>NC_140591.1:710251865-720251865 GCF_964204655.1 Triturus cristatus | reverse complement strand
ATTGACTTCGCTGTCCTGCCAAGACACGACAGCGACCACAATGCCTTGGTGCTTGAACTCCACCTCCCGGAACTTCATGGTCTTCCCATTCCATGCCCCTTTTCTGATTCCAGCCTGTCCCTAGACAATAATAGAAGGAGAATAAGATGGGATAATCTGAGGAAGTCACCAGACAAGGTAGCTGCACTCTATTCCCTAATCATCCCCCATTTGTTGGTGATGGAAACGGCAGCGCAAACTCTTAGCGCTCCTGACACCATCACCCGAATCAAGGCCGTACACTCGGACCTCACCGCCAGTCTAACTAATATCTTTAATCCTCTGATGCATACTAAGGGCAAAGGGTCTCCGAAATCCACTTGGTATAACAACGCTTGCCATATGGCAAAGAGTGCCCTTATTGACGCCATAAAAACCAAAGATAGATTCTTGATGAAAACTAGGCGGGCTCTGTATAGGAATAGTATAAAGTCTGCCAAAGATGAGTGGGAGTCCGAAAGATGGGACACGAGGGAGTTTTGGTCCCTGGTTAGAACTGCGAGTTCCTCTGGGAGTTCGCCCATTGAGCCGAACATATCTGCGGAAGCATGGAAACTTCATTTCCAATCATTGTACTCCATCCAGGATGTAATGGACCCCACAGAGAGCTCCCAGTTAATTGGCGTAGAGATCCCCCCTGAAGATAAGACTTGGTTCTCTCTGACTGAAGTGTTGCGTGCTATTGGGAACCTGCCCCTTGGAAAGGCCCCTGGACTGGATAAGATCCCCGGGGACCTATATCGGGAAGAACCCAATGTCTGGGGAACATATTTATGTGTAGTATTTAATGCCATATTAAGCGGTATGGAAATTCCGGACACCTGGCTAGGGGGCAAAATTTTTCCAGTATATAAAAAGGGATCCCCTCTTTTGCCCATAAATTATAGGCCAATAAGCCTGATTGATGTAACGCAAAAGTTGTTCGCCAGGATCATTCTAGATCGTCTCCAGATCTGGATGGAAGAGCGTGAAACGCTGAGTGCATACCAGGCAGGCTTCCGAAAAAATATTTCCACCATTGACCAAATCTTAAGGCTGCAATTACTATATTGGAAGAAGGTGACGATAGAGGGTGGGCGCCTCTATCTGATCTTTGTTGACCTTAGATCAGCGTTCGATTTGGTACCTCGCCATAAACTTTGGGTAGTTTTGGAGGAACTGGGCATTCCACCTTATCTGCTCACCCTGATCAAGCGATTACATACTGGAAACTTTGCACAGGTTAGATATGGGAAGCACGGGGAATTGACTGCACGCTTCCCAGTGAATAGGGGTGTAAGGCAGGGGTGTGTTTTGGCTCCCACACTGTTTTGTCTTTATATAAATGCTTTGGTGGAACAACTGAACCAAATTGCCAATATCGATGCCCCAAAGCTTGCCCGTGACAAGGTACCAGCAATGATGTTTGCTGACGATACCTTGTTACTTTCTAAATCACCCATGGGCCTCCAAAGGATTTTTGACACCTTTTTTATATTTTGCAAAGACAGGGGGCTAGAGATCAACACAGCAAAAACGAAGTATATGGTATTTAATCCTAGCAGAACTTCTCATCCCAACCCCACCCTAAATGGCACCCAGTTGGAGAGGGTGGCAGTCTTTGACTACCTGGGTGTCACGTTGACGGAAACCTTTGGGTGGGGCCCGCATCAAGAAAAGGCAGGCCTGAGGCTAGCTCAGATGACCCGGGGCTTAGCCAAATTATATAGGAATATAACATCAAGACAACTGGGCCCGTTAACAGAGATTTACAAAGTTCAAATCAGGAGCGCAATTATGTATGGGGCTGAACTCTGGGGACATCGCCCTGTAGGTGCACTGGTCAGAACTGTGAATAAGTTTATGAGACAACTCTTGGGCCTACCGCCAGGTACTCCTCTCATCCCCTTACGCATGGACCTTGGCCTTAGACCCATAAATGAGGAAATTGAGTTGCGACCCTTGACCTTTTGGCGCCGACTATGGGCGACACCCGAACTACTAGTTTACCAGTTGGAACTCAAGGCGATCCTGGGGCTTCCAGTGGTGGGAAAAATATCTTGGCTGGCACATATCAAAGACCTGTGCTTTGGACTGGGCTGGCCAAATTTATGGACCCACCCGGAGGAGGCGTCCTGGTCTATTTTACACCTCGAGTTAGTTAAAGCTTACAGGCTTTTTAGATTGGGTGAACTCTATAGGAATGCTAAAAATGGCTGTTTAACTTCTGATTTTTTTAACTTTATAGACCAATATTTATTTGAGACTTTTCTCGATGACGTCTATCCACTTATGGCAAGGAAACTCTATGTCCAATTTAGATGGGGTTGCCTGCCAGTTCATGCATTCACAAACAAATGGACCAAAGCCTCCCCATCTGGCTGTCCGACCTGTGAGAGCCAGGAAGAGTCCCTTACACATGTTTTCTTCTTTTGCCCAGGTTATATTGCAACTAGAAGGTACTGGCTCCTACCAGTATGCAGGAACTTGGGGTTCAGACAGACACGGGAGGATCTTAGAGTTATGCGAACTGGAACGCACCCCCCGATTGTTTTTGCTGTGTCCCGTTTCCTTAACTCCATGTGGCTTAGGCGTCACAAGTTTTTAAATTCCACTAGTGCAGCCTAAACATACCTTTTCCGTCTTTCACAGCTTTGAACTTACTAAATATGAATCCACTGTTTTAAATGCTTTTTAAATTTTAAAACTTTTTAACTTGTTATCAAGGTTGTATAATGAACTGCTATTGGTTATACTTTGTGATGCTTAAAAAAAATTATGTATTACATGCTTTTTTATCTTCTGCTTTTATGGTCTGTAATGATCGAAATAAAGCTTGGAAATTGGAATTGGAATTGGAAATCATTAGTAGACGCCTGTAAAGATTTTTGGGCAACGCGAGAAACAACAATGGAGATACCAGCAGTTGACACACAACATCAACACATTCTACCAATTTCTAAACGATTGACTTATCTGACAGTGTAGAGAACCTATAAAGTAGTGGGCTTTGGATTCTACAAAGTCTTGACGAATAAAATGTTTTCATGTTCTCTAGTGTCCCAGTGGAAGGACTGGCGGTCTAATAGGTTGCAGGTAGACCACACAGATGAGTACTGGTCGTAACTCTTGCAATTACATTATAAATGCTTGAGGGAAGTCAGGCTAAAATTACAGTATTACAAGATTCTGCACCATTGCCATTAGCGTGCATTGAGGTTAAGGCGACTAAGACCAGCAGTAGTTCACAATGTTGGAGAGGCACTCAATCTAATTGTGCTATTGTACACACTGTAAGGGAATTTCATTGGATGAGCACATTACTGAGAGGTGTATGGAGGGTGATGAAGGGGGCTTTAAATATTTCCAGAGAACTGACAGGCCTGGGAGCAGTGTTACATGACACATCGAGATTGCTCGAAAACCTTCCACAGTTCGATCGATGGTCTGAAATAGTCTTGACTGCACCAACATGTGTATTTTGCTTTGTGGAGGAAGTTTTGAGAAGATCTGGGGTGGTTTCCTTGCAAGCTGCAACACAACTGCTTGATTGCCAGTAGCACTAAAAGAATGCTGGTTCCTAGCAAAGACTTGAATATTGGAATATTGGGAGGTCATTCTAACACTCTTCATTATCTAGATATGGAATATCATTAGGGTAGATGCATGTGTGTGCATTAGTGTACATTTGGGGTGCTTAAGTACGTTTGTTGAAATAGTATTTTTACCTCATTAGATGCCATAGAGTAATCCTGTTTTATTACTTGTCAGTTTCTGTACTTGGGACTTTGATGGGAGGCCAATCTATGACTATGAAAACGCTGAAAAAGTAGAGGTGGGAGGGTTGAGGTAATTAGGGAAAAGTTTAAGGTTTGATCTATGACAGATTATATAGTAGCCTTTTTATCCCCGGATATAAATGTTGTATAGGCATTTCAGTACTTTGGATTATTTCTTGAAATGAAGCAAGATTAAAACAAAACTTCAATTAGGACTGCAATTCCATTTCTTCCAGAATGGACTTTATGTCCATGAAATGGTTATTTAAGCTCCTGTTAGCTTATACATTTAGTTTTAACTTTTGTGCATCAATTGTGTTGTTCGAATAAAAGGTATTATTACCTCCACAGTGTTTCGTAGGCATCAAAACGTGTTACTGCTAAAAAGTGATTGGATTGTTTAAATGTTTTTGTAGTGAATTGATTTAATATTTCAAAAATAGCCCAAAAACAGAAATAAGTCAATCAACTGTGAAATTGAGATATGTTAATAGATGTAATGGGAAAGTTCCGAAAACAGGTGGATATAGTATCCACTGGTAGTGTGCTGTCACTATTTTCCATATTTGCTTACACATGTACTAATGCATATTAAACACATACAAATGTGTGATTTTTGTTAAATTTGCTCATAGTTAGTGAGCGTCAGGTTATAAGTAACCATAGTAAAAGTGTGTTAATGCTAAGTTGTCAATAGTAAACTTAGGCCTTAGTGAAATAATTCTTGCTAACACTGAAACTGTACTTTTGGTTGTTGTATGTTATGACATAGTTTCTCTCATTTCAGGAACTGAATCGCAATAGCTTAACCAAACTTATTGTAGCAATCAAGTTAGTTTCTATGTAAATTATTTATACTTGCACGTTTCACTGAGAATAAAACATTGAGTCTTTAGCACCTTTTTCTCGGACAGCCTAGCCGTGATATATCAGCCTTTACAAGATATCTCCGGTAGGCCATGCAGCTGTAAGCTCCCTTTGTGTGGCACCTGGGCTGGAGATCAAAGACATCTTTTTGGCAAAATGCTGAACTCTGATTGGTTTTCATCTCTTGGGAACCGTAGGGAGTTGCACTTCACTTTAGAATGTATATGTTTAATTGTGCATTGCTGAGTTAGATTCAGATGGCTCCTGTCTACCTCTGAATTCAGATACCTTATCTACTCTTTTGAGAGCAGATGCCCTTTCACACTCTCTTCAGACCCTATGCTTACTTTGTCCTGCTCATAGAATCTAACTCTAGAGCAAATCTTTTCTTCTTTGCCCGAATGAACTGACATTTGGTTCTGCTTTTAGAGAGTTATCTTGCTGACACCTGATGCTTTTACTCCCTCGAACGTATTAGAATCCTTATTGATTTATTAATTATTTATTTATGGAGTGTATTGTACGAACTTGACCCAAAGGTATCAGACTGCTTCACAGTTTGCATGGCAGCAATTACATGAGTTACATTTGGAGTAAATATAAATACCTAGTGACTGTATGTAACCGACATCTACGAAAGACATTAGGATAAGTTAACAATGCAGACTTGAGGTAGATACGGTATATATCTATATATATATTGCTTTACAGAACACAGCAGCAATTGCACAAGATTACAAGTGGAGTGAATAAAAATAAATAGTAACAATATATAAAGGAAAATTACGATGGATCGTAGTACAGATGGACGATATAGTTCTGAGGTAGCTAGGACAGTATCTTATGAACTGTGGTAGGAGTAGAGGCAAAGTTTTCCCCTAGGCAGTGATGCACAGATTTATTTAGAGGTTGTGGAGTGGAAGCAACAGACCAGCCATATGGTTTAAGGAGGAGGGTTTAGATATTTGCGGGAGAGAAGTTTCTTTTTCTTCTTAAAGTGAGGGAATGACTATTTGTCACCTAAGTCATGGGGCAGGGAGTTCCAGATTCTGGGAGCATTCCCAGAGAAGAGGAGGGTGGGAGATTTCTCTTTCTTGAATTTTGGCGGAATCAGGAGTAGTCTGTTAGATCCTCAAAGAGGTCTCTTTTGGCTGACATTTGATGATTTATTTGAGAGGTAGACTGGTTTTTCTGTGTAGAAAGCTATGTCAGTTATGCAAGCAGTTTTGAGTATTGCTCTTGCCTCAATTAGAAGCCAGTTGAGCTGCTTAAGAGTGGGAGCGATGTAGTTGAAGCAACTCTCTCCCGATAGTAGCCTAGCTGCTGAGTGGAGTGTAGCTTTCAATGGGGCTAGGTGTGTTTTTGCGGTGCCCATAATCGTTGTGTTAACGTAGTCTAGCTTAGGGAGGACTGAGGATTGTATCACAGTTTTTGGGTCTGCGATGTAGATGATGGATTTAACTTTTTTAAAGTGTTTCAGCATGTAGAAGGCACTTTTTGCAGCAGCATTAATGCTCTTTCATGCTCAAGTGACTGTCAAGTATAATCTCCAGGGTTTAACAGAGTTGGAGATGGGCAGTTTGCAGTTTAATGTAGTGAGGTTGTCTAGCCAGATGTCTACGGGAACGGATTTTCCTTGCGGTTGGATATAAAAGAGTTTGGTTTTGTTGGGATTGAGTTTAAGATGGGTGCATGTCAGCCAGGATTGAACCATGGAGAGAGTGTAATTAAGGTGCTGGATATCTTTGACTAACAACATTTTCATGTCGCGTTGGGCGTCATCTGCATAGAGTTGAAAGGAAATTCTAGCTTGCTTCAGGGTCCTTTCATTGGGTTCCATTTAGAGGTTGAATAGGACAGGAGATAGGATTGACCCTTAAGGACTCCTTGTGAGACTGGCATTGCTTTTGAGGTCAAGTTGTTTAGTTGATTAGCTGCAAGCATTGATTCAGAAATGAGATGAACCACTGAAAGACAGTTTCATTGATGCCTGCACGCTGCGAGAGGGTGTTTAGGAGGATGTTATGGTTGACAGTATCAAAGGCGCCTTAGAGGTCCAGAAGGACTAGGAAGCAGGCCTAGCCATCATCCAGAGATCTGTGCTGGTTGTCTATTATGATTACTATAGCAGTCTCTGTACTGCAACCTTTCCTGAACCCTGATTGGAAGGTGTTGTGTAAGTTGTATTTTTCAATGTGGTTGTTTTGTTGTGCAAGCACACATTTTTCAATGGTTTGGGCAAGAAGGGCGAGTTTAGTTACAGATCTGTAGTTATTAAGGTCATTCTGGTTGGCGTCTGTTTTTTTGATGAGAGTGATAACTTGGCCGAGCTTGAGGCAGGCCGGCATGGAGCCGCTGGCTAGGGAGGAGTTGATGATTTCGGTCCATATAGGAGAGATTATGTGATTGCGATTTTTAACAAGTGCAGCAGGGAGGGGGCCAGAGATGTGCGATGGCAGCTTCATGCTGGCGAGTAATTTGAGGATTTCTTCAGGGATATGGTTGAATTCAGTCCAGGATGCATATTTTTCAATTGCAAGTGGTTGAGATTGGTGAACTGTGTTGCACAGACGGGGAGACAGCCATCCTTTGTAGGTAGGGCTTTGGATGGAACCTTTTCGCAAAGGGCAACCTTGGTGCAGGGTGGGGGTGGGTGGGTGGCTTAAGAGAGAGTTTGATGGTAGATATTTTTTCAGAAAAATGTTGCACATTCTTAACAGCTCTTGATAGTCATTAATAGAGTGTTGAGGGAAACAGGAGGTTTGCTGTTTGATGATGTTGAAGAAGTCTTGGGTCTGTTCCTAGACATATAAAATTGATCACGGAAAAAGGAGGATTTTTCTCTGAAGATGTACTTTTTGTATTTTAGGCGTTCAGCCTGGGGTATCGAGAGACTGGTTAACATGGATTGCTGTCTGCAGTTTCTTTCAGCTAATCGGAGCTTTTGCCTTTTATTGTTAAGGTCTTTAGTGAACCAGGTCCTACAACAATCTAGAGGGGATAGTTCTTGTTTACTTGAGTTTCAGAAGGACGACTGCTTCAACAAGTTCTGCCATTTTTCTGCTGTAGTGGGCCGTAAGATTATCGGCGGAGGAGAGGTTGGGTGGAAGTAGGATTTGGGAACTGACTAATGCTTCTAATTCTGCTTGGGGGATTTGATGCATGTTCCTCACCCAGTGCTTGGGTCAGCTAGATTGGGGTTGGGCCTTTGTTTGGATGGTTTTGAGATTGAAAAGAATAGGATGGTGATCAGTCCAGTCGGATGGTAGGATTGAGTGGAGGGATAGGGTGTTATACTTAGAGATGATTGCGTCAAGGATAGAGCCCTTATTGGGAGTTTGTTTATTTTGTCGTGTTGGATAAGATCGTTCGCTTCCAGGAGGGTGGGGAAAGCTTATACTGTAGGAACTTTAGCATTATTCAGGTGCATGTTTAAGTCTCCTATTACAATGCCAGTACTACCTTTTAGGGAGTTTTGTGATATCAAGTCTGTTAAGTCTTCGAGGAAGTGTGAGTTGTCACCTGGAGGGTGATGACATGAAATGTGGTGGAATTGGGGCCTTTAAAGGAGAACCTAACTCCTAAATATTCAAAGGTGGGGTTTTTGGGAGTGCAGGAGGGAGTTAGGCAAAGATTGTTTTTGTGTATGATGAGAAGCCCGTTGGGGTGAGGAGGTCAGCGTAAGGGGATGTGTAAGGAGCCGGAGGACGCGACAAACCGGAAGGGTGGCAGCCAATCAATCGATGAACTACACAGACCGGAAACGGCCCGCGGTCTAGTGGTACGTGGGAGGCGTGGTGATGGCAGGCAGGAACCTGAAATAGGGGAGAGCGGAACCAGGAAGCCGGGCAGCAGCAGCGCGGAGGAGGAGCCCGGCGGAGGAGAGAAGACTGCGAAAGAACAGGCGAACAAGCGGGAGGAAGACAGCGAGCGCGGAAGGAGAGACGGAGGCGGCGAGGACGGAACCAGGAGGCGAGAGAGGACCGAGACGGCAGGCGACCACGGAGAGAGCTACGGAGGACGCGGACCCAGCGAAGAGAGAGAGTACACTGCATCCAAGCCCGGCGGCCTAGAACGAGGAGAGGACGCCCCGGGTCCAACCGCCGCGGCCCGCTTCACGGGTCGTGGCCTCAGGCAAGTGCCACTGCGGGGGTCTTTTTGGTGGGGCTGCTGGGGAGCCAGAAGTTAAATCACACGGAGACGGTAGCACGAAGCCCCACTCCCTCACCATCACTTCCCTTCCTACCCTCGGTTTCCCCTCCCCTGTTCCCTCACGAACGACCGGTGAAGATGGCACAAAACCCCTATATTGCGACCAAAGAGTCTAATCCAGACGCCCCTCTCTTTTCTTTCTTTTTGGCTTCGCCGATTCGTGGACCCTCCCAAGAGAAAGAGCAGCCCTTTGCAGACAGAAAGAGGAAGACCAAAAACAACTACAAAGAAAAGGAAAGAGTTCGGGGGACACTTGTTTCCCTTCGAATCCCAGGCGGTGAACTGTTGCTTTACGTGGAGACCACCATCCTTTACTTTTGTTTCCTTTGACTACAACCCTTGTTAGACGATACCTCCCTACTTGTGTGAGACGTAATAAAGGGTCTATAAGCAGCAACTTCCTGACCCCGCCTGGTTTCTGTGCCGCGCCATAGGCCACTAGAAGCGAGATCCCTACAGGATGAATGATCATTTAGCCAGGTTTCAGTTAGAAAGCAGTTGTCAGTATTGTGTCAACAGATAACTTCAGCTATTTCAGTGGCATACTTGACTGCTGATCGAAAATTTAGTAGCAGGCAGCAAGGCATAGGTAAAGATCTCGGCTCAGGCTGACTGGGCTGGATGGTAGTTAGTTGAGCAGGCGGCCTGGGTGGTGTTACGGGTCCTATCTGTGCCATGGATGACTGGGATCTTGCGGTGGCATGGTTGGCTAGGGGCATTGTCATAGGTGCTGTTCAGCATGTCAGCTTCCCGCTGTGACATTCCAGTCATGGTGTGTCTAGGTTTGAGGTGGTAATGAATGTAGGGGATGGTGTGGCTAGGGATGTGGGATGGTGGGCCAAAGTGAATATTTGTGGCAGGGTCTGTGTTCATCATAGATGCATGGGGTTCAGCAGGGTGCAAAGTGACTACATTTCTTCCAGAATAGTGTTGATTTTAAATTCTAGACGGGCTATTAAAGGGATCACTGGACAGACAGTTGAGTCTGTATTGGGGAGGAGGAGTGTGATGTAGCTCGTCGGAGTCTGGGGTGGCGCCTAAGGAGGGATCCAGCCTGTTAAGCTTGATGAACTGAGAGGATACAGGTGCGGAAGACACCTTGAGTTGGGCAGCGGGAATTTGTCATGGAGAGGGAGCAAGTGATTTTGATAGCAAAACTGTATCGTCAGGGCATCTGGTAGTGGAGGAGGTTGGAGCGAGGGTGGAGGCTGAGACACTGTAAGGGGTATTGGGAGTAAAAGGTTCAGCTGGCAGAGATGTGGATGCCTGGATCAGTCCACTGGGAGAGGATGGAGGAGTTGGTTCTCTGGGAAATGGGAGAGTAGTGGAAGTGGGACAGAATGGCAAGGAGGTGCAGGGAAGTTGCGCTAAAAAAATGGAAGGTTTTGTTCAGAGTCTTGGACTAGGATGTTCCCATTTCTGTAAACGGTTATGAACAATTTTCTGCTAAAGTTCTGAGATGGGAATATTGTGAACTTAGTTCCATAGGGGACGTTGGTAGTATTAGTTACGAGAAGGTGTTGTTGGAAGTTCTCTCTCCATTTAGCGTGTTTCTGTGTAAAAGATAAAGTCAGTTTTAAGGCCTCCGTATGTTGGACTGTAGAAGAGGTCTGTTATTAGTGTTTCTAGATGTTGTTTGAGAATTTTATGCTTTAAATTTTTTGCGGCCTGTTTGGAGAGGTTTAGTGGGCATTTAATGCAGTATGAGTTGGGGCCGAACCTTTCTATGACAGTGTTGCAGTGTGACAAAGGTGAGTGGTACTATTGCAGTATCAGCAGTCCGGGGCCCTTCGTGGGGGAGGGGGTCCTCCGAGATGATTGCCTTGTGTTGTAGCACTGGGTCATTCAACGGAGGAGTGGATGGCACTTCTTTGGAAGAGTAGGATGCCAGAGGTAGGGCGTGGTGAAGGGAGGTCACCAAGAAGATTTGGTGGGATACCTGTGAGGTAGATGGAACCTTGAATGATGATGAGCACCGGTAAGCCTGCTCCATTTTTCGAGTTCTTAGTAGTCATGATATATTGAAGCTGGTGGTTGTAAAGGGATTAGAGTGCAGTTATTCAGAGAGGCCTGCGTAATACAAAGGAGTATATACACTATATACATGCACAGCATGGGTTAGGTATCAGAGTGAACACAGATTAATAAACATCAGGAATTCAAGGTCACTACTGCTGGCACACAGTAAACTAGGTAAAAATCACAGTGTAGGCAATAGATGCTGGCAGCGACATAAAATCACAATATGTGCACAGTGAACCAATATTAGCGTTGGGTAGGCAAAATTAGCTTACAGGCATAAGTAATAGTACATACACATAGACACAATAAACGTGCACGATAATAATGTGGTTGCGCAATACCAAGTTCTAACGTAAATATATTCATGCATCAAATTATTCAGGTTTTCCATAAGAAAGGCAGAAATCACTGCCAAGTCACAGAGTAGTAGGAATGGCACAGAAACTAGTGATTGGTAGAAATCCTACTGAGGAACTAGCCCAAAATACATTTCAACTGAAGAAGTAGCCCAAACAGTAAACAAACTGGTGATTAGCAGATAACCTAATGAGGAAGAAGCCCAAAAACATATTTCAAATGAAGAAGTTGGCCAAACAGCTTAGTCCTTAGTTTTAGCATCAGGGAATTTCCTCTCAGAGGAACTGAATCTTTTACTTTTTGCATATAACAATCCTTGCATAGCCTGACTTTTTATTTGTTATTTTGATTCATGCCTTGGATTATATCTAAATGCATTTGACAAGCTGATTGTTGATTTGTGACTAACTCAAATGATTTGAGGTTGTAACTTTGCTAATTTACTAATATACCTTCATGGTTTGCAAATCCCTCTGTCATTCATGTGAGACAAAAATGTGCTTCCCTCTTATTGGTGTTGAACTGTTTATATTAAGACTCAAATTAATGTAAAGGTCCATCCACCCAAGTGCAGCTTATACTTGAATTTGCACTATGGCTTTGCATGGTGCAAACCCCATCCCCAGCTGCTTCACACTACTGCACATGATAAGAAAATTGCAGGTCATCAAGGAAATCATATCACATACAAGGACAAGCCAAAAGCCTGCTTCCTTTATAAGGTTACACATTTCTCTACTGATTTGCTATATCCTTTTGTGTATGTTAGAAAGTCCTTTTTTCCTTATAATGTATAGTTATTCTCTATCTGCCCCTCACTTAAACACTTGGGGAGGGGACATACTGAACAAACTATGCATTGAGGCACAAAGCAGTTATTCTCTATTGGCTCTTAACTTAAACACTTGGGGAAATACTGAGCAAACTATGCATTGATACAAAAAGCAGGGTCAATAGATTGAGGACCAATTTGATCCTTTAGGACCATTAGGCAATTAAATACATATTGCTCCTTTTGACAACCCACAAAGAATGCAGTGTCAAGGGGAAAAAAGTAGAAAATTGATTCTGAAACCACTGGAAAAATATATAACACTGAAACAGCTTCTAGATCATGTTAGGTAAATGACTAACCTTTGCTATAAAACAGTGGAGCAACTGATTTCCCATTATTTTGTTTCCCTAATAAGGAATGGAACTCCACTCTTGAAGTCACGTTTCCTTCCTTCTTTATCATTTGAAGTGAAAAATCTATGTTCTTTGTTTATTTTTATGTGAACGCAGCAAATATCAATTTGCTTTATTGTTCCAGTGGAAATCCTTGGTTTAGGGCAAATACACTGAGCTTCATATCCCAGTCCGGAAGCACAGATGGTGAAAAATATATTTATTATAAAGTTTGCATTCGTACAAAACTTTACACCATATAAGGCTGGTGAAAAATACTGTGTGATAAAACATTATGTACATTTGCAGAGAGATAAAGTCCCTACTCCATACAGGAAATTGTACTTTGTAGATATATGGAATCCCAACAGTAGAAATAGAACAAACCAAAAGCACGTCTTCATGTTTGACAAATGTTCACACAGTTTGGGTGTTACTCACTGTCAAAGCTTGCTTTCTGTCTCTCTTAAGTTTGGTATGACAGCACAGCTTTATAGAAGAACTGTTACTATTGGCACTGCTAAGTGGGCTTTGGGTCAAACCACTTCAACCATTAGCTTAGTTGGATGAGCTACTTTCATTCATTGGCTAGGGCCATTGTCATTCACATTGTGGATCAGCCTAGCTATTTCTCTGACCAACATGGTATTGGCTGTTTGGTGTAACATTCTGTCACCTGGGGGGTGAACGCACTGCAATGGATAAGGGGCTCTTTTATATGGAAAAAGTATTCCCAACCATAACTTTTTGTCACAGTCATTTTTTATATAGCATAAGTGCATTTTATGCAGAACTCTATCCTATGGTGTGGGCAATATTTAACAGTTTTACCATGCCTTGATTGCAAGCCTAACCCTAGCATGGCCTCCACATCTCTTTTTCTTTATCTACACTACCACATCACCACCACCAATACAATACCACCTCCAATACCACAATTTCTACACTATGTGATCACCAATATCGCCAACAACAATATCAATACCATCATCAATACCATCGCCAATGCCACACTACCATTACCACCATCATCATCACCAATATCATCGACACCAATACCACCACTATGCATGCCACCACCAATACCACCAGCATAAAAACAACTATCACTACTATGATAACCAACACCAACTATTGCAATAGCTATACCACCACCACCAATATCAATAATGCCACCACTAATACTACTAACAATATCACCACTGGGACAGGACTGTCTCCTGCACAGTATACAGTTGTGTTCCCTTGCCCCGAGTGCCTAACTGCGTGTATCTAGTTTTGAATTTGAGCCCTGGCATCATGCTAATCTAGCATGCGTGAAGAGGCCTAGGTCTGCCCCCTGGCATGACTTGTTCTGCGATCTGGAGGGGCGCAACAAGTGTGTTCTCATTGACTGACCCAGAGCTACTATCTCTGTCATAGGTTTAGCACATAGGGAGGTGGTGGCAGTTTACCATGTTTTGTAAATACATCTACAGGACCCTATTCCCAAAGATAAATATACAAATGTAGATTTACTTGTGTATATATATACTGCTACACCCAGGAATAACTTTACCCGAGTGTAAAGTTACTCCTAAGTAAAGACGTGCATATTTCGACCTTCTGGCGTAGCCTCTTTCACTAGGATTTATGAGTGTTCAGCTATCACTCATCATTTTTCACACATAAGCAGAGACGTCCACCACTATGGCAGAGGTCTCTCTTTGATAAAGTACAGGGACATTTTTTAAAGTTTATGAAACTTTAAAAAAGAAAATATTAAAAATAGAGTTTAATGTAAAATATTAGAGAAAAATAATGGTAAATATTTATTTTAAAAATAGAACTAATAAAGTGTTTATTCATTCATAAAATATATTTATTTTAAAAATTGCATATATTTATTTTAAAAATTGCTTTACAGTAAAAGTCTTCTATTAATTCAATATCTACTAACATTTACGAAAAGTTATGTATAAAATGTACAATTATTTTTAATTTTTAAAAATAATCTAAAAAGTAGAATTTAATTTAAATTTTAATATAAGTTTATTACTAAAATATATATTATTCATTAACTACATATACATTTTTTAACATTATACAACATTAATATATATATTTATAAATATTTATTTAAAAATTCAAAACAAAGGTATTTAGTTAAGATTATTTCTTAAGGGGTGTTATTTTAAGTTCCCAAATCCAATATTTTCTAGGAGAGTGTGTTGTAGTACCTGTGAAAAACTGAAGTATTAAGATCGGCAAACAATGTACACATGTAAACCAGAAAACAAGTACCAAAACAACTGTACATGCAATTGAGACTTTCTCCTAATTCATACCCTGCTGCTAGATAAGGTGTAAGGTGCGGAGTAGTGGAATGTTAGTAGAAGCAGCTTCAGCAATAACGCCAAATGCTTTGTCAATTGTCATATGTGGTGCTGCACTTCTCCAAAGCTGGCCCAGGGTACATTTACTACTGTTTTGGGACCTTTGTGCTGTAGTAACTTTAGAAGTGTAGCTTATGAATAGCAATAGGTTTACTCTTTTTTTCTGGATATGTATTTGCATGTCCCTCCCTTAACCTGTCTTTACCACTCCCTAACCACACCCATTAAGTAAGTGAATCCCTATTGTCTATCCACTCCCGACGTCCCCCTCCACATTGACTACTAAAACATAGAATTACGTGTATGGAGATCTTTGTACACTTGGTGGAGACTTTCGCTCATGAAAGACAGGAGTGGGAAAGGAGGAGGTCTCCACATGTAAGTTTGTTAATAGCATTTTGTAGCACTTTACATACTACAAAATGCAGTTTGTGCAGAGGGGCCATAGTTGTGACCATAACTTTTTATTTGCTTTTCTGGGGAGGGGACCTACTGCCGACTTGTGCTTGCATGCACTTACCTAGTTCATAGCCCTAGCAGCCAAGTAAATGTTTTACATGTTTATGTGTGTTCCCTGTGTGATATATGTGTAGAGTGTATGACTGAGCCCGAGTAATGAAGGCCTATGGGATCCATTTCGGATATCCCAGTTGTGGCCTTTGCACAATATGGAGCTGAGATCATTTTTCCAGACAGTAGAACTGAATTGCTGACACTTCTGAACCTGTAAGGAGGAGACCTAGACACTGAAGTGACAGAAATGGCGGCTGGGCTCTTTTAGAAATGTGATTATGTCTTTTTCTAGCAAAAAACTTCCTGAACACTGGCCTTTTGTGGATGGTAGGGTTAAAGGATGGGGCTGCAGACTCTTGCGCAAGGTGAAGGGAACTTTTAATTGAGGACAGGGCTTTTTGTCTTTCCTTGATTAACTCCTTCAACTGGCTGATGACAAACAGGTGCCAAGGCCTCACACCTAATTGTATCTCTGCTGTTGGTGCTCTAGGCAGGCAAATAAAATCCTAATACAAGCATCACTCTACACACAGGCTGTCTGGAGAGCAGGATGGAAAGGACACTTTACAGTCGAACATTCTCAAACTGGTTCTGAAGCTGCAGACAGTAAATACTCATCTCCTGCTGATCTCTGTGTATCTAAGTGGGTCCTTGCTACTCCACTTGTTGTTTGAGGCCCAAGTCATCTGTGATCAAGGAAGGGAGTACTGGTCAGTCAGTTTCCGGGAGGTAATGGGGTACTGCCTAAAGTCTGGATCTCTTGCAGAAGAAAGCTGTCTACTTATCCTGAAGTGTCTAGCTGAAAGTCTGCCTGCCTGCTGAGAGAGGTAAAAAAAACTGCCAACAGTGCAGGAGGAGTGTTTGTCTAAGAGGAGTGAGATGCAGAGTATCGAGATCTGTGGGGACACACTTAAGAGAGGGACTGAAGAGAGCGATCTGTGGTCCATGGTGTCTGTGGGACTGTAATCTCTCTCTCTCCGTGTTGGTTCCAGGTGGGAACAATGAAGATCTGGCACACGATTCCTGAGGCCCAGACTTGGCTGTGACCACATGCTCAAAGAAATGGACCTGTCGGTGGGCACACCTGTGCAAAGCTGCATCTACCACAAGTACTCAGCCTCTGCCAGGCTGCATCTGTAGATCAGTGCAGCGCCCTACCTACCCACTGTAAGACCTGACAGACGAGGCTGCACCTATGCCTGCTGCCTAGACACCGACTGTTGTAAAACCCTTCGGAGGCCCAGTTGGTACTGCAACACTCAAAGACTGTAAACTCCATGCCTGCTGTGATCATTGCCAGAGTGTGGGCCAATCGGACATAGTGAGGTACACAAGCAAAGCTGCCCAATTGTGCATCAGCACTCAGGATAAATGGTGCAGCAAGTGAGAGAAAGAGAGAGAGAGAGAGAGAGAGAAAGAGAGAGAGAGAGGCAGCTGCCCCAGTCAACGTGGATTAATACACCTAATTTGATATATACTCACCTTCACAATGTTTTGGTTGTTGATATTTTGGCAATATTTTTGTAGGAAGAAATGCTAGTCCTCTATATTTTAACATACAACCAGTTTGAGTAATGTCCTTTTATTTGATGTTTCTGGGGGAGATGAACCAACAAATCATGTAACTTTCTCTACTTCTTTTATTTTGGTAAAATGCCTCAACTTTCAATGGGCTCTGTAGATGGTACATCAATACAGTTTTATACATGAATGATATCTTTCGAAGATTATTACAGCTGAAATACAATATTTTACCCACAGTTCTAAAATATACTAAATGTTATGTTCAATAGCACACATTTACCCACACACACAAATGTACCTACTGGTTGATTCCAGGCGTTTGATATCCCGAGATGTTTCCAAGAAGTATCGCCTCAGAAAGTAGAAAATGATTGCTAAAGGGACCATGGGAATGAGTATCCACGGAATTATTGCTGCTGTCACTGCTATGATGCCAATAATCTGCAGCACAGTCTGCAAAGGAAAGCAAAATGTTAGAAATGCTCAAATGTTCACTATATTGTGACATCTAGCCACTAAGCATAAATCAAGAATGCAGTTCTGTTGGCACACGTTTGCTCTGTTACAAGCTAAAATGGTGGCAATATACAATACATAGCACAGCAATTCCAGTAATACAATGTGGGCAGAATGGTAATCTGTAGAGAACAATGAGAGAGCTAGGGAGGCGTAGGGTGCGTCCGTATCCCCTGTATATATATATATCAGTTTTATCAAAGTTGGACGAACCCAAAGATGTTGGTACGATCACTGTCAGACAGTGCTTGGGAACCCACTAGGTAAGTTAAAAGACCCCTCACACACCAACCTAGTTGGTGTTATGCTTCATCATTGGGGTCCCAACCGGGTGGCCGAATGCCCCCCGGTTGTGCTACAACGCCTGACTACAGCGGAGCTGGTCTGGTGCAAGGGTGTGATGTAGTGAAGGTTTAAAAATATCTCTGAGAATCCTTGCCGTGGGAAATTTATTGTTGGCGGCTCAGGATATGCTAAAAATAAAATTATGTGGTGCAACTACGAAAGAAATTCGTTTCTAATAGTTGTATGTGTTGTAGGTCACAACCTATTATTAGAAACTAATTTCTTTCGTAGTTGCACCACATCATTTTATTTTTAGCATATCCTGAGCCGCCAACAATAAATTTCCCACGGCAAGGATTCTCAGAGATATTTTTAAACCTTCACTACATCACACCCTTGCACCACACCAGCTCCGCTGTAGTCAGGCATTGTAGCACAACCGGAGGGCATTCGGCCACCCGGTTGGGACCCCAATGATGAAGCATGACACCAACTAGGTTGGTGTGTGAGGGGTCTTTTAACTTACCTAGTGGGTTCCCAAGCACTGTCTGACAGTGATCGTACCAACATCTTTGGGTTCGTCCAACTTTGATAAAACAGAATGGTAATCTACCATTACTTCGCCGCCACTACTACGACTTACCATTACTACGCATTTTTTATTTAGCAGAATCTTTTACTTCACATGCTTTAAGTTCGCATGCTTCTACTTCGCATATACCGTTACTTAGCATATACCGTTACTTAGCAAAGTCAAATACTTTGCTGACTATTCACATCTTTGTTTGGAAAAGGAGGCGCTTCCGTTTCCAAACAACGAAGTGCAGCTCTGACGACGCCTGAAGCAGGAGAAGAGAGGAAGCACGGTGAAGCGAGGGACCACGAGGAGAGAGAGGTAAGTGGGGCAGTGTAGTTTTTGGGGTCGTGCAGGGGGTTGTCTTTTAGGTTTTAGGTTTTTGTTTATGTAGTGTAGAGTAGTGTATTTGGGTTTAGGGTAATGGTCGTGCAGGGGGTTGTCTTTTAGGTTTTAGGCTTGTGTTTATGTATTGTGGAGTCCTGTATTTGGGCTTAGGGTAGTGGTCGTGCAGGGGGTTGTCTTTTAGGTTTTAGGGTTGTGTTTATGTAGTGTAGAGAAGTGTATTTGGGTTTAGGGTAGTGTTCATGCAGGGGTTGTCTTTTAGGTTGTAGGGTTGTGTTTATGTAGTGTAGAGTAGAGTAGTGTATTTGGGTTTAGGGTAGTGTTGTGGTGCAGGGGGTTGTCTTTTAGGTTTTAGGGTTGTGTTTATGTATTATAGAGTAATGTATTTGGGTTTAGGGTAGTGGTCATGCAGGGGGTTGTCTTTTAGGGTTTAGGGTTGTATTTATGTAGTGTAAAGTAGTGTATTTGGGATTAGGGTAGAGATCATACAGGGGGTTGTCTTTTAGGTTTTAGGGTTGCGTTTATGTAGTGTAGAGTAGTGTATTTGGGTTTAGGGTAGTGGTCGTGCAGGGGGTTGTCTTTTAGGTTTTAGGGTTGTGTTTATGTAGTATAGAGTAGTGTACTTGGGTTTAGGCTAGTGGTCGTGCAGGGGGTTGTCTTCTAGTTTGTAGGGCTATGTTTATGTAGTGTAGAGTAGTGTATTTGGGTTTAGGGTAGTGTTGCGGTGGTTGTAGGGTAGTCTTTTAGGGTAGTGTAGTGGTGTTTGGGTAGTGCAGGGTAATGTAGTGTATGAGGGTAAGGGTAAAAGAGTCAAAAATGCATAGAAGTTTTATACTTAGTAATATACTGCAACGTAAATGCATATTTAGTACTTTTAAATGTATTTGCGAACTAAAAGCATGCGCAGTTAAATCTTGCGTAGTAATGGTATTTGCGATGTAAAAACACCGTAGTAAAAAATTGCGAAGTAATGGCCCACTAAGTAACATCATATATTCATGGCTTGGAATATGAAATATCATTCCTACAAAGATGGTCATGACCATGGCAGCTTTGTTTAATCTTATTCATTTTACTGTTCCTTATTTTCTGCTAAGGTGAGTTGCTACAAGAGAAACGCCCTTTAAAGTCTCTCCCAGAAGGCCTTCCAGCCTAATGCTACAATGGATGCTGCCAGTTTGTCCGTTTGTATATGAAGATATGTACATTCCACCTTCTTGAGAGACCATGTTGCAGTGAAGTGGCACTTACAAATGGTGGGTTTTAATCATTAATGCTGCACATAGAAACAATTGGCTGTCTGATTTAATTCTCTATCACAAGAAGAGGGGTGACCAAGAGCGCATGTAGGTTCAGCAAACATGCTCCACGGTAAGTCCTATCAACTAAGGGTATGCAGCTCCTGGGAAAGGAAGGAGGAGAGGTATCAGGTCAGAGAAGAAGGAACCAGAGGTGGGTGGATGGTTCCTTTAGGAACTAGGACCCTCACACAACCATGTGGTTGTAGTGCTTCATCATAGGGCTAGCTCCTTCAACGGACCGGTGCAGCAATGACCGGCAAGCACCCTCAAAGGGGCTCTTTACTGGAGATCTTTTTTCCCAATGCATATGTGAAGTACGAGTATAGGGCCCAAGGTGTAGATTGGTGAATTGTGGTGTACGTCCATGAAAGTAGCAATTTAAAATAGACTAAGCAAGTCTCTGAATTGCATTTTAATTGGTGAGTATGCCTGTCTAGTCAAAAAAAGGTGGTGGCTCCCAGTTGAGACAATGATCTCTGGTCTTTAAAATCCTAGTATGGATCTAATAAAATGGTCCCAAAAACACCTAATGGATACAGTATCCCAATTACATATCTTCCAGCTTGGTGGAAGGCCCTGGAAAAACTTGTACACTTTGACCAGTAGATGTTTTCCTCATTCCTGTAGAAATAACTATTGAATTTGATTTACATTTTCTCCAAATGTTGAAAATACTTCCAAATCCACCAATGGAAAATAATTTAAACTGGAGGTCTCATATTGGGGCATTGTGGGCTTATGGCTGATGTTGTAGTGATTTATTCAGACTCTGCCTATGGTGGAAGCCCAAAGGGAAAACTTTTAAAGCTGTCTTCCAGAGCCAACCACTAGATCGCTGAGGAATGCACATCATGTGGATCTAGAAGGGATTCAAATTGTGAAACACAGCTGTAGTGGGAAAATTAGATACATGAGCAGAGGCTAAACACCTGGGTGCACCTAAACATTTTACTGGGACAACAGAAAATAAGTCGTATAATCCAAAGAAACTATTTATTCAAAGTTTCGTTATTTTATTGCCAGGGTGTATGTTTATGAAAGAACACGTAAAAGCAATCAGCATGCTGAAAGCTGCTAATGAGTCCCCTATTTGTCTCTCAATGGCAGCCTTTAGTGTGCTGACAATTGGTTAACAAAATGGACTGCTTACATTTTTTATATGCACACATTTTGGGTGTGGCTAGCAGAGGAGCAATACGGTGCTATCCTTTTGCACTCTAAGCAGCCCTGAGACAAGGTTTGCACTATCACTTCCCTACTGAGTGGATGTGTGTCTAAATGCAGCATGGTCATAATACTGGAAGCAGGTGGAAGTCTGTTCATTGCGGTGAGTGCTGGAGCAGCAGGAGCAGCAGAAGCAGACAGGATTGGATTTGCTTGAAAATGACCACCAGATAACTGTGGGCAGTGCTTGAGGGCACCGGCGATCACAGAAGTAACTCTCCACTTCAGAGAGGAGATGAATTGTATAAAAGGAAGACAGTCACATTACAGTCTGGTGGAAGGGGGAGTTAGCCAAAGAGAATGCCAGTGAAACACGCCAGTGAAGAATGGATGTGGTACCGACTCTGGTCCTATGATATATCTAGCCAACCATTTTTTTCAGGTATAGAGAACTGTTCACAACAGATGAGGGGGAGAAACAGGGCTACTTGATAAAGGTGACAGACAGAGAAGAGACATGAGTGACTGCTTGACGTAAAATGTGAATGATAAAATTCAGGATACTTTCGTTTACCAGTCCTGGGGACCATACCCTATCACTAAAAAGATGCCACCTGTGGGAAGATGGGAGGAACTCTCTCCTTCCAGGAGAGGCCTCTAAAACAAAGCAGCCTCCCCATCAAACAGGTGACAATAAAATTCTCCTCAAAGCTGAAAAAACATTATACAGGAAAGGAACCCAATTGTGCAAAATGACTGGATTCCTACTAAAATTGGGGAAGAGAATGGAAGCTACGGAGGGCACCCTTAGACCGCTGCAGACACATGCTTATAAATGAATAAAGATATATGAATGCACTAAACTAAGGCCTTATGTGGGACAATTTAACAAATTGCGACAACAAACCATAGTGAAAACCAGATTTAGACTTCATGCCTACACATGAGTGACTTTCCAAAAAGGAACTGGTCCTGGGGGCAACGTGGTGCCCTGTCATTCCATTAGATGGGGCTTGGGGTGCCCTTGTTAGTTTAGGACAAAATGTCAACAATACTAGTTGATTTGAAGGATGGATTGATCAGAAAGAAAGTTCTGACTAGTTTGCGGAGATGGGAGGATTCCTGGATATCTGGCAAAGGGATCATTGAAAAGGAGGAATGTTTTGAAAGTGCTTAGACTGGAATTTTTTTGTACCTGGCCAAACTGAAGGGCATATTATCAAGGGCCTATCGCCGCTTTATCTGAACTTTTTTGCCGCTAAAGGGGCGATAATTTTATCTCAGTATCAGCAAGCTGCAGCAAATGGGCCTTAGCACGTTTTTTTGCCCGATAGCGGCACGTTTTTTTATCTCAAAGCATGTTAGTGATATTTATCGCTAATTACATGCAAAGTAGGCCTTGCCGTGCAAAAAGGCACGCAAACACCACTACTCCATAATATCAAGGAGCTCCTTGAAATGTTGAAGAGCCAAAAAACTGTCTCTAACTGCAGTTAGAGCCGGTTACTTAAGACCAGAAAATAGCTGGTCTTAAAAATGGTGATAAAACTTGGGCCCATACCTCTGCAGGTTTTGGCGCTGGCCAGCGCTGCAACCAATGTTGCAGTGCTGCCTTTCGAAAAAACTACAGTGCAATATTGTGCACAATCAATAAGAGAGTGCGCATACCTGTGCCCGAGTCATGGAAAGTGTTGCTGCGATAAGACATCGTTGCAACACTTCTCACTACTCCCTGCTTGCGACAGCATGGATGCGCTGTAATCAGTGGACAGCGCTCCATGACGTAAGTAATGACAGAAATGTCAGGAATCCTGACGTATCTGCCTGCGCTAAAGTCACACATTGCTGCAGTCACGTCACAACCATGACGCAACTCCAGCAATGCATGGGGCCAGCCCATCCCTGTGGCACTGCCTCACCCTCACGCCTGCCATCAGGCAGGAGGAAGGTACTGACGCAGTGCTGTTCATGAAGGGTGCCCGAATGTGGGCGCTGCTGGAGATCCTTTGGTGGTGGTTGCGCACTGCTGTGTCATCGTTTGGAAGCATTGGTGGAGTGTTGGTGCGGAGGGAGTGGACGAGATGTTCTTCACTGGCCTTGATCCAGCTGTGAGGGGGTGCGATGATGGCGGTGGCGTCCGGTAGGCAAGGTGAAGACATGATGTTACCAATGATGATCGGTCCAGGAGTGTCCGGTGTTGTGGCTACAGTTGAAGTACCCGCTGGCGGAGGTGACGTGCTTGACAGTGTGTCCTGCTATGCGGCCTGTTGAGCTGACTTGCTGCTTGCGTCTGATGTCGGTGACCCTCCCCAGGAGGGGTGGTGCTCTGGTCACTGAGGTTGTCCAGGTGGAACTTGAGTTCACCGAGCTGGATGTCGTTGGTGGATGGGAGACCCTGGGGTGCAATAAGGTCAATAATGGTATTGGAGAATGGGGGGCCATGGCCCAGGGGGCCTGCACATATGGGTGCCGCAGAGGATGTTCTTGGGCTTGGTCCGGGCCGGAAGTTGACGTGGTCCATGGTCAACCTTGGCACATTAGAGTGCGTTGTCAGTCGTAGTGTGCCTCTGTGGGTGACGGCAATGCCTTCTCCATGACGGTCGGGGTGCTCCTTGCGGGTGATACTGTAGCCGTCAGTGATGGAGAAGGCGATGTCTGGCATGGAGCAGAGGTTGTTCCTGGCAGGCGAGGTGGCATCCAGGGTTGATGGCGAAGAGGGTACTGGTGTTGTAGCGGTGGAGTGTCCAAGAGGAATGTTCCATGGTGCTGAGTGCGGTCCAGGGGCAGAAGGACACAAACGGCATAGCCTATGGGTTGCCTTTGGCACGGGAGATGACCATTACAATGCAGGCAGTACATCGTTAACAACGCAACTCCGACAACGCAGGTGCCTTAACATCGCATTTGATCACAACGCATTGTGAGGTCAGTAATGGGGTAATTTAAAGTTTCTCAGGTGTGTATGGGTTTTGGGGTAAAATTTGAATTTTTTCTCTTTTTTTCGGTAAAATATGAAAAATGGGGTGAATTTAGGGGTAAAATCTGAAAATGGGGTGAATTTTGGGGTAAATATGAAAAATGGGGTGAATTTAGGGTTAAATATAAAAAATGGGGTGTGCATTTGTCTCTAATGTGATATTTGGGTGTGTTTTGGGGGTTCAAAAAGGAATTCCAGGGTTCACGTTTGGGTTTGTTGTGTAAAGGTAGGTTTTGGCTTGCACTCACTGAAGTGGGAACAGTGATCTTCATGTCTCCGCTATGCAACACCTACTCTACTGTTGCAATGTCCCTAGTATTAGTATGCATTGGAATGGAATGCAATGTCATGACATGCATCCCAACTACGTATGTGCCTTTGGCACAGCGGCCGGCATTGAGAAGTGCTGTTGGGGGGGGCTGGACAGCTGTGAGGGCAGCCAGGTTGTAGGGCATCGGGTGACTTGGAGGTTATTGTGGGTGATGGGGGACAAGTGCCGGTGAGTGTCCTCCAGTGTTGGTGCGCCCATCCATGAAAGGTGTGTGCCGCTGGGTGTTCCTTCAGGGTTGACTATGAGGGGGTGAGATGGAAAGCATTGATAAGGGAAGGCGGGGGAGTGGCCTGGGTGAACAGCTTGATGTCAGGCAACCTTGAGCGCAGAGGGGCATTGAGTGCCCTAATGGGAGGGGCATAGAGTGCCCTTATGAAGAAGCACCAGACAGCATGAAAGGGGCAAGCCTGTCCCGAGGGGCACAGAGGCAGGCAGTAAGAGCATGTGCATAGTTCAGCCTGGTAGGAAACCCCTAAAAGGGGGGGGGGGGGAGAAGCAGCACCAGGCATCCAGGGAAGGGAGCTCATAAGGGCCATCTGGGAGCCTAGGTAGGATGGCCCTTCTAGGGGTGGAGGGGCGATCGTGGGTGGGGAGGGGAACAGGTGCCTTGCAGTGTTGTCCTTGAGAGAGCATAGATCACTCTGGAAAGGAGGTCTGTGAGAGAGCACCAGGCAACATGGGAGGGTACCTGTAAACACTGGAGGTCAGGCCATCTGAGCACCTGGGTGGTGAGCCCACAACCCCTCGCAGGACGTGCCTGGTGAAATGCACGCAGCACCGTTCAGTGAGAGATGTCACCGTTAGTGCATCTGAGCACATACAACATGGGGACGTGTCTGCAGGACAGGGGGACGTGCTCTGAAACTGCTGGAGCCTTGAAGAATAACAATAATGAATATATATAAATTATAACAATATCCTGAGATCTCCAGGCCCTCGGTGACAGGGTCTGTGAGAGGAGGAGTGAAAGACCCAGCCCTGCTGGAATCCGCCCCGAGTGTCTGACCCCGGGGCAGGAGGCTGGCCCAGCTCTGTCCGGCGAAGGGACCCACATACACAAACACACCCCGCTGCCCTGCGAAGAGCCTCGGACTTCACTCTGTACAAGTAAATCAAAGCCGGGCTTACCGTATGTTCCTGGTCCGTGGGCCGCTTCCCGGGGTGTCGTTGCGCGCCTGGTCGGTGCAGGACAGATTCACTCCTGTCTCAGATGTCAGGCTGGGCTTCGAAGGAGAGGATACCCCGAGCACCCCCTGCAGGGCCCCTCCACGCCTGCACCAGGTATCAGAGGCACACATGCAGGTCAGCGGTCCTCGCATCTGCCTTGAGCCTGGCAGTAGTCCAGCCCCAGGGTAAGTGGTGTGTGAGAGGTGCGCTGGGAGGGACCCCCAGGAGCACGAGCCATGCAGACAAAGAGAGGAAGGAGGCTGCCTGGCCGCAGACTGATTTCCTGGTGTCAGATAACACTCTCTGCCCCAGCTCCCTCATAGACACACAGGTACAAGAGAGGACGGGAGCAGTCTATGGGCTGCTGAGAGACAGCCCCACTTTTGCATTAAGCCCCCGGAATCCATCTTATAGGGGCTCGAGTGCTCCCCCCTCAGGTGGAGGATGGGTCCCAGAGGGGCAAGGTGGGCACAAAGAGCGCCATATAACTATGCAGAGTTTTCAGTGCCCTTACCTGGCCAGGCAGCGCAGGGCTGCTGCTCCCAGCCATCAATTCTCGGACCAGCTCTGCAGCCCCTAGCCTGGCATTGCAAATCTGCGCTCCCTGACGAATCTCGGGCCTGATACTGCAGTGCTGCAATGGCTGGCAGGGCAGGACTGTACCTCTCTGACAGTAAATGGGCTGCACCCCCATGGCCTGGACGTGCAGCACAGGGATGCGCCTATCTGACTTGGCAGCGCAGGGATGTGCCTCCCGGGCCTGTAAACAGGGCTGCACCTCCATTGCCTGGCCTCGCAGCTCAGGGCTGCACTTCCCTGGCCAGCAGCAGGGCTAAAGTATTACCTGCCTCACTGCCGTTGCGTGCACTCTCTAGGGGGCTCCCTAAGGTGCTCCTTAAGAGGTTCTTAGGCAGAGGCTGGCACACCTCGAGGCTGCTCTGTCAGGCCCTGCTCCTCTGAAGCCAGCCTCCCGCAGATTGGCTGCTCTCCGATGGAACTGCTGTTAAGCTGCATTGCTTGGCCCGGCCCCTTTTCTGTCTGATTAAATTTGGAGAGCCTTTGGAGATAGGCTTTGCTTGTCTCTGCTCGGAGCCCACCCCCACAAAGCCGCCCATACACTGACAGACGGTGCGGCTGTGGGGGTGATGGGGCGCGGCCCTGTGCGTGGCTGTGGCTTTGGGGTGAAGTGTGTGTCTGCGCGGGCATGTTTGTTCATCTATACGATGTGTGTCTGTGGTTTACTTGCTGTCTGTGTGTCTGTTCCGCTGTGATTTAGTGGTCCTGTGTATACTTGTTTGAGGTAGGGTGTCGCACTTGTGTAAGGTATTCTAATGGTGTGCACATGTGTTTGTATGTATGCATGTGTGCGCACAGTGCTGTGGGTATGTTTGTTGTGGTTAAAAACCTATTTATGTCTTTGGGGAGTAAGAATAGGAGGATATGTGCATTTTTTTATTTTTAGATAACCTTACACCTGGATAACACCCATCAACACCAGGCAACTGTAAAACAAGGCCCAGCAGAACAGCAGAACATGTAACTTTTTGAGATCCCCACCTGTCCATCAGAACAGCTGATCATGTGGTTTTATAACACCTCCACCTGTCCATTAAAACAACATGCTCTTTATTGCACCTTCACCTACCCACCAGAGCAGCAGATGTGGCTGTATGTGGCCTTCACCTATCAATCCACAAAGCATATCAAGTGGCTTTTGGAACACCTTCACTTCACCTCCGGAGGAGCGGATTATGACTATTAACACTACTGGAGTGAGAAATTTTTCTCACTTCTTGGAGGGCCGAGTGGAACTTGCGAGGGGAGTGCACCCTCCCGTGTTTCAACACTACTACACACAAAGTACTCCCCTGATTGTTGACCCTGGAAACCCGGATGTCCGCAATCACTAAATCTGAGTCAAATAATGGTGGAATGTCCCTACGTGAAGCTAGGATAGTTCTTCACCCGAGGGTGAGGAAGAAGGCAACTCCTTTTGTTTTATATTCCCTCACACACCCTAGTGGTGTCATGCTTCATCATCGGGACACCCTGACGCCTAGAAGTCAGAGTGGGCTCAACCATATCTCAGGGAGCGCTTAGAATATTTTTTGGGCCAGAGAGGGATAAAGATTAAAACTCCTCTGTCCGATCCCGGTTTCTCTTTAGTCTTGGATCTGGCAGGGATATTCAAAGGATTATGGAATAAGGTCTTGTGGGATATTATGGTCCTAAGACCCTACTGCCATCATGTTTCAGTCCACAGGTGCCCCATAAAGGGTGCTGGACTTTCTTCAGCGCACAAACTTAAACCCCCTGGAAGGTTAGAGGTGTGGGAATTTCCCTACACTCAATATAGTAAGGGCAGAAAGCTGCTCCTTATCTAAATGCACATGATATGTTGTCACTCCATCTGTAGAACGACATAAACAACAAAAATAACCACCATAGTATCATAAACTCATTGTCTGTAGGATTGTGCGTCGTGCATTTGTGCCACAATCCCAGTAAAAATGTATTCAGATGGTGACACAATCATGAATTAAACTTCTGACTTTGGTGCGTGTTTCTATTAAAAAATGTGTCTCTACTGAACACACATGTCTGTGTTATACCCATGTGGTGGCGGCCATTTGTCGCATCCTACCATCTTGCATTACACTAGTGTGTGTATATAATTAGATGAAACTCTTGTGTCAGCCTGCAGTGCCATTTATTTGACATGACACATGTTTTAAACAAACATTCCGTGTGGAACCTATGTACTACATCTACTCTAGGGTTTGACTGCAGGGCTTCCCCACTAATTGAGGTCCAGCGTGAAGTGGAGCCTCTCCCAAGTTGGAGTAAGAAGCGAAATTGGAAGATGGCCACCAGAGACAAAAGAGCCCAAATGTAGCACAAATATCACCCAGATGTAGCCCAAGTATAGCCCAAGGACAGAATGTCCCAGAGTGTTCTAACGAGTGAGTGTTACGGCGATTTTATAATGGCAGGATAGCATGTGAGCGGCTGACACGATAGTTTAATCTAATTATATACATATTGTGGCACAAATGCACAACTCACAATCCTACAGACAATGAGTTTATGATACTATGGTGGTTATTTTTGTTGTTTATGTAGTTCTACAGATGGAGTGACGACATATCATGTGCATTTAGATAAGAAGCAGCTTTCTGCACTTACTATATTGAGTGTAGGGAAATTCCCACACCTCTAACCTTCCAGCGGGTTTAGGTTTGTGCCCTGAAGAAAGTCTAAGCGCTCCCTGAGATATGGTTGAGCCCACCCTGACTTCTAGGCATCAGGGTGTCCTGATGATGAAGCATGACACCACTAGGGTGTGTGAGGGAATATAAAACACAAGGAGTTGCTTCCTTCCTCACCCTCGGGTGAAGAACTATCCTAGCTTCACGTAGGGACATTCCACCATTATTTGACTCAGATTTAGTGATTGCGGACATCCGGGTTTCCAGGGTCAACAATCAGGGGAGTACTTTGTGTGTAGTAGTGTTGAAACACGGGAGGGTGCACTCCCCTCGCAAGTTCCACTCGGCCCTCCAAGAAGTGAGAAAAATGTCTCACTCCAGTAGTGTTAATAGTCATAATCCGCTCCTCCGGAGGTGAAGTGAAGGTGTTCCAAAAGCCACTTGATATGCTTTGTGGATTGATAGGTGAAGGCCACATACAGCCACATCTGCTGCTCTGGTGGGTAGGTGAAAGTGCAATAAAGAGCATGTTGTTGACATTCCACCATTATTTGACTCAGATTTAGTGATTGTGAACATCCGGGTTTCCTGGGTCAACAATCAGGGGAGTACTTTGTGTGTAGTAGAGCGGATTATGACACCTCCACCTGTCCTCATAACGGGGTGAAGTAAACTTGGCCACACTGACAAGTTGCCTTTCACGGTCGTCAGCAGAGACCCCTCATTTTGAAGATGAGACGGAAATCACCTTTCTAAACTAAGCTAAATGCACCCCTCTGTGAGGGTGTGGGGGTGGACGTGTCTCTTCCCCCCCACCAACCATCAAAGGCACCTCTGGAACACAAACAATAGAAGAGAGGGGGGGACCAGGAGCCAGTTAATGGTCCAGTGCCTGTGCTCCGCAAAGTCAATGAGGTAATCAAGAAGAGGCACTGTTCCGTAGTGAGCATTGTGGAGAGGCAACCTACACTACAAATGATGAAAGGTAAGACAGAGAAAGATACTAGGTCAGGGACTTGGTGATTGGGGTGGGGAGAGACACAAATTGTCTCTTGTTGCCCTCACACATCCCGAAGGATGTCATGCTTCATCATCGGGTGGTTGCTCCTCGTCGGGCCGGTGGTGCAATGCCCTACGGGTCCCCCGAAGGGTCTCTTTTGAGGAGATCTTTTAGAGAACTGCCGATGGGTGCATGTGGGTGTGTGGATATAAGTCCTCTGTGAGAGGTGAGGGTAGTGCGTGCAGTGTAAGTTAAAACTACCTAAGGGTTTCCAAAGAAGAAGATTATTTTAATAAAGAGGTACCCTTGGTAGACTAAAAAACCCGTAGGTTAAGAGTTACCAATAGAGACGCAATGTGTCCGGGTAACTATGCTCTGGTCGACATGTTTCACGCCTGAAGTGGTCTGGAGGATCCTTGGTGTTTCATCAGGACCGGGGGTGAGGGTGATGTGAAGTGAGTGCACGAACGTATTAGTGTGAGTGGGGTACCATTAGCCCTCTCACAGATCCAAAGGGGGGTGAGTGAAGTCGCCTCCTACACTATTTGTGAGTGGCGGCTAAGACTCTCAAATTAGTTGTGCCCCCTTGGTCAAGACCTAGCAGAGGAGCAAAAGTTACTCCATGAGCTTAGCGGCGTTGGGTGCCCACACCTTCTTGGGGGTTCGCTCGGGTGTCGGCACTAGAAACCTGCCCCGTCCAGCCTCGGCCCCTCACAGGTGCTGGTGTCTGAGGAGAGAAAGAGGGAGGGAGGCGGAGAGAGCGAATAAAGGCAGACTGCCTGCAGGGCTGGGAGCTTTGGTGGCGGGACAGTGGCAGAGCCCACCTCTCCGTGCACCCTCGTCTGTCCCAGCTCTCCTGTCCCCGCACCCCACCAGCGCACCGTGCACCCCGGAACATTCCCACCTGCCTGTACCCCCTCAGCATCGGCACAAACATGGCAAATCCAGCTCAGGCTGACAGGGCAGATAATAAGGCACGCACCTTTATTTATCTATTTCAAAGGATGTTACATGGCTACAACAGCATTTCACCTGTAATGGGAAGGTGAAAGCAGGGCTAGAGGAGTTAGGAAGGCGTTAGCAGCACTTTACTGCCGATAATGGGCCTATCACCAGGTATTGCAGGATTTCCTATCGCCATCGCCCTCAGGTTAGCGGCAGTTTTCACCGCCGTTCCCTGGAACTATCGCCATGTAGCGACAGCTTGATAATACGTCGCTAGGAGAATCACCTGCTGACACGCTCATAAGCGCGGGAGACCAACGCTGCGCGGGACGCGCCTGAAAACCTGCCCGGTGAACTCTGCCTGTGTAGTGCTGGAGGACTGGGGACTACATTGACCAGAATACCGGACTCCCAGGAGGGAGGAGAATCACCTGCTGACGCGCTCATAAGCGCGGGAGACCAACGCTGCGCGGGACGCGCCTGAAAACCTGCCCGGTGAACTCTGCCTGTGTAGTGCTGGAGGACTGGGGACTACATTGACCAGAATACCGGACTCCCAGGAGGGAGGAGAATCACCTGCTGACGCGCTCATAAGCGTGGGAGACCAACGCTGCGCGGGACGCGCGCGGGCCGCGCCCGGGCGAAGCCCGGGCCAAGGGCGGGCCCGTCCTTGCCCGTCACAGACCGGAAGAGACTGGACTGGGCCATACCCTCTTCAACTAAGGAAAGGTGAGCTCTGTCTATCGTTTCATATTCGATCCTCAGTAACTGTGCCACCCTGCATTGCATTATTGTTGTTACCTCCCGCTCATAAAAATAATGGGGAGGCGTACAAACGTACCTGTAACTAAATCAGCAACAACGTGTATTGAAAACATGTTGGAGAGGGCTGTTAGCATCGTGAGCAACGAAATCGAGCTCACTGAGAGACGCTTGTCCCTCGGATTAGGACAACTTGCACCACCCTTTGGGCATATTACCGAAGTTACTGAAGCTACTGCATGTGTCTCTGTTATTCCTGCCGTGAACTGTGAGGAGGCTTGTGATGTCATTACATCTGACTCTACTGAACTGATTTCTGCAATTAACAACACCCCTAACAATACTCCTCTTTTAGGGGCTAAGCGCAAAAGGAAAGTCGGGAAACCTGTAAATGTGAAGAGGAAACAACCCATTCGTCCCTGTTCTACCCGATCAACCTTAAAGTCATGGATCCATCCCACACCAACAACTATAAAAGCAACTGAGGTTCTTGTACATGCCCCGCCGATTGATTTATCTACTCACACAATTGGAACTCAAACTGAGAGCGAACATTTGTTTCCTTCTATGGAAAATGCCAACTTAAATAGTGCAATCGATATCAGTTATTTATCTACTGTTATTACTGACTGTGTTAAGACGGCTCTAGATAATTTATTTCCTTCCTTATATGAGCGTATTGTTAACTCTTTTCCCCCCCAGCAAGTATACCCCACACCGCAGCATTTGAATGAAATGTCCCAGGTTATTGATATTATATCTGACCCCAATCTTAGCAGTAGGTCAATCGTGCCCATCCCACTTCAAAATACCAACGTACCTCAACCTCCAATTCAGGGAGTCAATGACTGTGTAACTTGTAAAAGGATTCGTACTTGCTTTGAATCAAGGGAAACCATGGACGCTAAGGGGCCATCGGTTCATACATCCAACTATATTAATGGCAAACCAATAAATAACTCTGCCATTGATGTCCCCTCAAATAGACCCTCTAGCGACAATCTGGTTAGGACAGAGCAAGTAGTCGAAATTGACCCTGACCTTACAAATAATACTGAGGGCAACAATGTGGTAATAAATCTGCCCCCCGAGGCATGCCCATATGTTGTGACCTTAGCAGGGGTTCCCCCTTTGAGAAAAGATCAAACAGAGTCCTGGGAACAATTACGCTGTAAATGCGTTGATTGGCTCACAAAACACAGGAGATTTAGACCCTCATTAATAGGAGAAATTATCATGGTAAGACGAGTGGGTTGGTTAGGAAAATCTTATAAAAACATTAAGGGTGAGTGCGTCATCATCAATTTCCGGAGGCAATCGGTAGCCAAAAACATCTTGACACTACAGAGGGACCAGACTAGTCATAGCACCAGCATATGTACTTTACCCCTTGGTTATTTTTATAAACCTGTACTTGAGTCATTGCCCTGTAACTTGTATAGTCCTATCCCGACCTCGAACAAATTCTCATTACTATCTGGCTTAGACTGCCAAGATTGACTGCCCACACAGGTAACCAATGAAGAAAGCATGGATGTATCTACTTTAGCACCAATTACGTGCAGTTCCCAAGCTCTCAAATCTGATCCTTTAATTAAAATAAAAGAGGATCATCTATTAAAAATATTGAGTTGGAATATTGCCGGTCTGAAATCTAAGTTACATTTACCAGACTGGAAAGAATTAATTAATTCTCAGGACATTGTCATGTTTCAGGAGACCTGGGCTACTCAAGATTTGCATATGGAGGGCTTTGAATGTATTAACATCCTGTCCCCCATTCCCACATCTGGCAGACCTGTTGGCGGCCTTTCAACCTGGATAAACATTAAGTCAGGTGGACATTCCAAAATTCTATCTACTAATAGTGATAAATTTCAAGTAACCCTCTACACTCGGGGGGATTCCATTTACTTGATTAATTTTTATAACGATGATTTTAAATCAGTCCCCAATGTGAACTTTTCTTTGTTGTTTAATTTTATTTTAAAATTACAATTAGTTAATTGTGGTACCCAAACTAAGGGTATATGCTTAGGCGGAGATTTTAATGTTAAAATCCCAAAGGATATTCATTCCGTTATGCGGCTTGCCACTGATGCATCATTAAGTAAAAGAGGGGAACAGTTAATGAATCTTTTAAGTACTCATAACTTTGTGAATGTTATGCAAATCGCTGCAATTCCGCCACTAGACGAATGCGTGATTCCAACTTATAGAAGTCGAGGTTCTACTTCTACTATTGATTATATTTTCGTTAATACCCCTCTCGAAGATCATGTTTTAAGGGCTGAAGTTATCCCCACTATCCAAGGGGATCATAACCCCATCAACACTATTCTAAGCTTTTCGCGTCGACCAGTGTACGACCGTACACCTGGGGCCCGTGATTTAACGCTAACTACAGATAATCTTAGAATTGTCTGGCGTAACATCGATAACAACGCCCTTTTCGAAACAATGATAAAATCTTATCCTAACCTAGTTAAAACATGTCTGATGTTTAGTACTGGAAATATAGAGGTAGTTGCCGCTTTTTCAAAGCTATGTAATGGGATTAAACAATTACTTTCTAAACCAATTAGAACATTTAATTCCGAACCCGGTTGGTTCAATACAGAATGCTCAGTGGCCAATAGAGAATTAAGAAAGGCCCTCTTAAGTAAACCAAGAGTAAGCTCCCTCGTGACCTCATGCAGGTGTAGTTACAAGAAAGCCATTACACGTAGAAAGGAGGAGCTCATTAATGACCATTGGGCAAATCTTCTGCGGGCAAATGCCCTAAAAAACGGAAAAAACTTCTGGAAGGCAGTTAAAGACATGAAAAATGTAGGTATTATTTCCTCACCGCTCGGATGCAATATATCCAGCGAATCCTGGGAGGCTCATTTTACTAAGATCTATGCCTCCCCAATCCCTAATGAACCTGAAAAAGTTTACACCTTTACCTCTGGAATACAGATTGAATTAACTGAGGTTGAAGATGCCATAAGCCAAAGTTCAGGAGGCAAAGCACCAGGTCCAGATGGGCTCCCGATTGATTTAATTAAAAATAAACCCGACTTCTGGGCACCACTTCTTACCAATATTTTTAATAATCTCACCGATTCATTTATTCCTGACTCTTGGTCATATAGTACTATAGTCCCAATTTTTAAGAAGGGGGACCGGACGGATCCGAGTTGTTATAGGCCAATTTCATTGATCGATAATACCCTAAAAATTCTGGGTAGGGTATTATTTAATAGGATCAACCTATGGGCAGAGGAAAATAAGGTCTTGCACCCATCCCAGCTGGGGTTTAGGAGTAATGTCGGCACGGTTGAACAGTGCCTTAACCTTCACCTGATTATTAGCAAATATACAATAGCTAAAAAAACACCAATGTACCTAGCTTTCATGGATCTCACGTCAGCCTTTGACTTTGTCAACAGATCACGGCTGTGGCAAATTCTCTTGAACTTTGGGCTAGACGACCAACTGGTTTTCTTTTTGGCATATTTACACAGAGACCTGAAAGCTAGGGTGCGTATAGGAAGGAATGGCGAGATCTCGAAGGCTATTAAAATTGGCAGGGGGGTCAGACAGGGCTGTGTACTGGCCCCGCTTCTTTTTATATTGTACATTAATGATCTAACTAAATCACTTTTGTCTACAACTGAAGACGTCCCAATTATCAAGGGAAACAAGATCCCCGCACTGCTTTACGCCGATGACGCCGTGCTAATGGGGCGCACCCCTAAAGCTTTGCGCGCCTTGGTTCACGGTTTTGTGAATTTCATGGCAACTTTGGGCCTATGTACTAATTTTAAAAAATCATTTTTAATGTCATGTGGGTCCAAGAAACACTCCAATGTTACTATTGTTTTAAACTCTAACCAATTGATAAGCACGTGCACTTTTCCTTATTTAGGCCTGGTATTTGCATCAAATGGTTTATGGAACGATCATATTGCTCACTGTAAAAGGAAATTTACCAATTCTATTAATACAATCTTGAGGCTACCAAAGCCAAAAAACATAGGGGTAGTTCCTTCTATTATTAAAATTTACAGATTATAATGTGTACCAACTGCTACATATGGTGCAGAGGTATGGGGGCATTCCACCTGCACACCTATTCAGTGCGAAGAGAATAGATTTTGTCGTAAAACTCTGGGAGCCCCTTTCTTTTCTTCCACATATGCTAGCCATAGCGAATTACATCTGCCGTATATAGAAGATTTTATAAAGGCTCGCCCGACATTGTTCTGGTTAAGAATTTGGAAGAATAAGGCTGCACAATTGACCAGAGAGATAATCATGGATTGCATGAATTGTGACAGAGGGATGGATATACCGTGGCTGGCAGGAGTACATAAAAGTTTGACTAATTTGAATATGGAACATTTGTTCCTAAATCCCTTAGATTATAGCCCTGCTAATATTAAAACTATAGAAAGCTCACTCTATGCATCCTTTAAAAAAACTAGACTAGCAACTGAATATAATAAGACCTCAGTTGCTAGATATATGCAAGTTGAGTTTGTAACCCCAGACTTGCCTAAATATCTCTTAAATCCTGTTGGTCGATGGGAAAGGGGCTTATTCTTCAGGCTGAGAACAGATACAATGAAATATTTGTTGTCTTTTCCTACTGGCTATACTGCTAACCTTGAATCCTCCGTCTGCCCATGTAATAATAGCTCGAAACAATCAATGCTACATTTTTTATTTTTCTGTTCTTTCTATTCCTTCCCCACAAAACATTTTTTGATCCCGTACTTTAAGTCACAATGTGTTTCGGACTATAAGACTGCTTATGATATGGTGCTTGCTATCAATAATGATGAATTGTGTTTTAGAGTTGGATCCTTTTTAAAATTGGCGGTACGCACTCGTAATACCATGCACTCGATATAATTCCGCTATTTTATATGTTTATATTAACTCTATTTTTCATATTGTGTTTTGTTTTAACTGTACTTTTATGGATATAATGTATATCCGAATAAAGTTCACATTCATTCATTCATTCAATACGTCGCTAACATAGCGATAGTTTTCAGGGTTAGACGGCGATAAAAATACTGCGCTAACTGGCGTTGGCAATAGATATCGCCAGGCCTTGATAATATGCCCCTCAGTGTGTTAGTACCGGCGCTTCTCAGCACTGCTCCAGTGCTTTTAATGGGAGAGTGCCGGCGCTTCTCAGCACTGCTGCAGTGCTTTTAATGGGAGAGTACTGGAAATTCACAGCAACAAACAAGTGCTCTGGGACACGGAGTACCTGCACTTCTGTATTTCCATATGTGCAGCAAGTGTCTAAACCCCGTCATATATTTTAAATGCAGCCTCTTGTGACCAGCTGAAGAATCAGAACAGATTTAGTACTACAGTCTCCCTTCTTATTGATTTCTTTGAGGCAAACTTTAAAAAAAAATACGCTGACTGTTCGACTCTATTTTTCATGACTCTGCTCCTCGTGACTCCACCCCCTTTCTTCTTTAACACCTTGACTCCCAATTTATGGGGTCAGTTTTTTCTACTTCCAGCACTTGCTACAAGGCCCTTTTAGAAACATGTTTGCACATTAAATTGCAGCTGCCTCGGCCCATTGAGAGCAGCTCACATGGTGCACCACCCTGTAACACATTTCAAAACCATTTACACAGCATTGCTGCTCCAGGGATGCCTTGAACTCAGCTGGAAAGTGCATTTATATAGGGCATGCCCCTGCTGGACACTGCTGGCATCAGTGAGCGGCCGATGGCCAAGGGCAATAGAGCGCTTTACATGAGAACCGGCCTGTTTCCATTGTGTTCACCATCCTTTTATGAGGAGGAGCCTGGCCCGATCCCCTACTAGAATTCAACAAAGGTGTCACTTGTACAATGCTAATGTCAGAGCCGAGAAACGATCGGAGGGGCATATCTACAAGGCGGCGATAAAAAATTATCTCCGCTTTTGCGGCCGTGTTCGGCCGAAAAGCGGCGATAATTTTATCGCTATATCAGCAAGGGCATGCTATCGCGTGAAACCTTGCCTTAGTGCCTGAATTCCGAACGCCCATCCCTGCATCTCTAATGAGATGCAAAGTGGGCGTTCCTCTCCAGGATAACGGGAGAAATGTTGCTAAGCGACATTTCTCCTATTATCAAGCCTCACGCAAAGCAGCATAGCGACAAGAAAAGTAGCAATAACCTCTCTTATCGCTACTTTCCTTGCGCCTGCTTTGAAACGGACTTAGCCATGATATCCTATGGAAGGTGGATATCATGGCTAAGTATGTGAGGCCCTATCAGCAAGCTATCGCCAAACTTCGTGGGATTATCGCTGGGTTTCCAGAGATAATCTCACGTTTGGCAGTTAGCACTAGGATTTTTATCGCTTTTGAGATAAGCGTTGCTAATAGCACGCTATCTCAGCGATAAAAATCCATGATAGTCGGCGATAATTATCCTAGCGCTAAGTGCGCTTAGCGATAATAATCGCCGGTTGTTGCTGATATGCCCCTGAACTTCTATTTATAGCAGCCAGCCGCCAACACTACTACATTTAAATTACAAGAGAGCTTGACAGCTGGAATTACAAGAGTGGCGGCAGGTGCCACACTCTGGAGCATACTATCAACAAATTATCGCCGCGTTAGCGGCACTTTTCCAGCCGCTAAATCAGAGATCGCTAGGTATCGCCTAAATACCTATCGCCATCGCTAAGAAGTTAGCGGGAGTTTTCTACGTCGTTTCCTGACACTATCGCCTGTTATCAACGTGTTGATAATACTTCGATAACAAGGCGATAATTATCAGGGAAAGTAGGCGATAAAAAAACTCCCGCTAACTGGCGCTGGCGATAGTTATCGCCAGGACTTGATAATATGCCCCTGAGTGCTTCCCACAAAGGTGAAAAGCATCTTTTCTAGGGCTACAAATGGCCTCCGTTCTGCTAGGCCGAATGAATAACCAAATAGTGACCAACAGAATGAAACAAGAGACAAGGGGTAATGTGACCACTGTAAACCAACAGAGCTCTAGACAGTCATAATTTCTCCTTGGGGTATTTGAAATTTTTAGGACAATGTCACCACTCTAAAAGATCTTACTTTTTCATAAATATTCGATCTGTGAGTTTAGAATATTGGCCAAAAATATAATAGAGCACACACTTAAATGCTTAAAGATAACTCTGTTTTGGTTCTGAAGTGGAGCATTGGTAGGGACTGCTTGGAACAGTACCTGAGGGCTGGCATAGAGACAATGAATGCTACTATTAATAGGCACATGGCACTCAAATGTGATGATAACCAAGGTGAAGACGCATGCCCATTGCGTTGTAATGGGAATGGACATTGGCAATATACTCCATATTAGGTGTGCTAGTGATTTCCCTTCAAAATCTACGATTCATTTAAAGAAAAGTGCATATTGCGAATGTGCTAACAAAGGTAATGTACCTTTTGCTCTAAACGTTTCTCTTTCAGTGAGTTCAAAGTAAAATTATTTATGGTGAGAAAGATACATGTAATTTACAAAAGCAGAACATGTTATTAGATTTGCTTATGTGTGCCGAGTGTTTGAGAGCGTGTGCAGATATGCTGGAAAGAGTGAGATTTGAAAGGATGTATCTGGGCATTTTTGCATAGTGTAGCAGACACTCTAAAGCCAATCCTCCACCCAGGTGAATTTGGCGCAGTAGTCAATGATGAGAAATTGCACTGATTTCAGAATTACAAATTTTATGATTAAAAACAGTTAGTTATACACAAACGGCAGCATTTGTTTCTATGTGAACAGAGGAGGAAAATACAAATTATGCCACGAAAACTCAATTTTTCTCATATATCTATTTGAGAATATTGACTGTTAACCCTAACAGCAAACAGTCAAAGGATCATCATCAGTGCAACAGCATAGTTAAAGAGCATCGGTTTTAAGACCAGGCTTGTCAGATGCTTTTGCGGGGCCACGGTGGAAACAACTTGTGAGGCCCTGATAAGTAAACCGTCAAACCATACTTATGAGAAATCATGGCAGCCCCAACACCTGGCGCCATCTAGTGGTAAGACTGTGTTTAGCAGCCTTATTCATAATGAATAGGAAAACTTGCTTTAAACTCTATAAATTATTGTGCAGCAGAAATGAAGGGCCCTGGGGTTAATACTTTTCTGCCATCCCCTTGTGACGGCCTTGCTTGAGAACATATGTGTACAAAAACAGGGGAGTCAATGAAAGAGTCAACATTCAGCAAAAAGTCAAATTGCAGTTTGTTAGTTCAATTCGAAAGTGAAGCATAACTTAATCATGTAGACAATGTAAGAAAATAAGTATAAAGTGCAAACTTAAGGAAGATTTCTTTAAGAAATGCCGAATTTTTCGGCTTCATATAGAGTTATAAGACTAAGGGCCTGATTACGACGTTGGCGGTCCTACAGCAGATGGTGCAACAAGCCATCCACTGTGGGATTGCCAAAGCCGTGGTGCTTCTGCCTGACAGATTAGGGGCCTGATTACACTTGCGGGACAGTCCGACCACCACCAGACTGCAGTACATGCACCGCATTCTGAGTGTGGCAGTCGGACCGCCACAGGACCGTCGCCTCTGCTGGGGTCCAGGATCCCGCGGCATGACAGTGGCGGTCTGAGGCAGGAATATGCTTCCGGAACCGCCGAGCATATTCTTAGTTACCAAACTACCACCCTTTCCATGGTGGTGAGCCTAGCAATGGCCATTCTCTTGTGTGTTTGTATGTTTAATTTTTGCATGTCTTTCCCTAAACCTCACCTAACACCTCCCTAAATACCTGCCATTTAGATGTTAGATTCTGCTTTTTCCACCCACTCCCTCGTCCCGTCCACATTTCCAACTAAAATGTAGACCTATGTGTGCAGAGATCTCCGCACAAAAAAGATTGGAGAGGCGGAAGTCTCAACACAGAAGTTTGTGAATTGCTTTTTGTTGTAGTCTCGTAGTACTTCTGTAGTATTATTAAAGTACCAGAAAATCCAGTTTGTTAATCGGGCCCGCAATATTCAAGTTCTTATTCAGCCCTTTGAGCAATCGGAACAGAAAATGCACAAAATATTATGCCACAAGTTATCTTCAGGTGGAGTTTCTTTCGAAAAATCAGTGTTTGCTTTATGGGCATAAACTCCCAATGATCATTAAAGGCTCGCCCTCTGCCAGCACCTGAAACAACCTTTCCTAGTTGTAGATGAATAAAACTTATCGCAGGTAATTAGCAAAAGAGTTAGAGAGAGAGAGACAAAAGCAGGGAAAAGGGAGAAAGAGAGAGAAGCTTATTTACATTTTGTGACTAGCCCGCATACAGCAACCCAGACCTACTTCGGAGCTGCATGTATTTATGCGGCTGTGTTTTTTGCTGCTTTGCTGCATTGAGTTGTTGGGTTGCACTGTGGTTGTGTTGCATTCTGCTTTGACGTTTTTGTCGTGTTGAGACCTGTTATGTTTTAGTAGGGTTGCTATGTAGCTTTGAGTTCGTTCTTGTGTAAAGTTCTGTAGTTTAGTTTGGAGATATTACAAAATGCAACTATATTTCCAGCCAAAAACAGCTACATCCTTTAAAGTTCCAGTGAAAAACAACAATTTGCGCGGTTTAGGTGGTAACATGCCACTGCTCTGGCACTTCAACTACTGAAGTCACCAATAAGACCAAACGGAGAATTATCTCATATTAGTACTTCCCGTGCGCACTTGGGGGCATATTAACAAGGGCCGGCGATAAATATCGCAAAGCACGCTTAGCGCTTGCATATTTATCGCCGGCTTTCTCTGGAATTTATCGCCCTGTTTGCGTGTTATTAACAACGCGCATCGCCGAGGCGATAAAAATTCCAGAGATAGTTGGGATATCGCCGTTTTCCATCCATAGTGGAAAACGGCGATATCCTAGATGATAGGGCCTGTTGTCTTAGCCACAAAATCCACCCCCCATGTTAAGTATGCCTTAGTTAGGAATTTAACAGACGTTAAATTCCTGCGTTAAGGCATACTTAACGCGATTTTTAAAAATCGCTACCTTCCCTTGTTAATATCGCAAAGCTGCCTTCGCGATATTTTCCCAAGGGAGTCTTGTCAGGCACGCCTCCTTTGCATCTCATTAGCGACGCGATCGGAGGCTTGCTGCAAACGGGCGCTAAGTCAGCAAGACACGCGACAGCGTGTCTTTGCTGATAAGGCGATGAAATTATCGCCGCTTTTTGCCCGAAAACGGACGCAAAAGCGGCGATAATTTCATATCGCCGCCTTGTTAATATGCCCCTTGATGATATAAGAAGGCCCCTGGACTCCTATGGCACTGAGGCAAAGATGTTGAGAGGATATTGACATTGCTAAACCGCTTTAGTACTGACAGGAAAGGTCTGGCGGATGCTCACAAAACTCGAGCCTTTGAGCAGGGACATGGTATTGCTGGCGAAAGATGCCATTCCGGAAGCAATAAAGAACTGGTGCGAGTTAGCATTGGTGTTAGGAACATCACCACAAACACGCCGACCATACACACATGCACATCTTTTACACTGAGGCACTTATACACGGAACGTGCACTCATAATTTACAAAATTCACACCCACGCAGTTAACACATTGCACACTCATCTATTTACAAACTCCCTTCAAATTCACAATATTCTGACATACCGAGCATAATCGCATCAATCAGACACGTGTACATAACACACACCACTCACGCTTATCGGTCACAAGTAGCACAACTATACTCTGCACATATACACAAACTGTACCTTTACTAACACACACACCTGAAGCCGACACAATTTATACACACTCAATACGTGGGCCAGATCTTATTTGAAAAGTGTCTGGCCTCTGTTAACACTTTATTATAAAATATATACATTTGTTAGTTGGCCACAACACGCTAGTGATTTTGCAGTTATATTGGACAGGAGGAGTGGGCATGGGTGCTCCAAAACACACATATTTTTAGCTGTTTCTTCTGTGTTTTTTGAGATGTAATGATTTCGAGCACGCTCATATGTCACACTTTTTTCAGGTCTCTTGTTGATTGCCATGCTTGGCAACCTTGTTTTATAAACGTGCGCTTTTCCTATTTTTTTCAAACCTTGTTTAACAACAAGAGAGACAGCCAGGACTCGACCGCTTACTGTCTATATCAAATACACAAGCCGTTTGAAAAAAATATGACTTTATATGTGCTTTAAAGATTCCTAGCGTTTCCTTTTCCTTGAGGCATTCTTTGGACACAACCTTCCAACATAGCTTTATTGCGGTCTATTTGCATTTTTCTATATACTCTGTCACCTCTACCTAGTTCAACCTACCCCACCTTTAACTTTCAAAGCATGCATCTAATAGGCCCAAGTACGAATGTTTAGGCTCATCATGTCAAGAAACACCGGCAACAACACTTGGCAACAGTACTCTACACAGGCCCTGCTGCCCAAAAAAGCACGCAGGAGGTCTCCGGCAAAAAGGTCAAGACAGTGGTTGCTGATTAAAGGAGTTGCATCAGTTGTGCCACCCACTTCAGTAGCCATTTAACCATGTTTCAGGCCTGCCATTGCAGCCGGTGTGTGCAGTTCTAAACTGTCATTTCAAACTACACCTTTTGCAGGCCCAAACCTTCCTTCCTATTAGTCACCCCTAGCGCCAGCCCTAAACATCCCACAGTTCACAGTGCAATGTATTTAAAAAGTAGGATATGTACTTTTAAGTTTTCCATGCCTTGATAGTGAAAAACTCTTACTTTTTTTTTTTAACGTTTTTCACTATTGCAAGGACTACCTCTCCCATAGGATAAGATTTGAGTTATCTTAATATATTTAATAGGCTGAAACTTCCAAATGCGAACAGGTGAACAGTTAATGTTTGATGTCTTTGGAATTGTAATGAAAAATACTCTTTTATGGTAAAGCTGTATTTCCAATTACATTTTTGGAAATGTGACTTTTAGAAAGTTGACGACTCGACAGCAGTATCCTGAAGCACACCCTAGTTCTTCTTATGTAATTCATGTTTCTGTTCATTATTATTCCCATTTCGCGTGCAGCACCTGTATAAGTGTGCCGTTTCTTCGCACCTGGGCATTGTACATGTGAAAATAGTGGCCAACAAGAGTGGGTCACTGACAGGTTGCACAGCTGTATGCACTTCGGTACCTTTAAAATAGTACACATCCACCAAAGTAATCAATTCTTTATCCATTTTATTTTCAAGTTTTTCAACGTATTCCTTTGTCTTTCATCACGTCAAAAGATGTAAAATTCATTTGTTTGCTTTTAGCGTCTTTATGTTCTAAGTATTGCCCATACCGGCCTATACGTGAACACGTTACGAATTTGCCAATCCTCCACTCAGTTCGATATACATCTACTCAATGCATTTCGGTTTGAAATAAACCTTCATCAGGAGTATCTATAAATTAAAAACATGTATATCAGTCACATTATATTAGCTACTTCCGTGATTACAAAAATATTATTAACTTTGCTACCCGATTTTTTGATATCTCTTCCGGTTTCATTCCGCTTTAATTCAAAGTCTATGAGCCATTGGATAAAGTTTTTTTAAAACCAGGAAGTAATGTTTATCTTCAGGGTTTGATGGAGGTTTACACGTTATGTTTTTTAAGCTTGTAGTTTAACATGGAAAGATAAGGGAAATGGAATTTGGTTTCTTAGGTATTTTCAGTTGAAACCGGAAGAGATATCAAAAATTCGGGTAGCAAAGCTAATAATATTTTTGTAATCACGGAAGTAGCTAATATAATGTGACTACATGTTTTTAATTTATAGATACTCCTGATGAAGGTTTATTTCAAACCGAAATGCATTGAGTAGATGTATATCGAACTGAGTGGAGGATTGGCAAATTCGTAACGTGTTCACGTATAGGCCTGGATGGGCAATACTTAGAACATAAAGACGCTAAAAGCAAACAAATGAATTTTACATCTTTTGACGTGATGAAAGACAAAGGAATACGTTGAAAAACTTGAAAATAAAATGGATAAAGAATTGATTACTTTGGTGGATGTGTACTATTTTAAAGGTACCGAAGTGCATACAGCTGTGCAACCTGTCAGTGACCCACTCTTGTTGGCCACTATTTTCACTTTTAGAAAGTTGGCATTTTCCTGCCTTAGTCATTTAGTGCTTGCAGCCTGTGTCTGGGTCATGACTGGGTGTTGTTGGCAGTTGTACTTTTTGTATTCCTCCTAGACAGCCACACACAATGCTCCATAGCAGTCAGCCTGAACTTGTGACTTTGTCCCAGTCTGGCGTGACCAGATGACCATAGTTTGCCCTTTGTGATTTTAGGCACAATTTTCACTAAAATCTTTAAAACTGCACATTTCTGGTTCTACAGATTGGCTTTTTTGTAGTTTTGGTCTTGTTTTAGTTATTAAAAAAGTACTCTATTTTTCTGGGCTCATGTTGGATCCTTTATGTTGTGTGTTTTCACTTTGTTACTATTTGAAGTGTTGCACACATACTTTACACATTGCTTCTAGGTTAAGCCTTACTGCTCTGTGCCATACTTCCAGGGAGTTGAGCACAGGATAATTTAGGGTTGCTAGTGAGTTCACCCTGACAAGGACTGTGGTACATGTGTGAGTAGGGTTTCATCACTCTGAACCAGAAGAACAGTCGATAAAGGTGCAGAAAATGGGTGGATGTTGTGTGAATCACACCATCTCACAAACTTATCCCATCGGTAGGCATGTACTGACTTTGTGGAGGGATGCCTGACTGCCAGAATAACCACAGAGACTTCAGGCGAAAGGTCAAAAGCTGTCAACTGTCACTGCTTAATCTTCATGCATGAAGGTGAAGGGTGTGCCGGTTCAGGTTCGGAACCCTCCCCTGTTGCTGCAATAGAACATCCTCTTGAAGAGCAGCCTTGATTGGAGGATCAATGGTCATGCTCAACATGGATACCAGAATCTCTTGAGCCAGGAGAATAACTTTTTTTTTTTTTAAACTTAATTTTTCATTTTTGCATAACATTAAAACACCAATATTACAGCATACAGTTCATGGAAGTATCTAGATCATGGGGATTAGAAGCTATTATCAACATGCAATCTTTTGGATTCCACAGAATTGCTTGCTTACATTTCAATAACATGCAGTCTATCAATTTAAGGACATTTTGCCATGGGGGGCAAGCACTCATTACATCTATTCTCCCCCACTGCTCTCATATGCACTTTGTTCCGTCCCTCCCTCTCCCGCTGATAGCCCAATACTGCACAGTTCTCTCCATTCCGTGAGGTCTGCCTGTAGCCCTTCATCCTTACGTGTTAGTTTCATGTGCATTTAATCAGCTAACGCCCATTCCCTGGTATATTTGAGCCACATTGCTAATTCTGGGCTTCTCTGCCCCATCCACGTTATAGCCACCCTACGTCTGGCCAAGACAAGCATCAACTGAAGTAATTTATAGGACAGTTTCCGTTTTTTGGGTCTACGTACATAGGCCAATAGGCACTGCAACAGTTCCTCCCTTAGTGGGTGACCTGTGACTGTGCGTATCTTTTCCGCCACCCGTGTCCAAAACTGCCTCACCTCAGGGCATTCCCACGCCAGGTGGATAAAGTCCACGTTTTCAGCATCGCACCTGGGACATTTACTATCCTTGTTGCGGGAGATGCGTCTCAACTTCACTGGTGTGAGGTAAGTGCGATGTAAGAAGTTGTAGTGAATCAGTTTGAATCTAGCATTACAGGAGACTGTATGTGTGAGATCACTAATAGTCACCCAAGCCCTCTCGTCCAGGTGTGTATTGAGTTCCCTCTCCCAAGCAGCCCTTGATGGTGGTGATGGGGCAGTAGAGTTCTGCTTCATGAAACTGTATAGGAGAGATATCATCCTATGGCCGGATCCGCCTGTAAGAAGAATATCTAAGGTATGTGTTGGTTGGGGGATGTCTGGATATTGTGGCCAGTTGAACTTGACTACTTCCTAAATTCCCCTGTATTACAGATCCTGACCCTGCCTTAGAGAAAAACTCTTCCTTGCCTGTTCATATGGTATGAAGGTCTCATTCGGGAAAAGGTCTGTAAAGACCTCGCATCCGCCGTCCCCCCCAGCCTGAAAAGACGTGTGTGTTGCCCTCTCTCTGACAAGGGCCAGGATCCAAATAGGCAGTTCTCTATGGAATGGCGCCCAGCGTAGCACCGTTTCTGCAAACCGCTGCCAAATACTCACCGTTTGTCGCACTGCATATGGGAAATCCTCCTCCGCCCCCTGCCCTCCATCAGCGCTATTTGGGGGTCCCCTAGGTATGCCCTGCCAGCCAACAGTCATTTTTCCCAGTTGTCCCCTTCTGCCATCCAACAAGCCGAAGGCTGCAGCTGGGCAGCATAGCAGTATAAACCAAAGTGTGGGGCTTCCAGTCCACCCTCCTCATATCTATGTGTCAGGGTGTTGAGGGCTACTCTACTCCTCTTCCCTGCTCACAGTAATGAGTTCAGGATCGTGTTCAGTTCCTTGAATACTCGTGTCGGGATCGGGCAGAGCGAGTTCTGTAGTGCATAAAGGCACCTAGGGAGCATTATCATCTTTGAAATAGCAAGCCTGCCCATTAAGGACAGCAGGAGGGAGTTCCAGAAGTTCACCGAGCGCTGCAGGGCCGCAAGGGTCCTGTCCAAGTTTAGGGCCATTGCCTGGACATTGGTCAACGTAATCTGGACCCTCAGATACCTAAAACTTGCCCATTCTCATCAAAACTCTAAGTCTGGGAGGTCCCCCAGGGGCACCGCAGTCATGCCTGCTAGCAGGAAGATCAGTTATTTGTTATGGTTGAGTCTCAGGCTAGAGACCTCCCCGAACCTATCCAGGTAGCGCATCATCCGTGTATAAGGAGATGATATAGTTTGTGTCTCCCACCCGGATACCCCACTGGTCCAAGCCCGCTCTCACCTGTACCGCCAATGGCTCAGAGGCTAAGGCGAATAGTAGGGGTGAGGGGGGCACCCCTGCTGGGTGTCTCGTCCTAGCGCCCACTCCTCATAAAGAACCCCTGCTGGTCTCACCAAAGCTCTCAGTTCAGTGTACAAAATTTGGACCCACCCACGCAATCTGGGCCCCATCCCCACGACCCTGAGAACCTCCAAGAGATACCCCCATTATACTGTGTTGAAAGCCTTAGCCAGATCTATAGACACGAGTACCATCTCTTCCTCTCGGTCTCTCACTTCCTGCATAATGTGGTTAAGTCGACGCAGGTTTATTGCAGTGTTACGACCCGGTATGAAGCCACATTGGTCCTCGTGTACAAGAAGCGGCATCTATGGACCCAGTCTGGAAACCAATAGTTTACATAATATTTTTGTGTCCGTATTCATCATGGTGATTGGGCAATAGTTTGAGGGTTCATGGTTGTCCCCACCCGGCTTCAGGATCATGCATAGTTCGCCCTGCCTCATAGTGTGAGGGAGGATACCCTTCTCGAAGGCCTCAACATATACTTGTAGGAGGGCTTGGGTCAACATGCCCGCATAGCCCCGGTAGAACTCAGGGGGGTAACTGTCGCAACCCAGAGACTTAGCACCCGGAGGCTGCTGTAGTGTAGACGGTACTTCCTCGATGGAGAGCGGGGCCTCAAGGTCCTCCCTGGCCTGCTCAGGGAGTGTCGTCAGGGTTAGGGTCTGTAGGTAAGGGAGATATGCTTCTTCACTAACTGACAGGTCAGCCGTATAGATGGTCTTAAGGTGAGACCGGAGGGTCCGTAGTATTGCTGCCTAAGCATAGACCATTGCACCTGTAGGTGTGCGCAGCGCCACTATTGGGTCTGGGGTTTGTTCCCTTCTGAGGATCCAGGCTAGTTAATGGCCTGATTTGTCCCCCTCCCTGTGTAAGCCCGGTCGGTATTGCTGAGGGTATATTTATGCAGCCTGTTCCAGATATTGCATATGCGTGTCTGAATGTCTCATTCCCTAGTCTCCTCTGATGGGGATGAGTGGCCCCGGGTTTGTGCCTCCAACAATGCCGCCTCCTGTACCCTCAGCTCCCTTTGGAGTTGCTTGTGAACCCAACACGTCAAGCAAAGGCAGGCCCCTCTCACTACAGCCTTTAGGGCCTCTCAATTTGTGGCCCTGGGCATGTCTGCCCATTCCCAGTTCAGCGTGATGTAATCTGCCAGTGCTCCCTCTATGTGCTGTTAGGAAGCGAATCGTCCAGTACCTCTGACTGCAAGCTCCAGACCCTCGGGCGTCGGGCCGGGGACCCCCAGCACACTGTGCAAGCAATCAGGGAGTGGGCTGAGAGTAACCAGGCCTGATGGGCTACCTCAATAGACATGTTGGGATCCAGGTTTGCTATTTACTCCAACCTATTGTGGGTGTTGTGTGTAGGGAGGTAGCAGGTGTATATCCTCTGGGTGGGGTGTCTCTGCCGCCAAATGTCCTGGACCCCTAAGTTCCACATGACCTCACTGAGTTTCTCTGTCATTCGTGGTTTAGTTCCCCTACAAGGTGGGGACCTACCGAGCTCGGGGCCAGCACACAAATCAAATTGCCCACCCAGATAAGTGGCCCCTCCAGTTCCGAGACCAGTACTTCCAGAAGGGCGTGGTGAAAATCTGGGTCCTCTACATTTGGGGCGTATATATTTAGTATTGCCAATTCCCTACCATCCAGCTTTGCTCTTAGTAGAATATATTCTCCATGGAGGTCCGCCACAATGTGTTGCAAAACGAGTCCCCGTGGCCACCCACACGAGCACCCCCCTGGTGTAAGTAGAATATGATGAGTGAAAAATCTGTCCCCTCTATTTGTTTGCAAGCCTCTAGGCTCCTGCCTCATCCAGGTGGGTTTCCTGCAGACATTCTACTGATACGTGGTGCCTCCGTAGGAATGATCGGACCTTATAGCACTTAGTGCATGTGCCCAGCCCTCTTACATTCCAGGTCATGATCTCAGTCCCCATTGTCCCTGTGATGTACTACGTTAGTATGTACCTGCTCCATCTGCCGCTTGGTCAGCTTACCTGCTGTATGCTGTTGAACTAACATATAAACAGTAATGTGAACAACCCCCATTAACTCCCCTACACCCACAGGCTAATTACCTGCAACAGTGCAAGCGATTAAGCCCTCCCCATGCTTGTGCCAGGACGTGCACAGCTGCCCCATCGGCCCAACCGGGGTCGTAGAACTTCCCCAGAACAATTTCATGCTCCCGGCCTTGCCCGACCGCTAGGATCAGGGTGCTGGCCCCGCAGTCTCCACCCTGGGTTAGGCTCATCCGCTCCTGGTCTACAGCTTTTTTGTGCTGGCAGAGGACCTGCTAGCCTGAGAGCCCCTACCCCACATTTCCCAGATATTCCTCCCCGCCGCCTAAGCGGCTGAGAATCCCTTAGGGGTGCTGTACATGCTTGCCTATCAACAATGAGTACCAGTGTACTGAGGCATGTCAATCATTCCAGTTTCGGGGGAGACAGGGCTGAACAATGATGGTCTCCAGGATCACTTCGTTTGTGAGGAGAAGTGTGGCAGGTACCATTTCCAATGCCGAGTTTCCCCCCAATGTTTGTGTTGGAGAATCACCCGGGCCTTGGGGCTCCACCTGCATGGTTCTATCGTCACCCACCGTAATTCTCTGGCGCTCCGGCGGGTCGCCATTCGTTGAGCAATTCCTTCGCCGGTGACATTCTCTCGTAAAATACTTATGAAATAGTACAATTACAGATGCAAATCATTGGGTGTACAGGGATTAAAATGCAATAATAATTCATATAGCATACATACAATGATAAAAAACACACATTCATTACAAACAATATATAATATATAAGAACATCACAGTCAGGGGTTGTATACTAAACATCATATATTTGAGAATCATCTAACGAAGCACCGTCTACGAGAGCTACAGTGGAATTCCTATAGCTTTCCTTGTACACCTCACTGCTACAAGGTAGCATACAAGATTCAGAGCCATCGGGTTGCTACAGTTAGATCTTAAAACCCTGTAAGCTCCAGCATAATGTCTTGTGCCTAGTGTGATGTATAACAACCTTATCCAGGACCTCCTGGGTTTGGTGCACGTCAGACAGAAGAAAATTAGATATTCGATGTCCTTGGTACAGTTAATGCAGAATGGACAATTCTGCGATTTCTGTCTAGCAGGTTCCCACTTATAGGTACATTTGTTTACAAGCAATGTACCATGTCTGAGTTTGATTAACAGGGTACGCATTATCTGTGGTACAAAAGCATCCATGCATTGATTCTAGTGCAGGGATAGGTTTAAAGATCATAAATTCCTCCATCAGACTGACTACCTTTACATTGCAATGGTATAACTTGATTATGTAGGCACAGTATTCCTCTTTAACAGTAACCTTAAAATTAGAATTGATTTGTGATGTATTTGACTAAAGCATAGCAAAACCAAAGGGGATGATGGACGGAGTGTTGAACATTGCAAGCACTCACACCCAGTCAACTGATCTGGGTTTAATCCATCATCATTCTTTAGCTCACTTCGCCACCCCAGTTCAGACATGGCCATATGCAAATCAGTCTGACCCTGTGCGTCTTGGGAACAGTCCAGCCCGAACTGCCAAGCCATGTTTTCCCTGGACCGGAAACAAACATCCTGGGACCGGTTTCTGGCTAATCAGCCGTCATCAGCCAGGCTAGCTTGAATCCAGTGACAAAGTGAGCAAGGGACCCATGTCTGGGCATACCCTGCCAACTTAGGGCGAACAAAGCAAAACCAAAGGGGATGATGGATGGAGTGTTGAACATTGCAAGCACTCACACCCAGTCAACTGATCTGGATTTAATCCATCATCATTCTTTAGCTCACTCCGCCACCCCAGTTCAGACATAGCCATATGCAAATCAGTCTGACCCTGTGCCTCATGGGAACAGTCCAGCCCGAACTGCCAAGCCATGTCTTCCCTGGACCGGAAACAAGCATCCTGGGACCGGTTTCTGGCTAATCATCAGCCAGGCTAGCTTGATTCCAGTGGCAGAGTGAGCAAGGGACACCTTGCATTTGTCACCCCGAGTGGGAAGGGTATGCCCAGACGTGGGTCCCGTGCTCTCCATGCCACTGGAATCAAGCTATCCTGGCTGAAGAGGGGTGAAACCACGAAACCGGTCCTAGGATGCTGGTTTCCAGTCCAGGGAAGACCTGGCTTAGCAGTTTGGGCTGGACTGTTCCCATGAGGCACACGGTCAAGACTGATTTGCATATGGCTGGGTTCAAACTGGAAAGGCATGGTGAGCAAAGAAACGATGGATTTAGGCCCAGATCTCTGTACTGGGGTGAATGTATGACATTGTTCTGCATTCTGTCCATCAACTGTTGTTTTTGTATTTATCACCCCGAGTGGGAAGGGTATGCCCAAACGTGGGTCTCGTGCTCTCCATGCCACTGGAATCAAGCTATTCTGGCTGAAGAGGGATGAAACCCTGAAACTGGTCCTAGGATGCTTGTTTCCAGTCCAGGGAGGACCTGGCTTAGCAGTTCGGGCTGGACTGTTCCCATGAGGCACAGGGTCAAGACTGATTTGCATATGGCTGGGTTCAAACTGGAAAGGCATGGTGAGCAGAAAAACAAAGGATTTAGGCCCAGATCTACGTACTGGTGTGAATGTATGACATTGTTCTGCATTCTGTCCATCAACTTGTTTTTGCATTTGACTAAAACATATCCAGGCCTAACAAATTAAAGTCAGTTTTTATAAAGTTAGCCCATGGATTGGTGGTACTGTTCCCTAGGCGTAATACTTCCTCAAATGCGGACCTACTCATAGCCATTTCCTGAGTGGACCATAATCTAATCCAATAGAGTAATGGTCTCAGCTTTACAAGATCCCCTATTCTTTTGAGGCCAGTATTGAAAAACAGGGGTACTGACGCGTGCTTCTTGGTAGGCACAACAATGATTTTATGAAGCAATTTTCATTAGCAGACACCCCATTAGTGTTCTCCACTTCCCAAACTTCTGCACCATATGAGGCCACTGATTGCACATTAGCACTGTAGATTTTGATAACTGGAGACACAGATTTGCGTGTAGAAGCATTAAACCGCTTGATGACTGAAGTTGCACCATGAAGCAAGATGAGTTCAGATTTTAGGAAGTGGGCCTTACATTTGGGCAATTTATCAAACCTCACCCCCCAAATAATCCAATTGGTCCAGCTGCTGAAGTTCAGTACCACACATGAGGAACCCCCAGATGAGAGGTTTAAGGGGGTTTAAAATCATAATCTTGGTTTTGGAGGTGTTGACTTCCAAACCTCTAGTGCTACAGTATTCCACAAAAGTATTCAATCGGTTCTGCAATCCCCTTGGGGTCTGGGAGAGTAGCATGGTTTTGTCCGCAAATAAAAAGCTGGTATGGGAAGCCCCCCAGTTTTGGTCAGTGATGGACGTATTTTAGTAAGTGATCCACCAAGTCAATAATATAGAGGGAGGACAGGGTGGGGCAAAAACGCATCCCTGTCGTACCACACGCACTATGGGTATACAATTGGTTAGCTCCCCCGTTCATCCACCTTAAATGTCCAAAGATCTAGTCATGCAGTCTGATTAAGATCTCTAGTAGGGATGATTCAATACCCATACTGAACAGTGCCGACCACAGTAGGCATCTCGGGCAAACGTTCTTGGCTGTGACGAACAGATCTATTGAAGGATCTCTCCACTGCTGAAAGGATGGAGAAACCATTCATGATCCGCTCAGCATCTTCTGCTGAGTTTGCCCACCCCGACGTACAGAGCACCCGCCAGGTGTTGAACCACCAGGGAAGTGCCCTGTCATTCCTGCCATGTCTAGAGGCACAGAGCCTCCACCATGTTTGTTGCAGTACCACATGGCAGTGGTGTTGTCCTTAAACACCTGCAACAGCCTTCATCTGATCAAAAGAAGAAAGGCTTTCAATGTCATGAGGATCGCCTGAAGTTCCACCAGGTTGATGTGGAGCTCAGCCTCCGCCACAGATCAGAGTCCTCTGATCTCTACCTCTCCCAGATGACCGCCTCATCCAAGAAGGGATGGATCTGTCACCACAGTCAACTCTGGTTGGGTAAGGGAGAGGGGTCTGCCACTTACCCAAATGCGGTTCTTCAACCACCACTGCAGATCTTTCGGAGTTCCCTCCAAGATCTGGACCATGTTGCGGAGCATCTCCTGATGCTGTGCCCACTGGGACAGGTCGCAGTCCGGAGCCCACCTATGCCAACGGGCATAAATCACAAGCAGGAGCTCAGATTGAAAACCGCATTGCTTGTTTCCTGTTGCAGGCCACATACCGCTGAGTGACGAGCAGAAGGGGGACTTAAACTACCGACAGCCGTAGCAGAGCGCACGCCGTGCCGGTTCCCAGACGCACCAGGAGGGTGCCCGGGCCAAGGGCAGGCCCGTCTGCACCCATCAGAGACTGGAAGAGGCTGGGCTGGGCCATCCTACTAACGTTGGAACTGTAAGCTCTCGCTGTATATAACGGACAAACAATTTAAGTGTGTTATTCGGAGGTCAGGGTCTAGAAATATGAGTAAACAGAAGGCGGGAGCGGGGGTTGTGGGTACACTTGACGCTTTTCTCTCTAGGGCAGAATCATCGCTAATGCATGAGATTCAAATAACTAAGCACAGGTTATCACTTGAACCCCAAATTTCTCTTGGTACCCACAGCTCCATAGCTCATCCCTCCCAACCACTGATAAATTGCACCAATAACATAGCACTGCATTCTAGTCAGTCTTCTACGATACAACTGGACCCAGTGCCACTTATTTCACCCATTTCACCTAGTTCGGACTGTTCTTCCAACATGTCCATGGTTACTACTAGGGACAAGAAGCTCAATGGGGCTACAGGTGGCGAACCGCCTTCAAAAAAAGGGAAAAGCCGTGGGCCACCAAAGTCAAACCCCCTACCTTCTAGAGTAGCTAAACGTAAGACAGTTACAAATGGCAATGGAAACATTAGTAGCCAACAGCCTAAAGAAAAGCCAACTACTACTATACGCCCCCCCACTAGTATTGCTTATTCACCTCCCCCGTTTAATATGGATGAGCTCTGTTCTCAGATAGAATTTAAATTTTCAGCTCTGATTGATCCCCTACTCAAGAAGCTGATCTCGATTGAAGACAGACTTAACAAAATAGAGCAGGTCATTTTTAGTAGCCCCCCCTAACAACTCTAATGGGCAGAGGGTTGCTGGTCACAGTCCTAGCACCCCTCTGGTGCTGGGACTGGTGAGGGGAAATTAAATAGTATCAAAGGGACTCCCAGAAAATGCACGCTGCCCCTTACCATCAACAGCAGCAACTTCTGAGGCCACCCAACCCGCTAATGTACCACAAGGTGGTACGTCTCTGACATTGACATTGCAGCAAGGGAAGAGTGGTCTTAGGAGACAGCCTTCCGAGCCTTATGCTGCTAGTGCCCAGAACCATCATACCTTCTTACATCTCCCCCCGGAAGCTACCCCACATACAGTCGTTTTGGCCAATGTTCCAAAGCTCTCTTCCAATGCACGAGAGCACTGGTCAACGCTAAGAAATAAGGCCCTATACTTGCTGGGTAATAGGATTGGCATAAAAGATCATCTTTTTTCCGAATTTAAAATGGTTCGCAGAGTTCCCTGGGTTGGGAAATCACATAAGTCTTTACCAGGTGACTGCGTGGTCCTAAGTTTCAGGTCGCCAAGTCTAGTCCAGCATATATTGGAGAGGGCCGGGAACTGTTTTATCAAGGAGGACGACATAAATATCTTCCCCCTGCGTTTTTTCTCCCAACCAAACAGCACTTTTAGGTGTAGTGAGAGGACGGGGTTATCCAGAACATATAGCCAACATAACTACCCCGTGACCACAAGTATTCGATTTGAAATCTTCTCCTCTTTAGAAGACATAGATTGACTTGGAACATTAGATAATCCCCCTCTAAATGGAACACAAGTACCTATTGGCCAGTCAGGGTCTGACTTAGGACCATGTAATCCTGATCCCGTTGTTTCACCTGAACCTATGGCCGTTCGAAAGGCTGCACATGCCTGTAGTTCTGATATTGCTGGGGGTGTGTGTCAAACCCAGACGAAAATAAGCATTGGAGTGGGAAAGAACATTTGATACCAGATATCTTTTACAAGACCTCTTACATCATCCAGTACTCCCAGTTTGGTAATACTGGAAAACGATCAAGTATCTGACTCCCAAGTAAATACCAGTAATACGACCCAAGGGCATTTAAAAACACATATGTCTATAGTCTCCTGGAATATTGCAGGTCTATCTTCTAAAACCATCTTAACTGATTGGTCAAAATATATTGACAGTTATGATGTCTGGATATTCCAGGAAACTTGGTCTCTGGACAAAATTTACCATTCTGGTTTTTAAAATTTTTCAAAGGCTGCTTTAGGAGGACAGAGAGGGATACCTATAGGTGGGCTGACTTGCTGGGCCAGAAAGAAAGCGGGCATTTCGGTGGAGGAAGTATTTATCGATAGTCCGGACATCATGGCCATACAGATTCGAATGGCACATGGACCTGATGTTCTGACTATCAGCGTTTATGCAAGAGGGCAGCCGGGTGGAAGGGGATCAAGTGTGGTTACTGTCCTCGATAGCTATCTGGAAAGTTTGCGGGGTAGTTGTAATTTGATAATAGCAGATGACTTTAATTGCTGCTTCGAGCCTTTGGACCACGATGACGGAAACCTTAGTGCAGAGGAGGACGCACAGTGGAACATTCCGCAACTAGAACTATGCCCCATTAAAAAATGGACAGAGGCTGCATTACAGCTAAAAGGGCTATGTCTGGAAAGGGGACTGAGGGCAGTCAACGGGCAGTCGGATAGGAAAGGCACACACACTTTTGACAATGGTTTTAGAAGCAGCCGCATAGATTATATTTTCCTTAAAGTAGAATTCTGGCCATCCCGCTTGGATATGATGGTGCAGGAGCGGACTGAAAGCGACCACAACCCATTGGTTTTATAACTGCAGTGCTTTGGTTTTTTTTTAAATCTTAATAACAGGGCTGTTGAATATACAACAGCAGAGGCCATGCTCACTAATGATATGAGGAGAGTTCAATGGGCTAGGATTATTGACAATGAAGGTGATCTGGAACAGATGAAGGAACTGGTTGCTTGCTCGATCACCACCCTTCTTAATTGTGATTCCCAGGAAGACATCAATTCTACTGTCCTCCAGGTACACAATGACCTGTTCAAGCAACTAAAACATTTTTTTATCAAAAGTAGCAAACCAAGGAAAAACTTTTATGCAAAGGCGGCCTCCTGGTACAATAGTTCTTGTAGAAAGGCCTATAGGATTTTAACCAGGGCCATTAGATCCAAAGTTGTGGACGATATTAAAAAGGCTAGAGTTAGGTATAAGAAAGTCCAGCAACAAACTAAGAAGGATTGCGATGAGAACCGCTGGCAAGATTTGGTCACAGCCAGCAAGGGGAAAAACATGGTCCAATTCTGGAATCTGGTTAAATGGGGCAATGGAGAATTAAAGCAGACGCCTAATAATTATGTTGCTCCGGAACAGTGGGCTTTACACTATGAGGCACAGTTCACTGCCACCAATCGCAGTGAAGATATACCCCTACTACTCTGTGCTTCACTATTTTAGAGGTTGAGTCTGTGCTAAAATCAATTCCGAGAGGCAGGGCCCCAGGCCCCGACTGCATACCCACAGACTTGTTTGTATATGATAAAGAACATTGGGTATCTTACATAAAGTTACTGGCCAATGCTATAGCTAGCGGTGCTCCCATTCCCGACACATGGTCAGGTGCTGAAATCCTACCCATATATAAAAAGGGAGATCGCTCACTACCAGGTAACTATAGGCCGATCAGCCTTATAGATTCCATTCAGAAGATTGTTGCCAGGCCAGTTCTTGGCAGAATCCAGGCCTGGATAGAGGAGACAGACATCGTGACACCTCTTCAGGCGGGGTTTGAACCACACACTAGTACCTTAGATCAGGTCTTTAGGTTTGTGCTCATCTATTGGCGGGTGGTTATCATTGGAGGGGGCACAAGCTATGCGGCTTTTATCGATCTCAAATCCGCATTTGATTTAGTCCCCCGTATGAAAATGTGGAGTGCTTTTGTGGACATGGGGATGCCACCAGAACTGTTGGCTATTTTAGTAAAACTGCATGATTCAAATTACGCACAGGTCTGCTGGGGAAAGCAGGGGAATGTTACAGAGAGGTTCTCTGTTTCCAAAGGTGTTCGTCAGGGGTGTGTTCTAGGCCCAACCCTGTTTTTTTTATTTATAAACAGGTTTGTTCAGTATTTTTCTACCTGCCCTACAGATGTTCCAGCATTAGCTGGCATGAAGATACCCCTGCTCATGTTCGTGGAGGACAACTTGATAATATCTAAGACTTGACAGGGCCTGCAGGCCGCTTTGTCCCGCTTCGAGGCGTTTTGCCACGACCATGAATTAGTGGTAAAGGTGGAGAAAACAAAGTTTATGGTGCTCCACAAATCTAACGCCAAACAGGGAAAGTGTACATGAATAATATCCCCTTGGAACAGACCGATGTTTTTACTTATCTGGGTATAACATTAGGTAGGAAACTAAATTGGAAGCCCCAGATCGATATGCTGGCCTTAAAACATGCACAATTAGCTGGTGTATTGATAAAAGAGCAGAGTCTTTCCCAGACTAAGCCCATTGTCCCCGTCCTAAAGATTTATAACTCTAAAATCAGTACCTCAATATTACATGGTGCTGAACTTTGGGGCTTAGAGGACCTAACATCTCAGGTACTAGCCCAAAACAAATTTGTTAGGGCACTAATAGGCCTCCCACAATCCACCCCCCTTATGTCCCTTTACCCAGAATGGGGTTGCTACAGCATAGAGGACTCGGCACGATTCAGACCTATAGCATTCTGGAGAAGGATTTGGACCACACCCGAGCTTTCTCTGTATGCTAAAGCTCTCCTTGAAGTATGGGGGCTGGGCTGCTTTCATAAGATCTCCTGCCTAAACAACATCAAAACCACCTTGATTAATATGGGGATGAGTATCCTGTGGGAGGACCCAGCTGTTAATCCATTTCCATCTAAAAAGAATTCAAGGCAGTATACTGGAATATGGTCAAAACCAAGCGGTTCTCATCCATTACTAGGCCCACCCTGACAAGGGAATTCTTGGAGTTCAAACATGAGACTAAGTTTGAAACTTATTGAGACCTCATTACCAGGCCAACAGACAGGAAACTGTATCATCAGTTCAGGGTTGGCTCACTCCCTATAAGAGCACTTCCTAGCAGTTGGCACCCCCCAACGGATTACAAATGTATTTCATGTCCAGCTCAAACTGAGACAATAGCTCACATTTGGTTGTATGCCCAGCCTAAAATTCACTTAGGATCAAATGGCTCAAACCTATTTGTATGAATTTGGGCACAGGAATAGCTCTGGAGGCCTTAAGGATTTTAAGGACAAACACCAAAGATTCCATTGTGGTTGCTGTGGCAAAATTGTTGAACTGGATGTGGGTCATCCGAGCCAACAAGATGAGGGTACACTAATTTTGCCATTCTTATTTATGAAGTTTTAGACATTATGGTCTGGGGCTGTTGACTCAATACTTGTCCAGACCTTGATAACTGGTTACCCAAGAAATTATCCCTTGTTGACCCTTTGCCAAAACTTGGACCCCGTATCATGGGTTGACGAAAAGGAAACAGCTGTCCTACCACAGTTTTCGGGTCTTTATGTACTTGCACTTTTTATGTGATTTTTTAATATGTTCTTATGCTTTGTACTTACAACATTGTTAACTTATAGTAATAATGTTTTTAACACCACATGTAAATATATCTGTGGTTTTTATATAAGCCTGGATGACTGCAGGAAATATTAGAAATATATTATATTCCGAATCCTCTAAGCCTTTTTAATTGTTGATGTATTTTGTTTTTTATGATTATGAAAATCGAAATAAAGACTTCATTGACTTGACTTGACTTGACAAGCAGGATGCAGGAGGCCATGAGGCCTAACAACCTCAGGGTCTGTCTCACCAAAATCCAGGATAGAGGCTGAAACAGAACTATCATAGCCTGAATATACTATAATCACTGCTTGGGACAATAGACCTGAAACTGCACTGTGTCCAGAACGCCTTAGAAGAAAGGGACCGTCTGAGAGGGAGCCAGGTGTGATTTCAAAATGTTGATACTGAACCGCAGCAAGAGCAGAAGGTTTGCTGTAGTGTGGAGATGAGAGACGACTGCCTAGGGAGAGCATGCCTTCAACAGACGATCATCGAGATAGGAAAAGACTGGAACCCTCAATCTCCACAGTTGAGCTGCAACCACCACCATCCCTTTTGTGAACACCTGAGGGGCACTGAAAAGACCAAAGGGGAGGATAGAAACTGAAAGTGCTCTTGACACATCGTAAACTGCAGGTAACGTCTGTGGGCAGGCAGGACGGGGATGTGGAAATATGAGTCCTGCAAGTTCAACATTACCATCCAGTCCCCCAGGTCCATGGAAGACAGGATTTGGGCAAGCGTAATCATCTTGAATTTCTCCTTTTTCAGGAAGAGTGAGAAGGTGCAGGTCTACGATAGGATGAAGGCCTCCGTCCTTCTTGGTCCCCCGACTGTGGCTGAAATAGCAACTGCGCCCTACTTCTGAGGTCGGCACCTTCTCCATGGCTCCCTTGACCAGGAGAGCCAGCTCTTCCTGACGGAGCAAGGAGAGGTGGTCCTCCATCAGCCAGCCTTAAGTGGGTGGCATAGGTGGAGGGGTAGTCACTAAAGGGAGGGAGTTTTGGATGATTTGCAAAACACAACTGTTCGATATTACTGACCGCCAGTGGTGCCGGTGGTGGTGCATCCTGTCTCCCACTGGATGCCCATGATGGTCGGAGGACACACGGTAGGCGTTTGGAGGCTGCGGCTGCTGGGAAGGTTGTGGACTGACTCGACCTTTGGACTATGTGGACTATGGGACCTGTATCCTCAGCCACAAAAAGGCTAGGAAGCCTGCTTGCCCTGGTTACAAGGATGGTATGGACGCGGTTAGAGACCTCTTTCGAAGGCCGCAAGAGGGGCGGAATGAAGACTGGGGGTGACGAGTGGCAGTAGACAAGCCCAAGGACCTGGACATAGCTCTGCTATCCTTAAAGCACTCCAGTGCTAAGTCCGCCTTCCCTCCAAAAAGACAAGAGCCATCAAAGGACATGCCCATAACTGAGGCTTGGACATCCCCTGAAAAAACAGTTTCTCAGCCAGGCATGGCGCCACAAGGCCACCAACGATGAAACCACTCTACCCAGCGAGTTGGTTGTGTCGAATCCATATCGTATGTTGTACTTTGCTACATCTCTCCCATCAGCAATAGCTTGGAAAAGAATGGCTCGGGCCTCCTCCGAGACCATAAGCAGCACTTGTGCAACTGAATCCCAGATCGTATGGGAATATTGGCCTAAAAGGCATGCAGTGTTCATCGACCGCAGTGGAAGGCTAGAGAAAGAGAACATTCACTTGCCAAAGGTATCCAGCCTCTTGGATTATCTATCCAGCGGAGGGATAGGGAACGTGCTAGGGTTGATCCTAGAAGTGGAGGCTTGGATCACCAAGATCTCTGGCTCTGGAGTGGGGTGCTGGGTAAGGAAACTGGGGGTACCTCAATGCAAAATACTTCCACTCCTTGAGCTCAGAGTACCCAAGATCACCAAAGGAATCTAGAAACCAACTTCAAGCAGAGGTTGACATTACTACAGCCACATATTTCCCTGGATCCATTCTGCTTCCATTAACCTTCTGACCCCTAAACACCTACTTTTTCAGAAATCATAGCTATGCATCACACCGAGTCCTCATCTTCATGTCCTTGAATCCACAGAATATCCTGAATCTGCATCCAAAGAAGTACTCTGTCTCTTTAGGTCAAGCCTAGGCAGCGCATACATTCTCTCTCTTGAGACAGGTTGTATTCACTCTGATCTTACAGCCTGCCTTCAGCTTTTGATTTGCTTTTGTCAGAGTCCTTTAAAGAACGTTGCTTCTAAGTGGATAATGGTTCCTGCTTGTCCTACCTTTTCTCAATTGTTATCTCCCATGGAGTATAGCCAGAGGACTTGTCCTCTTCCACTTGTTCCAATGTATTTTGTGTCTTTGGAACACTTTTTAATATTCAGACTGAGCACTTTCCACTTATCGCAGCACCTGATTCACGGCCGCCGCACTTTAATACAATTGAGCACTTCCCTCAAGTGTTTGTTGTGTTTTGTTTATGGTTTATCAGTGCGGCACAAGCTTCACGGACGGCGCGCTTCATTTTATTCCACCACTACGGCTGTTTTGAGAGGGTGCACGCCTTTCTTTTGCTTTAATCTTGTTTAGTTTCTAGTGTAGCAGTCCATAAGAGGGCATCATTTTTCAGACCGTCTACTTCAGCACTGCCCTTGCCCCCCACTCACTTAAATGTTTATTAATATAGGAGTGCTCTACATGAGTACTGTATTATGTTATGCGAGGTCCGTTTAATTTACTTATTTATTTCTCGTTGTTGATTGTCCACCCTGCCCTGATGAGCACATATCAAAAGCAAAAAAAAAAAAAAAGAAACAGCAAACTCCATGAGAGGAGCTTCAGTCTGTCTTCATTGTCTATAAAACCAACTCGATGTCTGTTTTGTTTGCCGTGCTGAGGTGGTATTCTATCGAGAAGTGTTTACAACTGGAATTCCCCTTAACCAGGTAAACCAGTGCAGAGCCTTTATTGTTTCCATTGACGTATAACATATGTAACTCTCATGCGCCTATGTGGGAAGTATGCCCACATGCCCTGTGTTTTATTTGATTTTGGGACTAATAACCTGGGTTTATTTTCCACATTTAAGTAGGGACAGAACGTTATCTTTATGCTGTTATCTGTATGCCGCTTACCCTGGATAATGTGCTGCATGGCTACACACTTATAAGGGCCAAAGGCGAGACCTATTGGCTGTGCCAATGCTTGTCTAACACGACTTGGGGCTGCAGGACTAACTACACTGCTCGCTAAACACAGCATGGTCTATATCTGAGTATCAATGTAATACAGTGGTGCCCCGAAGAAGATGCCGAGCCAGAATATCCCCTTTCCATGTAAAAACATGTTGGCTGTGTTTAAGTCAGTCTGCCTTCTATATTCTGTACTAGAGAGACCACTGGCGATACTTTGAAGTATATAAAATCACTAGCTTAGATTAATAGAATAGCATGGGCTTTTAAAAAGAATTCTGAATTGTATACATGATATGGCCATCAGAGCGGGTTTTCCTGCATTGCTCAGCTTACAAAGGGATTTGTAATTTTAAATCAAACATGCATTTTCAATAAGAAAGTCTAGAATCTTTTCTCCTTAATTGGGTGCCTTCTATCTTGCAATTTATTTTCTGTAAGAAGGGATTTGTGGGCAAAAACAGGACACAAAACGATAATAAACATGCAGGAAAATGCCCCGCAATTCTGGGTCCCTTCTGGTATTCCCCATTCCAAACACAGGATTCCATGGCAAGCAGTGGTTCCTCCTCAGTGTTTCCATGTGCCTCATACAGTGCACATTCCGATTTTTGCCCAATAAGGATGGCTAAGTACAGAAAACCATCACAATGCATGTATCAGAGAAGGTCCCTTTACCACTCCAAACAAAGCATTTGTACAGGACCCAAGACATTTAAAAAAAAATCAGTTTCTCAAAAAAACAGTGAAATGACCTCTCCTTCCGACATAAGAAACACGTTTCCTTGAAACATCACATACAAAAACCCCCACTGCCCTCACAGAAGCAAATTAAGGCCATCATTCCATCACTTATACCTTGGATATTGTACTAGAAGAATTCACTAATCCTGGAGTGTTAAAAGTAGGTTCAGGTGAAATATTCAGGATAACCCCTCATAGTCTAAATTAATTAATTTTAGATTATTTTAATGTAAATTATTTTATGTATATATATATGGAAAATCCGACATGAATCTTATGTTTACGACTGTGTGCCACACAGCCCTGACTCTTGAGGGGGGAAAGCGGCCTTACACACAATTTTTGTAGAGAAACGAAAAAATATGTATAGTTTTAACAAAGCGGTGCACGTTATCTAAAACTCTAGCCTTCGGGTGCTCTAATGACTAATGCACCACATTTTGATGGTTTATTTTGAAATGTACAAAAAATCCAGATAAGATGAGCCTGTTTGCTCTATATAATGCTTTCCTGAGAAGTCACCTGCAATGAGAAAGGCAGAAGCCCTAAAGAAGCAGGGACGTAAAAGGCCGGTATGTTTAATGCTATGTGCACAGTACCAGCTCAAAGATTCTGTAGTTGTGCGACCTGTCCTAAAAGGATATTCTTATCTTGACTTTGAGGTTCTCTTAACCCTTAATGGTAGCGCTGTGGCGCACACGCTGAGAAGGACAAATTGGGCTGTGACTACAAGCAGAGCAAGGCCTGGAGAATATCTGGTGATTAACTGTCTCATGCTGCTAGTGGTATTGTGCTCGGGTGAAGTCTGCTGGCTATGAGCTTGGAACAGGAGGTCCGCCTGTCGCCCTCCCATCTTTCACACGGCGAGGCCCGAGCAACAACAAAGACAGAAGGAGGACTCACAGCTTTCTAGTTATAGGGCCACTGATTTCCCGTACTCTATAAAACAGTCACTATTTTAATGATGCCCCTCTGCTGGGTTTTACGCAGTCAGTACAGTTGGTGACGAGGCTCACAGAATGCTGTATTACATGCAGTAAAAAAAAAGCATGCTAGTGTTCGGCTTGCAGTATTACCTTGTTTTAGTAAATTCGACGATTGCATTACGTATAACAGGAGTCAGATACCCAACTTAAGTATGTGCAGTTACTGTTTTTGTGTCCGTCATGATTATTTGGGTAAGCAGACATGGGAAAATGTAATCTTAAAATAGCTCTATTCATGAGGACTGCTTTTCGGTGAACGGCACAGGAGCGGTAAACTGTTTCAAAAGAGAGCAGAGTTAAAAGGAGACAATGCAAGACGATAGAAGTTTGTGAGCCACCTGTGCGCGATAATTAGATATTGTGATCCGTTTTTTTATTTATTTTAAATAAAAGCAAGACCAAGCATCGCCATCACTTAACCACAACGCCAGCACTTTTACCAGAAGCAATCGGCGTCATCGTTTGATTTCTTAAGAAAAAAACATGCCGGGGAAGAAGAGTATCACACAACTGAGCAGAATCAGGTCTCTCAGGAATATTCTAGAAGGGGTAAAACTGCTAAGCATGGAGTTTTGTTCTTTGTTCGTCAGGAATTTATGTAACAATCTGCAGAAATCACAAAATGACAAAGTCATTGTCCTTCTGAACCATGCTGGAATTCCGTCTACACACTTTCCCTGACATCTCCGAACAATGAAACGCAAGGGTCAGTGGCAAGAGAACAAGGGGAGGGAGTTCCAGTTCTCTGCACCCCAGAAAGCGGGTGACCTCAGCCATTCTCCGCTTCTTAGGCGCTTTTTTGTTCCCCGCATCCAGATGCAGCGGCCATTCTTCCCATGAAAGGGCTGCGGGCACCTCCTTCACATTCTCCCTTTCTTCGCCGCCTTCACTTCATAAAGCCGCGAGTAAATGTGTTTTGTGTGAGGCGAGCAGAGAACGGCACATTCAGTGGTGGTCCCAGCCCCAGCCGACATTGGTGGCTTGAAGGAGTCTCGGGATTAAGCCTTTGTGCGCCATGAAAGGCTATGAAAAGTCAGTTATTTAAGCTCAGTCAAGCTGTTGATTTTGGGAGAAAAAAGGGGTTTTTGTGATTCTGTTTACTTCAATAAATCACCGGTCTTTCCAAAGGGCAGCTGCATTATGGTGCACATGTTCTCTACTAACCCAAAAAAGTGAAAGAGTGATATATGATGATGGAGAAAAGAGAGCGACTGCTGAGTGGATAAGCAAAAGAAAGGGGAGGAGGGAGAAGTGACAGGGAAGACCTCACACTGCACTTTTATTCCAAGTGGTAAAATTGTTTTCCACTCCTTTTTGTTTTTCTCACACTCCCTACTGGTGGTACCCTAGGACTCTTGTGTCTCTGAGAACCGGTAGTGGATGGAACTTCTGCAGGGATTTGTTGTTAATCAAACCTATGATTATCTGTTCAAAGTGAAGTATATTTTGGGTCAGGCGCGTAATATAGGCCAGTGAAGCGCCCCCCCAACCCTTCAAGGGACCTCCAGACAGTCCTAGGCCACTATCTGTCCGATATGGGCGACTCTGGGTCCCTTTGTCACATTCTACAGGGGGGTCCCGTCACTTTGTGTTACACCACTGTTTTGGGTAGGTGGTTACAGCGGTCAAATATGTTTAAAAAAAATTTATGAAGTCCATTATGGTGTCCCACTAACTGCACCGGTTGAACACAGGACTCAGAAGGAACTGTGCATCTATTAGGGTTGGTGAGGTAACTCTGGGAAATTCCAACAATCTCGGCAGTATTCGGGTACTACAGAGTGGTGGGGAAAACAATGATCTCTATACTCATGTGTTGCTGCTCACAACTGCGGGTGACACCCAAGGTAAGTACATGTGTCACTACCCATGCAGTGCAGGGCAGCTGGCATACATTTTGTTGTGCTGCACGGTACCTTGGCCCAGGCCCCACAGAGGTTTCTTCAGGTCAGGGCACCTTGGCAGAGTTTTTGCAAGGGGCTCCACAGAAAGGAAACTCTAATGAGAAGCAAAGCCGCCCACGAAGGAAGCGTGGGACGACTGCACTTCTCCCCCGAGCCCGACTCACCCACGGTGCTTTTTGTGGGGGTGGGGCCTTCATGGAGGGGACTAGCTGATCAGAGGACCCCCTCTACCTGGTGCAGGGGAAGTATGGCCTCAGACATTTCAGCGGGCCTCAGAAATGGGGCCCACATAATCCACTTCAGTAGCGTTCTGGGGGTGGGATGAGTGGACGCAGTGGTAATGTCAGCTGACATCTTCTCACTTCCCTGCTTGCCGGGGTGAAGCGCCTCTGGTGTGAAGGCTCATCGTGTGCAAGTGTATCTTCAGGAACCAAAGCAAAGGCAGTTGTCATCGCTGAGGTGCTGGTTTGGTCAATTTGAGTCACTTGCTCCTTAGTCTGCCTCAGTATACAAAGGGAGGCGGGCCAGTGTTACTTCTTTGGTGCAATGGCATCAACTCCAAACGTCAGGAGGCCTGGCTCAGAGGCACTACAGCAGTCCTGGCTTGTTTGACATTTGGAAGTTGCCAGACTCAGAGTACCACAGCAATGATGCCAGTTCAGAGTCTTTGATGCCCCTAAAACTCTGACGAAGAACAGGGTGGGGGTGGGCAAGCCAACAAGCCCCTGGAGAACACTTGGGGCTCAAGCAGGGGACGGGCAGCAGGCCAGCACATAAAAGTGGGTTGCAAAGTGGTAGACCCTTCTGTAGCCCAGCAATCAGCAGATAGCAGGCCAACACACTAAAGCAGGCAGCAAAATAGCAGTCCCTCCTGGCAGCACATCAGTCCTCTGGCAATGTGCACATGTAGAGCCAGCAGCGTTTGGTTACAAGTTCCATGTAGTGTAGAAAAACATGGGGGCAGAGCCCCAGCACTTATGCTCAAAAATGTCTTTGATGAAGGGGTGACTTTAAAGGAGCCCTTAGAAGTGTGCAATAATCCCTTTCCCAGCCCATGAAGACTGTCAGTATGCAGAATAATGCAAATGCATCCCATGTCACACCCAGTGCTTTCTGTGTTGTGGCTGTCTAGACATTAAGCACAAAGTGTAGCTGTCACCCAGTCCAGACGTGTATTGGAATCAGGCTGCAAAGCACAAAGAGTCATAAGAACAGAGAAATGCCCACTTTCTAAAAGCGGCATTTCTAAAATAGTAATGTAAAATCCAACTACACCAGTAAGCAGGATTTATCACCACTATTCTAAACATACCAAACATGGCAACACCATTCCTTCCTGATCAGAAATTACCAATTAAAAGTATATGAGGGAACTACCAATGCTAGCCTATGGTAGGACTAGGCCTCACAGCAGTGAACATCGAAATAGGCAGTTTGTCACTACTAGCACATGTCACAAATAACAGCACATATCCTACCTTCTACTTACACAGCACCCTGACCATAGGGCTACATAGGGCCTACCTTGGGGTAACCTATGTGTAATAAAAAGGGAGTTTAAGACTTGGCAGGTACTTTTAAATGGCATATCAAAGTGGCAGTAAACAGTGCACAAAGGCCCTGCGGTGGCAGGCCTGAGACAGGTTTGAAAGGTTACTTCTTTGGGTAGTGCTGCAGGCATACCGCTTTACAAGGGACATAAAAGTACATCAAATATGCCAAACTGGTGTGAACCAATCATACTTTGTTTAGAGGAGCGAGCACATTCTCTTTAGCACTGGATAGCAGTGGTGAAGTGCCAAGAGTCCTAAAGCCAACAAAAAGGTCATGCGAATAGATGGAGGAAGGCAAAAAGATTGGGGATAACACTGCAGAAAGGGACAGGTCAAACAAGCAGATTTCATATGCACATTGCACTATGAAGTTTTGACCCAACTGAGTATCACCCTATTCTGTGAAATTGTCACTACTACATTATGCCATTTATAGGCACTGAGACAGCAACAACAAGGGGCATATTTACCAATATGTCAAGCAGCACAGTAACTAAAGTTGCTGAGCTGTGCTATGAGAGAGAAGGACAGTGCCATATCTACTAAGATAACTAATATGGTATTACTTCTCTGTTCCTAAGTGCTGGAACACACGTTTCCTGCCTTTTTCCCCGTACACAGCTTTGCACCATAGTGAAAATGTGTGTGTGTGATGTTTAGCATAGGTTTTTTTTTATCTGGGAGGATTCTCATCAAGTACAAAGTACTATGGTCAGAAGAAACACGTTTTACACATTGTATGTGTGCTGTAAACTGTAACACACACAAAGTGGAAACAGTTTTTAGAAAAAAAGGTTTCTCCAACTTTTTATTTTCCACAAAGCCCAGTCTACCACTGTTGGCAGATAAGACTTAGGTCAAAAACCATGGGGGGTAACACCCATACAGCACCTATTGGGAACACCTGTTGATGCAAAATAGGGCCAAGGAGCGCATTTGGCAACTGAGAGTTACTCTTAGGCAACTTTCCCCTACAAACCTTAGTGCTGGAACATAAATGAATAATCAATACTTTGCACTGGTTTGCCTTCCTTTGGCTGATTAGCACCTGTGCAAAGTGTTGATAAATCTGTCTCCAAATGTGCAAAGTTCAGTCTATGATGCAACGGATAATTGTATGCCTGAAATGCTCATGTTTTTGGATTTATCAGTCGCTTTCAATACCCAAAACCGATCTTGTCTACTGGACAAAATTACTCAGGTGGCACCCATAACCACTTCCTATTCGGCATTTTCAGCATCAACAGCAGCTGTAAGCACAGCAGGGACCACAACACTTCCACAGCTGCAAAGACAGATGGGACCACTGGGGTGACCAAAGCTGCCAACAAAGCAGGGACCATAAGAGTGACATCATCCACAACAGATGCAACCACAGGCGACCACAGAAGAAACAAGAGGAGTCGCAACTCCATCCACAAGAGCTGTGACCACAGTCATTAACACAGTTGTAACAAGAGCTGCAACAATAGTTGCAAGCACAACAGGGATCACAGCAGTGAACACAGCAATGGCCACAGACGAGGACAACAGAATCAAGCACAGGTACCAACATGGCAACAGAAAGAGTAGCCGTAATAACTTCTAACAGCAGTGACCACAGCAGCAACAAGAGGAGCCCTTCACCATCCACAGCATTTTTTTTACCACAGTCCCCATCATGGTAGTAATTGCTTTTTAGAGAGCACAGACAGTGTTGGTGTTGCTGCAATCTTCTCTGCTTCTATAACCAAACCTACAACTAATTCAGATACCTTTATTGATTTAGTGTATGAAATAAGGAGTGACAAGTGGGAAAGCAGCTATACCCTAGTGCATCTACACTTGTATTATCACCTGTAGCGGTGGCTGGCATCACATGGTGCGGAGTTGAGGCAAGTCTGCTATTTGTGCTTGGCTCTCTGTCAAATGCTTCTTCTAAGATTTCATTGTGTGGTGCAACTTGATACAATTGGATACCAATTGGCTGACTACTGGCTATTATTCCAACCACAGTAGTAGGGGTTCAGTACTAGCTGCTGCCTACTATGTCTGAATAATCTTGGCACAATCCTCCATGAAAAATCTTGGTTTGCTTGAACTCACTGGATTATTCTATCTGTTTATTTCAATACTGTTGGCTAATGTTTTATTTCAAGTAAAAATACACTTTATTCGGCTGAAAAAGCCATATAAGACAGATGAAAAAACACATGCAAGATAAATGCAATTAAAATTCATCATTAAATAATAACCAGCTGAATATAAAAACACAAGTACATAAAATGTCAGTCATCATAAGGAGAAAAGCATTAATTCATTGCATGACCCAGTAAATAAGCAATGCTGTACTTAAGTAGAAAATTTCACAGTTTTCCTGAAACCTTGAATGTAACTAACAGTGCAGGAACAGGCACTTAAGGAAGGCAATGACTGCAAATAAAACATAGATGTTTTGCGGTCAGAAATGTTATTCTCCTTGAAGAGAGGGATCAAAACATTTTTCCTATAAAGGCAATAAAATTTGCGGAACAACGTTAAATGCAGTGTTGACTGCGCAGATGAATTGTCAAGACACCAATTGAGAGCCATGGGATACTTAGCAAGGACCGGGAAAGTCACCAGATAATGCAGTGAATTGAGTCTCAACCGGATCAATAAGGGCCAGTGATAAATATTATGTATATAGATAAGATAGGGTTCAATCACCAGATCAGTATCCAGATGACAATACAAAAGGATTGTGCTTTTATCCGATTCCGTACAAGGGCTACAGTTCCTTGTCCAGTTCCAGAAAAGGTCTTTAATTTTCCGATAGGTAGCTGTCGGCCTCAGCACAACTATAAAAGTCAGGGAAGCCCAGTGTGTTACTCATGTTTTTTAAATACATTAACCAGGGAACAAAGCCAGCCTTATTAAGGTTCATACAATCTCTTATCACGCTGCAACAAAAGTGCGCTATGCTTTATTTCTTTATTTTTTTATTTATAAAGTTTTATATAGCTTGAACATGTCCCATGAAGGTATCAGAGCATTTTACATATGGTCGAGAAGGAATAAGCAGGTAAAACAAACAACAACATAATCAAGAATGGAACAGGATGTGGTTGCTCCCAAATGGAGGGAACAGATCACCACAGTGTCCAGACTGCCAACACAATAAAACAAGATCATGACAGGCGAGTAATTTGCATGGGTGTAGGCAATGTGTCCTATTGGAACCCAGCGAGTAAATGATGCAGTTGAGGGACTCAGTCTGATTTCAGGGGGCAGGGAGTTCCAAGGGACACAATCAAACAAGGCTGGGTTGTACATTTTCTTTTTATAAAAGTTTTGTGTGGTATCAGCAATAAGGTGCTATAGCATCTAGAGGATCTGCAGCTGACTGATAGCTCCAGTTTTTGTGCTAGGTACATGCAGGCAATTTTAGCTCCATCCTTGCTTCATATGGGAGCCAGATCAGAGATCGTCGGTCGGGGGTGATGTGGTTGTATCTTTTAGATCCTGTGAATAGCCTTGCAGCACAGTTAGGAAAGGGCCTTAGTGGAGCCAACTTAGATCTAGGTAGGCTGCAGAGGGTTGTGCTTCCATAGTCCAGCTTGGGAATCACTAGGGCTTGAACAGCTGATCTTAAGTTGTAGAGGGGGAGGAAGGGTTGCATTTCCTTATGACGTTCATTTGGAAGGTAGGTCCTTAAGTGGAAGTACTGATGTGCACCTTTTTGATTGAGGTCTTGTCTAGCGTTACTCCTACTGATCTTGTGTAATCTATAATGTGTGGTAAGCAGTTAAGAACAGTTTATTGATTAATCCATTCTTCGATATTTGGTTACTGTTTGGGTGGGGTGATTGGGAGGAATTTCGTTGTGAGAGCATTTAGGTGAGTGGGTTGCATGTCAACCAGTTTTGAGTTTTTGTAGAGTTAGGTTGAGAGACCGGATATCTTCAGGGGTAGAGATTTTCTAATACAGTTGGGTGTTGTCGGCAGGCATGTGATAGTAGATGTTGGAAAATTTCAGTTCGAGACTCCATGAACAGGTTAAAGAGAGTGGGTAGGAGAGTTAATCCCTGCGGAACCCCTAGTGTTACCAGTGTAGAATTGGACAGGAACTGATTCGTTGGGTTCTGTTGTGGCGGAACGAGGTGAACCAATTTAGAACGGACCATGATAGTCTCATTTTACCTCCAAGTAAATCCAGGAGGCTGTCATGTTTAACAGTGTCGAAAGCTGATAGGGGTCGAGGAGGATTAGAAGGCATGATTTGTTTTGATCCAGCATTTTTAGAACATCATCTATTATGTACGTCATAGACAATTCAGTGCTAGGGCCCTGGTGGAAGCCAGACTGAAATTGTTCTATAACTTGGAATTGTTCTACATGGTTGCATAATGGGACGTGGACACATTTCGCCAAGAGCTTTGTCGGGGTCAGAATGTTGGAGATAGGGCGGAAGTTGTTAAGGTCCGTGCAATCTGTCATGTTTTTTTTCAAAATAGGGGTTACCTGCCTAGACTTTAGGCAATCTGGAATCGTTTTTTGAAGTAGTGAGGCATTTACTATCTTGGTCTAAAATGGGAGTATATACGATTTGATCTCATTGAAGAAATTCAATGGCAGACGGGCGTTGAAGTGGTTTGAAGGTTTCAGTGCTGTAAGAATTTTGAGAATGTTGCTTTCCTCAAAGGTTTTGAATATGTTCCAGGAGGCATTGTTTTGGGGGGTGGGGGGTCCCGATGAAATGTGGGGGTTCAGCGATCCAGGGCAGGGAGGAAGCAGAGATGTGGTATAACCAGAAGGTGCTACATTGCTGTCAGAAAATCACTTTAAAATGTTTTGGGCTTTGCCAGGAAGAAGGAAGCAAAGTCCTTGCAGTTTAGCTTCTAACTGGATCCTATTGGGAAAGGATTGGGTTGGCTATTCGATTGTGCAGTCTGTGATCTGAACTAGGTCCCAAAAACTGGTAAGTGGCCAAATGATGGTTGGGAGACTAGCTGGTAACTTCAGTAGAGTAACTGATGATTCTACATTTCTGATCATGAGTGATGACTCTCCTGAGATTAACTACCACGATTGCTAAATCAGTTGCTAAGAAGTCAATGCTTTCCTGCTTCAACCCAGTTGACAACAAAAAAATGGGCATCCTGTATCTGCTGAGGTGAAGAATGGTAATGTAATAGAAACAGTAGCTTTGATCAATTCTGTCCCTGTGGAGACTTCTATAATTGACTTGGATTCTGACTCAAAGTATGGGTTTGAGCTTTTTAATGCCTCTCACCATAATCCCGAAGTGCTTTCTATACTTGACCTTAATGATTCACTGAACAATTGTGAAATTGCGACTGATATGGATGGTTTAAGTCCCATTACCCCAGATCGAGTATTTCTAGACAATCATATAGGAGCAAATATACCTGACTCCAATCATATTGTCAGGATAGTTGGAATTGCTGTCAGAAAATCACTTTAAAATGTTTGTCTTTTCCAGAAAGATGGAAGCAAAGTCCTTGTAGTTTAGCTGCTAACTGGATCATTTTGGGAAAGGATTGGGTTGGCTATTGAATTGTGCAGTCTGTGATCTGAACAAGGTCCCAAAAATTGGTAAGTGGCCAAATGATGGTTGGGAGACTAGCTTGTAACTTCAGTAGAGTAACTGATGATTCTACATTTCTGATCATGAGTGATGACTCTCCTGAGATTAACTACCACGATTGCTAAATCAGTTGCTAAGAAGTCAATGCTTACCTGCTTCAACCCAGTTGACAACAAAAAAACGGGCATCCTGTATCTGCTGAGGTGAAGAATGATAATGTAATAGAAACAGTAACTTTGTTCAACTCTGTCCCAGTGGAGACTTCTATAATTGACTTGGATTCTTTTTTTTTTTTTTTTTTTAAACCTTTATTACAAAATTCAAGAGATATACAATTATGGGCCTACAACCTTCAGGCCGGCCGCTAGTAGACAGTGAGACCTAAAACACATTTATAAACACAAGCGGTAAGCAGTAAAAGTCCCACAAATCAAAAGTATCATATGCGGCTACATTGCCCAAACATCCCAAATGGCGGTTTCATTTTAAATGAAAAACGAAAAGCAAACCCACAAGGCGGCAAGAATCTAGGCAACATTATGTGCTCCCCTCGGGAGGACCAGACCAACCTACAAGAATAGGAGGGGGGAAGGGCAGGGGCAGAGACAAAGTGGTCACGATAACACAGAGTCAAGGGAATGTGCAGACTAGGGAGACAGGGCCGCCGCCAAGTCGGGCGTTAGTGGCGGGGTACAGATCCCGCCGCGGTAGGAGTTCCAGGGGCCCCACACCTTTACCCACTTCCCAGGCTTGCCTCTCGCCACATACACTACCTTTTCTCGGAACATACACCAATCCATATTTTCCTTCCATACCGAAATCGTTGGTGACCTCTGGGAGCCCCACAATTGTGCTATGTCACGCTTGGCCACCATATATCCCAGTGTCACCCACCACGTTTGCGTCACCGTGTAATCAGTCGGCTCCCACACATTCAACAAACATCTCCTGGCCTCGGGGAATAGCGCAACATGCGTGACCGCTTGCAACACCGCATGTACACCACGCCAGAATCGAGCCACCTCCGGACATTCCCACAAAATGTGGAAGAAGGTCCCTAACAAGCCACACCCACGCTTACACATACCATCCACCGCGTATCCCATACGCATCAGACCCGGTCCCGTAACGTAGACCCTGTGGAGTATTTTGAGCTGGACGAAACGAAGGCGGGCCGGTATGGCCACCTCTTTCGGGGAGGCCACCGCAGATACCCAATCCTCGTCATCCAGCTCCAATCCATCAGCAACCCATGCCTCACGAAGGCCGGCCAGCAGTCCCGATCGATCGTTGATGAGCTTTTTATAAATCAATGAGATAGAGTGCTAGATGGGCATGTACCGGATGGCACTATCTTCCAAAGGGGAGCATTCCGGGATGGACGCGACCTCCGGGAATACGGAACACAACGCGTGACGAACCTGTACATACCGGAAGTACTCCCTGTCCTGCAACTGGTATTCCGTTTGCAGCACATCAAACGCTTTAAATCCCTTCTTCGTCCAAAGATCGCCCACCCTGCTGATGCCAATCGTGTCCCACTTCTCGAAGCCTTTCGTAGTCCACAAACAACCCAGTCGCTCAGATGCGTACAATGGCGTCGCCCGGGTCAACCGATCCTTCCACCTCATCGCCGAGTTTGCCGCATGCCACACCCGTATCGTGACCCGTGTCGGACCCGTCAAACGTGCGTCGAGCGAGCTAGAGTAGAGCGCACGATTGTAGTCGCCACCCGGCAACAACAATTTGTCCATTTCAAAAGCCGGATTAAGGGCGGGCCCATAGAGTCCGTGGTTTATCGCAGCCAGCTGGGAGGCCCAGTAATAACGTTTGATGTCGGGGAGGGCGACCCCCCCATGGTACCACGGGAGCGTCAGCTTCGCGAGGGCGATCCGCGGCCTCCCATCCCAAAACAGTTGGCGTTGCAGACCCTCCACCTCCCGAAAGTAGCTAGCCGGAACGACGTCCATAGTATTTTGTAAAGCATATAAAAACCGTGGCAACGACATCATCTTAAACAGCGCCGCCCGGCCGAGCGGCGAGAGCGGCAAGCGCCTCCAACGCGCAACATCGGCCTTCAAACGCTGGAGGGGGGGGGAGTAGGTTCTGTGCGTATCGGGCCGCAGAGTCCAGGGTAATAAAGATACCCAAATACTTAAATCCCTGATGAGCAACCTGGATAGGACAACCCCGCAGGAGGATAGGAGCCTCCCCTGAGAGGACATATACACAGGACTTAGCCCAATTGATGACTAGGCCGGAGTTACGGCCAAAGGAACACAGCACATCCACTAACACAATCAACGATTCACGTGGGGAAGCAAGATACAAAAGAATATCGTCCGCGTAGAGAGAGACTCGATCCTCATACTCAGGAGTCCATCGGAGACCACGAATCGAAGGGTGCCACCGCAGCCACTCCGCCAGGGGCTCCAAGGCGAGCGCAAAGAGGAGAGGCGACAGCGGGCAACCCTGCCGCGTGCCCCTGCCCAATTCAAAAGGAGCCGATACTCTACCATTCACCACCACCTGCGCCAGCGGTCCAGAATACAACAATTTCACCCAGCCAATGAATCCCGGGCCAAACCCAAACTTCTCCAGCGTCGCCTAGATATATGGCCACTCGAGCGTGTCGAACGCCATAGTGGCGTCCAGGGACGCCAAAATGGCTGGCTCACGTATGAACGGAACCCTCGCGAGCACCCCATGCAGACGCCGCAGGTTAAGCGCGGTGTTGCGATGAGGGATAAAACCGGACTGGTCCTGATGGATCAGATAGCACACCACGCCGACCAGCCGATTAGCCAGCACCTTGGCCAGAATTTTCGGTTCCGCATTCAACAGCGAAATGGGCCTGTAAGACGTGACCCGATCACGCGGTCTCCCCTCCTTGTGAATAACCACAATAGTGGCTAGACGCTGGTCCAGCGGGAGGGAACCCGCCGCACGGGCCGCGAGGAACATATCACGAAGATGCGGCGCCAATGTATCCGGCCGCAATTTGTACAATTCGATGGGAAGGCCATTAGGACCCATGGCCTTGCCAGAGGCGACTGAACGTATGGCAAGGGCAATCTCCTCAGATGTCGGAGCCGCGTCCATCAGCGATTTATCCTCCTCCGAAAGGGAAGGCAACGCAATATCTTTAAGCAGGTCGCGGGAATCTTCTTCCGAGCGAGAAGATACCGGGGAATACACCCCGCGGAAATACTCCGCGAAGCAATCAACAATTTCCTCCGGATCAGTAACACACACACCATCCACTCTCTCAACCAGCGGGACAACTCGACTCGCTCTCTCCTTTTTATCCAGCCACGCAATCAATTTTCCAGCCTCATCACCCATATCATACAGTCGCCCCTGTTGCTCCCTACTCAGGCCCCTGGCCGCCTCGGTGACTAGGGCCTTGTAGTCCGCTTGTTTGAGTCTGAGAGCATGTAATTTGTCGTCCGTGACACCACAATCCAGGTCACCCTCCAACTCAGTTATCTCAGACTCGATACGGGTCACCTCCTCCCGCTCGCACCTCTTGGAATGGGAAATGAGGGACAGGGCCTCCCCCCGGAGTACCGTCTTAAACGCCTCCCACAGAGAAACAGCAGACGACACCGATCCCACATTATCTCCAAAATATTGCTCAAGGGATTTAATCAAATCTGCGCGAATTGTGGGATTGCGCAGGTACCAGGGGTTGATCGGGACCACCCTCCCCTCCACCCCCGGGACAATATCGAAGTGTAACAAGAGCGGGGAGTGGTCTGAAACACCCCGAGCGAGATGTCGCACCGCCCCTACCCTCCCGCCTGTGCCGCTGGCATCAGAACATAATCAAGTCTCGAGAGACTACCATGAGCCCCGGAATGGAAGGTGTATTGTACCTGCGTAGGGTGTTTCAGCCGCCAACAATCCACCAGTCCCAGGGTATCCAAGAGGCCAGACAACCAAGTTTGGGCTCGGGAGAGATCCCTGGGCGGGTGACGATCCTCAGTTCCGGAGACCACAGCGTTAAAATCCCCCCCAACCACTAGTATCCCCTCCGGCAGCCCGAGAAGAAGGCGCCCCAAATCAGCAAAAGTAGTCGTCTGCAACCCCGGTGGGACATAAACAGAAACCAAAATAACCACTTTACCCTCCCATCTACCCACCAGAGCCGTATATCGCCCCCTGTCATCATGGAGCACCTCATCAACCTCCAGCGGGAGCGAGGTTTTAACCATAATGCCCACACCCCTCGAACCAGAGGTGAAGCCCGAATGAGCCACAAGGCGATAGCCCCGCCTATTCATAGCACAGAAGGAATTACCAATAAGGTGCGTTTCCTGCAAGAATACAATATCAGGTGAAATCCGTTTTAAAAACTGCAGGACCACCCCCCGTTTTATCCTGTCCCCCAGTCCATTAACATTCCCGGAAAGAAGCCTCAGTCCCCTACCCCCCATCACAGCCAAAACCAATCAGTCTCCTCCCAGAGAGCACCTTGGATATAACACAACAATACATCTGCCTTGTGGTACAAACAAACAATACCCAACCCCAACCCAACAGTTCAAACAAAACTCCCCCCTCCCTGCACCCCTGCATGAGCCCAAACAGCCCCCCCAACTTGCAGTGTGCCTGTCGCCCCTGCATGAACTAAACTACAAAGACCCCCGAGAGGAGGAAAGAGAACCCCCTCGAGACACAGCTCAACCTCCAATGGAGGGGGAGCAAGGCACGACAGTCAAGAAACCCTGAGCACAACCGTAAAGTGGCACCATCAGGAATTAGCCCCAGTGTCAATACCTCAGGCCCGGTCCAGTGGGCACTCCCCTCCCGCGGCCCCCATCCCCTCTCGATCATGTCCCCTAGGCAAAGTGTCCAACCAGTCCCCGGCCGTCTCCGGACGGTCAAAGAAATGAGAGCGACCCTCGAACTCCACACGCAGCCTGGCCGGGAAAAACATGGCGTATTTCAAGTTCATATCTCGGAGCCGCCGCTTGACGCCCATGAAACCCAGTCTCTGCTTCTGGACCGCCTGCGTGAAGTCAGGATAGAAGTTCACCTCCACGTTCTCCAGCTTAAGCGGCCCCTGCAGTCTAGAAGCTTGTAAAATCGCATCTCTGTCCCGAAAGTTGAAGATACGGGCGATAAGAGGCCGCGGGGGAGCTCCGACCTTCGGCTTGCCACCAGGAACTCTATGGGCCCTCTCCACCGCAAAGAATTTACTCAATCCTCGAGGCTGCAGACGATTAGAAATCAGATCCTCCACAAAGAGATCCGCTGCCGAATCCTCCAGTCCCTCAGGCACCCCGATGATGCGAACGTTGTTCCTCCGGGCCCTACTCTCGGAATCCTCCAGTCGCCGATGCGTGAGCGCACTGGCCTGCCGGAGCCGACGTACCTCCGTCTGGAGGGCCGCCACCTCAGTCGTGAGGCCCGACGCGGTGTGGGCCAGAGAGTCAACCCTATCATTTGTCTTGGAGAGATCTGCCCTAACAAGGTTGACATCGATGAGAACCGCGTCAAGTTTGTGCGCCAGGGTGTCAAATTGTTGACCCACCGAGGTCTTCATCTCCGCTATGGCGCCCATGACGTCCTGCAAAGTCAGATCCGTAGGCAAATCCGGGGCATCCGCGGGGCACTCAGGAGACTTATGCGACCCGCCCGGAGAACCTTTCGGTAGGGTGTAGCGGTCCATAATGTTGGCTTGAAGTGCGGCGCCATGCCGGGTCGATTTGGCCTTCAGCTGCTCTCCATCCTGCTTCGTGGCCATCGTCCTGTATCCCGTACACCCACGAATCATGCAGCGGAGAACGAACAATCGAGGCCAAGGACCCCAGAGGGCACCTCAGGAAGGCGGAGCAGGTCCCCGCAGGCAGGCAGGGTCCCCCAGCGAGGCAACCACCACACAAAGAAGCGCCGTGATCCCACTCGCGATGGTGGCAAGGGGACTCAAAAGCGAAAGTGAAAGTGTGGGGTACGCGGCTCGCCAGGCCCGTCCCGCCGTTGTTATTCACTTCTCCACTGGATCACCCCCCAACTCAAGTCCGGGGTCAGGAGAGGAGCAGGCCGCAAACTTCAATCGATGCCCATCCCGGCACACGGGGTCCGATTCAAAAACGGAAAACGGGCACCACCTCGGCTCAGGTTCACCGACACAGTCCCCTCAACCGAATCAGGATGAAGACAGGATAGATGTAGGAGGTCGCAGAGGTCCTCGGGAGCCTCGCACCTACGCGGCCATCTTGGTTGCGCGCTAGGCTCCTCCTGACTTGGATTCTTACTCAATTTATGGGTTTAGGCTTTGTAATGCCTCTCACCATAATCCCGAAGTGCTTTCTATACTTGACCTTAAACACTTCTGAAATTGTGACTGATATGGATGGTTTAACTCCCATTACTACAGATCGAGTATTTCTATACAATCATAGAGGTGCAAATATACCTGACTCCAATCATCTTGTCAGGAAAGTTAGGCTGTGTGTGAGGGCAGTTTTAACACCCCTGTGTGATTCCCCCACTTTTTGGTTTACAGCAATCCGAGTACACAGTCCCTCTTCTATGTTGTGGTTACATAGTTGTTGCAGGAGGTCGAAGTAGGGCAAAATCCTCATACCCCTTATATTTTGTGTGAGTTAAGGAAAGTTAAGTAGACATGCATTGTATTTACTCAATTATAGCTGCTACATCAGACATTTCAAAAACCCTTTTCAAAATGTTTACTGCAATTGAGCGCCAGTCCATGCTAATCACAGAACATAATTCTACCTACCTTAAAAAAAACTTCTATGTATCAAAAATCTATTAACAATTCCTCAAGTGATTTTGTAAAGATATCCCAAATATTGAAAGCCTCTTTTTTTCATTTCATGGTACAGCTTGGGTTCATAACCTAATTAAGTTGCATTAATTACCTCTAGCTAAAATCCGGAATCACTTACACTCAATGAAAAGTTTTAGTTACAATGGGCCCTCCTCTAATCAATTATTAACACCTAATGCTGGGCGTCTTTATCGTACACACTGTATCTAAAACCCCTGATAACTCAAGACTAGTTTTCATTCTCTTCTCAAACAGAAGTTGCAAATAAAATTTCTAGCACCCCAAATACCAAAACCAAATACCAAAACCACTTCTATGTGTCACCAACAATTATCGACTGATTCTAATGAACGTATGGTTGAAAATTATATTATAAATCAAACATTCCCAATATGAATAAGGCTACAACCGAGTCTAGTGACACCTCGACCTCTGAGACACAACTAATAATTGATGGCTCTGAAGGGTTTCAGCTGAACATCAGTAAACGTTGTTTAAACAAATTAAGGAAACTAAGGTTAAACGCCACAAAAAATAAAGCCCTTGCCTCCCAGAATATACCATCAAGAGTGAAGGTTAAGGTTTATCCTTTTGTTTATTAAATGTTAAACACCACTGGGTCCGGCTACATCTAATACTAAGACAACCAACCAGTGCGCAAATCTCTCTATTGAACAATACACTAACTAAAACTATGGTGCATCTTTTCCTCCACTGGCACACCCTAAGCCAACTAATTCTATCTCTAATGACAGTAATTCTTCAAAATTAGATCCACGTCTTAGTTCTACACAGACTGTCATTGAACAACAACAAGCAACTGTTTGCCTGCCATTAAGCTCTATGTGAATCTTGGTGGCCTTGATACAACTTCATCAAGTTTCAGACTATCAGCTGGTCTAAACCCAGACAATATTTATTGGAAGCATAGAGATCCTCCCTAAAATAATACAAATGTATTTGCTTCCTATCTTTACATCAGATGGTGCATATGATACTTTGAACCATAATAACATATTTAAACTGTTGTCAATGTTTCCTGATTTAAAAAAATCAACTGACCTCGCTAGAGTTCAATTTATACAGGGTTTTCCCATATTGCCCCTCACAGATTGCACACCACAGATGGCACTAGATTATCCATTGGAATGGTGTAGCGACCCAGTGAAGTATTTGGGATCCGCAGGTGGTTGTTCAACACAATTTTGGTAGAGCTGTCACACGCCTCGAAGAACAAGTGACTCGTTGGATAGCACTACCGCTGTCCTTCGCTGACAGGTTAGCTTTGATGAAGACGGTGGTGCTACCGCGCTTTCTCTATTTATTTTTTAATGTACCTGTGCACTTGACACGTCACTTTTTCGACACAATTCGCTCTTTAATAATCTCGCTTGCATGGGGTGGAAAAAAGCCACAAGTTAAATGGGAAATCTTAAATCTCCCCTATGAGATGGTCAGTTTCACTGCTCCAGACTTTCAGTTGTATTATCTCTGCGCACAGGCACACTATGCCTACTACTGGCAGCAGGCTCCTACTTATATACCACATGTAGCGGTCAAGGACGAAGCAGTACACCCAATACCGCTTAAAGCCATGATAGTTAACCAACATATGGTTTTTGACAAGGGAGAAATAGATACAGTGCAAAACACAGCCAGGGCGTGGCAGGCACTGGAGAAACGTGCGCGTAAATTGCCACTCTATGCACCAAATATGCCACTCCTGCATCATACAGCACTTTCAGTGACAAAGGAAACTGGTACACTGAAAACTCTCCATGAAATAGGATTGTCTATTATGGCGGACGCATTTCCTCAGGGTCGGTTTGTGGAGGCCGCCACTGTTCTCGGGGATGGGAGACATGCTGCAATGCAAACATTTGTGTACACAAGATTGCACTCAGCTACATGTGCGCTATATCCTCAATTTCCGGCTGAACCCCCAACTCTGGAGGCTCTGCAGCTCCTCTACACCACCCCGACTCGTGCTAAACTAGTTACACAATTATACCGTGCCTCACAGAAAGAAGTGGTTGATGCAGGTGGAAGCTCGCTAGAAAAATGGAATGCATCTCTTCCTGAACCACTCTCTGATGAAGACTGGGGCGCCTGCTGTAAACTGACAGGGCAGCTCACAGCAAATGGCAATCTACGACTGGTACATTTGAAATATTTACACCCCTCACCACCATTTGGCTGTCCTCGGCTTTCCCAGTCCTGAAGAAGACCCGCCTTGACGCATGACAATCTGTGCTCACTTTTGAGTCGAAACGTCGGCGCTATCCTACTTCATGTCCTAGCAGTTTCATTGACCCGATTCTGTAATTCATCTTTGGTCTTGTGAATTCATGCGCTGTAATTGAGTATAGGACGGAATCAACAAACAAGTTTCATCTTTGTATGTCACTTGTAAATGTCATGTATATAGATCACTATTGACTTCACTTTGTCACTCTTGCACTTACGTTCACTGAAGTCACCATTTTTTCGCCGACATGGTAATGTGTTTTTGACAGCCTGATATATACCCCGAACAAGAAAAATAAGTAAACTTTGTTTTCTTCAACTCATATTCTTTGGTGTGTTCATATCATAAAATTGTTCTCTAAAATTCATTTGTGAAATGCTATTTGAATTTATTTGTGGCATTGTATTAATTACTTGAAACACAGCAATTGCATTAGCCAACAGGACCAATTGTTCACTATAGCACTAATGGGCCTGCAGCACTGATGGTGTCACCCACACAAGTAGCCTTTCCAACGCAACTCAGACCTGCCACTGCAGTGTCTGCGCATGCAGTTTTCAACTGCAATTTTGACCTGGCAAGTGAACCCACGTCCCTCTTCTTACATGTAAGACGCCCCTGAGGTAGACCCAAGTACCCGCAGGGTGCAGTGTGTGTGAAAGGTAGGACATGTACTGGTGTGTGTGGCATGTATTGATAGTGAAAAACTGTGTATTTCATTTTTCACTATGGAAAGGCTATATGCCCCATAGGCTAACATAGGAGTTACTGTGTAACATCTTACAACTATAACTTTCAATTGGGACAAGATGGAGGAATGAAGTTTAGGCTCTCTGAAGTAAGAATTTAATAACACATCATTTTAGGGAGATGGTTTTTAAATTGGGTGTTTGAAAATGCCTCTTTTAGAAAGTAGGCAGTTTCTTATTTAACCATTCTGTGTGCCTCTGCTGGTTTGAGTATTGCCTGTCTTGTTTTGCAGTGACAGAGTCTGGGGATGTGCATTCACTGTAGATAGCCACCGGCGAGGTTGAGGTGTGTCCTGCCTTTCCTGGGTGACTTAGAGCTCAGCTGAAAAGACCTGGGCTTCATTTAGAGTGGTGGGAGGAGTTTCACTTACACCTGAATAGGCAGTGTGTCCTCCGCACAATGCTGTCTCCACCTCCTGTCGTGATGCTGCACTAGGGAGAAAAGAACTGGTTTGGGCTGGGCTCAGAAACCCATGCCACAAAAGAGAATAAAGACAAAATAGAGTATGAGTAATGGACCTTAAACCCCCGGGAATTAAATAATTTCTGGACTCAAGAGGAACCTTTTGCCAAGGAGAAGAGTTGGAGAGTGTGAGAAGTTGGCCTGGCATATGTTAGTCACTAGTTATAGTGGCCACCTTGCACCAGTCCAATTAGACTCTTATGGTAGATAGGTTTAAGACAACCTTTTAAAGAAAGCTATCCTAGTGGTAGCTGTGGAGAGCAGCCTTCAGGCTAAGTCTCAGAGGAATGTAAAGCAGCTTGTTTTACCTTATAATCTCTTGAATTACCAAATGAAAGGACACCACACAGGTATATATATCAAATATATATGTATTTATTACTAGACACACTCTACTAATCTCTTAGTATATGGTCTGGTACGCCCCTAGGTCTCCAGCCATATTTGTGCTTAATTTATTGTGAAACATTGACATTTGAATGTGTACCTGGCTTCTAATCTCATAAAGAGATTAGTAGAGTGTGTCTAGTAATAAATACATATATATTTGATATATATACCTGTGCGGTGTCCTTTCATTTGGTAATTCAAGAGATTATAAGGTAAAACAAGCTGCTTTACATTCCTCTGAGACTTAGCCTGAAGGCTGCTCTCCACAGCTACCACTAGGATAGCTTTGTTTAAAAGGTTGTCTTAAACCTATCTACCATAAGAGTCGAATTGGACTGGTGCAAGGTGGCCACTATAACTAGTGACCAGCATATGCCAGGCCAACTTCTCACATTGGTGGCAGCGTGTGGGATTCCAGCTTGCCATTGTTTTACCAGAAAATCTCTATTTGAATTACTAACTGAAAACCACTTAAGGTACTCAAGGTACATATAAAGTCAAGCTAAGTATCAATAAGTTCTACTGAACTTAGAGCTGTTTGTGAAGGGATAGCACGCCCTTGCTACAGCTCAAGCTAGGTTCAGTAGGCCACAAACTAGTGTAGGTAGTGCAACACTGCATAACACTAGAATGTCCTCAAGGGATGGAGCCAGTGGGTCCACCCAGCCTCAGTACAAGGACATGACCTACTTTGACTTGAAGGCCATATGTGTTGAAAGACACCTGAGGCAAGGACAGAGTACCTCCACACAACATCTGATAAATCTACTAGTAGCAGACGATCTTAGTCTGGCTCTAGAAGCTGGTGGATCTGGATCAGGGGGTGGGTCAATTAGTGTCTGGGTCTCATGATGAAATTCAGGATGACCAGGACTCTGTGATTAGAGGGCCAGACCCAAAAAGGTCTGAACAGGACAGAGGAATCCTCCCTAAGAGGACTGATAGAGTGGGAGAGAGGCCTAGGTCCCCTTCAAGGGAATCTGACCATTCATGTCACTCTAACAGAGAATCTGTCCATCAGAGGAAATCATACTTTCATAGAGAGACCTCCTCTGAAAGAAGGTACAAGATGCTCCAGTAAATGAGGAAGCTAGGCTTGCCCTCAGAATCAAGCAATTGGCCTGAGATAGAGAAGCCTTTGAGCTCCAGAGAGCTTCTAGAAAAGAGGGGTTAGATACCCCTGGTGGCAGCAACAGTGTCCCTAGAGGTAGAGAATATATTCCAGACCATAGGAACCTGTCCAAGTTTGTTCCTCCCTACCAGAGTGGGGATGATATCCACAAATGGATAACTGCTATGGAGAGGGCCTGTAAAGTTCAACAGGTCCCCCAGAAACAGTGGGCAGCAATCTTGTGGCTCTACTTATCTGATAACGGTAGGGACAAGCTCCTCACTGTTAGAGAAGAGGATGCTGATGACTATGAAGCCCTGAAGAGTGCATTAATAGATGGGTTTGGCTTAACCACTGAACAGTACAGGTTGTAGTTCAGAGATACCCAGAAAGCACAGACTCAGAATTGGACTGACTTTGTTGATTGTGCAACCAAGGCTCTAGAAGGTTGGCTGGTTGGTAGTAGAGTTACTGATTTTAAGGGATTGTCCCCGGGTATTGCTGTTCCTCGTCACTCGTGGGGTCCACTTGCCACAGCTTTGCTGGGGACTCACAATGGCCAACGAGAAGTCAGGAAATCCACTTATGGGGCAGCAGGCACTTCGAACTCCGGCTGGAGCGGGAAAGTTTGCAACCATTGATTAAGGTTTTTAGTGCCTGCCAAGCAGGAGAGTCACTCCTTGACTCCAAGGGAGATTCTTCTGACTTCCAAAGGTAGTGGAATGTCGAAGGGCCAGGATTCTTCCTTGTAGAGCGTCATCCAGGGTTATCTGATTGGCAATGGCAAAGCTTGCTATCTTATAGTGAAGATAGTGGAGGGACTAGCTCTATGACCACTCCTCTGGGAGGGCCAGGGTACACCCACTTCCCTTTATTCAGTTTCGCACCAGAGCAGGGACAGGTAGCCCCTGAACCGGTTTGAGCTGGCATATGCACAGAGGAGCCTATTGCTCCCCCAGTGCAGGACTTCAAAGCACTCTAGAAGTGCACCCACCCAGCTCCAATACACAAAATCCTGTCTGGAAGGTGGTGACACCTCCCTGTGACAGGATGCCTTTGTTGGGCTTCCTCCACTGCGATTTTCAGTCAGCAGCAGGAGGGCAGCCCAGTGTCTGTGCTGGTGGCATCCATTTTGTGATGCCAGGGCTCTTTCAGATTTCTACCGTATTACCACAGTAGGTACATGTCGTCCCCTCTAGAAGGGTGGAATCATACTCCCACACCAGTTACTGGTGTGGGGGTATGATTCCAAGTTGGTTGACACCAAACACAACATGTTTTGATGCAATCATTCCAAAGTTAGCATGCACTTAAGAGTATATGGTTTAACCGCATCCACAAACAGCCACAAGGAATAGACCCTGCCAGCTGCAGAGGGGCCCTGCTCAGGCAGAGGCACCCCCTCACATTGTAAACCAAGCACCCTGTCCTCAGGATTGATAGGGCCTGCCATAGGGGTGGCTTATATGTGTGTGTATGGTGAGATATCGAAACCTATATATCTGTGAGGAGTGCTAACACTACCTCACACAGGCTGCAGTAGCAGGCCTGTGGTGTCAGATTGAGTCTGCTTCCCAGGGGTGGCATAATACATGCTGCAGCCCCTGGTAGGCCTGTGAAGTACCTATGCCCTAGGTACCTAAGGTACCATATTCTAGGGGCTCATAAGGTACCACAGTATCCAATCACTAGTGCATCTAATATGCACACCAAGTCGTTTAGAGAGAACAGAGAGACTGGGGCCCTGATTAGCAGGGACCCAGCCAGACTAGGGCCAGAAACCAGTGTATACATCAGAAAAAAAGTGGGGGCAACGTAAGTGCAGATCCTACTCTCCTACAGAGAGTTGTAAGAAGGAGTACTGCCCCGTTTCTGTGTGCTTTGCTGGGTTGGCCTGCAGTTGCTGTTTCTGCCAAGGAAGAGGACAAAGACTGGAACTTTGCTGCTTGAATAAGAATCTCCAAGGGCTTGTGTGTGCTAGCCTCCTGTTCTGAAGTCTCAGGGACAAAAATACTTCACCACCAGCTCCACTGAACCCCACTGCTGGGAATAGTTCTGACCGACCAGGAGGAGCCTATTCCAGTTTTGGGCCTCTAGAGGTTGCTTCTGCTGTTGGGAGCCAGAATAAACTTAAAGAAAGCAGGAAAAACAACTCCAATGCTGTTAGCGCTGCCGCCAGGGACGCCGCGACCTGCACCGAAGCCAGGGGCTGCACTCATTGAAGTGCACGACGCACTACCCTGCCTGCACCGCAGCTCTAATGCTCTCCGACACCTACTGATGCCTGCAGTTATCAGCCTTCTTGACACCAGCGCTCGCACCAATGCCATCACTGCCTGCATCCCGTTATTGCAGAGCCGATAACTGACAAGGGTGACTTCACAAACTCTTTGACTTTGCACCATCTCATCGGAACCGACGCCTCACCGTCGCCATCTACCCTTAACCTGGACTCAATACGTCGCCTCTTTGCAGACACAACGCCTCGACTCCCCCATGGCAACCAGGTAACCGGCCTTGACCTCGGCCACTGACGCCTCACCTCCACGATGCTGTGCATCATCCATAGACTTCGTTTTCCAAAGTACTGTTGTTTGGGGGTCCGTGTGACTCCGTACCCGATGCCACGCACCTTGCATTCAGCACCATACTTTGGATTTATGCCTGTCACAATGTCATAATAGCCCCAGAGGGAGCTATTTGTTTCTACAAGTGCTAGTCCTACAAGTAACTGTTCTTAAGTGCTATTTTTATATGTATGATTGGATTTTTTGCCATTTTAGTCTTGTTTAGTTTAGATAAAGATACTTAGTTTTTCTAAACTGGTGTAGTGTCCATTTGTAGTGTTTTCACTGTGTTACTGTGTGTTTTGAGTGCAAATACTTTACACATTGCCTTTGGGATAAGCCTACCTGCTCATGCCAAGCTACCAAGGAGGTGAGCAGGGGTTATCTAAAGTGTGTAGCCCCTTTGGGTTACTGTGTGTTTTGAGTACAAATGCTTTTCACATTGTATTTGGGATAAGCCTGCCTGCTCGTGCCAAGCTACCAAGGGGGTGAGCAAGGGTTATCTAAAGTGTGTATCCTACTTACCCTGACTAGAAGCAAGGGTTCCGACTTGGATAAAGGTACATACCTCAGCCAATTAGAGACCCCCATTTCTAACACCATCCATGATTACATTAATGGATTTAAGAACAGCTTCAATTGAGTAACTCTTTATCAGCACAATTGGAACATTGTTTTCTCATAAACGTGTTAATGAATTTGGTACTTTATTGCAAAATAGAGATTCACATAAAATATGTATAAAGTCATGGAGCTTTTTATGTCATAAGTTCGGAATTGTAGTTATAAATCCAGACAATTTCCTCTTCAAGACAACCCGTACAATAGTTTTGATTTAAGCATACATAGTAAGGAAAGGCTTATACAAGATCAATACGACACCTATATGTATCTTCTCTTAGAGATTCCTTAATTAAACAGCTGAAACTAGAATATAAAAAGAACATTTCTGCACTGCTTCAGATGGTACAGATGGGTAGATCAGAAGGGGGTGAATGCAGACGGGGGTGCGTTCGGGTGGCCACTTTTATGCATATAATTTGGGAATGTGACTCCATACAATCTTACTGGTGCCTCATACAGGACACCCTTAATACAGTCTTGTCCACACATCTTCTACCAGAAGCCCGCAGATGCTTATTGAATATATGGGAGCCAAATGACCTAAATACCTGCACGATACAGTGGGCTACTTTGGGGCTTATGATTGGCAAGAGAAATATTGCTCAGCAGTGGGGGGCATTACTCCCACCTACAGTGCGAGACTGGGAGAAAGACTTGGACTGGTCAATGTTTCGGGAGAAAACAGTGTTTGTGTCCCGAGGGTGCCCTAAGAAGTATGCTCGAATATGGGGTTTGTGGAATGCCTACCGGGGGGATATATGTCAACCGCCCCTTGCTACATGTAATGAAGATCCCCCTTCACCCTAGACTTTCCAGGCTTTATTCTTTAATGATTCCAATTGCCTATTGTATTCACGACGTAAGATTCATCCCTCATCTGTAATGTGATTGTACTGCTGAGTTGTTAATAAAAGGTTTTATTAAAAAAAAATTCTGCACTGCTTTATTCAAAACATGAAGACATCTGGCTTGAAACAGTCAAATCCAGGAACTCGTGCATATTTTGGAATCTGGTTGGTTTCGAACTCAAAATTATTAAAGCTCATTAAATTATCACAAAAAAGGTTGGGTTCATATTTGAGGGCCCTTTATGAAGGAGTTTATAGTTAATTTTTTGAGCAATTACATATTGATATGGTAAATACTATAGTCTCGAGAAAAATGAGATTTTACCTTTACTGAAGTTTCCCTAGTAATCATGAGTTCCAGGCCCTTATGAGATTCCAGCTTATATATTACAAATGAATCCTAACAAATTAAGTAACAAGTTAAGCTTGATGATTAGGGATAATTCCCATATTTTTGAAAGGCTCAATTTTACAGCATATGTACAAAGATGGTCTGTTGTCCGAAGCCATATAGCTATCATTTAATTTTGTTTGCTTGTTTCTGATGGTATTTTACTTGCCAAACTGTTACAACAAAACCTTCCATGCTGGGTATCTGAACGGGTATTAATCGGACAGGTTTCAGGCCTAACTTCCACAGTCAATAATATACAAGCTCTAACTATGCAGGAGGGAAGCACTAGAAGGAAGTAATTATAATATCTTCTTCTTTTTTATTGTCTGTTCCACTGCCTTTCATAAGGTTGAGCAAATCTATCTGTAATCACAATTCTGGCAAGGGGTATTGATCAGATCCTACTATATTTTTAATTGCTTTTCATGCAGATACCTTGGTGCAGCGGGAATTGTTCGATGGCAAGAGTCTTGCTACAAAAATAAAAACATGAAGGGCTTATGCAGGGATGCATCCTGGCTCCTCCATTATTGTCATACATGGCCGACCCACAAGAGTACCCAGTTTATATGGATGCACTAGCCCCAAAGTTAGGAGCACAAATGCTAACCCATCTAACCTATGCTGACTATCGGGTCATTATATTAAATCACACAAATAGGCCTTCAGAAACAATTGAATAGACTGCCTCATTATAATATGGATTTGGGAAAAAGGGGGGAAAAAGGGGGTGGTGATGGACAGAGTTTCTGAATGATGCAGAATACTCTTACCAAGTCAAGAGATCATGGTTTTAATCCATCACCGTTTTTTAGCTCACTGCACCATCCCAGCTCAGAACCTGGCTACATGCAAATTAGTCTGTACCTGTCCCAGTGCATGATGGGAACAGGGAAAACCAAACTACCAAGCCAATTCTTATACTGGGAAGGAAACAAGCTTCCGGGGACCGGTTTCTGGCATCACAGCCTTCGTCGGCCCGGCTTGCCTGAATCCTGATGGTGCAATGAGCAAGGGACTCACGTCTGAGCATACCCTCCCACACTGAGTGTGGATAAAATCGATTTGGGAAAAAGGGGTGCACGCCAGCCACACGAAGCGTGTCCCTCTCCCACTCCCCTATGACAATTGGGTTAGACAGGGAATTGGTGTGGGAGGGTATGCTCAGACGTGAGTCCCTTGCTCATTGCACCATCAGGATTCAGGCAAGCCGGGCCGACGAAGGCTGTGATGCCAGAAACCGGTCCCCGGAAGCTTGTTTCCTTCCCAGTATAAGAATTGGCTTGGTAGTTTGGTTTGCTCTGTTCCCATCATGCACTGGGACAGGTACAGACTAATTTGCATGTAGCCAGGTTCTGAGCTGGGATGGTGCAGTGAGCTAAAAAACGGTGATGGATTAAAACCATGATCTCTTGACTTGGTAAGAGTATTCTGCATCATTCAGAAACTCTGTCCATCACCACCCCCTTTTTCCCAAATCGTTTTTAACCACACTCAGTGTGGGAGGGTATGCTCAGACGTGAGTCCCTTGCTCATTGCACCATCAGGATTCAGGCAAGCCGGGCCGACGAAGGCTGTGATGCCAGAAACCGGTCCCCGGAAGCTTGTTTCCTTCCCAGTATAAGAATTGGCTTGGTAGTTTGGTTTGCTCTGTTCCCATCATGCACTGGGACAGGTACAGACTAATTTGCATGTAGCCAGGTTCTGAGCTGGGATGGTGCAGTGAGCTAAAAAACGGTGATGGATTAAAACCATGATCTCTTGACTTGGTAAGAGTATTCTGCATCATTCAGAAACTCTGTCCATCACCACCCCCTTTTTCCCAAATCGTTTTTAACCACACTCAGTGTGGGAGGGTATGCTCAGACGTGAGTCCCTTGCTCATTGCACCATCAGGATTCAGGCAAGCCGGGCCGACGAAGGCTGTGATGCCAGAAACCGGTCCCCGGAAGCTTGTTTCCTTCCCAGTATAAGAATTGGCTTGGTAGTTTGGTTTGCTCTGTTCCCATCATGCACTGGGACAGGTACAGACTAATTTGCATGTAGCCAGGTTCTGAGCTGGGATGGTGCAGTGAGCTAAAAAACGGTGATGGATTAAAACCATGATCTCTTGACTTGGTAAGAGTATTCTGCATCATTCAGAAACTCTGTCCATCACCACCCCCTTTTTCCCAAATCGTTTTTAACCACACTCAGTGTGGGAGGGTATGCTCAGACGTGAGTCCCTTGCTCATTGCACCATCAGGATTCAGGCAAGCCGGGCCGACGAAGGCTGTGATGCCAGAAACCGGTCCCCGGAAGCTTGTTTCCTTCCCAGTATAAGAATTGGCTTGGTAGTTTGGTTTGCTCTGTTCCCATCATGCACTGGGACAGGTACAGACTAATTTGCATGTAGCCAGGTTCTGAGCTGGGATGGTGCAGTGAGCTAAAAAACGGTGATGGATTAAAACCATGATCTCTTGACTTGGTAAGAGTATTCTGCATCATTCAGAAACTCTGTCCATCACCACCCCCTTTTTCCCAAATCGTTTTTAACCACACTCAGTGTGGGAGGGTATGCTCAGACGTGAGTCCCTTGCTCATTGCACCATCAGGATTCAGGCAAGCCGGGCCGACGAAGGCTGTGATGCCAGAAACCGGTCCCCGGAAGCTTGTTTCCTTCCCAGTATAAGAATTGGCTTGGTAGTTTGGTTTGCTCTGTTCCCATCATGCACTGGGACAGGTACAGACTAATTTGCATGTAGCCAGGTTCTGAGCTGGGATGGTGCAGTGAGCTAAAAAACGGTGATGGATTAAAACCATGATCTCTTGACTTGGTAAGAGTATTCTGCATCATTCAGAAACTCTGTCCATCACCACCCCCTTTTTCCCAAATCGTTTTTAACCACACTCAGTGTGGGAGGGTATGCTCAGACGTGAGTCCCTTGCTCATTGCACCATCAGGATTCAGGCAAGCCGGGCCGACGAAGGCTGTGATGCCAGAAACCGGTCCCCGGAAGCTTGTTTCCTTCCCAGTATAAGAATTGGCTTGGTAGTTTGGTTTGCTCTGTTCCCATCATGCACTGGGACAGGTACAGACTAATTTGCATGTAGCCTGGTTCTGAGCTGGGATGGTGCAGTGAGCTAAAAAACGGTGATGGATTAAAACCATGATCTCTTGACTTGGTAAGAGTATTCTGCATCATTCAGAAACTCTGTCCATCACCACCCCCTTTTTCCCAAATCGTTTTTAACCACACTCAGTGTGGGAGGGTATGCTCAGACGTGAGTCCCTTGCTCATTGCACCATCAGGATTCAGGCAAGCCTGGCCGACGAAGGCTGTGATGCCAGAAACCGGTCCCCGGAAGCTTGTTTCCTTCCCAGTATAAGAATTGGCTTGGTAGTTTGGTTTGCTCTGTTCCCATCATGCACTGGGACAGGTACAGACTAATTTGCATGTAGCCAGGTTCTGAGCTGGGATGGTGCAGTGAGCTAAAAAACGGTGATGGATTAAAACCATGATCTCTTGACTTGGTAAGAGTATTCTGCATCATTCAGAAACTCTGTCCATCACCACCCCCTTTTTCCCAAATCGTTTTTAACCACACTCAGTGTGGGAGGGTATGCTCAGACGTGAGTCCCTTGCTCATTGCACCATCAGGATTCAGGCAAGCCGGGCCGACGAAGGCTGTGATGCCAGAAACCGGTCCCCGGAAGCTTGTTTCCTTCCCAGTATAAGAATTGGCTTGGTAGTTTGGTTTGCTCTGTTCCCATCATGCACTGGGACAGGTACAGACTAATTTGCATGTAGCCAGGTTCTGAGCTGGGATGGTGCAGTGAGCTAAAAAACGGTGATGGATTAAAACCATGATCTCTTGACTTGGTAAGAGTATTCTGCATCATTCAGAAACTCTGTCCATCACCACCCCCTTTTTCCCAAATCCCTTTTTAACCACACTCAGTGTGGGAGGGTATGCTCAGACGTGAGTCCCTTGCTCATTGCACCATCAGGATTCAGGCAAGCCGGGCCGACGAAGGCTGTGATGCCAGAAACCGGTCCCCGGAAGCTTGTTTCCTTCCCAGTATAAGAATTGGCTTGGTAGTTTGGTTTGCTCTGTTCCCATCATGCACTGGGACAGGTACAGACTAATTTGCATGTAGCCAGGTTCTGAGCTGGGATGGTGCAGTGAGCTAAAAAACGGTGATGGATTAAAACCATGATCTCTTGACTTGGTAAGAGTATTCTGCATCATTCAGAAACTCTGTCCATCACCACCCCCTTTTTCCCAAATCGTTTTTAACCACACTCAGTGTGGGAGGGTATGCTCAGACGTGAGTCCCTTGCTCATTGCACCATCAGGATTCAGGCAAGCCGGGCCGACGAAGGCTGTGATGCCAGAAACCGGTCCCCGGAAGCTTGTTTCCTTCCCAGTATAAGAATTGGCTTGGTAGTTTGGTTTGCTCTGTTCCCATCATGCACTGGGACAGGTACAGACTAATTTGCATGTAGCCAGGTTCTGAGCTGGGATGGTGCAGTGAGCTAAAAAACGGTGATGGATTAAAACCATGATCTCTTGACTTGGTAAGAGTATTCTGCATCATTCAGAAACTCTGTCCATCACCACCCCCTTTTTCCCAAATCGTTTTTAACCACACTCAGTGTGGGAGGGTATGCTCAGACGTGAGTCCCTTGCTCATTGCACCATCAGGATTCAGGCAAGCCGGGCCGACGAAGGCTGTGATGCCAGAAACCGGTCCCCGGAAGCTTGTTTCCTTCCCAGTATAAGAATTGGCTTGGTAGTTTGGTTTGCTCTGTTCCCATCATGCACTGGGACAGGTACAGACTAATTTGCATGTAGCCAGGTTCTGAGCTGGGATGGTGCAGTGAGCTAAAAAACGGTGATGGATTAAAACCATGATCTCTTGACTTGGTAAGAGTATTCTGCATCATTCAGAAACTCTGTCCATCACCACCCCCTTTTTCCCAAATCGTTTTTAACCACACTCAGTGTGGGAGGGTATGCTCAGACGTGAGTCCCTTGCTCATTGCACCATCAGGATTCAGGCAAGCCGGGCCGACGAAGGCTGTGATGCCAGAAACCGGTCCCCGGAAGCTTGTTTCCTTCCCAGTATAAGAATTGGCTTGGTAGTTTGGTTTGCTCTGTTCCCATCATGCACTGGGACAGGTACAGACTAATTTGCATGTAGCCAGGTTCTGAGCTGGGATGGTGCAGTGAGCTAAAAAACGGTGATGGATTAAAACCATGATCTCTTGACTTGGTAAGAGTATTCTGCATCATTCAGAAACTCTGTCCATCACCACCCCCTTTTTCCCAAATCGTTTTTAACCACACTCAGTGTGGGAGGGTATGCTCAGACGTGAGTCCCTTGCTCATTGCACCATCAGGATTCAGGCAAGCCGGGCCGACGAAGGCTGTGATGCCAGAAACCGGTCCCCGGAAGCTTGTTTCCTTCCCAGTATAAGAATTGGCTTGGTAGTTTGGTTTGCTCTGTTCCCATCATGCACTGGGACAGGTACAGACTAATTTGCATGTAGCCAGGTTCTGAGCTGGGATGGTGCAGTGAGCTAAAAAACGGTGATGGATTAAAACCATGATCTCTTGACTTGGTAAGAGTATTCTGCATCATTCAGAAACTCTGTCCATCACCACCCCCTTTTTCCCAAATCGTTTTTAACCACACTCAGTGTGGGAGGGTATGCTCAGACGTGAGTCCCTTGCTCATTGCACCATCAGGATTCAGGCAAGCCGGGCCGACGAAGGCTGTGATGCCAGAAACCGGTCCCCGGAAGCTTGTTTCCTTCCCAGTATAAGAATTGGCTTGGTAGTTTGGTTTGCTCTGTTCCCATCATGCACTGGGACAGGTACAGACTAATTTGCATGTAGCCAGGTTCTGAGCTGGGATGGTGCAGTGAGCTAAAAAACGGTGATGGATTAAAACCATGATCTCTTGACTTGGTAAGAGTATTCTGCATCATTCAGAAACTCTGTCCATCACCACCCCCTTTTTCCCAAATCGTTTTTAACCACACTCAGTGTGGGAGGGTATGCTCAGACGTGAGTCCCTTGCTCATTGCACCATCAGGATTCAGGCAAGCCGGGCCGACGAAGGCTGTGATGCCAGAAACCGGTCCCCGGAAGCTTGTTTCCTTCCCAGTATAAGAATTGGCTTGGTAGTTTGGTTTGCTCTGTTCCCATCATGCACTGGGACAGGTACAGACTAATTTGCATGTAGCCAGGTTCTGAGCTGGGATGGTGCAGTGAGCTAAAAAACGGTGATGGATTAAAACCATGATCTCTTGACTTGGTAAGAGTATTCTGCATCATTCAGAAACTCTGTCCATCACCACCCCCTTTTTCCCAAATCGTTTTTAACCACACTCAGTGTGGGAGGGTATGCTCAGACGTGAGTCCCTTGCTCATTGCACCATCAGGATTCAGGCAAGCCGGGCCGACGAAGGCTGTGATGCCAGAAACCGGTCCCCGGAAGCTTGTTTCCTTCCCAGTATAAGAATTGGCTTGGTAGTTTGGTTTGCTCTGTTCCCATCATGCACTGGGACAGGTACAGACTAATTTGCATGTAGCCAGGTTCTGAGCTGGGATGGTGCAGTGAGCTAAAAAACGGTGATGGATTAAAACCATGATCTCTTGACTTGGTAAGAGTATTCTGCATCATTCAGAAACTCTGTCCATCACCACCCCCTTTTTCCCAAATCCTTTTTAACCACACTCAGTGTGGGAGGGTATGCTCAGACGTGAGTCCCTTGCTCATTGCACCATCAGGATTCAGGCAAGCCGGGCCGACGAAGGCTGTGATGCCAGAAACCGGTCCCCGGAAGCTTGTTTCCTTCCCAGTATAAGAATTGGCTTGGTAGTTTGGTTTGCTCTGTTCCCATCATGCACTGGGACAGGTACAGACTAATTTGCATGTAGCCAGGTTCTGAGCTGGGATGGTGCAGTGAGCTAAAAAACGGTGATGGATTAAAACCATGATCTCTTGACTTGGTAAGAGTATTCTGCATCATTCAGAAACTCTGTCCATCACCACCCCCTTTTTCCCAAATCGTTTTTAACCACACTCAGTGTGGGAGGGTATGCTCAGACGTGAGTCCCTTGCTCATTGCACCATCAGGATTCAGGCAAGCCGGGCCGACGAAGGCTGTGATGCCAGAAACCGGTCCCCGGAAGCTTGTTTCCTTCCCAGTATAAGAATTGGCTTGGTAGTTTGGTTTGCTCTGTTCCCATCATGCACTGGGACAGGTACAGACTAATTTGCATGTAGCCAGGTTCTGAGCTGGGATGGTGCAGTGAGCTAAAAAACGGTGATGGATTAAAACCATGATCTCTTGACTTGGTAAGAGTATTCTGCATCATTCAGAAACTCTGTCCATCACCACCCCCTTTTTCCCAAATCGTTTTTAACCACACTCAGTGTGGGAGGGTATGCTCAGACGTGAGTCCCTTGCTCATTGCACCATCAGGATTCAGGCAAGCCGGGCCGACGAAGGCTGTGATGCCAGAAACCGGTCCCCGGAAGCTTGTTTCCTTCCCAGTATAAGAATTGGCTTGGTAGTTTGGTTTGCTCTGTTCCCATCATGCACTGGGACAGGTACAGACTAATTTGCATGTAGCCAGGTTCTGAGCTGGGATGGTGCAGTGAGCTAAAAAACGGTGATGGATTAAAACCATGATCTCTTGACTTGGTAAGAGTATTCTGCATCATTCAGAAACTCTGTCCATCACCACCCCCTTTTTCCCAAATCGTTTTTAACCACACTCAGTGTGGGAGGGTATGCTCAGACGTGAGTCCCTTGCTCATTGCACCATCAGGATTCAGGCAAGCCGGGCCGACGAAGGCTGTGATGCCAGAAACCGGTCCCCGGAAGCTTGTTTCCTTCCCAGTATAAGAATTGGCTTGGTAGTTTAGTTTGCTCTGTTCCCATCATGCACTGGGACAGGTACAGACTAATTTGCATGTAGCCAGGTTCTGAGCTGGGATGGTGCAGTGAGCTAAAAAACGGTGATGGATTAAAACCATGATCTCTTGACTTGGTAAGAGTATTCTGCATCATTCAGAAACTCTGTCCATCACCACCCCCTTTTTCCCAAATCGTTTTTAACCACACTCAGTGTGGGAGGGTATGCTCAGACGTGAGTCCCTTGCTCATTGCACCATCAGGATTCAGGCAAGCCGGGCCGACGAAGGCTGTGATGCCAGAAACCGGTCCCCGGAAGCTTGTTTCCTTCCCAGTATAAGAATTGGCTTGGTAGTTTGGTTTGCTCTGTTCCCATCATGCACTGGGACAGGTACAGACTAATTTGCATGTAGCCAGGTTCTGAGCTGGGATGGTGCAGTGAGCTAAAAAACGGTGATGGATTAAAACCATGATCTCTTGACTTGGTAAGAGTATTCTGCATCATTCAGAAACTCTGTCCATCACCACCCCCTTTTTCCCAAATCCTTTTTAACCACACTCAGTGTGGGAGGGTATGCTCAGACGTGAGTCCCTTGCTCATTGCACCATCAGGATTCAGGCAAGCCGGGCCGACGAAGGCTGTGATGCCAGAAACCGGTCCCCGGAAGCTTGTTTCCTTCCCAGTATAAGAATTGGCTTGGTAGTTTGGTTTGCTCTGTTCCCATCATGCACTGGGACAGGTACAGACTAATTTGCATGTAGCCAGGTTCTGAGCTGGTATGGTGCAGTGAGCTAAAAAACGGTGATGGATTAAAACCATGATCTCTTGACTTGGTAAGAGTATTCTGCATCATTCAGAAACTCTGTCCATCACCACCCCCTTTTTCCCAAATCGTTTTTAACCACACTCAGTGTGGGAGGGTATGCTCAGACGTGAGTCCCTTGCTCATTGCACCATCAGGATTCAGGCAAGCCGGGCCGACGAAGGCTGTGATGCCAGAAACCGGTCCCCGGAAGCTTGTTTCCTTCCCAGTATAAGAATTGGCTTGGTAGTTTGGTTTGCTCTGTTCCCATCATGCACTGGGACAGGTACAGACTAATTTGCATGTAGCCAGGTTCTGAGCTGGGATGGTGCAGTGAGCTAAAAAACGGTGATGGATTAAAACCATGATCTCTTGACTTGGTAAGAGTATTCTGCATCATTCAGAAACTCTGTCCATCACCACCCCCTTTTTCCCAAATCGTTTTTAACCACACTCAGTGTGGGAGGGTATGCTCAGACGTGAGTCCCTTGCTCATTGCACCATCAGGATTCAGGCAAGCCGGGCCGACGAAGGCTGTGATGCCAGAAACCGGTCCCCGGAAGCTTGTTTCCTTCCCAGTATAAGAATTGGCTTGGTAGTTTGGTTTGCTCTGTTCCCATCATGCACTGGGACAGGTACAGACTAATTTGCATGTAGCCAGGTTCTGAGCTGGGATGGTGCAGTGAGCTAAAAAACGGTGATGGATTAAAACCATGATCTCTTGACTTGGTAAGAGTATTCTGCATCATTCAGAAACTCTGTCCATCACCACCCCCCTTTTCCCCCCTTTTTCCCAAATCATTATAATATGGAGAGCAGTTTCCAGATTAATTTAGCTAAAACAAAAATAATGGCATTTTTACCTGTAAACCAGGATTGAAGTGGTAAATTGACTGTCTTACCATTGAACAGGTTACCAATTTACCATGCTTAGGAGTTATTATTGACAACAATAACTAATGTAGAGCAACTATGTTTGTAAATTAAAAACATGATGCATAGGTCTGAACAATACCATTAACTGTTTTGCAGCTAAATATGGGGGGTGGTCCCTAGGCTGAACACAGATGGCCAAAAATGCGACACTTCTACTCTGCTATATGGCCCGCTTGTTTTTCCTTATAAAATTATTGAATAGTTAAAGAAAACATATTGAATTTAATTTTTTTTAACGTCAAAGTTTATTGTGTCAGCAACCGTACATATATTGGTATGATAGAGCTTCATAATATGAACAATATAGTACAGTGATACATTTATGATGTCGACATCTATTTTATCTCATTGGAACAGAAACGAAGGAATAAGAAAAAAAGAAGATAATAAAATCTCAACATTTAAAAATCCAACCTGTCGTGCCACCTCTGTATTACAGTCACTTGTGTAGGCCTCCCCTGGCCATCTTGACAAGTCTGTTATTGAATTACATAGTGATAAGATCTCCCACCGCCCTTGGCCTCTATATTCCTGCATCGGGTAATATGGGAGTCATGGGGCTCCCGATAAAGACCTCAGTATTCTGCCCACCTCTTTCATATTTTGGGGTGCTTCTGTGGGCATTCGCTCACTTTGAATATAGGTATTTCCAGCCCCATACAGAAATCCAACCCCTTTTTCCAGACCCCCAGCATTGGAGGGGACGCAGCCTTCCAGGCCTATGTCTCGCGCTGCCAATTTAAGACCCAGAAACAGTAAGTGGCGCTTGTAGCCATTGCCCCCGATCCCTTCCGTAATGTGTAGTAGTGCCACTCTCTGTGACATGGGAAGATCCAACCCAAACACCTCGGAGAAACATGTCACTCCTTTCCAGAACTTGTGGAGTGCACTATACTGCCAGGTTGTGTGTATAAAGGTGCCACTGCTATTGTCACAACACAAACATATAGGGGATGCCACTAAGCCCACCCTCAACAATTTATATCTTGTAAAGTATACTTGATGAAGATATTTAAATTGTATGAGCCGCAGGCGCGATGCAATAGCCACCCCTCGCGGGTGGCGCCAGCGCCTTGGTCCAGTCATTCCTGACCAGCAGACCTATATCTGCCTGCCAGGGCTTTCGAAGTGTGTCTAGTTTAGTGGGGCTATTAGTAACAAGTGATTGATAAATCTTGGTAATTTGTGGTCCCCGAAATCTACAATAAAGTCTTTGGCCTCTATAGGGTTACATTCCGGCAGATCCTCCAATTGTGCAATGTACGGGGACAGCCAATGGCAGAATTGAAGGTATTTGTAAAACTGTGTGTGGAGCATGTCAAATTCTCTCTGGAGCTCTTGGAATGATTTTAATGTCTGATCATGTATGACCACACCCAGCATGGAAATACCGATGTCCTCCCAGCCCCTCAACAAAGGCAGTGTGGAAAGTTGGGGCAATAGACCATTGCGCCACAGGGGAGTATCCCCGGTCAACCGGCCCCACCACCCCATTCGATGCAGGGACTGTTTCGCTGGCAGCAGTGCCCGGAGCAACAGACCTGCGTTGAGGTAAGTGTGAAGGGTCGTATCGCCCTTCAACCAGCGCTCCACCACGTGTGCCGGGTCTCATCTATCTCCATACCACCATTCATTTAGTACTAGAAGGTGTGATGCTGCATGATATGCCTGGATATCTGGGATAGCTATTCCCCTACAGTAAGAAAGCATGTTCTCAAGACCACCAGGGCAGAGCAGCTACCCAGAGAAATTGACCCAGGATCGCATTTAGTTGTCGAAACCATGTGGTTGGTATAGTCAAGGGGTGATTCTGCAGCTGGTAGAGAAGGTGTGGGTGGGAAGCCATCTTGAAGACAGCAGATCTACCTAATAGGGACAAAGGTAGATGGGACCAGGACCTTGTCTCTTCTTTTACTTCCTACCACAAGGAAGCCAGTTCACTCCCGCCCGCATTGGCCATTGGATTGACTTACAAGCATTCATATATAAACCAGAGGTCTCCCCAAATATTTGCATTATTTGAAGCAGTCTCGGACCCATCCTGTTTAGATCCATAAAAAACAGCATGTTATCCGCGTATAATGCAATATGGTCTGAGATTCCCCTAGACCCTTCAAAGCCTCGGACCTGAACGTCGACCCTGATGCGGGCTGCCAGCGGCTCCAAGGCCAACGCAAATAAGTATGGGGCTAGAGGACAGCATTGGCGGGTGCCTCGCCCCAAGGGGAAGATATGAGAAACTGAGCTCGCCACCCGTACCAAGGCTGTAAGGTCCATATAAAGCAATTGTACATATGAAAAGAATCTGGGACCAATGTTCAATCGTCGCAGGAGCACGAACAGATATGTCCAGCTTAGTAAATCGAAGGCTTTGTGTATGTCTGCCAGCATCAGAGCCGCAGGGCCAACCAGACGATCCACTGCTGCTATGACATTGTTAGTGCGGCAGATATTATGTGATTCTCTCCACTGCGTTGTGAAGGTCCTGACGGATGAGCATGACATCAGAGCATACGGCTCCAATCTTGGCATCAAGAATGTCCCTTGATTGTGTGATAGCTGCCATTAAGGCCGCATTATCTGGCATAGCGCTGGTCTGATCCCCTGGGGCCGCTGACTGAGCTCCTGCTTCTGTAAATCTGTCTATTGTGCTCTGCTTGGCATTGGTACCCGGCATTTTATCACGCATCATTGTTTGTACGTGGGGGACCAGATGTGGCAATCACCAGGCTTTTGTGACAGGAAAAACCCTTGGGCAATGCGAGTAAACTCCATGGGCAGGAGAAAGTCTGAGCAGTCATGCCAGGGGGGGAGGGTCTCCTCAGAGTTCGGCCCGAGACCAGATGGTAAGCAATGGTTGGGGGGGGAGCACGTCACCCGCAAGCCGCACCGAGGCCTGGCCAGACCGGTTCCGCAGGCGAAGGCGCCCCCCACCCCTTAGTGGGTACCTTAAGTCACCTCAGACCCAGGCACACCATCTAGAAATCACTGTAATTTGGTGTTGTCCCAGGCCCTGCCAGCAACTGCCTCTCAGGGCCCAGCAGACGGGCCCCCTGTCACTTTCTCAGCTGCCGCACCGCTCACCTCATACCTCGTGGGCCGGCGACAGGCCGCTCAGCCCCAGTCGCCGCAGTGTCCTAGGCTTCCAGCAATATGTGCCCTGACTTGGGCGCAGTCAAGCCCCCATGCCAGCTCCCCGGCAATCCATCTCCGCTGCGGGCGGGCCTTGCACATGCCGCTCTGATCTCTGCGGATCTCCTGGGGGGGCCTTCCTTCCCTCCGGCGCACAATACCACCGTGGCTCGACACAGCCATTGAAATCACTGGCTCAGATCTCCGGCAGGGTCTCGCCCGCAGCCTTACTTCTGTGGGGCAGTCCTCCAGGGCACCGCTCCTGCCATCACAACTGCTTCAGGCGTGTTGCAGCGCGTCTGGGCCCCTATAGGTTGGGTTTTGTTACAGGCTACCCCATCCCCAGGCACACCGGGACACCGCTGAGCCCCAGTGTGGCCCCACAACAGGCTACATGCAAAGGGGGCCCTCCTCTGGTCATGCTCGGGCCTCGATTTTGTGAGGCCCCCGGTGTCTGCTCCCAAGGAAGCGCTCAGATCTCACACAGCGGGCAGCCAAAGACACCGCGTCCCCCGTCCCCCCGTGGGTGGCAGCTGGCTCAGGGGTTCCACGCAGGAAGAACAGAGTGAAAATGTGTGCTGTTGCGGCAGGATATTCGACAGATTCTGTTGTAGGCTACAGGAGCTCACCTAAAGCACGTCTGCCTTGTTGGACTGCTCAGCCATGTCACCCATATTGTATATTTTTGTTGCTGTTTTTACCTCAGAGCTTCAACACTGAGCTGTAGAATATGCATTGGATTTGGATTGGCATCCCTTTCTAGCCTTGATACTATTCAATTTACTACCTATATGATCAACTATGTCAAAATTGAGACTGATTTTTTGAAATATATTAGCCATAACAAATTATGTTTCAAGACTAGTGGTTGTCAATCACTTACAAGCAAACTTCTTACTTCGTCGTATCAGCTTATTAACTCCCAATATGCAAACTCTATCAATGAAAAATATTCAACAACTTAAAACACTCCTGTCAGAATCTCTTTTAGAGGGCCACAGGATGTGCAGGGGTTACTGGGCCCAACAGTGGGGTTTGAGGCCTTTTACTCCTCATGTCCCAGGGCCCAGCCTACTATGGATCCTGAGCAACTGGGCCACGTACCCCTCCTGCACTTGACTCTCAGTAGTAGCTATGGTTGAGCAGTTCAAGGCTCCCTTAGGGAGGAAGTGTGAATACATGTCAATGAACACAACTCATAACTCAAAGAGTGCACAGCAATGTCAATTAAATCAATATTATGTTATAACAATTTATTGAGCGCACGTAAACTATAGGTGTCTTGGCGCCAGCTGTACTGGGTAAGAAAAAAACCAAACTAGACCTACATGATATCAGCAAAGTTTTGAGCTCCTTCCTAAAGGAGATTAATGTAGGCAGGGCACTTATGCGGCTGGGTAAACTATTCCAGAGTTTGATGGATCCTGATGTGAAGCTTCTGCCACCCCAGTTTGCCTTTCAGATTCTGGGTAGCAGCATAAGGTTTGCTCCTGCAGAGAGAAGGGGTCTGTTGGGGAAGTACCATTTCAAGGACTGTCTAAGAAACTGAGGGCTGAAATCATGTAAAGCCTTTTAGGTGATGCATAGGGCCTTACATTTGATGCAGCTTCTTACTGGAAGCCAGTGCAGTTCCTGAATTTCCTTAGCAATAGACTGGAATTTAGGAATGCCTAGGAGAAGCCTAGCTGCTGCGTTCTACACAGTCTGAAGCTTGTTAAGATGTGTTTCCTGCATATTCAAGTAAAGGCCATTACAATAGTCTTTCTTTGATAAGATTAAGGTGCTAATCACAGTCTTTTTGGTGTGGACAGGAATGAAGGGCAGCATTTCTTTTATAGATCTGAATAGATAAAAGCTAGAGGAGGTAATAGCGTTGACCTGCTACCCAAAGTTCAATTTTTCATCAATTTTTCATCGACTAACACTCCTAGTTTTTTAGCCTTGGTCACCGGGATAGGAAAGGGCCCAATTTATTTCAAACAGAACCACCTTGATCTTGCCTGACTTTAATTTCAGGCAGTGCTTACTCATCCAAGAACTGACAGTCAGTATGCAATCATGGAAATGAGCAGTGATTTTGGTTCCATTGTTGAAAGTTGACAGGATGATTTGAGTGACGTCAGCAAAAGAAGTCAAAGACAGGTCTAAAGATCTGATCAGATTGGCCAGTTCTGTGATGTAACCATTAAATAGTGTAGGGCTGATTGATGAACCCTACGGGACTCCACATGAAAGTGTTAAGGGATAGGATTCATATAGGCCCAAGGCTACTGATTGTTGTTTTTCAGAGATTAAGAACGTGAGTAAAGTTAGAGATTTCTTGTTAATCCCTAAAGTACTCAAGCGGCTAATCAGCAACTTGTGGTCGAAAGTGTCATATGCTGCCGACAGGTCAAGGAGGATGAGTGCTGCTGCTCCAACGCCATCCGCTTTAGGGCTTAACTCAAGAGTTTGCTCAGACTCTTTGTAAAATAATCAAAAGTTTATTTGCGCTGTAGTGTCCTCAGCAGCAAGTTCCATCACAGGCCCGTAACTAGTCTTACCCACTCCAGCAGCGAGGAGGCTTGCAATGTTCCAGTGAGTGTTGCGACCGTGGGCACTCACACTGCTCTGGTCCTGTGCAGAGACTCTGCTGTACGTAGCTCTCTTCTGGCAATGCGGGCAGGCTCTAGTAGCGATTGGGTGTGCTCTGGGGCTCCTCCTGCATGTTGAGTGCATGTGGTATGTGCTGTGCTCCCTACATGGGGAGAAAGGGGAGGGAGATTGGATTCCTGAGCTTCCAGCTGGGATCCTGGTGATTTAGCGCTGCACACACAGCATCTTCCTCAGTTTCACAGGAGCAGTTCAGGCTTAATCCTCATTGTATCATGGTGACCCATGGGTCACGGCTGAAATTTCTATGGCAACAGCCCAATCCTCGCAACCACATAAGTATCAGTAACCCCTCTTGGCATACAGTGTTGCTGTAGCTCCACTGGCCAAAGTGACACCCTTACTGCACAGTAATCAGTACCATGGCGGCCCTTCCTGGCATGCTGGGTCGCTGCTAGGGTCTGCATAGGCTTCCGCCCTTCAGATTCAGCAATAACGTTCATGGTGGACCCTCCTAGCATATGGGGTTGCCGTCACAGGAGCCACAAGGCCTCACCTGTCCCGTACGGCACTCCGCTCTTGACTATCTTCATGGCAGCCCCCTCCTAGCATTCGGGGTTGCGAACTAGAAGCTGCATGTGGGCAACAAAGAGTATCCTTACACCTCGCAATGAGAGTTCAATTAGACGGGCTTCCCACTGGACCTCACTCCCTTCAATGCTCTCCTCTTTCTGCAAGGGAACAATGGTCTTGTCAAGCAGAGAGGCACTGGCTCTCCAGGCTCCAGAGCAGGTTGTCTTGGTTTTCCTGGGAGATGTTCCTAACCCAGTAGAGAGACAACTACATCCTGACCCCCAGTCCTGATCACAGGCATACGTCTTGCAGAGCTTCCCCTCCTCACACAGCCCATCTGGCTGCTTGGCAGATGACACATTTTGGGGTTTCAACCACCTCTTCATATAGTCCATTTACAGACACCAAATGTGACTTAGAGTCTGGGTCTTTGAAGTTTTATGTTGGTATTTTGCTTCTTTTGAAGAGTACAATATTCTCTCTCTTCATTCTCTTCAAAGGCTGTCTGTCACAGCAGGAGAGACTCCGAAGCTGAAAGTCCCACAACACATGCCATGGGAGTGACTAGAGTTCACACCTGGATGTCAGACGCAGTGATGTGGGCTTCAAAAGCTTTATCACAGAATCCCATCCCTACTCTTTATAGTTCCCTTATCAGCGCCATCTCTTTCTTGAGATGTATCCAGGCCATTTCCCTGTGATCTATCACTGAACCAAAGAGCACCCTTTTAAAGTGTACAGCAGACGTTGCTCTCTCTCCCTTCCTCTCGTGTGTCTCACCCAACTCACAGGAATGCAACAATACACAAATCTGTCTGGGGAGATTCCTCTACTCCCTATGTCTTCACCACGCAGGACTAGCCTTTCCCAGATGGAACCCAGGGTCCTCCATGTAGTCTACCATTACAGGCAGACTTGTACTCAATGCATATACACAGCACGCATATTGTGCAGTACTGTCATCACCATGTATTGTGCCGCCCCAGATGCACATACATTCAGCACACATAATCACTCGAACTGCTCAATATTTTATCCTTTCTGTATTGTGCCATGGTGTGCTATTTGCAAACACACACACTGCTAGCACACACCCTCACCACACCTGTGTTGCAGTGGTACACGTCTATTACCAGGCAGCTGACTTTTCCATCCAAATAGACACCCCTTTCAGATCACAACACCCCAAATCAACTCTTAACCTGGAGAGGTTGGGTGTCCAGATCATTAAAGCCAAAAGGAAAGTTTGTCAGCTTTTCCGTGTCTCAAACTCAATACGACTTTGTACTCCACTACACAGTCTAGCCATTTCAAAGAAACAGACAGTTAGGCCTGTCAGTGTTAGAATAGTCTTCCCCCAAACTGTTTGCCTCTCCTCTTCCATTTTGAACCTATTGTTGTTGGCCTTAAAATTCTGTTCACTTTATCACTATTAACTAGTGCTAAAGTGCTTGTGGTCTCTCCCCTAAACATGGTTAAATTGGCTTATACCTAATTTTCTTATTTAATGTACTTATAAGTCCCTTGTAGAGTGGAATACCACATATCCAGGGACTGCAAATTAAATACTACCAGTGGGCCTGCAGCACCTATTGTGCCACCCGCTTAAGTAGCACAGTAAAACATGTCTGTGGCCTGCCACTGCAGCCTGAATACACTTTTAGACGGTCATGTCTACTTATTTTATTTAACCCCCTTGCCAAGCCTTAGACTCTCCTTTTATTACATAGAAGTCACCCTTAAGGTAGGCCCTAGTTAGCCCATAGGGCAGGGTGCTGTGCAATTGAAAGGTTGGACATGCACTCTTAAGTTTTACATGCCCTGGAAGTTAACAACTCGTATATGTGTTTTTTACTACTGTTAGGCCCACCCCTCCCATAAGATAACATTGGGAATTCCTTATTAGAGTTAATAAGCTGTAATTCTCAATTGGGAACTGGTGGCTATATCATGTTTGGTGTCTATGAAATTTTAAAAATAAACCCTCTTTAATGGTAAAGTCAGATTTTTTATTGCACTTTTGAAAAATTGGTATTTCCCTCTCCTTTGCCCTTTTGTGCCTGGAGCCTGTCTGGGATCACATGACTGGTTGTAGCTGATAGACTTTGTGAATTCTTCCCAGGCAGTTATGGGTTTAGGTGTTCCTGCCAGGGCCATCTACTGGCAGGGTGGGGGGCTCTGCTCTCCCTTCACACAAAGGACTTGACCCTGCATTGTCACTTCAGCCAGCTTGAAGCCAGAGTAGGAGAGGCAGGAAATTCCATGCACTTCAAAGACACTGTCTGCTTCTCCAACCTTCCAAGACAAGGGCACTAGGGTATAAAAGTAGGACCTCAAACACCAACTATTCAGTACACTTCTGGACCTGTGGCTATGTGTTTCTGTCTGCCAAATTTGGTGTAAATCCATCCAGCAGTTTAAGCTGCTCCTGTTTCTAAAGTTCCTATGGAAAAATGAATGGGGAACATACATTTTGGACCCTCCCCTTTTTCTCCTTCTCCGTTTGATGTATCAACCCCCCCGCACCAGCCCGGAACTTTCTAGTAAGGAGGTGAAAATTATTTATTTTTGGAAATGACTCGTCAAAAAGCACCAAAGATATAACCAAACCAAACAAAATGCATATCCTATGGAAGCACGATCCAAACTATAACTACCCAGTGGCAACTGCCACTGGGTAATTAAGATATATCCAAAGTATATCCATTTGCAAAATGACCATGAGCTTTATTCAACACTCAAAATGGTACCACCACTCTTCATCCTGACGCATTTCAGCTTGTCATTGAGCTTTAATTATAGCTGAGCAGCTATCTATTATATGGTGACACTTCATGGCAGAGCACATGGAAATTATGTAGTCCTCCAGGCCTATATTTCCCGGAATGCACATAGAAAAACCGTGTGACATCCATTAGGACTGCAGTGCCTTGTGTGTAAATTAATTTGTGTCCATTGTATTTAAAAAAAGCGATGCAGTCTATAGTTTAAATGAGTTATTTTTCCAAGTACTTTGCTCATGCTGCCACAGTCAATGTAATTTCTCATAGTGCACTCATATTGAAAACCCACAAGAGGAGGTCAAATACCTGACCTTTCTCAGATCCCTTTAACCCCAACACTTACTAATTAGTATCAGGGTAAATCCTTTATTTTCTTTAAGTGGAGGAGGCGGGTCAGACTCCCATACTTTCTCCAAAGCCATCATTCTCCGTTAGTGGGGGCCCAGTACTCTCAGGGCGACTACGCAAAGCTGGAACGGAGCATCCCATGGGGGAAACATCCCCCAAAAAATACAGAGGCTCGGTTTGCAAACTGACCATATGGTTTTTTCAACACTCTAAGCGGTAGCACCATTCTTCATCCTGATACGTTTCAGCTCATCATTGAGCCTTAATCATATGTGAGCAGCAATCTGTTCTCAGGTGATCCCTAATTTTTAAAGGCAGTCCACATGGTAAATATGTAGTACTCTTGGGCCTACGTTTCTCAGAATACACATAGAAAACAGTGCAACATCCATTAAGACTGCAGTGCCTAGTGTGTACATTTATTTGTGTCCATTGTGTTAAAAAAGTGCTGCAGTCTATAGTTGAAATAAGTACTTTTTCCACAGTGCTTTGCTCGTGCTGCCAGTCATTGTAATGTCTCAAAGTGCTCTCATATTTAAAATTCACAAGAGGAGTCAAATACCCCTCTCGCTTCCCTTTCACTGCAACACTTACTAATTAATATCAGGGAAAAATCCTTTTTTTTCTTTAAGTGAAAGAGGTGGGTCAGGCTCCGATATTTTCTCAAAGGCACATCATTCTCCGTGTGTGGGGGCCAAGGGCCCTACAAGGCAGCTACGGCAAGGCAGGAATGGAGCATTCCGCCAGGAATATATATACAATTAACTTCACACAATTTTGGGTCTCAATATTTAGGCCACATTATTTTTGTAGAATAATATTATGGTCTTTAACATTCTAGCATACAACCGTTAATTCAGCCATATATCTTGCAAGTTGTGTATTTTAATTTCCGTGCACTGTCAAGAAAATGGGTGTACTTAAAAATATTATAGAAAATACCCCACAACTGAGCACCAAAATATAATTTGCAATTAACATGTCCCTGTAAAAAAACCAGAAATCTGCTGTTACAAAAATTATGTTTAATCGCAATCAAGCCAATTCACTCTTACCATACCTTTAACCTTCACCCAAACATAATGTTTACCCTGATCATAGCTTAATGGTATTCTTATATCTATGCCTTAATGTAAGTCTTGTTCTAACCCTAAAATTATCACTAACGTTTATCACTCTTTAAATGTTGGGTGACCCTCACTGAAACCCTAAACCTAACTTTAAGCATGCCACTAACCCTAAACATATTCTTAACACTTATCCTAATGCTAACAATAACCCAAACCATAATGAAACTATTGATCTTACCTTAACTACCAAAAAAGACACTTACAGCTTTCAGGTGCTAAAATATAATTTGCAGTTAAGACTTCCCTGAAATTTCCTGATCTGTCTGGGCATGGAGATACAGTCGAAGAGCCAGGTCTTGAGACCCTTCCTGAATTGGGTCGGCAACGGGGATTGCCTGAGGTGGAGGGGCAGGGTGTTCCAGGCTTTGGCGGTCAGGTAGGAGAAGGATCTTCAACCGGATCTGGTCTTGTGAGTCTGTGGGACGGTGACCAAGGTAAGTTGGGCAGGCTGGGGTTGTCTGGTGGGTATGTGGAATGAGAGGCGGTGGATAAGATATGCTGGTAGTGCGTCGTGGAGAGCTTTGTAGGGGTGGGTGAGAAACTTGAAGGTGATTCTCTTGTTGACTGGGAGCCAGTGGAGTTTTCAGAGGTGTTGGGTTATGTGGCTGCGGCGGGGGATGTCGAGCAACAGTATGACTGGTGAGTTTGGAACGTTCTAATAAATATACGCTGCTTCAACAATGTGTTAATCCAAGCAATGTGCTGTTGCTTACAAGGTTGCAGATCAATTTTCTAACAAGTTTGTTAACCAAGAAACTACCATTTGATCAATCCATGGCACATAGTTGGCAAACTTTATTTGTAAACAACTTGGGTATTGCTCATTTGAATTGAAACAACTTAAATGAATGAATGCGTAAAAATCGACTTAAATCACAGACGTTTGCTGCATGTACAAACCCCGTGCTCATGGTCATGGATGATCCGTGGTTTCCTATGTCCATATGTGGTTTATGCATGGCTAATATTGATAGCCAGGCAATAAGCTCGTTTGTGACCGCACACTTGACAGGGGTCAGCGGACTGCGTCTGAACATCTTCTAGCTTTACAAGCAGCCTCAATTACTTTATACTGAAATTGATTATGCACTGTTTCTAACTCGCACAAGACACTAAAACCTTAATTGTACTTTTCGAGGAGCTAAACGTTCCTGTACATAACTAAATGGCGCTTTCACAAAGAGCCCGCCTGACTGCAGCCATTTATTTTAGAAGCCTTAAGCACGCCTCAGTCAAAGAAGCACTTCTTAGAAGCAAATCCGCTCAAGAAAAGCTTCTCCACAACGGCTTGAAATGAACCAGTCACGGCATTGTTTATTAAGTTTCGCTTGATTCCTCCAGACAACCGTTTAAACAATGACTGTTGGGAAATGTCCCTCAAAGAATCGACAACAATGGCAGGGAATCAGGACTTTTATATTTCGCTAATACTGGTTAAAAGAAGAAGGCATATTTCTTCCTGAAGGGATTAATGGCCGATTTATAAGAAGACAGCTGCAGGCGAAACAATTGACAAGAGATCTTTATCGTTCCTGATAATATCCGCGCCCTTATACCCACTGGGGCTCGCGCTGAGACAAATATTGCTCTCCGCCTCGACCGCGCGCGCTGGAAAGTGCTATACTAATGTTAGCACTGTTACTACTTAGTTAACAAAGAGACAGATCCTGTTAAGAAAAGCGACTGTACAACAAACAGTTCAGAAATACGACGGCAGTGCGCTCCGAGCCATCTATTGCGCTAGAACGCGGCACGCTGTTCCATGTTACCTCAACCATCCCTAATAGAGCTCATTGGCGGCATGAGTTCGCAGGCCAAAATCACGTACGACAAACTGCACGTGAGAAACACACCAGGGCAGCTTTACATGCCCCTTGCGCCACTTTTGCGTCACTTTTCCCATGTTAAAAGTGACGCAAACGTGGCGCAAGGGCCTTGTAAATAAGCCCCACCATTTGAACAAAACCCTTTAAGTGTCATTCTTGGACGTTTACGAAGGAACTGAACAGGCCGTGCAAATGTGTGTCTCCATTCAACTGGGCAATAATCTTTCTCTCTTGGCTTGTAATTATGCGCTTGTATATTTGTATTTTCTGATTTCAGTTACAATTCGGGCAAACCTCCATCTTTGAGTGTAATTCAAACCTAAACGAGACTTAGCAATCCAACAAGCCAGGGTGGCTGCCAGATCCACCGCTTTTAGTTGGACTTGGAAAATTCTATGTCGAACAAACACGAGTTGACAAAAAGAATATCAGTGCGCTGTAAAGCATTTTCAGTAATAATAACCTGAGAAAACTGGCACCATGTCAATACTAGCATTGGCAATGCTAGTTGGTCTGGTTCTGGACGAATGTCGTATGGTAATGTGAAACATGAGTAAATAGCATCGGACTAAATATGTATTGTATGGAAGAAAATAACTGTAAAATAATATTGGTGTAGGTTAAAAGGTCGGGTGACAGTTGCTCTGTCAAGCCAGACCTAAAAATCCATTTAAGTCAATGACTGCCCTCTTCCCATCTGTGCTGTTGCTAGAGAAATTTTAAATAATCTATCTAGTTATCCAAGATACTTTAATATCATTTTAATGTCATGTGTGTGCACCTGTAAGTTCAAGCTTAGGCAGCTGGTTAACCCCTTCAGTGCCCATGACGAGCTGGACTCGTCATGGGCCGCGGTGGCGCTGTGCCCATGACGAGTCCAGCTCGTCATAGACCCCGCCCGCTAATACAACGGCTGGCACAGGGCGGGGAAAGGGGCGGGCACTGAAGGGGTTAAATAAACACAATAATCACAGTTGCCTGTAGGCCAAACACTTTTTTTTGTGGAAGCTTACAACTTCAGCCTAGGGCTTTAAGTGGGCCGGGTCTCACCGGTGCTGAGCACTGGCAGTTTTTGAAAGGGGGGCTCCAAACGGGTCTCTCTCGGGCTCTGGTTTATGCCCTGGCACAGAGAATCCGTTTTTTTCCGGACTGCAGTGACAGCAGGCACATCTATGTGCGCGTGCTCACACTGCTCACTTCTCACTAGTGGAAAAGTACGGCATGATGTCATGCCAGGTGAGTGTTGTAGGGGAAGGGAAGTCCTTTAAAGAGAGTCATATTCTCTCTGGATTTCCCTTCTCTTTTTGAAACTCAGGAGCAGCTACACTGTCGTGGTGTCACCAGGGCTTTAAGTGGAAGCTTTTTCAATATTATATACAACAAGCCATAGTTGCTGCTTATTTATCGTATGCAACTAACAACCATTGACAAAGCCAATAGTCCAGACTTCTTGTAGGTATGATGTTACTTGTTGTATCATATATCTGGATGGAATGACAGAAACAACAAAATACAAGTCAGGCGGCACACTGTGCTAAACACAGATTTTTAGCGTACATGTTTTTAAGCCACACCCTTAATTACATTGGCCACGCCCCTTTGAGAGACCCCCGGTTTTTTCATCCCACTTAAAGCTCTGCTTTGGCCCAATGAAAATATGTACTCCTGGCTCCCAACATATGAGAGGAGCCAAAGCACCTCTCTATTGATACTCACATAATTGTCTGGTGATAGCTACGCTGTCAAGTCAGACCATATAGAATCCTTAATTTGCAAACGATAAACTGGACTGGTGCTCTGACAGCTTCTGTTGGAAATCTGATGCGCTGGACATCAGTCTCATTTATGAGACAAGTCAATAAATTGCTTGCCTAAAATATGTCAGGCAAGCCGTACTTTGGAAATCTAATCACTTCTGGGCTTAAAACGTTGAAAGCAAATGATTTCCATCGCAAAAAGGCAGCCATCTGTCTGGTGAAGTGCAAGGTGGAATCTTCCTATCTTGCGTTTTAAAATTTTCACACCAAAACCGGAGGTAGAGAATACACATGGGGTTGGTGGGATTTTAACTGCGCCACAGAGGGTGGAGGAAATAAATGAGAAATGTTTAAGGAAACAAGGGAATCCTTTTGCTTGAAGTGGTATTTCACTACAAATCAATCTATGGAAGTGTGCATTCATAGTGCATATATTTGAAGACTTTTTTGTCCTTCACAAATGGCTCGGGTGAAGCTGCGAAGAACTCCTGATGATTCTCTCCTATTTTATATCTTGAAAGATTATGGGGACCTTCTCTTTGAATGTGTCTTTTCTCTTGCTCTGCTTGCACTTCGATGACTCTAGGAGCAGCAGCTTTGCAGAAGTGGTCGTCTGAGTGTAGCACATGCGTGTCTCATATCAGGCTCTGGTGGTGAGCAGCACTGGAAGTGCCACTTGCTGATCTGTTTCCTCCAGAGTCCTGGGGAGACTTGGAATATGGCAAACACAAGGTGATGATGGACGGAGTGCTAAAACCTTTCGGACACTCACCCCCAGCCACAGATCTAGGTTGAATCCATCATCATTCTTTAGCTCACTTCATCACCCAAGTTTGATCCAGCCATATGCTAATCAGTCTTGACCCTGTGCCTCATGGGAACATGTGGCTGGGTCTGAACTGGGGGTGGCGGAGTGAGCTAAAGGACGATAATGGATTCAACCCAGATATGTGACTGGGGGAGAGTGTCTGAAAAGTTTCAGCGCTCCATCCATTATCTCCTTGTGTTTGCTTTGTTTGCCCTAATTTGTCAGGGTATGCCCAGATGTGGGTCTCTTGCTCACTTTGCCACTGAATTCAAGCTAGCCTAGCTGATGAGGGTTGTTATCCTGAAACCGGTCCCAGGATGCTTGTTTCCGGTCCAGGGAAGATATGGTGTGGCAGTTCGGGCTGGACTGTTCCGATGAGGCACAGGGTCAAGACTGATTTGCATATAGCTGGGTCTGAACTGGGGTGGCAGAGTGAGCTAAAGAACGATAATGGATTCAACCCAGACCTGTGACTGGGAGTGAGTGTCTGAGACTGGGGGTGAGTGTCTGAAAAGTTTCAGCGCTCCCTCCATCATCTCCTTTTGTTTGCTTTGAGGCTTGGAATATGGCCACTGATCTCCAAAATTTGCTATTGTGGCTCTTGATGGGGGATACTGTGACTTGCCAAGGGTTTCTGGAGAGGCAAACGTGCATAAAGTATGTATCATCTAATGCGGTGGCCCTGAGGGCTACCTTAGAGGCTCATGTGAAGATGTCTGATAAATGTAGCCTGCGGTCTGCATCCCTAGGGGATGGTAAGCTTGGAAGGTATTTGAGTTTACAATGGGTTAAGCTTTTGTTGCTTTGCCAGCATCATGCCTTTTTCAGAGATGCCACAACCCTCGTTAAGGAGCTCACAATTACTGTATGAATGCCCAGCACTGATAATGAGGTAAACTCAAATTGTACAAATTATTTTTTAAATTGCTAATGTCACCATTACTTATTCATCTGAACAGAGGCACAACTCGGTTTCTGTTAGTATGGCTGATTTTACTCACATGACTCTCATCTTCTAACACTTTGCATCTGCAACCCCCACTTGGTCAAATGTATAACAATAGGGGTATGGCAGTGGGAAGGGCCCTCCAGTGCCCGCCTCCAGTAAAATAATGGTGGAAGTCAGGAAAAAGGGAAACAGGGTAACCCCAAGAATGCATACCCCGAGTAGAAAATGCCTACAGAGGGTGAGCAGCTAGCTTGACATTCATCGAATAAACGAATATTTCCATGAACATTAAGAGGACAATGTGCCAGATCGATCAGCCGAGCGGGAGCAGAGGATTACTCTTCACATGGGAACACAATCTAATTATAGCATATATATTTAGCCCAGGAGGGCCCTCTGAAATGGCATGTACACTGAAGACAAGTTACATCCAAAAAAGCACTGGAGTGCACAACATATGCAGAACCTCCCCATGGGACCTCGTCTAACTTGTGCTCAGGTTTTGAGTTAAGCAGCTTCCTAGACAATCAGCCACTGTCCTCATACATTCACAGGCAATCTTTCAACATTTTTTCATGTTCTAGAGACGACCCAATGCATTGATTTTGGATCTCCGTGCCCAGCTAACTAACCTGTAACATCAGGTATAAAGGGCAGAGGGGTGCCAACATTACACTAAATTAATAAAAGTCTTCCAGGCGGAAAAGCTTACATTATATGCAAATGCCAAAACAGTGCATAAAAAATATTGTGCAATAGAACACTGTCAAAAAAGGTAATTAAATTGAAATACCCACACACACGTACCATTATATGATTTTTTTGCATTTTAAAATACAAATTGATAATATGAAGGAACGAATTGGTGGAGTGGTGCACTGCTTATTTGTTATAACAATAGTGGTCAATTAATGAATGAGTCTTGATATGTGATAAGTCTTGTTTATTTCCCAAGACATCGATTGCCAGCCAACGCGTTTCGTTCATGTAATGAACTTCTTCAGGGCAAGTATGGGTGCTCTTGTCAGATCGGAGCAGAAATGTGGCCAGTTATCTGCTAAGCAGTTGGCACTCCTCAACGGCGAGTGCTGGAGCTTGTTTTGTGCACGCTCACCCTACATCCAATTACCAATTGATAATAAGGGAACAACACAGGGCAGTGCGGTCACTGTGTCCGCCGTTGTCTGGAACTTCAAATTTACAAATTGATAATATATTTATGCTAACATGGTTTTTAATTACGTATGGACCTCTTGAGGGGCTGCAGAGAAACGACATCAGCTGGAGTGCACTGGGAGTTGAGTGAAGCTCCACCCACTTTCAGGAAGCACTGATTTGCCCAGGGGACTCTGAAAGCTGTTGGCCCTGGCTTCACACTTTTTTGGCCTGTGCATTCCAATGCCCTGCGGTGGGGCCTACTAACATTGCGGCTGCAGTCCTGTGTTCCATATGGCCTACTGGAAGGCTGCATGATCCAGCGCACGGGACCCCTGATCCCCCCGGACCCCCATGGAGTGTGTGGCAGGCACCCTGCCCGAGTTGGTGGAGTGAACTTATCAGCGACCTGGCTTCCATATCGGGGGCAGGACATCCTGTGTGACTGAGCCGCATTGAGGCCCCAAGGGCCTAAACCTGTGTGAGTGAGGGCATCGCCCAGGGGTGCTGATGCCCACTGGGAGGCATGCTTGAGATTATGTGCTCCTGTGGCCTGATGGGGCCCCGATTGCCCTCCTTAAATTGCGAGGGCCTGTTTTCAGACACACCAAGGCTTTTTCTTACACCATTTGGACCTGGAGAAGGAACTCCTACAGTGGTGGAACTCTGTTGCTCCAGGAGGCTGACTCCGTCCATGAGGAGGTGGATTATTATCTGAACCTCTGAGGGGTGACCTATCTGGACCTCGCACCCTCTGTAGTTTGTGTTTGGGCCCAGTGTCCCCCAAGGCCTACTTGACTGCACCATTAGGGCCCCAGTGCACCACAGAAATTACCACCCATGTGCATGAGCAGCTAAGGCCTGCACAGGTTTTGCCTTGTCCCCATTCTTCCAGGTATGTGCCGGCTGCATCAGTACCCTCCTCCAGGGCCACAGGGCACCTCCTCACAGCAACTTCCGATACAGTTTTTGCTCCGCTCCTGTGATTATCACCCACCTGCCTCCTCTTGCTGACTGAGTCGGTTTGGCCCCCATTGCACCCTGGGAGTCCAGAGACTGGGGTTTTGTCTCCCCCCCTGACGTTCAATGCTACATCATTGAAGGTGTATTTCCTGCAGCAGTTCCCTCTCAGCAATACTGACTTGTGGACTGCCCTACCATTACTCCACTGCCATAATACAACCTTCAACCCCCTGAGCGGCTGCCAGGCCTAGGAGCTTTGGCCTGTCCTCTCTGAACATTTCACCCTTTCCCTACCCTGGGGGAGGCCTTGTAAGCCTCATCCACATTGTCCTCAGCTGTGTTCGATGACCAACTAATCCACCGCCTCCACCCCTCGTCATCGGCACAGAGAGGGATCTCTACCATCACGGGATCGGCTGCTCATGCTGCCGCTGAGCTGTGGCAAGTGGGCAAACTCTCCGCTGCAGAAGGTGTTGTAGAATAACATCACTTCAGGAACATGGGTAAAGATAAATCCGCCCATCCGGCAACCTCACAGACTTGTATGGACCAATATACCACTGGACCCGCGACTGGACATTCTGGGTGGGCCAGGGTGCAAAAATCCCCCTCGTCTGATGAGGTTCTTGTCACAATCCTTCAATCCATTCAGACCTCGGAAGCCAAAATTGGAGCGGTGCCAGTGGATGTGGCCTTGCATCGCCAGGACCTCAGAAATGCCACAACCAGGATCACAAAAGCTGAATCCTAGAAATCCAAAGTGGAGGATGAAGTCACAACTCTTACGTCCCTGGTATCTAGCCTTCTCATGCACACAACGAAACTGCATCGCCGCGCTGAAGATTCTGAGAACCACTCCTGGTACAACAATGTGCTTGTAATTGGCATTCCTGAAGGCACTGAACCTCAACAAGTCGCAGACTTTCTTGAAACTTGTATCAAATGCTGGAGGCTTCCAGACCAACTGTCCTCCTGATTCGCAATAGAAAGTGCCCAACAGGCTTTGACCCCTAAACGTCCCCCAGTTGACTCTCCCAGACCGGTGATAGCTCGCATCCTTAACTTTTGAAACAGAGACGCCATCCTTAGAGAGGACCACTCCCAGCTGAAGCTCCGCTATAGAGATGGTAAGGTTCTCCTTTTTCCTGATTACACGTGGGAAGTTCTACAACAACAGGCCGTTCATATCTAGAAGTCAAACAGAAACCCAGGGTGCTGGGCCTGCAATATTGCCTCCTATTTCCCGCCAGGCTCTTATTACGCCATGCCAACAAATCCTGCTTCTTCGATACTCCAGAGTCAGCCTAGCTGTGTCGGGCCCACTTCTGTAGAATGGCCCAGGCTCTTTACTCCCACCACACGGTGTGGGTTTAGATCAATGGTGTCTTTCCCCATGCCCTCCCCATCGGACGAGGTACTAGGCAGGGTTGCCCCTTGTCCCCACTCCTTTTCGAGCTAGCGATTGAACCACTAGCACAACTCATCCGTAGTGATGCTCATCTTCATGGATGGAGATGGAGTGCTGGCCACGAGGACCGCATATCCTTGTATGCAGATGATGTCCTTCTCCATACGGTGGATCCCGCCACGAGCAGCCCTCATTGTCTCCATCTCCTGCAATACTTTGGGTAGGCCTCAGGTCTGCGGGTGAACCCCTCCGAATCTGTATTAGTGCCCCTGGTCCCATCTTGAGATTGGTTTTACTGGCAGGATACTATTCCCACCCACCATTTAAGTTTCAAATACCTGGGTATCTGGGTCGTACTACACCCTAAACTCACCTGGTCCCTTAATTTTGAACCCCTGACACAGACGGCCAAAGCCAACCTCACTAAATGACAGTCCCCCCCAACGTAATGGGTCACGTATCTCTGTATAAAATGATGATCCTGCCGTGGTTTCTATATCTATACATCTTTCAGAACCTGCTTATCCTCATACCATGGTCATGGTTTCCGGCCCTGGACAGGATTGAAACCTCCTTCCTGTGGCATGGGTCCAGGCCTCACCTTGCTTTTGCTGACTGCCAGCATGACCCATATGACGGTGGTCTGGGTATGCCCAACCTTTACCTCTACTATCTAGCCTTTCACCTGTTAGCAACTCATGGCTGGTTTAATGGCAAATGGTCGGATACCACTGGCTGGGTGGAGCTATCCCTTCTAGGATTCCCTCAAATACTAGCCATGCTCTATGGTTCCCCAATCCCTGACACCACACCTCTAGTGACCAAAACGGCTCTTCTAGCTTGGAGATCCGACTTATGCCTCACTCAATGGGACACCAAACTCTCGCAACAGACACCTCTATGGCACGGCACCTGGTTGCGGAAGGTGGCGACATTGACGGCTTTGGAAGATGGGATCTTATTGGTATTTCGCAACTAGGCCACGTCTGGTCAGGGGCACACATATGATCTTTTCAAGATCTCCAAACCACATATGCCCTTACCAATACACAATTTTACAAATACTTTCAATTAAGGCATACTCTTCAGTCTCATGCCTCGCAGACCGTCACTCTCCTCAAGTTCAACCTGCTGGAGGCTAAACTCCATATGGGTGATCTGGGCAAAGGTGGGAACTCCAATAGTTACCGTACTTAGATCATCAATGCCCCAGCACTTTAGACCATCTTATAAACAATGGGAAAACTGGATAGATCCCTTTGAGGAAGATGACTAGAGAGATACACTGATGGGGCTCAGAGTTATCACAATTTCTTCTGGGTTGCAACTGATCCAGACGTATTACCTCTATAGTCCTTATCTCTTCCCAACTAAACTACACCGGGCGGGCCTTCTTCTTGAGCCCACCTGCCCCGCTGTGGTGACGCTCCAGCAGATTTCTATCACATGGTCTGGTTATGTCCTAAGATTCAGGAGTTTTGGTCTATGTTGGTGAGAGAGCTGACTGATGTGCGGGGATTGAAGGTTAATCTCTCCCTCTCGGTGCTTCGGCTGGGAAACTTCGATGACTCTAGGGGAATGGGGGCTGATTGATTCTTCCTGGATATGGCCCTTATGGTTGCCAAGCGCAACATTGCTACTCTCTGGAAATCTCCCACTTCTCCTACCATTTTGTAGTGGGGCCAGGAGGTGGACTGGTGCACACAACAAGAAAAACCAGTCTACAAGGCCAGGGGTTGTTCCCTTAAACATGGTCAGGTTTGGGTAAATGGCTGAGCCAATAAGCCTAAGGTCCCGCCTGACGATAGGACTGTTGCTATTGTGTTGTACTACCTGTGTTGTGTCATTTGTTAGACAATGCCTTGAGCAAATGCTGTATGATCTTCTACGATATGCTACTTGTTCATTCTGTTGTTTTTTTCTATGCAAAAACCAATTAAATTTGTTTATAAAAAAGTATAAAATGTATTATTTAAACAATTTTAAGATAAATAATATTACAAATATTAAACATTAACAAAAATAAATGTAACCAACATTCATTAACAAAAATATATGTCACACTTAACTAAAAAATTAAATGAATATACAAAATTAGATTTAAATAAAACATTGCAATTCCTTTTTGCTACACATAATATGAACATTAACAAAAAATATAAAATAAAGAAAAACAACATTACTAGACAAAGTGTTGGACAGTAAAGAAGTCAGAATGACTATTCCTACTCCTATTTAAGCAAAAGTAGAAAAAGTATAGGGAGAAGAGGGGTTAGATTACTATTCCCACTCCAATCTAAGCAGCAGTAGCATAAGTGTTGGACTTTGGAGATGTTAGATTTACTATTCCCACTCCAATTAAGGCAACAGTAAGGAAAGTGTTGGGCTTTAGAATGATTCAAATTACTATTTCCTATTCCCACTTCAACATAAGCAGATCAGGGAAAGTGTTGGACTTTGCAAAGGTTAGATTTACTATTCCCACTCCAATTTAAGCAACAGTAAGGAAAGTGTTGGACTTTGGAGGGTTTACGTTTACTTTTCCCACTTCATTCTAAAAAACAGGGGAAAATGTGTTGGACTTTCGGAAGGAGGTTACATTTACTACTCTCACTCCCAGGTACGCAAATGCAGGGCAACTGTTGGACTTTGGAGGGGTTACACATGCAATTTCAATATTCCTAATTGTTTAAAAAAAACATTTACATACCTTATAACATTAAAACATATTTAAATTATAAGAATTTTCCCATTAGAAATAAATACAATTAACTGTGATGGAAAGAAACAAAATGTAATGCAGACTAATTTATCAACTATAAACCAGAATAAATAACACACTTCCTGCCTTACAACTCCAAAACATTAACAAAAAATCAACTTAAAATAAATTATATGAAAACATTAATAAAATTAAATTAATAATCCAAGAAAACAAATACAATTAAAATAAATATTAAATATAAAATTAATTTAACATTTTTAAATGTTGAATACACTTATCAACAGATTAAAATGTATTAAAATCCAAACAATTACTTACCGAATAATCTTTTAGTTAACCTAAAATCTCCTCAGAAATAAAAATAAACGTGTATGTTCAATAAATTGCCACCCTAATACCATTCAAACTCACCAACAACCAACTACTAAATTATACATTTGTACAGCAGATAATTTAAATTACACATTAAAAACCACAAAATATATTTTTAAAATAATTAACCAATGAAAAAATGTATATTAATAACATTTAATTACTTGACATAGCAAATAATTTAAAATAAAAAGCAATACTTTATATTTAAAATAACATCCCTTCCTAATTTCCAACCAACCCACCAACTAAATAAAATAAAAATTAATTAATATTGTAAAAATGTAAATTACAATTTAAATATTACAAACCATACTAAAATAATTAAAACAATTAATCAATTAAGTAATTTACATTGTTAATGGCCAAATAAATATTTTTAAAAAAATATTTTGAAATAAAAAGCAAGAACATATAATTTAAATACCTGCTCACCCTATATAAAAACCCAATAATCCACTACTAAATTAAAAATAACTCATTAGATGCAGAACAAATTACACAATTAAACTGACTGAAAATCTAAATTTAAAAAATGAAAACAATGATTATAATAATATTAATACCTAAAAATAATATAACTCATACATATTAAATCAATTAAAAATAATATTTAATACAACTATATACAAGTTAACAATATTATATATAACAATATCTAAAAAAAACCTATATGATACCCAATAAAATTATATTATTACCTTCTCCATCCTGCCCAGCAATATTTTTAACTTCAGAATATTTTTGTCATGCTATTGTTGCACCACAATATTTTCAAACAATAGTTTGGTCATTCGCTGTATTGACTCTGATGCACTGAAAAGATTTTCTCAAGATGGCTCCTGTGAAAACTGATTCGCACTAGAATAAATAGGGAGCTGTAAAACTTATATGGCAGAGGATGTCAAATTGAGCAAAAAGTCTTTCCCCAAACTACAAACTACTCCTTTGGAGACATCACTAGATAAGACCAAGATGGATGCAAGGACCAAGCCTTTTTCCACCTGTGACTCTGACTACAAAGTTTTATAAATGAAAAATGATCTAGTTGGTCCAACATCTCCAGAGGCACAATAGGCCAGGTGGAGGCAAATGGATGAAGGAATGGTTACACACATCTATATGACCTTCTCAAAAAACGTTTAAGTGGTAAAGACTGGCAGAAGAAGAGGGCAAACTATAAAACAGGGTGAAAAGTCAACCCCCTCCATTCTCAGTTAGTTCAGGACATAATTACCATTGCTCCCCAGAAGAATACTGATTGTCTCGTGACACTATTGGAAGCCATGTCAAAGTGGACTATATAACAAGCATTGGCAATGCCAATAGGTCTTGCTTTAAAGAAATGTTGTATTGTAATGTGAAGCATTAGAAGTAAATGGGATAGTAATGAATATGTATTTATATGGAAGCAAAGAACTGTAGAATAATATTGGTATAGGTTAAAAAGTCAGGTGACAGTTGCACTGTCAAGCCAGACCTAAACATCCATATAGGTTAAAAACTGCCCTTCTCCAATCTGAGCTGGTGACAGGGAAAAACATTATAAATTATATAGTTACTTAAGACATATTAATAACATTACAATGTCATATGTGTGACCTAAAAGTTTAAGCTCAGGCAGCAGGATAAATAAACAAGCATTGGCATAGCCAATAGGTCTCGCCTTTGGGACCTTATAAGTGTTTAGTTATCCAGCACAATATCCTTGGTGCAACAACATCAAGTGTTGCATGGCTAAACACCTATAAGGTCCCAAAGGTGAGACCTATTGGCTATGCCAATGCTTTTGCCGGGGATAAATTGTTAATCAGTTGGTTACTTGCCAGAATGGTAAGCGATAAGCCGGTTGAGACCTGCTCATCCAAGCTTTTAGGGCTCCCTAATTAAAGGTGAAAGCATCAAGGTTGGAGTCACAGATAATTTGGTGGTTCATATCTACAAACTTCGTAACTTATATTTTGGCAGCATTGAATCCCATTAATGTAGGGTGTGTTGATGACATGCGCTTCGGTTTGTCTATTATAACAGTTTTTTGCTATTAGTCTGTGTGATCTAGATTTTCTCCTAGATAAGTTGTGCAGAGTTCACAAATTTACATCTTATGCCCTTAAAGTTACTATGTTTGTGGACTTCACAATATATTACCAAAAGGAGAGATGTGCCCTGAAAAAAACTTTTCATTTTTGATGCTTAGCTTGATCACTTTTTTGGGTTGGCTTCTTTTCAAGGCATTTTTAGTTTACTAAAATGATATATTCAATGGTTGTACTTACTGGGACTTTCAGCCAATCCTCTTCATCCATTGGTTTATCATTCACAACTTACCTTCCGCCAACTACAGCATGGGACAGTGGGTAATCCCACTTGACCCAGTGACTAACTTCTCCTGGGTGATGTAGCTTTGCTCTTCCACTAGAAGCATATCTGCACTACGGTGCTGTGGACCACTAAAGCAACGTGGGCTTTATAAGACTCCATTTTGCCTTTAGCCATTTTTTAAAATATGTTAATAAGGGCCCAGCAGTGCCTAGAAAATATATTTGCTAAATCCATTACAAAAAACGCATTGACTAAGACGAGGCTGGCAGTCAACACCAGACATTGTTTTTTTTTTTCTCTTCTTGTTCATGTTATTCTGAAGTAACCAACTTCATGAAGTTAATTGTCGGCAAGGTTTTTAAAAATAACGAAGTGAACAGGAATACTGCTGCTTTTTTGAGTTACACATTACTGGTTTAGAGGGATTAAGTAGTGCCTCACAGGAAAGTCCGTTCTGTTGCCTTTGCAGCGCCAAACTTGGGACATGGAGGTGTAATACATTTAAACAACTGGAACGCGTGAATGACTGACCCGCCTTGACTAGAGTCACTGCCAGTTTTTCACAACTATTAGAACGTAGGTGTCTGTCGGCAAACATAATAACTTGACGAGGATCACACAGGTTGGTTAATGATAGTTAGGGGATTTTAAAACGGGCTTACTGAGCCTAAAGTGCGCTATGTACAGTACCCACCAGTCCATATCTCCTTACTCAACTAGTATGAGACAAAAAAGACAGGCTCATTGTCCGGGAGCTGTTCAAGGGTCTAACCTCAACTGAAGATCAGTGCTTTACATTGTGGTCGTTTTTTATTTACTTTACGTAAAAGACAGAAGGGTTGGGCAGTAAATGCTGTTTGCTGAGTACAGCGGTCACCTTTGCCCTAGTTCGTGAAACTTTCACAAAATTAAGGTCTTGGTAAATGCAAGCGACGGGTGATTGAACGGCAGAACGTGTGAAATGCTTCTCAAATCAGGAATATATTAACCCCCTGTTTCAGCTCTCAAAGTACACATTTGGTGGATTTTGAGATGCCTGCCGGTGAGGAAAGCAAGCTGCAGTTTGCCAGATCAGCAAACTAGTGGAGATGAGTGAGTTGGGGGGGGGGGGGGGTGAAATGCGCTGAGGAGCAGGGGGCCATCTTAACGTGATGCCTCCCCACAGGAGCCCCCCTCACGCTACCCCTGGCTGTTACCAGGAGCTCCGCGGTTGCGAGCACGCTTTAACCTCCACTTGATTCACTCTCTGACGCAACGGATTTATTAGATAATCCTAATTATGAAAAAGTGCCCCTGGCAACTGCAACAAGCAGTAAATTAAAGGAAATTTCGTAAGGGCAGTGTGGCTGAACGTGCGAGGAACCCAAGCGTGATATGCACCGTGGAGAAAGTGTCACTGCATTAAAGTGAGGCAGCGTTGCTGTGGACGGAGACGGAAGAGCGCATATTGTAGACTATCTTCACAGGGGGAGTAAGTGAAGGCAAAGTCTGAAGCAGCTGCCACTGTGAGGCGCAGATCAAAGTGAAAGAAGAGGCGTGAAGAGAGGCAAGTGCATGCTGCCACATAGAGCGTGAACTAAAGCAGGATACTGTTTTCTGCTTGTGAGTGCTCTTGTTTTACGAGTGGTCGCTCTCTAGCTAAGAGACCGGAGCAACTGTCTCTGAGGCGCATATGGAATTGAATGGTAATTGCAGCCGCTCCCCGCTGCGTGCGTAGCAGAGAAGGTAAAGGCAAAGAAAGAAGCTATTGTCACAGCGAGGCGCAGATTAAAGCGCAGCGTGATTGAAACCGCAGCGTGGCAGAGGAAGTGAGGAGAAGAGGCACAGATCAAAGTGATGTTTAACTAGCGCAGAGGGCGTAGTTGACTACATACAGAAAGCCTGTTATTATAGTTTAGGCAAATAAAAAAAACACGCATTTAAAAGGCATAACACTTCCTTTCCAGAGGAGCCCTCGCGCTGAAAGTAAAAAACAGCAGGGGGAGAGGAGAGAGGTGGGGGCCTGCGCATGATTCACTTGCGGGAGCGAGCAGGAACCATATGTTTGTAATTAACACATGGTTTGAAAGCTCGCTCCCACAAGGGAGTGGCCAAACATGCACGCGTTGCCATTCAAAGCAATGTAACGCGTGCACGTTTTTGCCTGCAAAGCTGTGTCAATTACAAAAGGTCTTTTTCCTATTCAGCGCATGCGCGCTGCGTAGGCGAGACCTAAAAAGACGATCACAGCTGTGAGAAGGGCAAGAACATTTTCTGTGGAACCACTCAACTTCTGTCCAATCAAAACATTTACTTCTGCACCCCAACATATGGATAGAGCCAAATCCTCTCTGTTGTGATGCTCACATAATTGTCTGGCGACGGCTGTGCTGTCAAGCCAGACTAAAAAATTAGAAAAAAGATACAATTTATTGTTAAGTTGAGGTGACAGTGATTGCCCATATAGACAGATAAGGGATCACAGTCAGAAGAATGTAACTACATCTGAAATTTACAAATGGAATCATCCACAGCTTCCACAACAATTCACAAATTTGAATTTGAATGCAAACATGGAGGCAATGAAATGGCTTGAAATGGCTTGAAAATCCATCTCATCTCCAAACAAGAGTGATATTTATCATGCTGAATTCCTGGCAGTACAAAGAATTATCTCTTCATGCAAGGCAACATCTGTGGCTTGCTACTTTGACAAAAAAGGGATCACTAACGGGAAACAATCTATTCATGGTGCTGCAATGAACTAAGTCAGACTACGGCAAGCAACTTCAGACGTGCACCCAATGGCTATACAGAAGAAAGAAAGGATGACGAGTAATTCCATGAAACTTCTAGTTAATAATATTCCGAGTTCTTGAGTCCACAGTAATTTTACCCGCTTTTGAATAAAACATCCTTGATAGCCAACTCACCATGAAACGACAAGTCAATGCAGTCGCCTCCTCCTGCTTCCACACTCTTCAAATGCTCCGCAGACTCTTCAAATGGATCCCCATCAACACCAGAAAGACCGTCAAGCAAGTCCTCCTCACCAGACGCCTTGACTATGGCAACGCTCTCTGCGCCGGAATCTTCACCCGGCTCCTCAAAAGATTTCAGACCAAACAGAACACAGCAGCCAGATTCATCCTGGACCTCCCCAAATGGTCTCCCATTACCTCTCACCTCAGAAACCTCCACTGGCTCCTCATCCAGAAGAGATGCCAGTTCAAAATCCTCACACACGGATACAGAGCCCTACACAATCAAGGACCATCATACATCAACCATCGACTGAATTTCCACCTGCCCTCAAGACACCTGCGCTCGGCATCACTCACCCTCGCACACCCCCGCATCCGTCACAGCCGCAGCGGTGGCCGCTCCTTCATCGCTTCCAAGACCTGGAACAACCTGCCCCTCCACCTCCGTACAGCCCCCTCCTTAGCGGACTTCAAGAAGAAACTCAGGACCTGGCTTTTTGACTGAGACACTGCACCCTCAGCGTCCAGATGCCCTTAGTGCTGCACTATGCAAATATGGATTGATTGATTGGCTTTCTAGGAATTTGGGAGACACTAACGAAGAGGTTTGATTTCAAAGTTTTAACATGGGCGTGAGTCAGTTTAGGTCAAAGAATATTCTATTAAATATAGTATTTTTTAAACTACGAAATTGTTAATTGCCTGTTTATAGTTTATGGAGATTTTGCACAAATGCTTAAGGCAGACTTTCAATGTCCAGACATAAGCTTAGATGCTGGGAATATGCCCTCCCGGTTCAGGACTCTCAAATGTCCGTTGCATTCTACCCATTCACGGATTTAAACTCAAATGCCCAATGCAACCTCTGCAGAATGTGCCCAGTGCAGCCACTTCGATTCTGCTCCTGGAGGTGGTATAAAGACAGCATTGCAGAAACATGTGGTGCTGATGCATCATCCTTCTGGTTCTGCATTTGGCACCTTTGCTTTTCCTTCCTATGATGCATCACAGGGCAAAGGCTCCCACCCACTGCTCCCCTAAGCTCCAACCACCGAACTGGATGCTGCTGAGGGGCTAGGGAGGGACACAGGGCAATAGTTCCCTACGCCTATCGGAAGTTAAACCCTTCAACAGTCTTCTACCTGCACATAAAGCACATGAACTACAAAAAGGAAGGTTAACATGGCTCTTTGAACCCTACTGTCATTAGTACATCCTTGTTGATCACCAAGAGCCTTAGTTAGAGTTTGGCGGATGTAGGATATCTATCCCCAAAAATAGCAGATGTTCTGTTTGCCCTAATTATAATGCATAAAGGCCTGCTCTTAATAGGGTGGGTGGTACATTGGCTGCATGGTCACAAACGTTCTGCATCTGCCAAACTCTAAATAAAGTAAATGGTCCTCAGTCATTAGTGGTTACTACTGGACAGGAATGTCCTCTGCATGGTAGATAGGCATGTATCCCTGCCATCAATGCCATCAATGCCCGACTGCCTGTGAAACTGGTATTCAGACTTTCTGTTTGGCCCAGTCAGCACATCAATCTAGCATGTGTGTTGATGTCTGGACTTCACCATAGTAAAGCCAATGCCCAGAACCTTTTCTGTGAGCTTGGAGGGCGCACTAACCATACCTTTTGTAGTGGCATGAGGGTACTTACTGTTCATGTCTTGGAATGATGACATACAGCGGTGAAGAAAGCATACACATTTTTGAGGATTATTAATTATTCCAGGCAGACGCATTTTTTTGTCTGACTCAGAGGAGTGCAGCCTACAAGATCACTCATGTAAAGTTCCTGGGATGTGACAACCAGAAGCTTGCACGTACATGCCGTGTGTGTCAATTTTGGAGGCGGTGACTTTGGTATGTAAACAAAATAAATAACTAATGTTTAAAACCTTTTTAATTTTTTTTGTTTCAGCTGTCTCCAGCAGCAAGTATTCCAATGTCTATCCTGTTTGACAGTTTCTGTGCCTTGCGTATGCTGTGCGATGTTGTCGCTGTAACCAAAGAGTGAGAAATGCATTGATCTACCATAATAATACTTTGAGTACTTTCCTTCTCCAAAAATGATCCTGGTTGAAACATACAGATGCATATTCTATGAACTACTCCCTTATTTCACATTAGAAGAGAAATATGCTCAGTCTATTATTATGGGCCACGTATTTTGCTACAAACAACCACACCCGCACTTTATACACACACACACACACACAAATGTATTCACACACACATACATGGAACAGGACCGCTCTTCATCAGGGATAAAATCACCAAATATATTCAACAAAGGAACCTCTGCTCTAGATTGGCACCTCGCCTCAAAATCACACCATACAAGAAAAAAAAACATAGGTGGCGCATTCTTCTCTGTTCAAGCAGCCAAACTATGGAACTCTTTACCCCCAAACATATGATCCACGGATAATTACCTTATCTTCAGAGGGTTACTCAAGAGTTGGCTCTTCCCCACATAACCACCATACAATATTATTTTGTATAAATGTGTATAATAATTATGTTTATAAATATATATTTGTTTGTTCTGCTTAACAAATGTCCATATTACCTATAGTTGTATTATTCCATGTTTAACATGGATATAGGCCACTGCATAAATAAGTAAATCTTTATCATAACTATTTATCTACAATTGCTTCACTATTAAATTACAAAAAAAATTATTAAAAACAAATTAACTTTAAGTACAACAATACTTGAAAGTCTGAGTTTATCAAATATAACTCAAACTGACTCATCCAAAACCTCATTCTACTACTCTCCCCAGTGCACTACCCTATTTCTCACCCTATACCTCTCAGCATTATCCTCTACCTCCATTCTATGATTCATCTCAAACCCCCTTTGTTTTTCCTATGGAGTTTTATATAGCGCAAACTTGACCCGAAGGTATCGAGTATCAGAGCGCTTTACATAGCACCAGTTGCGTTACATGAGGACACATTCATTTTTGTTAGACACAGGGAGATTTATTGATTTGCCTAGAATCACAGGAGGTTCAGTGTCATTGCCCATAATCTAACCCGGTTCCCCAGATTCGAGGTCAACCACCCTAGCCGTAAGGCCAACTCCTCTCCCCATTCTACTACTAAAATAACCCTTTTAGACTCTCTCTCCTCTACCGCTCCTTGCATCATCTCATACCTCTTTTACTATTCAGATCTCCCAAAGAAGCCTTTCTAAACCCTTCCCTCTGACTCTTTCCCCCTCCTTCTACTGCTAGGAGCTAAAAAAACAAAGCTTTCTATACCCTTCCCTCAGCTACCCGCCGAAAAGTGCTTTGACACCTCATCAGGGGTTGCAAGTGCTATATCAATGCAAACCCTTCCCTCTTCTATCCCTCCACTATCTTTTTTCAATCCAAATAACAAACTCACATGGCAACAGCTCAAATTAATTTAATATTTCCCTATACTAATTCACCACTAATCCTCTTCGGGTACCTGAGAAGCGTGCTACTAGCCGAAAAAGCACTTTGGCGCTTCGCCAAGGGTAGGAAGCGCTATATAAATACAATTACAATTACATGCGCACAGAGTCAGGTTCATCTCTGCTATCGTTCAATGCACGCTGTCTCCGTCTGTTAAGTGGGAGTATTTCGTAACCAGGAAAAGTGCATGCCATATTCCTAGGAGGCAAACTAACAACAACTCAGCAAAGCATGTAACTACTGCAATCACAAAAATTTGACACGGTTATCACACATTGTACACCACCGCTCCTACACCTTCAATTATGACTCAAACTAACTTTCGATTGTGTTTGATATTGCAAGCACACCCTTTAAAATATATATATATATATATATATATATATATATATATATATATATATATATATATATATATATATATATATATATATATGAGCTGTTTGGCTGAGTCTCTACATGTTTCTGCAGAATTGGTTTAATTATATTGCTTTGCACAAGATCTACCGACACAAGCTGATACTGGCTAGCCAGAAGAGAAAACAAATCTTCTTACATAAAAAAGGTGTGCATTACCTGTATGACGTCCAAAAACGTAAATGGTAGCAAGTCATCGAGGTGGCCAATGTCTTTGGAAAAGCGGTTAAGAATTCTTCCTGTTTTATAAAAGACAGCAAGTTTAAGGTGATTAATAGAGACTTGAAACTAAACTGAGACAGAATTAAAACAAAGTTCAGTTGGATAGTAGTATGAGTATTCTTCAGTGTAAATAGTAGAGGGTGCAAATGCCACGAAAACCATAGTAATGAATACCTGCGTAAATGCAAAGAAAAAGATGTGTGTAGTAGTTAAAAAGAGGGTAACTGCTTGTTTTCAATATTTTTATTATAGTAATTTCATCAAATGACTTTGAAGGGTTTTAGAACACGTTATTGTATTTAAACACAGGTTGTAAAATTGTACCTGTGGGGTGAATCTTTCTTACTTGAAGCATACTGTTATTCAACATTAGTCAGAAGATAAAATAAAAAGTACAAACCCAATCTTCCTCTGGAGACAACGGTGTTGCTTTACAAAACTATTAACCCTACTGCTACCTAATTTCACGCTGTAGCAGCCTAATAGCCTTTCGGTTATATTCAGCTCGAATTTTAACCAGTCTTGAGCATGCAGCTGACCCAACTTTCTACCAAAGAAATGTTTCTACTAACCAGACTCCTCCTTTGTTTTGACACTGCGACCTCGCCTCCTCTGACACTACATCACTGGATATATTACTCATGTTTAGGAATGTTCATCTGATTGGTTTCAATATAGAGCTATTGATTTTGGAACATGGGAAGCCAGGTTCGAAAGCCACCTTACCATTGCGCCGGCATTATCTGTATTACAGAACGGATTGCCCAAGCAACTGTGGCCCCTTCTACGATGCCTACGCACCCTAGGGGCACAGAAAGCGGATATACTTGCCCTTTGCATCCGTGTGGCACTTTATGTAATGTGGCCCCAGGCGTGTTTTATTCTCTTCAGGTCATGCCTTATTCCCTGTTCCTTTCAGTTTGTAGTTCTACATAGCATAGGCTGAGGGCTCTGGTCACATTATGCAGAACAATGTCTGGGTGATGTATGCTGACAATATGCTCCTCAAGCAAGAGGGTAGAGTAACAAACTCCTACTAGGAGCCAATCCCCACCCTGTTAGTGAATTGAATCTAGGAAAAGATGAATACAAAGGCATCTGAAGATTTACTTTAATAAATTGAACCTTGAAATATACCTGGAATAATTCAGGCTTACCCCTGAAGTAATTCAGGCTAAGCTAGAAGTATGACAGGAGTAACTCTCATCTACTCATAGCAAAATCTTCATGAATGGGGCTTTGGGTGTTTCAAAAACCTTACACTGACTAGAAGACCTGAGTAAATTTGCCTTGCCTTTATAAACTGTGCATGGGAATGCAAATGTCAGAAGTTAGATTAAATCCTTTAAACAATATTTATATATTATATATTTTATTGGACTTTTTCCCACCCTGGGGCCAGAGCAAGCATTGCAATAAATCTACATTATTGCCATATGTTAAGAAACATCATCGTACAAATAGACCAGGTAGGAAGTGGAAACATGAAGTTATCCAAAATACAGGAGAGAAAAGAACACAATTCAGAGATTAGCACTTGTTTATAAGAAACCTGGGTTAAATCTGTGGATTTCCTTTTATGATACTCACACCCACCTAAAGCCAATGTAAGTGAGATCGGATCCTTTCCACCGTTTTAACTGATTGGGGTCCCCTGGCCTAGGCGACTGCCATTTTACCTTCATAGATTTGATGGAGTGAAGCCCAAAATTCTGTTATTCTAGGTGGTAATGGATCGATTAAAGCCCGGGCAATACATAAGCGTGCACACACTATTAAGATTGAAAACAGGAAGCTAAGGCTACTGTCTGACCCTGTCTTATGACCCAATAGTAATTATTTGCTGTTAAAGCATATTTCGAACCCTAGCTGTGCCGTACCAGTCGAAACATGCTGTCCGGAAATTCTTTAAGCACAGAGCACTCGATGAACATGTCGGCTATATCTGCCGCTCTATCTGCCGCCAGGAGTCAACATTTAGGGCAGTATAATCGCTCTGGTGTTCCAGACAGCGCCTATTTAGAAATACACTCCGACGTGTGGTAAAGCATGCAGGCTGCCCTGAACTGCTGTAACTTAAGGTTGACAGAGATTGACGGCTGGTCTAGTGTTGCAAGAGCGCCTTGTATTTCAGGAAGCTGTGACTGGTTTATTTTAAATCCAAAGTAAAAACTGACATATAGATCTGTACAAACCCTATAAAACAATCAAGTATTACTAAATATCAGCCAAATAATTATTTGCAACAAGATAAGGCAAGGTTTGGTAACAGACGGATTGCTGAATATCTGTGTTGAGTCTCTGCTGGGTTCATACTCTTAAATGGCTTTGCTTGAAAAATGTAGGTAGGAGACTGAAATGTAAAGTAGCATTTACAAAAGGAAATCAGTGTTAGTTCTTCTCCCAACTTAGGGACTTGCACCTTTATACACATGTAGTGCACTTCTCAATTTTTCATAACCAAACAAAACACACAGTTATTATTTACAAGAAAGGAAATAGTAAAAAACAGCATACAATGCAATTCTTTCGATTGAAGATCCTTCCTTTGGAGATCCTTCTTTTGGTTGTTATGTGGCCTCCGATGAAGGTCAACCACTATTGCCAGATACTGAAACATCTTATAAAACCGAGAGACCATCACTCAGGTGAACTTGAAGAGGCCTAAATAGTTTTAATTTTCATCTAAAACTGTTTAAGCATATTTGATTGATGTGCCAAAGTGTAAACTTGCGAGATTCAAAAGAGACATGAGGCTATCCTTAAACAGCTAGAGGACAGGACATTCAGACAAAGCCTTTTGTTTTGTATTAGAATTAAATTTGAAAAAAACCATTCAATGCACGTACAGGCTTCACAGTTAACATAGGATGGAGTTTACCAATAAGGTGCCGATTCCGATACTAGTCGGAAAGCACTCCGACCGAGCCGGATCCGGAGTGTTTTCCGACCGAGCCGGAGTCCTGCAGTCCGACCGAGCGAGTACGATGCGGCCGTATGCTGCCAGACTCGGTTCGGTCGGACTCCCATAGAAGTGAATGGGAGCCGGTCGTACGATGCGTACATGGGCTCCCATTCACTGAATGGGTACGTCTCACGCATGGGCGCCTCCGGCAGTGGGTACGCATCGGTGCCATCCGCACCGTAGATGCCTGTTTTGGGGGGACCCTTGGGATCTCCCCTTGTGTCCGTGTCGTAGGGCTCAGGGTGACAGAGGGTCCGACGTGGACCCCCAAAGGCAACCACCCGGACGTTTTACGAGCCAGACACTCCGGCTCTCATAGGCTGTCCGACGCGTGCATCGTACTGGCTCGGTCATGAATCGCATCCATTGCACGCCACGGTTAGCTTCCGACCGAGACGTACGGAGCGGTTCGGACCCGGAAACGACTCGGTCGGTGAATTTCACGTAGCTCACATCGTACTTGCCCGCTTGTACAGCTGTACGAGTCGGGCAGAAAACACGCGTACGGCTCGTAGTTTTTCCGGCCGGATCGCGTTCGGTGCCCTTCCGACCCGGATCGGAATTGGCCCCTATGTGGAGAGCAACAGTTTCAATGATTATAAGGAGATTGAGAGCACAACCACATTATGGAATGTCAAAGTATAGCCTGCATCTACTTAGAAAAAAATGAGGCCCTATTCACAAAAGCCATTTTGGAGTATGTAAAGCAGTACTAATATATGTACTCCAAAATGTAATCCTCAAACTGACATAGCTCTCCCCCTCTTCCTCTTCTATCTTTTCTGTACAGAGATTGCCACCACAGGTGCGGAGATCTCTGTATCTGGAGGAAGAGGTTTTAGTAGCAAATTTGGGAGGGACTAGGGGAACTGGCAGGAAAATGAGGCAAATCAGAGAAGATGTTAAGATAGGGGCATACCCATACAAACACACACCCTCAAGTGAGTAAGACAATTTCAATTCACAAAATACACACAACATCTGCTGTAGCATTACTACTGACAAAAAATAATTAAATGACTTCAGCCAAGCGTTAGACTGAGTCAAGCAGATCACATGGTCAACCATTGCTACTTCAACACACTCACATAGAAATCAGTTGAGGCAGGAAATAGCACCAGCACTAACAACATTTAGGAACAAACGTAAATTACATTACAATTACATCATATTTTAATTGAAATTTATTATGAAATATTTTCAATGTTAGAATATTTTTTTAATGTTTCTTCTTAATGTTAATTATAATTGAGAATATTTAATATTTACGCATTCAACTGTATTTTATATTTTAATTTAATTTGAATAGTAATTTAAAATAAAGTGAATTCAGAAATATTAACACAGGACAAAACTTGCAACCAAGCTTGTCAAACGTTCAAAGCCCCTGAAGTGTAAAGGGGAGGATTAACATCGTAATTAATATATATTAAGTAAAAAAATATATTAAAAAATTAGTTATATATTGAAAATTAAATAGAATGTTAAGTTTGTGAGCTGGTGTGTTCAGTTTTGTTATTGTGACAAGTATCAATAACATATAGGCAACAAGAAAATGGTGAAAGCAAATTAGATGGATATGCAAACGACCCCCTTCTGAAAACCACAAAGTGTCTTTAAATTGACTCTCACCCACATACTCTTTGTGGTATACTTCATCATTGCGTCCATCATCCAAAATGACTGTGCATCTGGATATGCTTAACCCAGAAGTGAGCTCTTGATACTGTAGTCGTGTTGTAGTGATGCAATTTAGGGTTACCTAGTCATCTACCACAGTGATGTCTTTATTAGTGAGTTCCATAGGTAAGATTAAAAACAGTTTGATGCACAGATATGATTAAAACTCCTATGTCTTGGTTGAGTTCTGGCAGGGTCATCTCGTGTACTGTTGTACAATGTAATGCTCAGCTTGTACTGCTTGTAATGTTGGATGGTGCCACTGTGTAAACAAAATAAAGTTGGATATTAAAAAAAAAAAGCTCCTGTGTCGAAAATCTGTAGGTCAGCATCTTATCGGTGCGCAGTCAAAATATAGATTTTTTAATAATGACCTACCTTAATATTGAGTTTTTAATATCGTAGGGACAGAATATTGAAGTCAAGAATATCGTTGACAAGAATATCGACTTTAAGGTAAGTAATATCGTTTTTTTAAATATCAAAGTAAGTAATATCTTTAGCAAAAATATTGTTGTCAATAATATCGATATTTTTATTAGTGTTATTTATTTGAGTGTGTATTTTATATGTATGTTTAACTTTTTTAATGTACTTTCATTATTTTTAAATATATGTATTAAATGTTTAGAAATTAGTAATTCTTTTAAATTAAATTTTGCATTTTAGTATCAGAGCGGGTTGTGGGTTTATAAGGGAATAGGGTGGAAAGTCATGTAATTATAATTAATTCATTAATATGTTTTTATTTATTGTTATTGGTAATTAATTTATTGTTAATTAATTATTCATTGGTAATTAATTTGTATTCATTTAATAATTGATAATTTAATTAATTATGTGTTTTTTTATGTGTGACGGCTTGTGGGTTTATAGGGGAATAGGGTGGGAAGTAATGTAATTATAATTTATTAATTAACATATTTTTATTTATAGTTATTGATTATTAATTTTTGTTAATACATTTTTAATTGCTAATTAATTTTTATTAATTGGTAATTACATTAATTGTGTTTTGTTATGTGTAGCGGGTTGTGTGTTCATGGGGGAATAGTGTGGAAAGTAATTTAATGTTATTTGAGTAAATATTAATTTAATTGGTATTTATTCATAATTTTTTTGTTAATTATTAATATGTAATTTATTTTACAAAATTATTTAATTCATAAGTATGTTAATTTAACCCCTACACTATCTTACATTTTCCACACTGATACACTCACTGGAGTTGGAATAGTAATTTTAACCCCTACACTATCCACCACTTTCCCTACTGTTGCACTCACTGGAGTGGGAATAGTAATTTTAACCCCTCCGCTATCCAACATTTTCCCTAATGTTGCACTGTTTGGAGTAGGAATAGTAATTTTATTCCCTCCGCTAACTAATATTGTTTGTATTATTTTAGCTAATGTAGTATATAATTTTAAAAAGATTAAAAATAATTTAAAAAATTTAAATTTGTTACATATATTTATTTTATTTTTATTTACATTACTTTTTTATGTGTATAGATGTATTTATAATTTATAAGATTTATTTAAACGATTTATAAATTATTAATATATTAGTATATAAATGGTCAAACGGACTTTGTCAGGAGCAAAGATTCCTCTTAAATTCAGTATCACCGACCAATGTATAATTTACTTGTGTAAAGAAACTCATTTAAGCTCGCACACTCTCATGCATACATAAGTTATTAGAAAATAAGCTGTCCAGGTTTTTCTATGGACATAGGGGAATTAAAGCGGCAAATTATTTAAATCAATATCCCAAAGATATCTATATTTCAAAGAAGCATTTTTGCCGAGTGATAAAGGCATCAGGGTTGGCTCCTCAACTGTGGCGGAAGAGCGCCGCCCCTCTGCTTTTAAGCAGTGAGAAGCAGAAACCTAAAATGAAGCTATCTTTGTGTTATTATCATTTTAGGCTGCTTCCTGCTGCTTTGCGGGCAGGTGAGCGGGCGGGGCTGCTCTTCACTTCGAGCAGTGCAGGGGCGGAGTGGTTTGCACACTCAAGTACGCAATGACTTTGTGGTCGGCCCTCTCGGGCTGCCCAAACCAGTCATGCACACTTTCCCCTTCTCCATGCAGGCTGCAAAGAACAAGCCCAGGCCCCCATTCCCTGGTTGAGCATCAAACCAGGACGCTCAAAACCAATCACACGCTACTGCAGTGTTGTGATTGGGCAGGGGAGCCTGGGTGCTCACCAATCACAACGCTGCAGTGCAGCATTGTGATTGGCTAGTAGGGCCTGCTTCCTGTTCCTCGATGTGCCCGAGGAGAGCAGGAGCAGAGACACGGGACCCCGGCAGGTGGCAAGTTACGTTTATTTTTAATTTGTAATTTTAATGTATCCATTTGCGACCCCCCATGCGATTCCCCTATGATGCCTCCGTGCGTTTCCCCCATCCCCCCACCCGCAAGCCATGCCGGCAACTCCTGAAAGGCATTAATCTAATTTAGACAAGCTTGCTGGTTGGCCTATCCTGTTGAACCACTAACCCCTTTGGGGCTGTGTTTCCCTTTGGGGGCATTTTCGGCTACATGTGCCAACCAGAAGAATCGCACAAACATCAATGCTGAAATCTCTACATCTAATGAATCCATGATTGTGTATATAAAAGGGCTAACTTATTTTTAGGTTGTGCTTTTACAGAAAGAAAGTATTCATCCAGCTGCTGAATAATAATATTAAACAAGATTTCAGCAATGACCAACAATTATGCAAATAACACCCGGCTTAATTTATTATGTTTCCTGATACATACTGATTGTGGAGATCCTGAAATGTTGGCTCAGTTGTATTATTTAGTGGGTCAACAATCACAGCCGTAATTTAGAGAAGCTCGTCTATTTAGTCAAGACTCGTTAGATCTAGCACACTTGGGTCAGACATGGCAGAACAAAAAAAAACATAAGACCCCTAAAGAAATAAAATTGTTAAAACACCTGTATGAACTCTGTGCATTCAGAATCGGGCCCAGCATTACATAATGGACTGTCATCTGATCTCTGGGAAATAACTAACTGTTGATCTGTTGTAACTTTGAAGACATCCAGTTTGATACATCTGAATTTATGTCTATGGTGAATTACTAATTACATTTTTCAGTCCCACTGGAATTTGTACAACTAGCAATTTGCAGAGTGCACGAATGTTCCTTCATGTTTCATTTTTTGCAAATATAAAATGGCCCGAAACACATCCATTATGTGTCAGCACTTGTACATGGCTTTTTGCCTGATTCTAGTTGCACTTGGCAAGGAAGAAATAATGCACCCACTTGTCTCAACTCCTAACACGCTTTTGCTTTACCCTGACAGGAACTCTAATTACAGATATTGCTAAATAATTCAGATTGGAAGCAGCTCTTGCAAACTAATGAAGTAGCACCCACTGTAAGTAGTTAGGAATTATGCCTGTGGCAAAACAAGGATTATTTTGACAAAGTATTAAAAACTTATCAAATTTGCCATGAAGTGTTGCTCAGGTGTCTGATCTAAATTTATATACCGGAATCTGTAAGACAACAAAAGAGTGTATTTTGTGAAAGGGGAGGGAAGAGGAACAGACTTGACTACGCTTAAAAATTAGTCTTCTTGTAATCAAAACCACAGTCTATGAGAACATCATGAAAGACTAATTAGGTCCATTATCTAACTTTCAGATGTTGTGTGTTTAGGGAATTCCATCGCTAATAGACTTCTGTGAAAATAGGTACATCATCTTCTGTAAACTGGAATGTAGCTCTCTGAACCAAAAGAACACAGCACGTGCTAGGCAGAGATAGCTCAGGGTGAGATCATGACTAGACGCGCCTCCTGCATGGGGGCTTCCATGCAGGAGAGAAGGATCCTATAAAACCAGTGTTACATTTGTTTCTCATTATTCCACGTTTTGTCTGATAAACCTTGAGTGAAATGACAAAGGTCCTGATTTAGAGTTTGGTGGACGACTTTCTCTGTGACAGATATCACATCCGCCTTATTACAAGTGCATTTAATCCTCTGACACCTGTAATAAGGCACAGGGGATATCCGACATATTTGCAATGGAGTAAGACGTCAGCAGACTCTAAATCAGACCCAGACTCATTTGTCCCTGATCATAAAATGTTGTCAAATTGACGACCTGGAACAGAATCCTGTTGCCTGGTTACCCAGTTACAACTTGGGGCCTGATTTTAAACCCGACCTTCTTGGCACGGTCACCTATATAAAATAAATTGCATTAAAAATCCCCATTTAAATGTATTAACACATGCTCTTGCTTCATTAATAATTTTAGGGTGAAACCAGTCCTGAGTTGCTTGTGTTCCAGTTCAGGGAGGATCTGGCTTGGTAGTTCAGACTGGACTGTTCTCATTGGAGCAAGGTCAAGACTGATTTGCATATAGCTGGGTTCAAAGTGAGGTGGCATGGTGTGTAAAATAGCGGTGGAATGGGATGCGACTCTGAGCAATTACCAGTGGCTGAGATTAATTCAAGCATTTCATTCATCACTTTTTTGTATACTTTAGAGTGTCGCCCTAAGTGAAACTGGTATGCTCAGACGTGGGTCTCATGCACACTGTCACTGGAGCCAAGCTATACCTGGCCGTTGAGCCCTAACTAAGATGAAGTAGTTCCTGGGTTGTTTTTGTTCGGGTCAAGGAGGACCTGGCTGTTTGCACTGGACTGTTGCTATTGGAATAAGGTCAAGACTGATTTGCATATAGGTGGGTTAAACAGAGGTGGCATGGTGTGCAAAATAAGGATGGACTGGGAAGCGGCCCGAGTAAGTACCAGTGGCGCAGAGTAATTCAAGCATTTCATCCATCGCTTTTTTGTATCATTAACAATTTTGAGGCAGGAGTCCACTTGTGGCTCAATGTGAATGCCTATAAGTGTAGGGATGGGGTCCTGCAAGGGACAACAGACTTCCATCGTTGCATTTGCATTGACTGAATACCAATATTTCATTTTAAAGTGAATGGCACTGGTGGGGGCATGTAGTGGTCCATCTTCTACTAATGCTGGGAACCACTTCTCACTAGGAAACATCTTTCTATGTTGAACAGCATCTACTTTGTAAATGCCTTACCATCAGTAAGACAGCAACAGAGCAATAGTTTGCAATCATGTTTAGAAAGCATTGATCTGTATTTTATCAGTGGCAAAGCTTGCATATTTAATTAATTGCAGCCCCAAGACAATTGGGGCCTGATTTAGATCTTGGCGAATGGGTTACTCCATCACAACAGTGACGGATATCCCGTCTACCGAAATATAAATCCCATAGGATATAATGGAATGCATATTTTGGCGGACGGAACATCCGTCACCGTGGTGATGGAGTAACCCATCCGCCAAGATCTAGATCAGGGCCTAAGTCATCACAAACTATATTACATTTATGTATTTACATTTAAGAACTAGCTTTTGACATACATCTGCCTGCATGATTTTTTACCTTTAATAACAGTTTAATACAATAAATCATTGTCAGTTGGAAGATCAACAAAACCTGATAATAAAAGTGGAAACAGCAACAGTGTTCCAGACCACATTCTAGACAAAATAGGCCACTGTTTTAAACTATTGGTAAAGGTCATCATTTCTGTCGAAAAACAACTTTTTTGATTAAATTACAGAGTATTGAGCATAGGAATATTGTGGTATCATAATATCGTGGACAGACTATCAAACGACAACATATAAGTGATTATAGAGAAAGCATAGATATAATATTCTTAACTCTACATCTACGTCTATGCACTTTGAAGATATACATATTGTCAAGGTACGTATATGTGGACTTATATGTGGAGTTAGGCATAGCAAATCTCAACTTTTTATCTTTCAATATTTTGTCCTCGATATTCTAGTTATAATATTGTGTAGCATCGAGATTCCCATCTCCATAGGGGGCACAAACTCTGTTCATGATGGACACTTTTGGCTAAGATTTTACAAACCGTAGATCATCACCACTCTAACGAGGTACGTTTAGATAAAAGATTCACAACATGCAGTCATACATCTTAAAGTGATAGTTGCTTAGAAAGAGGGACTGCAGTGGATGTGACTATTTTGATGTTTCTGTTTGTGCCACTCTCCCTCTGACCAGTTGCAGATTCTTGAGATTTGGTGCTTACCAGGCCCAAGATGAGTCAAAGGAGAGGTGATCTGCATAGCGAGCAGTAGCCCCTCACAGTCGGCTTACAACCCACAAGTATGCTACAGTTTGACTAATCCACTGCTGTGTATTAACCTATAGCTGCCCAAGGATAAGGATACAGGCCTCAGGAACCTTGCCACATGGTCAATACCAATGACACTGCAAGAATGCCAAGGATGCTAATGCCAGCAAATAGCATGGGCTTGCATGTCCGCCTGCTGGAAAGTAAGATAGCTGTAACTGTAGTGCTATGCACCCATTTTAGCCCTGGGACTTAGTGTCACTCTGCCTATTGTAGTTAAGAGAGCCAGCCATCTGCTTTATATGGGGCTTTGCGTCAGAAAGCATTCACAACGTGGGTCAGTGGAACTGTGGAGCAAAGAGATCAAGCAGTAGAATAATAGCACATATGAGGAGTCACACAAAACACCATTTCTCCAAACCAGCTGCACACGCTCCTTTGGGAGCAAGCTAAAGCAGTTTCACAAGTGGAGCAAGGGAGTTGGAAAAGGAAAAAGACTGCTGTGGCTGTGACAATACCTGCACCTACCGTGCACCCTGCAGTGGAGCAGGAATTGGTTCAGCTGCTGTATGGGCTGTGAGGGCTGAGGCTGAATAACTCACAAAACTGTGGCCCTATCTATAAAATTGGCGGGGGGAGCAGCCAATACTAGGGAACAAGCTGTAGCCTGGTCTTCCATGAACAGTTCAAGAGCAGAATCAGCCTTCTTGTCAAACAAATGTGAGATATCAAATGAAATGTCCATTAGATAAGCCTGAATGTCCCAGGAAATCCAGTAGAACATAGTTAGGCATTCTGGAGGCTAGCCATGGAGGAGTGTGGCACCAAGTCCAGAGTGGAAGCTCCAGTACCTCAGCCACCTTTCTCAAAATAGCTTTAAATTACACATTTTCCTCCAAGAGATGCACCAAAGGGCACTCCATGTCAACCTCAGGAGAGGTATCTCGAGTCAAATAGTCAACAGCATTAGTGTTTGCAGGACGGTGAAGATTAACCGACTCACTATTGTCATCAGCCTCATGTCCCACAATTTTAGGCATGTATACCTGATCCAAATCTGAGCAAACTAGGTTGTGTAGCTAGTCGAAGTATTTAACTCTAGGTAGACTGAGACTGCTCCACCAGCTTCTGGGCCTGGCATCTAAAAAGCTTTGAGTGGCTTTGGTCTTAAGAGAATTTGATGCCAAGCACAACGGTTCCTATGATGGTGCAGGTGGGGGATCCACTGGCAAGGCCTATGCAGGAAGAATGGCATCATCCCACACTGCAATGGAACTATGGGCAGGGGTCAGCGGAACCAACTTTACCAAGGGAATACCTGCATTTAGAAGGCATGTCAGGGGACCCAGTGGCTCCATGGGACGTGAGGGTGCACCAATGGGAGCTTGGCAGAATAGGACCAGGGTCACCAGTGGGAAGGTTGAAAATTGTGCAGGGCAAGCTCCAACTGTTGGAAATAAAGGGATGCTTGAGGTGTCACAAGAACCCAGGACTGTACATGGACCGGAGTTGGAGCTGGAGTGATATCAACTAGTTTCGGCTCCCAAGATGATGCCTGAGATGGGGAGTAGTGCCTTTGGACCGGTGGCCTACCGCTTGGGAAGGAGCGACATCTTGACGCCCAGGAACCCCCTCCTCTGGCACTTTTTGTGCTTCTTTTTAGATCTGTCTTTCAATGTCTTGGATGATTCACAGGTAAAAGGCAAGCAGGGGGGCTTGGATTGGGACCTGGACCTGGACTGAAATCGACCCTGGCATTTATCGCAGACATATGCCATGGACAGTTTAGCCTCCTGCTCTGTCATGGCTTTAGTATACCTGTGGCTGCATTTTTTGCATGATCTGGAATTGTACTCCAGCTCCAGAAACCCATAAGACGCATAACTTGTGGTAATCACAAATGTACATTAACTTGTGGCAGGATTAGCACTGCCTAAACCTTGATTTTCTGGGGTGTGACATCTTGCCCGCACTGCAGGAACAGAATTCCTAGACGTGTTCCAAGTCAAACGAAGTGGAATCAAAGGAACTGACATTGGTAGGCCGGGATGGCACTTATATGGCTCCAGTGATGTCATTCAAGGGGTGGTGTCTCATGTAAAGATGGAATTCAGTGGCTCCTGCTGGCATATAAGAGCATTTTTAACCTTCCTGGATCCAGTCTGAAGCATGGGAGATTCAAGAGGAGAGGAGTCTGCAAACAAACGTATCCATCAGAAATTCATTTTAAGACTGTTCATTTTACCAAACCAAGACACCTCAAGCTTTACCCAACTAGCCTGATCTTTTTACAGGATACTGAACAAAGTCTAGGATGTTATCTCTATAGTGGTTACTTTAGACTGCTGGCAGGTATAACAGCAAATGGCCAATCTTATCTTGTGACCAGCTGAATCCTTATGAGGTAGCTAATTCACCTAAGATGTGCATGCCTTTCGAGTTTTGATTATTTAACTTGAAGCCTAAACCCGCAATGAAGTTGCTCCGCTCTTTTAGCACATATGGCAGAGACAGGGCCAGGTCTGTTAGAAGACAAATTATGTCATATGCAAATGCGACAGTGCGTACTACCAGTTAGGCGTACACACTCCTTTGATTTCTTGGTTAGCACTGAACTACTGTATTAGGGGGATTCATCCAGAAGGCAAAAAAGTTATTAAAGTCAAGTTATGTAGGAAATTACTTTTACCTTAGTTGAGGAGAATATTTAGTAGGCTTGGCTGAAGGCCATGATTTTGGGGTCTAACCCTACCTCTGGCTATACCACTTTGTTGAATACCTTTATTTCATCAAGTAGAGGTGGAAAAGGCACAATGTTTTGTGCAAACAGGGTGCTGTGCCCTGCTTTCCTGCATTTTATAGAGTCATATAATTTCCACCTTAATGTTTAATATTGTGTATTAGCTAAAGAAGCATCTTAGCCTCCAGCAAGAACAGATGACTTGGTATTTTGCACGTGCCTCCTGAGTGTTGATTGTATGTGTACTTATGGCAAAGGATATAAGGGATTCGAGGTCCTGACAAAAACTACGGGCCCCGGATGGAGCCACAGGCTGAAACATGTTGATCTTGCAGATGCAGGACTAATATTCACTCCTGCACATCCTCTTAGCTTTTTTTTATCATCTCGCTGCTTTCTCAGCAATAACTGGAATTCCCTAGGAGTAGGCATCCATAGTTTTTACCTTTACCTGCTGGATCCCATTCCCCATCCTCCATTCAAAGGCACTTCCTGCCAATAGATGAAGTCTGCCCACAATTAGAGGATTCTTCGGCGAGCAAGAATGGCCAATGATGGCACATGACACCCAGGGTGGTGTAAGGGCATTCCTGACTAATTCTTTTGTATTTCTCTGTTCCTATTTATGTCTTGTGTCTTACAGGGACTTCAGGGCACCCCGTGTTAGAGTAATTCCTGAGGCTCTCTTGAGTGGCTAAATGAATGGAGACCACACCAGGCAAATATATAAAATATATGTATTTATTACTAAACACATCCCTCTAGTCTCTTTATGAGGGTAGAGGCAAAAGCACATAAGTTACACTTCAAATTATTAAAGTAAGTTAGCACAATACACGTTAGGCCCTAGGGGCGGACCAAATCAATCTAAGAAAGTGGTATAAGAACCATGACTTGACTAGACACAAGGCCTAGAGCCAGTAGAATCGCCGGGACCTGAAGGAACCACCCAAGGTAGTGACACAGGGGACCCACGGGGGACGTGTGCAGTGTGAGAACACAGCCGCGAGCTCCCGTTAGCTTCTATGGGGAAAGTCGCGGTTAGAATTTTAAAGTTTAAGGACACTTAGGAGTGGACAAGGAACAAACCATTTTGGACTTAGATGGTTCTAAGGCCAACACCCATGGGAGCACCGGAGTACTCGTTTTACCTCACCCAGGGAAGCCGGATGCATAGGTGTCAAATGGTGTCGGGTTGCATCGTCGTTTTCAATGGCAGTTTGTAGAAAAGTGCTGATGCCGTGAAGAGGAGAAGTGTCCGAAGAGATCCAAGCTTGGATCAAAGATGTGAAGAACTTGAAAGCAGAGGGGACAGACTCTGGGTCAATTGCCAGTGACCAGGGGCACAATAGACGAATGCCCACCGATGTCGGGTGCTTCAGGTGCGAAGAGGGGAAGCTTGACTCTTCAGCCACGAGGACCAGGAGGTGTCAAGGATGACCAGGAGCTTGATTCGAGCTGTCACGCGAAGGATGTCGAATGCTGCAGCGTCGGTGCCTGGATTGGACACAACAAGCCTTGGCAACAGCAACCCCTGCAGGAAGAGGAGAACTGCATCGGAGCGGAGCAGCAAGGTCCTGGGGACTCTCCAAGCGATGGAGAGTCAGGGCACATCTGGAGCAACCAGGAAAGCCCAAATAAAGTAAGAGTTGCCTTCACAGGGACCACCAGTCAACGGACCAGGGATCGCGAAGGTACCTCGAGCGAACACACAAAGGGCGGGCTCACGGAACACTTGTGGAGTGTAGGCCTGCAATCTTCGGTGAAAAAGGTGCTCAGGGTCTGGGCTACAAGTAACCCAATGCACTACCTCAAAGGACGTCGAGAAGCTGATGCACTTGCAAATGTGCACGGTGTCCAGGGGTTCCGGTTCCACGGCACCCACGAGGGCTACTGGTCTCAGCTTTGCTGTGGACTCGGGTCAGCCTCTGGGAAGTCTGAAAACCCACCTCCTGTGCTGCAAAGTCTCCGGCGTCCGGCGGGAGCTTCGGAAATGCAGACCGGACAGATGCGTCTTTGGTGCCTGCCAAGCAGGGAAGTAACTCCTTTACTCCAAGGGAGACTCTTCAGTCATCTAGTCGTGTAGATCGTCGAAGTTCCGGGATTTCTGTAGCAGAGTTTCGTCCAGGTGTAATCTAAAATCCTGTAGTCAGGGGTTCCTTCTTTGTACCCAAGGAAGGGGTTGGATTTACTCTGGCGACCCACCTATGGGAGGGTTTGGAAAGAGGGGTGGCTACACCCATTTCCTTTGTCCAGTTTCGCACCAGAGAAGGAGCTGGTAGCCACTGCAACCGGTTTTGAGCTGGGCTATGCACAGGGACACCAAATGTGCCAACAGTGCAGACTTCAAAGCACTCCTGGAGTGCTCCCACCCAGCCCTAATCCACTAAGGCCTGTCTAGGAGGTGGTAACACCTCCCTGTGACAGGAACCCTATTGTCCAGGCCTCCCCTGCTGGAGTTTTGGTCAGCAGCAGGAGGCCAGACTCGTGTCTGTGGCTGCAGCATCCATTTTGTGATGCCAGGGCTCTTTTAAGCTGGTACCGGGTATACCGGTGCTGTCATGTCTCTCCCTATAGAAGGGTGGGATCATACTCCCACACCAGTTACTGGTGTGGGGGTATGATTCCAAGGTGTCTGACACCAAACACAACATGTTTCCGTGCAGCCAGTCCAAAGTTAGCATTTACCGTTTAGTTATAATGCACTTAAGAGTATATGGTCAGGCGGCATCACAGACAACCCCTGAGAAGAGATTCCGAGGGGCTCTGCTCATTTATGGGCACCCTCTCACACAAGATCAAGCACCCTGCCTTCAGGATTGATAAGGCCTGCCATAGGGGTGACTGATAGGTTTATATGTGCAGTGATAGGGTGAGATATAGTGAACCTATATCTCAGTAAGGGGTGCATGACCACCTTACCCAGGCTGAAGTAGCAGACCTGTAGTGTCATTTTGGAGGGCTTCCCCAGGGTGGCATAATACATGCTGCAGCCCATGGTAGGCCTCTGGGGTACCTATGCCCTGGGTACATAGTATACCGTATACTAGGGACTTATAAGGGCACCCCAGAATCCAATCTGTGGTGTCCCTAAGGTACTAGGAATCAATTTAGAGAGCAAGCAGTTAGGCTGGGGTCCTGAATAGCAGGGACCCAGCCAGACTAAAGTCGAAAAACAGTGAAACATCAGCAAAACGTGGGGGTAACCATAAGAAGCAGATCCTACTCTCCTACAAGCGCCAGATCTTTTCAGCCTTCTGGAGCTTTGAGTGATCTGTCTGGCCCTACAACTGTTCCTGCCATCTATCAAAGGGAAGCTATAGTAGGACAACACAAATGCAATGTGGTACTGCAACAAGCAGAGTGAGGTCCTGGATCCTATGCCAGAATGTGCTGCACCTTTAGGTGTGTGGCTAGACCATTAGAACATCTCTCCGGTCACCTACCAGGGTCCTTACAAGCAAGATCAGATGAACCGAGCAGGTGTCATCTACAAGACCATGAGTGGTGTCTCCACCCTGTGCTGGTGTGGGGCACGCCCTGGCTAGATGTTATCTCTGCCATCAAGTACATGTCGCTTTAACGTTTCGGTACACTGGAGTTTACTCCAAGGCACTCATTGGAAGACGAACTCTGGCTCAAATAGAAGGACGGAGTGATGTGCGCATTTGCATAGCTACCCCTCCTGCCAAGGGGTTAGAGGAAGAACAAAACAGACTGAGCTCAACCCATTCTCATTCTCCTGGGTTAGGTAGGAGAGTGTAGTACACGATGCACCTAAGCCTCAGCATTTGTCTCCCAATCAGGCTTCCACTTCGGGAGAAGCTATTGTCGCTGAAACAGGGCAGGATTGTGCATCCAATTCTCCACAACTTACAACTTACTCCCACATGCCTGGAGATTCAGAGGTGGCAGCTAAAGGTGTTTGATTTACTGGCTGAGGTTGTCAATGTTATCCTTGTGGCCAGACCCCCTTTTACAAAGTCAATCTATGATGGGCGCTGAAACAAATCTGTATCTTTGTTGGGGGCCCAGAACACCGACCCCTTACAAGTTAAACTTTCTGATGTCTTTTTGTTTGGTATTTCATCAGCCCAGCAGGGCTTTGCCGTAGCACAGTGAAAGGTCATTTGATGGCCTTATCAGCCTTCAATGTTACTAATTGACCAACCTTCTTTAAGACACTTTTTGTGATGCATCTTATAAAAGGTTTTGTTTTCTACCATAACATTTGTAATGTGACAATGGGACCTGAACTTGGTCTCAACATTTCTCATGTGCCCAATGTTCAACTGCTGTTTGAGGCATTTGACACTTAAAACTGTCTTCCATATTACCATCACGGTAACACAGTGTGTGAGTGAACTACAGGTGCTTTTGGGGCAACTGTCCTATACCTCCTTGTTTCAAGACAGAATGGTATTGAGGACCAAGGCTGCCACTCCATAGATCGCCCCCCTTTGGGAGGTACTGCTATGGTATCTACAAAGGTGATGAATCTGCAGTTCGAAGTATTCATCAGATGAAGTTATTTACTTGAGTAATGCTCTTTCTGGTAGCTTCTCTCTCTAAAAGCAGATTCCTCACTGCCATCCCACCACCCCATCCTATGGAGCGGCCTCTTTCACATCTAAAAAGATTCAAAGTTAGGAATCAGCACACTGTCTCAGACAATTTGCTCTACACTCCACGTCCAAGAACATGGATGGATAAAGACACAAGAAACTGACAGCATGCAGGGTTGGCATGTATATGCAGATGTGCTCTGTCACTTCCAGGGTGGTATGGAGTAACCACAAGGCCACACAGCACCACCTACCAGTGCATATGAGCATTGCTGAAGTCTGATGCTAGATATTTTAAAGGTAAGGAATCTGTGCTTAAAGTATCCATCAGAAAAACATTACAGAAGGTAAGTAACTTGTTCTTCAGGCTGAAATCACTAAAGACATAGGCCCTCATTATGAATGACCCAGTAAATGCCTGGATTTTCTGGGGATACTTGCTACTAAAGGGATGGAGAAAACCCAGCCCCTTATGAGTTGAGCTCTCGGAGTTCACTACGAAATGCCTAATTACCCAGGGAATAGGTAATTCTGTGCCTGATTCCTCATGTTCCTCATTTTGGAACGGGCTTTCAGCCAGAGATTCTGATTGCGTTTTGTATATAGATGGCAAATGGCAGTACTTTAATTTATCCTTTGATTGGTTCATGAATCTCAGGAAGCCAGTGTCGCTGGCACTACCCACTGTTCTTGCCTGCATTGCCAAAACTAACCATCACACAACACAAGTGCTACATTTTGGACTATTCCAGGTCACCTCAAGCTACAAGGAAGTCCTGAACAAAAAGAAGTGTTTTTTTAGAATTGTGTGTCCGTGCCAAACACCGGCAAACACTGCTGGCATAAGTTAAACATTGTCTAGTAGTCAACTCCCTGCTCATGAAGAAATCATGAAAAGACGCTGGGGCAGGAAGGGTCACATCCTCCACAAGCCTGCATCAAACATCACCAGGCAATCTCTGACCTAGAACCCTCAAAAGGGAAAAGTAATAGAGGAAGGCCAAGAAACACCTGGCACCGTGGTCGGAAGGCTGACAGCAAGGGTATGGGTTACCCCTGGAGTCAGACTGAAAGAAACGTCCAGGACAGAGATGGCTGGAGAGTCCTGGCTGATGGCCTATTAGGGAGGGGTAGTAGGAGTAAGTAAGTAAGTAGTCAACTAGTCATATGTTTCTGCAACGCCATCACCGGGTTCTGGCAACATTTAAAAAAACTCTTGTCCTTTTGCATTATTTCTTTTTTTTTTAATAAATAATTTTATTGATTTTTCGAACAGAAGAAAAAAGTCAGCAATAGTGCTCACAATCGGAGATCACATCTGTACATTCATATGGTTGAGTCGTCACTCTGCACGCGACACACGAAAATGCAATTATTACAGACATTAGGTGAGGTGCATCCCTTACCCCATGGTACCCAGCCACTTGCCCCACACCCTTCGGTACTTCTTTGGGCATCCCCGTGCCACATACATGGGATTCCCTTTTGTCGCACACCAGTCCACTCCCACTCTCCAGGACCTGAAGGTGGGCGGGGTGGGTCGTTTCCAGGCAGCCGCAATGTCTCGCTTGGGCACCACCATGGCCATGTTAAAGAACAGTTTTTCATTACGGGACCCGTCCAGTCCGTCCGTGATCCCCAGAAGGGAGTGCCGCGGGTTGTGAGGGACCTCCCACCCCAAAATGTCGGTGAGTTCCTCTTCAATACCCTCCCAAAAGCGGGCCAAGCGTGGACAGGCCCACACCATATGTTAGAAATCTGCCGGCTCATGTCTGCAGCGTGTGCTGGAGGGGGACAGGCAGAGGCCAGCTCTATGTATTCGTTCTGGGGTTAAATAAGCGGCGTGCAGATAGTATAGTTGGATTAGGCAGAGCCTGGCCGAGGCGGTGATCGTCTTAGGCGCCATCAGCGCATCCCACCAATCCTCCTCTTTCATTGGGCCCACCCAATCCTCCCATTGGCCTCTGAGCCGATTGAGTGTAATGGGGGTATTATTGATTAGTGTGCGGTAAAAGCGGGAGATGCCCCCTTTCCCTAGGTTCCCTAACATTATCTGGGTTGAATTCCGAGATCCGAGTGCCATCCGGTATGTGGGAGTGAAGGGCGTGGCGCAATTGTAGATACTTATAGAATTGTGAGGGACGTAGGGAGTGCCTAGATTGTAAATCCTGGAAGGAGCGTAGGTGTGCATTATTTCTTACCACATCACTGGAACCATTTAATCTCATTAAATCACCGAAATATAGAATTGCTAGTTACATACCATATGGGTAAGTATTTACGTGTGTCACACGATCAAGGAGTTAGCCATCAGATACCAAAACATTTTCTAATCATTTAACCTCAAAACCGTTTACGCGCAATGTAAATACATGCTGTTGGTAGATGCAATAACTTATAGAAAGGAAAACAATAAAATTATCATTATAGGTCACGAGAATTCGTTTTATCCCCTGTTTGTCTCTTCGCTGGTGTTAACATCTCATTTGCACAACAAGAGTTACAGACCAGGACTAGAGCTTCTGTTTTAAAATTCTGCTGGTCAAATTGCAATGTCAGCTCGCATTTAAGAAAGCACCAGCTGCAGAATTAGAGCCTAGGCTGTTGTGTTTGCAAAAATGACAGTGAGGAGATCAGGTATGCACTTGCTTAAAGAGCAGATCAGCTGTGCACACACCTTTGAACAATTATGTATGCACATGCCCAATCCTTGCAAAGTGTGCCAAAATCTCTTCTGGTCGGGTTGCCTGCCAACTCAGAGAGAAACAAGCTACTTTGAAATTGTATGTTCATTGGCTGCAGGACCAAAAACAAACACCTCGCCCTGTGACAAAATATCCAACAGCACTGACTGCTTTATGTAAGCTAAAAAATAACTGGTATCAATAAAGCCACATATGTCTTAATACCAAGGGGCAGATTTATGAGCCCCTTGCGCCTCATTTACGCCGCCGTTGCGTCACTTTTGTGACGCAGCGGCGGCCCAAATCCTGCGCCATGCTGTGGGGTATTTACAACGTGATGCATCTGGGAGATGCGTCACGTTGTAAAACCCTGCGGCCTGCGTACCTGAGCAGGGGGGGGGGGGGGGGCGTTCCGTCGCAGGAACGCCTCCTAAAAGTGGCTGAGTGAAATCTACAAGATTTCACTCAGTAACTTTTGAGCCCATACTGCGTCAAAACCCTGCGCCTGCTTGAAGCAGGCGTAAGGATTGACGCAGCATTGTAATGATAGGGCACCCCCGAGCCTTGCTGGAGCTGCGTTGCGCTTGCGACGCAACTCCAGCAATGCGCCACCTTTCCGACAGGAGATGCGTCACGCATCTGCCCATCCGAGTGCCACGGTGATCCGCATTGTAAATGCGGCGCATCAATGGTGGCGCAAGGATGGGCAGATGCCTCGCAACTCTTCTGGCGCATCTCTGCTGATTAGCAGAGATGCGCCAGACGTCATAAATCTGCCCCCAATTGCCTAAAGATGCCAATCAGGTGGGCCGTGAGAAGGCATTCGAAAAAGACAGTCATAAATATTGCTTCTTTGCATCAAATTCAGGTACGCAGGTAGCTAATGACAGGATTGGCCACAATGATGTGCAGAATGTTCCTCCCAACATGGTGTAAGCTACAGCCTTCATGGCTAGAGTAGTTTGTTAATTATGCCCTGTAAGAAAAGTTTTTAAATTCGATATCCACTGCTACTATATAATTTCTTAGCAAATGACGTCTCCATAAGAAGCGAAAAGCAAAAAACAAATAAAACCTGGACTCAATTCACTAAACCTGACTTATCAACTGCAGATGTGAAACTGAGCACAATGGCTAAATCCGACCAAAGTACATGCACTGGAATTAAAACAAAGCCCAGCTACTTTGTCAGATCTTATCGAACCGCTATTCTGATGCCGCGTGTACAAGCAAGTTTGCATAAAATGTGAACTGCCAAATAGATTTCTTAAAGGTACTAAACCAATTTTCCATTCTGTGTCATGATACCGGATCGCCAAATGGGTTTAGAAAGGCATAACAAGTCACTAATTGGTGTGGGTATATTTAGGCATCCCTTTCAAATAGTTATTGCTTAATGTATGTGTCAATGTTTTGCAGATGTAATCCAGTCCCAAAACATTGACAAATTACCAACTTCTGTGTTGCGGTGGTAATGCATTTGCATAAGTGGAAGGGTTCCATTTGTGATAAATAAATGTAAAAAAAAAAAAAGTTTGTTGCGGTAAGCAGTGATCAAGGAAACCACTGCCAACTCTCAAGCAGAGAAAAAAAACCCTTTTCTTTAAATGCATCCAAATTAAAAATGTGTACTTCATTTAAATGCGATCAAACACATAGTGGCCTGCTGAACCCAGGAGGCCACCATCACTATAACAGGCATCCAATTGGAGTGACTTGCAATTTGCAACCTACGTCGTGAAGATTGATGAGAGAGGTCAGACTGCGAACCACTATGATTCCAAATTTGTGAATAGACTTATCACTCACTATGAATCGCCAAATCAACAAGGTCTCCTCTGCATGCTTTAACACCCTCTGCATACTTAGCAAGAGATTCAAGTGGATCTCCCTTCCCGACTCCAGGAAAATGGTCAATCACTCACTTTTCACCAACAGCCTGGAATACAGCAATGCACTCTACGGCAGAATCAACAAAAACTGCTCCGCAAACACCAGACTGTCCAGAACGCCGCAGCCAGACTAACCCTCGATATCCCATGGCACAACCACATCATCCAACACCTCTGCAACCTCCACTGGCTTACTGTCGAAAGAAGAATAACTTTCAAGCTGCTCATGCACGCCTACGAGGCCCTCTCCAACACCGGACCCCAATACCTCAATAACCGCATCTCCTTCCATGCCCCCAAGAGAAACGTCTGCTCAAGCCGACCTCTCCCTAGCCAGCGTCCCACGCTTCTACAGGACCAGAACAGGTGCAAGGTCCTTCTCCTATCTTGCAGCCAAGATCTGGAACGATCTCCCCCTTCACCTCCGGTGAAGCCCGACACTGCACCAATTCAGGAAGGACCTCAAGACCTGTCTCTTCGAATGACTGCAACAGAGCTGCTCACACCCACACCTCAGAGACTTGAGACCCTAACGGGTGAGTAGTGCGCTCTACAAAAACCCTGATTGATTGATTGATTGAATCTCTACTACATAGGTCAGTTTGCAAAATTAATTTTCATTTGCAAAAAGATGGTGCGCAATGTGCAATCCTTTTTTTGTGAATGGAAATTTCACACATTAGGCCCAAACTGATGTGCTGTTCTGTGGCTATAACAAACTACAAAATAAATGTGAGATTCCCAGATTAGTGGGTATGTTGTAAAGAAATAGGCCTAAGACAAACAATACTCATTGTATGATTTATCATAGGCAACCTCATCCACTAGGATAAGATAAAACTCTCATGGTGGCCATAAACTCTGTTGTCCAATTCACAAACTGCACTTTGTGGTAAGTTTTCCTGTACATTCTTGTGCTACTTAACATACTACAAATTGGTATTTACAAACTGCACTTTTGTAATAACTTATACTTTTGTAGTAAGTCTCCACCTCCATTATTTACTACGGAAGGGTGTTGTGATACCATGTTTAGTGCTGCACAACTACAAAAGTGTAATTTACTACAAAAGTGCAGTTTGTGAAAAATGAAAAGTAGTAAACTTACTCAAGGGTTTGAACTTACTCAAAAGTGTATATTACCTTTGTGAATCAGGCTCAAGAAGCAGTATAATCAAGGGATCCTGATAAATATGTAAAGTAACTTTGTGTAACCCCAAAGGGAATTCCTTTATTCAGGGGTACACAGGGTCGAATTAAAAAACAGAAAGCGGATGAGCCTGGATAATTATGTCTCTGCCATCCTCAAAGGTGCCAGCAGGTTTTAGCCCATAGGGTTGCCCGTAAAGGGTCACAGATTTTCATCAGATAGATGGAAATCCCTACTCTAAGTGCTACATGTGCACTCATTCAAAGATAAGAGTAGGTCTTATGCGTCTAAGGTAAGACCTACTGTTACCTTTGAACAAGTGCGTATATGGCACTTAGAGTAGGGATCCCCATCACCCTGAGGAAAGCCCACAACCAAACTGCCACTTGCTAAAAGTATCTGGGGCAATTTCCAAGTACAGTTGCATGGTCTGTAATTTTAAATTCAATGTTATTTAAATGTATAAGGCGCGCAGCTACTCCAAGCCGTTTCCCAGTTCCAGCAGGTAGGAGTGAGAGAAAAGTGAGTAGAAATATAGTTACTGATTGAACAACCAGGTCTTCATTTGTCTACGAAAACTACTAAAGACAGTTTCTTCACATATAGAAATAGGAAGAGAGCTCCACAGAGTGGGGCCCAAGAAAGAGAAGGACCTACCACCCAGCCTGGTCAATTTGATTCTAGGGATAACAAATTTAGACTGTCCAGCAGAACGCAAAAGGCGAGAAGGAGTGTACAACTGAATTAATAATTGCAAATATTGCGGGGCAGTTTCGGGTTTAATTTTAAACATAAAGCTCAAGGCCTTAAATTTAACACGGTTCTCCACTTTTAGCCAGTGTAATTAGCGAAGCGGGCCGGAGGCTGACACCATCCTGGGAACCTGACACAGCAGTCTGGCAGCTGCATTTTGTACCACCTGCAACCTACATATTGTAGCTTTATGGGAGCCCAAATATAAAACGTTACCGTAGTCAAGTCTAGACGTAATCAGGGCCTGAACCACAGTACGTTGAACACAGAGGGGTAACATCCACACAATTTTTCTCAGCCATCTCGGAATGGTAAAGCTTGTCGCGGCCTCCTTAGTGATTTGTTGCTTCATTGACAGATAATCGTCAATGATAATACCGAAGTTACGAACTTGACATACTGGTTGGGGTAGCAAGCCCATTTCGATGGGCCAATGTTTCGGTCCCCAGATGTCTTGGTCTTTACCTAAAATCATAACCTAAGTTTTATCTCCATTTAGTCTGAGCAAGTTGTACAGCGTCCAAGATGCGATTTCCCTCAGACTGGTCTGGAGAGCAGATGAATCAGATCCCTTAGATGAAGTAAGGGTAAAGATTATCTGCGTGTCATCTGCATGAGAAAAAAGGGACAGCCCAGCCTCCTCAGCAATATATGCCAACTGGTGCAAATAGATAATAAACAATAGTGGACTCAGCACAGAGCTCTGGGGAACTCCATTAAAAGATCGATGAATATTATAACTAGCCGAGGTAGGGAAAACCTGAAAAGTTCGTTCCGCCAGAAAGGAGCTAAACCATTGTAAGGCTGAGCATCCAAGGCCTAAAGAATGCAAGGCTTTCAGCAAAACCGTGTAAGACACTGTGTCGAAAGCAGCACTAAGATCAAGTAGGACAAGAGCCACCATATCCCCGTGGTCCAAATGCCGTCTCAACATTTCAGTAACCCCAAGTAATGTAGATTCAGTGGAGAAACCTGCTCTAAAACCAGACTTAGAAGAATGAAGGAAACTCAAAGACTCAACCAAAGAAGCCAACTGAAGGTTGACATGTTTTTCAAGAAGCAGAGAAATAGGACGCAAGTTAGATGGCATAGAAGGATCCGCATTAGGCTTCTTTAAAAGCAGGGGGGCACCATGGCATGCTTCCAGTCAGGGGGAACAAAGCCTTCCTGCAAGGAGGCATTAAGAAGAACTATAATCAGCTGAAGCGTTGATGCCCCAAGCTGTTTCAGCACGGAAATGGGAAGACGGTCTCCGGGAGAGCCTGATTTAATGCTACCCAAGAGACTGGTAAAAGTACTCAGTTCTAACAGGGGCCAAGCTTTCACCCTAATATTGGATTCTACCCTATCCTGAATCCAAGAGACTTCTGTACTCAGAATAGTGGGTGCGGTATTGGGAGTCTGCGGAGAACCCAGCTGATTGTCATAGGTTAGAGTAGCATACATTTTCTCAACCTTCTCCACAAAAAAGCAAGTGAGATTCTTGCATTGCGCAGCAGTTAAGGCACAAGGAGTAGTCAGAGTGTTGGAGCCAGATAGTTCTTTGACTACTTTAAAAGGGGATTTTAGACAATGCTGAGCTTGGGAAATTTTCAAAGAAACAAACTCAGCGCGAGCTGATTTACAATGAAAATGGTACTCCTTTAGAGCCTTTTTATAACATCTGTCTTATAATATTTCCTCTACTGCCTTTCCAGATTTTTACACTTAGATTTCTCAATCTTGGGAGTCTCTGTAAACCAAGGGGCAGGCAGCCGATGGTAGCCTAAACGTTTATGGGATAAAGGAAGGCAGGTATCTACTGCAAGAGAGATCCATTTTTGAATGGAACCCAGATGTGCGCTCAGAGTTAGATGGGAAAAAGGCAGTGACCTCCGACTCCCATACATTAAAATGAAATGACATTAAAGCCTGCCTTATTAACTGCAGGTCTCTATCTAAACACTCAGATGATATTTGGCTATCTCTAATGGACAATGCTTGGGATTTGATGTTCCTTATTAGAGACCTGACTGAGGGACAGTAATAACCCTGACCTGGCCCTTGCTATCCCCCAGGTTTCCGAATTTTGTGTGCCAACAGGGGTGGAGATAGGGTAGGGGTAGATGTGGCCATTATCTTGAAAGTTACGTGGGAGGCCTCCACCTCCAAACTGGGCCAATTTGGTAATATTGAGGGACTAATCTTCTGAATAAAAATATCCTCGTTTTTTTCCTTTGCCGGGCTGCTGCTATATAGGCCTCCAGACTGCCTGCATAGCCACACATCGGAATTGGATGATGTCATTGCCCAGATGTCCCTACACTATGCCAATTTTTCGGTTCTGGGAGATTTTAATATACATGTTGATGATCCTAGCTGTCTCCAGGCTGCCCATTTAATATCAACACTTAAAAGTTTTAACCTCACCCAGTTGGGTACCGCACCTACACATAGAGCTGGCCATATTTTAGACTTAATTTTCTCAAATATTCAATATTTGAGGGTGGAGATGCCGCTTCGCATGATATAGACGGACCACTTCCTTGTCCCTTTTACGCTTAGTTTCAAGGCTTAACATCCTTCAGGTATAAAACTAACAGAAGTAAAGAAGAATTGTAGTAAGGTCACTACAAACACCCTGGGGCCAGTCCCACATGCAACAGCGCCACAACTGTCAGGCAATCCTGATAGCGACGCCTCCTGCTTTAACCCTTGGATGGGGTCTGCATTAAATGCTGTTGCACCTTTGAGGTCAATCACTTCTTCCAGAGTCACACCTTCGGACCCTTGGTTCTCAGTTGAACTCAGAAGGGATAAAAGCAGCTGCAAAAAGATTGGAAAGCTGCTGGAGAAAGTCCTACAAACCTGCAGCCAAAAGTGCCTATAAGGAGGCCTTGAAGAAATTCCACAAACTGCTGAGATGTAAGAGGAGGGAACATCTTGCGAGATGTACAGAGAGTTCAGAAAATGTTTTTAATAAAATCTTTGAGATCGTAAAATCCTTTACCGAACCAGCAGCATTGTATGGTACTATCCACCCCTCCCATACCCTCGGCATGAGCCTGTCCGAGTTCTTTGAAGAAAAAATACAAAAGCTGTATTCCTCATTTACGGTGGTGACAGAGACCACTGCAATCAAGGAATCCCTAGTCCCTCCTAATGTCCTTACTGTTTTTTTCCGGATTTCCATCCTATAACAGCTGAGGAGTTATTGGCTGAACTCCTGAAATGTAAATCGGGTTCCCCGGGAGACCCCTCCTCACTCATTTTTTAGAGAACTGGCCCCGTGGTTAAGTCCCGTACTAAACAAAATCTGGAATGCCTCATTTACACTGGAATTTTTTTAGCAATTTGGAAACAGACATACCTTCTACCATTGTTGAAGAAACCAAATACTGACCCTGAAGTGTTTAGCAATTTTCCACCGATTTCCCTGCTATCTGCACCTGCTAAAGTCTTGGAGAAATTGGCTCAGTGACAACTAGCCCATTTTGTAGAAGCCATTGGCCTCTTACATGACTCTCAGTCAGGCTTCTGCTCGGGCTATAGCACGGAGACAGCTTTGGTAGAAGGAGCCGAGTCAGTGAGAGTGACAGTTGACAGCGGCACATCTGCAATGTTAGTGCTGTTGGACCTTATCAGCTGCGTTTGGTACAGTCTCACATTCATTTCTGTTGGAAAGACTAAATTATCTTGGTGTGCAGGCGGTGGCACTTGACTGGATCCGGTCGTATTTTGAAGACCGCACCCATCGGGTTTTCCTTCGCCCGTTCTCCTCCTCACTCAAACCATTAGTATGTGGAGTGCCTCAGGGTTCCGCTTTGAGTCTGTTGCTCTATAATACCTGCCTTGCCAGTTTGGCTGCTCTTATTGCCACATGAGGGGGGGTGAAGGTAGTTTCCTATGTGGGTGACACTCAGTTGGTGTTCTCTTTTAAAGAAGAATCCGCTGCAGCCTTCCATAAATTTAAGGAATGATTAAACGACATTGCAATCTGGATGAACGAAAACTGTCTTAAACTAAATGCAGACAAGACGAAGGTCTTGTTTTTAGTCAAACATCATCCCCTCCCCCCGGATGTGCCTTTGGTGGCCGGGAGAGTTGGGCCGCCTGTGCCTAAGGACTCAGCTGGGGATCTTGGAGGTAGGTGGGGGACAGACCTCTTCTTTTCGGCTCAAGTCCAGCAAATCTCTGCTGCCTGGTTTGGAAAAATGAGACCCATCAGGACATTTTTACATTTTCTGTCAGAGGAAAGCTGGAGGATTACAGTCCATGCAATGGTAACCTCTCAGCTGGATTATGCCAATTGCCTCTACCTGGGGTTGCCCGACTACCTAATCCACAGGCTGCAGATGGTCCAGAATGAGGCAGCGAAGCTAATCTACCGGGTCCCTTTTTGCCATCATATCTCCCGGCAATTGAGACAGCTACACTGGCTCCCAGTGGCCAGGAGGATAGAGCTTAAGGCACTCACTCACATCTTTCGAACCACTAACAAGCAAGGGCCCTGGCTACCTCAGGCAGAGGCTTAGCCCATATCGAGAGGAACAGAGCCTGAGATCAAATCAGCTGCATCTCCTCTGTGCCTCACGATATGCAGAGACTCGACAAGGGGGCAGGTCCTTCACGGCAAGGACAGCCAAATTATGGAACCCACTTCCTAGCCACCTGCGCTAGTTAGAAACAGAACATGAGTTTAGGTAGGCCTTAAAAGCCTGGCTCTTTAAGCATGGGTAGTAGTATCATTGGCTGCTCAGTCCCTCTAGTCTGCTTTCTAGCGCCGGGACACCTCGGGCGAGGTAGCTGCGTGCGTTATAAATGGCCATTGATTGACTGATTGAACTTCATCTATGTTTTTTTGTTGGGTGGGGGTTGCTGTCTGCACGCTGGGCCGTGTCAGGGTGTCGAGTGAAGAAAAACTGCAAGTCCCAGAATCTACAGTGTTATTGGCTCAAAGATGAGGGCTGACTGAAGAAGCTCCTCATCGTGTAAAACCAGACAAGAAACCCTGAAACTGCACGTGCCAGACCACAATGCAAGCACCAGCGGAAGAGCAAGGATCAAGGCGCAGTTTCAGAGATTGTCTCCATAAAGCAGATGGTAAGGACTTTATGAAAAAAGCCCGCTGCCCCCCTCACCCAGGTGGGCGACTGAGATGCAGACCGAGCAGTGCCAGATCTGGGTTTATCAAAAGCAAGGACTAATAAGGACATTCAACAGCTTTGTGTATCTTATAACATTAAACAACTTAATCGGAAAACACACTGTTCTTAGATTTCTTCTGCGGTAATTAAATAGCCATTCAATGCCAATTAATCGCAGTTCAATAGGGAGCCTGTCAGAGAAGTGCTAAGTACACATCTGAGACTATTTAATGCCCACATACTTTGCCATATCTAAGTTAAACAATGATTCATTAGATCCGCCCTCCCCGAACAATGGCGAGGCTAAGCCTCGGGTAAAAGATTCAGAGCGCTTTTGTTCTGCAATAAAAGGCATCAGACCTCGCGGTGTAATATTCTTTTCACGAGAACTTTGTAAACTGCTTTAATCGCGTGAGCCAAGATGTGCTCAGGTGTTCAGTATCCACGCTGGCACCCCCAGGTGCTCTGCAGTCCACTCCTTCAAATCTTTTCATCCGAACCGGAGCACACCTAGCGAGGCCACACCTGTTTGATTTAGAAACCAAACTCCCTCGGCTTGATTGGTTTTATTTGCCAAATGCAACTGTGTCCAAAGATGAATGCATTTGAAGAACAGCCAGAGAGCTCTTGTCTTCCGCGCACCTATTCTGGAAAGTTCCAGAATACTGTATTTGTTTTTACAGACAGCAATGGCGTGCGACCTTCCTCGTCCATGTTTGCGGTGTGTACAGTTAGGGACCTCAACCATTATTAATGGGGGAGGGTGAGTCCATGTTTAATCTGCTGAGCAGGAGCCCACTCAGAAATCTACCAGTCATGCGATAGAACCTAGACAGGATTGATTCATGCATGCAGTGCTTAATTAGTAAAAAAACGTCATGCAGGGGCTCTCGACAGGAGGGCACTTGAGCTTGCACCATCCGTTGCCCCTGGCAGCACTGCCAGCGACAGCACCAGCACACTACTAATCATCACACTCTTTTAAAAGTGTGACAATTCATACTATTACAGGCCCCCAAAGCTATATGGCTTTGGAGGCAAATACTAATAATTGGAAATTGAATTTGAAATAATAAACAGAAGTTGTTGTGCTCGTACCTAAATTGGCAGACACCACTACCGTGTGGCAGACAGCCATAAGCCCCGGTGCTGGCAATTAAGTGCCGGTGCTGAGCACCAGAAAGCACCTGCACAAATTAAGCACTGCATGCATGAGTTCCAATGAGAAAGGTTATAGTGAGAGGCGTAGCCCAAAAAGCAAAGGGACAGTTCATGTTTCTGGTAAGCAATATATCAATAGTTATTAGGGATCAGTATACTCTGCTGAGGATGTTAGCATATGGTAAATGTCCGCTAGTCTGTCGCAATTATGTTCATGAGCAAAGGGTGAAAATTAGGAGAAATGGGTAAAATGAGTTGATAGTAATACCTGGAAGAATATGGGCAATATGGCTATTTGCAAGCTTGCACCCTTGCTAAGCGTTTGCCCAGCGTTAAATACAGAGATTTGCCACTGAAAAAGTATTGTCAGAGACCAACATGTTTTACACTTCACAGCAAAGAATCTACATTCTTGAACACGTATTTTTTGGCTGTCTCCATTGCCGGAATACATCCGAGTACCGAACTATGGGGGATATTAACAATAAAATGTCAGAGCGCAGTGTGACTACAAAATTGGTAATGCCATGCTGCGACATTTTAAAATACGGCCCATCCCTGCGTTTCCCTAGTACTGGCGCTGAAAAAGCTGCCTAGCGCCAGCGCAGGAAAGCTTGCAACATGTTGCAAGGGTGCCTGCACTGCAGGTGCGATTGTTTATATGCAGGAAGGGATACCTTCCTGCACATAAACAATCTGGAAAGGTGATTTGCTGTTTCTATGTGTGCTGCAGCACACATGGAAAGTGCAAAAAAATAAAAAATTCTCCTAGTATCACCATCCTAGGACCAGACCTGGCCTTAGTCTTTTGTGTTGCCCCATCCTTGTAAACATGGGGCAGTATAAAAAAGCAATGGTGTTGCGGCGGAATGCCCACTGCAACCCCCATTGCATTACCCTTTCACGCAAAGAGAAGCATGAAAAGGGGCCTTATATATATACAGGGGGCTGATAAGCCACATTAAGTGGCTTACTGCTGCCTTGTAAATAAGGAAAAGGAGATATCAGCACCAGGACATCACTAAAAGTGACGTTCTGGTGGGGAAAACCTCTTGTAAATATGCTCCTATGTGTTCCTACGTACTAAAACCAAAAATGTATCTTGCAAGATAGCATGAAACTTAAGCCTTTCAAAAAGTACTAATTTATTCATGCAAAAAAAGGTTACTTAAGGTTTACTGTCATAACAGTTCATAACCTTTGCAGTGAATGGAAACAATGGTTTTGTTTTGTCAGATTAAGCTGGTCTAGAGTTTGGATGTTAGAGCCCTGTTTCTAAATTCATTAACTCACCATAAGCAGCTTCTCCACAACGTTATGTGGGCTGAACTTTCCGTAGGCTTCATTTGTTTATGATTGTTGTTTGCCTCAATGTTGCACTTGGTCATGGAATCCTCCCTAATCAATAACACTATGGAGTCCACCCCAATCAACGACACTGCCCCGACCATTGTACTTTGGAGGAGAAATCTGTGATTCCTTCAATTTGATCCTGAATACATTTATGCTAAATTATTTATACTTTAGTGTGCTACATGTTAGCACGGATCATGAGCAAAATTGTAGAAAAGGGTGTCCAAAAAGACACACTGAACAAAAATCTACTTAAGCAGATTTGCAGCAAGCAGCCTAAAGCTTAACTCTAATTTAGAACTAAAAGACAGTATGAATTTTATTTAGTAACATACTACACCCACACAAATACTTCACATAACGAATCGTTATTTAAACATCTTAAAAACATGGTATGTAAACAGGCGATCTTGTGAGGCAAGTGGCATCATTTGTGATAATTGTGGCCACAATATATATACAATGGGGCAGATTTATGTTTCCTGGCGCATCCCTGCAAATCAGCAGGGATGCGCCAGGAAAGATGCGTCACGCAAGTTTACCCTTGCACCACCACAGATGCGCCGCATTTACAATGCAGCGCATCGTGGCGCAAGGATAAACAGATGCATGAAGCATCTGATGGCGTAAGGGCGGCGCATTGCTGGAGTCGCGTCGCAAACACGACGCAACTCCAGCAATGTTTAGGGGCTGCCCATACCTAACATGCTGTGTCATGCCTTACGCCTGCTTCAAGCAGGCGCAAGGTTTTGACGCAGCAGCGTTGGAAAAGTGACTGAGTGAAATCTTGTAGATTTCATTGCGTCACTTTTCCAAGGCTTTTTCCGATGGAACGCCCACCCTACATATATTAAACCTGACGCAGGTTTAATGTAGCGCAGGGCTTTACAACGTGACACATCTCCCTAGATGCGTCACGTTGTAAACAAGGCGCAACATGGCGCATGGTTTACGCCGCCGCGTCACGAAAGTGACGCAACGGCGACGTAAAAGTGGCGCAAGTCTAACATAAATCTGCCCCAATATTTCTATGTAGAACTTTGCCAGTGTGCAAGAGTATTTTGTGTGTGCTGTTGGCAGCCTGGGGCACCTGATAACCCTAACTGACCCCTATGTAGCAATCTATGTTGTGAAATCTATTCGTCTGGAATCTGGGTTTAAACCATGAACTTTCTGTGTTTCATAAATTCCATATATCATTTTTGAAATTAGTTAATCATCTTCTTGGCCCATGAAAATACAAGTAAGATAAAGTAAAATAAATAGAATAAACCCATTGTCTCCCAAAAACAGGGGAGAGGAAATATTGGAAGTGTCAAAAACGTATTGCATTTTGTTTTTGTGTAACACTAGTGCTTGACATCCAAGGGAAAGGGGAGTAACCTGCGGTCTGTGAGTGAGATTGTCCTCAAGGACATTGCTAGCCTCTCTCTGGAACAGTTAGCTGAAATGAAGTCCAAAGGCTTGTCAGGATATGGGTATTTTTAGAATTCTCACTGCAATTCCGAGTAAAATGTGTTGTTCCGAAATATTAGTAATGGATATATAAACAAGATTTAGAAATGCATATTGGGCATTTAACAACTGGCCAACAAATGGCTTTAATGACCCAACTACATTGATGAATTAAAATATGTGATTTGTGAGAAATACTGCATGTTATGGTCCAGGGGGCCTTTGATGTAAAATTCACATGGTGGATATGCGGCCCAACATTAAGATGTAAATGCACGTTTTGTTGATAATTTACCCTCATGGCCATTAACACCTAGACCAACAGCCCACAAGCGATGATATCTAGAATTTGAAATGCACTGCAACTATCTCTAGTCACTTTCATAGGATAAAAATTGCTATGTGTACTAGAAATAACGTAAATAGATGAAACAGCCAAGACACCCTGGGCCTTGAGGGAATCAAAGGTATCCATGCAAAATATCCTCTCTTCAACAGAAAGAAAAAAATACCTGCTAAGAATCCCTATCACATTTCTTTTGAAGTGGGATCTTATTAATTTAAAAAGTGACGCTCTGGGCAATTTATACAAAGAAAATCTTCAATACCCACTACTAAAGAATTTAATTTATTTATAGAGGTAACCACATCCATTCGACCAACACTTTTCAGTTGAATAAAAGGCTTACACATGTTCTTTCTCCCTGTCAGAGTAGGAGGACATGTAATAATGAGTCATCATGTCAGAATAGGACTGCAAGGTGTACTCAATGAATATTGAAGACTTAGGGCCTGATTCAAATAAGTAATCTGAGACAAATTCCTAACTTTACGACTTTCGGTATTCACAAAGGGCATTTAGGAGTAGTAAAGTTAGGATTTTGTCTTAAGTTTTGGTCTTAAGACAAAATCCTAACTTAAGTTTAACTTAAGTTTAACTTAAGACCAAAACTTAAGACAAACTTAAGACAGATCCTAACTTCACTACTCCTAAATGCCCTTTGTGAATACCGTAAGTCGTAAAGTTAGGATTTTGTCTCAGATTACTTTTGTGAATCAGGCCCCTTATTAACAGACCAAAAACTGACTGTAGGTGAATCGATTGTGCATGTTCTTTGGCTCAGCATGATTTAATATCCGCTTTAAAAATACTTCCAGATTTGCATCAGAGGTAGCTGCTAGTAGAACTATGTTAGAACTGGGGGTCTCTAGTTGGCAGATAGGGATCCTTGCTTCTAAGTCAGGGAAAAGGGATTACACTACTGGATAACCCCTGCTCACTCCCTTAGTATTTTGGTATGAGCAGACAGGCGTATCTCAGAGGCAGTGTGTTAAGCATTTGTCAACACATACAGTAATACAGTGAAAACACTACAAAATGGACACCACCCAGGTTTTATAAAAAATAAGTATTCTTTATATAGACTTAACACAAGACCACAAACGACAAAAATCCACAATACTGTACTCAAAATTGACTTAAAGATGGTAGAAGTAACTTAGTTCAAGTTGATGGTAAATGCGACAAAGTTCTCACAAAAATACCTAGATGCGCAACGTAAAATAAACAAAAGGCTCGCAGCGTTGGAGATGCATTGGTTCCTTGCTTCAGGGGAGAGGATGCGTCGCGCCTCAATGCTTGCTCAGAGTAGGGGATGCCTCTTGATCCTTACCGGAGAGGAGGTGATGCGTAGATTCTCGTACTGCGTCCCGGTTGCGACAATCCGGTGCGATGCGATAAGATGGCATCCTTGATGTGATGATTTATAGACGATGCGTGCACTCCCGGCGGCCGTGCGGCGACTCTGTTACTTGGGAGCCGTGACAGGCCCTGAGACACGCTTCTCCGTGATGCGACGGCGACCTCTGCGGCGGCGTCACGCTTCTCCGGTGATACGTCGGGCAACAGTTTTGACGAAGACACGCTTCTCTGGTGATGCGGCAGTGACCATTTAATGCGATGACACGCTTCTCCGGCGCTGTGACGGCAACAGCTGCGACTGCGACATGCTTCTTCTCATTGAGTCGCGCTTCCAGCTCCCAGCGACACACAGTATTCTGCAGACAGAATTCCCAGCAAGGAAATTCAGAGGGGAGCTGGTGGTGAAGTCTTTTGTCCCTGAGACTTCAGCAGGAGGCAAGCACAAGTTCAAACCCTTGGAGTAATATTCTGCAAGATGATGAAAGTCCTTTGAAAGTTCCTTCTCCTCTCCTTGGCACTGAAGACACCACTGTAGGCCAACCCAGCAACCCCCATACTGGCAGGGGGACAGTACAACTCCTACAGCTTCCTTTGGTTCTTCTCCTTGGCAGAGGTTAGTCTTGTTGTTGCAGAAGTGATCTAAAGTCTTGGGGTCTGGGTCCCCATATTTATACTACTATTCTCTTTGTTCTCTGAAGGCAGAGAGGCCTTTGCCTAGTCCTAACCAGTTCTGGTCAGACCAGGGGGACTTTGTTGACAAGTTTTCTTCTTTCCTTTCACAGTGTAGGCCAGGGACATCAAACGCACCACAGGATATGGAGCCAGCATTGTGGATGAAAGGCACAGCACTATTCAGGTCTCAGGTGCAGCTCCTCCCACCCATCTACATGCAGATCTCTCTATTCAGCCCAGTGCTGACTCACCCTGTCTCCTGGGATCCCCTAGCCCCGGTCACTCCCAAAACCAGACACACAATACACAATCTAGCAGAGGCAGGCTTGGACAGTTAGGTAATTTCAAACACAATGTTAAAACCAACTTCACTAAAAGATGTATTTTATCATTCTGAGTTCAGGCATACTAAACTCGAATTTCTACCATGTTCCCTGGGTCAGTTAGGATTATAGGATGTACTAATCAAACTGCCCATTCTGGCCTATTGGGAACAGGTAGCCTTGCAATAGTGAAAAACGAAAATGGCTGTCATTCACTATTAGGACATGCCACACACACCAGGGCATGTCTTACCTTATACTTACAATGCACCCTGCCCTTGGGCCTACCTTAGGGGTGTCTGATATGAAGATAAGGGAAGGTTTAGGGAATGGCAAGTGGGTGCACTTGCCAAGTCGACATGGCAGTAACAGACTGCACACAGGCCCTGCAATGGCAGGCCTGAGATACACTTTACAAGCCGCTTCTGGGGTTGGCACAACCAGTGCTGCAAGCCCACCAGCAGCATTTGATTTACAAGCCCTGGGCACACATGGTGCACTGTACTAGGGTCTGACAAGTAAATCAAATAACCCAATCATGGAGTCACTAATCAATACATCAATTTAACATAGGGAGCACTTGTACTGTGGCACTGAATAGCAGTGGCACCGTGCCCAAAGCATCTAAACCAGCAAAACATATCAAAAACAGAGGAGGCAATCAGAAAAAATGGAAGGGAGACTCACGCCAATGGTACCATGTCTAACACGTGTCCCCTCCAGCTGAAATGTGGGGAGAACTACCCTTTCCCTTGGGAGTTCTCATCACTAAGGCAGAAAAATCTGGACAGACCATCAGCATTGGCGTGTTCTGTACCAGGGAGGTGTTCCACCATAAAGTCCATCCCCTGTAGGGAAATGGACCACCTCAACAACTTTGGGTTCTCACCCCTCATCTGCATCAACCATTTGAGGGGCCTGTGGTCTGTCTGAACTCGGAAGTGAGTCCCAAACAGGTATGGTCTCAACTTCTTCAGTGCCCAGACCACAGCAAATGCCTCACGCTCAATTGCACTCCACCTCTGTTCCTGTGGAAGTAACCTCCTACTGATGAAGGCTACAGGTTGGTCTAGGCCCTCCTCATTAATCTATGATAAAACAGCCCCCACACCATGCTCTGAAGCGTCTGTTTGAACAATGAATTCCTTTGAGAAGTTGGGTTTCCTGAAGCACGGGTGATGTGCACATGGCTGTCTTCAGGGCATCAAAAGCCTTCTGACAGGTGTCAGTCCAGTTCACTTTCTTGGGCTGCTTCCTGGAAGTCAGCTCAGTCAAGGGTGCAACAATGTTGCCATACCCCTTGACAAACCTCCTGTAGTACCCCGTGAGTCCTAAAAAGGCTCTCACCTGTGTCTGAGTCTTTCGGGGTTCCCATGCCAGGATGGTATCAATCTTGGGTTGCAGGGACGCCACCTGGCCGCTCCCTACCTGGTGCCCCAAGTACACCACGGAACCCTGCCCGATCTGGCACTTACTCGCCTCGATCGCGAGGCCTGCCTTGCGCAGTGCCATCAACACTTCCCAGAGGTGGCGCAGATGTTCTTCCCAACTGGCGCTGAACACTGCAATGTCATCCAGGTAGGTGGCACTGAAATCCTCCAGTCCAGCCAACACCTGGTTGACCAACCTCTGAAAGGTGGCAGGGGCATTCTTCATCACAAAGGGCATAACCCGGAATAGGTAGTGCCCATCTGGTGTGGAGAATGCTGACCTCTCTTTGGCCCCATCAGTTAAGATGATCTGCCAGTACCCAGACGTCAAATCATACGTGCTGAGGTACCGTGCAGCCCCTAACCGATCAATGAGCTCATCAGCTCTGGGGATGGGGTGCGCATCAGTCCTGGTGACGGAATTGAGTCCTCGGTAGTCCACACAGCACCGGAGTTCGGGTGTGGCACCAGGCACGGCAACCTTTGGGACCAAGACCACTGGGCTGGCCCAAGGACTGTTAGAGGACTCAATCACCCCTAAGGCAAACATCTTGGAGACCTCCTCCTTGATATAAGCTCTGACCTTGTCAGTCACTCTGTAAGCCTTGTGCTTCACAGGAGGACTGTCTCCAGTGTCCACATCATGGACGCACCTCTCAGTGACACCAGGAATCAAGGAATACAAATTAGAGAATTGTCCCAACAGTTGTCGACAATATTTCTGCTGATCAGGGGTCAGTGTGGCAGAGAGGCTCACACCCTCCACTGACCCATCTCGCTCTGTTGCAGACAGGAGGTCAGGAAGAGGTTCAGTCTCCTCTTCCATTCCATCATCTGTCGCTAGGAGCATGCCCACTTCGAACCTTTCTAAGTGGGGCTTCAGGCGGTTAACATGCAGGACCAGCAAAGGGTTCCTTGGAGACCGCAAGTTCACCAGGTAGGTGGGATTACTTTTGCGCTCTACCGCCTCAAATGGACCGGTCCACCTGTCCTGGAGCGCACAAGGCTCTACAGGGGCCATGACCCAAACTTTCTGTCCAGGTTGAAGCTCAATCAGAGTGGCATTCTGATCGTACCACCGCTTCATCTCTTCCTGGCTGGCTTCCAGATTCGCGTGAGTGAGCTGTCTTAATCGCCGAGGTTTTTGAAGGCCAGCATGTAACTGTATACATCCTGGGGAGGTTTCCTGGGAGATTGCTCCCAGCGTTCCTTGACCAGACTCAAAGGTCCTCTAACCGGGTGCCCATACAGCAGTTCAAAGGGGCTGAACCCTAGGGACTTCTGTGGCACCTCACGGTAAGCAAAAAGCAGGCATGGCAAGAGGACGTCCCACTTACGCCTCATTGGTTCCTCAAGACCCATAATCATGCCTTTGAGGGTCCGGTTGAATCGCTTAACCAGCCCATTACCCTGGGGGTGGTAAGGAGTGGTGAACTTATAGGTCACACCACACTCCTGCCACAGAGACTTCTTATAATTGGAAATGAAGTTTGTACCTCGGTCAGATACCACCTCTCTGGGGAACCCCACACGGTAGAAAATCCCCATCAGTGCGCGTCCCACTACGGGGGCCGTCACTGTCCTGAGTGAAGTGGCTTCCGGGTACCGGGTAGCATGGTCCACCAAGACCAGGATAAACCTGTTGCCCATGCCCGTCTTGGGGTTTAGTGGCCCCTCAATGTCAATGCCCACCCGTTCAAAGGGGTGCTGACTAGAGGGAAAGGTTGGAGAGGGGCCTTTTGCTTCCTCCCACTTTTCCCACTTGCCTGGCAAGTTTGACATGTCCTACAATGAGTGTCTGAACTTGTCCGCATCTGGGGCCAATAAAAGTGGGTGACAAGCCTTTCAAAGGTCTTGTCCTGCCCCAGAGGTCCAGCTAAAGGTACATGATGAGCCAACCCCAGTAGGAAGGCTCTGAAGCGCTGGGGTACCACCAGCACACGGGCTGACCCTTGCTCAGCAACCTTATGCTCGCTATACAGGAGGTTTTTTATTTTATTTTTATTTATATAGTTTTATATAGCGCGAACCAGACCCAAGATAGGGTATCAGAGCGCTTTACAAGGCATAAGGTGAACACATTCAAAAGGATAACATTGCATATACAAAGACATACCCCGAAAGTAACGAGGCGTAACAGTAATGAAATGACTAGTTCTAGGTAGTGAAAACATTCAAAGTTCGTGTCGGTTTACACTTCACGTATCAGCAATGGGGGAGAAATGCACTGAGTCTTGCAATACAGTTCGAGCTCATGACAGTCATCAGTTACGGTCAGGGAACCCACAATAGAGGTAGATAGTGGTTGAGGTTCAGGGTCGTGGTTGTGCAGAATTAGAGTAGGAATTTGCTCATCAGGTATAATTTTGCTTCCTTTTTGAAGAGAGGTGTAACGGAGATTTTTCTGATATAAGGTGGGAGAGAGTTCCATATCCTTGGCGCAGCCCCGGAGAAAGATCTGTTTGAAGTTTTCGACTTTTTGAAACGTGAGGGTTTCAGAAGTAGATTGTTTGAACTCCTTGAATGCCTGTTTCCCCCGGATAAGGTGAGTTTTTGGGCTAGGTACTGTGGGGTGTTGTGGTGTAACGCCTTGTGTGTGATGCAAGCCCTTTTTAGGTGGATTCGGGCTTCGTAGGGTAACCATTTGAGAGCTTTCAGATGTGGTGATATGTGGTCAAATTTCCTAGACCCTGTTATGAGTCTTGCTGCGGCATTGAGACAGGCTTTTAGCGGTGCGGTTGAGATTTTGGGAAGTCCAGCGAGGATGGTGCATCCGTATTCAAGCCTTGAAATAACTAAGGACTGGACTGCGGATTTGAGGTCGGAATTCTGGAGAAAAGGTTTCATTTGTCTGAGATAACTGAGGTGGAAGCGAGCGTTTTTAGTCAGTGATTTGATGTGATGTTGCATGTTGAGGTTCTTATCTAGAGTGATACCTAGTGATAAGGAGGAGTCTACTACAATTGGCGTGCAGTTCAATGCAGTGATAATTTTGATCCAATCCTTTGTCTCCGTGGAGTTCTTGGGGGGGGGGGGGGGGGGGAGATTAGGAGAAATTCTGTTTTTTGAGAGTTAAGCTTGAGAAAGTTGGTTGATAGCCAATGGACTGTCTTTTCGAGGGCTAAGTTCATTGACTTTATCTCTTCGATAGAGGCGATCTTGATGTACAGTTGGGTGTCACCCGCGTACATGTAGAAGGAAATGTTCTCCTGCTGTAGTAGCTCGGTGAGTGGTTCCACGTATAGGTTGAATAACATTGGAGATAGTGTGGAGCCCTGAGGAACTCCCAGAAGGTTAGGGGAGGAACCTGACAGATTGTTGTTGATCATGTAGGATTGTGTTCTGTTTTCCAGGAAGGATTTGAACCACTGAAGGACTTTACCTGAAAACCCCATCCTGTTTTCTAGTTTTCTTAGTAGTTTGTCATGATTAACCGTATCAAAGGCTGATGAGAGGTCAAGTAGGACTAGCAGGCAGGTTTTGTTGTGGTCAAGAGCTTGGAGGGCATCATCTACTATGTGTAGGATGGCTGTTTCTGTGCTATGTCCAGGTCTGAAACCCGATTGGTGAATGTTCAGTAGATTGAAGTGCAAGATGTGCTGGTTTAGTTGTTGCTGCACACATTTTTCCAGGACATTTGCTAGCATGAGAATGTTGGTTATTGGTCGGAAATTGTTGGGGTCTGAGTTATCAGCTGTAGGTTTTTTCAGGATAGGGGTGACTTGGCCTGTTTTTAGGCAGACAGGAATGTGACCTTGTGAAAGAGAGGCATTGATGATTTTGGTCCAGAGGGGTGCGATGACATGGAAGAGGTGTGGTAAACAATTAGATGGGACAGGGTGGTTAAAGTGATTATTGAGTTTGGTCGTTGCTAGGATATTAGTGATGTCTATGAGATCGTAGAGTCTAAACGAGTCCCAGTGAGAGTTGTTTTTAGGTTGCAGTAGTTCTTGCAGTGCAGGAGATATGGCTAGACTGCTCTTTGTCGAGGCTGCGTTGGATGCTGCCTCACTGAGTTCGAGTTGCAGTGAGTTAGTTTTAGCTGTGAAAAATAACGAAAATTCTACACAGCTCAACTGTGATTTAGATGCAAGGATTGAGGATTTAGCTAATTTGTTGGATTGTTGTTTCAGGATTTCGAAAAGTTTCTTAGATCTATTGTTCTCTCAGTAGATCCAGTGTGATCCAGACTGATCACCTGCTGCCTGGTTTGTGGCCTGTCACCGCAAACCCTCAAAAGAAGGGCACTTCCTCTGTCCTGCACAAAATTCCTCCCTGGAGGGTCCCGCTTCTTGCTGCCAATGGGTCAGCTCAGGCAGGTCCCCCAGTTCAGCAACTTGCTCACCTGTAGGTTCCAGGGCATCCCCCTCAAGATCTGCCTCCTCCTGGACCGTGGGAACATTGGGGGCTGGTTTCCCACGTCCCCTACCTCTTCTCTTTAAGGCAGATCCCTGGACCATACTTTCAGGCTCCAGGGCCTCTTCAACACCCTTACTGGCTGCCATAGACCGAGTGGTTACACACACCCACTCAGGCAGACCCAACATCTCCAAATGAGCCTTCTTCTCCACCTTATCCCAAGTGGAGTCCTCTAAATCATTGCCCAACAGACAATCCACAGGCATGGCTGGCCTCACAGCTACTTGGAGAGTACCTGAGACCCCCCCCAACTTAAAGGGAACCTGAGCCACCTTGCAGTGGCTCTCTGTGTTATCAGCGGCAACAACGGGGAAGAATGCATTGGGGACCACCTGCTCTTCGGACACCAAGTGACACCTGACAGCTGTCACACTGGCTCCAGTGTCTCTAAGAGCCTCCCCTCTATGGCCATTGATGGTCACCCACGGCCTGTATCTTTTCATGTTATCAGGCAGCTGAGTCTTAGGGACCATCTCACAGTCTCCTAATGAGACATGGGACATTTCTGTGGGACCCCACCCACCTTGGGCACCCATCTCCTCCGATCCCAGGGCTACACTCGCCATCTGACGGGGTGGTGCACGTGGTGGTTTTTGGAATCCTTCATGGGACACTGTGCATCATACCAACGGTGGCCTGCTTGACCACACGTAAAGCACTTGTAGGGGCCCCTCTGAACAGGTTTTCCTGTCGGGGCCTCTTGCTTCTTCTCAGGGGGAGGCTGGGAATCCTTCCCTTGGTTCCCTTGGGAATTACTTTGGGGTCCTTTCTGGAACTCCTTCTGTTTACCCTTGTCCCCCCCACTCTTCTGCTGGGGACCCTGCCCACCTTTGGCAGAATCTCCCACGTGACCCTTGTGGACCCTGGTACTGACCAAGCGGTCCGCCTCCTCAGCAAGCTTCTTAGGGTTAGTTAACTTGCTATCAATAAGTTGCTGGCGTAGCTCTGGAAAACAATTAGCAGACAAGTGCTTCCATGCAAACAAATCATAGAGCGCTTCAAAAGTATCCACTTTGCTACCCTTCACCCAACCATCCATAGCTCTGCAACAGAAAGACACACATTCTACCCAAGTGGCTCCCTCCAGCTTCTTGCAACTCCTGAACCTCTGTCTATAGAGTTCTGGGGTCAAACCATATCTTGTCATCAGGGCTTCCTTCATGTGGGTATAAGACATCCTATTCTCACTGGGCAGGTCTAACAAAGTATCCCTCCCCTCACTCACAAAGCAGCCCCACAACCCAGCTCCCCAATTCTTGTCAGGGACCCGGCGGGCCAACATTGCTATCTCATAGGCTGCAAACCACTGCCCAATATCCTCATGCTTGTGGAAATCTTTGATGACATCCTTGGGAATATACACTCTGCTTTCTGAAGGCACACCAGAGGGAGTGATCTTTAAGCCCTTTGCCTTGATTTCTAACTCTCTCAACAACCTCTCATGCTCCATTCTCATTCTCTCTCTCTCCAAGGACAACTTGTTATTCTCTATTTCCCTCTGACCCTCCATCTTAAGCTTACCCATCTCCAGCTTGTGTGCCCTATTTCTCTCCCTGTCTTCCAGCTCTCTGGGGGACAGGAAGAGATGCTACTGCCCGGTGGGGACGGTACCCCTCTCCTAGCTAGAAACTCTGGCCTATCCAGTTGCCCATCTGCATCCCCAGCTGGCTCCACCACCAACTCAGGGGCATTTCTTGCTGCTACCCAGGCCCTCAGCGCCTTTTGGTAGTAATCCTTTTTGGAAATGCCTGGTGTAGCAACTTTCAGTTTCTTGCAGAGATGTTTGAGCTGTTTCAAAGTGTAGGTTTCCAACCTCTCTTCCTCAAAATCTAGATCCATAGATGCTGGTCTACTCATGGCAGTACGAATTGGCAGTTCTCAGGAAAAATAGCAGTCCAAGGAAAAAAATTCGACCCAAAAAAAGTATGTGGTCGCGTTTGGTCTGCACTCACTAGTAGTGTACACCAATTACTGTGTATGAGTCACAAATGCAGGTCCAAATCCTCACCGCTGACCACCAATGTTAGAACTGGGGGTCTCTAGTTGGCAGAGGTAGATACCTTTGCCCAAATAAGGACCCTTCCTTCTAAGTCAGGGAAAGGGGATTACACTACTGGATAACCCCTGCTCACCCCCTTGGTAGCTTGGCACGAGCAGACAGGCTTATCTCAGAGGCAGTGTGTTAAGCATTTGTGAACACATACAGTAATACAGTGAAAACACTACAGATGGACACCACCCAGGTTTTATAAAAATAAGGATTCTTTATATAGACTTAACACAGGACCACAAAGGACAAAAATCCACAAAAAAAGAAGTGGCGTTATAGTTAGGAGTTCAAATGAGACAAAACCTTAGGTTAAAAAAACAAGGTAATACACCAGTTATAGTTTAGTCTAACTAGAACTTGTGCCCCATCATGCAATGCTTATTACATGCTTATGGCATAATTGATGACATCACTCGTTAGATTTAAAGAACCAGATTGTTGAAATTATTAATGAGTACTGTTTTCCTCCAAAAACATATTTAAAGAAAAGAAGAAGGAATATGGCAAGGAATGAGGGCACACAGAGGGTCAGGAACATATGAAGAGCATCACACAAGTGACCAGTTTTGGCTGAAATTGTGTTGCGTAATGTTAGAAAGTTAATCTACTGAAACAATATAAAACAGTAGGATAAATGAAGCTGAAGCATTTAGAGTTTGCTAAAAGGGAATACATTTGCTTTAAGTCCCCAAAAATGTCAAGCTTTACCCAAAATCATGTCAGGCAGCAACATCAACTACAGCAAGTGGGCACAGCCTTATATCTACTTGCTTTTAGCTCTGGTTACAGACCTATTAGCTGTCTGGTGGAAATGATGCCATAAATTATGTTTTAAAGTACAATACGAAGTACAGAGACTGTGGGTTAGCATTGGGTCAGCCTCCTTCTGCCATTAGCTTTCATGTGTGTCTAATAGTTTACTACTTCTTGCATGGACTATCCATCAAGGCCATGGTATTTCGTGGATGTATTCTCTGCCTCATTGGTGTTCTCATTACAATTTGGTGATGGGGAATTAAATAGCCCCTTTTGTTAGAATATCGCCAGTGTGTTATTTGTTTAATGTTTTTGCATTGCTGACATGACAATTTTTGAATTGCTTGTTTATAGATGTGTAGTTTAGTGAAATGCTTTACCTTGTCATAAAATAGACAACACTTTTTATTAATCACCCTTGCACGTCATTTGTTTTATTTTGCTCCCACTAAAACGTGTTACTGGATTTTCGCATTTTTTTTCTCAAAGTAGAGGAGTGCACCCGCATAGGCTTTCCTAAAAATGCAACAACAAAATTGTCCATTTGCCTGAATTATCTACTGTACAATATTTTGCGTTTAAGTTCACTGCTTACAACACAAACGCCTTCTGTCTCCTTTTCACGACACTTCTGCTAAGGAGATCTGATCAGCGAAAGACCCCTACACTTATATTTTATATTTTTATAGGCAATATGCCACTCCAGTTTGTTTTCTTTGTAGGACAGCTGGAGGAAACAGACCCAGTTGACCAAATGTTTGCAAACACTTGCCAAACAGACCTTGTGGCTTTGTCAAGGCTTCTTTTTGTTTGTAATAAACAATTCTATAAGCGATATCAAAGGGGTTAAATCATAATAAAAGTAACAAAAGGGAATGGGGCTATTACAAGTGTAGATATGCATATATCCAATAGTGGAAAGGATTGCATTTTTATTTAGACTTGTCCGTTTGTATGTCAAATAGTCAAGGGGGATCATTTCATTATGAGTGATGAATAATAAGACAGATTGGATGGCATAAGAAAAAAACATTGGGTGGCAGCAGACTATCTCAAAGAGGCAACCAAAAGCCTGGGCCTGAATAATTTGTAGGAAGAAGAGCACCAGAAACAGCGAAGTTGTACTGTTTTTTTTACACGTGCTCTTCTTGAAAATAAATCCCAACTTGATCACTCAGTTTAGTAAGAGGCTTTCAAGAAGCCACAATAGAACAATTATAAATCTTACACTATGCTTCTAAGAGAGCGAAAATCCCATGTGATCCAAATAAATCACATACTTAATAAAGCCATGAAACTAACAGAACATTACTCTTTTTGAATAAGAGAGGAGAGCCATAACTAACCACTACATGACATGATATGAAGGTGTTACTTGAAGAGGATAAATACTACATCTGCAAACTTAAAAACGATGCACAAAATAATCCAAATTTGAGGATGAGCTGCACTAACTAAACAGTAATTCAAAGACACACACGCTCAAAAAGCTTTAAGGAAATTGTAGGTAATATTGCCTACTGTACAGGTCTAAAAGCCGTATTAGCTAAAGCCATTCTTCGATTTAAGTAGATGCTTTCTGAAAAGGGGAATACAATGAACTAAAAAGTGAAGACAATTCGGCTCTATAACATGAAAAATTCAGCAAGGGGCTTTCAGAATTAAACAAAATATTTCAAAATATGAAAAAAATCTGAAATGTTATCAGATGCTGTGAAGCTCAGACATACGCTAAAAGGGTAAACATACCTATAATGGATGCACAAAAGCTGCCAAAAATATCTTAAGCAAGAAAGCCTGCTACAATGAAGTATACATAAACAAAGTCCTTGGACAAAACTGGTTGACAGGAATTGTTTCAAAACTTAATTCCTCCCAAATAAATACAAGTATTGATGTATTTAAATACTTTTTGAAAACCGGAATAGGTCACTAAGATAACATCACAGGCAAATGTTGCATTTTTCCAGTGTTTGGAAAGAAGGACTGCATACCTCATCTAGAGGTCATATGTTGGCACATGCAAATCACATGTTTGGTAAAATTATGGGCAATAATATAGAGAAAAGTTGCCATCATGTGTAGGTGCGGACCAATCTCGGTCAGAGAAGGGCAGCATACCTTCATAACATCAAAAAAGTGGGCACCCTGTTATCCCTAGAAGTCACATAGGCTTTTGATAGGGTGAGTTAATATTACATGTCATTCCATCCCTTGACTCAATTTCTTTTTAAATATTTGCAAATTAGAACAGCAGTTACAGATAGGAACCAAAATATAGCCCCTGATGTATTATTCAAAATCTTCTCCTTACTGATGAAGTCTGCCTCACCTCCAATTAACATTCTCAATCAGGAATTGCTCACACATATACAAGATAGATTGGATCACCGAGTAGAGAAATGGACAGGCTGGTTAGGAGTAGAAATAATACATACACCTTTCGTTTCTTCATTATCTATGGTCTTTCAGGTAAACAGCACAGTCGCATATGGGCTGCAACATTATAGAATGTATTTGATTTTTATATTTCACCACAGAAATTCAATAAATGGCAATCTCAAAAATACCCTCATGCTGCCACAATATCAAGAACCATTGGAAGACCATATAAACATGTTTGCAGGATGCCCTTTAATTAAGATATTTGTGAAGGATATTATAAAAGCATTTCTTGAGTATCCAGATTCAGGGTCTATCCAGATACCCAATTGATAATATTTGGCTGTACAGATAATTTGAGGTCAAGTTTTGTGTTTTTACAAATTTAAGTTGGTAGACTAATGTTTGCACAACATTGGCAGCATTTGATTAGCCTCAATGTACAACAATAGAAGCAGGAGATCCTCAACACTTATGTGCCTGAAATGCTGATCAATAAGACTTGGAAATCTAAAAGACGCCATTCAATAAGGCGCCAATTTGACCCAATAGCATTCAAGATGCTATCAGTCATATGAATTGTATCTTTTATTAGATTGTAGCAATAGAGAAATTATGATGGAATTAATATTTTAGACCAAAAATGTTTTGTATATTTCTCTATGATCTCTATGTACTGCCCAAATAAAATAAAAAGAAATTCAAAGATGTAAAATTGCCTACTTGAAATACACAATCTTGTCTTATCTCCCAACTATCCCATCTCCCATAATGCACAGTGCTTTGCTGCTCCCTGTCTAGGTTTCCATACCTTAAATGTCTGACTCCAAAGGAGAGTTCATCTTATGTACATGAACACAATATGAAAATCTCACACATTTCATAAATTATGTACAATTTTGATATTAGTAATTAAAATAAGCTTTCCAAATGGCCAGTAACAGCTATTGCCAGTCTTCATATGACGGTTACAGGTAATTCTGGTCTTGCCGTGCAAAAGAACAGGCTTCCCCAGATCAGACTGGACATTAGCGTCACTCCAGATGTTACCTAACCATATACTCCCACAGGAAGGTCATGAGGAAATGAATCCTCCACTCAGAAATTTGGGTTATGGGTAGAGATTTTCACATAATGTGGCTGGCTGCTAATCACATGTGATTTCCACAGCCATCACTATTGATCTAAAGGCAATCTTTCAGAGCAGTATCAGTCACAATGCAGTTGTCAGCTCTGGTGTGACAGCCCCAACTGGTATGTGCGTTTTGCCAGCAGAGTCTGTTGTCCACTACACTGGAAGAATTGTTCAACCAACTGAGCTGCATCCCTGAAGTTGGGGGTCAAAAGAAGCAGTGCATAATTGATTGAGTGAGTTTATGAAGAGTGTCCCTCACACCACTGCCCTTTCAGGGCATATATTATGCACCTGTGTGAGTTAGTCACTTCTAGGATGTACAATATCAGTGTTATATCTTAGTTGGAGGATCCAAGAACATTGTATAAAAGGCAGATAATGTCAAGATGCAATGCTACATGCATCCACATCACTTCATTCCTAGACTTGTGCACAAGAAGCAGTGAACCACACACGTCCTGAGCCCACAAGAATTATGAAGACCTTAAGGACACTAGGAGAGAAATGCTCATGAGAAGAACTAATGTTAATGGATAATCAACATATTCTTCACATACATGAGATTATATACAAACTATCCAAACATAACGATAATGAGGCCCTACAGAAGAGTGGGAGATGCAGAGATTCCGTCGCAATTATATCCTGGCAGAAGAGCCCTCAGTACTAAAATTTGCCCCAGGATATCAGTGTTAATGGAATATGTGCAATCTCAACCTGATTTCAGTCCTACAGATTTCAAGTCAAGTCAAATGATCTTTATTCGGAATTTGTATTTCCATAAAAGTACATCCAGGTTAAAAACACACATAAAACATTAAAAGTATTTGAAAAAACAATAATTTTTCAATAGGGTTAGAGCAGCATATATATAACATAAAGTGCTTAATACACAGAAAGGATATACATAATCTAACAAGATTTCCAATTGGGTTTGGCAGCAAATAAGCATAAAATACGAGGTGCACAGTAGGGACAAACATGATCTATTAATATATGAGATTGTATATGCCACCTTATCCGTTTCTATAAAAATCACACATGTCCAAACATGCATAAAATAATTAATTCAATTTACTATTTATAATGAAATAATGCTAAAGTGCAGTATACATTCAGTAGCCAATTATGTATGTTCCATGCTAGCCCTAGATCTTATGCAGGTTATTATAAAGCAGTTTACCATGTGTATAACCTCGTCTATCGACAACATTTGTAAAAATTTTAATGCCAGGGTGAGGTCTCTTATATTATGTTTACGAAGAATCGGCATTAGATATTGACGGGTGTACAACTTATAATAACCGCAGAAAAAAAGGAAGTGCAACAAACTTTGTTTTCCACCTTCTGGGCAAGGACAATCCAGCTCTTCTAGGTTTTTGTTAAAGCCAAGGGGGAAACTTAGTAAATTGACGATACTTCCTTCCCGGAACCTAAATAAAAGACTCCGGTTCCATCTTCCAATTGGGATCGACAGGTATCTGCGGGGTTTAGCTAGGTTACCATTGTCTGGGTCTGTTAGTGGCAAGTATTTAATAACAACAGGCTTTACCAATTCAGATCTCCTGCGTTCCTCTTTATATAGATCAAATAGTGCCCGTTTTACACCGTTCTTATGGGAAGGGGCAATGATATTAGGGGAGCTAAACAGGAGACCTTGACCCACACTCAGCAGGCTGTTGTTAACTGCATTTAACCAGGGGACAAGGTGGGAGCTTTCAAGTAATAGACAATCAGATATTATGCTGCGTGTTAGAAGTGCAGCTGGGTTGGACCAAATTTTTATCCAAAAAAGTGCAGGCCTTGACCTAATAAAATCAGAAATGTATGGCATCCTTAGTTCATTATGACAGATGAATGTGGGCGCACAGGGAACACCCCCCAGTACCTTTCTACAAAATCTATTTTCCTCCAGCTGGAGGGGGGTGCTGTTGCAATAACCCCACACTTCTGCTCCATATGTCCCAGTTGGGTGGCATTGGGTACGGTAAATGTTAAGCAGGGGGGAAATGACATCGGCCAGTTTGGGTTGTTGGAGAGATAAAATTGAATTAATCGATTTACCAATTTTATTTCTCGCATAGGCAGCATGTGGCTGCCATGAGCCTGTATTAGAAAATAATAACCCTAGATAAGGGAAGGTGCTGGTGCATTTTAATACGTTGTCCCCCGATTTTATCGAAGTGATATTATACTTTTTTGGCCCACAGTTCATGATGAAAGATTTTTTAAAATTGGTACTTAGGCCCAAGTCGGACATAAAAGCAACAAACCCAGTTATTAAAATGCGTAAAGCATTCGGAGTACGCCCCATTAGTACTGCGTCGTCCGCATAGAGAAGAGTAGAAATGGGGGAACCATTTATGATTGGTACGTCCTTAGTGTTCGTGCTCAAAGAGCGGCTCAACCCGTTAATGTACAAAATAAAAAGCAGTGGGGCGAGTACACAGCCCTGTCTTACTCCTCTGCTAATAAAAATATCATCTGATAATTCGCCATCATTGTTGATGCGTACTCTCGCCTTTAGATCCCTGTGTAGATAGGAAAGAAAATAAACCAATGAGCTATCTAAACCGTAATCCAGCAGAAGTGACCACAACCTAGAACGATTAACGAAATCAAACGCTGAGCTCAGATCCATAAAACCTAAATAAAGCGGGGACTTTTTAACAATAGTGTATTTGGCCATAATTAAGTTCAAGTTGAGGCATTGTTCAACTGTACCCACATGGCTTCTAAATCCCAGTTGGCTGCAGTGTAGAATATTATTATCCTCAGCCCAATTACGTATTCTTTTAAAAATTACCCTTCCGAGAACTTTTAGCGTATTGTCGATCAGTGAAATCGGACGATAACAGGCAGGATCCGACCTGTCATCTTTTTTAAATATTGGTACGATGATACTATTCGACCAGGAATCGGGAATTGAGCTGTCAGCCAAGTTATTAAATAGATTACATAATAAGGGGGCCCAGAAATTAATTTCAGATTTAATCTGGTCGATAGAAAGACCGTCCGGGCCTGGGGCTTTATTGCTGGTGCTCTCGAGTATGGCGTCCTCCACCTCAGATAATAAAAAGTTGAGTCGATCAACAGTATTAAATGAGTGATCAATATCTAGGGAAGAGGGTAATATAGCGTAGATTTTGGAAAAATGCTCTACCCACGCTTCACTAGTTATATTACAGTTAATTGGTTTGATGTTAGAACCAAAAGATCTTAGGGACTTGACTTCTCTCCAAAAACCAGTCGTGTCCTTTAGTGAGGCAAAGCGTGTGAGGGATTCCCAGTGATTAATCACTAGGGCCTCAGATCTAAGGCGTAATGCAGATTTGTATTTTGATCTTAGTTCTCTCACTAATTGATCATCCCTCGGATTGGTTTTTAAGGCTACCCTCAGGTCCCTATTGGCCCTAGAGCAGGAGGAGTCGAACCAGCGAGGGCCATGATCTATATTAGGCCTGGCTGGTTTAGAGCATTCTCTTTTAATAGCCCCGCAGAGATTACCAAAGGCAATGACCACATCCTCGCCTGGACTAGTATACAGATTTCAATGGCAGACAGTCTCAACAAGGCCACTGTTCTGCTGTTACTCCTAACTATATAGATCCCGGTAAGTTAAAAGAAGCCACATCACTCACAGAAGCAGATATAATTTAAGGTCCTTCTTAACTAGTGGAACAAAATAAACTGGGATTTATCTGGTACCCGAAGACTGGCTTCCTTTCTACGGCTAAATAAGCATCTCAATGATGGGTTATGACTTGAAAGTCATTACTGAGGATCTGATGCATCCATGTTTGTATTTGAAGAAGTCACCCTAATGCTGTTGGTTCATATAACATACATATATAAAAAGGACTGTATTCATACCTCGTCTTAAGGAATAGCTCTTTGAAAGTTTTTTTGAAAATTCAAAGTAGCAACCACCAGTGTGGGTGGGAGAAAAAGAAGCCTAGTAGAGAGGCACTGACAGAGCAAGAAGGTAGGAAAGCAGTAAAAAGGCTGGTTCTTCAGGTAAGAACTTGCTCGAGGATAAAAGCTGATAAGGAGAGAGTGATCATGGAGTGAAGTGGTCAACTGGCCATGCAGTTCCAAAGAATGTTAAACGAAAAATACTACAGAAATATGAAAAAGGAAAATTGTTCCCTGACGACAGCAATGGAAGGGTATAACTCCTTCAGTCAAAACATGCTGAGACCAACATACTTCAAAGGCAGGGAAACCACAGAAATAAGGAGGAAAACCAGTGAATCATAACAGGGAGCAGAGGTAGACAACAAAGATATTAAACCATGAGTGAGGACAGTCCCAAAGTTCACTCTATGATTGGTAAAAACTGATTTCCCATACAGCTTACCCTCCCTACACTGAGACCTACAAAGCGTTTTAGGGTCTTGCTAGTGGGGGTATAAACTTCATAGTGTGGATCCATTGACAGAAGATCTTTTTGTCGAACCACATATGCTAGTTCATCACCATAACCAATTAGACAACACAAACTAACTACAGAAGGTTAGTGGTGCTGTTTTTACACTTGCAATACCAATGTATGGTAGAAGTGCGCGCCTATAGAACTACAGTACAGAGCCCTTCAGATGTTACTTTTCAGTAACTGTATTTAGTTCATGGCTTAGAAAATCATGGTGTATTTTCTCTTGATATAAATCCCAGTAAGAGGAATGAATATGCTATAATGAGCAGAAAAACACACCTTCAGTTCCTTAACTATTATCAACGAGCTAACCAAGTACATAAGCGGCTGTGATTACTAATCAGGGCAAATACTGCAGGATGGGGAAATCCGAGCACAAGTACACACATGTACAAACCAAAGGACTTGTTTTCTCAAAGGAACTGGTACTACCAGAGTGACGCTTTGAAATATCTGTGCTTGCGAAATAATTATGAAACAGCATTTTGATCATCGTTATCTGATTTCAAGATCTGCAAAGAATTTTACCTTGAAGGTGTATCATTTTTCAGAGGTAAAAGTGCATTGCAAATAAGGGATTACACTGAACTATTTCAGTACAGCACCATTTGACTGACAATGCTAATCTGGGCATTCAAACTGACAAGACAATAACATGTTTATTTAAGAGTATAGCTAACCCCTAAACAATGTTGCACAACACACCACTGCACATCTTTTACACCTGCTCCCTCAACCACAGTTTTGCTATTGATCTAAATTAGAACTCCAATGGTTGGGAAACTCCATGGTAAATAAATTACCATGGCGGTTATACAAAGTTTACAGGATGCAGAAATCTCCCCAAACTTTGCAGATATCTCGACCACCCCATTTAAAATGTATACAAGTGCATACACTCCAAACTGGTGGAAGCCACCTTCATTTAGCCACCTCACTGTGCGAATTGTCTCAGCAGTTTCTTCAATAATTATTTTATGGCTTATTTACAAGCCCCATGCGACGCCAGTACATCACTTATTCCCATGTTAAAAGAGACGCACAGGCCACGCAACGGGCTTGTAAATAAGCACCTAAATTTGCATTGCCCTTATATTTTGGTATATACAGTGAATATCTATGTAAACACCCTAAATAGGGCTGAAGTGACAACCATCAATTTTGGGTGGATGTCCTGCATCTGCCAAACTTTAAATAACCCCCTATATTTCTTCAATTCCCCACATAAACCTAGTGCAAGGACTATAAGCCATGATAAAAAAGATGTGAAAAGACCATGCAAAAGCCAATTACACTGGTCATAGTTCTGAGTTATTCTTCCAAAAGAGTGTTTTGAGGTGGCCACCAATGCAGAGAATAACATCAAGTGAGACCAACAGAATCAAAGAGGATTCAGAGTAAAAGTAGTACAAAACTTAAAATAAGATTATTTAAGCAACCTATCCTTCTCACATAATGCTGAATTAAGACCAGCAACACAAACTGCAGGAAATGTACTCTTCTGTTGATGAACTAGGAAGTAAAGATAAAGTTTCTGACAAGAAAGTCTTGTAGTTATTCTCCTTGATATTCCAGGTGAGTCTTTGGGTCGGTCTCTCATGCTTCCCTTAGATGAGGCAGGGATTTAGTCCTCCTCTGGGTGGAGCTCGAGGTCAGTGACTGGGTGGCCTTGAGGCAATTCTGCAAAGATACTACATGGGTGGCCATTCCGTTACACAGCATATGTTGTCAAGTGCCTTAAAGTAGTAGCTTTAACTTTCAGTGGTATAGGACTCGTTGGCACATGATTGACAAGTGCCAGGTACAAGCCAAAATCTCAGTCCATCTGGCAAACTTAGGTGAGTGCCAAGCTTCACAGGTCTCTTATTCAGGGCTGCAGTGTGCTCAAGCACACACAGGTAGGTGCACAGCTGCAAAACAGGGTGGACAGGGAATTTGCTCAGGCAAACTTTGGCAGTGGCAGCCATCTTCCGCTTTCTCTTCCTTGACCAGCTCAGAGTCAGAAGCACACAAGTCACGCTCATCATGAGTCTACGGACCGCAAAAAGGGGATATGTATTCTCTGACAGCACTTTCAGTATCAGTTTTGATTGGTTATGCTTGCATGTGTCCACCCAGGCTGTCTTCCTGTCTTCCAGACTCAACCTTTGTCTACAGGTATGCTCTTCACAGCTGGTTTGTCTCCAGGTTGGAGTACCCACTACAGAGGCACAAAGTTGTATGAGTAGTGTACACCTGTCTGACAGTGACCAGAAAGAGAGACAAAAGGCAAGCCCCTTTCTAAAAGAACCCTTCACACTCTGGCAAAAGGAACAGCAGTGCCACCCTTCATCCCCACCATCCACCAAATGGTAGTTTCAAAAGGACTATTCAGCAGCTGTATGCATCTAAAGGACCTAATCGAATTTCTAAGAGGTCTGTCTCCTCTTTCCTCACTTCAGTGTCTGGGCTCAATCCCTTCAGTCTCAGGAATGTCAGAAATACACTAGCACTATCTGGGAAAGTAACCTCACCTTCATTGTGTGCAGATAAACAAGCCAGTCGCTTCCAAAATAGAACCAGCAGGGATTTGGCACTTTGGTTCACTCAGGAATTCGGGGAGTAGCAAGCTTACCACATGCAATAGGCATACATTCACACCCTAAGGTTTGTGCCGCTAGGACCTGGGTTAATCTGTAGTCGCTGAACGTTACACAACTGGGTCTGTCTTGTAATACAGATATAAAGGTCTGGTAACACTAGGGTTTATAAAAATGCATTATGCTGCCAGCACCATGCTGCACGCATGAACCCATGACAGGGGCAGTTCAGTGTCCTCTGCCAATATGGAAGGTACACTTGGTTTGTCCGTTCAGGACCAGGCTTTTACCGAATGACATGCCTAGGCCTTTGCCACACACACACTAGATTGGTATGATGTCGGGGCCAAAACCAAAAACCAAGATAACAATACTAGATACTCGCTGTAGGGTACACGGGGCCCAGGACATGACTGTACACCAAGCACAGCCTTTTCCTATCACAACCGTCTTGATGGAAAGGGTTTCCTTTTAATATAATTGGTGTCCTGCAACACCATGGATGAGAATAGATGGGATGAGCTTGTCTTCCCAGTTGTCCTTCCATTGAGACTACTTTAGACATTATGGTACATGTCAGATATGGCGCATTCATTTGATACAATGTAAAAGCAGGAGGCCATCAACCCTGCAATTTTGCCCAACTGATGGACTGAGATGTAGTTAATAAACATCATTTCTGAAAGGTGGAAGATATTATTTCCTTTAAATTAGACACTACTCCTCGATCTCTTTTTAAAGTTGCCCCCCAGATAAGTCAGCTTCAAGACAGGCACTTATGTAGATTTCTGAAGATTATTCTGAAGACTCAAGTAGTGAAAGTGAGACATTGTCATTTTGAAGTCTCGGATGGCATTTTCAGCAGCGTGAGCCTTTATTAGCCAGTCATCAAGGTAGGGATAAATATAAATTATCCACTTGCATACAAAGGCTAGGACAACAGTCGTACCCTTGGAGAAGGTCCCTCAGGCTAATTTTAGTCTGAAGAGAGCAATGTATTTGTAATGTGCCTTTTCTGATATAAACCTTAAGAATTTTCTCCAATTTCTCAATATTGGTAAGTGGAAGAAAGCATCTTTAAGTCCACTGCATGCATCCAGTCCGATTTAAGCTGGAGGAAAATCTGATAATGTGCTAACACTTATATCTTTGACTTCTTGATGCACCTGCTGAAGATCGTACTGAATTCTTGTTCAGGATCTCTTTTGTGTACCAAAAATATCTTGAATAGATGCTGTTTTTTCTTTAGAAGAAGTACCCAACTTTTGTGTCCATTTGTGCTTTGTTCCTTAACAAGCACAGTTGGTGTCTGCTGCAGTTTTGGGATGAATGGATGGTGGTGTCCATTGAAGAAGGTTGTGTAGACTTGTTGGACATTGAAAACCCATGTGTTGTTGGTGTGCCACTCTTTGAGATGTTGTTTTGAAACAATCCGTCCTAATGGAGTGGCACACAGAGAAGTGAGTGTGAAGCAATCGTAATTTTGGGGGGTTGGGGATTTGCCAGACAAGGAGAACTGCTATCTCTGATGTTGACTTCAGCCTCTAGGAGTTATCCTTTGGTTTGATGATCTTGACTGATTTATTTGGTTGGGTTCGGTGTGGCCACCTGGAAGATTGAAGCTTCTGGTATGAGTGATATTGCCAGTCTAGGTGGCAGCATTGAGAACTAAAAAACTTCTTTCTCTCCTCAAGGTAAACAGCTTGCTGGGTTTCCATCTTATTTTTCAAATTCTGCATTTTATTATCTGTATAGGTCACGAAAAAAACGGACCAATGAAAGAAAGGTTCATTATGTTGAGCTGGCCCCTGGTTTTAAAGATAGTAGACACAACCAAGAAGTCATTCTCAGTGAGTTTCCATGGCAGAATGTGAAAATGGCCAGGTCTGCTATATCCATAGATGCACTAATGATCTAATTGGAAAGTAGCATTCTTTCATGGGCTAGATCCATAAAGTCCTCCTTAATTTTTCCAGACACATCATCTTCACAGCTTTGTAAGCATTTCTATATCTCTGTCAGATCTTCCTAGTACAGCTGTTTTGTTAGCCACTTTAAAGGATGCAGCCATGAGGCTACACACCTTCTTACCAACCACATCTATCCGCTTATGTACTTGTAAGGAGGAACTGATGCTTCATACGAGGAAGCATGTTTCTGCATGACTGCAGATATGTTGTTTGAATCTGGTTTTGGTTCTTAACACAGATAGATGAGATTTCAATATGGTGCCTTATATTTTCTAGAAGCCTCACAGTAGCATACTTTGTGGTTGCTAGAATCCGCAAGCTTTGCAAACCACAGGACCAAGGAAAGTAAAGGTCTTAGTAAGTCTCGCTGCTGGACTGTTTCCATAATGAGTCCTTGAATGTCTCTGACCACATGACTTCCTAGAGATGTACCCGTAAATGTATTATTGTCCTGTCCTAGGGATCTCAAATAATGGCAGGGGGTCCTCGCTATTTACATATACTGTCTCCATAATCACTGTCATAGATGCTCCTGCACTCTCCTAAGGGATGTTAAACTTATTTGCTCTCCTAACCAAAACAAGTGGTTATGTCACCTCTTAGTGAGGACTTTGATGTAGAGAAGGAAGAAGTCAGTGTCTATGCAGGAGCATGATGCATTACCAGAAGGATTTGAGGGGAATGCATTACCAGAAGTATGTAAGGGGGACCTTTTCCTCTTGTGCCTTGATTGAATTATTTACTCAGAATGCCCTGTACGAGGATGCATCTCTAGAATGGGCAGAGATCGAAGGTCTTGAGGCCCATAAGATGGTTCTAGAAAAGGCATCTTCCTGACTGAAGACATAGAAGTTATGTCTGGGCGTCATAACTGGTTTCAGAGGAAAGTCAGAGGCTGAAGAGGTTCTCAAAAAGGGTCTTCAGCTGGTATAGCCATTCATGGCAGGTTCATTGTTAGTGGAGTGTTAACTGACGAAGGAAAGAGAAGCAAATGCCCAGATGAATATAAAGAAGCCACTTTCAGTGCCAAACCTATCAAGGTCTCACGTCCTGACATTGAATACTGAGAAATGGGCTTCAATTGAGGTGTTTTGATGTTGTGTGCTTTGACATCGAGTGGTGTTTCAACACTGAATGTCTTGAAAGAGAATGTATGTCTTCTACTTCAATGAAGATGGAGTCCTGGCTGAGGCCGAATACCTAGGAGTTGCTGTCAGTCCCGGATGCTGTCCTCGATGGCAAACACATCAGAACGGACCTGTTCTTTGACATCAGGACCTTCGACATTGATCAGGAGTCTTAGTAGTCAGTGGAACAGTGCAAATGTTGTAGGGGAATATGTCTCATCTTTTTTCTTTAGATCTCCCTCTGAGAGAGTCTTTCTGAGGATAGTACCTGGAAGGAGGACCTGCAATAATGTTTCTGTTTCTCTCCCGCCCTGTTTCCTTCTAAGTTTCCTCTGAGGGGTATTCCAAAATGGACTTTTATGTCACACTTTGTCATTTGTGACAACATTCCTACTATTTAATAGTGTGACAATGTAAAAATACCACACACACAGCACATGGGTCACAAGCTGCCTTCTTCCTCCCAACGGTGGGGCACTTCACAAATGGTGAAGGCACTGGTGACAAAATTCCCCTTAAAAAGGTGTTAAAGAAGGAACACTTTAAATATGTTGAGTAAATCAAAGATTCTTTTTAATTCTGAAACAAATGCTTTGAAAGTATGCTGAAAAGAACATGAAGTGTTTTGAGATCTGAGGCTCTCAAGCAACTGCCAGCAGAAAGCATGCTGGGAGATGGACGTTGCTGGCTCCTTAAGAGGCAGAACATGCTGTTTCCAGCTTCTTCTTTTATTCTACCTACCAAGCTCTTTGTCTCTTTGTTCAGTTTTGGGCTTTTAACCTTAAAGCTCCTCTGTGAAAGGCTTCAGGAAATGGTGCTGCAATACAGTCTTAACTATTAAAAGTAAACTAAAATTAGCTTGCATAAACTTAAGAGATTGTTTCTGAATGTAAAGATAATGTCAGAACTCGCTTCTACACTTCTAGAGACTTTTAATGGATTTCTAGCATTTTGGGATCCCTGCATGTGACCAGAATGTTTTACATAGACAATGCATTTATCAACCTTGTAATGGAACAATGTGAAGGAAGTATTGATGACTGATGGTCCCTATTCACAATACCGAGCAACTGATTAACATCTGTATCTCTTAGTACACAATGAAGTGGAAAAAGAAAAGATCTTTTGTTAAGTCCAGTACAAAAAGTTTAAAACTCAAATAAGCAGGGGATATTTTTTTACTTTTGGTATTTGCAAGGCACACATATCTGAAAGGTCTCAGTGTCCAGCATGAGAATGGAATCAAATTGTGGTGGAATGAATACGGTTATGTGAATGATCCTACAAAGAACCAGGCATGCAGTTGTTTAAGAGATTGGGCATTTGATTACAGAATGGAGGCAGGACACTACGGAGGATTAGTCATCAAAGTGGATATACCAAGAAACAATGAAGGAGAATCCTAATGGACAGAACAAATAAAGGTCATGTTCAAGGGATGTTGCAATCTAGGTGTCCTATGAGGGGGTGATGAGGTCTGAGAGGTATCTTGGGATTATTTATGAAGGGCTTTGTGAATTAACATGGGAATATTGAAATTGAAAAGATCCTTGACCATATGCATATTTCTAGATACACGTCAGAGGTTCTATTGGTGATCTGTGTTTGGATGAGTCTTAAAGTACAGTGGTTAGGAACCTGTGGCCCAATTCACAAACTTCATTTTGAAGCATGTTTAATAGTACTACAATAGTACTACTAATGTACTACAAAATACTATTCAGATGCGGAGGTCAACACCTCTCTATCTTTTGCGTGGGGAGATCGACCCCCTGACTGCGAAGATCCCAGCACAGCTAGGTCTATGCTTTAATAATAGTAAATGTGGAAGGGACAAGGAGGAGTGGCTGAAGAGATTTAGGTAGGGACATGCACTCACCCACAAAAGAGTGATCCCATGGCTATTGACCAACTGTTCATCTATAGTTACTACAGCCAGAAAGGACCCAAATCAGCTGTAAAGAAACTCGAGCTGGAGTAAATCCTGCAGCATACTTGGCCATCTACTGGTACTGCAACACCCTCCCAAAGAAAATAATGGACGAAGGGACTTACAATATTAGCCCATATGAAGTTATTCAGTCAGTCATAAGCTTTTATTCGATATGCAAGATATCTTGTAAGCACATAAAAAATACAATAGACACATAAAAATCACAGTTACAAGAAGCCAGTATGAAAAACATAAGAATATAAAAAAGGGCATAAATTTCCCATAATAAATTATCTAAAAAAGAATTAAACAGCTACTGACAATCTCTTGCAGCGAATGAGCCAGGACCACTTTAAAAATTTCGCAATTCCACACACAAAAAGGGGGGAAGTGTCCGTCGTTAAAATGCGCAGGGCCTCAAGGTGACTACGTGTGCCCATATTGCGACAGAGGGGTTTCAACCAGACACCCCTGGGCCTTGCATAATCCGGGCAAGCAAATAAAACGTGTACAATAGTCTCAACCTTGCTAGGGCAACATGCACAATTGGGAGAAATGCGGGGCACAGGTGACCAACTCGATACCAATGCACCTAGGGGGAGGCATCCAACTCTGAATTTGAAATAAAGGGCTCGGTCATAAGGGAGAGTTATCAAGTCCAGGTAGGGTTCAAAAGCCACAGTGTCTTTAATTTGCAAAAAGGCGACAGTCGACTTGCAGTGGTTGGAGGTTGTATTTAGCCGCTCCGCACACCAGTTCCAATAATGCGCCTTGACAACTTCTTTTGTAGGGGCTGAACGTGATGACCAGCAGCCTCCTAGACCGACATTCTCCAAGAGCTTTTTGGTATCTCTAAGCCACTTTATTTTGGCCCAGCCCCCCAGACTCATAATTTCTCCCAAGGCATCAGCATAAGATTTCAATTCTTCACCCCTCCAGATTCTTGTCCATAACAAAAGCGGGCGAAGCTGGGCCTGGTCTTTAATATTTTTGCAGCCCATGTCCAACCGGACAGGTACGGATGGAGTACTCAGGGGAACGGAGATAAGAGATTTCAATAACTTACTCTCCGCTGTCTCTAGATCTTTCAAACAGCAATGGCCCCACAGTTCTGCCCCATACAAGGCTGATGACACTACTTTAGCCTTGTAAATGTCAACTACTGGGGTGAGTGATCTTCTTGGAGAGGCCCTGAACTCCCTCATAAGGGCACCTCCCACTCTCCTATGGCTGAGGACCATTTTATCAATATGACTAACCCAGGACATCCTATCCGTAATCCGGATACCCAGGTAGTCAAATTCGGCTACTTTCTCTAGGGGTGTCGAATTTAGAGTCGGGGGGCGGCCCAGTTTCTTAGGAGGATTTAGGACTAGATATTTTGTTTTATCCACGTTTATTGTTAATCCTCTTGCATCACAGAACTCCTGAAATCGTGTTAGTAATTTCTGGAGACCTTGAGGGGTCTTCGAAATCAGGAGCGTGTCGTCCGCAAATAGCAGGGTGGGGATCCGGACTCCACCGAGACAGGGGGCGTCGGCTGGTTCTTGCTGGAGATGTTTTACCACCCCATTCACATAAAGTGAAAATAGGGTTGGAGCCAAAACGCAGCCCTGCCTTACGCCCCTAGAGACTGGAATCTTCTCAGTAAGTTCACCGTTTTTACCCCAGCGGACCTGGGCAAAGGTATGGGCGTGAAGGTTGATAAGAAGTGACAAGATGTAAGGGGGTAAGCCCAGCTCGAGAAGTACCCTCCAAAGATCCTCTCGGGGGACTAGGTCAAAGGCAGTCTTCAGGTCTATAAAGGCCAAATAAAGGCTGCCCTTGCCCAGTTCCACCACCTTCCACCCCAGTAATATCAGCCTAAACACCTGCTCAATTGTCCCCATTCCGACCCGAAAACCTGCCTGAAAGTCTGAAAGAATTTTATTCTCCTCCACCCAATGGAGGATCCTTCCGAGGATAGCTTTACCTGCTATCTTTTGGGTGGAGTCGATCAGACTTATGGGTCGGTAATTACCTGGAGCTTCCCTGCACCCTTTTTTATAAACTGGGACCACCACCGCCCCTTTCCAGGATTCAGGTACTGCCCCTCCCATCATGATGTCGTTAAGTAGCGCTGCTATGACCCGTGCCCATTCAGCTGGGTATGCCCTCATAAGGTCTCCCGGGAGGCCATCGGGACCCGCAGCCTTGCGTGGGGCTACCCACCCTATAACCCCCTCAAGTTCTAGCGGAGTAAAGAGGTCGTAGGCATGAGGTTCAATTATATGCGTAAGAGCCATCCCCGCATTACAATCCCCTTCTGGAGGGAGGTATAAAGACCCAAAGTGCTTTACCCAGCTTTGTGGCGGGATGTTACAGGGTCTCATAAGTGCATCGGGGTTTTTCCGTGCACTTATAAGTTTCCAAAATGCCCTTGGGTCTCTACTTTTGCTGGCCTGGAGCAGGTCATCCCAAAATTTATCTTCCCACTCCCTCCTGGCTAGTTTAAGAGAGTTATTGTAGGCCCTCCTTGCTTCCTGTATCTCAAGACGGGACTTAGCTTTAATCGCCTCAACTAACTTAGCCTTAAGAACCCTACATGGTTGGGAATACCAACCCTCAGGGGTTTTTTTAGAGAGTTTATTACCCAATTTATTATGATGAAGGGTAAAGACATTAGTCAAGGCATCAGTCAGGGAGACAAAGAGCCCACTCACTCTACCCACACCTTCCGACGATGTTCCAAGGTTTAGTACTGTATGGTTTAGGAGAGATTTTATTTCTTCTACCTTCCCCTCTGATAAAACCAGTTTGGCCCATTTAATTCGCCTGCCACAAGGGGAGACTTCCGATACCTCAGGTGGTGCTGCTACTTGATTTATAGGGACCTTACTTGAGTGACGCCACCACTGAGCCATACTTAAAGAAAGCGGGTTATGGTCGCTTTCAACCGAGGGGACCACCTGCATGTCCCTTACATAGGGCCAAAGACACACGTCTACTAAGAGATAATCTAACCTAGAGGTATGTCCGGGCCTATTATACGTGTGAGCACCCAGCCTATCCGAGGGTGTCCTCCCATTAACAGCCCTTAGATTGAATTCAAGGCTCAGGGAGTATAACTGAAGCGCCACTTCTGACCACCTCTTGATCGGTGGGATTTCCAGAGCCGGAATCCCCCACCTAGTGTCCTCCTCTTCTTGGTCGAGGGAGACGTCCGAACCCAAAGGCTCGAACGTACAGTTCATGTCACCTGCAACCAGTGTACAAGACTTATGTGGGGTGTTGTTTAACAAAGTCTCGAGTAATGATATTCTAGGAGACTTTCTCCCGCCCACGGTTCCCCGGGCATAAACATTATAAACGTTTAAAACAACTCTCCCCCTTCGGTCTATTAAAGTTATGTTTTGAATGTCAGGAGAACCTGTGGGGAAATCCATAATTCTGCAATCGAGAGATGCCGCAACCCAGATAAGGAGGCCACCGGCTGGGCGCCCCCTCCCTGAAGTTGAGACATGCGCAGAGGAGAAATAGGAGGAAAAACCCACCCTGTGGACCGGCACACAACTCCATGTCTCTTGGAAGAGGCACAGAGAGTGCTCGTCAACCTGCGTAGTAAAGTCAGCCAGGGGCAGCTTTCCTGCAATCCCCGCGACATTCCAGCTGAAAACCTTAAAGACAAGGTCCGTCACAGCCGGAGTGCTGCAGGGCACCGGAATGTCCCCGCCTGTAGAGCTCCTCGGGAAAACGTGAGGACAGCAAGGGTCTTGCAAGGTGGGTGTAAGGTCACCTATCCCACTTGCAGGCTTACTTTTGCTAAGTGATAATATTTCCACTGAATCTACTCTCTGCCCAACTTCCAGTCAAATGGGTCCCGCTGAACACAAATGTTTCTCCCTGGAGACCCCTGAAAACCCATTCCTATTCTGATCAAGAACAGGGGGACTTAAGCCTCGACCGGTAGAGTCAATGATTTGCCTGGGGTAAAAGAAGGAAAGGTCTACCACTTTAACCCCCGGGACCCCCATATTAGGAACAGGGGTACAAATTGATGGTACCACTCTTGGATCTTGGAAATTTACAATTATACAGTCCCCCTCCTGTGTTTTTTCTCCGTGTCCAACCCAGTCCACTCTACGAACACTCAGTATAATGCCATCCACACCTAGCGGGATTGGCTTATTTGCCTTTAGCCAGTGGATACACTTATTCTTAAGTGATTGATGATTTTCCCACTGGCCGTCTTTTAAAGGAGGTACATTAACCATGACTGCCGCAAAGGGTTGACAGTCTGGTGGAAGATTTACTGGGGGAATTTGACTCACTTGTTTGCTTGGGGCAGGTGTAAGGGTCGATCTGGTGATAGGATGGGGGACGGACCTAAGGGATTTCTCTAAGGCTAACCTGCTAGAGTTGGTGCAAGCCCCTTGTTTTTTAGGAATTTCCATTATACGACTCACTACCTGTGGTTGCTTCTGTCGGGGAGACTTAGGTTTATTTTTATCGGGCACTATCTGGGATTGAGGACCCTTTTGCAAAAGTCCTGCTTTGGGACTTGGAATGGATGTGGAAGCTGTAGTAGATGGGCTATTAGAAGCTCCCTTCTCACAACATAGTGGATGCTTAGAGGCTCCCTGAGATGAAGGCACGTTTCCGGTTGCGACCAAGTTCTTAGCTTCGGTCACTCTACGTGTTTGTTTAACTGCTACTTTAAGTGCGTGAAAGCCGTCAAGGGTTGATTGCTCGAGTTTGTCGATCCTATCCCCAAGGCCTTTGACTTGAGTTAGCAACGGATTCAAGAGTCTATAAACCTTCTCAAGAATATTTCCTACCGTTGCTAAGTCCGTAAACTTTAAAAGTTTCGCGCTATTTGGGCCAGAGTGTGGCTCCTCAGGAGAGTTTACAACATCCCCGGGTATGGCCAGTTTATTCGCTACAGCTTTGGCCCTTGAAGTTCTCATACCCACTCCAAAAGGCTTTCTTGAATTTTGATAAAGCGCGGCCTGTCTAACTGGGCAGCCCCTTTTACGTTTACGAACCTTTTTGCTTAAGGGCCTATTCTCCTGTCTAATGATGGTTGTTTGGGAATTATTGGGGGACCTATCTATCTCCCCTACTGGTAATCCCAAGAGCGAGGTGGACGAAAATAGAGGATCCACAACAGTAGTGGGTTCACTTGGGACATTGATGGATGATGATGCAATCTGTTTACCAAGACCATCTGGCTCCATGGTGACTATTGGAAAAAGAGCAGCCAAACTTTCTAGCCTTCCTATATTTTGTTCAATGTCGACCAACTGGGGTGGGTTTAAGGAAGTACCAAAAACACTAGGCGCAATATCGTCCTGGGACTGGGTACTTGCAGTTATAAGTGATGATTGAGCATCGCCCCCCAGGGATGAACGTCTCGAAGGGAGGTAGACCTCAGATAAACGCCGCTCAGACATTGCAATCTCCTTATCAATCACCGCCGCCACCCTGGTAATGAAGCGGTCCATAGATCCAATAATGGGGCTTGCTGTATTTGGCCCCCTTACGCCTTCATTCCTTAACAGTTTACCAGAACGGGTAGACATAGTTTAGTAGGTACGAAACCGGAATATGTACTCACAGGTCTAGCAGAAACCAGGGATGTGGCCCAGCCCAGCCTCCTCCTGCCTCTGACGGCCACAGACGGCCGGCGACGCCCGCGCGCGTCCCGCGACGCGGGGGAAGCGTCTGTTGATGTAGCGCCTCCGGGCGCGCTTCTCCGGCGGATGTGGGCGGGACGCCGAGTGGACGCTGGGGGCTGTAGTCCTCCTCGCAGGCGGCCTCGATTGAACTGGAGGCGGCGTAGCGGACTGTCAGCGACAGTGCAGAGAGGTGGAAGGTGCTCTGCCCCTGACCCCAAGAGCCAGGTAAGAGGTGCTGCGTTGGACTGTGAGGCTCTGAGGGCTGTGGATTTGAAAATCTCTCCCCAGTCGCAGTGTTTGGAACCCTTATAATTCCACAGAGTGTGCGTAGGAATCTCTGGTGTCTCTTGAGCTGGTTTTGGATTCTCAGTATGTAGAGGTTTAATACTCTTGCAGCCTGTCCACTAGAGGAGGTCCGGAAGTTTTCAAAGCGCAGCGGGTGCCAGTGTTTTCACGGCGCCTCCACCGGCGCTTCTGCAGGGTAAAAGAACACCAAATGTCACCCTACAGTCCGCTAGGCCTCAGGGAGGTGACATGCTGTATTCCGCAGTCTCGCGGCCGAGGGAACTGGCTCAAGGGCAGGCCGCAGCTGCAGCATCCGGCAAAGCCTTGTAGGCAGGGGAGGACGACTGCACCGAGGTCCAGGCTTCGTCCGGGGCCCCCTCGCGTTACTCAAAGATTCCGGTCTGGCGCTCTGGGGCACTCCCGCCGAGCCCCTGCTTAGGCTTGATGGTTGTCTGTGCCCTACCGGCTTCAGTGGGGCCCGGAGTCAGCCTGCAGCCTATGCCCTTTCCGACCGCCGGTCCTCCGCCAACAGACCCCAGGCCTCGGATAATTAATTGGGTCCTGTCGCGTATCCCTCGCTGCACGCCGATGTTCTCCCAGCGTGTCCTCCGCCCTTCAATTTGAGCTGATCTCTTCTGTTCCTCTTTCATGCGGGGGCCCTCTGAGTTACCTGGGCTTCCCAGCCGTGTTCCTTCGCCCGCCAGCAGATGGAGGGAGTGGGCCTTCCTGGAACCATCAGCGCACCTGCGTGCGTGCACCTGGCCTCAATTCAGTAGCGGTATAGTACAGGGTCTTCCATGATAGGGAAATTGATAACCGCTTGGTATGATGCTGAGTGAAGATAAACACTTACAGCCTGGGGAAATAGGAGAGGAGCTCGGTTAGGGCCGAGGAGACAGATAAGGGCCGAAGACCGCGGGCGCCGAGGTGAAAGTTATTATAAATTACATTAATTTTTTAAACATTTTAAAACATAAAAAAAGAATGTAATGCTAAAAATATACAAATACAACATATTTATTAGTGTAATTTAAAATGTGTATCCTTTTAATTTAAAAATTAATATAACTTTAATTTTCAAATACAATAATTACATTTAAATTAATTCTGAACATAACTTTCAATACTTTTTACTTCATATTAAATTATAAATTGTATACTTAGGATGGGACTTTTTTCTTTAAATCTTAAGGTATTTTTTTTAATTTTAGGATATTCGAAATCATTTTATATTTTATTCAAAATCAAGTAAATAATGCTTTTCGTGGGAGCTAGTCTTGGCCTGCCCTTCGGGTCCCTGCTACCGGAGACCAGCCTTAAAAAAAAATAGAACCTTCCAAATTTGCCACAGTTCTGGTGGTTTCTAGACCCGCACTTACCCCGGATCTTGATGGGAGTCTTGCGGGCTTCTCTACTTGGTTATCCAATTCCATGAACATGGTTGCCACACTGACTTTGTCCAGGTTCTCCAGGGAGTCGCCTTCTAAACTCTGGTTCACCCCGGACTTGTCCGTGCTTAAGCAGGAGTGTAAAAAACTTGAACGTGCCTGGCACCTCAGTGAGTACTGTCCCCTGGCTAAGGTCAATCTCAGAGGAAGGCAAAAAATCTACTACACTGCAATAACACAGGCTAAGAAGCAGTACTTTACAGCCCGTATTGAGCAGGCACATAACAACTCCAAGGAGATTTTCTCTATAGTTCAGAGTTTTACATCCCCTGCAGCACAAGCGTGCTCTCTTCCAGCCACAGAGGGCTGGTGTTACACTTTATCCCATTTCTTCATGGATAAAATCCGCACGATTCAGACGGCCTTCACGTCGTGCCCCGGTTCTCCTTCTGTCCCTGTGCCTACTGCCATTCTGCCTGGTGTCCCCAGGCATGCTCTGCGAGCCCTTTCTCCTGTGGATCTGTCTACCTCTCTTAAAATCCTGAAGGGATTGAAATCGGGTTCGCCCGCATACCCCTGTGCGGCGAGATTGCTTGCCGCAGTCGAGGAGATTATTAACCCCGAAGTTAATTTAATCATAAATGCCTCCCTTCGTGAGGCTCAAGTACCGGAGGCCTGGAAACAGGTAAAAATCCTTCCCCTTTTGAAGAAGCCCACTCTTGATCCCCTGACCCCAGGGAACTACCACCCTATTTCCCTCCTGCCCAGCTTAGCTAAAGTCTGTGAGAAGGTGATGACCAGACAACTTACGGAGTTTGTTGGAGGGTCTGATGTTCTGCACCCAGCTCAGTCTGGGTTTCGCTCCTCCTACAGCACCGAGACAGCGCTGGTGGAGATTTCCGAAGCCATTCGTGACTGTTTAGATGCCGGTGGGAGAGCAGCATTGGTAATGTTCGACCTGTCGGCAGCATTCTATATGGTCCCGCACTTACTGCTGCTCACCTGACTCACTGAGATTGGTGTCTCTGGCGCTGCCTGGGGCTGGCTGAGGTCCTTCCTTGAAGGGCGGGTTCAACAGGTTTGGCTGCCACCGGCCACTTCAACTTCGCAGATGTCACCACTGGTGTCCCACAGGGGTCTTTCCTTAGCCCCCTTCTTTTTAATATCTAAGTTACTCCTCTGGTCTATTTAGCCGAGTACTTGGGTGCTAAGGTGATAGCCTAACGCTGACGACACCCAGCTTCTCTTTACCTGGGAAAAGGATGAGGACTCTGTATCCTTTGTTCAGCACTGCTTGTCTTCAGGTTTTGAGTGGCTTGCGACGGTCCAACTCAAATGCAACGAAGACAAGTCAGAGATCCTACTCTACGGTAACCTCCCTCCAGGCTTCAGAGACACGATCTGGCCTCCTGGGTTCCCTCTACCAACCTCTAATGGAAAATCTGCTAAAAACCTAGGAGTGTGGTTCGAGGATAACCTCTCCTTTTCTGCTCAGGTGAAAATGCTCTCAGGCTGCTCCTTTGGCCTTCTTAAAACAATAAAGAGTTTCTTATCTCTCCTCCCTAGGCCTTCCAAAGATACGGCTATCCGTGCCGTGATCTTTTCTCGATTGGACTACGCAAATTCGTTGTACATTGGCATTCCTGGGTACTATCTGAATAGACTCCAGGCTACACAGAATGCGGCCGCTAGGCTGCTCCTGGGAAGTGCTAAGAGGAGCAGCGTGCGTGAATATCTCCGCGTACTCCACTGGCTTCCTGTAGCGGATCGAGTCAAATTTAAATCCCTGGTCATGGCCCATCAAGCCCTCTATGGTCGTGGGCCCACCTATTTACAGAAGCGGTTCTCCTTTTATGTCCCGTTGAGACAACTGCGCCCTTCAGCTCTCCTCCTAGCTAGGGTGCCCCGCTTCATCCGCCACAAGTTGGGCGGCTGCTACCTGGCTGTTAAGGCTGCCCAGGTGTGGAATGCCCTTCCGTTTCCATTACGCAATACTCAAGACCCGTCAGCCTTCAAGAAACTTTTAAAAACTCACCTGTTCCCGTAAATGACGATGGTATAGTTCAGTGACTCCTCTTGGATCCGGGCGGGGACACTCTTCGGAGTAGCTTTTGCGCGTTATAAGAGTACTTAACATACCATATAGCATTTATTATATTTTTTTCTCCCTTTAAAAGTAATATTTTACATTAATTACAAAGATATTTAACTTAAAAATATATATATATTTTTTAACTTTAATAATTTTTTTTGTTTCCTTATAGTTTACCATCTGAATATCTTTTCTGAGTGTGAAAAGTTACAAGTAGTAACTTTACGCTCATAAATTAGGCTTTGACCCTGAACTCAGGGGGCGAAGACACGTAAGCCTACACTTTGTAGTAAATTTACACTTTTAAATGGTGAATAGCCTAAAGTAGTAAATGTATTACAAAGTGTGAGGTTAAACTTGCAAATGTAAATTAACTCCTGTATAAGTTTACCTTTGTGACTATCCTCCCTTTATGTTTATTGAATATAGGAAACTCTATTCTTCTAAAGATGGCTTTTTAGTAGTGCACTTTGGAGGTAATAAGGATCTATTCATTCAAAGAGTGCATTCCAGTGGTCCAGTTTGGAGGAAACAGAGGAGTAGATGCCAGCTCTGATGTGTCAGGGTTTGCAGAGATGTGCTTTATATTTCAGATCCTTTTAAGGGAGAAGTTGCTGAAGTCAAACTGACCGTCCCATTCTGGTAAAGACTTCCATCTCCCTACTAAGTTCAAATGCAATTGCCAAGATGATAATCCACTCCACGCTTCTTTCTTATTTGGTGGCATTGCCCATAATAATTTAGAGACCATAATTTAAAGAAATAAATGCACTCCTATCCAAATTGACAGAGGAATCTAGCAGAAAGTGTTTCAATAGTAAAAATCCAAAGACCTGTACATGAAGGCGGAATTTGGGTCCCTCACTTTGAGGCTTATTATTTGCCAACTCAACTATAATGGGCAATTAGGTGGCTAGGAGATAAGCCTGATCCAGCAGGGGAAGACGTTGAGGCTACTCTCACAAATAAATATTTACTTAAGGCTATCCTGGGAGACAGAAAGACAGCAACGACTCAACCTTAGTCACTATGCACAGCTAGACACTGCTTTAAAAGATAGTTAACAAGCCTGAATACTGACATAGTAAACAGATTGTCCCATTGCCATGCTACTTGATATTTACAGAGGTGACGTGGATATTTGGGAAACAGCCATGATATGCAGGTGCTTTTTAGAAGGTAGGAGACCTATATGATAATGTTGAAATTTGCAATTTTAAAATGATCAGCGTCATACACAGAACAAGTGTAGTACAATTCATGGCCTACATGGCACTGACAAGAGCAGCAAGACTAAAGTGATGACAGGAAATGTATGAACCATCCAAGCCTATAGCACTACATATCCTGCTAATTCATGGACAATATAAATGGGCCACAACTTTAATATATAAATTCCTTTCACCTGCATTTCACTCTGATAATAGCACATTGAAACAAACTGAGGGGAGCAATTAGGCAGATAACTATCTGCCACTGAGTGGACAAAAAGCTTAGAATACACAAGAAGTGTATCTTGTAATCAGAGGTGTAGCCAGTATGTTAAGGGCCCTAGTGCAAAGAAGGATATAGGCCCCCCTGACTGCTGTTTGAATTATAGAGTACAGCAATAATCAAGATTTGGTGGCCCCCTCAAGCTTCTGGGCCTCTCGGTCCCTTTGCCACTATTGCATCAATGGAAGCTATGCCTCTGCTTGAAATCATTGCCTCAAACTCACTAAGTTCAATTACCTACATCAAACATAGCTCCCCCCAAAAAGACTAAACAACATTTATCCTGCGACAACAGACTGCTGCCCTCAATGTGACATGAAAATGGTGGGCTTTTACTATATGGTGTGGGAATGTATGGTAATCCTGTGGTACTGGAATTACACAACATTGTTTGTTGTGGAAAAAGCAGACAGGTGTCTACAAGCTTCACCCAAAGCTTGCTTGCTGTCAAATATACTAGGCTGAAAACAGCAAAAGCTGTCAGGAAATTAATTGATTTGGCCCTCGCTTTTGTAAAAAGCAGGAAAGACATAAACTAGAAAATTGGAGAAGTACCAAATGTCAACACTTAGCTATGGGGCTGGAAGAAAAAGGCAACTGAGAGCGCAGCCAAGACTTCCCAACAAAGACAAGCTGAGGGAGCGAGGACACATAACTACTGACACCATATTCATGAAGTTAGCGGAGAAAACCAATGAGTCTCTTTTGTTAACATTAGGGGGGATATTCTCAAGAACGTGTGATAACTATCGCAAAATTTGCTTATAGCAACTTTGCACATCGCAGTCAACCGTGGGAAAATAACTCTGTGTTCACGTTGTATTCTCAATACGGCAGCACCATGCAATAGCCAAATGACCGCGTTAAAAATAACGCAACGCCGAAAAAACATTAACGCAAAAAAAGTTTTGATGTGGCCAATCGCCTTACAAAAATCAGCGATAACCTGCGACAGGCCTGCAATTCCCACACGTCATGCGGCAAATGCACTATAAAAACACCGAAAAACACAAACACAATAATTCAAACTGCGTAGCACCATGGAGGAAGCCAGAGCAAGTACAGAGGATGACCAGAACCCCACAAGCCCCCAGGAGAACCTGCCTGGGACCTTGGGATCAAGGGCAAGGAGAAGAAGACGAGGAAGACGAGGTTCAGTCCGCAGGAAAACAGGATCATCATCACAGAGGTGATAGAACACCACCAACAATTGCTGGTCACCTCCAACGTGCCATTGGCAAATAAAAATGCAATATGGCAGGCCATCCTGGACAAGGTGAATGTAGTCGGAGTGAGGAAGAGGACAATTGGAGAGGTCAAGAGAGGGCTGGAATGATGCGAAGCGCAAAACCAAGAAGAAACTTGCTGACCACCATCAGGCAGCAATGCAGACTGGAGGTGGCAGACCAGCTTAACACCAGGAGCTGGATGAGATGGAGGAAATGGTGTCCACAGTCATCAGTGGGGAGATGGTGGCAGGAGTTGGGGGTCCGGACACTGCTCGACATGACCTGACACAACAGCACCAGGGTGAGTACCGAACAGGGACTAGGGACGGGGGAGATGGGCACAATGGCACACATGCACAATTAAGTAGAGCACACTGCACACCCACAATGGCTCTGGATCATGTCCGTGATCCCCTTGGCACAATGCAGCACACATACAAACACCAAGTAGGCCCCCGTCCACTATGGGCCTAAAGGTGTCCCCCCCACACAGCACCAATCTCACAACCAACCCATGCATACGTGTGAAAACCAGCAAAGCGGCATGTTTGTGAGCCACACTGACAATGCAAGTAACACTGCATGACGAATAGCATGGCTGCAGTCCAATTATCATGACATGCTGCACGCCACGACACTGAGGTGGCTGAGTGTGGAACACATCCGGAAAGGAGCAGGTCACACCCTGACACAACCACATGCTCACACAACCCCTGACGGCAACAACGCATCTGCGGATAGACCATGCCCAAGAGCCCAAATCAGCCAAGTCTGCAACATTTCAGCACCGTAGAAGAACAGAAGTCAAAGGCACACCAGCTCAAAGGGATAAGGGGCAGCAAAATCACAAGGGCCACAACATGCAGACCAATGCATCAGACACTAACAGGCAGCATTCAGTCACGGTACAGTTCCACGTGACAGCCGTTGTGCATGTGCCCGGGATGTTCGGACAGTGCGTTGGTGGCTCTCGTAGAACCGGCACTCTTCTGAACTGCAGCAGTTATGTGGATGATATGTCACAGCTCGGAGCAATGAGTCGTATGTGTGGGCAATGTTTGGATGTATGGGTTGTTGTGTACGTAAGTGTCAAGCATTCCATGCAAAAGTACCTCGAGCCGGGACTTCTGTGTGTGGGGTGCAGATACATTGCTCTTTCATTTGCACTGTGTGTCGTGTGGGAGTCGTCATCATCTGCCATGGTTTCTTTCTCAGCGGGTGCCGGCAGCATGCAAGACCAAGGTCGGAGATGCAGATGTCCTTCCGCATTATGTATTGGGACAAAGGTGCTTTCATCCCTAATGTTAGTCTGACAACTGCTTTCATTCGGGAAATGTGATTTGGCTTTTGCGCGGAAAATGAGGCTAGGCCTTAAGCTTATGGTGCACCAATGGCGAAACACACACAACAGTTGGCATGTATGATCCAAGAGCCCGAGCGGTCTTGCGCTCCTTGTACAATCCCTACGTGCGCGGCCGCACTCCGGGTGCATGCAAAATTGCAACATTGTCGATTGCGGGCCGTGTAGCGCCCACACTGTGACAGAGACACACGCATCACTTGGTTTCCTGGCCAGCCCTGAAATGAACCACACCCAGAGCCCAGGGATAATTATTCACACCCCTACGCTGACCTGGCGTATGCCGACCCAGCCCACTTGGCTTACGTATAAAGGGGGGGACGACGTCCCTACGTGACCCAGTTCTTCCCCACTGCCAGAGGTGACATGGCTGCATCCACCTGGCATATCACGAGACTCAATCATAAAGGGTCCATGACTTGCGTTGCACAACCTTGGTGGTACCGGATACACAGCGGACGACATGGGCCTACTGCCACGGGACGGTGACTTTCGGTGCAATGAGGTAGGGGCACCTTAAGTGCTGAGCGGGTGTGCAGCCGCGATGATGCGCCGTCCTGGCTGTCTGGACTGGTAAGGATTAGTGTGAGCCCTGCTGGACCGCAGTGTAGGCCTGAGCCAGGGGGCAGCGCGGGCCTACTGCCACGTGGCATTGCCTCGCAGTTCACCGTTAGTGGCACCTAAAGAGCTGGGCGGGTGTGCAGCCTGCGATGATGCCGTGTGCACTGATATGTTCTCTGCCATTGTGTAATCAAGACCCAGAATCAGGTGTGTGACCTAGTGGTCCGCGGTGCGGGGCTGCATGATGTGGAGGCTGCCAAGGTTGCGGGACCTGGGCTTGGAGCTTGCATGGGCATGTGGTGGGCCCTCTTGGAGACACACCGGTGGCAGAAGGTGAGCAATGAGGCCTGGTTGCGCAGGGGCGGCCAATCACCGCTGGGTGGTGGGAGGGGCTGGTGTGCAGCAGACTGTGTGCGCAGGTGCAGGCAAGTACTGATGGCGTGTGCAATGATGTAGACTCTGCCATTCATGATTGCGGAATCTGTTTCAGATAAGGGACCTGGTGGACTGCAGTGTGTACCGGCACATGGTTGGAGACACACCGGTGGTAGAAGGTGAGCAGTGAGGCCTGGGTCTGCTCCCTCTCCCCCTCGCTGTCTCGCTCTTTCTCTCTCTCTTTCTCTCTGTCTCTCTCTTTCTCTTTCTCTCTCTTTCTCTCTCTCTTTCTCTCTTTCTCTCTCTCCCTCACTTCCTTTCACTCTCTCTCACTTGTGATTGTGCGACATCAGGCGAACTGTTTTGTTCAGGATTTCGTACAGTTGGTGTGATGTCTCTTTGTCCGGGGGGAGTTCTATGGGTGGTTGCGTGGGCATTGCAGCCCTCTTGGGGCTCAGAGCTGCATGATCAGTGGCTCCATGGCAGCTGTCCTTCTGTAGGTGTGACTCTGGGCTGGGCTCCCTTTCATGGTGCAGGTCGTCGTCCGACTTAACACCAGGTAAGAGCAGGTGTTAAATCCCTGCTGCTAACGCGCCTTATCGCATGTTTTGTGAACTTATCGCCGATCTGGCTGGTTGTTCAGAATGTTGCGAAGTGGTGTTGTCATGGCTTTTTGCATGGGAACGCCTACTCTGCATCTCATTAGCGTTAGTTGCCGGTATCATCCATGCGATGTTTTCTGCGGCTGCTATCGCAGGAAAACTGGTGATATCGGAAGTTAGCACCAGCTTGTGAATGGTGCGATTAATTTATCGCCACTTTGGCGGTGATAAAGTGCCACTAGCTCGGCGATAGGTCCTTGAGAATATGCCCCAAGGTGTCTCACCTACATAATATCTTACATACACAGTATGGAACTGCCCTCATCGAAACAGGCTAACTCACACTACAGAACCTTATGTAAGGGCTTCAAGGACAATACGTACTGGATCACACCAAAGGAGGGCAATTAGAATGAAAACTGTGTTATGAGTATGATGACATAGCACCATGCAATTGGTCAATTGCCTCATAAGAAAGCTCAGCCCCGTGTTCATTAAATCCCAGTAAGGAAACTCATGCAAGAACAGACTGGATTCTTTATCTATTTGGATTTAATGTTTTTGGTGAATAAAATGTGATGCTCTAGGTAAGTATGATAAAAATCCAGAAATCAATCAATCAATCAAGAAATTTGTAAAGCGCACACTTACCCGTGAGGGTCTCGAGGCGCCGGGGGGGGGGGCGCTAGTGCTCGAAAAGCCAGGTCTTGAGGAGTCTTCTGAAGGTGAGTAGGTCCTGGGTCTGCCGTAGGTGGGTGGGGATGATGTTCCAGGTCTTGGCAGCGAGGTAGGAGAAAGATCTGCCACCGGTGATCTTTCGTTGGATGCGGGGGATAGCAGCGAGGGCGAGGTTAGCTGAGCGGAGCTGGCGGGTGGGGGTGTAGAAGTGGAGTCTGTCGTTCAGGTAGGCTGGTCTGGCGTTGTGGAGTGGTTCGTGTGCGTGGGTGAGGAGTTTGAAGGTGATCCTCTTGTTGACGGAGAGCCAGTGCAGGTCTTTCAGGTGGGGGGTGATGTGGCTGCGGCGGGGTAGGTCGAGAATCAGTCGTGCGGAGGCGTTTTGGATGCGCTGAAGTCGATGCAGGTGCTTGGCTGGGATTCCTGCGTAGAGTGCGTTGCCGTAGTCCAGCCTGCTGCTAATGAGGCCCTGTGTAACAGTTCTCCTTATTTCGGATGGGATTATTATTATTATTATTTATTTTTGTAGAGCGCATAGTCACCCTGAGGTATCCCAGCGCTAACGAGAACCCTAACTCTCCAGTTTGGTGGGCCAGGGGCAAAACAGAGGTGAGGAGGAGGGGGGGAGGGGACAAAGACTCAGTGAAGGGGAAGGCGTGAGTTATTTGGGAAAAAGATGAGTTTTTAGTTGCTTCCTGAAGCGAAGGTATTGTGGTTCGAGTCGCAAGTCGCGGGGGAGCGAGTTCCAAAGACGTGCGGTTTGAACTGAGAAGAGTCTTCCTCCGGCTCGGGCTTTCTTGAATCTGGGGGAAGTAATGAAATGTTCTGTGTCAGACCGGAGGGATCTTGTGGCTTTATAGGGAGTGATGAGTTTACTAAGGACTGGGGGGCCTTGTTTTTGCAGAAGTTTGTGGGCTAGGCATAGAGCCTTGAATTTGACTCGCTCCCTTATGGGAAGCCAATGGAGGTTTTTTAGAGCAGGTTTAGCGGAAGTTCTGGCAGGGGTATTTGTGATAATCCGGGCTGCGGTATTCTGGATTCTCTGAAGCTTGTTGAGAGTCGCTTCAGGAGCGCCCAGATAAATCACGTTGCTATAGTCAAGCCTTGACAGTATAAGGCCTTGAATTAGCAATTTTTGTGAGTCGAAGGGTAAGAGGGGCAGGACTTTTCTCAGGGATTTTAAGAGGCCGAAACAGGTCCCAGCTACTTTCTTAGCCTGAACTGTGAATGAGAGGTCAGTGTCGATCCAGACCCCCAGACTCTTAACCTCTTCTTTTGGGTCAGGGGGAGGGCCCAGGCAAGCGGGCCAGATGTTAGGGGAGAGTGAGAGGCCTTTCGGGCCGAGGAGCAGGACTTCGGTTTTTGTCCCATTTAATTTTAGAGCGGACTTATTCATCCAGCAATGGACCTGCGTAAGGCAGTTGAATAGGTCTGCTGATTGTTGTCTGGGGTGAGACAGAGATACTACTAATTGTGTGTCGTCAGCATAGCTGACGACGCTCACTCCGAATGGGGTGATGACCTCCTCCAATGTGGACATATAGATATTAAATAATGTGGGGCTCAGGGAGGAGCCCTGAGGCACACCACATTGGAGGGGCATTTCGGAGGAGCGGGCGTTCTTCTCCCAGATCTGGTAGGTCCGTTGAGCTAGGAAGGATGAAAGCCAGGATAAGGCCGAGCCTTCCACGCCAACTCTTTTAAGTCTTTTAATAAGGAGATGGTGGTTGACGGTGTCGAATGCCGCACTTAGGTCGAGGAGGATCACTGCCACTGATCCTCCTCCGTCCAATAGTGTTCTGGCCTCTTCTACCGCTGCCAGGAGGGCGATGTCAGTGCCCTGTCCTGGTCGAAAGCCCGTCTGGGAACTTTTTAGTTTATTATTGACCTCGAGAAACTGCGAGAGTTTCCTGTTGACTAGTTTTTCCGCGATCTTACTGACTCCTGGGAGAAGGGAGATGGGCCTGTAATTCGCCAGATTCTCGGGGTCGAGGGATGGTTTTTTTAATAGGGCTTTTACGACCGCCGTCTTCCATCCCGGGGGGACAACTCCCTGTTGGAGTGAGGCATTGATCAAATGGGTCAAAGGGGGAGTGATCGTGTGGGCTACCTCCTTAAGGATCCAGAGTGGGGCAGGGTCCCTGGGGGATCCGCTCTTCATGGATTTGAGCGTGTTTCCTACTTCTTCGGTGGTAACTTGGCCCCAGGAGGAGAGACAGATAGATGATGGAGGATACGAGGGGGCAATTTCTTCACACGAATTCACAGAGGGAATTGAGGCAAGAAGTGTTTGAATTTTGTCGTGAAAGAAATTAGCCAATTGTTGGCATTTCTCCTGGTCAGCTTTGGGGTCAGTGTGGTGTCTCGGTCCCAGTTCTGGGGTTTTCAACAGCTCTTTAAGGATGGCATAGGATTCTTTACTGGAGCATCCAGCTTTCTCTATTCTCCCCTGGAAGAACATGCTTTTGGTTTTTCGGATAGCAGTTTTATAGGTAGATAGAGAGATGGAATAGATGTCTTTATTGATCTCTGATTTAAATCTTCTCCAGAAGCGTTCCGTTCTCTTGCACTCTTGACGCAGAGCTTTGAGCTCTGGGGTGTACCAGGGAGCGGAGGATAGTCTTTTAGGATGTTTAAGCATCGCAGATTTTGGGAGAAGTGTGTCTAATGAGGAGGTGATCCATTCATTGAACTGTCTGTCAGCTATGGCAGGGTCGGTTAAAGGTTCGGGGATGGAGTCTGTGAGGGCGGCGGCCCATTCATCAGGTGCGAGTTTGCGCCATCGTCGGTCGGTAACCTGGATTTTAGACGTTAGGGAGTTCGTGGTGGAAATTTCCCTAAATATGGGGACCATAAAATGGTCTGTCCATGGAAGGGTTACGGGAGGTCTGGTGGTAATGGTAGCTATATTAGTGAGAATGGGATCCAACAAGTGTCCCTTCTCATGGGTAGGCGCGTTGTTGACCAATCGGATGTTTAGAGATGTTAGGTCTTGCCGAAGGTCAGAAGCTAACCGATCCGTAGGGTCCATGAAGTGGAAGTTTAGGTCACCTAGCATAAGGAAGTTAGAGGTGGACGAAGCTAGCTGTGTCACTGATTCGATGACAGCATTAATAAAATTACCAGGAGCACCTGGGGGGCGGTAGATCAGTAGCCCTGACAGGGAGTGAGCTGGGGACGTTTGAATGGAGAATTGACAGCTCTCACAGTCCTCAATGTGAGCGTTGGAAGTTCTACAGGTGAATAGTTCCCTGAAGACTATAGCTACCCCCCCTCCCCTCCCTTTGGGTCTGTGTAGGGCTTGGCAAAGATACCCTGGGGGAAGGGCCGTGACAATGTCCGAGTCGGTGCTATCTGAGAGCCATGTTTCCGTTAAGGACAGGAGGTCGAGATCCTGATCTTGAATAAGCAGATTGGTTTCGATCGCATGTTTGGGGAGGGAACGACAGTTAAGTTGTCCCATCTTTAGTGCGGGTTTTGTCAAGTTCGCGGGAGTCGGGTTGCAGCGCATACAATTGGAGAAGGTATTACCTTCGGTATGTGTGTGGTGACAGGCAAGAATTTTCTTAGGTTGTAGTGCGCGAAGTGCCTCTCCAGTATATATCACACGGTCACGAGGGCTGCCTGGTAGAGTAACTGGGCCTGGGTCCGGCTGGGCCCGGACGGGCCCAGACGGGCTTGCCTTTGGCGCGCCTTCGGCGCGCTGACGGCGCGCCCGCTGCGCCCGTCCGCTGCGCTCCCTGAACTGACACATTATTTATGGGCAGAGGGGGTGTGAGTGGGCGATGGGCGTGGCCACCCTGAGGGGGCGTGTCCTGGTCTCCTCGGGCCGGTAATGGCGGCTTCAAGTGGGTCCTGTGTACCACAGCGATCAATCAGCTGTTTGCCAGTGACACAAGTGAGTGCAGGGGGGAGAAGTGCACAGTGGGTTTAAAACAAACACAAATTCAGACAGTTTTAAAAAGAAATACGATTTAGTGCTATGCGTTGCTCCCGGCTTCCGCCTCAGGAGTTTAGGGTAAAGTGCAGCTCTCGTAATCAGAGCGCGCTTTTATCTGTTTTCGTGGGCGGTGGGCGTGGCCACCCTGAGGGGGCGTGTCCTGGTCTCCTCGCGGCCGGTAATGGCGGCTTCAAGTGGGTCCTGTGTACCACAGCGATCAATCAGCTGTTTGCCAGTGACACAAGTGAGTGCAGGGGGGAGAAGTGCACAGTGGGTTTAAAACAAACACAAATTCAGACAGTTTTAAAAAGAAATACGATTTAGTGCTATGCGTTGCTCCCGGCTTCCGCCTCAGGAGTTTAGGGTAAAGTGCAGCTCTCGTAATCAGAGCGCGCTTTTATCTGTTTTCGTGGGCGGTGGGCGTGGCCACCCTGAGGGGGCGTGTCCTGGTCTCCTCGCGGCCGGTAATGGCGGCTTCAGGTGGGTCCTGTGTACCACAGCGATCAATCAGCTGTTTGCCAGTGACACAAGTGAGTGCAGGGGGGAGAAGTGCACAGTGGGTTTAAAACAAACACAAATTCAGACAGTTTTACAAAGAAATACGATTTAGTGCTATGCGTTGCTCCCGGCTTCCGCCTCAGGAGTTTAGGGTAAAGAGAATGGATCCACTTGAAGATCCTGCGTAACATGCGGACGGTGTTGTAGCAGGAGGAGGAGACGGCGTTGATCTGCTTCGATATGGAGAGGGAGGAGGCGAGGACGAATCTGAGGTTGCATGCGTGGTCGGTGGGGGTGGGTGCCGGTCCCAGCATTGTCGGCCACCACGAGTCGTCCCAGGCCGAGGGGGTGGGTCCGAGGATGAGGACCTCCGTCTTATCCGAATTCAGTTTCAGACGGCTGCTCTGCATCCAGTCGGCGACGGCCTTCATTCCCTCGTGGAGGTTCATTTTGGCGGTGTGTGGGTCCTTGGTTAGGGAGAGGATGAGCTGGGTGTCGTCGGCGTAGGAGATTATGTTGAGGTTGTGCAGACGGGCCACTTGTGCGAGGGGGGTCATGTAGATGTTGAACAGCGTCGGGCTGAGTGACGATCCCTGGGGGACGCCGCAGATGATGTCGGTGGCTTCGGATAGGAAGGGTGGGAGTCGAACTCTCTGGGTTCTGCCGGAGAGGAAGGATGTGGTCCATCTGAGGGCTTTCCCGTGGATCCCGGCTTCTTGAAGGCGTGTTATTAGGGTGCGATGGCAGACCGTGTCGAAGGCGGCCGAAAGGTCCAGGAGGATGAGGGCTGAGGTTTCGCCGTTATCGAGTTGGCGCCTGATGTCATCTGTGGCGGCGATGAGGGCTGTTTCAGTGCTGTGGTTTTGTCTGAACCCGGACTGGGATAGGTCCAGGATGTTGTGGTCTTCGAGGTGGCGGGTTAGTTGTGCGTTGACGATTTTCTCGATGACCTTCGTCGGGAACAGGAGCAGTGAGATGGGTCAGAAGTTCTTGAGGTCGTTGGGGTCCGCCTTGGGCTTCTTGAGGAGGGCGTTGATTTCAGCGTGCTTCCAGCTGTCCGGGAATGTGGCTGTCTCGAAGGAGGCGTTTATGACCTTCCGTAGTTGGGGTGAGATGGTTGCGTCGGCTTTATTGAACACGTGGTGAGGGCATTGGTCTGATGGTGATCCAGAGTGGATGGAGTTCAAGACCTTGCGTGTTTCCTGTCCTGCACCGCTAGTTGTATATCCAGTAAGTAATGTATCTAAGTGTTGACTGACCAATGACAGATTTGTAGACAGGCTATGTGATATGACAAACAGGTTTATGAATGTTCAAGCACATGCTTAACCCGATTCAAGGCTTATGCCCTGTTCAGGAGTTGTTTCCTTGCACTGTTAGTCTACACAGTCAGAGTTGTCATTGTGATTGTGCTTATGAACCCAGATAATGACTCTCATATCCTCAGCTTGGGCTTTCTTGAGGTTAACGTTTACCCTATTCTTGAATGGCATCCCACTCCCCTTGACACAGAGGATGTGAGTTCCTTATCCTGGCTTATCACTCTCAGTATTTCTCTAATTCCAGGAGGGTTTTAGCATCTTCCACCTGGAAAGAAGGACCTATGGTAATAAAGGCTGTTGCCTTGTATCCAGTCTCCATCCCCTCTTCCCTTGTGTTTGCCTGAAAAGAAGGAAGAGTCATGGCAAGGAAAGTTGTTGCCTTGTAGGCAGTCACTATTTCTAACTGGCTTTTATAGCTCTAGTCCTAACCCCTTTCCTTTTGCTGTCCCTCCCCTTCCATTCTCATTGGTGTATGAATATTCAGGCAAATTCCTATCCCTCCTTCCTCCACCACTACTAGATCTCCTTTCAAGTAGCTACGCCCACTACAAAAGGCTAGGTTCTGTCCATTTTTCCTTACCAACAGCCCTTGGCTTTCTCAGTGTTCTGATGTTCCCCACTCCACGAAACCTGCCTGTTCTCCCTTCCTGGGTAAAGTGGGTGTGCTCGCCAAATTTTTTAACAGATGCTCAGGTTAAAAAAATAAACAAATATTTTTGACTAGCTACAACTTAGAGGCTGATTAAGAGTCTGGCGGTCCGAGTACCAGCAGACTCGCAGGGCATGGCAGTGGGGGTCTTCCCACTGATCTATTATGAGTTGGGTTGTGGGACTGCTACAGCTCTGCCGTAGCCATCAGGCAACTGCCGTTCTCTGGCAGTTTTGCGGTGGTGTAGGCCAAAAATATGCTTTGCGGGACCACCATGGTATATTTGGAGTTTCCTCTACATAGGATTTTCATGGCTGTTCCTCCTCCATGAAAACTCTGGCGGAGAGGAAACAAAGGGGGCCTGTCAGGGCCTTCTGTGCCTCTACACCCTGTGGATGCACACAGGAGGGTACAACCTATGCCCCCCAGTGTGCCTGCATACCAGTTCTTACACGGCATAGACTTTTCAGTCCATGCAGAGCAGGAACTGTTTTGACGTTCCCATTGGGGTGCCCATTTTTATAGGCACCATCGTGGAAATGCCCCAGAAACTCCTAATCAGGCGGGCGGCCTTACCATGGGTTCGGTGCCGCAGTGGCAGGGCAGACCTGGCAGTGCACTGACAAACTCGTAATCGAGCCCTCAGTTTTTATGATATACTTATAGATTATACTGTTTTGGTATACTTAAAACAATTAAAGAGCAATTAAAAAAGGGTTATGTAGCTGGGACATAGACTGCATCATTAAAAAAAAACAAGGCACAAGAATAATGCCAAGACTTTTCACTTTTTGTAAGGAGGTTAAGTTATTATGGTGGGTGATGACTATATTAGGGCAACAGAGAGTAAGCACAGCTCTAAGGGTGTTCAAGATTAGAAATTCAGTCTTCAGAACATTAAAGCAAAGTATGTTCTGTTCACTGAGTCTTGATTGCTTTTGGAGTGGAGGAAATCTAGGTGAACTGGCTGCAGCCTTCTTAAGTTTACCTGCATCGAAATTGATTAATCATCTCCACTGTTGTAAAACCCAACACATAATGTTATCTATTACTCGGCCATTAATCTGTGTGAAGTTACTAAGGAGCTCTGAAGGCTGAACTTTATCTGTAAGATAAAGTTTGCAGCAGAAAAGACCTTTTACTACACATAATGTTGATTATGGAATTTGAATTCCATCCAGTGGAGGGAGGGGTCAGATACGCTGAATACTGACTGCAGACGGCAATGACAATGGATCTTGTGAATATGTAAATCAAACAATGTTGATGGTCGAAGATGATCAAGGAGAAGTGTCAATGAAGTTTAAGGGTCGGAGGAGGTATCAAAAAGAAGAAACAATGGTATGACGGGGGAATAGCCCTTCCCAACATTCAGTTATATTATTGGGCCTCGCAGCTCATAGTGATCAACCAATGGCTCCACGCTCCACAAGAGGAACCAGCATTACGTATGGACAGGCACACGCTTGGCATAGATGGAATTATGGGTGTCCTGTATGATAAAACTCGGAAACAAGCTCTGATTGGCCCCACGGCCCACACCGTGCATGTATGGTTTGTAGCACAGCAAGCGCTTGGTTGGGAGGGAAGGATAACATGACAGACGCTACTCTGGGACACCCCTAGGTTGGGTAAGCTACACACCAGCAGAGGTTTCTCCCGTTGGGACCAAATAGGCATCTCCACGGTTGGGGACCTGTGGAAGAAGGGGAGTAGTCACTTTTGCACAGCTGCAAGCAACATACCAGATGGTAGGGACGGAGCACTACAGATACATTCAAATAAAACACGCACTAACATAGGCCATACCCCCTGGAACTGACCTCCCCGAGTCCTCGACACTCGAGGATCGACTATTGACGGACCACCTCACCAAAAAGGCAATTTCTTTAACATATTGCAAACTGATCAACAACCAAAATGACCCCACTCACAATCTCAGGGAGAAGTGGCAAGCCGAGGTGGGTGAGTTGGTTGAACAAGACTGGCAGGAGGCCCTGGCATCCCTGCGGGAGGTGGCAATCCCATCCAAACTGAAGCTCGTGCAACTTCAAATATTGCACAGAACATATTATACCAGGACCACACTTTAAAAAATAGGGAGGGCTGATTCACCGCTTTGACTTAGAGGGTGCAGAGTGGCGGGCTCCTTTTATCATATACTATGGGACTGTCCGCACATTACCTCGTACTGGAGGGCGGTCATGAATACGATCACAGGGGTGAGTGGCTTTGAGGTTTCCCCGGAGCCGAGGAGATGTCTACTCAATGTGTGGGAGCCAACAGACCTTAACCAGACGGAGCAGAGCTGGGCAACCATGGGTATTACACTAGCAAAACGGAACATTGCTCAACATTGGGGGGCACAGACGGTTCCCTCCCATCAACAGTGGTGTAGTGTCCTAGACTGCGCAATGGTAGCGGAGAAAACTGTGTTTGTTCATAGAGGGTGTCCGCGAAAATGGATGAGGATATGGGGCAAATGGAACACTTATCGAGGGAACGTGTGCGCCCCTCCTCTAGAGGACTCGTATCTGGAACTGAGCGAATGACAAATGCAATGGATGTACTACTGGGGACAATTTTACATACTTTACTGTTCATGGGGTGGGGAATTGTGGAGGAACGAATTTGTACATATGTGATGTTGTGTGTGTCAATGGTGTGGATAACATTAGATCTGATGAGACATAAGATACATTTGATTGTAAACGGCTGTGATTTAATGCAAATATCAATACAAATTTCCCCCCCCAAAAAAAAAGAAGAAACAACTACTGTGACTGATTCCATACTATGAGAAGGCCGAAAACAAGATGAGGCTGGAGTCCAGGAATGTTTGGATTTTAAAAGTGACAATGAACCACATGAAGTAAGCTAGAAAATCATGAAGGAGTGAACTTTTAAATAAACAGGGACTGATTGGTCTTTTACCTAGAAAATGCGAAATTCAACCAAAAATGTGCCTGTTTGACTGCAAATGTATCCTTATTATCTGACACTTAATATATAATAGGGTATAATCTACACTGTAAATGTTATTGATAGATTAATTTAATTCCATGGAATGTTCTGCACCTGCCTCAGTTTGAGACACCTTGCAGTGACTCTTCTGATGCAACCTAGTCTTAATGTGATTTTGAGGGCATTTTCAACCCCTTAACCTCCTGGTTCCGTCCCACTGACAACCTGCACATACCACACAATCTAGTAGGTGACAGTACTGTTTCAATAGCTATTCAATAAAAGCTTAGCAAACCAGGGGGCATATTTAGAAAAAGAAATGTTGGAGCGTGGTGCTACGCCAAATTTGGCAAAGCCGTGCTCCAACATTTTTTTTAATGCAGGGATACGCCGTATTCACAAAAATACGGCACACCCCTGTGTTTCTCCCCGCACTGGTGCAAAAAAAGCTGCCTAGCGTTAGTGCAGGCACCCTGCTGCAATGTTGCAAGGGTGCCTGCGCTGCAGGGGTGATTTTTTATGTGCAAGAAGGAACACCTTCCTGCACATAAACAATCAATAATGGCGAATAGCTCTTTCTATGTGTGCTGCAGAAGGCAGCATACATAGAAAGAGCATAAAATGAGGAGAAGTTATTAATTTCTCCTCGGATCACCATTCTAAGACCAGGTATTCCCTGGCATTTTTGTCACTGCCTCAGCCTTGTAAATCTGGGGCAGTGACAAAAAGCAATGGGTGTTGCATTGAAACGCCCAATGCAACACCGATTGCATGCCCCTTTGCCACAGAGGACTGCGGCGGAACGGGCATACTTACAAGGTGCCTTCAAGCCGCTTTAAGTGGCTTAGTGCCACCTTGTAAATATGGGAAAGTCACTACACCCCCGGAGCATCAAAAACCGGATGCTTCGGTGGCGAATGGGGCTTGTAAATATGCCCCTAGGTGCTTTGCTTGCAAGGGTATGTCACATGCAGCCATGCTCACATGCCCTGTGCAGGTGCGCACCCTCACAATTCCTCTTTTTTGCTCCTCTGTCACTGTCGGCCAGAATTGACATAATTCGGGCTTAGTGACTTTTCTCTAATTGTTGCTGATTTTCTCACACCCTAATCTTTTTCTTCAGCACAAAGTGAATAGGCTACAACGCTCATGCATTTAAGGCATGTGCATTATGCTGCCTGCCATTTACATGTCACAGAATGCATTTGATTTACATGAAATAAAAACAACGTTGACTTCAATATCATCAGCATAAAGATAATAATACGTAGCAGAGACTTGAAAAAAATGCCTTGTTAGTGCCCCAGTACTTTCCTCACTTGCTAGTGACTAGCTTTCAAGGCCTTGATCTTGGTCCTTACAGCTCTATATGCCCTCTCTGCAAAAGTATTTTATGTTTTGATATCTTGTACAAACTCTTAGCTGAAGACACCCAATTCATCTTCTTCTTCTGTCCTCCCTTACAGATCATCCAAGGGCCTTTCTGACATCTGGCACCAAACAAGCACATACTGTGTTATGTTCAACCCTGCCAAGTAAATGTAAGTAAATATAAGTGAATTGTGTCAAAGTTGTATTTTTACTTTTTCCTGGGTTAAATCAACCATGCACTTAGGAAAATTTGTGATTTTGGCCTATGATCTCTAGATTGCTAAAAAACTAGGAATTTGAAGTCCAACTTGTGTATCACACAGGGACAATGTGACCTTTAGGAAGTCCAGTTTCCCCAGGCTGTCTGTTTCATGGTGCTTTGGTGGCTATTTTCATTTTACCCTTGGTAGAGGAGCTTGTTCTCCAACACCTCTCCAAGTTAATGCCCACAACATTGAAATACATCTTAATTATGTTGCCCCACATGACTTTCTCTCTCAGTTAGGGTGTACGTCAACCATTGATTGTTTCTAACTCATGCGCCTGCTGTAGCTTGATTTCACTTTTAGCAACGGATTCTCTCCAAAACTGGTTCTGTTATGCTGGACACCATGTCAGACCAGTACTGTTTTCCACGATAACTTGTGGGAAGGTTTGGAACGATTGATCTCCGTAAATGAGCAACCATGAGTTTATATTCATAAACTTTTGGTTGCAAATTTATGACTAAAATTATCAACCAGGAATACTGTCCCACACTCTCCTGCTAAGAAAACATAAAGCAGAAGCCTTAAATTACCAGATCCAGTAGAGTTTAATTCTCATAAAACAAAGCAATACCAATCCGATAACTTTGTTTGCATTGTGTGGCAAAGCTCTAATGCTGGGCAATATCGATCATGACATGCTATCCTCATTTGTCTCAAGAACACGGACCTTTAAAACCTCTTAAACGGTAAAAGAAAGACAACCAGGGTGGCACTGGCCTATATATGGCAATCTGGCAGCGCCGGGCGGACCGGTCTGACAAGTCAGTGAGTGGGCCAGTTTTATGGATATGGGTGGTTCGGTTTTCTGGTTTGTTAGGCCATGTCTGTGGCTCTGTGTGGGCAGGTGTTGTAAAGATCTTTTAATAAACACTAGGTGGCAGTAGAAAGCAGCACTGTGCAGGCTGTGGATACCGTTAGCTCATGGATGCAACATGAATGGATCAATCGCACATAGTGGGTTAGAAGAAAAGGGATGCATCATTGTTTTTAGGTTGAGCCTGGGCAGTGCATGCTGTATCCGAGTATGGAGTTGAAGCTTCATGTTGTATTTTACCAATTCACTTATATTTTGCCCATGGAATGTTCCACCCACCCCTCTTCCATGCATGAGCCACTCTAGAACGTTGTTAGGATTCTAAGGTGAGCACTCTTTGTTCTAACGGTCATTATGGGCCATGGGTGTCACACGTTACAGTTAAATAAATTACCTGTGACTAGACTCTTCATCGTGTTCGAGTTATTTCACTGGCGAAGAGCAGAAGTTGCGTGGAGGGCAACGATCTTTCATCCCCTCCGTGTGTAGCCCAGCTGCAGAGAACGCGCTCTGTCCATTCATCAAGATACCACCTCTACAGATTCCCGAAGACAGAGGAAACTACAGGATCAGGCTGTGCAGGATTTCTTCCAGAGGTAGTGAAAGAGGAAGTATACGCACATACCCGGGTCACGAAAGTAGCGTCTATCAGGATAGGAGCTTCGGCGTTTTGTGAAGTAAATTAAGCTTGCTGAGGAGGTACAGGATTCGACAGAGAAACGTTCATGAAGTAAATGAAAGTGCAACGTACAGTTGTACTGAGCAGCGCCACTAAGAGGAAAACCAAAGGTATTTGTGTGGAAATATTTTAGCGCGTATATGTGAGGTAAAATAAGCACGCAGAGGAGACACAAGATTCGAGAGGAAACTATACTTTAAGCTAATGCTACTGCGCGTACATTTGTAAAGTGAGCAGTGTCACAAAGTAAAAGAAGTTAAGGTATTTCTGAGGAAACATTTAGTGTTGTTCCTGACGCTCTGCGGTATTGAATTTAGCAGGAGGAAGCGTACGCTATTAAACTTCCAGAAGGAGTTGAGTTTCTGGATAAGAAACTTTGGAAAATTCAGCGGTGAGTGAAGAGAGTTATTGTGACACTGGCAAGGGAAATTTTGATGATAATTTTTATCACTATGTACTGCAGACAAGAGGAAATCATATAGAGAATGTACCTATGAATAAGCCTACCTTGAGGAGAAATATACTGGGATTGTAAACCACAAATATTTTCCAAAGAAATTATACTGTACCTGTGTGAGATTTTAATGTGAACAACAATATAATTGTTTTAATATGTAGAGTTAAATTACATATATCTGTAAAATTCATTCTTGCTAGGTTGGGGGGTATTGACCTATTGTATAGTTTCAGAATAGTATTCTTGGGTTGCAGTAATACATTGAATTTATAAACATATATTTTACATATAGACTCTATTCGGGTGAAACGTTGTTTTAGTAACAAAATGGCAGCGGCAAGTATGACCCAACCCCCACCGTTCTTAATAGAGGAAGGAGAACCCCAAATGGCATGGAAAAATTGGATTAAAGGGTTTGAGACGTATTTAATTGCCATAGGTGCAAGTGGATTTTCTGCAATAAGGAGACAGCATATTTTATTACATAACCTGGGTCATGAAGGGAGGAAAATTTTTGATAGTCTTCCAGAACTTGAAGATGAAAGGGGTGAGAGGGATGTGTATGATATTACTATTAGAAAGTTAAAATTGCAATTTGCAGATAAGATAAATGTCGTTTTAGAAAGGCATACATTTTTGGGAAGAAGTCAGGGAAAGAATAAAAGGGTAGGAAATTACATAGCAGTATTAAGAGGTTTGGCAAACACTTGTGAATTTAATGAGTTAACAGATTCCCTCATTAGAGATCAATTAGTACGTTGTACTAATAACAAAAACATTCAGGAGAAGTTATTAGTGGGGAATCCTGATTTGAAGAATGCTATTGAAATAGCTAAAAGTGTAGAGCATTCTGCTGAATGTGTAAAAGAAATGTGCGTTAGCAGTGAAAAAGAAGTAAATGAGATACATGGAGAAGATAAAAATGTATGGGTTGTCAAGGAGAAAAAAAAGATGAAACGACGAAAGAGACTAATAAGGGAAGATTTCTTCAAGAAAACAGAATGAAGTGCTTTAGGTGTGGAGGCTCTGGTCATCTTGCTAATAGTGTAAATTGTTGGGCAAGAACAGCAACGTGCAGAATTTGTAATCGTAAGGGACATTTTGCACGTGTATGCAAGGATTCCTCTGCAAGAACTGTAAATGTCATTGATAAGAGTGAGGAGGACAGAAGTAAATATGTTCTTCAAGTTGATGTGGAGGGAAGTAAGGATGTATATATGGCAAATTTGCCCAAGTGTGAGATTGGATTGGATGGAAGAAGAGTAGAACTTTTTTCAGACTCATGTTCTCTGTTCACATTTATCAATAGTGAAACTTACCACTCTAAATTTGATGATCAGGCATCACACCTAGTTGAACCAGATGTAATTCCTGTTGGATACAATAAAGATATCATACCACTGGAAGGTGTAGCCATGATGAGGATCACATTTAAGGACAGGAGTACTGTAAGAAAGGTGTACATAGCCAGGCAACGATCTAATCTTTTAGGATGGGCACATCAAAAGGATTTGGGCCTGAAACTTGATCCCACAGCGGAAGTACCTGTCATGTTGGTGGAAAGATCGGCATGTGGTATGGAACTATTGGATGCATTTCCAGAAGTATTATCTGACAAGCTAGGATGTTTGAAAGAGTTTGAGCATAAAATAAAATTGAAGGAAAGTGCAAAACCGGTGGCACACATGTGCCGAAACATACCTATAATGTTGAAGGAACCCCTTAGACAAGAACTGGACATGTTAATCAGTCAAGGTGTGATTGAAGAAATTGAAAGTGCGGAATGGGTTGCTCCCACAGCTATCACGTCTAAATCTAAAACTAAGGCCATCAGATTATGCATAGATTTAAGGGGATTAAATAACAATATTTGGATTGATAGGCATCCCTTGCCTAATATAAATCAAATGCTGAGTCAGATAGGAAATGCTGAGTTTTTCTCAGTAGTCAATTTATCCTCAGCCTATCATCAGGTGAAACTTCACCCGTCCAGCAAAGCATTGACCTCTTTCAGAACACTGTTCGGTGCATTTAGATTCTGTAGGATGCCTTTTGGACTCGCATCCGCAGCAGCGGTGTTTCAGAGAGTCATGCAAAGAATTTTGGAAGGTGTAGACAGAGTACTATGTTTCCAGTATGCGTTGCTAATTTTTTGAAAAAATGAGAGGGAGCATAATGAGACTTTCCGAACTGTTTTTTCTAAGCTAAGGGAGGCAGGTTTAACTTTGAAGAGAGAGAAGTGCCAAGTAGGAGTACTTTCTGTCACGTACCTCGGACATATTATTTCAAGAGAAGGTATAAAGCCTAAAGTAGATTTAGTCGAAGCTATAAGATCAGCCCCTGTTCCCACAAATAAGTAAGAATTAAAATCCTTCCTTGGGTTGTCCGAATATTATTCAAAGTTCGTAAAAAACTTTGTGGACATTACTCATCCGTTACGAAGCTTGTTAAGGAAAGGAGTAAAGTTCCGTTGGAGTGTAGAGTAAGCTTTCAACAAGTTAAAGTGCCAAATTGTAAATGCTCCCTTGCTAGGATAATTTGATACGAGTGAATGTACTATACTCACTACGGATGCAAGCACCAAAGGTATAGGGGTAACTCTCAGTCAAGTGGTGGAGGATGAGGAAAGGATTGTAGCATTTGCATCAAGGGCATTATCTGAAGCAGAAGCTAGGTACTCAGTAGTGGAAAGAGAGGCACTAGCCTGCTTCTGGACAGATAAGCATTTCCAAGTATTCTTGTGGGGTATTCCTTTTACCTTAAAAACTGACCACAAACCTTTGGTGAATGCATTTTCTGTTAAGGATATTGAAAGAACCACACGTAGAATTACAAGATGGTTCCTTGGTTTAGAAGTGTACAATTTTAATATTGTGTATATTCCAGGACCTAGTAACCAAGCAGCTGACTGCTTGTCAAGACTTCCTCTACCAAGTGAAGAATCAGAAGAAAATGTAGCTGAAGAATATGTGATTGCAGCTATCACAGATGGAATACAGGAGAAGGAATGGGAAAGCAGAATGAAAAATGATCCCACTATCCAGAGCGTAAAGGAATACATTTTGAAAGAATGGCCAAATAAGTGCTCGGATCTTACAGATGATGTAAAAAGATTCTGGGAGGTGAAGAACCAATTGTACATAAGTAGTGAAAATTTTTACGGGGGACAAGCTCGTTCCACCTGGAAGCTTGAGTGGAAAAATAATTTCGTTAGCACCTGAAGGCCACTTAGGATGTAATTTAACAAAGAGTAAGATCAGATTACATTACTGGTGGCCAGGCATGGATGCTATGATCGAAAAGTGTGTCTGACAATGCATAAGATGCTCACGTAGCGACAAAAGCAAACATGTAAATAAAAGTCATATTTCTGCTGTGGTAGCACCTATTGCTCCTTGCAACAAATTGGCAGTAGACATCAGTGGTCCATTAAATGTAAAAGGGTTAGGAGGAAGATTCATATTGACATTAGTGGATTATCACTCTAAATGGGTGGTCATAACAATTGTCGACAATGTCATTACTAGTACTGTCATTAACTTCTTACAAAATGTTTTTAGGAATGAAGGTGTTCCACAAACGTTAATAACAGATAACGGAGTTCAATTTTCTTCATCACTCATGAAAGAGTTTTTGTATAAATTTTCTGTAAACCATGTGCAAACTGCTCTGTATTGTCCTAGAGCAAACGGCTTAGTTGAAAGAGTTAAACGTATGCTAAAAGAGTGTATCAAACTGAATGTTAACAAGGGTTTGGACGTCAGGAAAGAGTTTGATGAAATGATCTGGTCATACCTGGTAAGCCCTCACTCCATCACGGGGGTTTCCCCATTCAAGTCTCTCAAAAGAAGAGAACCAGACACCAAGTTAAGTCCCTTGTGGCTGGTTGGTAATAAAGTGGAAGAAGTGGACCGTAACAAGATCAGAGATAGAGTTCAAGAACACCAAAGGAAATACGTCAACAGGTATAACAGTAAGGTGTTAGCGAGGAGTAAGATTTGGAAGGTAGGGGATGTCGTAAGGGTAAAACTGCCAAGATCTGTGTATTCTGGGTCTTCAAAGTTTTCAGAGAGAAAGAAAATTTGCAAAGTGTTCAGAAATATGGTACTGCTTGATGATGGACAAGTGTGGAGCAATGACACAATTGTCAGAGATAACAGTGAAGATATATAAAATGCTTCAATGGAACACAGAGTACAAACAAATGTTGGACTAAGTATTCAACCAAAAAAGGTGTTTCTTAGGAACCAATAGAAAAAACCTTTGTGGCATAATGATTATAAAATGTTTTAATTATATACGTAATCCTTGAAAGTTTTATTCTGTACTCTTTTTATGTTTTTTTCCCTAGGGAAGGAGATGTGTTGTATTTTACCAATTCACTTTTATTCTGCCCATGGTATGTTCCACTACCCCTCTTCTGTGCATGAGTCTCTCTAGAACGTTGTTAGGATTCTAAGGTGAGCTCCCTTTGTTCTAACGGTCATTCTGGGCCATGGGTGTCAGACGTTACAGTTAAATAAATTACCTGAGACTAGACTCTTCATTGTGTTTGAGTTATTTCAATTCGCCCACTCTCCGCCCATATTTTTCATTGGCTTGTGTCATTGTGCTTTGTAAATGGTGGCTTCTGATTCATTAATAGGCTTGTTAGTCCCTCCTTAGTACCACCTTGTCTTCATTTGTAACCTCTCATGAGGACTGGCCCTTTTACTTCTGTTGTTACACTGTATGTCTTATTTAGTCTGTAAGCACTATTTTCTTTAATGAGTTTCTCCTACTGCAGGCATGACATGCTTTTCTGCAAATTCAGCGCACCATAGGGGCTTTCACTTTCCAAGCAGCCCGGCACAATGGCGGCAGATTCTTTTAAATTAAATAGACCCTTTCGAATTTACAAGAGTTTAAGCTATTGGGCTGACAATGCCTTTTATTTATGTTTTAATTATCAAGACCGATAAATAAAAGGCATTGTCATTTCCAATGCCAATACCTTAAACTGTCGCAAATGCGAGACCCATTGCATTGCAACGCTTGTTATTTTTTGATCGGGAAGCAACATAGTGAAATTCACTGAAGAATTTTTCTAATATTACCACACACATTGACAGCAACAAGCATAATTACAAGGGGTTTCCCATTGATTAAAGACCACCCACACACCATCCATGTCTTAAAAAGACCAGAGTTGCTCGATTTACAAATTAGGGGCACTTTTTTTTACTATTTAGTTCGAAAATTTGTGCCACTTTTATTCTGGTGCTAAAGGCCTATTTTCTGCCTTGGTCCGATCCTGACCACATCGCCCTATCTGTGAAATGATTTTACTGACTTTTCTTCCCAGCCTGCTTCAAATTCATCACATCTTCTCTCATTTCCAAGGTCAAAATATAGATACCACATGTCTGGCCGCACCATACAACACTTCCCTTGCAAAGATGGAAATCTAGGCAGAGTTCAAAACAAGTGCTCAGAAAGCCAATAGGCATGGCTTTTAATGAGACTGTTTCTTCACTGAGTGCCAATTTTGTGTGTGTGGTTATATGAATTGTTGGGAGGGTTAATGTGCATATCAGGCAAAGGGCAAATTTATAGATGGATGACCGAGTGTGTTCACATGTGTGATTGAGTGAGTGCATGGATTAATGAATATGTGAGTCAATACAAGGACAAATAGCCGATTCAAAGGATGACTGCATAAGACAATAAGTGAGTGAATGGTCGTTCGCAGTCATGTGGCTATCCATACACCCACTCAAGTTGTAGCACAGCCCATCGATTACCAAGCACTTTCCTTATTAAACAGCAGACATACTGGCTTGGCCAATGATTGTTCTTAATTACTCCATTTTTATAAACTGGCAGACACAAATACGCCTGTGGACTTCAGTTAGCCTATCTGACAAAAGATCCATAACCTCTTCTTTATGATTTCAGCAGGACCCACAAACACCACAAATAGAGATTTAGAGGCTGCAAGGAAGACCAATAAAAATCGTCCCTCTTGCAGGAGATAATTAACGCTACTTCCTTGGATGGCCAGAGATATTCGCAAATTACCCTGTGGATCAATTGAGAGTAGATCTTGTGGCATTAAAGGCTACATCAGCATTCTACCGACTCACTGAGTTGAGTTCAGGCAAAAGAATGCCGAGGATTGAAATGAGGCAGCTACACTTCCCAAGGAGAGTCGCTCTCCAGAGATCCGACGCTCCCCATGATGACGTCACAAGTATAATGGTACCAGTCACAAATCACTTTCAGTATTTCCATATCTGGAATTGGCGCCAAGCCAGTGGCCTTTTGTATATCCATCATTATGTTAGTACAGCAGGTTGGACTTCTTTGTTGTTTTCATCTTAGTTGTCACTCTCTCATTAACTAGGGCGAAAACACAGCCCTTTTAAAGCCATTATGTGTTTTGGCTGCAAGTGTGCCTTTGTGCATGGCCGTTGCAGAAACAGGAAATACAGGACTTTAGCCCAGCCTGCTTTTAATGTTTTGCCAAGTTTCACCCCTTTTATTCGGTTCTTTTCTTTAATGAAATGCGAGTTAAGAATGGCACTTTAATCCTTCTGCAGCAGCTCCATACTTAGATCTACATATCTATGTGTGAACTGGAAACTTAAGGTGGAGGTACTCCTGCTTTTCAAAGCACACTGGCAAATTTTAAAGCACCAGCAAATCGGAAACTTTGAAACCTGTTGCACTTTTACCACGGAAACGGACCCTCCCAGGCATGCAAGTTCCCTCTCCCTCTCCTTTCCATGGCCCCATTCTTTACACTCCCTTTTCTTCACAACAGTTTTGGAGGACACAAGTTTATGGTGTAAAAAGGCTGCAGTTTATTTTCAAAACACACGTGGATCATACATGTCTCAACATTATGGTTGCGCATTTGCGACCCATGTTTCTTGTCATAATTCAAATCTCTTAGTAGTGTTGTCCCTCTTGTTTTGTTTCCATTCCTAGCTGACAGTACTAATCTTGTGCGATGGTCCGTTCGCCAGGTATCCCAGGGTTTACAGTTCTAGGCTTCCCTTGCTACCGACCTCGTGGGCGGCCGTCAGACCTGGCCCGGGCTGCAAGTGCCGTTCTGCTTTGCCTGAACCCTTGCTGACCACTCGCCTGCTCAACCGTGCCCCTGCCTTGTGGCATCCCAAGGACACTGTCTGAGCAGCCCTTCTATTCTGAATGACTTTGTGTGCTGTTGACTGCTTACCTGTGTCCCTGCTGTGATGCATCCCAGGGACACTGTTTGAACAGCTCTTCTATCTAAGTTACTCCTTTCCATGGGTACCTTTCTGTGCTGCTCTGCCCTTTCCCACTGTTTTCACATCTGTGACTTCTGTATTCGGGTGTGGGTGGGTGGGTATCACTGGTGAGGTCAGTTGTGTGCTTCAGGGGGCCCGTGCCCCCTTTTTACCTTCCTCCGTTTGTCTGCCACTTGTTCTCCTATTGGGCCGTTCCCTCCTTTTGAATGACGTGCCCAATTACAACGCTGCATTTTTGCGGGCTTTTCGCCTCGCAACCATGGTCGCGCTCCCTCTGTCTTGAGGGGTTCCCTATGGGCCCTGATTGGTCCAGCTTTGCTTCCCGGCCCACGCTACAACTTCACGGTTCAAGGATACCGAAGCCTAAGCAGAGCAACATAAAGCTTTATGACAACTGTATAATTTAGGGTTATGCAGGGTAACTATACGGAAGGGCAACCGAGGCTTTGGCGGCAGGTGACATGGGAGCCTTGACCCCCCTTCTGGGCTTTTTATCATGTGGTGCAGTCCATAAACTGTCAGGATCTAATTGACTGAGGGGCTGTGTGGGCATAAGGGACTAACTGTCAAGTAGGAGAGGGGTTGTCTCCATTTTGTTGGAAGCGACACATCAGTCACCTGGGCAGAAGCAGGGTTCATTACGCAGGCAGGCCTATTATACAGATAGGTAAGTCGACATCTAAAAGAGTGGTGGTGTCTGTTTTAGCACTTCAGGAAGCAGGCAGGGAGAACTAACTGAAGCCATGAATGCTTCGGCAGGCACGGGTCCCTAGGAGGAGGGTGTCCAGTGAGGTGATCATCTGACCGGGTGGCAACAGCTGTTTTGGCCTGCTGCCCCCTAAAGACAGTGGTAAAAAAGGGTGACTGCAGGGCAGAAAGGTTTAAAAATAAAGAAAGTAGGGGCAAAAAGGTGACAGGCCACCCTCCACAGACCAGCCTGCCAAAGAGAGCAACAGGGGAGAAGGCAACCCTGCCACTGGGTTCAGCAATGGAAGCGGGACTTAAGGAAAGCACAGGGGTGCTTAAGCGTGTAACGCTTGCACGCGATTTCTTTTTTGTCAGGTCACTTCACCCATTTATGTGACAACGATATTTGGGCATTTCCTGTGAGTTGATGGATGATGCTGGGGTGCCTGTAGCGGAACAGATAAGTCACTTGGCCCAGCATCAGCTTTGAAGTTCTTAGGTACTGAAATTGATTCCATCAGAATGCAGGTGCAGATGGCAGAGGCCAAAAGAATGGGATTTTAGAATGACCTGGAGATATGTTGGAGAAAAAGAAGTTGTTGGTGCAGGATTTGAAGGTCTTGTTGGGACATTTGAATTTTGCCTGCAGGGTGGTGAGTGCACGGAGGATGTTCTATAGGAGAGTTGGTCTTTCACTATAGGGTTCACTTGTCGGCGGGGCTGCAAGCTGATCTACGATGTGGATTGCTCTTTTTGTAGCGCTTCAATCATATTTCCCTGCTAGGGCTGGGGACGAGGCCGATTGGTCCATTCATTTTTTTCTGAAGCAGCAGGAAGAAACATTTTTGGACTATACTGGCAAAGAAGAAGGTGTGCAGAACATTGGCTGGCGAGTTGGCAGGTGAGAGTAGGAGCATTGCATTTCTTGAGTTTTTTCCTCTAGTGGTAACTTTGGAGTTGTGGAGTGGTTATTTCAAAAATGAAAAGTTTGGATATAATTGTCAAGACTCAACTATGGCTTGCAGATGAGCGTGTTTCCACTGGAGAGAAGATGGACCCCACTTTCCCCCAAGGTAGTGCCCAACTGAGTATATTGTAGTCACTCAAATAAAGGCTACTCCCTCTAGGGAGAGAAGAGACAACGGAATGGACCACCATGGGAAGGAGGTAATTGGAGCTTTCTATGTACAGCAAAGGTTACTCAATACTGTGACTCAAGCTCTGCATAAAAAAAAATAACAGAAAAGAGAGAAAGAAAAACTAAACATGAAATTGTGTCTCAGAAAAACTAACACGTATTAATTATTAGTTTATCTGGCTCCCTTAAGCATTGTTTGTGCATAACCACATACTCAGAATAATATTAGAAGACAGAGATTTATACTGCTCATCATTGAGAGCGTAATCGATGTTTCACTCCAAAAAGAAAAAAAGGCTCTTCGGTAAAATCCAATAATGAAAGTAAACCTTTATCAGTGCACTGACCGTGAATTAGAAGAAAGGCAATTCCCACGTAGAAACTGTAGCATACGTCTGCCACCCTCAAGCTTTCACCATGTGGGCTGAAGATCCAAACAAATGAGGATACTAAGTAGCAAAAAATAAGGAAGGAGAGGGGTGCGGAAAACTGGCAGGCAGTTGTCCTGGCTCCGGGCGTCCACTGCGAATGAAAAAGGAGGAGTCATGCAGACTCGGGCTTGTGCGTACACAAATGTGTCGAAGCAAAACAGGTTTCCTCAAACCGGGAAGAAGAAGGAATTGGAAAATCCTCCGTCAGGGCGAGAAGCGGACCAAATCCAAGGGCGCTGGAAGTTCACCAGAGTGTTCGGGAGTCTGTAAGTCCACAACAGAAAGCAAGATTTGGAGATAAGGAATTCGATACAGGAGCGTGGTCCAATTACTTCGTGTGTGTAAGCCTAGCACGGAGAAATGCAGGAGGCCTTCTTTTATATCGCAGGCCAATCACGCGAGAACTAGAGTCATGTGCGATTTTGTGGTAACACACAAAGAAAGCGCAATGGATTTCGGTTAGTTGGGATTCCTAGAAATGATGCATTTTGGGATTCGTAGTGTTTGGGCGAGTTGCACCACACCGGGGAACAAGAAGCTCGAAGTGTAACAATAAAGTTGACAATATGGCAGTAGTTCTTATTGACAATAGGCAATCCAGGGATGTGTATTTTCTTCACCTGTAGAGGGTGCTCATGTTGGAATGATTGATTGAAGTTTAACATACCTTTTCGGGCACAGCATGTCACAGGTACCACCAAGGACACAGCAGATTCATTATCTTGTTTGCAGTGGCAGAGGTTCTTTGGTCTTGCGCCAGAGGCACAACAGAAGAAGACAGTGATGTTAAAGGACTTATAGCAGGTGGGAGAATGAGGATGTTTCAGTTTTTGGAAAGTTCGCTAGCACCATCTACTAATATTGCTTATGCACAGACATAGAGAGAGTTTCTAGCATCAGGAACAAGGAACAGGTTGCAGAGGTCTTTTTAGGATACAACATCAGACAATGATTTGAATTTTACCATAACTCAGATTAAGAAATGTTTATCTACAATTACGGTATGAGGGAAGCCAGTGGAGATAGCTTTCTTTGGGAAATTCTGGTGGGGTTACGAGCCACGGAGGGGGAACACGGTCAGAGGATTTTGTAGGGTTGAGCAAGCGACAGGGAGAAAATGGTAGGATTTTGAAGGTCAATTATGTTACTGCTGCTGAGAAGGTTTGTATCTAGTTAAAGGGGGTTGCCATGACGGTAAAAAAGTGTGTTTGTTCGTGCGTTTAATGGTGTGGTTGTTTTTTGGAGCTTTTTCGAATTTTAGAGCTTTAGGTAGGTCAGGAGGTTTGTGGAGAAGAAATGTGAAGATCATGAGAACAAGGACAGAGCTTTTGATATGGAAGTTGAAGACAAGGATAGAGGAAAAGGGAATGTGGTAATTTTGGAATAAAGTGCCTTTAGGGACGTATGTCTAATTGGGTGGTGGAAAGAATTTTAAAGTAGTGGACTGTGGGAGAGAATTTGGAGTATTAAGGGGGACAAGGTAAGGAGCGCACTGTTGCTTTATGTTTTATGCAAGGCACTGCAGAACTTGGGCTGCAGAGTGAGGTTGGGATTCAATCATTTAAGATAGGAGCAGTCATGGAGGTAAGTAGAGTTGGAGGATCAGAAGAAAGGGTTAGGTCGTTGGTGAGTTAGAGAAGGTGTTATGTGTGATCGGAGTTAGTTTTACTGTTGCACATTTTTTATATTTGTTTTTGTTGCTGGTTACATTTGGGTCTTGGTGTCTTAAGTAGATGGCCCACCAGGCAGAACTAAGATGTTTTAGCAGGCAGATTCATTTTGATGATGTTAGGTTTTAGATTAAGTGGTGGAGAAAAGGAGGAGATGTGATGAGGGAATTGCTGCTGTGTTTGGCCGAACTTTTGATATGCTGTTGATTCACTTGAGCAAGATCAATTTACTTCAGGTAAAGGCGTTGGCCCTCATAAAGTTCATAAAGAGGGACTTGAAAGAGCTTAAGAGGTTGTGATGTGGGATAAATTGGTTTGGACGGCTTTAGTGGCATATAGAATTTGGAGAGGGGCCAGGGACCCAGCATGCAATTAACAAAATGTGAGGGAAGCTCAATAGGGAGATTTTCAACTTTTGTCTCGTAGAGGGTATATTTAAACAGGAGTATTCGGACGTTGGGCTTGACAACAGACACTTATTGGGGGATGATGGTGTAAACTTATCTTTTATGGGGATGGAGTTATACCTAATACAAATTAGGTTGTGGAGAATTGTTTGGGAATTTTTTGAGTTGCTTGAAATGTTTAAGGGTTGCCCTTAGGGAAGGAGGATTTATAGTTCAGGTTTAAACTTGTTAGTGAGCCATTGACAGTCTTTAAGGTGATGCCAGCCTCATAAAAGCAGCCTTTTCCACATACACTGGTTTTATGCATTTCCTGGGGTACACCATCTTGCCCGGTGAATGTTTGCGATAACAACATTTTCCTCATTTTACAAACAAAGACGCATAAATGTAAAGTGCAAAGGTATATGCTAATTAACATTTGTATAATAAATATAATTTTTGTGGTAGGTAATCATGCCTAGGCATTGCAAGCATACAAAAGAATAAATGATGTATTGACTAGTTAGCCTAAACACTGATTCCATAGTTACATAGATGTATACATTTGGTTTGAAAGGCCTATTTTCACATTGAACTGTTGTTTTGCACAATATGCTTTTCTATGCAGTAACATTCCAGAAGCCTTCTGTGAGTTTAGTTAATAGTGAAAAGGAATTTGTTATGTATTAGACTTCCGAAAGTGAGGTTCTCACCGCAACGAAAGGAGATGACACGAAAAATGACGCATGGAAAGAACTGTCTGAACCGCAAGCTATGGATGAACTATCTTTTCAAGGACATGATTCTGTGGTTTATTGTGAAGAGGTGGGAAACTAGGGAGTTTAAAAGCTCCCAGGGTTTGCTTAAATCAGAGTGGAATGCATCAACTATAACCAAATATGTTTTTAGCAAATTTATATTAGCTTGTGTGTTGGGAATGACCCTTTTTGGAGGGTCATCCCAGAACTTTTTGCCTTCCTCCTGTATTTTCTCTGACCTGTTTTGTTGGTGTCATGCACTTTACCACTGCTGATTAGTGTTAAAATGTATGTGCTCTCTCTTGCAAACTTGGAAAAATTGGTCTACACCGGATTGGCATATTTAATTTACCTGTAAGTCCCTTGTACAGTGGTATCCCATATAGCCAGGGCCTGTAAATTAAAGGCTACTAGTGGGCTTGCAGCGCTGCTGCAAGTACCCACAGAAGTAGCCATTCAAACCTGTGTCAGGCCTCTGCCGCTGAAGGGCCTGTGCACGCAGCTTACTGCAGCAGTGATGTGGCATGTAAACTGGTTGCCACATCTGAAACTCCCCTTTTACTACATATAAGTCACCCCTAAGGTAGGCCCTAGCTAGTCCAATGGGCAGGGTGCTGTGTAGGTAAAAGGTAGGACATGTGCCTTAACTGTGTGGTATGTCCTGGTAGTGACCTATTTGTTTTCCCACTGCTGTGAGGCTGCCCTCTCATAGGTTTGCATTCAGGATTCACTGATATATATTTCAAAAGGGGTAGTGTGGCCATGTTTGGAATAGTAGTGCTAAATCCTGCTTATTGGTGAAAGCGAATTTGGTATAACTATTTCAGAAATGCCACTTTTAGAAATGGGCATTTCTACGTGCTTATATTTCTTTGTGCCCTGCCGGATTGTGCATTCAACGTCTGGTTTAGAGAGGAGAAGGGGATGTGCATTCACTCTAAACAGTCACAATGAGGTTTGAGGTGTGTCCTGCCTTTTCTGGGTGACTCAGCATTGGGCTGAATAGACCTTGGATGCATTTAGAGTAGGGGGAGGAGTTTCCCTTGCAACTAAATAGGCCTGGTCTGCATTTAGAGTGGTGGAAAGAGTTGCAACTGCACCTGAATACGCCCCGGCCCTTTTGGCAAAGGGGGCTCTGACCTACACCGTTGAAGGGACGGGTGCCATTCTGCAGCATCCCCTCGCTGCCTGTAGCAATGACGCTGTATGTCAGGGATCCTCCTGATAGGACCTCGCTTTACCTTCGGAGAGGAGGAAACCAGCGTAGACTGGTGCTCACATACTAGGAGGAACCAAGCGTGAGGTCTTCAGAAGAGGAGAGAATTGCAGCCACACCGTAGTGGTGTATGGTCGCCTGACAGAGGAAGGGTACCCTCTGCCTCTTGTGCAGTGTGGCCATAGGGGCTGTACTGCTAGTGCGACCTGACCGAGGTCCAAGTGAGTCCAGCCACAGTCTCTCCACTGTGATGAGACCGGTGGGGGCATTTTGTTCTACTACCTATGCCCGGTAGTCGGGGTGTCCCCTCAGCCACTGAGAAGGGCCAGGGGAAGGAGCCCCAGGGCATTGTGAAGGCCTCTGTGAATTGGGGCATTTCAGGGCAGAGGTCCCGTTGCTGTAGGTCCCCCATTGTAGGTCGAAGCCTGTGCTAGGTACAGAGGCGTCCTTGTCCCCTCTGGGCAGAATCGAAGCTATCGTGCAACCCCTACTAGCAGCACAGAAGCGCTGGGGCTGCACAGTCAAGTACGAAGGGGTGAGCTGGAGCACCATGATTACCTGGTGATTGCCCGTGCGCAACACAGTGGAATCCTTAGGCCCTGTATCTTGCTTTACCTATGACCCAAAGTGTTTGTGGTAACGTGGTTTTCGTGTGATACAAAGAGCCCGTGGCGCTAAGTGTGATATTATGCCTGCTAATGTTTGATAACAGGGGCAGCTTAGAAGTATGTGCCTCAGTGCACCAATTGTTGTGTTCATGACAATGGCTCTGTGGCAACGTGATATATAACATGTGCAATCTATGAGTATTTTCCTTATTGCCCTACCTAGGCTGTTATGGTCATTGCTTAATGATGTATGTGACATCATGACAAGTGCCTAGTGGCACAGTGATTTATGTGAATGTGTTCTAATATGTTTTTATGTACAATACAAAGGATATTTTTATATAACCTTGTGTCTCTTTTTGTGGTGTGCCTAGTGTGTCACTGGTGTGTACGCGCGTTGTCCAAATGCTTTACACATTGCCTCTGGGTTAAGCCTGACTGCTCTGCCAAGCTACCAAGGGGGTGAGCAGGGGTTATCGTGGGTGTAACTCCCTTACCCTGACTAGAGTGGTGGGTTCTGCCTGCTTAAGTGCATACCCTAGCCAACCAGAAACCCCATCCCCATTTCTAACAGTGTGTTTCTAGTGTAGGTTAGGCCTCTCCCTCTCTCTGGGATTATTAGGCTTACCTCTCTTTAGGAGAGATCCCATTTGAGCCCTTCTCTTTTCCCGCGATGTCTGCTAATTTATAGCTGAGAATACTTTCCAGTTTATAAAATTCTCTATTGCTAGAATGCAAAGGCTTCATGCCACAATATTCATATTCTCCAAACAGAACTCTTCCTTTTGGCTTCAGAACTGACACCTTTTCTTGCTTATTGAACAAATTACCACTCTCATGCTAATTCTACATCTGGGAATTCCTTTATGGAACACATTTGTTGTATAAGTTCTATTTTATTTGTAATGCTCATTAACTTAGTATTTTACTTTGCTTTGAAATAGCGACTAATGGATTATTTTAATGAGTAATAATGATGACTAAAAGTTTAATATTATACTGAATAGAACAATTTAAACATATCCGATTGTTAATAAAACCCTTTAACTGAGCGCCATCTTGGAGTGGGGAGTAGTGCGAGTAGTGCGAGCGCCATCTTTGAGCGTCCAGGTCACCTGGGACGCCGAGACGACGCTATTTAAAGCTCGCCAGACTAGCGCAGCGGTGACGCGCAGCGGTTGCGCCATCCCTGCGCCTGAGTCGTGCCAGAGTCCTGCCCGTCTGCGCTCGTCAGCGTCTCGGAGGCGGCCGAGGCGGGACTCTGGCATCTTGGGTAGGTGTGTAGGATGATTAGGTATAGTGCGGCCGCTTTATGTGCGCTCCGTCCCCCCAAGAGCGGTTGTATTTGTCTTTTCCCTGGTGGTCGACACCTGGCTAAAGGGTGCCCTGGATGTTCTTGGCGTCCCATATCATCTCCATCTCGCGCTCCCCTCTCCCTCCCCTTGGAATGTCAGTGTGCCTTGTTAAATACCAGATCCTTGGCGCGTCATTCCATGGAAATTTGGGACCTCCTTACGCTCTCGAAAATCTCCTGTCTTTTTTTGACAGAGACTTGGTTGGGGGCTGGCTCGGAACCTGACATCGCTAGTGCCCTTCCCCCCAACTTCACCATCTTAAGGAGGGATAGAACTGGAGGCAGAGGTGGTGGGGTGGCCTTAGTTGTTGACAAGTCCCTTGTCTGCACCTCTTATCCTGTAGATAATATCGCTGGTTGTGAAGCTCTGGGCTTTATTCTTCAGCTGTCGGCTTCACATACCTGCACAGGAATTTTGATCTATAGACCTCCAGGGCCTTTAGGCTCGTTTTTCGAGGATTTACAGGTGGCACTGTCAGTACCCTGTGTGCGCTCGGCACACTGTGTACTGCTGGGCGACTTAAATCTGCACATGGACTCGACAACTGACGCCGATGCATCTAAATTACGGGACATTACCGAGATGCTCGGACTGACCTCTTTCATCGATAGTCCAACGCACGTGAAAGGGCATACGTTGGATTTAATCTTTTCCACTGTGCCAATTAAGGTGTCCTCCCCTTTGCCGGTTCTATGGTCCGACCATTATTTAATTAATTTCGTGTTGTTAGCTGAGCACCAGACGAGTCAAAGAGCTCATAAGGACGGGTCTCGTCAAGCTAGAGCCTTTCACCTGGTGTCAGCTGATATGCTCGCTGACGCACTCCATGCACATCCTTGCATTACGACTGGGAACTTAGAAGTCGACCTGCCGCTAGTCCAGGACTGGCTTCGGACAAGATTCGAGGAGCTTGCCCCTCGGAAACCGGTCAGGACAGCCCCCTGCCAGGATTCCGCTCCTTGGTTCTCCGCTACTCTGCGAAAAGCGCGCCAGGACTGCAAAAGATCTGAAAGGCTCTGGCGGCGCAGATATGCGCCTGAGGAGAAACTGAAGTACAGGGGTGCGATAAAATCCTATCACAGACAGGTTGCCGAAGCTAAAAAGATCTACTTCGAGCATAGAATAGACCAGGCTGATAACACGAGCCGGGAACTATTCCGAATTGTGAAGGAATTCGTAGAGCCGGTGGCGGCCGCTAGGGTTCACTCCCATACTGAGGAGTGGATCAAGCAGCTTGCTGACTTCTTTGTGGACAAGATCCGTAGGATTCAGGACTCTTTCGATCGGGTGGGGTCCCTGGAAGTGGCTGCAGCTGTGGAAAGTGATCTGAAGGTCCTTCCATCCGCTGCAGCCGAGCTGGCGCCCACTCTTTCGACGTTCCCCCCGCTATCCTGCGAGTCCACTCTGGAGCTGCTTTCCCGGTTGAAATCTGGATCCCCCTTGGATGCGTGTCCGGCTAAATGCCTGAGCTCGGTGGCACCAGCTATTAACAACTTGCTGAACCCCTTGCTCAACATGTCTCTGAGTTCTGGAGTGGTCCCTAAAGAATGGAAGCATGCTCTTATTCTCCCGCTCATTAAGAAACCTCTGCTCGACCCTTTACAGTGGGCCAACTATAGACCAATCTCCCTCCTCCCTGCTCTGGCGAAGGTGGCGGAGAAACATGTTCAGCATACTCTTACCACCTTTATAGAGAATAACAAACTGCTGCATGACTCCCAATCTGGTTTCCGTGCCAATTACAGTACGGAGACAGCTCTTGTGGAGGTGACCGACGCCATCAGGGAAACGCTTGATCTTGGGGGAAAGGCTATGTTGGTCTTGCTGGACCTGTCGGCGGCATTCGACACCGTCCCACACGCCGGCCTCCTCCTAAGACTCAGGGAGGTAGGTCTGCGGGGGACGGTGTTGGACTGGTTTCAATCCTTCTTAACCGACCGTCGGCAGGTGATCTGGGCTCCTCCGTTCTCCGCGGAAATGCCTTCGCTAGAGGTGGGGGTGCCTCAAGGATCCATCCTGAGCCCCACCATATTTAACATTTATGTGGCCCCTTTGGCGAAGGTCGCTGAGGCATTTGGAGCCCGGGTCATCTCATACGCTGATGACACCCAGCTCCTGTTTACCTGCAGGAAGGGAGAGGTTTTTAATGGCGACAGAATCAGAGACTGCCTGAGTGCTGTTTTTGCATGGTTTCAGCACCAGAACCTGAAATGTAACTCGGATAAGTCCGAGTTGCTCTTTTTTGGCTGCGCTGAGGACCCTGGCTGGAAATCGTGGTGGCCTTCCGACATGTTCCCCCCTGAGAAACCATCTGCCCAAGTAAAAAATCTGGGTGTGGTATTTGACGACAGTCTTTCTTTTCGTCCCCACATCACGGGCCTGGCGGGGAAATGTTTCGGTATCTTGAAGATGGTGAGGAAATTTCTCCCACTGCTTTCCCTTCAATATCGCAAGAACATCGTGCAAGCACTTGTGGGCTCGCGTTTAGACTACGCTAACGCACTTTTCTCTGGTCTGCCTAAATATCTGGTATCCAGATTGCAAGTTGTCCAAAACTCGGCGGCCAGAGCCATCTTTGGCCTTCCACGGAGAGCCAGTGCCTCTCTACTGCGCGGTAGGCTGCATTGGCTGTCTATCCCTAGCAGAATTAGTTTCAAGGTCCTCACGTTGGCGTTTAAAGCCCTCCACTGCATTGGCCCAGCTTACCTCAGGAAGCGGATTGCTCTCTACGTTCCCCGGAGGAGTTTGAGATCTGCTGACCTGGCTAAAGTGGAGGTACCAGTGATCAAACGCGTGCGGATGGGAGGCCGGTCTTTCAAGTTTATGGCGGCCAGTTTGTGGAATGAGCTCCCTCTGTCACTCCGCAAGGCTAATAATCTTCTGGCCTTTAGAAAGGAGCTCAAGACGCTCCTCTTCTCCGCCTAACCAGTGGGCCTACAGTGTTTCTGCCGCTGGGTTTTTCTTGGTTGTGTTCAGGACTCTCTGCCAAAGCGCCGGGACACCCGTTCTGGGTAGCCGTGCGCTCAAGAAATATAGTTCTAACATAACATAACTCACACTACCTCTTCCTAGTATTTCTTGTGAGGTCTCAAATGGGGGGTTTTGACAAAATATCAGGTACAAAAATATTGTTTAGCAGAAATATCATTTTAAGATTATTGGGATCTCAAATATATTGAGGACAGGAATATCAATTGTAAAAATATAGTTTTAAGTATAATATCGTTTTTTAGTGTAAAACAGTATGTAATGTACTGGTATTTTTTAACTCAATGTGTTTATATTTTTTTATACGTTTAAAACTTAGAATATTACTTATTTATTAAATTGTTATAATTTGTAAATTTTAATTGTTTACATTTTTTCAATATATATATATATTTTTAAAAGTGCAATGTTGTTAATAGGGGTAAGTGTGAGGTGAGGAGATTTAAAACAAAATGTGTAGTATAATTTAAAATTTTAAGTTAATAATTTTTAGATATGCACTTTTGAAATTGGTTTAAAATATGTATTTTATTATATATTTTAGTTTTAGTTTTTATTTTAATGTGAAATAAGAGATTTTAATGCTTTTTAAATAAAATATTAAATATTTTTTAAATGCTTTTAATAATTTTATACCTGTATTTATTTATATGTTTAAATTAGAATTATTTATTTTTGTATGAAAGGTTTATCATTGTATTTAAAAAAATGTAAAAATTATATGTAGAAAGGAAATAAAATAAAAAGTATTACTTCAAATATGTGAACAATTTTGTGAAAATGCTTTCGAAAATGTGTTTTTTGATTAAAAATCCAATTGTACTTTATATATATTTTTTTTAATGGTATAAAATAATAATTACAAGTTTGGAAATTCTATTGAAAAAAAATTAAAATTTAAAGTTTTTTATTTTATTTTTACATAAATAATGGTAGTTTAAATGAGTGTGTTATAATATAACATTTTTAAAAAAGGTATAATTTACTAAAGTATTATATGTGAAGTATTAATTGTGTATTTTGCATTTTAAAATATTATATTGTAGGAAAAAAGTTTTATTTTGAATTGGATTTAATTATTTTACATTTTTTTACACCTTCGCCAGGTTTGTTTAGAATGAAGTGGGAATAGTATATTTCACCTCATGGGGATCTATTAGGATGGCGGTCGGAAAATCACTCCGAACGCCATGGTAGCGGGAAAACACCGCCCGCTAGGACCGCGGCATAACCGCTGGTCCAATTAGTATGCTCCCCAGTCGAAATCCAACTGGAGTGGTACGGTCGCGGCTTTTAACATTGGGGCGGTTGCTGCTGCCAGCAGCACCGCCACGATGTCCAAAAAAAGCATGTCCAGCATATCCCTGCACTGCGTGACAGGCACTGCACAGTGCCTGGTACAGGAACATGTAGGGGGGTAACATGGGTACCCCCCAGTGCACCCACACACCCCCAACCACATTGGGGGCCCACAATGGTCCCCCGGAGACATTCTCCGTATGCCTTTCCATGGTGGTTTCACCGCCGCGGAAAGGCTGGCTACCGCCGCAATTATAATCATGCCGTCGGAGCCTGACCCTACACCAGCCCCATTTTAGCGGTCCAGCTCCGCCCGCTAGGCAAGCGTGAGGACTGCTATCGGCGGAAATGTGGCGGGCAGGAAATCTCATGCGGTTGTCACCACTATACTAATGGGACCGGCGGTTTTCTGGGTTGCGATCGCGGGCGGGCCGCTGGCCCGGCTTCGGCCATCTGACCGCCATCCTAACAGACCCCATGGTGTCCAACAGCTTCCCCAAGTTGGTTTAGATTGGAGTGGGAATAGTAAATCTCATCCCTTGAGTGTCAAACACCTTCCCCAAGTTTGTTTAGATAGGAGTGGGAATAGTAAATGTTACCCCTTTAGTGTTCAACATCTTCCCTGAGTTGGTTTATAATGGAGTGTGAATAGTAAGTTTCACCTTTTACTGTCCAATACCTTACCCAAAGTGGTTTAGATTGGAGTGGGATAGTAACTATGCCACCTTTACTGCCCAACATTTCCCTCAGTTGACTTAGATTGGAGTGGGAATAGTACATCTCACCCCTTTAGTGTCCAACACCTTCCCCAATTACGTTTAGATTGGAGTGGAAATAGTAAGTGTCACCACTTTAGTGTCCAGCACCTTCCCTTAGTTTGTTTAGATTGGAGTGGGAATAGTAAATCTCATCCCTTTAGAGTCCAGTACCTTTCCCAAGTTGGTTTATATTGGAGTGGGAAAAGTATATTTCAATCGTTTAGTGTCCAACACCTTCTCAAGTTTCTTCAGATTGGATGGTAAATAGTAAATGTCACCACTTTAGTGTACAACGCCTTCCCCAAATTGGTTTAGATTGGAGTGGGAATATTAAATGTCACCCCTTTAGTGTCCAGCACCTTCCCTAAGTTTCATGATTTTGGTCTCCAACACCTTCCCCAAATTGGTTTAGATAGGAGTGAGAATAGTATGTCACAGATTTAGTGTCCAAGATCGTCCACAAGTTGGTTTAGGATGGATTAGTAAATTACCGCCCTTTTGTGTCCAACACCTTCCCCGAGTTGGTTTAGATTGGAGTGGGAGTAGTAAATGACACCCCTTTAGTGTCCAACACCTTCCACAAATTGGTTTAGATTGGAGTGGGAACAGTATATGTCACCCCTTCATTGTACAGCACCTTCCCTAAGTTGGTTCACAGTAGAGTGGGGAAAGTAAATGTCACTCCTTTTATGTTTAAGATTTCCCCCAAATTTAGTATCATAAAAAAGAAATCAGACAATTTTTTAATTTTATGTTTGGGCAATTTTCATTTAACTTTTACATTTTGTCAAAAATATATTTTAAATAAAATTTTTAACTTGAAGAACCTCACCCACTCAGTCTATTCTAACAATTCCTTAAAACGCATCTCAGAAAAGAATTCTCCTTAACTCACTACAACACAAAACAAATCATTGCGTCATCAATCGTATAGATCCTACTCATTGCCCAGGCAATCATTGGTGGTTAAAGAATGCAAAACCCAACTAGCACCAATAGTAAATGTCCGGGTCACCTGATCCTTTGTTGATCACACTTTTCCTTCTCTAAATAATTGATTTATGTACTGTATTACTTCTAAAGGGCTTGTAAACCACAATGGCTTTATGAAGCTAAGACAAAATAACAACAGTAAAAAGTAAGCCTAAAAAGATGACAGAAACACACAACAAAGCGGGGGAAGAACAAAATAGGAAAGTTAATTGCCTTTCTTATCAAGAAGTCAAGGATCGCAGCCTTGCTGAAAAAAACAGCAATGGGTGCAGGCAACCAGGCAAGCCTCAGGCTTATCTCTTAACCCCTAATTTCTGGGGGAAACCCAGCAACATTTACCCCCGACCTCACTACATAGACTTCAACATCATAGACAATTGCTAATCAGAATTCCAACCCAAAAGAACAAGAACATTAGTACTCCAAGATGGTGAGTAAATGGATTCAAACAGAGATGTGATCTAAGATCACATGTTCCGCCTGGTGAAAAAAAAAATACTATAGGTTGTGTATTGTCTGCCTGGAACAATCATTAGTCAACTAAATCACAAGCTTACCATGGTCTAGTCTCTTGGGACAGCGAGGGATGCCTTTCTCCGGAGATCAAGAAACTAATTCTTGAAGGCCCTGAGACCCCGTTTTTCTCAAAAACCCAAAGGCTCACTTCTGACAGATTCTACAGCCTTTTGGTTTCTTGGAACAGGTGGCTACTCATTCAGTTCAAGAAGGTTTTCGAAATATAAATGCTTGGCAAAAATATCAAACTTAGAGGCCACAACACCAGCACATCTCCGAACACTGGTGCCCTTCTCTGCATTTAACAAAGATCGACCTCTAATCGCAGTTCCGGATTACCAAATTGGCAAAGTATGCACGATATATGGGCCCCACTCCTTTACGGGGCCCTGCAACACCGGAACAAAATACAACTTAATGTACATAAACCAGAGACATCAGATTCACATAACAGTTTGTCTCCTAAAATGTCATCTTTTAGGAGCTGTCAGTTTGTATAAAAATCACTGGGTATTAGGAGATAATTTGCAAGGGGAGACCCGATATTTCATCACACCGCTGATGACTTTAATTTTCTTCATAAAGGAAGATCAAACCCTGGGAGTAGACTCCCTTGGATGGAGGAGATAAGAGGGGAAAGTCCCTGATGTTTGAAAACTCATGAATGTGAGTTATGTGCAGTCTGACTATGCAGGAATTTGATTCTTGCATCTGGAGGTTCCAACACTTTGACTAATGAGTATATATAATTTATAGAGTGATTGTATGCAGACTTTAAGAATAAGTAAATGCTGGTTTACCTATGCTATCATATATGTCCATTTAGCATATGTGTTGCTCTGCAAATTCCTCCTTCCCAAACCAGCACTCTTCAACCACATTTTGGGGCATATTTACAAGCCCCTATCGCCATTTCAACGTCACTTTCAGTGACGTTGCGACGGCGATAGGGGCCACACCTTATTTACAAGACAGTGTTAAGCCACTTAACGTGGCTTAACGCTGCCTTGTAAATTAGGCACCCTTTCACGCTTTATTTAGCGTGAAAGGGGAGGGCAATGGGTGTTGCAGTGGGTGTTCCACCGCAACACCAATTGATTTTTACGATGCCTCCTATTTACAAAGGCAGCATAAATCGGAGGCAGCGCCAAAATTAAGACCAGGGAAAACCTGGTCTTAAACTGGCAAAACGAGGAGAAATGCTTTATTGCAACTTCTATGTATGCTGCAGTAGGCAGCACACACAGATGTTACAAAACGGCATTTTAAGATTGTTTATGTGTCAGAAGGGGCAACTTCCTCAACAAAAACAATCATTTCCCCTAACGCAGACACCCTTGCACTATTGTGCAAGGGTGTCTGCGTTGGTGCTAGGCAGCTGAATTCAGCACCAGTGCTAGGGGATACGCATGGGTGCGCCGCATTCTTGTGAATACAGCACATCCCTGCGTTTTCAGAATGGAAAATCGTGGCGTTAGCAATATTTGCTTAACGTCACACTTCTCCATTCCGTTGTGAATATGCCCCTTTGTGTGTCCTTATAAACTTTCTGTCCTGTATATTATGGCGTACCCTCCTGTTAAAATGCCAGTCCTTCTCAGCAAAGTACAAAAAAATTAAAAGATGAAATATTGTCCTGAATTTTTATTTCCACTTTCTGTCAATTCAAAATAGCTAGCGCGAATCAACTTATCTGTTAAATATCATAGCTAGAAAATGGTGGAGAAAGATCCATTTTACTGACAGTACATGGACATCGGCCAGAGGTGAGAATCACAGAGTGAAATAAAGTCCATGGGCCATATTATCAAGAACGGTGATAATATTATCGCTGCTTTAGCGGCAGGAAACTACCGCTGAAGCGGCGATAAGGGGCTTGATAATATGCCCTAGAGAATTCCAATAGAAGTGCAGGTTTGATGTCCTTCCCACCAGAACCTGGGCTTCTACTGGAATTCTCTAGGGCATATTATTAAGCCCCTTATCGCCGCTTTAGCGGCAGTTTCCTGCCGCTAAAGCGGCTATAATGTTATCGCCGTTCTTGATAATATGGCCCCATATCCAGTTCAGATATAGTAAATATTCTTCAAATGACAGCCATTAATAATGGAATACAATCAATCAATCAATCAATCAATCAGTCGTTTGTTAAGCGAGACTACTCACCCGTAAGTGTCTCAAGGCGCTGGGGGGAGGGAGGGGGGCGTTAGTGACCGAGAACAAAAACATTATCCATAAATATACCAAGAATGTGTGGTGCAGTTTTAAGCAAAAGACCCTTAACACTGCCCCTCTACATCCTATCCTGAAAAACAACCTTTCGGTCGAAACCTTGTAAAACATTGTCATACGGTGGAATTAAGATGCATTTTAAACCAGTCGGAACATACAAAATCGTTTACAATCTAAATTGCATGAGAGAAAAGCTACTTTTAGAAGTTACGCTTGATTCCTTTTCGGCAACCTTTTCTATGGCCGTCATCTAAAAGTGCTCTGGCTACGCAGAAAGAGTAAACCCTATCCAAAGTAATGCTCAGAAAGCATTCTTATTGTTCATTACAGGGAGGTGAGGATTAGAGTGATGCGAATCCGAGTCAGCAAAACGAAATGATTGAGCGCTACTTCACTTGATAAACATTGTAGACACATAATAACCATTGTACATCTGAACACCCCAGCAGAAAAAAAACATGCAAACTGCTATGCTACTGCGTTCAAAGTGCCACACACATCAATCATAAACTCTCCAGACACTACCAATGTTTTTATCACCCTTGCACCTGCGAACGTAATGGAAAATTAAATCCGCAAGCGAAGGGGCTCTGTTGCCAACGTGGATTCAACCCAGAAAGTAGTTCCTAATGCCCAAAACTGGCTATATTCCTTGAGCCTGCTGAAAACAACAAGCATTGGCAATGCCAGTAAGTCTGTCTTTTTGAAGTGTCTCTTCAGTCACTGATGAGCTTAGGCACTCAATGTATGTTTTCTGTCACTCATTCTTGCCTTCTTACGTCTATTAATCCACCCACTGACTCATTATTGCATTTACCCACTTATCCCACCACAATAGAGCAGACACAAACTTCCACAAGCATTTGGAAGATAAATTAGAAGAATGAAAGTGCTATCACCTAAACTTAGCGAGCATATGTCTGCAATACTTAAATAAAATTAAAGATGGTAGGGAGTAGCTGTCTTCGCAAAGGTGTTGTGCATAGTGTATCATAGTTTTAAAGTTCCAATGTAGCTGCCGCATTTAGAAGAAATGTATTGGCCATTTCAAAGCAGTAAAAACAAGGATAAACTATGCACCATGCCATTCCAAGGCAGTCACTCAGCAAACATTGTACAGAGCAGAGATCTTCAAATGCTAAAGTGTATAGTGCATCACTGTTGTATTAACTCAAGGAGGTCTATATGATGCTTTCTTAATATCAATATCAACCCTATATAATGAAATTAAATTGTATTGGTATAGACCTCTTCCGAGATCCACAGTATGTTAAAATAGTATATACAAATTTCCAATTCCATAGTACCATGATATCTCATGAAACACAAGAGTATTTATTATTCTTCATTTAAACATCTCTAATATAATGGGAGAAACGCATTGAAAAAGTAAAAACCTTTGTAACATACAAATTCATCAGGTGGGGTTCTTATAAGCTCAAGCAGATCCATAGTTCTAAAAATATTATATTTTGTGCAAACCGGTTTTAAGAATTGAGAGCGTGCATCAACCAAGCTGATATTTGGACAAACAAATAGGACATGTACCTATGTTATGCTTTCAAATGAGGTAGGCACTTTGGAATGTTCAGATAATGGTACATTATAGATAATAGCATTCCAAGATGGCTGCCCAGTTTAGAAATAGTGGCTCCACAGTATGCAGCACTTGCAGATTGTTAGACCTGTCAGCCTTAGGACAGTCTCCCTCCTAACTTTTTGTCTTCCTCCTCCATTTCTTTCTGATCTTGTTTTTACTGGCATTAGGGCTCTACACACTTTACCACAGCTAACCAGTGCTAAAGAGCATGTGCTCACTCCTTAACACATGGTAGATTTGTTTTATCCCCAAATGTCATATTTAATTTACTTATAAGTCCCTAGTAAAGTGGTTCTACATGTACTGAGGGCCAGTAAGTTAAATGCTACTAGTGGGCCTGCAGCACTGATTGTGCCACCCACTTAAGTATCCCTTTACACATGTCTCAAGTCTGCCATTGCAGAGCCTTTATGTGCAGTTTTAAACTGCCATGTCGAACTGGCAAAATAAACCCCTTGCCAGGCCCAAACCTGGCCTTTTTATGCATACAAGTCACCCATACGGTAGGCCCTGGACAGCCCAAAGAGCAGAGTGCAGCCTATTTAAAAGCTAGGACATGTACATCTAAGCTTCACATGTCCTGGTAGTGAAAAACTCTTACATTCGTTTTTCAGTACTGCAAGGCCTATCTCTCACATTGGTTAACATTGGAGTTGCCTTATTACATTTTATAAGTGCAATTTCCAAATGGGAAGAAATAACTTGTTCAAGTTTGGTGTCTCTGGAATCCTAATTTAAAATCCTAACTTATGGTGAAGTTTGATTTTAAATTACAATTATGAAAATGGCACTTTTTAGAAAGTTTGTATTTTCTTACCTTAGCCTTTTGGTGATTGCATCCTGTCTCTGGTCACATGACTGGGTGTAGTTGTCAGTTGGGCTTTGTGTATTCCTTCTAGACACCCACACACAATGGGAGCTTAGGTGTGACTGGATGAGAAAATACTAGCAGGATGGGAAGGAGGAGCTGGTGCCAGCCTTACACACACCTGAATAGGCTTTGTCCTGTCTCCACACAAAGTGCATAAAAACCTGCATTTTCACTTCAGTCAGCTTAGAGCAAGGGCAGGGTAGGCAGGGAATTTCATGCACTTTCAAGACACTGTCTAGAAGCTTCTCCCACATTCCAGAACCAGGGCACCAGTGTATAAAAGAAGGCCCTCAGACACCACCACTTCAGTACATGTCTGCCTCTGTAGATACTCTGCCAGGAAGAAGGACTGCTGTGTTGCAGTAGGGACTGCTACTCTGAAGGAGCTGCTGTCTTGCTGTGCTGACCTGGTGCCCTCTTGCCTGGGGAAGAAGAACTGGACCTGCAACCAATTCTGAACCCAGGACCCTACAGTGACTTAAAGAGCCAGTCTGCTGGCCTCCACATCTGAGCCTCACGGACAAAACAGGCTCCCCAACAGCTCCTAGAACCACCTACAGCAAACTCTTGAGCCCCAAGAGGTGCTTCTCAGGTCCTCCACCCTTGCTGTCACTCTTGTGCTCTTAAATTCAAGCTTTTGGGCTCTTTGCGATCACAAATGAGCCTTTTCACACTGGACCCTGCCGCTTGCACTGAAAATTAGCACAAGCTGCTGCCAGCCCATCTCTCCGCACAGCAGCATCGACCACTCGCAGGGTACTGCCAGCGCGAAGCACCAGCCCGCCCTTTGGCAATGTCCGCCCTGCTCTTCGCGCCGCGCTGATCACTGACCAGGAAGCCCTGCTTGCTCCTCGTGACCCTCTCCAATGCGAACAGCACTTATGGCACAGAACTTGAGAAGGTAAACCTTTGGCTGGACTAATCTGGGACTGTATCGGACCCGCGCTCCATCGCAGTCGGCTCAAGCTTTTGACTTTAACCTGTTCCAGCGTGACCAGATATCCCAGGTTGGTGCTTTATGGTTTTTGGTGCTACTTTACAGATTATTCTTTACAAATTTATAACTCTGAATCTACTAATTGGAGTTTTGTTGTTTTGGTCTTGTTTATTCAACCTGGTGTGTGATACCTTTTTTGTGGTGTTGTCACTCATGTTACTGTTAGAAGTGTTGCACAAATACTTTACACATTGCCTCTATGTTAAGCCTGGCTGCTGTTTGCCAACCTACCAGGGGGCTGAGTACAGGTTACGTTTGGGTTTGCTTATGCCTTCCCCTGACTAGGATTGTGATTGCTGCTTGACCAGGGCTCACACTCAAGTCAATCAACAAACCAATTTCTAACGTAGATGAAACGATGGAAACATGAGTAGCCCGGTAGGATTGTCTAGGGAGGTGCAGGACGCTCAAGAAAAGGAAGAATTAAAGAATTGAAAGGTGACTTTTAAAAGGAAAAAATCAAAAATGAAAGGACTGGCCACCACCACAGACAACAAAGCACACCGATTATTAGACATGTACATATGATCAGGCACATGGGATAAGGCAAAAGACTGTTACTCACAGGGAATTGGAGCCAATAGCAGGAATGAGATACCCAACTTTCCATGCAGCATGCTGTCATGGAGAGAAGCAGAATGAGAATGACTCTTGAAAAGACAGAAGAAGGGTGGCCCAAAGACCCTCTATTAATGTAAATGTATGCAGGTAGACTTTTTATGTTTTCTTCTTTTTTTGTACAAGGGCCTGGCAGAAACTGCCCCCTTAGGAAGGTCTAACAATAATCACTGGTAACCAACACCAAAATCATTATTTACTAGCTCTACTACTCTCTGAGATTCTATGTAATAAAATACCAACCTTCAACACAGTGCATTAACAATCCACACGTAAAGAACTATAGGCTTTAATAATGATATTTTGCAATAAGTAAATCAGGCCTACTAACGTTGTCATAACTTTTCATAATAAACAGATCACACATATGGCATTTAACATAACTTTCCCCAGTGAACCAATCCAGTGCCTAGCCTTTTTTATTGGAAAAACGGTCGCCAACCCATGTGAAAAGGGCCGAACGAGGATTATGAAACTGCAAATCTTCAAATTCAAGTGCCTGTTAGAGAACCAAAACACTGCCCTACTATAGTAATCTATGGGAGTCCATAATAGTGTAATGACAATCTACCCTTAAAGGGCTGTAGGTGTTAACAAATACGTTCACAATAAATTGAGCCGGCATATTACCATTGTCATAACTTTTGACAGTAAACATATCAGACATATGGTATTTGACACATTTTCCCCCAAAAAACAATTAGACCTGCAGTCTATATCAGCCTGTAAACATAATCAAGACTACTACATTCTGCTAAATTCTGCAAAGGCTTTTCTATAAGACAATCCTGAGGCATACAGTTATAACGATTTATACATCTACACAAATGAACAATGTGCAAAAACATTTTCAACATCTCCAAAGAAGGTCAATAGGGATTATCAAAGTGCAAATCTTCTATCCACAGGGTTTGTCACAGAGGGAGAAGCCAGATAGGGAAACCAAGACCAAACCCTGCCTACAACAGTGGTCTGAAAGATTCCAAATGCAATACCGGTCCACAGGCTTTAACACAATGTCACAACAATCTCCAGTTATGCTCCTGTTCAAAACGGGATCTCAAGTTAGAGAGGTATGCACATTATCCAAGTAGGGACCCTTACTTATAGTCAGGGTAAGGGGATTACACTTCTAAAATAACCACTGCTCACCCCTTTGGTAGCATGGCATGAGCAGTCTGGCTTATCTCAGAGAAAATGTGTAAAGCATTTGCACATAACACACTGTAACACAATGAAAGTGCTACAAAAGGACACCACACTAGTTTTAGAAAAAATGAGCTAATATTTATCTGAGTAAAACAAGACCAAAACGATAAAAATCCAACATACAGTAATCAAAATATGAATATTGCAAAAAATAGACTTAAAATACAGTTCCTTGAAGTCAACAGCGTAGTGATCAAACAAATCCAACAGTTCAGGCCGACCGTGGCGTTGCAGGCCATCTACTGTGTCTGGAAAACTGGCAGAAAGTACCTTGGAAATGCAGGGAGTCGTAGACCTTGCAAAGAGCTCTGAAAATGCCGCGTTTGCAGGCATCGGCCTCGGAGGTCGGAGTAGGATCCGTCAGGCCCTTGCAGTCACAAGCGTTGCAGATCAAATCTCCATAAGGTTTAAGTCAGGAGCACCAGCATCTGCAGGCATCAGGGCTGTGGTGCCAAGTGGAGCAGTGCAGAGTGCGGTGCCCTCAAGTCGCAGTGCAGGCAGCGGCTGGGTGACGGCACCCAGCGGCAGCGGTGAGACAATGGTTGCTGTGCAAATCGGTTGGTGTTCGTTGCAGTGCTGGCAGGTCACGGTGCAAACAGCTTCGGTATAATTGCGAAAGTGCTGTCGTTGGTAGATGATCTGGAGTTGATGGCGTCAGCAGGCAGTGACGTCGGTGTGGAGTGCCATCATCGCAGATACCAGTGTGGCGATCATGTGAGGCAGTGCGTAGTGCGATGACGTCAGGTAACAGTGCAAGCAGTGGCTCAGTGGAGGCAGTGGCGTGAGACAGGGTTGCAGTACTCTCTGCTTTGCCAACAGGTCACGGAGCCGGCAGCAGAGCTGTGGACAGTGTTGGGTTGCTCTTTTTTCTGTTGCAGCACAAAACACACAGTTCCCAGTGCTGGTAGCAGATGATCTTGAAGTCGTTGGTGTTCCTGAGACTTTATAAACAGGGGGCAAGCTGTTCCTCAAGCCATTGGAGAAACTCAGGAAAATAAGTTGTAAAAAGTCGAGTCCAGTCCTTTCACTGCCCATGACAGAAGCAGCCACTTCAGGCCAACACAAATTAAAATAATTTAAATTTTTAAATGCCAATAAAAAAACAATGAAAAACTTTGGAACATGGAAAGTGATCGTTTTTAAACATGAACTTAAAAACAATAAACATAAGGTAGTGCAAGGATACAAGAATACACGGATGCATAGACCTTGCGACCTACAGTAACCCAATACAGTATGACAGCATTCATAGTGTTACATAGATTATAATAAGAGTACAAGCATCTCAACATAGTCTATCACAGATGGTGAAAATCATGTATCAGCAACAAAGACACATTCCAGTTGACAATTGATAAAGATGCCTAGAAACATGTTATTGACAATCAATATATAAGTCTAAAACGTAGATGCAAAACATTTCCTATACCAAAAAAGAATAATACTTGCATGCCTTTGATAGTTTCCTTTACAAGATCTATGTGTAATTGAATGAGGAAAAAGACTGAATTCATGTACCGGGATGGCTTCAAATAGTAAAATGTACTCGAGGTACAGCAACCAACTGTGTGAAAAGACTATTAAATATAGAGAAAAGGAGAGGGAAAGGAATGGGGTAATTGTGGAGTGCTCAGCAGTACCCCATATGGATCAAATAAGCTAATGCAGTAACATAGCTTATATGGCTATCAATTTCCCTCAAGAGCAACAAACTTGTCCAAAGTAACTCAAATTACAGAAGAAATATGTGGGAACGTCCATTTGTTTCAGTGTGAATTGCGAGCACTTCTTAGGAAGGAGACCCACGCCCACCATGTGTGATAAGAAATGTGGTTTAACAACTTCCATTCTGATAAAAATATCCATTACAGCAATCATTAGGTAAAGTAATCATATCTTTGGATGCCCATGGACCTAAGATTACAGTGGTGTAATCTAGAACTATCAGAGTGTGGAAGATTGCTGATAACTGGGATTGGGCATGGTCCCAATTGGAATTAAGAAGTTGACAATGATAGTCCATATGCTGAGAGCTAGTCTCATCTTTGGAATTCCGACACTTGTCATCCTCACATAGTTTTAATTTATACAATTTAGCTGGAGTCCAATGTAGAAGATGCATAGCAAAGTATTTTGCTTGGAAAATAGCGACATTTTGTTTCTCAAGGCTACATTATTGATGTATCGCCAACTTTCTTCTGAAATGCGAGCTACTGTGACAGAATCAAAATGTTTGGCCCAATTGATAGCAAGAGCAGACTGTTATGAAGGGGTGGGGAGCTAGAGAGTGTCGTATAGATTTTGGAGGCAATGTGACCAGACTTAATCCAACTGGCTAAGCAACTTTGTAGGGAGGGATAAGCAGGCCTGGGAATTTTGGATAATTTGACTTTTAACTTTAGAAATGTATACAAGTGTAGCGCAGAAAGGTTGTAGATTTGAGCTAAGGTAGAAAAAGGCAAGGGGTAGTTGTCATCACCAAATAGGTGTTTAATTTGTGAGATACCCTTGGATGCTCAAGACTCCGGCAAAAGATTGGAGATCTTTATTCTAGTCCTGTGATTATACCAGAGAGCAGTTAGCATGTAGTTTTGCAGAGGAATCTACATACATTTATCCAACCTTTTAAGAGCCCCTATAGTTTTGAAAATATCATCTGTGATTTAGGAGCTTCATATTTTGGCATAGTAATGTTGGCCTAAAGATTAAATAGAGTGTACAAAGCAGTCTCTGTTCCCACCCATCGAGGAGGGTTCAATAAAGGGGGTGGGATCCGGAGAGTGCCCTGAGAAGCAAGGAATGTGGATTGATACAGACTCTAGTTGGGGAGGTTACAACCCCTTAAAGAGATATTTTTCCTAAGAATTTTGTATGAGATTCGGGCCCTCTTATCTCTCCATAGGAATTTAGAGGTTAATCTATCAATATCCTGGAAGAAGGAGGTTGACATATTGAAAGGGAGCATCGCCAAAACAAAATGTACAATAGGAGTAACCATCATTTTGAGAGTTTGGATTCTACCCCACCACAAGATAAATTTAGGGGAACACATATTTAGTAATTCTCTGATTTTGGAAATTCAGAGCAAAAGTATTGGCTAAAGTCTTTACCAAACCTAATCCCAAGATACTTAAGACAGTTTGGCTGCCATTTAAAGCAAGAATCACCCAAGTGGGAGGAGAAACAACGTTGATTTAATGGAAAGACTTCTGACTTACCTCTGTTTAGAGAATAACCTGAGACCCGGGAAAACATCTGAATAATGTCTGAAATACTAGAGATGCCCCTCTCAATATCCTCACTAAATATAAGGACATCGTCCGCTTAAGCAGTAGTTTTGTACAACATGGACCCAAACTGCAGCCCTTTAATTACCTGGGACAAATTTAATAAGGTGAGGAGAGGATCGTTGGCAAGAAGAAATAATAGAGAGAGAGGGCAACCCTGACAAGTACCTTGATGTAGGGTGAAGAAGGAGTAGGAATCACCGTTGATTCTAACGTTAGCTGTAGGGTTGGTGTAGAGGGCCATAATCATAGTAATTAATGTAATACCTAAATTATGTGAGTCGAGAACTGCATGAAGAAAAGGCCAAGATACTTTATCGAAGGCCTTTTTGGCATCCAGTGCAATGGCAGCCGGTGGGGTAGTGGACAGATGAGCTTTTTCGATTACATGGCAAAAGGTCTGTATGTTATCCCTAGCAAGCCATCCCTTTATGAAACCTGTTTGTGACTCATGTATTAGCAATGGAATAATGGGCTCTAATCTTTGGGCAAGGATCTTTGCAAAGATCTATGCTTCCATTTTTATTAGTGATATGGGCTGAACTTTTAGGGGATCAGAATGATCTTTATCCTTTTTTGGGATGACCCTTTTGTGACTTCCGTTGCAGTGCCTGAAACCTCACCGGTGAAGGCAAAATAATCAAGCACAATTTTCAGCTGACCCGCAAGAGTGTGTTGCAAGTGCTTGTAAAAGTCAATTGTGAACCCGTCTGGACCCGGAGCTTAACCTGAACATTTTGATTTTATTGCAGTAGCAATCTCTTCTAGGGAGATCGGTTTACTGATGCGTTCCCTCTCCAACTCAGAGACAGAACACATGGGAATAGACTGAAGAAAATCTAAGCATGTAGTCTTAGCTAAGGGTTTCTGAGTTGTATATAGTTTCTCACAGAACCTCCTAAAGAACTCAAGAATATCTTTGGTTTTAAGTTTACAGACCCATCCATATCCCTGATTGAAGTGATGTGATTGCTACTAGCTTCAAACTTCAGCGTATTGGCACGGGTTCTACCAGCTGTTTCCGAGAAGAGGGTTATTAGATTTTGTGCTTGGACTTGAAGGCGAGCCCTTTACTGACAACAGTACTTAAGGTTTTTAATTTCATCATAAAGTTCTATTATTGGAGTGTCTGAAGTTGTTTCCTTCTGTTTTACTTCCACTTTACTTCCACTCCCAAGGAATGTAAACAACCATATGTGAGTGCCTTGCAAAACGCAAATCATGAGCTCAGGATATTTGCTGTACAAAAATGTGTCTATTTTTGTATAGTGCATTTCCTGAGCTCACGTATTTCAAGGTGCTCTCATACGAGCAAATTAATTCCTTAGCACATATGAGAGCGCCTAAGTGAGTTAAGGATGTGCGCTGTGCAAAAAAGGATTAGTTTCTACTCAGCACAAAAGTTTACTCTGTGGCTTGTAGTACCTAAGTTCTTTTAACAAATTATACACTAGACGGAAATTAAAAAATAGACGGGAGTGACAACTGCCAGTGCCAACTGGTAACTGACTTAATTTATACAATCACTACTGAAGAGGGTCAGGACCCAAGACAGTCTGAGTGACTGAGTCTGACTTGGCCTCTGTGCAGTGCAGGATGGTCAGACAAGACCACCTGCTCTGTGCACTGCACACATGTCATGAATCCCGCCACCTTCTGCTGCATATGGCTGTGTCTAACTGGGGTGGCATGGTGAGGAAAAGAACAATGGATTTAACCCCCCGGATCTTTTGACTGGAGGTGAATGTTTGATTTGTTCCACATTTCGTCCATCATTTGTGTGTCTTTTGGTTTCTTGCCCAGGCATGGATCCCGGGCTCAGTGTGCCCCTGGATTCAAGCTAGCATGGCTGATGAGGGGTGATGCCCCAAATCTGGTCCCAGGATGCTTGTTTCTGGCCCAGGGTGGACCTGGCTTGGCAGTTTGGGCTGGACTGTTCCCATGAGGAGCACGGTCAAGACTGATTTGCATATGGCTGGATCTAAACCGGGGTGGCATGGTGAGCAAAAGATGGAAAGAATTAAACCAGATCTTTTGAATGGGAGGGATTGTTTGATTAATTCCGCATTCCGTACATCATTTGAGTGTCTTTTGCTTACTTGCCCTAAGTGCCCCGGTTAAGTCCAAATGTAGATTCCGGGCTCACTGTGCCACTGGATTCAAGGTAGCCTGACTGATGAGGGGTGATTCCCCGAAACCAGTCCCGGGATGCTTGCTTTTGGTTCAGGGAGGGCATTGTTTGGCAGTCGGGCTGCACTCTTCCCATGAGGCACAGGGTCAAGATTGATTTGCATATAGCTGGGTCTGAACTGGGGTGGACAAATGAGCTAAAGAACCATGATGAATTCAACCCAGATCTGTGACTGGAGGTGAGTGTCTGAAAAGTTTCAGTGCTCCGTCCATCATCTCCTTGCGTTTGCTTTATTCACCCTAAGTTGGCAGGGTATGCCCAGACGTGGGTCCCTTGCTCACTTTGCCACTTGATTCAAGCTAGCCTGGCTGATGAGGGGTGTTACCATGTCCCAGGATGCTTGTTTCCGGTCCAGGGCAGACCTGGCTTGGCAGTTCGGGCTGGACTGTTCCCATTAGGCACAGGGTAAAGACTGATTTGCATACGTCTGGGTCTGAACTGGGGTGGCAAAGTGATCTAAAGAATGATGATGGATTCAACCCAGATCTCTGACTGGGAGTGAGTGTCTGAAAAGTTACAGTGCTCCGTCCATCATCTCCTTGTGTTTGCCATGCAAACAAATGTACATGCTTGTAAATGGGTGTGCGGCTGTGCATGTGAGACTACCATCTAGCTCAGGCCAATATCTGAGCACAGATAGCCTGTGATTTAAGGAATACTTCAGGAATTGGTGCTGACCTGTGCTGGACTTATAATACGAGTGGGCATTAATAGTGTAAATATGTACATCTATAGTAGTACTGAAAAGTCTGTGTGCTTCATGGTTTTATATACTATTTAAAAAAATCTACACTAAACTACAAGTGCACCATAGTTAGGCCTAGAGATTCAGTTGAACACCAATATTATGGTGAATCACAATCCCAAATGTAGATTTGACATAATTGTCCACATATATGCACCCTTAGTGGCACTTCATGATTTATCATTTTTCTCTGGCTCAGCTCCTAAGCAGATTTTGGTCTTCACATAACTCTGGTGGGCCAAGTTTATTACTCTGCTGGCCAGCTGGAGGATCAAAGGCCTCTCCACACAAATAAGCCATTAGCTAGCATTATTTTTGACACTGCACCTAGCCTGCGGAGGTTCTCTCCAACACAAACAAATGAGCACAGCCAGGCCTCTAGAGCTAATGACATTATGGGCTCTCATTTGAAGCTTTACAGGAAATGGACCAGGCAGCTGCAGCAGTAAGGGGCATCGTTTCAGGGTTTCAGAGAGGTCTTTCAACAGACCACTTTAAGTTGCTAATGTTCCAAAATGCTGTGCAGGAGGATTGATGCAGGGAAGTAATGGTAAGGCTGATGCCTATCTAGTGAATTTTCCACCTCAACTTAAAAAATGCTGCAAAAGGGAAATACTCTCAAGAAATGTCTGGACCTGGGGGAAGAGATGCCCAGCTGGAAGACAGAAGATATCTGACCTCTACTGCAAGGATGGATTCAAGGGCTTCTGAATTTAGTTAGCACAGGAATTATGATTTATTTTCTCCAGGACCAGTGGCACTGCCCCCCACACCCTCTTGGGGACAGTAGAGGGATGGGCCTCCTGGAGGGGACCCTTAAAGGCCGAACTAAATCTTCTGTGACTGGATCTGTAGGAGTATGATCTTCAAAAGAAAGGTGACCCTGACTTCAGTTGACCTGGTTGCTCTGCAGATCACAATGGACACTGTGGGATCCTGAGGGTACATGCAGGGATTTTATCCGGCTTTGGGGATCTGGGGGCGCTGATGAATAAAAACCTGGGGCCCAGGAGAAGTGCCCGGACAGGTGACAGGTCAGTGAGAATGTACAGCAGGAAAAACCAGGCTCTCCATGTATTATAAAAGTTTAGAGGCCAGGCAGCCTCTAGGAGCAAAACGTATTTTACCCAATGTAAATTGGCCAAACAGGGGCCAAGGGAATGCCAGAAAAAGCATGGTTCTCACATGGAAACAATTTTGACCAGCACGCAAGTAGCATCCTCCTAGATTTTCAAAGATGCTCCCAGGGAGGGTAAAGGGCTTCAGGAGTTGGTGCAAGACTAATGGAATCTGTCTGAGAATGTTTAAGGGGGTCTCCTACTCAGTAAAACTTTTTGCCACCAGTGACCCCATTTCCCAGGGACTAAAGCAGCACATAGATTACTAAAAAAAGACAAGTGCAGTTGTGTTCGAACCTATTCTGTACCCAGGGACCCTCTTTTCCCCGGCGACCGAAAGACTGTGAGTGCCAGATGGCCAAGGAAAGGTTGCTAGGTGCTATCCCTGCACCCATGCCTAAGGGAGGCAGGTGCACACGACTCACAGCCTCAGGCCCACACTGACCATTGCAGGAAGAAGAGTGCCCTATTCCTGCTCCTGCCCATGCTTGTGCATCAACCAGAAAGTGCCCGGAGCAAGTGGGGAAGCCAGCAGGCGCCCCAGGGAAGGTGAGGCTCCTCCAAGGCTACCGTCAAGCCCACCAGCGGGTGCTTGATTGGGACTGGGAACACATATTGGAAAAAAATGCAGTGTGCGGCAGCAAGTTAAGAATAATAAAATAAGTTGCTCCATCAAAGGCAATGTTGTGGGCACTGTCACAACTGAGGCGGAATGTCCATAAGGCCTTGGAAGTAAAACAAAAAAGTTGCATATTGAGTTTTGGGGTGTCCCAAGAAGGGCAGGGACACTATGCTGGAGTTAGAAGTTGTTCAAGGGGACTGCCAGGACTGTGGCAGCCGCCCCCAAATATGCCCTCCAAATTTACAATGAAAAGTCAACATAAGTCTCCCAGGAATTGTGACCCAAGAAGGCTCTTTTGTTTAGTTTTAAGTATTTCAGAAGCCTTGGCTTTTGCTCAGAGGTTGTGGAGGGAAGGGATCCCTGCTGGTTGGGCCTAAGACTGTACTTGCAGCATGCTAAAGGTAGAAAAAAGACTCGTGCACATATTAGATTAAAATTGTAATATTTGATTGACAATAAAACCGTTGATAATGAAACCATACATTGTTTAATGAAGGGTTGTGAAAAGGCTATATTGGCAAATAGATAGTTGACAGTCAATCATTACATGTTTTAACGAAGGTCAATGAAATGTTTTGAAATGCTTTATTGACAATCACTGGGTGGTGAACAGTGAATCATGACCAGCTGTAATGAATGTCATTGTCAGATGGCAGCATCCGTAGTAGTTTTAATGGTGATGCACTGGTTTGTTGTGGCATGTGTCTGTTTTTATTAATGTTGTGAAAACATGACTAAGCCAATTAGCCAGGGTTATGACAATGTCACACACTTATAATGTGTATAATGCATGTGGAGATGGGTAGTGTGGTTATAGGGTTCATGGTTAGCTAGGGTGCAAACTGTTAGGAGGGTGTTACCATAGGTATTTCGACCTGCAGCCGTGTACATATTTGTAAACTAATGCACAGTATTAAGTAGTGTGTGTTTAGTAAAGTACTTTTCCTTGTTATTAAAGCACTGAATAGACAACAATTAACTGGGGAATATATGATGTTACTTAGCATACCGTTACTCCGTAGGTATTTACTTCAAAGTTTTTACTTCGCAAATACCTTTACTACGCATGATTTTAGTGCGCATGCTTTTACTTCGCAAATATATACAAATACATTAAAAATGCTTTTACTTCGCAGTTCATTATTACTCGTACTGTTACAACGCGTTATTAGTACTTTAGAACAAAGAAAAATCGTAATAGTAACCTATCCCCTGGCACGCACCCTGAACCCTAAAATTACCCCCTACACCCCAAAACCCTAACCCACCCTGACACCTAAAATTACCCCAGCACCCCAAAACCTAAACCCACCCTGAACCCCCAAAATACTCCAGCACCCTGAACCCTAAAAATACCCCCTACACCCCCAAACCCTAACCACCCTGACCCCTAAAATTACCCCAGCACCCCAAAACCTTAAATGCACCCTGAACCCTAAAAATTCCCCCTACACCCCAAAACCCTAACCCACCCTGACACCTAAATGCACCCTGAACCCTAAGATTACCCCCTAAACCCCTAAACCCACCCTGACCCCTAAAAATACCCCTGTACCTCAAAACCTAAACGCACCCTGAACTCCAAAACTACCCCAAAACCTTAAATGTATCCTGAACCCTCAAAATACCCCATGTACCCCAAAACCCTAACCCACCCTGACCCCTAAAAATACCCCAAAACCTAAATGCACCCTGAACCCTAAAATTACCCCCACACCTCAAAACCCTAACCGACCCTAACCAACCCCAACCCCTAAAATTACCCCAGCACCGAAAACCTAAATGCACCCTGAAACCTAAAAATACCCCCTACACCCCAAAACCCTAACCAACCCTGACCCCTAAAATTACCCCAGCACCGAAAACCTAAATGCACCCTGAACCCCAAAAATACCCCAGCACCGCAAAACCTTAAATGCATCCTGAACCCTAAAAATACCCCCTACACCCCAAAACCCTAACCCACCCTGACCCCTAAAAATACCCCTGTACCCCAAAACTTTAATTTGCACAGTAACTCCATTATGCGTAGTAAGTGCATGCTAAGTAAAGGAACATGCGTAGTAAATGCATGGTAAGTAAATGCATGCTAAGTAATGGCATCTGCGAACTAAAATATGCGTAGTAATGGTAATACGAAGTAATGACTGCTTAGTAAAGGTAGAATACCTTAACTGGGTGTTGTTTTGCCGCATTCATGCGGACTGAGGTGGTAGTCCACCACTTTCTGTGCGTAGGCCTTGGACTGCTCTGCCTCGCTACCCTGTGAGTGTCAAGTGCTAGATCGGAGCTCTTGGTTCCCAGCGGATGGAAAGTTGCAGACATATTACATGTGCAGGATCTACATCCCATACAACTAATAACCCACTTCCTTACACTATCTGATTGCAGAGGCCCATTTATCATTTGTGATAGCCAAGTGTGTGTCACAGCAGATCTCAGTTCAGTATATGGGCTACTCTGTCATATCTGTTATCTTGGGTACTTTTGTGATTGCCTATCTGACCTGTGGTGAATGCATTTGAAGTGATCAGTTTAATGGGTACTGTTTGATATTTTTTGTGCATGCATGTCCTAGTTAAAACTAATACATGTTTTGAATCACTGGTATACAAATGTAGGTCCTGAGTGGTAGAGGGGGTGGAGGTGGGGGGCATGCCCATGCCAACGTTTCAGGGACTCACTGGATCTCAGTTACATATCGCAGAAAATCTGGTAATAATTCGCCCCTGACACCCCGGGTATATATTTGGTCAGCACAGATTTTGCTACATGTAGAAGTTGGTTTTAGGTACTAGTTAGCATGTTGTTCACTTATTTCAGCTTTGCTGTTTCCTCACCGACAAGCATCAGGTGATGCTGCTTCTTTTGATGTCTACTAGAGTTAACATGAGTGACATCACCTCCACAACCCCTAAGATGTTATTCAAACTATTAAACTGGTGTATCTATCCTAACGCTTTTATCAATACTTAAACATGTTCTTTTTTCAAATATAGGATTTATATAAAAAAATAACACTGATGAAAATAAAACACGTTTCACCTTTGAAGATTTGGTTTTCATTTAAAAAAAACATTCAATATAAAAACAGCAACAAAAAGATCTGTTTATTGACTCTGAAACATATGTAAACACACTAGTTCTTAGGTATATTTAAGGCGTAGTTCTGTCAAACAAAAGCAAAAAGGAGCAGCCCAGAAACTTTTCATAAAGTAGCGAGTTGAGTGTTGATAACCTATAGCCTGACAGAAACAAGTCTGCGCTGAATGATGATAACCTATGCCCCGAAAGACTAAGAACACCTTTAGAGAACCTAGCGCCAATCTACATCACTAGAATATGTCAATGCAGAACGGCCGAGGGCACAAAAACATTAAAACATGAGTCAGCACATTTGGAGAGGAAATCAGTGCAGGCAGCTGAATCACAAGGGGGATATCAACAATTGGGAGCTGGGCTACATTATTAAAAAGACCTACAAAAAAACTGGAAGAGTTAGAACTTTACATTCTCTATTCATGTTATAATTTGGGTTTATGGGCAAGTTATGAGCTGGGCTAGCCGCTTTTTCTTTAAGGTACTACCCATTTTTACTTAAAGGTGATAAGTAGTACAATACATATATTTGTTAAATATATAATATGATGCTGTTATTATGTAGTTTAATTCTATTCAGGTCAAGGGCTAGACACAGGGGTAGATCCTTTAACTCTTTTCTTTAGGCCCTCAGGAAAGGGTAACCCCGTACGTAAGAAACCCTGTCTGCCATAGGAGCAAAATGGTTGCAGAGAGGATGTCCCTGGAAAGAAGCCGCGGCTGCTGCAGGTAAGAGCGGTGGGGCCGGCTGAGGGGGATTTCGAGAGATGATCACAAGGGAAAATTAAATAAATAATTAATTTTCCCTCGTGGTCATCTCTCGAAATCCCCCCCAGCCGGCCCCACCGCCCCACCGCTCTTACCTGCAGCGGCCGCAAGTAGTGCCTGGCAGCACCAGGAGAAAGAAGGCCAAAAGCACAAAACCGCCAAGGTGTTGCGTCCAACCTGCAGGAAAGTTCTTACAGTGCTGAATTGTAACACCAGGACTGGAGCTGAACTGACTCTGGAAGGACTGGAAAAGAGCTGGAGGTGGCAGGACTGTAGTACAGATGTCACTGGCACAACTGCTGGGGCTGGTACAACTAGGGCTGAGGCTTCACTCGTAAAACTGTGCCAAAGCCAACTCGGCCATGATTGGAGCAGAGCTGAAGCTGGTAGGCCTTCAGTAGAACTAGTAATGGCAGGACTGGGGCAGAGATGGAACTGGCAAGACAAAAGCAGAGCTAGTACTGGCAGGACTGGGACAGAGCTGGATTTGGTGGGACTCGAGCAGGACAGGAGCAAAGTATGGAAAAGTAGGAGCAACTTTGAAGAGTTGTGATGCATTGATGCAATGATGAGAGTCTCTATATATACTGGTAGAACAGGAACCACCGGGCAGAAAGGGGCTTGTGTCAGCACCACCAGGGTTGGACTAGGAACAGCAACCGCCCCTGGCAGATTGCTGCTCGACCAGCCCTGGATGCTGGGGTGTGTGGGAGGTGCTAGTAAGAAGCACCGCTCCCCTCCCGCTTTTGTTACAGGGGGACGAAAATTGCAGCACTGCTGCAAAACGAGCCCCCAGTGACAAAACCGCCCCCTACAGGCACAAAACCGCCCCCACCACTCCAGCCCACCAGGGAAATGCCCGGTGCCCGCTACAGCCAGTTTGGCCCTGGGCACCACGTGACAGAAAGAGACTGGAACAAGAACAGAAATCTCATGACAGAAAGGGGATATATTATAAAAGGACAAACTGGAATGATGTTAATGTCTGGTGGCCATCTTTGAAGGGAGTGCATTTCCATTGGACATCTTGCAATGATGTTTCACTACAGGGAGGTGAACTGAACTTTCCGATATGAAGCTGTTGGTTATGCTTGCCTGGAACTATAACACTTATGTAGTATACTGTTCAGGAAATATAATTTATTTAAACCCGCACTAGCAATAATCTCACATTTGTCCTGGAACGCCATTTAAGTAATCACCAGACACCGAAAATTCAGACAGAGTGTGAAAAGGATAAAGTAACACTTGGTATCTCTATTACTCTTCCAGTATAGGCTCTTTCTCATTATGAAGTTCAGAGTATCCTGCCATCAGTGGGTGGAACTAGAAACAACTTCAATAGAGAAAGTAGAGCTTTGTGCTCTGGTACCATACACACATTTATGCGTCATAGGATCCCAGACCTCTTTCCTTCAAGTATGCATGCCCTCATCAGTTCTCTTCTTCCAAAAGGAACCAATCAGTGTGTGCTTGTAGCCGATGGCTGTGGGATTGGTGGGAACTGGTAAGGATTTAATAATGGGGAAAAAAGTATATGGTTCAATAATTAGGAAGTCACCATAAAAGTAACTTTGTACTTCTCTTCCCTCCTGAATATGGTAAAGGGAGGAAAAGCATTAAGGCATGAACTTTCTTAGCCAGTTCGCGCCCAGAGTTCCAAGTCTTGCAAGATCTTGTAATTACGCAAGACTTGGAATTCTTGTCAGCCATCTTGGAATGGTGCACTATATAAACCAGGCCCCTCACAGTCTCAGTATTTGAAAATGGAGCTGCCTTCTCCATATAGATTGCTTTTGCTTTGCACCAGCAACCTCAGGACCTGTACAATCTGCACCTGTTCACTGGGCCATCTTGTGCTAAGTGATATAAAGAAGGGATCTGCAAAAGTCACCCTTTGTTTTGTTTAGTCAACCATGTAACTCGAGTTAAGAGACATTGTAGTCATATTAAAGGATCTTACTACGCGATTCCTAAATGACTCAACATGCTTCTTGCAGTTATTTTTCATGACCTAATTCGCTCTCAAGTTGAAGGAGTATCCTACTCTTATTGAGTGAATGTGAGTGCATTTTCACTTTGCGCTTCCTGTGAATTATTTCAGATTATTTATGTGACTTTGAACACCTCTAAAGGTGCCTATCCATTTAACAGCTAAGTGGTCGGTATTTGCAATGTTAACAAACTAAAGTGATTTGGAAGTCATCAAACATAAAATTTTGATTTGTTGCTACTTTGAGATATTTGATTATTTCTTGCTTCACGGTCTGACTAAATGATCTTTGAGTTCCACATTCCAAAGAAGCCCATGCTCAGCTCTCACAGAAAATCCCTTCATCGTCTTTTTTGTGGTTATTCCATTGGGGACTCGCTTTCTTAAGAATCTGTAAGGGCACACACATAGGCGGTGATTTTTTCTTGCAGGTGGACACAAAACTTGTCTTTCATTAACTTATGAGTTTTTATTGTAGTTTGCAGTTTGGTCACGATCCCATTCCCTGCACTCAATCTCTCATTCACTGCTTCTGGAACCATGGAGGTGAATGGGTGATCATGAGGGATGGTGGGACGATGCTGCACCTGTGATTCTTTGCAGAGAGGGGATATGACAAATGGCATAGTCTTCACAAATCGTGGGATCTTTCTCCTTTTCCTTTCTCCTTGTTGGACTAGACCATTATCAAAATAAAAAGACAGCTTGAACTTTCTTGTGCTGAGAATCAAACTCTTCGGAATCACGTGGAATTGGTTGTGCAAAGGGTAGCTCAGTTTAGAGCAGCTGGGCAGAGACTTCAACATCTGCAAGGACTTCCTATACCCTAATCATCAGCATAAGAAGTTGTCAATCAATTGACAATTCTGTTAGCTGCCCCCAGAGAAGTATTCAGGGGATTTGTAGAATCTTCATATTTTTCCCACACACTGTTGTGTGCAATTTTTGTGGTGCCCCCGCACTCTACTGCCACACCAGAATCTCATTTAGCATTAGTCTTGTCCTAATCAGAGGGTGACACTGCTACTTGGTCTATTTCAGTGGTCACCAAGGATATCCCAGCATTATACAATTTGATGTTTTGCTAACGAAAGTACATTGCATATTCAGTCGAGGGACTGCAACTCAGACAGTGCCAAGGTAATATAGATGTATTAACTGTTTTAGCCTGTTTCAATTAAGAACTGGTTGAGTCTGACTGGTTGGAGGCCAGTAGAAAATATTTCTTTTATAGTGGCCTCAGAATTGACATGAAGGACCTGTTCACTCAAGTTTTGGATAGACCTGTTGATTGCAATGCTTTGATTACCATTTTGTTGCAAGTGGATCACTGTTTGGGGGAAAGCTAAGGGGAGAAGAAACACTCTGGTGAGCATACACCACCAAAACCAGATCAGCAAGTACCAGAACTCTGCATCAGACCATCAAGGCATCCTTATTGTTTCTCTTTTTAAAAGTAGTGGCAGTAGCTGCAATGGTTGATTCAGAGGCATGAGGGAATTACACATTTAGTTCTACCTCATACAGTACACCTTAAAGGGAAGTAATACCCTTTACAAGAGAGAGTTGTCGATGGTTCTGTTTTATCGTCTGGACTAGTCACTCGTTGTACAGCAGAGGCAAGAATAATCTGTTCAGGATAACATACTGATACCATTAGTTTAAATTTAATTGACATCCATCAACTTGGTTTTATTTTGGCCTTACAGTGGTGATTAAGTCACAGCCCTAACACTAACTGGCAAAGGAAAACCGTAAACTTATTGTCTGCTGTTGCAAAAACCACTGTAGGTCTCCAAATTCTTGTAATACTTGTTCTAAGATTTAAAAAGAAAAACTTTAGCTGCTTTGTCCAGTCTTTCTGCACACCATTAGGACTATGTGGATGTTTCTATCGAAAGCAAGGGAGAAGTTCTACCTTCATATCAGGAGTTTGATTATCAGATCGATTTAGAGACGGAAGCCAAAATAAATTCCAGCAATATACATGCCCTTCATGGGGAAAACAATGGATTCCTGTGTAAATAGCTTGACAAGTACCTAGCTAATGGCTTAAATAGGCATTGTAATTTCCCAGTCTCATCTTCTTTTAAACCCCAAAACAGGGAAGGTGAGGAGATCAGGGCGTGAAAATAGCATTAAACCATATCACTATAAAAACTGAAATCCTCTTCCACTATGCATGATACTGCTTAGTTAGGTACCTTCTGCCACAATTTTCACTAAATTGAATTTACATGGAGCTAACCATTTGATCAGCATCCGGGAAGGGGTGAATGAAAAAAGGCTTTTTGTACCAAATGTAATCTTTTTGAATAACAGTGGATGCTCTTGGATCTTGCAACGCTTCTGAAGCTTTTCAGCAGTTTGTGAATAAATATGAGAAAGTACATAGACGTGTATGATCATTCACATAGACAATATTCTAATTGTTTCCTCTTCGGAGGCAGAGCATGCCATTTATCTTTTGAAGGAAATACAGCCTTTAAAGAAAAAAAAAATGTAATGCATAGCAGAAGAAATTTAAATTTAAACAAGGGCAGCACAGTTTTTAGGGTTCACAATCTCACCAGATACCTTGACCATGAGCAATTCTGCAGTTCAAACGGTGTAGCAATAGCCTTTACCTCAAAATGTCAAGAAGATCCAGAAATTCCTCGAGTTTACAAATTTTACACCTTTTTTCCAGGGTTCTTTAAAATTCAGTCCCCTATCACTGCTCTCTTATGGAAGGAAAGGGTGTTTGAATGGACTTCATATGCAGAAAAAGCTTTTAGTAGGTGAAAACGTTAATTTACTTTGGTTCCTAGACTGCTACACCCAGAAGTTTCTCAACTAATGTTTTGTTGGAAGCTGATGCATCTAATCTAGACTTAAGGGGGATGCTTTCTCAGTGGCACGGAAAGCCGGCCAGTTGCACCTGGCGGCCTTCTACTCCCAAAAAGTGCCTAGTGCAGAAAGTAATTACACTATTTTCGATGAGGCACTGTTAGCAGTCAAGGCAGCCTTTCAGGAACGGCATTGTTATCTAATGGAGGAAAGGCATCCTGTTACGGTATACAGAGATTACAGGAATCTACAGGTTCTTTGCTCTGCTAAAGTCTTGTCCCAAGACAGTTAGACTGATCCTTATTTATTACAGATTAAAATTTCATTTCATTCAGGAAAAGAAACACTGAGCCTGATCTCTTATCCTGAACTGTGGTTGGTCAATTTGCTTGTTCTGAAGAATTGGCAGTCTCTTCCATCCCCAGTTAATACCAGTATTGAGACACACCCCATGGTCAAAACTTTGGATTCAGAATTACCTTAGTGAAGCCTGGTTAACATATCATTTAGCACGTCATATTAGGAAGGTAATTCTGTTTCAAGGTGAAGGCTTTTGCCTGCGTAAATATCTTTTACATCAACAAGCCTTGTCTTGGAGTCCAATAACGAAAACGTATCCTTTGAACTGTGATACATTTGCCTCCAAGAGTGATGACTGTACAAGGGCTAAGAGTGATAATGCAAAAAACAGCAAGTCTGTTTACACCCTTTACTCAAACCTCCAGGTCCTTGGCACACCATATCATTAATGAATGTATTCTTTATTCTTTATTCTGCCATATATGTCCATTAAAAGCCAGAAACTATACAGAGCAATAAAACGGTTATAAAACAAATATCTCCATCAATCGCAACAGAATTTATAAGACACATGATCCAATAACCATAAAGCATAATAGCTAATGCTCCACAAAATAAAACTACACCACATAAGTCCTTTAAAACAATTTGCATATCCGCATATAATGTGCATGGTGTATCTATAAAATATGAACTAATCAAGTGTAGTGAATATCATAGTCCTAAGTAAAACAGCTGCTTTAAGGAAAGAACATGCCCTGACACAGATAATTGGAGTATCTAATGATTGCAATTTGTGCAAGGCCTGTTCACAGCACTCGGCACCCCAAGGATTTTGAAAGTGGTTTCAAGAAGAGTCTCCAGGCATAACTAAAATAATTACAAAAAAAGGATGTAATGTATTAGTGATTGTTAGGCAATCCCATCACAGGGACAAGCCCTGGAGCGGCCTCCTCAGGCGTCAGTTGGCATTCTAAAACTCATAAGCGACCATACCAAATAGGAAGAGAAGGGACCTTTCCCATTGTATTAGTTCAAGAGAAAGGTAAAGAGCGGACTCTGAGCTGGCACGGATACAATAGTAAGTTGAGACAGAGCTCTTGGCCAGCTCCCTCTGCGTTCTTACCTCACCACAACGTTCCAAAAAGAGATTTTTTATCCTAGATTTGTCTCCTAGATTCCGTGACGGGCCAGGGAAGCCTGTCACAGAATGTGCGTCTTACCGACCTATTTTGCTACTAAACATAGAAAAGAGGATTGTGGCCACTATTCTGATTACACGCCTCATGCCGTTGATCACATCCCTCATCCATTGTGGTCAATCCGGCTTTATGCCAAAATGAGCACCAAGGTTCAATCTCTGTCGTCTGGCCAACTGGTTATATATGGTGAAAAATAGACCCAGCCTGCACGTTTTTATCACTAGACACCGAAAAGGCGTTAAATGTCGTCCATTGGCCATTCATGCTGCAAGCCCTGCTATGGTTTGGATTTGGTCCTGTCTTTGTGGGCTGTGTAGAGCTATTGTACACTAATCCTAGGGCCTGGGTCCAAGTTAACAGTGTGACGTCGGCAGACTGCCCAGTGAGCAGGGGTCCTAGAGAAGGTTGCCCCATCTCCCTTGCTGTTTGCTCTAGTATTGGAACCACTGGCATGTTTGGTCCGAACACACTCTGGAATGAGAGGCTTCTTTCGGGCTAGAGTGTTCCCATGAGGAACAGGATCAAGACTGATTTGCATATTGCTGGTCTGAACTGGGGTGGCGAAGTGAGCTAAAGAACGATGATGGGTTAAACCCAGATCTGTGACTGAGGGTGAGTGGCTGAAAAGTTTCAGCGCTCCGTCCATAATCTCCTTGTGTTTGCTTTGTTTGCCCTAAGTTGGCAGGGAAGGCCCAGACGTGGGTCTCTTGCTCACTTTGCAACTGGATTCAAGCTAGCCTTGCTGATGAGGTTTGAAATACCGAAACCGGTCCAAGGATGCTTTTATTCGCTCCAGGAAAGACCTGGCTTGGCAGCTCGGGCTGGATTGTTCCCTTGGGGAACAGGGTCAAGACTGATTTGTATATGGCTAGGTCTGAGCTGGGGTAGCGAAGTGAGCTAAAGAACGATGATGGATTAAACCCAGATCTGTGACTGGGGGTGAGTGCCTGAAGTTTCAGCGCTCTGTCTATCATCTCCTTGTGCTTGCTTTGTTTGCCCAAAGTTGGCAGGGTATGCCCAGGCGTGAGTACCTTGCACACTTTGCCACTGGTTCAAGCTAGCCTAGCTGATATGGGATGACACCCCAAAACCGGTCCCACGATGCTTGTTTCCGGTTGATGAAAGACCTGACTTGGCAGTTCAGACTGGACTGTTCCTATGAGGGACAGGGTCAAGACTGATTTGTATATGGCTAGGTCTGAGCTGGGGTAGCGAAGTGAGCTAAAGAACGATGATGGATTAAACCCAGATCTGTGACTGGGGGTGAGTGTCTGAAAAGTTTCAGTGCTCCGTCCATTATCTCCTTGTGTTTGCTCAGAAATTATAACCACAATTTAGTTCAATTGACAGAGTCAAACACTGTTTAGAGTTCCATAAAGATCAAATAAAGAGGTCAGCATTTGACTAAGGTCTATTTATTAGTTATTAAACATAAGTTCAGGCACAGCGCGATAGTTCCCAACCCTGGTAGAAACCCACACTGGAGCGTAGAAAGGAAGTGCTGCTCCTGGACCCAATCAGCCGAACGATTATAAATTACTCTCCCAATAACTTTAATGGCACTGTCTAGTAAGAAGATGGGTCTATAGCACTTTAGAGACATCCTGTCACCCTTTTTAAAGACGGGTACGATCTTGGCCAGTTTCCATGACTCAGGGATATGAGTGTTTAAAAAGCTATTAAAAACATTATGTAAACAGGGGCCCCCAGAGGACAATATTGCTCTTGATTAAATCAATAGGGGTCCCATCAGGTCCTGGTGCTTTACAACCAATGCTCTCCTTAACCACATATTCAACCTTTAACAAAGATTTGATAACTGGAGGGGGACGGCATTGTTTAGTCTGCAAAATAAGGGGTCAGTTGCCTCCTCTACTTCATCAAGGTGGTAAATAGCTGAAAAATGATACATCCAGTTAGAGCCCAAGAGGTTGCATTGCAGCAGGGAATTATCAGGGGCTGATCTTAATCTACTTCTGTTAACAGAATCCCAAAAGAATTTACTTCTGTCACCAACTGCAGCTGACTCCAAATTTGCCCAATCCTGTTTATGCAGGGCCTCCTTCCTATCTTTAAGGACTCGTTTGTTTATGTGGCAGGCAGGCTGTACTTCGGACGGTACTCTCAGGGAAGCAGATAAGGCTAACATTCGGCACCGGTTGGCTCCTAAGGAATGTTCATCAAACCAACGGCGATCCCCATTGCTTTCTGTACTGATTTTAAAAGAAAAATTGTCTGGACTAATGTATAAAAATAGCCTAACATATCACTCCCATGTGCTGCTGATAAACAGTTCAGAAACAGATCCCCTGACTGACTTAAAATGGTGCTCAGGGTAACTACTGGATCTTTCGGATGCCAGATTAATCTAAGTCCATCTCTGGAATGCTGAGTTGGCAAAATAGCACTGGTTGGTTTAACCCTCTTTACGGGAAGAACCCCAGAGATGGAAAAGGCATTATGATCCCCCATTCTGCCTGCACAACCTCCCCTCTAAAAAAGCACACCACGAAATTCCTACTTATAAAGACATAGTCAATGCTCAAATGCCGACATGCCCCCTAAAAGTAGGTAGTGAATCTTATCTGTGTTTAGATAGTCAACTATATCGACAAGGTCATGGGTGGCTAGGTATTTAGCCAACTCAAATCCCCTTGCATCACTAAGCTCTACTAGGGGTCTACCCCAAGAAGGCCCTACCCCACCTATTTAAGCATTGAAATCCAAACACAAAATATACAGTGGTTGGGTCGCAATCATATCCTTGGGAGTTTTATAGACTAAGTAGGAAGTTAAACAACTGTGCAAAAAGGGTGCAAGAAGAACTGATAAAATCATTATTGTAAAAATTAATTATTTAAAGGGGAAAAATGGAGGATCTGTCCTAGACTTTGATAACTTGGAAAGCTGAGGATCCTGGGTCAATTGGGTTTACATCTACACATAAATTAACTCAGACCCAAATTACAAGACCTCCTATAGTCCTCCCCGAGGGGAGGGTAAAATTTCACAGGAATACCATGCATAGCCTTCAAGAACAATAGGAGCAGAAGCCCAGGCCTGCTGTAGAGCAACGATATCGTATTTATTAATGATGGTTCACCAGTCTGGTTTGACTACTTTCTCTCTAAGCCCTGCGACGTTCCAACTTAGGATAGAGCAACTACCCTCAATGTTCTTCCCAACTGCTGCTCCTATCATGGGGTCATATCTATGGACTTGGCAAATTGTCCACTTAGAGACAACAGTCTTAGGGCCAGATGTATCAAGATTACATTTTGCGAGTCTATAATAGAGAATTTTACCGATTCGCTATTATAGACTCGCAAAATACAATGTATGTAGGTTTCTGCAAATATTTTGTGATTCCTACATGTTCCTTAATAGCGAGTCGCAAATTGTGATTCGCTATTAAGGAATGCCTTCACATTTATTCCTAGGGGCCTAGAGGCCCATAGTAATGAATGAGAATTGCATGCGCAATTTGCGAGTACCCAATAGGTACTCGCAAATTGTGCATGCAATTTCAAGGGTGCCAAAAGGACGCCCTGTTGCACCCCTGAAATATGCATATGTGCACATGTGGCGTAAGGGAATGTATGTGTGCCACATGGCACTTAGAAAAATGCAAAATTGTGCATTTTTATAAGGATTTGCAATTTACCACCAACTTGAAGTTGGTGGTAAATTGCGATTCCTTAAAGCAGGGTCGCAATTTAAAAAACGCTTCTTGCATTGCATTTAGAGAATCGCAAATTGCGATTCTCTAAATGCATTCACAAAATAGATAATCACAAAAATTGCGATTCCCCATTTTGCAATTGCCTTTTGGGATAATACATCCCAAAAGGCTTTTTCCCGTTCGCAAATGGTTTGCCAACGGGAAAACACTTGATACATCGGGCCCTTAGTATTTTAGCACTAGTGTCACTACTAACTAAAATGTGTCATTGTACTCCTATTCAGGTACTACCTACTGTACAGACTTTTAAGTACAGCATATTGTGTGTTTACACAATTTACCACTGCACACATCAGACAGCGATGAACACATTTTGTTTAGATTTTGGAAGGCATTATGCATACAATTCGGGATAACCATAGATGTATTTACTTTCAGTCATACCGAATCAGACAGTCAAATTGATCATTTGAACCTGTTGTTTCCTGACTGATTGGGGAGGCATGGTTCAAGCATGGCAGCTGCTGAGAATGGAAGTACTCGCATATCCTATGTTGCATGATTTAATTAAAAGGCCAGTTCTTGTGAGGTTCACTTTCTACCACTAAATGTGCCACTTGAGTACATGCACCCATGTAGTATATGCATGGAAATAACAATTTTCAATGTTTTCATGTGTTTCTTTGCCATTTAAATAACTGTAGAAATTGGTGAAGTGTTGACATATATTTACTACCACTTATTTTTCTGAGAATTTAACATCACGCATTGCCAGGCAAGGTGGAATTGTCGCGGTGATTTTTCCATTGGCATGTTCAAGTATAACTTTATGGGTTTTCTGCTCATATGGGATTGTGCATTTCCACCATATTAGTGTCCAAAGTTCCATCAAAACCCTCATCTAGATCGTACTCTTTTATCAAATAATGCTATTCAAGGCAATATTGTGCACTTGCTTTGTATTTGAAACTGCCTAGCTCCTTGTGCAATGGAGTCAAACCTTTATAAGGCATGTTCTTCCTAGATCACAATACAGATATGTGACTATTCCTCATGTGCACTGTAAAATCTTTGAGTGAAATATACATATACAAAGATGACATTTATTTAGTTAATACAGTGCAAAGCAAAACCAGCTCCAAGAGGCAGCGATGCACAACACAGTTTTTTTTTAAAAAGAAGGTGCTGTACACAGACTGTAATTGTCAATGTATATGATAGGGTAAAAGACTTAACCTTTAGCACAGAAACCAGAATTTGATGGGGGAATGTAATTGGGACTGTTATGCTTTTAAACTTAACCAACAGACAGATAAAGCAATTTGCCTAGAATCATGTGATTAGATTTCCTTACCTTGTGTATGGAAAGGACTCCACACATGTAGGTTGGAGGTTGAAAGAGGATTAAGGAAAGGTTTAAGGAGGGTCACACTAATACAGACATCCACCTAAAGAAGACTATGACTGTTGAAACACACAAAAGGTGATGGGAGGCTGCTTGCAATAAGTCTAGCCACTGGCAATAGCTTGGGGTAGTTCTCCAATCCATCATTCTTTTGCTTAGTTTGGACCCAGCCATATGCAAATCAGTCTGAACCCTTCTCCTCATGGGAACATTCCAGTCTAAACTGCAATGCCATGTCCTCCCTGAACCAGATTACAAGCAACCCAGGACTGGTTTTGCCCTAGTTGTGGGTTCATCTGCAGGGTACAGCTTGATTTAAGTGACACAGTGCACATGGGACCCATGTCTGGGCAAACCCATGTCTCCTAGGGTGGCACATGAAACACACAAAAGGTGATGGGAGGCTACTAGCAATAAGACTAACACTAGCAATAGCTCGGGATAGCACTCCAACCCAATGTTCCTTTGCTCACCACGTCATCTCATTTTGGACCCAGTCAGTCTTGACCCTGCGCCTCATGGGAGCAGTCCAGCTTGAACTACTAAGCCAGGTCTTCCATGAACCAGAACACAAGCAACCCAGGACCGGATTGGCCTAGTTATGGGTTCATCAGTCAGGTACAGCTTGGTTCCAGTGACAGCGTGAGTATGGGACTCATGTCTGGGCATACCCATGCCACTTAGGGCGGCACATGAATCACACAAAAGGTGTTTGGAAGCTGCCTGAAATAAATCTACCACTGGCAATAGCTTGGGGTAGCACTTCCCATCGTTCTTTAGCTTACCATGCCAATTTAGGGCCTCATTACTCTGTCGGGCGGAAGGCCATCCGACAGCTCGTCGGTAGTGATCTGCCCGACATCTGAGGCATCAGTCTGACTGCAGTATTATGATACAGGAAGTCCAACCGATGTCTGCGGGGGGAATCTGCTCCGCCTCCAACAGCTCAAGGAGCCTGTCAGGAGGCAGACTGATTGTAATCCCCAAAATGGAGGCATAGGAATTATGATGTCCCTTTCAGACAGTCTTTCTATGGCAGTCCGACCGCCATAGAAAGGCTGTCGGAAACGGATTCTGGGGGCCCCTAGCAGGGCCCCGTCTCCCCACGGCCTCCGCTATGAAGCCTGGCCCCCTAAACATCCATGCATCATGTGTCAGGCAGGTTTAAAAAGTACATTTTTCCTATTGTGGTTTGTGCTGAAGCCTGCAGCACTAGCCGCAATGTGAAATATACACTTTCCGAATGGGAAGCAGGACTGCTAACTCTTTTTTGGGTGGTTCCATTTCCGACACGATGCCGGACGGACGCTCATCCAACCGGCATCATAATGAAGCCCTAGATTTGGCCCCAGCAATATGCTAGCCACAAACTACACTTCTAAAGTTACTACTGCTCAAAAGGCCACAAAAACGTCATAAATCTCGTAAATGTACTTCAGCTTAGCCGTGGAGTAATTATGGCACCACACAAGGACACTCAGATGTATTTCAACATACTCCCATAGAAAACAAGGGATTTAAAAAAAAAAACCCTACTGAAAATAATGGCAAAAAATTACATTGCAATTTCAATGTCATTAAAATGAATTAAACATAACTTTTAAATGAATTTACAAAATATGACTTACATATTAACAAGTAAGTGTTTAAAAATATTTATAAATATTTATAAATTAAATGTTATTAATTATTTAAATATGTAATAAACATTTAATTTGAAGAGTTAATGTGCTGTAACATTTTTTTTATTAGGTCTAAACTAATAATACTCATTTTTAATTGATTTACATTTTTATTTTACATTAAAATATTTTCAATAATTTAAAAAATATTAATAACAACTTGTATCACCATAAGAAGAACAAACAATTTTTTCACCTAAACAGGGTCAATTATTTTTATGACAAGAACCGTCTAGAGGATAGAAGATATAATTGTGGTATTTTTTAGTAATAATTTCTGTATGTGCTTTACTCCGTTTAGTGGATTAGGGTTTGTGTTCTGGACTTTAATCTGCCATGAGCCAATGGTCACCGGTTGTGAATGCAGTAGCGGCTTCTACCGAACACGGGTGATGGGGTGGGGGGACAGAGGGAGGGGGGAGGAAATATTAAAAAATAAAAAAAATACACTTATCTATACTGTCGACCGCCGGCCGCCGCCTCTTCTTCCTCTGTCCTTTGTCCTTCTTCCGCAAAAGCACACAGCCTCCCAGAATTTACTGACCAATCACAACGCTGCCTAACAGCAGCGTTGTGATTGGTCTGAGCACCATGGTTCAGCGCTCAGACAGGGGCTGGCAGGCTGTGTATGTTCTCCACGCAGGCTGTAATTTAGCCTGCATGGAGAACATACATGAAGCTGTGGCCTGCACGAGACGGCCGGCCAAACCATCATGCACACTTTAGGTGCAGCCATCACTCCTCCCCCTGTGACGTGGGGAGATCAGCAGCGCCCCGCTGGCTTCATCTGCAAGCTGAATACACAAAACAAAATGATAATACCGAACGCTATAATCATTTTCTTTTTTGTATTCAGATTGCAGTTCAATCAGTGGAGCGACACTCCTCCGCCTTAGCGGAGGAGACGCCACTGTGTCAATGAAGTCAACAGGCATGCAGTAGGATCGATCGCAGATCTGGCTCCTGAACATTGATTGGGCTGCATGGTAAGGATATGTGGTTCCCTACATAACAAACTGATCCTGGAACCCAATCCCAACAGCAGACTACAGTCTGTTATCTGCTAAAGGGACATCAGACATCCTTTGGACCTCTAATATGCTGCATTAAATCTACAAGCACATTGACTGCAAGACGATCACAGCTCGAAGGCTTGGAGCTGGCTAGTTAAAAAAAATCTGATTAAGCTAACAAGTGATGTCACAGGGGCTTCCTGTACTGATAGTGAAAAAAACATACCCAGAACAGTGCTTTGTAAACAGTTGCTACACCAGTACAATCCTGAAAATATTACGTCATCAGTAGAGATTATGGTTCCATGTGAAAAGAGCATGAAAAACACATTTTTTTTACAAAAACATAGGTTCCTAATTACGAACTGCTAAAATCTCTAAAATGTCAGCTGGTATTTAACTCCTGATTTCTGCCAAACGCTCTTCCTCCCGCCGATTTCAGGACTGGATCAGTTTATTGTTCTATTTGTTTGGGGGCAAGTGTTTCGCAGCAGGATTAGCTGCAGCTGTACAACTTTATGAGGAGATACCAAGGTAAAATCAACATTTTGTTAGTCTGTTTTGCAGTGCAAGATTTTGAAAAATATGGTTTGGTCTGTTTTCACATGCTGCGAGCTGTTTGGTACATGATATTGTTCTGAATCGTTTAGTCCAGGTTGAAAGTGTGAGGCCTCTAAAAACAACCTGTTCACTGCATTTACTTCACGTGAAGATTAAACTGTCTTCCCATGAGCGACACAAGCTACAACTATTAAATCATGCAGTGAAGCAAGGACAATAGCGTAGATAATGTTTCTAAATCCTTTCTGACTTTAAAAATAATACAGGCCTTAAAATAACCCCAAGACTTTTCCATCAAGAACTTCCTTGCGGGTGTACACTCTGGTCACAGCATATACCTCTTCAATTCCTTTTCATGAGACAAAACTTGTTGAGCCCTTGCTTAATCCCTTTTGACTCTGCTTTCTTGCCGTCCAAAACAATATGACAGGATATGCTTCAAAAATGATGTCACGAGTCACACAAAGCAAGCAACAGAATAGAAAATCGAAACAGTGTCAACATCCCTCAATATCAAGCCGGAGATTAGGCCGACCATTGGGATAAACACAATACAGTAAGGAATGAAACGCGCACCCGGTATTTTATTCCTCAGGCCCGTGGAGCTGCTTAACCCAGGAAAATAAAAGATAGAAAGAGACGAATTCTTTAATCAACAATGTCGGCAGCTCAGCTTTAGTGGCGGCCTCCTCAGAAAAAATACCAAAGCATCCAAAAGGCTGTTATAGTGGTTAGAAAAATAGATAAAATGTCACTGGACCTGAAAGGTTTGAATGGATTTGGTGTCTGGGAATTTTCCGCCAAATGTAAATCCCATAGAGGAGCTTTGATTCATCTGGGAGTTTTAAATGAGATGCACAGCTAAGAGGAAGCGCCAAGCTGCAGTATGAACATCACCAAGAAAATAATGTGTTGCCCCCTAGAGGTCCTTTATCACATTTTAAGAGTCGCTGTACTTAGTTAGCCCTTTGCATAAGCCTTCAGACAAGCAAACAAAACAAACTGAAAATATTTCTAATGTTTGCAAACTTTAATCTATATCACTTAAAACAAACATTTAGAACTTTGCAAAAGACAATGGGGCTTATTTACAAGCCCCTGGCGCCACGTTTGCGTCATTTTTCCCCATGTTAAAAATACGCAAAAGTGGCGCAAGGGGCTTGTAAATAAGAGAGTATTTGTCCATGAAAACATTATTATCTTTTCAGTGGAGAAGATTCCAGCCATTATGGGGACTAGAGTTGCCGGACACGGTACTCCGACACAAGTTTGGTGGAGTATTCTGTCTGCCAATCTGAAGGTACACCCACTCAAGGCGAAGAAGCGCCGCCCCACTGAGCAGGTCCAAAAGGAACAGATAAAATGATAATACTCATTGTTATTATCATTTTATTTTGTTGTTGCTCAGCGGGGTAGGGGTGGGGCAGTGCTGGGCTCCGTAGAGGAGCTGGAGGAGGAGTGCTTCGTACTGTCTTAAGTGCACATGAAGGTTTGGCCGGTCATCTCGGGCCGGCCAAACTGTCATGCACACTTTACATGTTCTTCACCGAGGCTGCATTACAGCCTGGGTGGAAAACATGTCCGAACCATGGCGCTCAGACCAATCAAAACACTGCATTGTAGTGTTGTGATTGGCTTAGGGGAGCCTGGAAGCCTGGGTGCTTCCTGTTCCTGCCCTGGCTGTGAACAAAGAGAACCAAAGGGCAGCGGCACACAGGTAAGTGTTTATTTATTGTTTTATTCAACCCCTCCTCCCCCTGCGACCTGCCCCCCATCGGCATTAAATGGCAGGCGCCACTGCACCCACTGTATTTAAAATCAGGCTGGTTGCCATGTTTCCATCAGCGGAGTCAGCTGAGGCTCAGCTTGTCGGTCTCAGTACCTCAGGCCGGTCACCCTAAATAAGACAGACAATTGGGCATACGTTTACCCAGTTTTGGATCGCCAGGAAAACTATCAGACACTATCTCCAGTCCTGTACTTTTCACCTGAAAATCTCTGAGTACAGATGTGTTACTCTCATTAGTTCACTGAATCAGCAAAACAAGACTACAACACCCAGAATGCATCAGGCTATCACACAAGCTTCCATGAATGGAAACAGTGTCTGTAATGACCAAATAGGAGGTGGTTACTCTATGTTTACGAATTTCCCCTTCACATTAAACGGGTTGGCAGCTGATATCACTCGCCCATATCCCTTATCTAAGAGCCGTTATGTCTAATCAAAGTTATGCTAGGACAACAAGGGGAGGCACAGAGTGAGAAAGGATAGACTTATAACTTGGCTGAGGCATAAACCTACTTATTAGTGAAAGATGGTTCATTTACTGATTTCTATTAGATGAATTACATTAAACATGGATACATGCAGATACAAGAAGTACAACTAAACATAATTGCAGAAAATTAAGGTGAAAGTATGTGCCTTAAAATACTTCTCCTAGTACAAGTACTTTGTGAACATTCCATTGTAGCTAAAATACAAAATGCATAGTAATATTTAGACTAAACAATTACTGTGACCAGCAACGTGTACCCTTTAAATAAGACTGCAGATGCCCAGACTAACCCATTTAACCTACTGCCCCTATGATCATATTTGATCATTGTCATGGCAAACTATTTTATACAAGAGGCATCCTTTGATTAACATTTTTGTGGCTAAGTTACAATATCGTGCCATTTGTCTGCGTAGTCTGGAACCCAGGGACCAAATTTGCTCAATATGGTAGTTCCTAATGCTTGTTACTCTCAGAATTGCAAGGAGAGGAGCAAACTAATGCAAGGTGTAAAACTGCTCCTGATAAATTTTAATGATGTATAAGGTTACAATATCTCCAGGACCCACCCATGCCCATCTGCCAGTGAACAGATTGATAGTAAGGTCTACAAAAACTCTGTTTTATGAGGAGAAGTTATTATTACTATGTATAAGAACACTGATATATATTCACATATATTACCGACTGGCAGCCAGCAGTAGGTAGTTATGCTTAGGACCATGTTTCCATACGAAAATAGTTTTTTGACTTGCCTATATCTTTGGCGTTGCTTGACAAATCTTCACAAAATTTTCCCCAAAAAGTGTGTTGGTGATTTTTGGTCTACATGGTAAGTTTCAGGGGGATCTTTTTAAGCGAGAGCTGCGAAAAAAGAGGGGGGTCAAAAAAAGTGTGTTTCCCATGTTAATTTCCATAGGAGTTTTGAACACGACTACAGCCCGAACCACTAGACGGAATTACACTGAATTTGACAGAAAGGTAGATTTTGTTCCGCAGATCACCGTTTCAATTATTTGGTGTAAATACGTTCAGCAGTTGTTGAGGAATTAAAGGAAATCCAAATTTGTATATCTGTGGCCGCTACTACTTTGCGAATAATAAGATTGTGCAGAGATCCACAGAGCTCTGATTGGCTGCCAACACTTCAGCCAGGAAGTGTTGGCAGCCATCTTGGGACTTGGCTGTAGCAAAAATGACACACTATCAGCTAAAAGATTGTTATATTGTTAGAAAAGATTGCAGGAGGCGTCTAAACATTTAAATAAGCACATTTTACTTTTGTCGTTATTGTGGAGCATTACTACCTTTTTATTTAACTTCACTTCTGAAACAGTGGTAAGAATGACTGAAGCAAGCTGTGGGCCAAATATTCTGAAGACAACAGAAGGAATCTCATCAAAGCCAAACATTTCGAGAGTCACATTGAATTTAGACATACTTTCTTTGTAGCACCAATATGTTTGTTGTGTCACATGCCCTTACTCAAAACACTGAATTCTCCTGCCGCCACTGCCGCCGAACCTACACCACCACAACTGCCGCCCCCACGCCGGACGCCAACAACCCTCAATGTACGCTGCCTGCACAGACATGCTGTAGACATCTGGGACCTCCTCGACACCCTCTCGCCCGACATCGCCTTCTTAATGGAAACCTGGACCAACGCCTCCTCCGCCCCTGACATCGACATCACCATTCCCGATGGCTACAAGATCCAGAGGAAGGACCGCCCCAACCGCCCAGGAGGAGGACTCACCCTCACACACAAGAGCTCCCTCCGACTCTCCAGCACCACCACGAGCGATTCCTCCGCCACCACCGAACACCTTCACTTCCGGATCCGGACCGGCCCTAGTACCACACTGTGCAGCACCCTCGTCTACATACCCCCTGGACCTCGCGCTTCGTTCGCCGCTACCATTGCTGACCTCATCGTACCACACAGCATCACCTCCATGGACTACATACTCATCAGAGACCTGAACTTCCACCTCAACAACCTCAGCAACCCTAACTGCACCGCCCTCCTGGACAACCACGCCAACATCGGACTGAAAAAGCTCATCACCACTCCTACCCACAAGGCACGACACATCCTCAACCCCATCTTCGCAGGTGGGAACAACATCCACCTCAGTCACACCACGCGGCCCCTCTGGGTGGACCACCACTGCGTTCACTTCTCTTTCAGCACTGCAACCGCTCTCAAACCCACTCCTTGCCCTCTGCGAAGGAACTGGAGCAAGGTCACAGAGGAGCACCTCAACTCCACCCTCATCCACGCACCCCCGCATCGGCCTACGCCAACTCGGCTGCCAAGGAATTACACCGCTGGATCGCCAACTGCACAGACAAACAAGCACCCCTCTGCACCGCCAACAGACAACGCCCCCTGACGGCCACCTGGTTCACCACTGACCTTCAAGAAGCCAGGCGCTCCTGCAGACGTCTCGAAAAACGATGGAGAAACAGCAAAACCATGGAAGAACCTAACCACATACAAGAACGCCATGACAGAATACCACCAACGCATACGGTCCACAAAGAAGACCTTCATCTGGAGCAAAATCCTCTCCTACTCCAGCAACTCGAAGGAACTCTTCAACATCATCCAGCGATATACCAAACCCCCCAGCATAGCCACAGACGTCACTCCCTCCCAGGACCTCTGCAACAAGCTTGGTTCCTACTTCCACCTGAAAATCAAGGCCCTCTATGACAACTTCAGCAAGCAGACCCAAGAAACCACCCGTCCCTCCAGCGACGAGAGCCAGACCGCCATCACCACCTGGACCCCGGTCACCACCGAAGATACCACCATGACCATGAAGAGCACCCACTCAGGAGCCCCCACAGACCCCCACACATCTTCCACAAAGCCACCACCGCCATAGCACCCGAGCTACGACGCACCATCAACGCCTCCTTCCAACCCGGCACTTTCTCCAATGACTGGAAGCACGCAAATGTCAAGCCCCTCCTCAAGAAACCCGCTGCATACCCTATGACCTGAAGAACTACCGACCCATCTCTCTCCTTCCCTTCGCAGCCAAAGTCACCGAGAAGTTCGTCAACGCCCAGCTGTCAAACATCATTGAAGAGAACTCCATCCTCGACCCCTCCCAATCCAGATTCCGCAGCAACCACAGCACCGCTTGACCTCTCCGCAATCTTCAACACCGTCTCCCACCTCACTCTTGCAGCCAGACTCCATGATGCAGGAATACAGGGAACCGCTGTTGACTGGCTCCACTCCTTCCTCGCCGGCTGAACCCAACGGATCAGACTCCCGCCTTTCCTCTCCGAACCAACAGAGATCACCTGCGGAGTACCACAAGGATCATTGCTCAGCTCCACGCTCTTCAACATCTACATGCCCCCCCTGGCCGCCATCGTCAGCCAGCACGGACTCAGCATTGCATTCTACGCTGATGACACCCAGCTCATTCTCTCCCTAATGAAAGACCAGACTCGGCTAATAAGAAGGAATGAAAGACGTTGCAGCTTGGATGAGCAGCAGCTGTCTGAAACTCAACTCGGAGAAGACAGAAGTTCTCGTCCTTGGACCCACCCCCGCAGCTTGAGACAACCCTTGGTGGCCCTAAGCAACCCTCCGACTCCCATGGACCACGCCCGGAACCTTGGCATCATACTCGACTCCTCCCTCACCATGATTCGACAAATCAACACCGTCGCCTCCACCTGCTTCTACACCCTCCACATCCTCCGCTAGACCTTCAAGTGGATCCCCTTGAAGCCAAAAAGACTGTCACCCATGCACTCGTAACAAGCAGACTGGACTACGGAAACGCCCTCTAAACTGGAATCAAGAAATCGCTGCTACGAAAACTTCAGACCATCCAGAACACAGCGGCCAGACTCATCCTCGGCACCCCATGACATGAGCACATCACCCAACACCTGCAAGACCTCCACTGGTTCCCCGTCGAAAAGAGAGTCACCTTCAAGCTACTCACCCACTCCTACAAATCCCTTCACAACATCGGACCCAAATACCTCAATGAAAGTGTCTCCTTCCACGTGCCCAAAAGGAACCTCTGCTCCGCCGACCTCGCCCTAGCAGAAACCCCGCGCATCCACAGAACCAGAGCGGGTGGAAGAGCCTTCTCCTACACTGCAGCCAGAGCCTGGAACGAGCTCCTAGTCAACATCAGACTCTCCCCTACTCTGCACACCTTCAGAAAGAGCCTCAAGACGAGGCTCTTCGTCTGATCCAGAGCTGCACCCCCTTCCCCCACCCTCCAGGGCCTTGAGACCCTCACGGGTGAGTAGCGCGTCCTAAACCCCCTGATTGATTCATTGATGGATTGAATATAGGTGTAAATGGCTCAGTATTCTCCTAAACATTTTATTATATTAGTATGGTTTAGCTTTGGGAATCCTCAGAGGTTGCTTCAGAAGGCTTCAGAAGGGGAGAGGTTGTGGCCTTACGGCCAGAGCTGCTGACTTTGGAGCTGGGGAACCAGGTTTGAACCTCGGCATCAGCTTAGCTTCCTGTGATTCTGGGTAAATCCCTTAATCTCCCCATGCCTACCCAAAAAACTAAATGAATGTGTCCGTCTGTAATGCAACTGGTGCTCATGTAAAGTGCTCCAATACCTTCGGGGCTATTTCGCGCTATATAAATCTGCAAAAAAAAAGGCAGGCCCAGTAAAAGTGGGTTTATGGTCATGGAGCTGACACAGCCGTAAGATGAATGGCATGCCCAGATTCAGATCCTATTGGTACCAGAGACAACTCCGTGCCGGACTAGGTGCAACAGTTTCAAGAGAACAAAATATTCTGTCTCATATTTACATCACTTAGTAATGTAATTGCCATCAGTTGGGCTTTAAACATTCTGTCATTATCTCACATTTTTCCAAATCCCATGCTTCAACTCTTCCAACAAAAAACAGCCAACAAATAGAACTATGAACACAACGTAAAATCACAATAATTGTTTTTTTTTTGGGGGGGGGGGGGTAGTCTGACTAGCCCCCTCACCCTCCTAGAACTGGATTACTTAAACAGCCTGGCTAGTAGGCTCTACCCGGGCTGTGCAATTAGTCCACATGGAGCATACTGTAATGCTCAACTATTTTTGCTTCGTTGCTGTTTTGAGACAGTAAAACATAATCGCTTGTATTTTGTCGAGGTAGAGAAAATTCATATTTTGCATAAAGTATGCTGTACAACAGCATTGACTGGCACAAACAACTAAGAGTGCAGTAAATTAGCTTCCAATATGCGGACTGGAGTCATGGGGTGGTATTTCCGGCCCATGATGATTCGTTTCTCTCTTCCTGTCAGCTTTTAGATATAGAAACAACTAAAGTTGCAGCCCGTGGTGTATATTTGTAAAAATAGTAAAAGTTGAATAGCGTGTCATGTCAGTAGCCTTTGGCTCAGGTACAGGCCCGGACTATTAGAATGAAAAATAGGAAGAATGGTGGTTACGTGCTACAGTACTATCAGATAAGGAATGCAAACACAAAAAAACATATCTGCTGTAATATTTACTGCCCTTAAAATGCTCCCGCAATAATCAGCCCTATAAAGGGCAGTGACAGAAATACAACAGCAATCAAACGCATGCAAACGGATGACTCTTTAAACTCGTACAAAGGCTATTACGATACTATTAACAGCAAGCGGGCACCACCCACTTAAATATCATTTAATATCACACCCTGATAAGAGTGCGAGCATACAGCCATTGTTGAAGGAAAACATGATAATGTTTGTCTAACATGCAGGGCTATACAGGCCCGCATTACCACACCTCCGTCGACTATTAGCTGTTCCATTCAAACACCCAAGAACAATATTTAGGCTGTTATTATGCGGTTGTTCGGAATGTTTACCGCAGAAGCAATCTATTGTTTGGCGTCCTCAGAGCCGCTCGCGTTTGCTATTGCAAACAAGCAACAATAAAGAGAGAGTGAATGTGTGACAAACGCACAAGCACTGTGATTGTCACATCCTTTGAACCCTCTGTAAGGAGCCTTAAAAAAAGATAGTGAGGTGCAGGTTCTGAAAGGTGTCACGGAACGCAGCACAGCGGCCAAAAATGCTGCGCTGCCCGGCGTTGCGTGACAGGGAGAGAGCAGGAGAGCGCCTTATTCACAGAGATATGGCTCTCTCCTCCCATCGCCCTAGTGCTGGCGCTGATTTCAGCTGCCGTGCACCAGGCACACACCTTAGCGCCATAGTGCTAGGTTGCATGCCTGAGTCTACCACAGGTTGGCTAGACACACCTTGAAGCTTTTCCTACTTTGTATGTGTGCTGCACAGTCTGAAAAAAGGAGAAATGAAAACACTTCTTCTTTTAACGCCTGCTTTCCAGCAGCATAACTTTTGGTCTTAAACCCTTTCTACTCATGTTAATAGATAGGATTTAGCATCAAAAAGCATGGGTGGGTGAATGGGAATGCCAGTGTACTAACCATTGAACGCCGACTTGGCACAAAGTAATGAAAAAGCAGCGTTTCACGCTGCTTTCCATTACTTTCGCAAACGAACCAATGCTAATACCAATTAGCATTGGTTTGTTCATCTCCAAAAAGGTTTGGCGTCGGCTTAGATTAAAAACATTAACCTGACGCTAAACCTTTGTGAATCTGGGCCTAAGATTCTACATGCAGAATGAGTAAATATGAGTGAATAGAGGAAGTGCTACCAGTGCACAGTGCAATATAAAACCCAAGCACACTATAGAAGCAGAAACGTTTCAAAGCATGGGCAATTGCCCGGGGTACCCACCTTCCAAGAGGTCCCTGGGAAAACGGACGTTCTCTCTCTCCCCCTGTCAATCAATCAATTATTCTTTATTCGGGTATAAAAATATCCATAAAAGAGCATGACATAGGCAATCGAGATTCCGTGACAGATTAGAATCAACATACACATTATTACAAACGGTAAAATATACCCAATTGGTACGCAAAGCAAAAAAAGATAAAAAATATTAACAAATTAAAAACGGGACAATTTATGCTGACCCGGGCAAATCTAACAGCATAAAATTTCACCATTAAGCAATCGTAAACAAGAGCTCTAAAACTGCTAGCAAAACTAAAAAATTAAAAACATTCATCATACGCTTAGCTAAAAAAGTAAACTGCGAGCCTAGACTATATAGTGTCCTTGTACACTTCTGTGCCCCATAGGAACCGGGGGGCAAGTCCTTTCCTCTGGTATTCCTTAGTTTTACAGCCAATCTTAGAAAATGTACTGTGCTAAACAGCGTAAAAGGGTCGGAGGAGAGTTTCAAAAATAAGAGTGCCACCTTTGCCTGGTTAATTTTGGAACGTCTTAAAATAGTTTTTAAAAACAAAGACCTAGGGCGAGCATAAAAGGGACACAATAGGACAAAATGAAGAGTGTCTTGCGGAGATCTCTGATCGCAGCCGCATCGTCCCTTTGTGTTAATGTCTGTTACAAACCTAGCCGGGACAGATAAAATATGGTGCAAAAGATTTTGTCTAAATCTAGTCATTAAAAATCTATCGTGTCTATTATATATCTTAGAAAGATAAAATTCCATTCCCGGGAGTGATTTTGTTAACAGGTGGGCTCTTACTGTGACTTTCAGCCCTTCTCTGTCCTCTCTTTCCCGGGCTATGCGCCGCAAAAATCCAGCCTCTATGACACCCTTGTCTCTGGAGGAAAGTGTGGAAGGTTCATCGAAATAATTAGCGTAACCCAACCGGCTCAGGGTGTCCCTTACATATTTAAGCCAGGGTATCCGATGACCTTTATCCCCCGCCATACAGTCCTCAAGTATGTGTCTGCTTAAACTTGCCTCTGGATACGTCCATATTTTTATCTAACAGGTGATGGGTTTAAGACTTAACCTCACTCTAATATAGGTGATGCCAAGCTCCTCATGAACTATATGGGAAGGCGTGCTTTGGGGCACTTGCAGAAGCCTTCTGAGGAACTTGTTTTCCTCTGTTTGAATTTGTGATGTGTCTTTAAAGCCCCAAACCTCACTCCCATACATAGTCTTGGCACAGCAAACCGAACTGTACAGATGCAGAATTTCATTTGGTGACCAAGACCTAATCTTGTAGCATAGTTCATGATTGAGCCCACCGTGCTAATTTGTTGGCTACATTTGTCCAAAATCAGTGTTTTAAAATTAAGATGTTTATTCCCCTGTCTATTTCTTTATGCCCTACCCTGTCCTCTCTGCCCATCTGCCTCTGTCTCTTTATGCCCAATGCCATCTAAACGATTTGGGGCCCCTGGAAAGGCATAGTACAATTGTCTTTGATTTATGGCCATTTTTTTTGTTTTGTGTTTTGGTCATAACAAGGGCTTGAATTAGCTGAAAATGGGTAATAAAATTCAAAGTTTTTCTGAACAGAGGGCCCCAAAGTCCGCCTTGACCGGCCCAAAAAATCCTTAAGACAACACTATATTGAAGTATATAAGTGACGAAATCCCACAACAGGTGCTATTTCTTGAGCCTTGTATAATAGTTGGAAAGTCAAATGAGAATGATTTCACAAATGAACGACTTTAGTTGCTTTGAGGGTTGAATATGAACTGCCTACGATTTTCAAAAATTTAGGTATGGCACATTTTTAATAACCTCATGATATGTGTGGTTGCCATATGTGCAAGCAAATTCTTGGCAAATTCTTGGCAGTACGCCTGCCAGCTAAAACAATACTGGCAGCACATCATGCATGGTAATAGATGGGCTTATTATGCCTATAAATGGCTGCATGTTACTTAATCGAAGATGATTACATCACAACTTTACTTCATCGAGGACAACTAGGTCACTACATTATACCCGTACTTTGAACTACTACCAAAGTGACTAGGTATTTATGTACTATGATGTCCCACTTAATCACTAGTAATCTTTGCTATTCTGAATACCCTTCCTATCCCAGTAATTACATTCATGTGGTGGCCACATCTACCCCATGCATCATGTGACAAAGCATAAAAAACTTTGCACTCATAGATTTCTCCTGCAACCACCCCCTTCCCTCCGCGAATCCACCCTCATACCTGGAGTCAAATGAAGAGAAAGACCACATAACATTTTGTCACCTCAAAGCAAAAGGAAATCATGGTTGTGATAGCAGGGAGGATGGGTTGCAAGCAAGGGATGAGGAAGTATAATCAATTTAATAAAAATTAGCAGTAAGTAATCAGCACATTATCTCCTCAACCCTACCTCACCTCAGTCCTTGTGTTAATGAGGATACATGAAATCCAACCTCAAATAAAAACACAGACTCTGAAATAATGCCACAAAAACTTTGAAGGATAGACATTTCAAGGCAACTTGTGTCAGATGCTCAAAAGGTAGACGTTGTAGAGCTTTAAGAACCAAAGGCAAATCCCGTAAGGATACCAAAGTTCTAGGGGGTGGATGCTGGAGAGAAACTAATGATTAGCCAATTGCTCCATAACTGAAAGACACCCCCTAAGAGCTCTTACTACCTTTACTTCTACCCATGAACTCTGAGGATGGAAACTGATAAACCCAGATAAAATCCATCCTAAAGAAACTGAAGTAACAATTTAGGCTCATAAGTTCAGGGAGCTAAACATTTACCTGAACAATGATATGCACAACATTGGCCGAAACTTAACTGTCAATGTCAAATCTTTTTCTTAAATGTACCTAATTTATGCCTAATCTGACCCCATCTTTTTTTTTAATATCTGTTTATTAAATTCAATAGTAATCATACATACAGTACCATTGAGTTGACATTGCAGTTATGCAATACTTCGTACAGTGATCAGGGGATAGCAAGTCACAATCACTAATTGGTTATATCTCTGTTCCCACCTCTGTGACCCCATCTTTAAGGGCTAACTTCTGGAAAACGTCTGAATGGATTCACACTAAACAAAAAAAAAGGCAATTCCTTGAGTACAATTCTAACTTTGTGCCAAGTTTGGTGTAAGTCTATTAAGTTGTTTACTTTCTGCATCACAGAGCAAAACTTCCGGTGGGAATGGCATATGGCACTTGTGTATATCTATATATCTATATATATATATTATCTACTGGCGGTCGCCAGTAGATAGTTATAGTTAGGACCGTGTTTCCATAGGAAATCTGAAAATTCTATTTTGAATAACTTTGGCACCGGTTGACGAATCCTCGCGAAATTTTCAAAACTAATGGGGCGCTCCGCTCCGCTCCTACCCTGAAAGTCTCGGGGTGATTCGTCAAGCGGGGGCTGAGAAAAAAGGGGGGTCCCAAAACGCATTTTCCCCATGCATTTTTCCATAGGACCTTTAGACACAGCTACAGCCCGAACGGCTGAACAGAATTACTTGTAATTTGGCAGAGAGGTAGCCATAAGGTCAAGGAAGTGCCTTTTGTAGGTCTGGTGTAAATCTGTTCAGTAGTTCCTGAGAAAATAGCATTTAAATCAATATATATATCTGTAAGCGCGCTCCGTGCGCTTACCGTAAGCTTACCGTACGCGAGCTCAAATCTGATTGGTTGTCACATGACTGTAAACATTCGAATCGGACGAAATCAGGAAGTGTCGGCCGCCATTTCGTGTGTTTCACACAGAAAAAAAAAGGGAGATAACGTGAAAAGGGGGCAAGGAAGAGAGTTACAGACCCCCTAACATTTGAAAGGGGGTCAAAGAAGGACACAAAAGTACAAAAAAAAAAACATTTATTAATTTTTTTAAAAAATCGCGGAGTACGCATACGGTAAGCTTACCGTACGCGTACGGTAGAAAAAAAAAATAAAAAAAGAAATAAAATTCAGATTTAATTGTTTAGATATTAGGGGGCTCTAAAAAGAGCCGTTGTGTTTATGAAGTGATTTTTTAGTGGTACCTACAAGTAAGTACCGATGCACAGTCTAAGGTTCAAGAGGAAGACTCTGTTCCCTTCATCAGTGAAGTGTACACCATCTCCTCTATAAATGTCTTGCATGTTGTAACGCAAGTTGTTGTGGTAAATGGAACCCATACCATAGTCTCGGAGGAAAGCAGAAACAGATTTGTTGACGTGCTTTCTTGCTTTGTCAATCTGCGGACAAAAATGATTGGACCAGTTCCATTTTTGCCTTTGGCATATGTTAGAATACGCAAAGGCAGTTTTAGGGAAAAGTGAAAACAGTTGTGCAAAGGTCTCCTTCATAAGCATTTCCAGACCTACCCCAGTCAAAGTGCCTAGGTCATTGCCACCACAGTGCACTATTATGAGGTCAGGGTGTTGGATTTGCATGAAGGATTTCACCAATGGCATCAATTGGTGCCACTTTAACCCTCTCTGACCAATCCATTTAATGTCTACATTTGGCAAAGCAAGGTCTCTCACCATACCTGTTTTCTCTGCATACTTTTCACTCCAGAAGACATAGCTGTGCCCTACAATCCACACTGTGAACATCTTCAAAGGAGATCTGGAGGCACTCAGGAGATGTATTTCAGTAGAATGGGAAAAAGAAATGAAAGACAGTTTGGAAATGGAGGCATACATATTTTTTTTAAATAAAAACAACTCATTGGCTGTTTCATACCTTTCTACACTAAAAACTAGGCTGTATGTGTCAATTTATAGAAGCATGTTTTGTATTGGTACAGAAAAATGTGTTACCAAAGAACATTACTATGGATTTGCTGTTAGGTTAGAAAAGTCAAGCACTCTTGCTCTTTGGAAATGAAACATTGTGTGGTGAACTTCTGACCTGACTCCACACAGCAGTGTTCCATGAGCTGTTGCTATGGTAGCAGGCAGAAGTCAAGTTGGGGGAAGGGTACTAGGCAGAAGTCAAGTTGGGGGAAGGGTACTTTTGGAAAAGGGTTGGTTTTCAACCAATAGAAATGTGTGATTACATTTGAAAAAAAGGGGGAAGCACTGAGATTTGAAATTAACATGTATATGTGTGGAAAAAGAGAGGGAAACATTGCCATTATCTGGTTCTGCTGAGAGGAGAGAGGTGTACAGAACAGAGATCCTGGCTCTGATAATCTGCTGTTTGAGTGCCACATTTCTTTCACAACTAACTAATTTTAAAGGTGAGGTTAGAGTTTGAGAGGGGATGTATGTGGTAAATTAAGAAATGAATAATAGCATTGGAATTCCTTTTGTTGAAGTTGTGTTTATTATTTTGTGTTTTGGGAGAAATTTAAATGTAAGGAACATGTAAAATATTATGGACTATGTTTTCACCATAAAATAAGGTGTACTGGTATAAATGAGGAATACTGTTTTCTGCATAGAATCAGAAGATGACTCTGTGTGCAAAGAGGAATTGTTGTCAGAGATTTATTGCGTATTACTCTGGTAATTTTAGATTTGCATTAGTAGGAAAGGGGCAGCTATTTTTCTGCAGAAGCAGACTCTTTGCACACACCCAGCTGCTTATCCTGTAGAAACATGCATAGTATTCACAACCGAATGTGGTTTGAGGTTGCAGTGAGTAATGCAAATACATTCATCATCACTAAGGCTGGTTGCCTTTGCTGGAGTGTAGTCATTCACCCAGGTTACACATGTTCCTGGACTCAAAAAGCTGTTTGGACATGTGCTGTTTTCAGAATCTGAAAAGTGGATTGAAAATGTGTCAGACTGTAAAAGTACTTATCACTTGCCAAAGAAAGAGTAGTAAGTGTGCTTTCAAATTGGCAAAGAAATTTCGTTTTATGCCTAATATCAAACCATGACTCTGTGTGCAAAGAGGAATTGTTGACAGAGATTTATTGTGTATTACTCTGGTAATTTTACATTTGCATTAGTAGGAAAGGGGCAGCTATTTTTATGCAGAAGCAGACTCTAGCACACACCCAGCTGCTTACCCTGTAGAATCAAACAGATTTTCAGTATTTCGTTATTAATCCCTCTAGGACCTTGTAATGTGGTAATTGTTTTTTAGTTTTTTTATTAAAAAAAAAAAGTACGCTTACCGTACGCGTACGGTAAAAAAAAAAAAAAAGTTAAGAAAAAATTTAAAAAAGTTGAGAGGTAAGGTTGGCTCTTAAAAGAGCCGTTGTGTTCATGCAGGGACAGAGGAAAGGAAGAATGGGAATATTAGCTGGTAGGACAAATGTGCTGGTCTATTCTGTTGTTAATTAGGGGAAGACTGGTCTCCCCACGAACAATTAGACCATGGCAATTTGAGCACCGCATTGTAACCCTCGCAAATCGATGGTTAGTTTCCAGAGGACCAGAAAAAGGTGAATCTCCCCCCACAGATGAAGGGCTCAGCTGAGCTGCCGAAGATGGACTCGGCTGAGCTGCTGTGGATGTGCTTGGTCGACTTACTGAAGGGTTTCCTCCAGTATGTCGAGCATGTGTCCTAGGGTGTACATCCTCAAGGTGTCTTAACATAGTGTGATTCCCGAAGGAATACTTCTTGTTAGGATTACCTCTAGAAAGTACACGCTGGCAAAGCTTGCAAGTCACTAAAGCAGCATTTACTTTTTTCTTGCCCTCAGGAAACGTAAAATACTCCCATATAAAAGAGCTCTTCTGTTTCCTCCTTCTCTGCCTGATGGTGGTGCTGCTAGCCTCACTCTCAGAAGAGGAGTGCTGGTCTGCCATCGTATCCCAAAGACAACTCAGCTCCTTCTCCTAAGGGATCACAAGCAGAAATGAGGGGAATGGGTGTGGTGTAGGGGAGTTCTAGAACTGAAAGTACTTTAAACCAATCAAAAGTTTTGTTTCTTGATCACATGACCCACCGTGCGCGTACGTTATGCTTACGGTGCGCTTACGGAGCGCTTACGGTAAAAGTACGCATGCGCGTATAAAAGACACGCGCACGTGCGCATGCGCATAACTGGCCCGCCCCAACACTTCCGCGTAACGTGCGCGTGTAACGTATGCGCTTACGCGCCGCGTACGCAGTACGCACGTCTACGTAAATTGCGTAACCATACGCAAAAAGAGTAGAAATATTACGTACATTACGCAAAACGTACGCTTACCGTAAGCTTACCGTACGCGCACGTAAAAAAAAAAAAAAAAAAAAAAATTGGAAAAAAAGAATCACTATATATCTTACCTGTTTGGTAAAAAAAAAATTGAGAAAAAATAATATATTGCAGAATTTTTAAAATTTAAGCATAGTGTTTAAAGAGAATATAAAGTAAAAATAAAAAGATGTAAAAAACCTTGCAAAAAAAATAAATAAAATAACACGTTTAATATAAGAATTTGTATTTAAAAAACCATACAAAATCACTGAAAAAACCATGGGTTTCACACACGTTATAGGTAAGAATTAGCATTTAAAAAACCATACAAATTCACTGAAAAAACCATGGGTTTCACACACGTTATAGTTAGGAATTAGCATTTAAAAAACCTTGCAAATTCAGTGAAAAAACCATGGGTTTCACACACGTTATAGTTAGGAATTAGCATTTAAAAAACCTTGCAAATTCAGTGAAAAAACCATAGGTTTCACACACGTTATAGTTAGCTGGACATTTCACTCGTAAAAAAACAATGAAATTCCCCCGTTATAGTTAGTTAAGCTAACTATAACTCGCGCACCCGCAATCCACTGCTGATGACGTCACATATTACATCACTCATGACATGGTCAGTGACATCACTCATGACATCACTGATGACATCTCAAATGACATCCCTGATGACATCATCCTTGTGACAGAGTGGCAGACCTCCTCTCACCCTAATATAACCTTTGAAACACACATTCAAAAAAAGAGACTAAAATTTTCAAAAAAATGGACATACCAATACCAGTTACAACAACCTCTTGAGTAATTCTAAGATCCACATACACATCCACTCATTCAAGAACAGTCCTGTACAGTCACTCATACATGTACCCACTCATCATATGTACTCATACACCTATACATCCTGCTACACAATGCCACTCATCCACAGAGTTACTGACACACATACTCACTCATTAAAATAAAGAATCAAACATAGATTTATTTGCATATACAGTTATACACACACCACCACACTCACTTCTACGGAAACTTACACTTACTTAGTCTTTTAAACAATCACTTATAGAAACACATACTTATTCATACAGGAACTCTTTCAATCTCTCACTCTCACATATACTCACTTATATACACCAATAGTCACATATACTAGTTTAAAACATATGTAGTTACTCATAAAGACACTATTGAGACAGTCATTCACTCACTAACACACCCATACACACACTCATCCACCCATACAGACCTGCACACATGCTGTCTTCAACACATACAACCAGTGAGTCACTCATTCATGCACCTATGCACTACGTAATACCCCCCACCGAACCATGCAGACACTCAGACTGATAATCAAAAAACCAACTAATAACCTATATAAACACCCATGTAGCTACTCACCAACCCATGCAGCCACTTATACACAAAGTGAGAGACTGATACAGATAAATACATATTTAAACATTACTCAGTAAGCCATATATTCACTAAGATACACTTGTAATGTAATGTAATGTAATGTAAGACAGTCTTGTATAGCGCGACTATCACCCTACGGGTATCTTGGCGCTAGGACTAAGATGGAGGAAGAAAGACTTTAACCAATCTAGTGTTCGCATCCTTAGATCAAAAAAGAAGAGGAGAACAGAGGAAGAGGACAGCTAGCCAAGGGTGCAGGACTAGGAGGTCATAGGTCCCTCCCTCGGAAAGAGCCAGGTTTTAAGGCTCCGTCTAAAGTCCATCAAGGAGTTGGCTTGTCTGATATTCAGAGGGAGGTCGTTCCAGCAGCGCGTAACGACAGTGCTAAAGGCCCTACCCCCCATCCTAGCCTTCTTAACTCTGCCAGTATTTAGCAGAGAGGCATGCGAGGAGCGCAAGGTTCTTTGAGGCTTATACCAGGACAGTTTCTCCTGCAGGGAGATAGGGCCCAGGCCATGTGCCGCTCTAAAGGCAATGCACAGAGACTTAAACATGACTCTCTTTTATGGGGAGCCAGTGGAGCTCTTGTAGCGCGAAGGTGGTAGATGAGCAGCGTTTCCTGTTCAGTGCTAGTTTGGCTGCCATAGACTGGACCCTCTGCAGACTCTGATAGATATAAAGAGGAGCTCCCAGATATAAAGAGTTGCAGTAGTCCAGCCTACTCAAGATAATACTGCGTACTACCAGCGGTCTGTCCTCTACAGGCAAAAGAGGCAGGATCTGTCGTAATGCCTTCAAAAGAGCAAAACATACCCCAGTGGTTTTTTTGGCTTGGGAGGCCATTTGAAGATTATCATCAAACATGACCCCCAGATTCCGTACCGTTGTCACAGGGGCGATGGAATCCGCCTCTGGGGTCAGTCTGAAGTCAAATGGCATGTCTCTCACTCCCGCCGAGGGACAGTAGATCACCTCTGTCTTTCCTCCATTAAATTGCAGGGAGTTATCCCTTAGCCATACTGAGGTCTGTCGCATACATTCCTGAAAGCTGTCCATCGTCAGTGCGCCCTTCCCCTCCAGAGAGAACACCAATTGGGTGTCATCAGCATAGTTAACCAAATCAATCCCATGCGACTTGATGATAGACATTAGTGGCTGCAAGTAGATATTAAACAAGATGGGACTGATGGCCGATCCCTGAGGGACCCCATGCTCCACCAGAGTCCTGCCAGAGGTGAAAGGAGGCAGAGCAACCACCTGTTGTCTCCCTGTGAGGTATGATTGCATCCACCTCAGGGCACGTCCACCAACTCCCAAGTTCTCCAGCCTATTCAACAGAATTTGATGGTTAACCGTGTCGAACGCGGCTGACATATCTAAGAGGACCAGTACCGACGAGAGGCCTCTGTCAGCCCGCATCCGCAGATTGTCCAATACGGTGATCAAGGCTGTCTCCGTCCCATGGCCCGGACGAAAACCAAACTGGTTCTCGTCCAGGAGATGGAACTCTTCCAAGTACTCCGAGAGAGATCTACTTACTACCTTTTCCAGGATTTTTATAGGGAACGGTAGCAGGGAGATAGGTCTAAAGTTACTAGGATCTCCCGGGTCCAGGGAGGGCTTCTTCAGTAGTGGGGTGACCACCGCCATCTTCCAAGCTTCAGGCACCACCCCTTCCTCCAGAGATTGGCAGCAAATCTGCCTCATTCTGGGGAACAGCGTCTGTATATGCTCTTTCCAAATCTTATTAGGGAGCGGGTCAAGTGGGGATCCTGACCTGACTTTCTGTGCACAGCAGTAAAACAACTCGTCTGTGAGGGGAGTGAAATGTTCCATGGTGGTTTCCCCCCGTATACCTCCGTAGGCGTGTGATCAAGAGATTTTAGGGTGGTAGGGTCCCGCACAGTTAGTCCTCCGACAATTTTTAAAATTTTCTCCTCAAAATGGGAGGCAATTTTATCGCACAGCGCCTGTGAGGCGACCACTTTATTCCCTAGGCTGGTGGGGGAGGAGAGGTCACTAACAACTTTAAAGAGGGCTCTGGCTCTGTTTGGTGCAGACATAATGGTGTTGGTAAAAAAGTCCGCCTTGGCCTTGGCAATCATCTCTTTATATTGAGCTTGCACCCTTTTAAAGACTATTTTGTCAGGCTCAGCATAATGCCTGCGCCAACTCCTCTCTGACTGCCGACAGGTCCTACGAGCATCTCTCAACTCCTCGGTGTACCAAGGAGCGGAGTGCTTTTTCCTGACCTTCAGACGTTTCAAAGGCACAAGCATGTCTAGTACTTCTTGGATATGATTACAGTAAAGATTATAATTCGTATCCACTGACTCATGAGGGTCGAAGTGAGGCAGACTTTGAAAGGAGGACTCTGCCCCGCTTCCCAAAATTTTTGCCCAGTCCCTCCCCATACGATATGTTACTGGGGGCTTTCCGAACTTTTTTTCTCCAGGTATCCGGATCCGAAACTGGATCAGTGAATGGTCAGTCCAGGTCTGGGGTAAGATGTTAACCACCTCGGTTTCTGTGCGGTCTGCAAACAGAAGATCCAGAGTGTGCCCTCCTAGATGCGTGGGTTGCTGGACCAATTGATGCAGATTACAACTCTCACAGGTTTCCTTGAGATCTCTTAGATGGCTATCTAGCATGCCATTCTCCCACAGATTAAAATCACCCAGAAGCAACATTCTAGAATGAGTCAGTGACTGCGCCGTGATGACATCCAGGAGTGCCTGGTATTGAGTGTTGGAGCTTGGGGGTCTATACCCGACCATCCCAGTAAGGAGCCTCCCTCTCTGATCTTGTAGGGAGAACCCCAAAAGCTCAATGCCCACCACTTCATCCGCATTAAACGGGGCGAAATCCCAGGTGTCCCTAAACATCACCCCAACCCCTCCACCTCTACTCGTTGCTCTGGGCTTATGGAAGATCTTATATCCCTCCGGGCAGGCAAGACCCAGCTCTACCAGTGAGTCATTGCTACACCACGTCTCTGTGAGAAAGAGTGCGTTCAGTTCCAAATTTTCTACCAGATTTAGAACTTCTTGATGGTGTTTAACCAGGGAGCGACAGTTAAGCAGCCCACATTCTAGACCCGAGCTAGGCTGCGTCACCTCGACATCCTTCTCCCCCCAGCTGATCTTGTTCCTGATATCTAGCATCTGTTCCCTCGTATATATCAGTGGACTATGGTCGGTACGGGCAGCGTGACTGGTGCTAGGCGCGGTCGAGGCGCGGACGGGCGCAGACGGGCTTGCCTCTGGCGCGCCTCCGGCGCGCCAGCGGTGCGCCTGCTGCGCGCGCGCGCTGCGCGCTTGCATGGCCCCTCCTTAAGTAGAGGAGCAGGGGCAGTGGTGCATCCACTAGAACGCTAACAGTAATGGCGCCGCTAGTGGCAACCGGAAGTGAGTCTACTCAGCCTAGCGAGAGCGATCCTGTTCCTCGCCTCTTAGTTCCCTGCAAATGCAGGGGTGCGGTGTATTTTAACGTGCGGGTAAGTCCTACTATAAATCCCTAGATCCTCTTCCTTTCAATCACCCACTCCCCCGGCAGTTGTGATTCCCCGGCAAAAATTATAAAAAGGCGCTTACGTAACGCCTGATACAAATAGTACAGCAGCGCTACATAGAATGGTTAAAAACAGTCCAGTTACACAATCAATTTTTCAAAAACAAATCATCCATTTAGACACTTATATACCCATTTATTCTTCCATCGACCGTGAGATATACATATATAAAACATATTTTATTTTCAGAAAAATACACATTCACTGGATGATGTCATCAGTGATGTCATTTGAGATGTCATCAGTGATGTCATGAGTGATGTCACTGACCATGTCATGAGTGATGTAATATGTGACGTCATCAGCAGTGGATTGCGGGTGCGCGAGTTATAGTTAGCTTAACTAACTATAACGGGGGAATTTCATTGGTTTTTTACGAGTGAAATGTCCAGCTAACTATAACGTGTGTGAAACCTATGGTTTTTTCACTGAATTTGCAAGGTTTTTTAAATGCTAATTCCTAACTATAACGTGTGTGAAACCCATGGTTTTTTCACTGAATTTGCAAGGTTTTTTAAATGCTAATTCCTAACTATAACATGTGTGAAACCCATGGTTTTTTCAGTGAATATATATATCTATACAAATTCACTTAAAAAACCATAGGTTTCACACATGTTATAGTTAGGTGGATATTTCACTCGTAAAAAACCAATGAAATTCCCCCGTTATAGTTAGTTGAGATAACTATAACTCGCGCGCCCGCAATGCACTGCTGATGACGTCACATATTACATCACTCATGACATGGTCAGTGACATCACTCATGACATCACTGATGACATCATCCTTGTGATAGAGTGGCGGTCGCGCGAGTTATAGTTATCTCAACTAACTATAAGAGGGGAATTTCATTGGTTTTTTACGAGTGAAATATCCACCTAACTATAACATGTGTGAAACCTATGGTTTTTTAAGTGAATTTGCAAGGTTTTTTAAATGCTAATTCCGAACTATAACGTGTATGAAACTTATGGTTTTTTCAGTGAATTTGTACGGTTTTTTAAATGCTAAGTTATGTATGTATTATTATTTTTTTTATATATTAATTTTACAATAAACTACGTATTAAATTATTAATTTTTTTTGGGTTTTTCACCGTGCGCGCACAGTGCGCGCACCCCCGCGATTCAAAAAAAAAAATATATATATATTTTTATTTTCTGCCTTCGGGGTCCTTCAGGGATCCCCTGACAACGGCTAGGGGGTCAGGAACTCTCTACCCTGCCCCCTTTTCACGTTCGCCACCTTCCTTTTTCACTCTCGCACTGAAAACAAACAAAATGGCAGCCGACACTTCCTGATTTCGACCGATTCGAACGTTGACTAACATGTAACCACCAATCAGAAGGAGTAGTTTCTTACCTGTAACTCCAGTTCTGCAGTAGGGGTATCTCTGTTATAGTCATAATCTATGAATAATCCCCGCCCATGTGCGGGGACCCCGGAGCAATCAAAAATATCTCTTAAGCTGTCCCGCATTTGCAAACCTGCAAAGACACTTAAGAGACAGACAAAATAAAACAGCCTAATCACAACAAGGCTGCACTGGCCAGCACTTCCTCTGAAGTGAACACAAAAAGCCAAAATAAAGTTTAAATGTCATTTTTATTCACATCTGACATCCTCCTTTACTACCACACACTCCCTTCACCAAAATCCCTTTAAACAATAGAGAGGAAGGGGTGGACAGACAAGCCCTATAGGCTGTCATTATGTGTCTGCTAAAGGGATACCGTGCCTTTAAGAAACTTTCCAGAGACCCCCGGTATCCCAGGATGCACAGCCAACACAAGTTACTTTCAGTTCTTTTTGAAGGTGTATAACAACAGGCCTGATACTATCAGTTTACTCCACCGGGGAGGAGGGAGGGTCGCTTATGACTATAACAGAGATACCCCTACTACAGAACTGGAGTTACAGGTAAGAAACTACTCCTTCTGTAGTAGGGGATCTCTGTGTATAGTCATAATCTATGAATAGAATGGCAAGCCCATCCCAACCAACAAGCAGCGGTGGAGTAAGCCCAAACACCAACAAATCACTGTGCAAACAAATTCCTCAGCGAAGCCTGTCCAACCTGCGCATCTGCCCTAGCATCAGAATCCAGGCAGTAATGCTTCGTAAACGTATGGACCGACTTCCAGGTGGCAGCCTTACAAATGTCAGCAATGGGAACATTCCTAAGCAAAGCTGTAGTAGCAGCCTTGCCTCTAGTCGAATGTGCCGTAGGCTTACCCCCCAATGTTTTATTAGCTTTTTGGTAACAAAGCTGAATACAGGAAACAATCCATCTGGAAATGGACTGTTTTGAGGTAGCTAAACCAGTTCTTACCGAACCATAATTAACAAACAGTTGATCCGACCTGCGGATATCTTTTGTCTTATCCAGATAGAATTTCAGTACCCTACGTACATCAAGTGAATGCAGAGACCTCTCCGCCGGAGAGGAAGGATGCTGAAAAAACGAAGGCAAAGTTATCATTTGATTTACATGGAAATCTGATATCACCTTAGGCAAAAATTTAGGATGGGTACGCATCACTACTTTAGAAGCATGGAAAACAGTATACGGCTCTTGACAACACAGAGCTTGAATCTCACTCACCCTCCTGCCCGATGTAATGGCCACAAGGAAGGCAGCCTTCCAAGACAAATGCTGCAACGAAGCCTTATGGATAGGCTCAAAAGGCTCCCTCATCAATCTAGATAACACCACATTCAATTCCCATGGTGGAGAAGGTCTCCTAACAGGGGGAAACACCTTACGCAAACCCTCCAAAAAATCCTTAATCACAGGGATTTGAAAAAATGAGGTTTGAGAAGGGCCTTTCCTATACGCAGTCAGAGCTGCGAGATGAACCTTAAGAGATTGAAAATTAAGCCCAGACTGAGCCAACTGCAGCAAATAAGGCAAAATAACATCTTCTTTACAGGATGTAGGGTCAATGTCCTTTGCCTTGCACCATAAGCAAAATCTCTTCCACTTATAGGCATAAGAAGTCCTTGTAGACGGTCTCTTTGCCTCTCTCAAAATCTCCATACAGTCCTGAGGCAGGTTCAAATGTCCATATTGCACTAGCTCAGGAGCCATGCTGCCAAACTCAAGGACGAGAGATTGGGGTGAACCATCTGTCCTCCGAACTTCGTGAGAAGGTCCGGCCGACACGGCAGGCGTCTGTGTGGCAGAACAGACCGGTGAAGAAGGTCGGTGAACCACCATTGCCTCGGCCACTCCGGAGCAATCAGGATCATTCTGGCTCTGGATTGCGACAGCTTTATCAGCACCGCCGGAATCAGGGGAATGGGTGGAAAGGCGTAGAGAAAGCTGTTGGACCAGCTGATCCATAGGGCATTCCCCAGCGTCCCTGGCTGGTAGTACCTGGACGCGAAGTCGCGGCATTTGCGGTTTTCTGCCGTAGCGAACAGATCTATATCCGGAGTGCCCCACTCTGCGAAGACGTCTCTTAGCACGTCGTCGTTTAGCACCCACTCGTGGTTCTCTTGGACGAGCATGCTGAGCGCGTCTGCTTGGGCATTCTGCACCCCCGGCAGATGGGTCGCCGTGATCGTCAGGTTCCTGGCCACCAGCCAGTTCCAGATCGCCTGTGCCTCCCGAGACAGGGTGCGTGAACGTGAGCCCCCCTGCTTGTTGAGGTAATACATGGTCGTAGTATTGTCCGTATGAACCAGCAGGGAGTTCGTCCTGAAGGAGGGATGGAACGCCTTCAAGGCCAAGTGTACCGCTCTGAGTTCCAAAAAGTTGATATGGTAAGTCGTCTCCATCTGCGACCATATCCCCTGAATCTGAAGAGGGCCCGAATGCGCTCCCCAGCCCTGGAGAGACGCATCGGTCACTATGGTCTGGACCGGAATATCCTTGTGAAAAGGAGTCCCCTTGCAGACATTCTCTGGGGCACACCACCATTTCAGAGACTGCCGAGCGTGTTGAGACAACTGGATCTTGTCCTCCCAACGCCCCCGCCTCTGGTCCCATTGATCCTCCAGACATTCCTGTAGGGGCCTCATATGCAGACGTGCATTGGGGGTGAGAAGGATGCAAGAAGCCATCGACCCCAGTAAGGAAGACACCGTCCTCACCGTAGGAGAGCGGGCTGAGATGAGATGCCGAGCCTTCCCACGGATCGATAAGCGTCTCTCCTCCGAAGGACACACGCTTGCGGTCAAAGTATTGACTGAAGCCCCCAAGTACTGGAGACACTGCACAGGGACCGGCACTGACTTCGTCATGTTGATGTGCAGCCCCAGGCGATGAAGCAAAGCCGCCGTCCTGTTGAAATGGCACTGGGCTTCCTGGTAAGTGGACGCTTTGATCAACCAATCGTCCAGGTATGGATACACAAACACCTTGGTCTTCCGCAGGTGTGCCGCGACCACTGCCATGCACTTGGAGAACGTCCGTGGTGCAGACTTCAGGCCAAACGGGAGTACTGAATACTGGTAATGGTTGTTGCCTACCAGAAACCTCAGGAACTTGCGATGCTTTGGTGCGATCGGCACATGAAAGTAAGCGTCCTGCAGATCTATGGCGCACAGCCAGTCTCCTCGATGCAACTGAGGGTAAATCTGATGCAGGGACAACATACGGAACTTTTCTCTGCGGATCCACTTGTTTGCTTGACGCAGATCCAGAATAGGCCTGAACTCGTTCTTGTCCTTTTTTCTTACGAGAAAGAACCGTGAGTAGAGACCTTTTCCTTTTTGCTTCAAAGGAACCGCTTCTATCGCTCTCTTTTTTAACAGAACGTCTGCCTCCCGCTGGAGCTCCCTCACCATGTAGGAGGAGCGCACTGGTGGAATCTGTGGAGGCGGGCTGGTGAAACGAAGACAGTAACCATTGCAAACAATATTCAGCACCCACTTGTCCTGAGTTATTGTCCTCCACTCTGCCAGGTAGTGTTGAATACTTCCCCCCACCGGAGCGGGTAACGGATGAGGGGGAAGTAACTTTTCAGGGCTTCGACCCTGCCGGGCCTTTGTTCCCCGACGAGGACTGATGCTGTCCTCTGGCGCTTCTGAAAGGACTGCCTCGGGAACTGCTGTTGTTGCTGGGGCTGTTGTTGGTGGCCCGACTGACGCCCTTGGCCCCTCTGCTTGGCGTAGCGCCTGCCCGAGGATCGGAAGGACCTCCTCTGCTCCTTGGGCCTCTCCAGCCCCACTGCCTTCAGGGTTTCCGCCTCAGCCTTCATGCGGGCCATCTCGTCATCCGCATGCGACCCGAACAGCGTCGTGCCGGAGAACGGTAAATTGGCGATCTTCTGCTGTGCTTCAGGCTTGAGCGGTGTCAGCTGCTCAGCCAGGAATGCCTCCTCATGTGTATGCCGTGGCAGTACCCATGGGCCGCCAGCAACGACATATCCCCCGCCGCACTGATGATCTGATTAGAGACCATCATGCCCCCGTTCAGCACCTCCTGAAAGTCCTCCCTCTTATCTCTAGGCAGGGAGGCAGCGAACTGTTGCAGGGAGTCCCAAAGGGACCTGTCATAGTGACCCAACAGAGCGGAGGCGCTAGCGGCCTTCATCGTAGTGGCCGACGTGGAGCACATCCTCCTCCCCAAGGAGTCCATTTTGCGACTCTCCTTATCCGGAGGAGCCGTGGACGAAGGTGTCGTAGAGTGGTGTTTACGAGCCGCCGCCACGATAACAGAGTCCGGCGGAGGATCCACCCTGAGGAACGACGGGTCCGAGTCAGGAGCCCTGTACTTTTTCAGCAGTCTCGAGGGCGCCGGTTTCACCACGGCCGGCGTCAAGAACACCTCCATTGCAGGGTCCTCCAACCCCGGAACCAATGGGAGGAGGGGGCGCGACAGATGAGCCTTATGCAAAGTTTCAAAGATCACAGAAGTAGTGGGAATAGGGGTTGTGACTGATATCCCCAACTTCGCCGCCCCTCTCATCAGCACCTCCTGGAACGTGGCAATGTCATCCACTGGCGAGACGCGGGTAGGAGGCGTCTCCGACAGTGAGGGAGAAAACCGTCCAGTCCCAGAAGAGTCCGTGCCCCTCGAGCCTCTGGAACGAGACCGATACCTCCGTCGTCCATGTCCAGAGCGAGTGGACGATCTGCGCCTACTCCGTGATCGCCTGCGAGGACGAGAGCGCGATCTCTGCCTGCGGGGAGCCCTCGGGGGCGGAGGCGGTGGCTGCGGTGGAGATGCAGGCCGCTGAGGCACGGGCAGAGGCAGCGGAGGAGGGGGAGGAGGAGGAGGAGGAGGAGGAAGAGCAGACGCCGGTGGAGGAGCCGGTGGAAGAGCGGGCGCAGGAGGCAGAGGCGGCTGCTGAGGACGCAGCGGGGACAGATGTTCCGAAGCCCCATCACTCCTTGCAGGAGAGCCCGCACCAGTACTATCCGGGCTCTCGGCCACTCTTCTCTTCTTGGCGGGCCTGTCCCGCGTTGAAGCAACCGACGGGGAACGTCCTCGTCTCCCCGATCCCCGACTGGAGATCGTAATCACTGAGGACGTGTTCCCCGATGTCCTTGACGTCGAACTGTACGTCGACCTCGTCCGGCGTCTCTTCGCCCTCGACGTAGAACGCCGTCTCGCAGTCGAGGGCGCCCTCTCGACGTCGACCGATGCCTCGACCTCCGTCGCCGCGGCGTCGACTTCTGCCTCGACGTCGACCGCTGGTGCTTCGACGGCGACCTGTGCCTCGACGGCGACCTGTGCCTCGACGGCGACCTGTGCCTCGACGGCGACCTGTGCCTCGACGGCGACCTGTGCCTCGACGGCATGTGCCTCGACGGCGATCTTCTCCGCCTGGACGGCGGGCGCCGGGATCTCGGCGTCGACTCCGTCAGCGTCGAGCCGTGGGTCGACGGCGAAGGTGGCGAGTGAAGTCTTCCATGGGGCTCGGTACGACGTCGATGGGGTGTCGACGTCGACCGCGACACCTGCGACGGCGACCCGGGTCTCGCCGGCCCCTCTCTCGACGTCGAACGCCGAGGCTGCCGCGACCCAGAGCCCTGGATCGACGGCGAACATACCGGTGCCTTCTCCTTCGCCGTCGACGTCGTCGCCTTCGACGTCGAACGCGACCTACCAGCCGGTAGGCGCCGTGTCTGCTCCCTGCTCTGCCCGGAGGTCCCTCCAGGGGCTGAAGCATGGGCGGAGGAGGGGGAATGAGACCCTCCATGCCCCGAAGCCCCACCGGTCCTCTGCTGCTCCTGTCCCTGAAGGCGAATCTTCTCCCTGTCCCTCAGGGTCCTTTTTGAAAAGGTTTTACAGATGGCACATGTAGCTGGGACATGTGAGGGCGACAGGCAGAGGATACAAACATCATGTGGGTCCGTCTTGGCCTTTTTCCTCCCACACTCAGGGTAGTTATCGAACAAAGCCATGCTAAGAGTGGGCCAAAACTGCTCCAGATTGCAGGCAGTAGTAGACAAAGGCTCTAGACGTCGAATGAAAACACTATTTATCCAAAAAATCAAATTTTAATCAAATAAACCACCCAAAAGGGTAGAGCTCAAGCTCCAGGGTCCTGCTAGCAGGAGCCGGAAAAAAGAACTGAAAGTAACTTGTGTTGGCTGTGCATCCTGGGATACCGGGGGTCTCTGGAAAGTTTCTTAAAGGCACGGTATCCCTTTAGCAGACACATAATGACAGCCTATAGGGCTTGTCTGTCCACCCCTTCCTCTCTATTGTTTAAAGGGATTTTGGTGAAGGGAGTGTGTGGTAATAAAGGAGGATGTCAGATGTGAATAAAAATGACATTTAAACTTTATTTTGGCTTTTTGTGTTCACTTCAGAGGAAGTGCTGGCCAGTGCAGCCTTGTTGTGATTAGGCTGTATTATTTTGTCTGTCTCTTAAGTGTCTTTGCAGGTTTGCAAATGCGGGACAGCTTAAGAGATATTTTTGATTGCTCCGGGGTCCCCGCACATGGGCGGGGATTATTCATAGATTATGACTATACACAGAGATCCCCTACTACAGAATTACGCTCGCGCACGTTAGGGTGCTCGCACGGTGCGCGCACGGTACGCTCTTATAGATATTTATATGCTTTTAAATGCTATTTTCTCAGGAACTACTGAACAGATTGACACCAGACCTGCAAAAGGCACTTCCCTGACCTCAGGACTACCTCTCTGCCAAATTTCAAGTAATTCTGTTCAGCCGTTCGGGCTGTACCTTTGACTAAAGGTCCTATGGGAAAATGCATGGGGAAAACGTGTTTTGGGACCCCCCTTTTTTCTCAGCCCCCGCTTGACGAATCCCCCCGAGACTTTCAGGGTAGGAGCGGAGCGGAGCGCCCCACCTATTTTGAAAATTTCGCGAGGATTCGTCAACCGGCGCCAAAGTCATTCCAAATAGAATGTTGCGGATTTCCTATGGAAACACGGTCCTAACTATAACTATCTACTGGCGACCGCCAGTAGATAATATATATATATATATATGGCCAATAACCTTATATAATAAAGAAGCGTACAAACAACTCGATGATCGTGACTGCTACACAAGGATTACCACTGGCAATATGAAAATTACGCACAAGGAATTCCATCTCAAGCTCATTAAATGGAACAACGCGAAACTGATTAGTAATGATGAACTCAAATTTTTAAAACATGACAATCCCACGACACCGACCATCTATTTCATCCCAAAAATTCACAAGAACTATAACGAACCTCCTGGAAGACCAATAATCAGTGCCAAAAATAGTTTGATGGAACACACAAGATATATTGACTATTATTTACAGGAGTATGTACAGAATTTACCTTCCTATGTAAAGGACACCAGCGACTTTCTTAGGAAAATCTCGAATTTTGAGTGGCAGGAAGATTACTTACTGATGGCGTTGGATGTAACCTCTCTATACACCAGTATTAAACATACGGATGGTTTAACAGCAATACAACATTATCTTGCACAGAGATCCACACAACATCTAGAATACAGTAAAATGCTGGTAGAAATGATCGAATTCTGTTTGCATAACAACACCTTCATGTTCAATAGCCAGTTATATCAGCAAACCAGAGGGGTAGCTATGGGGGCCAGCTTTTCACCAAGCTATGCATGTCTGTATATGGGCAGATGGGAGGAGCTGGTCCTCAAAAAGAAATTTGGTGATAATGTCATGAATAATGTCAAAATTTGGCTCAGATACATTGATGATCTGTTTGTAGTTTGGCACGGTACAACAAGCAAATGAGTTTATTCAGAATATCAATGTTAACAACATGAATTTACATTTCACCGCCACAGTCAGTCATTCCCAGATTGAATTTCTAGATACCCAAGTCTACATAAGCAATAATAAAATTGAAACCCGACTCTATAGAAAAAAGACAGCGGGTAACTCTACCCTTCATGCATCCAGTGCGCATCCCAAACACCTTATCAACAGTATCCCCTACGGGGAAATGTTGCGCATAAGGCGCATATGCAGTAATGATCAGGACCAGAAGGTGGCACAGGATGAAAGTAAGAGTCGCTTTATGCAACAAGGGTACAAGACTAGTGTTATTAACAATGCTATCAATAAGTCCATGTCCTGGAGCAGGGAGGAAGCTATCAAGGATAAGAGAGTGGACAAGAAATCTCATGACAAATTTAGGAAAGCCAACCCTGATAATATGACCCAGGACAATACTGTAAGTACTAATCTGAAAGAGGAATTCCGACTGATCATTCAATATAGCCAACACAAAAGTCTAAATAGAATCATTCAGCGAAATTGGCCATTGGCACTCAGTGACCCGGTGATAGGACCCCTGCTACCGCAGAGAGTGTCCATCACTTACAGTAAGGCGCCCTCAATGAGAGACACACTAGTTCACACAAGTCCTGAGGTGATTAACAATAACAGCTGGATACAATCGGTTAAAGGATTTTTTATATGTAAAACGTGCAAGGCATGCACTCAGGGAGTTAATACCAACACATACAAAACCCCTTTCAGTGATTACAACTATACTATTTCTAAATTCTTAACATGTAAGACAGAATACGCTGTTTATGTTCTCTCATGCCCTTGTAATTTACGGTACATAGGCAGCACTAAATTACCTGTCTTCAAACGTATCCTTCAGCATCTAAGAGCTATCACGAATCAGGACAACACGTACCCTGTTGCACGGCACTTTAGGGAACACCACAAATCTGACAACCATTTCCTTAAATATTATGTCATAGATGCAATCCCACCAAGCAGAAGAGGAGGTGACCGTGAAAACAAATTAAGGAAACTTGAAACACGGTACATCCTACAACTAAACACTAAGCACCCTGCAGGTCTTAATGCCACGGACGACTTGTATACATGTTTAATCTGATACAACAAGCTTGCATGTCTCAAAAGATAGTGGATGTCAATTATACGCAATCTCATTTCTCCAATACCTATTACAATTCTTTTTAATTTTTAAATCAATTGGTCACATTACCATTTATCAACAGATCCTCTTATGTCTTTTAAAAATATGATATTTTATTATTCAGTTATTTTATAAGGTGTTTTTATCAACAGCTCATAATTTAAGGTTTTATTGTATTTAATATGGTTAGTACATATATGGTTTTAGTGGTACCTATCTGGATGAGATACTATATAGATAGGTCGATATATATATTTTTAAGGTTAAATCACCTTTTAATTTATTTATTGGCATTTTTTGCACATACTAAAATGCACTGACACGTATGCACTTTACAGGTGTGGTCGGTCTACTTTGAATGGGTATAGATGAACCTGGCATTAGATCTAGGAATCTACCCATCAGCAATACAAGACAGAGGATTTGCATAAAAGATAGGACCGTGATTTAAAACTATTTTATTGTAAATGATCAATGTTATTATAACAATATTACAGGTCCAGGTATTTCACAAGCGTATTCTTATGATCATTTGAACGAAAAAGATATAACTTTAGGCATTGCCTGAATCCCGCCATATATACAGTGGTCACATTAGCTCTTGAAACAGTATAAATAAGTCCAAAGAGACTATATATTATCTATAAGAACTCATTTAATCTATTTAAATGGCCCTATGAACTACGGAAACCAGGTTTATTTATTAGGCTGCATTTGCACACATATTGCACATTACACTTTGCACTTTTACAGAAACAATAACTATATGTTTTTAATGTTTTTGCTTTGAATCAATGTACCACGATGGATGCAACAATCACTTTAATAAAATCTCTGGTCTTCATACTTAGACAAGCATTGGCAAATAAAAGACATTATGAACTAAATGACGGTATTTTACCGAGATGTACAGAACTGTACAGATATGACCAAGTGAAAACAAACGCGAGTAAAAGGGTATCAATGTGCACCTTTGATAAGTAAAATTGCATCAAATGTTTAAATATTATTTAGACACTATATGGAGTTCGCTCAATGTAAATAAGGTCAAGCTTTTGTCTATGTTCATTGGAAATCAACACGTCATGTCTGTCACGTGGTCATTAGCACATTTGTACTTTCACTTTAAAAGGGAGTTACCTCCATTATGCCACTGTCATGTGATAAAGGCTCAGGTGAGCCGAAACGCGTAATGGCGACAAAGGAATATAGGAATAACCTTGCACAAATTTCTGGGTCTGTGTCCATCCTTCGGGAGAGCCGTTTGGTGAAAGTCAGCGGAGGAATATTCGTAATATATATATATATATATATATATATATATATATATATATATATATATATATATATATATTTGAAAAGTTTTATAAAGTGCGAACAAGACCCACAGGGGTATCAGAGTGCTGTACAAAGTTGGCGCCAGCAAGGGTATAAACATAATGCAAGTAAGTGAAGTTACAACCTGTGTGAAAACATTCAAGTTAAAGAGTGGGGTGTATCAACGGTGCCTAGAACACGCAGAGTAAAACATCATGCAATAGAAAGAACCAAGAGTGAAATATTATGAATCAGGGAATTTTAACAAAAAAACAAGAGCGACATCTATATCTATATATATATTCAAAGGAAAAACCATAGGTTTCAGGGGCGTTATAGTTAGCTGGACTTTTCACTCGTACAAAACCATTGAAATCCCCCCAGTATAGTTAGTTCAGCTAACTATAACTCACGCGCCCACAATGCACTGCTGATGACGTCACACATTACATCACTCATGACATGGTCAGTGACATCACTCATGACATCGCTGATGACATCTCAAATGACATCACTGATGACATCACTGATGACATCATCCAGTGAATGTGTGTTTTTCTGAAAATTACATATGTTTTATATATGTATATCTCAAAGTCGATGGAAGAATAAATGGGTATATAAGTGTCTAAATGGATGATTTGTTTTTGAAAAATTGATTGTATAACTGACTGATTAAGTGTATCTTAGTGAATACATGGCTTAGTGAGTAATGTTTAAATATGTAAATATCTGTATCAGTCTCTCACTTTGTGTATAAGTGGCTGCATGGGTTGGTGAGTAGCTACACGAGTGTCTATATAGGTTATTAGTTGGTTTTTTGAGTATCAGTATGAGTGTCTGAGTGTCTGTATGGTTCAGTGGGGGGTATTACGTAGTGCATAGGTGCATTAATGAGTGACTCACTGTTTGTATGTGTTGAAGACAGCATGTGTGCAGGACTGTATGGGTGGATGAGTGTGTGCATGGGTGTGTTAGTGAGTGAATGACTGTCTCAATAGTGTCTTTATGAGTAACTACATATGTTTTAAACTAGTATATGTGACTATTGGTGTATATAAGTGAGTATATGTCAGAGTGAGAGATTGAAAGAGTTCCTGTATGAATAAGTATGTGTTTCTATAAGTGATTGTTTAAAAGACTAAGTATGTGTAAGTTTCTGTAGAAGTAAGTGTGGTGGTGTGTGTATAACTGTATATGCAAGTAAATGGATGTTTGATTCTTTATTAGAATGAGTGACTATGTGTGTGAGTAACTCTATGGATGAGTGGCGTTGTGTAACAGGATGTATAGGTGTATGAGTAAATATGATGAGTGAGTACATGTATGAGTGACTGTATAGGACTGTTGGTGAATGAGTGGATGTGTATGTGGATCTTAGAATTACTGAATAGGTTCTTGTAACTGATATTGGTATGTCCATTGTTTTGAAAATTTTAATTTCTATTTTTGAATGTTTGTATCAAAGGTTATATTAAGGGGAGAGGAGGTCTGCCACTCTATCACAAGGATGATGTCATCAGTGATGTCATTTGAGATGTCATCAGTGATGTCATCAGTGATGTCACTGACCATGTCATGAGTGATGTAATATGTGACGTCATCAGCAGTGCATTGCGGGCGCGCGAGTTAGTTAGCTGAACTAACTATAACGGGTGGATTTCAATGGTTTTGTATGAGTGAAAAGTCCAGCTAACCATAACGCCCCTGAAACCTGTGGTTTTTTCAGTGAATTTCTAAGGTTTTTTAAATGCTAATTCCTAACTATAACGTGCCTGAAACCTATGGTTTTTTCAGTGAATTTCAAAGGTTTTTTAAATGCTAATTTCTAACTATGCCTACAGCGATAGGACATGTGAAGAAAGAAGAAAAAACGCACAGAAAGAAAAAAAAAAATGCAGAAAGAAGCAACAGAAGTCCTCAAAGACAAAGAAAAGTACAAGAAGAAGGATAACGTGCAGAAAGAACAAACAGAAGAGCAGAAAGAAGCCTTGTTGCAAAATCATCCTGTACCCTCAACTTTTTCAGACGGATACTGGTGGTAACTGAGTCTGACTAACCAGTCCTAGAGCCAGTGCTATGTTAAAAGACACTCAGAATACAGTGAAAACACCTACATACACTAGGGAACACTATGCGTTGGGGTCCCCCTGTGATCAGCATGACCTCCTCTGTAAGCCCCTAGTATATAATAGGGCAGGGGATTAAAACTACCTCTTAAAACGCGCCACAGGGCATGTTTGCACACGTCACCTCAGGCCCCGTCCCCTCACTTCCCCACTGTGTAAACACGCCCTGTGGCCGTTTTTAGATGGGAGATTAAGTTCATTTGAATCCTGAGGGTCCCTAGGGTCCAACTAGCCCACTAGGTACCTTCAGTAAGCGCCACAGAGCTGCGTTTCAGAGAGGTGTAAAAAGTGACACGGCCTGGACCACCTCTCTGCAACGCAGCTCAGTGGCGCTTACTGAAAGCACCTGGTGGGCTAGTTAGCCCCCAGGGGCCCTCAGGATTGAAGGGGAATTATTTCCCCAACTAAAAACGTGCCATAGGGCGTGTTTGCACACGTCACCTTAGGCCCCGTCCCCTCCCTTCCCCACTGTGTAAACACACCCTGTGGCTGTTTTTTAAGTTGAGAGATTAAGTTCCCTTGAATCCTAAAGGATCCCTAGGTGCAAAATAGCCCACTAGGTACGTCCAGTCTGCGCCATTGCAGAGAGGTGTAAAAAGGGGCACGGCCTGCACCACCTTTCTGCAACGCAGAGCAGTGGCGCTTACTGGAAGCACCCGGTGGGCTAGTTGGCACCCAGGGTCCCTCAGGATTGAAAGGGAATTTTTTCCCCAACTTAAAACGCGCCACAGGGCGTGTTTGCACACGTCACCTTAGGCCCCGGCCCCTCCCTTCACCACTGTGTAAACGCGCCCTGTGGCCGTTCTGAGTTGAGAGATTAAGTCCCCTTGAATCCTAAGGGTCCCTAGGGTCAAACTAGCCCACTAGGTACCTCCAGTAAGTGCCACAGAACTGCGTTGCATAAAGGTGTAAAAAGGGGCGTGGCCTCAGAACACCTGTCTGCAACGCAGCTCCCTGGCGCATACTGGAGATACCTGTTGGGCTAGTTGGCCCTCAGGGACCCTCAGTATTGAAGGGGAATTAATTCCCCAACTTACAACTGGCCAGGGGGCGCGTTTGCAGAGTGCTGCAAGGAGGGGGCGTGGCCTCCGGCGCGATGCTGGTCTTTTATTTATTTTATTTTTTTAAGAAGGAGGGCTGTGTGGCCCCCCTTCTTTTACTAATTTACTGGCCCTTGGGACCCCGTCCCCCAGGGCCTGCACCCTATTTTTTTTGTTGAAAAAATTAATTTGGCCCTCCCAAGGCCTTAATCGGCCCCGGGGACCCCAACCCCGGGTCATGGCCTTTTTTTAAAATAATTCTTTAGGAGGGGGCTGCCTTGCCCCCTTACTCAGGCCACTTATGGCCCCGGGGACCCCATCCCCCGGGGCCGGCCTTTGTTTTTTATTATTTTAAATAAATATATATTTATAGAAACACCTAGGACATGCTGGACAAACCGTATGTACCTATCACCATGACGATTTGCGTGATATTCATTAAAAGGCGACTATGCATAGAATTAATCCACATGGAATGTATTTACACCGCTAGTGAAGCTCTGACGTGTCTGACGCCCTACCGTGACTAATCCCGGCACCCCCGCCGGTGGGTACTCTCCAAGTAGACACCCTTGTCGTTTATTTATACAAACATGGGTAGCTATTGACGGGCACATTTAATATACACGCACACCAAGCCATTCAAAGGGGATTCGACAAAAATTCGACCAAACTATGCAAGAAACCTCCCTCACGGTTAATAAAACACACATCCACCGCCAATGTGTAATACTTTTTATTTCACTCTCTGGAAAGGAGACGAACCTCACTTGAGAGTCACAGCATGCTCCTGGCTGAACCCAATTCTGTGTTACACCCACCAGTGCCCGCCGAGTGCCTCACACCTCTGTGTTGTATTCCACCAGCTAGTGCGTAGGCTATGACACTCTCTAGCCCATGTGCACTGTAACACCACCCCGTGAATATGTCATGCCACACTTGCCTTCGCACGGGTTATATTGCCCCATCTAACGTGCCTTCCTCGATGCCTATGTTATAACGCACAGCGCTATGCCATACATATTACAATCTGGGATCCATATCTTTGTCACAGTGCATGTGCAACGTTACACTCTCCAGCACATATTTTATATTACAACTTTAGAGACTAGTTAGGTTACACAACACTGCCCTGTGCATATTACACTCCAAGGCGCATATTGCATAGCACGCGCTAGTGCCTGTGCTATCTCACGCTCTCCAATGAATCTGTCATTGCGCACAATGTATTGCATATTATATTTCACGACCCGGTTCATCTTATATCACACTTTCTGGTGCATAGTTTATACCATATACTATATCTAGTTTTCATTTTCAATCGTGCTCTCAGGACTATGTTCTATATAACACTGCGTCCACCTACCCTTTTCACGGGCATTACATTTTGCGATGGGGGGTGGAGGGTCAGGGGGTGTTTCTGCCAAGTGAGCCCGGAGTCACAGTCACAAACGTCCTCTTCTTCCTGAATAAAAGTGAGATTATGCTGCATACTTGTTCATATTTTAAGCAGTTCGCACAGACACACATTTTAAAAACGATCCTAATACCCACCTTCTCTGAACAGTTAGCTTGCTGCCCCATCCACCTCCTCCCTATCCTCTGTTGTCTGAATCCATGGACTAGCCTCCTCCCTCCTGCCATGCATGGTCTGATGTGCTGCCACTGCCCTCCATTTAGCATGATGTACCAGTCCACTCCTCATGCCTTCCATTGCCCAATTCTATGGCCCATCATTGACCTCCTGCTTAGCCTCTGTGCTTAGCTTGCTGCCCCTATTCTCCTTCCCCCTGCCCTCCGATGTCTTTGTGCATGCCCCTGCTCCATACTTTTTGCCCACCATGTTCCATGGACCTGCCACTCCTATCTACTCTGAGTGTTCTGTTGAGCTGCCACTCCCCTCCCACCTGCCTAGCATTGTCAGATGACTGTAACCTGTCCCTGCCACCTCCACCCTGCCTGTCCACATGCCATGCCCCTATCCCCTTCCTCCTGTCCTCCATGGTCCATTTTACAGCCACACCCTTCTGCCCTCCCTGGTCTGTTGTGCTGTAACTGCTCCTCTTGCCTGCCCCGCGCGGTCTGTTGTGAGGCCCCTTCCCCTGAACTCTCTTGTCTGTGCCCAGGTCCTGACTCTCCCTTCTATCCTCCATGGTCCTTTTGTGCATGCCCCTGCACCCTCCTTCTTGCCCATCATAGCCATTGTGCTGCCACTAACCCTCCCGCTTGCCATGCAGGGTCTTCTGTGCTGCCATGGCCCCTCCCACCTTCCCTGTGTGGTCAGCTAGCTGCCCCTGACCCCCTCCCATCTTCCCTCCATGGTCTGTGTGTATGCCATCATAGTCTCATTGTTGCTCTCCATGGTGTGTCTTGTTTCTAGTGCCCATCCTGCCTGACCTTCATGGTCATCTTGCTGCTCCTGCCCCCTTGCCCCCAGCCCTCTGTTTCAATGTGCAGACCACTATTCCCTCCCTCCTGGCTTGTCTGTTCCATTGTAATGCCCCTGATCCGTCCCTCCTGCCCTTTATGGTCTGTTATGCTGCAGATTTCTCTCCTGTCTGTACATTATGGTCAGCTAGCTAGCATTGCCTCTTTCCCCTCTGTTCTCTGTTGTCCATGTGCATGGACCTGTCCCCTCCCTATCGCTTTCTATGGATTGTTGTGCTGCACTCCCGCCCCGCATGCGCTGTGTGGTGTATTGTGCTGCTGCAAACCCTGATGCCTGCCCTGTAGGGTCAGTTTGGTGCACCTCTCCATGTACCTCCTGTCCTCTGTTATCCCAGTCCATGTCCCTACCCCAATTCCTCCTGCCTACCATGATCCAATGTACCATACTTGCGAACATTTTAAACTTGGTAAGAGGGAGATTTTGAAAACAAACTGGGGTATTGATTTTCCCCTTTGAGTTACATTGAAAAAGAGGAGATCGTAGACAGGAGACAGATCAAATAAAGCCCATTTGAGCTTAAAAACATTGGACGTTTCCTGGCTGAAACGGGTCTTTTGGTATGTATGGTTGTACTACCACTGCCATCAAAACACAGACTAGCTAGTCCTGAACATCAAAAATAAAACATCCCTGAGCTCCTCCCTCTCAGTGAGGGGGTTGTAGCCCCCAAGGGAACTAGGTTTTTCCCTTGGGAGGAGAGTCCCTATGATGAAGCATGTCACCATTGGTGAGTGAGGGAACTCGTCCTGAAAGGGATCTCCCCTTATACATATAGTGTTGTAGCTTCATTCAAGTTAGGTTTACTACCACATGGGTTTAAATAATACTTAGAGGTAGTTTGTAGACCCTAGGATTTCTGTGTTTTGATGTTAGTTGTTTGGGGAATAATCCTTTAGTGGTCTTTAAAATCTTCCCTAGGACTCCTTTGTTCAAACTGTGTTTACTACTGTACTACCACTGCCTCTTCCGTCTGCCCACAATGGACTATTATATTGCCACAGCCTCTCTTGCCAGTCCTATATTGTTGGTTTGTTGCCCCTGCCCCCATTTCCACTGCCCTCCGTAGTCTGTTGTGCTGCCACTGCCCTTCCTGCCTGCCCAGTGTGGTCAAATTGTTGCATCTGCACTCTCCTACCTGCCTTCAATTTTCAGAGTCCGTGCCCCTGGCCTCTGCCTCTCAACAGTATCCCAATGAACAACTAGATTGCTAACATTCTATATTTATTACAAAAGTGTGGAACGTCTGACGTCATCTTGATGTAATCAAAACTGTAATACCTAGAGTATTTCCTTTAGAAATTACATATATGTGAGGGTCTTATTTGCATCACAATTATGGTTAGTGCTCTATAAAACTAAAATGAGGACATATTTTCTGAGTTTTCAAATAGCGACAAAGAACTTTTAAATTATTTGTAATCTTTATGTTTTTTTATCCAGTTGACCACTTGATTAAATGTTGCACCTAGGGGAGAGGATGTGGTGTTACTTCCAGAGCTGCAGACTTTGCAACTGGGGAACCAGGTTGGAGTTTCTGCTTCAGCTCAACATTCTGTGATTCTGGTCAAATCACTTAATCTCCCCATGTCTACAACCAAAATGAATTTGATCTTGTGTGATGTAACCAATGCTCATGTAAAGCACTCCACTACCTGACAAGTCTGCACTATATAAAACTGCAAATACACAAAAAATAAGTGTTTTGCACACTTCTGTCATTGGGCTACATGTGGGCTACATCTGGGTGATATTTGTGCTGCATTTGGGCTCTTTTGTCTCTGGTGGCCATCTTGGGAGATTTATTTGTTATGAAGTTTCCTAATTTCCTCATTTACTGCAGTCTCCTCAGTAGGAAATGTTTTCAGTTTTTTACTTTGATTCAATCAAGAAGGTATTCAGATATGTCACACATTTGCCATCAATTCTGAATGTTAGCACTCTAGTTGCTCATTAGATCACTGTAGTACAGCTACTGCTCACCACGGAAGTCTGCTGCTGGTATTAAAAGTGCATGTTTCAGTCTGCATATCAGAATTTTGTTTTTAAAATAGAAGAGGATTTGAAAATTCACTCAAAATGTGCCCTAATTTTTCTTTCTTCAGCACTAATCATAACTTCTATGGCAAAATGAACCCCCTCATTGTGTTCCTTTTTAAATGAAATGTTTTAAGTGTTACCAGTTTATTCCAATAAAGATGGCTTTAGGTTTGCCATACTTTTGTCATCAGTAAGACACTAAGCACTCTAGTTGTTCTTAAGAACACTCTGGGACATTCTGTCATTGGGCTATACTTGGGCTACATCTGGGTGATATTTGGGCTACATCTGGGCTCTTTTGTCTCTGGTGGCCATCTTGGGAGATGTATTTGTTATGAAGTTTCCTAATTTCCTCATTTACTGCAGTCTCCTCAGTGGGAATACTTTCAGTTTTTTATTTTGGTTCCATCAAGAAGGCATTCAGATGTGTCACACATTTGCCATAAATTCTGAATGTTAGCACTCTAGTTGCTCATTAGATCACTGTAGTAAAACTACTGCTCACCAGGGAAGTCTGCTGCTGGTATTCAAAGTGCATGTTTCAGTCTGCATGTCAGAATTATTTTATGAAATAGAAGAGGATTTGAGAAGTCAAAATGTGCCCTAATTTTTCTTTCTGCAGAACTAATCATAATTTCTATGGCAAAATGAACCCCCTCATTTTGTTCCTTTGTAAATTAAATGTTTTAAGTGTTACCACTTTATTCCAATCAAGATGGCTTCAGGTGTGCCATACTTTTGTCATGAGTAAGACTGTTAGCGCTCTAGTTGTTCGTTAGAACACTCTGGGACATTCTGTTATTGGGCTACACTTGGGCTACATCTGGGTGATATTTGGGCTACATTTGGGCTCTTTTATCTCTGGTGGCCATCTTGGGAGATGTATTTGTCATGAAGTTTCCTAATTTCCTTATTTACTGCAGTCTCCTCAGTAGGAAATACTTTCAGTTTTTTACTTTGGTTCCATCAAGAAGGCATTCAGATGTGTCACACATTTGCCATAAATTCTGAATGTTAGCACTCTAGTTGCTCATTAGATCACTGTAGTAAAGCTACTGCTCACCAGGGAGGTCTGCTGTTGGTATTCAAAATGCATGTTTCAGTCTGCATGTCAGAATTTTTTTATGAAATAGAAGAGGATTTGAGAAGTCAAAATGTGCCCTAATTTTTCTTTCTGTAGCACTAATCATAATTTCTATGGCAAAATGAACCACCTCATTTTCTTCCTTTGTAAATTAAATGTTTTAAGTGTTACCACTTTATTCCAATCAAGATGGCTTCAGGTGTGCCATACTTTTGTCATAAGTAAGACTGTTAGCGCTCTAGTTGTTCGCTAGAACACTCTGGGACATTCTGTCACTGGGCTATACTTGGGCTACATCTGGGTGATATTTGGGCTACATTTGGGCTCTTCTGTCTCTGGTGGCCATTTTGGGAGACTTATTTGTTATGATGTTTCCTAATTTCCTCATTTACTACAGTCTCCTCAGTAGGAAATACTTTCAGTTTTTTACTTTGATTCCATCAAGAAGGCATTCAGATGTGTCACACATTTGCCATAAATTCAGAATGTTAGCACTCTAGTTGCTTATGAGATCACTGTAGTAAAGCTACTGCTCACCAGGGAAGTCTGCTGCTGGTATTGAAAGTGCACGTTTCAGTCTGCATGTCAGAAGTTTTTAATGAAATAGAAGAGGATTTGAGAAGTCACTCAAAATATGCCCTAATTTTTCTTTCTGCAGCACTAATCATACTTTCTATGGCAAAATGAACCCCCTCATTATGTTCCTTTTTAAATTAAATGTTTTAAGAGTTACCACTTTATTCCAACCAAGATGGCTTCAGATGTGCCATACGTTTGTCATAAGTAGGACTTTTAGCGCTCTAGTTGTTCTTTGGAACACTCTGGGAAGCTGCAGTAGAACACAAAGGAATCAACTGACAGTCTCTGCCCTTGTTGGATGTACATGTTTTACTGAGAATGTCAGACTTCATTCTCACATGACTGAGACAGATAATGTGAATCTACAGAAAATATGCTCTCAGTTTAGCTTATAGATCACCTTCCAAACCTCTGTGGGAAAAGCATGAGAAAATAGTTTTCTCTCAAACATGATTCATGATATCACAGCAGAAGGCTTTTTCACATGGTAAAATCACCTTAGAACACACCACAATTCCTAAAATGAGTATGGTACCATCAACAAATGATTTATAATGTAACTAAAGTCTTAAAACCTTCTATTAACTGCAATGCTTTTTAATGAGGTGCTATCATGTATATTGGTCCCAAGATGGCTGCCAACACTTCTTGGATGAAGTGCTGGCAGCCAATCAGATCTCACGATGAGATGTGTGGTTAGGCTCCGCCCAGATATATATGTGGTTTCACTTTTGATTTTCTCAGGAACTACTGAACGGATTTACACCATTTAAGCAAAAGGCACGAGTCTGAACTGAGGACTACCTCTTTGCCAAATTTGGTGTAATTCCGTTCAGCACTTCGGGCTGTAGCTGCGTCAACAGGTCCTTTGGGAAAATGCATGGGGAAAATGCGTTTTGGGACCCCCCTTTTTTCTCGGCCCCCGTTTGACGAATCACCGTGAAATTTTCCGGATAGGAGCGGACCGGAGCTGGCCAAAAGTTTGGAAAATTTCGCGAAGATTCATCAATCGACGCCAACGTTATTCCAAATAGAATGTTGCGGATTTCCTATGGAAAATAGGGCCTAACTATAACTACCTACTGGCGACTGCCAGTAGGTAAAATATCTATATATATTTATATATACACACACACACATATATATATATATATATATATATATATAGAGAGAGAGAGAGAGAGAGAGAAAGAGAGAGAGATAGATAGATATATATAAATATATAACCTACTGGTGATTGCCATAAAGATTTCAGACATTAGTAAAGCCCGAACTTCTGAATGGAAGTATACCAAATTTGGCACAAAGCTAGATGCTGATCCAGAAAGCATGCTTTTTGTGATTTGGAATAAATGTCTTCATTAGTTTTGGAGTTAATAAAGAAACAAGAAATATAGATATTTAGGCATGCAAACCCTCAGCAGATCTCCCACAGGGCATCTGTGGATTCATGAGCCACCAGCAATGCCGTCATTGGTTTGCTGCAACCTCAGAGGAAAGTTGCAGCTGCCCTTTTTGATATGAAGGAACAGTTGCTGGTTATGAGACTTCATAAAAAATGGAATAGAAGGGGTTAGAGTAGATGTACCCTGACCCCATATGTGCAATATAGGGGTGTATGAGGGACCTATGATTGAAAACAAATTGGCTCATGCATTCTTTTCACCACGTGCGTGAATTTCTGGATTCACCACAATGCTCAGTGTGGCCCCCATGTAATATCGCAGTGCATCCATGAATTAGGCTACACATTTTTTTAAAAAGACAATCAATGAGCCACGGAGATACTCACACATCCACTCACAGCCACTCAGAGACCCAGACAGACACTCTAACACCCACTCACAGACCCACTCACTCAGACACTTTTGCATTTGCTCAAATACCCACTCAGACACTTATGCACCGACTCACAGACCCATTCTGACACTCATGCACCCACTCACAGACCCTCTCATGCATCCACTCACAGACCCATACAGACTCTCCAACACCCACTCACATGCCCACTCACATACCCACTCACGCACTCTTGCACTCACTCACAGACCCACTCAGACACTGACTCACCCACTCACAGACCCATTTGCATACTCACACACCCACTCACACTTTCACATACCTACTCACAGACCCACTCAGACACTCATGCATGTACTCAGAGACCCATTCACATAATCACAGAACCCACTCATATACCCACTCACACTGTGACACACCCACTCACAGACCCACCCAGACAGTCATACACCCACTCACAGACCCACTCACTCTCACCCAGCCACGCACAGACCTATTCAGACACACACACCCACTAACATACCCACTCACACACCCACTCAGACTCTCATGCACCCACTCACACACCCACTCACTTATACTCCCACTCACACTCTCACACAACCACTCAGACTCACTAAGACACTCATATAGCCTCTAACATAGCTGCAACTACTATTTTAGATTAGATGGAATGGTCACTGGCTGTGAGAATTCACAAAAAATTGAATAGGCTAGGTTAGGGTAGAGGTACTCTGAGCTTATGTATACAATATTGGGGTGTATGAGGGACTCATGATTGATAAGAAATTGCCATATACGTATTCTTTTCCAAATGTGCGTTAATTTGCGGATCTGCAGCGACGCTTAGCTCTGCCCCATGTAACATCAAGGTGGATCCGCGAAGTCGACTGCAAGTTAAAAAAAAATATGACCACTCAGTGAGCCACTGAGATACTCATATACACACTCACAGACACTCAGACTCTAGCAGACTCACACAGACACTCCATCACCCATTCATAGACCCACTCACACACCCACTCAGAAACCTTTGCACCCACTCACAGTCCCACTCAGACACTGACACCCTCACTGGTAGACCACACCTTTCAATTAAACACTCCAGGCACCAATGGGCCCTTAAATTTGTCTGCGTGCAAGTACCTGTTTTATGAAAGCATGTAGCTTGTAGATATGCACACCAGGGTCAGTCTGGAAAAGTCAGCAGAACATGGAACAGTGGGAAGCTGATGGGCAGCCCTTCTTTTCCCTCCAGTTTCACTATGAGTTAAGTGGTTTATATTCTTAGTTGTTTGTAGATCTGCTGGATTCAACTAAGTCACTGCCCTTCCCAGAAGGTGGCTCTTCATCTGCCAGGACTTTTCCTGACCTAGGGTGCTTCTTGCACTGTGAAAGCCAGCTGACGATCCTTTGAAGCCTAGATTTAACCTAGATGCGTATGTGAGAGTATGATGTGATTCTGACAAAAACACAATGCCAAGCAGCAACAAAAAACATTATTGGCATGAGTTCACAATGGTGTAAACAAATTGTCTCCTGCAACAAAAAAGTTTCAGCCTATGCACACAAATAAGAAGCATCACAATACATGGTTAGTAAATTTCCCATTTCAGAAAACACAGAGTGCACAGTCCCGACTCCAATGGTAAAACAAATGCACTGGTGTTGGGCACAGCCTACACTATCATAAAGCAAGACAAATCACCACGAGCCTCCTTTTAGGTCTTGCCTAGGCAGCACTAACGCTGTCTCTATGAGACATGCTGTACTCAGGATATGGCATGAAGCTCCGCCCATCTTTGTAATTGGCTCCTATCCTTTGTAAATGGTGGCTTTTCATTGGTCAATAGGCTTAGTAGTCCCTTCTTAGTGCCACCTTTTCTCTTCCTGTAACCTCCCATGAGGACATCCCCTGTTAAATGTGTTGTTACTTGGTAGGCTTTCATTACAGTCTCATAGCACTATTTTCTTAAATAGGTTTGTCCTGACTGCTGTTGCAGGCAGGGCAGCTCTCCCTCAATGATTTTGTTAATCTATTCAGCGCTGCATGCCTCGGCAAGAATAATGGTGGCTGCACTTTTCTTTGTGATTTGCTGGTCTAACATGGCTGCAACTGTTTCTTTTTATGTTTATTTAAGTTTTTCTTTAATTGGGGGCACCCGCACTTTAGCTTTAAACATCTTAAGCTAAAGTGCGGGGGCCGCAACTGATTTAAAAGTAAACAAATAGAAAAACAAAATGTGCATTCTTTTTCTATTTACTTTTGAAGCAATCGCAGCACCCATGCTTTAGCTTAAGATGTTCAAAGTTGAAGCACGGGTTCCACAATTGTAACAAAAGTAAATAAATAGAAAAAAAGCATGCAGCCACCATTTGTTTTCTATTTATTTACTTTTGTTACAATCGCGACATCCACGTTTTACCTTTCAACATCTTAAGCTAAAGCACGGGTACCGTGATTGCTTCAAAAGTAAAGAAATAAAAAAACGTTTTTCTATCTGTTTACTTTTGAAGCTATCGCGATACCTGCGCTTTAGCTTACAGCTCACATTTGAGAATGTTTCAGCTATTGGCATAGTTAATGACACTGACTTAAATTGATGTGTTTACAAAACCTGGAAGCTGTGTTTACGCACCGCTTGCAGGTTTTGTAAACACATAAATAAAAGGCATTATCATTTACAATGCCAATGCTCAAACTCTCACAAATGCGAGACCTATTGCATTTGCAAATGGAGCTGTCATACTGTCCCTCTCAAGATGGTGGTCCAGCACCTAGCTTTCATAGGATGATGTCCTGCTGTTGAGCAGGATTGTCCCAAGGACTCCTAAGGCTAAAGGGATTTTTTTTTTTAGTTCCTTGCGTAATGTCCACTGCAGGGCGGATGCACCGTTTGGACTTGTTTTCCCAGAATGCTTATCATTCCTGGTAGTTTATTCACAAACCTGGTATGGAAGGCTGGCTGATGAACCCAAGTGAAAAGGTAATGCATAGTAATAACAAGGGATTTGCGTTTGTAGTGGGGCCTCTGAATTCGAGTCCCCAGTACTGCAGAATTAAGAGCCTCCCTACCTCCTCCACGGCTCGTGCATAACGTCTTTCTTTTTGCTTCCTCAGTGAACTGCGTTCATTGACACCTTTTTCCCCGGATGACCGTTATGGCTCAATAGTGAAACCCCATGGTCATGCCTCATCTCACTTTGGGGGTGCAGTGATCCCCCTATGTAAATGGGGGCTGGGAGGCAGGCGGTCGACGTGCTGCACCTTACATTTTCCGCTATAGCTGAGACTCATACTGTTCCCCTAGCTCCTAATGATTGCTACCACGGACTGTTTCTCTCTCTTTTAGTCTGTCTTTTGCACTTCACTAAAATGTTTGATGTATTTATGTGGGCCTTGTAGGAAGCAAAGTTGACAGTTGATACCTGTTTCTGCACACATGAGCACAATGCATTAATGGTGTGAGATCCTATCTCGCATACTGTTGTACTACTTCTCCATGCAGTGCAGAGGCTGGCTATTATTACCTGCCATGCAATGAGGTGACATATTATGGCAGTGGTCTCATTAGCCCTACTTCCCTCCCTCTTCGTCCCAGTCATTACCTTTGACCTGAACGCACCTCTCTATGGAGAAAGGAACAGGAAGTGAAACAATTTCCACTCACCCTAAGGGTGCTATTAGGTCAGCTCCCCCTGGTCATTTCTGTTTCTTTCTGCCTCATGACTAAGACAGGGACTGAAGAAGTCTAGTGTTGTGCTAATTCACATCTCACAGTCGGTTTGCGCCAGGCAGGAGAAAGCCCAGGGTAGCGCAGCACGTAAGATATTCACAGAGTTAGGAAGGGCTATAAATTTTACATGAAGGTCCAATGCTGGTTTTTGGTTGTTGGCGCAGTAATATTAGAAGTACCTGAGTGATGATGTGAGAGCCTGGTCTCTTGTTTTTTACTCAGAATCGCTAGATATTTATCTTGTGTGCAGCTGCAGATGACTGACAAATGGTGAAGTAATGTCTAAAATTGTGTGCATGCATGATGGTATTTGCAACCCTTCAGTTTTGGGTAGCCCCTGTCTTTTGCTTTAAAAAATGCACTGCGGTAAGTATTGCAGCAGTTCCAACAAGCATGCAATGCAGTAGGTCTCGCCTTTGTTAAAGTTAGAGCTGTTGTTGTTGTAAAAAATAATGTTTTTTACTTTTGTTTTTTAATTTACAGTTGAGTAATCATATTTGCATGGCCCTAGTGCCATTGCTATAAAAAAGCAAAAGGAAAAACATTGTCATTTTTAAAGCCAACAGCTCTAACTTTATCAAATGCAGGACCTATTGCATTGCAAATGCTTCTTTACCTAGCCATTCTGCAGGGTGCAGTACCATATGTGGCCAAAATAAGTCACATGGGAACTCTTTTGGCCACATATGGTAATACACTCTGCAACATGCAACATGGCTAGGTAAAGGAGCATTTGCAATGCAATAGGTCTAGCATTTGCTAAAGTTAGAGCTGTTGGTGTTAAAATTGACAATGTGTTTTACTTCTCCTTTTTTTATACTAATGGCAATAGCGCTATGCAAATATAATTACTCAACTGCAAATTGAAAAACAAAAGTAAAGACCTATTGCATTGCAAATGGCTGTTTATTTTGGAAGTAGAACTATAAAAGGATCTTGGAGTCAAGGTCTACACTATTGTGGGGATCCAGAACAGGCAACAGTATTACAGAGCAGGCCACTGCACCATGAGCCCGGGTTCTATTTAAGGAATAGAAACAGAAAAGGGAATTTTCTGCTCAATCTCCCAAAAGTGAAGGATAGTACGAACGCTTTATCCAGGAAGCTTAACAGCTCTGGTTCTGGTACAATGGTCTCATATGCGGGGAGAGGATGAAAGTGAAGGAAGGGATAGGCTTGTTTTCAATGAAAAGTATTACGGGGGTAAAAGAAAGTCTCTCAAGTAGTAGAGAAACCAGAGATGCCGTGTCCTGCGATTCTGCAACCGGCACCACTTGAGCCGTGATCTGGACGGTTTCCTTGATAAATACGCGGGATATCCTGATATCGACGCACCACTGATGGTCTTAATCTTTCTCTACCTGAACTACCTTCCCCGCTTTATGGACCAGCCTTGCATGAAAGGCAAATTGTTTATAATTCCAAGAAAAACATGATTTATATATTTGTCCTGAAGATGATGCCATTTATTTTGTTTTTCGGCATCGAAACTTCATCGACACAATAGGATCATATGTACTGAATATGCTTGTAAATGCTATGTACAATGTTCACTCAAATTATAATCAAGTCTGTTCACTGATTATAAGTATACAGACCGATTTGCTCGCTGTTGCCAATATTTGTTGTTTTGTCTTGTTCACTGTAGGTCACGGGCTGTGCCCCCTTGACATTACTTTCTGATTTTGTGCATCGTCAAATAAATTCCTGTCCGGCTGGACAAAGGACATAAATACTATTTAGTTTGTGTCTATCCTTATCTTAATCCCCCAACTACTAGGGTCCACTTTTTTTTGTAATAAGTTAACGCCCAAGGTCCCTAGTGTATTACCTTCGGGTTCCCTTGTCTCTCATAACTATATGCATTAAATACGGCGCATTCTTGCCCTTTCTCTGTGACGCAGGGCAGCGCAGCAAGGTGACTTGCTGCGCTGCGCCACAATCTTCATAAATATGCCCTGTAACCACTATCAATTAGCTTATGAGTCCTATTAAAACCCATTTAATCTTGTTAAGATATCTAGGATGAATTCTGATTCCTCTAAGTGATTCTGCATGATGTAAAATTCACAAATGTGCGCCCCGTCCTTGTTTCTTTTCCAATACTGCACCCTACATTTATGTGGCATTACTATTTTTATCACTTATGAAGTCCTTCGCAAATTCGTGAATTGGCTTCACATAATTTTCCCTTCAGCATTGCCTACTGAGAGGTACGCTGTATTGTTCATTATTGTACACCTGACAGGTTTTGCAGCCTCTCCTGCCTACTTGAGAAGGCCACAAATTGTTGCAATCGTCGTATTTTATGTCTGTTGTGGAACATTTTAGTTAAAAGTTGTAAAAAAAGAAAAAAATGGTGAGCACAGGTGTGCTCTCTGTGGCATGAGGTTACCTTCCCACCATATATCATTCTTTATTTATTCTATCTTCTCTATAGAGAAAACATGACCCTTTGGGCATCAGAGTGCTTCACAAATGCATGGCATCTACAGTTGCACAAAACAGGGTAAGGAACCATCATAACACAAATAAAATGAATAAACTGCTAACATGAATAAAAATATTCCATCCAAATATAACATGTGGACCAATTGAGTACAAAAAGGTACAGAATAAGTTCACTCACAAATAATTAGTAAGGTCTGCTGCTATAAACATTAGTGCAAAAAGAACACTTGATGGACAGAATGCAGAACAATGTCATACATTCATCCCAGTACAGAGATCTGGACCTAAATCCATTGTTTTTTTGCTCACCATGCCATTCCAGTTTGAACGCAGCCATATGCAAATCAGTCTTGACCCTGCTTGCTATTGGAACAGTCCAGCCCGAACTGCCAGGCCAGGTCCTCCCTGGATTGGAAACAAGCATTTTAGGACTAGTTTCGGTCCTATAAACATTAGTGCCGTACTGGGGCAGAAGCATCTGTCTGATTAGTATATAATTCCATGATAAGTGGAGAGGTCTGTTATAATACATCTTGGGATCATTCTGGAGAGAGCTAATTCAATACCCAGAAGGTCTAGGTGACAAATTGGCTAACTGACAGCAATGTATTAGATCTGCAGTTGATTATGGTAGGAATTTGATCATTAGAAAGATATTTGCTCCCCTCTTGAAGACTGACATGGTCATAATTCTTCTAATGTTTGGAGGAAGCGAGTTCCAGATTCAAGGGACTAGCTTGCTCCCCTGTGTTTGAAGAAAGAGGACAGAAATACAAAATCCTTGAAGTAAATTTCAAGAGATTTTGCATAGCGATTTAGATCAACGCAATGTCTGCACTGATATTTCGGCTCCAGGATACCAAGTAGACCAGTGCTAACACCACAACGCAGACCTAGGGGCATATTTATGAGGGCTTTGTGTCATGCTTGAACCACACAATGAGGTACCTTCACAACGCAAACTTCTAATATTTATGGAGCCTCGTAAAGGCACTTTGCGTGGCTCCGATTGGCTTCATAAATCTAGAGAGTAAGGCAACCAGCGCAAATCGCTATCTTACCTCACTCTGTGCAAGGGAGATGTTCCATGGGCGTTGTGGTGAGTGTTCCCACGGAAATCCCATTTTTTTTTATGGATTCCCAGATTTACCAAACATGGTAAACCTGGGAATGCACCAAAAAGATACGCCTCCCCAGGTGAGGCGTAATGAGGAGAAATATCTTTATTTTTCCTCTTTCCATGCCGGTCGGCACTAAACTGTGAGGCCCCTAGTGCATATGTATGGAAATGATAAGTGATGCTATTGGGAAAGTATGATAATCTGCAGCCCTAATGTGACCGAATTATAGCAAATCAAAACAACATCTATCATAAATCACAACTGTAAAGATAGGTGTTTCTTTCTTTGGCAAGTCACCCAGTGCTTAATTTGAGCCGGTATTCAGCACCTGCAATTAGGACAGTCTACCACATGGTGGCGCTGCTCATCTAGAAATGAGCAGAACAACGGTTGTTTATGAATACAATATACATTTAAATTGCTAATACCTGCCTCCCCAGCCATTCCTTTAGCTTTGGGGACCTGGGATAATCGGAACTGTTGCATTTACGTACAAGAGAGATGGTTAGTAGTTGTTTTGGTAGCGATGACAAGGCGGTGGGTGGTGCAAGCTGCAGTTGCGTCCTGGTCAGAGCCCTGGCACTTAATATTTTACAGATTAAGCACTGGTCACCTGTACACGCGCAGCAAAGCATTCGTGGTAAAAAGCGTGGGAACAGGCTAGAATCTCTCTTACGTTGAATAAACTTTAACTGTTCTTTTTCCCGCGTGGAGGACCAGGTACAAACGCCACAATCTGTGTCATATTAATTTCTTAAATCCCCAATGATGTGTGACTGTCAACTCTAAATCCTTTTTAACTCACCAGCCCAAAGTTTAGAGCAAACATAGATTAACAGCGCAATACGTGTTCTCTGGAATTAAATATTGTCTTACTCAGGAGGCTTTGTGTGGTTTAAACCGAACAGCCGAGCCACCAACGAAAAATTAATAGCTGCAGAAAAGCTACACCGCAGTCCTAGTCATGCATGAAAAAAAGACAATGAATTTAAAGGGTTTTTTCATTTAATGTTGTATTCACTTATATGTAGCTACAATGCACATGAATGAAACATTATTGAAACATCAAATGGACATGTGAACATAGTTTTTAAAATATATAAAAATGTCTCACTAATTATCAAAAAAGGGCTCGTTTTGTAACTACTGTTCACCTTGGTAATTCTCTCCAGGTTTCATTAACAATAAAATTCAGCATTTTCACTAACCAGTTACCCAAATGACATCTCTAAATTCCCAGGCCTAACTGACAAGGGTTGACACGGGGAAGATTGCCTTCCCAGAGCATGGTAATCAAGAGACGGTCCATAGCAGGAGAATGATACAAACTACCACCCTGAAACAAAATGGAAGAACAATACTCCCATGAGAAAGTAAAAGCTGATTGCCTCCTTAGAAACAGATACTATTTTCTTCAGAGAGCAAGATAACAGGAAGGTGAAGTCTAGGCAGACATGGCAGAACACATGTAAACTCTATGGCACAAAACCAAAAGTGTTCTGAAAAACAGGTTATTGCCCACTCTACATGGCTTGAGGAATGTCAAAAGGTTGAGAATCTGTAATAATAATTTCTTATCACCTGCGTCAGAATCATACAGTAAACATGGAAGAGGAAGCTAGTAAATATAGTCCCTAGCTATTTGCATTATATTGCATTATTTTACCACCCATGCAAATGCTCCAGCTTGAAACACTAATACGGTGAGGGGCACTCATTCATTACTGAAACCTAAGCCTAAATGCCCTGATTACTTACCAGTAATCCTCATTACTCTTAGTCCTACTTGTCCCTGACCCAGTCATAAACACACGAGGTAGTATCCAACCCCAGAAAGGAAACAAAACAGAAAATGTTTGCTAACCCCACCCACCCTCCAGCTAAGGGTCACACCTTAGCACTTCCTGAAATACCAAGCACACAAAGCCCTGATACCGGGATGGTGGGTGCGAAGTATGAGAGGGTCGGGAACAAGTAGGACTGGGAGTAATGAGGATTACCGGTAAGCAATCAGGGCATTACCTCTACGTCCCTATTCCTCGACCCTGTCATAAATACACGAGGCATACCAAAGCAGACCTCCAACAGTGAAGGCCTTTGAAACACAGTCTAAAAAGTCTAACAAAAAAAAAAACACACAGGACATATGCACACCACGGTGAATTTAATGGCATGTCCAAACAGATTATACAGGAGCAGCAGGCTACACAGCCCGCAAAACACCACTCCCAAAAGTCAAATGGTCATTCAGAGTGCAATTCAAATGGTAATGTCTGATAAACGTAGACTCAGAAGCCCGCATTCCAGCTCAACAGATTTCATCCAACCCAACTCTCTTAAAAGCGACCCAAGAAGCCGAGACACCTCGAGTGGATCTGGCCTGGACATTGGAAGGACATGGTAAGTCAGAGCCCCAATTAGGCAAGGAAATGGTGTCCTTAATCCAACACCCCAGGTTCATCAGAGAGGCAGCCTTTCCACATCCTGCAAAACCAAAGGTTACAAATAGACTGTCAGAAGAATGAAAAGCTGCATACCTGTCCACATAAACAGATAAAGCATGTTTAACGTCTAAAGTGTGCAACAATCATTCCTCAGGAGAAGATGGAGAAGGACAGAGAGAAGGCAACACCAGCTACTGAGAAGTATGACATTTAGAATGAATCTTAGAAGAAACCCAGAATCCAAACACAACACCACAGCATCTACCATGACCCGCAAAAAGGGAGGGAAACATGCAAAGCAGAAAGCTCCCCCAACCTCCTGCCTGACATGATGGTCACCAGGAAAGCCACCTTAAAAGACAAGAATTTCACATCCAAAGACAATAAAGGCTAAAAAGGAGAGGACTGAAGAGCATGCAGGACCAGAGATGGATCCCACGAAGGAGCAGAAGAACGAACAGTAGGGGAGGAAAGAGAGAAACTCTGAAACAACCGGGCAACTAGGGGCCCATCCTCCAAGGAAAAGGAAACAGGATCCCTGAACGTCCTGATAGCCGCCCACTTGCCTTCAAAGTAGACAGTTCAAAGCCTTTATTGAAGCTGTGAAAAAAGAGCTGAACAGCATCCGAGGTAGAAGAGAACACCACATGTGAAAAGCAGACCAATGTTTAGAATGGGAGGACAGAGTAGAAACCCTAAGGGAACCCTGCACCACAGAAATAATGTGGATCTGCAAACCTTGGCTCACTAAATTCTGCTGCTCAACCTCCAAACCGATACGGCTAGAGGGGCCAGCAGGCGAGGAGTGGAAGACCACAAAGGAGACTGCCTCTGAGGCAAGATCCAAGGAGGACCCACAGCCAAACTCTTCAACAGTGGGAACCATGACCTCCGTGGCCTCCAGCTGCGCCTTCACCCGCTGAACCTTCAACAGAAACGTCTGAATAAGAGGAAAAGGAGGGCAGGCATACAGGAACCACAAAGGCCATGGGAGAGACAAAGCATCCACAACGAGTGGAAGGACGGAAACTTCTTGCTCAGGGCATCCATCACCACATTGTCCGTGACCCTGATGTAATGAGCAGAAATGGCCGGGAGATGATGCTCCGCCCAACTCGCCACAGCACAGGCCACCTGATTGTGAGTGCTGCCTTGGTGATTCGCATAAGCCACAGTCACCGTATTGTCCAACTGCACCAGAATAATGCAACCAGACAGGTGAGAGTGAAAGTACCAAAGGACCCTCTCCACTGCCGTAAATTTCTTCCAGTTGGAGGAGCGCAAGGTCTCTGACCTGTTCCACCATGCCTGAACTGACCACTGACCCAGAATTATGCTCCAACCCAGATCACTGGCATCCGTTGTCACCACCAATGAAGGGGAAGAATGCATCCACAGGCCCTTGTTGAGATTCGAGGAGTCCAGACACCACTGTAGGTTGTGCACAATATCCAGAGACACTGGGATCTCCAAGGCCAAATTCTGAAGTGGGAAACGAACAAACCGGTGAAGGTGTTGCAACAAAGGCCAAAGGTGCGACCTGCCTCATGGCACCGTAAAAACAAAGGCTGACATGCAACGTTGTACCTTCATCCATTGAAGTAGCTGAGCAGTTGTTTGAGACAACAGAGCACCCACCTACCCCTGCAGGTGCTGGATCCTGGATTGAGGCAGAGACACCTTGCCCAGAAAAGTGTCTTACTCCGCCCCTATATATAAGACCGCCTGATAGATGCCTGAAGACTGCACTTTGAAAAATCCAGGAGGAAATCGTGGCTTTCCAGTGTATTATGATCAAGTCCGCTGCTGCTGCATCACCAGAGCAGGCAGAGCCAGGAGCAGCCAGTCGTCCAGGTATGGAAACACAGAGATCCCCAGGAGGTAGAGGTGAGCAACCAGGGGAGACACTACTTTGGTGAAGACTCTGGGCGAGGACCTCAGGTCGAAAAGGAGAACACAAAAATGCCAATGATGACCTCTTAGAGAGAACTGCATATACCTCTGGAACCTCAACGCCAAAGGAACATGTAGATATGCATCTTGAAGATCCAATGTAGTCATCACAAAGCCTGCCTGACTCAATGGGATAATTTGTTGCAGGGTCTCCATCTTGAAAGGGATCCTCTGTACATACCGGTTCAGGGGCTTGAGGTTGATTACTATCCAGAAACCCCCTGTCTCCTTCGGAAGCAGAAAGATGATTGAATAAGTGACTTGACCCCTCTCCGACCATGGGACCAGGACAATCACTTTCTTCAGGAGCAGCAACTGAACCCCGTCCCACTGCTCTGCCCTCCTGAGAGCATCACTTGGAATCAGCATTCAAGCTGTTCCAGATGAAGGAGGAAAAGACACAAACTCGATCTGGTAACCCTTCTTCAGAACACTCAGAACCCATTGGTCCGAGGTCGTGAGCCACCAAGTTGCCAGGAAATTATGCAGTCTCCCACCAACCTCTGGTATCATGCCAGTTGGTACCTTGGCGGTGGCATTGTCAGGAACTCTGAGTGCCAGTCCTCGGATCCTGATGAGATTTCCTCTGAAACTTGCCTTGAAAACTTTTTCCCGGGCCTTCTGATCCCTGAAGGTATTCCTCTGCCTCCTCCGAGAATGTTGATGAAAGGATTTTGGTGAATAAAAGGACAGTTTATGCTGCTGTTGTTTTCTGAAGAAAAAGGAATGATTCTGCTCCTTGAAAACTTTTACTCAAGGTCTTTCCGAAAAGGTCCCAGACCCTTAAAAGGCAACCTCAAAGGCATCGACCTTTGTGTAGCATCCGTGTTCCACCCCTTCAGCAACACGTTGCGAATGGCTGCAATGGATGCAGCACAGGACAAGGCCAAAGCTCTGGCCGAATGAAAAGCAATGTCCGAAAGAAACTCAGTCTGGCATTCCATGGACTCCAACAACAATGGCCACCCTTCTGTATAGTAGTGAACAAAGTCTTGAAGTCAGATAACAAATATTGTGCAACATATTCCCCATATATCCCAGAATGAATAGCAAGATTACACCCCACATACGCCTTCCTCAAAGAGGAGTCAATCTTCGTATCAGGCCCCTCTTTAAGGACTTTATACTCAGCCATGGAAGGGTGCCCCACCAGGCAATGCACAATAGAGTACACATGGACTGTTTCATGGAACGTATCCTCATATGCCTCAATGGCTACAGCTTGGACATGAAGTGAGGCATAAGGATAAGCTCAAGATCCTGCCATGCATTTAAAAGGACGTCCTTCACAAATGGATGAATGGGCAGTGCTTTAGTAGATTGCTTCCAAAATTGAGGCAACACCATTTCTTTAGAAGTGCTGGTCACATCAGGGAATCCCATATTCTCATTGACATGGGTCAGAATGTCCGGCAACATATCTTTAGATATATATTTCCATTTATGTTCCATCAAGCTTATAGAGGACTCATCAGAAAAAAAGCTGAACTGAAAATGTCCAAATAAAACTCCTGCCCACCTCCTGACTGTGTACCAGCGTTTTCTTTTTCAAGGAAGACAAAGTCTCCAAATTCATCTTTTTATGTTGTTCCTCCTCACACACTTTCTTCTTAGTAGAGGGAGGGGCTGAATCAGGACTCCTCATGGAGGAAGAAGAAGAAGACGAGGAACAATGCCTCCGTTTACCAGCATGTTTCCCCATTGCAAAAGCGCAAGAGCTCTTTCACCACAACCCAAAAGAAATGAGAGCTACCACTATATATGTATCATCTCAAAAAAGCTGTAAAAACCGCATCTGACCTGACTAAGCGTGTGACATAAACAATCAGCGTGTAGCAGCAGGCTGTCAACAAACTCCAAGAGCTGCTCGCCCAGCATGCAGCCATATCAGAGAGGCAGGCAAGGCACTGCAAGGCCGTAGAAACCCCTGACAAAATGTATGCTCCCCCTCTCTTTGTCCGATGGCCTCCAAGAGAGAGAGAGAGAGAGAGAGAGAGAGAGAGAGAGAGAGAGAGAGAGAGAGAGAGAGAGAGAGAGAGAGAGAGAGAGAGAGAGAGATAGGCAATGACATGGACCCAGTGCCCCTGCATGCCCACACCACTGCAGAGGGCATATCCACCACCAACCCTTCACCAGACAAGGTCTGGATTACTGGAAAGAAAGCAAAAACGGTCAACCCCCAGTTAAAATAAAAACAACAGCTGACCCGGTAGGCCAAACAAGCCAAGTAGACAGGTCTCCCTGCAGCCACAATGCTCACGGAATCCACCACAGCAAGTCCCAACTCCAGATGCTCCCACAAATGCCCCAGGTGCTCCCAAAGCCCAGCAGAGGGAGAAAGCTGAGGGCAACCAGGTTGGAGGCAAAAACCCGGCCGTTACCTCAGCATCCCCGGTCCCATAGCAGACAGGAAACAGAACAGGAAGTGCTAAGGTGTGGCTAGTGTATTACAGCCCTTAGCTGGAGGGTGGGTGGGGTTAGCAAGCATTTCCGGTTTTGTTTTCTGTACGGGATTGGATACTACCTCATTTGTTTATGACTGGGTCGAGGACGGGGAACGAGAGGTAATGATTAACTGTGTCCCCTATCTATTGTGAACTCGCGAAGCTACGCAAAGTGAAGTTCGCACTACGCGAGCTACGCGTAGCACTTCGCGAACTGCGTAGTAACATGTTCGCACTGTGCAAGATGTTGTTTTCAATGATTGCACAGTGCGGACAAGCAACCGGCACTGTGCAATAATTGAAAATGGCATCTTGCACAGTGCGAGCTGTAGTTTTCTGCTGCTCGAGTAGATTTTTACTCGAGCGGCAGCTTTCTCAACGCGAACTGGTAGTTTCTCATCGCGAGCGGTCGCGAGCATACGCGACCCCTCGCAATGAGAAACCTGACCTCCTCGCGTTGGGAATCTCGCCGGGAGGTTTATTTTCCATGCTCGCGATCGCGAACAAGGAAAAAGTCTCGCCAGGATGTCATTTTGATAGCTCGCGGTCGCCAACTTGACGTTGAGGACCGCGAGCAAGCAAAAAATGACCGCAGCACTACGCAACACTACGCTACGCGTGTTCGCACTGTGCTACGTGCAGTTCGCGTAGTGCGAAGTAGCGCGAACTTCGCAAACTACGCGAGCGTAGCGTAGTGCTTCGCCCAGGCCTACCTATTATGCCATAACAACCATCCTTAAAATCTGATACTGCACGCAGACAAGTGAAGACCATGCCTCTGAGTGTTGAAAGAGCCATTTATTGATCAACTAGTTCTGAAAGCAAAAATGGTGGTGGGAGGGTACATATCTAGTTTACTAAGAGGCAAAAACTGTCAACAGAGTGAAGATGATTCAACATCCTCTCTTTGGGCATCTAATTAACACTCTGCAATGTAAGTGAATGAATGAATGAATGAATGAATGAGAATGAATGAAAACAACTTGTAAAGAGAAACAACTGCCAAATGGCATCAAGGTGCTGATAGCAGTTATAAAACAAAAACGAAAGAAACCCTTCAGATACAAAGGGAACTGGGTTTGAGTACCTAATAACAAGAAACAATTCCCTATGGTGTTCATAGGAGGAGAATCCCTGATTACACATTAATCGTATTGTATCGATGTAAAGAACCATATGAGATGAACTTTAACACTAAATTAGGATAAAAAATTCCTTTAGTAAGTAATTGCCTAATATGATAGCGGGAGTGTATGATTGTCTTGTTATGAGTAGTGACCCTCATAAGCATGTTATGATGAACTGTGGCAGGCACCACAGTGGTGGATGTATACTCCTTGTACACCATTGATCCCTATTGGTATGAATGGCCATTGAGTTGTATGGTATTAAATCCTGAGCCTATTTTTGTGATGATAGAATTCCTCCTTCATTGAATATTTATGCATGCATTGTTTTCTATTTGTATTTTCTATTCTTAGAGTCAACAATACTGTTTTTAATTGATGAGTCTGTCCTGAAGAAGGTGGTGTCAACCATTTTATACCCACCGAAATGCTGCGCCAACAACTGTATTTATATAGTATTGCTTTAATAAAGTCCTTCATAACTGTATATTGTGTATGCTTGTCTATTTAGGAAACCTGAGACAACTGTTCTTTATATAGTATTGTTTTTATTAAATCATTTCTTAACCTGTATACTTTGTATGCATGTACATATAAGAGACATTACCATGTATGTTTCATCGGTACATGATTGCCAAAACTGAAACTTATGAATAGGATACTATATAGAATTGTGTGTACTTGAATTTTAAAGATATTTCATGTATTGGTTTTGGTTTTTAAAGGTGTTTAAAAAAAAGTTTCAATAAAAGATGAGATATTTTTACAGAAATAAGTCCTATAGTCTGTATGTACTGTATGGGTGAGCGGTCATGTTGTTAAAAGAGGCCGTGAGTGAAGAAAGAACAACATTGGGATTTTTTTCTTGTTAGCTGAATGCAGTTAGTCTTTACAGGGGAGAGAAAATAAGGAGGAGCTAGCGGACGACCCATTGCAGAATAAAAAGCCAGGTCTTTAAGGCCTTGTGAAAAAAAGCGTGAGATTGAAGACTGGAAATTGAAAGGGGAAGCGAGTTCCAGAGCTTGGATGCAGCCACTGAAAAAGCTCTACCTCCCATCTCAATTTCCTATACCTAGGAATAAATAGGAGATGTTTGCTTTAGGATTGCAGATGTCTAGAGTGAATGTAACATTGAAATAGATTCCTGAGTTGTTTTGGCCCTATGTTGTCCAGGGCTTTGTGAACCAGGAAAAAAGCCTTAGAGGAAATGTGTTTGTTCACAGGAAGACAGTGAAGTTTCCGAATCCCCTCAGAGACTGATGGAAATTTAGGGATATCAAGAATTAGTCTGGCTGCAGCATTCTGAACAAGCTGCAATTTAGCAAGAACAGTCTTATTAATGTCCAGGTAGAGAGCATTACAGTAATCCAACGTGGACATGATGAGTGCCAAAGCCACCAATTTCCGTGCCTGAAGTGGAATGAAGGGAACTACGTTTCTCAAGGATTTAATTATCCACAAACAGGAAGAAACCATCCTGTTTCTCTGCAAATCAAACCATAGATCTCTATCGACCACTAATCGAAGATTTTTTGCAAAGTCTGTTGGAGTAGGTAAGGCCCCCAGAGTATCTGGCCACCACAGATTGGACCATACAGAAGGTTTCCCACCAAAGATCAGAACCTCTGTCTTGTCCCCATTCAGTCGTAAGTAGTTTCTCTATATCCATGTGGCCCCTGCCTGCATACAGTTGTTTTAATTGGAGGCAGTTGCATCGATGTCCCTCAAGATAGAAAGGATGATTTAGGTGTCATCTGAATAAGACAAAACTTGGAGCCCAAAGGATCTAATAAGTTTGCCAGTGGGGAGACATACAAGTTAAACAGTGTGGGGCTCATTGAGGAGGCTTGAGGCACCCCACATGGCGTCATTATGGACTCTCTGAGCAAAACTGATCCACAATGACCATCTGTGACCTGTCACTTAAGTGCCAAGTCTGTGACCCCCAGTTGCTGGAGCCGATCAACAAGCCGGGTTGGGGAAATGGTATCAAAGACTGCAGATAGGTCCTGAAGAACCAACACTGCAGCCTCCCCAGCATCCACCATAGAGTGGATGTTGTTGACTGCAGATACTAGTGTTGTCTCAATCCCATGGTTGCTCCTAAAGCCAAATTGAGATGTATCTAGGAGTTAGAATTGTTAAAGATAGTTCATACCCTGAAGGTTCAGATGTTTCTCGAGGATTTTAGTGGGTACAGGCAGCAGGGAAATGGGCCGATAGGCAGATGAGGTGCAGGTCCGTCATTGACATTTGCCAGTGACAGATGCTGAAGGGCTTGAATCCATCATTCTTGTGGACATCCCTGCCACAGCAGGAGAGAAGTCCCGAAAAAACACTTCGACAAAAGTCAAAAAGTACAATTTACTTACCTTCGGTAACGATGTATCTGGTAGAGACGATTCTAGCCGCAGATTCCTTAACGTAGAATTATCCCCAGGCATGAGACTGGACCCCGGCACGCTGACGTTAGTTTGCTTCGGAGAACGTTTCCGTGCTACAACGCGGAGCCATCACAACAAAACTGAGGAGAACATGGGAACAGTGTGCAAAAAAACCAGAGAAACAAAAAGAGAGAGACAAAAGGTAAGGAACAGCACCAGGCGGCACCGAGTCGCCAGGAGGCTACAACAGGAAAGCCAAAGCAGGAAGACAGCAGACCACCTCTGAGGAACAACTGTGCAAGCCAGGTGGTAGCACCAGGCAGCACAAAAGTAACAGAAGACCACATCAGTAAAGCCACAGTAGGGAAAGCGTAAAGCACCCCTCCGTGGAACCACCGTGAGAGCCAGGCTGGAGGCACAAGCAGTGGAAAGTGCTGTAAGAGAAAGAGAGAGAGACTGCGAACATAGACCACACAGCAAAGGGCCACAAGCCCAGAACAGAGGAGCAACAGCAATCCACTCCCAGACTACACAGTCAAGGAGGGCCGGAGCCTCTGAAAGGAGCAGAAGGCCAAGGACAGGCAAAAGAACCCCCAGCGTAGAAGACAGCAAGGGGATCATAAATTGTAACAACAAAGGGAAAAGATCAAAAGCAGGCCCCTACACTGAGAGAACTCAGCTGGAGGGAAGCCCGACAGGCAGAAAACGAAAAGGGCCCCCACAGAAGACAAGCCACCCAGAGGGAGGCAAGCACGGAAAACCAAGCTGAGGGCCCTCCCAGAATGGGGAGGAAGGGTGGGTCGTGAAGGAATCTGCGGCTAGAATCGTCTCTGCCAGATACATTGCTACCGAAGTTAAGTAACTTGTACATCTGATAGAGACTACTAGACGCAGATTCCTTAATGTAGAATAGATACCCTAGCCATACCCAGAAAGGAGGAGGGCCTGCGAGAGAGCCACCCCACCAGGAGAGACCAGGGCCCCAGTAGGGGACATGGCACAAGAACAAGAAGAAAAAGGCCAGGATATCCTAAGCCCAACCAAGAGATAGAGAGCGCCCAACACCCCGCATGGGCAGACAGCACCCCAAAAGCCTCAAGGACACAAGGGCCACCTCAAACCCAGTGAGAAGAGGTAGAACCAAGGGCAGAGCCCACCGTAAGAAACACAGGCACAGAGAAGAAAAGAGCTGAATACACCTTGTCCCCAAGCAGCGGGCAAGGCCGGAACTGCGCCACCGCCAACAGCACAGGCAGAAGAAGAAAAGCACCGTTGCGCGAAGCCCCAGCGTAACCAGAGGCAGGGGTGCAAGGAAACACAGCAAGATCACAACGGTGGAGTAGAACAAGCAGGCCTGCACGGGCATGCGCCGCCAGCAACAGGCAACAGCACGGAACAGCGCACCCCGGACAAGGCAGACGCCAGCAGAAGGCAGAGGTCAGGGAGGGCCAGGACATACCCCAAAGGAGGGGCCGGACCAAAAAAAAAACACACACTGGCCCACGAAGAAGTGGTGGAAACGGCAGAAAAGAAAAAGAGAAAAAGAGAAAAAGAGAAAAAGAGAAAAAGAGAAAAAGAGAAAAAGAGAAAAAGAGAAAAAGAGAAAAAGAGACCGAGGACGGGCCCAAGCCTGCCACCAGAACACAGAGGCAAAGGAAAGCCAAACCCTCTGGAGCATCAGACCGAGGACCAAGCCAAAACACAGGACAAAAGTGCGGAACCGCTACAACCCGATGCCACAGACAGCAGGCCAGACCGGCCGAGCGACGAAGCGACAAGGAGAAGGACGGATCTAGCGCAAGCTGCCCCAAGACAATCGGCAAGAGGATCGCACCTGCGACATACCGTGTCGCCACGGAGAGCAAGGAACCCGAAAAGGGTGACCACACCTCCCCAGCACATGACAGAGCTATGTAATAGCTACAAGTACCCTACATAGGGTAGGTAATGTCCCAAGAACCATTGGAACACCTCTTAGGAAAAAAGTTCTGCAGCAGAGGACAAAACAGAAAGACCTGCAGAAAAAACCCGCAGACGCTTACCAACCAACCAATAAGGAAGACACAGAAGGCCTAATCTCAGGGCCTACCGGGCTTAGCAACAGCCAAAACCACAAGTTACCAAAGGGCTGGACCAGCAGCCAACAGCACCAAGGGCCCAACAAAAGGACCCCACGGGCACAGCAACCATACAGAACACACAACCCGGGCTACCCGTTACAAGGCCCCAGGAAAAACAACTGGAGAACACCTCCCAAAACACAGACCGACAGTCAGGTCACTGAGGGGGGGGAGGAGGAGGAGGAGGAGGAGGGGGGGGGCGAAGCCCCACAAGAAACCTCTGAATGGCAGAATCCGCAGGGGCGTAGAATAACAGAGCGCCATCAAAGGGGAGGTCAACCAGCCGTTCTCTAACGTTCTCAGGGAAAACACTATCCCGTAGCCAGGCATGGTGACGAAGGGCCACCAAAGTAGCCATGGTAAGACCAAGCACCTCTGAAACTTCCAGAGCCGAGCGAAGAATAAACGCCGCCAGCTCCCAGCCATACAACACATGGTGCCGGAGATCAAGGCAGGCACCCTCCTGAGAAGCGGAAGACATAAGGGACTCCGCTGAATCCCATAAGCAAGAAGTGGCCCTGGCCAACACATAAAGTGTGTTAAAGGCCCGCAAATGAGCACTGGAGGAGGCGAAGATATTGCGCCCCCAGGAATCTAACCACCTTGCCTCCTGTGATGGGGAAGACAGCACCGATGGCAAGGAGGGACAGGCAGTCTGTAAAAGAGGGCCCCTGGTAGAAGGGTGGAGAGAAAGACAGACAGGATCATGCAGAGCAGGACGGTGGCGGTGCAGAAAAGGCTGGGGCACCGGCTCCCCCATGGCAGGACGCCCCCAGGCCCCCTAAAGAGAATTGTGGAGCGCAGCTTTGAAGGGAAGAAGCAGCTGCCGTCCACCAGAGCCCTGATGGAGAACATCCAGCAAATGATCCGTGGGGAAATGGGCAGCTGGATCGCCCATGCGCAAGATTCCTGCAGCCGTGGAAATAGCCCGAGCGAAAGCAGCACTCGCCTCCGTAGGGCCCTGTGGCAAGGAAAGCAGTTCCTCCGTGGGCGACAGCTGCAAGCTAAGGCGGCCGTCCTCCAGCCCAACCGGAGGAAGGAAAGGCCAATCTTGAAAAGGGGGACCGATGAATGCGGAACCTGAGGTGCCTCCGGTGAAGACTGCGGGCGTGGTGACGGCGAAGAGCCGTCCTTTGAGGATGCCAGGGAAAATGCCACAGCGCGGCGACACGTCTCCGGAGAAGATGAAACCAACAACCGCCGAACCTCTGGAGAAGAGGGGGCGTCCGAAGTCGAATCAACGACCCAACGTCAGCCTGGCGCCGTAGAGTCTGCCACCGGCGTCAGGTCAACGTCGACCGGCGCCGAAGGGGATGCCGGAATGACCTCCGCCACAACACGCGGCGCAGGAGACCGAGGCGGGGTCGGAGCTGGGGCGGCTAAGGAACGGCGCCGAAAAGGTGCAACTTGACCTCCGACGAGACAGCCGCTTGTGTGGAGGAACGAGGGGGGCCCGGGGACACGCCCCGACCCCTAGCCAGCCTATGCGGTGCAGCCAGGGCCAGCAGCCGCCGACGCCTGAGCGGCATCACCTTGTCCTCGAACAAGGCCACCGCCTGCCCAGAGGACTGAGGGGGATTCGAGGACATGCCCCGAGCCCCAGCAACCTCCTGCAACACCACAGGGACCCCGGCAGGGGTTTGCGGCGAGGTAGAGGCACCGTGGTCTGAAGGAGGGAACACCGAAGGGCCGCACCCCGACGGCACCACATCCTCCGAACCTGGATCCGAACCTGTCGGCGCCGGAGCCTCCGGCGACGCCGCAGAAGTCCCCGCACGCGACAAGGGATCTGCAGACGTCCCAGGAAGAGAAGGAGAAGAAGGAAGAGCCAAATAGGCCTTCAAGGCCGCCGCATAGGTCTCCATCTGGGCTCTGGTCGCCCCCGCGCCGGGGAACAGCAGATAGGGTGGCAACGCGTGGGGCCGCACCACCCGCGGAGAACCCATGCCCCCAACAGGCTGGGGACCGGGCCTCGGGGACAAACTGCAACACTTACCAACAGGTGAGCGACCCCTTGCGGCCTGGGAGAAGGACGATGTCGGAGACGGAAGTGGCGGTTCTTGAAGCCATCTGCAGGGGACGGACACGGCGATGACGCCGACCTGGACATGCGTGCCAAAAGGAGTTTCATCCGGCGCTCCCGTTGGGACTTCGGCTTCATTTGCTGACATGCCTCACAGTCTGTGGAGTCGTGGTGCTCCCCCAAACACCACATACAGATGGGATGAGGATCTGTCGACGACATCTGGCACGCGCAAGACGAGCACGTCTTGAAGCCCGAAGGCATTCGCACACTGTTCCCAAGAAAAACGCTCAAAAGCGGAAAAAGAAGGCCTGAAACAGGCCAGGAACACGATCCGAATCCGCGTTGCACGCGGAAAAGAAGAAAACAGACTAAGCACGCTGGGGTGGGGCTTGAGTGGCCTCGCTGACGTCACGCCTGTGGGGGACATCGGGGCGGAGTCGTGGGGCACCGCCCGCCAGCGCGCAGAGATGCTGAGCAAGAAAGTTTTCCGGGTCCAGTCTCACGCCTGGGGATAATTCTACGTTAAGGAATCTGCGGCTAGTAGTCTCTATCAGATAGGTCAGTTAAAAATGATTGGGGGTAGCTCTCTCCGGAACTACACTGACTGATGCAGAAAGAAATGAATTGACATCAGCACGCTGAGGTGGTGCCTATATAGGCACCGTGCTCATCACTTCAGGCATGGACTATGCCACGTGGAGCCGAAAGACACCACCTACTGGTGCGCAGTGGTTCTGCTCCCAGAATAATTTACGGATCCATGCTGATGCCTGGGGATAATTCTCAGTTAATGGATCTGCGGCTAGAAGTCTCTATCAGATACAGTTTTTAAAGTTAGGCATCAGAGTCCGCAGGATTTGCCAGCATAGGCTTCAGTTTAGAGAGAAAGCCCTAAACATGAAATATCCTCCCACAAGGCTGTTATCCCTTGCCTGCAAATTCTTTTAGTGCAATGCGGGTATCTTTAAAGCAGACGAAGAAGCCCCTCGTGCTAATCTGCACGAGCACGCATCTCACCTTCAGCACATGCTTCCTTTATGCAAGGTTTAGTCAGTGACCCATAGCGCAGACTGGTAGATGATTACAGACAGAACAAGTAGTCCACAGAGCCTCTGTGTGGCTCCCGGCAGATGAACAACATCCTGCAGCCTAATACATTGAAACCAGAGAACCTAGGAAAACGACCCTAAGAGGAGAAGAACAAAACCTAGTTGCAGCTGCTTCAGGGAATATTCTTCATTGACCTCAGAAATTAAACTGTAAGGTAGACAGCAGAGTTACAGATTCAAGTTACTAGAAACACGACTCTAGTGCAGCATGCATCCAAGAGTACTGGGGAAGGAAGAGGTGGGAACCGGGAGAGATGCATGTGCTCCTGTCCTGACTGGTTCTTCGGCTAATACATCAAACTTGGCTTCACAAAAGATTGCCCCAGGTTTAAGCAGGACTTACACCTGGATAGAGCTCCTACTTGCACCTGTATTGCTCATGCATATTTCACAAGGAAACACATTACTGCACAGTCTACATTACTCAGAACAAAACTGAGCAGTCTTAGGTTTCAGTTTACGTTACATTTCATTCAGTGCTCAGACTGAACACTGTGATGATGTTCACACAATCGTACTGATAATTCCAATACTTTTCAGCACATCTATGTGCAAGTGCTGCAGAGAGGGTGGGAAAGTGCACCCACAATCCTATTTATCACAGTGAGTCTGTCAGAAAAGGAGACATGTGAAGGAAAATAATTTAAAAGGAAAGAAATAAAATCGAAAGGTAAATAAAAATGCTTCAAATTTCCTGACCCTGTACATGTGTATTCTGCACAGTACTTAAACCGCTCACACGTTGGTTTACGGATAGGGGTGTAAATAAACTTTTTGTGTACTTACACCTGCTCATTCAAATAGACATACGTTTCTCATGTGTAAGTCGTAAAGCTTTGTTAATTAGATAAACAGTCATTAGTTACGACTAGGTGTAAGCGTTAAATACACACGTGCTTCACAGCATAGGCCAGATTCGCAAAGATTACTCTTTGGGCCACATGTATCAACATTTGTAATAGCAATTACCTAATTGCGATTTTCTGCAAATTGTAATTAGTTCATCGCTATTCATTTAGCAATTCGTAGGGGGGGCCGAAAATCAACCTACCTCATTAATATTAATGAGGTATGTCGCAATTTGTGATCCCCTAGGAATCGCTAAAATCACAAGGATGGTGGCTTGCTTTGCTGGTGTCAGCAGGCCACCATGTTCGTGATTGCTTTTAAATAAAGCTTTTTTTTTTTTTTTAATGCTGCCTGTTTTCCTTAAAGGAAAACGGGTTGCGTTTAGAAGATATAATGAAAAGTTTTCTTTTCATTTTTTAAGAGTAGGCATTGGTGCATTGAACCACTGCCTGCTCTTAAAAAAGGTTTTTTCATACATTCAAAAAGAGGAATTTGTTTTTTTATTGCAAATGGGTTCCCACATACTTGAAGTAGGTGGTAAAATTCAAATGTTTTGCGACCGCAGTTCGGTTACAAAACATTTCTACATAGTGACGCGATTTGGTATTAGGAAGAGACGCCCTAAACACGCCCCTCCTGAATCGCTAACCCATTTGGTGATTCGATAATAGGTTACAGTATCGCAAAATAGGGTTTGGTACATTGGAAACGCCTTTTTTCGGGTCACAAAAGGGCCAATTCTGTGAATCAGCCTTAAAAAAGGTACATACATGTAGCCCTTTCAGTAGTACTGTTAAAGTGGTCCCTGTTTTTTTTTTTTAGACGTAGCCCTCTAGTTTCCTGCCTTTTTAAGAAGTGGCAGGGTTCCAAGCTGCAACAAGTCGGTAGGAAGTATAGAGGCAACTTGTGGTGTACACAAGTGGTAATGACGCGTATTGGTTTATAAACACGACTGTGCAATCAGCGAGCAACTATCAGCATTTTCTATAGTGTTGGTGTATTTCAGGTGTCCTGAGTGCACTAGAAAATATTCCTGGCAGCAGCGCACGGGTTGCCTTAGAAAAGTGATACTCAAACTACGGCCGGGGGGGCTCATGCAGCCCTCCTGACCTTTACATGAGGCAACTCTGGGAAGCAGCAGCACTGGGCTGCTCTTTACTCAACTGAGCACTAACATGGTTAAAAAATTAGATATACAGCAAAAACTTGTTTAAAGATTATGGGGCAGATTTATGTTCCCTGGCGCATCCCTGCAAATCAGCAGGGATGCGCCAGGGAAGATGCATCACGCAAGTTTGCCCTTGCGCCACATTTACAATGCGGTGCATCGTGGCGCAAGGACAAGCAGATGCGTGATGCATCTGTCGGCGTAAGGTTAGCGCAGTGCTGAAGTTGTGTCGCAAGCGCGACGCAACTCCAGCACTGTTCCAACCTGCCCTATCCCTAACATGGTGCGTCACGCCTTCCCATCTTGCTCGGCTTTGTACGAGGTACCGACGGACAGAGCGGGGCCTCATTTCTCTGAGCGGATGCCAGGTGAGGTGAGGAGTGCTCCCGTACATTGACGGGACTTGGGTGAATGCTCCAGCAATCTATGAGAGTCTTTTGAAAATCCCTGACTAAAGTAGGTTGCATATTTCGCATCACTGGTTGGGTTTATTCATTTCATTATTTAATTTTTGAATGACACTAAGATCGATACAGCAGTAGCAGAAGTTCTTGAAGGTCCTGATGAAAGCCTGATTGCCACCGAATCTTGAGGCTGAAACATGTAGACCCCCTATTTTGGACTTCAGCAGTTATTCTTTAAAACTGCTTCTACACTGGTTTTTAACCTCATCACCTGGACAGTAATTATTAAAGTGTTTTCTCTGTCCCGTTAGATGATTTTAACATTGACACTCACTATACACTTGCACTGCTTCCATTACCACCACCTAGATAGTAGATAGCAACATCAAGGATTCATGGTATGACATTAATACTTGAACAGCACTGTATCTCAAACAAGATTAACCTCTTCTGTGCCCATGATGAGATAGTCTCGTCATGGAGCACGTTCGCGCTGTGCCCATGACGAGACTATCTCGTCATGAACCCCACCCACTAATGAAACGCCCGGCACAGGAGGGGGAAAGGGCGTGGCACAGAAGGGGTTAAGAAGGTATAGTTGCTAATGCATGATGCAGCCCTGACATGTTAGAGGGTTCTGCATGGTTTAAAGAATCCCAAATGATGATGGTTGCTACTTTCGTGGCTGATGGGATTTATTCAATATGATGATGTTCACTTGCTTCTTCTTCTTCTTCTTTTGAGTACTTAATTATCTCTTTTTTGTGCTCATCACCATTTAGACCCTAAGTTGCTATATTGTTGTTTCATAGTAGGTATCAAGGGATTAGTAACCTGGGGGTCTTTAAATATTCTTCCCTTGGACCCCCTTTTTTGAAAAACTTTTGAAAATTTGGTTATTTAGCGCCACGCCTTACACCTGCTTCAAGCAGGCGTAAGGATTTGACGCACCAGCGTCGGAAAAGTGACTGCGTGAAATCTTGTAGATTTCACTGCGTCACTTTTCCGAGGCTTTTTCCGACGTAACGCCCACCCTTCATACATTAAACCTGACACGGGTTTAATGTGGCGCAGGGCTGTACAACGTGACGCATCTTCCAAGATGCGTCACGTTGTAAATCTGTCGCAGCATGGCGCAAGCTTTGCGCCACCGCTGCGTCACAAAAGTGACGCAACGACGGCGCAAAAGTGGCGCACGGGGCTTGTAAATCTGCCCCTAATTGCGGTTAGGGAAAGAAAGTAACTTGGCCCCTAACTTTAGGAACACCTTAATTTTTAAAGACAGCCACTAGATACGCATGCTTTGCTTCCCCTACACCCACTTTACACCCACCCGCAGTGCGGCCCTCGGTCACACCATAGACCAAACTTTGCGGTCCCAGGGAAAATGTTTGTGAGTACCCATGCCTTAGAATAACATTAGCGATCTCTCATAACCAATGTCTCTCTCTCTTTCCCTCCCCGATCTCTCAACTCACCCTTCATCTCTCTTGTAGGCTGAGACATGTGTGTCTGCCTGTGCTCGCCACAAGAATGGATTGTACTACTATACTAAGTTCAATAAACTGAAATACGATTAACAGTGATAGACAAAATCTATGCACTAAAAACCTAATATATGTTGCACACTTGGAGCTGGTGAGAGAGAGAGAGAGAGAAGGTGATATGGCCTAGTGACTGGCTAAACCTGACAACTTTGCAACTTGGGAACAAGGCTCGAATCGTGGCCTGAGCTCAAGATCTTGAGATTCTGGGCAAAGTTTGATCTCTCTTGTTCAGATCACAAAGCATTATTGACTCATGTCTTTGGTGGTAAGTTAAGGAAGTCCTTACTCCAAACACCTTCCACCATATTTTTAAAGCAGGATTGTGGGTCGAGGCGGTAATATGTGGCAGGATCGGTAGTGGACAGTTGCTTTGTTGACGGGTTCCATTTGTTGTGCTGCTGTGTTTTTGTACTGCACTATCGCACTGTGATTTTGTTGTGTTGTACTTCAGTTGTGGTTTGTTTTGACTATTTTTCTGTGACATGCCATTTTTGTTTTAATTCGGTTATATTGATTCGTATTGTGTATTATGTTATTTATTTACACGTCATCCAATCAAAAGCAGCACATGTCTTGAAAGTACACGTGACGGCGAATCATTTGCCACTTCTAAGGTGGTAAAATAGCGCTGCTGCAGCTCGTCGACTGTTTAAGACACTAGTCAGCCCCACACATTGGCAGAGCCTGTGTTTCACCTTAAAGCTCTCAGTGCTCGAATTACGTGATACGGGCCCGCGCCTAAATAAACTATGTGTAAAGTAAACGACTTATTTTGGAAAACGCTATGATGCCCCTAGGTAAATTCGCGTAACATAAAACTGCAAAAAAAAAAAATCTGCAAAAGTTGCATGTCTATTCCGATTCTGGCACTAGCACTTCCACGGCAGCCTCGCATACAGCGTCTCATGCTGCCCTCTAGTGCCCAAAGGCAAGAAGAGATACTGACATTTTTTTAGAAGCGGTACATGGAACGCGGAACTCGTAGCTATGGATTTTACTTTTTGTTTTCTAGTTTCTACTCAGCGAGAAGAAACGCGCAAGTGAATGGTTTGTGCGTACGTGGCCCATTATCTTGTGGTGCTGAAAACATCCTTTAAGTTTACCGTCTTTAATACTGTTATCAGCGACAGTATAATGCCTGCATGTCATGCCTTTAGGGCCATCAGTCAGAGCCCGAAAGGCTTGTCTGACAGGTCCGTGTGAGTCTGTTTTATGGTTTTGTGAGCTGCTTTATAAGGTTGATTTCCCTAATTTTACCAAATACATTGCCTGCAGAAGCTGAAATCCATTCAGTCTTCCACACCTCGCAAAACATATACACCGCTTTACAAGTTAAAAACTGTCCTAATTTGCAAACATGGGCCACTATTTTAGTTATCTGATTCACCCATGGAGACCACTTTTATTTTGGAGTTTGGAGCTACTTCCCACCCCTGTACACAAGAACATGTTCATTTTACCAAACATTTGTATATCCTTTCACAGCGTTTAGGGGTCCCCCACCTCCTTTCCCGCAATATGAAGAGCTATACAAATGCTACAATATAAACAGCATCAATCAATCAATCATGGGTTTGTTAAGCGTGTCTACTCCCCCGAAAGGGTCTCACGGCACTGAGAGGGGGGGTCGCAGGGTCCTGTCTGTCAAGTAGGAGGTCTATCAAAGAGCCATGTTTTGAGGTCTCTCGTGAAGTTGGGGGTACATGTCGTCTGTCTGAGGTGGAGTGGGAGTGCGTTCTAGGTTCTGGCCGCGAGGAAGGAGAAAGAGCAGCCTCCCGATCTGGACTTCCTGGTGCGAGGGACCACGGCGTAGGAGAGCTGGGATGATCGTAGGGTCCTTAGGGGTGCGTGCAATGTGAGTCGGCTATTCAGGTATGCTGGTCCGGTGTTGTGGAGGGCTTTGTGTGCGTCGGTGAGAGTCTTGAAGATGATTTTTGCCTCGATGGGGAGCCAGTGGAGTGTGCGCAGGTGCTGGGTGATGTGACAGTGTTGTGGCAGGTTGGGGACTAGTCTGGCGGCGGCATTCTGGATGTTTTGAAGTTTGAGGGTGAGGTTTTTGTTGATTCCGGCGTAGAGTGCGTTGCCGTAGTCAAGTCGGCTGGTGATGAGGGCATGTGTGACTGTATTTTTGTGTTCGAGGGGGATCCATTTGAAGGTCTTGCATAGGAGGCGGAGGGTGTGGAAGCAGGAGGATGCGACAGAGTTGATCTGGAGGTCCATTTTGAGTTCGGAATCCAGGATGATTCCGAGGTTGCGTGCGTGGTCCGTGGGGTTGGGCAGGCTTCCGAAGTCGGGGAGCCACCAGGTGTCGTTCCAGGCGTTGGGGTGTGGGCCCATGATGAGAACTTCTGTTTTGTCCATTTTGAGTTGTAGACAACTGCTCTTCATCCATTTGGCGACTGCTTCCATGCCTTCTTGAAAGTTGTGTTTGGCTGCGTTGGGTTCGTTGGATAGGGAGAGGATGAGTTGGGTGTCGTCTGCATATGAAACAATATTGAGTCCGGGGGTTCTGACGATGGGGGCGAGCAGAGCCATGTAGATGTTGAACAACGTGGGGATGGGGGAGGATCCTTGAGGGACTCCGCAGGTGGTTGGTGTGTGGTCCAAGAGGAAGGGAGGGAGTCTGACCCGCTGCATTCTGCCGGAGAGGAATGAGAGGGTCCAATCGAGGGCCTTGTCCTGGATCCCTGCGTCGTGAAGTCTGCGTGTTAGGATGCGGTGAGAGACTGTGTCGAAGGCCGCTGAAAGGTTGAGGAAGATGAGGGCTACTGTCTCTCCTCTGTCCAGGAGGGAACGTATGTCGTCTGTTGCAGCAAGGAGGGTGGTTTCCATGATGTGGTTCTTTCTGAAGCCGGATTGAGATGAGTCAAGGATGTTGTGCTCTTCGATGAAGGTGGCGAGTTGGCTGTTGACGGCTTTCTCGATGACTTTTGCTGGGAATGGGAGCAGGGAGATGGGTATGTAATTTTTGAGGTTGGTGGGGTCCGCAGAGGGTTTCTTCAGGAGGGGGTTGATCTAAGTGTGCTTCCAGTTGTAGGGGAAGGAGGCATTTGCGAGGGAACGGTTGATGATGTGGAGAAGCATGGGGGCCATTGATGGTGTGGCAAAGTATGGGGGTGATGGTGTCAGTGACTGTTGAAGATGTGGTGGGGCAGGGGTCCGTGGGGGCCCTGGAGTCGATTGACTTCATCGTCTTAAGTGTGTCTTCGAAGGTGAGGGCTGTCCAGCTGTCAATCGTCGGCTTCAAGGTGTCGAGGGTGGTTGTTGTGGGTTCTGTGTGTTGGCTGTCTTCGTCGAAATTGTTATAAATGTTCTTGATTTTGTGGTGGAAGAAGGTGCTGAGTTTGTCGCAGTGGTCTTGTGAGGGAGGGATGTCTGTAGACTCGCTGATGGGTTGGGCGAACTCCTTCATGATGATGAAGAGTTCTTTGCTGTTGTGCACATGTGTGGAGATTCTGTCTTCGATCGCTTTCTTTCTTGTATTCCTGATGAGTTGGTGGTGGGCATTGATGGCGGCTCTGAAGTTTTTGTGGGCTTCTATAGATTTGGAGTTTCTCCAGGCCTTTTCGAGGCGGCGGCATGTGTGTCTGGACTCTTGGAGTTCGGTGTTGAACCAGCTGGCTTTCCTGGTGTGTTCGTTGTTGTTCTTCTTGAGGGGGGCTTTGGTGTTGGCGCAGTCGGAGATCCATCTGTGCAGGATTCGGGCTGCGATGTTGGGGTCGTCGTTGTCCGTGATGGTTGGGGTGGTGTTACCGAGTGAGGTGGTGAGCTGGTTGTCGGTGATTTTGGTCCAATTTCTAAAAAAGGAGCAGTTGCTGTGTTCTGTGGATGGTGGGTGTTATGAAGGTGAAACCGATGCAGCAATGCTCCGTCCCCGGGAGTTCGGTGGAGTGGCTGAAAATGATGGAGTTTCCTGTTGTGACGATGGGGTTGAGGGTGTGTCCTGCTGAGTGCATGGGTTCGGTGCATGGGATCTGGCAGAGTCCTATGTTTTGGAGGTTGTCCAGGAGGGATGTGGTGTTGGGGTCTTGTTGGTTGTCGAGGTGGAAGCTGAGGTCTCCCAGCAAGATGTAGTTGGTGGACACGATGGCCTGCAGGGTGATGCTGTCTGTGATGGAGTTGGTAAAAAGTCCGCAGGGTCCGGGGGGTCGGTAGATGAGCGTTCCCCGGAGGGTGGTGGTGGGGCTGGCCTGTATCTTAAAGTGTAAGTGTTCCATCAAGTCTGTGGGCTTGTTGGGAAGTGTTCTCAGTCGGAGGGTGGTTTTGTGGGCAATGGCGATTCCCCCTCCAGGGTGGGTGGGGCAGTTCTTCCTGGAGATCTTGTATCCTTGGGGAATGGCGATGGCGATGTCGGGTTCAGAGATGGCGTTGGTCCAGGTTTCAGTCCGGGGTGGTGCTGTCGAGGAGGTCCCAAATTTCGGTGGCGTGTTCATGGATGGATCGGACGTTGAGGAGGATGCATTGCAGGGTCTTTGGTGCGGTCGCGTTGTTGTGGGCGGGTTGTTTTGGATCCATGGTCTTGGCGGTGCTGCAGGAGTGGCGGTAGCAGTGACAGCCGCAGGGTCCGTGAGTGTCGGCAGGTGATACTACCTTGCAGTTGTTGTTGCGACCTGGGTTGAGTTCATAGAGTGTCGCTGGGTTGTAGCGTTGGCGGGTCGGAGGTCCAGGGTTTCTGGTGCTGGTCGCGTTTGGAACACGGACGGTCACAGACCAGCTTGCCTTTGGCACGCCAGCAGCGTAGCCGCACAGCGACCGCCATTAAGTAGGGATCATGGAGGGCTGGACAGCTGGAGGCGGGAGCGGGGAGGGGAAACTGGCATGGGCTGGTCGCACTAGGGGGAAGGGGCCGCGGGGGCAGCAGTGGCGGGGAAACGGGAGAGAGATGTCCAGAAAAGGAGTGAAAACAGCGTAAAAGTAGAATAAGGAGGATGGGCAGTGATAGCAAGAGAGTAAAAGGGGTGAAAAATTAAAGGATAAGGCAAGAAGAAAAACGGAGCAAGAGAAGGAGTAAGAGGTCCACTTGACCACCAGGGATGAGGCACAGGTATAGCCTGCGAGTGGAGGAGGGCCTCGAACACCAACACTCGAGAGTGCAGGGGCTCAGGAGGGCCTCACTTGATGGTGGAGCTGCGAGGGTGGGAGAGCACATTCACTGACAATATGTCAGTGGTCTTGCTCGTCTGTCCCTGCAGCAGCCACCATTAAGTAGGGGTTGGGGAGGGATGGACAGCTGGGAGGCGGGAGCGGGGAGGGGAAACTGGCTTGGGCTGGTCGGGGGGGAGGGGCTGCCGGGGCAGCAGCGGCGGGGAAAATAGGAGAGATACCCAGAAAAGGAGTGAAAACAGCGTAAAAGTAGAAAAAGGAGGATGGACAGTGATAGAAAGAGACTAAAATGGGTGAAAACCAAAGGTGAAACGAAAGACGTGAAAGGATAAGGCAAGAAGAAAAACGGAGCGAGAGAAGTAAGAGGTCCACTGGACCACCAGGGATGAGGCGCAGGTATAGCCTGCAGGTGTAGGAGGGCCTCGAACACCAACACTCGAGAGTGCAGGGGCTCAGGAGGGCCTCACTTGATGGTGGAGCTGCAAGGGTGGGAGAGCAATTTCACAGACAATACGTCATTTGTCTTGCTCGCATGTCCCCACAGCGGCCGCCATTAGGTAGGGGTGGGGGGGGGCTGGACAGCTGGGAGGCGGGGAAGGGAAACTGGCTTGGGCTGGTCGCGCTAGGGGGGAGGGGCCGCGGGGCAGCAGCGGCAGGGAAAACAGGAGAGAGGTGCCCAGAAAAGGAGTAAAAACTGCGTAAAAGTAGAAAAAGGAGGATGGACAGTGATAGAAAGAGAGTAAAAGGGGTGAAAAATGAAGGTGAAAGGAAAGAGGTGAAAAGATGAGGCAAGAAGAAAAACAGAGCGAGAGAAGGAGTAAGAGGTCCACTGGACCACCAGGTATAGCCTGCGGGTGGAGGAGGGCCTCGAACACCAACACTCGAGAGTGCAGGGGCTCAGGAGGGCCTCACTTGATGGTGGAGATGCTAGGGTGGGAGAGCAATTTCACTGACAATAAGTCAGTTATCTTATATAATAAGTCAGATGCCCTATAATAAGTCAGATGCCCTATATTAATAACATAGGGCATCATTTAGGGCTTTTGCCTTAGGGCAGCGCCGCAGGCCTTCCTGATGCGCTACCCTAAGGCAAAACAAAAGGGCAGGAATGCGTTGTAACTATGTTGCGGGGCTTATTGATTTTGTGCAGGAAGGGAACCCTTCCTGCATAAAATCAATCAATTCAGGCAGCACACATAGAAAAAGTAAAACATGAGGAGAAATGTTTTGATTTGTCTTTGTTGCACCTCCCTAACGCCACCCCATGGATGGCGTTAGGTTCTGACTCATTCCCAGATTTACGATTGCTCGTAAATCTGGGAATGTGTCAGGTTCCATGAGGGTTGCGTGGGATCCCCCACAGCAGCACCCATGGAACGCCACTTTCACGCAGTTTTCTGCATGAAAGGGGCACATATATAAGGCCACGTAAAATGGCTTTAAGTGGCCTTATAAATATGCAGTGGCACATTGTGCCACCGGAATGTCAAATGCCTGAGGGTGCAAAAGGGCTGGTAGGGCCTAATAAATGACGCCCATAGTTACTACGGTCAAGAGCTTCTCACCCTCTCAACATCACGAATCAGACAGAGAAATCCCACCACAGAGTAAAAGCGCTTGCAAGTTTCAATATCTCAACATCTAGCCAGCATCTCACTCAACTTTCAGGTAATTAGTCTCAGAGGAAAAGAACACCATCTATAGAACCCCAAGATAGATCTGTGGGGTAGTTGCAGAATTTTGTCTGCAGTACAAATCCACCAATAAAACAAATTACGAAATCTGCTCAGTTCCAACTACTCTTTCATGGAGATTCAGATCCATTCTTCCAACAAATGTCTTCCATATGGTGGTTCAGTCATTTGTGGTATCCCGCGCTGACAATTCCAATAGACCAGCCTTGCCTTCTTGACTAGGACTCTTACGCCACCACGCTCCATGCACCTGCCCATCTGCCTACAACGTCCTGTCACAAAGATCCGATCACATCCAGTGCTAAGAATCCAGACACTGACAACAACTGGAAACAAGAATGCAATTCAAAAGATCTCTCCCCTCTTATGAAATTATCCTTCTAAAGACCAGGGTAGCGCTGGGACAGAAAACAGGCCTGGGCACCCAAAAAAGTGGCCCCCATTAGTGAATTAAATAGCTAAAAAAGTGGCCTTTACAAATTATGGCAGTTTTGAACTTGTAAAGACACATTAAGGGACATTTTTATGGGAGATGGGGTGCAGGGCAGCACAGCAAGATATATTGCTGCACTGCCCTGCGTCACAGGGAAAGGGCAGGAATGTACCGTATCAAGCAGGATTCTTTTTGTGAAGACAGGAACAATCCAGAGAAGCTTTTTTCTCTCTATGTATGCTAAGTTTTTTGCAAGGTATGAGAGACTGCGTGCATCTGTGCTTGCTACAGGCAATGTTTGTTTTAATTGCAGCACAAAAGGATGATGGACGGAATGTTGAACATTGTCAAGTACTCACCCAGTCACAGATCTGGGTTTAATATATTGTTATTTTGCTCACCACGCCATTCCAGTATAGACCCAGCCATATGCAAATCAGTCTTGACCCTGCTCCCAGTGGGAACAGTCCAGCCTGAACTGCCAGGCCAGGTCATCCCTGGACCAGAAAACAAGCCTCCTGGGACCGGTTTCGGGGTATTACCCCTTATCAGACAGGTAGCATAGTGAACACGGGACCCACGTCTGGGCATACCCTTCTCACTTAGGGGGTGAGTGTTTGAAAATGTAAGCACTCTGTCCATCATATTCTTTTGTTTGCTTTGTTCACCCTAAGTTGGCAGGGTATGGTCAGACGTGGGTCCCTTGCTCACTTTGACTCTGATTTCAAGCTAGCCTGGCTGATGAGAGGTGTTACCCCAAAACTGGTCCTAGGATGCTTGTTTCCGGTCCAAGGAAGACCTGGCTTGGCAGGTCGCGCTGGACTGTTCCCATGAGGTACAGGGCCAAGACTGATTTGCATATGGGTGGGTCTGAACTGGGGTGGCGAAGTGAGATAAAGAACGATAATGGATTCAACTCAGATCTGTGAGTGGGGGTGAGTGTCTGAAAAGTTTCAGAGCTACATCCATCATCTCCTTGTGTTTGCTTTGTGTGGGTCCCTTGCTCATTTTGCCACTGGATTCAAGCTAGCCTGGCTGATGAGAGGTGTCACCCTAAAACCGGTCCAAGGATGCTTGTTTCCGGTCTAGGTAAAACCTGGCTTGGTAGTTCAGGCTTGACTGTTACCATGAGGCACAGGGTCAAGACTGATTTGCATATGGCTTGGTCTGAACTGGGGTGGTGAAGTAAGCTAAAGAACGATGACGGATTCAACCTAGATCTGTGACTCGGGGTGAGTGTCTGAAAAGTTTCAGCGGTCTGTCCATCATCTCCTGGTGTTTGCAATGTTTGTTTTAATATCAGCTCCGGCCCAGCAGACCATAAAACAGGCCCGCAAACAGCTAAAAAAAATGGCCCAAACACTCAACTGACAGACCAGCCGGTCGGGCACTGTCTGATTGCCCTATGCGGTGGTCAACCCTGCTAAAGACTCCCTTCTACCAAGTCTGTTGGCAATATATATCCAGGAAGGCATAATACGTTAAGATTAGAGACTACCTAATACAAAACAAAACAAGCATTATGGGTGCAACTGGGCCCAGTGCTAATTAAGGGTGCAGCTGGGCCAAGTGCTAAAGCCTGCTGACTTTGTAAAATGGCGAAACAGGTTCGAATTCTGGTTTCAGCTCACCATCCCACGATTCAATGAAAAGTGAAAATCCTTTAATCTACATGGGTTTAAAAAAAATTAAACATAGGCTAGTTCTGCTCAAATGCTCTAAAGGTGCGTTCTTGCTATTTAGTTCACATTTTTACAGCTATAGGTTAGCTTACATATTTTATGATGACATTTATTTTTAAGTGATTCCTCTGTATTGCTACTTTTTGGTAACACTATCTTTGATATATGTATTTCATTCATGGTTTGAGAAGGCAACTGTCAGACTGGAATAGGCTATTGGTGTATAAAATGCAACTAAGTGGGACCGAATGACACAGCACAAAGCTGTAATACTGTACCACAGTTTGGCAATATGTCATGGAGTGTGACAAAGTGCAACAGATTAGGAGACCAATCTGACAAAGTGTAACAGAATGACAAAGTTTAGCAGATTGCAACAGACTGAGAATGTGCAGCTGTGGTGCTAATGAGTTATTTGAAGGTCATGACTCCTCTGGAGGGTGTTGGACTTCGCCCTCTCAGCCAGGTCCTCCCCAAACTCCAGTTTTCTGAACTCGTTTTTGTTAGCTTGTAGGACTCTGTGCACTTTATCATGGCTAACCACTGCTAAAGTACTTGTGCTCTCTCCTTTAAACTTGGTAATATTGGCTTACACCCAATTGCCAAAATTAATTTACTTATAAGTACCTAGTAAAGTGGTACAACATGAATCCAGGTCCTGTAAATTAAAAGCTACTATTGGGCCTGCAGTACATATTGTTCCACCCACTTAAGTAGCCCTGTACAACATCTCTCAGGCCTGACATTGCAGCCTGTAAGTACAGTTTTGAAGTGCCATTTAGACCTGGCAAAATAAACCTTTTTGATCGTAATGTCACACACACATCGTTAAATAACCAGCATGTCGGAACGGCTGTGAATATTTGTTTCGTTCCGAAGAGGGAACGCAGAGAGTAGCAGCCAGTTTATTGGATTGTATTCGAAAGTCCCCTGACGAAGGGTCCTTGACGACCCGAAATGCATTGGGTTTGGAGTGATTATAGCTTAAACTGCTAAACACTATATATCATGAAGGATATAGAAGAACAAGGAATATCACAACCAATAAAAAGTGATAATTGATTGAAAATTTGCTATTCATTGGAAGCATTGCACATAAAACTTGAAGTTTGGATGTAAAACATGTTAGTTTTGAAGTTAAGTGCGCCCGTCAGCTTGGAAGCAGTCTATCCGCACCTTGTAAACTTTTGAAAATAAACCTTTTGCCAGATTTAATAGTTTATTTGTAATACATATAAGTCACCCTTAAGGTTGGCACTAAACTGCCCAAAGGGCAGGGTGCATTGAATTAAAAAAAAGTTAGATATGCACTTTAAAGTTTGACATGTCATGCGAGTGAAAAACTCTCAAATTTATATTCCGCTATTGCAAGACCCCCCTCTCCTGTAGTATAATATTGGGCTAACTTATTGCATTTAATAAGTAATAACTTTTGTTTGGGTACAAATAGGAATTTCATGTTTGGTGTCCGAGGAAATGTAATTTTAAACCCTCTTTAAGGTAAAGGTATATTTTAAGTTATAATTCTGAAAATGCCACTTTTAGAAAGTTTGCATTTTCTTGTTCTGACCATTGGGGGCCTGCAGTCCGTTGCTGGGTCACATGACTAGGTGTAGTTGGCAGTTGGCCATTGTGTACTCCTTCCAAACAGAATCGCAATAGATAGTCTGGATGTTTGCAGGATGGGCAATCCTGGCTGTATGGGGGGGATGGAGCTGTCACCTACCACACTCGCACTTCGAAGACACTGACCCAGCTCACACACAAAGGACTTCACACTAGCCTATTTTGTCCCCAGACAGACTAGGACCAGGACAGGGAGGCAGGAAATTCCAGACACCACTGTATTGGAAACTCCTGAAACTTCTCCCATTTCAAATTGGGTGGTAGGTATAAAAGGAAAACCCTCTGATACTACAGAAGAAGTATGTCCTGCTGCTTTGCTGCTTGAGGCCTGCCTGCTTGCTGACAAGGAAGATTGGACCTGCTTCCTTCAACCCAGGCTGAGTGACTCCAAAGGTCAGCTGACTGACCTCCTGTTCTGAGCTGCAGGGACATAAGCTCCAGAGTCCTTCCTGCATCTGCCCAGCGGACCTTCTGCCTGTACCTGCAAATGGACTTGCAACTGGAACTGCCTGAGCCCTGCTGGCCTTTGCAAGGATGGGTACCTGATTCTCAAGAGGTGACTCCCTAGGTCCTGGACCCTTGACTACAATTGGAGTAGAGTGCACTCCCTGCGTCAAAAAGGCAAAATCCTGACGTCTTTGGGTCTTGGCAACCACAAGCAGGCCCATTCATGCCAAGATGTTGCTGACCACCAACGCGAAGCTCAGGTGAATCTGACTCTTCGTGCTACAGACTGGAAAAGCAAGATCTACACTTTGGGCCACATCATTGACAGGCTGCGGTGAAGCCCAACGTGAAGCTCCAGCAACAACCATCTGCGACACCGCATAGGATATTTGTGCTATAGTGATGACCTGCCGTGACGCCTGGCTTCCTCTCTGAAGTACAGTGATGACCATCCACAATGCAGTCGGCCTGAACCTGTGACTTTCACCTAGGCTTGCATGGCCAGATAACTGAGAGTGGTGCTTTGTGATTTTAGGCGCTATATTTACTTTAATCTTTGAAACTGCATTACTCTCATTTTACTGATTGACGTTTTGTCATTTTGGTGTCAAACAATGTATTACATTTTACTCTGTTTTCCTAAATTGTTGTGAAATTTTCCTTGTATTGTGCTTTCCATGTATTACTGTTAGCGTGCTGCATAAATACTTTACACATTACCTCGAAGTTAAGCCTGACTGCTTTTATGCAAAGTTATCATTGGGTTAAGCACAGGTTAATTTACTGACTTGGGGGCATATGCATCAACATTAGCATTTGCGATTCCTTATTAGCGAAAAATAAGGATTCGCTAATAAGGAACAGCAAAAGGCTATGCATGTAGGAATCGCTATTCAAATAGCGATTCCTTAACTTTCCTTAATTGCTACTAGCAAATAGCGAGTAGCAATTAAGGAATGCCGTCCCAATCATTCCTATGGGACTCCAGGCCCATAGGAATGAATCGGAGATTGCATGAGCAAATAGCGAGTACCAGTAGGTTCTCGCAAATTGCTCATGCAATTTCAAGGGTGCAAGGGTGTCAAAATGACACCCTATAGCACCCCTGAAAATGATATGTGCACATATGTTGCACACACACATGCTCTAAGGGCATGTGTGTGCGCAACATGAAACTTTGAAAAATGCACAAAAGTGCATTTTTCAAAGTTTTTGCAAATTACCATGCAGTTCATCTTCATGGTAATTTGCTCCCCCTATTAGCGAAATCGCTAATTTTTTAACTTTGATGCATTGCATTTAAGGAATCTCACTTTGGGATTCCTTAAATGCAATCGCTATTTAAGGAATCGGTATTTAAGGAATCCCTATTTAAAGAATCGCTATTTAAGGATTCCTTAAATAGCGATTTTTGCTTTTGGGTTGATGCATTGGGATTGGGTATTTTTAACTTAATACCGGGAGCTATTAGCGATTCGGTATTTTACCGACTGGATTTTGGCTTGATGCATGAGGCTGTTGGTGGTTCACCCTGACAAGGATTGCAGCTGTTGCTTAAGTAGGGTGTTACCCCAATCAACCCACAACCCAATTTATCACAGAGGGTAACAGCAAGAATGGACCCTTTAGGCTTGGGTAGCTTGCAAAGCACATGAAACTGCTGCTCAATGTGTAATCATCAGGGGAAGAAATTTCAATCTTTTTGAAAGGAAGCCCATTCCCTCAGCAAGATAACTCAGGAGGAATGGTATCGTACCAGAAGCACAAGACACGAGGAGAGGAAGCAGAATTGGTCTACTTCAAGCATGTTCTGGTGAGCCGGGGAAAGCACCTGAGCTGGCCGTCTTTGTCAAGCAGCACTTCATGCAGCTTTCTCCACCATCTTGCGGACTCGCTACAGTGAGGAAAAACTGAACTTACATTCTTATTTTCTGCATGAATGCAGTGTGGAGGTTCCACAGAATCCTTCATTTAGAGAAACATTTGACCAATAGCTAAGTGAAAAGATTACCCATGACTAAGTGGCTGTGGAAGCAAACTGAGAGTATGTGTAGGTCATTGAGTGGCAACTATTCCTTCATTACAAAACAAAATACAAGATTATGTGGCTAGTAAATTTCAAAGTCATAACACTAAGTCTATAAGCCATCCACATAGTTCTACCGCAATCTATGTTCTTTAATCTTCTTAGTTTTGTTACCAGCACATATTAGTAGACAGGAAGATGTTGGTTGTTTACGGGCCATCCGACCCATTTTGAGCCATGCCTCTATTGTAGCCTGTACTGTGCTTATTTCTTTGCGTGTTGTTTCTGTGCCTTTGTGGGTTACTACGTTGCATAGCAGGATAGGGTGCACGGCGCCCTCTTCCACCGCCATGTGTGGTATCGTATTGGGTGGTACCAGTAGTGTTTGTATTGTGCTTGTGTCCATAAGTAATATAATAGCATATCAGGTCTTGTGAATCCCGCTTGCTCGTACGGCAGGGTTAGTGTTTTCCAGTCTATCCTTGGATGTTTCCCGGCCCATATTAACCTGACTATCCTCGTTTGCAATTCTTTAAAGACAAATGTGGGCAGCTGTATTGGAATTTTTTTGAATAAATATAAAAATGTGAGCAGTATGACCATCTTGACTATGGATATCCTGTCAGCCAGCGTCAAAGGGAGCTGGATCAATTTCTTCACCTGTGTATCTAGGAGGTCTATTGCAGTCCCATAGTTTTTCCGAACCACTTCCATTGGGTCCCTGTGGATCCATATACCTAAATATTTTATCGAGTCGTTCTGCCATGAAATCAGAAATTCCAGTTGGCATGTGTGGGTGCTTCGGTAAGTGGAATTATAGTGGATTTTCTCTAATTTATACTGAGTCCGGATTGCCTACCGAACCTGATATACTCCGTCAACAGCGATGATAGGTTGTTTTTGGGGTCGTGGACGTACAGTACCATATCGTCTGCATATAGGGATATGCCTATTGGTCGCTGATAAAACCTCAACACTGTGTGTGCGTATTTCTGTCTTATTTTGCATGCCAGCGGTTCAAGTGCTATTGTGAAAAGCAATGGGGAGAGCGGGCATCCCTGCCTGGTACCACGTTGTATCTGTATCGGATCTGACACCCGCCCATTGTTCTTGATGCGTGCCACTGGATCTGTATATAGTAGCTGTATCCACTGCATAAAAATCGTTGGCATGCCCATTCTCTGCAGAGTAGTGAATAAATAGACCCACTCTATATAGTCGAAAGCTTTGGCTGCATCTAGTAATACAGCCGCTGCCTCCAGCTCTGAGTTGAGTTGATGCTGAAGCGCGAATGTGGTGCGGATATTGTGTGATGTTGATCATTCTGGTATAAACCCAGATTGATCTGGCAGTACTATTTTTTGCATTAGTGGTGTTAGTCTAGTAGCTATGATTTTTAGCCATTAGCTTAGCATCAGTATTTATCAGCGACAGTGGACTATAGGAGTCACATCTGTCTTGTGGTTTATCAGGCTTGATCAATGCCACTATCAGGGCTTCTCTTAGGGTGGGTGGCAGTATCTTTTTAGAATAGGTATCTTCATACATGCATACTAGGTGCAGGCTGAGCAGCTCAGCAAATTCTTTGTAAAACTCACCTGTTAGCCAGTCAGGCCCAGATGCCTTGCCATTCGGTAGCGTCTTAATGGCCTCCTTTGCATCTGTTTCTGTGATGGGTTGAGCTAGGTACTCTCTTTGGCCATCTAATAGCCAAGCTAGCGCTATGTCCTCTAAATAGTCTACTATTTCCTCTGCGCCCGCCATTTCGCGAGTATCATACATAATAAAGTATACCTCTGCAAAGTTTTGAGAAATACCTTTGGCATCATAGTGCGTTATACCTTTGTCATCACGAATTCTGTGTAAATGTCTGTTGCGCGTATTTGGTTTGTATTTTTTGAGCAAGTGTATGGCCTGATTGACCTCCCCCCCTTATATGCTCTCGCTCTTTACCTTTTGAACCTATTTTTGCCATCATCTTCTACATATTCATCATATAGTAACAGTTGCTCTCTTATAGAGCCTAGCACTTCAGCATTATACGCGAGATCATACTCCGCTTCTAGCGCTTTAATTTCGATTTAATTTTCTACAATTGTGTGCGTATATTTTTTAAGATACCCTCACCTGTCCCTTTGCAGACCCCCGAATGGTGGCTTTCAAGACCTCCCATTCTATGCTCATATCAACCACCAAGCCCACGATCAAATGGAAATATTCCTCTATGGTCTGGTATATTGTTGTGTGGTACACTGGGTCAAGCAATGGTTTTGCATTGAACCACCGTATGTATTGTGGTGGCACGTATGTTGGTATGTCAAGTGACATCTGAACTGGCCTATGGTCTGAAAGTGTTCTTGGGAGGTGGCGTACATCTGTCACCCAGCTATTGGCTCCCGCTGAGGTCAGCAAGTAGTCTAATCTAGACCAGCTCGAGTGCACAGTGGATGTGTATGTGCCCTCTTGTTTCCCAGGGTTCCTTAGGCACCATGTATCCACTATCTGGAATTCTTCCATATATTTGTGCCCCATAAGGTGCCAGTCAGTATTACATACCGGTCTGTGATGACTCTGCCTTTCTGAAATTGTACACCTTTCTTTATCATAATTAGCACTCCCTTTGAATAGGAGGAGTATGAGGAGGCTACCACAATTTCTGCACACCTCTCGCCCACCCTTTTATCGGTCTGAGCGGTTAGGTGCGTTTATTGTAGCATTTCGATTTCTATATGATGTCTGTTGAGGTATGCCAGTACTTGCCTTATTTTCCTAGGGTCATTTAGTCCCCGCACGTTCCATGTTACTCAATTTATTGTTGTTTTACACCTCTGATCACATATTTAGATATGTAGATATGTAGGGATGATATAATTGTGGATACGTGTCGTGCTGCTGACATGTGTTTACCTATGTTGTAAGGCTTGTATGTGACGACTCTTGCTAAACTGATGCAGTAACCCCCCCTCCACCCACTCCCGCATCCCAAACATGCTGGAGAATACCCTTTTAAACATCAAAACATTCACCCATCCGTTAATGAGTTTAACAGTTCTAAAGTGATACATAACTTACATACGAAAGTTTGGGGCTTACCCACTTTGAGGGTGTGCCAGAGTCATCCCAACTCTCATCCCCTCTTGGGAAGGGACGGTCCATGAGCTTGAAGTTTTTTGTAGTCAGCTATAAGGCTCAAGTTAGCGGCTCACTGGGTCTGGCGTAGTACAACTTCTTAGTTTCATTAGGTTACTTCTTCTTTTCCTTCTTGTTGAATTTCCCGCAACCCTGCTCCTTTTTTGGGGTTTCAGTGGTCCTCCTCACATATTTTATCTGTCTATGTTTTTTTACTTCTCCGCACATTGGCAGTTACTTTGACTGTTGTCAGTCCTCTTCCATGTGCTTCTTTTTTGCCTGCTGCTTGCCAACAGTGTATCTGTGTATTCCATTGCTTCTTTTGGCATATGGAAGACCTTTTCTTTCCCTTTATGTGTTATCTTTAATCGTGCCGGATAGAGCATGGCGTAGGAAATTTCTGAATTCTGCAGGCATTTTTTTAACTTGCAAATACTCTCTCCGAGCCGACGGTACTGCCATTGTAAAGTCGGAAAAAATTGTACTGTGTTGCCTTGGTGGTTAATATCTCTCTTTTCCCTGGCCAGGCATAGCACCGTATCTCTATCTCTATAGTTTAGTAGCTTGGCCACTATTGGACACGGTTGTGCACCTGGTGGTGGCTGGGGCGCCAACGAACGGTGTGCTCTCTTGACGATGAGCAGGGTGGGAAGTGCCTCTGCACAGAATATGTCTTTTAGTAAATTCTCTACGTAGTGCTCCATACGTCTGTTTGTTGATTCTGGCACTCTCACTGTTCTTATGTTATTGAGCCGCGATCTCGCTTCCAACTCTTCATTCTTTGATTGGATAATTGACAATACTTTTTCCATATTTAGACTTTTGGTGTTCAATTCTTGTGTGGTGTCTTCAGTAGTCAATATTCTGGTTTCCATTTCATTCATTCTGCTCGTTTGCTGCTCCATTTTGGTGGTGAGGTGGTCCATTCACAAGTTCAGATCGATTGATTGCAAACTCTTCTGCATTGCAGCTAGAGTGGATGCAAAGTTATCTGCCTGGCTGCTCTGTTCTTCCATGTTAACTGCTGCTTCGCTGGCCGTCTATGTGGTCTTGCGGGCTTCATATGTGATTTTAGGCTGAGCTTTGTCAGTTTTTCCCATCTGAGTTTCGTGGGGACCACTTGGGCTGTCGTTTGTTTTCCTTATGTGCACCTTGATGTTACTCACTACACTCTTTTGCGTGCAACTTCATGTCCTGCGAGAGCCTTTGAGAAAGAAAGAAGAACTTACGAAACGCGTCAGGCAGCGAGGGAATGGCTGCTTAATCAGTAATCTGCAACCTGATGGATGTTCGTACCCTTAATAAAGGCTTTGCCTTTGGTCTTTGTCGAGTGCAACTCACTTGCTTGGGCAAATCTGCAGCTGGAATATATATATATATATATATATATATATATATATATATATATATATATATATATTATCTACTGGCGGTCGCCAGTAGATAGTTATAGTTAGGACCCCGTTTCCATAGGAAATCCGCAACATTCTATTTGGAATAACTTTGGCGCCGGTCTATGAATCCTCGCGAAATTTTCAAAATAGGTGGGGCGCTATGCTCCGCTCCTACCCTGAAAGTCTCGGGGGGATTCCTCAAGCGGGGGCTGAGATAAAAGGGGGGTCCCAAAACGCGTTTTTCCCATGCATGTTTCCATAGGACCTTTAGACACAGCTACAGCCCGAACGGCTGAACAGAGTTCCTTGAAATTTGGCAGAGAGGTAGTCTACAGGTCAAGGAAGTGCCTTTTGTAGGTTTGGTGTAAATATGTTCAGTAGATTCTGAGAAAATAGCCTTTAAATCAATATATATATCTGAGCCAGCTTACGGTGCGCTTACCGTGCGCTTACCGTACGCGTATGGTGACGTGCGCGAGCGCGATTCTGATTGGCCGTTAGATCTTAGTAAATATTCGAATCGGTCGAAACCAGGAAGCGGCGGCCGCCATTTTCTCTCTCGCACTCTGACAGGGGGTTGAAAAACAAAGGGCAAAAACATGTAAAGGGGCTGTTTAGACAGCTCCCAAGCACCTAGCCATGTTGAGGGAGTCCCCAACGATCCCCCAAGTGAAAAAAGGCAATTTTAATTTTTTCGAAAATTTCGCCGATTACGCTTAGCGTACGGTAATAAATAATAAAAAAAATAAAAAAATATCCACACTCTCCCCACCCCATGTGCAAATGGTGCCCGAAGGGCACCATATGTGCATGGCATATCACATTAAAGCAAAACATATATTTTACCTGTCACAACGATGCTCATCATATGTCCTCCATGTGCGCACGGTGCGCGAAGCGCATCGTGCGTTCATGGCCCATCTAGCGTAACGTGGGCACGCGGTGCGCGAAGCGCACCGCGTGCTCACTGTGCGCGCACGGTGTGCTTCGCGCACCGTGCGCGCACGGAACGAACTGCGTTAAGTGGGCGCGCACGCCACGAATGGCGTAAAGTAACTTAGCATTTAAAAAACCGTACAAATTCACTGAAAAAACCATAGGTTTCACTCACGTTATAGTTAGGAATTAGCATTTAAAAAACCTTGCAAATTCACTGAAAAAACCATAGGTTTCATACATGTTATAGTTAGCTGGACATTTTACTGATAAAAAACCAATGAAATTCCCCCGTTATAGTTACTGTAGGGAACTATAACTCACGCGACCGTAATCCTCTGCTGATGACATATGTGTCTTTATGAAAAAAAAATATTTGTAATATATGTATAGCTAAAATTTAATGGAAGAAGACATGGGCAAATAAGTGTCTAAATACAGTATTAGCATCAGCAGAGGATTGCGGTCGCGTGAGTTATAGTTGCCTACAGTAACTATAACGGGGGAATTTCATTGGTTTTTTATCAGTAAAATGTCCAGCTAACTATAACATGTGTGAAACCTATGGTTTTTTCAGTGAATATATATATATATATATATATATATATATATATATATATATATATATATATATTATATATATATTACCTACTGGTGGTCATCAGTAGGTAGTTATAGTTAGGATCTCGTTTCTATTCAAAAAGCGTTTATTGTTTTCCCAATAACTTTGGCGCCGGTTGACAAATCTTTGCAAAATGTTCAAAACTAGTCGGGCGCTCTGTCCAGCTCCTGTCTTGAAAGTTTCAGGGTGATTCGTCAAGCAGGGACTGAGAAAAAAGGGGGGTCCCAAAACGCATTTTCTCCATGTAAATTTCCATAGGAAACTTTAGACAAAGCTACAGCCTGAACTGCTGAATAGAATTACACCATATTTTGGCAAAAGGTAGCCCTTGGTTCAGAAAGAGACATTTTTTTAAAATGGTGTAAATCTGTTCAGTAGTTCCTGATAAATTAGAAAAAGAAACAATTTATATATCTATGGCCGCGGTGGGTTCGTGAACCCTCCCGGGCACGAGCTGCACTCTGATTGGCTGCCAACACTTCAAACCAGGAACTGTTGGCAGCCATCTTGTGACTCAGTATAACCGAGTCACAACAAAACAGTAAAACAAAGATAAAAAACAAGAAAAGGGGGCAGGGTAGAAACACCCTGACCCCCTAGGCCTGCTCAGGGGGTCACAAAAAAGCATTTTTTTAAAATAATTTCGGCGGAATTCGCGTTGGGTTCAGGAATCCCACCGAAATGTAAAAAAAAATGAAGCGCGGGCTTCCGCGCTTCATTTTAATGAGGCCCTGGGTATGCCAAGTCCCAGGGGCATTGTTAAAAAATAATAGCAGGAGCCCCCCCAGCCCCGGGGACCACCACCCCCCAGGGCCATGCTGATTATGTGCGGGGGGTACGCTGCCCTCCGCAGCCCCAGGGACTGCCACCTCGCGGGGCTTTTAAGAAAAATAATGCATGGGGGGTTCCCACCCCCCCACATGCTGCCCCGGGGACCGCCACCTCCCCGGGGCTTCACTAAATAAGGGTGGGGGCCTTGTGGGCCACCCAAAGCCCTGGGGACTGCCCCGGGGACTGTCACCTCCCTGGGGCTGTGATAATTGATGAGTGTGGGGGGGCTCAAGACCCCCACACTGCCCCCGGGGACCACCACCTCCCCGGGGCACCTTGTATTTAAATAAGGGGGTCCGTTAAAGACCCCCGTTCCCTGAGGACCACTACCTCCCTGGGGCTTTGCAAACATTGGGAGGGGCCGCGCGGCCCCCCTCTTGGTCCCCTTGATGGCCCTGTGGACGGCCACCCCCCAGGGCTGGCTCCTGCAGTGTCCCGGGGTGCTAGTTGGCCCCCAGGGACCCTCAGAATTCAAGGTGACTTAATCCCCCAATTTACAATGCACCAGGAGGCGCGTTTGCACAGTGATGCTGGGAGGGGGGGCCGAGCCTGATATAACAAGTTAGCAATCTTACTGTGTGGGACTTACTAGAGGTAATAAAAGGGGTAGTTGGCCCCCAAGGTTGATGTTGGGGGCTAACTACCCCTCGTGTTACCTCCAGTAAATCCGACAAAGTGGGATTGCTAAAAGGTGTTTGGAGGCCACGCTCACCTTTCTCCACCACTCTGAAAACGAGTCTACTATGTTATAGTTAGAAATTAGCATTTAAAAAACCTTTGAAATTCAGTGAAAAAACCATAAGTTTCAGGGACGGTATAGTTAGAAATTGGCATTTAAAAAACCATTGAAATTCACTGGAAAAAACATAGATATCAGACACGTTATAGTTAGAAATTAGCATTTAAAAAACCTTAGTAATTCACAGAAAAAAACATAGGTTTCAGGGACGTTATAGTTAGTTGTACATTTCACTTGTACAAAACCATAGAAATTCCGCCGTTATAATTAGTTCAGCTACCTATAACTTGCGCCCCTGCAAGGCACTGCTGATGATGTCACATATTACATCATTCATGATATGGTCAGTGACATCACTGATGACATCACTGATGACATCTCAAATGACACCTTATATCTTGCCCTTCTCAAGATGGTAGTCTGTCCATAGGATATAATTCAAAGATCAAAATCCAAATTTTGCAGAATTTTCCTGTGGTACTAGTTGAATCATATATAAGGAGGCAATGCCAAGCAATGGATGTATCACAACACATACCTTTGCCTTATTTTATGATGTGTTTTTTACCCCGTTGCTATTGTTTTTTTGCTTCTAGCAGTTTGAACTTGTACTTGATTCTGCACCTGGCTTTCTTGCTTGGCTCTTGTCTCCTTCCTGATGTCAGAAGAAGTTTGGTGCCTTTCAAACTGCTTCAGTACTCATCTTGAATATCAGTCAAGCACCATGTGATTACCAATGAGTTTTTTACCATTTCTGGGTTTTTCCTTCTAACTGGGACCCTCTTATGGAAGCACATGACACATTTCACATATGCTCTTCTATGCAGAGAGTGGTGCCATAACTACTGGGAGGATTCAGCCTTTCAACGGGTAACAAGAAAGAAACTGAAAAGACTACCTCAGCTGCCCGTCATTGACAATAGTGGCAACAACTTTTCCTCAAGTTTGGCAAAGCTAAGGGTCCTCGTCAGGCTCACAAATATTATGCCATGTGAATTCACCACTAATTCTCCACTAGGTGGCACGGTCTGTTATTCTCTTCTGATGGCAGTATTTGTTTGAGGATCCAGTGAAGTTGCGAGATTTCTAATTTTTTTGTGGAGCGGTTTGCTGTTTGCCCTGCCCAATTTAGTCAACACCAACGCAAAGTGGGTTACCTGATTAGTTACATTTTCAAATTAGCAGTGTCCTGAACAACTCCTTTATTAACTCATTGAGATGCCTGTTTGCAGTCTTATGATACATTCTCATCTGGAGTTCAGAAGATGTTTGAATGTCCTGACCTAAAGTATTCTCCCAGGGAAGCTTTGCGATATTCAGGAAGGAGTAATGGATGTATTGACTTATGTGATTAATTTTTGTCAATTGGCAGCTAACTGTACCTGGATTGAAATAAACCAGAGGACTCCCTTATGACGTAGCTTAAAGACATTTTCTGAAATTACTTATTAAGGGCTCTTTATTGAACACAGATTACAAGAAAGACGAAAGGAAACAATGAAGAGTTAAGGAAGGTATTCTAATTTTTCAAAGGGTTATTCATTTGGTCAATCAGAAGGTTCAATGGACCCATTGACTTTAGAAAATCCTATGCATGTATAAGTTGTGAGGGGTCCTAGGAATGAAAATGAAAAGGTGAACTGGCATAAGACTCGGTTGTAGCAATATTGTGATGAAGTGATGAAGCTGAACGTATGATTCCGGTCCGTTATACAGTCTCGGTAGAATGCTGAAATTACCCAGTCATCTCCGAAAATTAACAAAGGATTGTGTTGGCTTCCTTATATCACATCTTCTATTGGTAATGGTGATAATCATTTGTGTCGTCTACCAACTTTTATGAGAACAGAAGAAGGAAAGCTGTTAATAACTCTGCACTGTTGGATAGTGGCACATGTGGAATGTTATTAATCAGGAGTGGGCCAGTAAAAATAACGGGCCCGATTCACAGAACTAACTTAAGACAAATTCCTGAACTTACTACCATTTACTCATTTTGGTATTCACAGGAGGCACTTACTAATTGATGAGTAGGTGCCTTCTGTGAATACCAAAATGAGTAAGTGCCTTCTGTGAATACCAAAATGGTAGTAAGTTTAGGATTTTGTCTCAAGTTCGTTCTGTGGATCAGGCCCAACATTCCTAAGAGAATTAAGAAGGCTCCTTTAGTGATTTGAACTACTGATGGCGCACTATTAACTTCAGGTCCAATGCAATAGGGTTCTTCACCACCGTAAATCTAGTGAATATGAATGTGCCATATCAATTGAATTCAGGGATATTTTCCATTTTGGACAAATTCACTCCTTAATTAAGAAAGAGATAGAGATACTAAAAGCTAATTTATGCCAGATGGTTTGATTGTGGCACCTCAATCACCTGCTGCGGTAATTTTGTTTATTCACCCAAGATAGGCCAAGATGTATTGAGTGTAGAAGCTTAAATCAGAGTACAGCCAAAATCAACATGGTGATGGAAGGAATGATTGAATTAAACTCAGATCCCAGACATGTTTTTCACTGAGATAAGCTTGAGGCCACGCGGACAAAGGCCAGAGCAGGCCAAACCCAGCCTGGGATTGCTTTTGTTCCAGTCTAGAGGGAACCTGGCCTAGAAGTTTGAGCTCAGCTCCTTCTATTGGAGCAGGACCAACACTGATATGTATACGGCTGGTCTATGTGTAGAGTGGCATAGTGGAGGAAACAATGGACTGGAATGTGTCCCTGAGCAATCATCAGTGGCTGAGATCAAGTCAAGCATTTCTACCATCAATTTGATGTCTTTTGCAGCAGACCCCACAAGGGTGACAGGTATTTCCCAGACGTTGGTTATCGTGCTTAATAAGTCTCAGGAGTTAAGTTACACCTCACTGACAAGGCCTATATGGACCAAAACCAAATTGGCGCTCTATATGCACTTGCCTGGAGGTTTTTCCCCTTTCTAGGTTTTCTTTCCTTCCAAATGGGATTAAGGAGACACCTGACACCGCTCATGTATACCATTCTGGACAAGGTGGGACTATAGCTATGGGTAGGGGTCACCCATTCCTCGGGCAGTTAAAAAGGGGACTCAACAGACCTTAGTGTCCAATCCTTGACACATTAAGAGGTAGGATTATCTTCAAATCAGATCGAAATATTTAAAGGTCAGCAGAATAATTTATAAATTCTAAATCCGTCTGTGCTGCAAGTGGAACATTCAATTGTTCATTCACGTAGTTAGTTAGTTAGTTAGGCTCAGGTGGAAGGAAAGCTAAACATGATTTAACAGTACAATATATACCACAATAGATAGTTAACACCACATCAATAGGACAGTAAAGTTATAAAGAAGGGGAGTTTGTTAGTAAAATAATGACTAGAAAGGCCAGATAAAGAGAGTAAAAAATGAAATCTATTCTAATATAAATACTGAAGCTGACCTTTCTACTAACGTTCCAAATTAAATAGCAGAGATCTTTGTCAGCAGTGTAGCATGTTTTACCATTCCAGTCAGATGGTTTCCTACTTAAAAATAGCAACTTTCTTAAACAAATTAATCATTCCTTATCTTTCTGAGAAGTATGATTCACTAGTGCAGCTGCTTACTGATGAGGAAATACTAAAAGAAAGTACTGAAATCCTGAGGGTAAAGACCTGTGGAGAAAATATATCAATCATAGTTTTATTATATATTTTGTGCTCATTTAACATCCTCCCTAAGAATATTGTTTCATCTTCTGCTTGAGAGGGGCAGATTCCTCCATCCTTCCAATTAGGTGTTTTGGTTATTTTTCTCAAGCCTGAGAAGTCTCTGGAGCAGAGTTTATACTATAGACAGACTGCAGTTTGCGGCTAGGAGACAGGGCACTCAGAAGGGGGAAAGAAGTCAATATGGACTTACCAAAACAGTTTTAGATTTCAGATTAGCTCATCCCACAGACAGTGACAAAGGAACAAGTAGGTGAGGATCAAAGCAGTTTCTAATTTTCCTATTGACAAATACTGAGCTTTTTGAGACTTCACTCTGTTGATCCTGCATCAGAAGTATTTCAGACAAAATAGCATTCAGTGACGTGGAACAATGGTACAGCTCACGTACCAGGATCAGGGGTGTGTCTGTCTATCGCAATGAGGGTTCATTTGGAACCAAAAGCTGAATCGGAAATACTGGTTGTATGAGCTGGTCAAAACAGTCTGAGTGGTTAAGTCCAATTGCAAATTTTTGGGAGCTGCAGACTCACCATGGAGTAGTATGCATTTTCACTGTGCAACTCGTCTGTTGGCCTGCATTAATCATCCTACCTAAAGAAAGGCCCCACAACAAGGTTAGTGCAGCCAAGCGGCAGGAGCGTACTGATTGGGAGCTGGTAGAACAGACAAGGTACCAAAGCATCAGGGACATGTTCAACTCAACCTGCCGGGGACTACAGAACTCTAGGAAAGTGAAAGGAGGAGCTCCTGCTGCCAATGGCGCGTGCACATAGTAAGCCGGATATAGAAAAACTGAGTGTGGCCTCTCCTGGTGTAAACAAATCAATAAAAAGGACCCAGAGGTGGCATCTGGCGTCACTCTCTGGTGCTGGCTCAGATAAGGTGAGCTCAACAATAAAGGGAGTGGCGAGGAACGTGTGGTGGCATTCCTGAATACTCCCTACACACCAGGCCTTCAAGCCAAAGAGAAGACATCCTAACAAACAGGGGGAGTATTCGGCGAATCTGGATTCATAGATCACTAGCCTGCACTGGGGGCAGGATATTTCACTATGGTTCCTATCCAAAATGAGAGACTGATAGTCTATAGCTTGAGACGCTGTTTCAGCACTAATCCTGATTGAAGGGGGTCATACCACAGCACACCTCACTTTACATAGACACATGAGGTAATTTTAACAAACAATTGGAATTGAAAGTAATACTCCAGGCTAACAAATAGATTGATAAAGAGGATCTCATCAAAATTATAAGAAGCTTCACTGGGGGCAACAGGTAAACCGCACTGCATTGAATACAACGTACCCCGGTCGGTTACTTTGGCTGACTGATGGTTCCAACGGTGGTCTGGCCCAGAGAAAATAAGTGAACAAAAGACCAGTGAGTCAGTCTAAAACCAGACAGAGAAAGAATCAGCAGAATCAAAGGAAACCATTGCATTATATTCTAATTATACAGCACTTACTATCCCCAAGGAGGTGTTTGAAGCACTTTGGGATTCATTACGATGGCGGTCCGACCGCCGGCAGCCCCTCGGGACGACTGCCCAATTACAGTATAGGTGGTTGGACCCACAGCGGTTGGGGGAAGACCGCCGCTTCTGCCAGGATCAGTGATCTCGAAGGGTGGCGATCGGGATTGTAGTCCCAAATGGAGGCAGTGCCAGGCAGGCACTGCCATCAGGATTACAATATCTCTTTCCGACAGCCTTTTTATGTTGGAAAGACCACCATGAAAAGTCTCTCAGAAACAGAATTCGGGGTCCCCAAACAGGGCCACCATCTGTCGTGGGACACTGTAAAGAGGCTCAGGGGGCACATGTATTGCCCCCACTCACCTCCTTTCACTGTGTGCCATGCATCATATGATGCATGGAACACAGTGCATGGACGTGCAGGAAGTGCTCCTTTTCACAGCGGCTTCTGCTGCGGCCCTTTTGCTGGGCAGCAGCACAAGCCGTCATGGAAAGGAGCACTTTGCGACCGCCAGCCCGGGAGTGGCATCACAATGCAGCGGTCGGACTACTATCTGCTTGTGAGGCAGTCTCCTAACCACCACGATTGCAGGCAGTGGTACGGCCGCACCCTTATCGTAATGAGGGCCTTTAAGTCTTGCAGCACACTGCTTCAGAACCCAAGGTTAGTGGTCAATTCTAATTAATATTGTGAGTAAACTTTTAAGGGTGGACATCAGAAGACATTTGCTCCAGCAATTGCAGAATCTCTTTTTCTGTGTTTTGTATTATTTACCCTATATATATTCATTCATGTTGCTCTGATCATGAGGTTACTGCTTCTTTTGAGCCCAGCCTAAAGCTCTAAATTTTTCCCTAACACATGCATTCAACCAGTACTTGAAGCATGCAACCCATGAACTGATTAGCTGTCCTTGCTGAAGCGGTGACATATTGGTAGCCTAGCAGCAGATAGACTATTCGCCTGATTCTAGTGCCTATCAAAGTACCAAATGTAGCATTATTTCACAAGCAAATAATGATGTTTCTTTATGCAGTCTTGCATCTTCAGTTAGCATTCACAAAACCCAGCAGGAAAAAGGTTCCTTGACTTAAAACATCCGATTGACCCCTCTCATTTTCTTTGAATGACCCTCTCCATATTTTCCATCCTCTGTTTACCTCATGTTTCTGAGCATATCCTACTCTAAGTCACATACATGCATGTTTGCCATAATCTTTGTTATTGTCTTTCTGCAAACTGCCCTCATTTCATTAAAAAAATTCAAAGCACCACAACCTCTTCGTCTTTGCAAGTCACACCTGCAACCTAAATGTATATAGTCTCCTCCATTTTATTGGTAAATCCCACCTACCATCTGCATGAGCTCACATACCTTACCTCAATTAATGATAGCACTTAACTGCTATTTAATCCTTTACAAAAGAAAACTGGAATACAGGTATGGAATGATTTCCTTGAGAGCAAAAGACTAATCCCAGTAACCAACAACAACAACAAATAAACAATGGATTAACGGCCAGGCCAGGCCAGGCCACAATCTGCAGGTCACCACCGAAAGTGTATCCTCTGTCCCCTGCTGCAGAACTGGTTTGGTTCACTTTAAAGTGTCATTATCAGGCTGGCCACCAAATTTATCATTTTTATAAAGTGACGCTTCTCACAGCAGGAAACACAGGGTCTGTCTCTGGGCAGAAATACCAAGGGGAACAGTACAACGAGGCATGACATCTTTGCACCTGACTTTTATCAACCTTGCTGAAGCACCAATTAGAGACAGACAGAAATGTCCTCACCTTTTTTTTATTTTTTGCAGAGTTTTATATAGCGCGAACTTACATGAGGACACACATTCATTTTTTTGGTAGGCACGGGGAGATTAAGTGATTTGCACAGAATCTTCAGCGACATTACCGACAGTTCCCCAGGTTGGAGGTCGAGCGCCCTAGCCATTAGGCTAACTCCTCTCCACCTTCGAAACCAGTAACTATAGCCCTACCCTCACCCCGACCTTCCACCGAATGGCGATGTTCAGGAAGAGCTAATTATCAGTCCCTGGGTAACAAAGTCTTCAAAGAATTTCTAAAGAGGATTCTTCCTCCAAGTTCCTCACTTCGGTGCCTGGGGCTCCACCTTCCAGCTACAGGAATACAGGCAACAAACTTCCACTGTCTGGGAAGCTAACATGGCCCCCATTTTCTGCCAGGCTGAATAAAGATTATCCAAGGGTTCCACTTTTCTAACGTGACACTATTTAATGAGAGTTAAGCGCTGCAGAAGGAAAAACATCAAAAAACAGGAAGAAAGCAAGCAGCGAGACAACTGCATTGCTTCTGGTGACTGGTGGCATTAACAACTGTTTTTATAAACTCAAAAGGGAACAGTTTCTGCCAAAAATAAAAGGGCTGATCAACAAATGCACACATCACGAACACTGGAAACGCACGGCACTGCTAAGAGGGAGAATTTCCGAGTGAAAAGGGCGGAATTGATTCAGCATTTGGCTTGAGTTGGCACAACCAATACTTTATGAAAGCGAGAAAGAAAAAAAAGAATCGATCAATAAAATATTGGTGACAAACTATACTGCTTCCTACCACACCTCGGCCACCTCCAAACACTCCAAATAACAGATGTTACAGTTACTCTGTTTAATGTCCCAGTATGACAGCAAGCACCGTGGCTGGCCATGGATCACACAGAAACAAATAGTAATATACACACAAGCAACAAGGATGTAAACCATCAAGACAAATTTGACCACATACTAGCAACCATCCAAGAATCAAGGGAAATGCTTGAGTCTAAAATAGACATGGTGGCCCTTGGTGTGGGACTCTCGAGAGCAGACCAATAGAAGCTGACAGACAGAGTGTCAGAAGTGGAATCAACCTTGGCAATGGCTAAATCTGGAGTAGGTGATCTACAAACCCAAATCCCAGTGCTAATAGAAAAGTACCAGTATTTACAATACAGAGAGGCAGATGCTGAAGGAATGGCACACCATAAAAAGATACATGTATTTTTTTCTGAAATATCTGAAGGTCTCTTTTTAGAGAAATGTTTAAGCACAAGTAGGGGCATATGTACTAGGAAATGTCGGAGCACTGAGCTGCGCCATGTTTGGTAGAGCCACACTCTGACATTTCCAAAACACAGGGATGCACCATATTTACAACAAAACAGCACGCCTCTGTGTTTTCCCTAGCGCTGGCGCTGAAAGTGGCAGCCTAGCACCAACGCAGGCACCCTTGCACTATAGTGGAAGGGTACCTGCGTGGAAGGGAATGATTGTTTATGTGCAGGAAGGTGTGCTTTCTGTACATAAACAATCAATAATAGTGATTTGTAACTTCTATGTGTGCTGCATAATGCAGCATACATAGAAGTAGCAAATCATCATTATTTAATGATTGTTTATGTGCAGGAAGGGACACCTTCATGCACATAAAACATCACTCATGGTGTTTTGCTCTTTCTGTGTGTGCTTCAGAATGCAGCAAACATAGAAAAAGCAAAAACAAGGAGAAATAAAAGTTTTTCTTCTCATATTGCCATTCTAACGCCTGCTCTTGCATGGCGTTAGTTTTTGGCGCTGCTTCAGATTTACACATCCTTGTAAAAAGCAATGGGTGTTGCGGTGGAACGCCCACAGCAACACCTATTGCACGGCCTTTTCACGCAGATACTTGGGTGTAAGGGGAACATAATTACAAAGGGGCATTAAGCCACAAAAAGTGGCTGAATGCCACTTTGTAATTATGGAGCTGGGCATTGCGCCTTAGGAATGTCGTTAAAAGGGACATTCCTTTGGCGCATTGCCCTTGTTAATATGCCCCGTAGCATCTTGAGGACTCTCCAATTTCATCACGGTGAGAGAGAGTACCTTTCCTCAATCTCTTTTCCAATGCTTTCGGCACTGCCTCACCCAATAATAGATAAATTGCTGAATTTTAGAAACCCTGAAGTGATACTGCAAACAGCATCTAAGCATGGACGTGGTCATATGAAGACAGCAAAATGCTCATCTTCCCAGACTGCATGGATGCAGTGCAACATCTTCACATTACTCTAACAGAAACTATGATACATGAAATTCAGATGCAGGCTGCTCTTCCTGCCAAGCTCAAGATACTAGATGGAGGGGCAGGACAGCTTTTCTACCCACACAAAGGCTGTAAGGGGATGGATAGAGAGTTGATGGGACACCTTGACATCTCAGAGAGCTCATTGACTTGGCGGGGGATCTGGTAAGCCCAGAGGCAACATAAACAGCAGAAGGCAGTGAAGACAACAAAAGAGCAAGCAATCACAGAGAAAGAGTGCACAGTAAAGAGCATCAATGCAAGAAGCGACACACAAAGATTAATCTCCAGAGTGGCACTGATAAGATCTCCCTTGATATGGAGTCTGACACCGATTAGTCATGACCTGATATGCCACAGGAACCTGATGACAATGACTGCGAACACTATCATTTGAACACTTCATCCAGGAGCGCGGCCTGTGCAGGTAAAAGCGGTGGGGCGGAGTTGGGGGGGGGGGAATTCAACAGATGACGACGAGGGAAAATTAAGTAAATAATTAATTGTCCCTCGTCAAATTCTGTTGAATAACCCCACCCCGCCTCTCCGCCCTTACCTGCACGGGCCACTCCTGACTTCATCACACTCCAATGTGAAAGGCACTACTCGCTCACTAGGACCCTGAGTAACCACATGGGGTGTCAAACAAAATGAGAAGTACATACATCTAGTATAGCTTGTTTTCCATGTATTCCTTTTCATTGGTGAGCAACGATTATGTTGCAAGGTAGACAACACAGTGAACACAGGCTTGCAGCATTGCCCTGCTTACTCACAATTATGTCCCTCGTGCACTTGACCCACAGGACCACAGGATGGGACATGGCAAGCACCTTTTTATGGTTAGTCTGCCCAGGCTGGAGGGTTACTGTTTGTATTGTTTCTTGCCTATGGAAGGTCCAGACAGTGGTAAGGGGGATCAGCACTACAACAGGGGTACAACTCATACACACGAGAATATACTAGAGAATGTGCAGCTGCTGAACGAGGAAAAAAAGAGCCGCAAATAGAATTTGTTATTTAAATAATTCAGAATCAGCCTTAGACTAGGCTAAAAGTAGTAACTTTGTCACATGCTGTCACTGTTCTTGAAAGCGAAGTTGTGTAACACAGTCATGCGCCAGGCGAACAAAACAGAAAGTGGTTTGTAAAAGCACACTGTCTGTGGCCTATTATGGTCATTCAGTCGTTCTGTAGTAAACAAAAAATAATAACCAATGTCAGGTGTGCTGGAAATATTTTTGAACCCTGGTACTTGTGATATTAAACTAATCAAACTCTCACTATATATAAATTTATTTGAATTAATAAACCCTTGTGACACACTTTCAATAAAATAATGCTACCATGTAAATGGGATTGTAGCAGATGAACATAATTCAGTGTCATGCCACATCGTGAGATTTTCTACAAATGATTTTACGTATACATATTTCCACATTGCTCTTTTTTTATCCGATGGATTTCTCTTATATATATGTATCCTCTGAACTACATTTTTTCAGCAAATCCTATTGCACATGAAGAGGCTTAAAAGGGAACCTCCTGCATGACAAGACACAGTGATCTGAATTTCAGTTTTGCACAACCATGTGTATGTCTGCTCGAAAATGTAGAATTCTTGCGAAACACTTGTTTCTACTCCCTGCAGCAAAACTTTGAACAAAAAACACACGAACTGAAAGCTGTGTGCCAAGGATCTTTTTAAAAGGGATTAACCATAACCGCGAGGCATTTAATTAGTAATGATTCTACCACGAAGGTGAGATGTGAAACACGAAATACAGAGATTGGAAACACCTGAAGAAAATAGGAAACAACTGTTTGCTCCTAGAGAGACAAAAGCACCATCATACCCAACTTTAAGTAACCTTCTTAGGGGCATATCAGCAACAACCGGCGATAATCATCGTTAAGCGCACTGAGCGCTAGGATAATTATCGCCGGCTAGCGTGGATTTTTATCGCTGAGATAGCGTGCTATTAGCAACGCTTATCTCAAAAGCGATAATAAATCCTAGCGCTAACTGCCTAACGTGAGATTATCGCTGGAAACCCAGCGATAATCTCACGCAATGTGGCGTTAGCTTGATGATAGGGACTCACAAACTTAGCCAGGATATCAACCTTCCATAGGATATCATGGCTAAGTCAGGCATAAGGGGGCATATCAACAAAAAACGGCGATAATTATCGCTGAGCGCACTTAGCGCTACTTTTCCTGACGCTATGCTTCATAGCGTTAGGCTTGCTGATAGGAGAAATGTCGCTTAGCGACATTTCTCCTGTCATGCCAGGTCATGCCAGGTCAGGAACGCCCACTTTGCATCTCATTAGAGATGCAAAGCTGGGCGTTAGGAATCCTGAAGCTAAAGCAAGGTTTCACGCGTTAGCGTGACCTAGCTGATTAGGCAATAAAATTATCGCCGCTTTTCGGCCAAAAAACGGCCGCAAAAGCGGCGATAAATTTTTATCGCCTGCTTGTTGATATGCCCCAAGGAAAGTAGCGATAACAGGGGTTATCGCTACTTTTCTTGCCGCTATGCTTCATAGCGTGGGGCTTGATATATAGGAGAAATTTCGCATAGCGACATTTCTCCTGTCATGTCAGGAACGCCCACTTTGCATCTCATTAGAGATGCAAAGCTGGGCGTTAGGAATTCCTACGCTAACGCAAGTTTTCACGCGTTAGCTTGCTAATTAAGCGATAAAATTATCGCTGCTTTTCGGACGAAAACGGCCGCAAAAGCGGCGATAATTCTATCGCCTCGCCTTGCTGATATGCCCCCACGTTCCCTAAATGTTGGTACCTAACAAACCAGTTTGAAAATATTGTATGCTTCTGATGCTTTCAAACCACATTTCAAGCAGCCTTATAGAGCCATATAAGGATACAGGATGTCCCAGGAGAATGGTAATCTGCATACATCAAAAACTAGGCTTGCATGAATAATAGCTAAGTATATGTGACATTTTCTCACATTCACAATCTCATGATTATTCTACTTAAATAGCTTACCAATTGGGTTTCTGTCAAAAAACAGGACAGGAGCGCGTAGAATGGCCTGAAACATCTGGTTATGAAGGGTCTGTCCAGCACTAACGAGCACTTGGAAGACCAGCAAACTTCTCAGTACCCCAGACAGGACTGTAGAGCATGTGAAACCTGACAAAAAAAGTTTAAGGAATTTTAAAATGCACCATTCGAAAGTTCTCTCCCAAGCAATACAATGCATGTATTCAAATCAATTCCATACACTGAGATATTTATGTTTCCTGAACCTCATCAGTATCATTATTACTCTGATTTACGTAATCTAACATTGTGTCACATGCTCGGTACCGACTGTCAAATAACATAACATCTATGACACATTTGTGTCATGTGAAAATGCCTTTAGATCATGGCACTTGTTCTCAACATTTCCATTGACCCACTGAAGCTGACAAAAATATGAACGGTCAGTGCTCAAACAACTGATTAAGTTTTGATTCGGGCGCAGTAGTGGTCGGGGTTACCAAGGATAGGGGAGTTATGGAACAATGTGTGCATGACTTTGGGGATGTGTACAAACCACATCACACCAGCACGCAACATTTACAATATCAATAATCCACTATGCACAAATAAGCCATTCATTAATATACACTCCATTGACCCCTTATCTGGCAGATGTGCTTTGAGCAAAGTCCGATCTCTATGCAACCATGCCCCTGACGTACACAACATCATGCAGGGCAACAAGACTGACTACTTAACCCCATGATGTGTCAGAACTGGCAATATCCATGTCTACCCTCTCTGTCCAATTGCAACTCAACAAGGACAGCACATCACAAACAAATAGGGTGATTGCTTTTCAAAGCGCATTATCAGTAAGTAAAATACCAATACTAACAACATTTTCTTATAAATCTAGCCGCCAAATTTAATTTACATCAATCACGTTCATCAGAGTAATTGTCATTTACTGGCCACTTAGATGTGGTATTTAGAAGAAGCTTGGCTCCTTCATCTGCAACCTTTTAGAAATCTCACAACATGTAAATCTATGGGGATGATTACGAGTCTGGGTGGCCCGACCGCCAGATTACAACTTTCTGTGTCGTTCTGGCGGTGGACCGCAAGCTGCGCCAGGGAACTGCTGTTGCGGTGGAGTGGCAATACAATATGCTGAACGAGACTAGCGCAGTCCCGCCGAGCATATTTTGAGCTCCTCCACCGCCAGCCTTTTCATGACAGTGAGCCCACCACGAAAAGACTGGTGGTGTGGTGGGGAAACAAAGGGGGCCCTACAGGGCTGCAATGGCCCCCTACAATATGTGCCCCCCTGTCTGCTTGCACCCCCAGTTCCAGTCCCTGCCGTGCTTGAACATTTTTGACATTCCCATTGTGATGCCCTTTTTCAGGGCACCACCGTGGGCACGGCAAAATGACCGTCCGCCTGCATGAGTTTAACTCGTAATCAGGCGGGCGGTCTTAGCGCAGCTTTAGCAGTGCTGAACAGGCACAAAGCCGACGCAGCACCGCCAAAGTCGTAATCAGGCTCTAAGCTCTTTTTACCTCTGTTCAACAACACTCTGGAAATATTCACATCACAAAAGCGGTTCCTCACTCAGCTTAACCGTTTACAATATCAACATAACACGAAAGTACCATGCTAACACCTAGCAGATTACTTTCATGTGTTCTACAAACCCTTCTGAATGAGAAATACACTTGAATTCGCTAAGCTGAAATACGAAAACCCCAGCCTCCTGCAGTACCAACTCATGCTTCAGGTCTGTGAAAATCTCGAGCCCTCCGTCTTGAGTGAGACTTGTTATGTTATGTTACTGGCTATTTCTAGAGCGCACGTTCACCGAGGGGGGTCTCTTGGTGCTAGGTACTGATATGTCTTAAGAGCCCTTGTTACTGATAAGTCTGTGTAAACAGCCAGTTCTTCAGGAGCTTCCTAAATTTAGTGTAATGGGAGGACTGCCTAATTTCCAAGGGGAGGGTGTTCCATACTCGAGGGACAGTGACCGAGAACCTGCGACTTCCCATCCTAAGTTTCTTATAGGTGGGGGTGACCAGGTAATGCAGGGAGCTAGATCTCAGTTCTCTTGTCGGGCGATATTTTACAATCTGCGCTTTCACGAATCCCGGGCAGCTCATATGTAATGCCTTGAACGCCATGCAGAATCCCTTGAACCTATATCTTTGCACAATATGTCCTCCTTGTTCTGGGCTGCGGTCCCTTAGGCCTAGAGATACAATGTGCGTCCCCAGTCAAGTCACACACCACTGCCCCCTCCATGTTAGGATACCAGAGAATTGTGAACACAGCACTCACTACTGTACATTTCTTTTTTGGTGAGAGTGGAATAGAACGATGGGAACATTTGATTTTTCTTTTGAATGCGGCAGATCGTTGAGAGAGTCCTGCACTAACACATGCATTTGCACACTCACTCTTGCTAGTCTAATACTTCAAGTAATTCCTTTCTGTCTGCTGAACAAATAGGAAATGATGAGTTTGATCGTGACAGTCATTATCACAGCTGTGAGTGCCCCTCCTAAATGTTCTGAAAGAAAGAAGCGGGTGGAGGCACCCTAATGCCTTAGTAGCTACTGGTACTTTCTAATTCATTGATTCTGTACACTGAGCAATTTGCTGCTGTTGGGAGCTTAGAACAGAAAAGTGGCAGGTATTGGCTGACAGCTGATCGTGATTTATTTGAGATGGGATTCCAGGATAACTTAGGAGGACTACCTTATTACCAGTCACTGGTACCCAGCAAGTGCCTCCACTGTGTATATTGTTAGCTCCTTATCTTTTTATCTGTCTGAAGCTGACAGAATTTTTTTTTAAAGTTTGTACTTCTGATGCCATTGGTAGGAGTTGATGCTAAGAGGGACTGCAGCATTTGTTATTCAACCAGCTGGAATATTTGGTCACTGAATGAAGACTGTTTCACAAAGGGGCAGTACTACAAGCTGCTACAAGGTGTTTCTCTTGAGTCAGGTACAAGTCATTGAAAAGTCTTTTAAAGCGGTGCAGCACCTCACACCGCTGCTTGATGTCGTATATTAGTCAGGCACGAAGCATGTTGCAGCTCCTTAGCCTCTTACTAAAAGTACCAAGGTACCATAGGCACCCCCAGTTAAAACAAACTCCACTGCCCCTCAATGTCACCATACCAGAGGATTAGGAACAGTGCAGACTGCCTTGAACATCTCCTTTGGCTGAAAGTGGAGCAGCTCTAAGGAAAAAACGCAACCCCGCATTTAAGCAAGGCCGATCAGAGAGAGGGTCTGCCTTCAACATATACAAATGCATATTCACTTTTGCTATTGTAACGAATATTGATTACTTTCTATACATTCAAGAAATATTCCTATGCTGGGTTATAACAGCAGTAGTCATTATCACTGTTCTGAGTGCACCTCCTATATGTTCCGGAACAGGTGAAGGCAGCATAACATTTATAGGTATTAACAGTCTCTATTTGAAACTGATGGGACCAGGGGCATAGATTCAGGGGGGTTGTTTGGGGGTGTTACACCCCCCTAAAAAATGTACTTTGTAGCAAATAGTTGGGTACAGATACTTTCAGTCGAGTATGGTGAGGTGTCTGTCGGATTTCAATCAGAATTTTTACATGCCCACACTGACAAAAAACACACAAACACACACTTCATCGCTCTCTCGTCTCCCCCTTAAAAACCTGGGGGCATATTATCAAGAAACGGCGTTAAAATTATCGCCGCTTTAGCGGCAGAAAACTGCCGCTAAAGAGGCGATAATGGGCTTGATAATATGCCTTTGAGAATTCCCACAGAAGCCCATGTCACCAGAACATGGGCTTCTATAGGAATTCTCGAGGGCATATTATCACGCCCATTATCGCTGCTTTAGCTGCAGTTTTCTGCAGCTAAAGCGGCGATAATTTTAACGCCATGCTTGATAATATGCCCCCTGGTTAGTTAGAAAACGATTGTGTTTTAAGTACTCCTAACAATCCACACTCCTCTCTCTTTCCACTGCCTCTTAAGCACCCCTCGGGTTCTGCTTCTCATAACATATTTTAACAAGATTTGCCAGCGAGATTGTTGGAGAATCTGAAGCTTACTCCCCCCGCCCCACCCCCCAAACTTACTGGCCAAGCTACGCCACTGGCTGGGACTTTTAAAAAACACACACTAAAAATGAAATAAATTAAAAGAGCAACATGGGCAGAGGGTTGTTGCAGGACCTGGCTTACAAGAGGTCTTACTGGAGACTGCATGATACTTCAGAAGAACTATGTTAGACAATCATCCAAGTAAATTGTGTAGTGTGGAAAATGTATGAGACCAGGAGAGTCCTCGGTCTATCAGGAGTCAGAATGTCTCAGTTCCATTCGAATAGAACATGGAAGAGGAGAGGGAGGGGTCATGCTTGTTTTAATAGAAATATCTTCCAAAAGGTACCGAAGTATAAGCACTGCATACGGTCCAACATGCACTACTGCAAAATAATATCTTGAAATATGAATCCTGGTATTCAAGCGTCTATTGTCAGTGATCAATTTGAATAGCAGAAAAACGAAACTTTCTGTACACACCTTTAATTCTTCCCATAAGAAACTTGCCTCCTTCCTGACTAATTAAGGAAAAGCACACTTTACCAGCAGCCCTAAAGTAACAAAAGAGCACCTGTGTGGGTAATTCTGCTATTTTTAAACGGCTTGCCTCACTGCCACTAGAAAGATTAATTTAAAGTTCAATGAAGTGCCTAAATTTTATTCAAAACGAAATTGGAACTGTCTCTGTTGTCAGTTACAGAGTATGGATCCATTTCTAATCCCTCTTGATTTGATGTTTAATAATTTCATATTTCGCTTTAGTCGACCCATCAGTGGAAACAAAAGCCACAGGTCTGCAGGGGTGGCATCCAGCACGCTCTTCAGATGGCTCACCTTCCCAAAACACTGCGCCTGCTCGCGCAAATTAGCTTGAATCTGAATGTGCACAAATCTGTTCAGTCACAGGATGAGCAAACAGTTCACACTGAAAAGCTGCTACCTCCTCAACCACCTCCCTCCACAGCTCTCTCAAAAAAATATTCTATTACACTGAAAGCCAGGGAGGGGCCCATGGTCGACTTGAAATGTGCTGAGAGCGTAAACCGCATCCCAGGTCCTGATCAGGGCTCGCTCTCATTGAAAATGAGCATATGGCCGAGTCGATTAGCGTGTTACCTGCATAAACTCCCAAGTACATGCTGAGATCCAGCTGTGGAGGTGCCTCTCCTGTGCTGTTGTCGCTGGTGGTCACATTCAGTTTTTCCTGCTCGTTTGCCCTAAAAGTAAACAGCAAACAAACATTGTAATAAAAATAGTCAATGGAGGCTTTCCAAATAATTTCCAAATTACAAAAATGTTGTTCATGCCACACCGTGGAGGAACAGGGGCGCAATTCCAGGGGGGCGCAACATGTACCCCCCGCATGCACCGGCAGGCCCAGAGGTGGCAGGGGCTCCCCTTACTTGCATGTCCGCCACCCTTGTCATGGCGGGCTCTCTGCCATGATATGGGTGGTGGATTTGCAAGTTGGAATATGCTTGGCGGTGCCACATCGGCACCACAAAAGAATATTCCTGCCCCTTTTCGCTCCGTCACTGCAACGGGATGCCGGGTCCCGGAGGAGGCGGCGTTCCTGTAGCGGTCCAACCGCCACACTGGAAAACGGCAGGCAGACTCACAGTGGTGATGGTGATCAGACCGCCACCGCGAGTACGGCAGTCCCAGGACTACCATACTCGTAATAAGCACCTTAGTCAGGATAAAGGGTTAGTGATTCTTGTGAGGGGAATCAGTTAAAAAATAACCTGATAGGATGAGTGCAAGAGGAGTCATGCAAGGTGAAAGCTCCATGCCTATGAGGATCTCTTCACAAATGGCCCAGTAAATGTATCATGTTTATAGTAAAAGGACCAGTGTGGTCTCTTCCAAGATGAATATGTGTATCCCCATGTGTGCCATGACCCACGTATAATGTTTTATCACACCCTCATTCAAAGGAGGATGGAATGGCTGTATTTTGATGCAGTGTGTATATATGAGAGAATCCTATTGACTAAATGTTTGAAAAAGTACTTACATTTTTAATTGAATAAGGTTTAATACATCTCCTTTTCATATGCTAAGATTGAGATATTGGAACCTTTGTTTTATATTGTATGCTTAATTGGCCGCAGAGGACCACGTCACTACACTCACACCACAATATGAAGTGAAAAACAGAGGAAACCCTTTGGTCATCTCTTCTATTGGTGGAGAGGGTGATTTGGCAGCACCGCTCCAGGGATAAATGCAGCTTATGGTGAGATCATCAGTAAGCTGTGAAATATAGATGAAATGGCTGTCATGAGAATATAGGGTCTGTGGTGGGATGAACTACAATAAGGAATCTTGTCGGTTAGTGCGTACGACAGGCTTCCAGTGCAGCATTTTCTTAAGCGGACCTGCTACCAAACGAGTAATGTGCCATAGGAATTCATGAGAAACTTTATGGAGAGATGCAAACAGGTGCTACAAAAGGATACAAATAATGCACAGCACAACACTCCCTGATCTTGGACCTCTCCTGCTGATTTGCACCCGACTGGGGCCGCACAGCGCTTATAACATTTGGCAGTGAGAAATGCTGTCTGCTCATCATAAACGGTTTTATTTGTAGGAACATAAAGCGCTCACCAGTATGACAGCCACCAGTCGTCAAGAACATAGAAAACCTGTGAAAAAAGACATAGGAGATATTATACCTTACCACCGCTCAGAGATATATACAGGCGGATCCCTCTCTATGTCAAGCAGATAGTCTTAGCGGACCTGCTTGGCAGAGGTAGCAATTTGCTTTAATTAAAATGAAATTACAAACTGCAGCATTCGAAAATATAGTAAGAACTGCCAAGGGGGCACAAAGGGTAGAAGCATGTTAGTAAACAGGCACAGACGAAGTGCTGGCCCCTCCTCCCCTTATAGCACCACCATCACTCACCCCCTGATTGCTCCTGCCTGTAGTGGAACTGCTGTGTTTAGCAGTGAATGTATTGTTGTCCCCCTTGCAAAGTTCTCTGATTCCATATGGCAACAGTGCATACCATTTGTCACATATTTAAACTATATGCAAATATAGCAATAATTCAGTGTTCAAATATAGCAATAATTCACTTTTAAAGAAGTGTTCATCACTGTAGTTTGTGATTTTGCAACACTCTTCCTTTTTTATGGTTTAAACTAAAAAAATACTGGTAAAACCAGAACAAAAGGGAAATAGCTCCTATTGTAAACAGATAACTTTGAATAATACAGATGCCTCAGCACTCCAGTGAATAAAAATGCCACCCAAGACAGACTTAGGGGCCTATTACGATGACCGTAACGGAGCGCGGGACTGGCTGCCCATGCTGCGGTGGTCCCGCCATGTACATTAGGATGTGCCCGCCACACGGCGCAGCACTACCATGTACTACATGGCAGACACCACGTGGTGCCTGCCATGTAGTGCATGACAATGAGGGGGGTACCATAGGTATCCCCCCATGTGCACCCCCCACCCCCATTCACCCTGGGGGCCCGCAACGGGCTCCCAATGCAAGGACCGTATGCCTTTCGATGGCGGCAACGCCGCCGTGTAAAGGCAATTGACTGCCAGCATCCTAATATGGATGGCGGTGTCTCGCAGACACCGCCACCATATGCAGGCACTTTTTTGCCGGTCGACAAGTCGACCGGCGGAAAAGCGGTGGACGGTCTTTCCATCCGCCGCGGACCCCCCAGCCATCCTAATGTGGCGGGGGGTCATTCTAGTGAGGATGGCGGGCAGGTCGACCCCGTGGGGCCGGCGGTAGCTACAGCAGGCCCAGCAGGGGGCAATCCGCCCGCCATCCTAATGGGTCCCTAAGTGAAGGACAAGGTGTCTTTTATAAATTCTTGCCAAATGGTCAAACACAAAATGTCTTTGTTATCGAAGAAAGCAACAAGGATGGTCTTGGGTTTGTCACTTAAACATCATTACTATTTCCTTTTTTCTCCCACGTATTAGACAAGAATATTGAATCCAAAATATTGACTGACTATAATATCATGATATCATTGATAAAAAAAATATGGCAGACAAAAGTATAAGGAAAAGTATATTGGTTTTTTATTTGTTCCAATATCATCAAAGTTAAAAACATAATTTACAATAGTACTATTTTAGGATATTGTTCTATGCTTTGATTTCTTTATTATTATATTTTTGTCGAGTTGTTGGGTATACTGGGGTTACGTGGGTAATGTTTTTCAAATGCATACATTAATTAGTGTTCATATGTTAACTGTATTCTTTTTGAAATTGTTAATTGTTTGGGTATAAGTTTAATTACTTTTTAATTCTTTTACAAAATTAAATTTTGGTCAGTGGCTCATTGGGGTATTGGGTGAGTAGTGTTTTAATTTCAATATATATATTAATTGTTATTAAATAATCATAATAATACTTGATTTTTAAAATTGTAATTTCTTTAATATGTTCAATTTGAAGCAATTTACTTATTTGGAAATGTGGGGTTAGTGTTTTTATTATGTGTATTAAATTGATATAAATTGTTGTATATTGTTATTGTTAATATTTTGTTATGTTTATTTATAGAATCATTTATTAATACATTTGTATTTTTTATATCGGGTTGAGAAGTTTGTTGTGTAATTGGGTAGCTACTGTTTTTAAAAGAAAATTAGTTAATGATTAATATTTAAAAACGTTTTAATTGTTTTTAAATTGTTACTTTCCTTTGGATTGTAAATGTATTAATTTATTTTCTTTTTGGATTGTGTCTTTTTGAGGCTTTAGTGGGTGTGACTTTTCAAAAAAAATATGTATTTACTAATTTGAAATGGTTGCTTATATTATATTTGTACATTTAAAATATGTATTCCAATGTTTTATTCAAATTGCAATATATTTAACTGAAATATATATTTTTGAAGTTGTTATTTATACATTAGATTAAAACATTCAGGTGTAACTTTATATTTTCTGTGTTCTATGAGACTGTATTTTTAATAATGAATATTAATTTGTATAATATTCTGTTTAAAAAATATTTATAATGTTTGAATATAATTGATTCTTTAATTTCTTACTCATATTTAACTATTAAGTTAAATGTGCACAAGCTTCCAAACCAGGAAGTGTTGGCAGCCATCTTATGACTCGGTAACCGAGTACAAGGCCTTCCATGCTGTTCAATGTCATCCTACCTTCATCGATGGGGCGACATGGCTATCGGCAAACTCATAACAGTGCTAATCTGTATTATACATTGCAAGGATGCTTTTTATTATAAATAAACAATTCAGGGGGTAGAGAGAGGAGACACTTCTGCTGACATCGAGAGGTCACTGCATGCTGAGGCTTTGCCAAGCAGCTGCCTAACACCTCTGTGAGTGGTGTCCAGTTCGTGACCAAGACGGGGTCCTACATTCTGTCCCACCAGGTAATGGGGTTTGATCCTCCTGTGGGGGGATTCTTGGCCATACATATTCACACACACCCTAGACGCACATAGAGTAGGGATTGCATAGCAGGAGTATGCCTGATTAGTACCTTGTTTTATATGTCTGCATATATACACTGTTTTAGCACCGTGGTGGAACTATACCTGTTATTTACGCTTCTGGTGTTCGTAATCACTTTCCTATGCTTCTGTCCACTGATTATCGCAGCACATGTATTATATACAAGAATAGCGTAAATATATTGAAGAACGTCCCATTGTGTATTCCCTGTATATTTCTCTGAGAACAAGAATGCACAAGTCACTGCGCGTAAAAAGTATATTCGCCCCTTATTCCAGAAATATAAATTTGCCCAATGTCGTCCAGCACTGCTTTTCCTCCAAATGCTACCTGATTTTTATGTATGTTTCTCCCTTGCATCCTATCTATGTTTGGCTTTAGTAAATCAGAGCTCGATCAGCCCATAGTTTGCACCCTAATTGATGATGGCACTGTCTTGTATATATCCTTTATATCTTAAATGAATTTACCTGTTTTAACACTGTATTTTCAAACTCAACTTTTTTTACCTTGTTTTTATCTGTAATTACTGATTATTATGCTATGAAAATGAGATATATTAATCAATTGTTTGTATGACTTCCACACTTTTATGATCTTAATGGTTAAGGTTGAATAAAGTTAATTGAATTGAATTGAGTGCACAAGTAACTCAGCGAAAGGGTTTCTAGATCTGTTACCACGATCCCTGAAGGTTCATGGTTGCCATGTTCAGTGGTTGCCAGAAACCATTCACTCCCTGTTTAGGTTAGGGGGGCTCATGGTGGCATTGTGAGCAAGCAGGTCTCTATGCCGACATATACAACAGGAGTGCATGGAATCAGTCTAGGCACCTCACCCAAAGTTTATGTTGTCCACAAACATGAAAATCCTACGGATTAGTGGGAACTACACAACACTGCTCTATATGTATCCAAGGTACGGCATTTACTTTTGTACACCAAAATTAACTCGTTTTTTGGTTTATGGCCCAGTTTCCTTGAAAAATTAAAAATTGCTTCAACTGCCTCGGCGCATTTGCAAGCTCTCTGGCTCAAGAGCTTGTCCCATCTCAAATTATCTTTCAGCAAAACCCCAGGATAGATACAATTCTGCACCTTGGTGATTGGTATTCCACCTCCACCAATATTATGTTTACAAGGGAAAGTTTTTTGAGACCATAGAGCATTATATATGACTTCTGGTGATTCATTTCTAAGTTTATTTCCCCCATTAGTTCATTAAAGGAGTGAAGGAGTAACTGCAACCCATTTGCCATGTGAGCAATGAAGACTGCGAATCACTGACATAATACCGAAAGTCACATTATCAAACCGCAAATATTTTGACACAAAAATATCGATATCAAAAATATCGATGTTGTATACTTAATTATAAAAATACAAAATTATCGATACCACAATATCGTAATGCAACTATATCGACAACACAAATATCGCACACAAATATCGCAATACAAAATATCGACGTTTATAAATAAATATAGTACATGTCTAAAATATCGACTACAAAAATATAGACATCAATATTATCGTTTTTTTCAATATAGCGACAACTCAAAAATACATTAAACCAATGACTTTAAACACCATAAATACAGTAAATTGCATAACCATACATATCACATTAAATTGAACCAACAACATAAATAAATAATAACATAATAAACACACTAATAATAATATTTTAAAATATATACTTGCAACATATTCAAACATTTTAATACATATTGTATATCATATTATATATATTTTATTAAAATATAGTTAGTTCATTGTCTCCTTCCTCACCCAAAAACAAATTGCTCTTAATTAGCGTTTTCCATATAAGGAAAACAATTAACAAACCAAGAAACAAAGTAAAGGTTAACCAATAGAAATACAGACGATCGAAATAAACCAATGAAATTCAACAAACAATTAAAAGACACTATATAAACCAAGAAAAATCTGTCTTATTTTCTACCTTAAACCAAAATAATTAAGGAAGGGGAAAATCTGCCGGATTTTGACCACAATCAAAGACTGCATCAAAATCAAGCCTACTACACTTAGGAAAAAGTAAGTAAATTACCATTTCTAAATAAGCAGTTAAATTAAAATGTAACACAGATTTCAATTGCTAACTAAAATTACTAACTTATATATTTTATCTCTTTATATTTCCACTACAGATATTACTCCAAAGAACGAGAACAAATAATTTACCTTGCAAAAACAGCTCACTAACAAAGTAAGTTTACTTTAAAAAGCCTTTGTAAAATCTCACTAAAAGGCAACTAAACACCTAATATATCCTAGACCCCCAAATCACCCCATTTAGACTTTTAAACCTTTTATAAGACTTTGTAAAATCTAACAAAAAAGTTAATAAAACTTTAGTCTATCCTAAACACCAATACCACCCCATGTAAAATTGTAAAACATCAAATAAAATATGTTTTATTTTCCTTTCACAGAAAACTTCTACCAAACAGCATTTATTGAACAAAGAACATCTCCATTTATAGACAACTAAATAACATTTGGTAAGTATATGTAAAAATTATTTTCTTTGTAACCATATAAACATGTATAATATACTTTTTCATATGTGTTTATATCATTTTTTTTTAGAATTTTCCACATCACAATGACTGAGGTGCCCAATTTATAACATCTCAGAAAGGGAAATTCTTATTGTGTTACATGGGGTACGTCTAAACCCAAGAGAAGCAAACGGGCCTTAAAGTGAACTGGAAATGTTCAAAATATTACTCAAATAAATGTTATGGTTCGCGCCACCACCAGGGAAACAACTGTATTATACACTAGAGAACATAACCATCCGCCAAATGTTTCTGAAATTGAAGTGATAGCAACCCTTGATAATGTAAAAGAATTAAGTACTAGCTCACAAACTCCTACAAGTGTTATACTTAAAGAAATTTTATCTAAAGTACCCAAAGAAGCAACCGGTCAATTACCATCCATTGCTTCAATTAACCTCTTCTATGCCCATGACGAGATAGTCTCGTCATGGAGCACGGTTGCGCTGTGCCCATGACGAGACTATCTCGTCATGGACCCCGCCCGCTAATGTAACGCCCGGCACAGGAGGGGGAACGGGAGGGGCACTGAAGGGGTTAAAAGAACCATAGCTAGGACCAAAAAAGCAACAACAACCACAATACCTATGCCTAACATTTTTGAAGATGTTATAATTCCCCCAGGACTAAGTATAACACACAGTGATGAAACTTTTATTTTCTTTGACAATAAAAATAAAGAATTATTATGTTTGCTACAATCTTCAAAAATGGATGATGGATGGCACCTTCACAAACTGCCCCAAGCCATTCTACCAACTTTACAGTATCCATGGGCAATATCATAACAGTTGCATCCCCTTTATATATGCATTGTTACCAAATAAACAGAATGCAACATATACTGAAGTGTTAGGTAAAATAAAGCAAGAAACGAACAACTTTTTTCCTCAAAGAATAATAGTAGACTTTGAGCAAGCCATGATTAATTCTATCCTTAAATTGTATCCCCACACATCTATACAAGGAAGTTACTTTCATTTCAACCAATGTTTATGGAGACATTTACAGAAATCTGCACTTAGGGGCCTGTTAGGATGGCGGGCAGACCCTAGCGGTGCTGGGACCAGCCGTCAGTGGTGAGGCGGTCCCGCACCGGCAATTAGAATGCCACTGCCACTGTGGCGGTGGCATCCCCTATTCCCAGCATTGTGGCGGGTGGTGCTCACAGCACTGCCCGCCACAATGCTGGGAATGCACTTCGTGCATTGACATGCACATGGTGACAGGCACCGCGTGGTGCCTTGTCCGTGCCAATGCAGTGGGGTACCATAGGTACCCCCCATGTGCACCCCCCGCCTACCTGGGGGCCCGCTGCGGGCCCCCATAGGAAAGACCGCAAGCCTTTCCATGGCGGCTATGCCGCCATGGAAAGGCACATCTCCGCCTGCATGCTAATATGGATGGCAGTGTCTTGCAGACACCGCCACCATGTTAGACCCTTTTTCCGCCCGGTCTCCTGTGAGACCGGCGGAAAACCGGCGGACGGTCTTTCCATCCGCTGGGGTCCCCCCGCCATCCTAATATGGCGAGGGGAAATGGGTGGCGGGCGGATCGCCACCGCCATACGGGCGATCCGCCCACCATTATAATAGACCTTAAAGTGTGGAAAATGAAACAAATATTACCTTTGCATACCAAATTAAAAATCTAATTGCCCTGGCCTATGTGTCGCACTTTCTAAAGACTTACTTGAATAAGACTAGAATTGTACCAGCATCCACGGGAGCGAAGCATAATTCCCAACTCTCCCCAAGGGTATGACCATTTCCAAGAAGAGAAAATCTCCTGAACAATGAACAATATCCCCAGGAAGAGCAGGGACAATCAAGGGACCACCGGAAGCCCACCAGCAGAGCCAAAGGAAATAGGGAGGGAGGTGTCGGAAGGCAGTGTCCAGTACTGCAGAAAGGGAAGATAACAAACAGGTAGGGAGGAGAGCATTAGAATATATTCCCTGCAGTCTAAAGGTAGAAGAAACAACAAACAACTGTGTGGAAGGTCGACAAGACCCCCTCATACTCACACTTGCACCATGAAGAAATGAGCTGGTCCAATGTCTTTCCGTAGTAATCCAACCCAAGGTGGGGAAGAGGCAAGTCTATGATTCCCAAAGAATAGGCAACAAATGTATAAAGGCAACCCTCGACAGTGAAGGCTCAGAGCAGTTGTAACGGAGTAGTGCTTGTTCAATAAAGTTTTTGTTGAAAGTCTCTATTCCGTTTTTCACTGTGATACCGAAATAAACAATCCAAACGGTGCACGTTACTGTTTCTCTCCTGGTTGTCCCGAAAGGGCAAAAAATGAAATAATGTGGAGTAAAGTCCGTTGCATCACGGAGGATAATTAATACAGCGGGGAGCCGTGTTACCCTATGCTCCCACGGGAGGCTGAAGGCGGGGTACCAAGACAACAGGTTTAGGCGCGAGCAGCGTGTAAGAGGCAGCAGGGTTTGTGAGTGTGGTTTGTCTCGGTTTCCTGTGCGCCTTGAAAGGAGAATGCGGCGGTGATGTGCGTGTCAGGGCCAGGTCCACGAGAGAGGGATGTGGGGCATGTCTCCGGCCAGAAGCACCGGGAGCGCACTCACGCGTGTAGAGTTCTCGGGTCCATGGGGGTGATAGCAAACGTATGGAAAGGGAACGTTTCCAGGAAAAGGACACCATACGTTTCCTGGTACCGAAGATCCTCAGCAAGTCGAGCCAGGATAAATGCAGAATCTTCGAAGTAGAATTCAAAAGGGCAGAATACCAATGAAGGGTCCCAATCCAAATCGGGAAACTCAGTTCCGGCAGAATGGCGTGGTCCACTAAAGGTCAGTAAGCCAAGCAACGGACACAGGGCGGGGCTTCCTTTAAATAGAACTCATCTACCAATGAGCTTTCCCCAGTGTGATATGGGACGGTACACAACGTGGCTCTCAGGAATGATGCATTATGGGAGAGGTAGTGTATGGACAGGAACTAAGGATAAGGCACAGGCAAACACCATCAGCTGATCCGCGCCACCAAGAAGTCGGCACTCAAAGAACGACTGGACAACAACGCCCACGACAGCAAGGAACTCTTCAGCATCGTCAAAGAGTTCTCCAACCCCAGCGCTGGAAACAACGACACCACTCCCTCGCAAGACCTCTGCGACTCACTCGCCTCGTTCTTCCACCGCAAGATCGCCGACATACACAACAGCTTCGACGCACAGACCACGCACCCTACCACCGAACCAACGCCCGCCACCACCACCCTCTGCAACTGGACCCCGATCAGCACCGAAGACATCACCCGCACGATGAACTCCATCCACTCCGGATCACCAACCGACCCCTGCCCCCACCACGTCTTCAACAAGGCCGACTCCGTCATTGCACCCCATCTCCGGGACATCATCAACTCCTCCTTCCACACCACCACCTTCCCGGAGAGCTGGAAGCACGCCGAGCTTACCGCCCTCCTGAAGAAACCAACGGTGGACCCCACCGACCTCAAGAACTACCGTCCCATCTCGCTCCTTCCTTTTCCGGCCAAAGTCATCGAGAAGACCGTCAACAGACAGCTCGCCGCCTTCCTCGAGACGAACGGATCCCTCGACCCCTCGCAGTCCGGATTTCGGGCCAACCACAGCACCGAGACCGCCCTAATCGCAGCCACCGACGACATCAGAACCCTGATCGGCAACGGGGAAACAGCGGCCCTCATCCTCCTGGACCTCTCTGCGGCGTTCGACACAGTCTGCCACCGCACCCTAGTGAAACGCCTCAGCAACATCAGAATCCGAGAGAAAGCACTGGAGTGGATCATCTCGTTCCTCGCCGGAAGAACCCAGAGAGTCCGCCTCCCCCCGTTCAGAGCCGAGGCCACCGAAGTCATCTGCGGCGTACCACAAGGATCTTCACTCAGCCCAACCCTCTTCAACGTCTACATGAGCCCCCTCGCAGCCATCGCACGCCAACACAACCTCAACATCATCTCCTACGCCGACGACACCCAGCTGATCCTCTCCCTCACCAACGACCCCACCACCGCCAGAACCAGCCTACACGAAGGGATGAAAGACGTCGCCGACTGGATGAAGAACAGCCGCCTTAAACTGAACTCAGACAAGACGGAAGTCCTCATTCTGGGATCATCACCCTCCGCCTGGGACGAATCTTGGTGGCCCTCGGCCCTGGGCACCGCTCCCAAGCCAACGGACCACGCACGCAACCTGGGCTTCATCCTGGACTCCTCCCTGTCGATGACCAGACAAGTCAACGCCGTCTCATCTTCATGCTTCAACACCCTGCGTATGCTCCGCAAGATCTTCAGATGGATCCCCACTGAAACCAAGAAGACCGTTACCCAGGCACTCGTCACCAGCCGACTGGATTACGGGAACACCCTCTACGCCGGAACCACAGCCAAACTTCAAAAAAGACTCCAACGCATCCAGAACGCCTCCGCACGACTCATCCTGGACATCCCCCGACACAGCCACATCACCGGACACCTGAGAGACCTGCACTGGCTCCCCGTCAGCAAGAGAATCACGATCAGACTCCTCACCCACGCACACAAGGCTCTCCACGACCTGGGCCCCAAGTATCTCAACGACCGCATGACCTTCTACACGCCCACCCGCCAGCTACGATCGACCAGCCACGCCCTCGCCACCGTACCACGCATCCGCAGAGCCACCGCCGGAGGAAGATCCTTCTCCTACCTGGCAGCCAAGACTTGGAACTCCCTCTGCACCCACCTTCGGCGAACCCAAGACCATCTCTCCTTCAGGAAGCAGCTCAACACCTGGCTGTTCGAGCAGTAACTTACCCCCCTCCTCCCGGGTGAGTAGCGCGCTTTACAAATGCCGTGATTGATTTATTGATTGATCGATCGATGTGTAACAGTTCTCCCACCTAATGGTCTATTTACTGGTCGGGGTTTGTCAGGGTGCAAAGCATGACACCTTCTTATTAGAAGGGGTGCATGAACCTGATCAGCAGGTTCCCAAGTTCTATCTTCGGGAGAATACCCCACCCAATCAATCAAGTATTGTAGTTTTCCTTGTTCCCTGCGAGAATCTACTATTCGCTTGACTTCATATTCTTGTTGTCCATCTATAAAGATGGGGGGAGGAGGGGGTTCAGGGCAAGAAGGTTGTTTGTATTTCTTAAGTAAAGAAATATGAAAAACAGGATGCATTTGATATTCAGGTGTTAGCTCAAGTCTAAGGGCCACAGGGTTAATAATGCGAGAGACTTTAAAAGGCCCTATATATCGAGGTTGCAGTTTCCTTGGTCCTGATAATCTGAGGTTTCTTGTAGCCAACCATACTTGCTCTCCTACTGTGTATGTAGGTGCAGGGCGTCTATGTCTATCTGCCTGTTCTTTCATGTGTCTCTTGGCTTCGTGTAGTTTCTGTTTGGCCTGGTTCCATATTGATGAGAGTTGTGTATGATGTTCCTCTACAGCAGGTGTCTCAGATAAAGAAAGAGGAAAGTGTAAGGGTAAACAAAGGGGGTGATATCCATAGGAAAAGAAGAAGGGGGAGATTTGGGTGGCTGAATGACAGGAATTGTTGTAGGCGAATTCCGCTAAAGGAAGGGCCCTTACCCAATCACTGGTAACAGTGCCTAACAAACAACGTAAGAACTGCCCCAACGTTTGATTAATTCTTTCTGCCTGCCCGTCAGTTTGGGGGGTGATAGGCCGAAGAAAGGCGGTGATCTATGTGTAAAGCCTTACACATACCTTGCCAAAACCGGGAAATGAATTGGGGCCCTCTGTCAGAAACGATCATAGAGGGTAATCCATGTAATCTCACTATATGTTGTAGGAATATGTCTACGAGTTCCTTGGCTGTAGGCAGTTTTGTAAGAGGTATAAAATGAGTCATTTTGGACAACATGTCTACGACTACTAAGATGGTTCTATACCCTTGTGTATTGGGCAAATCCGTAATAAAATCCATACTAATGGAAGATCAAGGTGTGTGGGGGATGGGCATGGGATGTAACAAACCCGCAGGGGCGCAATGCAGAGCTTTCTGCCTGGCACAAGTGGACAAGCTTTCACATAATCGTAGATGTCCCGATTCATCCCCTTCCACCAAAACCATCTCTGACAGGTGTGTATTGTTTTGTCTGTACCAGGATGTCCTGCCAAGGGGGAAGAATGGCACCAGTTCATTATTAAGACACGTAGTTCGTCAGATGGAAGATATAATCGACCCTTATGGTAATATAAGCCGTCAGTGATAGAATTCTTGGAATCCGACAACCAATCTTCGGGTTTAAGTGAGATACATTCAGTAGCTAGTGTCTTAAAGAAATCCTTTTCAAAGCCTAGGTCACCGATAGCTACTATCTTATTCTCAGGAATGATAAGAGGGGGTGTTTCTTCTATGGGTTTTTCCTCTTTACCCAAGCGTGAGAGTGCATCGGCTTTGCCATGTTTGGCTCCGGGTTGAAAAGTTATCACAAAATCATATTCACTAAAAAAGGAAACCCACCTCATTTGTCTTGGGGTAAGTGCCTTTACTGATTTAAAAAATTGCAGATTGCGGTGATCAGAGAATATGGTAATGGTGTGTGGCGACCCTAGCAAGTAATGTCTCCACTCTTGAAACGCAAGTTTTATGGCCAGCAACTCTCTTTCACCTATGGTGTAATTTTGTTCAGCAGCAGAGAGTGTTTTGGAGAAGTATGCTACAGGATGAAGTGCCCCATCCTGGGGGTTTCGTTGGGAGAGGACCCCCCCTACCGCATATTGTGATGCGTCAGCTTCCAAAAAATAGGGTTGAGCCGTATCTGCATGTCGTATAATAGGAGCAGAGACAAATCTCTGTTTTAACTTTTGGAAGGCTTGTTCTGCTGTATCATCCCACTCAAACACCACCCCTTTTTTGAGAAGTTTAGAAATGGGGGTGATGAAGTCAGAAAAGTGATCAATGAACCTCCTGTAGAAGTTGGTGAATCCTAGAAAACATTGTATCTCTTTTACATTAGTGGGACTGGCCCAATTGGTTATAGCAGATACTTTGGAAGGATCCATATGTATCCCTTCAGGGGAGATAAACTCCAAAAAGTCAACTTTTGTTATATGGAATAGACATTTATCAAGTTTGGCAAAGAGATGGTTGTCTTTGAGACGTTGCAAAATGGTCTGAACGTGGTGTACGTGTTCTTGTTCTGATTGTGAAAAGACAAGGATGTCGTCAATATAGACGATTACAAAAAGGTCAAGAATTTCTCTTAGAATTTCGTTAATAAAAAACTGAAAAGCTGCCGGGGCATTGCATAAGCCGAACGGCATTACACAATATTCGTAGAGCCCAAACTTTGTGCGAAAAGCCGTCTTCCACTCATCTCCTTGCCGGACACGAATCAGATGGTAAGCTCCACGAAGGTCCAGCTTAGTAAGATCTTCGCATTTCGGACCTGATCGAGAAGAGTGGAGATGAGTGGAAGAGGGTATTAGTTCTTGATTGTGACCTTATTAAGGGCACGGTAATCCAAACACGCTCTCAATCCCCTTCTCACTTGGGAATAAAAAAAATAGGAGAAGAGACCGGGGAGGTGGAGTGACGGATATAGCCCTTCTTGAGCATATCCTGTAGATAGTCATACAAGTACTTATTTTCTGGCTCAGTGAGAGAGTATATTCTGCTCACAGGCAGAATTGCCCCTGGAACCAAATCTATCCGGCAGTCATATGACCTGTGGGGGGGCAGAGCTACTGCTTTTGCATCATCAAACACATCCTTATAATCAAGGTATTCTGAAGGCAACTCAGTAGTGCTTATGGTGTCCATAGCACAGCATAAGGTAGTTTGCCATGTAGGAGATTCTTGATAACAATGTACCAGACAATAATGGGACCGTAAGGTGACGTGTCTTGAGACACAATCAATATGGGGATTATATAATTGTAACCAGGGTACCCCTAGTATGGCACCAAAATTAGGTGTGTCTATTAAATCAAACTGAATGTTTTCTGAATGGCCGTTATCGCACACCATCGTAAGACTGGGGGTCTGGAAAGCTAGTAGACCCGAAGACAGTTCAGTGCCATCTACTGCCCGGATCTTCTCTGGTTGCTCTTTTGGAAGGAAGTCTATTCCTAAAGTCTTGGCCAAGGAAATATCTAAGAAGTTCCCCGTGGCCCCTGAATCTAAAAGTATAGGCATCGTCTTTCTGTGTTGAGATGGTAAAATCAAGACTATCATCAACGTGAAATGTCGAGGTACCAAAGAAAATGTGTTAGCTAACACTTGTGAGATCTGTAACAAAGAAAGACTTGGAGGGTCGATCCCTTTGTCCTCCAAGTCTTTTAGTTTTCCGATCCTGTAGTATATCCTGTCTGTACAGGGGAGGCTTTAGACCCTACCTTAGGTTTAACTGGACACTCCCTCGCATAATGACCCCCTTTACCACAATAAAGGCATAAATTGAGTTTTCTGCATTTCTCTCGTTCCATCGGGGATAATGGGCCCCTAATTCCACCGATTTGCATCGGCTCACAGGTATCTTTCGATTCTTTCTTCTCTACTTTGCCCAACAGAAAACGGGGATAGTCTCCTTTGGTCTTCCCCTCGCCTTTCGTTTAGACGATGATCCAGCTTTACCACCAAGTCTATGAAAGAGGAACAGTCTTCAGGCGGGTCGACTATTTGTGACAGGATGTCCTTTAACTCGTCTTTTAAACCTCTATAGAACAATGACGTCCTCTTCTCTTCTGGCCACTGAGTTTCTGTGATCAGTCTATTAAATGTGGTGATGTAAGTCAAGAGATCTTTTGACCCCTGTTTCAAACCCAGCAATTCATTATCACTGGCTTGCATGTAGGAGTGTTGTGCAAAAAGACTTTTCATCCTATCTTTGAATAGTGTTAAGTCATATAAAACAGGGTCGTCAGTCTCCACTAGAGGCACCGCCCAAAGAGTGGCGTTGCCTGTTAAATAGGAAATGATAAAAGCAACTTTAGCTGCGTCATCTGGGAAGGAGGAGGCGCGACACAAGAACTGAAGGTGGCATTGGTTCATGAATACCCCGAATTTACCACTGTCTCCGTTAAACCTTTCTGGCATGGCTAATGGAGTTGGGGTTGGAGACACGACTGTCACATTAACAGGCGGAGCCCCACTATGAGCAAGGGAGGGATCAGGAGTGGTAGAGGAGGGCGAAGTAACATGAAAGTGTGCGGGTTGTATATAGCTCCTCTTGTATTTAGAGGCTGCCTCTTCTACCCTGACCTCTAATTGCTTCTGTGTCTTTAAGTGATCTAGTTCAGTAACTAAACGCTGGTTTTCTGTTTTCAATAGGCGTAACTCCGCTTGTAAATTCACCACAGCGGAGGCCAATTCATTCATAATAGTGTCAGGCGTCTCACTAGACAGAGTAGCGTCCATGAGAGCGTTATCCACCTTCGCTCAGGGGATATTACTATTCGGGGGCTTGGCTTTCTGACGCACTTTCTAAGGACTTACTTGAATAAGGCTAGAATCGTACTAGCATCCACGGGAGCGAAGCGTAATTTCCAACTCCCCCCAAGGGTATGACCACTTCCAAGAAGAGAAAATCTCCTGAACAATGAACAATACCCCCAGGAAGAGCAGGGACAATCAAGGGACCACCGGAAGCCCACCAGCAGAGCCAAAGGATATAGGGAGGGAGGTGTCGGAAGGCAGGGTCCAGTACTGCAGTAAGGGAAGATAACAAACAGGGAGGGAGAAGAGCATTAGAATATATTCCCTGCAGTCTAAAGGTAGAAGAAACAACAAACAACTGTGTGGAAGGTCGACAAGAGAAGGCAGGTTGTGTACCCCCTCATACTCACACTTGCACCATGAAGAAATGAGCTGGTCCAATATCTTTCCGAAGTAATCCAACCCAAGGTGGGGAAGAGCCAAGTCTATGATTCCCAAAGAATAGGCAACAAACGTATAAAGGAAACCCTCGACAGTGAAGGCTCAGACCAGTTGTAACGGAGTAGTGCTTGTTCAATAAAGTTTTTGTTGAAAGTCTCTATTCCGTTTTTCACTGTGATACCGAAATAAACAATCCAAACGGTGCACGTTACTGTTTCTCTCCTGGTTGTCCCGAAAGGGCAAAAAATGAAATAATGTGGAGTAAAGTCCGTTGCATCACGGAGGATAATTAATACAGCTGGGAGCCGTGTTACCCTATGCTCCCGAGGGAGGCTGAAGGCGGGGTACCAAGACAACAGGTTTTGGAGCGAGCAGCGCGTAGGAGGCAACAGGGTTTGTGAGTGTGGTCTGTCTCGGTTTCCTGTGCGCCTTGAAAGGAGAATGCGGCGGTGATGTGCGTGTCAGGGCCAGGTCCACGAGAGAGGGATGTGGGGCGTGTCTCTGGCCAGAAGCACCGGGAGTGCACTCACGCGTGTAGAGTTCTCGGGTCCATGGGGGTGATAGCAAACGTATGGAAAGGGAACGTTTCTAGGAAAAGGACACCATACGTTTCCTGGTACCGAAGATCCTCAGCAAGTCGAGCCAGGATAAATGCAGAATCTTTGAAGTAGAATTCAAAAGGGCAGAATACCAATGAAGGGTCCCCATCCAAATCGGGAAACTCAGTTCCAGCAGAACGGCGTGGTCCACTAAAGGTCAGTAAGCCAAGCAACGGACACAGGGCGGGGCTTCCTTTAAATAGAACTCATCTACCAATGAGCTTTCCCCAGTGTGATATGGGACGGTACACAACGTGGCTCTCAGGAATGATGCATTATGGGAGAGGTAGTGTATGGACAGGAACTAAGGATAAGGCACAGGTAGATTGATGAGTAACATTATGTGCCAGTGACAGATGTGGCTGAGCATTATAACATTTTAATTGAAAGTCCATTTTACCATCAAAATGAACAAAAGTTATCTCCCCATCTAGATTATTTTGAGGATACCTGGGTGGGGAGATTACACAGATCAGGCCATAGGCGTCAACCTAAATTTCAAATTCCTTGGTGGAATGTGTATTTAACTACACTTAACCAAGAAGCTAAAACAAACAATGCAGTTAAGGGTTGGCATAATGCCTTCCTATCTTCTACAGGATGAAGCACTCCTAACCTACATAAACTATTACTTGCCATACAAAAAGAACAAAGCTTCCAAGAACTCAGAATGCAACAATCTGTCATCCAATTAAAACCAAAACTATCTAGACAAACTAATCAAATGTATTAGTATCTCCAACAGCAAGTTCAGCTATTCCCTTCCACAAGAGGCCTTGAGTACTTAAATATGATAGCTAAAACTCTACTCTAAAACATATAAACAATGTAAATATTTCATTCTGAATAAAAAAATAATTAGAATAAAAACAGTGCATTCTTTTAAATCAAAAAAATAATTAATTTGTCTAATATGTGTTATAAATGTATCTATACATATGATAGACAAATTTATTAAACGGCAAAGCAACTAAACAACAACTGTAATTAAATTAAAATCATTTCCCTCCCACAATTTAAATATTTAAAAACACTTACCTTTCCCGTTGCTCTAATACGAAAATGCCACATCTTCCAAAGTAATCCAGGTAGTTTACAATCCATAGATATTAAAAATAAACCCCAATAAAATGTAAAAAAGCAACTGTACCAAAAACTTAATCCTCCAGGTAAAAATCGACAATCCAATAACCATGAAAAGCCCAAAAAATACTATAAAACTAAGAACTGCTGTATGAAAAAAGAATAATGGAGGAAGTATAAAATAATTATTAGTTAATATAACTAATACAGACATCCTTACAAAAAATTTGCAATGTTCCGTAATTCCAAACTTCTTCGTCGTTAAACCTACAAAACAAAAACAAACATTCCCAACCACACAAATGTACACATAATACACTTAAAAACATGACTATAAACATTATTCACACAGAATTAATGTAAAAACAACATAAATATAAAAAAATCAAACTAGGCCGCAAATACGGAACACAACGTTAACAATTAATAACTAAATAAAACACTAAGCACACCATTACTTCGAAAACATAACTCCACGCACACTAATTTCAACATTACTACCTTCAAAATACACTAAAAATATTTTAATATTAAAGAAAATTACTCCTACCTTCTCATACACAAAGCAGCTCCCAACCGCGAACTTCTTTCTTCCCAAATGACCCAAAACAACAGTGAGCAGTTACTATATTAAAGCCCCAAACAAAGATAGCAACTATAAACATATTAAATAAATGGGTAAACTATTTATTTAATATGATACAATGGTTTAAAAATTACTGGTAAATTCTAATAAAATACTTACAAATTCACTAGATTTTTTATATTGATCTGTTTTTTATATTATGTAAAATTATAATATTAAATACTATGAATTAATCATATTTAACCCCTTCGACGCGCATGACGGAACGGTTCCGTCATGCACGTCAGTTGCGCTGTGCGCATGACGGAACCGTTCCGTCATGGCCCCGCCCGCGCACGGAACCTTCAGCGTGGCGCGGAAATCCGCGCCGCGCTGAAGGGGTTAATATTATAAATATAAAAATGTATATACGTCAAACAACAATTACTAAAATTTTGTATTAATGTTGTTTTTTGTTAAAAAAAACTGAGTTGTAAATAAAATGAACTGTTATTAAATGTAATAATAATTAATATTAATAATGTATTATTAATATTAATAATTAAAATATATTTTGTTTGTATTACAAAATTAAACTATGTTATTTATATCTGAAATGTATTGTACAAATATTTTCAGTATATAATGTTAATAAATACTTACCAAAATGTATAACAGTTGTAAAAATTTTAAAAATAACAAAGAATATTTAGCACTTATTATAAATATATACTAATGTATAAAATGTTCATAAAAATGTATACGCATCATGCTATATTTCTAACATATAAACAATTGTGAAGTACAATTTCTTTTATTGTTAAAAATGTTTTTGTATTATTTACTTCTTAAAATATACATATTATTAAATTGTATTTTTCTGTAATAAATACACTCTCCTGTAGATATATATATATTTTGTGATTATTTTTATACTGTTTAATAAAAAAATCACATTTTGGATTTATCTGTCATTTTTATGTTTTATATAATAAAAATTATTAATAAAAATGAGATTTCTATTTTTTTGACTACCTTTTCATTGCTATCACATTTAGGGGCCGATTCCGATCCGGGTCGGAAGGGCACCGAACGCGATCCGGCCGGAACAACTACGAGCCGAACGCGTGTTTTCCGCCTGACTCATACAGCTGTACGAGCGAGCAAGTACGATGCGAGCTACGTGAAATTCACCGACCGAGTCGTTTCCGGGTCCAAACCGCTCCGTACGTCTCGATCGGAAGCTAACCACGGCATGCAATGGATGCGATTTACGACCGAGCCAGTACGATGCAAGCGTCGGACAGCCTGTGCGAGCCGCAGTGTCCTGCTCGCAAAACGTCCGGGTCGTTGCCTTTGGGGGTCCGCGTCGGACCCCCTGTCAGCCGCAGCCCTACGACTCGGACACAGGGAGAGACCCAAGGGTACCCCCAACACAGGCATGTACGGTGCGGATGGCACCGACGCGTACCCACTGTAAGGGGCGCCCTTGCACGAGACGTACCCATTAAGTCAATGGGAGCCCATGTACACGTCGTACGACCGACTCCCATTGATTTCTATGGGAGTCCGACCAAACCGAGTCTGGCAGCATACGGCCGCATCGTACTCGCTTGGTCGGACTGCAGGACTCCGGCTCGGTCGGAAAACACTCCGGATCCGGCTCGGTTGGAGTGCTTGCCAACCCGGATCGGAATCGGCACCTTAATGTACATAATTAAATATTTTGTAATAAATTATTTATTATAAAATGCATAATTTACATTGTATAATATATATCATATAGCTGTTCTTGATGTAAATATAACGAATATGTTTTAACTAATTTTAACTCTAATAAAATTATTATCATATATTTTAAACACACTCACCTAAATTATGCTTACTACTCCACTCAACATAAATACCCAATAATAATTTTAATTAAAAAACGTATTTTACTATTCCTACTGCACTTTGTATTTAATTGGGGTAGGTACTGGACACTAAACTTAATTAATTTACTATTCCAACTCCAGTCAATATTTATTTGGGGTAGGTGCTGGACACTGAACCTAATTTAATTACTATTCTCACTCCAGTCTGTATTTAATAGGGGTAGGTGCTGGACACTAAACTTAATTAATTTACTATTTCCACTCCAGTCAGTATATAATTGGAATAGGTGCTGGACACTAAACTTAATTAATTTACTATTCACACTCCAGTCAGTATTTAATTGGGATAGGTGCTGGACACTAAACCCAATTAAATTACTATTCCGACTCCAGTAAGTATTTAATTGGGTAGGTGCTGGATACTGAACTTAATTAATTTACTATCCCCACTCTAGTCAGTATTTAATAGGGGTAGGTGCTGGACACTGAACCTCATTTAATTACTATTCCCACTCCAGTCTTTATTTAATTGAGGTAGGTGCGGGACACTGAACTTAATTTAAATACTATTCCCACTCCACTCAATATTTATTTGGGGTAGGTGCTGGACACTAAATCTAAATAAATTACTATTCCCACTCCAGTAAGTATTTAATTGGGGTAGGTGCTGGACATTAAACTTATTTAATTTACTATTCCCACCCCAGTCAGTATTTAATAGGGGTAGGTGCTGGACACTAAACCTAATGTAATTACTATTCCCACTCCAGTCTATATTTAATTGGGGTAGGTGCTGGACATTAAACCTAATTAATTTACTATTCCCACTCCAATCAGTATTTAATTGGGGTAGGGGCTGGACACTAAACTTAATTAATTTACTATTCCCACTCCAGTCTGTATTAAATTGGGGTAGGTGCTGAACACTAAACATAATTAATTTACTATTCCCACTCCAATCAATATTTAATTGGGGTAGGTGCTGGACACTAAACTTTATTAATTTACTATTCCCACTCCAGTCAGTATTTAATAGGTGTAAGTTCCCTAAATGTTTGTAAATTTTTTAATGTTGTTTATACTAAACATATATATATATATTTTTAAACTTAAATGTGTTGTATTTTCTGAAATAACCACCCTTATCTCCTATAAATCCAACATACCACTCATAAATTTTACTTTGAAAATCGAAATGAATTTTAAAATAAAAATTAGATTTTTTACAATTTATACCAATTCAAATAAAAAAATTTAAACCACTCCCCACCCTTATCCCCAATAAACCCAACAACCCACTCCTAAATTTAAATTTGAAATTCGAAATTAAATTATAAATTCATAATTAAAATGTTTAAATTTTACCTTTTTTTTTTAAAACACTCTCCACCCTTATCCCCTATAACCTAACATCCCGCCCCTAAAACAATATAAAAAAAGACTTTGTTTTATAAATTGTAAAAAAATGTACTACTTAACATTAACTATAAAATATTTGAAAAAACATACAAAAACGATATTTTGATATGTCGATATTTTTACTATCGATATTTCTAACATCTATATTCACCAAAACACCTTAAAACTATATTAACTACATCGATATACAGAACATCGCTATTTCATACCCTAGATATTATGAACTCGATATTTCTGTACAACGATATAAAAAATTCAATATTTTGACTGTGCACCGAAGACTGTATCATCAGCGTAAAGTAAAATGGGGACTGGGTGGCTCCCAACCATATGTAAATCCTTACCTGTGGTTACCAACTATGATTCGAAGGAGTTTATATAAAAAAAGAAATAAAAAAGGGGTTAAAATGCAACCTTGTCTAACAACTCTACTATAATTAAAAGGGGGCTGTGCATTTGCAATGTAAACCAAAACGAACCTGTGCGGTCATTCCCCAGTGCAAGCACTTGAAAAGGTCAATCAAGGCATGATCAATACCTGCCTTGAACCAAAAACACAAAAGAACCCCGGGTCTACAAAGTGCGGAAGAGTGCACATGGAGTGTCCCTTTTAAAGGAAGTTTTTTCTCACCCACTCAAAGATGGTATGCTTCATCATAGGGTAACCATGTCGCATTATGAACCTAGCCATAACGTAGGCTACAATCCCCTCTCTGAGAGGGAGGAGCTCAGGGATGTTTTCTTTGACAGAGAGGTATACTAAATACCTTAAGTGAGCTGGGTGTGATGAAGGGGGCAAAATAAAAATGGGTGTGAAGCAAAACTAGTTTCATGGTACGCAACAGACTTTATTAGGGCGTCCCTAGACCAGGATTAAAACCAGGCAATATCAAGAGGGGACTGAACGTGTCATAAGGTGAGGAGTATGTCGACATATTTCAGCCTAGTACCCTCATAAGAGGTGTATTGCAGCTTTCTTGTATGCTACTACAAAATGTGTGCAACCAAATATTGAGTAAAATAGAAGAAAAATTTCAGTATAAAAAAACAGTGGTTGGAGTGGTAATCCACTCAGTCGGGAGTTCACTGGTAGGTACTGCCTGAAATTGCACCTCTTGTAGGGGACCAATACATCAATATGCTGTGTACTATCAACTACAATGTATTAACTTGCCTGCGAATGTCAGGTAACATACCCCTTGCACACAAGCCCTGGAACCTTGAATGTGAAAAAACAAAACACTCTCTGGGGTCTACCACCTGTAAAAGGTAATTTCCCATGTGGCTCCTGTGGAGTATGTGCCCAGGCATCCCATTCCACACGTGTTGATATTGGCGCTACCAAACCCTGGGAACAGTGACAACATACAAACTGTAATAGCGAACAGGTAATATATCTAATTTTCTGTCCCTGTGGTTTAAAGTACATTGGGATGATGACATGCAAGGTTAAGACATGGATAATGGAACACAAGAGCACCATTAGGTGCAACTAGCAAGCCACAAAACTGACTACACACTCCTTAGAGAAGAGTCACCAGGAGATGATCGTCAAAGACTGTGATGGACAAGCCCACTATTCCCCTGTTTGTCCCGAAGGTGACTCAATATTTGTTTAAGAGAGAACAAAAATGGATCTTCAGACTACATAGTGACAACAAGGCCTTAATGATGACATTTCCTGATCCACACGATCACAGACCAGACAAGGGACCATAGCATGATGACAATCTGGAATATATAATTCCTCTGACGGTTTCCAGTCAGATAATATAACAACATAATCATTACACACTCTTTTGATACATATATACATACCATGAAGAGATGACTACGCTTCAGTGGTTATCTAAATGATACACATATGGTCTCTCTAGCCTATATATTGATTATAACTGCTTCACCAAGTTATTCAAACTGAGCAACTGTCAATACTTTTACCTGTCCTAACACTGCTCAGGACCACGTTTCCCAGTTCGCCAGAATACCTGTGGCATGAAAAGAAGTCAACTCACTTGCTTTCGCTCTAACATGGGCTTGGACTATGTTCCCAGTATACTGTAACACTGCCGCGTTGGGCAATCAAACGAAGGACTACAGTTCCCACCAATTTTGTAGTTCTCTAAACAGCCTTGTAGTTTGCTTGAAAGAAAGGGGTGTGGCTTGAGATGTTACACTCTCCTAACGTCACCTAGGAAGGCAACATAAGTAACTCTGCTTAACGCCACAAGTCACCACCTCCCTCCGTGCAATCCGCGCCGCCTGCCATCTGGTCATTCAGGTATGTTCTAACAGCTGGAGGGCTCTGACTAGCACCATGTATTTGATCAACCGCGGTCCTTTAAACGACGGTCATTAATCTTTTTTAGACGGCGGTCGGCAATCTATCATTTCTCTCTCATGATGTATATTTACACCTAAAAGATTAGCACTTTAACTCCCCCAGGGGGCTTTTGGAGCCACACACCTGTGAATCGCAGTAGGGTCTTCAGGGTCCCGCATGGCGGATACCGGGCTAGCTACCCTTGCAGTCTGTTTATACATAAGATGGGGATGATTCGGCAGTGTACTTAACCTGCGCTTCTCTATCATGGGGTCATAAGCTATAGTGAGAACCGTGTCTCTCTGTTAAGGGGTCACGAGGAATGTGATATATATCTTGTATTCTTTTTTTTATTCGCCATATGAGATTTGATACCTTATTCAACCTGTAGCACCAATCCAGGTCTCAAGAGACTTGATACATGACACATACTTTTTATGGTCATATGAAATTTGGTGCCTTTTTCTACCTGCAGCACCTAATCTAGGTCTCCCGAACATATTTGTGATCCTTTCAAAATTGTGGCACCAGCATGCACCAATTTTTTCTCTGCTACCTAATCATAGTGTATATCCTCTCATACTTTGTGCTTTTAACCATAATCCACATTATATTGACATAATGGGGAATTTTATGTGGTCTGTGAGCAAGCTATTTGTTTCACTAACCTAGTTTGATCCCTGAGTAAATAATTTACACTTGTCCTCTTAAATTTGTAGTTATTGATGCCGCCTTGAGTTTTGCACCTTAGTAACATTGGGGTATGTTACCTGAGATTTGCAGGTAAGCTAATTCATGTTTGTTGATAGTACACATCATATTGATGCATTGCTCCCCTACAAGAAATACTAATTGTTAGAAACTGTTGGAATGAGTGCTACAAATAAATGCATGTCATTTTGAAACAGTCTCTTTCAGGCAATAACTACTAGTGGACTCCTGATTGACTGGATTACCACTCCAACCACTGTTTTTGTATATTGACAGTTTACTTCTGCTTTGCACTATATTTGGTTACACACATATTTTAGCAGCACACATGAGGCCCTGCAGAAGGCTGCCACACATCTTATGAGGATACCAGGCTTAAAGATGTCAACCTACTCTTCACTCTATGACAGGTTAAATCATATCCAGTTATGGCCTGGTTTCAATCCTGGTCTAGGGACTACCTAATAAAGTCTGTTGCGTACCCTGGAACTAGTTTTACTTCACATCCATTTTTGTTTTGCACTCCTCTTCACACCCAGCTCACCTAAGGTATTTAGTATACTTCTTTTTATAAAAGAAAACATCCCTGGGCTACTCCCTCTCAGAGAAGGGGTTGTAGCCCACATTATTACTAGGTTCATAATACAAGGTGGTTACCCTATGATGATACATGCCACTTTCGGGTGGGTGAGGGAAACTGTCTTTTAAAAGGGACACTCTGTTAGCACTCTAACGCACTTTGTAGACACAGGGATTCTTTCGTGTGTTTGGTTTCTAAGTTGTGGAGTAAACCCCTGCAGGTCTATAAACATCCTCTGGCCCTTTTTGTTTTTTGACAATACCTGCCTTGTTCATCATATCCCATTACTGTGACCTGTCTATGAAGTCGAACATGCTGGAAAGGTCCATAAATGCCATATGAAGGGCACCACCCCTAGCTTGAACATATTTCCCTGATAACGGGAGCATGTTTTGGGTTTGCTCAACTGTACCAACACTCAGTCGAATACCATATTGCACTTCTGTGAAAAAATAATGTATTTTGATTGAATTATTTTTATATTTCCTTTTAAAAATTATAATTCATTTGTGTAATATTTGTAAGTATTTCATTTTTTACATTTTGAAGCAAATTTTATATTGGGCTAATGACTTAAGAATATGTATTTATATTTATTTAAGAAATATTTACAATGTTATATATATATATATATATATCTTGTAGGCTTGGCGCTCTCAGGAGGTGCGTTTTCCTCATACGGCAGAGCCTCGCCATTACTATCCAAACCAGTTTACCGCAGTAAAAACAGGTCGCACTCACGGGCACTCAGTAGTCCTTTTCTTTATTGTTTACATATTCTGGTATATATCAACTTAACGTAGTCCCTACACGTTTCAGTCTCGCACAGACCTTGCTCACTGGTAAATTGATTTATACAAGAATATGTAAACAATAAAGAAAAGGATTGAACAAAAGGACATGACAGCAGGACCTCAAATGGGTGCTGCACCTAACCTATTATCCCCAATTTGTTACAAGATGCTATTGCATTTGACATGTGCACTAAATGGGGCACCTGCTGCCAAGGTGCAGTGCAACCACAATTGAATTCTAATGCAAAGGTGCACCGTATGATTCAATTATTTCATTTAAAATAAACCAAATAGTCCAGATGATTTTTCAAAAATTTCATATACATCTTTTATTCTGTTGTTAAAACTTAAAACTTAAAATTACCAAACATATATACAAAACATATATCAAATTTAAGTTTAAAAATAAATAAATTAATATAACACAATACATTTAAAGAAAAAAATGCAATTGTTTTACATAATTTAAACATTAAATAAAAAACCCACAAAAACAATAACAATCCAAAATAAACAAAACTACCAAAAGTGTTGGACTTTGAAAGAGTCAGATTTACTATTCAAACTCCTGTTTTAGCAAAAGTAGGCAAAGTGTTGGACTTTGGAGGGGTTAGATTCACTAATCCTACTCTAAGGTAAGTAGGTGTTGGATTTTGGAATGGTTAGATTTACTATTCACACTCCAACATAACCAAAGCTGGAACATTGTTGAACTTGGATGGGTTAGACTTATTATTTCCACTCCTATGTAATCTAAAACAGTAAAAGTGTTGTTATTTTGAGGGACTAGATTTACTATTCCCACTCCAACATAAGAAAATGCAGTGAGTGTGTTGGACTTCAAAGGAGTCAGATTTAGGGGCTGATTTAGATTTCGAAGGACGGGGGGTTACTCCATCACAACTGTGACGGAGATCTCGTCCACTGAAATATAAATCCCATATTATCCTATGGGATTTATATTTCGGCAGACAGAATATCCGTCACCGTTGTGACAGACTAACCCGTCAACAGAAATCTAAAATAAATGTACTTACTATTTGAACTCCAATTTAAGCAAACGTTGAGAACGTGTTGGACTTTGGAGTGGATTTAAAATTTAAGTTAAACTTTAAAAATGACAAACTACCCTTCTGTACTGCATACATCTTTAGCTGGCCATTTTGAGGCCAAGACTGTCCTCTTTGTTGAAATATTACATGCATGGTTGCTTTAATTCAACCCTGCGTTTGTTATACGGTTGGACATGGGAAGCCAAGACACTGGACAGTTCATAAAAGACCTGCTATACCGCACACAACAGATTAAAGCTTACCCATACCTCACACAGGCTTTGGCACCAGGCTCTGATGAATAGCCAACCAGTCCACCTTAACACATAAAGCTATATACAGGAAGTCAATAGTTTACAGGTGCTGGTCATGCTCTTCCTGATAACCACAGTTTCCCAATACTCCCTACCAATTGGTGCGTGGTTGTGGGTGATGGGAGGCATTGATGCCATTTGGTTTGGGCCCCAAAAACATTATTTGAGCCATTTTAATACAAACACAATGTAAGTGAACATTACGGCATCATCAGCATTTTAGTATTTTTAGCATTCACACATTTAACTAAAGAACGAGTGAGTTTCTCACTTTAGGATTCTTACAGATGAATTATACAGCTGTCAGAGATTCCTTACCTAAACCCTCATTCCTAGTGCCAGAAAGGATCCAGTAGTTTTATTCATCTAAAAATAAAAAGTCACCACTGCCAGGTGGTGCTTTCAGCACCAAGATGGCTTTGCCAGAAGCAACTCCTTAAGAGGTACCCAAGTGTCAACTCTATCAGTCCCCTCTCCTGCCTCTCTCTAAATTGAGGCTATGGCTGACCATGGCAGAGACAAATAAACAGCTTTAAACCAACAAAACAAGTCATCTCCTCAAGAAAACAAGTGGGTGGTCGAGAGGGGAAGGAATCATCTATTAGAAATATCATTTCCAAACATAAGTGAAGTCAGTCTTGGGGGTAAGTGTTAAGTTTACTTGAATTTGGAGGTCATCCAATAATGTAGATGTTGTCCAGTCCTGAGGGAGTGGGTTGACCCCTTACTACTATCATCATCCATGTGATGAATTTGACAGAAAAGGGAAAAAATCTGAATTTGAGCTGAAAAGATTATTGGACCCTTGAAAGGTTGCCACCATATTAATTCTAGGGTTGTATGAGATTTATTTTTCTTCCAAAATACACCTGAGATTTGCTTTTAACTGTGTATATAATTGCTTCTGCCTAACAGACTGTTTTTGAAGATGCAACATTGAAGATCCATAGAGGATAGATGAAATAGGAATGAACTCAGGAAGCTGCTTTGGTGCAGGATCAGAAAATGGGAGAAAGTTGAAAAAAGGTTGGAATGGGGGCTGAAATCAAAATAGCTAGCCTTGCGACAGCACCCAAAAGGACTGTAGTTGTGGATGTAATTGGGGCGATTTATAGTCCACATGAATTTTCTGATAAACCTCAATCTAGGCAACAGAAGCCCATACAGGAGGGGAACGTACTTGTGGAATTGGCCCTAACATAGGCACAGGTTCAGAGGACAAATAACACTCTTTTTTCTTGTTGTGTTTTTTTGCTTTACCAAGATAAGGATGACTTATGCTCCCACTTGTGTGTCCTTTGATGTTTACAAGGGGAACGGCTCCTGGAATTGATACTGTAATGTGTCTGAGGTCTGGACAGGAATTATCTTTCAATCAAGAAAGCCATCACAAACTATGCCTCCTGCTCTCAAATTGCATAGGGTTAGATATAACAAAAGAAACACAATTGATGGTCTGGATGCAGAACAAATCAAAACATTCACCCCCAGTCAAGAGATCTGGGTTAAATCCATCATTCTTTTGCTCACCATGCCACCCCAGTTTAGACCTGGCCATATGCAAATCAGTTTGACCCTGTGCCTCATGGGAACAGTCCTGCCCGAACTGCCAAGCCAGGTCCTCCCTGGACCGGAAACAAGCATCCTAGGACCGGTTTTGGGGTTTCACCCCTCTTCTGCCAGGATAGCTTGAATTCAGTGGCACAGTGAGCCCGGGACCCACGTCTGGGCATACCCGGCGCACTTAAGGCGAGTAAACAAAAGACACACAATTGATGGACGGAATGCAGAACAAATCAAAACATTCACCCCCAGTCAAGAGATCTGGGTTAAATCCATCATTCTTTTGCTCACTATGCCACCCCAGTTTAGACCTGGCCATTTGCAAATCAGTTTTACCCTGTGCCTCATGGGAACAGTCCAGCCTGAACTGCCAAGCCAGGTCCTCCCTGGACCGGAAACAAGCATCCTAGGACCGAGTGGGACGGGTATGCCCAGACGTGGGTCCCATGCTCTCCATGCCACTGGAATCAAGCTATCCTGGCTGAAGAGGGGTGAAACCCCGAAACCGGTCCTAGGATGCTTGTTTCCAGTCCAGGGAGGACCTGGCTTGGCAGTTCGGGCTGGACTGTTCCCATGAGGCACAGGGTCAAGACTGATTTGCATATGGCTGGGTTCAAACTGGAATGGCATGGTGAGCAAAAAAACTATGGATTTAGGCCCAGATCTCTGTACTGGGGTGAAGTTATGACATTGTTCTGCATTCTGTCCATCAACTGTTGTATTTGCATTAGGGTTAGATAAAGCTCAAACTGACATGACAAAATATAAGGAGAAGTACCGTAAATATCAGATTGCAGGACTGTCACCAGAATCTGCTTGGTACATGACCTGCAGGGCTCAGAAGGATGTTTTGGACGGATATAGGATGTGTCAATAAAAAAATAATCTAAGACAGCAGGAAAACACTGCAGCTCAAGATCTTACAGCCTCAACATGAACTCCATTCCTAATGTTGGACAGTGACACCTAGCATTGGTTGCCTTTGTCGAGCTAGATAAAAAATATTCAGACCCAGTCTCGTACTCGAAGACAGATCAAGACGAAAATGTGGATGCAATCACCAATTAGAATATAATCTTTTCATGAGCTCCTTAACTTTTAGAATGAAAAAACCCAAGACAGTGCCCAATCTGTTGGGCCATTTTAACCTCTTACACTTCATTTTAGCAAAGACACTAAAATTGAAGGATTGAGTGGAAACCATGGTCATCACCCACTTATGTGAAAGCACATGATGCCTATATTCAACGGAGGCACACAAACAGGTTGCCTGGTTGTGCATGTTAGGAGTTATACTCTTGGAATTAAAGTAAAGAACAGAAATAGAAAAAACATTTCTGCAAGGAGATTCAATTTTACATTTTAAAGTTTATTTTTTAAAGCAGGAAACTTATTTGTGTAATCCCTGTGACTGAAATGATGGGCACAGTGATAGTGGTCGGTCAATTAGCTTATTATTCCAGGAGTTCAATGGTTGTGATAGGGGTCAAAAGGGATAAGGGAACAACTTGAACTCATTTTAACTCTTAAAATTGTAATTAATCAATTACCTGTGCCAAGACATTCAGTACCAGCAGTATGAAGATCATCAAATGACTTGCCCCAGCCCTGAAGTATTTCTTGTAAAGCTTGAATCCAATTTTTCCTTTAGAACGGGCTTCTTCCGGAAATGCAGTCAGCACAGGTTCAGTCTGAGAAGAAGCAACCTTTTAATTTATTTCCATTGAAACACTTTTGATCACATACAAGCTACTTAATGAGCTGTAAGATTGTCACTTTGATTGGCATTTATACGCCTTAACTATGAGTGCCTCATTAAATTTCTAAATGTGCTGCTAACCTTTGTGACGATATGTAGTGGAATTATGAGTTTGCGGCAAACACCGCGCATCACATATTTTCCCCTAGTACATTTCGGCAGGTCAATCCTCCCGACATCCATAGTTTCACAGATTTATCTCCAATTTCTATCACTCAGTCCACAGGCCACATTATTCACTTTCACGCAATGCCTTAACATTGATGCTTGCAGGATACTACTGCTGATCACAAGAGACATATTCTTTGGGCCGCCAACAAGTCAATCAGACCAAACCACAAAAATTATAAAATGCAGAGAGAAACACCTTAAAGATCCTTGGTGAAAGGTTAAAGCATATTTGATAGTGTAACCACTCACTTGCAGATGATCTGCTGCTCCTTCAATTTGTGACTTCACCGATGACTCCTGCGACCATACAGATGACTGGGAGAAGGTTCGGTTCCGTGATGGCTTTACTATTAGGGTGTCTGGAGTCGTTGGCTGATCATCATCTTCACTTTTTAGTAGAGAAGCAAAGTCCACTCCAGATTGCAGTAGCTCTGAAAATGACCCTCTATCCACCACTTTCCCCTGGAAGCAATTGAACAAGACAAGTTTTATAACCTCATTCGTAAATGAGCAAATATGGAAATTATTTTGTTGACGATAAAATAAAAATGCATATTTACTGATTTGGCCTAGAACATGGTTCATTGTGGAAATAAAAAAAACAGTTAAACTTAATTAAAAAGCTAACAATTACTTATATTAAAGTTGGATGAAAAGAGCTTTTAAGAAAATCACCCATTTTCCAAATTTAAATGTATTACTGCTTAGTGAGACATTCTTTCCAAATTTTGAGTCGTTAGTTAGGTATTTTTAAGCATAAATATTTGTTGCAAACTTTGATTATGATTCAGCTATTTTTTATAAATAAAAATGCTTCAGTTTCTTCATTGCATGCTTATAAGAATATGCGATCTTCAGCCACAATTCATGATTACTTCATCCTGTAATTAAATAAGTTGTTGTTCCTACAATTAAGTTTGAAGATGATTTCACAAATCTGCCAAACCCTTCCACATTTACAATATCAAGAGCTCCTGCTTTGCTCCTTGGCATAGACATAAACACAATATTTTTGGGAGACCCCGACAGAAACTAAAAACGTAATGGGGCCATGGACACACCCAAGCAATTCTTCAGTATTATTGTATTATTATTCCTGAAGAGGGCCTCCTATTAAATACCATTGTGTTCCGTAAGATAACTCTAAAGGCATGCATGCCACAAAAAGAAGTGACAAAATACTGGCCTGCCTTAATATCTTATCCAGAATATTGACTAGCACAATATCATGATAGTAATCTATGGTCAGACATGCATATCTTCAATGTATGCAGATGTGGAGTTAAAAATAGCAAATCATTACTTACCTAGATATTTGTACATTCACAATATGGTATTATTCCATATTCTGAATACATTATCATTGTAGAACATCTTCTACATGCACGCATCTGCAAAACTGTGTTTTGGGTAACCCTGGGCGTAGGACTACGTTACGCTTGCGTAGTTTGCGCAACTACGCGCTAATCTGATTGCAAGTAGCACAGTGCAAAAACTCGTAGCGTAGCAGGCATTTTTTGCTTGCTCATGGTCCTCAACGTCAAGTTGGCTACCGCAAGCGAGCAAAATAACATCCCGGCGAGACTTTTTCCTCGTTCGCAATCAGCAACATCAAGTTACCGATCGCGAGCGTGGAAAATAAACCTCCTGGTGAGATTCTCAACACGGAGAGGTCAGGTTTCTCATTGCAATTGGTCGCGTATGCTCACGACCGCTCAAGATGAGAAACTACCAGTCCGCGTTGAGAAAGCTGCCGCTCGAGTACAAAGCTACTCGAGCAGCAGAAAATAAATGCTTGCACTGTGCAAGATGCGGTTTGCAATGATTGCACAGTGCGGACATGCATCCAGCACTGTGCAATCAGTGCGAACAGCATTTTACACAGTGCACTACGCAGTTCGCGTAGCTATGCATAGCGCTACTACGCAAACTACACCCAGGGTTAGTTTGGGGTAATTGCTTTCAAGTATTCCATTTTGATTTATTCATAATCTTTTCTTTTATAAGGCATTTAAACCTAGTTTTGGATACTGTGAATGGTACTAGATTTTCCCTTTCTATTTTTTTGTGTGTTATGTTCAATATTTGGACTTCAGTCCATAAAACATATTAGATCTACAATACAGTCCTTCAATCTATAACACTACATTACATGCTATCATACAGAATAAATATGATTAAAAGATTCTGTTTCATGTACTGCCTTTAACAATCTTCACAGTGCACGTCACATCTAAACACCTTGGATGTAAGTCTTATTACCATTTTTCATTTAAACTAGTTTAAAAAACCAATTTCTGATCTGACATTATGACAATCAAGCAAAATATGAAGAAATTGACATTTCTTTACTGAGACATAACATCTTACATCATTTCCTTTTATTGACCTTACAGCTTCTGAGCATGTATAAAGAGCATCATGACATACTCTAAGGGGGTCATTTTGATGTCGGTCGGAACACATACAATAGCTCATCCAATGCAGTCTGACGTCCCATCTGCTGCTGAGGTCCGACCGACGCATTACAATGAGTGCGGATGGAGGCAGCAGGGGGAGAGACAGTCTGCTGCTTTCCAATGGGCTCAAGGAGCCGGTCGGACAGTCAGAGTTTCAGTAATCCCTACTATAGGGGCAGTGCCTTCTCAGGCACCGTAGTAGGGATCACAATGTCCTTTTCCCCCTGCCCTTTCATGGCGGTTCGCCCGCCATGAATAGACAGGCGGAAAGTGACTTTGGCAGACCCTAGCGGGCTCCCCTTCCCACCTGGCCCTCTGCTATGGGACCTGGGGCGCACCTATGGAGCCCCCTAAACATGGTGCCTGCCACATGGTGCAGGGAAGTTGTTGAAGTGTATTTTTTCTATAGAGGCTTGTGCTGCAGCCCGGTCATAATGATGCCCTAAGTTTCAAAATGGTTTCTCTCAGTTCTGAATTCAGTAAAGACAAGATATGAGGATATGTTGCTTTTTTAAGGCAGGAAGTAATAAATAACATTATTGATCGCTCTCTAGCCAGATATTCCCAATCATCTTTTCTTAATTCGGACTGGGCCAATAAATGTAGTTAAATTTGTGACAAATTTTACAATCTTGACAATGAATCTAATTCAATTATATTTTGGTAAAATAAATTGTGTATCGCCATCATTTGCTTTCTTATATCCTGGGCCCACCTTTACTCACTATTTAAAATTTCCTTGGCATTTTGTGTTGAGGAGAGATCCCAATGTTATTCCAAAAATGTAAAGCATATAGCATTGTTCTAAATCTCCATGGTACCAAATTTACTTCCACCCTTATTGCTTGTAACAAAGATAACTTGGGTAAGCCCAACAAATAATAAAAAAAATTGCCCTTCTATGTGGTCCTAGGGCACTTTTCCATCCATGCAGAGAATTTCAGTCCCCTATAAAGTAGAAACATTGTCCACTCATACATGAAGAAAAGACCCTGAGAACGGCTTAATCTTACACCCACATTATTTTATTCCATATTTATTGTCAACCTTCAAAGTTCACACTAAACATAAAAAGCTTGTTAGTTTTTCCTGCAACCCTAATTGTGTAGCATTCATTATTACCGGGTCATAAGCGTAAATGAACAAGTATACTGCAAATCTTTGGGAAATAAGAGGCGATTGGGGTTAATTTGGAGGGTAGATCAGTCAAAGGGCGAGCAAATAAGATAGAAGCCAGAACACAGCCTTGCTTTAATCATTCTTAATGGGGATATCTTTGATAAGTTTACATCCATCTTAAGCTCTACACTATTCCAATTTGTTTTATGAAGTTCTCTCAACATTGAAAGGAGACTATGAAGGTTATTCATTTGTCTCAATTTATCCAACAACAGCGTGCAGTTGACCATGGCAAATGTGATTTGGAAGTCAACAAAGCAGCCGAAAAAGTGCCACTCACTCATTAGAATTCCTGGCCAAAGACTACAAGCTGAAGATTAAAATGATAGGACAGACATTCCCACCCACATCTATCAAGCTTAATAGCTGACAGATTTTAGGATCAGAGGGATCACCCTTTCTGTACATTTGTTTGATTACTACCCCTTTAAAACTTTCTGGAAATAAACCATTCACTGATATCCATCGAAATACTATGATAAACAACCATGACCATCAATTAATTTTCATTTTTATAATGATCACATGAAGATGTCAATACCCAACGCTCTTGAAAGGTATAGGGTGGAAAGTGTTACTTCTTATAGCAAGTACAGAAAAAAGACAACGTCTCTTCGTCCCAGATATCATTTTCCAGGGATCTCTATTTATACTCAATACCATGTAAGCCTTTCAGAAAGTTAAATCAAGCCTACTCCAATACCATCAATCAATTAAGTCATCCTTATATAGCGCAGCTTATCACCCGAGAGGGTATCCAGGCACTTTGCTGCAGGTATCAGTCAAAGAGCCAGGTCTTGAGTCCCTTCCTAAAGTGGGTCAGCGAGGATCAGGTGCAGAGATGGAGGACGCTCCAGGATTTAGTGGTAAGGTGGGAGAAGGAGTGTCCCCTGGAGTGAGTGCGGCAAATGAGTGGTATCTGTGCGAGGGCAGGTGTGGAGAGCAGAGGATCCTGGGAGGTCGGTGCAAATGCAGGTAATGATTTATGTAGGGGGTCTTTGGTCATGAAGGGCTCTGTTGGTGTGGGTCAGAAGCTTGAACTGGCATATCTTCTGGACAGGGAGCCAGTGGAGCTCCTTCAGGTGTTGGGTGATGTGTTTCCTCTTGAGCAGGTTCAGGATCACTCTGGCAGCTGGGTTCTAGATCATCTGGAGTCTTTTCATGAGTTTGGTGGGGGTTTGGTGGTGGTGCCTGCATAGAGTGTGTTGCCGAAGTCCAGCCGGTTGGTGATGAGGGTCTGCGTCACCATTTTCCATTTGCTGATGGGGCACCGCTTGAAGACTTTGCGGAGCATGTGGAAGCAGGCTGAGTAAACGGTATTGACCGGACGTTTCATGGAGATTTCTCTGTCCAGGATGATGCCGAGGATGCAGGCGTGGTCTTTCGGAGTGGGGGTGGGTTCGAGTTCCGATGGCAACCAGGAGTCATTCCAGAGGGCAGAGTGTCTGCCAGAGATCAGAACTTCAGTTTTGTCTGTGTTGAAATCACATCACTGAAGCCTATTTTCTCTCTCCATCTCACATTGTACTAACCTCCAGTATCTCCTTGTAGCTGTACATTCCAACCCCAATACTTTATATGCCTCCTTAGTTTATGTGTAATTTGTCAGCTTAACGATCTATTAACTTTCCCAATTGGCGCTTTACCATCGGACAACAAGTATCAAACCACCTAACATTATTTTGTGCACCTTTTAAGCTACCACTGTTTGCATGATAACACTTTCTCGATTTGACTATGAAGCAATTAACCAAGATTAAAGTCACCCATTCCACAAATTACACTGTTGGGGAATAACTCATTAGATTGGACAGGTAATCAATAAAAGTCTTTTGTTGCTATTTATTATAGCATTAAACTGAAAAAATAAATAAACATTTTATCACAATAAAAACATCAACTCCTGCTGAGTCTGGATAAAATGCAATTTTACTAGCCAGAACCCAATCATATTTGGTAACAACTTCTTTAATATTTCCTGTGATCTTTGAGGAAATTAAGCTTAACAAGCCACCTGATGCTCAGCCTGAGCTATTAGCTCTTGCATTTTAACAAAGATTTCAATCATTGATGTTTCTCCACAAAGTCATGTCCCCTTCAGACAAATAATCTAATTTCGGCACAGCAGTTCTCCAAAACTTAAAAGTATTTATCACCCTGCATATTCCAGGAATCAAGAGTAAGGCTCTGTGAAGATTTTTTATTCTAGTCTACATTGCTCAGCTTTGTATAGTTCCCCTCACTGTCCCAATCTGGCTTTCTTGGCCCTAGGTAGCACTACTTTTGAATTGTCTCTATTCATATCTACAATTGTTCTTTTCTCTGGATTAAGGGGCATATCAGCAAGCTAGCGCAAAAAAATTATCGCCGCTTTAGCGTCCGTTTTCGGATGAAAAGGGGCGATCATTTTATCGCTTAATCAGCAAGGTCACGCTAACGCGCGATTCCTTGCTTTAGCTCCCTTTCCCATAACGCCCACCTTTGCATCTCTAATGAGATGCAAAGTGGGCGTTCCGTCCCAAAATAACTGGAGAAATGTCGCTAACCGACATTTCTCCAATTATCAAGGGAATCGCTAACAGGCATAGCGATAAGAAAACTAGCGCTAACCACAGTTAACGCTACTTTTCTTACGCCTGCTTTCACCCTGACTTAGCCATTATATCCAATGTAAGGTGGATATAATGGCTAAGTATGCCCTGCCTTATCAGCAAGCTAACGCCAAAATGTGTGAGATTAACACTGGATTTCCAGCGATAATCTCACTTTTGGCTGTTAGCGCGAGGAATTTTATCGCTTTTGAGATAAGCGTTGCTGATAGCACGCTATCTCAGCAATAAAATTCCACAATAGCCGGCGATAATTATCCTAGCGCTAAGTGCGCTTAGCGATAATTATCGCTGGCCCTTGCTGATACGCCCCCCAGTACTTCTCCTCTAGGAGCCAAAAAAACGGATTTATGCTTAAACCTGCATGATTATTTCGGAATGGTTTCACAGGGAGCATCTTTTTGGCAATTTCTACATTGGACAATCATTTCACTTCTTGCAATTTAAGTTGCTGAACAGCATTCAACATTGTTTTTCTTACCAAACTATAATACAACAGGATCATCATAAAATCCCTCCTTTCATTACTCTTTATGAACCCCAATTGTTTTAAATCCTCTCAGAGGATCACTTCTATAGAGGGACATTGGAGAAATATCTGCGATAGGTACAAACAATTTAATGGCCTCAATTTCCTACTTCTTTTCCCTAATCTGATTAGGTCTACATAAAGCCACAAACTGTTCCCCCTCTCTTTACTTTTCCCATTAGATCAAACTGAAGTTATTTCTCATTATGCCTTTTAACTTTCTCTTTTACGGTTAATACCTACAGACTTCCCAATGTAGTCCCAGTTTCCAACGAAGATGATTGACAAATACATTACCCATTTATAAACAGGTCAAGATGTATATACGGTAAATTGCTAATAAATGTTTTTCTTTTTGTATAACTGAAAATAATACGAAAGAATGGAACTATTCAGATGTAATGTTTTCACTGCAAGTCTCGATTTAAATAAAAATATTCCAAATACCTACAGACTTTCATGGACACCCTCTTTTCTCCTTTGGCGAGCTAATTACTCTAGATGCATTCCCTAATCGCATCAAACTTGTTAAAGCTTCCTGGGACGTACCACTCTTCTAACTTTTTACAATAGCTCATCCTATGTTTTGATTAACTATCTTCAACATTTCCACCTTCCTTTACGATCTTGTAAGGGGCATAGCTATTTTCTGATAAAAAACAGAAGAACTATTTCTAGCTTCTTGATTACAGCTGCTTTCAGGGCAATATCAATATCTTTGTTTATATGTAACCCTTTATGTTATTTTTGGATTTCTTTTCCTCTTTTATTTGCCCGTCAGATCACCAAGCTTTTCAATTGATATTGGCCTAACTGAAATGTACACCAGGGTCATTGGCTAAGTTTGGAACTACTTTTTCCATTAAGTTTGTAGAAGGTGCCTCCACTGGTCTTACTAAGGAAGGCATACATAACTGTTTTGTCTCAATTCAGGAAGTCAGATGGTATAATATTTTAATAACCCCATTGGGACTTGATTGCATCAATATTTAAACCTAATGCCTCATAGATACCATGTAGAGTTTTCTGCATCATAAGCAACACATCCAACATGGAGGAAGATATAGAAGCGGATTGTATTTAGATTAGAACATCTAGACATATCGGCATTCATTTGCTTGTCCAAGACATCTAACTGACTACCTCCCCCAAGTTTTAATTCCTGGTAGTACTACTGGTAACATCATTCCAAGACCCCTCCATGACCCATGCCTCTGACAAAAAGTTTGCAACTGTATTGACTAGAGTCAATTGCGTGATGAGGAGAGGTGTAGTTTCAAAAAACCCTATAACCAAAACAGATGACAGCTGAGAAAAAAAGAAACCTGATGGATTGAGCAGGTCAGCTGATATCTATTTATCATCTCTAGATGAGTTTCTGATGGAGGTTGTAAACCCCCATTTCATTTTAATTTAAAAATGCTCTCCCACAAAGTCCTTTATAGATTGGACTAAGGGTGAAAGTACCGGTGTAACTATGGGTTTTGCTTTATCCACAGAATCACCTTTGGAAGAGTCAGATTTCTTTTACCATACTTAAGTTCTGCATAGCTGGTATTTCTTCAGTTGAAAGTGTTCGCTTTTTGCCAAAGAAAGAGGCTAACATTCATTTAGCATGTACGGTTGAAACCCTGGTTGGCTTCCATTTTGAGGGTGTCATTCAGCTGGGTTGTTTAAACTTAAAATACAAATAAATAAATAAATCTGAAAATACTAAAATCCCAGCAGCCCATCAAGGAATTAATATGTGCTCAATTCCCCACACTCTATAGAATTAAAGAAATATCTTCACTACCACCATAGCCCTTGAATAAAGTCTGATAAGTTAGTTGTGATTGTTGGAAGCAAGTGTTTCAAGACAAACAAAACCAGGTGAAATGAGCTTGAAACTGTGACTATGAATCAAACTGGCAAGTAAAATTGAACTTAATGCACGACAGGCACTAGACTGCAGGCACCTAATAAGCGGCATGTACACCGCACCAAATAACCACTTGTCCCACACCTAGCTTTTCGAGCACTGCAATAGCAGAAGTGGAAGCTGCTGCGGGCTAATCCGACTTTGCCATACTGAGCTCCAATTTTACCTGTGCTCCTATGCACCTTCACAAACATTCTTCAAGTGAAGCTGCAAAATATTTTCTACTTTATTTGTGACAAGTGACAATCCACCAGCAGTGCTTTGGATATGATAAGAAAGGTCACTACTGCAAGCTGTAGCTCTCAAAGCACTGATCGACAATTCTGCCAAAGCTGTCCACAGCAAGCTGAAACCAACTAAGGCAGTCATGATAAGTGGTCACAAGAGGGAGGTACAAGAATGGTGAATAGTAAGGTGAACGAGCACGGTAAACACAGGACCTGGGGAAGCAGTGAGAGTTCAGAAACCATTTAAATAAACTTGTTTTTCATTTTCACAGCACAAAATGAGAGCTTGCATTTGAGTCTATGATAATCTAGAGTTAGAAGGGAAAATGCTTGACTACCAACATTAATGATCACTGTGAGCCTTTGGGAGTACTATATGATATGGCTGTTGGTCCATTACATGGAGTATACTCACAAATACGGTCCTGGGTCCAGTCAGTATCATTTACTTAACCTTAGCTCAAACCTGGGAAGCTGTGGTTGCAAACAGTAAGGCTATACAAAGGAACTTAGTGTAAAGTATTTAACAGCATCAAACAACAGAATAAGAAAGTCACACAACAAGAAAGAGACACAACAACTTATAAAAATATAACATATTTTTATGAATTTTTAGAATCTTTCATCATCAAAACCCACGGACGGGTTCCAGAGACACAGATTTAAGAACAAATAAATACTTTTAAATGCAACCACAGACAAGCATTGATCAACAAAAACTTTGCAAACTGTCGAAAAGTGTGAAAACAGTTCGTTCGGCAACTCCCGCCTGCTTGGGCAACCAAATTTGACAGAGGGGAGGTCTAGGAGTCCAATAAAGAAACTTTGGACAGTTACCTGGCCACCAGAAAGTTGTTTAAGCAAGCTCCAAACTTTAGAGGATAAACCACCATAGACATCAATGGAGTGGTCCTGATCCTGAGGATCCAGACAAAAGATGCTCAAAGGATGCTCTTGGTGCTGTATGGTTTACGGGGTGAAGTGTGGTTGATCTTTGACCACAGCACTTGGTGTCCCATATCCTTGGTGTGGGTTAGTGTCTTCCTTGGGCGACAAATCCCATCTCTGATAGATAGCACTCCCGGGTTCAACAGACATTTGTGCATCTTTAGGCAATCTCAGATTTGTCTTTTGGCTTGTCCGGTGGTGACCAGTGGTGATCCCTCAAGAGTGGCTACTGCTTTGTCAGTTTGGGCTTCCACAGGTTTTATGTCCCTGATGCTGTTCCACGGGGCCAGCCAACTGACCTTTGGAGTCACTGCTTCGATCTGGCCTAGGAAACAGGTTTTCTCCGAGCCAGGAGCCACAGGGAGTTCAATCTCACCTGCCCAAAGTGCAGCAGGTGTAGTCCTTCCGATTGTGCAGCCTCTCCTAGTGCAACTTCAGAGGCAGCAGGACACTCCTCTCTTTGTCCCTTCTCCAAATCCATGGTGTACTGAGGTTCAGGGTGACTGTTTTAACGCCGGAAAGAGCCCTGAGAGGACAACGCGGTTCCTAGCCAAAGGGCTAGTAGGTATCCTCCTCTTTGGTGACAAAGTTCCTGAGATGTGTGGCATCTGTCTATCCCAGAGTGCAATATTTGGCCACTCTCAAGATGTCGGAATCTTCTCTCGATTTTCAGGTGCTTAGCACCCCACCCCAGAGGTCTGGTTGCCTAAGGGCCACACGCCACAGGGAAAACTGGTTTGGGGACAGGTATTACCTCTCTGGACCTGTTTCCAACTTGTCTATAGAACAAAATACAGCCTGCTCTGGAGCATTGTCAGAGGCGGCTTCTTCATTGAAGCTCAACACTGGGCTAACACTGTTTGCAGCCTTCCTGGGAGAGGAGGTCACACCTCACTCTGCGTCTACTGCCTTTGTTCATGAGCCTGGGAGCCATTCACATGTCTCCCCAGACAGGCAAAAAGCTGTGGGCCACGACTTGTGCAAAGCCACTTGACCACCTGGGTCACAGAGAGGCAACGTTCTAAAAGTTGCTTAACTCTAAAAGTGACATAAATCTCAGATTGACCATCAAGTTAGATTTGATGTCACAATTAATTTGATACCTTACAGTATCAAGTTAGGTAGTTCCATTCAGAAGTTAGCCAGGCTGGGATGCCAGCCGGTAACCCTGTTAGCCAAAGGGGCTACTAACCTTTCCACAGCTAAACGACAATTTGGAAGTGTGGCTTTTAAGACATATGAAAAGATATGTCCGAACATATATAGTTCCCAGCAGTAAGGCTCCATAGGCCTTCCTTAGGGAAGACTTACATACAATATTAAGGGATGTGGGGGTTTGCGATTAATGATAATGGCAAAGTCGAATTAGCAGTGCACACACTGCTCTTTCAGTCTGCAGTGCGGGGCTGGTGATCATTTTGGCATCTGTCACACTCAGGGTGGCAGAAACAGTGCTGCAGCTCTGAGTGGACACTCTGAGTTACATGCCCTTGGTACCCTACGTTCCATATACTAAGCGGTCAACCACATCCCCTTACCTAGATCTTCCAGGACTGCAGTTAACTAGTGCATTACCCATACAAGCAGTTTTAGTAAAAGTGATAGCTGGATTGGGGGTGAAAGCTTGCCAATTACCGGGTCATCCCGAACAATGGGCCAATTATGTCTGACTATTGACCTCAATTGCTTTTCCTATTTAGAGAATGTGAGAATGAGCCTAGTGGGTTCAAGAGCCTCATCTTTCTCACTTGCCAGACCTTTAGTTTTGGTGTTATATTGCAGAAGGTCACCTCTCGCTCTTTCCTTGGATTTGGCTATTGCTGCATCAACAATCTCGATTTTGTACCCTCTAGTCAAGGAAAGAGCACGGCAATCAGCTTGTGTGGTGTTTGCATCATCCTTGTCACTGCATATACGTTTGATGCGCAACATTTCCCCATAAGGGATGCTATTAATGAGATGGAGAGGGTGTGCGCTTGACGCATGCAGCACCGTGTTACCTGCTGTAGGCAGTGTTGGCAGCCAATCAGAGTCAAGCTTGTGATTGTGAGGGTTCGAGGATCCACCGCGGTCACAAGATATCAATATTTTTGTATTTTTGCATTTCTCAGGAACTTTTTAAAGCAAAGAGTGCACTCTGGACAAAGAGCTACCTCTCTGCCAAATTTGGTGTAATTCCGTTCAGCAGTTCATGATGTAGGTGCGACAAACGTTTCCTATGGAAATCAACATGGAGAAAACGCATTTTGAAACCCCCTTTATTCTCAGCCCCCGCTTGACGAATCACCCCGAAACTTTCAAGACAGGAGTTGAGTGAAGCGCCCCATTCGTTTTGAAAATTTCGCAAAGATTCTTCCACCGGTGCCAAAGATATTGGCAAAAGAAAAACGCTTTTTGAATATATATTATATATATATATATATATATATATATATATATATATATATATATATATATATATTCACTGAAAAAACCATAGGTTTCACACATGTTATAGTTAGCGGAAATTTTACTGATAAAAAACCAATGAAATTCCCCCGTTATAGTTAGTGCAGGCAACTATAACTCACGCGACCGCAATCCTCTGCTGATGACATATGTGTCTTTATGAAAAAAAAATATTTGTAATATATATAGCTAAAAATTTATGGAAGAAGACATGGGCAAATAAGTGTCTAAATACAGTATTAGCATCAGCAGAGGATTGCGGTCGCGTGAGTTATAGTTGCCTGCACTAACTATAACGGGGGAATTTCATTGGTTTTTTATCAGTAAAATTTCCGCTAACTATAACATGTGTGAAACCTATGGTTTTTTCAGTGAATTTGCAAGGTTTTTTAAATGCTAATTCCTAACTATAACGTGTGTGAAACCTATGGTTTTTTCAGTGAATTTGTACGTTTTTTTAAATGCTAAGTTACTTTACGCCATTCGTGGCGTGCGCGCCCACTTAACGCAGTTCGTTCCGTGCGCGCACGGTGCGCTTCGCGCACCGTGCGCGCACAGTGAGCACGCGGTGCGCTTTGCGCACCGCGCGCCCACTTTACGCAGTTAGTGCCGTGCACGCACGGTGGGCACGCGGTGCGCGTAGCGCACCGCGTGCCCACGTTACGCTAGATGGGCCATGTACGCACGATCCGCTTCGCGCACCGTGCGCACATGGAGGACATATGATGCGCTTCGTTGTGAAAGGTAATATTTTAATTTTTCACTATTATACATAAGCCATGCACAAATGGTGCCCTTCGGTCACCATTGGCACATGGGGTGGGGAGAGTGTGGATATTTTTATTTTTTTAATAATTTTTAACGTACGCGTACGGTAAGCGTAATCGGCGAAATTATCGAAAAAATGAAAATTCCGTTTTTGGCTTTAGGGGAACTTTGGGGACTCCATCAACATGGCTAGGTGCTTAGGAGCTGTCTAAACAGCCCCTTTACATGTTTTTGCTCTTTGTTTTTTAACCCCCTCTCAGAGTGCGAGAGAGAAAATGGCGGTCGCCACTTCCTGGTTTCGACCGATTCGAATGTTTACTAAGATCTAACAGCCAATCAGAATCGCGCTCGCGCACGTCACCGTACGCGTACGGTAAGCGCACCGTAAGCGCACCGTAAGCTGGCTCAGATATATATATTGATTTAAAGGCTATTTTCTCAGAATCTACTGAACAGATTTACACCAAACCTACTAAAGGCACTTCCTTGACCTGTAGACTACCTCTCTGCCAAATTTCAAGGAACTCTGTTCAGCCGTTCGGGCTGTAGCTGTGTCTAAAGGTCCTATGGAAAAATGCATGGGAAAAACGCATTTTGGGACCCCCCTTTTATCTCAGCCCCCGCTTGACGAATCCCCCCGAGACTTTCAGGGTAGGAGCGGAGCGTAGCGCCCCATTAGTTTTGAAAATTTCGCGAGGATTCGTCGACCGGCGCCAAAGTTATTCAAAATAGAATGTTGCGGTTTTCCTATGGAAACAGGGTCCTAACTATAACTACCTACTGGCGACCGCCAGTAGGTAATTATATATATATATATATATATATATATATATATATATATATATATATATATATATACTTACATTACTCGGGGAAGCTAAAACCTGGCAGTATTCTATTCCTTTATATGTGTATACTTTTTATTCCTTAACACACACAAATTTCAAATCCAAACAGTGTCCAGAGCACAATTTCTGCACCAAGATTTTTATTAAATATTCACTGACAATTTACCATACAATTTATTACTCCGCTTGAATGGAGGTCAATGCTGTCAAACAAACATTATACACAGGCATTCCCCTGTTAAGATGGTCACCATATGGGAATTCCAATACTGTGACCATTAACCTTTTTCTACTTGGAGCATCAAGTTCCCTAATGATATTTACTCCATGGTTGATCATATATCTCAGTTTTGGGGTTATGATTTTTAATCAACAAATTATTTTTCATAGCATACTTATAAAATTTGTCTCGTCATAAAACGTTAAATTATTTTGGTTGAAAGGCATAATAACTATCCCTAAATGATGAGAAGTTAACAATAAATGTGTTAACAGGAAAGGACAAAGCACACACCCCTGCTGCAAACCGAACCACACTTATTGCCTCATCCTTGACTAAGCTAACCCTTGTCAGTTTCAGCTATTTATCAGGTGTTAGAATATGCTAAAACTAATTAATCAGGTAAACTTGTGTGCCTGTGGATAACAAAACACAATGCCAAAGAACAATTTACTTACCTTCGGTAAGCATTTTGTGGTGGAAACTCTAACAGCAGATTCCTCATTTTCTGAAATTCCCCTAGGTGCCACGGTGGATCTGGAAATAGTTCCTGCAACAACTCTGGAGTGGCAGCAGGTGTTAACATTGGACTCCACCGTGGCCTTATTCTACCTCTGGAGCTGACAACACAGACCCACATATAGGTGCCACACCTTCGTACTTATATCAGTTTACAAGGCAACTTCCACACCCTCAGACATGGAGTCACTGACAAACTGGTAGTTAGACATTGTACTAATATCTAAACTGGGAACTGATGACCCCACAGAACAGGGAAGATGATGGACGGTGAAGACTCTGCATGTAGACAGTGTATCGACCAGAAAGAGCATTTCTGAAGGTAAGTAACTTGTTCTTCTGATGGGCAATTCTAACTGACGATCCCTCACTTTCGAAATAGAAATAGAAACCAAAGCAGTAATCCCCCAAAGGTGGTGAGTGTGAGGAGTGGAAGTTTACACCGAAAGTCCTGCAGGACCCACCTGGCACAATGGCTTTCCCTGCAGACCAGGGAGTCAATGCTATAGTGCTGTGAGAACGTATGGATGGACATCAAAGTAGCAGCCTTGAAGATACCCAGAACCAGAACACCCCTAGATAGGTCTCCAAGGCAGGGCTCCAACGGCAGAAGGATACTGCCACATTGGATTTGCCTCTGAATAGTGCACTGTGGGATAGCCTGCAGTAATGCAAACAGGATGTGCTGCAAAAATAGGGCGGGCTGCCCCTGGGACGTTTTTTCTCATTGCTCAGGGAGTGTCCAGGAGTTCCACCTACTCTTTGACTAATGAATCCTATAAATGTGTCACCTCACCAAGAGCTCATCGGAACTTTTTGTGGACTTGCGGAAGTACAGAAGAGGTCTGAACCTGCTTTTTGTGACCTGTGTGGCGACCTGAGGAGCTGGGCTTCCACCTGTACCAAGGACTCCAAGGGTCAGTTTGCTGACATTCTGCATGACTGACTACAAGGACACAAAAAGCTACAGGAGGTCTTTTTCCTGGAGTACCCAGCTGACCAATAGCAAATGGACCTGGACTGGACTATACTAGTGGACTCTGCTGACTGCTAGCCTTAGAAGAGACCATGAGGATCTGCTCCAGAAAGTCTGCAAAGAAACGAAGCCTGAAGATACAATTCTTGACTGTGTGAAGTTGTGACTAGTATCTGCCCAATGGGAGGACTTCAGCTGCCATGAAATTTGAGTTTTGCCACTCTGAGCTGTCCCTGCCAAAACCAACTGCTTCAATGGGACCTCGTCAAATGGCTTTCCTTCTTCGAGATATCTTTACCAAATTCAGTCTGCAGCCTTGCCCCACTGAAGGATTTCAACTCCCATTTCAGAGACTAAGCCAGAAGGTGAAATCTTTAATGGGGATGACCTGCTTGGGGTATCCAACATCGACTCTATAGAGGTTGGTCTGAAAGCGTGCCTAGGTCCCTTTCAACAGCTAGTAGTGGCTTCTGATTGGCGCTTTGCTTTGTCTTCATGCTTTTGAACCAAAACTTAAAACAAATAAGATCCATGGTTCCCCTTAATGGATCTTAGTTGTTGTGTGTTCATTTTTCTTAGTAAATATTTCTCAATTTTCAGAAAATCGTTGTGGGTTTCTAATTTTGTTGTGTTCTGACTTTTTAATTGTTTTGGTATTGGTAGTTATTTTACACACTTTCCTGCCGTTAAACCCGTCTGTGCTGTGCCGCAGCTTGCAGGGGTTGAGTCCAGGTTTAGTTGCTGAACTTGTGTGTTGGGCCTCACAGGATTTGGAACTTACTATTTGGGAAGGACTTGCATGTCACCCAACTAATAACCTTTTTTCTTGAGGATTAATTTATCCTGTAAATGTTCGAAAATCATTTTCTAAAAAGTTTTATGCAATAGAAAAATACCAGATATTTTAATGACATTATCTGTCAAGGTGAAATTTTCCATCAGACTGTACCAGCTGTCCTATCTACACCATTTTTAGATCTTGGCTACAGACTGTTGTGGAAAGATCTATTGCGGACAATATCAGTAATTACACTGGGCTTTGGATCAGACCATTGCTAATCAATCGTTGACCTTCTATTCAATCTCATTTGTTTGCTTCTTATTCAATTGCTTTACTCCCTCTGCCTCTTTCCTCCCTCCTTGTGGTTCTCCCCACCATGGAGTATAGCTTATTTAGTCTACTTTTGATTGAATAACTTGAAGCCTTCCAAAACTTACATTCAGGGAGCTACTTTTTTATGTTGGCTTGTCTATTGTTTACTACATCCTACCCATCCTGCTCAGCTTTAATTAAATAACTCCTCTCTGTAGCTTCCCCATCCCTCCCTGCTCATCACGAAGCTTCTCAGAGGCATTTACCTGCTTACCCAATCCTCCACTACTTGGTCATTGGACAGATACACAACGTGTGCTGCCAGATCATTATTTGTAGACTGCAAAGATGCATGAGAACTCATTACCAGATGGCTACTTCCCAGCTGGCCAAAGAAAAGTATAACCAGAACCTTCTCCTCAGCATTTTGAGCATTAACAGCAAGATAGAACACCCTGGAAAATGTAACACTGCTTCCTGCGCACAAAAATTTCACTTGGATACTGCTAAGTCAGACGTGCAGCTGGAGCTCTGATGGCTGCTAGCCAGTCTCTTTTTTTCTACTTGGAAACCCCAGTCCAACAAAGAAGTCTAGAATTGCTGACCCCAAACAAGATGGAGCATTATCTAGCTCTCACAAGAGTTCTGAGGGCTACGCAATATAAACCAAGTAGTGCAGGTGAAATGAATGGTGATTCTGCTTGGAGAGCACACCTCCTCCCTGTTCATAGGCTTGCTTATTTCAATTTTGTGGCATTGAGGCATAGGGCATAGACCCATCTCAACCCTCAGGGGATTTGGCGCCAAATGTAGTACTCTTAAACCACACTTTGGCATCCACTGCTTTGCTGCCCAGAGGTTAGCACCTGGTTGGCTGATAGAAGTTTCAGTAAGATCCCTGGTTGTGCCCTTAGCCATGCTGGACCCACAACCCCACTTTGACCTGAGGCCAGATTCCTGCTCTTCTCTCTTTAGAATTGAGATCTAGACTTGCTTGACATTGAGCCATTTGTCTGGTGTTTACTATAACATTCAATGACACATATATTTCAATTTAAACTATTGATTGGTAATGTTCTCATTGAAGACAGTCTTGATTTTTAATTATACTCCCCTATTAATGTTTATTAGTGATATATTGTACACTTTTTTTTGTTTTTGGAAGTGGCATGATACTTAGTCCTTTCCGCTGTCCCGAACAAGTACCTTACCCTTTGGCTGTAGCCAAAATACTAATTCTAAACTAACCCTTACCTTAGGCAATACAATGCTCCAAACCCTGGCTTTAACGTTTTGAGATTAAACTCAACCTGATCTTTACATAACCCCACCCCTAATTATTATCTTGTCTATAACCCTAAATATTTTGCTTACCCTAACTCTAACAATATTATGAGTGAGTACTAAAAGCTAACATTAGCATTAATCATGATCCTAACCATAAGCATGATCCTCAATATATCAGATATCATATCTTAAGTATAACTCTGAATCCAGAATGGACAGAAGACTCATAATGGTGTCTTACACATCCCATATTCCTTTTTTAATCTTCTCCCCACTATCTACCAAATAAAGTGTAATATCCAAACGGGAGGTGATAGGGTTTTTTTGTCTTTATCTGGCTACTTTGCCTCTTTCTCCCTGTGAGAACCCTCAAAGTAACAAGAGCCCGCCCGTCATTAGAGGATTATTTGTCAAGCGTGGAATCAGAGTGAAATGTATTGTAAATGATGCATGAGGATAACAAGATAGTTGGAGAAGGACTTAAGTAGTAAAATCACTCAATTTACATATGTACATGAAATGCCCAAGTACTGAAACATCAGGAATCTATCAGAAAAGAAGACAAGCCTACAAAGAGTCTTCTAACTCACAAAATTACAGTAAATGATTTTCCCCGCTTTTGGCCTAATGATCAATAGCCCTTGTTGAAGCAGACACGAAGAGGCAAATTTACTGGCCAAATGGCTCAAGTATGAATTTCGTAAGAAAAGTGGCAAAGTCAATAAAGTACTTTGAAAAGAAAATTAATGTGCAGGCCATTGGGTGAAGTTACCTAAAATAGTATAACTATAACATGCACTGTGAAACATCTAAAGATACTGTAATAAAAGAATTTACCTCTTTCAGTATAAGGATCTGTTTTGCCGCTGTGAGGTACTGTAATTGATGGGTAACCAAGATACAAATTTTTTTATGTAACGCTTGGCCAATGCACCTGCAAATGAAATAAGCTACTTTAGAAACAGGGTTTTAAACAATAGTTGTTTAGACATTTGTTGCTCTTGCTCTTCCTCTTCAATGCCACTGTTACTCCCCAAATAGCATAAGGACATAAGAAATTAGGTGCTTGGCCGAAACAGTGCTTCATCAAATGAAATCTACCTTCAGTAATAAATAGGGGTCCAGATATATAAAGCTATTTAGTGTTCGCAAATCCTGCGATCCACCCAATCACAACAACAATGAATTAAGAAATGCACATTGAATCTCAATTTGGAAGGGGCATGGTTGGGTGTCCCTTCCAAACTGCAATTTAAAATGCTATGCAACAATGGGTCAGAACCACAACTTTGTTTGAACACCATTGATAGGTTAACAACTACCCAAATTAGGTGGTAAGCCATTTGGCAACCCTTAGAACCCCTTTCCACTTTTGAAAATAAAAAGGGGACATTTAAAAAAAAAAAACAGCTGTGTTTCCTTTAAAAAGAATACGCTGCATTGAAAAAAATGGGTTACCTTATTTCAATGAGATCACATGCATGGTGGTCTACTGACCCCTAGAGGCAACTATCTCTGTCTTGGCATTCAGAGTGAGTGACTAGCAATTTGCAACCAACCTTAAGAATACTAATGAGGTCAGTCAAATTGTGACCCACTGGGGATGGTGAATTTGCAAACAATAATAGCACATTAGTTGGTTCACAAAATAAAAATCAATGTGCAAAAAAGTCAGTGCAAATCTAGTGAACACTTTCTGCAAACCAATTCTTTATATATCAGGCTCTAGGTTCTTTGTGGAAAGAACAGCCCTTACTGATTGTTTAAGGACCTGTGTGTGTTGCTGCTGTTCTCACCCTCAAAGAATAACAATACTTATACTACTCAAATTCATTTGGGCTGAAATGTGTCCTGCTGCATTAACCATTTGAGTTTATTAACGGAGTTAGGCTAGTAACATCGATTAGGTCAATGGGGTGTTCCTGCATTTGTTTTGATTAGATAGGAAAACCTAGTACAGTATCAAGGAAAGCCTCAAGCACATTTGTTGTGGGAAGGACTGAACCAACTGGAACATTCAATTCTAAAATTGAGACTAAAGTTCAATATTTACATTAAACATTAGCAGCCAGGGATTCTTACCTGAAGATTTCCTTGCATGGGCTTTGTTTTTGCACAATCACAGATGTTCTTGAGGAATGCTACACTCACTTATTAAGAAAGATTTCCAAATGGATTTCATATAAATGTGCTATGTAAGAGTTAGTACCTCAAGCAACAGAGCAGTGGCAGCTTTGCTGTCTGAATAAAAAGCACCATCACTGGCAAAGGATCTGTGAGAAATTGGGTTGTTGGTTGAATGGGGTGTTAGCCCTGTTGAAACAACAGCCACAATCCATGTCTGGGTGAACCACAAAAGGCACAAAATTAACCTGTGCTTAAACCTATAGTAGCGTGGTGCAAAAGCGGTCATGCTTAATTTAAAGTCAATGTGTTAAGTGTTTATGCCGCATACAAACCGTAATAATGTGAAAACACAACACAAGAAAAATCGAACAGCAATTTAGAATAAGTGAGTACATTTTATTAACCTTTTTGACACCAAAATGACAAAAGCCCAATAAGTAGAACCACAGTTATGAATTTTAAAGCCTGAGGTAAAAACTAGTGATAAAAAATCAAAGTGGAAAAAGTGACATCTAGGGGCATATTTACAGCAGAATGGAGAAGAGTGGGGTTAAGAAAACATTGCTAATGCCACGCTTCTCTGTTCTGAAAATGCAGGGATGTACCGTGTTCACAAGAATGCGGCACACCCTTGCGTTTCCCCTAGCGCTGGCGCTGAGTTCAGCTGCCTACGCCAACGCAGGCACCCTTGCACTATAGTGCAAGGCTGTCATTGTTGGGGGGAGCCATTGTTCATGTGCAGTAAGGTCCCGCTTTCTGCACATAAACAATCTTTAAATGCTGTTTTGTAACTTCCATGTGTGCTTTTTAATGCACTAAGTACTAAGCCAACAAAAACAAATTTAGCAAAAATAAGAGAGTGAAGGCAAAACGTTTGGGGGAAGACCACCTTAAAGCTGTAAGGTCTAACAGGACCCTCCTGCTGATTCTTCCTCAAATCATTAAGGGAATATCCACAAGGATGGAAGTAAGATTTGAAACAAAGTTATTACATCTGGAACTGAGGTTGGGTTCCTCCTTATGTCTGACACCATTAACATCATCTAGAAACGTAACTGTTAGACATAAAATAAAATTCATATAGAAATGTTGGCAGAGCACTAATTTGCTTTAGTTATTTACTTTATTAAGAACAGCCGAACAAATGTATTAAAAAAGACTTTTGCCTGTGTTAATGGAGGCTTCCCTGAAACAAACTGCTTGATCATTTTCAGTGTCTGGAATTAAAAAGCTAATTGATATTATGAGAAATGTATTAGTTAGTGGTATATTTCTATTTTATGCACTCTTTTGTGATCATTAGGTTGCATGCATTCCATTTGAATTTATTGCTAGAAATGCTAAATGTAAAATATCCAGCAATACAATAATCTTCATATATTTATTATTTCTTTTTAACTGTATATGAGTAAAAATGTAAGGCTTATAGTTCTATTTCTAGCATTTTAGTTGTACAGGTGATTTTAGATTTATAAAGGAAGTTTTTTATAATACATCAACTGATTCAAGAAGATACTTTTGAAGCCTTGGATCTCTTTATTTTTCAAAATCAGTAGGAAGTAAATTAACTGCTAAATCTCGTCTTGCTACTAACAAATTTAATGCAAATTTGTTTGTTTCTGATCGTTCTATATTTTTGTATGCTTCTGTAACTATTTTGATGTGCATAACAATGTTCTCCCATTTAGCAAAGTTTTTTTCAAAATATATATATAAGATCTTAATGCACTTCACAAGTGGCATGGTAAAATGGTGGACCAAATTTGCCACCATTAGTATATGAGGATTAGCAGTCTAGTTACTGAATAGCAGAAAAAAAGCAACGGGGGATCAAGCACTTGAGCACTGTAAGAGATGTTCTAGACTAAGGGACTCTATGGTCCAGTAGAAGGCTGGGGAGCCGAAACGCATAAACCGCCCTTTTTACTTTTGCTTTGCACTATGGTGTGCCAATAAACACTTCTCAAAAATTACCTCTTGTTGTGGAGCCGTGAACTCCCTCGCTGTGAGGAGGAGCGAAGGATCCTTGATATATATACACATACATATATATATATATATTCACTGAAAAAACCATAGGTTTCACACACGTTATAGTTAGGAATTAGCATTTAAAAAACCTTGCAAATTCACTTAAAAAACCATAGGTTTCACACATGTTATAGTTAGCTGTACATTTCACTCGTAAAAAACCAATGAAATTCCACGTTATAGTTAGATCAGGTAACTATAACTTGCGCGCCCACAATAAACTGCTGATGACGTCACATATTACATCACTCATGACATGGTCAGTGACATCACTCATCACATCAATGATGACATCTGAAATGACACATTGTGGATTGCGGTCGCGCAAGTTATAGTTACCTGATCTAACTATAACGTGGAATTTAATTGTTTTTTTTACGAGTGAAATGTACAGCTAACTATAACATGTGTGAAACCTATGGTTTTTTAAGTGAATTTGCAAGGTTTTTTAAATGCTAATTCCTAACTATAACGTGTGTGAAACCTATGGTTTTTTCAGTGAATTTGTACGGTTTTTTAAACGCTAAGTTATGTATTTATTTTTTAAATTTTTTTCTGATTTTTCACCGTGCGCACACCCTGCGCGCACGGTGCGCTTCGCGCGCCGTGCGCGCGCTGTGGGCAGTTCATACCGTGCGCGCCTCGCCTTTTTTTACACAGTAACAATTTTTTTTTCTCCCTTGCGGGTCCTTCAATTTATTTAATAAATGTGATTGTTATTTCGTTTTTTTTTTTTTGCCGTGCGCGTATGGTAAGCTTACCGGACGCGCACTCCGCGATTTTTTTTTTAAATTATTAAATGTATTTTTCGTACTTTTTGGTCCTTCGTGGATCCCCTGACAAACGCTAGGGGGTCTGCAACTCTCTTCGTTGCCCCCTTTTCACATTATCCACCTTTGTTTTTCAGTGCGAGAGACAGAAAATGGCGGCCGACACTTTCTGATTTCGACCGATTCGAATGTTTACAGTCATGTAACCACCAATCAGAATTGAGCTCGCGCACGGCACCGTACGCGTACGGTAAGCTTACCGTAAGCGCACGGAGCGCGCTTACAGATATATATATTGATTTAAATGCTATTTTCTCAGGACCTACTGAACAGATTTACACCAGACCTGCAAAAGGCACATCTCTGACCTGAGGACTACCTCTCTGCCAAATTTCAAGTAATTCTGTTCAGCGTTCGGGCTGTAGCTCGGACTAAAGGTCCTATGGGAAAATGCATGGGGAAAACGCGTTTTGGGACCCCCCTTTTTTCTCAGCCCCCGCTTGACGAATCCCCCCGAGACTTTCAGGGTCGGAGCGGAGCGCCCCACCTATTTTGAAAATTTCGCGAGGATTCGTCAACCGGCGCCAAAGTTATTCCAAATAGAATGTTGCGGATTTCCTATGGAAACACGGTCCTAACTAGAACTATCTACTGGCGACCGCCAGTAGATAATATATATACGTATATATATATATATATATATATATATATATATATATATATATATAAATAGAAACAGTCCTGTCCGCACTCTTCTCTCAGCGGAACCTTAGGCACGGACCTCTCAACTCCAGGAATCAATTACGAAGTCCCACAACACAGAAAGTGGGTGAAGCAGTGATGGTTTATTAGCAAATTCAAACCAGGAAAATCACAGGACCAGTGTCCTCCATGACACGTTTCGCTCCACGCAGGGAGCTTGATCACATGATGCGTCTCCGTATTGTGACGTGTTAAATAGAAACAATGGGCACAACCAGCTTAAGAAAAAAGCTGTAATGGCTCGAAAGAAATAGAAAACAGACTGCATCAATCTACTTGTCCAATACATCGAAATAATAATATTGTTATAGTTATAATCATGTGCAAAATACGCAAAATTTCCATGAGAAAAATGTAATGTGTATAAATACATAAAAGTACATAGAAGTGGTTTCCATAATCATTACATAGTATATTAGAATACGTTTTTTTTAAAAAAAATTCACTTCTGTAGTAACCTACATCACAGTTGGTAGTAACTTTCAAGAAATAGAGGGCAAGTGTCCAAATTGAATACCCAACAAAGATGACAAATCTCTAAAGGAAGAGCCTAAAAAACTAATATGAAACTCGAAAATACACAGTGACTGCATTGGACTTATAGCATCCTGTAAATGTCATGCATAAACTAATTGGTAAACCGAGATATCGGAGGAGATACAGCATATATCAACTTAGTCAGTTTGGCAGCAAATATATCTCACTAAAGTGCAAGTGCAAAAGTGAAGAGCTGGTCACATATATAAAAACCAAAGGCCAAAAACCATAGGCTAAAAAGAGACCAGAAGATGACCAAACAATGGATAAAATCTCATATCAGTCAGATTAGCAGCATATGTATCAAAATAACACTACTAGTGCAGAAATTGTCAATATGCTAAAAAAGACCAAAAAATGGATAAAAAATCTCCTATTGTCAAAATTGCATGATAAAAGTTGTAAAAATACAGTCAGAGTTTCACATGATGATAAATAGTCTGTTTGTTCCTAAAAAACTAAAGTGCATAAAAACCAGTGCAAAATAGTGTTATATACAACAATTAGAATCATTAGCAGCAAGGGAAAAGACCCTAAATCGTTTAGGCCAAAGCAATCCTAAAGTGCGAGTGCAGTAATAAATAGAACGGATAAAAAAATAGTAGAAAAAACAACACAGAACAGACCAACTCGATACAGAAAAGGAATGTACAGAAAGTACTGATACAAGGCAAGATATGTCAATCATAAAAAATTATGCAGATCTTCATTCGTGTTAAGGCCATTAGGAACTCTTGTGTCGAGAGCTAAAATGAAATGAGACTCTCGTTGTCTCAGTAGCTTGTCTCGATTACCTCCCCGTCCGGGGTTGGCAACTGACCCTATAACTGTATACTCCAAATCCTTTAGTTTATTCTCATGAACAGATTTGAAGTGCCTTGCGACCGGATAGTTATGGTCAGAATTGACAATGGCCCTAACATGTTGTAAGATACGCTTTTGCACAGGGGGTTTGGAGCTAACAATATATTCCAGATTGAAGGTGCACTTAAGTTTGTAGATGGCATATTCAGTACGGCAGGTTAAATGTTCTTGGATTGCTATCTCCTTATCACTGAAAGCTGTTTTATAGTGAGTGCTGTTTGTAGCAAATGTACACGCACGGCAAGAATTACATTTAAAGAACCGAGTCCTAGTAAGCCAAGTACTTTTAGTTTTTACCTCAGGCATAGGTCTCACAAGGGCATCCCTCATAGAGGGATCCCTTCTAAAGGTGATGGCTGGTAAGCTGGGTAGAATGGGACCAAGAATGTTATCAGTTAAAACAATAGGCAATTCTGAATAAATGATCTTGCGGATAGCATTTTCTTGAGAACCAAAGTTCGTAATCAGGCGAATAGAATGTACATCTAGCTCTATAGTCTCATTCACAGAGTTAATACTGGTCTGGAGCAAGTTCGTTCTAGGCAGACTATTGGCTTTATTTAAGGCAAGGGTCAATTGATGTTCCTTATAGCCCCTGTCAAGGAATCTGCGAAATGCTGCCATCTGACATTCAGTAGAGACAATTTCAGAACTACAGATTCTCTGGATACGGATGATTTCGCCGTACGGTATGCTGTTGATAAGGTGGCGGGGATGTGCGCTATCTGCATGTAGAATTGAGTTACCAGCAGTGGTCTTTCTGTGTAACTTGGTGCAAAGCATGCCTTCATCTACATACAACAAGACATCATGGAATTCAACAGAGGAGCTTCAATAGAAGCAGTAAACTTTAGATTTAAATCATTGAAGTTGATATCTCCTACAAATCTCATGGCATCATCCTTAGAACCACTCCAGACTAAAAAGATATCAATGTAGCGCCAATAGTGGACCACATGACTCCACCAGTGACGGTGAGTGGTATATATATATATATATATACATATTACCTACTGGCGGTCGCCAGTAGGTAGTTATAGTTAGGATCTATTATCAATAGGAAATCCGCAACATTCTATTTGAAATAACTTTGGCGCCGGTTAATGAATATTCGCGAAATGTTCAAAACTGGTGGGGCGCTCCGGTCCGCTCCTATCCTGAAAGTCTCGGGGTGATTCGTCAAGCAGGGGCAGAGAAAAAAGGGGGGTCTCAAATGCAATTTTCCATAGGCACCTTTAATCGCAGCTACAGCCCGAACTGCTGAACGGAATTACACCAAATTTGGCAAAAAGGTAGCCCTTGGTTCAGAGTCGTGCCTTTTGGTTAAATGGTGTAAATCCGTTCAGTAGTTCATGAGAAAGTAAAATCACATATATATCTGGGTGGAGCCTAACCACACATCTCATCGTGAGATCTGATTGGCTGTCAGCACGTCATCCAAGAAGTGTTGGCAGCCATCTTGGGACCAATATACATGATAGCACCTCATTAAAAAGCATTGCAGTTAATAGAAGGTTTTAAGACTTTAGTTACATTATAAATCATTTGTTGATGGTACCATACTCATTTTAGGAATTGTGGTGTGTTCTAATGTGATTTTACCATGTGAAAAAGCCTTCTGCTGGGATATCATGAATCATGTTTGAGAGAAAACTATTTTCTCATGCTTTTCCCACAGAGGTTTGGAAGGTGATCTAGAAGCTAAACTGAGAGCATATTTTCTGTAAATTCACATTATCGTTCTCAGTCATGTGAGAATGAAGTCTGACATTCTCAGTAAAACATGTACAACCAACAAGGGCAGAGACTGTCAGTTGATTCCTTTGTGTACTACTGCAGCTTCCCAGAGTGTTCTAAAGAATAACTAGAACGCTAACAGTCCTTTTTATGACAAACGTATTGCACACCTGTAGCCATCTTGATTGGAATAAAGTGGTAACTCTTAAAACATTTCATTTAAAAAGGAACAAAATGAGGGGGTTCATTTTGCCATAGAAAGTATGATTAGTGCTGCAGAAAGAAAAATTAGGGCACATTTTGAGTGACTTCTCAAATCCTCTTCTATTGCATTAAAATATTCTGACATGCAGACTGAAACATGCACTTTGAATACCAGCAGCAGGCTTCCCTGGTGAGCAGTATCTTTACTACAGTGATCTAATGAGCAACTAGAGTGCTAACATTCTGAATTTATGGCAAATGTGAGACACATCTGAATGCCTTCTTGATGGAATCAAAGTAAAAAACTGAAAGTATTTCCTACTGAGGAGACTGTAGTAAATGAGGAAATTAGGAAACTTCATAACAAATAAGACTCCCAAGATGGCCACCAGAGACAAAAGAGCCCAAATGTAGCACAAATATCACCCAGATGTAGCCCAAGTATAGCCCAATGACAGAATGTCCCAGAGTGTTCTAAATAACAACTAGAGCCCTAACAGTCTTACTTATGACAAAAGTATGGCACACCTGAAGCCATCTTGATTGGAATAAAGTGGTAACACTTAAAACATTTAATTTGCAAAGGAACACAATGAGGGAGTTCATGTTGCCATAGAAATTATGATTAGTGCTACAGAAAGAAAAATTAGGGCACATTTTGACTTCTCAAATCCTCTTCTATTTCATTAAAAAATTCTGACATGCAGACTGAAACATGCACTTTTAATACCAGCAGCAGACTTCCCTGGTGAGCAGTAGCTTTACTACAGTGATCTAATGAGCAACTAGAGTGCTAACATTCAGAATTTATGGCAAATGTGAGACATATCTGAATACCTTCTTGATGGAATCAAAGTAAAAAACTGAAAGCATTTCCTACTGAGGAGACTGCAGTAAATGAGGAAATTAGGAATCTTCATAACAAATAAATCTCCCAAGATGGCCACCAGAGACAAAAGAGCCCAAATGCAGCACAAATATCACCCAGATGTAGCACAGTGACAGAAGTGTTCAAAACACTTTTTATTTTTTGTGTTTTTGCAGTTTTATATAGTGCAGACTTGTAAGGTAATGGAGTGCTTTACTTGAGCATTGGTTACATCACACAAGAACAAATTCATTTTGGTTGTAGACATGGGGAGATTAAGTGATTTGACCAGAATCACAGAATGTCGAGCTGAAGAAGAAACTCCAACCTGGTTCCCCAGTTGCAAAGTCTGCAGCTATGGAAGTAACACCACATCCTCTCCCCTAAGTGCAACATTTAATCAAGCGGTCAACTGGATAAAAAAACTTAAAGATAACAAATAATTTAAAAGTGCTTTGTTGCTATTTGAAAACTCAGAAAATATGTCCTCATTTTAGTTTTTTAGAGCACTAACCATAATTTTGATGCAAATAAGACCCTCTCATATATGTAATTTCTAAAGGAAATGCTCTAGGTATTACAGTTTTGATTACATCAAGATTACGTCAGGCATTCCACACTTTTGTAATAAATATAGAATGTTAGCAATCTAGTTATTCATTAGGATACTGGTGAGAGGCAGAGGCCAGGGGCACGGACTCTGAAAATTGAAGGCAGGTAGGAGGGTGCAGAGGCACCAATTTGACCACACTGGGCAGGCAGGAAGGGCAGTGGCAGCACAACAGACTATGGAGGGCAGTGGAAAGGGGGGCAGAGGCAACCAACCAACAATACAGAACTGGCAAGAGAGGCTGTGGCAATATAATAGACCATTGTGGGCAGAAGGAAGAGGCAGTGGTAGTACAACCATACATGCCAACAGACACGATTCAGCCAGGAAACATCCAATGTTTTTAAGCTCAAATGGGCTTTATTTGATCTGTCTACAATCTCCTCTTATTCAATGTAACTCAAAGGGGAAAATCAATACCCCAGTATTTTTTCAAAATCTCCCTCTTACCAAGTTCAAAATGTTCGCAAGTATGGTACAGTGGATCATGGAAGGCAGGAGGAATTGGGGTAGTGACATGGACTCTGATAACAGAGGATGGGAGGGACATGGAGAGGTGCACCAAACGGACCCTACAGGGTAGGCATCAGGGTTTGCAGCAGCACAATACATCACACAGGGCATGCGGGACGGGAGTGCAGCACAACAATCCATAGAAAGCAATAGGGAGGGGACAGGACCATGCACATGGACAACAGAGAACAGAGGGGAAAGTGGCAATGGTAGCTAGCTGACCATAATGGACAGACAGGAGAGAAAGCTGCAGCATAACAGACCATAAACGGCAGGAGGGACGGAGCAGGGGCATTACAATGGAACAGACAAGCCAGGAGGGAGTAAATAGGGATCTGCACATGGAAACAGAGGGCTGGGGGCAAGGGGGCAGGCAAGGAGCAGCAAGATGACCATGGAGGTCAGGCAGGATGGGCACTAGAAGCAAGACACACCATGGAGAGCAACAGTGAGACTATGATGGCATACACACAGACCATGGAGGGAAGGTGGGAGGGGTCAGGGGCAACTAGCTGACCACACAGGGAAGGTGGGAAGCGGGAGGGTTAGTGGCAGCACAATGGCTATGATGGGCAAGAAGCAGGGTGCAGGGGCATGCACAAAGGACCATGGAGGATAGAAGGGAGGGTCAGGACCTGGGCACAGACAAGAGAGTTCAGGGGAAGGGGCCTCATAACAGACCACGCAGGGCAGGCAGGAGGAGCAGTTGCAGCACAACAGACCAGGGAGGGCAGAAGGGTGTGGCAGTAAAATGGACCATGGAGGACAGGAGGAAGGGGATAGGGACATGGAATGTGGACAGGCAAGGTGGAGGTGGCAGGGACAGGTTACAGTCATCTGACAATGCTAGGCAGGAGGAGGGAGAGGATTGGCAGCTCAACAGAACACTCAGAGTAGATAGGAGTGGCAGGTCCATGGAACATGGTGGGCAAAAAGGATGGAGCAGGGGCATGCACAAAGACATCGGAGGGCAGGGGGAAGGAGAATAGGGACAGCAAGCTAAGCACAGAGGCTAAGCAGGAGGTCAATGATGGGGCATAGAATTGGGCAATGGAGGGCAGGAGGAGTGGACTGGTACATCATGCTAAATGGAGGGCAGTGGCAGCACATCAGACCATGCATGGCAGGAGGGAGGAGGCTAGTCCATGGATTCAGACAACAGAGGATAGGGAGGAGGTGGATGGGGCAGCAAGCTAATTGTTCAGAGAAGGCGGGTATTAGTAACTTTATTGTTTTTAAAATGTGTGTCTGAGCGAACTACTTAAAATATGAACAAGTATGCAGCATAATCTCACTTTTATTCAGGAAGAAGAGGACGTTTGTGACTGTGACTCTGGGCTCACTTGGCAGAAACACCCCCTTACCCTACACCCCTCATCGCATAATGTAATGCCCGTGAAAAGGGTAGGTGAACGCAGTGTTATATAGACTATAATCCTGCGAGCATGATTGAAAATGAAAACTAGATATAGAGTATGGCATAAACTATGCACCAAAAAGTGTGATATAAGATGAACCGGGGTGTGAAATATAATATGCAATACATTGTGCGCAATGGCAGATTCATTGGAGAATGCGAGATAGCACAGGCACTAGCACGTGCTATGCGATATGCACCTTGTAGTGTAATATACACAGGGCAGTGTTGTGTAACCTAACTAGTCTCTAAAGTTGTAATATAAAATATGTGCTGGGGAGTGTAACGTTGCATATGCACTGTGACAAAGATATGGATCCCAGATTGTAATATGTATGGCATAGCGCTGCACGTTATAACATAGGCATCGAGGAAGGCACGTTAGATGGGGCAATATAACCTGTGCGAAGGCAAGTGTGGCATGACAAATTCACGGGGTGGTGTTACAGTGCACATGGGCTAGAGAGTGTCATAGCATACGCACTAGCTGGTGGAATACAACACAGAGGTGTGTGGCACTCGGCGGACACCACCGGTGGTTGTAACACAGCATTGGGCTCACGCAGGAGCGCGCTGTGACTCTCAAGTGAGGTTCGTCTCCTTTCCAGAGAGTAAAATAAAAATGATTACACATCCGGCGGTGGATGTGTGTTTTATTAACCGTGAGGGGGGTTTCTTGCATAGTTTTGGTCGAATTTTTGTGGAATCCCCTTTGAATGGCTTGGTGCGAGTGTGTATTAAATGTGCCCGTCAATAGCTACCCATGTTTGTATAAATAAACGACAAGGGTGTCTACTTGGAGAGTACCCACCGGCGGGGGCGCCGGGATTAGGCACGATAGAGCGTCAGACACGTCAGAGCTTCACTAGCGGTGTAAATACATTCCACGGGGATTCATTGTATGCATAGTCGCCTTTTATTGCATATCACGCAAATCGCCATGGTGATAGGTACGTACGGTTTGTCCAGCATGTCCTAGGTGTTTCTATTAATATATATAAAAATATATATATAAAAAACAAAGGCCGGCCACAGGGGATGGGGTCCCCGGGGCAATAAGTGACCTGAGTTAACGTGTGCAAACACACCTTGTGGCGCATTTTAAGTTGGGGAAATAATTCCCCGTCAATCCTGAGGGCCCCTGGGGGCTAACTAGCCCACCAGGTGCTTCCAGTAAGCGCCACTGCGCTGCGTTGCAGACAGGTGGTCCAGGCCGTGCCACATTTTTCATCTCTCTGCAACGTAGCTCTGTGGCACTTACTGGAGGTAGCTAGTGGGCTAGTTTGACCCCAGGGACCCTCAGAATTCAAGGGGACTTAATCTCCCAATTTAAAACGGCCACAGGGCGTTTTTACACAGTGGGGAAGTGAGGAGATGGGGCCTAAGGGGACATGTGCAAACACGCCCTGTGGCGTGTTTTAAGAGGTAGTTTTAATCCCCCTACCTTATTATATACTAGGGGATTACAGAGGTGGTCATGCTAATCACAGGGGGACCCGAACGCATAGTGTTCCCTAGTGTATGTAGGTGTTTTCACTGTATTCTAAGTGTCTCTTAACATAGCACTGGCTCTAGGACTGGTTAGTCAGACTCAGTTACCACCAGTATCTGTCTGAAAAAGTTGAGGGTACAGGATGATTTTGCAACAAGGCTTCTTTCTGCTCTTCTGTTTGTTCTTTCTGCACGTTATCCTTCTTCCTGCACTTTTCTTCGCCTTTGAGGACATCTGCTGCTTCTTTCTGCATTTCTTTTTTTTCTTTCTGTGCGTTTTTTCTTATTTCTTCACATGTCCTATCTCTGTAGGCATAGTTAGAAATTAGCATTTAAAAAACCTTTGAAATTAACTGAAAAAAACAATAGGTTTCAGGCACGTTATTGTTAGGAATTAGCACTTAGAAAACCTTAGAAATTCACTGAAAAAACCATAGGTTTCAGGGGCATTATAGTTAGCTGGACTTTTCACTCGTACAAAACCATTGAAATTTCCCCGCTATAGTTAGTTCAGCTAACTATAAATCGCGCGCCCGCAATGCACTGCTGATGACGTCACATATTACATCACTCATGACATGGTCAGTGACATCACTCATGACATCACTGATGACATCTCAAATGACATCACTGATGACATCACTGATTACATCATCTTTGTGATAGAGTGGCAGACCTCCTCCTAATATAACCTTTGATGCACACATTCAAAAATAGAAACTAACATTTTCAAAACAATGGACATACCAATACCAGTTACAACAACCTATTCATTAATTCTAAGATCCACATACACATCCACTCATTTACCAACAGTCCTATACAGTCACTCATACATGTACTCACTCATCATATGTACTCATACACCTATACATCCTGTTACACAACGCCACTCATCCATAGAGTTACTCACACACATAGTCACTCATGCTATTAAAGAATCAAACATCCATTTACTTGCATATACAGTTATACACACACCACCACACTTACTTCTACAGAAACTTACAAATACTTAGTCTTTTATACAATCACTTATAGAAACACATACTTATTCATACAGGAACTCTTCCAATCTCTCACTCTCACATATACTCACTTATATACACCAATAGTCACATATACTAGTTTAAAACATATGTAGTTACTCATAAAGACACTATTGAGACAGTCAGTCAATCACTAACAAACCCATACAGTCCTGCACACATGCTGTCTTCAACACATACAAACAGTGAGTCACTCATTCATGCATCTATGCACTACGTAATACCCCTCACAGAACCATACAGACACTCAGACACTCATACTGATACTCAAAACACCAACTAATAACCTATATAGACACTCATGTAGCTACTCATCAACCCATGCAGCCACATATACACGAAGTGAGAGACTGATACAGATATTTACATATTTAAACATTACTCACTAAGCCATGTATTCACTAAGATACATTTAATCAGTCAGTTATACAATCAATTTTTTTAAAAAAATCATCCATTTAGACACTTATATACCCATTTATTCTTCCATCAACCTTGAGATATACATACATAAAACATATTTAATTTTCAGAAAAAAACACACATTCACTGGATGATGTCATCAGTGATGTCATCAGTGATGTCATATGAGATGTAATCAGTGATGTCATGTGTGATGTCACTGACCATGTCATGAGTGATGTAATATGTGATGTCATCAGCAGTGCATTGCGGGTGCACGAGTTATAGTTAGCTGAACTAACTATAACGGGGGGATTTCAATGGTTTTGTACGAGTGAAAAGTCCAGCTAACTATAACGCCCCTGAAACCTATAGTTTTTCAGTGAATTTCCAAGGTTTTTTAAATGCTAATTCCTAACTATAACGTGCATGAAACCTATGGTTTATTCAGTGAATATATATATACATACATAATATACATACTGCCACTTTGTAGATGTACTTAGATCACAGTTTTCATAGAAAGACCATTTTCTGTTTTGCTAAAAACTTCGGAGCCGTTTGAAAAATCTGCATTGAAAAATGGTAGAGGGTTTCAATAGGGAGATTCCCAATGGTAATTCCCATAGGAAACTTTGCTCTGCAATACGTAAAAACAGCTAAACTGAATGAACTATACCAAATTTGGTAAAAAGTTGGACATTTAGTTAGAAAGCATGTTTTTTGTAATTTATTGTAAATCAGTTCAGCAGTTTTTGAGAAGGAATATGCTACTTACCAGTATGCATCTGTTCTTGGCATGTAGAGCTGCAGATCTACACACTATGCATAGATCGCCATCTGGTGTTGGGCCCGGATGTTTGCACTTGTTTTTGTCCTGGAAAGTCTTTGGAAGTCACAAGATAGGTGACTCCTCCTTTGGATCATAGTGCGCATGGGCATCGTCTCCATCCTCAGATTGTTTTTCGCCAGCAGGGAAATGATGGAGCTTTGTAAGAAACAGGAAAGATGCCCATGTATGCCTATCTAAATAAGATAATACTGGAACAGATAAAGGTAGGCGGGTGGGCATGTGTAGATATGCAGCTCTACATGCCAAGAACAGATGCATACTGGTAAGTAGCATATTCCGTTCCAGGCATATGAGCTGCAGATTACACACTATGCATAGATTGTATAGCAGTATCCCCTCCTAGCGGCGACTACCAGTATCTGTTGCAGTAGTTTGAAATAGTGTTTTGAGTACAGCCTGGCCCACACTAGCTTGTTGTTTAGTTTGCACATCTACACAATAGTGTTTTGTGAATGTGTGTGGTGTAGATCATGTAGCTGCTCTGCAGATATCATCTAAGGGAATGTTCCCTAAAAATGCCATTGAAGCCCCTATCTTTCGTGTAGAGTGGGCTTTAGGAGAAACAGATAATGTACGTTTTGCTTTGTGGTAGCAAATTTGTACGCATTTGCCAATCCACCTAGCTATCCCAGATTTTGATATGGGGTTGCCCTTGTGTGGAGGTGAGAAAGACACGACATTTAAGGTATGAAGAGCTCTTTCTGCAACTGTTTGTGGCTGCGAGAAGAATACAGGCAGCTTCACAGATTGATTGAGGTGGAAGGGAGAAATGACTTTAGGAAGGAATTTAGGATTAGTTCGAAGAACAACCTTATTATGATGCATCTGCAGAAAGGGTTCCTGAATGGTTAGTGCTTGTAGTTAGCCAACTCTTCGTAAAGAAGTAATGGCTACTAGGAAAGCAACTTTCCATGTTAAGAATTGTAGCTCACATTTATGTAGAGGTTCAAATGGATGTTTAAATTCCACACAGGTGAAGGTGGTACTCTGGGGGGATTTATTCTTTTGAGGCCCTCCATAAAGGCTTTTATGGCAGGTACTCTGAAAAGTGATAGATGTTGTCTATTTTGTAGATATGCTGCTATGGCAGCAAGATGCAGTCCAATTGACGTGTAAGCTAAGTTGTATCTTTGGAGGTGTAGTAAATAGCCGATGATGTGTTGGATAGACACATCTAGGGGATTGGTGGTGTTATGACAATATATCACAAAAATTTTCCACTTGGCTGCATAGCATGCTCTAGTGGTAGGCTGTCTAGCTTCTTTAATGACGTTCATACAGTCAGGGGGAAGGTTAAGGTAACCGAATTCTAGGACCTAAGGAGCCAGATCGCAAGGTTGAGCTGAGCTGGGTCTGGGAGTCTGATCTCTCCATGGTTCTGGGTTAAGAGGCGTGGAAAGAGGTGTAACTTCTGGTGCGGAACTACGGAGAGTTCCAGCAATGTGGTGTACCACGGTTGTCTGGTCCAAAATGGAGCAATTAGGATGAGAGTTAAGGAATGTTGCTGTAGTTTGCGCACCACTAGTGGAATGAGTGGGAGAGGCGGAAAACGGTACGCAAATCGGCCTGACCAGTTCATCCATATCGCATTGCCTTTGGACAATGGGTTTGGATATCTGGCGGCAAAGGTTGGGCATTTGGCGTTTTTGTGGGTGGTGAAGAGGTCTATTTGTGGTTGCCCCCACATTTGAAAAAACGGTTGAAGAACTTGTGGATTAATTTCCCACTCGTGGATCTGTTGTATTTGATGGCTCAACAGATCGGCTATGGTGTTTTGGACTCCTGGGACATGTTGAGCTAGGAGAAAAATGTTCTGAGGCATAGCCCACCTCCATATGTTCTGTGCTAGCTGAGAGAGCTGCAGAGAGTGTGTCCCGCCTTGCTTTTGTATGTAGTACATGGCTGTCATGTTGTCCGTGCGGACTAAGACAGTCTTGCCTGATATTTGTTTTTGAAATGCTTTTAAGGCTAGGAATATGGCTAGTAACTCCAGGTGGTTGATGTGGAGTAACTTTTGTTGAGGTGTCCACCTGCCCTGCATGGTGTGATGTAGTATGCGAGCTCCCCAGTTGGAGAGCGATGCGTCCGTTGTCATAACTATTTGAGGAACCGGCTATAGGAACGGTCGTCCTTTGGAAAGGTTCTTGGTGTTCCACCACTGCAGAGAGCGATGAGTACGACCGTCTACCAACACCACATCTGTTAACTGACCTTGAGCCTGGTTCCATTGGCGGGCTAAGCACTTTTGGAGAGGACGCATCTGGAGTCTTGCATGAGGCACTATGAATATGCAACAGGCCATCATCCCTATGAGTTGCAAGAACACTCGAGCTGGAAGAGAGTGTTGCGGTTGGAATTTCGTGAGAAGAGCCTGCATGCTTGCTATCCTGGCAGGACTGGGATAGGCTAACGCTTTCGAGGCTTCTATTGTGGCACCATGGTATTGTTGTATGTGTAACGGTTGCAGATTGGACTTGGTGTGGTTTACTGTGAACCCCAGGTCGTGGAGTAGTTGGATAGTGGCGTGAGTGTGTTGTACATACTGGTTGTATGAGCTGGCTTTTATGAGCCAGTCGTCCAGATATGGGAAGATGTGAATGTGCTGTCTTCTTAGGTGTGCTGCGACCACCGCTAGGCACTTGGTAAACACTCGTGGTGCTGTTGTGACTCCAAATGGGAGTACTTTGAATTGATTGTGCTGACCGTCCACTACCAATCTGAGATACTTCCTGTGAGCGGCGTGAATGGGAATCTGGAAATAGGCGTCCTTGAGGTCTGGGTAGCAAGGAAGTCGTCCTGTGAAAGCAGAGGAAGGACCTGTTGGAGTGTGATCATGTGGAAATGGTCTGAGTGTGTGTATAAGTTTAGGTGTCGGAGGTCTAGAATAGGCCTTAGAGAGACGTCCTTCTTTGGTATGAGAAAATACAGGGAGTAAACTCCCTTGTTTTGTTGGTGCAGGGGAACTGGTTCTATTGCACTTTTTTGTAGGAGGGAGATTACCTCCTGCTTTAGCAGTAACAAATGTTCTTGTGACATTGGACGCTGTTTGGGTGGTATGTTTGGGGGGGTAGATGTTAGCTCGAGACAGTAACCTGATTGAAATATCTGTTGCACCCACCTGTCTGAGGTGATGTTGCTCCAGACAGGAAGGAATTGTTGGAGTCTTCCCCTGACTGGAGTGGAGTGGTCTGGGGGAAGTGGAGGGAAGTCATTGGGTAGGGGTGGAGGCAGAGCAGGGATTGTTTGCTATGCCTCTGCCTTTGTTGCTTTTCCCCCTGTAACCACCTCTTTGGTAACCTCTAGTAAAGGTGGATTGGGTGGGAGACTTGTAAGAAGTGGAGGGGCTATCCGAGGAGTAGCCTCTGGGGGTGCTCCTGAAGGATGAGCGACGAAAGGAACGTCTGGGAGCTTGCGACTGCAAGGCTCCCATAGATTTTGCTGTGTCGGTATCCTTCTTCATTTTTTCAAGGGATACGTCAACATTAAGGCCGAATAGGTGTTGCTCATCGAATGGTTGATTGAGAATGGAACTCTGGACTTCAGGTTTGAAACCTGAAATGCGTAGCCAGGCATGCCTACGCAGAAGGACACTGCTGTTTATTGCCCTTGAGGCAGTATCTGCTACATCTAAGGCACAACGGATGGAGGTGTTAGTAATGGTTCATTGGCCTTATTTGTATACCTGTCTGAGAGGTGCTGCATTATGGACTCAAGCTCCTCATAATGTGCCCTGTCACAGTGCTTGAGTATTGGCAATGCGCCATATGTTTGCCGCCTGTGACGCCGTTCGTTTGCCAGAGGCGTCCAGGAGTTTAGACTCCTTATCTGGTTGTGGTGTGTCACCTGATGATTGGGAATTGGCTCTTTTTCGCGCATTGGAGACTACAAGGGAGTCTAGTGGTGCGGGGCCTTTAATGTAGGCTGGATCAGTAGGGGCAGCCTTATACTTTTTTTGGACCCTAGGGTTGATGACTAAAGCCCTGACCGGGTCTTTAAAGACCTCTGGTGCATGCTTAATGACCCCCTTAAGCATGGGTAAAATTGAGGTGGACTTTTGTGTGGTGTCAAAAGTGTCCATGAGAAAATCTTCCTCCACGGGGTCTGTGTGTAGGTAAACTCTGTGGTACTGGGCAGCTTCGTGGAGGAGCTGGTTAAAGCCGATAGTGTCCTATGGGGAGGAAGGCCTGGAGGGATAGATGTCCTCATGTGGGATGTAAGGGGCATCTGGGATGCTATAATCATCCCCGGGTTCTGGGGAGCCAGTAGGACTAGGGACCCCTAGTGGTTGATCGTCTGCACCTCCCCCTGCATCATCCGAGGTGTTATCATCATCATCTATTTGAGTAGGGGATGGTGTAGGAGAGCGGTGTGGTGGAGGAGGAGGAGGAGGAGGAGCAGGAGGAGGAGGAGGAGGAAGAGGAGAAGGGATCCTTAATGGAGAGGTAGCAAAATCTCTCTTTTTAGGTGGTGGAGCTGGTGCAGGCGTATCTAGTGGTCGCTTCTTGAAGCTAAACATCAAGTGACCAGTCTTAGGATCCTTTACAAGAGTTTTTTGGATAGGATCTGGGCGAAACAGTTCTTCTGTGGGAGGCAGATCCTTCGATGCCGATGGTGTTGGTTCCGTAGGCTTTTTCGGAGCCGACTCGGTAGCGGTTCTGGGTTTGGAACTGTGCGGTTTAGCAGTGTCTTTGGCCAATGGAACCTGTTATTTCCTCGGTTCCGAGGTCTTTTTCGGCTTCGAAGCATGGGAGTCGGGCCCTTTGGTGGCAGTTTTTTAGTTTGGCTCCGAGTGTGTTGTCGGTGTCGAGGAGCCGGTGCCAGTCTTCGACGCCGAGTGCTTGGATGTTGAAGCAGCGGTCGGCGTGGATGAGGAAGAGGACGGCTTCTTTTACGGTGCCTGTGGATGTTTTTCGGCACCGAGGGTAGGCTGACTCGAGCCCAAGTCACCTGAAGGCTTAGTAGGCTTCTTTACCAGACCCGGAGGCGGGGCATGGGAAGCAGTCTCTCGGTGTGCACCTGGGCCCGAAGGTGAAGGTGTGACCGAAGCCTTTTTAGATGGTGTCGAGGGGGGGTTGGGGTCGGAGTCGACGTCTGTACTCACGACCCTCTGTGGTGGAGTGATGTCCTCGAGGTCGGAGTCACCGGCTTTGGAGGCGCTGACGAGGCCTTCTTCGACCCGCCCCTGCTCTGGCACATCGACTCACTCTTGGAAGATGTCGTCGGGGATCGAAGACGACGAGCGAGCCATGGTTCTTCTAGCTCGTCGGTCCCGAATCGTCTTCTTGGAGCAGAAAGAGGCGCAAGCTGGACAGTCTCTGGCCTCGTGCTCCAGTGAGAGGCAGAGGTTGCAGATTGATGCATAGTGTGTAATCTGCTGCTCATATGCCTCGAATATTAACATTTAAAGATCGGCTTGGGTAAGGCATGAAGGTGTTAAAAAGGTCGATATATCTGTACTGTTGGTGTCCAGATATGCTCTGACTGGCCAATTTGAAGGGGACTAGTCAATCCCGGTTGGCTAAGCACAATATGAACAATATGTTGTGGCAGCCACTAGAGGAGTCAGGAGCTTGGTCCCTTTGCCTTGAAAATTAACTAAAAAAACATACAATGGGCAGTGTGCACACACCCTGCCATCCAGGGGCTTGTGAGTCGGCCCCAAAGGGAACCCGCTTAGAATAGCTGGCCACAACATGGACACCATGTTGTGGCAGCCATTTCATGGCCCGTGGAGAGAATGTCCATGAGCCATTACATAGCTCGTGGACATGCTCTCAAATTAAATGCACAGCCAATTGTGCGCCAGCACAGAGGAAAGCACAGGGATGCGTCATATTGTTGTAAATACCACGCATCCCTGCACTTTCCTAATGAGGCAGCTCGGCAGTGCTGCATTGTGTAATTTTCTTGTTAATATGCACCTTTGTTTTCATCTTGTCACATTTGCAGTTCGTTCAAAGGCAGAGGTCAAATGTCAGGCCGTGTCTTCTGACAAACTGCTGCTTTTTATTAGCCTGGATATTGGTGTTTACTTCTCTTTCTCGACTGCAAAATGAAAGGGTTTTGTAAAGTGAACTAACAATCTTGCTGTGACACTGGAGAGAAAGAAAAAGCTGTAGAATGTGAGTTGCTTTTCTACAACACAACAACATTTTAAATACCTGTAAATGAACGGTACTATTATTTCACAGTACACTGGCAGTTTGGAAAGCACAAATGAAGCACATTAAAATTCTAAAGTGTGATGGAAACAAACATTTTAATTGGATCTAAACTAATGAAGACACTTTAGATGGTATGCAAATTATAAATGTTTGCTGAAACCTGAATTCCACACATAATTGTTTTTTGCAATGTACAGTTTTATCGGTAAAACCATATGCCAATGTGAATTCTTGGGCCATTTAATTAGTTAATGTGGCGTTTGTAAATGACCGTGTGCTACCACTTCATGCCTTAGTAAAATATTTGCGACAGTGTACTCCACAATGCACCACTGGCTTTATACACACCTTTACCACGCTCCTTCTGAATGGGAGTGGCTCATTTACTATACTTGTTCTTTGTGAAAGGCGTAAAGTTTTCACAATCCTTACGACATCAGTGATGTAACGTTGATGACAGCATCCCCACTCTGAAATTGCCCCATCTCCACTGCATGAAAGGCATTATGGTTATATGATCGCTTTAAGATATGAAGGGAGTTCATCTAGTGAAGTTTAGTTTGTTTTTTTACTTGTTGGCTCCTGTTGGACTGGTTTGGCCACTAACAGGGTTTTAATGGCACATATTAGAAGCAGGATGTTGAAGTTCTTGATGACCTCCGCTTACGGGTGCACGTAGGCAGATATTACAAAGAAATTTACAGAGCAGTTACATTTTGTTTTTGCCTCCACCATTCACCTGTCTCACCTCACAGTGTTACCACACCCACAGTACAAGATGACCCATTTTACACTTCTCATTGGTGATTGTCTTTTTTCAAAACAGTTTCCCTGCTTATGTTTCTGGTTTAAATCTATGCAATTGCTCAAAACTACACTGGATAGAGATGCCCCTCCTAAACTAACATTCCTGCCGTATCAATTTGTTCCTCATTTTTTCACTAATATTCACTAAGCATTTAAAGAAGATGATATCTTCTGCAAACAACAAGGCCCTCAATGACATGTTTCCGGCAGTGCCGGATGTGAATTCACTGATGATAACAGGCCACAGAACTGACCTATGTGGATCTCTGGATGTTACTCAGTTCCTTACATCCATTTAGCCAGGACCTTTTCCTGCCTGTCACCCAACCTGTCCCTAATTCAGTTACAGAATATTGATCCTACTCAAAGGAGCTCAACTTTCTGAACCCTAAAGATGGCACAATATAATAACTGTTCATAGATACTACAAATTAATGTATGTGACCCACCATCTAATTCTCTGGAGACCCTTCCAAACATCTCAGTCACAATTGCTTTCCTCTGGGGAAACAATAGCGACTCAGTGGGAACTGACACTGAGATGCAAAACTTTAAGCATTCGATTCGCAGGTTCTATCCTGAGCTTAACTGATAGTTAATTGGTTAGTGTATTTAAAATGAGAATGGTGTCTCTCTACAGCTCCTACGGGATCTGCCTTTCCTGGTATTAGCAGACCTACCAATTGTAAAAAGGCCAACACATTAAATCCACATATCTAAAAAATGTATTATGTTGCATCTTAATAGAGATGGAAAGGAATAGCAGGCTGCAACAGATGGTAGCTAGGTGCATCCTTTATTCGATGTCTTTGGAAATGAAAGAACAGTAAAACTCAGTCAGTTGTGATTGTCAGTATGCATATGGAACATGTGTATCCTATCACTGAATTTGGTGTAAAGTTGTCAGCACACACAGTACAGCTCCTCTCTAATGTGGGCAATAATCTCAAACTTTGTAAAGAGCCTGGTGTCTTCTCCCATTAGTTAAACTATGCTGTCATGCAGCATTTGATCTATTATTCTAAGACTATTGTACAATGTATCAGCTTTTAGTGATTCCACAATGATTACCCTTAGGGGCTCAGGCTGACCAGTATGCCTCAGATTTCAGTATGAACATATTTATACTCTGCTGCTTAACAATGTATCAAGGGACTAAGCCTAATTCCCTTCTGGGGAATCTCACTTGGTATATAGTCTCTATGCTGAACAATCCATCCAGGAGTCACTCAGATGTGGAATTCATATCTTTTTAAGATACTCACCGAAGTTTGGACTTGACTGTTCCTATTGGAGCAGGACCATGGCAGATTTGCACATGGCTGGTTCATGTCTGAGGTCCATGTGAGCAAATGAACAATGAACTGGAATGCAGCCTGTTAGAAACTGGGTTTCTGGCTGGCAGAGGTGTGCATCCAGTCCAAGCAGGAACCACAATCCTAGTCAGTTAGGAACACTTTAAATTAACCTGTGCTCACTGTCTGGTAGCTTGGCACACAGCAGTCAGGCTTAACTTAAGAAGCAATGTGTTAACTATTTGTGCTAAACTTCAGACAAGTAACACAGTTAAAACACCACAAAAAGGCTCCACTTCCATTTAGAATAGCTTCTATTTGTACCGACAAAACAGGACCAAAATGACAAAAATACAATAAGTAGAAGCCAGGATAATACATTTTAAAAGAATGAATGTGTTTGTAGTGCTTAGAAAAAGATAGCATGAACCGGAACTATCTGGTCGTGCTTGACCAGGGCAAATCCAAATGTTCAGGCCGACTGCGATGGAGCGCAGGTCAGATACAGGAACCAGCCTTGACCCGCTGAACGTACCTTGGATGTGTCTAGGGCGATGCATGGAGCATAGAAGGCAATATGTCGCTGTTGATCCTGGAGTTATAGGCGATGCGTCAGTTCCGAGCTGTGCTAAGTCGAAGATGCATTGAGAGTCAACATACAATAAACATTGGGGTAATGGGCCGTTGAACTGCTGGGCTGTAGGCAAGGCGAGCAGCACAAAGCGATGCGTTGGCGCTGAGCTGTGCATAGTCGAAGATGCGTCAAAAACAGGGGTGATGCATTGCGCAGTTGGCAATGCTTTGTCCTTGGTTTGGGCAGCAGCAACAATGTGTCAGTGTCTAGGGAAATTCACCAGTTCCGATCGGCGCAACGTTTTTGATGCATGGATTTTCTTACTTGCAGCACTTGGTACTCACTTCCAATGGCCCAGGACTGGACTGGCACCACTTGGCAGAGCAGGACTCACAGCAGACAAAGTCTAGAGCTAGTTGCAGGATGAAGAAAGAAATATTTCATATCCCAGACATTTCAGAATACTGGAGGCAAGACAACAAGCCCTTGACGATACTTTGGTTCAGGGATGTAAGATGCAGGTCCAGTCCTTATCACCAGGCAAGAGGCAGCAGGTAGCAGGTCAACACAGCAAAGCAGTTCAGCTAAGTGGCAGTCCCTCCATCAGCACACCAGTCCTTGTTCCTGGTGGAATGCCCTCAGTTCCAGAATTGCTCTGATGTGCTGGTGTCAGAGGTCCAGTACCTATACCCAGTTGGGCCTTTGAAGTGGGGGAGACTTCAAAGTGCACAGAGTCTCTTTATTTCCTACCCTGTCTCCAAACTAAAAGGGGGGTATGCAGCTCTTTGTATGGGGACAGGACACTGGCCTTTCAAATGTGTCAGCTCCCCCCTCCCATCCTGCTCAGGATGACCCATCAACATGCAGATAGCCACTCAGTCACACCTACCCTTCCTTTGTGTGTGGTTGTCTAGAGGAAATGCAGGAAGCCGTCTGTCACCCACCCTAGAAGTGCAGTCCAGAGACAAGCAGAAGGCACCAAATGGTTACAGAAGGAAAATGCCAACTTTCTAAAAGTGCAAAAGAACAATTGATGGATGGAATGCTAAACCATGTCAAACATTCAGCCCCAGTACAGAGATCTGGGCCTAAATCCATTGTTGTTTTGCTCAACGTGCCATTCCAGCTTGGACCCAGCCATATGTAAATCAGTCTTGACCCTGTTCCCCATAGGAACAGTCCAGCCCGAACAGCCAGGCCAAGTCCTCCCTGGACTGTAAACAAACATCCTGGGGGCGGTTTCAACCAACTGGGGTGGCATGATGAGCAAAAGAACAATGGATTTAACCCAGATCTCTTGACTGGGGTGAATGTTTGATTTGTTCAGCATTCCATCCATCATTTGTTTGCTAAGCAACTTTCTAAAAGTGGCATTTTCAGAATTGCCATTTAAAAAACAACTTTGCCATAAGTTGTGTTTTTAAATTGTGATTCCAGAGACACCTAACTTGTGGCTCCCATCTCTTCCCAATTGGAAGTTACACTTATAAAATATAACAATGCAATCCCAATGTTATTCTATGGGAGAGAAAGGCCTTGCAGTAGTGAAGAACGAATTTAAGGGTAGTTAGTTACCAGGGCATGTAAAACTTAAAAGTACTGCATTTTAAATACACTGCACCAAGCCTCTAGGCTGTCTACAGTCTACCTTAGGGGTGAGCTATATGTAATAAAAAAGGAAGGTTTGGACCTGGCAAGTAGTTTGGCTTGCCAGGCCGACATGGCAGTTTAAAATGCACACACAGGCTCCGCAGTGGCAGGTTTGAGACATACTTAAAGTGCTACTTAAGTGGGTGGCACAATCTATGCTGCAGGTCCAACAGCAGCATTTGATTTACAGGCCCTGGGTACATTTAGAGCACTTTACTAGGGACTTATAAGTAAATCAAATATGCAAATTGTGAATAAACCAATGTTACGATGTTTTAAGTAAAGAGGACATGCACTTTAGTACTGGTTAGCAGTGGCAAACTGCCCAGATTCCTAAAGCCAGCAATAACAAAGTCAGCAAAAACAGGAAATCAGAAGGCACAAAGATGCCAGGTCTAAATCAGCCTATAGTAATTACTAGTGGCTGAGATTATTTCAAGCATTCTATGCATTACTTTTTAGTCTTCCTCAGTGCAATGGCCTAAGTGGAACAGGAATGCCTAGACAGGAGTCCCGTGCTCACTGTGCCGCTGGACTCAAGCTGCACCCTACTGAAGAGGCCCAAATTGCCCAAACCTGTCCTGAGTGTAGCAGTTCGGGCAGGACTGTTCCTACTGGGGCAGGACCAAGGCTGACATGCATATGGCTGGTTCCTATTTGAGGTGGTATGGCAGGCAAAAGAATGATAGACAGGAATGAGATCCAGAGTAAACATCAGTGGCTGAGATTATTTCAAGTATCCCACCAACACTTTTTCATTCCACTATGTGTCGCAGGTATGCTCAGATGTGGATCCAGTGTTGTCTGTGACACCGGACTCAAACTACATCCTACTGAAGAGGCCATAGTAGGTTGAAACCGGTCTGGGCGTAATATTTTCGATTCAGAGGAGACCAAGCCTGGCAGTTTGGGTTGGACTGTTCCTAATACAGCAGGAACAAGGCTGATTTACTCATGGCTAATTCCCATATGAGATGGCAAGAAACACAATGGACAGAAACATGGGCCCAATCCATATTAGCATAGTAGATGCTCTTCATGGGTTGGTCCTCCAACCATGTTTACTCTCTAAGCGGGTCTCTATGAGCTTTGCTCTAAGCAAAATGCTCTGGATCCCAATTAAGAAATGTCTTTTCTTTAAGGCTATTGCTACCGAGCCTTTAGGAAGACAGGGGCCAGCTATCTTTACCTGCTTATTAGGTGTTACTCTCCTGCAAGGTGTCTCAGGTCCTCTGGGACCTTCCTGGCTCATATTCCCAGAGTTAAGACGGTCCACATTGGGAGCAGCTCCTTTAGTTTTTTGGCTCCCAAGTTATGGAACTCTCTTCCTCTCTGTCTTAGGCGATCAGAAACAGAGGCTCTGTTTCCGAAACATCTGAAAACATGGCTTTTTAGATAGGATGTTAGTTCTATCTAGCCTCTCTGTGAACCTCCTTGGGAGTTTCTGACTATGCAGCGCTGGGACACTTCTTTTGAAGTAACTATCACACTTTAAAAGTTGTATTATTATTATTAATATTACTATTATTTTATTCATGGGTTGCTTAGCTGTTTACTGGGTTGGTGCCGGTGCTGCTCCTGCGTAGACTCCATACGTTATTCCACTGATGGCCCCAGGAAACCACATCAATAGCTGTTTCTCCTTTATGATATCAACCACTGGTAAAGACGTTAAGTATCCACACGCACAACTACATCTACTTCATGCATATATGCAGCATTTCACAGCATCGCCCCATAATGTTTAGAGACATCTCCAAACCTTATGCAACACACTCAACACCTCTCATGTAAACTTGTCTACAACCAACACCCTTTTCAACCATGGCCAAAGGGCGCCCAGGGACCCCATCCAAACCAAAGCACTTTGCTACTTGGTCAGGGCTGTAAAGCGTTAAAAAAAATCTACAATACAATGTACATTCACTTAGTCTGGCTGTCTCTCGCACAGGCCCGGCTCACACGCTTTGGTCAATTGCCAACAAATATAACCAGCAATTCACATTCATGTGTGATAGAAGTGAGGCGAGCAGCGGCAGCCTCGGGAGCTGGGCCCAGCTCCTAAACAGAGCTAGCATGCCAACAAAAAAAGATGAAGAAGATTTACAGTTTCTGGCCCTATTAATCTATCATTTTCTTGAATTACATTTCAAAAGAAATCTGTATAGCTAAAGGGTGAACTTGTTATGTTTTTCTTGCATGTCATTTCTTGTGCAAACAAACAACAATGTTCAAAGTGAGTTTGAAAGGCAACTGTTTTTTTTGTTTCCACACGGTAAATTGATTAAATGGGATTAAAAATGTGCTTGAAAATTTATGGATAAGTACAAATGTCCAATTGTCTATTCAATTCCATGCCGAGTGAGTGAAAACATATGTGCCTGTGACAAGCTGCTGTGCGCCATGTTATACTCCTTGTCTGACAGGTTCCATATGCAAACGACTTCAGTGTTGGAGTCCTGATAAATGCCTCATATCCTCCGGCCACAATGGGTAACAAATGCATTCAATGCTGAGAACATTTTTTCAGCACAGGAGCATAATCAGAAGAGGGAAAGTCGGTTCCGTTTCGAGTCGCGGACGAGAACTAATCATTAAATGCACTTTCCTGACATTGCATTGCTACAGCAGTCAAACAGTCTGATGACAATTTTACGGCTGCTTCACACCTATCTAAAACTACTGGAAGATCACAGCTTTCCAGCCTTTTCTGTAGGAAATAAACATGGTGCGAAGCTACCCATCCAAGTCAAATTAGTTTTTGGGCAGATGTTTATACCGATATTATTTTTTCTGTTTTCTTTTACATAGAACATTTAGATCTCCGTTTTAAATGGGGGTCTTGTGTAAAGGAGGTGCGTTTCTTTCGGGCACGCTTCCTGCACCGAAGAATGTCCTTCATACCCATGCGCCTCTGTTTTTTGTTTTTTTTGTTGCATCTATGAAGGAAGAATTTTTACAACAAACTATTGGGAATATTTACAAGCCCCTATCACCACCAAAACGTCACTTTTTTAGTTGTTGTGGCGATAGGTGTTTGCCTTATTCACAAGCCTTGAAAATAAGGGTCCCTTTCACGCTATACTTAGTCGAAAGGGGCGGGCAACGGGTGTTACGGTGTGCGTTTGGCCGCAACACCCATTGATTTTGACGCTGCCCCATATTTACAAGGGTGGAGTAAATATGGGGCAGTGGCAAAATTAAGACCAGGGAAAACCTGGTCTTCTTAAGCTGGCGAAACAAGGAGAAATGTTTAATTTCAGCTCATTTTTGTTGTTTCCACGTGTGCTGCTTGTGCAGCACACACGGAAACAGCAAAACATCATTGATTGTTTGTGTGCAGGAAGGTGCTCCTTCCTGAACCTAAACAACCATAAAAAGAGATTATGTTTTGCAACTTCTATGTGTACTGCACTAAGCAGCACACACAAACGTTACAAAACACCATTTAAAGATTCCTTATGTGCAGGAAGGGACACCTTCCTGCACATAAACAATCATTCATCCCAACACAGACACTCTTGCACTATGGTGCAAGGGTGCCTGCGTTGGCGCTAGGCAGCTAAATTTAGCATCAGTGCAGGGGGAAAAGGAGGGCTGCACCATATGGTTGTACATATGGTGGAGCCCTGCGTTTTAGAAGTGGCAGGGCGCTGCATTAAGCTAAGAAGATTAACGCAGCGCTCCATCACTTTCATTGTTAATATGCCCCGATATACATAGAAACATGGCGGTGTCTTATGTCGTTGGTAGCAGATTAGCTACATAAAGAGGTGGTGAAGGTGACTGATGGGTCAGTGCATCCTATATAATCAAAAACAGAACACTCCAAAGTGTATGGCACCAAAATAGAAAGTGCTTGACTAACTACAGCGCTTGTATTTACTTACTAATAACATTGGGCTCCCATGGAGTAGCACGCTACCTGTCCGCAAATTGCTTCCAAGTCTCGTTCCGAGGGGGGCAGGGGCCCGAAGCGCTATAAAAATCCCCGTATCAGACATATTTAAGACATAAGAGCTTAACACATTGAGCCCAGAAACACACAATTTTGGTCAAGTGCTCAAGCTAGATTTATAATCCAGGTCCACAGGCACTAAAATCTGCAATTTGCCCACTAGAACACGTCTTTTGTAGTATGGGCCTAAAGTTCATAAAAAACAGCTGGCAGAAGTGGTTGCAAGTGGTGCACTGACTTTTAGCAAATGCAGTGTTTTTTTGCATACCTACATATGTTCAAACATGTTGGTTCACAGAGTTCCGATTTGAAGAGTGTCGCTATCTGGCCTACCTCATTAATATACATGTAGTAAGTCATAAATTGCGACCCACTATGAATCGCTGTCTTCACAGGGATGGTGGTCTGTTGGGGTCAGGAGACCATCATTAGATTGCTTTTAAATGAAGCAATTTTTTAATGCAGCCTGCTGTCCATAAAGGAAAAAAGTATGTGTTTAAAAAAAAGTTTCAAAAACTTTTTTACGAGTAAGCAGTGGTCCCGGGAGCCCCTGCCTACTGAAAAAACATATTTGTACCACATTCACAGAGGGAAAAAAGTTCCTAAGGGACCAGTTCCCTTCGCAAATGGGTTACCACCTCATTTGAGGTGTTGGGAACCTATCAATGATTTGCAACCGCAATTGCAGTTGCAAAACTTTGGCACATACCATAAGAAATCACAAATTAGAAGGAATGCCCTAACGTGCACTTTTCAATATGCGATTAGGTATGCACTCGCCAACCTATCTTATGATTCAGTAACAAGTTACTGAATCACAATTTGGGTTTCGATCACACTCAAGAGCTATTTTGCGTTTGTTAAGGCTCCTTTTTAAAGAATTGGAACCTTTGGGACAACAAAATAGCTTTGAACATAAGATCCCAAGTCCTTTCAAAGGTGTGCTGGTCTTCAGGGGAATTTAGAAAGTGGCGCATCAAATACATGTACATTTCTAAAACCTGAAAAGGCATAACAAGTATCTAGTCACCAGATTTGAGGCAGAGGCAGACCACGCTTCCAAGGCTTCTGATCTGCTGACTGCAAATATGCAAATATTTTAAGCAGTGAGGTTTCAAGGAAGCCACATACTTATCAAATAGGTGCCTTCCGACTTCAGCATCGACTGCACTGAGCGGGTCATCCAGAAGGTAGATATCAGAATCTTGGTAGACTGCTCTGAAAAGGGGAAACACAAGGATATGCTTTTGAGTGAGCTACTGGTCAAGAAAAACATCTCCTCTATAGCCGTTTACCTTTGAAAATAACCAACACCGATGACGACATCTGGTACTTTTTCTCATGTTAGGTGACACCTTATACAAAAAACACAGGGGCTTATTTATGAGCCCTTGCGTCATTTTTGCGCTGCTGGTGCGTCACTTTTTGTGACGCACCAGCGCCGTAAAAAATTAGCCTTGTTGCACCATATTTACAAAGTGACGCATCTACCTCGATGCGTCACTTTGTAAACCCCTGCGCCACATTATACCTGCACCAGGTATAATGTATGCAGGGGGGGGCGTTCTGACGCAAGTAAGCCTCGTAAAAGTGACGCAGTGAAATCTATAAGATTTCACTGCGCCACTTGTAGGACGCAAATGTGTCAATATCTTACGCCTGCCTCATGGCAGGCGTAAGACTGACGCAGGCACATTTCACATGGGACTTGCCCATGTGTAATGACCCATTGCTGGAGTTGCGTCACTTTTGTGACACACTCCAGCAACGCGTCATTTTTGCGCCTACAGATAAGACAGAAATACTGAAGTATCTGTAACTCCTTGTGACATGATGCGTCATACTGTAAATATGATGCCTCATTAGTGTCGCAAGGAGGGCGCAATGAAAAGTGACGCATCGCTGTTTTCTCGCAGTGATGCCTCACTTTTAATAACTGAGGCCCACAGAATACAACTCATAAACACAGAGGTAACCCTCTCAATTATTACCACAGCTGATCAAGCCGATACAGTCAACATCACAATAAGAGAAAGCGCTTGTACACTGACATGGAAGAATATGTCTAAAACACATCTCTGTGCAAATTTACTCAACAGCCAAGATGATACCAGTATTCCCATTGGCAGCTCGTAATCATTTTAAGGTGCCAACCAACAATGGTTTGGGCAATAAGCATCGAAATGAAATTGAAAACCTTGATTTGAAAATTCAGGTGGGACTCCAGAACAGAACTACCAAAGTAGACTGTCTTGGGAAAAAGGCAAAGAGGGCGACCAATTCACTTACTGGGATAGTAAATGAATTGCATACCAAAACTTGGTTTTACAACAGAGCATTCCTAAAACATAGACTTCCCAATCCCCAATTTAGTTTCCCATTCATTGGGGCCAGTTGTACAATTTTTGGGAAAAAATTGTGGTCACTTTACCTGGGGTGTAATATAACAATTATAAGTAAAAGAACATCAGACGATGGAAATTCGCTCCCATTTAAAGTTGTGTAGTTGAATTTACTAAAGCTACAGCACTCATTGTTGAAGTATTTAATTTCTGTCTAATCCTTCCATTTTCTTCTGATAGTGCAAACTCTTTGTTAAGTTTGTACCGTAATAGACCAGATCCCCACTTTGAAATCTGTCTATTTGGTGTAATAAATATTTATTACCATTTCTGTGATATGTCCAATGTCCCCACCCTTCTAAAAGCTTCATCATATCTCATAGTTGCAAGTAAGCTAGATAAAGCAGACATCTTTTTTTATATGTAAGCTAAAAGCTAGGTAAATCCTTAACATAAGAGCCTACAAAAAATATCTCATAATACCTATAGTCTTCCTACGTTTGAAGAAGGCTGGTATGATATCAGAAGACAGAATCCTGCATTTCATTAGTGGGGTTTTCACATTGGGGGGCGTGGCCTGGCGCAGATGGAGTGAGCAGCACAGCTCGCGAGCTTCAGTCGGCCGACCGCCATGAAGCACCATCCCGACGCCCTAAACGGGACAAGAACCCCTACAGCGCACCCCGGCAGCCACGATAAAGGTAAGGTGCGTCCCAGAGATGAAGGGAGCCCGTCCTGCCGACTGATAGCAGGGAAGTTGATATTTTGGAACGCGGCTGGGAAACGAATCAAGATGGCGGTGCCCATAACGCAGTGACGGAGTCGGGACGAACGCCGGACTGCTTGCGTAGCTCTGACTTGGGGGAAGGAGGCCTGGAGTACATCTCCCCTCGGCCCATGCGCGAGGGTCGGGAGACCCCCTGAAGTGGACCCAGAGGATTGGGGCGGAGGAGGATGCGGAGCTGCGGAGGGTCCCACGTGGCAGGCCAGAGAGCCATGTCGGGCCGTCACCGCACACACGGTGACCGGAGCAGCAGAGACACTCAAATTACCCGGGTGAGTGCTGCAAAGGCCCCGTGAAGCGAATAGACCACAACGGCACTGAAGTGGCCGGCAGGGATAGAGGCTGGAACTGGGTAAGCAGGCAGCAGAGAAGGCCCAGCGCCAGGTGAGAGAGCCTGAGGCCGGAGACCCCGATCAAGTGGTGAAAAGGCCCCCATGCCCTGCAAGCCAGGAGGCCCCGGGGGAGAGAGGGGGTTTAAGCGGAGGGGCCTAAGGGAAGAACCCAGAACTTTAGCGAAGATCTGATGCCGGGGGAGTGAAAGGACAATAAAGCCTCCCTAGACAAGCGTTGAGTGGCTACTCGAACACTGGGGCCTGCCACACAGCGCAGAGGACTGATAGCACTAATGAGGGGACCCAACACGAGCGAGTAGGTCTGGTAACGCTATTGAGGCCGGAGAGAGGGCTCAAGAACTGTCAGTACAGGGGCCTAACTCATAGAGCGGCAGAGAGATTCCCCCATTGCACCCAGCCTGGGGGAGCACATCAGGAGTGGGCCCTTCAGTCTGAGGCCTGGACATCTGTGGCAATATGAAGCAGAATAGAGCGGCGCACTTGGCAAGAGCGCGGTGAGATCCAGAGCCCCCTGGCAGGCCTAGAGGTGGGTTAAACCAGACTCATACCGAGCACACAATAGCACCAGAGTGGGCTGCGCAAAAACAGCGGGAAATCCTAGAAGAGGCCAACATGGCTAATCTGAGCCCGAGTGGAGGGGCACGCTGGGCTGAAGAGCGCCTGCCAAAAGAGATGACTCCACGGACGACGAGGGCAGCCTGCAGCGTCCCATGAGTACACACAATGCCAGAAGTGCCACAGAGTGAGAAGACACCATGGGGACGGTCCCCACAAAGTAGGACAGAGAAGAGGCCCTGGCAGGTAAACCAACGGAAGAGAGGGGGAAGACCCCAGCGCAGATCGAGCACCTCGGAGACCCCACGCTGCAAGACATCTTGCAGGCTATTACCTCCTCCAGTGAGCGCCTGGAAACCAAAATCGACTCGCTAAGCCTGGACATGGGTCTGCTCAGAGAAGACCATAAAAAGTTAGCGGACTGGGTCAAGATAAATGAGGGCCAACTAGCTGAAACTCTGCTGGACATAGCAATAATGAAGCAGCGAATGTCAGGGCTCGAGACGAAGGTGGGCACACTGGTTGGCAGGGTCGAAGACGCCGAGAATAGGTCCTGCTGAAGCAACCTCAAAATTATAGGCCTGCCGGAAAAAATTGAAGGCTGCAGCATGATAGACTACCTGGAAAAATGGCTTCAGGAGAAAGTAACGCCGGATGGCCTATCGAACTTCTTTGCCCTAGAGCGGCGCATCGAGTCCCTGCAAAACCACCTGTACCGGAAGCGCCGCCGCGGGTGGTGATAGCAAAGCTCCTCCATTACAGGGACAGGGATCACATCCTTACCCAGGCGCGCCTCAGAAGAGATATAGCAGTGGACAACTCAGTGGTGCGAATCTTCCCAGATTCCTCTCGAGAAGTGCAAAGGTAGAGAGGGTCCGATCGGGAAGTGAAGCAGGGACTGCAACAACTGAACTACAAATACATGACTCAGTACCCGGCTGCTTTGCGAGTCACAACAGAAAGTGGCACAAAGTTCTTTAGAACCTCGCAGGAGGCATCATATTGGCTGGAACAACACGAAGGGGCAGAGCCACTGCGGGGCCCGGAGAGGAGAAGACGACAAGAGAATTGCTCCAGGGGGCCGACGGACCGCAAGCGAGACTCTAGCACCTACTCAGGAGGAGGCGCAGCTTGAGCACCAAAACGCAATGCAAGTTGTAGCACTGTTCAGCAGCAAAGCGAGAAGCCATGTGCCCCTGAGGGCACTGAGACTGCAGCGGGATCTGGCTCAGAGCATCGATCCAGCTACTCTAAAGCTTCCAGACGTAACTCCACAGACGGCGGATGACATCACCTAGCCGAAGAGAGCAGAGAGCTACTGAGAACAGGTTTGGAGTAAACACTGGACACACTTGACCCAGCAATGAGGTACAGGGGCTGATGGAGGGGAGGTGCTGCAGGGGATTACTGAGACAAAGGAAAGGGATGGCTGCTGCAGAGACTGGGAGAGCAGCAGACAAGCGGCCTTCCCCCCCTTGCGATTGACTGATCGAATTACAAACAGTCACTTACAGACTTATCATTTTAGTTTGAATAGGGGGTGTTTTCCTGCTTATCCTGGGGAGTGGGAGTTGGGGGAAATGTTTAATGTTGGCATGGGGGACACCTTGAGTTGCAGCACACAGAGAACCATGTGGGATCCAGTGGGGAGCGCAAGCAGGTGGCACAGCATAAAGAGGGAGGCGGTCTGGGCATAGTAACACCTTCTAATGGCTGACAAGCAACAGTACACATGCATGACTTGGAATATCAGAGGCATACTGAGTCGAAACGCCACAAGATCCTCTCATACATCTGGAGGCAGAGAGCCCAGATAGCTCTATTACAAGAAACGCACCTAACACAGAAAGAAGGGCAAGCCCTAAAGAGACGGTGGAGGGGCCAGCTCTTTTACACTACATACTCGACATATGCACAGGGGTTCTAATTTGGATCCAAGTGAGGGTTCCATTCCAGCTGGCAAGCTCACCGATAGATCTGGAGGGCCGATATATAGCCATAAAGGAGCAACTAGAGGGTTGAGAGATCCGTACAATTATTTTTTATGCCCCCAATGTAGAACAACCGTCCTTCTTTGCGAGACTGTGCCACAGCTTAACGCAATACCTGACGGGCACTACCCTAATGGGGGGGGGGCCTTTAACTGTGTGGAAAATACACTTCTAGACAGATCACACTCTCCACTGCGAAACTCCCAAGCAGCGAGCGCCTCACATGAATTCACTACCTTGAGACAGAGCTCGGGATTGATAGATGCCTGGAGGAACCTGCACCCCGAAAATAGGGACTACTCCTACTTCTCAGTGGTTCATGAAGGGCATGCGCGACTAGATGCCTTCTTATGCTCAGGAGACGCTCAGCGCCACGTTATTGCCGCTGAATACATTGCATGTACGATATCGGATCATAACCCACTAGTTCTATCCTTGACATGGATGCACCTTGTAACAGCGATCCCTACGTGGAGGCTCCGCCCAGACACCCTGGAGGACCAGGTCTTCCAGAAAGAGATTAGGGGGGAAATAGCGCACTACTTCGAGGTCAATGCGGGGACGGCCTCTTCACCGAACGCAGAGTGGGACGCCTTCAAAGATGTCCTGAGGGGTCAATGTATAATGCGTACCACAGCAGTCAGGCGTGATCCTGGGAGAAATAGAGGGGGCAGAGACAACCCTTAGAGGGTTGGAATGCAGAAGGCCGGAGCACCCGGAGCTTCAGCAGGGACTCTTAGAGGCCAAGGAGGAAGTGCTGAAGCAGACAGAGAGGCTTAGATGCTTCGACTACACCAAATACCTGAGCGGGACAAATCGTGATCGCTCTTGGCATGGCTGACGAACCCGGTGAGCAGGGGTCCACCCCTGGTGGAAATAGAAGATGAGATGGGGTCAGACACTACACACAGGTGAAAATCAACAAAGTCTTTGCTCGTTACTATTCGAAGCTATACAGAAGGTCGCGAGAAGGCGAACCCACAGACCAATGGTTGGCGGCAGATTGCGACCCGGAAAGGGAACAATACCCGGCCACGCCAGAGGCCACAACCCTGGCAAAAGTCCTGCTACGTGCGCGTCTGAACACGTCCGAAGACACAATGGAAACTAGGGTGGGTGTGTGTTGCTGGTCTAGATACCTGAGATGAGCGGGCACTAAGACCCCCTATTCCCCAAACATACCTATCACAATGCGAACAGAGGGAACACTGGGCAGGGCTAAAGGACCGCGAAGAGGCAGGACTGAAAGTGATCTGTACCAAGACTCTGCACTGCTACCATTTGCGGTACAAAAGGGGGTGGTGATGGACAGAGCATCAGAACCAATCAAACACTCACACCCAGTCAACAGATCTGGGTTTAATCCATCACCGTTCTTTAGCCCACTCTGCCACCCCAGTTCAGACATGGCCATATGCAAATCAGTCCGACCCTGTGCCTCATGGGAACAGTCCAGCCCGAACTGCCAAACCATGCCTTCCCTGGACCGGAAACAAGCTTCCTAGGAACGGTTTCTGGCATTTCAGCCGTCTTCAGCCAAGCTTGCTTGAATCCAGTGGCAAAGTGAGCAAGGGACTCAACGTCTGAGCATACCCTGCCAACTTATGGCGAACAAAGCGGTACAAAAGGGGGTGGGGATGGACGGGGCATCAGAACCAATCAAACACTCACACCCAGTCAACTTATCTGGGTTTAATCCATCACCGTTCTTTATCCCACTCTGCCACCCCAGTTCAGACATGGCCATATGCAAATCAGTCCGACCCTGTGCCTCATGGGAACAGTCATGCCCGAACTGCCAAACCATGCCTTCCCTGGACCGGAAACAAGCTTCCTAGAACCGGGTTCTGGCATTTCAGCCGTCTTGTGTGTTTTGCTGTTCGCCCTATGTGGGAAGGGTATGCCCAGACGTGGGTCCCGTGCTCACTACGCCACTGGAGTCAAGCTATCCTGGCTGAAGAGGGGTGAAACCCCGAAACCGGTCCTAGGATGCTTGATTCCGGTCCAGGGAAGACATGGCTTGGCAGTTCGGGCTGGACTGTTCCCATGAGGCACAGGGTCAAGACTGATTTGCATATGAACATGTCTGAACTGGGGTGGCGTGGTGAGCAAAATCACGATGGATTAAACCCAGATCTGTGACTGGGGGTGAATGCTTTGCCATTGTGCAACATTCCGTCCATCATCTTGTGTGTTTTGCTGTTCGCCCTATGTGGGAAAGGTATGCCCAGACGTGGGTCCCGTGCTCACTACGCCACTGGTGTCAAGCTATCCTGGCTGAAGAGGGGTGAAACCCCGAAACCGGTCCTAGGATGCTTGATTCCGGTCCAGGGAAGACATGGCTTGGCAGTTCGGGCTGGACTGTTCCCATGAGGCACAGGGTCAAGACTGATTTGCATATGGCCATGTCTGAACTGGGGTGGCGTGGTGAGCAAAATAACAATGGATTAAACCCACATCTGTGACTGGGGGTAAATGATTTGCCATTGTGCAACATTCCGTCCATCATCTTGTGTGTTTTGCTGTTCGCCATATGTGGGAAGGGTATGCCCGACGTGGGTCCCGTGCTCACTACACCACTGGAGTCAAACTATCCTGGCTGAAGAGGGGTGAAACCCTAAAACCGGTCCTAGGATGCTTGATTCCGATCCAGGGAAGACATGGCTTGGCAGTTCGGGCTGGACTGTTCCCATGAGGTACAGGGTCAAGACTGATTTGCATATGGCCATGTCTGAACTGGGGTGGCGTGGTGATCAAAATAACGATGGATTAAACCTAGATCTGTGACTGGGGGTGAATGTTTTGCCATTGTGCAACATTCCGTCCATCATCTTGTGTGTTTTGCTGTTCGCCCTATGTGGGTATGGTATGCCCAGACGTGGGTCCTGTGCTCACTACGTCACTGGAGTCAAGCTATCCTGGCTGAAGAGGGGTGAAACCCCGAAACCGTTCCTAGGATGCTTGATTTCGGTCCAGGGAAGACATGGCTTGGCAGTTCGGGCTGAACTGGTCCCATGAGGCACAGGGTCAAGACTGATTTGCATATGACCATGTCTGAACAGGGGTGGCGTGGTGAGCAAAATAACGATGGATTAAACCCAGATCTGTGACTGGGGGTGAATGTTTTGCCATTGTGCAACATTCCGTCCATCATCTTGTGTGTTTTGCTGTTCGTCCTATGTGGGAAGGGTATGCCCAGACGTGGGTCCCGTGCTCACTACGCCACTGGAGTCAAGCTATCCTGGCTGAAAAGGGGTGAAACCCCGAAACCGGTCCTAGGATGCTTGATTCCGGTCCAGGGAAGACATGGCTTGGCAGTTCGGGCTGGACTGTTCCCATGAGGCACAGGGTCAAGACTGGTTTGCATATGGCCATGTCTGAACTGGGGTGGCGTGGTGAGCAAAATAACGATGTATTAAACCCAGATCTGTGATTGGGGGTGAATGTTTTGCCATTGTGCAACATTCCGTCCATCATCTTGTGTGTTTTACCATTTGAAGAGTTACAAACCGCATATGACTTTCCGGGAGGTCACTTCCTTAAGCATGGGGCCCTCACTCGAAGCATTAGAAAGCACTGGGATGTGGGAGATATGGAGCCACAGGAGCTAGCAGGGTGCAGATATGTTGCACTATCAGCGGGGAGGATTAAGAGAGCGTCCTGCCTATACAAGGCAATGATGCACAACATGCAAAAGCCGCTAGAGCGCCTGCGATTACAGTGGGAAGAGGACCTGGGTAAGCAGATACCGGAGGTAGAGTGGGATAAGAGCCCCGAACCCCAAAAGCATCCAGAAATGCTACATTTAAATTAATTAATATCTCTGTACTGCCTAGAGCGTACCTCACGCCGTCCTGAATTAGGAGATACTTCAGTACGGACACGGCAGCGTGCCCAAGATGTGGGGAAAGGGAGGCACACATACTCCACATATTTTGGAGTTGCCCCACGCTACAATCCTTTTGGGCGGAGATAAGACAAGTGGTAGGCAACCTCATCGATAAAGAGCTTCCGCATACCCCAGAGCACTTCCTGCTAGCGTGGTTCCCCCATACGGCCAAAAACAAAACAACTGGAAAGTACCAGGATAATGTCCTGGCCAAGAGAGAGATAGCCATGAATTGGAAAGCAATGGGAGGGCCACGGATTGTTTCCTGGAAAAAAAGAGCTTGAGAAGTGGGCAGAAGCAGAAGGTAGACTATTGCTCAGGGAAGCCAGCCTAGGGAAAAGCAAAATAGACCGGGCCAGAGCGTGGGAAGGACTAGTGATCAAACTGACGGCGAGCAGGCAGGATAATAATAGCGTGGGAAGCACCCCGCGGCCGGTGGAGCCAGGGCAGGAGAGCGGATGAAATGAACACTTAAACTAGGGACGGCTGACACCGCAGCACATGGAGCTCAGAAGCCCGACCCACGAGAACCCAACAGTACACAGAGGTAGTAAAATGTCCACTTAAGAGCAACTCAAGGGGGGACTGTTTTGTTAACAGGGGATGTTAAGATAAGTAGGCCAGAGAATAATGACTATGTGCATTATGTGCAATATTTGCTAGATATGACGTGAAGAATGTTTATGTATATGGATGATGTCTTGAAAAATAGTGGGGTTTTTGCATCGAAGGATGGAATCTGAATATATTGTGGAATACTGATCTTTGATTACTCAGAGCCATTAAGGACCTGAATCTAAGGTTCTTGGAATCTTCGGAGGTTTAATGAAGCTAAGTAAGTCTGGGATTTTCAAGTCATAAAGCATTTTTAATAAGAGAACATTACAAAAGCTAGTAAATCTGCAGATACCCACCGAACTTGCATAACTATATGATAGAGACAGAGATAATAAAGAGCTAACCCCCCTATTTTTACATGGCAACTTCAAATCTTAACTTTAATTCAGAAGTGCTTGTTAGCTCAAATAAGACATGTGAGAATCCCGTCAATTTGGTAAAAATGCATTAGATAGAAAACGTGGCATGGGTGGACATAAAGAAACAAAAAGCGAAGCATTGACATTTTAATTTAGGATATTCAGCCTATAATTGTAAGAAACAGATTATCATTCTTTTGAAAATATTTGAACGCTTACTAACTAAAGGAGCATAATTGGGATCAATTAAGGCGTGGAGATCTTCTGAAGATTTAACCCCCATATAGCCGTTATGTATTGTAATGAGTGCTCAGACCTGGTGGTAGTATTTCTTTTGAGGTAATTAAAAGTAAAACTTCGCTATTGGATTCATTTATTCTGTATCCAGTTAAATTTGTGAACGTCGTAACTGCCTTAAAAGCTGGGTTTATAGTATTTGAATAGGCCTTGCAAAGTAATTGTTAAGTCTCAATCAAATTTGTAAAATAATAGACAGAAAAATAAAGCAGCATTGAAATGACTTACGTTGAAAAGTCCTTGTCTGATCCTGTTACAAGTAGCTAATTTAGTAAGTAGAAATGAAAAACATTAAAATGGTCCTGGTGGGTACCAAAGGTCTTCAGTTCCTCTTCTGCCAACCAAAGGGAGTGAGTGATACAGGTAAATACCTAAGTATTGTTTTTCACCACAAGTGATCCTGAACATGGTCAGGATTGAGAAAGTGAGATCACATCACCCATGTCACAGAACTTTTTAAACTGAACTTCCTCACCACTGTATTTCTTCCGAGGACCACTGGCATCACAGAAGATATTTCAGCAGCTCACCAGTTTAGATGTCAGTCCCAGGTGCTATGATGCATTGATAACCACAAACAACAGTGGGTGACTATATCAAACCTAACACAGGACAGGCACCATGTGGCACTCCTCCCACCGGTACGTGGTGCTTCAGCCACACAGGCCAGTAAAATGACTATTTTGCAATTACTAGTAAACACATTCCAATAGGGTGCACTGGTATCAGCGATACCAGTTCACACATCATGCATATGCATGCTAATTGAGCCTGTTTAACACGTTTCCCCATGGTGAGTGTACGAGAGTAGGATCTGCTTCACATGTTTACCCCCACTTTTTGCTGGTGTTTCACTGTTTTTCGACTTTAGTTTGCCTGGGATCCTGCTATTCAGGGCCCCAGCCTAGCTGCTTCCTCTCTAAATTGATTGCGAGTGGGGATGACATCCATAAATGGATAACTGCACTGGAAAGGACCTGCAAAGTTCAAAGGGCACCCCAGGAGCAGTGGGCAGCAATCTTATGGCTCTCCTTTGCAGACAAAGGTAGAGATAAGCTCCTCACTTTTAGAGAGGAGGAGGCAGATGATTATAGCAGTCCGAAGAGTGCCTTGATTGAAGGGTTTTGCCTAACCACTGGGCAATACAGGTTAAAGTTCAGGGATACCCAAAAGGCACAGAATCAAGGCTGGGTAGACTTTGTAGATTGTGCTACTAAGACTCTGGAAGGTTGGTTACTTGGCAGCAAAGTACATGACTTCCAAGGATTGTACAATTTGATTATGAGGGAGCAGATCCTTAATAACTGCCAAAATCAGCTGTTGCACCAGTACCTGGTGGACTCAGATCTAACCTCTCCCCAAGAATTGGGAAAGAAGACAGACAAGTGGGTCACAACCAGGGTGAGGCAGAAGGTGCAGAACCAAGGTGGTGAACCCAAGAAGCGAGATCCTAAAAACTCTGACAAGGGTGGGGAGAAGGGTAAAGACCAGAAGTCTTCACAAGGCCCCCAAAATTCTTCTTCAGGTGGGGATTCACAGACTAACAAGGGAAAAGGCCAAAAGAAACCATGGTGCAAAATCTGTAAGCAGAAACCTCACTGGACCAGTGACTGCACCAAGTCCAAACAATCTACTCCAGCCACCATTGCCCCTAAGGCAACTGTTCCCCCTAGTACAGCTACAATTGGTGGTGGTAGTGTTCAGAATAAGTGTGTAGTAGGATTGACCCTGGGTTCTGAGATGGACTCTGGCCTAGTCAGAGTTCCAACTCAGGCTGTTATAGTCTGTGATGGAGGCATGGATATGTCCTACTTTGTGAGTCCCAGTAACTTGGGCAAATACAGACAACAGCCTTTAATAAATGGAAAAGAGGCTTTGGCATTCAGGGACACAGGAGCAAGTGTCACAATGGTGACAAAAGATCTTGTGGATCCTGGGCAGATTATATTTGGTGAAATGTACCAAGTTACCAATGCTAGCAATGTCAGAACAGACCATTCTCTGGCAGTTGTTAACTTCTCCTGGGGAGGGGTAACTGGCCTTAAGAAGGTTGTGGTAAGTGCAGACCTACCAGTACGGTGCTTGCTTGGCAAGGATCTAGAAACTTCAGCTTGGGCTGAAGTGGAGCTCAGGACACATGCAGAAATGTTAGGTATCCCTGCTCATGTCTTTGCTGTGACTAGGTCACAGGCCAAAATGTCCAACACTGGACAGGCCCTGGATTCTGGAATAACGGACCAGGTGCCTCCCAAGAGGAGAAGCAGTAGGGTTAAGAAAATGCCTTCCCACCTGACTTAGAGTGCAGATCAGTCTCCTCAGGGAGATGATCTTGAGCCTGAAGAAGGAAGTGTCCCAGAGGAGCTTGAACCTGGCCAGGTTGAGTTCTTGGGGACAAGGGGCCCTTCCAGGTCTGATCTGAGCCAGTAGCAGAAAACCTGCCCCTCTCTTGAACCCCTCAGAAAGCAAGCTGCTGATGAGGCTGCTGAAAATGCTTGTGGCACCCATAAGATATATTGGGATGATGGACTCCTTTACTCAGAGAGCAGAGAATCCAAGCCTGGTGCATCCAGGAGGTTGGTTATACCTCTGAAGTTTAGGGGCTTCCTATTGACACTAGCCCATGATATTCCCATAGCAGGACACCTGGGCCAGAACAAGACTTGGGACCGAATTGTCCCTCACCTTCACTGGCCCCACATGTCTGAAGACACTGAGGAGTTTTGTCGCTCCTGTGTGACCTGCCAAGCCAGTGGCAAGGCAGGTGGAACCACAAAGGCCCCCCTGATACCACTACCTGTGGTGGGGTTCCCTTTGACATTGTTGGTCCCATGGATCCTCAAACAGCATCTGGGCACAGATGTATCCTGGTGGTGGTGGACCATGCCACTAGGTACCCAGAGGCAATCCCACTTAGGACCACTACAGCACCTGTGGTGGCAAGAGCCCTCTTGAGTGTATTCTCAAGAGTGGGCTTTCCGAAGGAGGTAGTATCTGACAGAGATGCAAACTTTATGCCAAGTTACTTAACTGCTATGTGGAAGGAGTGTGGAGTGAATTACAAATTCACCACACCCTATCACCCACAATGCAATGGTTTAGTTGAAAGATTCAACAAAATCTTAAAGGGCATGATCAACGGTCCCCCTGAAAATCTTAGGCGCAGATGGGACATCCTTTTGCCCTGCCTTTTGTTTGCCTACAGGGAGGTGCCACAAAAGGGGGTTGGTTACAGCCCTTTTGAACTTTTGTTTGGCCATCCTGTTAGGGCTCCTTTGTGTCTGGTGAAGGAGGGATAGGAGTTACCTCTCAAACCCCCTAAACAGGACATAGTGGACTATGTACTTGGTCTCCGCTCCAGGATGGCTGAGTATATGAAAAAGGCAACCAAAAACCTTGAGTCTAGCCAGGAATTACAAAAGGCCTGGCATGACCAAAAGGCTGTACTGAATGTTTACCAGCCAGGACAGAAAGTGTGGGTGTTGGAGCCTGTGGCCCCAGCAGCCCTCCAGGACAAATGGAGTGCCCCCCATGCAATTGTTGAACAGAAAGGGGAGGTCACCTACTTGGTAGACCTTGGAACCCCTAGGAGTCCCCACAGGGTACTTCATGTCAACAGACTTAAACCATATGTTGACAGGACAGACATGGGTGTGCTCATGGCTACTGATGAAGGACAGGAGGAAGAGAGTGACCCACTCCCTGACCTGCTTTCTCAGAACCCTGATGATGGGTCAGTTGATGGTGTAGCCTTGGCAGACAGTCTCACTGTCCAGCAACAAACTGACTGCAGAAAACTTCTCAGCCAGTTCAGACATTTGTTTTCTCTGACTCCAAGTCTGACTACCGGGTGCACTCATGAAGTGGACCCTGGGGACAGTCTGCCTGTGAAGAATAAGATCTACAGGCAACCTGACCATGTCAGGGACTGTATAAGGACAGAAGTCCAAAAGATGTTGCATTTGGAGTTATTGAACCCTCAGATAGCCCTTGGGCTAGTCCAGTAGTCCTGGTACCTACACCTCACGCCAAAGATGGCAAGAGAGAGATGAGGTTTTGTGTGGATTACAGGGGTCTCTATGCAGTCACTAGGACTGATGCCCATCCCATTCCCAGGACAGATGAGCTAATAGATACTTTGGCCTCAGCCAAGATTCTAAGCACATTTGACCTGACAGCTGGCTACTGGCAGATCAGCCTAGCTCATGATGCACAGCCAAAGACAGCATTTTCTACCCCTAGTGGGCACTATCAATTTGCAGTAATGCCCTTTTGGTTTGAAGAATGCACCTGCCACTTTCCAAAGGTTGGTGAATCAAGTCCTTACAGGCCTGGAAGACTATAGTGCAGCATATCTAGATGATATTGATGTCTTTAGCTCCACCCGGGAGGATCACCTGGTCCACCTGAGGAATGATTTGGTGGCCCTGCAAAAAGCAGGCCTGACTTTCAAGGCTACTAAGTGCCAGATAGGGCAGAGTCGGGTTGTGTACCTGGGCCACCTTGTAGGTGGAGGCCAGGTTCAACCATTGCAGAGCAAAATCCAGACCATAATGGACTGGGTTGCTCCCACTACCCAGACTCAGGTGAGAGCCTTCTTAGGCCTGACTGGGCATTATAGAAGATTTGACAAGGGGTATGGATCAATAGTGACACCCCTGAATGACCTAACCTCTAAGAAAATCCCCAAAAAGGTTCAGTGGACACTTAGCTGTCAAAATGCATTTGATGACCTGAAGCAGGCCATGTGCACTGCTCCCATTCTGCAAAGTCCTGACTACTCCAAAAAGTTATTTGTTTAAACAGATGCATCTGAGTTTGGGATAGGGGCTGTACTGTCACAGTTGAATGACGAAGGTCAGGATAAACCAGTAGCTTTTATAAGCAGAAGTTTACCCCCAGAGAGAAACGTTGGTCAGCCATTGAGAGGGAGGCCTTTGCGGTGGTTTGGGCTCTGAAGAAGTTGAGGCCATACTTGTTTGGTACTCACTTCATTGTTCAGACAGACCATAAGCCCCTCTTATGGCTAAAACAAATGAGGGGTGAAAAAACAAAACTTCTCAGGTGGTCCATTTCCCTACAGGGGATGGACTGCACAGTGGAACATAGACCTGGGAGTAACCATGCCAATGCAGATGGACTCTCCAGATATTTCCACTTAGAACATGAAGACTTAACTGGTCAAGGATAGTTTAATGTCCCTGCTTTTTGGGGGGTTGTGTAGGAGAGTAGGATCTGCTTCACATGTTTACCCCCACTTGTTGCTGGTGTTTCACTGTTTTTCGACGTTAGTCTGCCTGGGACCCCGCTATTCAGGGCCAAAGCCTAGCTGCTTCCTCTCTAAATTGATTACAAGTACTTTGGGTATACTCCAGATTGGATTCTGGGGTCCACTTGTGAGTCCCTAGTATATGGTATACTATGTACCCAGGGCATAGGTACCCCAGAGGCCTACCAGGGGCTGAAGCATGTATTGTGCCACCCCTGGAAAGCCATGCAAAATGACACCACAGGTCTGCTACTGCAGCCTGGGTAAGGTGGTACATGCACCCCTTACTGAGGTATAGGTTCACTATACCTCACCTATCACTGCACATAGTAACCTATCAGTCACCCCTATGGCAGGCCTTATCAATCCTGAAGGCAGGGTGCTTGGTTATAAGTGAGAGGATGCCCAGACATGAGCTGAGCCCCTCTGCAGCCTTTGGAATCTCTTCTCCGGGGTTTTCAGTGGTGGAGCCTGACCATATACTCTTAAGTGCATCATTTCTGAAACGGTTAATGCTAACTTTGGACTGGCTGCACGGAAACCCGTCGTATTTGGTGGCAAACACCTTGGAATCATAACCCCATATCAGTTCTTGATGTGAGGATATGATCTCACCCTTCTAGAAGAAAAGACATGGCAGTACTGGTATACCCGGTAGAAATCTAATAGAACCCGGCATCCTAAAATGGATGCTGCTGCCACAGACACGGGTCTGGCCTCCTGCTGCTGACTGAAACTCTGGCAGGGGAGGCCTGGACAATAGGTTTCCTGTCACAGAGAGGTGTCACCACCTCCCAGACAGGCTTATGTGTATTGGGGCTGGGTGGGAGCACTCTCTGAGTGCTTTGAAGTCCTGCACTGAGGGCACATTTAGTGTCCCAGTGCATAGTCCAGCTCAAACCGGTTCAGGGGCTTCCAGCCCCTGCTCTGGTGTGAAACTGGACAAAGGAAATGGGTGTAGCCACCCCTCTTTCCAAACCCTCCCATAGGTGGGTCCCCAGAGCTAGTCCAACCCCTTCCTTAGGTATAAGTAAGGAACCTCTGTAACCAGAACTTTAGATATCCCTGGACAAAACTCTGAAGCTGAATCCTGGAATTTCGACGCTCTATTAAAGACTAGAGGACTGAAGAAATCTCCCTTGGGGTCAAGGAGTGACTCCCCTGCTTGGCAGGCACCAACAAAGCAATTTGCCGGTCTGCATCTCCGAAGCTCCCGCCGGACTCCAAAGTATTTGCAGCCCAGGAAGAGGATTTCCAGACATCTCAGAGGCTGACCCGAGTCCCCAGCAAAGGTGAGACCCGCAGCCCTCGTGAGTAGCGTGGAACCGGAACTCCTGGTCACCGTGCACTATTGCAAGTGCATTGACTTCTCGACGTCTCCTGAAGTCGTGCTAGGGCCCACTTGTAGCACCTACCCCGAGCATAGAATCCACCGGAGATTGTCGGCCTAGTCACCCAGAGTGTGTTTCGTCTCGAGGTCCCTCCGCGATCCCTGGTCCATTGACTGGTGGGTCTCTGAGGGGGTAACTTTGAATTTCCTTGGGCTTCCCTGGGTGCTCCAGACGTGCCCTGACTCCCAACCGAGTGGTGAGTCCCTCAGACCTTGCTGGTCTGCACCGAAGTATCTTTCTCCTTTTTGCGTGGGTTGCTGTTGCCAAGGCTTGTTGTGTCCTACCGGGCACCGACTCTGCACCAGTCGACATCCTTCGTAGGACAGCTCGAATCCAGCTACTGATCATCCTCGACGCCTCCTGGTCCTCGTGGCTGAAGAGTCAAGCTGCACCTTCTTCACCTGAAATCACCCGACATCCATGGGCATCCGCCTATCGCCTTCCTGGTCACTGGCAAGTAACCCAGACTCTGTCTTCTTTGCTTTCAGCTTCTTCTTGACTTTGATCCAGGCTTGGATCTCTTCGGACACTTTGTATCTTCCCGGCAGCAGCACTTCTTTGCCAGCTCCGATTGAAATCAACGACGCGACCCGACACCATTTGACACCTATGCACCCGGCTTCCCTGGGTGAGGTAACACGAGTACTCCGGTGCTCCCGTGGGTGTTGACCGTAGAACTTGCTAAGTCCCAAAGGGTTTGGTCCTGACTCATTTCTAAGTGTCCCTAATCTTTAAAAATCACACACTGCACACGGCCCCCGTGGGTCCCCTGTGTCAGTACCTTGGGTGGTTCCTTGGGGTCCCAGCGATTCTACATGCTCTAGGCCTTGTGTCTAGTTAAGTCGTGGTTCTTATACCACTATTTTAGTATATGGTTTGGCTCGCCCCCTAGGGCCTGACGTGTATTTGTGCTTATTACTGTGATATTTGAAGTGTAACTTATGTGTTTTGACCTCTAGTCTCATAAAGAGACTAGGAGGGTGTGTTTAGAAATAAATACATATATTTTATATATATACCTGGTGTGGTTGACTTTCATTTAGGCACTCAAGAGATTATAGACTGGTAAAACAAGCTGCTTTACATTCCTTCAAGACTTAGCCTAAAGGCTGCTCTCCATAGCTACCACTAGGATAGCTTTCAATAAAGGTTTTCTTTAACCTCTAACTAATAAGGGGTTGTTTGGACTGGTAGAGGGTGCCCACTATAACTAGTGGACAGCATATACCAGGCCAACTTCTCACAGTGAGCTATTGGGGCACCGTTGTGGGATGGACACCACTTGAAAAGTGGCTACTTTGTGAATATCCACGGAGAAACTAATTTATGGCCATGTCAAATAATGACTCCACTAACAGCGCAAGATGGCACACATATGTAAGATGCATTGTTTCTTATTGGCCCCAAATATTGTGTTAAACTACCTGAGACTTCCTGGTGTAATCCAGCACCATTTTGCACTTCTAGTGCTCGTTACAGTTTCTGCAAGATAAACTTTTAATTTCACGTCTTTTCAATTTCAAAGTTATTTGCACCTGATATTTTTGCCTATGTACAATTTGTTTAAATCATTTTTACCTGGCAAGATTTACACGAGCTTTCTGTCCTCCACTAAGAGTCACACCACGATCTCCTATCATAGTCAGGTCACCATCTTCTAACTGCTGCATATCCTGAGAAAGCAAAGGAAATGTCTGGAAATGCATACAACCAACAAAGCAGCAACTGTTTGCTAGTATTCAAGTTTAAATAATTTGAGGGATAAGTGTAGCATTAATTAAATCAAATCTCCTCCAATTTACGAACAACTTCACTACTAATGGCATTTACTAATATATGTCTTTACTTGTATGACAGTTAACGAACTAGTCAAAACAAATTTGGTTAAGCATGGCTCTTTTGAAACCCAAGCACATAGTCTTGCAAACATCAAACTGATCAATTGTTCATTGACACGAGTCAAAAAGGATGTAGCTGTGTGTAGCTCAATATTGCTGCTACCTCTCAGGCTGCCTGCAGTACTTTTTATTACTCAGCAGCCTACATCATAAATGCGCTTAGTAGGATCAACTACCTTTTACCTTGGGGTTACTAGTTTAGTGCCATAGCTAAGAGTCTTGCATCTTGTAAACCATACTCTGATTGTCATATTTCAGCATATCTAGTGATACAAGTTTTTAACTATGCCCAAAATGTGACTAGATTAAGTCGTACATTTAAAACACTAATTAAACTAAATCAGAAATGCAAAATATCAAAATTATGTTAGCATTTATACACATGCATAGTCCCAAAGGAAAAAAGTTTAAAGTCAATGTAAAGGTAAAAAAAAGTCCACACAGCTCTTGCCCATGGTATGCTTCCCACATAGAAGAGGCAGAAATGCACCTGGGGCTAATTCATCTGAAAACAAATTAGTATCCGCAAGAATTCTTTACTCATCTAGGTTAGCTAGTGCTGGACAGAGAAAAACCACCAACTCATATTTCCATAGGTTGAACTGTCCCTTGTAACAAAGAATCAGGTAACCGACTAGTCGTTTGTACCTTACTACAGCAGCCACCCCCTGAACTTTCGCAGGAGTAACAACAGTAGCAGAAGTTGATCAATGTGGAGTGCCTAGTAGATTTACCGGATTTTCAAAAATTGTTCCATTATATAAAACACCACTTTATTTTCTCCTTTATTTTAAATTCTCCTAGGTATTTTCTGTTCAGCCAATGGCCAGGGATATTCCTACACAGGTGCTCTTTAGTTTGCATGGGCCTAGCAAACATTGGGTAACACCTCTCTTCGGAATCCTCTGAATAAACGGAGTAAAAAGTCCCTTCTTCTTCCCCTCAGATGATAACAAACGCCCCCAATGTAAATGTCTTTCCCATTTCATATGCAGTTCTTGTGCTTTACCTATACCTTGTATTGTTTGTATAGATCTTAAAATGTAAACTAGAGTTCCCAGCCCTAAATGCCCCACTGCACCCTTACAATTGCTGTATTTTTGTAGCCTAACAGCAGCCAGATGTCCAAATGGTCCACTACTGAGCACTATGTGTTTCGATAGTAGTTTAATGATAGATCAAAGTATGTTATGCAGAAGCGCTACACTGGTACCTAGAGACTGCTGGGCAAGAAGTGCAGGTCCTGAATGTGGTGAAAGGATGCTGGATCATCACAGGAGGAGAAATTAAGAATCTTAACAGGAAATAACAAGATATTACTTCAGAACGTAATTAAAGAAAAAGCATGGTGCAAAGTATTCTCTGTATCATTCGCCTGCATTATAGACATAATGGTAGTTTTTTGCTTTTAAAATCTTTCTGGCACGTCAGAAAAAGTGAAATTGTGAGTCTTTAATGAGAAAGTGATATAAGAATATGGGGAACTTTCCTTAATTTATTACAGCTCATACCTTCCCAACCGGCCATTGAGCATTCGCTTCACATAGCATGGAAATTCTGTCAAATAAACTTTCCATACTATTTTGTTAACATCATTAAGAAGTATCCTTTAATCTAAAAGACTGCAAAAATAATATTTTATAAATTGCTGTTTTGTAGTTCCTGAGTAGTGAGACAACTTTTGGAGCAATCAATTTTTTTTATCATAAATTGAGTAATTTTCTTGCTCACGTCACGCCCTTAAATCGGTCTGTGCCTTATCCTTCTAAATTGCGTTTCTCCCATCTGTAATCTCCTTGCCGCCACACAAATTGTAAATCTCAAGGTCTGGCTATGTAAGGATTTCAGATGTGTGGCGCAGAGGCTGGAGCAGCTCACTCCGGATGAATCCCCTGCGGCAGCTCAGCTCAACACCATGTGACTCTGGGCAATAGCTCTCTTAGGGGCATATTATCAAGACAGGCAATAAAATGATCGCCGCTTTAGCGGCAGAAAACTGCCGCTAAAACGGCGATAATGGGCTTGATAATATGCTCTATGGAATTCCAATTGAAGCCCATGTTAAATGTGAAGGACATCTAACATGGGCTTCAATTGGAATTCCATAGAGCATATTATCAAGCCCATTATCGCTGCTTTAGCGGCAGTTTTCTGCCGCTAAAGCGGCGATAATTTTATCGCCTGTCTTGATAATATGCCCCTATATCTCCCCGATGGTCCCCAGTGCCTTGAGACCCTTAGGGGTGATTAGTTCGCGCTTTACAAATATGGGATTTACCATTTACGATCCTGTTACATAAAGAAAGCAGTCACCGGCACATGCTAACACTTGTGTTGGGGGGAGCTGACGCTAAACAGAATAAAACAGGATTTCCTTCAATGCATATTAAACTGTAGTTTGTCATGAAAAACAAAGGCAAACACCCAGCAGACCTGCCAGTTTAACATACTCATCCCTATAGATTGAAAACAGTTTGTATTTCGTACTCTAGTCAAAACTGTTTACATAAGCAAAATAAAAAAGAATAGAGCGAGGCACGATTCATCTTACTCCTTTTTTTTTGTTGAAGAAAAATAAAATGAAGGGTGGGGAATTCATAAATGCAAGAGACCAGAGAATCCAAGGAAGAAATCTGGAAAAGCTAAACAGATCATTACAAATCATTACTGTTGCCAAATGATCAAAAGAGTAAACGGGATTGACAATCCAATAGATGACTAGAAATGGTGTTTATGGGAGGGAAAATCATAATCCTGAGGAAGGACAGAAAAGCTTGAGGGAATTAACTGCAGCGATTGAAATCAGGCCAGGAGTATCCTAGACACGGGGAAAGCTGACATTTCCCAGCAGAGTTTTAATGTATGATGGAAACAGAAAAACAATAATGGAACTGAATGACAACCCTCCGAATAACTGTAAAATTACTAACAAAATTAAAAATCCTGGAGAGAGCCAGAAAAGAAACATTTGAGGGAACACATATCTGGAGGGGCAGGAAAATACAGACGGTAGAGAAAATCTGTGATGTAGCCCATAAAAAATATAAAATCCTGATGAAAGACTAGACAAGCACGAGGGACAATAATGATCCTGATGGGAGCAGAAATACATGAAAAAAATATTAACTTGATGGGAAAGCAGATAAGAAAATTAAGCATGAAAAAAAACGTGCGTGTTGGTAAGCAAAAATCCTTAGAAAAATTGGGATTCCTTGAAATGTTAAGTATAATACAAATAACTCAAAAATGTAAGGTGTGGGCTCGAGGTGGAAAAACTGGCTGTGTCGAGACGTCTTGGGCAGTTGTGAAGAAAAACATAATGGGGCCGATTCACTGAGCTAACTTAAGACAAAATCTTAAACTTACTACTTTTGGTATTCACAGAAGTTAGGATTTTGTCTTAAGTTTGTCTTAAGACAAACTTAATACAGACTTAAGACAGACTTAAGACCAACTTAAGACAAAATCCTAACTTAAGTCTGTCTTAAGTCTGTCTTAAGTCTGTCTTAAGTCTGTCTTAAGTCTGTCTTAAGTTTGTCTTAAGTCTGTCTTAAGCCTGTCTTAAGTTTGTCTTAAGACAAACTTAAGACTAAATCCTAACTTCTGTGAATACCAAAAGTAGTAAGTTTAGGATTTTGTCTTAAGTTAGTTCTGTGAATCAGGCCTAATGAAAGCAGAAAGTGCTGTGGATGCCAGAACCCTATGGAAGGGGCATCAAGAAAAATCATGGGAGACGGAAAGAAGTGAATTATTCTGAATATTTTAAGGGATAACTGAGGAAGAAAAAAATGTTCTGGCTCAAAAGGAAAAACTGAAATAAGGAAATGTAGGGACCAGATTTGAGGGAAAAGAGCAAGTTACTGAACTTTAGTAACGTTCTTCTGGTGACTACTCTAACTGCAGATTTTTCACCTTTTAAATCTCCCCAGTTGCCAGTCCAGATTCTGAACACTCTCTGCAATAGCTCCTGTGCATTGGCAGGCACCATCAGTCTCCGTCCTGGCTCTGAAAGGGATGACACAGAGCTGCATATGAGTACCACCCATGCTGACGTCAGTTATTCCCCCAAAATGTTTGCACCGCGATTAACAAATGGAGAGATCAACAGTGGGCAAAATCTAACTTGGAACCTTACTGATTCCAAATAAGTTCTTGCCACAGATTACGCCGGAAGGAAGGCAGTGATGAAAGAACAGTTAAAGAGTATTCAGCACAAAAAACATATTACCAAAGGTAATTTGTTCTTCTGACGGATACTGGGTCAATACATAGATGACCTTATAAAACTTCTGCAGATGTCCAAAATTTGAAAACCTCACACTAAGGTCATTGTGGCAGACTGTTAGAATGAGCCCTAAGGCTCCCTTGAGGAGGGTCCTTGGTGGTCAAGGTTTAGCACAGCTTTCTACAAATGACAAACCAACATGAAAAGGTCTGTTTTTGTACCACATTCCATCTGACTTGGAGCTGACCATCCACCCAGAACTTATGATCAACACAGATACTAAGGGATTCAATTAAGGTCCACTGGTGCGGCCTCTTTCCCTCCTTTGGATGGATTTGGCAGAAAGGAGAAAAGGGAAGCATGATGGACTGTCCACAAGAAAGGTGGCACCAATTTCAGAAGAAAGGATAAATACATCTGAAGCACCAATTTGTCAGGAAAAATTGAGGCTATGGAGGCTAAACTGACAAGCAGAAGTGAATGCAATGAGGAGCATTTAATACTGCCCAGTGTACCCATACAGTGGTGTAGATTGTGGAGGTTTGTATGCAGGAATGTGCCCTGCTGCTGGGACAGTAAGTCTTATGCTAAAAAAAAGAGCTAATCACTGACCATTCTCAGGAGTAGTGAACATATCTATGGAGAGTGTGTCTCAATGTGTGAAGATGCCCTTTGCCACCTCTGGAAGCAGACGCCACTCAACATTGGCTATATGATGCCTACTGAGTTGATCTGCCCAGATCTTGAGGGAACCTGCTAGTCAGTGAGATCCTGTGAGGTGCCAGCCACAGTCTCAGAGCCTCTGGACACATGACATGGGACCCAACTCTCTCTCTGCTGTTGCAGGACCATATGGTGGTCGTGTTGTTCATCTGAAACTGGTATGCTCTGCTTTGATGGAAGGTAGAAAAGTCTTGGGGCCAGCTGCATTGTACAAAAGTCCAGAAGATTGATGCAATGGGGCTTTCTCCAGAAACCCCTGATCCCCGCATCATCAAGATGCATCATCCTAGCTAAGAGATAATGCATCCACTACCACCGTAAGCTCTTGCTGGGGTAAAGGTGGCAGTCCTCTGCACATTAGGTGGGTATCTGTCAACCACCACCACAGATCCTGGGTCGCTCTATTGAAAATACAAATGTTGTCCAAAAGGAACCCAAGTGCTGAGCAGCAGTTGCCCTGAAGAGACTCATTGGTTAAAGGGCTACAGGCACCAGCATGATATGCGAGATCATCAGCGCAAAAAGTCACAGAATTATCTGGGCCAGAACAAGTGTTCGCTCCTGAAACATTGGGACCATCGCCCCAGACTCCTTGCAGCAGTGGAAAGGACTTCACCATCACAGTGTTCAGGATGGGCCTGATAAAGGAAATCCTCTTCCCAGGCTGGAGGGGAAGTTTTGTTTTTTTGATCGAGAACATTAAGGTGGACAACAATGAAGTGGCCACCTTCTTCTTGTCTGCCCTCAGAAGCCAGTCATTGTGGCACGACGATATGTGTATTTCCAACTTGCGAACATGAGCTGCGACTTTTATTTATTTATTTATTTATCTTGAGAGTTTTATAGAGCGCAAACAAGATCCTTGCGGATATCAGAGCGCTTTACATAGAAACAACTGTTAGTCATACAAACAGATATATGCAGGTAACACTCGTATACAAAACATTTCGTGCAAACAGCAGTAGGGTAGATAACAGGAAACGTCCCCATTGAGACAAGTCAGGGCGTGAGTCTGGAGTTTAGTTGGAGCCTTAACACAGTACGGCATACAAGTACGGGCTCTGTAGAACTAGGTGACTATAAAGATTGTGTTCATGTGAATTTTGCCATGAGAATCGCTTTAACTTCCTTTTTAAAAGATGCGGTAGAGGCATTCAGTCTGGTTTCAGGGGGAAGTGTGTTCCAAATTCTGGGCGCCATCCCCGAGAAGGATTGTTTATATGTATTCTTCTTGTTGAAGCGTTGAGGTTTCAGTATTAGGTTTTCGGCACTCCTTGAGGATCTTAGACCACCAGAGATCGTCAGTTTCTGTGCGAGGTAGCTGGGTGTATTATGATGAAGGGCTTTAAGCGTCATGCACGCTACTTTTAGGTGGATTCTGGCTTCAAGCGGTAGCCAGTTCAAGGCTCTCAAGTCAGGGGAAATGTGTGAACTTCTTTTCGAGCCAGTGATGAGTCTCGCTGCAGCGTTTATTGAGGCTCTAAGAGGCACTGTTGTAGCTTTAGGGAGGCCACATAAGGAGACACTTGCGTACTCCACACAAGGGATAACTAGCGCTTGTACTGCCAGCTTGAAGTCATCGACTGGCAGGAAGGGTTTCAACTTCCTCAATGTGTTAATCTGGAAGTGTGCTCCCTTTGTAGCGTTGCTAATGTGTTTTTGCATAGTGAGGTTGCTGTCCAGAGTAATTCACAAAGATTTAGCTGAGTCCGCAATGGTTGGTTGAACGTTGAGTGCAGTAAGCTGTTTGATCAAGTCTTGCATAAAGGGGACTTTGGCAGGTGGGGCTATAAGGAGGAATTCTGTTTTTAGAGCGTTCAATTTGAGATGGTTTTCTGCTATTCCTGAGTGTGGAATTAAGCAACTTAATGTCTTCTAGGGTGTTGATCTTAAGATAGAGTTGTGTATCGTCCGCGTACATATGAAATTGTACGTTAGATGCATGAAGAATTTCGGTGAGAGGTTCCATGAACAGGTTAAACAATGCCGGAGAAAGTGAGGACCCTTGCGGAACTCCCAACGTTACTGGTAAGGATTTGGAGAGCGTGTTGTTGACCTTGAATTTTTGTGTACGGTTATGGAGGAAAGAGGTAAACCAGTTTAACACTGTCCCTGATAAACCCCTTCTATGGTTCAGGAGATCTATTAGGTTCTCGTGTTTGACCGTATCAAAGGCTGAGGATAGGTCTAGTAGGATGAGTAGGAAAGATCTGTTCTGGTCAAGGATTTGTAGCGCATCTTCAATAATGTGTGTCATGGCTGATTCAGTGCTGTGGCCTGCTCTGAAACCTGATTGGTGTTTATTTAGGAGGTCAAGGTGATCAATATGTTTAGTCAATTGGCGTTTTACACATTTTTCAAGTAGTTTGGCCAAGGTGGGAATATTGGATATAGGACGATAGTTGTTAAGGTCCGTAGGGTCAGCTGTAGGTTTCTTTTGGATGGATGAAACCTGTCCTACTTTGAGGGAGTCCGGGATGCAGCCTTGTTGAAGTGAGCTGTTAATGATTTTGGTCCAAAGTGGAAGCAGCCATGGTGTAAGGTCTTTGACAGCGTTTGCAGGGAGAGTGTCGGTGAGGTGATTGGCTGGTTTCAGGGCATTGAGAATCTTGCCTAAAGCCTCTTCAGTGTACGTGTCAAAGGAAGACCAGGCTGCATCGTTTTTTGGGCCAGACTTAGGGGGGAGTTGGCATGGCGTGGTTGGTAGTGAGGTGGGGGTTTTCATAAGAGGAGCAGTGTGTAGTAATCTGTCATTGAGGAGATCCTTCTTAATGTTGTCGGTCTTCTGATTAAAGAAGGTGGAGAATTCTTCACAATTGGGTTGTGGGCGAGCTAAGTCTTGTAGCCATTGAGGTGCGTCCTTGGATTGAGTTTTGATTAACTCGTAAAGTTTTTTGGGACGATTTTTTGCTTGGTCTAATTGGTGGCTGAAGAAGTCTGCTTTAGTGCGCTTGATCTTTTTGTAGTAGGCATTTCTCTTTTTCCTTAATACCTTGAGGTGATTAGCAGATGGGACTGATCTCCAGTTGTGTTCCAAGGTTCTGAGGGCCCGTCTGTCCTCATTAAGAAGACCATTGTACCAAGGCTTAGAATCTTTGGTGGGAACTCTCTTCAGTTGCAGGGGGGATGCCTCATTGATTATCGTGGTCATAGAGTTGAGATAGTGGTTCGTGAGATCATGGACGTCAGAGGTGCCTACAGGGGGCTGAAGCAGGTTGTAGCTGGAAGAGGGTAATGTTTTGGGGTTAAGTTTTTTCAAGTCTTTTGACATGATCTCTGTGAACTCCTAAAGGGGCAAGATAACGTCAAAGTGCAGGACGATGATTTGAAAATGTTCTTACCCCACAACAAAGCTGAGTTACTGCCTGTGGGACTGCATAAGTTATGCGACCTGCAAGTCCAAGAACACTGTCCAATCTTCAGGCTCAAAGGCCAACAGAACCTGGGCCAAGTTCATCATCTTGAATATTTCCTTCCTGAGGAAAGTGTTCAAACGCCTAAGGGCTAGGATAAGCCTTGGCCCTCCATAGCCCTTCCCTTTTGGGTACCTGCAAGTAACAGGAATCAACATCTGAACATCTCTATATATACACTAGAAGTATGATATACCGTTTGTGTAAAAAGTGGGGCAATGTGGAGAGGAGAGTCAAAAACATTGGCTGGAACAGGTCCACTGGTCTGAAGTAACTGCGCACCAACCACAAAGATTATGAACAATCCTGCACCCTATGGACCTCACAAGGCACTCTGCGAGAGCCAAATGGCTTAGTAGCGGCAGCAGCAGCTGAAGATGATGAAGACTGTTGTGCTTGATGTTGGTCTTGTCACATAGCAGCACCCCTGCCTTTGAAGCTATGAAAGCACTCAGTTGGCAGTGGGGCAGGCTGCAAGAGTTATCTCTGGTGGGTAGGAATGGCCCCTCAAGTACACATGATATTTTCAATGTTGCAGAGGGAACTGGCAAGTTGAGGAAAATAGTCCCAGAGACTAAGCCATAATTCTATTATCTATGAAATGCTGCAGACCTAAGCCCCCCTTTCCACCAAACAGCCTGGCCCCATCGAAGAGCAAGCATGACGTCAGATTATGTTATGGATGCCTTACTATATCCAAGTCATTCTGTATGATTTGGGCAAAGGATTTTGGAAATCCTCTAGCAAGGTGGGTAAAATCTCACTCACTATATCCCAGTGAGCTTGGGTGTAGCAACCCAAGAGGCATACACCTTTTAAGGATCGGAATGCAAGGCTAGATGAAGATACGTTTTTCTTACCCATTGAGAAAATCTCCAAGGACTGCAAGTCCTGTGGCGCAGTGAGAAATGCTTGTGGATTAGCATTACTTGTAGAGGCTTGAACTGTACATTCCCTGGATAAGGATGCTGCGTCAAAAATGCCAGATCACTTGATATAGATTTAAGTTGCTGAGCAATGGGGCTACTCACTAGGAATGCAGGGCAAGATCTGGACTGGTTAGCCATGAGAGAATCATTGAGGACTTTGTTAAAAAGAAGCAAGGGCTCCCAAGTCGATGGCCCAGACTGCAAGATGCCAGTCAAACTTTAAGCCTGAATTTTCACAGTGGGCAACTCTGCATACAATCAGCTCAAAAGAGGAACTTTATTCAGATTGGGCCACTAAGGACAAATTGAGTTCTGTTTCAGATGAAATGTTTAAACCACTGGCAATTTGCAGGTCAAATATAAGCTAGCATCAGCAGTGTAATGAGCAAATTGCCATCCTCACCGTTGTTTTCAGTATGAGGAATATGCTCAAGGCCTTGAAGAACATACGAGTCCAAACCAAAGTGGGCCTCCATTTTCCTAAAGTACTGCCTTTGAAGCAAGGGAAATAGAGGAGAGTCATCCTAACCTGAGGCTGTGTCCTTGTACTCTCCCTGATAATCTCACAGACCCTAGTTAAAGCTGATTCTGGATTTACTAACGGAATCCACGCTGAGCTTAAAACAGGAGGCACTGGAGAGGGGACTAGCACTGGAACTGGAGTAACAGGCGGATCCTACTGCAAAGGGGGTTGTGGCACGGCCGGGTGGGCTGAGGCCAAATGGGATAAACCGGCGCTGGGGAAGGACCCACCAGCAGATGTTCAATTGGGGCCCCAACTGATCACTGGGGCTGAAGATGTTCCACAGGGACCAGGAATCAATTTGAACAGTTGCAGCATGGCCTTCTTGAAGGCTGCAATTTTCCACGGTCTGGGAATCTCAGGTGCATCAGCTCCTGAATCATAATTGGATCTGATTTAGATGTCAAAGCTAGGGTTGGCTCCTTCAAACACCAACTGTGAGACTTCACATTGGTTTAAAAACACTGAGGAGGCAAAGTGCCTCGCTTGGACTTCTTATCTTTTATTTTGGACTGTTCTTCGACTTTGCTCTGGACCAACCAATATGGCACATCGGAACAGGGTCAGCATTGGTCTAATGACCTTGGAATGAACTTGTCCGCTTCTATATTCACACATTCCTGATGGTCTATGGAGGCATTTGGGGGCAGTTGTCACGTCCATCAGAAATAAGATGTGGGGCATGAAAGAGTAATGTGTGAATAAGTGGGATTGTTCAAATCTTTGGGCAAAAAAGGAAAGCTCAAAAGTGTGAAAGGCCAGGAAGAAAAGAAAGGCAAGTTGAAAGAATAGTGAATGTTGAAAGGGTCGAATTGCAGCTAATAAAGATTAGGGGCTGAATGATAGAAACTGCCTAAGTGGCATTAATTTGCATTGACAAGCTGTTCAGCACCATTTAAATATTGTAAGTCTGTTCATTTATGCAGAGAATAGTGACGTTTCCTAACAATAACAATGGTCTATGTAGCCAAATGAAAAGTGTTGATTTTTAATGCTCACAATTGCTCTGAGTAAAATAGCACACGGCCGTAAATTATTACATGGCGCTAACATCTTGGTGCATGCAAGCACCACATGGGCAGTTTATGTATTTCGGACAGGACAGAAAAGAATAGCCAGGCATATACTGTATATGTAAATAAAGATTCATATGGGCTCATTTTTTTTCAAAACCATTTTTATTTAGATTTTGTATTATTCAATACAATGAAAAGGGCAAACAGTACAACCATAACAGCAGAGTACAGCAGGTTGTATACCAACATGAGAGAAATAGAGGATTATGCCTTCTCGATTTGTATGTATTAATGCAGAATAATTTACAATCGTTCTTTGGTGCTTTTCAAATGCATAGTATTTATTTATATTTCCATACCTGGAACAAGAACAAAAATAGTGAAGAAACAGCCGACACGTGTTTCCGCCAAGTGGCCCATCGGCCGAGGGCTTTTTCAAGGCTTAGAATGTGTGGATGTAGAAGAAAAGAAAAAAGGTTAAGGGAGGCACAGGTAATTGAAGTGTGAAAAAATAGTATGAATACGTGGTACGAGGAGGAAAATTAATTTTAAAGTTTGAGGGACAAAGGACAGGGGAGGGAGGAGGGGAGTGAAAAAATAGTATGAATACGTGGTGAGAGGTGGAAAAGTTATTTTAAAGTTTGAGGGACAGAAAACAAGGGTGGGAGGAGGGGGATGAAGGTGAGTGGGGCACACAGGGGGGGAAGGAAAATAAGGTCACAAAGTCAATTTAGGTACAATATACCACATTGTGGCACGTATATACGAACTTAGTATTAAGAGAAATCAAGAGAAAAACAAGAACAAATCATCTATAAGCATCAGGTAATTCAACCTGTGATATTGCATAGTTCTATAGTTAATGCAAAGGTAAAGTCATATAGTCAATGCAATAAGGATTACACAAGGTACATTCTTCCCATGTTCATCAAGGTAATTGTTTGTGCAGTCAGATGTAATTAGACATGTAGAGTCACAAAGTCCTATCAATCAATCAACCAATCAGTTATTTGTAGAGCACACTACTCACCAGTGAGGGTCTCAAGGCGCTGAGGGAGGGGGTAGCTGCTACTGTTCGAACAACCAGATCTTGAGAAGTCTCCTGAAGGTTAGCAGGTCCTGGGTCTGTTGCAGGTGGGTTGGGAGGGTGTTCCATGTCTTGGCGGTGAGGTTGGAGAAGGATCTGCTGCCGGTGGTCGTTCAGTGGATGCGTGGCATGGTGGCAAGGGCGAGGTCAGTGGAGCGGAGCTGGCGGTTGGGAGCGTAAAAGTCGAGTCGTTTGTTGAGGTAAGTTGGTCCGGAGTCGTGGAGTGCTTTGTGAGCGTGGGTTAGGAGTTTGAAGGTGATCCTCTTGTTGACAGGGAGCCAGTGCAGGTCCCTCAGGTGGGCAGTAATGTGGCTGTGGCGGGGGATGTCGAGGATGAGGCGTGCAGAGGCGTTCTGTATGCGTTTAAGTCTCTTCTGGAGTTTGGCCGTGGTTCCCACGTAGAGGGCGTTGCCGTAGTCCAGCCTGCTGGTGACAAGGGCCTGGGTGACCGTCCTTCTGATTCCGGTGGGGATCCATCTGTAGATCTTGCGAAGCATGCGGAGGGTGTTGAAGCAGGAGGAGGAGACGGCGTTGACTTGCTGGGTCATTGACAGTGATGAGTCCAGGATGAACCCCAGGTTGCGTGCGTGGTCGGTGGGTGTCGGTGCAGCTCCCAGCGAGGCCAGACACCAGGAATTGTCCCAGGTAGAGGGGGTGGAGCAGAGGATGAGGACCTCAGTCTTTTCCAAGTTCAGTTTGAGGTGACTGTTCTTCATCCATTCGGTGACGGCCTTCATTCCTTCGTAGAAGTTGGTTTTGGCGGTGGTGGGGTCTTTCGTGAGGGAGAGGATCAGCTGGGTGTTGTCGGGGTATGAGATGATGTTGAGGTTGTACGATCGGACGATGTTGGTGATCGGTGACATGTAGATGTTGAAGAGGTTTGGGCTGAGGGATGGTCCTTGGGGTACGCCACAGGTGATCTTGGTGGCTTCGGATCGGAATGGAGGGAGGCGGACTCTCTGGGTTCTGTCGGTGAAGAAGGAGGTGATTCAGTCCAGAGCTTTGTTGCGGATCCCTGCGTTGTGGAGTCGTGTGCGTAGGGTGTGGTGGCAGATGGTGTCGAAGGTGGCCGAGAGGTCTAGGAGGATGAGGACTGCGGTGGCGGTGATTAGGGTGGTTTTGGTGCTGTGGTTGCTGCGAAATCTGGACTGGAATGAGTCCAAGGTGTTGTTCTCTTCGAGGAAGCGGGTCAGTTGTCTGTTGACGATCTTCTCGATGACTCATGCCGGGAACGGGAGCATGGAGATGGGTCGGAAGTTCTTGAGGTCCTTTGGGTCTGCCTTGGGTTTCTAGAGTAGGGCGTTGATCTCTGCGTGTTTCCAGCTTTCCGGGAAGGTGGCGGCCTCAAAGAGCTGTTGAAGATTTTTCGGAGTTGGGGTGCGATGATGCAGCTTGCCTTGTTGAAGATGTGGTGGGGCAGGGGTCTGACGGTGAACCGTAGTGGATGATGTTCATGGTTTTGATGGTGTCTTAGTCGTTGACGTGGTTCTAGGAGAGCAGGAGGCCGGTGTGACTGGGGGTGGTGAGTTTAAGGTGTTGGCGGCTGTCGGGGCGGGTCTGAGTGTTGAAGCTGTCGTGGATGTCTATGATCTTGCGATGGAAGAAGGTGGCTAGAGAGTCGCCGAGGTCTTGTGACGGCGGGATGTCGTTGCAGCTGGAGCTGGGGTTGGCGAGTTCCTTCACGATGTTGGAGAGCTCTTTGCTGTTGTGTGCGTTGTTGTCGATGCTTTCCTTGAAGGAGGCCCTTTTGGCAGTCCGAATGAGTTGGTGGTGACTGCGGCTGGTGTTCTTGAGGGCTACGTGGTTGTCCGGTGTCTGTTTGTGGCGCCATTTCTTCTCGAGTCTTCGTCAGGTCTGCTTAGATACCTGGTGAGCGGTGGTGAACCAGATGGCCCTTCTGTCGGTGCATTTGTTTGAGGTTTTCTTGATTGAGGCGAGAGTGTTGCCGCAGTCCTTGATCCATTGATTGAGGTTGCAGGAAGCTGTGTCGGTGCTGGTGTGGTCGGTTGGTGGGTTTCGGGCGAGGGTGGTGATTAGCTGGTCTTCGGTGACCTTGTTCCAGCTGCGGTGGGGAATTCGTTGTGGGTGGTTGTATGTGGTGTTTTCCTCGAAGGAGAAGTGGATGCAGCGGTGGTCGGTCCAGTGGAGTTTGGTGGTGTGGCTGAAGGTGACGTGGCTGCTGGCGGAGCAGATGGGGTCGAGCGTGTGACCGGCGGAGTGGGTGGGTGTCGTGGCAAGCTGTGATGGGTGATGTAGATTAATTCGACAAGTATAATATTCCACTATTTGGCATTGAGACATGGTTGAGCGTAATTATTGACAGTAGAGTGTCGGGTGATACTGTCTAAGCAAACGGAGCGCTGCAGTGATTTGAAGAATGGCCTGTAACTAAATATGTGTTTATACATATTCCCCAGAGTTGAGTAACTCTTCAGTGGCCCCGGCAAACAGCAGCACGTCATGATCAATTACTGACTCTGACATCAGGGGATGAGTCAGGCTATAACTGTTGGCTTTTCCTAGAACTTTACTTGTTCATGGGACCGCAGAGACCAACTCTTATCGATTTAAAGGTAAGGTGGGAAATTAACTGTACCTAAAACCGGCCACCATGCGCTTATGCTATTGCACAAACGAAACCCTACTCACTTTTCAGCGCGCATATTTAGTCACAGGTCTGTCTTTAATTTCAGCGTGCATATTTAGTTACAGGTCGTTCTTTAACTCACTGCAGCGCTCCGTTTGCTTAGACAGTATCACCCGACACTCTACTGTCAATAATTACGCTCAACCATGTCTCAATGCCAAATAGTGGAATATTATACTTGTCGAATTAATCTACATCACCCATCACAGCTTGCCACGACATATTAATCAGTGACTCCGAGTGTGTTTATTTGCTTTAGGAATACGAACATTACTAACGAATCCCCTGGTAAGCGTTTGTTTTACCTTGTTTATTTTCACTGTTCACTAAACCAGCTAATTGAGCCTTTTAGGAATGCCTCTAACTTATGTTCTGCTTTCTTATTCCTTTTTCGTAACTTACCACGATATCACAAATACGTCCTACTTTTGTTGTTTCGCGATATACGTCTTTTTCCTTACCTCACTTGATTGTACATTAGATGAGGATGATGCGGTTTCACAGCCCTAGGAAACCGTTGTCAATAATTACGCTCAACCATGTCTCAATGCCAGATATTGGAATATTATACTTGTCGAAATAATCTACATCACCCATAGGACTTTGTGACTTTACATGTCTAATTACATCTGACTGCACAAAAAATTACCTTGATGAACATGGGAAGAATGTTCCTTGTGTAATCCTTTTTGCATTGACTATATAACTGTACCTTTGCATTAACTATAGAACTATGCAATGTCACAGGTTGAATTACCTGATGCTTATAGATGATTTTTTCTTGTTTTTCTCTCGATTTCTCTTAATATTAAGTTCGTATATACGTGTCACAATGTGATATATTGTACCTAAATTGACTTTGTGACCTTTTTTCCTTTTCCCCCCGTGTGCCCCACCCACCTTTCATTCTGCTTCTCCCACCCTTGTTTTCTGTCCCTCAAACGTTAAAATAATTTTTCCTCCTATCACGTATTCATACTATTTTTTCGCACTCCAATTACCTGTGCCCCCTTAACCTTTTTTCTTTTCTTCTACATCCACACATTCTCAGCCTTAAAAAAGCCCTTGGCCGATGGGCCACTTGGGCGTAACACGTGTCGGCTGTTTCTTCACTATTTTTGTTCTTGTTCCATGTATGGAAATATAAATAAATACTATGCATTTGAAAAGCACCAAAGAACTATTGGAAATCATTCCGCATTAATACATACAAATCAAGAAGGTATAATCCGATTGTTCTGCAATTTCTGAAGAGGTGCTCTCCTGACATAGTTTTGCTGCAGGAGACGCAACTGATAGGCAACACGTGTCATGCTCTCAATAGAAAGGGTTATAAATTCATCGCCCACTCTGGGTTTTCCTCGGGATCTCGGGGGGCTGGAATACTTGTTAGGACCTCGCTGCCGTTGGAGATTGATTCTACTACTGTTGATGAGAGGGGGCGCTTTGCGGCGGCTGCGGGGAGATGGGAGGGCAGGACACTGGTTTTGGTTTCTGTTTATGTCCCTCCTGGCCTGCAGGCCGCCACATTTGCCGACTTGGGGAGGGCCATGTTGGATCTCCCCGAGGGAGTGTTGGTAATGGGTGGTGACTTTAATGCAGTTGGTTCCGGATTACTAGACAGACATCCGCCAAGGGACCCCGGGGGGGTGCAGAGATTGCTCCCAGATTTTACTGATACACTAGGTTTGGTTGACTGCTGGAGGCTGCTACACCCCGCTCAGCGGCAGTATACTTTTCACTCTGGGGCGCACGGCAGTCTCTCTAGAATAGATTATGTTCTCACCTTGGCTGCCCACGCTTCCTTGGTGTCTGAGGCTAGGCACATGGCCAGGGGCATCTCCGATCACTTGCCGGTGTGGATTAGTATGGATTTTGGCCGTGGCGCGGCAGGTAGGGTTGCCCCTATTAACCCCTGGTATTTCCGTGACCCAAAGATTCGTGGAGCGTTGTTGAAAGCGGTTGATCTTTACTTTTCGGAGAACCTTGGCTCGGTTACCTCCGCGGTGTCTTTGTGGGAAGCGTTTAAAACAGTACTGAGAGGGGAGGCCCTCTCCTTGATAGCGGATGTCAAACGTCGGAGAGATGCGGAGGTGGCGCAGATCGAGGCTGAGATAGTGGCATTAGAGTCTGTCCTGGAAGACGAGATTACGGCGGAAACACTGCATAAGTTGAGATTAAAACAGTCTGAATATAAAGCACTGGTGACAAACGCGGCTAAGGTTCTTAGCAGGGACCAATAAGGGCGATTGTATGATGTGGGCGACAAGGCTGGGAAATTAATAGCGTGGTTAGACAGGAAAGAACGAGTGAATAGAGTTGTGCCAGAAATACTGACGGATGGCGGGGATATTGTCACTGAACCCGATGGGATAGTCCAGTGTTTCGCGGACCACTTCCGCATGGTCTATACGTCTGTGTCGGACAAGCCGGAGGAAGACTCGCATGAACTGCTGCGAGACATTGCCCTACCTTGTCTATCCGGCGTCGACAGGGAGGACCTTGATGGTGACATCACCGCGGATGAGGTTGCAGTTGCTATCCGCTCGCTACGCCCGGGCAAGGCCTCGGGCCCGAATGGCTTGCCGGTCGAGTTGTATAAACTCAGACCGGATAAGATTGCTCCGTATTTGCGAGATATGTTTGTAGAGGCGCGGGAGCATGGGTTTCTTCCATTTGACCAACGTCTGGCGACAATAGTGGTTATACATAAAGATGGCAAGCCCCGGAACAGATGCGGATCGTATAGGCCGATCTCCCTACTCAACGCTGAGCCCAAAATCCTCGCCAAACTGTTGGCTAACCGTCTGATCAGGGTCATTGGGGACTTGATCCACCCGGACCAATCCGGGTTTATCCCACACCGCAACACTGCGTTGAACCTCAGGCGACTTCATGGCGCGCTCGCGAGGGTTGAGACGCTGCGGGAGTCGACCATTTTGGTGTCACTCGACGCCACGATGGCTTTCGACACTGTGGAATGGCCGTATCTGTGGGCAGCGCTCACAAAATTCGGCTTCGGACCGGGTTTTATAGGCTGGATTAGGCTACTTTATGAGGAACCTTTGGCTAAAATCGCGGTGAACGGTAGGGCGTCATCTCCGTTCGAGCTTGGGAGGGGCGACGAAGGCTGTGATGCCAGAAACCGGTCCCCGGAAGCTTGTTTCCTTTCCAGTATAAGAATTGGCTTGGTAGTTTGGTTTGCCCTGTTCCCATCATGCACTGGGACAGGTACAGACTAATTTGCATGTAGCCAGGTTCTGAGCTGGTATGGTGCAGTGAGCTAAAAAACGGTGATGGATTAAAACCATGATCTCTTGACTTGGTAAGAGTATTCTGCATCATTCAGAAACTCTGTCCATCACCACCCCCTTTTTCCCAAATCGATTTTATCCACACTCAGTGTGGGAGGGTATGCTCAGACGTGAGTCCCTTGCTCATTGCACCATCAGGATTCAGGCAAGCCGGGCCGACGAAGGCTGTGATGCCAGAAACCGGTCCCCGGAAGCTTGTTTCCTTTCCAGTATAAGAATTCGCTTGGTAGTTTGGTTTGCCCTGTTCCCATCATGCACTGGGACAGGTACAGACTAATTTGCATGTAGCCAGGTTCTGAGCTGGTATGGTGCAGTGAGCTAAAAAACGGTGATGGATTAAAACCATAATCTCTTGACTTGTTAAGAGTATTCTGCATCATTCAGAAACTCTGTCCATCACCACCCCCTTTTTCCCAAATCGATTTTATCCACACTCAGTGTGGGAGGGTATGCTCAGACGTGAGTCCCTTGCTCATTGCACCATCAGGATTCAGGCAAGCCGGGCCGACGAAGGCTGTGATGCCAGAAACCGGTCCCCGGAAGCTTGTTTCCTTTCCAGTATAAGAATTTGCTTGGTAGTTTGGTTTGCCCTGTTCCCATCATGCACTGGGACAGGTACAGACTAATTTGCATGTAGCCAGGTTCTGAGCTGGTATGGTGCAGTGAGCTAAAAAACGGTGATGGATTAAAACCATGATCTCTTGACTTGGTAAGAGTATTCTGCATCATTCAGAAACTCTGTCCATCACCACCCCCTTTTTCCCAAATCGATTTTATCCACACTCAGTGTGGGAGGGTATGCTCAGACTTGAGTCCCTTGCTCATTGCACCATCAGGATTCAGGCAAGCCGGGCCGATGAAGGCTGTGATGCCAGAAACCGGTCCCCGGAAGCTTGTTTCCTTTCCAGTATAAGAATTGGCTTGGTAGTTTGGTTTGCCCTGTTCCCATCATGCACTGGGACAGGTACAGACTAATTTGCATGTAGCCAGGTTCTGAGCTGGTATGGTGCAGTGAGCTAAAAAACGGTGATGGATTAAAACCATGATCTCTTGACTTGGTAAGAGTATTCTGCATCATTCAGAAACTCTGTCCATCACCACCCCCTTTTTCCCAAATCGATTTTATCCACACTCAGTGTGGGAGGGTATGCTCAGACGTGAGTCCCTTGCTCATTGCACCATCAGGATTCAGGCAAGCCGGGCCGACGAAGGCTGTGATGCCAGAAACCGGTCCCCGGAAGCTTGTTTCCTTTCCAGTATAAGAATTGGCTTGGTAGTTTGGTTTGCCCTGTTCCCATCATGCACTGGGACAGGTACAGACTAATTTGCATGTAGCCAGGTTCTGAGCTGGTATGGTGCAGTGAGCTAAAAAACGGTGATGGGTTAAAACCATGATCTCTTGACTTGGTAAGAGTATTCTGCATCATTCAGAAACTCTGTCCATCACCACCCCCTTTTTCCCAAATCGATTGGGAGGGGCAGCCAGCAGGGTTGTCCTCTGTCGCCACTACTGTTCGCTCTCGCCCTTGAGCCGCTGGTGGCATGGATTAGATGGCAGCCAAACATAAGAGGGATCCGATGGTCGCCAGACCACGAGGACCGCATTTCTTTGTATGCAGACGACATCTTGTTATACTTGACCTCGCCTCGGAAATCCCTCATAGTGGTCTGTGACGTTTTGAAGTCTTTTGGTAGTAACTCGGGTCTCGCCATTAATTGGGGAAAGTCGCACCTATATGTTCTCAGTGGGGACACCCCTACCGTCCCGCGGGATTGCTCCATCCAGATCGCCCAGCGGGGCTTTCTGTACTTGGGGATATATATTTCCACAGACCCCTCTGTCCGATACGAGAAGAACCTCCTCCCTCCGCTGTCACGCTTGAGACGGGATGTTGCGGGTTGGAGGCGGCTACCGCTCTCCCTCCTAGGCCGCGCCGCATTGTTTAAAATGATGTCTCTTCCCCGGTTTCTCTACGCCTTACAGAACACCCTAGAGTTAGTTCCTGCCTGTTATTTTCGTGAGGTGGAGAGCCTCCAGCGTTCGCTGTTATGGGACGGTCGACCGCGTATAGCTATAGCAAAGTTGACCCTTCCATGGTATGACGGGGGGATAGCACTCCCTGACATCAGAAGATATTATTGGGCTACCCAATTGGGAGCGATCAACCATGGGGTTTACGGTCCGGCGTTGAACCCTGGGTTTGCTATGGATCGGTGGCTGTTGCGCGGGGGTAATTACCTTAGGGCGCTGTATTCCAAATCATTGGATGGGTCCCTCACAGGACCGACCAAGACGGCAGTGCATGTGTGGAAGGCGGTTACAAACTCGTTGGGCTGGAAGGACAGACTTACCCAGGCTACTCCACTTTTTGAATCCGATATACTAGGGAAATTATGGCACACGAAAGGGTTTGAGAAGTGGGACCTAATTGGGATTTCTAGAGTTGGGGATTTGCTGACTAAGGGTAAGGTGAAATCGTTTGAGACGCTGCAGACGGAGTACGAATTAGGGGGTACTGAATACTTTGATATGCCCAGGTGCGTCACGCTCTGCTATCTGTTCGTGCCGAGGGGGATGCCGTGCCTGAGTCTTCTCCTTTGGAGGATCGGATTCTGGATGGTCATATGCCGGAGAGTACAGTCTCCTTGATTTACAAGAAGCTTGTAAATGTCCGGACCGACCTCCTCCTTGATGTGCGAGAACAATGGACTAGGGATGGTCTCGAACTGGACGATGAGGACTGGCAATATGCCGTCTCCTCTCCGAAGGAGGTTGCGATCCCGGCTAGACTGCGGCTGGTGCAGCTTAAGATACTTCACGGGGCCCCGCCTGATTCATATGGGTTTCTCTGACGATGGCTTATGCAAGAGAGGCTGTGGGATGTTGGGCACCTTTCTACACATTATTTGGGAGTGTGGGGAGATCGTAGAGTTCTGGAAACAAATTCATGATGTGATGGAAGAGGTCACGGGTATCGCACTCTTCCCGGAGGCAAGACGATGCCTGTTGAATGTCTGGGGCCCCACCGACTATGATGCCGCTCAGACCCAATGGGTGACTCTGGGGAATATGGTGGCGAAGCGAGATATTGCGCAGCTGTGGGGATCCCAGAGACCTCCCACCTTGGTAACATGGATGGAAAATATGGACTGGGGCATGTTCCGGGAGAAAACGGTGTACAGTGCCCGGGGTCGCCCTAAGAAGTGGCATAAGACATGGGGGCAATGGAACCATTATAGGGGAGATATTTGTGTGCCCCCGGTGGCTGAGATGCTCGATGTGCAACTTTCCCCCTAGCTCTGCTCCCAACTATATACGTAAACTGTTCATAACCTGGAGTCCGTACCCCTGCTTTCCCCTCACTTCTTTGGCGTGGTGTACCGCTCCGCTGATGGGAGTGGGACCTCGCCCCAGCTGAGAACTAGCGCATGCTTATTATATGCTTTGCCTTGCTCGTGTTTTTATTTTTTGGTTTACATTAAAACTAAACCTTTGTTACTCCTGATGTACGGATATGGACCTTCCTACATATTGTTCCCATCGTGCTGCCGAACCTCCGGGATGTCGGCTGAATAGCTGTGTACCATGTTGACGTAAATAAAGGTTTTAAAAAAAAAAAAAAAAAAAAAAAGAAGGTATAATCCTCCATTTCTGTCTAGACTTACCCCATAATGGCTCTTGGTGCAGCCATTTGTGAGGAATGTGCCACCACTAAAATTGGGCCCTGACAACTGTAGCACAAAAGCCCACATATCTCCACCCATTTCAGTTGCCTGTATACCAACATGTATCCATGCGCACATAAATATATGATATCTGGAGAAAACTTGGGGAATGACCACAATAACCAAACCAAACTATGAGCAGTATTAGGACCTAAGGTACCTGGGGTGGGCTTTTATCATACAAGGTCTGCCAGTAGTCTTAATAGTGGTGCGGGTGGTCAGATTGGGGGTAGGTTACCCAGCACCTACCATACCCTATCTTGTGACCATATGACAAGGTGAGGCAGCCATAGGGGGAGGAGGGGGAAAGAGTAAAGTGGCAGGTAGGGAAGGAATAGTGTGAATGTAGGCTCCAATTTTTGAGTATCTATTCAGTCAAGTGTTGTTATGTGTCCGCTTAGTCCAAGGTGGCACTGTTGTCGGGCGTGCCCTGAAGAGTGGTGAGGCGATTGTCCCATGCAGCTGCAATGGGAAGTGTTCACAACCCATGCACCTCTTCCTGATAAAGTGCAGTGGCTTCAGACCTGCCCCATTTATTAGGCGCTGCCACCGAGCTTGTGGCCCCATGGAGTGTGCTTGCCTCCCAAGGGACTACACTTGCTTCCCAATGCATTGCAATCATTCGTCGGGCCTTTAACAAAGCTAAGTCAATGAACTGACTAGAGCCACCACCAGCTTGCGATGCCTGTACAGGCCCAGCAGGCCACACAGTCTAGGTGCCTAGGGCCTGTTACTCTTGGCCAGTGCCTCAGTGACTTCAGACAGCAGAGCATGTGCGGCAGGACAGCTTCAGAACATCATGTCTTCCTCCCGAGCACAGCAGCACAGGCAAGCAGGAAATGTCTTGGGGTATATTCAGTGCAATTTGGCCAAGGTGAGGTAAGCCCTGTGCGTCAGCTCGTGTTCAATATTAGTCTCCTAGGAGTGCTGAAGTGTTGCCAGTAGGTACTGTGTTTTAAGTGCAAAGAGCTTTAATAAGCCAAATGATTAGTACATGGCCAGTGCCCATAGTGTGCAGTGTGTGCGAGTCAGGTTCTGTGTCAATTATGCCCCATAGTCGCTCAAATTCCCCCAGTAGTTACTATACCCCAGGAATTGCATCCAAGAGGTCCATCCTTTCTGACAGTTGATCAGAGGGAATGAGGATTCTGTCATAGAATAGGTCACCCAGGGTTGCCCCAGCCTCCCAAATTTCCATACCTTCTCTCCCCACTCTCTCCTAAAGGCCAATATGGATTGAAGTGGGATCTCTTGAGCATACTGCGGCATCTCCAGCATGATCCACAGGTCCCTTCAATGGCTTGTGTACACCACTCTCAAGAGGCCGCCAGAAGGCGAGGGCAAGATGGCTTTTGGGAGAAATAGTTCCCGGACCAAATGAAGTACCCTTTCCTCAGAATCCATCCCAGTCAGCAAGTAGGCCCTGGATACATATGGGCTTGTTCTTCATGCATCTGTATCTTCTGAAAAGCTCTAGCGACTAGTATGTTACCCATGGGTGGCTCCCACTGCTCTTGGAGCGGTGAAAAAGGGGAAAATAGAATGATAATAACCAAGTTATTTATATGTATAAAGAGTTTAATATATATATATATATAAATAAAGGCAGTTTAATATGCAATTATATAGAATACATGAAACATGTGGATTAATAACAGTGGGACACAAGCCTGTGTCCAAAGACTTACATAACAAGAAACACAAAAGAAGGCTCAGGCAGCATGTGAGTGTCTGTATAAGATCAGTATGATGGAACAGACAACAAATTAGATGATCACCTTTACACATAGAATGGCATATAAATCATCAGTGTATGTGTCGACGGCGTTTCGATCCTTAACATGAATATAGGATCATCATCAGGACGGTCAAAATATTATGCCTGAAAACATTTTGCCTGTAATTAACTAAGTCAATAAACCAACAATTTTACATAGACCAAAACAGAAAAATTAGGAGAAAAATAGGAAGGAAGTGGAAATGAGGGCAAAAGTTAGTGTGGGCTATGATAGAAAGGAACAATTAGCGACGGCAGGCGGAGGGCCAATCTACGTTTTTACGCATGATTCCAAGAATAATGTTGTACTCAGGTATTGAATGGCGCAATTAAAATGGCAGGAGTCAAAACCGGTTTGAAAAACAACGCATTTACGTGTGGTAAAAATCAATCATTATGCACTAGTCGGCACGTGATCGTGTGAGAGCCAGATGGTTTCTATCAATTGTGTATGTGAATGAGGTGGACTCAACAGGTGGTGTTCGTGGGTTGTGAATCAAGGGGTGGTTACCTTGCATCAGGAGCAGGTAGCGGCGCAGTGCGGAAGGATTGACGGATAGTTCAATTGGACTTGGACCTGGTGGTTGAGACGAGAGAAATGAGTGATAACGCCAGCACGGACTTAACAAGTGATTATGATCAGAGGGGGGTAGGAGTGCTTACCTAGTTCATGCAATAGAGCGGATAATTTGTTTGATTATGTGACTCCAGTGTCAGATAGGTATTAGTAAGGAGGCCGTAGGGATCTGGATAAGAGGCAGATTTATTAATTAATCAGGCCGCGAAGGTCGGCGGCGGTCGATAGTCCTAAAGATAAGGATAAAGAAGGTACACGGTCGGGCCGGTGTGCTGAGTGGTATCAGGGCAGTGGATAATTAAAGCGGGACCAATTTGGACTTACCGGTCAATGGATGTGGGGCTGCATGGCGGCGACTGCTGTAAAGAAGTGGGGAAAGCCGCTTCCAGTCAAGGTTTTAAGCTCGGTGCGATGCGGTCATGTGACCATGGGGGCGTGGTGGCCAAAAGGGGTCATGTGACAACAATAGCGAGGCGGCCATGTTGGAACGGTGTTTAAAGGGAGAATTAGGGCGGGGATAGCTGTAGAAGAGAAGCATGAGAAGGGTAGAGATATTGAGTCTGAATACACAATTAATTAGTCATAGACGTTTGTTTGAGAAATACATCACGATACATGCAGTACATTTGGCCAATCTCAAGGGTTGTACAAGTTATACAATCATAGATGTATAATTGTGAAAAGACTTTGAGTGCTATACATTTGGACATGGTGGAAGATGAGTGCGTCATATTTACATGGTACAGTTTCAAGAGACCCATATGGCTTGGTATTAATGTCTGGAGCCGAGGGCAAAGTCTTTAGTTGTTTACAGTAATGTTATCTAGTCCTCCAGGAGGTTCAACCCTGTGTGGATACTACCTGTACGTAGGATCCATTTCAATTCTTCTTTGTTCAATAGTTGCGCCAGATTTGCCCCTCGTGGTGGCAGTTTGACAGTGGTTATTACTGTCCAGCGTATTTCATCTTCGGTGTGACCCATGTTCTGGAAATGTTCTATGAGGTTGTATCCTGCTTCTGTGTTGGCAAATCCTTATTCGGACCTTTTGTGTTGTCTGTCCGATATAGGTCAGGTTGCAGGGACATACGATAGCATAAATCACGTTGCAGGTATTGCAGTTGGAAAAGTCTCTCGACACAAATTTGATAGTACCAAATACAAATTCTTTGCAGTCAGCGGTGAATTTACAAACTGTACAGTTGCCACACTTGGCATGTCCTGTTAGTGGAGGAAGATTCCAATGGTCATGCGATGTACCTGTGCTCGCTATGTTAGGTAGTGAGGCCCTGACTAAATGATCCTTAATATTTTTGCTTTTTTTTAAAGCGAAAAGAGGGTGATCAAGATTTAGGATGCCAGCATTGATGACATTCCAATGTTTCAGTATACTTTTACGCAATTTGTTTGAGGCAGGCGAAAAGGTTGTTACGCATGCTATGCGGTTTTGTGGTTTTTGGTACAAGTAGACAGTCTCTAGGGCAATACCATGCTCTTTTAAGTGCATTTCGTACAAGTTTGCCTGGCTATCCCCTTGACGTTACTTTGGTACTTAGGATCTTGGCTTCTGAGAAATAATTTTCTTTTAAAGTACACTGTCATCTAATACAGAGAAACTGGGAGTAGGGGAGTGAGTTCCTGAGTGCTCATGGATGGTTGATGTCATAATTGAGCAATGTATTGCACTCTGTAAGTTTCCTAAAGAAACTGGTAATCAACACGCCCTCATTATGCAAAATATTGAGGTCAAGGAATGGGATGGACGTTCTGCTGTGTGACATTGTGAATTTTAGGCCACCACAGTTGTTATTTAACCAATGCAAACCTTGCTCAAGTAGGGCTTGTGAGTCATGCCAAATCATGAAAATATCGTTGATGTATTGCCTCCACATTGTGATGGCAATGTGGAAGGGATTGGTGGACGAAAGAATATGATTAGATTTGAGGGCATCCATGTAGAGTATGGCCAGATTCGGGCGAATACAGCTCCCATAGATGTACCCTTGGTTTGTTGGTAGTACTGGCTGTCAAAAATATTTTTTTTTCTAGTAAGGCAGATTTCTAGGAGTTGCAATATGAAAATTGTCGGTACCGCATGTGGGCGTGGACGTGTGTTGAGAATGCCTTCAATCACCTGCATAGAATCTAGTTGTGGAATGTTCGTGTACAGTGATTCTACATCAAAAGTGCACAGGATATCAGTGAGTGGATTAAATGGATGGTCGTCCACCTGATTAATCATGTCCATGCTATCACGAACATAGCAGGCGGTGGTGGGGACGAATTCTTTAATAAAGGAGTTGACATACTGTCCCAGTGGTTCCAAAATGGAACCGCAGCCTGACACGATGGGGCGGCCCGGAGGGTTTTCCATATTTTTGTGCACTTTGGGAAGAGTGTAGATAACTGGTGTGCGTGGCGATTTTGTGTTGAGGAATTGGTGTTGTAGTTTGGATAAGAAACCTTGTTCTAACCCTTCAGTGGTCACTTGAAGAATCAGTTTCTGAAGCTCAACCATGGGGTTAGTAAGGAGTTTGCAATAATGGTCGGTATTATCAAGTTGTCTTGTGATCTCGTTTTTATAAAGATCAAGCTCTTGTAACACTATTCCTCCCCCCTTGTCTGCAGGTTTTATGATTATGTTATCATTCAATTTTAGTGTGTTCAAGGCAGCTTTTTCGTTCATAGTGATATTGTAAGGAATAAAGCGGCGCTCTTTTTCCATTTTGGACAGATCATTAAGGACCAATTTCTCGAAAGTCAGTATTTTGGCTAGTACCATGTTGCCAAAAGGTGAAAAGGTAGAAGGGGGTCTGAGAGGTGTGTTTTGTGAGAGGGCCGGTTGACGATTAAGTAAACAATAACTATGGAGCCTGAATTTTCTGAAAAATCTGAGGACCTCTGTTTGGCGATCTAGAACATTGGTGTGAATTGTAGGGACAAAGGAGAGACCTTTGCTAAGAAGTGATAGTTCTGAATCAGTGAGTTGGTATGAGGACAAATTGAAAATGTGCATCAACAGATTGTTGGGCCTATTGGTACGGCTATTGAGCTAGTTACCATTGGTAGTGGGTTTGTCGTGTCTGTCGTTCCCCTGGGGGGTTCTGTACATAAGGTCATTTCAACCCCCCTCTCTTTGGGTGTTCTGGTTGGCCTTGTCCTAAAAAAGGGGTGTTTGGTCTTCTATTGGATGTACTTGGGCCGTCTCCTTTGTCAGAATTATCTGACGAGAGTCAGCCGATGTGTCAGAGAATCCAACCAGATTATTTTGTCTGTTATAACGTCCCCAGGATCTGGGGTTACGTGGGTTGTTATAAGATCTGTTAGTGTAGAAGTCTATTTGTAGGTAAGGATATGCCCTCTCTAGTGTAAAAGATTTAATATCTTTTTTGACTTTAACTGATTTTTTATTTTGTTCAAGACGATAACATTTGTCGACAGTCTTCTGCACTTGAGCTAATAATTTTTTACACTCGCTAGTGGAACAACTGTCTTTGATTTGTTTTTCTAGTTCACTAGCCTTCTCAGCCAGTTTTTTAAGTTCCTCGGTGGCAGTGTCAATGCCAAGAACCATCCAATGTCTTGAACATGTGGTCCCAATATAGCTGAAAATCTAAATGTATTTGTTAATCTCTGTGAAGACCCCAGGAATGTTTCTGACCTACAGGACAATAGGGATAATATCTGCCTTTAGATACTCAGTTAACATCCGTATCATTAACTGCAATCTTACTGTTTTCTTTTTGATTTTTTATAGTTGTTCTGGAAGTGAGTTGTTGACTTCTACTGTCGCATTGGAGGAGTCGGTAAAAAGAGAAGGACCTTCAAGAATTTTTCTAATATAGTCGTCTGTGTATAGTGGTGCGTGATCTGACATAGCCCTTAAAGTGGTGAGTACAAGGAAAAGTAGGAAAGAGGAAATGTGAGTACTAGGGACTGGGCAAGTGACCCACTAACAACAAGGGGAATAAGAACCAAGACCCTTGCAATCATGCAATTGCGCTTCGTATATGTATAAAGGACAAGGGAACCCAAATTAAATTGGTCAGGGACCTTGGGAATTAACTTATTTCAAGAGACAGTGATCCCTGAGAGGAACAATGATTTATACATTAAATGAGTATAGCCACAATCGGTGCTATATTGAAGCCTTTGATCCAGCCGGAAAAAGGCAGTTTAATATGCAATTATATAGAATACATGAAATATGTGGATTAACAACAGTGGGATACAAGCCTGTGTCCAAAGACTTACATTACAAGAAACACAAAAGAAGGCTCAGGCAGCATGTGAGTGTATGTATAAGATCAGTACGATGGAACAGACAACAAATGTAGATGGTCACCTTTACACATAGAATGGCATATAAATCTTCTGTGTATAAGGTTGACAACTGTGTCGACTGCGTTTCGATCCTTAACATGAATATAGGATCAAAATCAAGACTGTCAAAATATCATGCCTGAAAACATTTTGCCTGTAATTAACTAAGTCAATAAACCAACAATTTTACATAGACCAAAAACAGAAAAATTAGGAGAAAAATCGGAGGGAAGTGGAAATGAGAGCAAAGGTTAGTGTGGGCTATGATAGAAAGGAACAATTAGCGATGGCAGGCAGAGGGCCAATCTACGTTTTTACGCATGATTCCAAGAATAATGTTGTACTCCGGTATTGAATGACGCAATTAAAACGGCAGGGGTCAAAACCGGTTTGAAAAACAAAGCATTTATGTGTGGTTAAAATCATTCATTATGCACAAGTCGGCGCATGATCGAGTGAGAGCCAGATGGTTTCTATCAATTGTGTATGTGAATAAGGTGGACTCAACAGGTGGTGTTCGTGGGTTGTGAATCAAGGGGTGGTTACCTTGCATCAGGAGCAGTGCGGAAGGATTGACGGATAGTTCAATTGGACTCAGGCCTGGTGGTTGAGACGAGAGAAATGAGCGATAACGCCAGCACGGACTTAACATGTGGTTATGATCAGAGGGAGGTGGGAGTGCTTACCTAGTTCATGCGACAGAGCGGATAATTCGTTTGATTATGTGACCCCAGTGTCAGATAGGTATTAGTAAGGAGGCCGTAGGGATCCGGATCTGAGGCAGATTCATTAATTAATCAGGCCGCGAAGGTCGGCGGCTGTCGATAGTCCTAAAGATAAGGATAAAGAAGGTACAAGGTCGGGTCGGGCCGGTGTGCTGAGTAGTATCAGGGCAGTGGATAATTAAAGCGGGACCAATTTGGACTTACCGGTCAATGGATGTGGAGCTGCATGGCGGCGACTGCTGTAAAGGAGTGGGAAAGCCGCTTCCAGTCAAGGTTTTAAGCTCGGTGCGATGCGGTCATGTGATCATGGGGGCGTGGTGGCCAAAAGGGGTCATGTGACAACAATAGCAAGGCAGCCATGTTGGAAAGGTGTGTAAAGGGAGAATTAGGGAGGGGATAGCGGTAGAAGAGAATCATGAGAAGGGTAGAGGTATTGAGTCTAAATACACAATTAATTAGTCATAGACGTTTGTATGAGGAATACATCACGATACGTATTGATATCACCTTTGGGTGCAGTTATTGAAACTTACAGATTGCTGTACTTAAATGTCAAAATATGTGTGATAAAGGTGTGCAAAGTTCTGACCACTTTCATTTTTTTTTAGAATTCTGCCAACTTCATGAGCTTTATGAATGTAGTAGAGCTTTAAACAGGTGGGAAATTGTGCAAAATATAGACTACACTGAGAAAAAATGCTGTAAAGCCCAATTTTGTGTTATAGTTATTCCACAAAAAGGTTTGCGCATGAAAAAGCTTCGTAAAACTATTTTTGAGGGAAATATCACCTCTTGGTGACGTTGAAACAAGTCCGCCAATTCTACAAATTTAAGAATGTGTGACATTATGACCTTCACACAACTTTGCCAGCACAATTTAAACTTTGCATAGCCTTAACAAATGTTTAGGCTAACAAAATGAGCAAAACATTTCCACTGTAATTAAGAGCAGAAAAGACATGTTCCCAAGAGATCATACATGTATTGAAATGAATGACCAATAGCAACAAGCAAGTAAGCACATACCTTTCTGAGAGCACAGACACGCAGTACTCGTTCATATTTCTCTTTCACATATTCCTTTCCGAACAGGATGTTGCTCCTGACAGTGCCAGTAAAGACCCAGGGCTGCTGGCAGACATATGCAACTGATCCTCGAACATCCAAAAAGCCTTCGTTGTTGCTAAGTTCTCCAAGAACAGCGCTGAGAAGCGAGGACTGCAACAGTAAGGGAACACTGAAAATTACACTTAACTCTTACATATTTCTACCACTAGAACAATTAATATAATTACAACTACTGAGTTCTCACAACTAATGTAGTTGTAAAGCATCTAAGAATTGTTCATGTTTTTAACCTTTTTTCTTGTGACTTGGTTCAACCAAGCTACAAGATGGCTGTCTACACTTCCTGGTTTGAAGTGTTAGCAGAATGCAGGCACAAGATCAGGAGGGTTCGTGGATCCTCTGCATCCACAGTTGAATATCTGAAAAACCTTTACGTTTCTCAGGAACTACTGAACAGATCTACACCATTTAACATAAAGAGTGCTCTCTGGAACAAGAGCTACCTTTCTGCCAAATTTGGTGTAATTCCATTCAGCAGGTTGTAGCTATGTCAATAGTTTTAATAGAAATGGATGTTTCTAGTTGGCAAGGGTTTGCAACTTTGTCCAAGTAGGGATCCTTCCTTCTAGTCAGGATAAGGGAGTTACACTCCTAAAACAAACCCTGCTCACCCCCTTGGTAGCTCGGCACGAGCAGTCAGACTTATCTAAAAGGCAGTGTGTAAAGCATTTGCACATAACCAACAGTAATTCAGTGAAGACACTACAGAAGGACACCACACCAGTTAAGAAAAATATCCAATATTTTTATATATCCAAAACAAGACCAAAAACTATTAAAAAGATCGACAATACAGTTCTCAGAAATCTTCAGTAATCAAAATAGACTTGAAATACAGTTCCTTGATGTCGATAGCTCCATCTGGGGCTATCACGGTGTTGTGAACACTGAATCCAAACAGTTCTGGCTGACCGCAGCGTTGCGGGCCAGTTACGGTGTCGGGAAGACCCGCAAAACAGTACCTTTAGAAATGTAGGGCCTCAGCGACCTCCCGAAGGGCCGGCGTCCGCAGGCATCGGCTCCGGAGGTCGGTGCAGTAGTCGGGCCCTTGAAGTCACACTTGTTGCAGATCGAACTACTCGCGGTTGAAGTCGGAGCGTCGGCAGGTGTCGGGCTGTGGTGCGAAGTGCAGCATTGCGGTGTGCAGTGCCCTGAGGGTGCGGTGCAGGCAGTGGCTCAGTGACGGTCATCCAGTGGCGTCAATAAGACCAGGGCTGCAGGACGGTGAGGTGCTTGTTGCAGTGCTGGCAGGTAATGGTGCAAGCAGCGTCATCGCGGTTGCTGAAGCACTGTCATCGGCTGATGAACTAGAGTCGATGGCGCCGGTATCGGTGGCCCATGGCTGCGGTGCGGGATGAGGATGGTGCGTCATGTAACTTACAAGCAGTGCCCTTGAACCACAGTGCAAGCAGCGACGTCGATGCCCGCATGGAGATGCATCGTCGGGGATACCAGGGCGATGGCGTGATGCGAGGAAGTGTGGAGTGCGGTGTTCACAGGACACGGTGCAAGCAGCGGCTCGATGGATGCGTCAGGTGGCATCTTCGGTGAGACCAGGGTTGCGATGCAAAGTGCGGTAACAGATAAACTTGAAGTCTTTGCTGTTTCTGAGTTTTTTCGAACAGGGAGCAAGCTCTACCTCAAGCCCTTGCAGATACTCACAAAAAGGAAGTTGCAGAAAGTTCAGTCCAGTCCTTTCACTGCCCAAGAAAGAAGCAGCCACTGCAGGCCAACACAGCAAAGCAAGAAAGAAGCAGCCACTGCAGGCCAACACAGCAAAGCACAGAGCAAAGTGGTAGTCTCTCCTCACAGCTTCTCCAGCTCTTCTTCTAAGCAGTCTACTTGGTTCCAAAAGAGTTCTAAAGTTCTGAGCCCCAATATTTACACTTCACATTCCTTTGTACTCTCAGGCAGAGAGTGTCTTTGCTTAGTAACCCCGGGCGGAGACCTCCGCTCTGATCGAGAGTGTGCGGAGATTTGCCTTCTCCGTGTCCCGCGCAGAATGCAGAGAAGGCAAATCTCCGCACACTCTGCAGCGGAGCAGGGTTGGCCAGCCCCCGCCTCCACCCCCTATTAAGAAGTACGATAAAAGTAATAAAAAAAAGTTAAAACCACGTACTTCTTTACCGCGGCGTCCACGGGCTGCCCTCCTCTTCTTCCTTGCCGTACTGGTAATGCTTAAGAAAACTGTGCATTTCTTGCAAGAAAAGCCGCATGCGCACACCTGCACATATCTCGCATGAAATGCGTGGGCGCAAGCATTACCAGTACAGCAAGGAAGAAGAGGAGGGCAGCCCAGGGATGCCGCAGTAAAGACGTAAGTGGTTTTAACTTTATTTTTTATTACTGTTATCTTAGTTCTTAATAAGGGGGTGGAGGTGGACGGCTCCACAGAGCTCCACGGAGTTCCACGGAGTTTGTTTGCAACTCCGTGGACCTCCGCGTAGCCCTGCTACGCACACTACACCCAGGGTTAGTGCTTAGTCCAAACCAGTTTGGTCCTCTCTGGCCCAGCTTCCCAGCAGGAGGTGGCGACTGCATTGTCTACAGAAGAACAGGCCCATTAAGGTGCTAGGAAATCGCCTCCCGCTACTCTAAATGCAGCACAGGTTTATTCAGCCCAGCCCTGACTCATCCAGACTCTCTGGAGCCACTCCACATGCCCAGCCCCTTTCACTCCAAAGCCAGACAATTAAAACACATCCTAGCAGAGGCACACAGCATGGCTAAGCAAGAAAATACCTACTTTCTAAGAGTGGTATTTTTAAACACAGAATATAAAAATCACCTTCACTAAAAGATGCATCTTTAGATTCTGAGTTCAGGCATACTAAACTTTATTTTGCTATCTGGTCCCAATGGGAAGTTATATTTATAAGATGTTATAAATTAACTCCCATGCTTTCCTATGGGTCAGATAGCCTGTCAATGGTGAAAAAAAAGAATCTGGCAGTATTTCACTATCAGGACATGCCACACACATCAGGGCATGTCCTACCTTTGATGTAAATGCCAGCATTTGCAAAGTGCACAACTACCTCCGGAGAGGTGTCCTGGCGCTGGAGGCTGTCGGGAAGGTTAAGTGAGCTATTGCCCAGAGTCACAAGGTGCTGGGCTAACCTGCCGCCAGCACCAGGGATTGAACCATGAGCCCCCAATTTTACGGAGTCAGCCGCCCTGGCCACTGCATCACACCTCTTCCCTACATACACTGCACCCTGCCCAAAGGGGTACCTTGGGCCTACCTTAGGGGTGACTCGCATGTAAGAAAGGGAAGGTTAGGACCTGGAAAGAGGGTGCACTTGCCAAGTCGACATGGCAGTACTAGACTGCACACAGACACTGCAGTGGCAGGTCTCAGTTACCTTTGAAGGGCTGCTTGTGTGGGTGGCACAACCAGTGCTGCAAGCCCACTAGCAGCATTTGATTTACAGGCCATGGGCACACACAGTGCACTGTACTAGGGGCTGACTAGTAAATCAAATAACTAATCATAGAATCACCAATCCACAACAACAACTTACAACAGGAGCACTTGCACTTTAACACTGAAAAGCAGTGAGAAAGTGTGCAGAGACACTAAACGGCCTACAGGATATGGATATATATATATATATATATATATATATATATATATATATATATATATATAAATATAAATATATATCCGTCAACTGTTTTTATCCCTTGCTTGGAGAACGACTCAATAAACAAGCAGGACCCCATCAGTAGTAACAGAGTCCTTTAATTAAGCAAAACCAGCATATCCTTTCCAAACTCTTTCCAAAAGCCCTACATGTTTCGGTGCTCCTGCACCTTGGTCACGGGCTAGCACGGTAATATTGGGCAGGTACACGAGAGCGCCAAGTCACCTAATTTAAATAGCAATTTCCTGCCCCCTGGTGGGCTGGCTCCGGTGCAATTGATAGAACAGCATCCTGGGACTTGAAGTGTTCCCTCGTGTGCTCTCACCCTTCAGTGGGTTCTGCCGGCAAATAAACCAATTGTGCAATTTGTATTCCCTCCAGTGGGTCTTTAAAAAGGATTCCGGTTTACAATAGCGCTAAAACTTGGCATTCCGCTTCTGAAATTGATTGGCTGCTGCAAGATACTGGAATCTCAGCATAGCGAATTTCTCTGGATTTATGAGTCAAATGTCCAACTAACTATAACGTCCCTGAAACCTATGGTTTTTTCAGTGAATTTCTAAGGTTTTTTAAATGCTAATTCCTAACTATAACGTCTGTAAAACCTATGGTTTTTTCAGTGAATTTCAATGGTTTTTTAAATGTTAATTTTATATTTTAATATTTATAAAACCTATATTTTTTCTTTTTTTTTTTTAATATTTTGGAACTATTATCCTTTTTTGTTTTTAATTTGAAAAATATGTAATTTTTATATCTTCAAAAAAAAGTATGTATCGTTTTCTTTTTTTTTTAGAAAACTGAAGTCCCCTACCGGTAGTGTACCAAGCTCCATCAGCATGCAAATCCTATCCGTCATATTGCTAAACTCGTAAAGATGCGCATTTCGTATCCGACGGGTTTGTGGCTCCGCGTCCCGTGTAACATCATATACGTACGTGGTCGCGCCAGCTGCTACTTTGGTATGTGATGGCCACGCAGTACCAAGCTGCGCCTTACGTCATGTATGTATGGGGTCATGCCCGCTGCGCGTTGTGTATGCGACAAGTGCACGCTGCAAGGCCCTGTGTTACGTCACAGACGTATGGTTTTGCGCTGGGAACGCAATTTCCCTCATTTTTTTTCATCTTAAAACTATATCTAAATAAGTTTAAAGTGTATATGAGAACAAGCGATAATCTAAAATATTTTAAACATTTATATATTTCTAACTGTAATAAACATAGATTATGGTAATATTTTCTCAAAATCGCGTCGGGTGCGGCCTACTTGAGCGTCGCTGCACGATTGCCATGTGACCTTAAAGAAAAGCATTTGATTGGTTCATAACATTTCCCATTGTAACAGTTGGAGGACCCCACCCATTTTTGCAATTCTCTCTACAGCGTTTGATGAGAAACTCCTGCTTACAGAGCTTTTTTGAAAACTTTTTGCTATGTACACATATCTGACACTACACACAACATGCAACCATCATCTTCATCAATATTCATGCTCTGTAAAGCAGCCTTCCACCTGTGATAGCCATGCATCTAAAAGTTACATAACAGAACTTGTCCCCACTTCCAGAGGTAACATGGTTGCATATGCTGTCCACAGCACAATGTAATGTGGTACGGCCCAGGGGCAGTATCATGCATACATAATGAACAAATGGACACAGATAGATAGTGGAAGTGGGTACGGGCACGGGCGCTCGACTCCTTTTTATTACCAGGGTCACATATCCAGTGACGTCTGTGCTGAATGCGTGTGGGGTGAGTGTAAATCAGCCCTCAGGGAATGGTTGCTGCTAGCATCAACTACAACAGTAATCAGTGGATCACACACAGAGATTCAATAATAAAAGGGTCAATAGTTTGTGCTGCAGTAAGGTAGGGAAACTAGATGTGAAATAATACAGAAAAGATTCAATTGTAAAACAACCATAACTTGTGGTATACTAAGATACAGGCAGTAGATCTGAAATAATACACAAAAAGATTGTAACATAAAGGGTCCATCAGGTCTAGTGCACTTAGATAGTCACATCAAAAGCATTCAGCATGTGCACAACCAGCGAAGATGCGTGCTGCGGGCGGGCCGTACTAGGAGCAATGTCTGTTGCCTACAACACTACATCATCTGCAATAGCGACTCGATCTGAATTGTAGACACTGCTGTCTGCAGTGTAGGCCAGAGAGCGGTCAGCAAGGGCCCACAGCCACGTGGTGTTGACTTGAGCTGTCCACTTTGCCGTTACCGAAGCAACAAAAAGCATGTGCGGACGCTGTGATGATGCGTATGCGTGGTGCGGACAGAGTGCACTGGAGCAATGTCTTTTGCCTACAGGGCTGCGTCATCTACAATAGCGACTCGATCTGAATTGTGAACACTGCTGTCTGCAGTGTAAATTGAAGACAGTAGTGAGAACAGTCTTCCATGAATACTTTTTCTCACGTCCTCTTCACAAAATACAACATAAATTACACAAAACTCTGCAATAAATAAATCAAAACAATTCGAATTGCGATCTCTGCTTTGTGGGATCAAGACACCGTTCCACTGTTGGGACCTTGAGTTGGTTACACCTGGTCGAAGGGAGTACCTTCATCTGCACTCTCAGATGTAGTTCTAACATCATCCATTGTGGGATCAAGACACCGTTCCACTGTTGGGACCTAGAGTTGGTTACAGCTGGTCAAAAGGAGTACATTCATCTGCACGCTCAGATGCAGTTCTAACATCGTCCATTGGGGGATCAAGACACCGTTCCACTGTTGGTACCTCTTCGACTACTGTGTTAGTAGTATACAGAGCACTTCATGGTGCTCGGCCTCAGGCTGGGCGCTGTCTGCTTGTGTTGCGGTAGCCAGAGTTGATCTCCAGAGCCTTCCCAGTTTGCAGACCTTGGCCCAAAAGCTTCTGCCGGCACGTGGTGGGCCCTCTTTCACATACGACGGTGTCGAAAGGTGAACTGTGGGGCATATGTGCATTGCAGCCGTCATGACGGTTTCTGGGTAGCAGCAGGCTGAGAGCATTATTCCCGCAGCCGTATTCGCTCACAGCGTCAGCCTCGTGGCAGTGTAAGCTGCGCAGACCACAGACATGTTTGCCATTCCGGAAGAGAACCACACCCAGAGAAATGTGCCTTTTATTCATACCCCTACACTAGCCTTGCGTACACAGAGCCAGCCCGCTATGCTAAAGATGGGGGGGGGGGGGGGTGAGGGGGCATGCACGCACTATGTTTTCGTAATCTTCCCTACTAACTGTACGATCATGGCTGCGTCCACTTTCGACTTCACTCAATAGACCATCAGTGTATGTTGACATGTAAATGTCTGTGCTCTGCATACTCAAGTCTGTCCGGCACATCCCCTCAATACTTTGTATTGTATACTTTTATAATCAAGAATCACTTGCCACCTTCGCACATACTTTGCTCTCATCTCTCCCCGCATTCTTCATTGTGTGGCAGAGGTGCCATGCCTTGTTTGGTTTGTGTACATGGCTAGCCACGGTTCCCACAGTACGTAGTGTCATTGTGTCTGCTAGGTGTACATGTTGTATCTGATTATATAAGGTAGCACGTTTATTCACGAGCAGTGTTTTCTCCCATTTATATATCGCTACCTTAAAGAGGATACCGAAGTTTTTCTCACAGGTGAAAAGTGAGACCACAATGACAATCATTCATTACTATGCAAGAATGTCCAACTGCACGACGCTTCTAAGCTTACAGCTCCCAATCGTGCGTCCTTTCTTAAAAGCACGCCAACTCCCACAATCAGACCAACATTCACACAGCTTTCTAACGGCAGTTAACTGCTTCTTAATAACATGGACTAATACGCGATGTGAGCTGGCATACCGTATGTCCTTACTGTTTCAAACCGGATAACTTCCTCTTGCAATCTCTATTCCCACCCACACAAAGTAACTCCCAAAGTTCAACTTGGCCTTCAATACCTACTTTGAAAACAGATTTTATAAAACGGAGCTAACTGAAAGCGCTTTTGTTTCAAACAGAAGTGTCCCTCACTTCTCCAAAAGTAATTTATAGACTGCAGATAGCACGAACTTCAAGTAAAATACACTCCCTTTTAAATACGAACCTCCCATTACACTTTGTGAATTGTTACACAATTTTCAACACATCTGACATTTAAGGTCTGGCACACTTTTTTAACATTATCTCCTCCGGCCTTCTCACAGGCTTTCAAACTGTTTTTAGTCTAATACCAGACTTCATTCATTCGATCATCTCTGGAATAACAGCAACAGTGCCCATAATTCTCGCTCTGTTTGCAGCCATCCTACTACTATTTTAGCTTGTTAAAAATGGCTACGCTCCCTGTGGTAACAAGCATGTCCGACAGAATCCGCCTCTACGTGAAGCTACATCAATAGCGTGAAAAAAATGGAACAACTTTTCGGCTGCCTGCCTCTATCTATTATCGGAGCCAGCTACAACATGACATTGATTTACACATATACAATCTGCGTACAACCATCTTTTTATTGCAAAACTTGCCCAATCGACTGGCGAATGGATCTATGCCTTGCCAACATCCCAGCAAACGCTCCCGATATCCAGCAGGTAATGGAGTATCTTGAAAACCATGAACTTGATTGTTCGGGCAGTGGAGCAATGGAGGATGCAATGCAAAAAGGTATCCTGGCGGAATGGGATTTCTGCACAGCCGTGAAGGATCTCCTGCAACGTGCGACCTTTGACAACATCGCACATTGCTTGCCAATTCATTTTGCCACTCCAGCATTCGAGGAACATTACTGTCCCTTCGAGGATATGAATTGGATCGCTTCGCTTTTCTCACACGATGGCAACAATCGCCTCTCGGAACATTACACATCTCGAGCCGCTGAAGAACTTCCGGACTGCAATCTCCAAGACTTGTAAGAAATTCACTTTATTCTTGGATTAATTTTTTCCAACTTTTTTGACTTTTTCCTATTAATTTTTTTAATACACTTCAATTGAACTATTTTCATATAATAACTTTCTAAGTATGCTTAGGCATTTGAACTCTGTTTTCATTATTGGCCCTTACCTCTCCACACTAACCAGGGATGGATGATGTATGGCCTATGCAAATACACTATTTATTTGATAAATTAGCCTAAACCCGACATTCATTTTGAAACCATATTGATTCTTTGTACACACGTCTCTCTGCCTGCCTCTTATCCACGAAGCCCTTTCACACAAATTAGCTCATCCTCAGCCTCTGCTCACGAACTGGCGATCAAGATCAAAAAACACGACATTGTTTAGGAACTGGTTGGCACAGTGTGGTAATCGTATCCTACCTTTATTTTCATTCTACAATTTACAGTCATTTATGTCTAATAGGTATTGTTTATGTCCCATGGAACTGTAACATGTAATGTGGAATTGACATATACAGAAGATTAGCTTTAAATACAGCAGAAGCGGTTGGAGTTTGCCTCAGCTGGATGCCTTAGCTCTTGCACCAGTGGTTCCATTTATGGCACTTACATAAAGACACTTTTTATATAACTTGCAGACTCCATCGCTTTATCCCACAAATCCACTTTCTTAAACACACCTGATTTGACCATTTGTCTTCTGTGGCATTGCAACATTCGGCATTATATTCTTCACGATTATTTCTTTATTCCTGCTTGCTAAAACACTCCATTCGAGTCTTCAGACCGGTAGGGGTGAGTAGTTTGCTTCCCACTCCCACTATAGTCTAAACACATACTAACACCACTTGCACAGCTATACTACAGCACCAGGAGCACGTCAGTTTACAGCAATCAGCTCATGGTTTCATCCCCGAGTGTACTGGCACCTCACCTCAGCACCATCTCACTATGGTCAAAACAGCACTTTCACCCCGCTAGGGGTGAATACTTCACTTCACACTCCCTATATAGTACACCCTAACCACCCCACAGAGCTCACACCGCTATACTCTAAACCCATACTAACACCACTTGCACAGCTATGCTACAGCGGCCAGTATCCTGCAGCGCCCAGAGCACATCAGTTTACAGCAATCAGCTCACGGTTTCATCCCCGAGTGTACCAGCACCTCACCTCAGCAGCATCTCACTCTGGGCAAAACAGCACTTGCACACCGGTAGGGGTGAATACATCGCTTCACACTCCCAGTGTAGCACACCCAAACCACCCCACAGACCTCACAGCGCTCCTACCCTCCACTTTCCTACTCTTTTTGCCCTTTTTTCCACTTACTCGCTTCAACGGAATCACAAAATGGCGGCCAACACTTCCTAGTTGCAACCGCTCACAGCGCTCACAACCAATAAGCAGCAAGCTCGTGCTCGTAACGCCTCAGCCAATCAGATGGCAGAATTCCCAAATATCGATATCTGTATATTTTGATATTTCTCAAAATGTACTAAACGGATTTACACCAAATAAACAAAAGCGTGCTTTCTAGACCAAGACCCTTCTCCCTGCCAAATTTTGGGTCATTCCGTTCACCCGTTCGACCTGTAGCCTTGTCTAAAGTTTCCTATGGAAATTAACATGGAGAAAACATGTTTTGGGACCCCCTTTTTTCTCGCCCCCCCCTTGACGAATCACCCCCAAACTTCCCACATAGGAGCTGATATGAACAAAGAATTTGTTTGGAAAATGTAATGAAGATTCATCAAATGATGCCAAAGTTATCAGCAAAACTAAAATTACTCTTCCTATGGAAACTTGGTCCTAACTATAACTACATACTGGCGACCACCAGTAGGTAATATATATATATATATATATATATTCACTGAAAAAACCATAGGTTTCACACATGTTATAGTTAGCTGGACATTTTACTGATAAAAAAACCAATGAAATTCCCCCGTTATAGTTACTGCAGGCAACTATACCTCACGCGACCGCAATCCTCTGCTGATGCTAATACTGTATTTAGACACTTATTTGCCCATGTCTTCTTCCATTAAATTTTAGCTTTACATATATTACAAATATTTTTTTTTCATAAAGACACATATGTCATCAGCAGAAGATTGCGGTCGCGTGAGTTATAGTTGCCTGCAGTAACTATAACGGGGGAATTTCATTGGTTTTTTATCAGTAAAATGTCCAGCTAACTATAACATGTGTGAAACCTATGGTTTTTTCAGTGAATTTGCAAGGTTTTTTAAATGCTAAGTTACTTTACGCCATTCGTGGCGTGTGCGCCCAGTTAACGCAGTTCGTTCCGTGCGCGCACGGTGCGCTTCGCGCACCGCGCGCCCACTTTACGCAGTTAGTGCCGTGCACGCACAGTGGTCACGCGGTGCGCTGCGCGCACCGCGTGCCCACGTTAAGCGGGATGGGCCATGTACGCACGATGCGCTTCGCGCACCGTGCGCACATGGGGGACATATTTTGCGCATCTTTGTGAAATGTATTCTTCGGGCACCATTTGCACACGGGGTGGGGAGAATGTGTTATAATTTTTTACCGTGCGCGTACGGTAAGCGTAATCGGCGATTTTCCGGAAAAAAAAATTTTTTGGGGCTTGGGGGTGGTTTGGGGACCCCTGTATCAATGCTGGGTGGTTAGGATCTCATGAAACTGCCTCTTTACATATATTTGGGGTACGTTTTTGCTGCCCAACTCAGGAAGCGAGAGAGAAAATGGCGGCCGCCGCTTCCTGGTTTCGACCGACTCGAATGTTTACTAAGATCTAAGAGCCAATCAGAATCGCGCTCGCGCACGCCACCGTACGCGTACGGTAAGCTTACGGTAAGCGCACAGTAAGCGCACCGTAAGCTGCCACAGATATATATATTGATTTAAAGGCTATTTTCTCAGAATCTACTGAACAGATTTACACCAAACCTACAAAAGGCACTTCCTTGACCTGGGGACTACCTCTCTGCCAAATTTCATTAAATTCTGTTCAGCCGTTCGGGCTGTAGCCCTGTCTAAAGGTCCTATGGAAAAATGCATGGGAAAAACGCGTTTTGGGACCCCCCCTTTTATCTCAGCCCCCGCTTGACGAATCCCCCCGAGACTTTCAGGGTAGGAGCGGAGCGTAGCGCCCCACCTATTTTGAAAAATTCGCGAGGATTCGTCGACCGGCGCCAAAGTTATTCAAAATAGAATGTTGCGGATTTCCTATGATAACGTGGTCCTAACTATAACTACCTACTGGCGACCGCCAGTAGGTAATATATATATATATATATATATATATATAAAATATATACACACATACACACACACATGAAAACATGAGCCTAACTAGAACTACCCCCGCTGGGTGTAAATATATATATATTCACTGAAAAAACCATAGGTTTCACACATGTTATAGTTAGCGGAAATTTTACTGATAAAAAAACCAGTGAAATTCCCCCGTTATAGTTAGTGCTGGCAACTATAACTCACGCGACCGCAATCTTTTGCTGATGCTAATACTGTATTTAGACACTTATTTGCCCATGTCTTCTTCCATACATTTTTAGCTATACATATATTACAAATATTTTTTTTTCATAAAGACACACATGTCATCAGCAGAAGATTGCGGTCGCGTGAGTTATAGTTGCCAGCACTAACTATAACGGGGGAATTTCACTGGTTTTTTATCAGTAAAATTTCCGCTAACTATAACATGTGTGAAACCTATGGTTTTTTCAGTGAATTTGCAAGGTTTTTTAAATGCTAATTCCTAACTATAACGTGTGTGAAACCTATGGTTTTTTCAGTGAATTTGTACGGTTTTTTAAATGCTAAGTTACTTTACGCCATTCGTGGCGTGCGCGCCCACTTAACGCAGTTCGTTCCGTGCACGGTAATATTTTAATTTTTCGTAATTTTTATAAGCCATGCACAAATGGTGCCCTTCGGGCACCATTTGCACACGGGGTGGAGAGAGTGTGGATAATTTTTTCTTTTATTATTTTTGTTTAAAATATTTAGTTTTTGTCACCTCTAGGTAGTTATAGTTAGGACCACGTTTCCATAGGAAATCCGCAACATTCTATTTTGTATAACTTTGGCGCCGTTCGACGAATCCTCGCAAATTTCTCAAAATAGGTGGGGCGCTACGCTCCGCTCCTACCCTGAAAGTCTCGGGGGGATTCGTCAAGCGGGGGCTGAGATAAAAGGGGGGTCCCAAAACGCGTTTTTCCCATGCATTTTTCCATAGGACCTTTAGACAGGGCTACAGCCCGAACGGCTTAACAGAATTACTTGAAATTTGGCAGAGAGGTAGTCCTCAGGTCAAGGAAGTGCCTTTTGTAGGTTTGGTGTAAATCTGTTCAGTAGATTCTGAGAAAATAGCCTTTAAATCAATATATATATCTGAGCCAGCTTACGGTGCGCTTACGGTACGCTTACCGTACGCGTACGATGGCGTGCGCGAGCGCGATTCTGATTGGCTCTTAGATCTTAGTAAACATTCGAATCGGCCGAAACCAGGAAGCGGCGGCCGCCATTTTCTCTCTCGCACTGAGAGTGATGATGAAAATACAAAGCACAAAAACATGTAAAGGGGCTGTTTAGACAGCTCCCACACACATAGCCATGTTGAGGGAGTCCCCAAAGATCCCCCAAGGCCAAAAACGGATTTATTTTTTTTTCGCTAATTTCGCCGATTACGCTTACCGTACGCGTACGGTAAAAAAATATTTAAAAAAAAATAATTATCCACACTCTCCCCACCCCGTGTGCAATTGGTGGCCGAATGCCACCAATTGTGCATGGCTTATTACATATGAGATAAACTATAATATTTAAAAAGAAAAAAAAAAATAATAATTATCCACACTCTGTCCACCCCGTGTGCAAATGGAGCCCGAAGGGCACCATTTGTGCATGGCTTATAAAAATTACGAAAAATTAAAATATTACCTTTCAAAACGAAGTGCATCATATGTCCTCCATGTGCGCACGGTGCGCGAAGCGCATCGTGCGTACATGGCCCATCTAGCGTAACGTGGGCACGCGGTGCGCATAGCGCACCGCGTGCCCACCGTGCGTGCGCGGCACTAACTGCGTAAAGTGGGCGCGCGGTGCGCGAAGCGTACCGCGTGCTTACTGTGCGCGCACCGTGCGCGAAGCGCACCGTGCGCGCACGGAACGAACTGCGTTAAGTAGGCGCGCACGCCACGAATGGCGTAAAGTAACTTAGCATTTAAAAAACCGTACAAATTCACTGAAAAAACCATAGGTTTCACACACGTTATAGTTAGGAATTAGCATTTAAAAAACCTTGCAAATTCACTGAAAAAACCATAGGTTTCACACATGTTATAGTTAGCGGAAATTTTACTGATAAAAAACCAATGAAATTCCCCCGTTATAGTTAGTGCAGGCAACTATAACTCACGCGACCGCAATCTTCTGCTGATGACATATGTGTCTTTATGAAAAAAAAATATTTGTAATATATGTATAGCTAAAAATGTATGGAAGAAGACATGGGCAAATAAGTGTCTAAATACAGTATTAGCATCAGCAGAGGATTGCGGTCGCGTGAGTTATAGTTGCCTGCACTAACTATAACGGGGGAATTTCATTGGTTTTTTTATCAGTAAAATTTCCGCTAACTATAACATGTGTGAAACCTATGGTTTTTTCAGTGAATATATATATATATATATATATATATATATATATATATATATATATATATATATATATATATATATATTCACTGAAAAAACCATAGGTTTCAGGGGCGTTATAGTTAGCTGGACATTTCCCTTGTACAAAACCCTAGAAATTCCCCTGTTATAGTTAGTTCAGCTAACTATAACTCGCGCCCCCGCAATGCACTGCTGATGACGTCACATATTACATCACTCATGACATGGTCAGTGACATCACTGATGACATCACTGATGACATCTCAAATGACATCTCTGATGACATCACTGATGACGTCATCCTTGTGATAAATTAGTGCATCTTCTCACACCCTAATATAACCTTTGATACACCGACTCAAAATTTCAGATGGCCATTTTGAAAACCATAGATACTCCAATACCAATAACTACATACCCACTCATTGACTCTTAGGTCTACATACACCTCCACACACTCATCTGTACAGTCACTCATACTTACAGTCACTCCGTACAGGACTATCATATGCATTTATACACATATATAGACACTCACACACCGCCAATCATCCATTGAGGTACTGACACACCTAGTCAATCATGCAAATAATTAAACACAGTCCAATTTACTCACCTATACAGTTAAACACTCTCAAGTTCACTTACTCATAAAAATACTAACAAATTCTGACGATCTTATACAATTACTGATACAAGCACACACTCATCCATACAGCCACTCCCGCAATCACACACTCTCACATATAGATAGTTATATACTCTTACACACATATACACTGCGTTTCACATATGTAGTTACTGACACATGTAGAACTGAGATATACATTTAATCACTAACACACCCATACATACACTCACCCAACCATACAGTCCATCACAGGTGCACTCTTAAAACCATGCACCCATAGAAACACCCACTCACACATCTATGCACAGAGTCACACACACCCTACCCACACAAACGCTCAGGCACCCATACAGATACTCAGACAACCAATCAATAACCCATATAGACACTCATATAGCTATTCACAAAACCATGCAGCCACTTATACACCAACACACAGACACATACAGACATTCACACTGTTTAGTCACTAGTCTGCAGTAAGATACATTTAATGACTCACTTATAGAGTCAGTTACGCACCTAGAAAATCATCCATTCACACACTTGTACACCCACTCATTCTTCAACAGGCCTTTCCCTATATATATTAAACATATTAAAACTTTACAGAAACACAGACTCACTTGATGACGTCATCAGTGATGTCATCAGTGATGTCATTTGAGATGTCATCAGTGATGTCATCAGTGATGTCACTGACCATGTCATGAGTGATGTAATATGTGACGTCATCAGCAGTGCATTGCGGGGGCGCAAGTTATAGTTAGCTGAACTAACTATAACGGGGGAATTTCTAGGGTTTTGTACGAGGGAAATGTCCAGCTAACTATAACGCCCCTGAAACCTATGGTTTTTTCAGTGAATTTCAAAGGTTTTTGAAATGCCAATTCCCAACTATAACGTGCATGAAACCTATGGTTTTTTCAGTGTATTCAGTGATCAAGACTGCCTGTGTGCAGTCGAAACGCGTCATGCTGGGCACTTGCTCGTATTGATTTTGCACTTGCACTTGCATTTGCACTTTTTTTGAATCTGCTTAAATAAAATAAAATAAGGATTAACTATCCATGCGGTGGTCCATACCTGTTTGATGTGATCAAGACGTCGATTACTTCAGGATGGTGGTGTGCATATATATATATATATATATATATATAAATATAAATTCACTGAAAAAACCATAGGTTTCACACATGTTATAGTTAGCGGAAATTTTACTGATAAAAAACCAGTGAAATTGCCCCGTTATAGTTAGTGCTGGCAACTATAACTCACGCGACCGCAATCCTCTGCTGATGCTAATACTGTATTTAGACACTTATTTGCCCATGTCTTCTTCCATACATTTTTAGCTATACATATATTACAAATATTTTTTTTCATAAAGACACATATGTCATCAGCAGAAGATTGCGGTCGCGTGAGTTATAGTTGCCAGCACTAACTATAACGGGGCAATTTCACTGGTTTTTTATCAGTAAAATTTCCGCTAACTATAACATGTGTAAAACCTATGGTTTTTTCAGTGAATTTGCAAGGTTTTTTAAATGCTAATTCCTAACTATAACGTGTGTGAAACCTATGGTTTTTTCAGTGAATTTGTACGGTTTTTTAAATGCTAAGTTACTTTACGCCATTCGAGGCGTGCGCGCCCACTTAACGCAGTTCGTTCCGTGCACGGTTTTTATCAACTTTAATAAGCCCTGTACATTTGGTGGCCTTCGGCCACCAAAAGCACAGGGGGTGGGGTCAATGTGGATAGTGTTTTTTTTATTTCGATTTTATAATTTCATGTTGCCAAAATTTAGTTTTTTTTACCTATTAATAAGCCCTGTACATTTGGTGGCCTACGGCCACCAAAAGCACAGGGGGTGGGGTAAGTGTGGATAGTGTTTTTTTTATTTTTTATTTTTTTACCGTACGCTTACGGTAAGCGTACGGTAAGCGTACTCGGCGAAATTGCCGGAAAAAAAATAAAACCGTTTTTGCTCTTGGGGGATGTTTGGGGACTCCCTCAACATGACTATGTGGGAGGGAGTTGTCAAAACAGCCCCGTAACATGTTTTTGGCCATCTTGTTTGATAAACAACACTCAGTGCGAGAGACAAAATGGCGGCCGCCGCTTCCTGGTTTCGGCCGATTCGAATGTTTACTAAGATCTAAGAGCCAATCAGAATCGCGCTCGCGCACGCCACCGTACGCTTACGGTAAGCGTACGGTAAGCGTACCGTAAGCGGGCTCAGATATATATATTGATTTAAAGGCTATTTTCTCAGAATCTACTGAACAGATTTACACCAAACCTACAAAAGGCACTTCCTTGACCTAGGGACTACCTCTCTGCCAAATTTCTAGTAATTCTGTTCAGCCGTTCGGGCTGTAGCTCGTTCTAAAGGTCCTATGGAAAAATGCATGGGAAAAACGCGTTTTGGGACCCCCCTTTTATCTCAGCCCCCGCTTGACGAATCCCCCCGAGACTTTCAGGGTAGGAGCGGAGCGTAGCGCCCCACCTATTTTGAGAAATTCGCGAGGATTCATCGACCGGCGCCAAAGTTATTCAAAATAGAATGTTGAGGTTTTCCTATGGAAAAGGGGTCCTAACTATAACTACCTACTGGCGACCGCCAGTAGGTAATATATATATATATATATATATATATATTACCCAGTGGGAGTAGTTCTAGTTAGGATCATGTTTCCGTAGAAGATGCATGTTTTTTTATTGCTAATAACTTTGGTGCCGTTTGATGAATCTCCACAAAACCTTTCAGTAAAGTGCAGAGCCTCTGTGGATCCCAACAGGTCTCCTTTTGTTATCTGATTGGCTACCACCACCTCTACCAGAAAGTGGTGGTAGACATCTTAGGACTAGGACTGAGTCCCGAATCCTAATTTTTTTTTAAAGGTATAAGGGGACAAGATAGGGATACACTGACCCACCTACGCCCCAGCCTGGGGCTAAAAATGTTAATTTTTTTTATATTTTGATGCAAATCTGTAGTGAAGAAAACTAGCACTGGCTCTCGTGCTTTTTCATTAAAAGCCCCTGGGGTGTGCCAAGACGCAGGGGGGGGGATGACGCAGCTTTATTTTTTAGGGGAGACGGGTGCACGTGGCACACCCATCCCAAGCCGATTTTGGACCCAGGAACCTATCCCCCGGGGCTCAAATTATGTTTTGAGGCAGAGGGGGCATGTGAACTCCTCCGGGAGCTACTTGTAGCCCTGAGGAGCCCATTCCCCTGGGTCGATGTCTTTTTTAGATGGAGAGGGACATGCAGCCTGCCTCCTAAACCTATAAAGGCCCCAGGAAAACCATCCTCCTGGGCTTCTAAACTAAGTAAAAGGTATGTGTGCAGTGCGGCTCTCATCCCCGAGCCATTAATAGCCCCTGTGACCCCATCCCTGGAGCTTAGAATCTTTCCTGCCTGCACTGGCACGGATAGGGAAACCTGTGTTTGCATCCACCTGGTGGGAGCATTTTCAAAACTCCCGCCATGCAGGGGCAAACACAAAGTCTGCTCCCAGCCAGCGGGACCTTTGAAAATGCTCCTGCCGGCTGGGAGCAGACTTTTGATCTATTTTCCTGCTCAAACAGATCAAACAGTTGCTCCCACCCAGAGGAAGCAACATAAGTAGCTGATCCCTGATGGCAGAAGCAATGCCGGCTCCCTCTGTATGCAGGAAGCTGACTATGGCAGACAGGGCCTTCGGGTTCCCCCCACAGCCTCCGAGTGTATGCCCCCTTTTAAGAAATGAAGGCCCAGGGGGGTGGCGTCCCCGGGGCTGATAACAGCTTAGAGAAGGGGACTGTGCTCCCCTTCCCCTTTAAAATAACTATTACCCCAGGGATGGGATCCTCAGGGCCTAAGGAGGCTCAGGAAGGAGGGTCATGCTGCCCCCTTCCCCACCAAAAAAATATATATGGCCTGAGGAATGGGGTCCACAGGGCCATAATAGTTTGGAAAGGGGAGGCTCATGGCCTCCCTCCCCTTTAACAAAAAAAGCCCTGGGAATTGTGTCTCCCGGCTGCAGGCCAGGCCTTGTTGCCAACAACCAATCTATGAGCAGCATGAGATTGGCTGCTTGCAGGGGGTTGGCCTTAAGGAGCCCCCGAAGGCCCTGCATAGGGTGGGGGTTAGCTGCCTTTAAGGTGTTGGCTGCATGCAGAGGTAGGATGAAAGCCAGGCCCTGCAGCGACCCACATCACCGCACATGGCCGAAGGTGAAATGTTAAGTAACAATGTAACATTTTAAACTCTAAAAAACACTGAAATTCAACAGTTATAGTTATCTCAATTAACTATAACTCCTATAGCTCGTGCCCTAAGCTAACTATAACAAGCGCCCTTACCATGCACTGCTAATTACCCCACATATTATATAATTCATGACATCTTCTATGGCATCATTAATAATATTAGTGCAACGTTTGCAGTGAAATTATTGATAAAAAACTGTGCAAGGCAGGTGCATGAGTTATAGTTACCCTGGAGCCAGAGTTATAATTACTTGAGAGAACTATAACTGGGGAATTTCTGTGATTTTTAAAGTTTAAAACATTACGTTGTTATGGAACATTTAACCTAACTTTAGCATTACTTTAACCTTTGTGTTTTTTCAGTGAATTATAGTTAGGACCTAATTTCTATCAAAAAGCCTTATTTCAGTTGCCTACATCTTTAACGCCAGCTAACGATTTTTCACAAAGCTTTTCCCAAAAATGTAACGCTCACTTCAGCTGCTGTCTGGAAAGTTTGGGGGTAATCTGTGAAGTGGAGGCCGAGAAAAAGAGGAGGCCCGCAAAATGCTTTTATTCCATGTTAACCCCCATAGGAGTTTTGAACACACTCACAGCCCAAACCGCTGGATGGAATTACACTAAATTTGTAAGAAAGGTAGATTTTGTTCCGCAGATCATGGTTTTGTGATTTGGTGTAAATCGTTTCAGTAGTTTTAGAGATATAAACCGAAAAACAAATTTGTATATATATAGGGACACGGATCCTCCGCAGATGCATGCGCCAAAGCAAAAGACTGATTTACTGGCAACAGCTTCACAGAAAAATTGCCTCCGCCATTTTGTTTATCGGGAAATGGTCCCCGCGGCAGAAAATTTCTCTGCAAAGTGAATAAAGAGGTCAGGGTAAAGGTACCCTAACTCCATGGATGTGTTAGAGGAGTCCCACAGGGACCCATAAAGGCCAATAAATTGCCTTCTAACATGTTTTCTGAATGTGTGGGAATCTGCGGATCCCCACGGAGCTCAGAGGGACCCCTTACACTGTGGAACCATGAATCCTAATGCAGGTTATCAAAGGCCCGCCCTCTTTGTCCACCACTCTGCATACGTGCCTCCTAATGAACTACTGGTTGGGGGGTGAAGTCCCATTGGATGCTGAGGGTCCTTGGGGGTAAAGAACCCCTATTGTTGCCACAAGTAAGTCCCCCACAGTGGAATTGTTCAGACCTCATTGGAGGCCCGCCCCCTTTCTCAACCACTCTGCAAATGCACATCATGATACACAACACGGTTGTGGGGTTGAAGTCCCCTTGGCTGCTGAAGGTCCTGGGGGGTCAAGATCCTCTATTGTTGCCAAAAGTAAGTCCCCCACAGCAGGATTGCACAGACATTGTCGGAGGCCCGTGCCCTTACTTAACCACTCTGCAAACATGCCTCGTGGTACACTACTCTTGGGGTATGAAGTCTAGGGTTGAGTGCACTGAGATACTCCGCTCCGCCTGCGGTTGGCGGAGTTTTTGCCAAACTCAATGGAGCATGGCGTGGCAAAACTCTGCCGGCGGAGCGGAGTTTACCGCCCAACCCTATCAGAGACTCACTCACAGCCCAACTCATACAACCATATACCCACTTACAACCCCACTCATACTCTCTCATACTTACTTACAAACCTACTCAGACACTCATACACCCATTGAATTACTCGCACACTCAGTGTCAAAGGTTAGTGGTTACAGTTAGGAAATAACATTTAAAAAACCATACAAATTCACTTAAAAAACCAAAGGTTACAGAGATGTTATAGTTAGGAAATAGAATTAAAAATCCTTAGACATTCACTGAAAAAACCAAAGGTTACATGGACATTATAGTTAGGCTCATATTTCACTTGTGCAAAACCAGTGAAATTCAGCAGATATACTTACCTAAGCTAACTATAACTAACGGCACCATAATAAATGCACTGATTATGACCTCACATATTACATCATGCTTGACATGATCAGTGCCATCATTGATGACATCTCAAATGACATCACTGCTTACGTCATTCACAGAACCACTCACACCCCCATACAACCTCTCATACACACACTCAAACACTCACTCACTCATAGAGCCTGGTTATACAACCAGGCACTCACCTGTACAGCCACTCGCACAGCCATACACACAGCCACTGACACACTCAGTTATTCACCTATGCTGCTACACACACCCACTCACTTACCCATACAGCCTCTCCACAGAGCCACTCACTCAGCCATATAGCCACTCACACACTCACTCACTGACCAACACACTCACTCACACACCCACACAACCACTTGCATTCTGTTAGAATTGGCATCTTTGGCATGGTTTCCCCTGACATTTTGCCTCTACCTCCTGTATTTTTTATGCTGTGCTGGATTTCGTTTTTAATGGCTTAGATGCTTTGGGCACTTTGCCATTGCTGATCAGTGTCAAAATGCAAGTGCTTCCTGTGTAAATTGTTGTTACAATTGATTGTCCCTGAATGGCATATTTGATTTACTGGTAAGTCCCAAGTAAAGCACACAGAGGTGTGCCAGGGCCTGTAAATCAAATGCTACTAGTGGGCCTGCAGCACTGATTGTGCCTTGCACATGAGTAGCCCTGAAAAGGTATCTCAGACCTGCCACTGCAGTGTCTGTGCACAGTTTGTTAACTGCAATGTTGACTTGGCCCTAACCTTTCCTTTTCTTACATGTAAGGCACCCCTATGGTAGGCCCAAGGTACCCCCCCCCCCCCCCCGGGCAGGGTGCAGTGTATGTGAAAGGTACGACATGTTCTAGTGTGTGTGACATGTCCTAATAGTGAAATACTGCCAATTTTGTTTTTCACTATTGAAAGGCTATCTTGCCCCATAGGATAGAATGGGGGAATTCTTTGTAACATCTTACAAGCATAACGTCCCATTGGGACAAGATAGAGAAATAAAGTTTAGGCTTTCTGAACTCAGAATTTAATAACACATCTTTTAGTAAAGATGTTTTTTTAATTGTCTGTTTGAAAATGGCACTTTTAGAAAGTAGGCATTTTCTTGTTTAACCATTCTGTATGCCTGTTTGTGTATGGTCTGTCTGGTTTTGGAGTGACAGGTGCTGTGGATGTGCATTCACTGTAGACAGCCACGGGGGGGGGGGGTGAGGTGTGCCTGGCCCTTCCTGCATGATTCAGAGCTGAGCTGAATAGACCTTGGCTGAATTTTTAGTGGGAGGAGATTTCCTTGCACCTGAATTGGGCCTGTCCCCTCATACAATGCTATCTCCACCCCATATGGTCATACTGCACCAGTGAGGACAGAGCTGGTTTGGACTGGGCTCAGAGACCCTTGCACAAAGAGAATAAAGACATTTCAGGGTATAAGTATAAGACCTAAAACCCTAGAACTTTAGATCACTTCTGGACTCAAGAGGAACCTTTGCCAAGAAGAGTTGAAGAGCTGTGAGGAGGAGGACTGCCCCTTTGTTGTGTGCTGTGTGGGGTTGGTCTGCAGTTGATGTTTCTGCCAAGGAGAGGACAAAGACTGGAACTTTGCTTTGAACCTGTTTGACGAAGATCTCCAAGGGCCTGTGTGTGCTGGCCTCCTGTTCTGAAGTCTCTGCAACACAAAGACTTCACCCCCAGCTCCCTTGAACTCTGCTGATGAGAGATCTGACCTGCCAGGAGGTGCCTGTTCAAGTTCTGGGCCTCTGGAGGTTGTGCTTGCTGCTGGGAAATGGAAGAAACCTGAAAAACTAAGAAAATCGACGCATCGCTCTTCTTGCGAGTGTTTTTCCGATGCAGCACCGCTGTGCGAGAAGAATCTTCACGCATCGCCGTGCCACTGCCGAAACCGATGCAGTGCTGGTCGCTGCTGCAAGAACCAACGCATCGAGGGATCGCGGCTGAAGAAACCGACAGTGCCGCATGCCGCCGCTACATCGATTGCCAACACATCCCAGATTTCAACGCATCGTACAAGTGCAGCAAGTTTTCTTGACGCAACACCCACAGACCAGAACCGTATCTGAATTGACGGATCACTTCCCCCTACAGACCAGATCCAACGCATAACTTTTCCAGCATGCAGCAGAACTGTCGCATCGCATCCCCATGGTCTCAGTAACTGACGCATCTCTTTGTTTTTTGATGCTTCCCATCTCTGCGGCTGTTTGGCCTTGTGAATTTTGACGCATCTACAGGTACATTGTGAGGTATCATGCATCCATAGTTTTCTATGAACCCAGTTGCTTGAAACCTTTTTAAAGTCATATTCTTATTACATGTATGTTGGATTTTTGTTGTTTTGGTCTTGTTGAGTTTAGATAAAGATACTTTCTTTTTCCTAAACTGGTGTGGTGTCCATTTGTGGTGTTAACACTGTATTACTGTGTGTTTTGAGTACAAATACTTTACACATTGCCTTTGGGATAAGTCTGTCTGATTGTGCCAAGCTACCCAGGGGGTGAGCAGGGGCTATCTACTGTGTGTATCCCCCTTACCCTGACTAGAAGCAAGGGTCCCTATTTGGACAAAGGTACCTAATTCTGCCAACTAGAGACCCCATACCTAACACATACCAATTCACCCATCCATACAACCACTCACACAGGCACTCACTCAGCCATACAAACAACCCCACAGATACTCACTCTTCCATACAGCCACTCACACATCAACTCACTCAACAAAAAAACTCACTAATAAAACCAGGCACTCACCCACACACCCACTCACCCACCCACTCACCCACCCATACAGCCACTCACCTACCCACCCATACAGCCACTGACACATCCACTCACTCACCAATACAGCCACTCACACAGCCACTATGTTACTGGCACAGCTACTCAGATACCCACTTAGACATCTATACAGCCACTCACAGACCCATTGGCACACCTGCGTAGTCACTCAGACACCCACTCACATACATATACACACAGTCACACAGCGACTCACATAAACTATGTTTAAAAAAGGAATCACTCATTAGTAGTACACAAAGTATACGGAGTTAACTTTTGTGGTACCTTAGTATATATGGTTAAGACACAACAACTATTAGAAAACACTCACAATCAGTGGGTGATGTCATCGGTGATGTCATTTCAGATGTCATCAGTGATGTCACTGACCATGTCATGAGTGATTTATTATGTGAGGTCAAAAGCAGTATATTGTGGGGGCGTAAGTTATAGTTAGCTAGGTAACTATAACTGTTGAATTTCACTGGTTTTGTATGAGTGAAATCTGAGCCTAACTATAACGTCCCAGTAACCTTTGCTTTTTTTTCTGTGAGCATATAATATATATATTCGTTTTTCCCTTAATTCATATACAATGAAGCCGACCAGGATGCTGGGGATAAAGTAGACGAGTCAGTTAATTAAATTTTTTATAGTTGTACTCTTCCTCTCAAATATGGAGTTTTAAGACATTGAAGCTTCACTTAACAAGTGCCAGATGTAGTTCACATATAAACAGAATATGGAGTAATCAGGTGATTTTTTTAGGTTTGGCTTTATGAATGTCACTTACACAGGTAATAAGCTAAAGCCCGATGAAAGTACTATGGGCTGTACGCTGTGAAGCAAAAAGTGGAACTGTGGGCTTTGAGATTGAGTAAACTGACATGGTCATGTTTCAGAAAGAGAGTTAAGATTTGGCAGAGTATCCCTTATATAGCATTTAGTGATTTTGTTGATGCACTTCAAGGGACAAAATCCAGCGAAATAGAAATCATTGTTTTGGTCAGTGAATTGCCATAGCAAAGATCAGTGCGTCACTGTTAGAAATGGGGTTTCTGGTTGTATTCAATTGAAACAAGAGCTCTGGGCACATGCGATCTTTAGTCCAAACGAAAGTACTCCAGCAGTCTTCAGGTTCATCAAATCATGACTCTAGTCAGGCTAAGTTACATACACACTAAAAGATAACCTGCGGTCACCTTTTGGTATTTTGGCACAGAATAGTCAGGCCTATCTAAAGAAGCAATGTGTAAAGTATTCGTGCAACACAAACACACAGAGCGCAATGAAAACACCATAAAATACTTCACGCAGGTTTAGAAAAATAAACTATATTTTTACGAGTAAACCGAGACCAAAACAACTAATCTAATAAGTAAAACCGGAGGTATAAATTTTTAAAGATCAAACCAAAATGTAGTGCTTAGAAGAAAATAGCGTTTAGAGGTTACTTGAAGTCACGCTGGAGGGGGTCAATCCAAAGTTCAGGCTGACCGCAATGGAAGGCAGGCCAGCTAGAGGACTCACACAGGTCCCACTGAAAAAGAACCTTGCCTGGAACAAATGTCGACAGCGAAGACTCAATGTGTCAGTTTCGAATCCGTGCGGGCGATGAAGGCTTAATCGCTGAACTCCTTTACAATGCAGGCGCTGCGTATTTGTCGAGTCGCACAGTCCGTCAAGGCGATGTCGTCGATCAGCTCCTGTGTCGGTGTTGAAGGGTAATGTGTCAGTTCCATTCAGTGCAAAGTCATCACTGTGTCGATTTTGTTGGTTCTGTACTGCAGAAGTCACCTTTCAAGGGCCAAGGACTGGATTGGCACTACGTGGCAGGACAGGACTCACAGATGGCAGAGTTCCGTGTTGTTGCAGTTTTGAAGGAAGTCTTTGATGGCCCTGAGACATCAGAAAAGGGCACAAGCCAGCAAGCTCTTGGAGTCGCTCTGGGTTCAAGTGAGATGGGGTCAGTTCTTGTCCTCAGCAGGGTGGAGATCAGCAAGCAGCAACACAGCACAGCAAAACAGAAAAACTGTTCTTCCACAGCAGAAGTCAAGCAGAGTGGAAATCCTTGTAGCACAGCAATCTTTACTCTTTGTAGAGTTCTTCACAGGCCCAGTAGTGTACTGTCTTGGTAGGGTCAGAGGTCCAGTACTTATACCCAATTGTACCTTTGAAGTGGGGGTGACTTCAAAGAAGGCCTTTTAAGTGCACAGGTCCCCCTTTCTTCCCAGCCCTGACTTCAGACTATTAGTAGGGGGTAATCAACCCTTTGCGTGGAAAGCAGGACACTGCCTATTCAGGTGTAAGTGTCAGCATCCCCCCTTCCTGTCCAGAAAGAGCTATCAAAATGCAGAGGAGTTCTCTGTCACAGATACCCTTCCTGTGTTTGTGGCTTTCTAGAGGGAATGCACAAAGTGTAACTGTCGCCCCCCTCCCAGACATGTCCTGAACATGTGCTACAAAGCACACATGGCTACATGGCACACATGGTCAGATGCACATAACTTTAGGTTTGCGATTAAATAATAGCAAACAATTGCGATAAAACAGCTATTTACAAATATGTGTTTCATACATTTAGTGATTCCCAGTGGGTCGCAAATAGACCTATTTCATTATTATTCATGATTGTGGTCTCAGTTTGCAGCCAATTGGGAATCGTAAAAATCACAGGAATAGTGGCCTGCTGGGGTTAGCAGACATGTCTGTGATTGCTTTTAAATAAAGAAATGTATTTTTTAATGCAGTCTCTTTCCCCTAAAGGAAAACAGGATGCATTTCAAAATGAAAAATGAAAAGTTTTCTTTCATTTTACATGAGTAGGCAGTGGTCCTTGGGACCACTGACTGCTCTTAAAAGAATGTTTTCTCCAACATTCACAAAGGGGAGGGAGTCCCTTGGGGACCCCTTCACATTTGTGAATGGGTTACCACCAACTTGGAGTTGGTAGTAAAATGTGAATGTTTTGCGAGCGCATTTAAGTCGTAAAACATTCACTCATACCACTAGGAGTCACTATTAGGAAGGGATGCCCGAAACACACCCCTTCCTAACACCGAATCGCAAACCTAATTTGCAATTCTGTAATACGTCACTGAATCGCAATTTTGGACTTTGTACATAAATAAGGGCTTTTTTTGTGGATAACAAACAGCCAGATTCAATGGCGACCTAAAAAAAGCTTCGTAAATCCTGCCCACAGAGCAGTAAGAGCAGTGAATTGCCCGCTTTTTAAAAGTGCCACTTCTAAAATAGTAATGTTAAAGCCAACTTTACCAGTAAAGAGGATTCATCAATACCATTTCAAACATATGAAACACGATGAAGCTACTCCTTTCTAATCAGGAACTACAGCTTAAAAGTGTATTAAGGAATTCCCAATTCTATCCCAGGGGAGGATCAGGCCTCAGAGTAGTGAAAAACTTATTGGGGTGATTGTCACTACCAGAACATGTAAAACTTAACAGTACATGTTCTACCTTTTGTTTACATGGCACACTGCCCTATGGGCTACCTAGGGCCTACCTTAAGGACGATGTATGTGTAATAAAAGGGGAGTTTAAAACTTGGCAAGTAGTTTTAAATGTCAAGTTGGAGTGGCAGTAAATTGCACACAGGCCTTGCAATGGCAGCCCTGAGACATGTTTGAAAGGCTACTTATGTGGGTGGCACAATCAGTGCTGCAGGCCCACTAGTAGCATTTAGGTTTTCAGGCCCTGGGTATATAGTATACCACTTTACATGGGACTTGCAAGTAAACTAAATATGTTAATTAAGTATACATCAATGTCACCATGTTTAGGGGAGAAGCACATGCACTTTAGAACTTGTTAAAGATGTGGCACCTGCACTAGAGCATCTTTCATCTATTCAGGCAAGCTCGTGTGTATATGTGTCAGTTTCATGTCTGTATGTTTGCCTGTAGGCAGCATCTATGCAGATGTAAGCCTTTGCAAAAGATGCCATTTTTCTATATGGAATATACTTACAAATAGTGTCCACTCAAAAAAACCACTCACATGCTTTAGGAATGAACATACTGTTTTGTTTTCCAAAATGTTCAGACATGCGTAGATTGTCAATATTTTTCTTTCATAGCCCCAGATGTAAAGAATAATATATAGAACATGATGCAACGCACATGACAGATATAAGACAACTGTCATTGTGGCAAGGAACTCGGGGTCACATTTATGACCCGGTCTGCGTAACTCTTGCACAATGCAACAATCTTTCTATGTGTGCTGCATTCTGCAAGGGAAAAGGACAGGAATGTGCCATGTTGGATAAATACGGAGCATTCCTGCCCTTTCCTTGTGATGCGGGGTAGCACACCAAGGTGACATGCTGCGCTGCCCTGTGCCACCAAATTCATAAATATGCTCCACGGATCTTACTGTGGAGTCCGCTCACGGGCTCTGCACTGCCACGCCACTGAACTGCTGCAGTTCTGTGAGGTGGCAGGGTGGCTGCAGCACTGTACTTTTAGCATGTGTGCACCTGCCGTACAACAGGCAGGTCCAGCTTGCTGGTTGAAGGTAACACAGGCCTAATGCTCCAGTGCTTGACGACTGCCGCATGTGATTTGCAGGCTTCAACACCTCATCTGGCTGAATGAATCTGATCACGTGTATGGCAAATATGTTACCAGCTGGACGTGGCACTTCTACAGAATCCTGAATCTCTGCCTCAGCCGCCATTCTTCCTCTTGAATCCTTTCTTTGGATACTGACATGGTTTTACAGTTGGAAGATGAAGTACTGGAAACATTACTGGTAAATCGGAGGAACCAATCTAAAATGGATGCTGTTTCATTTCCTATTTTGATACTTCTATTCCAGGTCTTTAACTCTTCTTGTATATACAAAAGAAGCAGGTGGGTGTCTCAGATGCATCACAACTTTGGTTGCTTCTTTAGCTAGTTGCTCACTCCAGAAGCATTCGCTTCAACGTATCGCCTCATTTTATAGCCTAATTCCAGATGCTCTGTCTCCTGGCCTGCAGAATCCTTCAGCAGTCTTTCTGGGTTCCAGTTTTTGTTCTCTAAAGGAAAAGGTATATTTACTGATCTGATTCTTTTTCCATTTCACCTCCAGTCCCCAGGTTAGAGCTTGGAGTGCTAAAGGAAATTGGCAGCACATATCTACATGAGAAAAAGCCAAGGCACTTGACAACAACTTGAGAACTCTCTGTAAAGCACCCTTTACACCTGCCACATAATGCAGTTAGCTCTGTGAATCTGAATTGTACATATCCCATTGATTTGAAAGGAGAGAGTACTGTACACCACCATGTGTATCCAGGAGGTAAGTCTTCAAGTGCTACCGTGAAGCAGATCACCAAGTGCTCCCATGAAGTGTGTCACCACGTGCAACCTTGAAGTGCTTCATCCAGAAAATGGCACAGGGAAGACACCAGTACTCTCTGTGTATACAACACCCTTTGCTGCACTAGGCAAATGATCCAGTACTCGCCCGAAGTGCATCACTCTGTTCCCCCTTGATGCTCCTTACCTTGTGCACCCTGCAGCACATCATCCTGAGATCCACTGATGCACATAAACATACCAAGTTAATGTATGACGGTCAGTCAGTGTGTCCTTATGTCTTTGTGGAAATAAGTGTACTGGCCTGTGTGCCCGTATATGTCCGTATATTGTGTACCTCACCAGGCACGCATTCATACATGATCTACAGTGCTTTAAATGGAAATACAGAAGTGTTGGTACTCACTATTTAAAGTACCTGCCTGCTCGGAGAAATGCCAGTACTCTCACAATAAATGCATTCTAGCACTACTGAGAAGTGCCAGTACTCTCCCAATAAATGCATTCTAGCACTGCTGAGAAGTGCAGGTACTCTCTCAATAAATGCATTCTAGCACATCTGAGAAGTGCTGATACTCTCCCAATAAATGTAATCTAGCTCTGATGAGAAGTGCAGGTACTCTCCCAATAAATGCCTTCTAGCACTGCTGAGAAGTGCAGGTACTCTCCCAATAAATGCATTCTAGCACGTCTGAGAAGTGCCGGTACTCTCCCAAAAAATGCATTCTAGCACGTCTGAGAAGTGACGGTACTCTCCCAATAAATGCATTCTAGCACGTCTGAGAAATGCGGATGCTCTCCCAATAAATGTATTCTGGCACTGCTGAGAAGTGCAGGTACTCTCCCAATAAATGCATTCTAGCACTGCTGAGAAGTGCAGGTACTCAGGCACCCTCCCAATAAATACATTCTAGCACGTCTGAGAAGTGCTGGTACTCTCCCAATAAATGCATTATAGCACTTTTGAGAAGTGCCGGTACTCTCCCAATAAATGTATTTTAGCACGTCTGAGAAGTGCCGGTACTCTCCCAATAAATGCATTTTAGCACTGCTGAGATGTGCAGGTATTCTTCCTTTCAAAGTAAAGATGTGCAGATGCGCAGAACCGGATTGCACCTGCCCATTTAAAGCACTGATTATATATAAGAAAAATCTACTGGCTGTTTAAATCTTTGTTCATGTTGCAGACCCTAGGTCTCTATGAATAAACAGTTCCAGGTCATGTACACTTTTTTGACCCGCTACTTACAGTAAGGAAATAGCTCGAAGACGAATGGAGGCAAGAAACAAATTACGCAGATTTTTTTTAAGAATAGAAAACAGGAAAATATTATTTTCTATTTCCTGCAGTATAGTCTAACGTGACTTTCGCACCAAGTCAAACAACAAATGAGTGATACAAATCAATGCAGTTGGAATCAAGAAAACTCACTTTCCCAGAACCTACAGGCCCGATCACAGCCAGCAACTCCCCGGGCCTTACGCTGCAGGATATGTTTTTAAGAGTCGGGGTTTCAATTGCCTGTGGAGAGAGCAAATAGTTTGTGTTAATGATAATCCCATAAAATATTGCTTTTGGACTCGTTAGGCATTTCATTTCACTTATGCATTCATCAAAGTATTTTTAATCATGGTATTTTGCCAGATTTGCACTTCTACTGGTTCCAACGCAGTGAGGGAAAACTCCAAAACACAGAAAACAAATGAACACAGTTTCAGCAGAGACCAGAAAAGGTATAACTTGTACAAACAACCACGTAAGGTGAGGAGGACGAGAGGAATATCTTAATGTTACATTTGGTCTTTTATCTGATGTGACTAAGGGGCATATTATCAACGATATGCGATGATTATCACAATGCGCGCTTAGCGCTGTTAATTTTATCGCCGGCTATCGCTGGATTTCCTCGCCGTGATAGCGCGGTATTATCAACACGTATCGCAAAGGCGATAGGAAATCCAGCGATAGCATGTAAAACCAGCAATAGCGTGAGAATTCCAGCGCTAAATTAACTGCGCTAAAGAAAAGCTTGCTAATAGGCAAGTGTGTCCTTAACCGAACAATACACCCCAAATTGAAAAGATGGTTAAGTCAAGTTTTTTCAGGCGTTAAATTCCATCGATAAGCGCGGTCAGCGCGACTTTTCTTATCGCGGGCATTGATAATAGAGGGAAGTTGTGTTTGCGACTGTTTCTATGGCGTTTAAGTCAGGAACGCCTATTTTGCTTGTCATTAGCGATATATATCGCTGACATGCAAAGTGGAGATAAGACGGCTGCTAACTCAAGGAAACACGCGTTAGCGTGTCCTTGATAATAGTGCGATATTTAAATCGCCGCTTTTCAGCCGAAAGCGGCCACTAAAGCGGCGAAATTGGGCTTGATAATATACCCCTAAATGTTTACAGATCCACTGAAGAAAATAGGACTTATTTTAAAATAAACTTTATGAGACTTCTGAGGTTTGTTTTTGATGCACTTATGGGAGATTCGGAGAGGACTGCATGGGTGGTTGTCTATGTTTTAAGTTTAAAATTAGAAATTGGGTATGTGGATACGCCTCATGGGTGTGGAGTGGGTAGGTGTGGCAGTGTGTTGCATAATTGCGAGGGGGACTATGGCCAAACCAGTCGCCTACTACCTTGGAGAACTTGGTTAATTTAGTTTTAAGTGTCCTTCAATAGGGTTCGCTGGAAAACATTTGTTCATTTCTTTCCTTCATACTTTGGCCACAGCAATTGTGAATGCCCGATCCGCTATCCCGAATGATTATTCTGCAATTGACAACTCTCTCCCAATATTAAAGAGGTTATTATTTATTCCCTCTGAAGAAGTCCCATTCTGATGAGGGTGACAAAGCAAGCCACAATGCAATTTTGCTCATTCTGGTGATAGAAAAAAATAATAACCGAATGAGACCTTCATAAACGTATTAGAATTTCACTTTAGAATGCATTTAAAACACTGCTAAGAAACTTCACAAATAAATCACACGTAGGAAAATGTGCTTGCTTATAACATGTAAGAAAACGAAATGCAAAGTGCAAAATGCAGTAGGCTAGCACTTTCAATGTGCTTCTGTAACTAGGCCCAAACCATATTTTCTTAGGGATTTTGCTCACAGCTGAATAGACGTTTCTGTAGAACATTTTGCCTAGCACCAGTATTCGCCCAAAGAATGTGTTGAGTTTAACCGCTTCAGTGCCCATGACGAGATGGTCTCGTCATGGAGCGCGGTTGCGCTGTGCCCATGACGAGACTATCTCGTCATGAACCCCGCCCGCTAATGCAACGCCCGGCACAGGAGGGGGAAAGGGTGTGGCACTGAAGGGGTTAAGATAATATTGTTTTGCTTCGTCACTCCATGTTAGCTCACCCTGCTGTGACAATGAATCTGCTGTTGCTTATAATGAATAGATTGCTAGAATGAAGAACAAATCAGATATATAATGTGTATGCTTAATCAGGACACTGACGTAAGAATTGTTGCCTTACATTTGACTAGTCTTTTGTCTTCACAAATGCATATTGGTAGTAGCTAACAGCTTGGGTATGAAGGTTCTCATGAGAACGTTCTCCCATGTATCACGAACTGTGACATTAGTTGATCTATGAACCGCCGTCAATGTTTACCGTGGGAACCAGAAGGAGAAGCAACGGATGACGGTGAAACCATTGGATGAGGGCTTTCCACTGGCTGAAGATGATCTACACCTACTAAACGTGAACACGTTCTTAGCTAGGGAGGCGAACATTATTATTTTCTGTATCCCAATTCAGACCTACCTCTGACCTAATCACGGAAGACAATCTGACAGTGATGTTACCCTCCTTTACCTGTCTTTTTGTGCAAGAAGATTTTTGCCTTGGATTTGATTAAAGCTTCTGCTGCAATCATTATTCTATATCTGGCCTTATTTTAATGGTTGCTACTGCAACTGTGGGGAACTCAACTGAGGTTCCAGAACCACTCTTAAAAGGAAGGTCAATACTTTAACTATGCTTTAAGAATCTTGTTATTTTCCAGAAGAGATTCTTCATGGGTTTCTATAGGGTAGTTTAGGTCTTTTAGACAGATATGGACTGATTCCTTTATGGACCATTGTTTGATTTATGCTGTCACTAATCCAACCTTTTCTTGATATTTCTGTAATTGGACTAATCTGAATAAAGCAACGATACTACACTAATCAAATACAGATAAGTAAAGGTCTTTGAAACTACTTCAACTTTTTGTCATTGACTGATAATTAAGAACCTTACAGTTGATAAATGACTTGTACTTTAATTCTACCTCCATTTCAAAACGGTGGCAAAGGTCTGTCAACCTGACAACAAAGCGCCACATGATATCGAGGATCACTGTTGTAAGTTTGAGGTGATTGCTTTAAGACCTGATCCTGACCAATACTTGCACGCTAACACTGACAAGAACTACATCCAAGGAACCTTTCTGGCTTAGTGACTTTCTATCCATTTAGACTCCGTTTTCATAAAGTCATGCAGGTGACTTTTCACCCAGAAAGCAGGAATGAGACAGCGCTGGTGGCAGTACTTGGTGATCTGAGGTTAAGCAAGGATCCAGGGCACCCTCACGACACATCCTTTTACACTTATCTGCAACTTAAATAGGGAGTACAATTCCATGTGATTTACCAGAAGGCTGCAGCTGGTCTTAAGAGTATGCCCTTTAGTTAGTTAACCTCCTTTCAATCTGATCACTGCCCATCCCTTTCTTTACCCTTTTTTTCTGAACCTTTTCCTATATATGAAGGGCTGATTCATATCTTCTATATATTAGAATGTTTGCATTTTGTACAAGTTGGCTGCTATTATTAACACCTTTGGTATCTATTTGATCTATTTTGTAGACATCAATGTATCAGCCAACCATACCTCATACTTCAACACCCTTTGTGTTCCTCTCTGTTCTCCATCCAGCTGTAGATGAGCAAAGGCCTGCTGAGGCTTAACACTAGCAAGATGGACACTTTTACTGGTGCACACAGTAATTTGCCAAACCATGGTCCATAAACATAGGGACCAACAGTACTGATTCTTAAACCTTTTTTTTTTTATTTATTTTTTTACAAGGGGCTTTTTTATGTGTTATTTGAGTCAACTTGCTTTTTTGACATTTACCCACAGGATTTGTAGGCCATTATTGTGGGTGCTTCAATACTTTCAACACAGACTTGTTTACAGGAATGCCTGTTGTCTTCGCCAGTCCACCGGAATAACCCACAGTTTATTACAGGTACAAAATCTTGCTATGTAGCTGTTGGCGGCTTTCAGAAGTGTAATCCCATTTTAGAATGATGTTGATAGCTATGCTGGCACCCCATTGTTTAAAGCATAATTTAAAAACCTTTGTCCTGTGCCTCAGGTTTTTTAATGAACCAGTCCGGAATGTCTTACTGATTAACTTTGTCTAATAAATTCCATCATGTCCTCTCTGTTGTGGGGGTCACCTTCTACTCTGTGTTGACTATGTTAAGCACGCTCTTTATGGGAACACACCCATTTTCACCTTTGCTCATCACCAGTGTAATGCGCTCCCTTCTCCTTGCATCAAATTTCTAATTGTAAATTGTTTTGGAAGTCCATCAAAACAGTGGTTGTATGATAGGGTGTTCTTGACTTTCTCTCATTCAGTTCTACCGCCATGAGGCTCATTACCAATCATGCCCCCAATAAAAACATAATGCATTCATCATTCAGTCTTTGTAAATGGAACAGCCAACGTAAATGATAAATGCACTTTGTTACCAGTGGCGGCCGGCCCATGTAACAGTGGTGAGGCGGGGCGGGGAAGTCGACAGACGACCGGTTAGGCAAAATTAAATTAAAAAATAAATAAAACCACTTACCTTACGCTCCCCACATCAGCGGTTCTGTTATTTGTGAGCGCAAGGTAAGTGTTCTTTTTAATTTTACCTATCCCCCCACCCCACCTTGCCCCACCACTCTTACCTCTGCTGGCCACCACTGTTTATTACTGTACAGGTGATGCTTTTTGTTATATGTGTATGTGTCCCTCATGGTATCTCAGTCTTCACCAGCAGTAATGGTGGACTGTTGCTATCATAGTTCCTGTGGAAAATAAATTTTCTTTAGAAAAATAGAGCTTAACATACATTTACTTGACATAACTAGGCAGAACTATGCCACATTATTGAAAGTGCATGTTTAAATGCTGCACATGAGAATTCTTTTCCATTGCTTTTCTGAAAAATTCAGCTGCAGCTACAGTCCATCTCTGTAGGTCTGTCTCTGCACATATAAAGTAACATTTTTCTCTAGCTTCCTCGGCTGAAGGGATGTATTTTGAAACGTCACAAGAATACGTGCTGAATCTTTGCGATTATGCGTGCCATTATTGTAGTGCAGAACAGTCCATTGTATTAAGTTTCATTTCTTCCTCTGTGCAACTAAATTATGCACGTTGATAGCAAATGAAATTCATGTGCAAGTACGTGTTATTTAGGGTCGATTGGAAGCTACTAGTTGGATCAGTTTGCTGCGCAAGAAACATTTTAGCGCTGCCTTTTTACGTATGCTTTCATGATTTGAAACAATTAATAGATGTGCTATTTGAGGAGGAGTTAATTGAGTAAAATTCATTCACTCTCCTTTGTCAATGTGTCGTTGCACTAGAGAGAACTGCTTGTAATGTAGAGAGGGCTTGATTCTGTGTGGTACTTATGAATTAGGGCCTGGTGTTATGAATTTGACGGTTGCCATATGTGCTCTAGTGACTTAGGAGCATATTTACAAGCCCCTATCGCCACAGGAACGTCGCTTTTAGTGATGTTCCTGTGGCAATATGGGCTTCGCCTTATTTACAAGGCAGCGTAAAAGCCTCTTAACATGGCTTAACGCTGCCTTGCAAATAAGGCCCCCTTTCACGCTATACTTAGCATGAAAGGGACAGGCAGTGGGTGTTACTGTGGCCGCTCCACCGCAAAACCCATTGATTTTGACACTGCCCCATATTTACAAGGGCAGCATAAATATGGGGCAGTGCAAAAATTAGGAACAGGGAAAACCTGGTCTTAAACAGACACAATGAGGAGAAATATTTAATTTCTGCTTGTTTTTGCTGTTTCTATGTGTGCTGCATTGTGTGGCACACATAGAAACAGCAAAAGGTCCATTGATTGTTTATGTGCAGGAATGGTAACCTTCCTGCACATAAACAATCAATTAAAAGAAATGATGTTTTGCAACGTCTATGTGTGCTGCATTAAGCCTACAACCTACAACGCAGGCACCCTTGCACCATGGGTGTCTGTGTTGGCGCTAGGCAGCTAAAATTAGCGCTAGAGCAGGAGGAAATGCAGGGCTGCACCGTATCCTTGTAAATATGGTGCAGTCCTGTGTTACTGAAGTGACGGAGGGCAGCGTTAAGCCAAGTTGGCTATCGCTGCGCCCCCACACTTCCCAGTAAATATGCCCCTTAATTTCTTAATGGCAGTTTGTATTATTGCTTTTATTAATGAACTGGCTTCTGATTCAAACTAACGTTTTACTTTCTATAAAGATTAACTTTACATTTGACTAAATCTACAAACCGAGAACTGAAAGACTTCTAGTTGTACATGTTTTTCATTAATGGTCTGGGCTAATTATCTGAATACAGAATTATTCCTTTCCCATGAATTGATCCAACTTAATGTTATTGAGTTGGAGCATCAACACTGCACACTTTACATTTGACCACCTATGCGGCGTGGTATCCACAACAGTACCTATGACAAAGTGCCCCGCACCACATCATTTATCATGTCCAAGTCCACTGCAATATTCAATGGTCCTACTGCAGCTCCATGTTGGGCTTGAGGTTCATTACCTCCTCGTTAGTCTTCCTCGCCACATGACTAACAAAGTGAGCTTCAGCTCCACACCAGAACCCTCCAAAGCAAAAATGTCAGCCTCCCATGCCTCCCATCCCTTCCCAATATGGCCGACCCAGTACACCCATGACCTCTATAAGAGGCGGGCCGGCCCAACCCATCAGCCTGTTTTTTTAGTTCTGCGCTGCAGATTCTCCAGAGCGTCTGATCAGGTAAGTTGGGCTGAGGTCCTGCTCCAGCGGGTCCCGGTGCCCTGGGGGGGGAGGCCCTCCTCCAGCGGGCTCGCTTTCTGGTTCCCCTTCCTTCCAGCACTCACACTGGCCCTTTGGGTTCACCGCTCTGCTCTGGAGGGCGTCTGGTGCTTGCGGGCTCTTGGGGTGTTTTTCCTGCGCCCTCTCCATCCCTTGCTTTCTGCCCTGCTTTAGCGGGCTTTGTTCTTGGGCCCTGCTGTCATGTGGCTCTCTGGCCTCCTGGTTAGGGTCTTGGACTCTTACTCTGCAGGTTCGGCCCTGATTCACTGGCAGTCTACTGTGTGGGCAGTGATGTTCCCTTCGGCACAGTTGGGACGTGTTTCGATTAGTGTCACTGGGGCCTAAGGGTTTGGGTCTGTGACTCTTACTCTCGTGGTTCTCTGTACTGTTGCTGGGGCTGTTCAGTTGTTTCTCTGGGTCGGCTGACGGGCTCTGGCGGGGCCTCCCTGCATCTCATGCCTCTCGGGGCTTCCTGGTATTCTACGACCACGCTGTGCTTCTGCTGCCGCCTTGGCCGGCCGGCCTGCCCCTCAGGGTTTCTTTCCCCGGCGTGCTGTGCCCCGGCCAGTCTCTGTTGGTGTGGCGGGAGGGGTTGCTGCCTGCTGTCGGGCGGTGTTGCCCTGCGCTTCCCTCCCTTTCCCTGCGGTTCCCTGTATTTCACTGCAATTGCGCGCCTCTCGTTTTCATTGTGGGTTGTAGTTGACGGGGCTGTGGGCGGCGGCGCGTCCGCGCCCCCGTTTCCCTGTCTCCCCCGCTTACCTTCGGGTGCAGGGGCTGGTGCATACCTCGGCGCCGGGGTCTGCTCGGGAGTTTCGCGGGGTCCTGCGACTCCGTGGGATGGGACTTCTCCTCCTGGTTCCCGGCGGGCATTCTCTGGTCCGTCTCCGAGGGGCGGGGCCTGTCTCCCCCGGCTTCGGTCTCTGTGCGCGCTCGGGGCTGTTTTCTTCAGGTGCGGAGGGTCCAGCTGCCGGGCTGCCTCCTTTGCACTGCGGTGGTGGTGTGCGTGGGCCTCACGGTTCCGTTGTTGTTCGGATCATGGTGGCCCTGTGTTGGTCGGCGGGAACGCTTCCTCGGGTAAGTGTTCTGTGTTGGGAACCATTCTTGTTTTGGGATTGCTCTGCTGTTCTATGCAGGTGTTTTACGTGTAGCGCTGCGACCACCTTGACTGCATGTATGCGCCACTTTTGTGACAGCTTTAGTTTCCTCCTGTCTCTCCAGGGTTTCCGGACCTGAGCCGCGCTCATTTCTTGAAAAGTGGGAGTCGCTCTGGCCTCATGGTTGCTGTGTTCGACTCCTACTCTGTGGATTGGGTGTTCGGCTGTTTGCTCACTCTTAAGGGTGGCCTGTGATCCTTCGGTTTGGTTGGGAAGTTTTTTTCTGGCTGCGTTGGACGTCCTTGTCGCTGTGTGCCTCGGTTCGCCTGTCGGCTCCGGCGCTTAACGTTCCGTGTCTCTGTCGCTTCTCTTCTCAAATGGTTACGGTCTTGGACTCTTCTTCTGATGTTTTGGTGTTCAATCCTGGGTTTCTCGTTGGTCCTGTGTGCTCACTTAACAGTGTAGGCTTTTACCTTCCTGTTTGGTTTGGGTTGCTGTGGTTTTCTGTTGCAGCGTCTCTCTGGCCTACTGGTTGGGGTCTTTGACTCTTACTCTGTGGATGGGGTGTTAAATCCCTGGTCTTTCTTTGTCACGGTTTGCTCAGTCTACAGTGTTGGGTTGGTATTCCCTTCGGTTTGGCTGGGGCCTATTTCAACTTCGGTGCCCGTTTCCTTCTGGGTGTCCGTGCTCGTCGGGTCCCTAGGTTTGAGGCCATTTTATGGGCTCTACTTGTCGTGGTGTTGGTCCCTTCCGGGCGGTCTGTCTCTCCACCATGACCCGGCGGCCGTTCTGCCCTGTTGCCCCTGCTCTTGTCTGTTCTCAGGTGTTGATCGTGGTCTGGGCTGGTTTGTGCCTGGTTGGCGGCCCGCCTGGGTGTACCTGGTGCTGTGGACATGGTGTTGGGCCTTTCGCCCGGTGGGGTGTGTTTCCCTTTCCCGGGCTTCGTTTCCGGGCTTTGGCCCGGTGGTCCTTCCTCTGTTCTCCTGTCCCCGCCTGCTCTCTGCTGTTGTCCTTGGCCGATCCTGGTTGGTGTGGCCTTCGGGGTTTTCGGGGGCTGTGGACGTCGGCTTTTCTGCTGGGGACGGTCCTCTGTGTGCTCCTGTTCTTCCTTCTCGGCCTGCTTCTCTGGTGTCTGAGTGGGCTTTTCGGCTTCTGCTCCGGTTGTTGCAGTTTGGCTTGTCTTCCTTGGGCCGCGGCGGTGGTGTCCCCTCCTCCTCTTGATCCATGGCCCGGTGGGCGTCCCCTTCGCCTTCCTCCTAGTCGTGTGGTCTCGGTTCTCGGCGGATGCCTGTGGTGCGTGTGCACTCCTACAACGTCCTTCCGTGGGCTCTGGTGTTGCCGGTTTGCCTGTGTGTGCGGTGTTGTATTCCCCCCCGTGCTCAGGTTGTGGCAGGTGTTGCCTGGTGGTATTTTTACTGTTCCTCGCTGGAGTGGCGTGGTGTGCTGTGGCGTCCGGTGGCTTTGGTCCCAGTTCTCTTGTGCTGGGATGGATATGTTTCCTTCTGCTTTCTGTCCGTCATCCGTGCGCTCCTTGCCGCTGGTTTCCTGCATTGCTGGCTGAATGGGTCTGGTCCCACGTGCTGTAGTTGTTCTCCTGCCTTGGGTGGCTGTCCCCCTTCGTCTAGTTTGGTGTGGCTCCCCGGCTGTTCGTGTCTGGGTTGTCTGCCCGGCTGCTGTCCTTCCATTGGCTGGGTGTCCCTTCCGGTAGGGCGTTTGACTGCTGGTCTCGGTGTCCCTGGTTCGGTTCCGGGTTCCCTTGTCCCTAGAATGGCTCCCCTTCCGCCCCGTCTGCCTTCGGTTGCCCGTTTCCTGGCTTGGTTGCCCCTGCCTCGTGGGGGCTTCTTGGGGCTCTTGCCTCGGACTTTCCTACCTTCTTGTCCGGGCTCCCGGCTTCGCGCCTGGGGTTGTTGGCCTGGCCGGGATGTTTGTCCTGTTGGTGGGGCTCGCCAGGGTGCTTCCCGATTCTGCTCCTGCGGGTTGTGGTTTCGTCTCCTCCACGGTTTTTATTTGTTGCCCCTTGGGGTTTTTTTTCCTCACACTATGCTTGTGGTTGTCCGGGGCTGCTGGTTTTCCCGGTTCTCTTCCCCGGTTGGGGCCCGACGCTCCCTGTGCGGATTGGCTCCTGTTCTTCTTTGTCGCTGATGGGGGTTCTGGGTCCTTCTGGCTCATTCGTTCTGCATTCCCCTTCCTTCCGGGTCCGTGGTGCTTTTTTGTGCATGGGTCCCCTGGTGGGTGTTTGCCTTCTTGTTTGGGGCTTGGCCTTGGTCCTCTTTGGTGGCCTTGATGACGGGGGCGCTTTGCTGTGGTTTCCTGTGGTCCCCGGGGTCTGCTTTGCCTTGCACCTGCCTGGGCTCTCTCGTTGATGTCACGCTCCCGTCCGGGGATCCTTTGGGCGGCTGTGGTCCGTGTCCCTCCTGCCTCTCCTTGCTGGTGGGGCTTGGGTGCCCTTCGTTTTGTTGTTCGGGTGGGGAGCTGGTTTCCTTTTCTGTGCCTCCCTCCGTTCTTGCGGCTCCTGCCGGTCTGGGTTCCCTCTGGTTCCTTTTGCTTCTGGTTGCCGTCGGATCTGGTGGCTTTTGTTTTCTTCTCCCCTCCGGTCCTTGGTTTGGGGGTGGTTCGTCTCTCTCGCTGTTGGTGGTCCACCGTGCGTGTGGCTGGCCTTCGGTCGGCCTGGGTTTCTTGCTGCTGTGGCCTTTTTTGTTTGGTCTCTGCGGTGTGGTTGCCCTCTCTTTCTGCGGTCTCTGTGGGGCTCCGGTGGCTCCTGGGCTGTTTGGGTCCCCTCTCGCTTTGGGCTGTCCGTTGGGAGGTCTTGGCGTTTTGGACCGGCTTGCTGCTTTCTGTTTGAGGGCCTGTTTCAGGTTGCCTTTTGGATCCGTGTGGCTGGTGCCGTGCTTTCTCTGTCCTCCTTCGGCCTTGGTTGGGTGGATTTTCTGGCGGCACTTCTTGTCTGGGGGGTCCGGGGTTTTCGGCCCTTCCGGTGTTTTTCTGTCCCGGGCTGGTTCTTCCTGCCCGTGGTTGCCTCTCTCTTGGGTGTTTTTTTTTTTCCACTCGTTTGGTCTGTTGGGTTTGCCCTCTCTCGTGGGTTTCCCTTCTGGTCCATTGGTTTCTTGCGAGTTTCCATGAAGCCGCTTGGCTTTGGTATGTGCTCACTTTGTTAGTCATGTGGCGAGGAAGACTAACGAGGAGGTAATGCCCCGATTACTTACCGGTAATCTTCATTACTCCGAGTATAGTCTTCCTCGCCACATGAGTTCCCATCCCTCCCTCCCTGTCTGGCTCTCGGCTTCATGTTTATGCTTGGTAGTTTCAGGCTGATGGGTTGGGCCAGCCCGCCTCTTATAGAGGTCATGGGTGTACTGGGTCGGCCATATTGGGAAGGGATGGGAGGCATGGGAGGCTGACTTTTTTGCTTTGGAGGGTTCTGGTGTGGAGCTGAAGCTCACTTTGTTTGTCATGTGGCGAGGAAGACTATACTCGGAGTAATGAAGATTACCGGTAAGTAATCGGGGCATGAGCATGCTTACTGCATTATTGTGCAATTAAGGGTTGATCAAAGCAATCATAAAAACTATAAGTTAACTTTACTTAAACACACAACATGTGTGATCAAAGCATTGGGTTTGGAAAAGCCATGGGGGTATCAGCTAACTCCTGTAAAGATGGATATACAACATATGTGCTGGACTCTTGAGTCACACACACATGTGCTGATACAAATATTCCATCACAGCAATTCAACCAATACCATTTGCTGACATACAAGCTGAATTGGAATGACAGAAAAGTGGAGGTATCAAGAAAGGCCAGTTGAAGTTGTTGAGGACTAAGCATGCTTGTTCCCACGGCATTTGCAAGCTGGGTGATAATGCCTGCAGCTTCTTAAGAGATTTTCCTTGGCCTTGGTGCTCCAAGCGTACGATCATGTAACCATCCCACAAAATCTTACACCTGGACCTAGGCATGACTAGTAGGTTGTTTCCAGTGCTTAATTTGTCAAAAAGTAAGTGCCAGGACTATCGTCAGGAGGCCACTGCAGCTTGCACCACACCTCTCCCAGCGCTGCCATTGATAGTAACACAGGTACTAATCATTTCACTCCTACAAGCGTGGCAATTCGGACTGTTTCAGGTCTCCAGAGCAATAAGAATGGCTCATGCGGCACGTGATAGTCACTTTTATTCTAGATTGAATTATTAATTAACTGTTGTTGTGGTCATCTCTAAATTAGCCAGACAGCGCCACCTTTTGGCAGACTGTCAAGCGCCTGTGTTGATAAGTAAAGGCCGGTGCGGACCACCGGAAACCACTGGCTCAAATTAAGCATTGGTTTTTCCTGCTTATCAGATGGGACTCAGTTGCTATTATAATTTTTTTTTTTTTTTAGGTATTTGGGGACAAATACTCTAATGCATTTGTGGCTGAGGCCGAGAATCTTGAATTGAGTTCCTACCTTCACTGGAAGATTTTGGCATCTATGTAGTTGAGATGTGACAAGTTAACTTTTTTAGCCCAAAGATGAGTTGACTGATTATATTTTGAACTTTTGTAACCTTCTGATCTGGAGGTCAAAGACATTGGCAGAAAAAGGTGTTGCTGACACAGTAGTTGACCGTGATCCTTACAACGATTACATGGTTAATGTTGTAAAGTGGGTTAGCGTGTGTTTTTTAGATGTTTCATTTGAAAGAATGTAGCTATGCCTATGGCCACTATCTTGGAGTTTCGGTGAAGCCAGCATCTTAAATTACACTCAGGTTTCTAACTTTGAATTTGATGTATACAGTCAGGCCACAGAAGGTCGTGTGGGGCATAAAGAGTTCATTAATTTGATGAGGTATTGAAACATTAGGATGAGAATTTCGATTTCAGAGTCGATCAATTTCGTAGTGACCAGGGTCAGGAAGCACTAGAACCCTGCACCCGCATGCCGGGAGAGACAGGAACCAGACACCACTTCTGGTCAGGGAGTGGGGAGGGATTCCTGGACAGCGAGGGCAAGGGCACGGACATGCATGTAAGGAGCAGAAAGAAAAGACGAATAAAGCAACATATGTAACTGACCTGTCTCTGCGTGGGTTTGTGCAACAAGAACATAACAAATTTGAGGATGTATTGACCCAACCAGCCCTTGCCATCTCAGGGACCTATGGCTACAGCTGTAACTTGGTTAGTATCTCTTGGTGGCTGTCGGCAACTGGATTCATACCTATGGTGGGGAGTGGCCTTGGTATTGATGTGAATTGTAGGTGAGCTTTTTCACAGTTTAACAATTTCAGGGCATATTATCAAGGACGGCGTTAAAATTATTGCCGGTTTAGTGGCAGAAAACTGCCGCTAAAGCGGCGATAATGGGCTTGATAATATGCCGTGGAGAATTCCAATAGAAGCCCATGTTAACAACAGAACATGGACTTCTATTGGAATTCTCAAGGGCATAATATCAAGCCCATTATCGCCGCTTTAGCGGCAGTTTTCTGCCGCTAAACCGGCAATAATTTTTAACACTGTCCTTGATAATATGCCCCCTCATGACTAAAAATAAAATCAGTTGTCTGTGAGGAACCCTGTGCTTTCCATTGATAGTAGTGGCTTGTGCAACAGTCTTCTCTCTGAGAAAGCCTGAGTGAATTATTTTATCTGCACCAAAAACAAATTTGAATGTAAGCAACAAAACATATAAAATTCCCAAACCATTTTAGTAAAAAGAAGAAAGATATAATGATCAAAAAAGTGACAAAATCGGTGAGGTGATCAGGAGATATGAATTTTTAAAGTAAAATTGTGAACAAGTGGAAAGTCAATGTTATTCTATTGAACACAGATGAATGAATCATAGGTGCCTTTTCAGGTCAACCATAGTGGAGCGTGCACCCTGGTAGAGCCTAGAAGATTTACCAGCACAACAGCTGTACCTTCTGACTAAGACCCTGATGAGGAATTGCAGTACCCTACCTTCAGCGTTAACTCTGGATGGGTAACCACTCTGGGCCTTAACAGGTAGTCCAGTCTCTATGGACACTAGGCCCAGTTTAACTAGGTGTGGCTTTGCATCCAGTGAACCTGCTACAGGGATAGGGGTATGCCCGCAGGTAGGAGCACAGCACAGACCCCACTTGACCCTTATAGCATAACAGGAGGCTAAGAACACTCCACCAGTCTACCCAAACCCTGCCAGGCCTGTCCTTCAGAGTTGATATTTGTTGCTAAAATCTGAGAGTGAGAAAGACCGCAAGGGATGCTTCACTATTGGAATCACTTTGCAACCTTTTCGCCCTGTTATGCTTCATGTTGGGACCTTATAATTTTCTTGGAACTCAAAAGCAGTGCACTTTGTGAGAGACGGCCAAACAGCATCCCAAAAAGCTGGATATCTAGTGGCATATGTACAACAGAATGGCGGAGTGCGGTGTTACGGTACAATTGGTAACACCACACTACCACATTCTGAAAACGCAGGGATGTGCCGTATTTACAATAATACAGCGCACCCCTACATTTTCCCTAGCGCTGGTGCTAAATTTAGCTGGCTAGCACAAATGCAGGCACCCTTGCACCATACTGCAAGGGTGCCTGCACTGTAGGGAATGATTGTTCATGTGCAGGAAGGGGTACCTTCCTGCACATGCACAATCACTAACGGAGATTTGTAACTTCCATGTGTGCTGCAGAATTAAGCTCATATAGAAGCTGCAACCTGTCATTATTTAAAGATTGTATATGAGCAGGAAGGGACACCTTCCTGCACATGAACCATCACTAACGGCGATCTGCTCTTCTGTGTGTTCTGTAGAATGAATCACACATAGAAACTGGAAAAACGAAGAGAAATTAATTTCTCCTTGTTGCACCTGTTTATGACCAGGTTTTTCCTGGTTTTATTTTTGGCGTTGCCCCATATTTATGCCAGCCTTGTAAATAGGGGGCAGTGTAAAAAAGCAATGGGTGTTGCGGTGGAATGCCCACTGCAACACCCATTGCTCGCCCCTTTCACGCTAAGTGCTGGTTGAATAAGGGCATATTTACATGGCGGCATAAAGCTATGTTAAGCAGCTTAACACCGCCTTGTAAAAAAAGGCGAAGGGGTTATTGCAACCAGAAAGTTTAAAAAAAAGTGACGTTGTGGTGGCGATAACCCCTTTTAAATATGTCCCCTGGTTTCTGCTGTCCCACAGTATCCACAAATGTAGCTGCATAAAACTCTAAGCGGGACGAACAAGAAACATTCATTCACAACAAAGTGTAGGGTCGAGTAGTCTCAGCACCTTGTCCTGGTACTCTGGGAGTCAAAAGTTTTCAAAGACCCAACTCTACAGATCCTATACTTTTAGGAACATTTCACAAAGTACAGTGGCAAAGATGGTAGCTGGAGACAGGTTTCGCAAACCCTCTCACCAGCAAAATTCTGTTCCTCTGGTCTTATGGTTCTTCTTCCACTATGTCCATAGTCTTATCTTACTGCGGACTTTTGAGAGGTCTGACCTTTAATTATGATATGTTATGCCGTAGGACCTTTATTATACACTCTATCACCAAAGGTCTCTAGGCTTATAGTTCTGAATATTCTATATGAAACACTGGATTTTCCTCCACTCATTTCTCAAGTAACATGAGTTCACTTCAACACTCGCAGACAGTCTTCTCAAGGTCCAATCAGCAGTCTGATTTCATGGAGATGGACAGCCTTCTTGAGACCCATAAACCAGTAATGTTGGCAGTGATCCATAAAGCTACCCCCATAACTTCCCCATGACTGGAAGTTTGTGAGAGCTCAGCCGCAGATAACAAAGACTGAGGACACTTTCCACCTAGTCATAAATCTAGTCACCTACAGTGGTCTTTGAACTATACATTCCTGCCATATATCAGTACAATTAGCCACTGAGCATGCCTTATGTTTAAACTTTCGCCCAGTATTTGAATGTCACCTGCCCCCTCCTTTATTTAGACTGGATAAGTTTGGAATGAACACGTGTGAAACAGTGTCTCAGTGAATGTTTCTTGGATTTGAGCCACTTTTTCCTAAATCCACAAATTTTTGAGTACAGCTTTGCAAATTTTATTTTGCTCTGCTTAGCAAAAGGCAGCACATATCAGAAACCAATATAGTATACTAATGCACTACAACATGTTCTCATACAAAATGCCAGCTGTCACAATATAAGCATATCAGTAATTTCCACTAGATGGCAGCAGATCATCATAAATTGATCGCTCCAGGCAGATAAACAGTTATTTGCCAAAAGCTGCTCTTCGTTCATTTACTTTCATTTATTTGTGGTTTTATATAGCGCGAGGCAGACCTTACACATACACACTGGGGCCTAAATGCATAAGCACCACCACAACATAAATAAACTGCGGTGGTACATTTAATTGATGATACAGCGAGTGTACTTCAGCCTTGTGAAAGGGGCACTAACACCATAAAACAATATGGTTTCGTTTGGGGGGGGGGGGGGGGCAGCCGACCGTAAAGGAAGTTTGCACCTGTGGGGGTTTTGGGCCAATGGTGCAGGCCGAACCCAATTGGCCTCTTCTGGGCTCTATTCTTTGGGCATGGGGGTGGGTGTATGTATACGGCCATTCTTGGTTCCATGCCATCATTAAGGTGACATGGCAGACAGTTTTAGAGGAAATTTACATTTCAGGTTGTGAAAGTGAAACCCAGTCAAAGTAGCAAATTGGTTAAAATGTGTGAGACCGATCAGGGGGTCCAGGAAGGCAGCCATGCGCCTGGACGAGTGGACGTGGAAGCAGGAAGCAGGAAGCATGGACTTGATCACCCCGGGGAGCCGAGTGAAGGAGCGGTGGCAGCCAGTGGTGTGGCTGCAGCGGTGTGGGTGTGTTCCCCGCCTAGGCCGCGGGTCGCAACACAGAGAGCTCAGGTAGGCTACAGGGGCCGCATGCGCGGAAAGGGAGCGGCCCCTGGTGACAGGACATCAGGGTGCGAGTTGGGCCGATCAGCGTGCCACTCTCCAATTTATGAGGGGAGGGAGGGTGCAGCCGGTAAACGGGTCCAGCCGCCAAGCGGGCAGGTAATTAATCACAGGGGTGCGGCGAGTATGGCGCCACCCGGCCCCGTTGGTGGCAGGCAGATAGGGGCAGGGGAGGAGGGAGTGCATGAGCAGGGGAGGGGAGAAGGGCCTGGAAAACATGACCAGGTGGGGTATGTGCAGGAACCTGCCCCATCACTAAGGGTCAGAGGGCCCAGTATGAACCAGCAGGTGGAGCAAGGATGGGAGTGGGGCAAAGGGGAAGAGTGATAGGCGGGGGAGTGTTCCAAGGTGGGGGATTGAGGGGGGACAGCAGAAACATCAGGAGTTGAGGATGCTGGTCCTAGCAAGGACTGCGGCAATAAGGAACAGCCAATACTGAGAGACAGGAGGAAAATTGAAGGGGGGGTTCGAAAAAAGGTAGAGGACAAGACGGGGCTGTGATTGGGCCCCCCCATCTCCTTGGACATGGGTGGGTGGCTAGACAGGGCCCCTGGGGGCTAAGATTCAAGTGGTCGGAAGTTAGGCGGTGGACGCAGGAGGCCCCTTAGGCGACAGCACCATGCACAGAGGAGGAGGAGGTAGGGGTATTGAGGATACAGTGCGAGGTCGAAGGGCGGGCCCAGCAGCAATGTTGAAGTGGACTGAAAGGGAGGATTAGGAGACGGTGTCGGAGGAAGGTCAAGATATAGACTGTAGGCCCCCGGCAAAAGTATATATGCGCCGGAAAACAGAGGTAGCTGGGTGGTCAGCACGATGGGCGGGGGGAGTCACTCAGCGGGAAGGTTGGGATCCCCTTATCACACAGCAGAACGGCAACAGACAGGAGAGTTGGGAGGGACAAAGATCCTGTCAGAAGAGCTGGGCAGTGGAAGCTGCTGACATTGAATTCCAGCAGAGGGGAGGGGTACGTCAGGCAGGGAGTTTAACCTCATCTTACCGGACCTTACTTTTGCTTTTCAGGAGTATTAGACACATGGACAAGCGGATTCAGGAGAGTCACATGCGGCTCACAGACCCTGACAGGAAGTGATGGCAGGGTCTGGAGCGGCCAGCTGGGACCTGAAGAGGGACGGCCAAGACGCTGCCATACGAAGGTCAAAGTTGGCCTTGGCAGTGCACCAATCCGGCTGGGTCAATGCAGCCTCCAGGTCATCAGAAAGAATGCAGGGCGGCAGGAGCACAGGGCTGGTCCAGAAGAGCGCCATGCGGCCTGCTGGTCTTCGGATGGAGACATCAAAGAGGTGATTCAGCAAAGGCGGGTAAAGGAAGAAATATGGGCAGCGATGCTTGCAGGATCATAGGACATAGAAGGGAACATGACGCAGCTGGAATATGATAACAGGAGTGTGGAGGAGGGAGAAATAGTCAAGGAGGAGGGTGGGGGCACGGGGCAGCCCAGTAACGAATTTGTGCCTAGTCTGTTGCAGGATCGACAGAGGACGGAAGGATACCTTGCAGAAGCTGATGCCATTTGACCTCATTCACGACTGGTTAGGTGGCTGGATCCAGTGTGGAAGCCGACCTTGAAGCCAGGTAAGGGAAGGGGGATTGCAGAATTCCAGGTCACGCTAGTGGCAGGTTGTCAGTTGAGGTCAATGCGGGGGGCAAAGAGGATAATGGAGAGATACAACTAAGGAAAGGTTTGTACATGAAGGATACTGGAGTGGGGACAGAGACACACAAGAAGGGAGAAGAGGTAACACAAGGAGAGCGAGGGTTACATCGCAGGTAACAAAAGAGTTGAAAGGGCACACGGGGGACAAGACGCAACTATGCAAGGCCGACGATACAGTGGAAGAGAATGACAAAGCTGGGGTACCAGGTGAGAGGGCAAAAGAAAGTAACAAAATAAAAATCAAGAAACTACCTTTTATGGGAAGGATGAAGCCACTCGGAGCTCACCTCATGTTAGCAACAAAGGAGAAAATATGGAAAGGGGAGTATGTGGAGATAATAAAACTGATTCACAGGGGAAACAAGGGTGAAAGAGGATCAAAAGAGGAAGAACTTGAGTTGTCTAAATAGCCTAGGGTGCAGATGACAATGGAAAATTGGATGGGTGCAGAGATCATGATGGGATCTTAACAAAGGCTTCTGCTCGAGAGAATATTGCAGATTACGACATGAGTGTTCCAAATGTGCGGGCGACACCCACTGGTACAATGCTTTGGGCTGGGTTACAGCGGTCAAGGACAGCAGACTGGAAAATAGAACCAGCACAACAGCACGTAAAGTGGACAGGAGGGGCACCAGCTGTTGGGGGGGGAGGGAATGGCGTGGTGTACCAGGAAACATGAGCAAAAGCTCATATGCCAATTAAACAGCGATGCCTTGAAGCCTGGTTAGAACACTACCCCCGCAGGGAGGATGCAAATTTGTTAAGTCAAGGATTTCAGGAGGGGTTCAGATTGGGGTAGGGGGAACCTGGGTCCACCTGTAGTGTAGTTCTTATTTCCCTTATAGGCTCTGCGCATTGGAATAATATACACTATAGTTTTTGCATAGGACTAAGGTCAGTATGCTTCTATTGAGTACAATAAACTTAATTACTTGTGAGTGCCAGCTAACTCAGAGGTCACTAGAAACTTCTCGAATAAAAAAGAAGGGATTAGTTTATGACAACCGCATAAACATGACAACTTTGTTTCCCACATCTCAGAATCGTGGAAACAATAGATAACAGTTTCACTAAGTCAATCGTGTATGCTTAGTTTCTTCAGAGTTACACAGAAATAGATAGACGGGCGTTTCAATAAAAGGGATTTATTGAACAGTCTTGTTTCTCGTGTAAGAGATATGAGCTGTTACAATCATTAGACAGTAAGCAAGATATAATACGCACATGGTAAGCAGTAAGAAGAAATAATACTGCAATAGCATTGTCTTTTAGCTATGACATATATTCATATAAACATAAATAAATAACACAGGATAAAAAGTGAATACTCGTCTGATGCTTCTAAATAGTTCTACCCCAGTGTACCTAACCTAAGTGTAGTACGAGGTAAGAGTAGGTGCTGTTTTCTATAGTATGGTATAGTTTGTATGCCAAGAGTCCCTCTAGGTTCTAGTCAGCTCCATACATTTAGAATGAGAGAGGAGGGAATCTCTTTCCGAGTCTCAAACTCTGATACCCCGCGAAGGGAGTCAGAACACTGGAAGCTGGATTCTCTGCGAGCAGGGATGACAGCGTCTGGTCAGTGCGTCAGGCGGGGATATGGTCTCTTCCGAACTTTCCGTGGTGAACCGTGCAGTCAAGTTGTGCCGAGCCGTGCCGTGGTTTGCCATGGTAAGGGAAGGTATATTTATACCTGGAAGGTGCTTAGGAATGCTAGCATTCACGTAAAGTCGGGCAGAGGAAGACGTCATGAATGAGCCCCTAGGGAATAGTAGTTCATGCATAATAGATGAGTTCTTGGAAAAATCAATAATCCTAGCTAGGAAAAAAGTCCAGATGGCTTAAGGGTCTGGTTTCTAAAAACTTGTTGTGACGTGGGATGGACAGATGTAGGTGACCATGCCTGTATTTGGTTAGCATGGCTAATGCCTAAATAAGGACTGGAATTCTATGCCTAAATAAGGGCAATGCGAATTGTGCCTATATAAGGACATGATTCAGGGAAACCTATGTACGGGCATCTAAATCGAAACACAACACCCACTCCATTGACGAATGATTGATATTACTAAATGCTAAACATGCTAAACACATAAAATTGAGTATCACATGTTCACTAAAAACATTTGTAAAAGCATACTAAAAGAAGTCTTTGTTAAAAAAACTTTGCTAGACATGAAATGCAAAGGTGCTGTACATATTAAAGCAACGTTTCATTCTAAGCATATATTGACAGTGACTGCTAAGTGAATGAACCGACATATATACACACATGTAATGAATTGGTCTAGTTTTATAGAAAGGAAAAAAAAATAGTAGTTCAAAGCCATTGCATGTCATGATTACATAAATGCGAAGAAAGGTGACAATGTGTCCGTGGAAGTGTTTCAAAGAAGTCTGTTCTCTATGAATAGTTCTACTGTAAGCAGACAATATACATAAAAGTGATCGTAGAATAGTTTCAAATTTTGTCTTTTGTTTTTGAAAAGGAAAAAAAATTGAAGGCCGAATTTATAGATTACATGGTACACTGTGAGCCAAATCAAAAGTTATTTGACGATGCTGGAGTAAACATGAAATCCTCTAAACCTGTAGACAAAAATGTGTCTACCGTTGTTGGTGATAGGTCGATTACCTCGTTTAGAAGACTAACTGCAAATAGATGTGATGCATCGTCAGTAGCAGCGTTCGTTGCCGATGTTACCTGTGTGCCTGTTGATCCATCTCGTACCTCAGCAGTAGCACGTTGCGTCTGTGAGATCTCAATGAATGCCGTCATCAGGATCGGTAGCCTCTGGGGACAACACAGAGCATGGGCTGTTATCGGGTCCAGCAGAGTATCGATATCCGTTGGCATGACTGATGGGAGTGTTAGACAGATATCTGGCATGCATTCTTCACCGCAAAGCAGGCAGCATAAAACAGGTAAGATGCAATCTTGCCAGATTGGTCTGAACGACAGAAACCATTTGGTATTTAATTCTCGTAGACGAGGTAAACCCAATAGCTGTACTATGCGCTCACGACACTTCCTTTCCAGGAGAGCATTCTTCAAGGTGCTGGGAGTGACGCTGGTGGATTGGCTTGCCATAGCGTAGCTGTAGGAATAAAAACAGGATTCCTGCAACGAGTGCTAGAATTAGAGGCAGACCACCAAACACCGAGTGCATGAAGTTTGGAATGATTCCGAGGACTGCTTGAAAAGGTGTTAACAGTCCGAACATATGGTCTTAAATACATGTACAATACTGCTCGTATCAGACATGTTTAAGATACGTCCCAACATGTGTGTGAAATGTGTAGGGCAATTTGTCCTTAACAGAGCCTGTATCTCAGCCGAAGTCCTTGCGACTTGTAGATCATAGGTTTCTTTTGCCAAGGTCAAAGGCACGGTTTGTTGTATAAGAATGGCTTTTATTCTGCTTAAAGTATCAATTCGTATTGAAGAGCTATTCAGTAAAGGCCATAAAGGCGACTCCCTGACTGTGTCTAATTGGGGGAACAAGACTTGCATACAGCAAGTGACCCTGGAAGTAACCACTACTAGATATGGGATACCTGGCAACATGCCACAACAGCTCTGATCATTCAACATGAGGTAACTCCCATTTGAAAGCTGTCCAAACGTTGGATTGATCACAGCGGCCGGTGAACCTTGCAGGTGGCAGGATAAATTTGCAGTGGAATCGCTACAGGCCCCGTGTAAACTAATATCCCGACATATGAGTGAACCGCTTAGTGCATTTTCACAGTGTGTACCGCTAATAAACACTTCACGCCCCCCACTCCAACATCTGTGTGTGTAAGGTAAATCCCAGGATGTCCTGATGTATTCTGTACCCAACCTTTCATATTTGCCTACTGGCATGTTTTTAAGGCAATACTGAAAATGGAAAGTTGTAACAGGCAGAGTTATTTTGCCATGTATGATCCATTCTGTATCTGGTTTTTCTGCTACCGTAAATGGCAATTTTTCAAGTTTTTCAATGCTCAGCACTGTATAATTCGCTCCCCTTTGTGCCAGTTCGATCTGTTTATCAGTGAGATTGTAATCAGAAAACAGAGAAGACGTGTTGATGAAACACCAAGGCACATAGCCTGCATGCAAGTTTTGTAGCGTCCAGCCTAATAACAGAATAGAACGTAATTGAGACTGCCCATGATGCAGCAGGACCAAATCTTATTCCACAATGTCTATAGCAGAGGATACAATGTTGCCCAATGAATATATCCTGAATGACAGAGTCGTTAACCCATTGTCGACCACAGCGAGAGATTTCTCTAAATTAATACAATCAATTTCCCATATTCTTTCTGCAGCGTCTGCTTGGGTAACCTTCCATATTTCATTATAAGCAGCATAGATGCCGGCATATATGAAACGGTTTTGACGCGGTTTTCTTGGACCTGGCAAGAATTCCCTACAGTGTGCGCCTTCTTTAAGTAAAGATAAGTGTTGTTTCACATCCTCTAATGTAGATGTCTGCAGCCAATCAAGGCATAGTTTTCCTACACTGTATGTTGTTACTACCCCTGGATGCTGTCTTTGAACATAGCGTGGGTCTGGCCTATTGATTGTTAAACCTTGTATCTTGTTCAGGAATCTTTCTTGATAGATGTTTGTGTCCGTGGGCCAGAGCAACCATTTTTCCCATTCGGAATCTGATCTGTTGTTTTGTAAAATAGTATGTACGTCGACCACCCCTGAGTAGTGCTATTACTTGCAGGTGTAGGTATGGACGGTGTGTTCATGTCTTTGATCTTGGCTAACCCAAGGCAAAACATTTGTTGGACAGTGTCATTGAAAAACATTATCTGCTGTGGGATGGTGCAGGCTCTAAACAAAGCTTTTTTTCCCCTGTACTTGCCAATCTTTTGTACCCCAGACAGATTTTGTGTCAATAGTGTTTTTCCAAAACTCAAAACCCTGTCTAGACAGTTGGGCAATAAAGACTGCAGAATAAATCTGTTTGGTATTTGTTAACATAATTTTCGTTCCTGTTTTGTTCACATTTTTAAAGTAAAACGTTTCTGGATTGGATGTATTGTACCCTGAAAAATATGGAAACTTCATTTCAAAAGTTTTTGAGCTACTCCTTGGTGGTGTAGGACAATGTTCCCATTGTTTATACATAAATACTTTTCTAGGTATTGCAGATTTATGCAAGAAATGATGACCATAGTGGTTGTAACAAAAAAAGCTGTTCATAGTCTGTTGAACCCTCTAAGTATTCATGGTTAGAGAATGCAGCAGGCCTTTCAAGATCAGACATCATGTTATTAACAGTTTCAAAGTCTCAATCATCAGAATAGGTACTAGAGGTAATAAAGTCACTTAATGATATCTTAAATAAGTGTGGAATCTTCAAAAGTTCAGACGGACCGAATATATCATAATCCGTTTTGTCTCAAACTATACCATCTTGTATAGGAACGGCTGTGATGTCCACTGCTGACAAGTCTCTTACTTCACGATGGGAGGATTTGTGCGGTTTCAAAAGTAAGTTCACATTTTTAGGTTGAGCCTGTAGCAGCGCACATGCGCTGCTCTGGCGAGACTTTTAGTAAGGGGCTTTCAAAGCTCATCACACGCTTGTGCGTGTGTTTTGTTTTTAGTTACAGGCTATTGGGCTTTGTGTGCGTCTTTCTAAGAAAGACAGTACGCAATTGGGCAAAGGTGGGTGCATGTCCCGCCTTTGCTCCGCCCACGACCTATTGCTTACGGTTACTCGCACTGGCGACATCTGTTTTGAATTATCGTGCCCAGACACGGGCGTGATAATGGAAAACAGATCGCTCGCTGCGACGCGCACGCACGCACCACTCGTTCTTTTTTTACTCTTTCGCAAATTAGTAGGGCATGTGCGCAAAGAGTGATGACTATATTCTTTATTCATATGTGCAATCAGCACTGTGTAGTGCTACCTGTGCAACAAGTGGTCGGCGATACAGCTGACCCTTTGCGGGGGACATGTAATTTTGCCAATACAAAAACAATGTGCTATTTATTATGTTGCATGCTTTTAGTCTGCCTCCCATATGCACTTGTCCTTCAAGGTGTTAGTGGAGGTGATACGACTCTGATACATATATATTCTGTGACATATAGATTGTTTGTATGCAACAGCGTGATCTGCGTGTGCTCTTAAAACACCTGGGCTGTGTACTAGGACTTCGTACCAGTTCGGAGTGTCCGCTGGAGTAGCTCCCGGAGGGAGGCGCTGTGCTTTCAGCTTCTCCTTCAGCGTGGGGAGCTGTGTTCTTTGCTGTACTTCTGACCCGGCTCTGGCTTTCCGGACGAGGCTCGCTTGAGCAGAGGCACCACTGCAGGCTACGGTGCCATGGGACTGAAGGGCAGAGGGCACCACACAGCAAAGGCGATCTTGCTGCCAAGGGGGGGCGCCATGTCCCTTCCGGTCCCAATGCAGCGCTTCTCCTCCACCGAGGTCCACTCGCTGCTCTCTTCATGCACTGTAGCATCGCCCGCCAGCCCCTACTGCATACAGCATTGTGCCCACGCCTGGCAGGCCGACCGCCACTATTACATGCAGCCCAGAGTCTCCATGATGGGACCTGACACGCCCCTTCAGTGCTCTGGGATATTGCACTCCTAGGGCAGGTACTTTACCGCACCCGGTTCACAATACTCATGCAACGACTAGAGCGGGCGGAAATAGTTTGCGCGTCCCGTGGCGGTAAACCTGACGGCCATCTTTGAATACGGTGCTCCTACTGTAAGACTCTCCCGATTCTGACCCGGAGATGATAGTGTTGACGCTTCTCAACGTCTGTTGCTTTTTAATATATCCTCATTCCAGTGCAAGTCAGTGAGCGATATCTTTGTTTCAGTGGATGCAGTGTCGGCAAGTTTACTGTATGTAGCATATATCACTTGTGGACGGGGTCTTCCTGAAATGCAATAACCCCATTTGGTTACTAAATGAATAAAATGTGTGGGAACTATCATCCCGAGTACAATTGGAGCGGGGTCAGTGTGGTATGTAATTACAAGGTGAACAGTCAGTGAATGAGGGCCTGCGTTGTGAAATATTTAATCGTATCCCAGGTAAAACGTTTTCACCCATGCAGTTCGATTATCCTTGGAACCCTGCCATATTTGGACAACCCCCACGCCTTTTGTGTAGCCCCTCCCACTGAAAGTGAAGCAATGTGTGGAGTCTTATCTCCGGCACCCGAGTTTTTCACAGGTCTTTGATAGGCCATTTACATATTTACATACCTTTGTAAACTGTTTAACAAGGCTTAGATTTTTAATTTCTGGTCTCCATAACCCCTGGCCCCCACTCTGCCTAATTCTCACATTTGGATTTTACTTTTATTGCCATAGTGTGAGAATGCATTTCATGAAAAGAAAAATGAAGTAGGGTATCCAAAAGAAAAATACCAGCCATTTGTAAAGAACCTGCAAAGGCCTCTGATTGACACTAAATTGGGGTATAAATAAAATATGTATTTCTTTGTAATGTGACTTCTCTGTCTTTGCTCCCTTTAATGATCAGTCATGGATCATTCAAGCAGCCCTAGAACACAATTAACAAGTATTGGCATAGCCAATAGGTCTCGCCTTTGGGACCTTATAAGTGTTTAGCCATGCAACCGTTTATATTGTTGCAGTAAGGATATTGTGCTGCATAACTAAATACTTATAAGGTCCCAAAGGCGAGACCTATTGGCTATGCCAATGCTTGTTACTTTCTGGGTCCAAATGAATGTATCTTCCATTTATCAGCATGCTCAGAGTCATTACTAAAGCTAGCCAAAGCAGAAAGAAACATATTCCATAAATAATCCATAGTTCAATCCATGGTGAAACCAGACAAGTTTTTTTCACGTGATGAAAGAAGTCTTGTGCTTGTTCTTTGAAAGTTCTTTTGGCTGGTGTCGCTTCAGGTTTGCTGAGATCCTCAGAAAACATATTAAAATTAATGAAATAGCCAGAGGCAGTTCTGTCAATGGTTGAAATTGCATCAGGATTCGTTGAAATCGCTGGCACCAGTTGATCACGCGTTATGTTGGTGTAGACAGGTGTATCAGGACGAACTGTTATTTGGGTTTCAAGAGGAATGAGTTCCATAGCATTGTTGCTTAGTCCTTCATTTCTTATTGTTGGATTCCCAACGGTGATGAGTCTTTCAGTTTGAACCTCTTGGATAGTAGCTAGAGGAGTGTGTCTGCTATTTGGTCAGAGTCCACATGGCCTACTGCTTAGTATTGGCCACATAGTGTGGTTTGATGAGGTCGATGGACACAAATCTGTCTGTCAATGTGTCTGGTGGCATTCTGCCCTGCGATCTCTATTGCAGTCTATGTAGTTAGAGATGAAGATGGGAATAAGTGTATTCATTCCAGGCCACCAGTACATATCTTTTAGTGTTAAAATTGTTTTAGAGATCCCCTGATGTAACAGACCCTCTCCCAGATGTGCTTCATAAATCAAAGCTGCTCTACGTTCCATGTTTGGAATTACTCTATCCCCCACTCCAGGGATTCGAGCAAATGGAACGTTGTTTGCATCAATTATATACGAGTATTTGAGTGGAAATTTTTTGGGTAGCGCTGCACCACTGCCTTTGCTTGAAGCATTGACAGCCAACAATATCTCATTGTCTATTTTAATTTTTGAATGAGTGATCGCAGCTAAGGAAGCCGTTTGCACAGCCCCCTTTGTGGCTTCGTCAGCCAATGAATTCCCTGCAACGTGAACGCCATCACGTTGATGACTCAGCGTGTGTATCACGTGAGTGTTATGTAGTCCGTCTCGCAACTGAACTACTTGTTCCCAAAGCGTTTTATGCTTGATTGTGCCACCTTTTGCATCTTTGAAACCATTTTGAAGCCAATTCTGTAAATATTCATTATATGATTGAACACAGTAAAAAGAATCGCACACTATACCAATTTGAATGCTTGTAGTTCAGCTCGCTGAGCTGTACAATCTCCTAGAGATTGTGTTTTAGTGACCATCGGTCGGAATCTACCATTACACATACGACCTTTAACGATCGCACATGCTGCACTGTAAGCTTGCTTACTTTCTGTAGCGGGTAGTGCTGATCCGTCAGTATAAATTATAAATTCATACTGGTCAAGAGGGAGAATCTCAATAGGCAGAGGACATTCGTGTTCGTATTGCAGGAATGCTTGTATTTTTAAATTAAGATCAAAAACATATTCAACATCTGTTGCAGCAAGAGAATTAACCCATTGTATCCATCTTGGATGTAAAGCTTTTGCATTTGGAATGCTTTCTTTTGTAACCGCCTCTAAGGCTGGAACTGGAGTCACGACAATAATGCTTTTCCCCTGAGCTAGAGCTCTTTCTTTTGCTACAGCGGTTTGAAGTGCATTTCGGCTTGTGTATACAAATGTGATTTGTATGCAGTTGGTGCTTTTTGACCTTCATTAAAAGTTAAGTAGGTGAATACACATTGACCCGAAATTATTCGGATCACTAAATTGCGTGTATTTACGCGTAAGTGATTTGTTGCTAACATGTCAGCTTGAAGTGAACGCAGGATTTCTGTGTGTTTCTGTGTCCAATCTTTGTTTTTGAAATCAGGTTTAATTAATTCGTAGAGAGGTTTAACCCTTTCTGTGTAATTTAGAATGTAAGTTCTTCCAAAATTTAGGAAACCTAGAAGTGACTAAGTTTTTCAGGGTTTTTGGAGTTTGGAGCAGTGCACACTTTTCTAAAAAGTTAGCTGCCAGGCTTTTGCCTTCACTTGAAAGCTCATATCCTAGGAATAGGACAGTGAGATGGGCAATTCTTGATTTTTTTAAATTGAATTTGTAGCCCTCAGAGGCAAAGCCCAGTATAATGGTATTTACCCTGTTCAAGTGCCTATCCAGGTCATCGTCTGTCAGATAGATATCATCGACATATGACAATGCCTCGTCATCATAAATTTGTAGTAACTCTGTTACTCTTGCTGAGAATAACCCCGGGCTGTTCTTGAACCCTTGTGGGAGTCGACAAAAGTGATGCTGGGTCTCCATTATTGAAAAAGCTGTCAAGTACCTACTTTCAGGTTCTATGTTTCGACAAAAAAAAAAACATTTGAAATGAGGTTTTATATTTTTTACGGACAATGTTATTCATTAGTGCTGTACTGTGTGCATTTTGTACTGCAAAAGTTTTAGAACAAGTGTTAAGGTGTCTGTAATCCAAAACTAGACGATATGTGTTGTTTGGTTTGGAAACAGGAAACAAAGGATTGTTCATTGATGAGGTGCATGTTTCAATCACCCCTTGGTATTCAAGTTGATCTAAGATCTCCCTGACCTGTTTTTTAGCTTCTTGCTGAATTGGGTACTGTCTTTGTGCAGTAGGTTGATATTTTAATTGGATTTTAGGGTGAGGTGAGTCTTCATCCCATCCTACATGATTTTTGTATAATGCTGGGGCCTGGGCAACTGCCCATTTCCTGGCATAAGTATATTTTAAATTTATAGGAACATGATTGGAGAAGGCTGGCATAATGATGTATTTGCCATGTGGGTACTCCCTGACAAATGTTGGTGGCCAGGCTTGTTCTGCTAGAAGTATGTCATAACCCCTTGAAAGTTTTTTCCCAAAAGAGTGCTTTCACTTTTCTTGGTATGTCTCCCTCCATCCAGAGTGTTATTTCATATAACTTTTGTGGAGAACTAACCCTGGTGTCTACAGTCTCAACTGTGATGTACTCATTCAAGTCCACTATCTCCAGAAGTTCCTTCAGGTTCTGGCGAGCTATGATTACTTCTGCTGCACTGTCCAGCATTGTCTGAACCCATTCTCTGTTCTTGAGTTGTGTTCTTAGAATTCTCGGCATGTCTGATCTTCAGACCTGCTACCTTTTTCTTAGTGAATTGATGTTTTGGTTTGTTTTTCTGAATGTGTTGATCGTCTCTGGACTTCACGCGTTCTTCTTTGTGATCTGACCGTCCTCTTCTTTCGGATGCCTGTGAAGATGTCTAAAAGGTACGAGAGGAACGTGTATCAGTATCTTGATGCCTGTCAGAATTTTTTCAAATTATCCCTATTCTTAAGGTTGTACCTCCTGTCAGAGGGCTCCTTTTGAGGAGACCCACCTCAGGAATGAGAAAGTTTCTCTTTTGAATGTTGTGTGTTGTTTTCCCACTTCTTTTTAGAAGATGTAGGGTTGTGTTTAATTGAGTTCTTTTCAGGACCCTCAGACAGTTGTGGTTTAACCGGTTTACCACCCAGACTGTCTCTGCCTAATTCTTCATAGGATTTTTCTATTATTCTGGGTAGTTCATGTTGATGTTCTGATACATCAAATTCCCTTAATTTTTGGCGAATCGCCACTGCTGCTGCCTCCCCTTTAATATTAGATAATATTATTGTTGAGACCTGGTCGAAGTTCTTTAGTAATTTCATACCTAGATTCAGAACAGGCTCTGCCCCATATCCATTTTGAATTTGTTTCAGGACATCAGGTATTACCGCAATAGACGGAACCCCATGTGTTTTAGTATAGATGGCAGCAAAGACTGTGCCCCAAGTGGTGCAGTCTTCCAGATGTGGTGTGATCCCCATTGGTAGACAGATTATTAAGATTCTGTGTTTCTTATATGGGCTAGTATTCGGGAATACTGCTTCGATTTGAGTTATTTTTTTAGCTATCCAGAATGGAATTTGTTCGCGTTTTGTAGGCATTTTACCCATGACTGCGCGTAAAGTCTGTGGAGTAATTTTTAGTGTATCCCCCTGATGAGAGGTTTGATTTGGTACGGTTATTGGTGGTTGGACTGTTCAAGTCCGCATGACATATTGTACTAACTGTTTGTACATTTTTAATAACTCCTTGAGTTGAGTGAGCAATTCACCATCTCTTCGATATCAGGATGAGGTGTGTAGCCGGCTAAAATCGGCCATGTTGCTCCTGGTCTACCTAGTGGACCGATCCTGGTTTGAGTGGGTGTGTGAAAGGATATGTTGGGGTGTTAGTGGTTGTGTCAGAGATTTTGTGGATGATGTCATCAGTGATGTTATTTGAGATGTCATCAGTGATGTCATCAGTGATGCCACTCACCATGTCATGGGTGATGTAATATGTGAGGTCATAAGCAATGCAATGGGGCGGCGCGAGTTATAGTCAGCTCATCTAATTATAACTGCTGAATTTCTCTGTTTTTGTATAAGTGAAATGTCAGCCTAACTATAACGTTCCTCTGACCTTTTGGTTTTTCAGTGAATTTCTAAGGTTTTTTTAAATGCTAATTATTAACTATAACATCCCTGTAACCTTTGTTTTTTTTCAGTGAATCGCTAAGGTTTTTTAAATATTAATTCCTAACTGCAACGTCCCTATAACCTTTGGTTTTTCCGGTGAATTTCTAAAGTTTTTTAAATGCTAATTCCTAACTATAACGTCCCTGTAACCTTTGTTTTATTCCGTGAATTTAAATAGCAATGGTGTTTGCAGAATGGTGGGGAAAGGGGGAAGGCCTCTGATTCCTGCTGTGTAAGACTTACAGAAAGTACCAGGAGTGATTCTTGGTCCCCAAGGTCCCTTAGCATCCAAGAGAATGTCATTCCCCAACTAGTAGTGTGCCAGGAGATGTGTTTGCAGAGTAGTGAAGAAAAGGGGTGTGACCTCCGAAGACCTCTTAGGAAACTTACTGTGTGGGGCTTGCTGGAGGTAACATGTGGGGTAGTAGGCCTCTAACAACCCTTAATAGCCAAGGGGACTTTATCCCCTAGCTAGTAGTGTGCCGGATGCAAGTTTGCAGAGTGGTAAAGAAAGGACGTCCTTTATGATTGCACAGGTTGTGCCTGTGTGATTCTATGAGTGCAATTTCCAGGGACACATTTCGAATACCGGGTGTTTTTGACACAGTGTAAAACACATATATAGATATATTTTACATAACTTTTCAATTTAGTAGGATACTAATTTAACTTTACCCTTTGTATACATTTGTCGAAATAACTACATCAAAAATGCATTTCCCTTTTTCACAGCAACACCAGAGGTCGCAATGACATCAATAGTCACAAATACAAATGGCAAAATATAAAATAGATACATAAACATATTTTACACAAAGTTTGAATCTAGCTGTTTAGTAACATAATTGTTTACCTTTATTTTAACAACACATTTTTAAAAAAAATTAAAAACATAACTTTCAACATCTGACCTCACGAATAACCCATAACTACAAAACACCCTTCAAACTACCTATTCTTACCCAAACTCAACAGCAATGAAATACTGCTCCAAAGGTACTGCAATGCACACTCAAAAACAAAACAGAAATTCATATCACCGGGTAATAAAGGAATATCATTGGAAAATGCACTTTTCAACTAAAACAATAGGAAGAACACACACATTTATCTATCTATCTTGAACATTCTTTAAGAGCAGTTCATAGTGAGCACATCTGCGCAATGCACAATATGTCACAAGACATTGTCAAGAGGGTACAAATAAAAAAACATTTTTCCGGGGCTTCATTCATGCTTTTCCATCTAAAAACACCCCAAAGCAATAGTGTAAAAGCAGCAAGAAGGCACCGCAAGGCTGAAGGACCCTGAACTTTACTACCAACTACAACAACACTGGGGCAGAGAGACCCTTCAGAGGTCCAATGTCAACTTCCAGATTTGGCTCCACAGTTGTCCCGGATGGCATCATACTGAATGGATTGTGGAATTGTAGTGAGTGCTGGAGAGCAGTCCATAGCAGCCCTTCGCAATGCTGAAAAGAATCATACATTCTGATGTTTTTAAATTTTTGGCCATTCATAGTTTTTCTACATTAACAGGTATTTTATTATCTTACAAAATGGTTATCTAATATCTATGTGTTGTTCATTTTATTATTTTCTAATTTATTGTAACACTACTTACATATAACGTGCTGTATGGACAAGTCAAAGCATTCCTCTACAAATAAATACACATTAACTTTTGCCAGTTATAATTATTTATGTTTTCCCTTTTTAAACACGTCAAAAGTCTGTGTTTAAATCTTCTAGTTAGTGCGTCGACAACATATACAAACATACTCTGATTTTGGAGACCACACTGTACTAAATTTTGCAATCTTTTTTTCAAAACTATCAACTTTAATATGTGTCCTGTTCTACAACCCCCTCCTCTTAACAACTCTTCATTTTCGCTAGAATCCTGCTGAGGACCAAAGAAACAAAACTGCACATCATCACAAACTTTTTCTACATCTGCGAAAGTACCATACAAAAGTGCTCTATTCATTTCTCCTAAACATCAAGTAGGAGTTTTCACATAGTACAGCCTCCTAACTAATGTTTGCATTGTTGAGTGGTGTACAACTAAGATCCTGAAATCATGAAAGGTGCTTTGGCACACTTTGTTTGATAAACAAGCTAGTGAATGTCACTGCTAATTTGTATGCTTTCTAATCTTGTAAGAATCCAATCCTTGTAAAGTACTTAGTTTGTGTTTTAAACTTTACCTTGGAATGATAAGTATAAATGTCCTTAATTTATCAATGGATTGCTGTTGAATACTACAAACACTACTACATTTCCATTTCTATACAGGAGCCTGGCTTCGCCTTCCTTGTACCTGTTTCTAATAACTTGTTCTACATTTGTAGAGATCATGACCTCTTTCGCTATCGGAGTGCCATTCTCCATTTCATAACATCGTCCTCCGTAATCAATAGCATGAACTAATCTATTATCCTCGAGATAGCTTTCTTCATTAAAGAAAGACTCTATACTAGAACTATGCATGCATTCTCCACTAATAACTATGCAAAAGTTACTTCTATTCACTAATCTTTTTTTCTGGTTTTGTCTCCTCATGCACAACACCTTTTTGTTAAGAGTCTTCATTCTATTTATAATCAAAATGAAAAGCTTCCTCTACAAAGGAAAGGCCTTATCAACTACTCTCTCAACTCATTCTTTCTGTTTCAGTGCCTCTCTCCTTATTCTATACTTCTTCATATTTCTCAGTAGATTTTTACCTACTCTACTATGAATCCTCCTGGCTCTGATTTCCTTAAACTGTTTCTGTCTCCTGGTTAAGGTATGCTCATCTTTGTTACAGCAGTTCCTGTTCTTGTTATATAGATTTTATCCCCTAGTATTCTTTCTCATAGTTTGATTTTTATTTTCATTATTTCATAATCTTTGGAAATGTCCACATATATTTTAAGACATTACTTTGCTCTCTTGCAAGTAGCTCTTTTTTCTTTCACCACTTTTTCTTCATTTTGCCCCTTTTGTGTCTCAGTTCTGCAAAGATACTGTAGTTAATTATGTTCCTTTTTCCACCGAGCTCTAGAAAGACAGTAGTCTCCTGTCTCCTGACTGCTATTGCTCCTTCACTTCAAAATGCTTAGAGTGTGGATTGTGGGCCACAGCTATGTCTGTTGGGCAAAAGAGGCTGCAAAAGACAGGCATTGTCAGGGACTTGGGTTTGCCAAATATACTCTGCATACGGTTTTATGTGTAGCTATCATATACACACAATTAACACAAAGGATCTTGTCAGAGCCACCCTAGAGCCCGAAATATTGTTAATTTTCTTTAAAAAGATCCTTTTTTAGTTTTTGGGAATCTTCGCGATGAGGTCGCACTAGTCGTGAAGACATTGTGAGAACGGAAAACAAAAGAAATCATTCAACAGCCACCAGCACATCAAAATATATTAACTAAACAAATCCATTTAAAACATTCCGCTACACATATTACTATATAAATGCTTCTTTAAACACGTTTAAACCCATATTTCTCTGAAATCCATATTTAAGACCTATTTTACCTTCTCGTGGTTATTCTGGATGTCGCGACGTTGCAGTTAACCGCGATGATCACGCCTTTGCCATAAAGTGAAAAACACATATATTACAGTATTTTACACACTAGGGGTTTATTACTGTACACGTCAAACTCATGATTTTCCTGTGTATTTCTAGAACAATCATCTTTAAAACCTGGCTGTGAGGCCAGAGATCTCGATAACGTTGGTAATCGCGATCCCCGCGGTTACGTCGTGAAAGCAGAGCAAAGGCAGGAATTCAATAGACACTACCACATTCAAAAAATATAAATATATAATTCATTCTAACCATCACACTAGATAACTCACTATCTAAATAACTCTATGCCAACATTTATCACAATCTCAATATCTCAATAACAATGCATATTAATGATTCAGTGATATATTATTTTATATTTCCAGCAATATTTGCGAAAACGTCGCAATCTTGGAGATGACCCTGCAACAGCACACGGGAAGAGGGGCTGCGCTAGCGGTCGCGGTTTTGTTGCGAATATCGCTTGCGATCAATTTTTTTTTTATTTTGGACTCATAACTTGTGTCACGATCACACCCATTTCTCAATCATGGGGTCATAGTATTGACCACCCTGACCCCTTATATTAGCATTCCCACAATATGTTCAGCCCCGGAAACTGTTCCCAGGTGATAAAATGGTGGCCGCATCTTTCTATTCAGGTTGCATCCAGCCATTCAGAGCATTCCTGTTGGCCCTCACATCCGCGATTCATCACAAAACCTTCACAAAATATCCACAACTAGAGATATATCTATAATTTTCAAATCTTTCAAAAACTGTTTGATGGATTTGCACCAAATAACAAAAAGCACAATCTGTGTAACAACATCTACCTTTCTGCCAAATTTGGCGTAATTCCGTCCAGTGGTTTGGGCTGTAGGTTTGACAACACGTTCCAATAGGAACTAACAGTACAAACGCACCCTTTTTTCGAGCCCCTATTTCTCAGTCCCCACTGCACAGATCACCCCCAAACCTTCCATGTCAACCAGAACCTACTTTGACACTTTTGTTTGGAAAATTTCATGAAGATTGGTCAAACAACGCCAAAGTTATAGCCAAGTCAAAAAATGCTTTTCCTATGGAAACTAGGACCTTACTATAACTACCAACTGCCAGTATATAAATATATATATATATATATATATATATATATATATATATATATATATATATATATATATATATATATATTCACTTAAAAAACCATAGGTTTCACACATGTTATAGTTAGCTGGGCATTTCCTTCGAAAAAAAACAATGAAATTCCCCCATTATAGTTAGTGCAGGCAACTATGACTCACGCGACCGCAATCCGCTTGCTGATGACGTCAGATATTACATCACTGTATTTAGACACTTATTTACCCATGTCTTCTTCCATTCATTTTTAGCTATACATATATTACATTTTTTTTTTTTCAGAAAGACACATATGTCATCAGTGATGTAATATCTGACGTCATCAGCAGCGGATTGCGGTCGCGTGAGTTATAGTTGCCTGCACTAACTATAATGGGGGAATTTCATTGGTTTTTTTCGAAGGAAATGCCCAGCTAACTATAACATGTGTGAAACCTATGGTTTTTTAAGTGAATTTGCAAGGTTTTTTAAATGCTAATTCATAACTATAACGTGTGTGAAACCTATGGTTTTTTCAGTGAATTTGTACGGTTTTTTAAATGCTAAGTTATGTATTTATTAATATATTTTTTTAAACAAAACTTTTTACCGGCGCGCGCACGGTGCACTGCGTGCGCGGAGGGCACGCGGTGCGCTTTGCGCACCGCGTGCCCACTTTACGCAGTTCAGGCCGTGCACGGTGTTTCGCGCACCGTGCGCGCGCGGTCAGCACGCGGTGCGCTTCGCGCACCGCGTCCCCACTTTACACATTTCATGCCGTGCGCGCACGGTGCGCATCGCGCACCGTGCGCGCACGGTGGGCACGCGGTGCGCATTGCGCACCGCGCGCCCACTTTACGCAGTTCTTGCTGTGCTTTTTTTTTTCCACAAAATCGCGGAGTGCGCGCACGCTGCGCGAACTTCGCAGATTTTTTTCTGTTTGGATGGTGCGCTGGGTGCGCGCACTCGGCGATTTTTCAAAAAAAAAAAAATTTTTTTTTTTGCCCTTGGGGGTCCTTCTGGGACCCCCTGACCATGGCTAGGGGGTCGGGAAGTGTTCACGCTGCCCCTTTTTCACATGTTCCACATTAATTTTTCACCCCCTCAGAGTGCGAGAGACAAAATGGCGGCCGACACTTCCTGGTTTCGACCGATTCGAATGTTTACTAAGATCTACCAACCAATCAGAATTGCGCTCACGCACGGCAAGGTGCGCGCACCCAGCGCGCACGCTGCGCGCGTATAGATATATATATTGATTTAAATGCTATTTTCTCAGAAAATACTGAACAGATTTACACCAAACCTGCAAAAGGCACTCCATGGACCTTATGGCTACCTCTCTGCCAAATTTCACGTAATTCTGTTCAGCCGTTCGGGCTGTAGCTGCGACTAAAGTCCCTATGGAAAAATCCATGGGGAAAATGCGTTTTGGGACCCCCCCTTTTTCTCGGCCCCCGCTTGACGAATCACCCCGAGACTTTCAGGGTAGGAGCGGAGCAGAGCGCCCCATTAGTTTTGAAAATTTCGCGAAGATTCGTCAATCGGCGCCAAAGTTATTCAAAATAGAATTTTGAGATTTCCTATGGAAACACGGTCCTAACTATAACTATCTACTGGCGACCGCCAGTAGATTATATATATATATATATATATATATATATATACATATACATATATATACATACACACACACACACACACACACATCTGGGCGTGAAAGAATACATTGATATATACAGTACCATATTTTGGTTTAAGTTCTTTCACATAGGGCTCTGGGTTTACAATAGTTCCCAGATACAGTCAGAAAATCAAGCATTTAGAGGATGATCAACAGACAAGTGTCATTTTAAAGAGACTTTAGAAGAATATGGAAGAAGTGACTTGTAAAAATAAAGTGGTGCACCCTGGAGGATACTGGGATGTTACTAGTATAGATCATGTGAAATTAATAGTAAGAAATATCCACTGTTCAGCTATTGTTCTAAAATTCCACTCAATCTCAGGTAATTTGACACCTTTTTGAGACAGAGTTAATAGTAAAGACAGGTCTGCATCTTGTGTCTGTGTAATGCATGTTCAACAAGGGCTTCTGGACTGATGGATCTGTTGAGGACTGCAGAAGAGGTGTTATTATTTGGATTCTACTTGATGGTCATTCTTGACTTGCTAATATCATAGCTGACTTTGTGGAATTTCATGTAGCAAAATCAGAAAATGCATTTTTATTTTATTGATTCTGCACTGAGGGTCCTTCCCCCTTTTGAAAAGTCTCACAGGTCTGTTGTTGGTGGATACAGCTTAAAGGTCAAAAACACTTTGGGCATATTTATCAATCTTTCCCGCCGCGCAGCAAGCCATCTTGCTGAGCTGCGTGAAAGGGCAGGAATGTGCCATATATGACATTATAAAGCGCATTTCTGTCCTTTCCTTCTGATGGCGCACAATATGCTGCATTGCACCAATGCAGACACCCTTGCTCCATGGTGCAAGGGTGCCTGTGTTGCAGAGAGGATTGTGTTTGTGCAGGAAGGGACGCCTTCCTGCACAAACCCAATCATCTGAGGCATTTCCTCTTTCTATGTGTGCTGCAGGATACAGTACACATAGAAAGAGGAGAAAACGAGGAGAAATGAAGATATTTCTTCTCTTGATGCCTCACCTGGGAAGGTGTAGATCTTGACACATTCCAAGGTGTACCAGTAATGGTAAATCTGGGAGTGCGCAAAAAATCTCTGGGGCAGAGTAACGCAGCACTGGGATTTATGTTGCATTGCTCTAGATTTATGAAGCCACTCAGGGTCACAAATGGTGGTCTTGCATGGCCGGATAAATCTAACTTTAGTGGTGTGTTGCCCTTGCGCCCAGTTGCATAGCACAAGAGTGACGCAAACCCTATAAAAAAGTTGACCGTGAGTGCTTTTTAGGACAGGCGACAGACAGCTTTAACTGCCAGAGAAAATGTCCTCACAAAACAATATACACGGATGGGGAAATAGATCAACCTTCTTCAGCAATTGCTTGTTAAAAGTTTCATTCACATCCTGGAACTCCCTATATTACATCAATTCAGTGTTCGAATTGTCAGTCGTGTTGTACAGAGTTTTTTGCATTAAATGAGCTGACAATCTGATTGGTCAGAAGTTGTATGAGTCAACATAGGGAGGTGCATCCTTAAAGAGTCCACGGTAAGCTTATAGGGTCATAAGCGTGAATGGCTGCCTGGTGCACCGCATCCCAACTTCATTTAGCTCCCAGTTCCATAAGCACAAAGACAATGACAGCCTCTGCATGGGCCTGAGGCAGGATGAAAAGCTTGTTTTGAGTGAGTTATTTACCAGCAGAGGAGTCCTCTAGGGAAATGGATGCCTCCTGATCTCATCAGACCACCTGGTACATTAAAATACTAATTATGGAAAGCAGCTCAGCAACATTTTAAAAGCAAAGCGCCTCCAGTCATGACACTAAACCACCCAAACTGTTCCTGATTTATGAGCACCACATCCTACAGCCCTCCTCCAATCATGAGCATCAGAGCTCCCATCTTTAAATAGTTTGTGGTGTTCGCTGGTCCATCCAGGTAAGAAAGAACACCAGTTCAAAATGTGCTAATATTTCTTAAACTAATCTTAACATACAAGGCAGGCACCGCACCAATTACGCTAATAGATCTTACCGTATAAACTTGCATTACTATTCAGTTGCAAAGTAGATTTTTCGGTTTCTAGGGGCACTTCTACAGAAATCACACCCTATGCAGTATAAACGGCGTAGGTGTGAAAGAACACATTGATTTATACTGCACCATGTGTTGGGATAAGTTGTTACTCATAGGGATACGGGTTTTCCATAGGATCCAGATACAGTCAGAAAATCAAAGCATTTTGAGGATGATCAGCAGACAAGTGCCATTTTAAAGAGACTTTAGAAGACCGTGGAAGAAGAGAAGCGTGAAACTTAAGAGGCGCACCCTGGAGGATACTGGGATGTTACTAGCATAGATCATGTGAAAATCACGATTAGATATCTCCCCTGTTCAGCTATTGTTCTATAATTCCGCTCAATCTCAGGTAATTTGACACCTTTTTGAGACTGAGTTAGTAATTTTTAGGTCTGGCTAAAGAGAGGCTTGTATCTTGTGTCTGATAAGTGATTATGCACTGATGCACCTGCTACAGACTGGAGAAGATGGGTTATTATTTAGATTCTAAGTCTGAAGGGAGTGTGCAGTTCCTGGCTGGGCGTGGGGGACAGGCAGGTCTTTCTTCGTGATGCCCTCACACACCCCGGGGAATGTCATGCTTCATCATAGGGCGTTTGCCCCTCGTCAGGCCGGCGCTGCAATGCCTGGCGGGCTCCCGTAAACGGGGCTCTTTATTGGGGATCTTTTTGAAGAAGCCGTTAGGTGCGTGCGGGTGTGGGGCCTGGGTATTGCACAGGAGGGTAAGATAAAGTAAAATAGGTCTGGAGCAGTCCTACTTAGGTCAAGTTTTAATGATTTAGGTAGCTCTAGCCTGGCTAAAAGCAGTGTGAGTGCCCCTATGTGGGAGTAATTTTCCTAAAGGGCTGTTAAGGTGAAGTTAGGTCAACATGTTTCGTGCCCCGTTTGCCCCTAACGGGTCAGTTTGCACTTCATCAGGACCAAAGTAACTAAATGTGAATGATGCACTACCGTCTGGAATTGAAATTCTGTGAGTTAATTACCAGGTACGGTAGGGAGTACCCTATTAGACTTGTATTGGGGAGTACTGTAGACCTGTGGGAGAAGGGGAGAAGAAGGGGAAGGTACAACCAAGTAAATAAAACAAGTGAAAATAAAAACATAAGCCAGCAGTGTGGCAACATTTTCATGTAAAAATACAAAGGCAAGTAGTACAATGGTAAATTGTCAAATACACGTCAGTGAGCTATGAACATGTTGGTCAATTTGGAAGCTAATAGGTTAGCCCAGACTTTTGTGCTAGGCTATAATAAAGGAGGGAGCGGGGCCTCATGGGAGGAGGTGCCACGTGTCTATATCAGGTGTGAGCATGGTAAAGCGCCAATTGTCAACCAGGGTGGCCAGTGCGTATCGGTGTGGCAACTTGTAATAAACTTTTTATCAATCAAGTGACAGCCAAGGTGGCCAGTGAGGTAACTCATGGACCAGGAAAGTGAGTGGCTGTAATGGTAAAGACATCAATACAATTAAGAGCAATATTGTGTGGATGAGCATGGTTGGATAGGGTACAAGAGAGAGCGGGGCCCCAAGGGGGTAAGTGCCGTGTGTCTCTGTTAAAGCATCTCCATGTTAAAAACACGTGGTCCATTGTTTACCAAACAAAAGTCGCCAGTGAGGCAGCACATAGATAGTGATCAACCATTGCCACGCATGTTCCCTAACAGGATGAAATTATCCCTATGTGGTTGTGGCGCTTACTAATTTCGGTATAAGGTAACTTAAGTATATCTATCTGTTGGTGCTCAAGGGAAGAGGGGTCATCCACCCCTCAGTCATAGTGATCACAGGTATTACACAATTACTTTCTACAGGGCCGAGCACACATCCAATATCAGGCAAAATTAAGCAAAGCAATATAATGAAACACAACAGAGTAAAATTGTTTGTCTTTTAATGTTCTTTCTTCTGTTGGTCCAGCCAACAAGTGTTTCATCTCCCGGGAGTAACCCACGACTTCCTCAGGGCTAATGCACTTCGACGGTGAACGGTCAACCTTTGGACTGGTTATACTTCCATCCCGGCCAAGAGGTCAGGGATAATTGATTATCTCAGTTCACGTAGTTGTAGTATCATCAGTTATTAGTATATCCGCTCATCTGTCCTTGACAATTATGACCAAATAAATTCCGAAGTTCGATTAAGTGGAAGACGCACTTTCGTGCTTGGACGTGTTTCCGCATCCCTCACCGTCACCAGTATGGCCATAGAGTCTTCCACGTAATCGAACTTCGGCATTTATTTGGTCATAATTGTCAAGGACAGACGAGCGGATACACTAATAACTGATAATACTACAACTACGTGAACTGAGATAAGTTCACCTTCGAAATGCATTAGCCCCGAGGAAGTCGTGGGTTACTCATGGGCGACGAAACACGTGTTGGCTGGACCAACAGAAGACCAACAGAACTTGTTAGATGTTGAATGGCTGAAACATGTCGAGCCCTCTACATTCTAGCAGTTTGAATATATACTGCTGAGCACTGCGTTTTAAACCTGCCAGTATAGATGAGCCAATAAAGTTTTCTTTTCATCTGCACTAGGCAGTTTTAGATTCACATTTTTCTATTTTGATTTGTTGCGCTGCACCCACGCATCACCATCTTTTGCTCACATTTGGGATTTTAGCATCCATTTCTGAGGCTTGAACATTAAAACATCCCAGAGCTCCCTCCTCTCAGAGAGGAGGTTGTAGCCCTCAGTGGGACTAGGATTTCCCACTGGGAAGAGAAAGCCCAAATGATGAAGCATGTCACCTTTGGTGAGTGAGGGCATTCGTCCTAAAAAGGTTTTTTTTCCCCCTATTAGATCTTTACTCAAGAGACACTTCCATTACTCTTCTTTCTTCCTCTTGCATTTTTTCTTTTGCTGCTTTACTGTATTACTTCTAAGTAGTATTAGACCTAAGAAATCTATAGTGTTGAGAATATATTGCTTTAGGGGTATTATTTCTTACAGGTCTCTAAATATACATACCCTCGGACCCCCTCCTTTTTGAGTATTTGGTGTGTTTTGAGAGTTACAAGATAGCCAGTGTAAAGCCAACGACCAAGGAAGTCCTCCGGGGTGATTTTTCCGCCACACATTTTCTAGGACTCAAGAGAATCAGTCAGTGCATATTGGAGTATTTTATTCAGGTGCGTATAAATTGACCAATTGGTAAGCCGCATTTTATTGCAAGAACACTTTGAGCACTCCTTTCAAAAGAGTTTCATTGTGTATTTTTGTCATGATACCCCGGCAACCAAAATTTTTCTAATCAAATTAACGATATGCAAACTTACTAGTTGGCAGGGCTCGAGGGACTTCAAACATAAACTGTTGATCAGCAGGTTGTGTATGATATCTCTACAATGGCAAGGTTCAGAGCAGTGAATCTAAGTCACCAGAAAGCTAGCCTGAGGTTTTACAACCAGATTGAGCAGCAGGTGTAGGCGCTTCAAGGCTTAAGTTTTTGGATGAAGGTGAGCAAAGGATCCACTCTTGCAGGGCAGACATGAGCTGTAGGGTCCACAAGAGTCAATCAATAAACTATGCTGACCGAAGCAGGGGTTCATAGAAAGTGAATTAGAAGTCATCAAGAACAGCAAATTACACCTGTTTGGCTTCTTGTATTTGGATGAAAGCACTCTTCCTAGAGGTGAGAGCAGAGTAAATTGCACAGGGGGTATGTATGAAAGGACCAGGCAGAGGAGATCGGAATGAAAGTTACCTTATCAATATATATATATATATATATATATATATATATATATATATATATATATATATATATATATATATATATATATATATATATATATATATATATATATATATATATATATATATATATATATATAAGCAGTTTTTTGGATGGCTCCCAGATAAGTGAAGATCTGGGCTAATACTGAAAAAAATTGAGAACTTCCAAATCTATGCCAGTCTGCTGTCCGAGTGGAGTCAACTGAATCTGGGTAAGTCTCCTTTCACCTAGTGCTTTAAATGGAAAAACATAAGTAAAGGTGCTCACCAAAAGGAGCAGTGGGCAAAGTTTAGGGCTGGCACAAGGGCGGAGCTAAGGCGGAACAAGGGGCGGAGTTAGCTTTTTGACCATGAAAAGGTTGTATGCACGAAATCTGCATGCATTGTTAGAATGTGGGATGTGTCTGTCCATTAGTTATCTCACAAATAACTATATATTTGGCACTTACTAATAAGTGTTTATTACTACCCAAAGTAACCTTTTTTTATTAGCAATTTCAAAAAATGAAAAGATTGAGGAAAAAACAGCGAGCTCTAAATATATGCCGTCTTGTTTGCAGGCAGGTCCTTGTTGCAGGTCCATAACTCACTAAGCTATGATACAGGGATGTTAACTTTTGACCTGCAGGTAACACAAGGTTTTATGCAACAAAAACAGTAATCAACTAAGCTATCTACATAAAAAAAATCATCTGTGATTTACATGTTGCAAGCTGTGCTTTCCAGCAGACACATTGATCCTCTATGCAATATTATGGGGAGTTGAACCTTTGATTAGAATGTACACAGATCTTTCTAGCAAGAGCATTACCTCCAGAGTTATCCACTTTATTGTTACTTATGATGCCCCAAGCTCACTTACTTATGCTTTCTGTTTCTCATGATTGGTGAAGTCACAATTGCAAAAAGCGAGGAATTCATCGGGCAGTCTTTTCATTCATGCCACTAGTGGGTGTTTCTGTCAAACCTGGAAACCAGAGTGTCTTTTGAAGAGACTTAGTATATATAACTTTAGTGAGCAGCGTATTTTCTCTCTCTCTCTGCCACTGGCTGAGAAATGCTGACACACAGACTATAGCTATATTGCTGTTGGTGGCTCAGCTTTTCCTTCGTCAGTCCTGCTTTTTCCCTGTTTTTGCTGCTGGTGCCTGTTTCTTTAATTGTTTATTTGTGCTCGTTTTTTCTCCCCCTTTCATTCCCCCTGCTTAGTTGTGCCCGTTTTTGCCTTCTGTGTCCTTCGCCGGTCCCACTTTCCCGCCGCTGCGTCCCCTGCGGCCCCGCCACCCTGCTCCCAGACATCCGCCCCCCTCCCAGCTGCCTCCTTCCTCCCACCTCCCCTGTTTATGGTGGCCGCTGTGCGGCCGTGCAGCGGACACGTGCAGCGGGCACGCCACTGGCGCGCTGAAGGTGCGCCTAAGGCAAGCCCGTCTGCGCCCAACCGTGCCTGGACCGCGAGAACCCCTGGCCCCCGCGAATGTCACGGCGCCCGTCTCTGCTACGGTGCCAGCACCCTCCATGCACTCAACACTGGACGAGCACACTCCTGCTTCCAGGCCGCCCCGAAACGCACCCAAGGACCCTTCTCCTGCCGGAACTGCATCTTTACCAGCAGCAGACACGCAAATCCACCAACCAGGACAGCACACAACCACCTCAGATGCATACTCCTGAACACCCACTCCGCACGCAAACACACCGTCAAACTCTGGGACCTGCTCGACACGTCCTCCCCGAATGTCGCCTTCCTGACAGAGACCTGGATGAATGACTCCTGGGCACCTGACATCGCCATAGCCATCCCGGACGACTACAAGATCACCCGCAGAGACCACACCAACGGAGTAGGAGGTGGAATCGCCATCATCCACAAATCCACCCTCAAGGTCTCAACCAAGTCCGACGACACCCTCAACACCGCAGAACACCTGCACTTCCAGATCAGCACTGATCCCAACACCACCCTCAGAGGAACTCTGATCTACAGGCCCCCCGGACCCAGACCACAGTTCAGCGACTCCATCGCCGACTTCGTCAGCACGCACGCCCTTGAGTCCACGGACTACATCCTCCTTGGGGACCTGAACTTCCACCTCGAGAACAACAACAACACCATCTCCACCACCCTGCTCGACAACCTCGCCAACCTCGGACTCAAACAACTCGTCACAACTCCCACCCACTCCGCTGGACAAACGCTTGATCCCATCTTCTCCGCAAGCTCCCACGTCTCCTTCAGCCACACCACCAAACTCCACTGAACCGATCATCGCTGCGTCCACTTCACCTTCGACAAGCCTACCACGCACCACCGCACCCAACAGATCCCCGCCGCTGCTGGAGCACAATCACCGAAGACCAGCTACACACCACCCTCGCTCGAAGCCCACCCACAGACCCCACCGACCCCGACGCCGCCGCCAGCAACCTCAGATGCTGGATCAACGACTGCGCCAACACCCTCGTCCCGATCAAGAACCCCTCCAACAAGACTGCCAGCTGGTTCACCGCGGACCTCCAGACCTCCAAGCAAAACTGCCGAAAGCTGGAGAAGAAATGGCACCTCGAACAGACACCAAAAAACCAAGCAGCCCTCAAGAACGCCATGCGCCAACATCACCACCTCATCAGATCTGCCAAAAAGACCTCCTTCAAGGACCGCCTCGACAACAACGCACACAACAGCAAAGAGCTCTTCAGCATTGTGAAGGAACCCTCCAACCCCAGCTCCAGCACCAACGACATCCCACCTTCGCAAGACCTGTGCAACTCCCTGGCCTCCTTCTTCCACCGCAAGATCGCAGACATCCATGACAGCTTCGACAACCAGTCTACCATGGCAGCCAACGACACCTCAGACCCCGCGGCCACCACCCACGGCGACCCCCTACTCACCTGGACCAACATCAATGACGACGTCACCATCAAAATCATGAGCACCATCCAATCCGGTTCCCCATCAGACCGGTGCCCTCACCACATCTTCAACAAAGCCAGCGCCACCATCGCACCCCACCTCTGCAAAGCCATCAACATCTCCTTTGAGACTGCAACCTTCCCGGAGAGCTGGAAGCATGCCGAGATCAACGCCCTGCTCAAGAAACCCAAAGCAGACCCCAAGGACCTCAAGAACTTCCAGCCCATCTCCCTGCTCCCGTTCCCGGCGAAGGTCATCGAGAAAACTGCCAACAAACAGCTGACTCGCTACCTCGAGGAGAACAACATCCTGGACCCGTCCCAGTCCGGGTTCCGCAGCAACTACAGCACTGAAACTACCCTCATCGGCACCGCCGATGACATCGGGGCCCTGCTGGACAACGGCGAGACCGCGGCCTTCATCCTCCTGGACCAATCAGCCGCTTTCGAAACAGCCTGCCACCGCACCCTACGCACTCACCTCCACGACGCAGGAATCCGAGGCAAAGCACTGGACTGGATCCCCTCCTTCCTCTCCGGCAGAATGCAGTGTGTCTGCCCCCCCCCCTTTCGATCCGAAGCCACCAAGATCATCTGCGGTGTACCCCAAGGATCCTCCCGCAGCCCGACGTTGTTCAACATCTACATGGCCCGCATGCCCACGTCGCCAGACTGCACAACCTCAACATCATCTCTTACGCCGATGACACACAACTGATCCTCTCGCTCACCAAGGGCCCTCTCACCGCCAAAACCAACCTCCACGAAGGAATGAAAGCCCTCGCCGAATGAAGAACAGCTGCCTAAAGCCGAACTCGGACAAGACGGAGGTCCTCATCCTCGGCTCCACCCCATCTGGGACAACTCCTGGTGGCCGACCGCCCTGGCAGCAGCACCAACACCCACCGACTACGCACGCAACCTGGGATTCATCCTCGATTCAACGCTCTCCATGACCAAGCAAGTCAACGCCATCTCATCCTCCTGTTTCAACACCCTCCGCATGCTCCGAAAGATCTACAGGTGGATCCCCACCGACACTAGAAGAACGGTCACCCAGGCCCTCGTCAGCAGCAGACTGGACTACGGAAATGCCCTCTACGCGGGAGCCCCTGCCAAACTGCTGAAACGACTGCAACGCATACAGAACGCCTCTTCACGCCTGATCCTCGACATCCGTCGCCACAGCCACATCACACCCCACCTGAGAGACCTGCACTGGCTTCCCGTCAACAAGAGGATCACCTTCAAGCTCCTCACCCACTCACACAAAGCACTCCACAACACTGGACCAGCATACCTCAACAAACGACTCACATTCCACACCCCGAACTGCCAGCTACGCTCCGCCGACCTCGCCCTCGCCACGGTCCCCCAAATCCGGAGAGTGGCCGACCTCGCCCTCACGACCGTCCCCCACATCCGGAGAGTGACCACCGGCGGAAGATCATTCTCCTACCTCGCTGCCAAGTCCTGGAACACCCTCCACATCCTCCTACGGCAGACCGAAGACCTACTGACCTTCAGGAGGCTACTCAAGACCTGGATGTTAGAGTAGTAGCAGTAGCCCCCCCCCCCCCCCCCCCCCAGCGCCTTGAGACCCTCACGGGTGAGTAGCGCGCTTTACAAATGTCTTGATTGATTGATTGCTCAGCTTTTCAACATTCCGTTTTATGTGGTTGAAAGGAGTGGTGGAAGGAGTAAACACGCTGCAGATGTGATATCAGAAAGACTAAAGTATCTACTGGGCTAATCTGGCTGTCCTATATGTAATAAAAATACACACCATTTTCCCACGTGTGTTAATTCAGCTAATAATTGATAGTATATGCCTTATATACTTACTATAATAAATGTCAAATGCATTCTTGCATTTGCATTGGTCAATGAAATAAATATTAAAAAGAAAAAGAACAGGCTTTCAAGTCACATTATAAATGGCAAGATGGTCTTTCTGAATCGAAATATGACCAATAACACAAAGTGCTGGTTAGGAGAAAGGGCTTATTACAAACTAAATATGTTTTCTGTGCTTGCACCACGTAATTTGTACAGACGACCACCTGGGAATGCTAAATAAATGAAAAATGTACGTTTTCCTGCTTTTGGCATTCGATCACAGTGTGCAATAAATTGCCACCATGAGTGTGACTAACACGCACATACCAAACCATGCAACACATTTACTGGCTTTTGCTAAAAATACAGCCACGTACATGCATGTGGCATGTAGGCCCAAGTGGTTTAACACTGGCAGGAAATATCTCTGTTCAAAGAGCATTTCACATTTTTCATTGGACTTACAGTCTGTCCAAGGTGATAAAATAGGGATCAGTGAGTTTGGTAACAAGTTCCCTTCTTATTTACACATGCAAGAAAGCAATTCAGATGTGTGGTGATGTTGAAAGCATTAGCAAATGTTCTTTGTTCTGTCCTGAACAGTGCGTCCCATCGCCACCCATTAGATTTTACATCCCCCTCTCAGCCCCACTGTGAAAGTTCAATGGATAAGCTAATCACTCTGCAGACACACCCTTGCTCTGATGACTACCAAAGTAGCTAACGCTATGTCCTTGTGACAAGAGCTCCTGAGATTAATTCCGTGCAGTGCTTGTTAAAGGTGCTGCCATGGTATCAGTTGAGGGACGAAGGGAGCGCTGCCTGGGTTAAAGTCAGGTCCCCATGAGTACCGGTACTCTCTTCGTTCTAGAAAAAGTGCCGGTACTCAAAAGGAGAAAATGAAAAAGTGCCGCTACTCAGTACCGGTGAGTACTGGCTCATTTAAAGCACTGATTTCACCACATTGCCTCTTTTTACCCTGAAACGTCATGTCCAACTTAAAATTAAATTTGTCTTGGAGGAAGTTCTAGAAAGGTAGAAGGATGCCTTCTCCTGTAAGCTAAAAACAACAATGGTTTGTGGAATCTAAAGAAAAGTGCTGGGCTCACAAGGAGAGCTGAGGACAGAAAGACAACACAGGGCGGTCGATTCCTCCTTGTGCAGTCGGAGCAGCAACCTACCAAGCACTTTATCTTGCCAGTCTAGCTAGGGTTTCAGCCATGACCCGACTAGAGCTCTCTCAACTGGCGCAAGTCCTCCTTTAGGAGCAGGAGGTCCAAGCTACTCGCTCAATAATTTGGCCATCTTCATTCAGTCTTGCCGGAATAGGTGAAACCTATGCCGTTAGGAAATGTGCAATTGCTGTTCAAGTTGCCAACCTTGATTGATCTGCCACTTGTATCATAGCTCATGAAGTGTATTTGTACAGCAGTAGGCAGTTTTTCTGCCTTTAAAATGGTGTATGGCTACTGGTCAAGTCATCAAGGGCTTGATCTATCAAAGGGTTTGCCCATTATGTCTCTAGCAGCAAATCCCTTAATGGATAAAGGCTTAACTTCCATTCTTGCCCAGATGGAACAATTTGGCTCATTTAACAGCATTTCTGTGGTGCCCATTTTGCCATATGGAATAATGGGCCTTCTCTGATTACTCCTGATTCTTTTGTGTCCACAATCACAGCAAGCTGCTACCCCTCTGGCTAGGTCGATGCTGATTAGAAGTCTATAAGCTTTGATTTCCCAAACCCCAACTGGACTGGGAATACCACAGAAAATCTTAGTAGATCTCTGTCTCCTTTATGTGCCTCTTCCCCCATCCCTGCACCCTTCCTCCTCCAAAAAGTTACAAAGAGGTAGATCCAACTGCTGCAGTCATCACGGGCTACGACCTGGAAGCATAACAGAATCCATGGAATATAACATGGAATCTGTAGAGTCAATTATAACCGCAAGCTAAATACAATTAGAATTTGTGCGCCTGTCTCTTACATGTCCTCTTACATCACTCACGCACAGCACCAAAAGTTATCTCACACAGAAGCACAAGGTGTACTTTATTGCACACATGCCTTGAAAATGTTCCGGAGGAACAAAACACGCGTTGAGTGTAATTTTGCTCCTACACGTGTCTAGATCCATCCCACACCAGAATTAGAATATGGATAATATGGATTCTTAATTTAAAATCATGAAATGTACTTACCTTACCTTAACCCTGATTTAATATTTTTATAGTGATCTTCTCTTGGGGAAGTTATAGGTCACCTTACTTGCAGTGGGACTTGTATTTCTTTGGAACTTATGTGGGACATGAAACTTACATTTTCTGTTTTCCTATTCCAAATACAATTGTAATGTCCAAATTATAAATACTGTCAAAGGTTTATTGCATAGAAATCAATTTGTAGGAGTGCTGCCTCCAGTAATAGTGCTTATGTTCACACAGTAATGCGGGCAGTATTCACTGCTCCACTATCTGGGAACACATTGATCATCTAGTGATGGGAGTTATGGTTTAAGGACCCTCATTATATTCTCCACTAGATTTCTTGATATATCATTAAAAATATGGGATTAATTCTGAGTGTGGCTGCGTATCCCAGCGTCACATTTTGTAATCTTTAGCTCACACCTGTGTCTGAAGAAGGACACACCTACTCGAAGACAAATCTCTATGGATGGGACCCTTTTTATCTCTGAAGATATTCCTAAGAGCACATCATTTTTGTACATTTTCCCAATTAGTTACTGATTCTTTCAGCACCTCAAACATGCAGAGTCGAAGGTAACTATTTACGAGCCTTAACAGAAACATCAAAGGTTAGTTTGCTCAATATTATGTCCTTGAAGTCTGAATGCACACCGAGGAATGTGTTTTTTATATGCACAGTGTGTCCTATTTTCATTATCTGTGATTTAGAGGCACTAAAACGAAATGGCTCGCAATAAAACAGACGAGCAGGTTCTGCCATTAAAAGGGTATCAACCAGGGTCCTTCTAGAGCTCAAATCCCTGCTATTGTGTATTTAAAAGGACCTTAAAATTAAACTGCGCATTTCATTACTATCATCTGCTCTAATTACGAGAACACGTCATCAGATATGTGCTAAACTTAAAAGAGCAAAAATACTGATCCCTGAGAAGGTTACTGCAAACACGTGCTCTATTTCAACTGGAAGGTATTAAAATAGTTTCGAAAAATAATTGTAGGCCTAGTTTTAACCGTGTATCCCCTTCTCTCGATATTAACATCTAACGATCTCAGACCCGCATTCTAAGTTGCTCGGGGTGATGAAAAAGTAAAATCGCCAAGGAGAAAACTGTTACCAAACCTTCCGGTTTTACCATGGGGGGCTTTTACCTCTACCTTCTGAGTTTTTCAGTTAGGAATCAGGAATAACAAGCGGTTTTGGTTTTACCGCAAAGTCAAATTACATTTTAACCCCTTTCCGGCCTACACAACTTGTGCTAAGGTTCTGTTTTACTAATCTATCTGTCTATCTATCTATCTATCTACAAGTTGAGAAAGTAATTTGCATGGGATTAAATATATTTAGGGCTCACGGCATTATGGTATTTTTTTTTTAATATTCCTGTCTGTTTTTAGCCATACTTACTTTTTTCTAATTTATCTCTGTTTATCCATACTTTAGGTATTGTGAAAAAATGAAATTGAAACTAGTTTATTTCCACGTTTATTTAAATAATAAATCTATACTTCTATTTGAATGCCTGATACAGCTCAACAGTATGAAAACCCATAGCTAATAATTCAGTACACTGGTATGAAAACATGCACATATAAGTATCAACCTTGTGCACAACCTTGTTTAAGCCTCATTACTAAAATGTCTCTATTTTTTAACTCTATTACCTTTCAATCTATCTGCACAGCTATTGGCCTGGCAGTCCTGATTAACAGCATTTAGACTCACTCAAAAAAAACAACATAAATTCCGACATTATCCTCATTTAAAAAATAAATACAGACAGGCAAATAATTTGCCTTCTGTCTGTACTTATCTGTAAACAACAGTAAAAACAGAAAACACGGGGCTTTAGTTATATTGTTCCTTTCAGGAGGAGTTAAAGGGTCTCTTACTGCAGTTGACTGAAGTGTTTCTACAAACACATTAGGTTTCCAGGTGAAGTTCTAGAAGGTTTGGGGACGAATACCAATTTATGATTCGATTTCTAGTATCCCAGTCCCAAATACCAACCTGTCTGTAGGTAATATTGCCTGCTATTTACAAAAAAAAAAGAAAATGTTCTCCAATTAAGCATTTGAGCATACTTAAAACGTTGTTTCTCTCTTTATACTTAGATAGATTTCTGCTGGTGTTGTCTATACTGGAAGTTATGTGAAAATTATGGTTGAGACTCTCTGATGACAAAAATAATTGGATGTCTCCTTTAACAACAACACCATAGCTGAACCAGTGTCTGGAATTGTTTTTATTTGCAGCTCTCAATTTTCGTCGTTTTTAATACTTCTGGGCTATTGTAGAGTATGTCTAAGACAACAGGACTTACAGTTCCAGGCGGCTGTGTGTCAGAATATCGAACACAACATTATTTTATCTTAAAAAGCATGACAGGAAGAAAATTTACCATAGAGTTTCTGGTTGTATACCACCTCAGAAACTCAGCTATTACAAGTAATAGCAGAGTAAAAAGGAAACTGAAATTTCGATGAATACATTCTCAATGGATGATACAGTCATTATATATCGTCTTTTTAAACAAGTTTCAATTTTTTTTATTTCTTGCTGTGGGTAGTGGAAGCCAACGTTTCGATAAGGCATTATTGACAAACTGCAAGATCACACATTTTATGCACTCGAGCACTACATCACTAAAAAACTTCAGCCCAGTTGAATTAATCCTGCACACGTCAGGGATTGCTAGAAATCGACAGGTTCACTTTGAAATTAACCAGCTCCCTCAAACCAGCTTTGCAAATTCCATTGTAGCGGTCCCATTGAAGGTGATGTATGGAAGTAATAATGCATAACTCACTTTTGTACAAAGTTGTAAAATGTGCTTCACGATTCAGCAGCCAACATTTTTAATGTGAGTGTGTGTGCCCTTCTATACACCTGTCTTCAGCAGATTGGCACTTGTTTGCCTTGCTTCTGATTTAAAATTGAAGAATCTAAAGGAAATGCTGTGCCTCATTTTAGCTTGCTTCAATTTAAGTAGTGTAGAACGCAATACAAGCTTATTTCATGACTTATGTTCGTCTCCTTCAGTCAATCCTAAAAAAAAGCATACACATAAACGGATGTGTTGTTTTGATATACAAAATAAAAACATGGTAGGTCTGTTGTGACTACTGAACATCTGTGGTGTTTACAGTGTATTACACATTACTGGCACAATCTGTCATAAAGTACAGTTTTGCCTCACCTAGGCCGACATGTTTCAGTGAAGTACCAATTTAGGGGTAATCATGCACCCATATTGGGCCAAGTTCGTTTCTCTACTCCCTAGAAGGAGGGACAACCCACACACAGTAGCAGCCGCGGTCGGTAGTAGGAGTAACTGCAGGGTGGTGACGTGGGGAGGGGGAGGGGGAGAGGCAGGGTGGGGGGTAGTAAACTATGGATTTCGGAGGTTTACAGGTAAGTTAACATATAAATTAATAAAACGAATTTCGTTGCTTGCACAGCATCGCATTTGGGGATGCAGTGCACGCAACACAATTTGTTTTATTAATTTGTTTGTTAATTTACCTGTAAACCTCCGTAATCCATAGTTTACTACCCCCCACCTTGCCCCTCCCCCTGCCCACGTCACCGCCCTGCAGTTACTTCTACTACCGACCGCGGCTGCACAGTAAAGCAATTAACAGTGTTTTACCCAGTTGCCGGAAAAGGACTGAGTGAGGAGGAAATCTGTATCTGTTAACTAGCTTGTCAGACTGCATCCAGGCAGGGACTGACCAGGTCCACAGGAACAAAGAAGGAGGGCCTTGTCTTTGAAGTTTTGGTGGAAAGAGATCAGGCAGCTATGTCAACTAGGGGTGGAGCTGAGCCTCTCAAGAGAGCTTTTTCCATTGACAACTTGAAGTACTATATTGGATTGTCACAAAATGCTGTGCAGGAGGATTGAGACAGTGGTCAAGTGATGATATGGCACCCTAGGATTACCCAGAAATGACTAGGTTCTAGAACTTTCCTCCCTCACTTAAAAACCCATGAACAAGAAAGAAAAATATGAGAAGACACAGGACCTAGGAGTGATGATGTGAAAGAATGCCTGCTGAAAAGAGAAACCACCGAATGCCATGCAAGGATGGGCGTTGGGCTCTGACTCTGGTTGACCCCAGAAAATCCCCCTGAGGTATAGGTGAGGGAAATGACCTGCTGGGAGACCCTGGATGGTTCCCTGGACCTGCTGTGGATTGGCCCTTGACCCTGCTGCTTTTACACAATGGTGCCCTGCAACAAGGTACAATGGGGCCTGGAAAGTGCAGAAGGGAAGGTGTTCCACTTGCTGGCTGTGGAGGGACTGTGCAAGCCAACCCCTTAAGCAGGTGAGAGTCTTAATATTACAGGCAGAGAACATGTCTAGTGGAGGGAGAATTAAAAACTAAATTCACCATGCAAATCCCGCCCGCCAGGGAGAACACCAAGGACTTATCCCAGTTTATTCAATAGCCAGAGTAGCTGCCGAACAACTGGAAAATGTGAATGAGTCTATGGAACAATTGACAAAGTTTGTGGGCATAAAGCAGGATGTTGTCTGCGTAATATGCGTTCCTCCCACCCACCTCCTACATCAATGCCTCGCACGAGCGGATCTCCCCGCACCCATGTTGCCAGTGGCTTAAGCAGCAGCACAAAAGGTAGTGGCGATAATGGGCAGCTTTGCTGTGTACCCCTGTGCAGCCTGAATGATCTAGAAATCACCCGTTTACTCGGACCCTTGCTAATGGGGGGAGTACAGGAGTTTAATCCATGCGCAGAACTGTGACCCAAATCCCAGTCTGGAAACAGCCACGAAGAGATAGGGCCACTCAATACTATCGAAGCCATGCGCGCATCCAGAGACAGAAGCACGGCTGATTCATTTGGTCGTTTCGTTGCCATGTGCATGACTCCATACAGGCGCCGGAGGTTCAGCCTGGTGCTTCAATGTGGCATAAATCCTGACTGGTCAGGATGTATTAACGTGTGTATTACTGGGCCTAATCTATTGGCCAGCACGTTTGCCAGGACCTTGGTCTCAGAATTAAGTAGAGAGATGGGTCTGTAAGAGCTACATAGATTGTGGGGTTTCCCTGTTTTCGGTATCAGCACGATAGTTGCCAGTCTTAGGTCTACTTGCAATTGTCCATCTATTTTTGCAGTAAGAAACATGTTAAGCAGGTGTGGGGCAACTTTTCCTTATCTGATTGCAAGTCCCCTACTGCTACTAAACTTAGACTTCTTGTCTAAGTTAGACTTTTGGTCTAAACTTCGACCAAAAGTCTAACTTCAGTAGTAGTAAAGTTAGACTTTTGGTGTAAGTTAGACTTTTGGTCTAAACTTAGACCAAAACCCTAACTTTACTACTCGTAAACACACTCTGTGAATACCGAAAGTCATAAAATTAGACTTTCGTCTCAGATTACTTCTGTGAATCGGGCCCAAGGTTACTGTGCAATTGTTCCATGACTGGCAAGACATTTATCACCCTTATAAGTCCCTAGTAAATGGTAACTGTGGTACCTAGGCACTAAAGAGGGTTCCCAAGGGCAGCAGCATGCATTGTGCCACCCTAAGGGATCCACCACCAAACTCATGCAGACTGCTATTGCAGGCTGCATGAAATGGTGCAAGCAAAAGTGAAAACATGACATAGCACGCACCCTGTGTATTATGTCCCCAGACACCGCATGGAATGTATGTAAGTTACCCCTACAGCAGGACTTACAGCCCTAAGGTAGGGTGCATTATTTTACATCTGAGGACATAACTGCCTGAGCAGATATGCCACTGTGGTGTATAGTGCAATTACTAGACAGTACAAGTGAAACATGGCAGCCATCTTGAGTACATGCCCAGGGCACTCATCATTATGAGTTCCCCACCTACATGATGGGTTCAGTGAGACCTACAGTGTTTGGTATCAAACACCTTGTCTTAATGCATCCATACTCTATAGTCAGAAACAATGCCTTCTCCGGCTGAAGGTGCTGTCACCGTCTCCAAGCAGGATGGCTAGTAATCAGCATATTGGCAGGAGGCTTCAAAGGCCACTGCCACCTTTGATATGCATCCCCGTCTTCCCCTAGGCAGGGAAAATGCCATCCTCTGTGCAGGGCTTATTTGGCAACAGGACAGACAGACAAATTAGCTAATCAGGAAGCATGCTCACTATCAGGCAGGACTCTAGCAAAGGGCTGCTGGCTGGGGTGAGACTCGGTCCCCCAGAATTCTGTGCATGGCGCAGGGAGGCACAGATAATCCTCCAGCGCGTCAAAAGCTGCTCCACACACCCACAGCACATGACACTGGCAAAGGGCCGTCCGAGGCCGGTGTGCAACACTCTCTTGGGCTGCTGGCTGGGTAGGGACTCGGTTCCCCAGCATTCTGTGCATGGCGCAAGGAGGCGTAAACAATGCTCCCAGTGCTGTAAAAGCTGCTCCTCACTTCTACAGCCCAGGACTCTGGAAAGAGCCATCCGAGGCCAGTGCGCAACACTTTCTTGGGCTGCTGGCCGGGGTGGGACTCAGTCAGTCCCCCAGCATTTTGTGGATGGCAAAGGGAAGCAGAGACAATCCTCCCAACGCCGTAAAAGCTGCTCCACACTTGCACAGGACTCTGGCTAAAGGCCGTCCGAAGCCAGTGTGCAACATTCTCTTGGGCTGCTGGCTGGGGTGGGACTCAGTCCCCCAGGATTGTGTACGTGGTGCAGGGAGTTGGAGACAATCCTCCCTGCACTCTTATAACTGCTCCACACTCCAGCAGAGCGGGATGGGCATAGGTAAACACCCAGGCGAAGTCTGGGCCAGGGCGGGCCTGTCTGCACCCGTCCACTTCCGGGCAAGGCTGGGCTGGGCCACCGCTCTAGGTCCTTTGCCCTGGGATATCACGCCCATGTGAGAACTCCACTGTGAAAATCCCAATAGTATTGATTGAGGTAAGAACATGGGGAAAAGAAAGTCGGTTATGCCGGCCACTAAAGACCGCCCCTTGGTTGCAACCATTACTCGTTTTTGGACCACTGATATGGGAGCAATTAATGCATGGAGGAGAGGTTAGGGCCACAAAGAAATCTCGGCAAATTAGGCCTTTGCAAGGAGGCACTCTGTGGAAATCGTGAATTCATGTGTTTTCAAAGGCGACTTAGAGATTGTCTCCAATGACGGTCAGAATACTCAGATTGAAGCCTCCTGTTCACCGCCCCCAATAAAGGCCAAAGGTAGTAATAAGCCCCCTCCAAAACGAAAGTTGCCCCCAGTTGCGAAGAAACCAATCTTTAGTAGGGGGGACACTGTGATATCACCTCCGACCAACCCAGTTAAAGAAATCACCAATGAAGTCTTGATACATATCCAGTTTGCAGATATTTCAGATAAATCTTTAAAAACGTACTTTGATCCAGCGCTGGCCTTAATATTATTGACACATCCTTGAAATTTTTAATGGGGTCAAGTTTAAGCAGATTGTTGGGCAAATCTGAAAAACCGGTGGTACTAAATCAAAGATCACAGTCACAAACTGTTAATCTAAAACAAGGCAGACTACATGAGGGTGGCCAACAAGATATCAACAAGGAAAATAGTATTGCTTTGAAACCTTTTGATCATACTGCACAAATCATTTAATCGGGGGAATCTGTGGCACAAACATGCGCTCAGCGGGGAACTGGACCGGGGCCTAATTCACTATTAAAAGAAGGAATTACCAGTGTAGGTCAACAGGCAGTAAGACCAAGTTCACAAACAATTCTGCAGTTCCCACCTGAAGCAACTCCGTTGGTAATCATTTAAAAAAAAGTCCCACCCCAGCCTCAAGACGAAGACCCTCAACAATGAAAAAACAAGGCTGTACATTGGATACAAAAAACTACATAGGGACATATCAACAAGGGCTTTATCTCTGTTTTTTGGCTTTAAAAGCCAAAAAAGCAGAGATAAAACTAGCGCCCTATCAGCAACAGGGTGCTAACACGCAAATTCGCATGTTAGCACCCTTTTACTCTACGCTCCCCCTTGCATCTCTAATGAGATGCAAAGGGGGCTTTCCAGAGTAAAATAAGCGACATTTCTCCTATTATCAAGGATATCGCTAACCCTGTTAGCGATAAAAAAAGCAGCGCTTACCGCGGTTAATGCTGCTTTTATACGTCTGGTATTTTTCTGACTTAGCCATGATATCCTATGTAAGGAGGACGTCATGGCTAAGTATGTCTATCCCTATCAGCAAGCTATCGCCAAACCTTGTGGGATTATCGCTGTATTTCCAACGATAATCTCACAATTGGCAGATTGCGCGCTGAATTTGATCACTCTGGAGATAAGCGTTGCTAATAGCATGCTATCGCCGCAATAAAATTCAGAGTTGGCCGGCGATAACTATCCTCGCACTAAGAGCGCTGAGCGATAATTATCGCCGGCTCTTGCTGATATGCCCCATAGTGTCATAGTTGTGAGGACTTGTTTAAGAGCATAAACAATGTTCAGGGAGTATCCTGGGTTGGCTCCCAACCAAAGGAGGATACAGGAGACTGCATTGCTGTAAATTTCAGAAAGAAGTATATGGCAGGTTTTCTCTTGGAAAGACTGTCCAGGTCGTGCTTCTTAAGGGCGGGATTATGACAGTACCTCTGGGCTATTTTTTATAAACCAAACAAGCAAGTTCCTTCGAAGTTACATTCCACTCACTGAGGTGCCCCCGAGTTATTTGCCAACCTACAATCGTTTCTCTCCTTTGGAACAAATTGATTGACTGCAAACCCAGAGGATATCCACTGCTCAGGCTCTCACAAGGGAGGACGCAACACAAATTATACAGGGTGATGCGATCTCTCCCTCAGTTTGTACTAATATGGAATCAGACATTACAATCACACCCGGGAAAGAAGGGGATGAACATGTTACGCTTAATCATGACATAAATGGCTGTGTAGGTGACAGGACAGACTGTACAAAAGGTTAATAATCTTAAGTGTTTATTTTGGAATGTGGCTGGGGAGGGTGAGAATTGATAATTGGCTAGATTTTATAAAGGGCTATGATATTGTCTGCCTCCAAGAAACCTAGGCCCGTGACATAGTACATATTGATGGGCTTGTATCTATCCATACTCCAGCTGCTCACTCGTTGGGTGGCCATGACCGCAGTGGTTTGCTTACTTTAATGGCAAACACCATGGATAACAAAATCTGTACTTCTAACTTGGACTCGACACATTTCCAATTTGTTAACATTATGTATAATTCAAATGTCACACTTATAATTGTTACTTTTTATCATAATAAGTTTACCTCTGTAAATACCAAAATAGCCACCAGGCTCGAAAACTCCCTCAGCAAACATCTCATGGAACTGAATCCTGATTACATAATGTTGTGGGCCGGGGATTTTACTTGCAGTTTATGTTCCCTTTCAAAACTGTCTGCCTGTAAATATATGGGAGAGACTTCCGAGGATCTATGTCATTTTCAACATAGCCCCTGTGGCGATGTTTTTAACTCTATACTATCCAAATTCTATATATTTTTAACAATAGACCTTATCACTCGGGTAAGACAGGAGGAGATTACATATGACGGCAGAGGCCAAGGCGATTTCATAGCTCTTTCTGAATATTATAAAGTCCGTATGTTTTTCCATCCTAAAAATAAATTTTAGTGATCACTTCCCTCTGTCCATCCAGTTTGAAACACAAAGTAAGAAAGCGACTCCAGATGTACTACCGATAATCTATAACAAAAACAAGGGCCTCATGCATAAATGGGCATCTATAAACACTGTTCTTGAAACATTAGTGAATAAAAACAGGCCTCAAATTTTGACCTGCCTAGAAAGTGATATAGACCCAAAAAGCATGTTCTTTCGCTGATATAACCAAAACAATAAATGAAATCTTAAAAATGTATAGCAATCAAATTTCCCCCAAACCTTTTAGTTCAATAGCGAATGCTCAAGGAGTCATAATAACCTTATTATGGCTTTATAACGCAAGTCCAGAGACATAGGGACTGTGAGATCCTGCAGATATAACTACAGACAGGTTGTTACGGGTCGTAGGGAGACTATTAGGAAAGAGCTGTGGGAGAGATTATATGAAGCTTGTGTTACCAAAGATTCAGGCTTCTTTTAGAAGACTATGAATGCCCCTTTTTTTCAGGACAGTCATATTAGCTGTATCAATTCCACACTCCCTCCTGATGAATGGGTTGGTCACTTTTCTGAAGTTTACAAGAGTGGAGGGGTGCACATCTGGACAGCAGAATCTGATAATCACATAGCTGGAAGTGTGCGAAAGATGCCCCCCACCCCAACTGTTCAGGAAGCAGCAAAGGCACTAAATCAGACTATAGAGGACAAAGCACCTGGCGCTGACGGTGTCCCGTCTGATCTTTTTTTGGCAAAGCCTGATCTATGGCTTCCAGTTTTAACCAACATCCTAGGCTGTGTCGCAATCTCGGGCCCATTATAATCTTGGTCGAGTGCATGAATTGTTTCCATTTTTAAAAAGGGAGATAGGCCAAACCCTAAATGTTACTGCCCAATCTCACTGATTGACTACACATGTAAGTTAATGGGCAGGGTTTTACTTGATCGTTTAGAAACATGGCTAGCCGAAAAACGGAAATTTCCAGACATTCAATATGGTTTTAGGAGAGGTTTGGGCACCGTCGAGCAATGCCTTATTTTCCATTTGGTGATGAGTAAATACACGCTGGTAAAAAAACAGCAATCTTCATCTCAGATTTATAAACCTGAAATCAGCATTTGACTGGGTGGTGAGAGGGATACTCTGGGAAAAGAGGTTAGTAACGGGCATAGATGCACCCATGGTTCATGTTTTAGCTCAGATGAATCAGGACATGATGGGCAGAGTAGATATGGGGCAGAAGGTGAACTGTCAGCTCCGATTAAAATGAACTTTGGGGCCAGACAAGGGTGTCTGCTAACCCCATTTTTGTTTTGCCAATATATTAACGATCTGGAGAGTTATCTGAATGAGGGGGAGGTTGATGTCCCAAGGGTGGGTCAGAGAAATCTTCCTGCATTATTATATGCAGACAATTGTGTACTGATTTCAAGAACTGGTGTGGGTTTACAAATCCTTCTTAACAGATTCAATGATTGTATGAGTAATTTGGGCCTAATGACTAATGCAGCTAAGTCACACTTCATGGAGGTGGGGAAAGCATATTCTAAATTAAGATATTGTTTAATTAATAATGATAAGCTAGTCCAGGTATCACATTTTTCCTACCTGGGTGTCCCTTTCGACCATAAAGGCTCTTGGCTCCATCTTATTGACGTTAGGAAGAGGAGCTTTGATAAAACTCTTGAGGCTCTAATCAGGTTCGCAAGGAATTTGGGCGCCAAACTCATCGATGCAATAATTAACATCTATATTGCATGGTGTTGTACTGTAATCTTGTATGGGGCTGGGGTCGAGGGATTTTGTAATGTTTCTACCTTGCAAACATCAGAAAATGTTTTCCCTAGAAGACTAATGTCAGTCCCTTTCAGCCTCCCAAGTATCTTATGTCACATGGAACTAGGCCTGACTATTTAACACATCGCGTTCAAACTGCCCTTATTATGTTATGGCGCTCAATTTGGACAAATGAAGAACCAGCCCTCAATCGAGCAATAGTACAGAATTGTTTAAGTTTGGATAATGTTCACAAAATACCCTGGCTTTGTTACATCAAAAGGCAGCTTGAATTCATGGGGAGGCGAGATTGCTTTACCAATCAAACAACTTATTACTACTGTCACGAAATATCAGCTAAAGCAGGAATTTTTAACTGTTTTAATTGAGCAAAGGGAACGTATTGAACTTAGCAAGAAGCGTGTAGCTCATTATCTCCCCTTGGTTAGTACCGAAAGAATAAACCCATACCTTTTGCTCCCTTTTGGTCACTCTAAAAGATTCTATCTTATCAGACTTAGATTTAGCTTTATTCACTTACTGGTTTCTTATTCAAGCAAAGTATATTGTGACTCTGACCTGGACCCCTGCCCATGTGACTCCAACTCATCCCAGAATATGCTGCACTTTCATTCATTCTGCCAACTATACTCTAAACCACAAAGAATACATATGTCAAATGGTTTATAAATCCATCCATGCCGCAGTGCGATTAAGGAGTCTAGTAGGGAAATGATCGATTTTAATATTTAGTATTGCATTTTAAAGCAGTAGCCACCCAAGAAGAGGCAGTACTGCTCCAGTAGGTCACATCCATCTCCTCACCAATGAGAAGACACCAGGACCAACCAGAGCCACACAGCACCAATACCCAGTGTACTGGACCCCTTGCAGCAACTAAAGCCTGTTTGAGTCCAATCCAGCCTCCGATGACTCCAAGACCGAGCAGCTGTTGAGGGATGTCAGCACAACAGAAACCCACTTCAAGAGTGGCCCAGCTATCCTGTTTTTGACCCTTCAACCGGCGAGACCAACAATCGTGAGTGCCGTTGATGCACAAGTCCAGTTGACATAACGCCAATGCACCCGAACACCTCAGCCTAAATTACCTAGAACCGACTGTGCTTCCCATCTCCTAGGGCCCTCTAGAACCAACCCCCCCAGCTGGGAGCTCCCAGACTTATCCCTAAGCTCCCGTCTGCAGCCTCTTTCTAGGTGTCCACCCCTCTCTCCTTTGGCGAAGCTCGCAAAGCTACCAACCCGACCAGTACCTCTGGACCAGAGGCTCAAAGTCAGGTAAAAACTAACTGCTGGTAGTTGTTTGCACCTTGGCCCCTTACCACCTTAAGTCCTGAAGGGGACCCCCAGTATCCTATTGCAAGGAACTGTATGCAGTATATACCTTTTTTCATATAGAAAAGCACTGCTGTGTAAAGACACATTTGAGTGAACATTTTACTTGCCTGTAAAAATCAATACCTTGAAAAGTGTTTACTTTATCCCAAAGTTCTTTTTGTTGAAATTCATATACAAATATGTGTTATTTTTTCTAAATTTGTCTTGGATTTATTCTTGAGTGTATCTCGTTTATTGGCACTGTGAGTACAATAAATGCTTAGCATTACCCTCTGATAAGCCTAAATTGCTTGCTCACACTACCACAAAAAAGAGCATTTGGGTTTGTTAGTTGTGCCTTTGTAAACCAATAAGGGAGGCCCGGACTCTCTGCACAGCGTACATCATTTTGGTACACTATATAGAGCGCTAGCTTCCTACAACAGCATTCTTTAACAATTTAACAATCTGTTTCTCTTTTGAGAATTTTGACCACTGTTGACACTCAACTGGTGATCTCACTTTTACAAAATCACCAACATAAACTGTAATGTTTTTCACATACTTTCAAACATCAAAGTACTTCTTCAATTCATGCTGGAGTTTCAATCCTCTTTCCTTCTTTTCACCAACACCATTTAACATTAAACCTTCTCCCAAAATCATCCATCCTGGAAAGTTTTGTATTCATGGATCTCCTTTTAAAAAGGCTAAATGGCGTATTCCAATTGGTTGCATGTGGTGACAACCTGTAAGCTGTGACACCATTTTCCAATCTAAATTGTTTATTCTGGCGAAGGGTATGCTTCTTTTTAAGGTTTTATTTAACCTCTCAGTTGAACCATTAGTCTCTGGATGATGGCAGATGCCACAGACCTTAAAGTAATTTTCCAATTCTGGAGAACAAAATTGCAGACCATTGCCCAACAAAATGGAATTAGGATAACTTTCCATTTTCAATTCTTTCTCCAAAATCTAATTACACTGATTGAGTAAATAGCTTCTACACAACTCACTTCAATCCACGGGGAATACACACAACATGAATGGCCAGACACATGGTAGCATTAGCCTTGTGCCCAAACCATTGGCACCTGAATCATGTTCCTAGAAAATCTATGTAGAACTTTGACTCAAACTCTTTCCCTTTGCTTTCAGTTGCACCTGTTTTATGTTTAACCTGACATACTACCTTTTCACACATGTAAGCTTGTCATCTTTACTCAATTCACCGACACATTTAACCATGTGTTCTACTTGTTTCGCTGTAGCAATCACTTCCTCCAATGGTGGTTCATCTTTTAACCATAGTTCTTCTCTAATCTTGTCATTGAAACACTTAAAAACAAATTGATGGGGGAGGAGCCTAGCGCGCAACCAAGATGGCCGCGTAGGCTTGTGGCTCCCGAGGGCCTCCGCAACCTCCCACGTCTATCCTGTCATAATCCTGGTTTTCTCGATGGGCTTCTGTTTATGATCTTGCGCTAAGGTGCCACTCGTTTTCCAAATCGAAATTGGACTCCGGGAACCGGTTTTGTGGCGATCTGAAGTTTGCGGCCTTCTTCGGCCTTGGTCCCGAACTCGAGTTGGTGAAGTGTCCGGGTGCGAAGTGAACAACAGCGGCATGCCAGGCTGGGCCAGCCCCGGACCCCGTGCTTTCACTTTCGGTTTCGTGTTGATCTGCGGAAACTGACGTCGGGACATTGGGTGAGCAGCGCCGAGGACGGAGTGCATAGCCTGATTCTTGAACTGTAAACGGGCCTATTTCAGTTGGTGGCCCTCATCTCCTGGCCTTCCTCCGGGTGCTGGAGGGTGCTGACCTTGGTGGTCGCCGACGATGACGACGACGAGAGTGGACGGCGATAAGCTGAAACCCAAGTCTACCCGGAGGTGAGCCTATTCCCAGGCCAACAATATGGACCGCTATGCGCAGCCAAAGGGATCCCCTAGTGGATCACGTAAATCGCCTGAGCCGCCCAAGGAGGCCTCGGGCGCATCATCCGAATTGACTCTGCTGGATGTCATGGGGGCCATTGAGGAGATGAAGGCGACTGTGAACCAGCAATTTGATACCTTGGCTAATAAATTGGACTCGGTGTTGATTGATGTCACTTTGGTCAGAGCGGACCTGTCCAAAACTAATGACCGGGTCGACTCATTGACTCAAGCGGCGTCGAGCCTAACGGTAGATGTGGCCGCTTTGCAGACGACGGTGCGGAGGTTGCAGCTCGCCAGTGACCTGACTGATCGTCGCCTTGAGGACTCCGAAAGCAGGGCCAGGCGGAATAACGTCCGTATTATCGGGGTGCCCGAACGATCGGAGGAGTCTGCTGTGGATCTTTTTGTGGAGGATCTAGTGGTGACTCATCTAGCACCCAAAGGGCTGAGCAAGTTCTTCGCCGTGGAACGGGCCCACAGGATTCCAGGGGGTGCGCCGAAGGTGGGTGCCCCCCCGCGGCCTATCATTGCCCGACTTTTTAATTTTCGGGATAGAGACGCCATCCTTCAGGCATCGAGGGTGACTGGGCCAGTAAAATTTGAGAACTCTAATGTTAGCTTTTACCCAGACTTCACGCAAGCGGTTCAAAAGCAACGGATGGGATTCTCGGCCATCAAACGGCGCTTGAGAGACATGGAGTTGAAGTATGCAATGCTATTCCCGGCTAAGCTGCGGGTCGAGTTAGATGGTCGCTCACACTTCTTCGACCGGCCGGAGGCGGTGGGAGAGTGGCTGGACGCCCTACCCAGGAGTCGAGGTCGGGAAGGTCGGATGGCGGAGAGCGGAGAGGGTTTGACGGAGTAGGAATGGAACTGTGATCCTGTCGATGGCCTGGACTGGTAACGTTTTGCACCTGTGGCTGCACTGGACTCCAGTTTGTAACTCTTTGCCCCGTGGTATTTGGAGGTTGCTGGGGGCTTGCTGGGGCCCTTTCCTCCTTCAGGGTTTTTTTTTTTGTCCTTTCTGTAGTGAGTTTCATATTGGGGCGACAGGCACACTGCATGTTGGGGGGGCTGTTCGGGCTCACGCAGGGGTGCAGGGTGGGGGGAGTTCTGTTGGGGTTGATGGGGTGGGGTTGGGGTTTGTTTGTTTGTTTCACAAGGCGGGGAAATGTTTTTTGTTGTGCTATTATGATTGTGCTCTCCGGGAGGGGGATAGTTTGTGCTGGGAGGGATGGGGGGTAAGGGGTTGAGACTTCTTTCATGGAATGTGAACGGACTGGGGGACAGGATAAAGCGGGGTGTAGTCCTGCAGTTCTTGAAACGTATTTCGCCTGACATTGTGTTTCTGCAGGAAACGCACCTCATAGGGAACTCTTTCCATGCCATGAACAGACGTGGATATCGCCTTCTGGCCCATTCTGGTTTCACCTCTGGCTCGAGGGGAGTGGGCATTTTAGTCAAGACCTCTCTCCCGTTGGTGGTGGATGAAGTGCTCCACGACGACAGAGGGCGGTACACTGCGCTGGTGGGGAGGTGGGAGGGTAAGCTGATTTCGCTGGTCACGGTTTACGTGCCGCCGGGCCTGCAGACGGCCACCTTTGCTGATTTGGGGCGCCTGCTACTTGGGCTTCCGGGGGGGGTTTTGGTCTTGGGGGGGATTTTAACGCGGTGGTTTCCGGAGTTGAGGATCGACACCCCCCTAGGGACCTCCCTCGGGCCCAGAATTGGCTGGGGGGCTTTCTGGATACCCTGGGACTGATAGACTGCTGGCGGTTGAAACACCCTGGACAGGCGCAATATACCTTCCACTCTGGGGCCCACGGTAGTCTTTCGAGGCTTGACTATATGCTAGTGCCTGCGGCCCAAGCTGGGATGATCGGGGAAGTGCGACACTTGGCACGCGGTATATCTGATCACTCCCCTCTTTTGCTACACCTAGATATCGCCTTGGGGGCGGAGGGGAGGGTGGCGCCGATCAACCCCTGGTACCTACGAAACCCCACGATCCGTGCAGACCTGGTTAAGTCCCTGGAACACTATTTTAATGACAACGTGGGGTCGGTGTCTTCCGCCATCTCCCTTTGGGAGGCCTTTAAGACGGTGCTCCGGGGCCAGGCTCTGTCTCTCATTTCCCATACCAAAAAATGCGAGGCGCAGGAGGTTGTTCGGCTAGAAAATGAGATCACCGAGTTGGAGATTGATTTGGAGCAAGGTGTTACGGATGACAGACTGCATGTGTTGGCGCTTAAACAGGCCGACTACAAGGCGCTGGTTACCGAATCTGCTAGGAGTATGAGCAGGGAGCAACAGGGGCGTTTGTACGATATGGGTGATAAGGCCGGGAAGTTGATTGCCTGGTTGGATAAGAGGGAGAGAGCGAGTCGAGTGGTGCCGGATGTTGAGAGGGTGGATGGTGTGCGTGTGACGGACCCCGGTGATATTGTTGATTGCTTTGCGGAGTATTTTCACGGGGTTTACTCTCCGGTCTCAGAGCGATCGGAGGAAGACTCTCGACTACTGCTTCGAGACATTGCTCTGCCATCTCTATCTGATGAGGATAAATTATTGATGGATGCGGCCCCGTCGCCGGATGAGATTGCTTTGGCCATTCGCTCTATTGCCTCTGGTAAGACCATGGGTCCTAATGGCCTTCCCATCGAATTATATAAGTTGCGCCCAGATAAGATTGCGCCGTATCTCCGGGACATGTTCCTTGAGGCTCAGGCGGCGGGTTCCCTCCCCCCTGACCAACGTCTTGCTACTACTGTTGTTATCCATAAGGAAAGGAAGCCGCGGGATCGGTGTACTTCTTACAGGCCTATCTCTTTGTTAAACGCGGAGCCCAAAATCCTTGCCAAGGTACTGGCCAATCGCCTGATCCGGGTTGTGGGCGACCTGATTCATCAAGATCAATCCGGTTTTATACCCCATCGCAATACCGCTTTGAACCTGCGGCGACTGCATGGCGTCCTCGCTAGAGCGCCATTCATCCGTGAGCCGGCCATTTTGGCGTCCCTGGACGCTACCATGGCGTTTGACACCTTGGAATGGCCGTATATTTGGGCAGCATTGGCGAAGTTTGGGTTTGGCCCGGGGTTTATCGGTTGGGTGAAATTGCTTTATGATAACCCACTGGCACAGGTGGTGGTCAACGGACGGGTGTCGGCTCCCTTTGTTTTGGGTAGGGGCACCCGACAGGGATGTCCGCTGTCGCCTCTTCTCTTTGCGCTTTGTTTGGAGCCCCTTGCGGAGTGGCTGCGGTGGCACCCCTCGATGCGTGGCCTTCGATGGACGCCGGAATACGAGGATCGTGTCTCCCTATATGCGGACGATATCCTCTTGTATCTTGCATCTCCGCGCAAATCGCTTATTGTATTGGTAGATGTGTTGAGCTCCTTTGGTCGCAACTCCGGATTGGTCATTAACTGGGCTAAGTCTTGTGTGTACGTTCTCTCCGGGGAGGCCCCCCCCCTTCCGCGGGGGTGCCCTATCCAGGTTGCGCAGTCGGGGTTCACGTATCTGGGAATCTTTATAACCCTGGACCCGGTGGCCCGGTATGAACGGAATCTTCTCCCCCCCCTTCAGCGCCTCAGGGCGGATGTGGCGGGTTGGCGGCGGCTGCCGCTCTCGCCGCTCGGCCGGGCGGCGTTGTTCAAAATGATGTCGCTGCCGCGCTTTTTGTACGCCCTGCAGAACACTATGGACGTAGTGCCGGCCCGCTATTTTCGGGAGGTGGAGTGTCTTCAGCGTCGATTGTTCTGGGATGGGCGGCCGCGGATTGCTCTCGCTAAACTAACCCTACCGTGGTATGATGGGGGGGTCGCTCTCCCTGACATTAAACGATATTATTGGGCCTCCCAGTTGGCTGCTATCAATCACGGGATGTATGGGCCTGCTTTGAACCCGGCTTTTGAGATGGACAAATTGTTATTGCCAAGCGGGGATTATAATCGAGCACTATACTCGGGGTCCCTTGATGCGCGGTTGACTGGCCCGACGCGGGTCGCGGTGCAGGTGTGGCATGCAGCAAATGCGGCGATGGGGTGGAGGGATCGCTTGACTCGGGCAACGCCATTGTACGCTTCCCAGCGTTTGGGTTATCTGTGTACTACGAAAGGCTTTGAGAAATGGGATATGATTGGTATCAGCAAGGTAGGGGATCTCTGGACGAAAGGGAAATTTAAGACGTTCGACATGCTGAAAACTGAATATCAGTTGAACGATAGGGAATACTTTCGGTATGCTCAGGTTCACCATGCCTTGTGTTCCGTGTTCCCGGACGTGGCGGCTATTCCAGAGTATTCCCCGTTGGAAGACAGAGTATTGGACGGCTATGTGCCGGATAGCACCATTTCGCTGATTTATAAGAAGCGTATCAATGATCGAATGGGTTTGCTGACCTCATTGCGAGAGACATGGACTGCCGACGGCTTGGAACTTGACGACGAGGATTGGGTGTAAGAGGTGGCTATCCCGGCCCATTTGCGTTTCGTCCAGCTTAAGATACTTCACAGAGTGTACGTCACGGGGCCTGGTTTGATGCGTATGGGGTACTCGGTGGATGGTCTGTGTAAGCGAGGCTGTGGACTACTGGGGACTTTCCTCCATATCCTGTGGGAATGTCCGGAAGTGACTCGGTTTTGGTGTAGAGTGCATGCGGTGTTAGAAGAAGTCACGCATGTTGCCTTGTTGCCGGAGATGTTTGCTGAATGTCTGGGAGCCGACTGATTACAATGTGATGCAGACGCAGTGGGTGACTCTGGGCTATATGGTAGCGAAGCGTGACATTGCACAACTGTGGGGCTCCCAGAGGCCACCAACGGTCTCAGTGTGGAAGGAACACATGGACTGGTGTATGTTCAGAGAGAAAACGGTTTATGTGGCGAGAGGCAAGCCTGGGAAGTGGATTAAGGTGTGGGGTCCCTGGAACTCCTATCGTGGAGGTATTTGCGCCCCGCCCCAGACGCGTGAGATGGATGCTGCTCTGTCTCCCTAACCCGCGCATTCCTATACGCTCCTGCGACATGCGAATTTGGTTTCTTTTGCCTGCCCCCCCCCCCTCTGTCTCCTTGGGTTTGTTTACTCCTTCGATGCGGGGAGCACATGTTATTGCCATTAACCCCCTCTGCCTTGTGTGTGTGATGTTTTTCGTTTTTTCAAAATATGAAACCTTTCTTTGCTTGTTTATGGACTACGGCTGCGGCCGGCGGAGTTGATTAGCACCCCAGTAGCTCTTTTTTGCTTCATCGATGTGAATGTAAAGATGTGCCTAGGTTTACACTGTGCGTTAGCGGCCGGCCTGTTGGTTGTAGGCCCATATTTGTATGTCTCTGAAACTGTAATAAAGGTTTTCCAAAAAAAAAAAAAAAAAAAAAAAATTGATGACTTATTCTTCATTCAATTCACCAGATTTGCAACTTGAGGCTAGTTTCCTGAGACTCATCACAAAATCCTCCACTAATTCATCTTTATCTTGCTATCTCATAACAAAATAATATCGTTCCATAATCATGCTGATCTTTGGCAGACAATAATGATCTAGTTTAAGACTGTAAATCTCATATTCATTTAAAGATCTTTGATCGGCGGCACTCAATTCTGGAAGCGTTTCCAAAATGTCATATCCTTTCCCACCTTGGCAGTGTAATAAAAGTGAATAACTACATTCTGCACTTATATTTGTGCCACATACTCTTGGATAGTTTGTAAAGATTTTCTTCCACTTTTGCTAATTTATTGTAGGTTCCCCTGGACTGCTCAAAAAGAACGGTGGGAGAGTGACATTCTGCATAGTTAAGTTGTACTCACAAAACCTGTCCGGTCACTGATGTGATACTGTAAACAGTCTCTTACAACTTGTTCCACCTCAATATTTATACCATGCCACCAGAATTGTAAACATAATCTTTCTTTGGTTTTGACTATGTCCATTTGGCCTTTATGTGCAAACAATAACAATTTGCTCTGCAATCCTTCTGGCGGAAATAGTCTGGTGCAACTTGTTAAAATCCCATCAACTAAGCGTGGTTATCCACCATACATTATTATCACCCACAAACTTCAAGTCTAATGGTATCTACTACCTCTTCTCTGGCTCCATATCTTTGTTTCTGTGTAGGAGAGTAGTAAATCTCTTCCTAAGGTTGGATGGGGATCGGAGCACCCTAAAATCTCAAAGAGGTGTATGGGAAGGTACAATTCTACAAGAAAAATATTATGACAAAATGGAAGAAAGAAAACTGTGCACAAAGTTTCTGGCATTCAGAGGGAGTAATTGTACACCAACTATAATTGTGCCACTGGAAAGGCCAACAGAAAGGCGTAGCCAGGAGTTCACAAAACCTTTCATAAAGTAAGCCTGGAAAACTGAGGCAGCTGTAGTTTTCCAGATGCATCCCTAAAATCAGGAATCTGCATCTATGCAAGGTAGTGAAACTGCAAGTGTAGATTTACAACTTCATCGTGAACAGTAACTGCATCACAGAACTAAGAAAAAGCTCAAATTGTATCATGTCCAAGAAGAATTTAAAGGTGGTTTTGTCCTACTATCGCTGTGTTTACCCCTTCACTCACCCTAACATTTTCTGAAACTTTGTACTCTGAAGAAGCCTTAGCTGAGCAGCCAGTGATATACAAAAAAGATGAATAAAAAAGTATTCAACCACAATAATCTACAGGTTTGGCACAACAAATGACATTAGCAGCCTATGTGGATTAGAAATAAGGTTGAACGTTATGCTATTTTTCTCTTTTTACCTTGTCCCAATAACATGTTACGTCCTGCATAAGAACCAAAGGGGCCTCCTCCTTTTCGTTTTGCCAGTCCTCCTTAGATTTTGAGACCTCGTCCAGCAATAAGAAGTTCTGTAATTAAAAAACAAAACGTAGCATTCTCAGTCCATCGAAAAACACATCTAAAAGACATGTCTCAATAAAGATCCTTTACGAAATGTATACAGTTATGTGGCATATTAGTAAAGTTATCATAATAATATAAAATAATTCATGTATGGTAGGCAGTGTATTGACAACTAATGTACCTCTTACTGTTCATGGGCGTTTTGTTTTTAAGCATTTCTCCCCTTTTGTGCAGAAACAGTCTGCCATTGGTTTCAACTCAATGCACACAAGAAATAATTAACTCCTTTCGACATAAAAACAACTATCAATAGAGACATTCTATCATTTGAACATACCATCAATTTAGACATACCCCTTCCAAGACAAAGATAAAGAATGTTGGATTGGATGGCTTGGAGGATGTGGCAGGCACTAAACATGGGCAATACAATAATCGTGCCCTCGTGGAACAAACTGAAAAGGAAACAGCAGGTCAGCTGAGCCAGACAGCCCTGCTCCCTAGAACAGCCCAAAAATAGCTGCCCAGCCACACCACCAAGCACTAAACAGCATGAAACTGGAGCTGTAGTCTAGCTAGCCCCAGTGCTCCATATGCCCAGTGGAAGTGAAATGTACATTTCAGAGTGCTGTTAGGGTTTCAGCAAGGAGTTCATATTGTACATTTCTGTTCAGGCTAGCGATATCTTGTGAGAAGTATGAATGCCTTAGTACTGGTATACTTTTGCCAGTCAGGAATAGAGGTTTACTGTTAGAGTTCTGTAGAATGCAGAACACAGCAATAATGGTGCACCGAGTTGAACTGTTTGTACTCAACTTAGGTCTCAGTACTGCAAAACATTACAAACTCCTGCTACACGACTGATTAAACCTGCATTGTGTCAATCATGGGGTTTAGTACGAGTGAACTGGTACATGATTTAAGTCAGGACAGAAATACATAGTAAAAGTTCTGCAAATGTCTCGGGGTAGCGGATAAGGGTAGAGGTGCGTTGTGTGATCCCTTTATATTTGAATAGCATGTAGTAGGTGTCCCAGTACCTCCTTACTGAGAAAGTAATTGCTAAACGTTTGGGGGCTAGACCAATTAAGTGTATATTGAAAATATATAGCGCAAAGTGCGTAACGATTGCGACCTATGGTTCCTCTGTATGGGGCTTCAAAGAACAGCCAGGCATCCAAATAGCCGAAAATAAATTTTTACGTAGCCTTTTATCAGTCCCACAATCTACGCCAGTCTTTTCTATACATCAGGACTCGGGATTGGTTACATCTCAGACATTTTGAGCATAGCTCCGTTGCTTTGCTGGCTCAAAATGTGGTTAAATCCAGAACTGACTTTGAACCATAAGATCCTAAGTGACTGTGTCCAGCTAGACAACTCCAATAAAATCAAGTGGCTGTCTTATGTGAAAAGTGGCTTAACCAAATTGGGGCGGCCTGAGCTATTCGAAGCCCCATAAAAGATACGGAAGGAGGATGTTCTGTGGGTGAAATGCAATTTTAAGAATTTGTTGTCTGCAGAACGGGAGGAATTAGAGCTGCAGAAACCTTTCGTTAGGGCTCATTTTCTAACTAAAACGAATATCTGTAATGAACCCTATCTGGTAACGGTAAATAATCCCTACCATCGTTGGCTTTTAACCAGGTTTCGCTTTAACTTAGTTCCTTTTTTACTGGGTGATTTCCAGGAGTGGTGTAATCCTGAGTATGCGATCCCCTGTAAGTGTGACAACTTTTCTACCCAGAATATCCTTCATTTAATGATGTTTTGTCCTTTCTATACCAATATTGGTAATAAGTATATAACCCCAATTCTGAAAGGAAAGGGTTTTTTGCAGGTTAGACCAGCATTACTCTATCTTCAGTCATTAAGTACACCATGGGATATTTTTAATATTGCATGTTTTCTGGTTGCTGCTATGCGGTGCAAGAAAAACAGACTCCTGACATCTGATCATTGTCTAGATTTTTAAATGACATAATGTAAATATAGCTCTGTGTATTAAAATGTAAGTTTGCTTGAAGGATCGTTTTTAGAAATGCAATAATGTGTTAAGTCACTAGCAGATCACCCCAAACTTATGAGTCTGTCCTATTTGCACATAGCACTTTCTTTTGATGTTCTTTTTGTACGCAGTGTTACCCATGGTACTCCCTATGATTGTATCGAATGAAATGCTTGCACTTTATTTCGCACGCGCTGTGCACTATGCACTATGCACTTTAAAAAAGTTTTTTTGCTGTGATGTATCATGGGGAAGGAAACTCGAAATTTTGTATTCCAATATACTCGCACTTTGCACTTTATATGACTCTTGTTTTAGATGACCAGAAAAGCTCTAACCCCATAAGACGAAATACAGGAAAAGACATTTGTAGTTTTGCACCCTAATATTATCTGTATGTTTTTATCTTGAACTTTTATCCTAAGCCTTTTTAGTGACTTACTTTGAGTTGGCAGTCGATATCTTGTACTTTTTAATTTTTAACTGTAATGTATGATTGATCGAATTGTTCACTTTTATGACATTAAGTTGTCGAATAAAGTATTTGATTGATTGATTGATTGATTGAATAGTGCATGTCAGTATGGAGGGAGCTTGCACACTTGCTCAACCTGTGTTGCGATCTTAACCCCTACCTCTAGTCCCACGTTTTACACCTGGTTCACAGTCATTTTCTAACCCACTACTAAATACAGCACTACACTGGATCCCTATTAGGATCATGCCTAGAGCCAGTGGAGTGACAGTGATAGTTGCTGGTCACTGAAGTTTGTAACAGGAAAGAGAGAGCAGTTGGGTGCCAATTAAAGTGGACGTGAGTATGGTTGAGTGGCACAGAAAGAGTTTGCACAGAAGAAAAACAGTAGTTTGACAATGAGAGGCATAGCATTGACATGGTTTATAGACACTCTCCTATACTGGTAGGATTAAGTGCCATCCACCCTATGATGGCCCCTCGTTTGGCCAATACGAGCCCCAAGAGTAGAAACCTCCTACTCAGTCTCTTCCCCTTCAGGTGCAGGAGTAATCCCAGCAACACCACCCTGATGTCAAGCTGTATGTTCCACCCCGTAGCCCCATTAAGCCTATCCACTATTTCCTGCCAATAAGGACCAAGGGATCTACAGGACCAAGCGATGTGTATGCAGCCTGATTCCCCTTCCGCCCAACACGAACAATTCACCTCCCTAGCAGTATACATAATATTTAGTATTTTGGGGTCAAGGTATGCCTGGTGGTTGTAGTTGCATTGAATCAGCTTGAACCTCGCCTTGGAGGAAAAGTGTCTTCTCTCATGTAAGGACCTTGTCCTAGTCTGCCTCCCTGGTGGTTGTAGTTGCATTGAAACAGCTTGAACCTCGCCTTGGAGGAAACCGTCTTCTCTCATGTAAGGACCTTGTCCTAGTCTGCCTCCGTAAGTGGTTCAGGTATTGCTTCAGCCCATCTCTCTTGTATTTTTTATAGATGCTCAGGATGATCGTTATGTAGTACCCTATACAGGTGGGAAACCAGCCTTCTACCCCATGCTAGTGCTATGAATAATCCTAGAGCCTGTGAAAGAGTTGGCCCTTCCAGGAAACTGGACAATAAATTTCGCACCGTGGCTGAGATTTTCGCATACTGGAGGTATTGTCCCTGTACCTGCCTAAAGATCTCCGTCGCCTCCTGTCTTGTGATGAATCGTCCATCTGTGTACAGGTGCCCCAGGGTGCTACAGCCTCCCCTCTTCCACTTCTCCATGGCCTTGTCGGGAGCCATTTTCACAAATGGCTGGAGCACCCAAATGGGCATGTCTGACGCGTATGGCACTCTCTTCATCACCCTTTTTACTGCTTGTTCCCACAGTCAACACATCTGCCTCACCATTGGCATCTTTGCCACCCTTCATCAGCAACATGGGGAGCAACTCCACTTCACAGGAGCCCCTTAGTAGTCATTTCTTCCAATTGTCCTCTGGATCCAGCCAGTGTACTGCATCTTGCAAGTGCACTGCAATGTAGTAGACATTAACTTCCAGTGTGTCAGAATGCATGGCTTGAAAACGGTCAATGAGGGGTCTAGCCATCGCTTCTGGTGAGTTGTGATATTGTCCACCTGCTGGTTGACGTGCATAAGAGCTAGGTCTAGCAAAGGTTTAATGCTAAGGTTGGTGGAATTTAAAAGCATTTTCCATTCTGGTTCCCAGTATGTTCAAATTATGTGGTAGGTCTATAGAATATGTATCATATCTACCCTACTGTGGGTGCAATGCTAGCACAGGAGAATCCCTTAATTGACCCTTAGAATGAGTTACCGAATCACATAGTATCCTAGACCGGCTCTGTTAATTCCCAAGTTATTGATCTATCATCTCATATTAGAGAGTTTGGTGGCTCAGACTTCTTGCACCAAAGGGACCCCATTTCTTTCCCCCCCAACATCCTCAGACTGGAAGTCCAACAGCATTAATGCTTGGAGGAAAAAGGACTTCTCTTTGTGGAGTTTATTCATGCACAGTTCTCATGCGATATGCCTTTCGGCACGCTACTCCCATTTTCTGTGGGAGATGGCACAACAGGTTACTGTTAGTCTGCAAGAGCGTCTGCATATCTGGATAAAGATAGGCAATATGCGGCCAAACAAATGTTACATGCTGGTTTGGACAGAGCCAGTTTTGTGGCTAGGTCCTTGAGCACAGTTGTGGCCATCCGTCGCCATGGATAGTTGCACTCCACTAGGTTCTCAGGTGATGTCAAGCAAACCTGAAGCTCATGCTAAGACGGGGATTGCCATTTTGGACTGCGCAGGGCCATGACACAATTTCTGGGATTTTTCACACCAGCAATTTCACTAGCGATATCAGAAGTTCTGGGGTTTCTGCAGCAGCCTGTCCTTTTTGACAAAGTCAGCCATCCCATCTTATCCAACAGATGTTTTTAAGGCTTCAGTGGATACGGGGATATCAGATGTTGCTCTGCAGCAACATGCTTCTGCTTTCGTCTCTCTCGCATCCCAGCTGTAAAACCTCATTAAATTCCACGAGTGTATGCACAAGTTGCCATTTGGCGAATCTTAAGTCTCACTTGAATTACAGATAGTGATCCATTACCTCCTATCACTGTGTACTACAGATCATAAATGTATGCTTCTTCCCCCATACCACTCATCTTCCCAACAATGCTGGGCATTCATGCACAGCTCTTCAGCAGGGACGTTCTGGCTCTTCCAAGCAAAAAAGATATTGGGCCCAAAGGGAAGATAGTCAAAGGATGAAGTTCCTGTTATTGTTTTTGGGACCTCTATTCCTTTCTTTGCAAACTGCTTTCACTGGCTCTCGTGCCTCTGGCCCTGGACTCCTTAGATTAGATTTACCAGGATGCATACTTTTATGTCCCAGTTAAAGCATCTATGCGTTGCAGTGGGACCTACATATTACAAGTTTGCTTCAGGCCCTTTGGACTCACTACAGGCTTGCATATTTAAAAAAGTCAAAGCAGAAGTCATTGTTTATCGCCTCTGATCAAACATGCAAGTTTTCCCATTCCTTAACATCTGGCTGTTGAAGGCGTGCTTACCCTAGCTAGTAGCAGACCATCTCCAGAGCACAGCTTTTCTCCTTTTGAACCTGAAGTTTTCAATCAATTTCACAAAATCTCAGCTCCAAGCCTCCCAGTGTTTGTTGCCCATCAGAGTTATCTTAGACGCTGACCATATGAAGGTGCATCTGCCTCTGCAGCAAGTCTGTGACATTCAACACTGGCGGGGTCTTCCCATTTCACTGATGGGTAGGGCGGCCCTGTACAAAATGGTAACTTTACCCAAATTTATCAATGGGTTACAGAATACTTTATACGAAGTCCCCAATGATTTTCTTTGCTCAGTGGATGGAGCGACTTTCCTTTGGAAAGGGGGCACCTCAAGAATAGCAATGATGCACCAGGGTATTTCCGCCCAACATTCCTGTATACATTCCCTTTTCCAAGTTGTCGGAGTCGGGCAACCATCTTGTTGCATGCTGTAGAGTGGCAGCTTAATATTAAACATGTAAGTCTGAGAGGGTGAGTCCCCCATCCTCCAGGTCATGATTAAGGACTGATAACGCCACTCTCCTGTGTCGCCCCGCCCATGCCAGTGTAAAAAGCAAACTATCCAATTTGGAGAAGAATTGCAGCCTTAGTGTGAACAACACCAGTTGGAATAAATAAAGACACAGAGGAAGGAAGACCATCTTTGCCATTAGTGCCCTACCTATCACCAATAGAGGGAGTCTATTCCTGAAAGCTATAGCGGCTTCCAGCCTTTCCAGGAGATTGTCTGCATTCAGCCGTTAAAAAGCAACCTCGGTGTGGGCAATATTAATGCCTAGGTACCGAAACCCTACAGTTTTGCCATCAGATGCCCAGCTTCGGCAATTGGGCTGGGGGCATTCTGATCAGGCTCCTAAGCGGAAATAACAGCGACATACAGACATTGACCCGGAGCCCAGACACCGGGCCAAAGGCAGTGTGCAAGCCCATCAAAATTGGCACCAAACATGAACATAAATTAGTGCATCATCCACGTATAGGGAGACAACATGCAGGCTGCCCCCTACACGGATCCCCCACTGCTCCAACACACTACGTAACATCAAAGCCAGGGGTTCAATCGCAAGGGCGAAAATCAGGGGTGACAGGGCGCAACCTTGGCCTGTGGGCATCATTGGTGCTGCAGGTGCAGTGGCCCCAGGGCCTAGGGGTGTGAATAAGTCTGAAGGCCTCTGCTCTACATCAAACCACTTCTTTCTGAAACACGTAAAGACAACTGCTCAGAATGTACCCTTATGATTAAATCATCATTCCTCTCTCTGTCATTACCATCTTCAAGATTCTTGTTTGTTCTGCTACAGTTTTACATGAAGCCCTCCGTTGCCACTGTAATTAGGGTTGTGCTATCAACCACCTTCAAAAACGACATAAATTTCACTTGGCAGTGGTATACTGGAACTAGGGTGAGAAACACTAATCAGCCAACTTGACAAATTCATAACCACACCTCATGGCCCCTGCTCAAGCTCTTCTTTACAACAAGAATGAAAGCAAGTGTTAAGAATGAATATCAGGGGTCAATTTTATATAGGTTCCATCCTCAGGCACACATCCTTATCCGTCTACTAGACTGACTACTTTTTGAAAGAACTGTTCCAGAGCACTAATCTGGGTATGTTAAGATTTTAAATAGTGGCTTAGGACAAATACTCAACCCTTTATCATTGACGTTTTATCTATGGAATATAGACATGGGAGACTATACTCCAAAAGGGCAAGGTTATGGTCACCAGAACGGAGGCATCTGCATGGGGTCGATAGTGTTACTCCACTATTCTGTAACAGTCTTTCATAGAGACAGCTCCACCATATTTGGTGGTGGATCAACCACTCTAAATATGGTGGCTGAGCTAGCATCAATTGTGAAGGAGATACCACCCCACCTTGGTAGACAGAATACAAAATATGGTGGACATACCACTGGATGAATGCCAGGTAATTCCACTGCTTTTGGCTGACTCATATTTACTGCCTTCTAAACCAGACCATCTGTAGTGTTAGTGCAGTAAAAGTAGACAGGAAAGTAGGTGTAAAAGATTACTTTAGCAGTACTTAGCTTAACTTCTTCATATTTTAGCATTTCAAATAGTCCAGTTAACAAAACATCAGATAGTGGCAACGTTTGAACACTCCTCACGTGAATGAGCTTTGATTTAATTAATCTTGAGGCCACACAATAAACAACCAGCTGTGAAAGGGTTATGAACTGCCAAACATAGGTTCCAAGACGTGTGGTAATTACAACCATGTCTGTCTTGTCACTGCTTACTTCAAACTCAACAAGCATTAGAAAGGGACTCATTTAAACACAAGTTGAGGATACAAATATCTGTCAAGGCAACACTCTTACCTGTTGTTCACTGGGTGTGGGATTTACAAACCCAATCGTAGTCTGAGCTTCCAGCAGGGACCATATGTTTTACACTACTCTGAACAAGGTGCTAGACAAAAAATCTACACTGGGAAACATTTCGAAAAAAACGTTGGGAAGTTTGTACAAGAAAACGTGTACTTCTGGAAGATTCTTAGACAAAAGCCCAACTCAGGACAATGTGCTAAATGGAACCAAGGATTTTTTATTTTATAAACACATTTTTTTAATCACTGATGGATTAGAGTATAAACCTGACAGGGAGAACCAGGTTTAGAAAACAGACATTAAAACATTGAATGCAACATAAGAGTGCGGACATTTTTGATAACATTTGTTTGGCTACAAGAATACCCCAGCCCAATAATATAATTGATATTAACAAAGCACACAGTACCTTAATTCTCCTAATACTGATGACTGCTTCTGCTACCCTCTCAATAGCCGATGGGAAGAACAGAGTGACCGTCAGTCTCACTGCACCATATAGAGACACTGCGACAAATACTCGACTGGCGGAGATCGTATTCCCCAGTAAAACGTAAGTAGTGAATGTCACAAATACAATAATTTTGCTTGAAACAAAGAAAGACGACACATTTATTGCACGTAGATAGGAGCTCCGAAGGACCTTTGCAATTTCATTCCTAAAATTAAAAATAAACAAGATGAATCACAGATTTTTCATTGCATCAGTCAGTAAGGTTCAACACTTGCTGGCACACAAAGGCTTTTTTCCCTCACTTGTAAAATGCACTTTTTACTCTGGGAGGGGGTACAGTGCAAATAAAAAAAACATACATATGTTGCAAGCATTTACTTTTTACCACAGTATTGAATCACATGCACTCAAAATGTAAAAGTAATTTAAGACATTTGTAGAAATAAAAACAATTTCGGACATTGCTTGCTGTTTGGCATTTACGTTTTTCAGTGGCTGCATTCTTTAATTTTATTTTGAGCTACATTCTTTTTACGGTTTTTATTGCGCTGGAGTAAATTTCATTTGAAAACAAAAACGCTTTTTATTAAAAATATATAAAAGTCTGTGTTTAAATAACACATATATTAAATGCAAATTTAGTAATGGGTAATCAATTTTGAATGTTATAAGCCTTCAAGTGTAGTAAATAAGTGCTGCTTTAAGTTTGTTTTTCAAGGACTAACGTCTATTGGCCATTGTACGGACATCAAAAACAGGGAGTTTGCTTATTCCCAGGAGTTTACTTAAATCCCATTGGCAGATGCAGGAGACCAAAGGAAATATGTGACACCTAAAATATTGTGTTTATATTTGTGCATGATACTAGAGCAGAGCAGGACTTTCCTTTGAGCTTTTTCTCTCAGGGTTTTTTTCCTTTGAGCTATCTCACTAGCACTGGCTAGGGACCCATCTACGAGTTTCTTATATCTCTCTACATAAGAGGTTGTTTAGCCTATTTCTTTGATGTCTGCTGATTTAGAGCAGAGAATACCTAAACTGATAGCTTATTCTACCTTATTCCAATTTAATTTAGATTAGGTAACTTCCTCTATGGAACACACTTGGTGTATTATTACAATATTGTGATTTTAACTGAAAGGGCGAGGCCCATTAGTTCTAGGCCCTTTCTAGAGACACACTCCGATGGTTCTTTTAAGCAGAATGAAAGTGTGAAGGTGAGAAAATCGTTAATACACATTTAATTAGCCAGTAACTCTCCTGGACACATAATAATTCACAGCCAACTATTTAAGGATAGTTGATTTATTACAAAGCCAAAAAGAACTGGATATAGAGACACTGTAACACAAGAATAAAGAAATACAAAGGAATAAGCATGAAGCTAAATCTACACATCCAGTTTAAACGGTGCAGCATGAACAAAACTATTAATTCAAGAAGTAGGATACAGAGAATCAGGAATCATGAATCCAAATTTACCTGCATCGCAAGTTGATAAATGAGAGAAGTAAATCAATCCCTTCTCTATCACAAAGATGACATCCCTAAATATGCATTTTAAATGAAAGGAAAGGTGACAGTACATGGATTCTTTCTAAGAAGCCTCTCCACCATTAATGGGTCAAGTAGCATAAACCCACTATCACAAGAGAAAGAGCTTGTTCTGAGATGCTCCCTCTCCAAATGGGAGAAATAGTGGCTATTATCCCTAATTCCAACAATCTGTTATCCACAGGTAGCTTTCCCATAATACACAGCCTGCACATAGTTCACAATGGGAACAGTCATGGAAGTACTTTTCCACAGTGTTCTCCATGCACATCCCTCGCTATAATTTGTCCTTGGTTCCCCTGCCTTCTCCTGTGTGAAGCCATCTCCGTCTTTATCACCTCCAAACCATGTAACTGTAACTTCTTTTCTCCTTGCCGAGCTACTAAAACAAGGACATTACTTTTGCCTAATGAATGCTTCCCCAACCGCAATGCAAACGTGAGAAAGAACAGATTCCACAGTGCATATGAAATTCAAAACATTATTTCTACAGCAAGAGTTTGTCAGGGACTTGCATTTCGGGCCTACGACTTTAGCTAACAAAAGAACATATCACTTTAGGCATTACATATTTGAATAATTCCATAGCATTTCAACTAGCACGTCTTACCAAATTATTGAAATAACATTGTTAATCACATTTAGTATATGAGTAGTGTCAACTTCACAACACAAGTTATTCTTGTTAATGTTTTCTGCTAGTTACATTCAATTCCTACGCTAATACTCCATACTACTTGTCACTAACCTAAAATATGTCACTTAATTACAATAATACATTTCACAATTCTAACACCTCACGTTTATATAATTGCAAGATTATATGCAGGTGCGCTCTACACGTAATTATGATGTTCTGCTACAAATCAAATAAGATTGCTGCTCCATCGTAACCAATAATGTATTTTCTCTTATATTAAAATATCAATTATTGGTTTATATCAGCTTTCAATGCTGATACTAGAGAGATTAATACTCATTGATCAACTAACTAACAAAAAGTTAAAAAATGTAAAATAAAACTTTTACTCACACAAATCTTTCTCAATATTGACGGTACTTAAAGCCTTTTACTTATTTATGAAGTTGTGTTTAATGTAGATGATTGCTCCTTTTCACGTTTCCTTGTCGAGAAACAAAGGTCCATACAACCAGGGGCAGGGTTATTTAATGGTTACACCCGAAGACTGATATATAGAAAACCCAGCTCCATCAACTGTATAACATAAACTAGATCTGCACATCAGGTATATTACATATTTATCCAAAGTACACACATTTCTACACACATTCACATATTGCTTTTCATTTTACGAGTGCACCGGTTGAGTAATACACTTACTGACAGATGTTCAAAGCTATAACAACCTGTATTGATTTGCCCTTCATTTTGCGGCCACACCTATATCTCCATCAATCAATACCTATTCTTTTGTTTTAACTCTTTTAATTAATTTTATCAAAGGAAACTGTAATGTGTATGCATATGAAGGTGCAAGACATCGAGTTTAAGGTGTTATCATGGTGTATAATGGGTATACAATTGAACAAAAAAAAATACCTCTGAAAATGTTCTAAGCATAGGTCCCGGACCTTCACATGCTTTCGTGAACATCCATGGGCTTTGTGAACTCCTCTGCCTTGGTACAGTAGTTTGTATTTCGAATATATATGGTTAAGGAGAGTTCTTTAGTAGATCTCAAGTATTGTACAATATCTCTCCTCGCGACAATCATACCCATTGCTACAAATATGCCCGTGCCCCTGGTTCACTCCACAAATCATCTGTATTGGCCCTGTTTACTACTTGAGCTGGGTGTGTCATGTATGGTATACTGTCATTCCAATGATTTTCGTACATAACGAAGGTCAGCGTGATGAAATCAGGCGGACAAAACTGCATGTTAAAATAATGCCAAAATGACGAAATGCCTTTTTCACAAAAATAGTGTTTTGTGGAAAAGGCATATGTCACCAAGAGTAAGATAAGAAAGTAAGAGGAGAGGCTGCATAGGATGGGGCAAAACATTGATGGGTGGGGGAACAACAAACACAACATTTAAAAAAAGGTGTAAAGTGGAAGGGTAAAAGATGTACTTTATTAAAGAAAGTGGAGGTATAGGAATAGAAGGGCGTAAAAGGAAGAAGGTAACAGGAGGAAGGGGCGTAAGATGGGGAAAATATAAATATGGCAGGGAAAAGTGGTAAAAGTTTAAAAAAAGAAGTAAAGCGGGAGTGTACCAGATATATCGACATTAAAGAAAGGGATAGGGAAGTAAAAGGGCGAAAGGTAGCAGGAGGAGAGGGTATAGGACAGGGAAGCGTAGAAGTGGTGGGGGAAGTAATAGAAGTAAAATTTTAAAAAGGAGTAAAGCTGGAAGGCAGAAGACATATAGATATTAAGGAATGGGAAGGGGAGGGAAAGTAATATGAGGGAGTAAAACGGGAAAGGTAACAGGGGAGGGTATATAGGATGAGGGAAAGTCTAAAGGGGGTAGGGTAAAGTAGTAAGAGCAAAAAAGGAGTAAAGCTGGAGAGTTCAAAGCATATGGATAATAAAGAAAGAGAAGGACAGGGGGGAATCCCCTTAAAAAAAATGCTCGGGTTAATGGTAGGTGAAACCTCCTCGAAACAACAAAAAAATGAAGAAATGTATATTTCTTCAAAAATGATTTTCTCCCATTTGGATTTGTTAGCTTTTTACCCAGGGAGGACATCTGAAGGCTTGGTACCACAACCACAATGTGGTCAGCGTGGCTGGGGATACAATTTGATATTGGTTGGAGATTTATCATAACAGTCGAAGATAGACACCTATATGGGTTTTTCCCATGTCACACTGAGGTCAGAGGACTCGCCTTGAGTCTGCAGCAGGTTCATCAGCCTAGCTATTGAGCATTGTCTGTCTTGGACTTACAGGAGCATGCCATCAGTGTAAATTGCTACTCCATCTTCACAGTCTTCACTCCACACTTGTTGATCAACTCATCTTATTCACTCCGAAAGTGGTTCAGTTACCAGAACCAAAAGATGGAGTGAGAGAGAGCAGCCTTTCCTAGTGCCATAATTAATCAGGAATGGGAAGGAAGAGCACATCATTTAAACTTAGTTGGACCTGTGGGACGAAACAGAGGGCTCAAATGTGTCCCTGAAACATAGGGCCAACGTTCTTTAGGGTAAGCACCTGAAACACAAACAGCCAGTGAACTGTGAACTCTTTTGCAAGATCCACTATGACTAGACCAAAAAATTCTCAGCACGAGAAAGCGCCACCTGTTGAAAACAGAGGCAGTGGTGCACACTCCAGCCAGACTTGTAATTTGCCAAATTACTGAAATCAATTGGTTAGTAAGAATTTGGGTCAGTATTCTGGTCTTTATGTTGGTAAGTAATATGGGTCGGTATGAAAAGAAGTTGGTAAGGAGTTTGCCAGGTTTCAGCCTCACTGAAGTTGTTGCTCTGTACAAGTTATATTGCATGGTTCCAGTTTGGAAGTCATCTTTGTACAGTGTCAACAGACGTGGGGTCAGTGGAGACACATTTTGTTTAGTTAAAAATCAAGCAAGAATCCATTGTGTCCAGGTAGTTTCCCCGTTGACACTGCGCTGATCGCCTCAAATATTTAATCTACTGTCAAAAGGAGGTCAAGCATTGCTAGATCACCATGAGAGAGCATGGGTATTATTAAATAATTTGAGATGGGAATATTCCTTTTGGCCGGAGGGGGGTACAGGGGGGTGATTTCCTACTTTACAAAGCTATTCATTGTTAGGGGCAAATGTCAGTGTGTTTTGCAGGCAGTGTTTAACCAAGACCCTGTATTGGTTTTTAATGGAGGGCACTATTCTCCCATCCATTTCCATTCTAGCTAGCTTGTATAGGAGATTCCTACATGTATCCCCCTTTTGTAAATTCTGAATTGGGAGGAGGTTCAGGCTAATTTGGCCAAGTCATGCAATGTTTGCCAAAGCAATTTTTACTTCTAACTGGGGAGAGTATCCCCACTAAACGCCAATGCAATTTTCCTTTTTACAACCTGGATATTATCTTCAAGGAGTGTGGTTTCTTTCGCTATCTCCCTTTTTTCCTGGTGTGGAAGAATATTGATTGCCCATGATAGGTAGCCTTGTAAGCACCCATAACACAGTTATGTAGGGAACAGTCAGGTACTCATATTTCTTGGATCTGTATATTAATAATAGCCATCTAATTCCTGATTCTAATGAGAGTTATGGGGATCCAGCCACAATTACTGGTGATTTTTCTCTTGACTTGTTCTCATACTGGGCCCCAAAAAGATTTCTGTTGACTTGTGCACGTCAGGGTTCCTAATCTTGGCACACTACATCCTGATTCTTGAGAATGATATTCTGAAGGGTGCCCTAGTATCTTCATTCTGGCTGGGTTTTAAGACCATCACCATATGTAAGATGGGCTTTAGCAATGAGCCAGACATATTACTGTCCCATCAGGGTCATCGATTCCTCTTTAGGATGCTACTAAGGCTTGAATCGGGGATATGACACCCTAAATCACTCGAAAGCTTGACAGAGGAGGATACGCACCCTGGACAAAGTTTTGAGATTTAAAATGATAGGGGGAAAATATCTCTTTAAAAAACGATCTCTTCACGTGGTCTTCGTGGAGCTGAATTCTGAATTTGCTAAGATTGCAAGACATGCTATGGGTTTTAGAAAATGGGGTTTCCCAGTAAAATGGTAAAAGTTTTGTTATATTTCTTCGATTGCAATTATGTCAAAATGTGTGGCGGGTGGGGGCAGGAAGGACTGAGAAATTAGTAAACTGGGTGTGTCATGGCTCCAACTTTATTTACATTATACATCAATCAATTTGTATCTTTTCTAGCATCATGCATCAATGATGCCCCGAAGCTGCGAGGCACAAAAATGTCAACCTTTTTGTTTGCTGATATCATGCTGTCATACCAAGCAATATACAACATTTCATGGATAGATTCTTGGAGTTTTGTTATCTGTTTGGGTTAATAATTAACAGCTCAAAACAAAAAATATAGCATTTAATCCACATAGGACATTTAGGAACAAGCTATATTTGGGCAAAAGACTTCTTGAACATGTGTTCAAGTTTGATTACTTGGCATCACATTGATGACAGATGGCAAATGGACCAAAAACAGCTGGCAAAACTAAAAATGTTTTAACACAATGCGTAGGTGCTAGTATTCAATTTAATCAAAACTTATGTGGGAAAGCATTTTGTCCCAGCTTAGCAGCAAAATGCGATGCAGCGCGCGCCTCGAAATTCGTTTTATTAATTTGATTGTGTACTTACCTCCGTTCATCCATATTCCGGTGTTTACATTTCCCCACTCTGCCCCTCCCCCGCCCCGCCTCACTGCCCCACCGAACTCCCTCCACGGACTGCTACTGACTATTATGCAAGACAACTCTTCATTTATATTGAGCTCCTGACAGCTATGTTTGTGTCAAAAAGGGACATTTTTAGTTATTTTTAGGAAGCTTTGACAACTTAAGTTCCAAAGATTAAACTACAAGTTACAGTAATTACTCTTTGTATTAACAGGGGCTACCTTTGTCAACACAATCATAGCCATATTTTATTGGTCAGCAAGTAAAAATGTCAGATCATCAATGAATTAATGTACCCAGGGGCATATATATTATATGCAGAGTGGATAATTGACAAAAGGGCATAATATAATTTTAAAACACAAATATCATTTTAAACAATTGATCACCACTTTACATTATGTATGTGTATTTGGATGCGCTCACAAGTACTTTTACCAGTAGATACATAGTTAACCAGGAAATCCCTATTTCGATGGAAAATTAGGATTTTTTACTTCTATTATGGCATTGTAGGACTTACAGCAAAGGTGTGAAACATCTTAATAATAGAGACTTGACTGTCTTAATAATAAAGACTTGAGAGTCATTAAAAAAAGGGATGAGTGAGTAGATATAACCATTTCATGGAAATGCTTCAATTTTTTAAAGCAGAAAATCACCCAGAGCAACATTTCTTTTCCTTTTACCACATTACAGAATCTTCTCTAACATGGCTGTAAAGGTAACTGTGAATGGAAATTCGTTAATAATTAATATAGACATTACCTTCTTATTTCATTTACGAGATTCGTAAAAGACTGCTCCCAAGCATACATCTTTATTATTCTCATCCCAGATATGACTTCATTCATGGTTCTTATCCGGGTGTCTGTTAAAGCTGCAGTTTTGCTCCTGTGGGTTTAAAAAAATATGAGGTTCAAGAAAACAGGCGACTGCAACTTGTTAGAGAAAAAAACCAAACAAATATGCTAAGCTGAATTTAGGCAACAATATTTTACATTTCCGTTTTATAATGGTATGTTCTGAAGCCCTTGTGGTGAAATGCGCACACACACACTAAATAATTGCAAAGAGAGTTTTTTCTATTAGCTTCTGCAGATTTTCAGCATTCCTTTTACTAGATATACTGGCGTACCTTGTCTCTGGACACAGGGAAAATGCTAACTGGTCCCCAGTGCATGTGTTATGACAACAAAAACATGGTGGCATATTGGCTAAACCCATTTTACCAAACTTTCAGGTAAGGCTACAGTGCAACCGGGGTGACATATCACAAGTGTCATAAATATTATCTGTCACTTGGGATTCAGTGTAGTTTTACACTACCCACAAAATGGGCTTTAAAACTACGGTTTCAGGACTGTTATTGCAGATCTGCACTATTGTGAGCTAGAGTGCAGCAGACACATACCAAAAGAAACTTTTTTTCCATGTATTGAAGTCTCCTATTGACATAAGTCATCTACAAGTGGTAATATTTCAGAATATCGATGGCAGAAATATAGTCTGACATGGATATCGAGCACCAAATATTGTTTACAAAATTACATCCTGTTGGGTGTTGATTTTCTGTTATTAACTCCGAAGGGGCGATGTTTTCTGAAATTATAATCAGGGCACAATATTTATATCAAAGTATTTTGACTGCAATATTCTGATACCACACCCTGTGAGTAGTACTTTTAACGCTATTCACAACAAGGAGCTCAAGAGGGAAAAAGCCAGGACACCCTCCTCTCAAAATCATCAATACAACAAAGACCTGGCTTGAGAGAGTTATTCAGATAACACTTCTAGGCAATGCTTTCAATATGGGTTTCTCTTTTTCACCCAATTTTTGGTATCCCGTCCAATTTCCAGCAGTCCCAATACTCTCAACTTAATGTTTTTTTATAAAAAAGGGAAAGAAGAGTCACTATCATTCAAGCCGCCTAACCACAAATTCCTTTAACACCCACAACATATGGGTGAAAACCACTTATTCAAGAATAATAAATGAAAAATAAGTGAAAGAGTGAGAGGGCACCTCACATATGCAACACCAGGGAGGCTACCAGCAGGTTCTCGCTAGTATGCCCACGTATATCATCATTGGTTGCCCACTCACTGAAACAGAAAAATTAGTGTCCAAAAGAAAGACAAGGAAGGCAAAGAAAAAAAGAAGAAGAAATCAGCTTATCCCATGTATAGAACCCGTGATGTGCAGAGAACAACGTGTTCAATGCAACTTAAAATCGAGTTAAGACTCACTATTACGTTGCCATCTTTATTCGAAAACATGAGCTCACTTGAATTAAAAGCACTTCATGTTGCTAACCTTTTCCAAGGCCAACATGTTTCATTGCCAATTCACAAGCGTTGTGGCAAATTCATCAGGGCTTAGGGTTCAATCACTTGCCTCTCTGAGCACTGCTTTATATAGTGCGGGTTGGCCGGTGTCGGCAGGGGGCTTTCATACTAGCCTGTACCAGACCACAAGGGGATGTGTTTCACTATTACCCCTTAGTTCAAAGCACTACCGTTGCTTTTCAGTTGCACCGCACCCGTATTCGAACGGCACCGTTGGATGCTGGGACGAGACACGGTGCCGTTCGAATACGATTGATCGGGCGATAATTAGCAGGATTGCTAGCGTTATAGGTTTGCTTCCATAAAATCGACAAAGGGCCTCATCACTAGTCTTGCTGCAAACAAATGGAGCCAGTAAAATGTTTTACCAGCACAGTTGGGACTATGAGTTCCACCAATACTTTGTGCATTAGGGATTTGTCACCCAAGAACATTTAAAAAAGTAGGTGAAATCATCTACTGAAAAACCATGAGAGAATGAGCTATCACTATAGGAATCTAGTGCAATATTTCACATTTCCATGTTAATTACCCATTTCTGTGGGTCCCCTTAGGGTACAGCTTGTAACCCCAGTAATTTCTCTCCAACCCCGTCTTGCAAATACTGATGGTCAGCATTGGGATTTCCGAGGGGAATAAAAGGTAAAACTTTTGACTGGTGTGACCCACTAGACTTACCCAACCTGTACCCCATCATGGTTGCCCTAAAAATGTACCTTGGTCCCAGTCAACCACAACCACTAATGCATTGTGTTCTGGTGTTTTTGTTTTGTTTATTACATTTTTGACAATTTTATTAAACTGATATGGGAATTTTGTTTGTTTGTCTCCTAACATTAATATTGATTTGGTGCTGCTTAAATATGTAACAGACATTTCTCTTGGGAAAAGTATGCCACTTAGTGCCATCGGTATCAGGGGTTAAGCCAAGATTTTCTTGGTGAAACTGTGCTTTAAACAAGCAAGATATGGGATTAATAATTCAATTAGATCTTCCCCCAAACTGAAAATCTAGAGTCTCACAACAATAAATAAAGAAGTGAGGGAGGCCCAACAAAATCCTGAATCTTATTCTCCGTGATTGTCAATTAAAATCCAAGTGTTAGATGAGGAGAATTGATTTCACAAGCTCTGAAACAAATTATCTATATAATATATACTTATTAACAGTCTAAAGAATACCACCTGTCATCCTCCCATTCATTCTATACTTACAATTATACAACAAATTCTTAAATCTCCTATCAATCTGGACTCAAGAGCCTGATGCTTTATCAGTCAGCTTTTCAGTGTCCTTTTATTTCAGTTCACAATGTGATGTCAGAATGCCGTCTCCACCTCCTGCCAGGAAGTCACACCAGAGAAGGCAGAACTGGTTCTGGCTGGGCCAGACACTCTCTGCCTAAGAGATCAAAGGATTTTGGTATATCAATATTAGGACCCAGACCACTGAACTTTAGAACTCCTTTGGATCAAGAAGACTGCCAAGAAGAAGAGCTGGAGAAGCTGTGAGGAGGAACTACCACTTTGCTGTGTGCTTTGCTGTGTTGGCCTGCAGTGGCTGCTTCTGTCTTGAGCAGTGAAAGGACTGGACTGAACTTTCTGCAATCTACTTTTGGGAGTTTCTCCAAGGGCTTGAGGTAGAGCTTGCCCCCTGTTCAAGAAGTCTCTGGAACAGCAAAGACTTTAAGCTCTTCTGCCCTCAGCACTGGGGACTGTGTGTTTTGTGCTGCAACAGAGGAAAAAGCAAACCGACGCTGTCTACGATGCCGCTGCTGACTCCATGTCCTGAAAGCACCGCAGAGGGCACCGCCGCAACGCTGCACTGTGACCCTGATCTCACCGACGATGCCTGCTGACATCGCAACTGAGCCGCTGCTCGCACCGCAACCTGTGGGCACCGCACTCCGCATTGCCTTGCTTTACCACGACGCCTTGGTATCTGCAACGACGCCGCTCCACGCCAAAACCTACGCCGCTGCTTGCAGCGTGGTTCGAGGGCAGAGCTCGTAAAGTTACACCACACACCGCCCTCATCCTGTACCACAGCCTTGGCCTACCGACGCCGGCACCATCAACTTCAGTTCGCCAGCCATCGACAGCGCTTCAGCAATGATTACGCTGCTTGCACCGTGACCTGCCAGCACCGGGACGAGCACCGCATTCACTTCGCACCGCGACCCTGGTCTCCCGATGACGACATCGGACGCTGACGCTGCTCGCACCGCAACATGAGGGCCCCGCACGCCGCACCGCTGCACTTCGCGCCGCAGCACTCGACGCCTGCCCACGCCAGCGCTCCTGACTTCATCAGAGAGGAGTTCGATCTGCAACACATGTGACTTCAAGGGCCCCGACGACTCCTGCATCGACCTCCAGAACCAACACCTGCGGACGCTGTGCTTTTGGAACCTCAACGAGAGGTCGCTAACGCCCTGCATTTCTAAAAGGTACTGTTTGCCTGTCTTCCCAACACCGCAGCTGGCACGCAACGCTGCGGTCAGCCAGAACTGCTTGGTTTTGTTTGTTCACGATGCCGCGATAGCCCCGGACGGAGCTATCGACATCAAGGAACTGTTTTACAAGCATATTTTGATAACTGAAGATTTTTAAGTACTGTATTGTGGATTTTTATCTTTTTTGGTCTTGTCTTAAGTATATAAAAATATTAGCTATTTTTCTAAACTGCTGTGGTTCCTTTTGTAGTGCTTACACTGTATTACTGTTGGTTATGTGCAAATGCTTTACACACTGCCTCTAAGATAAGCCTGACTGCTCAGGCCAAGCTACCAAGGGGGTGAGCTGTGTTTATTTTAGGAGTGTAACTCCCTTATCCTGACTAGAGTGGTGGTTTCTGCCCGACTTTGGCACATGCCCTAGCCGACGAAAAATCCAATTTCTAACAACCGCCCTAGTCGTTAGGCCAACTCCTCTCCCTTGTACACTGTAAGCATCTGTAGAGCTGTAGATTCACATGCTTTACATACTCCTGCCATATAGTGTTGGGTCTGGATGTTTGCAAGTTGTTTTTCTTTGAAGAAGTCTTTTCCAGTCACGGGATAAGGTTAACCGCTCCTTTCGGTGATAGCGCACATGGGCATCAACTCCATTGTTAGATTGTTTTTTAGCAAGCGGGTGAGAATGAGGTAAGTAAGTGGAGTATATAGATGTTCATGCATATTTAATGTGAATAATAAGAACTGCAACAGCCTTAGGTGTCCGGGGAGGAGGGAGGGTGCATGTGAATCTACAGCTCTACATGCCAAGAACAGATTCTTACAGGGTAAGTAACATAATCCATTCAAGGCATGTATGCTGTAGATACATATACTTTACATAGACTGTATAGCAGACAGTACGCGCCAAAAGCGTTGGCTAACCAGTGAGTGTTGCAGTTGTTTGGAAAAGTGTTTTTAGCACTGCCTGTCCGACATTAGCCTGTCGAAGTGCTAACACATCTACACAATAATGTTTTGCAATGTGTGTGGTGTAGACTATGTAGCTGCCTTACATATGTCAGCTATAGAAATATTGCCTAAATAGGCCATAGATGCTCCTATTTTGCGAGTAGAAAGGGCACCAGGAGGTACTGTTAAAGTTCTTTTAGCTTTAATATAGCAAGTGTGAATACATTCGACATTACATCTCGAAATGCCGGACTTTGAGATGGGCTTCCCTTTATGAGGTGGAGCAAAAGCTACAAAAAGTTGTTTTGTTTTGAGAAAATCTTTTGTCCTATCAATGTAGTACAATAATGCTCTTTAAACATCAAGGGCCTCATGTAGGAAGCCAAATACCGGTCGGTAACGGCCGATTTTCGGTAATTATACCGTTACCGACCGGTATTTTGGCTTTTGAGATGTAGGGGGAGAATTTCAGGATTCGGTATTTACCGAATCGGATAAATTACCGAATCGGTAATATTACCGATTCGGTAAATACCGAATCATGAAATGAGATGTAGAGGGGGAGTGTGTGGTGGGTGTGGGGATTCGTTATTTACCACCAACTAAAGGTTGGTGGTAAATGACGAATAGGTGACAAAAAGCATTTTTGTGCACGTTTAAGTGTGCAATGTGGCAGACATACATGCCCTTAGGGCATGTATGTGCGCCACATGTGCACACATGGCCGAATCAGGGGTGCAACAGGGTGTCAATGTGACACCCTGCCACCCTTGCATGTGCTCCCCCATTACCGAATCGGTATTTACCGATTCGGTAATGAGGCATACCTTCCCATCAATGGGAAGGTATGCCTCATTACCGAATCAGTAAATACCGATTCGGTAATTACCGAATTTTTCCGAATCGGTAATATTTACCGACTCATTACCTACATTGCATTTACCACTTCATAAATACCGAATCGGTATGATTCGGTATTTATGAAGTGGTAAATGCAAGCCCACCTACATAAGGCCCCAAGTGTGTGCAGAGCTCTCTCTACTACGGAATCAGTTTGAGGAAAAACATAGAGGTAACTCAACTGATTGGTTGATCTGAAAAGTAGAGACAACTTTTGGAAGACATTTTAGATTTATATGAAGAACAATCCTATCTTTATGCAGTTGAAAGAAGGGTTTTTCTAAGGTTAATGCCTGTAACTCATTAACTTGTCTTAGTGAAGTAATAGCTATTGAAAAGGCAACTTTCCATGAAAGAAATTGTAGTGAACAATTGTGTAATGGTTCAAACGGTGGGCCCATAAGTCTTGCAAGAACAACGTTAAGGTTCCAGACAGGTGCAGGTGGTACTCTGGGTGGTATTATTCTTTTAAGGCCTTCCATAAAAGCTTTGATTAAAGGTACTTTAAATAAAGATAAATGTTGCCTGTTATGAAGATATGCAGCTACTGCTGCAAGGTGTAGTCGAATAGATGTGTAGGCTAAAACTGAGCATTGTAGATGCAAAAGATAATAAATAATGTTTTGTATAGATGCATCTAGCGTTTCAATTGAATTATTATCACAATATATGACAAATCTTTTCCACTTTGCTGCATAACAGGCTCTAATTGTAGGTCTTCTTGCTTCTTTAAGAATTGTCATACACTCTGGTGATAGGGTTAGATAACCAAACTCTATGACTTCAGGAGCCAAATCGCAAAGTTAAGATCTTTGGGATTTGTATGTCTGATTTCTCTACGGTTCTCTGTGAGAAAATTTAATGTTATGTAAAGCTTCTGATGTGGAACCACTGACAGCTCCAATAGTGTGGTAAACCATTGTTGACGAGCCCATGTGGGAGCTACAAGAATCTGTGTGAGAGATGTCTGACTGAGTTTCAGAACTAGAAATGGAAGGAGAGGGAGAGGGAGCGGCGGAAAAGCGTGAGCAAATATCCCTGACCAATTCATCCATTGGGCATTGCCTTTGGATAGAGGTCGATTAACGGCCACCCTTTTGACACATTTTGTGTGTTCTACCACTGCAGAGAGCGATGAGTGCGGCTTTCTACAAACACTAGATCTGTCAGCTGACCCTGTGCGTGATTCCACTGAAATGCTAAGCATTCTTATTGAGGGCAAATGTTTAGTCTTGAATGAGGCACCATCATCCCTAATAACTGCATGAATGTTCTGGCTGAGAGATACTGGTTGACTTGAAACAGTTTTAACAGTGTCTGTAAATTCTGAATCCTAGCTGGATTGGGATATGCTTGAGCCATGTGGGAGTTTAGAATGGATGTGTCTGATTGGGATGAAGATGGGATTTCTGTGTATTGACTGTGCATCCCAACTGATATAGAAGATTTAAGGTCATCTGAGTGTGATGCACACATTTGAGTTGTGAGTTGGCTTTTATGAGCAATTGTCTAAGTATGGGAAGACATGGGAATTAGCCCGTGGGATGGGCAACCGAGAAACTTTTTAGAAATTATGAACAGCATACCCAAACCCTCTACACATTTCTCAACAGAAATGTATTAAAATCTCCACAGTACAAGACAACATCTCTTGATAACTTTACATTGATGAACTGGGATGGTGTAAGCTTGCAATCAAAGCTAAAAAAATAGAAATGGTAGGCATTTATTGTTGACCATAATATATCTGGCTCCCTATTTCACCAACATTTAAAAACGCAGTTGGAAGATGTTTATTTAGAGCCTGATTTATATGATTTAGAAAATGTGTACATTTAGGAAAGTAAAAGGGTTTGATGAGTTGGCAAACCCAAAATTTGGGAAAATGGCATGTAGCAAGGTGTACAGGAAAAACTGCACATAGAATGAGAATATGGCGATCATAGATGGAAATATCAACCTTTACATTTTCAGCTGTTTCCCTGTGAAAGCGACCATATTAGATGAAATGTGAGTTGTAAACCTCAATTAGTGAAGGACAGACAAATCCGATATACTTTTTCTACAACTAATGGTGCACACAAGTAACCAAACCTCATGCTGTAGTTGGTGGGAAAAATTAGTTCTTAACCTTATGTTGACCCTGAGTTCACAAAGAAAGGGAACCATATTTTGGAATCTAATGACATTATTTATTAGCATTGTTCCATGGTACCTTTGATTCCAATTGATGAAAAACATCATCAACCAATTATTGCAAGGGTTATATAAAGCATATCATGAACCTAAGACTGTTGGTTTCATCAATACATTTTCTCTGGGTCACAGGACTACTAAATTGCAGAATGATGTGTTCAGAGGCCACTGTTATTAGTTGAAATGATCTTATATTTTATCGCATTGCTAAAAATCCTTTGAAGAAGTCCCTCCCTCACTGATGTGCTATCGATCTACTGTTAAAAGTCTTTTTCAGTTCCTCCTAAGGGCAAGTCCTGCAGCATGTTCTACCAATGCATCTAATCCCAGATTAAATGTTGTGATGCCTAGGCAAGAAAAGGGGAAACATTCTTGGGGTTCACATGTTTTAGAGCAATTAACAGGTCTAAAGTGTCACGTGGATTCTTCAGGACACTATCTAGTGCATAAGCACACCCTACCATCCCTATGAAATGAAAGGGATTTTCCTATTGCTCATCTGCTCAGGAAGGGATATCGTCAGATTTCCATAATCCATTTGCACAGGAAGTGACATCACTGGATTTCCCATAGGACCTATTTAATGGTGGCAGCAGCGCAAACACATCCAGCGGACATGCCATTGGTGCGCCAGAGGCAAGCCCATTCAGGACTGCCCATGCTAGGACCACGCGGAGTGCCAGGTACCCTTGTTCTCTCCCAACCCTCCAATAGCCTGCTGTGCTCCTACATAAACTTAACCCCAGTCACTGATCACCGCACTACTGCCTCTCCACACCACACAACACGAAAGGAGTGTTCACATGCGCCGCCTACAACTTCTCATGCACTCTTTCCATACTCTACTTCCATCACTCTCGCACCAATAGCAATGGACATTTTAATTACAGAGAAGGGTGGAGTCTGCAAGATACTAAAAGCTCAGCATTTGCTGCTCAAACATATCTGACGAAAGTAAGAAAAGTCAAGCGTTCACAACATACATTTCTGATCTGAAACTGGAATTAGAACCATTAGAGACTTCTGCAATTTTAGAAACATTTAGCAGAAGAATTTCTACAATTGACAACTGGTTTGACAGCTATATTTATGCCAATATGAATAGTAGGGCTTTGCCCAATTAATTTGGTTGTTGTTTTCAAAGGCTGTAGATATTACATTAACAAAAGAAAGAGCAGAGAAACAAGCAAACAAAGAGAGCTGTAATTGGCATTAAACAATCACATCAATCGAAAATAACTTCCTTAAGACCACTTGTAGAACATGAGTTCGTCTCCAGAGCGTCGCCAAAATGTAGTAATGAAGTTCCATGTGTAGAGGTGAAGTAGTAGACGTAACTGAGTAGTGTCTTCGTAAGATACCTATTTAGTCCATAACATCAATGGTAGCAGCCCCACCAGGAGCAGCCAGCCTGCTGCTCAGCCCATCTTCAACACAACACTCACACCAGGCACCCAGGAATTCTACTCATGTCCATCACACCAACATTCCATACAGAACACTCAGACTGGCTGAGAAGCTAGGAACCAAGTAACAAGGGAATATTATAAACACAACAGGAAGCTACCACAAAAAGCTTAAATTAATCTGGAGGTTTAAAGAGAACAGATTCAACCAAGGATGAGAGTGAACTCTAAAGTTTAATTTGAAGCAACACTGCTTGACAAGCTGACTTGAGATGCAGCATTTTAAACGTGGAATTGACCTTTTTAACTTACTTGTGCTTTTCCAAGTAATTAGTTCTACAATAAAAGGTTTCATTTCATTTAAACAGATGTTGCTATTTCTACATCGACCATTGTTAACAATTTGAATTATGTGACATTTAAAAGGTTAGAGATGTAGTTTTATACATGGGAAAGTAGTCTTGAATGAGAAAATGACCCACCTGAACTTAGAATTGTTACAAAGATGTTCAAACTTAACATTGCTCTCTGTGAACTATTGTATTCCGGTGAGAATAAGAGAGTTGATCCTATTCCCAGGAGAGCACCGAAAGCTGATTGGCTGACTACATAAGAAGAGGCAACATGTTGCAAAGTGACATCTCCCTGGCTGCAACCCTCATACACAGACCAGCAGGACCCTGCACCAATTTCGCTAGCAACATCAAGAACTTCGTCACATGCCCCATCATCAATGCCAGCACCCTCATCCTCCTCTGAGACCTTAACTTTCATATAGTAGACCACATCCACCCACAGCCCTCCTAGAAAACCTTGGAAATCTTGGCCACATCCAGCACGTTACCAAACCAACCCACACCGCCACACACTTATTAGACACACTTGTCTTCTCAATCAGGAACATCACAGTCAAGAAGTGAGCAACTATTACCTCCACAGACCACGCCCTCATCAGTTTTAGCGTCTCCATTCCACATCATAACAGACCTACTGCCATTAGAGTCTACCGCTGCAGGTGGAAAAGCATCTCTAAAGAGGAGTGAGCTTCAACTCTCTCTGAGCACCGGCCTGAGTACAACAGCGGCTTGCTGAAAGCCATCAAAATCATCAACAGCTGGATCATCGCAAGTGCTGGCACCCTGGCTCCCCTCAAGCACAACCAAATAGCAAGAGCCCGACCACAGGCCAGGTGGTACACAGAGGAGCTCAGACTGACAGAACGCCACTGCAAGCAACTGGAGAGCAAAAGGAGAACAAGTTGAGATACTGCAGGTAAAAACATCTTCAAATCAGCCCTAAGACGTAATCACCACAAGATATGGAACACAGAGTACTGCTCTTGCAGATCACATCAACACCAGCACTAACAGCGGCAAGGAAATCTTCGCCATCAATGATTTCACTTCACATCCTGCAACATCACCCCATTACAAAAAATTTCAAATAACCTTTCAGAGTTCTTCTGTAACAAACTCACCTCCATATACAGCACCTTCGACCCTCAACCGCACCCAGTCACTGTTGCAACTCAACTTTCCATCATGGCTAATGAACAAATCCTTGGAGCTCCATCTGACTTTTGCCCACAACACGCCTTCACCAAAGGACTCTTATCGATAAGTGAAGCACTAACACCCATCCTCAATGCCTCCGTTGACTCAGCCACATTCACAGACACCTGGAAACATGCCACCGACATGGCCCTACTCAAGACACCATCTGATGACCCAGCCCCGCTTTCAAACTACAGATCCATTTCCCTCCTACGATACCCAGCAAAGATCTTAGAAAAACGAATAAACCAATTCCTCACCGACCACTTCAGCAACCACCAGCTCCTCGATGCCACACAACTGGAATTCAGGCCCAACCACAGTCAAGCAACAGCACAGGTATTACACTACAGATGGCGTCTACACGATACTTGACGGCGGAGACCTGGGAGCTCTCATTCTACTAGACCACTCTGTAGCATTTGGCACTGTCTCACACCCCATCCTCATCAAGCACCAACACAAGACTGGCATTGAAGGGCCCACTCTCTGCTGGATCTGCTCTTACCTAACAGATTGAATACAAGATGTCAGCCTTGCACCTTACTACTCAGAACCCCGCAAACTCATCTGCGGAGTATTTTGTATTTACATTTGGTATTTGTCAAGTGCATATATCACCCTTAGGTCTCACAGCGCTAGCTTGCATTCAGAAACCGGGGGAACGAGGAGAGGGAGAACTGTCAGGGGGAAGGGACTCAGAATAGCAAGATTTCGAGGGATCTGCAGAATTTCCTTTGATCAATTTCCATACGGAGGTGTATGGGCAACGTGTTCCATATCGTAGGGGCAATTTTAAAGAATGATCTGCCGCCATTCTTAACGGTGCAGATTTTTGGTGTGGTTAGAAGTTGTTTGCTGGCAGATGGAAGGGTTCTTATTGGCTGATATTTTATTAGTTTCTTTGCTAGATATTGAGGCCCTTTTCTATTAAGACTTTTGTGTACCAGACAGCATAGCTTAAAGGTGATCAGCTTTCTGATGGGGAGCCAGTGAAGGGTCCTCAAACTGGGGGCCGAGGGCGAGCGAGGGAGGAGGTTGAGGACCAGCCTAGCTGCTGTGTTCTGCAAAACCTGGAGCTTTGTTAAGTGTGCTCCATTTATGGATGCTAGCAGGGCATTGCCATAGTCCAGGCGGCTCATGATTAATCCCTGCCCTAAAAGCATGCGTGAGGACAATGGGATCCATTTAAAGATTTTTCTAAGGCTACGCATTAGCCCATAGCATGTGAAAACCACATGATTGACGTGATCAGACATAGAGAGTTTACTGTCTATTAGCACTCCAAGATTGCGGGCTGCAATCTTCGGTGAAGGGCAGGGGCCTAGGGTGGACGGCCACCAGTCATTGGGCCACAACTTTTGTGCATTTCCAAAGAGTATAATTTCCGTTTTACCAGTGTTAAGTTGGAGATGATTGTTTGTCATCCAATCATTGATGTCTGCCATACATTGCTTAAATCGGAGTTTCGTGTTGTCCAAGGGTAATTAGCAGTTGAGTGTCGTCCCCATACGAAACTGTATCAAAGCCGTGGGCTTTAATTGTCTTGGCTAAAGGAGATAGATACAAATTAAAAAGTGTGGGGCTTAGAATGGATCCCTGGGGAGCACCCTTGTCAATGGGCTGGCTTCTGGAGGTGAAGGCTCCTATTTGGACTTTAGATGTATGTTCTGTCAGGTAACTCCTGAGCCAGCTCAGCGCTGGGCCCTCGACACCAAGCTCCCTCAGGCGGCCCAAGAGGATGCTATGGGAGATGGTGTCGAAAGCCGCCGACAGGTCAAGTAGGACCAAGATGGCAGATTGTCTGGTGTCAAGGGAGAGCCTGACGTTATCGACTATTCTCCAGTAATGCCGTTTCGGTGCTGTGAAAGGCCTGGAACCCAGATTGAGAGGAGTCCAACAGGTTGTTGCTTTCTAGGTGTTTGGATAGTTGATTGTTTACCAGTTATTCCAGAACTTTTCAAATGAGAGGCAGGAGAGAGATTGGCCGGTAATTGTTGTGCTGTTTTGGGTCAGCATTGGGCTTTTTTAAGATGGGTCTGACTATGGCCTCTTTCCAGATTGATGGCATGGTGGACAGAGATAGTGAATGATTAAATAGTTTGGTCAGCCTGGGCAGAAGGGCTGGTCTGATTTTGGATATAATCTGGGCGGAGGCTGGATCTGTGGGGGAGCCAGATTTAATCCTTGTGAGGGTTGTTAAAACTTCATCCTCAGTGACTAAGCGGAATTCTTTAAGAAGGTTGGAGTGTGGGGGGCAGATTGTCATGGTTTCTCTCTGGGGGTGGTGTTCCTGTTGGTTGGGGAAAGAGTCTATGAATGATATTAATTTTGTTCACAACGAAAGCTGAAAGGGAGTCAACCCACTCCTGCGAGGTGATCTGCCCTGGTTGACAAGAGGTGGGATTGGTAAATTCTTTCAGGATCCTATACAGTTCTTTGTGGGAGTTGGATGCCTGATTGATTCTATCACCTAAGTAGGTTTTTTGGCTGCGGCTATGTGGTCCATATAGCGCCGGTGTGTTGTTTTATAGTCCTGTCTGTCTGTGGCATTTTTGTGTGTCTCCATGTACGTTCAGCCTTTCTGCCAGCTAGTTTGTCAATTTTTAGGTCTGGTGTAAACCAGGAGGAGAGTTTATAAGAGCATTTGACTTGTTTTATCGGGGCAATTTTGTCGAAGGTCAGGCTAATAGCTTGCTCGAGGGATTTGGCTGCCTCATTGGGGAGATCTAATTCCGATGGTGAAAGGAGGGTAAAATGAGCAGAAAAGGAATCTATGTTTATTTTATTCCAGGACCTACTTAACCTGGATTCTTTCAGGGGGTCTTGTCGGGTCGGTATACCCAGTATTTGAAATTTTAGCACTTGGTGGTCAGACCATAGGACTGGGATTGGTTGGTCAACCATCACTTGGGGAGAGTTAGTGAATAGAAGATCTAAGGTGTGACCAGCTATATGGGTGGGGCCAGTTACCAGTTGGTTAAGGCCTAGAGTGTTTAGGCTGGAAACAAGATCATCTGAGTGTGGATCAGACAGTAGTTCTGCATGGTAATTAAAATCCCCCCAAAAGGAGAAAATTGTCAGCGGCCAGGACATGTGGTGCAATTACTTCTGTCAGAAGGCTAGTAAAGTGACTTTTGTTGCCAGGGGGTGGATAGAGTAGGGCGGCTCTCCAGGTCCCCTTTCTGGTACAGTTTATTTTAAAAATGCAGATTTCACCTCAGTATGTTTGGATGGTGTCAATAATGTATAAATTGGTATTGGCCCTAAAAGCTATAGCTATGCCCCCGCCTCTTTTATCTTTTCTGTCCAGTCTGGTCAACTGATAGTCATGGGGGATGGCTAAGGATATATCGGGTTGCGAGGCCTCGTGAAGCCATGTCTCGGTGATAAAAAATAGGTCTGGTTTCTCTGAGTCCAGTAGAGACCAGATTTCCAGAGCGTGTTTAGGGAGAGAGCTGGCATTGCAGTATAAACCCATTAATTTGTTTTGATTAGATGTTGCAGTACTATTAGCGGGTTTTCTGAGGCATAGACTTACTGTTGCGGGAGGTTGGCCATTATACGAGGAATGTTTATGATGACTTTTGGGATCCTTTGTCGCTTGAATGGGGATAATACTTTCCCAGGGGGAGGATATTTTATTGAGTGAGCAGAGCTCTTGACTAGAGTACCGTAATATAGCCATAGCGGGGCTGAGAGGATGGTCGGTGGCAAAACGGGCAGAGTGGCCGGCGGCTGGTGGCAGTCAGGTGTGGACGGGCGCAGACGAGCTTGCCTTTGGCGCGCCTTTGGCACGCGGCCTTCCTTAAGAGTTACAGGAAGTGGGCGGGACTGCAGAAGTTTGTGGAAATGTGTGGAGCGCTGACCTCTACTGCTCAGAGGTACTGTGGGCTAAAAATGGTGGTGCTATTACCCTCCGCACAAACGGCACTTGCCGTGACAGACCAGGGCAGCACAGTAAAGAACAGGTGAGCGGCGCACTTTTAAAAGCAATTTTTAAAAATGTGTTTGAGGTTCAGCAGCGATGTCTGACCTGTCTTCCTTCGTTCTGATTCGGTTTCTAAGTAAGCTGCGTGTCCGCTCTGCGCACTTCCTTAAGAGTGACAGGAAGTGGGTGGGACTGCAGCAGCGTGTGGAACATGTGGAGCGCTGACCTCTAGTGCTCAGAGGTACTGTGGGTTAAAAATGGTGGTGTTATTACCCTCCACAAATGGCACTTGCTGCGACGGACCCTGGCAGCAGAGTAAAGAACAGTTGAGCGGCGCAATTTTAAAAGCAATGTTTTTAAAAATGGTTGAGGTTCAGCAGCTATGTCTGACCTGTCTTCCTTCGTTCTGATTAGGTTTCTAAGTAAGCCCAAGTACCTCAATGCTCATAGGTCAGCCCCACTCTCTTCAATGCATAAATGATTCCTCTAGCCAACGTCATCCATGCACATGATGTCAACATTCTTTCCTATGCAAATGATACACAACTCATACTCTCCATCGCAGACAAGACCACCAACACAAGACAAGACACAAGTTCACCGCCTGCATGACCAACATCGCTAAATGGATGAAAGCCAACTGTCTCAAGCTCAAATTTGCCAAGACAGAAGTAGTTATCTTAGCAAGAAAACCTCACCCTGGAATTCTAACTGATGGCCAGCCAAACTCGGACCCACACTCAGAACCCATGCCAGGAACATCGGAATAATCACTGACAGCAAAATGGACAGGACCGCACAAGTCAATGTCGTCACTGAATCCGGTTTCCGCACCTAGAAGATACTGAGGTAGATCATCAAATTGCTCCCAAGCAACACTAGAAAAACTGTCACTCACACTCTAGTCACTAGCAAGTTGAACTATGGGAACACCCTCTGAGCCGAGACCGTCAAGCAAATCACTAGAGGAATGCAAACCATCCAGAACTCGGCAGCCAGACTAATCCTCAACCTACCACACAAAACTCACATCACACCATGTCTTAGGGAACTACACTAGTTCCCAATACACAAACACAATCAACAAAAACTCCTCATTAACATATTCAAGCCACTACACAATTCAAGCCCCACCTACCAGAACAGATGCAGTTTGTGGAACGTGTGGAGCGCTGACCTCTACTGCTCAGAGGTACTGTGGGCTAAAAATGGTGGTGCTATTACCCTCCGCACAAACGGCACTTGCCGTGACAGACCAGGGCAGCACAGTAAAGAACAGGTGAGCGGCGCACTTTTAAAAGCAATTTTTAAAAATGTGTTTGAGGTTCAGCAGCGATGTCTGACCTGTCTTCCTTCGTTCTGATTCGGTTTCTAAGTAAGCTGCGTGTCCGCTCTTCGCACTTCCTTAAGAGTGACAGGATGTGGGTGGGACTGCAGCAGCGTGTGGAACATGTGGAGCGCTGACCTCTAGTGCTCAGAGGTACTGTGGGTTAAAAATGGTGGTGTTATTACCCTCCACAAATGGCACTTGCTGCGACGGACCCTGGCAGCAGAGTAAAGAACAATTGAGCGGCGCAATTTTAAAAGCAATTTTTAAAAAGTGGTTGAGGTTCAGCAGCTATGTCTGACCTGTCTTCCTTCGTACTGATTCGGTTTCTAAGTAAGCTGCGCGTCCGCTCTGCGCACTTCCTTAAGAGTAACAGGAAGAGGGCGGGACTGCAGCAGCATGTGGAACGTGTGGAGCACTGACCTCTAGTGTTCAGAGGTACTGTGGGATAAAAATGGTGGTGCTATTACCCTCCGCACAAACGGCACTTGCCGCGACGGACCAGGGCAGCACAGGAATGAACAGGTGAGCGTCGCAATTTTAAAAGCAATTTTTTAAAAAATGGTTGAGGTTCAGCAGCTATGTCTGACCTGTCTTCCTTCGTTCTGATTAGGTTTCTAAGTAAGCCCAAGTACCTCAATGCTCATAGGTCAGCCCCACTCTCTTCAATGCATAAATGATTCCTCTAGCCAACGTCATCCATGCACATGATGTCAACATTCTTTCCTATGCAAATGATACACAACTCATACTCTCCATCGCAGACAAGACCACCAACACAAGACAAGACACAAGTTCACCGCCTGCATGACCAACATCGCTAAATGGATGAAAGCCAACTGTCTCAAGCTCAAATTTGCCAAGACAGAAGTAGTAATCTTAGCAAGAAAACCTCACCCTGGAATTCTAACTGATGGCCAGCCAAACTCGGACCCACACTCAGAACCCATGCCAGGAACATCGGAATAATCACTGACAGCAAAATGGACAGGACCGCACAAGTCAATGTCGTCACTGAATCCGGTTTCCGCACCTAGAAGATACTGAGGTAGATCATCAAATTGCTCCCAAGCAACACTAGAAAAACTGTCACTCACACTCTAGTCACTAGCAAGTTGAACTATGGGAACACCCTCTGAGCCGAGACCGTCAAGCAAATCACTAGAGGAATGCAAACCATCCAGAACTCGGCAGCCAGACTAATCCTCAACCTACCACACAAAACTCACATCACACCATGTCTTAGGGAACTACACTAGTTCCCAATACACAAACACACTCAACAAAAACTCCTCATTAACATATTCAAGCCACTACACAATTCAAGCCCCACCTACCAGAACAGATGCATCTCCTTCAACCAACCACCCAGACACCTCTGTTCCCTAGGACACCTACTCAAACACATCCCACGCAAACACAGTATCAGATCAGGAGGACAGGCGTTCTCTTACATCGCTAATGTAGCGTGGAATGACCTGCCATTCCACTTCAGAGCCTCCAACTATCTTCTTGAATACCACAAAAATCTGAAGACCTGGCTTTTTAATTAAACCACCTACCATAGGCAGGGCTAGACACACATACCTGTTTAGTACCAGAATACCCTCACAGGTGATAGTTCACTTTACAAATACACAACTTTTCAACTGAGCACTCCAGCCTTTGTCTAAGGAATGACAAGCAAGTGAAATGTGGGCCGGAATAAAACCCACCCACGTTCCACAAACAAGTCATCTGTGAGGCATGAAAAATATGGACCACTGTCAAGTAATGTACCTTGGGTAAAAGAAAGTTGTATTTTGTTCAAGTCTGAATGTTGGAGCACAGAAGGTGATATATATGTACAAATAATCTGTTTGCCTCAACGCTGCCTTTAATTTCTTTACCAGTAGAGGGGAAACTGTTTTTAAAGTATGAGAAAACATGTCTCTGATGTCATGTATTCTTTCTAACCTATATTTTCAGAAAGGACTTGATAATTCTCTTGCCTAATTCTGTTCTACAGCCCAGATCATCAGTTCTCAGAAATGCTGTAGGCCATAAAGTGCAATAATACAGAAAAAGAGTGTTAGAATGAGTATACACACATTACATATGAGCGTCTCCCAAAACTTCCGCAGGACCTATAAACTGCTGCACAGTCATGCTGCCTATTTGCCAGCAGCAGGTGCAGAACAGACAGTTTCAAACACAATCTGCAAACTTCATGTTGACAACCATTGGGAGAGAAGAACATTAATCTAAGGAAGATAGTGCGAAAAAGAAGGTGTCACTGCTCCTCTCCAATGTAAAAACTAAACCATGAACATAGAAATTTGGTGGATAGTCTTGGCCACATGGTGGCTAAATGCACTCCTTTACTGCGGCCCAGTATGTTGATCAGTCGCAAGCAATTTCCACTTTGAGTGGTCTCGTTGTGGTCTCGTTGGGTCTTGTTTGTGAGAGTTTCTCCCTCTGTGGGCACATATCTCGTGCCTTTGTGCACACAATTGATCACTAGTCTGCTCCCTACATATGATGGTGTGATCCCTGAACAGTACGAGGGCTGGCACCCCACCATGCTGCAACTTGTGTACCCGACATCCTGGTAAGCAGGAGGAGTGCTCGTATTCATGTGTCAAGGAGTTTTGTCATCCTGCAACCAACGTCGCTTTGGAGGCGCAGCCCACCCCATCACGATTTACCTCTTAGCCAAGATATAAGCCAAGGATACACATCATGCTACATATTTAGTTCTCTGTGCTTGGTACTATCCCCAGCAAGGTCCCTCACAAAAGACCTAACTGTGAGCCCAGCGACGGTCACCTCTATAGCCTACCAGCAGCAGGCAATCTTCAGGCAGGCCCAGACTATATGCTGAAATTCAGCTTCCTGAGAATCGCACAGGGGCTTTCGGGAACATGCGAGGTATACTTGGTGCTTATAGTTATAGTGTGTGTACTTAAGTCTCTGGTTTCTGGACATCATCTTGACATGCTCTAGTGTGGATTCCCACCGCTTGCATGGCAGCTCACCCTATAATTGTGCTCCACTTATTCTGTACTGCAGAGTACCCATTAAGTCTGCTTCCCAGCACTGCATTGTACAATAGGGTGACCACTTTTCTGCCACCCCCATGACCAAGTAAAAGTTGGAGAGTGTCTGAGGGTTACAGTTCAACCATGATCCTGTTTCCATGTTTGTGCAATTGGCACTCATCAATGCACTGCATCTCAAGAAGTCGCAAGAACCCACGCCGTAGGTTATCAGCCACCTCCTGAAATGCGAGTAAAGAAATTATGTGTGTACATCAATGGAAGGCGGAGGAGCGTCACCCCACCAAGCAGGTCAATGAGGAAAAAATTAAATGATAATTCATTGCTATTATCATTTTATTTTTCCTCTTGCTTAGCTGGGTATGGGAATGGCTGCTCTGCTCACACAGTAGGGCAGGGGAGGAGTGGTTTGCCACCTCTAAATGCACAGGATGCTTTGGCCGGCCGTCTCAGGCCGGTCAAACCATCATTCGTACTTTACATGTCATCCATGCAGGCTGCATTACAGCCTGCATGGAGGACATGCCCAGCCTCCCATTCTCTGGCTGAGCGCCGATCCACGGTACTCCGGCCAATCACAATGCCTTGCAGCTTTGTGATTGGCTATCAGGAGGCTGGGAGACGGGTGCTTCCTGCTTCCTGCTCTAGAAGCATACAAAGAGGGAGAGGAGGTGGTGGTGGCAGCAGACAGGTAAGTGTTTTTTTCTTCTTCATTCCCTCCCTGACCCCCCCAGTCCCATGACTCACCCCTCACCGCCGTTAAATTCCAGCCGCCACAGGTGTACATGTCCCCAAGAGTGGTCACTCCGCAATCCAACTAGTCCTGCGTGTTGTAATGGAAGAATATTGATTGGAAGGCCGGCAGCTTGCACAGAGGCAGACATGGAGAAAATGGTTTGGTAGGTGTCCCCAAGAGCACGTACTTGTGCCAACAGTGTTTCGCCACCGTCGCCACTGTATTCATGGAAGACCCCCTGGTGCGTGGTAGCATCAGCCACTTCAATAGTTGGCAACCGTGTAACCCATGTGCTATGGCTATCTTATCAGGATTTGGGTCATCTGCCAGCCACTTCATGGGCCACTGTAATTGGCTGGGTAGTATAACTCATAGCTCTGTGCCCTCAACCCACCCTTGTCCAGTGGTTTGTGCAACTAATGCAGGGCCAATCACTTCCTGCAGGTTCCCGGGATCGGGTTCGTCAGCACACTGTCCAGTTCCCTAAAGAATGTTCCAGGTAGTTGTACTGGTAAGGTTGAAAAGTGGTATAGCAGCCTTTGCAGCACCAGCATTTCCGCAATAGCCACTCTACCCATTGGAGGGAGGGGGTGGGTTTTCCAAAATTGTAGCGACCTCCTGGCGCTAGTCGCCACGTTAGTCAGGTTGCCCTGAATTAGGGCCTCACCAGTGTGTCGTACTTGGATACCCAGATATTTAAACGTATCAGATCTCCACTCTAGGCCACCATCTACCTCAATCGCTCGTTCAGCATCGGTCAACTCCCTTAGTGGAAACAAACATGTCTTGGATGAGTTCATTCGCAGACCCGAAAGTTCCCCAAAGCGTCGTGCGGATAAATGAATGCATCGTCTGCATATAGGGAGATGGTGTCCCAAGTATCCCTAATCGATATCCCCCTGTCCGGACCTCTGACCTGAACAGGCCTGCAAGGGGCTCCATGGCCAATGCAATTCTTAGGGGGCAGGGCTTTAAGTGGGATGAAAAAACTGAGGTATCTCTCTAAGTGGCGTAGCCGTTGTAATTAAGGGCGTGGCTTAAAACACGTACGCTAAAGATGTGTCCTTGGCTTAGTGTGCCGCCAGCCTGGTATTTTGCTGCTTCTGTCAGTGCACCCAGATATATAATACAACAAGTAACATTACACCTACAATAAACGAGGACTATTGACTTTGTCAATGGTCGTTAGTTGCAAAAGCTAAAAAAGCAACAACTATGGCTTCCTTGTATATGACATTGAAAACGTTTCAGTAGTGAAAATATGAGACAGTGAAAGAAATATAACGAGTCTCTTTGACCCTACACCAAAGGCAGGTACTGCTGCAGAGTTTAGATTTTTTTTCCACCCTGAGGATGAGGAAAAAATGGAGAGTCATATAGGGACCCGTCTCAGCACCTGCTTTTTAGAACTGCCGGTGCCGGCCTATTTAAAACCCTGTCATGGGGGATAGCGGGCACCCTTGCTTTGTGCCGTGGCCTACAGAAAATGAGTTGGATATTTCCTTGCCCAGGGCTTTAAGTGAGCCGGGTCTCACAGGTGCTGAGCACTGGTAGTTTTTTAAAGGGGGCCTCTAAACGGGTCTCTATCGAGCTCTGTTTTGTGCCCTAGCCCAAGCAGTCCATTTTTTTCCGGACTGCAGTGACAGCAGGCACATCCATGTGCGCATGCTTACACTGCTCACTAGTGGAGAAGTTATGGTATGACATCATGCCAGGTGAGCGTTGTAGGGGAAGGGAAATCCTTTAAAGAGAGTCATTTTCTCTCGGAATTTCCCTTCTCTTTTTGAAACTCAGGAGCAGCAACATTGTCGTGGTGTCACCAGGGTTTTAAGTGGAAGCTTTTACAATATTATATTCAACAAAGCCATAGTTGCTACTTATTTATCTTTTGCAACTAACAACCATTGACAAAGCCAATAGTCCTGACTTGTTGCAGGTAAGATGTTACTTGTTGTATTATATATCTGGATGCTATTGCTGGAGCAGAGTTTTCTTTTAGAAAATTCTGGGCTTTTGAAGCTCTGGCATGTCTATGCGTTTTATTAATTTTATTAATAATTAACAATTAATTATTTGTCTTGTGAAGGTATGTTTCAATAATCAACTCGTTTGTTCTAACACAAGAGAAAGTTACATGAGGGTTAGCTTATGTGTGCTGTTCATGTATTTACAATAACGTGCAAGTTTTCATGTTAAAACGTTGCTGTGTGCTATTTATTTTGAGCACAAAACGCTGTCAGAATTAATGCTTTTTATGTCGCAAAGCTAGATAAATGCATACACATAAGGGTATTAGTGGGGTTAACACTGTTTAATCATTATGTTGTATTAACGTTGTTTTTATTTCTTTTAAATTGAGATGGTCTATTGTGGCCTATGGAGGCCTAATTCTTGTTGGCTGATTTGAGAGCCTGGCCTCGAGTGAATATTTCTGTGATGTGGCAAGAGGGACCCCTGCTGGAGAAAGGTCGAAGACAACTGACCATAGTCCTTCTATGAAAATTTCCATGAGGACGGCAGCAGCTTTGGGTGTACTCCAAGAAAAATGAAAGTGTCCTTGGCTTTCTCAAAGGACAAAGGAGCCTTAGAGGGAAACTCTGAACTGTGGCTCGATGGCCGAGGAAGAATCGGATTAAAAGTGTTACATGTTTATTTCCCTGGTTCCTGTTCCGTAGTTCATGCCTTGTGACTTTTCCTGAGCGGAGATTTCCAGATGTAGCAAAGCTACATCTCTTCCTTCTCGTTCTGCTCGGTGATACAGTTTATTCAGCCAACTTTATGTGTGTTTCTATTGTATTTTCCACTATAAAAACTGTTAGTTTAGGGAGGGCTCTCCCCACTCTTTTGGCCGCCTTCACGCGTTGCTGAGGTTCGATGCTGAGGACATTATCCTGAGAGACTTTTACCGAGAGACTGGTCCTGACCCGTTCTGACACTTAGTTAGAATAGGTAACTATGAGAAATGATTTATTCTGATTGATTTACTTTGACTAATTTTAGATAAAGCAATATAACTTTTAAACATGGTGTTGAATATTCTTTCTTGTCAATTATTGGGTACATTTTGATTATTGTTGTTGTATAGTTCGTATAGAGTATGATTAAGGATAACCACTATAATCAGATCCTATCGTCCTAGATATAGATGCAGGGTTTTCCTTCCCACAGGTCTTATGCTGGTAGAGTATTTGAGCGTGTGTTAGTGAAATGGGCCCTAGCGTATGAAGAATGTATGTGCGTGTAACTGTGAGATTACTCTATCTGCGGTAGTGGGCATATTTTTGATACCCTGATCTCTATCAATTTCTCTGGTAGCAGAGGATGGTTTCGATCCATCGACCTCTGGGTTATGGGCCCAGCACGCTTCCGCTGCGCCATTCTTCAATGATGAGCAGGTAAACAAACCGAAACGTACTAACAAAGTACAGCAGTACTTGTTAAAAAGTGAAGGGAGTGAGTCTGAGGGTGATTATTGACGGTGCCGAGGAGAGGAAGAAGAGTGCATACTTGGTGCAACTCTAGAAATAGACCAGGCAGGACCATTTGTGAATGGGAAAATAAATGAGGAGAGTGTTACTTTTTTGGTAGACACAGGTGCGACAAGATCAACTGTCAGGTCAACAGATGTTAAAAATCTTCCTCTCTCGGATGAAGCAATCCAAGTAGTTGGTGTAGCCAATACACAGATCAGAACACGTCTTACTGAGCCAGTAAGAGTACAGATAGGGAAATTTTCAGACATGCACAGATTTATTGTCTGTGACACGAGTCCAGTGAACCTGTTAGGTAGGGACCTATTGTGTAAAATGAATTGTACAATTTTTTGTACACCAGATGGAATAGCTTTTGAGACACCAGATGATGATGTTTTCTACCGAATGACTCTAGAGAATAGAGAAAATGAGTTAATTGGTGCATTTCCAGTGTTCAATCCGGAGGATTTGCCTCAAGTGCTGAGAGACACAGTGAAAAGAGCAGTTTGGGATTTTACAGGAGAGGATGTGGGATTGATGAATAATGTAGATCCAGTGAAAATTGCAGTGAAAGAGGGAATTACATATCCTAACATTCCTCAGTACAAAATGACACCAGAAATAATTGAAGGGATAACTCCTATAATTGAGAAAATGATTCAGCAGGGAGTTCTGAGAGAACTACTGAGTAGTCCGTGTAATTCACCGATAATGGGACTGAAAAAGCCCAATGGCAAGTTTAGGATCGTGCAAGATGTGAGAAAAATTAATCAAATTGTGGTGGCATGTTGTCCCATTGTGCCAAATCCATCAGTGATTCTGTATCAAATTCCACATGATGCTGAGTGGTATACAGTGATTGATTTGTGTCATGCGTTCTTTTCAATTCCATTGCATCATGACAGCCAGCCGATTTTTGCATTTAGGTTTGGCCAGCGTATCTTAGCATGGTGTCGTATCCCACAGGGGTATACGGAGAGTCCTTCGATATTTAATCAGTTATTGAAGAAATCGTTGGAAAGTTTGATCATGCCTGAGAGCTCAGTGCTAGTACAATATATTGATGACCTACTTGTGGCATCAAAGACACGTGAAGCTTGTGAAGTGGATACCATAGCTTTACTGAATCATCTGGCAGATGGAGGGTTAAAGGTATCTCCAGCCAAATTGCAATTTTGCAAGAAAGAGGTGCATTATCTTGGACATAATATTGAAAAAGGTCTGAGAAAAGTGACTACTGACAGGATCAAAATAATCAAAGAAATGAAAGCCCCGAAAACCCAGAGAGAAGTGAGGATGTTCCTGGGAATGGTGGGATATTGTCGTCAGTGGATAATTAATTTTTCCCTGATAGCAAAGCCACTGATTAAGCTGACAAAAAATGAAATGACAGATCCATTAGATCTGGATGCAGAACAACTGGCAGCATTTGAGGAGCTCAAAACTAAAATGTGTGAGGCTCCAGCTTTGGGTATGCCAGATTATGAAAAAGAATTCGAACTGTACTGCAGTGAGAGAAATGGATGTGCGCTTTCAGTGTTAATCCAGAAACATGGGCAATTGAGAAGGCCTATTGCATACTTCTCATCGACACTTGACACTGTAGCCGTGGGGTTACCAGGTTGTCTGAAGGCTGTAGCTGCGACATGCAGAAGCCTGGAACAGAGTGAGGGAATCATAATGGGGTATCCTGTAAGGGTATTCGTACCTCACAATGTGGCAATTCTTTTGACAAGAAGCAGAACTCAGCATATGTCACATAGTCGGCTGACTAAATATGAAAAAGTGATTCTGGGAGCATCAAATGTGACTCTTGAGAGATGTGTGAATGTGAATCCAGCGACACTCTTGCCGGATATTGAAAATGTGGGTATAAAGATGGAAGATGATCATGATTGTTTGGATGTGCTTGAGTACTGTACAAAACCGAGACCAGACATAAGGGATATTCCCTTATCTGAGAATGACCATGTGTTGTTTGTGGATGGATCATGCCTGAGAAATTATAATGGTGTGCTATGTGCAGCATATGCAGTGTGCAAAGTTTCAGAGATCATGGAAGCATCACCATTGAAAGGAGTGAAATCTGCGCAAGTTGCTGAATTAGTGGCATTGACAAGAGCTTGTGAGATTGGGAAAGATATGAGAACAACCGTGTTGACTGATAGTCAGTATGGATTTGGAGTGGTGCATGACTTTGGCCAACTGTGGCTACAAAGAGGTTTCTTGACATCGGGTGGAACCCCGATAAAGAATGCTGAGTTGATTGGAAAATTGCTTGAGGCAATACAGCTGCCTAAGGAGTTAGCGGTTGTAAAATGTACCGCACATGGTACAGGGGACGATTTTATCTCTGTTGGTAACAGGTTTGCCAACGATGTGGCGCAATATTGCGCTAAGACCAACCAATCTATTAACCGGAGTAGGATGGAGGAAATGTCTCTCCTTTCTGTGATGTTTACTAATGTCCTAGAAACGTGGGATGAAGTAAAGCAGTTACAAGATGAGGCAGGAGAGGAAGAGAAACAAGATTGGGTTAAAGCAGGATGTGCTCCAAGAGAAACAGACCATGTTTGGGTCTACAGAGATGGCAGACCAGTAATGCCAAACTCAATTTTGTCGTCAATGGCAAGGATGTATCATGGCCAGGGACATCTGGGGAGGGATGCAATGGTAAGGTCCTTTAAGCAAACCTGGTACAATGCAAAGTTTAGGACAATTGCGGAGAGCATCTGTCAAAGATGTTTGATTTGCCAGCAATTTAACACTGGGAAAAAGACAGTGGTGAGTTTGGGGACAATAGGCAGAGAAGGAGGTCCTTTTACAAGAATGCAGATTGATTTCATCGAGATGCCCCAAGTGAACAGACTGAAGTATGTCCTAGTGGTAGTCTGTTTATTTTCAAGGTGGGTGGAAGCTTACCCGACTAGAAGAAATGATGGATTAACAGTGGCAAAGTTACTGTTAAGGGAGTTGATTCCTAGGTACGGGTTTCCAGTTACAGTTGAGTCTGACAGAGGTAGACACTTTCAAAATGAACTCATTGGTTTGATTTGTGAAGCATTGAAAATACAGCAGAAGTTACATTGTGCATACCGACCAGAGGCTTCTGGTGTGGTTGAGCAGATCAATGGCACAATCAAGAATAGGATTGGAAAAATGTGTCTAGCCACTGGTATGAAATGGCCGGATGTGTTACCTCTTGTCCTGATGACAATGAGATCTACTCCAGATAGAACTACTGGTTTGAGCCCGCATGAAATAATCATGGGACGTGCTATGCGCCATGCATTCGTGCCTGTGAATAAATTGGTGTCAATAACTGATGACATGATTTTGGATTACTGTAAAGGCCTGGCTGACGCAGTTCATTCTGTGTTTCACCAGATTGGAGAAGAAGCTACCACACTTGAGAAGAAGCAAGCCCATGATCTGAGTCCAGGTGACTGGGTAAGGATTAAGGTGCACAGAAGAAGAAATTGCTTGATTCCAAGGTGGGGAAGGCCGAGACAAGTCATTCTGACTACAACGACTGCAGTAAAGTGTGCTGGAGTGAAGCACTGGGTACATGCAAGTCATACTCTGAGAGTTCCAAGCCCGAGAGAGGGAACTGGTGAAGAGGATTATGAAGAGTCAGATTCCAGTGATGGTGAAGATCCTGAAGATACAGAATCAGTGAGAAAAGAAGCGGAGAGAGCTTCAAGAGATTCACTGCGAGTATCAGAGGGAGAATCTAATTCTGTTATAGAGCCTGAAGTTTCAAGTAGCAGTGGGAGTAAAAGAAAAGAAAAGAGGAAACACATTGAACCCACTCCTGAATCAGAAGAGGAGGAGATTGAAGAACCACTTGAGATTATCCTTGAAGAAACAGGGTCAGAAGAAGATAGAGAGGGACAAATTGCGGAAGACCCCCGAGGAGGTGTAGGGAACATTGATGAGGAGCTAGGTGAAGGGACAAGTAGACAGCAAGAAGATTGCGTGTCGGAGACCCGAGGAGGGACAGAAGTAGGGAAGTCTCAAACAGTGGTGGAAAAATCTGTGGAGAAAAGAAAAGCTACTGGGAAACGGAAACAAGTGGCACTTGAAACAGATGATGAAGATGAACAAACAGAAGGTCGAGTTCTGAGAAAGAGAACTTCGATTGGAGAGAAGAATGTTAAACAATTGAGGCCGAAAAAGGTTGTGAAAGGAGATCGTTGGCCTAACAACCGAGTAAAAAGGGTGAGATACAGAATAATAAGAGCAAATTCATCAAAAGCTGAACAAGTGAATGAAGTATCAAGCCAAACTTTGAGACCTGAAGAAAAAGAATCAAAGAAATCAAAAGAACCAGTAGAAATAAGAAGAGTTAAAAGACCCAACCAAAAGTACAGATCACCGGAATGGTCTTATGTGACACTGTCTGAAGAAGGAAAAGAAGAAACAGTGACTCGAGATAATCCGGAAGTGGTCTTGAGAAAAGTGGTTGAGGAAGATACTGGTGAAATTCTGAAAGTACTCTTGACGGACATTGGAGAAGAGTCGAGTACTGAGGATTCTGACATTGGAGATCTGATACAATTTGATGTTGAAGAAATTGGAGTGAAGAATGACAAGTATCCAAACTGAGTGAAAGAAGGATTCACTTGGATCAAGTGAATAAGGAAGTCATTTGGATAAACTGAAAGCTGAAGAGTTGCAGAAGAATTGAAGAAGTTCAAACAGTAGTGGAGTAGTAGAAGCTAAACTAAAATGGCTAACATAGAGGAGAATAGAAATAGATGTGCCTTTTTAAAGAGGTGGTGCAAAATGTGCTGCTGTTGTACTGGATTATTAATGCTTCTATGGGGTGTTTTAATTTTATTAGTTACTTTTAGAGTAGAGTTTGAAATGGATATAGCAAATGTGACTAATGGAGAGAAGAATTCACAAAAAGTAGTTCCAATTAGAAGTAGTGGTTACATACACAAGGATAGGTCAATTAATAATTTTTCGAGTAATGTTTTTTCTAAACTGTTATATGAATATGTGAAGACAATGGAAGTGAGGGATTGCTATGTCTGCATGCAGTTACCTGCATCAGTTTCAGAGGGTGTTACTTATCACCATTTACCAGCTACATATGGTATTTCTTGTAGTATTTTGAGTAGTGTTTTTTATTTGTTAGGGAAAATAGATTATAAAATGTCTAACAGAGATAGTATTTTTGGGCACTTGCCAATGAACAAAGAGCTGAATCCAGCTAAAGAAGCTAACACTTTTGGTGAGATTTTTATTGAAGAAAAAGGACTAACATTAGATTATATTTTTAAGAATAATTTAACTTGCAATTTGAAAGGAGAGGAGAAAGCTTTCCTGGACATGGTTGAGGAAAGGAGAATGAACATGCATGAGAAAGGGGGAAAATATGAAGTGAGTGAGACAATTTGGGACATTGAGATGGGAAAGGAGTTGAGGAATGGGGCTAGTCCAACTTTGGCTCTAGATGCACCGCAGAAGGGTAAACTATGCATTACCAGAAGGAAATCCCAATATGATACATATTTTGTGGGAACTAGTGAGTGCCATGATACATACTTCATTGCGACAGGTTGGGGTTTCAGAGGTGGAGAAGATACGATTTTTCCAGGAGTATACTATGTGTGTGGGAACAAGGCTTATTAAAAGTTGCCTGACCATTGGTATGGCACATGTTATGTGGGCCTGGTTTTCCCTAAGATTTTTCATACGGATAAAGTAAAAGATGTGGAAGACATTAACCTTTTAACACGCTTTAAGAGAGAAACCTGGTCTGAAATTATGGGTGACATTTTTGGGGTTTTAATTCCAGCAGTGGGAATTTCTTTAAATGCTTATGGAATCCGGAAACTGTCCACAGTGGTTGATCGCTTATCGACAAATACCGCAGGAGGGTTTCTTTTGGTGAATACGGAATTAAGTGCTGTACGTGCCATGTCCATGCAAAATCGACTTGCCCTTGATATTCTTTTGGCTAAGGAGGGTGGAGTTTGTGGAATTTTGAAAGTCCAACATTGTTGCACTTACATTCCTGATGAAAGTAAAGACCTGAAGGTCTATATCAAAAATATTACTGATTTGCATGAAGATTTAGTACCACTTGAGACTGGGAGTTTATGGACTAAACTAGCTAATAAAATGATAGCTGTTAAGGATTTTATTGCAAAAATAGGTAGTACTATTATAGGTAGAATATTGTTTCCTTTGTCTTGTGTAATTGTTGCGTTACTGATACTAAGATTGATGTGTGTGTGTTGTAAAAACAGGAGAGGGAAAGAGAAATTGAAAAATGAAAAGAAAAATAAGAATTTGAAACTTTCAAAGAGAGAACCAGAAGAGATTGAACTAGAAGAATTGAGGGAGAGTTTTTATTTAGAGACAAAGAGAGATGATGAAAGGGTGACTGGTGTTTAAATGTTGTCTAAAGGGAAGAGACATTTCTGATTTCCTAGAATGGGACTAAAATTTTCACTAATTTTTTTTTTTGGGTTTATTTGGTGATAAAATCACCAAAGGGGGGATTGCTGGAGCAGAGTTTTCTTTAAGAACATTCTGGGCTTTTGAAGCTCTGGCATGTCTATGCGTTTTATTAATTTTATTAATAATTAACAATTAATTATTTGTCTTGTGAAGGTATGTTTCAATAATCAACTCGTTTGTTCTAACACAAGAGAAAGTTACATGAGGGTTAGCTTATGTGTGCTGTTCATGTATTTACAATAACGTGCAAGTTTTCATGTTAAAACGTTGCTGTGTGCTATTTATTTTGAGCACAAAACGCTGTCAGAATTAATGCTTTTTATGTCGCAAAGCTAGATAAATGCATACACATAAGGGTATTAGTGGGGTTAACACTGTTTAATCATTATGTTGTATTAACGTTGTTTTTATTTCTTTTAAATTGAGATGGTCTATTGTGGCCTATGGAGGCCTAATTCTTGTTGGCTGATTTGAGAGCCTGGCCTCGAGTGAATATTTCTGTGATGTTACAAGAGGGACCACTGCTGGAGAAAGGTCGAAGACAACTGACCATAGTCCTTCTATGAAAATTTCCATGAGGACGGCAGCAGCTTTGGGTGTACTCCAAGAAAAATGAAAGTGTCCTTGGCTTTCTCAAAGGACAAAGGAGCCTTAGAGGGAAACTCTGAACTGTGGCTCGATGGCCGAGGAAGAATCGGATTAAAAGTGTTACATGTTTATTTCCCTGGTTCCTGTTCCGTAGTTCATGCCTTGTGACTTTTCCTGAGCGGAGATTTCCAGATGTAGCAAAGCTACATCTCTTCCTTCTCGTTCTGCTCGGTGATACAGTTTATTCAGCCAACTTTATGTGTGTTTCTATTGTATTTTCCACTATAAAAACTGTTAGTTTAGGGAGGGCTCTCCCCACTCTTTTGGCCGCCTTCACGCATTGCTGAGGTTCGATGCTGAGGACATTATCCTGAGAGACTTTTACCGAGAGACTGGTCCTGACCCGTTCTGACACTTAGTTAGAATAGGTAACTATGAGAAATGATTTATTCTGATTGATTTACTTTGACTAATTTTAGATAAAGCAATATAACTTTTAAACATGGTGTTGAATATTCTTTCTTGTCAATTATTGGGTACATTTTGATTATTGTTGTTGTATAGTTCGTATAGAGTATGATTAAGGATAACCACTATAATCAGATCCTATCGTCCTAGATATAGATGCAGGGTTTTCCTTCCCACAGGTCTTATGCTGGTAGAGTATTTGAGCGTGTGTTAGTGAAATGGGCCCTAGCGTATGAAGAATGTATGTGCGTGTAACTGTGAGATTACTCTATCTGCGGTAGTGGGCATATTTTTGATACCCTGATCTCTATCACTATGACAGAAACAGCAAAATACAAGTCGGGCGAGACCCCCCAGTTTGTCCATCCTACTTAAGGCCCTGTCCTTACCCATACAGACCTGGGCGGTGGGCTCCCTGTACAGTAGTCTTACTCGCTCAGCTCAGTCACTCTTAATGTCCTATGATCTCTTTGGTTTCATATTACCCCTCAGCTATTTCATATTCCCAATCAGTTTCACTGCCGCTTCTATTCCTATGGGCCAAAGTATCCGCCGAACATTTAATACACACTTGCAAAGCTTTATTAAACTTAACTCGAGTTATTTAAACCAATTCTCAAATGTGTTTTTAAAAATTCAGATAAGAAATATATTTTACCTTAGTGATGTAAACAACTTGCCGAGCCAAGTTTGCAAAGGCATGAGAATAATCAAAACGCCCATCCCTGCAAGGCACGAAGGGCCAATTTCCATCCATAGCAGCGCCGTCACTGCAATGGCCTGCAGCGGTCCCGCCCACAGAAAGTGCAAGAAAATTGTCACCTGCAAAAGACAGTATTAATTAAGCACTATTTTGTCAATGTAATACTTTGAGCAGATAAACAGACGTGAAATGCTTGAGGACATGCCGTCATTATGATTTTCTTCGAAACCCTTGTTAGATCTCTCATTACATTTCTTTGCCTGCAGGCTATCAAGAGAGGCAAACAGCGCGCATGCTCGTTGTTGATAACAATCTGTAAAGGGGGGCGCGGCTCAGTAATAAATCTCAGGAATGGATGCTCTTGAAGTTGTGTAATTGTGAAACTAACACAAAACCTTTGTTATTCCCAAATAACATTTATGGAAAAATGTACACAGTCTTTACTATTCACAAATAATATCTGCCCTGCTAACGGTGGAGCATAGACAAAGTAAAGCCGTATAAGGTGCTCTACAGTATCCACATGGCAAGCGTTTTCACCACGGTGAGGGGCGAGGCCTTTGGCTGTAGTAAAGTGCTTTAAATGGGCCGGTACTGTCCGGTACTGAGTGCCTGCACTTTTTTATTCTGAGAGGGAGAGTGCCTGCACTTCTCAAGAGTGACGTAATACGTTTAATGGGAGATTACCAGCACTTCTCAAGAGTGACCTAATCCGTTTAATGGGAGAGTACCAGCACTTCTCAAGAGTGACGTAATACGTTGAATGGGAGAGTACCAGCACTTCACAGAAACAAGCGAGTACTCTGGTACAGGGTACCTGCACTTCTATTTCCAAATTTCAGGTACTGAGTAAGACTCAACCGCCATGGAGAATCTATCCGGTCATCTTTATCTTAGGTATGTGCCTCTTCTACCCTAAATCTTGCAAGTTTTCAGTTTCACTTGGAACCCCAATCATCACACCCCATCCACTTCCCTTCCATCCCAGAGCTTTTTGTCCTGCTCCCCTTTGGATTCTTCTGTGATTTCTGTGACTTTGACTCTGGTGAGCGCTGTGTGCACCGCTTGGAGCCTACAGTTGCTTGGGGCATACAGTTGGACGGATGCAGAGTGTCTGCCAAAACGTGACAAATTCCCAGTGCATTGCTGTTAATAGCGCTCTAAATATGGCAGAGGGGGTATCTGCCACTTTTTGGATTGAGTCCTAACTCTTCCCTGAAGTAGACGCTTCGCTTTGCTCTGGCAGAGGGTGATATAGGCTAAGAGCCAACGTGCTGTCCTCTGGGCAGGTGTCAGCCCCTTCCTGGCCGAGGGCGCAAAAAGTAGGTCCAAAGACCATACGTCGTTTGTCTTGTCCATGTACAATCTAGTCTACCTTCGTACCTCTAGTGAGAGTAATTTTTTTCTGGCTGGCCCCGTGAGATCTGGGAAAAATGAGCTCACAATGACAAACTCAATCAAATGGACGTCAATAGGGATTTTAGGGATGAATTTAGGGTTGATCCCTAAGATGACTGTAAAACAGAGAAAGGGGTATTTCGCAGTAAATGCTTGCATCTCTCCTACTCTTCTTGCTGATGTAAACTCCTCAAGAAGTGCTGTCTTAAAAGAGATAAACTTTAGGGGAGCTTTAGAGAGGCAGCATGATCTGGCTCAACACAGTGGTGAGTTTCGAGGACACAGATGGGTGCTGTACAGGAGGAAGTACTCCAAAAAGTTCCATAATTAACCTTCTTATGATTCTTTGTGTAAACAGAGTGGACAAAGTGCCTTCATTTTTTCTAAGCCTTAATATTGTCTCTTGACGGACTAGTACTCGCGAGTATTTAAGACCACTCTGGGCTAGGTCCAGCAAGTATGGAAGAGTTGTATATAGGCTGGGTGCAATCCTTTGCCTTGTCGCAAGACACAGAAGCAGTCTCTCTTGCTATTATATGTTTTTGGTGCCTGCTGCTGCTGAAGTCTACAGCAGGATGTTCATGCATTCCACTGGCAGATCCAAATGAACAAATCTAAGTGGCCAGCTGCCACGATATCAGGCTCAGAGACGTGCGGTCCCAATAAACTGCATTTTCATTCATATCACCAGAACAGTGGGTAGATTCTGGAGCTCAGTGTACTATTACTGGCATTACACTGTCGGGGCAAATAAGATCACAGTGCAACGATCCTCTTTCGCCTTCCTCAGAACTATGGGGTTCAGGGAAAATGGAGGAAAGGTGTATGGAAAGAAATTGAGCCATTTGATCTAAAAAGGTGTTGGCTTTGGTTCCTCAATGCCAAAACCTGCTGGCATTTCTTATTCATCCAGATGGTGAATGCTATAAATGGGGTTCCTGGTTGGCAGAGTATGTACCCTGTACAAGCAGGAACAACCTCTCTAGTAAGGTAAGCTAGAAACACACTAAAAGATAACCTGTGCAAACCCTCTGGTAGCTTGGAACAGAGCAGTCATTCTTATCTAATGAGCCAATGTGTAAAGTATATTTGTGCAATACACACACACAGTAACACAATGAAAACACCACAAAAATACTAGACAATAGTTTCATGAGTAAAACAAGACCAAAATGTCAAACATCCACTAAGTAGAACCAGAGTTTTCAATTTTTAAAGATTGAATCACAATCTAGTGCTTAGATACACATAGCACTTAGGGGTTACTTGAGGTCGCGCTGGACCGGGGTAAATCCAAAGTTCAGGCCAACCATGATAGAGGGCAGGCTGGCTACTGGACTCTGACTGAAAAAGTATCTTGGATGGAGCAAGCGTCAACGGCAAAGACTCAAAGCATTGATTCTGATCTGCTCAGGTAATGACTGCTTTGTCGACTAACCCCTTTATGATGCAGGCACTGCGTCATCGTCGAGCCATGCTGCCCGTCGTCATCCACCTGTGCAGTCCGTCAAAGCGATGTCATCGATTGGCTACTGCGTTGGTGTCGAACAGCAATGCTTCGGTTCTGATAGCCGCAAAGTCATTACTGCATCAATTTTGATAGTTATGGACAGCAGAAGTCACCTTTAAGGGCCTAAGACGGGCTTGGCAATACTTGGCAGGGCAGGATTCACAGATGACAGAGTCCAGGTGCTGTTGCAGAGTTGAAGGAAGTCTTTGATGGCCCTGAGAAATTTAGCTGTTTGTCACTACCAGGACATGTAAAACATAAAAATACATGTCCTACTTTGTAGTTACACCACACCCTGCCGTGAGGGCTACCTAGGGCCTACCTTAGGAGTGACCTATGTGTAATAGGGGGAATTTCAGGCTTGGCAAGTGGTTTTAAATGCCAAGTCAAGTGGCAGTGAACTGAACACACAGGCCTTGTAATGACAGGCATGACAGGTTTGGAAGGCTACTTATGTGGGTGGCACAATCCATGCTACAGGCCCACTAATAGCATTTAGATTACAGTTCCTGGGTATATAGTATATCATTTTAGAAGGGACATACAAGTAAACTGAATATGTCAATTGTGTATACAACAATGTTACCATGTTTAGGGGAGAAGCACATGTACTTTAGCACTGGTCAGCAGTTGTAAAGTGCTCAGAGTCTTAAGGCCAACAAAAAGATACCGCAAAAAGAGCAGGTAAGTGGGCAAAAAGTTTGGCGGTAGAACACCATAAGGATGACAGGTCTAACAGTGAAGAAGTCCAATGTGGGGCTACCCCTCTTAGTGGCGATGTAGTCCACTTGATCCTGGAGTAACTCCCACTTGAGGCAGTCTGACAGTATTCAACTGAGTGTGCCTGCCTGACATTTGGGCACCTTGGTAGTTCCTCCTCAGCAATGTAGACATGATGGGAAATGGTCCAGCAACATAGCAGCTGTGCTTCTTCCAACAGAGGCCGGGACATCAATCCTTCCCTAATTGTTAAGGTAGAACATCAATGTTGTGTTGTCTGTCTTAATAATTGTAGACCCAGCCTTATGGCTTCACATCCCATCCCACCTCAGGGAACTACACTGGATCTAGATACACAAACGCGCTCAATTCAAACTCTTCTATACACATATTCAAAGCCTAGCACAATTTAGGCCCCACCTACCTGAAAAATCACATCTGCTTTCACAAACCACCCAGATATCTCCACTCAGCAAGGCTCAAACTTACAAGCATCCACCTCGTACACAGAACCAGATCAGGAGGATGGGTGTTCTCTTACATTGCTCCTAAAGCATCGAATGACCTCCCAACCACATCAGAGCCTCCTTCTCTCTTCTAGAATTCCACAAGAATCTGAAGACCTGGCTTTTCAATTAACCAATCTATTATAGACAGGGCTAAGCACAAACACCTGCTAGGGGCCAGGATACCCTCGTGGGTGATGGTGTGCTTTACATTTACACATAACATGGCACCCAGCTCAAGCAGATTGATATGCTGCATCTTTTCTGTGTCTGACCAACCTCAGGTCGACAATTCCAGCTTGCGATCCCCTCAGCCCACCATGGCTGCATCGCTCTTTAGGGCTATTTTGTCTGATGAAAGATGGAATGGGAGGCCTGCACTGAGATTTGAGGGGGATGTGCCTTATAGCAGCGCCTGCTTCAGCCGTCTTATGACTTATATTGTGGTGTCCCATGAGCTGTCCATTTGCTTACATTGATTATCCAGTTCTTGTTGACTTGTTCTCATCAGGAACCGTCAAAAGGGTATGAAGCCTGTGGGGGATGACAAAAGGCCCAGTAGAGATCTGTACTGCCTGGCCGTGTCTGACTGCTTGGAAGATAGGGTTTTCACCATAGTTTGGAGCTTAATTGGTCTGCCCACCAAGGGAATCCCATTGCGTGTCCAGAATTGCCCTCAAGAACAGAAGTCCTCAACCATCCCTGCCTTGGGAATACAGACGGTCCGGCCAGGTGGAAGAAAACTGCATTTGATACATTCATTGCGGCATTGATGATGGCTGCTGATGTTTTCGCTACCTCCTTGACAACTATTTTGGCATTCTCTCTTTTGTCTGCAGGGAAGCCTTCAATTAGGTGGGAGAAATCATGCCACGTTGGTGGTCATAATGCCCCAATAGTGCAGGTTTGATTGAAGTTGCCGCAATACAACTAAATCTATGGCCCAGATTATCTAACCACCGGCAGGGGTCTGAACTGGGACCCAGAACTTCTTTTCTAAAAGGGGCACCACCGCTGGAACCATGGTTGGTGTCCTCATTAATTTAAGTCCTTCCGACCATACAAAATCCTGTACGGGTATGGACCTTATGGCTTGGTAAGGCCGTTTCATAATCTCATAAATGAAGAATTGCTCCTCCACCGAAGCCACTGAAAGACTGAATTTCGTAGCTGCCCTCTCCAATAGAGCATGAAAATGGGCTCAGTCTCCAGAGGTGATTCTGGTTGGATATGCAAATTATTCCTGTTCTTGGCTCAGATATATTTGTCCCATTCATCATTGCCTTCCCACTTATGGCAATTCAGCTATTTCCAAATCTGAATATTTGGAATCCGATGAGACTTCATACCCCATTTCCTTAGTTGTTGGAGGAACCAGTGGTTGTCTAACAACTATGGGAGAAATGCTCATAGAAGGTGAAGGAGATGGATGTGTTGGAGGAGGCGTAGGTGGAGGAGGTGGAGATGGAAACTGAGTAGGTATGGTAGGTGCCAATGGTGGGGTAGGAGAAGGCCTGGGCAGAGTTTGCGATTGTAAAGTGACAAAAAAATTCTGCCACGCTCTGCGGTGTTCTGCAAGAGATGAATGAGGTAAGTCACACTGCTGGTGCTAATTTTTAGAACCGAGTGTTTTTCCCGCGCTGTAAAATCAGCACAAACTGCACCACGTGCAATGCAAGAGAGCACCGCTTCTTTCTGCTGCTCGAGTAGATAATCTACGCAAGTGGCATGTTTCTCAGTGCGAGCAGTAACGACCGGTCGCGACCGCCTGCATTAAGAAATCTTGCCGGGAGGTGGTCTATGGTTGGATTTTCATTACTTGCACTCACTAGTTTAACATTGACGAGCCATGAGAGAGGAAGAACTCAGCTCCGAGTTTTTCAGAACTCCACGCTCTACGCGGAGTGGGAAAAACTGCAAACTACCTGAGTTTACCACCTAGGCCTAGGTAGGAGTAGGTTGCCTGGCAGGTTGTTGAGGAAGTAATCTTTTAAATGGATCCATTATCTGGTACAAAGTTGCTACAAAGTTGACAACAATGCAACAAGTACCTGCATGGCCTCTGGTTCCTCATAGAAACAAAAAGGTCCATAGGATTGAGATTGTTTTTCAGGTACAAAGGTTAGTGGCTGACAGTCATACTCCTGATAGGCTTCCTCTTCATCTATGGCCTCTTTCTCTAACTCAGGCACATAATGTACATCCATCTGTGTAGGACTGTAGGCCCTCTCCTAGGCATCCTGGTCATTGAGATCTGTCTCCAGCTCAGAGTTCGGAATCTGGGTGGATAGGCTTGCTGCCACCTATATGGGTTGAAAAGTAACTGGTGTTTTAAAATTAGTTATTGGCGGGCGCCATCATCGAGAAGGTTGTTGTTGACAGTGACGTTGACGAGATAGTAGGATTCTTCCCTGGATGTGTTGTCAACGATGAAAGATGGGCCATCACTGACAGAGTCACCATCGACAGTGATGGAAGAAGAGACATCATTAGGGTGGTCATCAATGGCATTGTTGTCACTGGTGGTCTTTCAGCCGAAGGAGCAGTTGTTTTCGATGAGGGCTTGGTAGTTGGCGGGGTCGTTATCCAATAATATCTCTTCATGGTCGCCGATGAGGATTCGCCCATTGGTGACAAAGAGGATGTCATCGATGACAATGGCTTTTTCTTCATCCTCAATGAGGACGAATAAGAAGTCACTGGTGATAACGGCAGTTGAGTCAGGCTCTCACGAGAACTGGATTTTCACATTTTGTTTTTGTGGAGGTTGTTTTTTGTTCTTTCTGGAGTGTTTGGCTGAGGAAACTCCAGTTTTCCCTATGAAGACATGGATGCAGGTAATCACAGCTCTGGAAACCTCACTTTTGCTTTGCTGCACTGATATAGTGGAAGTGATTGGTGGAATAAACCCAAGTGAGAAGGCATCCCTCTTAGAAGGAGGGTATTTCTTTTTCTCTAATGACTATAGAGACAACAGCTTCCCTGTAGCCTTCAGAGTCTTCGAAGGAAAGGTTTTACATATGTCACTGTATGAAGCCTTGTGCACTGGATTAAGGAAATAAATACATTGCTCGTGTAAGTCACCAATATAGATCTTTTCTGTCCACGGGTACAGCAGAATTTGAAAAGAGATTTTTTTTCTCTGTCAGTTAGGATGCTGGTTGGGGACTAAGAAGAGATCTTTCAGTGCATGAAAATAGAGCTTTCCCAGAAAACTACCCTATAAACAATGTACAGTACTCTGTATGCTGATATTATGGCTGATTCAACTCCGGGGTAGACCAGGAAAAAACAGGATAAGATCACTGAGAAGTAAGAACAGAGTCAGTCTCAGCAACTCTCTCACACACAACCAGCAGAAAAAAACTGAACTATAGCGGCCTTGCTGAGAAGTAGGCGAGCTTATCACTTCCACCTCATTGGCGGAAGTTTGGACTCTATCAAATGAGATAGATGTGCTACTAAACTAATAATGTTTGCTGCTATTAAAGATTACTGGGGATTCCCAGCCTGGCGATGGGGAATGATTCAGATATGTGAACATAAGAAAGAACCAATACTGGAGAAAGTGACAGTATCTAATACAGCAAGGAGGAATATAGAGTTAAAAAAGGAGCAATGGCGGAATAGAACAAAAGAGCAGCATATAGGCTTTCACCATTTTATCTTTAAATGGTAGTATAGGACAGGTGCTTCTCCCTCATTCCCTTTAACACCACGATTAGGGAAGGTCTTTTTACTGGTACAGAAAGTACCCAGTCTTTGAGATCAAAGGTTCTTTGACCAATGTGCAAGTGAAAGATAGTTAAATCTACAGGAAATGATAGCAGTAAGTAAGCACAATAATACAATATCTACAGTTTTTACTCTAGGGCTCACAATATGGCTATGCAACATTTGCATAATTGCTTTTGCATAATTACATGAAATTACGCTCAATAGACACGGGTGGTGATTTCATAGGGTAATGGCGCTCCTAAGGGAAATTCAAAAACCGGTATATTGTACACCTTATCCTATACGCGGTGCTGTAGGATAGTGAGAACCACCCTTCTCCCTGTCATGTGACCCAGGCCAACAAAACAATAAGAACACAGTCCCCAGCACACGCAAGTGTGCAATTAACCCTTTCGCTGCGGCGGGAATTCCGCCGCAGCGCTGGGGGGTGCAGGGGGGGCAGCGCGGTGGCGCTGTGCTCATGACGGAGCCGCTCCGTCATGAGCCACGGTTGAGCTGTGCTCATGACGGAACGGTTCCGTCATGACTCCGCCCATTTGCGTTGTCCCCCCGCACAGGCGGGGAAACAGCGCCGCGTAGGCGGAGCGGCCGCCAACGGCCGTGACATGACGGAACCGTTCCGTCATGAGCACACGGCAACCGTGGCTCATGACGGAGCGGCTCCGTCATGAGCGGGGAAGGGGTTAACATATGATCATAAAGTCATTGTTGACAAACAAATGTTCTTCTTTCTTTTTCTTTTTTCCGCTCTCTTTTCTTTCTTTTATTCAGTTGTCATAATTCCTTAGCCAACACATGTTTCGCCGCCTATTGGGCACACTGTCCCGCAACTTCTTCAAGGCTTAATCTTTCGTACTTTGGAGCTTCTCTTTCGGTGATAATTCCATCCCGAAGGATAAGTATTTTTCTGCACCTCTTAGTATATAGGTAATGAATTTATCATGGCTGTCTAGCCTGTCCTCATTAGTGATTTGTGAGCCCCGTGTAAAGGGGGCTAATTCGTAAAATAAACCTGTCCCAGGGCGAGCGTCCGGCGAGTGAGCCGTGAGTTAAATGAGAGCCTCCCACCAATTATGTAGAATCGCAATTATACCCCAACTACGGGGAAATGTCCTTAAGTAAATTCTTCCCGGGACACCAGAACCATCTGTCTGCCTTTCGCCGTGCATGCGCTCTCTGTTCGTGTGTCAGCCACCCCCTGCAGAAACTGCTCCAGCTCCGAATCACATTTACTGTGCACAACTGCTACAATTTTTTCGCAGTTCATGACGCCTTGCCAAAAGGAAGTAGTTTCTGCACGGGGTGGCTGTCACACCAAAGGGGACTTTCGCCCCTGATTGGTTCCTAAACAGAATTGATTTCTGTTTTTTGTGGATTGCTTTCCATTTGGGTCTGCACTAGGATTGCACTAGGACTGACACTTAGGATTATATCACAATCATGATATGTTTTTTCCTCTGATGCCTACTCAGTACCTCTTGTAAAATTGATGGATATTTGGTAAAGATGAATTATCCATCACATACTCTGCTGATAATCAAATAGTCTATTGGGGAACATTCAGGTTGTGGTGTATCCTCCTATACGCTCCTGGATCTAAGGAGCGTTTAATTCATTTGAACCCCTGCGACTGTCACTACATTTTATATATTTTTGTCCTGATGAAGACCCTATTCTGATTAGTCTACATACACATTGTTGTCAGGTTTCGATACGTCGATGTAGAACATTCTCATGTCCGGCATCACTGTAACCATAAATGAAGAGATACTGCAGGTTACAGTGAAAATCCAAGGAGTACAGAGAGATTTATGTCATTGTCCTTTTTTGTATGAATTTGACATGTTTGTGTTTGTCCCACTATTTGTCACAACAGTCACTTATTGATTTTTTATTGTTATGTCATTGTTTATTGTTCTCTCTCTTCTGACAGCTTGTTTAAATAACCTCTGAAAAAAATTCTCTTAATACAAAAAAGCCAAATAAATCAATTATCTTTTGTATTTTTTGATGTGCATTTCACATTAACGTATTGATTACGATAAATAAGTCCTTCAAAAATAGTTGAGATTTAAAAATAAAGAATTGGTTCTACCCAAAGGAACCATTTGTAGACTATATTGATCACTTACAGTGGTCCTTATGAAAAGAGCTACTATCGGGACATATAAACTTGGATTTATATGTACACACCTTTAATATACTGCACCCTGCCTCCTGGGCTTAGGAGGCCTACCTTAGGGGTGACTGACATTTATTAAAGTTGTTCCTGTCACTGTTTTAGGTCCCTAGCGTAACCTCTTACTAGCTTTGATTGTGCAAAAAGCACACAAATGAGCCAACGTAGTGGACTTGGCTGCCCGAGTGGTACAGGAAAGGGCATTTGTTGACATGGTTTTAGCATCACATCTCAGTCTACCCAATCACTAATGGATTATTAGATTGTGTCCTTATGGATATTTTTTATTCTCTGTTTTAGTTTACTGTGTTTTTTGCTTTTGTTTTTTTGCAACTGGTTACCAATGTGCTAATCTCTGGTTTATGTATTACAATTTATGTTGTGTATTTTTCCATCTGGCCTTATTCCATTGGTCTAGTTTTAAAATGTTTTTATGTATTCTCTAAACTCGCACTTTTATGGTCTAAGACCAAAATAAAGTTGAATGAAATATGAAATAGTGCTTTGACCTTGCCACTCCTGGTGAAGGCAAAGACGAGTTGGAGCAGTTTGCACTTTTCCTGCAGTATGCAATGGCAGGCCTGCTGTCATCTGTCTACTTGGGTCACTCGGGGGGGGGGGCACAAATAATATGTCAGACCCTTGTGACCCCTTTAACACCCATGCCTTGGGTATCCTTGGTATCATTTACTAGGGACTTATAAGTGAGTTAAAGTCCTTGCCAATTGGGAGTACCAATTTGCTTACATCATGTTTTGGGAGAGAGCACTGACACTGGGGCCTGGATAGCAGGCCCCAGTGCACTATCAGCATCTTAAACCAGCAGATAGTAGTTCAGAGGGGGCAAAAAGTGGGGTGAAACCTGCAAAAGGCATGCTTTCCTACAGAACCCATTGATAATGTATGTCACACTCGGTAGCTGTTGAGTCATCATCCTATGCGAGTACACAAATGTATGATAATTCCACAAGTGGCTTATTTCAGGAGCGTTATACATCTTGAATGTTTATGCATGGTTACGGAGAGCAAGTAACACTCCCTTAACTCCTCCCTATATTTTGCAGTGTGTTAGCTGGCTGAGTTCTACCTGTTCTGTATGTGTGTGAGAATCTTGTGATGACCCTCATGGTAATGCAATATGTTCTTTACTTATTCTGTCAGGAAGGGAAGGCTGTGCTGCTGCTGGTTATGTTGTACCTTTGATGTGCAGTGATGATTAGTGGTAACTTTTATGCTACATAAAAGACAAAACAATTTGGATTGCCAGAGCTTGTTTTAGTGCATGATGAGATGTGAAGAAAGCCTGTACTGTCACAAAATATCTGAACAGTTTTTTTATTTTTATCTTATGTGTGACACAAGCAATTTTTTTAAACGGACTAAGCAACTTTGTAAAATTTTCAAACATAGCTGACTCTGTTTTACACCTTTGCCAATTCTACCATTTTAGCCAACTCTACTTTCCATGCTGGGGTTTTGTGCCCATTTTAATGACAGCATTAAAAGCAAAACCTGAAACCCTACAATGTAAGATGCCAGTGTCTGAAAAGCCAGGGATGTCGTTGGTACCTTGAGTCATTGTGCCACCTGACAGACTTGTAAAATGCAAAATAAAATTTGGTTTCTGAATTTCTGCTTTTTTTCCTCCTAGGCAATCAAGGATTTAATTAACAGCCAGTGGGTGAACGTGGAGAGACAGCCTTTCAAATACATATTGCGCATCTCCGTGCTGATGGGCTATCAGTACCACTTCCTGGAGAAACTGCATGTACATAGTTATTTACCAAAGAAATGTGAGCAGCAGCATCTGAACGAGTCTAAAGAAACAATGAGAGGGAAAAAACAAAGAGCTGGCTGCCATCCTTCTTCCTGAGGCCGTCCTTGGACTAGACTTTGGTGTGATTTCGGTAGTTAGGAGAAGAACCTGTAACACAGAAACAGGCTCAACATGTGCTGCAGGTGCTGCCCCGCGAGAGCCGCCAGTGACCTTACCTTTGAGAATGCCTCGTGTTCTCCCCAGGACTCCCTCACAAACATTATTCAACTTTGTGAGGCCGTAGGGCCTTCTTGTGAGGGGAGATGAAGCCGCTTCCTCTTTAGACATAAGTAGGGGGACGGCACGGTTTGCAGTCCAGTGGACTTCCATGGTACACTGGGCCTCTGTGATACTTTGGATTCCTTTTGTCTCCATCACTAGCTGATCTCTTGACACTGCTGGCCATTTCTAGGCCTCCTTATTCAGTTGTCCACACCTTTTTCTGAAAATGCCAATAGTTTTAGTGTTTAACTGCTAGAAAGCGGCAATTTAGAAGTGTTTTGAGATCACACTCCTACCAGGAGACGTCCTACATGAAGAACAGATGTTTCAGGCAAGAAGCTGTTATTGTAGCAGTTAAGTGCAAAAAGACTCGGCCCTCCTCTTATGCAAACTTAGCTGATAATGCTGCTACAGGAAGACTGTATAGTGAGAAATCAGAGGGCCATCAGACTCTGGCCTTAGACGCACCCCAAAAAAAGACTCAAGTCTTCCAAATAGATAGCATGGGTTAGTGAAGTCAACCCCACAAACCCTGCAGGAGCCCACTTCTGGCTGCTGTGGCTAGGGAATGGCTTTTTAGAGGGTGGTGCTCTACCACCTTTCAAGTTGGGTTTTTCAACTTTGGTGGCCAAACAGACTGCAGCCATTGCTTAGTCAACTTGAGTATGTGCTGATGGGCACCTCGGCCCCTGATCCCGAGCTATGTACTAGAAAGAGTGTTAAACTGCTGAGAGGTAATCTCCTGCTGGGCAAATTTTCTTAGGGCTGGACCAGCCACAGCTTTAAAAAAACAGCTTTAAAAAAAAAAATACTATGTGTTACTATCTCCCCGAGCAATCCGAGAGAAAAAAGAAAAATACAGTGAGATACTGTTCGCTGATGCAGAGTGAAGTAGAATACTGATGTACAATAAAACAGTCACTAATTACACAAGGCTACCCGAGCAGATCACAGGAATGCCCGAGGTGCCACCAGAGCAACACAGGCGTTTTACATATGATATGGTAATGCCCAGTAGTGGGGGGATTTTGTAAAGAGGTTGCGGCGATGCTGATAAGAGAGCGCAATAACACGCTCATTAGCACATTGCATACTGGGTCTACACCCCAAACTCAAAAAAGAGGAAAAATCAGTATAAATCTGCTGCCTTGCTGTTATTGTGAACAAAACAAGAGAATAATGAGACACTGGTTCAACTAAGAGGTCCTTCTTTGAATTTATAGAGAAAAGATGTGAATGCATGGCTCGGAAAATGTGTATGTAATGGGGTTTAATGATGACAGGCTTCCTGGCAATACTCGAGAATGGTGCAAATTGACAGACAAGCTAAGCAAGAGGTCATTAATCTCCACATGGTTGCTCTGATTGCCACAGGCCCAATGAGAGGAAATGAGAGGCCCAAGCTGATTATACATAGAGGTGAGAAATTTGTCCGGAGCCACTGCACAACTATTATACTAGTTATATTGCATACATTGTACCATAAATCTAATGCTACACAATAATATGTGTTTACTTACATAAAAACAATTAACATTGTGTTTAATATTTTTTAAAAACTATTGTGTCAGTAACAATTGTAGGCTGTACTTAAGTTATTTCACAGTTGTTTGCATAATAATACTGTCCTTCAGAGTAAAACTTTTCCCCCTGCCACTATAACCATTTATTTCCAACCCACATGCTCCTTGCCACTGTCTCTGTAGGGCTCAGAATGCTTAAGACCACCGTTTGCTCCTTCCCTTCTCCACTCCCCACAGTGCCTATCTGGAGTCAAACTTCAGACCACAAAGTCATTCTCACTACACTATTGGCTCTTCTAAACTCGAGGATACAGATAAAGGTCAAAAGGGTAAGAGTGTCTCTCTGTGACATCTCCGCCGTTTGGGCATATGAGGGCCACGGGCAGCCAGCATTGCTAAACGTGGTGGGACTTGGAGGGGAGGGGGGGGGAAGGGGGGGAGACAGACGACGGAACAGGTATAATTAAATAAATAAATAATAGATGTTCCTTTGTCTGTCGGCATCCCCTCCTGCCGTGCCCTGCCCCGCCCCACCCCACCGCGCTTACCTGTGCCGGCCGCCGCTGATTAGGGCCAGAGAGGACATTAGGCCATAGCCCCCATCTCTTCTTCTCGTCTATACTTCCTTGAAGCCCTTTCGACTTTGATGACCAGCATACATTATTGCTTTGAGGAGTTGATAGTACCTCCAAAGATTTGCTTCTTTCTTTCTCCTCTGTTTCTCCTGGTTAAACCTTATTTAATACCCCACAGTGGTTTGACAGTTTCTCTAATGAGTTGCTCCTCTCTTGCTCCTGGGTAGACTTGATACAATACTCCCTACTGATTTAGCATTGAGTCCACCTGGTTGTTTTTTTATTCCTCCAGGGTATACTCCATATACAGTGGAAGGGTCCAACAAAATGGCAGACACAAGGCACACGGCGCAAACTTACTATTTCTCTCCAGTCTACTTTAAAATGGTATCCTTGTGTACATATCAATCGGCCTATTGTGCATCAGACCACATTTATATTATAACTGTGATCAATAGAGATTGGAAGGGTGGTTCCCAGATGGCGGCTGAGGCTAGCATATATGTCAATTCTCAACAGAAGTCAAAAGAAGATGCTGAAAAAGAAACAGTGTGGGAATTGACATAAAATCAAAAGGGGTCAATATGCCCACACTTTAATTCCAATGCCCAATAGAAACTGGAAAATATTCAAGAACAGCAGAGGTATAGTGTGCAAAATAAAATATACAGCAGAGTACCCACCTTGATTCAGGAGTACCCAGAAGCAATATCTCAGCCATTTCCCAGAATTGCTCTAACATAGCAATAGCAAACACGTCTAGTTGCTGATGCCTTTGCCGCCTATTTTCCTAGAGTTCAACTTGTTATGCTATTGGTAATTTATGGAGCACAATCTACCATTAACATGGCCTTGCAGCATCAATGAGCATTTGGTCAATGCATATTCTTTAGCAGTTCTCCAACAGCAAATCTATTTAAACTTTATTGTTGCATAAAAAACAAACAGACTACCTGTCTGTGGGTTCCTTGCTGGTGCGCCATTTCCTGTCAAGCAGCTTGCAGTTGCGTTTACTGGTTCTCAGTTCCATGGTATACCAACTGTCCTGTTTGGAGGATCTCTTGAATTTGTTGGGCTTGACGGGTGAGACTCTGTCGGTGCAATCGGTGATCTAGGCGAAGAAGTTATTGACAGCCTGTTCTAGGTTAGCTGTGGTGTCAGGGTGGGAGGTGTTGAGGGCATCAGTCCACTGGCTTTCTGATACTTCGTTCCGACTGTGGTGAGAGGTACTGGGTGGCTTGGTACGGCTTGGTAGCGGTGCAAGGAGATCCTTTGATGGAGAAGTGCACAATGGCATGGTCTGTCCAGGTGAGCTCAGTGACATGGCTGTACTTAACTCTGCCGCTGGTCGAGAAGTTGCTCATGCTTTCGTGGAGGTTGGCATTGTTGGTGTTGTTAAGGTCGTCGAGGTGAAAGTTGAGGTCTCCGAGGGAGATGTAGTGTTTTGAGTCAATGCCGAGCAGGACGATGAACTCGGCGATGGAGTCGCAAAAGCTAGGGGGAGCACCTAGAAGTCTGTTGAGAGGGTGCCTCTGATGATGGTTTTGCCATCAGTTTAGAGTTGGAAGTTGAAGTGTTCCATGATTGGGGTGGTGTCGTCTGTAGTGGTAGTGCAATGGATGGTTTCTTTGTGGAGGATGGCAATTCCACCTCTGTGTTTGGTGATGCGGTCTCATGGTCTATCGTGTAGCCATCGGGCATTGCTAAGGTGATGTTGGGTGCCGATGCAGAGTTAAGCCAGGTCTCGATAAGGAAGATGACATTGGGGGTGAAGGAGGAGATGGTGTCCCAGATCTCGGTGGTGTGCTTGTAGAGTGATCGTGCATTGAGCAGGAGGCAGAGGAGTTGTTCTGAAGCGGCTGTGGTCAGCGCAGTGGTGGTGGTTGTGCATGCAGTTACTCTGATGTTGCAGAGAAGAGGCAGTGCCGGCAGGAAAAAGGTCCTACCATTGATCATGGAGAGGTGCAGCAGCAGTTGTTGCGGAGTTTGGGGTCCAGGGCTCTGAGCTCATTGGCGCTGTATCTGTGAGTAGCAGGAGAGTCAGGGTTCCTATCGCTGGGCGCGAAAGCGGCATGAACGAGCACAGATGGGTTTGCCTTTGGCGCACCCACTACGCATGTCCACCCTGTGGCCTCCATTAAGTAGGTCCTGGGAGGAGGGAGGGGTGCTGGGAGGTGCTAGGCGGGCCAGCGACATCAGGAAGCGGGAGGGAAAAATAGCAGGAAAAACAGCAGAAAGACGAGCGGATAAAAAAACAACAGAGAAAAGCAGCACACTAAAACGTTGGGCAAAATAAACAACGATGAGTCAAACAAAGAGGAGCACAGGCAAGCAACCCAGCAACCAAAGAAGCAGCAAAGCAGCAAGGGGGAGCTGTCCCAAAGGCCCTGTTCAATGGACTGCACTTCGGCCTCCTTTAAAAAGGTCTTGGGAGGAGGGTGTGGTGCTGGGAGGCCCATACACATGTTTCGCTCTTCTTGAGCTATTTAGCCAAGCACAGAAGAGCCTGAGTGTCAAACCTGTTAGTAGCATAACATTTAAGGACCAGTGGCTTCTTAATTGTTTATTAAACAGCATGTTACTGACAGCAACATTTGCCTTTAGTGCCTAGCCATTAGACCCAGGAACCATTTTATACAAAAAGCAAAAAACATCAATTTTGCAGCACTTAAAACAGGACTAGCACCTACCAGTAGCCTGAAGCTATGGGTCTGAAATTAAACATGACTCAGTAGCCCCCTCTGTGTAATTCTGGCTAATGTGTTAAATTATTTGTAAAGTCGCAATTCTTCCAGTGAAGCAAAGCTTGGCAAGTGATAATTTATTTCCATAGTTCACTTTCTTAGCTTGATAACTTTACTTTCGTCCAATCTTTCATTTTCTTAGCTGCAGACTTTTGTTCTTCATGAGCTCTTCAGTGGAGCTTGCAGGTACAAATAGCCAAACTTGTTTGCAGCCTAACTATTGGTGAGTGCAGAATGATTTTACTCTTAGTACAATTTTCGGGTGTACTGAAAGACCTAGATGTAGAATCAATACTGTCGAGCTCTCCAGAACACTAGAAATCAGTATCATCCTTTCACCTTTCCAGGCCCCGTGACCATTCAGCCGTAATCTACATCTTCCAAATACTTTGCAATAAGTTACTATTACCAATAACACTTGAATGTTCTCTTTACGTATCTTGTCGTTTTACCAATATAAGCAGAAACTACACCTCCCACGACATGTGTTGATGAAACTGCACTACTAAAGTCTTCCGGACTCAGCCTGATGAAACATCCAACACGAACTATTACAGCATGAGGAAGCTTCTGCTTCTGGATGGAGGATATAGGTGACTTCAATTGCCTGGATAGAAGTGTGTGCTGTAAGAGCCAGGGACTTAAAAGCAATTTCTCAAAGTATAATCTTTGGATTCACAGTCCACTGAATAAAGACCAGTCCTGATACAGTCCAGATATAGTGATGGTGCTTTCTCGCTTCTGATCCAGTGGTTCAGTGTAGTGTTTAGTCCTGAGCATAATCAAATTTCATGATTACAGTCGTCAATTGTGCAGGGTGTGTTGGCTATTGGCCAGCTACTGCATTTCCAGAACTTTTACTCTCTATGTTTTGGCTTGGGGCATCATCAGATGCCCGCAATTCTTTGTTCAGTAACTCCGTTCCCTTCATCCCTATTTTTGAAACAGTACAGCAGGATGCCTTGTGTATCTTGCAGCAGTCCCTGCTTTTTCACTTCAACTTCTTTTCTGAGTGTCAATTGTTTCCTTAAGTTCCTGTTCAATGGAAACTATACACACTCAGTGTTCCCTATAGATTTCCTGTTATCTACATTCCCTGTGAGATTTCCATTACTCTCCCTGATTACTCCCCAGTTCTAGGTGCACAGGAATGTACAGCCTGGTTTCCTTTTTGTGGTAGTCTCTCTGTTTTGTGATAGTGTGGATTATCTCAGTCTGGTTAGGTCTCTTGCTTGTTTTCTGCTCCACCTTCATCTGTGTACTTTTATGTATATTCCTCTGTGGCCCTTGAAACTGCCAGAGTTGTCCGCGCCAGCAGCGGCCACACATTCCCATATCTGCACTGTATGGCAAGGGCCACTGCACCGCAGAGTTGAACTGAAGATCTACACATACAGAGACGTGGGCCACTCCTGGCCTACTCATCAGTCCCTGATATTGTCCTCACTCATTATGGGCCCCTGCCTGTGTGAAGGCTGCCGGATCAAGGCTGCCGGATCTGCTCTCAGGGGAATGCAAAAGACTATAATTTCTCCGACTACCCCAACTGAGTAAAGAAAATGTGAATTGTCTTCATATTTCAATTGTGGTGATATTTTAGGCTGCATCTGAGCTTGACTCATGCTTCTGCCCTTACTACTGGCCAGAGGGCAAGCCATCAAGGGATCACCCAAGGTGGGATTAGAAAAGGAACACAGCAGGTGAAGCACCGCGAGGAATAGTCACAACCAGCCATATAAACTAAGTTGGACTGTGTACTGTTGCCCGATTAAAAGTTCTTTATTTCCTTAAAATGCTTAGGATGCCGTAACCTCCTTTCTCTCTTGCTATCGGCCTACCTGGCGGCCATCTTTCCTCCTGGGGTAGGGCCTTTCACGGGTGCCATTTTGGTCGGCACCCTAGTCGCGCAACTGACCTGGTTTTTGCCCCTATTTATGGCCACTGCTACACAGACGCGCAGCGGGCACGCCACTGGCGTGCCCAAAGTAAGCCTGTCTGCCCCCGTCTACGTCTGGAGTGCAGCCAGCACCAGCCATGCTGCCCTAAACGGTCCCTGTTTAAGAACTACTTGGACAAGTAAGCAGCTAATGGATCTGAATGTGATGAGCTGTGCCAATCTCATTTGCCCTGACTTCTGCTTGGTAAACTGGGATCAGGCTTATCAATGCAAGTCCTGTTCCTATGAGTTTGAAGGGTCAGTGGTGATACAGGGTGCAGAGGCATTTGGTGCCAAGCCATCAGTTATTGGTATTTGTGATGATAAGCCTTTTATCAGAGCCTGCTTGGTAAATTGCAGATCGCTCCCCAAACATTCGGTGGACATTTGGCTCTCTCTTGAGTCCAACCTCTGGGACCTTATGTTTATAACAGAAACCTGGCTAACAGAGACATCTTACCCAGATATGTTGCTTATGCTACCTGCAGGCTTTAAGATCTCCATGGTCAATTGTGCGGATAATTGACAGGGAGGAGGCTTAGCTATTATCTTGAAAGACATATGGGAGATTTCATGCAAAAAAATTGAGAACATGGGGTTAATTGAGGCCATGTCTTTTTCCATTAAAATCTTACCAGGGCATACTCTGGCGGGCATTTTGGTCTATCGACCCCCAGACTCAGCATCTGTCCACTTCTTAAAATTGGGTGACATTACGCTGATCTCTCTTTGAGACATGCAAACCTTACAGTTCTCGGCAATTTTAATGTCCATATGGACGATGCGAATTGCACTCTGGCACTCCAAGTGGCTGATATGTTGGGAGGACTAAATTTGACTCAGTTGGTCACGGCCCCCACACATCGTGCAGGTCACATGTTGGATCTTATTTTTTCTAATGATCCCACTCTTAAGGTTGAGGTTCCCCTGCCATTAACTTGGTCAGACCATTGTCTGGTTCCGTTCAGCCTGTCGAGAAGTGGTGGGAAATATAGTTCTAGAGTTTGTGAAGAAGAGAAACTGGAAGAGGATTTCCCCCGAGTCCATAGGTCCCTCTCTTCAAAATACCCCACTTCGGCTGACAGATGATCCCAGCGTGGCTGCAACCACCTTTAACGAGTGGGTTATCACCTCCCTTGATATCATTGCTCCTATTAAAACAGCAAAACTTGCTGGGAAAAAGCCTTCCGCGCCCTGGTTCTCTTCAGAGCTTCGCTTAGAGAAAAGCGCCTGTAAAAAGCTGGAACGTATCTGGCGAAAAGCTTACAACCTGGATGCAAAGAGTGTGTATAAAACTGCACTAAAAGAAGGTCATGCTCTCAAACGTCAGACTATCAGGAATTACTTAGCCAACAAAATTAAAGAGTCGGACAATTCATCCAAGGAAGTCTTTAAGATTGTGAAAGATTTTATGAAACCTCAAGCTACAATGAGCACCATTACGCCATCAGCTGAGCTGTGTAGAGATCTGTTGAATTTCTTCCAGGAGAAGGTTCAATCTATATACTCTTCCTTTTCTGTGTCAGAGTCTCATACTACCACTTTTTTGGCTCCTGATTCTTCCTGCCCCTGGTCTGAATGTCGGCCTTTCTGTTCAGAATTGTCCCTTTCAGACCCAGTGAGAACTAAATCAGGTTCGCCTCTTGATCTTTGTCCAGCCAGATCTTTCAATCTGCTGGCTCCTTTTTTCAATCCCCACTTAAATATTATCTGAAACACTAATCTGACGTCAGGTAGCTATCCTTCTGTATGGAAAAAAGCACTTGTTTTGCCTATTCTTAAAAAGGAAAACGCAGATCCTGTCATACTTAAGAACTTTAGGCCCATCTCACTCCTGCCCGCTCCTGCAAAAATTCTGGAGAAGGAAGTTCAGAGACAGATCTCTGACTTTCTGGAGTCCAATAACCTTCTTCAGAACTCCCAGTTGGGCTTTAGGATGGGCTACAGTACTGAGACTGCTCTTCTGGAAGTGGCGGAAACCATCCGAGAAACCCTAGACCATGGTAGCTGTGCCATGCTTGTGCTGTTGGACTTGTCCGCAGCCTTTGATACGGTCTCTCATTCGATCCTTTTAGACCGACTGGCACAGCTGGGTATCTCGGAGACCATGTTGAACTGGTTCCATTCATTTCTGGATGCGCGGTCTCAGCAGGTCTTTTTGCGCCCTCATGTCACCTCTTCCTCTTCCATGGTATGTGGAGTACCTCAGGGTTCGGCATTAAGCCCCACCCTGTTTAATGTTTATCTTGCTCCTCTGGCATCTGAAGTGGAACACTGTGGAGTGAGAATAATATCATACGCTGATGCTACGCAGCTTGTGTTCTCATTCAAAGACACTGCAATGGCTGCGTTCCACAGCTTCAGGCATTGTCTAACCAACATAGCCTCCTGGATGATGGACAACTGCCTGAAATTAAATGCTGACAAAACGGAGGTGATGTTTTTTAATCAACCTTCACGCCCGCGGGCAGATCTCTGGTGGCCAACGCAACTGAACCCCCCTCCCACCCCTGTCACCTCAGTCAGAAATTTAGGCTTTAAATTTGATTCTAAACTGTCGGGTAAGGCCCAGATTGGTCAAGTTTCCATAGCGTGTTTCTGGAAACTTAAAACCTTGCGAAGATTCCTCCACCTGTTGCCGATGGACTGTCGGGCTACAATAGTCCATGCCCTTATTACATCTCAACTGGACTATGCTAACAGCTTGTACCTGGGTCTCCCTGCCTATCTTACCCATAGATTGCAGACAGTCCAGAACGCTACAGCAAGGTTCATCAGAAATGTGCCTCTCCGACATCACATTTCTCCTCATTTGCGCAGCCTTCACTGGCTCCCAGAGAAAAGGAGAATCGAATTTAAGGCATTGTCTCTTGCCTATAGAGCCGCAAGAGATAGAGGTCCAGGATATTTGAAACAGAGACTTCAGAAATATAAGCAGAACAGGACCTAGCGATCCAACTCTCAGATGCTTCTCCACATTTCTCGCTTTGCCAAAGCCAGGATTGGTGGGCGATCCTTCGCAGTAAGAACAGCCGCTCTCTGGAATTCTATGTCTAATCACCTGCGTAAAGCAGAATCAGAATCCACTTTCAGGAAGGCTCTGAAAACATGGCTGTTTGATTTGCCCTAGCTAGTCCCTTTTTCCCCCTGTCTGATCACGCTGCTACTTTTAGCGCCGGGACACCGCCGTTGGTGGTAGCCGAGCGCTATATAAATGTTTATGGAATGGTATGGTTAAAAGACAAGCACTGGATATTGAATTATTATGCCTGTAGGTTGATTCTTGAGTTCTGAGCTCGTGCACAATGCACCACCTCTCTGAGAAGCCTCTAACTGCTCGTCCTTGCTACCCTTGGAGTCAAATGCTGCAAGGGCTGTACTTGTCTCAGTTTGTAGAGAGTAAGTCTGACCCCATTACAAAAGTGGCAAATGACCTCAATTGCCGCGCTTGAAGTCCAGTAGCCCCTGTCTTCCCTGTGCCCCCCCCCCCCCTTTGAAGGGAGAAGGCAGTCTGCCTCCGCAAACTTAGGATAGATCTCAAAAGCATTTCTTTTTTTGCTTTGTAAATTCTTTGTTGCCCAGCAGACTTGACAATTTGCAGTCTTTATTTGGACCTCAACTCAACTCAGCCTCTGAAACATTTGAACCACAATAATCACATTTTTTTAACTCTCTGCTGTGCTCAACTCAGGGTCCTACTTGTGTGGATGCAAAAATAAAGATCAATCTGCCATATTCAGAAGTCTACTAGTGTTTCAGCGCTGTGCAAGCAAGTCCATTTCACACTCTGAAAAACAGCACTGGGACCCTGAAGGCAGTGCAGGCGTGGACAGGACTAGCGTGATCTAGGAGGAAGTCAGACTGTACAAACCAGAAAAAGATAACGAGGAACGATCCATTTTGCCTGCCAGCTCTTGACATCTGTTTTATTCAACAAATGGTTTCATCTGCCTGCTCACCAGAGGGAAGACACTATTTCGCACCACTTTCTTTGGCCAAGCTCGCCATTGGCTACTGCTGAGCAAATGAATCAAATTCTAAATCCTTTGGTATCATCCAACGTGATTCCTTCAAACAAATCATAGGGTTCATCATTCCTCTGGTCTGATTTCCACACTTTCAAAGAAGCCCTATGGCTCTGGTGGCCCGCTCTCCCTCTCAGTTCCTTGCTTTTGCAAGTTCATCAGAGGATGGTGTTCTTTTTCTCATCCTGGTGACTCTCTTTGGAACTCTGTTCTAGAAGCACCTACTCCTCGGGAAGCCTTTGAAGACGTGGGTATTTCCCCATTTAATGGACAAGCCGAATTTTCCCTTCATCCTCAGATGACATGTTTGACCTTTATTATACCCATAACTTAGCAAAAACTAAAGCTGTGAGTAACTAATAAAAGATTTCTCTAAAAACATATATTCACTGCATTAATTGACATTTAAAAAAAAAAAATATGAAGGAGGAAAGCTATTTCCTTACCTGATCAAATTTATTTACGTCATTTGATAAAAGATTTACTATTTGGCCAGTTGTTGTTTTCCCCATAGCAGTATTACTTAGTCGAAGAGCCTGAAATGACAAAGAAATGTAAATATAAAACATTTTTATGTTTGTTGTTTTTTTTCTTTATAAAGCATTACATTACATTATATTTTATCGTATGGTTAATAAAACGCTTTACAAAAGATAAAAGCGGAGTGAACAACATGCAGATAAAATCAAAAACAGATATCACAAGTGCCTATGGCCCTAGTTCTTGTAGGTCGTGCTGCTTCTGGTCCAATAAAAAGTTTACCAATGAACAGAGGAGGAGGCCTCGGAAGTAGTGCAGCACAGCGCATAAAAAGTGACTCAAAAGGGTGAGATTCACCGCGGTTACCACAAGACTGTGAAATCCAGATTGCTGACAGAGGCTTTAAATACCTAGGGGTGTATATAACGCACGACAAAACACAGTTTATCGCTGAAAACCTCACACAGCCCCTGACGCGATTTCAGTGCGACGTCAAACATTGACGCTCCCTACCGCTCACATTACTAGGAAGGGCAGCCCTCTTTAAAATGATGGCACTCCCCAGTTTCCTATATGCACTCCAGAATACACCGTTCCCAGTTACTCCCGCATATTTTGCAGCAGTAAACGCTGAAGTGACCAGTTTGCTGTGGGACGGAAAAACGTCCCGTATTGCCATGCATAAACTTATAAAGAGCTGGTACGATGGTGGCATTGCCCTCCCCAATATAAAAGTATATTATTGGGCTTTGCAGCTCATCGTACTAAATCAATGGCTTCACGCACCTCAAGACAACCCAGAGTACCGCATGGATAGACACCTCCTGGAGACTGAAGGGATTATGGGGCCACTCTATAACAAGGAAAAGCTCTCACAGGTCCAACGGCACACACTATCCAAGTCTGGTTCGAGGCACAGCGTGCACTGGGTTGGGAGGGGATAATAACATAGGCTACGCCATTGTGGGATACAAAAAAGTTAGGTATACTATGCAAAACCAAATGATTTCGAACAGTGGGATATGATAGGAATCTCAAAGGTGGGAGATATGTGGAAGAAAGGCGAATTAGTCACATTTGCCCAGTTGCAGGTCACATGTGGACTGACACAGACGGAAATGTTACGTTACATGCAGATTAGACACGCACTCATGGGAATAATTCCACCGGGTACATAACTCGCAGAGGCGTCACCGCTGGAGGATAGACTCCTGACGGATCATCTGAGCGAAAAAGCCATCTCCCAAACCTACAGGAAAATAATAAATAATCAACCGGACCCCACAGCAGCCCTTAAGGCCAAATGGGAATCGGACGTGGGCGAATTAGACGACACAGATTGGCAAGAGGCACTTGAGTCCCCAAAGGAGGTTGTGATATCGTCCAAACTCAAGTTGGTACAATTAAAAATCCTACATCGCACTTACTATTCACGAACACTTCTACACAAAATTGGCAGGACGGACACACTGCTCTGCCTAAGACAGTGTGGCGCATCAGGCACATTCCTTAACACGCCCTGGCTATGTCCAGAGATTGCGCATTACTGGAGGGCGGTTATGCGCACAATCTCGCAAGTTACGACTGTTACGGTTCTACCAGAACCACAGAGATGCCTTCTTAATGTATGGGAGCCCACGGATCTCAACCATATGACTCAGGACTGGGTGACACTAGGCATGACGTTGGCTAAGCGCAACATTGCTCAATGCTGGGGATCCCGACAGACTCCTACCCTTTAGCAATGGTGTTGAGACATGGACAATGCAATGATAGTGGAGAAATCAGTCTATGTCCACAGAGGATGCCCCAAAAAATGGACGCGGCTGTGGGGGAGTTGGAATACTTACCGAGGGAATATATGTGAACCTCCGCACGAGGAATCATTGTCGGAAGTCAGTGAATAACGAGACCAAGACAGACAGAAGATGCAAGGTATCGCGAATCTTTGTTGCTTTCAAGCCAGAAACAGCGTAGAACATTCACTGATGATGATGTCAGCTATTGAACTACTGTATAGCTTTTTGGAACATTGTGTATGCACCACCAAATCCTACTGTACTGTACCAAATTGTTTTTGTTACTAACAAAATGTCAATAAAAACGTTTACAAAAAAAAAAATGAAGAGGGTGAGATTGATTCTTTAAATAATTGAAAGTAACGGGCAAAGGCACCAATTCGGACCAGCTTCACAAAGACGCTGAAAGCAACGTGCAAATGTCGCATAACACAGTACTTAAAGTGCGATCGGCTGAGCTGTGGCAAGCAGCAGGCGGGTTCTCTTGCTCAAAGTGCACCTTGTACAGTCCAAGAGGTAAGGTGTGATACATTTCAGAAAAGTGGCAAGGTCAGCCTGCCTCTTTTGTACAGTTGGTATAAAGCATTTTGACAAATCCTTAAAATGTTTACTTTATTGTGGCTCATAAGGACAATTGTGAGTGAAAATATTGTTGAAAGGGTAATTTATTGGTGGGTAGCTTTAAGTTAATAACTGTTACATACTGTAAAAAAGTACAGTCATTTATATGTCTTATGAACACGACTGATCTGGAATAGAAATTGAACGTTCTGCGACAGGTTGCTAAGAAAGACATTTTATTTGTCGTGGTCCTTACATTTAGAGATAAGGGGAGAGTGATTGCCTATTAACAAAAGTAAATATATAGCACATAATTCTTTATTATACATCGAATAGGGAGCTACAGTATGATTTGTATTAAAAGAGACAAATGCATATCATCTATAAATCAGTACATTAATTCAATGGCCACAACAATAAATTCAAATTAGATGTCTCTTCAATCATTGTCTCTTTAATTGACGATTGGTCCAATCGGGTTTTAAAATGATCCCCACACAACTTAACAATTAATCTCGGTCCACCATAATAAGAATGAGTTTAACAAGTGTTCACAATGAAAGACAACAGGGAACGTTTGTTATTTAGTTATTGTAGATGATAACTTTGAAAAAGACTCTACTGAAAAAAAAAAGAAATAAGAAAGCTTACAACGCAATTCTGTATCGTCTAGTGAGAATCAAACCTCTCAGAAAATGCCTTATGGTATTGGCAGATGGTAAGGACTCACTGAAACTGTAAGAGAAATAAGGTCAGATCTACTGACCTAGATAAAGGATTTCATACTAGGGAGAACAATAAATATCTTCATGCAAACGCAACAAAGAATGGCAACAATTTACAGAAAGCTACTACTTGTACCTACACATAAGTAAATAATGGAAATCAATCAGGAAGTGTTATGCTAAGGTATGCTATGCAATTTTTGTGTAGGGAACGCCCGCTAAATACTTGCCCACTTTTGGGTGCAGAGCTTCTCTGCAATTATGGTTTGCCCAGGAGATGCACTGGTCCAATGAGTATATATGGTGGTGGGTGAATGTATAATTTTCCCCGAAGATGAGTCAGTAGGGGGTGGATCTTGTGACCTGCCATCCAAATCAGAGTGGAACTGGTGAAATATTGGGGTGCCTTTGAAGGGCCTCCCGCAGTAGAGGTGCATGTTTTCTGGTCCTCTTTCAAACTCTAGTCAGCTGTGTAGTTGTAGACCATCTCTTGAGGCATTGATGGACCACACACTGTCTTTGTTGTGTTTTATCTGTGATTTTACTGTAGGTTGAGTAGTGGTGTTAATGGACAGTAATCCCTTCAATTGGGCCTACAGCAAGCACATTAGTAGAGTGGTCTCAACTTTGATTAGATATGGGATTAACTGCATTGTCTACCTCGGTTAGGGTATCTAATAACTGATATTTAAGAGTTCAAAGACCGAGAAACGTACATAGTGATTTAAGACATTCATGTTGCAGCCTTGATGAGAAACCAAGCGTCAGAGTCGAGGGCCAGTACCACTTTCTGATTTTTCGTTATAGTATGTCGATCCTAGACATCTGAGACTGTAATTCGGCTTTCCTATCGTCCACCTAGAACTAAAGACCAGCCTATTCTGACAGTCCTATGAGTAGGAGTTATTGCTACTCCTACTTTACTGTAACACGGTCATACAGAGACCTTATTCCATAGTATCCCATCAGCTATCAATCATTGGTTGCCCTCAAAGAAGCCTCACTTGGATCTGGTCCAGTCCATTTTCAGCACAACTGATTGTCAGGTTACTTCTCACCTGTCTGATAAAAGCCATGCTCACAACCATAGATTGAGCTATCCCTTTTCCATCACGTTTTTTGGTCAAAGATTGGGAGCCTGACACCTCATGACTCTGTCACTGTTACCCTGCTGTGCCTACTGTATCCACTCCTTGCACACTGAGAAAGCAATTGATTGCTGCTCATTACGATATATTAATATGCTATGTTCTGTTCTGCCTATTGTTAGGTTTGAAAATCTCATTCCTGCTATGCACTCATGCTATATTAGGTTAGCAGTGTGTGGCTAAACAGACGCCACTTGTATTCACGTTATGCAACCCATTGAATTATCCCTGCAATGTGTAAGCTTTAGTTAGCGAGTGTGGCTCCATTTTGTATTTCTTAATCCCTATTAGGCTGCTTAGGCTGTGCCTGCACTAGGCCTCATCACTCGTATCGCTTTCCTCAGCAGAACTTCGTTATTATTTTCTCTTCTGTTCAAGGCTGTTTACCGACTTACTAATGAGTAGGCCATTCTGACCTCGCATACCAACCCGAGTGTATAGTCCTGCTCCCACGTTAGAAGACGATGAGAGTCAGCGCGGTAACCTTGAATTGCAAATAGCATTTACACATCTGGCAGGTGGTAGCTCATCCTTCTATGCCTCCTTTGTTCATGTTCAGCCCAGGCCGGTAACTTTCCACTGTGGGCATGGTTGGAAGCTCTTGGGAAGAATTATTACGTGTTGCAGACTGTTAGGGGGGCCGTCCCTCGGCAGACATCTTAGGGTGCATGTCAGATTGGGCTCCTCTGCAGAGTATTGCTAATAAAACTTGTTTGTATTCTCTACTGTCTGACCGACTCTTCATTCTTGGGAAGGCATAGCAGGTGGTTGTAAGTAACCCGGATGGTCCCTAAGGGCCACTTCCTTCACTACCTAACTCTCTCTCTCTTACTACATGTCTGGTTATGTCACCTATTATAGAACCAGAAGGTTGGGGATGTCATGGGTGGAATGTTGGGCTGGAGTGTCGGTTGGGACCTGGTGGGAGAGCGGCTGAGTAGAGTGCTGCTCCGAGGGTATGATGACTTGTACTTAATCTTACTACAATAAAGATCCTGCCAACCTACTCAGGAGTCTTGAGCTTATTACTGGCGACGAGCTGCGGTGTCATCATACCTGTTTTGGAACCCAAGACAGAAGAGCTCTGCAATCGACTTACCGCATCCCCTAAGCTGTAACGAGCCCAGCTGGCGTCTCTAGCAGTCCTGTTGACCAGAATTGTCGGTATCATGGAGGTCCTGAAGGCAGATCTGAGTTGGAGGGCTTACAATAGCTGGATCTGCATCGGAAGTCTAGTCAAGTTTCTGCTCCCGGCTCTGATCTCGTAATGATGACGTCAGGCCAAAGCAGGTGGTGATGCGTGTGATGTGCTGTTGGCAGTTGCAGAGTATTAGCAAGAGGGTGAGTCACGATCCAATGTTGCAAGAGGTGGTGCTCGTGCTTACGTCATCGTGCACGTTGCCGCGTGTTGGCGGTCATCTTGGAATGCATTAATCTCCATCCTGTATCTGGATCAGATGCTCTAGTGTTTCACTGGAGAGCGTTGTCATGTCCTCTGGCGGTCATTTTGGAGGCTGCTTCAAGTCATCAAGCAACCTTAAGGGTGAAATTCTAGTGTTGCCGCGATGCTGCATTATTGCTTTGCTTTTTTGTCTTTTGCCAATCATTGTTCAACAGAGCAGCGCTGGTAGTCTCTCATCGTGCTAGTGGAATCCAACACTCAACACTGCCAAGGTACTGATTGCTCTAGTGTGTTGTTGATTCGTAATTGGTGACAGACACAACCCTTTACATTGTGCCTCACTCGTGTTACGGTGATAGGCACACCTTTGTCATAGTGCCATACCAAGGCTTTGCATTGATTGGCACACCATTTTCAGAGTTCGGTGAGCGTTATGCTCCCTCTTAAGTTTGGTCCTTTAAGGGCACAGTGACCTGCTCCTTGTTTGTTACACGGCTTATTGTGCTTTATGGCAACTGACATAACTTTCTGTGGTGAATAACTTGTTCTCAGTTTTTTGGAGTTGTCTGTCACGTGCAGTCTGGTTGTGATTGTCACTCTTTGGACCTCACGATGACCCCCAATTCTGAGCCTCCTCATTTTCTGTCCGATACGGGTGATCCAGTTTTGCCATGGAAACGGTGGAAACTGATTTTTGATTCTTATCTGATTGCCTCTGGTGGTGAGAAATTTTCTGCTCCACGGAAGCAGGCTATTCTACTGCATAATTTGGGCATTGAAGGCAGAAATGTATATGAAAGTCTGGATAAGATTGAGATAGGGGAGGGTGAGGGCGAACCTGACAACATCTTTGACATGTCATGTCTGTTATGATGCTAGCGAAATACGTTGGTTCCTGTGTGAATGTTGTGTTGGGAAGGCACAAGTTTTTTACCAGAGTGCAGGGCAAGTTGGAGAAAATTAGCAGTTATGTGGCTTCCTTAAAGACCTCAGCTCTCACGTGTGAGTTTGACCATTTGTCAGATTAATTGGTGAAAGATCAAATCGTGTAAAAACGTGAGCAAACTGGTGAGTACCTACCAGCGGCTGTCATGGTGATGCTTACTTGAGGTACTTTCTGACCTCTCACATATTTTTTCTGTCTATATTTTTTCTTTCTTTATCTTGTACACACCAATTAGTGGGGGTACTAAGTTGGTAGACTACAAACATTGAAATTTGGACACTGTGGTCCAACTGTTATTGGTACTCTTCAGATGCCAGTTTTTGTGAGGCGGAGATATTATTACCTGGCCTATAGGACCCTCAGAAATCAAGTGTTCGAGCACAATCAGGTCATAACTTGATAACGGATGCGGCAAAAGGATTCCTGGGGATGGAGTGAATCAACCGTCCCTGCGAAGGAAGTAATCACTAAAAGGCCACCATGGTCCCGGCCTTTTGATCCTCGGGACGCTTGCAGCCGATCGACTAGCATTCTCCGCCCTCAGAATCTATGCAGCTGGGCTGACCGACCATTGCGGCCTTTTAGCGATTACTTCCTTCGCAGGGACGGTTGATTCACTCCATCCCCAGGAATCCTTTTGCCGCATCCGTTCTCTCTAATGCGGAGCTCACGCGCCCACTTGACCATGAGTAACTCGCCGTGATAACCCCTTCACGGTACCCACGCCCCCTCGTCCCCCTTGTCCTGAGGAAGACCCCCATTAAGGTTTTCACTGATACCTAGAACGCTTTGGGGTCGAAACGTCGACAACCTTCTAAATCTGCCAGCTCACGCCTCAGTCAGAATACGTTCACGAAGGCTCTTGAAGCATGGCGATGTAAAACTTGTTGACATTTGTTGTTTTGATTGTGGCTCTATGTAGAAGCCAGCTATTGGTACTTTCTCTTGATAAGGGTCACTTGACCTGCACTGTACTCCCTTCCCAAATACCCTTAAATCCTTGCACGCAAATTCACTGACCCTCTCCCTCATCCCTTCCCCCTCACTTGTTGGGGCACTTACGTCTTCTCGAATAAATGATGTAATGTTTATGCAAGACACAATTTACAGGTTCATTGTGATTAAATAACAGTGTACCTAATTGATCGTTTGACTTTGTTTATGCTTTCTCAATTTTCTTACCTATTGTTTTCTTGCTTTTAATGAACATGTACTGGGACCCCTTTCTCAATGTGCTGTTTCTGGTCCAAGGCAGACCTGGTTGGCAGTTCGGGCTGGACTGTTCCCATGAGGCACAGGGTCAAGATTAATTTGCATATGGCTGGGTCTGAACTGGGGTGGGGAAGTGAGCTAAAGAATGATGATGGATTCAACCCAGATCTGTGACTGGGGGGGGGGGGGTGTCTGAAAAGTTTCAGAATTCTGTCCATCATCTCCTTGTGTTTGCTTTATTCGCCCTAAGTTGACAGTGGATGCCCAGACATGGGTCCCTTGCTCACTTTGCCACTGGATGCAAGCTAGACTGGCTGATGAGAGGTTTTACCCCCAAACCAGTCCCAGGATGCTTGTTTCTGGTCCAAGGAAGACCTGGCTTGCCAGTCCGGGCCGGATTGTTCCCATACGGAACAGGGTCAAGACTGATTTTTATATGGCTGGGTCCAAACTGGGGTGGGGTGGTGTGGTGTGGTGAGCAAAAGAATGATGGATTCAACCCAGATCCTTGTGACTGGGGGTGAATATTTGCATTGTCCAGCATTCCGTCCATCAATTGTTTCTTTTGCATAGGTCGCCCTAAGTGGGAAGGGTATTGCCAGACGTGGGTCCCATGCTCACTACACCACTGGATTCAAGCTAGCTTGGCTGATGAAGGGTGATGCCCTGAAACCGGTCCCAGGATGCTTGCTTCCGGTCCAGGGAGGACCTGGGTTGGCAGTTCGCGCTGGACTGTTCCCATACGGAACAGGGTCAAGACTGATTTGTATATGGCTGGGTTCAAACTGGGGTGGTGTGATGAGCAAAGGAATGATGGATTAAACCCAGATCCTTGCGACTGGGGGTGAATGTTTGCATTGTCAAGCATTCCGTCCATCAATTGTTTCTTTTCCATACTTCTAAAAGTGGCATTTCTAAAATAGTGATAGTAAATCTACAAACACCAATACGCCTCATGTATCACCACTATTCCAGACATACCAAACTTGATCATACTACCCCTCATGTCAGGAATTACAGCTGAAGCACATATCAGGGAATCCTCAATGCATCCCTATGCAAGGGCAGCCTCACAGTAGTGAGAAACCAAATAGGCTGTTTGTTACTACCAGGGCATGCCAGACAGTTAAGGTGCATGTCCTTCCTTTGACTTACACCGCACCCTGCCCATAGGGTTAGCTAGGGTCTACCTTAGGGGTGACCGATATGTAGTAAAAGGGGAATCATAGACGTGGCAACCACTTTATGTGCCACGTCACAGCGGCAGTAAACTGCATGTGCAGGCCCTGCAGTGGCAGAGTCTTGAAACAGGTTTGAAAGGCTACTTTGGTGGGTGGCGCAAGAAGCCTGCAAGCCCACCAGTAGTATTTAATTTACTGGCCCTGGGTATATTAGATACCACTGTACAAGGGACTGATAGGTAAATTAATATGCCAAACAGGTATAGACTAAGCTTACCAAGTTTACAATAGAGAGCACATGCACGTTAGTACTGAACAGCAGTGATAAAGTGTCCAAAGTCAGAACACCACCTGCAACAGGTCATAACAACTACAGGAAGAAGGCAAAAAGTTCTGGGATGACCCTGCAAAAAGGGCCAAGTTCAACCCGGATGCATCTAAAGGTTCTGTCCCCGCTATAACTTACTTGTGCCAAAGCGGTTAGTTGGACGGACAGACTGTGTCGTCTTCAGCATCAAGGTGGCTCTGAAAGAGCTACTAATTCGGTGTACCCGTACTTGAAGCCTCTTCATCAACTGACCTGTTTCATTGAACTTGAGTGGCTTTCGTCTTCCGTGCCCCTGGACCTCCTGGTGTGGCATAGACTCCGTCCCCTCTGCTTTCAGGTACTTTTCTACACAAACCCACGCCCGGGTTCCCACTGAATCTTTCATCCTTCTGCAACAGCGGTCTCGTCCTGAAGACATTGATTGTGCTCAACAGTGGTTGTAGGTATCCTGATTCCGAGGGTTTCCACCGGTGGGGAGGCTCCTCAACCTCCTGTCTTCCACTGGGTCACTTCGGGGTCCATTGGGAAGTGTCTTTCCTCTTCAAGGCTGCAACCGCAACATACACTGAGTAGTATTGAATAGGCGGTCGTGTATCCTCTTCGCATAGGACTATTGTGGGGTACCTAGGCTCTCACCTGGGGTGGTATCTGGGGTCCCTGACTCACTATAGTCTCATCTACTGTTGTGGTTCGCCTTCCACTATTTTTGTATATGGTTTGGTCGCCCCCTGGGGACCACGGTGTAATAGTGCTTCTTACTGTTCTATTTTTAAAGTATTGTGTGCATTGACAGTATATCTCCGGGTAGGAAATGGTGTATAGTGTTAGTGAGTGACTGTAATAAATATCTATTTTTAGTGCACTGTGTGGTTCTTTTTCACTTAGCCTATACTAAAGATTGGATACTGGTAAACTGAGCTGCTTTACGCTCCTCCTATACTAAGCCTGAAGGCTACTCTCCACAGCTACCACTTAGAGAGCCTTTCTAAGGTGGTCTAAACCACTAAAATCACCATAAGGGTCACCTGGATTAGTGCAGGGTGTTACAATCACATAAGTGAGCATCATATACTAAGCCAGCCTCCCACAGTAATCCATAAGGGCAACACATTGCACATCCTTAAGGGCAATGAGGTTCAAAAATCAATTTGCGACCTGTTGTTGATGGGGCATGCTTCCGTGATGAAATTATTATGCTACTACAGCTATTAAACTATTTAGCTAATCTCCCCTTACCACGTTCCTTAGACCACATGATCACCGACTTGGTTTGGGCTGGACTGTGGCGCTATGTGGCGTTGACAGTGCTCCGGCCCATTTGGGTATCTCGCAATTATCTACTGGAACCCACTCTGGTCAGATGGACCTTTTTACTTGCCCAATAGCGTGGAGGGAAAAACACAATTATCAAAATTACTGTCCGCAATTTGCCATAATCAGGGACTCGAGACTTAATCTCTTGGCTCTCTGGTTTTTATTATCAGCATGAAGATTTGCAGATACAAAGTCCTCAATACGAGGCACAACAAGTACATAGGCACTAACACAAAAGCTACTCTACGGAGAATCCGCATACGGCTAAAAATAACTAAAAGTACAATCTCTAAAAGCATGAGGTAGAACACCACCAAGCAAATGTCGATACTAGGGACACTGAACCATACCATCTCTGTCCCTACTCTGCACTAGATGACATCCCTACTTAGCAATCCCTTGAGACCCTCATCGAATAAAAGGTGTCAGAGTGAAACTTCATAAGAAGACTTCACTTAGAGAGCTGGTCTAAGTTGCCCCCTCTATCTCTTCGCCTAGCCTTCCTCTGCTCAGGGCTGCTCTGATCTGCCTCCACCCTCGGGGCGCTGTCCCTAATACAGAACCCCAAATCCCAGAACACGCCCTTTGCGCCTCCTCTTCTGCGGGGTCGTCTTTCAGTAAATTTCCACAGAGCGCTGTCCAGTTCCATCGTCCATCGCTTGGCCTTGAGTCCCAGACGCCATCCGCACTAGGAGTTACGATTGGCACATTCCAATACACTCCCATGTCTGGCTTTTACTACATAAGTCAAATTGTGAACAAAGAGCTTCTCTACTAACGAGCAACTGTCCTTGCACCTGGGGTGAGATCATGCAAAGCAGACATTCTTCACATCTTTTAAGTTGCAATTTACTACAGCCTAAAACCTCTACTGGAATAAATCCTTTTTGGCCTATTGCCCTTGGCTAACATAAGAAAATACCAGGCCTTTCGCCTCAACGATATATGCGAATTCTGGCCACTACTTCGGTTACACAAGCAGGTTTCAATCACAGTATTGACATTTACGTCTTTCTTTCATGTGTGGTCAAACTAAACAAACTACAGACACGAAGTCTAGGGTGCACATTTCTAACACCACATTACATTTCACATAAACTAAACTCTATACATTTCTCCAATACGTTTACAATGGGCTTGTACATAGCTAGCACTTCTATTAAAACGATATAGGTTACACAATTCATAATACATTGCACACAAGATACCGGAGTACACATTTGATTATATGCGGGTGCCGACTAACAATGAGTATAATGCACCCCTACAATTTTCAAACTTTTAAGCGCTACATCAGTTCCCCCCTTTGATGACATCCGTCATCACACCATTACATTTCTCTTCTTTAGAACTGATTTAAACCGCGCTAGTCATAACTTTACCATGTCGAACTCCCTCTAGTTTCTTAAGACTCTCATATTGCTGCTCCTGGAGCTTCGCCATCCTTTTCTCGTTTGCCTTAAGAGCCCTTTCAACCTTGCCTCCTTGATACCACTTCCATGCCTTCACGCATCCCCACAAACAAATCACACAAACCACAGCAATGATAATTGGCTTCAACACTGATCCCAGAAATCCTCTTCCCAAGTTCGCAAACCAGGTTCCCACTCTTCCAAAGCCTAATCCAATCTTCTCCCACACATTCTCCTCCGTCAAATCCATAATCTCCTTGTGAATAGTCGTGATGTTATCTATGTACTTCCCTATCTCCTTCGTGTTGTCTGGAATATATGTGCAGCATTCCTGAACCCTCAATAATTTGCAGACTCCGCCCTCTTTGGCTAATAATACGTCTAAAGCAAGGCGATTCTGCATAACCATATTCCGTATCGACAACATCTCTCCAGCCACCAACAACAAAGATCTCGCCGTGTTCATAGACAACTCATCAACCACAGTCGCCAACCTCCTGATCTTCACATCATTCAACACCACACCCATACTAGGTATCATTGCTCCGTATATGTCCCCAATCACTGCACCAGCGTTCGTAGCCCTACGTTTCCTAGACTGTCGCTTCGTCTCTAACAACTCCAAGTCCTCGGTGTGATAGATCTTCGGGAATATAATGGCCAAATAGCATATGCCATACCAATTCGCAGGTAGCCTGACATAAGCATTCTTCCCACATACATAATATACTGTCGGAATTACCTCTACTGGACCTACCATAAAATTCTTAGCAGAAGCTTCCACTGTGAAAGTCTGAGAACAAGTGCTATGTCCTACTGCGACCTTATCCGTATCGGATTGAGGCCGCCCAATACACAAATTCCCTCTCTGTACCTCATCTAACGCTATTGGTCCATAACTTCCCTTGGATCTGTGAGCCCTCTCCTCGTCTGTCCAATCTACTGGGCTATCTCCGGTGTGTCGTGTCTGGGTCAACCGTCTGTATCTGTCCTCTACCTGGTCTATGAATTTCTTCTCTATCTCAGATAACGCACATGTCAGGTTATTCCTGTGAGCATGCGCCGTATCCAACTTCATAGTCGGTCTAAAATACTTCAGGAGTCTGTCCTCTTTCTTGCTAGAATCATATTTGTTCAAATGCTTGATTGCTGGAACTTCAGGAAGTACCGTGTCAAAATTTGAAAAGAAATACTCGAACTGTCTCCTGTCATAAAATAAACTGAGCAATAAACTACAAGAAATCCCATATGTCAATGGGAGATGATGATACTTGATACCCTCATCCACTGAAGCAGGCAACTGCATGCACACATAGCAATCCTTCACATCCATCGCATCAACATACTCATACAGCAACCTTGCATAAGCATTAAGCTTAAAGTCACCCTTCGATAAATCCATGTGGAGTCTGCGATCATCCCTCACCTTCGATGTTTCCTGTTCCCTGATACTGACACCACTCTGCCCTGGGGTAATAGGTGTGGGTGCTCCCTGAACCTTCCCCTCTTGCCTGTGAGCCACCATGTATGAACTTATCACTACCGCAAATATGGTGACTATCACAACTCCTACCAATGTGCCTATTATCAATTTAGCCCTACGATGTGGGTTTGCAGGATCTGCCATCTTCGGAATGTACTCAGCGTCCAATACAGTCTCTGAAAGGGTATATCTCTTTCTCATCAGTGTCTCTTTCGTGAACTTTAGGCAAACCTCCCTAACCTTTCTTCGTTCTATAACGGAAAAATCCCTAAATTTGTTCTTCTTCCGCTCGGATCTAGGTTATCTTCTTCTCTGCTTGCAACCTTCTCAAATCAATCTAACATAAGCGCTGGCCCCAACAGTTCCAGGACTCCCTGCAATATTTCGAGCTTAAGAATGATCAGTTCTTGTGGGTCTGGCACAGTCGTGAACGTCGGGAACTCCAAATTGTCCAAGATCATACCTCGAATGACACTCAGGAATGGCGGACTCGGAATATGAATCGTCAAAATTCCTTCGATTTCCAATCCCGGAACTTTCAGCAACACTTCCACCCTCTGGAGCGGGACACTGTTGACCAATGTCATCGACCTCAACCTTCCCGTGCTCGGTAACCCTGGCATCAGTCACTTGGTATGCCCACTCTGGTGAAGCGTACTTCCGACTTGGCACTCGAGTCCTCTTGGACCTTCTCACACCACCTTGAGGATTTTCCTCGTCTCCTGATTCTTCTTCCGGTTCTTCCGAAACTGGTGCAAGATCTGTGTCTGGAGCCAACCTCGGGTTTACCCGGTTCTGCTTTGCGGGCCAAACCCTTTCTGCTTCGGTAACGCCTCCGGTCTTCCCTTCGATACCCTGTGCACTGACCTCCTCTTCTTCGGCAGAACTTGATTCTGTACTACCCACTGCACCTCTTGCTCTTTCGCCGGTTTCTGGGTCAGTACTCCTTTCACGCTCTTCCCCAATACGATTCAGTGCACCAGCAGCCGCTTCAGCAACCCTTACAGCTTGACTGGCCCTCTCAGGAGGCTCTGTCGGCTCACTGGGATCTTTGTTCTCGAGAGGGGCTGTATCTTCCAAGGGTGCTGGAACTCTACGGGTATGAGAAGCATGCACCCAGTTCGGTAAACCTCCACACTTGACAGCGGTGTTCGTGACAAGGATCACTTGGAAAGGGCCGCGCCACCTAGCATCCAAACAACTCTTCCTCACGTGCTTTCGGACTAGGACCCAATCGCCTGGGTCCAAGTCGTGGCACCGGTCACTCGCAGCTGGAACCGTTGCTGTCTGCACCTGCTGAGACACAGAACGGACCACGTCAGCAAGGCCTTTACAATAGTCCAGGATCATATCATCAGTGATATTTATCAGAGCAGTAGCAGGTATTGCAGGCAAACGCATCGCTCTTCCCATGAGGATTTCATGGGGTGACAACCCAGTCCTTCTATCAGGCACACTTCGGAGGCTCATAAGGACCAAAGGTAATGCGTCAGGCCATTTCAGAGACGTAGACGAACACACTTTCGCCATCCGAGCCTTCAGAGTTCCATTCACCTGCTCCACTATCCCTGAAGCTTCTGGTCTATAGCTACAGTGTAACTTCTGGTCTATATTCAAAGCAGCACAAAGCAACTTCATAACTTCGCTGTGGAAATGAGTTCCTCTGTCCGATTCAAAGGACGTCGGGAACCCGTACCTTGGAATGAGTTCTCTCAATAATAGTTTCGCTACGGTGAGTGTGTCACATCTGCGTGTAGGGTACGCCTCCACCCACCTGGAAAAGACACATACTATCACTAATATGTACCTCAACCCATTACACTTCGGCATTTCGACAAAATCCAACTGCATCCTATTGAAAGGTCCTCCTGACCTCCCTATGTGGCTCAATGTCACAGCAGTTCTTTTCCCTACATTCATCTGTTGACAAGTGACACACCTCTGGCACACGGTTTCAGCCACTGCACGAAACTTCGGGTTGTACCAAGTCTGACGAAACACTCTCATCATGGCATCCCTACCAAGATGTACAGCACCATGTATCAACCTCGCCATGGGATTCAACAAACTTTCCGGCAACACTGCTCGTCCATCATTCGAAACCCATATATCCACATCTCCCTTCTCACATCCAGCTCGTATCCAGCTGTCACGTTCCTGATCCGAGACCCCTTCCTGCAGCTGTTTCAGTTCCTCCCATGAGTCTGCCATTGCTAACATCTGACCGTACACCACCTCCTCCCCAGTTTCCTCAACATGGGTCTCAGTGAAGTTGCATCCCTGTTCTGCACAAAACCGGGCTACTTCATCAGCGTAGTTATTCCCCAACGAGACGAAATCATTTCCCTTTGTGTGGGCAGCACATTTAACAACAGCAATTTCATCAGGACCTTGCAATGCTTTTAACAATTTCCGCACATGATCACCATTTCTTATGGGTGAACCTGAAGACGTCATAAACCCTCTCTGGGACCATAGCTGTCCGAAGTCATGAACCACACCAAACCCATACTGGCTGTCCGTGTAAATAGTTACACGGATCTTGTCGGCTGCCAAACAGGCACGAGTCAAGGCAATGAGCTCAGCCACCTGCGCGGAGTGTACTTCTTCTAAACAAGCGGCTTCAACCACACCCGTGATGGTGCATACAGCAAACGCTGCTCTCAATCGACCGACACTGTCTCTTAAACATGAACCGTCTACAAAGAAAATCTCATCTGACACTGGGAGCGGTTCATCGACAATGTCAGGTCTCGGTTTGGTGCATAGTTCCGTAACGTCGAGACAATCATGGTCCTCACAATCTTCATTATCATCTATAATTGGAATAGGTAACAATGTAGCAGGATTTAAAACAGCACACCTCTTCAATGTCACATTATCGGCTGCAAGGATAACTTGCTCATAACGAGTCAGCCTATTATTCGTGAGGTGCTGCGTTTTAGTCCTAGTCATCAACAGTTCAACAGAATGTGGCACATGTACAGTAAGAGGATGACCCATCACAATGCTCTCACATCTCTCGATGCTGACACCTGTTGCCGCAACGGATCTGAGACATCCGGGCAACGCAGAAGCTACTGGATCTAAAGTAGCTGAGAAATAAGCAACTGGTCTACGGACACCTCCCTGATTCTGGGTTAACACTGCTAATGCGCAACCTTCTCTTTCGCAGCAGAATAATGCAAATGCCTTGTTGTAATCCGGCATTCCCAACGCAGGCGCGCTACATAAGGCTTCTCTCAGCCTCAGAAATGATTTCAAACAGTCGTCGTCCCATGGTACCGGATCACTTACATCCTTTCGCGTCAGCCGCTGTAAAGGCTTCGCTTCAAAGGAAAAGTTTGGGATCCACTGGCGGCAATAGCCCACCATTCCCAAAAACATTCTAACTTCCCTCTGTGTCGAGGGAACTGGCATCCTCAGAATCGCATCAATGCGATCTGGAGACACTTTCCTTTTACCCTTCTCAATTCTGTGCCCCAAATACTGTACCTCAGGTAAACAGTATTGCAGCTTGTTTGGAGACACCTTGTGACCGTTCTCTCCCAGGAAATTCAACAACGCAATGGTATCGACACTGCAAGCGTCTTCTGTCTCTGACGCAACAAGCAGGTCGTCAATGTATTGCACCAAAACAGAGTTTTTCGGCAACACAAGACCTTCAAGATTCTTCTTTAAGAGCTGATTAAAAATTGACGGGCTCTCCGTATACCCCTGTGGGATACGGCACCACGTTAATATACGATTCTCTAGCCTAAAGGCAAAAAGAAATCTACTCTCTTCATGTAGGGGAATCGAAAAGAATGCCTGACACAAGTCAATCACCGTGAACCATCCAGCTTCGCATGGGATCTGGAACAGTATCACAGATGGATTCGGTACCACTGGACAACATGGAACAACTATGTCGTTTATTTTCCGCAGATCTTGCACTATTCTGAACTTCCCACTTGGTTTCTGCAATCCCATAATGGGTGAGTTACATGGACTACCCATGATCTCCACCAGTATTCCCTGCCTAATCATAGACTCAATCACAGGTTTGATCCCTGCAATTGTTTCAGGCGACAGTTTATACTGGGGCGTTCTCGGGAATTCCGCGTTTGGCTTAACCTGTATCTTCACTGGTTCCACTCCCCTGACTAAGCCGATCTCCTCTCCGCTTAGATCCCACACATCGGTCGATACAGACTCCCTCAAATCCGGTGGAAGCTCCTCCACTGTCAAAGCCGGGTACATTTCCACGCACACCCGCTGATTTGCAACCTTAAAGGTCGCGTCATCATCTCTTGTCTGTACCTCAACTCCCTTCGGGGTACAGTAAATTGTGCAATTTAGTTTACACAGTAAGTCTCTTCCCAACAAACAAACAGGACTAGAGTCGCACACCACGAACTGGTGACGATCCCTAAAGTTTCCTATCCTGACTGGAATCGGTTCCGTTAAGGGGCTCACTAGCCTCTTGTTCGCCACTCCAACCACTTGTATGCATTCCCCCGAAAGGGCTACCCCCGGAACTACTGCTGATCTTATAGTTGACCTGGTAGCCCCCGTATCTACCAAAAAGGTAGTCGGGCGTCCATCGAGTTCTGCTTCCACAAAGGGTCCTCTCTGATCTACCTCTAGAATAGCCCTAAGGAGGCAATCATCATCCTGACCTAGACTCAGCTGCGCCAGCAAATCTGCATCCCTCTCCTCTCCTACTTCGAACATGGGCATCTGCAAATAAGTCCGAGCTCCCTGCTGTATGTTCTGCATCCTGGGTGGCTGGGGAACCTGCACCTGCGAGACGCCGGTCCCCCCTTGCATCATTCTTGGTACAGTCACCGTCTGTACCTGCTCCGCCCCAGGGACCTGACCCATTCCTCCCTCCATCTGCGGCTGATTATAGGGGTTCAAGGGACACTCGCGCCTCCAGTGTCCCACCTGGTGACACTGGTGACAAGCCGTCGTCTTTTTTAAGATTGCTACATCTATGCCTGTCCTAGGGTCAACGGGCCTCGGCCTTCCCTGACCCTGCATATTCTGATTCCCTGTCTGATAGTTTCCTTGTCTCCGCACCACTGGACCCCCATTCGGCGGTCCCTGAGCAGCTTGCATCTGAATGAGCAATAGGTTATCCTTCATCTTCTTGTGCTTAGACTCAATCTCATCCGTGCAGTACCTGGCGTACCGCAAGATCTCATCCACAGGCTTATTCTGCCAACAAATCAAATGCTGCTGTATCATGAGACTAACCTCGGGCTTCAAACCCAGCACGGACTTAGACACAAACTGTCCCATGTCCTTCGTCTCCAGCTCATCTAAACCACTGTACTGCTTAAAAGCCTTCAAAAGTCTCTCATAAAATTCATGTACTGTCTCCTTTGGCTCCTGCACTGTCCTGTCTATCTTCACCCAATCGATGTCTTGGGGTGAAACCTTCGATTTCAACCAGGTAATTACCTTATCGTACAGCCTCATTACCACGGGCGACGGACCATTTGTAACTATGTTCCTATCAGGCTCATAGTCCGGCCAATCAACAGCAATTTTACATGCGTTCCACAGATCTCCCGGAACCACGATATCGAATAAGGTGTTCAGATCTATCCACAACACCTTCGAAATCTTAACGAAGCGCTCAACTTGCTTGTACCACTCTGCAGGCTTCTCCCTGAGCCTGGGAAAATCATTCGTAAATGATGCCAAATCCCCCCTGCTCCATGGTACATGCACGTATCCTCCATTCGCCACCTCTCTCAAGGGAAGGATCTTTACCTCCTGCAAATCTCCTTCAGAGCTCCCTCCTTTCGCTCCTCTAGAATTCTTTTTCCTAGCCCATTTCTCTTGCCATTTGTCAAGCATCAGCCATATTCTCATAGCTATAATCAGTTCCCTAGTATGTGACCTTAGACCAACAACTCTTTTCTCTTCCAATTCCCGCTCGGTACAATGCATCCTATGGTTCCCTTGCAATGCTCTAGTCTTGGATAGATCCACCCCATATTCTCTAGCCAAACCCGCCAGTTTCTCATGTGCCACTCGTGCTTTTCGAGTCACATCTTTTGCTACAAAAAGCAATTCATCCGGAGTATATGCCACTACTCTCTCAAGAGGTAGATTCCCATATATTATTTCATCCGCCTCTGCTTTAAGTCTTACTACATCTATCATTCCTGCCTTCAAGGCCCCTTTCAACACCTGACAACTTGCTCCACGTCCCTCATCATACTCGCATTCCGGCTCCTGCTCTCTCCTTTCTTCTGGTAGTTCTATAGGAGCAGAATGGCTCGTAAAGGCAACTGGGGTTGTCCCCGCTCGGCCCATATTCCAGCTCATTTGCTTCTTTGGCGGTACCCATGACCCTGAATCTGATCTTGACTCCATCAGAGTCCTCGGCCTCACCGGTCTCTCGTCCTCTTCGCCCCTAGATGTGTCTGACACCGCTGCTAATGGTGTACTCCATTGTACAGGGCTTGGAGGTCGGGCCGTTGCCCCTTCTAACTCACTTTCCCCGCTTTCTCTCCTCGTTCTTTCTGCCACTCGTTCTGACCTCTCTCTTTCCTCTGATTCCGGACTGTATATCGACACAATCGGTCCAATGGTGACCGGTACCCTTAAGGCATCCGGTAACCTCATCTCTCTTCCAATCCTTCCACTGGTCTCCGACTGACCCTGAGAACTCGCTGTTTCAAACGAAACCAACCCTTCCACTCGGGTCTCAGGCTGGATTGTTACCCTCCTAGAGTCTCCCCTCTCACCCCACCTATCATCCTCTTCATCTGGATTATAAGGGGGTGGTCTCTCGTCTAGCAATCTTTGCAATACCCCATCATCAGAATCACTATCCTCTTCTTTCTGTGCTTTCCCATGCCTTATCCCAGTCTCCTCCATTAGCGCGGGATACAGTTTCGCTTCCTCAATTGTCTGCACTCTCCATCTTTTCTCCGCTGCGTCCCACTTGGCATCCTGAAATGCCCTAATCGACTTCCTCATTCTCTCCTGACTTCTTCCCTTTTCCTTATCATGCGCTGCTCTAATCCACGCATGTAATGCTTCAAACTGTGCTGGTCTTGGCAAGGGTTTTAAGGACCCCATCACCGTCTTCAGTTGGTACAGCACTGCTAGTCTAAATGAGCCATACCTCGGGAAAGCTAGTTCCCCTTCGCCTTGTGTAACCTTGTGCCAATTCTCGATCCAAACTATAGTATGTAACCCCACATTCTGTGCCATATAATGTGCCGGGGTATCCTCGGGAGGGGCTTCTTCTCCCCCACGAACAACCACATGCTTATCGCCTCTACACAACTCTCGCAAAGCCCTAAGGCACTTCATAATGAGCGAATTCGATCTCGCGCTCTATTTACTTCTTGTTCTCGAATCCTCCAATAACAGCGCGACTCACACCAACCGGCCTATCACAGCGCGACACCCTCTGACGTCACCTTCCTTCGTTCGCAGCAGTTCCCTTCTCCAAAACTCGTTTCACGCTTACTCACGTCCCATTCACACACTGAAATAACCGATTAAGTTACTTCTCTGGCTGTCCGTCCACAGCCTCTGACTGTTCGTCCACAGTCTCTCGACCTTGTTGACCTCGATTGGCGCCCGTCTGCCCCGTCCGGCCAGACGACTCGCCTCTGATAGGTTACTAACACTCCGATCTGCACACCACAACCCACGACCAGCGTTAAGTTGCCATACACACACGCATTCACTCCCCCTATCTCGGTCCAGGTGATCGATGGTACCTCACGATCTCCTTTGGGTGGTCAACAAAATCTATCTCAGGTGTCTTCTACACCACAATTCCCGGGCTGCGCGCGCTCACAGCCTGATCTCACAATCACACAACATACACAACAACTCCGCAAGACATCACACAACAAATCAACACCGCAATCTACAACATCTCATTTTCATACTCACTCCTGGAACTGCTGCTTTCGGCCGTGCTACTACTCGCCGTCGATGCTCATCTGCTGCCGTCTGCTGCTCGCCATCTGATGATTCAGCATCACTTATCGTCTCTTGGGCCTCAAGGGTCACTTATCCTTATCTAATCTTCCCTCGCTATCAGTAAGAAACCATCCTCTGCTACCAACTGCTCCGGCCCATTTGGGTATCTCGCAATTATCTACTGGAACCCACTCTGGTCAGATGGACCTTTTTACTTGCCCAATAGCGTGGAGGGAAAAACACAATTATCAAAATTACTGTCCGCAATTTGCCATAATCAGGGACTCGAGACTTAATCTCTTGGCTCTCTGGTTTTTATTATCAGCATGAAGATTTGCAGATACAAAGTCCTCAATACGAGGCACAACAAGTACATAGGCACTAACACAAAAGCTACTCTACGGAGAATCCGCATACGGCTAAAAATAACTAAAAGTACAATCTCTAAAAGCATGAGGTAGAACACCACCAAGCAAATGTCGATACTAGGGACACTGAACCATACCATCTCTGTCCCTACTCTGCACTAGATGACATCCCTACTTAGCAATCCCTTGAGACCCTCATCGAATAAAAGGTGTCAGAGTGAAACTTCATAAGAAGACTTCACTTAGAGAGCTGGTCTAAGTTGCCCCCTCTATCTCTTCGCCTAGCCTTCCTCTGCTCAGGGCTGCTCTGATCTGCCTCCACCCTCGGGGCGCTGTCCCTAATACAGAACCCCAAATCCCAGAACACGCCCTTTGCGCCTCCTCTTCTGCGGGGTCGTCTTTCAGTAAATTTCCACAGAGCGCTGTCCAGTTCCATCGTCCATCGCTTGGCCTTGAGTCCCAGACGCCATCCGCACTAGGAGTTACGATTGGCACATTCCAATACACTCCCATGTCTGGCTTTTACTACATAAGTCAAATTGTGAACAAAGAGCTTCTCTACTAACGAGCAACTGTCCTTGCACCTGGGGTGAGATCATGCAAAGCAGACATTCTTCACATCTTTTAAGTTGCAATTTACTACAGCCTAAAACCTCTACTGGAATAAATCCTTTTTGGCCTATTGCCCTTGGCTAACATAAGAAAATACCAGGCCTTTCGCCTCAACGATATATGCGAATTCTGGCCACTACTTCGGTTACACAAGCAGGTTTCAATCACAGTATTGACATTTACGTCTTTCTTTCATGTGTGGTCAAACTAAACAAACTACAGACACGAAGTCTAGGGTGCACATTTCTAACACCACATTACATTTCACATAAACTAAACTCTATACATTTCTCCAATACGTTTACAATGGGCTTGTACATAGCTAGCACTTCTATTAAAACGATATAGGTTACACAATTCATAATACATTGCACACAAGATACCTGAGTACACATTTGATTATATGCGGGTGCCGACTAACAATGAGTATAATGCACCCCTACAATTTTCAAACTTTTAAGCGCTACATCAACAGTGCTGCAACTACCGGTTGCAGCTGGATGTCTGGGACTGCCTCATATGGAGAAATGTTTTTTTATCAGCCAAATTGCAATGGCTGTCAGGCTGGTTATCAGTATGCTTCTTCTCGACACTGGCCTCCTGTTTCCTACATAACTAATGGAGTGTTGTAATGACAGGTGCTACCAGGAATGCACGTAGGGGGGCAGAAAACAATTCTTATTTATGCAACACTGTCTTGCTTGAGGCGTGCATTTGCAATTACTAAAAGCACCCCCCCCATGCTCAGGTTCAGACTGGCCTACCATGCACCAGCCATTTTGGTGGACTGGCAGGGTGGTGCCAGTTTCACTGCTGGTGGAGGCCAGCATTGTTGCTGGGGACCTGCCACCTGCATTCCAACCTACAGCGCTTCTAAATAAATGGCCCTGCCAAGTACCAAAAATCATGGGTCACACAAACACATTTTAGTGCTGGTGGCTGCACCACTGTATTAAAATGCATTAGTCATGCATATTAAAGCCCCTGGGATGGAGGTGTGTGCACTGAGGCACTGCAGCATTCCTATAAAGAATGCAATTTGAATTGCTCTGTGCTTCTGGCTGTTTACGCAGCCACACTGTCATCTTAAACCGGGCCTGGAGGGGTGAACTTTGCCTGGCTACAAAGTGTAAAGAAACAGGTTTGGCAACATTTGCCCATCAATAAATTAACAAATTGGCATGGCCTCTCCTGGCCACATGGAGCTGACATCGCAATACACTGGTGAAAACAAATATTGAGTAAGGTGCAGTTTTGTTTTCCAGCGTGAATGTCTGAATGGCCCAGGCAGTCTGTGTGTGTTTTTTTCCTGCTGTGCCCGCTGCTCCCAGACAAGGTGGTGCTGCGCTGCTCGTGGGCTGGACAGCAGCTGCACTGCAGGATGTTTCAAACCATAAGGCCTGTCTGACGAACCGATTCTAGCCAGCAATCTTGTAAAGATGAAGTCGACAGCCAAAGTAGTTTTCTTGAGGTTTTAATGAAGAAGAAGAACAGCATACATATCAAAAGGGCCCAGAGGATCAGCACCAACTGAATCAAGTGTTCCAATCCACGGTCCACAACATTCTAACTACTGCATAATACTTAGTACAAGCACCAACAGAGTGCCCTACATTCTATACCATATAATAAGAAACATCAGAGGCTAAAATAAGTTTACAATAATAATACAAAATAACAGAACACCAAATATCTCCCCTCTTTTGGAAGAATAAGGAAAGAGAAATTGAAAACAAAATAAAAAAAACTTAGTCATAAAATTTCTTGGAAATCCTTCTTACCTGAAACTCCTCTGTACAACTTGAACACTAGAGCCTGTTATTTGTGAACTTGAATCACGATTACACTGTCTGACTTTGGCTAAACGAGACACGTTCCCCCACTGTCCACTGTTAAGTTTCACAGCGTGACCTTTAATGTCAGCAATACAGCTGGGTTCTCTGAATTTAGACTTCCCTTTTTGCAATAACAATGGGTCTTTGACCCTAACAAACTCAACCACCGAAAACGTTGTTTCTTTTCTTTTCTTAAAATCCTATCCTTTTCATAGTTTTCACGATTAATGTGGTCACTGCTACACTTTGCTTTTCTAGATTCATGTGACACATTACAATAGCCTCTAAGTGCTCCTATTTTCCAATATGGATTAGGAGAAGAAACAGCTTTTCTTCCTCTCATTAATTCAAATGGTACTGCACCAGAAATAGAATGTGGAGTAGTTCTATATGCCAAACCATTTCTCTTAACGCTGTCTCACAGTCTCCTCTTAGTTTGACTGTACTTTGTATGCATTCAACTAAAACCCTGTTAAACCTCTTAACTTTTCCATCAGACTGCGGGTGATAAAGTAGGGTGCGTAGATGTTTCACCCTTAATTTTGTTAAAAACTCTTGCATACTGGAAGAAGTAAATTGCACACCATTATCTGTCAACAGTTCCTCAGGCACCCCTTCTCTGCTAAAAATGTGTTGCAAAAAACGAACAGCAGAATTGGTGTTAGGTTCAGAGATTCCTCTCACCTCCACCCACCTGGACAAGTGATCAATTAATACAATGAAGTATTTCATACAATTAGGTAGAATATGAAAAGGACCTAAAATATCCACTGCAACTCTTTGCAAAACTCTATCCGGACAAAGAACTGGTTTCAGCACAGGTGTGGATGTTGTCAAATGCTTACCACTGTAAGAGCATTGTACACAATCTCTAACCATGGTCTCGACATCACGATCCATGCTGGGACACCAAAAGTCATTCCTGATTCTGCGTTTGGTGGCAGTCATTCCTAAATGACCAGTATGGGCTGTTTCCATTATTCTTTGCTTGGAATGATTTGGAGGAATTAGTTTACCTCCCCTCACCAGTAAACTATTTTCAATATAAATTTTATCAGCAATCTTGCAATAGGGTTGTAATTCAGACACCAAAGATTTATTTTTAGGCCAGCCCTTAACCACAAATTCCATAGCTTGTTTCAAGATGGGATCGTTAGTCAAAACCTCTTGCCACACCTCCATGTTAGGACAGATCACAGTATCATCCATATTGGCAATTATACATTATTCAATGTCCTCTTGCTCCTCTGAATTCAAATTGATATTCTCAACAGGAAGTCTGGATAAAACATCAACTTTAACGTTCTTGCCACCAGCAATATAATGTACTGAAAAAATTAATTCTTTCAACTTAGTTGCCAACCTTGCAAGTCTAGCTGTAGTCTTTTTAATCTTGATACCTGATAGAATGCAAACCAAAGGTTTATGGTCGGTTCCCAACCAAAACTTTCTTCCCTACACATATGATTTACATTTTTCAGCTCCCCACACACACGCCAGCATTTCCTTTTCGAATATAGAGTACCTCACTCCACATCTTTCATTCTCCTAGAAGCAAATCCCACAGTTACTTCTTTGTTTCCAATCACTTGAAATAACACAACACCCATTCCATAATAACTGGAACCCACTGTACTATAAGTGTCACGGCCCTCAACATATGCCAGAACTGCTGGAGCAGTTAAAATGCACTCTTTGATGAGGACAAACTATTCTAAACAGGTAGCCGTCCAAATAAAATCAGATTCCTTTTTCAGTAAAGTCCTAAAACACTCATTGAGACTGGAAAAATTATTTATGAACTAAGCATAAAACTCACATAAACCAAGAAAAGATTGTAACTGATCTTTAGCCACAGGATGTGGAGCATTAACTATGCCTTCTACAATGCTGGGTTCAGGTTTAACACCATCCATTGAAAGAATATGGTCTAAATACTCAATTTCGTTCACTGCAAAAATACATTTGTCCTCCCTTAACGTTACACTATCATTTTGAAGCGTTTGCAAAACTTGTTCCGCCACCTGATTATGTTCATCTTCTGTCTCAGTATGGACCAGGATGTCATCCTGGAACACCACAACATCAGCCACATTTTCAAACATCCTGGTCATGATTTCATGAAACGCAGCCGAAGCCAGTCCAAATGGCATATGACAAAATTGAAACGTATCATCAGGTGTTACGAAAGTTGTTAAATGGCGAGATTGTTTATCCAAAACTATCTGATGGTACGCTGAACGGAAATCCAATTTCATGAACTACGTGGACTGACCTACAGCTGTAATAAGGCCATCAATGCGTGGTAATGGAAAATTCTCCACCCAAATGGCCTTGTTAGGAGATCTTAAATCTATACATAAAAGTAGTTCCCCAGACTTCTTCTTAGCTAAAACGATGGGGGACAACCAGAAGGTTGCATCAACTTTTCAATGACACCATCACTTTGCATTTTTTTTTTTAACATAGTCATGAGTTCATTCCTTATACTGTGTGGAACATTTCTAAGTTTGTGTTTCACAGGAGACACACCCTCTAACTTTTATAGTATGTGCAAAGTCTTTGATCTTACCAATTTTATCATGACAAACCTTCTCAAAGTTTTGTTTCCATTGATTGCGGTCAGAAACACAATTCCCTAAAGAAACAGGATTTTTCTGACCTGGTTTGATAATCATACCAAACGCCGCTTGATGCCTCCAGCCCAACACATTAATACCTTTGTAAGCTATGTACACCTTGCCAAGAATGGTTTTGTTTTCAAAAGTAATGTCTGACCAAAAATATCCTCCCAAATCTATTCTTCTGCCTTCGAATGCAGTCGTAAAAACATCAGGAGGTAGCAGGATGTGACCAAGATTGTTTGTATCTATCTATTGTAATAATATTAGTGATTCTGGCTCCTGAATCAACGAGTAAGGCGCCGAAGGCGCGCCTAAGGCAAGCCCGTCTGCGCCCGTCCGCGCCAAGACCGCGCAAGGCGCAGGAACCCCTGCCCAAACACCTCCTAGTATCAGGTATGCACCCAACGACCTTCTCCGACTCCGAGACAGCTCCGGCTGCTCATGCAAGTTTGACATATCAAAAGTAGTCGGCCCTACCAGCTGCATCAAATGCCGCTGGTCACTCACTCTCGACCACGACCAGCCAACCCCCCCCAATCACCAACGCCCCTTCTTCACAGGTGGCCTGATAAATGCCCGGTCGATGTGTAAACATAGTCAAGAAATTCACGATCTCATCATTGACTATGACCTCGACTGCCTCATGATCACTGAAACCTGGCTCACTGAAGACAGCAACCCCGACATAGCCGTAGCCCTCCCACAGGGTTACTCCTTCCACAGACAGGACAGACAGAAAGGTAGAGGAGGAGGTGTTGCAATTATACTGAAGAACACCTTTAACTGTCACACCTTCTGCCTCGACCCTCTCATTGACGCAGAGGGATTAGGCTTTTCCATCAAACTCAGCCAATCCCTTTCCCTCTCCGGTGGCCTGATCTACCGCCCACCCGGCAACGCTGCTAAATTTCTCGACTCCCTGAATGACGCTCTAGGACACTTCTTACTCCGTTACCCACACTTTACCCTGCTAGGAGACTTTAATCTACACCTTGAGACCTTGGCCGACTCTCAAACCAGCAACTTTTTTCAGACACTTGAAATCTTTAACCTACAACAAAGTGTCACGTTGCCTACTCACTCTCTTGGCCACACCTTGGACGGTGTTTGCTCCAATTTCCCTTCCATCACTACCCTGCCCCCCCTACCCCAGATATGGACGGATCATTACCTGATCCCCTTCCACATCCCTAGCTGCCACCCTTCTACCAGCAATAAACGCATTCCTCACCTTGCTCACTCTACAAACTGGAAAACTGTCCAGAAAAATCTCACTCTCAATCCCTTTTCCCTAACCAACGCCCCCTCCCTATCCGGTAACATCAACAGAGATGCAGACCGCCTTCACAATTGGCTCTCACAAGAAATCGCTAAACGATGCCCATCCAATCATCAGGATAGAATATTGAAGAAAACCAAAATCAAAGCTCCCTGGTACACTCCTGAATTAGCCTCCGCTCATCTACTCTGCAGGAAAGCGGAACGTAAATGGCGTAGATCCTACGATAATGATGACCGAAACACCTATATTCTCCAGAGGAAAAGCTATCTCTCTACCATCAAATCGGCCAAGAGAACATACTACGTAAATGCCATTAAAGAAGCCAGCCAAAAGCAAAAAACCTTATTTTCAATTGTGAAGACTTTCACCCACCCCAAAGCTCTCCAACCCGAAATCCCCCCATCCCAAGAGCTATGTGACAAAATTTCTGATTACTTTGACGATAAAATCACCTCCATTCAAAAAAACTTCCCCCCTCCCCCTTCAACTCACAAATCCCTCGACCCCGACCAACCCTGCCTGACTGTTAACAGTCTCAAAAACTTCACTCCGGTGACTCTGGCCCAGACCAGAGAAGCGATCCTCTCCTGCAAATCTGGATCCCCCTCTGACCCCTGCCCCCCTAAGATTCTTCATCTCATCATTGATGAGATCAACCCTATCGTCAATGACATCATCAACCTGTCCCTCAGTTCTGGTTCTGTTCCCCTCTCATGGTAAAAAGGCGTGGTCAAGCCACTGATGAAAAAAGCCAACAAATCCTCAACGGACTTGACCAACCTCCGCCCTATCACCCTCCTCCCCGCCCTGGGCAAAATAATTGAACAGCTAGTCCATAAAGAACTTAAAACCTTTCTGGAATCCCACAACATACTCCATTCCCAGCAATCCGGGTTCCGGTCTAAACATTTTACCGAAACTGCCCTAATCGAACTGACCGACACCATTAAAACATTGCAAGACCAAAGGAAGAAGGCCATTCCGATCCTTCTTGACCTTACGGCAGCTTTCGATACCATATCTCACTCCATCTTGATCAATAGACTTAAGGACATCGGCATCACCAACTCAGCCCTATCATGGATTAGATCTTTTCTCAGCGATAGGTCCCAAACTGTCACCTTGGGTTCCTTTCAATCCAATGAGAAAAAGGTGTCCTCCGGAGTCCCCCAAGGGTCCATCTTAAGCCCCCTCCTCTTTAACATCTATCTTATCCCTCTGCTCACCCTGATTGAATCATTCGGCATAACTGTCACTTCATATGCCGATGATACTCAGTTGATCATCCCCCTTGACGACAATTCCAACAAGGCAGAGCTCAATCTGAAACACTGCCTAACCGCAGTATTCCAATGGATGGACACTAACCACCTTCGGTGCAACTCAAACAAAACTGAGATCCTCCCCATTGGAAAGAATGCCTCTTTCTGTCCTGCCCTGTGGTGGCCTGATAACTCTGTTGCTCCCCCCCAGACCGTCACCTCTGCCCGGAATCTCGGAGTCCTTTTTGACTCCGACCTTTCTTTCGATCACCATGTCACGTCCGTAGCAGGAAAATGCTTCGGCATAATCAAATCCCTGAGAAAATTCTTTGATTTTCTCCCCCTCGATTCTAGAAAGACAGTAACTGTAGCCCTCATACTCTCACGTGTAGACTACAGCAACAGCCTTCTGGCAGAGACCAAGAAGTCTACTCTCTCTAAACTTCAAAGCGTTCTACACACTGCTGCCCGCCTCGTCCTAAAACTTCCACGCAAATCCTCAATCTCCTCAGCCCTGAAGACCTTACATTGGCTCCCTTTGCACAAGAGAATACTCTTTAAGATTCTCATTGTTGCCTTCCGAGCCTTTAACAAAACAGGTCCCTCTTATCTTACCAAGCGTTTTCCACATTACAATCCGAGCCGTTCCCTCCGATCTTCTCATGAAAACTTCATGATCTCCACCAAGTTCAACCTGAAATCCAAAGGCGGAAAAACCCTTAGCACCCTGGCTATTAGAGCCTGGAACAGCATGCCGAGACACCTCAGACTTCAGACACTTGAGAAACCCTTTAGGAAATTTCTCAAAACTTGGATTTTTACTCTCTCCGACGACTGGACCAAAGCATCCATCTAGTCTTCCCCCTTTCTCTCTGTGACCTGTTTTCAAGGATTTTCAGCGCCATGATGCTCCTTCCGGAGCGAACGCCGCGCTCTATAAACACTCCTCCAAATACTCCAAATTAGACCCTTCAATTCTTATGCGTACTAAGGGATCTCCATATTTCTTTTCCATACTGTTGGACTTGGCCCTTTTCCCTGAATTGTTTGCTTTTATGGGAAACCGCATGTTAAGTGAATGCATGTGAAATGCAAATATTGAATGCTGTGCGATGGTGTACGCAGACTGAGTTTCCCCATTTTAAACATGTAACTTTTAAACTGGATGCCATGGCTGTGTGGTTGTGCCGTCTGACTGAGCTGGGTTAACAGTCTAGTGGTTATTTCCCAGCAACCCCAGCTTTTGGAGGGAAGCCTGGCACCCAGGGTGCTCTACCCCTCCCCCTAGGCCAGTTAGAACCAGTTTCCCCAGACGCTTCTAGAAGCTTCTGGCACTGTCTGGTAGGTGGGGTGAGGGGCGTATAAAGGGCGGAGCTGGGCTGCCATGTGCTCAGTCAGAGGGTGGACCTGGGAGAGAGGGGATCTGCTGCCAGGGGTTACCGCCACGTGGGCCTGTGTGCTGGGCCCTGAGCTTACCTGCCCCCCTCTGCTGTCCACAGGGCAAGGGAGAGCCATAGTTGGGGCAACGCTGACCTGGAAGAACCTACGCAGGAGACTTAGGCGGTAGGGCTTAGTCAGGGACCTATACCACTGGAGTGACAGGGCTTAGGTGCTGCCTTCCAAGCTGTGTGAGGAACACTGGACTAGCCCACTGATCTGGCCCGGCAGGAGGGGAACCCAGGGACGACCTGCAGAGACTGATTAATCTGCCTTCAGCCACCAACTCAACCCCCCCCTCAAGAAACCCTCAACCAAGGGGCGCAGGAACCAGCAAGCGCCTCGTGGGACCCTGACTGCATCCCCTGCGGAAGGAGAGCGCTATATTCAAGTCGCCAGGGGAAGGAGAGCGCTATATTCGGTGGGCGCTATATGTTAATTGACTGTGTTCTGCTGGTGGGCGCTGCATTTCAATTCCTCCGTGCTGCAGCGATATTTTTGGCATATTGAAACCAGTGGGAGCCCACCCCATGGTTCTGGCACCTTTGAGATTATTGAAATCGGCGCGGGAGCCCACCCCGCGTGATGCCGCCTTTAGCGGGTGCCTACCCAACTTTATGCTTGTGGAAGTAGCGGGTGCCCACCCCGCGCTTCACGACTGCCCGGAATCACCGCCGCCACCCGGGGTGCGGACGAGGAGCGGGCCGCCGCTCTGCCTGCAGCGACCAGGAAGGGGAAGGAGTGATCCGAGAGCCAGGCGGGAGCCTACCCCGCGCTGGCGTCGCCCCCAAGACTCGACGGAGACGTCGCTCCGTGGTGAGGGGCTCTCCAGAGGCGGAGGAGAGCCCTGAGTGCTGCCGGAGTCCGGGCAGGGCTCTCGCATGTGAGGAGAGCCCCGCGTAGAAGTCCCGGGTCCCAGGAGGGGGCCCGGGTGAAGGACGGGGAGACGTGCGGGAGCCAGAAGCGAGTGGCGGTGTTGCGGGGCTCCCGTGGTGTCGAGGGAGCCCCGTAGTCGTAGAGAAGCCAGGCGGGAGTCTACCTCGCGCTGGTCCAGCCGCCCTCGAAGACGTCTGCAGCCTTGACGAGGCTGCCTCGAAGCCCCGGGTCCCAGGAGGGGGTCCGGGTGAAGCCGGAAGAGGTGCAGCGCATGTCGGGGCTCCCCAGGAGCTGGGGGAGAGCCCTGCGCGTGTGCCACTCAGGAGAGCCTGGGCCTGGCGGGAGCCCACCCCGCCTGCGTGTGGCTGCGCCTGCAGCCAGAGAGATCTAAAGTCTGCTGCCAGGAGGCCTCCAAGACACCTGTAGCCCCGAGAGCCCGGTGAGTGGGGCATTGGGGGAACCAGTGGCATGGAGGGGGCAACGGGGCACATTATCGGTGCCCGCCCCCGGTGAACCTCCCAAAAGGACTAGAGTGGTCGTGTGGGCTTCCCAGCTGCCCCGCTTAGGAGGGGGCACCTGCAACGTTTTGGGGACCTTGTGGGGCGCACTTGGAGGGGGTCCCGGAGTGGGGCCCCAGGATCCCTTCCTTATTGCCACCTGGGGCGGGATCGAGTGATTTTCAAACCCCAGTGAGGGCTCACAAAGGTTCAAGAGGGCCTCCCTCGTGACCAGCAACTTGCGGGCCTCATTTTGGACTGCTACCACGTTGGGAACATTTATGAGGAGACTCCTGCTCATGTGGTTGTGCCCCCCTTCCAGGGATGTTCATGTCCGGATGAGGGGTGTGCATAATGTGTGGGAACATTAGGGATATGGTTTTCATGCCCTAAGCCACTGCGTTTATAGGCCATGTGGATGCATTTGCTGAATTGTGCGTTAGGCCCCTGGTGATGCCTAGCGCCTAGGTGTATGCCTTCTATGTTTATCCCCCAGGAGAGGGGCAGGACATATTTTGTTATACCTACTGCATAGGCTGTGTAATGCCCTAGGCTAATGGTAACGTTTAACCCCTAAGGCTACAGCGTTGGTGTTCTGCCTCGTGAGCTCTGCCTAATTTTTATGCCCACAGGTTCAGGCTCGAGAGTAATGACTTATGCATCTGCTAATGCCTAATGTGATGTTGCCTGGCGTTTTACCCTAATGAAGAATGCTTCATGCCTGCTATGTTTATGTCCACAGGTGGATGCCTAATGTTGTCCCCTTACAGCTTTCATGCCTCGGGGGTGTTCATGCCGGTTACACTTACGGTGATGTCATGATGTTTTATTGCAGGTGTTCCAGACTAACGCCTAATGTTATGCTCTGATGTGATTTTATTGCAGGATTGAGGCCGATGGACTGTACCTTGATTCCTCACGTACAATTATTCTATCTGTATATCGCAATGGTTCCGGCAGGGGCTCGATTGGCCCTGCCATGTATATAATTCCCCCTGTAACTTTTGACCGCGCGCCAGTTGGCGCAGTATAGAGATTACTAATAATACCTTCTGTTTTGACAATACAAAAGTTATTCTTACACTAACTTGTGTAGCGTCTCTTTTTGGAGTGTGCCTGGTGTGTCGCCTGTGTGTACTGCATGGATGCTTTACACATTTCCTCCAGAGTTTGGCCCACCCGCTCTGCACCACGCTACCCGTTTCCAACACATAAGTACATTGTTAATTTCTAAATACGCTACAGAAACCACAGATAGCGCTAATTCTTCCACCCTTTTTTCAACATTCTCTTGTCCATCCGAGATTACATGCTCTTAAATGCTCTTAATCGGAACACGTCTGCCACCACTACACACCTTTCCAAAGTGGCCCACTTTCCTACACTCCAAAATTCTTGTGCAACGGCTGGACAATTTTTGTAATTCGACAAATGAGATGTAGAACCACATCTGAAACACTGCAAACTAGGATAATTACGTCCAGATGCTAAATTTTTCCACCTCTATTATTGTATTAGTATCAACTAATTATTCTCCATTCTTCTGCTTAACATCGCTGACATTAGACTTATGTGAACTGTTACCAGAAAAATAAACACTTCCTACAGGTGTAATAGGGGTGTTGGTTTCTAACTGTTTGGAATCTAATTCTGAACGTTCAATACTCTGGGCTATATTGATGGATTCATCTAAGGACGGATTCATGCACGATAATAACTGTTGCTGAATTTTCTATGAGTAGCATCTACAAACTGTTTGATCTCTAATTAATTGGGACGTAAAGTCCTCAAAGTCACTTTAACTGGCTAGTACCAAGTTTGGACCCTGAACACGATTGAAAAATTTGTGTCTGTGCACCACCAAATTAACGTTTGCCTCCAAATATGTGCTCAATTGTTTTACTGCCAATTTGTATTCATCCATATCCTCCCTGTCATGACAAGTATACTCTGGCAAGTGATCAAATACATTTTGACCTTCGATCCCTATGTAAAAGTAAAGTAGACTACGTTTCCTATCCGGTTTAAATTTCAGACCGTCAATTGCCCCCAAATACGAGCTGAATGATCTAAACCCTAACCGCGACTTTAGAGGAGGTTCTCCAGGTTCTTGTAAAAAATTACTATGAGGCGTTACAGTTTGCATAGTGACAAAAACAACACGGACCAAAAATAAATGAAAATAAAAAAAATAGCAAAATGTTCAGTAAAATAAAATTCTTACGTTTCTCGTGCACTGTAATATAATAATAGTTTGACTGCTTTGGGATTTTGACAATATGAACACTGTAATGAGGTATGCCAATCACCGTGTTGGCACATGACAAGAAACTGGATTAATGAAAAACAACCAAAAATGTAAATACTGGTGTGCAGATCATCGAATCCGCGTAACTTGTGCCAAACGAGGTAACTGCTTGAAAAAAAAAAGCTGCAGGAATCCGAGGTTAGCGTGCTAGATGTCAGGTAGACCTCATGCGTATGTGTGGAGTCAGAGATCAGTAATGACGTGTCACAGTCAAAACACAGGCGTAGCAATCCATGCGGAAGGAGAAGAAACAGGAATCTCCTGCGACTGAAACGGTTGGAGCGCTCTCCCACGGCCAATCAATGAAGCCTGCAGCGAGCAGAGCGTACGCCACGAAAACAAGCAGAGGCATTTCTATGGGGACGGTAGAACACAGCGCATGAAGATGATCCGACTCATGCCTCCAAGACAGGGGGCTTAAGCGCCAGAAGCTCATCCAGGTACGGTGCTCGAGAGCCTAAAATCGGTGCAGTAATGTCCAGTACAAATGTCTAAGGCCTCTCTTCAAGTAATGCCAAGTAAGTAGACAAAAAATGTATAGAAAGTGTCTGGTAATGGAAGCACTGAATCTACAATTGGTTGATGGAGAAATTAAAACGTACATCCCTGAGCCCTCAAGTGAATAATAGGGCTTTGGGGGGGCGGCCGACCAGCGGGAGGCTCGCCCTCCCGGGGAGTTTTGGGCCAGGGGAGGGGGGGCATCCGGAGCACGAACAATCTCTTCCGGGTCCGGGGTCCCCGTTTGGGCTGGTTGGGCTCCTTGGGCTGGTTTTGGGCTGGGGGGCTATTTAGCCGGCCATTTTGTGTGGCGACCCACCATTTGGTGGATCGTGACACAACGGCCGGCTGGGTGGTCTGTCGGGGCTTTGGTTTTTGTGGGTTACTTACGGCGGCACTTCGGCAACGGGCACCGTTGTGAATAGGAGACGCCGAACTGCAACGGCGTTGATCTCAGGTAGCGAGGAGATCGGCAGACGGGGGAAATATTTCAGAGTTGCGGTGGGCAGCAGCAGAAGGCGCGTCCCGGCAACGTGGTCACGCGGGTCCGTGGTCGGGCGGACTCCGTAGAATATTTGCGGTAACCAGTGGTTCCCGGGTCGCGGCGGAGAGGGGGCAGGTGCGGCGGAGGTAACGGCAGTGATAAGAGTGACAGGGGCACGATGAGCGAGGACCCGAGAGTGGTGGAGGCTCTCCGCCTCCTAGCGGAAGCGGGCCGCACGGACCTGCTGCGGCCTGATGCGCAGGTGAGGCCTAAGAGGTGGGCGGCGAGTGGGGTCGCAGCAGCGGTTTTCGCGTGCGACCCACCACGGGCACGGCAGCGGGCGGGGGGCGGGGCAAGGGGGGGCGGGAACGACTCCTGTGCGCCGGAGGCGGGGGGGACGGCAGGGGGGGGGTGCAGCGGCCTAGGCTACAGTTCGTGGGGGGAGGGGGGGAGGCTGGCGATGTGAGGGGAGACCAGGCGCTGACGAAAGGGGGGGAAGGGGTAGGAGGGGAGGGGGCTCGAGAGGACAGCAGGCGACTGGGGGGGGGAGGGGGGGGTGGGGCATCGCCGCTGCTGATTGACAGCTCGGGGGAGGGAGCGGGGAGCGGCAGGGAGGCGTCTGGAGGGCGGCCTGGGGGTGGGCGGGGGGCTGGGACGCGGAGCGCTGGGGAGGGGGTGGAACAGGGGGGGGTAGGTGACCAGGGGGGGGCGGGGAGCGGGGGGGGGTCCTGGAATGCGGGCGGTCCGGCGGGGGGGGGCGGGGGGGTCCGAACGGCTGACCGGAGTGGGGGGCGCCGGGGGGGTTGGTGGGGGGCTGGGGCACGGCCCAGGCGGGCGGGGGGGTGCGTCGGGAACTGGAGGCGCTGGAGTGGAGCGAAGGGGAGGAGGGGGCGGGTTGGGGGATGGGGGGTGGGGGGGGAGACGGGGGTATGGCGGTCGGCCCCGGCGCGGCGGGGGGGGTCATTCGGCGTGGGTCGGGAGAGGCGGGGGAAAGTGGGGCGATGCGGGGGGGTGGGGGGTGGGTCGTCTTAACCCCGGCACGTTGGACTCCACTTATTTGTTTCCGCAGGAGCGTCTGGAGAGGTGCTCGGGAGAGCTGCATACGGCTCCAATCCACCGAGGGGATGGGCCGGCTCTGCTTCATGCGGGCGGCCGAGCTCCAACGTGAGACCTGGCGGCGGTGGCACGAGATAGGCGGGGCGGTAGGTCCCCGCTAGCCCCATCCCAAAGGGTAGAGGCGGCCGCTGGGAGACGGGGGCAGCGGTCCGTCCGTATTGATCGGGACCCAGAAGAGCGGCAGGGCAAGAGGCGGAGAGCGAGTGTGGACCTTAGTAAGCTGTGGCTCACGTGCAGGGAGCGGGCGGGTCTGAGCAGGCTGGAGCCCGTGGAGGGCGGCCTGTGGCAGGAGCGTGGAATGGAGGGCGAGGATGAGAGAGAGTCAGTGGACTATGTGGAGGAGAGCGAGGAGGAGGGGGAAATCCGGGAGGAGGGAGGGGGAGAGCCGAGTAATGCTGTGTCTAGTACATTACAGGAGGCGCCCCAGCGGACCAAGGCGGCGAGAGTGACGGCCCCCCCTGTTCCACTGGTGAGGCGGCGGGATCCGGTGCGGACGCCGACCTTGACGCCAGGTAAGGCAGGAAACGGGGCAGGATGGGGCTCCGGAGGGGACAGGCGCACGGTCGCGATTGGTACGGAGAAGGGGGGGGGTGCGGCAGAATAAGGGCAAGTACGTGTGCGACGCGGGGATAGGCACAGGCGGGGGGGAAGGGGAAAGAGGGGAAGGAGAGCCACGAGCTGCCGGTGCGTAAACTGCCCTATATGGGCATTACGAAACCTCTGGGAGCGCATTTATCGCTGGGCACGAAGGATAAGATTTGGAAGGGGGACTACGAAGACATCCTGAAGCTCCTACATAGGGAACTGACGGCAAAGGAGGGGTCGAAGGAGGAGGAACAGGAATTAGCCAAACGTCCCAGGGTGCCCATGAATATCGAGAACTGGTCCGCGGGGTTTTTGATTTTCGCGAGTTTTTACTGCGAAAAATATCCGGAACGGTCCGTGGCACTTTTTAAATATATGGATGTTGTCCGGAGGGCGCAAGTTACCTACGGGGGTTACGCGTGGTCCCATTATGATGAGGAGTTCCGGGCGCGATTGGCCTGGGACCCGGAGGCGAAATGGGGTGAGATCGATTCCGATTTGTACCAGCAGACCATGGGGGGGCCAAGTTTGGCAAGACAATCTACACGGCAAGTAGGTTGCCCCTGGTGCCCCGCCCCTTTCCCAGCCGCCCCACCCGAGGGGGGGTGGGGCAAGGCGACAGTACCGGGGGAAACCAGGTGGGGGCATGCTGGGATTTCAACAAGGGTATTTGTACGAGACAATACTGCAAGTTCAGGCATGAATGCTCGAAATGTGGCAAACGTCACCCGGTGGTGCAATGCTGGGGGACGGGAGGTAACCAGGGACAGCAGCCCGCGACGGGGGGACAGCAGGCGGAGGGCAGGGGAGGTAGGGGGGGACAAGGGACTGTGGGAAAGGGCTCGTACACCGGTTAGATTGGATCGGTTGGAACCCCTGCTGGCGTCTTATCCACGGACCGAGGACGCTGGGCTGCTACGGCAGGGTTTCCGGGAGGGTTTCCGGCTGGGCTATGAGGGTCCGCGCATTGCTCGGTGGGCGGAAAACCTGAAATCGGTCGCGGCACAGAAGTCGGTGGTGAGGGAGAAATTGGACAAGGAGGTGCGGGAAGGGCGCATGGCAGGGCCTTTTTGTGGGACGCCGATGCCGGATCTAATTATTTCGCCCATTGGGGTGGTGCCAAATAAGGAGCGGGGGCAGTTTCGACTGATCCAGCATCTGTCATGGCCAGAGGGGACGTCGGTCAACGATTACATTGCGACGGAGTTGTCGTCAGTGTCGTACGCGTCGGTGGACGTGGCGCGGCGTTTGGTGACGGAGGTGGGGCCCGGGGCACTCATGGCAAAGTGCGATATCAAGTCGGCGTTCCGGTTGTTGCCGGTACACCCGGAGGACTACCAACTGTTGGGGATACAGTTTGAGGGTGACATCTTCGTGGACAAACCATTGCCCATGGGATGTTCGATTTCGTGTGCATTGTTTGAGCGCTTCAGTACCTTCCTACAGTGGGCGTTTGCGCGGCACACGGGGAAGGCGACGATGACGCACTATCTGGATGACTTTTTCCTGGTGGGGTTGCCCGGTTCGGCGGACTGCCAGCAGCAGCTGGACAGTTTTACGGAGCTCATGGGTTACTGGGGTGTGCCCCTGGCGCCAGAGAAGACACAATGTCCCAGCACGGTGCTGTCGTTTTTGGGCATTGAGCTAGATTCAGTGGCCATGGAGGCCCGGTTACCGGAGGACAAACAGTTGGGCATGCTGAGCTTGGTGGACGGCATGTTGGGGCAGCGGAAGGTGACGGTGCGGGAGGTGCAGGTGCTGTTGGGGCATTTGAATTTCGCTTGCCGGGTGGTGCGGGCGGGCAGGACGTTTTGTAGGCGATTGGGGCGGGCCCTGGCGGGCTGCATCATCATGTGCGATTGTCTGCAGGCACAAAAGAGGACCTGCGCATGTGGCGGGCGTTCCTGGCACATTTCAATGGAATCCCGATGGCTCCCCCAGAGGATTGGGAGCGGGATGTCACCATCTCGTCGGATGCGGCGGGAGTGGGTGGTTTCGGGCTGTTTTGGCAGGGGAAGTGGTGTGCGGAGGAATGGCCGCCGCAGTGGCAGGGCGGCGGGAGGAGCATCGCATTTTTGGAACTGTTCCCATTGGTGGTGGCAGTGACAGTGTGGGCACGGGAGCTGGCGCACAAACGCGTAATTTTCAAAGTGGACAACATGGCAGTGGTTCATGTCGTAAATCGGCAGTCCGCTAGGGATCCGCAGGTGCTTAACCCCTTCCATGCTCATGACGGAACGGTTCCGTCATGAGCGTCGGTTGAGCTGTGCTCATGACGGAACCGTTCCGTCATGAGCCCGCCCGCGCAAGAAACGGTCAGCACCGCGGCGGAATTCGCGCCGCATGGAAGGGGTTAAGTTGTTGCGGGTGTTTGTGCTGCGTTGTTTGGAGCATGATATCTTGTTTCAGGCACGACATGTGCCGGGAGTGGACAATGACATTGCGGATGCTTTGTCTCGTTCACAGTGGCAGAGGTTCCATGGGCTAGCCACGGAGGCAGACGACTGCAAGACGACGGTGCCGGAGGTAATGTGGTCAGTAGGAGAGAGAGGGTCGTACAATTGGTAAGAGGGTCCGTGGCTAGGTCGACGTGGAGGGCATATGAACAGGCGTGGCGGGAGTTCGTGGACGGCGGGGCCGGGTGGCAAGGGGATCCGGGGGTTTGGTGTGAGCAGGTGGTGCGGTTCATGCTGGCACTGATGGACAAGGGCTTGTCTAAAGCGACAATTGCAGGAAAGCTGTCGGCAATAGCATTCATGGGGAAGTTGTGGTGGGGCTATGCGCCGTCGGCAGGTGAACTGGGCGCGCGCCTCCTGGAGGGTTGGGTGCGGGAACGGGGGGCCACGGCTCGGCAACGTCGGCCAATTACAGGGGCCATGCTCCGAGAGGTGCTTCGGCGCCTGCCGGCGTTTTGCCACACTCGGGAGGAGATTCTTCTGTTTTCCACCGTTATGTCGTGGATGTACTTTGGGGCTTTCAGGGTGTCGGAGCTGGTGGGGCAACGGGGGAAGGCTGGGGTGTGCTGGGAGGCGGTGGAACTGCGGGCCGGGGAGGTGGCGGTGTGGTTGCAACGTTCGAAGACGGATCAGCGGGGTGTCGGGACCTGGGTGTTTCTGGGGCCCGCGTTGGAGCAGGACATCTGCCCGGCGGGGTGGGGGCGGCGTTTGGCATCACGTTTGCAGTCGGCGGAGGGGGAGATTTTCCGCCGGGTCGCGGGGGAACGGGTGACGGCGGCCCAACTGCTGTGGGTCTTGCGGCACGCGCTGCGCAGCATGGGGGTGGAGCCGAAATGGTTCGGGACACATTCATTTCGGATCGGTGCGGCAACTGATGCGGCGCGCCAAGGGTGGGGGGAGAAGGACATTATGCGTTTGGGGAGGTGGAAGTCGGACTGCTACCAGACATACGTTTGGCCATAGGTGGAGGGGGGGGGGAGGGGAAGAACAGGCGGGGCGCTCCCTTTGTGCTGACATGTGTCTCTTTCCAGGTGCGGTGGCGGGGCCGGACGCGGCCGTTCTGTCCATCCTCATCCTGGGGCATTCTTTCATCAAGCGAGCGGAGCGATACGAATGGGACAAGAGCAGGAACTTGAATTTAGAGTTGGATCCCAGATTGTTTCAATGTCAGTGGCAGGGGCAAGGGGGTATGAGATGGCACGAACTGTTCCCGGTATTGTGTAGGTTTGTAAAGGGGGGGGTGTGTCCGGATGTTCTGGTGGTACATTTGGGGGAGAATGACCTGGTGCAGTGCAAGGGCTTGGCGTTGCTGAAGCAGATGAAAAGGGATCTGCTGGAAATTAGGTCACAGTGGTCGGGGTGTTACATCATCTGGTCCGAATTTATTCCGCGGAGAACTTGGCGGGGGACCGCGCACCCAGCGGCCATAGACAGGGCGCGCCGTAAGATAAACAGGGACATGTGGGTTTTCTGTGACAAGGAGGGGATAGGCAGGATGGAACACCCGGAGCTACGGTATGCGGCAGTGTATTTTTTCAGGGAGGACGGGGTGCATTTGTCGCGGTATGGCATGGAGCTTTACATTGTTCAGTTGAAGGAGGCGGTGGACAGGGCATTGGGAGTGTGCAGGTACCCGAGACGTCAGGAGGCCTAAAGGGGGGGTCGAAAGCCGACAGTGCGACTTTCGAGTGGCGTTTTCCCTAGGGCATGGGGGACAGCTGATGATTTGTGTTTACGGTGGGGTAGGATATAAGAATCTACCTAGTTAGATAGGATAGGAAAGTTGGGAATTGTAAGTTGTTTATGATTGTTGTAGGGCGGGAAACGATTTTAGGGGAGGGGGTGGGGGGTCAGATAGGAAGGCTATATTTAGCGAGGATTAGTTTTGTACGGCACAGGCCAAGGGATGTGTATATGTAAGGTGCACCTGTTTCCAATAAAGCGGCCTTTTTCACACCAACAATTTGGTTTGTGGTCTGTGTTGCCCCCCCTCCCCTATGGGGCCCAATAGGGCTTTGGGGGGGCGGCCGACCAGCGGGAGGCTCGCCCTCCCGGGGGGTTTTGGGCCAGGGGAGGGGGGGCATCCGGAGCACGAACAATCTCTTCCGGGTCCGGGGTCCCCCTTTGGGCTGGTTGGGCTCCTTGGGCTGGTTTTGGGCTGGGGGGCTATTTAGCCGGCCATTTTGTGTGGCGACCCACCATTTGGTGGATCGTGACACAACGGCCGGCTGGGTGGTGTGTCGGGGCTTTGGTTTTTGCCCGCCCACCCTCCCTGTTACAGGGCCCCCCCCCTTGCCCCTATTCGGGGTCGGGGGGTAAGGGGAGGGGGAGGGGGTTTTTGTCTCGGATTTTGGAAGTGGGGGGGGGTTTCTTGGGGACAGGTGCATCGGGAACGGTGATTTGTGGGGGTTGTTGTCGCTGGAGCAGGTGCTGGTGTGGTGCGCTACAAGTTTGGGGCGTTTTCCCTAGGGCATGGGGGACAGCTGATGATTTGTGTTTACGGTGGGGTAGGATATAAGAATCTACCTAGTTAGATAGGATAGGAAAGTTGGGAATTGTAAGTTGTTTATGATTGTTGTAGGGCGGGAAACGATTTTAGGGGAGGGGGTGGGGGGTCAGATAGGAAGGCTATATTTAGCGAGGATTAGTTTTGTACGGCACAGGCCAAGGGACGTGTATATGTAAGGTGCACCTGTTTCCAATAAAGCGGCCTTTTTCACACCAACAATTTGGTTTGTGGTCTGTGTTGCCCCCCCTCCCCTATGGGGCCCAAATGAAAACAGTACCTTAATCAGAAAGCACAACAGCTTGAATACAGCGAAACTTGCCGAGTGCGCGTCCTCATCCCATGCTTGTCGCCATAATTGTAAAGATAAAGTCGACAGCCAAAGTAGTTTTCTTGAGGTTTTAATGAAGAAAAAGAATGGCATACATATCCAAAGGGCCCGGAGTATCAGCACCAACTGAATCAGGTGTTCCAATCCACTGTCCAAAAAACAGTCTAACCACTGCATAACACGTAGTACAAGCACCAACAGAGTTCGCTACATTCTATAGCATATAATAAGCAATACCACGGCCGAAAATAAGTTTACAAAAATAATAATATTAATACAAAATAACAGAACACCACAGGCCTGTCTGACTAACCGATTCTAGCCAGCCCGGTATGACTGCATACTTTCAAAGTGCCAGCACCGGCCAGCCTGCCCTCAGGTGCTGAGAGTGAAACTTCTTCAAACGGTGCAGTGTAACAGGGAGGACACAGTTACACTGGAACCTGAACTGCTGGCTGCCCAGCGCCAGAAAACAGCCTGCTGCAGTCACAGCATTGCTGTCCTAGGCCTCCCAACATGGGCCTCAGTCTGCAATCAGCACAGCACATTTAGGTCTGCACCCCGGTGGCTGTTACATTGTTAGCCGAGGGGTGTTGCACTAAGCACCGCCAGGCTCAGCAGAAGTGTGGATTGCGCCAGGGTCACGGGACCCAAGAAGTATAAATAAATGAGCAGAGCCGAGAACAAGCAATTCCTCACCAGACGACCAGAAGTGTGCTGGCTGTCTTCCTTTCTAGCGTGGCCTAGTCACAAGGCCAGCCCCAAGGTACAGTAAAACTGGTGATGAGGATGGTCTACCCTGCCCTTGCATCACCGGCCTGCAGTGCCAGACCACACGGCATTTGGCTCTGCGCCCGCTCTCACCGGTGCTAGCTTTCCAACATCTGCGGTGCACGGCGCTGCCCCACCCTCCTGAATGAGGCGGATCATCTTGAGGAAGCCTACTCTACAGCCAGGCCCATTGAGCGCCTCCCAGGCACCACGTGCTCACTGGGCACAATTTCTTGACTTGTTGCCCAGGAGCTCCATGTCGTGCTTCTGCCTGGGCACTCCAGAGATCATCTTTCTTCTATGACACACGGTGGGCCAGACAGCGCTGGAGGTGGCGCCTACCTCTATCGCTCACGCTTCTGGAAGTGAATGCCCTTAACATCCTGTGTTTTACAGGCTGTATCTCGCACATTTGTCAGCGACACGTGAGCCCACGCAGTCCTGGACTAGTCAGTGTCACAGACACCTCTGCTGGTGGCCTCATAGACTGCACGCCAACGTTCTGACCACTCAGGCCACAGACAAGGTGGAAACTCTGCTACACAACTTGCCACCATCACCATCCAGGCAAGTGCGTACTCCTAGCGATTCATCATCTCACCATCCTGTCGCACTACCCTGCTAGGTGGTGCAACTATAGCTTCCGTCCTAACCATCGAGCCTTTCATCGTTTCTGGATCCCCATCTTTGCAGGATGCACAGTGGGCAACTTGGATGGATCGCCTTGAAACATATTTTGAAGCTCTGGGGCTGGAAGTGGATAGGTGCCAGCCTATGTTCCTTTACCTAGGTGGTGCCATCATACACAAACTGTCCAAAAAGGCAGGTAAGGTAGGCCTGCTCTATACATATGCCATGCTCACAGCCACATTGATAGCCCATTTTGAATCTCTAGCAAACCCGTACTAAGAGTGTATCCTCCTTTGGAAAGCCCGCCAAGCACCATAAGAATCGATGAATTAATTTTATACCAGGCTTCGGGAGCTGCTAGCACATGCTCCCTGCCCGACGAGCAAGATGAAATCTGGGCCCAGTTCATTGGGGGCTGCTCTTCTGCCAAGCTACGAGAACAGATACTTTACGTTCCCTGAATGACCATGGCAGACATCCTAACTTTGGGCCCATCGAAGAAGCTGTTCAAGTCATAGGTGGCCCGCATGGAGGTGACCCTCCAGTGTGCCATCAAGATGCAATCAGTCAACCAGGTCGCTTGAGCCACGTCCCCCTGCAGCATATGTGACTGCACAAAGACACCTCAAACTAACAGGCTGTGCTGGTGGTGTGACGATGCCACCCACGCGCTGGGAAATATCAGGCGAAAGGGAGGAAATGTTCCGCATGTGGAAAGATGAACCACTATGACAAGGTTTCCCACTCAACACCTATGCCGAAAGGGCCCAAAAAGAAAATAAACAACTGTGTGGAAACAAAATCAGTTTTCACAGACTGCAGCCTAAACCCTTTGGCTGGTGGTTTACAGTACCTTAATATGGATTGGGGAATGGCATTGTCTGAGGCTAGTGTAATATTTGTGTCCATTAATTAACCCTGTTTGAACTTGTATCTATGGTTCAATAATGTAAAGCCTTTAATATTAGGGTTGAGCATTATAAGAAAATGCTGAAAGATCAGACTGTGCTTGTGACAGTGGTTCCAGTATAAAACTGTGTACACATGTTTTGCAAAAGGTAATAATATGGGGCTACGTATAATGTTACCAGAATGCTCTCTGATTAGAAGCAAATTTTTGAAGAATCTTGAAACCAAGATTGATGATTCTTTGCATTCAAACTAAAATGTTCACAAAAAAATGCAGCTTGAAAAAAAATATCTTGCTAAACTACTGCGAAATTTTAGGTACCATCACTTTGAAGCATCATTTAGTAAAATGTGTTGATGAATGGTAATATTCCCAAAAATATTCATAATGGAAAATCACTGTAACCAGTTTCGACAAGATAATGGCAAAAATTAAAATAAACAAGCATTGGCAAAGCCAAATGGTCCGACTTTTGTGGTCAGACTTTTGATTTTGTCAGTAATTGTCTTGTTTTGATATTGTTTTTGTAAAACATTATTGTTGTGGGAGCTGCCGGGCCTTCACTATTATTACAAACTTAGGCAAAAATATTTTTGGGTCTCAAAGAGCAGACATTGCCACAGTAGATCCTGGCACTGAACAAAACTACTTTGTGTGCTGATACGCTCCTTCTGAAAGAGCAGAATGCTGTCACTCACAGTGAATCCAGCCGAGAGACAGAGACAGAGACGGAGAGAGAGAGAGAGAGAGAGAGAGAGAGAGAGAGAGAGAGAGAGAGAGAGAGAGAGAGAGAGAGAGAGAGAGAGAGAGAATTTTACTTAAAACAAATGGTCTTGGTTAACACCAGATCTAATTAGGGGCCCTATTCTTAAAGAAAGTCACAAAAGTGCACTCATGGTATATGTCCTTGCATTAGTGCATATTTACGGCTTTCATGAATTCACGAGCAGTTAAAGTCGTAGACCAGGAAATCGTACTCCTAGCAAATATTTGTTAACTGCATTTTAGCATGAGCAAATATGCTAGTGTATATTTGCTCTTATTAAAATCTGTTGAGCATTTACAAGTTCATTTTCCCTCTTACCACTTTTTCCCAACCCTGGAAGAAGTTTTATTTTTGCCACTGTCAGGACTAAATTTCCAACCTTTCTCAGTATGGGCAACGATTAGAGAAGAGCTGGTGAAAACCCCTGAGAACATGCAAGTCAGTATGTTTGCACATCTCAAGCTCCAGTATTTAGATTGCGGAAAGGTGGAAAAATAAGGGTATTACCCTACAATAGTATGAGCCCTGGCATAATCAGACAGGCTATTATCAGAGCTCTTATATAATGAGATTGCTGTCATAATTTGTCGCCACGCTACATGGCACCAAAGGGACAAGCGTTTTTTTTTTACAGGGGAGGTAGATTCATGAAGCAACCTGTCTCATGGACAAGTAGATATTTTATTAAATTCCACACTCCTAAGAAGGGACTGTGCATTTAATACATGTGGTAGAACCATCCCTAGGTGGCACTAGTCATGCTCCCTGCTGTCATGTCACAATAGACAGACAACTGCTCAGTGCCCTCGTGGCCATAGATGCACCGATCAACATATTGCCTTTTGCTCTTCATAAGAAAATGCCATCTCCACAAAACACTTTGCCCCATCGCCACCAATGTGTACCATGACCTGCCTCGCTCTTGCCAGTGCCTTTAGCACCACAATCAGTTACCAAGGACAGTCTGTAAAAAAAGGTGTACGTCACCAGGTTCGGATATGACATGCTTATCAGCTGCCACACAGCTGAGCATCTGAGGTTAGTCTAGTTTGCTTTGAGATCCATGCAAGCGCAGTGGACTCTCTCCTCAATGGGTTCGAACACATCTTGCAAGGCACTGACTGCCTCAAACACCAAATAGTCTGCGTACACATCGATCAGTCAGTCCAACCCGTCGCCTTGCGCCACCACAGAGTTGTGATTTATCTTCAGTCAAAGGTAGAGGCAGACTGCAGATGTTAGAGGTGGTGGATATAATTGAGAGAGTGGAGTGGCCAACGCCCTTGATCTCACCTATTGTGGTGGCACACAAAACGAAGAAACCTAGAGAGGATTCTGAACACAGCCATAAAGAGAGAAAGACACATAACCCCGACATCGTAGGAGAACTGTCAGGTTCCCTCTGGTTTTCAAAGATGGATCTGAGATCCGGCTGCCAATCGATTCTCCTAGCACTTGAGTTCCGACATGTAATTGTAATTGCATTTATATAGTGCTTACTACCTCTGACGAGGCGTCAAAGCGCTTTTTCGGCGAGTAGCACGCTACTCCGGAACCCATAAAGGATTAGTGTTGAATTAGTATAGTGAAATATGAAAGTAATTTGAGTGGTTGATAGGTTAGTCAGTTATTTGAATTCAGAAGGATAACAGAGGGATAGAAGAGGGAAAAAGGGTTGCATTTATATAGCGCTTGTTACCCCTGATGGGTCTTGAAGCGTTTTTTTGGGCGAGTGGCACCCTACTCCGGAACACATAAAGGATTAGGGGTGAATTAGTATAGTGAAATATGATAGTGATTTGAGTGGTGGGCATTAGTCAGTTGTTTGGATTGAGAAGTATAGCGGAGGGATAGAAGAGGGAAAAAAGGTTTGCATTTATATAGAGCTTGTTACCCCCGATGGGGTGTTGAAGCGCTTTTTTGGCGAGTAGCACGCTACTCCAGAACCCATTAAAGGATTAGTGTTAGTGTTGAATTAGTATTGTGAAATATGAAAGTAATTTGAGTGGTGGATATGTTAGTCAGTTATTTGGATTGAGAAGGGTAGGAGAGGGATAGAAGAGGGACAAAGGTTTGCATATATATATATAGCGCTTGTTACCCCTGATGGGGTGTTGAAGCGCTCTTTTGGCGAGTAGCACGCTACTCCGGAACCCATAAAGGATTAGTGGTGAATTAGTATATTGAAATATGAAAGTAATTTGAGTGGGGGACATTAGTCAGTTATTTGGATTGAGAAGGATAGTGGAGGGATAGAAGAGGGAAAAAAGGTTTGCATTTATATAGTGCTTGCTACCCCTAATGAGGTGTTGAAGCATTTCTTTAGGCGAGTAGCACGCTACTCTGTAACCCATAACGGATTAGTGGTGAAATAGTATAGTGAAATATGAAATTTGAGAAGTAGACATGTTAGTCTGCTATTTTGATTGAAAAGTATAGTGGAGGGATAGAAGAGTGGAGGATTAAGACTTTTTTTGGGAGGTCATTGCAGTAGTGGGAGGCTTGGGATGAATAAAAAGGGATGTGGAGGGGAAGAGTCAGAGGGAACAGTTTAGAAAGGCTTGTTTTGGAGGATCAGTATAGGAAAAGAAGTGTCAAATGGTGCAAGGAGGGGTAGAGGGGGGAGAATCTAGAAAGGGAAATTTGGGGGATCATAGTAGCGGTATGGAGTTTGAGATGAATGAGAGAGTGGATGTAGAGGATATATTGTATCGGTATAGGGTGAGAAATAGGGTAGGGCATTGGAAAGAGTAGTAGAAATAGGTTTGAGATGAGTCAGAGAGTTGAGGTAGAAGATATATTGAGAGAGGTATAGGGTGAGAAATAGGGTAGTGCAATGGATATGAGTGCATTGGATATGCTGAAATAGAAGAAAGTAACAAAGTATATCGATCCATGAGTACATGGAACGTTTATCGATGCATAAAGGAAGGAGGTATATGTAGATTAAAGATATTGATAGAGGTATAGGGTGAGAAATAGGGTAGTGCATTGAATATGCTTTTTTTTTTATTTTTGTGATGACAATCTCCACCCACCTGGAATTGAGGCAGTATAAACACCTCAACTATGGAATTTCTAGTGCCGCCAAAGTGTTTCAGAACATTATCAGGGAAGTGCTAGCTGGTCTGCAGGGAGCTCTGAAAGTCAGCAATGACATTCTTGACCACACACCCACTCTGGAGGAACACGTTCACAGACAGAGTAGTATTCAAACGCCTCCAAGACTGCAGGTTCACCCTGAACAAGGATAAATGCGAGTTCCTCAGGAAGAGATTTGTTTCTTTGGCTAACGGTTCTCCGCCAAGGGATTTGACCCTAACCCAGCCAGCACCCGCACCTACCAATGTCACTGGGGTAAGGAGCTTTTTGGGCATGGTCATTTATTGCGACTGATTTTGCTGAACCTCACTGAACTCACAGGACCGCTACGGGACCTCATGAAAACGTCGACCTCCTGACACTAAAGCACCGAGGAGGAGCAATCTTTTCAGGACACCAAGTGGGCGCTGTCAGAGGACACCAGACTTGCCTATTTCAATCCAAACAAAGACACTGAACTGGCAGTAGACACTAGCACTATTGGCCTGGAAGTAGTTTTGTCTCAAAAACAGAAAATCGGGGAGTGGGACCCGATTTCGTATGCCAGCAAGGCGCTAAGCCGGAGGGAGCAGCAGTACTCCCACATAGGAGAGTGTCAGAGACTAACCTGTGCTGATGAATTCCACAGGAGCAGATACAAGTTCCCCAGTACTCACCCACCTGTGCTCAGTCTGAAAAGGGGGCTATTCAGCTAAGCACAAATGATGGGAAAAGGGGAGTGGGAGAGAAACAGAGACTGCCTGCAGAGTTAGGTGCCTTTCTCTCTCAGTAAATTCTTTTCTTCAGTTACCCTCTGGGAACTTTTCTTATATTTGGTATGCGGCAACACCAACAGAAACAATATTATCTACTGGCGGTCGCCAGTAGATAGTTATAGTTAGGACCTATTTTCCATAGGAAATCCGCAACATTCTATTGGGAATATCTTTGGCGCCGATTGACGAATCTTCGTGAAATTCTCCAAACTTTTGGCCAGCTCCGCTCCGTTCCTACCCTGAAAGTTTTGCGGTGATCCGTGAAGCGGGGGCCGAGAAAAAAGGGGGGTCCCTAAACACGTTTTCCCCATGCAATTTCCCATAGGATCTGTTGTCGCAGCTACAGCCCTAACCGCGGAACGGAAGGACACCAAATTTGGCAAAGAGGTAGTCCTCAGTTCGGACTCGTGCCTTTTGCATATTTGGTGTGAATCTGTTCAGTAGTTCCTGAGAAAATTAGGCTAAAAAAGTTAGTGATATCTATGGCCGCGGAGGATCCGCGGACCGTACCCCCACCATAAGCGCACCCTCCCTGAACGGAGCGCGCACCCTCCCGATCGCGCGCTGAATGCTAATTGGCTGTCGAGCGTCTCTCTACATTCGAAACCAGGAACTGTTGGCGGCCATTTTCTGCCTCGGTAGAAGCGAGGCTGAAGATGGAAGGGGAATAAGTGTGTAAAAGATATAAAGGGGGCAGAGTGGAAATACTCTGACCCTCTAGAACTGCTTAGGGGGTCCCAGAAGGACCCCCTGTGGCCCCCCTTTTTAAAAAAAAAAAACGGCGAAATGCGCGCATCCTATCGCGTTGGATGCATGGATTCTCTTGCGGTGGGTGCGCGGATCCACGGCAACGTTTTTAGTGAAAAACGACAAGAAATCATTGGTTGTATAACAACTTTCTACACTGAAAGGTAGGGTGTATATTTTTGTTTTTTAAAAGGTATGATTGTTATTGATTAACAAAAACAGATTGTAAGGAACATTATATATGATAAGCTGATATGTTGAAAAGTCAAGCACACTTCCTGTCTTGTGTAGGAACATTGTGCGCTGAACTTGTGACCTGTGAGCTCAGTGCAGTGTTCCATGACCTGTTTCTATGGTAACAGGCAGAAGGCAGATTGGGGGAAGGGTTGAAATGTATTTCAGTTGGAAAGGGTTGAAATGTTTAACCAATAGAAATGTGTGTTTGCTTTTGAGTTTATGTGCGAAGGATTGTGATTTGATGTTTACATGTATATGTGTGGAAAATGTAAGGGAAACTTTTCCATTCTTTGCTTTTGCTGAGAGGTGCACAGTGCAGAGATTCTGTAAAAGAAAATATGGTGACTGATTGATATACCCCTTAATCTACAAAAGAACTTGAAAGATGAGTTATTTAATTGTGAGGGGATGTATGTGGACTATTTTGATTTTAATCAGACTAATGTATTTTTCCTGCTAAAGTGTAGGGAGTACTTTTTTTCTCTACAATGTGTGTGCATGTAGAAACCATTCTGTTATTGGCATTTGTGTTTTTCATGTGTTTGTAGACAGATAACTGTGCAGTTTTTATATTTTGGTAGAATTAGAAACCAGTCATTGTTTATGAATTTGTGAAATGAGTTATGTTATGTTTCTATACTAAAATGTAGTACTACTTCTAGATGAAGAAATGTGTTTTGATATAGTGCAAGGGATAGTGTTGTTTGTCTAGAATCACACAGTGAGTCTGTGTGCATTTGGGAACCACTGTGAGAGAAGCATTTGGTAACATTGTGTATTTGCTGACAGATAACTGTTTTAAAACCAGTCAGGTTGTCAAGTTTTAGTAGCATTAGAAGACAGTTATGGCTTATGCTTTCATTAAATGAGTCAGGCATTGACAGTAAATTGCAGTCGTGAAATATGTAGATTGTGTGCAGTTCCCTTACCACTTGCACTGTAGTGAATGAGTTTTGGTAAACTCATAGGGATAGTGGTGCTTGTCTAGAATCACACTGTGAGTTAGTGTGTATTTGAGATCAGTGTGAGAGAATCCTTTGGTAACATCATGTATTTGCTGACAGATAACTGTTTTAAAATCTGTCATGTTATGAAGTTTTAGTAGCATTAGAATCCAGTCTTTGCTTATATGTTGATCAAATGAGTCATGCTTTGACAGTGATGTGCTGTACTTAAATATGTAGATTGTGTGCAGTCCCCTTACCCCTTCCACAGTAGTGAATGAGTTTTGGTAAAGTCCTGGGATAGTGTTGTTTGTCTAAAATCCCACTGTGAGTCTGTGTGCATTTGGGTAAGGATTGTGAGAGAAGCATTTGGTAACATTGTGTATTTACTGACAGATAACTGTTTTAAAACCTGTCATGTTGTCAAGTTTTAGTAGCATTAGAAGCCAGTCTTTGCTTATGCGTTGATTAAATTAGTCAGGCATTGACATTAAAGTGTAGTCGTGAAATATGTAGATTGTGTGCAGTTCCTTTACCACTTCCACTGTAGTGAATGAGTTTTGGTAAACTCCTAGGGATAGTGTTGTTTGTCTAGAATCACACTGTGAGTCTGTGTGCATTTGGGAACCACTGTGAGAGAAGCATTTGGTTACATCGTGTATTTGCTGACAGATAACTGTTTTAAAACATGTCAAGTTTTAGTAGCATTAGAAGACAGTTATGGCTTATGCTTTCATTATATGAGTCAGGCATTGACAGTAAATTGCAGTTGTGAAATATGTAGATTGTGTGCAGTTCCCTTACCACTTGCACTGTAGTGAATGAGTTTTGGTAAACTCATAGGGATAGTGGTGCTTGTCTAGAATCACACTGTGAGTTAGTGTGTATTTGGGATCACTGTGAGAGAAGCATTTGGTAACATCATGTATTTTCTGACAGATAACTGTTTTAAAACCTGCCATGTTGTGAAGTTTTAGTAGGATTAGAATCCAGTCTTTGCTTATGCGTTGATTAAATGAGTCATGCTTTGACACTGATGTGGTGTACTTAAATATGTAGATTGTGTGCAGTACCATTAACTCTTCCAGAGTAGTGAATGAGTTGTGGTAAACTCCTAGGATAGTGTTGCTTGTCTAAAATCACACTGAGTCTGTGTGCATTTGGGTAAGGATTGTGAGAGAAGCATTTGGTAACATTGTGTATTTGCCGACATATCCCTGTTTTAAAACCGGTCATGTTGTGAAGTTTTAGTAGCATTAGAAGCCAGTATTTGCTTATGCTTTGATTAAATGAGTCATGCTTTGACACACAAGTGCAGTCCTGAAATATGAAGATTGTGTGCAGTTCGCTTACCACTTCCACAGTAGTGAATGATTTTTGGTAAACTCCTAGGTATAGTGGTTGTTGTCTAGAATTACACTGTGAGTCTGTGTGCATTTGAGAACCACTGTGAGAGATGCATTTGGTAACATTGTGTATTTGCTGACAGATAACTAATTTAAAACCTCTCATGTTGTCAAGTTTTAGTAGCATTAGAAGCTAGTCTTTGCTTATGCATTGATAAAATGAGTCAGGGTTTGACACTAAGGTGCAGTACCATGTACTATTCTGTTCACTGTGGCAGAACTGACAATTTAAAAGTTTTACCTAAGCACTGTCCTAGAAGTAGTCTGATTATTTAGTCAGTTTCTAAGTACCAAATAGACTGCTTCAAATCTCTATGCAGTATGCATGTAGTGTTCTAACATACAATAGACTTGTCTTTTACACCTTCAATTCCCTTGTCAGTATCCATACACTTCCAGGAAACATACTGCCACTTCCTTTGCAGTCCTCTAGAGACCCATTCAACAGAATGTACTAATCCATTCACTGTGCCAAAACCCAAACACTTATAAATTCACCAAGACACTCTCTTTCCAGTACTCTTATGATTCAGTCACTGCCTAAGTATTCATGCACTGAGCCAGGTCTTAGCACATGGACTTCTTCAAACCCCTATCCACTATGCATGCAATCCTCTAAGCACCTACACACTTGTCTTTCACATCTTCAATTCCCCAGTCAGTATCCGTTCACTTCCAGAAAACACCCTGTCACTCCCTTTGCAGTCCTCTAGTGACCCATTCAGCACCATGTACTAATCCATTCACTGTGCTAAAACCCAAACACTTATACATTCACCAAGATACTATCTTTGCAGTACTCTAATCATTCAGTCACTGCCTAAGTATTCATACACTGAGCCAGGCCTTAGCACATGGACTGTTTCAAACCCCTATGCACTATGCATGCAGTCTTCTAACCACCTAGACACTTGTCTTTCACACTTTAAATTTCCTAGTCAGTATCCATACAGTCCAGCACTTGTGACTGCTTTTGCACTCCTCTAGTGACCCATTCAGTACCAAGTACTAATCCATTCCCTGTGCGAAAAGCCTAGCACTTATAAATTCACCTAGGCACTCTCCTTGCTGTACTCTAATCATTCAGTCAGTACCCAAGTAGTCATGCAGTGAGCCAGGCCTTAGCACATGGACTGCTTTAAATGCCTATGCAGTATGGATGCAGTCCTCTAATCACCTACACAATTGTGTTTCACACCTTCAATTCCCTAGTTAGTATTCATACTCTTCTAGCAAACACCCTGTCACTCACCCAGTGTGTCTCCTTATAGTACTGTAATCATTTAGTCAGTTAGCATGTAGTCTTTTAGTGAGGTAGGCTTTAGGGCATGAACTGCTTCAAAGTAGTATGCACTATGCATGTAGTGTTTTAACGATCGTCACACTTGTGGTTCAGGGCTATAGTTTCTTAGTCAGTTTTTATATAAAATGTGTTTGTACAGTAATGGAATAGTATAAATTTGAAAGTTATTAATATACATTTATTTGTGATTCTTTTTTACAGATACAGAACAGGAGTGTTTCTCATCTGTTTGCACTCTTCTCGTGGAAGATTGTTTGGATGAAGGGTCCTTAGGTTTTTCATCATACTTGCTGTGCCACACGAGTATTTTTTGTTAGGATCCCCTCGTAACAGAACTCTTTGGCAAATCTTGCGAAAGAGGAAGGTGGCATTGGTCTTTGTTTGCCCCTTGGAAAAAGTTAAAAATGTCTTCACCACTGAAGAAAAACGTTGTGGGCGTGGTGCCTTCTGCAAAAAAATGTCCTCAGATTCCGTAAATATTTTAAAGCGGCAACATTTGCAGTTTTTGTAAGTTAAACTTATAAAATTTTGTTAGCTGTATACATTTTATATATCTGTTATTTTTTTTCTTGTGGTATTTTGTTGAGAATACCATGTTGTTTTTTTTTTAACAATCTTTCTGATTTTCCAGGTCTGTCGTCGACATCCGTGGTTCCTACAGGAGTGTTCCGCCTTGTTGTTTTGTATTATTGTTGTTACATTTTGTTTATTAGTTTATTGTTTATATTTATGTTAATAAAAAAATAAAGTTTGAAAATAGTTTATCGTTTATATATTTATGATTATAAAAAATAAAGTTTGAAAAAAAATAATGAAATGAAATGAAATGAAAATAAAGATTTATATAGCGCAGCTGTCACTCCTGACGGAGTCTCCTGGCGCTGCAGATAACTAGGCTAACTATAATGTCCAAACTAAATCATAGCCAAGGAACAGACATCTGTTAGGCCGAAGATCCAAGTCTTAAGGGCTCGTCTACACAGATCTTCACCTTGAATTGTCCTCAAGTCCTTTGGCAGATAATTCCATGCTTTTGCTCCCAGTACCATGGCTGATTTTCCTCCTTTTGATGACAATTTGAACCTGCTTATTGCCAAAAGATTTGCGGAACTAGATCGTAATGTCCTTGTTGTTGTGTATGGTTTAAATCTGCTGGATAGATAAGCGGGGCCGACTCCCCGTGAAGCTCTAAAAGTCGTCAAGAGTAGTTTAAACAGGATTCTTTTATGAATCGGAAGCCAGTGCAGAGCCTTCAATGCAGCAGAGGCAGATGATCTGCGAGGAAGTCCCAAGACCAATCTGGCTGCTGCATGCTGGACTACCTGAAGCCGTCTCAGGGAGGATTTATTTATCTCAACGAGGAGGCTGTTGCAGTAGTCCAGCCGAGCCAGTATAAGAGCTACTGCAACCGTTTTTCTGGCTGCCAAAGGGATAAGATTGAAAAACTTTTTCAATGTACGGATATAGCTGAAACAGATCCCTGTTAATTTTAAGACATGGGGCTTGAAGGAAAGGGAGGAATCAAACAATACCCCCAGATTTTTAGCAACCTCTACCGTGGAAGGAGGGGCAGCAGTGTCATCTGGCCACCAATCTTTGGGTTGAAACATTGTTTTTACCAATAGGAAGAATCTCTGTTTTTTTTGTTTAAATCTGTTTTTATTGTTTTAAACAAGAACATACTTTGGCATTTGACATGACAGGTAAGCAGGAATTCTTAAACATGTGCAGAGGATCACCCCGTACCGGGGCAGGAAGAATCTCTGTTTTATCGGTGTTACAGCAGAGATGGTTGTTGCTCATCCATTTAATAATTGCCGAGAGACAAACCCTGAAATTTTCTTCCACTGTTGTTGATCTATCTTCCAGAGACAGAATGAGTTGGGTGTCGTCCGCGTAAAATGTAGTCTCAATTCCAAAGGACGAGATTAATGAAATCAGCGGGGCCATGTATATGTTAAACAGCAGGGGACTGATGGAGGCCCCCTGTGGGACACCCGTAGAGACAATGTGCTAAGCTGACACACAGGAACCCAAGGAGACAACCTGTTTCCTGTTAGACAGGAAAGATGTAATCCATGCCAATGCCAGGTTTGTAATGCCACATGATCTTAATCTGGCTAACAGGATGTCATGGGAAATGGTGTCAAACGCGGCAGACAAATCCAAAAGGATCAAGACTGCCTTTTTGCCGCTATCCATGATAAATTTAAGGGTGTCCGATATCTCAAGTAAGGCTGACTCTGTTGAATGTTTAGGACGAAAGCCAGACTGACGAGAGTGAAGGATACCTGCAGATTCCGTGAAGCTAGCAAGTTGTCTATAAACTATCTTCTCTGTAATCTTACCCAAAGTAGGTAGGAGAGATATAGGCCTGTAGTTAGATAGGATGGATGATTCCACATTCTGTTTCTTTTTTAAGGGTTTTACGATGGCAAATTTCCAGTCCCTGGGAACAATGCCCAAGGCAAGAGAAGAGTTCACTATACTATTAATGACAGGATTCACCACATCAATAATATGATGTAAAAAAATTGGAGGACATGCATCCAATGGTGAACCAGATTTACAAGCTAGGATGACCTCTTTAGTTTGGGCTAGAGTGGCGGCTTGAAATGATTGCAAGACAGGAAGGTTCGAGTCAGAATCTGATATGTCTTTGTCAATGAAATCTTCCGGCCTAAAAGCAGTAAAGTTACTTTGAAGGTTTTTAACCTTATTATCAAAGTAGCATGCAATTTCATTACAAAGTGCCACAGACGGAGGAATAGTAGTATGCAAGCTTTTAGGATCTATAAAGGATTTTACAATTCTGAATATTTCTTTTTGGTTATTCTTAGCTATAATAATTCGATTGTAAAAATATTCCTTTTTTGCAGCTTTAATAGCAAGCTTATATTTCTTCCTAAAAGCTTTGAAGATCTGCAGGTTAGATGTTTCATATCCCCTTCTCCACCTACGCTCAAGCTGTTTACTATGTAGATGAAGATCCACAAGATCCCCTGAAAACCAAGGGTCACTATGGATCTTCCGCTTAGAAATCCTAGTCCCCCTACTCGGGGGTTCCAGTTTATTCACTAAACATATGAGCCAATTGGACATTCTAGTTGAGTCTTCTTCTGGATCCCCAGTAAGAGTGGGCACCGTTTCTTGAGCCATAGCCAACAGAGAAGGGTTAGAGACTAATGAACGCCATTTCCGCCTGGAGATGTTAGAGATGTCACTGTCATTTACACCTAAACTGGGTTTTCGGGGAATTGAAAAGGCAAAGGCAATAAAGCTGTGGTCCGACCAAACCTGTGGCAGTGAATTACTAGTCTGTAAGGACTTTAAATTAGTACAAACAGTGTCAAGTGTGTGCCCTCCACAATGAGATGGACCTTGGACCATCTGTTTAAGTCCCAAAATGGAGATCATTTCTAAAAAAGATGAAACTCCTGGGTTGTTATCACATTCCAAATGAAGATTGACATCCCCAAGAAGAGTAAAATTCGAATACCTGAGCACCGCTTCACTAAGGGCGTCTCCCAATGATTCTAAAAAAGTATTGCTATTGCCTGGGGGTCGATACAGCAGTACCCCCGAAAAGGAAAAGGAGTTATGCATAGTACAACAAAAGCCCATGTTTTCAGCTCCTTTTAGTCCTTGTAGGGTAAAAGTCTTCACCTGCATGGTCTCCCTATATATGATAGCAACTCCCCCTCCCCTGCCATCTTCTCTATCTTGCCTGCACATGGTGAAATTAGGCGGCAGAGCAGCCACTATATCCGGATTGCAGTCTTCCCTCAACAAAGTCTCAGTGATAAATAGGAGACCCAGCTTATTGTCAATGATCAGTTCATTGATATCCAAGGCGTGCTTACTTAAAGAACGAGCATTTATTAAGCCCCCTTGGATACGGGCCGGGTAGCAGCTTATAATGTCTAAATCAGGCATGGTATAAAAATCAATGAAGTTTATTTGTGTATGGCATTTCCGACAGCCTACCGGGCCCATGACTCTACTGACCTCTAAAAGATGACCACATTGTTTAGTAGTATTCAATTCCTCCAAATGACAAGAGGTCATGGTTTGATAAGGGGGGTAACAGGCAGCATGGCTGGCGCTGGACGTGCAACAGACGCGGACGGGCGCAGACGAGCTTGCCTTGGGCGCGCCTTCGGCGCGCCCGCTGCGCGTCAGCGCCATAGCTTGTTTAAGTACCGTGCTGGAGAGAGTAGTTCCGTAGACTAGACCGGCACCCTAACAAGATGGCGGTCAAAAAGTGTCCCACCGGAAGTGGGGGCAAGTATGTTGCGCAAGTCCTCCCTCCACACAACCAGCACCAGCTGTGGTGGACCGGGGAGTAAACGCGGGAGACAGAAATACACACAGGTAAAAGATTAACAATCCTAAATGCGTAGCCTACAAAGTATTTTGACACTAGTTTTAATTTCTATTTAAAATTAATAGCTTCAAACGCCGCAAAACAAGGTAAATATAGTGCAAGTTTAAAAAAAGGATTTCTTTTTTAGCGAGCCTAGGTCTTTTCAGGAGCAATACAGCAAGACAAGTTATTAATAGTTAGTAATAATGTTTTCGGTCGTTCTCTTAACTGCTGTGTGACTCTTTCTTGTTCTTATTACTGTTATTTGATGGAGTCCACCATGGTGTTAAATTTTGGGGCACTTATCGCTGGAATACTGGTGATATCTGCAGTTTGCACCAACTTCTGAATAGTGTGTTAGATCTATCTCAACTTTATTTCCGTTAAAGATCTGATAATGAAATGGAGAGTAGCCGTTCCCGTGCAAAAAGACACGAGGTGCACCTTTGTGATTTATTCTAAATACTAAAATCCTGTATTGTATTGCACTGAGGTATTGGCTGCACTTACAGTGTACACACAAAATCTATTAAGAAATCTCATTGTATTTATATTGATTGGGAATAGTGCGTCAGGTGCTGGATCTTGAAGAGATACACTGCTCAGTTCTTATATTGTTGTGCACACGAAAAAAATCACATCACAACTTTCACACCAATTGCAATGCGAAACAAATTCCGGCGATAAGACACGTTAGCACCAGGGATTTTACACCTGCTTTCTGCTGGAGTTAAGCAGGACAACTACCTGCACCATGAAAGGGAACACAGCCAAGAGCCACACCAGAACACCCACAGGTGCCATAGAGTCAATGAGCATGATACAGGGATACCCATGAGGGCCAGAAGACTCATCTCAACAACTGCAACACGCCAATGCCCCCCAAACCCACATCTTAGTAAGTGTGTCCCTGTGGTCATTGTCTTAGCATGATAGGCACGAGCCCTGCAACATCACAGTGTGCTGTCACCTCAGCGTTGGCAGTGAGCCTGGATGTGTAGCTATGTACGCATCCTCCTGCATGCACAACTGGCGTGTGCTGGTCTGTCGTTCACAGGTCAGTGCAGGGGTGTGCCTATCCGGCAAGGGGAACGGGGTGTCTCGGGCATGTCCGTGTACAGGAAGTGTGGTAAGTGTGTCTCTGTGTTCTGGTGTGGCCTGTTACAAGAGCCGCAGCAGTCGATGTTGTAAAGTGGCATGCACCACCTCCAAATGGCACTGTGATGTTGTAGTTGGAATGTAGCAGGAGATGCGCAAATAGGCATTACAATGGCGTGCCGTACGAGTGCACGAGATACAACAGCTCACCGTACAAAAGTGTGGGGCTTGTGGGAGGGAGGAGCAGCTGTTTGGCAACATAACACACAGTGAACTCGACCATGTGCCACATGCTGGGCATCTCATCCATGATGACCACGGTCGCAGACATCCAACAACACCAACGACTGGCCTTTGTACACATCCTCTATGAATGCAGCGTGGTTTTCACTTCTGTGCTCGTTCAGTGGTGTGATGTTGGCAGGTTGTGTGACTTGTGCTCCTTGTTGGTGTGTTTCATTTTGACCATTGTTAGTCTATGTGTGTGTTGTACTTAATTGTGCATGTGTGCCATTCTGCCCATCTCCCCCCCCCCCTCCCCCCCACTTCTTCTTTTTCCTAGTGCTGCTGTGTCTATACTTTTGTTGCGGCACACATAAATACATGTAAAGAATAAATTAGAATAGTTCCTTGATTCTTTTAGGTTTCAAAACTTCTCTATTGTTTTCTTTTTAATTTTCCATATGAACCGTTTTTTTTTAATATTCAACAACACATAGAAGTCAGAAGTGCAACGTATTCTATCAACACACTTTCTAGAACATTCTACAATACGTGCAGGTTAAAAGTTCATCAATTTTTTAAAACTTTACGATATTTTTTTGTAACATTTTCTTGAACATTTAACGACATGTGCATGTTAAAAGTTGACGATTGTTTTAAGTTCGAACAGTGACTTCCAAATACAAGTAGCAGGTGTGGTTGAGCTGAGCAAATTTTATCCTATTATATGTACTCCACGTTGAAACTGCTTTTTCTTAACCAATCACAAAGATGCTTATCCACAAAACTAATGTGCACCCTACTTTTAAAAAAGAATGCTTTTCATGATATCTTCAGAGATAAGTTATAGATAGGTATTAGCATTTAAAAAACCTTTGAAATTCACTGAAAAAAACATAGGTTTCATGCACGTTATAGTTAGGAATTGGCATTTAAAAAACCTTTGAAATTCACTGAAAAAACCAAAGGTTTCAGGGGCGTTATAGTTAGGAATTGGCATTTAAAAAACCTTTGAAATTCACTGAAAAAAACAAAGGTTTCAGGGGCGTTATAGTTAGGAATTGGCATTTAAAAAACCTTAGAAATTCACTGAAAAAACCATAGGTTTCAGGGGCATTATAGTTAGCTGGACATTTCCCTCGTACAAAACCCTAGAAATTCCCCTGTTATAGTTAGTTCAGCTAACTATAACTCGCGCCCCCGCAATGCACTGCTGATGACGTCACATATTACATCACTCATGACATGGTCAGTGACATCACTGATGACATCACTGATGACATCTCAAATGACATCACTGATGACATCACTGATGATGTCATCCATTGAGTATGTGTTTCTGAACAGTTTTAATATGTTTAATATATATAGGGAAAGGCCTGTTGAAGAATAAGTGGGTGTACAAGTGTGTGAATGGATGATTTTCTAGGTGCGTAACTGACTCTATAAGTGAGTTATTAAATGTATCTTACTGCAGACTAGTGACTAAACTGTGTGAATGTCTGTATCTGTATATCTGTTGGTGTATAAACGGCTGCATGGTTTTGTGAATAGCAATATGAGTGTCTCTATGGGTTATTGATTGGTTGTCTGAGTATCTGTATGGGTGCCTGAGTGTATGTGTGGGTGGGGTGTGTGTGACTCTGTGCATAGATGTGTGAGTGGGTGATTCTATGGGTGCATGGTTTAAGAGTGCAACTGTGATGGACTGTATGGTTGGGTGAGTGTATGAAAGGGTGTGTTAGTGATTGAATGTATATCTCAGTTGTACATGTGACAGTAACTACATATGTGAAACACAGTGTATATGTGTATAAGAGTAAATAACTATCTATAAGTGAGAGTGTGTGATTGCGGGACTGGCTGTATGGATGAGTGTGTGCTTGTACTAGTAATTGAATAAGAGTGTCAACATTTTTTAGTATTTTTATGAGTAAGTGAACTTGAGTGTGTTTAACTGTATAGGTGAGTCAATTGGACTGTGTTTAATTATTTGCACAACTGACTAGGTGTGTCAGTACCTCAATGGATGATTGGCAGTGTGTGTGTCTATATATGTGTATAAATGCATATGATAGTCTTGTACGGAGTGACTAAGTATGAGTGACTGTACAGGTGAGTGAGTGGAGGTGCATGTAGATCTAAGAGTCAATGAGTGGGTATGTAGTTATTGGTATTGGAGTATCTATGGTCTTCAAAATGGCCGTCTGAAATTTTGAGTTGGTGTATCAAAAGTTATATTAGGGTGTGAGAAGGTGTACTAATTTATCACATAGATGACGTCATCAGTGATGTCATTTGAGATGTCATCAGTGATGTCACTGACCATGTCATGAGTGATGTAATAGGTGACGTCATCAGCAGTGCATTGCGGGGGCGCGAGTTATAGTTAGCTGAACTAACTATAACAGGGGAATTTCTAGGGTTTTGTACGAGGGAAATGTCCAGCTAACTATAATGCCCCTGAAACCTATGTTTTTTTCAGTGAATTTCTAAGGTTTTTTAAATGCCAATTCCTAACTATAATGCCCCTGAAACCTTTGGTTTTTTCAGTGAATATATATATATACAACTAAGAAAAAATACATATTTTCCTATTACTGCATCGTTTATTCGCTCACTCTTCTCACTCATTCAACTACCTGTTTTAACTCTATAGACTAGCTTCTCTCTATATGTTGCAATAAACTATACAATGTTAGCAGTAGTATAAATCACACAGTTATTATTGCTTATTTGTGAATAGTCTCTACATTGTTTTAAGAAGTCTCCCAACAAGGATAGTAGAGAATTATAAACCAAGAGACTGAAAGTCTCAGAAAGGGTTATTGATAACATATGTAGCATGAAACCTGGAAGCGTACTGACTTTATCCAAGCCTGGATTCTGAAGGTTATTTTCTCCTTACTGTATCAGGTAAGTATCTTCATGCTGAATTTCCACTGAAGACTTCCTTTGATATTTTCTCTTCTAGTTAAACACTAGTCTCTCAAAAACAAAACGGGGAATATCCTGCAGTGTGCACACTAGAAAATAAGCGAGTGGAGCTAAAAATTAGGAATGCTTATCAAGGTATATTTTTGATAGGTGCGCTGAAGAAACACTACTCTCTTTGTGAAACGACGGTTGAGGTGTGCATTCTCTGATGAGTGCTGGAGCGAAGAGGAGATCAGCACGAGGAAAGCACAGGAACTCTAGAGCACTAACTGCTGAAAGCAGGAATCCGCCACCTTGGATGCGAAACCAAATGAATCAAATAACATCAGGAGCAGTGTTCTCAGCAATGACAACAAGAGAGCCTTTCTTAGCTTTCAACAAAAACAAGGGGAGAAATATCAATCTCCTTGTGAACAGTGAGTGATTTAAAATGCTGACCACTGTGTTCCTAGCAAAAAGGAGGCCATTGCGATCCACTGGGGTGTCAGCATTTCCACATCTACCTTCATGGCCACCCGTTTAAGGTTAGCACCAATCACAAACCACTGCTACCGCTAAAGTACGGGATGAGCTCACGGCGGATGAGTGCCTGCGAAGAAGCCCACGACTTGTCGTGCCAGCCACCATACACAACGAATGGTAGACCTTGCCCATGGGTCCCACCAAGGGAAAAATCAAGACCAAAAACAGACTTGGCAGCAAAGTGTAGTCCCTCGGTCTGGGTGACCGAGTTGAACAGACAATGCAACCTATGCCAAGCCACCCCAGCCCCGGACCCTATCCCACCTATCATCTCCGAGCAGATTACAGAGGTTCCATGGCAGCGTGCCAGCGCTGATTTTGGCAGCTTTTAGTAGTCAATGACGACTTCTCCAAGTATCTGTAGGTGGAGATAGTAAGGACCATCTCCGCAGAAGAGAATATTCCAAACCTGGAGAAAATCATGCCCACTCATGGCCTCATAAGGAAATTCTACATGGATAATGGGCCCCTTTTAAAGGTAAGGACCTCACCAGTTAACTCCTGTCCTGAAGAACCAAGCACTGCAAAGTCACTCTTCGCTCATATCAAGCCAATGGAGAGGTTGAGAGGTTCATGAGGACTATCACCAAGACCATCCGTATACCGCAGGTAGAGCAGCAATGTTTTTAGAAGGGCATCTACACATTTCTGAAGGACTATCACCTGACCTTCTACACCACCACAGGGGTAGCACCCAGTATCCTCTGTTTTGGACAGAAGGTCGAGTCCGCACACTCGCACCACCTGATGTGGGAAATTACCCACATCGGGCCAAGCACACTCCAGACAAAAAGTACAAAACCACTTGGTGTCACACCACTGACAGGCCAAGACCTCAGCCATCTGCATAGGAGACTGGGTGCTAGTGAAGGACAGACACCCAGGGAGCAAATTCAGACTCCCGTTCAAGCGTCACCCGTGGCAAGTTACGATAGTCCAAGGGACCATGGTGTCAGCGTTAAGAGGCCGAGAGACAGCCACCCGGAACTCATCCTGTTTCAAACAGTACCCACAGGTGCCCCGAGGGTCACACACCCATGGAAACTCTTTTCCGGAGGATGGCAACCCAACAGGAAATCCTGATGCCCCTAATGAAGGAACCAACCCAGACAGCCTTTGAACTGAATGCCCAGAAGCCAGCCAGCAACCCACAGCGGATTCTGAACCAGTACAGCCAACCAACCAGTGGCTGGCAGAAGGGGACACAGTGAGGTCTGCCCCGTGCAAGATGGACATGATGCAACCTACAGAGAAACATGACTCTGTCCTAGCAGTTTCAAGACTATGTGATGGACTTCTAAGACTGGAGACCAGGCCCTAGCTGCTGCTGTACACGGTGGCCCATATCCTTTGCCCCGAATGGGCAGTTCTTTGGTCTTCAGTTTTTCCATTGGTTCTCCTCTGGGAATGGTATAAATGCTTGTAGTGTTTCATTCAAGTGTCATGTCTTTTATCTTTTATGTTTTATTGGGATTAAGGAGGAATGTAACATTGTTTGCCAAGGGGTGTTGCAGTAAGCACCCCCAGCCTCAGGAGAAGTGTGCAATATTCTGGGGTCACAGGACCCTGAAGTATAAATAAATAAATAGGCAGAGCCGAGCAGAGGCAGTTCCACACTAGACAACCATGAGTGTGCCGGCTATCGTTCATTCGCTGCGCGCAGCCTAGTCTTGAGTGTGGCTCCGGGGAATAGTACAGTAGCCCAAAGCACAGTCACTATTTGAAGACACCTTGCTGGCTCAGCCTGCCCTTTCAGTCACCTCTGGCTGGCATAGGTGAGTTCCGCTCAGCAGCAGAGAACTGGACTGTGGACAGTGTGAGAGTGTGTGGTGGGGGTCAGCTAAGGGCACCAAAAATCATTAGAAATTCAATAACGATCTTGAAGCCCAAGGTTCTGACAACTAAATTGGATAATGGACCGACACTCTATATGGGACTCCCTCGATGGGGGAGGGTCAATCAAGCAACAACCAGATGACAAAAAATAATAAACTATTTTGGCAGTGCCAAACAGACTAGCAAATACTTACTACACATGTTGGCTGTGCTGGGGGAGGGGGGCTTGCCCTAGTCTCTTGTCAGCACTTCAACAGTTTCAAGCAGAGCTTCTTTTAGTGCCCTTATGTGGTGGGTTGTCAGAAGACATGTGAATGCTAGAGTTTTTATAATATTTGGGCCCTGATGAGCTGGGCCTGTGTGCAAGGGTGCTGGAGATATCCTGGATGTAGGTGCGTGCGTATTCCTCACCCGAGAGAGCCGACGTCTACAGGGACTTCCACTTTCAGCAGCAGAGTCTCCCATTCACTGGGGTGTTTCGGATGTGCCATCAGGAGTGGCTTCTCCGCTAAGGAGAAGGAGCGGTGCTCTACTGCCGTTCAGACCTGCAAAAAAGGAAAATGATAATAAGGTACTGTTATTATCATTTTATTTTTCGGAGCTAAGGCAGTTTTGTGAGGCGGGCCGGGCTGGGCAAAGCAGGGAGCAGAAGTGGTGGGCACACTCCTAAGTGCGCATGAATGTTTGGCCAGCTGTCTGCATTACAGCCTGAGTGGAGTGCCGAACCACGGCGCCCAAACTAATTACAAAGCTGCATTGCAGCGTTGTGATTGGCTTAGGGGAGCCTGGGTGCTTCCTGCTCGCACAGAAGCCAGAAGGAGGATGGAGAGGACGGAAGAGAGGCGGCAGCTGGCCAGCAGGTAAGTGATCTTTTTTTTTAAACCCCCCTCCTCCTGTCCCACTACTGCTTCCCAGGAGCAGCCACCACTGTGTGCCATGTTCTTTAAATTGGTCCGAACTCAGACTAATTTTGTGACTATTTCTGTTGGCCTTTCAAATTTAAGCCATTGCATTTAAAATCAAGAAGTACACTTCAGAAAATGTAGAAATTGCGGTGCGGAACGAACGGCATCATTTAGCGAGGTTTCCAACACTGAAAGAAATGCCTCATAACAGTGGAACATTACCCTGTTGAGGAATAAAAGGATTTGGGACTATACCTCAGGAACCATTATCCACAGATTTGAATGGAACAGAAGTGAATCGACCCGTTTATGTAACCCACTCATCCGACGCTAATTAAAGGGGGAGGATCACCAAGGACATAACACTGGTGACTCAGTCAAGCCCACCTACCTTTATTGCTGTCGAGCATCCTGACCATCTATTTCATACCTACAGATAATATCAGAGAAAACGTCTCGATTGTGTTTGAAGTGGAAGACAAAACAGTTCTGGAAATCAATTGATATAATTAAAGCAAGTGAACATCCAGGCACTTTTAATATTTGCCTATTAGAAGAGAGACAATATAAATAGAAAGTCCTGAAGAAGGAGGTGTAAAAATTCCCCAGTCCACTGAAACGCGTCGACGCTTTGATCTTTATTGTTAAATTCAAGGAACATTTGAGTCTAATAACCCATGAAGGGAGAAATGTCTATGAATTTGATTCAGTCGAATTAACCTATTTTATGATGATTTTTATTTCTGTCAACTGTTTTGTCTCTTGTCCACACTAAATGAAACAATCTAATTATATTTCTGTATTGTATTTGTAATTTGATAATACGTTTGTGTATATATATGATTAGTTTTTATCGATTTTAATTACAACAAACACTTTTTTTAACTAAAGGAATATATTTCATACCTGTTTGATGTTGAATTTATAATTGATTTATGGGTCTTTTTGAATTTTTTCATACTTCGTAGAATGACTTGTGTATGATTGAGTGATAATACCAAGAGAAACTTCTATTTCTACATATTCTGTAACTGGGACCCTGTCTCTTGGTAAGTGGGGCCACTCCCTCTTTGTTCTAGGTACACTTCAGAAAGAAAGATAAATGCAAAAAGTAAAGTGATGAGGGAAAAATGTATATCTCAAAAGTCTGTGTTTACGTAACCAGAGACAAACAAAATGTAATCATGTTTGGTACAGTGGTTGATACTGATTTGCGTATTTATAGTCCCAGAATGTGACTGAAAGCAGAGTGCATATGCAATCGTCTTAAAACTGTATTACGCACACTATAAGGCAGTATGCCACAAAATATGCAGAGATTTAGGGTTAAATATGAAACAATTATTTAAAAATATATATAATATGCAATTGAAATTGCGCATAAAATTATATCTGTGAAAATTGTACTCTTTTACACTATAAACCTCAGTTAGTCAATGCAGTCACAGAAGTGGTGTATGTGTCTGTTGGTGAGTGTGCGTGTGTGTTTGTCTATTGGTCAGTGGTTGTGTGTCTGTGCGTAATCTGAGAGAAACAAAATTGAATCCTGTTTGGTGCAGTGTAGTAGCCTATGTATTTATAGTGCTAGACCGAGGTCCCAGTCTGCAATCGAAAGCACTATAGAAATGCAAGTGGTTGTTTTAGAATAGGGACAGTAAGTTAGCAACTTCAGGGGTTTTACAGCAGTTTCAAGACCTTTTCAGAGCTTCTCATTGCTCAAAAGAGTGTGCATATCAGAAATTATCTTGTTTCATTAACTTCATTGCTAGCTTTTACTCGCTGGAAAGTGTCACTTCGAGAGACACTTAGTTACACATTTGGCTGCTGAATGTCACTAATAAGTATATTGAAACCATGGAAATGTCACACATAAGCAATCTACAAACTTGGCAGCTATGAATAAACAATGCAAAAATAAATGGGTTAAACTGTGCTTTTAGCACGCTTTTAAACCATTTGCCTTTTTTGCAATGTTTATTTAGAAGCCTGCAAGTAGGAACGTGGCTGGCAGGTCCCTAGCAACAAAACCGGCCCCCACCGGCAGTGAAACCGGCCCCCACCCAGCCAGCCCTCTGAAATGCGGGGTAGCCAGCCTGGCCCTTCCTATGCTCCAGCGAATCCATTATTGGGACCATCAAGTAAAACTGCACCTAGATCTTTCCAACTTCGACAGTAGCTCAAGGCTGGTATTTAGCCAATAGGAACACTGTTTACGACTAGAGTCTTAAAAGTTTTGACACATTGGTACGCACATTTGGAGAAGATGTGGCGTAACGGCCAGACCTGCAGACTTCGGAGTTAAGGAACCAGGTTCGAGTCTCAGCATTGGCTCAACATCCTGTGATTCTGGGCAAATCACTTAATCTCTCAGTGCCTACCAAAAATGAATGTGTTCTTGTGTAATGTAAGGGGTGCTCATGTAAAGCGCTCCAATACCTTCGGGTCGAGTTCGCGCTATATAAAACTGCAACAAAAAAACAAAAAAACGTTCCTTACCTATCAGCAGATGAAACATACCCTGCAAAAACTGTGAAATATACAAACTCTTGAACTGCCAATGCATACTGTTCTGCAAATACTATACGTGATGGGAGAGGCGTGACCCTTACTTAAATGTATATACAGGGCTGTTACACTTAGACCACATTCATGGCAGGCTACGGGGCCAATAGGGACCTGGCCTTGTCAGAGCTCTCAGAATGGACCAAGATTCTTGAATAGTTCTCTAAAGTTTCAAGCAACCTGAGATTTAAACTGATCCATAATTGCTTTGGATGTACTCATCCAGATGCAGACATTGCTGTGGGCCTGCACAGAAATAATTCAGCATCTGGATAAGTACATCCAGGGCAATTCTATTGGGAATTTATTGGGAATGTGTCATCTCCGTTTGAACTCCCATTGCTGGGAATACACTCCAGGATACAACTGAGAAACCTTTGTACTGAGGCCCTACCAAGGCCCTAAAAAGGCAAAGCTATTGTGAAGTTTGTAAACCTGGCTTAAGTAGTAGCGCGTCGATCTAGCACTATGATCTGGAAACAGGTGTGCAAGTAGACCCGACCTTCGGGGGCAAGGGGGGCAGGGGGGAGGGGTTAACACTTCTAGTAAGTGGTACTGGTTAAGCATTTCAAGCAATGCGGGCAGAGCTATCTTTATAGCCAACATGAGGAAAGAAGTGACAAACTGCAGTTTAGCCATGTTAAGCAGCCAGGTCTTTAGTTTCTTGTGGACATCTAGGAGGGATGGGGAGCTCCTGATGTGAGATGGAAGGCTTGATATCTGTATCCCCAGTGGGTTCTGCAAGCTTAAGCAGAGAAACACGACAAGTTGTGAGGATACGGATATCTAGCCTTCTCATTTCCCTGGCCCACTCTTGTCCAGTATGAAGCTAAAAAAACGAGGAACTCTTTGATGAATTTTTAGTTCACCCACCAGTGTCAGTCTTCCTCCATGCCTTCCCTCTGCTCAAACACAAATCTAGCAGCACAGCTCAGCTCATCAGATAACAAAACACAAAAGCAACTACAGTTAATCTCATTTAACCTCCTAACCACAGAAGACTTCAGCAATGCTGAAAGCAGAATCACCAGCAGACCAATGCCATCTTGAATGGCTCTCTAGCCAATCCACTCAGAACTGTCAACATCTCCTTGAATACAGGTATCTTCACAAAGGAAATCTAAATGTCCTACACAAACCCTCCCTAAAACAAGAGAATGTTCTTACTTCTGCCCAATATCAGACTGTTTTAGTCAAAAAGATAGAGATTGTAAGATTTGCTGTAAGACAGTTATCTGCATTAGAGAACCAACATGCTAATTACTTGAACTCTTCCTTGCCTTTGATACTGTTCCTCATCCCAAACATCTTCAGAGACTTGACAACATCAGACTGCAGGGAGCGAACTGAAGCAGATTGCATCTTTTCAATTAGAAAGATATTAATCTCCCTTTATCCCTTCAGATGGCTCCATTCAATTCACAACTGATGTACCTAACAGTTCTACCTCCCCTATAACACTTGCCTTGGCTCTCCACCGGATCTTATCTCCTTCTTCAACCTCAGCTATTACTGTTACGCAGATAATATGCAAATTAAATTTACCATCTGACTTTGACCCATACTAGGTTGAATAAGGGATGATTTCTAACCACATGCAAAATAAACATGTCACAAATCAAAATATACATATGCTGCAAATGGATCAACCACCACCCATGACCAATAGTGCCTCGGCAACCAGACCGCCACAAAACAATTCAACCCTTGTGAGGAATCTAGGGGTTAGCATGGACTCCAAGCATTCAGTCATAATCAGATTGTGAAACAATATATCTAAGGGAGTGCGTAAATAGTCCAATAATTTAATTGAAAGTTCAATTAGTCCACTATTCATCCATGTTGATCAAGTCAATAAACTCTTCTTAAGATCCAATAGAATGAAGGAGCAATGATGTGATATCCCCAAAAAATTATCTTTACTCTTCATAACATTAGACTTCAGCCCGGGCAACAGTGTTTCGTCCTATAAAAGGATTATATCAGGTTTTCTTATCAAACTACTTGATGCTACTCACTGGACATCGATTAGAGAGGAGATGAAAGTGCCAGAGAACTAAAAATTTGAGGTCCCAACCAGGTGACCGAAAGGTATTTGTTCGAAAAAGAACAACGATGGGTGTTCCGTTTGAGGACTCATGAGAAAGGCCTGAACGATGATATTCTTTGGAACCAGCTCTGATGTATACAAAATCTAACACAGGAATACCCTGGCAACTAATGATCAACCAAAAAGTTGCCAGACTCATAAGGAGTATACACTACTACAATCACCCCCATAACTAATACTGAACAAAGAGGAGGTTTATGCCGCTGGAAACTGTGTTTCTTCCTTTTTCTTCTTTTTTAGAGAAACTGTAATTTTTGAAACCTGAGTGTACACACTCTCTATTTTTTAATATACAAGGTTTTTGCTTTTCAATCCTTATCCTCTGGCAGGAAAATTTTTCCAGATAATATTTTTCCAGCCTCTAGCGTTCTACTGCTGGGATTTATTCTTTACCTTTTTTTCCCTTAGGTTTTCCATATTTTCATAATTTGGCCCCTGTGTTTTTTTTTTAAATACCACATACATGAAGGTACATTTGCGATGACTCCATCCGTGCATCTCTAGCACAACAATTTGTTTTTACCTTTTTTCTTTAATAATTCCTTTGAATTCAACCTCCATTTGGCTGCCTTTTGAAAATCCTCCAAAATAAGCCTCAAAACAAACAAATATATGCTTGCTTTTTCAACCGATTCAGTGTTAATCGTTCCAACAGGAAGTGGATCAAAATGAACCCTGTTTTGGGTCCATTTACCGGCGGCCATCTTTAAAATTTCAAGGTCTAGTGTTTCCAGGCACACCTGTTTCCTATCAAGTATGCCTCCTTGCACTTTAAAAGACCGGGCTCTGGCAAACCTCAGTTAGGTTCTGACGAGCCACAAGAAGGTACATCCTTTGGTGATCGCGCTCCTTCCAGCGTGTAAGTAGGACAATGGCATGTCCTTAAAAAAGCCAAAGAGAGCACGCTTGTTTGTTTAAAAACCACCCTGGCGTTAAAACCTTGTTTTTCCTTCTGTTCTTTTAAAATACCCACAGTGTCTATTTGAAGGCGCCCTACACGCTCGTGTGAGCTCATAGAGCGATAATGATTAAATTCTAAAGTAATATTATTATGGCAGGTCCTTTTAAGAGCATGAATACCATTTTTTTTTTAAAAGACACTATGAGATCACAGTTTAAAAAGGACGAGTGCACACACTTTTACCAAACATCTCCCCTTTTTTTATTTTTTCCAAGGCTCGTCATGGGAGTATGAATGCGAGTGCTCGTTTGCTGTGAACATTAATCTGTAACCTTTTGGGGCACAATAGGAGTGTACAAATACTTCCTTTATGTATGAATGTATTGTAACATAAGATGTATCTTGCTAGGAGATACACATGTATGAAAGAATGTTGAATAAATGTGATACTGGGCACTAGAAATCACAAGGAGTGTTCTTTCAGATGATTTATGAGTAGAGGATATTTACCAAATGGTACCATTGCCTTCAACAGAGTTGCACAAGAGAAATATATCACAAAAAAGCTTAAAACTTTCCACATGAGGGGGCGTGGCTTGGCGCCAGCAAAGATGGCCGCCTAGTAGCGAGCTCTGCCGGAGCGAGACCTTAATTCCCCAGTAATCCGGCAATACTCCTATATGCTGCGCGACAAAGAGGTGGGAAGGTCCTCGCAGACGTCAGCGGCACCGGACTCTGCAACCCGGAAGTTCGGAGACGCCTCCGTTGCTGCGGTGTGCCTGGTGCGGGAGGAGACTGCCAGGAGAAGCTGAGAGGCGGGTAGTGGGCGCTCCTGTCTACCGCGTACGCAGCGCCCCGGCGTTGGTGCCTGTAGCAGCGCCTGCCATCGGGGGCGCGGCCGGGCCTCGGCACCCCCATTGGATTAATTTTAGTGGCGGAGGGGGACTGTGCGGCGAGCCGCGGCCCCTGTATGGATCGGAAGACAGGGTTGGCGTTCGGAGGTGGTGAGACGCCTCCATTCTCACATTGTGCATAATAATCAAAGCGACGGCCTGATGAGCCTGGGAGCCGATCGGTGGCACTCCTCTCTGCAACCTGTGGGACATCCTGAATCTAAGACCAGCGGGGGCGCCTGCCTACCGGAGGCGGACCTGGCCTCGGGGCCCCCCACCGGCCCCAATATATCACAGCAAAAGGATTGGGCGGTGAAGCAGGACCCTGAATGCGGTAGTGGGGGGCATTGTCAGCTTGCTGCACGACCCTGCGAGGACTGAGGGCGGCAGTTGCGAGAGGGCCATGGTGGAGGCAAGTTGTGGGCCGCGCTGCATCACATCCTGGCAACGACTGGTGGGCGGCAGACCCCTCTTCCACGTACACCCTTCGCTATGCCCCGGCGGCCCAGGACTTGACGGGCCCTTCTCGAAGTGGGAAAACAAGCCCCTTCATAGACAAGCCGTCGTGAGACACCGCCGGAGATTGGTCTCTGCTGCCTGTACGTCGGAGATCCAGGTACGGAGGCGGGAACGACTGTGTGGCGGCCTGCGACACGGCGAGGGCACTGGGGCTCACCCGGAAGAGATCACTGCTGGCTGCATAAAGATCCAGCTGCACAGGCCCTTGTAGAGGGAGGAGGCCCAAGGAGAGCACGTATATTCTCCCCTTCTGGCTGACCGGTGTGTGGACTGGGGGCCGGTGGCGGACGAAGAAGACCCGTTGGCACGCAACGCACGCTACTGACTGAGGTGTGGAGGCTCGCCACTGCAGGCGGACGCAACTCCTGCTAGTGGCGGTGGGAACCGCGGAAAGGGGCTGTGCAGAGAAACAAAGGGGGGACAAACCGACCGGAAGAGTAATATTGCTACCTGCTTACGGGACGTTAACGGGCAAGTGTTGCACGATCACCGTATACCCTGGTGGCCGGCGGCATAGACGAGGGAGACCACAACATGAAACCTAAAGGGGCTGCGGCTGCCCAAACGAACAAGCTAGATAAATATGTGGTCCCGATGTCGGCCCCACAGACCGAGGGAGCAACGGGGGGACAACCAGCACCGGCGGAACCCTCCTTGGCTTCCATAATGGCAGCTATACAAAACCTAGGGACCACCCTCGAGACGAAAATCGACAAAATGTCCATTGAAATGAATCTTTTGCATGTTGATCTTAACAAAACATCGGACAAGGCCGGAACTAATGAGACAGGTATCAGGGAGCTTCAGGCCTCCTCCAAGAAGCTTGAGCAGAGGGTTAAACAAACTTGTACACCAACACCGTCAGGTAGCCTTGAAGCTCGAGGATCAGGAAAGGAGGGCCCGGCGGAACAACATTCGCGTGGTGGGTGTTCCAGAGGGTTCGGAAGGGCCTAGTATGGACCTATTCCTCGAAGATCTGATCCTTAGCTGCCTGAAACCATAACGGCTCTCTACTATGTTCTCGGTTGAAAGGGCGCACCGCGCGCCTATCCCCAAACCTAAACCTGGAGCCCCGCCGTGGACCATCATCGCGAAAATCCTCAACTATAGGGACCGGGCCGCCATCTTGCAAGCCGCCAGACAGATGGGAGACCTACAATATGAGAACGCAACAGTCAGGTTCTTCCCTGATTTCTCGCTCAAGGTTCAACGGGAGCGACGATCATTTGATGTGGTGAAAGCGGTGCTTCGGGGAAAAGGTATAAAATACCTGATGTTCTTCCCTGCAAAGCTCAAAGTAATTGATGGCAGCAAATCCCTCTTCTTCACTACGCCTTCAGAGGTTCAGGACTGGCTTGACAGAGGAGCATCGCAGACGTTGGGAAATGCTGCAGGGGACGACTGGAGAGATACCCGGGCCAAGTCACCGGGATCCTTGGATGGCAGGTCTGACACTGACAGAACGAGTCAGCGCTCATGGCGATCGAGATCCCGCAGCCATGACATGGGCGGCACTCAGAGACGCTAGTGGAACTCCGTTGATCGGAAGGGCTGCATTCCCAGATGGCTGCAAAGCGAACTGTAATGTATAATCTTTTCTACGGTAATGGGGGGAGGGTTTGCCCGGGGTGGTACTAACAGGAAGGGTGCTGCTTTCTCCATGCCCGGAACGGGGCGAATCTACATGGGTAGGGCCAGAGCCACTTTCTGACTTTAAGTACTTGAATTGCACGGGCAGGATGCTCGGCTGGCCATGGGACATTGAGCGATGCATTCGGTGGGGATCGGGAAAGCACTACAGGGGATATTGGAGCCTATTCGTAATGTGTATGCATATGCTTGAACAGCTACTACAGATATGGGGAAAGGCGCTCAGCGGCTGGAGTCGGTGCAGTGCACTCCCCACCTAACAGTTCTTTAGGGGGAGGCGCTAGTTGGGGATGTGGGTAGTTGTAAACCTACGTGGCAGGGTAGCAGGGTGGAGGGAAGCGTGGGGACCACAGTTCTATTGTTATTTTTGGGAGGTTGGTGATGTTTGGGGGGCGGCGAGGGACTCAGTTGATCATGCAGGGAATGTATTTGCGGGATGACGCTGTGTTGCAGGCACTACGGACTACGTACTGGAATAGCATTCAGAGACGGCTACAAGGTGGGATAAAAGTCTGAAAATCCTTAGCTGGAACGTTAATGGGTTGGGAGACAAGCTCAAGAGAAGTATAGTACTCCAATTTCTTAAACAGCACCTCCCAGATATTGTCCTCTTGCAAGAATCGCACCTCATTGGTAACACGTGTCAAGCACTCAACAGATGGGGTTTTACACTGGCTACACATGCCGGCTTCACTTCGGGATCACGCGGGGTGGGCATTCTGGTGCGCCGTAACTTTCCATTTGTCAGTGAGCACTCGGAGACGGACCCGCTGGGCCGATATGCGGTGCTCACGGGGAAGGACGCATACTTAACTTAGTGACGGTTTATATCCCACCGGGGCTTCAAAATCAGTCATACCAGGATCTGAGTAAACTTCTCCTCTCCCTCCCCAAGGGGCAGCTTTTGATTGGTGGGGACTTCAACGCAGTAGTGTTGGGAGGACTGGATAGGCACCCACCCCGGAACATTGCGCTGGGACACATGTGGCTCTCCAATCTCTTGGAGGCATTCGGACTTGTTGACCTCTGGCGTATGCGCCACCCAAATATACAGCAGTACACATTCTTCTAGGGACCCCACCACACTTTTTCCAGGATAGACTATATCCTTACACCTTTGCAGCACAACACTACAATTCAAGAGATTAAACATCTGGCACGGGGTATATCTGACCACTCCCCTTCATGGGCACACCTAACTATTAGGGAACAAAAGGTAGGATGTGTTGAGCCCATAAACCCCTGGTTCTTACGCAATCCTGGGATCAAGAGGGAGATCACTCGCTCAATAGACCAATACTTCCGAGAGAACGTTGGGACAGTGGAATCCCCTGCTATCCTCTGGGAAGCATTTAAGACTGTACTGAGGGGTGAAGCCTTCTCCAAAGAAAAGGAGGCACAAATGCTTACCATCGAGCATGATCTTCTCGCCCTAGAAGGGGTAGCGCAGGTGGACGGGACCCCAGAGGCACAGCATCAAATGCAGTTGAAAGCAGCTGAGTATAAGGACCTAGCTACCGATACCGCTAAAAACCTAGCAAGAGATAGAGACGGCCGACTTTATGATCAAGGGGACAAAGCGGGCAAATTAATTGCCTGGTTAGATAAAAAGCAGAAGACGCAGAGGATGGTGGCCGAGCTTCAGACTGAGGGGGGTGCCCCCATTACAGAACCTCAGGAGCTAATCAGCAAGTTTGCAGCACATTTTAAAAGAGTATATAGTAGAGGGACGGAGCGATCGGAGGAGGATTCCTTTGCACTCTTGGCCGACATTAAGTTGCCCACTCTTTCTGATGACGATCGAGAGACTTTGGACGGTGAACTCACCGCTGCAGAGCTGGCCAAGGCAATTAATGACCTCCGGCCCGGAAAAGCCTTAGGACCCAACGGCCTCCCTATTGAATTGTACAAGCTCAAACCTGACTGCCTGGTTCTGCACCTTAAAAATATGTCTGAGGACAGTAACATTTTGGGGAAGCTACCAAGAGACCAAGTATCGCCACTCTGGTAGCTATCCCTAAAGAGGGGAAACCTAGAGACCTGTGCACTTCGTACAGGCCAATATCATTATTAAACGCGGAGCCCAAGATACTTGCGAAGCTCCTTGCAAATAGGATTAAGCCAATAATCACCAAACTGATCCACCCAGACCAATCGGGCTTCATGCCGCACCGTAATACAGCGCTCAACCTGCGACGACTGCACGGAGTGTTAGGTCGCTGCCACATGATTCAGGAAGATGCGGTTGTGGTATCGTTAGATGCCGCTATGGCATTCGACACGCTTGAATGGCCTTATATGATGGCAGTCCTTAAAAAGTTGGGCTTCGGTCCTAATTTTGTCGGGTGGGTGCGCCTCCTCTACACTGAGCCATTAGCCCAGGTGGTGGTGAACAACAAGATCTCAGAGATTTTCACACTGGAGAGGGGGACACGACAGGGCTGCCCCCTCTCACCCTTGCTCTTCGCCCTCTGCCTGGAGCCTCTTGCGGCCTGGATAAGACAGGACGAGGGCTCAGATGGATGGATGGGTGGGAGGACCGGATCTCGCTGTATGCGGACGACGTCCTATTGTACCTTGCCTCCCCCTCCAAATCCCTCAGAGTTGCCCTAGACATTTTTACCAGTTTTGGTTAACACTCCGGATACAGCATCAACTGGGGGAAATCATTACTATACGCTTTACACGGCGCGCCCCCCCCCCCCGTTCATACCGCGTGACTGCCCGATCCAGATAGCCACGGAAGGGTTAAAGTACCTTGGAATTTTCATCTCCAGGGATGTGACGACCCGCTATGAAAGGAATCTCTTACCACCTCTGCAAAGGTTCCAAAGGGACACTGCCATTTGGAAGAAGCTCCCGCTGTCCCTACTGGGTCGGGCAGCTCTATTTAAGATGATGGCGCTGCCGCGGTTTTTGTACGCACTCCAAAACTACCCTGATTTAGTCCCACATAAGTATTTTGCAGATATTGAGGCCACTCAAAGAGACCTTTTGTGGACTGGTATGCCACGCATATCGCTCTAAAAACTTACACTAGGGTGGTACGATGGGGGTATAGCACTTCCGGACATCCGTAAATACTACTGGGCAGCACACATCTCGGCTATAAATCAGGGCACATATAGGAGTGGGGATGAACCCGGGTATGAGATGGACAGGTGGCTCCTCCCCGGGGGAAACTTTGAGGCCACGCTTTATTCAAAACCTAACAAATACCACCTCACAGGGCCTACAAGACACTCTGTCCAACTTTGGCATATTGTGAGCCGGAAACTGGGGTGGGCCGACAAATTCACATTGGCAACCCCGCTTTGGGTCTCCGAAAGGCTTGGTACACTGGGTCGCACCAAAGGGTTTCGTAATTGGGATTTGATAGGGATCTCCCATATAAGGGACCTGTGGGGGTCTAATGGTATGGTGACTTTTGCCTCCTTACAGCAAACATACTACTTGGCGCAAACAGAATACTTCCGATACATGCAGATCAGGCACTCACTCCAATCAAACATTCCACCTGGAACAACGCTTCCGGAATCCTCCCCCTTAGAGGACAGACTGCTTGATGGTCACTTACCGGAGAGGGCTATCTCCCTAACATACAAAAAACTCATACATCATACACCTGACCCATTGCTTGCACTCAGGAGAAAATGGGAGACTGACGATCTGGAGATCGATGATGAGGAATGGAGAGAGGCACTTTACTCCCCCAAAGAGGTAGAGATCTTGGCAAAGCTGAGGCTGATACAGCTTAAAATATTGCACCGAGTATATATCTCGGGTACACGACTAGTGTTGATGGGGAGGAGTGAGGACGGGCTTTGTAGAAGACGGTGTGGGGAGGTGGGGACATTTCTTCACATAGTAGGGGAATGCCCTCGAATACAAACCTATTGGAAACGGGTGCACGATTGTATGAGTACGGTCTGGGGGGTAAGATTACGACCCAAAATTAAAAGGTGCCTCTTGAACAGCTGGGAGCCCACGGACCTGTCCGTTAAAGGTAGACTGTGGGCAACGCTTGGACAGGCAATTGCAAAACGTAATATAGCACGCCTATGGGGAGCGGGAACACCCCCAATAATCAGCGCATGGAAGAAGGACATGGACTGGTGCATGCTGCAAGAGAAGACAGTCTATACAGCACGGGGGTGCCCCCGGAAATGGGTGGCAGTTTGGTCAAAATGGAATGAATACCGCGGAAACTTGTGTGAACCTCCCATGCTCCCGTCCCTTGACGAACCGTTAACGCCGTAATTACCATGTACTGATACCAGCTTGAGTACTTTTACATCTGAAGTAATATATTTGTATAATAGTCTATGGATGCAACACTGTAATATCTATAAGTGCCAATATAAAATGGCCAACAAGTTTATTTCTACAAATAAAAAGAGTTTAAAAAAAAAAAACTTAAAACTTTCCACGTGATGGTGATGTGAATAGATAAAGATAAATGATGAAAGCCATGATTTATCCAAAATATTTTTCTTTTCAGGTTCTTAAGATATACAAGTGGTATATTTTTCTACTACCATAGCAGGGAACAAAGGACAGTGTTTGTGACTATCAGGCATATGTACATTTATTCTATCACCCATTGAGGTGTAACAGGGATCGGTATTAGTCCTGAGGAAGAAAGCCAAGGGGATGGCTTCTGAAACATGTCGACCTTGTAGGAGGTGACTCCTTATAGTACACCATCTACACTTCCCCACTTTTACTATTCTCAGCCAGGGAAGACAATAAAGTATTTTCGTTCCACTAGCCAGAGATTTTTTAACCATCTCACATTTTCTTTTCACGATCCTACACACTACACATACTCACCAATCACTGAATAAAGTGCTCCTGCGTCTACGTAAGTCGTAGCACGCCCCGTCCCATAGAGGGGCAGGAAGATCCCAATGATGAAGCATGACACTGAATCAGATTTCAGTGTGTGAGGGGTATTTTACAATTTTTTGAAACATTCCCTTCCCACAAATTGAGAGAAGGAGCTCTGATCCTTTTGCACCATTTTTCACGTATGACTAAACACTTCAAATAAAAATAAAAATAGCAGCACACACATGGGTGCATATATATTCAAATAATACATGGTAGAATCCCTATGTGGATAACAGTATCAAGAGGAGGACGATTCTACCTTTTACCTCTTCACTCCCTCCTTTGATTTTTTGAGTATTCTTGACAGCGTACAGCTGTGGGAGTTTGGTTTACCGTTGAATCTAAACTTCATCTTTCTAGAGAGATAAAACATCCTCCTCTCATCTTTGATAGAGCACCCTTAACCCAGATCACAAAAACCGAACATACACACCAGGTTACAACAGACCGACCACAACAATGGCAGAAAACACAGTCCTAACCTTCTCGGAAGAGATAGACAGCATCATAGCATCATTGAACAATTTTGAGGGGCTAAATACACTAGATCCAATACCTACAAACAATGACAGGGGCGAAATAGAACAACTAAGGCGCACCCAGATAAAAACAGCCCTCCACGGTCTCCTCATGACTGAATATCTTAAAAGCAATGCGGCACCTAATGAGCTAATAGTAAGTAATGAACCATACATTTTTCAACATGACAAGATTTTTAAAAAAGATTGGTCATTAATAAATTGGCATTGCACCTGAGATTGGCTTGTGCTAATAATTAAGACAGCTGGCAGATTAGCACAAGAACTGAAAATTGAAATTCAAGAAATAGTAGTTCGTTTAAAGAGCTATGAAACACCGAGTGCCCTCAACAAACATCTAGAAGAGTTAAACAAAACTCTCAATGACTTTGAAGTAACGTTGAAACAGAGCAAGTACCAGAAACTAAAAAAGATGTTACCCGTTTCAGACATGGGAGGATCTATCCATACATAAAAGATGATTACAAACCTCAGGAAAACCGTCACGAAATGACAACTGACGATGATTCATCCGATTCAGGATCCAGGGGATCTGACTCAAGTAAAGAGAAATACCAACAATACCGAGGTGGGAGGAGCAACAACAGACGTCCTTGGTTCCACAGCCAAAGAGGATGGGGACATTACCAGGGCCCACCTCCATACCCATGCACCCCTTAGGACCTCTGATATACCCACATCAACAAGTCACCTACCCTCAATGGAACTACCCTCCTCAGGATTACCCCTTCAATGAACAGCCCCATTTTTTAGGGCTACGCCAAAGGAGAAACAGAGGGAGGAACCGGAGAGGGAACAATGTTCACTGGGCTCCTCAAAACGAAGAACCAATCCCGATGGCAACAAGGAGCATGACAGGGGCCTCAACCAGCAAGAAAGGACTAGACTTTGTACCAATGGCAAAATTGGATAAATTCCAATTATGCAAAGAGATGAAAGAATTCATGCGGAGACTTAAGATACAAATCTTTTTCAAAGACAAACAAAATGACCAGCAGGATGGAGACACTGGTTTGAGACCAAAATCTACTTTCCCTCCACCCGAAGCCAATCTACCAGTAGAACTGAGCGCCTTCGAAAAAGCTGTCATGAAAGATCTGGAAGAAATAGATCCAGCAACCAACAGGGTCTTTCACAATATCACCAGAGAGGAAAATGAGGCACTCAGAGAACTAGCAAACAACCCGGAATTGGTAATAAAACCAGTCAATAAAGGTGGGGCGAATGTAATACAATCAGCCGAGAAGTATGACCAAGAGTGCCTATGCCTCCTCCACGATGAAAGGAACTACGAGGTCCTGAACCAGGACCCCACGGACCAAAAACGAGTGAAAATAGCAAGTATGGTGGAAGAGACACGATCACATGGGTGGATATCTAAAAAGGAAGGGGATTTTCTAACCACGACTTCGCCAAGAGCACCTTACCTGTACACTATACCAAAAATCCCCAAAAATCTGGCCTCCCCACTGGGACATTCAATAGTGTCTGGAATTGGATCCATTTTGGAACCAGTCTCCAAATTTGCAGACGCTTTCTTAAGACCACTTGTACAACAAACTTCCACGTTCCTGAAAGACACCAAAGACGTCCTGCAATTGTTAGAAGGGCAAACATTTGACCCAGAAAGAGAATTATTGATACGTTGTGATGTGGAGAGCTTATATACGAGCCTTCCACACAACGAGACCCTCAACATCATAGAAGATGTCCTGGTCGACACCGATTGGGACTACCAGACACCGAGAAACATGATTATGGAGTGCTGCCAATTGGCACTCAAAGAAAATTTCTTTGAATACCAGAATGCTCTCTATTTGCAAAAACACGGGACCAGCATGAGGAGCACTTTTGCTCCTAGCATAGCTGGTCTCTATGTACATCAACTTGAAAATCAGAAGATCTTCAATCCCAACAATCCATTTTGTAACCATATACATATATGGAAACGATATATAGATGACATATTGATCATCTGGGAAGGAGATGAAACCACCGCCAGAGGTTTCCTAACATGGTTGAACTGCCAAGACCAATTTTTGAGATTCACAAGCACTATCTCAAATGAAAAACTTTTCTTCCTTGATCTAAACATATATGCAAAAGAGGGAAAACTACTACTCATTTCAAAGAAACCTCCAAAAACTGCCTACTATTGTACAATAGCTTCCACCCTCGACAACTCTGCGATAACCTCCCTTATGGGCAATTCCTACGCCTACGAAGGAACTGTACGGAAATCGAAGAGTTCAAAAAACAGTCAAACGATCTGAAAAAGAAACTAGAAAAACGCCAATATCCTAAAGAGGTGATTGATAATGCATACAAAAGGGCATGCAACTATTGCAGAGAGAGCCTTTTGGAACCCAAAATCCATAAGGAGGGAGAGAACCGCCCAGTATGTATAACAACTTTCAACACAAACTCCAATGGTATCACAAAAATAGTAAACAAACACTGGCGAATCCTCAACAGTGGAAGCATCAATCTACCAAAACCCATCTTCTCTCATAGAAGAGGTAAGAGTATCTGCGATTTGGTGGTACACACCAGACCAAAAGAAAGAAGAGAAGAACAGACAATGCAAACCACTTTAATGCCCCCAATCTCTGGGCATCATCCCTGTGGAATGTGCAATGTGTGCAAACTAACTAAGAAAAGCAAAGAACTTTTGTTCCATGATGGAACCAAATGGGACCAAAGAAGATTCACAACATGCAATTAAAAAAATGTGGTTTATCTGATCACGTGCCCGTGTCTTTTGGAATACGTAGGAATGACCACACGCCCTGTCAAGGTAAGGATAGGGGAACACAAAAGTAACATTAAATGCAAAAAGAGTACCACCAAAATGGCAGCCCATTTTTTGGAAAAAGGCCATAAGTGGGAAGATCTCTCGTGGACAGTAATCGAACAAATCCAAAACGAAAGGTATTTGTTCAAAAAAAGAACAATTGTGGGTGTTCCGTTTGAAGACTCATGAGAAAGGCCTGAACGATGAGATTCCTTGGAACCAGCTCTGATGTATACAAAATCTAACACAGGAATCCCCTGGCAACTAATGATCAACCAAAAAGTTCCCAGACTCATAAGGAGAATACACTACTACAATCACCCCCATAACTAATACTGAACAAAGAGGAGGTTTATGCCGTTGGAAACTGGGTTTCTTCCTTTTTCTTCTTTTTTAGAGAAACTATAATTTTTGAAACCCTGAGTGTACACACACTCTATTTTTAAATATACATGGCTTTTGCTTTTCAATCCTTATCCTCTGACAATAAAATGTTTCCAGTTAATATTTTTCCAGCCTCTAGCGTTCTACTGCTGGGATTTATTCTTTATCTTTTTTTTTCATTAGGTTTTCCATTTTTTCATAATTTGCCCACCCCGTGTTTTTTCAAAAAAACCCACACACATGAAGGTACATCTGCGATGACTCCATACGTGCATCTCTAGCACAACAATTTGTTTTTCTTTTTTGATTAATAATTCCTTTGAATTCAACCTCTATTTGGCTGCCTTTTGAAACTCCTCCAAAAAAAGCCTCAAAACAAATAAATATATGCTTGCTTTTTCAACCGATTCAGTGTTAATCGTTCCAACAGGAAGTGGATCAAAATAAACCCTGTTTTGGGTCCATTTACCGACGGCCATCTTTAAAAATTCCAAGGTCTAGTGTTTTTTCAACCGATTCAGTGTTAATAGTTCCAACAGGAAGTGGATCAAAATGAACCCTGTTTTGGGTCCATTTACCGGCGGCCATCTTTAACATTTCAAGGTCTAGTGTTTCCAGCCACACCTGTTTCCTATCAAGCATGCCTCCTTGCACTTTAAAAGACCGGGCTCTGGCAAACCTCAGTTAGGTTCTGACGAGCCACAAGAATGTACTTCCTTTGGTGATCGCGCTCCTTCCAGCATGTAAGTAGGACAATGGCATGTCCTTAAAAAAGCCAAAGAGACCATGCTTGTTTGTTTAAAAACCACCCTGGCATTAAAACCTTGTTTTTCCTTCTGTTCTTTTAAAATACCCACAGTGTCTATTTGAAGGCGCCCTACACCGCTCGTGTGAGCTCATGGAGCAATAACGATTAAATTCTAAAGCATGTATTATTATGGCACGTCCTTTTGTGAGCATGAATGCGATTTTTTTTTTTTTTTAAAAGACACACCATGAGATCACAGTTTAAAAAGGACGAGTGCACAGCCTTTTGCCAAACATCTACCTTTTTTTAGTTTTTTCCACAGCTTGTCATGGGAGTATGAATGCGAGTGCTCGTTTGCTGTGAACATTAATCTGTAACCTTTTGGGGCACAATAGGAGTGTACAAATACTTCCTTTATGTATGAATGTATTGTAACATAAGATGTATCTTGCTAGGAGATACATATGTATGAAAGAATGTTGAATAAATGTGATACTGGGCACTAGAAATCACAAGGAGTGTTCTTTCGGATGATTTATGAGAAGAGGATATTTACCAAATGGTACCATTACCTACAACAGAGTTGCACAAGAGAAATATATCACAAAAAAACTTAAAACTTTCCACGTGATGGTGATGTGAATAGATAATGATAAAAGCCATGATTTATCCAAAATATTTTTCTTTTCAGGTTCTTAAGATATACAAGTGGTATATTTTCTACTCCCATAGCAGTGAACAAAGGACAGTGTTTGTGACTATCAGGCATATGTACAGTTATTCTATCACCCACTGATGTGTAACAGGGATCGTTTTTTTAGTCCTGAGGAAGAAAGCTAAGGGGATGGCTTCTGAAACAAGTCGACCTTGTAGGAGGTGACTCATTATAGTACACCATCTACACCTCCCCACTTACTATTCTCAGCCAGGGAAGACAATAAAGTATTTTCGTTCCACTGGACAGAGAATTTTTAACCATCTCATATTTTCTTTTCATGATCCCACGCACTACACATACTCACCAATCACTGAATAAAGTGCTCTTGCGTCTACGTATGTCATAGCACGCCCCGTCCCGTAGAGGGGTGGGAAGACCCCAATGACGAAGCATGACACAGGTTTCAGTGTGTGAGGGGTATTTTACAATTTTTTGAAACATTGCCCTTCCCACAAATTGAGAGAAGGAGCGCTGATCCTTTTGCACCATTTTTCACATATGACTAAACACTTCAAATAAAAATAGCAGCACACACATGGGTGCATATATATTCAACATAATACATGGTAGAATCCCTATGTTGGATAACAGTATCAAGAGCAGGACGATTCTACCTTTTTCCTCTTCACTCCCTCCTTTGATTTTTTGATTGATTTTTGACAAGTCAAATAAGGGTAATTACTCCCAAGTAGTTGCATCACATATTTGTATCCATATCCTGAGCCGTCATTAATAAATTCCACAGGCAAGGATTCTCAGAGATATTTTTAAAATATTCACTAACACTTCACATAATCACACCACACCAGCTCTGCTGTAATCAGGCGTAGTAGCACAACCGGGGGGCATTCGGCCACCCAGTTGGGACCCCAATGATGAAGCATGACACCAACTAGGTTGGTGTCTGAGGGGTCTTTTAAACAAACCTAATGGGTCCATGTACTTACCACAATAGTGATTGCTACACACCAACTCAGTGGGTTTGTCCACATTGTTAAGTTTAGTATTAGATTGGGGACAAGGACGTACCCCTCATTTTCCCTTGCTCGCTTCTTGTTTTTCATTATTGCATGTGTGCATGGAGATAATGTATATTTAGACCAGCGCCTGTACATTAAGACACTCATATGCACTTGTTTAGTGTCCACAAAACATCACATTTACAGGAATCAACTAAATATGTACAGAGAGAAAAGACCATAAGAGAAGCCATATTAATTTGGGGAAACTAAATATTGCCTAAACATGTTGTTGGGACGGGAATATTACCTGCAAGGTATACAGTCATGTTGTCCTATCCTGAATGAACGTGTGAGTATATGGAATTCCAGAGATTGATTTTGGCCCTAGCTTCCTGCTAATCTAGTGCATAGAGGCCTATGCTGCCCCTTGACATCACTGAGGTCCTGGACCAGGAGGGGGATGCCAAGCATGCTCTCATTTTCCTGACAGTAAACAACCAGCCTGTCACAGGTTTAGCATGTAGATTGACGGTGCAGCATACTGCGTTTTGTGAATTCATAGCCATGACCAGATCTTTTTATCTGTGTCACTGAAGTAGAGGCCCCACTAGTTTAAAGTTCTGCTTCAATGCACCCATCCTAATCCTTGTGCTAACATTCCAAACATATGTTGTGTGCATTTATGTTTGTGGCTGTGTGGTACATGCAATATGTACACAAGTGTGCCTGCGTAATGGAGACTTACAGGTTCCATTTTGGAAGCTCCTAACCTGCTTCTGTGCACAAGATGAAGGAGAGAATGTTTTCCCAGACAGTGGAAGTGTTTTGCTGACATTTCTGAAGTTGAAGGGAGGAGCCTTAGACAATGAAGTGGGGACAGAGGAGACAAGACTCTTGGAAATTCACTGAAGCCCTTTTGCTCAGAGCAACTGAAACCTAGTCATCCTGTAGCACTGCCATTTGGAAGATGGTGGAGGTGAAGGGTTGGACTGAAGTCTCTTGTTCAGTGTGAAAATAATCTTTCTGGTGAGCTAGCCTTTTATATTTACCCTTATCACTGTACAGTGTGGCTCTTGATAAGCCAGGTATAGAAATCTCAAGCCTCGTTGTGCCTCTGTTGTGGGTAGTCCAGGCTGGAGACTACCCTCATATGAGGATCACCACTCTGCTATGCAGCAAACTGTGAAGATTACTGTACTGCCTGAGTTGGTGTCTGTCTGACAGCCAGCTTCCCAGATGAGAGGGGTTATTCCCTAGATTCTTGTCTTGCAGGAAGTGCTGTATCTCTGACCTTAAGTGCCAGGAAGCCAGCTTGCTGCTAAGAAAAAGAAAGTTCCTTTTAACTTTGCACGATGTGTTGGAGTAACAACCTGACCCTGTCGCTGAAGGTCTACCGACGGGAAGGGAGATTGCAAAGAGCGATTGGTGAGTCCAAATTCTTTCCAGAAGTGAGGTGCCAAATGGTAATCCCGTTTTGGGAGCTAATCTTTCCAATGTGCAATAAGAACGATTGGGCTGACCTCAATGCTGAAGTGAAAAAACTTTGCACATGGAGGTTTTTGCCATCAAAGCCAAGACCTGTGATCGTGGCTGTCACTACTGCTGCATTTACAAAAGTGCGCCCCGTGGCTTCTAGCATAATGTGGTGTCCCTGTCAATGTGGCTGTCCATCTACTGCGCAACATTAAGTGACCGAGAAGTGGCGCCGATGCCTGCGTCTGCCGCCGCCAACACCAGTACCGTTAGAAACAAAGGGTATACCCAAGGATCACTGGGACCTGGGTGTCTAGCAGTATAGGAGGATGGTCCCAGAGCATAAGTATTTATAGAACAGAATCAAAAAGAAAAATCAAAGAACAATAAAAACAATCAAGTGATGCTGAAGTGTTATTTAATCACACTCTAGCAAGATTATCATTTCTTGGTAATAATCGATTTGCAATCCTTCTACAGAAATACATCACAACAAGGTGCCCAGAAGGGAGGGGAAGGGGGAGGTGATATACGTGAGGAATAAGGGGGTGGGGGTTGTTTGTAGTGACTTCAAAAAATTATTAACAGTTTCACAAATCAATTGTTAGGCATACAATTTATTGCCACCTAATCAAAACAGAGATGCAATCCTCATTTATACATTTGTTTTGAAAAAACCATGTACATTTTGAGACAAACACAGTGTAGAATACACTATTGCTGGTACTGGTACAGGTACAGGTTGTGTGTCGACGTTTCGACCCCTGAACCCATGTAGGTTAGTTAGGTCCTTACAAACGGGGTCTTCATCAGGACTCGGGTGAAGGAGGGATAAGAGGCACCTAAAGATGGGATAGTTACATGTTAACAAGGGGATAAAAAAATGACTAAGGTCCTAGAAAAATACTTAAAAGGACTCTGCGGGAAGTAATCACCCTATTTACCAACAAGAAGGAATAGAACCTGATAGGTACTAGTTGGACGACACAGACAAAGGGCTGTTGCGCTCCACGGGCGGTGGGAGTGAAAAAACACCTGAAAGAATAAGGTGTCATTGTAAAGGTAATCAATACCAAATTCGATAAAGTTAACAACGTTGAAAGTGCCGATTGATGCAACTTACGTTAAAGTAATTCAGGACAAACCAATTGGAAACAGCGTCACTGGCCGTGGAATTAACCATCGGTTGGAGATGTGAATTGAATCACAGTGGGTTTAAACCTCTGAGGGTAAAATGAAAAACAGCAAATGTGAAGGAAAATTTCAAATACTGGGGAAATAGAGCACCCAGGACAGGGAACCAATATCTAAAACCTGACTCAATAGTAAAATAGTAGGTGCTACTAATCCCCAATGCGGGGCAGGGCAAAGGGTAGCACTGAAGGGCTCAAAATCCTTACGGGGAATCTTCAAATCAAGCCCGCGGGCGGACATAGCCATGATTAACGGCAGTCACAGAAAAAGAGGGGGGGCCATTGCTGGTCAAAATTGCAGAGGGAAAGGGCAGTAGTGGAAAAACGGCTTAACAATTAGGAGAAAAAGACCTTTGAAAATGGAGCCTAGTCAGTTGGAACTTGGCCCGATAGAACTAAAATTCTACTGTAAAATGGTGACAAAGTTAAAAAAATGATAAAGAAAATAAGACCGGCAGCTTAAGTAAAGGTTCCCTGTCGTTGGAGAGCCTAGGGACATCCTGCTTACCGTTAACATTCCAAATTAACACTATATCATCGATATATCGCTTCCATAGGTCAATATGTTGATGAAAAGGGTTATTATTCAGAACATATAGTTTCTCAAAACTGTCCATATAGAGAATGGCGAGATCCGGAGCGAAGGCAGCCCCCATCGCCACACCCTTTGTCTGTATATAGTAATTCCCTTGGAAATAGAAGAAATTCTTCTTCATAGCGATGGTCAGGAGCGCCAGAATGAATTCCGTAGGCACCTTCATCGGAGCAGGTCGTGAGTTCAAAACTTCGCGCATAACTCCCAATGCTGGTTCTTGGGGAATGCTAGTATACAGTGAGACAATATCGCAGGTGACAAGTAATTGCTCATTTGGATCGAAGATATTGTTGCTGTTTTGATGTGTGTGTATATTAATGAAAATTCTGTGTTATCGATCCCACAACAGATTATTTTAAATATATTGACCATGTTATTTACAAAAGTATTTTGCCCCTTCCTGCTCTTCAGCTATGGCCCCATGATTTCAGCACTGTTATTACACTGAACCGATTCGTGCCCATTGCCCACATGTATTCAACCCGGGGGTGTCTTTCTTCCATCGCACTGTTTTTGGCCAGCATCTAGCGGCTGCCCCGCTCGGCACGTCCCGTGGCGGACGGCGTCCTTCCGTGAAAGCATAAATCAGCGGCTTTCGCGGCATAATTCCCTCACGTTGTCGGAAGCGACAAGCTCCCTGAACTTCTAACGGTAAGCAGGATGTCCCTAGGCTCTCCAACGACAGGGAACCTTTACTTAAGCTGCCGGTCTTATTTTCTTTATCATTTTTTTAACTTTGTCACCATTTTACAGTAGAATTTTAGTTCTATCGGGCCAAGTTCCAACTGACTAGGCTCCATTTTCAAAGGTCTTTTTCTCCTAATTGTTAAGCCGTTTTTCCACTACTGCCCTTTCCCTCTGCAATTTTGACCAGCAATAGCCCCCCCTCTTTTTCTGTGACTGCCGTTAATCATGGCTATGTCCGCCCGCGGGCTTGATTTGAAGATTCCCCGTAAGGATTTTGAGCCCTTCAGTGCTACCCTTTGCCCTGCCCCGCATTGGGGATTAGTAGCACCTACTATTTTACTATTGAGTCAGGTTTTAGATATTGGTTCCCTGTCCTGGGTGCTCTATTTCCCCAGTATTTAAAATTTTCCTTCACATTTGCTGTTTTTCATTTTACCCTCAGAGGTTTAAACCCACTGTGATTCAATTCACATCTCCAACCGATGGTTAATTCCACGGCCAGTGACGCTGTTTCCAATTGGTTTGTCCTGAATTACTTTAACGTAAGTTGCATCAATCGGCACTTTCAACGTTGTTAACTTTATCGAATTTGGTATTGATTACCTTTACAATGACACCTTATTCTTTCAGGTGTTTTTTCACTCCCACCGCCCGTAGAGCGCAACAGCCCTTTGTCTGTGACGTCCAACTAGTACCTATCAGGTTCTATTCCTTCTTATTGGTAAATAGGGTGATTACTTCCCGCAGAGCACTTTTAAGTATTTTTCTAGGACCTTAGTCATTTTTTTATCCCCTTGTTAACATGTAACTATCCCATCTTTAGGTGCCTCCTATCCCTCCTTCACCCGAGTCCTGATGAAGACCCCGTTTGTAAGGACCTAACTAACCTACATGGGTTCAGGGGTCGAAACGTCGACACACAACCTGTACCAGTACCAGCAATAGTGTATTCTACACTGTGTTTGTCTCAAAATGTACATGGTTTTTTCAAAACAAATGTATAAATGAGGATTGCATCTCTGTTTTGATTAGGTGGCAATAAATTGTATGCCTAACAATTGATTTGTGAAACTGTAAATAATTTTTGAAGTCACTACAAACAACCCCCACCCCCTTATTCCTCACGTATATCACCTCCCCCTTCCCCTCCCTTCTGGGCACCTTGTTGTGATGTATTTCTGTAGAAGGATTGCAAATCGATTATTACCAAGAAATGATAATCTTGCTAGAGTGTGATTAAATAACACTTCAGCATCACTTGATTGTTTTTATTGTTCTTTGATTTTTCTTTTTGATTCTGTTCTATAAATACTTATGCTCTGGGACCATCCTCCTATACTGCCAACACCAGTACCAGCATTTGTTAAAGAGCTTCAGGCTACCAATTTGGCTACCTATCTTGTTGTAGCCTACAGAGGTTGGGGTACACTTCTGCAACCATGCATCACCCCAGAAGTGTGAGAGGTTGCCGAAAAACATAGAGGCCTGCGTTGTGGTTAGACTGTATTAAAGGGACTGTATTGAACTGAGCGCAAGCATTACTGTACTGGGGCAGAGCCTTGATTCATGGTGCACATAACTCTCAACGAACGGGTGTGAGAAGTTGGCCTGGCATATGCTGTCCACTAGTTATAGTGGGCACCTTGCACCAGTCCAAACAACCCTTATTGATGATAGGTTTAAAGACAACCTTTATTGAAAGCTACCCTAGTGGTAGCTATGGAGAGCAGCCTTCAGGCTAAGTCTTGAAGGAGTGTAAAGCAGCTTGGTTTACCAGATTATAACCTCTTGAATTACTAAATGAAAGGAGAACCACACAAGGTATAAATATATATAAAAATATGTATTTATTTCTAAACACTCTCTACTAACCGCTTTATGAAGTTAGAGACCAAGGCACTCAATAATACAGTGCTAAAACGACAGTAAATAGCACAATATACAATAGGACCTAGGGCCGGACCAAACCATATATTAAGAAAGCGGTATAAGAACCACGCCTTGACTAGACACAATGCCTAGAGCACGTAGAATCACTGGGACCCCAAGGAACCACCCAAGGTAGTGACACAGGAGACCCACGGGGGACGCGTGCAGTGTGAGAACACAGGCACGAGCCCCGTACTATTCTATTGGAAAGTCGCGGTTGGAATTTTAGAAGTTAAGGATACTTAGGAGAGAACTTTGAGCAAACCCCTTTAGACTTAGGGGTTTCTAGGGCTAGCACCCACTGGAGCACCAGAGTACTCGAGTTACCTCACCCAGGGAAGCCAGGTGCATAGGTGTCAAATGGTGTCGGGAATCGTCGTTGATTTCAATGGCGATCTGCTGCAAAGTGCTGCTGCCGGGAAGGAGAGAAGTGTCCGGTGTGATCCAAGCCTGAATCGAAGATCAACAGAACCTGAAAGCAGAGGGGACAGAGTCTGGGTCACTTGCCAGTGACCAGAGACACAATAGACGAATGCCCACCGATGTTGGGTGTTTCAGGTGCGTAGAGGTGAAGCTTGACTCTGCAGCCATGAGGACCAGGAGGCGTCGATGAGGACCAGGAGCTGGATTTGAGCTGTCCCATGAAGGATGTCGAGTGCTGCGGTGTCGGTGCCCGGATTGGACCCAACAAGCCTTGGCAACAGCAACCCACGCAGGAAGAGAAAAGATGCTTCGGTGTGGACCAGCAAGGTCCTGGGGACTCCCCAATCGATGGAGAGTCAGGGCACGTCTAGAGCAACCAGGTAAGCCCAATTAGAAGTAAAGTTCCCTTCACAGAGACCCACCAGTCGACAGACTATGGATCGCGAGGGGACCTCAAGAGAAAACACAAAGGGCCAGCTCACGGAACACTTGTGGAGTGTAAGTGGTCAATCTTTGTTGCAAATGCTGCTCGGGGTCAGGGCTATAAGTAACCCAAAGCTCAGCTGCAGGAGTCCCTGGAAAGCTAATGCTAAAGCAAATGGTCGCGGTGTCCAGGGGGTCGGGTTGCACGGTCTTCCATGAGGGATACAGGCCTCAGAATTACTTAGTGCACAGATCGTCCTCAGAGACCACGGAAACCCACCTCCTGTGTTGCAAAATTCTTCGGAGTCCGGCGGGAGCTTCGGAGATGCAAACCGGACAGATGCGTCTTTGGTGCCTGCCTTGCAGGGGAGTAACTCCTTTACTCCAAGGGAGATTCTTCAGTCATCTAGTTCGATGTAGATCGTCAAAGTTCCAGGATTCAGTTTTAGAGTTTTGTCTGGGGGTAATCTAAAGTCCTGTAGTCAGGGGTTCCTTCTTTATACCCAAGGAAGGGGTTGGACATACTCTGGGGACCCACCTATGGGAGGGTCAGGAAAGAGGGGTGGCTACACCCATTTCCTTTGTCCAGTTTCGTGCCAGAGCAGGGGCTGTTAGCCCCTGCAACCGGTTTGAACTGGACTATGCACAGGGACACCAAATGTGACCCCAGTGCTGAACTTCAAAGCACTCTCAAGAGTGCACCCACCCAGCCCCAATACACTAAAGCCTGTCTGGGAGGTGGTGACACCTCCCTATGACAGGAAACCTATTGTCCCGGCCTCCCCTGCCAGAGTTTCGTCCAGCAGCAGGAGGGCAGACGCGTGCTTGTGGCTGGCAGCATCCATTTTGTGATGCCAGGGCTCTGTTAGCTGGTACCGGGTATACCGGTGCTGTCATGTCTCTCCCTCTAGAAGGGTGGGATCATACTCCCAAACCAGTTACTGGTGTGGGGGTATGATTCCAAGGTGTTTGACACCAAACACAACATGTTTCCGTGCAGCCATCCCAAAGTTAGCATTTAACGTTTGGTTATAATGCACTTAAGAGTATATGGTTTGGCTGCATCACAAACAACCCCGGAATAAAAGTTACAAAGGCTGCAGAGGGGCTCTGCTCATGCATGGGCACCCTCTCACATAAAACCCAGCCCCCTGCCTACGGGATTAGTAAGGCCTGCCATAGGGGTGACTGATAGGTTTATATGTGCAGTGATATTGAGAGATATAGTGAACCTATATCTCAGTAAGGGGTGCATGCACCACCTTACCCAGGCTGCAGTAGCAGTCCTGTGGTGTCATTTTGGAAGGCTTCCCAGGGGTGGCATAATACATCCTGCAGCCCCTGGTAGCCCTCTCTGGTACCTATGCCCTGGGTACATAGTATACCATATACTAGGGACTTATAACGGTACCCCAGAATCCAATCTGGAGTGTACCTAAAGTACTGGTCATCAATTTAAAGGGAAAAGCAGATAAGCTGGGGTCCTGAATAGCAGGATCCCAGTCAAACTAAGACAAAAACCAGCAAAACATCAGGAGAAAAGTGGGGGCAACCATGCATTCAGATTCCACCTTCCTACAACGGGGACCTGCCTAGATTCACAAGGAGAGTGGCTTCTTAGAAAAGGAGAACATTATCCCAAGGCACAGTAGCTCAAGCGCCAATGTAAATTATTGTACCTGCTACTTTTACCTATTTGGCATTTCATTTAAAATTAGTACGGTTCTTATTCATGTTAAGCACTGCACTGGGCAAACAGATATTGTGCTGAGGGTGGATGTGTTCTAGGTTTTTGCACCCCCACAACACCTCCCTGAGAAACCTATCACTTCCACTGAGACTCAAGTCAGTGGCATAGCTAGACCCTTTGCCGTCCGTGGCGGTCGGGGTATTTGCTACCCCGCGACGGCCGCTGGTGAGAGTGTTGGGGGGTGGGGTGAGGCAGTAGCGATGGTCTGTGCTTCTGCTGCGCTGCGACAGCAAGGTAGGAGCAGGGGTCGCACTGCCACCCCCAGAACTCATGCCACTCCCCCTCCTGCTACGCCACTAACTCAAGTGCAGAAGGTGATGTACTTGACCCAGTTTGAACAGCCGAAAAAGGATGGATTCCTGGACATAAAAGGGAAACAAACCCAGCCTTTAAGGTTGAGGTCTAGTAGCCCATGCTTGCTCCCTGCCCCTCCTTCCCCGAACAGCGTTTGACACATGTCCTCTAATAGAAAGAGTAGGCATTCAAACTGACCAACTATGCACTGTGTTCCCCCTAACTCTATATAGTCACTGTAATTCACTTAATACTAAATATTCAATGGGAGACAAAGGTAAATTCAAGGCAGAAAGTAATGGTGCAAACTTTTTGGCACTAAAGGCATTGAAGCAAAGGAGTGAAAACGGGCTGATTTTGAATAAAACTAATAGTGTTGTTAAAAACACTTCACTGATTCGGCATAATCAACAGAACTCCCTAACACATGCCCTAAATCCATGCGTTATTCTAGAAGAGTGAATGTGCTTGTATAGTGCTTTGAATTGTTTTTTAGAGCACCTTCTTCGATGTATTTCAATACTTCTGAGACTTACTTTTTAGGTCGAGCTTACAGCAGCGCATGCGATGTTGCTCGACTTTTAGTAAGTGGGTTTTATAAGTGCTTCCCACCGGCTTTTGCTGGCCTAATGCTTGCGTTAACGCGAGCGTGAACGTGCACAGCTGCCAGCTTTCTGATTACTTTCACTTTGGCCGCTGCTGCGCGCACACCACTTGCATGTTTGCCGGCGCGTGTGTGCGTGCGTGCACACAACTCCCTCCGCCTCTCTCTTCCGCTGCAGCCCCCAACTTTGAATTCCCCGCGACCAATACTTGTTTTTGTGAGTACCTACACTTATTTTTTTCCATTTAAAGCACTGCAACAAAGTGAGTGCAGCACTCCCCTAAGAAGAACCTTACGACCCCTACATTTCCTTGAAGAGCAGCTCCGCTGTCGTAAATCCTGAAGGCCTCGTGTTCCACTGACAGTAGCTCTACTTCAGGAACACCGTCAAAACCACCTCGCCTCTCATCCTTCCAAGGCGGATAGTAGGAACACCGCTGTTTATAAGCAACATCTTTAATGAACGCCAAATATTCTTTTTTTAGTTTTTAGCCCATCGGAAGATAAGGTGTTTTGTCAGAATCACAAGCTATCGAGTCGACGCCGGGACTCAGACTTAACTCCACAGTTCTAAAGTTGGCAGCTCTGGCAGTAACGTCACATCCTTCCCAGGATACCTGGTGGCTAGTTATTCCTTTGTGTACACGTGGAATTCCAATGCATTCTATCTGCATTTTTTTTTTATTTTTTTTTATTTTTTAAATAATGGCTTTTATTGTCGGGCAACATAAATAATGACTACTGTAATTATAAAATCTAAGTGTTTAATGGTGACGAGTGAGTTGTTTGCCATTAAACAGCATGTATCATGACGTAGGTCATGTGTGTACTCTACACAGCTGGGCTCCCCTTGTTAGAATGTTGATTTCAACTTTGTTTAATTTTATTTGGGAGGCCGCGCCCTTTTTTTTTTTATCACACGGCGCCGCCAAAACGGCCGCGGTGCTTTATGTTTCAGCATAGCAGACATGAATAACTTTACATTTACAAATACTGTGCACACTTCCAGGACGTGTTTTCCAAATGTTTATTTAAACGCTGATTGCTTTCCTCGTCCACTAGTGTTTAATACCCCAACTGGCCCGTCATCAGGGTCTCACAAGATCGCAGCAAATGGATAAAAACGGGTAAATAAATGCATTTCTCTGTCATTTAAATAGTTCAAAGGGCCTGCTTTACACAAGAACTAGATAGCGGTCATCGTTGGTATGCTTTAGAAAGTGTCCTATTATTAATGAGTCCAGACTAATTGTTAAATGGAATAACATCTTTCTCCATTTGCACATCGAGCACTAAAATTAGAGCACTATTAAACGGCATGGTAACGTCATGGAGAGCGGTTGACTTTGAAGTTGGGGAAGCAGGTTTGAGCCTCGGCGTCGGTTCAGCATCCTTTGATTCTGGGCAAATCACTTAATCTCCCTGTGCCTAGCAAAAATGAATGTGTCCTTGTGTGTAACGTAACTGGTGCTCATTTAAAGCGCTCCAATACCTTCGAGTCGAGTTTGCACTATATACATCTACAAAAAACAAATAGGGCACGGATTGCTTTCAGGTTTTTAGTTAGTGTTCCATTATTTAAAAAAAAAACCAAATAGATCCTTTAAAAAAATAGCTTTTTTTCGTATTTTATTATATTTGAGACTCGACCAATAAATCCATCTAGATTCATTAGGGGGTAATTCCAGTTCTTTGTCACCTGGGCTGTAACCTTTCAATTGGGCATAAAATAATGTAAATCACAAATGTAGTGGCCACTTAAAAAAGAACCAAAAATAATAATTTTCACAGTTTGTTTCATCATTGTTAAACATTTTGATACAAATACGCGCATAATACGTTTCTGTTTACTTCCTACCTAAGAGAGCATCGCTGCACATCTATGACCATTTACCCCAACCCCTACCGCTAAGTAATAATGCAAACAGGGCGCATTGGCATATACTGCTCTGGCCACAAATAAATACTCCTACATGTACCAGCGGTAAGACTACATCCTGCCGCCTCTTGTCTGTAGAGCTTGTGCCAGACACACAAAATACCTTAAGTAGATAGTCCATCTTGTGACAACTAACAAGCCCATTACCATCAACAACAATAAATGTGAGTGTTGGCAAGATGTGAGTTTAAATGGGTTTGAGGTTAACTGTAAATGTTTAAGCACCCAGAATAATGTGCGCCATGGCTAAATACTTATAAGCTCCCAAAGGCGAGACCTATTGGCTATGCCAATGCTTGTTTTGGTTTGGCTTGACAGTGCAGTTGCCGCTAGAACTTGTGCGATCGATAGAAAAAAAACATATGAGGGGCACCACTAAGAGAAGGCATTGGCTCTGCCTATGTTGGTTAACTTGAGTACAGCAGTTGATTGAGCCAAAGTTGTGAGTAGCTGCAAAGATTTAAAATGCTTGTTGCACTCCTATTGGTTCGTGAGGGTTGTTCCCTTACCCGCATGGCAGTGAGCAACAGGAAGACCCCCCAAGCAAGATGTGATAGTATTGGCTAAAAGATCTACTCCATGAGCCAGCTGTAATATGACTGGTAGAAGTACAGGTGAATAGAGCTTGCCGATAAGGGTTTGTCCCTCATCCAAAATGACATCAGCGCACAGCATGATGACACAGTGCTATCTGAACCTTTTTATGTGTTCCCCCCTCATTTGCATGTATGAAAGGCAGAAAATACCCCCTCTGTTTCAGGCACTCAAACAGCTGCAGTCATAGCCTGTTGTTTGATGTCTCAAAAAGCCTCCTACCAATACCCATTCCTTCCAACCCACAGTCTCAGTTCACTCTCCCCAACTGCAACAGCTCCTCCATAACCAGCCGACCTGTCCTGCACTAGCCCCAACAGCCTCAACTCGCTCTCCCCTCCAGTAGCAGACCCCGCAGCGCGCTACCACCATGTAAGCAAATGGGGCACGGATGCTGGTCTACATTGTGGTTTCAAAAGTAGCATAAACAGGTCTGGCCACTAGTGACGCCCCCACACTTTGCTTTATAGTAGACGGTATGAAGGCCAACAAGGATTAAGTGCATGATCATTAACTTCATCTACAGCCTGTGGCCATCTTCGTCACACCTTAGTCTACAGTCCCCACTCAACTCTCACACCAGCCCACAGCCTCATCTGCAGTTCTTCTCCTATAGCCTGTTGTGCTTTGTCCCCCTCGTGTACCACATCACCACTGCCTCCAGGCACATCCTCACATACTAAGAAAGACCTCACCCCCACACCAGCCCCTGCGGCCTCAGCCCAATCTCCCGTGCCGTTCCATCCGGCAGCCTCAGTACACTTCCCTCTTGGGTCAGGCCAGTGGTCGCGGATGAAATTGAATAGGCTTTTAGTACTACAGTAAGAGCAAATATTCTGTGGGTGTATTTGTAGACATGTGTGAATGTTTACGAATGTTAGGTAATTTAATGTGAGCTGTGTGAAAGGTGTGCCCATGTATGTGCTGGGTGACAGTGAGTGGTGTGAATGCATAGTGACGGTTGCGAGTGCTAGTGAAAGGTGAGCCTGAATGAGTGCAGGATCAATGGGTTGCCCATGTGACAGCCGGGTGACAGTGTGTCCATGTGAGTGGAGGGTGAGCTGTGTGAGTGAGAGGAGTGCCCTTGTGAGTGCAGTGAGTGGTGAACCTGTGTAAGTGTAGGGTGAGGAGTGTGAGCTGTGTGAATGCAGGACTATGGATCCCTAGATGCTATAAGTAACCCACCATGTCATTGACGATTGGCAAGTGGATTTCCAGGTGTAATTTAAATTAGGATTATCCTGATGTCAATAAAGTACTCAGGGTGAAGAAAATAAATTATCAGTTGATTCTGAAATAAAATGTAAGCTGTTTGGACATTCCTAAATTCACTTTTCTCAAAGAAGCAATTGTTTTTGGCACAAAACCCTCTCTACTATTGTTAATAGATAGGGCATGGCATTAATAAGGATGGAAACATGGGACACTCATGCACTGCACTTGGAGCACCCCTTTGATGTAAAGTAAAGTAAAGAAGAGCAAAGCGCTGCTTAGCATTAGTTTCAGGCAGAGTTGCAACACAAAGCAAGATTTGCACTCAAGCATACATTCCAAATAAGCATTGGCAAACCCCGCGCATAATGTTACCGAACCTGCTCTAGAACTTCTGATTAATGTCACTTAATGCCGCAGTTCACTCTAGTGTTCAGAAGTGAAACGCTTCCACATTAAAGAAATACGCTTTTGAATTTTGAGGAGTGTTTAGCACATGTTTACACGGAGATTAACATACCACGCAGACCGCTTTGTTTGCGTTGCAGTGCTTAGAAGAAAGCCAGAGAATTTGTTGAGCTCTGGCTTAGAACTCCCTATTATTTTTCTGCTTGCACACATCTGTATTTTCCCGGAAATATATATTCTCCCACAGAGGTATTAACAGGGCATTACCAGAATGGGGATAGCAGGAGGCAGAGGATAAAGTGAAAACTCACAAAAGACTTGTTAACTGTTAAATGGTCTTAGGAAGACCTGCAAATACTTTAAATGCCTCTGTGGCGTCTGTCCCTCCCCTTCCCAGCCCACGCAGCTTGTGGACTCTAAACTCAAGCTGCACAGCCCAGGCTATGGCAGACGAAAGGGGCGGGCCAAAGTCGTTTCAGCCAATAGGCGTTGCACGCCTGGCTGGAAACATACCCCTCACTCTGCTGGCAGCTGGCGGCGATTAACTGGTTGACTACCAGAGATTTACACCTTCACAGAGAAGAAAAGGCAGGCTTGAGAAAAAAATCGAATTGCCTACAGCTGGGACATGATTCTTGAGAGGTTTAAGGCTTGTTCGAGACTTGAGATGTTTAACTGTTTTGTTTTCTGGCTCTCTATTGCAGAAGAACAAAGGAATTAAATAGCATGATTAGCCCACACAGCAAAATATATTTGTACCGTAAACTATTGCATGGCACTGCTTGGTAACTGCAAACATGATACATATACAGTACCTAATGCTGTTATCCGGCGGTAATACAAATACAGAAAAAAAAACGAAGGCTACGTAATGTGAGGGAACGCTGAGAGTATTTGTTTGTATATCAACTTTTATAAATCAAAAAATAATATGGAGCCAAAATATTAAAAGCCTAACTAACAAGAACTGAAATATTGTGCAGGTAAGTGTACATAGGTAAGTATACATTTACTATTTTTAACTCCAAATTTAGGTACCTTGAAGATCTAAATGGGCCTGACGTACAAAAGGATTTTACAATTGCAAACTGGTGATTCGCAAAATCAGCGGGTTTGCAACTGCAAAATCCCTATTTCTTATGTATAAACACCATTTTAAGAGAGAGAATTTTTCTGACTCGTAAAAAGGGTTTTACAGTATTTCTGGCATGGAGGTAGGCCGTGCGATAAATATGATGAGGGTCCACGCTTACGCAACAAACTCCACTATGGCATGGCACCTCGTTGAGGGAGACGGGGTCCCTTAGTGACTTCCGCAACTGTGACTCTATTGGTATCACAGGGCTGGGGGATGTCTGGTCAGGGACTCATTTAAGGTCCTTCCAAGAGTTGTAGCAGACATATCACCTCACACACTCCCAGTTTTATAAGTAATTACAACTGAGACACGCATTTGCTGCCCACTCTCTTTCTTCAGATCCCCTACCAGAGTTTAGCCGCTGGAAGCCAAACTGCTGATGGGACACTTGGGTAGAGGGGGGATCTCGCAGCTCTATCGCACACTCATTATTAACTCCTCATGGACACTAAACCACATTAGGAATCGATGGGAGGAATGGGTGGGGCGTTTGAAAGACGCAGATTGGAGGGACGCACTAATGGCACCCCAGGAACTAACAACCTCGGCCAGACTTTTCCACATTCAAATGAACTACCTCTACTTTGTTTACCTTTCCCCGCATCGTCTGCACAAGGCCAGTGTACGCCCCACCCCGGCTGCCCACGTTGCTACATGGAACCAGCAGATTTTTACTACATGGTCTGGGCCTGTGATGCTCTATCTACCTATTGGACAGGTGAGCTCATGGAGCTTTCTGGGGTTCTGGGTCGGGAGATCCCCATGTCACCCACTCTGATTTTCCTCGGGGTACTTGGGCTGAGAAGTCCTTCTTGAGGAATGGCATCTTGGTAGCGAAGCGACACATCACCTCATGTTGGTTGGCTTGTAGACCCCCACCCTGACCTCATGGAGGAGGAGTGTAGATTGGTGTGCGCAGCAGGAGCGGGTGGTCTACGAGGCCCGTGGGTGCACCCAAAAGCAATCCAAGGTATGGGGGAACTGGCTTGGGCAGTTAGTCTAACCTGAGGCACTGTCTCATCAATCATATCACAACATACATGTTATGTGCACTCTATGCCAAATGAGCTGCCCTACTTGGCTCTTGTATTTCTTTTGTCGCTCCACAGTATGTGTTTTAGCCAACTGTTTTAAATTGTGCTGTTGGTGTTCTAAGCTGTAAAACCCAATTTAGAAAGGGCTTAAAAGGGGCATTTCTTCCAATTTGCAATTCAGTAAACTTTGTATTAATGGTTAGATAATTGCAATTCCGGTCCCCAAACCACTGACTAGCTACCGACTCCTCATAATGGTAGCTGTTTCACAAAGGGGAATGGGTCCCATTGAGAATCAGGTTGGCAGTCTCAGGGGAGTAGGCCATGGTCCAGGAGAGAACTTCTTGCTTCTTTTGGAGTTTTACCGAACAGGAAATGTTTTTTTTAAAGCAGTGTCAGCTTGTAAACCCGGGCTGTTTACAAAAAATAAATGTTTCCCATCTGGGAATCCAAACACAGAGATGGTGTGCTGCTGCCCCTTGCAAGCGACCATCCTTGTGTTTGCAGCCCATCACAAGGGGTCACAAATTGTGAGCTGCCTTATGAATATTACTTATGCACATCGTTCTGCAACCCACTGCGAATGGTGACATTGTGCGCCAATTTAATACTACATAGGTTGATTTGCAAAATTAGATTCCATTCACAAAAAGTCTGTGTGCAATTTGCAACCACTTTTTGTGAATGGAATATAAGTACATCAGACCCCATATCATTAAGGTACAAATATACGTTGAGCCGCTGGTTTCGGGCGCTCAGCACCGGCACTTAATTGTCAACACCAGCACTTATGGCAGTCTGCCACATGTTGATTCTGTTTGTCTAATTTAGAGAGCACAACAATAGTTGTTTATTAATTCAATATACATTAAAAATTAATAATCCCTGCCACCAAAGCTATTATAGCTTTGTAGGCTGGAATAGTCTGAACTGTCACACTTGTACCAGTGTGATGGTTAGTAATCAATCAAACCTTCCCATGATTCGAAAACAATTTTCAAATTACTTTGCTGTCTGTGTTAAGCATTAATAAGGAAATAAGCCTTATAACTAATAGGGTTAGTACTAGCCCAGAGCATCATAACAATTTTAGCTACCCACATGGATTTTTGCAGCATCATATTTTCCTGTGCCTCCTCCAAAAACGTACACGAACCTATCCATCAGAATATCTAAATATTTGTAATAGAATTCCACTGGAGTTGGTCCTCGCCCGGTCTTTTCTCCATTATTAGTTCTTTCAGCGTTGCAAACAACTCATTAACTGCTTCTGACCTCTCGCTCTATAATAGTTCTATTGGGTAATTTTCCCCTCCTGCTTCAGCTACCCCATACCCGCCAAATTAGATGATATAGTAAATACAGGCAACTGAAGTAGGTACCACATACTTGATTAATGCCTTCATGTTTGTACATGTTTTAATAATGCATGTCTGCTGCGCTCCTCTTTCAGGAGTGAGGACATCAACTTAATATGGAGCCATTACAGAAAATAATTCAACTGCAAACACACTTATCTCTTCAGTAAACCCACCAATTTTCCGTTTTAGCAGCTAATCTCATTTCTTGTGTCATATCACTTTTAACCAGATCGTTTGCAGTGGTGTTACTCCACCCTCACACTACACAATTTGCTTTTTCTGGACTCTGCCTTATTTCTACTGTCCTCCCTAGTATATACCTTAATGGCCTCCTATTCTACTAAAGTAGAAGGACATGATCCCAAGTTTCCTTCAAAATAGTGCTGTAGTTCTGTGGCAAGCTCATCCATGAACATAGTGTCCAACAATTCATTCAGGGGAAGCATTTAGAAAAGAGCTGTATGTCTGGCATTTGTTCTAGCATAGGTGACTACAAACAGAGAATGGCCAGGGAACATCCTACCTAGATAGTATGTGGTGCTGAATCTGTCGCAAAAATATATGTAGCACCGATTCTAAAGTATTCCCCATGAACCATTAAATTAAATGAGCAAGCCTGCTCTCTCCAATATTGCAGCCACCGAATAGCCACCTGGTCCATGTCATATAGGGAACCTTTGGTGTCCTCTACTTTTTCCCTATGTATACAGTAACTTGAAGAAATAGGTCTAAATTATCACCCATAGTGCAATTAAAGTCTTCTGCCCAAATCCTCAATGACCCTGCCTGAGTTGCATAAATCCTCACCAAACGTGGGTAAAAGGTACCATCATCAACATTAGGGGCGTACATATTAAGCAATACTATGTCAGTACCATGCAGCGTGCTTACCAACCTAATATACCTACCCTGGGGGTCAAATACTATTTGACAGGAGTGTTTTTATCAATAGTGCCTCTGTTGCAGTGGCAACAGGGTCCAGTGGTCTGAGAAGCCCAAACAACCCTAAATAGTGACTATTGTTACCATAAAACCAGTGTATGAGGGGCTACTTTTTCTTGTTTACATTTGGGCTATTGGTGCCTTGCTACTTGACCTCGCAAGAGTGGGACTGTCGAAGCCAACCACATAAAATGGGATGTGTGTTAAGTCTTTCCCTCCCTTTCCTATGTATCTTCCTACTTTCTTCTTCCAAGAGATGAATTTCATGTACAAAGGTGGTGTGAAACCTTTTTTGACTGAGGAATGTCACACTTCACTTCTATTATGATGGTTGTTTATCTCCCTTGTGTATTTGCTGTTTCACAGTCCCACCATTCCAGCCCTAGTTCCAGACAGTACCCCACAGAACTTCTATTATGTCGAGATCTCGGCAACAACGCTTAATATCCTGTGATTCTGGGCAAATCACTTAATCTCCCCGTGCCTAACAGAAATTAATGTGTCCATCTGTAAGGGAACTGGTGCTCATGTAATGTGCTCTGATACCTTCAGGTCTAGTTCGTGCTATATACAACTCTAAAACACTGTACCTTCATGTGACAGTATATTTACTGTGTGCCACAACTTCATTTACATGTGTGAACATTTAATGGCATGTATTTATTGTAGAAAATAGAGTTTTAAAAACGTGTGTATTAATGTTCAGTTTAACATGAAGACGTATTCTGTATTCACATTTGCATTTACACTTTAAGTCACCTTTCCATATGCTCTGAAAGTCATATTGGAAAGTGAAATCATGTATGCCTTTTGCTCATGTATTGTATTTGTTTTTGAGCTACACGTGCACAAGTATAACTAAGTATTTGAAGTGCACATTTAGATGTTTAATAAAAGTTAGCCTGACTAAAGGCCTCAATTTTTAAAGGTATTTTGCTTGGTTACTGTGTTCCTTTCCAGCTGTGTTCTCAAAGTTTCATTAGCTAGAGAAAAGGACTATTGTTGTCAGTACTAGTTTCTTAATATAAGGCTAGAGAATAAACATCCTGGCAAAAAACATGAAGGCCTTATGAACAGATGAAGCCTTCAATTCATCGTGTATCAGGAACGAGGAATGTTCAAGGTTGCAGTAACTGTCCAAGTTCTGTGAGATGGAAAAGTCTAGTAATATTGCAAATGCACAGCACAAGAAGAGAATTGATTGGTTCCTGGTGGTGTGGGAAGAGACATGATTGTTGTTAGAGTTTTACAGGTTTTAATTATTGCTCACACTGTTTAGGAGTTAAGGCAAATTCCCTTGGACTTTGTGAGGTACAGAACTTTCTGCTTCCTTTATTCTTACAAGTGTGAAGGTTCATGTTAAATACTTATTCCAATTCTGAAAGACTTCTTCTGGAGTCTTTACCATGCTGACACATTTCTCACACTTCTGAATTTCCTTGAGACCCTAATCTTTAAACCACCCTTATTCTAAACTTAGAGCCACGATTAGATTGCTTTAGAATGTATTCATGTTTAGGCGAGAGAATCAGAGTTTCTGTAAGGAACACCAATTCCTATTTCTCAGTTTTTGTATGACTATGATTATTTCATATCTCATTCTCTTGAGATTGAACCTATTGCAATATTTCAACTTGCTGTAAGTCTGTATCTTTACAATATCCTTTTGATATGCATATAAAGTGGTCTGAATATTAATTAGTAATAACACTACTTAACTTCAACTAGGGGTGGGCGGAATTAGCGAAATTCACTTTCGCAAATTATCGCGAAAATGTTAAAAATCTCTGCAAACACGCGGATATATCGCGGAGATGCGGAAGTTTTTTTCCCGCCCGTTCGCGGTATTTTGTGCGTGGTCGCGGCTCGCCAACTTACCCATGCGGTTGATCGCGGGCGTGGCCATCTTGTTTTCACTTGTCTCGCGGTGCATGATCGCGAGAAGAAAGACGTGATCGCGCGACGAATGACGTTACTGCGGGCGCGAACTGTCGCGAGACAGCGCAAATGGCTACCAACAATCCAACATTTCGTGGGGAACGCGACCGGATCGGGAAAACTTGCTGGCGAACGCGGGGATTCAGGTAAGGCGATCGCAATAACGCGAGACTGTATTATTTTGCAGCGCGAGCAAGCAAAACATTTCCGGTAAAATGCGGAGTGCGGAAATTTTGACATTTTCGCGCTCTCCGCGGAACACGAAAATGTCAAGTTCTCGCAATTTCCGCGAGCGGAACGGAATTTTAGCCCAGGCCTAACTTCAACCTCAGATTCATGCTCATTATTGTGGGGACAGATGGGTTTCACAAAAATTAGATTGTTTGATTATTGTTAACTCCCTTTGTGTCTCTGTCAACTTAAAAACATCTTTCATATGAGAGACTGTAAATCACGGACCTATGCGCTGTCTCCAACATGTGCTGCCATGTTCCATAATCTCAAAATAACACTTAAAATACCCCCTTGACATATATTCCTGTGTCCAGGCTTGAGTAAGTCATCTTGATCATGATCTTTTGTCCTCTGCCTTTCACCTGCAACTCCAAATTAACTACGAAGCTGATAGTACACTAAAACATAAAAAACAATCTCTTGTAGTTCTATAAGTCAACTGAGACTCTGTAGAGCACCAGGTTGACACATAGTCCAGCACTAAGTTAGAGGTGTCCAATAACCGGGGCAAAATAAATATAAATGTTAACATCGCAATCACGTATACTGTAGACTATGCAGTGCAACTGTCCATGCGCCTAGTCATACTGTGAGAGAGATAAATTGAATCACACCACTATTCTCTGTATGTTGTCTTAGCTAAGCAAAACATATTCACTTTGAAGCAAGTTCATGCTTCACCCATTGCTCTGAATGCTTCCTGTCTCCCAGCATAGTCACTTCCACACCAGACTCTGATCAAGGCCTGCACGCCAACACTCAAAACGGAACATAATCTTTATTAACCTTCCCAAATAAATGGGCTAGATAATGTATTAATGTGTTGAATCCATATTTACTGATCACATCTCTACTGGACTATCCAGTTCCCATGTATACAACGGTCTAACTCACTCAAATTGCCTTTAACTAATGTTTATTTAAAATCCACATCTCTTTCTATAACAAGTATCTTTTTGTCCCAGTTTGTCAACTATACCCATAATCAGTAGCACAACTAACCAATATTCGATTTGAAACTGTAGGATAAACATCACAATTTAGAGAGAGTGACTCAACATGGCAACCAGCACTAATGGGACTCCTCTAATATGATAGTAGGTTCGTACTTTAGTCACAATCATTGTTACAATCAAGACCTTTGATCCTATTGTTCTTTCATTTTCCCTGAAGGATCGAAGTGCAAGACTCTAAGGCCCTAATTATGAGTGGGGTGGATTTGGGTGTAGGAATACTGTGTGATTGAAAATAAGGAATCTGGACAGAATTCCCACACCTCAATATGGCTTTTCTGAGATTTTTTCCCTAGAGTGGGGATTAAATCATGGAAGCCTAGCCACACAGCCCATTGTCCCTACATTAAGCTGCGCCTAGATGTACCCATACTGATGAACCTGGAAATTCAAATAGGCTTCTATTTCTGGCATCACATTTCCTTTACTATAAGTGGGTTCGCTTTGCAGTCTATGACATTATGATGGTTCAAATATCCATAAATCAGAATCTTACAGGAGGATCTATACCATCACACTTTTACATTATGTCAGAAGGAACTGCCTAAGTCTTTCCCTGCACTTTTCCAGTGTTCAGATTTGTTGCTGATGGTGAACACCACTTACAGACTCTAGATATACACAATTGATGAGTACAGCTCCCTACCGACACTACGGGGCCGATTCACAGAACTAATCTGAGATAAAATCCTAAACTTACTACTTTTGGTATTCACAGAAGGCATTTAGTAGTAGTGAAGTTAGGACTCCTAATTTCAGTATTACTAAACTGAGAGAAAATGCTAAACTTAATACTTTTGGAATTCATAAAAGGCATTTAGTAGTAGTAAAGTTAGGACTCCTAACTTTACTAATACTAAATGCCTTCTGTGAATACCAAAAGTAGTACATTTTGGATTTTATCTTAGATTAGTTCTGAGAATCGACCCCTACATCCTCAATATGTGCCCTTTAATCTTTGTGCTTACATTATAATTTATCGTTGTGTTCATTATAGAGTCTGAGTAAACCTGCCATAGGTGACATTTCATTCATGTTTTGATTGTTAGACCACCATGTCCTCTTCCCTTCAACTCCCTGCCAGCATGGACTGTTCACTCATATGGCATAACTATATAATTTTCTACCTTTGTCATATGGGCATCTATCGACCTTTAATGGGTTTGTCCTAACCACTTGGAGTGTTTTAGACCCTTACATAACCATTGTGGGGGCATTTAATCATTACGTCCCATGTAGTAGCCCAGTGGATGAGGTCAGTGAACTTCTCACAATTTCACTGTTACAATAATTGCGCACCTTCTTATATTTCCACTTTTACCTGTCACTCAGAAGTCAACATACCTTTGGATTATTACGTATCATTTGTGAGTATTCTGAATTATGTGGTCCTTTTATGCTGGCCTAAACACCATGTAGCTTCAATTACCTAACTTACTGGCCTTCCACTAATTCTTAAATTTCTTTTAAGATAACCCTCTAAGCAGAGACATTGGATTACGAAAATAGGTATCCATTTCCATATGCAATTACTTACCAGCCTAACTTGGCAATTTTCGAATCTAATGAGCTCTGATTAGCTTTCCCTTTTCATCTATTCATAAAACAGGCTATGTCATCTTATCCGCCACCACTAGAGTGTTGCCTTGAGAAAATGAAGGTCCTTGTTATTAACTCCATTTGGTATAATCCAAGACTTGATTAGGACTAATAGGTAAAAACTACTACCAAGCTCCCTTTGGGACTATCTTGTAGGGTTATACTATTTACACCTCTTTGACATCCCACATTTTTCATTGAAACAGCTATGCAGTCCTTGATGTCACAGCAGGCCTCACTGGATGACTGAACCTCTACCACATTTGAGGTACTTCTTATGATTTAGCTTTGAGGTCCTTCAGATTCCTACTATCTCGTTAGTATCACTTTTTCTTCTACTACTAGAAACGAATACTTTCTGTTTCTCACTAATTATATTGCCTGCAAACAATTTACCCTTGCATCGCTTACTCACTAGTGTCCTGCACTGTGGCAATAATCAAATGACCTATTTGGTTATGGGAAGCATATGGATTTAATACACACTTTATTTCACCAGTACCATTTAATCTGCTTCACAGTGGTTTCACTGGGCAACTGAGTGTGACTGTAAATGAAAGATGACTTGTGTGTTAAACAAAGTGGGTACTCACATGATGTACAAAGGTGTGCTAGATACATTAACCTTAGAAACTGCCTTTATACCAGGTCTCACCCAAAATTTATATTGAGTTGGATAGCCTTAAAAAAATCTTATCTTAGACGAAACATACATTAGCCCGAACTTGGACCAATCACAGTCAGCTGAAGAGGCAACCATTTAAAAGACATCTAATTTAAACTTATTATTGAAGTTACTGGGTGAATATTCTGATTTTGGAGAAGCACATTTGGATCTTTTCCTGAAATTATGTGTTTGTTCAATTTGCTGAATCGTCGTCTTACCGAGCAGAGACAAAGTAATTGACTGGGTTCCACTGAGACCCCATGAGCATTGTATTCTTCCACTACTACAGTTTCAGTTTGCTTACAGGTGTGCTCAATAGCACAACACTTCTGAGTAATTTATTATTGTACATTTTTGGATTGCTTTATATAGGAAAGGCAGTCTCTTACATCCTCTAACCAGAATGGAACACATCTTCTCATATCCAAAACTAGATCATGGGCACCATTTTTGCAATCAATGGGTCGGATTCACAAAGGTAAACTGAGATGAGAGTCTAACTTTACAACTTTCGGTATTCACAAAGGGCATTTACGAGTAGAAAAGTTAGCATTTTATCTCAGTTTTGATCTCAGTGAAACTTAAGACCAAAACTTAAGTTTAACTGAGACAAAAGTCTAACTTTACTACTCGTAAATGCCCTTTGTGAATCTCGAAAGTTTACCTTTGTGAATCAGGCATAGTGTATTTAGATAATCAACATACAAGGCATTTAGAAAGTCGTATTTTTCTAGTAATAGCGAACTCAAGAATGCCTGACTGACAAAAAATAAAGTCTCCAGAAAGTTGGAAAAAGGGTAAATCAGTTAGACAACCGGACACCACAGAATGACTTTTTTCAGCTATATAAGTATTCGTTGTTTTAACCTTGTTTTTGACTAGATGGTTTTCCTCAAACATTGTGGTGATAATCCAGTTCAAATTTTCAGACTGAAGTCTAACCACTGGCAATTGCCCGGGGTAGCATTCCACCCATCTTTCTTTTGCCCACCATGCCACCTCAGATTAGGCCCAGCTGTATGCAAATCTGTCTTGGTTGCAGAGTCTCGGCCACTCTGAATGGAAGACTGTATCATTCAATTTACGAGACTCCTGAAAACTGCACTTTCCAAAGAGGCTTTCAAATAAATCTGAGATCAACATGAGAACGACCGGAGAATATCAGGTTTGGATTCAGACTACAAATCTGGCAAGACTCTGTCATAAACTTTAATTCTCAAATTATGCCTCTCTTCCAGCTCTAAGAAATAGCCTACTGTATCCTGCAACGCATTATAAAACTACTAAAGCCTTTAAGCTGAGTCTGTGGCTCAGTGGACTAATGCGTCTACTGCAGGGACATTTGTTCGATCTCCTGATCACAGGTTCAAATCCCCGCAGGCCCACTCAGCCTTGCATCCATCTGAGGTCAAAAAAAGGGAGTTCCATTGAGTTGGGTAAAAATAAATATCTGTTATTCACCACCAAGATGCCTAGGTGTGAACATGTACCTTACAAATGCATGTTATGTTAACAATCGAACTTTCTGAACAGTTCAGATGTCTACTTACCTTTCTATAAATCATATGACACATGGCGACTCGCAGCTTCATGCCAGTCCGAAGAACTTGATAATAATACAGATGGTGCATTATGGACAAGAATAGCGTACATATGGACAGAGCACCAGCGTTGATGTATGCATCAATCAGGGACGTTTTGTTGCTGGGATCAGATTGCTCGAAATACAGGATAATGTTCCGTAAAAATAACGGTTGCACTACTTTGAAGCCCTCCTAAAAACAATAGGAGAAAAGAAAAAATTAACATTATTCATTGCCAACTGCAAATCACTTATCTAGGCAGCAACACTTTGAAGCATGTTTTTGAAAGCCAAGGGTTCTCAGGTACTCAACCGTGCTATTACATGCTCAAGACAAACAGGTTTTAAAGGATTTGGTTACGAAATATTTGTTAAAGCAATTTATTAAAATTGACTTTACCTTTCTGTTTAAATTTGATTAGTCAACGGGGAACACTTCAAAAATAACAGAAAAGCGTGACAAAATGATCATACAAATTGGACTCAGCCAAGCCAAATACATTGGCAATGAAGTACTTGGTTTACCGGTGTCTTCATATTGGGGTGTGCTACCTCCCCCCCCCCCCCAATCCCCTTCCCCCCGCACCATGAAGGGCCCGGAGCGTTCTGAAAAGGGAGAGGCAGGCTCTGGCCATGAGGAGAATTTAATATGCCTCTAGAGAACAGATAAACTTATAGCATAAAAAAGTGCTGTGTTTTAGTGAAAGAAAGCAAGTGTGGAAGTAAGCTACTCTGTAATGGGCCATTAGTAATGTCTTTTTCACTCATGAACTGGCTTTAAGTAGGTGTCAAAGTGGGATGGGACAGGGTATTTTGGTGGGTGGTAAAAGGATTTCAAATAATAATCATGAAAAGTCCCTCCCCCGAACAGATCACACACTGGATACTTTTACACTTTTTGGGAGTCCAGGCTGCAACAAGCAGTTTGGCAATCATGTATTTGATTGCATTTTTAAAAGGGATGACTGATGCAACAGTAATGTTGGAATGGCTAAATATGTTTAGAGCTGCCAATTTTATACAATAATTATGCAGCAGCGGCCGGTGCAAGTAAGAGCGGTGGGGACGGGTGGGGGGAGATTTTGACAGAAGATAACGAGGGAAGATTAAATAAATGATTAATTTCCCCTCCTCGTTGTCTGTCGAACTACCCCCCCCCCCCACCCATCCCACCTGGGCCCACCGCTCTTACCTGCATGGGCCGCGGCTGTAATTATGAAAAAATATGTTTGTTCTGGGCTGTAGATGATTTTTCTTTCAAGGGGACAGTATTAAAAATGTCTTTGCTGTATACTTATTATAGTACCATCCATCCATATTGCAGTCCATCCATACATCCATTTATCTCCCCCACCAACCCACATATTAGTCTGTTAATCATTCCATTCAGATTCTAGGGGGCTAGATGAGAGGCTGGGGCCTGGGTGACTGCAGACTGATCGCGGGGTCAGGGCTGGCGGCCGGGGCCCTTGGATCCCTTTGGGGCGTATTTTAGAATTTACCAACCATTCAATATCATAATGCTATTCTCTATAATATCATTTTTCTTTTTCTATATCTGTGCGCTCCTTTCCCACCTATACTTTGTGCTCACTTCCAGACATTATTGGCAGATTATATCCACGCTGTATTTGATCTTGTATGTAATTCATATACTCTCAAGTCCTAATGTAAACTGGTTCTATTGTAAAGAGCTCTGACACCTTTGGGTAAAGTACGCGCTATATAAAAACGCAGAAATAAAATAAACACACCTATCCACTTTTGAACATGTGTCACCCGGTAATTCTATGCAAGTAAGAATAGAGGGTGACAGGGTTCTTATCAGTGCTGTTATATGAACATTAAGTGAATAAGGCGGTAGGGGTATAGTATAAAGAAAGTCAAATTAAGAATGAGGAAGAGGTGGGGGAGAGTCGAAAGGATACCGAACTTGAACAGAAAACGTGTTCTGTAACATGAACAAGTTCTTGTAAATCAAGAATCTCACTAGAATTCTGCCACAGGCCTGTCAGTACTAGAAGGAGAAATTAATGACCAATGGCACACGCCACTTGGGTGGGCGCATTTACAATTCTAATATGCAGTCCAAATATGGGTTGTGATTTAAAAAACATTCAAAACACTGTTTTAAATAATGGGCGAATTCAAATAAACAGATTAGCATAGGTCCACAACGGTGTCGCGTGAAGTCATGTGAAATCTACATGAAGCTGCATTCAAGACAAATTTGGACGGAAGGAGTAGTTTTATTCTAGACTGAATACTTGGAAAAACATAAAAATTCCCTATGTCATAAAAATGACACATTTGTGCACCTAATCATCTAGCCACTCATGCATTTATTGTATGCATTTCTCTAGCACTAACTAAACATGTGCCAGGGATTTGCGCTGATATTCTGCCACAATTGCACATTTTTTTTTTTCAATTTCAGAAACAAATAATGTCCTCCTCCGAACCTGCTTTGAAGGTTTCACCGTGTCCACAGTAGTAGACTATGGTGGTGCATGGTTGCACATAGGCGGTAGCAGACAACTCACTGTGATGTGAAACAGTGGTAGAGGTACAGACAGAATGATCACTAAAAAGTCTGTATTATTAATGATGCAAGCATTTTTAAATGGAAGTCTCCTTTCAAAATCACGTGAAAGATCAACTTTCTGGACACACAGCATATAAGACGCACCAATGCCCGAAACAGCACATAACCTCTCTATCCACTTGGTTCAAATGGTCGCCTTGTTGTAACTCGCTAATTCATAGGCCTAAAGGTCCCAATTATTCATCAGTCAGTCAATACTCTGGCCTTCAACCATCATTTATTTAAATACATTAAAAATAGTTAGGTAAAATCGGTAAAAGATTGTCCCACATTATAAATACAAACAAAAGTGACACTGCATGTTAAAAAAGAAACACTGATTTGCAAAGGGCTAAAACTAAATCCATAAACTTGATACAGGGCACCAATGCCCTCAACACGCTAGTAGGTTAGAGTTAAAAGATTGATTGGATCGTCAGTCAAGACACCATTCCCCCATGTGAAGTTCTCCTAATGGCCGTACAACACTACTGTCGTTTCAAACGGCCGGTGGTAAAGCGTTTTTCCTCCTCATTCACCGCATAACAAATAAGAACCTGGCAACTGCGAATAGAATGTGCCAGCCGGTTGTAGATTGTAAATTCTGCAGACCTCCACATAGTGTCTGGTTCACAAGATTCTGCAAATAGGAATTATGCATTTGGCCCAGGCCCTACTATACTCTAGGCAAATACACAGGGCATGCCCCACAATTTTTTTCACCGTGGCCACAAGATGGGCAGCCCGTCTCAGCCAGCCTATCTGAACTCACCCATTTCGACGTGTTTGATCAACTTGGTAGTGACCCATGCCTAAACTGAACATACAGCTTTCTGGCCGGACTTTATCTAGGAACTTCTCAGTTTTGTAAAAGTTCTATAGCCTTAAAAAGGTGTCTGTCAAAGTATTCAGGGCCATGCTTGACATGGGCATACCGGATTTAAAGTTCCTAAACGCCTCTGAAGCTCTAATTTGCTAGTTAGTAACCCAATCCCCTCGGGATCTTCCAAGAGTTTGACTAACCTCATGCGTGACAGTGTGTCTCTGACATATTTGATCCAGGGGAGATTGCCAGCCTCTGGGAGTTTAAGTATCTCTTCTAGACCCCAGCGGTAGTGGAACAGTTCGGGAGTAGCCCATAGTTTTCTCCAATACTTTACTGGTCTAACTGCAATTCTTTCTGATATTGGCCTGTGTTCCAAATCTAGCCTTACCAGGCCTAGCGGAGTGCTTCCCTCAGGAACCTCATTAAAGACTATTTCTATTTTTTTTTTGTCCTTGTGACAACAGAGCTCAGAGCCCCAGTGGACCTTCAGCAGCCCACTTCAGTTTGAGCCTTCATTTCTAAATATGTGGCGCCCAGGTTAGCTTCTCGCTCAGAGTGATGCCTAGATATTCAGACAGATGACCAGCTCTAGCGGGGTTCTATTCAAGGTGGGTTTGACGCGTGTTGTACGATACAGGTTGAAAACCATGTACTTTGTTTTACTTACATTTATTTCCAACCCTCTCTGTATACAGAAACTACTAAATTATTCCAGGATTCTCTGTATGCCCATGGGCGATTTAGATGATAGTAATGTGGTGTCCGCAAACATTTGTGCAGAGACCCTCATATTGGCTAATCTAGGGGCATTATTGTCACATGAATTCAGAGGGGCAACCATGTCTTCGACAAACAGTGTAAAAAGTGTTGGAGCAAGAACACAGCCCTGCCTAACGGCCCTTTTTGTCTGGAAAGGGTTTGGTTACTTCGCTTCGGCAGCCACAGCGAACCTGGGCATACATCCTTTCAATGATTCTGCATAAATGACTTTGGACACCCATCTCAGCCAGCACTTTCCATAACACATTTCTGGGAACCAAATCAAATGCAGATCATAGATCTACAAATACCATGTAGAGTCTGCCCTTTTCAAGAGCAATTGATTTTCAGTGTATTAGCTGCAGGCTTAACACTTGATTTATTAGAGAGGAGTGATTACCGAATCCAGCTTGCTTAGGGCTTAGAATGTCATTAGCCTCTAGCCAATCTTGTAGTCTTGATAAAATAACTCTACAAAAAAGTTTCTGCATAGTATCAAGGAGGCTGATGGACCTGTATTTTGCTGGCACCAAAAGAGAGCCCTTTTGTATATAGGTATTATTACTGCCCCCAACCAGGATTGAGGGATTGGTAGCCCACTCATGATAGGGTTGAAAACTACTGTGAGATAGGGACCACAAATATTAGTCTCAGCTAGTAAAAGGTCAACTGGAATTTTGTCTAAACCATGTAATATTGGGATACTCGTTTGTGGCGGGTGGCCTCCATAGCTAAGAATTGAGGCCTTCTTACAGGGGCTGAAAGTATACTGTCTCCTGGAATTGGAGAATACAGATTTATAAAGTGTGAAATCCAGTCGTCAGCTGGGATGTTGCTTTTGATGGTAACGTTCCCTTGAATGTTCCCAGTGGCTACTAGATTCCAAAATGTTGCTTGATCTTTGTTCCTGGTGGCAGCAATGAGTGCCTCCCACCTGCCTTGGTCCTATTCTCCCTTGCAAATGATTAACAGCCCTCTTAAAAGCTGCTTGTGAGTCTTGAATTGCTCTTCTATTCTGGGACTTAATTGCGGTAATACAAGCAAGTTTGGCAGCCCCAAAATGGCTGTTAAATCACAAAGGCAAGTTTCTCCTCACTCCCACAGGCCTAGCGTCTAAATAAAAGTGCTTTTTTAGATCTGCAAAGAGTTGATTATGCACTTCCCCAATCAAAGCTAGAGAAGTTTCCTGGCTTGAGCTAAAATCTATATTACACAGGCCTCCCAAGCTCTTTGTCACTAGCTTATAAATAGACTTTACTGAGCACCACTAAATGCCAGTTTATCCTGCTCCTGTTCGTTGCTAGTGGATGTCTACGATCAAAGGGCTTCTCTTGTGTGGCTGTGAGCTTGGTGAGGGGGAGGTCCAGGTCTAAGGCGGCACATTATGATCACTGTTGTGCTTTGTAATGACTGAAATGTCAGTAATGAATGGCATTATTCTGACATCGACTAAAATGTAATCTATCAAGCTGGTCCTAGGCAATCTTTTAAAAGTGCACCTCCCTTCCTTATCTGAGGGAGTTCTCTCATTGTAAGCACGCACGCTCTGATTTAGACACAGGACATTAAGTTGGAGGGCCAGCAGTAACCATTTCTTTATGGAGCGTATTCCTCGATTTGGGATAGACCAAACTTTATCCTCCTCCATCACAAGTCCGATGCTGGAGATGCCCAGAGGCTCAAACTGGCAGTTAAAATCGCTGCCAACTATTTTTAAAAGTCCTACCGGGAGACCTGCCCTATGGGATGTGAGCTGGGCAACTGTTGAAGATTCTGTTACTCATAGGTCTGTTATAAATACAATGTACCTAGCCAGATGAGAATGAAAGTGGTACACACAAAATGTCGTCTGATATCACCTCCACCTTTTCTACTTTGCAACCCAAATGGGTTCCCACCCATGTCAGCAGCCCCCCCACTTTTTCTATTTTGCAACCCAAATGGGTTCCCACCCATGTAAGCAGCCCCCAGGCCCCTACCCCTAGTTGTAGCTTTTGCACTATAAGGTATTAAACATGTTTGCTGTACATGGATGGTTAACCAGGCTTCTTGGAAGACACAAATATCAAACTGGTCGACCCCAATCTATGTTGTCTAATTTAGTGTTTAAGCCTGCGACATTCCATGACAAGACCCTTAAGGTGGACTCGGGATCTACAGCTCCTGTGACCTTTTTGTTGTCTATTTGTTCAACTATTTCCCTAGAGTCAACAAATACAGGATCCGGAGAGTGGGCTGTGGTACGGTGTTCGCCAGTTCTACTTGATACGCTGCATTTGTCTTGTCCAAAGTTGGCCTGGGAGGATATAGGTCTTGCCATATTGGCCACACCACCCTCCTCCAGACCTAGATTAATGCCTATAGTGGCCACTTAGGGAAGGGGTAAGCAAGCGGGCAAGGGGTCTACTGGGAGGTCACACAAAGATGTGCAGTGCTTGTTTCTATTGATTTGTAAGAGGGAGTCTAACCGACTCTCATCCCCATTTTTGGATACCCAATATTAGAACAACCATCTATGGCATTCTTGGTGCAATCAGGGCGCTGTGAGACCTCCTTGTTAGCTAGTCAATCTACTTGGTCAAGAACGTTATACTGATTGTACAAGGGGGCACTATATGACCAAACAGGCCAAAGTGGGCCGCAGGTGGATACACTTGAGCATGTATGATGTAGTGTTGGGGGAAGATTATGAGCAACCCAACCTATGCATGTTGGCAGCTTGTAAAAATACCCTAGAGGAAGAAGACCAATATTAGTTTGCCCCTCTCGCATGTGCGCCACATCGGATAACAGTTTTTGAACCAGAGCGAGGTCTTTAAAGTTAATAATGACATTCCAATGAATGATCCTTCTGACTCCTCCAGATCCCATGTACTCAACATGTAAGATGTATATTATGGCCAGTAAGGCAGGGAAATTCTTATTCTTCATGAGCCAGTTCAGACATCTATTACCCAGATTGTCATGTGTTTCTTTCTGCTCTTCACCCAATCCTGGTACTCCTGTCAAAATTGCCACAGAAGAGTAAGCTGCAGTGGGTAGGTTAATAATAGGGAGGTTACTGGTCTCTTGCGGCAGTGCGACATTTCCATTGCACCCAGTGGTGTCTCCGTTGATAATTTTGCATTGGTCGTAGGCCCATCTCTGAGTTATCCCCTGTTTTCCCTGGTTTCATTGTGTTGGCACTACTGGTTGTCCTTGGGGCACTGATGATTGCGTTCATGTTGGTTTTTCTCAACATATCATACCCTGTTTATCAGTTTGTGTGGGGGGGGATGTGGTGTTTGAGCAAGATCTCCTCTGTCAGTGGGCTGAAGGAGGGGTGGTGGATATCTTTGAGTACTTGTTCAATCGCTGACATGCCAGAAATGGTGATAGTTCCATTCTTAGAGTCACTTCAATTCTACCAGCTTGTTCCTCTACCAAATCGGCCACTCATCTAGGTTTCATGCTACGGTCTTACCATCCATGGTGCAGTTGAAGTTTGCAGGTGCATGGAAGGAAAATGGGGAGTTAACAGGAATGCTATTTTTCGATTGTGTTTTTCGGACAGTCCTTTTCACTCTTCTGGCAGCTTGCTGGTACTCTGCCTTCAGAATCTAAGAGAGTAATATACATGGTGAATTATCAGGTGTTTGGTCGAGGGCCTTCTTCAGCATACTAGACTCTACCTCTAACTCAGGGGTGCTCCCAATTGGGGCTGCCTCGCTTGGGCCATGCAGTGATTGTGCAAGTTCTCTGGAGCCCACAGAGAATCTCCCCTCGGTCAGCTCGATTTCAGTGGCTATGACCCCGATCGCCCTCTGGAGCATCACATCTATTGATGTTGTTTTAGAGGGAAAGGTTTGTTGCCCCCGTACCCTTGAGCTTGCCCATGAAGGACCTCACTGTAGGGATACCTCAATTTGACAGGTCGTTAATAATCCCTCAGTGGATTACCCCCCTGCCCCCAGTGGAGCAGTCACCTGCACAGCTCCCCTCATAGCAAATAGCCCGAAACAGCACATAACCTCTCTATCCACTTAGTTAAAATGTTCGCCTTGCAACTCAATAACTCATAGGCCTAAAGGTCCCAATTATTTGAATGTTTCCTAGTTAGTTTGATAGGCATGGCAAAAAATACCAGTCCATTACACCATGGGCCAAGACCCAGCTACTTGAGAGGCCCCTTAAGGAGCTGTCTTTTTCTTTTATAACTCTTTTTATTTGCAAAAATAAACTTGTTGGTCCACATTTATATTCACAGATATTACAGTGTTGCGTCCACAGACTCTCATACAAATATACCACTTCAGATGTCGCAGTACACAAGATGGTATCAGTACATTACTCATTACAGTGTTAGTAGTTCGTCAAGGGAAGGGATCATGGGAGGGTCACACAGGTTTCCGCGGTACTCATTCCATTTTGACCAAACTGCCTCCCATTTCCGGGGACACCCCCGGGCTACATAGACTGTCTTCTCTTGCAGCATGCACCAGTCCATGTCTTTCTTCCATGCACTGAGCGTTGGAGGTGTTCCCGCTCCCCAAAGGCGTTCTATATTGCGTTTTGCAATTACCTGTCCAAGCGTTGCCCACATTCTACCTTTTACGGACAAGTTTGTGGGCTCCCAGATATTTAAGAGGCACCTTTTAATTTCGGGTCGCAAGTTTACCCCCCCAGACAGTATGCATACAGTCGTGCACCCACTTCCAGTAAGCTTGTATTAGAGGGCACTCCCATATTATGTGAAGAAACGTTCCTACCGCCCCACACCGTCTCCTACAAAGCCCGTCCTCACTCCTACCCATCAATACTAGTCGTGTCCCCGAGATGTAAACTTGGTGTAATATTTTTAGTTGTATCAGCCTCAATTTTGCCGATATCGCTACTTCTTTGGAGGAGGAAAGTGCCTCTCTCCATTCCTCATCAACAATCTCAAGACCGTCAGTCTCCCATTTCCTCCTAAGTGCAAGCAATGGGTCAGGGGTGTGATGTATGAGTTTTTTATATGTGAGGGAGATAGCCCTCTCCGGTAAATGACCGTCAAGCAGTCTGTCCTCTAAGGGGGAGGACTCCGGGAGCGTCGTTCCAGGTGGAATGTTCGACTGGAGTAAGTGCCTGATCTGTATGTATCGGAAGTACTCAGTTTGCACTAAGTCGTATGTTTGCTGTAGTGAGGCAAAAGTCACCATGCCATTGGGCCCCCATAGGTTCTTTATACAGGAGATCCCTATCAGGTCCCAGTTACGAAACCCTTTGGTGCGACCCAGTGTACCTAGCCTTTCTGAGACCCAGAGCGGGGTTGCCGATGTGAGTTTGTCAGCCCTTCCCAGTTTGCGGCTCACAATATCCCAGAGTTGGACAGAGTGTCTTGTAGGCCCTGTGAGGTGAAACTTGTTAGGTTTAGAGTAGAGCGCAGTCTCAAAGTTCCCCCCCAGGAGGAGCCACCTGTCCATCCTATACCCGGGATCATCCCCACTCCTATACGTGCCCTGGTTTATGGCCGAGAGGTGTGCAGCCCAGTAGTATTTGCGGATGTCCGGTGTTGGACAGGCCACACGAAGGGCTTGCTCCCTCCCCGCACGACAGGGCCCAAGCTCCGGCCCGCCAGGCGTGACCCACGAAAAGCACCTGCACCCCGTCTCCCGACGGAACTTCTGCCCTCGGACCTCCATGCATCACGGGCCCCAGCCCCACCGGCTTCCCCGGCCGGGTCAAGCCGCCATCTTGGGCCCTGCACCACAAGGCCGCGTGGCCTCCCCCCGACTCTAACCCTGGGCCTGGCCGGCCCCGACATCCCGGCACCACCATCCACCCAGGAGGTGAGCGGACCACTTGGCAGGTCAATGGGAGAACGAAGCGTCAAGAGCTCTTCCCCCGCCAGGTGCCGATCGCCTCCAGCTCCCCCAAGCGCTGGCTCCACCCCCTGCTGGGTGTCTGGACACCTTCACCCCGGACCCTCCGACCTCCAAGTGCGAGGGCCCGGACATCAAAGGGCGCCTGCCCTATAACTGGAGCAGCTCCGGAGCAGGATGGCAGTTGTATCCTGGAGTCGAGAGACACCGAGAGAACTCAGCCTGGACGGACTACTGGCGCTGCCGTAGCCCTATCTTGCGAACTATCGTCCTGCCTGCTGGCGCTGCCGCGGCCTTCTGCAACATCCATCCTCGTCGGGACCTGCTGGCGCTGCCGCGGCCCGTTGTAACGACCATCCTCACCGGGACCTGCTGGCGCTGCCGCGGACCGTACATCGACCATCTTCACTGGGACCTGCTGGCGCTGCCGCGGACCGTGTATCGACCATCTCTACCGGGACCTGCTGGCGCTGCCGCGGCCCGTACCAGCTACACCACCAAGCTCGAGGATTGTGAGCTAACCATCCTCTCATCCGAACTACCTGACTGGTAAACAGACTGTCCCGCTACCCCCTTCCCTATCCTAAGAGACCTAAATCGAGGGGACCCCTGAGTCCAGACCTCCTTGTACTATTTCATCGTACCTTAAGAAGTGCATATAAAGAACGCTAAATCTTATCCTTGTGTGGTGTCTGTCTGTGGGGGGGAAGTTACTTGTCTGTACGATCGCTGGAGACGGCTCTCCCCGGAGACCTCTCCCCCCTGACCTCGGCCGACCCTCCCGGTCCGTCTAACATTGGTGGCCAGCGGCGCGATCCGAATCAACGCGTAATCGTACAGAGAGTAGCTCACCCCACGACAAAACCACGATGTCAGCCAAAGATAGCGGTTCCACCGAAAAATTCCAAATGGATAAGTTAGAAGAATACAGCCACCGCGAACTGAAACAATTCTGCATGGAACTAGGCATTGCTACCACCGGCCTGAGTACCAAAGATGATTTGAAGCACGCCCTTGAGTCGTGGACAGAAACGGGGATCGCCGGGCCCTTCGACCGAAACAGTGTCGCACCAGAGGGGAACGCCACGGCTCCCGAGGAGCGGGGAACGGGCCTCTCGCAGGAGGAGATCCAGGAAAGAGAAAGAACCAGATTACACGAGTTGGAAATGGCACGGCTCAAGATGGACGGTGAACTCAAGTTAGCCGAGCAGAAACTAAATCTAGAGCATATGCGGCTCCGAGAAGAACGAGAAGAAAAGCAGAGACAGAGAGAGCTTGAGGAAAAAAGAATAACACTCGAACACGAACGCAAACTGGCGGAAATAGAACTTCGGAAACAGAAAAAAGAACCGGGGGTGCCTGAGCGACCGCACACCCCGGGGCCAACCAAGAAAAAAGTACACATCCCCAAGGATGTTGTCCGCGAGTATGTCCGAGAAGACGACATACAACAGTGGTTCAAAGCCTACGAGATAGCCATGACCTCCCACCGGATCGACCGGAGTGATTGGGGAGCCGGACTATGGGGGAGGTTCGTCAACGAAGGTCGCGATGCCCTGCTACAGCTCCCAGATCACCAAATGTCGTCCTACGACCACATGAAGGCTGCCCTCCTCACCCGCTACGGCCTCACACCCGAGATGTACCGCCAGAGGTTCAGAGATTGCACCCGGATCCCGGGCACAACTTGGGTGGAGTACGTTAACTATTTCAGCCGTGCCTTCGAGGGTTGCATCAAGGGGAGCCATGTCACGACCTACGAGCAACTCTTTAACCTTATGGTATGGGAGCACCTGTCGAACAACTGTTTCGTCGAGCTCAGGCAGCACCTCCTCGACAGCAAGCTGACTGACCCCCGGCAGCTCGCCGCCGAAGCTGACCGATGGGAAAGCACCCGAGTGGGCCGGAGAGGGCCACACGAGCAGAACCGAAGCAACCAAGGCCAGCACCGTCCTCGGGGAGGAGGAGGAGGCCAGGGGCGAGGGAGAGACGCCTTGCCGGCAACACCCGTGGCCAGCACCCCGCCTCCGGCCGGCCGGGGCAACCCCCCGATGCGTCCTGGGTTCCGAGCCAACGTCACGTGCCACCGATGCCAGCGAGTCGGCCACTACGCCAATGACCCGAGCTGCCCGCAGAACCAAACACCCAAGCCCCGCCAGGTAGCTGCCGCCGCCCTGGGGGAAGAGCGATTATCGGAGGAACAGGAAGAGTATGAGCCGGCCCAGCAAGAGTGGGAACCGGCCGCCATGGTCCTGGCGTGCCTAGGGGGAAGAGACATGGTCCCGCGGGCTCCCCTACCCGCCAACACCAGGAAATACGGTCAGTGGGTGACCATTAATGGACATCGGGCCGAGGCCTTGCGTGACACAGGCGCCAGTGTGACGGCCGTCCGCTGTCACCTGGTGAAGCCCGAGCAGATCCTGCCGAACATTCTCTGCCCCGTCCGCTCAGCCGACAATTCTGAAAGTATGTGTCAAATGGCCTGCGTCCCATTCGAATGGGGAGGGGTCTCCGGCCTGTTGAAGGTGACGGTCCGGGACGATGCCCCCGTGGACTGCCTCCTGGGGAATGACCTCGAAAGTTCCCCGTGGGCCACCGTCGAGAGAAGAGAGCACCTGGGGATGCTGGGCCTCCCGGACTGGGCCTGCATAACCACCCGGTCCATGGCCGCCCATGCCGTCCCCCGATCAGAAGAACCGGAATGGCCAGCACCTCCGCCCCCGGTCGCCCCAGTAGAAGACAACGACGAGGCCAGCCCCCCAGAACCAACGACCGAAGGGGACGCGCAACCCCAGGACTTTCCCGGCCTGGCTCAGTGGCGTCAAGAAGGGGGGCCCACCCAAGAACAGTTCCGCCAGGAACAAAAGACCTGCCCCTCCCTCGAGGGACTCCGCCAACAAGCCAGCGCCCAGAACGCAGGGGACTCCACCGGATCTCACTGGGTCTACTGGGATAACGACCTGCTATACAGCGAACAAAGAATCGCAGAGCTAGGGGCCGGTCGAGTGCTGGTGGTACCTCTCCGCTTCAGAGACTTCCTACTCAACCTGGCCCACGATGTCCCCCTGGCTGGACACCTGGGCCAGGACAAAACTTACAGTCGCCTAGTGACCCACTTTTTCTGGCCGAAAATGAGGAACGACGTCCTGAACCACTGCCGGTCCTGCCCCACATGCCAAGCCAGCGGGAAGAGTGGTCGGAAGCTGAAAGCCCCTCTGCAATCCTTCCCTGTGGTCACCACCCCGTTCGAAAGGGTAGGAATAGACATTGTGGGGCCTCTGGACCCCCGCACGGCACAAGGACACAGGTTCATCCTGGTACTGGTGGACCATGCCACCCGCTACCCCGAGGCGGTGCCCCTACGGACCGTGACAGCTCCGGTGGTTGGCCGGGCCCTAATGGGGATCTTCTCCCGGGTGGGCTTCCCCCGAGAAGTCGTCAGCGACCGAGGCACGAACTTTATCTCCAAATACATGAAGTCCCTCTGGCAACAATGCGGGGTCACCTACAGATTCACGACCCCCTATCACCCCCAAGGGAACGGACTAGTGGAGCGTTTTAACCGCACCCTCAAGGGGATGATTGGGGGATTGGAAGAGCCCCTCCGTCGCCAGTGGGATGTACTACTCCCGTGCCTCCTCTTCGCCTACCGAGAAGTCCCCCAGAAGTCCCTCGGCTTTAGCCCTTTCGAACTCCTGTACGGGCACCCTGTGCGAGGGCCCCTCAGCCTAGTCAAGGAAGGTTGGGAGATGGCCCCCCTAAAGACCCCTCCAGACGTCTTCAAATACCTCCTGGCCCTACGCAATCAGACCCGGCGCTTCAGAGAGATGGCCAAGGCGAACCTCGAGGCCAGCCAGGAGGACATGAAGAGATGGTATGATCACAATGCCTCCTCCGTTGAGTTCGAGCCTGGTCAACAAGTGTGGGTGATGTCCCCCACCGAACCATGTGCCTTGCAAGATAAGTGGACGGGGCCCTTCAAAGTGGTCGAGCGCAAAAGCCCCGTCACTTACCTCATCGACATGGGGACCTCCCGAAACCCCCTTCGGGTCCTCCACACCAACCGACTCAAACCACACTTTGTGCGCTCAGAACTCAGCCTCCTGATGGCTACGGACAGTGGGGCAGAGTAAGACTCCGAACCCCTCCCGGATCTCCTGAAGACTCAGGAGAATGACGGCTCCGTGGACGGGGTCCGGCTCTCTGACGCCCTCACCTCGGAGCAACGCCAGGGCTGCCGAAACCTCCTGCTGCGGTTCGCTACACTGTTCTCCCTCACCCCCGGGGTCACCCCTTGGTGTTTGCACGACGTGGACACCGGGGACAGTCCCCCTATTCGACACCGGGCCTACCGCGTACCAGATCGGGTACGGGCCTGCATACAGGAGGAAGTGGCCAAAATGCTCACGATCGGGGTCATCGAGCCCTCGGACAGTCCCTGGGCCAGCCCGGTTGTATTGGTTCCCAAAGCCGCTGCCCCCGGCACCACACCTGAACTGAGATTCTGCGTCGACTACCGGGGCTTGAACGCTGTCACCCGGACCGACGCTCATCCGATCCCCCGAGCGGACGAACTGATCGACCGGCTGGGGGCCGCCCGCTACCTCAGTATCTTCGACCTAACAGCGGGCTACTGGCAGATCGGTCTCACACCCCGGGCTCAGGAACGGTCAGCCTTCTCTACCCCCGATGGCCACTACCAATTCAAGGTCATGCCCTTCGGCATGAAGAATGCCCCCGCCACGTTTCAACGCCTTGTGAACCAGGTCTTGGCGGGGCTCGAAGAGTTCAGCGCTGCCTACCTGGACGATATCGCTGTATACAGCCGCCACTGGTCCGACCACCTCCTCCACCTCCAAGAGGTCCTACAGGCCCTCCAGCGGGCCGGCCTCACAATTAAGGCCGGCAAATGCCAAATTGGCCAAGGGTCCGTGACCTACCTTGGGCACCAAGTGGGAAGCGGGCTGGTGGCCCCGCTGCAACTTAAGATTGCTGCCATCCAGTCCTGGCAGCCCCCCGGCACCCAGACCGAGGTCCGAGCCTTCTTGGGGCTCACCGGCTACTACCGGCGGTTCGTGAAGGACTACGGCAGCATCGTGGGGCCCCTCACGGGTCTCACGTCCAAGAACCAACCAAAGCGAATTAACTGGACCCCCGATTGTCAAGCGGCCTTCGAGAAGCTGAAGGCCGCCCTGTGCACCGCCCCTGTGCTCCAGGCCCCCGATTACAGTCGGGAATTCGTGGTACAGACAGACGCCTCCGACCACGGCATCGGGGCCGTTCTTTCTCAATTAAACCCCGAGGGTCATGACCAGCCGGTGGCCTTCATCAGTCGACGTCTCCTGGCCCGAGAACAGCGCTGGAGCACCATCGAGAGGGAGGCCTTCGCAGTGGTGTGGGCCCTCAAAAAGCTCCGGCCCTATCTCTTCGGTACCCACTTCCGGGTACAAACCGACCATCGACCCCTGCAGTGGCTGATGCAGATGCGGGGGGAGAACCCAAAACTATTGCGCTGGTCCATTTCCCTGCAGGGAATGGACTTCACCGTGGAGCACCGACCGGGCCGAGACCACGCCAACGCGGATGGCCTGTCACGATTTTTCCGCCTCGACGAGGAGAGTCCCCAAGAAGATGGGTGACTCTCCCCGCCTTCAGCTGGGGGGGACGCATGTTGGACAGGCCACACGAAGGGCTTGCTCCCTCCCCGCACGACAGGGCCCAAGCTCCGGCCCGCCAGGCGTGACCCACGAAAAGCACCTGCACCCCGTCTCCCGACGGAACTTCTGCCCTCGGACCTCCATGCATCACGGGCCCCAGCCCCACCGGCTTCCCCGGCCGGGTCAAGCCGCCATCTTGGGCCCTGCACCACAAGGCCGCGTGGCCTCCCCCCGACCCTAACCCTGGGCCTGGCCGGCCCCGACATCCCGGCACCACCATCCACCCAGGAGGTGAGCGGACCACTTGGCAGGTCAATGGGAGAACGAAGCGTCAAGAGCTCTTCCCCCGCCAGGTGCCGATTGCCTCCAGCTCCCCCAAGCGCTGGCTCCACCCCCTGCTGGGTGTCTGGACACCTTCAACCCGGACCCTCCGACCTCCAAGTGCGAGGGCCCGGACATCAAAGGGCGCCTGCCCTATAACTGGAGCAGCTCCGGAGCAGGATGGCAGTTGTATCCTGGAGTCGGGAGACACCGAGAGAACTCAGCCTGGACGGACTACTGGCGCTGCCGTAGCCCTATCTTGCGAACTATCGTCCTGCCTGCTGGCGCTGCCGCGGCCTTCTGCAACATCCATCCTCGTCGGGACCTGCTGGCGCTGCCGCGGCCCGTTGTAATGACCATCCTCACCGGGACCTGCTGGCGCTGCCGCGGACCGTACATCGACCATCTTCACTGGGACCTGCTGGCGCTGCCGCGGACCGTGTATCGACCATCTCTACCGGGACCTGCTGGCGCTGCCGCGGCCCGTACCAGCTACACCACCAAGCTCGAGGATTGTGAGCTAACCATCCTCTCATCCGAACTACCTGACTGGTAAACAGACTGTCCCGCTACCCCCTTCCCTATCCTAAGAGACCTAAATCGAGGGGACCCCTGAGTCCAGACCTCCTTGTACTATTTCATCGTACCTTAAGAAGTGCATATAAAGAACGCTAAATCTTATCCTTGTGTGGTGTCTGTCTGTGGGGGGGAAGTTACTTGTCTGTACGATCGCTGGAGACGGCTCTCCCCGGAGACCTCTCCCCCCTGACCTCGGCCGACCCTCCCGGTCCGTCTAACATCCGGGAGTGCTATACCCCCATCGTACCACCGTAGTGTAAGTTTCTGGAGCGATATGCGTGGCGTACCGATCCACAACAGGTCTCTTTCAGTGGCCTCAATATCTGCAAAATACTTTTGTGGGACTAAATCGGGGTAGTTTTGGAGGGCGTACAAAAAACGCGGTAGCGCCATCATCTTGAATAGAGCTGCCCGACCCAGTAGGGACAATGGGAGCCTCTTCCAAATGGCGGTGTCTTTTTTTTAATCTTTGCAGAGGTGGTAAGAGATTCATCTCGTAACGGGTCGTCACATCCATGGAGATAAAGATTCCAAGGTACTTGAACCCTTCCGTGGCTATCTTGATCGGGCAGTCACGCGGTATTGAAGGGGGGGCGCCATGTCGGACGTATAGTAATGATTTCTTCCAGTTAATGCTGTAACCAGAGTTTTTCCCGAAACTGGTGAAAATGTCCAGGGCAACTCTGAGGGATTTGGAGGGGGAGGCAAGGTACAAGAGGATGTCATACGCATAAAGCGAAATCCGGTTCTCCCACCATCCGTCCATCTGAGCCCTTGTAATGAGAGGTCCTGTCGTATCCAGGCCGCAAGAGGCTCCAGGGAGAGGGGAAAAAGCAGGGGTGAGAGGGGGCAGCCCTGTCGCATCCCTCTCTCCAGTGTGAAAATCTCTGAGATTTTGTTGTTCACCACAACCTGGGCTAATGGCTCAGTGTAGAGGAGGCGCACCCACCCGATAAAGTTAGGACCGAAGCCCATCATTTTGAGGACCGCCATCATATAAGGCCATTAGAGCGTGTCGAATGCCATAGCGGCATCCAACGATACTTCCTGGATCGTGTGGCAGCATCCTAACACTCCGTGGAGTCGTCACAGGTTGAGCGCTGTGTTGCGGTGCTGCATGAAGCCCAATTGGTCTGGGTGGATTAGTTTGGTAATTATTGGCTTGATCCTATTTGCGAGGAGCTTCGCGAGGATTTTGGGTTCAGCATTTAATAATGATATTGGCCTGTAAGATGTGCACAGCTCTCTAGGTTTCCCTTCTTTAGGGATGGCCACCAGAGTGGCGATACACTGGTCTCTCGATAGCTTCCCCAGAACTTTACTGTCCTCAAACATATTCTTAAGGTGTTGACCCAGGCAATAAGGTTTGAGCTTGTACAACTCAATAGGGAGGCCGTTGGGTCCTAGGGCTTTCCCAGGCCGGAGTTCATTGATTGCCTTAGCCAGCTCTGCTACGGTGAGTTCACCGTCCAAAGTCTCTCGGTCGTCGTCAGAAAGGGTGGGCAGCTTAATATCGGCCAAAAGCGCGGAGGAATCCTCCTCCGAGCGCTCCGCCCCCCTGCTGTATACTCTTTTGAAATGTGCTGCAAACTCGCTGATTATCTCCTGAGGTTCAGTAAGGGGGGCGCCCCCTCAGTCTGAAGCATGGACACCACCCTCTGCGCTTTTTGCTTTTTGTCTAGCCAGGCTAATAATTTGCCCGCTTTGTCCCCTTGGTCATACAATCGGCCGTCTCTGTCTCTTGCTAGGTTTTTAGCGGCATCGGTAGCTAGTTCCTTATATTTGGCCGCTTTAAGCTGCATCTGATGCAGAGCCCCCGGAGTCCCGTCAACCTGTGCTACCCCCTCCAGAACGAGAAGATCACGCTCGATGGTAAGCATTTGTGCCTCCTTTTCTTTGCATTGTCTGGCAATTATGGAGAGGGCTCCACCCCTCAGTACGGTCTTAAATGCTTCCCAGAGGACAGCAGGGGATTCCACCGTCCCAACGTTTTCTCGGAAGTATTGGTCTATCGAGCGGGTGATCTCCCTCTTGATCCCAGGATTGCGTAAGAACCAGGGGTTTATGGGCGCAACACAGCCTACCTTTTGTTCCCCAATAGTAAGGTGTTCCCATATAGGGGAGTGGTCAGATATACCCTGTGCCAGATGTTTGAGCTCTCGAATGGTAATGTCTTGCTGCAAAGGTATAAGGATATAGTCTATCCTAGAAAAAGCGTGGTGTGGTCCAGAGAAGAATGTGTACTGCTGTAAGTTTGGGTGGCGCATACGCCAGAGGTCAACTAATCCGAATGCCTCCAGGAGATTGGAGAGCCACATGTGCCCCGTCGCAATGTCTCGGGACGGGTGCCTATCCAGTCCTCCCGACACTACTGCGTTGAAGTCCCCACCAATTAGAAGCTGCCCCTCAGGAAGAGAGAGGAGAAGTTTACCCAGATCATGGTAGGACTGAGTTTAGAGACCCGGTGGGATATAAACCGTCACCAAGTTAAGTCCTTCCCACTTCCCTGAGAGCACTGCATAGCGCCCCAGCTGGTCAATCTCCGAGTGCTCAATGTGTTGCCGATGAGGTGCGTTTCTTGCAAGAGGACAATATCTGGGAGGTGCCGTTTAACAAATTGAAGTACTATACTCCTCTTGAGCTTGTCTCCCAACCTGTTAACGTTCCAACTAAGGATTTTAAGCCTTTTATCCCACCTTGTAGCCATCACTGAAAGCTATCCCAGTACGTAATCCGTAGCTCCTGCAACACCGCACCATCCCACAAGTACATTCCCTGCATGACTAACTTAAGCCCTCACCCCCCAGACATCACCAACCATCCAGAAATAACAATGAAACTGTCGTCCCCGCCACCCTGCTACCCTTCCACGTAGGTTTACAACGACCCACATCCCCAACTAGCAGAGTGCCTTTCGCCCCGAAGAACTGTTAGGTGGGGAAGGGCACTGGCACCGACTCCAGCCGCTGAGCGCCTTTCCCCATATCTTTAGTAGCTGTTCAAGCTTATGCATACATACTACGAATAGACCCAGACGGCACCATCAGTTCCATCCCGCCCCCCACCAAATGCATTGATCAATGTCCCATGGTCGGCCGGGCATTTTGCCCATGAAGTGCAAATAATTAAATTCAGGAAGTGTCTCCAGCCCTACCCGTGTAGATCAGCCCCGTTCCGGACATGGAGAAGACAGCGCCCTCCCGGTTGGCACCGCCCCGGGAAAACCAACCCCCCAATAACATAGAAAAGATTATACATTACAGTACGACTTGCAGATATCTGAGAAAGTAGTCTCTCCAATCAACGCGAGTCCACTAGCGTCTCTGAGCGCCGCCCATGTCAGGGCTGCGGGATCTCGATCGCCATGAGCGCTGACTCATTCTGTCGGTGTCAGACCTGCCATCCAGTGATCCCGGTGACTTGGCCCGGGTGTCTCTCCACTCGTCCCCTGTAGCAGTTGCCGACGTCTGCGATGCGCCTCTGTCTAGCCAGTCCTGCACCTCTGAAGGCGTAGTGAAGAAGAGGGATTTGCCACCATCGATTATTTTGAGCTTTGCAGGGAAGAACATCATGTATTTAATACCTTTTCCCCGAAGCGCCGCTTTCACCCCATCAAATGAGCGCCGCTCCCGTTGCACCTTGAGCGTAAAGTCAGGGAAGAACCTGACTGTTGCGTTCTAATATTGTAGGTCTCCCATCTGTCTGGCGGCCTGCAAGATTGAGTCCCGGTCCCTATAGTTGAGGATTTTCGTAATGATGGTCCGTGGTGGGGCTCCAGGTTTAGGCTTGGGGATAGGCGCACGGTGCGCCCTTTCGACAGAGAACATAGTAGAGAGCCGTTTCGGTTTCAAGCAGTTGAGGATAAAATCTTCAAGGAAGAGTTCCATAATAGGCCCTTCTGAACCTTCTGGAACGCCAACCACGCGAATGTTGTTCCGCCGGGCCCTTCCTTCCTGGTCTTCGAGCTTCAAGGCTACCTGGCGGTGTTGGTGTACAAGTTCGTTAACCCTCTGCTCGAGCTTCTTGGAGGAGGCCTGGAGCTCCCTGATATCTGTCTCATTGGTTCTGGCCTTGTCCGACGTCTTGTTGAGATCGGCACGTATAAGATTCATCTCAATGGACATCTTGTCAATTTTCATCTCGAGGGTGGTCCCTAGATTTTGTATGGCCGCCATTATGGAAGCCAAGGAGGGTTCAGCCGGTGCCGGTTGGCCCCCCGCTGCTCCCTCGGTCTGAGAGGTCGACAGCGGGACCGCGTATTTGTCGAGCTTGTTCGTTTGGGCAGCCGCAGCCCCCTTAGGTTTCATGTTGCTGTCTCCTTCGTCTAGGCCGCCGGCAGCTGGGGTGTACGGAGGTAGTGTAACGCCTTCCCATGAACGTTCCGTAGGCAGGTATAGATATTACTCTTCCGGTCGACTTGCCGCCGTTTGGTGTCGCTGTGCAGCCCCCTACCGCGGTCCCCACCTCCACTCAGCAGGGTCCACCTGTACTGGCAGGCCTCGAGCGTGCGTCGCGTGCCAGCCAGATCTCCTTTTTCCGCCACTAGCCCCCACTCCACGCACGGGCCAGCCAGAAGGGGATAATGAATGTGTTCTCTTTGGGCCCCCTCCCTCCCCGAGGGGCTGTGCGCCTAGATCTCTATGCAGCCAGCAATGTTCTCTTCTGAGTGGGGCCTAGTTCCCTCGCCGCGTCGCAGGCAGCCCCACACTCTTTCCCGCCTCCGTACCTGGATCCTCCAGCGTAAGGGCAGCAGAGACCAACCTCCGGCTGTGTCTCACAATGTCTTGGTTCTTCAGGGGCTTTTCATCCCCCCTCGAGAAGGGCATGTCAGGTCCTAGGCTGCCGGAGCACAGGGAGGGGTTCACGTGCAGGCGGGGTCCTTCGCAAACCAGTTATTGCCAAGGTGTAATGTAGCGGGGCCCACACGTGGCCTCCAACACAGCCTTCCCTCAACAGCAGTCCTCAAGCCTCATGCAGCAAGCTGTTAATATCCCTCACTGCTGCACTCAGGGCCACGGTTTACCGCCCGATCCCTTCGTTTAAATGTGGTGGGGTTGGTGGAGGCGCCGATGCCCGGCCATCCTCCCGAGAGCAGGCGCCCCCGCTGGTCTTGATTCCGGGCTGTCGTGCAGGTGGCAGAGAGAAATGCCATTCACCAGCTCACAGGCTCACCAGGCCGCCGCCATGGGCACCAGGCACGTCGTATTGACGGAGGCGTCTTCAAGTCTCCGAGCGTCAACACCGATTGCCGGTCCACATAGGGGCCGCGGCTCGCCACACGGCCCCCCTCAGGCACTGTGATGAAGTTGGTGGGGGCGCCGATGCCCGGCCGCCCCCCCCTGATGGCAGGCGCCGCTGCAGGCCTCAACACCGCGATGTTGCGTATGCAGCAGACGGGAGCGCCCGCCACCCGCCTCTCAGGCTCTCCTGGCTGCCACCGCCAGCCCCGGACACGCCGTGGCAACGGAGGCGTCCCAGAGCCTCCGAGTTGCAGTGTCCGGTGCCGCTTTACTTCCTTGAGGTCATCCCCACCTCTCTGACGTGCAGCCTACAGGATTATAGCCGGATTTTTGGGGAATTAAGGCTTCGCTACCGGCGGAGCTCGCTACTAGGCGGCCATCTTTGCTGGTGCCAAACCATGCCCCCTTAAGGAGCTGTCTTGAGCTCCACAAATGCTCCTACTCCTTTAAGTTTACCTGCAGTGGTAGCTAATCGTAAACATTATTAGAACCTTTGAAAGACTAGTTGAAGCTGTTAACTCTTCTACAGCTAGGTGCTTGCTCTTAGTCCCAAAGCCATTTGAATATACAAGGGCCAGATATAGGATTACTAAAACGCTCCACGAAATCAGAACACTTATTTTTCTGCAGGAAATTAGTGCAATCTAGAATTATAAATTCTCCTTCGGTTCAATTAAACAAATCAACTCAGACTAAGACACACAAAAATAATGATTTGTAAAAGCAAAGGCCAGAACAAGAAATTCTGTAACCCTCTGACATGGGGAGAACTCATATTTACAGTGATATCATCAAAATAAAAACAATTGCTAAGGGCCCCTTATGAGCTCATCAGTGTACTATTATTGTGAGACTTCAGTCGAATCCCATGAAGAAACGAAGAAAAAATATGAGCCTGATTTAAAGTTTGGTGGGCAGAGTTAAATCTGTCAGGATGATGGAAGACAATACCTGCACAATCCAGGGTGACAACCGTATACCAAATTTAGAGTTGTCCGCTGGCTGTGTGGACAACTCTTAACATTGACAGGATCAGTTGTCATGGCGGTTCCGGTCTATGCCGGAAAATGTTTGACGGACGGACCATCAGAGCTTCCAAACACTTCTGCCACATATGTCTCTCCACCACCCTTCACTAGTTTTCAAAGTTTCACAGCCCATTAATCTGGTACTGAAGCTATCATTGCTGGCATTGGTTCTCACTGCTATCACATCTGGCAATCAGAAACCTTTGTTACTCAAGATCCCACTGTGGGCCATCTGAGACTATCTGGAGCCTCCCCACCCCATCATCCACTCATTGGAGCCTTCTTATGACCCTGACCTCTCCTTTTACTGATTGCAAGTGCACTTCGACTCCCTTTGCTAGACATTAAGCATTTTTGCTGACTTCAGCTATCTGAATTTCTCAAACCCTTTTTGCCATCCTTCACAGACCACAGTCCTTTTAACCAATCCACCTTTAAACCCCTCTGTCAAGTTTCATGCCTCTGCCCTCTGATCCACACTCCAACTACTGTGCCAGCATCAGACAGTGTCTGCTATCATTTAGAGGTCATAGTGTAAAAGTCTTGGCTTTTTATTCACTTAGCATGCTTTGATCATTCAGCAAATACTTACCAGTCCTATAAGTAGGTGGAAAAAGTGGGAGTTTCTAGGGGTTGATGGCACAGGAAGCTTGAAAAAGAACTGTTTATATATGGGATATCCTAATACATGTGGCTTAGAATCACATAAGTGTCCTTCTGCTACAGGTCTCCTTCATTCTATGCCTTCTGTTGTTGGTCTTCTTCCTGGTCCTGTTTTAATTCCTCTATTGCTGGGTTATTTTGGTCTTCTTGGCCCTGGTATGACTAGTTCTGTCCACACTGGTATACGTTTCCTGATTCTTGTGCTCCTGGTTCTAGTCCTTTCTAACCTCAGACTTTTTTTGCCCTGTCCCTTCCTTGTATTAGCCCCTCCTGCCCCTCCTGATCCCGGTGCTACTGATCCTTCCTACCATGGTCCTGCAGGCTTGCTTGTCCTTCCCTATCTAGCCATGTTGTCGTGTTTTTCCTAGGTCTGGAAGTCCTAGTCTTCCTGGGTTGGGTCATGCTGATTCTCCTTGCCCTGGTCCCTGTCCTTGTGGTCCACCTATTTCTGCACCCAAAGGCCCTGGTCCTTATTAGGCCCTCTTGGGCTGTGTCTAGTCATTTTGATCCTAGTCTGGTCCCATTGCCCCTTGTGGCTCTGGTTGTCCTGGTTGCCCTGATCCTCGCCAGCCTGGGGCCGATACCCCATTTCCTGTTCCTCCTGCTCCTTTTCCCCTTGGTTCTGGCTTTTCTGGTCCTCCTAGCCCTGATCCTGTGCCTGCTAATCCTGATCCTTGTAGTCTACCTAATTCTCCCCATCGGTCCCCTCGCCCTAATGGCCGTAGTCCACATGCTCCTGATCGTTCATCTTGTCATGATACTGTAGGTCCTGGTCCTCCAGCTCCTTGGTCTCCTGGTTCTGTACTAACTTGCCAACTTAGTCCTGGATTCTCCTTCTTCAGGTCATCTTATTCTTAACCACCCCACTTGGTTATCTTGGCTCCTGTTTTCCTAGCCCTCCTTTTCCTAGTCTTCCTTTTCCTCCTTGCCATGGTCTTCCTTGTCCTGTTATGTCAGGTCCTGACACTCTCGGGCCTCTGTAACTTGATGTTTTCCCCTTGGTTGAGGTCCCACTGGTGCACCTTCCCTGGTCATCTTAGCTCTTGTTCTCCTTGCTCTGGTTATCTGACCATTTCTATCTGATTCTACAGGTCTTGTTACCCTTGTCTTCTTCACTCTCAGTCTGGGTTGCTCAGCACTGGTCTTCTAATTCCTGGTCTTCACAGTGCATGTTCTCTTCCGAGTGTTGTGCCCACTAGACGGGATTCTCTTGGTTTCAGTACTCCTTGATTGTGTCCTTTTGTCCCCAGTCCTCCTGGCCATCCTGGTCCTTCCAGGCCCTCTTCTCCTAGCTCTTCCTGTTGCTTCCTGGTCCTCTTAACCCTCATCTTTTGGTCCTCTTCACCCTATTCATCCAATTCCTGGTACACCAGCTCTTGGTCCTGCTAGCCCCCTCAGCCCATCTGGCTCCTCGCGTTCTGCTCCTCTTAGGTCTTACCCTCCTAATCCTTGTCCTTCTGGTTTGGATCGGTGTGTTACTCCTGGCCCTGTGCCTTGTCTTCATGATCCTTCCGTCACTGCACAGACAAGTTTGGGCCGGCTTGGACCTGGCTCTTTTTTTTTTAATCCTTCTTAACCTCGCCATTTTGGTTAGGGTGACTATCAGTTCATAATTTTCACGGACTGTTCATAATTCCTCCCTCATATCCATTGTCCATGATTAACGGTTTAACAAACAGCATTGATAAATGAAAATTCCCCAGCTGAAGTGGAAAGGAAAGAGTCACCTGTGCTGTTCTCCTGAGGAAGGAGCAGAGAGATAAACAAGAAACAAGCCTTTTTGCCAGGGTGCCTGCTTCTTGAAAGAAATGCAAATATGTACAATTGGTTAAATCTGTAATTGTAAAAGATGAGAGGTACTGTCAGGGTGTTCTAAGCTGAGCTGTGGAGTGCTTGCTTTTAATTGACAGTTATTAAAAAATGTTTGCACTAGGTTTAATCTGTATATTACTGAAATCTATACTTTAGAAACACTTTTTATCTTTAACCTAAATTTATATGTGCATTTTGTGGCAGCCTATATTATACTGTGTGTAATGCATGTTTAAAATAATGACTTACACATTTACCATGCTTTCAGGGACCTCGTACTACAAACAATACACAAGTCACTTTTCCCTGCTGCACCAAACAGTGTTTAACTATATGGGACTCTGTTTTCACACATAGGCATCTGTAGTAATCACATTAACTTATAGAGGTTTCATAACATAAAATGGTGCATTTCCCACTTATTAATTTAACTATCATTTATTTTTCATTTAAGGTGTGCGTTATTTTATATGCAGTTACTTGAAAGATGGAAGATTACCAAAATAGTTACAGAATATTTTGCTCTTTTTAGTCAAGTCTTTGATTCTGCCTCTATGTTCAATGACCAAGTCCCCCTTGCAGTATTCATGCTTTTTAATGCACTTCAACTGCTGCTTTGAATAGTTATGTAGGCCCAGATGTAACATTTTTCTACGCAACGCAGCAAGACAACTTGCCGCGCTTGGTGACTAGGAGAGAGCATGATATGGTGCATTCCTGTCCTCTGCCTTTGCTGGCGCATAACCTTCAGCCTAGTGCCAACGCAGGCACCTTTGCGCCATGCTGCCACCCATTAGAGCTGTGCAGCTAAAAATTAGCATTCTAAGTCCGGAAGGGCTATTTCACTTGCAGTCACAGGTAGCTTTAGAATGGAAAGAGCTAACCGGAGGCGGCCAGACCCCCATATCAGACGTGGGAGGTGTCTGAAGAAGGAACAAGGGATGAGCAGGAGAAGTTTTGCCAAGGTAGCCCCACCATCTTCACTGGTACCAAAAGAGGAAGTTAAAACCACAAAGCAAACTAGGCTCAGGACAGTTTTGCTCTGCTCAGATTTCCATCCTGCAAATCAGTGGGGGAATAGTAGATAATAATCCCTAGGTATCAAAAGGTAACTGATTCCCAGATCAATCTGGCATCTAATTGTACATAAAGTGGAATACTATGATATGTTAAATAAATACTTCTTACATTACAAAATCTTTATCATGTTCTTACATTTTACATGTGTAATTTCCATCCCAATTTTTGGGAAGATTCTACATGTACTATGGCACTTAGGGATGAGCCAGAACACTTGTTCGGCCTTCGCTTGACTGCAGAACCATTTAAAGACATGGACAGAGTAGGCAATGGCCCAGGGCACAACCTTCCAAAGAGTCTGGCCCCTGCTCACCCTTCACAAGCACGGCCAGCGGACCATTGCACCAGTAGAGTTTGACACGGTGGGAAGGTGCTGCTTGTTCAACCACTTGACAGTGCTTCTTCTGTTTTTCTCCTCTCTGCTGAGATAACTTCCCAGGTATCCAATAACTTTTGATACTCATGGTAGGTCTATCATGTCTGATTTTAGGAATTATCCCACCTTGTTCTTCTCTTCCTTATTCATCCTTATTCGCCCATTTCTTAGCAACAACCTTTTGAATCAGTTGCTCTGAATCTCTCATCTAAACTCGATTCATCCTGCTTTTTAATTGGCAGATCAGGCTTACAGTTCTGAGATAAACGTAGAGTCTTGGACGCAGACTCTAGTGCTGTGAGACTACAGACAAGTTGTGGGTACCTCACATCCTGACATTAAGTGCAAGAAGTTCGCCCACATCATCTGCTCTGCCTCATTAGATGTTTTTAAGTTTAAAGTCCACTGGAGTTTGAGGTGAGCCAAATGTGTTTGTTCAACTTGTCTAGATTAGCAGAAGGTCACATGCCTTAATGTTTCCCAAACTGTTTGCCATAGTTTTTAAACTATTTCAAAACATAATCAAATTTTGCTGTTGCTTTTTTTCTCCCAAAAATATTGGGTAAATTTGGGTAGGGCAGATACCCCTCACACCAAGCTTAAGGGCATTAATTTACTATTGAACAAGGAGATAATGTACCACCTGAATGTAGCTTACCTAGTGTCTATCACATAAAGACAATAGTGAATAAATGCAGAAAATAGTAAATAAATGTACTGATAAAATAGTAGGGTGTGACCTCTCCTTGGATGTGCCTGTAAAATGGACCCTTTATCCTGAATTTTGACCCTTTGTGCTAAATTTCTGTCCATGAATTCCGACCCTTTGCCCTGAATCTTTTACAGTCCTGCCCAGAATTTGCCTCCATGCCAGGTGGTAACCCTAAATTTGGTTCTGGTCCTACTTGCCATCCAGGTCCAGTCCCCTTGGTCTTTATGGCTCTTGCTGTTTTGGGCCACCTGATTTTTTTCACTTTGGTCCTTCTATCCCCAGGTCCTGGTCTTTATGCTCCATTTGGTTCTCTGGACCTGGTCCTAAGACCCCTGGCAGTCTTAGGCCTATTCCCGGTCTCTTTGCCCATGATTCTTCTAATCATACTAGCTCTGGTTCTCACTTTACTTGCTTATTCTTGGCCCTTGGTTCTACTGGCCATAAGCCTCATTCCCCTAGTATTCTCAATCTTTCTTCTCCTTGTCCCCCCAGTCAATGTAGTCCTGGTCTTAGTACTGGTACTCCTTTGTCTAGTCCTTCTATATTGAGTCTTCTGGTGCAGGTCCCACTGGTTCTACTAGTCCTCATGGGCTCCTGGGTTACCTGTTCCAACTTGTGCTTGTCCATCTGACCCTGGTCCTCTCTATCAATGTCGCCTATTAATGGTCCCCCTAGGTCTGCTCTTCTCCAACCCTGTGGCACTGGTCCCCCAAGTTCCCATGTTACGGGTCACCCTGGTTCATGTAGTCCTTTTCACCCTGGTGTAGGGTCTCTTGAGTCTGACCCTCATGGACCTTCTATTTCTGGTCCCACTGGGCCTGGACTTCCTGGCACTTTATATTCCTCCTGGTCCTACTGATCTAGGATCTCCAGGTCCTGCTAGCCCTGGCCAATTCCAGTTATGGTCTTCTCGGTCCTGATCCATTTTCTTCTGGACCCTTGGTCCTCCTTGATCAGATCACTGTGATCTTGATCCTCCTGTCTTTCTTTCAATTGGTCTCCAGGTACTGTTATTCTTTGGTCTGTTCACCTGAGTTGGCTACTCTGGGCTGTGGTTGTCCTTGTCCCTGTGCTCCTGGTTGGTGTGTTTGGGCCCTCCTAGCCTGCCTCGTCATTATGATCTAGGGCCTACTGTTCCCTCTATCCCTAGTACTTCTGTTCCTTCTGGCACTTGTCCACAAGGTCCTGATCCCTCTGTTCCACCTCCCCCTGGCCCTCCTCATCCCATTCACCCTAGTGCCAATGCCCCAGTCCTCTTTTTGCTTATCCTGTTCCCCTTGTTTGTTTCTGGCCCACTATGACCTTGGGAACCACGGTACTCGTGGATTAGGTCTCTTTGCTCCTGGTTCTTCCAGTCCTGGTCCTACTCGCTCTGGTCGTCCTAGCTCTCCTGGTGGTAGTCCTCCTGGCCCATATCTTCCTACTTGTACTTATCCTCCTCATACGGGTACTACTTTTATTATTTTGGGATTCCAGATTTCTTTTGCTAAGACAGCACAGTCAAGGACAGAAATTAGGGTACAGTAGAGACAGGACCTTGCCCACTTTAAACGCTGCTTGGCATGTTAAAAACAAAAACTACAATTCCCAAGATACATTGAACAGATGATTAAAATGTCAATGTGCCTGCAGGGGCCACTCACAACATGTGACCAATAAGCAAATATGCCTGAAATCCACTCTGCTTGGTAAATAGTATTAAAGAGTGTGATGAGTGAATAGACACTCCTCCAGAGAAATACCCAGCTGCATTGCTTGCCTGTCTACTGCTTTCCATTCCACAGATGCCCCATCCTCAATTTACCATCAGCAAGTGTCCCAAAGAACTCTGCCCCCAAGTACCAATTGTCTACAGTAACTGCCCCAGGTCAGAAACACTAAGCAAACACAATCCACCTTAAAAAGAAGCCTAAGACTAGCACCCATCACACAAATCCTTAACCATAGCACATACTACATTAGCCTATCTGTGCGCTTAATAAAATCACAGTATCTTCTTGTTCGAAATTCTAAGACTAGTATTGTGAAAAAGTTCACAACGCCTTATAAGAGCACAACACGTACCAAAGTAGGCTAATGTTATACGTGCTGTAGTTAAGGATTTGAGTGACGAGTTTGCCATACTTTAATCATTGAAAGAATGCATGTTTATGTGGCGAGTAGTCGCAACACGGTTGTAGTTTGCTGACTTCACTTCCCAAGATCCCCAGGCTAGCACTAGTCCTCAGGAACTCACAACTAAAATCCTTAAAGACATACTACCTAAAGTCCCTGAACATGTAGCATGCCAACTACCATCTATCCCCACTTTAAAACGTCTAATTACATGCACTAAAAAGCCCACAAACAATACCCCACCTGCTTCTAGTATATATAAGGACATAGACATACCATAACATTTAACAATAACACATAAAGAGGAGCCCATCCTCTGACACGACAATTTAAAAAAAAATGAAAAACTAATCCTAATCATCACCACTGCAAACAACTCAATGAAACTTTACCCAATGCCAAACCTGGATTTTGAATGGAACCTTCAAAATGTGTCTCAAGTCATTCACTTAAATATACACAATACATGATGAATTTCAAAACATCAATATCCCTTTCATAAATGCTTTACTCCCTAATAAGCAATGGAGTACCTACCTTGATCTCCTAAACCATGTAAAACAACAAATAACTAATACCCCCCCAAATAAATCGCATACTTTGAACAAGCTATCATTCAAACAATCTTAAAAATATACCACCACACAGTCATACAAGACTGCTACTTTCCACTTTAATCAAAGTATATGGCAACACCGTCAAAAATCTACACTAAGGGCCTGATCACGAGTTTGGCGGTAAGGGAACCAATGTCGAAAAGACGTCAGAAAACCTGTCGCCTAGTTGGTGATCTGCCCGTAGTATTATGATGTTGGCAGTTTACAGAATGAAAGACCGTCGGAGCACCACTGCTAGTCATTATCCTACAACCTCAATGGTGGCATGGGGAAAGCAGCTGTCAGAGGGCAGTACATACAAGTTCACAGCGATCAGAATTATGAGTTGGCTTTCCATCGAGCTGACCATGGCAGGAAGACCTCCTGCTTTGAGTCGGCAGAATCAAAGTAATTGAGGTGCATACTCACCCATTTCCTTTTCGTCTGTCCAGTCTCCCACGTGGATCCCTTCCTCCCGGGCCACCCTTCATGGCAGCATCTTGACTCTGAAGAAAACAACCATGTTGGTGCCGAAATCCAGGGAAGTCCGTTTTGCAGTATTTACCAATTGACTGGACTGGGCACATATTGTCTAGACTTTAGAAAAGGCAAAGTACTGGTAGTAAGTATTTTTTCATGTGTCATCCATATGTGTATATTTAACACTTATGCAGTGAATATATACACACATGCATCGACACACATGAAAAAATATTCCCCGCCATCAGAAACACTACAGCTGGCCCAACTGTGACATCGTACTACGGGAGGCGGAAGAACGTCCCAACGCGGTCTTCTTGGGACCGCCGCTTTGACAGTATGGCAGTTAGACCTCCGAACTCGTGATTAGGCCCCAAGTGTAAAATATTCCACTAACAGCCAATTCACCTTCAAAGTCAAAGAAGTGATTGCACTAGATTGTGTTCCGGTCACAGAGGTAGACAACCACTATAACATACTAACAGAAACCCTTACTATCAACAAAATGTAGACAAACTTAGTCCCCTAATGGACTATTTTGAAGATACATGGGGTGGTAGACTGCATCGATCATGACACAGACCTCAAACCAAATTCCGGATACCACAGTGGAATTTCTATGAAAGCACCTTGGTGCAGGAAACCAAAACAAACAACGCAGTGGAAGGATGGCATAATGCCTTCCAATCCACACTAGACAGAACTCAACGTACATTTGACAAATTTATCCAAGCATCACAAAAAGAACAAAGCTACCAAGAACTGAGGGAACAGAACAAACTGTTACCAAAATTGGACCTAAACTTAACAAACAAACAAATTCTTTTTTTCGAGATGGTATAAAGCAAAGTCAGAATATTCATAAATGACAGAGTACTGGACTACTTATAAGTAATAGCCAAACCTAGCCTTTAAAATACATATTAACCTACAATAAACCTCAAAAACCGTAACATACTCTAACACAATAAACCACATTTTAAAAAAAAATAATAACAAATGTTTTACTACATTAGTAAAAAATGATATAAAGTAGAACATTATTATTCACCGCGCACGGTGAAAAACCTTAAAAAAATAAATAATAAATACATAACTTAGCATTTAAAAAACCGTACAAATTCACTGAAAAAACCATAGGTTTCACACACGTTATAGTTAGGAATTAGCATTTAAAAAAACTTGCAAATTCACTTAAAAAAACATAGGTTTCACACGTTATAGTTGGCTGGACATTTCACTCGTAAAAAACCAATGAAATTCCCCCGTTATAGTTAGTAAAGGGAACTATATCTCACGTGACCGCAATCCAGTGCTAATGACGTCAGATATTACATCACTGATGACATATGTGTCTTTCTGTAAAATAAATATTTATTAAATATGTATAGCTAAAGGTTAAAGGAAGGAAAAATGGGTAAATAAGTGTCTAAATACAGTTATGTAATATCTGACGTCATCAGCACTGGATTGCGGTCGCGTGAGTTATAGTTCCCTTTACTAACTATAACGGGGGAATTTCATTGGTTTTTTACGAGTGAAATGTCCAGCTAACTATAACATGTGTGAAACCTATGGTTTTTTAAGTGAATATATATATATATAGATATATATACCAGCACTTACTTGAGCCATCTGATGCACTCTGGGAGATGTATGCCGCACCAGTCATTTGACCCAGGACGTTTTAAATGAACACACGCACGTAGGCACTTTGCTACTGCTTCCTCCCGTGATCAAGGCAGAAGCGCCGAAACATGTAGGGTTTAAGGAAGTGCTTGGTGCAGTGTTATTTCTGAATATATAAACTGACTCCGGTAACGGGCCTCTGCTCTTTGAACTCACTTGCTGTGAATTGACAGGCTTCTCCGTGCCAGTTGTTGATAGGCCGCCCTGAAGGGTTGGGGGCTCCCTGTTCGGAGGATTTGTTGTGGACTTAATTCAGGAGCATGACCCACACACTGCTGGTTCTCCTATTGAGGATACGCTAGTATAGCAAAAAGCAGCAGCAGCGCTGGAAGGTATTCGGTGAGGAGGACTTCCTGCACCGATCGTACCAGAGAAAGAACTTTGTCCAGAGATGTCAGAATATTCCAGCATCATGCCGGTAAATATTATCTTCATGACTGGGCTCCATTTGGATGTTACTAACATGGTAGTGCATCAGTAAACGTGCAATAAGCAAACTAAGAACAATGCCATGTAAATGAGAGCTTCGTAAAAATACAAGCACTTACTTGAGCCATCTGATGCACTCTGGGAGATGTATGCCGCACCAGTCATTTGACCCAGGACGTTTTAAATGAACACACGCACGTAGGCACTTTGCTACTGCTTCCTCCCGTGATCAAGGCAGAAGCGCCGAAACATGTAGGGTTTAAGGAAGCGCTTGGTGCAGTGTTATTTCTGAATAAAGAAACTGACTCCGGTAATCGGCCTCTGCTCTTTGTACTTACTTCCTGTGAATTGACAGGCTTCTCCGTGCCTGTTTTTGAGAGGCCGCAGTTTTTTGGTTTTTTTTTAAAATCGCGGGGTGCTCGCACGGTGCGCCACGGTGAAAAACCCTTAAAAAAAAAAACATATAAGAACGTGAAAAGGGGGCAGGGTAGAGAGTTCATGACCCCTTAGCCTATGTCAGGGGGTCCCTCAAGGACCACAAAGGGTGAGAAAAAACATTTTTTTTTTTTTCAAAAAATCGCATGGTGCGCGCATCGTGCGCGCACGGTGAAAACCCCATAAAAAAAAATTAAAAAAATTAAAACTGTTTATAATTTTATAGAAGATATTAACTATGCTGTTCAACTTTATCCAAATTCAAAAAAACAATTATATAAAAAAAAATTAATACATACATAAATTAGCATTTAAAAAACCTTTGAAATTCACTAAAAAAACCATAGGTTTCACACACGTTATAGTTAGGAATTAGCATTTAAAAAACCTTGCAAATTCACTTAAAAAACCATAGGTTTCACACACGTTATAGTTAGGAATTAGCATTTAAAAAACCTGGCAAATTCACTTAAAAAACCATAGGTTTCACACATGTTATAGTTAGCTGGACATTTCACTCGTAAAAAACCAATGAAATTCCACCGTTATAGTTAGTTCAGGTAACTATAACTCACGCGACCGCAATCCACTGCTGATGACGTCAGATATTACATCACCGATGACATATGTGTCTTTCTGTAAAAATAAATATTTGTTATATATATATATATAGCTAAAGGTTAATGGAAGAATAAATGAGTAAACAAGTGTCTAAATACAGTGATGTAATATCTGACATCATCAGCAGTGGATTGCGGTCGCGTGAGTTATAGTTACCTGAACTAACTATAACGGTGGAATTTCATTGGTTTTTTACGAGTGAAATGTCCAGCTAACTATAACATGTGTGGAACCTATGGTTTTTTAAGTGTATATATATATATATATATATATATATATATATATATATATATATATCCAAACGAAGGTTGCTCACCATTGAGACGCCACACACAGCATGTACTTCTCTTATTTATTGGCAGGCTACAGGGTTTGCTGCATCATTGTTCCAGCATGTACAGGTTCGCCAAACGCGTTTCGGGCTCTCCTCAGCCCTTGTTCACTGGCATAGTAACGGGAAACAGTAGCGAGTTCATCATCACACTTGCAATCATTATATATCCCGCCTCTGTGGGCGTGTGCATTAGTGGCATTCTGGTCTTTGAAGTTCAATTTCAACCCAAGTGGGTGTTACTGTTCTCCAATTGTCTTCACTTTCCACAGTTGGTCGCTAAAAAAATAAGGCTTAAAACCCTGTTTCTTTCAAGTCCTCACCAAAAAGGCCATGCCGTTCCTCATGCGCTATTTGTAGTAATCAGCGCCGGACCCGCACTTCAGCAGCGGGGCATCCCGCGGCCTGAGCGGGCCGCTTAAATATCCAAACGAAGGTTGCTCACCATTGAGACGCCACACACAGCATGTACTTCTCTTATTTATTGGCAGGCTACAGGGTTTGCTGCATCATTGTTCCAGCATGTACAGGTTCGCCAAACGCGTTTCGGGCTCTCCTCAGCCCTTGTTCACTGGCATAGTAAAGGGAAACAGTAGAGAGTTCATCATCACACTTGCAATCATTATATATCCCGCCTCTGTGGGCGTGTGCATTAGTGGCATTCGGGTCTTTGAAGTTCAATTTCAATCCAAGTGGGTGTTACTGTTCTCCAATTGTCTTCACTTTCCACAGTTGGTCGCTAAAAAAATAAGGCTTAAAACCCTGTTTCTTTCAAGTCCTCACCAAAAAGACCATGCCGTTCCTCATGCGCTATTTGTAGTAATCAGCGCCGGACCCGCACTTCAGCAGCGGGGCATCCCGCGGCCTGAGCGGGCCGCTTAAATATCCAAACGAAGGTTGCTCACCATTGAGACGCCACACACAGCATGTACTTCTCTTATTTATTGGCAGGCTACAGGGTTTGCTGCATCATTGTTCCAGCATGTACAGGTTCGCCAAACGCGTTTCGGGCTCTCCTCAGCCCTTGTTCACTGGCATAGTAACGGGAAACAGTAGCGAGTTCATCATCACACTTGCAATCATTATATATCCCGCCTCTGTGGGCGTGTGCATTAGTGGCATTCTGGTCTTTGAAGTTCAATTTCAATCCAAGTGGGTGTTACTGTTCTCCAATTGTCTTCACTTTCCACAGTTGGTCGCTAAAAAAATAAGGCTTAAAACCCTGTTTCTTTCAAGTCCTCACCAAAAGGCCATGCCATTCCTCATGCGCTATTTGTAGTAATCAGCGCCGGACCCGCACTTCAGCAGCGGGGCATCCCGCGTCCTGAGCGGGCCGCTTAAATATCCAAACGAAGGTTGCTCACCATTGAGACGCCACACACAGCATGTACTTCTCTTATTTATTGGCAGGCTACAGGGTTTGCTGCATCATTGTTCCAGCATGTACAGGTTTGCCAAACGCGTTTCGGGCTCTCCTCAGCCCTTGTTCACTGGCATAGTAACGGGAAACAGTAGCGAGTTCATCATCACACTTGCAATCATTATATATCCCGCCTCTGTGGGTGTGTGCATTAGTGGCATTCTGGTCTTTGAAGTTCAATTTCAATCCAAGTGGGTGTTACTGTTCTCCAATTGTCTTCACTTTCCACAGTTGGTCGCTAAAAAAATAAGGCTTAAAACCCTGTTTCTTTCAAGTCCTCACCAAAAAGGCCATGCTGTTCCTCATGCGCTATTTGTAGTAATCAGCGCCGGACCCGCACTTCAGCAGCGGGGCATCCCGCGGCCTGAGCGGGCCGCTTAAATATCCAAACGAAGGTTGCTCACCATTGAGACGCCACACACAGCATGTACTTCTCTTATTTATTGGCAGGCTACAGGGTTTGCTGCATCATTGTTCCAGCATGTACAGGTTCGCCAAACGCGTTTCGGGCTCTCCTCAGCCCTTGTTCACTGGCATAGTAACGGGAAACAGTAGCGAATTCATCATCACACTTGCAATCATTATATATCCCGCCTCTGTGGGCGTGTGCATTAGTGGCATTCTGGTCTTTGAAGTTCAATTTCAATCCAAGTGGGTGTTACTGTTCTCCAATTGTCTTCACTTTCCACAGTTGGTCGCTAAAAAAATAAGGCTTAAAACCCTGTTTCTTTCAAGTCCTCACCAAAAAGGCCATGCCGTTCCTCATGCGCTATTTGTAGTAATCAGCGCCGGACCCGCACTTCAGCAGCGGGGCATCCCGCGGCCTGAGGAACGGCATGGCCTTTTTGGTGAGGACTTGAAAGAAACAGGGTTTTAAGCCTTATTTTTTTAGCGACCAACTGTGGAAAGTGAAGACCACTAATGCACACGCCCACAGAGGCGGGATATATAATGATTGCAAGTGTGATGATGAACTCGCTACTGTTTCCCGTTACTATGCCAGTGAACAAGGGCTGAGGAGAGCCCGAAACGCGTTTGGCGAATCTGTACATGCTGGAACAATGATGCAGCAAACCCTGTAGCCTGCCAATAAATAAGAGAAGTACATGCTGTGTGTGGCGTCTCAATGGTGAGCAACCTTCGTTTGGATATATATATATATATATCTCACACTTGTAATCTCCAAAGAATCCGTAGTAACGAAGAATGGAAACCACGCAAATCCAGGTAAGGCACAATTGTTGTTAGTTTATTGTCAGCCGAGTTTCACCAATCTGACGCGTTTCGGGCATCCGCCCTTGCTCACAGATATATATATATATATATATATATATATAATACTAACCAACCAACCAGCTTAAAAACTAACTCAATCCATAATATCAAATAAATACAACAAATAATTTAAACAATACCACATAAAAAAACAAACATAAAATAAACATAACAATATCACAGCAAAAACATGGCTATAAAACTTACTGTTTTGTAGTTGCAGATTTCTTGCCAAATCCAGATAGTAAAAAAATAGCAATCCACCCAAAAATTAATAAAACGAATACAAGAAAGACAAAAACAAATTTTTTAAATATTAACAATCAAACCAAAATCCTTTAAAGCAGTCCAAAGTCTGCAGGTTCCATAAAAATACTCCAATTTTTTTTTTGAAAAGTATCACTCCAGAAAACCCCCAAAAATAAGAAAATCTAATTAAAAACAATTGGTTTATAATAAATTCCTTTCAAACAAAAAATTGTAAACTCCAACTTCCCATTGAAATCATTCGCAAACACAAACCTCTAATAGAAAAGTTAAACACCTCCCTGTACAAAACATTACAACTCCAAACAACTACATTGATAACATTTAAACGTAAGTAACATCATAATTTTAGAAAAAACAATCATACATTAAAATTATTTTTTTTTTAAACACGACATGACATCATAATGCAAAACACAAACAAAAACCCATCTAAACATACCAAAAACTCTTAAACAACACTATATCAAACTTTTAAACGCCCACCCTAAATTCCCCCTAACCTTAAAACCCTTAAAAATCCACAAAATGGGGGGGGGCGTGGCTTGGATGGCCATCATGGCGGACGTGTGCTAGCTAGCTCCGTCCAGCCCGACAGACATCCTGCATTTATCCTAGCTCCCTCAGACCTTAAAGCAGTCCTAGAGGGGGCATTTCGGCGCCACTGACCTGAGGTGGAGGTCCGGTGAGCAGTCGCGGCGCCTGGTGCTGCGGGGGGCCGGAGCTGGCGTGGCCACAAGGCGCAGCCTTGCGACAGACAGCGGAGCCGGGGCGTGGAGTTTGGCGGGCCCTGGTGAGCAGTGTGAGTGGAGTGGCCGCCCGCTGGCGCTGGTGGGCGCGGTGCATCATCCTGTGTGTCCAGCATCGGAGGCAGCATTCGTGGGGCAGATCGGCCCTGGAGACCCGGCCGGGACATTGGTGAGGAGTCGGGTGAGGGGGGCGCACTGGCCCGCGGGGTCAGGCGGCAGCGTATTGGGGCACATCAGTTGAGGAGGAGGCCTGTGTCTGGGGCCCCCGGGCTCGGGAGTGCCCCTCCCCGTGAATTTGGCCGCGGTAGTCTGGATGGGGGCCGGGAGCTGTGGCAATACCTTCCCCCCCCCCCTCCCACGGGTCTGAGCTCCCGCCTGGGGATCGGCGGCTAGATCGGGCCGCGGTGGGGGGCTTCAGAGGCTCCCGCGCTCTCCCTGCATGCCTTTGCCGGTTTCCCAGTGGACCCCTCCCCTCCTATATTGGAAGTGGTGAGTGGGGCTGTGTGGGCCTACTTTCGCGGGACTCCACTGCTATTGGCAGAGATAGGCCCAGCCTAATTCGTGGCCTGGATGGGCATCCCGTGGCGGACCTGTGGTAGGCGGAGGGCCTGGAGTGGCAGCGCTACAGCCGGGTGAAGTACCCAAGGGCCCCTGAATATCACGGTGAGGGCCCGGGGTGAGGGCGATCGCTGGTGGGCCGGAGCTGGTGGTTACCCCCCGCCCAGACCGTGGAGGCAGGGTCCAAAGTCAGAGGCTATATCGGGCCGCGGAGGGGAGTGCGAGGGGATGGTTCCGGACCCGCCTTTTCATCCAGGGGGGGTCAGCATCGGTGGTCGAGCGGGCCGCGAGGGGCCGGGGGACGGTGCCACCGGTTGAGTCACGCGGCTTGGGTGTTCTGCAGCACCGGAGCACAGAGGGCGTTTCCCCCCCCCACGCATCGACTTGAGTTGGGATTTGGCATTCGGCTGGTCCACGTCTGTACGGATGGCAGGGGGGGCCACACGCTGGTCTAGGCCACCACTGGTGGATTGCGGGCCCCGGACCGGAGGTGCCTTCCTTCCTTCCTTTGGGATCGGACCGGGTGTCAGATCTGCTCGCGGCGTGCCTGCACTGAGGGGGTCCTTGTGCCAGCGCTCAGTCCAACTTGGCCTGCATCCACGGGGTGTCCATTGAACGCCACCATGACAAGGGATAAGGGCGGTGGTGGATTCACAAAACATGGGCCTATAGACAAGTTCACCGGCCCGGGAGCGACGGGTGGTGCTACGGGGAGTCCCCAGGAGGTCATACCGGTTCTGATGGTGGCAATCACCCAATCCAGGGACATGCTTAATGCCAAAATTGGTGCAGTGGGCGCAGATGTTATGTTACTATGCCAGGATCTACGGAATGCAGTGTCCCGCATCGTGGAAGCTGAGACCCACATCTCAGGGGTGGAAGATGATGTTTCGGTCCTCAAGCAGAAGGTGGCAAATATGGAAACCATCCAGAAGGGCTTGGCGCTCCGAGTTGAGGATGCAGCAGAGAGGCGGGCCCGGCGGAACAAGCTGCGCTTCATTGGATTCCCGGAGGGGTGCGAGAAAGGTGATATGGAGTGTTTCCTCAGACAATGGCTGGAGAGCTGGCTCCCTCCGGATGTCATGTCCTGGTGCTTTGTCGTGGAGCGGGCCCACAGAGCACTCATTCAGAAACCACCGGTGGGGGCTCGTCCATGACCGGTGATTGCGAGACTCTTGAACTACCTTGACCGTGATACCGTGCTGAAGCAGGCTCGGGCCAAAGAACCTTTGCTCTATGATAACCACCGTATCTTAGTGTTCCCGGACTATACACGACTCGTCCAGCAGCAACGCCAATCGTTTATGGTGGCAAAAGCAAGACTGAGGGACCTCAAGCTCCCGTACGCCTTACTATTCCCGGCTCGTCTACGGGTGGCGTACCAATCCCGAAACCCACTTCTTTGACTCCCCGGAGGAGGTGTTCAAGTGGACAGATGAAACCGTGCGGGTGCGGGTGCATACGCCACCTGGGCTGCAATCCGATTAATCTTTGAGTGAGGGGCCGTCGAAAACTTGCAGAGGACAGCGCCGGAGGGGGCACAGAAGATCTCGGTCCGAGAGGCGCTCTCTGTTTTGCAGAGCTTCCTCCCGGGGAGACCCTACTTCCCAACATCGGAGACTGGATCCCTAATCTTTGTGAACAAGATGGCGCCGAGATGACCCTCTAATTGGACTGTGTGACTGCTTGATTTGAGCTGTATGGAGGGAGCCCTTAGGAGGGCTGAATCCCCACCTGTCTCGTGCTCGTGGGGGGTGGACCTGGGCGACATGGGTGGTAAGTTGGGTATCCACTGGCGGGGGGCGGCCCGTGCCCCCCGTTAGGGGCTTGGCGCCAACCCTGCCGTGACAGGTACTTCAGCGTTTTTGAGGTATGGGGTGGGGGGTTTGTTATGGGGAAGGGGTTTGGTTAGGGGTATGAGTTGCGCTTTCACACTGGGTTCACCACGGCACGCACACACACCGTCGGGACCTAGTATCCGTGTTACACCACTGCATTTTACCGCATTTTACCCAATGGCTAGTGGGGTAGTTGATGCTCGGGTGTCCCCGGGCACCATCCGCATCGTTAGTTGGAATGTGCGTGGGGTCCTGGATAAAATTAAGCGGGGGCTGTCCTGCGTCAGGCTAAGAGGGCCGGAGCTGACATCCTCTTTTTGCAGGAAACTCATTTGCTGGGCTCCAAGGTCCTGTGCCTGCAGCGCTATGGCTTCCAACAGGTCTTTCACGCTGGGTGCATGCAGAGTTCCAGGGGAGTAGCAATTCTAATACACTGCAGGGTCCCATACGTGCATGCGCAACAATGGCTCGATACGCAGGGGTGGTACCTATTTCTCCGGGGCACGATTGCGGAGGACCCTATTGTGTTTAGCTGTGTGTACGCCCCCCCCCCCCCCCTCTGCAGTGGTCTTTGGTGGAACGGCTACTCACCCTGTGGGCTGACATGCCAGACGTGGCCTCTGTGGTGGGTGGAGATTGGAATGATGTGGTGGATATGGGCTGGGACAGAAGCAGGGCTGGTGGGGGCCTGGGCGGCAATCATCCCACGAAATTGCATTCTCTGGTTACAAGCCTCGATTGGGTAGAGACCTGGCGACACACTCATGGTGACAGGAGGGAGTTTAAGTACCTCTTGGCGGTCCATAAGTCATTCTCTAGGATGGACTATGTTTTTGTTCCCCGGGCGACGGCAACGAGTGTAGTGTCTGCTGGGATCCTTCCTCGGGGGTTATTGGACCACTCTCCGGTGTTCGTTGAGCTGCAGCTGGGCAGGGGAAGGCAACCCTTCCGTTGGCGCCTTTCAGTATGGAACTTGCAGAATGCTGAATACGAGAGGCACATGAGGGAGGCGATCGTGAACTACTTTATCGCCAATGTGGGGTCGGTCTCCAGTGTCGTGACACTTTGGGAGGCACTGAAACCCATTCTACATGGGGTGGACATAGCATGGTGCATGGCGGCCCGTAGACAGCAGTGATATGAGTTGGTCTGGGCTGAGGTGGAAGTAGAAGCGCTTGAGCGTCGGAGCCGGGAGGCGGGTGATGGGCCGGCGGTGCGACAGCTACTCCTGGCACAGCAGTCCTATGCCTCTCACCTAATGGACGAGGCTCGTCAAGTCTGGCTGGCAACGCGTAGCAGAATCTGTCAATGGGGTGAGTAAGATGTTACATTGGCTCTGCCAGGGCGCTCTACATCCCCAGGCCCTTCTGGGTGCGCTGGATGAGGGTGGGGCACCGATAATAGACCCTAAGGCCATGGTGGAGAGCTTCGCCACCTATTATGCAGATCTATACGCCACTCGGGAGTGCTTGCCGGAGGCTACGGTCGACAAGTTCATTGCGGACCTCCCGCCCAAAGCGGTGTCTGACAAGACGCGTCAACAACTGGAGCTTCCCTTGTCAGAGTGGAGCTGGGTAAGGCCCAGGGAGAGCTCAATTCGGGGAAGGCGCCTGGACCCAATGGGTTCCCCAGTGAGTTCTTTCGCCAGTACAATTTACAGTTGGCGTCTTATTATCGGGTGGCAGTGGAGGAGGCCAGGGAGGCCGGTCGGCTGCCCCCGGACTGGAGGCATGCAGAGGTGGTGGTGTTTCATAAGCCTGTTCGGCCCCCGGAGCAACACGCCTCTTACCACCCCATCTTACTTCTTAATGTGGAGGCCAAATTTTTGGCTAAAGCACTGGCTAACCGCCTCTTGCCCCACATTTCGGCCTTGGTACACCCAGACCAGGCCGGGTTCATGCCTCAGAGGGCGACGCAGCACAACATAAGGCGGGCACACGTAGCGCTGGCAGCTGTCCGACGGAATGGGGAGCCGGCTGCACTCTTACTGGCGGACATGGACAGGGCATTTGATTCCCTGAGCTGGGTCTACCAGTTTGCCCTCCTACGTAGACTTAATTTTGGCCCCCGTTTTTTGTCGTATATTATGCTCCTGTATACCGATCTGACAGCGTCGGTGCGTGTGGAAGGAGCGGTCTCGTCCAGCTTCCCTATCTGGCGTGGCACCAGACAGGGGTGACCCTTGTCGCCATATTTATTCGCCCTAGCCATGGAGCCATTGGCGGCCTGGGTGCGTATCGACGCACAGCTTACGGGATTTTAGTGGGCTCCGGGCCTCTCCGACAGGATCGCATTGTATGCGGATGATGTCCTTCTTTTTCTAACTGCGTTGGATAGGTCGGGGCCCCGAATCCTGGAGATCATGCAAGTTTACGGGGATACGACCGGGCTGTATATGAACCCCCGTAAGTCCACGCTGTGGGTCTTGGGAGCTCGGGTGAGAGTGGATACGTGGGCGTCCATGCTACAGGTGGCAGTGGGAGGTCTCAAATACCTGGGAGTGTTCTTGTAGGATGCGCCGGCCATATCTTGGGAGCGGAACTTGGCACCGGTCTGGGAGCGCGTTCGTACAGACATTAAGACCTGGTCACGCATGCCCTTAACAATTAATGGCAGGTCGGCAATCTTCAAAATGGTTGCGCTCCCCCGCCTGCTATACCAGTTACAGAATCACCCATACCCGATCGTGCCTAGATGGTTCCGGCAGGTGAACTCTGTGTTGGGGCAGTTCCTTTGGGGGGGGGGGGGGCGGTGCGTGTGGCATTGCGTACGTGCTTTCTCTCCACTTACTGTGGAGGTCTGGCGACCTCAGATATTCTATCGTACTACCAGGCCTCGCACCTGTTAGTTCTTAATGAGTGGTGGTATGGGGACAGGGGGGACCTGGCCTATGCATTGGAGCAACACCTTATGGGGCCTCACACTCTTCACATGATTCTCTACTCAGCGGCGCTGCGTGGTTCGCTACCACCGGTGACAAAGGTAGTATTCCAAATTTGGTGGCAGTCACTACGACGAATGGGGGGTGGAATACCCTTACTAGAGAAACTCCTCTGTGGTACAATGGACGCCTGCCTGATCTAGCGGCCTTGCAGGGCTTTCGGGGATGGGATGCCATAGGTATTTCCACCCTGGGGGATGTCATGCGGGATGGGTCCCTTAAGTCCTTCCGGGATCTACAGGTGGAATTTTGCATGCCCAGGTCAGAGTTCTAGCGGTACCTCCAGCTCCGCTATGCGCTTTCCCCCAGCCTGGAGGGCCTTGACTCTTTACCCGAGTTTAGCCCATTGGAGGCGAAGGTTTTCATGGGGGATCTGGAGACCAAGAAGTTCTCGTGGATATATCAGTACCTGGTCACTCACATTGCTCCTATGCTTGAGAAGTTACGGGGGGTGTGGGAGGAGGATGTGGGTACGATGGAGGAAGAAGACTGGAGGGAGGCCCTAGCTGTCCCTTGGGGAGCAACCATAGCGATGCGTCTCCACCTCATTCAATTTAAGTACCTCCACCGGGTATATTTTACTAGGGTTCAACTGTGGTGGGCGGGATTGATTGCCTCCCCAGAGTGCCTTCGGTGTGGCGAGGTGGAGGGCACATTCCTGCACACGGTTTGGCAATGTTCATCACTGGATCGTTTCTGGATGGGGGTATTCTCCTGCCTATCGGAGGTTTTAGGGTGGGCACTCCCACACACACCACAGTTCATCCTGCTGCATGTGATGTAAGGGATCGGGGGAAATGTTTATAAACAGCATCTTATGCAGCTGGGCCTCACATTAGCGAAACATGATATAGCCAGGAGGTGGAATTGGCCCCCTCGGTGGCCGCCTGGAAAAATGGCCTTGACTTCTGCATGGGGCTGGAACAGCCAATTTTTGTGGCCCGGTGATGTACGCGTAAGCACTACAAAATATAGAAGCGGTGGGCGGACTATATGGGCTTGTGGCTGGAGCCTCCGATCGCAGCAGATGAGGGTAGGGATGGGGAGGTTGGGCCTGGCACGGGGGGGTTGGGGGTAGCCTGGGGTGTGTGTGTGCTAAGACTGGCACTTTCCTACTTCTGTTCTGGTTTCTCATTTATTATTTCCTTTAGTCCTATATTATCAGCTGGTGGACTGGTCTCAGGGGTCGTTGCACAACTCGGGGGGGGGGATGCGGGGGGGGGGTAAGTTGGGGATGGAGGGTCCGATATCCTAACAGATACTCAACGTCAAATATTTTGGTTGCTTTGTTTTACAAAACGGTCAGTTGCTGTCCTGCAAATGTATGTATAAATTGATATAGCAGTGGTCTCTGGGGTACAGAGCCCTGCGTCTTCTGTACAATTTGACAATAAAATATGTTTAAAAAAAAAAAAAAAAAATCCACAAAATGGGACTTACCTATTCCGATGAACAGCAGCACCAAACTACGATTTGCCCGTAAAAATTACAAAAAATAACACCAATAGAAAAATGGCCGCCAAATGAAACTAAGAAAATGACTATCTCCTCATAGAAATCAATGGGAAATATTGTTAAAATGTTTAATATATGTTAACAAAAATGAGAGAAATTATCAAAAATGTTAAACATGTCAAACAATGTTGTAAACAATGTTCCCAAAATTGTAAAGTATACATTAAATATAGTATAAAATATACACAGTTATTTAATATGTACTAATATTAAATAAGTTAAAATTGCTTAAAAAGTGTACAACAGTTAATTAAAAGTTCGAAAATTATATTGAATGTAAAATAGCATATGAAAATGTATATTATACAAATATGTATACAATCTATTTTTCCTTTTTTTATAATAAAAAAAGAAAATACTTTATATCTCTCTAAAACTTCTATTCTTTTGGTTTACAAATATAATTAAAATTACACAAAAAATAAAAATTGTGTGGCATCTATTTATTATACTAAATTTAAACAGTTAAACAACTAAAGGGGTGACTTTTTTCAATTCCCACTCCAATCTAAACCAACTCAGGCAAGGTGTTGGACACTAAAGGGGTGACATTTACTATTCTCACTCCAATCTAAAGCAATTTAGAGAAGGGGTTAGACAGTAACGGGGTGACATTTACTATTTACACTTCAATCTAAACAAACATGGGGAAGCTATAAAAAGTTATAAAACAATTTGCATATAGAAAAATTATTAATTACAAATTATAATACACATTTTTTAAAAAAAAATATCCACACTTATCCCCTATTAACCCAACATCCCACTACTAAAACAAAATTGTACATTTAAAACAATATTAAAACAATTAAAAGTTACAACAATTTAATAAATTCAAAAATTCTAAAATTATATATTTAAAACACAAACATAAAATAAAAAATACAATACATTAGATACTATTTTACACGAAATGTCATGTGGATAGTCTCATCATAGGGTCTGTCACTTGAGTGTCCTGTTCTCCAAGTGACATCATTGCCTCCACGAGGAGGGAGACTGTCTGGAGGTAGAAAGTGGTTGGTAAATTAAAATTACCTCCCATCCTGTAGGTAAATCTTTGAGGGTGAACAATTAGATAGGAATAAGACTATCTAGGGGATGTGTATCAAGAAGACACTTTTCTTCAATTCCAAGAGGCACAAGACACGTTTGGGGTGAGCCCTGGACATTACCTGCAGTACGCAAAACTAGCGAGGAAGGCAGGGAGATTTTGATTGGTTTCCCCCCCTCACGGACAGTGGAAGCTATCCTATAATTTTGCACCTCATGCCACACCATAAAATACATGTTTAGAGCCCTAAAAAGTGACAAATCCTGCAAAGAGCCTAAGTGAAAGTCAGGCTGGGCAGCTAATATAGGGGCCCAGTTCGCAGATGAGGTCTAGGACTAGGCATGCACACAGGTTAGAGCAGCCTCGAGCAATGCAAGGTTCAAGCACAATTTAACTGCTTGCACCACACTTATCTCACACTGGTAGTCCTTAGTAAAAGTTGTCCTGAGTGTGATGCTACTGGGATTCTGCCCTTTCAATTTTAGAGACAGTAACTGGGATTCCCCTGGAGCCGGGACCACTTCAACACATAGTAGAAGTGATTCCCACAACAAATGGAAAGAAAATGCACCATCCATTCTTGAATCTGGAGCTAGTGTTAGCATGCAGAAGGGTCGCATAGTGCTGGATGGGGGACAGGAGCCCCTAAATTTCTTTGTGGCATGGGGACTTAAGCAAATGGTACCATGCAGAAGAGAAACAGATTAAATTGAATACACATGACGAGAAGGTCCAGGATGACTTGCAAATATATGTGGACCTGCTGTACCATTTCATGGGCAGAGAGGAGGGTGTGTTGGGATCCACTGGAGGAGGGAATTCCGCAGGCGGTGGTTGACCCGCGCAATCTCCCCCAATACTTCCGACAACAACATAAGAGGAGCGGAGAGGTGCTCTGGAGGGAGACTTATCATCCGTCTGGGGACACTGACATTTTTGTTTGAGGCATGTATTGAAGGAGGATTGGTGGCTCGCATTTCTGATGGGGATTGTTCTACACGTATCTTGGCAGGATTTCATGCTGAAGGGATTTGTAATGTGCTGTTTACCCTGCCATGTCATTGCTGCAAAATAACCCTAATAAAGAAACAGTTTAAAAAAAGATTGTAGTAGTAAATTAACCTGTACTCTACAGGAAATTCTGACAAGAGAAGTAATGGCAATTATAGAAGATATGGGTGCTTTACCAGCCTTGCTCAACTGAGCGTAATCAAGATCTTTGTAGACTCAGTCTTCATAAATTTCCTTAAATTCCTTGATTTGAAAAGAATTGGTGAATAGGCATGCAAAAATGTTGTGGCCAGTCTATCAGCAGTGCAGGATGTGAAGAGATGATATTTCTTTTCCATTCTATAGCAAACAGATTAACTCACTTTGTGACTAATTGCCTAGGAGGGGGCTAAAGCTGTTGATGCTCTCCAGACAGAATGATCAAACTCGCTCCCTTTTGTTTGTTAACATAATACAAGATTGTCATGTTATCCAGCAATTTAGGACTTTCTCTACCTCACAATGTCATCAGAATGCCAACAGAGCCATGCTCTTTTTTGAGGATACTCTATCTAACCACCGATTCCTGCATTTACACTATTTCCCAGGTGGCAGACTGGATCAGATGTTTTCATAGCAGTGCTCCTCTGCTCTGCTTGGTTGTGCTGAGTGTCTCCATGTTGGCTTTGTTCCAACACGGAAGTGACAAAGAGGTGCTGCTTATAAGCATTATCCTTGAACGCCGCTGTCTGTTTCTTGCTTGAATCTTTCCGCGCCCTCAGACGTAGATTACAAAATACCTGGAATTATCAGTGTGCAGATTTCTAAGTTGGAAACTTGTTGGATGGTAAAAAGAGACAATTTCACATAACAGGGAGCTGTCTGCAGTTAGCTAGAGTATCCAGCAGAAAGAGCATTACGAAACTAAGTAACTTGTTCTTCTGATTGATATTTTTTATTGGATTTTTTCAAGAAGAAGAAACAGAAGAAACCGAAATAGAAAATAAAATAACAGTGGTATGTGGCGAACAGCAAGGTGGCATTAACTCTCCCTCTTTTCTCTGAATGATATTTTTAACCACAGATTTCTCAATTTTTTAGAATACATACCAAAGCAGTACCTCTCTAGGTGGGGAGTTTTTGAGTGGGCTTAAATCAAAAAGTCCTGCAGGCCTGACTAAGTGAAATGGCCTTACCATCAAGCCTGGTAGTCAGGGCAGTAGTACTTCGTAAACGGGTGCTTTAACTTCCACATCGCAGCCTCACAGGTGTCTAGAACAGGCACTCCACATGCCAGTGCAGTGGTGGCATCCTTTTCCCTGATGTGATTGGCACTCAGTCCATCTGGAGGCTGCTTTTTAAGCAATACATAGTAAATTTTAATGCAAAGGACTATCCCTCTTGACAGAATCCTTTTCTACACCACCTTACCTTTCTTTGCCCCAAAGAACCCCTCAAAAAGCTGATCCTTCAACCGATGATCTTTTAGTGTGATCGATGTAAAAGCTTATAGATCTTTTGGGGTTCGGCCAATTGGAGTCTCTCCTCCTAGTTTGAGGAGTGAGGCGATGCAAAGAATATTGGCAGGGTGATTGATTGGCCAATGTGAAAAGGAGTCATGAGTTTCAACAAGAAGGCTGCCCTGGTCCTCAGCACCAGTTTTGTGTGAAAAAAGGCGGTTTAGGGCAGTTGCACTGAGAGAGCGTGGTGCTCAATCACATGACAAGCTGAAGTGATTGCAATGAGAAATAAAGTCTTAAGAGCCAATAGATGCAATAAGCAGCTGTGCTTTGGTTCAAATGAAGAAAACATGTGAAATGTCAGGACCAAACTAAGGTCCCACTGTGGCATCACAAACAGTTTTGGAGGGAACATGTTTGTTAAACCTTTAATAAGCTGCATCACAACAGGTTTCTTAAACAAGGATGGTTGGTCTGGTAAGTGGAGAAAGGCCTTAATGAAAGATAAAAACGTTTAACAGTGTCCACCGCAAGGCCTTGCTGGGCCAAAGACAAAACAAGCAACCTATAGGACAGCTTGGTTTGTAAAGGTTCTGTTTTGTGGACTCCACACAAATTCATACATTTGTCCCACCGTCCGGCGTAAATAGACTTCGAGGGAGTGTGCCTAGCAGCCAGGATGGCATCCACAACTTCAGCTGGCAATTCAAACACAGCCAACTGCCGCTCCTCAGTCACCACCCATGGAGGTTTAGGTTAAAAAGTCCAGGTGGAGAACTCTGCCCTGAAGCTACGATAGAAGATCCTCTCAAAGTAGTAACCTGATCAGACAGCAGACACACATGCTCAGAAGTTCCAGACTTTCCAGGCCCAATCCAAGGTAACCAGGGTGACTTGGATCTGATCGCTGCTAAGTTTCCTCAGAACTACGGCAGGAGAAGCAGAGGCGGGAAGGGATAGGGCAGGCCTGTGTCCCACCCAAATAGAAATGCCTCTCCTATGAAGGTCCTTTGATAAAACTCCACCACACTAGGGTTCTCTTCATTGCCAGCAGATGCCTTGTGTCATCTTGGGATGCAGCCACCATTTGTTATGTGCCAGGCACCACTGACTGAGCTTCTCTGCCTTAGTGTTCAATGGTCCTGCCAGATCCTTCACAATCAGAGCGAGCTCCCTGACATTCAACCACCTCCAAACGCATAGAGCCCCTTAGCACAGGATCCAAGACCCAACTCTGCCCTGCCTGTTGCAGTACCACGAGGGAGTGGCGCTGTCCATCAGAACCTGTACCAGCCTCCCCTTGATGGACAGTAGGAAGGGCTTCAACACCAAGTGGATGGCCTGCAACTCCAAAAGATTACCAAGGAGTCGGGTTTCCACCGGAGATCAAAGTCCTCTGACATCCATTTCTTCCAGATGACCTCTCCAACTCAGCAGTGGTCCATCCATCACCACTGTCATCTCTGGGTGTGGAAGGGAGAGCTGTCTGTCTCTGGTCAGCTTGCGGTTGAGCAGCCACCACTGTAGGGAAACAGCATTTACAATGCAGACAGAACTACAGAGTTCCATTACAATGCAGGCACTACCACGAATGCATCGTTACCACGCGTTCCATTACAACACAAGTCATTACAATGACTTGCTATAGGGAACGCATTTGTTCGATTTTAAATCCAACACCTTCCCTACTGCTGCACAGACTGGAGCTGGAATAGTAAAATATACTATTCCAAAGTCCAGTGCTTCCGTAAGGCAAGTCGTTGTAATGACTTGCGTTGTAATAGAACGCATGGAAATGATGCATTAGTTGTATTGCCCGCGTTGTAAAAGCATGCATGAATACGTCATACATCCGATACTGTGCAGACTTGTCCCAAACTTAATGTCATCTGACATGTTGGTACTGGGTATTGAGACCTCAAATCCCATTGCAGAGCCTGCATATGCAACCCGGAGAGGTGTACCAGCAGGGTGCATAAAGCTAACAGGCCAAGAAGCCTTAGAACTGCTCTCATCGAGATCCATGACCGAGCCTAAAATATCGCGATCATAACTCGATTGTCATGGACTTGTTGCAACGAAGGATAGGCTGTGAATTACACCATGCCCAAGACAGCTTCCATAAAAGAATGTCTTTGTGAAGGAGTCAGGTGTGACTGTCTCTTTGATAGAGAACCCCAACGATGTCAAAAGGTTTGCAGTAATCTGAAGGTCATCTACGACTGAATGTGGTGAGCCCTCTTTCAACACCAACTTGTCGAGGTAGAGGAAAACTGGTATCCCCAACCTCTGAAGGCAGGCAGCAACCACCGTCATCACCTTCAAGAAAATCTGAGGGGTGCTGATAAGGCGGAAGGGGAGCACAGCAAACTGGGAATACTCTTGGCCAACCTTGAACCGCAGGTAACATCTGTGATATTGCAGGATGGGCAAAGGAAGTATCCATCCTGCAGGTCTACGCATACCATCCAGTTCAGAACCTGGGCCAGTGTGTGTATTTTCAATTTCTCCTTTTGTAGGAGGGCATTCATAGGGTCAATTTCTAAAATAGGATGAAGACCTCCCTCCTTCAGCACGAGGAAAGAGTGGGAGCAACAAAAGGTCCCTATTTTAGAGCCCTGAACCCTATCAATGGCTCATTTTGACAGAAGAGTGTGTACCTTGTGCAGTGAGATAAATCACTGCTCCTCTGAAAGTCACTCTGATATTGGAGGAAGACGCAGTGGATCGGTAAGGAACAGAAGAGCATAATCCTCCTTGGTGATCTGGAGGACTCTTCTGTTGAATATGAAGATTGTCAACCTGGGAGAAAATGTTTAATGCTGCTTCCCACAGGTGGTTGTGCACAACTAAGGACAAACTAAAACGACTTAGAGTCTAATACTGTAGGGATAAGGGACAGGCAATTTTAATAAGTTTATTTGCACCTACGCAGATACTGCCGATTTGTTGGGTAGACAGCTGTTGCACGGTTTAGAGCTAAGGAGAGGCACTTAGTACAGGTTATCAGGCCTCAGACCGGAGGTTCACCAGTGTGTTGCTAATTTTCCTTTCACTTGAGCTACACTCTTACAGATACAGAGAATAAAGACAGACACCAAGACAGTGCATTCTGTGGTTCTGGATCAAAAGAAGCAATCCTCATCATTCAGGAGTCACTGTGTAACCCTTTGTTATGCCATGTTAATAATGCCTGCATAGGTACATGTTCACCAGTGGTTTCATGGTGCTGTACGCTTCTTTTCGAACATGTTCAAGTACCACATAGATAGCATTTCTATCAAGCTAGCAGAGGTCAGGGGGTTAGAGGGACAGGTGAAGAATATTGTCCAAGGAAGCAGACCATTTGAAGCAATGATATGTTCCACTGACAACATACAAATAGGGGGCAGGGTGCACTTTTTATCTTCCCTGCTTTAAAGGATTCACCATGGAATCTTGGTAGCTGAAGGCAGTGGGTCACAGCCATCAATGCCTGCAGTTCCCAGCAGATATCCCATCCCTTCTGTAGTTTTATTCAGTGAACCATTTCTCCCATCTCCATGAGGAAGTGGCATCCCTGCTACAGGAAGATGCAATGGTAGAGATCTCTTTTTCAAATCAATAAAGAACAGTATACTTCAAGTACTTAATGGTAGACCTAAAATGCACATGTAAGAAATTGGGTTATTAGTTGACAGGGTCATAGACCCACTCAAATAACAAACACAATCCTTGTCGGGGTGACCCACAAAGACACCAAATACACCAGCGCTTAATCCTCTGGTAGCCTGCCACAAAAGCAGTCAGTCTAAATTTAGAGGCATTGTGTAAAGTATTTATGTAGCACCCAAACAATAATGAAATAAAAACACAACATAGGAAACCTCCCTATCCAATTAAGAAAACTAGAGTACAATTGTATACATTTAATGACACCAAAACGACAAAAGGTTGGGTTAACAATGGCATCAAGAAGCACAAAATACAACTTGTGAGTATCTGGTCACATTGGACGGTTTCATAGTCCCAAGTTCAGGCTGACCACAATAGAGAGTGGGTCAGATACAGGAACCAGGTTCATCCAGGTGAAAAATATAGATTCTCAAAGTTCAAGTCCGTACGAGGAGCCTCAGCTGGCTCTTCTTGTTGATGGGAGCTGCAAGGTCAATGTCAGCGCAAGGAGCAGTTGTGGCTAGAGCTTCTCTTTGGTGGGAGACACAGGCAGTCCCTGTTTGGCACTAAGACCAGGTCACCGTTGGAACACTGCATTGGAGGGAGATGCAGTGATTGTTGCTGTCATGAGGAGTCCACTCTCGAACAGCCCCAAACTTCTGGATTTGCAGATTTTAGCAGATTTGAAGCAAGAGTACACTGATTCCAGCTAAGGGTCCAGGATCTGAGCTCACCTCTTGGGGATCAGGACTCACTCCCAGGGGCCAGCATCAGGGCTCAGGCAGGTCCAGGTTGTGCTGCTCAGTTGGGGAGTTGCAGGGAGGCCATTAGAAGCTTGATGTGTCCCTGCAGCTCAAACAGATCAGCCAAACAACCTTTGGAGTCACTTCTGGGGATCCTAGGTTCAAGGCAAGCAGATTCAGTACACCTCCTGCAGACAGCAGGTTAGTCCTTCTTCTGAATCCTCCACAAGTCCATGAGTGTTTTGATGAAAGGTCCGGAATGTGCCACATTTATTCCTAGTGCAAGTCTTTGTGTGTGTGGGATGGGGGAGGCAATCACTGGTCTATTCCCAAATGGATTCTGGTCAGTTTTTCCCCTTTCCCTGAGTATGACCCAAAACTGTCTGTGTGACAAAGGCAAGGGCATGCCTGGTGTCTGGTTCCTTTGTGTGCACTGCTGGTGTGGTCCCTTGAAGTGTAATCTGGGTAGGACACAGCTTCTCCCCAGCAATTCTCTCAGAAAGACACACTGCCTCCACACCCAGGCCTGTTTTGTCCTCATGTCTGAAAGGATTACACAACACACAACAGAAGCCTGGAAATTGACAGAAAGGCACATTTGGTTTAGGCATTAAAATGCTAACTTTATAAGTGTGGTATTTTCAAAATATTAACTTAAAACCCAACTTTACCATTAAAAGGGATTTTAGATTACAGTTCAAATGAGTATAAAACGTATTACTCAATCTGTTCCCAAACTGAAGTTATCATCTATAAGATGAAAGAAGGCAACTCAGTGTTAGTCTGCGGGAAAGATAACCTTGCCACAGTGAAAACACACTTTAAGAGTTTTTCACTGCCAGGACATGTAAAACTTAAGTACACATGTCCTATTTTTTTTTATATTATTCACCCTGCCCTATGAACCTTGAGGGTCTACATTAGAGGTGAGATAAGTATTAAAAAGGAAGGTTTAGACCTGACAAAAGGTTAAATTTGCCAGTTCGAAATGGCAGTTTAAGATTGCACTATAGGATGCACTGGCAGGCCTGGGTCATGTTTTAAAGAGCTATTTTAATGGGTAGCAAAATTTGTGCTACTGCTCACTAGTAGCATTTAATTTACAGGCCATGTGTACATGTAGTGCGTAGAGTCCTAAAATCCAACAAAACTGGGTTCAGCAAAGGACGGCAAAAAACTAGGGTGACCCTGCAGAGAGGGCCTGTCTAACAGCTTAGCACATACTGGACAGGAGCATCTATTATCTAAATATATGTCCTCATTGATAGTAAAGCTGTCTAACAGTGCAGAAGAGAAAAGAGACCCTTTCTCAATCTGAGGTACATCAACACATTTCTGGTCTTGCCCTGAACTGCACCTTTTCTCAAACAAAGACATTTCCAGGTTACGATTGAGTTACAGGATATTTGCTTTCATCTACCCTCTAGAAGAGTGCACTAGAAATATCTATGATTCATGGTAGGAGATACCCAGTTCAAGGTACTCCCCTTTGTTTTGAAATCTACATGAGGGTATTCACAAAGCACTTTGCAATAGTGGTGGCTCATGTTCAGTGGGAAGAGGTTCAATTGGTTGAGTGGCTGCAAGTAGTATCTTCTGAGAGGAAGGCATATATGGTCCACTGCTTGCAGACTTGCTTCTGCCCTCCCTGGGTTTTTCTTTCCCAAATGGGAAAACTCTTCTCTGTCCCTGCCCAACAGGGTTCTGTTTCTGTGAGCTATATTGCATACCAACTATATAATGCTCTTTCCATCCAGGAAAACTTCCGCTCACTTCAGAGTACGGTCTTGAAGATAAGGTCATAGCCATGCCCTGGAACAGCCATGTGGCCTCCTTTTTTGATCTAATGGCATCATGCATTTCCCTGGTCCATCATGCTGGCATGCAAATAAAGCTTCTGCAGGAACATGTCCAATGTAATTTGGTCCCGAACTCTGGTTACTTAGAAGACCCAATAAGTCTGCTACTGATCCTGCAACAGGTCTTCTTCCCGGGTGAAGTCATCTGGTAAGTTGAAGTCCAAATCAAAGAGGACACATGAGAAGTGATCCTAATAATAATAAAAAGGGAGATAGGATTGTGCCCAGTCCCTGATGGCCTGCCGGCAGCTCTTCTAAAAGTCAAACATGCATATTGAGTTAAGATACTTACCCCCCTATTCAACTACTCTACCTTTCTCACTGAAACCGACTCCTCCAGCACAACTTTGGCATCTTTCCAAATAAGGCTAATGCTCTGCCACAGATGTGTCAATATAAAGGCTGAAGCTGCCAGCTATGTGGATATCATGATGCATCAATTTTGCACGTCCTCTGTACCTGCCCGATTTTAGACACAGCTTGTCACTAACTAATTCAGCCATGTTTTCTATTCTTAACATTTTTAATCTGCACCAAAGCACTACTAGCCTGCCTGGAAGGAGCACACATCCAAATGAGCTGCAGGTTTGTGAAGCACGGGATGCATGTCAAGAAACTTTTTTGTTAAGTCCAACACCTGCAACTCCTAAATATTTCTAAGAACTCTGATGCTCACGATTAATGGAAAAGTAAAAACTAATATGCAACTTTTTTCACATTTTTAGCTTTCAGATTTTCCAAATCATAAAGATTTTATTTAATCAAACAATACAAATTTGATTACTAAGATAAGATCATGCCAAAAATGAATAATACCCTACCAGCCAGGGAGACAACCTTGAATGTCCTGGAGGCATTCCTGAAAGTTCACAATCCAGTACTGATGTGAAATGATAAACAAATCAAGCCATGGTATCATGTATATGTTGGTGCACCCGGCGAAACTAAAGTTATTTTTCAAGGTGTTTGACCACCCGGACCATGTATGGCAGTGGGTGGAGGAGTAAGTGCCACAGACCTCTGACTTAAACTTGAGGACATCAAATGTGGAGAGGTAGAACATTGATCCCCAAGACTCTTCAGAACCCAAGCGTCGCTGGACAGAAGACCAAGATGTGATTGGGTAGGCCACTTGCAGAGCGGAACCGTGCTGAAGACAGTGCAGCAACCATTACTGGAACATCAGACTTAGAGGTGTTGGCCCTGGAGTAGGGATGCAGGATGAACTGTAAAATTCTCATTGGTGGTAGTATACATCTGTTTAATTGTTATGGTGTTCCCTTCTTCATGGCGAGGATTGCTAAAGTCCAAGTGCAGTTATTTAATTAGTTAGGGGGACAGATGCCTCAGTGTAGGAACCATAGGGCAGGGGGGTTCAGTGGCTACTCCTTTGAGCAGAGTTATGCTAGTATAGAAAGAGATTATGGTTCTGGGCAGGTTGATTAAAACGTTTGAGCTTTACCATGTGGGCCACAATGGGCTTTTATATTTGCTATAAAATCATGCTGTGCAATGTTAATGGGTTATTAAATAAGGTAAAGCATGGTGCAATCATGTTATATATTAAGAGGCATGACCCAGAATCTTTGCTACTGCAGGAAACACACCTACTCGGAAACAGGTGTGACTTTCTAGGCCACTATGGATGAAGTAGAGTGTGTCATGCAGGGTTCTTCAGAGACTCCCCAGGAGAGACAATACTTCTCCATGGTTCCTTCTCTCTTGTGATCACAAATGCGCACACTAATGATACAAGTTACAATGATGTCATTAAGGGCTGGACGGGGCTCCAAGGACCCTGAGTAGTGTGTACGCCCCACTCATCCTATTTACTGCCACATTACAGACGGTATCAATCTTTCTTCAGAAACCACCAGTATAACTGTTGTTGTGGCTAATTTCAAAGCTTTGATGAATAAGACTTTAGATGTTGACTCCCCCTCTCACACATCCAGATCAAGAACCAGGCCTACTTGGGCCGCTTCCTTAGAGGCAGGGGAAACTCATATAGGTGGAACCCACTTGAGAGACAGTACACAAATTATTCAGCCTCATATTAGCGTGCCTAACCATCTCAACTACTTACTGTTAACAGCAATTCGCTAGGGGGCTATCTGGGGGGGCATGGGCATACACTGAACAAATGTCTGTCAGACCATGCACCAGTGGTGGCCATGTTAGCTCGCCTATAAAGAGGTCCCATGTGCTTCTGGTGACTTAACATGTGGTGACTGCAGGATGAAGCATTCATGGATCATCTTCGCAGGGACATTTCTGATTATTTTGCTCTTAATACCCTGTCTGCCTCCTCCTCAGTCACTGTGTGGGAGGCATTAATGGATACAGCTAAATCACCATGGACACTGTCCCAGTACTGAGTATATGAGCTAGGGAATAAGGCAGGAAAGCTAATATACTGTCTGGCAAACAGAGACACTGTAGTCAGACACTGTAGTCAGATATATTCCCTCAACATTCACTGCTGATAAAAAGGAAGCAACTGATCCAATAGAGACAGCAGTCACTTTTGCTAGCTACTACAAAGAGCTGTACCGTAAACACCTACACCCATAATTGGAGGAGCTGCACCCTATTATGAGAGACCTGGCAATGCATTCAATAATATAGCACCTGATACATTAGAGATAGCAGCTGCTTTTGCTAGCTACTACAAACAGCTGTATTGTAAAAGCACACCCCCATGATTGGAGGAGCAGCACCTTATTATGGGAGACCTGGTCATGCATTTCCTCACTGCAGATGAGAGTAAGAACGGTAGAGGCGAAACAAGCAGCTATTATCACTTCCAATTCGGAAAAAAAACCTGGGTCCTAATGGCCTCCATATGAAGATTTTTTTAAAGTTCTCCCCGTTGGTAGTCCTCCATCGTCTAAATTTACACAATGAAACTAGGAGTACAGGTACCTTTCCAAGAGACCTACAACTGGCCACTATAACTACTGTCTTGAAACGTAACAAGCCACCAGATAGCTGTGCCTCTTACAGATCTGTATCCCTGCTTAATACCAAGATCAAATACCTTGCCAAGATTCTGGCCTCCCATCTGACCAAGGTGATCGGTACCCTGGTCCACGAGGACCAAAAAGAATTCATGCCTAACCGAAGTACAAGAAATTGCATGCGCAGTGCCCAAATGGCATAGGCCAGAACTTTTGCCTCCAGCTGCCATAGACCTCATAGATTTCAAAAACCACTCTGACATGGTTCATTAGCCCTTTTTAATGCAGGTACTCTTGAGGATCAACATATGCCCCCATTTTATGGTCAATGTGCCAGCCCTACATGCTGCCTGAGTGCACAAGTTACGGTCAACAGTGTGTTTTCAGACCCCTTGCCTATGGAGTGAGGCATGGGGCACGGACATCCTGTTTCCCTGCTCCTCTTTGTCTTAATCATAGAGCCCTTGGTAGAGTGGATTAGAAATGATGTGCAGCTGGTAGGGTTGTGTTGGCCTAAAGGGTCGGAGTATGAATTATCTCTCCATGCAGACAACTTCATACTCTTCCTAGAGCCAGCAGAGAACTTGCTATTACCACTGCAGCAGGTGTTAAGGCTCTATGGGTAAAACTAAGGACCGACTGTAAATTAGCATAAATGCACCTATGTACAGGTGTGAGGTGAGAGATCACAGCACCCCCTTTGTGCTCCCCTCCAGATAGCAGAGAACCACTACCAAGTCCTGTGTATGGGAGTGACCTTCGATTAGCATAGCGCCTAGGATCTTAATACTGTTCATGTGCTACAATGCAGCCTCAGGAATATGAATGCATGGTCCTCCTTGCCCATCTCTATAATGGGGAGGATGGCTTTATAGAAAGTAATCATGGTACCTGTTGGACTTGGTCCTTTTTGCAGGGTCATCCCTGAACTTTTGCCTTCCTCCTGTATTTTGTCTGACCTGTTTTTGTTGGTTTTATGACTCTGGGCACTTTACCACTGCTGATCAGTGCTAAAGTGCATATGCTCTCTTTTGTGAATTGATGGACTAATTAGTGACTTCATGATTGGGTTATTTAATTTACTTGTCAGACCCTAGTACAGTGCACCATGTGTGCCCAGGGCTGGTAAATCAAATGCTGCTGGTGGGCTTGCAGCACTGGTTGTGCCACCCACAGAAGCAGCTTGTAAAGTGGGTCTCAGATCTGCCATTGCAGAGCCTATGTGCAGTCTGGTACTGCCATGCTGACTGACCAAGTGCACCCACTTGCCAGTCCCTAAACCTTCCCTTATCTTCATATCAGACACCCCTATGGTAGGCCCAAGCGCAGGATGCATTGTAAGTATAAGGTAGGACATGCCCTGGTGTCCTAGTAGTGAATTACAGCCATTTTCGTTTTTCACTATTGCAAGGCTACTGTTCCCCATAGGCCAGAATGGGCAGTTTGATTATTACATCTTATAATCCTAACTGACCAGGGGTGTGGAATTTAATAAAATATCTACTTGTCCATGGGGCAGGTTACTTCATAAATCTACTTGTCCTGTAACAAAAACCACTTGACCCTTTTGTGCCATGTAATGCGGTGATAAATTATGGCAGCAATACCCTTATATAAGAGCTCCGAAATAGCCTCTCTGAATATGCCAGGGCTCCTTCCATAGCAGGGTATGAATACTAGCAATTTCCTTATGTTGCCACATTTCCGCAGATCTACATACTGGCGCTGAAGTTAAGCAACAGTTCCAGGGTTGGAATGCCCTTTTGAGTCTGTGCAAACTTACTAACTTGCATGTTTTGAGGGTTTTCACCAGCTCTTCACTAATCTTTTCCCATACTGAGAAAGGTTGGCTATTTACTCCTGACAATGGCAGACATAAAACTTCTGCCTGGGTTGGGAAAAAGTGGTTGGAGGGGAAGTAAACTTGCAAACGCTCAGATTTTCGCATGAGCAAATCTACACATGCATATTTGCTCATGCTAAAATGCAGTTCACAAATATTTTCTAGGAGTACTATTTTTTAGCCTACTTCTGTAAAGTCTTGTGAATTCAGGAAAGTCATATATCTGCACTTAATGCAAGGACATAAGTGCACTTTTGAGACTTTACTTAATAATTGGCCCCCTATTTTGGTCTGGCATTAACCATGGCATGTTGTGTTTATTAAAATGTCTGTCAGTTGGCTAGGTTCACTGTGAATGACAGCATTCTGTTCTTTCACAAGTAGCGTAATTGGCACAGTTGTTTTGTTCAGTGCCAGGAACTACTGTGGCAATATGTGCTTTTTGAGACCGAAACAATTTTTGCTTTTGCCAATGTTTGCTATAATGATGAGGGCCCAGCAGCACCCACACCAATAAGATTTTACAAAATACATGCCAAAACAAGTCACGCATTGATAAAACCAAAAGACTGACCAACAATGTCGGACCTATTGGCTTTACCAATGCTTGTTTATTTTTATGTTTCCCATAATCTTATTAAAACTGGTTACAGTGATTTTCCATTATGAATATTTTTGGGAAATATTAGCATGCATCAACACATTTTACTAAACGATGCTGCAGAAAAACACTACCTAAAATGTTACAGTAGTTTAGCTAAATATTTTAGCTTTTTTGTGTGAACAATTTATCTTGAAAGCAAAGAATAATCAATCTTGCTTTCAAGCGTCTCCATATATTTGCATGCAATCAGAGAGCATTCTGGGAGCAGTATGCATAGCCTCATAGTGCTAAACAATGGAAGTGTGTGCACCCATTTTTATACTTTAACTACTGTCAGTAGTAGTCTGAGCTTACAACATGTACTTAGATCGCTCACCCTAATAATAAAGGTTTTGCATTTATGAACCATAAATACAAGTTTGACAGCGTTAAACCATGGAAACAAATATTACTTTAACTGCAGGCAATACTTTCCTGATCCATCATGTGGGACTATAAACTGGCAGGCAAAGGGTTTGTGATGGAGGTGGTTGGGCCTACTTGGCCCAAGGACAAAATACACATGGAAACTTGTTGCCCTTGACCCCAAACAATATATCCCTGGCGTCGGGCTATAGGAATTCCACATCCCTGCTGAATCTGGGAACTAGGTAGAAATTCTAGTTTAGTATGCCTGAACTCAGAATGATAAAATACATCTTTTAGGGAAGTTGGTTTTAACATTCTGTGTTTGAAAATACCACTTTTAGAAAGTAGGTATTTTCTTCCTTAACTGTCCAAGCCTGCCACTGCTAGGTTGTGTATTGTTTGTCTGGTTCTGTGAGTGACAGGGGCTGGGGGATTCCAGGGGAGAGGGTGAGTCAGCACAGGGCTGAATAGGAAGATCAGCATGTAGATGGGCGGGAGGAGTTGCTCCTGGGACCTGAATAGGGCTGTGCCTTGCCTCCACAATGCTGGCTCCACCTCCTGTGGTGTGTCTGATGTCTCTGCCCTTTACTCTGAAAGTAAAGAAGGAGTCAGGTAAACAAAGTGCTCCAGGACTGACCAGAACTGGTTTGGACTAGGCAAAGGCCTCTCTGCCTTCAAAGAACAAAGGGAAAAGTAGAATAAATATGGGGACCCAAACCCCAAGACTTTGGATCACTTCTGGTACAACAAGAAGAAACTTCTGCCAAGGAGAAGAACCAAAGGAAGCTGTAGGAGTGGACTGGCCCCCTGCCAGTGTGCTGTGTTGCTGGGTTGGCCTACAGTGGTGTCTTCAGTGCCAAGGAGAGGAGAAGGAACTTTGTGTGTACTTCATCATCTTGCAGAATATTTCTCCAAGGGCTTGAACCTGTGCTTTCCTCCTGCTGAAGTCTCAGGGACAACAGACTTCACCACCAGCTCCCCCTTGAATTTCCTTGCTGGGAATTCTATCTGCAGAAGTCTGCGTGTCGCTGGGAGCAGGAAGCGTGACGCAACAAGAAGAAGCGTGTCGCCGCCGCAGCTGTAGTCATTGCATCGCCGAAGAAGCGGGCCGCCGCCGTATCTCCCAGAAGCGTGCCTTCGTCGCAGCTGTCTGCTGTCGCATCACCAGAGAAGCACGTCGCAACCGTGAGGGTCACCATCGCATCATCGGAGTACAGTGTTGCAGGGCCTGTCGCTGCTCCAAAGTACAGAGACGCTGCAAGGCTGACAGGGCGTGTCGTATCGTCTCAACGTCGTCGCATCAAGGGCGCCATCCTATCGCATCACACCAGATTGTCGCATCGCATAGAGGCGCCATCTTGCCGCATCACAGCCGCGCTGCAGCACGAGAACCTAGGCATCATCTCCTCTCCAGTAAGGATCAAGACGCATCCCCTACTCTGCACTAGAATTTAGGACCGACGCATCGTCTCCCCCTTAGCAAGGAACCAACACATCTTCAACGCTGCGAGCCTTTTGTTTATTTTGCGTTACACATCCAGGTACTTTTGTGAGAACTGAGTCGCATTTACCAACAACTTGAACTAAGCTAATTCTACAAGTCAATTTTGAGTACAGTATTGTGGATTTTTGTCGTTTGTGGTCTTGTGTTAAGTCTATATAAAGAATACTTATTTTTATAAAACCTGTGTGGTGTCCATCTGAAGTGATTTCACTGTATTACTGTATGTGTTTACAAATGCTTAACACACTGCCTCTGAGATAAGCCTCTCTGCTCGTGCCAAGCTCCCAAGGGGGTGAGCAGGGGTTATCCAGTAGTGTAATCCCCTTTTCCTGACTAAGAAGCAAGGGTCCCTATTTGGTCAAAGGTACCTACCTCTGCCAACTAGAGACCCCCAGTTCTAACATTGATGGTCAGCGGTGAGGATTTGAACCTGCATTTGTGACTCATATACAATGATTGGTGTACACTACTAGTGAGTGCAGACCAAACGCGACCACATACTTTTTGGTCGATTTTATTTTCACTGGACTGTTATTTTTCCTTAGAACTGCCAAATACTACTGCCATGAGTAGACCAGCATCCCTTGCATCTATGGATCTAGATTTTGAGGAAGAGAGGTTGGATACCTATAATGCCAAACAGCTGAAAGCCTTCTGCAGAAAATTGAAAGTTGCTATCCAAGGTATTTCAAAGAAGGATGAATACCAAAAGGCGCTGAGGGCCTGGGTGGAAGCAAGAAATGCCTCTGGGCTGGTGGTGGAGCCAGCTGAGGATGCGGATGGGCAGCTGGATAGGCAGGTGTTTCCAGCTAGGAAATGGGTACCGTCCCCACTTGGCAGTAGTGTCTCTTCCAAGGACCTGTCTCCCAGAGAGCTGGAAGACAGGGAGTGAAATAGGATGCACAAGCTGGAGATGGCTAGGCTAAAAAGGGAGCGTCAGAGGGAAACAGAGAATAACAGGTTGTCCTTGGAGAGAATGAGAATGGAACATGAGTTGAGAATGAGAGAGCTTAAGTTGGAGCTCAAGAGGCTTGAGGCCATGAGTGCCTCAACACAGCAACAAGAAATGTGCGTAGCTCAGAAAGAGAGCTTTGCTGAGTTGGAGGTGGTATCCAGCTCAGATGGTGGCAGCAAAATTGAATGTTCTAGTGCTGAGAGAGTAGTACACACACCCAGAGAAGTGGCACCTGACTTGGAGGGTGTTAACATACACCAGGAGGTTCAAGGATCTGAGATAGCTCCAGTGGTGCGCAGTGTCCAGGAAGTAGAGTGGGGCACTGGTACAGGGGTTCAGGATCCTAGTGTTGGGAGGGACACTCCACTGACTCTACATGAGAGGAGCAGGGAGAAGGGTTCCCCCATAGTTGAAGTACTGGTGTGTGAATGTGGAGACAGAGACAATCGGATACTGTCTTGCCAATCTCAGGAGAGTGGTGTGGAGTACGTGTGCGAGGCACTGGATGGTGATGTGAAGGATAGTTTGGTTAACCCTTGTAGGGGGCTGTGTGATCCAATTGTGGGAGAGCATATTGTAAGTTCCTGTTTTCCAGAGCTATGCCAACACCTGTTGGAGAGTGAGTTCTCTGACCCTAGGGAGCTCACATTGGAGGCAGACCTTTTGGTGGAGTCCAGAGGATCTGAAGAGGCATTGGGGAGTGATCCTAAGAGGAGTGGCTCAGGTATCTTCCATCCCAGCGTGGTGGAAGTGGCTCAGAGTAGCCCAGCTAGGTCCTATTGTAGTGTAGGGCCTCACGTCCTGTCTTTAAGGGGAAGGAGTGAGAATGGGTTATGTTGGACATGGCCCTTTTTCCCTGAATTTTTTCGTTTTTACAGTGTTACGGTGCAGGTGCTCCCTTCACCCAAGATGGCTGCCACAGGCCCCTGCTATTGCAGAGTGGCCTGTTCTAGTAGCACGCTAGCTGCCAGGAGCTGGCTGGAACCCCACAACAATGTTGCGACACCAGCCCGCCTTTTTGTCCCATAGATAGAATGGGGAAGCTCCTGGAATGTGCTGGAACCTTCTAGAAGAGAGGTGGGGTTTTACTTTTGCCGCCTTGGCTAGAGGTCACCTGACCTAGGGCTACTTAAGTGAGGGAGGGAACTTTTTGTAGTTAGTTGCCCAGTGGGGTAAAGCAGAGCTGGAATAATCCACGCAGGAGTGTAGGCGGTAGGGCCTAGCCAGGGACTTATGCCTCTGAGAGTGACAGGATTTAGGTGCTGCCTCTTAAGTGAGTGAGGGACCCCGTGAAACCCACTGATCTTGCCCAGCAGTAGGAGGACCCAGAGCACCTCTGCCCAGCCTGACTAGGAAGGACCTAGTCGCCAACTCATTCCTACCCCCATTTTTTAACAGAACCTCTTAAGGGCGCCAGATACATCTGCGCCATCAAGACTTCATACAACATCTGAGAATAGAACCTGAATGCTGAGACTGCGTGTCCAGACTGAACTCTGAAATCATATGCCAAGCGCTGAGACTGCGTGTCCAGACTGAACTCTGAAATCATATGCCAAGCGCTGAGACTGCGTGTCCAGACTGAACCCTGAAACCCTATGCAAAGCAGATTGAAGACCCTCCGGGGATCGACCAGGTATTAGCGCTGTGACCCCTGCGCTCCCTGACCTGGCCTGGGACCCCCGGCAGCGTGCTCCGCTGAGTGCGGAGCTCCCCTCCTTAATTTGAGCCCCCTCCTGTGATGTGGAAGCCAGCGCGCTCACCGCGGCGGCCCGGAGGCCGGAAGAAGTGCCCTTCAGAGTTACGAGGCCCGTGAAGAAGCCCGGGGCCCCGTCGCTGCCGTCGCAGCTGTGAGGGAAGGTGCGCGAGGCCGTGGACGAGATCCCCCCATCGCCGCTGGAGCGGAAGCCTTCCGACGTCGAGAGCAAGGTAAGCCCGGAGGCTGGGATTGCCCCGGTGCGCCCCCTACTGGTTGGGAGCCACACCGCACCCTGAGCCCGGGTTCCCTCTCCGTGGGAGTCCCCCTTGTCATTGCGACAGAGAGACCCCGCCGAGGGATCCTTTCCTTGTGCCCCCTTGAACGGTACTGAAGCGTGGTGCCCTACGAACTGCACCGGAGCCCGAGAGACTCGCTCCTCAAGTCCCGTGGCGCTCCCCGCTCAATGCTCCGTTCTGAAGTACTGAATGCTATTGCTTACGAGCAGCGCTCTGTCCTTCATGTCCCCGCTAAATGCTCCGTTCTGAAGTACTGAATACAAATTGATTACGAGCAGCGCTCTGTCTTTCATGTTCCGTTTTGAAGTATTGAATGCTATTGATTACGAGTAGCGCTCTGCTCTTCATGCCCCGTTTTGAAATATCGAATGTCATTGATTACGAGGAGCGCTTTGTTCTACATGCTCCGTTTTGAAGTATCCATTGTCATCAATTACGAGTAGTGCTCTGTGCTAGATGCCCCCTTCAGAGGTAGTCACCGCTTAGCGCGCATAACGCTGTAATCACCCCTAGGGCGCTACAGGTAGCTGAACCTACTAGTGAATAACGCGCTGGTGAAAGTGAAGCGTGCATATCCATCTCCTTGAATTGCATGTACATCTCCTGCAGTGCCAGTATATTTCATGAATTGCATTTATAGATTATGAACTGCATTTACATCTCATGTCTGGCATGTATATCTTGATGGATTGTATTACAACGCATGCATTGCACTGATATCTCATGAACCGCATCTATCTAGCTCTACTTGGATAAACTTGAATTATTTGCATAATTTATACCGTGTGGCGTCACTTATTGTGTGTGTTCCCCGTCCATGAGAGGTGCGTGTTGTATGGTTGCTTTACACACAGACCTTTGGGTGCCCAGCCGCTCATGCCACGTTACCACCCCAGGTCCTACATTGTTGGCGAGCGGTGGGATCTTGGGACCTGTGACCATACAGCACCCTTCCGTGAAACGGAGGGCGCCACAATTAAACGCCTATTTGTTCCAGAGCTCTGAAACCATTGATTGCTGCATTGTTATTTCCACTGTCCAGGCTGAAGAGTGCAAGAGTCCTGGTTAGCTGGTACTGTCACCTATACCCTAGGAAATTTTCTCCTTAGTATCTAGGTCCCCACCTGCCAGAATGGAATTCCGGTTAGCTGACCTCGAGGGGTACACTGTAAAGCAACTGAGGGAGTTCGGGCAGGGGATGGGGTTGCCTGGGATGCGGAAGGCCAAAGGACCGGAACTCCGCACCGCCATTAGGGCATGGTTAGAGGCTCACCCAGAAGGGAGAGGGGATGAGGGACAGGAGGTGCCAGATGCACCTCAGGAGGAGAGCGCCCAAGAAGTGATCGACATATTAAATGTAGATGTGTCTGAAAATGTGCCCCCAGGGAGACGTTCTGGGGCCAGTAGTAGGACAGGGTCGAGGAGGAGCGCGTCTCCAGAGGAGTACAAGGACAGGAGGGAGGAGAGGCAGTTAAAGTGGGAGCTGGCCAGATTGGAACAAGAAAAGGGATTGGCCAAATTGGAACAAGAAAGGGAATTGGCCAAATTGGAACAAGAAAGAGAAAACAAGAGATGGGCAATGGAGGAAATGAGAATGGCGCACGAGCTTCGGCTGAAGGAGTTGGAGCTGCGTGCCCTCCAGATGAATGTGTCCAGTGAGGACACTGGTGGCAGCATACCGAAAGCTCCACAGGAGCTAGAATTTTATTTACCCCAGGATGACATCACCAGGGTGTCTGAGGAGGCAATGGTGGGTGACCGTGAAGGGGGTGGTGCAGGGCTCTTCCAACCCAGCGAGGTGGGAGAGGTGGCAGATAGCCCAGCTAGGTCCCAGGGAGAGAGGGTTGTAGGGCCTCACGACCTATCCATAGGAAGGAGTGAGACGGGGAGGTGTCCCGAGGTGCCCCAACCGCAGTCTCAGGGCCTGGAGAGTTCCACAAGGGAGCCCCAGGTTGGGAGCCTAGGCTGTCCCGATGTGCCGCCCGAGGAAAGGGAACCCCTAGTGTCAGGAGGACCCAGGGCGACTGTAACCAGCACTCCTGAGGTTCTGGGGTTGGCCCAGTTGCAGGGTTTAGATCCTGGGCTGGGGTGCCAGGCTCAGGGGTTGCCTGACCTGGCGGGTGGCACGTCTGTTAACAGTGTCCCCCCAGGATTGACTTCCAGGGGTACCTTTCCAGGTGGGAGGGTGCGGAACTCTGGAAGGGGGTGCAGAGGGAGGAAGGTCTCACCTCGGGCACCGGCTCAGCCTAAGGGTTTAGACCCTAGGTTGTGGAACCAGTTGAAGGGTCAAGGCCCTGGACTGAGGAGGAGGGTGAGGAACCCCAGAAGGAGAGTCAGGGGGAGGAGAGCCTCGCCCCTGAAGACTGGTCAGCCTAAGGGTGTGGACCCCAGGTGGAAGGACCAGAGGCAGTTTAGAACTGCAAGGAGGAGGACAGGAGTGGTCAACGGGCACTACGGGCCTGGGGCTACTGCCCCCCACTCTGAGAGACCACACGGGCCAGAGACATCTGGATGGCCCAGGGGCCAGTCCTGGCCACAACTAGCTAGGGAGCCCCAGTGGGGTGGTTTCGTTGGTCCAGGAAGGATTGAGAGGGAACCATCGGGTTCCAGAGTGGAAGAGAACCTGCAGTCGCGGGCCTGCGTCCACCTTTTCTCGCCCCAAGCAGGGAAGACCATCAAGGCATTGATCGGTCTACCCTGGCTTTAGGCTGGAAGGGGGTTGTCTTGGACTTGGCCCTTTTTCCCTGAATTTTTTCGTTTTTACAGTGTTAAGGTGCAGGTGCTCCCTTCACCCAAGATGGCTGCCACAGGCCCCTGCTACTGCAGAGTGGCCTGTTCTAGTAGCACGCTAGCTGCCAGGAGCTGGCTGGAACCCCACAACAATGTTGCGACACCAGCCCGCCTTTTTGTCCCATAGGTAGAATGGGGAAGCTCCTGGAATGTGCTGGAACCTTCTAGAAGAGAGGTGGGGTTTTACTTTTGCCGCCTTGGCTAGAGGTCACCTGACCTAGGGCTACTTAAGTGAGGGAGGGAACTTTTTGTAGTTAGTTGGCCAGTGGGGTAAAGCAGAGCTGGAAGAATCCACGCAGGAGTGTAGGCGGTAGGGCCTAGCCAGGGACTTATGCCTCTGAGAGTGACAGGATTTAGGTGCTGCCTCTTAAGTGAGTGAGGGACCCTGTGAAACCCACTGATCTTGCCCAGCAGTAGGAGGACCCAGAGCACCTCTGCCCAGCCTGACTAGGAAGGACCTAGTCGCCAACTCACTCCCTACCCCCCTTTTGTAACAGAACCTCTTAAGGGCGCCAGATACATCTGCGCCATCAAGACTTCATACAACATCTGAGAATAGAACCTGAATGCTGAGACTGCGTGTCCAGACTGAACTCTGAAATCATATGCCAAGCGCTGAGACTGCGTGTCCAGACTGAACTCTGAAATCATATGCCAAGCGCTGAGACTGCGTGTCCAGACTGAACTCTGAAATCATATGCCAAGCGCTGAGACTGCGTGTCCAGACTGAACCCTGAAACCCTATGCAAAGCAGATTGAAGACCCTCCGGGGATCGACCAGGTATTAGCGCTGTGACCCCTGCGCTCCCTGACTTGGCCTGGGACCCCCGGCAGCGTGCTCCGCTGAGCGCGGAGCTCCCCTCCTTAATTTGAGCCCCCCCCCCCTGTGACGTGGAAGCCAGCGCGCTCACCGCGGCGGCCCGGAGGCCAGAAGAAGTGCCATTCAGAGTCACGAGGTCCGTGGAGAAGCCCGGGGCCCCGTCGCTGCCGTCGCAGCTGTGAGGGAAGGTGCGCAAGGCCGTGGACGAGATCCCCCCATCGCCGCTGGAGCAGACGCCTTACGACGTCGAGAGCAAGGTAAGCCCGGAGGCTGGGATTGACCCCGGTGCGCCCCCTACTGGTTGGGAGCCACACCGCACCCTGAGCCCGGGTTCCCTCTCCGTGGGAGTCCCCCTTGTCATCGCGACAGAGAGACCCCGCCGAGGGATCCTTTCCTTGTGCCCCCTTGAACGGTACTGAAGCATGGTGCCCTACAAACTGCACCGGAGCCCGAGAGACTCGCTCCTCAAGTCCTGTGGCGCTCCCCGCTCAATGCTCCGTTCTGAAGTACTGAATGCTAATTGATTACGAGCAGCGCTCTGTCTTTCATGTTCCGTTTTGAAGTATTGAATGCTATTGATTACGAGTAGCGCTCTGCTCTTCATGCCCCGTTTTGAAATATCGAATGTCATTGGTTACGAGTGGCGCTTTGTTCTACATGCTCTGCTTTGAAGTATTAAGTGTCATTGATTACGAGGAGCGCTTTGTTCTACATGCTCCGTTTTGAAGTATCCATTGTCATCAATTACGAGTAGTGCTCTGTGCTAGATGCCCCCTTCAGAGGTAGTCACCGCTTAGCGCGCATAGCACTGTAATCACCCCAGGGCGCTACAGGTAGCTGAACCTACTAGTGAATAACGCGCTGGTGAAAGTGAAGCGTGCATATCCATCTCCTTGAATTGCATGTACATCTCCTGCAGTGCCAGTATATTTCATGAATTGCATTTATAGATTATGAACTGCATTTACATCTCATGTCTGGCATGTATATCTTGATGGATTGTATTACAACACATGCATTGCACTGATATCTCATGAACTGCATCTATCTAGCTCTACTTGGATAAACTTGAATTATTTGCATAATTTATACCGTGTGGCGTCACTTTTTGTGTGTGTTCCCCGTCCATGAGAGGTGCGTGTTGTATGGTTGCTTTACACACAGACCTTTGGGTGCCCAGCCGCTCGTGCCACGTTACCGCCCCATAGGGCCTGGAGACCCCAGGTCCTACAGGTTATGTCCCGATAGTGCCCAATCTCAGTCTCAGGGCCTGGATGGTTCTTTAAGGGAACACCAGGTGGGGAGCCTAGTCTGTCCTGACGGGCCGCCCGTTGAGGGGGATCCCCTAGTGTCTGGTGAACTGGGAGTGTCTGTAGGCAGGCCTCTATCCGTTCTGGTGTATGGCAGTACCACTCCTAAGTGGAGGGTGCAGAAGTCCAGATTGATTGGTGAGAGGGGGAAAGAGTCCCCATTGGAAGAACCAGTGGGTCAGATGCCAGCCAGAAGGGCTGAGTCACCAAGGAGTGACCATGGTGACACCACTTCTGTCCTGGGGCATCTTCACGCACTGTCAGATGGACAGGAGTTCATGAGCTCTGCACCAGGCAGACTGTCACACGACCCATCAGTTATGTGTCACCCTCGGGGAGAGAGTATATGTACTCCCCAGGAAGTCCTGGTGCGCCGGGCAAGTGTTCAACCGCAGGGGTTGGTCCCTGGGTTGGGAAGCCAGATTCAGGTGTTGTCTGACCTGGAGGAAGGGGCAACGGTAATCAGTGTCCTGAACGATGTAGCTTCTAGGGGTACCACTCCAGTTGAGGAGGGGGTGCAGAGCTCTGGAAGGGGGTGCAGAGGGAAGGAGTCCTCGCCTCCGACCCCAGTGCAGCCTGAGGGATTAGACCCTAGGTTGGAGGGCCAGGTTCAGGGTGTCCCCCCCTGACCTGGAGGCCCAGTTGCAGGATAGAACCCCTGAACTGGTGGGCGAATTGTGCAGTACATCTGCTACAGGCAACCTGACAATTCTGGAAGGGGGTACAGCTCCAGGTTGGAGGGTACAGAGCCCCAAGGAGGAGGACCGGGTGTGGGAAAGGCCACCCCAGTCTCCTGTCCAACTGCCGGGTACAGGCCCGGGCTGGTGGGTCAGTGCCAGGATGTCATACCTGACCTACCAGGAGGGAGAATGGACAAAGGGTACCAAGCACCTGGGGCTACTGCCCCCCACTCTCCGACGCCACAGAGTTTGAGAGCCCTGAGTGGCCTGCGGCCTGGGTCTCATCGCTGACTACGGTCAGTGGCCACTGTGACTTGCTGTCTGTCTGTTGGGACACACCTGTGAGCAAGTTAAGGTTAGATGCTGCACAGGTGGTGTTCACAGGTGAGGAGAAGGGTTCCACATGGGTTAGCTTGGTGGACCCTGAGAGTATGCACAGAGGAATTGAAATAGGTTCAGATTGGCGTAGAACTGGAATATGCCCCTGCAGTTGCGGGCCAGGTCCAGGTTCTATCGCCCAAAGCAGGGAAGCCCATCAAGGTAGTGATTGGTCTACCCTGCGTTTTAGCTGGAAGGGGGTTGTGTTGGACTTGGCCCTTTTTGCAGCGTCATCCCTGAACTTTTTGCCTTCCTCCTGTATTTTGTCTGACCTGTTTTTCTTGGTTTTATGACTCTGGGCACTTTACCACTGATGATCAGTGCTAAAGTGCATAAGCTTTCTTGTGTAAATTGATGTACTAATTAGTGGCTCCATGATTGGGTTATTTGATTTACTTGTCAGACCCTAGTACAGTGCACCATGTGTGCCCAGGGCTGGTAAATCAAATGCTGCTGGTGGGCTTGCAGCACTGGTTGTGCCACCCACAGAAGCAGCTTGTAAAGTGTGTCTCAGGTCTGCCATTGCAGAGCCTATGTGCAGTCTGGCACTGGCATGCTGACTGACCAAGTGCACCCACTTGCCAGTCCCTAAACCTTCCCTTATCTTCATATCAGACACCTCTATGGTAGGCCCAAGGGCAGGGTGAATTGTAAGTATAAGGTACGACATGTCCTAGTAGTGAATTACAGCCATTTTCGTTTTTCACTATTGCAAGGCTACCTGTTCCCCATAGGCCAGAATGGGCAGTTTGATTATTACATCTTATAATCCTAACTGACTCAGGGAACTAGGTAGAAATTCGAGTTTAGTATGACTGAACTCAGAATGATAAAATACATCTTTTAGGGAAGTTGGTTTTAACATTCTGTGTTTGAAAATACCACTTTTATAAAGTAGGTATTTGTGTGCTTAACTGTCCAAGCCTGCCTCTGCTAGGTTGTGTATTGTGTGTCTGGTTCTGTGAGTGACAGGGGCTGGGGGATTCCAAGGGAGAGAGTTAGTCAGCACAGGGCTGAATAGGAAGATCTGCATGTAGATGGGTGAGAGGAGTTGCACCTGGGACCTGAATCGGGCTGTGCCTTCCCTCCACAATGCTGGCTCCACCTCCTGGGGTGTGTCTGATGTCTCTGCCCAGCACTCTGAAAGGAAAGAAGGAGTCAGGTAAACAAAATGCTCCAGAACTGGTTTGGACTAGGCAAAGGCCTCTCTGCCTTAAGAGAACAAAGAGAAAAGTAGTATAAATATGGGCACTCAAACCCCAAGACTTTAGATTACTTTTGGAACAACAGGAAGACACCTCTGCCAAGGAAAAGAACCAAAGGAAGCTGTAGGAGTGGACTGCCTCCTGCCAGTATGCTGTGTTGTTGGGTTGGCCTACAGTGGTGTCTTCAGTGCCAAGGAGAGGAGAAGGAACTTTGTGTGTACTTCATCATCTTGCAGAATATTTCTCCAAGGACTTGAACTTGTGCTTGCCTCCTGCTGAAGTCTCAGGGACAACAGACTTCACCACCAGCTCCCCCCTGAATTTCCTTGCTGGGAATTCTATCTGCAGAAGCCTGTGTGTCGCTGGGAGCTGGAAGTGCAACGCAACGAGAAGAAGCAGGTCGCCGCAGCTGTAGTCATCGCATCGCCGGAGAAGCAAGCCGCCGCCGCATCTCCCAGAAGCGTGCCTTCGTCGCAGCTGTCTGCTGTCGCATCACCAGAGAAGCGCGTCGCAACCGTGAGGTTCGCCATCCATCATGGGAGAAGCGTGTCGCAGGGCCTGTCGCGACTCAAAATTACAGAGTCGCTGTAAGGCTGCCAGGGCGTGTCGCATTGTCTCAATGTCGTCGCATCAAGGGAGCCATCTTATCGCATCGCACCGGATTGTCGCATCGCACCGAGGCACCATCTTGCCGCATCGCAACCGGGCTGCAGCACGAGAACCAACGCATCACCTCCTCTCCGGTAAGGATCAAGACGCATCCCCTACTCTGCACAAGCATTGAGGCGCGACGCATGGTCTCCCCGAAGCAAGGAGCCGACGCATCTCCAATGCTGCAAGCCTTTTGTTTATTTTGCGTTACGCATCCAGGTACTTTTGTGAGAACTGTGTCGCATTTACCAACTTGAACTAAGCTAATTCTACCATCTTTAAGTCAATTTTGAGTACAGTATTGTAGATTTTTGTCGTTTGTGGTCTTGTGTTCAGTCTATATAAAGAATTCTTATTTTTATAAAACTTGTGTGGTGTCCATCTGTAGTGTTTTCACTGTATTACTGTATGTGTTCACAAATGCTTAACACACTGCCTCTGAGATAAGCCGGTCTGCTCGTGCCAAGCTACCAAGGGGGTGAGCAGGGGTTATCCAGTAGTGTAATCCCCTTTCCCTGACTTAGAAGCAAGGGTCCCTATTTGGTCAAAGGTACCTACCTCTGTCAACTAAAGACCCCCAGTTCTAACAGTACCCGTGTTTTCTTAATGTCCTGCATGATTATCCATTCATCCTCCCGTTGACTTTCTTTCTGGACTTACACGCCATGGTTACAAGATACATTTGAGGAGGCAAGCTCACAAGGGTCTCATTTTCTAAACACACTATGACAACATTTGATGGGGAGGGAGATGTTCCTGACTTGCACCTTTATTACTGGGCAGCACAGATGATCCCTATAGGATACTGGCTGTTCGGGGACAGAGATGCATGCAGAATTTGACTGAGCACTGCGATACCCTGCATTTATCCCTTACCATTCTCTCACCCAAATACCGCGGCTCCCCCGGCTACGTTGGAATGAAGCACTAAGACAAGTCAAATGTCTGGAACAAACTGACAAATTTGACACCCTGTGGTGTGGGACAGAACTACATCAAGTTACAAGGCTGACTGCATTGAAACCCTGGAACTTTATTTGGATATCTCCCCTGGGTGATGTGTGGGAGAAAGACCATATAAAATCATTTGAACAACTGGCAAAATACTACAAGCTGCATAGGTTCCACTTTTTAGATATCGCAAACTCAGCCATGCAATCTCAGCACACAGGGCATATCTAAAAGCTATTCCCAAGTTTAGGCCCTTAGGGGCTAAATTAGTGTTTAAGGCCCTGGGATGCCAAAGTAATTCCAGGCTGTATAGGTCCCTGATTCTAACTTCTCCAGACCCCTTGTGCATGAAAGTACTTCTTTTTGTATGGTCAACCCCACTTTTTTCTCCAAATGCTGATGGTTATGACATTGCTGCCCAGATGCCAGTATCTGTGCTCTCTCCAAAAATTATGTTCGACTCGGTAATCCCAAATTGGCCAAAGCTTTGCCCCCTTATATGACCCCTGTATATGTTACCTAGTATATGGTACCAAGAGTACCCAGGACATTGGATGCAAAGGGGTCCCCATGGCTGCAGGACGAGTTTGTGCAATCGTAGGCGACCCATGCAACTTACTGACATTAGGCCTTCCATTGCAGACTGCAGGAGCCGTGCAAACTGTTCGAACTCGATGGTTCTTTTACCATGTGTGGCACAGTCACATACACTGCCTTTAATGTATGTAAGACACCCCTAAGGAAGGCCTCCTCGGCTCAGGAGGCAGGATGCATTATATTTAAGGTATGGACATGTTAGTGCAAGTCTATATGACCTTACATCTACAATTGAATTCTGCCATCTTTAGGAGGGCAGAAATAGTGGGTCCTGAGTAGAAAAGGTGACCTACAACACTGGATATGGTCACCTCAGGGACGGACTAGCTGCCCATTGACTGCTAGCTTCCACACCCCTAAATCCCCTAAATCTAGGATTTAAGGGACCCCCTGACACCAGAACCTGAGATCTGAACAGCTTACTTCAAGGAAAGACCAAGAAGAGACCTGTGTCCACCAGCACAAAGCTAATGAAGGATCCTTTGTCCCTGAGGAGCCAGGCTTGGAACTGAATAAGCAACCCTCGTCCTTGGCTAAAACTAGACACTCGTGTGGAGAGGGACCCTTATGGAGGCCATAAGCACCCTCAGTCTCCCCTTGACGTGTGACATTAGTGCCCTGCAAACTGCAGGTAAAAATGCGCACTCGATCTAAAAAATTACTGGCCATCGGGATCTCCAAGGGATTGCCCACATCCAGGTAACTCAGTGCATTGTGGGAGTTGTAGACTTGTCTGCCTGAAGTGTCAGGCCACTACATTAATATTCCAAACTCAGTGAGGTTCCCAAAGCTTTCCTGTGTGCTTACCACTGCCAAGGCTTGTTGGCCACCAGTCCAGTAACCTACCCCAACACTTGAAGCTGCGGCCACCGACAACATTGAGCAACCATCATCTGACGTCAGCAGCTTTATACCTGTTGTGTTTTTGCATTTTGTTTCTTGCAGCACCTTCTAAGCGTTAAAAAGAGCACCACCCGCAGCTCGCATTCAGCACCAAGGACAGCTAGAGCAACTCTGCACCCGGACTCCATGTGCTAGGTACAATTGATCTGACTGTTGTGGCTTGGTCCTGGGGCCAGAATGACCTCACCCCCATAAGAGTTCAAAGTAACTTGACCTGAAAGTGACAAATTGTCACTAGTGGATTTAGCTATTGACTGCAATGTTATTTTATCCATGCATTTTGCTGCATTCATTTATTATTGCTTCAAAAATTCGTAATTTTGGTTATATGTATGATATCTTGTTTCCTTTAGTGTCTAAATCAAGATAAAAATACACACTATTTGTATAAATTGGTGTTGGACTTCTATTGAGTCGTGTCAATTACTCATCGTCCATGTTGGTATCTGAAATGCTTCACACATGTTCCTCAAGTTAATCCTGACTGCTCTTTGCCACTCTACCAGGACTGAGCTATGGATTTATTATTGTGAATCCAAGGATCATCTTTGGGGTATTTTGATATTATTATATGGTAATGCTACCCAACCATACCACATAATTTTCAACTTTACTACACCTTTGTAAACACAAGGGTAAGGGACCTGGGTAAGTTGAATGACAAAGAATGGCAGGAGGTACGATAGGAGCACCTGGCCATTACCACGAACCTTAGAGCAATCCAGTTTAACTACCTACACAGGACATCCCACTGTCCTGACTGGACATGGAGGATGGACAGGAGTAGCAGCCTGGCGTGTGTGCCATGTGCGACCCCCCAGCTACATTTTACGATGTTGTTTGAGACAGTCTAAGTATTCAGATCTATTGGCGACTAATACATGATATTTACAGCTAGGATTGTACACACGCCTAGTATTCCTCATCTTAAAATTGCTTTTCTGAGCAAAATGGGGGTTGGTCCTGCTCCAGGGCGCAAAGGACTCCTGCGGGCCCAGGGGTTTTGATTGCTAAATGTGATATTGCACACAAATGGCGCCAGGCACAACCTCTTTCCATGGGTAAATGGCAGAGCGGAATGGATTACGACGCTGCCACAGAAGAGGCAATATATAAATGATGAAGTTGTAATAAAAAACGTAAGAAAATCTGTGGATCCACGGATTTCTCGTGATAGTTTGATGAAGCACTGGTTGTGGTCCGTTGGTTCTACTGTATACTTACTCTGTATTGTAAATACAAGTAATGATCACTGGGCTGCTGAGCAGGTGTTTTTGTAATGTACTTCTAGCAAAACTAATGCAAAGTGATATAAAAATTAACGAGACCTTATGGCCCATCTATTGAAATGGAATTGCACAGAAAACTTGCCTATAAGAATCAGTCCGTCGAATGATGTTAATTAGGGTTAACTAAAAGGTTAATACATATACATAAAAACAGTACACATAGTTTCCTAAGTTAAAACTCAATAATCAGTATGTAAAACACATAATAATTTATTAAAGTGTTTCTGAGTTTACCAGCAGTATTAAGGAAACTAAACGGAGAAAAACACACTGTCTCAGATAAAATCTTTAGTTATAAGGAAGGTTTACATTTTCTCAAGTACAAAGATCTAAGAAGAGGAACTAAGTAATGATTTCTGACTGAAGCTAAATATTTGGAAAAAGTAGAAAGTGCATTGTAGCCTGTAAAATCTGAAAGCACTTGGCTTTATTCTATACTCAATATAAAAAATAAAGTGCAATTTTTCCAGACATGCTTACGTCATGCATCATAGCAGCTGCGGCTCGTGCAGGTAAGAGTGGTGGGAGTTGGGGCCGGGTTGGGTTCGACAGACGACCACGAGGGGAAATTAAATAAATATTTCATTTTCCCTTGTCGTCGTCTGTCGAAACCCAACCCCACCTGGCCCTACCGCTCTTACCTGCTTCCAACCTCTAGCTCTCTTGTTAGCTCACTCTAACACTCCCTACTCCCAACTCTCTCCAGCACTGCACGCTACAGATAAAATAATTAATAAAGTACAGGCAGGGGGCGCAATCCTTCCTGTCAAAGCGACATGAGAGTGGTGGGAAGAAAATAACACTGGGACAGGGAAAACAGAGAGAAGATGCAGAAGATCATAATTGGTCTACACAACATTATCTACAATACCATGCCCACAATGGCCATTAAAACACCAAGGAGTCAATAATTTCGAAAACTGAGCAACATAAGAAAAAAAAACACCAAGCTTGAATCGCAGAATTTGTTATTCTATGCAAAATATAGGTTGCATAGCATGTATGTCTGTTTAGGCATGGGCAGTGTCCCGGCTGCTATAGCCATAGGTGCTACAAGGTAAGAATTGCTGATGGCTTGCCTGATGATGCCTTCCAGAATAAGAAATGAGCAGGGCATGCCAGCACTCTTGATTCTAAACATGGGATAGTGAGGAGGAACATCTTTGGACCACTGTTTTGGGACCAATAGTCAGACCTCCCAAAGCCAGACCACCATGAAGGCAGGGGCGGTGGGTGAGATTTTAAAGTGGTGGGGCGCAAACGAATTAGCATACAGCATCGTAGCGAGCGAGCGAAGCGAGCGAGCCCGAACCCCAAAAGGGGGGTTCGGGGGGGGGTTACCCCCCCCCCCCCCCCCAAGAAAATTTTGAAGAAAAATCGTGCATTTTCAAGCAAATTTGAGAAAGCAGGAAGGTTAATAAAGCAATTGTGAAAGTGCAGTTATTACATTAATAGATGGCATAACATAGGTAGCTGCCCAGGGCGCCAGACTTTCAGGGGACCACTGATAGAGCCAACTCTATTCTGCAGAGAGCCTTGTCCTGATGACCGTGAATAATTATTAAATAGATTTTTTTTAAATATCGTTTTCCTTTAATATATTTGGTAATGTGGTTGATGTATGATTTTCTATTACAACATTTTCAGAGAAAGTGTATGTTTGTGCTTCATGCAACATCTATAAAAAGTTGCTTTTAGATCAAAACAGGTCCTGAGATATGAGAAATGGCAGGGTGTCACGGAGACTACTTTCAGCAATATCAGTGAGCTGCTGCTGCTGTGTTACAATACTGAAAACCCAAGTCACTGTCCTTGAATATTAGATGTAAACGAAACACATGCTACGAATATCGTGTGTGCCAAATACCACTGTTGTGTAGTCTTGATTTCACTTCATGCCTCTCTTATCCACCAACAGACCACACCAGTCCCAATATCTCACTCTAGCAAGTTCTTTTCCATGCCTATTTTCTCTCTTCATCATTGGTTCCCATCTTTCGCTTCCTCTTTTATGCCCCCTCTTGTGTCTTGCTCTTTTTTGCTCTAGGCGAACATCTGATGAGGAAGAGCAAGTGTGGGACCCAAAAATAAGTGCTGGTGAGCCACACCACAACCACATCTTTCTCACTTTGTCAGCATCCAATTATGAGGACAAATAAGGCCTGGTCCCCAAAAACGAGTTCTGGTGCCCATTGCCTGCAATCACGCACACAAATTAAGCACTGGGCCTAAGATTCTGAAACAATGGCCGAGTAGCTGCCTGGCTCGTTCTTGCTCCTGTGAGTAGTGTAAGCAGCTCCATTGCTTTGTGAGCTTTGCTCATGCTCTGCAACACCCTATTCCTATCTGGACTGCCAGTCCTATCAACTGTTCCATCAAGGTCTCTCCTGTAGCCGCCAGGTATTGTCAGTGTAGTGCAGAGTGACTGAGGGCCCATGCCTCTGTAAGCAGCATGCCGCAGTGCTCATAACATATGTGCCAATGCGTTGAGATCCACATTTAAATCTAGTTCAATTATTGCCATTGGCTGTTAGCAGAATGGGTCTAGAAATGCAACATTTGCCGCACATTTCCCCAAGTGTGCCCTGAGGAAAAACACAAAACTCTGTGTATCAACATTTAGGTTTCATTCGGTTTTCATCAATTTTACCGACCCCTGCGCTTTCAAAACAATTTGACACGATTCCAGAACATTCCTAATGTTATTGGCTAACTTAGCTTTAACAAGCACACATTTCTACAATGTACCACAAATAAGCGTGAAGGTAGAATTATACTTAAAACAAATACCAAACATATTGCAATCTTTAGCATCTCCACATACTCTGCCCTTTATTAAGGATATTTTCGGGATGGGTTGGGGGGTGAGGCGGTCCAATCTCAAGACCTCTTTATGTTTCTGTACTTTGGTCATTTCGTCAGCATTTTTTTTGTCCGAATTCAAACCTGGTAAATCAACTTGATGCATGCTCATACGTGTGGAGGGTTTTGGGGCCGTGCAGCCCTTCTGTTTAATAGTGCTGTTCATCGTGGCTGCACTGCTACAGCTTTTACCACTTTATTTATCCACTTGACGAAGGCCAGGGCATCAGAGTGGACTCGCCAACAGTGAACCTTATTTCTTGATTTTTGAAAGCATAAGTGCCAGGCCTCAATGGTTTACTCAGAAGCCGGCAGCCAGTGCCTTCAACACCGGAGTGCTGAATATCAAAAGTGCGTAGACTGGACTCCCTCTCTTGCTTCTTTCATCCACCACGAAACAGGGGCCACATCTACTAATATTCAGTTTACTGAATCGTAAATTGCGGTTAACACACAATCTAAATTCCCGATTCATTATTATAAATGAAAAAAAAACCTTGAATGATCAATTTGTGACTCATAGTCATTCCCATTTTCAGTTTGCTGATTTCTAAATAACGAATCTGTAACATTCGAACATTTGTTTTCCACTCTTTACTGGATTGCAATTTGCCACAAAGGAGAAGAGCAAAGGAGCAGAGTGTCCAAAGAGGTTTATAAAGTTGTGAAATTGCATCCCATTTCCCTGAATACAAGAAAGTGACCTGTACACACAAACCTAAATTCAGTGAGCAGGAGGTGGTAGGAGTCAGTTGCGGCTCGTGGGGTGTCGCGGGGGGGGGGGCGGGGGAGAGGTGTATCGCAGAGGTGGGGGGGGGGGTTTGAAATGAAATTAAAAAATCCTTCCTGAGCAGGTCGGTCCGCTGCCTCGGGTCCGTTGGCGCAATGGCGCCTACACTCGGGAACAGCCACGCATCACTGACTGCCTGCTTGCAAGTGGGCGTGCAAAACCCTCTCATCCAATCCTGGCGCTGCTGGCAGCGCCAGGATTGGCTGGGGGCACGTTTTACACCCCGCCCGCCTGCCCAATAGGAGACCGAGGTTTGAGCCTTTGCTCAACCCTCGCTCTCCTAATGGGCATGCGCCAGAACGGCAAACACAAGTGCGCATGAGTGGGCACGGTGCGAAAATTCGTCCTCCGTCCCCACTCATGCGCACTTGTGCATTGTGCTGCTCCATGCCCCTGGTGACGGTCTGACTGCATGTCAGTCAACATGACGCCGGACCGCCCACGGGTGGTCTGACGTCATGCTGACTGACATAATTGTCAGCTTTATTCCCTCACCCGGGCGTTTCTTTCGCTTTCCGGGGCTTCTTCTGGTCGCGCGCTCCGGAAGTGGGCAGCCGCGGTCCAAGCAGGGCTGGCTGGTGGGGCTACGCCCCTACGCCCCAATGGACGCACCGCGGCTGCATGAATGAAGACATTCACGCTCATCATCAACATCATGCAAACAGTGGCAGCACCACAAAGCGTGTGAAGATTGTCGCATGCACACCACGTCTCAGTGATAAACATAATATATAAAAAGCCTCACCCATCTCTGCATACTAGGAATGATAGGCAGTACGTTCAGCCCCCATACAGGGATTTCCTTGATGATAACTTACAACCAAAACGTAGCACTAAGGGGCGCGAAGAACACAGAGTGAATGTGATAAATAAAGAACAACTACCTGCGATGCATCAAACAACAGGCCTAAGTAAGTTTTATTTCAGTTATTAAACGCCATAAAAACACTTGGCAAGCAACAGGAGCAAAAGTACACACCAGTCTAAAAGAAAAACAGCCTCAGGATCAGACAGTCAATTACACTAAGAGCTTGAACACACAATCACAAGCTTAGACTCAGGGGCAGATTTACAAGCCCTTGCGGTGCCAGTACGTCACTTTTTGTGACGCACTGGCAGCGCATTTCTCTGCCCCATATTTACAAGGACAGGAAAAGCCACCGGGTGGCTCTTCCTTTCCTTGTAAATATGGCCCCTTTACACGCAGCACTTTGCGTGAAAGGGGCGTTCCATGGGTGTTGCTGTGGGTGTTCCCATGCACCAGCCATGGAACCTGACACTTTTCCAGATTTACGAGGAATCCTAAACCTGGAAATGCATCAGTATGCTACGCCACCCTAGGGGTGGTGTAGCGAGGCGCAACGAGGGGAAATGTTTTCATTTCTCCTAGTTTTTTAGGTCTCGCTGAGCCCAGCGCATGCGCTGGCTTGGAGAGACATTTTGTATTTGGGATTTTTAAAGTGCTGCCTGTGGCCTAAAGCTTGAGTGCACGCGAGCGTGCACGCGCGCAGCCGCCAATCACTGCTGCGTGCGCACCACTCGCGTGCTTGCCACACAGCGCGTCCCGTCCTAGCGATCGCGATCGCGATCACTTTACGGCCAATGCTTGTTTTTTCTTAACTTGCCACATGTTATTTCACCAGTTTGCTGCCTATCTGTAAGCCAATCGAGATGTCAGCTGATGATGAAAATATTTTTTGTAGCCCTCCTTAGCAATATTTCCCAAGCCTTTACTGTTTACAATTACACAATTATTCCGAACGAGCCATAAAGTGCCATATTAAAGGGCAGGAGGACGAACTGCTTTAAATTCCACTCCGACTTAAGCAGGGAAATCAAGCAGAGAAATGCCCTTTGCCATCCTAAGAGAATCCTTCAGGTGTCCCTTCCGCAGCATCCTGCCTGTATCGTATCAATCTCACGCAGCTGAAGGCGCCCACATCATAGTCGCAGACAGTTGTGGGGTTTGTCTAGGGATTAGAAATCTCCTTTGCATTCAGTATAAATTAACTTAATCACCAGGTCTGAAAGACAAGCCACACAAGCAGCATTCCCCGAAGCGTTCATTAAAATTGTAACTCTATTTAAAACCGAGTTCATACTTATGTTGACCTCCATCATGCTTCAGAGGGATTGTTTCAGGTGCACTTTTCACAGTGGCAGAAATTGGTGTCTTTATGACAGCCATGTCATGTTTTATTTTGCTTAAGTTAAGGTCTGATTGTAGGGTCATATCTGGACACCTAAGTAGTAATTGGTCTCTGGTGACTCATCCCCATCTACTGCAGGAAAGGATTGGTTGAAAAGGACCCAGAGATGAGCTGTGAGCAGATGTCTTCCTAAAACTATACATTGCCTTCTCATTTAAGAATTAAGATGCTGCTGGTTATAGCGCTGTTGTTTACTGTGAATACGCTATATCAGGAGTTCCATTACGTAGCTGCCCCTGAGATGTTTCACCCACATTTTGTTAGTTTACAATACTGTTCTATATCTCTAACGTACGTTTGGTGATCCTCTTCCCTCGCTGCGCCCACATGCTGTACTTGCAGGAGCAGGCACATTGTGATATTTCATACGGTCGCTTCGTCTTGTACAAGGGGCACTGAAAACATTGTTTAGATGCTGAAATTCTTCAACTTGTGCATTATCAATTCAATGATTCTTCACCTTGTGCAAAGAAATGTGATGGATTCTGCAAATACGCAAAGCATTAAATTCATCATTGTTTCTAAGGAATAACAAGCATTTTTAATGCAATAGGTCTCGCTTTTGCGAGTGTTTAAGCTATTGACAATGTAAATGACAATGCCTTTTATTTATGTGTTTATGTGTTTTGTAAACAAGCACATATCTATAAGGCATTGGCATTTTTAATGCCAATAGCTCAAACTCTCGCAAATGCAAGACCGCTCAAATTGTGGCCGCGCCCCTTTCTTTAGACCCTGCTCCCCGTATTCAGGTTACAGCGAGCCGAGTCTAAAGAAAGGGGCGTGGCCAACATTAAAGTGAAAGCACATATGGTCCACTTTCACCTAAAGCGGAAAAAAATAATTAATTTAAAAGGTTTTGTAGCGCAGCTGCTAAAGTAAAAGTGGCCCACACGTATAATAATTAAATAAAAAAATTAGCGCAGCCGCTAAAGTTGAAAGCGGCCCGCGCTTTAAATTAAATAAATAAGCACGCCCGCTACACTGAAAGCAGCCCCCGCTGTAAATTAAATCATTAGATAAGCTCGGCCGCTATAGTTAAAGCGGACCGGCCTATAATTTAAATGCCAATAATATAAAAGCAGGCATCCTGCTGCAATGTCGTGGGTGGAAAGCAGAAGTTCATAACAGAAAATAGTGCTCACCGACTTATAAAGCAGAACGTGTAACAATACAATTAAAAAGTATTGTCGTTATGGGAGGTTACAGATGCAGACTAGGCCGCGCCTATTCACAAATGAAAAGCAACCATTTCACAAGGACAGTAACTGGAGCCAATCGAAAAGATGAGCGGGAAATGGGCGGATCTACACTTTCAAGACGTAGCAACACTTTTAGGAATAACTGCTAGTTTAAATCTTTTTCAGTATGAACTTGATGGGCTAAATGAACTATACACAAGAGAGCAAAGAACTAAGCACTATACAGATGTAACCCCATCCAGTATAAGACAGTGAGGGTGGGTAAGAATGGTAATCTCCAGCGGCAGCACTGAACACGGTAGTAGTGTAAACACAATGCAATATTAAAATTGGGGCCATTGGACGAACACTGTAACCAGTTCCTATTGACATTCATGTTTGTGAACCTTGAAACATGCGCACTACAGTCGCACGGCAGAAAGACAAAGGGGTAATGCAGCGTAGTACGAATGCAGCATCACAAATCCCTAGGGATACAGCTGTCAAACATGGAGGATGAAAAGTACCGTCCTGGCAAAACAGGATGCTTTGTGCTTCCTAAGCTACTTTATGGTGTACCAAATCTGCATCCTTGTCAGCATGAATTATAGGTAAAAAAACAGTGCATTCACAGCAGCAACAGTGTCACTGTTACCTTCATGAAAAGAAGTGTCTCAGAACACCTACACATACGTCGGGGTTACAGTGAGGTTCATTGACCTGGTGGTACCAACAGGCAGAGAAGTTCATCATCCCAATAGCTCACAGGGCTCAGTGTGGACCACAAACCCCCCAGGATCCAGCTGTCTAGCTAGCCAGCCAACCTGGGCCAGTATTTCAGATAGGGCGCACTGCCTTATTGCACCAAAACGCACTTTCAAACAGGTGTGCTGGGCAAACAGGAAAATTGTGCCCTATTATGATGTGATACACTACCCTCTGGGCGGCTGCAAAATTCCACTGCCCTGGGTGCTGCGCATTCAGTGAAATTCAGAGCTGTTTCAAAGCTGTTCTGTTTTTTTCTGTGCATTCAGTCTACATTTTAAAAACAAGCATTGGCATAGCCAATAGGTCTCGCTTTTGGGACCTTCTAAGTATTTAGTTATGCAGCAAAATATCCTTGGTGCAACCACATTAACTGTTGCGTGGCTAAACACTTATAAGGTCCCAAAGGCGAGACCTATTGGCTATGCCAATGCTTGTTTCCTCTTTCAATGTATGCTGCATTTTACAGCATGCATTGAAAGAGGAAAATGCATGTAGTGATTGTTTCCATGCAGGAAAGTGTCCCTTCCGGCACAAACACAATCTGTTTGTGCGCCAGCGCAGGAAATGCAACATATCATTGTAAATATGTTGCATTCCTGTGCTCTGAAAGTGCCCCAGCCAAAGGACTTGTGGTGCAGCACTGCAGCCCTTTCTTGTAAATTTGCCCCTCAAAGTCACAAGACTTAATCTGCAATCGGAACACCTTGGGTTTTGAGCCAATCCATCATCAAGTTTTTAAATTTCAAACAGCGCAAAAGGTCATTATATATATATATTTTTTTTTTTTTTGCATATTTATATAGCGCAAACTCGACCCGAAGGTATTGGAGCGCTTTACATGAGCACCGTATTTACATTACTCATTCGGGCACGGGGAGATTAAGTGATTTACCCAGAATCACAGGATGTGGACGCGACCCCGAGGCTCGAACCCTTCCAGCTCCAAAGTCGGCAGTTTAAGCCGACGGACCACATCCTCGCTCATATATGAAGTATTGTAGCATCAAAAATAGCCCTAAAACCAACCATGTCCTCAAGTTAAAGTGGCCATGAATATGTCACTCTAAGCGTTCTTAGAAACCATTCCTAACTGCATCTTATACCAATTAAATGATAATTCTCCTCTCACAATAACTATTTTTAAACAATAACCCACTGCCTGTGTTATTTAGTAGATAAAATGGAACGCACATACCCGCACTTATTTCATGCTTTTAACAGTGTACAAAATGTAAGTTGAGAAAGTTATGTATGTACCAAAAATTACCTCTAGTAATGTAAACAATCCTAGCAGAGAATAGGGTTTCCAATAGCAGCGTATAATTGCCCTCGATAAAAATGGCTTCCTGGCTTCCTTTTGAGCAATTTGCACTTCTTTTTCCCAGTACCTGCGAGGCAAAACAAGACCAGACTGAAGGTTGATACTGCGTGAATAAACACAACAAAAACAGCCGAATGTCATTGGAACTAATGTTAACAAAACATAACGATGTGTTTTAATTACAGATCACGTACCAAAAAACTCTCTCCCTCTTCACACGCAAACAGTCTCTTTCTCAGCGATTCTTGTTATGGTTAAATTGGGTGGCAATTAAAGCCTTTGGCTTTCTTTTGCTGGGTCAAGTTTTATGCATATCCATTAAGGGTAGCTAAGGTGAAAAGCGGTTTAAAAACATTTCACACTCTTAAACTAACAAGAATGTTTGCTTCTTATGCAACAAAACTACAAAGAGGAATTACAATCAGCTTGACATAAATATAGAACTTTACTCAGAAAATGTATTTTTTGTGGTTTAGTGAAAATGTGTTAGATCATTTTTTAGATATTTGTGTTGCAAAGTGGGTTAGGCAGATTTTGAAGGCTCAGTATGCTGATTATCAGTGGGTATGACTTTGGGGGAATGAAGTTTGAAAAATAAACAAATATGATTAGGCGACAGAGCATTTTTTCACATTGTTTATTATGGGGTTCCAGAAGAGTATGTGGTTCCTACACATGGTTTGCATACTGGGTGCAGGATGTGGCTAAAAGCCTTGTTCTCTGACCAATTCCCACTGCCCTTCTGTGAACTAAAACAAGAATTGCAGAATAGGGAAATGGGAACATCCTCATACCACTAGGAGGTGGTGAAATCAAACAAGGGCTGATCCTGGCCCTCAAATTGATAAACAAAGGTTTTTTTTTTTATCTCATAGGATCCTTAAACTCAAATGGGGTCCTGCAGAGCCAATGGATCAACGAGAGTCCACTGAGTTCAGACATCATGGCAGCAACTATTTTGAATTTGCAGAACACTTTGAGAGTCGCATAGTTAAAAAAATATAAGATGCCCACGATGCTGAAGTGAGAATGGAAGCAGGCAAACTATATTCAGAGCTTGCTGCCAACAGTGAAAGGCCATGCATGGCTGGTTCATGGCACACAACATCTGTGTGAAGGGTGTGGCCAGAGACCATGCCCTTCGCCCATAGCCCCTTCTGCAAAGCTATCGGCCATGAGATTTGGGCACTGAGGGTATAGAGGATATGTGTAAGGTAAGTGTTGTTTTGACAGGGAAGGGATGTAAAGACCTAAGACTACCCAGGTATGCTAGTCTAGCTCTTGCCACAGGGTCTAACCAACTAACAATACCTGTAAATTATGGTACTTCCTATAGGCCCCACTGGGAAAGGCTTACGGCTAAGTCCAGTGTACAAGTCCATTACTCACACGTCCTAATACAGCAAATTAATTCTGTAGTCATTCTCTTTAAACTATGGGGCACTTCTCTGACTTGGATGCAACTCATTGAGCAAGGCCAAAAGATGTGGCTAGCGTCTTCTGGAGGCTGAGCCTGGCTTTCATTAAGCCATGAAGCCACCATCCCTTCCCCAGAGTATACTAAGCTCACCCATAGGCTATGTTCATCTGTCTTTGGCTACATAGCCTGGCTTTTGGCTCAACCCCAATCTCATCTTAAGTGTTTTTGGGGCACTGGGCAAGAATTATTGTGGGATTGCTTTTTAGAATGTCTTGTCATTTTCTTAACCAAGCTGTCATTATGCCGGACAATACTGAATTATAAAATAAAGTTTCGGAAACTGCAGGACAGCCCAAGCTAGCTAGCGACCTCTAGTCTAAAAGTACCACAAGAAAGCATTTGTTTTTGAGCTTGGATCTATACTTATTTGGCCTTAAAAAACATATTTTACTTGGAAATGAGTGCATTTGCCTGCCTGTTCCCCCCATTTTTGTAACGACATGTAAATCCAATTTCACAACTGATTTTCTTGTTGGAACAGTAAAAATCAAGGCATTGCTCCAAAGATTTTCACCAGTTCATGAATCTATTCTTCTGCTTGTCTCTCCTCTCCTGTTTCTATGTTTACACATCTCAGGCTAGACAGTGACATCTGGCACTGCTGATTAAGAGTATTGAGATGCGGTGGGAAACAGGAGAAGGAAAGAAAGGTAAAAAGAATGATTTTGTGAGTGAGGTAAAGAAGTGGGCGAAAGGAGATAGAGATGAAGTAAAGAGATATGAAACGTAGGGAGAAACATATGGTTAAGATAAAGGCTAGATAGCCAGAAAGAAAGATACAGAAAGGTAGAGAAAGGAAGAGTGGGTATAGAAAGAGAAGGTAAGACATAGACAAGGTTTTAGGGTGAGGAAGATTAAACTAGTGTAAGGATGAAGGAAATGTTGAGTGAATGAGAGTTGTGAAATATACAGATGTGTGAGGAAGAGACAGGGGTAATGTTGAGAGGAACACTAGAGACAGGTAGAGGCAAATAGAGGTTGTGATAGAGACATGAGTGACAATAGTACTGGGCTGATGCAGTAACAAAAAATATCATTTTCTCATTTATTTAGTTTTCATTCATTGTCTATTTATTAGCCACATGACATATAAGAACATATTGATAGAGGGAGGGACTACTAGCCTGCAATGTCAATGGATTTCAACAATGTGTAATGCCACTACCAACATACCTGCTAATTTGATTAATCAATGCCCATGGTCCATTATAGAAAGACCCAAAACACATAAAGGTATATTGGCTTCAGCAAAGCAATTTTTATCAGTGTTATGGTACAAATCGCTGATACCTAAATTACAATGATTGTGACATGGATATGGGTAAGTCTAGGAGGAGAAGAAAGACCAATCTTATTGGAAGAAGCCTCACTCACATAATGTGACATGCTTCATCATAGCCAACCTCTTCCCACCCTGGTAGGACCATACCATCAGGGCAGATTCAACTTCCTAGTAAACCCTATGGAGGGATTTCTTAAATAAGATAATTTCCTGGACAAAACAGGGGGGATCCAGATGAAGTCAAAAGCACCTAGAGGTAACCGAGTTTTTAACTTTACTGCATCTAAAACCAACTATGTGATGGAATGAGGTAAATGGCGTTCAAGTGGAGGTGATAAAAGAATATAGATATTTAGGCTTTCTTTTCAGATATAACCTAGGTTTGACATCCCACATAGAACTCCAGGAAGTTTGCACCTAGGCATTTGCTGGTGCTTTACATAGTTGGACCTAGCTTTGTTTCATAAGTCTGTTGAAGTCCTAAGAAAGACCTATAATGCAAAAAATTTAAACTTATTACTGTATGGCTGCAAGGCTATTTGTCAGCAAAGTACATGAAGAGGCTGCAGATCATTGAAACCAATATTTGGAAAAAATGGCTTGGCTTACCCAGAGGATCTGTGAACAGTGCCATGAGGCTAGAGGTAGGCCTTAATAATATAATATATAAATACAAAAAGCGGATCCTTAAATATTGTGCCTGTCTTTCTAAAATTAAATAAGGGCTCCCTAAGGCAAAAAATCAAAACTTACCTGCAGAAGAAGAATGTAGGCTGTTGGGGAGGGAACTACATTTAAACTTTTAATGGCATGAGAAACCTGATTATGACACTTTCTGAGAGAAAATTAATAAACGTGTACCAACTACATGTTCAAGAAAACATAACAGGATAAGAAAATGTTTTGTTACTGCATCGTAAAAGCATGCAAAAAAGATGTCGCCTAGATCATATAATTTGCACAAATAATATAGATTGTGATTTACTAAGTGACAAATTGCTATATTTCATTAATGTGTGCTAGAAATATGTAAATACTAACTTCTCATGTTGTGGAGTTTACCTCTAATCCTTCTTTATTATCATTATGAGTATGTATAACTCAGATATTAAAAAAACATTTGTATTTAACCGGATTATGATGACAAATTTGATTACATTTTTATCTTTGTGTGTGTAGACGTGTGCACCAAAATGATAAGAGAAAATAGGTGTTACACCTTTCTAATTCATTACAGTATTAGGATTTTAAATATATTTACACGTTAGTACATTCGAAAAGGAGAAGTGTACTATACTGACACATGTTATTTGTAATTTTTATTTATAAAGTTTTATAATATATATTTATATATATATCTATAAAGCGGGACTGGGAGGGGAAGAAAAGATTAGGTCAGGGGATATAAAACATCAGTACAAGAGATGAGGGTATAAGTCCAGTATCTGCAAGCAAATGATAAGAGCCTAATTAGGATAAGAACTTGCACATAAGGAATCGTTTTACTTCCATTTTGAAGGCAACCGTGGAGGTGAGTCTGCGAATTTCATGAAGGAGAGAGTTCCAGATCTGTGGAGCGGAGTTCTCTTTTCGCAAAATATCTGTGGTTTAAGAAGGAAGGTGTTAGCACTTCTTGAGGGTCTATTAGCTCCAGATAGTTCTAGTTTTTGGCATAGGTACTTGGTTCATCAGAGTTAAACTAGAATCACAACGTCTTTATGTTCTCTATGAATGTATGTTTAATAATTATATATATTTTACATTATATTAGCTCAATTTAATGTAGGCCTGACTACATATGTGGCATCTCTTGACTTGCAGAATCTACTGTTCGTGCGGGAATTTCTCAGTATAACTAATACCTTGAAACAGTGTTTTCTTACCTGAGTTCTCATGTACTGTACAAGACACTTTGCTACATTTTTCGTTACAATCCTAAACGTCTGCCCGGGAAACTGTCCTTTTGAATTTGTTTATGTGCTTTTGCTAAAAGAGCATTGTTCCGATGTGCCACATATTGGATTGCTACAGCCCTGAGTAATTGTCCCACCTATTTCTCTACATTTTGTGTCTTCTTTATGTCGCCTGACACCCATCCTATACGAACTGACCAATGGACTGAGTGGTCTGACCAGATGAGGTGTCACTCTCGGAAATTTAAGAATATAATATTGTCTGATTTAACAGATGCACGGAATTTGCTTGCTTTGTGGTGTTGGTGACGGATGAGCTGCTGCTGGATATTTCTATACTTACGGAGTTCTGCACCCATGCTAGCAAACAAATCCTGTGGTGGAGACTTTGCGGCACTTCCTTGGCAATCTTAACTTATCTGTTGCGGACATACTGTCTCCCTTTCTGAACTGATTAATAACGCTGTGTGACCTTGGTGGTCCCTTCCTTTTTAAGTGACTGTTTGAACTGGCATGTTTCATGTCCCTTCCTAAAAGCTTGAGCTTTGGTATCTTATCTTCTCTGCCTTATTAGAATCTGACCATACTGTCCAATAACCTGATGCAAATTTAATGATGCAATTGTTTTACCATAAATTTCAATAAATTATACAAACATTTCCATATCGACTCAGCTATCACGATTATTTCCATTCATGTGAATGCGTATTCCTAAATTGAGATTCTTAATGACCAGAGGAGATCATATTAGAGAGATCTCAGAGCATCAAATACTAATGCTATTATTCTGTTTTAGTTTTCACTGAGGACTTAGTGTGTATGATTTTTGCTCCCCTTAGTTTCTTCAGGAGATTTGGGCTTGCCATGATAATCCTTTATCTTTACAGCATTGTTCTGAGAGCAATTTACATGAGCTTAATCTCTACTTTGTAATCCAGTTATCCAATTCCTGGTCCTCATTGGATGACTGTTGGGACCCTTTATATCCGACCCCTCTCAACACTAAACAAGGTCCATCTGAGGCCCAAGAGAGTGGTATAAATTAAATAATAGGAGAAGAAAAATAATTTTACATGGGCTCAGAAATGCTACAGCAAAACCAATGGGCTTTTAATCTTCAAGATATTAAGGCCTCTCCGGACATTCCAGGAGGGTTTGAAATGCAAAATACATCTGTATCTAAGCACAAACATTAAAATGCCTGATAAAAGAGTAGTCCAGGAAGGGTGTTTTAAATGATGTATGCAATACAGATAATCTGCAACATTTATTGGAGTTGGGCAATGGTGGGCACACCCAGCCTTGTTTTGCGACATAAAAAGTGGATCTATTAGAAAGTGGGCCTGAGGATCAGGCTGGGACATGTCACAAAATGGATTATGTTAAAACAGATTGGTGCGGATAGTGGTGTTTGTCCCTTCCGTCGGAGCACTCGATTTTCCGGCCTGCCAATTATTGTATTTTGCACATGTTTTGATAATATTAGAAGAAATTTGCTACTTCTTGTTTTTAGAATTTTACAGGGTTGTTGTATTAGTGACCTAATGCCAGTAATCTTAAAGTCTATTAATATAACACCGTGCTTTGCCATAGGCCAATTTCTGGCTGTAGTTGCTGAACGGATAGCAGAAATGAGTAACTCATAATAACAGTAAAAGGTGGAGGTCTGACTTACCTATCTATGAATTGTGTTTTCTGTGAAACGGATTTTAATTACTAGTGCTATAGCATATTTTGAAAGATGGACCTTCACTGTATTTACTTGTTATAATCATATTTGGGTTTTTTTCTTCCTGAAAATGAGATGTGAGGTCTGCTAGTTTGTCCCTTTTTCCTATAATTGCTTTTTGTATGTTTGTGATTTTTTTCAAGAAGAACTGCATTTTGCACAAATAATACTGTTAAAACTGGGTTGTGCACAATAAGAATATGATAGGGTCATTCCATGTAAATTGTTGGTTAAGGTTATTTAGAACAATTTGCCCTTATGATCAGTGTATTGTTTACAACTGTAGTTTATTGTTTATAAATATTCTTTGCTCATATCTTTTAAAATGAATTTGAGACCTGCTCTAGCCTAGCCATGGCTGCATTTTGCACACATATAACTGTATTTTTGCACAAACAATATAGAAACTGTCATATTGAAGGTAAATACAGGTCTGTGGTTGTTAGCTTATTTTGCCCTTAAGAATAGCGGAAGAGTATAGATAGAAATGTGTATAGGTCTTAATTTGATGTAAGGAGGTTTTACGTATTACCCTGTTTTGTGTATCGTTTACTACTATATTTTTGTCACAATAATTAGGCTTTGCCCATATCTTTTAAAAAGAAATTGAGGTTAGCTTTTAGCCCAACCATAACAGTGTTTTGCACAAAAATAATTGTATTTTGCACAAATAATAAGGAAATTGTGATAATGTAGGTAAATTCCGGTTTGCGCTTTCAAAATATTGTGCCTTTATGATTTAGGGAAGGATACAGATGGAAATATTTATTGGTGACAAAAAATATATTTACATCGAATGGAGGATTTTAGAATAATTATGTATTTTAATCAACGAAATGTATTGAAATTGAATGCATTATATCAAACTGCTAAACAAAGTAAAAGTCAAGTATTTTCCTAACAGGTGAGGAGAGGTTGCCTATGATGAAGGCTGTCACATTACGTGAGTGAGGTTTCTTCTTCCAATAGGATTGGTCCTTCTTCTCCTCTTGGGCTTTACCCCTGTCCATACTAGAATCTTGGTAATTTAGGTATCAGCAATTTTTACCATGACACTGATAAAATCAGCGTTGCTGAAGCCACCATAGCTATAAGTGTTTTAGGTCTTTACTTTGGGAGGAAGTGTTGTGGCGTACATCCCTCTCTCCTTTTGTATTTTGACTTACACAGAAAGAAACATTTCTCTTAACTGACAGGTATCCCATAAAATTACCTGCTCTTCTACTCTACTAAACTTTCCAAAACAGTATTGTATTGTGTTGCATTGCACTGTAGTCTTTCAATAGTTCTTTTATATCCCTGGACGAAACCCCAAAGTGGTTTCCTGTTGCTAGAAGAAGCACTAGCTTTTAAACATAAAATGCACTGCTATCGAGGAAATACAGCTTGATGTAAGTTTTGTCTCGAAAATAGTTTATCTACTTTGATATTTTTATGCAAGGTGTATAATTTGTCTTGTATTTTCTTACAATATTCATCATTCAATGTATAAAAACCCTCAGTGCATTAGGTAGAAACCATTTGCAAGTGTTCAAATGGAAATACATAGCCAGGACAGTCTCAATTAGCTCAGGGGGTTACATCAGGTGCTTGCTGGTGAAACATTGGTAAATGTAGGTCACAGGGTCGAATCTCAGCAGACTGACCTAACTTTTAAACATTGCAAACTTGATAAAGTATGTATTCTTAATTTATATATTAGCACCAATCGGCAGGCTATTAACAAGGCAAAAATGTGCTCTAGTAAAAATCAAGGTGGCGAAAAAAAAAAAAGAATAGACGCAACTTTTTAAAATATATTAATAGACATGGAACGAGAATCATGACCTGCTGACATTTGCTAGAACAAGGCGCGTTTTCACTTATTTAAAACATAGCAATAAGCTCTTTAGAAAGGCTAATTTCGACCCTAATTATTTACAATTATTCATGATACTTCAAAAAATAGCAGGCAGGAGAAAAATATCAACCATGATTTTGCCAGTTACTTTGTTTTGTACTGTGAGTTTGCGTCCATGTGTCTCTCTTAGAAAGCCGTGGCAATTATATATAATAAAACATAAGAATCAGTGTTTTATACACAGTGCTAATTCAGCAGCACTTATGACTGTCCCAAAGACTCCATCTGGGGGTCCCATGGAAGGTGGGAACCCTGGCCAATTGCTTATTTAGCCCATGCCTTACAACATCTCTGTTCGTTAGTAATGTCACTAATGGTGCCAATGATGTTGTGATGTCATCAATATTTTCATTAATGATAGGAGTTACAAAATTTGCCCACTCACTGAAACTTGCAAATTAGTCAAAGTGGTGACTTTTTCCAAATAGAATATAGTAGCTGCATGCTAATGAATTTCATACATTTGGCAAACTTCCATACACTAAGGGCCACTTGTACAACCGTTTTTAGTGGCTGCAAACAGCAATCTGGCTGTTTGTGACCGTTAAATCGGTCTGTGACCTGTACAAACCCTATTTTGTGAGTCAGTAACTTATTACCAATTTACAAAATAGGATTTGTGACTCACAGTGCCATTTACGAATGTTTTGAGACTGAAATGCGATCGCAAAACATTCGCATTTTACTGCCAATGGAAAGTTGGTGGTAGACCAGTCGCAAATGGTCCCGTCCCCTTTGCGAATGTGGAAGCAAATATTTTTTAAGAACAGGCAGCGGTCCCACAGACAACTGCCTGCTCTTAAAAAATGTAACTGAAAGGTTTCATTTTTCTTTTTGAAACGCCTCCTGTTTTCCTTTAAGGAAAATGGGCTGCATTTTGTTTTTTTAAACTGATTTACCGAAAAAGCAGTCACAGACATGGTGATCTGGTAACCCCAGCAGGCCACCATCCCTGTGAGTGCGGGCTACTCCCAATGGGCCGCAAAATGCAACCTGCCTCATGAATATTAATGAGGCTGGCCCCTTGCGACCCATTTGGGGATCACAAACAGTGTCTCAGACACTGTTGTACATTCCATTTTGTGAGTCGCAAATTGGGATTCTCAAAAAATAGCAAATTGCAACTCGCAAACTGCAATGGTCATTTTGTACATCTGGTCACAAGTGCTTTTTAAAATATATTTCATACTATAGTTCCATGCATACAGGATGATGTCAACCTTCCTCTTGTCCTCAGAGTAAGTCATCAATCCATGCCTTTTCTCTGCAAATTCTTTTTTACAGTGCAAAATTCACAGATTCTGATGAATGCGCACATTTCAAGAGTGCAGGGGAACAATTATTGAAGTCACTGATCAGCAAATCACATTCTTGAAAAAATCAAATGTGATTAACAGAATTCTCTCAGAGTTCACTAGCTCTTAATTTTTGTAATTTACCACTTGCAATATATCTCTAAATTTTAGCTGTTTGATGCCCCAATACATTTTTCAAACGCTAATATCTCACAAAATACCGAACCAATTTTCCCCAAATAGAAAATGCATGCTTTCTGTGTGAAGGTTTAGTTTCAAGCCAGGTTTGGTGTAAAACTGTTCAGAGGGTGTGCTGTAGTATAGAATCTTTTTTTCTAAGGGTGTGAAAATTGAAAACGCTATTTTTTTTAGCATCCTCCCTTTATCTCCCTCCCCTTCATGTGAATCTGCATGAAACCTGACAAAACCTAGCCACTATCACTATTTGACTGGAAAAGTTTGTGCACATTGCTGAAACGGCACATACGTCAGCAAATCAAGAATCACCTTTTCAATAGAAAGACAGACCACCTAACCATAACAACTAAGTCACTATTGCCAACTATGCAAAACCATTAATAAAGTACAGCTATGGTTATGAATTACAACCATTACCCCAACCCCCTGCAATTTGTTAGTGATGATTAGCTCCATGATCCACAACTCGCACACCTCTCATGCAAACCATAACTTTCACTTCAAATACAAAGCTCATGCTCTAATCCGTGATGTGTCAGATGACACTGCAAGTGACTAAATCTCACTGGTGGCATGGCATATCACCGCACCATTAGTATACAACAATGTATGGAGTATTTTTTTACGTGGATATTTAATGATGTTGTTCTGACAGTTGCTCTTATTTACTGGTGTAGACATTTTGAGGTCATAAGCAGTGCAACCGTTGTGCAAACACTACAACACTCCAAGGGATGCCAACACCCATTGCACACAGCCTTTTATTGATGGTATTTTGAGTAGTGGTCTTCCACCTTCTCATTCATAATCCTGGATTTTTTTTTCTCTGAACCACAAATTTGCTTTCCACTAAATACAAGATGTTGAGTAGTGAATTGTTTCTTTAACGTTCTTTGCCACCTGTCAAGGAACATATTGTGCTGGTTTTGAGAACTGGTTAGCTGGTGGTTGCGTGGTTTGCATTTTTTGTTGTTTAATCTCATTTTTATGCTTTGCCTTCCGAAGTCTTTTTATGGTCAAAACTCCAAGAGTTCAGACATCTATGTCCCCTGCTTAACGTATAGCAACAGGTTTGCAGGTTATTCTCTTACAATTGTCGTTTTTCTCTCCCGAAGGATGACTGAAAAATTCTCAAACAATGGAGTACTTGCATGTGTTTTTATTTTCACAGTCTCTCCTGTGCAAATGGCTTCTTTGTCTTCTTGAGGATGAAAAGCAGATGATGGCCTCTGAAAGTCCATGCTAGCTGTGTCAGATATGGAGTAGATAAGAAATACAGCGATGACTGGGATTGGGATGTGAAAATATGCAATCTGAAAGTTAAGAGATACCATCAAGTTTTCTGCATCCAACGCTGAAATGGCTTGTGTTAGAGCCTTAGACCATCATCGTTTTGGAGGATCAAGAAGTACTGAGAGCAGCATCCCTGTCCTTCCTACTCTGGCACCAACTTCACTGCTCTCTTCTGCAGCTGGGCTACCACTTCCTGCTGAAGAATGCCCACATGTTCTTTTGATTGAAGAGACTGTCATGGAGGCATTCTGGGGACATGCTGTTGGATGGGTATGGTTTGCCCATTTCCTACTATTTGTAAGATCCGTGTGTCTGAAGTAATGGCTTTCCAGGCCTGTTCATATGAGGATACCCGTACGCCCACTGCACATGTTCCTTCATGGCCAAACTAATGTGGCTTCCCTGGTGGTGCTGGTGAAGATAAAGATGAGGAGGAGGACTAACATTGTATTGCACAGCCTTTTCCTCTACCCCTGCCTTGGTACATGAGGCGTCTGGGCTGCTGTTGCTTGGAGGGTCAAGAACCTTGACATTTGTAGGGACAGACCCTAGAAAAAGGTCTTGACGTATGGAAAAGGGCCACTCATGGATGCCTGGCGACCTGAGGACCTAGCTGTAGCTCATTCATCCTTGAATCTTTCTAATGCTGTGTCAGCTTTTTGCTCAAATCATTTCTTACTGTCAAAAGGACCCACTAAGGTGTTTTGGACCGGAAAAACCTGAGGAACGGACGCTAGTCTAAAAATCCATGCAATAGTTCTGTTCATCACTGGTGTAGTGGTGTAGTGACAGGGCGTGACCAGGTTTCCTTCAATGTCTCTATGAGTGCTTCTATAACGGTAAGCACGGTTTATTTCAAATTCTTTTTATTAGAATTTTCTTTGAGAGTGAAACATAAGCATGACATATGCAACATCAGTCAATTAAGAAACCAGAAAGAAAAAACAAGCAGCCCAGACTTACAGATTTCACATGTCGGTTACAGCTTCTTCACTAGGTCTGTGGCAAACCAGCTTTTAAACTCAGCACAATCACTACATGTTGCAAACAGTCCATTTCTTGTGAATGTCCGTTAACCCTCATAAGAGAGTAACCTGAAAAGGAAACTTACACATACTTAATAAAAAAAAAAAAGAAAAATGAACAAAACTATGATGTCATGGTGCAAATCATAAGACTGTGGTCAGGAGGATGGGAATGCTGTGACCATTGCCTGGGTGGCTTGAGCACGGCCTAGTGCTCCTATAACTGTCGAGTGGTTAGATATGGAATAAGTTGAGGGCCCTAAGGCGTGGGGTGCAGGTCGTCAGTGGGAGCCCCTCCGAAAGGTAGCTCACCAAAGGAGACCAAATATAGTCGAAGCCCTTTCTGGCATAGTCAACAATGTCAGCCATGCGCTCCAGCGCCAGCGCCCTCCATAGCCTTGCATGCCATTGGGTAAGAGATGGTGCGTCTTTTTTTTCCCATGCAGCCACCATGGCCATTTTTGCTGCCCCCAGACAGAGCCACATGATAGATCTATCACTCTGGGGCCGATTCCGATCCGGGTCGGAAGGGCACTGAACGTGATCTGGCCGGAAAAACTACGAGCCGTACGCGTGTTTTCCGGCCGACTCGTACAGCTATACGAGCGAGCAAGTACGATGTGAGCTACATAAAATTCACCGACCGAGTCGTTTACGGGTCCGAACCGCTCTGTACGTCTCGGTCGTAAGCTAACCGTGGTGTGCAATGGATGCGATTCACGACCGAGCCAGTACGATGCACACGTCGGACAGCCTGTGCGAGCCGGAGTGTCCGGCTCGCAAATTATCCAGGTGGTTGCCTTTGGGGGTCCGCGTCGGACCCCCTGTCACCTGCAGCCCTACGACTCAGACACAGGGAAGACCCATGGGTCTCCCCAACACAGACATGTACAGTGCGGATGGCACTGACGCGTACCCACTGTAGGGGGCGCACTTGTCCGCGACGTACCCATTCAGTAAATGGGAGCCCATGTATGTGTTGTACGGCCGGCACCCATCGACTTCTAAGGGAGTCCGACCGAACCGAGTCCGGCAGCATACGGCCGCATCGTACTCGCTCTGTCGGACTGCAGGACTCTGGCTCGGTCGGAAAACACTCCGGATCCGGCTCGGTTGGAGTGCTTTCCGACCGGATCGGAATCGGCCCCTCTGTGTTTGGTGTTTCAAGGAAGGAGCTCGTAACCCCAACAACGTGTGTTCCAGAGAGCAGGGGATTGGATAACCCAGGATAAGTTTGATTTGGGATAGGATTTCCTTCCAGAAAGGCTGTATGGAGGGACACTCCAACCAGATGTGTCGGAAGTCACCTAGCATGCCGCAACCCCGCCAGCACCTGTCTGAAGCGGTAGGAAAAATCTTGTGGAGTTTCTGAGGGTAGGGATACCAATCGTACATAAGCTTATAATGCGCTTCCCGTAGGAACATGGAACAATTGTATTTCACTATATCCCTGCTGACCCGTTCCCATTGTATGTCTTCTAAGGGGGAATCCAAAAGTGCCTCCCAGAAGCGCTTAAAGCGCGGGGTCGATCTAGGGCTCAGGGATTGTATAAGAGCATATAGGAAGGAAATTCATCCCTTGGAGGTGGACCCAGACTGAGCGAATTTCTCAATGGGGAGCAGAGCCCTGGTAGCAGCCAGCCGCATCGGGGGTTGCTGAACCCAATGTTTCAGCTCCAAGTAATGATATTTTTCTTTGGCGGACAGTGCGAATTGTGTCTTGCATTCTTGGAAGGTAAGGAGTTTCCCTTTGTCAAAGAGATAAGAAATCATGTTGCATCCACCCACCCTCCAAGCCTCAAAAGGTCCCTTCTTAAGTGGGGGGGGAACGCAGCGTTAAAATGGATAAGTGTGTAGGGGGAGGGGAAGGTCGTAAGGTGTAACTTCTTAGTAAGGACATCCCAAACCCTTAAAGTGGTAGAAGTGGGTGTTCTGATGTAGTTATCGAGTGGTCTATCCTGCCTCGGTTTCCATAAGAGATCGCAGATGGTGTGCCCCGTTACCTGTCTATCTATATGAAGCCAATGCTTCTCCGAGGCCCGCAATGACCATTCCGTGATTACTCGCATTTGGACCGCCCGATAGTATGCCTGAAAGACCAGCAAAGCCAGGCCCCCCCCCTTTGCGTGGTCTCGTGAGCAGGCCAGAGGGCAAGCGCGCCCTCTTCCCTTGCCAGATAAATTTAGTAATCATGTGTCAGAGCTCTCTGAAGAGACCGTCCTCCACTGGGATAGGCAGTCCTTGAAAGAGGTAAACAAAACTTTGAAAGATGCCTCATGCAGTGGCTCATGGAAATCCAAGAGGTTTGTTGGGGACCTCAACGGAGATATCACCAAGGAGGAATGGGAGGGGATGTGGGTTTCTATTTACAAGGCCTTTAGAAGTGTCCCTCACAGAGAGAGGGACAGTATAAAAGCTATTCTATCAGTCGTGTTGAATTCCAACATGCTTGCATCAATTTTATCCTAACATGCCAGAAATCTGCTGGAGATGCAACACTGTAAAAGGAACTTTAATACACAACTGGTGGCAGTGCCCTGGCAATGCCCCGTTCTGTAAGGAGATCTTGAGCCACATTAAGGCAATTATGGGGGGTAGTATCAGCTGATCTCGGGGTGGTGTTGTTGGGTTTCGAGGTAGATCACTTTGAACTCATAATGTAAATGACACAACACAGCAATGGCATTTACTAGGAGCGGATACAGCCATAATAGCTACATTCTGGAAAAAGAATACCACATCAATTATAGCACAATGGTTCAGCACTTGAAAAACTGTCCCAAGATCTGACACATACGAAGTAGAAATTCACAGAAATTCACTGATACAGTACTTATGTAGACAACATCATCAGCACTTTGCACCACCTAAGCTCAGGGATCTGCAACTGGTCCTTTAATACAATTGCTTATACACCACATGTGTTCATGTCTGTGTGCTATGGTTGGAGGGGGAGATGGAAGAGCAAATATAAGCAGTACATTCAGGTGCATGTACTTGGGAATATAACAAACTATGCTATCATGTTTACAATTGTGTAAAAGGTTGCATAGTGGCATAACTACATTTTTCCGATGTCACAATGTAGAGCATTGGTAAATGGTGGCTGCATGGCTGCATAAGATTCAGTGGATTGGCATAGGATGGCACGTGTTGGGGGTTATGATGGCGTTTGTGAGCAAGTTTTATAGTGAGTTTTCAATGTATGGAGGCAACCTCCTCAATCATTTAAGCAAGGAAAGGTAAAAAGTGATATATAAGCCCTGCCATATTCGGATAAGTCTTGGTTCATCTCGAACAGCCAGGCCAGGTCCGCTTCAGACAGGAAACCAAGCAATCAAAGCCCGGTTTCAGCCTACTAGGGCCTCATCAGTGAAGTGCACCTTGAATCCTCTGGCATACTGAGCACTGGATCCACATCTGGGCATGCAAGTCATAGTATTGCATCTACTGCAACAAACAACAAGGTGATGCAATTTAAGAGAGTGATAGAATGTGGCCTTGAGCGATCGCCATTGGCTAAGATTAACCAGTGGCGTAGCAACGGGGGCAGTCCGTCCCCGGCGGAACGGGTTTTAGGGGCAGTGGCCACCACCAGACCTCCCGCTCTTACCTGGAGCCCTCGTGGGGGTGGCTGCTGCAAGAATCGCCAGCAACCGCTCTTCAGACAGCCGCCACTGAGATTAAATGAAGTATTTCTTCCATCATTTTCTTGTTTGTTTACAGGGAGCAAAATCTGTAATTCAGCTTTGTGTCTACGGCAAACCCTGCTGCGCACAACTGACAGGAGTTGGTTGCATGAAAGATGTTGCACAGTTCAGGATAAAGAGCTGGTCCTACACCCAGTGCCTCCTGCAGTGCGATCTGCAGCGGGCTGATGTCACCACAAATGGCCTCGGGTGTGGTAGAAGGCTAGGGCCTGTGCTAACCCCCAATAAGCAAGGCGAACGCCATGTGCATTTGGGGTTGGCTCCATTGGAGAGCGCTCATGCTAAAGCTTGGCCTCAGGAAACGTGAAAAGCCAAAGGCCATGCACAGTAACACTTTCTGGGTCAACCCTATACTCCTCAAAACCTGGGTATATTAGTCAGCAACAAAAACAATGGATCCTACAACATTGTTCATATCATACTCACCTTAGTTTGGCAAGTCTAGTTAGTTCACTCAGGGGAAAGAATCGTTAACAATATCAAAATCCCAGTCCAACATATTTTAAATATTCAGAATCTTTATAACAATCACATAACAAATACAGTCCTCAAGAGAGAAGAAAAAAAGTGTGGTGACAGTACAGATGAGTTGTGAGAAAAGGGGCAAAGAATTCGGAGTAACAACTGAAAGTGACAACAAATCTTTGGCTGGAGCAAGTCACATGAAAATGCGCGTATAATAAAATCACTTCTTTTTTGTTTTCAGTAACTATATCTATATATATATATAAATAAATTTTGGAATGTACTGAGTGTTGATAGCACTTTTGAGAAATGTATTGAGAGTTATCCCAACATTACATTCCGACGATGTCCAGCACTGAAAGATCTTTTATGTAGAAGTATGCTAACACCCGCGAAGGATCCCCATCTTAAAATCCAGGGGTTCTATAGATGTGCTTCCTGCAAAGCTTGTAGGAATAGCTCCAACTGCAAACAGATAGTACTGTCTAAATCTCTAAAACCATTTGTCATTACCAAACATTTAAGCTGCAAATCTGACTTCTGTATCTATGCCTTGATATGCCCTTGTGAACGGGTGTATATTGGCAGCACTATCAATCAGGTTAAGCTACGCATTTTAGAACATATGCGAGCAATAACGAATGAAGACAAACAGTATCCAATTGCGAGGCATTTTAAGGAATGCCATAACAAAGACACTAGCCTATTAAGATATTGTGCCCTCGATAGAATTCCCATCTCCGAACGGGGAAGGAATAGAATTCAAGATTTGCGCAGATTAGAATCAAGATTGATTATAAAATATGAAACTGTGCATACAGTGGGCATCAATAAAGATGAGGAACTGTCAGTCCACCTTGGTTGAAATTTTAGATCTGAACATATTAGACTGCTATGTAAATAGAATTATGATGATGTCACGTTGCCTCCTGTGATATGATGTTTATGATGTCTTTTAAATTTTGGTATAGACCATTTTATTGATGTACATATATGATTTATTTTTCTATAGGAGACGGAGCTTTTGCCAGGGGATGAGAAAGACGCAGCTTTAGCCATTTGTTGAAGTATTGTAAAAAATGAACTGAATATATGATTACAATTGATTAAGATTTGCCCACTGGGGCTGACTGATAAATTAGAAACTGCGGTGCATGTACACCCACTTGGGTTAAATATATATGGTTTGAATTATGATGGAGTAATCGGAAACAATATATGCCATGCAATTAATTGACAATTTGAAATATTACACTTGTAATAATTATTTAAATTTTCAATACTCAATTCATTGGAAGTTCAATTCAATATGCTGTAATTTAAGCAAAACGCTGTAAATGAACTGCTAAATTCAGTGTCATTATATCATTTAAAGATGGCGCTTATGCTAGCTATGTGAACCAGGCAGCAATGTAGTCCTTTGTTTATATCGTTTATACACTGTGTACTATATCATGTGACGAGTGTCAACATCGTATCGACCCGTGACCAAGAAACTGGTGGGTCTCGAAACGTGTCGGGAGTTGTTTGCCACAAACTTGATGGAATAAAGCACGCTGTTACAAGCAAATTGGGGCTCGGCGCAATCTTTATTAGAAAAGGATTGATTGATTGAATACGAAGGGTCGCGTCATTGCCGGCAGCCCGCCACCATTTTGAGGCAGAGGTTATCGCGAAATAAGGTTTGAATATATATATATATATATATATATATATATATATATATATATATAGCATTACAAAACTGTATGCGCTGTCGTCGCTTCAACAAATATGGAGGTATTTAAGTAGGATCTTCATCAGGACAAGTTAGGATGCACCCTGTAAAATATATGGCAGAATATTCGAAAAGTAGTTGGCTAGTCATAAGGACTGTACGGTACTTAGCCTGAAAAGATTAAAAGGCTAGATCAAAAATATTTTCTCAACTCTATCTTAGTGGAACTATAGCCCATTAGCACTGAAAAGAAAGATTTTGGGGCATGTTTACTAAAAAATGATGGAGCGCGGTGTTACGCCAACATTTTTGCAACACCGCACTCTGACATTTTTAAAATGCAGGGCTGCACAGTATTCACAAGAATACGGCACACCCCTGCGTGTTCCCTAGCGCTGGCACTAAAAACCCTACCTAGCGCCAGCGCAGGCACTTTGCTGTCATATTGCAAGGGTGCCTGTGCTGCAGGGGTGACTGTTTATGTGCAGGAAGGGACACCTTCCTGCACATAAACAATCATTGAAGGCGATTTGCTCTTTCTATGTGTGCAGCAGAATGGAAAGAGCAAAATACAAGGAGAAATAATCTCACCTCTTATCATCATACTAAGACCAGGCATTCCCTGGTGTTCATTTTTGGCGCTGCCTCAGCCTTGTAAATCTGAGGCAGTGCAAAAAAGCAATAGGTGTTGCGGAGGAACGCCCACTGTAGCACCCATTGCACGCCCCTTTGCCGCAGAGGACTGCGGTGGAAAGAGGCATATTTACACAGTTTTGTTAGGTCAAGTTAAGTGGCTTAGCGCCACTTTGTAAATATGTGAAATGGCACAACACAACTGGAGCGTCAAAAAAGGTGACGCTCTTGTGGGGAAAGGGGCTTGTAAATATGCCCCATTATATCATCAGTGGACTGTGGAACAAGCATGTAAATAGTGGGCCGTAGAACTTTTTGGGGATTATGCTCACCTGAAGAAGGTAAGGTAGGAAAAAAATTATTTTCTAAAAACAAAAATAGGAATCAAGTCCAAATTAAAAATACACTTAAAAACAGTGTAGGGATGAGTACGTGTTCAGTTGGCTAAAAAACACTTAACCCACATCAAATGCAACCACAGTCGACAGGTCCCTTGATTCAACAAAATATGAACAAAATATATAATTAGATATATCACTTGATGCCTGAAGTCATGTAGCAAAATGAAACCACTTATCCAACTTTAAAGCAGTCGGGTCAACTAATCCTGAAGGGCCCAGTTGAGAATGAAATGATTTTATAATAAAGGGAAATGTAATACCAGAGTCAATCTGTGCTCCAAAAACAGTACAAAACTCCCCTCAAGCGACAGAACGCCCAAATTACCAAGTGCTCTTCAACAGTAAATGAAGTCCAGATGTGTGACGTTCACACATGTGGTATAACTAGGAGGAGTGTGGCCAGAATGCCAACGTGAACACTGTAACCTTTCGGTATTCTAAAAATAGCACAAATTGAGCCTAAACTCAAAAGAAAGGTAAAAATGACCTTATAATAAGTAAAGTTATTTTTAGGTACCACTAATTAACCCAAAAAAAGACTACTAGATAGGGACCACACGGAGAGCGTGTGCAGTGTGTGAACATGACCGTATTCTCCGTACAAGTCTATGTGCAAGTCACGGTTGGATTTTTAAAGATTAGGGACCCTTCCCAGTGGACCCTGAAGAATCCCTGTGGAAGACAGAAGGTTGGAGAGCCACCCCACCTGTGGATACTGTGGTACCCAAGTTACCTATCCCAGCGATGCCGGGTGAATAGGTGTGAAGTGGCGTCGGAAACCGCCATCAAACTCAATGGAGGACTTCAGGAAAGTGCCGCTACTGGAAGAGGATAAAGAGTCCAGAGGAATCCAAACGTGGATTCTGGAAGAAGAGTACCTGAAAGCAGAGAGGACAGTGTCTATATCACTCCACTAAGGAGTGACCAGGAGACTCGGAAGACGGATGCCCTCTGATGTCAGGTGCTTCTGGTAAGATGACAGTGACCTTGACTCTGCGGCTGCGAGGACCAGGCGATGCGGAGGACGACCAGGATCCGTATACGAGCTGTCCCATGAAGGATGTTGAGTGTTGAGGGGCTAGTGTTCGGCGGGAGCATCAACAAGCATTGGCAAAGGCAACCCATGCAGTAAGTCAGGAAGGTGCACGGTTGAGATCAGCAAGGTCCAGGAGATTCACCACAAGCAGGGGAGTCAGGGCAGGCCCTGAGTACTCAACAAAACAAAGATGACCCTCAATTAGACCCACAGGCTGGAGGCACAGGGATCGTGAGAGGACCTCGAGCAGCTCACCAAAAGGAGCAGGCCACGGTGCCCACAAGGCAATATAGCAGAAGATCTTGGTGGAAGAAGTTGCCGGAGGTTGAGGCTACTTGGAGCCCAATGCACTTGTCACAGAGTTGCCAACCAAGCATATGCACCTGCAAAAGTACACGGTGCACAGGGATTCTGTTAATGCAGCCCCCACAAGGGATTCTGACCTCAGACTTGGTGAAAGGGCAGCTTGGGCCTCGGGAGACGTAGATAACCACCACCTGTGTTGTTGAACCCTTCGAGGTCCGCAGGAGCTCGGGATCAACAGACCTGTCAGCAGTGTTGAGGTGCCTGAGAATGCAGGTAAGTGACTCCTTCACGTCAAGGGAGATTATCTTCCTGTGTCTTGGATGCTCCACAGGTCCAGCATAGATCCTCTATGGTGCACAGGCACAGACGATGCAGCAGACTGAAAGGGAGATGAAGTCAGGCCCCAGCGAAGTCCAGAGTGCCCAGACGGTAGAAGTGCAGTGGTTTCAGTTCTGAATATTATTCCATGGCAAATCTAGGGACCTACACCCAGGTATGCCCGTAAGTACCCTAGGAAAAGGGTTGCGAAGATTCGGGGGACCCTAACAGGGGAGGGTCTGGAAGGGGGGAAAGTTACTCCCATGTCCTTTGTCCAGTTTTGCGCCAGAGCGGGAGCAAACGGGTCCCGGTACTGGTTTGAACTGGACTATGCACAGGGACACCAAATGTGACCCTCATACAGACTTTCAGGTGCTGGCAAGCGCACCCACCCAGCCCTAATATACTAAATTCTGTCTGGGTGGTGGTCACACCTCCCTGTGACAGGATGCCTATTATTATGCCTTCCCCTGCTTGAGAGTGGTTCAGCAGCAGGAGGGCAGAAATGTGTCACGCAACCATTTTGTGCTCTCCAGGACTAGAAGGCTGGTACTGGGAACACCGAGAGCCTAACGGAGGGCTCTTCCAGTGCTTGGAATCAAATCTCCCACACCGTTAACAGTGTGGGGTTATGATTCCAACATGTTTCATACCAAATATGATAGGATTCGTTTCAGCCGTTTTCGAGATGGTCATTGGGCGGTCACGCGATGCCCCTCTATATAGTATATGGCTGCTTCACTGACAACCCAGGAGATTGGACTCCATAGGCTGCAGGGGTGTCCTGCTCATGCAGGGGCACCCTCTCACTTAGAACCAAGCACCCTGCCCTCAGGATTGTAAAGGCCCGGCATAGGGGTGACTTATAGGTTTTAAATGCAGTGACCCTTAGATATAGTAAAGCTATATCTTTAGTAAGTGGTGTATGCACCAACTTACACAGGCTGCAATGGCAGGCCTGTAGTTCCATTTTGAATGGTCTCTCATGGGTGGCATAATGCATGCTTCAGCCCATGGGAGTCCTCTGGGGTACCTATGCCCTGGGTACATGGGAGCCATATACTAGGGACCGACAAGGGTACCCCAGTATCCAATCTGGGATGTACCTAGGTACTGAACACAACAGTTTAGGGAGAAAGCAGATAGACTGGGGTCCTGATTAGCAGGATCCCAGTCAGACTAGTCAAAAACAGCCTCATATCAAGCAAAAAGTGGGGGTAACCATAAGAAGCAGATCCTACTTTCCTACAATTGGCTTTCCTACAATTGGCTTATCCCCAATAAACGTATTTAATTAACTTTTAAGTCCCTAGTAAATTAGTACTATGTGCCACAAGGTCCTTTTTAAAGCTCTGAGGGGGGTTGTGTGACCCCCTCCACTATTTAAATACATAGAGTTCTGAAAGATAGGTTCTCCGGGGCCTAATAAGTCTTGGGAAGGGGGCTGCACGCCCTCCTCTCCTCTTTGATTGCATTTGGCCCCCGGGGATAGGGTCTTCGGGGCCATTTAAGGCTTCAAAAGGGAGGCCACACAGCCCTACTCCCAGTTTTATTGGAACTTGTCCAAGGGTCAATTAGGGGTCAGGAAAGGGGCTGCATGCCCCATCCACTAAATATATATGCTTTGCCGCAGGGGATGCGATCCCTGGGACCCAAAAGCCACCCCTACACTGTGTACCACAAAGGCTGTGCGCAGTGTGGGGTTAGCAGCCTACTGGGGGTTTGGCGACAGGACCTGGTAGAAGGCCAAGCCTTTTGGTCAACGCCCTGCTGCGCACGGCCAAAGGCTCTGTGAGGCATGTGGTTGGCTACCTGTGAGGAGTTGGGTGCAGGGTCTGGCTGCAGACCAGGCACTATTGCCAACCCTACTCTGCACGCAACTGAAAGGCGATGCGCAGCGTTGGGTTGGCTGCTTGCGCTGGGGTTTGCTGCCTCCAGGTGGGTCGGTGGTATCCAACCCCCTGCTGTGGAGGGCCAAAGGGTGTGTGCAGCGTGGGTTTGCCTGCTTGTGGAAGGGGGTTTGCTGCACACTGTGCACAGCCAATGGCCGTGTGCTATGAAGTGTTGGCTTTACGTATGGTAATAAAATATTACTTTACGTGAAAGAAAAAATATTGAAATTCACTGAAAAAAGAAAGATTAAAGTAACATTAAGCCAGGTCTAATAATTGATTATTTGGAAAAAAAACGTGGAAATTCACTGCAGTAACATTATAGTTAGGCGAATATGTCAGTGATAAATACTAAAGTTTTGAAATAAAAACAGCTTACTATAGCTTGCACCCCCACCATGCACTACTTCTGACCTCACATATTACATCACTCATGAAATAATTTATGACGTCAAATGACATCATTGATGACATCACTGATTACATCATATACTGAGTGTGCTAGTTTATTTTATAGTTTGCAAAGTGATGGGTAACTAGCGTATTGCTTTATTTTGTACAGCCTGTTTCCAGCTAATGGGTGTAAGTGTTTACAAAACACATGTCCTTCTAATGCATCATAGGTGTGTAGAGATATTGAATATGTAATAAATTTTTAAATTGAAGAGTAACTCTGTGTGCAGATGACAATTGATGCCTTGGTATTAGTATGTTCCACACAAGTTTTTTGGTTCTGCAGTAGACGTTTTTAACAGTTTAAGGATTCTACAAAGACGATACTAAGTATTGTAAGCAGACTTGAGTTATTAGACTGAATCATCACAGCATTAAACTTTCTACATAACATAGAAGACGGTGTGCACCAGGTACTAACTTATGTACATGTGCTTCTTTTGCTTCAGAAGATTGGCTATCTGTAAATGTTTTACCACAGTATGATCTATAGCATTTTCAGACCTTGGGTATTTTGAGAGAAAAGTGTCTTTTTTGGAAAGTGTTTCATACATTGCACACTGTTCTTACTACATACTTTTTAATACTCTGAGGTGTATCTGTCACAAGAGGTTCGCTGTCTGTAAACAGTGTGGCACAGAGGAAACTCTCTTCATAGAGTAAACAATTTTCTACTTATATTAAATTCATGTCTCAATGTAGATTCGTTGACTGTGAGGTATTTGCTACAGATAAAATCTGTCTCTACTAGGGCCTTCATTTGGAACAGACGTTGAGTATCTGGAGGAACTACACCTCCTGTTACTTCCAGTAAGATCCACACAGCTGGATTGCTGAGAGGTCATCAGAGGCCACGCACCCCTTCTCCACCACTCTCCAAACGTGCCTTCTGGTGCACTACTGGTTGGGGGGAAAAGTACATTTTAGTCCTTAGGAACCTCTGAAGTAAAGTGGAATTCATTCCCCAACCAGCAGCACACCAGGAGGCGCGTTTGCAGGGGTCAAGGAAAATATCTGTGCATACTGTTGCAGAACCTGTCTGCAAACAGCCTGCTGTTGGGCAGAGAGGGTGTCTGAGTAGACAATTCCACCCACTGACCCATATTGGAGGCTGTTAGAGAGGAGGTCAGGGAGATTTTCACTTTCTATCTCCTGATCCTCATCAATAACCATCAGCATGGTTACATCAGCCCTGTCACAATAGAGTTTGAGGTGGTTTACATGTATCACCCTCTTGGGGGACCTGCTAGTGCCTAGATCTACTAGGTAGGTGACCTCACTCTTATTTTTCTAGGATAGGGTAGGGGCCAATCCATTTGTCCCGGAGAGCCCTTGGTGCCACTGGCTCCAAAACCTACACCTGTTGACATGGCTGGAATTCTACCAGTGCAGCCTTTTGGTCATACAGAGCTTCTGGAGCTCCTTGCTGGCTGGCCTCAAGGTATTTGGATGCTTTCTGCATGTACTCTGTCATACTGGAACAAAGGCCTAGAACATAGTCCGCCACATCTTGGTAGATGATGGGGCCTCCCCCATCCTTCCCTCACAAGAGAGAGGTGTCTCTTTACAGGGTGGACTAACAGAAGTTCAAAGGGTGAAAAACCCTTTCCCCTCTGAGGCACCAACCTGTAGGCAAAATGCAGGCAGAGCAACAGAACATTCCATCTCCTTTTGAGTTTTTCAGTGAGTCCCATTATCATGCCTTTCAATGTCTTGTTAAATCTCTCAAAAAGACCATTGGTTTGTGGGACATATGGCGTTGTGTACTTATAGATCATCCCACATGTGCTTTATGTATGCAGACATGAAGTTGGAACCTTTGTCTGATACTACTTCCTCAGGAAACCCTACCCTGGTGAAGACACCAATGAGGGCCTTGGCTACCACATGAGCTGTGGTAGTCCAAAGGGGAATGGCTTCAGTATACCTGGTGGTATGACCCACTACCACCAATATGAATTTGTTTCCTGAGGCGGTGGGATGCTCAAGTGGACCCATTATAGCCACACCTACCCTCTAAAGGGGGATCCCAATCACTGGTAGTGGGATTAAGGGGGTCTTTGGGTGTCCTCCTATCTTGCCACTGGCCTGACAGGGTGACACAGGAGCTTACAAACTCCTTCAATTTTTGGGACATCTGGGGCCAATAGAAGTCGGTGACCAATCTTTCCCAAGTTTTAGTCTGGCCCAGATGCCCAGCTTGGGAGATATGATGGGCTAGAGTGAGTATAAACTCCCTATACAGTTGACCCTTTACCACTCTCCTAGTGGAATGAGGTTTGGGGTCTATAGCCTCAGTGTACATGAATCCTTGCTCCCAATGGAGATTGTGGGAGCCACTGTTATCTCCACGTTACTGTGCAGCAGTTTTCTGCCTCAGGCCTTCAAGAGTGAGGCAGATCTGCTGCCCAAGGCACATCTGTTCCCTAGAGGGTCCCCCTAGTCCCAGGAGTTCTACCTCGTAAGGTTCAAGCTCCAAGGGCTCTGTTCTCTCTGAGGCTGATAAGTACTCTCCCTAAGGAGAAGAGTCCTCATCTTTCTGATGTGTGGAAGGTGCTTTACCAGTCTTCCAACCTCTTCTCTTAGAAGGTTGTGCCACCATGTCAGGCTCCAACTCTGTTTTCACACTGTGCTAGGCACTGTGCTCCTATTTTCGCACACACACTATCTCAGGGATTTGTAGCATTGCTGCATGTCTTTCTTTCTACTTCAGCCCATGCTGAGGTTTCCAGATCATTTCAAAGCAGACAGACAGCTGTGAACTTTGGAGAGACACTACCTGTTTCAGGCCAGCATCCCCCCTCAGTCTAACATCACCAAAGCCATGGCATGGATAGTGGTGACACTGTCAATATTGGCAACTGGATAGGTTTTTCCAGTTAGGTATTGCTCTGGGGAAACCACTGTATCTCTCTCCACAGTGACACTGGCACCTGTATCCCTCAGGGGTTCTATCTTAGTCCCATTCAATAAGGGGTACTGCAAGTATTTCTTTAAATTAGGGGGTCAGATAGCGAAAGTGGCTAACCCTCCCTCTATTTCACAGTATCAAAACAGCCTTAGTGTGGACTCCATTTGGAGATTTGCCATACCAGTAGAAACTAGTGGGGGACTAGGAGTTTGTTTGTTGGGACAGGCAGGATCTGGTGTCCCTTCCTGCTACAGTGGAAACACCAGGCCATAACAGGATCAACATGTTTCCCCTTGTATCCACTAGTGGGCTGGGAAGAGTTCTTGGGACCACCCCCCTGACCAGGATTTTAGGGGCCTTTAAAAACTTTTTGTATTTTATCTTTGGGCTTCTCACCCTCTTTCCCCTGGGGATGCTTGGGACACCTTTCTTTTGGTCAACCCCAGTGGCTGTCTTGGTTACCCTTGTCTTGACCCAGTGGTCCTTCTTCATTCCCAATTTTTGGGGATAAATTGGACCTAGGTCTACCAGATGCTAATGCAACTTTTCATTGATGCAGTTACTTAAAATGTGGTTCTTCATAAACAAAAGAGAAAGTCCTTCATAGTTCTGCACTTTACTTCCAGTCAACTAGCCACCTAGTGTCTTTACTGCTGAGTAGTCTACATATTCCACCCAGGACTGACTCTGGGATTTCTGACCCCCCCCCCCCCTGTATTTTATTCTGTACTCCTCAGGGTGGCCTTCATGAGTTCATAGGACTCTGCTTCTGCCCCGGTAAGGGTCAGAAGTCTGTCTCTGCACTTACCAGAGAACAGTTCCCACAGGAGTGCCCCCCAGTGAGACTTCCTCACTTTTCTAGCTTCACAAGCCCTCTCAAAGGCAGTCAACCACTTGGTGACAGCTGTGGCCGCTGCAGGTAAGAGCTGTGGCGCCAGGTGAGGGGGGATTTTGAGAGACGACCACGAGGGAAAATCAAATATTTATTTGATTTTCCCTCGTGGACGTCTCTCAAAATCCCCTCTCACCTGCCCCACCGCTCTCGCCTGCAGCGGGTGCAGCTGCTTGATGATATCATCACCATCCTCATATTTAGGGACAATCCTTTTGGGGATTTTAGGATCATAGGATCTTTCTCTCTCTTCATTCTTATTATTGCTGGCACCATTGATGGGACTTAGGTCCATATTTGGCTCTCTCTTTTTCTAGTGCTAGGAGCCTAGTGTCTAGTTCTAGTCTCTTGGTCAAACTGGCTAAAAGGTTGTCCTCCTCAGTGAAGTTGTATTCCTTGTCTTGTACAGAGTCTAGCCTACCTCTGTAGTGCCTAGATACTTTACTCCCTGGCTTCAAGGTGGGGAGCTCAATGTTCCCTTCATCCCGGAGTAGTTGAGGTAGTTGGTTAACGACCTCATCCCCTCACTACCTTCCCCATATCCCTGTGAGTCTCTCTCCTCAGGAGAGGGGTGGTCCTTTTCATACTCTGCCAGAAACTCCAAGAATTCTATTCTGTTAGGCGGACCCTATTTTTAAATTTTCAGTCTTAGATCCCTAACCCTTCTGTTGGAGTAAGGGTTGAGGTTGAGTTCCTCAGCCACATTCCCTATGTTTCTCATGATTTTCCTAAAGTGGGGTTCTTTTTAGAAGACCTACAAAAATATTCTAAGCGGAACAAGGCCAGCTAGAGTGCGCGGCTGCAAGCTCAGACGCCCCAGCATGGAAATCGGTACTTTTTAAAGAGGTTATGAGCTAAGTTTAGGTTTCTGAGGCTTCTGAGGCAGGTAAAATCATAATTTATGTACATGGTGTCCAGTTTATGATTCAGTTTATGGCCCCTCTTTTCTACGGCTCCGCGGGACTGAGTATCGGCTCCCCTGCTGCTAAGGAGTACTCGGCTGCTCGGCTGGTCGCTGCTGCATGCCGCACGTCAGCTGTGGAGAGGCCGGCCGGTGAAGGCGCGTCTGAGCTTCCACGTCACGGGGCGGCTAGAACGGTAGGAGCAGCAAAGGAGACACGCAGAAGTGAAGCAAGCTCCAGCCTAGAACGGCAGATTGGCACATTTAAATCTGACAAGGAGGTGAGAGGGTCGGGTTGTGACTTGTGTGTGGAAAGAGGTGAGAGTGGAGCTAACTCACAATTGAAGCAGGGTAGAACTCCTGAACCCCTGAGTTTAATTCAGAAAGGGAGTCTGGACTGCCATATGACCCCAAAAAAGGAAGCAGAGGTCTCCTTAAGAAGAAAAAGACTATTTATAAAACCAGAGATGCAGGCTCACAAGGAACTGTCGTAGAAGAGGCAGGACAAGATCAAACAACCTCTGAAATAGTTGATAACACCCCAAGACTCAGCACAGCAAACAAAAAAGCAGGGATGGCTAAAAATATATTCCCTGAGGAACGTAGAGTGCACGCGGTTAATAGCTCAAGGAAAGGGGGATATAGGGGTAGGCGTAACACTACTCTCACCTCCTTTGGTAGTAAAAAGAAAGTCTGCTGTACCGCAATAAGATAACGCGGATAATTTAGAGAAGGTCGCAAGGAAGAATAAAAACTATTCAGGGAAACCCAGAGTTACACCGTCCTTGAGATCATACTTTAAAATAAAAGGAGCAGAGCCATTAAATAAAACTCCCTCGCCGGTCTCTCAAACCGCTAAATTCACCATGGCTACTTTAAAACCCTCAGGGGATATGCAGAAGCAAGAGGAAGAAAGAACTCTCTTGGGACTACTGTCAATCTATTTTCAGCTATATATTTTTACATATCTTTAGTACACATTCAGACAATCACAGAATACACATACTTATTCCTGTATGAACCCAAAAAACCTCTCCATGTCCAATAGTATCATGAAGTGATGGACTGATTAATTACTATTGAGTGATTCTTTTTGGAGTAACCATGTTTTGATGTTTTGATTGTCTCACACTTCATTTGCCTCTCAAGGATTTTTATCTATTGATTATTATTTTGATGTATTGTACAATTATGTTTTTATCCTAAAAAGATTTTTTATTGAAATATTATATATTAATAAACACTTGTTTTATTGTATGGAGTTTTGAGTTCCTTATCCTTGTGTGTATTATAGTTGTTTTTTGGGTTCATACAGGAATGAGTATGTGTATTCTGTGATTGTTTGAATGTGTACTAAAGATATGTAAAAATATACAGTTGAAAATAGATTCACAGTAGTACCAAGAGAGTTCTTTCTTCCTCTTACCTGTGGTACCCGGTCTCTTGGCAAGTGGGGTCGCTCTCTTCTCCTTATTTACAGATATGGAGAAGCAGACAGCAGTCGAGGCTAATCTCCCCACTTCCAACAGATATTCTGTACTGATGGAAGATGACACAGGTACAGGTTTCCAGGAGCACCCGATACACACTCCTTTGGGAAGTAAACTCACCTCCAGGGTTTATATGACAAAGGCACAATTAAAGCCACAGATAAATGTGCAGACAAAGGCAAAGACTTTAGACGTGAGCTCAATGCTAATGCAGCTTTCCAAGGAGATTAAAGACAAATTTGCTATATCAGAAAACAACCAAGTCAAAATACAGGAGTCGTGTGAGAACCTGGAAGCTAAAATGGCGGATATAACAGCAAGATTAACAGCAATGGAGACAGTGATTGGAGGTCTGCAAGAGGAGGTGAAGATCAACCATAGAGAGATCCAAACCTTAATAAGTAGCGAGAAGGAGATCAGGGATAAGCTGGAGGTGTTAGAAAATAATTCCAGGCGGAACAACCTGAGGATCCAAAATGTTCCAGAAGGGCTTGAAAAGGAAAACTTCAAAAACTTTGTGGTAACCATCATTAAGGAGTCAATGCCAGAATTACAAACGTGGGACTTGGAACAGGGTATACGAAGGGCACATAGAGACCCGTTCAGACGGGACCCAAAACGAAATAAACCAAGAAGAATCCTGTTAAATATTCGTACCTACGTTATTAAAGAGGCAATTCTCTTAGCTGCCCTCAAGGCAAAAACTTTCCAAAAAGATGATTGGTCTTATTCTATAAGGTCAGATATAGCAAAAGCAACACAAAATCGCCAATGGGAACTTGGAAAGCATATTAAAACCCTGGAAACCTTGGGGGCAACGACTCAACTGAAGTTCCCCGCTACTTTAAAAGTCATATGGAGAAATAAATGCATAACTTTAGGGAGGTCTCAGAAGTTGAAAATGTGATTGATTACATAAATACACAAAAAGGCACGCAATAGGAACACACTAGACACATCGAATGGGCAGGAGCATCGGAGCTATAAGGGGGGCAATGTGTCACCCCATATGGAGTAGGAGAGGGTTCCCCAGGGTAGGGGGGGTGGAGGGTCAAAATCCGAGGGTTGCATCTTTTCACTTGTAATTATGAGCACTAGGAGGGGAGCATTAGGGAAATATATGTATATATCCTCATACATGACATTGGCAAAATACTAGAAAGAGGCATCAAAGGGCGAGGATGAGGGGGAGAAGAGCATGAATAAAATCAGAATACTATCCTGGAATGTTAATGGCCTGAGGGTACATAGGAGAAAGAGGAACATTCTAGAATTAATTAAATTGTCTGAAAATGATATAATTATCCTGCAGGAGACACATTTACGACAAGAGCAATGGGAAGGGGTACTCAAATCAAACAAGTGGATAACACACTTGGTATGTTAAAATCAATCATGCAATGTCAAAGGAGTAGCCATATTATTCAAAAAATCGGCTAGTGCTAAAATAGAGTGTTGCTAGGTGGATAGAGGGGGTAGATGGGTCATAGTCAATATTAAAATCGATAAACTAGGATTCACATTGGTAGGATATTATGGCCCTAATGTGGACGACCCATCCCCTCTTAACGAGCTGTATAGGTACCTCTTAGATGTTAAGTTAGTTATATTATGGCAGGAGATTTTAATATCTTAATGAATCCTGTACTTGATAGATCATCACCAACAGTAAATGCCCCAAAAATTAGAAAGAGTATACAGCAGTTAGTGAAGAACTTAGGTCTAGTGGATATCTGGAGACTCAATGCCGGCACTAGACAAGAATTTACGTATAGAAACAAGAAATACTCACACGCTTCAAGAATTGATTTATTTCTTGTTGATGAGGGATTAAAGAAAAACAATCTTATGGTTACACATCAACCTGAGCATTTGTCTGATCACGCGGCAGGGAGGTTAGAAGTTCCTATGGGAAAAAATCAGGCAGAATATAGATGGACACTAGACAGAACACTTTGGGGAAACAGGGGGTGGTTGATGCTCTAAAAAAAGACGTGGCTGAATTTTTTGATAATAAACAAGAGTCTACAGTGCCCCACATTGTATGGGATACTTTTACGGTCTATCTTTGGGGGAGACTTATAAGTTATGCAGCTTTCAACCGAAAAAGAAGTGAAAAGAGAGTTGAGAGAGTACGAGGATAAGATTAAAAAAGCACAGGAAAGTCTCCTCGGCTGTCATAACACTACTTTAAGAATCGAGCTTCAGGGTAAGCTAAATGAGGCTAAAGAACATCTAGCAAAATTCCTAGAGAGAAGGATGAAGGAGCGATGGGATGCTAGTAAAATGGCCCATTATGAGTACGGGCACGGATGCTGGAAACTCCTTGCATGGAAAAAAAAGCAAGATCAGTTAAGAAACTAAATAAAAAAGGTGCAGGATATTGCCACTCAAGAATTATGCGAGGATAATTTTAGCATGGGTAAGGCATTCGGAAACTTCTTTCAAGACTTATATACTGAGGATACGAGGGCCTCTCAAACACAATTAAATCAGTGGTTGGATCAGGATCTCTTACCTAGGATAAATACTAACCAGCAAACTTTGTTAAATTAGGAAATTACTATTTCAAAGATAGAAAAATCCATTGACCGTTTAAAGAAAGGGAAGGTGGCAGGACCAGACGGCATTCCAAATGAACTGTATAAAGTCCAGAAGGAGGTTTTGGTCCCATATCTTTATAAACTATTAAATAGCATCTATGTTCATCATGCCTCTATCCCAGTTTCATGGAAAGAGGTAGTTATAACTTTAATTCTAAAACCTGAAAAAGATCCCCTGAAATGTGAGTCTTATAGGCCAATTTCTTTATTAAACAGTGACTACAAAATCTTTACACAAAGTTTAGCCACAAAGTTAAACATTACACTGGGAGACATTAAACACCAGAATCAAAAGAGTTTTATGAAGCATAGACAGCTGAAGGACTTAACACATGAACTAGTTACGCAATTGATATAGCTACTACAACAAAATCACCTCTAACTATTATAATGATCGACGCTGCCAAAGCTTTTGATCGAGTAAGGTTGACCTCACTTATACAAAGTCATAGAGCAAAATAATCTGGGTACCAACTTCTTAACCTCTTGAGTGCCCATGACGAGATGGTCTCGTCATGGGCCGCGGTTGCACTGTGCCCATGACGAGACTAACTCGTCATGAGCCCCGCCCACTAATGAAACGCCCGGCACAGGGCGTGGAAAGGGCGGGGCACTCAAGGGGTTAAATGCCATAAGATCAATTTATGAAGCACCAACAGCAAGGTTAGTGGTAAATGGATCTCTTTCACCAAAGATCACGATAGAGCGCAGGACCAGGCAGAGTTGCCTACTGTCACCTTTACTCTTTAATTTGTACTGTACATAGAACCACTTGCCAGGAGAATTAGATCAGAAAAGGAGATTCCTCCCTTTAGATATCTGGACTGGGCAATAAAGACAGCACTATATGCTGATGACCTGATGATCTACACACCGAGTCCAGAGGCATCATTACCCCTTATAATGGGCATAATGGAAGCCTTTGGGAAAATCTCCGGCTATATAGTAAATAAGGATAAGACCGAAACTATGACCTAGAACGGCTCAATAAACTCTCCATCAGAAAAGTCAGAGATTAGATATTTGGGTGTTAAAATACCCAAGGATCTGGATAAACTAACCCTCATTAATTTTAATAAACTTCATTTGGAAACCAAGACATTATTAGAATAATGGATGCATTTGTCTTTGTCAATTTTGGGCAGAGTAAACTTGATCAAGAGGATGATCCTCCCTAAATGTACCTTTATTTTTAACACCTTACCACTACACTTCAAAACTGAATGGTTCCAGAAACTGCAAAGTGATTTGAGCGGTTTCGTATGGAAAAATAAGGCTGTGAGAATAGCCTGGAAAAAATTGCGTAAAAAGAAAATAGATGGGGGGGATCGCCTTGCCTGATTTTAAACTGTATCATTGGGCTTTCTTCTTTAAAAACATTAGACATCTCCTCATGGACAATGCACAAAATATTCCCCCACACTTACGGGTCTCAAGAAAGAATCTCCCGGAGGAAGAAAATTTCTTTTTATTCAAATATGGACACCCTAAATTAAAAAAAAAATCAAGTTCAAGGTGTTATTAGCAGTCTGCAAGGTGTGGGTGCAAGTTAAGCGAATTATGGGAATATCATACTATAGCTGTAGGGCACCAATCTGGAACTCACCAGTACCCCAGAGTGTCTTTTAGATGCTCTAGCTCTACCTTTATTAACGGCGGGTTTGGTAAATCGGGGGGGAGCTATTTGAACAAAGCTCCCTGATACCATGGAACACACTTGCATTAAAAACAAACTTTACCCTATCAAGATTTAAATACTTTCAACTGACAAGATGGGCCCAAAACGAACTGCAAATTGGGTTGGAGACAGAATGGGAGGGAGAGTTTGTTAAAAACCTAGCCTTTAAAAAGGAAGTATCCAAATGGTACTGGATGTTGGTGGAGGCAGAAGATAACACTTTACCTGCGCCAGAGGAGATATGGAGAACAGATATGCCGGAATCAGATATCCAAACCTTATGGCAAGCATCATATGCTGCACTTTGGTCTATTGTCAGACCTGCACCTTTGAGAAGAAACCATCTTTTTACTCTATACAGAGCCTATTGGTCTCCGAAGAAACTGTCCAAGAAGGGTGGAAGTAAGAGAAGACAATGTCCAAAATGCATGCTAGAAAATGCTGACGATGTTCACCTGTTATGGCAATGTCCGGTAATCCAAATCTTCTGGCAAAAAGTGGGCGAGTTTGCCTCCAAAACACTTGGGGCCAAAATTCAGGTAAGCCTTGAACTTGTTATATTTGTAATTTTACCAAGAGGTGACAAAAATTATATGGTAAATAAACCCCAAGCACACTTGTTATTTGTATTAATAATTATGGCACGTAGAGAAATTTGCACAAAGTGAGTAGCACAGGCTGCTCCGTCACTAAGAGAATGGATTTTGTATGTAAGGAATCCCTGCCGGCTGTATTAAGAGATCAGCTAAAAGGATAACTCTGTGGGGTCCAATATGGGCAATGCTGGCAGAAAATATCTAATGCGTTTTTTTTTTTACCACTCAGGGAATATAATTGAGATGTTACTAATTAAGTCCAATGATTAAGGCATATTAAACTATGTTGGAGATTGGCCAGGTCGTATACATCTCCAGATATATAGTTGAATAAAAAGGCCATATAGATGTCTTGGAAGAAGCTTGCTGATTTGGTCATCCCAGTGAGATTGTGCATTAGTTTCAGATCTAGGCCTAATGCCATGTATGAGGACCAAAAAACATAAATATTCTAAGTACTTCCCCCCCTAATTTCAGTGACTTTTAATTTTTCTAAAAAGACTACAGAGACGTAATTCAAGGCCCTGTCAAGATTTTTTAGTAATTTGAAAAATAGTCAAATTCACAAACTGAGTTGTACTAAAGTAACTTTTTGGATTCTTGTCATGTGATCAGAGGTTGAGTAAATTAGTCTAATAAATTCAAGGCTTTACATCCCACCACTGAAACAGCAATGTAGGAAGCTGGCTCTGTGTATATACTATACCAAAGAATGGTGTGCACGGAGTCCAGGGAGGCAGAGGCTAAATTAGGTAAGTACTAAGAGCTCTCTTTGTGGTAGTGTGGGCGAGCAGTTAGGCTTATCCAGAGGGCGCGTTAAGCATTTATTGTATTCACTCATTCACGGACTGATTAAACACACTCAGAGACAGAAACCAGACCAATTGGGTAAGTACAAAAATGGTATACTTATATTTTAATTCTACGGGTAGGTAAAATGTACTTTCAATTGTAAACCTTTACATAGAAATGCAATTAGGAATGGATTTGCAATTGAAAACAAACCAGAGTACCAGAGCATTCGAAAAGTAGTCCACAACAATACTTTAAATCATCACAATTTTAGTAAATTTCTTACATTTGATTCTAATCAGAGACAGAAGCCAGATGATTGTAGGTCAGAAGACATGTATTTGAACCAGCAAAAGACAGCAGACAGTGTTTCGTCACGGAATGACTCTTTCAAGGCTATGCTCAGATTGATAAGTCACAGGTTGTCCATTTGTTGCAAAGAGTAACTCGTTTGGTTGAAAAGTAAAATTATAGAATATATTCCATGTACTTGAAGTCCTTCATTCAGGGTCGATGTGGCCATAAATAGTAAATCGCCGTTAAAGTAAGTCATCATAAATTTTCTTTCAGTGTCGTCCCGTTCAGTAACAGGCCATAATAACCCTGTCCCAGCAATATGTCATCTGAAAGTTACCACACTCCCGACAAACTTTTATAGGGAAACCCTGATAAGTTTCCCGTACATTCTATGATCATACTCGCACTGTTTGCGTTTCAGAAATGTCATCCAACATTTCCGGAACAGCAACAGTACGAACCCAGATTCTAGAATGTCAGCGACAAATTTTATGACGACTTACTTTAACGTCGATTTACTATTTATGGCCACACCAACACTAAATGACGGACTTCAGTATGGCTTTGGTCTCTGATTAGAATCAAATGTAACAAATTGACTACAATTGTTATGATTTAAAGTACTGTTGTGGACTACTTTTCACGTGCCCTGGTACTGCGGTTTGTTTTCATGTTCACATGGAGGTACTTTGTACCAACGTGTGTCAGACACCTATGTACCAATATAGCACAAAACACACAGTTTATGAACTTTTCTAAAATCCCTTAATTGTATGAAAATAGGTGTAGTCTATTAAACCACTACTACCCACTGTAATTACTTGGAGTTGCAATTGTTACAGGTTGATATGTTTTCAAAAAGCAGTTTAAATTACACAGTAATTACTTTTAGAATACTTTTGGATTGCTTTCAGATTACATCGACTACTTGGGGTGGTATACTTAGATACTACACAGAGGGATTTCACAATACAAGGTAAATAAGATTTTCTTGGTTTAAGATTTAGATACTTTTTCCTCCACACAAACAGCAGTTCAACGGAGAACATTTTAGGAACAAAAACTCCTAACATGGGTTCCTATAGTAGAAAAATGGTTTTTGGTTTTACAGGTAAGTACAGGACTTATGATTATGAGTTTTGGGGGTTATGACCAAGGTTCCTCAAGGTCTAGGTAGGCACTGAAATTGCACCACCAGTGGCACTGCAGCGGCCAGGTAAAGGGGCCCAGTGTTAGCCAAAGGAGCTAAGGGGGCCTTCGTTTAGGGACTACTTACGAGCAGGCCACTTGGGTGTGGGAGAAAAGCTCCCGGGGTTAAGGTCAGCACTGCAGGGACCAAGAATCAGCACAGGAGATATACCACCAGCAGCACTGGGGCAGCCAGGTGCAGGGTTCCAAGAATACGTCAGGGACCATGTGATTTCCAATGGAGACCTTCAGTTTGGCAAAGTTATTGCAGGCTCAGACAGGGAGACTTCCTGAAGGCGACCACCGGCTGGAGAGGTGAGTTGGGTCTTGGGGATGCCTGGACATATTCGGTTGGGCCACCCAAGGCCGTGGGGCGTCAGATGCAGGGATGTCTTTCTTCTTTTTTTTTTTTTACCAGCTCCTGTTGCGTTCAGGGGGACCCTTCAGGCTGAGGCTACAGGCATCGTCTCGAAGCTTGAGGGAGATCGGGGATCACCAGATCCCAGGTCAGGATCGATGGGGAGACCTCCTTGTGGTGTGGCCACTCGAACTCGGGCTGTGGGCCTCGAGTGGAGAGTGGTTCAAAATCGCAGAGCTGCCTAGTTCCGGATTCTTTGGGTGAGTTTTGGCTTGAGTAAATCCAGTGCTCACCGGAGAAAGAGTCGTCAGATGAGTGCAGGGCCAGTCCTCTGGGCTCTGGGGGTTGCTGGCTGCTTGACTAACCGGAGTTCTCACTGTAGGAAGGTTAAAGTTGGGACGGGCTGGTAGGGCTGGGGCCAAAGCCGTAGGTGTCCTCTTCTTCCTGGGTCACCACGGTTCTTCGGTCCCTCTTCTTTCTTCCTCCAATCTGAGGAGGCCTGGTTCAGTGTTGCCCCAAAATAATAAAGTTTGGGGCATTAAAGGGATGTGCAGGTCGAGACCATTGGGCCCAATTGTTGGGGTGGGTACACCCCCTATTATGCCACACTCCAGTGGGAGGGGGTCATGAGCCTCTCCCTAATTGGTGAGGCCCCTCATCTTCAAGATAGGGGGTACAGAGGTGTGTGCTTCACCTTGCATCCCCCACCTAAGGGGTGGGCTTGGCAAAGGTGGGCACACTTCTCCTAGCTCGGTTTTCCTGCTGATTCTCCCGCCCAAAGTGGGGGTGCAGAACTGGTGAGAGGCAGTTGCTGGGGACAACAAAAGGCAGGGACAGCTTCCAAAGGTGGCAGGCCTTTGAAGGCTTCCCTTTCATGTTCCCAGCCCATCCTAGGGTAGGAGCATGACACCTCTGTCCAGGAAGGGCTTTGCTCCTGGACCCAGAGAGCAGAGACTCTCTACCCAGGGGTCCAGAAACCTTTTTGGTGGTGGCAAATTGCAGGCAGCCATTCGGGAACCACACCAGGACTGGCCGTTTTTCAGGGGGCATCTCTAAGAGTGCATTTTACATTAAATCCTACTGGCATCAGTGTGGGTTCAATGTGCTGAGATGTTTGCTACCAAACTTCACAGTTTTTAGTAAAGTCATTATGGAGCTGTGGAGTTCGCAGCCGCGGTCCGTGCATGTAACCGCAGTGGGGTGGTGGGGCTGTGTGAGGGGGGATTTCGAGGGACGATTCAGATGGAAATTAAAAATAATACATTTTCCCTCTGCATCGTCCCTCAAAATCCCCCTTACATGGCCCCACCGCTATTACCTGTACGGACCGTGGCTGGGAGTTCGTAATGACCAACTCCCAGATCACTTTCTTCCTTATGGCTTTACTACACTTACAATGTCTAAGAATGGACTTAGACACTGTAGTGGTACAGTGCTCATGCCACTGAACCCTCACCTGAGGGCTAGTGCACCCTGCTAGAGGGGTGGCTTATATAGGCCTCAGGCAGTGGGTTGCAGGCATGGCACACAGGAATGTGGACCATGTCGACTCTTCACTTTTCTTTGCACCAAAACACGCAGCTTGCAATGGCAGTGTGTAGGTGTTAAGGTACAGGGTCTCTAAGGGTGGCCCAATAGGTACTGCAGCCCTTAGAGGCCTTCCATGGTCACCATACCCTTGGTACCCATGGTACCTTTTACAAGAGGTTTACCTGTGGCCAAAGATGTGCAAATTCTGGGTACATAGGTACCATATTGGGAAAGAATACAGGTCCTGGGAACCTGATTGGCAGGGTCCCAGGGTACATCAAGTTAGGTTGCATCCCATGTCAGGCAAAAAGTAGGGGTAACTATGCAAAATAAATGGGTACCTTTCTACAGTGGCCCTCCACCACTGTACTCCACGACACACCACTTGACTCTATGACACGCCCCTTCACTCTACAACACGCCACGCCACTCCATGACATACCACTCCATCCTACGTCACTCAACTCTACACCCTTCCACTCTAAGACACTCTATGATACGCCACTCTATGACACATCAGTCCTCTGTACTATAGCACACGCCACACCATCCAACGCCAATCCACAACTCTACTCTACCCTATGCTCCTCACTCTGTGCCACTCTACTCCACTTTACAAAACTCTACGCCACGCCATTCCACTGTACGATACTCCACTCCACCCTACAACACTCCACGGCACTGCTTGGTACCACACGCCACCCCACTCCATGCCACTCTCCTCTACGCCCCTCCACTCTAGACACTCTACAACATGCCTCTGCACTCTACAACACCCCACTCCACTATATGACATGCCGCTCCACTGTACGAATTTCCACTCCACTTTACACTCCATGGACCTGCTTTGTACCGCATGCCACTCCACTCTATGCTGCTCTGCTCTATGCCATTCCACACCCCTATATGACATGCAACTCTACTCTACAAGATGCCACTCAATTCTACAATATGCCACTCCACTCGAAGGTACTCTATGAGACATGACTCTATGACACCTTCCTTCACTCTACAACACTCTACCTCACTCCATGCTCCCCCACTTGACACCACTCTACTCCATTCTACAACATGCCAGTCTATGACATGCCACTCCGCTCTACAACACCCTTCTCCACTCAATACCTCTCCACTCTACTCCTCTCTGTGACATGCCACTCCACTTTACGCCATGCCACTCTCTGCCACTCCACACTGCAAGACGCCACTCCACCACAAAACATGCTACTCCATTCTACCCTACTCCACTCTACAACCCTTTATTCTACTCTATGTCACTCTACTACACTGTATGACATGTCCATCCACTGTACTCAACCACACCCCACTCCAATCTACTATATGACCCGCCACTCTACTCCAGTGTACAACATTCTATGACATGCCACTCCACCACACCACTCCACTTTCATATATACCACTTTACTCCACTGTACACCACTCCACTCCACGCCACTGCACTATACCATATGCCACGCCACTCTATGACGTCACTCCACTCTAAGACACTTCACAACACACCACTCCACTATACTCTATGACACTCCACTCTACGGCCCTCCCCCACTCTACACCACTCCACTCTATGACATGCCACTCCACTCCACTCCACTTCATGACAGTTCACTTCACTCTTACGCACTCCACTTTATTGCACTCCACTTTCCGGCACTCCACTTTACTTCCCTCCAGTCCACTCTACTCTACAACACACCACTCCACTCCCCTCTATGCTATTTCACTGTATGACACGCCACTCCATTCGACAACATGGCACACCACTACACTCTATGACATCCCATTCCACCCTTTGGTGCTCCACTTTACGTCTTTCCACCTAAGACTCTCTCCGACACATCACTCCAGTCTACGGAACCCCACTTTATGCTCCTCCACTCTAAGACACCCTACAACATGCTACTCTATGATACAGCAATCCACTATATGCCACTGCACTTAAAGACACCCCACTCTAGGTCATTCCACTATATGCTACTCCACGCCAAGTCACATCCCCCATTCTACCCCACTCCACTCTATGCCATTCTACTGTATGACATGCCACTTCACTGTATAACATGCTACTTAAGGCCCTCCACTCTAACACACTCTATTAACCGGCACTCAATGACACGCCCCCCAATGTACTCTGTGACACGCCACTACACTCTACGACACCCATATGGTCTGGCTAGCAAGTTCACAACACTGTGTACGAATGTGCACAAGTCATGGTAAGTTTTGGGTGAGGCGCAAATTATAACTTTGTTTTAACTATAAGTTTCGAATTTTCAATTTTTGTGTAGTTTAAGTTGGTTCTGTATACAAATTATTAATAAAGCTTTGTTAACAATAACCTATCCTCAACCTTTGTTTTTTTCCCATTAACTATGTGTGTGTGTGGTATTCACAGAAGGCATTTACTAGTAGTAAAGTTAGGACTCCTAACGTTACTACTACTAAATGCCTTTTGTGAACACTGAATGTCGCAAAGTTAGGATTTTGTTTCAGTTTAGTAGTTTTTACTAATTTTATCTAAGATTAGTTCTGTGAATCGGCCCCAAAGTTTACAGGGAAGTTGTAGTTAGGCTCAAGTTTTCTTTGTACAAAACCACAGAAATTTAGCAGTTATGGTTACCTGAGCTAATAGTTTGTATGGAACTAAAAACAGGGAAACTACGACCAACTGAGCTACAGTAAGGTCTTAAAGGTAGAGCTTTGCACTCACCTTTAGATTTTAAACATAATGTTGAAGCTGTGGGTGTAGTGAGATTTAGATGAACCGCCTATTATTCAAGTGAATGGCGTGCCCACAAAAACCAAAAAAATCTGGCAAGAACTAGTGGATGTGAATAAGGTGAAGAATGCTACATTCTATCTGAAACAGAATTTTGGGCCACATGTGTACGTTTTTTAAGGTCACAAACGTCCCGGGTTGCAGAATCGGGCCATTTGCGACCGGAAAAAAGGCTTTCCCAATGTACCAAACCCTTCTTTTGTGATTCAGTAACCTATTACCGAATCGCAAAATGGGTTAGCGATTTGCTATTAGGAAGGGGCGTGTTTAGGGTGTCCCTTCCTAATACAGAATCGCATCGGTATTCGGAAGGGACGCCAGTTTGTGAATGTTTGTAAAAGCATTTTTTAACAGCAGGCAGTGGACCCACACACCCCTGCCTAGTCTTAAAAAATGAAGAGAAAACTTTTCATTTTTGTTTTTGAAACACCTCTCGTTTTTCTTTAAGGAAAACGGGCTCCCTTTAAAAAAAGAAAGATTGGTTTATTTAAAAGCAACCACAGATATGGTGGTCTGCTGACCCCAGCAGACCACCATCCCTGTGATTTTAACGATTCCCAGGGGGTCGCAAACATAGACCTACCTCATTAATATTCATTAGTTAGGTCTATTTGCAACCCACTGGGAATCGCAAATGAAACTCAAAAGAGTTTCATACATTTGAAATAGCGATTTCCCAATTGCAATTCGCAGGAAATTGCAATTAGGAACTCGCTATTTCAAACATTCATACATGTGGCCCGATGTGTATTACAAATATGTAAATGTTCTCACAGATAGACGTTGCATGGAGGAAGAAATGTTACCTTCAAGTGCAAAGTTTGAAAAACTGGATAGAACTAAATCTGAATAAATCTATTAGCACTACAGTATCCATCTGCTATATTCAAAAAAGTTATGGGGGATGCCATTTGACGGTACTAGATGAAACAAGCTAAAGGTGCTCAAATTAATGTCTGGGAGAAAAGTTTAGAAGCTCGCTGTTATCCACAACTATTTCGGTGTGGAGTAGAAGGGTGTTATGATGACCACCCATTGCAAATACCAGCAGCCGAGTATAAATCAACCAGATTATTTTTACACATCCGTCAAAGGATTCCATATTTATTCCATCTTTTATCTGAAGGTGATTTGTCTGGAATATCATATTCTTAAAACAGGAGGTAATCTATAAAATATGTCAGCAAGAGACTTTGTTGAAAAATTCATGGAAAAGATGATAATTTGGAATACAATTTAATGAATCAGAAGGCATGCCAATGTGGCACCAATGAATATTGGTATTGTCGTCACGGTGAACTAAAATGTATGTTATGAAATTTAGGTGTACCAACTTGGTTTGTGACCCTCACTTGTGCAGAGCATGCATGGGATAACTTACATGACTTTTTGAGAGAAGCAAGCTATAATTTTTAGGACATCAATCTGAAGACAGCAGGAGAACTTTGCTCTTTGGATCATGCAAATGTTGGGAGGTATCTTAACCATAGATTTCTTTACCTCCAAACATAAGATCCACGGATAACTACCTTATCTTCAGAAGACTACTGAAGGGTTGGCTCTTCCCCACATAACCACCATACTCAAACATAAATATACAGCATATCCCTCTGTATATTTGGACTATAGATGTGACCTACAAATTTATGTTGCTTTGTATAAACATGTACCATAATTATGTTTTTAAATATATAGATATTCGTTTGTTCTGCTTAACAAATGTACATATTAGATATAGTTATATTATTCTATGTTTAACATGTTAATAGGTGACTGCATAAATAGGTAAATATTTATCATAACTATTTATCTACAATTGCTTCACTATAGAATTACAAAAAAAATAATAAAAACAAATAAATTAACTTAAAGTACAGCAACACTTGAAAGTCTGGGTTTATTAAATACAACTTAAATCTACATATATTACCGTTCTTATACATATATACGTTCCATGTACTTGTGTATCTTTATATTTATTACTTTGCTTCTAATTAAGCATCTCCAGTGCACTACCCTATATCTCACCCTACACCTCTCTCAATATATCCTCTACCCCCACTCTGAATCACCTCAAACCTCATTCTACTACTCTCTCCAATGCACTACCCCATCTTTATTTCTCACCCTATACCTCTCTCAATACATTTTCTACCTCTACTCTCTGACACATCTCAAACCACCTCATTCTGCTACTCTTTCCAATGCACTCCACTATTTGGCACCCTATATCTCTCTCTCAATATATCCTCTACCTCCACTCTCGCACTCATCCCAAACCCCATTTTACTGCTTTGATCCCCAAAATTTCCCTTTCTAGACTCTTACCTCCTTTACCCCTCCTTGCATCATCTCATACCTCTTTTAATATTCAGATCTTCCAAACAAGCCTTTCTAGACCCTTCCCTCTGACCCTTCCTCCTCCAAAACCTCTTTTACACACCCAAACATCCTACTACTGCTATGAGCTCCCAAAAAAAGATACTAGCCCCTTCCCTCTTCTATCCTTTAACTATCCCTTTTAATCCAAATAACATACTAAAATGTCAACCGCTCAAATTCATTTTTATATTTCCCTATACTAATTCCCCACTAATACTGTTTAAGTTCCGGAGTAGCATGCTACCAGCCAAAAAGCACTTCAACACCTCATCAAGGGTAGCAAGCACTATATAAATGCAAACCCTTCCTTCTTCTATCCCTCAACTATCTTTTTTCAATACAAATAACAAACTCACATGTCCACCGCTCAAATAAATGTCATATTCTCCTATATTTATTCCTCACTAATCCTGTTTTGGTTTCCGGAGTAGCGAGCTACCCGCCGAAAAGCACTTTCACACCTCATCAGGGGTAGCAAGCGCTATATAAATGCAAATCCTTCACTCTTCTATCCCTCTACTATCCTTTTCAATCCAAATAACAGCCTAACATGTTCACCGCTCAAATTAATTTCATATTTCTCTATACTAATTCACCACTAGTCCTTTTTGGGTACTGGAGTAGCATGCTACTCACTGAAAAAGCGCTTTGGCACCTGGCGAAGGGTAGCAAGCGCTATATAAATGCAATTACAATTACAAATTTCAAGCCTCGCTCTCCTTCATCTGCAGCAAAAACACAATCCATCTCTTGGAGAAGTTACTGATTGTTTTGGCGAAAAGTGTACCAGGCACGAAGTGTACCTCATATTCATATGCTGTTGTGGATTAAAGATGCACCATAATTTTGAACAGACACAGATGAGTCTGTATTTTCTTTCATAGAGCAGTATGTTACATGTACCATCCCAAACGACAGTGACAAAAAAGGCCTATAACAGCAAGTTCTGAGTTTTCAATCACATAGATATGGGAAGTACTGTTGGCGTAAGTACAGAGCGAAAGGAACATTTTACACTAGGTTTCATTTTGGATTTCCAAGACCTGTTATTTCCAAAGGAAGAGTCAACAGATTTTTGGCTGCAGTCAGATATAAGCTTACTCGAAAATCACCCAAAAACAACTACAACCTGAGGAGAAAAGAAGCTTCAAAATATATCAACGACTACAATCCATTTGTTCTCAAAATGTGGAATGCTAATATGGATAGTCAGTTTGTGGCAGACAAATCCATAGCTGTTGCTAGTTATGTTACTTCATATAAACTAAATCTGAAAAGATGGAAATGAAGGATATGTTGGGAAGAGATTTCTTCTGAAAAGTATTCAACAAAGAAACTGTACAGCTTCAGTTTGGAGATGCTTTCACACATAGGAAATTGGATCTTATGAATGATGAGATTGGTTGAGTTCAGCAAGTTTATACTACAATTCGAGATAAATTGTTTGGGTGAATCTAGGTCTAGGATGCACACAAAATGATGTTTAAGTCTTTTCATGAAATTCAGTATCTTGCAGAGTTTGACACAGAAAATATAAATATTGTCAAAATAAGCATGTTGGACACCTACTATCCAAAAAGGAGTTCACATCTTGAAAATGTATTTCTTTATGAAATACTTCAAAACTACAGATATAGAAACAACGTGATAGAAAATGTAGATGAAATTAAATTTGCAGTAGTTCATGATTGTTTGGTACAACACAGTAGAGACAGTCAAATTAATCATAGAAAACTGAGTTTCCAGACTGCTGAAAAAAAAGAGAGTTTTTCTATTTGCCACTTCTACATCTCTTTAAACCATGATGTTCTGAATTAGGATTACTAGGAGAGTTTGACTGCTACAAATACTCTTTCAATGCTGCAAAGGATAGCATTTGAGTGTTCAATATTTCCTAATTATTTGAAAATGTTACATGATGAAATTGAACAGGAAGAAACAATTGCTGATGAGATAGCTAAGGAGAATTCACAAAGCAGCCAAAGTTCAGGTCATCTGTCTCAAGGTCCTCTTGGACAACCACTAATTGAAAATTAAGCTGCCATTGCAATGAATGAGGTGGAGACTGCAATGCAACTAGCAAGACAGGAAACTATTGATTTGGAAGAGTTAGTTGCACAAATAAATGACAAGCAATAGAAATATATATATATATATATGGAGGTGAAAGACAAAGTTGAGGATGGATTACTCCATGACAAGAAAGGGTGTGTATGCACGTCATGTACGCCTATACTGTTGTAGGTTAGGAATTAGGCTGACACCCCTTTTTAATTCAAGTTCCCACTGGTTTCCTACAGAAGACTACAGAGTGTCATTTGTCATGTGTAGTAACAGCACCCACTGGGTTAGCTGCACATAATACCAAAGGAATTACTTTACATCGACTTTTGATCCTGCCAGTGAAGCATGAAAACAAAGTAGAATATGAAAATGTATCCAGTGAAGCTTGCCATGAAACGTCAAGAGTACTAAAACAGTTAAAACTTTTGATCATCGATGAGGTGAGCATGGTCTCATAATTAATGCTTGCCTTTGTTTATTTAAAAATTGAGCAGATTCTAAAAATGGACTATGATGTCATATTTGGAGTAAAACACTTCATTGTTTTTGGAGATCTACTGCAACGTACACCTGTTGAGGACATCCTGTGTTCAAAGGACTGCTCCACACTGAAACTGGGAATTCTTTGGGAAGCATTGAAAAAGTTAATATTTGGTTAAACTTCCAAATACAAAGAACCAGTTAGGAATATGTGGCAAGCATCTGACGTTGACTACAGGAATATTTTTAAGGATATTAGAGTAGGTGTTCTTTCTAAACGGGAAAGCATGTGCTAGAAAGGTGTCTTCTTTAAAAAGTGTATCCAATGAACAAGACAGCAGCAGAAATAATGTTCACTTTCAATCAAGAATGAAAATCAATGGTGTGCATAATGCATACACTAATGGAGTGCACCTCTTTCAACAAAAAATTGCAACAGTTGGAGAAAGAAGACATTTTGGAACTGACAGCCATAGACAAACTAAATCACCAGGGCGTAACAGTATTCCTAAATGAAAGATTGCAAACAAAACGGGATTCATTGGAAAAATCTGTTAAAAAAACTGCAGGATTGGAGAAATGTTTAAGTGTTTGCAAGAACTGTAGAGTAATTTTGCATCAAAATTTAAATGTTGAGGAAGGATTAGTTAATGGTGCTATGGGTCATTTTATTGATTTCCTTAGCTTTTCCAACAGGAGTGAGATATAGTACCAAGCATTTTCTTTTTTTTTTTTTAATTCTGTTTATTTAATATAAAGAAACTTTGGTCATGTTATACAGTTCCGTTCAGTTACCTCACAGGGTATACTTGCATCAGTTTATACATGCGTCAGTACATACTGTTCAACGTAGCAGGCGGAGTTACATTACATACATTGTAGTTCACACTGTACAGTGGTCTTCTGGGGAAGAGACAACCGGCGGTTCACATATTCCCCCTCCCGGTACACATTCCACTTTGTCCAAATCGATAACCATTTTTTGGGGCATCCCCGTGCAACATATACAGTTTTCTCGCGGACCATACACCAGTCCATATCGTCCTTCCATTTCTTTAAGGTAGGAGGTGCAGCGGCCCCCCACAGTTGCGCTTGGCCACTGTCTGCCCAAGTGTGACCCACAACCTCCCGTGTATGGGTAGATCTGTGGGCTCCCACACATTCAGAAGGCATCTCTTTGCCTCAGGCAACACGGGCACCCCCCACACCACACTCATTACTTTCAGCACGCACCGCCAGAAACCATGAATTACTGGGCACTCCCAGAGCACATGTAGGAATGCGCCCTGCATTCCACAGCCCCTCCTGCAAAGCCCGTCCGTACTACTCCCCATGTGGATCAGTTGGGTCCCTGATAGGTAGACTCTGTGCAAAATCTTCAGCTGTCCAAGCATTTTTTTTAAAACTATATTTTATTAATCAGGTAGAGAAATGTCAGTTACAAAAATCACTACCGAAATGCACATGTTATACGTCAATTGATTGCAATCAATTGCATGTTAAATTGATTACATAAACACATTAAGATCTGCTTAGATTGACTAAAAATAGTACCTCCCCCATTCATTCTAGGTGAACACCACATAGAATACTCCCTATGCTAAGTAATACATAATTACAAATTCATACATTTATAGCTATGATTTTAAAACATGGGGGTAAAATGTAGAGCTAGGAAAAATATGCGACTAAAATCAATGAGTGACCAAGGGAAAATCTCTTAACGTGCTACCAAATCACCTGGGAGGTTTTAGGCTTGGCTAGTGTGAGTGTGGTTGAGTCATCACTATTGCAATATTTTAGTCAGGCTGTTGTACTTGGCCCTTTTTGCAGGGTCATCCCAGAACGTTTTGCCTTCCTCCTGTATTCTTTCTGACCTGTTGTTGATGGTTTTATGACTGGGCACTTTATCCCTGCTGATCAGTGCTAAAGTGCATGTGCTGTCTATTGTAAACTTGGTAAGATTGGTCTACACCTGTTTGGCATATTTAATTTAACTGCCAGTCCCTTCTACAGCGGTATCCCATGTACCCAGGGCCAGTAAATGGAATACTACTGGTGGGCTTGCAGCGCTGCCTAGGCCACCCGCCGATGTAGCCTTTCAAACCTGTCTCAGACCTCTGCCCCTCCAGGGCCTGCGTGCACAGTTTACTGCTGCTGCGATGTGGCACATAAAGTGGTTAACACGTCCGCAACTCTCCTTTTAAGACATATCAGTCACTCCTAAGGTAGGTCCTAGCTAGCCCTATGGGCAGGGTGCGGTGTAGGTAAAAGGTAGGACAAGTGCCTTAACTATGTGGCATGCCCTTGTAGTGACAAACAGCCTATTTGGTTTCTCACTGCTGTGAGGCTGCCCTCTCATAGAAATGCATTGGGGATTCCCTGATATGTGCTTCAGTGGTAATTCCTGGTCTGAGAGGGGTAGCGTGATCAAATTTGGTATGTTTGGAATAGTGGTGATAAATGCTGCATATTGGTGTTAGCAGATTTATTATTACTATTTTAGAAATGCCACTATTAGAAGTAGGCATTTCAGTGTGCTATGTGTCTTTGTGCCTGCCTGATGTGTATTGACCATCTAGTTCTGACTGACAGGGGGAGAGGTGATGTGCATTGCCTCCAACCAGTCCCTGGGGTGGGGTTGAGGTGTGTTCTGCCCTGTGACACAGCCCTAAGCTGAATAAGATAAGATCCCTATCCAGCAACGAGTGGAAATTAAGGCCCTCTGTTTGGTTCATAAGGCACTATATGGCGGTGGTTCGATTGACATTCAGAAATTGTTTTCATGGTACACTCCCACGAGAAATCTTTAATCCACAAATGCGGGTCTCGTTCATATCTTCAAAATTCGCAGATTAAGATGGGGAGGTAAGAGTCTATCACACTGTGCAGCCAAACTGTGGAGTCAGATGCCTATTGCTATGAGACTACAATCCAAAAGGCAGCATTTTAGGAAATTGCTAAAATCCTGGTTGTTCCCCCCTAACTAAGTCGCCAGATCCAACGGTGCAGTCCCTCTTCACAATTTTCAGCGCCAAGATGCCGCGGCATTTGAGCACTTTACAAACTTAACTAGTCTTATCTTGGGACTGACCTGCTGCTTGCTGGGTGGCTGAAAGGACTTCCACTCTGCAGAGTGACCCTGTGAGCTTGCCTGCCTGTGCCCAGCTCTGTCCTGTATGACTATTGGGCCTAGCACTGGGCGAGCGTTTTATCTTTTTCCCAAGAGCGCGTGGTGAGCGTTTCATTTCAAGAGCCGGGGAGGAGCACCTTGGGGCTCTGCTCCCTGACCAGCACGTGTTGTGAGTGTTATTGTCGAAGCTCGAGTGAGTTGCGGTGCTGGTTGCCTGTCCAGCACCATGTGGCGTGCAGCAATTACAGTTCAGCAGGGGGCTCTGCTGAAGTGGCCCTGTACTGCTGGACCCAACAGAGATGCCGCAGACCCAAAATGCAGGGCAGGAGCCTTCCCTGCAGTACTATGCCGAGAGGAGGGCTGCTCTACACCCTTGACGGAGTTTGGAAGAGTTCTGGCTCACTGCCGAAACCGTAAGTCATGCGGAAGAAGCCTGGTCGTGGGCAGAGCCAGCAGGAGCAAGACTGCTGTGTGATCAGCAGCTGCCAGAAAGGAACTAGCATTGTGAAGGCAGGACCGGTGGAGTCTCTGTTTGAAGTCCAGCTGACGGAGGAGTGGTGCAGGCACAGGAGCCTCATGGTCCTCGTGAAATGGCCCCAGTGAAAGCGGACATCAGCCAAGGATACGGCTGTGGCCAGGGGGTCAGGTGAGTGCCTTGGGTACCGGAGTGCCTTTTGTCCCAAGCCACGCTGTCTGGGGCGTGGCCGCTGGAGACCAGTCGAGGTCTAAGGGGCGCCTCTTTCAAGGAAGCGGGGCGCACTGTTGTTTCCTGGCCCAGAGGAGCCATTGGCAGATCTCATTCAGGTGCTTTCGTAGCTCCGAAGCAATTCCCGCATTTCGGATATCATTGCAGCTGCGCCGCATGGTGGCGGGCAGTTGCACGCTAACCTGATGTTGGGGGTATTTTGGAGTGGCATCACAGGGTGAGCCCAGTAGGGTCCCCGTATTCAGAAGTTGCCACACATTTTCTGGCTGCACCGGGAGGGCTAAGTTGGAGGCCTCGTGTTGGTAGGGTTTCAAGGGGATCACCGCCACCCTAAGGGGAAGTGCCTACATGGCCAGGAGGGTTCCTGGTTCTTCAAAATCACTGGATTGTCACATACTATTGATCATGTCGAGTATGTCTACGGTGGGCGTGACGTATTTATAATATATATGCCCTACTTTAAGTGTGTACTAAGGTGCACTGATGATTATATGCATAATGTGCAATGCTAAGTACCGTTATTATGTTTATGCCTGATGCTTTGTGCTAAACACAATCTTACCAGTAGTTACTGGTCAGCCTAAAAATAAGGTTCATGACAGTGGCCCGATTGGCCTAGTGATTTATGTAAATCCCTGTGACGTCATGACAAGTGCCTAGTGGCAAAGTGATATATGTGATGTGTTCTAATGTGCTTTTATGGATAATACAAAGGCTATTCTTATATAACCTTATGTGGAGTTTCTTTTGTGGTGTGCCTATTGTGTCGCTGCTGTGTGAGTGTGTTGTGCATACACTTTACACATTGCCTCTGGGATAAGCCTGACTGCTCTGCCAAGCTACCAAGGGGGTGAGCAGGGGTTATCTTCTGCGTGTAACTCCCTTGCCCTGACTAGAGTGGTGGGTTCTGCCTGGCTTAGGTGCATACCCTAGCCAACTAGAAACCCCTTTTCTAACACAGGCCCTCTGCATCAGATGTCCCAGAATTTTTTTAAAGCCCACACTCTTTGTGCATAAAGACTTTCTTTTTCCTTCACTCGCTTCATTGTTTTCACCCATGAATCATAAGCGGGGACTTCTAAGGACTTCCACTTTTGCAAAATTAAGGATTTGGCCAACAGAGTGGCTATAAAAAAGAACTGTTGCCATTGTGAGGTAATATAATTTTGAGGAGCTGGTAATCTGCATAGCACACCAAGTCCTGGCAACCTGCAATCTAACAGACTGGGATATCTTCGTCTGGAAGTGGGCAAGAGTGGGACAGATGAAACATATATGGAGCCAATCACCTTTGTTATGTCCACATCTACAGCACAAAGCTGAGCTTGAGGGGAACATTTTTTGGATGCAAAAAAGATGTGTACTACAGCATCTATTTAGAATATTAGGCCATTGTTTTATAATTTGCGCTCCTGATGGCTTTGTGGGCCATTTGATTATACCAGCCCCAAGTGCACTAATCGATCTTGCAACCTGTGGAGGCTTCGATCTTCGTTAAAGCAGCAGAGACAGCTGTTTTATGTAGTTGCTGCTGAAACATGCGGTATCAATTGCCAATTCCTGCCAAACTGCTGATAAAATCATCTTGACTGATGCTAGATGTCAACGAGTTGGTTGTCGGCTGCATATTCCTCCTATTGTGGTTCATTTGGGGATAGGAAAAGGGTAATTCAGAGGAAATCACTGCATTACCGGCTATCAGCTGATCACAGGATTTCATTGTCCCTGCCAACATGAAAGTGCTAAATCTAAAAAAAGCCCACGTTTTCCCAAATCCTTCTGACTCCAATCTCCGCCTTATACCTAACAGGACACATTAACAAATAGACATACGAGGATGAAATGGAGGGAAGTGAAACTCTTCTTTAAGTTTGGTGCACCTAAATTCCAAAATGAGTGGAAACCTATATCTGGTGCGCTTCAGGAGTTTTAGTATTTTTAGATAGAGGAGGAGACAAATATTGGCTTCTCTGAGCATTTGATGGAGGTAGAAGCAGCTTGGCAGGTTACTTTGTGTTACAGCCTGATCGAGAATACCGCTTGGTAGAATTACTTGATATGTGGGAGTGCCAGACCCCCATCTTCAATACTAAGTTGCAAGGACATCAAATTAGTGCAAGCTTTCTTTCCCTGCCAGAGGAAGTGGCTTAGTGCTTCATCTATATCACTAAAATACGTTTGATGAAATGTATTCATAACGTTAAAAAATAAAAAAGAACAGAATAATGACCATTTTGATTACTGCAATGCGCCCTATTATTGTCAGGGACAGGGGTTGTCATTGCAGCAACAAACTGCACACCTTATTAAGGGTGGCAATATAGTTCAGTTGGTATAGATCTACAGAGCTACGCGAGACATAGATGCCCAGATACCTAATAGGGTGATGCGGCCTCATAACAGTGGGTAAAATTGAGGCGGGCTATTAAGCAGAAGGGCCTCCGATTTTACATATTTTATTATATAACCCCAGATGTCCTTTAAAGTCTGGATTTTGTCAAAAGCTTTGGAGATGTTCTGCTCCTCTGCACCTAGGTAAAGGATCATGTCATCTGCTAAGAGCTGGATCTTAGGTGTTCGTTGCAGGGGGGCCTTTACCAGAGGATCTTACAGCAATGATGCTGCCAAAGGTTCAATGAAAAGGGTGAATAGAACTGGGGACATATGGCATCTCTGCCGAGTTCCTCTGCTAATGGCCATGGTTCCCACCATTTGGGAACTGACTACCACTTTTGCCTCTGTCTTTCCGGTAGACACACCAGTTTTGAGGGAAAACCAAAAAGAAGCATGACGGAAAATAAAACCTACCATTGCACAACATCAAAGACTTCGGCATCAAGCATAATGATGACTGCCTTCATATTATTGTTTGAAAAGTAATCTATTGCCTGCAGGAGGAAACGGGTATTTGACAAGATCAATCTGGCAGATCATTCTGGGCCACCGTTTGGGCTAAAGGAGCTATTAGAAGCTATGATTTTTGTGAAAAGCTTGTAGTCACTATTCAACAGACTGATAGGACGATAGGAGCCAGGCTTTTCTGGTGATGTATCCTTCTTTAGGAAGCTGATCATTACTGCCTCTGTAAAGGAGCTGGGCACCTTGCATCCATTAAGAAGTTCATTGAAATGAGTGACTAAACATTTGGCTAACCGGGCGACAAACCGCTTATAAATTTCAACAGGTAGACCATCACTACTGCATGGTTTGCCGTTGGGTGATGTTTTATTGGCGTCTTTCACTTCAAGTGTAATAGGGGCTATAGCTGAAGCTTGGAGATCCCCATTAAGCAAAGGCAACTCGATTGATCGCAAATACTCCTTTATTTGTACTGCAGTGGTTTTAGAGGTGGAAGCATACAGATTTGTGTAATGGTCTGAAAATACTTTGCCAATACATTCGGGTTGATCAACCATCCGGTTCTTGGCCCCATCTTATATCTTTTTGAGGGTCTCATTATTCCTTTTTTTCTTAACAGACTAGGCCAAACACCACCAAGCAAGCTCTCTCTCTTTGTAATACTTCTGGAAACATATATATTGGTTAACGAGTTCCAAGAACATGTAATGATCTCTCAAGCTCAGGCTTGCTTGTGGAACTCTATGCCCTTAAGCTTTAGAATGGAGTGTGGAGTGAACAAGCATGGTTTGGTCAAGTTTGAGCTACAAGACTAGTGTTGTTTCCCTTCTTAGTTTACTGAATTGAGAATTGTAGGAGATCTCTTTCCCCTGATAAAAGCTTTGCAAGCCCCCCAAACTGCACCGGTATAAGCCGAACCTCTCTCGAAAAGAAATCAAATAGAGCTGACCACATAACCATACACCAACTATCCTCCATTAGCAGCGCTTTGTCGAACGACCATCAAGGCCGATCGGCTCGATTGGCATTCACTACTACATCTATCAAAGGGACCGAATAGTCCAAAAAGGGGTATGATAATATGCAAGTTTTATTCCTGGCCCATTGATGGGATACTAGGATATAAATCAACTCTTAAGGGCGAATTAAAACATTTAGCGAAAAAAAGTATATTCTTGTGCGTGTGGATGATCTATTTGCGAAGGGTCGATTAGAGCTAGGTCACTAATTACTAAGAAGTGTGCGTGAAGAATCTAACATGACATTCTGTATAATATTAAATTCACCCGCTATTACTAGTAGCCAATTCGGTGGAGCAGAATATTATAGACTTCACTGAGGGGGGTTACATCATCTTCAATTGGGCCAATGAAGCTAACCAGGTGAAAAAGTTTATTCTGAAACCTTGAGCTTACCAATATTCACCTGACTGTTGGATTGCAAACCACCTGCTGCATTTCACCTCGTAAATCCTGTGAAATCAAAATTGTCTGCCCCCTGACTGCTGCGCTGGATGACAGGCAAGAATGAGTGTAAAATAATAAAGCTTGAAATCTTGGGTAGTTTGGCCAGTGCCTTAAAATGAGTTTCTTGGACGCCTTGAGCCACTCCAGTATAAACCTAAACCTAACTTGGTTATTGATACCGTTAGCGTTACATGATACTACTCTAAGAGACATAAAGGTTCACACAGGGGGAGTTTCTACTGGCTAAACCAGCCTCTTCTTAGCCCTCCCAATGCAATGCCCTAAGGTACCCACTGGGTTCCTCCCTCCTGGATAAAAGATTGTAAATGGCTTCCGCACTAGCCACTTGCGATCACTGGCTGGAGCAGAAATTGTGACCATGCACTAATCTAAAAAATGAAAAACACCCGGACCTCGCTACCTGGGTTTTCCTGACCTAGGGTGACCCAATACCCCCACCTCACACATGCTGACCCTGGAGTCCAACCCGTCCTTGGCTCTCTCAAAAGCAGTCACTCACCCACCATTGTGTGCTCACACACACCCTTCTCCCACCCCCTCTCTCCCTGAGTGAGTGCTCTAGCATGGCACGTCTGAGGCTGCAAGCAAGGGTAACCGAGGGCTACCCAATCAAAAATGAAGTAACATGGGCTTTAACCGAAACGGGGCTGAAACAAGGTGACCTTTTACACATGTCAGACACACAGACAGTTCGGCTCAGTAACAAGGAGACATATTACATCAAATTGTGCTGCCTTTTGCTCTCTCCATCAGACCTCCGGATTGACTGTAGAAAGTCTTAAGCCCGGTCTACTGAGTGAAAAATATGTGATTGTCTCTTATAGAAGATTTTTTTACTTTGACTGGTGAACACTGCCAGCAGGCGCCCCTTGGCTCTTGAAGTCATCGATCAGTCATATAAAGTTCCTGTGCCTCCGTGCAGACAATATTAATATATCTGAAAAGATTCTGAAAGAATAATATTCTGAGTTGAAGTAAGCTTTGTTCTTGATGGTTTGTGACAGGATCCGCTCTTTGATGCGAAAAGTGCTAAAGTTCCCCAGAATGTTCCGTGGATATTTAGCATTGGAGGGTTGAACTGCTAGAACACGGTGTGCCCGGATAATTGTAAGGTCTGTAGCCTTTGTTGTCATTTGGTGGGCAGAGGTGCTTGTTAATAAGGTCCAAGATTAAATTGGAAACTGTCTGACTGTTTTCACAGCCCTCCAGAATTCCTACAAATCGCCAATCAGAATGGCAAGATCTATTTTCAGCATCATATAGCTTTGGTTGATGTTCCACCAGTTCTAATTGATCTAAAAAGTCTTGATATGTTGATTACACCTAAAATTCTCCAAATCCTAGACTCTTCGTTCTGCTTTAGACACTTGAGAGGTAAGCAACTGAATGCTGACATTGGTCTGACCCAATTGGTGGTTTGTCTTTTTGTGGGCTTCCTCCTGAGAGGCTTTCATCTACCTGTGTTCCCCTAAGAGTTGATGCAGTATCTCCTCGATCCGTGGTGTCTGCACTAAGGGAGCTTTACTAGCTGGATTCTTGCTCATCTCTGGGAGATTCCCAGATGTCATCTGATGACATTTAGGAGAATGGACAGCACTGCTAAAAGTTGGTGCTGGCACTGCGAGTCATTGCTCATATTACATATCTTGCTGCTTTCATACAATGAGTCTAAAGTCTCCCTTTCCTTTTGCGGTCCCTAACAATTAAATGTGAGCAGATTGATAGCGTAAAGCAGATTGGAAGGTCCATTGTACGTTTTTTGGTGGTGAAATATTTATATGTGTGACGGAAACAGTTTCCAGTTTCTTTGGCATATGCTGTAATTATTCATAAATCTCAAGGTTTAAGTGTATATTCAGCATTGGTTAAGGTTGGGAGTACAGTGTTTAAGGGAGGAATATCATATCAAGTTTTATCTTTAGTTAGAACACTGAAGGGTTTGTATTTGGTTGCATTTGATGACAGCAAATAAACTGATGATCCAAGTTGGGTTAAAGTGTACAATTGATTAAGAGGTGTTTATGCTCCTCATTTAGGACAATATTCCGTTTATGAAAAAAAGATCTTGAGTGATTTCTTTATTTAACACTACCAGATTGCAAAATTGAGTCTTTTGACAGATTGCTCAAACAAGCTACACATAACAATACCTGCCCGACTTGTCAATCAGATCTCATATCAATATTATGTGTACGAAAAGGTAGGAAATATCTTATTTTAATGCTACAACGATGCAGAGCAGATGGAAGTAAATTTGAAACCGAGATTACAAATTTCAAAGCAGGACACATATCTATTTTTGGAAGGCATATACTACAGTGGCTATCATATTTCATGAAGAAATGACTGTTACAAGCAAAAAGAACTGTTGAATGCTGAACAAAGTCAAACATTCACCCCATTACAAGATCTGGGCCAAAATCCATTGCTTTTTTGCCCACCATGCCACTGCAATTTAAACCCAGCCATATGCAAATCAGTCTTGACCCTGCTCCCCATGGCTACAGTCCAGCCCAAACTGCCAGGCTAGGTCCTCCTTGGACCGGAAATAAGCATCCTGGGACCGGTTTTGGGGTATCATCCCTCATCAGCCAGGCTAGGTTGTTTCCAGTGACATGATGCGCATGGAACCTACATCTGTGCATGCCCTTTCTTCTCGGGGTAACAAATGCAAAAAGAACAATTGATGGATGGCATGTGGAACAATGTGAAACATTCACATCCAGTACAGAGATCTGGTACCAAATCCATATTTTTTTTGCCCACGATGCCATTCCAGTTTAAACCCAGCCATATGCTAACCAGTTTTGACCCTGCTCCCAATGGGTATAGTCCAGCCCAAAATGCCAGGCCAGGTCCTCCCTGGACCAGAAACAAGCTTCCCGAGACCAGTTTCGAGGTATCACCCCTCATCAGCCAGGCTAGCTTGAATCCAGTGGCATGATGAGCCACTGGATGGCCATAACCGTCCTACTCGGGGTAACAAATGCAAAGAGAACAATTGATGGACAGGATGCGGAACAGTATAAAAAAATCACCCCCAGTACAGGCCAAGATTTATGCTTTGAATCTGCTGGTAGATCTAGAAGATTGGGTGAGCCGTACAAATCTGATGCCAAACATGCAAACCGGATTTCGGGCTGGAATATGAGTACCCTTACCAACTTTTCCGCAGTTACACTCCTAGCCAAACAAGCATACGCAAAATCACGCACTCTGTAAGCGTGATTCATCGATCTTAAAGCAGCGTTCGATAAAGTACCAAGAGCAAGTCCATGGGCCAAAATGCATAATTGAGGAACACCGACCAAACTTCTGGAGGCGATAATCAACCGTTACTCAGACACGTGGGTACAAGTAAGCATAGGAGACGGGAGCAGTATAACAAGCAAGATTCCAACCAAAAACAGACTAAAACAGGGGTGCGTGTTGGCCCCCTGTCTATTTAACATCTACACTGCCGGCCTTGAGAAACATCTCCAACAAGTTCAAACTGACCCCCCAAAACTGGGTAACACACCAATCACCAGCCTCTAATATGCAGACAACATTGTTCTTCTATCACAAACACCGATAGGTCTGCAGCGATCAATGCCCAACTAGGAGCATACACAATCACAGCCCAATTAACAATAAATCTCAAGAAAACCAAGGTGCTATGCTTTTCTAAACATCGGAAAACAGGGTCAAAAGGTAAATTCATCTGGAAGCTAGACGACAAACCAATATCCCAGGTGAATTTGTACAAATATCTTGGGTTCCAACTTGATCACAATCTCAACTTTAACCACCAGCTGGACCACGGTAAAATGAAAGCAAAACAACTCCACTACGCCTTTAAAACTCTTGAGAGGAAGTTAAAAGGCTGTTCAACTGGTCACCTGCTAAAGGTAATTGCAGCAAAATGTATTCCAACTATATCATACGGGTCAGAATTGATGAACACAAAAGATGCAGCCGCCTTAAATCAAGCCCAGTCGAGTCTTTTTAAGAGTCTGTTCTCAATCCCCAGGCACATCTCCCAGTCACAGATTCGACTGGAATATGGGTTTAAAAAACAGAAACCAGCCCGACAAGGAGCGGTGGCCAAATATTACTGGCGGATGAGGCAAGCAGAGGAAAATACCATAGCCCACTCTTGCTGGGCAGAAATTGAACAGCAAGCGAGGCAAAATAATTCCATTGTCGCCGTATTAAAAGAATCACTCGCAGATCTACACTTCGAAGAGACCTGGCACACAATCACTTCCTACTCTGTATTGAAAAATGTTGTGAACATTGTAACCAAACGAAATTCTTTGTTAATGGACAAAATTGACTTTGCAAAAAAAAAAGCACGCATGGAAAGTGATTCAATCTTATCAGACGCTGAAACCACAACAATATCTGTCAGAACACTTTGCACATCACAAAAAGCATTATCTGACGATGCTAAGGTTGGGGCACTTCCCCACGAAGGACTTGACCCCGAAATGGAAGTGTATATGGCCAACAAAAGAATGCCGATTGTGTGGACAGGGAGAAGAGACATTATTAAAACTCCTATGCATCTGCCCCTCGCTTCTAGAAACTCGAAAAACTGTCCTTCGCAGAATTTTCAGGAAAAACCAACTAAGAACATGCAGAGCAGCTGTCAATGAATGCCTTGGAGGTTGGTCAATCCAACTGTCCTGCAAAGTCATTACGTTTTGGGAAATGGCAGCCAAAGAACTAGATAATACACAAGAATCAACTTGAGTGCCTCTTACAATACTGACTGGTCTCTCCTCACCCGCTCCTGCACAATTTTCTGATTTCTCCTCAATAAATATCCCAGCATTTTTAAATTGCACTGATTATAAAGTTAATTGAGTAATGACGACACAGTGTTTTTATCCTTTGCATCTCTTAAACCACCATTTTTAAATCATTGTGTATAACGTGCTTTTACAATCTTTTACGATTTTTAACAAAATCAAATAAAAGTATTATTGACTGACTGACACCCCCAGTACAGAGATCTGGGTCAAAATCCATCGTTTTTTTGCCCACCATGCTATTCCTGTGTAAACCCAGTCATATGCAAATCAGTCTTGACCCTGCTCCCCAGGGGAACAGTCCAGCACAAACTGCGAGATCAGGTCCTCTCTGGGCTGAAAACAAGCATCCAGGGACTGGTTTCGGGGTATCACCACTCATCAGCCAGGCTAGTTTGAATCAATTTCCATGGTGAGCACTGGACCCACGTCTGGGCATACCTGTCCCACTCGGTGTGACAAATTCAAAGAGAACAATTGATGGACGGAATTCTGAACAATGTCAAACATTCACCCCCAGAAAAGAGATCAGGGCCAAAATTCATTGTTTTTTTGCCCACCATGCCATTCCAGTTACTGTTACATCTGGGGCCGTATTACGCAAACAGCGCATTTTCATAGTTTTCGTTGGGTGAACCTTTTAAAAGGCGTGCCCAGCACAAACAATGAAAATTTGCCGTATTAGCATGAATGCACTGCCCCAAGGGCAGCCGCGAACTTGCTCTGCATTAGGCAGCAATTTCCTGAGAAAAACAGAGTGGCTGCTTTTAAGCTGCTCCATGTTTCACAGTGCAGGCGGCAACCCACCTGCACCTGGAAGGGGGATTAGAGAGCCCCTTGCAGGCGGGTGCAGTAAGTGACTGCACCCACCTGCAAGGGGATGTCTGGGGGTCCACAGAACCCAGAGGGATGCCTTCAGGGACTGACAGTGCACCACCTCTTAGGTGGCACACTGGGAATGCACCTCCTCACAACTTCTTTGCCTCTCCGCCCGCGTCTGTAATACGGTGTGAGTACAGAGGCAAAGAGATTCCCTCATTTGCATGGGGCCACGTTACCATGCCAATCAGGGAACACCCTATGAATCGGTTAATACAGAAGGAGACACACAAGGATCTTCGGACCCTTCTGTAATACCAAAGTGCCCCGGGGACGTGCAAAGCGTACACAAACACCCATTACGACCCCGGGGCACTTTGGTAATACGGCCCCTGGTCACTATACTGTCTAAGTAAAAAGTAAAAGTGATAGGTGGAATGTAAAGATAGTAACCTCAAAATCAAGCAAAGGCTGCCTTTTAAGTTCCTAAATTCTTTTATTTTGATTTTGGGGTTAAAGTTCTAAGGAGGATTACAGTTGTGAAAGCTGTGCATTAATAATGGACCGGAGAACAGTAAAAAATGCAAAATGAAATGCTTAATTTTAATGGTAACACAGCAGTACAGCATAAGAGATGAGTAGGAATGTATTTGCTATGATGAACTTATGCATTATTAAAATTGTGACTATATTGTGTAATTTTATAAATTGTAATACTAACTCATATTTGTGTTTCACTTCTTTTCATACAGAGGTATGCCATCATCCACTGGAGTAATGTATTTTACTAATTACTTTTTTCAGCACGGTTTCATAAATTACATTTTCAGGATACACACCCAGGTAAACACTAATACAGTCACTCACACACCCTGGAACACACAGATACATGCACTGACATAATCAGCTACACACCAATAGTGCTACTGATACACCCAGCCAAACATTGATACAGGCTCTCATATAGCCATTCAAAAAATACAGCCATTGAAACACAGCGACAGCCTGATACAGTGTGTGACACATCCAGGTAAACATTGTTCGATACTGACACACCCAGGCACACACTGATACAGCTACTGACACACCCAGCCAATCTCTTATACAGAGACCGATAAATTCACACCCAGGCACATATCAAAACAGCCACTTACACACCCAGCCAAACACAGATGTAGCCTCTCAAAGACCCATACACACATAGATACAGCCACTGACACACCCAGCCGGACACTAATACGGAGCCTGACATAGTCAGATACACATTGCTAGACACTGACGCACCCAGGCACACACTGATACAGCTAATTACACATCCAGCCATAATCCGAAAAAGAAAATGATACATTCATGCACACACCAATACTGTCACTTACACGCCCAGGTACATATCGATTGAGCCATTTAGACATTCAGCCAAACATGATTCAACCTCTCACATACCCATACACATACTGATACAGCCACGGACACACCCCGCCACACACTAATACAGACACTAACTCACCCAGCCACACATTGTTACAGACACTGACTCACTCCGACCAGTATAGCCACTGACACACTCGGGTACACACCAATATAGCCAATGACATACCCAGGCACACACTCATACACTCAACAACACAGTCACTCATCCATCAATAGAGCCATTTACACACACAGGCAACCACCGAAACGGACCCTGACTCCCCAAGCTAAACACCAATACAGCTACTGACACACCCAGTCAAACACTAATACACTCACTTACACACCCAGCCAAACATCGATACAGCCTCTTAAACACCCGCACACACACATTTACAGCCACTGACACGCCTAGCTAAACACTGATATAGAGTCTGACACACCCAGACACACTCCGACACAGAAACTGATCCATTCATTCACACACCGATACCACCACTGATGCACCACGCTCATATCGATTAGACATTCAAGAAAACACTGATACTGTCTCTCAATCATCCATTCACATAATGATACAGCACGGACTCACACAGCCACACACTAATACAGACACTAACACACCAAGGCACACATTGTTACAGACACTCACCCATTCAGACACACACTAATATAGCCACTAACAGACCCTGGCATACACCAATATAGTCACTGACACACCCAGGTACACACTGATACAGTGTCTGACACACCAAAGTACACATTGTTAGACACGGACACATCAAGGCACACACTGATACTACTATTGATACACCGAGCCACACTTCGATACAGAGACTGACACACCCAAGCAAATGTTCATACAGCCAATAACAATTGATACAGTCACTTAGACACTCAGCCAAGCACTGATGCAGCCTCTCAAACACTCATTCACATACTGATACAGCCACTGACATACCCAGCCACGCACTAATACAGACACTAACACACTCAGGCACACATTGTTACAGACACTGACACACCCAAGCAAATACCAATATAGCCACTGAAACACTCAGGCACACGCTGATACATCTGCTGACACGCACACATATAGTAAAGAAAATCCCCAACTAACTAAAACGTTCAACTTCATTTCTTTCACACAAATATTTCTCCACGCAATTGTAGGGTTCAGAGACTATTCTGCTTAATTCACGTATGTCTCTTTATTTTCGGCCAATAACAATTTCTACAAGATGTCTCTTCTTTGCAATACATAGACAGTATTCAATATTCTGGACTTCATTAATTCACTCAGGTCATAGTGGTAGACAAATCAGTTTACTAAAACACCAGTCACTTAACCAGCACAAGTCCTTTAGGGGAAGGATATTATTAAACAATGAGCCTTTGGAACAGGTTGATGCTTTCACGTACCTAGGCATCTCTCTCCAAAAGGACATGGGCTGGAAACATCATTTGAATCTTACAGTCCTAAAACATCACCAGCACATAGGTGCTCTGTTGATGAAACATAAAATGTCATTTACCAAACCTGTAACCCCGGCCCTGGAAATTTATAACATCAAAGTGGTGAGCTCAGCCCTGTATGGAGCTGAGCTATGGGGATTTAGTGATCTAAGACGTTTAGCTCTGGCAGAAAATAAGTTTCTTCGCTGCCCGGTTTGGGTCCCACAAAATACACCGATGACCCCACTCCGTTTAGATCTAGGCAGGAAGAGAATTGAGGATATGGCAAAGCTACGTCCACTCTTATATTGGAGGCGACTATGGTCCACTCCGGAGCTCTCACACTTTGCATTGGGTCTAAAAGATGTGATTGCTCTGGATCGCTTTCACAAAATAGGATGGCTTAAAGAGATCAGAACCTTACTTGCCAAACTGGACTTGTTGTGTCTCTGGGATTTCCCAGAGTCCACCGCCTTTCCAACCAAGTCTGAACTAAAGCATAAATATTGGGGCATGTTATTTTCGTCATCATTTAATGGGATTTTAGCAACTAGCTTGTCAGGCCGGGTTCTTGGATTTCAAAACCAGGCCTGTTTGTGAGTTGTTTTGGGACCTAATAGAGAAGCCACTTGATCGGAAACTATACTTCCAATTTAGGATAGGCTCCCTTCCCACTAAGTCTTTTACATATAAATGGGACTCATCCACGAGTAGCAAGTGCCACTATTGTAGGTCTGAGGACGAAACCATTTCCCATATATTTTTTGTTTGTCCGCTATATGTGGCTCCACGCCGAAAATGGCTGAGATCAGTTTGTATTTCTCTGGGCACACGGCGCTGTATGCCTGCACTAAGAATTTTAGGCTCCGATTGTGGTCCTATTATAGCTATTGCTGTTGCCAAGTTTCTGGGATAGGCATGGGCCATTCGCACTCGCACTTTAAAATCCTATGCGAGATGTATAATTTTTATCAAGGTTTTATTATTGTTTTGGAGCTTTATTGGAATTTAATACTATTTTTATATTGTTTTAGTGTAAATGTTTTTTCGATATTGTTTTGTGATGTATGTTGTACATGTTTTTAGTGCTTTTATGACAATTGTCGAATAAAGCTTCTAAACTGGATTTACTAACTTAAAAAACACCAATCTTCACTTTTACACCATCATTCAGAACTCTTTCACACCAACATTCTAATCATAAGAACAATTTTAGTATATCCAGATTCATCTCCTGCACTGCATTTCTAGTGAATTATTTGGTAATTTCTCTTTATATTCCCACAATATTCTGTAATACAATCTAAAGAAACAGTTCTAACATCAGCTGCTTGTCATTCTTTATCAGTTTTCACATTAGCTGTGACTTATATTCTCTAGATCCATCTGGTTTGCACAGTCCCAAATCTTAAAATTTGTTTTTTCAATAGTGCTGTGGCTTGTATTCGGTATCATCACAACACACGTTTCTGCGTGAAACACCTTCTTCACAAATGCCACATCCCCCTCATCAAGACCTCTATATTAATTCAAATGACCTACAAACAATATTAAACACCCTACTGAGCCATACATTGTATCACACTTCATTCTGCAAACAGTTCATACACGGGCAGGTCTGCCACCTACCACATGCTCGGACTCCATAGGGAAACACCTGGGTGCCATATAATGAACCATCTCCAATCAACCCACGTGTTCAAAAAGCTAATGCTTAAGAAGAAAACAAACTCACCTTGTGCAGGTTTCATCATGCTCCTCAGTAACAAACACTTATCTGTGAAATGCCATGCTGTACATAACCACTGCACATATTTAGGGCCTAATTTAGAGTTTGGCGGATGGGTTACTCTGTAATAAACATGATGGATATCTTGTCCGCCACATTACAACAAGTACCATAGAATATAATGTACTCGTAATACAGCAGGCGGGATATCCGTCACGTTTTTAATGGAGTAACCTGGTCTGCCAAGCTCTAAACCAGGCCCTAAGTAATTTGAAAACAGTTGTATCACCAACAATCTGTAACAAGTGGGCATGCTCCTCTGGATACTGCTCATATTAATATTTCATCACATATTAAAGGTGCTTGAATGTACATACCAACTGATCTTAATGACCATGCCAAAGCCTCAATACCAATTCAAAATGCGAAGATCAAATAGGATCCTAGAATAACCTAGATCTCTAAACAAATGAACAACAGTGTATGGTTAGTCCCCTGGGTTAGACTATGTTCTGCGTGACAAGGGCACTCTAGAAACTGATCAGCTACCATACCTGGAGGTAAGATAATGCACAAACCCTTCTTCACCTGTGTGCAGTGATGATTCTTCAGATTAAGGCACCTGAAGATAGCCTTACGTTCAATGTGGCTAGGGAGAAAAACTGAGAAATGTCAAGGTTATGACTTAGTGTGCTTTCCTATCAGAGGAAACATGCCTGTCTATATTATCCTGTCATTTTAATATAACCATTCACATATAGAATGGAACAGCCACTTACTTATTGGTAACAGGACAACTATCCAAATACCCCGCAACTCAAATGCACATGCCGTACAATTGGTTCCCAACAGTATGCAACTCTTATACCTGCGTGTGATAGCTCGCTAACACAACCTGGCCGAAAACTGTAATTGCATCCCGAGCCTTGGATGCTCCTTCCCCACCACAATCAACAGCCTCGCTTGACTTCTCAGTTGGGCGCATTGCAGGCCCATCAAAGGCAATGCTTGTGCATCTGCTAACCGATATAGCAGGACGCTGAAAAGCAGGTGAATTACATCTAACGTATAACATACCGTTCCTACGTACCTTACGCTGCAGCATTTCCCTCAATGTGTGAGCTGAAGCTCAAATTGCGAGTTTGGTCTGTGTCCAGCAGATATCTTGGAGGAGGTTGCTATCTGCTACAAGTGCTCAACTTTCACTGTATAATAATAAGATAAGTAGCATGGAAGTACCTACAGGGTGAAACAATCTGCATGATGGGTCCCGTATGCGGTGCATGTGTACTCAAGCTCACGTTGCTCAAAAGGGGGGGAATGGTGACTACCTAATATCAACTATATATAACATGCAGAGGTATCAAGAAGGAATAACTGCATCAAGTTAACAAAGGAATGAGCTAGGAAAAATAATAAAAATAATTAAAAAATAATAATAATTGGCCATGCTTGGTAGAGAGGGATTGACTCAGTTAAAAACACCCTGACCAACTCACTGCCACAAGAGATAGCGGGTAGTAATGAGAACCACATATCTAGACCTGGCTAGTACCATAAAAGACTCTGCCTAAAACAGATGATGTAACTGGGGACAACGCACAAATGAACGTGGTAACATTTTGCTCCTTAGCTAATGTACATAAGTAGCCCATGAATCCTTCAGTTATGATATCAGATGGTGTTTTCCCATGGTGTTACACTATTCAAAACCCGTACATGAGAATCCAATGTAAAAATGTAATAGACCTCTGTCCTTCCTTATCTTTACTGGATCAATTCCTTCTTTCGCTCCAATCTTCTCTAGGATCAGGCATCTGATTTCTTCTGGCTTAAGGCCTTTTCTACATTATGTTTATCCAAAGAAGCATTGATTTTCCTCATTTTAATTGTAGGTCTGTGTTCCATCGGACAAATGGTGAGACTATGTCCTGTCTCCTACATATCCCTCGCCACACCGGCATATCAATAGATGGACAACATCATTGGTTTTACAGTGGTGAAAGCTCTTAGTTTCACTGTATATGAATTCAATGTATAGGCATTTGTCTCAATCGCACTTTCACATGCCATGCACTGAGTGCATTCAGAGTTCCACTGCACCTGATTTTTTCCATCAATTGTTTTCTGAATTAAAGCAGTAGAGCTCTGGGGAGACATGGGGAGACACAATCTAACAATGATACCCTTCAGATTTTTGTTTCGCCTGTGTGCAAACATCGGCTTGGGAATCCGAGTACTCCTTTCCGCATAACTGTTCAGTATGTGCCAATTAGAGTTAATAATTTGACGCACTTTCTCAGGAGTACAGAGTGTCTGGTAATACATACCAGAAACACATATCAGCTTCCGATCATTTTGTTGTGGTTGATTGCGTAAGAAATGTTCCCTATTGTAAAATCTGGCCCTTTTATAGGACTCCATGACCAGTCTTCTTGGGTAATCGTATGCCATGAACTTCTCTTTCATCATAAAGGCTCTCTCATCGAAGTAAATTGGTACAGTTGTGTCTTAATCTAAGGAACTGTCAAAACGGAATACTTTGTTTTTGATTCTTGGGATGAAAACTAGTGACGTGGAGGAGGGTGTTATGAGCCGTAGGTTTCACATACAGATCCATTTCTATTTGGCTGTTCCTCTGGTGTATCAGTATATACAGAAATTAGGCTTATTGTTAACTACTGTTCACTGTGAATTTCAGGTTGATGTCACATAGGTTTAGCCACTCAATTAATTCATGCAGTTCTTCTTGTGTTCCAGCTCAAATAAAGAAAATGTTGTCAATGTAGCATGACCACTTAGTCACTGATTCAAGGGAGGAAGCTTTCTCATTATGAATATATTTCTCTTCAAATCTACTCATAAAGTTATTCCCTATGCTGACACACCCTGGCACACACCAATAGAGCCACTGACACACCCAGCAACACTCTGATAAAGGGACTGACACACACAGACATATACTCATATAGCCCATAACACTTCCACTCACACATCGATAGAGCCACTTACACACCCAGGCAAACACAGATAAAAACACTGACACACCCAGCTACACATCAATACAGCTACTGACACACCCAGTCAAACACTAATACACTCACTTACACACCCACCAAAACACTGATGCAGAATCTTAAACACCAGCATACGCACAGAAAGGCACTGACATACCCAGCCACAAACTGATACAGAGTCTGACACATATTGTTGTATACTCACATGCAGGCACACAAACAGCTGGTGGCACAGCCAGCCACACTCCAGTATAGAGACTGATGCATTCATGCACAGACCATTGCAGTCACTGACACACCCAGGCACTCACAGATACAGCCAGTGACACACCCAAGTTCATACCGATACAGCCTCTGATAAACCCAGGGTCACACCAATACAGCAACTGACACACCAAGGCACGCACTGATACAGCTACGGACACACCCAGCCACACTCAAATACAGACACTGACGCACCCAGGTGCACACTCATACAGCCAATGACACACCCAGTCACATATTAAGCTAGCCACTTAGACAAATTAACCAAACACTGATACAGCCTCTCAACCACCCATACACATACTGATACAGTCACTGCCACATCCTGCCACACACTAATACAGACACTAACACACCCAGTCACACATGGTTACAGACTGACGCGGCCATTCACACACCAACACAGCAACTGACACACCCATGCACACACAGATACAGCCGCTGACTTAACTCAAACACACACTCATACACCCAATAACACACCTCCCCACACATCGATATAGCCACGTACACACCCAGGCACACACTGATACAGCTACTGATTCATCCAGCCACACTCAAATACAGAGACTGATACATTCATGCACACACTGATAAAATCACTGACACACCCTGACACTCACCAATACAGCCCCTGTCACACGCAGTCTAACACCAATAGAGTCACTGACACATTAAAAACACTGAGTTAGCTCTTGGTTTGACCAGATGGTGGTTTTTTTTGTAGAAGGTATATTTAACAGTTGTTTTCTTTTAAACAAAAAGTAAATAGGGTGCTAAAGCATAAGGTAATGGAAATGCAAAGAATAAATTGGCTTCAGTGTTCAAAAAACATTAATTGGCAACTGGAAGCAAAAATAAAAAATTAACATCAGTGCTTCTTCACTGTATCCAGGAATGCACCCACAGAAAAACTTTTTACAGCAACAAGCATGTGGCATTTCACACAGTGAGTAACCATCTCACTTAACTCTTCGCAGGCAGATGGTATAGTAATGACTGCAGCTGATGATTGTTCTCCAAAAGGTGCTGTATATATGGACTGTCCTGCTGCACCGGCTTTCTTCCAAGTCATCCAATAATAGACCCTTTCATGACTGTTTTTAAGTGTTTCTACATGGAACTCATCGCATGTGAATACTTCTTTGTAGTGCCCCTGGATAACTGCTTGCTACAAATACTTCACTGCAAATATTTAAAAATGATCTTCTTCTTCCCTGATGGTACTGTAAAATGATTTTAGACATCAAGTTATTATCTTGGAGGTTGTGTATCTTGCTCCTCATCCACAACAGGTTCTGGATGTTCATCCTGGACATAGCTTCGGCCATTCTAACGAACTATTCACAATAGTAAACAAAAAACAGAGCACCACTGCTTTTGAATCCTCTTTCTGCAGAGTTCACAGGAGAAATGCCTGTTTTGGGTGTAGTTTTACATAAACATGAGTGTGGTCCTAATGTGCCCAATCAAAGGGCAAGGTTTTGGTGTGACATTGAGCGAATTCGTGATTCCAGTCCATAGATTCGAAAAGTCGTGAAACTCATAAACTGAGTAAGTTTCTTGAAAAACACATATAGGGTGACACATGTATACTCATAAATATGTTCACACTCATGTCATTAATTAAAGTAGAGGGATGTGCGTATTTAAAATAATTTTTACAACTTTCAGCGAACCATTGCAATTACGTGATTGAAATCAATAACCATAGAGTACATTTGGTCTTATCAATGTTATCGGACCTGCGGAGATACCGAAATACCCAAAAATTATTTTTAAAAAAATAAAAAAACTTGTTCAATTGCATTCACAAAAACATTACATATTTTACATTTAGCACATATCTGATTTTTACCTTTTAAACTGTATATTAAGTAGATTTACTAAAGAAAATTCTAGTTAAAAAAATATTGCCAAAATTCAAAAGCATAATAAATTGTAGTATACTTAGTTCTAAAAATAAAACCTGGAAGTTAACTAAAAAAACTACACATTATAGGGACATATTTTACTTTACTTATACTTATACTTTGAAAATAGAATTTGAAAAACCTCTAAAATTCAGTGAAAATAGAAAAGGTTAAAAGGACCTTATAGTTAGGAAATAGAATAGAAAAAAAAATGTGAAATTCACTGAAAAAACAAAGGTCACAGGGACATTATAGTTAGGCTCAGATTATACATGCAAAAAATATATAAATTCAGCCATTAAAGTTACCTGAGCTACCTATAACTTATGCTTATGCAATGCACTGCTTATGACCTTTATTCTGCCTCTTTCTGACCTTTATTTTGCCTCTTTCCGCTCGCTTCGGACTTTTATTTTGCCTCTTTCTTCTCTTTTCCAACAGGGAGAGCCTCAAGGCCCCTGCAGTCCCAGCTGGCTCCCCCCTTCTGCGGGAGCCCGCAGTGCTGCTGCACAGAGGGACCTCCTGGAAAGGCAGCTCCCTCCATGCCAGAGCAATCATTTCCTCTCTTTCCCCGCCCGCATGCCTGTGGGCAAGGAAAGAGATGAAACCTCCACTTCCAGCAGGCAGGAGCACTTCAATAGTTTCCGCCCACTGGAACCAGTGTCTGATCTCGCTTGGTGGGAGTTGATAAAGCGCCCACCAAGCAAAAGCAAACAGCTATGTCCCAGGATTGGCCACCCTGAGACACAGCAGGAGCCGGCTCTGACAGGTGGAGGTCCCCAGGGTCATGTATGGCTCCAGGAGGGGGGCCGCAATGCCACCTTCTGCATTTTGCATGGACCGCCCAGTAGAGGTGGTGTTACCGGAGGACAAGAACAGCCCGGGAGGGTGGCCCCACCTCCTTCTTAAAAAAAACTGAAATTCCGGTAGGTGGTGGTCCCCGGGGGTGTGGGGACAAGCGGCCCGCCAATTGTTTAAACTGCCCCATGGAGGTGGTGGTCCCCAGTGCTTCTAGAAGCCCAGGGGGGGAGGGGGTCCATGCAGCCACCCTTCTTTATTAAAAACAAAGCCATGGGGAGATGGTGATCCCCGAGGCTTCTAGAAGTGCACCCTCCATTATTATTATTTTTTTTTTATTTTTTAATCGCTCCTTGGTGGTGGTGGTGGTACCCAGTGCTAAAAGAGCCTCAAAAGGGCGCCCAGTGCACCACCATCCTTTTTTTAGGAAATTCCCCTGGGACCTGGCCCACCGGAGCCCTTTTGAAAACAAGTGCACCTTTTTGCCGCAAATTATAAGCAGAGTTATTTTTTTTTTTAAAGCTTTTTTGCTCTGCCAGGGTCCTTCTGGGACCTCACGACCAAGGCCCAGGGGGGTAGGGTATTCCTATCCTGCCCCCTTTTCTTTTTTTCAGCTTTTGGTTTTGGTACTCGGATGAAGCAGAGTTACAAGATGACTGCCAACACTTTCTGGTTTAAGTGTTGGCATCCTATCAGAGCTCTTCATTTCACTGCACAAGCTTGTTATTATTCATGAAGCCGTCGCCATCCCAGATAAAAAAAAATTGGATTTCTGCTAATTTCTCAAAAACTGCTAAACAGATGTGCACCGAATAGCAGAAAGATTTATAAGTGTAACTAAATCTACCTTTCTGCCAAATTTGGTGTAATTTGGTCGAGTGGTTTGTGCTGTAGTCGTGCTCAAAACTCCTATGTGAATTACTATGGGAAACAAACTTATTTTTGATCCCACACCCCTTTTTCACGATCCTCGCTTGACAGATCACCCAAAAACTTTCCATGCTCTACAAAACTCACCTTAGCACTTTTTGGGTAAATTTCGTGATGATTCGTCAAACAGCGTCAAAGTTATAAGCAATTCAAAAAATGCTTTTCCTATGGAAACATGGTAAACATGGTCCTAACTATAACTACCTAATTGGTTATATATGAGTTGTGTGTGTGTGTGCGTGTGAGACGGGATGAAGCATTTTGCTTCACAGAGGTTTTTGATCACTACAAATATCACACAATGCGATCAGATGCTGGAATCTTTGTGGAAATGTTATAAGGCCATCTATATTGTTTTTCTCCATTTCATCCTGCCCATGAACATACTCACTGACCAAATAAGAAAACAACCAAAATGTGTAGCACATTCTTTTAAGAGTGTAAGCATGCCATTTATTTTGAAAAACACTAGATGTTTGAGAACACTGAGAGGAAAACAAAGAAAAACGAAAACTGAACAGCTGGGGAGCTAATGGTGTTCTCTGCATATAGACATCTGACCTGACATTTAATAATTGCCTCAGATAAATAAAACTTTAAAATTTGTGACTCAGTTTTAGCACTGTTGACTCTCAGATCTTTGATCATCAGTGAAAATATTACACTGGACACCAAATGAATTTCAGAAGCCAATACAACTCTAAATCCATAGCCACTGCTGTATATGGTAGTGAGATATGGGGCTACATAAATGGCGAACAACTACAAATAGTTGAAAATAAATTTTTAAAACGCCTGTTATGTGTCCCATGTAGTACCTCGAACTTAATTGCGCATGAAGAACTGGGCTGCCAGTATCTATCCGACATTGTCGGTTTAAAACCTCTGTTATGCTGGATAAAACTATGGTTAAGTGATGAAATCCCTCTAACACACTTGATAGTGGAAGACCTTATATCACTTGATCATGCCATGTGTGTGCCTTGGCTTAAATACCTGAAGTCCCAATTTTTGAAACTTGGTCGCCTGAATCTGTTTGATAATCCGAGGGATATAGTCAAGGGTGATGTAGTAGCAATTAAAAAAGCTTTCTCTATGAAATGTATTGCCCTAAGAGATGAAGTTGAGCTCTTAAAACCTAATGTTAGAAAGTATATTATGCTGAGTACTTGTAACTCTATGGAAAAGTATCTAACATGCTCCTTCACCTCACATGAGAAATTTTTGCTGACCCGATTCAGGCTTAACATTTTCCATCTTCTCTTATTTAGACCCACGGTAGATATTTTTAAGAAACCTGTAGCTCCCTGTGGCTGCGACGGGAAGTCTCCACAGGATATGCTACATTTTATGTTTTTATGTACATTTTATGAATATCCCCGTAGGAGATATCTTCTCACCCTTTTAAAGAAACTGAATTTTAAACAAATTAGACCTGCCTTTATGTATTTACAGATGCTGTACCCGGATAGTGTCCTCCAGGTGTTAGAATTTTTAAAATTGACACTAAGATTTAGAAAATGTTTAGATGAGTAAATGCAACTACCTCTGAACTATCAGTCGCCCATTGCACCAATGCACTTTTTTTCCTGTACTGTTTTGCCTTTGCACTCTTTTATGGAATTTATTTATGTATTGTATGTGTGTGTGATTGATTTTGTTATTAATGTCATGTTTTTTAATATGAACTGTTTATTGATGTGTACTTTTATGGATTGAAAATATCCGAAATAAAGTCATTATCTATCTTCAGAAGCCAATAAGTTCAGTGATGTTTTTATGAGAGATACAATCCCTCCACTTGCTCCACATTTAAGATTCAGTGCTCCTTTTCAAAGCTACAATGAAAGTAAAAAAATGTAATATTGCCTGTGCATCAGGTTTCTTGAATATAGGCAATCTTGCACAACCTAAGAAAGTAGTCCACTTCAATATTTACACAAATGTTCGTAATATCTGCAGTCTACCTAGATACACAAATTATTTCTTTGTTGTATGTAAGGTTTACTCAATCCAACCTTCCAGAGGTCCTTGTTTAAGGTATGCATGATCCAGCTCAGCTCAGTCCTCACTAGGTGGATGGTCTCTTTGATAATGTGATTTTTAACGGTAATATTATGGGGGTTATTTTTTCCCAGAACATACTTTGTCATTCTAATGTCAGAATGTTTTATGGAAGAACTAGCTCCTTTAGCACTCCTTAAGTTGTGATTATGATTCACAGTGGTAACTTTAGACAAGTGATCAAGTTGTGGGTTAAAGAAACTAGAATATCCTGTGTCCTTTTGCAATTTGTTACTGATCCCCATTCCAAAAAGTGGTTCCATGTGGCTATAGGTGGTAAAGGGGAATTTTGTTGTTGTTTCCCTATCACCTGTTATAGGAATTAATTCAAATTCAGTTGAAAAAGATAATCTGAACTAGTGTTAAAAAAAGAGAAACGTGTTCTCAGCAACATATTAATATTTCCTTTATTCAAGATATCTTGCATTCCCCGAGATTTATGACGAGAAATAAAAATTATTTCTGTGTATTCAAAATGTTGCATATAATCCACCTTGAGAGATTGCTTCGAGTCCCTCTGAGATATCCTCTCATTTATAATTGGGTCAGAATGAAAGGTATTGGAATGACAAGTGTGCATTATGATGTTATCCATTAAAAGTGTAATGAATTTGACCCTATCATTGCACTTCCCTCAATGATCATTAATTTAATGTCTGCCTTCACTGTTATAATTCTCTCATGAGTTTTCAGGTGTTTTAAAAACAAAGGGATGCAGAATAGCCTGCAAGGAATGCAGGCGCTTTTCTATCATAACAAGCAAGTTCCACCTCCCTAACAGGACACCAGGAAGAAACACTTAGGGTCTAATTACAATGACGGTGCGACTGACACCGACAGCCCGTCGGTGGCGGTTTCACCACCATCGTACTAGTGTTTACCAGAAGCAACATTAGGATGGAGGGAGGATGGTTGGGGATGAAAAGACCGTCCAACACTAATCCAACGGGCTCAAGGAGCCCGTCAGACCGTCGGATGGTCGGTAATGCCTACAATGATGGTGGTGCCTCCTCAGGCACCAACGTAGGCATTACAATGTCAGTTTCTGCCAGCCAATTCATAGCGGTTAACCTTCTATGAGAAGGGTGGCAGAAAGTGACTTTGGGTGTCATTGCGGGCCACCCTTCGACCATGGCCCCCCAACATATCCCTGCACCATGTTTCATACGCCGATGATACCTAGCTGATTTCCCCCTGTGATAAGGGAGCAGACTTTGAGGGAGAGAAGTTTAGAATTTGCCTCACTAAGGTGTTCAATTGGCTCAGGAGGAATCAATTGAAATGTAAGTCAGAAAAGTCGGAGCTTATCTTTTTTGGCTCCCCGCCCTCGGAAGAGTGGAGACGTTGGTGGCCTGAGAATATGTCACCTTCACTCATCGTGCAAACCATGGTAAAAAACCTGTGCATCTCTATTGATAGTTCTCTCTGGGTGAGATCTCAAGTCCAGTTGGTAGTAGGCACCTGCTTTGGCCTATTGCGAATGCTTGGAAAATTTCTTCCTCTACTTTCACTAGATACAAGGAAAAGCGTGGTCCAGGCGTTGGTTACTTTCAGACTGGACTATGCTAATGTTCTGTACCTAGGCATCCCTGAGTGGCTTAACCGCTTGCAGGTGGTCCAAAATGCAGCTGCAGAACTGGTACTTATGCTTAAGCCCAGGACTCGTATGCCCCTGCACCTGAAGACATTATGCTGGCTTCCAGTGAAAAAGAGGATAATTTTTAAGGCTCTGGTGCTGTTATTCAAAGGTCTTCAAGGTAGGGGCACTAGCTATCTCAGAAAGCGAGTATCCCTGTACATGCCTGCCAGAACTCTGAGGTCATCCTTTATGGGACTTGCTTCCATTCCTAGAATACGCTGAGCCCGGTCTGGAGGAAGTTTCTTTAGGTTCCTGGGAGGCCAAGCTTGGAACCTGCTCCTGGTGACCCTCAACTCTGTAACTGACCTTGTTGTCCCTGCTTAAAATCTGGTTATTCTGCAGCTAGGGGTGCTCTGACAAGTTAGATGGAGACTATTAGCGCCGGGACACTTGCTGAGTAGCCGTGCACTCTATAAATGTGCTCATTCATTCATGTGGTAGGCACTGCATGGTGTCTGCCACATAGTGCTGGGAAATGCACAAAAGTGTATTTTTTGTTCTGCGGCGTGTACTTTGCGACCGCCTTGAAGGTCGTTGCATTGTAATTCCAATGGTGGTCCGCCGACAGCAAGTCGGGCGGTCCCGTCCCCGATAATTATGGCTGTCAGACGAAAGTCTGACCACCATCATGATGAAGCCCTAAGTGAGGGTTTTGCAGAGCCCAAGCGGGAACCCATCATACAGGACAAGCAGATGAGGAAAAAGAAAGGCACTGCTCTAGCGGGTGTGTTCACTCTTAGGAGACTGCTGCCCAATGGCCTGGAACGAATTTGGAGCAATCCCTCTTTACAAGCGCTGGTTCCACCTTCCTGATAAGCAACTAGATGGGAGAGTGAAATAAGGGGTGTGCAGAGCCTAAGCAGGATCCAACCCTGCAGAACAATTAGGTGAGCAGTTAAGTTTGAAAGTTAGTAGAAGGAAGGACCTTAACAGGTCAAAAGTTATTAAGAAAAATCACATTTTCCCTTGTTAATTTGGTCTCTCTTACAGAATAGAAACAAAAGGACTTTCCCAAGTCTTTCTGATGTAATTTGTCCATAGGTGTGTTACAAATGTAGTAGTGACCATAACCACTTACGCATGTTTTAAATTTGTATAATTTAACTCAATCATAACGTTTTATTACAGATTTTCAAGTGCGTTTTGGTGTCATATAACTTTGATACTTAATTTGTCTTCTGCCTTACCTTACTTTTGACATACAATGTTTTCTCTCAATTTTAATTCTGAAATTGAGAATTTTGGGGTTCAGAGGTGGCCTTTGTTTGCAGAAATATCATCCATTAACTTCCTAATCATGGCAGGATGTGTTTCTGTAAGATTCTATAACAATGGCTTCTATAATCTAGAAATGTGTCCAATTGTTTTGTTTTTGGGGGAGTGGCGATTGAAAAATGTTCACTCCATTGTGGGATGCTCTCATTCCTCTTTGCTTGATATGTTTTTACCTTAGCCACACATGACCCTTCAAATCTGACGTACTGTATGAGATGCTCAAATCTCTTTCAGTGATTCAAAAACCAAATGATAGCAGCAGCAATGAGAAATGTAATTTGTTTTCAGTGAATTCAATGTTTTGCTATTCTTATAAAGGCATTACTTATTTGAGAAAAGCAAAAAACTCTTGGCCGATCAAGTTCAAATTTATATTTGAATATGCGGTTCTGATATTGGTTCAAGAACCTAATGTTCGATATGGAGCTAAAATGAACACTTTCAAACAGGAGTAGCTCATGCATACGGTTTGAATTCCAAAAAACTTCTCTGCATGTCGATTTAACTTAAACCACGAAAAGACCCTAAATTGGACCCAGCTCCATCTTGTCAAGTTTGGCGTAATTCTGTCCCTAAGTCTTTTATCAAAAAACATTCAAAACGCTTTGCTAGGTAAGTTCAACTTGACCATAAGTATAGAGGAACTATTGCTCCTCTGAAATACATACACATTCACACATACAAAATGCTACTAGTTGGCACAATGTTTGGACATTGTGGTCAGCAACACCAGCGCAAAGGTCAGTAGCTTTGTTGCTGAACATTCATCCCTCCATTCAGCAAACATATATCTTAAAATAGCGTATAAAGAGCAAACAGAAAAAAAATGCCTCTCAACTCATTTCGTGCAACAATTCTTGCCTAGCCATCTGTGCTGGAATGGGCAGAGTAAAATAATGCAAACTTAAATAATTTTACTAAAGACAAATCATGTTGCTAAATAAAATGTTAATTCCTTGAAAAAACTTTAGGTGATGCAACATTTAAGTTGCTTGAGTGATGTCACTGGTGATGGCATATGGGATGTCACCATTGATGTGATCCAAAAACAATATTGCAACCACGATCATCACAAAATATTTTGAAGACGTAGGAGGGTACACTTTTTGGGTCTGCCATCTGATTTTAGCAGTAGTTACCCAACCCCTTTTTAACATGTCCATGAGGTGTGATTGATTAATTGTAAATATTAGGCAGATGAAAATCTAACAGAAAGCATTATAATCTGATTTGAATCAATCAATATCCACGAGTGACATTACCAGGAGTGAGCACAGAAATAATTAATTTGAAGTGTCCACTAAAAAAGTAACAATTATTATATAAGGGGTGGCATTATAGTCATTTTAACCATACATGAACTATAATTCTGTTGTGAACGGAATCGCTTGAGATTCAGAATCACACAGGTAAATCAATGGGGGAAGGTGGGATTTCAGGAGAGGCTTAAGAATTCCGCTATCCAGTGGCATGACAAAACCTTAGGGGGCCCCCTGCAAGGTGCAAGGAAGGGGCCCTGCTCACCAACATGGAATCTATGTTCCTCACCTTTCAACTTTACAAGGACTTTCAGAACTGCACAACATATAGACACATTCAGCAGAACTATTTCCAGATTACACAAATCTTCATGCTGTGGATTGAGACTGTGTTGGATCGCAAGTGAAAAAAGGCCTACAGGCTGCACACACTAAATGGCATCAACCATACTGGGTGCTAAACTGAAGAGTAGGTATGTTACTAATACAATAAAGAGAGGCATTTTAGACAAATTACCATTGTTCTTAGTGTATGCAATGCTGGGGCTGGCAAAGAGGAAATCAGAAGATCTAAAAAGATCTTTTATTTTAGTGAGGAAATGGTAGAGCAAACAACTGTAGACAAGAATGAAAAGCAATCAATCAGAAGGCTTATGTAGTGCACACGCAAAAAGCACTGACAAGCTCAATACTTTGTTTCAGGATTTGGGGACATGGTAGGCAGAAACCATGAGGCTTTTTATTATAATCCAGCATAAAATATGAATATTATCTAGCCAGGAATTCATTTTTTTACCTCCCTATCTCTGTTGGGTCCCTGCCCAGCAGCATGTTGTCGTATCTGCCCCTGTTATGGCAAGAGGGTGTGGTCTCACAATAGATTAAAACAGCTGTTGTGACTCCCCATCTTCAAAAAAGAAGGTCTGCCCATGGATGACTGACAATTTTAAACCAAGTTCCTATTTGCCGGTATTGAACAAGTGTCAGAGGGAGTGGTACATAAAATGATCCAGCAGCGTGTTTGTAAATTTTACTTATCACAACTATCCAGCTTATCCATTGTTTTTTTAAAGGATATATGGCTGGACTTCCAACTGGACTGAACTTTCAGCACTAAATATGACACCAAAATAAGGTTTCATCTGGAGGAAGGTAGTTGCCAAACTCTTTTCTCACATTCTTAATGGCTCACAGATTTTGTGACTTCTGAGTGGCAACATTTAATCATGGAATGATTACCTTCACCCAAGTGCCTGCATCAGCAACCAAACCAAACACAGAATTAGCTGTTGTCTTGCACATGCCTTCTTGTCAGTAAACGGAATGCAGCAAATGCCTTTAATAAAACTCTGATCACTTGAACATGCTCAAGCATCAGTACACTTAAAAAGGAGTTTAGCTTCAACTGTCAGTGTTCCACAACGTTTCGTTGCAGTACAGAACCTCTCCAGCTCATCCATGCATCCTCCTGCACCACTCTGCTCCACGTTCTTCTCCTTGCCTACCCCTTAGCATGTACTCTCTCATTCTTCCAGATTTCCTACAGTCTTTCAGTTCCAAATTGTCCTCTTTGCATTTTCAGTGGCACTGTGCTACTTTTTTACTAGCCTACTATATTCAGCCCGGGTCAGACAGATACCTTTATTACCAGGCATTTTCAGATCAGAATTTCAACTAGCAGTGCATCACTCCAGGCTTCTGGTTTCTTTGCCATCTCTGGCTAATCTACAGCTGGTCAACTCTACTGCTGATTACCATTTCACTCCAGAACCCTTGGTAGTGGCAAGTTTGAAGACGCAGTCTTGAAAGGCAGAAATTAGACTGCCATCATCCTGAGGCTTGTGGCTGCCTCTTCTTGTAAATCAGGAGGCATGTACCATTTTAGAGTGAGGGTTGTTGTATTCTATCCCCTCATGTCTGACAATAGAGAGAGAGCAAATAGCAGCTTCTTGGGGGATGAGAGTAAGTGGCAGAAAAAATGAAATATCACAAAATGGAGTGGCTATTCTATCTTTGTCTCTGTTTTCTAGGCCGGAGTTCCATACGGCAGCATCATGAACCAGCTCCACCATTAAGAACCTGAGAGTCTATACTGGCTATCAACTCTCTTTAGTTCCCAAAATTAGGACAGAAGTGAAAGGTTTAGTCCAGATTGGCCAGAAATCTTCTTCCATTATTGGGCTGAATGAAAATGGCTTCATTTATGATGGTTATAATTTTATTTTGTATGCACTACGCCAATTTCCTACATGCCAAGATAACTGCTAGACAGATTTACATGTTCCAGATGGCTCAAGACCAAGCTATGTGATTGATTTACAGAGTAAAGAAACCACATTATGTTGTGCTCCATAGAATTAAGTCTATGTCTGGCCCACAGAGCTATTTATTACAAAGACGTTGTGTGCCTTAAAAAGTCATTAGTAGTATCGCCCTTATTTCACTTTTAAATGTCGAGGCCAATATTTTGGCTAAACTATTGGCCAATTGCCTTAAATTCCATATAACTACATTGATTCAGCCAGATCAGGTGGGCTTTATGCCTCAGCGGGCCATGCGCCACAACATCCTTAGGACGCATAATGCCATAGCTGCCATCCAGGGAAGAGGCATGCTGGCTGCCCTTTTGCTGGCAGACATGGATAGGGCGTTTGACTCCCTCAGCTGGGTATACCTATTCCCGCTCCTTGATCAGCTTAATATAGGCCCGAGCTTCTTGGCATATCTAAAACTATTAAATACAGACCTCACGGCATCAGTGCGGGTGGCGGGATCCGTGTCCTCTACATTTTCCGTAGGCAGAGGCACTCGACAGGGATGTCCTCTGTCGTCATATCTATTTGCGCAAGCGATGAAGCCGTTGGCGGCATGGGTACGGATTGACAAGCAGGTGGTGGGATTTGAGTGGGATCATGGGCTCTCAGACCGCATAGCCATCTATGCGCATGATGTCCTTTTTTTCTTGACAGACATAAAAAGGACGGGCCACGGCTCCTCCGCATCATGCACATTTTTGGTGAATCATCGGGACTGTATATGAACCCGAGTAAATCCACGCTGTGGGCGCTGGGGGGGGGGAACGGCAGACCTGGGGTTCTGGGCTACGGCAGTATGGGAGTCGACAGAGGGTGTGAAATGTCTGTGGGTTTTCCTCTCAGATCTTCCTAGATTAGCATGGAACACAAATATAGTTTCAATCTGGATGCGGACAAGGGAGGAAATGGAAACTTGGTCACACATGCCCCTCTCTGAATATGGCAGATTGGCTATTTTGAAAATGGCGTCACTGCCACGCCTGCTCTATAAATTACGGAATCATCCATATCTGGTGTCCCCTTCTTGGTTTCGCCAGGTTAATGTGGCGCTGGGACATTTCCTGTAGGAGGGGGGGAGCTTCCAGGGTGGCGCTGCGGACTTGCTTTCAGTCAACATATTGCGGGGGGTTGGCCACAACAGATATTCAAGCGTACTAAATGGCCTTGCATCCCCTGGTGCTAAATAAATGGTGGTATGGAAACCGAGATGATCCCACCTTAGCAGTGCAGCGGAGGTGTAAGGGGAGTCCACCTTGCATACCATTCTGTACTCTGCGTCAATACGTAATTCCCTACCATCGGACACTCAGAGTGGGGTTTCGTGTGTGGAAACAGTCCCTCCGTAAGATGGGGTGGTGGAACAGGCTGACTAGGGAGACCCCGCTGTGGCAAGAGTACCATTTTTTAAAAAAAATATATTTTTATTGTTTTTATTTAAACAAACCAATATATGCAATTCAGAGCGAATATACCTGCACAATGAGCATCAAATTAAAGAAAAGAACTAAGTGCTGGAGGAAAGCATCCACTCCCGACCAAATAGTAACCGTTACAAAAGACATCGTTCATAGTATACTGAGAACCCCCAAGTCGTCATATCGTCAATCAGAATGTCCAGAAATATCAGCTTCAATTCCAACAGATGATAGGTAATACCAATGTCCCAGTGTATCAAATAACTCGAAATGCAACCCAATCCAACCCATTTATCCCTCCCCCTCCCCTAATGGCGTAAAAATAATTCAGAAACAAAGATTAATTGCAAGTCATGGTTGTGTCAATAGCAATTGCGCCCACCACAGTAATCCAATAAACCAATCCAAGCTATCAGTGGCAATGCCAGAGGAGCAAGCATTGCAGCCGTCCCATTAAGGAGGGGTAGATCCTCGAGGAGGAGTCTCCAACCCTGACGTGCCTGAGTCTTCATCAGTGTCAGTGATTGGTGCACGTAATAATTGTACTAGTGCCTCCCAGGCCCTCGCCCGCTCCATCCCTTGCTCACATTTAGTGCGGGCTGCCAGTTGCAGTCACGTGGTACCTTCGCATTCCGCCCATTTAAGAAATACCGCACGCCATCTCTGAAAACTAGGGCCCCTCGATGCTTTCCAGTGGGCTGTTATTTCCCGTTTTGCTAATAAGAGCCCCAGATCTATAAATTTACTGGTTACCTTAGTTTTAGAGGTATGGGGGAACCAATGCAACAAACAGAGGCCTATAGTGGGTTCTATGTTCCTGTCTGTAATAGCATGCAGAAGTGCAACCACTTCCTCCCAGTATTTACCAAGCTGAGTACAATTCCACAACATGTGTCAGAAATACGCACCTAGTACACTGCATCGCGGGCATAGTGTTGTGGTCATATTCAAATATTTATTAATTTTTTCAGGCGTAATATATGCCAGATGAAGAATAAAGAAGTGTACTAGCTGAAAACGTGCGTTCCGGGTGCTTTTCCATGCGCATTCCACCAGTCCCTCCCACACCTTCTCAGAAATAGAGGCGCCTAGGTCCACTTCCCACCGCTGCCGAAGCGTTACCAGAGTGGCTAATCGCTCATTTGTTATACGGCGATATAAACAAGAAACTGCCTTGATGGTGCCAGCAGCTAGGACCACATATTGGCAAACCATGGAGGTGGGCAGTTTCCTGAGTCCCCCCTTCCAGTGTGCCTGGATGGCCGCGACCAGCGCTAGGTGTAGCAAGTAATCCCCCCCGAGCCAGTTCATATCTGTCTTGTAATACCCCATATGGTATCATGGCACCATCGTCATACAGATCTCCTACAGTGAGCAACCCCCTGTCCTCCCAAGTCTCCAACGCCGCCAAATTACCATCATGCGGCAGAGCATTACATACTGCCAGCGGTATCTCAGGGGCATATGGACGCACTATCTGTGCGCGCCTGTGACTCCTATTCCAGCAGAGCTTAAACGTCCCCACCTCTCGAGTCAGCGAAGAGACTGGGAGTGGCAGTTGCAGAAGGAATTTGGAAAGCATCTGCCTATTCCGTTGAGACCTCAGCCCAACGTCATCACTGCGGAACGACCGTGCCACCGCCTGAGCAAGCCACTGCAGTTGCGCCGCCAAATAATAGGATTCGAAATCAGGGACTGCCAGCCCCCCCGACCGCAGTCTCATTAATACATGGAGAGCTACTCTCCGTCGACCCCCAGCCCAAAGAAACCCAACCACCATCGACTGAAGCTGTTTAAAAACCGACGCCGGGATCCAAACCGGTAGTGTTCCGAAATAAAACAACAGCCTGGGGAGCGCTACCATCTTGAGAATGGCCAATCGCCCAGCTACCGAGAGTGGGAGCGTACCCCAAAACTCAATACAACCCTTAAGCGATTTAATGGCCCTGCCCACATTGCCCTCCAATAAGTCAGCTTCAGTGTGATAAATGCGAGTGCCAAGGTACGTCAGACATTGTCGCTCCCATCTTACCACAGACTGTTTCGCTGCCGGGAACAGACAAGTCTTTGTCCAATTTACCTTCAGACTGGCAACCTTGCCATGGTCTTCTAACAACACCTTCGCACCGCGAAGGGCATCCTCTGAGTCCACCAAAAATAAAAGAAGATCGTCAGCATATAATGCGATATGATGAATTCGCTCTTGCACTCTCAACCCTGTATAATGCAAGCCCGTCCTAGCCCATGCCGCAAGCGGCTCCATGGCCAGGGCAAACAGGAGGGGAGAAAGAGGACAACCCTGTCTCATCCCGCGGCCTACTGGGCAAGTATCTGATATCATCACTCCCGTCTTTACCCTTGCTGTAGCCTGTTTATATAACAGCGATGTCCAATCTACGAAACCATCCCCCGACCCAAATCGATTCATAACATGGAACAAATATGGCCATTCCAAGCTATCAAAGGCATTTTCAATATCTATCGCCAATATGGCAGCAGATTATTTGCAATATGTGTCTGCTTCCAGGACATTAATGAGGCGTCGAACATTCTGAGCCGTATTCCGTTTGGGTATAAAACCCGCTTGATCCGTGTGTATTAAGTGGCCCATAAAGGGGAGTAGCCGGGCTGCCAGGATTCGACTCAAGATCTTATAATCCGTGGTCAGCATTAACAACGGGCGATAGGCGGTCCGATCACAGGAAGGCTTACCTGGTTTGAGCAATGGTTTAATTAACGCCTCACGAGTAGTGGAATGCAAAAGGCGTTCTTTCTTGGCAGTATTGTATAATGTCACCAACCAAGGGGCCAACAGGTCGACATATGTGCTATAAAATTCCACAGGTAGGCCATCCACTCCAGGGGTTTTCTTCTGGGCCATATGTTTAATCGCGCCACGGACCTCCCCTTGGGTAATGTCCTGACCCAGTAGCTCCGCCCTTTCACAAGCTAGTACGGGGAGAGCCGCCCCTTCTAGGAACTCCTGGATAATCACTTCGTCCGGGGCCACTTTGCTTTGGTAAAAAGTATTATAGTAATCAAAAAACAGGTCATTTATCCCTTCTGCGTATAACAGGCTTCCCCATCATTGCCCTGGAGTTCTAAGATGACCGTCCCTCTACGCGCCGGATTAGTTAGCCATGCCAGTAATGCACCAGATTTATCACGCTCCACATGTGCCCTCACAGCGTATTTTTTATAATCAAAGCAGCGCAAGCGCTCTACTTGTACCGCAACCTCCTCTCTCGCTGCCACTAAGTCGCGCTGGCACTCTGGGCGCTCAGGTCTCTCCCTCTCAGCATTTCGCAGCTTTTGATCCGCCCTTTCTAACTCCTGCAATAATACTTTACACACTCCCAACTTATACGCTATGCACTGTCCCTGTATTACACTCTTGAAAGCGTCCCACTCCACCATTAACGATGAGGCAGTACCAGTGTTTCTTTGAAAATAATCAGTAATGCCAGTTCCCACCATATGTGTGAACGTCCAGCAATTCAAGTTGGAATTTTGGGGCGTTCAGGTAGTAAATTCACATGCAATAATAATGGGTTATACTCTGGGAGCATCCGAGTTAAATACTCGCTATGCTGTACTACAGCATGTATGTCAGGAGAGCAAAGTATCGCATCAAGGCGGACATGGAGGTCATGTATGGCAGAAAAGAACGAATAATCCCGGGCAGTCGGGTGGTACGCCCTCCAGCTATCTATCAGCCCCCACCTATGTTGTAAGTCCCGCCTGGCCCTTGAGATTGCATGCGTAGGCGCCTCCGAGAGGGGAGGATGTGATCTATCTAAGTGGACGTCCGTGACAGAATTGAAATCCCCACCCAGCAGCACTGACCCAGTTAAGAATGGAGCGAGTTTTCCAGACATTTGTGCAGAAAAGGCAGATTGTTCTGTGTTTGGTGCATATATGCAGCCCAGCACTACGTCCCTGCCGTTTAGCCTTCCTGCAAGCAACACATACCGACCTTCGGGATCCCTGAGCTGCCGAGTGGGTTGAAAAGGAACCCCCGCCCTTAGCCATATTAGGACCTCTCGCGCAAAGGCGGAATACGTTGTGCAAAAAATGTGTCCTCTCTACCTACGCTGCAATGCCACATCTTCCTTCGGAGCTATGTGTGTTTCCTGCAGAAAAGTCAGGTGGAACCCCCTCTGAACTAGGTATGCATGTAGTTTATGTCTCCGTACCATAGTGTGCATACCCCTGACATTCCAAGAGAAGCACTTCAAATCAGATATCGAACCCATGTCGTCGATCTACACTGACTCCACACAACTAATGTCAAAAGGTTACGCCATTTACCCCCTAACATACCCATACTGCAAAAGAACAACCCCAACAAACCCACCCCAGGACAGGCACTAGAACATTAGTCCCCATCCAAACTACACTAAACTGATTTTCCTCTAGTGACTACAGAGGAACAATGGGGGACAGTGGTCACAGTCCGTCAAATACCAACAATCAGAGCACAATACAAAGTCTCCACTCATGCCCTTCAATGCACGAACCGCACCCGTCCCCGGAAGGTGCCGCATCTACAGAAGCACCCCTCTCCCATTAAACCTCAGCCCACAAGCCATATCACAATAAAGATCAGGCACTCAGAATACCAACAACAAAAGGCCCATATCTCGTTTAACAACCTGCAAAGCAATCAAAGCAGTGAAACACGATGAGAAGTTTTAAACAATAGCATCAGCAGTTCCTGGAGTGACATGTGGCATCTGTAGACTACTATCTTGGGAGTCGTCCGTCTCCGTGCCTGCAGCTGAGATATTCGTGTCTGTGCCAGGCGCTGAGCCATTTGCAGGGTCCCGAAACAAGTCTGAGACCGCCCTCAGCGCTTCACGCCAGTCTCTCTCAGTCTGGGAAGCGCTGGGCGCCTTCAAAGTGACTGGACGTCGCCGTGGCCCTCACTGGCGCTGTGGCAGTTGTTTCGGGGGCCGAGCAGTCTCAGCGGCCCCAGGCGGTCTCTTGCCTGTCTTGTACATTTCCAGCCAATCCCATGCCTCCGATGGATCCTCGCAAAAGTGCTTTGAACCATCCAGGATAATCCGTAAGCGGGCCGGGAACATCAGCAAATACTGCAGCCCCTCATCACGGAAAGCTTGCTTGACAGCCAAGAAAGACGCACGACGTCGCTGAACCTCCAGTGTGTAGTCCGGAAAGATAGAGACCTTGCTGTTGCCCACTGTATACGGCCCAGTTGTGCGTGCTGTCTGTAAAAGATGGTCTCTATCTTTGTAGTGGAGGAGCCTGGCCACCACTGGATGCGGAGGACGACCCGGCGCAAGAGCGGGGGCCGGAACTCGATGAGCCCGTTCCAGCGTGTAAAACTGCGTCAGCCCTTCCGGCACCACCGTGTCGTGGAGCCAGTCCTCCAAATATTGGACCATACTGGATCCCTCAATTCCTTCCGGAAGTCCCAAAACTCGGATATTGTTCCTCCTATTTCTCCCTTCTGCATCTTTGGCCCTTTTCTCCAATACCAGAAGCCTTCGGGTGACGTCGCCTACCTGAGCAGCAATGGACTTCTTCTGCGCTGGTTCCAGAGTCGCCAGGGAGGACTCGGCCTGTTCCACTCTGTCCGCCAACTTGGCGTGCTCGGCTCTCAGAAACCCCAAGCCCACGGATACTGTTGCAATGTCCTGGTGCAGGGCCTCCCTGGTGTCTGTGATAACCTGAAGAATTCTGGCCAGTTGCTGCTGCACTCCTGCATCTCCTGACCCCTCAGGAGAAGCTGGGCGCGTCTCTTCCTGGCTTGCGTCATCTTGATCCGGCTGGGTCGTCTGAAGCTTCCCTCTAGGCTTCCCCATTGTGCAGCCGTGGCTCTGGGTCACTTCTTCAAGGCAGTGCACTTCCTGCCCGCAGCGACGCACCCTCCACAGCAAGCCCCCCCAGTGTTCTATCAATGTGTTATGAAACGCTATGGGGGTCACATCCACTGAGCCGTAGTGGCTGGCAGACCACGCACTCCACCAGAGGGGCAGCGGGGTCCCCAGCCCGCAAGGCAGTCCAAGCAAATGACCAGACAGTGATTCAATAGTAAGTCCAGCTTTCCCAAGGGGTTGGCCGCCCACCCGAGACACGGTCAGGCCGCCCCAGGGCTCATTCGCTGCAAACCAGTGCAAGGTACTGTAGGGCCCCAGGAGGTTCCGTGATCAAAATGGACCTACAGCACAATGTCACGCAGGGAATCATGGCAAGAGTACCATATGCCAAGAACTCAGTTCTATAAATACCTCCAATTTAGACATGCTAGCTATCCGAGTATTTTGGGGTTGGAGGCTCTCCCTGAAATCAGTCCGATTGAGGCTAAGATTTTCATGGTTGACCTGCAAGATCATAAAATATCAAAGATTTATCAATCCTTGGTGACCCATAGTTCCACCACGCAAGATAACCTCAGAGAGGCATGGGTTGGGGATGTGGGCGAACTGGATGGAGATGACTAGATGGACGCACTGGCCTCCCCTAGAGGAGCAGCGATATTGATGAGATTGCATCTCATTCAATTTAAATACCTTCATCGGGTTTCTTACACTAGGCTCAGGCTCTGGAGGGTGGGTCTTGTGGTATCCCTGATGTGCCTGCGCTGTGGACGAGAAGAGGGGTCCTTAATGCATACTATTTGGCACTGCACAGCGCTCAAGAAATTTTGAAGAGGAGTGTTGGACTGTTTGGGGGAGGGGCTGGGGTGGGAGCTCCCCTCCACACCGAGGTTGACAAATCTGCATATTATGGAGGGTATAGGAGGTAACATATATAAGAGGCATTTACTGCTACTTGGGCTGACCGTGGCCAAAAGAGATCTAGCAAGGCTGTGGAAGGCGACGGCCCCTCCATCTCTCTCGGCATAGAAAAATGGGTTGGACTTTAATATGGGATTAGAGATTCCGATATTTGAAGGCCAGGGGCTGCCCGCAAAAACACCCCAAAATTTGGAAACGATGGGCAGATTACCGAGGCCTGGAATTGGACCCAGTGCCCCCGGTGGACGCATCTGTATCTGCCTTGATCTGTGGGCCACTGGGGTAAGGGACTGGATATATATTATGTGACTGGATTTACTGGGATGGGTGATGTAGTGACGATCGAAACGCAGCAGTGTGTTAGTGTGATTGGGGGAGGGTTTAGGGTGTTTATGTGATATTGTGTTTTATGATTTTAATTATAATAATGTATACACTTACTGTCAAAGACATTGACCTGCAATGCTTGATGTGGCAGATATTTCCTGAGTTAAGGAGCACTGTATATGATTTTTTGACACAATAAAATGTGTTTAAAAAAAACAGTCAGTAGAAGATACTGCCCCTGAAGACATTTGAGATTTTCAGCTCCAATGAGACCTATCTCTCTGAGATACTGTAAAAGTAATTCCACTGGAGCCTTCTTTGCCAATCTTCGTGGTATCCCTATGTTACATATTACCTATGCATAACTAGGCAACTGAGAAACTGTTAAAAACCAGCCATTTCAAGAATATATGTAGCTAAGGATAAGTTACTACAATACCCGGTGATGCTGTTCTTTGTGCAGCTGCCAACACTCTACATACATACACATTCTCCATAATAAAACACCAGAAGGAAATCTATATTTGTAATAGGACATGCTCACTTTTCTCCTTTGTGTTCTACTCCTCTGCAGGTTTCCCCTTCCCGTAGCTATTCTACCCATCTGTGTTTTCTCCTACTAATATTCTACCTCATGTGGCCTCTTTTTACTCAATCCTTCCCATCTTCCATGTCTTATGGTTCTCCCCTCCCTTTCTCTGTCATTTACCTCAATTCATCTCCTCTGCACTTTCTTCTATGCTTTTTTGTCATCTCTTCTCTACTGGGTTGTCTGTTGTTTCCCCCTTCCATATTACTCGTCTAGGTGTCACCTAGTTTCCTCTCTCACCTCTCTCTCTCTTTCTAGTGTATCTTTATCATCACTGCTACCTTTCCCTATCAGTTGTTTCTTGATTACATAAATGTCTCTTTATCACTTCTTTCACCGTTCTCCCCACTCTTGCTTAGCTACCTCTCACTCACATACTTATCATTTAATGACTTCTTTTCTCCCTTTTCTCCTGTCTCTTTAAATCATCCATGTCCCTTTATAAACTAGCTATTTTTCCCCACCCCTCTGCTCTCTTTCTAACTTGTCTCTTTATCACCATGCTCTCTCCAACCTCCACAGTCTATCTGCCTCTCTCTCAGTTCTTTCTCATCTGTATATGCCTCTTGATTTACTTTGCTCTCTCTCTCTCCGCAATGTCTCTTTGTCACCTGTCTCTTTATCATGTCCATCACTTCTCCCCTCTTTCTCTGTCTCTGCTGCCCCATTCTCACCTGTCTGTCGCTTAATCACCTCTTTTAGCTTGTCCCTTTCTTACCTCTCTCTCTCTAACCTGTATGTCTCTTTCTCATTGCTCTCTTTTGTGGCTACTTATGCTCTCTCGAGGCTATTGCTTTCTTGGCTGTCTCTCTAAAACCTTCTCATCTGCCGCCATTTTTACCTCTCTCAGTTGTCTTTCACCTCTTTTCATCTCTCTCAAACGCCTGTCTCCTCCCTATCTCGGTTTGTCTTTTCTACTCTGCAGTCCTTTTTTCACTTCTCTGTCTTAATCACCCAGTCTATCTCGCTCACCTGTCTTCCCTGCCGAGGACTTCTTCCTCTCCCATGCCCCCCCTCTGCGTGTCCTTTAAGCTGTCTCTTTCCCATATGCCTCTATATCTTTATCACCTCTCTCACATAAATCTCTCCTTCCATATCTCTCAGCTGTGTTTAAGATATCTTCCTCCCAACAACTGTATCTCTTTCTCAACTGTCTTTCTTTCTTACTATTCTAGCTCTATCACTTCTCTACCCTGCTATCTTTAACTGTCCCTCACTTGACTGCTATGTCTATCACATCGGTCTGCTCCACCCAGTTATCCTCAGTTGTCCTTTAACATGGCTGTCTCTTTACTAAACTAAATCCCAATCTCACTTACTCTCTTTCTCAGCTATTTATTTTCTTCTCACAGTCTCTATTGTACCTTTTTAAATGGCCTCCCCTCTAATGCTCACCATGGTGTTTCACCTGACTATCACTCACACACCTGTCTCTTCTCTGTCTCTCTACCCGGTTCCTTTTACACCTGCCTGCTTCTTTATCACCTCTCTACTTTAATTCTCTGGCAGCTGTCTCGCCTATTTCTGTCTCACACCCGTATCCTCTCTCATCTGCCATTTTCTCATACTCCCATGTCTCCACCTCTCTCTGAAACCTGTTCTTTATTACCCCACACTAATTATCGCAGTTTTCTCTGTCTCTTTCTCCCTCTCACCTATGTCTTTTAAGTGTTTATTTATCGTTTGGCTTTCTCCTTCACTGTGTTGTCTTTCCCCTCTCTCACCCTGGGCTCTGCAGGTGTTTCCTTCCTCACTCACATAAAGAGACATGGAGGCTCGTTGTACTGAGGGCCTTCTCTGCCAACAACGACTGATTTTGCCAGTTTATTTGTTTCACTGTGCTGGGATATCCCGTCCCATGCAGCAGGCTTCAGCCAGGCAGCAGATGCTATGATGTTTACTGCAGCCTTTGTGAGAAGGCTTCGGAAGTGAATGGGGGCCTCCCTCCAGAGTAAGGGTACAATCCCCCTCCCTCCCCTCCCCCCAAACCGTGGGAGCTGCGGGGGCTCGTGTTACACTTCTGCCACTATCAGCAATTTAGAGTGTATTTTATCCCCCTCTTGTATATTATTTTAAATATGTGTACATATACAGTCCTTTGTGTATTTTGTTATTTTTCAAATTAAGTTAATATCCATATACCTTTTTAAAGCGGATTACTCTGGCGTAAAATGCACTGTTGCACTTGATCAAAACATACCTCTTGTACACATGCTGATATGAAGTATTGAAGATTTTTTAAGGAATAGAAGTCCTAACTACAATTTTTTTTTTCTTATGAACTTATTAGCGTGGCACTTTATAAAAAGCCGTTATTTTTTTCTTTCAACTGACTAATCCAAATTAAAAACGATTTAATTGATCTATAATAAACGTACTCGCCACGGAACGCAGTAGTAACGTTTGAGAGAATGGATCGGGGAAATAGGAGAAATAATACAAGTTTTCGAGAAATCAAGCGTTCGACGCGTGTTAGTAACGATGCTCGCACTGTCTGCAAGGTAAACTAAACGAGAAGACCGCACGCACTGGAGAACATTTCAACTGAATACTAGGTCTGCCAGGAGCTATGAGGCATGGCAGGCCAGTGAGGACCCCTCTGTGTACAGGCAACAGCCTATGGTGACTATGACTAGCAAGTGATTTGATTTCTTCACTGCTTTCTGACCTCCTGACCTTCCACTTAGAGAAGGAATTCAAGTGTTGAGGATCCTCACAATTCAATTTAATGAGGATTCAAAAGAGGAGCAAACACTTCCAGTTTGCAGGAACATACACACTGGATGCTCGGATAAATGAGAAGACAACCTAATGCTCGAGAGATGATCCATTCCACTCATCGAGGAGGTGGACATACATCGGAACTGGGGCAAACTTAGAGGGTGACATGGGCAGTCCAGGCATTATTCTATGTGATAGGGAATGTAGGGGAAATCAATGTCCTATTTAATTTTGTAGTTCTATGGCATACCTTTCATACTAGAGTATAATCCTTCACCATAAATTCAAATGTTCCTGTCAGGAGAAGCACTTTTTGCAAGCTCTCCTTCCCCCGTTTGCCTTATTGTCACTGGTTTGTATGCTGGTGTAATGATGCACTGAGGTCAGCTGACCAGGCCTCAGTGCATGTGATCTATCCACTAAAAGGTGTATGTTTATTAGGCTTATCCCCAATTGGAATAAGTTAACTTAATTATATGGTACCAAAGGTGCCTAGGCCTGTACATTAAGTGTCTCTTATGGACTGCAGCACTGGTTACGAAACCACAAGAGTGACAGGTAAAACCTAACAACAACATATGTACGATATATTATTTGAAGCGGGATGGTTGGTCAGGCAGCAGCAGAAAGGCAGATATAGCAGAAAGGTAGCCCCTTAAAGTTCCCACAGTAGAGCCAGGCTGGTCAAGGGAAAGAATAAAGAAAATAACCTGAGAAATGGGAGCAGAAAGGGGGTCAACAGGTTTTTCTGCATACCATGCCACAAACTTGCCCTAACGGCAGGCTACACCGTTTTGGTGGAGGGATGCCAGAATAAGATTGCAGACTTCGGGCAGAAGGTATAAAGCGGTCAACTGTCGCTGCTTAATCTGCCAGGTTTGGGTGAAGAACCCTCCCCTGCTGCTCCTCCCTAAGAGGCAGCCTGATCAGAGGACCGATGGCTATACTCAACTGCTCGGGATACCTGACTCTCCAAGCTCAGTCCAGAGCTACAAGTATGACTTGGGCCGCTTTTTTTCTTGTTGTGGACCTTACCCGAGTGGCCTGACGAATTTGAATGCAACGAGGATCGCAGACTCCGCAAATGATCCTGGGACCTTTCTCTCGAGTGGGATCGAGAATGTCATGGCATCGAGGTTGGGTGGCAAGAAGCTTGAGGGATCGGTTACTCAAGGCCCTGGGGTGCATGGCGCATTAATCAGTGCAGGTCTTCACGTCGTGTTCCAAGTACCAGAGGCATACAAGGTGTGGGTCCGTCACCGACATCTTTCGATGACAGGTGCCGCAGGGCCTGAAGTTGGTCATCCTAGTGGAAATCTTTGCCACAGCAGGAGAAGAACTCTCAGGAAAGCTTCAACAAAACATCAAAAAAGCACAGTCAAAAAGTGACTGAAGGGGTAGCTCTGTCAGGATGTGCGCTGACTGGTGCGGAAAGAAAAGAACTGACATCAGAAAGCTGGGGTGGCATCTTAAGAGACACTGCACACGTCACATCTGACCCAGTTACATCTGATGCCGCGCGGAGCCAAACAACACCACCTACCAGTGTGCAGAGGTAGTGCTCACAAAAAAGGCTGACGCCTGGGGATACTTCTAAGGTAAGGAATGTGTGGCTAAAAGTCTCTGTCAGATTAGTTAGCCCTGTGGTGAAAAAGTAACAAAACAAAAATCTCTGTGCAAGCAAATCAAACCTACGTAGAAGGAAACAAAAGATCTGATAACCAATTTGTATAAAATGTTGACCACGTCACACATATGTAGCATAGGAAAAGAAAGCCGGGAATGCTAAATTCCGAAGATCAATGGAGAGATAAAACAGATTATTAGATAACGTGTGTATGACACATAATTCAGTTGAAATAGCCTTCAACTAGAGATCACAAAAACTCTCAAATAAATGTTGGAGCGAAGGTGGGGGGATAGGTTCAGCTCTCCGGATCTGTCAGGCAAGCCTGAAATGAACAGGTTGTTGGAAAGAAGCTTTAATGATACTAAAAAGATCCACTCAGGTTAGGACAAAACACAATCTCTGCTCATGGTAGCTATGGTTCAAGCAAGCACACAATCCCCAGAGAACTAGTTGCTAAGCTCAAGCAGGACAAACAATTTTAAAGTAAAAAACAGAACGCAATACAGCTCCCAAACAAATTTAGAAACATTTAATGAGCAAAAATAAACCAAGATCCTTAGAATAATTAAGGGGAACCAGAGATATTTATCATTTAAAGTTTTAAGCTAAAAGTACCTAGAAAAAGTCAAGCACTATTAAATACAACAGCTCACTGCGGTCTGGGACCTAGGTATAATTTCAGGGTGACCGTAAAGAAGCGGAGGTAAGATACACCAGCGGGTTACCATGGTGAAAGCTTTTATCTTCAGACTTGGGGCCTGATTTAGAGTTCAGTGGATGGGTTACTCTGTCACAAACATGACAGATGTCCCGTTAACCATATTACAAGTTGATTATGCTACTTACCAGTATGCATCTGTTCTTGGCATGTAGGGCTGCTGACATTCATATCTGTGCATAGATCGCCGCCTAGTGTTGGGTCCGGATGATTGCACATTGTTGTCCTGGAAGAGTCTTCGAAGTATCACGAGATAGGTGGCTCCTCCCCTGGACTACAGTGCGCATGGGCATCCTCTCCATCCTTAGATTGTTTTTCGCCATTGTGGCAGTGATGGAGTAGATACAGTAAGTGATGACCATGCTATACAGAAAATGTGAGTGCTGCAGCCGCTACAGGCGCCGGGGAGGAGGGTGGGTGATATGAATGTCAGCAGCCCTACATGCCAAGAACAGATGCATACTGGTAAGTAGCATAATCAGTTCGAGGCATGTGGGCTGCTGAATTCATATCTGTGCATAGAATATATAGCAGTACCTTCCTTAGCGGCGGCTACCTGTGCCAGCTGCAGCAGTCTGGAAAAGAGTTTTGAGAACAGCCTGTCCTACAGCTGCCTGCTGTTTTGAGTGTACATCTACACAGTAGTGTTTGGTAAATATATGTATAGTGGACCATGTGGCTGCTCTACATATTTCTTGTAAAGGGATGTTTCCTAGGAAAGCCATGGACGCCCCTAACTTTCGTGTTGAGTGGGCTCGTGGGGGAACCGTTAATGTGCGTTTAGCTTTGTGATAGCAAATCTGAATGCATTTAACGATCCATCTGGCTATTCCTGCTTTGGAAATGGCGTTGCCCTTGTGTTGTGGAGAAAAGGCAACGAAGAGTTGTTTAGTTTTTCTAAAATCTTTTGTCCTATCGATATAGTACATGAGAGCCCGCTTCACATCTAGTGTATGGAGCATTCTTTCTGCGACATTTTGCGGATTTTGAAAGAAAACGGGCAGTTCGATAGTTTGGTTAATGTGGAACTGTGATATGACTTTGGGCATGAACTTGGGGTTGGTGCGTAGTACAACCCTGTTTGCGTGGACCTGAATGAATGGTTCTTGAATGGTTAGTGCCTGGAGTTCACTAACTCTTCTTAAGGGAGTGATGGCTACTAGGAAAGCCACTTTCCAGGTGAGGAATTGAATCTCACATGAATGGAGAGGTTCAAAGGGCGGACCCATCAGTCTGGTGAGGACCAAGTTGAGGTTCCACACTGGTGCTGGTGGGTGTCTTGGGGGAATTACTCGTTTGAGTCCCTCCAAGAAAGCTTTGATGACAGGTACCTTGAATAAGGAGAGGTGCTGCCTGTTTTGGAGGTAGGCTGCTATCGCGGTCAAATGGATGCGTATTGAGTTGTATGCCAGATTACAGCGGTATAGGTGTAAGAGGTAGCATATGATGTTTTGAATAGATGCGTCCAGTGGGTTAATGTGATTGTTGTTGCAGTAAATGACAAACCTTTTCCATTTGGCCGCATAGCAGGCTCTAGTAGTGGGTCTCCTGGCTTCTTTGATGATAGTCATACAGTCAGGTGGTAAGTTTAGGTAGCCAAACTCTAAGACCTCAGGAGCCAGATCGCCAGGTTCAGTTGTTGGGGATGGAGTAGTTTCTTTTCTGTAACTCCAGTTCTGTAGTAGGGGTATCTCTGTTATAGTCATAATCTAGTGAATAGTCCCGCCCATGTGCGCGGACCCCGGAGCAATAAAAAATAATCTCTAAAAGGTGACAAATCATGCAGACCTGCATACACCTTTAAGAGAGAATTTAATTTAAAGACAGATAATGCAGCCTATACCCACAGGCTACACTGTCCAGTACTTCAACTAGAATTCCACCAAAATCCACAAACAGCACTGCCTGTCCAGTTTTTCTCCACATAGGGAAAAACCCTGCCTCTACCAGCAAAAGCCTCTGGAATGATAGAGAGGAAGGAGTGGACAGACAAGCCCCATAGGCTGCCATTATGTGGCTTGGAACAGGATACTGTGCCTTTAAGAAAACTTTCCAGTTTTCCAGAACTTTCCCCAGTATCCCAGAATGCCCAGCAGGTCCCATTTACTTTCAGTTCTTTTTGAAGGCGTAGCACGCCAGACCTGTAGCATTCTCCATATGAATAAGTATCTCTCCACCGGGGAGGAGGGCGGGCGCTTATGACTATAACAGAGATACCCCTACTACAGAACTGGAGTTACAGAAAAGAAACTACTCCTTCTGTAGTAGGGGATCTCTGTGTATAGTCATAATCTAGTGAATAGAATGGCAAGCCCATCCCCACACAACAAAAGCGGTGGAGAACACATAAGACACAACCACTACTGTGCGAACAAATTTCGCAGCGAAGCCTGCCCAACCTGAGCATCTGCCCTGGCATCCGAGTCCAGACAGTAATGCGCAGCAAAGGTATGGACCGACTTCCAAGTGGCCGCCTTACAGATTTTCGCAATCGGAACATTACGCAGCAAAGCCGTCGTGGCAGCTTTGCCCCTGGTGGAATGAGCCTTAGGTTTACCCCCTAAGGTCTTATTAGCCTTTTGATAACACAACTGTATGCAGGACACAATCCACCGAGAGATGGACTGCTTAGAGGTCGCAAGACCAGTCCTGACTGAGCCATAATTAACAAACAATTGGTCAGACCTACGAATATCCTTGGTCTTATCCAGATAAAATTTCAACACCCTTCGGACATCCAGGGAATGGAGAGCCCTTTCCGCTGGTGAAGAGGGATTCTGAAAGAACGTAGGTAAAGTTATGGTCTGATTGACATGAAAGTCAGAGATAACCTTAGGAAGGAACTTAGGGTGAGTACGCATCACAACCTTAGCAGCATGAAACACAGTATAAGGTTCTTGACAACATAATGCCTGAAGTTCACTCACCCTGCGGGCCGATGTAATGGCCACTAGGAACGCCGCCTTCCAGGATAGGTGCTGCAATGAAGCCTTGTGAATAGGTTCAAAAGGCTCTCTCATCAGTCTGGACAGCACCACATTCAAGTCCCAAGAAGGCGAGGGAAGTCTGACAGGAGGGAACACCTTCTTCAAGCCTTCCAAAAAATCCTTGACCACAGGAATCTGAAAGAAGGACGTCTGTGAAGGGCACTTCCTGTAAGCAGTCAAAGCAGCCAGATGAACCTTAATGGAATGGAAATTAAGGCCAGACTGCGCCAGATGCAAAAGGTATGGAAGGATGACATCTTCCTTACATGTTGTCGGATCAAAGTTCTTGGACTTACACCAGATACAGAACCTCTTCCACTTGTAAGCATAGGATGTCCTAGTGGAAGGTCGCTTAGACTCCTTCAGAATGTCCATACAATCGTCTGGTAGATTCAGATGACCGTATTGCACTATTTCAGGAGCCATGCCGCCAAACTCAAAGACGAGAGGTTGGGGTGCACCATCCGCCCCCCGAACTTCGTGAGAAGGTCCGGCCTGCACGGCAACCGCATGTGAGGAAGGAGAGACCGGTGAAGAAGGTCCGTGAACCACCACTGCCTGGGCCACTCCGGGGAGATCAGGATCATCCGCGCCCTGGACTGGGACAGCTTGATGAGCACCGCCGGAATCAGGGGAATGGGTGGAAAAGCGTACAGAAAGCTGTTCGACCAATCGATCCATAGCGCATTCCCCAGCGTCCCCCGCTGGTAGTACCTGGATGCGAAGTCTCGGCATTTGCTGTTTTCGGCGGTGGCGAACAGATCTACGTCTGGAGTCCCCCACCTTGCGAAGACCTCTCCTAGTACTTCGTCGTTTATGACCCATTCGTGGTTTTCCTGAATCAGCCTGCTCAAGGCGTCCGCCTGAGCATTCTGCACCCCTGGCAGATGCGTGGCCGTGATAATCAATCCTCGGGCCAGCAGCCAGCGCCAGATCGCCTGCGCCTCCTGCGACAGAGTGCGCGATCTCGACCCCCCCTGCTTGTTGAGGTAATACATCGTGGTTGTATTGTCCGTCTGTATCAGCAGCGAATTGGTCTGGAAGGACGGAAGGAAAGCCTTCAGTGCCAGGAAGACAGCTCTGAGTTCCAGGAAATTGATGTGGTACGTCGATTCCAAAGGAGACCACTTCCCCTGAATCTGCAGGTCCCCGGAATGCGCACCCCAGCCCTGGAGAGAAGCATCCGTCACCACAATCGTCGTGGGAATGTCCTTGTGGAAGGGAACCCCCTTGAGGAGGTTTTCCGCCGAACACCACCACTTCAGAGACTGACGAGCATGTAGAGACAGTCGGATCTTGTCGTCCCAAGAGCCTGTCTTCTGATCCCACTGATCCTCCAAGCACTCCTGCAGTGGTCGCATCTGTAGACGTGCGTGCGGAGTGAGGAAGATACAGGAGGCCATCGATCCCAGTAGAGACGACACCTTCCTCACAGTCGTCGATGGAGCAATCCTGAGGTCCTGAGCCTTCCGAAGGAGTGATAACCGTCTCTCCTCCGAAGGAGACACGCTTGCTGACCGCGTATCTATGGAGGCCCCCAGGTACTGTATGCACTGTACCGGAGATGGGACCGATTTGGACATGTTGACGTGTAACCCCAGCTTGTTCAAGAGCTCGCACGTCCAACGGAAGTGTTCTTGCGCTTCCTCGAAGGATGACGCCTTGATCAGCCAATCGTCCAGATACGGGTAGACAAACACCTTGTTCCTCCGCAGGTGTGCCGCCACCACCGCCATGCACTTCGAAAAAGTCCTGGGAGCAGACTTTAGCCCGAATGGCAGTACTGTGTATTGATAGTGATTGGCGCCGACTTGGAATCGCAGGAACTTCCTGTGCTTCTGTGCTATGGGCACATGGAAGTACGCATCCTGTAGATCTATGGCACAGAGCCAGTCTCCCCGTTGCAGCTGAGGGTAAATCTGGTGCAACGATAGCATGCGAAACTTTTCTCTGCGAATCCACTTGTTTGCTTGTCGCAAATCCAGAATGGGCCTGAACTCGTTCTTGTCCTTCTTGCGAACGAGGAAGAACCGAGAGTACAGACCTCTTCCCCTTTGAGACAAAGGTACTTCTTCTACCGCCTTTTTTCTCAACAAGATGTCTGCCTCCGCCTGGAGCTCCCTCAGCTGGAAGCGAGAGCTGACCGGCGGAATCGCTGGAGGCGGGCTGATGAACCGAAGACTGTATCCATTGCAAACAATATTCAGCACCCACTTGTCCTGAGTAATTTTTCTCCACTCTGCCGGAAAAAATCGAATGCTTCCCCCCACTGGAGTGGGTAACGGTTGAGGGGGAAGTAACAGCTCAGGGCCGAGACCCGGCCGGGCCCTTGTTTGTGGTAGTAGCCTGCTGGCCACCTCTACCCCTCTGGCGCTTCTGGAAGGGCTTGCGGAACTGCTGCTGTTGTGGCTGCTGCTGTCCCGAGCCCTGCCCACGCCCTCGGCCCGCCGACCCGAACCTCCTCTGGAACGGTCGTTTCTTTTTCTCTGCCTTCTCTAACCCGACGGCCGTCAGGGTTTCCGCTTCAGCCTTCATGCGGGCCATTTCATCGTCCGCATGCTTCCCGAACAGGGTTTCCCCCGAGAAGGGCAGGTTGGCCACTCTCTGCTGCGCCTCCGGCTTGAGGGACGTCAGGCGCAACCAGGAATGGCGCCGCTGGTGGACGCCATGACAGTAGGCGTGGGCGGCCAATAGCGATATATCCGCTGCTGCGCTGATCGTTTGGTTAGAAACCAGCATGCCTTCGCGCACCGTCTCCAAGAAGTCCTCCTTCTTGTCTCGTGGCAGGAGGTCCGCATATTGCTGCAGGGATTCCCACAGGGCCCAGTCGTAACGGCCCAACAACGCCCCTGCACTCGCCGCCTTCATCGTGGTGGCAGCGGTACCACACACCTTCCTGCCCGCAGAGTCCAGCCAGCGGCTTTCCTTGTCCGGTGGCACCGTGGAGGCCGGGGCGGTCGCATGTTGTTTTCTCGCCGCCGTCACGATAACCGAATCCGGTTTCGGGTCCCCTCTCAAGAATGACGGATCCGACTCCGGGGCCCTATATTTCTTCATGAGCCTGGACGGAGCGGCCTTCGCTGTTGCGGGAGTGAGGAACAGTTCCAAAGCTGGTTCCACCAGTCCAGGCACGAGAGGCAGGAGGGGGCGAGACAAGTGTCTTTTATGAAGCGTCTCAAATATCACGGACGTCGTGGGTGTTGGAACCGTCACCGTGATATTCAGCTTCGCAGCCCCTCGCAACAGCACCTCCTGGAACGAGACCAAGTCGTCCACCGGCGACACCCTAGTCCCCGGGGAGTCCGACAGCGTCGGGGAAAGGTCCCTGTCCGAGGAGCGCGACCTGGACCTATACCTTCTGCGGCGTCGTCTAGAGTCTGACGAGGATCGCCCTCGGCTCCGCGATCGTCGCCTCCTGTGAGAGCGGGAGCGCGACCTCTTCGGCTTAGGCCTGTCCGCCGGTCTCGCTGGTCCAGGCGACCGTGGGCGTCGTGGCTTCGGGGTCCCTTGCGGCAGAGTCGGGTACCGTGGAAGGGAAACCGACCTCGGGGGGACCGGCGGCGGCACCGCAGGAGTGCTTGGCAGCAACAGAGGCCGGGGTGGCGGAGACAGAGTCCGCGGCCGCGGAGGAGGCGGTGGAGGAAGTGGAGACGGTGGTGGAGGAGGTGGCGGTGGTGGAGGAGGCGGTGGCAGAGGTGGGAGAGGAGGAGGCGACGGAGACCTCCGAGGCGGGGTATACACCACTGAGTACACCGATCCCGGCGACTCTCTCTTCCTCGACGTCGACGTGTGCCTCGACGTCGACCTGTGCCTCGACGGCGATCTTCTCGGCGTCGATCTCCTCCTCGGCGTCGACTTACGCCTCGACGGCGACCTTCGCCTCGACGGCGACCTCCGCCTCGACGGCGACCTCCGCCTCGACGGCGACCTCCGCCTCGACGGCGACCTCCGCCTCGACGGCGACCTTCGCTTTCTCGACGTCGATCTCCTTCTCTTCATCGACGGCGAGCTGCGATCCCTCGACGCCGAACGCCGACGCCGGGTCTTCTCTCGACGTCGACCGCTGGACGCAGTCGAAGACGGCGTCGTCGCCGACGACGCCGATGTAGTCGACGGCGGCCTATTCAGGTCCCTCGACGGCGATCGTCGACGCCGTTTCTCCCCAGAGCCCTGGGGAGACGGCGAACAGACGGTGGTCATCCTCCTCGACGTCGCCGTCGACGCCCTCGACGTCGACGGGGAGCAGGAGCGCTTACTGGTCTTCCTGCCCCTGGGGAGCCCCCCAGAGGCCTCAGCATGGGCCAAATCAGCCCCTCCAGACCCACCTGGTGCCTTCAGTCTTCGCTCCTCCAGAGCTTGAAGCCTGCTCTTCATCCTGTCCCTCAGGGTTCTTGCTGAAAACGAGTGGCAGATGGTACAGCTTTCAGGCACGTGGGACTGGGGAAGGCAAGCTATGCACACCTCGTGTGGGTCAGTTTTAGCCTTCTTTCGACCACATTCCGGGCACTTGTCGAACAAGCCAGGCATGTTGACAGTACCAGCTACTAAACACAAGAAAAAGTGACAAAAATTGCCAAAATCTCAATGAAAAACCTTGAAAAAGGTAGAGCTCAATGCTCCAGGGTCCTGCTAGCAGGAGCCGGAAAAAAGAACTGAAAGTAAATGGGACCTGCTGGGCATTCTGGGATACTGGGGAAAGTTCTGGAAAACTGGAAAGTTTTCTTAAAGGCACAGTATCCTGTTCCAAGCCACATAATGGCAGCCTATGGGGCTTGTCTGTCCACTCCTTCCTCTCTATCATTCCAGAGGCTTTTGCTGGTAGAGGCAGGGTTTTTCCCTATGTGGAGAAAAACTGGACAGGCAGTGCTGTTTGTGGATTTTGGTGGAATTCTAGTTGAAGTACTGGACAGTGTAGCCTGTGGGTATAGGCTGCATTATCGGTCTTTAAATTAAATTCTCTCTTAAAGGTGTATGCAGGTCTGCATGATTTGTCACCTTTTAGAGATTATTTTTTATTGCTCCGGGGTCCGCGCACATGGGCGGGACTATTCACTAGATTATGACTATACACAGAGATCCCCTACTACAGAACTAGGTGTTAAATTTCGCCATGGTTCTGCGTTAAAAGTGCTGGTTTTATCCGCAGTCGTTGATGAGGCACCACGGAAAGTTCCAGAAAGGTGGTGTACCACGGTTGGCGTGCCCACGTTGGAGCAACTAGGATAAGGGTCAGTGAGTGTTGCCTTAGTTTGCGCGCCACCAGCGGTATTAATGGTGCTGGGGGAAAAGCGTACGCAAATTTGCCGGACCAGTTCATCCATATCGCATTGCCCTGCGACTGTGGGTGTGGGAACCTGGCGGCAAAGCTTTGGCATTTTGTGTTTTCTTTTGTTGCGAATAGGTCTATTTCTGGATGACCCCATTGTTGAAAGTACGGTTGGAGAACTGATGGGTGTAGCTCCCACTCATGCATCTGGTGGCTGTGTCTGCTGAGCAGATCCGCCATCTGGTTGTCCTTGCCGGGGAGGTGTTCGGCCATGAGGAATATGTTCCTCTGGATGGCCCACTTCCACATGCTCTGAGCCAGATGAGACAACTGTGGAGAGTGCGTTCCTCCCTGCTTCTGTATGTAGTACATGGCAGTCATGTTGTCCGTCCGGATCAACACGACTTTGTTGCATAAGTGTACTTTGAATGCCTTCATGGCTAGGAAGATTGCCATCAGTTCCAGAAGGTTGATGTGCATCTTCTTTTGTTGTGTTGTCCATAGTCCCTGCACTGTGTAATTGAGTACATGAGCTCCCCATCCCTGGAGAGACGCGTCCGCTGTCAGTATGATTTGTGGAACAGGCTCTTGGAACGGTCGGCCCTTGCAAAGGTTTTGTGGATTCCACCAATGCAGAGAGTTGTATGCCCGACCGCTCACCAACACTAGGTCTTTTAGTTGCCCATGAGCCTGATTCCATTGACGTGCTAAGCACTCCTGAAGCGGGCGCATATGTAGTCTCGCGTGTGGGACTATGAAAATGCAGGAGGCCATCATGCCTATCAACTGCATGAACACTCGCGCAGGAAGGGAGTGTTGAGGTTTGAATTTTGAGATCAGCAGTTGCATGCTGTTGATTCTCACTAAAGTTGGCTGAGCTGTGGCAGCCAGAGTGTTGATCGTTGCGCCTAAGTACTGTTGTACGTGCGCAGGTTGGAGATTTGATTTTGGGTAATTTAGTGAGAATCCCAGATCGTGAAGAAGGTGAATGGTGTGGGACATGTGGGTGGCACATTGTTGTGCTGACTTGGCCTGAACTAGCCAGTCGTCCAGATAAGGGAAGACGTGAATGTTTTGTTTTCGCAGATGCGCGGCCACTGTTGCCAGGCACTTGGTAAAGACCCTGGGTGCTGTTGTTACTCCGAAGGGGAGAACTTTGAACTGATAGTGATTCCCTTGAATAGTGAACCTGAGGTATTTCCTGTGTGAAGGGTGTATGGGTATGTGGAAGCATGCATCCTTTAGGTCTAGCGTGGCTAGGAAGTCCCCCTGACTGAGTAGTGGGAGAACCTGCTGTAGGGTGAGCATATGGAAATGCTCTGACAGAATATATTGGTTTAGGGGTCGCAGGTCTAGAATAGGTCTGAGCGAGCCGTCCTTTTTTGGGATTAAGAAGTACAGAGAGTACACCCCTGTTCCCTGCTGGTTGATGGGCACTACCTCTATTGCTCCTTTTGTGAGCATAGCCAGCACTTCTTGCTGTAATAATGCCAAGTGCTCGACTGACATAGGACGTTGCTTTGGTGGTATGTCGGGTGGAGTGGACGTCAATTCTAGACAGTACCCGTGGTGTATGATGTCCCTGACCCACCTGTCTGTGGTGATGTTTTTCCACGCGGACAGGAACAGCTGTAGTCTTCCCCCGACAGGTGTTATGTGGTCGGGGGGTAAGGAGAGGGCGTCACTGTTTGTTCTTTGGGGAGGACCTGGTGTTGCCATAACCACGTCCCCTGCCTTTGGTGCTTGATCCACGATATCCACCCCTGTTGTTTTTGTCATAGGTGCTTTGTGTGCCACCTTTAGCATACTGCTGTTGTGACCCCTGACCTCTTGTTGCTCCCCTATTTCCGGGGCGACGAAAGGAGCCACTACGAAATTGCTGCGTCTGCAGAGCCCCCATTGATTTTGCAGTGTCAGTGTCTTTCTTTATTTTTTCTAGTGTAGTGTCAACATCTGGGCCAAATAAGTATTCTGTGTTAACTGGTAAGTTCAGGATATTGTTTTGGATCTCCGGCTTGAAGCCAGAGATTCATAACCAGGCATGGCGTCGTAGCAAGACGCTTGTGTTTATTGCCCTAGCTGCTGTGTCAGCTGCGTCAAGTGCGCATTTTATGGATGCATTAGTGAGGAGTTGTCCTTCTCTGATGAGTAGCTCCGCTGACTCTTTATACTCATCTGGTAGATGTTGGAGCAGTGACTCTAGCGTGTCGTAATGTGACCTGTCATAACGTGCCAGAAGTGCCTGTGTATTGGCAATGCGCTGGATGTTCGCTGCTTGCGCTGCAATGCGTTTGCCCGATGTTTCCAGCACTTTTGACTCCTTGTCTGGGGGAGGAGCATCACCCGTTATTTGTGAGTGTGCTCTCTTGCGAGCATTGGCAACCACCATGGAGTCCAACGGCAACTGACCCCTAATGTATTTAGGGTCACCGGGTGCAGGCTTGTATTTTTTTTCAATCCTGGGGTTTAACACCCGTGCTCTTGTGGTGTCCTTGAAAAGGTCTTTGGCAGGTTTGAGAACCCCTTTTAACATGTGCAGAGTTTTGACAGTTCTTTCTGAAGATGCGAAAGTGTCAAGCAAGAAGTCCTCCTCAATGGCATCAGAATGGAGTTCCACCCCATGATATGCAGCAGCCCGTTCGATGAGGGCATTAAAGGCAGCAGTGTCCTCTGTGGGAGACGTTTTTACGTTATAGAGCTGCGCATCCTGGGTATGTGGCGCGGCACCTTGGTCTGTGGGGTCATCCCATGCCTGATCCGTGTTTTGTAGGTGCTCCTCAGGATCTACGACCCCAGGGTAGATGGTATCATCCCCATAGTCCTCTAGTGCGTCCGATTCGGAAGGCGTAGGAGAAAAGGTTTGCGGATCTGGATGGAAGGGTTGGAAGTGTTCCTGGAGCACTGGTTCCGGCCCCGCTGGCATTTTGCGTTTAAGAGGAATTTTGTAGGGCTCCTCTTCCCTAACTGGCGTTATCTTGCGCTTGTGGAGCATTAACCTGCCGGTGTCGGCGTCGATAAATTGTGGCCCCGAAGAGTCGTGCTCTGTTAGACCAGAGGTGGTGGACTGTGTGTGGAGGACACGTGTCCGAATTTCGAATAGTTTCGGTGCCGAGGGCGGTGGCAACCCAAACGTAATGTTGGTTGGCTCCGAGTGCGCTTTAGAAGATTTGTTCGTGTCGGGACCCGAGAAAGAGTGGAGGGCTGCACGGTCACGGATGCGTTGCAAAGATGTGGAGACTTGCTGCACAGTGAACGCAGATGGTGGTTTGATGGGCATTGTAGTGGTAGGCGTGGAGGCCGGCCCCGACTTTTTTGCAGAAAGGGGGTCATCGTTCCGAAGTGAGGTATCGACGCTTGACGTAGTCGAGGACTTAGTCGGCGCCGTTGCGCTAGATGTCGACGTAGCTTGGGCGGCCATTTTAACTGCGGAGGTTACGGCCTTCGATGTCGGCGCCGAAGGTTTCGGTGCCTTGTGGTGCCCGAGGGCTTTCCTTTTCGGGTTGGCAACCGTATCCGCTGCGGTGAGCTCGGCACCGAAGTCTCTTTGTACGCGGTCGGAGCCGATGAACTTTTTTGGCGTCGAAGCAGCGGATGGCTTCGACGTCTTCGAGCCGACCACCACCAGTTTCACTTTCGTTTTCGAAGGGACTGGTGCGATGGATGGTTTTGGGATTGCGAGTCCTGTCGTCTTCAATAATATTGGCTCTTGCAAAGTGTTCGAGGCCGGGCCGGAAGGCGGGGCCGGAGAACTATGTGTTTGGTCTCGGGTAAGGCCCGAAGGCGATCCTTCGACTGGAGCCTTATGACGACATACTGTTTCGGCCTCCGTTTCGTCTAGCTCCTCGGGAGAGCTGTCTTCTTCGGCCCCATAGGCCTCGTCGTAGTTTCCTACCTCATCGACGTTTTCTTCACGTTGAAAGAGGACTTCATCGTCGTCCTCCGAACGGGAATCATGTTCGGAAGCGGGGCTAGAGACTAGTTCTTCCACGCTCTCGGCGTCCTCGGTGCTGAATATGTTGGTTGGGGCAGGTGCTGCTTGCTGGGCCTCCAGTCTCGCTGCCCTTCGATTCCGCAGAGTCTTTTTGGATCGGAATCGGGCACAGGCCATGCATTTCGATTCGTCGTGATCTGGCGAGAGACATTTATTACAGACCGGGTGGACGTCGATATGCGGGTACTTCGCGTGGCATAACGGGCACCTCTTGAATGGAGTCCTCGATTCCATCGTCGATCGAGCTTCGATGTTCGGAACAAACCGATCCGAAAGTTGGAAGAAGGTGCTAAACACTAAAGTAAGTAGTCGAGACCGAACGGGAACAGTACCGACGAAAACTAAAGGCCTTTTGGCCTAAAACTGAATATTCCTAAGTTGAGCTAAGATAGCACATCCGAACCCAATGGCGGAAAAAAACAATTTAAGGATGGAGAGGATGCCCATGCGCACGGTAGTCCAGGGGAGGAGCCACCTATCTCGTGATACTTCGAAGACTCTTCCAGGACAACAATGTGCAATCATCCGGACCCAACACTAGGCGGCGATCTATGCACAGATATGAATTCAGCAGCCCACATGCCTCGAACACATTATATCCAATGGTACTTGCAATACAGCAGATGAGATATCCGTCATGTCTGGGATGGAGTAACCTGTTCGCCAAACTCTAGATCAGGCCCCTGGTCTTCAACTGCAGGAAAAGCTTCTGCTTGTTAGTCCTGCAGCCACAAGCTCCACACCACAGGCGTTTGGGCTACAGGTCTCTCTCCTGTGAGGTCTTCTGCAGGATCTAATCCCCTAGTCTTAGGCAGCAGAGCCCTCTTAATAGTCAGGACACCTTCTGCTGTTTGTGTACCTGAAACAGCAAACAGGATGTCAAACACTTGACCCTTGGGGAGCAGTTCCAGGTCCTAAATGAAAGGAGGATTCAGGAGTCCTTCAGGCCTCGTGTGAGTTCTCTTCTTACAGCAGGAGTCAAGATTCTTCCTCCAGTAGTGCAGAATTCTTCCTACAAGGTCCAGGAATGTTCTAAGGAGGTGATGGTGGAGGTGCCACGTTTATCCTGAGCACTAGCCAGTGATTGGAGAAATCCTACCACTCACTTTCAATCAATCAATCAAATTAGATTTATAAAGGGTTGCTTATCACCCGTGAGGGTATCCAGGTGCTGGGGGTTGCTGCTGCTTGGTGTAGTTAGTCGAACAGCCAGGTTTTCAAACTCTTTTTGAATTCTTACAGGGTGGGGAGGTCTGGAGGTGGAGGGGTAGGCCGTTCCAGCTCCTGGTGGCTAGGTGGGAGAAGGAGCAGTCGCCACTCGTGCTTCATACGAAGCTGGTGGAAGTTCAAACTGTGGTTGATGTAGGCTGGTCTTTGATTGTGCAGGGTCCTATAAGCGTGGGTTAGCAGTTTGAACTGGCACCTTTTATGGGCAGGGAGCCACTGAAGCATTCTGAGGTGAGGAGTGGTGTGGGTCTGTCTCGGGAGGTCAAGGACGAGTCTGGCCCCTGAGTTCTGGATGGTCTGAATTCTGTTTAGCAGCTGTGAAGTCATACTGACATAGAGGGTGTTGAAGTAGTCCAGGCGGCTGGTGACGAGGGCCTGGGTGACAGTGGGTCTGGTACTGGCGGGAAGCCATTTGAAGATTTTTCAGAGCACATGGAGAGTGAGGAAGCAGTCTGATAATACTGTGTTTATCTGTGTTTTTCATGGTGAGTTTGCTGTCAAGTATGATGCCTAGGTTCCTGGTGTATTCTGTGGGTGTGGGTCCCAGTTCTGCTGGCCACCAGGAGTCATCCCACTGGGATGTGTTGCTCCGGAAATTCCATTTTGTCTGTGTTTAGTTTGAGGCAGGTGTTTTGCATCCAACTGGCGACGCTGGTCATGCACAGGTGGAAGTGAGCTTTGGTGTTTTTGGGGTCTGCAGATAAGGAAAGGATGACTGATTGTCATCAACGTGAGATGTGATGTTCATAGCATAGCTTCTGGCCAGTGTGGCCAGAGGGGCCCTATAGGTAATGAACAGGGTTGGTCTTGGTGAGGATTATTGGGGAACGCCGCAGACAATGTCCTTTGGGCCTAAGATGTAGGCTGGAAGGCAGACGCTCTGGGTTCTTCCGGTGAGGAAGAATGAGATCCATTTGAGGGCGTTTTCCCTGAATACCAATCTGGTAGAGTCTTTTTAGGAGTGTGTAGTGGGACACGGTGTCAAGAAGCTGCCGAGAGTTCGAGGAGGATCAAGGCTGCAGTTTCTCCCTGGTCTAGGAGAGGTCGGATGTCATTGATGGCTGTACTTAGGGTGATTTCTGGATTGTGATTTGGGCGGAACCCGGATTAGGATGGGTCCAGGAGATCAGTGTTCTCTATGTGGTTGGTGAGTTGGTGGTTGATTGCCTATTCCAGAACTTTAGCAAGGAAATGGAGTAGGGAGATGGGCTGGAAGTTCTTAAGCTCTTCTGGGTCAGCCGATGCTTTATGAGGAGTATTTTGACTTCCGCATGTTTCCAATCCTTTGGAAAGGTGGCAGAGATAATGGAGGTGTTGAGGATGGTGGTGATTTCTCTGCTGATGGTGCTGTTCTCTAGGTTGAACATGCGGTGGGGACAGTGGCCCCTGGGTGCTTCTGAGTGGATGGAGCTCATGATGCTGGAGGTGGTCTGCGTGTTGAGATGGTCCCAAGCTGTAATCTTCAAGAGGGAATTAGTGAAGTTGAAGAGGCTGTGGATTCTGGTGATGGGCAGTTGGTGGTTTAAGTTTTCATAGAGGGTGGAGATTTTGTTGCGAAAGAAGTCTGCTAAGGAGCCTCAGAGATCTTGAGAGGGGGTGACATTGTCTTCAGTTGCAGAGCAGCTGGACAACTTTCTGAGGGGCACTCTCTCTTTAATGTACTGTAAAAATACTCAGGAGCCCATGTTTCAAGACGGCAGGACTCAGTTGCACCCAGGCAGGCCTGGTTTAAGCTTCATGGCCTCTCTACTACCCGACAGGGTCAAACATGTTTTCCCTCTAACTAAGGCTGTATCCTGACTCGTACAGTCCAAGGGCTGAATAAAAGAAGCCCTCCTTCACATCTCAAAATCAAAAGAGAGAGCGCTAAAGCTGCCCTTGGTTCTGCCAAACGTTCCTGTCTACTGCAAGATAGCTAATCCCTGCTAAGTGGTCAGCAGGTAATACACATTGGCCTTCCTGGGCCCAGTTGCAAGCCGTAGTCTCTAAGCCAAAGCCATTCACTCTCCCTGCCAAAGATGTGTATTCCAGCTCTGGAAGTGTGATAGACAGCCAAATTGGTCCCCTGCTCTTATGTGGCTGGGGATGTACTGTCTAAGAGGATACTGGGAATGAATAGGAGAATCCCTCTTTGGCAAAAGAGGTAGTGCGAAAGCTGCTCTTTGTTTTGCCAACTGTTCTGGTTCACTTCTAGACAGCTAATCCCTGCTACGTGGTCACAGACACCAGAAGCAAGCCACTGTCCTCTCAGGCAAAAGTGTGAACTCTTCGAGAAAAGATTTTGTATTGTATCTATGGAGGTGTTCTGAGTGGCAGAATTGGCTTTAGGACAGTTTTGACTCACTCAGCCTAAAGTATGTCTTTACAAAGTAACTTTTTTGCTTAACTTTACCATGAAGTCAGCATTTTTAGACAAAGCAGGGAATAACAATGTAGCATCTTTTCTAGCCCTTTGCCACATACAGGTGAACAATATTTTATTCCCACCTATGCCTATTAGGTAAAGGTCAGGCAAGGCCTACAAAGTGAAATACCTTTTGGATTTTATTTCACTGTGTGGGCCCACTGAACCTAATATGTAGCGTGCCCTATTTTTACATAATGACACCCGTCGTGTGGGCTTACAACGCACACTTTTAGGGATGACTTATGAATATATAAAAATAGGCTTTTCATACATAGCAAAGGCATTTTCCCAGTCATGTGTCCGGCAGTACGTTTAAACCGAAGCCCATCTAGAGCACAGTGGTGCTCTGGGCACACATAGATATTTGTCAAATATGGAGGTGGTGTAAATATACAAAGCCGTCCGTCCACTTCCGATATTTAACTTTCCACACCATATGTGCACTTAGGGCACCATTTTCAGTGGACTTAGGGAAGTTAAATAGGCCACATGAGAAGTTCTAATGTAGAGCATATGATTTACAGGTGAAGCACAGGCACCTTACGACGGTTTAGCAGGGGTAAAGTGCACAGAGTCCTAAAATCAGCACAAACAGAGTCAAGAAAAAGGCACAAATTCTGGGGTAACCGTGCATAAAAGACTAATTTCTGACTGTGGGGTAAAGAATGAAATCAAGAAATTAGGTGATAAAGCAACTGATTTAATCTATAGATCATAATTAAGAAATATAACTGCAAATGCCACAGATAGAAGGGTGGGAAGTGGTGAAGTGAGTCCATATAGCAGGGCTGGAGTGGAGGACAACATTAGTAGAGCTAACAGAAGAGATGTTAAACTGGGTTGAAATTACAAATCATGGATGTAAATTGAATTTTTTGTTAAATGGTCTTGTTTCGAAATGTCTAATTGTCAGTTGTTTACAAAAGGTACAATTTGGCACTAATTCTCAAAATTGGTGAATCTCAAAACACTCCTTTGAAGTACACTTTAAATATTATTAGATTATGATCAGAGTTACTGACCCAGTGTACTTCCAACTTCAGTGTGCTTCGCTAATATACCCCCCCCTCCTCAAAAAAACTGACTTTTCTGTGTGTTTTCTTAAATTTCAAGTTTTAAGTTGGACCATTTTTATTGATCTGAAGTGTTTAAAAACACGAGAGTATGGCACTTCATTGGGCAGACCTACCCAATGAAGTGTGCAATATATTGCATACCACTTGCTTCACATTTTAACCCCTTCCATGCTGCGCAAATTCCGCCGCTGTGCTGACGGAATCTTGCGCGGGCGTGGTCATGACGGAACTGTTCCGTCATGAGCACAGCTCAACCGTGGCTCATGACGGAACCGTTCCGTCATGAGCACCGAAGGGGTTAAAGAAAAGTGTAATAAATTAGACTTATCTAAAACAATCTGTTACGAATAAGTGCATTGCATTACACCTAAGTGGGCAGCTCATTGAAAGAAAAAACTAAATGGCCCACACCACACTGGTATGCAGTTGAAAGAAGTACAATATCCAATATCTGATCAGATTAATAAAAAAAAGTTCTAGAGTACATTCAGTAATTAACACTCAACAGGCCTTTCAATAACTGCCAAAGTTAAAATAAGAGCATTAGCCTTCTTCACCACACACAATCAATACACAAGAGATTTCCATACTCAACACAGAAAATAGTTCACTATAAAAAGCCAAACCTAGTAGTGCCTTTGCTAATGCTGGTTTATCTTACCCCTGCAATTCTTCGCCCAGTCTATGTGAACAGTCTTCGGGGAGAACATTGTACATGTCATCTTCTTCCAGAGATCGTTTATGTCCAGTTAGAAATAAGGAATTTAACCAGCTGTTGGAAGAAGATTTTTAAAAACAGATTAAAATTACATTTCTAGCATAAAAAAGAAATATGAACAGTTAAAAAGTATTAATACTTTTTGTAAGTGAGCTGTGAACAACAAGGCATTTAATTAGACCAATGTAGAATGTAGGGGCTTGATTGAGAACATTTTAACTGACTCATTCTGTGCACAATTGTAATTGGGATTCGGGAGGAAGGTGGAATTGCCACCCAAACCTGGAATAGGAGTTGTGTCAGAGCACTCACACAATGAATAATATTCCCTCTTTACGTGACCACTAAAAGCATAGCAAAATATGAGCCTGAGTTCAAGGAGTGCTTGAAACTGAAAACTCGCCAAAGGCTACCAATTTCACTCCCTACAAGACTTAAGGTAACCTTTAAAAAACTTTAGTGGGGGACTGCCACACTCCTGACATCCCCATACACATTTAAGAGCACTATGGTGGTGCTACTGCCATCTCTGGAGCATCATAAGCAGAATATGCACATTTTACTACACCCACACAAGGGCTTATGAGGTGCACCTCTTAATACTATCCATTAATTTACAGATATGTACAAATAGGCAGGTAGAAATACCTATGCTGACGCCCTCCTAACAGTCCACACTCCTAGCCAGCCCTGAACCCTAAGAACCTAAGACATGAACTAAATTAACTACCCTTCACCCAGCAAGATCCCTCACTAAGTTACTCACTATTGACATCTGATGTGATCTGCAGGTCATAGGTTTGAATACTGGCAAAGTCAACTCCACATTTGTTCCTCCGATGGTGGTGAATTGTATACCAAAACATCTGAGAATAGTAACACCTGCCATATACAGTGCTTAGAAACAGCAGAAATGTGTTATAATGCACCACACAAAAACAAATGATTCATATGGCTCTTAGACAAATGGATAGGCTAGAATGCATTGTTTCAACACAGTTTAAGTGGGCCATATATTTCTCCTACGCTTAGATGTTAGAGTTAATAACCTTCTCTAAAACATCGATGCAGGTACGCCTACAAAAACCATCAAATGAAACACTGAGTGATTCCTCTAGATGGGCCTTCTATGATGATGGCAAGAGGTGAGGGAATTGAGAGGTCCTGTACATAAAAATGGTAGACAACTGAAGCCAGATTAATAGAAATTACTAGCTATATTAACTTCTACTTTGGTGTTTCCAAGAGCAGTGAGGGAGTTCCTCATTCTATAGCTTGATTTCCAGGTATATTTAGCTTATGCAAAATGGGTTCAGGCATGTGGAGGTGTTGCATATGAAAGAGCTTTAAGGTTTAAAGAAGAGGGTGTCCGTACAGCAATATGGTTTCTATGATTTTGCCACTGCCTTTGATATCACAGAACAGGAATGCACATGAGGTATGACGATTGATTGGGCTGCCCCTTCCTGGAGCAAATACATTCATGAAGATCTGTTCAGCAGTGCTTGGAGAAGGTGAGGCTGAAGCAGAAAGCTATGCTGTTTTTTAACTTAGATGCAAGCAAGGTGCAAAGTATGGGTGTCTTCTTGCACTGATTCTCTTCAACACCTAAGTGATATGCTGACCGAAATTCAAAACCGAACTTGAAAAAACACTCATCCCTTTCTATCTAAATTAACTATAAAGCACATACATGCAATATTCTATACTGATGGCATTGTGATGTGTGATTGGGATTAAGCAGTCTTACAAAAGAGTCTATGTGTTCTCTTGAATTATACTCAAGTTAATCACCTGACATATCATCTTTCAATAACACAGGTTAGTTCACTTTGTGTAACAAAGATCTGGTGCCCAGTAGTGTACGAGCTTCCTCACCTTAGAGGTGGTTGCCCATTACATTGTTTAATTGCTAAATAAACAACCACCATGGTGGCTTCCGGGTGAATCCAAAAGGGGGTGCTGTTAGTAATACTATAAAGTGGCTAACTGTACTATTGCCCAGGTCCCTAAAGCTGATTTTTGTTGTCATAGGCCAACATGGATCATGCATGTGAGACATGAAATAGGCCTATTTCACAGATTGCAGTCTTGTTAGGCTGGGAGGGGCGCCCAAAGCGCTACTCCCATAGTGGTGGAAGGCTGCTGCTTTCACCAGGAGTTAAGCAGCACGGTGGTGTTAGCATACCATGTACTGATCAGCAGAAGTGAACCGGTACTTTTTAGCCTGTGTCACTGGAGTGAGGCCTACATGGTCACTCACCTTTTCAAAAAAGGTTCTGCTGCTGTGAGCTTAACTCATGCTTGGCCTACATCAGTTAGATATAAAGTGCTGTGAAGCACAGGAGTGGTAACTCTGAGCTGGCTGTATGTGTGTTTAGTAAGGGTACAGTACAGGGATAGAGCAGTGCTGTGCAGTACATGCATGGTGAGTTCCTTTACAGAGTGTATGTTGAACTGCCAGGAATACAATACATAAGAGATGCAGTGTTGTGCAGTGCATGCGCAGTGGAAGTATATGCTGAGTGTATTTGTGCTTGTGAAAACTTCAATACATGAAAGGTTATGTGTTGTGCACTGCACACATGATGAATGTGCATACAGGCAGTGTGTGTGTTTGCAAGTAGCACACCAGGCCACAACACAGAAAAGCTACAGTACTGAACAGTGCGCAGAGAAAATATGCGTGCTGAATGTATGTGTATCTCTGAGGGCACAATGCATGAAGGTAACAGCACTGAATAGTGTGTGTAATGTACACATAGTCCCTTTATAAGTAGAGGAATTCCGGCGGACAGATTTGTTTATTGCTGCATTCCTGTGAGCTGGGTGGGACACACTGGAGATGGGAGAGAGAGAGAGACTCCCCCTGTACATTTCAAAAGGTTCTCTTCGATTTGGTACTTAAACACAGGGAAAAGGCCTGGGCACATCTCAGGAAGAAGAGTGGGCTGATAAGGGAATCATAAAGAGTATGGCTGGGAGCCCAGAATTAACCATTTGTTGCATGTGTCCCTGTGGTTGACATCCAGGTGTGAACTCTGGTCATTACCATGGCCTGTGTTGTGGGACTATCAGCTTTGGGGTTTCTCCTGCTATTTGAGACAGTCTTTCAAGAGGAAGAGAGAAAAGTGTACACTTCAAAAAGAAGCAATACTTCAATATAAATCTTCAAAGACTCAGACCCTACATCACATTTGGAGCCTGGAAATTAACTATAAGAAGAGGAGGTTGAACCCAAAAATGTGTCATATGACAAGCATTCAGACAGGCTACGTGAGGAACCGAGGCTCTACGCTCTGATACCCGATACCATTGAGTCACGTTTCCGCTATATAAAAAACTCAGTAAACGAAATTAAATAAAGACTTCTGCCAGTGACCAGGACTAGGGCCCAAGGCCTGCTAGTCTGCCTGCAGGGCGAGGGGACATCACCCAGAGAAAACTACTCAGGAGCCTAGAGCACCAGCGCTTGCTGGCTTTTCAAGACCAGAGCGCCCTTTGAGGAAGAGGAGAGCGTTGGAGGAAGTGAGATCCAGTGGAGAGCCCTGCAAAGAGAACCCCAGGTGCAAGGTGTGAGGAGATGGTTTTACACTGAACTGGTCTCTGCCAGTGTGCCGGAATTGAATTGATGACCCCTTAATGATTTTTCGAGCCCTGCCTGTACCTACACTAATCCCCCCTCCTTCCCCCTCCCCAAGGAGCCTTTGACTGCTCGTCCAGAGCTATCACTGAGTCAAGCGTAGACGGAATACTTGGCCCAGTTGCTCAGAACCAGGGACATCAGGAGTAAATAATCTCAACCACCATGGTTGGGCCCAGTTGCCCCTGCGTGCCTCATGGCCCTCGGAAATGGGTTCCGACAGTCAAAAAGATTTATATTGCTGCATGCGAGAATGGTACGCTTCGCAGTGTTTCAGACAGCAGTGTCCTGGGGTGTACAGTTCAACGGTAGAGATTATTCTCCTCAGCTTATCTTTCTGTGGACTGGGTAAATCAACAACCAACGAGCCATGATGTACATGAAAATGTTCAAGCTTTACAAGCCACATTGCACATAATTTAGACTCAACCTAACGAGCCATAAGGAATTAGAATGTTCACCCCTTATGAATTTTGACCATGGATGAAATGACCTGCTATTGGCTATAATAAGACTTATCACTGTAATTGGAACATTGTATTAACTTTTGTCTATGTATACATAGAAGAAGATACTTCTCATGTAATACTTGAATAGGAATATTGATTAGGCTCCTTTTTGCACAAAAACTACTGAATGATATAAATAGCAGGATGAATGTTGGAGTGTGATTGATTGAGTAAATAGGTTTGTTTTATCATGTTTCAGATATAAGTAAAAAATGAATAAAACAATATATTTATTGACATGTTATTTATGAAATGTACACTGATCATGATTTTTTCATTTCTCTTTTTGAATATTAATAAACAAGTTTATTATTAATCAAGGTCTGGGTTCCTGTATTATTACTTTCATGCCCTCATTCTCATTAGGTGCCTCAGTAGTTCTTTATACAACTGTTGAGGACTGGGTACAGACATGTTTGAACTTTCTGGCAGGAAACCAATAGACTTAAGTGAACATTGTTAACACCCTGGAGAGGGACTGCAAGTTCCAGAGTTCTTGCTGTGTGGACGGTGCAGAGGAGGAGTGGCCCTCCTTCTGGTCATTGCACTACTGAAGTCCCAGCTGCTCCCCGCTGAGCAGGACGCCCTGGAGAGGGACTGCAAGTCCCAGAGTTCCTGTTGTGTGTGGAGGGGACAGAGGCGGAGAGCCACTCCCTATCGTGCTATTAAAGGGCTAGCTCCTCCCCACTGCATGGGGCGCACCTGGGCACAGACTAAACCAAGAGTGCCCGAAGGAGGCTGGGGTCCCTCCTCCTTTCATCCGATTTTCTGGATCCTCGCATCTCCTTCAGCTTCACAACAGATAGTACTCCAGCTACTATTCTCCCACACAACATTGCCACCATTAATAGCATTTTGGAGAGAGCTGTAGTGGTGGCTGCCAAATAGACTGCTCTTACAAAACGGAGACTGTCGCTCGATAGAGACACCATACTTGCAGGAACTGTGAACACTTACTCTTTGTTGCAGGATAAAGGTTGTGCCAGGCTCAGCTGGATTTTAAAAGAACAACTTCTGCCAATTATGGAGCGATTGGAGCGCATTGAGTCTCATTTGCGTGCCAGAACTGTTACTATCACTACAAGTCCTATAGTTGAGTCAACTGACCTGCAGGACAAATCTTTACCATTTCTATACCATGTTCAGCTGCCCTTAGTGGTCAGACCTATGCTCCTATGCCAGGTATCCCAAGGTTACCACGCAGTGTTCCTAGCCAGGGTCGGGTAACCTAGAAAGGCCGCTCTCTCTTACCATGCAAAATTCTCTGTTGTTGGCACAGAACAGGCCATATACAAAGATGTACCCCAAGAACCCTGCAGCAGCTGTGCTGTGTAACTCTCCATTTGCCACCATTGTCCCCTATGTCTTGGTCTTAGCCAGTGTCCTTGAGTTGAGAGTAATCAAGGGGAAACAAGAGATCCGCATACAAAAAGTGCTACGCTGGCTCTCCTCAAATGGGATTTAACACAATTAATGGAAATCCGTTTATCATGACTAAAAGGGTGGGCTGGGTGGGACCCTCTGGAAAAAAGATACCTGTCAATTTGTATTGTTATCAGCGTTAAGAACCCTACCCTATCTATGAGAAATCTGTTAGCCTTCTGTGTCGGTAAAGCTGCTTGATAGAGTGCCTTCACCACACTACCGTTGGGCTATTTCTCCAAACCTCCACCTCAGGCTGCCTGAACCAGATGCCAACCCCTCACTCCTGTCTCGTCAAGATCCTCACATGAATCTTACAGCAGGGAACACAAGAGCATGACATTACTGAATCGATATATTACATTGTTCAATATAATACTCAATGAATGACTTCTACCTGATTCTGGTAACGATACTACCATACTCATTAGCAATATCATAGGACCTGGCCTATGAGTATCAGAGTTAGTGACGCCGGAGCTGATGTATCTCCGACAATCATCAGCATGAGCTGGTATTAAGTCAAATATGGAGCTCCCCGAATGGCACGATTTGAAACACACATGCGATATACTACTCTTTCAGGAGACTTGAGTAACTTCTCCTTTCTTTTCTAATGGGTTCTCAAGCTATTCAATACCTGCTACCCCCTGAAGGAGCCAGTAACTGTGTTTGAAACTGATAGTGATGTACCTCAGATTGTGCACATAAGGGGACGGCACATTTTTCATTTATACTTGTTTAATTTTTACAACAATGGGTTTAGGTGTGTCACCAATGCAACATTTTGCACACTGTTCAGCTTTGTGCAGAACATAAGAAGTAAAAATAGCGAATGCCTTTAGACACACACTAATATTACTCTCTGGGGAGACTTTAATGTCAAAGCAGCTTTAATCCTGGCTTACAAGATATTAATGCTATGGGCAACTGCAGGGATCTCAGGGGCAAGGAATTGGGATCCCATATTGCTGCATATGACTTAATCAATATGTTTGAGATCGTGAAATGTAATGACGGAGAAATCCCCAATTTTCATGGTAGAGGCTGCGCCCCAGTAATTGACTATTTTTCTGTCTCGGGTTTACTAGATATTTTAAACCCTGGGACATTTTGGTTGTGAATTTCGGGGACCATAATCCCTTAGTGGCCTCATTTTCCTTTCTGATAGTGAAGGTGACTGCCCAATATAAACCTCAGCCCAGCCCAAACCGCTAGGCAGCAGGCTTCGACTGGTTTGGAATCTGTCCAGCCCTACCCAGTTTCTGGCTACTATCGTTAGAAGTGAAAAAGTAAATTTTTATTCCTTTTTCGTGTGGCTTACAGAGGGAGCTGTCATGCTTCACTCGGCTAATGAATTTGTAAATATTAGTAATAGACTTCATCCAGGCTTATTAAAACCTTTGCCCAAAGCAGTTGCCAAGCCACGCTGCTTTGGCACTGCGTGCTCCCATGCAAATAGACGGTTGCATAAAGCACTGCCTTCTACTCCAATGGATGCAACGGAGGGTGCTACAGCACGAAACAGGAGGCAAAAAGAAGGAAAATGGAACTCACTAATGTGGATTGGGAACGTCTGTTACTTGCAGCCTATAGAAGGAATCAGAAGGTGTTTTGGTGCACGGTATATACCATTAAATTGAGCACCCTTACTGGGAACCACTTAAGCTGTCACATCACCGACAATGAGTGGGGGCTCACTTAAGGGCCAATTTACTGCGCTCCCTCTGACTGTTGCCTACCAAGTGCCCTTTGTAATGGTCTTGATACAAGCAATAAGTATATATTTGAGTTATCGGAAGTATAAGGTGGCATACGAGAGAGTCCTATTGGCAAGGCCACAGGTCCAAACGAGGTGCCTATAGATCTTGTAACATGAAACATAGGTCTGTGGGCGCCTCTCTTGACCAATGTTTTTACATTTGTTTGTCCCTGATCAGTTACCTAGATCTTTTTCAACTTCCTTAATATTTTTGTTATTCGAAAAGGGGAATCACTCTGACCCAAGGTGCTATCGACCAATTTCTCTGATAGATACTGCAGTAAAAATATTTAGCACAATAATTCATGTTACCCAACAGAAGTGGGCGAGGGTGGATTACATAAATTGCTGTCAGTATGGATTTAGGGAAATGAAGCACCACCAAAGCCTAGATGTAATCATTGAGAAATATACTATAGCAAAGCGCTGCCCTCTGTACCTGGCATTTGTGGATTTGTTGTCAGTTAATGGTTTGTGGCCATTAATTGCTCCAAACGTTGGATGCCCCTCCTTGATTTGGGCCTGGACCTGGCTATAGTGCATATTTTCTCTGCTCTTCATCATAACCTCACAACCAGGGTCAATCAATCAATCAAGCTTTATTCGATTAAAAGAATAATCATAAAAGCACAGGGTCAGATCTGGAGCTCGTGGGGAGCTATCAGACACATAGGGGTATGACAGCGGTGCATGCTAGTGCTACTCCTCTCTCGTTCTCTCTCTCGTTCTCTCTCTCTCTCTCGTTCTCTCTCTCTCTCTCTCGTTCTCTCTCTCGTTCTCTCTCTCTCTCTCGTTCTCTCTCTCTCTCTCGTTCTCTCTCTCTCTCTCGTTCTCTCTCTCTCTCTCGTTCTCTCTCTCTCATATATATATATATATATATATATATATATATGTATTCTGAATCCAACACTTGTTACGGCTTGCCCTGATGTTCCCATGACCAACAAGGTACCCACCCCTGTGGTTTCCGATGCGCAGTACTTATTGCTTACTGCCTTAAAGCACTGTGCTGTCTTACCAACACTTCTATCCAGTTCAAGGCTGACCTCGACTTGGTTACGAACTGTGCCAAATCACAAATTATGTTACCAAAAAGGGTAAACCCAATTAATGTCCCTGGGACCTGGGTGTAGTACTGTACATTGAGAAGGGGTCCCAGTACACGTTCTTTTAAAAACAAAAGATAAAAATAGGATAGAGATTTGCGAAATATAAACACAAGCCAAGTCAGATAATCATGCGGGTACACTGTTGTTTAATCACAGTGGACCTTGCCATCAACAATACATTGCTTATTTGAAAAAACACAAATTGGAGCCCCAAGGGAAGAAGGGAGGGTAGCGGGTCGTTGCATGCAAGGATAGAAGGGTTTTCAGGATCAAAGTGTCGGTCAATCGATCTTTAGTCAAGATACAAATATAGATAGTATGCTTCCATACGGAGCCAAAAGAGAACCACAAAAATATTCAACAGCATTCAGATTGCCATGCTTAAGCGGTCTTTGTGAACTTATTATAACTGATGCACGTGCTGGCGTAATCACAGGTTGTCGACGTTTCGACCCCAATATGGTGAAGTATCGATGGAGGACTTACAGTGGGTCTTTCTCAGGACGGGGGTTGACGGGGCCAAAAGCTGTGATGCTTTGATCCTGATTAAACTACAGTGTACCCACATGATTATCTGACTTGGCTTGTGTTTATATTTCGCAAAACTCTATCCTATCTTTATCTTTTGCTTTTAAATGAACGTGTACTGGGACCCCTTCTCAATGTACAAATCACAAATTATGGCTTGTAGCCTATGGTCTCAAACGCATAAAAATGATCACACTACCTGTTGGCAATCACAGACTAGAGTAAGCCAAAAGAAATCCCTTAGGGGTACTTTTTTGATTCCTCAGGGAGATGGGCACCTAACATTCACAATCATCGACTCAAAATGAGTCAGACTATAGATACTATGTTCAATACACCATTACCAAGTGGAGGTAAAGCTATATCAACTTTACTGGAAATTTATAAGACTCAATGTATTTCCACATCAGCTTATGATGCAGGGATGAGGGGACACGCGAACGGATTTTGTAGACACCTCCTTGCAGTGCCTCCCTCAACCTCTTACTTTAAAATGGCATATATAAAAGTCTTTGTGAAATGGGGACCAAACCCTCTGTGGATATCTGCCTGGCTCAATCTTGAAGCAACACTAAATCAATCCATAATTAATGACTGCCTTTCTTGTGAACATGGACTTAAAATACAATTGCTATCCTATCACCAGCAATGTTTTAAAGGGATAGGGTAACCCTCACCCTTTGACACACCATCAGCTGTTTGTGCAGCAGACAAAAATATGGTCAATTGTTGTTTGAAAGGTGTCGTCGTACAAGGGAAATTGCAGAGTTATACAAGATTACTGTTAAGTCCTACATCCCTCTTAAAACCTCTTTAGGGTTGGAACAATAACTCGAGACCATACAAGGACAATGGGAAAGGTCTCTCGTATTCCGATTGAGAGCAGGTTTGTATCGGTAGCTCTGGTACCCCTTAGGGCTACATGGCAATGAACTAGGACCTGAATTTGCCCATGCAATAATGTGTTGATTCAGAATCTCTTGCACTTTACCTTTTTTTGTAAATGATATAATAATTTTACAAAGCGATTTTTATTAACAATTTTAAAAATCATAAATTTGCACAATGCAGTTGGTATCCCTTTTCGATCTGTTTTAGGACATAATCGTTCAATCAATCAGGGTTGGTAAAGCGCAACTACTCACCTGTGACGTTCTCAAGGAGCTAGGGGGGCGGGGTCGGCTCCATTGAGTGCTGGGGTCATCAGGAGAGCCATAGAAGAGCCAGGACATAATATTTTTGTCTTGGGATGTCCACAATAACCTGAGACACAACCATCATTACAAGTTGTACAGATTGCTGCAGCAGATGCATCAACCCACTGAGTTCTCTCAAGCAAAAGGTTTTGCTTATTGGACAAATTAGTTGGATAATGTGGTCCGCCCATGCTCAGCAGGGATAGAGGTGGAAGGTAAATAGATGTGCCCGAGATATAGTGCAAGCGAAATAAGTCAAAGGGTGAGGGTGGAAGGCAGTGAAGCTGCTGGGAGGAAAAGGAAAAATCCATGCTTGGTTCCAAGAGCATGGTCTAGTAACAGGATGACTTGTCCGAGACTATCGTGAGGTACATCGGTCAGTGTCACCTATGATGCTTGCCAGCTGGCAGGAAAGTGGGGAGAATTGTTGAGGCGGCCAGCTTTGGCAACTTACATTTTTTATGGTACTGCAGAGGATTAAGAAATTGTTGTATACTGTCCGATTAGTCTCTGGGCTGATCCAAAATGTGATTGAAAGAGTCTCAAAGGGGAGTTACCCACAACATCAAGTTGCTGAAGGGACCTAACTCAAAGCCCACTCTCTGTATACTGAAACAGTAAGAAAAGCTAAGATCTGCTCTGTGAGCAAGACCTAATACCTAATAAAATTAAAGAAACTTGTCTTTTGCCAGTGGCATGCAGATAAAAGAGCTCCAGTATGGGTTTAAGGTTAGAAAAACTGATCTGTTGAGTCCATCACTTCCAGTGATGCTGACAACCCTTAAATTGTCTTGTTGAGACCAGCCAACAGTGAACAAGTCACACATGTTTACAGTTGCTGGAAGATGCTGGTCTCGACCCCACACTTTCCTGTAACTGCAGTTTTTTCCATGACACAATTTAGAAAGATGCTTTACCTAGTGCACCATCCATTCAGGTAACTGTTCTTTACCGAATCACAGTGTATTCGTCTCAGAAACACTCAGATGCGACTTGGAAGGGACATGTTTGGTTCTACCAACAAACCATTAAAGCAAACATATATAATAAAACAACCAATCTGTTCTGCAAAATAAAGGACGACTGGAGTGTGTTTTGGTAAAAAAATAATTTACAATTTTTATTCAAGTTATTGAACGTCTAAATATCTGGGGAAATTAATGTTTTTCCTGAGCAAGTTATGCAAATAAGGTAAAGAGATCGAAACATTTTGATGAAATAGACAATGTAGCTACATTTGACATTATAAACAAAGATAAAACATAGCCCGTAGTTGTGATTCCTAGTAAAGTGCGAGCTGAAATGATGCGAAAACATGAGCAGGCAATGCAAACAAAACAAACGACGGGAGGTTCATCAATAATAAATAAACGATGAACAATGTGCTATGCTGACAACATCAGCCAGGAATGACAACATGGTTACAGGTGAGCAAATAGTAGAAGTACTAGAAAACACTTGTATTAGCTCAGTGCAATGAATGCAGAGCAGATTGGCGGACCTCAAACAAAACAAGAGATAAGATTGTATATTACAAAATATATGTCCACTAGTAAAGCGCACAGCACAGGTTCTCTGACAATACATTAGTGCAGTGAACTCAGTGTACCGTGACTATATTTTAAGGAGCTCAGATAGACCTATTGTTTACTCTTTAATTGTCTACGCAAGGCTGTCATCCTAGTTTGGTCTATGCCAAACAACAACCCGACATATGGCAAACAACAACCCGACAAGTTGCTCTTGTATACACCGCTACATCTATAAGTCATGAAGCGAGAATAGCTGACAAAGTGCTTTTTCAAAATAAACTGTGTGAAACCTACGCCCACTCACCAATGTATCAGATGTTCCAGATCTTCATCTCTATAAACAGATAGCACGTGGTAAAGAAGTGTATGCATCTTATGTCAGTTGTGATTCCTCTATTTAGTTAGTTAAGCCCAAAACAGATAAGGGAGTTCGCACAGTATGTTGACCTTGACTTTACTGAATTCTAATATATATGACATTTCTACAGGATTTTGCAGACCAAGTGACATTGCTGTATGGGAATCATATGGCCAGAGTCTGTTGTCATTTGATCAGCTCGGACAAATATACTTTCCAAAGAGGATTAAGGGAGGGCTGGTCCTATTATTTTTATCAAGAGTACATTCACACTTAAGAATCCACAATAGTCAGTTAAAAAATAAAAAATAAAGATAAATGTGCGACAAAAGCCAGCTTCTATCGGCCAATAAGTCTTTTAAATGTAGATTATAAATGATTGACTAAGGTCTGGGCCGCTAGGATTATCACTGAGCCAGAGTGGATTTGCAACCAATAGACAAATGACTTCAAATGCTAACTTTTTAATACAGGCAGTTGCATTTTTTTTCCTGTAATCAAGACGCTGCAGCAATAATAATGCTGGACGCCGAGAAGGCGTTTTTTGATTTAGTGAATTGGGATGTTCTGCTGTATAGTCTGCATCAATTTGGATTCCCAGTGCAGTTTAGAACTATGATTAGGGAACTTTATCAAGGGGCACAGGCCAGAATAGTGATGAATTCTAAAGTTAGAGGAACTCTTACACTCAGGAGAGGGACAAGGATGCCCCCTCTCTCCTATTTTCTTTGCTCTTTTTATTGAACCATTGGCTGTTAAGATTCGGAGCACAAAGGTAATCCTTCCACCCAGGGCTTTAAGTGGGCCGGGTCTGTCCGGGTCTGAGCACCGGCAGTTTTTTTTTGGGGCCCTCGAAACGGGTCTCTATCGGGCTCTATTTTCGTGGCTACTAAAGGTAGTCCGTTCCTTATTTTTTTTTTTTTTTCGGACCCGTTTTGAGGGCCCAAAAAAAAACTGCCGGTGCTCAGACTCTGCCCACTGTTGCTGCACTGTTAGGCAGTGCTTTAAATGGAAAAAGAGAAGTGCCGGTACTCACCAAATTGATAGGGGTGAGCCTGGGAGGTGCGTGTCTGGGGGCGTGGCTTCAAGGCAGCCTTGTACACTATCAGCATTTTCTTCTTCAATGTTCAAAGTGCCTTTGGCCAAGTTCTGCCCATAGCTGCAGGGTGTAATTAGCGTTTGTTGTAACTATATATAGCCTGAACTTAGCCCGAGGGCATTAACATGAGAAGCAGAAGTTTTACGCGAAAGCAGACTTTTTTTTTTTTTTCTCAAGGCACTCTGACAGACAACGGATCTGCAAACTTTCCCTATAACTCACAGCGCGACAGTTCCAATGTCGAGACCTCTAGCTTAGAAAAACACAGGTGTCTTCCTGTCCTGTTGCGCTGTCAGGGTGTGAGCAGGGTCGGCCTGTTTTAACACCTTATTGTCCCTTTCTTCGCGCTCCTTTCACCGTCTCACCCCTGCTGATACACACACCAACAGACCCATCACCGTGAGGCAGCTAAACTATCGGTGATTTAGGTGAGCTGGGGAGGTCCCGAGGCGTTTGGGTTCAGGGGGCAGTCACTGCTTAGCTCAACTCAAAAAGGAACCCCTGCTGCCGCATTTCAGTCTCTATTAGCAAGGGCGCCAAATTTCTCTCCGCCTAAGGCGCTATCTTATCAAATGCCGGCTCGGAGTGTAGGGCTGCAGCCGCAACCTAGGCCGGAATCCACTCGACATTAACTGTCAAGCACCCATAACCTAGAGACTGACCACAGCATGCCACTAGGAGTACCGGTACACTCTTAACACAAGGAGAAGTCCCGGTACTCAATGGGAGAACACGGAGAAGTGCCGGTACTCATGATTTTCTTAAGCACACAGTGCTAGTTATTTTGATTTAGACCACGCCCCTACTCGGGTAGGCCACGCCCCTTCAAGACATTAACCACGCCCCTTTTAGAGCACCCCCAGTTTTTTTTTCCCCACTTAAAGTACTGCTTCCACCTATAGTAGGCATGCCCAAAATAAAGCTATTTGCTGATGATTTTATTCTGTACTTAAAAGCAGATGATGCCAATATACAAAGAGTGTTTGACTTGATCAAAACATTTACTAATATAGGAGGGTATAAGATCAGTGCCAAAAAGACAGAAAACCTTTTATTTAAGAGGAGTGATAGGATTATGGAATATTAAAACTGGTCCCAGGATGCTTGTTTCCGGTCCAGGAATGACCTGGGCTGGCAGTTCGACTGTTACCATAGGGAGCAGGGTCAAGACTGATTTGCATATAACTGGGTCCAAACTGAGGTGACTTGGTGAGCAAAACAACGGTGGATTTAACCCAGATCTTTTGACTGGGGGTGAGTGTTTGAAAAGTTTCAGGACTCCGTCCATCATCTTTTTGTGTTTGCCAACTTTCTAAAGGAGGCATTTTCAAAATTGTAATCTAAAATTCGACTTTACCATTAAAAGTGATTTTAAATTACAATTCATTTGATTATACACATTATATTTCTACCAGCTTCCAATCAGACGTTAGCGCTTATTAAATGTAATAAGGTAACCCAGTGTTATCCAATGGGACAAATAGGCCTTACTGTGATGAAAAAAACAAATTTTGGAGTTTTCACTGCCAGGACATGTAAACTTAAACCCACATGTCCTACTTTTTAAATACAATGCACTGCCCTATGGGCCTACATTAGGAGTGATTTATGTGGATTAAAATGGAAGATTTAGGTTTATTTTACAAAGTTGAATTGGCAGTTTAAAAAAACTGCACTACAAGCTGCAGTGGCTGACCTGAGAGAAGATTTAAAGAGCTACTTTAGTGGGTGCACAATGAGTGCTACAGGCCCACTAGTAGTAGTTAATTCTTTTTTTTTTTTTTTTTAATAAATTTCTTTATTACCAACATGAAAGAAAAAGAAAGATTAATACATTTTATACAATTCAATAAGTTTTAGGCAAATAAGTACAGGCATAGGAACAGGTAATTATATCATTTCTATAAATATATTATCCTTCATATCTACCTATATAACTATTAGCCCTCATTGCAGGGGAGAGGGGGGGGAGGGAAGAGAAAAAAAAAAAAAAAAAGGGGGGGGGGAGGGGGAGAGAAGAGGGACCCCTTTTGCAAACATTTTCAGAATAGTGCACCCCATATCTTATTTACTTTACATAATGCCTTCATCCCTCTCGTTTTTGCCAATGCTAGTTCCATATCATATGTTTCTTTAACTAATCCCCACCATTCAATGGTCGATGGAGGTGTGGGTAAGATCCATGCACGGGCGATTGTTAACCTTGCGCTAGCCAGTAGTATTGAAATTAAATCTTCATATCTGCTTGTAGTGTTCTGGGCTCCAGTTAATACCTCTGTTGCTGAGATCGTCATTACACTCCCTAGTTTTTGAGAGATCAGATCGGTTATCGTTGACCAAAACCTCTCTAATGCAGGACATAAAAAAAACATATGTTTTAGATCAGCAGACTGTAGATTGCACTTTGGACATTTTGTGCGTTCGCTAAAAGAGCCATGGGAGGACCATTTTGATATTCTTTCTGGAGTGTAATATAATTGACAGATTGTTTTAAATTGTTGTATCCTAAGGTTGGAAGAATATACAGAGTTATTAAGCCTAGAGAGAGCCCGTGTTATGGTGTTAGCTGTCACTGATGCCCCTACACTGCGTCCCAAGTGCTCAGCTAATCTGTGACAGTCATCTGGCTTAAATGAGCATAAGATTTTGTAGCCAGTGCTAATTATTGATTTTAAGTTATCTTTATGCATATAATCCCATATAAGCGAACCTGAGATGTTTGTCAGTTGCATTCTACGGATAAGATAATCTCGAATTTGAAAGTATTTAAATTGCATGCCTGACGTTATTTTATATATAATCTGTATTTTTTCGAAAGTCATAAACCCATTTTGATCATATATATCGCCCAGGTATTTTATGCCCAGGCTAGCCCATCGTTTACCCTCCATGTCTTGAAAGATTTCTGGCAAACCTGGGTTGCCCCATATGGGCAGCTTATCGTGATAAAATGATGTGTTACAATTAGAAGTAATTGCAAACCATATATTGACAACATCGCGTGCCACCAGTTAATTCATAGACCCTGGGTACATGTAGTATCACTTTACTAGGGAATTACATGTAAATCCAATATGGCAATCAGGGTACGCCAATTTTACCACTTTTTAGGGAGAGAGCACAAGCACTTTAGCACTGATTAGCAGTGATAAAGTACACAGACTTAATGCCAACAAAAACTAATTTAGAAAAGCAGGAGGAGTGAAGGCAAAAAGTTTGTGGGTGTCCCTGCAGATAGGGCTTAGAACATTAATTATAAATGGCAACCCATTTATTATGCACATAAAATTCATGAAGAGATAAATAATTATGATTGTAATTTAGATGAAAGAAAAAAATCCAAACGTAAATATAAAATCTTTTTAAAAATATTAAAGCATTTCAATTTATTCTACCAATATAAAACATATTAAAATATATTCCACCATTATAAATAAGATTTAAAATATGTAATAAAAATCAATATTTCTCACCTATCTAAAACAACTGCAAAAATAGTGTATAATTAAAAAAACATAGAAAAGTAAATATAATTTCATATTAAACACATTCAAAGTATCTTTCAAAATCAGGATAAAGTAATATGTAGTTGTTGGACTTATCCCTTTTTGCAGGGGATAAAGTAATATGTAGTTGTTGGACTTAGCCCTTTTTGCAGGGTCATCCCTGAACATTTTGCCTTTCTCCTGTATTTTTTTCTGACCTGTTGTTGGCTGTTTTATGACTCTGGGCACTTTACCACTGCTGATCAGTGCTAAAGTGTGTATGCTCTATATTGTAAATTGATGTATGGATTAGTGACTCCATGATTGGATTATTTGATTTACTGGTCAGACCCTAGTACAGTGCACCATGGTTGCCCAGGGCTTGTAAATCAAATGCTGCTAGTGGGCTTGCAGCACTGGTTGTGCCACCCACCAAAGCAGCCTGTAAAGTATGTCTCAGGCCTGCCATTGCACAGCCTATGTGCAGTCTGGTACTGCCATGTTTACTGGCCAAGTGCACCCACTCGCCAGTCCCTAAACCTTCCCTTCTTCATATCAGACACCCCTAAGGTAGGCCCAAGGGCAGGGTGCATGATAAGTAAAAGGTAGGACATGACCTGGCGTGTGTGGCATGTCTTAATAGTGAATTACAGCCATTTTCGTTTTTCACTATTGCAAGGCTAGCTGTTCCCCATAGGCCAGATTGAGCAGTTTGATTATAACACCTTATAATCCTAACTGACCCAGGGAACATGGTAGAAATCCGAGTTTAGTATGCCTGAACTCAGAATGATAAAATACATCTTTTAGCGAAGTTGGTTTTAACATTCTGTGTTTGAAAATACCACTTTTTGAAAGTAGATATTTTCTTGCCTAACTATCCAAGCCTGCCCCTATGAGGGTGTGTATTCCTTGTCTGGAGTTTGAGTGACAGGGGTTGGGGGATTCCAGGAGCCAGGGTGAGTCAGGACAGGGTTGAATAGACCTATCTGCATGTAGAGTGGTGGGAGGAGTTGCACCTGGGGCCTGAATAGGGTTGTGCCTGCCTTCCACAATGCTGGCTCCACCTCCTGTGGTCTGTCTGATGTACCTGGCCCACACTGTCAAAGGAAAGAAGGAGTCCTGTAAACAAAATGCTCCAAGACTGACCAGAACTGGTTTGGACTAGGCAAAGAGAATATGAGTATAAATACTGGGGCCCAGACCCCAAGACCTTAGATCACTTCTGGAACAACAAGACAAACCTCTGCCAAGGAGAAGACCCAAGGAAGCTGTAGGAGTAGGACTGCCCCCTGCCAGTGTGCTGTGTTGCTGGGTTGGCCTACAGTGGTGTCTTTAAAGCCAAGGAGATTAGGAGGAACTTTCAAAGAACTTTCCTCATCTTGCTGAATATTACTCCAAGTCCTTGAACTTGTGCTTGCCTCCTGCTAAAGTCTCAGGGACAAAAGACTTCAACACCAGCTCCGCTCTGAATTTCCTTGCTGGGAATTCTGTCTGCAGAAGCCTGCGTGTCGCTGGGAGCGTGACTCAACGAGAAGAAGCGTGTCGCAGTCGCAGCTGTTGCCGTCGCATTGCCGTTGAAGTGTGTCGCCGCTGCAGAGGTCGCCGCCACATCACCAGAGAAGTGTGCCTTTGTCAAAGCTGTTACCCGACGCATCACCGGAGAAGCGGGTCGCCGCTGCAGAGGTCGCCGTCGCATCACCGGAGAAGCATATCGCAGGGCCTGGCATGGCTCCAAAGCTACAGAGTCGCTGCACGGCCGCTGGGCGTGCACGCATCGTCTTCACATCGTCGCACCGCATCAAGGGTGCCATCTTATCGCATCGCACCGGATTGTCGCATCGCACCGAGGCACCATTTTCTTGCATCGTAACCGGAAAGCAGTACGAGAATCAACGCATCACCTCCTCTCCGGTAAGGGCCAAGACGCATCCCCTACTCTGCGTAAGCATTGATTGGCGACACATCATCTCCCCCGAAGCAAGGAACCAATGCATCTCCATCCCTCTGAACCTTTTGTTTATTTTGCGTTACGCATCCAGGTACTTTTGTGAGAACTGTGTTGCATTTATCATCAACTTGAACGAAGTGACTTCTACCATCTTTAAGTCTATTTTGAGTAGAGTATTGTGGATTTCTGTCGTTTGTGGTCTTGTGTTAAGTCTATAGAAAGAATACTTATTTTTATAAAAACCTGTGTGGTGTCCAATTGTAGTGTTTTCACTGTATTACTGTATGTGTTCATAAATGCTTAACACACTGCCTCTGAGATAAGCCTGTCTGCTCGTGCCAAGCTACCAAGGGGGTGAGCACGGGTTATCCAGTAGGGTAATTCCCTTTCCCTGACTTAGAAGCAAGGGTCTCTATTTGGTCAAAGGTAACTACCTCTGCCAACTAGAGACCCCCAGTTCTAACAGTAGTAAAATAACTCCAGTATAAAATTACTAAAAAATAAAATCTATTCAAATAAATTATTCTAACTACAATCCAACTAAATCATGGGAACATGCATATATTGTTGGGTATGGAAATCGAAATTACTAATCTAACTCCAATTATAAATCGACACTGAAGAAGGCACATACATTTGGGAGTGAAATTCACCACTGTAACTCCAAACTAATAAGTACTGGAGAAAATGTATCCATTGGTGGCTCTAACTTACTATTCTAACTCCATTGTAATAAACATTGGAGAAAGTGCATGCATTGGGGGCTAGGGGTAGGAACACCATTCTGCCTCCAATTTATCAAACATTAGGGAAGTGCATACAGGGGGTTGGGGGCAAAAACTGAATATTAAAACAAACAATGTGGAGAGTGAGACATTGTGAGGGTCAGATGTACTATTCTAACTCCTATATAACAAACATTGGGGAAAGTGCATACATTGGAGGGTCAAGTTTACTGTTCTAACTTCAGTCCAACAACCATTTAGTAAATTGCCTACATTAGGGGGGGTGAGACATACTATTTTAACTTCAGTCAAACAAACATTTGGAAAAATCCAAATATTGGGTGACAAATAAAACATTTACAAATAAAACAAAATGTAAAATGTTTCATAAATGTAAATATACCAGACCTAAAACAAATCATAAAAATTTTACCAGGACAGCAAGACTAGTGACTTGAAAAACCTACTCGACCTAACTGTAATTTTCTTGACCCGTAAACAGGTCTCCAATTGTGTGACCCAAGGCAAATATTTTCTTTCACAAAGCCTTCTTTTTCTTCATTATCAAGTATGAGCGCACCTTCAAAAGTGCTAGTTCAGCATATATGCTGTACAAAAAACACTCCATGTATTGTAAGACTCTAGTACACATGATCCATGACTTGCCTCTAAATTCACAAATAACATTGTCATCAGGGTGGGGGCAAGAATGTTTCTCAGATTATGTTTAAAAACTCACTTTTAATAAAGACTCTCAATGTTGTGATGTAATCTGACGTGGTAAGGTTAACCATTTCAGTGCGTTAAAGTAGTCCACTTTAAAAAAAGTTGAAGACACTGTATCCCCTTCTAACATGATCAATGGAGTATGATTTACACTCCAAATATTTTTAAAGCTCAATTCTCCCTGCTAATTTGTTGGCTTGCCCTGTTGTAAAGAGCAGAAGTGGGTGAGATGCTGGAAAACACCAGCAGCAGGGATGTCCTTTTGGGAAGAAAGAAAAGATAAAAACTGAGTTATAGGAACTCATGGGGAACCACTAATGACTACATCAAGTGTTCAAGATGTGAATACAATTGTGTCACTGCAAATAACAGATGTGAAGGACTTTGTATGTAGCCGTTGGTGAATTTTGGAGCACATTGTCACAAATATATTACTAAAACTTGATGTGGGATTGCACTTATGTTATGTTATTGGATTTTTATAACACGCGCAGTTACTCCTGAGAGTGTCCCGGCGCGAGCCTATGAGGTGCTGGTTGAGAAGCGATTAAAACAGATACGTTTTGAGCGGTTTCTTAAATTGCCCCAGATCCTGGATGCTGCGCAAAGAAAAGGGCAAGGAATTCCAGGCTGTGGCTGCCCTAACGGCAGGAGATCTGCCCCCCATTCTTTGAAGGAGCACACAGGGTATCTGAGCAAGCAGCTGAGATGCCGACCTCAGGTGTCTGGCAGGCGTGTAGAAAGCAAAACGCTTCCTGCGGTATACAGGCCTCCAGCATACAAAGCACGATGTGATATGACCAGGGCTTTAAACTTAACGTCTTTCATAACAGGTAGCCAGTGTAGCATACGCAGATGTTGTTTGATGCTCTTATTAATGGGAATGTTGAGCACCAGCCAAGCTGCTGCGTTCTGGACCACCTGCAGTTTTTTAAGAGTGTAATCAGGAAGGCCCAGATACAACCCATTGGCATAGTCTACTTGAGAAAGGATCAGTGCCCTAGTCACTGTTTCCTTCGCTGTCCTTGGTAACAGTGGAAGGAATTTCTTAAGGGACTTTAATATCCCAAAGCAGCTCCCAGCCAATTTTTTAATCTGGGTCAAGAAGGACAACTGCTAGTCGAACCAAACACCCAGATTTTTTACTGGTAATCCAGATGAAGATGCATAGGATAGTCGGACGGCCAGAGAGATTCCCTGAACCAGGGGGGAAGGGGGGGGGGGGGAAACTTTCCATAAAGAGGATTTCTGACTTATCCTCATTACATTTGAGCTGAGCAGCACAGAGCCATTGAAAAACAGCTGTCAGACACTCTTTCGCCTTCACTTGATTTACAGATAGCACATTTTTAATTGAAATGCCCACAAAATGTCCCAATTGAGGAAATATTAATTTTATGATTTTATGACCAGTTATGTCCCCTATCTTAGACCCCAACGGCTCCATGTACATGCTACAAGTACATGTATGTTCCCTCCAGTTCCAGCTATGAAGACGCAAATACATGTGCGTCCAACGTCAACATGCCCTCTTTCAGATCCGCCATGAATGGGTCGAATATTCCATTCCTAAGTATGATTGGCCACCGACTTTATATGGTTCACTTTTCTAGTTTTACAGTTCAGGCGAGTAGGCCCTGAATTCTGTCATCAAGCCTTTTCCTGCTTCTGCCTCTGAAATGCTCCAGCCTGGACCTGCATCCGTGTCCATGAACTTTGTCTTGCTCTCTGCGCGGCTAACGGTGCCGGACGCGGCCTGTTGCCTGCCAAAAACTGTATTCAGCCTTCAAGTTATCTGCTCCGCTCCTCATCCAATGCATTCCTGTCTAGTAGTTTAGGTAAACATCCTTCCAGCTACCGAGCAAAGGGCCCAGCCTCGCTGTCTTTATGCAAGTAATTCATAGCCCCTGTTACCATGGAAGATTCCTGCCCCCTCGCATCTCATGTAGACGCTTGTACATGCACTAACAGTCAGTATAGAATAGATTCCGTCCGAGAGACCTTTCCTTTTGGATAAAACAGTTCCTTAAACAAAGATATTAGATACGATTTGGGATTAGGTTGACCTGACCCCCCAGACTTCTGTCTCCATATGTAGAGCTAAATGTCAATTCCCCTTCACCCTCTAGTTGCACGTCAATTACACGTCAATCACACGTCATGCGGCTGCGCGCGCATCTCTGCCAAATATTTCTGCTGACACTGCAGGATTCTCTTATGGATCCACCCACTTGTGACATCATTTTAAATGACGTTTCTAGTATACGCCTGTATTTACGCCTATTTTCATTACGTATGTGCATTCTTATCTGTATTATCAGCTGTTACGCCTCCTGCATCTGTCTTAATGCAATGCTTTTCATATATATATTGTTACTTGTCAATAATGTATTGCCTATCCCTTCCTGAACCTTCGTAGTGATGGAATAAGATTGCCTAGTTCGAACTATAATTCCTTTGTAAGGAATAAAGCCCTTTTCAGAACCTCTAATACCACGGATTCTGCCTCTTATTTTGACTGAGTTATTCTTACTAGACTTTACCGCATAAAAAATAGTACAGGTAATTTAAATATTTACCACACAATCATGAGCAGTTTTACTGATAAAAGTGTATAGCATATAACGGAGAATCGGCTTTCAGCAACTATTTTTCATTTGTACATCACCAGTAAAGTGTTCTGATTTGATTTAATCCGATTCATGTCCAAAGCAAAATCTTTGTTCCATTGCACTTTTAAGTAAAAAAAAATGTTTTCTTATCTCCTGGTATATTTTTGAAGTATTTGTACCATTAATTTAAAATTTATTTAAAGGGGGGCGTGGCCAAGATGGCGAGCATGTAGGATGTGCTTTTGCTTCGTCTCCCTGCTCCCAGGCGCCAAATCTGCCTTAAATTGCATTTTTCGTTTCCCCAAAGCACAGAACCTCAGGAGACATCCACCCCAGTCGGGTAGCAGCTTTGAAACGGTGCGCAATGCGGCTGGGGTCCAGAGAGCTTAACTAACCTCTACACAGCGAGCCGCGATGCAGTATGTTGGAAATGGTGCCCGGATCCACTTGCTCTAACGAAGGCAGCTGAGATGCACTGGGAGCATCGCGGGCGTCGGCGGGACAGTTCAGAGCCCTTTGGAGGCCGGGGTACAGCAAAGGAAGGTGGGCTGGCCGGCCAGAGCGGGCCCCAGTGACAAGGCACCAGAAGCGGGGGACGAGAGCCAGCCAGTGGACAGGAGCCTAACGGGCTGAATGAGGCCTACACCACGAGCAGCTGGGTGGGGGGGGGGGGGGCAGCGGCCCGCCAGCGAGGGGCTTCGGCCAGACGCATCGACTGGCATCCCCAGCGCCGACACAACGCAGAGACCAGGGCCCTCCTTCCGCCTATCACTGAATCAACGGGCTGTGCTGCTGGAAACCTGGGTTGAACCGGAGAACTGAGAGAGACCCGCAAGTAATCACTGAGGTGGTAAGAGGGGCACTGAGTCGGCTGGCTGGGAAGTTCAGCAGCGCAGGGGGGCATCGGCCAGATTTATCGGCTGGCGCCCAAGAGGAGCTGGTGCAGGCCTATCAGCAGCAGCCCCAAAATCGGTAACCCACACCATACCCTCTGCCACCGGGGGGGCTCAATACGGAATCGCGTGGATTGGGGGGTGGAACCCCCTGAGAGCAAGGCCCCTCTGAGCTGCGAAGTCCGCCCTGATAGAGTGCGGCCGGAGGCACTGCGCTGCAGGAACCCGAAGGTGGGAATCCAGAGGCGGAGATTGGACACGGCAGAGAATGTGATGCCTGGTAGGCCGCAAGACGCTCTGACGCAAAGGGCCCGGGGTCCTGCACTATCTAACAGTGGCACGAACACGGACTTAACGGAGCACCAGCCGGGGAAGCGACCGGCAACCGGGACTGGACACTGTGCTGCCTCACCCTTTTGGTGGATGCCCCACCAATAGCTAAGGGGTGGGCACTGCAGAGGCCAGATCCCTCAGAGAGGTCTAGCGGGGACAAGGATTGCAGACGGAGGCAGACCGGGCGGTGTGGTGACCCGCCAATGCACGTACAGGCATCTTAAAGGGATCGAGCTAGGTGACCCTGCAATAAGGAATATTAGTGGCCAGACCAGAGAACCAGCAAACAGACGAGGCAGCGGGCATTACTGCGCTATGAGCCCGGGGTTCTCAGGCGAGCTGACCCTGTGTGCGTGAGCAACAACGCACAAAGGCATAACTTGCGGATAGGCAGCAGGTTCAACAGCAGGGCGACTGAGACACAGGAGACAAGGGCAAGGTTCACTCACCTGGATAAGAGGGGCATCGGCCAGGTCCATCGACTGGCGCCCATGAGTCTCCGGGGGCTCGGAGAGTCGTCCTGGCCAGTACAGGGGGGGAGCTAGTCACCCATCGAGGAGAGCAATCCACACACTCAATATACCGGCCTTGTCCGAGGCTTTGGGGCTCAGGAGAAGTGGACACTCGTGGGAGCTGACCTGAATTTAGTCATGGATGCGTCAGCGGACAGGTCTGGTCACAGGTACGCTCAAACAGGAGCAATCTCTGTGGAGGGCCGGCAGTGGCTCCAGGATCAGGGGCTCATAGATTTATGGAGGGTGGCTCATCCCCACGCCTCACAATTTTCCTACTACTCCCACGCACATCACATGTATGCCCATTTAGATCACTTGCTGGGTACGGCAGGTGAAGGATGTTATCATAACGCCGGCGGCCTTATCCGATCAAGGAGCGGTTCAAGTGACCCTGGGGGTGCCACAGCCACGAAGACCGGGGGGGTTGGAGGTTGAGAGAGAGCATGTTACACAGACCAGCCATGCAGGAACAGATACTCAAATGCATCACAGATTATCTCGCCACGAATGACTCTCCGGAGGTCTCTAGGTCCACCTTATTGGGGGCCCTTAAAGCAGTAGTACGGGGTGAGCTGAATGCGATTTCTTCCGCCGAAAACAGGGAGTATAAGGTGAAATGCGAACTGCTCATGGCCCAAGTCTTGGAGTTAGAAAGGGTCCACAGCAGGACTGGGCCACCAAGGGTCTGGCGTCAACTGAAAGAGGAACGAGACCAGTTGGCGGATCTCGACCTCGACAGGGCCGAATAAGCGGCGCTCAGGCTTAAGCACTCCTACTACATAGGAGGCGATAATACAGGGCGCATGCTTGCAAACAAATTGCGAGCCCGCACCTTACACCCTAAGGTACACACGCTCAAAACAACTGCGGGGACCACTGTCGACAAAGATGAGGAGGTAGCTTAGATCTTTCAATCCTTTCATGCTGAGCTCTATTGCCGGGAGACCCCTTAACCTGCTCAAGTCGACGCTATCTCAAGGGATCCCACATAACCGTCCTGGCTCCAACCCATGCAGACGGGTTAGATGCAGCCATTCGTGTGGAGGAGGTCATAGGTGCGATCTCACGTCTTAAGCTTCAGAAGTCACCGGGACCGGACGTTTTTTCAGCCGGGTTTTATAAAACATTCTGCACGGTGCTGGCCCCGGTATTTTAACTTCTTCACGGGCCCGGGGACGATTCCCTTGAACATGCTGGCGACTTCCATAGTCGTACTGCCGAAACCCGGAAAAGATAAGTCCCTGTGTGGATCCTACCGACCGGTGTCGCTGCTTAATGTGGACCTGAAGTTGTTCACGGGTATACTAGCAGCGAGGCTGGGGCCCCTTATGCCAGGTATCATTGAACACATCCAGTCCGGTTTCATCCAAAACCGGCAAAGCAGCGACATTACCAAACACCTATTTCACCGTATCGATAAGGCTCACCGCACAGATATGGATGCCCTTCTGTTATCGGTGGATGCAGAGAAGGCATTCGACCGTGAGGACTGGGACTTTTTAGATCGCACCTTGGTCCGTTTTCGGCTCAGGGAGAGGTTTCGGGCCTGGGTCGTGAGTTGCTACAGCAAGCCCACGGCGACTATAAGAGTTAATGGAGTTACATCCCGACCATTCGAGATACAACGGGGAACCCGGCAGGGTTGTCCGATGTCGCCCTTTCTTTTTGCCCTCTACATTGAACCGCTCGCTTAGAAGATCAGGGATAACTCTGACATATCGGGCATTCCGTTTGGAGGTGAGAGGCATACAATAAGTCTTTATGCGGATGACATTATCGCCTCCCTTGAAACTGCAGCGCGGTCGGTCCCGGCGTTTTTACAGAAGCTGGAGGCCTTCGGCCGGGTCTCGGGGTTCTGGGTTAACGTCGGGAAGTCTGTGATCCTATGGCTGAACCAAACAGGTCACTCACTCGCCGCGAGCGGGATCACATACGCGGGTATACAGGTGAAGGCGTCTGTGCCCTATTTTGGCATCGAATTGGCCCCGTTATTGTCCCAAACTGTAACGCTCAATTATACCAGATTAGCCTCTCAAATTGCTCAGGACTTACACCTGTGGAAGCATTACCAGCTAGCCCTTCTGGGACAAGTGGCAGCAATTAAGATGTCCATCCTACCCAAAGCATTATACCGCCTCCAGACAATCCCGATTTGGCCTCCGCCCAGTACTCTCCAGAAACTGCAACAAGCAATACAGCACTTTGTATGGGCGGGAGTCCGGCCTCGGCTACAGAAAGAACTGGGCTACTTATGACCGATGAGGGGGGTTGGGGATACCGAATATCCTAGAGTATTTTAGGACAACACAGCTTCAATATCTTGTGGAGTGGAGCAGGTCTGAATCCGAAAAGAGATGGCTGTTCCAAGACAGGGCGCTGGCCAAGCTGTTTCTTTGGAAGGTCCCATTCCTTAAGCGTGAGGACAGACCTCCCAATCTTAGGGGCTCCCCTGTCACACATTCATTGTTAAGGGTTTGGGTCGCCATTAAAAAAGGGTTGTCCTCTTTCCCTTTCCAATGACTCCCATCCTCAACAATAAGGACTTTTATCCCGGGGTGACGAAAGGGTGTTTCCGAGGTGGAGGGAGGCGGAATGCAAAGCAGCAGGGCACTTTTTAGATCTGGAAGTGATTCTTTCCTTCCATGACATGCGTGCAGTTTATGGCCTTCCAGACACCGAATGGTTCCACTATCTGTAACTAAGGCATTGGCTACTTCATGCAGAGGTGCTACCTAAGGTCTCTAGGAAATTGATGACATTTGAAAAATGGCTTTACACGAAGACCACGGATAAGAAAATGATCTCTGAGTTATATGAGGCGCTACGTCCTCAAGTGCCGTGAGAATCCTTGGCTGGATGGAGGAGATGGGCGAGGGAGTTGGGGAGGGACCTCACGGCAAAGGAGTGGATGGATATCTACTCTCACGCTACCCACACTAAACGTAATATCGCTAGTAGAGAGACGGCAGTTAAGGTTGCTATGTACTGGTACTTGACGCCGGTCCGTCTGCATAGAGGGAACCCTGATCGTAGCCCAGCTTGTTGGCATGGGTGCAGGGCGGAAGGCACGCTAGTTCACTTATTGTGGGAATGCGCAGAATTGGCGAGATATTGGTCGGCAATCCTGGATTATGTAGATCGCCACTTCGATACGCAGATCTTGAGATTTCCGGCCTACGTGATCTTGGGCCTGCCTAATCCGCTGACATATCCACTACGGTCCAGAAAAGGGAAACAAATGGGGCTAGCGTCCAAAACATCTTATCGCATTGGGGAACACGGGTGAAACCAACATATTCAGGGTGGCTACACCGATTATGGTACATTCTCGGGATGGAACGCATACAGGCCTCACTCACCAACTCCATGACGAATTTTAATGAAATCTGGCAGCCGCTGCTCTCACTTTTGTCCATTGAGATGAACGAAATCACATGCCCCAGATACCTGCGTCTGCTCCGCCTTACGGGCTCTGCACTCCCAGTCTAACACAGCTGCAGTACGGTTATGCTTGCGTTGCTATTAGTAGATAGTTCAGTTGCCCCAAGCACACCAGTTCGAGGGAAGGGGGGGGGGGTCTGTTTTTTCATTATTCTGTTTAATGGCAGTGCCACATATGAGATGGAGCGAGATTCCGGACAGTATAGAGACATTACGGACATTTTAGTAAGCCCACTAGGAGCCCTGGTGGGGGTTCCCGGTTATGGCATGTCAAGGAAGACCATGGGTTGTAAAAGGCTCCGAATAGAGAACAGCAGGGTGTAATTTTCTGGAATTGTATGTTATTTTATTGCGGAATACCAATAAAAACAAAGTTAAACCTAAAATGTAGTTAAATGTTGTGTAGCAGAAAAAAAACTGGCATTCTACAAACTTTTATTTTGCATTTGTTGTACCTGTGATAGCAAAACACTGTACCTCGAAAATCAAGACACCCCAAAATTAAACTCAATCGGACGTTGCATATTTACTGGACAGGAGACGGTGTTAAACCTCAATTTAAAGTCCCAAAGGAGAGCATCTAAATCTCCAGGAAATTCTTCTGGCTCAACCCCAATGCTCTTGCATATTAAATCAACATTTATGCAGATTCATCACCACGATGAGCAAATGTATAATTTCTTCAGCAAATTAGGGCACATGAACAATAAAGGTCATACAGCTTTAACATCTGAGCATTAACCCAATCCATGAATAATTATTCAGCCCCTATATATTAATGTCATCTGCAGATGCTTGAACAGAACAAGATACATAAGAACTAATGTGTTATATGAATAAATCGGAAGACTTTGCAACATGTTACAAGTTACAGCTGAACTGGAGAACGTTCATCATGAGCAGAACAACAATACCTAAATTCATTACAGCTGCTTGACTGTGCACTGCTGAACTTTTGTGGAGAGGATGAGCGAAGAGGGGGGAAACATACTGGATGAGTATCAGAGAGCAATCAATCAAATAAACTTTATTCGGTTTTTGTTTGGAAAACCATAAATGTTACACTAATACAAGTACAAAAAAACAATTACATATTAAAACCGGATTTAAGAAATTGTCCTGTACCACAAGATAAATCAGCTAAATTAATAAACATGCTTAAGTAAACAGACTTTACGCATCAATACAGGACCTAGATTTCACAGAAGTTTTTAAAAACCCTAATATAAAAAAGATGCAATCCTCTTTCAACAGTTGAAGATACACAAGAGCCGGTCAAACCTGTCTAAAATTCATATTTTTTAAAATAGGAACCAGAAAATGCCTACGAGGAATTTCATACAGTTTGCATAAAAACTAGAAGTGCAGCAAATCCTGCGGAGACTGTCCGTCGCAGCCACAGGGGGCTAGAACTTGACCTCTGCTAAAACCCTTAGGTCTGGCTAACGAAAGGTGGAAGAGGTTCATCCGAAACCTGGTTAACAAAAACTTCTCATGTGTTGACAGAGACCCCATAAGATAAGGTTCCGTCAACTGCGTTGTTTTGAGCGTTAGATACATCTGAACACTAGGTTTCAGCACCTCCTCAGCTTCCCTGTCCGCTTTTCTGCGAGTCAGAAAGGCTACCTTAGTCAATTCCACATCCTTCTTGACGATAACATAAGGTTTGGAAAATAGATCACGGCGCCCTATCTCTTCAAAACTTCTTTTGATATACTTAAGCCAGGGGATATGAGTCGAATTATCAAGGGACATGCACTCTCTTAAAATCAGATGGTTGAGAGTTAGATCGTTATTCAGCCAGCACTTTAGCCAGAAAATCAGGGTTCGCAGAGCAACAGCGTCACTTAGGTAGGGGACCCCCCAGTTCCTCGTGGACTGCTAAATTAGAAGTTCCACGTAGAACACATAGTAAGCGTTTCAAAAAATCATTCTCCACTACCTGGAGGGAATCTGCGGCAATGTATCCCCAAATTTCACTACCATAGGTGGCTATGGCCAAGCTTTTGGCTTGATACACTTGCAGCATAGCTCCTGTTGGTTTCTTCCCTATTTTAGAGGCAAAGTTAAAAATTACTGCGTATCAGAGATAACTTCCATCTTCGACAAGATGGTGTTTTACAAAGAAAAGTGACCTAGTTAACATACATTAGGAAAACACACTTATACATATCATAGGAATTATTTTTTTAAACCAGTAATTTTTTATCAGTCTATACATGTGAAGTCATGTATGTAAATGTATACTTCAAACTGTTAATGATGCACAAAAATGCTAACCCATAAAAATCTTTACCGTTCCCCAGCGCTACTGTTGGACAGTTACCCTTACAAACTCATTTAACTTTGTAGTCAGAGAAAGAAAAGTAAACACCAATCTCCACGATAAAATGAGCAGCAATTTGTAAGACATACTTTGACATCAGTCTTTCAATGCACAGCAAATGTGACAAAATAAGAAAAAACGTAAAGGCATCATTATTGCTCATTCATTTTCAGAATAAACAGAACACTTGTTTTTTGCTAGCTCTTGCTTCCTCGCTAGAAAGAGCCAGTAAGCACAACAGTAGGCCACTCCGATAAAAATTGACTCACCATAGTGAGTGGGTGAGTAGATTTATCGATGCCTATACAGGTATCCCTATAAACACCCTAAATATATTTTAACAACATAAATGAAAACTTAATGAATAACAAAAATACAAGAATTGCACAAAAATAATTTTTAAAAGGTCTTTTAAAATACTCAACCACTGACTTTAAACTATGACATAGACACAATCTATTCCTTTGGGCAAAACATAGGTGAATCAGGGAAAATCTATGTACATACAACTAGAATTTTATCTGGCGCCTGAAAGAAATCCTCCTAAATTTTATTGAGTAAACTGACATTTCTGTTTAAAAAGGGGGCTTTGTTCTTAGATATCAGCAACTGTGCCACGCCCTGGAACAACATCACAGATCTTTGGGGAAAATTCCTGAATATGCCCCCCTGGAGTACTAGATTCTTATGGGACCTATTGCAGAGAAAGGGATTTCACGGATGTACAAATCCCTTACAGTACACTTCCCTGACCTGTTTGTGCCCCTCAACACCTGGTGGAAACAGTGGGTGGGGCCCCTGGAAGATTCAGATTGGACAGATGCACACATGACACCATGAATGCAAGTTAAATCCTCACGGCTTTGGCTCATATTGCTTAATTATCTGCATATAACCTACAAATCACCTGAGCGACTCCAGTGCGCAGTCTACTGAAGTCGCCAGTGTGTTGGAGCTGCTCCAAGACCCCTGCTCACTTCTTCCACATGGTGTGGGACTGTCCTGTGATTGCAAGGTACTGGTGCCAGATCATTGAGGCCCTGTCTAGGATATTCAGTCAAAATATCAATTGGGAAATGTCGACTTACACTAATATCAAGTTTAAAATTTCATGACACAGAAATACCGAAAGCAAGAATATTGTGGTGAAGATTATCGACTTTAAGGTAATTAATTTATATAGTTTGCACAAATATAGTTTTTAAAATATCGATTTTTTAATTAGTGTTATGTATTTTAGTGTATATTTTAAATGTATGTGATGTATTTTTTTGTATAAGTATTGCTTATGTTTTTTTAATATAAGTGTTATTTTTATTAGATATTGATTTTATTTTAATAACATTTTGTGTTTGTTAGTTCCGTAGCGGCTTACAGGAGGACAGGGTGGGGAGTAATTTATTTGTAATAAATGAATGAATATTTCTTATTTATTAATATTTATTTAATTGAGCAAGACCTCTGACCTCCTGGTCAGGGAACTCTGCTCTCTGCCCCAGCAGTTCAGTAGTTGCGCCGCTGCCCCCTACACCTCTCTATCCACGTAGGTGTTCAAGGCCCTCCTCCACCCGCGGGCTCCTGCCTGCGCCTCATCCCTGGTGGTCCAGTGGGAGAGCCTTGCTCTTCTGCTGGTTCGCTCGGCTGCCTTCTCTGTTTGACTATCTTTTGGTATGTTTACTGTAATTGTGGCTGTTGACTGTTTGACTAGCTGGTTCTCCGACCACCCACCACTACACCTCAGCCGCCCTCCACAAACTCAACCCTGAAAGGAACAACAACTGCCAACTGTCTACGCCTAACACCACCCACGGCCATTTCTCCTGCCGACAATCCTTCAGCAACCTCCGCACCCCCACGGTCACCACCCTCCCGCCGAACGCCAGCACACCTGAAGCCCTGAGATGCATCCTCCTCAATGTGCGCTAGATACAGACACGCAGTACAAATCTGGGACATACTCGACACCCTCTCGCCAGACGTTGCTTTCTTCACGGAAACCTGGACTAACCCCACCTCCGCCCCGACATCGCTACCACCATCCCCATTAGGTACAAGATCCAGAGGAAGGACTGCCCCAACCACCCAGGAAGAGGACTCGCCATCGCACACAAGAACTTCCTCCGACTCACCACCTACAGCACGAATGACTCCTTGTCCGCCATGGAACACCTCCATTTCCATTTCCAGACCAGCCCCAGAACGACCCTACATGGCACCCTCGCTGACCTCGAAACAACCATCACTGACCTTATCGCTCCCCACGCCATCACCTCCACGGACTACATACTGCTCGGAGGCCTCAACTTACACCTCAACAACCTCAGTGACACCAACTCCTCCACCCTCCTGGACAACCTCGCCAACATCGGACTGAAACAGCTCCTCACCACCCCCACCCACAAGGCAGTACACACACTGAACCCCATCTTTGCAGGAGGTAACAACATCCACTTCAGCCACACCACGCAACCCCCTGGACGAACCACCACAGCGTACACTTCTCTTTCGGCAAAGCCACCGTTCACAAACCCACATCACGCTCTCCTTGAAGGAACTGGAGCAAGGTAATTGAGGAACACCTTAACTCCACCCTCAACCGCGATCCCCCACACCTCGACCGATGCCAACTAGGCAGTGAATAAATTACACAGATAAATCAACATCTGCGCAGACAAGCTCACCCCCCTCGGCACCCCCGACAAACAGCACCCCATGAAGGCCACCGGGTTCACCACCGACCTCCAAAAATCCAGACATACCTGCAGATGTCTCGAGAAGCGATGGAGAAACAGCAAAGACCAGACCACCTACAAGAAAGTCATGACAGAATAACACCAACTCATCAGATCCACCAAAAGGACTTTTATCCAGAGTAAAATCCTTCCTAACACCAGCAACCCAAAGGAACTCTTCAGCATCATTTAGGAGTTCACCAAACCCCCTAGCGAAGCCACAGACATCAATCCCTCCCAGGACCTCTGTATCCAGCTCAGCTCCTACTTACATCTGAAAATCAAGTCCCTCTATGACAACTTCAACAAACAGACACCAGACACCGTAACCACTCCTTCCTCCAGCAACAACAGCCAGCCTACTATCTTCCCCTGGACCCCGGTCACCGCCGAAGACACTGCCACGACTACTAAGAGCATTCACTCAGGAGCCCCCAAGGACACCTGCCCACCGCACAACTTCCACAGAGCCACCGCCATAGCACCCAAGCTACAACGCGCCATCAACGCCACCTTCGAATCCGGCACATTCCCTGATGACTGGAAATACGCCGAAATCAAGCCCCTCCTCAAGAAACCCACTGCAGACCCAATGGACCTCAAAAACTAAATCTCTCTCCTCCCCTTGGCGGCAAAAGTCACTGAGAAGATCGTCAAGGTCTAGCTTATAAACTTCATCAAAGAGAACTCCATCCTCGACCCTTCCCAATCCGGATTCAGTAGCAACCACAGCACCAAGACTGCCGTCCTCACTGGCACAGATGACATCCTCACCCTTCTGGACCAAGGCCACACCACGGACCTCATCCTACTAGATCTCTCCACAGCCTTCGACACTGTATCCCACTGCACTCTCACCACCAGACACCACGACGCCGGCATACAGGGAAACGCCCTCGACTGGCTCTGCTCCTCCCTCACTGGCAGAACCCAAAGAATCAGACTTCCAAGAATCAGACTCCCGCCGTTCCTCTCCGAACCCACAGAGATCAACTACGGAGTACCCCAAGGATCATCAGACAGCATGGACTCAGCATAGTATCCTAGACGTACGACACCAAGCTCATCCTCTCCCTCACGAAGGAACCCAACACCACCAGACTCAGATTCCAGGAAGGAATGAAAGACGTTGCATCCTAGATGAGCAGCAGCTGTCTGAAGCTCAACTCGGAGAAGACAGAAGTCCTCGTCCTCAGGCCCACCCCTCAGCATTGGACAACACTTAATGGTCCACCACCCGCGGCAACCCCCCCACCCCCACGGACCACGCCCGGTTCCTCAGCATCATACTCAACTCCACCCTTACCATGACCCGACAGATCAACGTCGTCATGGCCACCTGCTTCAACAGACTCGGCATCCTTCACAAGACCTTCAAATGGTTCCCCCTGAATCCAGAAAGACCGTCACCCATGCACTCATAACAAGCAGACTAGACTACGGAAATACCCTCTAGGCTGGAAACTCCAGACCATCCAGTACACTGCGGCCAGACTCGTCCTCTGCATCACATGACATGAACACATCACTCAACACCTGCGAGACCTCCACTGGCTCCCCATCGAGAAGAGAGCCACCTTCAAGCTACTAACCCATGCCTACAAATCCCACCAGACCCAAATACTTCAACGAAAGAGTCTCCTTCCACGTACCCAAGAGAAACCATCGCTCGGCTGCCCTCGCTGAAGCCCCCATGTATCCGCAGAGCCAGAGCAGGTGGAAGAGCCTTCTCCTACATCACGGCAAAAACCTGGAACGAGCTCCCGATATTTTGTTTTTTTAATTTATTATAATTGTTTCATTGAAATTAATTATGTTAATTATGCAAATACATGTTTTTATCGATGTGGGTTGTGAGTTGTGTGGTGTTGTAGGGGAGGAAGTAAATAGTCTAAATGTATGTAATAATTAATGTATTTGTTAATAAATAATGTCTAAATAAAAATATTTATTTGTTTGTAAATTATATATTTTGTATTTAATATATTTGTCGTTGTTTGTGATATGTATTTGACATATATATATGTTTATTTTATTTTTATTATTGATATTAAATATATTTTTATTTTTACCATATATATATTTTTTTTATTTACTAAAAAAATAAAAATGTATTTTGTTGATTATATTTTGTTTGTAGTAAATGTTACCCCTCCGGAATCCAACACTTTCCCTATTGATGCACTGACTGGAATGGGAATAGTACATTTTAACCCTCTGCTATCCAACATTTTCCCTACTGTTGCACTCACTGGAAAATGGAATAGTAATTTTTATCCCTCCGCTATCCAACAATTTCTCTACTATTGCACTCATTGGAGTGGAAATAGTAATTTTGACCCCTCCGCTATCCAACACTTTCCCTACTGTTGCACTGACTGTAGTGGGAAATGTAAGTTTAAAGATTTCTAGATAGTTTAATGTTTTAATATATAATAGAATGTTTTTTAATAGATGTTATGTTTTCGATATATAAATATATATATTCATTTGTTTTATTTAATTTTTAAAATATAAAATACATTACAATTATTAGTTTAATAATTGTTTTAAAGTATATATATATATATATATATATATATATATATATATATATATATTCACTGAAAAAACCATGGGTTTCACACACGTTATAGTTAGGAATTAGCATTTAAAAAACCTTAGAAATTCATTGAAAAAACCATAGGTTTCACACATGTTATAGTTAGCTGGACATTTTACTCGTAAAAAACCAATGAAATTGCCCCGTTCTAGTTAGTTCAGCTAACTATAACTCGCGCGCCCGCAATGCACTGCTGATGACGTCACATATTACATCACTCATGACATGGTCAGTGACATCACTCATGACATCACTGATGACATCTCAAATGACATCACTGATGACATCACTGATGACATCATCCAGTGAATGTGTGTTTTTCTGAAAATTAAATATGTTTTATATATGTATATCTCAAGGTCGATGGAAGAATAAATGGGTATATAAGTGTCTAAATGGATGATTTGTTTTTGAAAAATTGATTGTGTAACTGACTGATTAAGTGTATCTCTCACTTTGTGTATAAGTGGCTGCATGGGTTGGTGAGTAGCTACATGGGTGTCTATATAGGTTATTAGTTGTTTTTTTGAGTATCAGTCTGAGTGTCTGTATGGTTCGGTGGGGGGTATTACGTAGTGCATAGGTGCATGAATGAGTGACTCACTGTTTGTATGTGTTGAAGACAGCATGTGTGCAGGACTGTATGGGTGGATGAGTGTGTGTATGGGTGTGTTAGTGAGTGAATGACTGTCTCAATAGTGTCTTCAGGAGTAACTACATATGTTTTAAACTAGTATATGTGACTATTGGTGTATATATGTGAGTATATGTGAGAGGGAGAGATTGAAAGAGTTCCTGTATGAATAAGTATGTGTTTCTATAAGTGATTGTTTAAAAGACTAAGTATGTGTAAGTTTCCGTAGAAGTAAGTGTGGTGGTGTGTGTATAACTGTATATGCAGGTGAATGTATGTTTGATTCTTTATTAGCATGAGTGACTATGTGTGTGAGTAACTCTATGGATGAGTGGCATTATGTAACAGGATGTATAGGTGTATGAGTACATATGATGAGTGAGTACATGTATGAGTGACTGTATAGGACTGTTGGTGAATGAGTGGATGTGTATGTGGATCTTAGAATTACTGAAGAGGTTGTTGTAACTGGTATTGGTATGTCCATTGTTTTTAAAATTTTAGTCTCTATTTTTGAATGTGTGTATCAAAGCTTATATTAAGGTGAGAGGAGGTCTGCCACTCTATCACAACGATGATGTCATCAGTGATGTCATCAGTGATGTCATTTGAGATGTCATCAGTGATGTCATGAGTGATGTCACTGACCATGTCATGAGTGATGTAATATGTGACGTCATCAGCAGTGCATTGCGGGCGCGCGAGTTATAGTTAGCTGAACTAACTATAACGGGGCAATTTCATTGGTTTTTTACGAGTAAAATGTCCAGCTAACTATAACATGTGTGAAACCTATGGTTTTTTCAATGAATTTCTAAGGTTTTTTAAATGCTAATTCCTAACTATAACGTGTGTGAAACCCATGGTTTTTTCAGTGAATTTCTAAGGTTTTTTAAATGCTAATTCCTAACTATAACGTGTTTGAAACCCATGGTTTTTTCAGTGAATTTGCAAGGTTTTTTAAATGCTAATTTTTTTTTTATTCTTCAATTTTTTCTAACATATTTTTAATTTATTTTTCTTACCTTTTATAAAGACTATGCTTAAATTTTTAAAATTCTTTAATATGTTTTTTTTAATATATTTTTTAAAATAAACATGTAAAATTTATTTCCAGTTTTTTTTTTTTTTTAATTTTTTTTAGTACGCGTACCGTAAGCTCACGGTAAGCGTACGGTTTACGCAACGTCCGTAATCTTTCTACGCTGCTTGCGTATAGTTACGCACTTTGCGTAGCAGCGCGTACTGCGCGTGGGACGCGTGCGCGCTTACGCCACGCGCGCACGTTACGCGGAAGTGTCGGGGAGTGACTGTTATGCGCATGCGCGCAAGCGCGTGTCTTTTTTACGCGCATGCGCACTTTTGCCGTAAGCGTACCGTAAGCGTACCGTAAGCGTACGGTTGGTCATGTGATCATGAAACACAACTTTTGATTGGTTGAAACTACTTTCAGTTCTAGAACTCTCCTACACCACACCCATTCCCCTCATTTCTGCTTGTGATCCCTTAGGAGAAGGAGCTGGTTTGTCTTTGGGATACGATGGCAGAACAGCAGAGCCCTTCTGAGAGTGAGGCTAGCACCAGCAGCACTGTCTTGAGGCAGAGAGCGAGGAAACAAAAGCCTTCTTATGTTTGGGATTATTTTACTTTTCCTGAAGGCCAGCAAAAGGTGAATGCACCCTTAGTTACTTGCAGGCTGTGTCAGCGTGTACTTTCTAGAGGTAATCCTGACAGGAAGTATTCCTTTGGGAATCACACCATGAAGAGACACCTCCAGGATGTACACAGAAGGACACATGGTCATCTTTTTGGAGGTAACTCTTCAGAAAGACGAGCCAGTACATCCACAGCAGCTCAGCCTGGACCATCATCTGCAGGGCTGACTCCTTCTTCTGCAGGTCAGGTGAGCCCTTCATCTGTGGGGGGAGAATCTCCTTTTGCTGGCCCTCTGGAAATTAACCCTCGGTTTGCGAGGGTTGAAGTACGGTGCGCCCATTGTCATGATCTAATTACTTATAGGGAGACCAGTGTTTCCCTGGTGAACAGTAAAATAGATCAGCACACTTGTCGTACCGTCTAATATTCCCAATCTTTCTTTCCTCTGTCCCTGCATGAACACAACGGTTCTTTTAAGAGCCAACCTTATCTTTCATTTTTTTTTTACATATTTTTTTAAAAACTTTTTTTATTTTTTTTTACCGTACGCGTACGGTGCGCGTACTTTTTTTTTTTTTTTTTTAAAAACACTAAAAATCATTTATGACATTACATTGACCTTGAGAGACTACAATTATTATTATTGACTTACCATACTCACTGAAAAAATCGCTCCCCCTTTCCATCTAATGCAACTGTGAAATCACCAGAGCAAGACGCAATAAATCTCTGCCTATAATTCCTCTCTGCACACAGAGTCATGTTTTCACATTAGTCCCAAAACGAAATTTCTTTGCCAATTTGAAAGCACACTTACTGCTCTTTTTTTTTTCGGCGCAAGTGAAAATCACTTTTACAGACTGACACATTATGAAACCTTTTTTTTTTATTTATTTAAATGCACATGTCCAAACTGTTTTTTCAGACCACCACCATGTGTATTCTCGGTGACTGCCTACACTCCAGCAAGGGCAACCAGCCTTAGTGATGCTGAATGTATTTGCATTACAGACTGAAACCTGAAAACCCCACTCGCTTGTAAATACTGTGCATGACTATACATGGCAAGCACATGGGTGTGTGCTAAGACTCTGCTTCTTCCCCCAAAAATTCGCTCCCCCTTTCCATCTAATGCAACTGTGAAATCACCAGAGCAAGACGCAATAAATCTCTGCCTATAATTCCTCTATGCACACAGAGTCATGTTTTCACATTAGTCACAAAACGAAATTTCTTTGCCAATTTGAAAGCACACTTACTGCTCTTTTTTTTTTCGGGGCAAGTGTAAATCACTTTTACAGACTGACACATTATGAAACCACCATGTGTAACTACAACAAAAACAATTCCCATTTCTATTATTCATTTCTTAAGTTACCACATACATCCCCTCTCAAACTGTAAACTCACCTTTAAAATTAGTTAGTTGTGAAAGAAATGTGACACTCAAACAGCAGATTATCAGAGCCAGGATCTCTGTTGTGTTCACCTCTCTCCTCTCAGCAGAACCAGATAATGGCAAACTTTCCCTCTTTTTTTCCACACATATACTTGTAAGTTTCAAATCTCAGTGCTTCCCCCTTTTTTTCAAATGTAATCACACATTTCTATTGGTTGAAAACCAACCCTTTTCCAAAAGTACCCTTCCCCCAACTTGACTTCTGCCTAGTACCCTTCCCCCAACTTGACTTCTGCCTGCTACCATAGCAACAGCTCATGGAACACTGCTGTGTGCAGTTAGGTCAGAAGTTTGCCAAACAATGTTTCAATTCCACAGAGCAAGAGTGCTTGACTTTTCAAACCTTACAGCAAATCCATAGTACTGTTCTTTGGTTACACATTTTTTTGTACCAATACAAAACATGCTTCTATTAATTTACACATACAGCCTAGTTTTTTTTCTAGAATGGTATGAAACAGCCAATCAGTTCTTTTTGTTTTGAAAAAAATATGTATGCCTCCATTTCCAAACTGTCTTTCTTTTCATATTGCCATTCTACTGAAAGACACCTCCTGAGTGCATCCAGTTCTCCTTTGAAGATGTTCACAGTGTGGATTGTAGGGCACAGCTATGTCTTCTGGAGTGAAAAGTTTGCAGAGAAAACAGGTATGGTGAGAGACCTTGCTTTGCCAAATGTAGACATTAAATGGATTGGTCAGAGAGTGTTAAAGTGGCACCAATTGATGCCAATGGTGAAATCCTTCATTCAAATCCAACACCCTGACCTCATAATAGTGCACTGTGGTGGCAATGACCTAGGCACTTTGACTGGGGTAGGTCTGGAAATGCTTATGAAGGACACCTTTGCACAACTGTTTTCACTTTTCCCTAAAACTGCCTTTGTGTTTTCCAACATATGCCAAAGGCAAAAATGGAACTGGTCCAATCATTTCTGTCCGCAGATTGACAAAGCAAGAAAGCACGTCAACAAATCTGTTTCTGCTTTCCTCCGTGACTATGGTATGGGTGCCATTTACCACAACAACTTGCGTTATGACATGCAAGACATTTATAGAGGAGATGGTGTGCACTTCAATGATGAAGGGAACAGAGTCTTCCTCTTGAACCTTAGACTCTGCATCGGTACTTACTTGTAGGTACCACTAAAAAAATGACTTCATAAACACAACAGCTCTTTTTAGAGCTCCCTAATTTCTAAACTCTTAATTCGTCATTTCATTTATTCATTTTTATTTTTTTTTACCGTACGCTTACCGTAAGCTTACCGTACGCGTACCCCGTGATTTTTTTAAAAATCAATAAATGGTTTTTTTGTACTTTTCTGTCCTTCTTTGACCCCCTCACAAATGTAAGGGGGTCTGTAACTCTCCTCATTGCCCCCTTTTCTTGTTTTCACTCTTTTTTTTAGAGTGAAACACAGAAAATGGCGGCCGCCGCTTCCTGGTTTCGGCCGATTCGAATGTTTACTAAGATCTAAGAGCTTACGGTAAGCGTACGGTAAGCGTACCGTAAGCGGGCTCAGATATATATATTGATTTAAAGGCTATTTTCTCAGAATCTACTGAACAGATTCACACCAAACCTACAAAAGGCACTTCCTTGACCTAGGGACTACCTCTCTGCCAAATTTTGAGTAATTCTGTTCAGCCGTTCGGGCTGTAGCTCGTTCTAAAGGTCCTATGGAAAAATGCATGGGAAAAACGCGTTTTGGGACCCCCCTTTTATCTCAGCCCCCGCTTGACGGATCCCCCCGAGACTTTCAGGGTAGGAGCGGAGCGTAGCGCCCCACCTATTTTGAGAAATTCGCGAGGATTCGTCGACCGGCGCCAAAGTTATTCAAAATAGAATGTTGAGGTTTTCCTATGGAAACGTGGTCCTAACTATAACTACCTACTGGCGACCGCCAGTAGGTAATATATATATATATATATATATATATATTATTTGTACACAAGGATGCTCCTACCTCTTTATACTGTCTGTGTTCACATCCTGGTTTTCTTCATTTGACACTGCGACTGTATTAACTGGACTATTAATTAGACCATTAATATATGTACAAATTTTCGGGCTTCATGATAGTGTGATTATTCCACTATGTTTACAACATGTTTATATTATGGAGTATCCAAATACAATCATGTTAATTAATCGTTTATGGTTCAGGATGTGTATCAACATTTAGCTACATGCATATTGTTGTTATATTATGATTAGAAATAATATTATCAGAGTATTTAATTTTAAACAAACATGGTTTTTGGTAATGCTTTTTCATATAAATTGGTACTGCTTTGAGATGGCCGCTGCAGAAACACTGTGTTGTCAGACATGTGATTCTTGTCTTTTTTCTGTGATTACATGAGACTATGTATTGGAACACTTCCTGTTTACTCTTTGTGTTGGGTAGGCCTATTGACAACTCACCACTGACCATCCTGTTGGGAGTCCTGGAAGGGGTGTGTGATGCCGGTGGAGGCAAAACTCTGGTGGGGAGTGGAGTGGCGCTGGCAAAGAGAGATTTGATAAATGGTGGAAGCTGCCTTCTCCTCTCCAATTGGTTCCTGGGAAACAGGCGATGGACCCTGTCTACACAATCCAATACAATCCACGTCAGCAGTTTGATGTAGACCTCAACCTTTGCAAAACAGAGATCTCATAAATGGTTTAAAGTTCAAACCCAAGTCACAGAATGGCGTGACAACATGCATCTTTAAGAGACCTCTCCGCCACCTCCACCAATGCCAAGTCCTTGAGCTTCAAACTCTCCCTCCCAACTGCCAAATTCCCATACAAATTGCAAGCACTTCTCTCACACTGATTGATTGACTGATTTTAAATACTGCATATCACACGGGTGTCCTGGTAAGTAACTACAACCAGGCATTAAACCAGACAGATTTAGTGACATGGGAAAAAAATCAGTTTTAAGCATTTTTTTTTACCAAATTTGAGCAGGTGAGGTATAGCCTGCAAAAATGAAGTTAAGGAATTTCAACCTTTGGCCCTGATCACAGAACAAAATCTGAGAAACATCACAAAATTGGCAGTTTCAATGCAGAAAAATCGGGTGGGAATGAAATAAGAAAACAACTTCTTGCAGCATTTGGAGAAAGATCTATAAAGAGCCTTACAATATAATCATAAGGCTTAAAAGAGGAAGGCTTTGTGAATAGGCATTTAATATAAAGACTCAAGAAGGGCTGAGATCTAGCAATCAGTCATGCAGCTGCACTCTAAATGCACTGAATTTTGGTCAAAAGATACACGGGGAAATCTAACGTGAATGAAATTGCAACAGTCCAGGTGCTATAGAACAGGAGACAGGAATATAGCTCCCTTATGGCTGGCCTGAAGAAATCTTCCAAATAATCCACAACAACATAATCAGGTTGTCTATTTGGGCCTTGAAAGAGAACCATGCATCAAGAATGATGCCAAGATTATGAGCTGGCACTGGAGGGGCCCCCAAACCGACAGGCTACCAATCAACGCAAGAGAAAGTTTTTTTTTCAAATAACATCACCCTTTATTGTTGGCATTCGTCAGTAAGGAGCCCAGTCAGTGAGCAACTGCACACATGCACTGCTTGAACTTAAGTTAGAATGAGTTATTTTTCCCATCCAGCCACAAAACGATTTAGGTCACATTGTATTAAACATAGAAGCTCGTGCCATAGAGATTAATGTGTACAGAAAAAAGAGCAGCATAGATGTTAAATAATGTGGGACACAGGTGGGAGGGGGCCCTATGGAGACCCTACAAGAGATCTCATCAAAGGTCGAGGTGGGAGGATCCAAGGAGACAACCTCTGCAGGATCCTTTTCAAAAGGAGGTAAGGCAAATCAAAACAAAATATTTTAGCCTGTTAGCAAGGTCTAGCAAAACAGAATGCGACAGTGTACAGAACATCGCTGAGAGGTCTGACAAAACTAAACATGCGTCACAAACTTCATCAAGTGATAGAGGTAACCTCCAGCACATCTCTTTCCAAACAAAACCTCTGAAGGCTGTTATCCACCCTGCCACTTGGCTCATCTTTGGCCAATACAGCAAAGGAGCATAGGGTGATGTGCATCATGACAGCATAACATGGTGTGCTCCGGTGGAGTATTAGCAATGCACCTCAAGGAAGCACTGGGTGATGCGCCTTATGCATGAGGGTAGCACTGGTTATTTTGTAACAGGCGAACTAGATGATATACCTTTCAGGGATCTAGTTCTGTGAGCATTGTGTGGGCTCAGAGTGACATGCAGAAGGGGGCACAGGGTGATGTGCAATTGGTGTACATGGTCATGTAAAACAGCAGAAACATGTTTATGTGCTATGTGGACTCCTTTCTAAAAATCACACACAGACATGCACACGCACTTTGCCCTCAAAGCTGGCATTTTCTCTTGTGCTGTAATATAATAAAATGTTTGCAATACATTGGATTCTCTATTAATGTGTAGTGTACAATGGTGTTTAAATGTGCGTTGTTTCGATTTTTGTTTACACCAAACAAGAATAATTTAAACATAAATGTACACTCAATTATGAATACACCAAGCATACATCCTTTTAATTATGCTCATAATTGTCTGCATTTGGTTATGGTAAATAGATTTCCATACAGGTTGTCTCATAAATAAATACTCAAACGATGTTCTGAAGCGCATCACATCATTTTCTAATTAAGGATAAGAGACCTTAATGAGAAGGGAAACGTCATGTATAGAATATCTCACCGTGCCCTCGGTTTGCTAAACAATTCGGTACAGGAACGAGCTGACTACCAAGTGTAAAGCAATATTATCACCAGCCAACCTCCCACATTTTAGAATAATAATCATCAGATTTCCCTCGCAAAACGTCGCTAAAGGTCAATATTTACTTCTTTGTCATAAGCTTTTTTATTTAGGTTTGCAATATCTAACATGATAAAAAAAAGTGTCCTTGTAAATCCTTGCGAAACAGTCCGATAACACACTTTGCTATTCAGAAAGCTGGATGAGGAGTGCCTCTAGAAAGCGTAAAATAAACATGCACACCAAGCAATTTTCCCTCTCAGTTTATTTCTCTTCTTGCACTGAGCCAAGGCTACTTGCGCAGACCAGGGACTACCTCACCAGGCAAGTGATCGAGATATCACAATCAGTGGCATTAACCACTTCTATGTCTTCTTTGAAACACACACACACACAAAATGTGGATTTTCCGACAATTCGCTTTATGTAGAAGGCACGTGTAGCGTTTTGTAACATAGCTCAACACAGTGGCGTAGCTAGGCCTTAGGCTGCCCGTGGTGACCTATGCATTTGCTGCCCGTGGCGGGCGAATGTAAGAGCAGGGGGGCGCAGGTAAGAGCGGCCCCCAAAACCTGTACTGCCTGGGGCGGACCGCCCCCCCCCCCATGCTACGGCACTGGCAACACACCTCCCACCCCCCCCACAAAATGCGTTGTTTACTCAGTTAGCACTGACACACCCCAGATACGGGACTCACACTAGGCGGTACCATCATGAAATTTGACTTTCAATATTGTTGACAGGAGCCTGCCCATTACTGGGGGATGATGGAAGACTAGGCAAGATCAAGTACATCAGGAGACAAACAGATCAACTACACATAATTGCACAAATTCGAGATTAATAATTTCATGGTGATGTTAAATTGCAGGAGGACATAGCTGACACGACGTATAACGCGTTGGGGAAGTGGAATAAGGTCCTAGATGACCCACTTAAGGAGGAGGAATGGGCCATGACATGCACCCTAACCGGTATGCTCACGCCAAACGGTAATTTGCGTATGGTGCATTATAAATATTTACACCAAACGTACTATACACCAGCCAGGCTATGTGCATATGGTCTACGCACAGATGCGAAGTGTAAATGGCTGCAAGGCGGATGGGGATGATTTTATACACCTTGCATGGTATTGCACGACAGTGAATGATTACTGGATAAACGTTATGAAGATATTGGGGAACATGGTGGATATTAATTTTGAATGTACCATTCGCACCTGCTTGTTGGGCCTTGTTCAAGGGGTACGCGCTACTAAGCGCAAATTTTGCCTAGTGCTCTGTTACTAGCAAAGCGTAGGATCTCGATGTGTTGGGATAGTAAAGAGATTCCAAAAGTCAGTCAGTGGATTAAGGATATGACGTATTGTAAAGACACCCTAAAAACATACGAGGAGGAGATGCCTACTGGAGCCAAACCCAGGGACTATTGGACATACCTGATTGACTTTCTACAAACGTATCAAACTGATTAGCTGTGCACAGTAGTTTAATTGAAGTAAATGTTAATTACTGGTAACAATGACGATATGCAATAACTGGATGATGGATGTTGTTGTACTACAGTCTGTGTGTTTATTTTGCCTGTTTGAACATTGTATATCTTTGAAATGCCAATAAAAAAAAAAAATAATAATAATTTCATGGTGACCCCTCAATAAACAGTGTACAAAAAGTGTACTACCTACTATGTCTTGCAAGGAACGGTAGATGGGTTACGGGAGGGCCGTGCAGTGGATAGAGGAAAGGGTAGGCCGATGGAAACACCTGCCCCTGTCCCTGGCGGGTAAGATAGCTGTGACCAAAATGGTCATACTGCCCAAGCTCCTCTACCTCTTTGTTAATATCCCCCTCCCCTTGCCTAAACACTTCTTGAACAAGATACGATCGCTCATGATCGAACTGGTGTGGGGGGGTAGACAGCCGAGGGTAGCATGGGAGACGCTTACCCTCCCACAAAGACAGGGAGGTATGGCGGCGCCAGACTTCGCGCTGTATGCGTATTGTGCGCAGGCGCAATTCCTGCACTATTGGGTACACCCCACGCCGTATCAGCCACATGTGGCGATAGAGGCGGACATGGTTGGCCCGCTCCCGCTCCGCACTGCCCTATATGCGCCACACAAGAGCAGGCGGAACGAAATCGATACGGTGCGTGCGCTTCAGTGGGCCTGGGACGGACTGCGCCGCCGGGCCAAGTTAGATCTCCTCTATACGTCGGCAATCCCTCTGCGCGGGAACCCCATGTGGCCCCCGCTACAGAGCATGCAAACGGGGGAACGCGCAGCGTCTCGGGGTCTCCATACGGCGGGAGACGTCTTTCCTGATGGTGTCTTCATCACGTTACCGCAGATGTGCGCTGCGGAGACCCCGACGGCGCTAGACGCCCTGCTACATCACCAGCTTCGCCACACATGTAGAGCACTGTTCCCGACATTCCCGGAGCCGCCGCCCAGTCTGATGGCTCTGGAAAATGTCCTGAAGGTGGAATCGGGGCGCAAGCTGATTTCTCGTCTATATAGCCGCATGCAAAGCGATCATCCAGTGGTGACCCCGGCGGCGCGCGATCTGTGGAGCGCTGCGTTGGGAACTGAAATTCTCGATGCCCACTGGGACCTATGCTGCAGAATGCTTGAGACATTATCCCCTAACTACAGACTCCGGCTTATCCATTTCAAGTACATACATATGATATATCGCACCCCACGCAGACTTCATCGTATTGGCTTACGAGACACGGACAATTGTTGGAAATGCACTGCGCGTAGCGCTGACTTCTTGCATATGGCGTGGGAGTGTCCCATGATCGCCCCCTTTTGGGAGGAGGTGCTGCGGCTGGTGTGTCTCATTACGGAGCTTCCGATTCCATGTACCCCTCAGACTGCACTGCTGGGGATCCTACATATGGTCAAGCCTAAACATCGCCGACTGCCGGCCATGCTCCTCCTCCTTGCTAAGCGCCAGGTTGCGATACACTGGGGGGCTACCACAACGCCTACTATCAGGGAGTGGCTTAAGAGTGTTGTATACTGCCAGACGCAGCTCACCCTCTTCTGGGAGCTCCTGCCACCACGCACGCGCCCGCGGGACATATGGGGCCCTTTCTCACAGTGGTTGCTTCAAACACCGCTCGATCCGTTGTAGGGCGCTGACCCTCGAGCCGGATGACCGGGGGGAGACAGATGTCGAGATTGCTGAGAGGTTGCAGCGGCTGACGCTGAAGATGTGGGAGATGTTGGGGGTGTATTGGGGGCTGAGACGAGGGGAGATTCTGCTCTTGTGTCTCGCTCTGGCACTATTGTGTGGATACCTATTGGCATTATGGACATCGTTGTATATGGAGGTGACTGTTTCGTCTATACTGGATTCTATACATTCTGCAGTGTATTGTGTTTGTACTGTTGTTGAAATGCAAATAAAAAGAAATTTAAAAAAAAAAAAACGGTAGATGGGTGGAGGACAGACAAGTAAGTGATGGCAGTATATGTGTGACATGTTTATGACACTGATAAACACTGAGAAATTCATAGTGGGCCCGATTCACAGAACTAACTTAAGACAAAATCCTAAACTTACTACCATTTTGGTATTCCCAGAAGGCACTTACTCATTTCGGTATTCACAGAAGTTAGTAATTTTTCTCAGTTTAGGAGTAGTAAAGTTAGGACTCCTAACTTTACTACTCCTAAACTGAGAAAAATCCTAACTTTAAGACTTTCGGTATTCACAGAAGGCATTTAGGAGTCCTAAAGATAGTTTAGGATTTTGACTTAAGTTAGTTCTGTGAATCGGGCCCACTGCCTTTAGATTAATCTCCAGAGCTCTCATTTGTGTCCCATCATGAACACTCACCCACAACCAGAACTCACCCACAGACCTACAGGCAACTCTGTTCACATGAAAGAGTCATCATGAAAAAACTAGAGAAATATATGAAACAAATACTTTTAGGGAATGCAAGATGAAGTTAAAACGCAATGTAAACAGGGACTGCATCACTGTTGTTGATTTCCTCAAGGCTTTCTACGTTCATCGCTGAGAATTCAAGCATTGTCTTTTGCCTGTAAAGGACATGAATTTATCAACTGATAGTGCCCCATTTCAAAGTTTTTAATTACTGCTGCATCTAAAACCTGGCAGAGCACAAACCACTTAAAGCCTTGCCAGGAGGACACCGATGTGGAGTGAGTGACAGGCAGTGGCCCAATCAGATCCATGCCCTCAACTCTGTGTGCACATCCAACATATATTCGTAATTCACTCTGCAATCCCAGGGTTAGTCTTAGAGATGGGCGAGCTACTGAAATCTAAAGCCTGGTGCCTGACTGATCTCAAGATCCTCTTGGACCCTTGAGCCCAAAACGAGTCACGTTTTCAGGTAGCATCTGCCTGCCCCAACGTTTTAACATCATGTGCCAAAAATTAACAACATAACAGTGAACTTTGATGTCAAACGGGCAAGATAAAGCAATATCCATCTAGTAATTGAACTGCACAATTTGAAAACAGACAATCTGTGCTCTATCTCAGCTTCCCCGCTAGAACAAATTGGGGGATAATTACAATAAAATGCCGGAGCGCAGTGTTATGCCAAAATTGGTAACGCCATGCTCCGACATTTACAAAACACAGGGATGCACCGTATTTACAAAAACACAGTGCACCCCTGCGTTTTCCTTAGCGCTGGTGCTAATAAAGCTACCTAGGGCCAGTGCAGGCACCCTCGCACCATGTTGCAGGGGTGCCTGCGCTACAGGGGGGATTGTTTATGTGCAGGAAGGGACACCTTCCTGCACATAAACAATCTTTAAAGGTGTTTCTATGTGTGCTGCAGAATGCAGCACTCATAGAAAGAGCAATATACAAGGAGAAATAAATCATTTCTCCTTGTACCGCCATCCTAAAACCAGGTTTTACCTGCCCTTAGTTTTTGGTGCTGCCCCATCCATGCAACTCCATAGTTTTTGGTGCTGCCCCATCCTTGTAAATCCTTAGTTTTTGGTGCTGCCCCTACCTGAGAAATGTTTTGGAGGCCCTGCAGAAAGCAGGCCTCACTATCAAGGCCACCAAGTGCCAGATAGGGCAGAGTCAAGTTGTATGTTTGTAGAGTAACAACCTAGGCAATTCTTGTAGATAGCAATAGTAGATATTTTCTTTTTAATAGTCAGACCAGTTTAAGCAGTAAGACGAAAAAAATGAAGATTGTGATTCTTTTTTAATTATAAGTTCTGAATACATTCACAATTAAAAACAAATTTTATTCTATACATAGTAAAAAATCATAACAAATGATAAAATAAATTGTGGGTTACATGGGGATAAAAGATAAACAAATGTGGTGGCACAACTGTTTATAATTCGACGCGCATTTCGGCGTAGTTAACGCCTTCGTCAGGAAAGCTAAGGCCACAATTCCTGTTTTTCAAGGTTCAGAAGAAGGGTTTTTCCAGGAAGTTAGGTAGATTATTTTTCTTGTAGATGAATACCTTAATGGATGTTTATTCAATCAAAGATAGTGGATGTTGAGAAGGGATGGCTATTCTTTTATGATCTGAATTCCGGTAAATCCATGAATATAGCACAACCTTATTTGACGGAAGTTTTACGTGTCAGTGACGGTTCTTTGGTATTTCATTACAAGTAGTTCTTATATGTGTTAAAACCTGGTATCTAATAGATTCTTGTAGGTGCCGGTCTTGATAAAAGTTGTTGATAAATAAAACAATGGTTGTGAGGGCGTCGCAGGTATGATATAACCTTTGCATTCGACGCGTTGTCGATGTCGACCGGGCTCCTTGAATAATAGTTGAAAAAACTCAAGTCAAGTCAAGTTGTATACCTGGGCCACCTTGTGGGTGAAGGCCAGGTTCAACCATTGCAGAGCAAAATCCAGACCATCATTGAACGGGTTGCTCCAACCACTCAGACTCAGGTCAGAGCTTTCTTGGGCCTGACTGGCTACTACAGGAGGTTTGTCAAAGGTTATGGATCAATAGTGACCCCTTTGAATGACTCAACTTCCAAAAGAATGCCAAAAAAAGTTCAGCGGACAGTTAGCTGTCAAAAGGCATATGATGACCTGCAGCAGGCCATGTGCACTGCTCCCATTCTGCAAACTCCTGACTATTCCAAACAATTCATTGTCCAAACAGATGCATCTGAGTTGGGGGTAGGGGCTGTGTTATCACAATTGAATGATGAGGGTCAGGATCAGCCAGTAGATTTTTTTAGCAGAAGGCTGACCCCCACAGAGAAACGTTGGTCAGCTATTGAGAGGGAAGCCTTTGCTGTGGTTTGGGCTCTGAAGAAGCTGAGGCCATACTTGTTTGGCACTCACTTCATTGTTCAGACAGATCATAAGCCCCTCTTATGGCTAAAACAGATGATGGGTGAAAACCCCAAACTTTTGAGGTGGTCCATTTCCCTACAGGGGATGGACTACACAGTGGAACATAGACCTGGGAGCAACCATGCAAATACAGATGGACTCTCCAGATATTTCCACTTAGAACATGAAGACTCAACTAGTCAAGGTTAGTTTAATGTCCTTACATTTGGGGGGAGGGGGGGGTTGTGTAGGAGAGTAGGATCTGCTTCTTATAGTTACCCCCATTTTTTGCTGATGTGACACTGTTTTCGACTTAGTCTGGTTGGGAACCTGCTATCCAGGACCCCAGCCTAGCTGCTTTCTCCTCTAAATTGATTGCATGTACTTTAGGTACACTCCAGATTGGATTCTGGGGTACCCTTATAAGTCCCTAGTAAATGGTATACTATGTACCCAGGGCATAGGTACCCCAGAGGCCTCTCAGGGGCTGCAGCATGTATTATGCCACCCCTGGGAGACCATTCAAAATGACACAACAGGTCTGCTACAGCAGCCTGTGTAAGGTGATGCATGCACCCCTTCTTAGATATAGGTTCACTATATCTAACCTATATCACTGCACATATAAACCTATCAGTCACCCCTATGGCAGACCTTATCAATCCTGAAGGCAGGGTGCTGGATTTTATGTGAGAGGGTGCACCTGTATGAGCAGAGCCCCTCTGCAGCCTTCAGAACCTATATTCCGGGGTTGTTTGTGATGCAGCCAACCATATTCTCTTAAGTGCATTATAACCTTGCTGTAAATGCTAACTTTAAAACGGCAGCATGGAAACATGTTTTTGTTGTCAAACACCTTGGAATCATACCTCCCCTCCAGTAACTGGCGGGGGAGGTATGATTCCACCCCCCTAGAGGGAGAAATGTGTCAACACCGGTACACCCGGTACCAGCTTTCTCGACACTGGCATCACAAGATGGATGCTGCCAGCCACAGACACGAGCCTGCCCTCCTGCTGCTGGATGAAACTCCGTCAGGGGGAAGGCTTGACAATAGGTTTCCTGCCACAGGGAGGTGTGACCACCTCCCAGACGGGCTTTAGTGTATTGGGGCTGGGTGGGTGCACTCCAAGAGTGCTTTAATGTCTGCACTAGGGGCACATTTGGCGTCCCTGTGCATAGTCCGGCTCAAACCGGTTGCAGGAGCAATTTGCTCCTGCTCAGGCGTGAAACTGGACAAAGGTCATGGGTGTAGCCACCCCTCTGTACTGACCCTCCCATAGATGGGTCCCCAGAGTTTGTCCCACCCCTTCCTTGGGTATAGTGTAGGAACCCCTGACTACAGGACTTTAGATATTACCTGGACTAAACTCTGCTACAGAAACCAAGTACTTCAACGACCTACATGACACTGGTCGACTGAAGAATCTCCCTTGGAGTAAAGGAGTTACTCCCCTGCTAAGCAGGCACCTAAACGCATCTGACGGTTTGCATCTACGAAGCTCCTGAGGACTCCGAAGATTTCTGCAACACAGGAGGTGGGTTCCCGTGGTCTCTGAGGATGATCTGCGCTCTCAGCTATTTTTAGGCCTGTATCCCTCGTGGGGACTGTGCAACCCGAACCCCTGTGCACCGTGTACATTTGCAGCAGCATATGCTTTTTGGCGATCCCTGAGGCTGTGCTTTGGGCTACTTCTAGTCCTGATCCTGAGCAGTAATTCCACTGAAGATTTCCGGCCTACACTCCCTGTGAAGGTATCCTTGACTTTCAGTGGGATTTCCTGGTTGCTCCAGACGTGCCCTGACTCTCCACAGCTCGGAGAGTCCCCAGGACCTTGCTGGTCCTCACCGAAGCACCTTTCCTCTGACCGCGTGGGTTGCAGTTGCCAAGGCTTGTTGGTGTTCAATCCGGACACTGACCCCCCAGCACTCGACATCCTTCGTGGGACAGCTCACCTCCAGACTTTGATTGTCGTCGACGTCGCCTGGTCCCCGTGGCTGCAGGGTCAAGCTTCACCTCTCCTCACCTGAAACACCCAACATCAGTGGACATTCGTCTACCGTGCCTCTGGTCACTGTGAAGTGACCCAGACTCTATCCCCTCTGCTTTCAGGTTCTTCTCAGCTCCGATCCAGGCTTGGATCACACCTGACGCTTTTCATCTTCCCGGCAGCAGCACTTCTTCGAATCACGCCATTGAAATCAACAAGCGTTTCCAACACCACTTGACCCCTATGCACCCGGCTCCTCTGGGATAGGTAACACGGGTACCTTGGTACTCTCAAGGGTGCTGGCCTTAGAACTTTCTACGTTCCAAAGGGTTTGCGGGAAGTCCTCTCCTAAGTGTCCTTAATCTTTAAAATTCCAACCGCGACTTTCCCATAGAATTGTACAGAACTCACGTCTGTGTTCTCACACTGCACCCGTCCTCCGTGAGTCCCCTGTGTCACTACCTTGGGTGGTTCCTTGGGGTCCCAGCGATTCTACGTGCTCTAGGCACTGTGTCAAGTCAAGTCGTGGTTGTTATACCACTTTTAGTATATGGTTAGGTCTCCCCCTGGAGCCCGCTGTGTATTGTGCTATTTACTGTTGTTCTAGTGATTCAATATTGTGTGCTTTGTTCTCTAATCTCATAAAGAGGTTAGAGAGTGTTTAGTAATAAATACATATATTTTATTTATTCCTTGTGTGGTTCTCCTTTCATTTGGTCATACAGGAGGTTGTAATCTAGTACACTAAGCTGCTTTACATTCCTTCGAGACTTAGCCTGAAGGCTGCTCTACATAGCTACCACTAGGATAGCTTTCAATAAAGGTTGTCTTTAACCTAATCATCAATAAGGGTTGTTTGGACTGGTACAAGGCGTCCACTTTAACAAGTGGACAGCATATACCAGGCCAACTTCTCACATTACTATTCTGAATTTGCTGTGTGCTCATGTGTGGGATCTATACATCAGGCATATGACATTTTGAGTGACACCCAACTGCTACTTGAACGTTACACTAATTGTAAATGTTTGCATGTTTTGTTTTAGGTGTAAGGTTTTAGGGAGAGTCTCATAGTGCCATGAGCTGTGCTTGAGATGTATATTGTGTTTGTAGCAGAAGGCAAGGCGTCAAAAATAAACGATGTAATAGTGTATCGACGGTGCCTTCTTTAAGAAAGCTGCAGGGAAAGGCACCTTTGTGACTTCGTCAGCTAGTGCAACTCTCTGCGAAGCCCCCATAAGCAAAGACGGATTACATATTTTATGTTCCACTTACTAAAACACCCATAATGTGTTCTATACAGTGGGTTCATCACAGCAATCCTTCCTCTAGTTCACCTATGCGTGCCGCTTCACATCTCACAATGGCACTCAGATATGAGATGCTAGTAACAAAGACTATCCGAGCTGATCTTCCTGACCACTTGTCTCACCAAACATGCCTGTTCAGGACCATGAGTTGTAAACAAAATATCGGACTGGACAACCCAGTGCATTAACCATATAAATACATTGTTATCAAATGAAATACAACAAAAAACCTGCACAGTTGCTCAAAGCTGCGCGCTTACCGAAAAAACATGAAGTGCACGATTGTCTCAACCGAATATAAACTTATTTTGACTTGTATTTAAGTGGTTGTCTATTTACTTACAATTATACTATTGTGCGACTTCCTCTGTGTCTGTAAAACGTACCTTTTGTCCAAAAGTTTTGTTCTGAATTTTGACCTTATGTCCAGAATTTTTGTCCTGAATTTTGCCCCTTTGTCCTCAATTTTTACACTTACTGTCCTGAATTTGCACCCATGCCAGTTGGTCACCCTAGCGGTAACAACAGTTTACCAGAGGGCGGCATCCACAGTGCAGAGCGCCAGGGAGCACAGACCCACCCGGGAGGCAGGCACTGCTAAGAGGCACTGCAGTGCTGTCAGTGGGGGCGGCTGAATGAGAAATGGTGTGCCTAGGAAGTAATGCGAGCAGCAAAGCAGCAGAGACTAGGCACAGGCCTTGCAGGGCGGTAGAGGCACTCAAGTGGCAGGAGCATAGGGCAAAAAGGCATACATTTACGCCCAGGTGTCAGGTAAGGCAGTGGTTCGACCAACAGGAGCGATGTAAGTAATACAAAAGAACATAACGGCCGCACTGCGCCCATTCCAGGAACCGTACCATACTTGTGCATCTGCATTACTAAAAACACAGCCAACAATCGTCGTATGTGGTGGTAATTGTTGGCCGCAGTTTATTACTTATTACATAGTCACACTTGTACAATTCCCCCGGACATCCCCTTGGAGGCCGGGGTCATAAATCATGTCACACATTATTACAAATGCGATGTCACGCATTGTCAGCTGGACATCATAAATCATGGGCCATAAATCATTATCCATCATAAATCATTCTGTTGGCCCTTCCTTTGTTGCCATAAATCACTCTGCCTGATCACCATAAATCAGCAGCCATAAATCATGGGTCATAAATCATCGGTATGTCATAAATCATTCTGTCACCTTCCCTCAGAATTTCGTGGTCATAAATCATTCTGCATGAGCATCATAAATCATCAGCCATAAATCATGGGTCATACATCATTGGTATGTCATAAATCATTCTGTCACAATCTGTCCTCCTTCCGCTGTCATAAATCATTCTGCATGAGCCTCATAAATCATCAGCCATAAATCATCGGCTGGCCATAAATCACTGGTTTGTCTTGTTTGCTCATTTGCAACTCCTAGGGTCGTAAATCACCCTGACAGCTCGTAGATTGTTCTTTATTGTTAAACACGCCCCTTTGCGTGTGGGGGGTAGCCTTTTCCCTTGAGTTAGGCCCCAACTCGCTACCTTGTTAGTCTCTTTTGTGCCCCACCTTCTGGCGGGGGCTGGGCTGCGAGCGCCGTCTCCGTTTGCTACCCCGATTTTGTCAGCGCACTCACCCTGCCGTGCGGCATCCCAAAGTGAGTGGCCCTCCTTCTACACACCGCCCCGTCGGTGTGCTCCCATACAGACCAAAACACTCGTTGTTTCCGCCACGCCGCCAGGGAGGCTTACGTCTTCCTGCGGCTCCCCCCACATCTGGTCAGCTCCGACGGTAATCTTCCCACAAGCGCAATGATGCGCGCTGCTCCATCTTCGCCCTTACTGCCTTGGCACACCTGTGTCCTTCTTCGGTGTCTTACAGTACCGTCTCCTCACGCCATGGGTATACATGAAATCAAAATTGAGAGACAGTCAGATGCCTCTTGTGGAGGCGTAATACAGTATACCTTCATCACACAACATCCTCTATTGCGCCCCTGTTCGACAGTGTTTAACTATCGCTCTGCTTTTTGTTTTTTGACTTTTTTTTTTTTTTTTTTTTTTTAAACTCTGACATCCCACACTCTGCTGCACCTTACAGGTAGGCAGTACGGTTGCGCCGATTGCTTGTTCTGGGCCAGCCCAAACTCCGAATCTACAGTGTCACGCAATGGCTGGAGGTCCTCCTTGTACCAGAACAAATGCAACGCCCATCGACCCCTTTTGCGACATTCACAGAATGACAGCTGGCGGCACTACATATGTTCCGATCTTATGCTTCGAAATCTGACCTTGCCCTGCCCTCGTGATCTGCATATTATACGGTCTTTGCAGCAGGTATGCTAACACAAGCACTGTGTCACTGCAGCCCAGCCTTCCCTGTCTGGTGCTTGATCCATGCCTACCGGAAAAGCGCTCATTTTACAGGTGCCTAGCGGCTGGGGCGCACGGTGCTGGAAGGCCCCCACACATGCTTACTTCTACTCCTGGAACGACCCAAAAGTCTTGAGGCGCTTTCACTGCACGCATGAGCTCTTACGAAGGGACACTTATTTATTTTCCTTAAATTTTTTTAAAAATTTTTTATATAACTTTGCCAGCCTTTAGCGTACTATGCACCCTGGTCCCAGAACCAGAATTCAGTGTATTTATGATATATATATATATATATATATATAAAAAATTATTTTAGTAATGGCGTCAGCCTCTCTGCTTTAGACTATCCTGCTCGCGATGGCTCGATTAGAGGGCCTCCGTAGACCAGTTCATTCTTTCACGAGGGCAATCGCTTGGAGTCCTCCCTCGCCCCACAGGCTGCTACACCTTGCGTCGACAGCTAGAATGGTTTTTTTTTTTTACAAAATGATGAAAATGTATGCACATTTTAGAATGGAGAATGCGGGCAACGATCCCGCTACCTCTCGCATGCTAAGCGAGCGCTCGATCATTTGAGCTAACTCCCCTGCTGTTTATTACATCCGCCTCCCTCATTAAGCCTATACTGGTCGCGATAGCTCTCTTAAGGGGCCTTTAGCAATCCCCATAGTCCTCTGCAATGGGATGGGGTCCTTACACATACTGGTCATGCCAAGGCTCTGTCTGAAAATGGCTCTCTGAGTTTTCATGGACTAAATATCCCTGGAAGAGGTTCCTGGGAACACACCATTTTTGAGCAGCTGTAAATATATATAGCTTTTTCCACATAATATTTAAATTGATGGTGTTTATTACATACATTGATATACGCCCACATGATGCGCAGGTTGCTCTTTGGTGTAAGTACCTGGTGAGCAACGTGGCTCACTTCCGGTCCCGTCCCCGCTAGTTAACAGAAACCCAGTTTGGCGTTAACAGAGCCGGTCGCCCCCAAATATCTTATCGTTTTTTTTTTTGGGCAGACATTTGTAGTGCATTTCTCCCTAATCTGCCTCTTGTCGGATTCTGGGAAATTGCATTTTTTTTTTTTTTTTTTTAATAACTCGACGTATTGGAGCACTTTACATGAGCACCAGTTAGGTTTTGCAAGGACACATTCATTTCTTTCGTAGGCGCGGGGGGATTAAGTCATTTGCCGAGAATCACAGGATGTAGCGTCCACCCCGAGGCTCGAACTTTGGTTTCCGAGCTCAGAAGTCGGCAGTGTAGCCGAGGCACCATCTCTCCTCCCAGCACGGTTAAATTCCCTAACCGGCTTGCCTCTGACCCTTTTTTTTTTATATTAATATAGCGCAAACTCGACCCGAAGGTATTGGTGCGCTTTACATAGCACCGCATTCACATTACACAATCAGGCACGAGGAGATTCGAAGTTGCAGTGTCCACAGCTAAGAAGCCCCGATCTGTAGGGGTTCGAACCTTCAAACTTGTAGTCCGAAGTCGGACGCCTTAACCCATTAGCCCGTGACACCCCTAAAGTATCAGAGCCTTAGTCCCATCGTCCATTCTTTGCCGATAATTTGTATTTACAAAGTGCTTCTGCCGTTTCGAAGCTCTGTACCCCATTTTCCACATTTTTTACTGTTACTCTCTTCAACAATACTCAGGTTACTGTCCTTGAAAGACTAGAACGCGGCTGCCAGCAGCACCTAACTTCAATGTGTTAAAAACGCCCGCCGTCATGACAAATCCTTTTTTTTTTTTTTTTTATTTTTTATTTTTTATTAGGAGCCTAAGAGTGAAAGCCACAGCTTCCATCTGTACCTCCGGCTCCTGCGCCCTCCGCGCTAATGGCGCCCCCTTTAGCATTCCGCTCGGGGTGAACTCCTTTCCGATCGGAGCGCTCGGAATGATGCCGGTGCACTAAAGTACTTGTCCTAACTTTTCCCCTTTTTCTATTTATTTGTTTATTTATTTTTTTATTTAAATATATAGCGCGAACTCGCCCGATGGTAGTGGCGCGCTTTACATGCGCGCTGGTTTTTCGTTGCGCCTTCAGGCACGAGTGGGGGGGTTGAGTGAGTTACCAAGGATCTCACTCGTCCGATGGTATTGGCGCCATTTACATGCGCGCCGGTTAGCGCATTAAATCACACGATGTGGGCGCGATCCCGAGTGTCAAACTCCGGTTTCCCGCACCAAGGTCGGCAGCCTAGGCGACGGACAGCATCCGCTCCCCCGCTGCTTAAGTACCTTCCCTGCCACTGCATAGGAGGGGCTCAGAATCATACCTCACTGCATTCCCCGCTTAACAGGACAAAAGGCGCTGCGTTAATTTAGGAGCGGCAATTACGGCAAGAGATGACTGAATGCCCCATCAATAGTTCATGAAACCTGCCCCCCCCCGGCCTTTTGATGCACTGTACATACGCAGCAGTTACCTCGCTGCATTCCCCGAAATTTTACACCATGAAAGACACTACTACACGTTTTCCTTTTTTTTTTTTTTTTTTTTTTTTTTAGTCATGAGGGAATTAAGTGATCAGCTCTGAACTGTAGAATGTTCGACCGATGCAGGGATCCGAACCCGCTTCACCGTGTTCCAAGGTCAACAGCTCTAGCCACTACGCTGCATCTCCTCTTCAGTTACGTTGCAACAGTGCCCTTTCCTTTGTGGAATTCACAAGATGTGAGGCCCGAAACGGTATCCTCCGCTGGAAGGTCTACTGCTCTGGCCTTCTTCTGCCTGAAACCTCGCCCCCGCAGTGGCTCTTTAATACAACACCATTGCCATTTAACCATGCAAACCCACGCGTCCGCTAACTTAGCAAAGTAGCCGAACAGAGGCCAGGTATGCTGCCGGGCCGCCACGCTTATGACTATGGCCCGGACAAGGACTATTTACCAAGTTGTAGGGGTCTCAGACCTCGACGCTAAGGAGCGTTTGTTACGGGGTGAATTGAGGCAGGGCACCCGCCGGTGTCCCATTGTCGCTACTAAGGTATACCTCCACATATCTCGCACATCATCTGTGTAACCCAGCTGGTGTTTGAACAATTCACCAAAGATTCCATTCTCTCGCACGCTATGACAGTCAGGGCCGTACTATTACCTTACCCTGACACTGCTTTCGGCAGCAAAAGCGTCTTCGACTGCTGCCCGGGGAGCTGGGGGTCATGCCTGCATCTTCTGGTCTCGCGCCTCAGTCCACTCTGCCCCGATCATACAGGCCCCAGCAGCGGCTGGAGGCCGTGCCGCCCTCCGTCTCCCGGTGACTGGTCCCTCTTGCTGGCCGGGGCCCATCTTCGCTGCTCCCGGGGTCGCGACGGAGACAAGACGGTGATCCGAAAACCTTTGGCGACGCCTTATATCTCCCCTTCCTCTTCTCCCCATTGTTCTTGGAAGGGGAGGGGGCGGGGGCCTGAGGGCGTTTCCCCTGCGGCGCTTCCCGCCGACGAGAACCGGTTCGTTCCTTGCCGGGCTCTGGCGGCCATTATGGCGCCGGCCCTTGAGCCCCCTTCGGGGGCGGCCTCTGCTATACCGGCCGCACTGCGCCCATTCCAGGAACCGTACCATACTTGTGCATCTGCATTACTAAAAACACAGCCAACAATCGTTGTATGTGGTGGTAATTGTTGGCCGCAGTTTATTACTTATTACATAGTCACACTTGTACAATTCCCCCGGACATCCCCTTGGAGGCCGGGGTCATAAATCATGTCACACATTATTACAAATGCGATGTCGCGCATTGTCAGCTGGACATCATAAATCATGGGCCATAAATCATTATCCATCATAAATCATTCTGTTGGCCCTTCCTTTGTTGCCATAAATCACTCTGCCTGATCACCATAAATCAGCAGCCATAAATCATGGGTCATAAATCATCGGTATGTCATGAATCATTCTGTCACCTGCCATCAGAATTTCGTGGTCATAAATCATTCTGCGTGAGCATCATAAATCATCAGCCATAAATCATGGGTCATACATCATTGGTATGTCATAAATCATTCTGTCACAATCTGTCCTCCTTCCGCTGTCATAAATCATTCTGCATGAGCCTCATAAATCATCAGCCATAAATCATCGGCTGGCCATAAATCACTGGTTTGTCTTGTTTGCTCATTTGCAACTCCTAGGGTCGTAAATCACCCTGACAGCTCGTAGATTGTTCTTTGTTGTTAACCACGCCCCTTTGCGTGTGGGGGGTAGCCTTTTCCCTGGAGTTAGGCCCCAACTCGCTACCTTGTTAGTCTCTTTTGTGCCCCACCTTCTGGCGGGGGCTGGGCTGCGAGCGCAGTCTCCGTTTGCTACCCCGATTTTGTCAGGCGCACTCACCCTGCCGTGCGGCATCCCACAGTGAGTGGCCCTCCTTCTACACACCGCCCCGTCAGTGTGCTCCCATACAGACCAAAACACTCGTTTCCGCCGTTAGATTTGCACTCTCTGTGTGCTCTCGGTGTGCGGGGGCAGTTTCCACCGGGGTTAGGCCTCAACTTGCTACCTTATCCAGACTGTTTTGTGCCCTGCCGACTGGCGGGGACTGGGCTGCAAGCGCCGTCTCCGTTACCCGCCCCCGTTTTTTGGCCAACTCACCCTGCCGTGCGGCATCCCAAAGTGAGTGGCCCTATTCACACACACTGTCCGTAGGTGTGTCTCCAATCCAACCCTTGGAGCCGTAGTTCCTCTGGTTTTCATCAGCACTGCGACGCTGCTGCTCCCTAGGTGTGGGTGGGTGGGATCCGAAAACCGTTGGCGGCGCTCCCCCAGCTCCCATGATATGCAAGTGGGCTGCTGCAGGGGGGGGAGCGACGCCTTATATCTCCCCTTCCTCTTCTCCCCATTGTTCTTGGAAGGGGAGGGGGCCTAAGGGCGTTTCGCCCTGCGGCGCTTCCCGCCGACGAGAACTGGTTCGTTCCTTGCCGGGCTCTGGCGGCCATTATGGCGCCGGCCCTTGAGCCCCCTTCGGGGGCGGCCCCTGCTAGAGCGAGCAGCAGCGTTGAAGGTGTGTGGAAGAAAGACGGGGGGCAAACCCACGCCGCGCCAAGTCACAGCGGGACCCCCGTCCTGGAAATCTCAGGTCGCAGCTGCCTAGCAATCACACGTGGTAATACATGTGGGCCAATGCCGAGAGACGGGGAGGTGTAGGAGGCAGCGGGCCCGCCTGACACGAGGAGACTCCGGGCCTGCCTTACCTCCTGGGCGACTGGGCGAGTCGCTCGAATGGTACAGCACCTCGCCCACAATCCACGCTGTATGGCACAGTTTTCTCATTCCCGGCCCGGCTGGGCACAGCAGGCCACAACGCTACCTACCTTACTGGGGATCAGGAGGGTAGGCGTAACCGCGTTGACGAGACTCCTATCATGGATGTGGGGTGCCTGATGAAGACTGGTCCGCAGGGCGGTGGAACCTCACACCTGTTAATAATATGCAATTTGCTTTCTCCGGTCTGGCTTAGAAACTGGTCCAATTGCGAACGATACGCACTAATGTGTCACGGTTTCTTCCCGACTTTAATCCCATCTGGACATGCCACGCAGACCTGGGCTTTTCTGTTGTTTACATGTTCCTTGTGAAGGAGCTCTGTTTATTGTACAGGTTGACACTCACTCTTCTGATGTAAACTCATAGAAGGCATGGTGTAAGCTATCTCTTGGACCCCACAACAGCGAGCCCACATTTAATCAAAGTAGCCGGCATATCACAAACTACAAAAAAATGAACGACTTTCTTTCACACTTCCTCATGAATCACATCACTAGACACAGCATCCCATAACACAATACAAGGCACTACTCTACAAAAACATGCAAATAGTGTTGTTCCCTTCTACTGTTATACATCCTCAGATCGCAAACTATCTCAGAAAGACTCCTCCCACTATATTCCTAAAACCTGCTTCAACAACTCACCTTGAGTTAAAAATTATTGTTACCTCTCCTTACTGTCCTCCCTGATCTTCCTACCTTAAGTCGCATGTCTGCCTGACACATTTATTACTACTCTGTCTCTGCAAATTGTCACACCTCATTTCACAGCTCACAATCTCATTCTTTGAAATCATATCCCTGCAACCCAAAAATATTTAATCTCCTCTAGGCTATCTATACTCGTCATAAAGCGTTCCTACGCCTCTTTCAAGGGTAGCTAAGTGCAATATTCATGGAAACACAAAAATACAGCACCATCATAAATAAATAACAGTCCAACTCTTTCAGGATGCGCACTTCCAAAAACCTCCCATATCCGATTGGAATTTTTGCATGGTGAAAAAATGTTTTACAACTTTTAGTTGGAACTAATGGAGAATTGTCGCTCTTTTTACAGAGCTGGTGACAAAGATCATCGCCCAGCTAAGACTGACGACTTTTGATATTATGCATTTTCCTTCTCTGAGAGAACTTTCTCAGTGGCAAGTTTATTTTTCCAGAGAAAAGAACGTGAACTCAGCCTCCTCAACATTGAAATCATTGATAGCGGGAAATTAAAACAAATGGGTTTGTCCCACTGCTGGGTTCGAAAACACTACGCGTTTATGAGAAAGAGAAGTATATGTCTCATAACAGATTGCATAACAAACCTGGTTCCCTTCCAGATTTGAATGACTGCCCTCAGGAAATAAGAGTCGCGGCTTTTGTGTGAAGTTATGGTAGACATCCACTTTGGCAGGCACGTTTCAAAAGGTTAAAGGGGGGACCCAGGGGGTGCAGGGCGCGAGCCAGGTCTCCCCCTGGGTGGCTTCGCACAATGGAGCGGCCACCCAGGTGCAGGGTAGGGGGTTTGATTAGGGGCGCGAGGCGCGCCGAAAGTGATAAGTAGAGGGAGGCAGGGGCGGGAAAATCACTGGGCCCTCGGGAGCGGGGAGGAGGGGCTGGTTTTACACTTTTTGTCCCACCCACCCACCCTCTTTTTTGTTCATAGCAGTGTTTTTCTTCCCCATTTTCCTGGTGTTGGCATTACACCGACGTTATTTTTCCTTTTGCCACGATAAGACAGGTTTTCTTGTGTTTTATTTTTTACGGCTGGTTAGTGTCCTGGGTAGGCGGGGTTTTGCTGGGGGGGTGGGCAGCCTTGAGCGGGTTAGCCTATCCTCCAACGGGGGAGGGGGGGGGGGGGGAGCAGTCACGTGATCAGGAAATGAGAAGTAGGGGAAAATGCACACAGGGGTCGGGATTCTGTTTAGGGGTGGGGTTTTTACATTGGGGTTAGGTTTGGGGGTGATTTGAAGACAAACTTTGGAAAGTTATTGCATTGCAGAAAATTATGATTTGGCACCTGTCTTAATAAAGTGGCCTTTTTTGCTAACAAGTAAGTGGTGGTTGGTGATTTATTGTGCGAGTGGGGAAATAGGATGTAGAGAGCAAGTTTAACTGGGTAGACAGATTTTCCGAAAACGGAACATACGTACGTGTGGTCATTCATTAGCCACCCAAATTACATATGAGGAGGTACGATAGATACCTCAACACCACTGTTATCTACATTCACAAAGCTGAGAGGGTATGAGTGAGAGATGAGAAAGTACAAATACAATACAATTATTAAGTTAGCTACGTAGGGCGCCGCGCTGACGGCTTCTGTGCGCTTTAACAGTACATAAAATAACATATACGAAGAAGCAGAGTGACACCAGAGCTCCTTCCAAATCAACTGTTAAAAGACTCGAGAAGCTGCTAGCCGAAGAGCTCTTTTTACAGTTGTTACTTAAGCACTTGGCACCCCGTGTTGGAGCGTCACACTGAAGCGCTTACACCCAGAGGTGGGCGAGTCACTTATAGCTCGAGCCGGGCTCTAGGTCAGCTCCAGGTTCCCGTGGAATCTCGAGCCCAACTAAACAAGCCAAGTTTCCTCGTGGTTCTGTCTGCCACCTTCGCTGTGCCCTAGCTCACTAAGTCTAAAAAGAAGCATTTACCGTTGTGGTAAAAAGAAGACAGATATCCCTTTCGTGGTTGATTGTACAAAGTGAAACCAGAAGCCTGGGATTAATCCCAGTTTCCCCGCTTAACCACACTGTATTATCAGGCACATATTTTTGTATCACCCCCTCCTTTTCATCATTACCTCTCAATAAACCTATACTGTAACTTATTACTGTCAAAGCTGCCGCATGTCAAAGAAATGCACTTTTTTAAATTTCAAGAGAATATATTATATTTTAAATGACGGTAACATTTCCAGGGCTCGGCTCGTGCAAAGGGCTCTGAGAGCTAACCCTGACCCTCGGCTCGACTCTCCCTGTTAATTTGTTAGCTTGTCCACGGCTAGAACGCCGAAAACGGTTCTAACACAAAACCCCAGGCACGGAAACCATCAGTGTTGCATTACAGGTCTGGAAATCTCCTTCCATCCCGTGAGCCCGCCAACTGTGCTGCACAGGAAACCATCTGGTGGGGGCCTCTGTCAGATCCCCCCGCGTCACAACGGCTCGGCAGTTCTGACAGAAGCTAAACGCCTCGTGGCAGCAGCATGTGTCAGTTCACCCCTGCTGCCCGAAAGGATAAGGGCAGAGCGTGTTTCTGTCACTCACCAAAAGAACAGCTTGGAGCAGAAGTTGGCCCTCTGTAGGGGGTTGGGTTTCTCGTCCCTGGTCGTGGCCTCCATGCTGCGGGCGCCGCAAGAGCAGGCAGCCCGGTCTGCTGTAGTGTACGCAAGCAGCGAGGGAAGTGTTTACACACAACTAGCCTGGGAGACGCAGCCGCGACCGCAGCCAGTTCCTGTCTCAGTGCTCTGTGAGATTAAAGAGCTGCAGCCTTCACGGAAGGGACGATGCAATTGTTACCAAGACCACGTGGAACGCAGGCAGGCCCCGCCTTTCAATCACGTTTGTTGGCACTTGCAGGTTCCTTACCGTACCACCTGGCAGGCACCGCAAGCCTTGACCTGGCTGCAATTTCTTAGTGTATCTGTGTGAAAGGTAGACAGAAGCCCGCCAAGAGACAGAAGGCTTCAAATGCAGTTAGATGTTGCATAACAGCTGCTGCTGCACCCTCTATACAGACCTCTCTGGAAAAGTTCCCGTGGACCGAACTTACGTTTAACTCATAGTTCTCTATAATAAACCAGGGACATACACTTTACTTCAAATGTAACACTTGTATGGACTTATTTATTTCAGATATAATGTTAAATGATCTAGAATCAATGCACTTTGCCTAAGATATCGTAATGCTCATCTAATTATGTGGTGCTGGACTGCGGACACCTTGCTCCTGTACCGTCTCTACGCAGCCCTTTTTAGGTCTCGGCTAGCGAAGGCTGCGCTTGCGCAGTCTCACTCGCGAGACATAATGACTTGGAGAAGAGGGGCTTGAACCCGCCCCTCTTCTCCCCTGTTCTCCATTGGCTGGCCTCTTGAATGCTGGCCAGCCATTGGAGAAGAGGTCCGTCACTCCGAACAGGCCCCGTCCTTTTCGGATTCGGGGGCGTGTTTTTTTCAACTTTTCTAATTATCTCCTCCAGCCAATGGCAAGAGGAGAGAAAAGCAAAACACGCCCCCGAATCCGGAAACGCCGCTGCCTTTCTCCGAGGCATTTCTGCTTCGCCTCGGAGAAAGGCGGTGGTGTCTTCCGGTGCCCTCGGCTTGTTAAGATGTACATGCTTGTGCTTGCAGTTTGGCAACATTTCGTCCCATTGGAGTGGTTTGTCGGAAGTTTTTGTAAACACGCCTTTTTTTTAACCTTCAACTTAACTTTTCGACTGGCCCAAAGAACAGAATACCCATTGTTAGGTAAGTGACTGAAGTCCAGGAGAAAATCGCTCCATCTCTCAGCAGCACTTAGTGAAAATACATTCTTTCCGTCCCTCCTCTTGTATGAGATGAATAGTTAGATGTTTTTGCCTTTGGTTTGGGTCTTCTAAAGAAGCCGATGGAGGTAATTCGCATCCCTTTCTACCAGGGTGATATTTTATCGGGGAGCCAGCCGTACCTTCCCTTTGTTCATCGCTTAACCTTGCGCCCACTGTCCGCATTTTATCTCTGGGTCTGTATGCTGGCTTAAACAAGATTGCAGCCATGCCCACGTGTTTATGCTGTTGTTGATGTTAAACCGCAGATATCGAACACATAACAGATTAGCTGGTTTGCTCCTTTCTTCCATCCACAGTGAGAGTAAAGTGCACGGAAGTTCCTTTTCATTTCATGTCATAGTAAGGCCACATCACCTGTGTCGAGTCCTGGATTTGTGTGTGATAGCCTAGTGCATTCTGGGTGTTGTAGTCATGTGTTGCATCCATTGAACTAGGCTAACAAACCTGAAATCACAGATGTATAGATGACACGATCAGGTCCGGGGACAGTGTCTTTAGTTACCAAGATTGAGGCGGCTGGCCACCCTTGGCACAGGCCGGTGGGCCACGGCCGTAACTGAGGCGGCCACGTGCAAACCATGAATAGGACGAGCTGCACAGGCGTTACTCATACTGAGGGACTGCAGGGTACAGACAGCCCACACACAGACAGAAGATCCTACCAGGCTCACCACTCTCATACTGAGGGTCCCCATACACACTGGGCACTGTGTGTGCCCTCTGTGATGACAGCACTCTGATTTTGCAGTATGTTTCATTGGAAGCGCTCTCCTGCTTGATTACCCCCAGTAGGGGGTGGGGAGTCAGTGGAATCTCCTGGGACTTTCACACGCCTCTGCATCTCCCCAGGCCCCTCCTTACCTCACCCACCCCCAATTTACATTGTGATGCAAACCCTGGCGAACGAAACCACCATTTACGAGTCCGAATCTTCCTAAACTCAAAGCTGGGCGTCCCCGCTGGTGTCCTCTTACAGCTCATGGAGGAGGGGGGTGACTGGACGGTCGAGTCACACTTTGTTCTAGTATAGCACACCGATTGCTATGTTGGCAGTCTCGTAGCGCTGCACATAAAGCTTCAGGAAGTTGCTGTTGCTCCCGCTGTCCCTGCTCTTTAGCTTTCTCCTGGGTCTCCCAGTTTCACCAAACGTATATGTGTGTCTCTAGCTCCTTGCTTTATTTGCAATTGTATATAGTGCGAACTCGACCCGAATGTATTGGAGCGCTTTAGGTGACTTTTTGTTACCTTACACATAGACATATTCATATATCAGGCATGGGGATTAAATGATTTGCTCAGATCAGGACGCTGAGATAGACTAGAACCTGCGACCGCAGTTCCAAAGGCGACAGCCCTGGCCGTGACGCCAAACCCTCGCCTAGGGCCGCTCTGGAGCTGCAATGACGTCACACCTTGAACTCGTTGTCATTTTTAAGCGACTTCGCTTTGCCTCCTGGGATGCATATGTCAGTCCTGACTCGAAGTTACAATGGTAGACACAAAACTTTGAAAAAAGACCTTATCTGGGGCATCTCCCGAAACTACGGAAATTCCACTCCCGTTTCCCTCAGGAAACTCCCTTTGCTGATACCGTGACCGAAGCCTGGCTCCACAGTTTTAAAAATCTGATATATATATTTCTGAACAGTGTCCCTGGTTTCGCTTTAAAAAAAAAAAGTAAAATAAAATGAAAAAAATGAAACAGACCTCGCATAATGTGATCTGGTGCTCGCGTAAAGCACTCCAATGCTCTTAGGACATGTTCAAGCTATATAAAACTGACAAAAGGGAAGGGCAAACCTACAATACCCAGAATGCAAAGTGCTGTGGGCATAAATGGGCGGGCAAGTTTAAAGTGCCACATATGACATGGGATTACTGAGGTGACGTGCCTAAAAAATGTGGTCTTTAATTTCTCAATAATTTGTACCCCCTCAGCCACTGCCACCAACTGCTCCAGTCCCTGCCTCTTTTCTTCACCACCTCTGATGGGCTCTTGCAGATGAAAAGAGTCAAACATCCCACCACAAATTAACAGAACAAGCATTTACAATGCAATGGTCTCGGCATTGTTAAAGTTAGAGCTATTGGCATTGCTCATGACATTATTTTAGTTTTTGTTTTTAAAACATCTCTCTCTCTCTCACAAAAATAAGTCTTATTTTTGTGAGAGAGAGAGAGAGATGTTTTAAAAACAAAAACAAAAATAATGTCATGAGCAATGCCAATAGCTCTAACTTTAACAATGCAGAGACCATTGCATTGTAAATGCTTGTTTGCACAGTAATTAACTTGTAGCGGAGTGGAGACAATTTTAAGAGTAAGAAAATTAAAATAGCATATCTGTTGCCTGCAGAGTCTCAGCAGACAATGGCTTGAATTAACTGACAAGAGGCGAACCCAGGGGCCTCCATGTGGGCGGAAGACCGTCGCCCTCCTGCTTTCTTGCAGTGCGAGAAGCAGACACATAAAATGGTATTTTAAATACCATTTTATGTTTCTGCTTCTCGCACTGCGAGAAAGAAGAAGGCAGGGTTTGGTTGGGGCTGGGCGGTCCTGCTCGAGGGCAGGGGAGGAGTGGCTAGCCCACTGTTGTGGGTGCTGACTGTTTGGTCAGCCCCAGGGCCAATCAAACCAGTCATACGCACTCTGCATTTTCTCTATGTAGGCTGCATGAGAAAATGGCCTCCCCATAGAAGCCTGTGGGATCGGCGTCCCAGCCAATCACAACGCTGCCATTGCAACATTGTGATTGGCTTAGGAGAGGAGAGCCTGCGGCTGCTTCCTGTTGTAGACAGTGTGGATGACGCAGACCGAATACGCCGAACGGGCCAGCAAAGGTAAGTTAACAACTTTTCTTTTTTTAAATTAAATCTCCCCCTGCGCGCCCCCCTCCCTGCCCCCCCGTCCCGCGAGTCATACCAGCCTCAACTGCGTACCTATCATAGACTCTGAAATGGAGGTGGGGCGGGGGGGGGGGCTTCAGCATTTTTGTTTATTTATTTATTTATTTATTAATGTTATAAGGCGCACAGCTACCAAAAAGGTTTCCCAGCGCCGCTGGACAAGAAAAGAAGAAAAGCAACCTAGATTATCAGCAATTTATTGATTAAATAACCAAGCTTTTAAGTGTTTACGAAAATTGCTGAAAACAGTTTCCTTCCTAAGAAATAGGGGAAGGACATTCCACAAATGAGGAACCAGGTAAACAAAAGACCGACCTCCCATTCGAGACAGTCTAATCTTAGGAACTAAAAACTTAGCCTGGGTAGAAGAACGGAGAGAACGCGAAGGTATATAAGGATGAACAATGGCCCTTAGATATTGAGGGGCACTACCAGACTTCACTTTAAACATATAGCTCAGGGTTTTGAACTTCACACAATTCTCAACCCTGAGCCAATGAAGCTTACGAAGGGAGCTTGAAACAGAGGCCATTCTCGAGATCTGACAAAGCAGCCTGGCCGCCACGTTCTGCACCACTTGCAAACTGCGTATCACATCCTTATTGGCTCCCAAGTACAGGATGTTGCCGTAGTCCAGTCTAGATGTAATAAGAGCTTGGACTACCGTTCTTTGAGTGGAACTAGGCAACATCCAAAGGATCTTTCTGAGCCATTTCAGAATTGTGAAGCAGGTAGAAGCTACCTTTACTGCTTGCTGCTTCATTGAAAGTTGGTTGTCAATGATAATACCCAGATTGCAAACTTGAGCGGTGGGTTGAGGGACAATTCCCATTTCAGGCGGCCAGTGCTGAGGGCCCAAGAAGGTCCCTATTCTTTCCCAGAATAAGGACCTCCATTTTGTCACCAATGAGTTTTAGGGAATTGGCTTCCATCCATCCAGCAATTTTCCTTAGACCTGTCTGAAGAGAAGATGTATTAGAAGTCCTATTCGCCGACAAAGAAAAAATTATTTGTGTATCATCGGCGTAGGAAAAGATAGACAATCCTGCTTCTTCGGCAATACTTGCCAGAGGCTTAACATAAATGTTAAATAATAAAGGGCTCAAAATGGAGCCTTGAGGAACACCATAAGGATCATCCCCAATAACAATGCTTAACAATGCTTAAGTTCGAAGATGGGTGAGCAATAAGTACACTTTAACATTTTATTTTAATTTTTTTCACATTTGCTGTGCTTTTAAAGACAGAGGTCTAAAGTCAGGCTACGTCTTCTGACAAATTGATGCTGATTCTTTTCATATGGAATTTTCTTTTCTTTCCATGACTGCAAAGTTACAGGGTTTTGTAGAGTGAAATATCTGACAACCTTGCTAGGGGTGCAAGAAGTGTGAAAGGAAATGATGTAGGATGTCAGTTTTTTTCTAGCACATAACATTGAAATACTTGTAAAATAACTACAAATAAATTTCGAAGTATATCAGCAGTCAGGAAAGCACAAATGAAGCACCATTTTTGCAGATCTTGAAGTGTGATGAAAACAGATTTCAATAGGATCAAACAAATGGTGCTGTGCAAATGGTAAATATTTGCTGAAAACCGATTTCCATACGTTATTGTTTGTTCGCTATATAGTTTTAGCTGTGCAAATTTTGAGGCCATTTCAATGGAAAAAGTACTGTATGGAGATGACGATGCACTACCACACCATTCTAAAGTAATATATGTACAACAGTGTGCTCCAAGTGCACCACCTGCTAAACATCACAATGATACCTTTCTCCTGCTGAATGGGTGTGACTAATTTGCTACAGTCATTTTTGTGTGTGATGCTTTTGATTTTTCACAATAGCTATGACTTCAGTGATGTAACATTGATGTGTTGGACCCGGCCTCGTGGCGTGGTCCCGAACCCTCCTACCAGACCAAACGGGGCAACCCCAACCCTTCGGGGGCCCCCCGAGCTTGTACCCCGCTACCCGCACCAGCCTTCGCGACGCGGCCCGCCCGGGCCTCGGTCCCTGCGAAGCCCCGACATCAAGGTGCCAAGACCCGACCCAAGGGGGTCGAGTGGCCACTCCACAGATCCCGGAGGAGGGGAGTTTCGATGGGGCCTCCCGCCGGCCCTGACACCTGGGCCCAAACCCCCTCCGGCCTCCCTGGGCGATGGCTCCACCCCCCCGCTGGGTGTCTGGACTCTCTCATCCCGGCCCCTCCGGTTCCCCAGGCGCGAGGGTCCGGACATCAAAGGGCTCCAGCCATATATCTGGGGCAGCCCACAACCAGGACAGTAGTTGTATCCTGGAGTCCAGAGCCCTGCTGATCGGATCGCGGCTGACCCTACGGAGAGAGACTCATTGCCTGGAACTGAGAACTCGAGCCCTGCTGACTGCGTCGCGGCTCCCCCTTGCTGAGAAGAAGACCCTCACGGAACATCGGAGCCCTGCTGACCTCGTCGCGGCTCGACCTCGCTGAAGCAACCACCGGAGCCCTGCTGACCTCGTCGCGGCTCGACCTCACCGAAGCGACCCTTCGAACCCTGCGGACGACGTCCCGGGCTGATACTGAGACTGTCCCGCTACCCCCGTTCCTAACCAAACCCTGAGACTCTTGTGGATCCCTTGATCCGCCTGTAAATATTGCCACGGAGACCTACCCTTAATTCTGATAAACGACTTGTGAGCATTGATACCCTGGTTGTGTCCCTTTGTGGTGGGAGAGGATTACTTGGCTGTATGATCCTAGGAGAAGGACCTCGCCCAGGAGGCTTCTCAGCGGCGCTTGGCTACTTCCTTACGGAACGGTGCCTCTCGGGGTGGTCAGTCCGACACCATCTAACTCCCCGGAGGTCGCCCTTCTAACATTGGTGGCCAGCGGTGCGATCCGAGCCCGACGCAAATCGTACAGTGAGTAACTCACCCACTACCTACCCAGACACAGAGTAACTATGAGCAACCAAGAGACCACCCCAACCGCGGAGTTCCAACAAGAACGGTTGGAGGAATATACCCATAAGGAACTAAAACAGTTTTGTAAAGACAAAGGCATCGCGACCACCGGATTAAACACAAAAGAAGACCTGCAGAAAGCCCTAAGGGCCTGGGTAGAGCCCGAAGCGGCGTCCCCCCAAACCGAAGAAAACCCGGTGCCAAGCGTGCACCAGCAACCAGCCGCAGCCCCAGCAGAGGGGAGAAGAACTAGCATGGAGACCGGCCTCTCCCCGGAAGAGATGCGAGAACGGGAGAGGGTCCGGACCCACGAGTTAGAGCTTGCCCGACTCCGCCTGGACGGCGAACTCCTACTAGCAGAAAAGAAATTGGCCCTAGAGCAACTATGGTTGCAAGAAGAAATAGAGGAGAAAAAATGGCACCGAGAACTGGAAGAGAGGAGGCTAACCCTCGAGCATGAGCGGGGCCTTAAAGAACTTGAAATTAAATCCAAAAATGGAGAAACCGGCGCTCCCGGAAACAGGGACAACCCTCCGCCGGCCGAGGCGAAGGTACATTTCCCCAAGGATGTCGTCAAAGAGTACTACAAGAACGACGACATCCAACAATGGTTCAAGCCCTACGAGGTAGCCATGATCGCCCATCGGGTACCCCGGAAAGATTGGGGTGCCGGCCTATGGGGACGGTTCCTCAGCGAAGGCAGAGACACCCTGCTACAGCTCCCAGACGCAGTGATGACCTCTTATGACCATATGAAGGAGGCCCTGCTCACCCGCTATGGTCTCACCTCAGAGATGTACCGCCAGCGCTTACGGGACTGCAGGAAGCTCCCCGGTACCACCTGGGTGGAATAAGTAGACTTTTTCAGCAGAGCCCTGGAAGGGTGGATCAAGGGCAGCAAAGTCACCTCCTACGAACAACTGTTCGACCTCATTGTATGGGAGCACCTCTCCAACAACTGCTTCATCGAGCTGAGACAGCACCTCCTCGACAGCAAGCTGACCGAGCCGCGGAAGCTCGCCGCCGAGGCCGATCGATGGGTGAACACCCGGGTCCCTCGGAACTCGATGGGGGAGTACCAGTGGAACAACCCGGGGCCCCCCCGCCAGCGCGGCGGAGGAGGGGGATCGAACCGAAACAGAGACTTTCCAGCAGGGCCGCCCCGGAGTCCTCCCCGGGGACCGCCCCCGAACCGCACGTCCCCGTCCCTCGCCCGAAGAGGGACCCCCCTAGCCCGACCAGGGCCTCGACCGACGGTAACGTGCTACAACTGCCAACAGCCAGGGCACTATGCCAGTGACCCGACCTGCCCCGTGAACCGACGAGCCGGGACCACCGGGCCACCCCCCCGCCAGTTGGCCGCCGCGGCCCTGGGAGAAGGGGGAGAAGATGAAGAGAACGACGACGCAGAACCAACCAAATGGTAACCCGCCACCATGACCTTGGTAGGTCTGGGCAGCCGGGAAATGGTGCCCCGGGCTCCCATCCCGAGCAACACCCAGAAGTACCAACAGTGGGTCACCATTAATGGACGCCGGGCCGAAGCCATCCGCGACACCGGAGCCAGCGTGACAGCCGTCCGCTGCCACTTGGTGACCCCCGAACAGATCATGCCTAATGTACTGTGCCCCGTCCGGTCGGCAGACAACACCGAGAGCTTGTGCCAGATGGCCCGGATTCCCTTCAAGTGGGGGGGAGTGTCGGGCATGCTGAAGGTGACCGTCCGCGACGAAGCCCCCGTAGACTGCCTCCTGGGGAACGACCTGGAAAGTTCCCCCTGGGCCCACGTCGAGCGCCAAGAGCATCTGGGAATGCTGGGACTGCCCGAGTGGGCCGAACCGCCACCCCCCTCCGTCGAAGAAGAAGCCGACGCTCAGTCCGGGCCGCCAGAAATCCCCCCGGACGAGGTCGCCGCGCTCGGCGACCTACCCGAACTCGCCCAATGGCGCCAAGAAGGTGGCCCCACCAGGGAGCAGTTCCGCCAAGAACAGAAAACCTGCCCCTCCCTCGAAGGGACCCGACAGCAAGCAGCCGCCCAGGCCACCGGAGAACAAACGGGAACCCACTGGGTCTATTGGGACAATGACCTCCTCTACAGCGAGCAGAAGACTGCAGAACTGGGGGCCAGCCGAGTGCTGGTGGTCCCCCTCCGATTCCGAGACTTCCTCCTCAATCTGGCGCATGATGTGCCCCTCGCCGGGCACCTGGGGCAAGACAAAACCTACAGCCGCCTGGTGACCCACTTCTACTGGCCCCGAATGCGGAAGGACGTGGACAATCATTGCCGCACCTGCCCGACCTGCCAAGCCAGCGGGAAGAGTGGGGGAAAAGTCAAAGCCCCCCTCCAACCCTTTCCAATAGTAAACACCCCGTTCGAGCGGGTGGGGATCGACATCGTGGGGCCTCTGGACCCCCGAACCTCCCAAGGACATCGCTTCATCCTCGTCCTGGTCGATCATGCCACCCGATACCCTGAGGCCATCCCTCTCCGAACAGTGACGGCCCCCGTAGTGGGCCGGGCCTTAATGGGAATATTCTCCAGAGTGGGTTTCCCCCGGGAGGTCGTGAGCGACCGAGGCACGAACTTCATCTCAAAATATATGCGGTCCCTGTGGCAACAATGCGGGTCACCTACAAGTTCACCACCCCGTACCACCCCCAGGGGAGCGGACTAGTCGAACGATTTAACAGGACATTGAAAGGAATGATCAAGGGCCTGGAGGAGCCCCTAAGATGCAAATGGGACGTCCTGCTGCCCTGCCTCCTCTTTGCCTATCGAGAGGTCCCGCAGAAGTCTCTGGGGTTCAGCCCCTTCGAACTCTTGTACGGACACCCTGTCCGGGGCCCCCTCAGCCTGGTCAAAGAAGGCTGGGAGACTACCGTCCAGGATGCTCCGCCCGACGTCTACCGGTACCTCCTGACCCTGCGGAATCAAACCCGGAAATTCAGGGAACTGGCCGAAGCCAACCTCGAGGCCAGCCAGGAGGAAATGAAACGCTGGTATGACCAGAACGCCTCCTCCATCGAGTTCGAGCCAGGCCAGCAGGTCTGGGTCATGTCGCCCGTTGACCCTTGTGCTCTCCAGGACAAATGGACCGGGCCCTTCAAGGTGGTAGAGAAAAAGAGCCCCGTCACCTACCTGGTCGACATGGAGTCCCCCAGGAACCCCCTCCGGGTTCTCCACGCCAACAGGCTCAAACCCCACTTTGCCCGAACGGAACTTAGACTGCTGATCGCTACGGACGATGGGGCCGAGGACGACTCTGAGCCCCTACCCGACCTCCTGAGAACCTCCGAAAAGGACGGCTCCGTAGAGGGAGTCATCCTCTCCGCCACCCTGACTGCGGAGCAGCTCCAAGAGTGTCAAGGACTGCTGCATCACTTCGCTGCTCTCTTCTCCCTCACTCCCGGAGTCACCCGATGGTGCGTCCACGACGTCGACACCGCGGACAGCCCCCCGTGCGACACCGAGCCTACCGAGTCCCCGACCGGGTGCGGGCCTGCATCCATGCCGAGGTCTCCAAGATGTTGGCCCTGGGGGTCATCGAGCCCTCTGACAGTCCCTGGGCCAGCCCTGTGGTCCTGGTGCCGAAAGCTGCCACCCCGGGCACCACCCCGGAGCTCCGGTTTTGCGTGGACTATCGGGGATTAAATGCCGTCACCAAATCCGATGCCCATCCCATTCCTCGGGCAGATGAACTGATCGACCGCCTAGGGGCAGCCCGCTACCTTAGCACCTTTGACCTCACCGCCGGATACTGGCAGATCAGGCTCACCCCGTGCGCCCAAGAGCGTTCTGCTTTCTCCACCCCCGATGGCCACTACCACTTCCGAGTGATGCCCTTCGGAATGAAGAATGCCCCGGCGACCTTCCAAAGACTAGTGAACAAGGTACTGGCCGGCCTAGAAGCGTTCAGCGCCGCCTCCCTGTACGATATTGCGGTGTTCAGCAGCCACTGGGCCGAACACCTGAGGCACCTCTGGGAGGTTCTGACCGCCCTCCAAAGGGCCGGGCTCACAATAAAAGCCAGCAAATGTCAGATAGGCCAAGGATCCGTAACCTATCTGGGACATCAAGTGGGGAGCGGCCATGTGGCTCCCCTCCAGCCAAAGATCGACGCCATCATGGCCTGGGAGCCCCCAGCCACCCAAACCGCTGTGAGGGCTTTCCTGGGACTCACGGGCTATTACAGGCGGTTCATTAAGAACTACGGAAGCATTGTGGGCCCCCTCACGGAGCTCACCTCAAAGAAGCAACCAAAGAAGGTGCACTGGACGCCCCTCCGTCAGGCGGCCTTCGAGACCCTCAAGACAGCGATGTGTACCGCCCCCGTGCTACAAGCTCCCGACTACAGCAAAGAGTTCATGGTACAGACTGATGCCTCGGAATACGGAGTCGGGGCTGTCTTGTCCCAAGTGAACTCTGAGGGGATTGACCAGCCGGCGCCTGCTGCCCCGGGAGCAAAGATGGAGCACCATTGAACGAGAGGCCTTCGCCGTGGTGTGGGCCCTCAAGAAGCTCCGGCCCTACCTCTTCGGCACCCACTTCCGGGTCCAAACCGACCACCGGCCCTTGCGGTGGTTAATGCAGATGAGAGGCGAGAACCCGAAGTTGCTGCGTTGGTCCATCTCTCTGCAGGGGATGGACTTCACTGTAGACCATCGGCCCGGCAACGACCACGCCGACGGCCTATCCCGCTTCTTCCGCCTCGGCGAGGAGAACACCCAAGAAGATGGGTGACTCTCCCTGCCTTCCGCTGGGGGGGACGCCTGTTGGACCCGGCCTCGTGGTGTGGTCCCGAACCCTCCTACCAGACCAAACGGGGGCAACCCCAACCCTTCGGGGCCCCCCGAGCTTGTACCCCGCTACCCGCACCAGCCTTCGCGACGCGGCCCGCCCGGGCCTCGGTCCCTGCGAAGCCCCGACATCAAGGCACCAAGACCCCACCCAAGGGGGTCGAGTGGCCACTCCACAGATCCCAGAGGAGGGGAGTTTCGATGGGGCCTCCCGCCGGCCCCCGACACCTGGGCCCGAACGCCCTCCGGCCTCCCTGGGCGATGGCTCCACCCCCCCGCTGGGTGTCTGGACTCTCTCATCCCGGCCCCTCCGGCCCCCCAGGCGCGAGGGTCCGGACATCAAAGGGCTCCAGCCATATATCTGGGGCAGCCCACAACCAGGACAGTAGTTGTATCCTGGAGTCCAGAGCCCTGCTGATCGGATCGCGGCTGACCCTACGGAGAGAGACTCATTGCCTGGAACTGAGAACTCGAGCCCTGCTGACTGCGTCGCGGCTCCCCCTTGCTGAGAAGAAGACCCTCACGGAACATCGGAGCCCTGCTGACCTCGTCGCGGCTCGACCTCGCTGAAGCAACCACCGGAGCCCTGCTGACCTCGTCGCGGCTCGGCCTCACCGAAGCGACCCCTCGAACCCTGCGGACGACGTCCCGGGCTGATACTGAGACTGTCCCGCTACCCTCGTTCCTAACCAAACCCTGAGACTCTTATGGATCCCTTGATCCGCCTGTAAATATTGCCACGGAGACCTACCCTTAATTCTGATAAACGACTTGTGAGCATTGATACCCTGGTTGTTTCCCTTTGTGGTGGGAGGGGATTACTTGGCTGTACGATCCTAGGAGAAGGACCTCGCCCAGGAGGCTTCTCAGCGGCGCTCGGCTACTGCCTTACGGAACGGTGCCTCTCGGGGTGGTCAGTCCGACACCATCTGACTCCCCGGAGGTCGCCCTTCACGACTTGTGAGCATTGATACCCTGGTTGTGTCCCTTTGTGGTGGGAGGGGATTACTTGGCTGTACGATCCTAGGAGAAGGACCTCGCCCAGGAGGCTTCTCAGCGGCGCTCGGCTACTTCCTTACAGAACGGTGCCTCTCGGGGTGGTCAGTCCGACACCATCTGACTCCCCGGAGGTCGCCCTTCTAACATGATGCCATCAGCCCCTCCCTGAAAATTGTTCCAGCACTACTGGTAGCTACTAGTGGTGCAGCAAGTGCAATAACACTAGGACCATGAAGCTCGAGGGGCCTTTTGACCCCCTGATTAATGTTGTATGTTACTACATAACCACCAGTAGAAGGGTTAAGCCATTTTCATTGGTTGCACTGGGGCTCCTGGCCAGGGGTGTAGCTCGGTCAGTAAGACTGGGTGGGTGTGAGCTTCAGATTTTCCGACAATCACGCTGGTGTTAGATTTGTGGGTCTCCAGTTGGCAGAGGTAGGTACCTTTGACCAAATAGGGACCCTTGCGTCTAGTCAGGGTAAGGGGCTACACTCCTAAAATAACCCAAGCTCCCTCCCCTTGGTAGCTTGGCAGGAGCAGGCAGGCTTATCTCAGAGGCAGTGTGTAAAGCATTTGTGAACACCTACAGTAATACAGTGAAAACACTACAGATGGACACCACACAATCAATCAATCAATCAATCATAGAATTTGTAAAGCGCACTACTTACCCGTGAGGGTCTCAAGGCGCTGGGGAGGGGGGGGGGGAATGCTGCTACTGCTCGAAAAGCCAGGTCTTGAGGAGTCTTCTGAAGGTCAGCAGGTCTTGGGTCTGCCGTAGGTTGATGGGGAGGGTGTTCCAGGTCTTGGTGGTGAGGTGGGAGAACGATCTGCCACCGGAGTTCGCTCTACAGATGCGGAGGACTGTGGCGAAGTCGGCGGAGCAGAGCTGGCGGGTGGAGGTGTAGAAACTGAGTCGTCTGTTGAGGTACGCTGGTCTGGTGTTGTGGAGTGCCTTGTGTGGTTGGGTGAGGAGCTTGAAGGTTATCCTCTTGTTGATGGGAAGCCAGTGCAGGTCTCTCAGGTGGGGCGAGGGATGTCGAGGATCAGGCGTGCAGAGGCGTTCTGGATGCGTTGAAGTTGTTTCAGGAGTTTGGCCGAGGCTCCTGCATAGAGGGTGTTTCCGTAGTCCAACCTGCTGCTGACGAGGGCCTGGGTGACCGTTCTTCTCGTTTCGGTGGGGATCCACTTGTAGATCTTGCGGAGCATGCGGAGGGTGTTGAAGCAGAAGGAAGAGACGGCGTTGACCTGCTTAGTCATGGAGAAGGTGGAGTCGAAGATGACCCCTAGGTTGCGTGCGTGGTCAGTGCGTGTAGGAGCTGTTCCCAGTGCGGTCGGCCACCAGGAGTCATCCGAGGCCGAGAGAGTGGATCCGAAGATGAGGACCTCCGTCTTGTCCGAGTTTAGCTTCAGTCGGCTGTTCCTCATCCATTCGGCGACGGCCTTCATTCCTTTGTGGAGGTTGGTTTTGGCAGTGTGTGGGTCCTTGGTGAGGGAGAGGATCAGCTGGGTGTCATCGGCGTAGGAGATGATGTTCAGGTCGTGCAGTCGGGCGACGTGGGCGAGCGGTGCCATGTAGATGTTAAACAGCATTGGGCTGAGGGATGAGCCCTGGGGTATGCCGCAGATGATCTCAGTGGCTTTGGAGCGGAAGGGGGGGAGGCGGACGCTCTATGTTCTGCCGGAGAGGAAGGAGGTGTTCCAGTCCAGGGTCTTCTCTTGGATCCCGGCATCCTGGAGGCCTGTGCGTAGTGTGCGGTGGCAGACCGTGTCGAAGGCGGCTGATAGGTCCAGGAGGATGAGGGCCGCAGTTTCTTCGTTGTCAAGCAGGGTCCTGATGTCATCGGTGGCGGCGATGAGGGCAGTTTCGGTGCTGTGGTTGCTGCGGAACCTGGACTAGGATGGTTCCAGAATGCTGTTCTCCTCGAGGGAGCAGGTCAGTTGTTTGTTGACGTCTTCTCGATGACCTTCGCCGGGAACGGGAGCAGGGAGATGGGCCGGAAGTTCTTGAGGTCCTTGGGGTCCGCCTTGGGTTTCTTGAGTAAGGCGTTAATCTCGGCGTGCTTCCAGCTCTCCGGGAAGGTTGCTGTCTTGAAGGAAATGTTGATGGCTTTCCGGAGATGGGGTGCGATGGTGGTGCTGGCTTTGTTGAAGATGTGGTGTGGGCATGGGTCTGACGGAGATCCGGAGTGGATGGTGTTCATGATCTTGATGGTGTCGTCGTCGTTTATGTTGGTCCAGGAGAGCAGGCGGTTGGTGCGGATGGTGGTCGTGGGGGCGGAGGTCTCAGTGGTTGTCGGGGCGGTCGTGGCGTTGAAGCTGTCGTGGATGTCTGCGATCTTGCGATGGAAGAAGGTGGCCAGCGAGTCACACAGGTCTTGCGAAGGTGGGATGTCGTTGGTGTTGGAGCTGGGGTTGGAGAGTTCCTTCACGATGTTGAAGAGCTCTTTACTGTTGTGTGCGTTGTTGTCTAGGCGGTCTTTGAAGGAGGCCCTTTTGGCGGATCTGATGAGGTGATGGTGTCTGCGGGTGGCGTTCTTGTGGGCTGCGTAGCTGTCCGGTGTTCGTTCATGGTGCCAGTTCTTCTCTAGCTTTCAGCAGGTTTGCTTGGAGGCCTGGAGGTCTTCAGTGAACTAGCTGACTTTCTTGCTGGTGTGGCTGTTGGAGGGTTTCTTGACCGGGGCAAGGGTGTTGGCCCAGTCGTCGATCCACTGTCTGAGGTTGCGGGCAGCGGTGTCGGGGTTGGTGGGGTCGGCGGGTGGGCTTCGGGCGAGGGTGGTGGTTAGCTGGTCTTCGGTGACTTTGCTCCAGCAGCGGCGAGGGATCTGTTGGGTGCGGTAGTGCATGGTGGGTTTCCGGAAGGTGAAGTGTATGCATGATGGTCGGTCCAGTGGAGTTTGGTGGTGTGGTTGAAGGAGACGTGGGCGCTTGCGGAGAATATGGAGTCAAGCGTGTGGCCGGCGGAGTGGGTGGGTGTTGTGACGAGTTGCCTGAGTCTGAGGTTGGCGAGGTTGTCGATCAGGGTGGTGGTGAGGGATAAAGAAGTAGATTTCCCGTATATAAGGAGTATCGGACCTATATTATGTTAGCATGATGCATCTATACGTATACTTTTTGTTTGATATATATGCTTTTGCTTGGAGGAAACTCATTTATTTCCTCCCTGTATATCTATTGCTAAAAGAGTAGGCCGAGAACCATACAGACCCCATCTTATGAACACATGCTCGAGCACGGGTCGTGATCACGTGTTGATCACGTGCAGTTGTCAGGTCCCAGTTCATCTGAGTTACTGGTAGCAGCTGAAGGTAGGCTGATTTAGTCAACTGTTCTAAGACTCAAGGTCGCATCTGGCTTTGGGGGCGATAAGCACATTCATGGAGGCGCCGTACCTACACTTCCAGGCACCAAGACGAAAGGGAGTCACCCCTCCTGACCTCATCAGTAATAGATAGTCAAGCCTTTGTACTGGTCTGATGTGTGCCATATATGGTGCTTCCCTGGAGCTCGAGGGCCAACTGGTATTTTTCCTTTTACAATGATTGTATGTGTTGAACCGGAAAGTATATAACCTCATGTTTGAATACGAGCCAACAGTCTTCTCGGCGCACCTGATGGGTGAGGTTCGGAGAGGCTCCTCTATAGAGTATATTGTTTAATAAACAATTGAACCTTCCTCACTGCCAACTGACTGATTATTTGGTAATGGTATTGGGACTATTGGTAAGTACAGTCCTTTAGTTTATTTTGATGGTACATCAGTTGGCGACTCTGCCAGGACTCAGTGACTGGGTCGTCCTCCCCGTAAACGGGTGGTAAGGACAAGGGGTAATTCTGGTTGAGCGGGTGGACGGAAAAAGGGTCCTTTGAAATTTAGCCATCTTTGGTATGAACTTACTCAGCTCTCACGATCAGAGTATTCCCAGCTGCTAGTGACCCTTCACCGGAGTCCACAGGAGCTGACCGTGTTGGTCTTCAGGAGTTGGCAGTGGAGAATACGCAATTGTACCTGTGTGCACCAGGTGAGTGGAATTGTTTTGACGTTCTTGGCATGCACTGTTGGGCGGTGCTTTTGAAGCAGTTAACTGTGTAAGTATTTGGGGGTCAGTGTACCACGGAGAATCTTGGGGGTCTGACGGGGCAGCATTGTGGTGGCTGCACGTATAGATGCCTCATTGACCTTTTGTGAATAATAGAGACGCCGATCAGACGCCCGGTCTGGCACGTGTGGTGTGCACCCGGCCGGACTGCTCTCGGTAAAGCCTGTGGCTGTACCTGGGTAGCATTGGGAACATATCTGAAGCGGTGCTAATGAAGCAGGCATAGTCAGAATAGTCCCAAGAGTGAACCAGGAAGGCTGCGGGATGGTCTGTAGGTCGGTCTGTGGTTATACCTGTCTGACGGTCTCTTGGTAGTCTTTGGACTGCTTGATTTTGGTATCTGTCGGTCTTGGAATCTGAATTTGATTGATTCTCCACGAACAGGAGTCGACGGGCTCTGTTCTTTGTTTGAAAAAATGTCATTTTGAATATCTTTGTATGTATATATATATTATTGTCTTGTGTATGTTTGAATGAGCGTAAGGTTATATGTTTTGCGAATGTTTGAATATAGCCATGTTTGGAAGTTTATTTTTATGATATAATGAGGAACGCGTGACAACAATAACCATGCCGTGTTTTAGCAAATTGAGTTGTTTTGGATGTTGTTGTCGCCCTAATGATACGCGTTTGGCTGAAAGTCAACCTGCCCCGCCTGAGGGCAGCCCAAGTTATGATATGTATGTAAAGCATGGTATTACACCTCTCTTGTTTAATACACTATGGCATAAATATACTAAAGATAATGTGGAATTACAATGGCCCTTAACCGGGTCTTTTGATGAGAAAAAAATACATTTTCTGCAGGATCGATTATTTTCTAAACGTAGTCGACAGTCAATGTTTGACTCCCTAAGCCTGTGGCAGAAGGAAGAAAAGCGTAGACGTATGCGGGAGGCGAAAGTATGTAGGATGTAAGGAAATCAAACGATTACGCAGAAAGCTATAGCTTATGATAAAGCACAAACTGAACACGGGATTGATTGTGCAGACAGACAATTTAGATTGCAAGTGGATAAGATCTATGTGGCTAGGACTGAAGCGGCAGATGAGATAGAGGATTTATTGGATACTCGTCCACCTCCACCTTATGGTCCGCTGCGTATATCTCCCGTTGTTTCCCCGACTCTAGTACAGGCCCCTTCAGCTTCCGCCCCTGTTGTTTCCTCTTCCCTTGTCTCTCCGGGAACGTCCTCTGTTTTGCTTCCCTCAGTGTCTGAGACGGCTACTTTATGGCCTGTTACACTGCCGTCTTCCATTGCGTCCACAGCTGTTTTGTCTCCCCCCCACCCCTGTGTGGGCCTCCCTTTCTGCGAGCACGACACCATCTCCAGCTGTTTCGACTCCATTTCGTGCTCCGGGGGATCTCGCCGCACGGAAGTTGTTTACCCGTTCGGCTGTAGGACCGAGTGAGAAACAGATGATTGAGAATCAGTCATAGTGAATGCGACAGCCTATTTACACTATAACTGAGATATGGAACACGCTTCGAGACAATGAGCCTGTTATGCAGCAACGTGCCTTGAAACACATGGCTGCACATATTATTACTCTCTGGGAACAGTGTTTTCCAGGAGTGATGGCCCCCCAAGTGATGTATGACATCCGGGACAGGGCTCATAAGTCTGAACTTAGCCCAGATGAAGTGTATAGAAATGTGGAGGTTTTATTAAATTATCGAGAACGGATGCATCAAAAGTGTCCCTCGTGGGACACTCAGCATCCTATGCGAGAAGTTCACCCTATCTTTCATCCTGAAATATCGGAACTAAAGGATGACCATGGCATGGTGACTAGACCTCGTGTAGAGGCCCGAGTGCAGGAGCAATGGGTTTACACCCCCTGGAAGACGAGTGAAGTCCTCTAGCTGAAATCACAATTACCCGACCCCCGAAAGAATCCCACAGCTTATTATAAAGAACTCACAGAAGCGGCCTCTTCGGCCGTCATGACCTTAGCTGACATAGAGCTAATTTTTGCATTGTTAGTTCCCGTTGACGTATGGCGTCAGGTGCATGATCAGGACCATGCTCAAGAATTAGGTGGAACATGGGAGCAGATAAAAGATTGGGACAAGGATCATAAGCCTGGAGATAAGACGAAACCTGAATTATTGGCATTACCTGACCGTATTATCACTTACATGCATTCCTTAATTTCGCCTCGCAAGGTGGATTGGGACAAATTGACCGCATGTAAACAGAAGAAAGATAAAAGTGTTTCTGATTTTTTCACTAGATTTGAGGGCATATTCATTGATTTTAGTGGACAGGATTTGTCACTGGGAGGTGGTATACGATTATTTATTAATCGTTTTGTGACCAATTTATTACCAGAAGTCTCTGCGCGGCTACAAGCCTCTGAAAGTACCTGGACCACTTCCACGTCCTCGGTAATATTGAGTATGGCCCAATATTACAAACATAGCGAAAATGAGAGTAAAGATAAGACGGAAAAGAGAGCGAAGGATCTTAAAACACGGGTGTTGTTGCAACAAGTTGTTCAAGGACGAGGCAGAGAGAGAGGCAGTAGAGGGTTCGTCCCGAGGGGGGCGGGAACTGGACAAGGGCCGGCTGTAGTTTTGGGAATAAATCAGTGTGCTTATTGTAAGGAGGAAGGGCATTGGCGATTTCAGTGTCCGTTGTTGCTGGCCCAGAACGGGGCTATGAGAAGTAGAGGGAGAGGTCGGGGAAGTGTGGATCGCAGTGATATGCGACGAGAAGAGGCGACGCAAGTTGGACAAGAAAATAATTATTTTGATAATCCAAGAGGTAGGCAGTATTATAATGAGGAGTGTGCAATGGACGCGACCGAAGGGAATGCTTATACATAGGATAGCCATGGACAGAGTGAGGGCCAGGTGTCAGTACCCGTTGATCAGCAAGGACCTTATGTAGAGGCGCATTTGATGGGGACATCTGAAAAGTTTTTAGTTGATACGGGTGCAATGAATAGTTCTATTTCTCGTTCCCTGGTCCCAGGGGCTGCTCTGTCCGGGCACAATAATGTTTCGGTTGGATTCTCGGGAATTCCGGTGGTGAGCCCCATCTCCAAACCTATTCCTTTTACAATTGGTCCTGTTATGATAGACTCCCCGTTTCGTTTGACTTCCCATTGTGGCGAAAATTTGTTGGGTTTGGATTTGTTGAAGAAATTACATGCTAAGATTCATTGTTCACCTGATGGTGTTTACTTGACTATTAATTCCCTTGGGAAGCCTACTTTGCAGTGTTTCACTAAAAATGAACCCCTCCCTCCTGAGTTTGCTGTTATCCCAGCAACATTGTGGGCCACTGGTGACACAGATGTAGGATTATTAAACATTCCGCCCGTTTCTATTACATTGAAGCAAAATGCTCGGCTTCCTCGTATACCTCAGTATAAAATTTCTCCGGCAGGCGAGAAGGCTTTGCTCTCCATCATACAAGATTTGGTAAAAAGGGGTGTGGTGGAGGAGACAGCTGCGAATGTGTGTAATAGCCCCATTTTGCCTATCTTAACGAGAGCCCCTGTTGGAAGCGATCCTGACTATGCTGATACCTATCGTTTTGTGATTGATTTGCGTGAAATTAATAAAGTAGTGGTGCCCCAATACCCTATGGTTTCAGACTTTACCACTATTCTCACTATGAATCCTCCTACTGCCAAATATTTCTCTGTGATTGATTTAAAGAATGCTTTCTTTAGCATTCCGATTCATCCTGATAGCCGCCATATTTTTGGCTTCTCATTATCTGGTCGCAGCTTCCGGTTCTGCCGTGCTCCCCAGGGGTACACAGAGAGTCCTAGTATTTATAATATCATCAAAAGCTTTATTTCGATAAAATTTTATCATAAAAGCATATAAACAAATATAAAAACACAATAGGAATCACGACAAGATCCAATAGGGGTGAGAGAATAGTACAAAAAAAATACATTCAGCAGACTAGATGGAAATACATGATTACATCTCTTTTCCAGTCCCTCTCGACCTGGTACATGATGTCTAAGGTCGTATTAACTATAGTCACAAGATTAAAAACGTATTAAATTACATTTGACACAGGGAAGGAATTAATTCCCCAATGCATTTTGACGCACAAGTAAAAACAAGAGTAAAAGATGTTTAAACAAGGCAAGAAAGGCTATATCACAACAAGGGACCCAAGAGTTTCAATCTAATCAACCAGGACCAGGCAAGAAACTTGGCCACCCCACATACAAGCAAGACACTAGTGTCCGATTGGAGAATTCTCAGCGCAACACGGTGGTTCACGGTGCCCAATTGTCTACAAACAGGACTCAACCATCTTGCCCTGGGAATTTTATAGAAAGGGCACTCAAACAGTAGGTGCGCCACAGTTTCCACCTTCGTTTTACAGCACGGACAGCTTGCAACCGTTTGGTGAGGGGGTTTCCATTTGCTTGTGCGCTCCCGGGTGGGCAGAGTACCGAATCTAAACTGAATATACAGTCTCCTGTCTCTGGGCTTCTGTATTACATCAAGGTAGGGCTCTAGCCTTGTCACAGGTTTGTGCAAATAAAAAGCCTCAGTCAGACCACCAGCAGACACGGCTGTGTTCTCTTGGGTATCAATCCACATCCAGTAAGCCTTCTTTAGGTCAGCCTTGCTTAGATGCATTCCGGACTCCCAGACATCTCTTAAACCCAGTGCAAAAAAGGACTTCTTTATATTGCACAACCAGGTGATCCTATGAGACCCGGGCAAGCTCATCACTTCTCTGAGACCCTCGACATATTTAGAGAGTTCGGGGGTTCGCCATAGGCGAGTCCAGTAGAGCAGGGGGCGTAATCTAGCAAGGTCCCTGATTGGGCGCCTGCCCATATCTCTCATAAGTGGCTTGAGTGGGGTGCCTGTTGGGAGCGAAACCAGGTCCCTAAGGAATTTGTTTTCCGACATAGAGATTTCATTAATATTGTCGAAACCCCACAGTTCGGCCCCATACAGTGCCGATTTCACAGCTTTCGCAGCGAAACCACCAGTGCGGGAGCAACGGGCCTGCTCTGGGATGAGTGATGTTCCTTCCCGATTGCCCCCGCAACTCTCTTGTGGTTGAGAAGCATTTTAGCGATGTGGGGTCTCCAACTAAGTTTGTCGGAAATCCTGATTCCAAGGTAATCAAAAATCTTTACAAACTCAAGAGGAGCTCCCTCCAATGTAAAATTAGTTTTGGAAGACCTAGAGGGATTAAACGAGAGGAGCTTAGTTTTTGATGTGTTTATAGATAAGCCTCTCATGTTGCAAAAAAGATTGAACCTATCGAGAAGCTTCTGCAGACCCACAGGTGCTTTGGAGATAAGCAGGGTGTCGTCAGCAAAGAGTAGGGCTGGGATCTTATCTCCCGCCAGGGCCGGGGCATCAGCAGGAACCTCCCGTAAGAAGCTTACCACTCCATTCACGAATAGGGAAAATAGAGTGGGAGCCAAAACGCAACCCTGGCGCACCCCTCTGGTGACCCAGATTTTGGCCGTTTTTTGATCCTGACGACCCCATCTCATCTGGGCAAAGTTGCCCTCATGAAGGCAGATCAAAAGATCTAAAATGGGTATCGGAATTCCCAGTTCCCTCAACACCGACCAGAGGCGGTCACGAGGAACTAGATCAAAGGCAGTCTTCAGGTCTATAAAGGCCAGATGAAGACTGCCCTTGCCAATCGAGACCACCTTCCAGTACAGGAGAAGAAGCCGGAATACCTGATCAATTGTTCCCACATTTGCCCTAAAACCTGCCTGGTAGTCTGACAGAACGTCATTTTCAATTGTCCATGACAAAATTCTTTCTAAGGGGACCCTGCCAATCACTTTCTGGCCAGCATCAATGAGGCTGATTGGCCGGTAGTTGGCAGGGTCCTCCCTAGAGCCCGTTTTAAAAATTGGGATCACCTCTGCCCCTTTCCATGATTCGGGGATAGGGGATCCTCTAAGAAAAGAATTAAGTAAAAGGGTAAAAAACCTGGCCCAATTTGGGGAGTCTGCCTGGAACAAATCACCTGGCAGGCCATCCGGCCCAGGTGCCTTTCCTGGGACTATTTTCTTAATGGCAAGCAGAGTTTCAGATTCCTCAAAAGGGGAAAAATATTGGGAGGCAAAGGATGATAGTGAGGGGCCAACGTGAACGCTTGTATTAAAAGAAGCTGGCCCAGAGTAAAGTCTATTGAAATGTTCAAACCACGCGTGGTCCCTGATATTGTTAGGAATATCGTCTGGATCATGATCTTTGGATTTTCTGAATAACTTCCAAAAGGTATTCCCGTCTTTAGCCAAACTAGCAACCTTAAGGTCTAGCCAAAAGGCTTCATCCCAATTACGTTTGGCTTCTAGGAGTACCCTTTTGTACTCCTTCCTAGCATTATTCACTAAGGAACGATCCTGTTTCTTAACGGCAGCTATCAAAGTGCTCCTTTTTTCCCTACACTCCAAGTTATACCACGTCCCAGGCGCCTTGTGAGGGATATACTTAAGTGGGCGAGATGGTAACAAAAAAAAGAACCCATCGTCTCTACTGTTTCAACATCGATGCTGTCGATGATGGGAGGCCCTTCCGAGACACTACATGCTGCCTGAAGTTCTACTATTTTGGCCAGCAAAGATGCTTTAATGGCTTTCAGTTTTTGATAATTTGAAACGATTTTCGGCCATTTCAAGTGCCTCTTACAATTCGAAGGGACGAGCTCCTTAGAAAGCATAATTCGACCTGTGGCGTGATTATGAGAAACAAGAGGCCAGGGGTTCGTCATGGATAGGCACAAGGGATTGTGGTCACTATCAATAGATGGAACTATGACCATGTCCACGGTATATTGCCACAATCTACGGTCGACTAAAATATAATCGATACGAGAAGGGCAAGTTGCTCTATTAAAAGTATTTGCACCAAGAAGATCAGATGGCATTCTGCCGTTTACAGCTCTGAGTCCAAATTCGAATGAGAGAGCGTTCAATTGAATGGCCAGCTGGGACCATTTCTTAATTGGCGGCAGGGATAAAGACGGGATACCCCATCTGGCATCATCGGCCTCTATATTGAGCAGGTCCTCTGTGGCTAGAGGTTCGAATGTACAATTCATATCTCCTGCAACCAGGATTAAAGAATCCGGAGGGCAGGAGGTAATTTCCTCGCTCAGGGCTGTAACAATTGTCGACATGGCGCCTCCCTTCGTGCCTCTTACATAGACATTAAAAAGCTCAACAACAGGGCCACCTTTAACCCCTTTGATTGTTAATCGCATTAGGTCTAATGATATACACGAGTGGTGTTTAACCCTGCAATCAAGTCCAATGCTTATCCAAATTATAAGGCCCCCAGACGGCCTCCCACGTCCATTGGAAATGGCTGGTAAAAAAAAGCAGCTAAAGCCTGATTTGTACAATGGCTCCGTGCTCCAACTTTCTTGGAAAATACATATGTCTTGGTTAGCAATAAAGGTATTCCAATCTGGTCATAGAAGCTTATTGCGTAAACCCGCTATGTTCCATGAAATTATCTTGAGGCTGGTGGTAGAAGCTATGGAGACAACATCGTCGGGAATAGACATTTCACGCAATATGAAGTCACTTGAACCACCAGAATTGTCACCATTAGGACTGGGGGGAATTAAAGTTTTGTTTATAGGATGAATAAGTAAGTCAGCAATGTCAGGAATGGGCTTATTGGCAAAAGATAACTGAGGATCACTAGAAATAGACAACCCGGAAGTTTGTCAATCATTATGATCCAGGTTAGACTGGCCCTCTCTCGACAAATCTGATGATTGGGCTCTTGTGGCTGTGGGTTCTACACATGGGTAACGCCTAAATTGGATGGAAGAGGTACCTGGAGAAGAGGTTCTAAACTCTAAAGCCAAGAGTCCCTCAGCTACTATGTGGCTGGCCAGGGTAAGTTCGATACAGTCAGATTTATAGTCAAGCTTTGAAAACAATGTTGGATGATTTGGTCTTGCCCCCTGGTAATGTGCTTTAGCAATACGTAGATGATTTGTTAGTGGCTTCTGATACCGAGGAAGGTTGTAAGAAGGCCACCGTACAATTATTGTCTAATTTGGCTGCTAATGGCAATAAAGTATCCCTTTCTAAATTTCAATATTGTCGACAGGAGGTGACCTATCTCGGTCATCTACTATCAAAGGAGGGGAGGAGACTAACCCCTGAGCGTGTGACTACCATTTTTAATATGCCTGTACCTCGTACTCAGCGTGATGTTCGTGCATTTCTCGGCATGACTTCTTACTGTCGCCAATGGAACCCTAATTTTTCCCTTCTTACTAAACCTCTTCTGTATTTAACCACGAAAGATGTGCATGAACCTTTACCCTGGACTGATGCTTGTCAAGCTGCTTTTGACTCTTTGAAATCTGCGCTTTGCTCTGCACCTGTTCTTGGTACTCTTGACTACCGAAAACCTTTCGTGCTTTACGTACACGAGGTGGACGGTTGCTCACTTTCTGTGTTAACACAAGGATTTGGTGGTAAGCAGAGACCTTGTGCCTATTTCTCAGCGGTGTTGGATAACGTCGCCAGAGCACTCCCTAGCTGTTTAAGAGCTACTGCTGCGGTTGTGGTGGCTATTCGACAGTCGGAAGGGCTCGTTCTGAACACTGACCTCGCAGTGATGGTACCGCACGCTGTGGATACATTATTGAACAAAACAAAGACCCAGCACCTTACGAGTGCGCGTCTTACCGGCTACGAATTGACGTTGTTTGCTCCACATATTATGATTAAACGATGTGCCACTCTGAACCCTGCTACGTTACTACCCCTCCCTTCGATTGAAAAGAACAATGATGTTCATGATTGTATATTTCGGACTGAGGAAGAAACGAAGGGACGGGTAGACCTGACTGACACTCCTCTATCTGACCTTCAAGGGGAGTTGTACGTCGATGGCTCTTGTTTCAAGTTACCAGATGGCACGACAACTGCTGCATATGCGATAACTACTCTTCATACTATAGTTGAGGCTTCTCGAGTACCCTATCAGTCAGCACAGGTAGCTGAATTAGTGGCATTGTTTTGGGCCTGTGAGATAAGTGAAGGACTGAGAGTAAATACTTACACCGACAGCCAGTACGCCTTTGGCGCGGCTCATAGTTTTGGCCGACTTTGGGCAGAAAGAGGTTTTCTTACTTCTCATGGTCAGCGAAAACAGCATGGCCCCTTGATTTTGCGATTATTGACAGCATTGACGTTACCAGAAATAGTGGCTGTAGTCAAATGTAGTGCACACAAGGCAGTGGTTGATGCAGTGGGGGAGGGTAATGCCTTTGCCGATCAAGTCGCTAAGGAAACTGCAAAATCCAAATTGACCTCAATGTTTGTGACTAGCTCTGCCAGGTGGGTGGCTGAAACAGAGATGTTTGATAATACCATGGAGAGTGTCCAAGAAATACAGAAAGAATCTACCCCTATTGGACTGGCTCACTGGAAAGAGCGAATTGGGAGATTAGATGCAGATGGTTGTTAGATTGATCTGACAGAAAAGCAGCGGTGGCTATTGCCTAATGCATTAGTGAATGCGGTGGTGACAATGGCACATGGTTCAGCTCATATTGGGGTGAAAGGTATTTGTGCATTATTAGATCCTGTATGGTACAATCCCAATATTTCTAGGACCGCTGCTCATTTGGTACAATATTGCATGGTTTGCTTACGACATAATCCAGGGGGCAGGGAGCCTGTTCTGAGTGGAAACTTTGCACCACCCTCTTTGCCTTTTGAAGTGCTTCAAATGGATTATATCCAGCTGGAGCGCGTTAACAATTTGAAGTATGTCCTGGTCGTGGTATGCGCTTTCAGTAAATGGGTGGAAGCCTACCCGACAAAAGAAAACACTGCTTTGGCAACGGCAAAAGCGTTGGTAAAGGAGTATTTCCCTCGCTACGGATTGCCTCGTGTGATCTGGAATGATAACGGGAGACATTTTAATGCAGAACTCATCACACATATGTGTAATGGACTACAGATTAAACAGAAATTCCATGCGGCTCGACACACCCAGTCCTCTGGGTTGTCGAGAAGTATAATGGGATATTAAAGCTCAAATTAGCTAAAATTCAAGAAAGTACTGGATTGAGGTGGCCAGATGCTCTGCCGTTGGCATTAATGTCAATACGAGTTACCCCACATTCTCATTCTGGTTTGTCTCCATATGAGGTCATTTTTGGGCGCCCTGCTAATGTTTGGGGCGTCCCGAGACCCAGAACGTTTCGTGATATAGAGTATCCTATGTTGATAGACTATTTGTATGCTTTGACTAAAGATCTTCGTTCCATTCATCAACAGGTCTCAGCAGTTTTGCAGCCCCTGCCGGAGGGTCCTGGACATTGTTTGGAAACAGGACAGTGGGTTCTGGTCCGTAACTATCAGCAAAAATCCAGCTTGGATCCTCGTTGGTCTGAACTGTAGGAGAGTAGGGTCTGCTTTCTATGTTCACCCCCACTTTTTGCTTTTGCTTCACTGGTTTTCGACTTAGATGTGGCTGTGGGCCTGCCAATCAGACCCACAGCCCAGCTGATCTCTCTCTAAATTTATGCTATATACTTTAGGTGCATAACCCAATTGGTTAGGATCACCTTATTGGCCCCTGTACAGTGTACCTTAGGTACCCAGGGCATAGGTGTACCCTAGGCCTACCAGGGGCTGCAGCATGTATTGTGCCACCTCTGGCCTGGCCTTCCATTATGACACAACTGGCTGATCACTCAGCTGGGGCAAGGTCGTGTAATCACTCCTTGCTTAGGTGTAGTATTCCTATACCTACCTTATATATAGACACATGTGTACCTATCAGCCACTCCTATGGCAGGCCTTAACAATCCTGGAGGCAGAGTGCTTGGTAACATATGAGATGGTGCTCTAGCATGAGCTGAGCCTGTCTGCAGCTTTCGGAACCATGTTCTTATAGCTGTTCTATGATATAGCCTACCATATACTCTTAAAGTGCCTTATAATCTTAAACGGTTATGGTAACTATGGTTTGGCTTTATCAAAACATGTCGTGTAAGGTGTCTAACACTTTGGAATAATACCCCCATACCATTTCTGGCAATGAGGATACTATTCCTCCCTTCTAGATGGAGAGGACATGTTGAAACCTACTTACCCGGTTAAAGTTAACCAGATCCCCAGCATCACAAAATGGATGCTGCTGCCACAGACACAAGTCTGACCTCCTGCTGCTGGGAGTCCTTCCAGCGAGGGAGGCTTGGACAATAGGTTTCCTGCCTTGGGAGGTGCGAGCACCACCCCAGACAGGAGTTAGTGTATTGGGGCAGGGAGGGATGAAAGAAACTAGACACTGCCTGGGGCACACAAGGTGTCCCATGCATAGTCCAGTTCAAACCGGCGCTGGGGCACTCCAGCCCAGCTCTGGCGTGAAACTGGACAAAGGAAAGGGGTGTAACCACTCCCCTTCCTGGTCCCACCCATAGGAGGGACCTTGCAGGTAGCCCAGCCCACTAGCCCAGTATATCAGTAGGTAGCTGAGCCCTGCAGAAATGAGATTAACCTGAATCTGCAACTTGTACAGAAACTCTGGACCTTTGACATTCGACCTCAGGAAGAAGACTGAAGAAATCTCCCTTGTGGCCAAGGAGTGACCACCATGGGCAACCAGGCACCATCCAGCGACCGCTGCTTGCTTTGCGACTGATCCTACGAAGGACGACTGCAGAGACTGACCAGCGCTGAGACTTCCAGACACCTCTGACCCAGATCCACATCTACAGTGAAGCTGAGACCCGTGGAGGCGACGAGGGACGTGGGACCGGCGACTTGGGAAAAGTGGCTAGTACCTGACTAGCGCGACTTCCGAGGCTCCCTCGAGGCTGTGCTTGGGGAATTGAGAAGCCCCCATCCCGAGCACCATCTGCAAAGAAGACCAGCTCCCCAAACTTCACGTGTTCTGCGTGGGGCCCTTCTGCACCCGAGTTGCTCGACGTGTTGTCCGGTTGCTGGCCCGTTGGCTAGTGACCTCTGCGACGACGAACCTTTGTTTTCATCTTGCTGGTCCGGCTCCTCCAGACTGGTACCCGCTCCTCTGTGAAAGAGAAGCACCCCAGACCTTCCTGGTCTGCACCAGAAGCAAGTCCTCCATCCTGCGTGGGTTCCGCTTGCCAAGGCTTGTTGGGTCCTGACTCGACATCGACGCCGCCGACAGCAAGAGCCTTTGTGGGACAGCTCACCTCCTGGTCCTGGTCATCCTCGACATCTCCTGGTACCCGTGGCTGCTGCGACAAGCTTCACCTCTTCACCTGCATCTGCACGACATCGCCTGGTTCCTTCCCGGCTCCTGGCTGGTGACCTAGACTCTGTCCCTTCTGCTTGCAGGTATCCTTCCTTCTTGATTCCATCCTTGGGATCCACCGGACACTCTTCACTGACTGCCTGTCAGCAACTTTCTTTCAGGCATCCATAGGAGTCAACGACGAAACCCGACGCAAGTTCACACCTATGCACCCGCAGCCCGTGGGCTAGGTAACTTGAGTACTTCGGTGCTCACAAGGGTATTGACTATCCAAGGGTCTAGTTTCCGAGTCTCGACTTCCTAGCTATACCAGAAGTGTCCTAAAACTGTTAATTTCTAATAACTTCCATTTCTATCGACTTTTACGCATTACGCGTGAGTGTTTCCACTCTGCACCTGAATCCCGTGGGCCTCCCACTTCCTAACCTTTGATAGTATAGTGTAGCCCCAGCGATTCCCCAGGCCTAGGCCTATCCTGTGTTTGTGACAGTGGTTCTTATACCACTTACTTAGTATATGGTTTGCGTGGCACCTAGGGCCTAACTGTATTACTTACCTGTGTGACTTAATGTATGCTTAAATAAGACTGTGTTGTACTTACCTCGAATCTCATAAAGGGTGCTGAGGGTTTAACTAGAATAAATACATTCTATTTTTATATATATCTGTTGTGGTGTCCTTTCATTTGGTATTCAAGGGATTACATATGGTATTACAGCTGGCTTCACATGCCTTTCAGAGTTTAGCCTAAGACTGCTCTTGTCCATGCTACCACTAGGATTGCTGGTCTATAAGGTTGACTTTACAACCAATCACCATAAGGATTGTTTGGACTGATACAGGGTGTACACTAGAACTAGTGACATCATATATCAGGCCAACTTCTCACATGAACCGTTTCAAGTCTTGTTGGCCACGCGGACGGCGGTAAAAGTGAACGGCAAGCGACACTGGATTCATGTGTCACATCTAAAAAAACGACCCCTCCCGCTTCCATATGATCAGCAAATCCAGGACGGGGTTCTGACTCAGGAAAGTGAGCGAGTTCCTCGATTCATTCCTTTTTCTGATGCCCAGGTAATCGGAGAAGGGCAAGGAGAAGGTGCACCGGGCTCGGAAGGGGCTCTGTCGTCAGCACAATTGATAGCCGCAGATTCTGTTGTTTCTATAGCTAACCCAGAGCCTCGCAGTGCCCCTGTTTCGCCGGATTCGTCATCCTCTGTTTTGTTCTCTGATCAAGAAGTGCCTGGCAATACTCGATACAACCTGCGGCCCAGAAAATGACACGGTACACCAGGTGAACATTGTAGGAGATAGGGAGAGACTTGAGTGATAGGGTACAGACCTGTGCTATGAATGTCTGTTAGATACGCTTCTGGTGTACTGAGCGAGACACTGGACTGAACGCGCTGAGAGCCTTGAACATTTGTTTGCTCTGTTCAGAAAGAAAGACTGAATTTCATGTTCAAAGGGGCCCAGGTTGTGTTTTCTTCAAGGGTTGTGTGAGAACATAACTGCACCATGAGAAGTTTGTTTGGTATTATCTGTGATGAATGATAGGAGCCTGCCTGTGAGGCTCTAAACGGACACAGGAAAGAAGCACCCTCTGGCAGGTTGGACTGCATTACCCTAGTTTATTGTTGGACTTTTAGTTAGCATGTATCCCTTTGCTCGTTTTGTCCCTGAAGAGGAACGTCCTTTTTGTACCACGCTATTTTCCCACATATATGCATGTTTTTTTCTAGTTGGACCAATCATGTTAAAATTGCATTTATAGCTACTATAGCGATATTGCTAATTATATTACTGGGAGTATTCATATATTTAGAATTTCGCCACCCTATGCATAGTGTTTTAGGAACAACTACCCCACCTCCGGAACATGTGTTTTATACTTTAGCCTCTCATAAGGAAAGGCATCGCCAGACCTATGTGAAAAACGTATTCATTGAAATGCTTCATCAAGCACACAGTTCCACCAATACTACAAATTGCTGGGTTTGTGGTCTTTTATCATCTGTTATGCACAAGCACGACTTATTTATATCCCTACCTTTGTCTTATCTGGGAAGTTGCGAGGCTTGGTTCAAATTGATTTCTATGATGTATATGCATTACACTGTGGACGCTCGAAGGTTTTCTGAGAGGGATTATGAAATGATTTTAGCATATATTGAGGTTCATCAAGGATTCAACCCCGAAGGGAATAATGGAGAGGGAACCTTAGATCCGAATGCTTGTATGAATATGTATATAACGCATGAAAATACCACTTGGTTGAAAAATGAAATTTTGGACTTTGTTGAATTCAATTTCACTCAATATTATCGACACTTTCAGGACCGTAATGTTACTGAAGATAGGGCTATTCCAGTGCCTGTATTAAACAGTACCTCTACGTTTTGTGTTCAAGGAGTAGGGTATATATCAGTAGGAGAAAGCCGATGTAATTACACTTATCAGTTGCGTACCTTTAGTAGCCCTCCGTTGTTAACCTCTCCTAATGTATATTTTGTCTGTGGAGAAAGTACCTATACTTGGCTTCCGCGAGGTTGGACTGGACGTTGCTACCTGTCCTTCCTGTACCCTCCAGTCTATATTGCCCCTTCTAATTATCACAAGGATCACCGACTAGATAAACGTAGCGTGCTTAGTAGGAGAAATAAAAGGGTGATTGATACCCCCGATATAGATCAGACCGATACTCCACTGCAGCATTTCACCGACATTATGAAGGGAGTGTTACCCTTTTGGGGGCCTATGCTTACTAGCCGAGAAGTACGACGTTTGTCTAGAGTAGTTGAAGGGGTAACTAACACTACTGCAGGAATACTGACCAATATAACAGTAGAGCTGCAGGCGACCAGACTCGTTTCACTTCAAAAACGTATGGTTTGGACGTTATCTTGGCAGATTAAGGAGGAGCATGCCGTCTGATCGGCAGCTCTTGCTGTGTTTATATTCCTGACTCCGCCCCCTTCGTTCATTTGGCTATACAGAAGCTACATCGTTTAGCTTCCGATATACATGTAGAAACTGGTACGTGGTCTCTCTCTGGTTGGTTCTGGAGTTTGCTGTCTGCTTGGGGATGGAAAATTTTGATGGTGCTGGCATGTATAGCCGGTATCATATTCACGTGTTGTGTTTGCGCACAATGTGGACCTGCATGTTGCTCTTATTGCGTGACAAAACTCACTTCCTCTGTGTCTGGTCCATCCCCAACAGTGGTAAAAGCTCAGCTAGTTCAGCAGGAGCTCAAAGACTTAATGCAGATTGATGAGGGAATATTTGAAGATTGAACTGTTTTTGTTAGCTACATCATGCTAAAAGGGCTGTTCTGAGGGATAAAGAAGTAGATTTCTCGTATATAAGGAGTATCTGTCCTATATTATGTTAGCATGATGCATCTATACGTATACTTTTTGTTTGATATATATGCTTTTGCTTGGAGGAAACTCATTTATTTCCTCCCTGTATATCTATTGCTAAAAGAGTAGGCCGAGAACCATACAGACGCCATCTTCTGAACACATGCTCGAGCACGGGTCATGATCACTTGTTGATCACGTGCAGTTGTCAAGGTCCCAGTTCATCTGAGTTACTGGTAGCAGCTGAAGGTAGGCTGATTTACTCGACTGTTCTAAGACTCAAGGTCGCATCTGGATTTGGGGGCGATAAGCGCATTGCTGGAGGCGCCGTGCCTACACTCCCAGGCACCAAGACGAAAGGGAATCAACCCTCCTGACCTCATCAGTAATAGATAGTCAAGCCTTTATACTGGTCTGATGTGTGCCATATATGGTCCTTCCCTGGAGCTCGAGGGCCAACTGGTATTTTTCCTTTTACAGTGATTGTATGTGTTGAACCGAAAAGTATATAACCTGATGTTTGAATACGAACCAACAGTCTTCTCAGTGCACCTGATGGGTGAGGTTCGGAGAGGCTCCTCTATAGAGTATTTTGTTTAATAAACAATTGAACCTTCTTCACTGCCAACTGACTGATTATTTGGTAATGGTATTGGGACTACTGGTAAGTACAGTCCTTTAGTTTATTTTTATGGTACATCAGTGGAGTTAGTATCGTTGTTGTTCTCGAGGTGGAAGTTCAGGTCCCCGAGGAGGATGTAGTCTGTGGAGGTGAGGGCGTTTGTGCTGACAATGTCGGCGATGGAGTCGATGAACTGTGGTCGGGGTCTGGGGGGTCTGTAGACGAGGGTTCCTCAGAGGGTGGTGTTGGGATTGGTGTGGATCTGGAAGTGCAGGTGTTCAGCGGTGCTGAGGGCGTCGTCGGTGTTGGTCAAGACTCTGAGAGTGTTCCTGTGGACGATGGCGATTCCTCCTCCTACTCCGTTGGTGCGGTCCCTGCGGGTGATTTTGTAGCCTTCCGGGATGGCTATGGCGATGTCAGGTGCCAAGGAGGGGTTCAGCCAGGTCTCCGTCAGGAAGGCGACGTCTGAGGAGGTTGAGTTGAGAAGGTCCCAGAGTTCAACGGCGTGTTTGCGGGCGGAGCGGGTGTTGAGGAGAATGCATCTGAGGTAGTTGGGTTCTTTCCTGGTCAATGGGTTGGTGGGCCGGATGCTGGTGATGCTGCAGTTCCAGCAGGAGAAGGGGCCTTGGGTGCACTTCGGGGCGGCCAGACAGCAGGTTCGTGATCGTCCGGCGTTGAGTGCGTGGAGGGTGCTGGAGTCATAACGGAGACGGGCATTGTGGCGTTTGCGGGGGCCAGGGTTTCTGGCACTGGGCGCGGTCCAGGCGCGGACGGGCAAGTGGGGAAAAACACAACGCAGCACAAGATTTAAACTAAAAACATGATACAGTAATTAAATTAAACAGCACTAGAGGCAATCAGCAACAGAAGGGAGGCAGTGGGGTTACCAGGAGGCAGCCGGGTGGGCCTGGTGCGTAGTGCTGGGTAGCTGACTCGAACCCTGCACAGCGTAGGTCTCAGTCCTGGCGGCAGAGCAGCTGGGGAGAGTCCTGGTGAGGCGTAGCTGCTGGGGAGAGTGCTGGCCTTGGCCCAGAGGTCAAGGTCTTACGCGCGCTCCCCCGCAGAGGTCGCCATATGAAGGGGAGGGGGGCGGGTGCAGAGGCAGGGAGGCAGGAGCGGCTGGAATGGTGGGCAGGGTCGCAGGGTCAGCAGCGGTGGAAAATGGGCAAGCAAAGGGCAACCAAGTGGGGAAAAACACAACACAGCACAAGAATTAAAATAAAACACAGTACAGTAATTAAATTAAACAGCACCAGAGAATATCGGCAACAGAAGGGAGGCAGTGGGGTTACCAGGAGGCAGCCGGGCGGGCCTGGCACGTAGTGCCGGGTAGCTGACTCGAACCCTGCACAGCGTAGGTCTCAGTCCTGGTGGCAGAGTAGCTGGGGAGAGTCCTGGTGAGGCGGAGCTGCTGGGAGAGTGCTGGTCTTGGCCCAGAGGTTTAGAAAAATAAGTATTCTTTCCTAGACTTATCACAAAACCAAACGACAAAAATCCACAATACTGTACTCAAACATAGACTTTAAAATGGTAGGAAATAGCTCAGTTCACTTAAGATTGTAAATGCAACACTTTACTCTCAAAGTACCTTGGATGCGTAACGCAAAGCAAACAAAAGGGTCGCAGGGAAGGTGATGCGTCGGTTCCTTACACTCAGGTGAGGAAGTGATGCGTCGGTTTCTTACTGCTCTCTGGTATGATGTGACAAGATAGAGCCTTGATGCGATGATCCGGTGCGATGCGACAAAATGGCATCTTGGTTACGATGCGACAACGTTGATGCAATGCGTGCACGCCCGATGGCCGTGCAGCAAATCGGTGATCTTCTGAGCTGCGACAGGCCCTGCGACACGCTTCTCCAGTGATGCGACGCGCTTCCGTGATGTGATGGCGGCAGCGGGGGCACGCTTCCTTCGCGTTGCGATGGTAACTGCTGCGGTGGCGACACGCTTCTCATCGTTGAGTCGCGCTTTCAGCTCCCAGCGACACACAGTCTCTCAGAATGCCCAGCACAACAGCAGGCACTTCAATTCCCAGCAAGGGAATTCAGGGGGGGAGCTGGTGGTGAAGTCTTGTATACCTGAGACTTCAGGAAGAGACAAGCTCAAAGTTCAAGCCCTTGGAGATTCTTCTTCAAGATGATGAAAGCACACTCAGTCCTCTTCTCCTTTCCTTGGCAATGAAGCAACCACTGCAGGCCAACCCCCAAACACACAGCCCATGGGGTAGTCTCCTCATTCAGCTTCCTGGTTCTTCTCCTCAGCAAAGGTTTGTCTTGATTTCCAGAAGTGATCTAAAGTTCTGGGGTCTGGGTACCCCTTTTATACACACAAATCCTTTGTCTCTGAAGGCAGAGAGTGTCTGTACTTAGTCCAAACCAGTTCTGGGTGCATTCTACCAGTGCACACCTTCTTCCTTTGTCAGTGTGGGCCAGGGTCCTCAGACACACCACAGGAGGTGGAGCCAACATTGTGGAAGGCAGGCACAGCCCTATTCAGGCCCAGGTGCTACTCCTCCCACCACTCCTCATGCAGATAGGTCTATTCAGCCTTGTGCTGACTCACCCTTTCTCCTGGAGCCCCACAGCCCCTGTTACTCACAAACCAGACATGGAATTCACAACCTAGCAGAGGCAGGCTTGGATGCTTAGGCAAGAGAATACCTACTTTCTAAAAGTGGTATTTCAAACACAGAATGTTAAAACCAACTTCACTAAAAGATGTATTTTATCCTCCTGAGTTCAGGCATACTAAATTCGTTTTTCTACCATGTTCCCTGGGTCAGTTAGGATTATAAGGTGTTATAATCAAACTGCCCATTCTGGCCTATGGGAACAGGTACCTTGCAATAGTGAAAAACGAAAATGGCTGTAATTCACTATCAGGACATGCCACACACATCAGGGCATGTCCTACCTTTTACATGCAATGCACCCTGCCCTTGGGCCTACCTTAGGGTGGTCTGAAATGTAGAAAAGGGAAGGTTTGGGGACTGGCAAGTGGGTGCACTTGCCAAGTCAACATGGCAGTACTAGACTGCACACAGGCTCTGCAATGGTAGGCCTGAACACACTTTAACAGCTGCTCCGGTGGGTGGCACAATCAGTGCTGCAAGCCCACCAGCAGCATTTGATTTACAAGCCCTGGGCACATGCAGTGCACTGTACTAGGGTCTGACAAGTAAACCAAATACACCAATCATGGAGTAATTAATCCATACATCAATTTAACATAGGGAGCACTTGCACCGTGGCACTGAAAAGCAGTGGCACAGTGCCCAAAACATGTAAACCAGCAAAAACATAGGAGGCAACAGCAAAAAATGGAAGGGAGACCCACGCCAATGGTGGCAGGTCTAACAGCTGGGATATGTTAATCATTACATGAGAAGCAGCTCATGAGGGGGGCTTAATGACCAGTGGATTGAGAAAGGAATGCAGATTGTGAGGGGTACTTAAAACAGTATTTTGTAAAATAACCATGTTTTAAGACCTTCAAAACAGAGCTGAGAATGTGTGGCCTTGTGAGTATTTAAAATTCCCAGGTGAAATCGAACAGACATCTTACTATACCAGACTGGAAGCTTCTCTACCCAACTATTTATTAAATAATACATTTATTAGGGGTGTGTACCATCCCAAACACCTGCCTTGAAACTATGCCTCTGCCCATGGCACCCTCACTACGCCACTGAGAACTGCGCCACAAGAGGTATGCCCAGACGTGGGTCCCTTGCTCACTTTGCCACTGGATTCAAGGTAGCCTGGCTGATGAGGAGTGTTACCCCGAAACCAGTCCCAGAATACTTGTCTTTGGTCCAGGGAAGACCTGGCTTGGCATTCGGGCTGGACTGTTACCATGAGGCACAGGGTCAAGACTGATTTGCATATGGCCAGGTCTGAACTGGGGTGACGAAGTGAGCTAAAGAACGATGATGGATTCAACCCAGATCTGTGAATGGGGGTGAGTGTCTGAAAAGTTTAAATGCTCTGTCAATCATCTCTCTCTGTGTTTGCTTTATTCGCCCTAAGTTGGCAGGTTATGCCCAGACTTAGGTCCCTTGCTCACTTTGCCACTGGATTCAAGCTAGCCCGGCATCTGAGGGGTGTTACCTGGAAACCGTTCCCAGGATGCTTGCCTCCGGTCCAGTGAAGGCCTGGCTTGGCAGTTCGGGATAGACTGTTCCTAGGAGGCTGAGGGTCAAGACTGATTTGCATCTGTCCATGTCTGAACTAGGGTGGCGAAATGAGCTAAAGAATGCTGATGATTCAACCCAGATCTGTGATGGGGGTGAGTGTCTGAAAAGTTTCAGCGCGCCATCCATCATCTCTTTGAGTTTGCTTTGTTCGCACTAAGTTGGCAGGGTATGCCCAGACGTGGGTCCCGTGCTCACATTGCCACTGGATTCAAGCTAGCCTGGCTGATGAGGGGTGTTACCCTGAAACTGGTCCCAGGATGCTTGTCTCCGGTCCAGGAAGACCTGGCTTGGCAGTTCGGGCTGGACTGTTCCCATGAGGCACAGGGTCAAGACTGGTTTGCATATGGCCAGGTCTGAACTGGAGTGGTGAAGTGAGCTAAAGAACGAAGATGGATTCAACCTAGATCTGTGACTGAGGGTGAGTGTCTGAAAAGTTTCAGTGCTCCATCCTTCATCTCTTTGTGTCTGCTTTGTTCACCCTAAGTTGGCAGGGTATGCCCAGACTAGGGTCTCTTGCTCACTTTGCCACTGGATTCAAGCTAGCCCGGCTGATGAGGGGTGTTACCCCAAAACCGGTCCCAGGATGCTTGTCTCCGGTCCAGGGAAGACCTGGCTTGGCAGTTCAGGCTGAACTGTGTCCATGAGGCACAGGGTCAAGACTGATTTGCACATTGCCAGGTCTGAACTGGGGTGGCGAAGTGAGCTAAAGTACGATCATGGATTCAATCAAGATCTGGGACCAAGGGTGAGTGTGCGAAAAGTTTCAGCGCTCCGTCCATCATCTCTTTGTGTTTGCTTTGTTCACCCTAAGTTGACAGGGTATGCCCAAACATGGGACCCTAGCTCACTTTGCCACTGGATTCAAGCTAGCCTGGCTGATGAGGGGTGTTACCCCGAAACCGGGGAAAATCTGGCTTGGCAGTTCAGGCAGGATTGTTCCCATGAGGCACAGGGTCTAGACAGATTTGCATATGGCCAGGTCTGAACTGCGGTGGCGAAGTGAGCTAAAGAACGATGATGTATTCAACCCAGATCTGTGACTGGGGGTGAGTGTCTGAAAAGGTTCCGTGCGCCGTCCATCATCTCTTTGTGTTTGTGACATGCACCAGTTGGAGCCATATCCCTCACAACTTAAACTTCTTGTGGGGGTGACTGGCCAAATGCACGTCAGGCCCTAGGGGCGAGCCAAACCATATACTAAAATAGTGGTATAAGAACCATAACTTAACTAGACACAAGGCCTAGAGCCTGCAGAATCGCTGGGACCCCAAGGAACTACCCAAGGTAGTGACACAGGGGACCCACGGGGGCCGTGTGCAGTGTGTGAACACAGCCGCGAGCTCCTGTTAGCTTCTATGGGCAAAGTCGCGGTTAGATTTTTAAAGATTAGGGACACTTAGAAATGAGTCAGGACCAAACCCTTTTGGACTTAGGAAGTTCTAGGGCTAGCATCCACGGGAGCACCGGAGTACTCATGTTACCTCACCCAGGGAAGCCGGGTGCATAGGTGTCTTTGGGTGTCGGGTCGCGTCATCGATTTCAATGGGAGCTGGCGAAGAAGTGCTGCTGCCGTGAAGATGCGAAGTGTCCAAAGAGATCCAAGCCTGGATCGAAGATGAGAAGAACCTGAAAGCAGAGGGGACAGAGTCTGGGTCACTAGCCAGTGACCAGGAAGGTGATGAGCAGATGCCCACCGATCTCGGGTGATTTCAGATGAAAGAGGTGAAGCTTGACTCTTCAGCCACGAGGACCAGGAGTCGTCAAGGATGACCAGGAGCTGGATTCGAACTGTCCCATGAAGTATGTCGAGTGCTGCAGCGTCGGTGCCCGGATTGGGCACAACAAGCCTTGGCAACAGCAACTCACGCATAAACGAGAAAGATGCTTCGGTGCAGACCAGCAAGGTCTGTGGGACTCACCACTTGGTAGGGAGTCGGGGCACGTCTGGAGCAACCAGGAAAGCCCAAGGAAATACAAAGTTACCCCCTCAGGGACCCACCAGTCAACGGACCAGGGATCGCGAAGGGACCTTGAGACGAAACACAAAATGGCGGCCCACGGGTCACTCAGAGTGACTAGGCCAACAATGTTTGGTGGATTCAGTGCTCGAGGTGTGGGCTACAAGTCAGCCCAAGCACGACTTCAGGAGACGTCGAGAAGTCAATGCACTTGCAAAAGTACACAGTGACCAGGAGTTCCGGTTCCACACTACTCACGAGGGCTGTGGGTCTCAGCTTTGCTGGAGACTCGGGTCGACCGCTGAGATGTCTGGAAATCCTCTTCCTGGGCTACAAATACTTCGGAGTCCGGCGGGAGCTTCAAAAATGCAGACTGGCAAATTGCTTTGTTGGTGCCTGCCAAGCAGGGGAGTCACTCCTTGACCCCAAGGGAGATTTCTTCAGTCTTCTGGTCTTGCGCAGAGCATCGAAGGTCCAGGATTCAGCTTCAGAGTTTCATCCAGGGTAATCTAAAGTCCTATGGACTGAGATCCCATACTTATTCTAAGGTAGGGGGGTTGGACATACTCTGGGGACCCACCTATGGGAGGGTTTGGAAAGAGGGGTGGCTACACCCATTTCCTTTGTCCAGTTTCACAGGATTTAGGCCCAGATCTCTGTACTGGGATGAATGTATGACATTGTTCTGCATTCTGTCCATCAACTGTTGTTTTTGCATTTGTCACCCCGAGTGGGACGGGTATGCTCAGATGTGAGTCCTGTGCTCTCCATGCCACTGGAATCAAGCTATCCTGGCTGAAGAGGGGTGAAACCCCGAAACCGGTCCTCGGATGCTTGTTTCCAGTCCAGGGAGGACCTGGCTTGGCAGTTCGGGCTGGACTGTTCCCATGAGGCACAGGGTCAAGACTGATTTGCATATGGCTGGGTTCAAACTGGAATGGCATAGTGAGCAAAAAAACGATGGATTTAGGCCCAGATCTCTGTACTGGGGTGAATGTATGACATTGTTCTGCATTCTTTCCATCAACTGTTGTTTTTGCAGTTTCGCACCAGAGCAGGGGCTGGAAGCCCCTGAACCGGTTTGAGCTGGACTATGCACAGGGACACCAAATGTGCCCCCAGTGCAGGACTTTTAAGCACTCAGAGAGTCCTCCCACCCATCCCCAATACACATAAGCCTGTCTGGGAGGTGGTTACACCTCCCTGTGACAGGAAACCTATTGTCCAGGCCTCCCCTGCTGGAGTTTCGGTCAGCAGCAGGAGGCCAGACCCGTGTCTGTGGCTGCAGTATCCATTTTGTGATGCCAGGGCTCTATTAAGTTTCTACCGGGTATACCAGTGCTGTCATGTCTCTCCCTCTAGAAAGGTGGGATCATACTCCCACACCAGTTACTGGTGTGGGAGTATGATTCCAAGGTGTTTGACACCAAACACGACATGTTTCCGTGCAGCCAGTCCAAAGGTAACATTTACTGTTTGGTTATAATGCACTTAAGAGTATATGGTCAGGCTGCACTACAAACAGCATCAGAGAAGGGTCTCCGAATGCTGAAGAGGGGCTCTGCTCATGCAGGGGCCCCCTCTCACATAGAAACCAAGCACTCTGCCTTCAGGATTGATAAGGCCTGCAATAGGTTTATATGTGTGTATGGTGAGATATAGTGAACGTATATCTCTGTAAGGGGTGCATGCACCACCTTACCCAGGCTGCAGTAGCAGACCTGTGGTGTCATTTTGGGTGGCTTTCCAGGGGTGGCATAATACGTGCTTCAACCCCTGGTAGGCCTCTGGGCTACCTATGCCCTGGGTACATAGTATACCATATACTAGGGGCTTACAAGGGCACCTCAGATCCAATCTGGAATGTACCTAAAGTATATGGAATCATTTTAGAGTGGAAGCAGCTAGGCTTGGGCCCTCAATAGCAGGGTCCCAGCCAGACTAAAGTCGAAAAACAGTGAAACACCAGCAAAAAGTGGGGGTAAACATGTGAAGCAGATCCTACTCTCTTTCCTACCTGTCTGTCTACCGTGACAAAAAGGCGGGCCCGTGAGGGCTACTGTTGCAAGAAGACCCAGACTAGGCAGACTAACAGTGTGCAAGTGGGGGTTGTAGGCCTCACCGCAGTAACAGGGACCTGTGGCAGAGATGCCATGTCATCATGTCTTTAAGGGAGAACACCTGCACCTCAGCACTGTTTGGCAGTGGTAAGGGGCCCAGAGTCCTACGTCCAACAAAAATGGCAAGCAAATAAGAGGCAAAAAGGGAAAAAAATGTAGGGGATGACCCCCCAGCCGAAATTGGGGAGAGCTACCCAACCTCTAGGGAGTTCTCGTCACTAAGGCGGAAAAACCTAGAGAGACCGTCAGCATTGGCGTGGTCTACTCCGGGTCGGTGTTCCACCCTGAAGTCCATATCCTGGAGGGAAATAGACCACCTCAACAATTTAGGGTTTTCGCCCCTCATTTACATGAGCCAGCGAAGGGGCCGGTGGTCGGTCTGAATCAGGAAGTGAGAGCCAAAGAGGTATGGCCTCAGCTTCTTCAGGGCCCAGACCACCGCAAAAGCTTCTCTTTCGATTGCACTCCACCGTTGTTACCGGGGGAGTAGTCTTCTGGATATGAAAGCCACTGGTTGGTCAAGGCCCTCCTCATTGAGTTGCGAGAGTACTCCCCCATGCCATGTTCAGAGGCGTCCGTTTGAACAATGAATTCCTTAGAGAAGTCTGGGGCCCTAAGCACAGGAACAGCGCACAAAGCCTGCTTGAGGGAATCAAAGGCTTTCTGGCAAGCTGCGGTCCAAATTACTCTCTTAGGTTGTTTCTTGGAGGTTAGCTCGGTCAAGGGAGCCACAATGGTGCCATAACCCTTGACAAATCGCCGGTAGTAACCAGTGAGGCCCAGGAAAGCTCGGACCTCCGTCTGGGTTTTGGAGGGCTCCCAGGCTAGGATGGTTTCGATCTTGGCCTGTAGGGGCTGCACCTTACCCTGGCCCACCAGGTGTCCTAGGTATACTACAGACCCCTGTCCGATCTGACATTTGCTGGCCTTGATGGTGAGGCCCGCCCGCTGCAGGACCTGAAGCACCTCCCGGAGGTGCCCCAGATGGTCCTCCCAGCTGCCGCTGAAGACGGCTATGTCATCCAGGTAGGCAGCGGAGAAGGCCTCTAGACCAGAGAGCACCCGGTTTACCAACCGCTGAAAGGTGGCAGGAGCGTTTTTCAGTCCAAAGGGCATCACCCTAAACTGGAAGTGGCCCTCCGGGTTGGAAAAAGCAGACTTCTCCTTGGCTCCTTCCGTTAGGGCGATCTGCCAGTACCCTGACGTGAGGTCAAAGGTACTCAAATATCAGGCAGCCCCCAGTCGATCGACGAGCTCATCCATCCTAGGGATGGGATGAGCAGCCGTCTTGGTCACCAAATTGAGTCCTCGGTAATCCACCCTGAACCGAAGTTCTGGTGTGGTGCCCCGGGGGGGGCAGCTTTTGGTACCAAAACCACCGGACTGGACCAGGGGCTGTTGGAGGGCTCAATCACCCCCAACTCCAGCATCTTTGTGACTTCACTCCGGATGCTGGCCTTCACCTTATCTGACAGCATGTAGGAATTGGTCTTGACAGGGAGGCTGTCCCCTGTGTCCACATCGTGGGTATACAGGTGGGTAATCCCCGGGATAAGGGAAACAGAGAGGAATACTGCTCCAATACCTGGCGACAGTCCCTCTGTTGCTCAGGTGTCAAGGACGGGGAGAGGACCACTCCCTCCACCGATCCGTCTTTTTCCTGGGAAGCGAAGAGGTCAGGAAGCGGCTCGCTTTCCTCTTCCTCGCCCCCATCAGTCACCATCAGTAAGGTGAGCTCCGACCTCTCGTGGTGTTGTTTAAGGCAGGGGGCATGCAACACATGGTGGGGTTGCTTTGGGGTCTTAAGATCCACCATGTAAGTGGCTTGGCCCTTCCTCTCCAATATTTCATACGGGCCAGTCCACCGGTCCTGGAGGGCGCTAAGCTCTCCGGGTTCCATGACCCACACCTTCTGTCCAGGCTCCAACTCCACAGGATGGGCATTCTGGTCATACCATTCTTTCATGACCACCTGGCTGGCTTCCAAGTTGTCAGATGCCTCTTTCCACAGCTTAGCCATCTGTCTGCGGAACGCCAACATGTAGCTCACTACATCTTGGGGAAGCCTGCTAGGAGTCTTCTCCCACCCCTCCTTCACCAGACTGAGAGGTCCCCTAACAGAGTGTCCATACAGAAGCTCAAAGGGGCTGTAGCACACCCCCTTCTGCGGCCCCTCCCTGTAGGAAAACAATAGGCAGGGCAAGAGGACGTCCCACTTTTTCCTCAGGCCCTCAGGCAGACTCCGGATGATGCCTTTCAGGGTCTTGTTGAATCTTTCAACAAGCCTGTTGGTCTGGGGGTGGTAAGGGGTGGAGAACTTGTAAGTCACCCCACACTCCTTCCACATGGTCTGCATATAGGCAGACATGAAATTGGTGCCCCTGTCCGACACCACTTCTCTGGGGAAACCCACTCTGGTAAAAATCACCATGAGGGCCTGGGCCACCGCAGGTGCAGTAACGGTCCGCAATGGGATAGCCTCTGGGTACCGGGTGGCGTGGTCCACCAGAACCAGGATGAACCTGTGTCCAGAAGAGGTCGGCAGATCCATAGGCCCAAGAATGTTGATGCCCACCCTTTCAAAGGGGGTACCAATGACCGTTAGTGGTTCCAGGGGAAAATCCTCATCCTGGGCCAATAGAAATGTGGGACTAGACAAGCAAAAGTTTTGTCTTGGCCCTAGTGTCCCGCCAAGGGGATCTCATGAGCTAACCCCAAAAGGAAGGCCCTGTAGCATTGGGGGACCACTAAAGCCATGCACAGGAGTCTTAGGTTCACTGTAAAGGAGGTCGTCCTCCCAGTAAATGTGGTAGTTTCCAGAAACACTTCCTGCTGCCTGGGCTTTGGCCTGTCGCCGCATGCCCTCGAGGGTGGGGCACTCCTTCTGTGCCAGATAAAACTCCTCCCACGTAGGCCCTCCTTCCACCTGCCACTCTGCAGGGGTAGGCAAGTCCCCCAAGGGAACAACGTCGCCCTCCGTGGACACCGGTGCGACTGTGGCAGGTGCCCCATCCATCTCACGGGGTGCGCTCTCCAGAGCGGGTTTCTCACGCCCTTGGGTTTTTCCCTTGTTAGCAGCTGGCTGGGCCATTGTTCCAGGCTCCAGCCTTGGTTAACTCCCTTCCCGGGCAGCCATAGACCGTGTGGTAGCACAGGTCAACTTTGGTAATCCCAGCATCTCTGCATGTGCTTTGAGCTCTACCTCCTTCCAGGCAGTGTGCTCAAGGTCATTGCCCAATAGGCAGTCGATTGGCATGGCAGGGCTTACTGCAACCCTTCCCCACTCAAATGGAACTTGGGCCACGGGATAGTGACCCTCCCTGTTGTCAGCCATCACAACTGGGTGGAATGCATCCAGAACCACTTGCCCCGGGGATACCAGCTGACTCCTTACCATAGTCATGCTGGCACCTGTGTCTCTCAGAGCCTCCATCCCCTGACCATTGATGTTGACCCACTGCCGATACTTGGTGGTATTTGAGGGCACATGGATCTTTGGGACCATCTCACTGTCCGCCAGAGATACTAGGGTCAGCCCTGCCCACTCACCCCATTTTCTAGGGACCGCTCCTCCCCCAGCACTGCACACGCCACCCCGGGGTTGTTACCTCCAGTAGGGGCTGGAGTCCTTTTCCGACACTGGGGATCCCCCTTGTAGTGTCCGAATTTCCCACACTCATAGCACTGGACTGTTCTGGGTTGCTGACTCTTGTTAGGATAAGTGGGCTTCTGATGGCTGGGAACCAAACCCTCTCCATTGTGATCTGTTTTGGGGGCCTTTGGAGAACTCCTTTTTATCACCCCCCTCTTTCTTCTTGTGGAAACCCTGTCCATCCTTATGGGGGTCCCCCCCAGATCCCTTGTTGGACACCCTGGTACTGGCCCAGGTGTCCGCCTCCTCCGCAAGCTCCCTCGGATCGGTCAACTTGCGGTCAAGCAGGTGTTGTCGCAGCTCTGGAAAACATTTCTATAGGAGGTGCTCTCTTAGGAACAAATTATACAGCCCTTCATAATCAGCTACCTCACTGCCCCGCACCCAACCTTCCAATGCCTTCCTAGCGTAATCCAGGAAATCTACCCAGTTCTGTGTGGGAAGTTTGTGGCTATTCCTAAACTTCTGCCTATACTTCTCAGGGGTAACACCAAACCTTTTGACTAACACTTCCCTCATAACAGGATAGCTGGGCTGATCTGCCTTGTCTAGTGTAAGAAGTGTGTCCCTCCCCGCTGGAGGCATGTACCTATATAGGCTATCCCCCCAGTAACTCTCTGGGACACCTCATAGGCGGCTAGCGACTTGTCAATATCATCCCCCACATTAAAACTGGCCACAACATCTTTAGCATATGGAACCTGGACTCACGTGAAGCTTCAGTAGGTACGCTGCCACCATTTGGGTTGCTGTTAGCCCCTATTTGTAGGGCTCTGATTTCCAACTCCTTCAGGCTGAGCTCATGGGCAAGTTTCCTTTCCTCAATGACCAGCCTCTTTTCCTAACGCTTCTTTTTTAACCTGGCGAACTCTAACTTGAGCTGTCTCTCCTCCCTCCTGTCCGTTAACTCCTCTAAAGACAGGCTCCTCACTGAGACACTGCTGCCTGCCCCTGAATGTATACCTGGCCAGGAGACGAACGTACATCTGTGGAGCGTTCCGTATCTTTTTGTGAATTCTCTTCGTGATGTTTACATCCTCCGATTGAGCACACGACTATCTCCGAAACTTATGAGTTATCAAGGTTTGATCCTCGTGCTCTCTTACTGAATCCAGCTACCGGAGATCTCTTCCCTCCACAGTGTTTTCTGCCCAGCCTGCCATGTTCAGAATTCCATAGGAATTTAATGCATTCTGAACTATTTGGATCCTTGTTTTTTCTGAGCCGAACGCGGCCTTAATAATTGTTCCATCTAATGGTTTAAACGGACGCTATATACCCAGTTAAGGTGCATTTATATGTTCCACACGACTTATACATCTATTGCCCCTCTTGGGCTTGACACCAAAACGCGCGTCGGCGTTTAATTTCTCGTGCTTATTTGGAAATCCTACCTCCTTTGACCATTGGGAGGAAACACGAGACTCATTGACCTTCTCGGATCCTGATGATTTTAAACTTTTTATGAATTACTGTGTATGATATTTTTGAGTAAATGCTGAATAAATGAGTATGTTGGGGTGAATGAATGTCGATATGCCTGACCTTGTGTAGTGTTTAGTGTGGGACTTATATATCATTTTTTCTGTATTATGTATTTATCTCACTGTTATGAGAAAACTGATATAAATTGAGTTATTTTTTGGGATTATCATATTTAAATAAATTACTATTTTGTAATCTATATTTTGTTTGCAATTCTGCTTTGATCTTGCCCCATTGTCAGCTTTGGTGGTGTTTTGCATATATTGCTTTGACCCAACTTTTGGGCTCATATATATTCTCAGTTTGTAGGCAGGTGGTTGTTCTCTAGTAGTATTTTGCCCTTGAAGGTATACCTGGCCCTAGCAATAAATTGTCGCTATTCTCTGTCGGCAATGGGTCCACGTCGTCTGGGGCGTCGTGCTCCGTCCTCCCAAAGCCCTTTCCCTCTCTGGGTGGGCCATGGCCCATGCTCTCAAGGATTTTTGAAGCTCTTCTCTCTTAGCGCCTCGCTTGAAGAACACCCCTTTCCCCTGGCAGAAATCCTTAAGCTGCGCCACCGTGTAAGCTTCCAGGTTGGCCAGCTCAAATTCCATCTTGCTAAGTAGGGCCTCAGACGTTCTCAGGTAAAACCAATGGGACTTAGGCAACAAGGCTTTGAACAAGAACACTTGCAATCAGGCAGTCAGGGAGAATTTAGAGCTTGCATTGCATCATGTGTAGGATTGTGGCGCACACTGAGTGAGTCACTGTAGGGTGTTGCACATGCACAAGTCCTATTCCCACCGCTGAACACTAATGTTAGAACCGGGGTCTCCAGTTGGCCGGGTATGCACCCTTGTCCAAGTAGGGACCACCGCTTCCGACAGGGTAGCTTGGCACGAGGCAGGTAGGCTAACGCAGGAGGCAACTTGTGAAGTGATTGTGCAGCACACGTCCACACTGACACAGTAAAACACACACAAAAGAGACACCACTTCAGTTGTATGTAAAAATCGTAGTTATCTTTATCTTAGGTTCAGGAAAAATCTGTCATAGAGAAATGCAAGTGTAATCAGAACTTTCCTTGTGCAGAATAACCATAAACAGAATGTACAGGCTCAAGGAATCTCTTTATCAAGCTCTTACCAAGCTCATAAATAGAAGAAAGACAGTGTCCACACCAAGCAGGGTTCACATGGGTAATGTCCCCAACAAGCTCTCACTAGGGGGGTTCCATTAACCTACGTTCATGTGGGTGCAGTAATTCCTTAGGCAGTTACAACTCAGTCTCAGGGGAGATCAATATCAACAAAATGCACATGAACTCAGGGCTTTCCTTGTGTAGTGGATTCTGCACTGCCTGCAATGCTTATGAGCCTCTATCCCTCTGGAAGAACAGTACTTCACAATCAGGGCAAAAGTAGGGCTGAAATAGCAGGCAGCGCTGTGAAGAACAGTCAATTAACATAGGCAGAGTTCCAACTATAAGGGGTATGGCTGCCTAGACCCGGGCACGCTGGTTGAATGAAGGCTGCTCCCAAGAGGATAACCAAGCCAGCGCGAAGCCCCGATTCTCTGGGACCAGCCGGCCCGCAGTCCACCCCTTTCAGCAATCTGGTGGCGCTGAGGTGTTACCTGGGGACGCGGTTGCAGGCGCTGGTGCGAGGCTCCTTTCACTCCGGGGTTCGCTCTCAGCACCTGGTGGCTACAGCTCCCGTGTCCCTCTTCCCGGCAACAGTGGACCCGAGCCGGGGGTGCGTGGTGACGTCTCGCCCTCCCAGGAGCTCCCCACGGCTTCTCTCAGGCGGGCCCCTCATTGCCGGCAACACCCCGCGCAGGAGCCAATCCCAGCACGACTTCCCCAGAATGCTGGCGATGACGCGGCCTGAGCTCCTGAGGCTTCCGGGCCGCAGCGGCGATCTCGGCAGGGACATCAGGCCGTATGGACTCGGGCAGGGGTGGTGATCTCGGGCATCCAGCGCTTCCTGACACAGCACCTCTCACCGCAGCAGGAGCCCCGGCCACCGGCAGCGATCTCAGGCCCACAGCGCCCTCCGGGCCCCACGCCTCCCGCAGCAACACAGTCCAGGTTCCCAGGAAGCTGCGGTGAGCGCCAGGCTCTCAGCGCTTTCAGTTCACAGCGCTGCACACAGCATTTGGGGATCCCGGGTAGCAGCCGTGATGTCTGGCTCACGGCGCTTTCCAGGCCAGTTACAGTCCCCCGGCAGCGGCGGAGAGCTCAAAGTGATCAGCGCTCCGTTCCCAGAAGGAGGTGGAGACACTCTGGAGATGTTACCTCAGTCCCCTTGGCAGGGCAAGATCAGCAGTCAGCAGGGCAGCGCAGCACGTTGGGGGCAGTAGATCCTAGGACCAGTCAGCCTCAACAGTGTGGCCATCCTCCTGGCACCATAGTCTTTACTCCTGCAGAGAGGTGTCCTGGTCCAGCAGTGTAACAGAGGTATGTAGCTCCCACCCTTCTTTTTATACCCTAAAGTCAGGTGACCAAAAAGGGCGGCAAGTTCTGGAAGCATCTACGGGGATGGAAATCTCTGGAAGGTTCTAGGAGACTCTGGTGGGGGGTGTTCCCTTCCTTTCCTACCTGTCTACCATGACAAAAAGGCGGGCCCGTGAGGGCTACTGTTGCAAGAAGTCCCAGACTACACAGACTAACAGTGTGCAAGTGGGGGGGGTGGGTGTAGGCCTCACCGCAGTAACAGGGGCCTGTGGCAGAGATGCCATGTCACCATGCCTTTAAGGGAGAGCACCTGCACCTCAGCACTGTTTGGCCAAATAGGAGGCAAAAAGGGAAATAAAATGTAGGGGAAGACCACCCCAGGGCTGACAGGTCTAACACACAGGGCCTGTAAATGAAATGCTACTAGTGGGCCTGCAGCACAGACTGTGCCACCCATAGAAGTAGCCTTTCAAACCTATCTCAGGCCTGTCACTACAGGGCCTGCGTGCACAGTTTACTGTTAGTGACTTGGCATTTAAACCTACTTGCCCAGCCTACACTCCCCTTTTACTACATATAGATCACCCCAAGGTAGGCCCTAGGTTTTCCTATGGGCAGGGTGCTATGTAGGTAAAATGCAGGACATGTGCCTTTTATTGTGTGGCATGTCCTGGTAGTGACAAACAGCCTATTTTGTTTCTCACTAAAGTGGGACCTGCTCACATTGGAAATCCCCTTAACATGTGTTTAAGTGGTAATTCCTGATCTAAAAAGAGTAGTGCTGCCATGTTTAGAATAGTAGTGAAAAATCATGCTTACTGGTGTAGGTGGATTTTTATTACTATTGTAAAAATGGCACTTTTTATAAAGTGATTAACAATGCAAAAAGACACGTGTCTGACGCGCCAATCAGTTGCAATGCGTTGTGCAGGAATTTATCTTTACAGTTAACAAACAGACATCTTATAATCCACATTTAGGGGGGCGTGGTCTGGCCACGCAGGAAGATGGCCGCCTGACGGGTGAGCTCCGCCGCGGGATGAGCCCTTAACGGAATATTCTCACCTTCCACCGGCTTTGGAATCTCCTCTCCGTGCCCTGCTGCAGCCGGAAGATGGGGGGCAGGATTTGGGCGGGTTTCGGAGGCATGACAACGGCTCTCTGTTGCTGACCGCCTCGACGATGTTCTGTGGTGATGTTGCCCGGCGCACTCTGCCTGACGTGTTCCTTCAGGCCGCCTCACTCTCCTCATGAAGCCGCGCCCCCGATGTTGACAACGGGTGCCTGCCTGGTTTCACTTTGGCCGCGCCTCCTTCAATATGCCTGCAGCAACGCCTCCTTCAGAGTTCAGGAGTTTCTGACAGGAACCATGATTTTTGCCGGGCTGTTCGTCAGCTACTGGTAGGGCTAATTTCTCCCATACTACTGTTGTAGCACCTTTGACGCGCATTTCGCACAGGATTTGTGCATTCCATTCTTTACACGGTCAACGGCTCTCTTGTAATTGGAATTTCTGGTTCCTCAAGCTCAGCTGAAATTTAAAAAAAACGGAACCTTTCGTTCCTTTGAGAGTTGTTTCCCCTCATCTTCACTGCAGCTACAATTTTGCGCTTTTTGACTATTGTTTAAGCTGGTGCTTCATGAAAATGGCTCTCTTTAGCGCAGACTGACTGACATACATTAGAGTGTGTCTCCTCATAATGTCGTCATAGCGCTCTTGTCAACTTTTTCAGTCAGGAATTGTGTTCTCTGCTCCTGCATGGTCCATGACTAATCTGCATTCTGGAATATTGATTAATTTAGTCTCGTCATAATCGCAAATTTGTCTGCCACCGCCATAAGCGCACATACGCTGTTTCTCATTCTATTACTGCTATATTTCTGTGCCCTTTTGACTATAGCGATAATTGATGTCTTGTTATTGCACAGATACCACTTTTTGAAAATATGCTTTCGCATTCCAGTGTTTGAAAGTGAGACATGGGTTTCTTCTTTTGGGGGGGCCAGTGTCCTATTATCATATATATGTACAGTTATTAATTGTGCTGCTCTGTATATTCCGACACTTTGCCATATTTTTTGTGCTCACATATAAGTATTTCATCACACGGAAAGACGCCTTCACGTATTTTCAAAGTTTCCATCAAGCCTATTCTTCAAATGTCTGCTGCCAAGCAAGGAAATAAGACTCCTAAACCACTCCTTTTCGCAGAAGCTCTTAAACAGTCTACTACTATGCCAACGAAAGGCAATGCATCCTCCTCGGCCCCTTCACCTCACGCTGCGCCCTCTAATGGTGGGCAAGCGTCGGCGGCAACTATGCAGCGTATTCTGCATGAAATATCTGAGGTTAGTCGCCGACTAGATGACATGAACCTTACAATCACGTCCTTGGCTGAGGAGACTAAATCAATTAGAGCAGAAATCACCAGCTTCCATGTGAAGGTTGAATCCCTGGACTCCAGAGTTCTGGCAATGGAGAAACGATTTGATTCCCTTCCAAACAAAGAACAAGACCTTTTATTCTTACATAGCAAGCTCATTGATTTGGAAGACCGTAGTAGGAGGGACAACATCCGTTTTTTTGGTTTTCCAGAGCGCATTGAAGGACAAAACTCCAGTGCATTTTTGTGTCGTATACTTCCAAAGCTGACTGGCATTTCTTTCACTCCACCTCTGGAGATACAGCGGGCTCATAGACTTGGCCCTCCACGTAATGATCCTGCTGCGCGGCCACGACCGATCATTGCCTGTTTCCTTCGTCACGAACAAACAAGACAATTACTGGCTGCTGCTCGGTTACAAGGTTCTTTTTCCTTTGATGGCCATCGGATTCATATGGCAGCTGATTTCTCTAAGGAAACAAATGAGCGGCGGAAAGCCTTTCTCTCTATGCGACCTCAATTACGTCAATTAGGCATTAAGTATGGCCTATTTGAACCAGCACGTTTTCGCATCACCAAAGATGGAGATTCTAAGGACTTTTATGACCCAGAGCATCTTCAGCAATTCTTGGACTGTCTTCAACCTCAAGATATGGAGGTTCTCACTCCATCTTCGCAGCAGGATCAGTCCCATTCTCCCTATAAGTCTTCTACTCCATTGCCAGACCGCAGCAGACGCCCTCCTAGTAGTCCTCGGCCTCGTGGTAGGGACCTTGAAAGACTCCATCGCTCACAAGAGGATAGGAAATCTGCATCACAATCGGTTTCGTCGCCTCAATTCCCACAAGATCTGCAAAGAGACAAGTCTAGGTCTCCTCTTAAAACTCCTTCAGATGCGGACTGAATAATACTTCCTCATGTGGGAAAAATCACTTCTTGACCTATTGGCAGCTTATCGTAGACTTTCGGTCCTTGCGGGCCTTGTTTATATTGTTAAATCATTATTATATTTTTGGCATTTTTCGCTGTTATAATATCTGATTGCCTTTTCTTTTTCACCTCTTTTCTCACTAGCTTCTTATCTTACCTCTTTTCCTTTTCACTTTGCCTTCTGCTATATCTCTGCCTTATAATGCTATTCTTTTTTCTCCCTGTATTTCTCACTTTTCATGTTACAATTTTATTGCATATTCTCAACTGGTTTTGCAGTTACTCGGGTGCATTGGCGCCTAATTGTTTGATTATAGTTGTATCACCTTATTTGCTCGTATGCATATTGGTATAGATTTTTGATATATGTGTATGATATGTTTTATACGCTTAGGTTACCTCACATTTAATTACTGTAAGATTTCTCCTCTTCTGTAGTGTTGCTTCTCAACCTCTATTTGGCTTTCTCTACCTTCTTCTGTTCTTTTTTATATTGCTCTTTTGGGCTTCCCTTCTATATTATTAATGCCTTCTTAATTGCTTCTCTCTTTCTGTGGGGTCTTTTCCCGCGGCGGCGCTCTAGTGCGCCCAGACTCGCGGGTAACAGTTTTACGGTTTCTTGTTCTTTACTCGCTATTATTCCATAGTTTCTTTATTACTGTACTATTTTCTAAATTTTACCTCCTTTCGTCTTTATCTTTTTATTGTTTTCTTTATGCATTTCATCTAGATTAGAAGTACTACTTCCACTTATATTCTTTCTGTTTCCTCTTTCTTTTGTCATTTCTCTCCCTTTTCTTTTTGTCTGGTTCACCACGTTGTTTTGTGCTTTATATTATTTTCTTCCTCCTGATTTTTGCTCTATTCTACTATGACACAGGCACATTCTCTGAATGCGATCACTTGGAATGTACATGGCCTCACCCATTACATAAAGCGGAAGAAAGTACTCTCCTATCTCCAGACCAAACATGTAGATGTGGCCTTGCTTCAGGAGACCCATTTGGATGCTCTGGAGTCGGATAAACTTTGCAGAGACTGGGTGGGCAAGGTTATCCATAGTAGTGTTCAACAAGACGATTCCTCAGACACAGGCCCTCTCCGCAAATGTGGAGTAGCAATCCTCCTTCGTAAATCCCTCCCGGTCACTGTCTCTAAAACATGGTCAGATGTAAATGGCCGTTATGTATTTGCCAAACTTAAAATTGGAGAGTCTCACATTTGTGTAGGGTCTGTCTATGCCCCTACGGGTACCAAAAAAACATTCTTTCTTCAACTTTCCCGTTTGCTGCTTGAAATTAATGCATCACAATATTTGATTGGCGGAGACTGGAATGTGACGCAAGATTCCATTCTAGACAAAACTGGCCCATTAGATAGGGGCAATGCGTCAGACAGAGCCTTGTTGGGGGACATCATATCAGATATTGGACTGGTTGACCATTGGCGTTTTAGCCATCCAACAGATAAGGAATATACTTTCTTTTCTTCGGCCCATGGTACATTTTCTCGTCTTGATTATTTCCTTATTTCTCATAACACAGTTCAATTCGTTACAGACTCCTGCATCCTGGAAGCGGCCTTGTCTGATCACTCTCCGGTTCTCCTTTCCCTTGATCTGGGTCTCTCTCGGCCTGGACGTAAACCATGGCGAATGAGCATCCAACGCCACAGGACTCCTGCTGGTAAGGCCCAACTGCAATCACACCTTCAAAATTATCTTTCTACTAACCAGGGGTCTGTCACCTCCAGCAGGACTCTTTGGGCCGCGGCGAAGGCTACTTTGAGGGGGCAATTAATGCGTGATGCAGCAATTGCTAATAAACAAAATGCAAGGAGACAAAGTGAGCTCGAATCTGATATACAAACTTATTCTCGCTTATACACCGCATCTCCGTCTCTACAAAACCGCAAATTACTAGAGCAAGCTCGAATGGCCTTAAATAGCCTTTTTACATCTAAAGCAGAATTCGCTTTACAGAAAATGAAAGGCCGGCATTACGAGCAAGGGGAAAAGGCGGGAAGGTTATTAGCCGCGCAGCTGCGTCAGAGGGAGGCGTCCATGGCCATTCCGGCCATTAGATCTACGCAAGGTCACCTGTGCACGAAACCTCAAGACATCGTTAATGAGTTCGCCTCTTTTTACGAATCTCTTTACACCTCCGATAGTAGAATGGACTCGGATAAAATGACAGCATTTCTTGCAAAAGTACATCTTCCTTCTCTTTCGGCGGAGGGCAGAGCCATCCTAGAGGGTGAAATAACCAGAGATGAGGTCTCTAGTGCGATTACTGCCCTGCCCTATCACAAGGCCCCTGGTGAAGATGGATTTCCCCCTGAGTTCTATCGCTGGGCAGGTCACAATATTATTGATACCCTGCATGCCGCATTCCAGGAGGCGGATAGTTCATCTTCACTAGGACCTCTTTCTAACAAGGCTATTATTGTTGTGCTTCCAAAGCCAGGTAAGGACCCCCAGCTCTGCAGTAGCTATCGCACCATCTCTTTATTGAACACTGATATTAAAATCCTGGCCAGCATTCTTGCTTCGCGTTTGCGTAAGGTCTTGCCTTCCTTGATACACCATTCTCAAGTAGGCTTTGTACCGGGTCGATCCTCTCGGAACCATCTGCGTTCTCTGGCCCATGCATTATGGTCGGCTCAACATCTTAAGGATGATGCGTTAGCCCTTTCACTTGACGCAGAAAAGGCGTTCGACCGCATTGAATGGAATTATCTTTTCAAAGTTATGGATAGATTTGGTTTAGGCACGAAATTTATTGATAAGGTACGCTTATTATACGACCATCCTTCTGCTCAGGTAAACTGTGGTGGGTTTCTATCAGACACCTTTACCATTAAGAGAGGGACACGTCAAGGATGTCCACTATCCCCTCTTTTGTTTCTTCTGGCTATGGAGCCCTTGGCCGCCACCATTCGTCAATCGGATGAGGTCTCTGGTGTCCCCCTTCCAATTGGACATTCTAAAATATACTTATATGCTGATGATATCCTACTCACCCTTACTCGTCTTCCCCGGTCGATTCCTTCTCTTCTTCACATTATTAATGATTTCTCCTCTTTTTCAGGTTATAAGATTAATTGGGACAAGAGTGAGGCTTTGCCCATCTCTAACGGTACCACCAAAGCAGCCATTTTTGGATTTCCTTTTCATTGGCAGCCTTCACGCCTTAAATACTTGGGTGTCCTCGTTAATAAAGGATTGCAAGACATGGTTGCAGATAATTTATCTCCTCTTATATCCCAAATGCAACGGGATTTTGACAAATGGAAGGCTTTGGGCCTTTCTCTTTGGGGCAGAACTCAGGCGGTTAAAATGGTTACCCTTCCGAGATTTATATACATTCTAGGTATGCTTCCTTTGCAGATCCCTCTATCCTTACTTCGATCAATAGATGCCCAGATTAAAACTTTCATCTGGGGTACTATGAAGCCGCGACTTGCTATCACTAAGTTGAAGGCTCACCAATTATCTGGCGGAATCGGTCTTCCTTCTATTGAACACTACTCTTTGGCGTTACATATTTCCCAAATCTCATATTTTTTACCTGGCATCAAGGATTTACCACAATGGGTTCAAATAGAAAGACATCTTCTATCCTCGGAATCAAACCTTTCTCCTCTGTATGGTACTGGCTCTAGTCGTTCTGACCCAAAAAACCCGATACTATCTGCCATGCATAAATCCTGGCAGAGAAGTCATAGATTATTAGGCTCAAACTCCAGAATACATGCTAAGGCTCCCTTGTGGAATAATTCGGGGATCCGTATTAATGGCCGTATGTTATCCTGGCCTGAATGGCGAGCTGCAGGTATTCTCTATCCGGATCAACTCCTACATGATGGGGATTTTAAGTCATTCTCTCAGCTCAGGGTAGAATTTGATCTTCCCCTTCATCATTCTTCCAAATATCTTCAACTCCAACAATGTTTAAAGACCCATATGGGAACATCACCATGGCTCCTGCAGGATTCCCCTATATTATCCTATTTGCACATTTGGGGGAAATTTAAGGGTGTTACTTCTGGTATATACAAAAATTTTTCATCTCATCTTTTTTCTAAATCTCTTTCACATGATCTCCAGCGTAAATGGCAATCTTGTCTCTCCATTTCCTTTTCCGATGCTGAGTGGGATTTGATTCTAGAGAATTTAAATAAGGGAGCTCGTGAATCAAGGCTTAAATTTTGTCTTTTTAAAATTCTGCATGATTGGCACTGGTCTCCTGTTAAATTACACCAAGCTGGTCTTCTCTCTCATTCTAACTGCTGGAGATGCTTCAATTCAGGTTGTGATATTACTTGGAGAGGTGTGGCTCACTGGTTAGAGGCGGCAGATCCGTAAGCAGAGAATTGGCCAGGGACCAGGGTTCAATTCCCGACGCGGCAGGGTCGTGGACCAGGGTCAAAACGGACTTGATAATTCTCGTCTCGGTACCTACTCTAACCAGGAACACACTCGGCAACTCTGGGCATTAGCTTGCCTCATCTCCACAACGGCCCCCCACATTCGCTGGGGATGCCTGGTTTCACCTTGGAGATACCCTGGAGGGACCATCTCACAGGGATAGCCAGGACGGGTTCCCCAGCGGTCTACAGCGCCAGGACGCCTCAGGGCAGCAGTGCGCTTTACAAGACACATACATACATATCATTTGTGAATGTCCTAGTATTCAACCCTATTGGACTTTTATCGGTGCTACCTTGAAATCCACTATGCCCCTAAAATTGCCACTTACATCTACTAACATTCTCCTACATGACTTACGTCATTCCCCAAAGCTCACGAATCCACAACTCCGTCTTTTTCATACTTCAATTGCTACTGCCAAAATATGTATACTGCGTCATTGGAAATCAACTATGCCTCCATCACAGGAGGACTGGTTGGTGGCAATGATGCAAACTGCTTCCCATGAACGTACAATCTATAATCTTCAAGATCAAAACGACACCTTTCTTCGAATATGGTCTCCATTTCTTAAATCAAATGCTGCTGATCCTCCGGCCTCCACTTCTACTCAAACACACTAATCAACTTTCACTTTTCTGTCCTTTGTTTTTTCTCTTCTCTCTGTTCCCTCACAATCCTTTGCTTCCTCCGTTGTGGTATTCTTCTGCTTTTATTTAATTATTTTTCCTTTGTTCTATTTCTTTATATTTCCAGCACTCTTTATTCTACTATGTTTTTCTTCTCTCTTTTTTTCCTATTGCTCACTCTTATTACATGTTATTCTGGGTTTTGATATCTTCGTTGCATTAATCTGTATTTATCTATTTAAACGCATATTTATATCGTATTTATTTATCAATTTCTTATTCCATGATTCCTTCTAACATGTAATTATTCTCTTTTATTTACTATTGCATATGCTCTAATGTATTTGTCTTATAAAATTCAATAAAAAATTTCAACACAAAAAATAATCCACATTTAGTCCAAATTTTAATCAAACTTTTCTATAGTAGTATTTGTTTCAAATGTCATCCATTTATTTCCATTCTCTAAGAAGAGGTATAATCATAAGGCTGTTTTCATGAGGGTGTACGCACATTGAAGATGGGATTGGCTAAGGGCAAACATGGGGATATTCTTCACACGCAGACACTAAGGACATTTTGCTTTGAACAGATGTTTTAGATGTCTTTTTATTATTTTTTCAGTTACCCATGACAAAGGGCTTTACAGCCCAAAATACATTGGGTGGAATCACATGAGGCAACCCAGGATGAATTGTTCATTCCTACATATCGCTGTTAAGGCCCGGATGGGCATGCTGTGGGCATTTGAAAAATTGAAATAATTGTGGAATGACGCTGTCTTCGTAGTGAATGTAAATCAATGGATGAAGTTTGGAACAAATCCTACTATAGAAAATTTGGATTAAAATTTGGACTAAATGTGGAGTACAAGATGTCGGTTTGTTAACAGTAAGGATCAATTCCTGCACAGCGCAGTGCGACTGATTGGCGCGTCAGGCACATGTCTTTTTGCACTGTTAATCACATATCCATGATTTTTGGGACAGATCGCGGCATCAGTTCGCACGCCATCATTTATCTAGCAACGAAAACGATTACAAGGAAAGGAGTGCATTCTATTATCTTTCCCTTTGCACTTTTATAAAGTGGGCATTTCTCTGTGCTTATGATTCTTTGTACTTTCCAGACAGCAATCACACAGGGAGGGCTGGGTGCAACAGGGTTGCATCTGCATTCATCAACATGTTGAATGGTCTCCCTAGGGTGGGAGAGTGAGGGACATTGACACTTTACATTTTTATAGGGTGTGTCCTGCCCTCACACAAAGGGCTTATTTACCCTTTACTGATGTCTGATGCCAAGGCAGGGGAGGAGAGAAACTCCTGTAAATTTACAGACCTTGCTGGAAACTTCTCCTACATTCTAGAAGCAAGGCACCAGAGTATAAGTACAGGGGCTCTGACCCCTAGGCACTGAAACTGTCAAAAGAACTGTCAGAAGGACTACCTGCACTGCCCAAAGGACCCAAATGTGTGATGAGTTAGTGGTGCAGTGTTGGACCCGGTGTGGGCTGGATATGTCGCACCCACGAGCTCGGACCAGACGTGGTCCGGGCGTGATTAATAAACGGGGGTGTGGCCGCACGACTGCAGTCGCCACCCAACTGCATTACCGAGTGGTGTCATATTTTGTTTAGTGTGTGTGGGCCAGTTATATTTAGGCCTTGGGCGCCCCGCAGTAAGGGGCGCTACACTGGAGACGAGGAGGGAGCCGGATCCAGTCTCACGCTCGACCACTGCAGAGACGGCAGCACGCACGGACATCACGCACGCAATCCCCACATCGGAGGAGGGCCGGAGTGTCGTCCGCATTCCCCAGCCTATGTCGATACTGTTACGTGCGGGGGAGGTTCCGTACGAGCGACGACGGAAACACCAAGACAACTGAAGGCGGTAAGAGCACAGCCCCCCTGCAGAGGACAAAGGCCTGCATTAGTCTGCACGTAGCGCGTTGCCTCGCCACAAGCAGCATCCAGAGACCAGCATACACGGCCACGTAGGGATCCAGCAAAGAACATTGTACCCCCTCTGAATAAAGGCCTGAGGCAGAGCAACAGTGGCTAGTAACCCCCAAAGGAGGGCAGGAGAGCCCCCACTGCAAAGCATAGCCAGGGGCACAGTCACACTGGAAATACATTGCCCCACAGAGGGCCTGGGACACTCACCCTAGCAAGACTGGGAAGAAATAGAGCGCCCATGCAGCAGCCCTATGCCCCAGTAGCAAGTGAAGGGCATCACATTGAAGGAGGGGAGCATGTAGAAGACAGTGCGTGTAGACCACCCACTGCCACGCAGAAACTGCATCCCAGGAAGACAAAAAGGGAGATCCGGATCCCTACAATAATTAGCCACCTGCCCGCGTGATCACGCAACTTGCCCCACAGGGGTGTTACCTCCGTTCAGTGAGGCAGCCGACCCTACTACCACGTCCCCACGATGGAAGACATGGTTGGGGTGGTTAGAAAACTACTTTGTAGCAACGAGAGAGACGGATGGGGCTGTGAGACAGTCACAGGAGAAGAGGTATTCCTCCTGTTCAAACACCTCCCGAATACAGGCGCACCCATCGACTATGATGCTGCCGTGATGGTGCTCAATGCACATTTCGACCCGCAGTTGAACCCAGATTTTGAGAGGTTCAAACTACGTCATGCCCGGCAAAGGAAAGGAGACTCAATCAATGCATTTTATGCACAACTGAGAGAACTGTGAGCACCTACTTAATGGATGACAGGGCAACAGAAGGGATTTGCGCCCAAATAAAGCAGGGTGTCCGCAGCAAGATACAACGTGTGTTTATCCTGAGGCAGTCAAACATACCCCTGAATGACATACTGGTCCTGGCCAGAACACATGACCTCTCGGCAGCCAGAGCCGATGAAATGGACCTGGCCCCGACGCGACCAACAGAGAAGAACGTGACTGTCAAGACAGAGAAGGTTGATGCTGTGAGAAAGCGCGACAGAGGGAACAGGCAATAGTGCTGTCCACCCCAAACCCCAAAGGGCCAGTTTGGGTACTGCGGATGCGAAGAGCACCCTATCCAGGCATGCCCCGTCCAGGGTCGGACATGCACCCACTGTGGGATCCCAAACCACTTTGCGTCGGTATGCCGGAAAAAGAAAAAATGTAAGGACAGCAGAGGGGGAAAACCAATGTGGAGAATGGTGCGCCAACTGTCAAACGCCTCTCTGGCAACATCGAGCAGTGCAAAGCGGACCGAACAAGCCACCTACTGAGTAGAAAACACATCAACAGATGACGATGAAGTCAAGACATACCTGGTCTCCTTCACACAAGAACTGAAAAAACGAAGAAGGTTACAACCCGCGTGCACTGTGAGGATAGCTGGTTCAGAGGTAAATGTGGCCATTGACACCGGTGCCTCTGTGAACATCATGGGGTTCCAGCATCATAATCGACTGCGAACCAAGCCAGAACTGACAATATCCAAAATGAAGATCTTTGCGTATGGGAGTAACTCACCCCTGCCGCTGCGAGGGAAAATGACTGTGTCAATCCGGCCGGAAGACAACGAAATTGTCACAGTGGTCCACGTCATCGACCATGAGGCCGACACGCTGCTCAGCAGCCACGCCGCCGACGATCGAGGGTTGGTGACGTTCGCGAGAAGCATGCGTGCAAACCAGACAGAGGAGCTACTAAGCCAGTTCACTGACCTGTTTAAAGGCCTAGGATGCATCAAGAATGCCCCAGTAAAACTCCACATCAACCAAGCAGTTGCCACGATGGCTCTACGCCACCGACTGATCCCTTTCCACCTTTGACCGCTCGTAGAACAAGAACTGCAAAAACTAGAAGACCAAGGGCTCATTGAGAAAGTGTCCGGGCCAACCCCCTGGGTGTCACCCATGGTTATAGCAGAGAAGCCAAGGCAGCCGGGGAAGATCAGGTTATGCATCGACATGCGCCTCCCTAACAAGGCAATCTGTCAGGAACGTCACACCACACCAACAACGGATGACATTGTAGTGGACGTCAACGGGTCCGGGTGGTTTTCAAAAGTGGACCTGAAAGCGGGTTACCACCAGCTAGTCCTAGCCAAAGAGAGCAGATACATCACTACGTTCAGCACCGACTTGGGGCTGCGAAGGTACAAGCGCCTCAAGTTTGGAATATCCTCAGCAGTGGACATATTCCAAGACACAGTACGGGAGATCCTGACGGGCCTACTGGGGGTGCAGAACGTAAGTGACGACATCCTCATCCACTCTGCCACCGCGGATGAGCACTATCGACATCTACGGGCCACGTTGAAGCAGCTCCAGGAGTATGGCATCACCCTAGATAGGGAAAAGTGTCTCTTCTTTCAGCGGGAGAAACAATTATTCGGCTACCTCTTCAACCAGGAGGGAATTCAGGTAGACCCCCTGCAATTCCAAGCCATAAAGGACGCACCACCTCCCTCTTTGGGAAGCAACACACCTGGGCACGGTGAATATCACATAGAGCAGGCACATCAATTCTAAACAATCAACATGATAACAATAATTTGTTAAAAACAAATCATGAACTAGTGTATGTTAACTTGATTAGTTCTTGCATTTTTAATTTATTTTTTGATACAAAAATATATATCTCAATTCTAACACTTTTTTATTTAAAAAAATAGAGTTTCCCCCCTTTTTATCTTTCATGTGATATACATGTTTTTTACACAACCTGATAAACAATTGTCAAAAGATCATAGACAGTTGTCATATTTTTCATATCATTATTACAGTGCAGACACTTCAACGATATTGATGACTAAATAATCAATGTTTTAAAACCAAAAATCAAAAAATGATGTGCAGAGACTGGCGGCATGTTGACAAACTACGCACGTTTCGTTATAGGCCTTCGTCAGGACTCCGTCACAGTGGTTTACTAAATGAAAAATAGACAACAATATAGTCTAGAGTTAATATACCTGCTCGGATAAATATAGTACTTAGCTAAACTAACAGGTACCAAAGATTTGGTAATAAAATTACTGTACATTGTGTATCACGTTGAAACAGTGCCTAAGGTAAGGAAACAGTGCTCAGGGAATAGAGGTGGTGACCAATAGAATGACCAAAGAATAGAACCATAAACCCCATACAGTGATTTGGGATGAGTCACTGATTGAGTAGAGGTGAAATAGATCGGCCTCTATAGAGATAGCAAAGATGAAGAATAGCATCCTCTATAAACCTCATTACGCCCCTCCAGTTAATGTATGTGCTTAAAGATTAAATTACATTAAAAATCAGCGTACCTATTGGTTTATCACGATTTGAAACGGACCCAGGCAGTCTTTAGCAGATAATGATTCCGCTGCTGCCGTGTATTGGCTGTATACACAAAAAAAGGACAATATTTTAAGAAATTATTATTTCTATTTGTATAGAGTAATTTAATATTAAAAGAGAAGGTGGCCTCTTTAACTTTTATATTACCTTTCAAGTTTTAATTTCCTCTCAAGATGAATAACCTTCTGGGATTTCTTTCCTGCCCCAACCCCGTCAAATAATAGGTGTGGATTATTGGGCCAATAACTAAGGTATTGTTGGAAAATGGAAGGAAAGAGAGAGCAAGTTTATTTATACTGTATCATAATTATCTTCCACCACCTCCCTCGACAGTATCAGAAGTGCGAAGCTTCCTTGGGATGGTCACATACTGTGGCGGGTTTATCCCGGATCTGGCCACCATAGCCGAACCCCACTGAAACCTCACTCGCTCCGATGCCACGTTGAAGTGGGAACACCAGGAAGAGGTAGCGTTTCAAAAAGTCAAGAGTGCCCTCCTTGACCACACCATGTTGGTGTACTTCGACCCCGCAAAGCTCACGGAGCTCCTCGGGTGGTGCTCACTCAGGAGCAGGAACCTGGAAGATGGGCCACGTTAGCCTATGCGGGCAAGTCCCTATCACCCACCGAAACACGCTATGCACAGATTGAGCGAGAGGCCCTGGCCATTCGGTGGGCATGCCGGCATTTTCACCTGTACATCTGCGGCCAACCATTCAAGGTAGTCACAGACCAACAGCCGTTGGTGCCCCTATTAAAAGGATCAGCACCTCATTCACCCCCGAGGATCGAACGATGGGCCATCGGACTCCAGCAGTACGAAATGGAGGTGGTAAACCGACCCGGCACCAAGAGCCCGGCTGACTTTCTCACTTGACACCGGGCCCCACAAGAGTGCTAAGAAGAGACACAGGAAGTCGAAGCGCTGGAGGTCCATCTGAACATGATCTTGACGATCACGTGCCCCAAAACGTTAACCCTGGCTGATATCACACCAGCAACTGAGTGGGACCCGGTCATCACCAGAGTGCGCAGCGCTGTCCAAGTGGGCAACTGGAATCGTTTCCTGCAGATGACCAACGACTGGTCAGGGTCCGAAAGGGAGTACCTCACGAAAATGTGGAGGATCCAAAATGAGCTGAGCGTGACCCAGGATGGAATCCTGCTGCGGGGGTCTCGCATAGTCATGCCTGCAGCCCTACAACTTCACACAACTCGGTTGGCCCACAGGGGACACCAAGGGATTGAAAAGATGAAGGCCAGGATGCGGGAAAAAGTCTGGTTTCCAGGGCTAGAAATCTGGGTGGAAGAGATTGTGAAGAGATGCTCGGCATGCCAGTTGACCAGTGCGCCAGATGACCCGCACCTATCCAGACGGAGGAACATGGAAAATCCCCGTGGGAGAAAGTGATCATCGACTTTGGGTCGACTTTGGGAGTTTCCCCGATGGCCGAATGCCCCTAGTCATGGTGGACAGCTACTTGAAATACCCAGAGGTGGAGGTCGTCAGCTCTACCGCATTCTCCCGAATTGCCCTGGTACTTGAAAAGACATGTCCAAACAAGGTCAAAAGTGACAATGGGCCCCCGTTCCAAGGAGGAGAATTTCGTGAATTCATGCAACACCATGTAGAACAGCATCACCGCATCACCCCCCAATGGCCACAGGCCAACAGAGAAATTGAAAGGTTCAGGAGGACCCTTAACAAGGTCTTGCGCATTGCCATGGCTGAAAATGCAGACCCTGAGCGCCACCTGCAATTATTCCTCCGGGAATACAGAAGCACGCCACACAGCACCACGCATCAAGCACTGTGGGTGCTGATGTTTAATGGCCCACGCCGTGACACCATCCCTACCTGCCCTGGGTGGACCCCGCCGCCATACAATGAGGACGATGCCCTAGGAAGGAGAGAAAAGCAGAATCTAACAGCCAGTCATAAGAGGAGCACCAGGCCCCGTGATCTGCTTCCCGGAGATCGAGTACTAATGCGAGATCGAAGGCCAGGAGGAAAGTTACGAACCCCGTATGAACCAGGATACTGGACCATAACCGGCGTCAAGGGGACCATGATCACCGTGGAAAAGGGAGGAGAGGAAGTAACCAGAAACATCTTGTGGTTCAATGAAGTAGAAGGAACCTCGCCAGCCACCGGTGGAGAAGACGACTCTGCTGCGGGAGGAGTAGGAGATGAATGTGTCGAAATGGACAGTTTGGGCACGACGCCGAACAATCACACGAGAGGGCTACGTGTGCCGTAGCCTACGGAGGGCTTGTGAAATGAAGCCCCCCCTTCCAGCAAGGGAAACCATCATCCAGGGCGGTCTTCTTCTGAATGGAGTCCGGAGAAGAAATGCATTCAACTTCATTATGGGCCAGACCAAAGAAACGTGTCTGCCCGCCCAGCACCATTGACACTTCCAATAGGAGCGCCGCATATTTTCGTTTCTTTTGACGTTCAGAGACCATAATTCTCATAGTGGGAGCGCCCTTAGTTTTTCCTGCAACCGTCTATTCTCCTAACGTCGCCCGAGGATCTCGTGGAGAACACACTGGAGAAAACATCTCTTCCCTCGCCTCAACCCCATAAATCGGGCAACCAGGAGAGACCGCGGGAGGTCTCCCACGCCGCAGCTCCATATCATCCTGGTAACTCTAGCAGCTGCCCTACACGTTCACAGACATCTGCACGTGGCGAACTAGCCTCTAGGGGGTTCCAGTGTGCGTGCCCCCCATCTATGTTTTAGCTAGGGTGACCAACCGTCCGTAAATTTCACGGACAGTCCGTAATTTCGGCCATCTGTCCATTGTCCGTGAAGGATTCTTTAACGGACGCCATTTGTCCGTAATTTTAACCGGGCACCGGTCGCACCACCCTAAAGCCGGCACAGCTTCCACCCACCTCCCTTCTTGACTCCGATGCTGTTGAGGTCGGTTGTAACAGACTCCGATGCAGTACTAAAGCTCAGATACCCAGCAGCACTGGAGAGGCACAGCGGGACGGCGACCCTCACACCTTCCGCCCTTGATGAGCTGTTAAAAGGTGCTTGAAGGTGACTGAGAGGGAGGGGCTGCAGCTTCAGGAGCAGGGGCATCTATTCAGATGCAAACAGCCCTGAATGTGTCATGTCTCTGCAATTTAGAGGGGCCTCACACATTCCCTTTCTGCCCAGGGCCCCAAAAATTGTAGAACCGGCCCTGATTACCCCGAGGCAGCACGTGGTTCTCTTCACAGAGCTTAATTACTGTCACTAAATTGTAAGCAATCTTCAAACATGCAGTCTATAATGTAATACAATAAAGAAATGGCACAATCGCACCCACACTGATTAACAAAGTATGGAGGACAATCAGTTACATCAGTTCTCTTGGAGTATCTCCTTTAAGTACTGTACATCACAGTGGGGGGTGGCAAAACTAACATTTTGGAAAGAGAGTCTGTCTTCTCCTTGTCTTGTCCAGGAGGGGGTGAGGAGCCCTACCCCTCCCTGGAAGAGACCAAGATGATACTAGAATACTGCATGCCCACCCCTGTGCCCACCCTGGTGGATCCTGTTCCCCCTCCTGTGATGGCTCCTGCCCCTCCCCCCAGTGATGGCCCCTTTCCCCCCATGTGGTGGCTCCTGCCCCTCCCTGTGGTGGATCCTGTCTCCGCCCTGGGTGGCTTCTGTCCCAGCCCTGGAATAGCTCCTGCAGCGAGGGTGAAGTTCTTGATGGGCCTCTTCTCAAAAAGGGCTCAGCTCAAAATGAATATGAAAAGGTGGGCGAGTGAGTAAGTGAAGGGATGGGTGGATGGCTGGATGAATTAGTGAAAGGGTGAATGGACGAATGAACGATTGAATAGATGGATAATGAGAGAGGATGGATGTATTGATTGATGAGTGAGTGGAAGGATGGATGAGAGAAAAGGTAAATAGCTGGATGTATGGGTGGAAAGTAGCTGGATGGGTAAAAGGGTGGATGGATGAGTGAAAAGGTGGATGATGAGTGAGTGGGTGGATGGATGAGTGAAATGATGGATGGATTGATGAATTGATAAGTGCAAGGGTGAATGGATGGACAGATGAGTAAAAGGGTGGATGTAAGGATGGATGAGTGAGTGAAAGGGGGGGTAGATGGACAAAAGGATAAATAGATGAGTGAAGGAGTGAAAGGATAGATGGATGAGAGAAAGGATGGATGAGTGATAGGGTCAATGGATGGATTCATGAGTGGATAAGTAGATGGATGGGTGGGTGGATGGAAGGAAGGATGGCTAAGTGAAAGGGTCGATGGAGAGAGAAAGGACGGATGGATGGATGACTGAAAGGGTGGATGGGTGGAAGGAGGAGTGACTGGGTATATGGATGAGTAAGTGAAAGGATGGCTGGATGGGTGAAAGGGTAAATGGCTGGATGGATGAGTGAATGGATGGATGGGTGGAAGAGTGGATGGATGAGTGTACAGATGGATAGGGTGGAAGGGTGGATGGATGGATAATGGATGGATGAGTGAAAGGATGGATGAAGGGATGGATGAGTGAAATGATAGATGGAAGGATACATGATGGATAGGTTTGCAAATGGTTGAATATGTTTGGATATGGCTGCAGTGTTTAATTTGTGCCGCTGCTTTCCGGAGCTCAGCACCGGCACTTCATTGTCAGGGCCGGGGCTATAAATTATTTTCAGGAGGCAGTGGTGGTGAACGTAATAAAAAAAAAAAAACATGAACAAAAGGGGATACCCTGCTGCTCTCTTGTGGAGGTTTTTGTAAGGATGGATGTGATTCTGCTATGCTTTTGTGGCGGTTGAGACGTCCGGTCAGTGGTACCTGATAGCGTTATGTTGTAGGGGGGGTGTGGTTGAGTAAGGAGCCATGAGATGCTCTCTGTGTTATGTACACTTCACATGTGACGTGGGGTCATGCCTATTTACGGTACATCATGTGGAGTTTAACAAGGCCTTGCGGTTACCTCCTGATGGGACGCCGCCTTACTATGCTAGCACATTCTAAGAGGGTGGATGTTGCGTGTTCTTGAAGGGTGCCGAGTTTCACCTTGAGGCATGGGTGATTACACAGTTTAGTGGTGTTCTGTGGGCCGACTATACTACAGCTGGAAAATAATTCCTTTATCGGAAATAGTATTTCACAGCTTTTTGGGGCTTCCATTTTCTGTGAGCGAACTGGGAATTTAGTTTCACCGGGTGTTTTTCCTTCTAGTGTTGTGAAATGGCTATTTTGGTCATTACCTGCATAATGTGTTTTCTTTTTCTTGAGTTGTAGAACTGGTCTATTTGTCTTGTGTATAAATTGTGTTTTCGTATGGCATCCTCCTGTTAAGAGGAATGGGGTTGTGGGCTTTTGTTTAAGTCACAAATTTGAATCCCGGCAGGGCCACTCAGCCTTTCATCCTCCATGGTGAGTAATTGAGACCCTTTGACCTGGTAAATATTGACACCTGTTGTGTACAGATCGTAGAAAGGGGCAGAAGAGTGGTATGGAGCTGTAAACATAACTTTTGTAATAATAATACAACATGACTTGCAATATATGCGTTGACCCACGAAGAGTACTGTGCCGTCTAACTTCTTATCATATGAAGTAAATATGCTCCTTAAAGAACGTCTCATGCTTCTAAGCGCTGTAACTAACAAGTATTATTCCAGTTATCAATGGCACTTTGTGGCATCTTTGCTGAGAGTGGATAAGGACATCAGGAGTCACTTGAGTCTTTGCCCTTCTTTATTGATGGCCCCTCTCCACATTTCACAGTGGAAATAAATAGCATAATACACTCGGCGCATCTGCATCAATGCTACATATATACTGCTGCAGTTTGGCCACGTTGTTAATATAGGTTCGGACTAGAGACTGTCGTGCATGTGACTGTCACTCAGTGCCTCAGGGAAGGGACTGCCATGAGTGATCATCACTTGATGCCTCAGGGACTACCATGAATGACCATCACTTGATGTCTCAGGTGAGGAACTGCCATGAGTGACCATCACTTGATGCCTCAGGCGAGGGACTTCCATGAATGACCATCACTTGATGTCTCAGGTGAGGGACCGCCATGAATGACCATCACTTGATGTCTCAGGGAATGCCATAGGTGACCATTACTTGGTGCCTCGGGGAGAGACTGCCATGAGTGACCATCACATGAGTAAACATCACTTGATGGATCAGGTGAGACACTGCCACATGTGGCCAACACTGGAAGGCTCGGATGAGGGACTGCCATGAGTGATCATCTCTTGATGCCTTAGGCAAGGGACTGCCATGTATGACCATCACTGAATATATAGGTGAGGGACTGTATGTGCATGACCAGCACTGGATGGTTCGGGTTAGGGACTCTATGTGCGTGAACATCAGTGGATGGTTCGGTCTAGGGACTGTATGTGCGTGACCAGCACTGGATGGTTTGGGCTAGGGACTGTGTGTGCGTGACCATCAGTGGACAGTTCGGGCGAGGGACTGTGTACGTGACCATCAGTAGCTGGTTCGGGCAACGGACTGTATGTGTGTGACCATCAGTGGATGGTTCGGGCGAGGGACTGTATGTGCGTGACCAGTGCATGGTTCGGGCTAGGGACTTATGTGCGTGACTAGAGGGCTGAATTGAGGGCACTTTCATAAACGTAAACCCTTGGTGGCCCATTGGTTTCATGTACTGGTTTCATGCCACCCTCGTCCAGGTCATTGGATCACAGCTCGGCGAGGTGAGCCAGTTGGTTTCTGTGGCTATCTTGCTGCCCGGCTGGCAGGTGGCCATCCAGCAGCGAGGACCCCCGCAGAGTTGATAATGCTCCTAGAGTAAGTGGGTGGAGTCAGTGAAGGAAGTGAGTGGAGCCAGGGAAAGTGGATGTGGCCTCCTACAAACATTTGAGCACCTGGACTTCATATTTTACAAATTAAGCACTGTATGGCTGGGCTTACTTATATACTATTGCGCGACCTCCTCTTATGTGTCTTACCTATTGTCCTGAAGTTTTGTCCTGAATTTTGACTTCCTGTCCTGAATTTGTGTCCTGAATTTTGACCCTTTGTCCTGAATTTTTACACTCACCGTCCTGAATTTGCACCAATGCCAGTTGGTCACCCTAGTTTTAGCCATAGCATGGGGCACTAGAACTGTTGTGGTTTTCCGGCCCGGGGTAAACCTCGACGGAGTCCCCAGTTGAGTTCACTACAGAAACCCTCCAATTACCCTATCTGATGTAGTAGGCCCGCACTCACTCCTGTAGCCTACGTTTTTAGGTCTCGCCTGGCGAAAGCAGCGCATGCTCTCTCGTCAGAGAGACCTTTTGCAATCGATTATGCCAAAGCCTTACATGCACGCGTAGGGATGGACAAAGATGGCTGCTCTCGCCATTTGTCCAAACATAACAGCATGCGCGTGCATGTAAGGACAGTGGACAGTCTGCCGCCATCTTGTAAACACGCGTGCTTAAAGTGAAAGCATGCCGCCATGCGCGCGTGCGTACACTGCACGCTAGCCCGGCCGACCTCCCTTGTTTTTGGAAGAGCTGCATTTTTCCACGAACAAGCTTCATCAAAACAATGTGGAACAATCGGTGAAAATACTGCTTATGTTTAGTCATTTTGTGGCATATTTGTCAAAATCAAATTCTACAACAGGACCCCTCGTTAGCCATGCTGTGTTTCCTGGCAAAACGCGTGAAATGTGTATTTCTTTGTCAGTTTCTGACAAGGTGCATCCATCCTTCATGTCTTCCGAGGACCCCCGCCTGAACTGTTATTTATCTGTCTTTAAAACCCCACAGCCTGCTCCCTGCAGAAAGTACTGGCGGTGTTTAATAGGAAGCCAAGTGTCTGGCTGGCTCCAATTAACACCCCGTGATTAGCTGGCATTCCTCTGCAGCGTGTCAGACACCGATGCTTCTCGGTGACACTGATCAGAGGCTGGGTTTAAGGACAGTGAGGAAGGGGGCGCCCTTTTTAGGTCTCGCCTAGGCAGCGCTTGCGCTGTCTCGTTGAGACATGCAGTATATACTTTTGTGAGTGTCTGACCACCTCTTTTTAAACAGTTGTTCTCATTCGTTCTTCAATGTGCCTCTCAAACTGTTTCTACTTGGTATTGGTTACAAGTGTTTGAAGTCCCTCCTTTTGAGCTGTTAGCCACGCCTATGGCTATTGGCCCCTTTACTTGTATTAGGGGCGTTGCTTTGGTTGTTGGACTTTGTTTCTGCACGTGATGCTGACCACGTGATGCTGATGGAATGCTCTCAAGGCAACACATCGTTAAAGCACTTGATTTAGGCAGAAACACATCGTTAAAGCACGTAACGTTAATGGAGTGCTTCCCAGGCACGGACTTTTTTATCTGCACGTGATGCTGATGGAATGCTCCCTAGACACACACATATGGTGCCCTTGTTTACGTGTTTTTATTTTTTTTCGTTCAAGCCCGTGATGTTAATGGAGTGCCTGGATGTTTTATAGTCTTTTTTGTACAAATACAGAAAGACGAGTGCCTTACAAACCTTTAAGCAGACACTCGTTGTGTAACGTATTCAGAGCGGCTGCTGCTTACAGCTGCGTGTGTCCACGTACATATAAACATATTTTTGTTATTGCAAAGTTTTGTTATGACTTTAAGATTTCTTTTGAGAGTCGCATGTTAACAAGTTTTATCGGTAGGTATGTGACTTTCTTTTCTCCCGGCACGCCAAGATCCCTGTGTTTATTTATTATTGGAAGATCGAAATTTTCAATTACTTAACAAATGTTGAGCCATGCCGAGACTCGAACACTGGTCCCCAGGTCTCAAGTCGGCAGTTCTAACCGCTAAACCACAGCCTCTCCAGCAAATGGGACAACTGATTACATGCTGTATTTTTCTTCCCTGCTTACATACTTTTGTTACAATGGTGCCGCCATTACAACAAAAGTAAATAAATAAAAGGAAAAAAACGTCTGGCCGCCATTTTTTCCCTATTTGGTTTACTTTGATTTCAATTGCTGTACCCGTGCTCTAGCTTGAAACATCTGAAGCTAAGGCACGAGTGCCGGGATTACTTCAGAAGTGAAGAAATAGAAAAAAATGCACATTTTCCTTTTCCTTACTTTTGAAGCAATCCCGGTGTGCTGCCATCAGCATTAGGATAGTGGGATGCCACGTGATGCTTGTTTTGTCTTTCTTTTCTCCCGGGGGCAGCGAGATCCCTGTTTATTTATTTGTAATTACATAATCGTAATTTGCAAATAATTAATAAATGTTGAGTCGCTGCCGAGGCTCGAACCCTGGCCCCCAGCTTTCTAGTGGGCAGCTCTAACCGCTAAACCACAGCCTCTCCAGCTATAGACAACGTTTTAGAAATGGGGGAACTGATGACATGCATTATTTTTCTTCCCTGTTTACTTATTTTTGTTACAATGGGGCACCCGTGCGGGTGCCACCATTACAACAAAAGTAAATAAATAAAATGATAGAAACGTCTGGTGGCCATTTTTTCCCTATTTGTTTACTGTGGTTTCAATTGCTGTACCCGTGCTCTAGCTTGAAACATCTGAAGCTAAAGCACGAGTACCGGGATTATTTCAGAAGTAAAGAAATAGAAAAAAATGCACAGTTTCTTTTTCCTTACTTTTGAAGCAATCCCGGCACACGCGCTTAAGCTTCAGATGTTTAAAGCCAAAGCGCGCATGCCGCCATCAGCATTAGGATAGTGGGGGGCTACGCAATGCTTGTTTGTTTTTACAACTATGGAAAAAACGTTCTTATTCACAAGCTTTTCTGGGTGCAGTGTACTTGGTATCTCTACCGCGCGAGCTCAACCACTTTCATTCAGAGATCCCTAAATACTCTTCGCTGCAGAGTGGAGAGAGACACGGGGTCCTGGGGCGAGAAAGGGCTCGGGTGGGCTCGGCTAGGTGAGTATAGAAGTGCATGAAAGTGAAGGGATGAATGAGTTAACATTTGAAGAGTGCTCTTTTCGATCGAGAGTTCTTCTAGGCGCTGTAAATGGGTAATTTCAATGAGAAGATGAAAGGAATCGTTTTATTTTCTCTTTCATGTATTTCTATTATATAAACAAGCTGCACTGGGGACTGGGCTCCGTTTTGGGAACTGAAGATTACAGAAGACAGGGTCAGGGATGGCATGGTCAACGCACACGTCATGTTCTTTTGTAAACATACATTTTGTGATGCGCTAACGAATACTAGGGGCTCGCCTGTTTGTAACCGCCCCCAAAAGTGGCAGGTAATGTAATTGTAGGGCAGCAGAAGGAGATCACTTGATTTGCCCAGGATCACACAGTGTACAAGTAAGTATGCGTTGAAGTCAGTCTCTGAGTTCACTTTGGATAAACAATCCACCACACGGGACTCGTCTTCCACCGGGGGACTGGTTACTGGACAAGGGGGGGTTGGAAGTGACTAGTCCCTTCCGTGAATTCACTTTGTTGCTCCTTTGAGCTTTTTTTTTAGCTTTTATATATCAGGTTACACCATTGACACAACAGCGGAAAACACAGTGGAGCAATCACTTCTTGATGCATCACAGAGTACCCGTTTCACTCAAATTACAGGGGAACATAACTTGCCCAACATGCAAGAGCCCTAATTAATCAGATTTTGCCAGACTGCATCGCTGTTACCCGTCCTGCTCTGGTTAATTAGCTTTTTTTTCTTAAATGACAATAGGCCATGGCATAAGCATTTTGTGCCGATCTGCCCGGAGTAATATACTATTTTTTTACTAGAGATGAGAGAGTGTCATGATCCACTCAAAGCCTTCCATGAGCCAAGGCCTTCCCTACACCCATGGTAAGAAATAGCACGATTTCTGGCACATCTGCATACGTAACATATAGTAGGATGAGATGATGTTTTTTTTTTCTTTCGTTGAAGTCCGTGATGTTAATGGAGTGTCCCACACGCTTTTAAACAGTAAGCAACCACTCGTTGTACAGCGCATGCAGCGCGCCTGCCACTTAGGATGAGATGTTGTTTTAAAGTGTGGCATTTAGCCTTCTAAAAACAGGGGTCCCACATGCCTTTGAACCCGTAAGCAGAGGAGGGCTGCATATGCTTTGTACCCTGTGAGCGATGTATTTAGTATGTCTGTTGCTTCTGATCTGGCGTTGTTTTAAGGAAAATATGCTTTTAAAATATGCTTTTAAATGTGTGACACCCTTTGGATATAACTAGAGCTGATGCTAATTTATCAAATTTGACGATGCAGCGCTGTGTTTTGTTTTGTTTTTTTCCGTTCAAGCCCATGATGTTAATGGAGTGCCTGGATGTTTCAGCAATTCAATGTATTTTTGCCAAATGCTCTGCTGCACATAATATTATGGCGCTCACTATATGCACACAGTCTATATTTATTCATTAAGTTTATGAGCCTGCCCCCGATTTATTCCTCCATAATTTGCCTATGTAGCTCTGACTCGCAGCTGCTTAGGGATATAAATATGATTTCAGGTTTTATCTTCCGACGTGCTGTGTGACTAGTCTGGGAAAGCTGTGGCCGAATCGCTCGGTGTTAAAGCCGCACCCAAGTACTTCACAGCTCTTCTTGAAATCGTATGCTTCAGGGGCACAACGAAACCAAATAACTTCAAAGTAGCTGCATAGCTTGACGTCTGTCTTGTTGGAGCCACAAGTAACTACTTCACAAGTGTTTGCAAATAGCCTGCATATGTGTAAAAAACTCTATTGTTACTGCGAATGAGGAGGCTTCCATGAAAAGTAGCTTGGACAGCATATTGAAACAGTGCCCGCTTATTAAATTGCAAGTTCTATTCTTTGACGATTCGACCCGTAGATATAGCTGTGCTTTTTATCAGCACTATTTACATTACCCGAAACACATTCGCTTTGTTAGCACGAGGGGATTGATTTTATGTACTGTGTATAATGTGCACGGATACAAAGCTAGGCGCATAGAGGTGAATGGAACTGGATTTGATATCGCTGCGTGCAAATCCCTATTGATTTCGCATAAATGTAGTTTAGACCGGGGCCATGCCATTGAGGAACCGTTTCTGCTGTCTGGGAACACGGGCCTCCATTGATGCTGCACACCGTTTGCTTACGTAAACTACAGTGTTTTCACCTCCTGCCCTTATGTTTTGAAATGTTTCGCATCCGGGCAGCATATGTCCAGACCCTGTAGTATAACATACATTTTAAGTACAGCTAAAGTTATGCATGGCGAACACGCCGATGTGAGTTGACAGTTTTTGCAGCAGAGACAGATGATTTACGTAAAAGAGTCTTTCATATTTACAAGTGAAATCGCTAGTACTGTAAGCGGAGCGCTATGCCATAGGGCTCTTTAGTTTTAAATAAGCAGACACTTGTTGTCCAGCACATGCAGAGCGCCTGCAGCTTGGGATTGTGTGCTGTTTTAAAACCGTGGAATTTAGTCTTAAAAAAACGGGGGCCCCACACGCCTTTAAACCCGTAAGCAGACACTTGTTGTCCAGCACATGCAGAGCGCCTGCTGCTTGGGATTGTGTGCTGTTTTAAAACCGTGGAATTTAGTCTTAAAAAAACGGGGGCCCCACACGCCTTTAAACCCGTAAGCAGACACTTGTCGTCGAGCGCATGCAGCGCCCCTGCTAATGTTGCTATTTTATTTGCCGCAATAGCCCCGGCTTCCACATATGAACACATATTGCTATACTAGCATGCCCCTTTAAATGTCACCAATGTAGCTGCTGCTGGTTTATAAAGATTGACGAGGCTGCGCTGTTACCAGCAAAGTAGCAAAGTGCTCGCAATCATTTTTAATGCGCAGCGCTACCCCGTGTGACATTATTTGAGAGAGGGAACGCATCCAAAGCTACGGGCAGAGAGATGGACAGAACTGCATTTTGTGTCACTGCAGCCGACTTCCTTCTTATTTAGCATAAACGCGATTTAAAGCTCAGCAATGGCTCTAAGGGATTGGTTCGGGTGTTTGGGATGAAAAGTAGTTTGGACATCATATTGATTCACGCAGAAACTACAATTATGTTTACCAATTAAGCAGCGCTATACATTTATGTGAGAGGTGAACAGGTACGACATATACGGAGCTAATTAACAAACAGCCGCCGCTTATTAAATTGCTAGCCATGATTTCTTATCGATCCGCACTCTAATATGTTCGCTACTACCCATGTAACAGTGTATGTGTGTTTTTGCACTTTCTCTTGCTTTAATGACACCCGCAGGTATGGGCGCGCTTTTTATGAACACTGGTTACATTATACAAGAACACGTTTGTTTTGGTATGCATGGGGAATTTGATTGTGTTTGTGAGATTCTAATGGATATGGCCATAACATATATATGTGTATTATTGTTATAGCTTAACCCTGGTATGACTTCCACTGACTGCCTTATCATTTAGTATAGATGTGATTCAGACCTCGGTAATGCAACTAAGGAACCGGTTTTGCTGTCTGGGAAACGCTGGGAAATGCGGGCTTCACAGGTGTTCTTGAAGTCATGTGCTTCATATGCACCAAAAAAAAATAACTTCAAAGTTGATCCGTGGCTTCAAGTCCGCGTTCATGGAGCCGCAGCTAATTACTGCACACAGAGCCCGAAGATAGTTGTTAGTTCTGTGTCCCTAAGCGATTTTAGTAAACGCTCAAAATGTATTTGAGTAAATGGGAAACTGGGGACATCACAATGCGCAAATTAAACTCAGTAGCATAAAAATGTAAGTAAGCCGGCTCCATTTATTTACTTCTGGAATAAACATGCAAGTTAGCTCGCTACATATATTTTAGACTGGAATAAAAATGTGCCTTTGCGGGCTCCAATTTTACACAACTTTACCCTTTTCATACCATTCCATATTAACTACCACTAGAACTCATAATAGAACTACTGCAGAGCAGTTGGGAAAGCAAAAAGGAGCAAGGTAAAAAGTACTTGTCTCCTACATTAAACCAAAAGAAATTCACTTAATAAATACATAAACCAAATTACAGTGCACGCCTGTAATGCAGCAATGCAATGCAACACGCGCAATAAATTATTCTAATTATTTAATTATTCTATGCACTTTATTTTCTTTAAAGCTAAATAATAATAACCCACAACCTAACGCTCTACCCACAAATCAGCACTGCAGCAAATTCACACAAAAAAAGCAATATCAACTGAATACCACTTTCATTTACTTACAAAGTTACAAACATGTTTGCTATCACTACATCATAAAAACAATAATTTTTTATTGTATATAAGTCTAAAATAACAAACTGCAAACTTTTTGTATAAGTTAACATTTATTAGTTGGATTTACTGTATTAGTTACTGCTTTGATGGTTTCAAATGTTTGCTATGTGGCTTTTGTGTGTATAACAAGTTCTGTTTGGAAGCAATTTCACTCTTGAGGCCCTATAGCTCAGCTAAAATATGCTTGACAATATATTACAAGGTTACAAACATGGATGCTATCACTTCATCATAAACAATTATTTTTCCATATTGTATATAAGTTTAAATTAACAAAATGCAAACTTTTAATAATGTACCAATTATTAGTTGGATTTACTGTATTACTTACTGTTTTCATGCTTTCAAATGTTTAGATGAAAATAAAAATTTCTACAAAGAAACTAAGTGATCCCATAGCTTTTATTACACACAATTATACCATATAAAAATACTATCACACATTATTTCTAAAAAAAACGCAAACCTCATCAATATGGCGAGACCGATTGGCATTGCCAATGCTTGTTTCATCTTCGATTGCAGGACTGCCGTGATGGGATTGCATTTGCGGGGTGGGAGGGGCGGCGCTCGGTGAGAAATCGGCTGCGCCCCCAAATGTTTGTTTAATTTATTCACACAGAATTTAATTTCAAGTGAGCCGTACTGTGCCGCAATTAAACAATAATAGAGTGTAGCTTAGGTAACAGATGCATGCACCTGAGCTGGTTTAATTTGAAGATTTATATAGCGCCGCTTATCCCCGGTGAGGGCATCCAGGCGCTGTACATGGGCACAATGAGGTTAAGTGAATTGCCCAGACTCTCAGGACGTTGGGAGATTAGAACCGAGACCCCTGGGTCCCGAGACAGCAGCTCTATCTGCTGCGCCACACCCTCTCCTTTCAGCTGTACCACCCGAAATATATATATATATTTTAATTTGAAAAATGTGACTGATCGTAAATGGTGCGAGCGTCGTTCCAGGGTTTGGAAAAGTCACTGCGCATATAATGCAGAATTTGCAGGTACCGTTATATGTTTATTTATGGGCGGGGAGATCTACAAATACTTTATCCTTTAAATCGACTGATATTTTTAATATGCCGTCTTTCCGTTTTTTCTACAGATATCGCGATATTAATGCCCTGCACTGGCTGGCGTGAGTGCTCAGTGGAAAGGATATTTATTTTTCAAAAACCCAACTTCCTCTTAATCTGAAGGTTTTGCTTTTAGCAGAAATGCCAGAATGACACTAAGTTATAGATATTTTCTATCGGCTGTGGTACTCCTTTCTTCAACCCTTAGAAAGATGAATAGAGGCGTCGTCCCTGCTGGACCACGATTCTGTGCTCTGGGGATTGCACACTGACCTCCGTAGCACGCGCTCAACCCACTGAGCCTCTGCAGGGGACCACTCTTGCTAGAAATTCGGGTCACATCGTCTTTATTTTGCTACAACCCTTTCTCTAGGCATTATTATGCATGAGTTTGTGAAGTGTAATGAAAAGTAAACGATAATCAGTTACTTGATAGACTCAAAGAAGTAATGTTTTATTCACAGGCAGGGTGGAAAAATAAGATTAAATGACATTGAGTGCAATTTAACAAATGTGAACTTCTGACAGCAGTTAGTGATATACGCAGACCTTTCTCTGATGGACGACGCAGAGAGAATATTGTGCGCTAAACATCGAGGGTGAACATAATTTTTAAAGCAAAAAAACGGGACGTTTCCCTAAAACAGGACTACAATTTTACTTCAACCCAGCGCTCAGAATGACAGCGCTTCTCAGCAGAGAATTATTGAAGAGGCAGGAAGAACACACATAAATGCCTTTTTTGAGCCATTAGCATGCATGTTCATTAAATTGCTTTCTTATAACAGCTGCTAACTATACCTGTTTTGCAAAACATAAAGATACCTCCCGCCGACCCTCACTAAAACCCGGGATAGGAGCTTAATTTCCTGAAATATGCCGGGATAGCTGGCGAAAAACCTGGTCTGTCCGGGCAAACCCAGGACGCCTGGTCCCAATGAATACACCGCGCACCTGCAAGGTGCTGAAAACAGGTATATTGTGCGGACTCGGACGGCGGCTTGTGGACCCGGAGGACCGCAGAAAGGAAGTTTTACCCCTCGCCCCCACACACAGGAAGAAACGCAGCAGCTGACCCTGCCATCCCAAACAGGGTCAACCTGTTAAAATGCAAATTCGTCGTCTTAAATGCACTACAAATAAGTGTTCGCAATGGAAGACCTAACTCCCCCACCCCCCTTTCGTATCTAAAATATCTGAGATGGGGAGTAAATAACTGTCTGACGTCATCAGCAAATCGGTGTGCTAGCGGAGTTTGATTTTGTAGGCAGATTTACTCCCTGTTCAGGGTCCATGGACCCCCCCACCCACCAGGGTTCTGGGGTGCAGCAAATACGTTCTCTACGTCACCTCCCCAGCGCCTACATCCTAAATAAGTATTTAAAAGCACTTCAGTGAGTATACCAAGAGGGGGGAGACCAAGTAACATATCCCACCCATGTAACCCTCACTGCTGTTTAGAAATGGCCAGCCCTTCCCCCGAAATCAAGCTCTAATCGTGCTGAAATCACAGCGGCGTGTACTCTAAAATGTGTGTTCTTCGTTACAAACATAATAGATTCGAAAGTTAACCCTCCGTTGGTAACCAAGTGTCACCGCAACGTTTTTTTTCTTCTGCAAATGCATTTCAAAAGAGATTGAGTTTTCCTCTCACGACACCCACGCCTTCAAAAGGCTCAACGGTGTGCGCGACCCCTTTTATTTTTTGGGGAGGGGGTGTGGGGGCTGACCAAGGGCTTCCGGCGTTCGAACTGTTGGTTTAAACACGATTGCAGCAGGCACCGGAGCCGCGGAGCTGTCCTGCCGCCTTTTCGACCCTGAAGTGTCTCCGTGCGGGATATTAGAAGGGGGCGGGGCTGTGAGGGGCAGTGTCGGGTGTGGTTCATCCACTTTTACTTTTCAGACTGTTATTTGCTTTCCACGTTATAAATCGTGGACTATAAATTCTCCAATACAAGTAAAAACAAACCTTGTCAAAGCCAGTAGGTCTTGTCTATGCTATTGGCTTTGTGCCGTAATCTTTTTGTCCTGTTGTACAGCAGTGTGGCTAAGTTAGGAAAAACAAGCATTGACAATGCAACAGGTCTCGCATTTGCACAAGTTTAAGTGATTGGCATTGTAAATAACAATGCCATTTTATTTATCGATTTTGAAAAACAACACATAAATAAAAAGCATTGTCATTTACAATGCCAATAGCTCAAACTCTGGCAAATGCGAGACCTATTGCATTGCAAATGCTTGTTGTCTTACGTAATCACTGCACCAGGTCTCACACGAGTTACCTAGCTACCCTAAGAGGACTCAGCGCAGGAATTCTTTTTCCTAGGTGGGTTCTTTTTCTGATGGGCTTATGGTGACTTTTGGTGATTTAGGGACTACCATGATGTTTGGTGATTTATGTATATTTTATCTTTAGCCAATCTGCTACATTTCATCCCTGCTGTTCCAATATATGCCCTTTTAATTCTTGCACTGTCAGGAAAACAAGTGTTACTTCAGGATTTGCGTATGATGCACAGTATTCATGATTTATGTCGTTTTGGTTCTATGGTTATATTTAAAACAGAAACATAATTTTATATAATTCTGTGTGGAGTCTCTTTTGTGGTGTATTTATTGTGTCACTGGTGTGAGTGTGTTGCACAAATGCTTTACACATTGCCTCTGGGGATAAGCCTGCCTGCTCTGTGCCAAGCTACCAAGGGGGTGAGCACAGGTTATCTTTGGTGTGTAGCTTACTTTCCCTGACTCTGATGGGTTTTGCCTTGCTTAGGTTCAAACCATAACCCACCAGAAACCCCATTTCTAACAGATGCTTTGACAGTTCTTTGGCTGCAATAACTCCTTTATATGTTTTCCCTCCTGCAGAGGCTGCTTCAGAGGATTCAGAGAGAGCAATCCTTGTTGCCCTGTATTGGCCGAGAGGGCCATTGTTCCCTTTCCTGACTCTGTTGGCCGTGCATCCCCATTTTCAATTGCCACTTCTTCCCACGCCCCTTCAATATCCAGTGTTAACTCACACGCAATTATATCAGTTAACAGTTAAGATTAACGGCCTGCAAATCAAGAGGGGTGAACCACAACATCTAAGTGGGTCAAGGGAATTAGCATCTGACATTCAATTGTCTAGGAAAGCCTGTACTTTTACATCCTATGCTAAACACTTGGCTACGTTTTCTTCATGAAGTAAAAAATCTAATCTTGACCTGGTCGCTGGAGAGCCTTTCAAAATCCCTGATTTATGAGGGAAGGTTTTCCATGGGTTTAACACCTTCAACCAGTGGGTGGCAATTAAATCATCCAGGGATTCAACAAGTGACTTATCATGTATTCTTCCTTTGGAAAGCAAACTCTTGAAATCTTTTACATTTCAAAAGCCTAGGATAGATAACACAATTCCGTCTTGGTACCTTTCCTCAATCTTAGAAGTTTAACAAAAAGAACCCTTTGAACACATGAATCTGGCAGCTATTTCCTGGATTTCCTCTAAAGTGGCATTTGTAATTGCCATAACATCTGCTTGGAGATTGGGAGAACTAACATCTTTGGTTATCTCCTATCACTATCTAAAGTTCTTTCCTGATAGGGTAGTGCTCAGATCCATGATCCAAGCCCAAGGATTCCTCTACCTTTCATTGTTAACAGGAAATTATTCTCCTGGTGTCTCAAACTGCAAATTATATTCCTTAAGCCCTAGATGTAAAAAGAGCCTTACTGATTTATTTACATAAATCTAAGGATGGAAAGAAGTCTGAAGCAATTTTTCTCTTATGCATCTGCTAATAGAGGCAAAAGAGCAGTTATGGCTATGATCAGTAAGTGGGTCAAACAGGCTATAACTCAGGCTTATATCTTGATGGGGGAGTAGGTTCCATCCAACATCCTAACTCGGGTCAACTCTTGCCATGCCACCTCTGGGGCTGAGATAAGAGGAGTTTCTCTGGAATAAAATTGTAGGTCAGCGAAATAAGCTAACCATTACACCTTTCTTTTGCATTACAGATTACAGTTGTTTTCTAATGATTCTGACAGTTTTGGTGCTTTAGTTCTGAAGTCAGCAATTAAGTAATTGTTGAAAACAGTGTTCTTTTTTGAGCAGCATATAATTGTGTATCTGTACTGGCTTTGGTGCATCCTCAAAGGTAAGAACTATGATGAGGAGGACAATACATGGGGTAATGAACCTTTTATTTACTGCTAATATTCATTGTCCTTAGGATGGTCCTCCTCATCATAGTACCTTCCCAACCTTCCTACCTTTTAATGTGATGTAAATATACCGGCTTGGTTACGCCCTTAGTTTCAGCATCAGTTTTTCACTGCAGTGGCACATCCAGAAACAACCAATCAGTCAGATTGTATAGCAGCCTTTGTAGCAGCTGTCTGGGAGTGTCTGGAGGAAGACATAAAGACATTCCCTCAGGTTTCAGTTCTAACATTTCCTTATTTGATGAAGCAAGTGACATGATGGCAAGATTGATCAAAGACACACTTCAGAATGCAGGAAGAGAGCAGCAAACACAAACTGCGTGTCAGATGGCACTTCTGTCCACCAATTTGGAGTCTCAGTAGACACTGACTTGACTAAAGCAAAGAGTTCCCATAGAAACAGGGCTCATTTATTTATATTTATCCAGGTAGCTGTTTCAATTTGGGAACGGGAGATAATGGTGAGAACCAGAAAACCTGTTTTTCTGATGCAATGCTATTTACTAGGAGCTGACACTGTTATGATTACAGATCTCCTCAGGATCCAGGCGATGCTATATAGGTCCACCTCCTGATATCCCCGGACTCCAACCAAGGGTTACGGAGCCCAGAGGTGATCAGGCGAGGGAAAGGAAAGGGGAAAGGTCAGCAGGGACAAGAACCTGAAAAGACAAACAAGATATATTCACACAAGGCTTATATATACAGTCTACTCTCATTAAGTCTCACTAGGAATCAACATACCCTTTGTTCATGTAAGCGAAGCAAAAATCACCCTCTGAGATTCTGCTCTCAGCAACAAACAATCACGACCCCTGTACACAGGCGGTCTGCAAAGGAGAGCTTCCCTATACACCGTTTGTGCTTGTCAACCTTGAAGGAGAAGCCCAGGTCTTTCTTCAGACCTATATTCCCATTGGTTGACACATCCCTTCCATGTAACTAAAATCCAAAAGAAATTAAGAAAGGCTTCCACGGTTCGTACACCGCCGCCAGAAAGAAAAGAAGTTGTAGCGCTCATTCACCTGGGTGAGGATCAACACGCTAGGTTCCCTCTATGTTAATGAGGTCTGACTACCTTAGAATGGACTCCTCCGAGCCTTGCCCGATGTTGCACTCCTCCGAACACAATGTTCAGTAATTGTCCGCTTCACTTGAGCTTGAGCAGGGAGGTTGATAGCTCCTACGAGCCTTGCCAGTTTGCACTCCTCCGAGCACAGCACTCCACCGCGTTTAACACTCCCTGACATTCGGTGATTCACCCGCGCCTGGGCAGGGTTGAGGTTGGCTCCTCCGAGCATCGAGATAGTACCGTGCTCCTCCGAGCACTATGTTCAGTAGATAGAGGGGGACTGCTCGGCCGAGTAGTCTACCGCGCCTCTGTTGATAAGTGAGCCTGCAGGTGTGGGTAGCGGCGACATCGGGGTTGTAACAATGGTTCATGCTCAGCCGAGCACCATCGGAACCGCTCACCTGAGTGCTTCCCAAACTGTTCGTTTCTCAAGTCCGTCTCCTCCGAGACGCCGAAGCCAGGATAGACGTTGGAATCTTCTGCTCCGCTGGTTTTCAAAATAACGCACGCCTAGTGCTGCGCGCCGCATCCTAATATAGACGCCCACTTCTGGTTTCAATGCTGCTGGGACGTGTAGTTCCTAATCGCTTGGTAGGCGCGACGGACCTTGATTCCTCACAGTAGGTCCCCTTCCCAAGCGCCTCCTAGCCCCAGGTTTCCCCGGATTTCTGGCGTAGAACTGCCTCACCGCCGCCGGAGCGTGCACCGCTGCCGAGGGTTCCCATGAATCGTCCTCCGCGGTGTAGCCTTTCCAGGAGACCAAGAACCACAACTTGCCCCTACGATATCGAGCATCGAGGATGCTCCGCATCTCGTATTCCAAACCCCCGTCCGCCCACACTGGTGGCGGGGCTCTCCGTCTGGATGCCCCCGCGGGCTTCAGCAGGCTGCAATGAAAAACAGGATAGATACGAAGAGAGCTAGGCAGTTTAAGTTTATAAGCCACAGGATTAATCTGCCGCACCACTTCGTATGGACCGATGTACCTGGGGTGGAAGATGCTACGTAGCTTGAACCGGATGTGTCTGGTGGATAACCACACCCGATCCCCCACGGCGTATGTAGGTACCAGCGATTCTCTTCTTATCTTCCCACTTCTTGTACGTCCGTTTCGCCGCCCGTAGGGCTTGTCGGGTTTTCCTGTGAAGCGCTCTTAGCTCCCGCAACCGGGTCTGAACGACAGGTTGATTATTCACCTCCCCCGGGAGTGCCACTGGGAGGGTCTTTGCGTTGTACCCAAAATTGGCCATAAACGGGGACACTCCTATCGAGCTATGCAGGGCTGCATTGTATGACAGTCCCGCCATCCATAACATGGAGACCCACGACTCCTGGGACTGTGACACGTAACACCTCAGGTATTGTTTTAAAGTTTGATTTAGGCGTTCGGTCTGTCCGTCTGTTTGTGGGTGAAAGCTGGTGGAAGTTGCGGACTCGATCTGTAACGCCTTACACCATGTTCTCCAGAAGCTAGCTATAAACTGTGGATCCCGATCAGAAACTATCACGGCAGGCAAGCCGTGTAGTCGTACCACATGTGTTAACAATAGCTGAGCTGTCTGTCCAGCCGTAGGTAGGTTGTGGCAGGGTATAAAATCACCCATCTTGGTCAGACTATCCACCACGACCAAGATTGCTGAGCAACCGCTATCAACAGGTAATCCGGTGATGTAATCCAGGCTGATGTTCTGCCATGGACGTTGAGGAGTGGGTAACGGAAGCAGTTTCCCTTTTTTCTTACACCTTTCTCCCTTATTTCGGGCGCACACCTCACAGGAGGTAACCCAGAGGCAGATGTCTTTGGTCAGCGAGTCCCACCAAAAATGCCTGGTCACTGCTTCCGTTGTTTTTCGGGTTCCTGGATGACCAGCCAAAGGAGAGACATGGCACCATTGAAACGCCTTTGTTCGTAGAAGTTTTGTAGGGAGAAACAGACGTTTTCTGTGAAAAGGAAGACCACCCTTGATGGAGCGTACCATATCCTTAGCGGCCCATCTTTTCCATACCTCTGTGGAACGGCTGACTCGTATCTCTTCCAAAAACCTGTCGGCTCGCAAGATACAGATTACTTTGGTTGGAGGGATGATCGCGACTGGCGACGGGTCCTGGTCCCTTCACCCATGGACTGCCTGGATAAGGAATCTGCCTTCCTGTTGTCTGTGCCTGCCTGTCCGGAACGTGATAACAAAATCGAACTCTGCAAAAAAAGTGTCCATCTCATTTGTCGCGGCGTTAAGTGACGAGCTGTTTTCATATATAGCAGATTCCGATGATCTGAATACACCGTTACTGGATGTTGCGCCCCCCCACAGATAGTGGCGCCATTCCTGGAATGCCTTCTTTATGGATAGGAGTTCTTTCTCTGCTATGGTATAATTCACCTCGGCTTTGTCCAGTTTCTTGGAAAGATATGCTACTGGGTGCAGCCGCCCGTGACCTTGTCTCTTTGCGATAGAACTGCCCCTATAGCGTCTTCTGAGGCGTCCGCCTCCACTATATATGGAACGTCTGTCTGTGGGTGTCTTAGTACAGGAGCAGAGGTAAACGTTGTTTTCAGAAGGTCAAACGCCACCGTGGCCTCTATTATCCACACGAAAGGCACTCCTTTACGAAGCAGCCTCGTGATGGGTAACACTATGTGTGAGAAATCAAAAATGAAGCGGCGGTAGTAATTAGCAAACCCTAAAAAGCACTGAACCTCCCGCACAGAACGTGGAGTGGGCCAATCATGGACGGCTTGTACCTTACGGTCTGACATACTTAAACCTTTCGGATTCAGAATCACTCCCAAAAACTCTCCAGTGGTTAACAAACTCGCATTTGCTGAGCTTACAAAACAAGCGGTTGGTCCTTAATTTCTCCAATACTAAGATGACATGACGTGAGTGATCCTCCACTGCTGCGGAGTATATCCAAATATCATCAATGTAGACTACTACAAAGATGTCCATATACTCGCGCAGCACCTCATTTAAAAAAAACTGGAAGGCCGCGGGGGCATTACAGAGCCCGAACGGCATCACCAGGTATTCATACAGCCCAAAACGGGTTTTAAACGCCGTTTTCCACTCGTCCCCCTGTCTGGTATGCACTAAATGGTATGCCCCACGGAGGTCTAGCCGGGTGTAGATGACAGCGTCTCGCACTTGATCCAACAGGACACTGATTAGTGGCAACGGATACCTGTTTCTTACCGTATTTTTATTTAGCATCCGATAATCGCAGCATGCCCTCAATTCCCCATTAGCTTTTGCTATAAAAAAGAGTGGCGATGCAGCCGGGGAGTGGGAAGGTCTAATGAACCCCAAAGCTAGGTAACGATCTAGATATTCTCTTAAGTGGAGTGTTTCAGGTTCCGACAATGCATATACCCTGCAGGTGGGGATGACTGCCCCGTCCACCAAGTCTATCCGACAATCAAAGGGCCTATGCAGGGGGAGGCATTCCGCCTGCGTTTTGCTGAAAACATCGGCATAGCTGATGTACTCCTCCGGTAATTCCACCTCTTTCTCGGCGGCTGTTGCTATGCAAAAGGGACCTGTCAGAGCAAGGGCCTGTGATTGTGGGTCTTGCAGACACTGTTCTGCACACCCTACCAAAAGGAATCTTACGGTTCTTCCTTGCCAATCCACGGTGGGATTGTGACAAACAAACCAAGGCATCCCCAGGATGACTTTGTATTGCGGTGCCTCTATAACGTTCAACTCAATCTCTTCCAAGTGTTGCCTGTTTCCATCTCTTATGGACATCTTTAGTTTCTCTGTGTGGAGAGTGATCCTCCCGGATTTCAAAGGCTCACCGTCCACCGCAAGAACCTCCTCTGGGGATTCCCTAGGCACCACCCCTATTGAGAGCATGCTTACCAGCCCGCTGTCAATAAAGTTGCCAGTGGCTCCCGAATCCAGCATAGCTAACACCTGGTGTATTTGCGTACCCACTTCCAATCCGGCTTGAAGCACTATATGAGATTTTGTGTCCGTAGACCTGGTAGTGGCAAGGGAAGGTATTTTCCACACCGTATCCACCGGCCTCAATGGCGCGACAAGCTCTGGGTTACTTGTTTCTTTTCCCATGGTTGAAACAGCTGCCCTTCTTCCTCTAAATGGTACTGATGAGGATCTGGGCTTGGAGGGGCAGTCACGAACGTAATGCCCCTTTTTCCCACAGTACATGCAGAGCCCCAGGGTGCGGCGGCTTTACCTTTCTGTACGAGATAGCGGAGCTCGGAGTGCCCCTATCTCCATGGGTTCACTGGCGAGAGGTGCTGGAGCCTGCTCTTTTCGGGAATACCGGGAAGCACCCCCGCTCCCTTTGTACCTGTCTCCCCCTCTTTCTGCCATGCGGCCATCCAGTCCCAAGACCAGATTCATCAGCGCCGCACATGTAGTAGGTTGGGGGTCTATCTGAGCCACCACATCCTTTAACTCTTCACATAATCCCTGATAGAACAAGGACATGCGTTTTTCTTCTGGCCACGACGCCTCAGCTACTAACCGATTGAAGGAGGTAAGATAGGTCACCAGATCATTCTTCCCTTGCTTTAAGGAGAGCAGCTCTCTGTCTGCACTGAAAGTGGTTGTGCGCCGATCAAACACCCCTTCAAAAGCGGTTCTGAAGGCGTCCCAGTCCGATAGGATAATGTCGTTGTTCTTAACTAACGGTATTGCCCAGGACGCAGCGTCTCCCACCAGATATGATATAGCGAACGCCACTCTAGAGTGGTTGGTAGGAAAGGAAGAGGGCTTGCATGAGAAATGCAACATGACCTGGGTTAGAAATATTTGAATTTTTTGCGGGTCTCCCGCATATCTCTCTGTACTCGCCAAAGGTATCGGCAGAGGCACCGTTACGTGTATCTGCTGGCCACTGGATGCAGAAGCATCAAAAGGGTTACGTGTCAGCTGATCCACCCTGTCTCTCAAGGCTGCCGTCTCTCCCCGCGATGCCACTAGTTCCTGCTGGACTTAGGCCAGCGCCTGCACTACATCCTCCAAAGTAGCCATAACCTACACCCCCGGATCGGGAGGAGCACCTATCATGGGTGCGTTATTCTGTTATGATTATAGAGCTCCTCAGGATCCAGGCGATGCTATATAGGTCCACCTCCTGATATCCCCGGACTCCAACCAAGAGTTACGGAGCCCAGAGGTGATCAGGCGAGGGAAAGGAAAGGGGAAAGGTCAGCAGGGACAAGAACCTGAAAAGACAAAGAAGATATATTCACACAAGGCTTATATATACAGTCTACTCTCATTAAGTCTCACTAGGAGGAGGAGGAGCCTAGCGCGCAACCAAGATGGCCGCGTAGGTGCGAGGCTCCCGAGGACCTCCGCGACCTCCTGAATTAATCCTGGCGATATCCTGTCCTTGTTGAGGGGACTGTGTTGGGGAACCGGAGCTGAGGCGCCACCCGTTTTTTGGGCTCGAATCGGACCCCGAACGCCGGTGGGAGCATCGATCGAAGGTTGCGGCCTTCTCCTCGCCGGCCCCCCGGATTGGAGTAGTGGGGCGATCCGGGGACAAAGTGAATAACAGCGGCGAGCGGGGCTGGGCGACTGGCGTACCCCGCACTTTCACTTTCGCTTTTGCGCCCTCCTAGCTCTCAAGCCGGGTCGGGCTGCGGAGCGGGGTGCGGTGGCCTTGTCCAGGAGCCCGGCTGACCCGCCGGCGGTGGGTTGACCCGCGGTTCGGTAGTCGCCCCTGCCCCCCCCCTGGCACCCGTGACTTGGTATAGCGGCCCGTTTGGGGAGCTTGGCACGACGGTGGAAGAGCCAGCATGTCCACCAAACAAGATGGCGACCGGGCGAAGGTGAAGACGACCCGCCGTGGCACGGCGCACCAGGCCAACAGTATGGACCGCTACACGCTTCAGAAGGGTTCTCCGGAGACATCGCGTGCATCCCCGGTGGGCCCGACGGAGGCATCTGCTCATCCGGTGGATCTGACCCTCCGGGACGTCATGGGCGCCATCGCAGAGATGAAGGCCTCGGTGGACCAGCGTTTCGACACCTTAGCGCAAAAAATAGACTCGGTCCTTGTGGATGTGAGCCTTGTGAGGGCAGACTTGTCCAAAACAAACGACCGAGTCGACTCCCTGGCCCACACCACAACGAGCCTCACGACAGACGTGGTGGCCCTCCAGAAGGAGGTGCGCCGGCTTGGCCAGGCGAGCGCCCTGATGGACCGGCGATTGGAGGACTCCGAGGGTCGGGCCCGGAGGAATAATGTCCGTATTGTGGGGGTCCCGGAGGGACGAGAGGCGGAGGCGGCGGATCTTTTCGTGGAAGATTTGATCCTGACCCATCTCCAGCCCCGGGGGCTGAGTAAGCTTTTTGCGGTGGAGCGTGCTCACCGGGTCCCCGGGGGCAGACCTAAGACTGGTGCCCCGCCGCGGCCGCTCATCGCCCGGATTTTTAATTTTCGGGACAGAGATGCTATCCTCCAGACCTCCAGGCAACAGGGACCGGTCAAGCTTGACAACATGGAGATACATTTCTACCCAGACTTTACTCCGGCGGTCCAGAAGCAGCGACAGAGCTTTCTTGGGGTTAAACGTCGCCTAAGGGACCTGAACCTCAAGTACTCAATGCTCTTTCCAGCCAAGCTGAGGGTAGAGGTGGATGGTCGCACGCACTTCTTCGACCGGCCCGAGGCGGCTGGGGACTGGCTGGACACTCTGCCTGGAGATCGGGGCCGGGGGGGCGGGGGGGGCGCGGCTGGCGAGGAGGGCCCGCCGGATCAGAATTGAGGGGTGACTGAATAGGCCTTGCTCTGGACGTTGTTCCTTCACCATTTATTGATTGCGTATGTTCCCCTCCTATGGAGGTTGCGTGGGGTCTGTTGGGGGCTTCCCTCCTCCTCTGGGGGACTAGTTAGTATTTTAGCTATGGGGCGACAGGCACACTGCACTTTGGGGGGGCTGTCTGGGCTCATGCAGGGGTGCAGGGAGGGGGGAGTTCTGTTGGGACCGGGGGGTGGGGGGGGTGTGTTGTTTGTTAGCACCGCAGGGCAAACCCGCTACTATGTTGTTGTTATTAGGATGCTCGATGGGGGACGACCGATTGATTCGACGTATGATGGGGGGTAGGGATTTGACTGTGTTGTCATGGAATGTTAACGGCCTGGGGGATAGGATTAAGCGTGGTGTGGTCCTGCAGTACTTAAAACGTATTTCACCAGATGTTGTCTTCCTGCAGGAGACGCACCTTATAGGTAACTCCTTTCATGCAATGAATCGGCGGGGATATCGTTTGGTGGCACATTCCGGCTTCACCTCGGGCTCGCGGGGGGGTGGGTATTATGATCAAGAACTCGCTCCCGTTGGAGATTGATGAGGTGCGCCATGATGAGAGGGGACGCTACACGCTTCTGGTGGGAAGAATGGAGGGTAGAGTGTTTATCTTTATATCAGTGTACGTCCCGCCTGGGTTACAAGCCACCACATTCGCGGACCTGGGGCGCCTCCTTCTGGACCTTCCGAGTGGCCTGCTGGTGGTTGGAGGGGACTTTAATGCGGTAGCCTCTGGGTCTATGGATCGCCATCCCCCTAGGGACCTCCCCCGGGCACAGGCGTGGCTGCCCGGCCTTCTGGACACGCTGGGCCTGGTGGATTGCTGGCGATTAAAGCATCCCGCATTGCGACAGTACACCTTCCACTCGGGTGCCCATGGTAGCCTCTCGCGGCTTGATTACATCCTTGTCCCGGCGGCCCATGCAGGGAGGGTGGGGGAGGTGCGCCATCTAGCGCGGGGTATCTCAGACCACTCCCCATTGTTGTTGCATTTCGATGTCTTCCCGAGGGGGGATGGCAGGGTGGCCCCAATCAACGCATGGTATTTGCGCGACCCCACCATTCGTGCCGATTTGATCAAATCCTTACAGCGATATTTCGACGAGAATGTGGGGTCGGTCTCTTCCGCCATCTCCCTGTGGGAGGCTTTCAAGGTAGTCCTTAGAGGGGAGGCCCTCTCCTTTATCTCCCATGCCCGGCGGCTCGAGCGGGAGGAGGTGACCCGGGTAGAGGCCGAGATTGCAGAACTGGAGGGTGACCTGGGGAGCGGGGTAACAGACGCCAAGTTGCATGTTCTACACCTAAAGCAGGCGGCCTATCGGGCCCTCGTCACGGAGGCGGCCAGGGGCCTCAGTAGAGAGCAGCAGGGGCGATTGTATGATGTGGGTGATAAGGCTGGCAAATTGATTGCGTGGTTGGATAAGAGGGAGAGAGCGAGCCGCGTGGTGCCTTTGATTGAGAGTGTTGATGGTGCGTGTGTCACCGAGCCGGAAGCCATTGTCTCCTGCTTCGCGGATTATTTCCGCGAAGTCTACTCCCCGGTTTCCCCCTGCTCGGAGGAAGATTCCCATGCCCTGCTTCGGGACATCGCACTGCCCTCCCTAACGGTGGAGGACAGGGATTCGCTGGACGCCCCTCCCACCTCGGACGAAATTGCCTTGGCTATTCGCTCGGTTGCATCCGGCAAGGCCATGGGCCCCAATGGTATTCCCATCGAGCTCTACAAGCTACGCCCGGATGTGTTGGCGCCCCACCTGCGCGCGATGTTCCTGGCGGCCCACTCGCAGGGTTCCCTCCCGCCGGACCAGCGCCTGGCCACAATTGTGGTGATCCACAAGGAGGGGAAGCCCCGTGAACGGGTCACATCCTATAGGCCGATTTCGCTTTTGAACGCGGAGCCCAAAATCCTGGCCAAGGTGTTGGCCAACCGGTTGGTTGGCGTGGTGGGCGACCTGGTCCACCAAGACCAATCTGGCTTTATACCGCACCGCAACACGGCGCTCAATCTGCGGCGCTTGCACGGGGTGCTCGCGCGTGTCCCGTTTGTGCGGGAGCCGGCCATCTTGGCGTCCTTGGACGCCACCATGGCGTTTGATACGCTTGAATGGCCATACATCTGGGCGATGCTGGCGAAATTCGGGTTCGGCCCGGGTTTCATTAGCTGGGTCAAATTGCTATATTCGGGCCCATTGGCGCAGGTGGTAGTGAATGGGCGAGTCTCGGCCCCATTCGCGCTGGGGAGGGGTACGCGACAGGGTTGCCCCCTGTCGCCTCTCCTGTTTGCCCTGGCCCTGGAGCCCCTGGCGGAGTGGCTGCGGTGGCACCCTTCTATCCGTGGTCTCCGCTGGACCCCCGAGCATGAGGACCGTGTGTCCCTCTACGCTGACGACATCCTTCTGTATCTCGCCTCCCCGCGTAAATCACTGATCGTCCTGGTTGATGTTTTGCTCTCATTCGGTCGCAACTCAGGCCTGGTCATCAACTGGGCGAAATCCTGTGTCTATGTGCTTTCCGGGGAGGCTCCGGCCCTACCACGGGACTGTCCGATCCAGATTGCCTCCCAAGGTTTTCGGTACCTGGGTATCTATATCACACTTGACCCGGAGGCCCGCTATGAGCGGAATTTGCTGCCCCCCCTCCAGCGCTTGAGGGAGGACGTGGTGCGCTGGCGGCGTCTGCCGCTCTCGCCGCTCGGCCGAGCGGCTTTGTTCAAAATGATGTCCCTGCCGCGATTCCTCTACGCCCTCCAGAATACTATGGACTTGGTCCCGGCACGCTATTTCCGTGAGGTGGAGGGCCTCCAGCGGCGCCTGTTCTGGGACGGGAGGCCGCGCATTGCTCTGGCTAAATTGACGCTCCCGTGGTACGATGGGGGGGTCGCCCTCCCGGACATTAAACGGTATTACTGGGCCTCCCAACTAGCTGCAATTAATCATGGCCTTTATGGGCCCGCCTTGAACCCGGCATTTGAGATGGATAAAATGCTCTTACCCGGTGGCGATTACAATCGCGCGCTCTACTCTGGCGCGCCCGACTCCCGTTTGACGGGACCGACGCGTGTTATGGTGCGTGTCTGGCACGCAGCTAATGCAGCTATGGGGTGGAAGGACCGTTTGACCCGGGCGTCACCGCTGTATGCGTCTGAGAGGTTGGGCTCCCTATGGACGTCGAAGGGCTTCGAGAAGTGGGACACGATCGGAATCAGCACGGTGGGAGATCTCTGGACGAGGGGGGGATTCAAAACTTTTGAGACGCTGCAGGCGGAGTTTCAGCTGCAGGGCAGTGAGTACTTTCGGTACCTACAAGTCCGCCATGCGCTGGGCTCCGTCTTCCCGGACGTCGCATCCATTCCGGAGTCTTCCCCCCTGGAGGACAGAGTGCTGGACGGCCATGTACCGGACAGCACGATCTCCCTCATATACAAAAAACTGATCAACGATAGATCGTGCCTGCTGACTAGTCTCCGCGAGGCCTGGGTTGCCGACGGGCTGGAGCTGGACGACGAGGATTGGATTTCCGCGGTGGCCTCTCCGAAAGAGGTGGCCATCCCGGCTCGCCTTCGTTTCGTCCAGCTCAAGATCCTTCACCGGGTTTACGTGACGGGGCCAAGGCTTCTGCGTATGGGTTTTGCTGGTGACGGACTGTGTAAGCGTGGCTGTGGTGCGCTGGCGACTTTCATGCATATACTGTGGGAGTGCCCGAAGGTGGAGCGATTCTGGCGTGGTGTGCATGAGGTCCTGCGTGTGGTTACGCGTGTCGCGCTGCTGCCTGAAGCGAGGAGATGCTTGCTGAATGTATGGGAACCGAATGACTATTCGGTCCCGCAGACGCGGTGGGTGACTCTGGGATACATGATAGCTAAGCGTGACATTGCTCAATTGTGGGGATCCCAGAGGCCCCCTGCGGTGTCGGCCTGGAAAGAGCATATGGATTGGTGTATGTTTCGTGAAAAGGTGGTGTATGTGGCGAGGGGTAAGCCTGGGGCGTGGGTGAAACTCTGGGGCCCCTGGAACGCCTACCGCGGGGGTATTTGTGAGCCACCACTGCTACCGGCTGCCTCGCCTGCTCCGTCTCCCTAGACGGCCCCCCTCCCTCGGCCGCGGGCGCGTGGTCCCCCAGTCCCTGGCCTACTCCCATTCCCCTCCTCAGAGTTCTGCTGCTGGTTTGGATCCCCCACTTATGGAGCACGTGCTGTCACTTTGGATCGCGGGTTGCCTTGCGGGTGTGGTTTTTTGGTGTTGTTTTGTTTCAAGAAAAGGGAACCGTACTGTGGGCTTGGAGCTGTGTGGCCTGCACCATTGATTACTCCTGTTTCACTGCTCTGCACTGCCGAGAGACTTTTACTGTATGTATGCAATATGCTTTTGTCATTCTAGCGGCCGGCCGGGTGGTTGTAGGCCCATACCTGTAACTTTTACAACCTGCAATAAACGGTTTAAAAAAAAAAAAAAAAAAAAGTCTCACTAGGAATCAACATACCCTTTGTTCATATAAGCGAAGCAACAATCACCCTCTGAGATTCCGCTCTCAGCAACAAACAATCACGACCCCTGTACACTGGCGGTCTGCAAAGGAGAGCTTCCCTATACACCGTTTGTGCTTGTCAACCTTGAAGGAGAAGCCCAGGTCTTTCTTCAGACCTATATTCCCATTGGTTGACACATCCCTTCCATGTAACTAAAATCCAAAAGTAATTAAGGAAGGCTTCCACGGTTCGTACACCGCCGCCAGAAAGAAAAGAAGTTTTAGCGCTCCTTTACCTGGGTGAGGATCAACACGCTAGGTTCCCTCTATGTTAATGAGGTCTGACTACCTTAGAATGGACTCCTCCGAGCCTTGCCCGATATTGCACTCCTCCGAACACAATGTTCAGTAATTCTCCACTTCACTTGAGCTTGAGCAGGGAGGTCGATAGCTCTTACGAGCCTTGCCAGTTCGCACTCCTCCGAGCACAGCGCTCCAGCGCGTTTAACATCCCCTGACGTTCGGTGATTAACCCGCGCCTGGGCCGGGTTGAGGTTGGCACCTCCGAGCCTCGAGATAATACTTTGCTCCTCCGAGCACCGAGATAGTACTGTGCTCCTCCGAGCACTATGTTCAGTAGATAGAGGGGGACTGCTCGGCCGAGTAGTCTACCACGCCCCTGTTGATAAGTGAGCCTGCAGGTGTGGGTAGCGGCGACGTCGGGGTTGTAACAATGGTTCGTGCTCAGCCGAGCACCATCGGAACCGCTCACCTGAGTGCTTCCCAAACTGTTCATTTCTCAAGTCCGTCTCCTACGAGACGCCGAAGCCAGGATAGACGTTGGAATCTTCTGCTCCGTTGGTTTTCAAAATAACGCACGCCTAGTGCTGCGCGCTGCGTCCTAATATAGAAGCCCACTTCCTGGTTCCAATGCTGCTGGGACGTGTAGTTCCTAATCGCTTGGTAGGCGCGTCGGACCTTGATTCCTCACAGTAGGTCCCCTTCCCAAGCGCCTCCTAGCCCCAGGTTTCCCCGGATTTCTGGCATAGAACCGCCTCACCGCCGCCGGAGCGTGCACCGCCGCCGAGGGTTCCCATGAATCATCCTCCGCGGTGTAGCCTTTCCAGGAGACCAAGAACCACAACTTGCCCCTACGATATCGAGCGTCAAGGATGCTCCGCATCTCGCATTCCAAACCCCCGTCCCCCCACACTGGTGGCGGGGCTCTCCATCTGGATGCCCCCGCGGGCTTCAGCAGGATGCAATGAAAAACAGGATAGATACGAAGAGAGCTAGGCAGTTTAAGTTTATAAGCCACAGGATTAATCTGCCGCACCACTTCGTATGGACCGATGTACCTGGGGTGGAAGATGCTACGTAGCTTGAACCGGATGTGTCTGGTGGATAACCACACCCGATACCCCACGGCGTATGTAGGACCAGCGATTCTCTTCTTATCTTCCCACCTCTTGTACGTCCGTTTCGCCGCCCGTAGGGCTTGTCGGGTTTTCCTGTGAAGCGCTCTTAGCTCCCACAACCGGGTCTGAACGACAGGTTGATTATTCACCTCCCCCGGGAGTGCCACCGGGAGGGTCTTTGCGTTGTACCCAAAATTGGCCATAAACGGGGACACTCCTATCGAGCTATGCAGGGCTGCGTTGTATGACAGTCCCGCCATCCATAACATGGAGACCCACGACTCCTGGGACTGTGACACGTAACACCTCAGGTATTGTTTTAAAGTTTGATTTAGGCGTTCGGTCTGTCCGTCTGTTTGTGGGTGAAAGCTGGTGGAAGTTGCGGACTCGATCTGTAACGCCTTACACCATGTTCTCCAGAAGCTAGCTATAAACTGTGGATCCCGATCAGAAACTATCACGGCAGGCAAGCCGTGTAGTCGTACCACATGTGTTAACAATAGCTGAGCTGTCTGTCCAGCCGTAGGTAGGTTGTGGCAGGGTATAAAATGACCCATCTTGGTCAGACTATCCACCACGACCAAGATTGCTGAGCAACCGCTATCAACAGGTAATCCGGTGATGTAATCCAGGCTGATGTTCTGCCATGGACGTTGAGGAGTGGGTAACGGAAGCAGTTTCCCTTTTTTCTTACACCTTTCTCCCTTATTTCTGGCGCACACCTCACAGGAGGTAACCCAGAGGCGGATGTCTTTGGTCAGCGAGTCCCACCAAAAATGCCTGGTCACTGCCTCCGTTGTTTTTCGGATTCCTGGATGACCAGCCAAAGGAGAGACATGGCACCATTAAAACGCCTTTGTTCGTAGAAGTTTTGTAGGGAGAAACAGCCGTTCTCTGTGAAAAGGAAGACCACCCTTGATGGAGCGTACCATATCCTTAGCGGCCCATCTTTTCCATACCTCTGTGGAACGGCTGACTCGTATCTCTTCCAAAAACCTGTTGGCTCGCAAGATACAGATTACTTTGGTTGGAGGGATGATCGCGACTGGCGACGGGGTCCTGGTCCCTTCACCCATGGACTGCCTGGATAAGGAATCTGCCTTCCTGTTGTCTGTGCCTGGCCGGAACGTGATAACAAAATCGAACTCTGCAAAAAAAAGTGTCCATCTCATTTGTCGCGGCATTAAGTGACGAGCTGTTTTCATATATAGCAGATTCTGATGATCTGAATACACCGTTACTGGATGTTGCGCCCCCCACAGATAGTGGCGCCATTCCTGGAATGCCTTCTTTATCGATAGGAGTTCTTTCTCTGCTATGGTATAATTCACCTCGGCTTTGTCCAGTTTCTTGGAAAGATATGCTACCGGGTGCAGCCGCCCGTGACCTTGTCTCTTTGCGATAGAACTACACCTATAGCGTCTTCTGACGCGTCCGCCTCCACTATAAATGGAACGTCTGTCTGTGGGTGTCTTAGTACAGGAGCAGAGGTAAACCTTGTTTTCAGAAGGTCAAACGCCACCGTGGCCTCTATTGTCCACACGAAAGGCACTCCTTTACGAAGCAGCCTGGTGATGGGTACCGCTATGTGTGAGAAATCCTGAATGAAGCGGCGGTAGTAATTAGCAAACCCTAAAAAGCACTGAACCTCCCGCACAGAACGTGGAGTGGGCCAATCATGGACGGCTTGTACCTTACGGTCAGACATACTTAAACCTTTCGGATTCAGAATCACTCCCAAAAACTCTACAGTGGTTACCCCAAACTCGCATTTGCCCCAAGCGGTTGGTCCTTAATTTCTCCAATACTAAGATGACATGACGTGAGTGATCCTCCACTGCTGCGGAGTATATCAAAATATCATCAATGTAGACTACTACAAAGATGTCCATATACTCGCGCAGCACCTCATTTAAAAAAAACTGGAAAGCCGCGGGGGCATTACAGAGCCCGTACGGCATCACCAGGTATTCATACAGCCCAAAACGGGTTTTAAACGCCGTTTTCCACTTGTCCCCCTATCTGATACACACTAAATGGTATGCCTCACGGAGGTCTAGCCGGGTGTAGATGACAGCGTCTCGCACTTGATCCAACAGGACACTGATTAGAGGCAACGGATACCTGTTTCTTACCGTATTTTTATTTAGCATCCGATAATCGCAGCATGCCCTCAATTCCCCATTAGCTTTCGCTATAAAAAAGAGTGGCGATGCAGCCGGGGAGTGGGAAGGTCTAATGAACCCCAAAGCTAGTTAACGATCTAGATATTCTCTTAAGTGGAGTGTTTCAGGTTCCAACAATGCATATACCCTGCAGGTGGGGATGACTGCCCCGTCCACCAAGTCTATCCGACAATCAAAGGGCCTATGCAGGGGGAGGCGTTCCGCCTGCGTTTTGCTGAAAACATCGGCATAGCTGATGTACTCCTCCGGTAATTCCACCTCTTTCTCGGCGGCTGTTGCTATGCAAAAGGGACCTGTCAGAGCAAGGGCCTGTGATTGTGGGTCTTGCAGACACTGTTCTGCACACCCTACCAAAAGGAATCTTACGGTTCTTCCTTGCCAATCCACGGTGGGATTGTGACAAACAAACCAAGGCATCCCCAGGATGACTTCGTATTGTGGTGCCTCTATAACGTTCAACTCAATCTCTTCCAAGTGTTGCCTGTTTCCATCTCTTATGGACATCTTTAGTTTCTCTGTGTGGAGAGTGATCCTCCCGGATTTCAAAGGCTCACCATCCACCGCAAGAACCTCCTCTGGGGATTCCCTAGGCACCACCCCTATTGAGAGCATGCTTACCAGCCCGCTGTCAATAAAGTTGCCAGTGGCTCCCGAATCCAGCATAGCTAACACCTGGTGTATTTGCGTACCCACTTCCAATCCGGCTTGAAGCACTATATGAGCTTTTGTGTCCGTAGACCTGGTAGTGGCAAGGGAAGGTATTTTCCACACCGTATCCGCCGGCCTCAATGGCGTGACAAGCTCTGGGTTACTTGCTTCTTTTTCCATGGTTGAAACAGCTGCCCTTCTTCCTCTAAATGGTACTGATGAGGATCTGGACTTGGAGGGGCAGTCACATACGTAATGCCCCTTTTTCCACAGTACATGCAGCGCTCCAGGGTGCGGCGGCTTTCCCTTTCTGCACGAGATAGCGGAGCTCGGAGTGCCCCTATCTCCATGGGTTCACTGGCGAGAGGTGCTGGAGCCTGCTCTTTTCGGGAATACCGGGAAGCACCCCCACTCCCTTTGTACCTGTCTCCCCCTCTTTCTGCCATGCGGCCGTCCAGTCTCAAGACCAGATTCATCAGCGCCGCACATGTAGTAGGTTGGGGGTCTATCTGAGCCACCACATCCTTTAACTCTTCACATAATCCCTGATAGAACAAGGACATGCGTTTTTCTTCTGGCCACGACGCCTAAGCTACTAACGGATTGAAGGAGGTAAGATAGGTCACGTAGGGGCATATGTATCAACATCACCATTTGCGATTCTCAAATAGCGATTTTTAAGGAATCGCTATTTGAGAATTGCAAAACGGGATGTATTTAAAAAATTGCAAACTTTTTGCGATTTCTTAAAATTCCTTAATTGCGATTAGCAAATTGCGAAATCGCAATTAAGGAATACCTGCCCATTCATTCCTATGGGCCAGGAGACCCATAGGAATGTATGGGAAGTAATTCTCAAATTGCGAATCGCAATTTGCTAATCGCAATTTGAGAATAATTTCAAAGGTGCAAGGGTGTCAAGATGACACCCTGAGACACCCCTGAAATTAGCATGTGTGGTCATATGGTGCACATACATGCCCTAAGGGCATGTATGTGCGTCACGTGGCACTTTGTAAAATTACAAAACGTGCATTTTTAAAAGAAATCGCAAATTAACACCAACTAGTAGTTGGTGGTAATTTGCGATTTCTTAAGGATTAATCGCAATCCTTTGGTGAGTGTTACATTTCATTTAAGAAATCGCAATTTGCGATTTCTTAAATGCTTACGCAAACTTAAGAAATCGCTAAATTAGCGATTCCTTAAATTTGCGTTGGGAATTTGCCTAATACATCCCGTTTTGCGAATTTTTAATCGCAAACGCTGTATTTTGCGAATCGCAGCGTTTGCGACTAAAAATTCGCTTGATACATATGCCCCCAGATCATTCTTCCCTTGCTTTAAGGAGAGCAGCTCTCTGTCTGTACTGAAAGTGGTTGTGCGCCGATCAAACACCCCTTCAAAAGCGGTTCTGAAGGCGTCCCAGTCCGATAGGATAATGTCGTTGTTCCTAACTAACGGTACGGCCCAGGACGCAGCGTCTCCCACCAGATATGATATAGCAAACGCCACTCTAGAGTGGTTGGTAGGAAAGGAAGAGGGCTTGCATGAGAAATGCAACATGACCTGGGTTAGAAATATTTGAATTTTTTGCGGGTCCCCCGCATATCTCTCTGTACTCGCCAAAGGTATCGGCGGAGGCACCGTTACGTGTATCTGCTGGCCACTGGATGCAGAAGCATCAAAAGGGTTACGTGTCAGCCGATCCACCCTGTCTCTCAAGGCTGCCGTCTCTCCCCGCGATGCCACTAGTTCCTGCTGGACTAAGGCCAGCGCCTGCACTACATCCTCCAAAGTAGCCATAACCTACACCCCCGGATCGGGAGGAGCACCTATCGTGGGTGCGTTATTCTGTTATGATTACAGAGCTCCTCAGGATCCGGGCGATGCTATATAGGTCCACCTCCTGATATCCCCGGACTCCAACCAAGAGTTACGGAGCCCAGAGGTGATCAGGGAAAGGAAAGGGGAAAGGTCAGCAGGGACAAGAACCTGAAAAGACAAAGAAGATATATTCACACAAGGCTTATATATACAGTCTACTCTCATTAAGTCTCACTAGGAATCAACATACCCTTTGTTCATGTAAGCGAAGCAACAATCACCCTCTGAGATTCCGCTCTCAGCAACAAACAATCACGACCCCTGTACACAGGCGGTCTGCAAAGGAGAGCTTCCCTATACACCGTTTGTGCTTGTCAACCTTGAAGGAGAAGCCCAGGTCTTTCTTCAGACCTATATTCCCATTGGTTGACACATCCCTTCCATGTAACTAAAATCCAAAAGTAATTAAGGAAGGCTTCCACGGTTCGTACACCGCCGCCAGAAAGAAAAGAAGTTTTAGCGCTCCTTCACCTGGGTGAGGATCAACACGCTAGGTTCCCTCTATGTTAATGAGGTCTAACTACCTTAGAATGGACTCCTCCGAGCCTTGCCCGATATTGCACTCCTCCGAACACAATGTTCAGTAATTCTCCGATTCACTTGAGCTTGAGCAGGGAGGTCGATAGCTCCTACGAGCCTTGCCAGTTCGCACTCCTCCGAGCACAGCGCTCCAGCGCGTTTAACACTCCCTGACGTTCGGTGATTCACCCGCGCCTGGGCCGGGTTGAGGTTGGCTCCTCCGAGCCTCGAGATAATACTGTGCTCCTCCGAGCACCGAGATAGTACCATGCTCCTCCGAGCACTATGTTCAGTAGATAGAGGGGGACTGCTCGGCCGAGTAGTCTACCGCGCCCCTGTTGATAAGTGAGCCTGCAGGTGTGGGTAGCGGCGACGTCGGGTTTGTAACAATGGTTCGTGCTCAGCCGAGCACCATCGGAACCGCTCACCTGAGTGCTTCCCAAACTGTTCGTTTCTCAAGTCCGTCTCCTACGAGACGCCGAAGCCAGGATAGACGTTGGAATCTTCTGCTCCGCTGGTTTTCAAAATAATGCACGCCTAGTGCTGCGCGCCGCGTCCTAATATAGACGCCCACTTCCTGGTTCCAATGCTGCTGGGACGTGTAGTTCCTAATCGCTTGGTAGGCGCATCGGACCTTGATTCCTCACAGACACTAGACATGAGCAAGCATTGTAATTGACTTTGCTGCACTACTTTTCGTCTGCATGCCAGTTCAACTGCTTGGGCAGATGTGCGTTGCAAGAGACATGTCAGGTATGACGCACATCGGTTGGGTCTACATCACATTGACTTAAAAATTGAATCCCTAGAGTTAAATCAGGAGTAGTGGAATGCATGATTTTTAGGATTCTCTCCTTGTGTAGCCTTTATGGGCAATTTAAATCTCATAAACCTTTTTGGTCTGGCCAGGAAACACTTGATCTGTCACGCCAACCTCATGTAATAACAATATAATAAATAAGAGAGGCGAAGCTACCCGCTGTTCAAGATGGCTGCTCAGTGATCAACTTTGCTGACCATGAAGAAACACTGCAGCCACCTGATACAGTATCCCAGGAAGATGAAAGTTTCAGAGTAGCCCAGACTACAGGCAGACGATTATGATGGTGAGACAGAATACACAATGATTTTAGGGGGTACCCCGGCACAACTGTGCAATGAAGAAGGTGGCCACCCCTCTTCTTGGTCTGCTAAAAACCATCAGTACATAGGACCACAGTCAGTCAGCCCTGTACTGCAGTGTAAATGCTTATATGGTCTCCACTTACGCTGATCCTAACCAGGGCAGCATATAGGAGTGGGAGGGTCTACAGCTGATGCTGCACAATTAGAAGCATGACTCTCTATTGCAACCTCTGAAGAACTATTAGTGCCTGGGTCCGAGGTCGCACCTGTCATGTAGAGAGAGACTTGGTAGCGCCCTAGAAGCTACAGGAATATTGGGGTAGCATCAGAAGCCATAAAGGAGACCGGACCAGCAGCTCAAACAGGCACATGATTCTCCCTCCCCTCTGGGACAATTCACTGACGTGCTGTACTACGATCAGTCCGCCCTGCCTGAAGGGGGCTATGGGAACCCTGAACACCACTGGATCCTATGGGTGGCATGCAGTTACGTGCTGCCCTCTAGAACGTGCAAACAAAATGCTCACTTGCATGAGAAATACACCCATCATACATGCTGCTGAGGTTTCTCTGCTGTAGGCAATGCAGAGCCTTGGAGTCGCCCAAACAGAGCATTTAGGCGGGATAGTGGCGTTCTTAGATCTCCTTCATGTAAACTTTTCAGCATTATTATTTTAAGCGACATTGCCTTCCTAAAACTGCACACTTCTGCTCCCAACCAGGGAACTGCAAGTGTAAGAAAGTGCATTATTATTAGGAGTGGGCAATCACCCACCTTCAGGAATCCCAAAAGTCACTAAATTATCCATAGTTCAACCCCCTGCTAGCTATGGCACAGAGCAAACAGGCTTTACTTAGGTCACTGTGTAAAGTATTTATGCAGTGTCAAAATATCAAAAAAGTCAAAAGACCAAACAATAAAAATCCCAAACTAAATTAGAAAAATACAGCACATTTTAACTGGTTAATACATTTTGAAGATTTACTTGAAAATAGCTCCAAAAAGCACTTTGTGCCAATGATAGTCTAAGGACACAGCAGATTGAGACCTAGGTGCAATTTTAGGCCGATCGTGATAGGGCACGGGTTGGATACAGGAAGCAGCGTGTTCCTGGTCAACAATTTTACATTCTTACCATTGGCCTGCTTTAGAATTTGGCAGACGGGTTATTCTGTCTCAAATGTGATGGAGATCCCATCCGCCATATTACAAGTGCATTATATTCAACGGCTCTTGTAATACAGGAGACGGGATAGCCGTCACGTCTATTACAAAGTAACCTGTCTGCCAAACTCTAAAGCAGACTCTTAGGGCCTGATTATGAGTTTTGCAGATGGGATACTCTGACACCACCGTGACGGATATCCCGTCCACCGTATTACAAGTTCCATAGGATACATTGGAATTGTAATTTGGCGGACGGGATATCTGTCACGTTTGTGACGGAGTAACGCTGTCCACCAAACTTGTAATCAAGTCCTTAGTCTTTTTCTTGGAGCTCAAAAACCTAGAACAAGACTGGAGTTGGTTCCAACAAAGAAGCACTTTGCTGCAGGGTCCTGTTAACGCTCTGGAGGGGTGTTTAGACAGAATATCTGAAAAACAATATTGTGATACAAAAGTATCCTGTCAAGAATATCGGGACATCAAAAATATTGTCAACACGGATATCGAAGGTAAAAATATTGTTTTTAGTGTTGTTTTTAATATCGTCAAAAGTATCGATGTAGAAAATAATAATTGTATTTAAATTATTTGTAAGTGTTATTTAGTATGTAATTTATTGTACCGTGTTTTTATTTTATTTGTTTATATTTTTTTCGGTCGAGCATGAGCCAGCGCGCATGTGCTGCTCTGTGAGACTTCTTGTATACCCTCAGCTAAGGAGTAGCGAATAGATGCCCCGCCCACCTTCCGCCCATGTTTGCCATTGGTTTGTGTCATTGTCTGTCTTAAATGCTGGCTTCTGATTCGTCAACCAGCTTGTTAGTCCCTCCTTAATACCACCTCCTCTTCATTTGTCACCTCCCATGGCGACTGGCCCCTTTACTTCCCTTGTTACACGGTACGTTATATTTTTAGACTGTGAGCACTATTTTCTTTAAGGACGTCCTCCTCCTCTGGCATGACATGCTTTGGTGCCTTCTTAAATCCCCCCCCCCTCCTGTTGTCCGTGCATTCAAAAACCATTCGCCCGCCAGCCCTCCTTCCCGTTGTCTCTGCCTTCTCCCCACACCACCCCTGCTCGCCCTCCTTCTCTCCCGTTGTCCGTGATGCCAACCATTTACAATGAAATAGGCCTCGCGTAAATGTGATAACCCCCGCACTGCGCCCATTCTGGTCTACCCTTCCCTCATGCCACCAACCTTGTATCCTAATAAATTAGCCAATATGTGTTATAGTTATAGTGGTCGTTGTTGGCCGCAGTTTATTAGGATTATGTACATACTCATTTTTGGTCATAATTAGTATGACCCCTGGTCATCTTTGTCATTTGCGAACTGCCGTATCTTGGTCATAAATCATACATATACTTAGAATGTTATGAATATCACATTGCGATACATTCTGTACATTTTCCCAGTTCGTAAATGGCACCAAAAAGTTATTTTGTTAGTTCTTGGTAGTCCTTCTTTTCTTGTCTCTTCTGGGAGCACCGTTTGGTTGCTTTCTACACCCTTTGCGTGTAGGGGGGATAGATTCTCCTCAGACTTAGGCCCCAACTCGCTACCGATGTGTGCCCTGCCGTCTGGCGGGGTCTGGGCTGTGAGTGCCGTCTCCGTTTGCTACCCCCTCCCCTGCTCGGCCAACTCACCCTGCCGTACGGCATCCCAAAGTGAGTGGCCCTCGTCCTACACACTGCCTTGTCGGTGTGTCTCCTTACCCAACCATTATACCATTATTTCTCCGCCACGCTGCCAGGAGGCTACCGTCTTCTCCCCGATTTCCTTGTCTCTTTTAAAAAATAGTTTTTAACTTGCAGCCTGCCAGGGCCATTGTTCCCCACAGGCTATCCCAGAAGACTCTCATCCCTTCCTCTGATAGGTGTACCCCGTCCTGGCCATACAGTTAAGGGCGCCCCGGGTGGATAAGCCCATGCCTTATGGATTCAAAGCCGTTGGTCTTGCAAAATTTGTGAATAGCGATGTTCATCTTATGTCTGATGTTATCCACCGCTATGTGTGACTCTGCTCCTCTCCACTGCCTTCTACTGATCACCTCAGACCATATGATGGTCGTGTCTCCAAAACTCCTGGCTGCTTCTGTGAGGTCCGCCTGTATGGCCTGCCCGAGGGCCTTCCTTCCCAACTGTGCCAGGTCGTTGCCCCCGAGGTGAATGATCAGTATGTCTGGGTGCCAAGCTGAGTTTGCCTGCATGTTCTTGAGGGCCACCAGTAGCTGACTCCATCTCATCCCCGGCTGCCCCAACCAGCAAATGCATGTGCCTTTGGGTCTTCCTGTCATCCTGTGGCATGCCCGCTGCCACCACGTCTGCATCCTGGACACGAAGGAGTGGCCCACTACCCACACCAGGCGAGGGCGTTTCCCTGCTAGAAACAATGATCAAAATGCCAGGCAGGCTCCTTCAGCGGCGGCAGCGCCCCTGCCCCCCCCGCTATCGCCCTTGATGCTGTCCAATCACCCTGACGTTTGGCATCCTAAGGTGAAAGGCCCCACCACTCACCCTGCCGTGCGGCATCCCAAAGTGAGTGGCCCTCCACCCATGCCTGTGGGATCTACAGTAACTGATGCCTGATGTAGGTTTTGTATGCCTGGGACCGCCACCTGCACACTGCCTGTATCCTTACTTCCGACATGCCGAACTGTGATGCCGAGTTTGCCGCGCCAATCTTGAAAGAGTGGGAGGTGAATGCTGCAGGGGGCAGCCTGGCTTTGGTTAGGGCCTGGCGCATCACCGCTGTGAATTGGAACTTGCTTAAGTTGCTCCCATCCTGATGTTTGAAAAATGTCCCGTCCTCCGCCGGGCGAGCCCCTGTGTACTTGAACAAGCAGCACAGTGCACAGTATTTGCTCTCTTGGATGCACTGCAGCTGTACTTCAGCCCCCTTTCCTGCCTGATCCATTTTGGACCTCCTCCGCACTATCTCAACCGAAGCTGCCCTGGGTCTGATGTCGGTGGGTTGGAGGCCCATGCTTCCTGGGTTCCACCATTTCGCTGATGCGGAATGCGCCAAAGAATGCAGTGGAGAAGGCTGCCTGAACCATGTGGAGCTCAAATATGCTCTCTGCACACTCCGCTAGTGCCTCCATCAGCTGGCCCAATTTTCTGAAATCTACAGGATGCCTGCTGTCCGCTTTTTCTCCTCAGCCCGTTTCCACCCCCTCAGTATCGCCTTGAGGTACAGGGATGCCGTGGGATCCTCTCCTGTGTGTATCTTTGTGAAATGGGCTATGGCTGACAGGTGGGCCTGTGCCCATGACCTTGATCTCTTGTTGGTGAATGCCCATTGTATGAATAGTTCTACTGCTCTTTGTGTCTCGCCCCTGTTGTTCAGTGTCCATATGCCCCCTATCTGCATCACTGTTGCTGCGTATTTCCTGTACTGTCTGGCTGCCTCTGGGGCAAGGGCTTGATTTACCAGTGTAGATAAGTCTACCCCCCCAGGTCCCACAGGTGTTCTGGAAAAGGCGTCATTACCTTGTCCACTCCAGGCACCAATTTCCTAAATCTGCTCATCTGTAATCTGGACAGGGCGTCCGCTACCGCGTTCTCCACCCCTGGTACATGGCGGGCCTTCAGATCCATGTTTCCCTCCAGCTGCAATTTAACCAACTGCCGTATTAGTCTTAAAGTGTCAGGGCACCTTGCTGATCCTTTATTGATGGCCTGCACCACCACCTTATTGTCTGACCACAGTGTCAGCTTCATGTCCTTTAACTCCTGTTTCCATACTGTTAATGCTACTATAATGGGGAACAGCTCCATGAATGTTATGTCACTGGTGATGCCTTGCATGTGCCACTTGTCCGGCCTTTGGCCTGTGCACCATTTCTTACCCAGAATTGCACCAAAGCCTGTGCTCCCTGAAGCGTCAGCAAATAGGGCTATCTGCCTGGCTGTTACCCAACCTTTTCTCCAGATTAGGACATCGTTGAATTCTGCTAAGAATTTGTCCCATATTAGTAAATCCTGCTTGACCCCTGCCCCCAGGCAGACATGGTGGTGTTTGTGTGTGAGGCCTGTGGTTAACTGGGTGAGGCGCCTGGAAAAAACTCTACCTGTGGGGATTACCTGTGGGGATTACCCGAGCTGCAAAATTGAGCTTGCCAATCAACCTCTGTGGATCGCGGAGTGTTGCCTTGTTGTGATCGTATTGACTCCTCACTTCCTCCCTGAAATCTCTTACCTTGTCTTCAGGTAACCTGGCTGTCCCTGTGACTGAATCCAGCTCTATCCCCAGGAATGCTGTCTTTTTAGCTGCCAGCGGGATCCCCAATTCCCCTGCTAGCTCCTCAAAAGCTGCCAGTGTGCTTCTGCATTCTGGTGACCTGGCGGGGCTTGTAAACAGAAAGTCGTCCAGGTAGCGAAGTTTCCCGCCTGCTGGGTGTCTGTTGTGCAGGGCCCATTCTAAGAAGGTGCTGAACTGTTCAAAGTATGCTCAGGATACTGCGTGCCCCATTGGCATAGCTTTGTCAATGTACAGATCCCCATCCCACTGGAAACCCAACAGGTGAAAACTTGAGGGATGTACTGGCAGTAGGCGAAAAGCAGATTCAATGTCCCCCTTAGCCATGAGTGCCCCGTGTCCTGATGAACTTACTAGGTCAATTGCGTTGTTGACTGTCGCATACCCCACCGAGCAAGCCTCTGCACTTATCCCGTTGTTCACTGACGTCCCCTAGGGGAAGGAGAGATGGTTGATTAACCTGAATTGCCCTGGCTCCTTTTTGGAGACCACTCCAAGACGTGAGATCACTAAACGTTTATGCAAATGTTGAGGGAGGGGGCCCTCTATCCTGCCCAAGGACTTTTCATTCTCAAGTTTCTTCTAAACTACCCCTGGGTGTTTCAATGCAGATTTCAGGTTGTTTGCTCCATCTAGTGGAAGTGCACCTACGAATGGTATCCTGAAACCTTCCTGAAAACCTTTCATTAGTACTTCTGCGTCTGTTTTGTTAGGGTATTTGTTTGCTAGCCTGCGAAGTTGCTGTGTGTTAATTGGGGATCTGGCTAGCTGGTAGTTGTGTAAACCTTGTGGCTCCCCTACCACTTCCTTGCTAGTGCTACTGTTTTCTTTTCTTATCCTTCTTGTTCCCTTTGTGATCTTGCTTGGGCCGACATCCCGCCGCCGGGTGTCCTCCCCACAAATGGAACATGCGTGCTGGAATTTGCATGATGAACCCCACGTGCATTCCCCAGCGTCATATTTCCAGCAGACTGCTGTCGCTCCGCTGGAGGAGGGGGGTTTCCCTGTGTTGTGTTTAGATCTGTGAAAGGACTTGCCCTTCCCTTTGTAGAAGAAACCCTGGAAGGACTGGTCACTTTCACCTGCCCAAGATTTCACTTCCTTGGCTACCAACATCTTGTGTATAAACCCAGAGCCGTCCTCCTCATTCCATTCCATCTCTGGGAGCCTTTGCATCTTTAGCCTGAAACCTTTGTCATATTCCAGCAATGCGTCCCCAGAAAACTGCCTTTGCGCCCAATGAATATTGGCCTCCTATAACCAGAGGTCTGCTGCGCAGCACGGGATTCTTTTTTATGTACGCCATTATTTTAAATGCGTCCAGCCAATTATCACAATTTTTTTTCTTTCTCTCCTTACACCTCACCCTTCTATCCTCGTCCTTCTTCTCACAGACCATGAGATCCAAACCTTCTAATTGAATCTCTAGCAGGGAAAAGATGTCCACAAACTCTTTCCTCCATATCCTTTCCTTGACTGCCAAAGGGATGAGGCTTGCTAATCCTGTGGCTCTTGTGGTTATGGAGGCCGGACCTACTTCTTTTTGGTCCCGGTGGACTGGCATCTCCTGATGCTCGACCACCTGAGCCATCGCCGCCTTCCAGGCCCAGATCTGTCTGCAGCAATCCGTCACCATGTACTGTAGAGGCTGCCCGAATCTTCCCTAGCAGCTCAGTGAGCTCTCTTCTGGCTGCCCTCCTTGCGCTTCCATTGCTCCTGGCGGGGTGCTGACGCCCTCCTGGAAGCACCAAATGACTTCAGTTCCCTTTAATTCTCTCTTCTTGGAGTTGCTGGGTGGGGCCTTGTGGCTCGCAGGCAGGAGCCCGACAACGGGAGATTGCTTGTGCGGGCGTGTAGCAAGCCAAGTTCAGTTCTGATGCAAGCTTAGCGGGCTCGCAGAAACGCTCACTGTCCGGAAAAGCCCTGCTAGAAACTCGAACTTCGCACCCACCGCTTAGGAAACTGACGCTCTGCCCACTGTGCTAAGCAGGCTGCATCCAACCGGGACACTGCGGCCCACTCCTGCACGAGCAGCCAGCACTGAGGGTTCGCCCCGGGGAATCAAGCACAATGGCTGCGCCGGGTGGGAAAAATTGAGCCTCTTCGTCCCGGCGTACTGAGTTTGCCACCTTTCACTCCCCCGGGTGCACTTGGAGACATTGTTCAGCTGATCACGGTTCTCCTGCTGGATTGAGGAGAGGAGCGGGCACCTTCCAGGCCGGGCGCGCTCCACTTGCAGATCCACTCCCGCCAATACCGTGCTTTTGGGCGCCCAGAACCGGTTCTCCTCCAGGGCTCGGCGTGGGTTATGGCGCCAGCCCCTGAGCCTCTCTCCCTTCCTGGGAGTGGCGGCCTCTGCCAGACCTATTGTATTGTAAATGCAGTTTTTTCATTCCACTTAAAGCCCTGTCTGAGACAACTACTATCCTTAATGAGTTTCTCCTACTGAAGGCAGCAGGCGCGCAACACCCATTGGACTCACAGGGCTTCAGCCCCCCCCCTCGCGTTTGGCAGCCCGGGATGAGACAACCTTGCGGCGCACACACAGCCGCACCCGAGCACTTCACAGGTCTTTAAAAGACCATTTGTATGTTAATGAGGCCTCGCTGTTGTTTCACCCCTTCTAAGAGCCTCTGCAGCTCCACTCTGCCTATGGCTTAAAAGATTCAGCCCCCCCCCGAAATTTTTTCTTAGCCCCGCCCCCCCCCGAAATTTGGCTCTAGTTGCGCCTCTGGAAGGCAGCACACGGGCGCCCACATTCACTTTAACCCGGGCTCCCGGCATTATCTCACCCCACCCCCTTTACTACCTATTATTGAATTTCTGCCTGAGAGGAAGGAGCCTGCAAAGATTGTGGTGAGCAGCGCTTTCCCATGCCTGAGACAAGCTGCCTGGGCTCTCTCAAGACATTCCATCGGCAAATGTTTGGAGAGCAGAGACAAACAGCAAAGAGATGTATTCCCCTGCCCACTCGCCCTGGGGCTACGGTACGCTGTGTGCCTGCCCATGCGTTCGTGTGTGTGGCTTCAGGGGTTGAGTTTAATGCTTTCATAGCCCACCGCTGCAATTGAAAGGAAAATCAGAAAACTACAGGTTTTATTTTCAAGCGATTTTTGTCTGCCTCCATTCCCTTCCTCTCACTTTTTGCCCCCTTCCCTCCCTCCATCTCACATGTCCCCATTCTCTCTCTATCTCTGTCCATTCCTTGCTCCCTCTTAACATCCTACCCCACACCTTCACTCTCCCTCTCCCCTCAGGCTCTCCACTCCCCTCTCTTCCCCCCACCCACATCTTGTGCTGGGGTCGCCCAGCACGCTGCTGCGCTACCTTGGCTCGCAGCCCCTAGCAGACACATTCTGATCTGTTCTAGCAGCTGCTGCAGGGGTGCTGGCCCCGTACCTAGCACCGAGAAAGATGAACTAATGCTGTAATGAACAGCTGTCAACAGCTAGTGCTGCCCTGCTTGCTTTAACACTTCAGAATCTGTGCTAGGATTACACCGCACAGATGCAGTATTTATACCACCACGTGAGATGTATGTAAGCATACATTCAGTGCATGTGCTATAATATATGGGTGACACGGGTCTCGCGGCCTCCTGTCCGCATGAGGGTGGTCCCACCAAGACAGACTTACAGGCAACGTGCCGACTCTCATCAAATTTTAAACGCATATATCAGCCCTGTATCCCTTCCTCTTCCCCATGGCACACCAAAATCTCTTTGGTTTGTGCCTGTTCACCCCTCACCCCCAATGGCCTAAGTGCCACCCTTTTAATGGATGGCTTCTGTCACACGTACTCACTGGGTTTCGCTAGTGCTGTGGATATTTGAGAAGATTTTCCTTACTACTTTGTGAAGTTTTTGCAAGCTTTGCAACCTCAGTGAACATCACAGTTTGCAGAATTTTGCCCCCAAAAAATCCATAAACTGAAAAGAGGAGGTAAAACTCAAGAAAAAGTCCACTCTTAGCTAACGAACTGCATTTAAAAATTGTTTTTGGAGACAGTCCTAAAGAAGCTTCAGATCCTCTTTCTAAAGGCTGCTCAAACCCCACTTCTGTTTGCCCCCTGCCTTTGCGAGTGTGTCAGCCGTGTACGTAAGGAGAGACCTCTCAAACATACCTGCACTTTCTAATAAGGGGCAGGGCAATTTTCGTACTGCTGAGGTGAATAGTATAGCAAAAGTATTCCAAGGCACCCATAAGATATGGGGTACTCTCTGCATCCTCGTGGGAAAAGTAAACAAGCATTTGCAACGCAGTAGGTCTCACAATTGCAAGATTTTGACCCATTGGCATTGTAAATGACAATGCCATTTATGTATGTTTAAAAAACCAGCAATAATAAAAGGCATTGTTTTTTACAATACGATACCAATAGGTCAAAGTTTCTAAAATGCGAGACCTATTGCATTGCAATGCTTGTTAAATAATGGTTTTAGTCAGATAATTTGTTGGTTATGAAATTGTTACAATTTGTATACTTAGTCGTATTAATCTATATATATATGAATATATTTCTGGGGCTCAACATGCAAAGCTTGCCAACACAGCATCAATACTACTTCACATCAAACTGCATTCAATAACTAAACGCAAACTTTTAAGCAACATCTTACTTGTAAATCTGAATTTGTTGTTTATATTTTGGAATGCAGCTGCAAGTTAACATATATTGGCAGTACGAAGTTGGCAGTACACAAAATAATTTTACAACATATGAGGGCCATTACTAACAATGATACTAGCTACCCAGTGGCAAGACACTTCAGGGAGCATCATGATAGCGACCTCAGACATCTTAAAAATTATGCGATTGAGTCAATACCGTTACAGAAGAGAGGTGGGTACAGGGAAGTCAAATTAAGACGCCTGGAAACAAGATACATTTTAGAATTTGATTCTAAGCATCCAGGAGGTCTTAATACCACGGAATACTTACATACCTTCTTATAATGCAACAAGTTTTGACACAATCTAGCACTTCCCACAAAATCAGAAATGAATAGGGTTAACACCTATGGGATTGTACAGCACCAATACTACAACATATCTGATATTTTATAACATCTACCTGTGTGCAATATTCATTCATTCAAAATCTTTATTTCGATCAATAAGATCATAAAAGATATGCATAACAGTAAGATTATTAAAAGCCGTGGAACATGAATTGCAATGCATTACATTGGCAGTTTGTCTATTAAAATCAAGTAAAAGTATAATTCAGTTAAAATTCATCAGTACGATAAATTGTAAAACTTTGAGGCAAAACTGCGACCTAGTTCATGTAGCGGGTACGAGTGTGCCACATCGCTGTTAAAAATGTGGCTACCGCAAACACAGTTGAAGGTGATAGATCGGTCTTTAGTACTCTATAGGCTGTGTAACACTGTCTGAACCCTAGGTTTTTAAGCAGGGGAACGAGCCAATATTTTCTAGATTTGCTATAAGCAGTACAAAAGAATATCACATGCATTTCGCTTTCCAGGCGATCTAAACATACAGGGCATTGCTCGGTAGACGGGGGCTGAGACCACGTACTGGTGAATGGCCTGAGGGGGAGAGTGCCATATCTCCACTGTAAGAATAGTTTTCTGGTCATAACAGGGCTGATTCGGTCCAGCACAAGTTCCAGGTGATATGAATCTTTAAATTGGATAAAAGAATTGGTTAAGGAACCCAACTTTGTGCTTCCTAATAGGGAGGTTAGTTTAAGATCATAATATTCTTTTGATAAAACTTTACGTGGTACATTTCTGCAAGAATTTACAGGATCTAACCATAATTCCGGCCTTCCTAAACTCTCGCACATTCGTTTGATATATTTTAGCCAGGGAATGTTTGTTATCTTTGGTAAGAGTAAGATCTCCTGTAACTCCATCCTGTAGCTCAAGAGCTCCGGTGTGCTCCAAATTAGTCGCCAGAAATTTAGTGGCTTTAGACCCAGTTCTTCTTCAATTGATCTAAGACCGAGGTCTAGTCTCAAAGGGAGAAGCGGGGTGGTTGGAGGTAGAGCCACCAGCTGTCTGATGAATTTGTTTTCAGTGGTGTTGAGGTTTTGGGCCGGTAAATGTCCCCAGATTTCCCCCCATAGGTAACTGCACCCCTGGCCTGCATGCTGTAAATTTGGAGGGCTGGGCCAATTGGTTTGTAGGTCGACCTGTTTGGTAACCTGCAAATACCACCCGTTAGCTGTACCAGTTTAATATTGGTCTTTGTCCGATGTGTATCCCAGGTCATGTTTTGGTTGATAGTCACCCCTAGATACTCAAATGTAAAAACCCTCTCTAATCTCAGTGTGCCTATAGTGGGGTTGGGACGTGTTGATGGCGGGGGGTTAAGAATCATGTATTTTGTTTTCAGAGCATTGATCTCCAACCCCCGCTCTGCACAGAATAGCGAGAAACCATCCAGAACGCGTTGTATTCCCATTGGGGATTTTGACAGCAGCAGGGTGTCGTCCGCAAACATAATGGCAGGCACCCTACTGCCGCCAAGCTTTGGAGCATCAATGTCCCCCATTTTAACCAAGTGGGTGATTACCCCGTTGACAAAGAGGCAGAAGAGGGTAGGTGCAAGCACACAGCCCTGCCTCACCCCCCTGTCAACGGGGAATCTTTCTGAAAGGGTCCCATTCCTGCCACACCTAACCCGCGCAAAGTTATTTTGATGTAACCTTATCAGGATATTCAAAATGTCTGCAGGGATACCCAAGTCCACCAACACTGACCATAATCTGGCTCTTGGCACCAGATCGAAGGCGGCACGCAAGTCTACAAAGACCGTGTATAAGCTTCCGCCCTCGGTTATTGCAGTTTTCCAGAACAAGAGGTTCAAACGGAAGATCTGGTCCGTTGTTGAAACTCTCCTCCTGAATCCCGCCTGGAAGGGGCTCAGGATGGAGGATTCTTCCATCCAAGTTTGAAGACGGTCTAATATCAGCCTCCCAAATAGTTTCTGTGAAACATCAATGAGGCTGATGGGCCTGTAGTTGGTTGGGAGCAGAGACGATCCCTTCTTATATATAGGGACAATCTCTGCGCCCAGCCAAGTACAGGGCACCTCCATGCCCCTCAAGACTGCATTAAAAATCACCAGCAAATATGGGGCCCGCACATCTGGCTCTTGTTTAAATAGGTCTCCTGGAAGCCCATCCAAACCAGGCGCTTTACCTGCTGCCAGCCCGTGAATGGCGGCACGTACCTCCCCCTCCGTGAAGGGGTCCCCCTCGTGTTGCCTATGGATTTTGGGCGATGCTTGTGATGGGACTCTATCTAGATCCTTATAAAGGGACTGAAAGTGATCCTGCCAGATTTTGGCTGAAATATTGGGCTCAATATCCGAAGCGAGCTCCTCGGACCCTGTGTTTACTACTCTCCAGAGTCCCTAGCAGCTAAACTGGGGGTGAGATTCTCCCATTTTTCGTAGTCCCAGTCAATCTTAGCATGGATAATCAGCCTCCTATGTTCCCTTCTACAAGCCTGAATCACCAATCTGTTTTTACCCTCCTTTATCGAAGTCAGCAAGTCTAATTTAGCCTTTCGGCATGCAGCGTTATACCAGCTAGGGCATTTCGCCCTACTGGCTCCTATCTTTCCAATAGAAAAGAGAACGTCGGCCGTGGACTTAATAAGGTCCTCATGTACCGACCCCAGTTGTTCATGAGTTCCGTGGGCGCTAGATTGGTCCAGTAGTGCGCTCACCTTCTCTAGTGAGGGAATAACCCGAGCGTACAACTCTGAGAGTTTTCCTGGGTTGGCAGCTAGTTTTTCCCACCTTACTCTCCGTCTATTGTTTGCAAGAACCATCCCTGTGGCAGACCCATCTTCTCCGGCCCCATTTACAACTATACCCGGGAGGAGATATTCTAGTTCAAGTCCATTGTGGTCACTCTCCTCTCTGGGAATCACCCTAAAGTCTATGACACAGGACCACAAAGACAATTGAACCAGGATATAATCCAATCTAGACTCCCGTCCCGCTTTGTTGAATGTACAGATAGCGGGGATATCGGACTTCGTACGTCCATTGCATGCCCTGAGACCGTGTTTGAGGGTCAATGCGGTAATCTGTACAGCCAAAGGTGTCCAGGCTCTGGGCGCAGGGGCCATCGTAGGCGGTACTAGCCATAGAGCTTCCTCCTCCAATACTGGCCCCTCCAATAGTCCCGTGAGAGGCTCAAAGTGGGAATTCAGGTCACATCCTACAACATAGGGTATACCCTGGGGAATTTCGCTGAGAAAGGTGGAAAGGTCGTTGATGGTAGTTGATTGCCGGGATATGTTTACCGGCCTGGAATAGACATTTACCACAGCCAGTTTTTTGGCATTCGGCCACTCCAGCACGACACACTGGATATCCCCTGAAGCTGTTGGCAGGGGTGTGGCCTCACAGCCCAGATGGGTAGCCACCCAGGTTGCTAACCCTCCAGATGGACGACCCCATCTAGCAGGAATGGAAAACACCGTGAAACCAAACATCTTTGGAGTCTATAAATGAACTCCAGTGTTCGCAGTCCATCTTATTTCCCAAGCCCGCCAAGTTCCAGGATAATATCTTTAGTGGGGGTGATCTAAGGTGGACAATGGGAGTTGGAGTGGTTTCAGTATCGGCTGCAGTGACCAATGTTGGTTCGTTTTGATCTGTTTTCCCTAGATTGGCTGGGGGATGCGGAGTGTACATTGGAGAGATCTCATTAGTAAGTACACTAACTGCTGTGATTATATTTTGGTGTATATTACCACATGAGCCGCCTTTGTTAGATTGATGTTCCTTATTGTGGTATTGGTCGACACAGGGCTCAGTCCTTGGGGGTTGGTTGGTGCAATTGCTAGGGGACGTGATCTTTCCTACATGAGCAGCCCCTAGTCGGTTGTGGAGCCCCCCCGCCTGGTGAGACAGCGTCAGTCAACCATGTCTAGGCAACTAAACCTATTAGAAGTTGTAGGATAGGTAGGCTGCGGGTCTCTATAATAGAAGGAGTCCCCTTTCTCCCTTCCCCCCCTACCTCCCCTTCTCATGGGAATTGAATCCCAGCCCACCTCTTCTCGTACATAGGTCATGGGTGGGTAAAAAAAGGATAGTGCTAAGGATTGGATAGATGTCTCCTGGTCACGATGTGGCCATCCGCATATGTGGGAAACAGTTCTGGGTTCCCTAAAATTGACCAGGACACAATCCCCTTTGACTGATTTGCTTGTGTGACCCACCCATGGGACTCTTCTTACCATGAGCACCTCACTCCCTATGCCCCATGGAAGAGGTCTATGTAGGGTAAGCCAATTCACCACCTTATTCTTAAGGGAAGCTGCAGATTCCTTAGTACCTTGTTTTAACTCCGGGAGTACCTTGTAATATTTATTTATATATTTATATACATATTTATTACATTATTTATGCTAGCTTATAAAAGGTTTTTAAATTGTATTTTTATTTATTTATTTTAGTAGCCGGTGCTTTCTTGTATTATTACAGTATGTACATATACATTTTTATGGCATGTTATTTTATAAATGGAAGGAACCCAACTGCTGATGGATGTAATATATACAAGGATTGAACCATTAGATTGTTTGCCCTAAGCCCCAGTTTGCACTTATTGGCATACTCTGCAAGAATTTATGCATAGTCTAAGTGATTTTAAGACTATGAGTATGCACAAGATGAATCGTATATTATATCTTATATGCAAATTTGCACTACAGCACTTCTTTGCCAGTCAATGATGAGAATATGTGGTCATTTAACGGCAATAAGTAGCACATAGCACTTTATTACAAAATATGCACCTTAATCCAATATATTTTTTAATACACACTTTTTAGCACATCGTCATAAATGGGCATTGAGCAACAAGAGTGAGGCTAATTGTGATGATATTCACGTTATTAATCTTCTTAGGGGATATGCACTTTTATATGTTATCAACCGATTTTCAACTTTTATTAGGGGCGATCTAGGCATATTCAGCATTTATGCAGGTATCAATACAGGCTCTTTTGCCCTCAATATATTGCGACAACAAGCACAAATGCAATACTATGTTTTGTATGCTGTTATTAACAATTGCTAACGGTGGTAAAATTATTGTATTTTATATCGCATTCAAGCATGGAAATTCTAAAGAAGCCATAGTCTGTTGTCTATGTTGTTTTATCGCGTTGTATGTACTTGCACTTTAAATATGGGTTTCACTGTTTTAGCTGTGTCATGTGATCAAGGCAGTGAACTGGCCGAAACGCTTCATAGCGGACTGAACTGGTGGCACTAAAGAAACTTTAGTACTATAGCTGGGTCCACGCTCGTTTTTCTGTTGTAAAACAAAGTTACCGACGAGGGTTTGGAGAGAGAGAGATATATATATATATATATATATATCATTGCACACACGGAACTAAGCAGCAGTTTGCCAGAAATTCACATGCACATCCATAATATCATTATAATACCGTCATATTTGAAGCAAAAAACTCTTTCTTTTGGTGAAAGTATGGTGCTACTCAAACAAGAAATCTCCCTCTGCTTTTGGAAGAAACAACAGACTTGTAGGGAAACCGAAGGATGCCCTACTAAAGTCCACACACTAGTTACCCATCAGTTGAGGCACACATAAACAAACAATTTCTTTAACTAAGATGTATGTGCAAAGTCCACAATATGCTCCACAGTTTTCTTTAAATCTTTATTCTTTATTGCTCCTTCTTGTCATGCCCACGTATATATACAAACAAACAGCCGACACATGTTTCGTCCATCAGGACTTTTTCAAGGCTAATACGTATTCAAACGGAAGTTTAAGCAACTCCTTAGTCACTTGCTCAGCCTAATGATAACTAGGTCCTTTGCCCATCAGTATAGGTCCTCTCCTTGTGGACCAAATAATCGTATTAATCGGCTTTACATTGATTCGTAAACACCAAAATCATCAGGTCATGGTACACCTCATCTACTACGAATTTAAATGGAAATCATGAACATCCTTATCCGATACACCATAAGTAGACCACTATGTCCTATTGGAACTCTGTAACGATTCTCATTTCAGCTGTCAAAAACATCGAGTCTCCCAGTTTAAAGCACACTCAAATATAGATGTGCCAAACAAGTCATGATACACCCGCTGCCCCCTGCCGTTGCTGCTTGCCTCAGGGTCCGGGAATTGTCCTGAAGCTCATATTGTGGACTTTGAACATATATATATCTATATATATATATATATATATGCAAAACACAGAGTTGTCCTCAGTAAGAACGCCACACACAGAAGGATCCGCACAACACCTCGCAAGCGGCAGCATGGTAGCAGGCTACTTGTTTTCCTTGTGGCCATACGCGTTTCGAGCTCCCATGAGCTCTTGATCAATGGCGGCGTGAAGCAGGACAAAGGCAATGTAAGAACAGCTGAATTTGATTAAATACGGAGTCCCGCCCATGTGGGAAATACTGGCAACCACTGGGTAGTTGCACTTTGTCCAACAAGGAACTGCAAAGACCATAATGCTCCCTGATGACGCCCATTTGGGCGGGACTGAATTTCCAAATAAATTACGTGCAGGTAATCAGCCTGTGTCTCCTGTTGTTTCAGCCAGTGATCAAGGGCGGGAGGTACGCCCGAAACGTGTTTGGCACGAGATGGAGTAAAGCATGACGGGCTGCGGTGCCACTGCCGGCGGCAAACGAGTGTGAAACCCCCTTGAGTGAGGCCTTCCAATGGGGCAACCTTTTTGTTTGATATATATATATATATATATATATATATATATATATATATATATATATATATATATATATATATATTTCCTTGATTTTTTCTCCTTCTGCCTTCCCCTGCCCTCTGCAGAGGTTCGCTTGTAGTTGGCGGAGCGTGCCAACATCGACATCAATTATTACGCACCAGTAAAGCGATCACTCAGAGTTAGGCATACACCAGTGGTTGTTACTTATTCCAGGTTACGCGTTTCGCTCGCACAGCGAGCTTGGTCACACAATGAAACATGGGAAAGCATTAGCAATACATAGACAATGTATACACAAACAGAGGACCAACAGAAGGTACGTATTTCCAGCCAAAATGGCATCCATTTTGAAGTGGGTTACCTTTGCTTATTGTGGAAGGTGTATTACTTCATACTCCAAATCCTAATCATAAATAGGTCTCTCCGTGTGCAAGTAATTTAACCATAGTTTTACTCTAGTGGTTAAAGATGAGGCTAGATCTTGACTCTGTATACCAATGTATTTTTTCCAACTCAGTGTTTCTAGCAGCCATATTGTAACATGCATTTGCGCTACCTAGTGCACAGGGTGTTTGCTAATCTTATCAGCGTACTGATGTACTAATCCCCAAGGTATAGATCGTTACCCTCTAGTCTGTGGTAAATAACGTTTAAAACGAACTCGTTATACTGATATCCATTCTGACTAGTGCCATGGATGAGCCAGTGCGGTCGTTCAGCTGAACCCATTTTAATATGATTCGTATGGTCCAGTGCCTGGGTTAGTTCTGTACATTGCGATCAATGTGCTCTTCACGAGCATAACGTGTCTAGGTGTTAGTTACTAAAGCGTACCCATGGGCATAGTTATCTAGGTAGTATGACTACAAGAGACTAGCCTCTCTATTCTAACATGTAGTGTGTCTTTCCCCATACATCAAAGCTACACTTAAGCGTCCAACAAGGATACAATAAAATGTGTGTGTTAAAATTAGTAAACAGAATAAAAGGAGAATATACAAAGTCTGTTATCTGTCTAGTCGGGCCCTCCACCATTGCGATAGAAGAAAAGGGTAGGGGTGGTTTTAAGTGAAGATGTTTCTCAGATTCTGACCCTTCCTTTTCTCCTGTGAAAGAAAAGAAAAAACACACATTAAAATCCATGAGTGGTCTCATTCTAGGATTAAAAACACATCAGAGAAGTGAAGTTACAATTACAAAGGTGTACAGTCTTGAAGGTAAGAATATTTTCAGCATAGCGAAGAATCATACATATTTCGACATTATTCATGTAGATGAATGCTCATTTCTTCATCCTGATTAAGCCCTTCTGGGTTTTTTGTTTGAAGGTTAACTATGTGGCAGGATTGTTTTTTGCGCAGGTGAAGGACTCTGTTGCCCCCTCTCTGTGTATATTCGATCTGTTCTATGGCAAAGAAAGTGAGGAGGGAGCTATTGGAAAGTTGGTACTACAGGGTAATGGGGGTCTTTGTTGGTTATGGCACTCATGTGTTCCAACAACCATTTTTTGGTGGCTAGGGTGGTGCTGCCTACATATCTCTTCTTGCATGGGCATTCAAGGATATAGATGGTAAATATCGCGCCACATGCAAGAAATTATTTTATGGTTCTATCTCCAGTCGGGGTAGTGTAGGTCTTCCTCATGGAACTGTTCCTGCAGGCTTTACAGTGGCCACAGGAGAAGAACCCTTGAAGATTAATCTGGGAGTTCAAGCTCTTGTTGGTGATATACCCTCTGACTAGGAAATCTTTGAGATTTCTCCCCTTCCTGTAGGTAATCTGTGGTCTCTCCTGTATGGTGTGGCCTATCACTGGATCACTGGCTAGAATATTCCAATTTCGTGTCAGGATTTGGGATATGGCCTTTGATTCCTTGTTGTAAGTGAGAATTACTCTGGTTGTAGTGTCTTCCTCAATGATCGTTTTGTCTCTCAATGTCTCATCTCTCTCAATTTTGTCAATTTTATCTTTAGCTCTCTGCAAGACCCAGTTCGGAAACCCTCTCTCTCTGAACCTTTTTACCATGTTCTCTTGTTCATTGAGAAACCTTTCCTGGGTGCTGCAGTTTCTTCTCGCTCTCAGCAGTTCTCCAAATGGAATGCTCCATTTCAGTGTTTCTGGGTGACTGCTGAGAGTGTGAAGCAGACTGTTGCCAGCAGTGGTTTTTCTATGGAGTTTGGTGTTTATCCTATTTTCTGTGATCTCCACCACTACGTATAGGAATTCAATCTGCCTGTTACTAATGGTGTAAGTCAGGGTGAGATTAAAATTGTTGTTGTTCATGTCTCTGATCGATTTCTTCGCTGCCTTTCCAAACTACTAAAAGGTTGTCAATGTACCTGTACCACCTTACAACCTTATTGCCACTGGGGTCGTGCTCTAGTTTTTTCAGGACCTCCTCTTCCCATACCCCCAGGAACAAATTAGCAAAACAGGGGGCAAAACAATTACCCATCGCAGTCCTGAGTACTTGTTTATACATGGTACCATTAAATAAAAACATGTTATTGAGGAGACAGAACTTTATCAGTGCTAGTAGCATTTCGGTGTGTTCTAGGTAACACATTTCATGTGTTTTTAAGTAATGTTGACAGCATCGAATGCCCAGGGAATGGTCAATTATAGAGTACAGTAAGTTCACATCAAGGGAGATCATGTGATAGTCATCCTCCTATATAATGTCTTTGATTTTGCCCAAGAAATCTTTTGTGTCTCTGATATGTGACGGAAGTTTTTCTACATAGTCACGAAGAAAGCGGTCTATATATTTAGAAATGTTTTCAGTGACACAGCCAATAGATGAAACAATCGGTCTCCCAGGCGGTTCCCTGGAATCTTTATGCACCTTGGGTAGCAGGTAAAAAATGGGATTTCTGGGGTAGTCACATTTCAAGTAACAATACTCTTCCCATTGGAGGATCCCTCTGTCTTTGTACTCTGTAAGTGTGTCCCATGCGTTTACAATGCTCGCATTGTATTCATGTATGTCAGTGGTGACATAGAATCTGGTGTCTGTGAGTTGTCTGGTGGCTTCCGAAATATATGATCCTCTGTCCCAGAGTAAAATATTTCCCCCTTTGTCAGTGGGGCGGATGATAATGTTCTCATCCTCACTGAGAGATTTAATGAATTGCCATTGTTTCTTGGTGAAGTTGGTGGAGTCAGTGTATTTATTGTATCTGCGTTTGCGGAATTTCATGAGATCTTGGGTGGTAGTCTCATGAAAGGCATCTATATTGTCATGTGGCATGAGTGGTGAGAAGATCGATTTAGGTTTGAACTTGGTATTAGCCGGTCGATCAGTTCTCGCCTCCGGCTCCTCTTCAAGTTAGTTTAAGCCTGATTCTTGGTAAAGCCCCTGCATGGCCATCAATGTTTCCATATTCCTTATGCTGAGATATGTGTTCTGATCATTATTGGGTCTTTTGTGGGAAATTGCTGGTGTTCCTTTAAGCATGTGCCATTTTTTTAATATTGGCTGGAAATACGTACCTTCTGTTGGTCCTCTGTTTGTGTTTACATTGTCTATGTATTGCTAATGCTTTCCCATGTTTCACTGTGTGACCAAGCTCGCTGTGCGAGTGAAACGCGTAACCTGGAATAAATAACAACCACTGGTGTATGCCTAACCCTGAGTGATCGCTTTACTGGTGCATAATAATTGATATATATATACATATATATATATATATAATCTACTGGCGGTCGCCAGTAGATAGTTATAGTTAGGACCGAGTTTCCATGGGAAATCTGAAAATTCTATTTTGAATAACTTTGGCGCCGGTTGACGAATTCTCGCGAAATTTTCAAAACTAATGGGGCGCTCCGCTCAGCTCCTACCCTGAAAGTCTCGGGGTGATGCGACAAGCAGGGGCTGAGAAAAAAGGGGGGTCCCAAAACAAGTTTTCCCTATGCATTTTCCCATAGGACCTTTAGTCGAAGGTACAGCCCGAACGGCTGAACAGAATTACTTAAAATTTGGCAAAGAGGTAGTCCTCAGGTCAGGGATGTGCCTTTTGCATATATGGTAGAAAGGAAATGGTCCCAGAACATAAATGCTTTTAAAGCCTGGACAAAATCAACAACAATGAATATTGCAACAATCAAGTGATATCCAAGTGTTATTTAATCACACCTAGATGGGAACACGTTCATGTTTAAATAAATTCACATTGATCAAACAGTGCGGGGTGCCAAGGGAAAGGGGAAAGGGGGTGATGAGTTGGGTAAGGTAATGGGATAAGTGACATACAAATATTTATAACACTCGTACAAATCAATTGCTGGGCACGCAATATTATTCCTTCATTGATTGAACCCTTTTCTGTTGATGATAGATTAGGGGACCAGGTCCTTGGCGCTGTATATCCTCTAGGTTTGGATTATAATTTGTTTTTAAAACAGTACTCTTTTCATTTTATTTATAGAGGCCGATTTTCTCCGTGATTAATTTCACTTGTCACACCGATGTTTGTCACAGCGTGTGATGATGGAGTAAATAGTACCTCCTGTGTAATTTGATCAATATTAGTAAGTTACATTTATATTCATTTGAACTACACGAATCCATTTATCCGGTTTATGGATCATCACAATGACACCTCAAATTCTTTGCAGGTGTACTTCACTCCTATCCGTTCTTGGAGCCCACCAGCCCTTGCGCCGTTTGACGCCAAGCTAACAGTGACTAGATGTCCATTTTCTAACATGGTAACTATGGTGATGCCTTCCCTACCCAGTCCCCCTCAATAATCCTTTTGGGACTCGATACAGCTTTTAATACTTACCCAATGTCTTTGTAGGTGCCTTCCTTCCTTGTTCCACCGTCCCTTTTGTCCTGAGGAAGACCCCGCCAGTAAGGACTTAATCAACCTACCTATGCTCAGGGGTCGAAACGTCGACATATGACTTTGCCAGTACCCTCAATAGTGCAATGTGCACTGTGTTCCTTCGATTGTATATGGTTTCTGTCAAATTATCTATTCTCTTATGAATGAATTTCATCCTGACTATTTGGCATAATATTGCGTGCCCAGCAATTGATTTGTACGAGTGTTATAAATATTTGTATGTCACTTATCCCATTACCTTACCCAACTCATCACCCCCTTTCCCCTTTCCCTTGGCACCCCGCACTGTTTGATCAATGTGAATTTATTTAAACATAAACGTGTTCCCATCTAGGTGTGATTAAATAACACTTGGATATCACTTGATTGTTGCAATATTCATTGTTGTTGATTTTGTCCAGGCTTTAAAAGCATTTATGTTCTGGGACCATTTCCTTTCTACTGTCTGACACCCAGGTCCCAGCGATTCTTGGGTTTACCCTTTGTTTTAACGTTTTGCATATATGGAGTCAACCTGTTCAGTAGTTCCTGAGAAAATTGCAGTTAAAAGTACATAAATATCTATAGGCGCGCACGGTGCGCGCACCTTAACGTGCGCGAGCGTAATTCTGATTGGTGGTTATATGTCAGTCAACGTTCGAATCGGTCGAAATCAGGAAGTTTCGGCCGCCATTTTGTGTGTTTTGTGTGTGACAGTGAAAAAGAAAGGTGGAGAACGTGAAAAGGGGGCAGGGTAGAGAGGTCCTGACCCCCAAGTCTTTGTCAGGGGGTCCCTGAAGGACCCCGAAGGGTGAAAAAAACCGATTTTTTTTTCAAAAAATCGCGCAGTGCGCGCACGGTGAAAAACCTTAAAATAAATAAATTAATATATAAAAAATATAATAAAACATACATAACTTAGCATTTAAAAAACCTTACAAATTCACTTAAACAACCATAGGTTTCACACACGTTATAGTTAGGAATTAGCATTTAAAAAACCTTGCAAATTCACTTAAAAAACCATAGGTTTCACACATGTTATAGTTATAATTTGTTTTTCGCCCTAAATTTCTCCTTGCCAATCTTTCAGGGTTGCTCGCTTTCCTCTTTCTGCAATAGATTTCTTGTTGTTACTATCAAATGTGTCCACAGCCATCCTCCTAAGCATATGGTCTCTCCAAATACCCTCTATACTCCATCTTGTCTTCTTTGCTCTGCTGCATAAGTTCTCCAATATGAGATAAATGAATAATCGTCTATTTCCTGTGAGCCGTAGTCATAGCATTGGAATTATAAAAGCAAATCATCAATTAAATTAAAATAAAATGATTTTAATCAAGGGAATATATATATATCTATATATATATATATATATATATATATATATATTACCTACTGGCGGTCGCCAGTAGGTAGTTATAGTTAGGACCACGTTTCCATAGGAAAACCTCAACATTCTATTTTGAATAACTTTGGCGCCGGTCGACGAATCCTCGCGAATTTCTCAAAATAGGTGGGGCGCTATGCTCCGCTCCTACCCTGAAAGTCTCGGGGGGATCCGTCAAGCGGGGGCTGAGATAAAAGGGGGGTCCCAAAACGCGTTTTTCCCATGCATTTTTCCATAGGACCTTTAGAACGAGCTACAGCCCGAACGGCTGAACAGAATTACTCAAAATTTGGCAGAGAGGTAGTCCCTAGGTCAAGGAAGTGCCTTTTGTAGGTCTGGTGTAAATCTGTTCAGTATTTCCGGAGAAAATAGCATTTAAAAGCATATATATATATATATGCGCGCAGGGTGCGCGCACCGTGCGAGCACCGTGCGAGCACCCTAACGTGCGCGAGCGTAATTCTGATTGGTGGTTACATGTTAGTCAACGTTCGAATCGGTCGAAATCAGGAAGTGTCGGCCGCCATTTTGTTTGTTTTCAGTGCGAGAGTGAAAAAGGAAGGTGGCGAACGTGAAAAGGGGGCAGGGTAGAGAGTTCCTGACCCCCTAGCCTTTGTCAGGGGGTCCCTGAAGGACCCCGAAGGCAAAAAAAAAAATTTTTTTTTTAAAAATCGCGGGGGTGCGCGCACAGTGCGCGCACCCTGAAAAACAAAAAAAAAATTTTTTTTTTTTGCAAAAAAAAAAAAATAATTCGCAGGGTGAAAACCAAAAAAAAAAATAATAATAATTTTTAATACGTAGTTTATTGTAAAATAAATATATAAAAAATAATACATAAATAAATTAGCATTTAAAAAACCGTACAAATTCACTGAAAAAACCATAGGTTTCACACACGTTATAGTTAGGAATTAGCATTTAAAAAACCTTGCTAATTCACTGAAAAAACCATAGGTTTCACACATGTTATAGTTAGCTGGACATTTTACTGATAAAAAACCAATGAAATTCCCCCGTTATAGTTACTGTAGGCAACTATAACTCACGCGACCGTAATCCTCTGCTGATGACATATGTGTCTTTATGAAAAAAAAATATTTGTAATATATGTATAGCTAAAATTTAATGGAAGAAGACATGGGCAAATAAGTGTCTAAATACAGTATTAGCATCAGCAGAGGATTACGGTCGCGTGAGTTATAGTTGCCTACAGTAACTATAACGGGGGAATTTCATTGGTTTTTTATCAGTAAAATGTCCAGCTAACTATAACATGTGTGAAACCTATGGTTTTTTCAGTGAATATATATATATATATATATATATATTTATATATATATATTCACTGAAAAAACCATAGGTTTCACACATGTTATAGTTAGCTGGACATTTCACTCGTAAAAAACCATTGAAATTCCCCCGTTATAGTTAGACCGCCACTCTATCACAAGGATGATGTCATCAGTGATGTCATGAGTGCTGCCACTGACCATGTCATGAGTGATGTAATATGTGACGTCATGAGCAGTCGATTGCGGGCGCGCGGGTTATAGTTATCTGAACTAACTATAACGGGGGAATTTCAATGGTTTTTTACGAGTGAAATGTCCAGCTAACTATAACATGTGTGAAACCTATGGTTTTTTAAGTGAATTTGCAAGGTTTTTTAAATGCTAATTCCTAACTATAACGTGTGCGAAACCTATGGTTTTTTAAGTGAATATATATGTATATATATATATATATATATATATATATATATATATATATAATTGTTTGATACTTATATTTTACATTTTAAAATAAAAAGTATGTTAATTGTTTGGAAAATATGCAAATTAATAAAATCAATATGTTAAATTAATTTTGGGATTTTACTTTTTTTTTAAAGATGTTATTTCCATTTGAATTAAGATATATATTAAATGCATAACATAAAATAAAAAATATATAGGAAACATTTTAATAAAATAAAATATTTGGGAATATTTTTTGCAAAATTCTGTATTTGAATAATTTTTGTAAATGTGTATTTTAAATTGCTGAAATGTTAATTTTTTAAAATAGTATTACAAAAATATATATTTGAAATTTATTTAAAAAAATGTAAATATTTTTTATTTTATTATTGTTAATTTTGGAATAATAATACAGTCCTATTTAATGGTTTATAGTTTAGGAATGGTATAGAAAATTGTCACAAATAGTTAAACTATCCATTTCTCGGGGAGGACTCCACTATTCGGACACTCCCATTGTCCTTCTTCTATCCATCCCATGTTAACTGTTCGGACACGCGACTGGAAGAGGGCTGGACAAGGGTGGGACGTGGAAGCTATAACAGAGGGAACAGAAACATCCCCTATTATTCTAACAGGACACCCCAATACCTGGACTATAATCGGTTTACCTGCCTGGAAGGGGTTGACTGACTACCTAATAATCCCAACTTAGGGTGTTATGTGAGGGTGAGTGGCACTACTACGAGCAAATTTGTTTTGCACGATCGCTCAGTGTCAGATATGGATAGAGGTGGACCAGGGAGAACGCACAGCATACAGAGGGTCCAGCTAGGGGCTAATATTGGTACTCCCATTTCCGAAGACCAATCTGGGATTGCAGCAGAAGGAGGTATGGCGGAGAATAAAATGATTTCCGAGGGCAATGTTGAACTAACATTGAAAGCTATACCGATCTCAGCTACATTAACTATTTTGTCATGGAATTTAGCAGGACTAGCCAACAAAATAATGTGTCCTGAATGGGGTTCCTTTATAGATACAAATGATATATGCCTCTTTCAGGAAACATGGGCTAGGGTAGAACACCACCGGAGTGGTTATGCTTCTTTTTCAGTCCCGGCAAGGTGGAGCGGTAAGGGTAGACCTTCTGGGGGCTTATTAATCTGGGTCCGCACCCATTTGGGATGCCGACCCAGGGTTTTGAACACGGCATCAGAAGATTTACAGTGTGTCATTCTAGAGTGGCCGAATGACTACAGGCTTGCTGTGATTAATATTTACTCAAGACCTGTAAATATAACATCGGAGTCTGGTGCCATTGAAGAACTTTCTGTATTCTTAAATACAATTCCCCAGGGTACCACTCTCATTAATGGGGGTGATTTCAACTGTCATTTTGAGCCGCTTCTGGGACTGACGGATAGTGGTTTTGTGGAGGAGGAGGAACACTGGAAAATTCCCCAAGTAGTGGGCCCTTCACCGAGGTCCTGGGCTCCTTTGGCTGTCCAAATCATGGCCCTAACTTTAAAGCACTCAATCAGGGCATGTAATGGCCGCACATTATCAGATGCCCCATCTAAGTGAACTTACAACAAACCAGGCCAAGAGTCTCGTTTAGACTATATATTTGTTGAAAGTCGCGCATGGGACAAGATCGTTGACTTTAGGATAGAAGATAGGGAAGACAGTGATCATAATCCACTGATCCTGGTATTTCTTTCCCCGGCCAACTTTGTTGGTTCTGCTAGCTCAAATGATGACCTAGATGATAGGTGCCTTTTATCGAGCAACAGGCGTAAGGTTAGGTGGGAAAAATTAGTTACCCATCCAGATTCAGTGGCGGAATTATATAAGCAGGCAATTCCGCTACTGGAAGCAACCGGTTCCCTTCCGTTACAGCGCCCTGAACCTGAAACATATCAAATATTTAGTGACTTAAATTTGGAATTGACCACGGTCTTGGCTAATGTCCTCAATCCTATAGCGCCTAAAAAAAAGAAGGACCGGTAATAGACCTTCCTGGTATAATACTGCCTGCAGTAAATCTAAATCAGAACTCCTTAAGGCTGTTAAGCTTAATAACAACAAAGCGCTAATAAGGAAAAAACTATTAGAATACAGGCAGTTAATACATCATGCCAAGATGGAGTGGGACAGCGACAACTGGGCCAACCTAACCTTGGCACTAAAAACAAAGGATTCCAGGAAATTCTGGCAAATTTTCAACTCAGGGTCGTCTGACTCTTTACCGGCGATTGTGCCCAACATCGCTGCCAGTATTTGGGAAGAGCTTTTCTCAACCCTTTATGAAAGTGATCATTCTATCCCCGATAGAGATCAGGGGCCAGTATTGTTCAATTCCATTTCTGACCCATATGAGGATAAGTCTAGTGAACAAGAGGTCTTAGTTACCTCTGATCCCTATGAGGATGAGTTCAGGGAACAAGAGGTTTTAGCTATAATTTCTAAACTCCCAGCTGGCAAAGCCCCTGGGCTTGATAAGCTCCCTGGAGATCTTTTTAAACATGAACCTAAGGTTTGGGCTCCCTACCTAACGGCTTTGTACAATGCAGTACAGAAAGGGATGGCGAGACCTATTACTTGGCTGGGACCTGAGATAGTCCCAATTTTAAAGAAGGGCTCTCCTCTTCTCCCAGCCAATTATAGGCCTATTAGCCTTATTGATGTACCCCAAATTTTTTTTGCAAGGCTGATTCTGGACCGCCTTAGGGACTGTATGCAAGAATTTTCTATCCTGAGCCCATATCAGGCAGGGTTCAGGAAGAAGGTGTCTACTATTGACCAGATTTTCCGTATGACACTGCTACTCTGGAAAACCGTTAAAGTGGAGGGGGGTTCGTTGTATACTGTTTTCGTGGACCTCCGTGCGGCTTTTGATTTGGTCCCCAGGCAAAAATTATGGTCTGTCCTTCTGCAGATGGGCATACCTGTACCTTTACTGAACATGATAATTCGTTTGCATAAAGGTAATTTCGCACAGGTCAGGCGTGGGAAAAATGGTGTCCTAACTTCTAGATTCCCAGTTGACAGGGGAGTCAGACAGGGGTGTGTGTTGGCCCCCACCCTTTTCTGCCTCTACGTAAACGGAGTATTCACACATCTGAACGAGGTCATAAATAGCGATGCCCCAAAGCTTGCTGGTTCTCGGGTTCCCGCGATTATGTTCGCAGATGACACCCTTCTGCTTTCTAAGTGCCCGATGGGCATTCAACGGGTGTTGGATGGTTTCGAGACATTCTGCCTTGAGCGCGGCCTAGAAATAAACACACTCAAGACAAAATATATGATCTTTAACCCACCACCAACGACACGTCCTAACCCGACCATAGGGAGAGCTAGCTTAGAAAGGGTTCAGACCTTAGAGTACCTGGGGCTCACCTTAAATGAAAAAATGACATGGGTACCACATCAAATTAAGGCCCAATTGAAACTAACCCAAGCAACCGGGGGGATTATAAGACTTATAAATAAATCATGTGCCAAACCAATTGCCCCACCCCTGGAAATATATAAACTCCAGGCAAGGGGTGGTGTAATCTATGGCGGTGAACTCTGGGGCTTTCATTGCCTTCCAGAGATCACAGTCACAGAGAACAAATTCTTAAGGCAATTGTTGGCCCTCCCCACTAGTACACCCTTATTGCCATTGAGATTTGACTTGGGCCTCAGATCTATAGATGAGGAACTGGGCCTTAAACCCCTAACATTTTGGCGGAGGATCTGAATTACCCCAGAACTAGAGGGCTATAGAAAAGAGCTTATGGAAATTTAGGGATTACCTAATGCAGGGAAACATTGTTGGCTGAGGTACGTAAGAGAGGAACTGGAGAGAATAGGTCTTCCGCAGCTGTGGTCCAATCCGGCGACAGCATGCATTAGCGTCTCACGAAAGTACCTGGCTAACTCGTACTATGAAAGTAAATTAACTGCCCTAATACAGAAATCTCAATCTTCCATTTTAACACAATAATTTTTAATGTTCAAAGATCATTATCAGTTCGAGCATGTTTTAAATGATATTAGACCACAACTTACAAGGAAACTATATCTCCAATGGAGATACGGCACCTTACCTATAAGAGCTTTCACAAGTAAATGGTCTCCGCTCGTCCCAAAAAATTGTCCTGGCTGTGACGCGGAACAGGAAGATGAACTTCATATATTATTTTTCTGCCCGGCTTACAAAAAGCTTAGGAGGTGCTGGATCGTTCCACTTTGTAAAAACTTGGGTTTTACGCACTGCATGGATGCTTATCGAATTTTTCAAACAGATCCATCAATTATAACTGTTTTCGCTGTGTCATCATTCCTTGCAGCTGTGTGGAGGAAAAGAAGGATCTGTGAAAATTCTGTTTGAAATCATACCCTCCCACTAAAATGTGACAACTGATTTGAGCTGGTTTTTAATGGAGTCACACTAAAGTCCTCATCACTGTCGGTATGTTCAATGGGCGTTGCTGCCTCTGTTGCTGCTGTAATAATTGATACATATATAATTGTATTATCCTCCACTTTTGCAAAGGGTTGTTTGTTCTTTTATATTTTTATCAATTTTACTGTGTTTTTATTGTTAATTGTATATCTACTTTTATGACTGATTGTCGAAATAAAGATAAAGATTGATTGATTGATAAACTATTATAGTAATAAAAATATTTTTCCATCTGTTAATATTTTCATTTGTATATATAGGTTAGTAGTTTAGTTAGTTCTTATAATAACAATTATAGTAAAAAAAAGGTGTATGAATATTGAGTATTAATTGTTTATTTAAATTGTTTAAATTGTATAACGGGTGAAATGTTTTCTATTAAAGTGGATGTTGTAAATTCCCCCTCTTTAGCGTCCGACACCTTTTGTCAAACAGCCTTGATTGGTGTGGGATTATTAAATGTCACCCCTTTAGTGTCCAACACCTTCCCCAAATTGTTATAGATTGGAGTGGGAATAGTACATGTCACCCCTCTGGTGTCCAGCTCCTTCCCCAACTTTGTATAGATAGGAGTGGGAATAGTTAATGTCCCCTCTTTGGTGTCCAACAACTTCCCACCAATAGGATTGGATTGGAGTGGGAATAGTAAATGTCATCTATTTAGTGTCCAACGTCTTCCCAAAATAGTTTTAGATTGTAGTAAGAATAGTAAATGTCACCCCTTTTGCATCCAAAACCTTCCCCCAATATGGTTGGATTGGAGTGGGAATAGTAAAAGTCACCTCTTTAGTATCCAACACCTTCCCCAATATGGTTGGATTGGTGTGAGAATAGTAAATGTCACCCTTTTTGTGTCCAACACCTTCCCGCACTATGGTTGGATTGGAGTAGGAATAGCTCCTTCTCAGTAAATACTAAGTTATGGAATACCCTCCCCCATCACCTTACTAGCCTCAAAAATATTATGGCCTTAGGAAAGCTCTTAAAACCCGACTTTTTACTCTATATTGCTCATGGACTTTTCGTTCGGGCCTCCAGGGTCGCTGTTATGTCCCTGAGCTTAGGTTTGATTAATGGCTTCAGCGCCTTGAGGCCTTATGGGTATTTGTGAGCTCTTACCAATTTGTTTTATTTCATTTCAGTGTGAAGTGTGGCAGGGAGTTGTGAGTTGACAGATTAGGAAAATGCAGCAAAGGATAGTGTGACAGGAAGTTGGAGTGTCTGAGATACAAGAAGGTGCACATGTACAGAATTTGTGACAAACATGTGGATAATTTAGGAGGTGGGTAGGCTGGAGAAATGGGAATATGACAGTAAATGCGAGTACAACAGGGAACAGGAAGGTAACAGATATGAATAAAGTGGCAGGGTTGTTAAAGATAATATGTACTTCAAGAGGTATAGGGATAAGGAGAGTGATTGGTATGTGATTGTGATTGATAGTGTGGCAAGAACTAGGATGGTGATAGAAACTCTTAAAATATCAAATATTTAAAAGTGTGGCTCTCAAAGAGATGGTGATGTAGGATGGTAGTGTGTCAGAAATGGTAAGATTAAAGGGGACTAGGACGAGGTCAGGGACGAATAGACTGACAGGAACTCAGGGGGTCACAGTGATAGGATGACAGTTAATGAAAGTGTAACAGGGATGTGAAGAGTAATGCATAGAGGAGCAATGAATGACAAGGACAGATAAAGAGACAGGTTAAAAGTGTGACAATGATAGGGAGGATAACAAGGGTGAGAATTGAAATGGGTTTGGAGGGTCACAAAGATTGAAAACTGATAAAGAATAGGATTATGATTGAGGGGCTCAGAGAGATCCCAAAAAATAACAGGGGTGGCCAAACTGGATAGATGAGTTTGTAATATGATTGCAGACTGTTTCAGGGACTGGTAAAACAACAGGGATGCAAAGATGAAATGCAGATATCATCCGCAGCCCTGACGGTCACACAGAGATTGTGCAGTGGCAAGACCACCATCTTTTTGACTGAACCGCCTGAGGTCTGCAAATATCAGACACACTTCCCCTTTTTCTCCCACCAATCTATTTGTCAATGGCTCAAACCCTTCTTCCAGTGAGGCTTATTATGCTGTCCGCAAATTCTCACTCATTTATGATTCCTCTACTTGTCAGAAACAAATAGAAAACGTGAACTGCAAAAATCAGTCGCAGCCCTTCCTACCATGTGGATACTGTGGAGCACCAACAGCACTGCTCTTCTATTTCAGTTCTCTGCCTTGGGTCTGCACACACCAGATATACTTCTCTTTACTCTCCCGCTACCAGACTTGTTCAGCTCTTAACTATTTTTATTCATTATGGGTTACCCTGAGGCTTCCAGACTTCTAGACATCCAAATTCTATGATGTATCCACGTATAATGCAATTCATCCTGAATATCAATTGTTACTTTGCAGACTGTAAAATCTAGAGTCATTATTTTATGGCAAGTATATTGGGATTACCTTTGCATCGCTGTTTGTTACAATGGAAATGACTGTACTTGACAGATATTCGAGTATTATTTCGAGCCCCGATGCATATAGATAAGAACTAGGGGGCATATCAGCAATAAATTGCGATAATGATCGCAAAGCACTCATATCGCTGTTCTTTCTATCGCCGGCTATCGCTGGATTACTTCGCCGAGTTAGCGCGGTATTACCAACGTGTTTCCCAAAGGCGATGAGAAATCCAGCGATAGCGGAGAAAAGCGCCAATATCGCGTGAAAAACAGCGATAACTGGTGAGCGCTAATGATGAGCTTGTAAATATGGGAGTGTGGCTTTAACCTGCCAATCCACCTCCCATACACTAATATGCCCCTACATGGTTAAGTCAGGTTTTGAGGAGACGTAAGGATCTGGCGATACCCGCGGTTAGCTGGAGTTTCAATATCGCCTCGCAAATCTTGTTAATACAGCGCTGTTGTGTTAGCGGTCTCTTACATGTTGTAACTTCAACGGCACGCCTACTTTGCATCTCATTAGCGATGTTCATCGCTGGAATGAGATGCGGTGCAAAAACGGCTGCTAACATGCGTTAATGCATGTTAGCGCCGCATTGTAAATATGGAGATGAACTTATCGCCGCTTTTTTAGCTTTTAAAGCCAAAAAAGCGGCGAATTGACCCTTGATAATATGCCCCTAGAAGAGTTAACAAATCACATATCCCAACACTAGCCCAGGTATATCAGACCTATCAATATTAGATGTTGAAATACTCTATATATCTTCAGTAGAAACCCAGAGTCAAATGATGCTGACACATTTAATCCCTTAAATATTTCAGAGCAGACCAGTGTTATTAGCCAACTATATGATTATGGGGTAACAATTAATTTTAAAAAATGACATCAAGTTTAAACCAAAATCATCCTTTTTACCACAGCTACCTTGTGAGGGTGTAAATGTGTTCTGTGAACTTGTAAACATAGAGTTCCTCAAATGAAGAAGTGCAAGTACACTTAGGGATCAATCATGAGTCTGGTGGTCCACAGATCGCCAGATTTGCAGGGGAGGCGATGGCGGTCTTGCAACCACCCTATTATAATTAGGGCGATCGGACCACCATTTACCTGCTGCAGCTGCCGGGGAACCGCCATTCCCTGGCGGTGGTGCAAGGGTGTAGAGGCCGCAATATTATTGGTGGGACTGCTGCGGTCCCGCCAAGCATATTACAAATTTCCTCTCCCCCACGGTTTTCATGGCGGTACCTCCTCCATGAAAACTGTGGTGGAGAGGAAACAAAGGGGGGCCTACTGGGTCCCCTTGTGCCTCTGTGCGATGGGGTGCATGCAGGGGGGCACAATATGTGCCCCCTGTGTGCATACACCCCAGTTCCTGCACGGCATGGACTTTTCGGTCCATGCTGCGCAGAAACTGTTTTTGGTGGTCCCATTGCGGTGCCCATTTACAGGGCACCGTGGTGGAAACGCAAAAACAAGCCCGCCAGACATGAAAAACACTCATAATCTGGCAGGAGGCCTGGACATGGGCTTGGTGGCGCCGCAGCGGACCAGGCGCCACACTGCTTAACTTATAACCAGGCTTTATGTAGGTACAGGCTGCACAGTCTTACACCTGCACACTAGCATGCCTTAAATGATTTATCAGAAGATTGCAATATAGTCACTAAACCCTCTGGTAGGAGAGGTAATACGGTTGTCTTATTCAAAACAGATTATATAGAAGAAGCACAAATACAAATAAATGGTATCTGTTTCAAAGGTATTCTCAAATAATAGTATAAGGAATTGTGGGACAAATTCACAGAATTGTTGCCTAAATGAACAAATTGCAGTTGACCTGAGTAGGAAGAATACATCTTTTTGATGAATGATTCACCCGCTACACCGACATTATACCTACTTCCAAAGCTGCATAAGAAGAGACATAAACCTATTATCTCATCCGATGGAAAATACTTCCATGGACGCGGATCATTTCCTCTTCCCATTTGCGCAATGCTTACCATTTTATATGAGGTACCTGAATGATTTCATGGGTCCTACTCAACATCAGCCTTTATGATGGATGTAAACTTCATTTACACTACTATCAGACACATGCTTGCAAACATTCTTTCGATGTAAAAGATATAAACTACTTGGAGCACACCAATTTGCTCATAAACATGATGGAGGTTTGTTGTAAAAATAAATGTTTTTGTTCCAATATCAACATTGCAAACAGACACAGAGGATATCACTTGTTTGGCTCCCAGCTACAGACATATTTTCATGGGCTGGTGGGATGAGCATGTACTCTGGGCACAGGACATTGATTTTTTTCAAATTGCATTGTTATCTAGTTAAGACATAGAGACATTCGTTTCTTCAAATGGAAAGGATCCCAAGAAAAAACAAGCATTAGCATAGACCATGGGTTCTCACAAACTTTCTCTCGGGGGCCAAATTTACAGTGTGGTTGGAGGCCGAGGGCCGCACCTTGGGGGTGGGGTTATTGGGAGAGGGGGAGGGGCTAGAGCAACAAAAAAAAACTCTGACCATGAGGTGGAACACAGGCCCCTACAACGGACGCCTTCGTCCACTGAGCCACCGGACCCGGCATACACATCTCTCTCTCTCTCTCTCCATCTCTCTCTCTCTCTCTCTCTCTCTCTCTCTCCCCCTCTATCTCTCTCTCCCTCTCTCTGTCTCCCTCCCTCTGTCTGTCTCTCTCCCTCTGTCTGTCTCTCCCTCCCTCTATCTCTCTCTCCCTCTCTCTCTCTGTCTCCCACCCTCTCTCTGTCTCACTCCCTCTCTCTGTCTTCCTCCCTCTCTCTGCTTCTATCTGTCTCCTTCTATCTGTCTCCTTCCATCTGTCTCCTTCCATCTGTCTCCTTCCATCTGTCTCCCTCTCTCTCTCTGTCTCCCTCTCTCTGTCTCCCTCTCTCTTTGTCCCCCTCTCTCTCTGTATCCCTCTCTGTTTCCCTCCCTCTGTCTGGCTGTCTCCCTCCCCCTGTCTCTCTCCCTCTGTCTCCCTCCCTCTGTCTCCCTCTGTCTGTCTCCCTCTGTCTGTCTCTCTCTGTCTGTCTCTCTCTGTCTATCTCTGTCTCACTCCCTCCCTGTCTCACTCACCCTGTCTCTCCCTCCGTCTCTCCCTCCGTCTCTCCCTCTGTCTCGCCCTCTCTCTGTCTCCCTCTCTCTGTCTCCCTCTCTCTGTCTTCCTCTCTCTGTCTTCCTCTCTGTCTCCCTCCCTCTGTCTCCCTCCCTCTGTCTCCCTCCCTCTCTGTTTCCCTCCCTCTGTTTCCCTCCCTCTGTCTCCCTCCCTCTGTCTCTCCCTCTGTCTCCCTCTCTCTGTCTCCCTCTCTCTGACTGTCTCCCTCTGTCTCCCTCCCTCTGTCTCCCTCCCTCTCTGTCTCCCTCCTTCTCTGTCTCCCTCCCTCTCTGTCTCCCTCCCTCTCTGTCTCCCTCCCTCTGTCTCCCTCCCTCTGTCTCCCTCTCTCTCTGTCTCCCTCTCTCTCCGTCTCCCTCTCTCTCTATCCCCCTCTCTCTCTGTCTCCCTCTCTGTCTCCCTCCCTCTGTCTGTCTCCCTCTGTCTCCCTCCCTCTTTCTCCCTCCCTCTGTCTGTCTCCCTCTCCCTCCCTCTGTCTCCCCCTGACTCTCTCCCTCTTTCTTCCACTGCCTCCCTCTCTCTGTCTCCCTCTCTCTGTCTCCCTCCCTCTGTCTCCCTCCCGCTATCTCCCTCTCTCTCTGTGTCCCTCTCTCTCTGTCTCCCTCCCTCCCCCTCCCTCTGTCACCCTCGGTCTCTCTCCCTCCCTCTCCCTCCCACTCTCTGTCTCCCTCTGTCTCCCTCCATCTCCCTCTCCGTCTCTCTCTCATCTCTCTGTCTCTCTGCCTCTCTGTCTCTCTGCCTCTCTGTCTATGTCTGTCTCTGCCTCTATCTGTCTGTCCCTGTCTCTGCCTCTATCTGTCTGTCTGTCCCTGTCTCTGTTTGTCACTGTCTCTGTCTCCCTCCCTCTGTCTCCCTTTCTGTCTCTGTCTCTATCTGTCTGTCCTGTCCCTGTCTCGGCCTCTATCTGTCTCTGTCTGTCCCTGTCTATGTCTGTCTCTGTCTCTATCTCTGTCTGTCTCTATCCCTGTCTGTTTCTGCCTCCATCTGTCTCTGTCTGTCTGTCCCTGTCTCTGCCTCTATCTAGCTCTGTCTGCCCCTATCTCTATCTGTCTCCTTCCCTCTGTCTCCCTTTCAATCTCTGTCTGTCTGTCTCTGCCTCTGTCTGCCCCGTCCCTGTCTCTGCCTCTATCTGTCTCTGTCTGTCTCCATCTCTGTCTGTTTCTGCCTCTTTCTGTCTCTGTCTGTCTCTTCCTCTATCTGTCTCTGCCTCTATATGTCCCTGCCTCTATCTTTGTCTCTCTCTCTGTCTCTCTCTCTGTCTCTATCGCTGTCTGTCTTTACCTCTATCCACCTCTGCCTCTATCTGTCTCTGTCAGTCTGTCCCCGTTTTCCTCTGTGTCTCCCTCCCTCTATCTGTCTCCCTCTGTCTCCATCCCTCTTTCTCCCTCCCTCTGTCTGTCTCCCTCTGTCTGTCTCCCTCTCCCTCCCTCTGTCTCCCCTGACTCCCTCCCTCGGTCTCCCTCTGCCTCCCTCTCTCTGTCTCCCTCTCTCTGTCTCCCTTCCTCTGTCTACCTCCCTCCCTCTGTCTCCCTCCCTCCCTCTGTCTCCCTCTCTCTCTCTGTCCCTCCCTCTCTGTCTCCCTCCCTCTCCCTCCCACTCCCTGTCTCCCTCTATCTCCCTCTCCGTCTCCCTCTCCATCTCTCTGTCTCTCTGCCTCTCTGTCTATGTCTGTCTCTGCCTCTATCTGTCTGTCCCTGTCTCTGCCTCTATCTGTCTCTGTCTGTCCCTGTCTCTGGTTGTCCATGTCTCTGTCTCCCTCCCTCTGTCTCCCTTTCCGTCTCTGTCTCTATCTGTCTGTCCCGTCCCTGTCTCTGCCTATATCTGTCTCTGTCTGTCCCTGTCTCTGTCTGTCCCTGTCTCTGGTTGTCCATGTCTCTGTCTCCCTCCCTCTGTCTCCCTTTCCATCTCTGTCTGTCTCTGTCTCTGTCTCTCTCTCTCTGTCTGTCTCTATCTCTGTCTGTTTCTGCCTCTATCTGGCTCTGTCTGTCCCTGTCTCTGCCTCTATCTAGCTCTGTCTGCCCCTGTCTCTAGCTGTCTCCCTCCCTCTGTCTCCCTTTCTGTCTCTGTCTGTCTCTGCCTCTATCTGTCTGCCCGTCCCCGTCTCTGGCTCTATCTGTCTCTGTAAGTCTGTCCCTGTCTCTGCCTCTATCTAGCTCTGTCTGCCCCTGTCTCTGCATCTATCTGTCTCTGCATCTATCTGGCTCTGTCTCCATCTGGCTCTGTCTCCATCTGGCTCTGTCTCTATCTGTCTCTGCCTCTATCTGTTTCTGTCTCTGTCAGTCTGTCCGTGTCTCTGTCTGTCTCTGCCTCTATCTCTCTCTGTCTCTTTCTGTCTCTCCCTACTGCCCTCTGTAACCCTCTGTCACCTCACCCGACTCTCACACCCTGCTGTCATCTGTAATTTTTTGTCACCTCACCCCCCCCCCCCGCTTGTGTGGCAGCTGAGGCAGCTTCCCTTCATGGGCACACACACAGCCCCACCTGAGTACTTCACAGGTCTTTAAGAGACCATTTGCATGATAACGAGGCTTTGTTGTATTTCACCTCTTCTTAGCGCCCCTGCAGCTCCATTCGGACTATCACATGAATCGCCCGGCCCCCTCAGACCAGAGTCTGTGTTTGCTGACACTGTAAAAAAAAAAAAAATCAAACACCGGTACGATGTCTGCAAGGTCCGCGGGCCGCCAAGAAAGGCTTGCCGGGCCGCTGGCGGCCCGCGGGCCGTACTATGAGTACCCGTGGCATAGACAATAGGTCTTGCCTTCGGGACCTTATAAGTGTTTAGCCATGCAGCACATTATCCTGTTAATAATCCTGCCACACAATTGTACGCCATATGATGTTTAAGGACGCGATCCCTGTGTCAGTGCAGCCTAACAGTCTATGCAGTTCAAACAGTGGGGATCCGGAGGAGGAGAGTGAGGATGTTCAGTAGAGAGGAGAGAAGTGAGGAGTATCGGAAGGAGGAAAGTGTGGGAGAGGAGGAGGGGAAGAGAGGATATTTGGAGAGGTGGATGGCGGGAGAGAGGATCAGAGGAAGGGTGGGACGTGGGAGAAGGAATCAGAAGGAGAGCTCCAGGGAGGGTGTGTGAGAGAGGAGAGAGGATCAGGTGGAGGGGCTATGAGGGGATGGTGGGGAAGAGAATTATCAGGGTTCAGGGGAATAAGGGCCGGTGTTCAGGAGGGGATAAAAGGCTATGAGGAGGAGGAGGAAATTGGAGGGGGACAGCAAGGGAAGGAAAGAGAATCACAAGGAGGGACAGAGTGGGGATCAGAGGCTAGGAGGAAGAGGAGAGGGAAAGGGGCGGGACGACAGGTGTGCAGGAAGGAGAGAGGCCAGGGAATCACGGACGGGCAGAGAGCGGGTCGGTCGAGAGCGGGCGAGTGAGGATTAGTGAAGGGGGAACCAGGGAATGGTAACGGAGCAGGAAGTGGGGAAAGGGAATGAGAGGGGGCAGAAATGACTCATACAGAGGGTGGAGGGGAGGACAGAGAGCCGGTGAGGATTATTTCCGAGGATGGAGCGAGATGACAAGAGAATAAGAGGGGTGAAGGATGAGGGGGGGCAGCGGAGACATGAGAGGAGACACGTAAGGGCGGCGCGTGAGCCCAGGCAGTGAAAGGAAACTGAAACAAAGGCTGGGACCATGAGTGCCGTCAGCATATTAAGAGGCTGATATCAGATCTATGCTTTTCCAGTAATATCCCCGTGTTCCTCCACATGTCGCCAGGACTTCATCAACATTGTTATCAAAAAGCAAGCCATTTCTGTGACTCAGAACGGGCAGCTCAATCTGAGGATGAAACGTATTTTTCCATCTGGGGCTCTTGGGTCCGAGCTGACGTTATCGCTGGGCCACAGATGTGAGATGAAAGGAGGAGAGAGCCCTTGGCAGACACGTGCCGTGCGCCTCCAGTGCATGAACAAAGGCACAAGCGCAGTGCATTGTGGAATAAGTGTTACACTAGCGAGGTAAACAAACCCGGGAGTAGTGCGCGCTCGCGCGCTTGTACCCACCGCTGCCTGCGAATAACAGATGGCACACTGTGCGCCGATGCTCGTAACAGCAAGCCGTAGGCTGTGGACGGATACATTTCATGGGAAAGGTGGGACATGCACCCGCCTTTGCCCAATTGCGTGCTGTCTTCGCACGCAAAGCCCAATCGAAATAAAGTAACAAAAAAAACCACACGAGCGTGTGAAAAGTCCAGATTGATTCCAAAAGGTCGTTTTCCTAGGGCAGCGCACATAGGTTTTGTAAAATATTGAATCAGAATAATTTGAACTTGAGTTTAACTATGAATTACAGCAAGAATTGTCTAAAGTTCATAGACTTGACATTTATAATCGGAAAAAGAGAGACTTTTACAAAATGAAATCCTTGCAGGAAAATCCATCTTGTTCTCTAGTATGAGTCATTCAATAGTTTAAAGCACAACTTGCATTTCAGTTAATTTATATGAGCTAAACACAATTGTAGCTCAGCTGATAGCTATGATACTTATGAATGTACCTGTGACCAAATTCTGATGGATACAGGGGATAGTCCATCAAAGTCTTAAAACAAGCAGCTGAGCAAATGGAACAATACACTAAGGAATCCATTCTATATGAAAACAAAAGTTCAGTGAAGTCCTTCAGGCATGATTCAGATAGTAAATATATTAGAGTTATAACTTCATAAAGAACCCAGGCATATGAAGTCAGCTGCGTATTGACCAAAAATTAGAATATTCAAAAAAATGCTAAAATGCTAAAATCAGTAGTCAATCAGAGACTGTTTAGTACATTTTGCAAGTACCCATCTTCGAATGGCTAACTAGCAAGAAGCTATTTACATAGCGGTAGATACACCACATGGCTGAACTCAAAACCGATGTGGACAGTGTAAGGCATGTAAGCTTAACACTAATGTCACTGAAAATGTTTTGCTGCTTTAAGAATGTAAATGAAAAATCAAGACTAGTATTAAATGTAAAACTGAATGCATGGTATATGTCCTGGGGTGTCTTTGTGACTGCATAAATGTAGGAAGCACTATCTTCTCAGTAAAAAATAAATACATTAGAAAACATCAGGGAAATTGCAAAGATTTAAGTTCCAGCACTGCCAAAAATGTTCATTTTTTGAAAGCACATATGACCATTACAGTCCCCAAAGATCCATGTCAGCAAAACAGGTTACTTCAGCTTAGATGTCTAAAATCTAAATATAAAGTAGTCATACAGAGCCAGGGGCCAGAAGGTCTAAATCTAGATGAAGAACTGTTTATATATTTGAATTCAGTATTTCAATCAGCTGATGTATGATGTCCTTTAAGTTTGAATGTTTTATGTAACATTTCCATATTTTAATTATTACTATTTACCTTTTCACTTTCCGTGAAGTGCTCCTGTGAAGGATGGACTAATCCATCCATATCATATTATGGAAGATGTTTATTGTTTTCAGGGTTTCTCAAACATTGCATAAGACAATGAAAGACTTTGCAGCAATTAATCATTTTTCACTGGTTTAATAACCTATTGATATGAGCAAAGAAATTGACCTTTGACAGTGTACCTAATTTGAGGAAGACAGAATGAAACAATTAAGTAGTTTACAAGCTTGTTTGTCAACTGGTAAATGCACTACTGACCGAAGCACAAAACAGTTAGGTCGAATTATAGTTAGGGCTGTGTGAAATTATAATAAGCTGTGTGTGAAATTACACCTTTGAAACATTTACCACGCCTACATGGGTGGGGCAAAATGTGCCAGAGCAATGTCAATGGCGACGTTTAGTACTTTAAAAAATAAATAAACAACAAACAGCATTTCTTTGATGTGATATGTTCAGAATTCCGAGCTGCCCTGGAAGTCCTATTGAGGGGCTAGAAGCTTTAAGCCCACCCAGGACTCCCTGAGGCTGGATACATTCTCTTGAATGTCCACCTCTTTCACTTGATGTGCACAGATTACAAGAATAGTTAGTGCTCTGGAAGACCCGGGGACCTGGCCCTAGGTCAGAGTTGCAGCTTACCCTGGAGTGGAAAATCCCGACCCTGGGCTCTGTTTTTCAGTTCAATGTGAATCAAAATGCAAGCAATGGGGTGCTGCAGGTCCGGGGAGGCCCGGTGAGGTCTCCCCACCTTGGCCAGGTTACGAAACCCTGACTGGGGCCTGGGTCAGCCTCTGGACCTAGGCTCTGTTCTCTGGCCCACCATGTTTCAAAGAGCCTGGGACAGGGTCCTGCAATGGCAGGTAGGTCTTCCCTGCTCAGTCAAGTTAATAAGCTCTGCTGGGCCCCGTGTCAGATCTTCAGCTGGTCCTGGGGTGGAAGCCTCCAGTCCTGGGCTCTGTTCTCTATCCCACTGTTTCTCAAAGTACCCTGGACAGAGTCCCACAGGTCTAGGACAGTCTCCCCTGTTGCCAGGGTTTGGGCCCCAAATCAACTCTGGCTGAGTCTGAGTTTGAAGCCACTAGCACAGGACTCTGTGCTCCTTCCCGTCGTATCTCAAAGTGCCCAGGATGGCGGGGTCCATCAGGCCCTGGAGGTCTCCATGCTTGGCCAGGTTAAGAAGCTCTGATCAGGCCCAAGTCATAGCTCTTGCTGGCCTTGAGGCAGTAGTAGTAGTCAGTGAAAATGCATTGATTGGTTACTACAAACCATTACAATCATCCAGTCATTATGTGTATGAGAACAATAGTGTTCTAAACACATTGGGCCTGATTACGATGACGATGAGACCTCCACCAGCTTGTTGGTGGCGGTCTCACCGCCATTGTAAGCATGTTTTCCGCCCGCCACATTAGGATTACGGGCAGAGGGGTGGGGGTCAGAGAGACTAATCTCCACTAATCTGACATGCTCAAGGAGCTTGTCGGACTGTCGGAGGGCACTTTGATCCCTAAAATGGTGGCGGTGCCATGAAAAGGCTGGCACAAAGGGGCAGTGGGGCCCGTAGGGGCCCCCCCTTTCTCCCTAGCCCTCAGTGTTGGGTTTTCGGGGCCACCTATGATGCCCCCTACATATCCCAGCACCATGAGGCAGGCACCCCATGGTGCCTGCCACATAGTGCAGGCATATGCACAATGTGCGTTTTTTGGACTGCGGCATGTGCCGCACGCCGCAATACCAAAAATACACTTTGCGGTCACCTTGAAGGTAGTCGCATTGTAATTCTGGGTGTGGGACCACCGACAGCTTGTCGGGCAGTCCCATCCCCGATTCAATTATGTCCGACTGCTATCATAATCATCCCCATTGTCCTTTATGTGTCCTATTGTTACAGTGCAGAAGCGTAACTTAACAATCAAAAAATGATTGCAGAGAGAATTCATTACAATTTGCTGTAGCGAGCTAAAAACTTGATAAGATATAACATGACATAACGTGATAAAATATACCATGACACAGCAACGTTAAGAGCAGCAAAAGTGTATTAAAAAGAAGTGAAGCCTCATTTTGGGCTTTCAAGTGCAAGTTTTAGATAACGGAAACTACGCTTAACTGATACAATACATTACGTTGACAGTTAATAAAGTGCAATTTTTTCATGACAGAAACTACTCTGATCTGATACATAAAATAACAACATTGATAGTTGTTAAAGTGCATTCATAAAAACAAGCATTTGCAATGCAATAGGTCTCGCATTTATAGGAGTTTGAACTATTGGCATTGTAAAATTACAATGCCTTTTATTTATGTTTTGGTTTTAAAACAAATAAAAGGCATTGTCATTTACAATGTCAGTAACATAAACTCGCATAAAAGCAGCGTGTGGAGTGCAGCAGTGTGCGGCGTGCAGCAGTGTGAGGCGTGCAGCAGTGTGAGGCGTGCAGCAGTGTGCGGCGTGCAGCAGTGTGTGGCGTGCAGCAGTGTGTGGCATGCAGCAGTGTGTGGCGTGCAGCAGTGTGTGGCGTGCAGCAGTGTTTCGTGTAGCAGTGTGAGGCGTGCAGCAGTGTGCGGCATGCAGCAGTGTGCTGCGTGCAGCAGTGTCGTGCAGCATGCAGCAGTGAGTAATGCAGCACTGTGCAGCAGTGTGTGGCATGCAGCAGTGTGAGGCGTGCAGCAGTGTGTGGCGTGCAGCGGCATGCAGCAGTGTGTTGCGTGCAGCAGTGTGAGGCGTGCAGCAGTGTGAGGCGTGCAGCAGTGTGAGGCGTGCAGCAGTGTATGGCGTGCAGCAGTGTTTCGTGAAGCAGTGTGCGGCGTGCAGCAGTGTGCTGCGTGCAGCAGTGTCGTGCAGCATGCAGCAGTGAGTAATGCAGCAGTGTGCAGCAGTGTGTGGCGTGCAGCAGTGTGCGGCGTGCAGCAGTGTGTGGCGTGCGGCGGCATGCAGCAGTGTGTGGCCTGCAGCAGTGTGCGGCGTGCAGCAGTGTGCGGCGTGCAGCAGTGTGAGGCGTGCAGCAGTGTGAGGCGTGCAGCAGTGTGTGGCGTGCAGCAGTGTTTCGTGTAGCAGTGTGAGGCGTGCAGCAGTGTGCGGTGGGGAGCAGCATGCAGCAGTGTGCGGCGTGCAGCAGTGTGCTGCGTGCAGCAGTGTCGTGCAGCATGCAGCAGTGAGTAATGCAGCAGTGTGCAGCAGTGTGTGGCGTGCAGCAGTGTGCGGCGTGCAGCAGTACATTCCGTATGACTGCCCTCCTCAAATCTGTGCTGCTGCTAGAGACAAACAAACATTGTAAATTATCTACGTATCTAAGACACATTAACATCATTACAAGGCCATGTGCTTGCCCCTGAAAGCTCAGGTAGCCATACTAGCTAAACATTGAGTCACGTCTTGAGCCAATCAGGTGAAGTTTTACAAGTCTTGCTGAATGCTGTTCCTCTTTATCAGACAAAGTAAATTCCAGGACAGAACAGATGAAAATGAAATGTGTCCTTCTCCGATTGGGTAATGTAGTAGCATATAGTCACATATAGTGTTTCCTTGAAGTGGCAGCTCAGCTGCAACTTAATCAGAGGAAAGCCTCTGAATGAAGTAGAGAGTATGGGCATTACTCAAAGGAGCGACCTGCGGCTCTCCAAAGAGCAGACACCCCGTCAACAAACAACCCTATCATCTGCTGTTCTTCGTGGTAACTAGTGATAAAGTAAACATAATCAAACACCGCTCCATAAAAAGAGCCTCAGAGATGCATATTGAGGTGGTTGGGGCAGGGGAGTTTAAACCTGTATTTGTAATCACAGCTCGGAAAATATGCTCCCTCGATAGCAGGTTTTGAATTGATTTTTGCTGGATAGTAAAGTTGCTGGCGTGGGCAGGCAGAGGTTTCTTCCAGTCTGCTTGTGAAAGTCAGAAACAGTGAGTAGATAATGCCTCTTGTTCTCTCTAAAGTTCATTCTTTAACTCAGAGAAATTCCAGGTCATAGTGATGAATATTAGATGCCTTAGATGCAAAAAAACAGGCACTGGGCTCTGCACTGAACCAGCTCAGCACCATGTGGCCCCAGAGCTCAAACACAGCCCAAGAGCACAGAGCGAAGCAGAGTGCGCCCTGCGATGGGAACCCCTCAATGGTAACGGGTCCTTACTCCCAGGGAGGCACTACAAGGTCATACCAAGAGCAGAACGTGCGCTATACTACTGGGTGCAGATGACATAAATATCATAGCTTGAGTGTGACACATGACGAGTGTCAAGTAAAGTGAATTATATTTAGGATATGATGCTTATATAGAACAAACGTGAATAGTTAGATAGTTTTCATTGCAGCCCCAAATCCTTGATGTTTACCCATATGGCTTATTTCTTTGTGAATGGTGCCCCATTCTATCTGTGAAAGCCTGTTTTTTGGTGCAAAGTTCCTGTATGGCCTGCAGACACGCATTGTGCAGCTATAAAGATTTTTGCATGTAACTATTTACTTGTATTTTTTTGCAAAGTACCCGAGGAATGCGGCTTATATGAACATGTAAATAAACATTAAAATGAGGGTAAACGGCTGGATAGCAATAAAACGCATGGAACACATTGTCTAGGGCTGTTGGGATAGACTCTGAGGAAAGGAGGTTGGATTAATCTCACTTAATGACGATGCATTGTTTCAACGGAGCAGTACTGAATTATTTCCTTTTCTACGGCTCACTGTGCTCCTTTGTAAATGATAGGGTTGGGTGTGAAAGGCTAGCTCTCTTAAAACGCTCGGTGTTAGCACCATTGTTATCAGAGACGCTTGAGCCCCGGAGAGGCGCGGAAAAAGTAGGTGTGAAGAGCTGGAGGTCGCTATCTTTATGACACGCACGTGCTCAGGGTCACTGATACTGAGGAAAAGAACCCGACAGAGTCACAGGAAGAAATAACGGGCGGCGAGAGGTGAGGCAGCGGAAGGAGTAAGTAATGGCAGAAATAAAATACCATTACTTACCTGAGAGTGGGGATGGGCACAGACACCGTGTTCTAGAGCCAGGCGTGCCAGGGAGGAACATCTTAATGCTGTTTAAGGATCGAGATGGGTTTAGCGAGGTTCTTCCCATTTTACACAGAAAAGGAAAACCAAAGTATGTGATACAATCATTTGCCGAATCATGCGGGAAATACGAGGTAAATGATACGGTGAAGAAAAGCAATTTATGCAGCCCCTGTGATCAAAGGCAGATTATATGGCATGTTCTGTTGCATTACTGTATGGTAATATATACATTTTAATAGCCGTTTACATATAAATGGATCTCAACGCTATAGAAAAGATCTTTCCCAACAAGCAGGAAGTGGGATAAGGGAGGGGGTGGCAAATGGTGATCACTTTCGCGGCCGCTTTGATGTCCTCAGTGGCCGCGGCTCACTGAGGACATCAAAGGGGCTGCGAAGTGATCAGGCAGTGCTTTTCAGGCTGCCAAATGGTGCGCGCGCCCAGGGCACATGCACTGTATTTGGAGGCCTGAAAAGCCACTGTTTGCACTTCCAAAACTCGCTTACTATAAGTCTCGCCAGAGCAGCGCTAAAGCGCTGTCTCAGACGAGACCTAATGATAGCGTTTTTCATTATGTTGCGGTAGGTAGAATTTAATGACAAACATTGCCAGATCTATGTCCCCATCTGACATTCAATGGGCCAATATAATTAAGGTACAACTAACTACTGAAAATTAATGAAGGCAGAAATATCTATCTAGAGGTGCTTAAATATAGTAGCAAAATGGCAAAGTTCTTCCTGAGCAGGGTCACCACTGCCCATAATCAGTTCAGGGTATAATATGAAAAGTGCAGAGGTTTGAATCAGTAGACTAGGGAGCAGTCAGATACATGCTTATTTACATGCCTATTTACAGGTGCAGACTGCAGTGAAATGACTGCCCTTTCCAGACATTTTATTAACCTGGCCAGTAGATGTAAATCGATGCCCTGCAAGCAGGCGGACATTGCCACCTCCAGAGTCCATACTCCAAACCAAATGAAACATCAGCGTACAGCTGTTTTCTTAGAATGCAAATAATATTAGTAAGAGACTCGGGGCAGATTTATGTAGGACTTGCGCCACTTTTACGCCGCCGTTGCGTCACTATTTGCGTAAACCCTGCCCAACGTTGCGCCCTATTTACATTGTGACGCATCTATGGAGATGCGTCACGGTGTAAAGCCCTGCGCCACATGAATCTTGCGTCAGGTTACATGTGGGCATTTCTACGCAGGGGGGGAGCGTTCCGTCGCAGGAACGCCCCTGAAAAGTGAATCTACAAGATTTCACTGAGTCACTTTTCCAACGCTGGTGCATCAAAACCCTGCGCCTGCTTGAAGCAGACGTAAGGCTTGACGCATCTGTTACAGATAGGGCAAGTTGGAAGAGTGCTGGAGTTGCGTGTCGCACGCAACACTACTTCAGCACTGCGCCAACTTTATGCCCCAGATGCGGCACGCATCTGTTTATTCCTGCGCCATGATGCGCCGCATTGTAAATGCGGTACAAATGGGGGTTATGATGGACGGAGCATCAGAACCAATCAAACACTCACACCCAGTCAACAGATGTGGGTTTGATCCATCACCGTTGTTTAGCCCACTCTGCCACCCCAGTTCAGACATGGCCATATGCAAATCAGTCTGACCCTGTGCCTCATGAGAACAGTCCAGCCCGAACTGCCAAGCCATGCCTTCCCTGGACCGGAAACAAGCTTCCTAGGACTGGTTTCTGGCATTTCAGCCGTCTTCAGCCAGGCTTGCTTGAATCCAGTGGCAAAGTGAGCAAGGGACTCACGTCTGAGCACACCCTGCCAACTTATGGCGAACAAAGCGGTACAAATGGGGGTGGTGATGGACGGAGCATCAGAACCAATCAAACACTCACACCCAGTCAACAGATGTGGGTTTGATCCATCACCGTTGTTTAGCCCACTCTGCCACCCCAGTTCAGACATGGGAATATGCAAATCAGTCTGACCCTGTGCCTCATGGGAACAGTCCAGCCCGAACTGCCAAGCCATGCCTTCCCTGGACCGGAAACAAGCTTCCTAGGACCGGTTTCTGGCATTTCAGCCGTCTTCAGCCAGGCTTGCTTGAATCCAGTGGCAAAGTGAGCAAGGGACTCACGTCTGAGCATACCCTGCCAACTTATGGCGAACAAAGCGGTACAAATGGGGGTGGTGATGGACGGAGCATCAGAACCAATCAAACACTCACACCCAGTCAACAGATGTGGGTTTGATCCATCACCGTCGTTTAGCCCACTCTGCCACCCCAGTTCAGACATGGCCATATGCAAATCAGTCTGACCCTGTGCCTCATGGGAACAGTCCAGCCCGAACTGCCAAGCCATGCCTTCCCTGGACCGGAAACAAGCTTCCTAGGACCGGTTTCTGGATTCAAGCAAGCCTGGCTGAAGACGGCTGAAATGCCAGAAACCGGTCCTAGGAAGCTTGTTTCCGGTTCAGGGAAGACATGGCTTGGCAGTTCGGGCTGGACTGTTCCCATGAGGCACAGGGTCAGACTGATTTGCATATGGCCATGTCTGAACTGGGGTGGCAGAGTGGGCTAAAGAACGGTGATGGATTAAACCCAGATCAGTTGACTAGGGGTGAGTGCTTGCAATGTTCAACACTCCGTCCATCATTTCCTTTGGTTTTGCATTGTAAATGCGGCGCATCATGGGTGGCGCAAGGGTAAACTTGCGTGCCACATCTTTCCTGGCGCATCCCTGCTGATTCACAGAGATGCGCCAGGCAACATAAATCTGCCCCTCGGTACTTCCTGCATCCTCTGCAACATGAGCATGAGTGCGGGTATCCCCACGGTGTAGTGGTTTTAAGAGGTGTAAGTAAACATCTAAGATAAATATATTTTGCTCATAACAGATGGTTCGTATGCAGACCTGAGGATTGAGACTCTGGAAAGAAGATAAAAGAAGGGAAGCTCAGGCCTATCTTGCAAACACCTCAATAGTTTTGATGTAGGTACAAGCTCTATATGCTTGCTTTACTCGTAATATAAATTGTCCATAGTTTTGCTGTTGAACCCAAATCTCATTTATCTGTAATTCAGCTAAGAAATATTGATACATTTCCATTCCGTTGACTTTGTGGATTTTGGCATTGTCTTGATGCTCTTTCCAAATACATGCTTTCAGGGATTGCACGGGATCATGTTTCAAGCAGTAGCAACACTTAACGAATAATGCATAAGGAGATGTAGAAAGGTTAATCATGACAAACTGTAAATGTAGTTGGCTAACAAGCTATAGGTAGATCAAACACCATCCTAATTGCCTCTGATTGAATTTGTGCCGAGTCAGGGTGCAGTCTGGTGCCACAGGTAGGAGCCCCATAACTAATGGGTAGTTTGAATTTGGCTCTAAAAACGTCATAGGAACGCTAGTTCCGGTGAGGCTATACAGCCTTATTGGTCTTAGTTGATGCTGTAACAACTGAGCCCAGCTTTTCATGGATTTCAATTGGGTTTTCAATGTTAATTTTGAATCAATCGAGATTCAAAGGGGCAGATTTATGAGGCCAGTTGCGCCATCGGAACGTCACTTTTTGTGACGTTCAGTGGCGCAGAAGCCTGCGTGATATTTATCAGGCAGCACTGAGCCACTTTTTGTGGCTTAATGCTGCCTCATAAATATCAGTCCCTTCAACGCAGTGTTCTGCGTTAAAGGGGCGTGCAATGGGTGTTGCTGGGGGCGTTCCCAGCAACATCCATGGCCTTTTGACACTGCCCCAGATTTACGAGAAATCGTAAATCTGAGGCAGCGCCAAAAGCTTACGCCTCCCCAGGGGAGGCAACAGGGAGGCGCAACGGGGAGAAATATCTTTATTTCTCCTCGTTTTTCCTTTTTCTATGTGTGCTGCATTCTGCAGCACCCATACAAAGAGGAAAAACCTCTTGTGATTATTTTTGTACAGAAAGGTTTCCCTTCCTGTACAAAAATATTCATCTCCGCAACGCAGGCACCCTTGCACCATGGTGCAGAGGTGCCTGCGTTGGCGCAGGCAGCCCATTATGCGCCGGCGCCGGCGCAGGGGAAAGGAACAGGAATGCGCCGCATTTTATAGATTCGGCGCATCCCTGCCCATTTCTTTTGCCGTAGGGAAGCGCAGCAGGAAGGCCTGCTGCGCTTCCCTACGGGTAAACCTCATAAACTGCCCCAAAGTTTCTGGTATTTTCCAATCCTTCAACTTCCGCCAGAGAGCGGCCCGATTAACTTTATCAAAAGCCACACCATAGCCAAGAAACAAACATACAATAGAGACTTTTGGACTACTGTTTTTTTGCCAGCAGGATTATAGAACATACATTATCTAGAGTTTCATTGCCTCTTCTAAACCCTCTCTGACAGAAGGGTAAGATTTTAAGAGAATTGTTCCAGATTTCCAAATCTGCCAGTACTAATTTAACGAATATTTTGGGCCCGATTCACAAAGGTAAACAAGGACGAAAGTCTAACTTTACAACTTTCGGTATTTACATAGGGCATTTATGAGTAGTAAAGCTAGACTTTTGTCTCAGTTAAACTTAAGTTTTGGTCTTAAGTTTAACTGAGACAAAAGTCTAGCTTTACTACTCGTAAATGTCCTTGTGAATGCCGAAAGTTGTAAAGTTAGACTTTTGTCTCAGTTTACCTTTCTGAATTGGGCCCTTTGGCTTCCGAATCCAACAAGCCTACTGTACAGATGTTTCTGGCTTGTCTGTTGCTCCCTTTTTAGGTCTCGCCTGACCCAGCGCATGCGCTGGTCTGGCAAGACATTTTGTGAGGGCTCCAAAAAGTGCTACCAGGCCAGCCTAGAGCTACAGTGCATGTGCGCGTGCGTCGCGCTTTACCGCGATTACTTTCACTTTCGCAGCTGCTTTGATGTTTGATCGCGATTGCGATCACTTTCGCGGCCGCTTTGATGTTCTCCGTGAGGCTTCAATAGATTGCAGCAGTTAAAACAAGCATTGGCATAGCCAATAGGTCTCGCTTTTGGGACCTTATAAGTGTTTAGTTATGCAACTGTTGCATGACTAAACACTTATAAGGTCCCAAAGGCGATACCTATTAGCTATGCCAATGCTTGTTATGTATGGGTTGTAGAACAGATCCCTGCCAGTTCTCTAAGATAGTGCTAGAATTTAAAGCACCATTATAAAATTTCAGTAGAATATCTCCCCATCTGCTGGGTTCATGTTTGACATTATTAAGATCTGGTGCCCCATTAATTTTCAGAGCAGCCATGGTTTTAACTATGTCAGATTTTTCCCATCTCTGGATTGCACAAGCCTTTGATAAATCTTTTGCTGGTCCAATAGCCCCTGTTCCATCTCTTTGGAAGGTCTGCGATTGTTACTAATATTTACTGTGCAGTTATTTTCCTTAAGATAGTACAGTTGCAATAGATATTTCTCCAAAGTCTCTCCATCAGTACCGGTCATTCCTGGAGAAGAGCAAACCAATTTCCGAATATGTTTCCAAAATTCTGTGTTATCCTTGGTCCTTGCCCATTTGCAGATAATATGCCATCTATTGCTATCAAATTCTGATTTTCCTTTCCAGCATTTTGCACTATATTCTCTTTTTCAATTTGGTGATTAGAAATTTACCCACCACCTGTAGTTTTTTCTTTTTTGTAGTTTCACAATTTCTTTCTTTAAAGACCTTAATTCATCCGTATACCATGACAAATCCATATGAGGATTACGTTTGCATGCCTGAGGGGTGCTAGTCAAACTCCTTGAGGTTCATCTTGGTTGGTAGTGTTCCACTAATTTGGAGACGATATTGACCAATAGGTTAACTAGAACATTATCCTCAGGTGTCCGGAGTAATTCTTTCACTAAATAATCACCTGTGCTCGCCCCCCCCCCCCACCACCCAATTAGGGCAGCGGAGTGTCGCTCCCCCTGCTGCCAGTGCAGCAGAGGTGAAAAATAATGTTGAAATCAAATGAATTACCATTTTATTTATCACTGCTCCCAGCCTGTGCAGTGTTTGAGGGCGGGGCATTGCTGCTGACTGGCAGCAGGGGAGTGCTGCTCACCAGACCTGTTTCCACTGCACATGCCACTTGGGCTGGCTGTCTTTCAACAGCCTGCCTGACATGTGCAGTGTAGACCTATCCACCTAGCTGTCTTAGACAGCTGGGTGGAGAGCAGACACAGGCTCCCTGTGCCTGCTGGAGCGTCAAGGCAGCCCTCTCCAGCCAATCCTGGCGCTACTCTCATGCTGCTCATGTGCAGCATGTGAGCAGCATCAGGATTTGGAGAGGGTTGGCTGAGTCTCCAGAAGTATTTGATCTGTCTGCACTCAAGACGAGGAAGCATGGGCAAGTACGTTTTACTTTTTATTTAAAAAAATTTGGCCCACTGACAATCACTGTGAGAAACTTGCATTGCCGTGAGCCTTAATAAAGGGAGATCTCAGTCACAGCTCGTTATATTAAATTTGTTAATGAGCCGTGATTGAGAGCTTTGAAATGCAAGCCTAAAGGCATTGTTATTTATTTCAGTGCCTGCCTCTGGGTTTTGTGCTTGGCTGAATGACTCTCTACTGTCGAGAGTCACCGCCCACCACTGCTGAGTGATGCTTCCACTGATCATAATCTGCTTGTGTTGGTTGGTTCCATTTGACTCACTGTAGTCTACAGTCCTCATCTGATGAGGACATGCTCTTGATCTGCTCTTTGCAGGTAGTTTCCAGGTTAAAAATAAATCTGACAATGAAAATCGCTTTTAGACCCAGGAAGAATTTTAAACAAGATTTCCATTACTAAAAGCTGAATGTAGACAAAAGTGTAATACAAGATGTTTGGCACAGTCCTCTTTTTATGCTTGTCTCGCAATGGTATAACTGGTTGAAAACGTCCATTGAGATTAACAGCCCATGGTTGTACAACATGGCCCAAAAGCGTTCATTACCACCACATATGTTACGGGGAAATAAACCATTTCTGACATTTTACAATATTGCTGAAGTTTCACTAGTGATGGATCTTGTAGGACTGCCTAAGAGAATTCCTCATTTACATCCCCCGTTAAAATTATTTCATGTTCTGGTAATACCTGCTGCAAGATATCAAGTTGTTCCAAAGGTACTCTGTGCATTATTTTCTTTCTTGAATTTTGAATCGGCTGGAATGTAGCTACGTAACAACAGAAACAATGCTTTATCTCTGTCATCGAATGTAATGTTCATTATTAGTACATAGCTTGGCTTAGTCTTGATTACTGGGCAACTACAATTTATTTTTCTTGCAATGTAAGTTACACAACCTCCTCTCAGCCTTCTATGATAAGCTAGTTTTGTAGCAGGTTAATATAAGTATTGAAACCTGGTAGACCAACAATTGAGTTTACCCAAGTTTCTTGTAAGCAAATGATGGAAAAGTGGCATATCCATGATGAGAAGTCTCTGTCAGTTATTCAATTTTTGGCTCCTGCTGTGTTCCAGAATAGACAGAGTGGTACATTCATATTCTTCATGGACCATAGGACTTCCTTCACCTAGGCCTTCTTGTGGTGTGTCATCAATTACCTGATCTCCAGTCTTCAGGTACTGGTGCTTGAGCCACACCTGTAAACGTGACTCGCTGCTCCACCAAACATGTTGCCATCCTGTTTCTGTAAACAAACAATGATTCGGTCTGCATAACTTTGTTGGAAGCTCCCTCATGCGCTTGTTAAAACACTTGAGTTCAACAAATTTGTGTTGTTGGAAGTGTGCTTACTTGTCTCAGTAGATATTTTTTTTTAATGGTGTTGGATACTTGGCTTCTGCTTCCTGTACTTCGTCAATATTCCTCTCCAAAAATGTCCTTTTTTGTAGCACGATTAACTTCACAACGCCTAGGTTCGCACAACTTATTTCAGTGGCCTCTATTATCTTATTACTTCCCACCCATCTGTCCTCTACACATTCCACACATTCAAGATCCCTTGATTTGATGGCTGCACTGGCTGGGATGGCTTCAGAAAGTCACAGGAGGGTGCCCCTGTTTAGTATATCATGTCTGCCTTCTCCATAATTGTTGCAAATTGCGTTACTGGTCGACTGAGGTATGAGCCCTGGTCAAGCAGCAACCACAATCTTAGTCAAGGTGAGGAACAGGGAAACCCTAAATTAACCTGTGCTGACTCTCTGGTAGTTTGGCACAGAGTAGTCAGGCTTAACTTAAAGTCTGTGTGTAAAGTATTTGTGCAGCACTTCAAAGAGTAAATAGTGAAAACCCCACACAAAAAGATCTCACACAAATTCATTAAAATCATTCTGACTTTAATAAATGAAAAAGACCAAAACTACAAAAATCCAAATAGTAGAACTGAAGATATTGATTTTTAAAGTTTAGAGTGAAAAATACCAACAAAAAGCAAGAACCGCTATTGGGGATATCTCGGCACGGTGAGCCGGGACAAAGTCCCAAGTGCAAGCCAACCACGATGTTATGCAAGTCTGCTGCAGGTACCCAGTTAGGCTCGCTTAACAGAGTACCTTAAATCCTCGTTAGGGAGCGCTACATGGAACAACGTCGCAGACGTGTTGCGAGAACGAGGCAATGCGTTGCTTTTGAGATGTGGCGAGGCTGTGGTTCAAGGTCCTGTTGCGTCAATGTCGAGAGTCCTGTCGACTGGGTTCATGATGCGATTTCAGGTGTCGAGGATACGAGGGTCAGCAGAGGCGATGTGCCGATTCCGATGAGCAGTGAAGCAGCGATGCAGAGTTTCGCCATCATTGTCAAGGCAGCCATCATTGAGGGATGTGAGGAGCTTGTGATGGGACTGTGTCACGCAGTGGCGGCTCAGAAGGTGATGCATTGGTCCCAAGATGTGGGAGGTGGCAATAATACGAGTCTCATGTGACTGGTCCAATCCAAGCAGCAGAGGCAATACGTCACTTCTACTTGTGGATGTGCTGCTCGGTTGAGGAGATGCTTCGGTTCTGCTCGGGTATGGGTCACTCATCAGAGAAAAGGAGTCGGTTCTGCTGGTAAGCACCATAGGCCCACTTCTAAGGGTCCAGGACTGCGGTGGCACCACTTGGCAGGGTAGACTCACAGATGACATATTCCAGGTGCAGTGGATGGAAGCCTGTTATGTCCCTGAGGGTTCAGATCAGGAGGGTCAAGAGATGCAGGTCCAGGCCTTCTCACCCAAAAAAGAGATCAGGACACCAATACATGAAGTCCAGCAGAGTGCAGTCCAGCAAGGTGGCAGTCCTTCAGCAGCACAGCAGTTCTTCCTGGCAGAGTCTCCACAGGTCCAGAAGTGTACTGAAGTGGTGGTGTCTGATTTTCAGTATTTAAACCCAGTGGTGCCTTTGAAGTGTTGGAGACTTCAAAGACATGCCTTTGAAGTGCACAAAGGTGCTCCGTTCTTGCCCTGGTTCCTGACTTACAGGTGGGTATGTAGCCCTTTGTGTGTGGGCAGGACACAGCCTATTCCGGTGTAATTGAGGCTGTGCCCAGCTCCTCCTCTCTCATCCTGCCAGGGATGGCCCATTGAGACATGTCTAAGCTCCCATTTTGTGTGGCTGTCTAGGATGAAAACACAAAGCCCAACTGCCAACTACACCCAGTCATGGGATGAGAGACAGGCTACAGTCCCCAAATGGCTAACGCAACAAAATTGCCTAGTTTCAAAAAGTGGGACTTTCATAATTGCAATTTAATATCTGACTTCACTATAGGTTTGGATTTTAAATCAGGACTCCAGAGACACCTGACTTAAAGGCTTTATCTCCCCCTAATTGCTAATTACACTTATAAAAATGTAATACGGTAATTTCAATGTTCTCCTATGGAAGAGGCAGGCCTTGAAGTAGTGAAAAATTAATATGAGAATTTTTCACTACCAAGATATGTCAAACATAAGTACATGTCCTGCCTTTTGCATGCAGCGCACACTGCCCTCTAATTTGTCAAGGGCCTACCTTGGGTTGACTTATATATATAAAAGAGAAGGTTTGTACCTGGCAAAATGTCTATTTTGACAAATTTGGTGTCTGAGTGATTCACCAGTCCCAAGTTACACTGCCTGTAAATGGACCCATTGCCATTGTGAATCCAGTAACAGTGCTCTTTTAATCATATTTAATCCACCTTCTTCTCGTTTGTGAACAAAAATGAGATGCACACTTTATTAACCACAGTGAAAAACTGTTTAAAACATAATTCCTCCCCTTGTAACAATATAGATGTCATTCATGATCATAAACAACCCAATGCATTTTGGGAGGTGTCACTTCGTCAGGGGTAGCTAAAATGTGAAGGTTGAGAAAGATTCCTGTCACAATTAACATGAAAAAACATATTACAAACAAACAGAAAACACTAAGAGTGCATCTAATGCAGCCTAGGCTAAATTTGGTCATAAGTTCCATTCCCAAGCATTTTTCACAATAGAAAGGAATGGTTCAGTGCGGAATTGTGACTAAATCTCTCACAGTAGGTTTGGGCACCTATTTAAACTCTCTGTTTCCTGCCACAAACCTCAAGTACAACTCCCCCACTTTGGTTTGCCCTCCTTGCGTAATAGTGTGTCGCGATGCAAACAGATCAGGCCTGCCTAGGGCTTCCACAGTTTACTTGACACAACTCAGCCACAGGATTCTAATCCCTAAGTCACAAGGAAGACAATCAATAATAACTTCCCAGTTGAACGATACTTTCCGATTGCTCCAAATCGAGGTCCAAAGTGGGACAAGCCTCACCAGGTCTACCATGTAGGGCAGACCCAGTTCCTCATGTAGGAAATAATGTGGCCTACCTTGCCCTACTTTCAGTAGGTGCCTTCGACAGCAATTCTGCTCCTGTTGAAGCCTGGTGCATTCCTAAAAGACCCATATCCAAGCCCCATAAGTCAGAGCGGATGTGCATTTCAATTTATATACCTCTAGGAGGAGTAAAATGGGTTTGCCACTCAAATGTTTCATGACACATCACACAAAGCCTCATGTGAGAGGTTAAAGCAAAGGCAGCGATTTGAGGTGCAAGGTAGGAAACTACTTCTATAGTCAAAGGTCACTTCAAGGTAGGGAAATTCAGTCAGCTTTGTAATGTGATTTCCCTCAATAGATATGGGTATGACCTTGATTCTTTGCTGTCCACTCACCATATAGTGAGTTGAAGATATATTGGGTTCGAAGTCTAAGCTGGATCCTGCCTATTACATTTCTTAAATTTGGGAAATATAACTGAGAGCTGCCAGGAAATTGAAATCCTCTGAGGAGCTATAGCATTCAGAATATTGGTAATGATGGGGCCCACAAATTGGTGTTTTCTTTAGAGTGGTCTATTGGGAACCCATCAGGACCCGGTGTTTTTGTCGGCTGGAAGAGATAGCTATGGGCACCTCTCCAACAGTAAAATATATTTCGATGGGGAACGTAGGGGTGTCATCTACCTGAGACTTATACTGATTATGCTGAAAGGAATATATATGTTTAAAATGATTGGTCCAACTATCTGCGCTAATGGTGGTGCCCAACCTTACTCTAAACACCCACAGTCCACCTCCCAGTCACAATATCCAAAAAATCCTTGGTATCTCTCTCCTTACAAGTTTTAATTAGACGTTCCCAAATTTCCTCCTTGAGGATAAGCTTTGCTTGTATAATGGCTAATAACAGAGTTTGTGGTCGTGTATATGTGTGTATAGGTGTGACTGACACAGTATCTGTGAGGTGTGTGTGCATGTAGTAGTGTTTGTATGCATGTGTCTCTGTGTTTGCAAGAAAATATCTGTAGTTGTGTATGTAGGTGTGCAACTGAGTTGTCTGTCAATGTATGTGTGCGGGTGTATGCGTAATTGTGTCTGTGAATTAATGTGTTGAGGTGTGTGGAAGTGTACATGTGTGTGTGACTGTATGGGGCTGTCTGTGTGGCTAATTGTGAGTGTAGGATTTTCTGGGTGGATGTACATGTATATGTATGTTACTGACTGTGTGTGTGAGTGTAGTTGTGTGAGTGTGTTTCTGTGTATCTATGTTTTATATGGGAGTTTTTCCTGTTATGTGTATTTATTTTTGGTTGTATATTTTCTCTTCTTGTGAGACTGTTTATGTATGTGTGCTTATGTATTGAGTTTGTCATGTTCTGTATATGTGAATATGCATGTGTGTGTGTGTGTTTTGTGTGTGCGTGTGTGTGTGTATACGAGTAATGAGTAATGATAGTTATGAAATGTGTGTGTGTGTCTACATGAGAGTATGTTAGGGTGTGAATTGAGAAAGATGGAGACTGTCCCGGTGTGGTGTGTTGTCACTGTGTTCCCTGGCCTTGTAGCATCTCAGGTGAAACTGATCTCATCTGTATTTAATTTCACTGATGGCTTTTGACGACCATTCTCCCCTTTACACTGGGTCCATATATAATGTGTTTGGGCCTAACTGTAACATAATAATGATGCTTCTTGATATATAAGTGGTGATTCACAACATAACGTGCCCGCCCCTAGAATAATGTAGGTCCTGGGAGAATGTTTGGAATTATGTGACATACTGGAGACACCCATAGCCTGATGATGCCAGATTCTGGCAAAATTCTGTCTTGGCTTTATGAAGATAATTTTTTGTATAATGGTGTCAATTTTTAGTTTAATGTGGGCACTCATTTCATGGTGATGCCTACTACTAGCACAGTGCGTTTCTAACTTAACAAGAAATTCCAGGCATTCCCTGGGGAGGCATGTTATGATGGCAACCATTTGTGACTTCCTGCTGAGCCGTGCATAATGGTGTTCATTTTCATCCTATTGTGGACATCCTTGACATGATATTGCCCATGCCTTTCATTATGTTCACCATGCCATCATGATGGCAAGTCGGTCATCAATGTGCCTGTACTAGCAGTTATAAACTATTATAGTCGTGGATTGTGTGTTTAAACAATATTTGATTAGTTAACTAATAGGGGACACTTGCATCTTACTTGTTGGTGTAAAGCAACAGATCTGAAAGCCTTTGTAACAAGTCTCCTTTATCCATTTATTAATATATGCATTCATCGAATTACCCATTTATTCATCCACTTAAGTCAAATGACCCATGCATCCAGCCATGCACTTATTTATGTCTATGCATTCACCAACCCATTCATCCATGCATGCACTCACCAGTTCATGCAGCATCTATCTATACATGCATTTACCCATTCATCCATATGCTCAATAACTCACTCAACCAGCCACCCCTTCAGCCACCCCTTCATTTTTTCATTCATGCACTCAATCACTCACTTCTTCTAATCAGTTTATTAGTTTTAAAAGTGCTGTCAATGGATCATATATCACTCTTTTTTTGATAATGTACATCTCAGATGCTTAGTCTAATATTTTCTCCTACTCATTTTTGTGTAAAATTCTATCCTTTGTCTTCAACTTTGTATCTAGCCTCTTCTGGATTCCTAATACTTCCTAATAGACTGGCTCCTATCTATAACTTTAAATGCCTCCCATTCCACAAATAGTACATCATGTAATGGTTCTGTCGGATCAATTTGCAAACAAACCTTCTTACTACTATAGGGAAGTACAATTGATAGATCATCCCTTAGGTGTCAAACAAAGTACCACAAAACACATATGCACATAGGCAAAAAGTTGAATAAATAAAGACATTTATCTTGCTTCAACACAATCCATTACCCATAGACATAATACAGAGTGAGAGGACAGGTTCTCAATTTGAAGTGAATATAAAGTGCTCATGCAAGTAGTGTTTGTGCTATTTACAAATAATACTGTACAATTTATTTACATATTATTAGGTACGCGGCATGGCCAAGCAAGATTGCCAGCAGGAAGCGTTTCCGAGCAGCTCTGTGGCTGCCCCGCAAAATCCTGCAGGATCTGCAAAAGCGGTGATCTCCCCACGCCATCTCTCACCTCATTAACTCCCGCATGCACCCCACAACGATGGGGGTTCCTGGAGTGCCAGGGCTGTACTATAATCTGGAATTCATGGCCCATGGCCGCCAGGCGAGAGGGGCAGTCGGACAGGCCCTGCAGCAGGCTGGAAGGCCAGGAGACACCCAACTGCGATGATCAGAGCCACTGGGGTACCCAGGCTGGCGTGGTGGTAAGGAGCCTGGTATGACGGAAGTGGCTTTTCCCACCGAAGCAAAATCCCCCCCTCTGAGAAAGAAGAAAGATGGAGTGCTGAGAAGGCTGCACTGCAACCTGCTCTCTCCACGTGGCACGGCAGCCCTCTCCCCCCAGTCGGACGAACCGATTGCCAGGGCCCAGTAAGGTGTTGGGCTGCGGTGAGCTGAGAGCCGGGCGCACTCGAGAGAGTGCCAGCCCAATACGAGCAGCATTAAGAGGAGGGTCTTCTTAGGCCAACGACTCCTGCCCTGCAGGAGGCCCCGGCTTGACATTGGAGGGAGTCGGGCCTTTACTGTGAAACACTGCACCTTGAGGGATACAGTGATACAAGCACCCTACTGGCTGAAGAGTTGGGCTGTGGATCTTCTCTTCTGGGCAGCATGGAGGCGAGGCGGCAATCAGTGGATGACAAGCACCGCCATATGTGGAGGCCAGTGTGACACAGCCCCTTCTTGAGCCCTCAGATAAGTACCCTGCCTAGAGGTGATCCCTGGCTGCAAACCACACCCCCCCGGGGACCAGCTGGAAGATTTCAGGTGGGGAGCCAATAGACCTCGGGTACAGTGAGTATGGGCACCACATACATTGTCCTGGACAGGCCGGAAGGGTAGGGCCCAGGTGAATATTTGCCAAACACTGTCATTGGACACCTTGGTGGATAAACCCTCAAGGGTGGAACTCCCAGCAGCTATCCAGGGATCCGGGGTTGCATTAGAAGGCAAAATCAAGACTGTGGCCCTAGAGGTAAATCTTCTTTGTACAGACCTGCAGAAAGTAGCCGATGAGGTCCAGGTTCCAGAGGGATCCATTCTGGAACTACAAATGGAAGCGGTGACACTCAAACGGCAATTGGCCACAGTCACTTCCAAGACTAGGATGCTGGAAGCAAGTGCGGAGGACGCTGAGGAGAGATGCCGTCAGAATTACCTATGCCTGTTGGGCTTACCAGAGCGGGCAGAGGGAGCAGAGACAGAGGCCTTTGTAGAGCGTTTGATCTGGGAAACACTCCTACCTGTGGGCCTCTCACCATTCTTTGCTGTCGAGCGGGTGCACCGGGAACTGGTGGCCAATTCTAAGCAGGGAGCACCCCCAAGGGCCATTATTTTCCACATACTTAATTACAGGAAAAGGTACTCTGTGCTAAGAGCAGCCTGAGAAGCTAGTGACACTGGTTTTAAGAATCACAAAATATAACTGTGCCCCGATTATTCTCACAAAGTGCAAAAAAGTTGAAAAAGCTTCCTGGAAGTTCAAAGTAAACTGCACTCTATTGAACTCCGATATATGTTGCTGTTCCCAGGAAGATCAGGACATATTCGAGATGGGACAGGGGCAATTCTTACCATATGCCAAAATAGACAACACAGTGAGGGAACTCCGAAACATGTACCCGGTGGCGCCGCCGCCTTCACATACTCTCCGAGGATTGCTCCATTGGGGAGACAGTAGACATCTGATTCCCCTCTTCTATGGGGCACTCTGTGAGGACCAAACTAATAGAGACAATAAGGCGAGAGCTGCATGGGAGTTGGAGTTAGGAGGTCCATTAGAGGATGCAGACTGGAAGCATGCATGTGCCTTACTGAAGACGGTGTCCTCCAATAATAGATTTAAAGTGATTCATTTTAATAATTTATACCGCACCTACATGATACCAACCAGGCTCCATAGCATCGGCCCAAGCAGGGGGGCAGGTTGTTTGCGTTGTGGGGAAGATGGGCCACATTCTTGTACCTATCCTGGCACTGTGTAGAGGTCTATAATTTCTGGCAACTAGTAGTTCCCCTTGTCTCAGCTGCGGTGGGCGTTGTTGTCCCCATGACTTCCGGTGCCTGTCTGTTGGAGGGGATCAAAAAACCCAGGGGGCATAAGACATCATACAAGCTGCTCCAATTGGCATTGCTGCTTGCATTAGGCTGGATGGTTCCAAGGATCCCAAATGAGGGGTTGTGGATAAAAGATGTGTTGAAATAGGGAAATGTGCAGTAGCAGCATATGAAACTGTCCCGCACAGATGACAAAGTGGCTGAGGATTTGGACGCGTGGGCTCAACATTGATCGCCTTTAATGAATATGTTATGTCTGACAGGGCTTTAGATGGGGAAGACCAGAAATGAATGGAATATTGACACCCATTGTAAGTGCCTTACCGAAAGCTGAACCTGGGTTGTGACTCATTCCGCTAAACAGTGCATTATGGATAGGGAGTTGGTGGACTTGCTCCAGTCTGATGGAGGAATGATTATTGTATCCTCTGATTATCTTACTGGCACCTATGACCTTGCACTTTATGTTATGTTGAGCTATATAAAATGCAAAAATAAAAGTTTAAAAAAAGATACATATATTATTCAGTACACTGTCCACATCATGATTTCAGAAGTAGTTGTGGTTGTATATTCATAAATGCAAATATCAATAACAGCCAGTCTCAATGGTATAGCAGAAATATGATCATTGACGTCTCGACCTCAAACACCCAAGGTGTGCCTGACCACATCCACTGGAGTCTTGATCAGGACAACGAAGGACAATGAGCCATATGGAGGCACCCTCGACAGACGAGTGAGAGTCTTCAGAAATGGTGGTTCCAAGAGATCGACAGCCAAAATGACCTTCTACAAAATACGACTTCAGCCCACAACTTTCTCTCAAAAGTGGTGCAATTTCCCAAGGTAGTGGCTTTATGCAACAAGATGTATGTTAGCAATACAGCTAAGGATTAGATTTTTCCTCCTGACGCAAGTGCTGAAGTAATCCTTTGACTTTTATTGTTTTTGGGGCCGAAACTGGGTTGGGTGAATGTGAGATACAATATTGAAAAGAAAAAGCAATACCTGTTGAACCGTCCCATAAGAGAGGTCTGTAGCAGAATTTGAGTGGAAGAGATTGGGGGTGTGACATACTATCATTCACTTTGTCTGTTGGCCAGCCTGGCCTCAGAACCCTGTTTCCTGTTGTGTGTTGGTCCATCCAATCGCACACCTCTCATTGCTCTCTGAAAAAGAAAAGTTTTACACTCCACCATTAACTTTATTTTTTCGAGGAATAGCAGCACAGACTCCCAGATCTCGTAAATGTCTCTTGATATCTGAAAAATATGCTGTCTTTTGCTGAGCTGCAGTGAAATAGTCTGGGAAAAGGGACCGCAAGTGGTTTTCAGACCTGAAATGTTCAGTGGTCCTGGTGTACAGCAGAATGACATCTCCCCAATCTCTGTAGCGAAGAAGGGGGGTGCACCACCGGTCTGGAGGGCAAGCTAGGGGGCTCGCTCCAATGCAAGGTACTTAAATGGTGCCTGAGGGGTCACCTTAGTGATCAGCCATTTCTACAAGATATGCTGCCATGTCAGTCGACTCCACTTCCGAAAACCACGGCCCAGATGTCGTTGCAAGTCTCGCGCTATGTATTCGAGGAATCTTGCTCTTTCGATATGATCAATGACTTGTTTGCAAGGCGTTAATGGTGGGGTGAATTTCGACAACTACTTCTTCAGTCTCTTCAACCTTATGCACTAGCTTGTGTTGTCACTCAGCAAGCTCATGTCTGCCACCACCTTTTCAATCTTAGCTTCTAGGGCTTCCCTATTAGCAGTGTTAGCTTTCAGGATCTTTTCCATCTCACTAGCAGGAGAAGATACCTGTTCCTTTCCTGTCAGTGCCTGTGGTGTTCCACCTGTACATTGCTGGGTTTCTGGATTTTGGGCATGCTGTCCCATATTGGCTGTCTGCTCCCTATTTGCACTCACTATGTCTCATTAGCATATGATGATCTCTCCTGCACTCCTGGGGGGGGGGGGAGGGGGGAGGGAGGGAGGTCATTGCGTTGTTTATTGTTTAACTATTTTTCCTTAGTTGCTAGGGCCACCTCGCTCCAGTGCCTAGCGGCCACAGTGCTTTCGCAGAATGACCGGTGGTTCTTTTATTAATAATTTAAGGGATCTCTTAGGTCAGTTACACATTGATCCGATCAGGCTCTAGTTGCCTCGTGCCAGGCACTTAATTTACAGCAACTGGTCTCACCTGCTACCCATCAAGCGTGCCAGGCATTAGATACTGCTTTTTTCCAACCTCCATTCATCGGTAGGGAAGCCGACTACACTTGTTTGGCCAGATGATTTCTAGGTTCCAATCCATTGAGACTATAGTTTTGGAGAGAGCAATGTTGATATACAGAAGCAGGGGGTGAGGGGTACCAGAGCATAGGGTAAAAATAAACCTTCTGATTTCTCTACCTTCTTAGAGAATACTCTCCCACATTTCACAGGCGATACTATCCAGGATGCTGAGGCATTCAGCGCTTGGGTACTTCATGGCAGTCATTCTCTGCCCCCGATCAGAAGTTGCCCTTTGAAAAGAAGAGACCTCTGGGCACCCTGGTGTGCAACAGAGCTACTAATATTCATTCAAGAAGCATGTCAAACAGTTGGAGCGTAAATAACACTCACATTATTGTCTGACTGAAAAGGAGCATTATAGGTCAGCTCTGAAAGATTATCATAGGGAAATTAAGAAAGCGTAGTGCACTTTCCATACGGCCAAACCAGTAGGGCTGAGATCTCCCCTAAGGAGATCTTTAAAACCCCCAAACATTTTATGAGCTCCCAGGCTATTACTGGAAGCGTAACAGCCTTAGAAGGCATTTGTCAAACGTTAGTTACTTTTTTCAAAGATGAAATCCACACTGAGCTGCTGCCGGATTCAAAGTTAAGCCTGCTGCCCTTATGAGTCAGGGCACCCGGCCTCTTCAGGAAGACTGGAGTCAGTTGGGACACATTTGGTCCATTCTCCACTATACAAATCGAACAAGTTCTTAGACAGTTCAACTCGGGCTCTCCTAGTGACCTCTTTTTTCGTGGTCTCTTCAGCTGAAGTTATTCTGCCTTTTCTCACTAAGTGGCATATTATCAAGGACGGCGTTAAAAATTGTCGCCGGTTTAGCGGCAGAAAACTGCCGCTAAAGCGGCGATAATGGGCTTGATAATATGCCGCAGAGAATTCCAATAGAAGTCCATGTTCTGGTGTCAACATGGGCTTCTATTGGAATTCTCAAGGGCATATTATCAAGCCCATTATCGCCGGTTTAGCGGCAGTTTTCTGCCGCTAAACTGGCGATAATTTTAACGCCGTCCTTGATAAAATGCCCCTAAGCTTTTTAATAGTCCTGTTGACTCCATAGTGGTGCCTTCAAGATGGAAAAGAGCAAAAGTACTTCCATTAGTAAAAAAAACCATTTCTCTATCCCCTTAATATTGCCAAATTTTCGTCCTATTGCTTCTCCCGGCCTGTGCTAAAATGCTGGAAAAGTTGGTTAATGCACTGCTCTTCTGGTTTGGAAGAGGATCATCTATTGCACCTTACTCAATCGGACTCTCGCTCGCAGCATACTATGGAGACAACTTTTCTTGAGGTATCTGAAGTCATTAAATTCACCTTGGATGAAGATAAAGGTACTGCACTTATATTGCTTGATTTATCTGCAGCATTCAATGCTGTCTTCCATCTGATTCTTTTTCATGGGGCGGCTGAGCTGAGTATCACAGGGTGAGCCTGGAGGTGAATTACATCTTTTTTGTAGAAAAGAGAGACAGAAATTTGGCTGGCGCCTTACACGTTGTCCAGCAAGCAATCAAGGTTTGGTGTGCCTCAAGACTCTTCATTCAACCCTACATTGGTTGATATGTATATGGCACCTCTGATCAAATTTATTGAATCCTTTGCGGATGATACCCAGCTGATTTTGCTGTTTGATCCCAGTTTGGAAGTCATAGGCTCCACCATTCATTCATGCCTGGCTAATGCATTCATCTGACTACAAGAGAGCCTTTTACAATGCAATGCTGATAAAACAGAGTTCATTCTATTTGCGCAGGTGGATAGCAGTGGGTGTACAGCTGTTGGACGAAGAATTTTCCACCCCCACCCTCAAATTCAATAGCTAAGAAGCTTGGAGTTAGGATTGACGAGCTTGCATTTCACTCTGTGATGCTTTCGGTGGCTGGGACTTGTTTGGGCCTTCCACGCTCAATAAGAAAGTTTTTAGATTTTCTTCTCGTATCTGCCCATAGGACAGGTATCCACGCACCAATAACTGCGAAATTGGGTTACGGGTACATACTCTACTTGGCCACTCCTGTTAAATGGGTTAAAAGATTGCAAACAGTACAAAATGTGGCAGCATGCCTGATTTTTGGCATTTACAGAGGGGTATCGGTCACTCGACATATATATAAATTACACTGGCTTCCCATGAGGAAAAGGATTCTCTTTAAGGCTTTGGTTTTTGTACATCAAACCTTCTATAAGCGTGACCCGCAATAGCTGGCAAATAGAATACATCATTATGCCCTCTAAGCTCCTCATCAGCACTCCAAGTTAGAGTACCACCGAGCTTTTGAACAGCCAATGCAAGGGGGGGGAGGGGGAAATCTTTCTCAGTACTAGCTTGTAAGGAATAGAATGCACTGCCTTAATGGCCTGAAGAAAATCTTCCATTAACTCCCGTTTAGGAAGGCTCTTAAGACCTAACTGTTTGCTTTGGCATAAGGTTGATGTAGCACTTTGACCTTGGTCAAGGAACACCGACTGGGCAGCAGCTTCTGAAAGCTCGTTTTTAAAGGGACCATGGGCAGGGACATTTTAAGGAATTTGTGGGCCCTGACCAATACCTATTACAGCCCCTGTTCAGAGCGTGTTTAATTCTATGATTCAATTTCAGCTCTTTTATGCCTTCTTTAACCAGGTCACTGACAGTGACGCAATCGTCCAAATTCTAAACGTGTGTACATCTAATATTCAGGGATAGTGATGCGTGTTTTCAAAATGTGTAACACAGGAGCAGTTCACGATTATTACTCCAAATAATCTCTGTGACACCCTCCCACTTCTCATATGTCCGGTCCTATTGTGATCTAACTGAAACCTACTTTATGGATGTTGCATGATAAATAAACACAACATTTCTCTGCAAAATGTCTGTAATACGCTCTCACACATCACCCACATTAAAAATACATTAAAGGGAAGCAGTATTAAAACAATCTGTTTAAGAATTATTCAAGGTAAGCAGGGCAAGACTCGGCAGATCAGATCTGGCTCTATCAAGGGGTTCCCTGAAAGGCTGGGGCCCTGGGCCACAGCCCACTTTGACCATGCGTTGAAACATATCTGCGCATCGGTCTGCGCTTCGGGACCAATAACCAGCCATGGGACATATTGTCAAGAAACGGCGTTAAAATTATCGCCGCTTTAGCGGCAGAAAACTGCTGCTAAAGCAGCAATAATGGGCTTGATGATATGCCCTGGAGAATTCCTATAGGAGCCCATGTTCTGGTGTCAACATGGGCTTCTATTGGAATTCTCTGCGGCATATTATCAAGCCCATTATCGCAGCTTTAGCTGCAGTTTTCTGCCGCTAAAGCGGCGATAATTTTAACGCCGTGCTTGATAATATGCCTCCAAGTACTCTGCATACGAGGCCTGGCAAGTTTAAGGCACTCAGTGCTCTGCTCAGAACCCAATCTAAAGCTTTGGGTCTGACAGAGCACTCACAATGCATCAGCCCGGCTAAAGTACGCAGAGTGCAGCTGGAACTGTTAGCCTGATGGGCTTCTCAACACTTAAACCAGGTATTTATGTGAGCAATGTAGTTCTGTTTACATTTCAAGTTTAACTTTGTCATGCGTGCCCTAAATGTATATGATTTTGTTAGATGAGTGTGTCCTTAGTTTATTACTTAACAACTTGTGAGTGCATAAACTGTGAACTGAGTCTCCTTTATGTGTCTGGGTAAACTTAGGGTCTAGGTGGGTGTGCATGACGTAGCTGTGGAGTTGAGGATTAACCGCTTCAGTGCCCATGACGAGATGGTCTCGTCATGGAGCGCGATTGCGCTGTGCCCATGACGAGACTATCTCGTCATGAACCCCGCCCGCTAATGCAACGCCCGGCACAGGGCGGGGAAAGGGCGTGGCACTGAAGAGGTTAAGGCAGTGACAGCTTCTCACTGTGCCTAACGGGGGCCCTTAAAGGTATTCATACAACATGTTCATCTAATTATTGGCCTCTCTACAGAGTGCACAGCATGATGACAAGCTCTTCCATCAAGATAATCCATGTCAGTGATTCAGTCCCTTTTTCATTTCACGTTTTACTTGATTTACATTCCCTGAAAGTACATGCATTTTCTAGATGATATATTTCTATGTTTTTTAATGCACTCTGTGATTCTTGTATATTGAATTCTGCGAATGGAGTTGCTTCTAGGTGTCTGGTATGAGTGGGTGTGCACGGCGGGGGCGATTGAGGGTTCTGGAGCTGACACGGAAGTCAGTGAAAGTTTCTCACAGTGCCTGTCGGTGGGCCACAGTTGTTTGGACCACACACTCATCCACTCTGTAGCCTCTCTACAGAATACACAGTCACACACATGTGTCAATTGTATATACCATTTTATGTGAAGGATTGCGATGGTGGAACACAGCTGTCGAAATAGTGACAGCACCAAACAAAGGAAAAGAAAAGGCTGTATTTACAGAAGATGACAGGGACAGTGTTTGTTAGTATGTGTAACCATGGCGAAAAGAGTGATAGAAGTACATGCAAATAGACGGTTAGGAGACAGTGGAAGAAGGTTACCTGTGCGATATGCAGATCGTGCATTTCAGGAGGATGTGACCTGAAAAGTGGCGTAAGTGGCTAGCAGAGTGAGAAAGTACAGAGGAAATTGGTGAGAAGAGAAGAACAGGAATGCTTGTCAGACGCTAAAGACCCCTACAATTATTCACAGGCCAATTCATGGTCTTAATATCTCAGAATTGCAATACCTTCCATTCCAATTATTCACAACAACATAATTGTTAATGTCACTCATATGCCAACTGAAACCATAAAAATTTCACTCAAGCAGTCTGAAAACTTGGCAATATTGCTGAGGGACACGCTCCATCTCAAACGTCCAACAGGCTACCCCACTTACTACTCACTCTCCTGGGACGGGTAAAGGGCGCTGTTTGCAGTATCAGCAGCAGCCCGAGCTTTCCCGGTTTACCTCAGATGAATACCTGAGAGGAACAAATCAAGCCCAGTCCTCCTTTCAGACCGCAGTGGACGCCATTTTGAGTGCAGCCAGGCCTTGCTCGAGGCCAAAGAAACTCCACATTCTCTTGCCACAAGGGTCACTGGGTCGGCACGCGACAGTGAACTCCCTCTGTCTACATCTATGATGTCTCAACTATGGCTGCAGCTCTTACGCTACGGTAGGATAACTGGGGGTAGGGCCTGCTGGGTGCTCGGTAGAATGTGTCTAACTCCATGAATTGCTGTCCACACCCCCACCCAATCACTCACTTATCCATCCATTCTACCAACCACTGTCTCATTCTTGCATTCATATACTCACCCCTAAACACAACCATACACATAAACCTGTGGGTACATGGTGAAGTTCGAAAAAAAGCACAACCTTCTGACGTTGTCAATGTTGGTTTCAGAGGAGTGCCATTTGAAGGGGTAAGGCTATCCTAAGAAGACTCGTATATTGGTCAGAAAACGGAGTATTGCAGTCTTCAGATCGTTACTGGCATCCATTTAGTAGTGTGTGGTGTATTCTGTGCACAGTTGGTGCAATGTGCAGGGCTTTAAGTGAAGAGGGTCTCAAAACGGGTCTCTATCGGTCTCTGTTTTGTGCCCTGACCCAGGCGGTCCGTTTTTTCCTAGACTCCAGTGACAGCAGCCACATCGATGTGCGCTGCTCACACTGCTCACTTCTCACTAGTGGAGACGTTACGGCATGACGTCATGCCAGGTGAGCGTTGTTGGGGAAGGGAAATCCTTTGAAGAGAGTCATTTTCTCTATGGATTTCTCTTCTCGAAACTCAGAAGTAGCAACATTGTCGTGGTGTCACCAGGGTTTTAAGTGGAAGCGTTTTCAAAATGATATACAAGCCATAGTTGCTGCTTATTTAGCTTATGCAACTAACAACCATTGACAAAGCCAATAGCCCTGACTTCTTGTATGCATGGGGTTTCTTTTTGTATCATATATATTCGGATGCAATGACAGAAACAGTAAAAAACAAGTCGGGCGACACACTATGCTAAGCACTGATTTTTAGCTTATGTGTTTTTAAGCCGCAGCCCTTTGAGAGACCACCCCCATTTTTTTCCTCCCTCTTAAAGCCCTGGTAATGTGCTAATGTACGTACTAGAAGGCAGTGCCTAAAAAGCATCGATCTTTATTAAGGAATGTGTTGTAAGCTTAACGAGCGATATTACTTTTTCCTCAGATGTAAAATTGTCAGAATTACTTTCAAAACCACCAAACTTCCACAAATATACAGCAAAACGAATGCACCTCAAAAGTATTATATATTCGCACATCTTTGTATATATTTAATTGAAGAAAAAAATAATCACCATCACTTTTCAAAGCAATCTTCGTTATGATACAAATTGTTCAGGAGAATCGTTATAGCTCAGTGCTGTACAAGGAGAACAGTTCAAAGTCCTAATTGATAACGTAGAAAAGCCTTGCTTCTCGACCCATTTTTGAAGTTTATATTTTCAAAAAGAAAATCAGCCGCAACGAAATGCCCGCACCATTTGAAATTTAATGTTAAGCTGAGGTACCAAAGTTTGATTAAAGTCTAAAAACACAAAAAATATCATAATGAATTCACACCTTCGAAATTGCAAACCAAGTTATCAGAGCAAGACCGAGTCAATACGTTTTTGAGAAGTTCAAATGGCGCCTTGGCAGTTAAAAATTAACAGTACGATCTGCCCTTCGGAGCTGAGCCAAGATCTCGTTTTACTGTGGGTGTCTTAAGATACATACACACTTCTCTTAAAAATATATATAATATGCTACCAACAATGACTCACAGATGAAGAAGTGAAGTCATTGTCAGAAACAGGTTTCCGGCATTAACACGTTGGTGCATAAACTTCACGCACTGATTAGAAATCCTGTGAGCTTTATCGCTTAACTGAGAAAACAAGAGACAGGGGTTAAAGGCTGAATGAGGTGAGTGATAATTGTTAAGACTCCACCACAAAGGTTAAGGTAGATTATTTGCAGTAGTAAAATACACAGTACAGATGATGTTTCTCAGTCTTCAGTCAAGAAGTAAACACCAACTCCTAAAATCCCATCCCACAAGCTTCTGCCCCTTCCAAATTCCACCTACCGTTTACCACCATAAACTGGAACTTTGTATACTTAAACATAACACAAATCAGAGGGTCAGCTGAAAAACACTGCTATATGTCTACTGCTTCTATGACAATACTTTGCCATGAATGAGACTTTAATCCAATTGTTCGTTGCTGTTATGTCACAACAGTGGAAAACAATACTTGAGTTCCACTGCTGTAACTTCACACAGGAAAGTATACACATTATCAGCCTCCCTGCATCTTCCTCTGCCTCGAAGCAAGTAGGAGGGAAGGGAATAGTAGGGTTTTCTACCAGAACGTCTATATTTTAATATCAACCACAGAGAGATATCTCGAAGATATATATCTTCAAGGTACATTGATGTGGATTTAAGAATAATAAATCGATCTATCGCTCTCTTATTCTCTCTTTCCTTATTACCCAGTAGTTATAGTTAGGACCATTTTTTTCATTGAAAATAAACTTTTTATGTTGCTAATACCTTTGTAACTGTTTGACAACCAAACTTCCCAAAAGAGTGCTACTTTTTGACTAGTCTGCGCATGGAAGGTTTTGGAGTGATCCCTCAAACAGAAGCCGAAAAAAAGGTGGGATCCCAAAATGTGTTTTCCCCATTCATTTTTCCATAGGCACTTTAGACACAGCTATAGCCTAAACCGCTGAAGGTATTTACACCAAATACTGCAGAAAGCTAGCACTTGATCCAGAAAGAGTGCTTTTTGTGTTTTGCTGTAAATTTGTTCATTAGTTTTTGAGCGAATAATGCTAAACATTTTTTATATCTAGCGACATAAAACCTGCACAGATCCTGAGAGATCTCAAGCTGAGATCTGATTAGCTGCCACCACTTCAACCCGGACTGGTGACATAGCCCGAGTCCTAAAACACATTTACAAACAAAAAAAAATAAAAAAATATATATATATATATATATATATTCACTGAAAAAACCATAGGTTTCACACACGTTATACTTAGGAATTAGCATTTAAAAAACCTTGCAAATTCACTGAAAAAACCATAGGTTTCACACATGTTATAGTTAGCGGAAATTTTACTGATAAAAAACCAATGAAATTCCCCCGTTATAGTTAGTGCAGGCAACTATAACTCACACGACCGCAATCCTCTGCTGATGCTAATACTGTATTTAGACACTTATTTGCCCATGTCTTCTTCCAGACATTTTTAGCTATACATATATTACAAATATTTTTTTTTCATAAAGACACATATGTCATCAGCAGAAGATTGCGGTCGCGTGAGTTATAGTTGCCTGCACTAACTATAACGGGGGAATTTCATTGGTTTTTTTATCAGTAAAATTTCCGCTAACTATAACATGTGTGAAACCTATGGTTTTTTCAGTGAATTTGCAAGGTTTTTTAAATGCTAATTCCTAACTATAACGTGTGTGAAACCTATGGTTTTTTCAGTGAATTTGTACGGTTTTTTAAATGCTAAGTTACTTTACGCCATTCGTGGCGTGCGCGCCCACTTAACGCAGTTCGTTCCGTGCGCGCACGGTGCGCTTCGCGCACGGTGCCCGCACAGTGAGCACGCGGTGCGCTTCGCGCACCGCACGCCCACTTTACGCAGTTAGTGCCGTGCACGCACGGTGGGCACGCGGTGCGCGCTAGATGGGCCATGCACGGACGATGCGCTTCGCGCACCGTGCGCACATGGAGGACATATGATGCACTTCGTTTTGAAAGGTAGTATTTTAATTTTTCGTATATGTTATAAGCCATGCACAAATGGTGCCCTTCGGGCACCATTTGCACACGGGGTGGAGAGAGTGTGGATAATTTTTGTTTTTATTATTTTTTTAAAAAATATTTTAGTTTAACTCATCTTTAATAAGCCATGCACAATTGCACACGGGGTGGGGAGAGTGTGGATAATTATTTTTTTTTTATAATTTTTTACCGTACGCGTACGGTAAGCGTAATCGGCGAAATTAGCGAAAAAATAAAAATTCCGTTTTTGGCCTTGGGGGATCTTGGGGGACTACCTCAACATTGCTATGTGTGTGGGAGCTGTCTAAACAGCCCCTTTACATGTTTTTGTGCTTTATATTTTAAACATCACTCTCAGTGCGAGAGAGAAAATGGCGGCCGCCGCTTCCTGGTTTCGGCCGATTCGAATGTTTACTAAGATCTAAGAGCCAATCAGAATCGCGCTCGCGCACGCCACCGTACGCGTACGGTAAGCGTACCGTAAGCGCACCGTAAGCTGGCTCAGATATATATATTGATTTAAAGGCTATTTTCTCAGAATCTACTGAACAGATTTACACCAAACCTACAAAAGGCACTTCCTTGACCTGAGGACTACCTCTCTGCCAAATTTCTAGTAATTCTGTTCAGCCGTTCGGGCTGTAGCCCTGTCTAAAGGTCCTATGGAAAAATGCATGGGAAAAACGCGTTTTGGGACCCCCCTTTTATCTCAGCCCCCGCTTGACGAATCCCCCCGAGACTTTCAGGGAAGGAGCGGAGCGTAGCGCCCCACCTATTTTGAAAAATTCGCGAGGATTCGTCGACCGGCGCCAAAGTTATTCAAAATAGAATGTTGCGGATTTCCTATGGAAACGTGGTCCTAACTATAACTACCTACTGGCGACCGCCAGTAGGTAATATATATATATATATATATATATATGGACTTGGTAGGAATACCCTGGCCCCTAGGCCTGGTGGTAGGGTCCCAGAGGGACCCAGCCTGGGGCCAAAAACATTTTGTTTTTTAAAAACATTTTGACACTAACTTGCGAAGGATCTGCAAATACGCAGCAAAATGTGTAAAAAAACATGCGAGGGCTCCTGTGCTTGTATTTTAAAACCATGCGGTGGACCAAGGCTGAGGCATTTATTTTTTGTGGGAGGGGCGCATGGACCTGCTCCCCAGGGTGATTTTTGCACCAGGGACCCCATTCACTGGGGTCCAACATCTTATTTAGGGGGAGGGAGGCATGCAGCCCCCTTTCCCTGGCCAATTTTGAACCCTGGGACCCCATCCCCATGGCCCTACGTATTTTTTCAGATGGAAGGGCACACAGCCCCTCTCCCTGGGCCATTTTCAGCTCTGGGTACTCCATCCCCTGGGGTCTAATGTATTTTTGAGGGGGAGGAGGGAATATTGCCACCTCCCAGGGCCCCTTTCAGCCCTAGGTTCCCCATTCCCTGGGCTCGACTTTTTTTCTGGGTGCGGGGGGCACGCATCACCCCTTCACCTATGGTTTCAGCCTCGGGACCACATCTCCAGGGGACTGATATATTTTTAAAGGAGAGGGGGCCAAACGGCCTCCCAACCGAGCCTCTAAAGGCCCCTAGGACACCATCCCCTGGGGCTGCTAAACTTTTGAAAATGGAGGGGTGCCACCCGGCCTCCCTCCTCACCCAGTTATGGCCCAAGGACCCCATCCCGGTTCACTAGCTATGTCCCAGGGAGACGAACCCTATGGCATAGTGGTTTTCTTGCCTGGAAACCAGAGTTTGCTCCCGCTTGGCTGGAGCATAAAAAAAAACTCCCACCACACACACAAAGTCTGCTGAATGCCAATGGTAGCTCTTTAAATGCTTCAACCAGCTGGTAGCAGACTTTCCCACACTGATGCGGGCAGGGAAACAGATCAAAATATTGCTCCTGCCCGGAGAGAGCAGCATTAGTATCTGCACTCTCTGGGCAGGAGCAGTTCCGGCTCCTGCTGCACACTGGAAGCAGGCTGGGGCCGCTGGGGCTTTGAGGCTCCCCCTGTGGCCCACAACGAGTATATGGTGGATGTCTTGGGTGGGCACCCGAGCATCCACCTTTAAGTAATGAAGGTCTTGGGGGATGGGCTATCCAGGGCTGATAATTGATTGGGGAGGGGAACCATGCAGCCCCCTCCCCTTTACTTAAAAAAAGCAGCCCTGGGGGATGGGGTCCTCAGGGCCTAATAAGGCTTGAGGAGAGGTGCCTCAGTGCCACCTACCCTTTATTTTAAGTGGTTGCCCAGGGGCATGGAGTTCCCAGGGCCTAATAAGGCTCGGCGAGGGGGGGCATGTGGCCCCTCTTCCCTTCAATTGAAAAAAATGGCTGTGGAGATGGCCCTCCTCCCCCTTAATAAAAAAATCACCAGTTAAAGTTATCTCAAGTAACTATAACTTGTGGCCTAAGGTAACTATAACTCACACCGTTGCCACACACTGATAATTACCCCACATATTACATCACTCACGAGATCTTCTATGACATCATTAATAATATCACTACAACATTTGCAATGAAATTATTGATGAGAAAACTGTGCATGGTGGGGGCGCAAGTTATAGTTACCTTAGGGCACTAGTTCTAGTTACATGAGATAACTATAACTCGTGAATGTCTGTGGTTTTTAGAGTTTAAAATTTGTTATTACTGAGCATTTCACCTAATTATAATGTTACTTTCACCTTTCAGTGAAATATATATATATATATTTATATATATATATATATATATATATATATATATATATATATATATATATATATATATATATATATATATATATATATATATATATATATATATATATATATATATATTATCTACTGGCGGTCGCCAGTAGATAGTTATAGTTAGGACCGTGTTTCCATAGGAAATCCGCAACATTCTATTTGGAATAACTTTGGCGCCGGTTGACGAATCCCGCAACATTTTCAAAATAGGTGGGGCGCTCCGCTCCGCTCCTACCCTGAAAGTTTTGGGGTGATTCGTCAAGCGGGGTCCGAGAAAAAGGGGGGTCCCAAAACGCGTTTTCCCCATGCATTTTTCCATAGGACCTTTAGTCGAAGGTACAGCCCGAATAGCTGAACAGAATTACTTGAAATTTGGCAGAGAGGTAGTCCTCAGGTCAGGGAAGTGCCTTTTGCAGGTCTGGTGTCAATCTGTTCAGTAGTTCCTGAGAAAATCAAAAGTAAAATCATATATATATGTGGGCGGAGCCTAACCGCACATCTCATCCTGAGATCTGATTGGCTGTCAGCACTTCATCCAAGAAGTGTTGGCAGCCATCTTGGGACCAATATACATGATAGCACCTCATCAAAAAGCATTGCAGTTAATAGATGGTTTTAAGACTTTAGTTACATTATAAATCATTTGTTGATGGTACCATACTCATTTTAGGAATTGTGGTATGTTCTAAGGTGATTTCACCATGTGAAAAAGCCTTCTGCTGGGATATCATGATTGAGAGAAAAATATTTTCTCATGCTTTTCCCACAGAGGTTTGGAAGGTGATCTATAAGCTAAACCAAGAGCTTATTTTCTGTAAATTCACATTATCTTTCTCAGTCATGTGAGAATGAAGTCTGACATTCTCAGTAAAACATGTACATCCAACAAGGGCAGAGACTGTCAGTTGATTCCTTTGTGTTCTACTGCAGCTTCCCAGAGTGTTCCAAAGAACTACTAGAGCGCTAACAGTCCTACTTATGATAAACGTATGGCACACCTGAAGCCATCTTGCTTGGATTAAAGTGGTAACTCTTAAAACATTTAATTTAAAAAGGAACAAAATGAGGGGGTTCATTTTTCCATAAAAAGTATGATTAGTGCTGCAGAAAGAAAAATTAGGGCACATTTTGAGTGACTTCTCAAATCCTCTTCTATTTCATTAAAAAATTCTGACATGCAGACTGAAACATGCACTTTCAATACCAGCAGCAGTTTTCCCTGGTGAGCAGTAGCTTTACTACAGTGATCTAATGAGCAAAAAGAGTGCTAACATTCTGAATTTATGGCAAATGTGTGACACATCTGAATGCCTTCTTGATGGAATCAAAGTAAAAAACTGAAAGTATTTCCTACTGAGGAGACTGCAGTAAATGAGGAAATTAGGAAACTTCATAACAAATAAGTCTCCCAAGATGGCCACCAGAGACAAAAGAGCCCAAATATCACCCAGATGTAGCCCAAGTATAGCCCAATGACAGAATGTCCCAGAGTGTTCTTAAAAACAACTAGAGCGCTTACTGTTTTTATTATGACAAACGTATGGCACACCTGAAGCCATCTTGATTGGAATAAACTGGTAACACTTAAAACATTTAATTTAAAAAGGAACACAATGAGGGGGTTCATTTTGCCATAGAAATTATGATTAATGCTGAAGAAAGAAAATGAGGGCACATTTTGAGTGACTTCTCAAATCCTCTTCTATTTCATTAAAAAATTCTGACATGCAGACTGAAACATGCACTTTTAATACCAGGAGCAGACTTCCATGGTGAACAGTAGTTTTACTACAGTGATCTAATGAGCAACTAGAGTGCTAACATTCAGAATTTATGGCAAATGTGTGACATATCTGAATACCTTCATGATGGAATCAAAGTAAAAAACTGAAAGCATTTCCTACTGAGAAGACTGCAGTACATGAGGAAATTAGGAAACTTCATAACAAATAAATCTCCCAAGATGGCCACCGGAGACAAAAGAGCCCAAATGTAGCCCAAAATCACCCAGATGTAGCCCAAATATAGCCCAATGACAGAAGTGTGCAAAACACTTATTATTTTGTGTTTTTGCAGTGTTATATAGTGCAGACTTGTCAGGTATTGGAGTGTTTTACATGAGCATTGGTTACATCACACAAGAACAAATTCATTTTTGTTGTAGACATGGGAAGACTAAGTGATTTGACCAGAATCACAGAATGGCGAGCTGAAGCAGAAACTCCAGTCTGCAGTTCTGGAAGTAACACCACATCCTCTCCCCTAAGTGCAACATTTAATCAAGTGGTCAACTGGATAAAAAAACATAAAGATAACAAATCATTTAAAAGTGCTTTGTCGCTATTTGAAAACTCAGAAAATATGTCCTTATTTGAGTCTTTTAGAGCACTAACCATAATTTTGATGCCAATAAGACCCTCTCATATATGTAATTTCTAAAGGAAATGCTCTAGGTATTACAGTTTTGATTACATCAAGATGACGTCAGGCGTTCCATACTTTTGTAATAAATATAGAATGTTAGCAATCGAGTTGTTCATTAGGATACTGTTGAGAGGCAGAGGCCAGGGGCATGGACTCTGAAAATTGAAGGCAGGTAGGAGGGTGCAAAGGCAACAATTTAACCACACTGAGCAGGCAGGAAGGGCCATGGAAGCACAACAGACTATGGAGGGCAGTGGAAAGGGGGGCAGGGGCAACAAACCAACAATACAGGACTTGCAAGAGAGGCTGTGGCAATGTAATAGACCATTGTGGGCAGAAGGAAGAGGCAATGGTAGTACAACCATACATGCCAACAGACCCGATTTAGCCAGGAAACGTCCAATGTTTTTAAGCTCAAATGGGCTTTATTTGATCTGTCTCCTGTCTACAATCTCCTATTTTTCAATGTAACTCAAAGGGGAAAATCAATACCCCAGTTTTTTTTCAAAATCTCCCTCTTACCAAGTTCAAAATGTTCGCAAGTATGGTACATTGGATCATGGAAGGAAATGGGGTAGGGACATGGACTTGGATAACAGAGGACAGGAGGGACATGGAGAGGTGCACCAAACTGACCCTGCAGGGCAGGCATAAGGGTTTGCAGCAGCACAATACACCACACAGGGCATGCGGGACGGGAGTGCAGCACAACAATCCATAGAAAGCAAGAGGGAGGGGACAGGACCATGCACATGGACAACAGAGAACAGAGGGTCAAGAGGCTTTGGTAGCTAGCTGACCATAATGGACAGACAGGAGAGAAAGCTGCAGCATAACAGACCATAAAGGGCAGGAGGGACGGATCAGGGACATTACAATGGAACAGACAAGCCAGGAGGGAGGGAGTAGGGGTCTGCACATGTAAACAGAGGGCTGGGGGCAAGGGGGCAGGGCAGGAGCAGCAAGATAGCCATGGAGGTCAGGCAGGATGGGCACTAGAACCAAGACACACCATGAAGAGCAACAGTGAGACTGTGATGGCATACACACAGACCATGGAGGGAAGGTGGGAGGGGGTCAGGGGCAGCTAACTGACCACACAGGGAAGGTGGGAGGGGCCATGGCAGCACAGAAGACCATGCATGGCAAGTGGGAGGGTTAGTGGCAGCACAATGGCTATGATGGGCAAGAAGGAGGGTGCAGGGGCATGCACAAAGGACGATGGAGGATAGAAGGGAGGGTCAGGACCTGTGCACAGACAAGAAAGTTCAGGGGAAGGGGCCTCACAACAGACCGCACGGGGCAGGCAGGAGGAGCAGTTGCAGCACAACAGACCAGGGAGGGCAGAAGGGTGTTGCAGTACAATGGACCATGTAGGACAGGAGGAAGAGGATAGGGGCATGGCATGTGGACAGGCAGGGTGGAGGTGGCAGGGACAGGTTACAGTCATCTGACAATGCTAGGCAGGTGGGAGGGGGGTGGCAGCTCAACAGAACACTCAGAGTAGATAGGAGTGGCAGGTCCATGGAACATGGTGGGCAAAAAGGATGGAGCAGGGGCATGCACAAAGACATCGGAGGGCAGGGGGAAGGAGAATAGGGGCAGCAAGCTAAGCACAGAGTTTAAGCAGGAGGTCAATGATGGGGCATAGAATTGGGCAATGGAGGGCAGGAGGAGTGGACTGGTATATCATACTAAATTGAGGGTAGTGGCAGCACATCAGACCATGCATTGCAGGAGGGAGGAGGCTAGTCCATGGATTCACACAACAGAGGATAGGGAGGAGGGGGATGGGGCAGCAAGCTAACTTTTCAGAGAAGGCGGGTATTAGGAACTTTATTGTTTTTAAAACGTGTGTCTGTGCAAACTACTTAAAATATGAACAAGTATGCAGCATAATCTCACTTGTATTCAGGAAGAAGAGGACGTTTGTGACTGTGACTCCGGGCACACTTGGCAGAAACACCCCCTGACCCTCCACCCCCTATCGCAAAATGTAATGCCCGTGAAAAGGGTAGGTGAACAGAGTGTTATATAGAACATAGTCCTGAGAGCACGATTGAAAATGAAAACTAGATATAGTGTATGGTATAAACTATGCACCAAAAAGTGTGATATAAGATGAACCGGGCGTGAAATATAATATGCAATACATTGTGCGCAATGACAGATTCATTGGAGAGCGCGAGATAGCACAGGCACTAGCGCGTGCTATGCGATATGCGCCTTGGAGTGTAATATGCACAGGGCAGTGTTGTGTAACCTAACTAGTCTCTAAAGTTGTAATATAAAATATGTGCTGGGGAGTGTAACGTTGCATATGCACTGTGACAAAGATATGGATCCCAGATTGTAATATGTATGGCATAGCACTGTGCGTTATAACAAAGGCATCGAGGAAGGCACGTTAGATGGGGCAATATAACCCGTGCGAAGACAAGTGTGGCATGACATATTCACGGGGTGGTGTTACAGTGCACATGGGCTAGAGAGTATCATAGCATATGCACTAGCTAGTGGAATACAACACAGAGGTGTGTGGCACTCGGCAGGCAATGGTGGGTGTAACACAGCATTGGGCTCTGCCAGGAGCGCGCTGTGACTCTCAAGTGATGTTCGTTCCCTTTCCAGAGAGTAAAATAAAAAGAATTACACATCCGGCAGTGGATGTGTGTTTTATTAACCGTGAGGGGGGTTTCTTGCATAGTTTTGGTCGAATTTTTGTCGAATCCCCTTTGAATGGCTTGGTGTGCATGTGTATTAAATATGCCCGTCAATAGCTACCCATGTTTGTATAAATAAACAACAAGGATGTCTACCGGGATTAGGCACGGTAGGGCATCAGACATGTCAGAGCTTCACTAGTGGTGTAAATACATTCCACGTGGATTCATTGTATGCATAGTCGCCTTTTAATGAATATCACGCAAATCGTCATGGTGATAGGTACGTACGGTTTGTCCAGCATGTCCTAGGTGTGTCTATAAATATATATATTTTAAAAATAATAAAAAACAGTGGCCGGCCCTGGGGATTGGGGTCAAAACAATATAATTAGGAGACAGGCCCTGGGGGATGGGGTCATCAGGGCCAATAAATTAGAATAAGAAGGGGAACCACACAGCCCCCCTTCTTAAAAAATTTAAATAAATAAAAGACTGGCATCGTGCCGGAGGCCATGCCCCCTCCTTGCAGCACTCTGCAAACGCGCCCCCTGGCAAGTTGTAAGTTAGGGAATTAATTCCTCTTCAATACTGAGGGTCCCTGAGGGCCAACTAGCCCAACAGGCATCTCCAGTATGCTCCAGGGAGCTGCGCTGCAGACAGGTGTTCTGAGGCCAAGCCCCTTTTTACACCTCTCTGCAACGCAGCTCTGTGGCGCTTACTGGAGGTACCTACTGGTCTAGTTTGACCCTAGGGACCCTTAGGATTCAAGGGGACTTAATCTCTCAACTTAGAACAGCCACAGGGCGCGTTTACACAGTGGTGAAGGGAGGGGACGGGGCCTGAGGTGACGTGTGCAAACAAGCACTATGGCACGTTTTAAATTGGGGATATAATTTCCCTTCAATACTGAGGGCCCCTGGGGGCTAACTAGCCCACCAAGTGCTTCCAGTAAGCGCCACTGAGCTGCATTGCAGAGAGGTGGTCCAGGCCGTGCCACTTTTTACACCTCTCTGCAACGCAGCTCTATGGCACTTACTGGAGGTACCTAGTGGGCTAGTTGGACCCTAGGGACCCTCAGGATTCAAATGAACTTAATCTCCCAACTAAAAACGGACAGAGGGCGTGTTTACACAGTGGTGAAGGGAGGGGACGGGGCCTGAGTTAACGTGTGCAAAAACGCCCTGTGGCCTGTTTTAAGAGGTAGTTTTAATCCCCCTGCCCTATTATATACTAGGGGCCTACAGAGGAGGTCATGCTAATCACAGGGGGACCCCAACGCATAATGTTCCCTAGTGTATGTAGGTGTTTTCACTGTATTCTAAGTGTCTTTTAACATAGCACTGGCTCTAGGACTGGTTAGTCAGACTCAGTTACCATCAGTATCCGTCTGAAAAAGTTGAGGGTACAGGATGATTTTGCAACAAGGCTTCTTTCTGCTCTTCTTTTTGTTCTTTCTGCACGTTATCCTTCTTCCTGCACTTTTCTTCGTCTTTGAGGACTTCTGTTGCTTCTTTCTGCACTTCTTTTTTTTCTTTCTGTGCATTTTTTCTTCTTTCTTCACATGACCTATCTCTGTAGGCATAGTTAGAAATTAGCATTTAAAAAACCTTTGAAATTCACAGAAAAAAACATAGGTTTCAGGCACGTTATAGTTAGGAATTAGCATTTAAAAAACCTCAGAAATTCACTAAAAAACCATAGGTTTCAGGGGTGTTATAGTTAGCTGGACTTTTCACTTGTACAAAACCATTGAAATTCCCCCGTTATAGTTAGTTCAGCTAACTATAACTCGCGCGCCCGCAATGCACTGCTGATGACGTCACATATTACATCACTCATGACATGGTCAGTGACATCACTCATGACATCACTGATGACATCTCAAATGACATCACTCATGACATCACTGATGACATCATCCTTGTGATAGAGTGGCAGACCTCCTCTCACCCTAATATAACCTTTGATACACACATTCAAAAATAGAGACTAAAATTTTCAAAACAATGGACATACCAATACCAGTTACAACAACCTCTTCAGTAATTCTAAGATCCACATACACATACACTCATTCACCAACAGTCCTATACAGTCACTCATACATGTACTCACTCATCATATGTACTCATACACCTATACATCCTGTTACACAATGCCACTCATCCATAGAGTTACTCACACACATAGTCACTCATGCTAATAAAGAATCAAACATATATTTACTTGCATATACAGTTATACACATGGTGCAGATCGGAGCTTCCGAATCCCCTCTACTTCCACGGACGGAGTGATCTCACAGTCACACACGCACACGCACATCACACGCTGGTGGGGCCCATTACACCAACATTCATCCTACCACTCTTATCCGTGCCATGTATAAGGGAAACACTTTCTGATACCTATCCAATCTGCATGTACTTTGAGGTCAATGGCATCTACTAGTTGCTTATAAATCTGGCGAAAACATTTCAAATAATATGGAAAAAAATTCAATAAACATGACAAGAAAATAACCACCCGACACAGAGATTCAAACAGAATATTCGTTTATCTAAAATTGTAGGAAAAGCCAATTAAATGCAAATTCATTTCTCTCATATTTACCTATTCTGTCTAAATGTCAGAACCGATCCTCAGTAATCCCATCAAGGTTTCTAGCCGTCATGTAGAGTCACCGTCCTCTCCGTCAGCATAGGGACATCAGTTCGGGAAGAAGACGCGCTAGACCTCTCTAGTCTACTAATATTTATACTAAAATTTACATTCTGTAATGTTACAATTTATTGTTCAGAACGGATGAATGGCGGAAATAATGTCATCGTGGTACATTTGCGATACTGTGCAAGATTTTCTCACACTTAGATTGTCCCAAATAATGAATAGAAAAATTAGATGTCCATGACTAATTCGATACTTCTACGGATGTCTCTTTTAGATAATTTGTATCCCAGTCGTGGGATCATCAGTTCATAAGTTCAGTATTCAGGTTTGTAACAAATTCCATGTTCAGGGGCTCTTGGCATCCGTCCTGGATTTGTCGTCATGATCATGGCTTTTCAGTTTTGTCGAGTGGGCAAGGTCACAGGCAGCACGAAGCTTCCTTGCAAAAATTTCCATCAACTCGAATGCAGGCTGCGGGTGGTAGCCATTTTCTGGTAGGCCACATTGGTCAACTTAATCGAAATAGAACATAAAACAGAATTACTGCACAGAAATGATTATACAGTGTTACTCCCCTGCTAATACCCTTATGTGTATGTATTTATCTAGCCATTTGTGACATCAAAAGCCATTAATGCATATTAATTATAAGCGCAAAACACAATAACATCACATAAGCAACTTCTAATTCGTCAATAGCTCACCAATTTAGTTCACTTATTATTTTAGCCATGCAATAACGTTCCCACGTGTAATTCTTCTGTTAATAAGGTTGATTAGACACGACTTTAACATATCTTTAGTAGTTAATAATTAATCAGTAGTACTTTTAATTATAACATGCAAAAAATGAAACAGGTATTCGGTTTTAAAGTAAAAACCCTGCTCCATCACATACACCACCACACTTAATTCTACGGAAACTTACACATACTTAGTCTTTTAAACAATCACTTATAGAAACACATACTTATTCATACAGGAACTCTTTCAATCTCTCACTCTCACATATACTCACTTATATACACCAATAGTCAAATATACTAGTTTAAAACATATGTAGTTACTCATAAAGACACTATTGAGACAGTCATTCACTCACTAACACACCCATACACACACTCATCCACCCATACAGTCCTGCACACATGCTGTGTTCAACACATACAAACAGTGAGTCACTCATTCATGCACCTATGCACTACGTAATACCCCCCACCGAACCATGCAGACACTCAGACTGATACTCAAAAAACCAACTAATAACCTATATAGACACCCATGTAGCTACTCACCAACCCATGCAGCCACTTATACACAAAGTGAGAGACTGATACAGATATTTACATATTTAAACATTACTCACTAAGCCATGTATTCACTATGATACACTTAATCAGTCAGTTACACAATCAATTTTTCAAAAACAAATCATCCATTTAGACACTTATATACCCATTTATTCTTCCATCGACCTTGAGATATTAATATATAAAACATATTTAATTTTCAGAAAAACACACATCCACTGGATGATGTCATCAGTGATGTCATTTGAGATGTCATCAGTGATGTCATGAGTGATGTCACTGACCATGTCATGAGTGATGTAATATGTGACGTCATCAGCAGTGCATTGCGGGCGCGCGAGTTATGGTTAGCTGAGCTAACTATAACGGGGGAATTTCAATGGTTTTGTACAAGTGAAAAGTCCAGCTAACTATAACACCCCTGAAACCTATAGTTTTTTCAGTGAATTTATATATATATATATATATATATATATATATATATATATATATATTCCCTTGATTAAAATCATTTTATTTTAATTTAATTGATGATTTGCTTTTATAATACCGATGCTATGACTACGGCTCACAGGAAATAGACGATTATTAATTTATCTCATATTGGAGAACTTATGCAGCAGAGCAAAGAAGACAAGATGGAGTATAGAGGGTATTTGGAGAGACCATATGCTTAGGAGGATGGCTGTGGACAGATTTGATAGTAACAACAAGAATCTATCAGGGGCGTAACACAGGCCCCCGCAGCCCCCGCGTTGCGGGGGGGCCCCGCGCTCCAGGGGCCCCCTCACTTGATTCACTTCCTTTAGTGGTGCGCTGTGCGCACAGCACGCCCGGCCTCTTCAGCCTCTTCCATAAATTAAATGGTGCGCAAGGCGTGCATGCCTGGTCCCCGCTGAGCTTCAGAACTCAATCTCCGATCCTCTTCCTCTTAAACAAGAACTGAGGCTCTTAATAAATGTTGCACGGGCCCCGGCCGGGCCTCTGAGCCTCTTAAGAAATGGTGCACGGGCCCCGGCCGGGGCCCCTGAGGCTCTAATAAATGGTGCACGGCCCCGGCCGGGGCCCCTGAGGCTCTTATAAAAGGTGCATGGGCTCCGGCCGGGGCCCCTGAGGCTCCTAATAATGGTGCGTGGGCCCGGTCGGGGGCCTCTGAGGCTCTCTTTATATTAAATGGCGGGACAGGGTGGGTGCCCGCAGCGCGCACTTGCTGCCTTCTGGGACGCGTATCCGCATTGTTCAGGGTGGTGGCTGGGCTGGTGACCAATGCCCTGATTGCATTTGTCAGGACATGCGCATTTAGCGCGCGCGCAATTAAAAGTGCGGCGTCCATTTCCAAGAAGACCCTCACCCAGCCACGCTCCTACGCAACGCAGGTCAGGACTGTCCGAAGTCCGTCACCGGCCTTTATCCACAACTTAAATTGCCCCCCGCCCCTGCCTGGCTAGCCTTGCCCTGCCCTCAGCCCTGCCTTCTCCCCGGCCCGCTCGGCCTCGTGCCTAACTCTGAGCTGCAGGCCAGGCCCAGCCCTCAGGTCAGGTGAGTCTGCGTCCGACGGTCCGAGCCTAGTAGGCAGGAGGAGTGGTTCGTGGGTGGTGGCGAGGACCGTCGGAGTCTCAGTGGGTAACGGGGTGGTAATCTGTAAATTTGGTCTGTTATCAGGGAGGCATCATGGTGGGGCCCGACCGGCAATAAACCTTTTAAAAGATAACATGGTGTGTCTTATGCTCAGCTCACCTCCCTGTCTGTTCCTTGGCTTATTAGCCTCCCTACTGCTCGATCACCTCATCATAAATGATTCTACTGCTAGTGCTACCAGAAGGCTGCGGTACCGAACAGAGAACATCAATAATCAGGCCTTGAACGTGACATTTGTGTTCACAAACCAAACATGCACAGTCACACAGCATAGCCCTTTTCAAACGCGGGCCGGAGAGCATGAATCACGCCTTGTATATCTATTTAGCAGCAGTTGGGGGGGGGGGGGGGGGGGGAGAGGGGGCGGTTTCTAAAGGCCAGGGAGGCAGTTACACGAGCTAAGTGGGGGGATAAATTAAACCAGAATGGAAAATTAAACGTGCTCCCATGTGTGCTGCTTTGCTCCCAGGGGTTTAAATGCAGAACAAATATCTAATGAACTTTCCCCGATTATGACGAAGTTTGCGGTGCTACTTTGGCACAGCCACTAAATATCACCACAATCACAATCTTGTTACATTATTTGGTATTTCTCAGCCACTAATTGTGCGCACGGCTCCATACTTCACCCACTCTCTATCCAGTGAGCCAGCAGCATTCTCCTTTCATCTTGCATGAGTATCCTCCTCTTGCCTTCCCCAAGTATTTCCGCCTCTCTATCTGTGTAGGCCGGGCGCATGTTTTTAGAAACTGCATCTGCATTCTCCAGATCTCATGGTGCTGACATGAAGAAAACGAATTGCAATAAACGCATCCCTCAGACGTCTGGATTTTTTCCATGAGTAGCTTGTAACAAACAAACTGGCAGAGGGGAGGCGAGTAGACGGAGCAGAGCAGCAAGGTGGAGGCTGGAATGTATTAACTGCAGCGCAGTCACTGTCTGAGCAGTCTGTGGAAATGGCCCTCAATTAATTAGCTCATTGATAGCCAAATTATGTTTACATTGGCACGCTTTCTTAACATGATAATGGCTGGTACGCGACCTTACAAGTGTCCATGGCAGTTGTTTAAATACCATGCCAACCCCATGTTCGGTGACGGCGGGAGATCTGTGTTTGTGGTGCGGTGGGGTGTAATACTTGCCAAGAAATACAGCGAGGGAAGAACGCAAGCCTGACTTGGTCTGGGTGGGTGGACGCAGGGAAGGTTCTCTCCTCATATATTTTTTAATGGGCTCACATAGTGCGTTTTAAAGTACAGCTTTCACAGAAATCTCCTCAAAAGCCAAAGCCTCTGAAAGGGCACATTAAATATTACAGTACTTTCACAGCCTGACATATCTTGACATATAAGCCTCTTAGTTAATTAAATAGTGTGTGCACGTACGGGCCCGGTCGGTCCTCAGAGAGGCTCTTCATTATAAATGAGATAACATACATCTCCACACTGTTTTCCTTTTTATTCCTCATTAGATCTTCCTATTATACCCCATCCTTACTGGCGCTCATCATCATCATCTTTATCCCCACTACCTGCACTGCTCACTTGTGTCATTGTTGTTACCTTCTCACCCCTTTCCTCCTTTTAATCTTCTAGGCTCTCCCATCATTTCAGTCCATTCACAGCCCCTCTTCAAGATCCCCTCATCTGGTTCTTCTTTTCTCCTCCAAGTTCTCATCCTTTCTCTCCCTAGTGATTCCCCTTCATCTCCTAAAAATCGGTTTTTGTATGTAGTGTTTATGACCGCAGATGCGTCTTTTCATATCACCATCAGCAACAGATGTTGTTGCAGGGATTCTGCTCATGCACAGAACTATGCGCAGGAAACCAAGACCTCAGAGAATTGTGGTGTACCAAAAACTCCCCTCGGAACCAAGAACCCCTTATCCGACTAGCTTAGTGTCCCATTCGTTATCCGAGATTTAGCTCGGCGGTCCCAATGTATAGACAACCCAGAACAAGCGACTTTGTATATTCTCAGGAATGGTGGGAATCGGAAATACCTGTTCGTATGATTATATCAGTCCACAACAGAATAACAAAGACACGGTAAAGTTTAAAGAGTTTATTTTATAAACCTCGCGTCCTAAGATGCAGTAACTTGGCTAACATAAGCAGACAAATGGTCAAGATCAGAACCATCAGCATTGTTACAATACCATAGAAAATGAAAGGAGCAATCATAATAAAATGACAGTGAAATCAGATACCCTCCTTTATCTAGTAAACTAATAGGTTATTATTAGACTAATAGAAGGTCTCTAGGCTCGAATGGGGGACCCCATACCGTATAGATCAGCTTAGTAGAATCACATCACAGGATCAGCTAGGCTCTCTCCTGCAACAGCTCTTCTCCTCGAATGAATCTAAAAACATGCTGCTCTGCAATATTAAAGTACTCGTCTTTCAGGTATCTGCAGCTGCGTGCATGTTATGGCTAAAAGGTGGTACGATCAACCTACACACAACAACATGCACCGTCTAGTGACCCAGACTTGTTCTTTACGCGATGTACATACCAAGGTCACTGCTCACTGTTAAGGATGTTAAACAACAGACAGTTCTCATGTGAAGCAAAGTCGAGTCAGCAGTTCTCAAGCAATAACATGTGACAACAGTGTTGCGTGCAAAAAGCAGCAAAAGCGGCAAGATGGCTTTCTAACAGCTAACGCGGTTGTGCTAACTTAGCGTTGTAAATAGGGAGTGGCTAAACCATCCTACAATGTCACTATGCACATTTTGAGTATAATAAAGGGCTAGGCAGTGACCACAAAGTGACGTGTTGTGCAATAGACCTGTCCTCTGATTACTTATAGTAGCTTTCAATTAGTATGTAATGAGTCACAGTGTTTTGATCCCAGAAAGATGAGAGGCCAAGTAGGCCCTGTTAAGATTTTAGTTGGTTACTTGTTTGCTGAGGAGCACAGAATGTACAGGATGCAATATTTATCTTATGCACAGAACCAACTTCTCATTCTGTAATGTACCATTGCATACTTTTGTAAACTGGTTACATAGGCTTAGTTTTTTACTGGTTCCATGCAGTACCCCCTGGGCCTAATCCTTACATTTGAAATTCACATTTACTGCTATAGTGTGAGAAGGCATTTCATGAAAAGGAATATAAAGTAGGGTTGCCAAAAGAAAAATGCCAGCCATGTGTTGTTTAAAGACACTAACTAGGGTTATAAATAAAAATGTATGTATTCATTTGTTATGTGACTTTTCTGTCTTTGTCCCCTTTAATTATCAGTCATGGATCATTCAGGCAGCCCTTAAACACAATTAAGTGTTTTCTATTTGCTGTTTGAAGTATGCACAGATAAGTGCTGAAAATATGGCTTTAGGTGACTGCTTTATTTTTGTCCTGTAGGGGGCATCAAAATGAGCTGGTAACCCTAATCATAAGACTGGAAGTTTTGTTGATCTGAGCACATTATTTCCTACACCCTGGATCCCTATTAATGCCAAAATAACAATAGTTTAACTTATACCTGAAGCCCTACGCTGCCATAAATAACCTGCTGAGTTACTTCAAGTGTCCGGGAATGCACCCTTCATTCAGACAACTCACTCCTCTTTCTCGCCCTTCACTTTTACGCTCACCCTGTACTCACAGCAATCACAATGCACTCACACTATTCACCCGCTCACCCTGCACTCACCGTCCTCACTCTGCACTCGCAATGCACTTGTGCTGTTCACCCTGCAGTCACACGAGCTTCAGTCTAAAGATCTGGACCTTTTACAAGCATCAAATATGTTAAGTAGCGCAGCGAATACATTTGCCAGTTTCATAGAACAGTTTGAAGATGTTAAAAGCTCAGCATCTTCACTTGCAGCTGCATGGGGAATTCAATTTAATTTACACAAAAACGACCACGACGCAAAAAAAAGCACTTCGATGAACTCAGTGAAGACCAAAGGCTGTGCAATCCTGAAGACAATTTTAAGGTGTCTGTGTTTTATGCTAACATAGATATTGTTGTAAATCAGATAAAAACTCGATTTGCTGGTATGAACAATTTCATTTCATGATGCCTTCAGAAATCCTCAGAGCTAGTGAGGATGAGTTGTTTGAAGCAGCCATGACCCTGGCAGCTCATTACGAAAAAGACTTGTCCCTAGAGTTTCCACAACAACTCATCGCTTTCAAAGCTGTGTTGAAAGAACAAATACAACTTATCTCAGGTGGCACAATAAAGGATCTGGCTGACCCTTTATTATTGAGAAACCATGCAATTCTGCCCAGTGTTTTAGATGTTGCAACAGCACTGAAACTTTTTCTAACAATTCCAGTTACTGTAGCCAGTGCAGAAAGGTCCTTTTCAAAGTTAAAATTAATCAAGAACTATCTCCGAAGCACAATGACGCAGGAAAGGCTGTCGGGGCTTGCAAATGTAAGCATTGAGAGGGATCTGGCAAAAAAATTATATGTGAAAGCTCTAACGGAAGAGTTTGCACGAAGAAAGGCAAAGAGGCAAACATTCTTTCAGTCAAGTGCATCTATCCAACTCAGTGAACCAAGCAGTAGTAGCCTTCAGCCACCAGTCTAATTTGCCACTCCCTCTTCCTCGTGTAAGCAGTCTTCAGCCTTGTGTCCGCTCTTTAAGTACTGTTTTTCTGCTTTACCAGCCTTCAAACTCTGCAATTAACTTCATCAGGCTCCTGCAAGTACTGTTCCTACTGATAGTGAGTCTCAAAATGTATCTGTCTTTTCAATCCCATGAGGAAGCAGTAAGTAATATGGCATTCTGCCAGTATATCATACTTTAAATATTGTTCGCTTATATATAGGCTACCTCAATATTCTGAACATACGTTTATAGAGGCAAGAAGAAATGTATTCAGTTTAACCTGACTATATGCACCCCCTTGACACTTTATTTTGCACAGACAAAAGGGGCATCATTTGAGTAAACAGCTTTGTTTATTTTGCTGCTGAGCATATTATTGTTTTGCTGGTCACTTAAATATTTGGGCCTTTATGCACAAACTAAAGGGGCGTACTATGTCGACTTCTTTAATGTTCAAGCTGCTAAACTTGTTTTCGTTTTTACCACTTGCCTTGAAATATTTGCACCTTTATGCACAAATAAAAGTGGCATTGTTTGACTGGACAGGTTTGATGTTTATGCTGCTAAATTGTTATTGCTTTACTTTGAAATATTTATGCCTTTATTGCACAAACAAAAGGAGAATTAATCTGACTAAATAGGTTTGATTTATGTATGCTGGTGCTTGCTGTACTTGTTTTACCAGTCAGTTTGAAATATTTGCACCTTCATGCACATTGGTTGACTAAAGTGGGTTGATATTTGTATGCTGCTGTCTGCTGTACTTGTTACTGTTTTTCTAGTCACTTTGAAATATTTGAGCCTTCAAAAAGGGAATTGTTAGTTTAAACTGGTTTGATTATTGTATGGAGCTGTAGTTGTTGTTGGTTACCAGTTGCTTTGAAATATATGTGCCTTAATGCGCTCACCAAACAGGGAATTGTTTGACTTACCTGGCTTCATTTTTGCATACTGCTGGACTTGTTTTTACCATGCACTTTGAAAGTATTTTCACCTTGCTGCAAGAAGAAAGTCGATTGTTTTACAAAACGTGCTTGATTTTTGTATATTGCTGGACTAGTGATTGCTTTATTATGCACCTTGAATGTATTTACACTTTTTCTTTTGCTTTACCAACTACAGTTTGTATAGATTGTCATTGGGTTCTTGCTGATATGGATTGTTTTTATTCTACTTGCAGTGTTATTTATGGTGTGCAATATGTGTGCCTTAAATCTTGTATTTAGCATTGTTTACATTACAGAAATTATAAATTAAAACAGACAAACATCTGCATCAATGTTCTGAAGCATCCAAACAGTTTTCTTCCTCGACCTTGTTTGCCTGCCTGTTTTGGAATGCTTACTAATAAAGACATGATGGTAGAGATTGAAATTGCTTCCTCAGTTCACGTTATTATCATGCACAACCCTTGACAGTCACTAATGTGTGGCATGCAGATAATTCACCAGTCTATTTCTCTTGACTTTAATAGGCTACTGAGTTATATCTTGTGTACTTCTCATGTATATTGTCAGTCGAGTTTTTATGGAATTGCAGGTTTGGTTTTGTCTTTCAAAATTTCAAGTTATTGTCCATTAATGTCAATTCTATTTCAGACCCTTCATAGTTGTTCTTTGTTCTTCAGCCATAGGCAGTTCCTGAGACAATAGGATCGCTCCTTGGCATTGTTCTGATTGCTGCCTCAGTCAAATAATCTGCTTTTGACAGTATTGATACAAATGGCATAGCTTGTATGTTAAGAGTATTTCCCATTTTCTCATTAGAACTTAGAGAAAGACAATATAGAGGCATTTCATTTAAATGTTGGAGGTTTTAAATCAATATATACTAGATTTCTCGGTGATAGGGCAAAGTGGTAGGTGGTGTGCTGGGCCGCCGGGGGGGGGGCCCCTCCATGTGCTTTGCAGGGGGGCCCCCTCAAGTTTCGTTACGCCACTGGAATCTATTGCAGAAAGAGGAAAGCGAGCAACCCTGAAAGATTGGCAAGGAGAAATTTAGGGCGAAAAACAAATTATAAACAAACTAAAAGTATGGAAAAGAAATGGAGTGCAAGGATAAAAAGTACACTAATGAACGAAAAGGAAAAATTGAGGATCAGCCGTCAAGAACGGAAAGTAGGAAAAAGTAAACTTGAGTAATAGAAAATGAAGGTTCTCAGATGCTCCAAAATTGTCGTACGGCTTTATATTTCCTAGTAAAAACTGTGTGTATATTGGACAACATAAACGTCAGGATTGTGCCAGGTTGATTCTATGCACACCCCCAGGATATGCTGGCTATAATCCTGCCAGCCCACAAAGCACTATTGTTACCTCAAACCTAACCAGGTAGCAGATAGATTGTGCAACCTCAGGTCATGACAAATCTGATTTCCCAAGGAATCGTGGTAACAAATCTAGAGCTATTTGTTTAGACTCTCATGCATACCCAAAGTAATATACAACCTGTAGTTTCACTATACATTACAGCATTGCAATTCTTGAGTATAATATGTGTGCTGTAATGATCAATAAAAGGAAACAGAATAATGTAATTACCATTACGAGAATAGCTAGAAAGATGAAAAAGTCCACCATTGCGCTAAAACAGTGCTCCTACATAGTGCTCTGTAACATAGTCTTGCCTAGGGTGGGTGATCTGCGAAATTCCTGCTGGGTGGTCTAACTTTCCCATTCCCCCCGGGTAAGATCCACCAGGCTGTCTATCTTGTGGACAAGTCGAAAAACAGAAAACAGCTGAGCAGGAATTCTGGCATGCAGTGACCTAGCAGTGTCAGTGCTCCTCTGATCTAATCAAGGAAGTGGTTCTGCATATATAATAAACAGCACCCATATGACCATGTCGAAACCACAGCCAGGTCGCAACCGTTTTTTATAGTTTGATAGCTTTGTCGTTTACCGGACAATAACAATAATGAGATTTGTGCAGTGAAATTTATCCCTTGTTCAAGGTTTCATGATAGTGTGCCTACAAAGTTGAAATGTAATATACATATATCTTGGTGCATCTCAAAATCATATTTATCAGTATTAAAATAGTGCCATGTGGTAGTGTTCTAAACGTAATTCCACCGCAAGTGATTGGTGTCCCATCGGATAACATGGGCTGGTATTGGGACATTACCTCTATGTCCAGCTCCATGATGGCCCAGCTGATTTCTTTCATGTGTGTACTTTTTAGTCCTCGACACACTGGTGGTGTTGAGGTGTAACCAGCATCTACTTAGGTGACAGTTCAGAAAATGCCCACCTAACTTAACCGGTGTTCCCATTCCTTGGTGACTTTTTCGAAGCCTTGCTGCCCACACATAAGTCTGATCTCATGCTGGGAAGTTTTTGTTGCTCCCAGAGGTCAGAGACAAAGGACCTGTGTGAGCAGAAGGTGACACCTCCGCCCACACATGATGACTAGTGAATTGAACCGGCAATGCAGTGAGCCTCATAGGCTTCATTCATGCCACTGGTCAATCTAACAGTCCCCAGCTCGAGGACAAACCCTTCCCCAGCCCCAGGCACTGTTTTTCATGGGCAGATGGGAAATTAGCTATGCAGGAGGCATCCACCTCCACAAGGCTGACCCCACCTACAGGGGCTGGCAGCTGAGGTGAACGGCTGAGGTTGGTTCTGACAATCTTGAATTTAAGCTGAAACAGGTTCTGACTATTTTTAGTGACATACAACCATAGGATGTTGTCACTACTGAGGCGGATTAGCCACAGAACATGATTCTAATTGGCTATTAGGCCTCATACCCACTAACATTCCCTAAATCTAGGATTTAAGGGGCATCCCAGACTCCAGAACCTCAGATTTGACATGATACCAAGAGACCCGTTACACAACATAGCAGGACTCCACGAAGAGAGGTGCACCTGTGGCAGCCACCCTGTACCCACTGGATTTGAACTCGGTCAAGACAAGTCCAGTTAGCAAAGGAATGTGAACCCCTCTACAAACCCCAGACATCACAAGAACTAACTTGGTTTAGAGGATCTAGTCCCCTGCAGTTGGCAGGCGCAAACTGCAAAGTCCACAACCTTAAAGTCTTGCACCCCAAGCCACCTGACATGGCTGCTCCAAGTACATATATAGGTGGCTTCTGGGAACTGTTGTCCCAACCCTCAGTGAGGCTCAGTTTTCAACACCATTCCCCTGGTGCTCTGGATAAATATTTCTCTAACCAGAGTGCTTGAAGATACCAAGGCTTGTTGGTTTTTAGTCCAATGACAACCTGCTTGATTGAATGCTTAGAGAACAGAGCTATATCCACTCGAAGAACCAACCACTCATTTGGCTCCATCATAAACATCCTGCATTTGTTTTTACCCTTTCTTGGCACACCTGCCAGTTCTTCTGGCCACAGATCCTGTTCAGCACCATGGGTAGCCAAGAGCACCTCTACACCCGAGCCCCTGAGCGAGGTAGATTGGTCCAGGGCCAGCTCCTTGCTTCAATTCTAAAGGGTTTTGCTCAACTCACCCATGCAAGTACCATTTTTCTAAAGTAACTTTCAACACCGCAATTCTGATTTACAGCTCCGTTTGACAGCTGAAAGTGCACCTCTGCACCTCATTCAGTTTAAAGAGGTAACATTGAGCTAGCTGTTATGAACTGATCTTAGACCTCCAGAGACCTTAACTCCGAGTGGGTTCCATTGAACTCACCCTTTAAAGTATCAACTGCATATATGTGTTTTTCCCACTGACCGTAACATTAATGTTTTTCACATTGCAATGTATTGATTTACTTATTGCTTGAAAACTGATTGCTACGGTCATTCTGTATGTATTGATTTCGTTTTTATATAAAAATATATAAAATTAGAGCTATTTTTCTAAAATGGTGTTGGAATCCTCTCAATGCGTGTTAATTACTTATTGTCCATGTTGCTGATTTGAAAAGCTTCACAATGGTTCCTCTAAGTAGTCTGTAGGCTACTTGTCACTCCACCAGGACTGATAGACGGCATACTTAGAGTATACTGAGAGAAGGTCTACTGAGAGAGTACCCGGGTTCCATCTTTGCATATTTTATCAGTATTGCACAGTAAGGCACCCCTGCAAGACCACATAATACTTCTACCATACAAAAACCATACTTTATCACACAGTAATCTCAAACCAAGACATCACTCATGATTAATCACATCCACCAAACCAGAGAAGCAGAACAAGGACAAGCTATCTCTCACCGCCCTAGAATGAAAGCTACCATATTGCGATTGAGTTTTGCTTAGCAGGTTTGCATAAGACAGTATTGAAACTCTTTGTTTTTGGTCCTGATCAGAAAATGCTTTCTCTCATACAATTGTCTTTTTTTCTGCATTCAAATGCGATCTGTAAGTCAGGATTGCAGTTGTTGAACGATAAAACTAATGCCAAATGGATTTCCTCAGTTCCCCTCCAAATATCAAAATCATTGTGAATATACTGAAGCAACATTTCCAACTTATGGCTATGTGGGTTTCTACGATTGAAAATATAGGCTTCTTACAATAGGTTCATGTAAAGTTCTCTCAAAAGGTGATGGGAGGAATGCTTGCAAGTAATCTAACCACTGGCACTCACGCGGGTAGCATCCCCACCAATGGTTCTTTTGCTCACCGTGCCACCTCGGTTTAGACCTTGCCTTTGCCAAAGCAGTCTTGACCCTGCTCCTCATGGGAACCGTCAAGTCTGAACTGCCAGACCATGTCCTCTCTGAAGGGGAACACAAACAAACCAGGTTTAAACAGAGGTGCAACAAAAGAAAACAGAAGAAAGTAAGAAAGGTATTGAGAGTAAGAAAAACACTCCCTATTTTAAAACAAAAATAAGAAAACAAAATAAGAATTGGCAAAATCAAAAGACTGCCAGCCAGTGTCAGACCGATTGGCTTTACCAGTGCTTTTTTCCTTGTTACTGTATCAGGGCCTAATCCCGAGTTGCTTTACAGAGGTTGCAACACCTTATTTTGTACACATTTCTCCTTACATCAATAAGACTCGACACAATGTCTAAAAATCAAAGCAGGCTATACAATAAAAACGTGTAAGTGGCCACCTTCACTGCAGACTCAGAATAGCTCAAAGGTTTACTGCCCAGTCCTCTATATACCTTACAGTTCTTGCAGTGCCAAGAAGCTCCTCTCAGATATTATCCCCTCTAAGGACAGGTGCAGGGCTTTCAACAATTTATTTTTGGTCTTAGCATCTTTCTGTGTCTTTCTACTTATCTGTTGAACACAAGGTCTTAAGTAGATCCTTTTGCCCAGTTTCATCTTCGTTACTCAAACAGTTACTCTGGTAAGATGCAGAACAGATATAATATACAGCTCAATGGTGCCAGGACAGGGTTCACTGCTTACAAGGTAATGGCAACATCTAAAATTGCTATCAAATATTCTAGGTGCCCAATTCTATTGGTGACACAAAAGTCATCCCCTAACAAATTAAGATATCTTTGTCCCATTTGTAAAAAGAAACACCTATAATAAATAAAACAAATTGGGAACTGCACTGAAAATAATCAACTAAGAAATAAAAAGAATGTCAAAGTGAGAAGATGAGAAACAAAACAGCAGGGAATAAAGTGAGAACATTGAGAAAAAACAAAGGCATGAAGCATTGATGCCAGAAAGTAATGAAGTAAAGAGTGGTGGAAGGAACAATATGAAAACAAGTAAAATGTTAGAAAGGATAAAATAAAGACAACATAAAGAAGAACAAAGAAATAAAGAGAAAGTATTAAAGTTGGAATAAGAGAAAGGATACAGTAAGAATGAGAAAAGAAAATGTTCTGGACAAGAGAAAGTCCAAGATACAAAATAGAAAAAAAGCAATGAGGAATGTTGGAAGCCTATACAGGATGAAAGAATAAAATATAAGACTAAACAAATGAGAAGACAAAACCCATAGATGAATTGAACAATGAAGGAATAAAAGAATATATGAAGAGAATGAAGTGAGATTTAGAAGGCAAAAGTGAGAAAGACAACATGAGAGCAAGGACAAGAAAGCAGGTAGGAGAAAGGCACAGAACAGAAAGACAAAGAAATCAAAGCCAATGCACACTCCTCTCTCATACAAAATAGGTCAAATTAGCACAAGTTCATGGGTAAACTTGTGAGCAGTAGAACCACGCCAAGGTTTTGACCTTTGCTACTGAACATTCACACCATTCACACCTTCATTCAGGGCGCTACCTTTCTTCCCATCAGATCTGTATACATCCGGTGTCCAGCTCCAGATAGGGGCGGTGCTAGGGTTCGTCAAGCTCAGGGCAAAATTCAATTTGCCTACTGGAGAACCCCAGAAAACAGCTTCTTATTTGGCCATACCACACCGAATGGTCCTTGCACCCCCACGTCACAGTGCATTTAAACTGCCATCTCATTGGCTGTCTGCAGTCTGCAAGGTGTTTCTTGGTTTCTCCTCTCTGAAGGAACCAAGCAAGCACATGTCAGGCACAAGGTGTTTCCTGGTTTCTCCCCCCTGAAGGAACCAGGCAAGCACCTGTCAGAGGCCTCGGAGATGTAGAGCTGTTGTGGCCATCCTGTAAGTCTGATGTCAGTCTAGGTGCCCCAAAGTTCCTCATTCATACCGCTTTCACACCATTCATACGCTAGCCCACACACTGCACTCACACTGCAGGCCTCCCTGACTATGGCTCTATATATAGCTAAGTGGTGAATGATGTCATAATATCTGCCAGGGGTGTGATGAGGTACATGATGGCACAAGCTTGCCAGGACCAGGGATGTGATGTAGTACCTGATGTCACAAGGGATTGATGGAAAAGCTGATAACACTCAAGGTTGCATGGAGAGACCAGTGTTACATTATGTTGAAAGGTGTAAGCCCATCCGTAACATAACATTATAGAACCAAAAGATTGAGGGAAGGAAGTCAGTTACAATGAACTAATTGTTAAGGTTTCCTGTGTTCTCCTTATTGTGTACAGACGTTTATTTTGAACCTGCCTAGACAGACAGAAGCTGTCAGAGGATTTGTTTCAGAATTTCTCATTGTTTTGATTATTCTACAGATATTGTAGCCACAGTGGTCAATAATTAGGAATAGTCATCTTTCAATGTCGCTGCCAAAAAGAATGTCCTTCAAACCCATCTTAACAGAATCTGTAAAGGCGCTGGTGAGACGGGCCTAGTGCACTGCACAGGAATGCACAGCTTTTCATTCTGTTTCCTCCTATCTGCTCTGCCCATTTCACAGGTGTGATTCAGGTATTCAAATGGCAGGGTGTGATCTAAGAATTAGAAGACACCCTGCATCTTTCTTCTGCACTGACTAGCAGAGCCTGACAGTGGACTTATGGCTGGGCTCTGAGTCTTCATCTGTGTGAATGCCTGTCTGCTGGCCTGGCTTGCCATAGACTCCTTGTGTGACTCTACACAGCTTCAAGAGCATTGCACCCTTTCAGTCAATAGAAGGTAGTTCTGGGTACCCAGGGGAGACAAGGTGCACAACAAAACTGTAGCCTTAGAATCTGCTCATTACTACTCACAAAATGAACCTTAGACATCATACACAGCTGCTGCTTGAACCTGAAAAAACATTTTATGTTTTGCGCAAGAGGCATTCCAAGGGTAGAATTTGCATTCCAAACATAGTTCTGACTATCCAAATTAGAAGTGTGGTTCCAGTAAGAAAGGTATTGAGAGTAAGAAAAACACTCCCTATTTTAAAACAAAAATAAGAAAACAAAATAAGAATTGGCAAAATCAAAAGACTGCCAGCCAGTGTCAGACCGATTGGCTTTACCAGTGCTTTTTTCCTTGTTACTGTATCAGGGCCTAATCCCAAGTTGCTTTACAGAGGTTGCAACACCTTATTTTGTACACATTTCTCCTTACATCAATAAGACTCGACACAATGTCTAAAAATCAAAGCAGGCTATACAATAAAAACGTGTAAGTGGCCACCTTCACTGCAGACTCAGAATAGCTCAAAGGTTTACTGCCCAGTCCTCTATATACCTTACAGTTCTTGCAGTGCCATGAAGCTCCTCTCAGATATTATCCCCTCTAAGGACAGGTGCAGGGCTTTCAACAATTTATTTTTGGTCTTAGCATCTTTCTGTGTCTTTCTACTTATCTGTTGAACACAAGGTCTTAAGTAGATCCTTTTGCCCAGTTTCATCTTCGTTACTCAAACAGTTACTCTGGTAAGATGCAGAACAGATATAATATACAGCTCAATGGTGCCAGGACAGGGTTCACTGCTTACAAGGTAATGGCAACATCTAAAATTGCTATCACATATTCTAGGTGCCCAATTCTATTGGTGACACAAACGTCATCCCCTAACAAATTAAGATATCTTTGTCCCATTTGTAAAAAGAAACACCTATAATAAATAAAACAAATTGGGAACTGCACTGAAAATAATCAACTAAGAAATAAAAAGAATGTCAAAGTGAGAAGATGAGAAACAAAACAGCAGGGAATAAAGTGAGAACATTGAGAAAAAACAAAGACATGAAGCATTGATGCCAGAAAGTAATGAAGTAAAGAGTGGTGGAAGGAACAATATGAAAACAAGTAAAATGTTAGAAAGGATAAAATAAAGACAACATAAAGAAGAACAAAGAAATAAAGTATGAAAGTTGGAATAAGAGAAAGGATACAGTAAGAATGAGAAAAGAAAATGTTCTGGACAAGAGAAAGTCCAAGATACAAAATAGAAAAAAAGCAATGAGGAATGTTGGAAGCCTATACAGGATGAAAGAATAAAATATAAGACTAAACAAATGAGAAGACAAAACCCATAGATGAATTGAACAATGAAGGAATAAAAGAATATATGAAGAGAATGAAGTGAGATTTAGAAGGCAAAAGTGAGAAAGACAACATGAGAGCAAGGACAAGAAAGCAGGTAGGAGAAAGGCACAGAACAGAAAGACAAAGAAATCAAAGCCAATGCACACTCCTCTTTCATACAAAATAGGTCAAATTAGCACAAGTTCATGGGTAAACTTGTGAGCAGTAGCACCACGCCAAGGTTTTGACCTTTGCTACTGAACATTCACACCATTCACACCTTCATTCAGGGCGCTACCTTTCTTCCCATCAGATCTGTATACATCCGGTGTCCAGCTCCAGATAGGGGCGGTGCTAGGGTTCGTCAAGCTCAGGGCAAAATTCAATTTGCCTACTGGAGAACCCCAGAAAACAGCTTCTTATTTGGCCATACCACACCGAATGGTCCTTGCACCCCCTCGTCACAGTGCATTTAAACTGCCATCTCATTTGCTGTCTGCAGTCTGCAAGGTGTTTCTTGGTTTCTCCTCTCTGAAGGAACCAAGCAAGCACATGTCAGGCACAAGGTGTTTCCTGGTTTCTCCCCCCTGAAGGAACCAGGCAAGCACCTGTCAGAGGCCTCGGAGATGTAGAGCTGTTGTGGCCATCCTGTAAGTCTGATGTCAGTCTAGGTGCCCCAAAGTTCCTCATTCATACCGCTTTCACACCATTCATACGCTAGCCCACACACTGCACTCACACTGCAGGCCTCCCTGACTATGGCTCTATATATAGCTAAGTGGTGAATGATGTCATAATATCTGCCAGGGGTGTGATGAGGTACATGATGGCACAAGCTTGCCAGGACCAGGGATGTGATGTAGTACCTGATGTCACAAGGGATTGATGGAAAAGCTGATAACACTCAAGGTTGCATGGAGAGACCAGTGTTACATTATGTTGAAAGGTGTAAGCCCGTCCGTAACATAACATCATAGAACCAAAAGATTGAGGGAAGGAAGTCAGTTACAATGAACTAATTATTAAGGTTTCCTGTGTTCTCCTTATTGTGTACAGACTTTTATTTTAAACCTGCCTAGACAGACAGAAGCTGTCAGAGGATTTGTTTCAGAATTTCTCATTGTTTTGATGTCTTTGTTGCTGCTGCTCACAGAGATAAGTACCTCATTTTATTCGCTCTTACTTTCATAGTTTTTACGGACTACTTTACGCTTATATTGTACTTAATGCTGGTACCCCTTGTCTTGCTCTACATGACTGGGTCCTATTGACCCTATCATGCCTTTTATTTTCTCACCCCTCTTTTCTTCTGTCCTTCTGTACCCAAGAAGACCTTCTCTAACGTTGTAAGTGCTTCTTATTATTATTTCCCCTTACTTTTGCTGTTTATATGTATTATTGTGAGCTCCTTTCACTCGCTCCTCTTACGCGCGTTTCAAATGCCCAGACTCGCGTTACCTAGCAACGCATTGATCGGGTCCGCTTTCATGCGTACACCCGCCTCTCCTCTTTCTCAAGCCAGCCTCACACTGCGGGACCCTTCCGCTCTTACACCCTTCTTCCCCGGTACCTTTTTGGTGCTTCCGTACTGGCTCCTTGACGACGCCGTGCCTCTCCCCCTCGCGGTGCCGCCATTAACTGCCGTGCCTCTTCCCCTCGCGATGCCGCCATTAGCTCACGCATCGCGAGGAGGAATTAATTAGAGGAAAACGCCTTAGACACAACCACGCACGTTAAGAAAGCGTGCGTGGTTGCCATACCTTCCTGAGAAACAATACTCGACGGTTGTTTCCAAACGCCTGGCTTCGTTTTTTCTCCTCAGAAAGAGTTTTTTCCTCTGAATCTGGACCTTTTCCTTTGAATCTTCACGGAATAACCATTTAGGCCATTTTATCCTTAATAAGTATTATTTCTTTCACTAAAAAAAAAAAAAAAAGCAGTATTACGGTAGGAAGACATATCTAGTAATTTTTCAATCTGTTACAAGGGGGAAAGACAATGTTTTAATCTACTGTCTCATTTATTCTTACCCCTTCACTATGTCTTCCGCTGACGCATCGCTAGAAACCAGATTGGACCTGATGGTTTCCAAAGCCATGGACAAGGCCATGGACTCGTTCAGCGACCGTATTAATAAACAATTTAACGAGACAATAAATAAAAAATTTGATATCCTTACCAAGGGGTGGCCCTCTACTAGCGGGGCACATATCCTAAACCCCAAAGACGGGACAGACAAGGTCCCAAAGAAACGATCCGGAATACAACAGTTAGACCCTAAATCCAAAAGAATTAAGGTCTCATTAAATACGGATCGATCTCGCTTACAAGGCGGAGACCGGAATGATGCCCAGGGCATCCCAGAAGGGCAAGAAACAGGCCTACGAACCCCTATCGATGTTGACAGCGACGATCAATACGAGGCGGAAATAGACCTCTCATGCTCCTCTTCCTTCGATTCGGACATTGAGGTCCAAGAAAAGAGTTCTACGGTCAACACAGAAGAGGCAAACAAGGCCTCAGGGTCAAAAATGGGTATTACTGACCCCTTTGGAGAGTTCATGTTCGACCCACTACTAATTAAACACCCCCTATCTCCCGAATGGTCACCCTCACAACACGTGGCGGACTACATTAGCTTCTGGCTAAGAAGAGAGATCCCGAAGGAAGTAAGGTCAAGATTAAGATCGGAATGTCCTCGACCATCTCTCCCAGAAAAAATCGCATTCACACCCGAACTCGATCCTAAAGTCGTCGCATTCATTGCTAAGGGCGCAAAAGACCCAAGAAAAGGCATAGATAAAAGCCTTAGGTCATGCCAAGACCGCCTTCTGGACCTAGTTGGTCCCCTAACCAAGATCTTCGACATGGCGGAAAATGCATATGTTGGCGGCATCCCTGTTGATGCGAAGGAACTTCGCGAATGGGTTCAAAGATGCATCTGCCTTCTAGGCAATGCAAACACCGCCATATCTATAGAAAGAAGAAAGGGTATACTTCTCAAAATAGACCCCAAACTTATTGAGCTGGCCAACCAAGAGGCAGGACCAAGCTCCCAAGGCCTCCTCTTTGGAGAGGACTTTATTCGTGATATGGCCAAGTATGTGGGAGCTTTTAGCTCAATCCAGAAATCCCAACGAGAAATTAAAAAAGTTTTTCAGGATAAAATTTTTGGCCGGGCCGGGAGAATGCGGGGTCGATTCCCCGGCCGTGGACAATCCAGCTCAAGACCCTTTCAGGGACGAGGAAACAGGTTTCAGCAATCACATTTCTACGGAGGTCACTCCTTCTATCCTCAAAGACAACGCTTCAGAACAAGAACCTTTTGTGGCGAGAGGAGGAGCAGAGCCTTTTCAACAGGTAGGTCTTTTGATAGACCCTTCAGATACCCCTGTAAAGGTGGGAGGGAGACTAGCCCTTTTCTCTGGCAACTGGACACTAATAACACAAGACCCCTGGGTCCTTCAAACAGTTCAGGGCTACAAAATAGACTTTATAGACTTCCCCTTCCAAACGAAAATTCCTCACGAAATAACCTTTTCAGAAGACCAGAAAAAACTAGTATCCCAAGAAGTCAAAGATCTTCTAAACAAAGGGGCTATAAGAGAGAGCCGAGAAATAGGCTTCATCAGCAATATCTTTCTGGTCGAAAAGAAAGACAAAACCCAGAGACCCGTAATAAATTTAAAAAATTTAAACAGCTGGGTTGCCTATCACCATTTCAAGATGGAGGGAATCCATCTTCTCAGAGATGTTTTGAGGAAAGGGGATTGGCTAACACGTCTAGATTTAAAGGACGCCTACCTCACAATTCCGATTTGGCCACCTCACATGAAGTTTCTTCAGTTCACCTGGGAGAAAAAGCTATGGGAATTCTCAAGTCTTCCTTTCGGCCTGTCATCAGCCCCTTGGTGCTTCACCAAGGTTTTACGTCCGGTTGTAGCTTGGCTAAGGGAAAGGGGAGTAAGACTGATAATTTACTTGGACGACATTCTTATTATGGCCCAGTCCAAGACTCTGGTCCATCAACACACCAACCTTACCATTCACCTTCTGGAGCATCTAGGCTTCATTATAAACACAAAAAAATCATGTACTACCCCCCTACAAGAAACCCAATTTTTGGGATTCATGGTAAACACAATTTCGGGGGAATTAAAGTTACCAAGGGAAAAATTAAAGAAACTCAAAAAGGAACTCAGATCGATCCTTGCCCTGGAACTCTTCCCCTTGAGACTTCTAGCGAGAATTCTGGGTCTCCTCTCCTCGACCATTCAGGCTATATTCCCGGGTCCTCTCCATTACAGAGCCCTACAGAGACTGAAGGCGAAAGCCTTGAAATCGAGTCTTTCCTACTCTCAGATGACTTACTTAGACGAAGAATCGAGGAAAGAACTTATTTGGTGGTTGAGGAATGCAGAAGCGTGGAATGGCAAAGCCATTTTCGGGGACATACCAGACCTGATTATAGAATCGGAGGCGAGTTTAGAGGGCTGGGGTGCAACTTGCGACAACCTTTCCACAGGGGGACGCTGGACTCTAGAGGAAAAGAAACTTCATATCAACTGCCTGGAACTTCTAGCCGGTTCCTTTGCGGTTCGGAGTTTGTCAAAAAATTCGATCAAGTGTTCCATAATGCTCCGCATGGACAATGTCTCTGCGGTAAGATATGTCAACAAGATGGGGGGACCTCGTTCGAAAGGTCTGAGCGAAATAGCGAAGGTTTTCTGGGACTATTGTCTGGAAAAAGGTCTGTCGGTCACGGCAGAACACATCCCAGGCCTGAACAACCATGTAGCAGACTGGTTCTCGAGAAACTTCAGGGATCCGAGCAATTGGAAGTTGGACAGAAGGATTTTCCTTACCATCCAACAGCAATGGGGTCCCTTTCAAGTGGACCTTTTCGCAGACAGACTGAATACTCAGATGACCAAGTTTTTCAGCTGGAAGCCGGACCCTCTAGCATCGGCAGTGGATGCCTTCCTCCAGAACTGGCAGGGCTTAAGACCATATGCCTTCCCGCCCTTTGTAATGCTCCCACGCCTTCTCTCACATGCTCGCAGATATCTCCAGAGCATGGTAGTAATAACTCCCCTTTGGAGGTCGCAAGCATGGTTCCCGGTTATTCTGGAGATGGCCATAGACTTCCCAATCCTGATTCCATCTTACAATCATCTCCTCCTAGGCCCACAGGGCGAGCTTCATCCACTCCTAGAACAAGGAATCCTAGTCCTGACGGCATGGAAGATTTCAGGCGACAATGGGAAATCCCTGGCCTTTCGCTCAATGCTTTCAGACTCATATCTGGATCCTGGATTTTATTAAAGACACGGAGGCTAATATTATCCCTCCACTATGTCTACCCTCCCTAAGGAGACTTGTTACTTTAATCTTTTCTCCTCTCTCTTTCAGAATAGAATCCTCTTGTTTTGGATTATTGCTTTGACTCCTTCATCGATATTTAGAAGTTTGGAATTCACTGTTCTTATTCCTGGATTCGCAGCTTCGAACAAAGAAGGATGATGGCTGTGTGCTCACGGTCTTTATGCTGTTGCAGAATGTTCACAAGTTCTATGTTCTCTTCATTGTTACTGCTGAGCTGTGGCAATAAAGCAGAATTTGCATAATATTAGCCTCCGTGTCTTTAATAAAATCCAGATTTTCTGCCCACCAGGCTGTGAAAAATCTAAATTATTCTACAGATATTGTAGCCACAGTGGTCAATAATTAAGAATAGTCATCTTTCAATGTCGTTGCCAAAAAGAATGTCCTTCAAACCCATCTTAACAGAATCTGTAAAGGCGCTGGTGAGACGGGCCTAGTGCACTGCACAGGAATGCACAGCTTTTCATTCTGCTTCCTCCTATCTGCTCTGCCCATTTCACAGGTGTGATTCAGGTATTCAAATGGCAGGTTGTGATCTAAGAATTAGAAGACACCCTGCATGTTTCTTCTGCACTGACTAGCAGAGCCTGACAGTGGCCTTATGGCTGGGCTCTGAGTCTTCATCTGTGTGAATGCCTGTCTGCTGGCCTGGCTTGCCATAGACTCCTTGTGTGACTCTACACAGCTTCAAGAGCATTGCACCCTTTCAGTCAATAGAAGGTAGTTCTGGGTACCCAGAGGAGACAAGGTGCACAACAAAACTGTAGCCTTAGAATCTGCTCATTACTACTCACAAAATGAACCTTAGACATCATACACAGCTGCTGCTTGAACCTGAAAAAACATTTTATGTTTTGCGCAAGAGGCATTCCAAGGGTAGAATTTGCATTCCAAACATAGTTCTGACTATCCAAATTAGAAGTGTGGTTCCAATCTGCATTCTAATGGAATTCTTTTATTTCCTAATTAGAACTCTCATTCCAAGCATAGAATGTCATTTACAAAGTAGAACTCATTCTAAATTAGAGCTCAAATTTCATATTAGCAAGGCCTGAACATCACATAGTGGCTTCATTGTGACACCACACACACCTTCATTGCAAGCCTTGTTGTACATTTGATTTTGCACAAAAACAATTTCTGCTCTAACGGGTATTGCAAACAAAGTAACACTACTGCACTCTCAGGGTTTTTCATGGATACATTTGGTCAAGTTAAAGCTTGTGGAACGTGTCCATGGAAAACAGCAGGGAACTTGGGATAAGTCTGTCAAAATCAGGGCAGAAAGGTGGACGACAGCTATAATTCTCCAGTGCAAGAGCATGGCTGTCACATGACTGTCCATGCACAGTATAGCATTTGCCAGTCAAGGAGCCGTCACACATTCACAATGTTCTCTTAGTCAACTTCTCCACCAAAGAATAAGATGGACAGGTACAGGACCATTCAACTGATCACAAGGAAGGGAAAGGAGAATGGGATGGTAAATGGGGGATGGAATGATATAGGGACTTTGTGTTACCTCTACATGGAAAGCACAAAACCACCTCATTCATATTAATTAGCTCGCTTCAGCTCCAGTAAGAACAGGTGTTATATTTCATATCGGTACCCTAATATAGGTCCAGAGAACATCGTATACTTTCCCTACATCAGCTCAACGTTATTTCATATGAAAAAGCCTTATAAGGACATAACTCCAAATAAGGAAAGAATGCCTTATAAGGACATCACGCCTTATAAGGACTGCAGCCTTTAATGGACTAAACCTTTCACCTATAGGCTCACATATGCAGCGGGGGTGTACGGAGTCAGTCTGCCACCAGACCCACAGTATATGTTATCCGTAAACAGCGTAGGTCCTGCATGACAGGGTACTACTGGAACTACACTACACATGGTAGGTAATTCATATTTAATTTTATATATATATATATATATAGTGCAGAAAGCAGGAACAAAGCAGGAAATCCCACCAAGAACTCCAGCGGCACACCAGAGGACAGTACACAGATTTTATTTGTGCACACAAACAACAACGTGTTTCGGCGATGCCTTTCTCAAGTTCAGGAATTGCGCTCTATCTCCTATAAAAATAGACCTCTTGATTCATGAACATGAACAAGATACTAACATTTTGGAACAAATACCAAAACAATAGACTGCAATTGCCAAACGATTGTCTAATGTCCTCAATGCTTGTAAATAAAGCAATTAAAAATTTCTGAAGATGCAGAAAAATAGTGCAATAAAATCACATTTGAATCGCCAATGCAATCGTTCTGTAAGCTTGTAATTAACATGGAAGAAATACTACAAAGCCAATTGACACGCTGGATCCATTCCAAATTTAGAGCTAAATCGTGAATGTGAATTAATAAAAATTAATAAAATATAATTAAAGCAATCATAATTGGAACAGAAATCCAAAAGCGAGTCATGCTGTGTAAAATGGAACAGCTTTGGCAACATTAATGTACGGAAACAGATTTCTGCATATAACAGCTGGAAGGAAATATTATTGCACAATAAGAGCATGGAATGAATTCTAATACATGGATAGTTTTATGAGGCTAATCAATTGTATATCATAGACGCAATAAACACATGTCACGTTCTACACAGAACAATTCCAGTGCCATGACGGGGTAATGTACCCCATTGCAATTCTGCATCTAAACTAAGAGTTATAAAAGGTAATGTACCTTACTGTAAGGGCAACAATCTCAAATGTTATAACTGTGAATATGTCGGTGGTATGACATACAACAAAGTAGGCAATTCCTATGTATGTGTGCCCCCCATTCCAAACAAGTGATAAAAATATATATACAAAGTGTTTTTCACGGGGTTAGAGTAGACAGTTGGAAGATTAATAACCACCGTAGGTTCAAAAGGGAAATTTCGATTATATCAACAACCCAGGATCAATATCGGAATACGATAAGCACCTTACTCTGGAAGACAATTCAACAAGCCAATTATATTTCAATTGTGGCCATAACTATACGTATATGCAGTTGCGATCCCTATTATTGGCCAACTACATGTCCCCAATATATATATATATATATATATATATATATATATATATATATATATATCCAAAACGAGGCACCAGACTTGGAGGCCACACACGTTGTGAAATGCTTTATTTCTGCAGGCAGCCCTGCTTCGAATCAGCAGACATACAGAGATTTCTTTGCCAGAGTAAAGTCCTTACGCGTTTCGGGCATCCTCGCCCTTGGTCACAGGTGATCTGGCTCATGTGAGACTCGTAGCATACCATAACTCAAGTCGCAGGTTTATGGTCTCGCCCGCTGGGCGTGTCTGCGCAATGCATCCTGGGACTTCGAGTTTTATCACACAGTAAGTTTTTCAACAGTAACAGTTGCTGGTAGCACATGAAAATAATGTTCCACAGTGGGTTTCTGTAATGTTGCAGGTATGGCAGGACTGTTCTCACCCTATTGCGGAAACCACAACGCTCCTTATTGCGTCGTTTCGTAACGTCGCTGGACACCACTTCTTTCGTGTGGGGGCCTTCCGCGACCCTGGGTCGGCCGCAATTAAATCCAAAACGAGGCACCAGACTTGGAGGCCACACACGTTGTGAAATGCTTTATTTCTGCAGGCAGCCCTGCTTCGAATCAGCAGACATACAGAGATTTCTTTGCCAGAGTAAAGTCCTTACGCGTTTCGGGCATCCTCGCCCTTGGTCACAGGTGATCAGGCTCATGTGAGACTCGTAGCATACCATAACTCAAGTCGCAGGTTTATGGTCTCGCCCGCTGGGCGTGTCTGCGCAATGCATCCTGGGACTTCGAGTTTTATCACACAGTAAGTTTTTCAACAGTAACAGTTGCTGGTAGCACATGAAAATAATGTTCCACAGTGGGTTTCTGTAATGTTGCAGGTATGGCAGGACTGTTCTCACCCTATTGCGGAAACCACAACGCTCCTTATTGCGTCGTTTCGTAACGTCGCTGGACACCACTTCTTTCGTGTGGGGGCCTTCCGCGACCCTGGGTCGGCCGCAATTAAATCCAAAACGAGGCACCAGACTTGGAGGCCACACACGTTGTGAAATGCTTTATTTCTGCAGGCAGCCCTGCTTCGAATCAGCAGACATACAGAGATTTCTTTGCCAGAGTAAAGTCCTTACGCGTTTCGGGCATCCTCGCCCTTGGTCACAGGTGATCTGGCTCATGTGAGACTCGTAGCATACCATAACTCAAGTCGCAGGTTTATGGTCTCGCCCGCTGGGCGTGTCTGCGCAATGCATCCTGGGACTTCGAGTTTTATCACACAGTAAGTTTTTCAACAGTAACAGTTGCTGGTAGCACATGAAAATAATGTTCCACAGTGGGTTTCTGTAATGTTGCAGGTATGGCAGGACTGTTCTCACCCTATTGCGGAAACCACAACGCTCCTTATTGCGTCGTTTCGTAACGTCGCTGGACACCACTTCTTTCGTGTGGGGGCCTTCCGCGACCCTGGGTCGGCCGCAATTAAATCCAAAACGAGGCACCAGACTTGGAGGCCACACACGTTGTGAAATGCTTTATTTCTGCAGGCAGCCCTGCTTCGAATCAGCAGACATACAGAGATTTCTTTGCCAGAGTAAAGTCCTTACGCGTTTCGGGCATCCTCGCCCTTGGTCACAGGTGATCTGGCTCATGTGAGACTCGTAGCATACCATAACTCAAGTCGCAGGTTTATGGTCTCGCCCGCTGGGCGTGTCTGCGCAATGCATCCTGGGACTTCGAGTTTTATCACACAGTAAGTTTTTCAACAGTAACAGTTGCTGGTAGCACATGAAAATAATGTTCCACAGTGGGTTTCTGTAATGTTGCAGGTATGGCAGGACTGTTCTCACCCTATTGCGGAAACCACAACGCTCCTTATTGCGTCGTTTCGTAACGTCGCTGGACACCACTTCTTTCGTGTGGGGGCCTTCCGCGACCCTGGGTCGGCCGCAATTAAATCCAAAACGAGGCACCAGACTTGGAGGCCACACACGTTGTGAAATGCTTTATTTCTGCAGGCAGCCCTGCTTCGAATCAGCAGACATACAGAGATTTCTTTGCCAGAGTAAAGTCCTTACGCGTTTCGGGCATCCTCGCCCTTGGTCACAGGTGATCTGGCTCATGTGAGACTCGTAGCATACCATAACTCAAGTCGCAGGTTTATGGTCTCGCCCGCTGGGCGTGTCTGCGCAATGCATCCTGGGACTTCGAGTTTTATCACACAGTAAGTTTTTCAACAGTAACAGTTGCTGGTAGCACATGAAAATAATGTTCCACAGTGGGTTTCTGTAATGTTGCAGGTATGGCAGGACTGTTCTCACCCTATTGCGGAAACCACAACGCTCCTTATTGCGTCGTTTCGTAACGTCGCTGGACACCACTTCTTTCGTGTGGGGGCCTTCCGCGACCCTGGGTCGGCCGCAATTAAATCCAAAACGAGGCACCAGACTTGGAGGCCACACACGTTGTGAAATGCTTTATTTCTGCAGGCAGCCCTGCTTCGAATCAGCAGACATACAGAGATTTCTTTGCCAGAGTAAAGTCCTTACGCGTTTCGGGCATCCTCGCCCTTGGTCACAGGTGATCTGGCTCATGTGAGACTCGTAGCATACCATAACTCAAGTCGCAGGTTTATGGTCTCGCCCGCTGGGCGTGTCTGCGCAATGCATCCTGGGACTTCGAGTTTTATCACACAGTAAGTTTTTCAACAGTAACAGTTGCTGGTAGCACATGAAAATAATGTTCCACAGTGGGTTTCTGTAATGTTGCAGGTATGGCAGGACTGTTCTCACCCTATTGCGGAAACCACAACGCTCCTTATTGCGTCGTTTCGTAACGTCGCTGGACACCACTTCTTTCGTGTGGGGGCCTTCCGCGACCCTGGGTCGGCCGCAATTAAATCCAAAACGAGGCACCAGACTTGGAGGCCACACACGTTGTGAAATGCTTTATTTCTGCAGGCAGCCCTGCTTCGAATCAGCAGACATACAGAGATTTCTTTGCCAGAGTAAAGTCCTTACGCGTTTCGGGCATCCTCGCCCTTGGTCACAGGTGATCTGGCTCATGTGAGACTCGTAGCATACCATAACTCAAGTCGCAGGTTTATGGTCTCGCCCGCTGGGCGTGTCTGCGCAATGCATCCTGGGACTTCGAGTTTTATCACACAGTAAGTTTTTCAACAGTAACAGTTGCTGGTAGCACATGAAAATAATGTTCCACAGTGGGTTTCTGTAATGTTGCAGGTATGGCAGGACTGTTCTCACCCTATTGCGGAAACCACAACGCTCCTTATTGCGTCGTTTCGTAACGTCGCTGGACACCACTTCTTTCGTGTGGGGGCCTTCCGCGACCCTGGGTCGGCCGCAATTAAATCCAAAACGAGGCACCAGACTTGGAGGCCACACACGTTGTGAAATGCTTTATTTCTGCAGGCAGCCCTGCTTCGAATCAGCAGACATACAGAGATTTCTTTGCCAGAGTAAAGTCCTTACGCGTTTCGGGCATCCTCGCCCTTGGTCACAGGTGATCTGGCTCATGTGAGACTCGTAGCATACCATAACTCAAGTCGCAGGTTTATGGTCTCGCCCGCTGGGCGTGTCTGCGCAATGCATCCTGGGACTTCGAGTTTTATCACACAGTAAGTTTTTCAACAGTAACAGTTGCTGGTAGCACATGAAAATAATGTTCCACAGTGGGTTTCTGTAATGTTGCAGGTATGGCAGGACTGTTCTCACCCTATTGCGGAAACCACAACGCTCCTTATTGCGTCGTTTCGTAACGTCGCTGGACACCACTTCTTTCGTGTGGGGGCCTTCCGCGACCCTGGGTCGGCCGCAATTAAATCCAAAACGAGGCACCAGACTTGGAGGCCACACACGTTGTGAAATGCTTTATTTCTGCAGGCAGCCCTGCTTCGAATCAGCAGACATACAGAGATTTCTTTGCCAGAGTAAAGTCCTTACGCGTTTCGGGCATCCTCGCCCTTGGTCACAGGTGATCTGGCTCATGTGAGACTCGTAGCATACCATAACTCAAGTCGCAGGTTTATGGTCTCGCCCGCTGGGCGTGTCTGCGCAATGCATCCTGGGACTTCGAGTTTTATCACACAGTAAGTTTTTCAACAGTAACAGTTGCTGGTAGCACATGAAAATAATGTTCCACAGTGGGTTTCTGTAATGTTGCAGGTATGGCAGGACTGTTCTCACCCTATTGCGGAAACCACAACGCTCCTTATTGCGTCGTTTCGTAACGTCGCTGGACACCACTTCTTTCGCGTGGGGGCCTTCCGCGACCCTGGGTCGGCCGCAATTAAATCCAAAACGAGGCACCAGACTTGGAGGCCACACACGTTGTGAAATGCTTTATTTCTGCAGGCAGCCCTGCTTCGAATCAGCAGACATACAGAGATTTCTTTGCCAGAGTAAAGTCCTTACGCGTTTCGGGCATCCTCGCCCTTGGTCACAGGTGATCTGGCTCATGTGAGACTCGTAGCATACCATAACTCAAGTCGCAGGTTTATGGTCTCGCCCGCTGGGCGTGTCTGCGCAATGCATCCTGGGACTTCGAGTTTTATCACACAGTAAGTTTTTCAACAGTAACAGTTGCTGGTAGCACATGAAAATAATGTTCCACAGTGGGTTTCTGTAATGTTGCAGGTATGGCAGGACTGTTCTCACCCTATTGCGGAAACCACAACGCTCCTTATTGTGGAGGGATTGTTGGTGAATATTTAGCGGCGTGGTTCGGCCGCAGGGATACGCACCCACGAGGAGCGCTGCAAAATACTCGGTAACCAGGAACCGTTGGAGTGGATTTATACAGACCGAGAGCAGTGACCGCTGACTGAAAAGTACAAGTGTACAGAGACACACACCGCTTAAAAACGAAGACCGAGGTAAGCGTGTGTGACAAAATTGTATTTAAATGTTGCAATCGCACTTGGCGAAGAGTCAGCTTAGTGTCGAAGAAAGTAACCAATGCTACAACAAATCGCTTTGAAGGTTTCAATATAGAAACGCGCGAAGAAAGGACAGCATTTAGTAGTTACATTTGTCTTCGATCACAACTACGCAGTTACAAAATATCGCATAAATTGCAAAGAGCCTCATCAGGAACACGGAAAAGGCATTGACAATGGAGAAACGAGAAGCAAAAAGAAATGAATTACTTAGCTCAATGTTTGAAAAGAGCGATGCGGACAAAGACCCAACAGTGGCCGGTGCGACAGGAAAAACGGATGTCAGAAGCAAAATACGGGCTTGGGAAAAACTAAGCCGTAAAGAGATCAACAAATCCTGGGAACTCATTACTCTGAAGAAATACTTAGAGGTACAACGAGTCCCTAGAGGACTGAGGATAATGATAATGCCAAATCATCAGGAAGCCTCAAATGAGTTATTGCAGGAATGGGGTGACTTTATTTTGAAATCATCAGATCTTCGTATGCCTGTTCCCTTTTGAAGCTAAGAGAATTAAATGCGTAAAATCAAGTTGTTGAGAGTGCGTCCCAATTTCTTCCAGGCTGGAGGGATTGTTGGTGAATATTTAGCGGCGTGGTTCGGCCGCAGGGATACGCACCCACGAGGAGCGCTGCAAAATACTCGGTAACCAGGAACCGTTGGAGTGGATTTATACAGACCGAGAGCAGTGACCGCTGACTGAAAAGTACAAGTGTACAGAGACACACACCGCTTAAAAACGAAGACCGAGGTAAGCGTGTGTGACAAAATTGTATTTAAATGTTGCAATCGCACTTGGCGAAGAGTCAGCTTAGTGTCGAAGAAAGTAACCAATGCTACAACAAATCGCTTTGAAGGTTTCAATATAGAAACGCGCGAAGAAAGGACAGCATTTAGTAGTTACATTTGTCTTCGATCACAACTACGCAGTTACAAAATATCGCATAAATTGCAAAGAGCCTCATCAGGAACACGGAAAAGGCATTGACAATGGAGAAACGAGAAGCAAAAAGAAATGAATTACTTAGCTCAATGTTTGAAAAGAGCGATGCGGACAAAGACCCAACAGTGGCCGGTGCGACAGGAAAAACGGATGTCAGAAGCAAAATACGGGCTTGGGAAAAACTAAGCCGTAAAGAGATCAACAAATCCTGGGAACTCATTACTCTGAAGAAATACTTAGAGGTACAACGAGTCCCTAGAGGACTGAGGATAATGATAATGCCAAATCATCAGGAAGCCTCAAATGAGTTATTGCAGGAATGGGGTGACTTTATTTTGAAATCATCAGATCTTCGTATGCCTGTTCCCTTTTGAAGCTAAGAGAATTAAATGCGTAAAATCAAGTTGTTGAGAGTGCGTCCCAATTTGTTCCAGGCTGGAGGGATTGTTGGTGAATATTTAGCGGCGTGGTTCGGCCGCAGGGATACGCACCCACGAGGAGCGCTGCAAAATACTCGGTAACCAGGAACCGTTGGAGTAGATATATATATATATATATATATATATATATATATATATATATATATATATATATATATTATTACCTACTGGCGGTCGCCAGTAGGTAGTTATAGTTAGGACCCTGTTTCCATAGGAAATCCGCAACATTCTATTTTGAATAACTTTGGCGCCGGTTGACGAATCCTCGTGAATTTTTCAAAATAGGTGGGGCGCTACGCTCCGCTCCTACCCTGAAAGTCTCGGGGGGATTTGTCAAGCGGGGGCTGAGATAAAAGGGGGGTCCCAAAACGCGTTTTTCCCATGCATTTTTCCATAGGACCTTTAGACACAGCTACAGCCCGAACGGCTGAACAGAATTACTAGAAATTTGGCAGAGAGGTAGTCCTCAGGTCAAGGAAGTGCCTTTTGTAGGTTTGGTGTAAATCTGTTCAGTAGATTCTGAGAAAATAGCCTTTAAATCAATATATATATCTGAGCCAGCTTACGGTGCGCTTACGGTGCGCTTACCGTACGCGTACGGTGGCCTGCGCGAGTGCGATTCTGATTGGCTCTTACATCTTAGTAAACATTCGAATCGGTCGAAACCAGGAAGCGGCGGCCGCCATTTCGTGTGTTTCACTCAGAAAAAAAAGAGTGATATCTTGAAAAGGGGGCAAGGAGCAGAGTTACAGACCCCCTAACATTTGTAAGGGGGTCAAAGAAGGACAGAAAAGTACAAAGAAAACATTTATTGATTTTTAAAAAAATTGCGGGGTACGCGTACGGTAAGCTCAACGTACGCGTACGGTAGAAAAAAAATAAATAAAAGAAATGAAATGCAGATTTAAGTGTTTAGATATTAGGGGGCTCTAAAAAGAGCCGTTGTGTTTATGAAGTGATTTTTTAGTGGGTCCTACAAGTAAGTACCGATGCAGAGTCTAAGGTTCAAGAGGAAGACTCTGTTCCCTTCATCATTGAAGTGCACACCATCTCCTCTATAAATGTCTTGCATGTCGTAACGCAAGTTGTTGTGGTAAATGGAACCCATACCATAGTCACGGAGGAAAGCAGAAACAGATTTGTTGACGTGCTTTCTTGCTTTGTCAATCTGCGCACAGAAATGATTGGACCAGTTCCATTTTTGCCTTTGGCATATGTTAGAAAACACAAAGGCAGTTTTAGGGAAAAGTGAAAACAGTTGTGCAAAGGTGTCCTTCATAAGCATTTCCAGACCTACCCCAGTCAAAGTGCCTAGGTCATTGCCACCACAGTGCACTATTATGAGGTCAGGGTGTTGGATTTGCATGAAGGATTTCACCAATGGCATCAATTGGTGCCACTTTAACCCTCTCTGACCAATCCATTTAATGTCTACATTTGGCAAAGCAAGGTCTCTCACCATATCTGTTTTCTCTGCATACTTTTCACTCCAGAAGACATAGCTGTGCCCTACAATCCACACTGTGAACATCTTCAAAGGAGAACTGGATGCACTCAGGAGGTGTAATTCAGTAGAATGGTAAAAAGAAATGAAAGACAGTTTGGAAATGGAGGCATACATATTTTTTTCATAAAAAAAAGAACTGATTGGCTGTTTCATACCATTCTAGAATAAAAACTAGGCTGTATGTGTAAATTAATAGAAGCATGTTTTGTATTGGTACAGAAAAATGTGTTACCAAAGAACAGTACTATGGATTTGCTGTTAGGTTTGAAAAGTCAAGCACTCTTGCTCTGTGGAATTGAAACATTGTTTGGTGAACCTCTGACCTAACTCCACACAGCAGTGTTCCATGAGCTGTTGCTATGGTAGCAGGCAGAAGTCAAGTTGGGGGAAGGGTACTAGGCAGAAGTCAAGTTGGGGGAAGGGTACTTTTGGAAAAGGGTTGGTTTTCAACCAATAGAAATGTGTGATTACATTTGAAAAAAAGGGGGAAGCACTGAGATTTGAAATTAACATGTATATGTGTGGAAAAAGAGAGGGAAAGTTTGCCATTATCTGGTTCTCCTGAGAGGAGAGAGGTGTAAAGAACAGAGATCCTGGCTGTGATAATCTGCTGTTTGAGTGCCACATTTCTTTCACAGCTAACTAATTTTAAAGGTGAGTTTAGAGTTTGAGAGGGGATGTATATGGTAAATTAAGAAATGAATAATAGAAATGGAATTCCTTTTGTTGAAGTTGTGTTTATTATTTTGTGTTTTGGGAGAAATTTAAATGTGAGGAACATGTAAAATAATATGGACTATGTTTTCATGATAAATTAAGGTGTACTGGTAAAAATAAAGAATACTTTAAGGGTTTGAGGTTGGACTCAGTAATGCAAATACATACAGCATCAGTAAGGCTGGTTGCCCTTGCTGGAGTGTAGGCAGTCACCCAGGTTACACATGGTGCTGGTCTGAAAAAGCAGTTTGGACATGTGCTTTTTTAAGAATCTGAAAAGTGGATTCATAATGTGTCAGTCTGTAAAAGTGTTTATCACTTGCCAAAAAAAAGAGTAGTAAGTGTGCTTTCAAATTGGCAAAGAAATTTCGTTTTGTGACTAATGGGAAAACATGACTCTGTGTGCAAATAGGAATTACAGGCAGAGATTTATTGCGTATTGCTCTGGTGATTTCACAGTTGCATTAGATGGAAAGGGGGAGCCATTTTTTGGTGCAGAAGCAGACTCTTAGCACACACCCAGCTGCTTACCCTGTGGAATCATGCACAGTATTCACAAGCGAGTGGGGTTTGAGGTTTCAGTCAGTAATGCAAATACATTCAGCATCACTAAGGCTGGTTGCCCTTGCTGGAGTGTAGGCAGTCACCCAGGTTACACATGGTGCTGGTCTGAAAAAGCAGTTTGGACATGTGCTTTTTTAAGAATCTGAAAAGTGGATTCAAAATGTGACAGACTGTGGTGCTGGTCTGAAAAAACAGTTTGGACATGTGCTTTTTTAAGAATCTGAAAAGTGGATTCAAAATGTGACAGACTGTAAAAGTGTTTATCACTTGCCAAAAAAAAGAGTAGTAAGTGTGCTTTCAAAATGGCAAAGAAATTTCGTTTTGTGACTAATGTGAAAACATGACTCTGTGTGCATATAGGAATTACAGGCAGAGATTTATTGCGTATTGCTCTGGTGATTTCACAGTTGCATCAGATGGAAAGGGGGAGCCATTTTTTGGTGCAGAAGCAGACTCTTAGCACACACCCAGCTGCTTACCCTGTGGAATCTGTGGTAAATAAAATACCGGACTGAATTTCATACGGAATCTTAAAATAAAGTAAAATAGCTCAAAATAACAAGAGGCAGAATCCGTGGTATAAGAGGTTTTCTAAATGGGCTTTATTCCATTCAAAATGGCCGACTCGAGTCGCGGCCTTCAGGTTCCGTCACCACGAGGGTTCAGGAAGTGAAGTACAATACTTTATTGACAGACATGTATTTTTATAATAAGTGCATTACAATGAAACGAATGTAGAAGGCGTAACATTTGATAAGAAAAGTGACAAAATAGGTACGTAATCGAAACTAGGCGTAATAAGGAATAAAAGAAACATGATTGGTTAGGATTATCAGACATAGGTGGATCTATAAGATAATACTTGGCATAGATGCGCGCGCAGCAGCATGACGTGTAATTGACGTGCAACTAGGGGGTGAAGGGGACTTGACATTTAGCTCTACATGTGGAGACGAGAAGTCTGGGGGGTCAAGTCAACCTAATCCCAAATCATATCTACCATCCTATGTTTGGAGAACTATGTTATCCACAAGGAAGGACTCTCGGACAGAATCTATTCTATACTAACTGTGTGTGCGTGTACAAGCGTCTAAGTGTCTATATGAGATGCGAGGGGCAGAAAACTTTCCATGGCAGCAGGGCTATGAATCACTTGCAGGAGGACGGAAAGGCTGAGTCCTTTGCTTGTGAGCTAAAGGAAATGTTTACCTAAATCACTAGACAGGAATGCATCGGCTGAAGAGCAAAATAGATAATTCGAAGGTGAAATACAGCTTCTTGGCAGGCATGCGAAAACTGGCCGAGGCAGGCACCGTTAGCTGCACAGGGAGTAGGACAAAGTTCATGGATACAGATGCGAGCTCAAGCTGAAGCTGTCAGAGACAGAGAGCAGGGAAAGGCTTTGAGGACAGAATCGGGCCTACTTGCCTGAACTGTAAAAATGTAGTAACTTAGCCATATAAAGTCGGTGGCCTTTCATACCTAGGAATCGAATATCCAGCCCATCGATGGCGGATCTGACAGAGAACATGTCGACGGTAGACACACATATGTTTGCGTCTTAGAAACTGGAACTGGAGGGAACATACATGTACTTGTAACATGCATATAGAACCGTTGGGGTCCAAGATAGGGGACATAACTGATCAGGAAAATCCACATTTCCACATTCCCTCCTTGTCCCCTTCTTGCCCTTCAAGAGACATCAATCTTCATTATTCCATCGATTTGCTCATGGAGCATCATTTCTTCTTCCTTCTTCTTCCGGCATTCTGAACGAGAACTGTGATATGGAATGCATGATGTGGCGCACAGACCACAAATCGCTGGTCCACATTGCAGACATAAACAACAACTGAAAAGCATAAGAAGGCCAATACCTAGGAAGGATAGAACTCTCCATCCCCAGGCTGATATCATATTCCAAAACCACCCGGACCACGTCCAAGTGCCTGGATTCTCGTGTATCTGGCTTACAATCTTATGAAGTCGTGTTATAGCTTTATATACAGATGGCGAATTTTCTGGTATGAATATGCAGCAGCTGGATCCGATGACCCTGCAAGCTCCGCCCCTATCGGCCAGGATGACGTCAAGGACAAGACGATTCTGGAGAACAACAATTCTCATCACTGATTGTTCCTCTGTCAGATTGCCTAGGGCGGCTATAGTCTCGTTTACTACAGTTTCAAGAGTCTTGGTGAGTCTGCGTATCATCTTACTATTTGATATTGTACCTATATAGGGAAAGATACCTTTATTGAAATCTACATATTTGTCCCATGCCGTTTCAGTATAATCGACAACTGGGAGATCTCTACGCTCTCTTTTATGTACTAAATGAACATTTCGATAATAATCAGGGGGAGCTAGGAAAACAGGTGGCAGAAGGAATGCTATGTAACAGGTACCATCCCAATCTAGAGGCAGACGCATATATGCCGTCTGACCACATATAAAGTAAGAATGGCGAGAAGCTCTAAATGAAGATTTACCTTGATCACTATATTCTACTATAGTAACGCATTGGCTATGGCCCATATGTATGGAACCAACTTTTCTTACACATAAATCACCCTTAACTGGAAATACAGACATAGTGGGCAGAATTAGTTCAACTTCGGATTTGACATTCAAAATCATAAGATTAGGCGTAAAATTACCTAATTTATACACTTCATTTTCTAAATCAGTTCCTGTTCTACTGGGGTGACCCTCCTTATTAGGGTGACAGACTTTGAATAAAACTAGATTCAGATTTCCCCATATCCAGTGTTGTTGATAAACTGCTGTGTCTGGGTCTATGGAATTTAATAAACTAAACCATGCTCCACAGGAGCCATTGTGTGTGAACGGATGTGGAAAGAAAGGCAGAACTCCTTTGTTATTCTGATAGGGAGGAAGTCGGCCACACACCCAACAATTGGTGGCATTACTAGTCTGATGGGAATGATGTAACATACTAATGAATGTGTTATTGCGCAGCGCAAGTCTATAGGACAACTCATGTGGGGGTAGGTCACTAAAAGAATGTTCATCAGTTATATTGAAAGCACGTTTAGAAACAGGATAATACATATGCAACAATATACTTGCAGTAACTATTAAAAAACTCAAGGAAAACAAAATTAATAAAGTCACAATACAGTGGTTACGCAGTAATTTACAATAAGCATGTCGTTTCATTATGATTCTGGACTCTACATCATTCAGACCTAAGGGATACATGTCGGGACAGATTCAACCGCTTCACCTTGGAGAGGACTTAAACAATCAAATCGTCCGACAGCTTAGATCTGGACCTGAGTTTCTGCTTATAGAGTTCGGTGCTACTGGCCTCAGCCAAAGGTAGCTTTGAGTCAATGGGGGAAGACACACGGGAAGTACTGTTTGTGTCAGGAGGAAGTCCATGAAATTTCTTTATATGGCTGGAATGCACCCATCCTTTTCTTCCTTCGATCTTCACAGCTGTTCTGGTCGTCAGCAGGACCAACTTAGGAAGCCTCCACCTTGGCTCCAGTTGGGTTTTCCGGTCAAAATTTCTGATGAGAACATAATCACCGGGAATTACATCATGAGGTTTCACCTCGGTGTTGTCGGGAAAAACTGCGACTACCTGTGAACGACAAGATTGTAGTGCAGACATCAAGGAAGCCAGGTAATCTGTCAGCATATTACAGTCAACATCAGTTATTTTACGGGGTATAGGCGTCCCCCACATATTCGGTGGTCTACCAAAGATCACTTCATAAGGGGATAGCCCTGTTCGAGAGTGTGCTACCATTCTCATGTAGAATAGCGCAACTGGTAAGGCTACTATCCAGTCCACACCTTTTTCCTGACATATTTTAGACAATCTGATTTTTAAAAGTTGATTATGTCGTTCCACGAGACCTGCTGCCTCGGGGTGTCGGACACAGTGGAATTTCCACTGATATCCCAACAAAAGTGAGACATGTTTCATTAATTCGGATGAGAAAGGCTGGCCGTTATCTGAATATACAACACGTGGTAAACCGTACCGTGGGAAGAATTCTCGAACTAGCTGCTTGGCAGTAGTCGGGGCCGTGTAATCTGATACGGGATACGCCTCTGTCCAACGGGAGAGAGCGCAAACAACTACAAGAACATATTTGAATCCTCGACAACGTTCCATCTGAATATAATCCATCTGGAGAACTTCAAAAGGATGGTCAGGAGGCTGAAATCCACCCTGCTCTACGGGAACACTCTTTCCTGGATTAAACTGACAACATATCATACAGGTACGAACTTTTTGTTTAGCTGCTGCTCGTAAATGTTTATTGAACCAAATGTGCTGAATGCTGTCTAGCATAGCCTTCTCTCCTAAATGTGCTGGACTGTGAACTGTAGCTATAATGGCTTGAACCATGGAATCAGGGAGAAACCATACAGATTTCTCCTTCGTCATCCATCCTTGATCTGTCTGGATCCCTCCTAGTTCAGTCCACTTCTTTATTTCTTCTGCTGTGGCATGTGTCTGTATGTCAATTACGTCAAGTGCGGGATCCTTAATTGTCATACACTGTGTTGGTGTCTGAACTATTGGCTTTGTCATGTCTAATGTGCGATTCTGAGCAGTCTGTTTAGCTGTTCTGTCAGCTAAATCATTGCCTTGAGAAATGGTATCAGTAACCTTCGTGTGTGCTTTACATTTCATAATCGATATAGCAGTGGGTAGATGTATTGCGTCTAACAAAGCATGAATGAGGGGTCCGTGCTGAATGTGGGCACCATGGGAGGTTAAATAACCTCTCTCTCGCCACAGCACGCCGAAGTCGTGTACAACTCCGAATGCATAACGTGAGTCAGTGTATACATTTACTTTCTTATTTGTGGCTTGAATACAGGCTTGTGTTAGAGCAATAAGTTCTGCTGCTTGGGCTGACAAAGTATCTATACAATTTGTCTCAATAACTTCAGTGTCTGTTGTGACTGCATACGCGGCCACTAAGTCTCCTGTACTTGCTTTCATGCACGATCCGTCTACATACAACGTCAGGTCGGGATCTAACAATGGAACGTCTGTCAAGTCTTGTCTAGGTTTCGTCTTTATTTCAATGATTTCAACACAATCATGAGCTAGTGGGTCTGTTCCAATTACAGGTAATAGTGTAGCAGGATTCAATGTATTACACCGTCGGATCTCTATGTGTGGTTGAAACAATGTCAGTTCATAACCGGTAAGTCTTGCTATGGTCAAGTGTTGTGTTTGTGTTCGGTTCACAAGAACCTCTACTGCATGTGGTACTTGTACTGTCAATGGGTGTCCTAATACTATGGCATCGCTTTGTCTGATTGCTAAAGCTGTCGCTGCCACTGATTTCAGGCATGCAGGCAAAGCCTGAGCTACGGGATCTAATGTACTGGAAAAATAAGCACATGGCTTGCGTGATCCTGCTTGATCCTGAGTGAGTACTGACAAGGCAGTACCTTCGCGTTCTGTAACAAAGAGTGTAAAATGTTTGCTATAACATGGTGTTGCTAAAACAGGTGCTTGACATAAAGCTTTCTTTAGGCTTTCAAAAGCTTGTGTATGTTCCTGAGTCCAAGGGAGAACAGTCGATGTGGCTGCCTCCTGTGTGGTTAACTGAATGAGTGGTTTTGCTAGAAATGCGTACTGAGGGATCCACTGCCTACAATATGAAGTGAGGCCTATGAAAGCCCGCACCTCCTTCTGTGTCTGGGGTATTGACATGTTAGCAATTAACTGGATGCGATCTGGTGTAAGCTGCCTTCCCTCCTTGGACAGCGAGTGACCAAGATAAATAACTCGCTGAACACAGAATTGCAGCTTAGAAGGGGACACCTTGTGCCCCTTGTCGGCTAGGAAATGTAAAACTGTCAGAGAAGCCTTTTCACATTCTGGCTCGCTTCTCGCGGTGATCAGCAGATCATCGACATATTGAAGCAGTGCAGTATTGACTGGCATGTGGATACTGTCAAGTTCTCGTTTCAGTGCTTGGCTGTAGATGCTGGGGCTTTCTGTAAATCCTTGGGGAGCGCGTGAGAATTTAAAGCTGCGCCCATTTAAACTGAATCCGAACAAGTATTGGCTTTCCGGATCTATTGGGACGCTGAAAAAGGCATTCTTGAGATCGATTACAGTAAAGAATGTTGCTTCGGAATCAATTGCTGTCAATAATGATGATATATCAGGGACCACAGGAAATTGTGGTACAATACACTTGTTTAGTTCACGCAAATCAATAACCAATCGGTACACTGGTGGGGCAGTAGGATCAGTTCGTTTAAGAATCGGAATTATCGGTGAATTACATATATTGGAGTCTGTTTCTACAACTACTCCCTGGGTAATCAGCTCATCAATGATTTTCAACAAAGCCACTACAGCATCATGCGGTAACTTGTATTGTCGCATTCGTGGTAGTACCACTCCTGCTTTCAATGTAACTCGATAGGGTGTAATGTTCATGCAGCCAACATCCGTAGGGCCTTGTGCCCATAGATGTACTGGTAAAGTCTGTAGTCGGGGATCCATATCTCTAGACACATAGTGACCTTTAAAATCACGCAAAAACAACCTTACTCCTTCCGGAGAACAACATATTATGGCTCCTAGTGCTTTCAGAGTTTTAATTCCTAACAGATTTTCTGGGCATGATTTAGTAAGCAATAAATCTGTAGTTCGTGTCAAAGGTCCTATCGTAAGTGGTAGAGGCTGTGATACTTCATTAACAATAGGTTTTCCCGAAAAACCAAGGGAAACATTTTGAGAGCCTGAGAGGGGTGCCCCTGGAACTTCACTACGTTTTATTGTTGTTCGACTTGCCCCTGTATCGAGTAAGAATTTTCTATTTTGACCTAATAATTCACTATGTACATAAGGTCCTTCTTGATCTACAGGAATCTCGATGAGCGGTAAGTCAACTTCCCTCTCTAGGCTGGTTCATGCGTAATGCTGATATTCAGGGTATTCATACTGTGCAGTCTGATACATTTGTCGTGTTGTTGTTTGTGTGGCAGTAGCAGGCAACGGTGGTGCAGCTGGCACAAACTGTATGGGTTGCTGTGAGGCTGGCATGGACTGTTGCTGAACTGGCATGGACTGTCCGTGCTGCATAGCTCCTTGTTCATTCTGATCTTGTCTAACTAATCGTGGTCTCTCTTTTGCAATACCTGTAGCTATATTACGTTTCAGGACTGGACAATCATGTACATAATGGCCTAGTTGTTTACAGTAATTGCAGGTTCCTTTTACAGGAACTGCGGAATCACCAGAATGTGTCACACCCTTTTTGTGACCATCTGCTGGTACTGTCTGAGAAACTAGCATTTTCATTTTTGTATCCTTCATGCGTCTATGCTCGTGTTCTTGTTCATCCCTAATTCTATTGTGATGATACTGTAACATTTGTAGCATTTGCGACGGAGTGTTACTTTGCCAGGTACTCTCGAATTTCAATATTCTATTCTTCACTGGGGGCAATGCATTTTCCACTAATTTTGTCACAAATAGATGTGGATATGAGTCACTACTTGCTTTTATACCACTATTTATACCAAAACATTTTTCAAATCGAGCATAATAATCGCTTGTGTCTTCATCTTGCTTTTGTTTACAGGCTGTGATTGCACCCCAATCTTCCTTTTTTGTAGTTAATAAACGTGGCAGTACCTGTACTAGTAAACCTGGTAACAGTTTAACTTTATCCCCGAGCCCCGAACCTGCAGTTCGGCCCCTTTCTTCCTCTGCTAATGCTGTCCAGTCTATCTTTTGGTCTCCTACTTCCCACTCTTTTTCTTTCAGTTTTTCATAAATGCCAGCAGGCAAAAGCACCTTTAATATCGTCATAATATCAGGAAAGGTGTACTCTCCCATCAGTAACATGTCTTTAATTTCTCGGTGGAAACCCGCTGGGTCTTTGTCATGACTAGGTACTACTTTCTTCATTTCTAATAATTCCATTTTTGATATGGGTGTGTAAACAAATACACGGTGAAACTCATTGTCTTCGCCTTTTATTGGGTGCACTTCTCGTAAAGGATTTTGTCTATCCATATAGTACGGTGCTCTTTCTCTGCGGGGCAGGGAGAGAGAATCTGGATTTACAAAAAGGACATACTGCTTACGTGACACTAATATCTCTTTAATTAGCTTGTTACTAGAACCTCTCCATCTGTTTGTGAGTAGTTCCGTTAATATATCAGGTAAAGGACCGGGGTCAGCATGTTGGCTCTTATATAATATGAGGAGTTGCTGAATCATATAGATTCCAGCTAAGCGTTGTTCATCTGTACTGAGATTAAAAAACGTGTGTGCTATGGTCTCATCACCGTATTTTTCAGGACTGTCAATCCAGTGAACGGCTGATCTGGCTAATTCTTGCTCATCCAAGGAATCGAGGAGGTGGTAACCCCTTCGTTCTCGTAGTATCTTATCTGCGGCTTGAAACGAATGTTCAGGAGATTTCAGATTTATTACAGGCGTCGGATACGTTCTGCTATTATTTGGACATACAGAGTGTATGGGATCAGAAAAACATCTAGCATTATCACAGGATCTTCCTCTGCCTACATAGGCTATGGTCTCTGACTGTCTTGCGGAATTCCCTGATTCGGACACTTCATCTTGCTCAAACTCGTCTGTTCCCAATCTTTCTTCATGAATACGCTCTATTTCTTTACGGATTTTTCGGCACATGGCTATTATACAATTTTGCTTATCGTGTCTTCCTTCTGATATATTCTGACTCCATCTTGTAAGAATAAGCATTGCATTCGGGTCTACCCCCGGACGATCTTGATTTCTGATCACACAGTTTATGAGGAAACGTAACAGTTCCCCCTGTATTTCTACTTTCTGGAATTCCATAGCTCTGTTAATACATCCTGGATCTCGTCCTGTTTGAACAAAATGATATATGTTATCTAGATGCGTAGTCATCCCTGGTAACCTTGCTAAATACTCTGCGGCTCGCCTGATACGTAATGATGCCAGGACCATTTCGTCCTCTTTACCGACCACGGGGTCATATCTACAATTAACAAGGAGTTCCTTAAGCGTACGTTCACTTACGAATTTTGGTGTACGTGAATGTGCTGACTCTTGAAAGACAAGTTTATTTATTCTAGGTGGTGTAAAAGTACTGCTAGCACCTCCCGTGGCCCTATCTGGGGCGTCGGGTGTGAATGGGTTCGTTGAACGTGACACAGCAACTATGGGTGTCGATACCTCTGTAGAGTCGACTGCGGAGACAGATGCGGAAACAGATGTGCTTGCCGACGCTTGTGTCGGAACTTGCTGTTGCACGGGGACAGATACCTGATCCTGACGTTGAACCCCTCCGCCAGACGGTCTATGTGGTGCGGCGTTAGCATACTCGGGAGCTGCGTCGTCTAGATATGAGGAAAGAAAGACATCTTCTGCGGTTCTGGGATGCCCTTTTGGATGTACCTTAATTGGAAATAATGGGGGTGGCAAGTCTTTTGGTATCTCTGGAGCAGCCTTAGGTAATCCTTCGGCTAGTAGGGGATACATACCATTCATAAGAGCATTTCTTTGTCTATTTACTTGTTCTGATTTCACTCGGATACCTTCCTCAATTAATAGATTTTCTTGAACTTTATTTGAACTTTCTTTACTCCTCTCTTCTTGTCTACGTGCTTTTTCTGTTCGTCTATGAGATTCTTTACGCCATAACTCAACAGCGTCTTTCTGTGACTGTCTGACCTTTCTTTTCCATAACTCTTCCTCCACTTTCATGATGCACTCTGCATCCCAGGTTCCCGCTATGGGCCACCTTTGACTTTCCGGTAATCCCTTGGTATAATCTACCCATAGATCAAGAAACAATATGGCATCTAAGCCATGTTTATGGTACATAAAATGCCCTGGAGTGTCCCTAGGAGGAATAGGAACTGCTTCTTCAAGCACCCCTTTTCTGGTAGTAATCTGTCTTAACTTCGAGAAGAGCGGCATATTGACAACTGATCTGATACTTACTCTTGAACTCACTTAATATGAAAAAAACACAATAATGAACGGTGAACAATGAACAATCATTCATACCACAATATGCAAGACATTTCTGACTACTTTAAACATTAAACATTAAACATTTTAACAATGATCGACAATGATGACAGTCTGCCTAACTAATCACCACGCTGAATTCTTGACAATAACTGAATACTTCGGAATACTTGATATACTGCTAAACAGTACATATACACTGCTAAACAGTGCAGACCGGATTTGTGTACCCAAATCCGTCTTGACCGGCACAACCTATGTGCGCGTCAACACGCCTCCCCGGCGATGGTACTCACCGAGTAGCTCCTTGAAACGGAAGGCCTCAGAGAATGGACAGGACTCGATGACTGCGGACAGCGGACCCTCTGGACATCGGGATTTCGGAAAACCTGGTGGGCCTCTGTATACCTCGGATCTTGCTCTCTCAGCTAGGCTCTGGTCGGGATACTTCGCACTTCTCACCGCCTCGTCTGGGTTGATCGCAGCCTCAGTCGCCCCCGCTTGACCGGAGGGAGCTTACAGGAAATCCTGCTGGTACGCGTTTATGGTCCGTCCAGCTGTGGCAGGAGACCGAGCCTGCAACGCACCGCCGGCGCGTGAGATGAGAAAGTGTCCCTGTTCGGGCGCCATTATGTGGTAAATAAAATACCGGACTGAATTTCATACGGAATCTTAAAATAAAGTAAAATAGCTCAAAATAACAAGAGGCAGAATCCGTGGTATAAGAGGTTTTCTAAATGGGCTTTATTCCATTCAAAATGGCCGACTCGAGTCGCGGCCTTCAGGTTCCGTCACCACGAGGGTTCAGGAAGTGAAGTACAATACTTTATTGACAGACATGTATTTTTATAATAAGTGCATTACAATGAAACGAATGTAGAAGGCGTAACATTTGATAAGAAAAGTGACAAAATAGGTACGTAATCGAAACTAGGCGTAATAAGGAATAAAAGAAACATGATTGGTTAGGATTATCAGACATAGGTGGATCTATAAGATAATACTTGGCATAGATGCGCGCGCAGCAGCATGACGTGTAATTGACGTGCAACTAGGGGGTGAAGGGGACTTGACATTTAGCTCTACATGTGGAGACGAGAAGTCTGGGGGGTCAAGTCAACCTAATCCCAAATCATATCTACCATCCTATGTTTGGAGAACTATGTTATCCACAAGGAAGGACTCTCGGACAGAATCTATTCTATACTAACTGTGTGTGCGTGTACAAGCGTCTAAGTGTCTATATGAGATGCGAGGGGCAGAAAACTTTCCATGGCAGCAGGGCTATGAATCACTTGCAGGAGGACGGAAAGGCTGAGTCCTTTGCTTGTGAGCTAAAGGAAATGTTTACCTAAATCACTAGACAGGAATGCATCGGCTGAAGAGCAAAATAGATAATTCGAAGGTGAAATACAGCTTCTTGGCAGGCATGCGAAAACTGGCCGAGGCAGGCACCGTTAGCTGCACAGGGAGTAGGACAAAGTTCATGGATACAGATGCGAGCTCAAGCTGAAGCTGTCAGAGACAGAGAGCAGGGAAAGGCTTTGAGGACAGAATCGGGCCTACTTGCCTGAACTGTAAAAATGTAGTAACTTAGCCATATAAAGTCGGTGGCCTTTCATACCTAGGAATCGAATATCCAGCCCATCGATGGCGGATCTGACAGAGAACATGTCGACGGTAGACACACATATGTTTGCGTCTTAGAAACTGGAACTGGAGGGAACATACATGTACTTGTAACATGCATATAGAACCGTTGGGGTCCAAGATAGGGGACATAACTGATCAGGAAAATCCACATTTCCACAAATCATGCACAGTATTCACAAGCGAGTGGGGTTTGAGGTTTCAGTCAGTAATGCAAATACATTCAGCATCACTAAGGCTGGTTGCCCTTGCTGGAGTGTAGTCAGTTACCCAGGTTACACATGGTGCTGGTCTGAAAAAGCAGTTTGGACATGTGCTTTTTTAAGAATCTGAAAAGTGGATTCATAATGTGTCAGTCTGTAAAAGTGTTTATCACTTGCCAAAAAAAAGAGTAGTAAGTGTGCTTTCAAATTGGCAAAGAAATTTCGTTTTGTGACTAATGTGAAAACATGACTCTGTGTGCAAATAGGAATTACAGGCAGAGATTTATTGCGTATTGCTCTGGTGATTTCACAGTTGCATCAGATGGAAAGGGGGAGCCATTTTTTGGTGCAGAAGCAGACTCTTAGCACACACCCAGCTGCTTACCCTGTGGAATCATGCACAGTATTCACAAGCGAGTGGGGTTTGAGGTTTCAGTCAGTAATGCAAATACATTCAGCATCACTAAGGCTGGTTGCCCTTGCTGGAGTGTAGTCAGTTACCCAGGTTACACATGGTGCTGGTCTGAAAAAGCAGTTTGGACATGTGCTTTTTTAAGAATCTGAAAAGTGGATTCATAATGTGTCAGTCTGTAAAAGTGTTTATCACTTGCCAAAAAAAAGAGTAGTAAGTGTGCTTTCAAATTGGCAAAGAAATTTCGTTTTGTGACTAATGTGAAAACATGACTCTGTGTGCAAATAGGAATTACAGGCAGAGATTTATTGCGTATTGCTCTGGTGATTTCACAGTTGCATTAGATGGAAAGGGGGAGCCATTTTTTGGTGCAGAAGCAGACTCTTAGCACACACCCAGCTGCTTACCCTGTGGAATCATGCCCAGTATTCACAAGCGAGTGGGGTTTGAGGTTTCAGTCAGTAATGCAAATACATTCAGCATCACTAAGGCTGGTTGCCCTTGCTGGAGTGTAGTCAGTCACCCAGGTTACACATGGTGCTGGTCTGAAAAAGCAGTTTGGACATGTGCTTTTTTAAGAATCTGAAAAGTGGATTCAAAATGTGACAGACTGTAAAAGTGTTTATCACTTGCCAAAAAAAAGAGTAGTAAGTGTGCTTTCAAAATGGCAAAGAAATTTCGTTTTGTGACTAATGTGAAAACATGACTCTGTGTGCATATAGGAATTACAGGCAGAGATTTATTGCGTATTGCTCTGGTGATTTCACAGTTGCGTTAGATGGAAAGGGGGAGCCATTTTTTGGTGCAGAAGCAGACTCTTAGCACACACCCAGCTGCTTACCCTGTGGAATCATGCACAGTATTCACAAGCGAGTGGGGTTTGAGGTTTCAGTCAGTAATGCAAATACATTCAGCATCACTAAGGCTGGTTGCCCTTGCTGGAGTGTAGTCAGTCACCCAGGTTACACATGGTGCTGGTCTGAAAAAGCAGTTTGGACATGTGCTTTTTTAAGAATCTGAAAAGTGGATTCAAAATGTGACAGACTGTAAAAGTGTTTATCACTTGCCAAAAAAAAGAGTAGTAAGTGTGCTTTCAAATTGGCAAAGAAATTTCGTTTTCTGACTAATATGAAAACATGACTCTGTGTGCAAAGAGGAATTACAGGCAGAGATTTATTGCGTATTGCTCTGGTGATTTTACATTTGCATTAAATGTAAAGGGGGAGCATTTTTTTTATGCAGAAGCAGACTCTTAGCACACACCCAGCTGCTTACCCTGTGGAATCATGCATAGTAATGACAACCGAGTGGGGTTTGAGGTTTCAGTCAGTAATGCAAATACATTCAGCATCACTAAGGCTGATTGCCCTTGCTGGAGTGTAGTCAGTCACCCAGGTTACACATGTTGCTGGTTTCAAAAAGCAGTTTGGATATGTGCTTTTTTAAGAATCTGAAAAGTGGATTCAAAATGTGACAGACTGTAAAAGTGTTTATCACTTGCCAAAAAAAAGAGTAGTAAGTGTGCTTTCAAAATGGCAAAGAAATTTCGAATTCTGACTAATATGAAAACATGACTCTGTGTGCAAAGAGGAATTACAGGCAGAGATTTATTGCATATTGCTCTGGTGATTTTACATTTGCATTAGATGGAAAGGGGGACCTATTTTTTTTGTGCAGAAGCAAACTCTTAGCACACACCAGCTGTTTATCCTGTGGAAACATGCACAGTATTCACAACCGAGTGGGGTTTGAGGTTTTAATCAGTAATGCAAATACATTCAGCATCACTAAGGCTGGTTGCCCTTGCTGGAGTGTAGTCAGTCACCCAGGTTACACATGGTGCTGGTCTGAAAAAGCAGTTTGGACATGTGCTTTTTTAAGAATCTGAAAAGTGGATTCATAATGTGTCAGTCAATACTTTTTTCTTTTTTTTCAGATTGAGATAGAAAATTTTCGAAAACTAGAACCATTTTTAAAGCAATTAAATTTTTTTTTAAATGAATAAATATTTTTTTGAGTGGGTATGGTGAGTCAAAAATTTCATGGTCCCTTTTTTCCACTTCTCCACAATCACATTTTCAAATTTTCATTGTAGTCTCTCAATGACCTTGTAATGTGATAATTGTTTTTTAGTGTTTTTTAAAAAAAATAATAATAATTACGCGTACCGTACGCGTACGGTAAAAATAAAATAAAAAAAGTTTAAAAAAATATATAAAAAAAAGTTGAAAGGTAAGGTTGGCTCTGAAAAGAGCCGTTGTGTTCATGCAGGGACAGAGGAAAGAAAGAATGGGAATATTAGTCTCTACGACAAGTGTGCTGATCTATTAAATTGTTCACTAGGGCAACACTGGTCTCCCTATGAGCAATTAGATCATGACAAGTGGCGCACCGTATTTCAACCCTCAGAAACCGAGGGTTAATTTCCAGAGGACGAGAAAAAGGAGATGCTCCCCCCACAGATGAAGGGCTCACCTGACCTGCCGAAGATGGACTCGGCCCTGCAGATGATGGTCCAGGCTGAGCTGCTGTGGATGTGCTTGGTTGACTTACTGAAGGGTTACCTTCAGTATGTCGAGCATGTGTCCTTCTGTGTACATCCTTAAGGTGTCTCAACATGGTGTGATTCCCGAAGGAATACTTCTTGTTGGGATTCCCTCTTGAAAGTACACGCTTACACAGCTTACAAGTCACTAAGGGTGCATTTACCTTTTGCTGGCCCTCTGGAAAGGAAAAATACTCCCATATGAAAGAGGTCTTTTGTTTCCTCGTTCTCTGCCTCAAGGTAGTGCTGCTAGCCTCACTCTCAGAAGAGCTCTGCTGTTCTGCCATCGTATCACAAAGACAACCCAGCTCCTTCTCCTAAGGGATCACAAGCAGAAATGAGGGGAATGGGTGTGGTGTAGGAGAGTTCTAGAACTGAAAGTTGTAAAAACCAATCAAAAGTCTTGTTTCTTGATCACATGATCTACCGTGCGCGTACGTTACGCTTACGGTACGCTTACGGAGCGCTTACGGCAAAAGTACGCATGCGCGTAAAAAAGACACACGCACGCGCGCATGCGCAAAACAGGAACGCCCCTTCACTTCCGCGTAACGTGCGCGTGCAGCGTACGCGTTACGCGCTGCACGCGCTTGACGTGCGTCCACGCAAATTGCGTAAATGAACACAAACAGCGTAGAAATCTAACGTAATTAAAGCAAGACGTACGCTTACCGTACGCGCACGTAAAAAAAAAAATAAAAAAAAAAAGGAAAAAAAAAAATATATGTTATACTAATAAATCTTACCTGTTTATTTGATAAAAATGGTAAAATAAAAACATATTGTAGAATTTTTAAAATTTAACCATAGTGTTTAAAAAAGGATAGAAAATTAAAATAAAAATATGTAAAAAAAAAAATAAAAAAATAAAAATTAGCATTTAAAAAACCTTGCAAATTCACTGAACAAACCATGGGTTTCACTCACGTTATAGTTAGGAATTAGCATTTAAAAAACCTTGCAAATTCACTGAAAAAACCATGGGTTTCACACACGTTATAGTTAGGAATTAGCATTTAAAAAACCTTAGAAATTCAATGAAAAAACCAAAGGTTTCACACATGTTATAGTTAGCTGGACATTTCACTCGTAAAAAACCATTGAAATTCCCCCGTTATAGTTAGTTCAGCTAACTATAACTCGCGCGCCCGCAATGCACTACTGATGACGTCACATATTACATCACTCATGACATGGTCACTGACATCACTCATGACATCACTGATGACATCACTGACCCTGCAGGGCAGGCATCAGGGTTTGCAGCAGCACAATACACCACACAGGGCATGCGGGATGGGAGTGCAGCACAACAATCCATAGAAAGCAAGAGGGAGGGGACAGGACCATGCACATGGACAACAGAGAACAGAGGGGCAAGAGGCAGGACCATAATGGACAGACAGGAGAGAAAGCTGCAGCATAACAGACCATAAAGGGCAGGAGGAATGGATCAGGGGCATTACAATGGAACAGACAAGCCAGGAGGGAGGGAGTAGGGGTCTGCACATGTAAACAGAGGGCTGGGGGCAAGGGGGCAGGGCAGGAGCAGCAAGATAGCCATGGAGGTCAGGCAGGATGGGCACTAGAAGCAAGACACACCATGAAGAGCAACAGTGAGACTGTGATGGCATACACACAGACCATGGAGGGAAGGTGGGAGGGGTTCAGGGGCAGCTAACTGACCACACAGGGAAGGTGGGAGGGGCCATGGCAGCACAGAAGACCATGTATGGCAAGTGGGAGGGTTAGTGGTAGCACAATGGCTATGATGGGCAAGAAGGAGGGTGCAGGGGCATGCACAAAGGACGATGGAGGATAGAAGGGAGGGTCAGGACCTGTGCACAGACAAGAAAGTTCAGGGGAAGGGGCCTCACAACAGACCGCACGGGGCAGGCAGGAGGAGCAGTTGCAGCACAACAGACCAGGGAGGGCAGAAGGGTGTGGCAGTACAATGGACCATGTAGGACAGGAGGAAGAGGATAGGGGCATGGCATGTGGGCAGGCAGGGTGGAGGTGGCAGGGACAGGTTACAGTCATCTGACAATGCTAGGCAAGTGGGAGGGGAGTGGCAGCTCAACAGAACACTCAGATTAGATAGGAGTGGCAGGTCCATGGACCATGGTGGGCAAAAGGATGGAGCAGGGGCATACACAAAGACATCGGAGGGCAGGGGGAAGGAGAATAGGGGCAGCAAGCTAAGCACAGAGTTTAAGCAGGAGGTCAATGATGGGGCATAGAATTGGGCAATGGAGGGCAGGAGGAGTGGACTGGTACATCATACTAAATTGAGGGCAGTGGCAGCACATCAGACCATGCATGGCAGGAGGGAGGAGGCTAGTCCATGGATTCACACAACAGAGGATAGGGAGGAGGGGGATGGGGCAGCAAGCTAACTGTTCAGAGAAGGCGGGTATTAGGAACTTTATTGTTTTTAAAACGTGTGTCTGTGCGAACTACTTAAAATATAAACAAGTATGCAGCATAATCTCACTTTTATTCAGGAAGAAGAGGACGTTTGTGACTGTGAATCCGGGCTCACTTGGCAGAAACACCCCCTGACCCTCCACCCCCTATCTCAAAATGTAATGCCCGTGAAAAGGGTAGGTGAACACAGTGTTATATAGAACATAGTCCTGAGAGCACGATTGAAAATGAAAACTAGATATAGTGTATGGTATAAACTATGCACCAAAAAGTGTGATATAAGATGAACCGGGCGTGAAATATAATATGCAATACATTGTGCGCAATGACAGATTAATTGGAGAGCGCGAGATAGCACAGGCACTAGCGCGTGCTATGCGCCTTGGAGTGTAATATGCACAGGGCAGAAAATTCCCCTTTACGGAAGGGATCTAAAACTGAGTACCAAAGTGAGGTTTCATTGGCTACAAACGCCATGGTTGGTGAAGAGACATTTCTATGCATCATAGCTAGCCATTTCTCATGCATTCAGGGAGTTGCGACTGGGGGAGACTTGTCTCCATATTTACAATACAAACACTGGAGATTAGTATCTCCACACTAACTTCAGTCTCTTGCATTGTCAATCCCAACACCGGGCACTGCCGCCTTAAAACATTATTTCACAATGTGGTCTCCAAGCAACACGCTCTAATGCTGATGCAACATTGGGGGTATAAGACCACAAACCCATTACAAATAATTTCACAAAAGGAGATGCTGCACTCAGGGCCGGCTTTAGGGCGGTGCCACCGCACCGGGTGCTGGCTTCCTGGGGGCGCCGTGTTTAAAAGTTTATTAAGCTTTTGAAGCACCTGCTGCAGCGTTTCTTTACGCCGGCAATTACCAGGCCTCACATAAATGTCAAGAAAACTCGTGTGATTAATTATCTTCCTGGAGAGAGATCAGCATTTTGTATAGTTGAGGTTTTGACGAAGTAAGTGCAGAGGGTTAATATGCCTGCTGCAAAGAACGTGTACCAAGTAGATTACAGAGTGGGTATGATGTAAACAGATCAGCAGGTTACAGCTTTCAAAAGAGACATCTTTTTGTTACTTGCAATTTATAACTTAAAGTCCTAATATAGAATAGTGAGCTATTAACTTTCATCCCAGAACTGCATACACACTGCAAAGTATACATTATTAGAACATTGATTAATGTTGCAAAAAGGGTTAATTTGGCTAGAAATCAATTCTTATTATTAAAGAAAACTCCCAACTATGCTGTTTCTTTTTCGACTGTGCATTGGTGCTTCTCCACACCAAGCACTCTTAAGCTATACTGCCTACCTGTATGGATGACATGTCACTCCTACACTTCCAGTCCTTTGGCTTATGTAACATTTCTTATACACTGATTTACACACGTATGATTGATTGTCTCTGTGTAATGTGTGTGTGATGCAAAGTGCTCGGACACCCTACACTGGTATGAGTGGCGCTATATAACTAATTCAATGCATCTGAGAGAGTGTGGTTATGGTGACTTGGTCACTGCTAAAGGGTGCTAGTGAGAGAATCCGTGGTGGAGGTGGTTATTGGGGGGCGCCAACAAACATTGTCGCACAGGGCGCCACCAGCACTAAAGCCGGCCCTGGCTGCACTCCCAGGGACTTTTGCAAAATCCATTTATTCGATCAACAGTCTTGAAGCTAAAACCCTACGATGTGTGTCGACCGCTGTCATCTTCAAGTAAGTGGGGTTTATAGTAAGATCAACTTTCATGCTAATAACTTTTAACAGGCATTATTGGAAATGTGTCTTTATAGTTCCAGCACAGTGCTGAGCTATTTTAAACCTTTTCAGTTGTTTCCTTTATAGTGAAATCCTATGACCATTGCACTTTTCTTTGCTGTTCCAATCTGAAAAGATGAGCTGCTGGCCCCTTGACCCTTTCTCCCAAAGCAATGATAGACCACATCAATGTCTTTGGTGCAAGGGACTGGTGCTCTCCATATTGCTTGTCAGATAAGGGTGAAGTTGCACTAGGTATATTTATGGTATTACGACCGCGGAACACTGACTCATACATGCCAACATTTCAGAAGAGCAAAGAGGGAGATTTTTTAGAAAAAATTGGGAGAGTGGGGCCTTGAATCGGGTTACTCTCATGTATGGGCTTTGGAAGTGTGCTGCTGCAGGATCGGACATTTGAAACGCAAATGCATGTTTTTTTCTTCATGGAGCGCAATGGCAGGCAGAAAGAGGGTGATGCAAGTATTGTAAACTGGCCTGGCAGGTTGCTGGCAGTGCATACACCCCCGGGCACGCACACAGTACTTCACAGGTCTTTAAAAGACCATTCGCTTGTTAATGAGGCTTTGTTGGGTTTTCACACCATCTAGAGCCCCTGCAGCGCCACTCTGACTATTGCTGGAAGAATTAGCACGTTACACAATACCAATACCTGCTCCTTAAAAACATGTGACTATTTCATGTCTTGTGAAACGAAATTTGAATACGTGCTCTTGATTTACTGTTTCTTTAAAGTCGCATAAAACCTTAAAGTTTCGAGATGCAGGCAGGGACAGGCTTTATACCGCCGTTTGTTAAATAACTCCGCATTTATGACACCAGTTCCTACTCCAAGCACAACTACATAAAGCCCTTTCCACCGACGGGGTGCACTCATTCGCAGTACGCCAGACCCAAGCGTGAATGCACTACAGTGTTTATTCAAGCGAGAGTTTTACTGTACACGGCGACGGACATTGAGGGCCTAGGCAGATGCATTTTCTGTTTTGGTTTAGATAGCCGCGCGGGAACGGGGGGACAGGCATGTTTTTTTTTAACCTGGAGCAGCTAAAAATAACAGACATGATAAAACTGCATTAAGCCTTTAAAAATGCATTTGTTGTAAAAGCCGAGACTCTGCCCACGAAGTTCTGTGAGAAAGCCATGACTTTTATTCAGTGGCAGCTACTGCGGAACAGGAGTGGCGGGGGGCGGTATAAAAAATAAAAATAAAGATCCCTTACCTGTTCACGCTGCACGCTTTTCGTCGTCCCCTGCTCTTCCTCACTCCTGGAACCACCCAGGAGCCAAAGTTTTCCAAATTACATTTTCTGAGCCTTTTGGGGTGAACTGTGAAATCTTAGAGACACGGGCGCGATAATTGAAACCACATGTCTCGCGCGCACACCACTCGTTTGTACAAGGAGGGGACCTAGTTCCTGGCATTGACGTCAAAACCGTGACTGTAACCCGCATTTTAAAATTATAAGAGCAAACAGGTTTCCTCGAAGTTGGTGTTCAGTTAACTTTAACCGCCATATGATGAGAGAGACACAGAGGCAAGCAGGCAGTTTCCGAATGTATTGACCCTGTAAATACATAGAATCACTCCGTAACTAAACAATTTATGGACTAGTTACTTGTTTAGAAAACAAATATTCTATTTTGGGGAAAGGGAGTCCATCGGTTGCACTATAAGTAGCCGACTTCATCTTCTATGTTATTGCTTTCATTTAAATTGGGCAACGCCTTTTATTTTTTGCTATGCGTGTGTGCTGCCGCTGACAGGTATGTGCCTCACTTTTTTGTTTGTACCCACGTGTACACCCGGCCCTTTATTTCCTCCTCCACCTGCCTGCGCAAATCTCCTCCCAAAGTCATGGTGGTCTGCTGCACCAGAAAGTGTTAGGTGGAGGCGTGGAGCTCAACAGCCGCCTGCACACATTCCTTAAACCTCTGCAGACGTGTCTTTTAAGCAAAGTGAAATACTCCCCTTCACCCACCCCCTCCCAAAGCACAAAAGTTACCAAGACTAAACGCATACTGGAGCGCCCAGAACCGCACTCGGGTCACACATGTTAGCATGCGCATAATGGAGCTATGAACTAGAAAATACAGTTGTAAAGTGCCAACTACACAATACCCACATAGTGCATTATTCATCCTTGTTATGTCTGCTGAGGATACAATGTAATACGTACTTTATGCTGTGGCTGGGAGTGAGCACAGATCAGCTGCCTCCCCCAGGTCTAGCTGTGAATGTCTCTGAAGTGTTGGACACCCCCGTGCTCGTCCTCACATTCTTTCATCATCCGGAGGCTCTCGGAAGGTCCGGGCAGGCCGGGGGAGCTCAGGAGTCCATGGTGAGTCATCTCGTAGGACTCTGCTGCAGCAACCCAAACACCAGTGAGCCGTGTGAGGACCTCCATGCCCCCCTGCCCCCCCGGTGATCGGGTTGCGGGTCAAGAATCCCCGCAGAGGCCACATAATGCTGCAGGTCCTGACAGCCTCCACGCTCTACTGACATGTCTCTGTGGGGGACAGGGGCTGGGGGGCCTCTTGTGGGACCACAGGTAGGGTGGATGGTTGCCTCCCCAGCTGGAGGCAAGATAGCTCGTATCTCAGCTCCTTGTGGGAGGTGCGCTCTGTCAGCAGGCCCTAGGAGCTCCCTTCCGCCGTATGCCGCACCCGCCCGAGGAGCGCGCCATCATCCCGTCTTCATCGCCGGATCCCACCGTCTCTTCCCGCTCCATGGCTGTGCCCCAGTGTTGCAGCCCCGGCCTTCAAGTGCCCAGGTGTCGCAGCCCCAACCTCCACCGCATATAAATTAGCATATTAATGCATTCGTGTTAACAGTACAACTTTTGCTGTAGTGGACTCACTTTTCTTAAAGAATATCATAGATAACTCATGATTAGCCCTGAGTGTGACCCTCGCAGATGTGGAGAAACACGAGTGGCAAGACAATCTCTCCCTCACATTCATAGGAGAATCGAACTCTCTGGTGTTCTTCCGTAACTTATATATTCCGACCTTTGGCTCCATCAAGTGGCCAAAACGCGCAACAACAATGAAAATCAGTGACACTCGGTTTAAACCGGGTCAGCTGATTTTCGTCCGGTAGGGTACTCTCGGGCATAATCGGTTAAAACCGAATTCCGGACAGCATAAACATAGGCATCGAGGAAGGCACGTTAGATGGGGCAATATAACCCGTGCGAAGACAAGTGTGGCATGACATATTCACGGGGTGGTGTTACAGTGCACATGGGCTAGAGAGTGTCATAGCATATGCACTAGCTAGTGGAATACAACACAGAGGTGTGTGGCACTCAGCAGGCAATGGTGGATGTAACACAGCATTGGGCTCTGCCAGGAGTGCGCTGTGACTCTCAAGTGATGTTCGTCCCCTTTCCAGAGAGTAAAATAAAAAGTATTACACATCCGGCAGTGGATGTGTGTTTTATTAACCGTGAGGGGGGTTTCTTGCATAGTTTTGGTCGAATTTTTGTCGAATCCCCTTTGAATGGCTTGGTGTGCATGTGTATTAAATGTGCCCGTCAATAGCTACCCATGTTTGTATAAATAAACGACAAGGGTGTCTACCGGGATTAGGCACGGTAGGGCATCAGACATGTCAGAGCTTCACTAGTGGTGTAAATACATTCCACGTGGATTCATTGTATGCATAGTCGCCTTTTAATGAATATCATGCAAATCGTCATGGTGATAGGTACGTACGGTTTGTCCAGCATGTCCTAGGTGTGTCTATAAATATATATTTTTAAAAAACAATAAAAAACAGTGGCCGGCCCTGGGGATTGGGGTCAAAAAAATATAATTAGCAAACAGGCCCTGGGGGATGGGGTCATCAGGGCCAATAAATTAGAATAAGAAGGGGAACAAGACAGCCCCCCTTCTTAAAAAATTAAAATAAACAAAAGACTGGCATCGTGCCGGAGGCCATGCCCCCTCCTTGCAGCACTCTGCAAACGCACCCCCTGGCGAGTTGTACGTTGGGGAATTAATTCCTCTTCAATACTGAGGGTCCCTGAGGGCCAACTAGCCCAACAGGCATCTCCAGTATGCACCAGGGAGCTGCGCTGCAGACAGGTGTTCTGAGGCCAAGCCCCTTTTTACACCTCCCTGCAACGCAGCTCTGTGGCGCTTACTGGAGGTACCTAGTGGTCTAGTTTGACCCTAGGGACCCTTAGGATTCAAGGGGACTTAATCTCTCAACTTAGAACAGCCACAGGGCGCGTTTACACAGTGGTGAAGGGAGGGGACGGGGCCTGAGGTGACGTGTGCAAACACGCACTATGGCACGTTTTAAATTGGGGATATAATTTTCCTTCAATACTGAGGGCCCCTGGGGGCTAACTAGCCCACCAAGTGCTTCCAGTAAGCGCCACTGAGTTGCATTGCAGAGAGGTGGTCCAGGCCGTGCCACTTTTTACACCTCTCTGCAACGCAGCTCTGTGGCACTTACTGGAGGTACCTAGTGGGCTAGTTGGACCCTAGGGACCCTCAGGATTCAAATGAACTTAATCTCCCAACTAAAAACGGACACAGGGCGTGTTTGCACAGTGGTGAAGGGAGGGGACGGGGCCTGAGTTAACGTGTGCAAAAACGCCCTGTGGTCTGTTTTAAGAGGTAGTTTTAATCCCCCTGCCCTATTATATACTAAAGGCTTACAGAGGAGGTCATGCTAATCACAGGGGGACCCCAACGCATAATGTTCCCTAGTGTATGTAGGTGTTTTCACTGTATTCTAAGTGTCTTTTAACATAGCACTGGCTCTAGGACTGGTTAGTCAGACTCAGTTACCACCAGTATCCGTCTGAAAAAGTTGAGGGTACAGGATGATTTTGCAACAAGGCTTCTTTCTGCTCTTCTTTTTGTTCTTTCTTCACGTTATCCTTCTTCCTGCACTTTTCTTCGTCTTTGAGGACTTCTGTTGCTTCTTTCTGCACTTTTTTTTTTCTTTCTGTGCATTTTTTCTTCTTTCTTCACATGTCCTATCTCTGTAGGCATAGGTAGAAATTAGCATTTAAAAAACCTTTGAAATTCACAGAAAAAAACATAGGTTTCAGGCACGTTATAGTTAGGAATTAGCATTTAAAAAACCTCAGAAATTCACTGAAAAAACCATAGGTTTCAGGGGTTTTATAGTTAGCTGGACTTTTCACTTGTACAAAACCATTGAAATTCCCCCGTTATAGTTAGTTCAGCTAACTATAACTCGCGCGCCCGCAATGCACTGCTGATGACGTCACATATTACATCACTCATGACATGGTCAGTGACATCACTCATGACATCACTGATGACATCTCAAATGACATCACTGATGACATCACTGATGACATCATCCTTGTGATAGAGTGGCAGACCTCCTCTCACCCTAATATAACCTTTGATACACACATTCAAAAATAAAGACTAAACTTTTCAAAACAATGGACATACCAATACCAGTTACAACAACCTCTTCAGTAATTCTAAGATCCACATACACATCCACTCATTCACCAATAGTCCTATACAGTCACTCATACATGTATTCACTCATCATATGTACTCATACACCTATACATCCTGTTACACAATGCCACTCATCCATAGAGTTACTCACACACATAGTCACTCATGCTAATAAAGAATCAAACATACATTTATTTGCATATACAGTTATACACACACCACCACACTTACTTCTACGGAAACTTACACATACTTAGTCTTTTAAATAATCACTTATAGAAACACATACTTATTCATACAGGAACTCTTTCAATCTCTCACTCTCACATATACTCACTTATATACACCAATAGTCACATATACTAGCTTAAAACATATGTAGTTACTCATAAAGAAACTATTGAGACAGTCATTCACTCACTAACACACCCATACACACACTCATCCACCCATACAGTCCTGCACACATGCTGTCTTCAACACATACAAAGAGTGAGTCACTCATTCATGCACCTATGCACTACGTAATACCCCCCACCGAACCATGCAGACACTCAGACTGATACTCAAAAAAACAACTAATAACCTATATAGACACCCATGTAGCTACTCACCAACCCATGCAGCCACTTATACATAAAGTGAAAGACTGATACAGATATTTACATATTGAAACATTACTCACTAAGCCATGTATTCACTATGATACACTTAATCAGTCAGTTAGACAATCAATTTTTCAAAAACAAATCATCCATTTAGACACTTATATACCCATTTATTCTTCCATCGACCTTGAAATATACATATATAAAACATATTTAATTTTCAGAAAAACACACATTCACTGGATGATGTCATCAGTGATGTAATTTGAGATGTCATCAGTGATGTCATGAGTGATGTCACTGACCATGTCATGAGTGATGTAATATGTGATGTCATCAGCAGTGCATTGCGGGCTCACGAGTTATAGTTAGCTGGACTAACTATAACGGGGGAATTTCAATGGTTTTGTACAAGTGAAAAGTCCAGCTAACTATAACACCCCTGAAACCTATGGTTTTTGCAGTGAATATATATATATATATACATATATATATATTTTCACAGGAAAAAACATAGGTTTCAGGCCTGATATAGTTAGGAATTAGCATTTAAAAAACCTTAGAAATTCAATGAAAAAACAAAAGGTTTCAGGGCTGTTATAGTTAGCTGGACATTTCACTTGAACAAAACCATTGAAATTCCTCCGATATAGTTAGTTGTACTAACTACATCTCGCGCGCACGTAATCCACTGCTGATGATGTCACATATTACATCATTCATGACATGGTCAGTGACATCACTGATGACATCTCAAATGACATCACTGATGACATCACTGATGGCATCATCCACGTGACAATCAGATACACCTCATCATACACTAGTATAACCTTTCATCACTCACTGTAAAATACAGAGTGCCAGATTTAAAACCATTGACAAACCAATACAAGTTTCTAAACACCCACTCAGTGATTCCTAGATCCCTGAGATTTCCCCTCACGGTCCCAGCCGGCTCCCGCTTCCTGCGGGAGCCGGCATTGCTTTTCCACATGGGGAGCAGCTAACATGCTGCTCCCCATATGGAAAAGCAATCTGCTTTGCTTCATTGAAGCGAGAGCAGGTTTCCCTGCTCTCGCTTCAATGAAGCAAAGCAGTTTGCAATGACAGGGCGGGAGCCGCGAGGCTCCCGCCCTGCCATTGCAAAAAGCAGTGTCCCGGGGGAGGGCACCCGGGACCCTGCAGGAGCTGGCCCTGGGGGGTGGCGGTCCCCAGGGCCATCATTGGCTCCAGGAGGGGCTTGGGGGTCCGTAACGGACCCCCTATCTTAAATAAGTAGTCCCCGGGGAGGTGGCGGTCCCCGGGGCATGTGGGGGGGCTCAAGCCCCCCACGTAGGTTTTTTTTTTATTTATATAGAGCCCCGGGGGGTGGCGGGGGCTTGGGGGGCCTTTGAGCCCCCCACCCATATCTAATAAAGCCCCGGGGGGTGGCGGTCCCTGGGACTGGGGGGCCCCTCTGGGCCCCCATTATGATAAAGATATTGGCCCCAGGACTTGGCCCCCCCGGGGGCTAAATAAAAACGAAGCGCGGCAGTCCGCGCTTCGTTTTTTTTCCGTCAGCGGGATGCACAGAACCTACGCGCATCCTGTGATTTTTAAAAAATTATTTATTTTTTTTGGCCTTGGGGGTCCTTGGGGAACCCCTGAGCAGGCCTAGGGGGTCAGGGTGTTTCTACCCTGCCCCCTTGTCTTGTTTTGCGCCTTTTTTTTCGGTTTTCTCGTGCCTCGGTTCTACCGAGGCACAAGATGGCTGCCAACACTTCCTGATTCAGAGTGTTGGCAGCCAATTAGCATTCAGCTCGTGCTCAGGAGGGTTCGGGGAGGGTACGGGGAGGGTGTGCGGATCCTCCGAGGCCATAGATATCACTAACTTTTTTACCCTAATTTTCTCAGGAACTACAGAACGGATTTACACCATTTAAGCAAAAGGCACGAGTCTGAACTGAGGACTACCTCTTTGCCAAATTTGGTGTCATTGCGTTCAGCAATTCGGGCTGTAGCTGCGTCAACAGGTCCTATGGGAAAATGCATGGGGAAAACGCGTTTTGGGACCCCCCTTTTTTCTCAGCCCCCACTTGACGAATCACCATGAAATTTTCAGGATAGGAGTGGACCGGAGCTGGCCACAAGTTTGGAAAATTTCGCGAAGATTCGTCAATCGGTACCAACGTTATTCCCAAAAGAATGTTGCAGATTTCCTATGGAAAATAGGTCCTAACTATATCTACCTACTGGCGACCGCCAGTAGGTAATATATATATATATATATATATATATATATATATATATATATATTCACTGAAAAAACCATGGGTTTCACACACGTTATAGTTAGGAATTAGCATTTAAAAAACCTTAGAAATTCAATGAAAAAACCAAAGGTTTCACACACGTTATAGTTAGCTGGACATTTTACTCGTAAAAAACCATTGAAATTCCCCCGTTATAGTTAGTTAAGCTAACTATAACTCGCGCGCCCGCAATGCACTGCTGATGACGTCACATATTACATCACTCATGACATGGTCAGTGACATCACTCATGACATCACTGATGACATCTCAAATGACATCACTGATGACATCACTGATGACATCATCCAGTGAATGTGTGTTTTTCTGAAAATTAAATATGTTTTATATATGTATATCTCAAGGTCGATGGAAGAATAAATGGGTATATAAGTGTCTAAATGGATGATTTTTTTTGAAAAATTGATTGTGTAACTGACTGATTAGGTGTATCATAGTGAATACATGGCTTAGTGAGTAATGTTTAAATATGTATATATCTGTATCAGTCTTTCACTTTGTGTATAAGTGGCTGCATGGGTTGGTGAGCAGCTACATGAGTGTTTATATAGGTTATTAGTTGGTTTTTTGGGTATCAGTATAAGTGTCTGATGTCTTTATGGTTCGATGGGGGTATTACGTAGTGCATAGGTGCATGAATGAGTGACTTACTGTTTGTATGTGTTGAAGATAGTATGTGTGCAGGACTGCATGGGTGGATGAGTGTGTGTATGGGTGTGTTAGTGAGTGAATGACTGTCTCTACAGTGTTTTTATGAGTAACTACATATGTTTTAAACTAGTATATGTGACTATTGGTGTATATAAGTGAGTATATGTGAGAGTGAGAGATTGAAAGAGTTCCTGTATGAATAAGTATGTGTTTCTATAAGTGATTGTTTAAAAGACTAAGTATGTGTAAGTTTTTGTAGAAGTAAGTGTGGTGGTGTGTGTATAACTGTATATGCAAGTAAATGGATGTTTGATTCTTTATTAGCATGAGTGACTATGTGTGTGAGTAACTCTACGGATGAGTGGCATTGTGTAACAGGATGTATAGGTGTATGAGTACATATGATGAGTGAGTACATGTATGAGTGACTGTATAGGACTGTTGGTGAATGAGTGGATGTGTATGTGGATCTTAGAATTACTGAAGAGGTTGTTGTAACTGGTATTGGTATGTCCATTGTTTTGAAAAGTTTAGTCTCTATTTATGAATGTGTGTATCAAAGGTTATATTAGGGTGAGAGGAGGTCTGCCACTCTATCACAAGGATGATGTCATTAGTGATGTCATCAGTGATGTCATTTGAGATGTCATCAGTGATGTCATGAGTGATGTCACTGACCATGTCATGAGTGATGTAATATGTGACGTCATCAGCAGTGCATTGCGGGCGCGCGAGTTATAGTTAGCTTAACTAACTATAACGGGGGAATTTCAATGGTTTTTTACGAGTAAAATGTCCAGCTAACTATAACGTGTGTGAAACCTTTGGTTTTTTCATTGATATATATATATATATATATATTCCCATGATTAAAATCATCTTATTTTAATTTAATTCATGATTTGCTTTTATAATACAGATGCTATGACTACGGCTCACAGGAAATAGACGATTATTAATTTATCTCATATTGGAGAACTTATGCAGCAGAGCAAAGAAGACAGGATGGAGTATAGAGGGTATTTGGAGAGACCATATGCTTAGGAGGATGGCTGTGGACACATTTGATAGTAACAACAAGAAATCTATTGCAGAAAGAGGAAAGCGAGCAACCCTGAAAGATTGGCAAGGAGAAATTTAGGGCGAAAAACAAATTATAAACAAACTAAAAGTATGGAAAAGAAATGGAGTGCAAGGATAAAAAGTACACTAATGAAGGAAAAGGAAAAATTGAGGATCAACCGTCAAGAACGTAAAGTAGGAAAAAGTAAACTTGAGTAATAGAAAATGTAGGTTCTCAGATGTTCCAATATTGTCGTACGGCTTTATACTTCCTAGTAAAAACTGTGTGTATATTGGACAACATAAACGTCAGGATTGTGCCAGGTTGATTCTATGCACACCCCCAGGATATGCTGGCTATAATCCTGCCAGCCCACAAAGCACTATTGTTACCTCAAACCTAACCAGGTAGCAGATAGATTGTGCGACCTCAGGTCATGACAAACCTGATTTCCCAAGGAATCCTGGAAACAAATCTAGAGCTATTTGTTTAGACTCTCATGCATACCCAAAGTAATATACAACCTGCAGTTTCACTATACATTACAGCATTGCAATTCTTGAGTATAATATGTGTGCTGTAATGATCAATAAAAGGAAACAGAATAATGTAATTACCATTACGAGAATAGCTAGAAAGATGAAAAAGTCCACCATTGCGCTAAAACAGTGCTCCTACATAGTGCCCTGTAACATAGTCTTGCCTAGGGTGGGTGATCTGCGAAATTCCTGCTGGGTGGTCTAACTTTCCCATTCCCCCCGGGTAAGATCCACCAGGCTGTCTATCTTGTGGACGTGTCGAAAAACAGAAAACAGCTGAGCAGGAATTCTGGCATGCAGTGACCTAGCAGTGTCAGTGCTCCTCTGATCTAATCAAGGAAGTGGTTCTGCATATATAATAAACAGCACCCATATGACCATGTCGAAACCACAGCGAGGTCGCAGCCGTTTTTTATAGTTTGATAGCTTTGTCGTTTACCGGACAATAACAATAATGAGATTTGTGCAGTGAAATTTATCCCTTGTTCAAGGTTTCATGATAGTGTGCCTACAAAGTTGAAATGTAATATACATATATCTTGGTGCATCTCAACATCATATTTATCAGTATTAAAATAGTGCCATGTGGTAGTGTTCTAAACGTAATTCCACCGCAAGTGATTGGTGTCCCATCGGATAACATGGGCTGGTATTGGGACATTACCTCTATGTCCAGCTCCATGATGGCCCAGCTGATTTCTTTCAAGTGTGGACTTTTTAGTCCTCGACACACTGGTGGTGTTGAGGTGTAACCAGCGTCTACTTAGGTGACAGTTCAGAAAATGCCCACCTAACTTAACCGGTGTTCCCATTCCTTGGCTGACTTTTTCGAAGCCTTGCTGCCGACACATAAGTATGATCTCATGCTGGGAAGTTTTTGTTGCTCCCAGAGGTCAGAGACAAAGGACCTGTGTGAGCAGAAGGTGACACCTCCGCCCACACATGATGACTAGTGAATTGAAACGGCAATGCAGTGAGCCTCATAGGCTTCATTCATGCCACTGGTCAATCTAACAGTCCCCAGCTCGAGGACAAACCCTTCCCCAGCCCCAGGCACTGTTTTTCATGGGCAGATGGGAAATTAGCTATGCAGGAGGCATCCACCTCCACAAGGCTGACCCCACCTACAGGGGCTGGCAGCTGAGGTGAACGGCTGAGGTTGGTTCTGGCAATCTTGAATTTAAGCTGAAACAGGTTCTGACTATTTTTAGTGACATACAACCATAGGATGTTGTCACTACTGAGGCGGATTAGCCACAGAACATGATTCTAATTGGCTATTAGGCCTCATACCCACTAACATTCCCTAAATCTAGGATTTAAGGGGCATCCCAGACTCCAGAACCTCAGATTTGACATGATACCAAGAGACCCGTTACACAACATAGCAGGACTCCACGAAGAGAGGTGCACCTGTGGCAGCCACCCTGTACCCACTGGATTTCAACTCGGTCAAGACAAGTCCAGTTAGCAAAGGAATGTGAACCCCTCTACAAACCCCAGACATCACAAGAACTCCCTTGGTTTAGAGGATCTAGTCCCCTGCAGTTGGCAGGCGCAAACAGCAAAGTCCACAACCTTAAAGTCTTGCACCCCAAGCCACCTGACATGGCTGCTCCAAGTACATATATAGGTGGCTTCTGGGAACTGTTGTCCCAACCCTCAGTGAGGCTCAGCTTTCAACACCATTCCCCTGGTGCTCTGGATAAATATTTCTCTAACCAGAGTGCTTGAAGATACCAAGGCTTGTTGGTTTTTAGTCCAATGACAACCTGCTTGATTGAATGCCTAGAGAACAGAGCTATATCCACTCGAAGAACCAACCACTCATGTGGCTCCATCATAAACATCCTGCATTTAATTTTACCCTTTCTTGGCACACCTGCCAGTTCTTCTGGCCACAGAGCCTGTTCAGCACCACGGGTAGCCAAGAGCACCTCTACACCCGAGCCCCTGAGCGAGGTAGATTGGTCCAGGGCCAGCTCCTTGCTTCAATTCTAAAGGGTTTTGCTCAACTCACCCATGCAAGTACCATTTTTCTAAAGTAACTTTCAACACCGCAATTCTGATTTACAGCTCCGTTTGACAGCTGAAAGTGCACCTCTGCACCTCATTCACTTTAAAGAGGTAACATTGAGCTAGCTGTTATGAACTGATCTTAGACCTCCAGAGACCTTAACTCCGAGTGGGTTCCATTGAACTCACCCTTTAAAGTATCAACTGCATATATGTGTTTTTCCCACTGACCGTAACATTAATGTTTTTCACATTGCAATGTATTGATTTACTTATTGCTTTAAAACTGATTGCTCCGGTCATTCTGTATGTATTGATTTCGTTTTTGTATCTAAAAATATATAAAATCAGAGCTATTTTTCTGAAATGGTGTTGGAATCCTCTCAATGCGTGTCAATTACTTATTGTCCATGTTGCTGATTTGAAAAGCTTCACAATGGTTCCTCTAAGTAGTCTGTAGGCTACTTGTCACTCCACCAGGACTGATAGATGGCATACTTAGAGTATACTGAGAGAAGGTCTACTAAGAGAGTACCCGGGTTCCATCTTTGCATATTTTATCAGTATTGCACAGTAAGGCACCCCTGCAAGACCACATAATACTTCTACCATACAAAAACCATACTTTATCACACAGTAATCTCAAACCAAGACATCACTCATGATTAATCACATCCACCAAACCAGAGAAGCAGAACAAGGTCAAGCTATCTCTCACCGCCCTAGAATGAAAGCTACCATATTGCGATTGAGTTTTGCTTAGCAGGTTTGCTTAAGACAGTATTGAAACTCTTTGTTTTTGGTCCTGATCAGAAGATGCTTTCTCTCATACAATTGTCTTTTTTTCTGCATTCAAATGCGATCTGTAAGTCAGGATTGCAGTTGTTGAACGATAAAACTAATGCCAAAAGGATTTCCTCAGTTCCCCTCCAAATATCAAAATCATTGTGAATATACTGAAGCAACATTTCCAACTTATGGCTATGTGGGTTTCTACGATTGAAAATATAGGCTCCTTACAATAGGTTCATGTAAAGTTCTCTCAAAAGGTGATGGGAGGAATGCTTGCAAGTAATCTAACCACTGGCACTCACGCGGGTAGCATCCCCACTAATGGTTCTTTTGCTCACCGTGCCACCTCGGTTTAGACCTTGCCTTTGCCAAAGCAGTCTTGACCCTGCTCCTCATGGGAACCGTCAAGTCTGAACTGCCAGACCATGTCCTCTCTGAAGGGGAACACAAACAAACCAGGTTTAAACCGAGGTGCAACAAAAGAAAACAGAGGAAAGTAAGAAAGGTATTGAGAGTAAGAAAAACACTCCCTACTTTAAAACAAAAATAAGAAAACAAAATAAGAATTGGTAAAATCAAAAGACTGCCAGCCAGTGTCAGACCGATTGGCTTTACCAGTGCTTTTTTCCTTGTTACTGTATCAGGGCCTAATCCCGAGTTGCTTTACAGAGGTTGCAACACCTTATTTTGTACACATTTCTCCTTACATCAATAAGACTCGACACAATGTCTAAAAATCAAAGCAGGCTATACAATAAAAACGTGTAAGTGGCCACCTTCACTGCAGACTCAGAATAGCTCAAAGGTTTACTGTCCAGTCCTCTATATACCTTACAGTTCTTGCAGTGCTAAGAAGCTCCTCTCAGATATTATCCCCTCTAAGGACAGGTGCAGGGCTTTCAACAATTTATTTTTGGTCTTAGCATCTTTCTGTGTCTTTCTACTTATCTGTTGAACACAAGGTCTTAAGTAGATCCTTTTGCCCAGTTTCATCTTCGTTACTCAAACAGTTACTCTGGTAAGATGCAGAACAGATATAATATACAGCTCAATGGTGCCAGGACAGGGTTCACTGCTTACAAGGTAATGGCAACATCTAAAATTGCTATCACATATTCTAGGTGCCCAATTCTATTGGTGACACAAAAGTCATCCCCTAACAAATTAAGATATCTTTGTCCCATTTGTAAAAAGAAACACCTATAATAAATAAAACAAATTGGGAACTGCACTGAAAATAATCAACTAAGAAATAAAAAGAATGTCAAAGTGAGAAGATGAGAAACAAAACAGCAGGGAATAAAGTGAGAACATTGAGAAAAAACAAAGACATGAAGCATTGATGCCAGAAAGTAATGAAGTAAAGAGTGGTGGAAGGAACAATATGAAAACAAGTAAAATGTTAGAAAGGATAAAATAAAGACAACATAAAGAAGAACAAAGAAATAAAGAGAAAGTATGAAAGTTGGAATAAGAGAAAGGATACAGTAAGAATGAGAAAAGAAAATGTTCTGGACAAGAGAAAGTCCAAGATACAAAATAGAAAAAAAGCAATGAGGAATGTTGGAAGCCTATACAGGATGAAAGAATAAAATATAAGACTAAACAAATGAGAAGACAAAGCCCATAGATGAATTGAACAATGAAGGAATAAAAGAATATATGAAGAGAATGAAGTGAGATTTAGAAGGCAAAAGTGAGAAAGACAACATGAGAGCAAGGACAAGAAAGCAGGTAGGAGAAAGGCACCGAACAGAAAGACAAAGAAATCAAAGCCAATGCACACTCCTCTTTCATACAAAATAGGTCAAATTAGCACAAGTTCATGGGTAAACTTGTGAGCAGTAGCACCACGCCAAGGTTTTGACCTTTGCTACTGAACATTCACACCATTCACACCTTCATTCAGGGCGCTACCTTTCTTCCCATCAGATCTGTATACATCCGGTGTCCAGCTCCAGATAGGGGCGGTGCTAGGGTTCGTCAAGCTCAGGGCAAAATTCAATTTGCCTACTGGAGAACCCCAGAAAACAGCTTCTTATTTGGCCATACCACACCGAATGGTCCTTGCACCCCCACGTCACAGTGCATTTAAACTGCCATCTCATTGGCTGTCTGCAGTCTGCAAGGTGTTTCTTGGTTTCTCCTCTCTGAAGGAACCAAGCAAGCACATGTCAGGCACAAGGTGTTTCCTGGTTTCTCCCCCCTGAAGGAACCAGGCAAGCACCTGTCAGAGGCCTCGGAGATGTAGAGCTGTTGTGGCCATCCTGTAAGTCTGATGTCAGTCTAGGTGCCCCAAAGTTCCTCATTCATACCGCTTTCACACCATTCATACGCTAGCCCACACACTGCACTCACACTGCAGGCCTCCCTGACTATGGCTCTATATATAGCTAAGTGGTGAATGATGTCATAATATCTGCCAGGGGTGTGATGAGGTACATGATGGCACAAGCTTGCCAGGACCAGGGATGTGATGTAGTACCTGATGTCACAAGGGATTGATGGAAAAGCTGATAACACTCAAGGTTGCATGGAGAGACCAGTGTTACATTATGTTGAAAGGTGTAAGCCCGTCCGTAACATAACATCATAGAACCAAAAGATTGAGGGAAGGAAGTCAGTTACAATGAACTAATTATTAAGGTTTCCTGTGTTCTCCTTATTGTGTACAGACTTTTATTTTGAACCTGCCTAGACAGACAGAAGCTGTCAGAGGATTTGTTTCAGAATTTCTCATTGTTTTGATTATTCTACAGATATTGTAGCCACAGTGGTCAATAATTAGGAATAGTCATCTTTCAATGTCGCTGCCAAAAAGAATGTCCTTCAAACCCATCTTAACAGAATCTGTAAAGGCGCTGGTGAGACGGGCCTAGTGCACTGCACAGGAATGCACAGCTTTTCATTCTGTTTCCTCCTATCTGCTCTGCCCATTTCACAGGTGTGATTCAGGTATTCAAATGGCAGGGTGTGATCTAAGAATTAGAAGACACCCTGCATCTTTCTTCTGCACCGACTAGCAGAGCCTGACAGTGGCCTTATGGCTGGGCTCTGAGTCTTCATCTGTGTGAATGCCTGTCTGCTGGCCTGGCTTGCCATAGACTCCTTGTGTGACTCTACACAGCTTCAAGAGCATTGCACCCTTTCAGTCAATAGAAGGTAGTTCTGGGTACCCAGGGAAGACAAGGTGCACAACAAAACTGTAGCCTTAGAATCTGCTCATTACTACTCACAAAATGAACCTTAGACATCATACACAGCTGCTGCTTGAACCTGAAAAAACATTTTATGTTTTGCGCAAGAGGCATTCCAAGGGTAGAATTTGCATTCCAAACATAGTTCTGACTATCCAAATTAGAAGTGTGGTTCCAATCTGCATTCTAATGGAATTCTTTTATTTCCTAATTAGAACTCTCATTCCAAGCATAGAATGTCATTTACAAAGTAGAACTCATTCTAAATTAAAGCTCAAATTTCATATTAGCAAGGCCTGAACATCACATAGTGGCTTCATTGTGACACCACACACACCTTCATTGCAAGCCTTGTTGTACATTTGATTTTGCACAAAAACAATTTCTGCTCTAACGGGTATTGCAAACAAAGTAACACTACTGCACTCTCAGGGTTTTTCATGGATACATTTGGTCAAGTTAAAGCTTGTGGAACGTGTCCATGGAAAACAGCAGGGAACTTGGGATAAGTCTGTCAAAATCAGGGCAGAAAGGTGGACGACAGCTATAATTCTCCAGTGCAAGAGCACGGCTGTCACATGACTGTCCATGCACAGTATAGCATTTGCCAGTCAAGGAGCCGTCACACATTCACAATGTTCTCTCAGTCAACTTCTCCACCAAAGAATAAGATGGACAGGTACAGGACTGTTCAACTGATCACAAGGAAGGGAAAGGAGAATGGGATGGTAAATGGGGGATGGAATGATATAGGGACTTTGTGTTACCTCTACATGGAAAGCACAAAACCACCTCATTCATATTAATTAGCTCGCTTCAGCTCCAGTAAGAACAGGTGTTATATTTCATATCGGTACCCTAATATAGGTCCAGAGAACATCGTATACTTTCCCTACATCAGCTCAACGTTATTTCATATGAAAAAGCCTTATAAGGACATAACTCCAAATAAGGAAAGAATGCCTTATAAGGACATCATGCCTTATAAGGACTGCAGCCTTTAATGGACTAAACCTTTCACCTATAGGCTCACATATGCAGGAGGGGTGTACGGAGTCAGTCTGCCACCAGACCCACAGTATATGTTATCCGTAAACAGCGTAGGTCCTGCATGACAGGGTACTACTGGAACTACACTACACATGGTAGGTAATTCATATTTAATTATATATATATATATATAGTGCAGAAATCAGGAACAAAGCAGGAAATCCCACCAAGAACTCCAGCGGCACACCAGAGGACAGTACACAGATTTTATTTGTGCACACAAACAACAACGTGTTTCGGCGATGCCTTTCTCAAGTTCAGGAATTGCGCTCTATCTCCTATAAAAATAGACCTCTTGATTCATGAACATGAACAAGATACTAACATTTTGGAACAAATACCAAAACAATAGACTGCAATTGCCAAACGATTGTCTAATGTCCTCAATGCTTGTAAATAAAGCAATTAAAAATTTCTGAAGATGCAGAAAAATAGTGCAATAAAATCACATTTGAATCGCCAATGCAATCGTTCTGTAAGCTTGTAATTAACATGGAAGAAATACTACAAAGCCAATTGACACGCTGGATCCATTCCAAATTTAGAGCTCAATCGTGAATGCGAATTAATAAAAATTAATAAAATATAATTAAAGCAATCATAATTGGAACAGAAATCCAAAAGCGAGTCATGCTGTGTAAAATGGAACAGCTTTGGCAACATTAATGTACGGAAACAGATTTCTGCATATAACAGCTGGAAGGAAATATTATTGCACAATAAGAGCATGGAATGAATTCTAATACATGGATAGTTTTATGAGGCTAATCAATTGTATATCATAGACGCAATCAACACATGTCACGTTCTACACAGAACAATTCCAGTGCCATGACGGGGTAATGTACCCCATTGCAATACTGCATCTAAACTAAGAGTTATAAAAGGTAATGTACCTTACTGTAAGGGCAACAATCTCAAATGTTATAACTGTGAATATGTCGGTGGTATGACATACAACGGAGTAGGCAATTCCTATGTATGTGTGCCCCTCATTCCAAACAAGTGATAAAAATATATATACAAAGTGTTTTTCACGGGGTTAGAGTAGACAGTTGGAAGATTAATAACCACCGTAGGTTCAAAAGGGAAATTTCGATTATATCGACAACCCAGGATCAATATCGGAATACGATAAGCACCTTACTCTGGAAGACAATTCAACAAGCCAATTATATTTCAATTGTGGCCATAACTATACGTATATGCAGTTGCGATCCCTATTATGGGCCAACTACATGTCCCCAATATATATATATATATATTACCTACTGGCGGTCGCCAGTAGGTAGTTATAGTTAGGACCACGTTTCCATAGGAAATCCGCAACATTCTATTTTGAATAACTTTGGCACCGGTCGACGAATCCTCGCGAATATTTCAAAATAGGTGGGGCGCTACGCTCCGCTCCTTCCCTGAAAGTCTCGGGGGGATTCGTCAAGCGGGGGCTGAGATAAAAGGGGGGTCCCAAAACGCGCTTTTCCCATGCATTTTTCCATAGGACCTTTAGACACAGCTACAGCCCGAGCGGCTGAACAGAATTACTAGAAATGTGGCAGAGAGGTAGTCCTCAGGTCAAGGAAGTGCCTTTTGTAGGTTTGGTGTAAATCTGTTCAGTAGATTATGAGAAAATAGCCTTTAAATCAATATATATATCTGTAAGCACGCTCCGTGCGCGCTGGGTGCGCGCACCTCGCCGTGCGCGAGCGCAATTCTGATTGGTTGTTAGATCTTAGTAAACATTCGAATCAGTGGAAATCAGGAAGCGGCGGCCGCCATTTTGTCTATCGCATAAAGAGGGGGTGATAAACAAAGGGGGAGAACTTGAAAAGGGGGCAGAGTGGGTAGAAATTGACCCAGTAGGCATTGTAAGGGGGTCAAAGTAGGACCTTGTAGGGCAAAAAAAAAGATTTATATTTTGTTAAAAAATATCGCCGAGTGCGCGCACCCAGCGCGCACCCGGAAAAAAACTTTATTAAACAAATTAAAAAAAAATCGCATTTAAGTGTTTAGATATAAGGTGGCTCTAAAAAGAGCCCTTGTGTTTATTGTTTGGTTTTTTGGTACCTACAAGTAAGTACCGATGCAGAGTCTAAGGTTCAAGAGGAAGACTCTGTTGCCTTCATCAGTGAAGTGCACACCATCTCCTCTATAAATGTCTTGCATGTCGTAACGCAAGTTGTTTTGGTAAATGGAACCCATACCATAGTCTCTGAGGAAAGCAGAAATAGATTTGTTGCCGTGCTTCCTTGCTTTGTCAATCTGCGGACAAAATTGGTTGGACCAGTTCCACTTTTGCCTTTGGCATATATTAGAATATACAAAGGCAGTTTGTGGAAAAAGCGACATCAATTGCACAAAGGTGTCCTTAATAAGCATTTCCAGACCTACCCCAGTTAAAGTGCCTAGATCATTACCACCACAGTGCACAATAATAAGGTTAGGCAGTGGGAGATGTAGAAAGGTTTTCACCAAAGGCATTAATTAATGCCACTTTAACCCTCTCTGACCAATCCATTTGATGTCTACATTTGGCAAAGCAAGGTCTCTCACCATACCTCTTTTCTCTGCACATTTTTCACTCCAGAAGACATAGCTGTGTCCTATAATCCACACTGTGAACATCTTCAAAGGAGATCTGGATGCACTCAGGAGGTGTAATTCAGTAGAATGGGAAAAAGAAATGAAAGACAGTTTGGAAATGGAGGCATACATATTTTTTATTAAAAAAAAGAACTGATTGGCTGTTTCATACCATTCTACACTAAAAACTAGGCTGTATGTGTAAATTTATAGAAGCATGTTTTGTATTGGTACAGAAAAATGTGTTACCAAAGAACAGTACTATGGATTTGCTGTAAGGTTTGAAAAGTCAAGCACTCTTGCTCTGTGGAATTGAAACATTGTTTGGCGAACTTCTGACCTAACTCCACACAGCAGTGTTCCATGAGCTGTTGCTATGGTAGCAGGCAGAAGTCAAGTTGGGGGAAGGGTACTAGGCAGAAGTCAAGTTGGGGGAAGGGTACTTTTGGAAAAGGGTTGGTTTTCAACCAATAGAAATGTGTGATTACATTTGAAAAAAAGGGGGAAGCACTGAGATTTGAAACTTACATGTATATGTGTGGAAAATTAGAGGGAAACTTTGCCATTATCTGGTTCTGCTGAGAGGAGAGAGGTGTAGAGAACAGAGATCCTGGCTCTGATAATCTGCTGTTTGAGTGCCACATTTCTATCACAACTAACTAATTTTAAAGGTGAGGTTAGAGTTTGAGAGGAGATGTATATGGTAAATTAAGAAATGAATAATAGAAATGTAATTCTTTTTGTTGAAGTTGTGTTTATTATTTTCTGTTTTGGGAGAAATTTAAATGTGAGGAACATGTAAAATAATATGGACTATGTTTTCACGATAAATTAAGGTGTATTGGTATAAAAAAAGAATAGTTTAAGGGTTTGAGGTTGGACTCAGTAATGCAAATACATTCAGCATCACTAAGGCTGGTTGCCCTTGGTGGAATGTAGGCAGTCACCCAGGTTACACATGTTGGGAAATATAGGCAGAGATTTATTGTGTACAACTCTGGTAATTTTATATTTGCATTAGTAGGAAAAAGGGGGAGCGATTTTTTGGTGCAGAAGCAGACTCTTAGCACACACCCAGCTCCATTCCCTGTATAATTATGCACAGTATTCACAAGCGAGTGGGGTTTGAGGTTTCAGTCTGTAATGCAAATACATTCAGCATCACTAAGGCTGGTTGCCCTTGCTGGAGTGTAGGCAGTCACCCAGGATACACATGGTGGTGGTCTGAAAAAGCAGTCTGGACATGGGCGTTTTAAAAAATCTGAAAAGTGGATTCATAATGTGTCAGTCTGTAAAAGTGATTATTACTTGTCAAAAAAAAGAGCAGTAAGTGTGCTTTCAAATTGGCAAAGAAATTTCGTTTTGTGACTAATGTGAAAATATGACTCTGTGTGCAAATAGGAATTACAGGCAGAGATTTATTGCGTTTTGCTCTAGTGATTTCACAGTTGCATTAGTAGGAAAAAGGGGGAGCGTTTTTTTGGTGCAGAAGCAGACTCTTAGCACACACCCAGCTCCTTTCCATGTATAATCATGCACAGTATTCACAAGCGAGTGGGGTTTGAGGTTTCAGTCTGTAATGCAAATACATTCAGCATCACTAAGGCTGGTTGCCCTTGCTGGAGTGTAGGCAGTCACCCAGGATACACATGGTGGTGGTCTGAAAAAGCAGTCTGGACATGGGCTTTTTAAAAAATCTGAAAAGTGGATTCATAATGTGTCAGTCTGTAAAAGTGATTATTACTTGTCAAAAAAAAAGAGCAGTAAGTGTGCTTTCAAATTGGCAAAGAAATTTCGTTTTGTGACTAATGTGAAAACATGACTCTGTGTGCAAATAGGAATTACAGGCAGAGATTTATTGCGTTTTGCTCTGGTGATTTCACAGTTGCATTAGTAGGAAAAAGGGGGAGCGTTTTTTTGGTGCAGAAGCAGACTCTTAGCACACACCCAGCTCCTTTCCATGTATAATCATGCACAGTATTCACAAGCGAGTGGGGTTTGAGGTTTCAGTCTGTAATGCAAATACATTCAGCATCACTAAGGCTGGTTGCCCTTGATGGAGTGTAGGCAGTCACCCAGGATACACATGGTGGTGGTCTGAAAAAGCAGTCTGGACATGGGCTTTTTAAAAAATCTGAAAAGTGGATTCATAATGTGTCAGTCTGTAAAAGTGATTATTACTTGTCAAAAAAAAGAGCAGTAAGTGTGCTTTCAAATTGGCAAAGAAATTTCGTTTTGTGACTAATGTGAAAACATGACTCTGTGTGCAAATAGGAATTACAGGCAGAGATTTATTGCGTTTTGCTCTGGTGATTTCACAGTTGCATTAGTAGGAAAAAGGGGGAGCGTTTTTTTGGTGCAGAAGCAGACTCTTAGCACACACCTAGCTCCTTTCCATGTATAATCATGCACAGTATTCACAAGCGAGTGGGGTTTGAGGTTTCAGTCTATAATGCAAATACATTCAGCATCACTAAGGCTGGTTGCCCTTGCTGGAGTGTAGGCAGTCACCCAGGATACACATGGTGGTGGTCTGAAAAAGCAGTCTGGACATGGGCTTTTTAAAAAATCTGAAAAGTGGATTCATAATGTGTCAGTCTGTAAAAGTGATTATTACTTGTCAAAAAAAAAGAGCAGTAAGTGTGCTTTCAAATTGGCAAAGAAATTTCGTTTTGTGACTAATGTGAAAACATGACTCTGTGTGCAGATAGGAATTACAGGCAGAGATTTATTGCGTTTTGCTCTGGTGATTTCACAGTTGCATTAGTAGGAAAAAGGGGGAGCGTTTTTTTGGTGCAGAAGCAGACTCTTAGCACACACCCAGCTCCTTTCCATGTATAATCATGCACAGTATTCACAAGCGAGTGGGGTTTGAGGTTTCAGTCTGTAATGCAAATACATTCAGCATCACTAAGGCTGGTTGCCCTTGCTGGAGTGTAGGCAGTCACCCAGGATACACATGGTGGTGGTCTGAAAAAGCAGTCTGGACATGGGCTTTTTAAAAAATCTGAAAAGTGGATTCATAATGTGTCAGTCTGTAAAAGTGATTATTACTTGTCAAAAAAAAAGAGCAGTAAGTGTGCTTTCAAATTGGCAAAGAAATTTCGTTTTGTGACTAATGTGAAAACATGACTCTGTGTGCAAATAGGAATTACAGGCAGAGATTTATTGCGTTTTGCTCTGGTGATTTCACAGTTGCATTAGTAGGAAAAAGGGGGAGCGTTTTTTTGGTGCAGAAGCAGACTCTTAGCACACACCCAGCTCCTTTCCATGTATAATCATGCACAGTATTCACAAGCGAGTGGGGTTTGAGGTTTCTGTCTGTAATGCAAATACATTCAGCATCACTAAGGCTGGTTGCCCTTGATGGAGTGTAGGCAGTCACCCAGGATACACATGGTGGTGGTCTGAAAAAGCAGTCTGGACATGGGCTTTTTAAAAAATCTGAAAAGTGGATTCATAATGTGTCAGTCTGTAAAAGTGATTATTACTTGTCAAAAAAAAAGAGCAGTAAGTGTGCTTTCAAATTGGCTAAGAAATTTCGTTTTGTGACTAATGTGAAAACATGACTCTGTGTGCAAATAGGAATTACAGGCAGAGATTTATTGCGTTTTGCTCTGGTGATTTCACAGTTGCATTAGTAGGAAAAAGGGGGAGCGATTTTTTGGTGCAGAAGCAGACTCTTAGCACACACCCAGCTCCTTTCCATGTATAATCATGCACAGTATTCACAAGCGAGTGGGGTTTGAGGTTTCAGTCTGTAATGCAAATACATTCAGCATCACTAAGGCTGGTTGCCCTTGCTGGAGTGTAGGCAGTCACCCAGGATACACATGGTGGTGGTCTGAAAAAGCAGTCTGGACATGGGCTTTTTAAAAAATCTGAAAAGTGGATTCATAATGTGTCAGTCTGTAAAAGTGATTATTACTTGTCAAAAAAAAAGAGCAGTAAGTGTGCTTTCAAATTGGCAAAGAAATTTCGTTTTGTGACTAATGTGAAAACATGACTCTGTGTGCAAATAGGAATTACAGGCAGAGATTTATTGCGTTTTGCTCTGGTGATTTCACAGTTGCATTAGTAGGAAAAAGGGGGAGCGTTTTTTTGGTGCAGAAGCAGACTCTTAGCACACACCCAGCTCCTTTCCATGTATAATCATGCACAGTATTCACAAGCGAGTGGGGTTTGAGGTTTCAGTCTATAATGCAAATACATTCAGCATCACTAAGGCTGGTTGCCCTTGCTGGAGTGTAGGCAGTCACCCAGGATACACATGGTGGTGGTCTGAAAAAGCAGTCTGGACATGGGCGTTTTAAAAAATCTGAAAAGTGGATTCATAATGTGTCAGTCTGTAAAAGTGATTATTACTTGTCAAAAAAAAGAGCAGTAAGTGTGCTTTCAAATTGGCAAAGAAATTTCGTTTTGTGACTAATGTGAAAATATGACTCTGTGTGCAAATAGGAATTACAGGCAGAGATTTATTGCGTTTTGCTCTAGTGATTTCACAGTTGCATTAGTAGGAAAAAGGGGGAGCGTTTTTTTGGTGCAGAAGCAGACTCTTAGCACACACCCAGCTCCTTTCCATGTATAATCATGCACAGTATTCACAAGCGAGTGGGGTTTGAGGTTTCAGTCTGTAATGCAAATACATTCAGCATCACTAAGGCTGGTTGCCCTTGCTGGAGTGTAGGCAGTCACCCAGGATACACATGGTGGTGGTCTGAAAAAGCAGTCTGGACATGGGCTTTTTAAAAAATCTGAAAAGTGGATTCATAATGTGTCAGTCTGTAAAAGTGATTATTACTTGTCAAAAAAAAAGAGCAGTAAGTGTGCTTTCAAATTGGCAAAGAAATTTCGTTTTGTGACTAATGTGAAAACATGACTCTGTGTGCAAATAGGAATTACAGGCAGAGATTTATTGCGTTTTGCTCTGGTGATTTCACAGTTGCATTAGTAGGAAAAAGGGGGAGCGTTTTTTTGGTGCAGAAGCAGACTCTTAGCACACACCCAGCTCCTTTCCATGTATAATCATGCACAGTATTCACAAGCGAGTGGGGTTTGAGGTTTCTGTCTGTAATGCAAATACATTCAGCATCACTAAGGCTGGTTGCCCTTGATGGAGTGTAGGCAGTCACCCAGGATACACATGGTGGTGGTCTGAAAAAGTAGTCTGGACATGGGCTTTTTAAAAAATCTGAAAAGTGGATTCATAATGTGTCAGTCTGTAAAAGTGATTATTACTTGTCAAAAAAAAAGAGCAGTAAGTGTGCTTTCAAATTGGCTAAGAAATTTCGTTTTGTGACTAATGTGAAAACATGACTCTGTGTGCAAATAGGAATTACAGGCAGAGATTTATTGCGTTTTGCTCTGGTGATTTCACAGTTGCATTAGTAGGAAAAAGGGGGAGCGATTTTTTGGTGCAGAAGCAGACTCTTAGCACACACCCAGCTCCTTTCCATGTATAATCATGCACAGTATTCACAAGCGAGTGGGGTTTGAGGTTTCAGTCTGTAATGCAAATACATTCAGCATCACTAAGGCTTGTTGCCCTTGCTGGAGTGTAGGCAGTCACCCAGGATACACATGGTGGTGGTCTGAAAAAGCAGTCTGGACATGGGCTTTTTAAAAAATCTGAAAAGTGGATTCATAATGTGTCAGTCTGTAAAAGTGATTATTACTTGTCAAAAAAAAAGAGCAGTAAGTGTGCTTTCAAATTGGCAAAGAAATTTCGTTTTGTGACTAATGTGAAAACATGACTCTGTGTGCAAATAGGAATTACAGGCAGAGATTTATTGCGTTTTGCTCTGGTGATTTCACAGTTGCATTAGTAGGAAAAAGGGGGAGCGTTTTTTTGGTGCAGAAGCAGACTCTTAGCACACACCCAGCTCCTTTCCATGTATAATCATGCACAGTATTCACAAGCGAGTGGGGTTTGAGGTTTCAGTCTATAATGCAAATACATTCAGCATCACTAAGGCTGGTTGCCCTTGCTGGAGTGTAGGCAGTCACCCAGGATACACATGGTGGTGGTCTGAAAAAGCAGTCTGGACATGGGCTTTTTAAAAAATCTGAAAAGTGGATTCATAATGTGTCAGTCTGTAAAAGTGATTATTACTTGTCAAAAAAAAAGAGCAGTAAGTGTGCTTTCAAATTGGCTAAGAAATTTCGTTTTGTGACTAATGTGAAAACATGACTGTGTGCAAATAGGAATTACAGGCAGAGATTTATTGCGTTTTGCTCTGGTGATTTCACAGTTGCATTAGTAGGAAAAAGGGGGAGCGATTTTTTGGTGCAGAAGCAGACTCTTAGCACACACCCAGCTCCTTTCCATGTATAATCATGCACAGTATTCACAAGCGAGTGGGGTTTGAGGTTTCAGTCTGTAATGCAAATACATTCAGCATCACTAAGGCTGGTTGCCCTTGCTGGAGTGTAGGCAGTCACCCAGGATACACATGGTGGTGGTCTGAAAAAGCAGTCTGGACATGGGCTTTTTAAAAAATCTGAAAAGTGGATTCATAATGTGTCAGTCTGTAAAAGTGATTATTACTTGTCAAAAAAAAAGAGCAGTAAGTGTGCTTTCAAATTGGCAAAGAAATTTCGTTTTGTGACTAATGTGAAAACATGACTCTGTGTGCAAATAGGAATTACAGGCAGAGATTTATTGCGTTTTGCTCTGGTGATTTCACAGTTGCATTAGTAGGAAAAAGGGGGAGCGTTTTTTTGGTGCAGAAGCAGACTCTTAGCACACACCCAGCTCCTTTCCATGTATAATCATGCACAGTATTCACAAGCGAGTGGGGTTTGAGGTTTCAGTCTATAATGCAAATACATTCAGCATCACTAAGGCTGGTTGCCCTTGCTGGAGTGTAGGCAGTCACCCAGGATACACATGGTGGTGGTCTGAAAAAGCAGTCTGGACATGGGCTTTTTAAAAAATCTGAAAAGTGGATTCATAATGTGTCAGTCTGTAAAAGTGATTATTACTTGTCAAAAAAAAAGAGCAGTAAGTGTGCTTTCAAATTGGCTAAGAAATTTCGTTTTGTGACTAATGTGAAAACATGACTCTGTGTGCAAATAGGAATTACAGGCAGAGATTTATTGCGTTTTGCTCTGGTGATTTCACAGTTGCATTAGTAGGAAAAAGGGGGAGCGTTTTTTTGGTGCAGAAGCAGACTCTTAGCACACACCCAGCTCCTTTCCATGTATAATCATGCACAGTATTCACAAGCGAGTGGGGTTTGAGGTTTCAGTCTGTAATGCAAATACATTCAGCATCACTAAGGCTGGTTGCCCTTGATGGAGTGTAGGCAGTCACCCAGGATACACATGGTGGTGGTCTGAAAAAGCAGTCTGGACATGGGCTTTTTAAAAAATCTGAAAAGTGGATTCATAATGTGTCAGTCTGTAAAAGTGATTATTACTTGTCAAAAAAAAAAGAGCAGTAAGTGTGCTTTCAAATTGGCTAAGAAATTTCGTTTTGTGACTAATGTGAAAACATGACTCTGTGTGCAAATAGGAATTACAGGCAGAGATTTATTGCGTTTTGCTCTGGTGATTTCACAGTTGCATTAGTAGGAAAAAGGGGGAGCGATTTTTTGGTGCAGAAGCAGACTCTTAGCACACACCCAGCTCCTTTCCATGTATAATCATGCACAGTATTCACAAGCGAGTGGGGTTTGAGGTTTCAGTCTGTAATGCAAATACATTCAGCATCACTAAGGCTGGTTGCCCTTGCTGGAGTGTAGGCAGTCACCCAGGATACACATGGTGGTGGTCTGAAAAAGCAGTCTGGACATGGGCTTTTTAAAAAATCTGAAAAGTGGATTCATAATGTGTCAGTCTGTAAAAGTGATTATTACTTGTCAAAAAAAAAGAGCAGTAAGTGTGCTTTCAAATTGGCAAAGAAATTTCGTTTTGTGACTAATGTGAAAACATGACTCTGTGTGCAAATAGGAATTACAGGCAGAGATTTATTGCGTTTTGCTCTGGTGATTTCACAGTTGCATTAGTAGGAAAAAGGGGGAGCGTTTTTTTGGTGCAGAAGCAGACTCTTAGCACACACCCAGCTCCTTTCCATGTATAATCATGCACAGTATTCACAAGCGAGTGGGGTTTGAGGTTTCAGTCTATAATGCAAATACATTCAGCATCACTAAGGCTGGTTGCCCTTGCTGGAGTGTAGGCAGTCACCCAGGATACACATGGTGGTGGTCTGAAAAAGCAGTCTGGACATGGGCTTTTTAAAAAATCTGAAAAGTGGATTCATAATGTGTCAGTCTGTAAAAGTGATTATTACTTGTCAAAAAAAAAGAGCAGTAAGTGTGCTTTCAAATTGGCTAAGAAATTTCGTTTTGTGACTAATGTGAAAACATGACTCTGTGTGCAAATAGGAATTACAGGCAGAGATTTATTGCGTTTTGCTCTGGTGATTTCACAGTTGCATTAGTAGGAAAAAGGGGGAGCGTTTTTTTAGTGCAGAAGCAGACTCTTAGCACACACCCAGCTCCTTTCCATGTATAATCATGCACAGTATTCACAAGCGAGTGGGGTTTGAGGTTTCAGTCTGTAATGCAAATACATTCAGCATCACTAAGGCTGGTTGCCCTTGCTGGAGTGTAGGCAGTCACCCAGGATACACATGGTGGTGGTCTGAAAAAGCAGTCTGGACATGGGCTTTTTAAAAAATCTGAAAAGTGGATTCATAATGTGTCAGTCTGTAAAAGTGATTATTACTTGTCAAAAAAAAAGAGCAGTAAGTGTGCTTTCAAATTGGCAAAGAAATTTCGTTTTGTGACTAATGTGAAAACATGACTCTGTGTGCAAATAGGAATTACAGGCAGAGATTTATTGCGTTTTGCTCTGGTGATTTCACAGTTGCATTAGTAGGAAAAAGGGGGAGCGTTTTTTTGGTGCAGAAGCAGATTCTTAGCACACACCCAGCTCCTTTCCATGTATAATCATGCACAGTATTCACAAGCGAGTGGGGTTTGAGGTTTCAGTCTGTAATGCAAATACATTCAGCATCACTAAGGCTGGTTGCCCTTGCTGGAGTGTAGGCAGTCACCCAGGATACACATGGTGGTGGTCTGAAAAAGCAGTTTGGACATGTGCTTTTAAAAAAATCTGAAAAGTGGATTTATAATGTGTCAGTCTGTAAAAGTGATTATCACTTGCCAAAAAAAAAGAGCAGTAAGTGTGCTTTCAAATTGGCAAAGAAATTTCGTTTTGTGACTAATGTGAAAAGAAATGTAGTAATATATTTAAATAAAATAAAGGATTTTTTTTTTAGTTTTTTTCAGGTATTGCTGAAGAGCAGTGAACAAAATTTAAGATGCCTACAAAATCCAGAGTTAAAAAAACCCAGAAAAAAAACGTATATTTGAAGACAACTGGAGGACCAAAGTTAGTAGAAGATGCTCATGTTGGGAAAAAGAAAAAATCTTCTGGTAAGCAGAAAAAACAATTTCTTAAAAATATATTCAAAAGAAGGAAAAATGTACAAAATGTCTGTACTGAAAAGAATGTTTTGAAAAGAAAAGGACAGGAAAAAATTGAGAATTTAGTTAATGCAAATATACCTTCTGCAACTGAAAAGATTTACATAAACAGAAAAACAGCGTTTAAAGAGATACGTAGAAAAATGTTTCAGAGAAGAGTTATGTCCAATTTGATAAAGGATGTGAAGAAATATAAGCAAAAGAGTAAGTTTTATAAAAGAAAAAAAGAAATTGAAGTCATTGCAGCAAAGGCATTAGAATTAAAAAGGAAACTATTCATTTTAATTTTGAATAGGATGCGTACATTAGACAAAATGGTTAATGTATTGAAATCACATAGCAAAAGGAAAAGAGTAGTGAACAGAACAAACTTTTGTAAAATGTTTTTAGGAAAGTGGATGCATAGTTCAAGTAGTGAACCTTTTTTTAATGAAGAGAGCTATTTTCAAAGTAATAGTTTGCTGCATGCAGTTGACACCAGAGGTCGTGGTTACGAAGTGACAAATGGTTGCATAATGGAGAAGGAGATAATGGTTCCAAGAGATGAGGTACAAGTGATGGCGGATGAGGCTATGGGGAGACGTCCTAAAGCCCCAGTGTACACTTGGAATTGTAGTAGTATTTGCACTGTGCGTCAGGAATCTATTGACAAATTTCATGAGTTTCTAAGAGAATATAGTAAAAAAAGTATAAAACAGAAGATTAAGGTGCTTCAAAGTTTGGATCCATGCAGAGTGAGAGAGAATACTGGTTTGCAGGGTCATTCTCTGGCTTGTCTATCTAGAAAAGTGTGTAATAGTGTTTTCCATCATTTTAGGATGCTGGCTGTTCATCATACTGAAATGAGAAAGTTTGTGAGACGGTTGTATTTTGCCAAAAGTCCAGCAATAAAGTTAAATGAATTGAATAGGGCTCTGTTCCGAGGAACGGTATCAGATGTAGAGAAGGTTGTTGATGAAATTCAGTTTTGTTACTTTGGTCCCGAACAAAACAGTGCAGAGAAGGACACAGTAAATGAGGAAGAAGTGGAAGAGAATGTAGAACCCTCTGTAAGTAACACATTTAATGATCATATAACAAAATTTGCAATAATCTCTAATGAAAGACCAAATTTTACTTGTATTTGTTGCCGCAGAACTCATTATAGAAAACAAACTAGGAATGTTGATCTCTACAGAAAGAGTGAAAATGAAGATAATTATAAGTGGAAGGATTTTGCCACATATATATTTCTTGAAAATTGTTTTGATTTGGGTGAAGATCAGCGTATTTGTAAATACTGTTACAACAAGTTAGAGGAAAATAGAATGCCGACCAGAGCTGTACATAATAATTTAGAATTGGATGCTATTCCTGCTGAACTTTCTGAATTAAATACATATGAGTCTATACTCATTCAATGTGTTCATCCGTTCCAGACCATAGTACGTATGGAGCCCAAAACTGGTAAATTACCTCCTTCAGATTTACTGAGAGGTTTAAAAGGTAGAGTGGTGTATTTGCCCTTGGATTTGAAAAAAAATATGGAAACTATTGATGCAGATACTTTGGAAACTGAACCATTAATTATTCTGGTTAATGGTGTACCTACAAAGAATAAGAAGATTTGGCAGGAGCTGGTAGATGTGCGGAAAGTACAAAGAGCAAATTTGTATTTGAAAAGGAATAACAAATGGTATGAATCAATTTATATAGAAGAAGAAGAAGAAGAAGATTTACAAGAAGACACAGAAACACCAACTGAACAAATTGAAAAAGTGGACAAGTCAAAGGAAGAAGAAATTTATGAACATTTTAGCATACATCCTCTTCATTCAAAAGAAGTTATGGGAGACAATATTGATCTCTTTCAGATGAAGAAAGCAAAAGGAACTCCCGTGAGTGTATGGGAGGAGAGCTTGGAAGCTCGATGTTTTCCCCAGCTGTTTCCTAAAGGAAAAGGAGGACGATATGATGAACGTCCGGAACAGATTCCAGCTTCTGAGTATCGGACTACAAGACTATATGCTGAAGATCCCAGATTTCGACAAAGTATTCCTTATTTGTTCCATCTTTTATTTGAAAGCGATTTGTCTGCACTGTCTTATGCAGTAAATCACATTTTAAAAAGTGGAGTACATTTACAAAATGTGTCTGCTAAGGATTTTATGGAGAAATTGCAGCACCGAGATGATCATTTGGAAACACAACTGATCAATCTGATGGCTTTTCAGCGTGGGACAAATGAATATTGGTACCGACGCCATGGTGAATTAAAATGCATGTTACGGAATTTAGGAACACCAACATGGTTCGTTACCCTAAGCTGTGCCGAGTACGCTTGGGATGATTTACTGGATTTTCTACGAGAGGCAAATTCAAACATTAAAAACATCGAATACAAGACAGCAGGAGAACTGTGCTCATTGGATCCAGTTAATGTTTGCAGATATTTCAATCATAGATTTGAGGCTATGATGTCCTTCATCTGCAATAAAAAAAATCCACCTCTTGGAGAAGTAGTAGATTTCTTTTGGAGAAAAGAGTACCAGGCAAGAGGTGCTCCTCATATTCATATGCTGTTGTGGATCAAGGATGCCCCAAAGTTTGGAACAGATACTGATGAAGCAGTGTTATCTTACATTGAAGAATATGCAACATGTGCTATACCAAAAAGCACAGAAGAGAAAAAGTTAAAGGAGCAAGTTTTACGTTTCCAAAGTCATCGGTGTGGAAAGTACTGTCGACGGAAATACAAGAGCAAAGATAAATACTACACTAAATGTCGATTTGGATTTCCTAGACCTGTTCTTTCAAATGGAAGAGTCAACAGTTTTATGTCAGCTGTGAGACATACTATCACAAGAAAATCACCTAAGAATACCTACAACCTAAAAAGAAAAGAAGAATCAAAAAATATAAATGACTACAACCCAGTCATTTTATCCATGTGGAACGCTAACATGGATATACAGTATGTAGCTGACAATTCCATTGCTGTTGCTCGATATGTAACGTCTTACATTACGAAATCAGAAAAAACAGAATTGAAGGAAATGTGGGAAGAGATTTCTCACGAGAAGACTGTCAGTAAGAAGCTGTACAGTTTCAGTTTGAAGATGTTATCGCATCGAGAAATTGGATCCTACGAATGTTCAGATAGGTTATCTTCTGCAAGTCTCTACTCGAAATCAAGAAGAATAATTTGAGCAAGTTTAGGCCTTGCAGCAATGAGAAATCGGGTACTGAAATCTGTTGGAGAAATTGAATATTTGGCCGAGAATGACCCACAAAGTACAGATATTTTGAAATCAAACATGTTGGACACATATTATCCAAAAAGAAGTCAACATCTGGAGAACATGTGTCTCTATGAAGTGCTGCAGAACTACATTTATTCACGGAAAGCCGCAGAAGACATCAACAATGGAAAATATAAAGTCATTGGTGAGGAAGGATGTTTGGTGAAGCAAACAAAAGGAAGTTTGATAAATCACAGGAAGCTGAGTTGCGACACTACTGACAAAAAGGAATTTTACTACTTGGCTCTTTTACAGCTGTTTAAACCATGGCGTTCAGAGGACGAACTACTGGGAGAATTTCAAAGCTATGAAGATTCTTTTAATGCTTGCAAAGGCAGCATACAATGCAGTACATTCACAACTTATCTGCAAATGTTAAATGAAGAAATTGAACAGGAAACTACAATTGCAGCAGAAGTAGCTAGAGACAGTTCTCAAGACAGCCAAAGTTCAGGAACACTCAGTCAAGATCCCCTAGGACAACCAATCGCTGAAAATGAAGCATCAATAGCCATGAATGAAGTGGAAACGACTATGAATCAAGCACAAGAAGAATTTATAGACTTACAAAATTTGGAAAGACAACTGAATGAAGAGCAGCAACAAATTTATGAAGAGATCAGAAGCAAAATTGATCACGGATTTCAACATGAAAAAAAAGAGTGCTCATGCACATCATTTCATCCAATCAGGATGTATGTAAGCGGACAAGCTGGAACTGGGAAAAGTTTCCTTATAAAAGTCATCAGAAGCTACCTACAGCAAAAAACGGATTCTACTTTGTCTTGTGTGGTTACTGCTCCAACTGGGTTAGCAGCATATAACATAAAAGGAATCACTTTACATCGTTTGCTAATGTTACCAGTGGAGCATGAGAACAAAATACAATACAACAAGCTAACTGGAGAAGCATCCTTGGAAGTTTCAAGAGTATTGAAGAAGATGCAAGTTCTCATTATTGATGAGGTGAGCATGGTATCAAACTTAATGCTTGCCTTTGTGCATTTAAGAATGCAGCAAATTTTGAAGACAGACTATGACATGTTATTTGGTGGAAAACACGTCATAGTTTTTGGAGATCTTTTGCAACTTACTCCAGTTAAAGGACAACCAGTGTTTAATACTGTCACACATGAAGACACGAAGAAGTCATTGGGAAGCATCGGAAATACAAATATTTGGTCCTTCTTTGAGTACAAGGAACTTACTACTAATATGAGGCAAGCAAGCGATGAAGAATATGGAAGTATTCTGAAAGATATCAGAATTGGACTACTCACTGAAGCTGGCAAAAAAGCATTACAGAGTCGGCTGCTACATAATTTATTTCCAAAGGAAGAAATAGTTGCAGAGAAGATATACAAGAACATTGCAGAAAACAAAAGTGTCATCTGCTTAATGCCAACTCTACGTGAATGCTCAATATTCAATGAGGAGCTTTTGAAATTGGAAAAGGAAGAGATCAGGAAATTGGAAGCAGTTGACAAAATTGAGGATGGAAGAATTACTGTCACAGTAACAGGCACACTGAAAAATAAATTGAATTCACTAGAGAAGAACATTTCCAAAACAGCTGGATTAGAAAAAAATCTATATGTTTGCATGAACTGTAGAGTATTTTTAAGGAGAAATTTGGATGTTGAAAAAGGTTTAGTTAATGGAGCTATGGGAAGAGTTGTGGGTTTTATTAATTATCAGAAAAAAGATGGAATTGAATATTTAAAAATAAAATTTGATCAGATAGAAGAAGTTAAAGACATTTGTCGTTGTACAGTTCGTTTCATGCTTGTGAAAGACTTATATGTACGTAGGAAGCAGTTTCCGTTTTCGCTAGCATATGCTGTAACTATTCACAAGTCTCAAGGATTGACTGTAGATTGTGCATTTGTGAACATTGGTTCAACTGTGTTCAAAGAAGGTATGGCTTATGTAGCTTTGTCACGAGTGAAAACATTATCAGGTTTATTCATGATAGACTTTGATGACTCAAAAGTTAGTGCTGATACAAACTGTGTAAAGGAGTATAATAGATTAAGAAGAACCTATGCTCCTCATTTAGGTCAGTATCCTTTATTGGAGAAACGTGTAGTTTCTCGTAAAAGGAGAAATGAGAATATCTGTAATGAAGATGTAGAGAGGAGGAAAAAAAAGAGGAGTGATGTAATTGCAAGCAAAAAGAGTAAGGAAAAAGAAGAACAGGTTGTAGGATGTCATTTTGAAAATAGCTCTGGTGTCAACTGCTACGCTAATGTAGTGCTGAATGTTGCATTTTATCTGGAAAGTTTGCAAGAGCAGATAATAGTAAATCAGGGAAAAAGATTCTGTTCTGAGCTGAGTCTCCTTTTTCAAAAGCTGAGTAATGATAAAACTCAAATAGAAAGTGCTACTGAAATTAGAAAACTTTTAGATGTATGTTCAGGACGAACACAGTTTTCTCAAAATGAACAGCAAGATGCACACGAATTTTTGATGTTTTTTCTTCAAGTACTGGAAGAAGAAGAAGTTGCAATTGATATTTTATTTGGTCTCTCTTATAAATGGGAACATAGTTGTGAAAACTGTTATAATATATGTGGCTCTAATGTTGATAATGAAAGGTTTATTTATTTGACATTGCCAGAGAGTAAAACAGTCACTTTTGCTCAATTAGTTAAAGATGCTAATCATAGCATGCAATGCAGTGAGTGTCAATCTGACATGTTTTCAACATTAATTTTAAAGGAATACGGACAGTATGTAATTTTAATGATGCAACGATGTAGAGCTGATGGTTCAAAATTGGATACTTTAATAAAGAAGTTTACAGGACAGCAATTATCAATTTCAGGAAAAACTTTTGTAACTGTTGCAATAATTTTCCATGAAGGACCTACTGTTACTTCTGGACATTACACAGTTTATCTTAAATGTGAAAAAGGCTGGACACTGTGTAATGATTCCCAATTGGTTTTTAAGCAACGTTTGCCTTTTGATTTAGCAAATTCCTATCTAATCTTCCTGAAACCTAAATTTTAGAGAGACTTGGCAAAATCTGGACAAAACAATTTTACCATTTTATTGGATTACCATTGGAATTTTCAAAAAAAAGATTTTTTAAATTATCATTTGGCCTAATGGAAAGATAACCAATTGTAATGTGGACTTTTATAATTTTTTATGAAACTTTCAAAAACCAAAAATTTAGATAAAATTGGTAACATCTGCACAATTCAAATTTTGGAATGTTATTGGAGTGCCATTTGAAATTTTTTCAAAAAAGATTTTTAAAATTACTATTTGGCCATGCGGAAAAGTAACCAATTCTATTGTGGACTTAATAAATTATTAATAAATCTTTCGGGAACCAAAATGTTACAGAGAATCTGTGAGATCTGTACAAATTTAACTTTAGAATTTTATTGGATTACCATTGGAAATTTAATCAAAAAAGAATTTTAAAATTACTATTTGGCCTAAAGGAAATGGAATCAGATGTATTGTGGAGTTATTTGAGATATAATATTGTGATTATACTTCTGAAACAAAAATATCAGACGGTATTTTAAAGAAATAAGTATTGTTTTTAGATGATATTTTTTTAGAATATTATGCATTTCTATAATGTTAAGTTTAAGTGAGAAGAGATTCTGGGCTTTTTTAATACAATCTTTGAGATTGTTATTTTTTTTTTGCCCGCTGTTAAATGATGAATGCAATTGCTTTCACAATTTATAGTGAAATGCAATATATTCTGAAAACAGCAAAAAAAGGCAAACATTTTTTTTGATAAATATGTAAATATGTGTACTGTATTATAAAATGTTTTAAAAAATATTAATACTTTTTTCTTTTTTTCAGATTGATATAGAAAATTTACGAAAACTAGAACCATTTTTAAAGCAATTTTTAAAAAAAAATAAATGAATAAATATTTTTTTGAGTGGGTATGGTAAGTCACCAATATCATGGTTCCTTTTTTTCTACTTCTCTACAATCACATTTTCAGTTTTTAATTGTAGTCTCTCAAAAAAAAAAAAAAAAAAAAAAAAAACCTTGGGTGCGCGCACCTCAAAAAAATTTCAAAAAAAAATATCTCAAAAAAAAATTTGGGGGGTTTAGTTTATAAGTGGCTCTTAAAAGAGCCCTTGAGTTAATGGAGGGAAACAGGAAGAGAAAAACGCAAAAAAAGAAAAAACATCTATGGCCTAGTGCACGGATGCGCATCAAATTTTCTCTGAAGGAGATCAAGACTGGTCTCCCCCACAGAAATAAGAGAACCGCAATCAGTGCACCGTGTAGACAACCTCGCCAAACAAGGTGGACCAACAAGAGGTATAGAAACAGGTGAAGGCACCATCGCAGCTGAAGTGCTCCCCTGAGCTGCCGAAGATGTGCTCGGCTGAGCTGCTGCTGATGTCGTCGGCTGAGCAGGTGGAGGGTTTTCTCCAGAAGCTCGACGAAAAGTTACTGGATGCATTTTGTAAACATGTCTCAACATAGTGTGAATGCTAAAAGAATATTTCTTGTTAGGATTCCCACGAGATAAGACTTTTTTACAAAGTAGACATGTAACTTTCGGTGCATTTACCTTTTTCTCACCTTCTGGAAAAGAGAAAAACTGCCATATAAAGCTGTCTTTCTGCTTCCTGTTCCTCTGCCTCTCAAGAGTGTCCTGGTCACTGTCTGAAGTAGGTTGCTGTTCAGCCATTGTCTCTCAACAACAGAATAGCTCCTTCTCCAAAGGAATCAGAACTAATAATGAGGGGAGTAGGTGTGGTTTGGGAAGAATCTGGAACAGAAAGTACTTCAAACCAATCAAAAGTGATGATTCTTGATCACATGACTTGCCATGAGGGGATTGGGTGTGGTATTGAAACAATTAGAAACTGAAAGTAATGATAACCAATAAGAAATATTGTTTTATTATGTATAAACCCGAGGTGCGCGCACTGCGCAAGCTCCGAGCGCGCACCCCGTGATGACGTATGCACGAACGCGTAAGCGCGCAGGTGCATACGTCATATGCGCGTACCTAGCGCGCATACGTTGAACACGCGTATACGCGACCGTTATTGCGCATAATTTTAGCGTATGCGGAAGTAAACCGCGTAGGACGCATGCACGCATGCGTACGTACGTACGCATACGTACTGGGTGCGCGCTCCCAGCGCGCACCATGAAGTATATTTGCGTACGTAAATAACGTACGCCGGAATTCATAAAAAACTTACGAAATAGTACTAGGAGCGCGCTCAGAGCGCGCACCCCAAGAATTTATATATATAAAAAAAAAAAAAGTGGACATAAAATAATTTAAAAAATTTAAAAAACATTTTTTTTTATCCTAATTGAATTTTTAAAAAAAAAATTTTAAAAAAAGATACAGATAATATATAAATGAATATATAGTAATTTTATTTTAATAAAAAAATATCTTTAATTAAAAATACATAACTTAGCATATAAAAAACCGTACAAATTCACTGAAAAAACCAAAGGTTTCAAAAACGTTATAGTTAGGAATTAGCATTTAAAAAACCTTGCAAATTCAATGAAAAAACCAAAGGTTTCACACATGTTATAGTTAGCTGGACATTTCACTCGTAAAAAACCAATGAAATTCCCCCGTTATAGTTAGTTCAGCTAACTATAACTCGCGCGCCCGCAATGCACTGCTGATGATGTCACATATTACATCACTCATGACATGGTCAGTGACATCACTCATGACATCACTGATGACATCTCAAATGACATCACTGATGACATCACTGATGACATCATCCTTGTGATAGAGTGGCAGACCACCTCTTCCCCTAATATAACCTTTGATACACACATTCAAAGATAGAAATTAAAATTTTAAAAACAATGGACATACCAATACCAGTTACAACAACCTATACAGTAATTCTAAGATCCACATACACATCCACTCATTCACCAACAGTCCTATACAGTCACTCATACATGTACTCACTCATCATATGTACTCATACACCTATACATCCTGTTACACAATGCCACTCATCCATAGAGGTACTTACACACATAGTCACTCATGCTAATAAAGTATCAAACATCCATTTACTTGCATATACAGTTATACACACACCACCACACTTACTTCTACGGAAACTTACACATACTTAGTCTTTTAAACAATCACTTATAGAAACACATACTTATTCATACAGGAACTCTTTCAATCTCTCACTCTCACATATACTCGCTTATATACACCAATAGTCACATATACTAGTTTAAAGCATATGTAGTTACTCATAAAGACACTATTGAGACAGTCATTCACCCACTAACACACCCATACACTCACTCATCCACCCATAGAGTCCTGCACACATGCTGTCTTCAACACATACAAAGAGTGAGTCACTCATTCATGCACCTATGCACTACGTAATACCCCCACCGAACCATGCAGACACTCAGACTGATACTCATAAAACCAACTAATAACCAATATAGACACCCATGTAGCTACTCACCAACCCATGCAGCCACTTATACACAAAGTGAGAGACTGATACAGATATTTACATATTTAAACATTACTCACTAAGCCATGTATTCACTATGATACACTTAATCAGTCAGTTACACAATCAATTTTTCAAAAACAAATCATCCATTTAGACACTTATATACCCATTTATTCTTCCATCGACCTTGAGGTATACATATATAAAACATATTTTATTTTCAGAAACACACACATTCACTGGATGATGTCATCAGTGATGTCATCAGTGATGTCATTTGAGATGTCATCAGTGATGTCATGAGTGATGTCACTGACCATGTCATGAGTGATGAAATATGTGACGTCATCAGCAGTGCATTGCGGGCGCGCGAGTTATAGTTAGCTGAACTAACTATAACGGGGGAATTTCATTGGTTTTTTACGAGTGAAATGTCCAGCTAACTATAACATGTGTGAAACCTTTGGTTTTTTCATTGAATATATATATATATATATATATAGAGAGAGAGAGAGAGAGAGAAAGAGATATATAGATATATATATATATATATATATATATATATATATATATTCAAATGATTAAAATCATCTTATTTTAATTTAATTCATGATTTGCTTTTATAATACAGATGCTATGACTACGGCTCACAGGAAATAGACGATTATTCATTTATCTCATATTGGAGAACTTATGCAGCAGAGCAAAGAAGACAGGATGGAGTATAGAGGGTATTTGGAGAGACCATATGCTTAGGAGGATGGCTGTGGACACATTTGATAGTAACAACAAGAAATTTATTGCAGAAAGAGGAAAGTGAGCAACCCTGAAAGATTGGCAAGGAGAAATTTAGGGCGAAAAACAAATTATAAACAAACTAAAAGTATGGAAAAGAAATGGAGTGCAAGGATAAAAAGTACACTAATGAAGGAAAAGGAAAAATTGAGGATCAACCGTCAAGAACGGAAAGTAGGAAAAAGTAAACTTGAGTAATAGAAAATGTAGGTTCTCAGATGTTCCAATATTGTCGTACGGCTTTATACTTCCTAGTAAAAACTGTGTGTATATTGGACAACATAAACGTCAGGATTGTGCCAGGTTGATTCTATGCACACCCCCAGGATATGCTGGCTATAATCCTGCCAGCCCACAAAGCACTATTGTTACCTCAAACCTAACCAGGTAGCAGATAGATTGTGCGACCTCAGGTCATGACAAACCTGATTTCCCAAGGAATCGTGGAAACAAATCTAGAGCTATTTGTTTAGACTCTCATGCATACCCAAAGTAATATACAACCTGCAGTTTCACTATACATTACAGCATTGCAATTCTTGAGTATAATATGTGTGCTGTAATGATCAATAAAAGGAAACAGAATAATGTAATTACCATTACGAGAATAGCTAGAAAGATGAAAAAGTCCACCATTGCGCTAAAACAGTGCTCCTACACAGTGCTCTGTAACATAGTCTTGCCTAGGGTGGGTGATCTGCGAAATTCCTGCTGGGTGGTCTAACTTTCCCATTACCCCCGGGTAAGATCCACCAGGCTGTCTATCTTGTGGACGTGTCGAAAAACAGAAAACAGCTGAGCAGGAATTCTGGCATGCAGTGACCTAGCAGTGTCAGTGCTCCTCTGATCTAATCAAGGAAGTGGTTCTGCATATATAATAAACAGCACCCATATGACCATGTCGAAACCACAGCCAGGTCGCAGCCGTTTTTTTTATAGTTTGATAGCTTTGTCGTTTACCGGACAATAACAATAATGAGATTTGTGCAGTGAAATTTATCCCTTGTTCAAGGTTTCATGATAGTGTGCCTACAAAGTTGAAATGTAATATACATATATCTTGGTGCATCTCAACATCATATTTATCAGTATTAAAATAGTGCCATGTGGTAGTGTTCTAAACGTAATTCCACCGCAAGTGATTGGTGTCCCATCGGATAACATGGGCTGGTATTGGGACATTACCTCTATGTCCAGCTCCATGATGGCCCAGCTGATTTCTTTCAAGTGTGTACTTTTTAGTCCTCGACACACTGGTGGTGTTGAGGTGTAACCAGCGTCTACTTAGGTGACAGTTCAGAAAATGCCCACCTAACTTAACCGGTGTTCCCATTCCTTGGCTGACTTTTTCGAAGCCTTGCTGCCGACACATAAGTCTGATCTCATGCTGGGAAGTTTTTGTTGCTCCCAGAGTTCAGAGACAAAGGACCTGTGTGAGCAGAAGGTGACACCTCCGCCCACACATGATGACTAGTGAATTGAACCGGCAATGCAGTGAGCCTCATAGGCTTCATTCATGCCACTGGTCAATCTAACAGTCCCCAGCTCGAGGACAAACCCTTCCCCAGCCCCAGGCACTGTTTTTCATGGGCAGATGGGAAATTAGCTATGCAGGAGGCATCCACCTCCACAAGGCTGACCCCACCTACAGGGGCTGGCAGCTGAGGTGAACGGCTGAGGTTGGTTCTGGCAATCTTGAATTTAAGCTGAAACAGTTTCTGACTATTTTTAGTGACATACAACCATAGGATGTTGTCACTACTGAGGCGGATTAGCCACAGAACATGATTCTAATTGGCTATTAGGCCTCATACCCACTAACATTCCCTAAATCTAGGATTTAAGGGGCATCCCAGACTCCAGAACCTCAGATTTGACATGATACCAAGAGACCCGTTACACAACATAGCAGGACTCCACGAAGAGAGGTGCACCTGTGGCAGCCACCCTGTACCCACTGGATTTCAACTCGGTCAAGACAAGTCCAGTTAGCAAAGGAATGTGAACCCCTCTACAAACCCCAGACATCACAAGAACTCCCTTGGTTTAGAGGATCTAGTCCCCTGCAGTTGGCAGGCGCAAACTGCAAAGTCCACAACCTTAAAGTCTTGCACCCCAAGCCACCTGACATGGCTGCTCCAAGTACATATATAGGTGGCTTCTGGGAACTGTTGTCCCAACCCTCAGTGAGGCACAGCTTTCAACACCATTCCCCTGGTGCTCTGGATAAATATTTCTCTAACCAGAGTGCTTGAAGATACCAAGGCTTGTTGGTTTTTAGTCCAATGACAACCTGCTTGATTGAATGCCTAGAGAACAGAGCTATATCCACTCGAAGAACCAACCAGTCATGTGGCTCCATCATAAACATCCTGCATTTGTTTTTACCCTTTCTTGGCACACCTGCCAGTTCTTCTGGCCACAGATCCTGTTCAGCACCACGGGTAGCCAAGAGCACCTCTACACCCGAGCCCCTGAGCGAGGTAGATTGGTCCAGGGCCAGCTCCTTGCTTCAATTCTAAAGGGTTTTGCTCAACTCACCCATGCAAGTACCATTTTTCTAAAGTAACTTTCAACACCGCAATTCTGATTTACAGCTCCGTTTGACAGCTGAAAGTGCACCTCTGCACCTCATTCACTTTAAAGAGGTAACATTGAGCTAGCTGTTATGAACTGATCTTAGACCTCCAGAGACCTTAACTCCGAGTGGGTTCCATTGAACTCACCCTTTAAAGTATCAACTGCATATATGTGTTTTTCCCACTGACCGTAACATTAATGTTTTTCACATTGCAATGTATTGATTTACTTATTGCTTGAAAACTGATTGCTCCGGTCATTCTGTATGTATTGATTTCGTTTTTGTATCTAAAAATATATAAAATCAGAGCTATTTTTCTAAAATGGTGTTGGAATCCTCTCAATGCGTGTCAATTACTTATTGTCCATGTTGCTGATTTGAAAAGCTTCACAATGGTTCCTCTAAGTAGTCTGTAGGCTACTTGTCACTCCACCAGGACTGATAGATGGCATACCTAGAGTATACTGAGAGAAGGTCTTCTGAGAGAGTACCCGGGTTCCATCTTTGCATATTTTATCAGTATTGCACAGTAAGGCACCCCTGCAAGACCACATAATACTTCTACCATACAAAAACCATACTTTATCACACAGTAATCTCAAACCAAGACATCACTCATGATTAATCACATCCACCAAACCAGAGAAGCAGAACAAGGACAAGCTATCTCTCACCGCCCTAGAATGAAAGCTACCATATTGCGATTGAGTTTTGCTTAGCAGGTTTGCATAAGACAGTATTGAAACTCTTTGTTTTTGGTCCTGATCAGAAGATGCTTTCTCTCATACAATTGTCTTTTTTTCTGCATTCAAATGCGATCTGTAAGTCAGGATTGCAGTTGTTGAACGATAAAACTAATGCCAAAAGGATTTCCTCAGTTCCCCTCCAAATATCAAAATCATTGTGAATATACTGATGCAACATTTCCAACTTATGGCTATGTGGGTTTCTACGATTGAAAATATAGGCTTCTTACAATAGGTTCATGTAAAGTTCTCTCAAAAGGTGATGGGAGGAATGCTTGCAAGTAATCTAACCACTGGCACTCACGCGGGTAGCATCCCCACCAATGGTTCTTTTGCTCACCGTGCCACCTCGGTTTAGACCTTGCCTTTGCCAAAGCAGTCTTGACCCTGCTCCTCATGGGAACCGTCAAGTCTGAACTGCCAGACCATGTCCTCTCTGAAGGGGAACACAAACAAACCAGGTTTAAACCGAGGTGCAACAAAAGAAAACAGAAGAAAGTAAGAAAGGTATTGAGAGTAAGAAAAACACTCCCTACTTTAAAACAAAAATAAGAAAACAAAATAAGAATTGGTAAAATCAAAAGACTGCCAGCCAGTGTCAGACCGATTGGCTTTACCAGTGCTTTTTTCCTTGTTACTGTATCAGGGCCTAATCCCGAGTTGCTTTACAGAGGTTGCAACACCTTATTTTGTACACATTTCTCCTTACATCAATAAGACTCGACACAATGTCTAAAAATCAAAGCAGGCTATACAATAAAAACGTGTAAGTGGCCACCTTCACTGCAGACTCAGAATAGCTCAAAGGTTTACTGCCCAGTCCTCTATATACCTTACAGTTCTTGCAGTGCTAAGAAGCTCCTCTCAGATATTATCCCCTCTAAGGACAGGTGCAGGGCTTTCAACAATTTATTTTTGGTCTTAGCATCTTTCTGTGTCTTTCTACTTATCTGTTGAACACAAGGTCTTAAGTAGATCCTTTTGCCCAGTTTCATCTTCGTTACTCAAACAGTTACTCTGGTAAGATGCAGAACAGATATAATATACAGCTCAATGGTGCCAGGACAGGGTTCACTGCTTACAAGGTAATGGCAACATCTAAAATTGCTATCACATATTCTAGGTGCCCAATTCTATTGGTGACACAAAAGTCATCCCCTAACAAATTAAGATATCTTTGTCCCATTTGTAAAAAGAAACACCTATAATAAATAAAACAAATTGGGAACTGCACTGAAAATAATCAACTAAGAAATAAAAAGAATGTCAAAGTGAGAAGATGAGAAACAAAACAGCAGGGAATAAAGTGAGAACATTGAGAAAAAACAAAGACATGAAGCATTGATGCCAGAAAGTAATGAAGTAAAGAGTGGTGGAAGGAACAATATGAAAACAAGTAAAATGTTAGAAAGGATAAAATAAAGACAACATAAAGAAGAACAAAGAAATAAAGAGAAAGTATGAAAGTTGGAATAAGAGAAAGGATACAGTAAGAATGAGAAAAGAAAATGTTCTGGACAAGAGAAAGTCCAAGATACAAAATAGAAAAAAAGCAATGAGGAATGTTGGAAGCCTATACAGGATGAAAGAATAAAATATAAGACTAAACAAATGAGAAGACAAAACCCATAGATGAATTGAACAATGAAGGAATAAAAGAATATATGAAGAGAATGAAGTGAGATTTAGAAGGCAAAAGTGAGAAAGACAACATGAGAGCAAGGACAAGAAAGCAGGTAGGAGAAAGGCACAGAACAGAAAGACAAAGAAATCAAAGCCAATGCACACTCCTCTTTCATACAAAATAGGTCAAATTAGCACAAGTTCATGGGTAAACTTGTGAGCAGTAGCACCACGCCAAGGTTTTGACCTTTGCTACTGAACATTCACACCATTCACACCTTCATTCAGGGCGCTACCTTTCTTCCCATCAGATCTGTATACATCCGGTGTCCAGCTCCAGATAGGGGCGGTGCTAGGGTTCGTCAAGCTCAGGGCAAAATTCAATTTGCCTACTGGAGAACCCCAGAAAACAGCTTCTTATTTGGCCATACCACACCGAATGGTCCTTGCACACCCACGTCACAGTGCATTTAAACTGCCATCTCATTGGCTGTCTGCAGTCTGCAAGGTGTTTCTTGGTTTCTCCTCTCTGAAGGAACCAAGCAAGCACATGTCAGGCACAAGGTGTTTCCTGGTTTCTCCCGCCTGAAGGAACCAGGCAAGCACCTGTCAGAGGCCTCGGAGATGTAGAGCTGTTGTGGCCATCTTGTAAGTCTGATGTCAGTCTAGGTGCCCCAAAGTTCCTCATTCATACCGCTTTCATACCATCCATACGCTAGCCCACACACTGCACTCACACTACAGGCCTCCCTGACTATGGCTCTATATATAGCTAAGTGGTGAATGATGTCATGATATCTGCCAGGGGTGTGATGAGGTACATGATGGCACAAACTTGCCAGGACCAGGGATGTGATGTGCTACCTGATGTCACAAGGGATTGATGGAAAAGCTGATAACACTCAAGGTTGCATGGAGAGACCAGTGTTACATTATGTTGAAAGGTGTAAGCCCGTCCGTAACATAACATCATAGAACCAAAAGATTGAGGGAAGGAAGTCAGTTACAATGAACTAATTATTAAGGTTTCCTGTGTTCTCCTTATTGTGTACAGACTTTTATTTTGAACCTGCCTAGACAGACAGAAGCTGTCAGAGGATTTGTTTCAGAATTTCTCATTGTTTTGATTATTCTACAGATATTGTAGCCACAGTGGTCAATAATTAAGAATAGTCATCTTTCAATGTCGCTGCCAAAAAGAATGTCCTTCAAACCCATCTTAACAGAATCTGTAAAGGCGCTGGTGAGACGGGCCTAGTGCACTGCACAGGAATGCACAGCTTTTCATTCTGTTTCCTCCTATCTGCTCTGCCCATTTCACAGATGTGATTCAGGTATTCAAATGGCAGGGTGTGATCTAAGAATTAGAAGACACCCTGCATCTTTCTTCTGCACTGACTAGCAGAGCCTGACAGTGGCCTTATGGCTGGGCTCTGAGTCATCATCTGTGTGAATGCCTGTCTGCTGGCCTGGCTTGCCATAGACTCCTTGTGTGACTCTACACAGCTCCAAGAGCATTGCACCCTTTCAGTCAATAGAAGGTAGTTCTGGGTACCCAGGGGAGACAAGGTGCACAACAAAACTGTAGCCTTAGAATCTGCTCATTACTACTCACAAAATGAACCTTAGACATCATACACAGCTGCTGCTTGAACCTGAAAAAACATTTTATTTTTTGCGCAAGAGGCATTCCAAGGGTAGAATTTGCATTCCAAACATAGTTCTGACTATCCAAATTAGAAGTGTGTTTCCAATCTGCATTCTAATGGAATTCTTTTATTTCCTAATTAGAACTCTCATTCCAAGCATAGAATGTCATTTACAAAGTAGAACTCATTCTAAATTAGAGCTCAAATTTCATATTAGCAAGGCCTGAACATCACATAGTGGCTTCATTGTGACACCACACACACCTTCATTGCAAGCCTTGTTGTACATTTGATTTTGCACAAAAACAATTTCTGCTCTAACGGGTATTGCAAACAAAGTAACACTACTGCACTCTCAGGGTTTTTCATGGATACATTTGGTCAAGTTAAAGCTTGTGGAACGTGTCCATGGAAAACAGCAGGGAACTTGGGATAAGTCTGTCAAAATCAGGGCAGAAAGGTGGACGACAGCTATAATTCTCCAGTGCAAGAGCACGGCTGTCACATGACTGTCCATGCACAGTATAGCATTTGCCAGTCAAGGAGCCGTCACACATTCACAATGTTCTCTCAGTCAACTTCTCCACCAAAGAATAAGATGGACAGGTACAGGACCATTCAACTGATCACAAGGAAGGGAAAGGAGAATGGGATGGTAAATGGGGGATGGAATGATATAGGGACTTTGTGTTACCTCTACATGGAAATCACAAAACCACCTCATTCATATTAATTAGCTCGCTTCAGCTCCAGTAAGAACAGGTGTTATATTTCATATCGGTACCCTAATATAGGTCCAGAGAACATCGTATACTTTCCCTACATCAGCTCAACGTTATTTCATATGAAAAAGCCTTATAAGGACATAACTCCAAATAAGGAAAGAATGCCTTATAAGGACATCACGCCTTATAAGGACTGCAGCCTTTAATGGACTAAACCTTTCACCTATAGGCTCACATATGCAGCGGGGGTGTACGGAGTAAGTCTGCCACCAGACCCACAGTATATGTTATCCGTAAACAGCGTAGGTCCTGCATGACAGGGTACTACTGGAACTACACTACACATGGTAGGTAATTCATATTTAATTTTATATATATATATATATATAGTGCAGAAAGCAGGAACAAAGCAGGAAATCCCACCAAGAACTCCAGCGGCACACCAGAGGACAGTACACAGATTTTATTTGTGCACACAAACAACAACGTGTTTCGGCGATGCCTTTCTCAAGTTCAGGAATTGCGCTCTATCTCCTATAAAAATAGACCTCTTGATTCATGAACATGAACAAGATACTAACATTTTGGAACAAATACCAAAACAATAGACTGCAATTGCCAAACGATTGTCTAATGTCCTCAATGCTTGTAAATAAAGCAATTTAAAATTTCTGAAGATGCAGAAAAATAGTGCGATAAAATCACATTTGAATCGCCAATGCAATTGTTCTGTAAGCTTGTAATTAACATGGAAGAAATACTACAAAGCCAATTGACACGCTGGATCCATTCCAAATTTAGAGCTCAATCGTGAATGCGAATTAATAAAAATTAATAAAATATAATTATAGCAATCATAATTGGAACAGAAATCCAAAAGCGAGTCATGCTGTGTAAAATGGAACAGCTTTGGCAACATTAATGTACGGAAACAGATTTCTGCATATAACAGCTGGAAGGAAATATTATTGCACAATAAGAGCATGGAATTAATTCTAATACATGGATAGTTTTATGAGGCTAATCAATTGTATATCATAGACGCAATCAACACATGTCACGTTCTACACAGAACAATTCCAGTGCCATGACGGGGTAATGTACCCCATTGCAATTCTGCATCTAAACTAAGAGTTATAAAAGGTAATGTACCTTACTGTAAGGGCAACAATCTCAAATGTTATAACTGTGAATATGTCGGTGGTATGACATACAACGGAGTAGGCAATTCCTATGTATGTGTGCCCCCCATTCCAAACAAGTGATAAAAATATATATACAAAGTGTTTTTCACGGGGTTAGAGTAGACAGTTGGAAGATTAATAACCACCGTAGGTTCAAAAGGGAAATTTCGATTATATCGACAACCCAGGATCAATATCGGAATATGATAAGCACCTTACTCTGGAAGACAATTCAACAAGCCAATTATATTTCAATTGTGGCCATAACTATACGTATATGCAGTTGCGATCCCTATTATGGGCCAACTACATGTCCCCAATATATATATATATATATATATATATATATATATATATATATATATATTCGCCACAATGGGATCCAATCAATCCTGCGCGCTCAAGTGCGGGTGCTCTGCATAGGGGTCGGATCCAGACCCAATTCATCAATTTTACTTCCAATGATGCGGCACACAGGGATTCAGTTAAGTTTAGTTGATTTATTCAGCAAACACTCAACCAACGCGTTTCAGCCTCCTGGCTTTGTTCACGGTCAGTGAGCCCTCTTCTCTTTCTACATTTATACCATATAGCCACTATGAAGCATTATGGGATCTGTAGTTTCACATTGCAATTTACACAATCAACATACATTGTATGAGGGACAATTAGGCAATAAAGTTATTTAAATCAAAGCTGTTAATTCACATTGCAATTTATATGGTTCGCGCTAAGCAGCGAGTCACTTGAGGTCATGTGTATAGTACCATGAATCATTACTACTGTGAAAATGTAATATGTATTGGTATAGTACCATACAGTTCGCGCTAAGCAGCAGATATTTGTAAAGACATGTTAGGTGCCAAAAAATCACTATGTAAGTAATGTGATTCGATCTTGGTAAAGTAGCAAAAGGTTTTTGAGACTATAGCCCTCACTATGTAAGTAATGTGATTAGATCTTGGTAAAGTATCAAAAGGTTTTTGAGACTATAGCCCTCAGTGTGATTTGGTATAGTACCCCAATTTATAGTTACAGCAGTTTTAACATGTCTTTCTTGATCATTATACTAGTCCGTTCCAATGAATTCTCAGTCTAAATGTACATAAAGTTCCTCATCATTGTTCATCCCTTTCGGGGTCTTTGTTCTCAATCGGATGATGCACTTAGATTCAATTTGGCGTAGTTTCTTTATACGATTTCCTCCTCGTTCATCTTGTGATATCATATGAATTCCAAAGAAACTCATCGCTCTCCAATTACTCCCTTGACATGACGCCATATGTTTGGCAGTGGCGTAGGTTACATCTTTATTTTTTACTGCTCTCACATGTTCAAGGATGCGTTTCTTCAACATACAGATTGTACTACCAATGTACCGCATCCCACAGTTACATTCAATTATGTATACCACATGTGTTGATGTGCATGTGATTCTTTGGTCTATTTTGAATATTTTGCCATCAGGTTCTGTAAATGATTTCATGTTTCTTCCGATCTTGCATGCTTTGCATGTGTTGCACTTCTTGAAGCCTCTTTGTTGGTGTTCTAGCCAATTCATTTGGTCACTTTCCTTAAAATGGCTTGGTACTAGTGCATCTTTCAGAGATTTGGTCTTTCTGTACGATACCATTGGTCCGTTACCTAAAGTTTTTCCTATGTCAGGATCACCCGAAATCAGATGCCAATATTTCTTGATTTTATTTATTATTTGGCCACTTTCCTTGCTGTAGGTTGTCACAAATCTTGGTATTTGGTCCTTTTTCTGTATATTGCTTCTGGGTTTAAGAATTTCTGTTCTCGATTTCATATCAATCCTTCTTTTGGCTTTTTGTAGGTCTCTTTCATTGTAGCCTCTTGCTCTTAGTCTATCCATTGATGCTGCAATCTGATTGTCTGTGTCTTTTGGTTCAGAGCAATTCCGTTTTAATCGGGTGAACTCTCCATAGGGTATACTCTTAATCAGACTAGTCGGATGGAAGCTGGTGCCATGAAGAATGCTGTTTGTCGCCGTTTTTTTGCGAAACAGTGTGGAATGGATTTTATTGTCTTCAATGAAAATTTTGGTGTCCAAAAAATCAATTTCTTTGCTGCTTGACATACATGTGAAAGATAAGCCAATGTCATTATTTTTCAATTTTGAGTAGTATTGTTCGAAACTCTGTTGTGATCCGTTCCAAATTATGAATAGATCATCAATGTATCGGACCCAAAGTATTATGTTGTCCAATTCTACTTGATTTTCAGAGCCCCATGCTGTCACCTTCTCCCACCAGCCCATGGTGATATTGGCATAGTTTGGAGAAAATGATATGCCCATGGCTGTACCACACTGTTGTCTGTACAACTGTTTGTTGAAAAGAAAAACATTGTTCGTCAGGCATATTTCAATCATTTGAAGTAGCATGTTTGTGTGCTGAAGTTCTGAGATATTTCTTTGGCTCAAAAAATATTTACAAGCTCTTAGTCCTACTTCATGCCTTATGGATGTATATAGGGATACCACGTCAATTGTAATTAAAAGATATTGTTCGCACCAATTTATTCCCTCTAGAATCCGAAGGAAGTCACCCGTATCTTGTATGTATGAGCTCATTGATTTCGCGATTGGTGCCAAAAAGGTATCCACATATTGGGACATGTTCTCATACAATGATTCACAGGATGCAACAATTGGTCTTCCCGGCGGGTTTATGAGAGTCTTGTGTATTTTGGGTAAAAAGTATATCGTGGGTGTAACTGGAAAATCATTAGTGAGAAATTTAAGTTCTTCTGCGCTCAAGAGATTTCTCTCATGACATGTTTGTAAAAACTTATTCAATTCCATTGTCATTTTGTTAATTGGATTTTCTTTTATTCTGCAATAGTTGGTTGCATCGTTCAACTGGCGCAGAGCTTCTTTCACATACTCTTGTGTGTTCATGATGACGATATTTCCCCCTTTATCAGCCGGTTTAATAGTCAATTTTGGGTTGGCCACTAATTTGGTGATTGCTTCTCTCTCTTTTCTTGTTAGGTTTTCTCTTTTTGTTTTTTCATTTCTCTTTTTCGGCATTTTTTCCAGTTCTTCAATGATTGCATCTGAGAATAAATCAAACCTGTTTCCTGGAGAGAGGGTTGGGCAGAATCTAGATTTTCTTTTTAGGCCGCTGTCAATTCTTTTGTCAGTTGGTATGTTCAAGTGAGTAGCCAATTGTGTTTCTGATATTTCTCCCTCATCTTGGTTATACATGAGGTCAAACATGTCCTGAAGTTCCGGTATTTCATTTATTGCCCATGTGTCAATATTCTGTGATTGTATTGTTGTTGAGTCTGTAGATTTTTCTGGTTTTCGTGCATGGACTTTCGCTAGTTTTAGCTTTCGGATATATTTATATAAATCAATTCTTACTTGAGTGTAGTTGAAGTGATTCTCAGGACAAAAGGATAGGCCTTTATTTAATAACGATGTTTCTTCTTGTGTTAATTCGTAATGTGAAAGATTAATGATTAAATTCTCTACTTGCGATTTCTTAGTGAATAGAACCTTTTTCCTTTTCGCTCGTCTTGTTTTTCTTGTTTTTCTTGTTCCTGTTCTTGTTCCCTGTTCGACATTGCTCTTCCCCGTCCTCGGCCTGGGGGTCTTCCGCGACCTCTTCCCCGCGCTAGTGTTTTGTCCAAGTTCATCAGTCGCATTTCCTCTAAAAAATTCATCGGTGTCGCTCCACTTGTTGCATTCGCTAGTTCTCCATCGCTTACATCTGATTCGATGCTGCTACAGGGGGTGCTTAGTTGTTGTTGAGTCGAAAAATTCTTCTTAAGTGCATCAAATCGTCTGGCAAAGGTCAATATTCTGCCCTGGGCATAGTCTTGTTCATCCCTTTTAAATTTACGTTGTTTTCGTTCTTCAATTTCCGTTTCGTATTTTTCCAATCTATCATCCATCTCCTTGCGTGATTTTGCCGTGTCCTCTTTGTTGGTTTGTTGCTTAATAAGATCCTCCATTTCTTCAATTTTTTTGGTGATCTCCACGACATCTATTTTGGCATGTTTTATTAGTATACGCATCATATTCAATGAGCATTGTTGATTATTTTCTACCCATTCATTTAGTAATTCTGCCTTTGTTTCTGGATGCGTCGGTAAGGTAAAAATCCGCAAGCCCCTTGGTATTCTGTTAACTTCTATGTAGTTTTCCAGGGCAATAATCTCCCAACTTTTGTTGATTTCCTTTTTGTACATTCTTTCCACTTCATTGAATAATTGTTTAGTGGTATTTGGTGTTTTATTCTGCTCGCTTGTGGTCGCTGTATCAATTTGTATCCCCATTGAGCTTTTAAACATCGTTGCCGCTTTGTTTGCTCGTTTTGCTGCCCGTGCTTCCATCTTGCAATGGTGATGATTATTTTAGCCTGTTTTTCACTCTGAGTGTTGTTATAATATAACCGCTGTTCTTTCCATCAACCGAAATCCCTACTCGTCGCTTCCACGACCGCCGTACTGTTTACGGAGCGGTCCTGTCTTTGGATAGCAATCAAGTCGCTGCAGTCTGCAGCGACTTGATTGCTATCCAAAGACAGGACCGCTCCGTAAACAGTACGGCGGTCGTGGAAGCGACGAGTAGGGATTTCGGTTGATGGAAAGAACAGCGGTTATATTATAACAACACTCAGAGTGAAAAACAGGCTAAAATAATCATCACCATTGCAAGATGGAAGCACGGGCAGCAAAACGAGCAAACAAAGCGGCAACGATGTTTAAAAGCTCAATGGGGATACAAATTGATACAGCGACCACAAGCGAGCAGAATAAAACACCAAATACCACTAAACAATTATTCAATGAAGTGGAAAGAATGTACAAAAAGGAAATCAACAAAAGTTGGGAGATTATTGCCCTGGAAAACTACATAGAAGTTAACAGAATACCAAGGGGCTTGCGGATTTTTACCTTACCGACGCATCCAGAAACAAAGGCAGAATTACTAAATGAATGGGTAGAAAATAATCAACAATGCTCATTGAATATGATGCGTATACTAATATAACATGCCAAAATAGATGTCGTGGAGATCACCAAAAATATTGAAGAAATGGAGGATCTTATTAAGCAACAAACCAACAAAGAGGACACGGCAAAATCACGCAAGGAGATGGATGATAGATTGGAAAAATACGAAACGGAAATTGAAGAACGAAAACAACGTAAATTTAAAAGGGATGAACAAGACTATGCCCAGGGCAGAATATTGACCTTTGCCAGACGATTTGATGCACTTAAGAAGAATTTTTCGACTCAACAACAACTAAGCACCCCCTGTAGCAGCATCGAATCAGATGTAAGCGATGGAGAACTAGCGAATGCAACAAGTGGAGCGACACCGATGAATTTTTTAGAGGAAATGCGACTGATGAACTTGGACAAAACACTAGCGCGGGGAAGAGGTCGCGGAAGACCCCCAGGCCGAGGACGGGGAAGAGCAATGTCGAACAGGGAACAAGAACAGGAACAAGAAAAACAAGAAAAACAAGACGAGCGAAAAGGAAAAAGGTTCTATTCACTAAGAAATCGCAAGTAGAGAATTTAATCATTAATCTTTCACATTACGAATTAACACAAGAAGAAACATCGTTATTAAATAAAGGCCTATCCTTTTGTCCTGAGAATCACTTCAACTACACTCAAGTAAGAATTGATTTATATAAATATATCCGAAAGCTAAAACTAGCGAAAGTCCATGCACGAAAACCAGAAAAATCTACAGACTCAACAACAATACAATCACAGAATATTGACACATGGGCAATAAATGAAATACCGGAACTTCAGGACATGTTTGACCTCATGTATAACCAAGATGAGGGAGAAATATCAGAAACACAATTGGCTACTCACTTGAACATACCAACTGACAAAAGAATTGACAGCGGCCTAAAAAGAAAATCTAGATTCTGCCCAACCCTCTCTCCAGGAAACAGGTTTGATTTATTCTCAGATGCAATCATTGAAGAACTGGAAAAAATGCCGAAAAAGAGAAATGAAAAAACAAAAAGAGAAAACCTAACAAGAAAAGAGAGAGAAGCAATCACCAAATTAGTGGCCAACCCAAAATTGACTATTAAACCGGCTGATAAAGGGGGAAATATCGTCATCATGAACACACAAGAGTATGTGAAAGAAGCTCTGCGCCAGTTGAACGATGCAACCAACTATTGCAGAATAAAAGAAAATCCAATTAACAAAATGACAATGGAATTGAATAAGTTTTTACAAACATGTCATGAGAGAAATCTCTTGAGCGCAGAAGAACTTAAATTTCTCACTAATGATTTTCCAGTTACACCCACGATATACTTTTTACCCAAAATACACAAGACTCTCATAAACCCGCCGGGAAGACCAATTGTTGCATCCTGTGAATCATTGTATGAGAACATGTCCCAATATGTGGATACCTTTTTGGCACCAATCGCGAAATCAATGAGCTCATACATACAAGATACGGGTGACTTCCTTCGGATTCTAGAGGGAATAAATTGGTGCGAACAATATCTTTTAATTACAATTGACGTGGTATCCCTATATACATCCATAAGGCATGAAGTAGGACTAAGAGCTTGTAAATATTTTTTGAGCCAAAGAAATATCTCAGAACTTCAGCACACAAACATGCTACTTCAAATGATTGAAATATGCCTGACGAACAATGTTTTTCTTTTCAACAAACAGTTGTACAGACAACAGTGTGGTACAGCCATGGGCATATCATTTTCTCCAAACTATGCCAATATCACCATGGGCTGGTGGGAGAAGGTGACAGCATGGGGCTCTGAAAATCAAGTAGAATTGGACAACATAATACTTTGGGTCCGATACATTGATGATCTATTCATAATTTGGAACGGATCACAACAGAGTTTCGAACAATACTACTCAAAATTGAAAAATAATGACATTGGCTTATCTTTCACATGTATGTCAAGCAGCAAAGAAATTGATTTTTTGGACACCAAAATTTTCATTGAAGACAATAAAATCCATTCCACACTGTTTCGCAAAAAAACGGCGACAAACAGCATTCTTCATGGCACCAGCTTCCATCCGACTAGTCTGATTAAGAGTATACCCTATGGAGAGTTCACCCGATTAAAACGGAATTGCTCTGAACCAAAAGACACAGACAATCAGATTGCAGCATCAATGGATAGACTAAGAGCAAGAGGCTACAATGAAAGAGACCTACAAAAAGCCAAAAGAAGGATTGATATGAAATCGAGAACAGAAATTCTTAAACCCAGAAGCAATATACAGAAAAAGGACCAAATACCAAGATTTGTGACAACCTACAGCAAGGAAAGTGGCCAAATAATAAATAAAATCAAGAAATATTGGCATCTGATTTCGGGTGATCCTGACATAGGAAAAACTTTAGGTAACGGACCAATGGTATCGTACAGAAAGACCAAATCTCTGAAAGATGCACTAGTACCAAGCCATTTTAAGGAAAGTGACCAAATGAATTGGCTAGAACACCAACAAAGAGGCTTCAAGAAGTGCAACACATGCAAAGCATGCAAGATCGGAAGAAACATGAAATCATTTACAGAACCTGATGGCAAAATATTCAAAATAGACCAAAGAATCACATGCACATCAACACATGTGGTATACATAATTGAATGTAACTGTGGGATGCGGTACATTGGTAGTACAATCTGTATGTTGAAGAAACGCATCCTTGAACATGTGAGAGCAGTAAAAAATAAAGATGTAACCTACGCCACTGCCAAACATATGGCGTCATGTCAAGGGAGTAATTGGAGAGCGATGAGTTTCTTTGGAATTCATATGATATCACAAGATGAACGAGGAGGAAATTGTATAAAGAAACTACGCCAAATTGAATCTAAGTGCATCATCCGATTGAGAACAAAGACCCCGAAAGGGATGAACAATGATGAGGAACTTTATGTACATTTAGACTGAGAATTCATTGGAACGGACTAGTATAATGATCAAGAAAGACATGTTAAAACTGCTGTAACTATAAATTGGGGTACTATACCAAATCACACTGAGGGCTATAGTCTCAAAAACCTTTTGATACTTTACCAAGATCTAATCACATTACTTACATAGTGAGGGCTATAGTCTCAAAAACCTTTTGCTACTTTACCAAGATCGAATCACATTACTTACATAGTGATTTTTTGGCACCTAACATGTCTTTACAAATATCTGCTGCTTAGCGCGAACTGTATGGTACTATACCAATACATATTACATTTTCACAGTAGTAATGATTCATGGTACTATACACATGACCTCAAGTGACTCGCTGCTTAGCGCGAACCATATAAATTGCAATGTGAATTAACAGCTTTGATTTAAATAACTTTATTGCCTAATTGTCCCTCATACAATGTATGTTGATTGTGTAAATTGCAATGTGAAACTACAGATCCCATAATGCTTCATAGTGGCTATATGGTATAAATGTAGAAAGAGAAGAGGGCTCACTGACCGTGAACAAAGCCAGGAGGCTGAAACGCGTTGGTTGAGTGTTTGCTGAATAAATCAACTAAACTTAACTGAATCCCTGTGTGCCGCATCATTGGAAGTAAAAAAAAAAAAAAAAAAAAAAAAAAAAAAAAGAAATATATATATATATATATATATAGAGAGAGAGAGAGAGAGATATATAGATATATAGATATATATATTTATATATTCCCATGATTAAAATCATCTTATTTTAATTTAATTCATGATTTGCTTTTATAATACTGATGCTATGACTACGGCTCACAGGAAATAGACGATTATTCATTTATCTCATATTGGAGAACTTATGCAGCAGAGCAAAGAATACAGGATGGAGTATAGAGGGTATTTGGAGAGACCATATGCTTAGGAGGATGGCTGTGGACACATTTGATAGTAACAACAAGAAATCTATTGCAGAAAGAGGAAAGCGAGCAACCCTGAAAGATTGGCAAGGAGAAATTTAGGGCAAAAAACAAATTATAAACAAACTAAAAGTATGGAAAAGAAATGGAGTGCAAGGATAAAAAGTACACTAATGAAGGAAAAGGAAAAATTGAGGATCAACCGTCAAGAACGGAAAGTAGGAAAAAGTAAATTTGAGTAATAGAAAATGTAGGTTCTCGGATGTTTCAATATTGTCGTACGGCTTTATACTTCCTAGTAAAAACTGTGTGTATATTGGACAACAAAAACGTCAGGATTGTGCCAGGTTGATTCTATGCACACCCCCAGGATATGCTGGCTATAATCCTGCCAGCCCACAAAGCACTATTGTTACCTTAAACCTAACCAGGTAGCAGATAGATTGTGCGACCTCAGGTCATGACAAACCTGATTTCCCAAGGAATCGTGGAAACAAATCTAGAGCTATTTGTTTAGACTCTCATGCATACCCAAAGTAATATACAACCTGCAGTTTCACTATACATCACAGCATTGCAATTCTTGAGTATAATATGTGTGCTGTAATGATCAATAAAAGGAAACAGAATAATGTAATTACCATTACGAGAATAGCTAGAAAGATGAAAAAGTCCACCATTGCGCTAAAACAGTGCTCCTACACAGTGCTCTGTAACATAGTCTTGCCTAGGGTGGGTGATCTGCGAAATTCCTGCTGGGTGGTCTAACTTTCCCATTCCCCCCGGGTAAGATCCACCAGGCTGTCTATCTTGTGGACGTGTCGAAAAACAGAAAACAGCTGAGCAGGAATTCTGGCATGCAGTGACCTAGCAGTGTCAGTGCTCCTCTGATCTAATCAAGGAAGTGGTTCTGCATATATAATAAACAGCACCCATATGACCATGTCGAAACCACAGCCAGGTCGCAGCCGTTTTTTTATAGTTTGATAGCTTTGTCGTTTACCGGACAATAACAATAATGAGATTTGTGCAGTGAAATGTATCCCTTGTTCAAGGTTTCATGATAGTGTGCCTACAAAGTTGAAATGTAATATACATATATCTTGGTGCATCTCAACATCATATTTATCAGTATTAAAATAGTGCCATGTGGTAGTGTTCTAAACGTAATTCCACCGCAAGTGATTGGTGTCCCATGGGATAACATGGGCTGGTATTGGGACATTACCTCTATGTCCAGCTCCATGATGGCCCAGCTGATTTCTTTCAAGTGTGTACTTTTTAGTCCTCGACACACTGGTGGTGTTGAGGTGTAACCAGCGTCTACTTAGGTGACAGTTCAGAAAATGCCCACCTAACTTAACCGGTGTTCCCATTCCTTGGCTGACTTTTTCGAAGCCTTGCTGCCGACACATAAGTCTGATCTCATGCTGGGAAGTTTTTGTTGCTCCCAGAGGTCAGAGACAAAGGACCTGTGTGAGCAGAAGGTGACACCTCCGCCCACACATGATGACTAGTGAATTGAACCGGCAATGCAGTGAGCCTCATAGGCTTCATTCATGCCACTGGTCAATCTAACAGTCCCCAGCTCGAGGACAAACCCTTCCCCAGCCCCAGGCACTGTTTTTATGGGCAGATGGGAAATTAGCTATGCAGGAGGCATCCACCTCCACAAGGCTGACCCCACCTACAGGGGCTGGCAGCTGAGGTGAACGGCTGAGGTTGGTTCTGGCAATCTTGAATTTAAGCTGAAACAGGTTCTGACTATTTTTAGTGACATACAACCATAGGATGTTGTCACTACTGAGGCGGATTAGCCACAGAACATGATTCTAATTGGCTATTAGGCCTCATACCCACTAACATTCCCTAAATCTAGGATTTAAGGGGCATCCCAGACTCCAGAACCTCAGATTTGACATGATACCAAGAGACCCGTTACACAACATAGCAGGACTCCACGAAGAGAGGTGCACCTGTGGCAGCCACGCTGTACCCACTGGATTTCAACTCGGTCAAGACAAGTCCAGTTAGCAAAGGAATGTGAACCCCTCTACAAACCCCAGACATCACAAGAACTCCCTTGGTTTAGAGGATCTAGTCCCCTGCAGTTGGCAGGCGCAAACTGCAAAGTCCACAACCTTAAAGTCTTGCACCCCAAGCCACCTGACATGGCTGCTCCAAGTACATATATAGGTGGCTTCTGGGAACTGTTGTCCCAACCCTCAGTGAGGCTCAGCTTTCAACACCATTCCCCTGGTGCTCTGGATACATATTTCTCTAACCAGAGTGCTTGAAGATACCAAGGCTTGTTGGTTTTTAGTCCAATGACAACCTGCTTGATTGAATGCCTAGAGAACAGAGCTATATCCACTCGAAGAACCAACCACTCATGTGGCTCCATCATAAACATCCTGCATTTGTTTTTACCCTTTCTTGGCACACCTGCCAGTTCTTCTGGCCACAGATCCTGTTCAGCACCACGGGTAGCCAAGAGCACCTCTACACCCGAGCCCCTGAGCGAGGTAGATTGGTCCAGGGCCAGCTCCTTGCTTCAATTCTAAAGGGTTTTGCTCAACTCACCCATGCAAGTACCATTTTTCTAAAGTAACTTTCAACACCGCAATTCTGATTTACAGCTCCGTTTGACAGCTGAAAGTGCACCTCTGCACCTCATTCACTTTAAAGAGGTAACATTGAGCTAGCTGTTATGAACTGATCTTAGACCTCCAGAGACCTTAACTCCGAGTGGGTTCCATTGAACTCACCCTTTAAAGTATCAACTGCATATATGTGTTTTTCCCACTGACCGTGACATTAATGTTTTTCACATTGCAATGTATTGATTTACTTATTGCTTGAAAACTGATTGCTCCGGTCATTCTGTATGGTATTGATTTAGTTTTTGTATCTAAAAATATATAAAATCAGAGCTATTTTTCTAAAATGGTGTTGGAATCCTCTCAATGCGTGTCAATTACTTATTGTCCATGTTGCTGATTTGAAAAGCTTCACAATGGTTCCTCTAAGTAGTCTGTAGGCTACTTGTCACTCCACCAGGACTGATAGATGGCATACTTAGAGTATACTGAGAGAAGGTCTACTGAGAGAGTTCCCGGGTTCCATCTTTGCATATTTTATCAGTATTGCACAGTAAGGCACCCCTGCACGACCACATAATACTTCTACCATACAAAAACCATACTTTATCACACAGTAATCTCAAACCAAGACATCACTCATGATTAATCACATCCACCAAACCAAAGAAACAGAACAAGGACAAGCTATCTCTCACCGCCCTAGAATGAAAGCTACCATATTGCGATTGAGTTTTGCTTAGCAGGTTTGCATAAGACAGTATTGAAACTCTTTGTTTTTGGTCCTGATCAGAAGATGCTTTCTCTCATACAATTGTCTTTTTTTCTGCATTCAAATGCGATCTGTAAGTCAGGATTGCAGTTGTTGAACGATAAAACTAATGCCAAAAGGATTTCCTCAGTTCCCCTCCAAATATCAAAATCATTGTGAATATACTGAAGCAACATTTCCAACTTATGGCTATGTGGGTTTCTACGATTGAAAATATAGGCTTCTTACAATAGGTTCATGTAAAGTTCTCTCAAAAGGTGATGGGAGGAATGCTTGCAAGTAATCTAACCACTGGCACTCACGCGGGTAGCATCCCCACCAATGGTTCTTTTGCTCACCGTGCCACCTCGGTTTAGACCTTGCCTTTGCCAAAGCAGTCTTGACCCTGCTCCTCATGGGAACCGTCAAGTCTGAACTGCCAGACCATGTCCTCTCTGAAGGGGAACACAAACAAACCAGGTTTAAACCGAGGTGCAACAAAAGAAAACAGAAGAAAGTAAGAAAGGTATTGAGAGTAAGAAAAACACTCCCTACTTTAAAACAAAAATAAGAAAACAAAATAAGAATTGGTAAAATCAAAAGACTGCCAGCCAGTGTCAGACCGATTGGCTTTACCAGTGCTTTTTTCCTTGTTACTGTATCAGGGCCTAATCCCGAGTTGCTTTACAGAGGTTGCAACACCTTATTTTGTACACATTTCTCCTTACATCAATAAGACTCGACACAATGTCTAAAAATCAAAGCAGGCTATACAATAAAAACGTGTAAGTGGCCACCTTCACTGCAGACTCAGAATAGCTCAAAGGTTTACTGCCCAGTCCTCTATATACCTTACAGTTCTTGCAGTGCTAAGAAGCTCCTCTCAGATATTATCCCCTCTAAGGACAGGTGCAGGGCTTTCAACAATTTATTTTTGGTCTTAGCATCTTTCTGTGTCTTTCTACTTATCTGTTGAACACAAGGTCTTAAGTAGATCCTTTTGCCCAGTTTCATCTTCGTTACTCAAACAGTTACTCTGGTAAGATGCAGAACAGATATAATATACAGCTCAATGGTACCAGGACAGGGTTCACTGCTTACAAGGTAATGGCAACATCTAAAATTGCTATCACATATTCTAGGTGCCCAATTCTATTGGTGACACAAAAGTCATCCCCTAACAAATTAAGATATCTTGGTCCCATTTGTAAAAAGAAACACCTATAATAAATAAAACAAATTGGGAACTGCACTGAAAATAATCAACTAAGAAATAAAAAGAATGTCAAAGTGAGAAGATGAGAAACAAAACAGCAGGGAATAAAGTGAGAACATTGAGAAAAAACAAAGACATGAAGCATTGATGCCAGAAAGTAATGAAGTAAAGAGTGGTGGAAGGAACAATATGAAAACAAGTAAAATGTTAGAAAGGATAAAATAAAGACAACATAAAGAAGAACAAAGAAATAAAGAGAAAGTATGAAAGTTGGAATAAGAGAAAGGATACAGTAAGAATGAGAAAAGAAAATGTTCTGGACAAGAGAAAGTCAAAGATACAAAATAGAAAAAAAGCAATGAGGAATGTTGAAAGCCTATACAGGATGAAAGAATAAAATATAAGACTAAACAAATGAGAAGACAAAACCCATAGATGAATTGAACAATGAAGGAATAAAGAATATATGAAGAGAATGAAGTGAGATTTAGAAGGCAAAAGTGAGAAAGACAACATGAGAGCAAGGACAAGAAAGCAGGTAGGAGAAAGGCACAGAACAGAAAGACAAAGAAATCAAAGCCAATGCACACTCCTCTTTCATACAAAATAGGTCAAATTAGCACAAGTTCATGGGTAAACTTGTGAGCAGTAGCACCACGCCAAGGTTTTGACCTTTGCTACTGAACATTCACACCATTCACACCTTCATTCAGGGCGCTACCTTTCTTCCCATCAGATCTGTATACATCCGGTGTCCAGCTCCAGATAGGGGCGGTGCTAGGGTTCGTCAAGCTCAGGGCAAAATTCAATTTGCCTACTGGAGAACCCCAGAAAACAGCTTCTTATTTGGCCATACCACACCGAATGGTCCTTGCACCCCCAAGTCACAGTGCATTTAAACTGCCATCTCATTGGCTGTCTGCAGTCTGCAAGGTGTTTCTTGGTTTCTCCTCTCTGAAGGAACCAAGCAAGCACATGTCAGGCACAAGGTGTTTCCTGGTTTCTCCCCCCTGAAGGAACCAGGCAAGCACCTGTCAGAGGCCTCGGAGATGTAGAGCTGTTGTGGCCATCCTGTAAGTCTGATGTCAGTCTAGGTGCCCCAAAGTTCCTCATTCATACCGCTTTCACACCATTCATACGCTAGCCCACACACTGCACTCACACTGCAGGCCTCCCTGACTATGGCTCTATATATAGCTAAGTGGTGAATGATGTCATAATATCTGCCAGGGGTGTGATGAGGTACATGATGGCACAAGCTTGCCAGGACCAGGGATGTGATGTAGTACCTGATGTCACAAGGGATTGATGGAAAAGCTGATAACACTCAAGGTTGCATGGAGAGACCAGTGTTACATTATGTTGAAAGGTGTAAGCCCGTCTGTAACATAACATCATAGAACCAAAAGATTGAGGGAAGGAAGTCAGTTACAATGAACTAATTATTAAGGTTTCCTGTGTTCTCCTTATTGTGTACAGACTTTTATTTTGAACCTGCCTAGACAGACAGAAGCTGTCAGAGTATTTGTTTCAGAATTTCTCATTGTTTTGATTATTCTACAGATATTGTAGCCACAGTGGTCAATAATTAAGAATAGTCATCTTTCAATGTCGCTGCCAAAAAGAATGTCCTTCAAACCCATCTTAACAGAATCTGTAAAGGCGCTGGTGAGACGGGCCTAGTGCACTGCACAGGAATGCACAGCTTTTCATTCTGTTTCCTCCTATCTGCTCTGCCCATTTCACAGGTGTGATTCAGGTATTCAAATGGCAGGGTGTGATCTAAGAATTAGAAGACACCCTGCATCTTTCTTCTGCACTGACTAGCAGAGCCTGACAGTGGCCTTATGGCTGGGCTCTGAGTCTTCATCTGTGTGAATGCCTGTCTGCTGGCCTGGCTTGCCATAGACTCCTTGTGTGACTCTACACAGCTTCAAGAGCATTGCACCCTTTCAGTCAATAGAAGGTAGTTCTGGGTACTCAGGGGAGACAAGGTGCACAACAAAACTGTAGCCTTAGAATCTGCTCATTACTACTCACAAAATGAACCTTAGACATCATACACAGCTGCTGCTTGAACCTGAAAAAACATTTTATGTTTTGCGCAAGAGGCATTCCAAGGGTAGAATTTGCATTCCAAACATAGTTCTGACTATCCAAATTAGAAGTGTGGTTCCAATCTGCATTCTAATGGAATTCTTTTATTTCCTAATTAGAACTCTCATTCCAAGCATAGAATGTCATTTACAAAGTAGAACTCATTCTAAATTAGAGCTCAAATTTCATATTAGCAAGGCCTGAACATCACATAGTGGCTTCATTGTGACACCACACACACCTTCATTGCAAGCCTTGTTGTACATTTGATTTTGCACAAAAACAATTTCTGCTCTAACGGGTATTGCAAACAAAGTAACACTACTGCACTCTCAGGGTTTTTCATGGATACATTTGGTCAAGTTAAAGCTTGTGGAACGTGTCCATGGAAAACAGCAGGGAACTTGGGATAAGTCTGTCAAAATCAGGGCAGAAAGGTGGACGACAGCTATAATTCTCCAGTGCAAGAGCACGGCTGTCACATGACTGTCCATGCACAGTACAGCATTTGCCAGTCAAGGAGCCGTCACACATTCACAATGTTCTCTCAGTCAACTTCTCCACCAAAGAATAAGATGGACAGGTACAGGACCATTCAACTGATCACAAGGAAGGGAAAGGAGAATGGGATGGTAAATGGGGGATGGAATGATATAGGGACTTTGTGTTACCTCTACATGGAAAGCACAAAACCACCTCATTCATATTAATTAGCTCGCTTCAGCTCCAGTAAGAACAGGTGTTATATTTCATATCGGTACCCTAATATAGGTCCAGAGAACATCGTATACTTTCCCTACATCAGCTCAACGTTATTTCATATGAAAAAGCCTTATAAGGACATAACTCCAAAAAAGGAAATAATGCCTTATAAGGACATCACGCCTTATAAGGACTGCAGCCTTTAATGGACTAAACCTTTCACCTATAGGCTCACATATGCAGTGGGGGTGTACAGAGTCAGTCTGCCACCAGACCCACAGTATATGTTATCCGTAAACAGCGTAGGTCCTGCATGACAGGGTACTACTGGAACTACACTACACATGGTAGGTAATTCATATTTAATTTTATATATATATATAGTGCAGAAAGCAGGAACAAAGCAGGAAATCCCACCAAGAACTCCAGCGGCACACCAGAGGACAGTACACAGATTTTATTTGTGCACACAAACAACAGGTTTCGGCGATGCCTTTCTCAAGTTCAGGAATTGCGCTCTATCTCCTATAAAAATAGACCTCTTGATTCATGAACATGAACAAGATACTAACATTTTGGAACAAATACCAAAACAATAGACTGCAATTGCCAAACGATTGTCTAATGTCCTCAATGCTTGTAAATAAAGCAATTAAAAATTTCTGAAGATGCAGAAAAATAGTGCAATAAAATCACATTTGAATCGCCAATGCAATCGTTCTGTAAGCTTGTAATTAACATGGAAGAAATACTAAAAAGCCAATTGACACGCTGGATCCATTCCAAATTTAGAGCTCAATCGTGAATGCGAATTAATAAAAAATAATAAAATATAATTAAAGCAATCATAATTGGAACAGAAATCCAAAAGCGAGTCATGCTGTGTAAAATGGAACAGCTTTGGCAACATTAATGTACGGAAACAGATTTCTGCATATAACAGCTGGAAGGAAATATTATTGCACAATAAGAGCATGGAATGAATTCTAATACATGGATAGTTTTATGAGGCTAATCAATTGTATATCATAGACGCAATCAACACATGTCACGTTCTACACAGAACAATTCCAGTGCCATGACGGGGTAATGTACCCCATTGCAATTCTGCATCTAAATTAAGAGTTATAAAAGGTAATGTACCTTACTGTAAGGGCAACAATCTCAAATGTTATAACTGTGAATATGTCGGTGTTATGACATACAACGGAGTAGGCAATTCCTATGTATGTGTGCCCCCCATTCCAAACAAGTGATAAAAATATATATACAAAGTGTTTTTCACGGGGTTAGAGTAGACAGTTGGAAGATTAATAACCACCGTAGGTTCAAAAGGGAAATTTCGATTATATCGACAACCCAGGATCAATATCGGAATACGATAAGCACCTTACTCTGGAAGACAATTCAACAAGCCAATTATATTTCAATTGTGGCCATAACTATACGTATATGCAGTTGCGATCCCTATTATGGGCCAACTACATGTCCCCAATATATATATATATATATATATATATATATATATATATATATATATATATATATATATATATATATATATATATATATATATATATATATATATATATATATATCCAACATCCAAAGTTTCCCACTTAGAAGAGCCAGCTTACAGGTAGGTAAATCTTCGTTTTAATGTGCAGGAAAACAGCGCAGGGCAATGAAAACAGAGTCCAAAAAGAATTTGTTGCCTGACGCGTTTCATGCTCCACGAGCATTTCTTCAGAGGCTTCTTTTAACATTGCAAAGAGCACCGGCATCTTATAATGATTATCACCTGCCCCAGTGGGCGTTGGCTCACCCAGAGCCTGCTGGTCTTTGAAGTGCCACAATAACGCTACAGTGAGCTGCTCAAATGCAATGTCAGTTTTGATTAAAATTAAACACCACAGTGGGTATGGAAAATGTCTCAAAGTCTCTGCGCTGCCCTCTGACCTGCATCACGACCTTCCTGCCCTCAGTGCTGCTTGCATAATACCTGCAGCTCGGTCCACACCTCTGTGGCAGGGCTCTTCCCCGACCGGGATCAGCCGTAATAAATCCAACATCCAAAGTTTCCCACTTAGAAGAGCCAGCTTACAGGTAGGTAAATCTTCGTTTTAATGTGCAGGAAAACAGCGCAGGGCAATGAAAACAGAGTCCAAAAAGAATTTGTTGCCTGACGCGTTTCATGCTCCACGAGCATTTCTTCAGAGGCTTCTTTTAACATTGCAAAGAGCACCGGCATCTTATAATGATTATCACCTGCCCCAGTGGGCGTTGGCTCACCCAGAGCCTGCTGGTCTTTGAAGTGCCACAATAACGCTACAGTGAGCTGCTCAAATGCAATGTCAGTTTTGATTAAAATTAAACACCACAGTGGGTATGGAAAATGTCTCAAAGTCTCTGCGCTGCCCTCTGACCTGCATCACGACCTTCCTGCCCTCAGTGCTGCTTGCATAATACCTGCAGCTCGGTCCACACCTCTGTGGCAGGGCTCTTCCCCGACCGGGATCAGCCGTAATAAATCCAACATCCAAAGTTTCCCACTTAGAAGAGCCAGCTTACAGGTAGGTAAATCTTCGTTTTAATGTGCAGGAAAACAGCGCAGGGCAATGAAAACAGAGTCCAAAAAGAATTTGTTGCCTGACGCGTTTCATGCTCCACGAGCATTTCTTCAGAGGCTTCTTTTAACATTGCAAAGAGCACCGGCATCTTATAATGATTATCACCTGCCCCAGTGGGCGTTGGCTCACCCAGAGCCTGCTGGTCTTTGAAGTGCCACAATAACGCTACAGTGAGCTGCTCAAATGCAATGTCAGTTTTGATTAAAATTAAACACCACAGTGGGTATGGAAAATGTCTCAAAGTCTCTGCGCTGCCCTCTGACCTGCATCACGACCTTCCTGCCCTCAGTGCTGCTTGCATAATACCTGCAGCTCGGTCCACACCTCTGTGGCAGGGCTCTTCCCCGACCGGGATCAGCCGTAATAAATCCAACATCCAAAGTTTCCCACTTAGAAGAGCCAGCTTACAGGTAGGTAAATCTTCGTTTTAATGTGCAGGAAAACAGCGCAGGGCAATGAAAACAGAGTCCAAAAAGAATTTGTTGCCTGACGCGTTTCATGCTCCACGAGCATTTCTTCAGAGGCTTCTTTTAACATTGCAAAGAGCACCGGCATCTTATAATGATTATCACCTGCCCCAGTGGGCGTTGGCTCACCCAGAGCCTGCTGGTCTTTGAAGTGCCACAATAACGCTACAGTGAGCTGCTCAAATGCAATGTCAGTTTTGATTAAAATTAAACACCACAGTGGGTATGGAAAATGTCTCAAAGTCTCTGCGCTGCCCTCTGACCTGCATCACGACCTTCCTGCCCTCAGTGCTGCTTGCATAATACCTGCAGCTCGGTCCACACCTCTGTGGCAGGGCTCTTCCCCGACCGGGATCAGCCGTAATAAATCCAACATCCAAAGTTTCCCACTTAGAAGAGCCAGCTTACAGGTAGGTAAATCTTCGTTTTAATGTGCAGGAAAACAGCGCAGGGCAATGAAAACAGAGTCCAAAAAGAATTTGTTGCCTGACGCGTTTCATGCTCCACGAGCATTTCTTCAGAGGCTTCTTTTAACATTGCAAAGAGCACCGGCATCTTATAATGATTATCACCTGCCCCAGTGGGCGTTGGCTCACCCAGAGCCTGCTGGTCTTTGAAGTGCCACAATAACGCTACAGTGAGCTGCTCAAATGCAATGTCAGTTTTGATTAAAATTAAACACCACAGTGGGTATGGAAAATGTCTCAAAGTCTCTGCGCTGCCCTCTGACCTGCATCACGACCTTCCTGCCCTCAGTGCTGCTTGCATAATACCTGCAGCTCGGTCCACACCTCTGTGGCAGGGCTCTTCCCCGACCGGGATCAGCCGTAATAAATCCAACATCCAAAGTTTCCCACTTAGAAGAGCCAGCTTACAGGTAGGTAAATCTTCGTTTTAATGTGCAGGAAAACAGCGCAGGGCAATGAAAACAGAGTCCAAAAAGAATTTGTTGCCTGACGCGTTTCATGCTCCACGAGCATTTCTTCAGAGGCTTCTTTTAACATTGCAAAGAGCACCGGCATCTTATAATGATTATCACCTGCCCCAGTGGGCGTTGGCTCACCCAGAGCCTGCTGGTCTTTGAAGTGCCACAATAACGCTACAGTGAGCTGCTCAAATGCAATGTCAGTTTTGATTAAAATTAAACACCACAGTGGGTATGGAAAATGTCTCAAAGTCTCTGCGCTGCCCTCTGACCTGCATCACGACCTTCCTGCCCTCAGTGCTGCTTGCATAATACCTGCAGCTCGGTCCACACCTCTGTGGCAGGGCTCTTCCCCGACCGGGATCAGCCGTAATAAATCCAACATCCAAAGTTTCCCACTTAGAAGAGCCAGCTTACAGGTAGGTAAATCTTCGTTTTAATGTGCAGGAAAACAGCGCAGGGCAATGAAAACAGAGTCCAAAAAGAATTTGTTGCCTGACGCGTTTCATGCTCCACGAGCATTTCTTCAGAGGCTTCTTTTAACATTGCAAAGAGCACCGGCATCTTATAATGATTATCATGAATTAAATTAAAATAAGATGATTTTAATCATGGGAATATATATATATATATTATATATATATATATATATATATATATATATATATATATATTCCCATGATTAAAATCATCTTATTTTAATTTAATTCATGATTTGCTTTTATAATACAGATGCTATGACTACGGCTCACAGGAAATAGACGATTATTCATTTATCTCATATTGGAGAACTTATGCAGCAGAGCAAAGAAGACAGGATGGAGTATAGAGGGTATTTGGTGAGACCATATGCTTAGGAGGATGGCTGTGGACACATTTGATAGTAACAACAAGAAATCTATTGCAGAAAGAGGAAAGCGAGCAACCCTGAAAGATTGGCAAGGAGAAATTTAGGGCGAAAAACAAATTATAAACAAACTAAAAGTATGGAAAAGAAATGGAGTGCAAGGATAAAAAGTACACTAATGAAGGAAAAGGAAAAATTGAGGATCAACCGTCAAGAACGGAAAGTAGGAAAAAGTAAACTTGAGTAATAGAAAATGTAGGTTCTCAGATGTTCCAATATTGTCGTAGGGCTTTATACTTCCTAGTAAAAACTGTGTGTATATTGGACAACATAAACGTCAGGATTGTGCCAGGTTGATTCTATGCACACCCCCAGGATATGCTGGCTATAATACTGCCAGCCCACAAAGCACTATTGTTACCTCAAACCTAACCAGGTAGCAGATAGATTGTGCGACCTCAGGTCATGACAAACCTGATTTCCCAAGGAATCGTGGAAACAAATCTAGAGCTATTTGTTTAGACTCTCATGCATACCCAAAGTAATATACAACCTGCAGTTTCACTATACATTACAGCATTGCAATTCTTGAGTATAATATGTGTGCTGTAATGATCAATAAAAGGAAACAGAATAATGTAATTACCATTACGAGAATAGCTAGAAAGATGAAAAAGTCCACCATTGCGCTAAAACAGTGCTCCTACATAGTGCTCTGTAACATAGTCTTGCCTAGGGTGGGTGATCTGCGAAATTCCTGCTGGGTGGTCTAACTTTCCCATTCCCCCCGGGTAAGATCCACCAGGCTGTCTATCATGTGGACGTGTCGAAAAACAGAAAACAGCTGAGCAGGAATTCTGGCATGCAGTGACCTAGCAGTGTCAGTGCTCCTCTGATCTAATCAAGGAAGTGGTTCTGCATATATAATAAACAGCACCCATATGACCATATCGAAACCACAGCCAGGTCGCAGCCGTTTTTTATAGTTTGATAGCTTTGTCGTTTACCGGACAATAACAATAATGAGATTTGTGCAGTGAAATTTATCCCTTGTTCAAGGTTTCATGATAGTGTGCCTACAAAGTTGAAATGTAATATACATATATCTTGGTGCATCTCAACATCATATTTATCAGTATTAAAATAGTGCCATGTGGTAGTGTTCTAAACGTAATTCCACCGCAAGTGATTGGTGTCCCATCGGATAACATGGGCTGGTATTGGGACATTACCTCTATGTCCAGCTCCATGATGGCCCAGCTGATTTCTTTCAAGTGTGTACTTTTTAGTCCTCGACACACTGGTGGTGTTGAGGTGTAACCAGCGTCTACTTAGGTGACAGTTCAGAAAATGCCCACCTAACTTAACCGGTGTTCCCATTCCTTGGCTGACTTTTTCGAAGCCTTGCTGCCGACACATAAGTCTGATCTCATGCTGGGAAGTTTTTGTTGCTCCCAGAGGTCAGAGACAAAGGACCTGTGTGAGCAGAAGGTGACACCTCCGCCCACACATGATGACTAGTGAATTGAACCGGCAATGCAGTGAACCTCATAGGCTTCATTCATGCCACTGGTCAATCTAACAGTCCCCAGCTCAAGGACAAACCCTTCCCCAGCCCCAGGCACTGTTTTTCATGGGCAGATGGGAAATTAGCTATGCAGGAGGCATCCACCTCCACAAGGCTGACCCCACCTACAGGGGCTGGCAGCTGAGGTGAACGGCTGAGGTTGGTTCTGGCAATCTTGAATTTAAGCTGAAACAGGTTCTGACTATTTTTAGTGACATACAACCATAGGATGTTGTCACTACTGAGGCGGATTAGCCACAGAACATGATTCTAATTGGCTATTAGGCCTCATACCCACTAACATTCCCTAAATCTAGGATTTAAGGGGCATCCCAGACTCCAGAACCTCAGATTTGACATGATACCAAGAGACCCGTTACACAACATAGCAGGACTCCACGAAGAGAGGTGCACCTGTGGCAGCCACCCTGTACCCACTGGATTTCAACTCGGTCAAGACAAGTCCAGTTAGCAAAGGAATGTGAACCCCTCTACAAACCCCAGACATCACAAGAACTCCCTTGGTTTAGAGGATCTAGTCCCCTGCAGTTGGCAGGCGCAAACTGCAAAGTCCACAACCTTAAAGTCTTGCACCCCAAGCCACCTGACATGGCTGCTCCAAGTACATATATAGGTGGCTTCTGGGAACTGTTGTCCCAACCCTCAGTGAGGCTCAGCTTTCAACACCATTCCCCTGGTGCTCTGGATAAATATTTCTCTAACCAGAGTGCTTGAAGATACCAAGGCTTGTTGGTTTTTAGTCCAATGACAACCTGCTTGATTGAATGCCTAGAGAACAGAGCTATATCCACTCGAAGAACCAACCAGTCATGTGGCTCCATCATAAACATCCTGCATTTGTTTTTACCCTTTCTTGGCACACCTGCCAGTTCTTCTGGCCACAGATCCTGTTCAGCACCACGGGTAGCCAAGAGCACCTCTACACCCGAGCCCCTGTGCGAGGTAGATTGGTCCAGGGCCAGCTCCTTGCTTCAATTCTAAAGGGTTTTGCTCAACTCACCCATGCAAGTACCATTTTTCTAAAGTAACTTTCAACACCGCAATTCTGATTTACAGCTCCGTTTGACAGCTGAAAGTGCACCTCTGCACCTCATTCACTTTAAAGAGGTAACATTGAGCTAGCTGTTATGAACTGATCTTAGACCTCCAGAGACCTTAACTCCGAGTGGGTTCCATTGAACTCACCCTTTAAAGTATCAACTGCATATATGTGTTTTTCCCACTGACCGTAACATTAATGTTTTTCACATTGCAATGTATTGATTTACTTATTGCTTGAAAACTGATTGCTCCGGTCATTCTGTATGTATTGATTTCGTTTTTGTATCTAAAAATATATAAAATCAGAGCTATTTTTCTAAAATGGTGTTGGAATCCTCTCAATGCGTGTCAATTACTTATTGTCCATGTTGCTGATTTGAAAAGCTTCACAATGGTTCCTCTAAGTAGTCTGTAGGCTACTTGTCACTCCACCAGGACTGATAGATGGCATACTTAGAGTATACTGAGAGGAGGTCTACTGAGAGAGTACCCGGGTTCCATCTTTGCATATTTTATCAGTATTGCACAGTAAGGCACCCCTGCAAGACCACATAATACTTCTACCATACAAAAACCATACTTTATCACACAGTAATCTCAAACCAAGACATCACTCATGATTAATCACATCCACCAAACCAGAGAAGCAGAACAAGGACAAGCTATCTCTCACCGCCCTAGAATGAAAGCTACCATATTGCGATTGAGTTTTGCTTAGCAGGTTTGCATAAGACAGTTTTGAAACTCCTTGTTTTTGGTCCTGATCAGAAGATGCTTTCTCTCATACAATTGTCTTTTTTTCTGCATTCAAATGCGATCTGTAAGTCAGGATTGCAGTTGTTGAACGATAAAACTAATGCCAAAAGGATTTCCTCAGTTCCCCTCCAAATATCAAAATCATTGTGAATATACTGAAGCAACATTTCCAACTTATGGCTATGTGGGTTTCTACGATTGAAAATATAGGCTTCTTACAATAGGTTCATGTAAAGTTCTCTCAAAAGGTGATGGGAGGAATGCTTGCAAGTAATCTAACCACTGGCACTCACGCGGGTAGCATCCCCACCAATGGTTCTTTTGCTCACCGTGCCACCTCGGTTTAGACCTTGCCTTTGCCAAAGCAGTCTTGACCCTGCTCCACATGGGAACCGTCAAGTCTGAACTGCCAGACCATGTCCTCTCTGAAGGGGAACACAAACAAACCAGGTTTAAACCGAGGTGCAACAAAAGAAAACAGAAGAAAGTAAGAAAGGTATTGAGAGTAAGAAAAACACTCCCTACTTTAAAACAAAAATAAGAAAACAAAATAAGAATTGGTAAAATCAAAAGACTGCCAGCCAGTGTCAGACCGATTGGCTTTACCAGTGCTTTTTTCCTTGTTACTGTATCAGGGCCTAATCCCGAGTTGCTTTACAGAGGTTGCAACACCTTATTTTGTACACATTTCTCCTTACATCAATAAGACTCGACACAATGTCTAAAAATCAAAGCAGGCTATACAATAAAAACGTGTAAGTGGCCACCTTCACTGCAGACTCAGAATAGCTCAAAGGTTTACTGCCCAGTCCTCTATATACCTTACAGTTCTTGCAGTGCTAAGAAGCTCCTCTCAGATATTATCCCCTCTAAGGACAGGTGCAGGGCTTTCAACAATTTATTTTTGGTCTTAGCATCTTTCTGTGTCTTTCTACTTATCTGTTGAACAAAAGGTCTTAAGTAGATCCTTTTGCCCAGTTTCATCTTCGTTACTCAAACAGTTACTCTGGTAAGATGCAGAACAGATATAATATACAGCTCAATGGTGCCAGGACAGGGTTCACTGCTTACAAGGTAATGGCAACATCTAAAATTGCTATCACATATTCTAGGTGCCCAATTCTATTGGTGACACAAAAGTCATCCCCTAACAAATTAAGATATCTTTGTCCCATTTGTAAAAAGAAACACCTATAATAAATAAAACAAATTGGGAACTGCACTGAAAATAATCAACTAAGAAATAAAAAGAATGTCAAAGTGAGAAGATGAGAAACAAAACAGCAGGGAATAAAGTGAGAACATTGAGAAAAAACAAAGACATGAAGCATTGATGCCAGAAAGTAATGAAGTAAAGAGTGGTGTAAGGAACAATATGAAAACAAGTAAAATGTTAGAAAGGATAAAATAAAGACAACATAAAAGAAGAACAAAGAAATAAAGAGAAAGTATGAAAGATGGAATAAGAGAAAGGATACAGTAAGAATGAGAAAAGAAAATGTTCTGGACAAGAGAAAGTCCAAGATACAAAATAGAAAAAAAGCAATGAGGAATGTTGGAAGCCTATACAGGATGAAAGAATAAAATATAAGACTAAACAAATGAGAAGACAAAACCCATAGATGAATTGAACAATGAAGGAATAAATATTATATGAAGAGAATTAAGTGAGATTTAGAAGGCAAAAGTGAGAAAGACAACATGAGAGCAAGGACAAGAAAGCAGGTAGGAGAAAGGCACAGAACAGAAAGACAAAGAAATCAAAGCCAATGCACACTCCTCTTTCATACAAAATAGGTCAAATTAGCACAAGTTCATGGGTAAACTTGTGAGCAGTAGCACCACGCCAAGGTTTTGACCTTTGCTACTGAACATTCACACCATTCACACCTTCATTCAGGGCGCTACCTTTCTTCCCATCAGATCTGTATACATCCGGTGTCCAGCTCCAGATAGGGGCGGTGCTAGGGTTCGTCAAGCTCAGGGCAAAATTCAATTTGCCTACTGGAGAACCCCAGAAAACAGCTTCTTATTTGGCCATACCACACCGAATGGTCCTTGCACCCCCACGTCACAGTGCATTTAAACTGCCATCTCATTGGCTGTCTGCAGTCTGCAAGGTGTTTCTTGGTTTCTCCTCTCTGAAGGAACCAAGCAAGCACATGTCAGGCACAAGGTGTTTCCTGGTTTCTCCCCCCTGAAGGAACCAGGCAAGCACCTGTCAGAGGCCTCGGAGATGTATAGCTGTTGTGGCCATCCTGTAAGTCTGATGTCAGTCTAGGTGCCCCAAAGTTCCTCATTCATACCGCTTTCACACGATTCATACGCTTGCCCACACACTGCACTCACACTGCAGGCCTCCCTGACTATGGCTCTATATATAGCTAAGTGGTGAATGATGTCATAATATCTGCCAGGGGTGTGATGAGGTACATGATGGCACAAGCTTGCCAGGACCAGGGATGTGATGTAGTACCTGATGTCACAAGGGATGATGGAAAAGCTGATAACACTCAAGGTTGCATGGAGAGACCAGTGTTACATTATGTTGAAAGGTGTAAGCCCGTCCGTAACATAACATCATAGAACCAAAAGATTGAGGGAAGGAAGTCAGTTACAATGAACTAATTATTAAGGTTTCCTGTGTTCTCCTTATTGTGTACAGACTTTTATTTTGAACCTGCCTAGACAGACAGAAGCTGTCAGAGGATTTGTTTCAGAATTTCTCATTGTTTTGATTATTCTACAGATATTGTAGCCACAGTGGTCAATAATTAAGAATAGTCATCTTTCAATGTCGCTGCCAAAAAGAATGTCCTTCAAACCCATTTTAACAGAATCTGTAAAGGCGCTGGTGAGACGGGCCTAGTGCACTGCACAGGAATGCACAGCTTTTCATTCTGTTTCCTCCTATCTGCTCTGCCCATTTCACAGGTGTGATTCAGGTATTCAAATGGCAGGGTGTGATCTAAGAATTAGAAGACACCCTGCATCTTTCTTCTGCACTGACTAGCAGAGCCTGACAGTGGCCTTATGGCTGGGCTCTGAGTCTTCATCAATGTGAATGCCTGTCTGCTGGCCTGGCTTGCCATAGACTCCTTGTGTGACTCTACACAGCTTCAAGAGCATTGCACCCTTTCAGTCAATAGAAGGTAGTTCTGGGTACCCAGGGGAGACAAGGTGCACAACAAAACTGTAGCCTTAGAATCTGCTCATTACTACTCACAAAATGAACCTTAGACATCATACACAGCTGCTGCTTGAACCTGAAAAAACATTTTATGTTTTGCGCAAGAGGCATTCCAAGGGTAGAATTTGCATTCCAAACATAGTTCTGACTATCCAAATTAGAAGTGTGGTTCCAATCTGCATTCTAATGGAATTCTTTTATTTCCTATTTAGAACTCTCATTCCAAGCATAGAATGTCATTTACAAAGTAGAACTCATTCTAAATTAGAGCTCAAATTTCATATTAGCAAGGCCTGAACATCACATAGTGGCTTCATTGTGACACCACACACACCTTCATTGCAAGCCTTGTTGTACATTTGATTTTGCACAAAAACAATTTCTGCTCTAACGGGTATTGCAAACAAAGTAACACTACTGCACTCTCAGGGTTTTTCATGGATACATTTGGTCAAGTTAAAGCTTGTGGAATGTGTCCATGGAAAACAGCAGGGAACTTGGGATAAGTCTGTCAAAATCTGGGCAGAAAGGTGGACGACAGCTATAATTCTCCAGTGCAAGAGCACGGCTGTCACATGACTGTCCATGCACAGTATAGCATTTGCCAGTCAAGGAGCCGTCACACATTCACAATGTTCTCTCAGTCAACTTCTCCACCAAAGAATAAGATGGACAGGTACAGGACCATTCAACTGATCACAAGGAAGGGAAAGGAGAATGGGATGGTAAATGGGGGATGGAATGATATAGGGACTTTGTGTTACCTCTACATGGAAAGCACAAAACCACCTCATTCATATTAATTAGCTCGCTTCAGCTCCAGTAAGAAGAGGTGTTATATTTCATATCGGTACCCTAATATAGGTCCAGAGAACGTCGTATACTTTCCCTACATCAGCTCAACGTTATTTCATATGAAAAAGCCTTATAAGGACATAACTCCAAATAAGGAAAGAATGCCTTATAAGGACATCACGCCTTATAAGGACTGCAGCCTTTAATGGACTAAACCTTTCACCTATAGGCTCACATATGCAGCGGGGGTGTACGGAGTCAGTCTGCCACCAGACCCACAGTATATGTTATCCGTAAACAGCGTAGGTCCTGCATGACAGGGTACTACTGGAACTACACTACACATGGTAGGTAATTCATATTTAATTTTATATATCTATATATATAGTGCAGAAAGCAGGAACAAAGCAGGAAATCCCACCAAGAACTCCAGCGGCACACCAGAGGACAGTACACAGATTTTATTTGTGCACACAAACAACAACGTGTTTCGGCGATGCCTTTCTTAAGTTCAGGAGTTGCGCTCTATCTCCTATAAAAATAGACCTCTTGATTCATGAACATGAACAAGATACTAACATTTTGGAACAAATACCAAAACAATAGACTGCAATTGCCAAACGATTGTCTAATGTCCTCAATGCTTGTAAATAAAGCAATTTAAAATTTCTGAAGATGCAGAAAAATAGTGCGATAAAATCACATTTGAATCGCCAATGCAATCGTTCTGTAAGCTTGTAATTAACATGGAAGAAATACTACAAAGCCAATTGACACGCTGGATCCATTCCAAATTTAGAGCTCAATCGTGAATGCGAATTAATCAAAATTAATAAAATATAATTAAAGCAATCATAATTGGAACAGAAATCCAAAAGCGAGTCATGCTGTGTAAAATGGAACAGCTTTGGCAACATTAATGTACGGAAACAGATTTCTGCATATAACAGCTGGAAGGAAATATTATTGCACAATAAGAGCATGGAATGAATTCTAATACATGTATAGTTTTATGAGGCTAATCAATTGTATATCATAGACGTAATCAACACATGTCACGTTCTACACAGAACAATTCCAGTGCCATGACGGGGTAATGTACCCCATTGCAATTCTGCATCTAAACTAAGAGTTATAAAAGGTAATGTACCTTACTGTAAGGGCAACAATCTCAAATGTTATAACTGTGAATATGTCGGTGGTATGACATACAACGGAGTAGGCAATTCCTATGTATGTGTGCCCCCCATTCAAACAAGTGATAAAAATATATATACAAAGTGTTTTTCACGGGGTTAGAGTAGACAGTTGGAAGATTAATAACCACCGTAGGTTCAAAAGGGAAATTTCGATTATATCGACAACCCAGGATCGATATCGGAATACGATAAGCACCTTACTCTGGAAGACAATTCAACAAGCCAATTATATTTCAATTGTGGCCATAACTATACGTATATGCAGTTGCGATCCCTATTATGGGCCAACTACATGTCCCCAATATATATATATATAGAGAGAGAGAGAGAGAGAGAGATATAGATATATAGATATATATATTTATATATTCCCATGATTAAAATCATCTTATTTTAATTTAATTCATGATTTGCTTTTATAATACTGATGCTATGAATACGGCTCACAGGAAATAGACGATTATTCATTTATCTCATATTGGAGAACTTATGCAGCAGAGCAAAGAAGACAGGATGGAGTATAGAGGGTATTTGGAGAGACCATATGCTTAGGAGGATGGCTGTGGACACATTTGATAGTAACAACAAGAAATCTATTGCAGAAAGAGGAAAGCGAGCAACCCTGAAAGATTGGCAAGGAGAAATTTAGGGCGAAAAACAAATTATAAACAAACTAAAAGTATGGAAAAGAAATGGAGTGCAAGGATAAAAAGTACACTAATGAAGGAAAATGAAAAATTGAGGATCAACCGTCAAGAACGGAAAGTAGGAAAAAGTAAACTTGAGTAATAGAAAATGTAGGTTCTCAGATGTTCCAATATTGTCGTACGGCTTTATACTTCCTAGTAAAAACTGTGTGTATATTGGACAACATAAACGTCAGGATTGTGCCAGGTTGATTCTATGCACACCCCCAGGATATGCTGGCTATAATCCTGCCAGCCCACAAAGCACTATTGTTACCTCAAACCTAACCAGGTAGCAGATAGATTGTGCGACCTCAGGTCATGACAAACCTGATTTCCCAAGGAATCGTGGAAACAAATCTAGAGCTATTTGTTTAGACTCTCATGCATACCCAAAGTAATATACAACCTGCAGTTTCACTATACATTACAGCATTGCAATTCTTGAGTATAATATGTGTGCTGTAATGATCAATAAAAGGAAACAGAATGATGTAATTACCATTACGAGAATAGCTAGAAAGATGAAAAAGTCCACCATTGCGCTAAAACAGTGCTCCTACACAGTGCTCTGTAACATAGTCTTGCCTAGGGTGGGTGATCTGCGAAATTCCTGCTGGGTGGTCTAACTTTCCCATTCCCCCCGGGTAAGATCCACCAGGCTGTCTATCTTGTGGACGTGTCGAAAAACAGAAAACAGCTGAGCAGGAATTCTGGCATGCAATGACCTAGCAGTGTCAGTGCTCCTCTGATCTAATCAAGGAAGTGGTTCTGCATATATAATAAACAGCACCCATATGACTATGTCGAAACCGCAGCCAGGTCGCAGCCGTTTTTTTTATAGTTTGATAGCTTTGTCGTTTACCGGACAATAACAATAATGAGATTTGTGCAGTGAAATTTATCCCTTGTTCAAGGTTTCATGATAGTGTGCCTACAAAGTTGAAATGTAATATACATATATCTTGGTGCATCTCAACATCATATTTATCAGTATTAAAATAGTGCCATGTGGTAGTGTTCTAAACGTAATTCCACCGCAAGTGATTGGTGTCCCATCGGATAACATGGGCTGGTATTGGGACATTACCTCTATGTCCAGCTCCATGATGGCCCAGCTGATTTCTTTCAAGTGTGTACTTTTTAGTCCTCGACACACTGGTGGTGTTGAGGTGTAACCAGCGTCTACTTAGGTGACAGTTCAGAAAATGCCCACCTAACTTAACCGGTGTTCCCATTCCTTGGCTTTTTCGAAGCCTTGCTGCCGACACATAAGTCTGATCTTATGCTGGGAAGTTTTTGTTGCTCCCAGAGGTCAGAGACAAAGGACCTGTGTGAGCAGAAGGTGACACCTCCGCCCACACATGATGACTAGTGAATTGAACCGGCAATGCAGTGAGCCTCATAGGCTTCATTCATGCCACTGGTCAATCTAACAGTCCCCAGCTCAAGGACAAACCCTTCCCCAGCCCCAGGCACTGTTTTTCATGGGCAGATGGGAAATTAGCTATGCAGGAGGCATCCACCTCCACAAGGCTGACCCCACCTACAGGGGCTGGCAGCTGAGGTGAACGGCTGAGGTTGGTTCTGGCAATCTTGAATTTAAGCTGAAACAGGTTCTGACTATTTTTAGTGACATACAACCATAGGATGTTGTCACTACTGAGGCGGATTAGCCACAGAACATGATTCTAATTGGCTATTAGGCCTCATACCCACTAACATTCCCTAAATCTAGGATTTAAGGGGCATCCCAGACTCCAGAACCTCAGATTTGACATGATACCAAGAGACCCGTTACACAACATAGCAGGACTCCACGAAGAGAGGTGCACCTGTGGCAGCCACCCTGTACCCACTGGATTTCAACTCGGTCAAGACAAGTCCAGTTAGCAAAGGAATGTGAACCCCTCTACAAACCCCAGACATCACAAGAACTCCCTTGGTTTAGAGGATCTAGTCCCCTGCAGTTGGCAGGCGCAAACTGCAAAGTCCACAACCTTAAAGTCTTGCACCCCAAGCCACCTGACATGGCTGCTCCAAGTACATATATAGGTGGCTTCTGGGAACTGTTGTCCCAACCCTCAGTGAGGCTCAGCTTTCAACACCATTCCCCTGGTGCTCTGGATAAATATTTCTCTAACCAGAGTGCTTGAAGATACCAAGGCTTGTTGGTTTTTAGTCCAATGACAACCTGCTTGATTGAATGCCTAGAGAACAGAGCTATATCCACTCGAAGAACCAACCACTCATGTGGCTCCATCATAAACATCCTGCATTTGTTTTTACCCTTTCTTGGCACACCTGCCAGTTCTTCTGGCCACAGATCCTGTTCAGCACCACGGGTAGCCAAGTGCACCTCTACACCCGAGCCCCTGAGCGAGGTAGATTGGTCCAGGGCCAGCTCCTTGCTTCAATTCCAAAGGGTTTTGCTCAACTCACCCATGCAAGTACCATTTTTCTAAAGTAACTTTCAACACCGCAATTCTCTGTCAGCTCCGTTTGACAGCTGAAAGTGCACCTCTGCACCTCATTCACTTTAAAGAGGTAACATTGAGCTAGCTGTTATGAACTGATCTTAGACCTCCAGAGACCTTAACTCCGAGTGGGTTCCATTGAACTCACCCTTTAAAGTATCAACTGCATATATGTGTTTTTCCCACTGACCGTAACATTAATGTTTTTCACATTGCAATGTATTGATTTACTTATTGCTTGAAAACTGATTGCTCCGGTCATTCTGTATGTATTGATTTCGTTTTTGTATCTAAAAATATATAAAATCAGAGCTATTTTTCTAAAATGGTGTTGGAATCCTCTCAATGCGTGTCAATTACTTATTGCCCATGTTGCTGATTTGAAAAGCTTCACAATGGTTCCTCTAAGTAGTCTGTAGGCTACTTGTCACTCCACCAGGACTGATAGATGGCATACTTAGAGTATACTGAGAGAAGGTCTACTGAGAGAGTACCCGGGTTCCATCTTTGCATATTTTATCAGTATTGCACAGTAAGGCGCCCCTGCAAGACCACATAATACTTCTACCATACAAAAACCATACTTTATCACACAGTAATCTCAAACCAAGACATCACTCATGATTAATCACATCCACCAAACCAAAGAAGCAGAACAAGGACAAGCTATCTCTCACCGCCCTAAAATGAAAGCTACCATATTGCGATTGAGTGTTGCTTAGCAGGTTTGCATAAGACAGTATTGAAACTCTTTGTTTTTGGTCCTGATCAGAAGATGCTTTCTCTCATACAATTGTCTTTTTTTCTGCATTCAAATGCGATCTGTAAGTCAGGATTGCAGTTGTTGAACGATAAAACTAATGCCAAAAGGATTTCCTCAGTTCCCCTCCAAATATCAAAATCATTGTGAATATACTGAAGCAACATTTCCAACTTATGGCTATGTGGGTTTCTACGATTGAAAATATAGGCTTCTTACAATAGGTTCATGTAAAGTTCTCTCAAAAGGTGATGGGAGGAATGCTTGCAAGTAATCTAACCACTGGCACTCACGCGGGTAGCATCCCCACCAATGGTTCTTTTGCTCACCGTGCCACCTCGGTTTAGACCTTGCCTTTGCCAAAGCAGTCTTGACCCTGCTCCTCATGGGAACCGTCAAGTCTGAACTGCCAGACCATGTCCTCTCTGAAGGGGAACACAAACAAACCAGGTTTAAACCGAGGTGCAACAAAAGAAAACAGAAGAAAGTAAGAAAGGTATTGAGAGTAAGAAAAACACTCCCTACTTTAAAACAAAAATAAGAAAACAAAATAAGAATTGGTAAAATCAAAAGACTGCCAGCCAGTGTCAGACCGATTGGCTTTACCAGTGCTTTTTTCCTTGTTACTGTATCAGGGCCTAATCCCGAGTTGCTTTACAGAGGTTGCAACACCTTATTTTGTACACATTTCTCCTTACATCAATAAGACTCGACACAATGTCTAAAAATCAAAGCAGGCTATACAATAAAAACGTGTAAGTGGCCACCTTCACTGCAGACTCAGAATAGCTCAAAGGTTTACTGCCCAGTCCTCTATATACCTTACAGTTCTTGCAGTGCTAAGAAGCTCCTCTCAGATATTATCCCCTCTAAGGACAGGTGCAGGGCTTTCAACAATTTATTTTTGGTCTTAGCATCTTTCTGTGTCTTTCTACTTATCTGTTGAACACAAGGTCTTAAGTAGATCCTTTTGCCCAGTTTCATCTTCGTTACTCAAACAGTTACTCTGGTAAGATGCAGAACAGATATAATATACAGCTCAATGGTGCCAGGACAGGGTTCACTGCTTACAAGGTAATGGCAACATCTAAAATTGCTATCACATATTCTAGGTGCCCAATTCTATTGGTGACACAAACGTCATCCCCTAACAAATTAAGATATCTTTGTCCCATTTGTAAAAAGAAACACCTATAATAAATAAAACAAATTGGGAACTGCACTGAAAATAATCAACTAAGAAATAAAAAGAATGTCAAAGTGAGAAGATGAGAAACAAAACAGCAGGGAATAAAGTGAGAACATTGAGAAAAAACAAAGACATGAAGCATTGATGCCAGAAAGTAATGAAGTAAAGAGTGGTGGAAGGAACAATATGAAAACAAGTAAAATGTTAGAAAGGATAAAATAAAGACAACATAAAGAAGAACAAAGAAATAAAGAGAAAGTATGAAAGTTGGAATAAGAGAAAGGATACAGTAAGAATGAGAAAAGAAAATGTTCTGGACAAGAGAAAGTCCAAGATACAAAATAGAAAAAAAGCAATGAGGAATGTTGGAAGCCTATACAGGATGAAAGAATAAAATATAAGACTAAACAAATGAGAAGACAAAACCCATAGATGAATTGAACAATGAAGGAATAAAGAATATATGAAGAGAATTAAGTGAGATTTAGAAGGCAAAAGTGAGAAAGACAACATGAGAGCAAGGACAAGAAAGCAGGTAGGAGAAAGGCACAGAACAGAAAGACAAAGAAATCAAAGCCAATGCACACTCCTCTTTCATACAAAATAGGTCAAATTAGCACAAGTTCATGGGTAAACTTGTGAGCAGTAGCACCACGTCAAGGTTTTGACCTTTGCTACTGAACATTCACACCATTCACACCTTCATTCAGGGCGCTACCTTTCTTCCCATCAGATCTGTATACATCCGGTGTCCAGATCCAGATAGGGGCGGTGCTAGGGTTCGTCAAGCTGAGGGCAAAATTCAATTTGCCTACTGGAGAACCCCAGAAAACAGCTTCTTATTTGGCCATACCACACCGAATGGTCCTTGCACTGCCATCTCATTGGCTGTCTGCAGTCTGCAAGGTGTTTCTTGGTTTCTCCTCTCTGAAGGAACCAAGCAAGCACATGTCAGGCACAAGGTGTTTCCTGGTTTCTCCCCCCTGAAGGAACCAGGCAAGCACCTGTCAGAGGCCTCGGAGATGTAGAGCTGTTGTAGCCATCCTGTAAGTCTGATGTCAGTCTAGGTGCCCCAAAGTTCCTCATTCATACCGCTTTCACACCATTCATACGCTAACCCACACACTGCACTCACACTGCAGGCCTCCCTGACTATGGCTCTATATATAGCTAAGTGGTGAATGATGTCATAATATCTGCCAGGGGTGTGATGAGGTACATGATGGCACAAGCTTGCCAGGACCAGGGATGTGATGTAGTACCTGATGTCACAAGGGATTGATGGAAAAGCTGATAACACTCAAGGTTGCATGGAGAGACCAGTGTTACATTATGTTGAAAGGTGTAAGCCCGTCCGTAACATAACATCATAGAACCAAAAGATTGAGGGAAGGAAGTCAGTTACAATGAACTAATTATTAAGGTTTCCTGTGTTCTCCTTATTGTGGACAGACTTTTATTTTGAACCTGCCTAGACAGACAGAAGCTGTCAGAGGATTTGTTTCAGAATTTCTCATTGTTTTGATTATTCTACAGATATTGTAGCCACAGTGGTCAATAATTAAGAATAGTCATCTTTCAATGTCGCTGCCAAAAAGAATGTCCTTCAAACCCATCTTAACAGAATCTGTAAAGGCGCTGGTGAGACGGGCCTAGTGCACTGCACAGGAATGCACAGCTTTTCATTCTGTTTCTTCCTATCTGCTCTGCCCATTTCACAGGTGTGATTCAGGTATTCAAATGGCAGGGTGTGATCTAAGAATTAGAAGACACCCTGCATCTTTCTTCTGCACTGACTAGCAGAGCCTGACAGTGGCCTTATGGCTGGGCTCTGAGTCTTCATCTGTGTGAATGCCTGTCTGCTGGCCTGGCTTGCCATAGACTCCTTGTGTGACTCTACACAGCTTCAAGAGCATTGCACCCTTTCAGTCAATAGAAGGTAGTTCTGGGTACCCAGGGGAGACAAGGTGCACAACAAAACTGTAGCCTTAGAATCTGCTCATTACTACTCACAAAATGAACCTTAGACATCATACACAGCTGCTGCTTGAACCTGAAAAAACATTTTATGTTTTGCGCAAGAGGCATTCCAAGGGTAGAATTTGCATTCCAAACATAGTTCTGACTATCCAAATTAGAAGTGTGGTTCCAATCTACATTCTAATGGAATTCTTTTATTTCCTAATTAGAACTCTCATTCCAAGCATAGAATGTCATTTACAAAGTAGAACTCATTCTAAATTAGAGTTCAAATTTCATATTAGCAAGGCCTGAACATCACATAGTGGCTTCATTGTGACACCACACACACCTTCATTGCAAGCCTTGTTGTACATTTGATTTTGCACAAAAACAATTTCTGATCTAACGGGTATTGCAAACAAAGTAACACTACTGCACTCTCAGGGTTTTTCATGGATACATTTGGTCAGGTTAAAGCTTGTGGAACGTGTCCATGGAAAACAGCAGGGAACTTGGGATAAGTCTGTCAAAATCAGGGCAGAAAGGTGGACGTCAGCTATAATTCTCCAGTGCAAGAGCACGGCTGTCACATGACTGTCCATGCACAGTATAGCATTTGCCAGTCAAGGAGCCGTCACACATTCACAATGTTCTCTCAGTCAACTTCTCCACCAAAGAATAAGATGGACAGGTACAGGACCATTCAACTGATCACACGGAAGGGAAGGGAGAATGGGATGGTAAATGGGGGATGGAATGCTATAGGGACTTTGTGTTACCTCTACATGGAAAACACAAAACCACCTCATTCATATTAATTAGCTCGCTTCAGCTCCAGTAAGAACAGGTATATATTTCATATCGGTACCCTAATATAGGTCCAGAGAACATCGTATACTTTCCCTACATCAGCTCAACATTATTTCATATGAAAAAGCCTTATAAGGACATAACTCCAAATAAGGAAAGAATGCCTTATAAGGACATCACGCCTTATAAGGACTGCAGCCTTTAATGGACTAAACCTTTCACCTATAGGCTCACATATGCAGCGGGGGTGTACGGAGTCAGTCTGCCACCAGACCCACAGTATATGTTATCCGTAAACAGCGTAGGTCCTGCATGACAGGGTACTACTGGAACTACACTACACACGGTAGGTGATTCATATTTAATTTTATATATATATATATATATATATATATATATATATATATTGCAGAAAGCAGGAACAAAGCAGGAAATCCCACCAAGAACTCCAGCGGCACACCAGAGGACAGTACACAGATTTTATTTGTGCACACAAACAACAACGTGTTTCGGCGATGCCTTTCTCAAGTTCAGGAATTGCTCTCTATCTCCTATAGAAATAGACCTCTTGATTCATGAACATGAACAAGATACTAACATTTTGGAACAAATACCAAAACAATAGACTGCAATTGCCAAACGATTGTCTAATGTCCTCAATGCTTGTAAATAAAGCAATTTAAAATTTCTGAAGATGCAGAAAAATAGTACAATAAAATCACATTTGAATCGCCAATGCAATCGTTCTGTAAGCCTGTAATTAACATGGAAGAAATACTACAAAGCCAATTGACGCGCTGGATCCATTCCAAATTTAGAGCTCAATCGTGAATGCGAATTAATAAAAATTAATAAAATATAATTAAAGCAATCATAATTGAAACAGAAATCCAAAAGCGAGTCATGCTGTGTAAAATGGAACAGCTTTGGCAACATTAATGTACGGAAACAGATTTCTGCATATAACAGCTAGAAGGAAATATTATTGCACAATAAGAGCATGGAATGAATTCTAATACATGGATAGTTTTATGAGGCTAATCAATTGTATATCATAGACGTAATCAACACATGTCACGTTCTACACAGAACAATTCCAGTGCCATGACGGGGTAATGTACCCCATTGCAATTCTGCATCTAAACTAAGAGTTATAAAAGGTAATGTACCTTACTGTAAGGGCAACAATCTCAAATGTTATAACTGTGAATATGTCGGTGGTATGACATACAACGGAGTAGGCAATTCCTATGTATGTGTGCCCCCCATTCAAACAAGTGATAAAAATATATATACAAAGTGTTTTTCACGGGGTTAGAGTAGACAGTTGGAAGATTAATAACCACCGTAGGTTCAAAAGGGAAATTTCGATTATATCGACAACCCAGGATCGATATCGGAATACGATAAGCACCTTACTCTGGAAGACAATTCAACAAGCCAATTATATTTCAATTGTGGCCATAACTATACGTATATGCAGTTGCGATCCCTATTATGGGCCAACTACATGTCCCCAATATATATATATATATATATATATATATATATATATATATATATATAGAGAGAGAGAGAGAGAGAGAGATATAGATATATAGATTTATATATTTATATATTCCCATGATTAAAATCATCTTATTTTAATTTAATTCATGATTTGCTTTTATAATACTGATGCTATGACTACGGCTCACAGGAAATAGACGATTATTCATTTATCTCATATTGGAGAACTTATGCAGCAGAGCAAAGAAGACAGGATGGAGTATAGAGGGTATTTGGAGAGACCATATGCTTAGGAGGATGGCTGTGGACACATTTGATAGTAACAACAAGAAATCTATTGCAGAAAGAGGAAAGCGAGCAACCCTGAAAGATTGGCAAGGAGAAATTTAGGGCGAAAAACAAATTATAAACAAACTAAAAGTATGGAAAAGAAATGGAGTGCAAGGATAAAAAGTACACTAATGAAGGAAAATGAAAACTTGAGGATCAACCGCCAAGAACGGAAAGTAGGAAAAAGTAAACTTGAGTAATAGAAAATGTAGGTTCTCAGATGTTCCAATATTGTCGTACGGCTTTATACTTCCTAGTAAAAACTGTGTGTATATTGGACAACATAAACGTCAGGATTGTGCCAGGTTGATTCTATGCACACCCCCAGGATATGCTGGCTATAATCCTGCCAGCCCACAAAGCACTATTGTTACCTCAAACCTAACCAGGTAGCAGATAGATTGTGCGACCTCAGGTCATGACAAACCTGATTTCCCAAGGAATCGTGGAAACAAATCTAGAGCTATTTGTTTAGACTCTCATGCATACCCAAAGTAATATACAACCTGCAGTTTCACTATACATTACAGCATTGCAATTATTGAGTATAATATGTGTGCTGTAATGATCAATAAAAGGAAACAGAATAATGTAATTACCATTACGAGAATAGCTAGAAAGATGAAAAAGTCCACCATTGCGCTAAAACAGTGCTCCTACACAGTGCTCTGTAACATAGTCTTGCCTAGGGTGGGTGATCTGCGAAATTCCTGCTGGGTGGTCTAACTTTCCCATTCCCCCCGGGTAAGATCCACCAGGCTGTCTATCTTGTGGACGTGTCGAAAAACAGAAAACAGCTGAGCAGGAATTCTGGCATGCAGTGACCTAGCAGTGTCAGTGCTCCTCTGATCTAATCAAGGAAGTGGTTCTGCATATATAATAAACAGCACCCATATGACCATGTCGAAACCACAGCCAGGTCGCAGCCGTTTTTTTTATAGTTTGATAGCTTTGTCGTTTACTGGACAATAACAATAATGAGATTTGTGCAGTGAAATTTATCCCTTGTTCAAGGTTTCATGATAGTGTGCCTACAAAGTTGAAATGTAATATACATATATCTTGGTGCATCTCAACATCATATTTATCAGTATTAAAATAGTGCCATGTGGTAGTGTTCTAAACGTAATTCCACCGCAAGTGATTGGTGTCCCATCGGATAACATGGGCTGGTATTGGGACATTACCTCTATGTCCAGCTCCATGATGGCCCAGCTGATTTCTTTCAAGTGTGTACTTTTTAGTCCTCGACACACTGGTGGTGTTGAGGTGTAACCAGCGTCTACTTAGGTGACAGTTCAGAAAATGCCCACCTAACTTAACCGGTGTTCCCATTCCTTGGCTGACTTTTTCGAAGCCTTGCTGCCGACACATAAGTCTGATCTCATGCTGGGAAGTTTTTGTTGCTCCCAGAGGTCAGAGACAAAGGACCTGTGTGAGCAGAAGGTGACACCTCCGCCCACACATGATGACTAGTGAATTGAACCGGCAATGCAGTGAACCTCATAGGCTTCATTCATGCCACTGGTCAATCTAACAGTCCCCAGCTCAAGGACAAACCCTTCCCCAGCCCCAGGCACTGTTTTCATGGGCAGATGGGAAATTAGCTATGCAGGAGGCATCCACCTCCACAAGGATGACCCCACCTACAGGGGCTGGCAGCTGAGGTGAACGGCTGAGGTTGGTTCTGGCAATCTTGAATTTAAGCTGAAACAGGTTCTGACTATTTTTAGTGACATACAACCATAGGATGTTGTCACTACTGAGGCGGATTAGCCACAGAACATGATTCTAATTGGCTATTAGGCCTCATACCCACTAACATTCCCTAAATCTAGGATTTAAGGGGCATCCCAGACTCCAGAACCTCAGATTTGACATGATACCAAGAGACCCGTTACACAACATAGCAGGACTCCACGAAGAGAGGTGCACCTGTGGCAGCCACCCTGTACCCACTGGATTTCAACTCGGTCAAGACAAGTCCAGTTAGCAAAGGAATGTGAACCCCTCTACAAACCCCAGACATCACAAGAACTCCCTTGGTTTAGAGGATCTAGTCCCCTGCAGTTGGCAGGCGCAAACTGCAAAGTCCACAACCTTAAAGTCTTGCACCCCAAGCCACCTGACATGGCTGCTCCAAGTACATATATAGGTGGCTTCTGGGAACTGTTGTCCCAACCCTCAGTGAGGCTCAGCTTTCAACACCATTCCCCTGGTGCTCTGGATAAATATTTCTCTAACCAGAGTGCTTGAAGATACCAAGGCTTGTTGGTTTTTAGTCCAATGACAACCTGCTTGATTGAATGCCTAGAGGACAGAACTATATCCACTCGAAGAACCAACCACTCATGTGGCTCCATCATAAACATCCTGCATTTGTTTTTACCCTTTCTTGGCACACCTGCCAGTTCTTCTGGCCACAGATCCTGTTCAGCACCACGGGTAGCCAAGAGCACCTCTACACCCGAGCCCCTGAGCGAGGTAGATTGGTCCAGGGCCAGCTCCTTGCTTCAATTCTAAAGGGTTTTGCTCAACTCACCCATGCAAGTACCATTTGTCTAAAGTAACTTTCAACACCGCAATTCTCTGTCAGCTCCGTTTGACAGCTGAAAGTGCACCTCTGCACCTCATTCACTTTAAAGAGGTAACATTGAGCTAGCTGTTATGAACTGATCTTAGACCTCCAGAGACCTTAACTCCGAGTGGGTTCCATTGAACTCACCCTTTAAAGTATCAACTGCATATATGTGTTTTTCCCACTGACCGTAACATTAATGTTTTTCACATTGCAATGTATTGATTTACTTATTGCTTGAAAACTGATTGCTCCGGTCATTCTGTATGTATTGATTTCGTTTTTGTATCTAAAAATATATAAAATCAGAGCTATTTTTCTAAAATGGTGTTGGAATCCTCTCAATGCGTGTCAATTACTTATTGTCCATGTTGCTGATTTGAAAAGCTTCACAATGGTTCCTCTAAGTAGTCTGTAGGCTACTTGTCACTCCACCAGGACTGATAGATGGCATACTTAGAGTATACTGAGAGAAGGTCTACTGAGAGAGTACCCGGGTTCCATCTTTGCATATTTTATCAGTATTGCACAGTAAGGCACCCCTGCAAGACCACATAATACTTCTACCATACTAAAACCATACTTTATCACACAGTAATCTCAAACCAAGACATCACTCATGATTAATCACATCCACCAAACCAAAGAAGCAGAACAAGGACAAGCTATCTCTCACCGGCCTAGAATGAAAGCTACCATATTGCGATTGAGTTTTGCTTAGCAGGTTTGCATAAGACAGTATTGAAACTCTTTGTTTTTGGTCCTGATCAGAAGATGCTTTCTCTCATACAATTGTCTTTTTTTCTGCATTCAAATGCGATCTGTAAGTCAGGATTGCAGTTGTTGAACGATAAAACTAATGCCAAAAGGATTTCCTCAGTTCCCCTCCAAATATCAAAATCATTGTGAATATACTGAAGCAACATTTCCAACTTATGGCTATGTGGGTTTCTACGATTGAAAATATAGGCTTCTTACAATAGGTTCATGTAAAGTTCTCTCAAAAGGTGATGGGAGGAATGCTTGCAAGTAATCTAACCACTGGCACTCACGCGGGTAGCATCCCCACCAATGGTTCTTTTGCTCACCGTGCCACCTCGGTTTAGACCTTGCCTTTGCCAAAGCAGTCTTGACCCTGCTCCTCATGGGAACCGTCAAGTCTGAACTGCCAGACCATGTCCTCTCTGAAGGGGAACACAAACAAACCAGGTTTAAACCGAGGTGCAACAAAAGAAAACAGAAGTAAGAAAGGTATTGAGAGTAAGAAAAACACTCCCTACTTTAAAACAAAAATAAGAAAACAAAATAAGAATTGGTAAAATCAAAAGACTGCCAGCCAGTGTCAGACCGATTGGCTTTACCAGTGCTTTTTTCCTTGTTACTGTATCAGGGCCTAATCCCGAGTTGCTTTACAGATGTTGCAACACCTTATTTTGTACACATTTCTCCTTACATCAATAAGACTCTACACAATGTCTAAAAATCAAAGCAGGCTATACAATAAAAACGTGTAAGTGGCCACCTTCACTGCAGACTCAGAATAGCTCAAAGGTTTACTGCCCAGTCCTCTATATACCTTACAGTTCTTGCAGTGCTAAGAAGCTCCTCTCAGATATTATCCCCTCTAAGGACAGGTGCAGGGCTTTCAACAATTTATTTTTGGTCTTAGCATCTTTCTGTGTCTTTCTACTTCTGTTGAACACAAGGTCTTAAGTAGATCCTTTTGCCCAGTTTCATCTTCGTTACTCAAACAGTTACTCTGGTAAGATGCAGAACAGATATAATATACAGCTCAATGGTGCCAAGACAGGGTTTACTGCTTACAAGGTAATGGCAACATCTAAAATTGCTATCACATATTCTAGGTGCCCAATTCTATTGGTGACACAAAAGTCATCCCCTAACAAATTAAGATATCTTTGTCCCATTTGTAAAAAGAAACACCTATAATAAATAAAACAAATTGGGAACTGCACTGAAAATAATCAACTAAGAAATAAAAAGAATGTCAAAGTGAGAAGATGAGAAACAAAACAGCAGGGAATAAAGTGAGAACATTGAGAAAAAACAAAGACATGAAGCATTGATGCCAGAAAGTAATGAAGTAAAGAGTGGTGTAAGGAACAATATGAAAACAAGTAAAATGTTAGAAAGGATAAAATAAAGACAACATAAAGAAGAACAAAGAAATAAAGAGAAAGTATGAAAGTTGGAATAAGAGAAAGGATACAGTAAGAATGAGAAAAGAAAATGTTCTGGACAAGAGAAAGTCCAAGATACAAAATAGAAAAAAAGCAATGAGGAATGTTGGAAGCCTATACAGGATGAAAGAATAAAATATAAGACTAAACAAATGAGAAGACAAAACACATAGATGAATTGAACAATGAAGGAATAAAGAATATATGAAGAGAATTAAGTGAGATTTAGAAGGCAAAAGTGAGAAAGACAACATGAGAGCAAGGACAAGAAAGCAGGTAGGAGAAAGGCACAGAACAGAAAGACAAAGAAATCAAAGCCAATGCACACTCCTCTTTCATACAAAATAGGTCAAATTAGCACAAGTTCATGGGTAAACTTGTGAGCAGTAGCACCACGCCAAGGTTTTGACCTTTGCTACTGAACATTCACACCATTCACACCTTCATTCAGGGCGCTACCTTTCTTCCCATCAGATCTGTATACATCCGGTGTCCAGCTCCAGATAGGGGCGGTGCTAGGGTTCGTCAAGCTGAGGGCAAAATTCAATTTGCCTACTGGAGAACCCCAGAAAACAGCTTCTTATTTGGCCATACCACACCGAATGGTCCTTGCACCCCCACGTCACAGTGCATTTAAACTGCCATCTCATTGGCTGTCTGCAGTCTGCAAGGTGTTTCTTGGTTTCTCCTCTCTGAAGGAACCAAGCAAGCACATGTCAGGCACAAGGTGTTTCCTGGTTTCTCCCCCCTGAAGGAACCAGGCAAGCACCTGTCAGAGGCCTCGGAGATGTAGAGCTGTTGTAGCCATTCTGTAAGTCTGATGTCAGTCTAGGTGCCCCAAAGTTCCTCATTCATACAGCTTTCACACCATTCATACGCTAGCCCACACACTGCACTCACACTGCTGGCCTCCCTGACTATGGCTCTATATATAGCTAAGTGGTGAATGATGTCATAATATCTTCCAGGGGTGTGATGAGGTACATGATGGCGCAAGCTTGCCAGGACCAGGGATGTGATGTAGTACCTGATGTCACCAGGGATTGATGGAAAAGCTGATAACACTCAAGGTTGCATGGAGAGACCAGTGTTACATTATGTTGAAAGGTGTAAGCCCGTCCGTAACATAACATCATAGAACCAAAAGATTGAGGGAAGGAAGTCAGTTACAATGAACTAATTATTAAGGTTTCCTGTGTTCTCCTTATTGTGTACAGACTTTTATTTTGAACCTGCCTAGACAGACAGAAGCTGTCAGAGGATTTGTTTCAGAATTTCTCATTGTTTTGATTATTCTACAGATATTGTAGCCACAGTGGTCAATAATTAAGAATAGTCATCTTTCAATGTCGCTGCCAAAAAGAATGTCCTTCAAACCCATCTTAACAGAATCTGTAAAGGCGCTGGTGAGACGGGCCTAGTGCACTGCACAGGAATGCACAGCTTTTCATTCTGTTTCCTCCTATCTGCTCTTCCCATTTCACAGGTGTGATTCAGGTATTCAAATGGCAGGGTGTGATCTAAGAATTAGAAGACACCCTGCATCTTTCTTCTGCACTGACTAGCAGAGCCTGACAGTGGCCTTATAGCTGGGCTCTGAGTCTTCATCAATGTGAATGCCTGTCTGCTGGCCTGGCTTGCCATAGACTCCTTGTGTGACTCTACACAGCTTCAAGAGCATTGCACCCTTTCAGTCAATAGAAGGTAGTTCTGGGTACCCAGGGGAGACAAGGTGCACAACAAAACTGTAGCCTTAGAATCTGCTCATTACTACTCACAAAATGAACCTTAGACATCATACACAGCTGCTGCTTGAACCTGAAAAAACATTTTATGTTTTGCGCAAGAGGCATTCCAAGGGTAGAATTTGCATTCCAAACATAGTTCTGACTATCCAAATTAGAAGTGTGGTTCCAATCTACATTCTAATGGAATTCTTTTATTTCCTAATTAGAACTCTCATTCCAAGCATAGAATGTCATTTACAAAGTAGAACTCATTCTAAATTAGAGCTCAAATTTCATATTAGCAAGGCCTGAACATCACATAGTGGCTTCATTGGTACACCACACACACCTTCATTGCAAGCCTTGTTGTACATTTGATTTTGCACAAAAACAATTTCTGATCTAACGGGTATTGCAAACAAAGTAACACTACTGCACTCTCAGGGTTTTTCATGGATACATTTGGTCAGGTTAAAGCTTGTGGAACGTGTCCATGGAAAACAGCAGGGAACTTGGGATAAGTCTGTCAAAATCAGAGCAGAAAGGTGGACGTCAGCTATAATTCTCCAGTGCAAGAGCACGGCTGTCACATGACTGTCCATGCACAGTATAGCATTTGCCAGTCAAGGAGCCGTCACACATTCACAATGTTCTCTCAGTCAACTTCTCCACCAAAGAATAAGATGGACAGGTACAGGACCATTCAACTGATCACACGGAAGGGAAGGGAGAATGGGATGGTAAATGGGGGATGGAATGCTATAGGGACTTTGTGTTACCTCTACATGGAAAGCACAAAACCACCTCATTCATATTAATTAGCTCGCTTCAGCTCCAGTAAGAACAGGTGTTATATTTCATATCGGTACCCTAATATAGGTCCAGAGAACATCGTATACTTTCCCTACATCAGCTCAACATTATTTCATATGAAAAAGCCTTATAAGGACATAACTCCAAATAAGGAAAGAATGCCTTATAAGGACATCACGCCTTATAAGGACTGCAGCCTTTAATGGACTAAACCTTTCACCTATAGGCTCACATATGCAGCGGGGGTGTACGGAGTCAGTCTGCCACCAGACCCACAGTATATGTTATCCGTAAACAGCATAGGTCCTGCATGACAGGGTACTACTGGAACTACACTACACACGGTAGGTGATTCATATTTAATTTTATATATATATATATATATATATATTGCAGAAAGCAGGAACAAAGCAGGAAATCCCACCAAGAACTCCAGCGGCACACCAGAGGACAGTACACAGATTTTATTTGTGCACACAAACAACAACGTGTTTCGGCGATGCCTTTCTCAAGTTCAGGAATTGCTCTCTATCTCCTATAGAAATAGACCTCTTGATTCATGAACATGAACAAGATACTAACATTTTGGAACAAATACCAAAACAATAGACTGCAATTGCCAAACGATTGTCTAATGTCCTCAATGCTTGTAAATAAAGCAATTTAAAATTTCTGAAGATGCAGAAAAATAGTACAATAAAATCACATTTGAATCGCCAATGCAATCGTTCTGTAAGCCTGTAATTAACATGGAAGAAATACTACAAAGCCAATTGACGCGCTGGATCCATTCCAAATTTAGAGCTCAATCGTGAATGCGAATTAATAAAAATTAATAAAATATAATTAAAGCAATCATAATTGAAACAGAAATCCAAAAGCGAGTCATGCTGTGTAAAATGGAACAGCTTTGGCAACATTAATGTACGGAAACAGATTTCTGCATATAACAGCTAGAAGGAAATATTATTGCACAATAAGAGCATGGAATGAATTCTAATACATGGATAGTTTTATGAGGCTAATCAATTGTATATCATAGACGTAATCAACACATGTCACGTTCTACACAGAACAATTCCAGTGCCATGACGGGGTAATGTACCCCATTGCAATTCTGCATCTAAACTAAGAGTTATAAAAGGTAATGTACCTTACTGTAAGGGCAACAATCTCAAATGTTATAACTGTGAATATGTCGGTGGTATGACATACAACGGAGTAGGCAATTCCTATGTATGTGTGCCCCCCATTCAAACAAGTGATAAAAATATATATACAAAGTGTTTTTCACGGGGTTAGAGTAGACAGTTGGAAGATTAATAACCACCGTAGGTTCAAAAGGGAAATTTCGATTATATCGACAACCCAGGATCGATATCGGAATACGATAAGCACCTTACTCTGGAAGACAATTCAACAAGCCAATTATATTTCAATTGTGGCCATAACTATACGTATATGCAGTTGCGATCCCTATTATGGGCCAACTACATGTCCCCTATATATATATATATATATATATATATATATATATATATATATATATATATATATATATATATATATATATATATATATATATATATAGAGAGAGAGAGAGAGAGATATAGATATATAGATATATATATTTATATATTCCCATGATTAAAATCATCTTATTTTAATTTAATTCATGATTTGCTTTTATAATACTGATGCTATGACTACGGCTCACAGGAAATAGACGATTATTCATTTATCTCATATTGGAGAACTTAAGCAGCAGAGCAAAGAAGACAGGATGGAGTATAGAGGGTATTTGGAGAGACCATATGCTTAGGAGGATGGCTGTGGACACATTTGATAGTAACAACAAGAAATCTATTGCAGAAAGAGGAAAGCGAGCAACCCTGAAAGATTGGCAAGGAGAAATTTAGGGCGAAAAACAAATTATAAACAAACTAAAAGTATGGAAAAGAAATGGAGTGCAAGGATAAAAAGTACACTAATGAAGGAAAATGAAAAATTGAGGATCAACCGCCAAGAACGGAAAGTAGGAAAAAGTAAACTTGAGTAATAGAAAATGTAGGTTCTCAGATGTTCCAATATTGTCGTAGGGCTTTATACTTCCTAGTAAAAACTGTGTGTATATTGGACAACATAAACGTCAGGATTGTGCCAGGTTGATTCTATGCACACCCCCAGGATATGCTGGCTATAATCCTGCCAGCCCACAAAGCACTATTGTTACCTCAAACCTAACCAGGTAGCAGATAGATTGTGCGACCTCAGGTCATGACAAACCTGATTTCCCAAGGAATCGTGGAAACAAATCTAGAGCTATTTGTTTAGACTCTCATGCATACCCAAAGTAATATACAACCTGCAGTTTCACTATACATTACAGCATTGCAATTATTGAGTATAATATGTGTGCTGTAATGATCAATAAAAGGAAACAGAATAATGTAATTACCATTACGAGAATAGCTAGAAAGATGAAAAAGTCCACCATTGCGCTAAAACAGTGCTCCTACACAGTGCTCTGTAACATAGTCTTGCCTAGGGTGGGTGATCTGCGAAATTCCTGCTGGGTGGTCTAACTTTCCCATTCCCCCCGGGTAAGATCCACCAGGCTGTCTATCTTGCGGACGTGTCGAAAAACAGAAAACAGCTGAGCAGGAATTCTGGCATGCAGTGACCTAGCAGTGTCAGTGCTCCTCTGATCTAATCAAGGAAGTGGTTCTGCATATATAATAAACAGCACCCATATGACCATGTCGAAACCACAGCCAGGTCGCAGCCGTTTTTTTTATAGTTTGATAGCTTTGTCGTTTACTGGACAATAACAATAATGAGATTTGTGCAGTGAAATTTATCCCTTGTTCAAGGTTTCATGATAGTGTGCCTACAAAGTTGAAATGTAATATACATATATCTTGGTGCATCTCAACATCATATTTATCAGTATTAAAATAGTGCCATGTGGTAGTGTTCTAAACGTAATTCCACCGCAAGTGATTGGTGTCCCATCGGATAACATGGGCTGGTATTGGGACATTACCTCTATGTCCAGCTCCATGATGGCCCAGCTGATTTCTTTCAAGTGTGTACTTTTTAGTCCTCGACACACTGGTGGTGTTGAGGTGTAACCAGCGTCTACTTAGGTGACAGTTCAGAAAATGCCCACCTAACTTAACCGGTGTTCCCATTCCTTGGCTGACTTTTTCGAAGCCTTGCTGCCGACACATAAGTCTGATCTCATGCTGGGAAGTTTTTGTTGCTCCCAGAGGTCAGAGACAAAGGACCTGTGTGAGCAGAAGGTGACACCTCCGCCCACACATGATGACTAGTGAATTGAACCGGCAATGCAGTGAACCTCATAGGCTTCATTCATGCCACTGGTCAATCTAACAGTCCCCAGCTCAAGGACAAACCCTTCCCCAGCCCCAGGCACTGTTTTTCATGGACAGATGGGAAATTAGCTATGCAGGAGGCATCCACCTCCACAAGGCTGACCCCACCTACAGGGGCTGGCAGCTGAGGTGAACGGCTGAGGTTGGTTCTGGCAATCTTGAATTTAAGCTGAAACAGGTTCTGACTATTTTTAGTGACATACAACCATAGGATGTTGTCACTACTGAGGCGGATTAGCCACAGAACATGATTCTAATTGGCTATTAGGCCTCATACCCACTAACATTCCCTAAATCTAGGATTTAAGGGGCATCCCAGACTCCAGAACCTCAGATTTGACATGATACCAAGAGACCCGTTACACAACATAGCAGGACTCCACGAAGAGAGGTGCACCTGTGGCAGCCACCCTGTACCCACTGGATTTCAACTCGGTCAAGACAAGTCCAGTTAGCAAAGGAATGTGAACCCCTCTACAAACCCCAGACATCACAAGAACTCCCTTGGTTTAGAGGATCTAGTCCCCTGCAGTTGGCAGGCGCAAACTGCAAAGTCCACAACCTTAAAGTCTTGCACCCCAAGCCACCTGACATGGCTGCTCCAAGTACATATATAGGTGGCTTCTGGGAACTGTTGTCCCAACCCTCAGTGAGGCTCAGCTTTCAACACCATTCCCCTGGTGCTCTGGATAAATATTTCTCTAACCAGAGTGCTTAAAGATACCAAGGCTTGTTGGTTTTTAGTCCAATGACAACCTGCTTGATTGAATGCCTAGAGAACAGAGCTATATCCACTCGAAGAACCAACCACTCATGTGGCTCCATCATAAACATCCTGCATTTGTTTTTACCCTTTCTTGGCACACCTGCCAGTTCTTCTGGCCACAGATCCTGTTCAGCACCACGGGTAGCCAAGAGCACCTCTACACCCGAGCCCCTGAGCGAGGTAGATTGGTCCAGGGCCAGCTCCTTGCTTCAATTCTAAAGGGTTTTGCTCAACTCACCCATGCAAGTACCATTTGTCTAAAGTAACTTTCAACACCGCAATTCTCTGTCAGCTCCGTTTGACAGCTGAAAGTGCACCTCTGCACCTCATTCACTTTAAAGAGGTAACATTGAGCTAGCTGTTATGAACTGATCTTAGACCTCCAGAGACCTTAACTCCGAGTGGGTTCCATTGAACTCACCCTTTAAAGTATCAACTGCATATATGTGTTTTTCCCACTGACCGTAACATTAATGTTTTTCACATTGCAATGTATTGATTTACTTATTGCTTGAAAACTGATTGCTCCGGTCATTCTGTATGTATTGATTTCGTTTTTGTATCTAAAAATATATAAAATCAGAGCTATTTTTCTAAAATGGTGTTGGAATCCTCTCAATGCGTGTCAATTACTTATTGTCCATGTTGCTGATTTGAAAAGCTTCACAATGGTTCCTCTAAGTAGTCTGTAGGCTACTTGTCACTCCACCAGGACTGATAGATGGCATACTTAGAGTATACTGAGAGAAGGTCTACTGAGAGAGTACCCGGGTTCCATCTTTGCATATTTTATCAGTATTGCACAGTAAGGCACCCCTGCAAGACCACATAATACTTCTACCATACTAAAACCATACTTTATCACACAGTAATCTCAAACCAAGACATCACTCATGATTAATCACATCCACCAAACCAAAGAAGCAGAACAAGGACAAGCTATCTCTCACCGGCCTAGAATGAAAGCTACCATATTGCGATTGAGTTTTGCTTAGCAGGTTTGCATAAGACAGTATTGAAACTCTTTATTTTTGGTCCTGATCAGAAGATGCTTTCTCTCATACAATTGTCTTTTTTTCTGCATTCAAATGCGATCTGTAAGTCAGGATTGCAGTTGTTGAACGATAAAACTAATGCCAAAAGGATTTCCTCAGTTCCCCTCCAAATATCAAAATCATTGTGAATATACTGAAGCAACATTTCCAACTTATGGCTATGTGGGTTTCTACGATTGAAAATATAGGCTTCTTACAATAGGTTCATGTAAAGTTCTCTCAAAAGGTGATGGGAGGAATGCTTGCAAGTAATCTAACCACTGGCACTCACGCGGGTAGCATCCCCACCAATGGTTCTTTTGCTCACCGTGCCACCTCGGTTTAGACCTTGCCTTTGCCAAAGCAGTCTTGACCCTGCTCCTCATGGGAACCGTCAAGTCTGAACTGCCAGACCATGTCCTCTCTGAAGGGGAACACAAACAAACCAGGTTTAAACCGAGGTGCAACAAAAGAAAACAGAAGTAAGAAAGGTATTGAGAGTAAGAAAAACACTCCCTACTTTAAAACAAAAATAAGAAAACAAAATAAGAATTGGTAAAATCAAAAGACTGCCAGCCAGTGTTAGACCGATTGGCTTTACCAGTGCTTTTTTCCTTGTTACTGTATCAGGGCCTAATCCCGAGTTGCTTTACAGAGGTTGCAACACCTTATTTTGTACACATTTCTCCTTACATCAATAAGACTCGACACAATGTCTAAAAATCAAAGCAGGCTATACAATAAAAACGTGTAAGTGGCCACCTTCACTGCAGACTCAGAATAGCTCAAAGGTTTACTGCCCAGTCCTCTATATACCTTACAGTTCTTGCAGTGCTAAGAAGCTCCTCTCAGATATTATCCCCTCTAAGGACAGGTGCAAGGCTTTCAACAATTTATTTTTGGTCTTAGCATCTTTCTGTGTCTTTCTACTTATCTGTTGAACACAAGGTCTTAAGTAGATCCTTTTGCCCAGTTTCATCTTCCTTACTCAAACAGTTACTCTGGTAAGATGCAGAACAGATATAATATACAGCTCAATGGTGCCAAGACAGGGTTCACTGCTTACAAGGTAATGGCAACATCTAAAATTGCTATCACATATTCTAGGTGCCCAATTCTATTGGTGACACAAAAGTCATCCCCTAACAAATTAAGATATCTTTGTCCCATTTGTAAAAAGAAACACCTATAATAAATAAAACAAATTGGGAACTGCACTGAAAATAATCAACTAAGAAATAAAAAGAATGTCAAAGTGAGAAGATGAGAAACAAAACAGCAGGGAATAAAGTGAGAACATTGAGAAAAAACAAAGACATGAAGCATTGATGCCAGAAAGTAATGAAGTAAAGAGTGGTGTAAGGAACAATATGAAAACAAGTAAAATGTTAGAAAGGATAAAATAAAGACAACATAAAGAAGAACAAAGAAATAAAGAGAAAGTATGAAAGTTGGAATAAGAGAATGGATACAGTAAGAATGAGAAAAGAAAATTTTCTGGACAAGAGAAAGTCCAAGATACAAAATAGAAAAAAAGCAATGAGGAATGTTGGAAGCCTATACAGGATGAAAGAATAAAATATAAGACTAAACAAATGAGAAGACAAAACCCATAGATGAATTGAAAAATGAAGGAATAAAGAATATATGAAGAGAATTAAGTGAGATTTAGAAGGCAAAAGTGAGAAAGACAACATGAGAGCAAGGACAAGAAAGCAGGTAGGAGAAAGGCACAGAACAGAAAGACAAAGAAATCAAAGCCAATGCACACCCCTCTTTCATACAAAATAGGTCAAATTAGCACAAGTTCATGGGTAAACTTGTGAGCAGTAGCACCACGCCAAGGTTTTGACCTTTGCTACTGAACATTCACACCATTCACACCTTCATTCAGGGCGCTACCTTTCTTCCCATCAGATCTGTATACATCCGGTGTCCAGCTCCAGATAGGGGCGGTGCTAGGGTTCGTCAAGCTCAGGGCAAAATTCAATTTGCCTACTGGAGAACCCCAGAAAACAGCTTCTTATTTGGCCATACCACACCGAATGGTCCTTGCACCCCCACGTCACAGTGCATTTAAACTGCCATCTCATTGGCTGTCTGCAGTCTGCAAGGTGTTTCTTGGTTTCTCCTCTCTGAAGGAACCAAGCAAGCACATGTCAGGCACAAGGTGTTTCCTGGTTTCTCCCCCCTGAAGGAACCAGGCAAGCACCTGTCAGAGGCCTCGGAGATGTAGAGCTGTTGTAGCCATCCTGTAAGTCTGATGTCAGTCTAGGTGCCCCAAAGTTCCTCATTCATACAGCTTTCACACCATTCATACGCTAGCCCACACACTGCACTCACACTGCTGGCCTCCCTGACTATGGCTCTATATATAGCTAAGTGGTGAATGATGTCATAATATCTTCCAGGGGTGTGATGAGGTACATGATGGCGCAAGCTTGCCAGGACCAGGGATGTGATGTAGTACCTGATGTCACAAGGGATTGATGGAAAAGCTGATAACACTCAAGGTTGCATGGAGAGACCAGTGTTACATTATGTTGAAAGGTGTAAGCCCGTCCGTAACATAACATCATAGAACCAAAAGATTGAGGGAAGGAAGTCAGTTACAATGAACTAATTATTAAGGTTTCCTGTGTTCTCCTTATTGTGTACAGACTTTTATTTTGAACCTGCCTAGACAGACAGAAGCTGTCAGAGGATTTGTTTCAGAATTTCTCATTGTTTTGATTATTCTACAGATATTGTAGCCACAGTGGTCAATAATTAAGAATAGTCATCTTTCAATGTCGCTGCCAAAAAGAATGTCCTTCAAACCCATCTTAACAGAATCTGTAAAGGCGCTGGTGAGACGGGCCTAGTGCACTGCACAGGAATGCACAGCTTTTCATTCTGTTTCCTCCTATCTGCTCTGCCCATTTCACAGGTGTGATTCAGGTATTCAAATGGCAGGGTGTGATCTAAGAATTAGAAGACACCCTGCATCTTTCTTCTGCACTGACTAGCAGAGCCTGACAGTGGCCTTATAGCTGGGCTCTGAGTCTTCATCAGTGTGAATGCCTGTCTGCTGGCCTGGCTTGCCATAGACTCCTTGTGTGACTCTACACAGCTTCAAGAGCATTGCACCCTTTCAGTCAATAGAAGGTAGTTCTGGGTACCCAGGGGAGACAAGGTGCACAACAAAACTGTAGCCTTAGAATCTGCTCATTACTACTCACAAAATGAACCTTAGACATCATACACAGCTGCTGCTTGAACCTGAAAAAACATTTTATGTTTTGCGCAAGAGGCATTCCAAGGGTAGAATTTGCATTCCAAACATAGTTCTGACTATCCAAATTAGAAGTGTGGTTCCAATCTACATTCTAATGGAATTCTTTTATTTCCTAATTAGAACTCTCATTCCAAGCATAGAATGTCATTTACAAAGTAGAACTCATTCTAAATTAGAGCTCAAATTTCATATTAGCAAGGCCTGAACATCACATAGTGGCTTCATTGGGACACCACACACACCTTCATTGCAAGCCTTGTTGTACATTTGATTTTGCACAAAAACAATTTCTGATCTAACGGGTATTGCAAACAAAGTAACACTACTGCACTCTCAGGGTTTTTCATGGATACATTTGGTCAGGTTAAAGCTTGTGGAACGTGTCCATGGAAAACAGCAGGGAACTTGGGATAAGTCTGTCAAAATCAGGGCAGAAAGGTGGACGTCAGCTATAATTCTCCAGTGCAAGAGCACGGCTGTCACATGACTGTCCATGCACAGTATAGCATTTGCCAGTCAAGGAGCCGTCACACATTCACAATGTTCTCTCAGTCAACTTCTCCACCAAAGAATAAGATGGACAGGTACAGGACCATTCAACTGATCACACGGAAGGGAAGGGAGAATGGGATGGTAAATGGGGGATGGAATGCTATAGGGACTTTGTGTTACCTCTACATGGAAAGCACAAAACCACCTCATTCATATTAATTAGCTCGCTTCAGCTCCAGTAAGAACAGGTGTTATATTTCATATCGGTACCCTAATATAGGTCCAGAGAACATCGTATACTTTCCCTACATCAGCTCAACATTATTTCATATGAAAAAGCCTTATAAGGACATAACTCCAAATAAGGAAAGAATGCCTTATAAGGACATCACGCCTTATAAGGACTGCAGCCTTTAATGGACTAAACCTTTCACCTATAGGCTCACATATGCAGCGGGGGTGTACGGAGTCAGTCTGCCACCAGACCCACAGTATATGTCATCCGTAAACAGCGTAGGTCCTGCATGACAGGGTACTACTGGAACTACACTACACACGGTAGGTGATTCATATTTAATTTTATGTATATATATATATTGCAGAAAGCAGGAACAAAGCAGGAAATCCCACCAAGAACTCCAGCGGCACACCAGAGGACAGTACACAGATTTTATTTGTGCACACAAACAACAACGTGTTTCGGCGATGCCTTTCTCAAGTTCAGGAATTGCGCTCTATCTCCTATAGAAATAGACCTCTTGATTCATGAACATGAACAAGATACTAACATTTTGGAACAAATACCAAAACAATAGACTGCAATTGCCAAACGATTGTCTAATGTCCTCAATGCTTGTAAATAAAGCAATTTAAAATTTCTGAAGATGCAGAAAAATAGTACAATAAAATCACATTTGAATCGCCAATGCAATCGTTCTGTAAGCCTGTAATTAACATGGAAGAAATACTACAAAGCCAATTGACGCGCTGGATCCATTCCAAATTTAGAGCTCAATCGTGAATGCGAATTAATAAAAATTAATAAAATATAATTAAAGCAATCATAATTGAAACAGAAATCCAAAAGCGAGTCATGCTGTGTAAAATGGAACAGCTTTGGCAACATTAATGTACGGAAACAGATTTCTGCATATAATAGCTAGAAGGAAATATTATTGCACAATAAGAGCATGGAATGAATTCTAATACATGGATAGTTTTATGAGGCTAATCAATTGTATATCATAGACGTAATCAACACATGTCACGTTCTACACAGAACAATTCCAGTGCCATGACGGGGTAATGTACCCCATTGCAATTCTGCATCTAAACTAAGAGTTATAAAAGGTAATGTACCTTACTGTAAGGGCAACAATCTCAAATGTTATAACTGTGAATATGTCGGTGGTATGACATACAACGGAGTAGGCAATTCCTATGTATGTGTGCCCCCCATTCAAACAAGTGATAAACATATATATACAAAGTGTTTTTCACGGGGTTAGAGTAGACAGTTGGAAGATTAATAACCACCGTAGGTTCAAAAGGGAAATTTCGATTATATCGACAACCCAGGATCGATATCGGAATACGATAAGCACCTTACTCTGGAAGACAATTCAACAAGCCAATTATATTTCAATTGTGGCCATAACTATACGTATATGCAGTTGCGATCCCTATTATGGGCCAACTACATGTCCCCAATATATATATATATATATATATATATATATATATAGAGAGAGAGAGAGAGAGAGAGAGAGAGAGAGAGATATATAGATATATAGATATATATATTTATATATTCCCATGATTAAAATCATCTTATTTTAATTTAATTCATGATTTGCTTTTATAATACTGATGCTATGACTACGGCTCACAGGAAATAGACGATTATTCATTTATCTCATATTGGAGAACTTATGCAGCAGAGCAAAGAAGACAGGATGGAGTATAGAGGGTATTTGGAGAGACCATATGCTTAGGAGGATGGCTGTGGACACATTTGATAGTAACAACAAGAAATCTATTGCAGAAAGAGGAAAGCGAGCAACCCTGAAAGATTGGCAAGGAGAAATTTAGGGCGAAAAACAAATTATAAACAAACTAAAAGTATGGAAAAGAAATGGAGTGCAAGGATAAAAAGTACACTAATGAAGGAAAATGAAAAATTGAGGATCAACCGTCAAGAACGGAAAGTAGGAAAAAGTAAACTTGAGTAATAGAAAATGTAGGTTCTCAGATGTTCCAATATTGTCGTACGGCTTTATACTTCCTAGTAAAAACTGTGTGTATATTGGACAACATAAACGTCAGGATTGTGCCAGGTTGATTCTATGCACACCCCCAGGATATGCTGGCTATAATCCTGCCAGCCCACAAAGCACTATTGTTACCTCAAACCTAACCAGGTAGCAGATAGATTGTGCGACCTCAGGTCATGACAAACCTGATTTCCCAAGGAATCGTGGAAACAAATCTAGAGCTATTTGTTTAGACTCTCATGCATACCCAAAGTAATATACAACCTGCAGTTTCACTATACATTACAGCATTGCAATTCTTGAGTATAATATGTGTGCTGTAATGATCAATAAAAGGAAACAGAATAATGTAATTACCATTACGAGAATAGCTAGAAAGATGAAAAAGTCCACCATTGCGCTAAAACAGTGCTCCTACACAGTGCTCTGTAACATAGTCTTGCCTAGGGTGGGTGATCTGCAAAATTCCTGCTGGGTGGTCTAACTTTCCCATTCCCCCCGGGTAAGATCCACCAGGCTGTCTATCTTGTGGACGTGTCGAAAAACAGAAAACAGCTGAGCAGGAATTCTGGCATGCAGTGACCTAGCAGTGTCAGTGCTCCTCTGATCTAATCAAGGAAGTGGTTCTGCATATATAATAAACAGCACCCATATGACCATGTCGAAACCACAGCCAGGTCGCAGCCGTTTTTTTTATAGTTTGATAGCTTTGTCGTTTACTGGACAATAACAATAATGAGATTTGTGCAGTGAAATTTATCCCTTGTTCAAGGTTTCATGATAGTGTGCCTACAAAGTTGAAATGTAATATACATATATCTTGGTGCATCTCAACATCATATTTATCAGTATTAAAATAGTGCCATGTGGTAGTGTTCTAAACGTAATTCCACCGCAAGTGATTGGTGTCCCATCGGATAACATGGGCTGGTATTGGGACATTACCTCTATGTCCAGCTCCATGATGGCCCAGCTGATTTCTTTCAAGTGTGTACTTTTTAGTCCTCGACACACTGGTGGTGTTGAGGTGTAACCAGCGTCTACTTAGGTGACAGTTCAGAAAATGCCCACCTAACTTAACCGGTGTTCCCATTCCTTGGCTGACTTTTTCGAAGCCTTGCTGCCGACACATAAGTCTGATCTCATGCTGGGAAGTTTTTGTTGCTCCCAGAGGTCAGAGACAAAGGACCTGTGTGAGCAGAAGGTGACACCTCCGCCCACACATGATGACTAGTGAATTGAACCGGCAATGCAGTGAACCTCATAGGCTTCATTCATGCCACTGGTCAATCTAACAGTCCCCAGCTCAAGGACAAACCCTTCCCCAGCCCCAGGCACTGTTTTTCATGGACAGATGGGAAATTAGCTATGCAGGAGGCATCCACCTCCACAAGGCTGACCCCGCCTACAGGGGCTGGCAGCTGAGGTGAACGGCTGAGGTTGGTTCTGGCAATCTTGAATTTAAGCTGAAACAGGTTCTGACTATTTTTAGTGACATACAACCATAGGATGTTGTCACTACTGAGGCGGATTAGCCACAGAACATGATTCTAATTGGCTATTAGGCCTCATACCCACTAACATTCCCTAAATCTAGGATTTAAGGGGCATCCCAGACTCCAGAACCTCAGATTTGACATGATACCAAGAGACCCGTTACACAACATAGCAGGACTCCACGAAGAGAGGTGCACCTGTGGCAGCCACCCTGTACCCACTGGATTTCAACTCGGTCAAGACAAGTCCAGTTAGCAAAGGAATGTGAACCCCTCTACAAACCCCAGATATCACAAGAACTCCCTTGGTTTAGAGGATCTAGTCCCCTGCAGTTGGCAGGCGCAAACTGCAAAGTCCACAACCTTAAAGTCTTGCACCCCAAGCCACCTGACATGGCTGCTCCAAGTACATATATAGGTGGCTTCTGGGAACTGTTGTCCCAACCCTCAGTGAGGCTCAGCTTTCAACACCATTCCCCTGGTGCTCTGGATAAATATTTCTCTAACCAGAGTGCTTGAAGATACCAAGGCTTGTTGGTTTTTAGTCCAATGACAACCTGCTTGATTGAATGCCTAGAGAACAGAGCTATATCCACTCGAAGAACCAACCACTCATGTGGCTCCATCATAAACATCCTGCATTTGTTTTTACCCTTTCTTGGCACACCTGCCAGTTCTTCTGGCCACAGATCCTGTTCAGCACCACGGGTAGCCAAGAGCACCTCTACACCCGAGCCCCTGAGCGAGGTAGATTGGTCCAGGGCCAGCTCCTTGCTTCAATTCTAAAGGGTTTTGCTCAACTCACCCATGCAAGTACCATTTGTCTAAAGTAACTTTCAACACCGCAATTCTCTGTCAGCTCCGTTTGACAGCTGAAAGTGCACCTCTGCACCTCATTCACTTTAAAGAGGTAACATTGAGCTAGCTGTTATGAACTGATCTTAGACCTCCAGAGACCTTAACTCCGAGTGGGTTCCATTGAACTCACCCTTTAAAGTATCAACTGCATATATGTGTTTTTCCCACTGACCGTAACATTAATGTTTTTCACATTGCAATGTATTGATTTACTTATTGCTTGAAAACTGATTGCTCCGGTCATTCTGTATGTATTGATTTCGTTTTTGTATCTAAAAATATATAAAATCAGAGCTATTTTTCTAAAATGGTGTTGGAATCCTCTCAATGCGTGTCAATTACTTATTGTCCATGTTGCTGATTTGAAAAGCTTCACAATGGTTCCTCTAAGTAGTCTGTAGGCTACTTGTCACTCCACCAGGACTGATAGATGGCATACTTAGAGTATACTGAGAGAAGGTCTACTGAGAGAGTACCCGGGTTCCATCTTTGCATATTTTATCAGTATTGCACAGTAAGGCACCCCTGCAAGACCACATAATACTTCTACCATACTAAAACCATACTTTATCACACAGTAATCTCAAACCAAGACATCACTCATGATTAATCACATCCACCAAACCAAAGAAGCAGAACAAGGACAAGCTATCTCTCACCGGCCTAGAATGAAAGCTACCATATTGCGATTGAGTTTTGCTTAGCAGGTTTGCATAAGACAGTATTGAAACTCTTTATTTTTGGTCCTGATCAGAAGATGCTTTCTCTCATACAATTGTCTTTTTTTCTGCATTCAAATGCGATCTGTAAGTCAGGATTGCAGTTGTTGAACGATAAAACTAATGCCAAAAGGATTTCCTCAGTTCCCCTCCAAATATCAAAATCATTGTGAATATACTGAAGCAACATTTCCAACTTATGGCTATGTGGGTTTCTACGATTGAAAATATAGGCTTCTTACAATAGGTTCATGTAAAGTTCTCTCAAAAGGTGATGGGAGGAATGCTTGCAAGTAATCTAACCACTGGCACTCACGCGGGTAGCATCCCCACCAATGGTTCTTTTGCTCACCGTGCCACCTCGGTTTAGACCTTGCCTTTGCCAAAGCAGTCTTGACCCTGCTCCTCATGGGAACCGTCAAGTCTGAACTGCCAGACCATGTCCTCTCTGAAGGGGAACACAAACAAACCAGGTTTAAACCGAGGTGCAACAAAAGAAAACAGAAGTAAGAAAGGTATTGAGAGTAAGAAAAACACTCCCTACTTTAAAACAAAAATAAGAAAACAAAATAAGAATTGGTAAAATCAAAAGACTGCCAGCCAGTGTTAGACCGATTGGCTTTACCAGTGCTTTTTTCCTTGTTACTGTATCAGGGCCTAATCCCGAGTTGCTTTACAGAGGTTGCAACACCTTATTTTGTACACATTTCTCCTTACATCAATAAGACTCGACACAATGTCTAAAAATCAAAGCAGGCTATACAATAAAAACGTGTAAGTGGCCACCTTCACTGCAGACTCAGAATAGCTCAAAGGTTTACTGCCCAGTCCTCTATATACCTTACAGTTCTTGCAGTGCTAAGAAGCTCCTCTCAGATATTATCCCCTCTAAGGACAGGTGCAAGGCTTTCAACAATTTATTTTTGGTCTTAGCATCTTTCTGTGTCTTTCTACTTATCTGTTGAACACAAGGTCTTAAGTAGATCCTTTTGCCCAGTTTCATCTTCCTTACTCAAACAGTTACTCTGGTAAGATGCAGAACAGATATAATATACAGCTCAATGGTGCCAAGACAGGGTTCACTGCTTACAAGGTAATGGCAACATCTAAAATTGCTATCACATATTCTAGGTGCCCAATTCTATTGGTGACACAAAAGTCATCCCCTAACAAATTAAGATATCTTTGTCCCATTTGTAAAAAGAAACACCTATAATAAATAAAACAAATTGGGAACTGCACTGAAAATAATCAACTAAGAAATAAAAAGAATGTCAAAGTGAGAAGATGAGAAACAAAACAGCAGGGAATAAAGTGAGAACATTGAGAAAAAACAAAGACATGAAGCATTGATGCCAGAAAGTAATGAAGTAAAGAGTGGTGTAAGGAACAATATGAAAACAAGTAAAATGTTAGAAAGGATAAAATAAAGACAACATAAAGAAGAACAAAGAAATAAAGAGAAAGTATGAAAGTTGGAATAAGAGAATGGATACAGTAAGAATGAGAAAAGAAAATTTTCTGGACAAGAGAAAGTCCAAGATACAAAATAGAAAAAAAGCAATGAGGAATGTTGGAAGCCTATACAGGATGAAAGAATAAAATATAAGACTAAACAAATGAGAAGACAAAACCCATAGATGAATTGAAAAATGAAGGAATAAAGAATATATGAAGAGAATTAAGTGAGATTTAGAAGGCAAAAGTGAGAAAGACAACATGAGAGCAAGGACAAGAAAGCAGGTAGGAGAAAGGCACAGAACAGAAAGACAAAGAAATCAAAGCCAATGCACACCCCTCTTTCATACAAAATAGGTCAAATTAGCACAAGTTCATGGGTAAACTTGTGAGCAGTAGCACCACGCCAAGGTTTTGACCTTTGCTACTGAACATTCACACCATTCACACCTTCATTCAGGGCGCTACCTTTCTTCCCATCAGATCTGTATACATCCGGTGTCCAGCTCCAGATAGGGGCGGTGCTAGGGTTCGTCAAGCTCAGGGCAAAATTCAATTTGCCTACTGGAGAACCCCAGAAAACAGCTTCTTATTTGGCCATACCACACCGAATGGTCCTTGCACCCCCACGTCACAGTGCATTTAAACTGCCATCTCATTGGCTGTCTGCAGTCTGCAAGGTGTTTCTTGGTTTCTCCTCTCTGAAGGAACCAAGCAAGCACATGTCAGGCACAAGGTGTTTCCTGGTTTCTCCCCCCTGAAGGAACCAGGCAAGCACCTGTCAGAGGCCTCGGAGATGTAGAGCTGTTGTAGCCATTCTGTAAGTCTGATGTCAGTCTAGGTGCCCCAAAGTTCCTCATTCATACAGCTTTCACACCATTCATACGCTAGCCCACACACTGCACTCACACTGCTGGCCTCCCTGACTATGGCTCTATATATAGCTAAGTGGTGAATGATGTCATAATATCTTCCAGGGGTGTGATGAGGTACATGATGGCGCAAGCTTGCCAGGACCAGGGATGTGATGTAGTACCTGATGTCACAAGGGATTGATGGAAAAGCTGATAACACTCAAGGTTGCATGGAGAGACCAGTGTTACATTATGTTGAAAGGTGTAAGCCCGTCCGTAACATAACATCATAGAACCAAAAGATTGAGGGAAGGAAGTCAGTTACAATGAACTAATTATTAAGGTTTCCTGTGTTCTCCTTATTGTGTACAGACTTTTATTTTGAACCTGCCTAGACAGACAGAAGCTGTCAGAGGATTTGTTTCAGAATTTCTCATTGTTTTGATTATTCTACAGATATTGTAGCCACAGTGGTCAATAATTAAGAATAGTCATCTTTCAATGTCGCTGCCAAAAAGAATGTCCTTCAAACCCATCTTAACAGAATCTGTAAAGGCGCTGGTGAGACGGGCCTAGTGCACTGCACAGGAATGCACAGCTTTTCATTCTGTTTCCTCCTATCTGCTCTGCCCATTTCACAGGTGTGATTCAGGTATTCAAATGGCAGGGTGTGATCTAAGAATTAGAAGACACCCTGCATCTTTCTTCTGCACTGACTAGCAGAGCCTGACAGTGGCCTTATAGCTGGGCTCTGAGTCTTCATCAGTGTGAATGCCTGTCTGCTGGCCTGGCTTGCCATAGACTCCTTGTGTGACTCTACACAGCTTCAAGAGCATTGCACCCTTTCAGTCAATAGAAGGTAGTTCTGGGTACCCAGGGGAGACAAGGTGCACAACAAAACTGTAGCCTTAGAATCTGCTCATTACTACTCACAAAATGAACCTTAGACATCATACACAGATGCTGCTTGAACCTGAAAAAACATTTTATGTTTTGCGCAAGAGGCATTCCAAGGGTAGAATTTGCATTCCAAACATAGTTCTGACTATCCAAATTAGAAGTGTGGTTCCAATCTACATTCTAATGGAATTCTTTTATTTCCTAATTAGAACTCTCATTCCAAGCATAGAATGTCATTTACAAAGTAGAACTCATTCTAAATTAGAGCTCAAATTTCATATTAGCAAGGCCTGAACATCACATAGTGGCTTCATTGGGACACCACACACACCTTCATTGCAAGCCTTGTTGTACATTTGATTTTGCACAAAAACAATTTCTGATCTAACGGGTATTGCAAACAAAGTAACACTACTGCACTCTCAGGGTTTTTCATGGATACATTTGGTCAGGTTAAAGCTTGTGGAACGTGTCCATGGAAAACAGCAGGGAACTTGGGATAAGTCTGTCAAAATCAGGGCAGAAAGGTGGACGTCAGCTATAATTCTCCAGTGCAAGAGCACGGCTGTCACATGACTGTCCATGCACAGTATAGCATTTGCCAGTCAAGGAGCCGTCACACATTCACAATGTTCTCTCAGTCAACTTCTCCACCAAAGAATAAGATGGACAGGTACAGGACCATTCAACTGATCACACGGAAGGGAAGGGAGAATGGGATGGTAAATGGGGGATGGAATGCTATAGGGACTTTGTGTTACCTCTACATGGAAAGCACAAAACCACCTCATTCATATTAATTAGCTCGCTTCAGCTCCAGTAAGAACAGGTGTTATATTTCATATCGGTACCCTAATATAGGTCCAGAGAACATCGTATACTTTCCCTACATCAGCTCAACATTATTTCATATGAAAAAGCCTTATAAGGACATAACTCCAAATAAGGAAAGAATGCCTTATAAGGACATCATGCCTTATAAGGACTGCAGCCTTTAATGGACTAAACCTTTCACCTATAGGCTCACATATGCAGCGGGGGTGTACGGAGTCAGTCTGCCACCAGACCCACAGTATATGTTATCCGTAAACAGCGTAGGTCCTGCATGACAGGGTACTACTGGAACTACACTACACATGGTAGGTGATTCATATTTAATTTTATGTATATATATATATTGCAGAAAGCAGGAACAAAGCAGGAAATCCCACCAAGAACTCCAGCGGCACACCAGAGGACAGTACACAGATTTTATTTGTGCACACAAACAACAACGTGTTTCGGCGATGCCTTTCTCAAGTTCAGGAATTGCGCTCTATCTCCTATAGAAATAGACCTCTTGATTCATGAACATGAACAAGATACTAACATTTTGGAACAAATACCAAAACAATAGACTGCAATTGCCAAACGATTGTCTAATGTCCTCAATGCTTGTAAATAAAGCAATTTAAAATTTCTGAAGATGCAGAAAAATAGTACAATAAAATCACATTTGAATCGCCAATGCAATCGTTCTGTAAGCCTGTAATTAACATGGAAGAAATACTACAAAGCCAATTGACGCGCTGGATCCATTCCAAATTTAGAGCTCAATCGTGAATGCGAATTAATAAAAATTAATAAAATATAATTAAAGCAATCATAATTGAAACAGAAATCCAAAAGCGAGTCATGCTGTGTAAAATGGAACAGCTTTGGCAACATTAATGTACGGAAACAGATTTCTGCATATAATAGCTAGAAGGAAATATTATTGCACAATAAGAGCATGGAATGAATTCTAATACATGGATAGTTTTATGAGGCTAATCAATTGTATATCATAGACGTAATCAACACATGTCACGTTCTACACAGAACAATTCCAGTGCCATGACGGGGTAATGTACCCCATTGCAATTCTGCATCTAAACTAAGAGTTATAAAAGGTAATGTACCTTACTGTAAGGGCAACAATCTCAAATGTTATAACTGTGAATATGTCGGTGGTATGACATACAACGGAGTAGGCAATTCCTATGTATGTGTGCCCCCCATTCAAACAAGTGATAAACATATATATACAAAGTGTTTTTCACGGGGTTAGAGTAGACAGTTGGAAGATTAATAACCACCGTAGGTTCAAAAGGGAAATTTCGATTATATCGACAACCCAGGATCGATATCGGAATACGATAAGCACCTTACTCTGGAAGACAATTCAACAAGCCAATTATATTTCAATTGTGGCCATAACTATACGTATATGCAGTTGCGATCCCTATTATGGGCCAACTACATGTCCCCAATATATATATATATATATATATATATATATATATATATATAGAGAGAGAGAGAGAGAGAGATATATATAGATATATAGATATATATATTTATATATTCCCATGATTAAAATCATCTTATTTTAATTTAATTCATGATTTGCTTTTATAATACTGATGCTATGACTACGGCTCACAGGAAATAGACGATTATTCATTTATCTCATATTGGAGAACTTATGCAGCAGAGCAAAGAAGACAGGATGGAGTATAGAGGGTATTTGGAGAGACCATATGCTTAGGAGGATGGCTGTGGACACATTTGATAGTAACAACAAGAAATCTATTGCAGAAAGAGGAAAGCGAGCAACCCTGAAAGATTGGCAAGGAGAAATTTAGGGCGAAAAACAAATTATAAACAAACTAAAAGTATGGAAAAGAAATGGAGTGCAAGGATAAAAAGTACACTAATGAAGGAAAATGAAAAATTGAGGATCAACCGTCAAGAACGGAAAGTAGGAAAAAGTAAACTTGAGTAATAGAAAATGTAGGTTCTCAGATGTTCCAATATTGTCGTACGGCTTTATACTTCCTAGTAAAAACTGTGTGTATATTGGATAACATAAACGTTAGGATTGTGCCAGGTTGATTCTATGCACACCCCCAGGATATGCTGGCTATAATCCTGCCAGCCCACAAAGCACTATTGTTACCTCAAACCTAACCAGGTAGCAGATAGATTGTGCGACCTCAGGTCATGACAAACCTGATTTCCCAAGGAATCGTGGAAACAAATCTAGAGCTATTTGTTTAGACTCTCATGCATACCCAAAGTAATATACAACCTGCAGTTTCACTATACATTACAGCATTGCAATTCTTGAGTATAATATGTGTGCTGTAATGATCAATAAAAGGAAACAGAATAATGTAATTACCATTACGAGAATAGCTAGAAAGATGAAAAAGTCCACCATTGCGCTAAAACAGTGCTCCTACACAGTGCTCTGTAACATAGTCTTGCCTAGGGTGGGTGATCTGCAAAATTCCTGCTGGGTGGTCTAACTTTCCCATTCCCCCCGGGTAAGATCCACCAGGCTGTCTATCTTGTGGACGTGTCGAAAAACAGAAAACAGCTGAGCAGGAATTCTGGCATGCAGTGACCTAGCAGTGTCAGTGCTCCTCTGATCTAATCAAGGAAGTGGTTCTGCATATATAATAAACAGCACCCATATGACCATGTCGAAACCACAGCCAGGTCGCAGCCGTTTTTTTTATAGTTTGATAGCTTTGTCGTTTACCGGACAATAACAATAATGAGATTTGTGCAGTGAAATTTATCCCTTGTTCAAGGTTTCATGATAGTGTGCCTACAAAGTTGAAATGTAATATACATATATCTTGGTGCATCTCAACATCATATTTATCAGTATTAAAATAGTGCCATGTGGTAGTGTTCTATACGTAATTCCACCGCAAGTGATTGGTGTCCCATCGGATAACATGGGCTGGTATTGGGACATTACCTCTATGTCCAGCTCCATGATGGCCCAGCTGATTTCTTTCAAGTGTGTACTTTTTAGTCCTCGACACACTGGTGGTGTTGAGGTGTAACCAGCGTCTACTTAGGTGACAGTTCAGAAAATGCCCACCTAACTTAACCGGTGTTCCCATTCCTTGGCTGACTTTTTCGAAGCCTTGCTGCCGACACATAAGTCTGATCTCATGCTGGGAAGTTTTTGTTGCTCCCAGAGGTCAGAGACAAAGGACCTGTGTGAGCAGAAGGTGACACCTCCGCCCACACATGATGACTAGTGAATTGAACCGGCAATGCAGTGAACCTCATAGGCTTCATTCATGCCACTGGTCAATCTAACAGTCCCCAGCTCAAGGACAAACCCTTCCCCAGACCCAGGCACTGTTTTTCATGGGCAGATGGGAAATTAGCTATGCAGGAGGCATCCACCTCCACAAGGCTGACCCCACCTACAGGGGCTGGCAGCTGAGGTGAACGGCTGAGGTTGGTTCTGGCAATCTTGAATTTAAGCTGAAACAGGTTCTGACTATTTTTAGTGACATACAACCATAGGATGTTGTCACTACTGAGGCGGATTAGCCACAGAACATGATTCTAATTGGCTATTAGGCCTCATACCCACTAACATTCCCTAAATCTAGGATTTAAGGGGCATCCCAGACTCCAGAACCTCAGATTTGACATGATACCAAGAGACCCGTTACACAACATAGCAGGACTCCACGAAGAGAGGTGCACCTGTGGCAGCCACCCTGTACCCACTGGATTTCAACTCGGTCAAGACAAGTCCAGTTAGCAAAGGAATGTGAACCCCTCTACAAACCCCAGACATCACAAGAACTCCCTTGGTTTAGAGGATCTAGTCCCCTGCAGTTGGCAGGCGCAAACTGCAAAGTCCACAACCTTAAAGTCTTGCACCCCAAGCCACCTGACATGGCTGCTCCAAGTACATATATAGGTGGCTTCTGGGAACTGTTGTCCCAACCCTCAGTGAGGCTCAGCTTTCAACACCATTCCCCTGGTGCTCTGGATAAATATTTCTCTAACCAGAGTGCTTGAAGATACCAAGGCTTGTTGGTTTTTAGTCCAATGACAACCTGCTTGATTGAATGCCTAGAGAACAGAGCTATATCCACTCGAAGAACCAACCACTCATGTGGCTCCATCATAAACATCCTGCATTTGTTTTTACCCTTTCTTGGCACACCTGCCAGTTCTTCTGGCCACAGATCCTGTTCAGCACCACGGGTAGCCAAGAGCACCTCTACACCCGAGCCCCTGAGCGAGGTAGATTGGTCCAGGGCCAGCTCCTTGCTTCAATTCTAAAGGGTTTTGCTCAACTCACTGTACTGCTCGATTTTCCCGGCTCTCTTGTGATTAAGAGGAACTAATGTGACTTCAGTCTCTTTCCATCCAAGTCTAAGGGTTAGAGTAAGTGTATAGAGCCTATTTATTAGGCACTTCGACATGATCCTGTGTTCTTCCCCATAGATTAGGGTTTGCACATATATCCTAGAGGATAGATGCGTTAGTATTAGGGGTAATCTGTTCTATAGTGAGGGTATTTCATGGAGTCGTGCTGAATCCAGGCCTGGTAGGCCTTAAACGGGAGAGACTCCATCTTTCTTTCCGCTCCGGCAGCTTGGAAAGTTTCGAGGTCGAGGGTGATGTTTTAGTTATGAGGTGTTATTCGCTTGGAGAGAACCGGTTCAGGCCGGCCCTTATCGAAGGATTGTATTTTTCTTCATGCCGAAGACACTACATCAGGCCGGCCGGCTGGGAACGTGTCCTTGGTACGGGAAGGTACAAGAATTTGGTGGGCGGCAGGTTACGGGCTGGAATTTTCCATGAGAAAATGCACCTCTATATTAGTGAAAGTCTGAGGCAGATACTGGCACTTGCTTTTTAGTCCGTAGGCGGCACCTGGCCGTTAAGCAGTAAAGCTACTACTTATTCCAGGGAAGACAGATGACAAACTTGAAGGTGGAGAAAAACTGAGAGATAGATATTCTTCTAACAGAGTAGCCAAAGAAAAGAGAGTAGCCGATGAGGAAGAGGTCCCAGTGACTCGGAGAAGGAGAAGGGAGTAGATCCGTGACTGCGGAGGTGTGACTTCCAGGCGAAGCCGAGGCACAGACGAGAAGGGAACCTAGATGACCATTGAGTGCAGGCTACATACGACCAAGGTGATGTCAACCCCTTTATTATTAGAGTGTACAACTTAATCTATCACTTTTCTTTGCAGGTCATATGTGATATGTATTATGTTCTGTGAGCGTGTATGTAGTGACTAAATAAAGTATCCAGTTTGTAGTGAATCAACATGTGCTGCGTGTTCTTGTATAAGAGGGTAGCCTATTCTTCTAGTCAGCTGTGACTTGATATGAACAGATGTTAATCCTGATCAGGTAAGTGGTAGCTGAATAAGGGAGAAAGGAGCCCCTCGAACTGGGGAACAGGTTGTGCTCAACTAGCAGTCTTTGTGTGATCTGATACATAGTAACACTGGTTCCCTTGTTGTATGTCGTGGTAATTATAGGATGAACTTGTGCTAAGGCTGCCGTCTGGGCAGGAAGTCCTGGGTCCGTTTGGGACCGCGAGGCTAAGGCTGCCGTCTGGGCAGGAAGTCCTGGGTCCGTTTGGGACTGCGAGGCTGAGGCTGCCGTCTGGGTAGGAAGTCCTGGGTCCGTTTGGGACCGCGAGGCTGAGGCTGCCGTCTGGGTAGGAAGTCCTGGGTCCGTTTGGGACCGCGAGGCTGAGGCTGCCGTCTGGGTAGGAAGTCCTGGGTCCGTTTGGGACCGCGAGGCTAAGGCTGCCGTCTGGGCAGGAAGTCCTGGGTCCGTTTGGGACCGCGAGGCTAAGGCTGCCGTCTGGGCAGGAAGTCCTGGGTCCGTTTGGGACCGCGAGGCTGAGGCTGCCGTCTGGGTAGGAAGTCCTGGGTCCGTTTGGGACCGCGAGGCTGAGGCTGCCGTCTGGGCAGGAAGTCCTGGGTCCATTTGGGACCGCGAGGCCGCCACTTGTATTATAAGAGGTCTTGATATATATATATATATATATATATATATATATGAGTAGGAATTCCCTGTCCTTAGGTGGTATGTATATATGTGGTTTCTTAGGTGTGAATAGACCCTAGGGAGGGGGTAACGTTCTGGCTGGGTTAGAGAGGCTCTGTTGAGCGGGTTCTATCTGATCCGAAAACCCAAGCAGAACATTTGGCGTCACGAACCGTTTACGAAACCTGTGTGCGTTGTGGTTGTCTTGTGTTTGCTTTCGGCGCGTGCGTGGTTTTGTTTGCATTTTATTTTTGTATACTTGTGTGTATAGTTTTTATTTTTCTTCTTTCTTCTTTTTCTTTTCCACGATGTTTTCTAGAAGATCTAAGTCTACTTTTAAGTTGCCCGTTGATATTCCCGGATGGGATTCAACGCCTTATGAAGCCTTGGCCCGTGAGTGGGCTGATTCTACTGGTTTGAGTGAGAATTGGAATTCTTCTTTGGAGCTGGCGGAGCCGGCTAATGTGATTACTTGTTTGCAGAAGGCACCCGTATCGAAGGGTGAGGAGATTCCCATTTTGGGGCGCAGAGGTTGGATTGTCCTGTCTGCGTATCGGATTCTACATGAGAGATTGTTGAAATTACAGATCTCTCTTAAAGATGTGGAAGCGCACTTTGTTGAGATTCAGAATTCTCATACTTTGTTGCGATGTCAAAATAAGTTGCTTGCTGATAAGCTGGAGACTTACCAAACTATTGCCGAAAGGGCGGCTGTGCGAATTGCTCATTATAAATACAAGAACAGGCGCGGTCGGGTTTTGACGCGAAAGGTGCGTCTAGTCGTGGCGAAAGCCGGACTGGATTGGAATCCTGATGAATGGGATGGTAATATTTGGAACTCGAGTGATTCTTGTTCCTCGGGTGAGGAGTCTGCCAAGCGCGAGTCTTCTCGTTCCCGTCATGATTGTATACCTGCTTCTTGCACCTCTGATGGTGCACCCCATGTTTACGCTCGTTCTTCGGGTGGGATCGATACCTCTTACACTGCTTATCCCTCTACGAGTACTGATCGGGCTCCTTGTGATGCTCGTCCCGCGGTCTCTGCGCATCCAGTTTTCCGTCGGAAGTTGCAGCAGTCTCCCGCTGCTCCGCAGGGTATTTCTTTAGACTCTTTAGAGGACTTTACTCAACAAGAAATTAGTGATATTTTGCAGCGATTTCGGCAGCGAGCTGGTGAGACCTTGCTCACATGGATGGTGCGCCTTTATGAACTGGGCGCTGCTGGCATTATGTTAGATAATGGCGATTGTTTGAAGTTTTGTTCCTTGAGTTCGGATTCTACTGTACAAGATCATTTTCGTAACTATATTGGTGGTGATCAAATTTCTTTACTTCAATTGGCGACTGAGGGTTGTAATCAAAAGTATCCTACTGAGTCTGATTGGCCTGTGAATGACAAACCGTGGTATACTTTGCGCGACGCTGCACAACGTCTCAAAGAGGAGGTGATGAAAACGGCAATTTTTTTGGGTACTGCTGACAGGTTGCTTGATGGTTTGTTGACATCTTCTGTGCGGAATCGCATTATTCGGTCTTCCCCTGTTGCCTATAAGCAGGTCATGATGACTTTATTGATTAATCAGACTGGTAATGTGTTATCTACGGTACTGGAGTCGGTACGCCAACTCGGTGAGTTGGGTGAGTGGTTTAAACCTGAACGTCAGTCCCGGCCTGACACCCGTACTCCTGGTGAAAATAAACTTACTAGGCGTGATATCTTTTCTGGTCTTCTGGCTGATGGTGTGCGTAGGGAGGACATTGACGGTGAGACTACCGCTCGTTTGTGGGAGTTATTTCGCAAACGTGGCTTGGATAGGAAGGAGGGTGCCCGGCGTGTTCGGACCACTGAGTGTGATCGTGGCGGTTCTGACGGAAGCGGTGATGACGACCGCCGTGGGCGCTCTGTTCGTCGTGATGATCGACGTTATGTACGTGATATGTCCCCCCGTCGAGAGAGAGACAGGGAGAGAGAGGGGGAAAGAGAAAGGGGGAGAAATGATTATGTTTACAACAGACGTAGAGATGATAGGGATCAATCCCCGGACTTGAGGAGGAGAGAGGATCGTCACAGTTTGGTCGATCGTAACCCGCAGTACAATGCTGAAGACTCGAGTCCGTTCCGTACGGGGAATGGATATGAACAGGAGGTACCGATACCTAAGAAACGTGAGAGCCTTTATCCTGATTTGCCCTGGTACACAGAATGCAGTAAGAATGACTAGGAAATAGGTCAAGCTCCGGTACACAGATGGGCTCACAGAGATAATAGACCCTATGTAGATATTGATATTTATTGGAGACATCGTAATATCCAAAGGGCCCGAGCATTGGTAGATACAGGAGCGGAGGCCACTCTTATTCATGGAAAATCAAAGAAGTTTACAGGTCAGCCTTTTACTATTACCGGATTAGGTGGAAAAGAAACCCCTGCAGTTCAAACTTTGCTTGAAATGAGAATAGGTAGAATCCCTAGAAAAGAATATTCTGTACTAGTGGTGCCACTCTTAGAATTCATAATTGGAATTGATATCTTGAAAGGAATGACGTTGCATCTAGATGATGGGTGTTACCAATTTGGAACCACGCATTATATATCGTCCAGGCCTATACGGGTTGGTCGTTTAAGAATGCCTCCCATACAAGTTCCCCAGGCGACAAAAGTGGTTTGTCAGAAGCAGTATCGTATTCCAGGTGGCCATGAGGAGATTAGTACCACTATTCAGGAGTTGGTGGATGCAGGTGTTATAACACCGGTTACTTCTGCTTGGAATAATCCTGTTTGGCCTGTACGTAAGAGTGATAATTCTTGGCGCATGACTGTTGATTATCGAGAATTGAACAAACACACGCCCTCTTTGACTGTTGCAGTGCCGGATGTTATTACCCTAATTGAAAGAATCCAAAAGCATCCAGGTACATGGTATGCGTCCATTGATATTGCTAATGCTTTCTTTTCTATTCCAATTGCCCCTGAGTGTCAGGAACAGTTCAGTTTTACGTGGAACGGGCGTCAGATGACGTTTAGGAGTCTTCCTCAGGGCTATGTGCATAGTCCTACAATATGTCACCGGCTGGTGGCAGAGCATTTGGCTGAGGTACCGGTTCATTCCCAAATTCAGATATGTCATTATATTGATGATGTTTTGATCCAAGGCGATACACAGGAGGAAGTTCAGACACAATTGGACAGGATCATTGAGTGCCTGCGTGGGAAAGGTTGGGAAATCAACCCAGATAAATTGCAAGGTCCGTCCCAGGCTGTAAAATTTTTGGGTATTAATTGGCATGAAGGGCACCGTGAAGTGATCCCTCAGGTTAAACAGAAGATTCTTGATTTTGCAGTTCCGAGGAATAGGAAAGAAGCCCAGAGCTTCATTGGCCTGTTTGGTTTTTGGCGCCAGCATATTCCTCATTTGAGTCAAATATTGGCCCCCTTGTACCGGGTCACGCGTAAAAAGAATGCATTTGAATGGGATAAACCACAGCAAGATGCGTTTAGTCTGGCAAAAGAAGCAATTCAACATGCTCTGGATTTATGGCCTGTACGTGATGGTGACGTGGATTTGAATGTGTCTGTACAGGGCCCTTATGCAAATTGGAGTTTGTGGCAGAAACAAGGCAGGAGTAGAGTACCGTTAGGTTTTTGGACCAAAAAGTTACCTGATGCTGGTGAGCGTTATACACCCTTTGAGATACAGTTACTTGCTTGTTATTGGGCTCTGGTGGATACCGAGCAATTGACTTTGGGACATGATATAGTTTTGCGCCCTGAAATTCCTATCATGCAGTGGGTTCTGAGTTCGCCGAAAACTCACCGAATTGGACATGCTCAAGAGGCGAGTGTGATTAAATGGAAATGGTATATACAAGATAGGGCACGTGTGGGCCCGAAAGGAGTTGCTTCTTTACATGAGCAGGTGGCGCGAGCGCCGTCGACTGAGACTGAGAGTGAATGTTCCGTACCTTTAGCACAGGAGTCTCCTGTCAAGTGGGGTAAGCCTTTTGATGATCTGTCCGCAGCGGACAGGAACCATGTTTGGTTCACGGATGGTTCAGCGAGGTTTATAGGGACGACACGGCACTGGAAGGCGGTGTCCTATAATCCGGTCACGCAGAAATTGCTGAGCACAACTGGTGAAGGTAAAAGCAGCCAATTTGCCGAGCTGTACGCTGTTTATCAAGTTTTGAAACAAGAGTTACCTGGTACATGTCATATTTTCACTGATTCTTGGTCTACTGCCAATGGACTGGCTGTTTGGTTGCCGACTTGGCATTCCCATAATTGGAAGTTACATTCCAAAGAATTGTGGGGAAAAGAGTTATGGCAAGAGATTTGGGAGATGCTCCCACAGAGTACTGTTACAATCTTCCATGTGGATGCTCACACCCCGATAGATTCTCTTGACAAATTTTTTCATAACATTGCAGATGAGAAATCTAAAATTGCTGAGGCAGTGGTGGACAGGCAAGATTCTGACATTGCGGGATTGGCGAAATGGGCACACCAGAAGGCAGGACATTTTGGAGAGAAGGCCACTAGCAGGTGGGCTGCTGATCGAGGAATTTATATTCCCCTAGATTTAATTAAAAATGTTATCTTACACTGTCCCGTTTGTCAACATATCAGACAGCGTAAAGTGCCCCAAATTGTTAAAGGTCATTTACATCGCGGAAAACTGCCCGCTCAAATTTGGCAGATTGATTACATTGGTCCATTTCCTATGAGTAGGAATTGTCAATAGGTTTGCACTATTGTTGATACATACAGTGGCCTGCTGGTAGCCCTTCCCTGTAAGCAAGCTACCCAATTGAATACCATTAAAACATTAGAATTGATTATGATGTATTATGGTGTGCCATTCCAAATTCAATCTGATAATGCATCCCATTTTCGTGGAAGAATGGTACAGGAATTCTGTGCGGAAAACAATATTGAATGGATATTCCATATACCCTACTATCCACAGGCCTCGGGCCTGGTGGAGAGATTGAATGGCCTGCTAAAGGACCAGCTGCGTAAGTTAACAAATGACAAGTATAAGAATTGGCGAGACTTTTTGCCTCAAGCGTTATTGATTTTGAATAACCGTCCTTTCCTAAATGCTGAATCCCCACTTATGCGTTTGTTTCCTCCGAATGTTGATGCTAAGCCCAATGAAATCAGAGAGACTGTGATGTACTGGGAAATTACTCCTGGAGCTTTGGCTCCATGTAGAGCGACCCCAGGGTCGGCAGGTTTAGACTTGCATGCCATGGATGACACCGTTTTAAAAAGTAAGGATCGGGTCATCATTGCTACCGGTGTTGGTATTCATATACCACCTGGGAATTTTGGATTAATCGCCCCTAGATCGGGGCTGGCTGTAAAAGGCATTCAGGTGCTTGGAGGAATTATTGACAGTGATTATCAGGGAGAGATTAAGGTGCTCCTGCTGAATAGCAGTGAGGTTGACTTACTGATACACCGCACTGACCGAGTGGCTCAATTACTCATTATGCCTGTTTTCAGTGGTTCATTAATGAAAGGCACTGCCCCAACTTTGCTAACTGTACGAGGCCAGAAAGGCTTTGGCTCTACGGATAACCCTGGGGCTAGGGTTTGGGTGCAGTCGCCTAAGAATCCCCCTGAACAAGCAGAGGTTATTGCCACTGGTCAGGACAATACCATTTTGGTTATGAGACCAGGGAAAGATAGCTGGGAGGCGGTCCCGGCTGACAAATGTTATTTACGAGAATGATTAATGCCTGTATTTGATTCTCTTTCAGATCATTCTTTGGATTGTTGCTGCAGGATGTGTCGGTACTGGACTCCTTTTGGGATGGTACGACGAGAAAGGAGGGATCCCGTCAACCCGGGATGAACTGAGAACCCGAGTGTTGCGTTCCTTCGCTGCGTGGGATTCATCATCGAACTTTTGGACATCATTAGCCAAGAGGGTGACTGATGCCCCTCACTTCTGTTTGACACCGATGAGATCTGTACATGATATTCTGGCGACCTGTCTGGTTGCTGTCCCTGCCTCATTGGAAACCCCAGTTCACATTTTTAATGTTTCAAAGGCTCGTCCCAATGTTCTCCTGGGTGATTTTGCTACCCATGTATATTGCCCCCTATGCACTGAACTGCCGAACGAGCCACCCCCCATCCAGTCCCAAATAGTTACCTATAATATCACACAAGGTGATTTATGCTTCTTTCTTACGTGTAATCCTAGTGCGATCTCTGAATGTCTACGCCTAAAACTAAAAGGCGCCACTTCATTTACAGCTCATGAACGGACTTTGTGCTTTCAAAGGACACCGACCACATGTGTTTCAGTTCAGAACAATATGACTTGCAATAGTTTGGTAGTTACCCCCAGTCATTATCGCACGATGTTACTACCTGCCGGATGGCTTTTCTCATGTGGCAATACTTCCTGGCCATATGTCCCTGCAAACATTTCCGGAGGCCCTTGTGCTATTACGAGACTCAGTTTGTTGATGTTTTCATCACATCCGAATGCCAACTCTCGTGTGATTCGAGATACTGTGATGTTACAGGAGGATTGTGACTCATCTTTGCATTTATATTCCAAGTCTGAATACCTTAGCCTAGCTATTTCAATTATTGGTGTTCCTGCTTTGGCAGTTTATAATGCCAAATCCATTGGGAAAATGGCCTGTTGGATGGTGAAATCCATTAATCATACTTCTACAGTCCTGTCCGACATGCTACTAGATGCCCAGGGTGAACGTAGGGCCATTTTGCAAAATAGAGCGGCCATTGATTATCTTTTGCTTAAACATGGACATGATTGCTCCGACTTTGAAGGTCTCTGTTGTTTTAACTTGTCCGATCATACACAATCCATTCGTGCACATATTGACAAGTTGCGTGATTTAACGGAAGAAGTTAGAAAACACGTTGACCAGGGCTGGTTTGACTGGCTCTTTAATTGGTTGCCTGACGTACACATGCTACGTCAAACATTAGGTGGTATTCTGATTGCTGTTGCTGTTTTGATTTCTATCTGTTGCTTTATTCAGTGTATTCCTTCACTGCTTCAATTCTGTACACTCGGTACTAGACATAGATCAGTTAGCTTTGTTTCATATTATTCTTCCACAGATGTTAGCTCCATTTAATGAATGTATAATAGACTGAAGTCAAGGGTGAAATGTACTGCTCGATTTTCCCGGCTCTCTTGTGATTAAGAGGAACTAATGTGACTTCAGTCTCTTTCCATCCAAGTCTAAGGGTTAGAGTAAGTGTATAGAGCCTATTTATTAGGCACTTCGACATGATCCTGTGTTCTTCCCCATAGATTAGGGTTTGCACATATATCCTAGAGGATAGATGCGTTAGTATTAGGGGTAATCTGTTCTATAGTGAGGGTATTTCATGGAGTCGTGCTGAATCCAGGCCTGGTAGGCCTTAAACGGGAGAGACTCCATCTTTCTTTCCGCTCCGGCAGCTTGGAAAGTTTCTAGGTCGAGGGTGATGTTTTAGTTATGAGGTGTTATTCGCTTGGAGAGAACCGGTTCAGGCCGGCCCTTATCGAAGGATTGTATTTTTCTTCATGCCGAAGACACTACATCAGGCCGGCCGGCTGGGAACGTGTCCTTGGTATGGGGAGGTACAAGAATTTGGTGGGCGGCAGGTTACGGGCTGGAATTTTCCATGAGAAAATGCACCTCTATATTAGTGAAAGTCTGAGGCAGATACTGGCACTTGCTTTTTAGTCCGTAGGCGGCACCTGGCCGTTAAGCAGTAAAGCTACTACTTATTCCAGGGAAGACAGATGACAAACTTGAAGGTGGAGAAAAACCGAGAGATAGATATTCTTCTAACAGAGTAGCCAAAGAAAAGAGAGTAGCCGATGAGGAAGAGGTCCCAGTGACTCGGAGAAGGAGAAGGGAGTAGATCCGTGACTGCGGAGGTGTGACTTCCAGGCGAAGCCGAGGCACAGATGAGAAGGGAACCTAGATGACCATTGAGTGCAGGCTACATACGACCAAGGTGATGTCAACCCCTTTATTATTAGAGTGTACAACTTAATCTATCACTTTTCTTTGCAGGTCATATGTGATATGTATTATGTTCTGTGAGCGTGTATGTAGTGACTAAATAAAGTATCCAGTTTGTAGTGAATCAACATGTGCTGCGTGTTCTTGTATAAGAGGGTAGCCTATTCTTCTAGTCAGCTGTGACTTGATATGAACAGATGTTAATCCTGATCAGGTAAGTGGTAGCTGAATAAGGGAGAAAGGAGCCCCTCGAACTGGGGAACAGGTTGTGCTCAACTAGCAGTCTTTGTGTGATCTGATACATAGTAACACTGGTTCCCTTGTTGTATGTCGTGGTAATTATAGGATGAACTTGTGCTAAGGCTGCCGTCTGGGCAGGAAGTCCTGGGTCCGTTTGGGACCGCGAGGCTAAGGCTGCCGTCTGGGCAGGAAGTCCTGGGTCCGTTTGGGACCGCGAGGCTGAGGCTGCCGTCTGGGTAGGAAGTCCTGGGTCCGTTTGGGACCGCGAGGCTGAGGCTGCCGTCTGGGTAGGAAGTCCTGGGTCCGTTTGGGACCGCGAGGCTGAGGCTGCCGTCTGGGCAGGAAGTCCTGGGTCCATTTGGGACCGCGAGGCCGCCACTTGTATTATAAGAGGTCTTGATATATATATATATATATATATATATATGAGTAGGAATTCCCTGTCCTTAGGTGGTATGTATATATGTGGTTTCTTAGGTGTGAATAGACCCTAGGGAGGGGGTAACGTTCTGGCTGGGTTAGAGAGGCTCTGTTGAGCGGGTTCTATCTGATCCGAAAACCCAAGCAGAACACTCACCCATGCAAGTACCATTTTTCTAAAGTAACTTTCAACACCGCAATTCTGTCACCTCCGTTTGACAGCTGAAAGTGCACCTCTGCACCTCATTCACTTTAAAGAGGTAACATTGAGCTAGCTGTTATGAACTGATCTTAGACCTCCAGAGACCTTAACTCCGAGTGGGTTCCATTGAACTCACCCTTTAAAGTATCAACTGCATATATGTGTTTTTCCCACTGACCGTAACATTAATGTTTTTCACATTGCAATGTATTGATTTACTTATTGCTTGAAAACTGATTGCTCCGGTCATTCTGTATGTATTGATTTCGTTTTTGTATCTAAAAATATATAAAATCAGAGCTATTTTTCTAAAATGGTGTTGGAATCCTCTCAATGCGTGTCAATTACTTATTGTCCATGTTGCTGATTTGAAAAGCTTCACAATGGTTCCTCTAAGTAGTCTGTAGGCTACTTGTCACTCCACCAGGACTGATAGATGGCATACTTAGAGTATACTGAGAGAAGGTCTACTGAGAGAGTACCCGGGTTCCATCTTTGCATATTTTATCAGTATTGCACAGTAAGGCACCCCTGCAAGACCACATAATACTTCTACCATACAAAAACCATACTTTATCACACAGTAATCTCAAACCAAGACATCACTCATGATTAATCACATCCACCAAACCAAAGAAGCAGAACAAGGACAAGCTATCTCTCACCGCCCTAGAATGAAAGCTACCATATTGCGAGTGAGTTTTGCTTAGCAGGTTTGCATAAGACAGTATTGAAACTCTTTGTTTTTGGTCCTGATCAGAAGATGCTTTCTCTCATACAATTGTCTTTTTTTCTGCATTCAAATGCGATTTGTAAGTCAGGATTGCAGTTGTTGAACGATAAAACTAATGCCAAAAGGATTTCCTCAGTTCCCCTCCAAATATCAAAATCATTGTGAATATACTGAAGCAACATTTCCAACTTATGGCTATGTGGGTTTCTACGATTGAAAATATAGGCTTCTTACAATAGGTTCATGTAAAGTTCTCTCAAAAGGTGATGGGAGGAATGCTTGCAAGTAATCTAACCACTGGCACTCACGCGGGTAGCATCCCCACCAATGGTTCTTTTGCTCACCGTGCCACCTCGGTTTAGACCTTGCCTTTGCCAAAGCAGTCTTGACCCTGCTCCTCATGGGAACCGTCAAGTCTGAACTGCCAGACCATGTCCTCTCTGAAGGGGAACACAAACAAACCAGGTTTAAACCGAGGTGCAACAAAAGAAAACAGAAGAAAGTAAGAAAGGTATTGAGAGTAAGAAAAACACTCCCTACTTTAAAACAAAAATAAGAAAACAAAATAAGAATTGGTAAAATCAAAAGACTGCCAGCCAGTGTCAGACCGATTGGCTTTACCAGTGCTTTTTTCCTTGTTACTGTATCAGGGCCTAATCCCGAGTTGCTTTACAGAGGTTGCAACACCTTATTTTGTACACATTTCTCCTTACATCAATAAGACTCAACACAATGTCTAAAAATCAAAGCAGGCTATACAATAAAAACGTGTAAGTGGCCACCTTCACTGCAGACTCAGAATAGCTCAAAGGTTTACTGCCCAGTCCTCTATATACCTTACAGTTCTTGCAGTGCTAAGAAGCTCCTCTCAGATATTATCCCCTCTAAGGACAGGTGCAGGGCTTTCAACAATTTATTTTTGGTCTTAGCATCTTTCTGTGTCTTTCTACTTATCTGTTGAACACAAGGTCTTAAGTAGATCCTTTTGCCCAGTTTCATCTTCGTTACTCAAACAGTTACTCTGGTAAGATGCAGAACAGATATAATATACAGCTCAATGGTGCCAGGACAGGGTTCACTGCTTACAAGGTAATGGCAACATCTAAAATTGCTATCACATATTCTAGGTGCCCAATTCTATTGGTGACACAAAAGTCATACCCTAACAAATTAAGATATCTTTGTCCCATTTGTAAAAAGAAACACCTATAATAAATAAAACAAATTGGGAACTGCACTGAAAATAATCAACTAAGAAATAAAAAGAATTTCAAAGTGAGAAGATGAGAAACAAAACAGCAGGGAATAAAGTGAGAACATTGAGAAAAAACAAAGACATGAAGCATTGATGCCAGAAAGTAATGAAGTAAAGAGTGGTGTAAGGAACAATATGAAAACAAGTAAAATGTTAGAAAGGATAAAATAAAGACAACATAAAGAAGAACAAAGAAATAAAGAGAAAGTATGAAAGTTGGAATAAGAGAAAGGATACAGTAAGAATGAGAAAAGAAAATGTTCTGGACAAGAGAAAGTCCAAGATACAAAATAGAAAAAAAGCAATGAGGAATGTTGGAAGCCTATACAGGATGAAAGAATAAAATATAAGACTAAACAAATGAGAAGACAAAACCCATAGATGAATTGAACAATGAAGGAATAAAGAATATATGAAGAGAATGAAGTGAGATTTAGAAGGCAAAAGTGAGAAAGACAACATGAGAGCAAGGACAAGAAAGCAGGTAGGAGAAAGGCACAGAACAGAAAGACAAAGAAATCAAAGCCAATGCACACTCCTCTTTCATACAAAATAGGTCAAATTAGCACAAGTTCATAGGTAAACTTGTGAGCAGTAGCACCACGCCAAGGTTTTGACCTTTGCTACTGAACATTCACACCATTCACACCTTCATTCAGGGCGCTACCTTTCTTCCCATCAGATCTGTATACATCCGGTGTCCAGCTCCAGATCGGGGCGGTGCTAGGGTTCGTCAAGCTCAGGGCAAAATTCAATTTGCCTACTGGAGAACCCCAGAAAACAGCTTCTTATTTGGCCATACCACACCGAATGGTCCTTGCACCCCCACGTCACAGTGCATTTAAACTGCCATCTCATTGGCTGTCTGCAGTCTGCAAGGTGTTTCTTGGTTTCTCCTCTCTGAAGGAACCAAGCAAGCACATGTCAGGCACAAGGTGTTTCCTGGTTTTTCCCCCCTGAAGGAACCAGGCAAGCACCTGTCAGAGGCCTCGGAGATGTAGAGCTGTTGTAGCCATCCTGTAAGTCTGATGTCAGTCTAGGTGCCCCAAAGTTCCTCATTCATACCGCTTTCACACCATTCATACGCTAGCCCACACACTGCACTCACACTGCAGGCCTCCCTGACTATGGCTCTATATATAGCTAAGTGGTGAATGATGTCATAATATCTGCCAGGGGTGTGATGAGGTACATGATGGCACAAGCTTGCCAGGACCAGGGATGTGATGTAGTACCTGATGTCACAAGGGATTGATGGAAAAGCTGATAACACTCAAGGTTGCATGGAGAGACCAGTGTTACATTATGTTGAAAGGTGTAAGCCCGTCCGTAACATAACATCATAGAACCAAAAGATTGAGGGAAGGAAGTCAGTTACAATGAACTAATTATTAAGGTTTCCTGTGTTCTCCTTATTGTGTACAGACTTTTATTTTGAACCTGCCTAGACAGACAGAAGCTGTCAGAGGATTTGTTTCAGAATTTCTCATTGTTTTGATTATTCTACAGATATTGTAGCCACAGTGGTCAATAATTAAGAATAGTCATCTTTCAATGTCGCTGCCAAAAAGAATGTCCTTCAAACCCATCTTAACAGAATCTGTAAAGGCGCTGGTGAGACGGGCCTAGTGCACTGCACAGGAATGCACAGCTTTTCATTCTGTTTCCTCCTATCTGCTCTGCCCATTTCACAGGTGTGATTCAGGTATTCAAATGGCAGGGTGTGATCTAAGAATTAGAAGACACCCTGCATCTTTCTTCTGCACTGACTAGCAGAGCCTGACAGTGGCCTTATGGCTGGGCTCTGAGTCTTCATCAGTGTGAATGCCTGTCTGCTGGCCTGGCTTGCCATAGACTCCTTGTGTGACTCTACACAGCTTCAAGAGCATTGCACCCTTTCAGTCAATAGAAGGTAGTTCTGGGTACCCAGGGGAGACAAGGTGCACAACAAAACTGTAGCCTTAGAATCTGCTCATTACTACTCACAAAATGAACCTTAGACATCATACACAGCTGCTGCTTGAACCTGAAAAAACATTTTATGTTTTGCGCAAGAGGCATTCCAAGGGTAGAATTTGCATTCCAAACATAGTTCTGACTATCCAAATTGGAAGTGTGGTTCCAATCTACATTCTAATGGAATTCTTTTATTTCCTAATTGGAACTCTCATTCCAAGCATAGAATGTCATTTACAAAGTAGAACTCATTCTAAATTAGAGCTCAAATTTCATATTAGCAAGGCCTGAACATCACATAGTGGCTTCATTGTGACACCACACACACCTTCATTGCAAGCCTTGTTGTACATTTGATTTTGCACAAAAACAATTTCTGATCTAACGGGTATTGCAAACAAAGTAACACTACTGCACTCTCAGGGTTTTTCATGGATACATTTGGTCAGGTTAAAGCTTGTGGAACGTGTCCATGGAAAACAGCAGGGAACTTGGGATAAGTCTGTCAAAATCAGGGCAGAAAGGTGGACGTCAGCTATAATTCTCCAGTGCAAGAGCACGGCTGTCACATGACTGTCCATGCACAGTATAGCATTTGCCAGTCAAGGAGCCTTTCACACATTCACAATGTTCTCTCAGTCAACTTCTCCACCAAAGAATAAGATGGACAGGTACAGGACCATTCAACTGATCACACGGAAGGGAAGGGAGAATGGGATGGTAAATGGGGGATGGAATGCTATAGGGACTTTGTGTTACCTCTACATGGAAAGCACAAAACCACCTCATTCATATTAATTAGCTCGCTTCAGCTCCAGTAAGAACAGGTGTTATATTTCATATCGGTACCCTAATATAGGTCCAGAGAACATCTTATACTTTCCCTACATCAGCTCAACATTATTTCATATGAAAAAGCCTTATAAGGACATAACTCCAAATAAGGAAAGAATGCCTTATAAGGACATCACGCCTTATAAGGACTGCAGCCTTTAATGGACTAAACCTTTCACCTATAGGCTCACATATGCAGCGGGGGTGTACGGAGTCAGTCTGCCACCAGACCCACAGTATATGTTATCCGTAAACAGCGTAGGTCCTGCATGACAGGGTACTACTGGAACTACACTACACACGGTAGGTGATTCATATTTAATTTTATATATATATATATATATATTGCAGAAAGCAGGAACAAAGCAGGCAATCCCACCAAGAACTCCAGCGGCACACCAGAGGACAGTACACAGATTTTATTTGTGCACACAAACAACAACGTGTTTCGGCGATGCCTTTCTCAAGTTCAGGAATTGCGCTCTATCTCCTATAGAAATAGACCTCTTGATTCATGAACATGAACAAGATACTAACATTTTGGAACAAATACCAAAACAATAGACTGCAATTGCCAAACGATTGTCTAATGTCCTCAATGCTTGTAAATAAAGCAATTTAAAATTTCTGAAGATGCAGAAAAATAGTACAATAAAATCACATTTGAATCGCCAATGCAATCGTTCTGTAAGCCTGTAATTAACATGGAAGAAATACTACAAAGCCAATTGACGCGCTGGATCCATTCCAAATTTAGAGCTCAATCGTGAATGCGAATTAATAAAAATTAATAAAATATAATTAAAGCAATCATAATTGAAACAGAAATCCAAAAGCGAGTCATGCTGTGTAAAATGGAACAGCTTTGGCAACATTAATGTACGGAAACAGATTTCTGCATATAATAGCTAGAAGGAAATATTATTGCACAATAAGAGCATGGAATGAATTCTAATACATGGATAGTTTTATGAGGCTAATCAATTGTATATCATAGACGCAATCAACACATGTCACGTTCTACACAGAACAATTCCAGTGCCATGACGGGGTAATGTACCCCATTGCAATTCTGCATCTAAACTAAGAGTTATAAAAGGTAATGTACCTTACTGTAAGGGCGACAATCTCAAATATTATAACTGTGAATATGTCGGTGGTATGACATACAACGGAGTAGGCAATTCCTATGTATGTGCGCCCCCCATTCTAAACAAGTGATAAAAATATATATACAAAGTGTTTTTCACGGGGTTAGAGTAGACAGTTGGAAGATTAATAACCACCGTAGGTTCAAAAGGGAAATTTCGATTATATCGACAACCCAGGATCAATATCGGAATACGATAAGCACCTTACTCTGGAAGACAATTCAACAAGCCAATTATATTTCAATTGTGGCCATAACTATACGTATATGCAGTTGCGATCCCTATTATGGGCCAACTACATGTCCCCTATATATATATATATATATATATATATATATAGATATATATATATATATATATAGATATATATATATATATATATATATAGAGAGAGAGAGAGAGAGAGAGAGAGAGAGATAGATAGATATATAGATATACTTGGGCGCAATTCCAATCGACATACAATATATCATGTATTTTATTGTATACACAATGAGGACCTACACAGTGATATTTCATTCGGAAAAATATATATATTTTTTTGTCACAATCTAATTAGTTTCATGATGTTGACAGCGTTATTTTGTTGTTCATATGTATAGCCCACTTGGGCTTAATCTGCTTCTGTTCTCTTTAATATGAAGAAAGATTACTGCCATGATTAGATACATTTCTATTGAAATTTTACTGTTCTAAGATGGCCACCACTGAACTGTAAAGACATGAGCTTTAAACTTTTTGTCCTTTTTCATTGTTTATTACACTTAATAAAATAGATGCTGTCTCTGCGTTAGCCACAGAGTGAGCAAGGCGAAAGCTGAAACGCGTTGCTGGTGCAGTCGGTATCATTCACTGCATTTCCAAAGTGTCCTGGCGTTCTTTTATAAGCTTGAAGAATTGTGGATCTTTATATTTCAGGGCTCCGATACCCTGTGCGAGGACCGCCCTACATTGACAGCCTCTTTGCATTATCGGGATTGGTATTGATATATATATATATATATATATATATATATATATATTATCTACTGGCGGTCGCCAGTAGATAGTTATAGTTAGGACCGTGTTTCCATAAGAAATCCGCAACATTCTATTTGGAATAACTTTGGCTCCGGTTGACGAATCCTCGCGAAATTTTCAAAATAGGTGGGGCGCTCCGCTCCGCTCCTACCCTGAAAGTCTCGGGGGGATTCGTCAAGCGGGGGCTGAGAAAAAAGGGGGGTCCCAAAACGCGTTTTCCCCATGCAATTTTCCATAGGGACCTTTAGTCCAAGGTACAGCCCGAACGGCTGAACAGAATTACTTGAAATTTGGCAGAGAGGTAGTCCTCAGCTCAGGGAAGTGCCTTTTGCAGGTCTGCTGTCAATCTGTTCAGTAGTTCCTGAGAAAATCAAAAGTAAAATCATATATATATGTGGGCGGAGCCTAACCACACATCTCATCCTGAGATCTGATTGGCTGTCAGCACTTCATCCAAGAAGTGTTGGCAGCCATCTTGGGACCAATATACATGATAGCACCCCATTAAAAAGCATTGCAGTTAATAGAAGGTTTTAAGACTTTAGTTACATTATAAATCATTTGTTGATTGTACCATACTCATTTTAGGAATTGTGGTATGTTCTAAGGTGATTTCACCATGTGAAAAAGCCTTCTGCTGGGATATCATGATTGAGAGAAAAATATTTTCTCATGCTTTTCCCACAGAGGTTTGGAAGGTGATCTATAAGCTAAACTGAGAGCTTATTTTCTGTAAATTCACATTATCTTTCTCAGTCATGTGAGAATGAAGTCTGACATTCTCAGTAAAACATGTACATCCAACAAGTGCAGAGACTGTCAGTTGATTCCTTTGTGTTCTACTGCAGCTTCCCAGAGTGTTCCAAAGAACAACTAGAGCGCTAACAGTCCTATTTATGATAAACGTATGGCACACCTGAAGCCATCTTGCTTGGATTAAAGTGGTAACTCTTAAAACATTTAATTTAAAAAGGAACAAAATGAGGGGGTTCATTTTTCCATAACAAGTATGATTAGTGCTGCAGAAAGAAAAACTAGGGCACATTTTGACTTCTGAAATCCTCTTTTATTTCATTAAAAAATTCTGACATGCAGACTGAAACATGCACTTTCAATACCAGCAGCAGTTTTCCCTGGTGAGCAGTAGCTTTACTACAGTGATCTAATGAGCAAAAAGAGTGCTAACATTCTGAATTTATGGCAAATGTGTGACACATCTGAATGCCTTCTTGATGGAATCAAAGTAAAAAACTGAAAGTATTTCCTACTGAGGAGACTGCAGTAAATGAGGAAATTAGGAAACTTCCTAACAAATAAGTCTCCCAAGATGGCCACCAGAGACAAAAGAGCCCAAATGTAGCCCAAATATCACCCAGATGTAGCCCAATTATAGCCCAATGACAGAATGTCCCAGAGTGTTCTTAAAAACAACTAGAGCGCTTACTGTCTTCATTATGACAAAGGTATGGCACACCTGAAGCCATCTTGATTGGAATAAACGGGTAACACTTAAAACCTTTAATTTAAAAAGGAGCACAATGAGGTGGTTCATTTTGCCATAGAAATTATGATTAATGCTGAAGAAAGAAAATGAGGGCACATTTTGAGTGACTTCTCAAATCCTCTTCTATTTCATTAAAAAATTCTGACATGCAGACTGAAACATGCACTTTCAATACCAGCAGCAGACTTCCCTGGTGAGCAGTAGCTTTACTACAGTGATCTAATGAGCAACTAGAGTGCTAACTTTCAGAATTTATGGCAAATGTGTGACATATCTGAATACCTTTATGATGGAATCAAAGTAAAAAACTGAAAGCATTTCCTACTGAGGAGACTGCAGTACATGAGGAAATTAGGAACCTTCATAACAAATAAATCTCCCAAGATGGCCACCGGAGACAAAAGAGCCCAAATGTAGCCAAAAATCACCCAGATGTAGCCCAAATATAGCCCAATGACAGAAGTGTGCAAAACACTTATTATTTTGTGTTTTTGCAGTGTTATATAGTGCAGACTTGTCAGGTATTGGAGTGTTTTACATGAGCATTGGTTACATCACACAAGAACAAATTCATTTTGGTTGTAGACATGGGGAGACTAAGTGATTTGACCAAAATCACAGAATGTCGAGCTGAAGCAGAAACTCCAACCTGGTTCCCCAGTTGCAAAGTCTGCAGTTCTGGAAGTAACACCACATCCTCTCCCCTAAGTGCAACATTTAATCAAGTGGTCAACTGGATAAAAAAACATAAAGATAACAAATAATTTAAAAGTGCTTTGTCGCTATTTGAAAACTCAGAAAATATGTCCTTATTTTAGTCTTTTAGAGCACTAACCATAATTTTGATGCCAATAAGACCCTCTCATATATGTAATTTCTAAAGGAAATGCTCTAGGTATTACAGTTTTGATTACATCAAGATGACGTCAGGCGTTCCACACTTTTGTAATTGATATAGAATGTTAGCAATCTAGTTGTTCATTAGGATACTGTTGAGAGGCAGAGGCCAGGGGCACAGACTCTGAAGATTGAAGGCAGGTAGGAGGGTGCAAAGGCAACAATTTAACCACACTGAGCAGGCAAGAAGGGCCGTGGCAGCACAACAGACTATGGAGGGCAGTGGAAAGGGGGGCAGGGGCAACAAACCAACAATACAGGACTTGCAAGAGAGGCAGTGGCAATGTAATAGACCATTGTGGGCAGAAGGAAGAGGCAATGGTAGTACAACCATACATGCCAACAGACCCGATTCAGCCAGGAAACGTCCAATGTTTTTAAGCTCAAATGGGCTTTATTTGATCTGTCTCCTGTCTACTATCTCCTCTTTTTCAATGTAAAGGGGAAAATCAATACCACAGTTTTTTTTCAAAATCTCCCTCTTACCAAGTTCAAAATGTTCGCAAGTATGGTACATTGGATCATGGAAGGAAATGGGGTAGGGACATGGACTTGGATAACAGAGGACAGGAGGGACATGGAGAGGTGCACCAAACTGACCCTGCAGGGCAGGCATCAGGGTTTGCAGCAGCACAATACACCACACAGGGCATGCGGGACAGGAGTGCAGCACAAAAATCCATAGAAAGCAAGAGGGAGGGGACAGGACCATGCACATGGACAACAGAGAACAGAGGGGCAAGAGGCAATGGTAGCTAGCTGACCATAATGGACAGACAGGAGAGAAAGCTGCAGCATAACAGACCATAAAGGGCAGGAGGGACGGATCAGGGGCATTACAATGGAACAGACAAGCCAGGAGGGAGGGAGTAGGGGTCTGCACATGTAAACAGAGGGCTGAGGGCAAGGGGGCAGGGCAGGAGCAGCAAGATAGCCATGGAGGTCAGGCAGGATGGGCACTAGAAGCAAGACACACCATGAAGAGCAACAGTCAGACTGTGATGGCATACACACAGACCAAGGAGGGAAGGTGGGAGTGGGTCAGGGGCAGCTAACTGACCACACAGGGAAGGTGGGAGGGGCCATGGCAGCACAGAAGACCATTCATGGCAAGTGGGAGGGTTAGTGGCAGCACAATGGCTATGATGGGCAAAAGGAGGGTGCAGGGGCATGCACAAAGGACGATGGAGGATAGAAGGGAGGGTCAGGACCTGTGCACAGACAAGAAAGTTCAGGGGAAGGGGCCTCAGAACAGACCGCACGGGGCAGGCAGGAGGAGCAGTTGCAGCACAACAGACCAGGGAGGGCAGAAGGGTGTGGCAGTACAATGGACCATGTAGGACAGGAGGAAGAGGATAGGGGCATGGCATGTGGACAGGCAGGGTGGAGGTGGCAGGGACAGGTTACAGTCATCTGACAATGCTAGGCAGGTGGGAGGGGAGTGGCAGCTCAACAGAACACTCAGAGTAGATAGGAGTGGCAGGTCCATGGAACATGGTGGGCAAAAAGGATGGAGCAGGGGCATGCACAAAGACATCGGAGGGCAGTGGGAAGGAGAATAGGGGCAGCAAGCTAAGCACAGAGTTTAAGCAGGAGGTCAATGATGGGGCATAGAATTGGGCAATGGAGGGCAGGAGGACTTGACTGGTACATCATACTAAATTGAGGGCAGTGGCAGCACATCAGACCATGCATGGCAGGAGGGAGGAGGATAGTCCATGGATTCACACAACAGAGGATAGGGAGGAGGGGGATGGGGCAGCAAGCTAACTGTTCAGAGAAGGCGGGTATTAGGAACTTTATTGTTTTTAAAACGTGTGTCTGTGCGAACTACTTAAAATATGAACAAGTATGCAGCATAATCTCACTTTTATTCAGGAAGAAGAGGACGTTTGTGACTGTGATTCCGGGCTCACTTGGCAGAAACACCCCCTGACCCTCCACCCCCTATCGCAAAATGTAATGCCCGTGAAAAGGGTAGGTGAACACAGTGTTATATAGAACATAGTCCTGAGAGCACGATTGAAAATGAAAACTAGATATAGTGTATGGTATAAACTATGCACCAAAAAGTGTGATATAAGATGAACCGGGCGTGAAATATAATATGCAATACATTGTGCGCAATGACAGATTCATTGGAGAGCGCGAGATAGCACAGGCACTAGCGCGTGCTATGCGATGTGCGCCTTGGAGTGTAATATGCACAGGGCAGTGTTGTGTAACCTAACTAGTCTCTAAAGTTGTAATATAAAATATGTGATGGGGAGTGTAACGTTGCATATGCACTGTGACAAAGATATGGATCCCAGATTGTAATATGTATGGCATAGCACTGTGCGTTATAACATAGGCATCAAGGAAGGCACGTTAGATGGGGCAATATAACCCGTGCGAAGACAAGTGTGGCATGACATTTTCACGGGGTGGTGTTACAGTGCACATGGGCTAGAGAGTGTCATAGCATATGCACTAGCTGGTGGAATACAACACAGAGGTGTGTGGCACTCGGCAGGCAATGGTGGGTGTAACACAGCATTGGGCTCTGCCAGGAGCGCGCTGTGACTCTCAAGTGATGTTCGTCCCCTTTCCAGAGAGTAAAATAAAAAGTATTACACATCCGGCAGTGGATGTGTGTTTTATTAACCGTGAGGGGGGTTTCTTACATAGTTTTGGTCGAATTTTTGTCGAATCCCCTTTGAATGAAATTAACATTTAAAAAACCTTTGAAATTCACAGAAAAAAACATAGGTTTCAGGCACGTTATAGTTAGGAATTAGCATTTAAAAAACCTCAGAAATTCACTGAAAAAACCATAGGTTTCAGGGGTGTTATAGTTAGCTGGACTTTTCACTTGTACAAAACCATTGAAATTCCCCCGTTATAGTTAGTTCAGCTAACTATAACTCGCGCGCCCGCAATGCACTGCTGATGACGTCACATATTACATCACTCATGACATGGTCAGTGACATCACTCATGACATCACTGATGACATCTCAAATGACATCACTGATGACATCACTGATGACATCATCCTTGTGATAGAGTGGCAGACCTCCTCCCACCCTAATATAACCTTTGATACATACATTCAAAAATAGAGACCAAAATTTTCAAAACAATGGACATACCAATACCAGTTACAACAACCTCTTCAGTAATTCTAAGATCCACATACACATCCACTCATTCACCAACAGTCCTATACAGTCACTCATACATGTACTCACTCATCATAGTACTCATACACCTATACATCCTGTTACACAATGCCACTCATCCATAGAGTTACTCACACACATAGTCACTCATGCTAATAAAGAATCAAACATACATTTACTTGCATATACAGTTATACACACACCACCACACTTACTTCTACGGAAACATACACATACTTAGTCTTTTAAACAATCACTTATAGAAACACATACTTATTCATACAGGAACTCTTTCAATCTCTCACTCTCACATATATTCACTTATATACACCAATAGTCACATATACTAGTTTAAAACATATGTAGTTACTCATAAAGACACTATTGAGACAATCATTCACTCACTAGCACACCCATAAACACACTCATCCACCCATACAGTCCTGCACACATGCTGTCTTCAACACATACAAACAGTGAGTCACTCATTCATGCACCTATGCACTATGTAATACCCCCCACCGAACCATGCAGACACTCAGACTGATACTCAAAAAACCAACTAATAACCTATATAGACACCCATGTAGCTACTCACCAACCCATGCAGCCACTTATACACAAAGTGAGAGACTGATACAGATATTTACATATTTAAACATTACTCACTAAGCCATGTATTCACTATGATACACTTAATCAGTCAGTTACACAATCAATTTTTCAAAAACAAATCATCCATTTAGACACTTGTATACCCATTTATTCTTCCATCGACCTTGAGATATACATATATAAAACATATTTAATTTTCATAAAAACAGACATTCACTGGATGATGTCATCAGTGATGTCATTTGAGATGTCATCAGTGATGTCATGAGTGATGTCACTGACCATGTCATGAGTGATGTAATATGTGACGTCATCAGCAGTGCATTGCGGGCGCGCGAGTTATAGTTAGCTGAACTAACTATAACGGGGGAATTTCAATGGTTTTGTACAAGTGAAAAGTCCAGCTAACTATAACACCCCTGAAACCTATGGTTTTCAGTGAATATATATATATATATATATATATTATCTACTGGCGGTCGCCAGTAGATAGTTATAGTTAGGATCGTGTTTCCATAGGAAATCCGCAACATTCTATTTGGAATAACTTTGGCGCCGATTGACGAATCCTGGCGAAATTTTCAAAATAGGTGGGGTGCTCCGCTCCTTCCCTGAAAGTCTCGGGGGGATTTGTCAAGCGGGGGCTGAGAAAAAGGGGGGGTCCCAAAACGCGTTTTCCCCATGCATTTTTCCATAGGACCTTTAGTCCAAGCTACAGCCCGAACGGCTGAACAGAATTACTTGAAATTTGGCAGAGAGGTAGTCCTCAGGTCAGGGATGTGCCTTTTGTAGGTCTGGTGTAAATGTGTTCAGTATTTGCTGAGAAAATAGCATTTAAATCAATATATATATCTATAAGCGCGATCCGAGCGCGTACGGTAAGCTTACCGTACGCGTACGGTGCCGTGCGCGAGCTTAATTCTGATTGGTGGTTACATGACAGTAAACATTCCAGTCGGTCGAAATCAGGAAGTGTCGGCCGCCATTTTGTGTGTCTCACACTGATAAACAAAGGTGGAGAACATGAAAAGGGGGCAACGAAGAGAGTTGCAGACCCCCTAGCGTTTGTCAGGGGGTCCAACAAGGTCACAAAAGTATGAAAAATACATACATTTTTTTTTTTTTTAAATCGCGGGGTGCGCGTACGGTAAGCTTACCGTACGCGTACGGCAAAAAAACCGAAAAAAAAATAGAAGAAAAAATGAAATTTAAGTGTTTTGATATTAGGGGGCTCTAAAAAGAGCCGTTGTGTTTATGAAGTGTTTTTTTGTGGTACTTACAAGTAAGTACCGATGCAGAGTCTAAAGTTCAAGAGGAAGACTCTGTTGCCTTCATCAGTGAAGTGTACACCGTCTCCTCTATAAATGCCTTGCATGTTGTAACGCAAGTTGTTGTGGTATATAGAACCCATACCATAGTCTCTGAGGAAAGCAGAAATAGATTTGTTGACGTGCTTTCTTGCTTTGTCAATCTGCGGACAAAATTGGTTGGACCAGTTCCACTTTTGCCTTTGGCATATGTTAGAATATACAAAGGCAGATTGAGGAAAAAGCGACATCAATTGCACAAAGGTGTCCTTAATAAGCATTTCCAGACCTACCCCAGTTAAAGTGCCTAGGTCATTTCCACCACAGTGCACAATAATAAGGTTAGGCTGTGGGAGATGTCGAAAGGTTTTCACCAAAGGCATTAATTGGTGCCACTTTAACCCTCTCTGACCAATCCATTTAATGTCTACATTTGGCAAAGCAAGGTCTCTCACCATACCTCTTTTTTCTGCATACTTTTCACTCCAGAAGACATAGCTGTGACCTACAATCCACACTGTGAACATCTTTCAAGGAGATGTGGATGCACTCAGAAGGTGTCTTTCAGTAGAATGGCAATATGAAATGAAAGACAGTTGAAAAATTGAGGCATACATACTTTTGTTTAATAAAAAGAACTCATTGGCTGATTCAAAACATTTTACAGTTAAAACTAGGGTGTATGTTTACATTTTTAAAAGCATTTGTAGTATTGGTTCAGAAAAATGTATACCCACAGAACAATACTTCGCATTTGCTGTTAGGTTTGAAAAGTCAAGCAATCTTGCTCTTTGGATTTGAAACATTGTGTGCTGAACTTCTGACCTCTCTGCTCAGAGCAGTGTTCCATGAGCTGTTGCTATGGTAGCAGGCAGAAGTCAAGTTGGGGGACGGGTTCATTTGGAAAAGGGTTGAAGTTTTCAACCAATAGAAATGTGTGATTTCATTTGAAAAAATGTGGGAAGCACTGAGATTTGTAATTAACATGTATATGTGTGAAAAAAGAGAGGGAAACATTGCCATTTACTGGTTCTGCAGAGAGGAGAGAGGTGTAGAGCTCTGATATTCTGACTCTGATAGTCTGCTGTTTGAGTGCCACATTTCTTTCTCAACTAACTAATTTTAAAGGTGAGATATGAGTTTGAGAGAGGATGTATGTGGTGATTTTTGATATAAATATTAGAATTGAGATTCTTCTTTAAAAGTTATGTTTTCCATTTTGAGGTTTGGGAGATATTTAACTGTCTTGAACTAGTAAAATATTATGGAGTGTGTTTTCACCATAAGTTAAGGTGTACTGGTATCACTGAGAAATACTGTTTTGTGCCTAGAATCAAACCATGAGTGTGTGTGCAGACAGGAATTGTTGTCAGAGATTTTAATAGTGTTGGTCCGGTTCTGTAAGAATGGCATTTGTAGGAAAGGGGCAGCTTTTTGTAAATATGATGGTTTCCATTCTGCATAAATCAGTAACACACAAATGGGAGGCAAATGCTAACACTTTTGAAATAGATATAGTAGACTTTGCTACTAAACATGGAATGGGTGAGGTTGGTCCTACATATACAAAACTCCAATTAAACCTTGCCACACATGTACTTTTACATACATTACTACAATGTTTATGCTGTTATGGATGCATACATGCATATGTCTCTTGCAAATGAAAATACACAGTCTGCAGAAGCAGAGTCTTAGCACACACCCAGCTGTTTATCCTGTAGAATCATGCTTAGTATTCACAAGTGAGTGGTGTTTCACGTAGCAGTGACTAATGCTAAAACATTCAACATCACTAAGGCTGATTTCTTTTGCTGGAGTGTAGTCAGTCACCAAGGTTACACATGTTCATGGTCTCAAAAAGCTGTTTGCACATGTGCTGTTTTCTGTTTCTGAAAACTGTAATGAAAATGTATCAGACTGTTAGAGTACTTATCACTTGCAGAAAAAAACAGTAGTAAGTGTGCTTTGAAATTGGCAAGCAAATTTCGTTTTCTGCGTAGAATCACAGTATGAGTCTGTGAGCACACAGGAATTGTTGTCAGAGATGTATTTCGTGTCACTCTGGTTCTTTTAGAATTGCATTGGTAGGAAAGGGGAGGTTTTGGATGTTGTCAGAGATATTATTTCTGTTGGCCTGGTTCTGTAAGAATGGCATTTGTAGGAAAGGGGCAGCTTTTTGTAAATATGATGGTTTCCATTCAGCATAAATCAGTAACACACAAATGGGAGGCAAATGCTAACACATTTGAAATAGATATAGTAGACTTTGCTACTAAACATGGAATGGGTGAGGTTGGTCCTACATATACAAAACTCCAATTAAACCTTGCCACACATGTACTTTTACATACATTACTACAATGTTTATGCTGTTATGGATGCATGCATGCATATGTCTCTTGCAACTGAAAATACACAGTCTGCAGAAGCAGAGTCTTCGCACACACCCAGCTGTTTATCCTGTAGAATCATGCTTAGTATTTACAAGTGAGTGGTGTTTCAGGTAGCAGTGAGTAACGCTAATACATTCAACATCACTAAGGCTGATTTCTTTTGCTGGAGTGTAGTCAGTCACCAAGGTTACACATGTTCATGGTCTCAAAAAGCTGTTTGCACATGTGCTGTTTTCTGTTTCTGAAAACTGTTATGAAAATGTATCAGACTGTTAGAGTACTTATCACTTGCAGAAAAAAACAGTAGTAAGTGTGCTTTGAAATTGGGAAGCAAATTTCGTTTTCTGTGTAGAATCACAATATGAGTCTGTGAGCACACAGGAATTGTTGTCAGAGATGTATTTCGTGTCACTCTGGTTCTTTTAGAATTGCATTGGTAGGAAAGGGGAGGTTTTGGATGTTGTCAGAGATTTTATTTCTGTTGGCCTGGTTCTGTAAGAATGGCATTTGTAGGAAAGGGGCAGCTTTTTGTAAATATGATGGTTTCCATTCAGCATAAATCAGTAACACACAAATGGGAGGCAAATGCTAACACATTTGAAATAGATATAGTAGACTTTGCTACTAAGCATGGAATGGGTGAGGTTGGTCCTACATATACAAAACTCCAATTAAACCTTGCCACACATGTACTTTTATATACATTACTACAATGTTTATGCTGTTATGGATGCATGCATGCATATGTCTCTTGCAACTGAAAATACACAGTCTGCAGAAGCAGACTCTTCGCACACACCCAGCTGTTTATCCTGTAGAATTATGCTTAGTATTCACAAGTGAGTGGTGTTTCAGGTAGCAGTGAGTAACGCTAATACATTCAACATCACTGAGGCTGATTTCTTTTGCTGGAGTGTAGTCAGTCACCAAGGTTACACATGTTCATGGTCTCAAAAAGCTGTTTGCACATGTGCTGTTTTCTGTTTCTGAAAACTGTAATGAAAATGTATCAGACTGTTAGAGTACTTATCACTTGCAGAAAAAAACAGTAGTAAGTGTGCTTTGAAATTGGCAAGCAAATTTCGTTTTCTGCGTAGAATCACAATATGAGTCTGTAAGCACACAGGAATTGTTGTCAGAGATGTATTTCGTGTCACTCTGATTCTTTTAGAATTGCATTGGTAGGAAAGGGGAGGTTTTGGATTTTGTCAGAGATTTTATTTCGGTTGGCCTGGTTCTGTAAGAATGGCATTTGTAGGAAATGGGCAGCTTTTTGTAAATATGAAGGTTTCCATTCAGCATCAATCAGTAACACACAAATGGGAGGCAAATGCTAACACATTGAAAAAACCATAGGTTTCACACACATTATAGCTAGGAATTAGCATTTAAAAAACCTTGCAAATTCACTGAAAAAACCATAGGTTTCACACAAGTTATAGTTAGGAATTAGCATTTAAAAAACCTTGCAAATTCACTGAAAAAACCATAGGTTTCACACATGTTATAGTTAGCTGGACATTTCACTCGTAAAAAAACAATGAAATTCCCCCGTTATAGTTAGTTCAGCTAACTATAACTCGCGCGCCTGCAATCCACTGCTGATGACGTCACATATTACATCACTCATGACATGGTCAGTGACATCACTCATGACATCACTGATGACATCTCAAATGATATCACTGATGACATCACTGATGACGTCATCCATGTGATAAATTACCACATCTTCTCACACCCTAATATAACCTTTGATACACCGACTCAAAATTTAAGAGTTCCTTTCTCAAAACCATACATACTGCAATACCAATAACTACATACCCACTTATTAACTCTTAGGTCTACATACACCTCCACTCATTCACCTGTACAGTCACTCATACTTACAGTCATAACATACAAAACTATCATGTGCATTTATACACCCATATAGACACTCACACACTACCAATCATCCATAGAGGTATTCTCACACCTACTCAGTCATGCAAATAATCACACTCCCATATACTCACCTATGTGGTTATACACACTCAAGTTCACTTACTCATAAAAATAGTATCACATTCTTATGCTCTTATAGAATCATTGATACAAGAACACACTCATCCATACAGTCACTCTCACAATCACACACTCTCACATCTACCCACTTATATACACTTACACGCACATATACTGCCTTTTACATATGTAGTTAGTCACAAATGTACCACTGAGATATACATTCAATCCCTAACACACTCATACATACACTCACTCAACCATACAGTCCATCACAGATGCACTCTTAAAAACATGCACCCATAGAATCACCCACTCACACATCTATGCATAGAGTCACACACACCCTACCCACACAAACACTCAGGAACCCATACAGATACTGAGACAAGCAATCAATAACTCATATAGACACTCATATAGGTATTCACAAAACCATGCAGCCACTTATACACCATTATACAGAAACATACAGACATTTAGACAGTTTAGTCACTAGTCTGCAGTAAGATACATTTAATGACTCACTTATAGAGTTAGTTACGCACCACAGAAAATCATCCATTTACACACTTGTACACCCACTCATTCTTCAACAGGCCTTTCCCTATATATATTAAACATATTAAAATTGTTCAGAAACACATACTCAATGGATGATGTCATCAGTGATGTCATTTGAGATGTCATCAGTGATGTCATGAGTGATGTCACTGACCATGTCAGGAGTGATGTAATATGTGACGTCATCAGCAGTGGATTGCGGGCGCGCGAGTTATAGTTAGCTGAACTAACTATAACGGGGGAATTTCATTGGTTTTTTACGAGTGAAATGTCCAGCTAACTATAACATGTGTGAAACCTATGGTTTTTTCAGTGAATTTTATATATATATATATATATATAATATATAATGCAGCCCCCCCTCCCCTTTAAAAATAGAAACAAAGGCCCGGCCCCAGGGGATGGGGTCCCCGGGGCATATATCGGCCTCAGGGGGGGTGCGCCCCCCTCCCATTTTAATTTTTTAAAAATGGTTGAGGCCCTGGGGTATGGGGTCCCTGGGGCCCAAAAGGGTCAAAGGAAGGTGGGGCACTCAGCCCCCTTCCTAAAATAACACCCCAAAAAACAAAGCTGGCATCCTGCGGGAGGTTCCTCCCCCTTTCTCCACTACTCTGCAAACATGCCTCCTGGTGCGCTCTTGGGTAGCGAATGAAGTCCCCTTCCCTCCTGAGGGTCCTTAGAGGCCAACTAGCCTACCTCTTAACTCTAATAATCTCCACACAGTGGGATTGCTGCAATGTGGTCGGAAGCCACACCCCTTTTTCTACCATTCGGCAAATGTCTCTAAAGGGCACTGCTGGTGGGGCAATGAGGTCACCTTGCGTCCTGAGGGCCTCAGGACTAAAGTGGACTTCATCCCTCAAGCAGCAGTGTGCCAGACGGCGCATTTGCAGAGTGGTGGAGAAAGGGGGCATGGCCTCTGACCACCTCTCAGCAATCCCACTGAGTGGGGTTTACTGGAGGTAACAAGTGGGCTAGTTGGCCCCTAAGGACCCTCACCAGTGAAGGGGACTTCATCCCCCAACCAAGAGAGTGCCAGGAGGCAAATTTTGCAGAGTGGTGGTGAAAGGGGCGTGGCCTTCTATGAGAACTCAGTAATCCTGCTGTTTGGGACTTAATGGAGGTAATAGGAGGGGGGTTGGCCCCCAGGGGCCCTCAAGAGGCAAGAGAACTTCATCCCCCAAATAGTAGAGCACCAGGAGGTGCGTTTGCAGAGTGGTGGAGAAAGGGGACGTGGCCTCTGACGACCTCTCAGCAATCCCACTATGTGGGGTTAACTGGAGGTAACAGGCGGGCTAGTTGGCCCCTAAGGATCCTCAACAGCGAAGGGGACTTCATCCCCCAACCAAGAGCACGCCAGGCGGCACGTTTGCAGAGTGGTGGTGAAAGGGGGTGTGGCCTGCTATGAGATCTCAGTAATCCTGTTGTATGGGACTTTCTGGAGTAATAGGAGGGGTAGTTGGCCCCCAAGAACGTCCTTGGGGGCCAACTACCCCTCCTGGAACCCCCATAGCTCCCACACAGCAAGATTGCTGAGAAGTTGTCAGAGGCCATGCCCCCTTTCTCCACCACTCTGCAAATGTTCCTCCCGGCACACTACTAGTTGGGGGAGAAAGTCCCCTTGGCTCTAGAGGGTCCTTGGGGGCCAAAAAGCCCTCCTGGTACATCCTGTAAGCCCTACGCAGCGGAATTCCTGAGAGCTGGTTGGAGGCCCATGCCCCTTTCTCCACCACTCTGCAAATGCGACTGCTAGTTAAAAAATCTTAGAAATCCACTTAACAATCCAAAGGTTACAGGGACATTATACTTAGGAAGTAGCATTTAAAAACGCTTAGAAATTCACTGACAAAACCAAAGGTTTCAGGGACGTTATAGTTAGGAATTAACATTTAAAAAAAGTTTACAAATTCACTGAAAAAACGAAGGGTTCAGGAACCTTATAGTTAGGCTGAGATTCCACTTGTACAAAACCAGAGAAACTCAGCCGTTATATTTACCTGAGTTAACTATAACTTGCACCCCCGCAATGCACTGCTTATGACCTCACATACTACATCACTCATGACATGGTCAGTGATATCACTGATGACATTGATGATGATGTCTCAAATGACACCACTGATGACATCATCCACAGAATCACTGATGCACCTACTCACACCCCCATAAAACCTTTCATACACCCACTCCAACTTTCACACTACCATTCTCAAAACCATTGACACACTCATATCAGTACTTACATACCCACTCACTGATTCATAGGTGTACACACACATCCATTCACTCACAAATACAGCCACCCATACACTCACTCACTCACTCACTAATACAGCCACTGATATATCTACACATACAGCCACTCACATTGTCAGTGACTCATAGAGCTATTCACACACTTCACTAAGTCACCTATAGAGTCAATCACACAGTCATTTATTCACCTATACATTTATACATACACACACACACCAGTGACGGCCCGTGCCCAATGCGATGCAGCATGTGCAACGAAATTCGTTTTATACATTTTTTTCGTAGCTTACCTGCAATCGGCCGTTTGCCGCATTTTGCAACCCCCCACCCTGCCCCTCCTCTGCGCCACGTCACCGCCCCGGTAAAACACCCTACACGGGCCGTCACTGACACACACACTCATTTATTCATACAGATACTAACACATACTCTACAGTCACTGACACAAGTACACACTCACCCATATGGCCACTCTTGCAATCACTCAGTCTCAGATACAGTCACTTATACTTTAACACTTACCTATACTGCCTTTCACATATGCAGTTGTTCGCCCATGAATATGCCACTTTTTCTGCATGCTTTTTCCCCGCACGCAATTACAACCCAGTCGTTACAACAACCGCGCGGTAACAACACATACCATTACCCCACAAGTCATAACAACGACTTGCTCTAGGGGGGGGCGCTGGATGTTGGAATAACATAATTTACTATTCCAACTCCAGTATGTGCAACAGAAGGGAAGGTGTTGGATTTTAAATCCAACACCTTCTGCCCGCTCTGCAAGTCATTGTTTGTACTTGCGGAGTAATGGTATGCGTTGTTACAATGCGGTCGTTGTAATGACTGCGTTGTTATTCCCTGCGGGAAAAAGGATTTGTGGTAAACAATGTTTACCCTCACACATATACCACTGACACATCCATTCATTCACTGACACAGCTATACACACAGTCACTCACCCATACGGAACCACACACATGCACTCACTAGTCCATACAGCCACTGACTCACCCACTCACTCATCACCCACCCACACAGAGACTCAGACACCCATAGAGGTACAGCCAATCACTCACTCAAACAGAAACTCACATACCCAGTCACACACTCATGCAGCCACGTAAACTCCAACTGACAAATACAGACATTCACACAACAAGTCACTCACCCATACATTCACTGAGATGCTTAATGATTCACTTATACAGTTACTCACGCACCCACTAAATCATCCAATCAGGCACTCACACACCAACTGATTCACCAATACACCTTGGTATGTATATTTAACACTCATAAACGTTTTAGAAACACTCATAGCCACTGGATGATGTCATCAGTGATGTCACTGACCATGTCATGAGTGATGCAATATGTGAGGTCATAAGCAGTGCATTGCGGGGGCGCGAGTTATAGTTAACTCAGGTAACTATAACGGCTGAATAGCTCTGGTTTCGTACAAGTGAAATCTCAGCCTAACTATAACGTTCCTGAAACCTTTGGTTCTTCCAGTGAATATATATAGGTACAACAGTGATTGTGGGTGACAGGAATATTCCCTGACGCTAAACTGTCAGTACACTGGTACCCTACCAGTATGGTAAGTATAATACACGGAAAAAAAATACTGAGATAGTAACAATATCATACAACAGAAATTCTTGTGATCATTTCTTTATTCATTCACATGGTTAATTTCTTAATACAGCCAACATGTGTTTCATGCACACTGCGCTTCTTCAGTGCTGTTACAGACAGAAATAGTATACCATTAAGTCATTTCAATTCTTTGTTTGCAACTGCTTCAAACAAAGGGTTGGAATGACTTAATTGTCAAATTCTATTTGGAATAACGTTGGCGCCGATTGACGAAACTTCGTGAAATTTTCCAAACATTTGGCCAGCTCCGGTTCGCTCCTATCCTGAAAATTTCACGGTGATTTGTCAAGCGGGGGCCGAGAAAAAAGGGGGGTCCCAAACGCGTTTTCCTCATGCATTTTCCCATAGGACCTTTAGCCGCAGCTACAGCCCAAACTGCTGAACGGAATTACACCAAATTTGGCAAAGAGGTAGTCCTCAGTTCAGACTCGTGCCTTTTGCTTAAATGGTGTAAATCCGTTTAGTAGTTCCTGAGAAAATTAGAGTTAAAAGTACATATATTTCTATGGCCTCGGAGGATCCGCGCACCCTCCCGATCACAAGCTGATTTTTAATTAGCTGCCAACACTCTGAATCAGGAAGTGTTGGCAGCCATCTTGTGCCTCGGTAGAACCGAGGAACAAGAAAGCCAAAAAAAACCCGACGCAAAACGCGATAAGGGGGCAGGGTTGAAACACCCTGACCCCCTAGGCCTGCTCAGGGGGTCCCACAAGGACCCCCAAGGCCCCCCCAAAAATGTGTTTTTTTTAAAAAATGGGAGGATGCGGGCTGGATGCGCGGATCCTCCCGATAGAAAAAAATTCAGCGCGGGCTCCCGCACTGAATATGCTAATTTGCCCCCCGGGGGGGCCAAATCCCGGGGGCATAATAAAAAAAAGTGTGGGGGGGTCCCAATCCCCCCCACAGCCTGCCGCGGACTGCCACCCACGGGGCTTCTTGAACATGGGTAAGGGGGCTCTCAGCCCCCCCAGCCCCGGGTACCACCACCCCCAGGGCATGAAATATTTTGGGGTGGGGGGCTCTCAGGCCCCCCCAGTCCCGGGGACCACCACCCCCTGGGGAAACTTGTAAATGTGGGAGGGGGGCCACATGGCCCCCCTCCTGGAGCCTTGTATTGGCCCTAGGGACCGCCACCCCCCAGGGCAGGCTCTGCGGCTCCCACCCTGCCATTGCAAACTGCTTTGCTTCATTGAAGCCAGAGCAGGGAAACCTGCTCTCGCTTCAATGAAGCAAAACTGATTGTTTTTCCACATGGGGAGCAGCATGTTAGCTGCTCCCCATGTAGAAAAGCAATGCCGGCTCCCGCAGGACGCAGAGAGCCGGCTGGGACCGTGGGGGATTGGGGACCCCCACACGGCCCCCAACGAGAGGCCAGGCACCGGGGGATGGGGTCCCGGGGCCATAAGTGGCCTGGGAGGGGGGCCACGCGCCCCCCCTCCACCATTAAAAAAAGAAAAAGATTTTTTTTTTTTAAATGGCAGGCCCCGTGGGATGGGGTTCCCGGGGCCTTAAAGTGGCCAGAGGAGGGGGGCTATGCAGCCCCCCTCCATAAAAATATCCAACAATTAAAAAAAAAGGGCCATGCTCTGGAGAATGGGATCCCCGGGGCAAATGATGGCCTCGGGAGGGGGCCACGCGGCCCCCTTCCCAATTTAAAAAAAAAAAAAAAAGAAATTGGGGTCAGGCCCTGGGGGATGGGGTCCCCAGGGCCAAAAAAATAGAAAAAGAAGGGGGGCTACACAGCCCCCCTTCTAAAGCAAAAAATAAATAAATAATGGGATCGGGCCAGAGGCCACGCCCCCTCCTTAAATCACTCTGCAAACGTGCCCTCTGATGCGTTTGCAGAGGGGGAACTAATTCCCCTTGAATACTGGCGGTCCCTGGGGTCCAACTAGCCCACCAGGAACCTCCAGTATGCGCCAGGGGGCTGCGTTGCAGAGGGGTGTAATGAGGCCAAGCCCCTTTTTACACCTCTCTGCAACGCAGCTCTGTGGCGCTTACTGGTGGTACCTGGTGGCCTAGTTGGCCGTCAGGGGACCTCAGGATTCAAGGGGACTTAATCCCCCAACTTAAAACGCGCCACAGGGCGCTTTGCACAGTTGTGAAGGTAGGGGGCGGGGCCTGAGGTGATACTGTGCAAACACGCCCTGTGGTGCGTTTTAAATTGGGGAATTCATTCCTCTTCAATCCAGAGGTCCCCTAGGGGCCAACTAGCCCACCTGGTACCTCCAGTAAGCACCACGGAGCTGTGTTGCAGAGTGTTGTAAAAAGGGGCGTGGCCTCTAAACACCTCTCTGCAACGCAGCACCCTGACGCATACTGGAGGTACCTGGTGGGCTAGTTGGCCCCCAGGGGACTGCAGTATTGAAGAGGAATTAAGCCCCCAACTTAAAACGTGCCACAGGGCATGTTTGCACACGTCACCTCTGGCCCCGCCCCCTTCCTTCACCATTGTACAAATATTCCTCTAGAATCAGCCGAACTACGAATTCCGATTTACTCACCTGTTATCAGGAGAGAACCCAGTGCTGCATCTTTTAAACCAGCACTGACCCTGAAAAGTAATTCTAAGCGTACTTACCAGTAACTTGTATTTCCTTCCATAGGAATCCATTGTGTGGTTTTCACTTTTCACCAGAAAAGTTTAGAAGTGTCCATTTTTAAAACGTACAAATATTCCTCTAAAATCAGCCGAACTACGAATTCCGATTTACTCACCTGTTATCAGGAGCGAACCCAGGGCTGCATCTTTTAGCCCAGCACTGACCCTAAAAAGTAATTCTAAGCGTACTTACCAGTAACTTGTATTTCCTTCCATAGGAATCCATTGTGTGCTTTTAAGCAGAAGAGTTTCTAAGTGTCTATTTTCACAAACTAAAAATATTTCTAAAAAATCGTCTGTATGACTTAAACACATTCTTTCAACTGGTTACAGGAGATTCACCTATGCTGGATCCAGGCTCCACCACTGAGTAATAAAAAGTAACGATAACACTACTTACCTGCTAAGTGAATTTTCTGCCATAGGATAACATTGGTGATTCTATGTGAAAATGTTTCTGTGTCAACTTTTAAAATACAATAATAATCCTTAAAAATCACTACTGTAACCAAAACGCTTTTACTCAACTGTTTATAGGAGATGTCCAAGGACTGATTCTAGGATCCAGTCCTGTGGTTAGAAAAGTAATCCATAAAGTAACTAATTGCATTTGACTAGAAATTCACATTGAGCTCAATGTTGCTTTGTGTTTGAAAATGTGTTGCCCATTGCAACAACTGTAACTACTGTACTTAAAAGTCTATTGCCTATTTGCAAAGTATTTAAACTAAAGTAATTCATTCTGAGAAAGTATATTTTGTATTGTAATGTATAATGTAATTAAAAAAATAAAATATCTAAAAATAAACAGTTAAAAAATGTTAGTAAATCAGTATAAACAAAAATCAGTATAACAATTAATACATAAAAAATTGTCAATTACATAACCTTTGAAATTCACTGAAAAACCCCATAGGTTTCAGGCCTGATATAGTTAGGAATTAGCATTTAAAAAACCTTTGAAATTCACTGAAAAAACCATAGGTTTTAGGCCTGATATAGTTAGGAAGTAGCATTTAAAACACCTTAGAAATTCACTGAAAATACAATAGGTTTTAGGGGTGTTATAGTTAGCTGGACATTTCACTCGAACAAAACCATTGAAATTCCTCTGATATAGTTAGTTGTACTAACCACATCTCGCGCGCCCGCAATCCACTGCTGATGATGTCACATATTACATCATTCATGACATGGTCAGTGACATCACTGATGACATCTCAAATGACATCACTGATGACATCACTGATGACATCATCCACGTGACAATCAAATACACCTCATCATACTAGTATAACCTTTCATCACTCACTGTAAAATACAGAGTGCCAGATTTAAAACCATTGACACACCAATACAAGTTTCTAAACACCCACTCAGTGATTCCTGGATCTATACACACATCTAATCACTTACCTATAGATTCACTCATACATGTTGTCAATGATCAATAGAACACTATCAAATATACTTATACACCTATATCGACATTACACACCAGCACACATCCTAATCACTTATGAAGTCATCCTACTCACTTATGCAAACAATGGATTATGCTTACTTTTACTTAGCTATACACTTATAAAAACCCCACTTCATTTATTCATATAGATAATAGCTCATACTTAGGGGCCGATTCCGATCCTGTATTTTTTTTTTTCGTACGACTCGCATCCGTAATTTTCCCCGTACGAATCGTACAAGTCCCGTCCCACCCGTGAAGTACGATTCGTACGGGAAAAATACATACGGATCGGCCCGATCCGTACGAATTTGATCGGGAAAAGTTGTACGAGACTGACCTGGACACTTTTCCGTACGAAGCCTAAAAATACAGTCCAACCGTACAAGTACGATCCGGACTGGCTTTCCGATTTAGGATTTGTACGGAGAACGTCCTGTACACGGGGAATTACTTTACCCGCTACAAAGCAAACTTTGTACGACTCGTATCCTGGGAATAGTAGTTCCCGGGGTGCGAGTCGTACCGGGGTACAAGTCGTACAGGCCCCCCCTGCATATGTACACACCTTACAACAACATCATCGCGTATGTATGGTGCGTACCCCAACATCACAACATCATCGCGTATGTACGGTGCGTACCCCAACATCGCGTATGTATGCACCTCACAACAACATCATCGCGTATGTACGGTGAGTACACCAACATCGCGTATGTACGCACCTCACAACAACATCATCGCGTATGTATGGTGCGTACCCCAACATCGCGTATGTACGCACCTTACAACAAAATCATCGCATATGTACGGTGCGTACCCCAACATCACAACATCATCGCATATGTATGGTGCGTACCCCAACATGACGTATGTACCCACCCCACAACAACATCCTCACGTATGTACGCACCTCACAACAACATCATCGCGTATGTGCAGTGCGTACCCCAACATCGTGCATGTACGCACCCCACAACAACATCCTCACGTATGTACGCACCTCACAACAACATCATCGCGTATGTACGGTGCGTACCCCAACATCGCGTATGTACGCACCCCACAACAACATCCTCACGTATGTACGCACCTCACAACAACATCATCGCGTTTGTATGGTGCGTACCCCAACATCGCGTATGTACGCACCCCACAACAACATCCTCATGTATGTACGCACCTCACAACAACATCATCGCGTATGTACGGTGCGTACCCCAACATCGCGTATGTACGCACCCCACAACAACATCCTCACGTATGTACACACCTCACAACAACATCATCGCATATGTACGCACCGTACATAGGCAATGTAAAACAGCACAAGGAGGGTCTATTCTACTCGCGCAACACCACAAAACACATCTACAGTGCACAAAACATGGAAATGACTGACCTGGCTACATCCAAACAGGCAAACAGAGGGGCAAACTCACAACCACCCCTTATAACACACCCGCCAAAAATTCAAACTGAGGCCCACCCACAAATGGATAAATAAAAAGGGCCCACACACACAAACCATGAGCCTTTGCAACAGACTCACTGCAGCTAGAGAGCACACACCAACAGCTGCACCCATCCACCTTAACATATATACCTTCACACAACCTCCTTCACACATACCCCCTCTTCACATTCAGACCCACAACTTCCCATTCCCACCCACACACCCACAACCATCCACACCCTCACCCCACACCATGCCCAAAGACAAGAATCAAAAGTTCACAAGGGAGGAGCTGGAGATCCTTGTCAATGAAGTCATCAGAGTCGAGCCACAGCTGTTTGGAACATTGGTCAGACAGACCAGCATAGCCGAAAAATCACACCTGTGGCTGAGGATCATCGATAGGGTGAATGCTGTTGCACCCATCAGAAGGACCATGACTGAATGCCAAGCCAGGTGGTACGATCTGCGGAGGGCGGTCAAGCGAAAAATGAATGATGACTACGCCCAGAGCAACATCACTGGAGGGGGTGGGCCCCGCAGACCAGTACATTTCCATCCCTGGCAGGAGAAGGTGATGGCCCTGCTTCCGCCGGTGGGAGTACATGGACTTCAAGGTCTTCCAGAGCCTGGTGAGTACACAAACAACTTACGTAACATGGGGGTAATGGCATCCACACCCCAACTACACAAAATGCATGCAACTACCCCCAAGCCCTCACCGGCCACAACCACAGTCAAAAACATGTGTATGCTCCATTGAGAAAGCAAGGCCATGCTATGTCCCATGCTACACGAAGCACCAACCCAAGAATGGATGTCCCGTATGCTGGGAGGGTGGGTGTTACTATACGCATTGTGGAACTCCAAATCAGACACAATTGCCCTCATCCCATATGGCCCAGGTACATACCCATGCACCATGCGCAATGCACAGGGATTGGGAAAGTAGTGACAAGATAGCTGACACTTGGCACGGGTGTAGGCAGCACAAGGCCCTCCTGTGACCAGTGCAAACACAAACACCAAGACAACAAGGTCAGATATCTAGGACAGGAACTCACACTCACTGTCATGGCAGCATGCTCCATGGGGGGACAGCTACATCACCTGGGAGCCCCACTGCCAAATCACACTACACCCACCAGCAGGCCCTGTCACACACACCCCTTACACAAGCAGACACCCCCGGGCACGCAATGGATTTACCCACTGTCACAATGGACATGTAACACACCAATACATAGCCGAAGAAGCATCCAAGCCAAAAATCTACATGTAAAAGACTCAGGAGAACATATCAATCTGTCCCCCGCAACATACCCATCCACAAGTGAACATTGAGGAGAATGCTAGGCACATACAACTACCTGGAGGAACAGTGCCAACTTGAATGTGTATGAAACATGGATGTTGCATGAAACAGCATTAACATTGTCTGTCTCTCACACACAGGGCAACGTGATGATTCTCCCCCCAACAATGGGGGTGAACAATCACAGTCCCAGGCTCGGGAGGAACCTGATCCCACCGGCAGCGACACCTCTCAACACTCCGCGGATGTTCTCTGGTGTCCAAGCCCCTGCAGCACCTGGTTCAGGAACATCTGTACCAACCACCACCCCATTCCTGCCACATCCCAGGAGACACCGAGGAGCCCTGCCGGCAGTGAACACCTGAGCCAGTCTGACCAGGAGGGACAAGGTGCGCCGGGCACCCAGGAGGAGGCAGACAACACCGCCACTGCCATCCCTCAGGGGTCCCATAGACCCGATGTGCCCACAACGGCAGCCCAGGCTCATGTGGGCAGGGGTGGTGGGAGTGGAGACAGGCGGAGGCGAGAACCTGACCAGCCAGCTGAAGGGACCGGTATGTCACAAATAGCCAACATCATGGACGCATACCGGTGTGACACCAGGAAGTTCAGCCAGGTAGTGGTGACCCTCACAGAGATAAAGAACCAGCAGGCCGAGCAACACGCCAGTCAACAAGAACACCAAGGACGGATGGAGGCAAGACTGGCTGAGCTCCTGGCGATGCAAAGGGACATAAGCCAATTACTCCGTCGGATCGCCGACAACATGGGCAACCCTCCCTCTGCCACCAGGCGAAGACCACCACCAGCCACAGGGAGGGAGGAGGAAGAGGATTCGTCCGACGGAGCGTCCCACGCATCGTCAAGGCCTGCATCTGAGGGTCACCGGAGGAAGGTGGGTCGTCCACGGAAAAAAACGAGAGAGGCAGCAGACCATCCACATCTCCCAGGTCACCTGGCGTGACACCTGACCTCCATGTGCGACAGCATCACCTCATTGACTGACATCATCTGCCACATGGACTTGCTGGTCACAGTCTGACCAATTATGCCAAACACTGTGACCTGGACTCTGATGACTTCAAATGCCAAGTATCCCATCTCCCGCTGTGAACTTTGTATTGCACCTTCTTCTGTGCACAAATCACGCCCCAGACCTATAAGAAATACATTTATAATTGTAATTTTATGTTGCAGACATTTAGCATGAGTCCACACCATACGTTTGGGGATATGTCAAAGTATGCCTGAGTGTGGAACTAACTCCAGCCATCCATACACTTGGATCTGAGTCCGGTCGAGGACACACATGGGTCACAATGTATCACCAAATACAGACATGGAGCCCAATACTCACCCGTGATGGCCTCAAGCTGCTGAGGGGGGCTTGCAATACTGCTCAGACAGACCAATTTGCCAGAGTATCATGAAGGTGTAGAGGTCATGGGTCATGTTGAGGTGCCCGGGGAGGGAGTCCCAGGTCTGTTTTGCGAGGTGGGAGAACTATCTCCTGCATGCAGTTGTTCTGTGGATGTGATGAATGGTGGCCAGGGCAAGGTGGGCTGCACGAAGTTGGGCCAACGGGGTGTTGGAAGTAAGACGTCCAAGGTTGGTTTTGGGTCTGGGGTTGTGGACTGCCTCCTGAGTGTGGTTCAGGAGTCTGAAGGTGATCCTGCAGCAGACAGTGAGCCATTCTAGCTATCTCAGGTGGACGGTGATGTGGCTGTGGTGGGGGATGTTGAAGATGAGGTGTGCGGATGCACCCTGGATGTGGACAACTTCTCCTGCAGTTTTGCTGTTGTTCCTCCGTAGAGAGCATTGCTGTAGTTGACCCCGCTGGTGTCATGGACCTGGGGGACGGTCTGTCTTGCCTTGGAGTGGATCTATCTGTGGATCATTTGCAGCATGCGGAGGGTGTTGCAGCATGAGGTACAGATGGTGTTGAGTTGCATGGTAAGTGTGAGCAATGAGTCCATGATGAACACCAGCTTGCGTGCGTGGCCACTGGGTGCTGGTGCGGTGCCCAGGCCGGTGGGACACAAGGAGTTGACCCAGCCGTAAGGGGACAATCCTCAGATGATGACCTCAGTCCTGTCCAAGTCCAACCTCAGGTGGCTGTTGGTCAGCCATTCGTCAATTGATCTCATGCCTTCTTGAAGGTTGCATCTGGCAATGGCTGGGTCTTTGGTGAGGTTGAGGAGCAGCTGGGTGTCAATGGCATGCAAGATGATGATGAGGTCGTGTGCGCATGTGATGGGGAGAGGGGGGTCATGGAGACATTGAAGATCGTCATGCTGAGAGATTAGCTCTGGGGCATGGGCCACATGACCCCAGTGTACTACATGCTGCAGGGTGTAGGCCGACTCCCTGGGCCTTGTTGGTGAGCTACTTGGTGATTTAATCCTGGGCCCTCCTCTGGATACCAGTGTTGGAGATGTGTGAGCTGACAGTGTGGTAGCACATGGTGTACAATGCTGTTGAGAGGTCAAGGGGGGTGGTCTCACCATAAGTTGTCGTTGGTGGTGGCAATGATGACGGTTGCAGTGGTGTGAGTACTGTGGAAGATGTTCTGGTGCCGGTTGCCTGGAGCTGTTTGCACGGAGGAAGTTTGTCAGTCGCTCGTTGAGTGTCTTCCTGATGACATTTGCTGGGTAGGGAAGCAGGGTGATGTTCCAGGAGATCCTGCGGTACTGCCATCCGTTGTTGAAGAAGGGCCTGGGTCTCGGAATGACTCCAGCTCCCATGGAATGTGGCAAACTCATTCAGGACGCCCTGGACGTGGGCTTCAAGGATGGGGAATGATGTGGTTGAGATGTTGTGTGGGAAGGGGCCTGATGGAGAGCCAGAGTGGATGGTGCACATGAGCTAAGTGGTGTATTTGTTGCTGATGGGAGTCCAGAACCTGAGGGGGTTTTTTCACGCGGATAATAGTGCTGTCTGCCTCTGTGTGCCAAGGCTGTTGTGTATGGCCATGAGCTTGCAGTGGTAGAAAGTTGCAAGGGATGTGATCTGCCTTGCAAGGGTGGGGTGTCTTTTGGATGGAGATCTGCTGTCAGTTCACTCACAATGCTGATGAGCTCCTTGATGTCGTGTGTATTGGTGCCTCGGCCCTATCTGAAGGATCTCCACTTGTCCTTGCTGATGATATGGTGATGGCTGTGTGTGGCGTTTTCCAGGGCTGTAAGGTAAATGAAGGTACTTTGTGTTGCAAGGTTTGCACAAGACTCCGGCTCGATCTATATGAGTCCAGTAGGTCTGCCTTGTCCCAGGTGGCTTAATTGTTGTTGTGCTTCACAGGAAAGTCCGTCAATGTGGCAAGATTGTTGGATCAGTAGCTGATCCAGTGTATGAGGTTGCAGGGTGTGGCGGTGGTGTTGGTTTGAGTGTCCCACACAGCTTGTCTGTGGTGACTTACATCAAGCATCTTTGGGGGATCGGTAGCAGGGTGTGGGCCAGTGTGTTACTTGTCGGAGACGTGGATGCAAATGTTGATGGACCAATGTTGGATGGTGGTGTGGTTCTCCAGCAAGAAGTTACTGGCCCCCAGCCACATGTAGCCTGTGGAGGTGAGGCCGTGCGTGCAGATGTACGTGTTGATGGCTTTGCGGAATTGTGGATGTAGGCCTGGAGATCTGTAGATGAGTGTTACTCTGAGGGTTGCCAGGTGGTTGGAGCAAAACCGGATTTGTGACTCAGAGGGTGTACTTGGGAATAAATTGCAATTCATCCCCTGGGATTGTTGTTGCCGTCCCTGCGGGTGATCTTATATCCGTCTGAAATTGCAATGAAGAAGTTGTGTGCTGAGGATGCTTTTGACCAGGTTACTGTCATGAAGGTGATGTGTGGGGCCGTTGTGTTGAGGAGGTAACAGAGTCCAATGGCGTTCTTGTGGACAGAGCGGGTGTGGAGTAGGAGGCACATGACCTGGTTGTTCTGACAGGGTCTGGTAGGTGGGGCAGCGCTGTGTAGGCAGTTGGAGTTGCACACTCAGCATGTAAAAGTGTTGTGTGTGCGCTTAGGGGTGGCCTGATAGCAGGCGGTTGATTGTCTGGAGGACATTGCTTGGAGGGTGGCTGCAGCATGAGCCTGTTGTGTGACTTGGGTCATGCAAGGACCAGAGGGTCGTACACTGTGCACGTTGCAGGCGCAGACGGTCCTGCCTTTGGCACGGCGTTGGTGCAACAGTGGCACAGACAAGCTGCTGACTGCATTTAGAATGGGTGGAGGGGGAAGGGAGGAGCATTTTGTAGGCGTGTGGGTTGCCGAATCAGGGCACTCGGTGGGGCGGTGCCACAGGTGAGGCAGCAGCAGGCGGAAGGGGTGAGAAACTAGGCAAAAAGTAGCACACAAAGACAAGGAGGTCAGAAAGGCACAGTGCAAATGGTGTATGTAAAGGAAGGAGTGTCAGGTTACTCATGGGTCACGCCGAGAAAATGTATGAAGAATCAACAAAAATGACGGCCACAGGATCAGGCAACAAAATGCGGAGCTGCGCACAGGAGACACACCGTCAGCAGGCGTTCACGTCCCGTCGTGGGGAGCAACCTGCACAAATACATACACAACCAGGTACTTAATGCACAATAGAGATTATTAGCCATGAAGAAATGCATGCATGTTGCCGAAGTACACAAACACTCATATGCTCAATCTTTGACAATTATGCCATAGATGACGCATGCAAACTGTAAAGAGAAATGCAGTGACAGAGATGAGGCACTTTGGATTGTGCAGAACACCTTTATTGCACAAACTCACACAAAGGGAAATGCATCCATACAAACAGACTCACAGGTCACTTGACAGAACATGTGGGACATATGCTGGACCCCCCTTCACAACACAGAAGTTGTAAATCCCAATGAACTGGCACACAAGTCAAGGGGATGAGCCGAACAAATCCTGCTGCACACGGAGATGCTGCAAACCACCATAGAGCCAGTTGTTGTGATGTTCCACACTATGTCCACCTGTAGCATCAGCAATGTTTCAGAGGCAAGGTTTACGCACATTGATGCCTTCATCAGACTCCACACTCCACTACAGATGACTGTCAAGAAGGGTGACTATCATGTCATGGGAGTGATGCTACATGTTATATGCTCCATGGTGAGAAGACATGTATGCATGGTACCACAACATGCACAGAAGCAGTCCCCACACATTCCCAACCCATACCACCACCAAAAAGCCTTGCTGCAATCCTTACCCAAACTGACATTTCCACATGTCCATGCATGGAACGCTGATTCAGCACACGTTGCAATCCTCATGAGGAATAGCAGGAGGACAAAGATGACACGAGCAGACAACAGGCGCAAAAACCTGGGAAGGACAGACACACAAGAAGTCACCTAAAAAAAATCTCGCCGCACACATGGTCAGTTACGAAACATGAACAATGTTGGACACATGCAAATTTCAGTCTCTCCGCAAAACGGTGTGGCATGACATCATCACTCGAGTGACACATCAGTACACACATCAAAGTCACTTTGCATTCAGTCAGCTGGACACACACATTGCAACACATGCCACTCAATGCTACAAGCTTGCACACTTATACCCAGTGACTCACCATTATGAGAAGAAGTTGCGTATGAGCTGACTCCGGATATCATCCTCCTCCTCCTCATCACTTGCCTCGTGACCAAGCCCTGGATCCTCCACGGGTGGGTGTTGCTCCTCATCAGGATCAAGGATGAGTGGCACTGCCTTCTCAACGGCCATGTTGTGCAGCAGTCAGCACCCAATGAAGATTTTGCACACCTTCTCCGGTGCATATGGGAGGGACCCGCCTGTCTTTTCAAGGCACCGGAATCGGCTCTTCAGGAGGCCAAACGTCCTCTCAATCACTCGCCTGGTCTGCCCGTGTGCATTGTTGTACCTGTGATCTGCAGCTGTTCTTGGGTTGCGGAGAGGTGTCATTAGCCATGGCATGTTGGGATATCCAGAGTCCCCTACATGGAAACATCATGTAAATAAGTGGGTCAGGAGATGCCGTAAGAGCCAAAGATACCGCAACACACAGGACCAACAGAGTATACCCACCAACAAGACATGCTCGTTCGTTGTGCAGCCGCAGCATCATTTGTGGCACCCTGCTACGCCTCATGATGTAGGCATCGTGTGCTGATCCTGGAAAACGTGCACAGACACGGGAAATCAGCATGTTAGCAAGCCACACCACAAGGGCATTTATTGAGTGGTAATGTTTACGGTTGCGATAGGCTTGCTCCTGTGCCGGTGGTGGTACCAAAGCCACATGTGTCCCATCAATGGACCCAATGACATGGGGCATCCCTCCCAGGGCATAGAAATCACCTTTGACATCTGTCAACTCCCCAGGAGTAGGAAATGTGATGAATTCATCAAGGTGCTCCAACATGGCTGCCAAAACATCACGCAGGACATGGCTGAACATTGTCTGTGACATCCCACCAACATCAGCTATGGTCAATTGAAACGTACCTGTGGCAAAAAAATGTAGGGCTGCCATCACCTTCATCTTTGGGGTCAGCGCAGTAGGATACTTGTGTCACGGTTGGAGGTGTGGTGCCAGCCTGTCGGTCAAGTCCTCAATTAACTGTTGAGTGAATCTGTAACGTCGGATGCAGGCACGTTCCCTCATGGCAGCCAAGTCTGGCATTGTTCTTGGGACAGGTGGTGCCCTGCAAGACATTGTTAGGAATCATGAAGATTGAGAGTCTGACAACATCAATGTCAATGAACATAGCACATGCTAAACTGCTACTACACATCAGGTAACTATGAAGTCTGGTGTGTGCAATACATCCAGGACACATATGCCAGCTTGCTGGCACTCCTACGAAAAGCCAGATACACCTGTTGATTGTCAAGTCTACATGGCAGGCCCTGAAATGAGCTGGGGGCAAGTCTGAGTGAACAGCCAGAGATATCACCGGAGTGACACACATCCACATAGCTGCATTGGAAGGATGTAATTTCATCCAGACAGTTGACTGCAAGGCACATGCACAGGTCACATGGAATGTCAAATGTACATATGACACACATTGCGATGAAGGGGTACCAGTGACAACAATTAAACACAGCCATTGAGACGACGCAGACATGTTTGCCTGGGAAAATATGATGTCCGATGCACACAGACACTACAGCCGTGGGAATCCACATGTGGCATGGTGTGCGTAGATGTGTGCCATGCCCATCTCCACACAGACCCATGTTGGATGCACCAACAGCAGATGCAGTTGACGGAACACTAACAGCAAGCTCATGGGAACACATGACACACACCTGACATATATTGTAATCAGATAGAGGGAAGAAGAAGCTGAGGTCCATCCGGCTTCCAAACGTTAGTTTATGAATCAAAATAGAATGGACCACTTGTCCTGTGTTACCAAGGTCTTGTCGGTTGTTTCCGTCATAAAAAAACCCTCATACATCTACACAGGTCGAGGGCGGTATATATTCATTTTCCGCCGTTAGTGTACTGTTTCAGCATCATCATAGGGTCATTTTTTGTAAAATGCTGACCTCCACCTGGAGGAAGACCTTTTTGGTACTAACAGTAGTGGTCAGAGATAAGAGTGAATGTGTGCTCGTGATGAAGTGAGAAAAATGATAAAATCCCTAAGTCACTTTCAACCTCGGTGATTTATTCGGAGGCAGTGATTGGGAGGTTAAAAAGTGAGGTTGTGCGTTTAGAATGAGTAACTTATCGTACGCACTTCTGATTGGTCATTGGTCAACATGTTTCAGCCCTCTGTACAATTGTGGGGCTTTCGTCAGGACCGGATTGTGTGTGTAGAAGCTATTTTGTTCTGCACTGAATGGTGAACTCACCACTCTCAATTTTAGGAGGTCAGATCAATAGTGTCTGTACCTAGAAAGAAAAGAAAAACATTGCAGTAGTACATGAGCACTTTTCCCATGTATTGCTTGAAATAGAGAGTAGCTGAAACAGCGTTATTTAAACTTCCATATTGGGAAAGTGTCGCGCATTATTGTGCGCGTGATAATTATTTTTATCGATGAAAAAAGAAAAGGAAAGTTAACATGGTAGTGCGGTTTAAAATAGCAGAATTACTAGTATAATTATCTCAGGTTGATTATATCGATGTGCACATGCTCCTCAATCATACACATTCCTCTTGGTGTCAAGTGACTTGCCGATATCAATGTTATACTGGAAACTCAAATTTCCTGTCTCAGTTATCGGAGGATAGGGGGATTTCTATCATGCACAATCATGTTGTCGAGTGGCTCTTGTTTGGGTTAAGCATCTCTAGTATGTCATGAATATTATTAGTAAGTACCGAACATGTAAATGAGATGCAGGGGTAAGTTTAAACTATTGAAGGGACTTCTTCCTCTTAAGAAAAGAACTTTGTCGATGAGACATGCTTACGATGTAGTGTTAATTACTTCTCAAACAGGTTAATTTGAGGGAGTGCAGTATCTGCTTGTTCTATACTTTTCGCGCGCTTCTTTTCGATGTTATTTCAAGCAGATAGGACGATGGACACTTTTCGACTGAGAGAAGTGGGGGAAATATCTGTTAGGAGAGAAGTTGTTCTCTGACTGCGTGAAGGGATATGTGTCAAATGTGCACTAAGATAGTATTAACATACACGGTGACAAAAACAAAACAAACTTTCGGGAAGCGTGGGAGACATACAGAAATCTCATTCGGTCATGCGGTTTGGTGATAATCATTACCTTAAGCGCTTGGTCAATACGCTTCATGGAGTCACCGGCAGGCTCTAGAATGTTAAGTTCATTCTAAGGGAGAGAATAGAAATTGTCGCGTCTTACTTGGAACTCTCTAGAATCTTCAGAAAGGTCTGCTTGTTCGCGATTCTCACCCATTACTTCTTCGTAATCTACTTGTGCTGCCTCTTGCTACGGTGCTCCGTATGACGCGGGTGCCGGTCTCGGTTCGTTTATCATCCCGGTCATAGGAAAAAGTAACAAGGGACTGCTATATAGGTGTTTGGCATCAATGGTTGGCGTGATGTTAGTAGTTTTTGAAACTCGCTCATTATTGCAGTCTTGCCACTACGATTAATAAAATCGTCATTAAATATTAACTTTTATACTTTATCAGGCTAAGACTATACTATATGTTATTGGAACGAATAGATGTATATAGCCTGCATAATGATTGCGAAGTCCATATTAATTCTGGAAAGAGTTGTCGATAGTGTTCTCGCGCAAAAGTCTGTTTTTGGATTCAGTTGTATTCTTGTTAAGATTGGGTAGCATTGGTGTTTTATTCATAGAAAGGAGTATTTAATCGGGTGAGAGTCCAGTTGTTTTTCACTCGTTTGAATTGACTTGCTGATTGGCTCAGAGATACATATGAATTCCTTTCGTTACCCGTGGAAGAAAGACTACAATAGTGGGGGTAACAGATTTCCAAAGGGGATGTTATGCTTAGGAATTCTAAGTTTTTTTCAAGAGAGAGTGTGCCACGGGACGTTATCGTTCATCCCTCCTGTGTCTGTGTGGAGACGATAAATCCAACGTTGTTCTTTTTCATAAAGAATCTTCTCTGCGTTGTAGGATTTAGTTTTCAAGGTCTCCAGGACTACCCATTTTAGGTCATCAGGGTCATGATTTTGTTCGATATCCGCATGCGGATCATGTTCAGTCTGTAAACTTACAAAAACAACGAAGACACTCCAATTGCTACCCAATTTCACCTGGACATTACGTCACCATACGAACTGCAACACCACACATGTAATTTACATGATCGTATGTCCCTGTGGTCTCAAATACATAGGGATGACTTGCCGAAAAGTGAAGGTCCGTATCTGTGAGCACAGGAGTAACATAGCTTGTAAGCGCATCACCACAAAAATGAGCAATCATTATATCGAACAAAATCATGACCCTGATGACCTGAAATGGGTAGTCCTGGAGACCTTGAAAACTAAATCCTACAACGCAGAGAAGATTCTTTATGAAAAAGAACAACGTTGGATTTATCGTCTCCACACAGACACAGGAGGGATGAACGATAACGTCCCGTGGCACACTCTCTCTTGAAAAAAACTTAGAATTCCTAAGCATAACATCCCCTTTGGAAATCTGTTACCCCGACTATTGTAGTCTTTCTTCCACGGGTAACGAAAGGAATTTATATGTATCTCTGAGCCAATCAGCAAGTCAATTCAAACGAGTGAAAAACAACTGGACTCTCACCCGATTAAATAATCCTTTCTATGAATAAAACACCAATGCTACCCAATCTTAACAAGAATACAACTGAATCCAAAAACAGACTTTTGCGCGAGAACACTATCGACAACTCTTTCCAGAATTAATGTGGACTTCGCAATCATTATGCAGGCTATATACATCTATTCGTTCCAATAACATATAGTATAGTCTTAGCCTGATAAAGTATAAAATTTAATATTTAATGACGATTTTATTAATCCTAGTGGCAAGACTGCAATAATGAGCGAGTTTCAAAAACTACTAACATCCCGCCAACCATTGATGCCAACCACCTATATAGCAGTCCCTTGTTACTTTTTACTATGACCGGGATGATAAACGAACCGAGACCGGCACCCGCGTCATACGGAGCACCGTAGCAAGAGGCAGCACAAGTAGATTACGAAGAAGTAATGGGTGAGAATCGCGAACAAGCAGACCTTTCTGAAGATTCTAGAGAGTTCCAAGTAAGACGCGACAATTTCTATTCTCTCCCTTAGAATGAACTTAACATTCTAGAGCCTGCCGGTGACTCCATGAAGCGTATTGACCAAGCGCTTAAGGTAATGATTATCACCAAACCGCATGACCGAATGAGATTTCTGTATGTCTCCCACGCTTCCCGAAAGTTTGTTTTGTTTTTGTCACCGTGTATGTTAATACTATCTTAGTGCACATTTGACACATATCCCTTCACGCAGTCAGAGAACAACTTCTCTCCTAACAGATATTTCCCCCACTTCTCTCAGTCGAAGAGTGTCCATCGTCCTATCTGCTTGAAATAACATCGAAAAGAAGCGCGCGAAAAGTATAGAACAAGCAGATACTGCACTCCCTCAAATTAACCTGTTTGAGAAGTAATTAACACTACATCGTAAGCATGTCTCATCGACAAAGTTCTTTTCTTAAGAGGAAGAAGTCCCTTCAATAGTTTAAACTTACCCCTGCATCTCATTTACATGTTCGGTACTTACTAGTAATATTCATGACATACTAGAGATGCTTAACCCAAACAAGAGCCACTCGACAACATGATTGTGCATGATAGAAATCCCCCTATCCTCCGATAACTGAGACAGGAAATTTGAGTTTCCAGTATAACATTGATATCGGCAAGTCACTTGACACCAAGAGGAATGTGTATGATTGAGGAGCATGTGCACATCGATATAATCAACCTGAGATAATTATACTAGTAATTCTGCTATTTTAAACCGCACTACCATGTTAACTTTCCTTTTCTTTTTTCATCGATAAAAATAATTATCACGCGCACAATAATGCGCGACACTTTCCCAATATGGAAGTTTAAATAACGCTGTTTCAGCTACTCTCTATTTCAAGCAATACATGGGAATAGTGCTCATGTACTACTGCAATGTTTTTCTTTTCTTTCTAGGTACAGACACTATTGATCTGACCTCCTAAAATTGAGAGTGGTGAGTTCACCATTCAGTGCAGAACAAAATAGCTTCTACACACACAATCCGGTCCTGACGAAAGCCCCACAATTGTACAGAGGGCTGAAACATGTTGACCAATGACCAATCAGAAGTGTGTACGATAAGTTACTCATTCTAAACGCACGACCTCACTTTTTAACCTCCCAATCACTGCCTCCGAATAAATCATCGAGGTTGAAAGTGACTTAGGGATTTTATCATTTTTCTCACTTCATCACGAGCACACATTCACTCTTATCTCTGACCACTACTGTTAGTACCAAAAAGGTCTTCCTCCAGGTGGAGGTCAGCATTTTACAAAAAATGACCCTATGATGATGCTGAAACAGTACACTAACGGCGGAAAATGAATATATACCGCCCTCGACCTGTGTAGATGTATGAGGGTTTTTTTATGACGGAAACAACCGACAAGACCTTGGTAACACAGGACAAGTGGTCCATTCTATTTTGATTCATAAACACACCTGACATAGTCACATAGGGGCACGCTGATCATGACATGTCAGTTGAGAGAGTGTCCCTGTCCCTGGCATCAGGAGACAGGTGCAGGTGGTGATGACTGTGCCATCCCACTGCTGCTGTGCATGACACAGTTGGACTACAGACACACATGCGGCAAATGTCAAGTTGATGTGTGCCACATAGTGCCCCATCACACATGACATGTGTACACAGGTCATCACACATCAATTGTGCAACTAGATGAGATGACATGTGCAATATCACTGGCTGACACACCTAGGGCCTGCACATGAAAGTATGCAATGACAAGTACTTGATGGACATCCTTGTGTGACTCGTAGCACTCCATTCCTGGCATGTGTACGCCTGTATTACCATTGTAAGCGTGTGAAACGCACGTACACCCGCTATCATCGCGTGTGTACGCTTTGTTTCACCATTGTACTTGTGCCGTAGGGATACGTGTGAAACGCACCGTACACCCGCTATCATCGCTTGTGTATGCTTCGTTTCACTATTGTACTTGTGCCGTAGGGGTACGTGTGAAACGCACCGTACACCCGCTATCATCGCATGTGTACGCTTCGTTTCACCATTGTACTTGTGCCATAGGGGTACGTGTGAAACGTACCGTACACCCGCTATCATCGCGTGTGTACGCTTCGTTTCACCATTGTACTTGTGCCATAGGGGTACGTGTGAAACGCACCGTACACCCGCTATCATCGCGTGTGTACGCTTCGTTTCGCTATTGTACTTGTGCCGTAGAGGTACGTGTAAAACGCACCATACACCCGCTATCATCGCGTGTGTATGCTTCGTTTCACCATTGTACTTGTGCCGTAGGGGTACGTGTGAAATGCACCGTACACCTGCTATCATCGCGTGTGTACACTTCGTTTCACCATTGTACTTGTGCCATAGGGGTACGTGTGAAACGTACCGTACACCCGCTATCATCGCGTGTGTACGCTTCGTTTCACCATTGTACTTGTGCCATAGGGGTACGTGTGAAACGCACCGTACACCCGCTATCATCGCGTGTGTACGCTTCGTTTCGCTATTGTACTTGTGCCGTAGAGGTACGTGTAAAACGCACCATACACCCGCTATCATCGCGTGTGTATGCTTCGTTTCACCATTGTACTTGTGCCGTAGGGGTACGTGTGAAATGCACCGTACACCTGCTATCATCGCGTGTGTACACTTCGTTTCGCCATTGTACTTGTGCCGTAGGGGTACGTGTGAAATGCACCGTGCCTGTGTGTGGATTTCAAAATTACATAGGGGACACATAACGGACAAGTATTAGGCCATAAATGCATGCTGGTTGTCATGGATACTGAGTTTTCAGTTGAAATGTGTCCATCAGGTGTCCTGGAACAGTCAGTTGGCCAAAAAATACAATGTTGCAAAGTGGTTGTTGACTTGACATGATGCTCAAAATTTGAACGGTGCAAATGCGTGTCATAGGTGTATGTTTAAAGGGATTGGAGTAAGCGTACGATGCAAATGTGTCTGACCAATCAATATGTACTCCTCACAATGACTGCCCCTCAGCAAGACAGATATAAGGCAGCCAGAACCGATGAGAGGGCACTTGCCTGCACAACTTTCCAGTCGACCACACTGCTGCTGTCTCTGCTTCCTCTGGACCATGTCACGTACTGTGGAGAGGGCCCAGCCATTCACCCTGGAGGAGAATGGGGCCTTGCTGGACGTCCTCCTCCCACAGTACCCCAAGCTGTATGGGAGACCAGGGGAGCAGGTGAGTGCTGACTCCACTACCTTTCCCTATGCACCTGTTGTGTGACTGTCACTTCTGGCATTGTGTCCAGGTGTGACAGACATGCAATGTTGTTTAGAGTGGGTCCCGGGGGGGGACATGCTTATGTCTCTCATGCAGAGCATGAGGTAGTTCCTGTGTGCACTCCTCACTTGCATTGTGCTTACTGTGACATTCACTGCATAGTGCATGACACAGTCAGCCTGGCAAATCCTTGGTGGCTTTTTTATCTATTGTCCTGAGGTGATTCAGTGAGACAGGTGACTGTACCCACAGATGTGTATGAGTTGAGTGGACCTGTGGTGAGAGTGTCCAAATGATGTGTACGACCTCATGGACATTGATGTGTGTGAATGTTCCTTGTCATGTGGGTGAGTGTCTATGTGAAGTGTTGCACCACAGCTGCATGGAGGAGGCAACATATCTACCCATCTGATGTGACAAGTAAGCCGTGCTGTGTGCCTGACTTGCAGAGCTGGCACAACGCCTGTGACACCCCACTGGCAAGTGGCACATGTGCAGAGTGAGGGTTGTATCCGTTGTTGTGACTGACAGGCGAGTGATCTGTGCCTGGGTGTGGCTGTCTATTCTGCTGAGTGTGCGTCAGTGGAGTGGGACATGTAACTGCTTGACACGTGCTGGCCATCAGCCTGATGTTGCATGTGCTGCACAGTGTGTGCCATGATCAGTGAGTGTGTCGCACCCCTCATGCCACCTGTTGACTTTCAATGCCATGTAGTGCTCTGGGGCTTGCACACAGGCCAATTTCTTATTGTGAATTCCTGTCAGCATCCTATGCCCTGTTCAACATTTTAAAGATATTCAAATGTGTGTCTCTGGGATTTGGAGCAGGTGTATTGATGTTATGTCACTTTGTCATTCTGACAGGTAACTGCCTACGAGGAGGGGGTGATCTGGAGGGACATCGTCAGGGCCGTGAGATCTGCAGGGGAGCGTAGTCGGAGCCTGCCCCAGGTCCGCAAAAGGTGGCAGGACATCCGGTGCTGGACCCAGCGGATCGCCCGGGTCCAGCTGGGGATCGACCCTCCTCGCCGATGCCAGACCCCCCACATGAGCCGTGTCCTGGTGGTGGTATTCCCTGACCTCGATAGGCAGTTACAGGAGAGACTGCAGCAACGAGGGGGTAGGTACATGGCTGTTTGTTGTGTTATGTGCCACCAGCTTTTGGAAGTGCTCTGTAGCCTCGATACACTCCCAGAGTTTATATGTGCAGTGCATTTTCTGTTCCCCAATGTCACCTGGTGCTCTTTTTCATCCCTTCCCCTCCTTTACATGTGTCACCTGGTCTGTTTGTAATCTCATTTGCACATGGTCATCTAAGGTTCCAGTAAATCTAAGTGCACATTGCTTTCTGCATCATGTGGGAGGCTGGTCTTTGATTTGTGTTGGTACCTTGCCTGTGCCATGACCTGTTCACTATGTTGGGGGTCCATATTTGTTGGCACTGATGATGATTCTCAACATAGGAGTGTGAGGTTTCAACTGAACACCCTTGCAGCATGCATGACCAATGTGGTGGCCTCAGACATGATGTGCATGAGTGTGAGATATGCATAGTGCCATGACAGTTGCTCATGGTACAGTCAGCTCATTCCAGGAACACAGAGCAGTGTGCCCACTACAGTCCCCTGAGACACCCTGGCCTCCTAATCATGTGTGTCATCCAACACGGTGCACATTCTCTGTGGGTTCAGCATAGGTCTGCCTCTGTGGCATTGGTCCCTGACCTAGTTTGTATTTTTCTAATGTGTGCTACATGTGTCCACTGGACAGGTATACACCATTTTGCTTGTGCATACTCACACTGGGCAGTGCCTGTGTGGCTATTCACAAAAATCTGTTGCTGGTTGTTTGTCACAAATATGTGTTGCCAGCCCCAGGAGGTGATGTTGTGTAAATCTAGCAATTTTTGCTGCACAGTTTTTGTTACCCTGAATAAGAGGTGACACTTCTTGATCTGTATCAATCACATTGACTCAGGTATGGGTGGTTGTGCGGGAGAGGCCTACATGGGCACCCCTGATTTTTCCTTGCCAGGTCTGACCTGTGTGTGAGAATTGGCTGTACACAGGATCACCGTGCAGTGCCGCTGTGATGCTGGCCAGTGCTTAATGTTCGTGCTTTGCAGCCTGTGTCATTTTTTCTAAAACATGATTCCTGCTCATACATTTTTGGCACCTGTGTGTGGTTCAGATGCAACGCAGTTTGGACTTTGTGTGCTGACATCTGTGTGGACATTCTGGCTTGCAATGAGGGTGTCTCCACAGTACAGTTATGCTTTTTAACAACCCAAGTGCAGGCCCAGTAGCTTATGCATTGTCCTGGGTGTGGACATTTGTTGGACCCGGCCTCGTGGCGTGGTCCCAGACCCCCCTACCAGACCAAACGGGGGCAACCCCAACCCTTCGAGGTCCCCCTGGATTGAACTCCGCTACCCGCGCCAGCCTTCGCGACGCAGGCTGCCCCGGCCTTGGCCCCCGCGAAGCCCCGACATCAAGGCGCCAAGACCCGACCAAGGGGGGTCGAGTGGCCACTCCACAGATCCCGGAGGAGGAGAGTTTCGATGGGGCCTCCAGCCGCCCCCCGATGCCTGGTTCTGATCGCCCTCCGGCCTCCCTGGGTGCTGGCTCCGCCCCCCGCTGGGTGTCTGGACTCTCTCATTCCGGCCCCTCCGACCCCCCAGGCGCGAGGGTCCAGACATCAAAGGGCTCCAGACTTATATCTGGGGCAGCCCAAAACCAGGACAGTAGTTGTATCCTGGAGTCAAGAGCCCTGCTGATCGGATCGCGGCTGACCCTACGAAGAGAGACTCCTTGCCTGGAACTTGGAAACTCGAGCCCTGCTGACTGCGTCGCGGCTCCCCCTTGCTGAGAAGAAGACCCTCACGGAACATCGGAGCCCTGGTGACATCATCGCGGCTCGACCTCGCTGAACTAACCATCGGAGCCCTGCTGACCTCGTCGCGGCTCGACCTCACCGAAGCAACCCCTCGAGCCCTGCGGATGACTTCCCGGCTCCCGGAACCCCCCCCCCCCAGCTCGAGGATTGAGAGCTGGGCGCAGGGTGTCCCCGTACCGGGCTGGTACTGAGGCTGTTCCGCTACCCCGTCCCTAAAAGACCCTGAGACTCTTTTGGATCCCTCAATCCGCTTGTAAATATTGCCACGGAGACCTGCCTTTAATACCGATAATGACTTGTGAGAATCAATACCCTTGTTGTGTCCCTTTGTGGTGGTGGGAGTGCTTGGCTGTTACGATCATAGGAGAAGGACCTCGCCCAGAAGGCTTCTCAGCGGCGCTCGGCTACTTTCCGATGGAGCGGTGGCTCGCGGGGTGGTCAGTCCGACACCACCTGACTCCCCGGAGGTCGCCCTTCCAACAACATTGGTGCCACTCCAGATGACAGGCAGTAGGTCATATGTGTAGCCAACTGTGTAATCAGGTGACAGATAGCCATGTGATAACTGACATAATTCAAGTTGTTACTCCAAACAAATTGTACCTTGGCACTCACATCACTTGTCAACAGTTCTTCATGTTTTAAATGTGGTAATTTGATGATTTGTGTTGCGAACACTGATGTGCCTGCATGAAAGATGTCTCCCAAGGAACTGCACACCAAACAACATTTCCAACATTTCCAGTTTCATGGAACACGCTGGCACCTTTGCAAAGAAGCCACTGTTAGAATTAAATGGTGTTGCAGATACTCCATATACATGTTCCCACAGTGGCCTGGATTTTGTGTCTCAAGACATCCAGACCTCCGTGGGCCCATGTATATGTACTTTCTGCAACACCATTCATTTCTAACAGTGGCTTCTTAGAAAAGGTGCCAGCTTCTTCAATGACAGTGTAAATGTAGTTTTGTGTGCACTGCCTTGTGAGACATATTTCATGCAGGCACATGAGTGTTACTTTTGTGAAATGGCGAATTGGCACATTCCAAACATGTCGATTGTGTAAAGTATTGTGAGTCCCAAGGTAACAAAATTTTTTCGTTTTGGATTCCAAAGTACTTACAGGTCTCTGAGTGTGGTGACACCTTGAGTATTGAGGTGTGTCAGTTTACGTTGGGTGCACCACTACTGTTTCTTTCAGGGTAAACAAGAGGTGGCACGACTTCATTGTATTGCTGTGCTCACCGGTTCACAGACACTAGCTTCTCAGTGTATTTCTCATTCAAGTAGTGGCCTGGTGTGTTCTTTTTCTCCTTGTGTCCAAGTGGCATAGTGGGTCTACCAACTGGAGAGTACCGGGCTTACATATGTGCGGAGTAATCTAGCTGTTACCCATGATGCATTGCCTGATATGCACTGTGACCAATTGCTTTTTATGTTCATGTGTCAGATGTATACAGGTGACTGATGCATTTTGGTTTCTTCTCCTTGCCCACAGCACCATCATCCGCAATGGAGGGAGACAACTGCACGGACCTGGAGGAGGGACCCAGCGACAGTGCCACCAGTGCTGTGGAGTCAGGAGGAGCCAGTAGCACGGAGGGTGAGGGGAGTCAGTCAGAGGACCTGTCTGGACACGATACCAGCTTCGACGCCGACATGTCAGACGCTGACCTCCTGGGGGAGGCGGAGGCTGCAACACCACCTGGCAGCATCCACACATCTGTCCCCGCCTCCTCCGTTACCATCTCCGCCCTCCCAGTTGCTCCCGTCCCTTCTGTCCGTGCAGAGACCCACCATGTCTCTTTCGGCCCAGGCACCGCACCCCCTGCTGCCCTCAGTGAAGAGTCTGTAGACATACTGCGGCAGTTGCAGGTTGGGCAGGCATCGGTGCTGAATGTCCTCCATGGACACACTCAACTGCTCACACAGATGGTGTCGTTCATGGAGGGCATGTTAGCAACGATGTCTAACCAATGCAGGATTCTGCGGTCCATGGACTCTTCCCTGACGCAAGCAGTTAGTCTCCTGCAGCACTCTGTCCCCCCACTCCAGATCCATCCACACTTCCCTCTCCCATGCCTGTCCAACGCACACCCAGACAGTCACAGGCACGCACCCCAACAGGCAGAGCCTGCACACCCCCAAGTAAGGCAAAGCACACACCTCCTGGTATGCACACTAAGGGGGATGTAGGCACAACCACAGGGTCTGGGGACAGACGACATACGTGCAGCCACAGTCGCAGTCTGCAGTCCTCACAACCCTGTTCCTCCAAAACCACTCCCCTTGGCTCCCCTGCCAAACTCTCACCCAAGGAGATCTTTATGGGTGAGCTGGACCTCGCCCCCACTGAGCGACCACTCAACAAGCGGGTGAGGAAGTCCCCGGGCATGGGAGTTGAGTCCCCCACCAGGTCGACCCCCTCCCCCAAGAGCGCTGCACCCCATCCCTCACCCACCACACCCTCTGTTGACCCAGGGGAATCCTCAGGTGCAGGGGTTCAGATGGAGGCACTGGCAGCGGTGTCAGCGCCGAGCTCGCCTCCACCTTCGGCGCTGCCCCACCCCCTGTGGTGGAGACATCCCCCCTGCACCCGCAACACCTACCCTTCCCACTCCTGTCCCTGCAGTGCCTGGTACTGCCACAGATGATGCCCCCCCCCGGTCGACAATCCTTGAGGTTCCTTTGTGCAGGCAAGCTAGGGGTAGACGCGGTCCCCTACGTCCCCCCTTGGACTTGAAATATGGACTGGCCATTGGCCTCTGTAAATAGTCTATTTTTGCTAATCCTTTTTTGTGCTGAATAAAGCCTTTATTTTTACTTTCAACACTATTGCATTTCAGGTACTTTATGTTGGTGCTGAGGCTCCTGGAGTTGGTGTTCTGGTAATGTGTTAGGGTTCTGAGAAATGTATTTGTATGATGGTCATGAGGTGGACCATGGTATCTGTGTGCCATCACAATGTCTCTGCAAAGAATCATTGGTAGTGTGTGTTAATTTATTTTGTTTAGAGACATTGTCCCAAGGAGTGTTCCTTCCTCTGTGGCACATGATATCTTCCCTGCAAACAGTTGCACAATTGTTGTGCTGACCTGTGTCAACATTTCCTTTGTTGGTGACGGATCCCTTCAACAATGGCCATGCCTGCTCACCGATGTCTCCTGCTGAATCGTCTGTGCCATCCTTGCTAGTCACTGTACTTGTGTTTTGAGTATGTTGAAATGCTTTCATGGACAAATTCCCCCTTTTCAGCACTATGCATATGTGTAATCACGGCCTACCGCACAAATGGTACTTGTTATGCAGGGTATTTGGGCACCTGACTGACAATTGTGGGCATTGTATCTAGGGAACTTCCACCCTATTCCTTCCATGAGAGACAACATCTTGGTGGCTGGACCAGCACCTGGACATTCCTATCAGTCCTGGGATGTGCGTGACAGTGTGTGTTCCCTTTGGCTATCTTAGTTTTGTATGCAGTTACATGACTATACAGTCTTGTGCATGATATCAGGGTGTGTATTGTGCTGCATCCGCCATGGGTGGGTGTGCATGTGTTATATGTCCTCACACCCACATGTGGTGTGTCATGCAGTGTGTGAAAGACATCCATCCTCCTGTGAGTGGGACACTGCTGTCAGTGATGTGTTGTCATAGCACTATCATCATAGTCCAAAGTTAGGGATGCGTCCATACCACCATGTAGGTGTGGTCATCTGATAATGATGTACACCCCCCATACCTCTGTCCACTGCTGGGAGTCGTCTGCACCCACCCCCATATGTCTGGACACTGCTGGTATTCATCTGCACACACCCCTCGTATTGCAGGCCACTGCTGGGAGTCCTGTGCACCCACCTCCATATGTCTGGACACTGCTGGTATTCATCTGCACACACCCCCATGTCTCTGTCCACTGCTGGGAGTCCTCTGCACCCACCCCCTGTCTCTGTCCACTGCTGGGAGTCCTGTGCACCCACCCCCATATGTCTGGACACTGCTGGTATTCATCTGCACACACCCCTCATATTGCAGGCCACGGCTGGGAGTCCTGTGCACCCACCCCCATATGTCTGGACACTGCTGGGAGTCCTCTGCACCCACCCCCATATGTCTCTGTCCACTGCTGGGAGTCCTCTGCGCCCACCCCCATGTCTCTGTCCACTGCTGGGAGTCGTCTGCACCCACCCCCATGTATCTGTCCACTGCTGGGAGTCGACTGCACCCACCCCCATGTCTCTGTCGACTGCTGGGAGTCCTGTGCACCCACCCCCATATGTCTGGACACTGCTGGTACTCATCTGCACACACCCCCATGTCTCTGTCCACTGCTGGGAGTCCTCTGCACACCCCCATGTCTCTGTCCACTGCTGGGAGTCGGCTGCACCCACCCCCATGTCTCTGTCCACTGCTGGGAGTCCTGTGCACCCACCCCCATATGTCTGGACACTGCTGGTATTCATCTGCACACACCCCTCATATAGCAGGCCACTGCTGGGAGTCCTGTGCACCCACCCCCATATTTCTCTGTCCACTGCTGGGAGTCGTCTGCACCCACCCCCATGTCTCTGTCCACTGCTGGGATTGCTGTGCACCCAACCCATATGTCTGGTGTTAGACCCGGCCCTCGTAACATAGCTAGACCTGACCCCTGCACCTCACACCAGCCCCCAAACCCACGGCCTAGCCGATCCTTCCCACCAGAACTCGCACGCACCCAACCCGGACTTCCCCGTCCGTGGCCTTCTGCCCTTCGGCCACACCGGGCCCGCGTGCCCACTTCATGCAACAAGATGGCCACCCGGCCCCAGCGCGACCCTGGCCTAGAGGCGCCACTCCTGCTGGAGGACATCACGCTCCCCTTGGGATGAGAGAGGGAGGAGCAGTTTCTATCACACCTCTGCGCTTCCCTGGGGCGGTGGGTTTCGATCGACCTGCCGGCCTCCCCGAGGGCTGGCTCCTTGCCTGCTGGGTGTCTGGGACACCTCCCGACCCGGCCCTGAACGGATCAAAAGACAATGGCAGGAAACCCCCAACAAGCGACCCCCAGGTGACAAGACCCCTGCCTGCACAGGCTCCGGACATTAAAGAGGGGTCGCCCTATAACAAGGAGTGCTCTGGGACTGTCCGGCAGATTCGCCTTGGAACACCTGAGCCCTGCTGAGTGACTCGCGGCTCCCTGAAGATCGTAAGACCTCCGAACTTGTGCTTGAGCCCTGCTGAGTGACTCGCGGCTCCCTGAAGATCGTAAGACCTCCGAACTTGTGCTTGAGCCCTGCTGAGTGACTCGCGGCTCCCTGAAGATCGTAAGACCTCCGAACTTGTGCTTGAGCCTTGCTGAGTGACTCGCGGCTCCTCGAAGATCGTAAGACCACCGAACTTGTAACCGAGCCCTGCTGAGTGACTCGCGGCTCCCACAGACTCTCTTGGTCCCGCCGGACCCCACGACGACAACCGTATCCCCCAGCTCGAGGATTGTGAGCTGTGCGACGGGTACGCTCCTGCATTTGATCCACATCCCCAAAGACTGTCCCGCTACCTCCTACTCCCCTCCAAGACTTTGAGAGCCCACGCTCTGCTTGTATATATTTGCTGTGCTGATCATAAAGATCCTACTACTCCAATCTGATAAAGATTTGCTCGTAAGAACTCCTCGTGTGGTGTCTCTCTGTCGTGTGGTGCCGAGTGTGCGATCCTAGATACGAGGTTCCTCCCCTGAGGAGTCTCCCGCCAGAACCCGGCTACGATACCTCGAGGGTGGGTCTCAGGGCAGTCAGGGCCCCCTCTGGGCCCCCTCTGGGCCCCTCTGAGGTCACCTTCTAACATCTGGACACTGCTGGTATTCATCTGCACACACCCCTCATATTGCAGGCCACTGCTGGGAGTCCTGTGCACCCACGCCCATATGTCTGGACACTGCTGGGAGTCCTCTTCACCCACCCCCATATGTCTCTGTCCACTGCTGGGAGTCGTCTGCACCCACCCCCATATCTCTGTCCACTGCTGGGAGTCCTGTGCACCCACCCCCATATGTCTGGACACTGCTGGTATTCATCTGCACACACCCCTCATATTGCAGGCCACTGCTGGGAGTCCTGTGCACCCACCCCCATATGTCTCTGTCCACTGCTGGGAGTCGTCTGCACCCACCCCCATGTCTCTGTCCACTGCTGGGAGTCCTGTGCACCCACCCCCATATGTCTGGACCCTGCTGGGAGTCCTCTGCACCCACCCCCATATGTCTCTGTCCACTGCTGGGAGTCGTCTGCACCCACCCCTATGTCTCTGTCCACTGCTGGGAGTCCTGTGCACCCACCCCCATATGTCTGGACACTGCTGGTATTCATCTGCACACACCCCTCATATTGCAGGCCACTGCTGGGAGTCCTGTACACCCACCCCCATTTGTCTGGACACTGCTGGGAGTCCGCTGCACCCACCCCATATGTCTCTGTCCACTGCTGGGAGTCCTCTGCACCCACCTCCATATGTCTCTGTCCACTGCTGGGAGTCCTCTGCACCCACCCTCATGTCTCTGTCCACTGCTGGGAGTCGTCTGCACCCACCCCATATGTCTGGACACTGCTGGTATTCATCTGCACACACCCCTCATATTGCAGGCCACTGCTGGGAGTCCTGTGCACCCACCCCCATATGTCTGGACACTGCTGGTATTCATCTGCACACACCCCCATGTCTCTGTCCACTGCTGGGAGTCCTCTGCACCCACCCCCTGTCTCTGTCCACTGCTGGGAGTCCTGTGCACCCACCCCCATATGTCTGGACACTGCTGGTATTAATCTGCACACACCCCTCATATTGCAGGTCACGGCTGGGAGTCCTGTGCACCCACCCCCATATGTCTGGACACTGCTGGGAGTCCTCTGCACCCACCCCCATATGTCTCTGTCCACTGCTGGGAGTCCTCTGCGCCCACCCCCATGTCTCTGTCCACTGCTGGGAGTCGTCTGCACCCACCCCCATGTATCTGTCCACTGCTGGGAGTGGACTGCACCCACGCCAATGTCTCTGTCCACTGCTGGGAGTCCCGTGCACCCACCCCCATATGTCTGGACACTGCTGGTATTCATCTGCACACACCCCCATGTCTCTGTCCACTGCTGGGAGTCCTCTGCACACCCCCATGTCTCTGTCCACTGCTGGGAGCCGGCTGCACCCACCCCCATGTCTCTGTCCAGTGCTGGGAGTCCTGTGCACCCACCCCCATATGTCTGGACACTGCTGGTATTCATCTGCACACACCCCTCATATTGCAGGCCACTGCTGGGAGTCCTGTGCACCCACCCCCATATTTCTCTGTCCACTGCTGGGAGTCGTCTGCACCCACCCCCATGTCTCTGTCCACTGCTGGGAGTCATGTGCACCCATCCCCATATGTCTGGACACTGCTGGGAGTCCTCTGCACCCACCCCCATATGTCTCTGTCCACTGCTGGGAGTAGTCTGCACCCACCCCCATGTCTCTGTCCACTGCTGGGAGTCCTGTGCACCCACCCCCATATGTCTGGACACTGCTGGTATTCATCTGCACACACCCCTCATATTGCACGCCACTGCTGGGAGTCCTGTGCACCCACCCCCATATGTCTCTGTCCACTGCTGGGAGTCGTCTGCACCCACCCCCATGTCTCTGTCCACTGCTGGGAGTCCTGTGCACCCACCCCCATATGTCTGGACACTGCTGGTATTCATCTGCACACACCCCTCATCTTGCAGGCCACTGCTGGGAGTCCTGTGCACCCACCCCCATATGTCTGGACACTGCTGGGAGTCCTCTGCACCCACCCCCATATGTCTCTGTCCACTGCTGGGAGTCATCTGCACCCACCCCCATGTCTCTGTCCACTGCTGGGAGTCCTGTGCACCCACCCCCATATGTCTGGACACTGCTGGTATTCATCTGCACACATCCCTCACATTGTAGGCCACTGCTGGGAGTCCTGTGCACCCACCCCCATATGTCTCTGTCCACTGCTGGGAGTCGTCTGCACCCACCCCCATGTCTCTGTCCACTGCTGGGAGTCATGTGCACCCACCCCCATATGTCTGGACACTGCTGGGAGTCCTCTGCACCCACCCTATATGTCTCTGTCCACTGCTGGGAGTCCTCTGCACCCACCCCCACATGTCTCTGTCCACTGCTGGGAGTCCTCTGCACCCACCCTCATGTCTCTGTCCACTGCTGGGAGTCCTGTGCACCCACCCCCATATGTCTGGACACTGCTGGTATTCATCTGCACACACCCCTCATATTGCAGGAGTCCTGTGCACCCACCCCCATATGTCTGGACACTGCTGGGAGTCCTCTGCAACCACCCCCATATGTCTCTGTCCACTGCTGGGAGTCCTCTGCACCCACCCCCATATGTCTCTGTCCACTGCTGGGAGTCCTCTGCACCCACCCCCATGTCTCTGTCCACTGCTGGGAGTCCTGTGCACCCACCCCCATATGTCTGGACACCACTGGTATTCATCTGCACACACCCCTCATATTGCAGGCCACTGCTGGGAGTCCTGTGCACCCACCCCCATATGTCTCTGTCCACTGCTGGGAGTCGTCTGCACCCACCCCCATGTCTCTGTCCACTGCTGGGAGTTCTGTGCACCCACCCCCATATGTCTGGACACTGCTGGTATTCATCTGCACACACCCCTCATATTGCAGGCCACTGCTGGGAATCCTGTGCACCCACCCCCATATGTCTGGACACTGCTGGGAGTCCTCTGCACCCACCCCCATATGTCTCTGTCCACTGCTGGGAGTCCTCTGCACCCACCCTCATGTCTCTGTCCACTGCTGGGAGTCCTGTGCACCCACCCCCATATGTCTGGATACAGCTGGAATTCATCTGCACACACCCCTCATATTGCAGGCCACTGCTGGGAGTCCTGTGCACCCACCCCCATATGTCTGGACACTGCTGGGAGTCCTCTGCAACCACCCCCATGTCTCTGTCCACTGCTGGGAGTCCTGTGCACCCACCCCCATAAGTCTGGACACTGCTGGTATTCATCTGCACACACCCCTCATATTGCAGGCCACTGCTGGGAGTCCTGTGCACCCACCCCCATATGTCTCTGTCCACTGCTGAGAGTCGTCTGCACCCACCCCCATGTCTCTGTCCACTGCTGGGAATCGTCTGCACCCACCCCCATGTCTCTGTCCACTGCTGGGAGTCCTGTGCACCCACCCCCATATGTCTGGACACTGCTAGTATTCATCTGCACACACCCCTCATATTGCAGGCCACTGCTGGGAGTCCTGTACACCCACCCCATATGTCTGGACACTGCTGGGAGTCCTCTGCACCCACCCCCATATGTCTCTGTCCACTGCTGGGAATCGTCTGCACCCACCCCCATGTCTCTGTCCACTGCTGGGAGTCGTCTGCACCCACCCCCATGTCTCTGTCCACTGCTGGGAATCGTCTGCACCCACCCCCATGTCTCTGTCCACTGCTGGGAGTCCTGTGCACCCACCCCCATATGTCTGGATACAGCTGGAATTCATCTGCACACACCCCTCATATTGCAGGCCACTGCTGGGAGTCCTGTGCACCCACCCCCATATGTCTGGACACTGCTGGGAGTCCTCTGCAACCACCCCCATGTCTCTGTCCACTGCTGGGAGTCCTGTGCACCCACCCCCATAAGTCTGGACACTGGTGGTATTCATCTGCACACACCCCTCATATTGCAGGCCACTGCTGGGAGTCCTGTGCACCCACCCCCATATGTCTCTGTCCACTGCTGGGAGTCGTCTGCACCCACCCCCATGTCTCTGTCCACTGCTGGGAATCGTCTGCACCCACCCCCATGTCTCTGTCCACTGCTGGGAGTCCTGTGCACCCACCCCCATATGTCTGGACACTGCTAGTATTCATCTGCACACACCCCTCATATTGCAGGCCACTGCTGGGAGTCCTGTACACCCACCCCATATGTCTGGACACTGCTGGGAGTCCTCTGCACCCACCCCCATATGTCTCTGTCCACTGCTGGGAATCGTCTGCACCCACCCCCATGTCTCTGTCCACTGCTGGGAGTCCTGTGCACCCACCCCCATATGTCTGGACACTGCTGGGAGTCCTCTGCACCCACCCCCATATGTCTCTGTCCACTGCTGGGAGTCCTCTGCGCCCACCCCCATGTCTCTGTCCACTGCTGGGAGTCGTCTGCACCCACCCCCATGTATCTGTCCACTGCTGGGAGTGGACTGCACCCACCCCAATGTCTCTGTCCACTGCTGGGAGTCCCATGCACCCACCCCCATATGTCTGGACACTGCTGGTATTCATCTGCACACACCCCCATGTCTCTGTCCACTGCTGGGAGTCCTCTGCACACCCCCATGTCTCTGTCCACTGCTGGGAGCCGGCTGCACCCACCCCCATGTCTCTGTCCAGTGCTGGGAGTCCTGTGCACCCACCCCCATATGTCTGGACACTGCTGGTATTCATCTGCACACACCCCTCATATTGCAGGCCACTGCTGGGAGTCCTGTGCACCCACCCCCATATTTCTCTGTCCACTGCTGGGAGTCGTCTGCACCCACCCCCATGTCTCTGTCCACTGCTGGGAGTCATGTGCACCCATCCCCATATGTCTGGACACTGCTGGGAGTCCTCTGCACCCACCCCCATATGTCTCTGTCCACTGCTGGGAGTCGTCTGCACCCACCCCCATGTCTCTGTCCACTGCTGGGAGTCCTGTGCACCCACCCCCATATGTCTGGACACTGCTGGTATTCATCTGCACACACCCCTCATATTGCACGCCACTGCTGGGAGTCCTGTGCACCCACCCCCATATGTCTCTGTCCACTGCTGGGAGTCGTCTGCACCCACCCCCATGTCTCTGTCCACTGCTGGGAGTCCTGTGCACCCACCCCCATATGTCTGTACACTGCTGGTATTCATCTGCACACACCCCTCATATTGCAGGCCACTGCTGGGAGTCCTGTGCACCCACCCCCATATGTCTGGACACTGCTGGGAGTCCTCTGCACCCACCCCCATATGTCTCTGTCCACTGCTGGGAGTCATCTGCACCCACCCCCATGTCTCTGTCCACTGCTGGGAGTCCTGTGCACCCACCCCCATATGTCTGGACACTGCTGGTATTCATCTGCACACATCCCTCACATTGTAGGCCACTGCTGGGAGTCCTGTGCACCCACCCCCATATGTCTCTGTCCACTGCTGGGAGTCGTCTGCACCCACCCCCATGTCTCTGTCCACTGCTGGGAGTCATGTGCACCCACCCCCATATGTCTGGACACTGCTGGGAGTCCTCTGCACCCACCCCATATGTCTCTGTCCACTGCTGGGAGTCCTCTGCACCCACCCCCACATGTCTCTGTCCACTGCTGGGAGTCCTCTGCACCCACCCTCATGTCTCTGTCCACTGCTGGGAGTCCTGTGCACCCACCCCCATATGTCTGGACACTGCTGGTATTCATCTGCACACACCCCTCATATTGCAGGAGTCCTGTGCACCCACCCCCATATGTCTGGACACTGCTGGGAGTCCTCTGCAACCACCCCCATATGTCTCTGTCCACTGCTGGGAGTCCTCTGCACCCACCCCCATATGTCTCTGTCCACTTCTGGGAGTCCTCTGCACCCACCCCCATGTCTCTGTCCACTGCTGGGAGTCCTGTGCACCCACCCCCATATGTCTGGACACCACTGGTATTCATCTGCACACACCCCTCATATTGCAGGCCACTGCTGGGAGTCCTGTGCACCCACCCCCATATGTCTCTGTCCACTGCTGGGAGTCGTCTGCACCCACCCCCATGTCTCTGTCCACTGCTGGGAGTTCTGTGCACCCACCCCCATATGTCTGGACACTGCTGGTATTCATCTGCACACACCCCTCATATTGCAGGCCACTGCTGGGAATCCTGTGCACCCACCCCCATATGTCTGGACACTGCTGGGAGTCCTCTGCACCCACCCCCATATGTCTCTGTCCACTGCTGGGAGTCCTCTGCACCCACCCTCATGTCTCTGTCCACTGCTGGGAGTCCTGTGCACCCACCCCCATATGTCTGGATACAGCTGGAATTCATCTGCACACACCCCTCATATTGCAGGCCACTGCTGGGAGTCCTGTGCACCCACCCCCATATGTCTGGACACTGCTGGGAGTCCTCTGCAACCACCCCCATGTCTCTGTCCACTGCTGGGAGTCCTGTGCACCCACCCCCATAAGTCTGGAGACTGCTGGTATTCATCTGCACACACCCCTCATATTGCAGGCCACTGCTGGGAGTCCTGTGCACCCACCCCCATATGTCTCTGTCCACTGCTGGGAGTCGTCTGCACCCACCCCCATGTCTCTGTCCACTGCTGGGAATCGTCTGCACCCACCCCCATGTCTCTGTCCACTGCTGGGAGTCCTGTGCACCCACCCCCATATGTCTGGACACTGCTAGTATTCATCTGCACACACCCCTCATATTGCAGGCCACTGCTGGGAGTCCTGTACACCCACCCCATATGTCTGGACACTGCTGGGAGTCCTCTGCACCCACCCCCATATGTCTCTGTCCACTGCTGGGAATCGTCTGCACCCACCCCCATGTCTCTGTCCACTGCTGGGAGTCCTGTGCACCCACCCCCATATGTCTGGACACTGCTGGTATTCATCTGCACACACCCCTCATATTGCAGGCCACTGCTGGGAGTCCTGTGCACCCACCCCATATGTCTGGACACTGCTGGGAGTCCTCTGCACCCACCCCCATATGTCTCTGTCCACTGCTGGGAGTCGTCTGCACCCACCCCTATGTCTCTGTCCACTGCTGGGAGTCCTGTGCACCCACCCCCATATGTCTGGACACTGCTGGTGTTCATCTGCACACACCCCTCATATTGCAGGCCACTGCTGGGAGTCCTGTGCACCCACCCCCATATGTCTGGACACTGCTGGGAGTCCTCTGCACCCACCCCCATATGTCTCTGTCCACTGCTGGGAATCGTCTGCACCCACCCCCATGTCTCTGTCCACTGCTGGGAGTCCTGTGCACCCACCCCCATATGTCTGGACACTGCTGGTATTCATCTGCACACACCCCTCATATTGCAGGCCACTGCTGGGAGTCCTGTACACCCACCCCCATATGTCTGGACACTGCTGGGAGTCCTCTGCACCCACCCCATATGTCTCTGTCCACTGCTGGGAGTCCTCTGCACCCACCCCCATATGTCTCTGTCCACTGCTGGGAGTCCTCTGCACCCACCCCCATGTCTCTGTCCACTGCTGGGAGTCCTGTGCACCCACCCCCATATGTCTGGACACTGCTGGTATTCATCTGCACACACCCCTCATATTGCAGGCCACTGCTGGGAGTCCTGTGCACCCACCCCCATATGTCTGGACACTGCTGGGAGTCCTCTGCACCCACCCCCATATGTCTCTGTCCACTGCTGGGAATCATCTGCACCCACCCCCATGTCTCTGTCCACTGCTGGGAGTCCTGTGCACCCACCCCCATATGTCTGGACACTGCTGGTATTCACCTGCACACACCCCTCATATTGCAGGCCACTGCTGGGAGTCCTGTACACCCACCCCCATATGTCTGGACACTGCTGGGAGTCCTCTGCACCCACCCCATATGTCTCTGTCCACTGCTGGGAGTCCTCTGCACCCACCCCCATATGTCTCTGTCCACTGCTGGGAGTCCTCTGCACCCACCCCCATGTCTCTGTCCACTGCTGGGAGTCCTGTGCACCCACCCCCATATGTCTGGACACTGCTGGTATTCATATGCACACACCCCTCATATTGCAGGTCACTGCTGGGAGTCCTGTGCACCCACCCCCATATGTCTGGACACTGCTGGGAGTCCTCTGCAACCACCCCCATATGTCTCTGTCCACTGCTGGGAGTCCTCTGCACCCACCCCCATATGTCTCTGTCCACTGCTGGGAGTCCTCTGCACCCACCCGCATGTCTCTGTCCACTGCTGGGAGTCCCGGGACCCACCTCCATATGTCTGGACACCGCTGGTATTCATCTGCACACACCCCTCATATTGCAGGCCACTGCTGGGAGTCCTGTGCACCCACCCCCATATGTCTGGACAGTGCTGGGATTCCTCTGCAACCACCCCCATATGTCTCTGTCCACTGCTGGGAGTCCTCTGCACCCACCCCCATATGTCTCTGTCCACTGCTGGGAGTCCTCTGCACCCACCCCATGTCTCTGTCCACTGCTGGGAGTCATATGCACCCACCCCCATATGTCTGTCCACTGCTGGTATTCATCTGCACACACCCCTCATATTGCAAGCCACTGCTGGGAGTCCTGTGCACCCACCCTCATATGTCTGGACACCGCTGGTATTCATCTGCACACACACCTCATATTGCAGGCCACTGCTGGGAGTCCTGTGCACCCACCCCCATATGTATGGACACTGCTGGTATTCATCTGCACACACACCTTATATTGCAGGCAACTGCTGGGAGTCCTCTGCACCCACCCCCATGTCTCTGTCCACTGCTGGGAGTTCTCTGCACCCACCCCCATGTCTCTGTCCACTGCTGGGAGTCCTATGCACCCACCCCCAAGTCTCTGTCCACTGTTGGGAGTCCTATGCACCTACACCCATGTCTCTGTCCACTGCTGGTATTAATCTGCACCCACCCCTATATGTATGACCACTGCTGGGAATCCTCTGCACCCACCCACCCACCCACCCCCTTGGAGCAGTACACTGCCGGCCTGGACCTACACACACACCAATATGAAGGTAAAATGCAGGGCCAGTCCGTAAGCCCTCATTCCTGGCGTGTGTCCGCCTCGTATCCTAAATGTACTGGTGCCATAGGAGTACGTGTGAAACGAACCGTACTCACGCATTCATTGCGTGTGTACGGTCTGTATCACTGTTCTACTGGTGCCGTAGGGGTACGTGTGGAACGCACCGTACCCATGCATTCATTGCGTGTGTATGGTCCGTATCACTGTTCTACTGGTGCCGTAGTGGTATGTGTGGAACGCACCGTACCCACACATTCATTGCGTGTGTATGGTCCGTATCACTGTTCTACTGGTGCCGTAGGCGTACATGTGGAACGCACCGTACCCACGCATTCATTGCGTGTGTAATGTCCGGATCACTGTTCTACTGGTGCCATAGGGGTACGTGTGGAACGTACCGTACCCATGCATTCATTGCATGTGTACGGTCTGTATCACTGTTCTACTGGTGCCGTAGGGGTACGTGTGGAACGCACCGTACCCGAACATTCATTGCGTGTGTACCGTCCGTATCACTGTTCTACTGGTGCATTAGGGGTATTTGGGGAACGCACTGTACCCACAGATTCATTGCGTGTGTACGGTCCGTATCACTGTTCTACTGGTGCCGTAGGGGTACGTGTGAAACGCACCGTACCCATGCATTCACGGCGTGTGTACGGTCCGTATCACTGTTCTACTGGTGCCATAGGGGTACGTGTGGTATGCACCGTACCCACGCATTCATTGCGTGTGTACGGTCCGTATCACTGTTCTACTGGTGCTAGGGGTAGGTGTGCAACGCACAGTACACGTCCACTTCACTTCCGTTGTTACGCTATGCAGGGGTTGCTGGCCACGCCCCCCCAAGTGACCCGACCCTGGTGGTAATGTATGGACTCCGTATTGTAGGTTTTGCTATGGGTATGGGGTATGTTTCCTGCCCCTCAACCCCCTGGCCCCTGGGTGTTGCTCTCACCTTCTGCGGCGTGTGTGTCGGGTCCGGTGCACCAGGTCGTAGGCTAGGAGGACCGGGATGACACGTATGATGGGGTTCATGACGTGTACGTCACGTACCGGGGCTCCGTTGCGTAGCGGTTCACATCGGACTCTGCTTTTCCGGCTGTGTTTGGCTCCCGTAAAAAAAGAGCCATACGGAGTGACGTAGGGATGATTCGTACTTGCTGGGCTGGAAATCGCTGCTTGAATGCATCCGGACGTCGCGTACAAGCTGTTTCGGATCAGAATCGTTGTTTTTTTTTAACCTTAAGGTGTTTTGTACGAAACGTACGGAAATAGGCTTTCTGTACGAATCGTACTTCCTATGTTGTACGGACAGTTTACCGGGTACGAGTCGCACGGAGAAAATGCTCCGTACAACGATTCGTACGGCCTTTTCCCAGGATTGGAATCGGCCCCCTAGTGTTTTATAAAATCACTATTACAACTATACAGTTATCCATATAGTCACTCATACAATCACTGAGTCTTATGAATACTTATTTATATACAACAACTGACACATACACTGGCTTTTATTTTTCTAGTTTTTTGGACATGTACCATTGAGACATATATTTCCTCATCGCCACACCCATAAAGATATTTACTCACCCAAACAACTGTTATAACATGTAGTTTTAACTTCATATACCTACTGAGTCAACTATTCACATATCTATGGGCATCACACACCCCCCACCAAACCACACACACATTCACTAATATGTGACATCATCAGCAGTGGATTGCGGGCGCGCAAGATGTAGTTAGTACAACTAACTATATCGGAGGAATTTCAATGGTTTTGTTCGAGTGAAATGTCCAGCTAACTATAACACCCCTAAAACCTATTGTATTTTCATTGAATTTCTAAGGTTTTTTAAATGCTAATTCCTAACTATATCAGGCCTGAAACCTATGGTTTTTTCAGTGAATATATATATATATATATATATATATATATATATATATTCACTGAAAAAACCATGGGTTTCACACACGTTATAGTTAGGAATTAGCATTTAAAAAACCTTAGAAATTCAGTGAAAAAACCATGGGTTTCACACACGTTATAGTTAGGAATTAGCATTTAAAAAACCTTAGAAATTCAGTGAAAAAACCATAGGTTTCACACATGTTATAGTTAGCTGGACATTTTACTCGTAAAAAACCAATGAAATTCCCCCGTTATAGTTAGTTCAGCTAACTATAACTCGCGCGCCCGCAATGCACTGCTGATGACGTCACATATTACATCACTCATGACATGGTCAGTGACATCACTCATGACATCACTGATGACATCTCAAATGACATCACTGATGACATCACTGATGACATCATCCAGTGAATGTGTGTGTTTCTGAAAATTAAATATGTTTTATATATGTATATCTCAAGGTCGATGGAAGAATAAATGGGTATATAAGTGTCTAAATGGATGATTTGTTTTTGAAAAATTGATTGTGTAACTGACTGATTAAGTGTATCATAGTGAATACATGGCTTAGTGAGTAATGTTTAAATATGTAAATATCTGTATCAGTCTCTCACTTTGTGTATAAGTGGCTGCATGGGTTGGTGAGTAGCTACATGGGTGTCTATATAGGTTATTAGTTGGTTTTATGAGTATCAGTCTGAGTGTCTGCATGGTTCGGTGGGGGTATTACGTAGTGCATAGGTGCATGAATGAATGACTCACTCTTTGTATGTGTTGAAGACAGCATGTGTGCAGGACTCTATGGGTGGATGAGTGAGTGTATGGGTGTGTTAGTGAGTGAATGACTGTCTCAATAGTGTCTTTATGAGTAACTACATATGTTTTAAACTAGTATATGTGACTATTGATGTATATAAGCGAGTATATGTGAGAATGAGAGATTGAAAGAGTTCCTGTATGAATAAGTATGTGTTTCTATAAGTGATTGTTTTAAAGACTAAGTATGTGTAAGTTTCCGTAGAAGTAAGTGTGGTGGTGTGTGTATAACTGTATATGCAAGTAAATGTATGTTTGATTCTTTATTAGCATGAGTGACTATGTGTGTGAGTACCTCTATGTATGAGTGGCATTGTGTAACAGGATGTATAGGTGTATGAGTACATATGATGAGTGAGTACATGTATGAGTGATTGTATAGGACTGTTGGTGAATGAGTGGATGTGTATTTGGATCAAAGAATTACTATATAGGTTGTTGTTACTGGTAAAGGTATGTCCATTGTTTTTAAAATTTTAATTTCTATTTTTGAATGTGTGTATCAAAGGTTATATTAGGGGAAGAGGAGGTCTGCCACTCTATCACAAGGATGATGTCATCAGTGATGTCATCAGTGATGTCATTTGAGATGTCATCAGTGATGTCATCAGTGATGTCACTGACCATGTCATGAGTGATGTAATATGTGACGTCATCAGCAGTGCATTGCGGGCGCGCGAGTTATAGTTAGCTGAACTAACTATAACGGGGGAATTTCATTGGTTTTTTACGAGTAAAATGTCCAGCTAACTATAACATGTGTGAAACCTATGGTTTTTTCACTGAATTTCTAAGGTTTTTTAAATGCTAATTCCTAACTATAACGTGTGTGAAACCCATGGTTTTTTCACTGAATTTCTAAGGTTTTTTAAATGCTAATTCCTAACTATAACGTGTGTGAAACCCATGGTTTTTTCAGTGAATTTGCAAGGTTTTTTAAATGCTAATTCCTAACTGTAACGTGTGTGAAACCCATGGTTTTTTCAGTGAATTTGCAAGGTTTTTTAAATGCTAATTTTTTTTTTTCTTCTATTTTTTTAAACATATTTTTAATTTAATGTTCTAACCTTTTATAAAGACTATGGTTAAATTTTTAAAATTCTTTAATATGTTTTTTTAAATATATTTCATAAAATAAACATGTAAAATTTATTTGCAGTACATTTTTTCCTTTTTTTTTTTTTTTAGTACGCGTACCGTAAGCTTACGGTAAGCGTACGGTTTACGCAACGTCCGTAATTTATCTACGCCGTTTGCGTATATTTACGCAATTTGTGTAGCCGCGCGTACTATGCGTGGGTCGTGTACGCGTATACGCTACACGTGCACGTTACGCGGAAGTGTCGGGGAGTGACTGTTAAGCGCATGCGCGCAAGCGTGTGTCTTTTTTACGCGCATGCGTACTTTTGCCGTAAGCGTACCGTAAGCGTACGGTAGGTCATGTGATCATGAAACACAACTTTTGATTGGTTGAAACTACTTTCAGTTCTAGAACTCTCCTACACCACACCCATTCCCCTCATTTCTGCTTGTGATCCCTTAGGAGAAGGAGCTGGGTTGTCTTTGTGATACGATGGCAGAACAGCAGAGCTCTTCTGAGAGTGAGGCTAGCACTAGCAGCACTACCTTGAGGCAGAGAGCGAGGAAACAAAAGACCTCTTATGTATGGGATTATTTTACTTTTCCTGAAGGCCAGCAAAAGGTAAATGCACCCTTAGTGACTTGCAAGCTGTGTAAGCGTGTACTTTCAAGAGGTAATCCTGACAGGAAGTATTCCTTTGGGAATCATACCATGATGACACAGAAGGACACATGCTCGACTTACTGGAGGTAACCCTTCAGTAAGTCAACCAAGCACATTCACAGCAGCTCAGCCTGGACCATCATCTGCAGGGCCGAGTCCTTCTTCTGCAGGTCAGGTGAGCCCTTCATCTGTGGGGGGAGCATCTCCTTTTGCTGGCCCTCTGAAAATTAACCCTCGATTTCTGAGGGTTGATATTCGATGCGCCTCTTGTCATGATCTAATTTGTCATAGGGAGACCAGTGTTTCCCTAGTGAACCTCAAAATAGATCAGCACACTTGTCGCAGAGACTAATTTTCCCATTCTTTCTTTCCTCTCTCCCTGCATGAAGACAACGGCTCTTCTAAGAGCCAACCTTATCTTTCATCTTTTTTTTATATATGTTTTTAAAAACTTTTTTTTTTTTTTTTACCGTACGCGTACGGTGCGCGTAATTTTTTTTTTTTTTTTTAAAAACACTAAAAATCAATTATCACATTACAAGGTCTTTGAGAGACTACAATTATTATTATTGACTTACCATACCCACTCAAAAAAATATTTATTCTTTTTTTTTTTTTTTAAATTGCTTTAAAAATGGTTCTAGTTTTCGAAAATTTTCTATATCAATCTGAAAAAAAAGAAAAAAATATTAATATTTTTTAAACATTTTAAAATACAGTACACATATTAACATATTTACCAAAAAATATTTTTGCCTTATTTTTGCTGTTTTCAGAATATATTGCATTTCACTATAAATTGTGAAAGCAATTGCATTCATCATTTAACAGCGCTAAAAAAAAAAATAACAATCTCAAAGATTGTATTAAAAAAGCCCAGAATCTCTTCTCACTTAAACTTAACATTACAGAAATGCATAATATTCTAAAAAAATATCATCAAAAAACAATACTTATTTCTTTAAAATACCGTCTGATATTTTTGTTTCAGAAGTATAATCACAATATTATATCTCAAATAACTCCACAATACATCTGATTCCATTTCCTTTAGGCCAAATAGTAATTTTAAAATTCTTTTTTGATTAAATTTCCAATGGTAATCCAATAAAATTCTAAAGTTTAATTTGTACAGATCTCACCGATTCTCTGTAACATTTTGGTTCCCGAAAGATTTATTAATAATTTATTAAGTCCACAATAGAATTGGTTACTTTTCCGCATGGCCAAATAGTAATTTTAAAAATCTTTTTTGAAAAAATTTCCAATGCACTCCAATAACATTCCAAAATTTAAATTGTGCAGATGTTACCGATTTTCTCTAAATTTTTGGTTTTTGAAAGTTTCATAAAAAATTAAAAAAGTCCACATTACAATTGGTTATCTTTCCATTAGGCCAAATGATAATTTAAAAAATCTTTTTTTTTGAAAATTCAAATGATAATCCAATAAAATGGTAAAATTGTTTTGTCCAGATCTTGCCAAGTCTCTCTAAAATTTAGGTTTCAGGAAGATTAGATAGGAATTTGCTAAATCAAAAGGCAAACGTTGCTTGAAAATCAATTGGGAATCATTACACAGTGTCCAGCCTTTTTCACATTTAAGATAAACTGTGTAATGTCCAGAAGTAACAGTAGGTCCTTCATGGAAAATTATTGCAACAGTTACAAAAGTTTTTCCTGAAATTGATAATTGCTGTCCTGTAAACTTCTTTATTAAAGTATCCAATTTTGAACCATCAGCTCTACATCGTTGCATCATTAAAATTACATACTGTCCGTATTCCTTTAAAATTAATGTTGAAAACATGTCAGATTGACACTCACCGCATTGCATGCTATGATTAGCATCTTTAACTAATTTTGCAAAAGTGACTGTTTTACTCTCTGGCAATGTCAAATAAATAAACCTTTCATTATCAACATTAGAGCCACATATATTATAACAGTTTTCACAACTATGTTCCCATTTATAAGAGAGACCAAATAAAATATCAATTGCAACTTCTTCTTCTTCCAGTACCTGAAGAAAATACATCAAAAATTTGTGTGCATCTTGCTGTTCATTTTGAGAAAACTGTGTTCGTCCTGAACATACATCTAAAAGTTTTCTAATTTCAGTAGCACTTTCTATTTGAGTTTTATCATTACTCAGCTTTTGAAAAAGGAGACTCAGCTCAGAACAGAATCTTTTTCCCTGATTTACTATTATCTGCTCTTGCAAACTTTCCAGATAAAATGCAACATTCAGCACTACATTTGCGTAGCAGTTGACACCAGAGCTATTTTCAAAATGACATCCTACAACCTGTTCTTCTTTTTCCTTACTCTTTTTGCTTGCAATTACATCACTCCTCTTTTTTTTCCTCCTCTCTACATCGTCATCACAGATATTCTCATTTCTCCTTTTACGAGAAACTACACGTTTCTCCAACACAGGATACTGACCTAAATGAGGAGCATAGCTTCTTCTTAATCTATTATACTCCTTTACACAATTTGCATCAGCACTAACTTTTGAGTCATCAAAGTCTATCATGAGTAAACCTGATAATGTTTTCACTCGTGACAAAGCAACATATGCCATACCTTCTTTGAACACAGTTGAACCAATGTTCACAAATGCACAATCTACAGTCAATCCTTGAGACTTGTGAATAGTTACAGCATATGCTAGCGAAAACGGAAACTGCTTCCTACGTACATATAAGTCTTTCACAAGCATGAAACGAACTGTACAACGACAAATGTCTTTAACTTCTTCTATCTGATCAAATTTTATTTTTAAACATTCAATTCCATCTTTTTTCTGATAATTTTTTTTTTTTTTTTTTTTTTTTTAATTTTTTTTATTGAACAATAATTCGATTACAAGCACGGGCCTACAACCACCAGGGCCGGCCGCTAAGTACAGAATGAAATATACATTTATCAAAGCTGCAGTCGGTTCCCGGGGGTCGGCCCCGTAGTGAGTCCGGATAGTTCTAGAGGCACAGGAGACTTAGATCAAACAAACACAGAAAACTAAAAGAAAAACAAAAGGCGAGGCATAAAGACAAACGGCGCAGGTCAGGCTTCCTCCGGGGAACTCCAAGTCAGACCATTAAGCAGCACACGAAAGGAAGGAGTACCGGGAGGCTGGGGACGGGGGGGGGGGCCAAGGGAACTGAACGTCCATATGTAGTCATTCCAAAAGGTGCCCGGAACCGTCAAGGGTCAGGGGGACATGGCGATATCGGTGTCCACCAGGGGGGGCGTACAGATACCCCCGCGATAAGCATTCCATTGCCCCCAGATTCTGCCCCATGCCCCCGGCTTACCACGGGCAACATACACAGTCTTCTCCCTGAACATACACCAGTCCATATTCTCCTTCCATACTGACACGGTGGGCGGCCGCTGGGCACCCCAAAGCTGCGCTATATCTCTCTTGGCAATCATGTTCCCCAGGGCCGCCCACCGAGTCTGAGCCGCGCTATAATCATTGGGCTCCCACACATTCAGGACACAGCGACGCACCTCCGGCAGCAGCACAACCCCAGTGACCTGTCCCATAACCGTATGTACCCGGCGCCAGTAGTCCGCCACCTCGCGGCACTCCCACAGGATATGGAGAAAGGTGGCACTGAGCCCACAACCCCGCTTACAGAGCCCATCGTCGGAATATCCCATCGAGACCAAGCGAGGACCCGTCACATACACCCGGTGAAGAATCTTAAGCTGTACCAACCGGAGACGGGCTGGAATGGCGACCTCTTTGGGGGACGACAGTGCAGACTGCCAGTCCTCGTCGTCCAATTCCACCCCATCCCCCGTCCAAGCCTCCCGAAGGCGCACCAAGAGGTCAGCCCGATGATTAATCAGTTTCTTATAAATTAAAGAAATAGTGCTGTCCGGGACATGTCCGTCAAGTATGCGGTCCTCGAGGGGCGAGGAAACCGGGATCGTGGTCCCCTCTCCAAAGACCGAGAGCAGGGCGTGTCGAACCTGGGCATAGCGGAAGAACTCCCTGTCCGTAAGCTCATATTCGGCCTGAAGAGCCGCGAAAGTCTTAACCGCGCCCTTATGCCACAGGTCTCCCACTTTGCTGATACCAATCGTGTCCCACTGGTCAAACCCCTTCGTAGTCCAGAGGCTCCCCAGGCGTTCGGAGGCAAACAAAGGAGTAGCACATGTCAGTCGCTCACCCCAGCCCGTGGCCGCAGTGGCGGCCCTCCAGGTCCGCACAGCGATCTTAGTAGGACCCGTAAGGGTCCGGCCAGCCGAGCGGGAGTACAGCGCCCTGTTATAGTCCCCGCCGGGAAGCAGGAACTTGTCCATCTCATACGCCGGGTTCAGGCCAGGCGCATACGTGGCATGGTTGATGGCCGAAAGCTGCGCGGCCCAATAATACCTGCGAATGTCGGGAAGCGCGATGCCCCCGTCATACCAGGGGAGAGTAAGCTTAGCAAGAGCAATACGCGCCCGCCCGTCCCACACCAGTCTCCTCTGCAGGCTCTCTACCTCCCGAAAGTAGGCCACTGGGATGACGTCGAAGGAATTCTGGAGTGCATAGAGGAACCTGGGAAGGGACATCATTTTGAACAGCGCGGCCCGACCCAGCGGGGACAGGGGCAGCCTGCACCACCGGGCCGTATCCTCTCGCAATCGCCGAAGCGGACGCAGGAGATTCAGCTCATAGCGAGCCACCGGGTCCAGCGAAACGTATATCCCCAGGTACTTAAAGCCGCTCAGTGATACCTGGATCGGAAGCCGAGGCGGTAGGAGTGGAGGACCACCGGAGATCGGATAGACGCAGGATTTAGACCAATTGATCGTGAGACCCGAATTACTCCCAAAGGAAGTCAAAACGTCAAAGAGGACGTTGAGCGACTGCCGCGGTGAGGTGAGATATAGGAGAATATCGTCCGCATACAGCGAAACCCGATCTTCAAAGCCCGGGGCCCACCGGATCCCTCGAAGCGAGGGCTCCCAGCGGAGCCAAGCCGCGAGTGGCTCCAGGGCGAGAGCGAAGAGCAAAGGGGACAACGGGCATCCCTGCCTCGTGCCCCTGCCGAGGGCAAAGGGCCGAGAGACCCGCCCGTTCACCACCACCTGAGCCATGGGTCCCGTATACAGAAGCTTCACCCAGCCAATAAATCCTTCCCCAAAGCCAAATTTAGCCAAGACAGCCCAGAGGAATGGCCACTCGATGGTGTCAAAAGCCATCGTGGCATCCAAAGAAACCAGCACGGCCGGTTCGGAGAGGAGCTCCGCCCTGGCAAGGGCGCCATGAAGACGCCGCAAGTTAAGAGCGGTGTTACGATGCGGGATGAATCCGCATTGGTCCGGATGAATCAGATCGCACACTACGCTCAACAGACGATTAGCAAGGACTTTCGCCAGGATCTTAGGCTCCGCATTTAGCAGTGAAATAGGCCGGTAAGAAGTACAGCGATCTCGCGGCTTGTCCTCCTTGGGGATAACGACTATCGTGGCCAAACGCTGATCGGCCGGGAGGGAACCCGCCGCCAGAGACTCACGGAACATGCGACTGAGGAAGGGCGCAAGCTTGTCAGGGCGCAATTTATATAGCTCAATGGGCAGACCGTTGGGACCCATAGCCTTGCCCGAGCGAAGGGAGCGGATCGCGGTCGCTATTTCATCCACCGACAAGGGGGCGTCCAGCCGCTCACGGTCCTCAACGGACAGGCAGGGCACGGCGATATCCCTCAGTAGAAGGCGAGAGTCGTCCTCATCCCTGTCAGTCACTGGGGAGTACACAGCCCGGAGGTGGTCGGCAAAACATTCCACAATCTCGTCAGGCTCCGTCACACACACACCATCCGCAGCACGCAACTCCGGGACCACACGATTCACTCTCTCCTTCCTGTCCAGCCACACGATCAACTTTCCCGCCTTGTCCCCGGCATCGTACAGTCGACCCTGCTGCTCCCTATACATAGTTTTGGCCGCGTCAGTGACCAGGGACCTATATTCACACTGTTTCAGGCTGAGGGCATGGAGCCCGTCCGGAGTAACATTCGCCTCCAAGGCCGACTCCAGCCCCAAGATGTCAGTCTCCAGCCTCACCACTGCCTCACTCTTGACCCTCTTAGCCACCACTATCTGGGAAAGGGCGTGTCCGCGGATCACGGTTTTAAAGGCTTCCCACAGGGACATTGCAGAAGACACCGACCCCTCGTTATCCAGGAAGTATTGGTCCATAGCCTTAACCAGGCTGTCACGAGTCGTAGGGTCTCGCAGGTACCATGGGTTAATGGGAGCGATCCGCCCTGCAGACCGCGGCCCGGTGTCAAAAACAAGCCACAGCGGAGAATGGTCGGAGATACCCCGCGCCAGGTGCCTAACCTCTCGAATCCGACCAGTCTGCGCCGCGGGCATAAGGAAGTAGTCTAACCTAGAGAGACTCCCATGCGCCCCCGAGTGAAAGGTGAATTGACATTGGGTCGGATGCATTAATCTCCAACTATCCACCAGGCCGAAGGTCTCCAGCATCCCACCCAGCCATGCCTGGGCAGCGGGGAGGGTCCTTGGTGGGTGACGATCCAGTTCACCCGAAACCACAGAATTAAAGTCCCCGCCCATGAGCAGGAGGCTGTCCGGAAGGTCAAGCAGCATTCGACCCAAGTCGGTGAAGGTGGAGTTCTGGAGGCCCGGGGGGACGTAAACTGAAACCAGGGCAAGGGGCTGCCCCTCCCACCTCCCAATCAAACACACATAGCGCCCTCTGTCATCCGAGACTATCTTAGTGATCTCCACCGGAAGTGAGGTTCGCAGCAGAATGCCCACCCCCCTGGAACCAGTTGTGAAACCAGAATGGGCCACGAGGCGGTATCCTCCCCTGTTCATTGCATGACAAACATTGCCCACCAGATGCGTCTCCTGGAGAAACACCACATCAGGAGTCAAACGACGCAAATATTGCAGTACTACACCCCGCTTGATACGGTCCCCCAACCCATTGACGTTCCATGACATAAGCCTCAACCCGTCCCCCCCCATCCCCCCCAATAGATCAAGGGTCCCCCAGCCTGCAGCACAGTTCCCAAATGAGGACAAAAATCAGTACCTCGCCCTGTAAACAAAAAACACACAGCAAAACAAACCCTCCTCCCCCCCAACCCCACCCCAGGACCAACTCCCCCCACCCTGCACCCCTGCGGGCCAAAAAACCCCCCCAACTTGCAGTGTGCCTGTCGCTCCACTAACCCCATTCTACGAAAAGAACCCAGAGGAGGTAAGGGACCCGTCCCCGCCCGCCCCCCTCACTGGTCCTGGTAAAACACAATATGCAAATGAAATAAGACCCGACTGTACAGTGCAAAAAAAGGGCAAAATCAAGGACCAAAAGTCATTCTAAAGGGGACCCATCACCTGCGGTGCCCGCAGAGGGTCCGGGACGGCCACCTCCGTCCGGCAGAGAGTCCAGCCAGTCACTTGCAGCCACAGGAGAGTCAAAAAAGGCTGTCCGATCCCCATGTTCCACTCGGAGTTTTGCAGGGTAGAGCATCGAATACTTTAGGCCCAGCTCACGGAGACGACGCTTCACCCCTTGGAATCCCATCCGTTGTTTCTGGACCAGTTGCGTGAAGTCCGGGTAAAAATTGATGGTCGAGTTCTCATGACGAACCGGGCCGTGGGTCCGTGAGGCCTGCAGAATAGCGTCGCGGTCCCTGTAGTAGAACAGTTTGGCCACGATAGGCCTCGGGGGGGCCCCCGGCCGTGGCCGACCGCCCGGAACTCGATGGGCCCGCTCCACGGCAAAGAACTTACTTAGGCCAGCCGAGGACAACTGTTTCAGGATAAGTTCCTCGACCACGAGGTCAACCGGGCGGCCGTCAGAGGACTCCGGTACACCTATGATGCGGATGTTATTGCGTCGGGCCCGTCCCTCGAAGTCCTCAAGCCGCCGGGCCATATGGTCGTTAACCACCCTGATGTCTCCAAGCGCGGCCCGCAGATCCGACACATCCGCACCGAGGGTGGAGGTCCGTGCGTCGAGAGCCTGGACCTTCTCGTTAGTTTTGGAGAGGTCGGCCCGGATCAGGGTGACATCGATCGCGACAGTGTCAATCTTACGGGCCAGGGCCTCGTATTGCGTCGCGATGGTTTCCCTGATGCCATCAATGGCGCCCATAATGTCCTGCAAGGATAGTTCCGTCGTGGCGGTCGCGCCTCCTTCCGCAGTATCCGAGGGGAGGCCAGCAGCGCCAGAGGGCCCCCTGCCCTGGGTGTAGCGGTCCATGTTATTGCTCTGGACTGCCCCCCCGCGGAGGGAAGCCTTGGTCTTGCGGCCCTCGGGACCCCCTTTGCCCCCCATGTGAACACGGTCACCCGAGGGGACCTCCAATCAAGAGGTGTAAGGCACCAGCAAGAAGACCACAAAATGTCGGTATAGGGGGTCCGAGGCGATAGGCGCTCTAGTGGCAGCTGAAAGAAAACCTCATGCAGAGGCCCAGGAAGCACCTCTCCACCCCGAGCGCACCCCCCTGCCGGTCTCCTGAAGTGCAAAACCGAAACCGAAAGTGGTGGATCGGCAGCTGGCACCGCGCTGAAGCCGCTGTTGTTCAATTGCAGCCCGGTCCCTCGGGTCACCTTCACCCCGGTCACCTCCGTCGGGTGGGTCCCAAAAGTTCCGACGACGACAACTCAGGAATCCCAGGTCCGATTTGAGTTTTGAAAAGAGATATACGCTCAGCTGGTCTTTATCTCCCAGATTCCATAAGCCACGTCAGGATATTCTCAGGATAAATTCCGAGGAGCAGAGAGGGTCCGGGGAGCCCTGTGCTCACGCGGCCATCTTGGATGCGCGCTCGGCTCCTCCCCTTTTTTCTGATAATTAATAAAACCCACAACTCTTCCCATAGCTCCATTAACTAAACCTTTTTCAACATCCAAATTTCTCCTTAAAAATACTCTACAGTTCATGCAAACGTATAGATTTTTTTCTAATCCAGCTGTTTTGGAGATGTTCTTCTCTAGTGAATCCAATTTATTTTTCAGTGTGCCTGTTACTGTGACAGTAATTCTTCCATCCTCAATTTTGTCCACTGCTTCCAATTTCCTGATCTCTTCCTTTTCCAATTTCAAAAGCTCCTCATTAAATATTGAGCATTCACGTAGAGTTGGCATTAAGCAGATGACACTTTTGTTTTCTGCAATGTTCTTGTATATCTTCTCTGCAACTATTTCTTCCTTTGGAAATAAATTATGTAGCAGCCGACTCTGTAATGCTTTTTTGCCAACTTCTGTGAGTAGTCCAATTCTGATATCTTTCAGAATACTTCCATATTCTTCATCGCTTGCTTGCCTCATATTAGTAGTAAGTTCCTTGTACTCAAAGAAGGACCAAATATTTGTATTTCCGATGCTTCCCAATGACTTCTTCGTGTCTTCATGTGTGACAGTATTAAACACTGGTTGTCCTTTAACTGGAGTAAGTTGCAAAAGATCTCCAAAAACTATGACGTGTTTTCCACCAAATAACATGTCATAGTCTGTCTTCAAAATTTGCTGCATTCTTAAATGCACAAAGGCAAGCATTAAGTTTGATACCATGCTCACCTCATCAATAATGAGAACTTGCATCTTCTTCAATACTCTTAAAACTTCCAAGGATGCTTCTCCAGTTAGCTTGTTGTATTGTATTTTGTTCTCATGCTCCACTGGTAACATTAGCAAACAATGTAAAGTGATTCCTTTTATGTTATATGCTGCTAACCCAGTTGGAGCAGTAACCACACAAGACAAAGTAGAATCCGTTTTTTGTTGTAGGTAGCTTCTGATGACTTTTATAAGGAAACTTTTTCCAGTTCCAGCTTGTCCGCTTACATACATCCTGATTGGATGAAATGATGTGCATGAGCACTCTTTTTTTTCATGTAGAAATCCGTGATCAATTTTGTTTCTGATCTCTTCATAAATTTGTTGCTGCTCTTGATTCAGTTGTCTTTCCAAATTTTGTAAGTCTATAAATTCTTCTTGAGCTTGATTCATAGCCGTTTCCACTTCATTCATGGCTATTGATGCTTCATTTTCAACGATTGGTTGTCCTAGGGGATCTTGACTGAGTGTTCCTGAACTTTGGCTGTCTTGAGAACTGTCTCTAGCTATTTCTGCTGCAATTGTAGTTTCCTGTTCAATTTCTTCATTTAACATTTGCAGATAACTTGAGAATGTACTGCATTGTATGCTGTCTTTGCAAGCATTAAAAGAATCTTCATAGCTTTGAAATTCTCCCAGTAGTTCATCCTCTGTACGCCATGGTTTAAACAACTGTAAAAGAGCCAAGTAGTAAAATTCCTTCTTGTCAGTAGTGTCGCAACTCAGCTTCCTGTGATTTATCAAACTTCCTTTTGTTTGCTTCACCAAACATCCTTCCTCACCAACGACTTTATATTTTCCATTGTTGATGTCTTCTGCGGCTTTCCGTGAATAAATGTAGTTCTGCAGCACTTCATAGAGACACATGTTCTCCAGATGTTGACTTCTCTTGGGATAATATGTGTCCAACATGTTTGATTTCAAAATATCTGTACTTTCTGGTTCATTCTCGGCCAAATATTCAATTTCTCCAACAGATTTTAGTACCCGATTACTCATTGCTGCAAGGCCTAAACTTGCCCAAATTATTCTTCTTGACTTCGAGTAGAGACTTGCAGAAGATAACCTATCTGAACATTCGTAGGATCCAATTTCTCGATGCGATAACATCTTCAAACTGAAACTGTACAGCTTCTTACTGACAGTCTTCTCGTGAGAAATCTCTTCCTACATTTCCTTCAATTCTGTTTTTTCTGATTTCGTAATGTAAGACGTTACATATCGAGCAACAGCAATGGAATTGTCAGCTACATACTGTATATCCATGTTAGCGTTCCACATGGATAAAATGACTGGGTTGTAGTCATTTATATTTTTTGATTCTTCTTTTCTTTTTAGGTTGTAGGTATTCTTAGGTGATTTTCTTGTGATAGTATGTCTCACAGCTGACATAAAACTGTTGACTCTTCCATTTGAAAGAACAGGTCTAGGAAATCCAAATCGACATTTAGTGTAGTATTTATCTTTGCTCTTGTATTTCCGTCGACAGTATTTTCCACACCGATGACTTTGGAAACGTAAAACTTGCTCCTTTAACTTTTTCTCTTCTGTGCTTTTTGGTATAGCACATGTTGCATATTCTTCAATGTAAGATAACACTGCTTCATCAGTATCTGTTCTAAACTTTGGGGCATCCTTGATCCACAACAGCATATGAATATGAGGAGCACCTCTTGCCTGGTACTCTTTTCTCCAAAAGAAATCTACTACTTCTCCAAGAGGTGGATTTTTTTTATTGCAGATGAAGGACATCATAGCCTCAAATCTATGATTGAAATATCTGCAAACATTAACCGGATCCAATGAGCACAGTTCTCCTGCTGTCTTGTATTCGATGTTTTTAATGTTTGAATTTGCCTCTCGTAGAAAATCCAGTAAATCATCCCAAGCGTACTCGGCACAGCTTAGGGTAAGGAACCATGTTGGTGTTCCTAAATTCCGTAACATGCATTTTAATTCACCATGGCGTCGGTACCAATATTCATTTGTCCCACGCTGACAAGCCATCAGATTGATCAGTTGAGTTTCCAAATGATCATCTCGGTGCTGCACTTTCTCCATAAAATCCTTAGCAGACACATTTTGTAAATGTACTCCACTTTTTAAAATGTGATTTACTGCATAAGACAGTGCAGACAAGTCGCTTTCAAATAAAAGATGGAACAAATAAGGAATACTTTGTCGAAATCTGGGATCTTCAGCATATAGTCTTGTAGTCCGATACTCAGAAGCTGGAATCTGTTCCGGACGTTCATCGTATCGTCCTCCTTTTCCTTTAGGAAACAGCTGGGGAAAACATCGAGCTTCCAAGCTCTCATCCCATACACTCACGGGAGTTCCTTTTGCTTTCTTCATCTGAAAGAGATCAATATTGTCTCCCATAACTTCTTTTGAATGAAGAGGATGTATGCTAAAATGTTCATAAATTTCTTCTTCCTTTGACTTGTCCACTTTTTCAATTTGTCCAGTTGGTGTTTCTGTGTCTTCTTGTAAATCTTCTTCTTCTTCTTCTTCTATATAAATTGATTCATAGCATTTGTTATTCCTTTTCAAATACAAATTTGCTCTTTGTACTTTCCGCACATCTACCAGCTCCTGCCAAATCTTCTTATTTTTTGTAGGTACACCATTAACCAGAATAACTAATGGTTCAGTTTCCAAAGTATCCGCATCAATAGTTTCCATATTTTTTTTCAAATCCAAGGGCAAATACACCACTCTACCTTTTAAACCTCTCAGTAAATCTGAAGGAGGTAATTTACCAGTTTTGGGCTCCATACGTACTATGGTCTGGAACGGATGAACACATTGAATGAGTATAGACTCATATGTATTTAATTCAGAAAGTTCAGCAGGAATAGCATCCAATTCTAAATTATTATGTACAGCTCTGGTCGGCATTCTATTTTCCTCTAACTTGTTGTAACAGTATTTACAAATACGCTGATCTTCACCCAAATCAAAACAATTTTCAAGAAATATATATGTGGCAAAATCCTTCCACTTATAATTATCTTCATTTTCACTCTTTCTGTAGAGATCAACATTCCTAGTTTGTTTTCTATAATGAGTTCTGCGGCAACAAATACAAGTAAAATTTGGTCTTTCATTAGAGATTATTGCAAATTTTGTTATGTGATCATTAAATGTGTTACTTACAGAGGGTTCTACATTCTCTTCCACTTCTTCCTCATTTACTGTGTCCTTCTCTGCACTGTTTTGTTCAGGACCAAAGTAACAAAACTGAATTTCATCAACAACCTTCTCTACATCTGATACCGTTCCTCGGAACAGAGCCCTATTCAATTCATTTAACTTTATTGCTGGACTTTTGGCAAAATACAACCGTCTCACAAACTTTCTCATTTCAGTATGATGAACAGCCAGCATCCTAAAATGATGGAAAACACTATTACACACTTTTCTAGATAGACAAGCCAGAGAATGACCCTGCAAACCAGTATTCTCTCTCACTCTGCATGGATCCAGACTTTGAAGCACCTTAATCTTCTGTTTTATACTTTTTTTACTATATTCTCTTAGAAACTCTCGAAATTTGTCAATAGATTCCTGACGCACAGTGCAAATACTACTACAATTCCAAGTGTACACTGGGGCTTTAGGACGTCTCCCCATAGCCTCATCTGCCATCACTTGTACCTCATCTCTTGGAACCATTATCTCCTTCTCCATTATGCAACCATTTTTTACTTCGTAAGAACGACCTCTGGTGTCAACTGCATGCAGCAAACTATTACTTTGAAAATAGCTCTCTTCATTAAAAAAAGGTTCACTACTTGAACTATGCATCCACTTTCCTAAAAACACTTTACAAAAGTTTGTTCTGTTCACTACTCTTTTCCTTTTGCTATGTGATTTCAGTACATTAACCATTTTGTCTAATGTACGCATCCTATTCAAAATTAAAATGAATAGTTTCCTTTTTAATTCTAATGCCTTTGCTGCAATGGCTTCAATTTCTTTTTTTCTTTTATTAAACTTTGTCTTTTTCTTATATTTCTTCACATCCTTCATCAAATTGGACATAACTCTTCTCTGAAACATTTTTCTACGTATCTCTTTAAACGCTGTTTTTCTATTTATATAAATCTTTTCAGTTGCAGAAGGTATATTTGCATTAACTAAATTCTCAATTTTTTCCTCTCCTTTTCTTTTCAAAACATCCTTTCCAGTACAGACATTTTGTACATTTTTCATTCTTTTGAATATATTTTTTAGAAATTGTTTTTTCTGCTTACCAGAAGATTTTTTCTTTTTCCCAACATGAGCATCTTCTACTAACTTTGGTCCTCTAGTTGTCTTCAAATATAGGTTTTTTTTGTGCGTTTTTTGAACTCTGGATTTTGTAGGCATCTTAAATTTTGTTCACTGCTCTTCAGCAATACCTGAAAAAAACTAAAAAAAAATTCCTTTATTTTATTTAAATATATTACTACATTTCTTTTCACAATAGTCACAAAACGTAATTTCTTTGCCAATTTGAATGCACACTTACTGCTCTTTTTTTTTGGCAAGTGAAAATCACTTTTACAGACTGACACATTATGAATCCACTTTTCAGATTTTTTTAAAAGCCCATGTCCAGACTGCTTTTTCAGACCACCACCATGTGTATCCTCGGTGACTGCCTACACTCCAGCAAGGGCAACCAGCCTTAGTGATGCTGAATGTATTTGCATTACAGACTGAAACCTCAAAACCCCACTCGCTTGTAAATACTGTGCATGATTATACATGGAAAGGAGCTGGGTGTGTGCTAAGAGTCTGCTTCTGCACCAAAAAAATCGCTCCCCCTTTTTCCTACTAATGCAACTGTGAAATCACCAGAGCAAAACGCAATAAATCTCTGCCTGTAATTCCTATTTGCACACAGAGTCATGTTTTCACATTAGTCACAAAACGAAATTTCTTTGCCAATTTGAATGCACACTTACTGCTCTTTTTTTTTGGCAAGTGAAAATCACTTTTACAGACTGACACATTATGAATCCACTTTTCAGATTTTTTTAAAAGCCCATGTCCAGACTGCTTTTTCAGACCACCACCATGTGTATCCTCGGTGACTGCCTACACTCCAGCAAGGGCAACCAGCCTTAGTGATGCTGAATGTATTTGCATTACAGACTGAAACCTCAAAACCCCACTCGCTTGTAAATACTGTGCATGATTATACATGGAAAGGAGTTGGGTGTGTGCTAAGAGTCTGCTTCTGCACCAAAAAAATCGCTCCCCCTTTTTCCTACTAATGCAACTGTGAAATCACCAGAGCAAAACGCAATAAATCTCTGCCTGTAATTCCTATTTGCACACAGAGTCATGTTTTCACATTAGTCACAAAACAAAATTTCTTTGCCAATTTGAATGCACACTTACTGCTCTTTTTTTTTGGCAAGTGAAAATCACTTTTACAGACTGACACATTATGAATCCACTTTTCAGATTTTTTTAAAAGCCCATGTCCAGACTGCTTTTTCAGACCACCACCATGTGTATCCTCGGTGACTGCCTACACTCCAGCAAGGGCAACCAGCCTTAGTGATGCTGAATGTATTTGCATTACAGACTGAAACCTCAAAACCCCACTCGCTTGTAAATACTGTGCATGATTATACATGGAAAGGAGCTGGGTGTGTGCTAAGAGTCTGCTTCTGCACCAAAAAAATCGCTCCCCCTTTTTCCTACTAATGCAACTGTGAAATCACCAGAGCAAAACGCAATAAATCTCTGCCTGTAATTCCTATTTGCACACAGAGTCATGTTTTCACATTAGTCACAAAACGAAATTTCTTTGCCAATTTGAATGCACACTTACTGCTCTTTTTTTTTGGCAAGTGAAAATCACTTTTACAGACTGACACATTATGAATCCACTTTTCAGATTTTTTTAAAAGCCCATGTCCAGACTGCTTTTTCAGACCACCACCATGTGTATCCTCGGTGACTGCCTACACTCCAGCAAGGGCAACCAGCCTTAGTGATGCTGAATGTATTTGCATTACAGACTGAAACCTCAAAACCCCACTCGCTTGTAAATACTGTGCATGATTATACATGGAAAGGAGCTGGGTGTGTGCTAAGAGTCTGCTTCTGCACCAAAAAAATCGCTCCCCCTTTTTCCTACTAATGCAACTGTGAAATCACCAGAGCAAAACGCAATAAATCTCTGCCTGTAATTCCTATTTGCACACAGAGTCATGTTTTCACATTAGTCACAAAACGAAATTTCTTTGCCAATTTGAATGCACACTTACTGCTCTTTTTTTTGGCAAGTGAAAATCACTTTTACAGACTGACACATTATGAATCCACTTTTCAGATTTTTTTAAAAGCCCATGTCCAGACTGCTTTTTCAGACCACCACCATGTGTATCCTCGGTGACTGCCTACACTCCAGCAAGGGCAACCAGCCTTAGTGATGCTGAATGTATTTGCATTACAGACTGAAACCTCAAAACCCCACTCGCTTGTAAATACTGTGCATGATTATACATGGAAAGGAGCTGGGTGTGTGCTAAGAGTCTGCTTCTGCACCAAAAAAATCGCTCCCCCTTTTTCCTACTAATGCAACTGTGAAATCACCAGAGCAAAACGCAATAAATCTCTGCCTGTAATTCCTTTTTGCACACAGAGTCATGTTTTCACATTAGTCACAAAACGAAATTTCTTTGCCAATTTGAATGCACACTTACTGCTCTTTTTTTTTGGCAAGTGAAAATCACTTTTACAGACTGACACATTATGAATCCACTTTTCAGATTTTTTTAAAAGCCCATGTCCAGACTGCTTTTTCAGACCACCACCATGTGTATCCTCGGTGACTGCCTACACTCCAGCAAGGGCAACCAGCCTTAGTGATGCTGAATGTATTTGCATTACAGACTGAAACCTCAAAACCCCACTCGCTTGTAAATACTGTGCATGATTATACATGGAAAGGAGCTGGGTGTGTGCTAAGAGTCTGCTTCTGCACCAAAAAAATCGCTCCCCCTTTTTCCTACTAATGCAACTGTGAAATCACCAGAGCAAAACGCAATAAATCTCTGCCTGTAATTCCTATTTGCACACAGAGTCATGTTTTCACATTAGTCACAAAACGAAATTTCTTTGCCAATTTGAATGCACACTTACTGCTCTTTTTTTTTGGCAAGTGAAAATCACTTTTACAGACTGACACATTATGAATCCACTTTTCAGATTTTTTTAAAAGCCCATGTCCAGACTGCTTTTTCAGACCACCACCATGTGTATCCTCGGTGACTGCCTACACTCCAGCAAGGGCAACCAGCCTTAGTGATGCTGAATGTATTTGCATTACAGACTGAAACCTCAAAACCCCACTCGCTTGTAAATACTGTGCATGATTATACATGGAAAGGAGCTGGGTGTGTGCTAAGAGTCTGCTTCTGCACCAAAAAAATCGCTCCCCCTTTTTCCTACTAATGCAACTGTGAAATCACCAGAGCAAAACGCAATAAATCTCTGCCTGTAATTCCTATTTGCACACAGAGTCATGTTTTCACATTAGTCACAAAACGAAATTTCTTTGCCAATTTGAATGCACACTTACTGCTCTTTTTTTTTGGCAAGTGAAAATCACTTTTACAGACTGACACATTATGAATCCACTTTTCAGATTTTTTTAAAAGCCCATGTCCAGACTGCTTTTTCAGACCACCACCATGTGTATCCTCGGTGACTGCCTACACTCCAGCAAGGGCAACCAGCCTTAGTGATGCTGAATGTATTTGCATTACAGACTGAAACCTCAAAACCCCACTCGCTTGTAAATACTGTGCATGATTATACATGGAAAGGAGTTGGGTGTGTGCTAAGAGTCTGCTTCTGCACCAAAAAAATCGCTCCCCCTTTTTCCTACTAATGCAACTGTGAAATCACCAGAGCAAAACGCAATAAATCTCTGCCTGTAATTTCTATTTGCACACAGAGTCATGTTTTCACATTAGTCACAAAACGAAATTTCTTTGCCAATTTGAATGCACACTTACTGCTCTTTTTTTTTGGCAAGTGAAAATCACTTTTACAGACTGACACATTATGAATCCACTTTTCAGATTTTTTTAAAAGCCCATGTCCAGACTGCTTTTTCAGACCACCACCATGTGTATCCTCGGTGACTGCCTACACTCCAGCAAGGGCAACCAGCCTTAGTGATGCTGAATGTATTTGCATTACAGACTGAAACCTCAAAACCCCACTCGCTTGTAAATACTGTGCATGATTATACATGGAAAGGAGCTGGGTGTGTGCTAAGAGTCTGCTTCTGCACCAAAAAAATCGCTCCCCCTTTTTCCTACTAATGCAACTGTGAAATCACCAGAGCAAAACGCAATAAATCTCTGCCTGTAATTCCTATTTGCACACAGAGTCATGTTTTCACATTAGTCACAAAACGAAATTTCTTTGCCAATTTGAATGCACACTTACTGCGCTTTTTTTTTGGCAAGTGAAAATCACTTTTACAGACTGACACATTATGAATCCACTTTTCAGATTTTTTTAAAAGCCCATGTCCAGACTGCTTTTTCAGACCACCACCATGTGTATCCTCGGTGACTGCCTACACTCCAGCAAGGGCAACCAGCCTTAGTGATGCTGAATGTATTTGCATTACAGACTGAAACCTCAAAACCCCACTCGCTTGTAAATACTGTGCATGATTATACATGGAAAGGAGCTGGGTGTGTGCTAAGAGTCTGCTTCTGCACCAAAAAAATCGCTCCCCCTTTTTCCTACTAATGCAACTGTGAAATCACCAGAGCAAAACGCAATAAATCTCTGCCTGTAATTCCTATTTGCACACAGAGTCATGTTTTCACATTAGTCACAAAACGAAATTTCTTTGCCAATTTGAATGCACACTTACTGCTCTTTTTTTTTGGCAAGTGAAAATCACTTTTACAGACTGACACATTATGAATCCACTTTTCAGATTTTTTTAAAAGCCCATGTCCAGACTGCTTTTTCAGACCACCACCATGTGTATCCTCGGTGACTGCCTACACTCCAGCAAGGGCAACCAGCCTTAGTGATGCTGAATGTATTTGCATTACAGACTGAAACCTCAAAACCCCACTCGCTTGTAAATACTGTGCATGATTATACATGGAAAGGAGCTGGGTGTGTGCTAAGAGTCTGCTTCTGCACCAAAAAAATCGCTCCCCCTTTTTCCTACTAATGCAACTGTGAAATCACCAGAGCAAAACGCAATAAATCTCTGCCTGTAATTCCTATTTGCACACAGAGTCATGTTTTCACATTAGTCACAAAACGAAATTTCTTTGCCAATTTGAATGCACACTTACTGCTCTTTTTTTTTGGCAAGTGAAAATCACTTTTACAGACTGACACATTATGAATCCACTTTTCAGATTTTTTTAAAAGCCCATGTCCAGACTGCTTTTTCAGACCACCACCATGTGTATCCTCGGTGACTGCCTACACTCCAGCAAGGGCAACCAGCCTTAGTGATGCTGAATGTATTTGCATTACAGACTGAAACCTCAAAACCCCACTCGCTTGTAAATACTGTGCATGATTATACATGGAAAGGAGCTGGGTGTGTGCTAAGAGTCTGCTTCTGCACCAAAAAAATCGCTCCCCCTTTTTCCTACTAATGCAACTGTGAAATCACCAGAGCAAAACGCAATAAATCTCTGCCTGTAATTCCTATTTGCACACAGAGTCATGTTTTCACATTAGTCACAAAACGAAATTTCTTTGCCAATTTGAATGCACACTTACTGCTCTTTTTTTTTGGCAAGTGAAAATCACTTTTACAGACTGACACATTATGAATCCACTTTTCAGATTTTTTTAAAAGCCCATGTCCAGACTGCTTTTTCAGACCACCACCATGTGTATCCTCGGTGACTGCCTACACTCCAGCAAGGGCAACCAGCCTTAGTGATGCTGAATGTATTTGCATTACAGACTGAAACCTCAAAACCCCACTCGCTTGTAAATACTGTGCATGATTATACATGGAAAGGAGTTGGGTGTGTGCTAAGAGTCTGCTTCTGCACCAAAAAAATCGCTCCCCCTTTTTCCTACTAATGCAACTGTGAAATCACCAGAGCAAAACGCAATAAATCTCTGCCTGTAATTTCTATTTGCACACAGAGTCATGTTTTCACATTAGTCACAAAACGAAATTTCTTTGCCAATTTGAATGCACACTTACTGCTCTTTTTTTTTGGCAAGTGAAAATCACTTTTACAGACTGACACATTATGAATCCACTTTTCAGATTTTTTTAAAAGCCCATGTCCAGACTGCTTTTTCAGACCACCACCATGTGTATCCTCGGTGACTGCCTACACTCCAGCAAGGGCAACCAGCCTTAGTGATGCTGAATGTATTTGCATTACAGACTGAAACCTCAAAACCCCACTCGCTTGTAAATACTGTGCATGATTATACATGGAAAGGAGCTGGGTGTGTGCTAAGAGTCTGCTTCTGCACCAAAAAAATCGCTCCCCCTTTTTCCTACTAATGCAACTGTGAAATCACCAGAGCAAAACGCAATAAATCTCTGCCTGTAATTCCTATTTGCACACAGAGTCATGTTTTCACATTAGTCACAAAACGAAATTTCTTTGCCAATTTGAATGCACACTTACTGCGCTTTTTTTTTGGCAAGTGAAAATCACTTTTACAGACTGACACATTATGAATCCACTTTTCAGATTTTTTTAAAAGCCCATGTCCAGACTGCTTTTTCAGACCACCACCATGTGTATCCTCGGTGACTGCCTACACTCCAGCAAGGGCAACCAGCCTTAGTGATGCTGAATGTATTTGCATTACAGACTGAAACCTCAAAACCCCACTCGCTTGTAAATACTGTGCATGATTATACATGGAAAGGAGCTGGGTGTGTGCTAAGAGTCTGCTTCTGCACCAAAAAAATCGCTCCCCCTTTTTCCTACTAATGCAACTGTGAAATCACCAGAGCAAAACGCAATAAATCTCTGCCTGTAATTCCTATTTGCACACAGAGTCATGTTTTCACATTAGTCACAAAACGAAATTTCTTTGCCAATTTGAATGCACACTTACTGCTCTTTTTTTTTGGCAAGTGAAAATCACTTTTACAGACTGACACATTATGAATCCACTTTTCAGATTTTTTTAAAAGCCCATGTCCAGACTGCTTTTTCAGACCACCACCATGTGTATCCTCGGTGACTGCCTACACTCCAGCAAGGGCAACCAGCCTTAGTGATGCTGAATGTATTTGCATTACAGACTGAAACCTCAAAACCCCACTCGCTTGTAAATACTGTGCATGATTATACATGGAAAGGAGCTGGGTGTGTGCTAAGAGTCTGCTTCTGCACCAAAAAAATCGCTCCCCCTTTTTCCTACTAATGCAACTGTGAAATCACCAGAGCAAAACGCAATAAATCTCTGCCTGTAATTCCTATTTGCACACAGAGTCATGTTTTCACATTAGTCACAAAACGAAATTTCTTTGCCAATTTGAATGCACACTTACTGCTCTTTTTTTTTGGCAAGTGAAAATCACTTTTACAGACTGACACATTATGAATCCACTTTTCAGATTTTTTTAAAAGCCCATGTCCAGACTGCTTTTTCAGACCACCACCATGTGTATCCTCGGTGACTGCCTACACTCCAGCAAGGGCAACCAGCCTTAGTGATGCTGAATGTATTTGCATTACAGACTGAAACCTCAAAACCCCACTCGCTTGTAAATACTGTGCATGATTATACATGGAAAGGAGCTGGGTGTGTGCTAAGAGTCTGCTTCTGCACCAAAAAAATCGCTCCCCCTTTTTCCTACTAATGCAACTGTGAAATCACCAGAGCAAAACGCAATAAATCTCTGCCTGTAATTCCTATTTGCACACAGAGTCATGTTTTCACATTAGTCACAAAACGAAATTTCTTTGCCAATTTGAATGCACACTTACTGCTCTTTTTTTTTGGCAAGTGAAAATCACTTTTACAGACTGACACATTATGAATCCACTTTTCAGATTTTTTTAAAAGCCCATGTCCAGACTGCTTTTTCAGACCACCACCATGTGTATCCTCGGTGACTGCCTACACTCCAGCAAGGGCAACCAGCCTTAGTGATGCTGAATGTATTTGCATTACAGACTGAAACCTCAAAACCCCACTCGCTTGTAAATACTGTGCATGATTATACATGGAAAGGAGCTGGGTGTGTGCTAAGAGTCTGCTTCTGCACCAAAAAAATCGCTCCCCCTTTTTCCTACTAATGCAACTGTGAAATCACCAGAGCAAAACGCAATAAATCTCTGCCTGTAATTCCTATTTGCACACAGAGTCATGTTTTCACATTAGTCACAAAACGAAATTTCTTTGCCAATTTGAATGCACACTTACTGCTCTTTTTTTTTGGCAAGTGAAAATCACTTTTACAGACTGACACATTATGAATCCACTTTTCAGATTTTTTTAAAAGCCCATATCCAGACTGCTTTTTCAGACCACCACCATGTGTATCCTCGGTGACTGCCTACACGCCAGCAAGGGCAACCAGCGTTAGTGATGCTGAATGTATTTGCATTACAGACTGAAACCTCAAAACCCCACTCGCTTGTAAATACTGTGCATGATTATACATGGAAAGGAGCTGGGTGTGTGCTAAGAGTCTTCTTCTGCACCAAATAAATCGCTCCCCCTTTTTCCTACTAATGCAACTGTGAAATCACCAGAGCAAAACGCAATAAATCTCTGCCTGTAATTCCTATTTGCACACAGAGTCATGTTTTCACATTAGTCACAAAACGAAATTTCTTTGCCAATTTGAATGCACACTTACTGCTCTTTTTTTTTGGCAAGTGAAAATCACTTTTACAGACTGACACATTATGAATCCACTTTTCAGATTTTTTTAAAAGCCCATGTCCAGACTGCTTTTTCAGACCACCACCATGTGTATCCTCGGTGACTGCCTACACGCCAGCAAGGGCAACCAGCCTTAGTGATGCTGAATGTATTTGCATTACAGACTGAAACCTCAAAACCCCACTCGCTTGTAAATACTGTGCATGATTATACATGGAAAGGAGCTGGGTGTGTGCTAAGAGTCTGCTTCTGCACCAAAAAAATCGCTCCCCCTTTTTCCTACTAATGCAACTGTGAAATCACCAGAGCAAAACGCAATAAATCTCTGCCTGTAATTCCTATTTGCACACAGAGTCATGTTTTCACATTAGTCACAAAACGAAATTTCTTTGCCAATTTGAATGCACACTTACTGCTCTTTTTTTTTGGCAAGTGAAAATCACTTTTACAGACTGACACATTATGAATCCACTTTTCAGATTTTTTTAAAAGCCCATGTCCAGACTGCTTTTTCAGACCACCACCATGTGTATCCTCGGTGACTGCCTACACTCCAGCAAGGGCAACCAGCCTTAGTGATGCTGAATGTATTTGCATTACAGACTGAAACCTCAAAACCCCACTCGCTTGTAAATACTGTGCATGATTATACATGGAAAGGAGCTGGGTGTGTGCTAAGAGTCTGCTTCTGCACCAAAAAAATCGCTCCCCCTTTTTCCTACTAATGCAACTGTGAAATCACCAGAGCAAAACGCAATAAATCTCTGCCTGTAATTCCTATTTGCACACAGAGTCATGTTTTCACATTAGTCACAAAACGAAATTTCTTTGCCAATTTGAATGTACACTTACTGCTCTTTTTTTTTGGCAAGTGAAAATCACTTTTACAGACTGACACATTATGAATCCACTTTTCAGATTTTTTTAAAAGCCCATGTCCAGACTGCTTTTTCAGACCACCACCATGTGTATCCTCGGTGACTGCCTACACTCCAGCAAGGGCAACCAGCCTTAGTGATGCTGAATGTATTTGCATTACAGACTGAAACCTCAAAACCCCACTTGCTTGTAAATACTGTGCATGATTATACATGGAAAGGAGCTGGGTGTGTGCTAGGAGTCTGCTTCTGCACCAAAAAAATCGCTCCCCCTTTTTCCTACTAATGCAACTGTGAAATCACCAGAGCAAAACGCAATAAATCTCTGCCTGTAATTCCTATTTGCACACAGAGTCATGTTTTCACATTAGTCACAAAACGAAATTTCTTTGCCAATTTGAATGCACACTTACTGCTCTTTTTTTTTGGCAAGTGAAAATCACTTTTACAGACTGACACATTATGAATCCACTTTTCAGATTTTTTTAAAAGCCCATGTCCAGACTGCTTTTTCAGACCACCACCATGTGTATCCTCGGTGACTGCCTACACTCCAGCAAGGGCAACCAGCCTTAGTGATGCTGAATGTATTTGCATTACAGACTGAAACCTCAAAACCCCACTCGCTTGTAAATACTGTGCATGATTATACATGGAAAGGAGCTGGGTGTGTGCTAAGAGTCTGCTTCTGCACCAAAAAAATCGCTCCCCCTTTTTCCTACTAATGCAACTGTGAAATCACCAGAGCAAAACGCAATAAATCTCTGCCTGTAATTCCTATTTGCACACAGAGTCATGTTTTCACATTAGTCACAAAACGAAATTTCTTTGCCAATTTGAATGCACACTTACTGCTCTTTTTTTTTGGCAAGTGAAAATCACTTTTACAGACTGACACATTATGAATCCACTTTTCAGATTTTTTTAAAAGCCCATGTCCAGACTGCTTTTTCAGACCACCACCATGTGTATCCTCGGTGACTGCCTACACTCCAGCAAGGGCAACCAGCCTTACTGATGCTGAATGTATTTGCATTACAGACTGAAACCTCAAAACCCCACTCGCTTGTAAATACTGTGCATGATTATACATGGAAAGGAGCTGGGTGTGTGCCAAGAGTCTGCTTCTGCACCAAAACAATCGCTCCCCCTTTTTCCTACTAATGCAAATATAAAATTACCAGAGTTGTACACAATAAATCTCTCCCTATATTCCCCAACATGTGTAACCTGGGTGACTGCCTACATTCCACCAAGGGCAACCAGCCTTAGTGATGCTGAATGTATTTGCATTACTGAGTCCAACCTCAAACCCTTAAACTATTCTTTTTTTATACCAATACACCTTAATTTATCGTGAAAACATAGTCCATATTATTTTACATGTTCCTCACATTTAAATTTCTCCCAAAACAGAAAATAATAAACGCAACTTCAACAAAAAGAATTACATTTCTATTATTCATTTCTTAATTTACCATATACATCTCCTCTCAAACTCTAACCTCACCTTTAAAATTAGTTAGTTGTGAAAGAAATGTGGCACTCAAACAGCAGATTATCAGAGCCAGGATCTCTGTTCTCTACACCTCTCTCCTCTCAGCAGAACCAGATAATGGCAAAGTTTCCCTCTATTTTTCCACACATATACATGTAAGTTTCAAATCTCAGTGCTTCCCCCTTTTTTTCAAATGTAATCACACATTTCTATTGGTTGAAAACCAACCCTTTTCTTAAAGTACCCTTCCCCCAACTTGACTTCTGCCTAGTACCCTTCCCCCAACTTGACTTCTGCCTGCTACCATAGCAACAGCTCATGGAACACTGCTGTGTGGAGTTAGGTCAGAAGTTCGCCAAACAATGTTTCAATTCCACAGAGCAAGAGTGCTTGACTTTTCAAACCTTACAGCAAATCCATAGTACTGTTCTTTGGTAACACATTTTTCTGTACCAACACAAAACATGCTTCTATAAATTTACACATACAGCCTAGTTTTTAGTGTAGAATGGTATGAAACAGCCAATCAGTTCTTTTTTTTTATAAAAAAATATGTATGCCTCCATTTCCAAACTGTTTTTCATTTCTTTTTACCATTCTACTGAATTACACCTCCTGAGTGCATCCAGATCTCCTTGGAAGATGTTCACAGTGTGGATTGTAGGGCACAGCTATGTCTTCTGGAGTGAAAAGTTTGCAGAGAAAACAGATATGGTGAGAGACCTTGCTTTACCAAATGTAGACATTAAATGGATTGGTCAGAGAGGGTTAAAGTGGCACCAATTGATGCCATTGGTGAAATCCTTCATGCAAATCCAACACCCTGACCTCATAATAGTGCACTGTGGTGGCAATGACCTAGGCACTTTGACTGGGGTAGGTCTGGAAATGCTTATGAAGGACACCTTTGCACAACTGTTTTCTCTTTTCCCTAAAACTGCCTTTGTGTTTTCCAACATATGCCAAAGGCAAAAATGGAACTGGTCCAATCATTTCTGTCCGCAAATTGACAAAGCAAGAAAGCACGTCAACAAATCTGTTTCTGCTTTCCTCCGTGACTATGGTATGGGTGCCATTTACCACAACAACTTGCGTTACGACATGCAAGACATTTATAGAGGAGATGGTGTGCACTTCAATGATGAAGGGAACAGAGTCTTCCTCTTGAACCTTAGACTCTGCATCGGTACTTACTTGTAGGTACCAATAAAAAATCACTTCATAAACACAATGGCTCTTTTTAGAGCCCCCTAATATCTAAACACTTAAATCTGCATTTCATTTCTTTTTTTTTTTTTTTTTTACCGTACGCGTACGGTGAGCTTACCGTACGCGTACCCCGTGATTTTTTTTAAAATCAATTAATGTTTTCTTTGTACTTTTCTGTCCTTCTTTGACCCCCTCACAAATGTAAGGGGGTCTGTAACTCTCCTCCTTGCCCCCTTTTCTTGTTATCACTCTTTTTTTTCTGAGTGAAACACACAAAATGGCGGCCGCAGCTTCCTGGTTTCGGCCGATTCGAATGTTTACTAAGATCTAAGAGCCAATCAGAATCGCGCTCGCGCACGCCACCGTACGCGTACGGTAAGCGTACCGTAAGCGTACCGTAAGCTAGCTCAGATATATATATTGATTTAAAGGCTATTTTCTCAGAATCTACTGAACAGATTTACACCAAACCTACAAAAGGCACTTCCTTGACCTGAGGACTACCTCTCTGCCAAATTTCAAGTAATTCTGTTCAGCCGTTCGGGCTGTAGCCCTGTCTAAAGGTCCTATGGAAAAATGCATGGGAAAAACGCGTTTTGGGACCCCCCTTTTATCTCAGCCCCCGCTTGACGTATCCCCCCGAGACTTTCAGGGTAGGAGCGGAGCGTAGCGCCCCACCTATTTTGAGAAATTCGCGAGGATTCGTCGACCGGCGCCAAAGTTATTCAAAATAGAATGTTGCGGATTTCCTATGGAAAAGGGGTCCTAACTATAACTACCTACTGGCGACCGCCAGTAGGTAATATATATATATATATATATAAAATTCACTGAAAAAACCATAGGTTTCACACACGTTATAGTTAGGAATTAGCATTTAAAAAACCTTGCAAATTCACTGAAAAAACCATAGGTTTCAGACATGTTATAGTTAGCGGAAATTTTACTGATAAAAAACCAATGAAATTCCCCCGTTATAGTTAGTGCAGGCAACTATAACTCACGCGACCGCAATCCTCTGCTGATGCTAATACTGTATTTAGACACTTATTTGCCCATGTCTTCTTCCATACATTTTTAGCTATACATATATTACAAATATTTATTTTTCATAAAGACACATATGTCATCAGCAGAAGATTGCGGTCGCGTGAGTTATAGTTGCCTGCACTAACTATAACGGGGGAATTTCATTGGTTTTTTATCAGTAAAATTTCCGCTAACTATAACATGTCTGAAACCTATGGTTTTTTCAGTGAATTTGCAAGGTTTTTTAAATGCTAATTCCTAACTATAACGTGTGTGAAACCTATGGTTTTTTCAGTGAATTTGTACGGTTTTTTAAATGCTAAGTTACTTTACGCCATTCGTGGCGTGCACGCCCACTTAACGCAGTTCGTTCCGTGCGCGCACGGTGCGCTTCGCGCACCGTGCGCGCACAGTGAGCACGCGGTGCGCTTCGCGCACCGCGCGCCCACTTTACGCAGTTAGTGCCGTACACGCAAGGTGGGCACGCAGTGCGCTACGCGCACCGCATGCCCACGTTACGCACCGTGCGCACATGGAGGACATATTATGCGCTTCCTTGTGATAGGTAATCTGTTAAATTTAATTTGTAAGTGATGACAATAATATGCCATGCACAGAGAGTGTTTTTTTTTTTTTATTAAACTTTTTTGCGTAAGCGCACCGTACGCGTACGGTAAGCGTAATCGGCGAAATTTTCCAAAAATAAAAATTTACCGTTTTTGGCCTTGGGGGATCTTTGAGCACTCAACTAACATGGCTATGTGCATGGGCGCTGTCTAAACAGCCCCTTTATATGTTTTTTGCCTTTGTTTACAGCCCCCCCCTCAGAGTGCGAGAGAGAAAATGGCGGCCGCCGCTTCCTGGTTTCGACCGATTCGAATGTTTACTTAGATATAACAGCCAATCAGAATCGCGCTCGCGCACGCCACCGTACGCGTACGGTAAGCTTACGGTAAGCGTACCGTAAGCTGGCTCAGATATATATATTGATTTAAAGGCTATTTTCTCAGAATCTACTGAACAGATTTACACCAAACCTACAAAAGGCACTTCCTTGACCTAGGGACTACCTCTCTGCCAAATTTCTAGTAATTCTGTTCAGCCGTTCGAGCTGTAGCCCTGTCTAAAGGTCCTATGGAAAAATGCATGGGAAAAACGCGTTTTGGGACCCCCCTTTTATCTCAGCCCCCGCTTGACGAATCCCCCCGAGACTTTCAGGGTAGGAGCGGAGCGTAGCGCCCCATCTATTTTGAGAAATTCGCGAGGATTCGTCGACCGGCGCCAAAGTTATTCAAAATAGAATGTTGCGGATTTCCTATGGAAAAGGGGTCCTAACTATAACTACCTACTGGCGACCGCCAGTAGGTAATATATATATATATCGCTGCCAAGTTTGCACCAAAAAGCCAAGTCACTCACAGGCGGGTGCTTTCGCGTGGTGGTGCCCCACGTTTCTCATAAATACGCTTCCCAACTTCGTCCTCTAACAAAGTCAAGCACTCCCGGGGGGGTCGTATCAGCTCTTCTTTAATCAGCAAATAAACAAAACAGACGCGTTTCGGAGATTCCTTCGTCAGTCGCTGACGAAGGAATCTCCGAAACGCGCCTGTTTTGTTTATTTGCTGATTGAAGAAGAGCTGATACGACCCCCCTCGGGAGTGCTTGACTTTGTTACAGGACGAGGACGAAGTTGGGAAGCGTATATATATATATATATATATATATATATATATATATGTATATATAAATAAATAACCTACTGGCGGTCGCCAGTAGTTAGTTATAGTTAGGACCTTGTTTCTATTCATAAAGCGTTTTTTCTTTTCCCAATAACTTTGGCGCTGGTTGAAGAATCTTCGTGAAATTTTCAAAACGTTAGTCCTGCTCCGGTCAGCTCCTATCCTGAAAGTTTCGAGGTGATTCGCCAAGCGGGGGCCGATAAAAAAGGGGAGTCCCAAAACGCATTTTCTCCATGTTATTTCCAATAGGAAACTTTAGAGACGACTACAGCCCGAACTGCTGAACGCAATTGCACTAAATTTGGCAAAAAGGTAGCCCTTGGTTCAGAAAGAGACCTTTTATTTAAATGTTATGAATCCGTTCAGTAGTTGCTGAGAAATTCAAAAAATAAGAGTCAACCAATCAATTTCCCATATGAAACTGTATGCAAGGATACAGCCAAAACTACTGAATGGATTTACTCCAAATTTGGCAAAAAGGTACTGCTTGGATCAGAAAGTGACCTTTTTAAAAATGGTGCAAATCCGTTCAGTAGTTGCTGAGAAAATCAAAAACAAAAGTTTCAATATTTAGAGACGCGGAGGGTCCGCGGATCCACGCCGGTGGATTCGTGCACCCTCCCGACCACGAGCTTTATTCTAATTGGCTGTCAATATTCCAAACCAGGAAGTGTTGGCAGCCATTTTGTGACTTGGTAGAACTGAGTCAGAAGAAAACAGGGAAACAAAGGTGACAAAGAAGAAAAGGGGCAGGGTAGAAACACCCTGACCCCCTAGGCCTGCTCAGAGGGTCCCACAAGGACCCCCAGGGCCCAAAAAAGCATTTAAAAAAAACAGCTGAATGCGCGCTGGGTGTGCAGATCCGGACGAAAATTTTTTAAAAAATGAAGCGAGGGCTTCCTCGCTTTGTTACTTTTAACCCCCCGGGAGGGCCAGGTCCTGGGGGGATTTGTTGAATGAAAAGCGGGGGCCTGCGGAGGTCCCCGCAGCTCCGGAGACCACCACCTCCCCGGGGCTATATTTTTTAAATAAAAAAATATATGTGAGGGGGCTGGAGCCCCCCGACATGCCCCGGGGACCACCACCTCCCAGGGGCTTTGAAATTGTTGGGAGGGGGCTGCGCAGCCCCCCTCCTGGAGCCTGTGATGGCCATGGGGACCGCCAACCCACAGGGTCCCCTCCTACAGTGTCCTGGGGTGCCCATCCCCGGAACACTCTTGTTTGCTACGGTAGGGTGGGAGCATGGTCTCCCTCCCTATCGTAGCAAACCCTGGTTTGGATTTTGGAAGAGGGAGCAGGGAAACCTGCTCTCTCTTTCAAAATCCAAAGCAGAATTGCTTTTCCACACGGGGAGCTGCATGTTAGCAGCTCCCCATGTGGAAAAGCTATGCTGGCTCTCGCAGGATGCGGGGAGGTGGCGGGACCGTGGGGGCATTGGGGCTCCCCCCACGGTCCCCTACGAAGTGCATAGGCCCCGGGGGATGGGGTCTCCGGGGCGAATATAAATTACTGGTAGGAGCCGTTTTTTTAAATCAAAAAACTTGGAGTCGCAGCCCTAGCGTGGTGCTCAGCGCAGCCCCCTAGTGTGCACCCAAGGGGTGTGCGACTCCCAGTGTGGCCCCCTGGTGTGAACACGAGGGGTGAGTGACTCCCAGCGCAGCCCCCTGGTGTGCATGTGAGGGGTGCGTGACTCCCAGCACGGCCCCCTGGTGTGAATGCGAGGGGTTCGCGACTCCCAGCGTAGCCCCCTGGTGTGAACGAGAGGGGTGCGTGACTCCCAGCGCGGCCCCCTGGTGTGCACGTGAGCGGTGCGTGACTCCCAGCATGGCCCCCTTGTGTGAACGCGAGGGGTGCGCAACTCCTAATACAAAAAAATAAGAATTTTTACATTAAAAAGCTATATTATATGTTAGCATATTGGGTGGCTGAGAAAGACTCTGTTTCCCTCATCTGTGAAATGTACACCATCTCTCCTTTATATGCCATTCATATTAAAACGCAGAATGTTGTTGTATATGGACCCCATACTATGGTCTCTGAGATAAGCAGAAACAACTTTATTGACATTTTTTCTAGCTTTCTCAATCTGTGGACAAAATTGATTGGACCACTTCCATTTCTGTCTTTGGCATATGTTAGAGTAGACAAAGGCAGTTTTGGTCTTTGTCAATACCATTGCTTTCAGCATACCTTTTGCACCAGAAAACATAGCTGTGCCCAACAATCCACACTGAAAGCATCTTGAAGGGATCTTTGTGGGTAATCAGAAGATGTCTGTGCGTGAGGTAGGCAGGTGGTAGAATGAAATCTATCTAAAATGGTGGACAAGATACTGTATTTAAGAAAGTGGAGATTTGATTGGCTGTTTAAGAACACTCTACATTCAAATATAGGGTGCATTTTACTTTGTTTAGAAAGCATGTTTCTTATTTTGAAATTTTTGAAAGGTACAGCAGAAAGGATAAGGGCATGCTTTGCAAAGCCAACCACACCTGCTGTTGTCATTTGCAACATTGTCTGGTGAACTTGTGACCTGGCAGCTAAGTTGAATGTTGCATGACATGTTGCTATGGAAACTGATATTAAGGACAAGGGGTGAAGATGTCAGTTGAAAAGTATTCTTCTCTGTGACCAATGGAAAATCGTTTTTCAATTTGAAAAACGCTGGGAAGCAATGTCATTTGTGGGTTATGTGTATATGTATGCAAAATTAGAGGGAAAGTTTGCCATTACTGGTTTTACATTGGAGAGTGTGCTGATCTACATTCACTGTGACTACAAGAAAATCCTGACTGAGGGTGTGAGATTTTTCATTCAACAGATTTATTTAAAAGGTGAGTTATATTTTAAAGAGATTTATGTAATATAAATTTGACATTTGTATGAAACTTTGCTGGTTAAATTAATTTATTAAATGTATAGATATATATTGAGATAATTTTATTGTACTTAAAGTTTGTTTAAAAAATACTATGTGCACTAATATATATATTATTAAGTGTCTTGAAAGGTATAGTTGATTGATGCTTCTTATTTATTAATAATTGGTTTAATGTGGATAAAGAATGTGTATTTTCAAAAAGGTTTATATAAGGTGCAGTTTATTAGGTATTCATATTTCTTCTCAGTAAAAAAGGTACAGTTTAATAAAATGGCTAAAGTATAGATAGTTTGGTAAAATGAGGTAGAACTGTGCTGTTTGCAAGATGATCATATAAGGTATTAATGATTACACTTCTGTTATTAGTTTGTACATTTTGAGTGGTTTTAGAAATCCTCATAAAAGGGTGTTGTTGATTACTCTTCTTAATTAAGTCTGTTGAGAGGTACAGTTTGATGATGTTGCATATTTCTAGATTTAATTGGCATTATGTATTTCAAAAGAAAACCCACTACATTTACTCTTTCTGGTATGTAGCAGTTGTCTCCTTAAAGAGAATAGTATGTCATGAGTCATGTATTTGTTTAGATTACATTTATGTAGTTGTAGCTATATTTACTGAATTAATGAGAGGTACCTGATAGATTACAGGAGTGCAAAGGTAGTGAATTTGTGATTTTATAAGTGCATGAGAATTGTTGTTGTGGTTTTATAATGTCTAATTTCGTAGCTTGTATGTAGGTAAAAGTGCACAATCTATACGGTCCCATAACTCCCTGCAGCCTACTGATTTACTCCTGCAAAAATCCAAGTAGTAGCCATGTAGTTCAGTAATCACAGTGCGATTATCTGTCCACTCCTGCTATCATCCTGACAGAAGCATATCCTTATCTAATCTCCGTGTCAAAACACAAGCACATATAAACTCACCCTGCTGTCAACTACCAGCACTCTAACTATCCAGTCACTGTCTATGCACTTGTAGAATGACTTAGGCATTAACACACGCAGTGCTACAGTCAAATGTGCACAATCTATGCAGGTTCCTAACCCACTGTAGACTACTGATTCAGTTCTGCTATAATCCTGATAGTACTCATGCAGTGCCCCAATCACACTGTCACTCTTTGTCCACTCTTGCAATCATCCTGACAGAACCATGTCCTTATGTAATCTCTGTGCCAAAAGAGAAGCACCTATAACCTTACCCTGCTCTCAAATACCAGCACTCTATCTACCCAGTCACTGTGTATGCACTTGTAGAATGACTTTGGCATTAAGAGACACAGTTCTACAGTCAAATGTGTACAATCTATGCAGGCCCTTAACCCCCTATACACTACTGATTCACTCATGTAATAATCTAGGTAGTACTCATGCAGTGCCCCAATCACACTGTCACACTCTGTCCACTCTTGCAATTATCCTGACAGAACCATGTCCGTATGTAATCTCTGTGCCAAAAGAGAAGCACCTATAACCTTACCCTGCTCTCAAATACCAGCACTCTATCTACCCAGTCACTGTGTATGCACTTGTAGAATGACTTTGGCATTAAGAGACACAGTTCTACAGTCAAATGTGTACAATCTATGCAGGCCCTTAACCCCCTATACACTACTGATTCACTCATGTAATAATCTAGGTAGTACTCATGCAGTGCCCCAATCACACTGTCACACTCTGTCCACTCTTGCAATTATCCTGACAGAACCATGTCCTTAAGTAATCTCTGTGCCGAAACAGAAGCACTTCTAAACTCACCACGCTGTCAAGTACCAGCACTATATCCAGCCAGTCACTGTCCATGCACTTGTAGAATCATTGAGTCAGGCATTAAGAGATACAGTGCTACAGTCAAATGTGCACAATGTATGCAGGTCCTCAACCCCTATAGACTACTGATTCACTCCTGTGATAATCTAGGTTATACTCATGCAGTGCCCCTATCACACTGTCACTCTTTGTTCACTGTTGCAATCATCCTTAGAGAATCATGTCCTTATCTAATCTCTGTGCCAAAACACAAGCACTTATAAACTCACTCTACTGTCAACTACCAGCACTCTATCTACCCAGTCACTGTCTATGTACTTGTAGAATGACTCAGGCATTAACACACGCAGTGCTACAGTCACATGTGCACAATCTATGCAGGCCCCTAACCCACTGTAGACTACTGATTCAGTCCTGCTCTATTCCTAATAGTACTCATGCAGTGCCCCAATCACACTGTCACTCTCTGTCCACTCTTGCAATCATCCTGACAGAACCATGTCCTTAAGTAATCTTTGTGCCAAAAGAGAAGCACTTATAACCTCACCCTGCTCTCAAATACCAGCACTCTATCTACCCAGTCACTGTGTACGCACTTGTAGAATGACTTTGGCATTAAGAGACACAGTTCTACAGTCAAATGTGTACAATCTATGCAGGCCCTTAACCCCCGATACACTACTGATTCACTCATGTAATAATCTAGGTAGTACTCATGCAGTGCCCCAATCACACTGTCACTCTCTGTCCACTCTTGCAATTATCCTGACAGAACCATGTCGTTAAGTAATCTCTGTGCCGAAACAGAAGCACTTCTAAACTCACCACGCTCTCAAGTACCAGCACTCTATCCAGCCAGTCACTGTCCATGCACTTGTAGAATCATTGAGTCAGGCATTAAGAGATACAGTGCTACAGTCAAATGTGCACTATGTATGCAGGTTCTCAACCCCCTATAGACTACTGATTCACTCCTGTGATAATCTAGGTTATACTCATGCAGTGCCCCTATCACACTGTCACTCTTTGTTCACTGTTGCAATCATCCTTAGAGAATCATGTCCTTATCTAATCTCTGTGCCAAAACACAAGCACTTATAAACTCACTCTACTGTCAACTACCAGCACTCTATCTACCCAGTCACTGTCTATGTACTTGTAGAATGACTCAGGCATTAACACACGCAGTGCTACTGTCACATGTGCACAATCTATGCAGGCCACTAACCCACTGTAGACTACTGATTCAGTCCTGCTCTATTCCTAATAGTACTCATGCAGTGCCCCAATCACACTGTCACTCTCTGTCCACTCTTGCAATCATCCTGACAGAACCATGTCCTTATGTAATCTTTGTGCCAAAAGAGAAGCACTTATAACCTCACCCTGCTCTCAAATACCAGCACTCTATCTACCCAGTCACTGTGTATGCACTTGTAGAATGACTTTGGCATTAAGAGACACAGTTCTACAGTCAAATGTGTACAATCTATGCAGGCCCTTAACCCCCTATACACTACTGATTCACTCATGTAATAATCTAGGTAGTACTCATGCTGTGCCCCAATCACACTGGGCCCGATTCACAGAACTAACTTAAGACAAAATCCTAAACTTACTACCAATTTGGTATTCACAGAAGGCACTTACTCATTTTGGTATTCACAGAAGGCACTTACTCATTTCGGTATTCACAGAAGTTAGGAGTCCTAACTTTAGGACTCCTAAATGCCTTCTGTGAATACCGAAAGTCTTAAAGTCAGGATTTTTCTCAGTTTAGGAGTCCTAACTTTACTACTCCTAAACTGAGAAAAATCCTAACTTTAAGAGTTTTGGTATTCACAGAAGGCATTTAGGAGTCCTAAAGTTAGGAGTCCTAACTTTACTACTCCTAAACTGAGAAAAATCCTAACTTTAAGACTTTCGGTATTCACAGATGGCATTTAGGAGTCTTAAAGTTAGGACTCCTAACTTCTGTGAATACCGAAATGAGTAAGTGCCTTCTGTGAATACCAAAATGAGTAAGTGCCTTCTGTGAATACCAAAATGGTAGTAAGTTTAGGATTTTGTCTTAAGTTAGTTCTGTGAATCAGGCCCACTGTCACTCTCTGTCCACTCTTTCAATCATCCTGACAAAACCATGTCCTTATCTAATCTGTGTGTCAAAGCACAAGCACTTATAAACTCACCCTACTGTCAACTACCAGCACTCTATCTACCCAGTCACAGTTTATGCACTTGTATAATGACTTATTCATTAAGAGATACAGTGTTACAGTCAAATGTGCACCATCTATGTAGGCCCCTACCCACTGTAAACTACTGATTCAGTCTTGCAATACTCCAGATAGTACTCATGCAGTGCCTCAATCACCCTGTCACTCTCTGTCCACTCTTGCAAACATCCTGATAGAACTATGTCCTTATCTAATCTCTGTGCCAAAACACAAGCACTTATAAAGTCACCATGCTGTCAACTACCAGCACTCTACCTACCCAGTCACTGTATATGCACTTGTAGAACGACTCAGGCATTAACATATGCAGTGCTACAGTCAAAGTTTTACAATCTATCCAGTTCCCTAACCCCATTCAGAATACTGATTCACTTCTGCAATTACCGAAGTAGTAGCCATGTACTACGTTATATACAACGTGTTTATTTAGTAATACAATAGTATATTTTATACATTTATTTTTAATAATGTCATATATAAATTTTTTATTTTACAAATATTGTTCATCATCATTAGAAAAAACTTACCATGACTAGAATAACACAAAAGAAGAAACAACAAAAAAGGAGTATTATTTGAAGAAAACAGAACAGCAAAAATTAAATGAACTACAACATGTGGGAAAAAAGAAAAAGTCTTCTGGTAAGAGAACAAAATAATTTGTCAAAAAACTTTCAGAGGCTAAAAACAGTGTGCACAATGTGGAACGTATAAAGAATGCCCCAACAACAAAGAAGAATAAAAAGAAAAAAGGAGAAGTTAACAGAAAAATGCATTCTGAAGAGTTAATGTATGGTAAAAGGAGAAAGAATCAGTTTGAAGAAATTAGAAAGATAATGTTTTACAATAGAGTTGGTTTTAATTTGTTGAAAGATGTGAAGAAATATAAAAGAAGATCAGCATTTTATAAAAAGAAGAAACAGATTGAAAGTATTGTTGCCAAGGCTTTTGAATTAAAAAGGAAATTATTCATCTTAGTTTTAAACAGAATTCGATCACTTGATAAGCCAATAAATGTTATGAAGGCCAAAAGTAAGAAGAAGAAAGTTTTTAACAGAAGTAACTTTTGTGGGTTTTTTTGGCGGGTGAATGGAAACACAGTTCAAGTTCAGAGCCTTTTTTTAATGAAGAGAGTTATTTTCAAACCCATACATTGTTGCTTGCAGTTGATACCAGTGGTCGAGCTTATGAGGTTAAAAATGGTTGTCCAATTGAGAAAGAGAAGATGGTTCCCAGAAATGTAGAAGAAGTGGTAGCTGATGAAGTTCTAGGGATACGTCCTAAAGCTCCTCTGTATACTTGGGATTGTAGTAGTATTTGTAGTATACGACAGGAATCTATTGAAATTTTACGCAATTTATTACAAGACTATAGTAAAAAAAGTGTTAAACAAAAGATTAAGATGTTGCAAGGACTAGATCCTTGCAGAGTAAGAAAAAATACTGGTTGCAAGGTCATTCTCTGGCTTGTCTTTCAAGAAAAGTATGTCAAAGTGTTTTTCATCATTTTAGAATGTTAGCAGTACATCATTCTCAAATGCGGAAGTTTGTGAGAAGATTGTATTAAAAGTCCAGCACTAATTTTAAATGACTTACACAGTGCTCTTTTGCATGGAACAGTATCAGATGTTACAAAAGTTTGTGATGAAATAGGGTTTTGTTACTTTGGTCCTGAAGAAGAGACTGGACAAAGTGAGACATTGATAGAAGTAGATGTAGAAGAAAATGTGGAAAATAGTAGTACAGAGAAGTTTGAAGAACAAATTACAAAGTTTAAGGTAATTTCGTGTGAAAGGCCAAATTACACTTGTATTTGTTGCCGACGAACTCACTATAGAAATCAGACTAGGACTGTTGATCTATATTTAAAAAGTGAAAGAGAAAATAATGATAAATGGAAGGAATTTATAACTTATTTGTTGGTAGAGGATTGCTTTGATTTGGGTACTGATCAGCGTATTTGTAAATATTGTTATAACAAATTAGACGATAATAAAATGCCTGCTAGAGCTGTCCATAATAATCTAGAGTTGGTAACTATTCCTCCAGAACTGATAGATTTAAATACATATGAGTCTATTCTGATTCAATGTGTGCACCCATTTCAGGCTATTGTTCGTATGGAGCCTAAAACAGGTAAATTGCCTCCCACAGATTTGCAGGGAGGATTAAAAGGAAGAGTTGTATATTTGTCTCTAGATTTAAAGAAAAATATTGAAACTTTTGGTGTTGAAAAAATGTAGAAAGTGAACCACTAGTTATTCTAGTTAATGGTGTTCCTACTAAGAGTAAGACAATTTGGCAGGAATTAGTTGATGTTAGGAAAGTGCAAAAGGCAACATTATATCTTATAAAAAACAATGATTACTACAAAAATGTTTATGTAGAAGAAGAAGAAATCGTTTTAGGAGATGATAGTGTTAGGAGATGATAGTGAAACGTCAAGTGGTCAAATTGAAAAAGTTGACATATCCAAAAGTGAAGAAATTCATGAACATTATAGTGTACATCCACTTCATTCAAAAGAAGTGATGAGGAATACTGTTGAATTATTCCAAATGAAAAAAGCGAAGGGAACTTCCATGAGTGGATGGGAAAAAAGTTTGGAAGCTCGTTTTCCCCAGCTGTTCCCAACTGGCAAAGGTGGACGATATGACGAATGATCAGTACAGATTTCTGCATCAGAATATCGGACAACAAGATTTTATGCAGAAGATCCAAGATTTCGACAATGTATCCCATATATCTTTCATCTTTTGTTTGAGAGTGACTTGTCTGGACTTTCATATGCAGTCAACCACATCTTAAAAACAGGAGTACATCTTCAAAATGTTTCTTCAAAGGAATTCATGGATAAAGTACATCAGAGAGACGATCATTTAGAATCTCATCTGATTAATTTGATGGCATGTCAGCGCGGTACTAATGAGTATTGGTATCGTCGTCATGGAGAACTTAAATGCATGCTAAGGAACTTGGGAACTCCGACGTGGTTTGTTACCCTAAGCTGTGCTGAATGCGCTTGTGATGATTTACTTGAATTTCTTCGAGAGGCAAATTCAAATATTACAAATATTGAACACAAGACACCCGGAGAATTGTGCTCTTTGGATCCTGTAAATGTATGCAGATATTTCAACCATAGGTTTGAAGATATGATGTCTTTTATCTGCAATAAAAAGAATCCTCCTCTTGGAGAAGTTATTGATTTCTTTTGGAGAAAGGAGTATCAAGCTAGAGGTGCTCCTCATATACATATGCTTTTATGGATCAAGGATGCACCCAAATTTGGAACTGATTCGGATGACACTGTTTTATCTTTTATTGAAGATTATGTCACATGTGCTATACCAAAAAGAACAGCAGAAAACACCTTAAGGCAACAAGTGTTACGATTCCAAAGTCATCGATGTGGCAAATACTGTCGATGGAAATACAAGTCAAAGTAAAAGTTTTATACCAAATGTCGTTTTGGATTTCCACGTCCAGTAATATCCAAAGGAAGAGTAAACAGTTTCATGTCAGCAGTGAGACATACAATCACTAGAAAATCTCCAAAAAATACATACAATTTGAGAAGAAGTGAAGAATCAAAGTATATCAATGATTATAATCCAGTTATTCTCTCAATGTGGAATGCTAATATGGATATCCAATATGTTGCGGACAATTCCATTGCTGTTGCTCGGTATGTAACATCATACATAACAAAATCAGAAAAGACGGAGTTGAAAGAAATGTGGGAAGAAATTTCCCAAGAGAAGAGTCTTAGTAAGAAATTGTACAGTTTTAGTTTGAAGATGTTATCCCATCGAGAGATTGGAGTGTACGAATGCTCTGATCGGTTGCGTCTGCAAGTTTATATTCAAAGTCAAGAGGGATCATTTGGGTGAGTCTAGGTCTTGCTGCAACGCGAAATCGAGTACTTAAACCTATACAAGAAATTGAATATTTAATAGTAAATGAACCGAGAAGTACAGATATTGTCAAAACAAACATGTTGGATACATACTATCCAAATAGAAGTCGTCATCTTGAGAACATATGTCTCTATGAAGTGCTGCAATTTTACAGTTTTAAGAAAAATACTACAGAAAACATAAATGAAGTAAAATATGCAGTGATTGGTTCAGAAGGATGTTTGGTGAAACATACTAAAGTAAATCTAATTAATCACAGGAAACTGAGTTGTGATACTGCTGATAAAAGAGAATTTTACTATTTAGCACTTTTACAACTGTTCAAACCTTGGTGTACGGAATTGGAATTACTTGGAGATTTTCAGTGCTATGAAGATTCTTTCAATGCATGTCAAGAAAGCATTGAATGCCCAGTTTTTGCAAATTATCTGAAAATGTTGAATGAAGAAATTGATCAAGAAGCTACTATTGTAGCTGAGATTGCTAGAGACAGTTCTCAAGACAGCCAAAGTTCCTGACCTCTGAGTCAAGATCCACTAGGACAACCAATTCTTGAAAATGAAGCAGCTATCGCCATGATTGAAGTGGAAACAGCAATGCATCAAGCTCAAGAAGATATTATGGACTTAGAAAACTTGGAAGAACAACTAAATATTGAACAGAAAGAAATATATCAGCAAGTTAGACAACAGATCGGCCATGGTTTTCTTCATGAAAATAAAGAATGCACATGCACATCATTTCAACCTATCCAAATGTATATCAGTGGTCAAGCTGGTACAGGAAAAAGTTTCTTGATTAAAGTTTTGACCACTTATCTACAGAAATTAACTGACTCACATTTGTCTTGTGTTGTAACTGCTCCAACTGGATTGGCAGCACACAACATTAAAGGAATTACATTACATCGTTTACTAATGCTACCTGTGGAACATGAAAATAAATTGGAATATCAAAAGCTATCTGGGGAAGCTTGTTATGGAGTTTCAAGAGTGCTAAAGAAAATTAAACTTCTGATTATTGATGAGGTGAGCATGGTCTCAAACGTAATGCTTGCCTTTATGCATTTAAGAATGCAGCAAATTTTTAAAACAGAATACGATGTCTTATTTGGAGGAAAACATGTGATAGTTTTTGGTGATCTACTGCAACTTACTCCTGTAAAAGGGCAACCAGTATTTAAAACACTTGTGCACGAAGGTACCAGAAAGTCTTTGGGAAGTGTTGGAAACGTTAAACTTTGGTCATATTTTGAGTACAAAGAACTCATTAAAAATATGCGTCCAGCAAATGATGAAGTTTATGGAACCATTCTTCAAAATATAAGAATTGGAGTATTGACAGAATATGACAAAGAACCTTTGCAAAGTCGGATACTTACCAACTTGTTTCCAAATAGAAATATAGATCCTGCAAAAATATACAAAAAAATTGCAGAAAATAAATCTATAATCTGCCTCATGCCAACACTGCGAGAGTGTTGTACATTTAATGAAGAACTTTTACAGCTGGAACATGAACAAAAAATAAAAATGGAAGCCATTGATAAAATAGAGCATGAGGGTATTACTATTATTTTGACAGAAAAACTGAAAACAAAATTGGATTCTTTAGAAAAATCTATATCTAAAACTGCTGGTTTAGAAAAGAATTTATATGTATGTGTAAATTGTCGGGTTATTTTATGGCAAAATTTGGATGTGGAAAAAGGTTTAGTAAATGGAGCAATGGGAAAAGTTGTTGATTATGTTAATTATCAAAAAAACAGATGGAATTGAATATTTGAAAATCAAATTTGATCGGATTAAAGAAGTAAAACAAATTGCTTGTTGTTCTACTCAGTTTTTGCTTGTTAAAGATTTGTATGTTCATAGAAAACATTTTCCTCTTTCTTTTGCATATGCGGTGACTATTCATAAATCTCAAGGTTTAAGTGTAGACAGTGCTTGGTAAATATTGGAAGAACCGTATTTAAAGAGGGTATGGCATATGTTGCTTTGTCCCGAATCAGAATTTTATCTGGATTGTATTTGATTGATTTGGATTAGAGAAAGATTAGTGCAGATGTAAATTATGATCGATTAAGGAGACTGTATGCTCCCAATTTAGGTGAATATCCTGTATAAGAAAAGCGTGTAGTAGGTCGAAAAAGAAGGTATGAGAATATCTGTAGTGAAGTTAAAGAGAAGAAAAAAATCAGGATAATGTTGAAATTCCAAGCAAAAAGAAAAAGGACAGTATTGAAGAGACTGTTGGATATCAGATAGAAAACAGGTCAGATATCAACTGCTATGCTAATGTAGTGGTTAATGTTGTATTTTTTCTAGAAAATCTGGTACAGCAAATTATGGAGAATCGTGAAAAAAGGTTTTGTTCCTTGTTGTATTCTATTTTTGAAAAATTGAGAACTGATAAAAGTAAAATTCAAAGTGTTTCTGATATTTGGAATCTTCTGGATATATGTTCTTGTATGCAATTTAAACAGAATGTGCAATAAAATGCTCAGGAATTTCTAATGTAGATGCTTGCAGTATTAGAAGAGGAAGGAATACAAATTGAAAATCTATTTGGACTTTGTTATAAATGGGAACATGAATGTGACAATTGTAGTTTTACTTCTACCACTAACATGGACACTGAAAGATTTATATATTTAACAATACCAGCCTGTAAAACAGTGTCTTTCAACAAATTAGTTAAAGCAGCAAAACATGGAGTGTACCCAATGCAAATCAGAAATGTTATCAACACTACTTATACAAAGATTTGGACAATATATAATTTTAATGATACAACGTTGTACAGCTGATTGGAAATTTTAATTAAAAATGTTGTAGCAAGTCAACTATCAATAGCAGGAAGAACTTTTGTAGCAGTAGCAATTAATTTCCACGATGGACCTTCTACAACATCTGGACATTACGCTGTCTATTTAAAATGCAATAAACGATGGACATATTATAATGATGCTCAATTATTTTTTAGAGATCGTTTGCCAAATGAATTACCAAATTCATACCTAATAATCTTAAAGCCAAAGTTCTAAGAACATAATTCGACCTATTGGGTATATGTTAAACTCTATTAATACAATTACTTTGGACAATTTCAGTATAAAGGATTTCCGGTATATCATTTGGCCTACAGGAAAGATATTAATGTGAATTAAGCACTTTTTCTGGGATATTCTGACAGCATATATTTTAAAGAACACCATTTAGAGTATATGTAAATTTTGAAGAATTATTGATTAAATCATTGTTTTGTTTCTCTTATCTTGTAGTAACAAAATTGTCTTTACAAAGAAGCATTTAAAAATGTGTGATTTGTATTATATGGTATGTTATTGAGGATGTTATTTTTATACAACGTGCAGACATAGTTCACCATGTTGAAAATATTTTTGACAGTTTTTTTTTTTAAACAATCTTCTTGATTGTTTTTTTTTTTGCCCGCTGTTATGTGATGAGTAACATTGAAATCACTATTTATAGTGAAATTCAATATATTCTGAGAACAGCAAAATAGTTTTTTTTTTTGCCCGCTGTTATGTGATGAGTAACATTGAAATCACTATTTATAGTGAAATTCAATATATTCTGAGAACAGCAAAAAAGGCAAACAAAATAATTTATATAATGCTTAAATTATGTTGTATTTATAAAATGATAATGTTATATATTATAACTGTATTTTTTCTTCTCTTTTACAGATCCAAATTCTAAAGTTAAAAAGTGTTTAAACTTTAAAATATAACAAACAACTGCAAAAAATGTTTACAATATTTTGATATCTACTACTGTAAAGGTAAGGTTAAGTAATCCAAACACTATCCATCCACTACTACATTCACCCAGGCACTATTCATACACACCTTTAAACACCTACTCACTGCTTAGTAATGTCTAAAATACCTCAGGTAATAACCATACAGTCCACCAATCACTATGTTACTGGTAATGCAGTTTTTATGTCATTTACTACTAGCATGTACTAATTCAATACCTCTGTCAGTACCCAAGCAGTTATGCATTTTTTCAGATGATCTCCTTGCAATACTCTAATCATTCAGTAGAACTATGTCCTTATCTAATCACTGTACCAAAACACATGCACTTATAAACTCACCCTGCTGTCAACTGCATTTAGGAGTCCTAAAGTTATGAGTCCTAACTATACTACTACTAAACTGAGAAAAATCCTAATTTTAAGACTTTCGGTATTCACAGAAGGCCTTTAGGAGTCCTAAAGTTAGGACTCCTAACTTCTGTGAATACCAAAATGAGTAAGTGTCTTCTGTGAATACCAAAATGAGTAAGTGCCTTCTGTGAATACCAAAATGGTAGTAAGTTTGGGATTTTGTCTTAAATTAGTTCTGTGAATCGGGCCCAGGGTCACTGTGTATGCACTTGTACAATGATTCAGGCATGAAGAGACACTGTGCCACAGTTAAATGTGCACAATCTATGCAGGCCCTTAACCTTCTGTAGACTACTGAGTCACGTTTACAATAATCTAGGTAGTACTCATGCAGTGCTCCAATCACACTCTCACTCTCTCTTCATTGTTGCAATCATCCTCATAGAACCATGCCCTGATCTAATCTCTGAGCCAAAACACAAGCACTTATAAACTCACCCTGGTGTCAACTACCAGCACTCTCTGTACTCAGTCACTGTGTATGCACTTGTTCAATGATTCAGGCATGAAGAGACACTGTGCTGCAGTTAAATGTGCATAATGTATGCAGGCCCCTAACCCCCTGTAGACTACTGATTCACTCCTGTAATAATCTAAGTACTACTCATGCAGTGCTCCAATCACACTCTCACTCTCTCTTCATTGTTGCAATCATCCTCATAGAACCATGCCCTTATCTAATCTCTGTGCCGAAACACAAGCATTTATAAACTCACCCTATTGTCAACTATCAGCACTCTGTCTACCCAGTCACTGTCCATGCTCTTGTAAAATCATTGAGACAGGCATTGAGAGATACAGTGCTACAGTAAAATGTGCACAATCTATGCAGGCCCCTAACCCCCCATAGTCTACTGATTCACTCCTGTAATAATCTAAGTCGTACTCATGCAGTGCCCCAATCACTCTGTCACTCTCTCTCCACTCTTGCAATCATCCTGACAGACCCATGCCCTTATCTAATCTCTGTTGCGAAACACAAGCACTTATAAACTCACCCTGCTGTCAACTACCAGCACTCTATCTACTCAGTCACTGTGTATGCACTTGTACAATGATTCAGGCATGAAGAGACACTGTGCTACAGTTAAATGTGCACAATGTATGCAGGCCCCTAACCCCCTGTAGACTACTGATTCACTCCTGTAATAATCTAAGTACTATTCATGCAGTGCTCCAATCACACTCTCACTCTCTCTTCACTGTTGCAATCATCCTCATAGAACAATGCCCTTATCTAATCTCTGTGCCGAAACACAAGCACTTATAAACTCACCCTACTGTCAACTACCAGCACTCTATCTACCCAGTCACTGTCCATGCTCTTTTAGAATCATTGAATCAGGCATTGAGAGATACAGTGCTACAGTTAAATGTGCACAATCTATGCAGGCCCCTAGCCCCCTATAGTCTCCTGTAATAATCTAATTAGTTATCATGCAGTGCCCCAATCACTCTGTCACTCTCTCTCCACTCTTGCAATCATCCTGACAGAACCACGCCCTTATCTAATCTCTGTGCCGAAACACAAGCACTTATAAACTCACCCTACTGTCAACTATCAGCACTCTGTCTACCCAGTCACTGTGTATGCAATTGTACAATGATTCATGCATGAAGAGACACTGTGGTACAGTTAAATGTGCACAATGTATGCAGGCCCCTAACCCCCTTTAGACTACTGATTCACTTTTGCAATAATCTAGGTAGTACTCATGCAGTGCTCCAATCACACTCTCACTCTCTCTTCACTGTTGCAATCATCCTCATACAACCATGCCCTCATCTAATCTCTGTGCCGAAACACAAACACTTATAAACTCACCCTGGTGTCAACTACTAGCTCTCTATCTACTCAGTCACTGTGTATGCACTTTTACAATGATTCAGGCATGAAGCGACACTGTGCTACAGTTAAATGTGCACAATGTATGCAGGCCCCTAACCCCCTGTAGACTACTAATTCACTCCTGTAATAATCTAAGTACTACTCATGTAATGCTCCAATCACACTCTCACTCTCTCTTCACTGTTTCAATCATCCTCATAGAACCATGCCCTTATCTAATCTCTGTGCCGAAACACAAGCACTTATGAACTCACCCTACTGTCAACTACCAACACTCTTTCTACCCAGTCACTGTCCATGCTCTTGTAGAAACAGTGAGTCAGGCATTGAGAGATACAGTGCTACAGTTAAATGTGCACAATCTATGCAGGCCCCTAACCACCTATAGTCTACTGATTCACTCCTGTAATAATCTAAGTAGTACTCATGCAGTTCCCCAATCACTCTGTCACTCTCTCTCCACTCTTGAAATCATCCTGACAGAACCATGCCCTTATCTAATCTCTGTGCTGAAACACAAGCACTTATAAACTCACTCTGCTGTCAACTATCAGTACTGTATCTACTCATCCTCTGTGTATGCACTTGTACAATGATTCAGGCATGGAGAGACACTGTGCTACAATTAAATGTGCACAATGTATGCAGGCCTGTAACCCCTGTAGACTACTGATTCACTCCTGTAATAATCTAAATACTCCTCATGCAGTGCCCCAATCACTCTGTCACTCTCGCTCCACTCTTGCAATCATCCTCACAGAACCATGCCCTTATCTAATCTCTGTGCCGCAACACAAGCCCTTATAAACTCACCCTGCTGTTAAGTACCAGCACTCTATCTACTCAGTCACTATGTATGCACTTGGACAATGACTCAGGCATGAAGAGACACCATGCTACAGTCAAATGTGCACAATCTATGCAGGCCCCTAACCCCCTGTAGACTACTGATTCACTCTTGTAATAATCTAGGTAGTACTCATGCCGTGCTCCAATCACACTGCCACTATCTCTCCACTCTTGTAATTATCCTGACTAAAGATATACATATACAGTGGCCTAGTCACTAACACAAGTACACCTACAGCATTCACTGCACTATGAATGCACACCTCTAACCACATACATATCCTGTAAATACTAAGGTACTACCCATGTAGTCTAGGAATCCTCTTGTTACTGCTATGCACTTCCTCAATCATCCATCCAGCACTATGTACTTATTGTATTACTCTGCCAATCCGTAAACTCTTATGGAGCAGATTTACAAGCCCCCTGCGCCACTAGTACATCACTCTTTGTGACGTAGTGGTGGTGCTGAGGGCAGCTCCATATTTACAAGGAGAGGAAAAGCCACCCTGCATGGCTTTTCCTCTCTTTGTAAATACAGCCCCTTCATACGCAACACTTTCTGTTGAAGGGGCGTTCCATGGATGTTGCTGTGTATGTTCCCACACAACACCAATGGAACAAGATATATCTCTAGATTTACAAGAAATCATAAATCTAGACATGTTTGTGAATGCTGCACCACTCTAGAGGTGGTGTAGCAAGACATAGCGAGAAATGTTTTCATTTCTCCTCTTTTTTTCCTCTTTCAATGTGTGCTGCATTCTACACCACACATTTAAGGAGGAAAATGCCTTTAGTGATTGTTTTTGTACACGAACGTGTCCCTTCCTGCACAAAAACAATCTCCCCATAATGCAGGCATCCTTGCACCATGGTGCAAGGGTGCCTGTGCCAGCACATGGCTGCAATTTGTGCACCAGTGCAGAGGGAAGCATAGAGATGTGACATATTCATGTAAATATGCTGCATCTCTGTGCTTCAGAAGTGCTGCAGCGCAGTGCAGCAAAAAGGCTTGCAGTGCCACACTACAGCACTTCCTCATACATCTGCCCCTATACATTCACCATACACTACTAATGCATTTGTTCAGTCAATCATGCTCTACACATATATTCAACCAAACTTTCACACATTACCATGCAATTATAGTTCTTTTTTTTAATCAGATACGGCAGTTCTGACAAGAACTTTTTTTTCTTCTTTTTTTTGTAGTTTTTAAAAAAAAAATTTAACAATTTTGTATTTTTTTTGGTGTTTTTTCAAAAACTGAACAAAAAAAGTAAACAGGTAACTTTTGGAATTAGTTTTCATTCCAAAAACAAAAACAACAAAAAAAAATTAACAACGGTGGTTGCGTTGGGCAGCACAAACTGTTTCAACTGACTGCTCGCCGTAGCAGATAATTTTTTTGCACTTCACACAGTGCTGTTCTAATAATGCAAATTCTGCCCTAATGTCCATAGGAGGTGTTGGTTGAGATGCTCCTGTGGTGCTAGCAACTGCTGTTGCAGGATTTTCTGCAGCTCGCCTCATTTCCTCCCGAGCAAGATTCCTTGGGTGAATGGTACGCAAATGTTTATACATACTTGCTGTACCACAGGAGTATTTTTTCTCACTGCCTCGCGACAGGACCCTCCCACACAGCAAGCATGTCACCTTTCTGGCATTTACTTTCTTCTTTCCTTCTGGAAAACTGAAGAATATCCAGACAACAGACTCTGGTCTCTTCTTGGGTGGGTCTTCCTCCAACATATCTTCTTCAGGAAGTAGTACTATCTGCTGCTCTCCAGATGCCAGTTTTTAACATACTTCTGAAAGAAACACCAAAAAAAACCAAAAAGGTTCTAGTTGGCGAAGAGATGCTTCTCTGAAGATGGTCCAAGAAGAATGATTAAAATGGGTGGGGTCCTTCAATAGTTACAGTGGCAAATGTTATAAACCAATCAAATACTTTTTTTTAAGGTCACATGGGAGTCGCGCACCCTGCGCTTAGGAAGAACGCACCTGACTCGACTTCGCGAAAATATATTTAAAAATAATATTATTTTATTACAAGTACAAATATATTATTTTTATGAATACCTTAGATAATCTCTTGCCCTAATATGTACATTAAAGACACTTACATATCATTTTAATATATAAAAGATTTTGCGGGAACCGCGCACCCAGTGCGCCCCACATATGACGTCATGCGGGGCCCACCACCGTGCAAGCGTCACGTACCGTAATGCGCATGTTTCGCGAATTAGCGGGAGCAGGAGTCACGCATCGGTCGCATACCTATCGCGCACAACACGTAATATAGGGCGATTATTAATCCATTATTGGTTTGCCAAGCACACAGCCAATGGAGGTGATTAATTGGGGTATTGAAACCACAAGTCCCAGCGTGCATGTCGAAAATTACTAGAAAAGGCACACCTGAGGCCAATCAATATATGCAGAAACGTGAGGAACTGTGGGAACCCTAAACTGGATGTGCTGACAAACGGCCTCTGAGGAAGAAGCACGATTGATTTGAAACGCGTCAGGCCACATGGACACAAACTTCGGATTTGCAGCGCTGTTTCAAAGAAATAAAGGTTTTGTAAACCAACAGCTGGAGGAGTGTGCCTCTCACTGCTTGGGCATCTTTGGTGAATATGTTACGCGGCAAGTCCAGCCGCGGAGAGATCGCACCGCCCCCTACACTGTGCTGGGGATCGTCTTACCGGCATTGTCTGGTTAATGGACGGCGCAGCTGTTACCAGAGCGAGGAACAGGACTTCAAATCCGACGCTAACTGGAGGGCGATTATTAATCCATTATTGGTTTGCCAAGCACACAGCCACTGGAGGTGATTAATTGGGGTATTGAAACCACAAGTCCCAGCGTGCATGTCGAAATAACAAATATATGCAGAAATGTGAGGAACTGTGGGAACCCTGAACTGGATGTGCTGACAAACGGCCTCTGAGGAAGAAGCACGATTGCTTTGAAACGCGTCAGGCAACATGGACACAAACTTCGGATTTGCAGCGCTGTTTCAAAGAAATAAAGGTTTTGTAAACCAACAGCTGGAGGAGTGCGCCTCTCACTGCTTGGGCATTTTTGGTGAATATGTTACGCGGCAAGTCCAGCCGCGGAGAGATCGCACCGCCCCCTACACTGTGCTGGGGAGCGTCTTACCAGCATTGTCTGGTTAATGGACGGCGGAGCTGTTACCAGAGCGAGGAACAGGACTTCAAATCCAACGCTAACTGGAGGGCGATTATTAATCCATTATTGGTTTGCCAAGCACACAGCCACTGGAGGTGATTAATTGGGGTATTGAAACCACAAGTCCCAGCGTGCATGTAGAAATCACTAGAAAAGGCACACCTGAGGCCAATCAATATATGCAGAAACGTGAGGAACTGTGGGAACCCTGAACTGGATGTGCTGACAAACGGCCTCTGAGGAAGAAGCACGATTGCTTTGAAACGCGTCAGGCCACATGGCCACAAACTTCGGATTTGCAGCGCTGTTTCAAAGAAATAAAGGTTTTCTAAACCAACAGCTGGAGGAGTGCGCCTCTCACTGCTTGGGCATCTCTGGTGAATATAAATATATATATACACATATATATATATATTCCTCCAAACAACAACTCCTTCCGGATTTGAATGGACCCAAGGAGAGTGGCGCGCACGCCGGCGGAGATAACCGGCTGTTTCAATATCCAATCTTTGCTATTACAATCCTCGCGCTCTCAGGAATCACAGACCCAGGAATGGTATAAATAAACTGCTGTTTATTCACACAACGCGTTTCACCAACAGGCTTGATCACGTGTAAATGACATCACTGTAGCAGACAGCTTATATCTCGTAACCCAACAATGAACATAAAAAGAGGACAATCTTGTATCTCAAAAAATGAAAAAAGGACATCGTATGAAAAACAGTCTCGCGTTTCAACAAATACAATATTGTGTTTAGTGTGCATTATAATCTCAACATTGTCTCCTTTGAATCTATATCCCCGTGTCTCTGTTGCACTAGATAACAGTTGTCACGTAATGCATTATTTCTTTTCTTTCTTTCTTAAATCTTTATTTCGACTCAGACGAGTCATAAAAGAAATCATACAAATACAATTTAAGAAAACAAATTATCTACAGAAAACAATAAAAAACAATAATAAGAGAACTGTAATCTAGAATGGAAACAGATGCAATTGACAGGAATACTTCGGCATAATCCAAACCACATGGTAACAATTTTACATTTCATTTCAACAAATGAATTCTTCTAATATACCATGCTGCTGCTAAATATTTGCTGATAGCAAATACAGTAGGAGGAGATAGATCACTTTTCAGCAGCCTATAGGCATCTAAGTGGTGCCTAAAGCCCCAGTTCCTGCAAATTGGAACGATCCACTTCTTCCTAGATTTAATGTAGGAGGGACAAAAAAATACTAAATGAATATCGTCCTCCAGCTCGCAAGAGCAAGCAGGACAATTTTTAGAAGTGGGCGGGTGCCATTTACTAGTGAGGGCTCTAATTGGGAGCGCATTATATCTCCATTGTAAAAATAATTTTCTCAGGGCGATGGGATTTATGTCATTTAACACAGTTTCCAATTTATAGTGATCCTTCAAGGTTAAAAAAGTGGTAGTCATTGATCCCAGAGTATCGCTTGAAAAAGATGCCGAAAGATTAGAGTTATAATAAAGTGCAATGAGTTCTTTGCGGGATATAGTTGCACAGGCCTCTAGCGGTTTTGTCCAAAGGGTCGAGAGGCCCAACCTAAAAAGTTCACACTTGACGTACTTAAGCCATGGAATATTACCTAGAGCTGGGTGGAGGTAGAGTTCCATAAGTTCGGAACGATAACTCAAGAGTTCAGGGGTTGTCCAAAGGCGCCTCCAAAAAGTTAGGGGCTTCACACCTAGTTCCTCCCTTATTGGTCTCAGACCCATATCGAGCCTTAAGGGGAGTAACGGAGTACTAGATGGAAGTGCAGCCAAGTTTCGTAAGAACTTGTTTTCTGTGGCTGTAATTTCAGCGGCACAATCAATACCCCATAGTTCGCCGCCATATATTAGAGCCCCACGTGCCTGCATTTTATAAATTTCCAACGGCGGACCAATAGGATGGGTCATAGATTGATTCCATAATTTCAGAATTCCACCTGCTCTTTGAGTTAACTTTAAGTTTGATTTTATCTGATGATGGGACCAAGTCATTTTTTCATTCAGAGTTAGTCCCAAATACTCGAAAGTATGGACTCTCTCTAGGGTAATTCCGTTTATGGTGGGATTAGGGCGAAGGGACCTAGGGGGATTAAAGATCATAAATTTAGTCTTAGCTGTATTGATCTCTAGCCCCCGGTCAGTACAAAAAGAGACGAAGCCATCCAAGACACGTTGAAGCCCCATAGGGGTCTTAGCTAGGAGCAACGTGTCGTCAGCGAACATAATGGCAGAAATGCCAGAGCCCGCAAGCCGTGGAGCATCTCTATTAGGTACGTAATTTAGGTGGGAGATAAGGCCATTTACATAAAGGCAAAACAACGTGGGCGCGAGGACACATCCCTGCCTTACCCCTCTATCGACAGGGAATCTGGCTGAAAGGCTACCATCTCTACCACATCTTACCCTTGCATAGTTGTTAGTATGGAGACGAACTAGTATGTGCAAAAGTGGGCCTGGAAGGCCTAAATCTTGTAACACAGTCCATAGTTTTGTGCGGGGAACCAAATCAAATGCCGCACGCAAATCTACAAAGACTGTGTAAAGGGAGCCCCCCTCTATCTTTACAGTTTTCCAGAAGAGCATACACAGTCTAAAGATCTGGTCAGTTGTAGAAATGCTCTTACGGAAGCCAGCCTGGTAGATGCTCAGAATCTCAGAGGTCACAATCCATTCCATGATACGATCCGAGATCAACCTCGAGAAGAGCTTCTGGGCAACATCTATTAAACTAATAGGCCTGTAGTTTCCCGGAAGCAGGGGGGACCCTTTTTTAAAAATTGGCACAACTTCGGCTGCAAGCCATGTAAAAGGAACAGGCAGACCATCAAGGATAGCATTGAATAATATTGTAAGATAAGGTGCCCATACTCTGGGTTCATGTTTGTACAGATCTCCTGGTACCCCATCCAGCCCTGGTGCTTTGCCTACAGGAAGCTGAGAAATTGCAAGCTGAATCTCGGTTAACGTAAAATTTACTTGAGCCTGACTAGGTACAACATATAATGGGGCCGCCGTGGCAGATATTGGGGCCCTATAGAGAGTGCTAAAATGATTTTCCCAGACTTCTGGGGCAATGTTGTTTTTAACAATTGCAGGAGGTTCGGTTGTGCCAGTAGATACGATCAACCAAAATCTCCGAGAGTCTCTAATTTTTAGAGCTGATGTTAAATTTTCCCAGTTTTCTGAAGCCCACTCCAATTTAGCATGTTGTATCAGGGATCTATAAGTCTGTCTTTTATGTTGAATATCAGGCTTTGAGACTTTCTTCTTTATGGCATCAAGCAGTTCACTCTTGGCCAGTCTACAGGTCTTATTATACCAATTAGGCCGGTTTACCAATCTCCTGTTACAGGGAACAATTGGATTAAACATACCAGACAATTTCTATTTGGTGAACACAGAAAGAGGACAGCAATACCAAGGTTGGCAAACCTCCCAGTGAGTGCATTGTTTATCACGTATTTGCTCAATAAAGCTCATATTGTTGTCAACCATTGTCTCATAAGTAAATCTTGTCTCAATTCACATATTATACATACTAATAAACGACACGGCATTGCGCATGTTCACTACGTGTCTCCGCAACAGAAGTCAAAAACATAAGTGATCTTTGCTGATGTTGACATAATATTGGATTAACATCCACAGATATAGAGGTAAGTACCCTCGATTTTAACATGTCCTAACTGCAGAGTGAGACGCTTTTATAATGCAACAAATCATGTTGAGTGTCCCAGTGTTTGAAAATTTCATCAAAATGCTTTTCTCTAACAAGACACATCTAATTTCTGTTGACATGTGTTATATACCAGAGATGTGAACTTTGTTGCTCGATTCTGAATATTGTTCTACCAGATCGACCAGTAATCTAAAAACGATGTCATGTTAACCAGCTCACATAGCCCTATTAGCCAGTGCCTAAAAAGCATAAGCTTATCTTTTTATATTTACTTGCCACTAATAGACCCAGAAGGCAAGAGAGAAAAGACAACATTGTCTGTAACGTATTGAAAGCTGTCAAATTATCCACAAAGTGTCGTGCTCGTGCAAAAAGAAAACTGAATGTGAATAATAGAAAAGAGGAAGAAAGACAGGATAAACTGCCCGTATAGATGAAATCAGGTGACTGGGCCCCTTCCTTCATTCCTAAAAGTAAACAAAATAAAAACACCAATTACAACCCAGTTTAAAAGATAGATCATCAAATCACTAATAATGTGTAATGTGCAAATGTATTGCTCGAACACAATATCCGTACAGTCATGAACATAGAGAATGTAGAGAATGTTTGTACAAACGCTAATACAGTTAGGGAAACAAATTCATACTTTTAGATGTACAGACAGTTCTTCCTCTTGATTTAACCCTCCTGGGGTCTTGGTCTGAAACTCGATAATGAATTCTCTTTGTCTCAACTTGAGAACTCTGTTTCCCCCCCTAGGATTTTTTTCTACTGGGTCTGTGATACCTGAGAGCGCGCGGATTGTAATAGCGAAGATTGGATATAAATATATATATATATATAAAAATATATATAAATATATATATATATATATATATATATATATATATATATATATATATATATATATATATATATATATATATATATATATATATATATATATATATATCCAAATAAGAAAGTAGTGGAACGTGCGCTCTCAGTGAGACACAGACAGCCAGCAGGATGGTATAGTCCGAGTGTTTAATTCACACAACGCGTTTCGGTACAGAACCTTGATCACGTGTGAAGTGAGCAAATGCAGACAGCCATAAATAAAGCATTACGAGCAATGTTCAAACAGGCATGATCATCAACAAAGGACTACAAGGCAGTAACTGTGGCGGCCATCTTGGAGAGGGGAGATTAACGATAGTGAACACCAAACAATGTTGGATACAAGGCAATACAGTGCGCAAATGTAACAAAATTATTATAATAACAAAATAACACCCCCAGGCCCCCACATACTCACATAGGACAATACCAATGTGATATTGCCACAGGCATGTGAAACAATAAATGGAATCACATATAACATCAGCCAGGTAAATGAGAGAAAATTAGTCCATGATGACAATACACTTGCAGAAAAGGATGTCGTGAATGCAAGGTATAGCAAAAAGTACGGGACCCCCCAGGTAAAGCATAAGGTCAGAAAGGGGTTGGGGCTCGGGAGGGAAAGGCTAATGTATATGGAGCCAATTACCTATATGAATGTCATGGATAATGCAAGCATGCCCCAACACCCCGGTGTCATAGTCTAAGGGCCAGTGCCCCTGCTAGCCGCCCAGCTCCCCATATCCGAACCTGGTCAACAAGTGGCAAACAGAGTAATACTGATGCTAAATGCCCAACCACACAACCCAGGTAACTCACTGTGTGGGCAAGTGCCCCTGCTACAACACCCGAATAGAATATCCAGGTCGGGTCAAAAAATGGCAAACAAAGTAATTCTAAAATAGAACTGATGCAGGTTAACATAAACTTAGAGACAAAAAGTGAAAACGACATAGGTCGAGCTGACTTAACTTAAACCACAAGTGTGACCAGGGAACGTGCTCGTATGCTATAACATGGAACTGCAGGTGAAGATGATGAAGTGAAGATCTGAGTGACGAGTAGCAATATGGAGCAAAAGGGTAGGATGCCCGTGCCGGTGAATACAAGTGAGGGGCTCCTTCCTTCTCTCCTGCAAAAAATACATACAAATGTATATAGATCATTATCAACACATAACATCAATGTTTAAGAATTATAACAGGAGTTAAAACGTTTTACTAGAGTCAGTGTGAGCAGAGCAAAAAGCAGCAGCAGAAAATGAAGAACAGAGAGAAGAAAAAGGAGAGAAAAAGGAGAGAAAGAAAACGAAGAAGAAAAGAAGAAAAAAGAGAGAGAAGCAGAAAAAGAAGAAGAAAAGAAAGAAAAATAGAAGAAGCATCAGCATGTCATAAAATACAGTACAGAGTAACCAAATGCAGACTGTAATCACTATTTGAGGTGGATTGACATTTCTTCATCCATGTTCAACCCACCCGGGCTTCTGGTTTGAAAATCAATAATGTACCTGGACTCCCGTTGTCTTAAGATAAGAGTCCTATCTCCCCCTCTGGGATGTCTAGGAATGTGTTCAAGAATAAGATAGCTCATGTCAGAAATGTTAGAACAATGTCTTTCATAAAAGTGGCGCGCAACAGGGTATTTCTGGTCATTGTGGGTTATCGCTCTCTGATGCTCTAGTACTCTCTTTTTCGCTGGACAAGTGGTACTCCCTATATACCAGAGTTTGCAAGTACACTCAATGGCGTAGATCACAAAACATGTACTGCATGTTAAGAATTGGGTAATTTTCTTGGATACCCCTCCATATTCCAATTTGTCCTTACTTTTGCTGTGTCTACATGCTTTGCAATGGCCGCATGGGAAAAATCCCACGAGGCCATGGCCAGTGTTGGTGGTATAGTCAGTGATGTCATTCTTGACGACCATGTCACGTATGTTCCTATCCCGCCTGTAGGTCAGGTTGGGCCTTTCAGAGATCTGAGTGCCTACCACCCCATCAGATTTCAAAATGTCCCAGTGTTTGGCAAAGATGCGTTTGATCTTATGCGCATCGGAGTTGTAAGTAAGGATCATGCGAACGTCCGTCTGGTTAGTTTCCAACTCACTGTCTCTTTTATCATATATATATCCAAAGAACGCCCACTCGTGAAGAACAGGTAGAGGCCACTCGGGGGAAAACGTTAGAAGATCTTTAATTCATAACAGCGAGTGCATAATGCATTTCAGCCCTACGGCCTTCCTCAGATGCTGCTGTTTGCAAAGGGTAACTCCACCCCCACCTTTAAATGTCCAGAAGCACTACCATTGGCGGAAGTCCGCTAAAACAAGGTCACGTGTTGGCAACTCCACTGCAGTTGGGCCACAACTACAGCTCCCAGAATGCTGTAGAACCGGGTGAGTGATGCTGGGTAGTGACTAAATATAATAACCCCTATAAGTATAGGAAATAGTACTGGAACGGTGCGGAGTGTTAAAATTATGAGTCCTTGCTTGGAGAATATCACCGAACTTCCTCCGGTCCCCCTTCAACGCTCCAGCCTCGTTGCGCGTTTGCCGGCTGGTCCGTGAGACAGAGTTGCAGTGAACCTGTCTCCTCGTCAATGACAAGCTGTGTCACACAGAGGTCCAGAATACCCCTCTCGACTCCCTTGCTCGCCTCTTAAATGCCGGTAATGCCATAGTTTCATCTTGGTGTGAGGCGGGCGGGTCATGCCCCAGAAATCAATCCATACCAAATTTCTCCGTACTGAGGGGCCCCCGACCCTGACAGGGCGGCCTCAGCATAGCAGGAACGGAGTGTCCTGCAACTGACGTTCACAACACACAAAAGATGCCAAGGCTCAAAGCATCAGAGGAACAGCGCTCTTTATTGGATACAAAGCGGCAAATGGAATTAATGTCCAGACGCGTTTCAGCCGGTTGGCCTTAATCATTGGAGGTTGGGGTTTAGTGACACCATGTGGTTTCAAAATTTAAAGGTAGACTGCTTTCGTAGTCCCAAATTCCTTCATTACCCAACATGCAGTATGAGAGAAAGATAACGCCGGTGCAGAGTAAAGTGCAAATATAGATGTAAATTATTGTCTTCGCATTAGTGCTCACCCACTGTGCACTGTTTAAAATTCACGTACTCTCAGGCTGCTTTCAAATTCTGCACTGCCGCATTTCGTGAAAGTCCCAAAGAGCTCGGGCCTCCGATGCTGTCAAGAGGTAGTGGAATACCCCTCTCGACTCCCTTGCTCGCCTCTTAAATGCCGGTAATGCCATAGTTTCATCTTGGTGTGAGGCGGGCGGGTCATGCCCCAGAAATCAATCCATACCAAATTTCTCCGTGCTGAGGGGCCCCCGACCCTGACAGGGCGGCCTCGGCGTAGCAGGAATGGAGTGTCCTGCAACTGACGTTCACAACACACAAAAGATGCCAAGGCTCAAAGCATCAGAGGAACAGCGCTCTTTATTGGATACAAAGCGGCAAATGGAATTAATGTCCAGACGCGTTTCAGCCGGTTGGCCTTAATCATTGGAGGTTGGGGTTTAGTGACACCATGTGGTTTCAAAATTTAAAGGTAGACTGCTTTCGTAGTCCCAAATTCCTTCATTACCCAACATGCAGTATGAGAGAAAGATAACGCCGGTGCAGAGTAAAGTGCATATATATATGTAAATTATTGTCTTCGCATTAGTGCTCACCCACTGTGCACTGTTTAAAATTCACGTACTCTCAGGCTGCTTTCAAATTCTGCACTGCCGCATTTCGTGAAAGTCCCAAAGAGCTCGGGCCTCCGATGCTGTCAAGAGGTAGTGGAATACCCCTCTCGACTCCCTTGCTCGCCTCTTAAATGCCGGTAATGCCATAGTTTCATCTTGGTGTGAGGCGGGCGGGTCATGCCCCAGAAATCAATCCATACCAAATTTCTCCGTGCTGAGGGGCCCCGACCCTGACAGGGCGGCCTCGGCGTAGCAGGAACGGAGTGTCCTGCAACTGACGTTCACAACACACAAAAGATGCCAAGGCTCAAAGCATCAGAGGAACAGCGCTCTTTATTGGATACAAAGCGGCAAATGGAATTAATGTCCAGACGCGTTTCAGCCGGTTGGCCTTAATCATTGGAGGTTGGGGTTTAGTGACACCATGTGGTTTCAAAATTTAAAGGTAGACTGCTTTCGTAGTCCCAAATTCCTTCATTACCCAACATGCAGTATGAGAGAAAGATAACGCCGGTGCAGAGTAAAGTGCAAATATAGATGTAAATTATTGTCTTCGCATTAGTGCTCACCCACTGTGCACTGTTTAAAATTCACGTACTCTCAGGCTGCTTTCAAATTCTGCACTGCCGCATTTCGTGAAAGTCCCAAAGAGCTCGGGCCGCCGATGCTGTCAAGAGGTAGTGGAATACCCCTCTCGACTCCCTTGCTCGCCTCTTAAATGCCGGTAATGCCATAGTTTCATCTTGGTGTGAGGTGGGCGGGTCATGCCCCGCCCGCCTCACACCAAGATGAAACTATGGCATTACCGGCATTTAAGAGGCGAGCAAGGGAGTCGAGAGGGGTATTCCACTACCTCTTGACAGCATCGGAGGCCCGAGCTCTTTGGGACTTTCACGAAATGCGGCAGTGCAGAATTTGAAAGCAGCCTGAGAGTACGTGAATTTTAAACAGTGCACAGTGGGTGAGCACTAATGCGAAGACAATAATTTACATCTATATTTGCACTTTACTCTGCACCGGCGTTATCTTTCTCTCATACTGCATGTTGGGTAATGAAGGAATTTGGGACTACGAAAGCAGTCTACCTTTAAATTTTGAAACCACATGGTGTCACTAAACCCCAACCTCCAATGATTAAGGCCAACCGGCTGAAACGCGTCTGGACATTAATTCCATTTGCCGCTTTGTATCCAATAAAGAGCGCTGTTCCTCTGATGCTTTGAGCCTTGGCATCTTTTGTGTGTTGTGAACGTCAGTTGCAGGACACTCCGTTCCTGCTACGCCGAGGCCGCCCTGTCAGGGTCGGGGGCCCCTCAGCACGGAGAAATTTGGTATGGATTGATTTCTGGGGCATGACCCGCCCGCCTCACACCAAGATGAAACTATGGCATTACCGGCATTTAAGAGGCGAGCAAGGGAGTCGAGAGGGGTATTCCACTACCTCTTGACAGCATCGGAGGCCCGAGCTCTTTGGGACTTTCACGAAATGCGGCAGTGCAGAATTTGAAAGCAGCCTGAGAGTACGTGAATTTTAAACAGTGCACAGTGGGTGAGCACTAATGCGAAGACAATAATTTACAACTATATTTGCACTTTACTCTGCACCGGCGTTATCTTTCTCTCATACTGCATGTTGGGTAATGAAGGAATTTGGGACTACGAAAGCAGTCTACCTTTAAATTTTGAAACCACATGGTGTCACTAAACCCCAACCTCCAATGATTAAGGCCAACCGGCTGAAACGCGTCTGGACATTAATTCCATTTGCCGCTTTGTATCCAATAAAGAGCGCTGTTCCTCTGATGCTTTGAGCCTTGGCATCTTTTGTGTGTTGTGAACGTCAGTTGCAGGACACTCCGTTCCTGCTACGCCGAGGCCGCCCTGTCAGGGTCGGGGGCCCCTCAGCACGGAGAAATTTGGTATGGATATATATATATATATATATATATTCACTATTAAAAAGCAATGGTAAAAGAGACATTATAGTTAGGTGAAAATGTCAGTTAAAATGTTTCAAACTAATAAAACCACTGAAAATCACCAGTTATAGTTATCTAAAGTAACTATAACTTGCGTCGTGGAGGCATGCACCACCCCGATTTTATGGGGGTCACGGACTTGAAATCACTAAAGTCTGAGGTGAAGCAGCATCAAGGGATTAATGGACACACAGTATTCTGGGACCCAATCGGGGCTTTTCATTTTTCAGCTGTGGCGCTCCCATTCAGGGAATTAACACTTACTATGTATCCCACAATGCAGCGTTTCAAACTCATTTGAGTTTCATTTGAATAAATAGTGGGCGTGTTAAACGCCAAGGACAGTCGAGCCTCTGATGACAAGCGAACGGCTCAGAAACCATCAGGCGAAGAGCGACTGAAAAGCTGACACCGGTATGCTGATGTGTCTTCTACCCGCTAGATTGCGGTGCTGCTCGTGTGCTGCCTTGCCTGAGGGCATGGTGTTTTGGAAAATATATATATATATATATATATATATATATATATTCACTATTAAAAAGCAATGGTAAAAGAGACATTATAGTTAGGTGAAAATGTCAGTTAAAATGTTTCAAACTAATAAAACCACTGAAAATCACCAGTTATAGTTATCTAAAGTAACTATAACTTGCGTCATAAACTAACCATAACTCATGACCTTGCCATGCAATGTTTGCACCCTTACATGTTGCATCAATCATGACATATTCAATGAATGCAATGATAACATCCGTAATAACATCTGATTGGCAGACCGAACTACACCGCTGATTTCACGTTTGTTTTTTTTTTCCAATGAATTTCTACATTTTTTAAACGTAAAGTAGCATATTATTACTATACCTGTTTGTATGCAGTAGGGCTTTAGTTACATAAGGTAGCTTGAGTACATGGAGGGAGTATGATTTCTGTAAAGAGTAGTGCATAGCGCACAGGCAGAGTCAGCAGTCCTTTGCCCACTTAATTGGATTTCAGGTGTCAGGAGGGAGTCAGCTCTCCAGCGAGACATGTAGAGAAGGTGTTTGAGTGCGTAGAGGTAGTGGCTTCTCCATAAAGACTGTTAGAAGGTGACCTCAGAGGGGCCCGGAGGGGGCCCTGACTGCCCTGAGACCCACCCTCGAGGTATCGTAGCCGGGCACTGGCGGGAGACTCCTCAGGGGAGGAACCTCGTATCTAGGATCGCACACTCGGCACCACATGACAGAGAGACACCACACGAGGAGTTCTTACGAGCAAATCTTTATCAGATTGGAGTGGTAGGATCTTTATGATCAGCACGGCAAATATATACAAGCAGAGCGTGGGCTCTCAGAGTCTTGGAGGGGAGTAGGAGGTAGCGGGACAGTCTTTGGGGATATGGATCAAATGCAGGAGCGTACCCGTCGCACAGCTCACAATCCTCGAGCTGGGGGATACGCTTGTCGTCGTGGGGTCCGGCGAGACCAAGAGAGTCTGTGGGAGCCGCGAGTCACTCAGCAGGGCTCGGATACAAGTTCGGTGGTCTTACGATCTTCGAGGAGCCGCGAGTCACTCAGCAAGGCTCAAGCACAAGTTCGGAGGTCTTACGATCTTCAGGGAGCCGTGAGTCACTCAGCAGGGCTCAAGCATAAGTTCGGAGGTCTTACGATCTTCAGGGAGCCGCGAGTCGCTCAGCAGGGCTCAAGCACAAGTTCGGAGGTCTTACGATCTTCAGGGAGCCGCGAGTCGCTCAGCAGGGCTCAAGCACAAAGTCGGAGGTCTTACGATCTTCAGGGAGCCGCGAGTCACTCAGCAGGGCTCAGGTGTTCCAAGGCGAATCCGCCGGACAGTCCCAGAGCACCCCTTGTTATAGGGCGACTCCTCTTTGATGTCCGGAGTCCGTGCAGGCAGGGGTCTTGTCACCTGGGGGTCGCTTGTTGGGGTTTCCTGCCATTGTCTTTTGATCCTTTCAGGGCCGGTGTGAGACCGGCCTCACGGCGTTGCCCTCCCCATAGTCCCGCCAACCTGCAACCACCCTCAAGACACGACATCCCTGACTCCGGCCGCCCCAGCCACCCCCGATCCACGGGCCGGCCAGAGACCTGACAGACTCAACACCCTACCACGCATGCCCAACCGAGGGAGCGGGAACCCTCGAGCCAGACCCAGAGGCGCCAGCCCAGTCACACCTCGGGTCGCCTTCCCCGGGAGGACTCAATCGGCCACCAGGCCCCTGGGGAGCAGGCGCCTCCCCTACCGAGCGTCTGGGGTCCCTCCCAGACCCACCTGAAAAGACCAAAGAAGTGAGCGGCAGGAAATCCCGCCGAACCCCCTCCGTCAGCCCAGTCCCCCCTCTGCGAGCACTCCGGACTTCAAAGAACCAGCGGAGTATAAAAAGGGGTGCCGGAGGAACAAGGACAGAGAAGACCTGGAACCATCTGAGCCTGCTGACGCTGTCGCGGCTCCTGAACGCTGAAGTCACCTGGGCCTGCTGAGTGACTCGCGGCCTCTTGCTATTGAACCATCTGAGCCCTGCGGACGAGGTCGCGGCTCCCGAACACTGATCCACCTAGGCCTGCTGAGTGACTCGCGGCCCCCCAGCTATTGAACCATCTGAGCCCTGCGGACGGAATCGCGGCTCCTGAACTCCGACCACCTGTGCCTGCTGAGAGACTCGCGGCGCTCTCCTTGAGGACGACTCGATAAGAGATCGCCCAGAGACACGACACCCTCCAGCTCGAGGATTGTGAGCTTCCGCAGGGTATTTCGCAGAGACACTATCTTGAAAGACTGTCCCGCTACCCCCATTCCCCACGACTGATTTGTGGTACGTTGTGCCACTGCTGTACTATTTGCCTTTGGGTCATAAAGATCCCTGAAATCATCGATAAAAGAACTTATCGTCCTACAAAGAATACGTGTGGTGTCCCTCTGTTCACAGTGCAGATCAGGGTGTGCGCGCCTGGTTCGGCTTACTTGGGAGAGGTGGGTCAAGGGGGTGGGCAAGACGTGTATCGAACTTCCCTTCCGGCAGACGCCTTTCCAACATTTGGTGGCAGACGACGGGATCCGAGCTGACACCGAAGGAGAGCGTGCAGTAAACGACTAACGCACTACCAAACAGAAATGGAAGGAGAAACCTCCCTGGGTGCCACAGGTACCGAAATAAGCTCACCGTTCCGAGAAGATCAATTGGACTATTACACGCATAGAGAACTAAAACAGTTTTGCAAAGACCTTGGCATCGCTACCACCGGACTGAGCACAAAGGAAGACTACCAGAAGGTACTGAAAGCCTGGGTCGAGACGGGGGCGCCCCCGACCCAAACGGAAAGAGACTCTACCCATGAACAAACAAGCACCCCGGCGAGAAACAACGGGCCAGAGGGGAACCTGTCCTCCGAGGAACTAGCGGACCGAGAGAGAAGCCGCAACCACGAACTGGAACTGGCAAAACTAAAAATCGAGGGAGAGATAAAACTGGCAGAGAAGAAGTTAGCCGTCGAGCAGCTACGGCTACAAGGGGAACTCGAAGAGAAGAGACTCCAAAGGGAGCACGACGAAAAGAAACTCCAGCTAGAACATGAACGCGGCCTGAAGGAAATTGAGTGGCGGGCTAGACACGAAAAGTCACAGCCGCCCGGGAATCCCCAGCCCGCTCCCGCCGGGGAAACCAAAGTTCACATCCCCAAGGATGTGGTCAAGGAGTATTATAAGAACGATGATATCCAGCAGTGGTTTAAAGCATACGAAGTCGCCATGACCTCTCACCGAGTCCCGCAGAAGGATTGGGGGGCTGGCCTATGGGGCCGGTTCTTAAGCGAAGGAAGGGACACTCTGCTCGATCTGCCCTCCGCGGTCATGAACTCCTACAGCCACATGAAGGAAGCCCTCGTGGGCCGGTACGGACTCACCCCCGAAATGTACCGACAACGGTTCCGAGATTGCAAAAAGATACCGGGCACCATGTGGGCCGAATACATGAACTTTTACAGCCGAGCTCTGGACGGTTGGATCAAGGGCAGCAAGGTCTCCACCTTCGAAGAACTGTTCGATCTGATCGCCTGGGAACATTTAGCGGCCAATTGCTTTATAGAACTGCGCCAGCATCTCCTAGACAGTAAACTCACCGACCCTAGGAAGCTGGCTGCTGAGGCTGATCATTGGGTGAACACCCGGGCCACCCGGGGCCCCGTGGGGGACTACGGCCGCAACAGTCAGGGTCCCCCCCGCCAGAGGGGCGGAGGGAACCACGGCCGACCAAGAGACTTTGCCGGGGGGTCCTCCACCAGCCCCCCCAGCAGCCCACCAGCGGCGGGTTCGGCCCAGTCTCCAGCCAGCACCGGAGCCCCAGGACGACCAGGTCCACGAGCTAGGATCACCTGCTTCCGCTGCCAGCAGCCCGGACACTACGCCAATGACCCCCAGTGTCCCCAGTATCAGCGAACCACAACGACCAACCCCACGACCCGGCAGATGGCCTCCGTGGCTCTGGGGGAAGAAATGGAAGACTCCGAGGAATGGGAACCGGCGGCCATGGCCCTGGTCTCCCTTGGGGATCGAGAGATGGTCCCCGGGACACCCTTGCCCGCCAACACAGAGAAATACCGACAGCAGGTGACTATCAACGGCCACCGAGTCGAGGGCCTTCGCGACACCGGGGCGAGTGTCACCGCGGTCCACCGCAGCCTAATTTCCGAAGACCAGATCCTAGCCAGGGCCCTCTGTCCGGTCGTATCCTCCGACAATTCTGAGAGCCTCTGCCAGATGGCCCTGGTGCCCTTCGAGTGGGGAGGGGTCTCCGGAGAACTGAAGGTAGCGGTCCGGAACTCGCAGCCCGTAGACTGCCTCCTGGGCAACGACCTGGAAAATTCCCCGTGGGGGCAGGTAGAACGAAGAGCCCACCTAGAGATGATGGGCCTACCGGAATGGGTCTGCGCCACCACGCGCTCCATGACCGCACGAGTGGCCCCCTCCAAGGGCGGTGAAGCCCTCTTACCGAACACTTTCCCCGAGAACAGGGACCCCCTACCAGAAGCAGACAACCCTCCTTCCAAGGAAGAAGGAGACACTAACCCAGGGGAAGGACCGGAACCGTCCGCCCCAGAGGCCCGGATGGAACCCGAAGAACTGCCCGAGTTGGCCCAGTGGCACTGCGAAGGGGGGCCCTCCCGCGAAGATTTCTGCTAGGAACAGACCACTTGCCCCTCCCTCGAGGGACTTAGACAACAAGCCGAAGCCCAGGTCGCCGGTGATCAAACCGGAACCCATTGGGTTTATTGGGACAATGGCCTCCTCTACAGCGAGCAAAAGTCAGCCGAGCTAGGCGCAGCACGAGTACTGGTGGTACCCCTGCGGTTCCGGAGCCTCCTCCTGGGCCTGGCCCACGATGTACCCTTGGCAGGACACTTAGGCCAAGACAAGACATACCAGCGATTGGTGACCCACTTCTATTGGCCCAAGATGCGAGCGAATGTAGAAACACACTGCAAGTCCTGCCTCACGTGCCAGGGCAGTGGGAAGAGTGGCGGAAAACGCAAAGCTCCCTTACAACCGTTCCCCGTTGTAAGTACCCCGTTCGAGCGGGTCGGCATCGACATCGTGGGACCCCTGGATCCGAAGACCGCCCAGGGCAACAGATTCATCCTCGTCCTGGTGGACCATGCCACCCGCTACCCCGAGGCCATCCCCCTCCGCACCGTGACGGCTCCCGTGGTGGGCCGGGCTCTCATGGGGATCTTCTCCCGGGTCGGATTTCCCCGCGAGGTTGTGAGTGATCGCGGCACGAACTTTATATCCCGCTACATGAAGTCCCTGTGGCAGCAGTGCGGAGTCACGTATAAATTCACGACCCCCTACCACCCCCAGGGCAACGGCCTGGTGGAGCGCTTCAACCGAACTCTGAAGGGAATGATCCTGGGCCTCGAAGAGCCCCTGCGCCGGAAGTGGGACGTCCTCCTCCCTTGCCTCCTGTTCGCGTACCGGGAGGTTCCCCAAAAGTCTCTGGGGTTCAGCCCCTTCGAACTGCTGTACGGACATCCCGTTCGAGGGCCCCTAAGCCTGGTCAAAGAGGGCTGGGAGACAAGCCCCCGGGGGACACCCCCAGATGTGTTCCGCTACATCCTGGCGCTCCGCAACCAGACGAGGAAGTTTAGGGAACTTGCAGAGGCTAACCTCGAGGCCAGCCAAGAAGAAATGAAGCGCTGGTATGACCAGAAAGCAACCTTGGTCGAGTTCCAGCCGGGCCAGCAGGTTTGGGTCATGGCTCCGGTGAGACCCTGCGCCCTACAAGACAAATGGACTGGTCCATTCAAGGTGGTCGAACGGAAGAGCCAGGTCACGTATCTGGTCGACGTACAATCCCCACGGAACCCCCTCCGGGTCCTCCACGTAAACCGTCTCAAGCCCCACTTCGTAAGGACAGAACTGAGTTTGCTACTGGCCACCGATGAGGGGGCAGAAGAGGACACTGAACCCCTGCCCGATCTCCTGTGCACAAAAGAACTGGACGGTTCCGTGGAGGGGGTGAAACTGTCGGACACCCTCACTCCCCAGCAGGCCGACGAATGCCGCCAGCTGCTCGGACAATTCGCAGACCTTTTCTCCCTCATTCCAAGGGTGACCGACTGGTGTGTCCACGACGTGGACACCGGCGACTGCCCACCTGTGAGACACCGAGCCTACCGGGTGCCTGACCGGGTCCGCACCTGCATCAAGATCGAGGTACAGAAAATGCTCAACCTAGGGGTCATCGAGCCCTCCGACAGCCCCTGGGCCAGCCCGGTGGTTCTGGTCCTGAAGGCTGCCTCCCCAGGGGTCGCCCCCGAACTAAGATTCTGTGTAGACTATCGGGGGCTCAATGCGGTCACCCGCGCAGACGCTCACCCTATTCCCCGAGCCGACGAGCTCATCGACCGCCTGGGGGCCGCCCAGCTCCTCAGCACTTTCGACCTGACCTGCGGGTACTGGCAGATCGCTCTCACAGAAGGGGCGAAAGAGCGCTCTGCCTTCTCCACGCCAGATGGCCACTACCGCTTCAGGGTCATGCCGTTCGGGATGAAAAACGCCCCAGCCACCTTCCAGCGGTTGGTGAACAAGGTCCTGGCCGGACTCGAGGAGTTCAGCGCAGCGTACCTTGACGACATCGCCGTATTCAGCTCTCAATGGCACGAGCATCTCCAGCACCTCCGACAAGTACTAATGGCCCTGCGCCAATCGGGCCTGACAGTGAAAGCCAGCAAATGCCAGCTCGGACAAGGCTCCGTGGTCTACCTGGGGCATCAGGTGGGCAGCGGCCAGGTCGCCCCTCTCCAGCCGAAGATCGATGCCATCAAGTCCTGGGAGCCCCCCACCACGCAGACAGAGGTTCGGGCCTTCCTGGGCCTTACGGGGTACTACCGGAGGTTCATGAAAAATTATAGTAGTATCGCAGGGCCCCTCACAGAGTTGACCTCCAAAAAGCTTCCGCAGAAGGTGCAGTGGACCCCCCAGTGCCAGCAGGCGTTCGACGCCTTGAAAACCGCCATGTGCACCGCTCCCGTACTCAAGGCCCCCGACTACTCCCGAGAGTTCGTGGTCCAGACCGACGCATCCGAACATGGCATCGGGGCCGTGCTCTCGCAGTTCGACGACAAGGGCATTGATCAGCCCATAGCCTTCATCAGCCGAAGGCTGCTGCAGAGAGAGCAGCGTTGGAGCACTATAGAGCGAGAGGCCTTTGCCGTAGTCTGGGCCCTCAAGAAACTGCGGCCCTACTTGTTCGGAACCCATTTTCGAGTACAGACGGACCACCGGCCCTTGCAGTGGCTAATGCGGATGAGGGGGGAGAACCCCAAGCTACTACGATGGTCCATCTCTCTCCAAGGGATGGATTTCACTGTCGAACATCGCCCCGGGACGGATCATGCCAACGCCGACGGCCTGTCCCGGTTCTTCCGCTTCGGCGAGGAGAACCCCCCAGTGGATGGGTAGTTCTCCGCGCCTTTCAGCTGGGGGGGACGCGTGTGAGACCGGCCTCACGGCGTTGCCCTCCCCATCGTCCCGCCAACCTGCAACCACCCTCAAGACACGACATCCCCGACTCCGGCCGCCCCAGCCACCCCCGATCCACGGGCCGGCCAGAGACCTGACAGACTCAACACCCTACCACGCATGCCCAACCGAGGGAGCGGGAACCCTCGAGCCAGACCCAGAGGCGCCAGCCCAGTCACACCTCGGGTCGCCTTCCCCGGGAGGACTCAATCGGCCACCAGGCCCCTGGGGAGCAGGCGCCTCCCCTACCGAGCGTCTGGGGTCCCTCCCAGACCCACCTGAAAAGACCAAAGAAGTGAGCGGCAGGAAATCCCGCCGAACCCCCTCCGTCAGCCCAGTCCCCCCTCTGCGAGCACTCCGGACTTCAAAGAACCAGCGGAGTATAACAAGGGGTGCCGGAGGAACAAGGACAGAGAAGACCTGGAACCATCTGAGCCTGCTGACGCTGTCGCGGCTCCTGAACGCTGAAGTCACCTGGGCCTGCTGAGTGACTCGCGGCCTCTTGCTATTGAACCATCTGAGCCCTGCGGACGAGGTCGCGGCTCCCGAACACTGATCCACCTAGGCCTGCTGAGTGACTCGCGGCCCCCCAGCTATTGAACCATCTGAGCCCTGCGGACGGAATCGCGGCTCCTGAACTCCGACCACCTGTGCCTGCTGAGAGACTCGCGGCGCTCTCCTTGAGGACGACTCGATAAGAGATCGCCCAGAGACACGACACCCTCCAGCTCGAGGACTGTGAGCTTCCGCAGGGTATTTCGCAGAGACACTATCTTGAAAGACTGTCCCGCTACCCCCATTCCCCACGACTGATTTGTGGTACGTTGTGCCACTGCTGTACTATTTGCCTTTGGGTCATAAAGATCCCTGAAATCATCGATAAAAGAACTTATCGTCCTACAAAGAATACGTGTGGTGTCCCTCTGTTCACAGTGCAGATCAGGGTGTGCGCGCCTGGTTCGGCTTACTTGGGAGAGGTGGGTCAAGGGGGTGGGCAAGACGTGTATCGAACCCCCCTTCCGGCAGACGCCTTTCCAACAGCCGGGTCGGGAGGAGTCCCAGACACCCAGCAGGCGTGGAGCCAGCCCTCGGGGAGGCCGGCAGGTTGATCGAAACCCACCATCCCAGGGAAGCGCAGAGGTGTGATAGAAACTTCTCCTCCCTCTCTCATCCCAAGGGGAGCGTGATGTCCTCCAGCCGGAGTGGCGCCTCGAGGCCAGGGTCGCGCTGGGGCCGGGCGGCCATCTTGTTGCATGAAGTGGTCACGCGGGCCCGGTATGGCCGAAGGGCAGAAGGCCACGGACGGGGAAGCCCGGGTTGGGTGCGTGCGAGTTCTGGTGGGAAGGATCGGCTAGGCCGTGGGTTTGGGGGCTGGTGTGAGGTGCAGGGGTCAGGTCTAGCTATGTTACGAGGGCCGGGTCTAACATGCGTCCCCCCAGCTGAAAGCCGGAGAGAACTACCCATCTTCTTGGGGGTTCTCTTCGCTGAGGCGAGGAGAGAGGCCATCGGCGTTGGCGTGGTCAGTCCCATGGCGATGTTCCACGGTGAAATCCATCCCCTAGAGGGAGATTGACCACCGCAGTAGCTAGGGGTTTTCCCCTCGCATCTGCATGAGCCATCGCAAGGGGCGATGGTCGGTTTGGACCTTGAAATGGGTGCCGAACAGGTAAGGGCGTAGTTTCTTGAGGGCCCAGACTACGGCGAATGCCTCTCGCTCGATGGTGCTCCATCTCTGTTCCCTGGGCAATAGCCTTCGGCTGAGGAAGGCTACGGGCTGGTCTAGGCCTTGGTCATTCACCTGGGAGAGGACTGCCCCGATGCCATGCTCGGAGGCATCAGTTTGTACCACAAACTCTTTGGAGTAGTCGGGGGCCTGGAGGACGGGGGCAGTACACATGGCCGCTTTCAGGGCCTCGAATGCCTCTTGGCAGGCAGGGGACCATTGCACCTTCTTGGGCTGCTTTTTGGACGTGAGTCCCGTGAGGGGACCGACCAGGCTGCCGTAATTCCGGATGAGTCTCCGGTAGTAGCCCGTGAGGCCCAGAAAGGCTCGGACCTCCGTTTGGGTAGTGGGGGGTTCCCAGACCAGGATGGCGTCGATTTTGGGCTGTAGAGGGGCGACCTGCCCGCTTCCGACCTGGTGCCCCAGGTAGGTTACCGAACCTTGCCCAATCTGGCACTTGCTGGCTTTCACGGTGAGGCCTGCCTGGCGCAGGGCGGTCAGCACCCTCCGAAGGTGCTGGAGGTGCTCACTCCACTCAGAGCTAAAAACTGCGATATCGTCGAGATATGCGGCACTGAATTTTTCCAGCCTGGCCAGGACTCTATTTACCAGTCGCTGGAAGGTGGCCGGGGCATTTTTCATCCCGAAGGGCATCATGCGAAAGCGATAGTGCCCATCCGGGGTGGAGAAGGCGGACCGCTCCTTGGCTCCTTCTGTGAGCGCAATTTGCCAGTAGCCGCAGGTGAGATCGAAGGTGCTGAGGAACCGAGCAGCCCCGAGCCGGTCAATGAACTCGTCGGCTCGGGGAATGGGGTGGGCATCGGCTCGGGTGACTTCATTGAGTCCCCGGTAGTCCACGCAGAAGCAGAGTTCTGGTGCGACCCCGGGGGCAGCTGCTTTTGGGACCAGGACCACGGGGCTGGCCCAGGGGCTGTCTGAGGGTTCGATCACGCCTAGGGTCAACATTTTCGAGACTTCGACTTGGATACAGGACCGGACCCGATCAGGGACTCGGTAGGCTCGGTGTCTCACTGGGGGGCTGTCCCCGGTATCCACATCATGGACACACCAGTCGGTGACCTTGGGGACCAGGGAGAAAAGGTCTGGAAACTGCCCTAGGAGCTGGCGGCAATCCTCACGCTGCTGGGGAGTGAGAGACGGGGAGAGGTTCACTCCCTCTACGGAGCCGTCCTTCTCTTTGGTGCACAGGAGATCGGGGAGAGGATCTGACTCCTCCTCGGACCCATCATCAGTGGCCAGTAGGAGGCTCAGCTCCGTTCGCACAAAGTGGGGCTTGAGGCGGTTCACGTGGAGGACCCGGAGGGGGTCTCGGGGGACTGGACGTCCACCAAGTACGTGACCTGGCTCTTCCGCTAAACCACTTTGAAGGGCCCGGTCCATTTATCCTGGAGGGCGCAGGGTTTCACGGGGGCCATGACCCATACCTGCTGGCCCGGCTGAAACTCGACCAGAGTGGCGTTCTGGTCGTACCAGCGCTTCATCTCCTCCTGACTCGCCTCCAGGTTGGCCTTGGCCATTTCTCGGAACCTTCTAGTCTGATTTCGGAGGGTCAGGACGTAACGGAACACATCTGGGGGGGGGGCCCGAGGCGCCGCCTCCCAGCCTTCCTTGACCAGGCTGAGGGGCCCCCTGACGGGGTGCCCGTAGAGTAACTCAAAGGGGCTGAACCCCAAGGATTTCTGGGGAACTTCGCGGTATGCGAATAGGAGGCAGGGGGGCAGGATGTCCCACTTACGCCGGAGGGGCTCTTCCAGGCCCGCGATCATCCCCTTCAGAGTCCGGTTAAACCGTTCTACCAGGCCGTTTCCTTGGGGGTGGTACGGGGTGGTGAACTTATAGGACACCCCGCATTGTTGCCATAAGGACTTCATGTATCGGGAGATAAAGTTGGTACCGCGATCGCTCACGACCTCGCGGGGGAAACCCATGCGGGAGAAGATTCCCATCAATGCCCGGCCCACCACGGGGGCCGTGACGGTGCGCAGGGGGATGGCCTCAGGGTAACGGGTGGCATGGTCCACCAGGACGAGGATGAACCGGTGCCCTTGGGAGGTTGGGGGGTCCAGGGGCCCTACAATGTCGATCCCGACCCGCTCAAAAGGGGTACTGACGGCAGGGAAGGGTTGGAGGGGAGTCTTGCTCTTTCCTCCGCTCTTCCCACTGGCCTGGCACGTGGGACAGGACTTGCAGTGGGCTCCTACATCTGCTTTCATTCGGGGCCAGTAGAAGTGGGTCACGAGGCGACTGTACGTTTTGTCCTGGCCCAACTGGCCTGCGAGGGGGACATCGTGGGCCAAGCCCAGGAGGAGGTTTCGGAAGGGTAGGGGTACCACCAGCACCCGGCCGGAACTTGGCTCCACCGACTTCTGTTCGCTGTACAGGAGGTCATTCTCCCAATACACCCGGTGCGTCCCCGTCTGGTCGCCTGCGGCCTGGGCCTCTGCCTGTTGCCGGGGCCCGTCCAGGGAGGGACAGGTAGCCTGCTCTCTGCAGAACTCTTCTCGGGAGGGGCCCCCCTCGTGGCGCCACTGGGCTAATTCGGGCAGATCGCCGAACTCGGTGACTGGGGTGGAGTCGGAAGGCGGGGGTTCGTCACTGGCGATCGACTCTTCTGGTGGGGTAATGGGGGGACCCTCGGCTGGGACCATCCTATCTTCAGGGGTCGGGGCGTCGTCGACTTCCCTCAGGGGGGTCAGTCAAGCCGCCATGGATCGAGTGGTGGCGCACACCCACTCAGGGAGGCCCATCATCCCTAGATGGGTCTTGCGCTCAACTTGTCCCCAGGGGGAACTTTCCAGGTCGTTCCCCAGGAGACAGTCGACGGGCTGGGAGGTTCTCACTGCAACCTTCAGTTTACCGACCACCCCTCCCCACTCAAAGGGCACCAGGGCTACCTTACATAGGCTTTCTGTGTTGTCGGCTGAAATGACAGGGCAAAAGACGTTGGGGAGGACCTGGTCTTCGTGTACTAAATGGCTAAGGACACCGGTGATGCTGGCCCCGGTGTCACGGAGGGCTTCTACTTGGTGGCCATTGATCGTTACGAGCTGCCCATATTTCTTTGTGTTAGAGGGCAGGAGGCTCCCAGGGACCATCTCTCTATCTCCTAAGGATACTAGGGCCATAGCGGCGGGTTCCCACTCCTCGGCCTCCTCAACCTCCTCCCCCAGGGCTACATTGGCTATCTGTCTAGTAGGGGGTGCTGCCTGGGTGGTGCGTGGGGCCATGGGGCATTCAGGGTCGTTGGCGTAATGCCCGGGCTTCTGGCAACGGAAACAAGTGATGGTTACCCGGTGCCCCCGTCTAAGGGGGAGGCCGGATACAGCTGGTGGGGGTGCCGGGAAAGGTGGAGGTTGGGACTTCGGGGGACTAGCCTGGGACTCTCTCTGCCCTCCCTGGTTTCCCCCCCTCTCTGGCGGGGTGGTCCCTGACTGGCTCAGGGGTACTCTCCTACAGGGCCCCGGGAGACCCGGGTGTTGGTCCAGCGATCCGCCTCGACAGCCAGCTTTCTTGGGTCCGTGAGCTTGCTGTCGAGCAGATGCTGGCGGAGTTCCACAAAGCAGTTGGCCGCCAGGTGTTCCCACAGCATAAGGTCTGTTAGTTCTTCCAGGGAGGTTACCTTGCTGCCCTTGATCCATCCATCGAAGGCGCGGCTGAAGAAATTCACATATTCCACCCAGGTGGTACCCGGGATCTTCCTGCAGTCCCGGAACCGCTGACGGTACATCTCCGGGGTGAGGCCGTACCTTGTGAGGAGGGCCGCTTTCATGTGTTCATAGGATGTTTGCATGGAGGTGGGTAGGTCGAGCAGGGTGTCTCTCCCTTCGCTCAGGAATCGTCCCCATAACCCAGCCCCCCAATCCTTCTGTGGGACCCGATGGGAGGTCATGGCGACCTCGTAGGCCCGGAACCACTGCTGAATGTCATCATTTTTGTAATATTCTTTGACCACATCCTTGGGGATGTGGACCTTCTGTTCCGTCGGGGCGGCCGCCTCCCGGTTCCCCGGGGGCCGCGTTTCTTCGCTTCTTGCTTTCAGTTCTATTTCCTTCAGGCTGCGTTCATGTTCCAGTTGAAGTCTCTTTCCCTTGTGTTCTCGTTGGAGTTTCTTCTCTTCTAGTTCTCCTTGTACTCGCAACTGTTCTACTGCTAGCTTTTTCTCGGCTAATTTCAGCTCGCCCTCAATTTTGAGTTTGGCTAATTCGAGCTCGTGATGGCGACTTTTTTCTCTGTCTGCGAGTTCCTCCGGGGATAGTCCCCCGTCTGGTACGAAGCCTCGCACCTGGTTGCTGCTGCGTTCTCCTTGGGAGGGTCCAGCTTCGTCGTGGGGCTCCCCCGCTCCTTCTGGCCGGGAGGCTCCAGAATCCACCCAAGCTTTCAGTGTCTTTTGCATATCTTCTTTGGTGTTGAGACCAGTGGTAGCGATTCTGAGTTCCTTACAGAATTGTTTTAGTTCTTTGTGAGTGTACTCTTCCAGCTGTTCCACCTGGAACACGGTACTGGCGTCGTCTTCTATGAGAACCATGGCGTTTCCTTCTGCCATCTTTGTCGGTAGTGCGTCAGCCGTTCACGGTACGATCTCTAGATTATGGGCCCGAATCCCGTCGCTTGCCACCAATGTTAGAAGGCGACCTCAGAGGGGCCCGGAGGGGGCCCTGACTGCCCTGAGACCCACCATCGAGGTATCGTAGCCGGGCACTGGCGGGAGACTCCTCAGGGGAGGAACCTCGTATCTAGGATCGCACACTCGGCACCACACGACAGAGAGACACCACACGAGGAGTTCTTACGAGCAAATCTTTATCAGATTGGAGTGGTAGGATCTTTATGATCAGCACGGCAAATATATACAAGCAGAGCGTGGGCTCTCAGAGTCTTGGAGGGGAGTAGGAGGTAGCGGGACAGTCTTTGGGGATATGGATCAAATGCAGGAGCGTACCCGTCGCACAGCTCACAATCCTCGAGCTGGGGGATACGCTTGTTGTCGTGGGGTCCGGCGGGACCAAGAGAGTCTGTGGGAGCCGCGAGTCACTCAGCAGGGCTCGGATACAAGTTCGGTGGTCTTATGATCTTCGAGGAGCCGCGAGTCACTCAGCAAGGCTCAAGCACAAGTTCGGAGGTCTTACGATCTTCAAGGAGCCGCGAGTCACTCAGCAGGGCTCAAGCATAAGTTCGGAGGTCTTACGATCTTCAGGGAGCCGCGAGTCGCTCAGCAGGGCTCAAGCACAAGTTCGGAGGTCTTACGATCTTCAGGGAGCCGCGAGTCGCTCAGCAGGGCTCAAGCACAAAGTCGGAGGTCTTACGATCTTCAGGGAGCCGCGAGTCACTCAGCAGGGCTCAGGTGTTCCAAGGCGAATCCGCCGGACAGTCCCAGAGCACCCCTTGTTATAGGGCGACTCCTCTTTGATGTCCGGAGTCCGTGCAGGCAGGGGTCTTGTCACCTGGGGGTCGCTTGTTGGGGTTTCCTGCCATTGTCTTTTGATCCTTTCAGGGCCGGGTCGGGAGGAGTCCCAGACACCCAGCAGGCGTGGAGCCAGCCCTCGGGGAGGCCGGCAGGTCGATCGAAACCCACCGTCCCAGGGAAGCGCAGAGGTGTGATAGAAACTGCTCCTCCCTCTCTCATCCCAAGGGGAGCGTGATGTCCTCCATCCGGAGTGGCGCCTCTAGGCCAGGGTCGCGCTGGGCCGGACGGCCATCTTGTTGCATGAAGTGGTCACGCGGGCCCGGTGTGGCCGAAGGGCAGAAGGCCACGGACGGGGAAGCCCGGGTTGGGTGCGTGCGAGTTCTGGTGGGAAGGATCGGCTAGGCCGTGGGTTTGGGGGCTGGTGTGAGGTGCAGGGGTCAGGTCTAGCTATGTTACGAGGGCCGGGTCTAACAAAGACCTTTCTACAGGAAGAAGGCTTTGCATGGTAAGAGCTTAACCATTAATGAGGCTCATGACTCTGTGAGGGATGGGCTCTAACTACAATGTGTGTACTGAGTGCAGACTGCGCTTAGCAGGAGCTTGACTATTTAATGTAGTTTGGGTGTGTGGAGGGAGCAGGCTGTCAGTGAAGATCTATGCATAGGCAATAGCTCTATTTGTTAGGTGAATTGATAGGTTTTTGCACATAAAAATATTAAATTATGAAAATAATTTATATTGCAGATTTTGCTTTTAGATTTTCTAGTCAAATTTTAAAAGCAACTTTTAATAGTAACAATACAGGTGTGTTTCCAATTGTATTATTTTTTGGATGTTCAATACTCTTGTGGAATCCCCTGGGACTCAGATAAGAGTCTCTCAGCCATGAAAGACCCTGTGGGAAATCCGAGTGGTATTTACTTCCTGTTTTTGTTCCACTGGGAGTCTCATGAGCATGTCAACGTTTAAAAAAAGTTGTATTTACTATGAAAGAGTGTTTTTTTAAGTTTGAATCTAGAGGTTTTCTTACTTGGTTAGTAATTGGTGTTTCCTTGTGTCTTATTTTGTAAAACTTTCCCCATTTTAAACCTTCACACTCACACAGGAGGGTCGCAGGAGTTCCTTTGAGAGTCCTGCTGGAGTGATGTCACATACATGACAGACATCTGATTTGTTAAGATCAATGTTTTTCTTCATTTACAGGAAATTCCTACACTTCATTTCAGGTTTGTCCTTGACTCGTGTTGGACTACTGTAGAATGTTTGCTTTTTTGAAACTTAGTGGTTCAACATGGCATCAGGTGAAGAACAGGAGTTTCAGGAGAAGGAGGACAAGACCATATCCCAGGCCACAAAAGAGTCTCTTATGAAGCAGTTCTTCAGTATTCTGGAAGGAATTAAAACAGGTGTGTCACATTTTGCCACAATCAATATGTGCAAAAAGGAGTTTTAGGGGCAGCAACAAAAAGTACATCTATTGTACTATAAGTATTTGGAGGCATATGAGATCAATGCATCACATCCAGGTACCTTGTGCATAGTAGCAGCAGAATACTGAGGCCTCTACTTTAACAATGATGGATTCAACACAGATCTGTGACTGGGGGTGAGTGTCTGAAACGTTTCAGCGCTCTGTCCATCATCTACTTGTGTTTGCTTTGTCTGTGCTAAGTTGGCTGGGTATGCCCAGACGTGGGTTCCTTGCGCACTTTGCACTGGATTCAAGCTAGCTTGGCGGATGAGGGGTGTTACCCCAAAACTAGTGCAAAGATGCTTGTTTCTAGTCCAGGGAAGACCTTGCCTGGCAGTTTGGGATGGATTGTTCCCATGAGTGACACGATCAAGACTGATTTGCATATGGCTGGGTCTGAACTAGGGTGGCGAAGTGAGCTAAAGAACGATGATGGATTCAACCCAGATCTGTGACAGGGGGTGAGTGTCTGAAATGTTTCAGTGCTCCATCCATCATCTCCTTGTGATTGCTTTTTCCACCCTAAGATGGCATGGTATGTCTAGATGTGGTTCCTTGCTTACTTTGTCACTGGATTCAAGCTAGCCTGGCTGATGAGGGGTGTTACACCAAAACTGATCTCAGGATGTTTGTATCTGGTCCAGGGAAGACCTGGCTTGGGAGTTTGGGCTAGGCTGTTTCCATGAGGGACATGGTCAAAACTGATTTTCGGATGCCTGGGTCTGAACTAGGGTGGCGAAGTGAGCTAAAAAACGATAATGGATTCAACCCAGATCTGTGACTGGGTGTGAGTGTCTGAAGGTTTCAGTGCTCTGTCCATCATCTCCTTGTGTTTTCTTTTACTGCCCTAAGATGGCAGATAATGCCCAGATGTAGGTCTCTTGCTCACTTTGCCGCTGGATTCAAGCTAGCCTGGCTGATGAGAGATGTTACGCTCAAACCGGTCCTAGGATGCCTGTTTCCGGTCCATGGAAGACCTTCCTTGGCAGTTCAGGCTGAACTGTTCCTATGAGGAGCAGGGTCAAGACTGATTTGCATATTGCTGGGTCTGTACTGGGGTGGCGAAGTGAGCTAAAGAACGATGATGAATTCAACCCAGATCTGTGACTGGGGGTGAGTGTCTGAAAAGTTTCATCGCTCCGTCAATCATCTCCTTGTGTTTTCGTTTTCTGCCCTAACATGGAAAATTATGCCCATACGTAGGTTTCTTGCTCATTTTGCCACTGGATTCACGATAGCCTGTCTGTTACCCGAAACAGGTCTCAGGATGATAGTTTCCAGTCCAGGGAAGACCTGGCTTGGCAGTTTGGGCTAGACTATTCCCATTAAGGACAGGGTCAAGACTAATTTGCATATGACTGGGTCTGAACTGGGGTGGCAAAGTGAGCTAACGAACAATTATGGATTCAACCCAGATCTGTGACTGGGGGGGTGAGTGTCTGAAATGTTTCAGCGCTCTGTCCATCTTCCCCGTATGTTTGCTTTGTCTGTCCTAAGTTGACAGGGTATGCCCAGCTGGGGGTCCCTTGCTCACTTTGACACTGGATCCAAGCTAGCCTGGCTGATGAGGAATGTTACCACGAAACCGGTCCCAGGATGCTTGATTCCAGTCTAGGGAAGACCTGCCTTGGCAGTTCGGGCTAGACTGTTCCCATGAGGGACAGTGTCAAGACTGATTTGAAAATAGCTGGGTCTGAACTGGGTTGGCGAAGTGAGCTAAAGAACGATGATGGATACAACCCAGATCTGTGACTGGGGGTGAGTGTCTGACAAGTTTCAACGCTCCGTCCATCATCTCCATGTGTTTGCTTTGTCTGCCTGAAATTGGCATGGTATGCCCAGACGTGGGTCCCTTGCGCACTTTGCCACTGGATTCAAGCTAGCCTGGCTGATATGGGGTGTTACCCCAAAACCGGTGCCAGGAAGCTTATTTCCGGTCGAGGGAAGACCTGGCTTGGCAGTTTGGGCCGGACTGTTCCTATGAGGGACTGGATCAAGACTGATTTGCATATGGCTGAATCTGAACTGGGGTGCCAAAGTGAGCTAAAGAAAGATGATGGATTCAACCCATATCTGTGACTTGAGGTGAGTGTCTCAAATGTTTCAGCTCTTCATCAATGACCTCCTTCTGTTTGCTCTGTCCACCCTAAGTTGGCAGGGTATGCCCTGACGTTCGTCCCTCGCTCACTTTGCAACTAGATTCAAGTTAGCCTGGCTGATTAGGGGTGGGACCACAAAAATGGTCCCAGGATGCTTGTTTCTGGTCCAGGGAAGACCTGGCTTGGTAGTTCGGGCTGGACTGTTCCCATAAGAGACAGGGTCAAGACTGAATTGCGTATGGATGGGTCTGACCTGGGGTGGTGAACTGAGCTAAAGAACGATGATGGATTCATCCCAGATCTGTAACTGGGGGTGAGTGTCTGAAAAGTTTCAGCGCTCCATCCATCATCTCCTTATGTCAGCTTTGTCTGCCCTACGTTGGCCGTATATGCCCAGACATAGGTCTCTTGCTCACTTTGCCACTGGATTCATGCTAGCCTGGCTGATGAGGGGTGTTACCCCAAAACAGGGCCCAGGATGCTAGTTTCTAGTCCAGGGAAGACCTGGATTGGCAGTTCGAGCTGGACTGTTCCCATAAGGGACAAGGTCAAGACTAATTTGCATATGGCTGGGTCTGAACTGGGGTAGCAAAGTGAGCTAAAGAACGATGATGGAGTAAACCCAGATCTGTGACTCGGGGTAAGCGTCTAAAAAGATTCAGCACTCCGTTCATCATCTCCTTATGTTTGCTTTGTTTGCCCTAAAATGGCAGGGTATGCCCAGCCGTGGGTCCCTTGCTCACTTTGCCACTGGATTCAGGCTAGCCTGAGTGATGAGGGGTGTTACCGCAAAACAAGTCCTAGGATGCTTGTTTCCGGTCCGGGGAAGACCTGCCTTGGCAGTTCAGGCTGGATTTTCCCATGAGGGACAGGGTCAAGACTGATTTGCATGTGGCTGGGTCTGAACTGGGGTGGCGAAGTGAGAACGATGATGGATTCAACCCAGATCTGTGACTGGGGGTGAGTGTCTGAAAAGTTTCAGCACTCTGTCAATCATCTCCTTGTGTTTGCTTTGTATGCCCTAAGTTGGCATGGTATGCCCAGACGTGCGTTCCTTGCTCACTTTGACACTGTATTCAGGATAGCCTGGCTAATGAGGGACAGGGTCAGGACTGATCTGCATATTGCTAGGTCTGAAGTGGTGTGGCGCAGTGAGCTAAAGAACGATGATGGATTCAACCCAGATCTGTGACTGGGGGTGAGTGTCTGAAAAGTTTCAATGCTCCGTCAATCATCTCCTTGTGTTTGCTTTGTCCGTCCTAAGTTGGCAGGGTATGCCCAGGCATGCGTCCTTTGCTCACTTTGCCACTGGAATCTGGATAGCCAGGCTGATGAGGGGTGTTAACCCGAAACACGTCCCAGGATGCTTGTTTGCGGACCAGGGAAGGCCATACATGGCAGTTTGGGCTGGACTGTTCCTATGAGAGACAGTGTCAAGACTGATTTGCAAATAGCTGGGTCTGAACTGGGTTGGCGAAGTGAGCTAAAGAACGATGATGGATACAACCCAGATCTGTGACTGGGGGTGAGTGTCTGAAAAGTTTCAACGCTCCGTCCATCATCTACATGTGTTTGCTTTGTCTGCCTGAAATTGGCATGGTATGCCCAGACGTGGGTCCCTTGCTCACTTTGCCACTGGATTCAAGCTAGCCTGGCTTATGAGGGGTGTTACCCCAAAACCGGTCCCAGGAAGCTTATTTCCGGTCGAGGGAAGACCTGGCTTGGCAGTTTGGGCCGGACTGTTCCTATGAGGGACTGGATCAAGACTGATTTGCATATGGCTGGGTCTGAACTGGGGTGCCGAAGTGAGCTAAAGAAAGATGATGGATTCAACCCATATCTGTGACTTGGGGTGAGTGTCTCAAATGTTTCAGCTCTTCATCAATGATCTCCTTCTGTTTGCTCTGTCCGCCCTAAGTTGGCAGGGTATGCCCTGACGTGCGTCCCTTGCTCACTTTGCAACTAGATTCAAGTTAGCCTGGCTGATTAGGGGTGTGACCACAAAAATGGTCCCAGGATGCTTGTTTCTGGTCCAGGGAAGACCTGGCTTGGCAGTTCGGGCTGGACTGTTCCCATGAGAGACAGGGTCAAGATTGAATTGCGTTTGGATGGGTCTGACCTGGGGTGGTGAACTGAGCTAAAGAACAATGATGGATTCATCCCAGATCTGTAACTGGGGGTGAGTGTCTGAAAAGTTTCAGCGCTCCGTCCATCATCTCCTTATATTAGCTTTGTCTGCCCTACGTTGGCAGGATATGCCCAGACGTGGGTCTCTTGCTCACTTTGACACTGGATTCATGCTAGCCAGGCTGATGAGGGGTGTTACCCCAAAACAGGGCCCAGGATGCTAGTTTCTAGTCCAGGGAAGACCTGGCTTGGCAGTTCGGGCTGGACTGTTCCCATAAGGGACAGGGTCAAGACTAATTTGCATAAGGCTGGGTCTGAACTGGGGTAGCAAAGTGAGCTAAAGAACGATGATGGATTAAACCCAGATCTGTGACTCGGGGTAAGTGTCTGAAAAGATTCGGCGCTCCGTTCATCATCTCCTTATGTTTGCTTTGTTTGCCCTAAAATGGCAGGCTATACCCAGCCGTGGGTCCCTTGCTCACTTTGCCAGTGGATTCAGGCTAGCCTGAGTGATGAGGGGTGTTACCCCAAAACAAGTCCTAGGATGCTTGTTTCTGGTCCGGGGAAGACCTGCCTTGGCAGTTCGGGTTGGACTTTTCCCATGAGGGACAGGGTCAAGACTGATTTGCATATGGCTGGGTCTGAACTGGGGTGGCGAAGTGAGAACGATGATGGATTCAACCCAGATCTGTGACTGGGGGCGAGTGTCTGAAAAGTTTCAGCACTATGTCAATCATCTCCTTGTGTTTGCTTTGTATGCCCTAAGTTGTCATGGTATGCCCAGACTTGCGTCCCTTGCTGACTTTGCCACTGTATTCAGGATAGCCTGGCTAATGAGGGACAGGGTCAGGACTGATCTGCATATTGCTAGGTCTGAACTGGTGTGGCGCAGTGAGCTAAAGAACGATGATGGATTCAACCCAGATCAGTGACTGAGGTTGAGTGTCAGACAAGTTTCAGTGCTCCGTCCACTGGATTCAAGTTAGCCTGGCTGATGAGGGATGTTATCCCAAAACCGGTCCAGGGATGTTTGTTTCCAGTCCAAGGAGGAACTGCCTAGGCAGCTCAGGCTGGACTGTTCCCATGAGGGACAGGGTCAAGACTGATTTGCATATGGCTGTGTCTGAACTGGGGTAGCGAAGTGAGAACGATGATGGATTCAACCCAGATCTGTGACTGGGGGCGAGTGTCTGAAAAGTTTCAGCACTCTGTCAATCATCTCCTTGTGTTTGCTTTGTATGCCCTAAGTTGGCATGGTATGCCCAGACGTGCGTCCCTTGCTGACATTGCCACTGTATTCAGGATAGCCTAGCTAATGAGGGACAGGGTCGGGACTGATCTGCATATTGATAGGTCTGAACTGGTGTGGCGCAGTGAGCTAAAGAACGATGATGGATTCAACCCAGTTCAGTGACTGAGGTTGAGTGTCAGAAAAGTTTCAGTGCTCCGTCCACTGGATTCAAGTTAGCCTGGCTGATCAGGGATGTTATCCCAAAACCGGTCCAGGGATGTTTGTTTCCAGTCCAAGGAGGACCTGCCTAGGCAGTTCAGGCTGGACTGTTCCCATGAGGGACAGGGTCAAGGCTGATTTACATATGGCTGGTTCTAAACTGGGGCGGGGAAGAGAGCTAAAGAACAATGATGGATTCAACCCAGATCTGTGACTGGGGGTAAGTGTCTGAAAATTTTCCGTCCATCATCTCCTTGTGTTTGCTTTGTCCTCCCTAGGTTGGCAGGTTATGTCCAGACGAGCGTCCCTTGCTCACTTTGCCCCTGTATTCAGAAAAGCCTGGCTGATGATGTTATGAGTGGTCAAAATTCAGCAGCAGTTTCATGAGGATTACTTTAATGTTTGGACTTATGTTGGTTAAAGAGGGTTGTACTATGATTATTTTAACAGAGTATGCATCATGTTACTTAGCTCTCAAGCATTATGTTATTCATCATTGCATGGCATGTTATCTTATGGTTAAGTGATGCCAATATGATTATTATCCTCCATACAACATAATGCAATTCATCAGAATATTGTCAACCTGATTGTAAAGAACTTCTTTTGGTCAAACCTCAGTTATGCCATGTGCCTTTCCGGCCAGAGCATGCTGCTAATGCTCACATTATGCAAATTGTCAAAAGACGGTCCAAACATGGTACTCACCTGGCTCTAGCCTTGCTCCCGTCATTCCCCGAAGCGCACCAAAGAGATATCAGTTCCAGAGTTCCCTGGATTCCTGTCCCTTGGCGCGTCTTCCGGCTCCTGGCAAAGACAAAGAAAAGAGACTTGAAGAGCGGTTGCTTAGCAACCTAAGAATCAAGCTTGGTAAAGGGCATTCTCGAGTAAATATATATCCGCGGTCAGACTTTCATTACCTTTTAAAAGTGGCCTGGACTTTTTGGAGTTTACTTGAGCAGAAGTAATTCAAGGCAAGAATTACTAGAGACTTAAATACACTTTTTATTTATGTGATATATGCTCAGGAAACAATAACCCTAAAACAGTTGTGTTATTGAAGCATATTGAATCGAGATTGCACCACAAAAAGATTTTTGAAACATTGTACTGGTATTAGTGCCTGTATTCTTTTCTTTGTGTTTTTATTGTATTTTTATTTTCAAATCGTTAGAGGCACATTACAAGGCACAACAGGTATGTTAATAATACATACTAATTATTGCTGTTTATGTACTCGTAATGCTCATTTGAATTGGCAGTAATTCCTTTTTTTTGTTTAACATTGTGTTCAGATTATATTACTGGAGTCTCGCAATAGGAAATAGTGTGTTTAAATAGAATCTTTGTACTGAAATCAACAAATCAGTGATTTTCACATAACTAGAAACTGGTAGGCAATCCAGTTAAGAAAATATCTCAAAATACAATAGTCCAGAAATAATTGAAGTACATGCATGAATAAGGTAGATTATTTTTCTTGTAGAGTAACCACACATTGATCAGTGTTTCTCCTACAAATAAGAGAACATCCCTTCATCCCTTCCACCAGAGAGACATCCCAGAAAGACACACCCAGCAACGTTGACGGAGGTTTCTTGTTTCTCTTGTCTCTCACTCCCATCCCCCTTCCCCCTGGGAGTTATCTGGGCAGCAAGCGTGAATCATCCTTGCTGTTCTGGTAAGTTCTGGAGGAATTTGGGAACAGTCAGCATCAAGGAAGGAACAACTGGAGTGCAGGTGGGTGACTCGTAACAAAAAGTGAAGCCCAAAACTCCTTTTTTTTGTTCCTTCCCTGATTCTGGTAATCATGGAGGAGTTTGATCAGGACAAACTGGATTCTTCACAAATGGATGTACTTCTTCAAAAATTAATGGAAGAGATGTAGCAGCTTAGGCAGGAAAATCACGCACTTAGACAAGAAACAGACCGAGCTAAATCCGAGTTCGCTAGTTGGAGAGATGCACATAGGTCAGACACTAGACCCATTCTTGCTCCATCTAAATTTGGTCCAATATCTTCAACTTCTCACACTGATCAGAATATTCAGGTAACAGTAGTGCCACCTAGTCCTGTCCCCCTGGCTAATCCTGAACGCTTCATGGGTGATAGTAATCATTTTGCGTCCTTTATGAGCCAATGTCAACTACATTTTTTGTGTAAACCGCAGATTTTTGTCACTGATACCACTAAAGTTGCTTTCATCATTTCCTACTTAGGAGGAGTAGCAGCTAATTGGGCTATGCCCTTGATAGACACAAATGATCCTTTACTTCATAATTTAGTTGCCTTCAAAACAGCCATATCGCGTTTATTTGTGAAACACGTTTTATTCAAGCATCTGATAATGAGTTATTAAACATATGCCAGGGGTCAAAAGATTTAATCAGTTTCTATAACTAGTTTTAATAGGTTATTGTCTGAAACACACTGGCCAGAAGAGAAAAGAATCTCATTATTTTACCGCGGCCTTAAAGATGACCTAAAAGATTCCTTAGCACACATTGTTAATGTACCTAATGATTATATGGAATTGCTAGACTTAGTGGTCAATCTCAGTCATAGTTTGGGAGAAAGAAAGAATGAGACCCAGAGGTGATACAAGAGTCTTACACTTCAAAATAGAAAAATAGTGTGGAAGCAATGCAGATTGGAGGTATAAAAGGTCTATTATACTCTGAGTAAAAGGATAGGCGACGTAAGGGAAACTTAGGTTTATGTTGCGGAAAAGCTGGACATTATGCCAAAGACTGCCCAGTTAAGCCAAAAAAGAAAAAGGCTATAACTATTACTGACAAACACACTTCAGATTTGGAAAACTAGCTTTCTCGAGGAGTAATGAGATCGTCTCTTCGAGAAAAGACACTCTACAGATCTCACAGTACGCTACTAATATTATCAACCGAATTCCAAGACACATGACAATTAGACTAACCTTCATTTTTACTGCCCAACAAAGGCAGAGTCTTGCAGTGCTAATAGATTCCGGGGCCACTGGCAAGTATTTAGACCTAAAACTTGCTAAAAAGTTAGGAATTATTCAGATTCTGAAAACAAAGCAACAACCAGTGAGAGCTGTTGATGGCTCAGCCCTTTCCTCTGAATTGATCAAGTTTCATACAGCACCACTAACTTTAGTTGGCAAAAACGGCCATACAGAGGAAACAGTATTTGACTTAATTGACACACCCACCTTTGGCGTAATACTTGGAGTTCCTTGGCTAGAACTACACTACCCTAAAATTGACTGGGTCAAAAGAACAGTCACTTTAGACTCTGCGTATTGCAGAACCCAATGTTACAAGGAAACCTAAGATCCAATAGTTCCATTATTTTGTTCTGTAGTCCAAATTTGCCCTCCGTCTCTACCTCCTGAATATAAGGACTTTTCAGAAGTCTTTGACCCTGTCCAAGACACCCAGTTACCACCACACAGGGTGTACGATTGCAGGATAGATCTAAATCCTGATACAGTATTACCCGGTAGCAGGATTTACGCATTAACCGAGCCAGAAACCCAGTATTTAAAAATGTATTTGGACGAATCGTTGGAAATCGGTTTTATCAGACAGTCTACATCACCTGTTTCTTTGCCACGTTTTTTTGTGGCCAAAAGGTCCGGCGATCTCAGGGCTTGCATCGATTATCGTGCAATCAACAAAGCTACAATTAAGAATCGCTACGCACTGCCACTCATTCCAATCCTGTTAAATCAAGTAAAGGGGTCTACCAACTACAGTAAGCTTGACTTACGGGGCGCGTACCACCTCATTCATATTAAAGAAGGAGACGAAAGGAAGACCGCATTTTGCACGAAATTCGGTCTCTTTGAATATACAGTCATGCCATTCAGTTTCTGTAATGCCCCAGCCGCGTTTCAATATTTTATTAATGAAGTACTCCATGATCTACTTGATGTTTGCGTCATCGTATACATTGATGACATACTAATTGTGTCTAAAACAGAAGAGGAGCATACACAACATGTTTGCTCTGTTTTACAACGGTTACAAGAACATTCTTTGTACGCAAAACTTGAAAAATGTGTCTTTAATACTAAAAGAGTAGAATTCTTAGGATATTGGCTCTCTCCAGAGGGTATTACCATGGACCCTAAGAAGGTGGAAGCTGTTTTTAATTGGCCGGCTCCATCTTCTGTAAAAGAAACACAGTGGGTGCGAGGATTCGCTAATTTCTATAGGCGATTCATAGCTAACTTTTCTGAAATAGTCACACCTATAACACAGCTTCTATGCAAGGGTCAACTGTTCCAATGGAATTTAGATGCAGAATCTGCGTTTAACAAATTAAAACAGGCCTTCATATCAGCACCCATCTTAATTCACCCAGATCTAGACAAACCATTTTTTGAAGAGGCAGGTGCCTCTCAAAATGCATTAGGAGGTGTATTAATGCAGAAAGACGCAAACACAGGACATTTGCATCCAATTGCCTTCTACTAACGGAAACTGTAACCAGCTGAGCAAAATTTCACTGTGGCAGAACGAGAATTACTGGCAATTAAGGCTGTGTTTCAAGAATGGATGCATCACCATAGCCATATTCACAGACCACAAGAACCTTCAGTTTTTTTCTTCTGTTAAAGCACGCACTCCCAGGCAAATGCGTTGGTTACACTTCTTTAGTGAATTTGATTTCCTAATAACTTATCGTCCTGGGCAGAAACAACTCATATCTGACACTTTATCGAGAATGTGTAGCGAGAACCATTCAAACAAACATAATCACCCTCAACACATTATCCCACCAGAAAAGATAGTAGCTGTTACTCAGGAAGATCATTTTTTGAACACTGTAAAACAAAGTGTGCAGAACCTAAATCAACAATGTTGGCTAGCCAATAAAGACAATTCCATTCGTGACAGGTATTTCTTTCACAATGATAAACTCTATGTTCCACTCAAAGCACCACAACAACAGATACTCCATTGGAACCATGACTCTAGTATTGCTGGACATCCTGGAACGAGTAAAACATTAGAATTATGTTCAAGAAATTTCTGGTGGAATAATATTAGATATGACGTTCAACAATACATAAAAGCCTGTCCAGTTTGTGCTAGAAACAAATCCCTTCACTTAGGCTCCTACAGGTCTTTTACAACCCTTTCCAATACCACCAGTCTCCTGGCATACCATCAGTTTATTACTGATCTCCCTAAATCTAATAATCACACTACAATTTCGGTAGTAGTGGATTTATTGTCTAAAATGGGACATTTCATTCCTTTAAAAAAACTCCCAACTGCAATTGAATTCAGCAAAATATTTATTAATAATATCATGAAACTTCATGGACTCCCAAGTCAAATTGTTTCCGATTGCGACCCTCAATTTATCTAAACATTTTGGAAACAGCTTTGCAGTCATTTAGGAATAAAAATAGCCTTGTCCTCTGACTGTCATCCTCAAACTGATGGCCAAACAGAAAAAGTAAATCAATATCTTGAACAGAGTTTATGCTGTCTTACTTCCACAGTATCATCACAATGGGACTTGGCATTACCACTGGCAGAATTTTCTTATAACAACAGTCTTCACTCAGCATTGCGTTTTTCCCCCTTTTCTTTTTCTACAGGAATTCACCCAAGATCTCTTCCTGCCACTATGCCACATCTAAGTGATACTATACCAGCTGTCACAGAGAGATTAACACAATTACAAAAGATACAAAAAATGGCCAAAAATAGTTTAGCTAAAAATGAAATTAAAACAAAGATAACCACAGGAAAACACAACACCCTATAAAGTAGGAGACTTAGTCTGGCTATCCACCAGGAATATCCAATTAGAGGGTCCTAAAAAATTAGAACCAAGGTATATTGGTCCTTATCCTATTTGCCAAATTTTGAATCCAGTCTCCGTAAAGTTAGAATTACAGAAGATCATGTCATCCACCACATTTTCCATGTGTCCCTTCTTAAACCCCACAATCCATTAACAAGAGCAGATAACTCACCCCCACCTATCGTTGTGGGAGACCATGTTGAGTATAAAGTATATCGAATAATAGATGCCAAAAGGATACGCGGTGGATTACATTATTTAAGTGATTGTAAAGGCTATGACCCCTCCAAACAATCTTGGGAACCTGAAGCTCATGTACATGCCCCACGATAGGTTCGCGCATTCAATGCTTTGCACCCTGATAAGCCTCGTCCTCTTAAAAGACATTTGTGGGGGGGAACTGTTATGGGTGGACAGAATTCAGCAGCAGTTTCATGAGGATTACTCTGATGTTTGGACTTATGTTGGTTAAAGAGGGTTGTACTATGCTTATTTTACCAGAGCTTGCATCATGTTATTTAGCTCTCAAGCATTAGGTTATTCATCATTGCATGGCATGTTATCTTATGGTTAAGTGTTACCAATATGATTTTTATCCAGCATACAACATCATACAATTCATCAGAATATTGTCAACCTGATTGTAAAGAACGTCTTTTGGTCAAACCACAGTTAAGACATGTGCCTTTCCGGCCCGAGCATGCTGCTAATGCTCACATTATGCAAATTGTAAAAAGACTGTCCAAATGTGCGCCCAAACGTGCTGCTCATGCTCAAATCATGCAAATTGTCTAAACGGCTCAACGTGCGCACGTGTAAACAGGCTCTCCGTGCACACGTGTATGCAGAAACAGGAGCGGAGCGCTTAGGTATTTAAATCGCGCTCGCTCCTGCACTTGCGTTTCGCTTTTTGAATCTCCCCGGTACACACCTGACTCCAGCATTGCTCCCGTCGTTCCCCTAAGCGCACCAAAGAGATCCCAGTTCTGGAGTTCCCTGGATTCCTGTCCCTTGGCACGTCTTCGGGCTCCTGGCAAAGACAAAGAAAAGAGACTTGAAGAGCGGTTGCTTAGCAACCCAAGAATCAAGCTTGGTAAAGTGCATTCTCGAGTAAATATATATCCGCGGTAAGACTTTCATTACCTTTTAAAAGTGGCCTGGACTTTTTGGAGTTTACTTGAGCAGAAGTACTTCAAGGCAAGAATTACTAGAGACTTAAAGAAACTTTTTATTTATGTGATAAATGCTCAGGAAACAATAACCCTAAAAACAGTTGTGTTATTGAAGCATTTTGAATCGAGATAGCACTACAAAAGTGTTTTGAAACAGTGTACTGGTATTTGTGTCTGTAATCTTTTCTTTGTGTTTTATAGTATTTTAGTTTTCGAATCGTTAGAGGCACTTTACAAGGCACAACATGTATGTTAATAATACATACTAATGATTACTGTTTAGGAACTAGTAATGCTCATTTAAATTGGCAGTAATTCCTCTTTTTGTTTAACATTGTGTTCTCGATTATATTGCTGGAGTCTCGCAATAGGAAATAGTGTGTTAAAAAAGAATCTTTGTACTGAAATCAACGAATCAGTGATTTTCACATAACTAGAAACTGATAGGCAATCCTGGTAAGAAAATATTTAAAATACAGTAGTCCAGAAATAATTGTAGAGTAACCACACATTGATCAGCGTTTCTCCTAAGAATAAGAAAACATCCCTTCATCCCTTCCACCAGAGAGACATCCAAGAAAGACACACCCAGCAACGTTGACAGAGGTTTCTTGTTTCTCTTGTCTCTCACTCCCATCCCCCTTCCCCCTGGGAGTTATCTGGGCGGCAATCGTGAATCCTCTTTGCCATTCTGGTAAGATCTGGACGGATCTGGGAACAGTCAGCATCAAGGAAGGAACAAGTGGAGTGCAGGTGTGTGACTCGTAACAGATGAGGGGTGTTACACCAAAACCGGTCCCAGGATGCTTGTTTCCAGTCCAGGGAAGACAAGGCTTGGCAGTTCAGGCTGGACTGTTCCAATGAGGGACAGGATCAAGACTGATTTGCATATGACTGGGTCTGAACTGGGGTGCCAAAGTGAGCTAAAGAACAATGATGGATTCAACACAGATCTGTGACTTGTGGTAAGTGTCTCAAAAGTTTCATAGCTCCGTCCATCATCTTGTATTTGCTTTGTCCACCCTAAATTGACAGGGTATGCCCAAAGGTGGGTCCCTTTCTCACTTTGCCACTGGATTCAAGCTAGCCTGGCTGATGAGGGGTGTTACCCCGAAACCAGTCCCAGGATGCTTGTTTCCAGTCCAGGAAGACCTGGCTTGGCAGTTCAGGCTGGACTGTTCCCATAAGGGACAAGGTCAAGACTGATTTGTATATGGCTGGTTCTAAACTGGGTTGGCGAAGTGAGCTAAAGAACGATGATGGATTCAACGCAGATCTGTGACTGGCGTTGTCTGAAAAGTTTCAGCGCTCCGTTCATCATCTCCTTGTGTTTGCACTGCCTTCAGGTTAACAGCAGGACCATCACTTGGACCGGGGGATAAAGTGCTACCAAAAGTACTTCAAGCATACTGTGACTTGGAGCTGGTGTATGCCAAAATGACAACATACTTCCACAGGTGCTCTAAGGGGGATCATTGTAGGGGCAGAGCACCACTGTTCACGGCAAATCAGTGGAAGAGCACAAGTGCTCCAAAAAACACCTGTTTTTTCTCATTAACTGTTTTGATGCCCTGTTTTTGTTTTTTATATTGACCCCAAGTTGAAAAAAATCCAAAATTCAAAAAAGCGTAACATATGTTAGATTTGTTTTCAAATCGGGTTCTTTGCAATACTGCAAGTACTTTTTTTAAAATTGAAAAATGTAATGTTGTTTGTTGTGTATGTCTCTAGCTTGTTTTATCATAATAGTCTGTTAGAGGAGTCTATTTTTCATAATCAAAAGGTAAGTCTATTGCTATCAGTGGAAATAAAAGCACCTGTAATGACAGATTTGTCTTAAATTTATAAAGATTTTGGGCCTGATTCACAAAGGTAAACCTACAAGCACTCAAGTACTTTTACTACTTTTTGGTATTCACAAACTGCACGTTTATTTTTACTATTGATAATTTTATAACTGCAGAGACCTCACACATAAAAATAGAGGAGAAGCCTATCTTTTTATGTGTGGAGACTCCACAGTATTAAAATTACTATTTTTAAAAGTAAACTTGCAGTTCATGAATCCCCTAAAAAGTAAACTTACACATACGTGGAATTTTATATTTGTGAATCAGGCACAGAAAGTGTAATATTACTACTAGCAAAATTACTAGTAGTAAAATTAAACTCATAGTTTGTGTAAACCAAATCAGCAGTAAAGTTACAAACGTGTAAATTTACCTATGTGAATCAGGCCCTTTGTTTTAGGCCTGCAGTACTTTTTTTAATAAAGACCTAATACAGACCTATTAGAAATGTTATACTTGTACTTATAAAGCAACAGAAATATTTTTTTCTGTTACTTTATAATAAGTAGTAATGCAGTGCAGTGGAATGCACTATCATGCATTACATTGCTTCCTTTGCTTCAAGGGTGTGATCCTTGGGTGTTGTACGGAAATTGCCATGCATCCACCCACAGATTTTGAAGACCTCTTCACAGGGGGAAGGATATGGTAGTAGAGGCTTGCCCTTGTGATAGTGTTTGGGTGTAGTGAGGGACTGGTATCGCCAATAAGATATAGGGAATTGGATGTGGTGAGGGAGTAGCCAGGTCAAAGGCTGTGTGTTGTACACACTTCCCCACACAATGGGTGTTGGGTGTGGTGATGGACTGGCCTTTTCATAATGACCTCTGTACTGTTGTGTAGTTCCTATTTAACCTATAGAGGATAACATAAACTGTGGAATTGGTGGCAGACTGATTCCGTGCACCCCCACGGGATACGTTAGCCTGTCTGTATCAGCTAACTCACAGTGCCACTTGAATCTCCTCTTATTGGGGAGAGAATAGTTCTTGGCAAACTCAGAACATGACAACTCTGATCCCTCAGAATCGTAGAAACAATATACTACCTTCCGCTCAGTCACTCGTGCTCACTTAGATTGTCTCAGAGATACACAGAATAAACATACTGGGCGTTTGTCAATAAGGATTTATTGAACAGTTGTTATTCTAGTGTATAATAGATTAGCTGCAACAACCATTAGAGAGTAGCAGAGATATATGATTAGAAGCACTAAGAAAGTAAATGGATGGTATAATTCTACCATCTTGCAATAATCATGAATACATACAAGTATATAAAACACATGATAAAAGGTGCGTACTCCTACTATGCCTCCCTAACTAGATGTATCTAAGTGTACCTGGCATCTGTGTAGGTGCTATGCCAAGAATCCCTCTAGGATCTAGTCAACCCCATTACCTGAGAATGAGAGAATATGAGACCCCGTCCAGGTCTCAAGTTGGACACCCCGTGAGGGATGTTAGACTACTGCGCGCTGGAGTGTCTGCATGCAGGAACCTCAGCGTATCTGCTCAGTGTATCAGCAGGGAAGTCTCAGTCTCTGTCCTTCAAAGCAAGATGTAATGTATATACACCCATAGGTCTCCCCAGGGGTCCTACCTTGCTGTGTTACTGTGCCGGCCTAAAGGATGACATCAGGCCTGTACTTTATACAGAGATATTTTACAGGAGATGTCAGCTCTGCTGTTGGTCCTGCTGTTCTTCCAAGAAGCCTCATGCATAATGTATGAGATTAGAACTAGGGAAAAACCCGCGTTCTGAATGCAATGTCGTATCTAAGTAAATGGTCAGTGCCTATGAACCGTTATGTATGTAATGTAGGGAAGGATATAGGTGAAAGGTTGCAATGTTACTTGCACCTATATAGGGTACCTATATGGAATATAACAGTACAGGAGGAGGGTTGTGTATAGTTGGGCTTGGCTACATAATTGGGCTTGACTGTGACTGAGGGACTGGCCTCACCTTGAAGTGCTCGATACAGGGCGAACACTGTCTGTCTCCATTAAGAACTCTGGGCCTAATTCACAGAACTAACTTAAGACAAAATCCTAAACTTACTACCATTTTGGTATTCACAGAAGGCACTTACTCATTTTGGTATTCATAGAAGGCACTTACTCATTTCGGTATTCACAGAAGTTAGGAGTCCTAACTTTAGGACTCCTAAATGCCATCTGTGAATACCGAAAGTCTTAAAGTTAGGATTTTTCTCAGTTTAGGAGTAGTAAAGTTAGGACTCCTAACTTTAGGACTCCTAAATGCCTTCTGTGAATACCAAAACTCTTAAAGTTAAGATTTTTCTCAGTTTCGGAGTAGTAAAGTTAGGACTCCTAACTTTAGGACTCCTAAACTGAGAAAAATCCTGACTTTAAGACTTTCGGTATTCACAGAAGGCATTTAGGAGTCCTAAAGTTAGGACTCCTAACTTCTGTGAATACCGAAATGAGTAAGTGCCTTCTGTGAATACCAAAATGAGTAAGTGCCTTCTGTGAATACCAAAATGGTAGTAAGTTTAGGATTTTGTCTTAAGTTAGTTCTGTGAATCGGGCCCTCTGTCAGGCCTGTTTTGTCTACCTAACTTTTTTTAAACGTAATTTGCATGCTTCACTATGACATCACTTTAACCTTTGCTTTTACAGTGAAATTATGAGGTTTTTTAACGTAAGTTATAAACTGTTTTTATTCCTATTACCTTACCTTTGTTTTTCTTAATCTAGTGAACTCATATGTTTATTTTGTGACAGAGCTTATAGACAGATCTTCTGCTGCACCTTCTCCCATTTTTTTGATTTTTCTGTTTTCTTGGTAGGTGAACAATGGTTCAGCTGACAATAGAGAGGAGGAGATGCAGGAGCAGGAAGAAAAGACTCCCAGAGACACCAAGTATCCAATTCTTTGGCATTTGTGTACCTTACTACTTGTTAAGAAAAATGTTTCTGTTAAGTTTATTTGCAAAATCTGTAAAAAAAACAGGGGCATATCAACAAGAGACATAACACCGCTTTTCTGGCACATATCGCCGGAAAAGCGGCGATTATTTTAACTCAAAGCACCGCTAACATACATTAGCGCATGTTAGCAGCCCTTACATTAATGCCTTGACCCGCATCGCTAATGAGATGCAAAGTAAGCGTTGCTCCCCAGAAACAACAGGGAAAAACTCGCTAACCAGACATCGCAGCATTTGCAAGCCGGCCCCGGACAAGCGAAGCGATAATAAAAGCCACGCTAACCGTGGTTATCGCTGGTATCTAACGTCTCCTTTTTTTCCGACTTACCTATCTGTATAATGGGAGGTGGATCGCAAGGTTAAGTACACATTTCCCTATTATCTACATTTTCATTAGTGCAGTTCCCTTATCGTGGGATTTCGCATGCTAATGCTCATTCTCACCTATCACCGGATTTCACATCGCCTCTTAGCAAAGCGTTGCTAATATGCCGCTAAAACGGCGATGTGATCCGGCGAGAGAAGTCGATAATGACAATGGCGCAAAACGCGTTTAGCGATACTTATCGCGTGTTGCTGTTGATATGCCCCACAATTTTTGGGAGGAACTTCAAAAACAATACTTGCATGGAACTACTGGAAGTTGGTATCACATGAGGTCAATGCATCCCAGGCACCTCTCAAGAGCCTATATGGAGAGGCATGAAGAGGAGGCTTCAATATCTACTTCCGGTCGCTCGGTTGAGCCAGATAGCAAGTGCCCAGTGAAGTCCTAACAGAAGAAAGTGATATCAACCCTTCATACCAGGATATGGTGACATACTGCAGACGGTGCAGTAGGATTATCTATGTAATGGAGTTAGGTACATCTGTGCGAGACAAATTAGTGTTCGAGCACCAATGAGAAAAGAAGAAATACATTCGTCTTTGATCTCTCAAAGTTCTCCTGCCCTTTTTTGCTAAATTAGTTCATCCCAACAAAAAGAAAATACAAAAAAGTAAGATTTGGTAAATACGTTCTTTACACTTTAATGTTACTCGTCATGTGTATGTCTTTATGTTGCTATATCATCTTTGTCTGCTGCAGCGGAGTATACATATCAAAAAAGGTAAGCCTATTGATAGGAGTGTAAATAAATCACAAACAATTGTAGCAATAGATTTGTCTTACATTTAGCTTGTATCAAGTCTGCATTCATTTTTAATGAAAACCTGATACAAAATGTATATTTGTACTTATAAACCAACTGAAAACCTTTTTCGTTAGTTTATAACAAATAGGTATTTAGTGTAGTAGAATTCACTGCCTTTGATTACTTTGTATGAAATTGGTGTTTCTTGGGTGTTTTATGGCGATTGCCATACATCTAACCATGGTTTTGTATGCAAACCCATATCTACAGTCAGTGGTACACATGGATTCCTACCAAACTGCTGCCACACTTTGCACCTGCCAGAACAAAGATACATTTTTCTCTTTGTTTTTCCTCCTTGCATGTGTGCTACATTCCACAGTACATATGCACAGAGAAAAAAGCCTTAAATACAGTTTTCTAGACAAAGAATTGGGGTATTAGTGTGGTGAGGGGCTGGCCTCTCCAGATTGACATATGGGCAGGGCAAAAGTAGAGCGTAGTAGAAGCTTCCCTATTAAAACCGGCTTTTGTGTGGTGAGGGACTGGCATCCCTATGAACAATTTTTTAACAAGGCTATGACTATGTGTAGTAGGTTTTTGCCCATGTAATGATGCTTAGGTTTGGTGAGGAACTGGCCTCTCTATGAAGAGCTCTCTACAATGCAAAAGGTGTGCGTTTGCCCATGTAATGGGGCTTGACCATGTTCAGAGCCTGACCTCTCCTTGGAGACCTCTGTATAGTGCAAAGATTGTGCATTGTAGGAGCTCACCCACATAATGCAGTTAGGGTGAGTTGAGGTCCTTGCCTCTTCGTGAAGATCTCTATACAGGGTAAGGGATGGGAGTAGCAGTGGCTTTCCCACGTAATTGGGATTGGTTGTGTTTAGGATCAGCCCTCCACATATTGCCCTCATAATTTCTCTATTGATCTGTTGCTGTACTCAAATAAAAGTTGCTTATTGTTATGAGTATTTCAGTCCGACTATAAATCTATTGCTGTCACACACTTTATATCAATGCTCAGTAAACCAAAAGCAAGACTATTACACCGTTACATAACAATTGCATTTTGTTGATACTATGTATTTTCTTCTTCTTGTAAACCCATAGATAGCAGCCAGTCTCTTCAGAGTGAGGTAAGTCTGATGTATGCAGTTAATTTGGATCACCTTAATGCGGGTATTGTGGGATATCTTTGATGGAGAGGCCAGCATCTGGGCCCAATCCCAGCCCAATAACACTCTGCTCAACATGGGGTTACCCTGTGTTTCCCCATCCCAGAAAAGGTCCGTTAACAATGTGTGCAGATGCTTGAACCAAGAGTACGATAACCAGACCGGGAGGTTGGTAAAATAATACAGCAACCGGGGGTAGCATGACCATCTTTGACAGGGCTATGCGTGTCATAATGAGGAGTCGAAGGGAACGTGAGAAGATCACGCATCCCTTCAGGGATTCTAACACTACCCCAAGATTGCCTTCTCGGATATCTTCTAGAGTGTGGTACCTAAATGTCAAGGGGGCCCAATTGATATCTGATGGCAGAGTGAGGCCGCGTCAAGACATGTGTCATTAGGAAGATGTGCGTCCTTGCCATATTCGCCTTCAGGCCCGAGAGTTCACCAAAGGTATGTTGCAGTTTAAGTATGAACTGGATATCTATAGCCACACTGGACACATAAATTAAGAGGTCATTGGCATACAGCGAGATCAATTGATCAATTGTTCATTGTCTCCCACCCGGATGACTCATCCCTGCCCTCGGTCTGGCATAGCTCTGCCAATGGTTCAATAACAGGGGCGAACAAGAGGACGGACAGTGGGTACCCCAGTCTAGTCCCCCTACACACATTAGAAAAGTACTATAGAATCTGGCCTGTGCAGACCCAGACAGTGGGGTTGATATATAAAAGCCATACCCAAGCCACCCATGATGCTGTCAGCTGCATCTGAGTCATATCTGCCATGAGGTATTCCCAATTGACAATATCAAATGCCTTCTCCAGGTAAATGCCTAATGGGTCAGTACTACGCTCCTCAACTGGTCGGGAGGCAAACAGCACTGAGTAGAGACAGTGAAGATTAAGGGAAGTGCTGCGCTGAGGGATGAACCTGCAATGGTCAGGGTGGATCAGCACTTGCATGCGGGGGAGAAATCGCATTGCCAGTATGTTGCTCAATATTTTAAAGTTCATATTCAACATGCATAATGGGTGGTACGCTGTGGTGGGCGCTCCAGGTGCAGTTGCCTTGGGAAGTATAACCATGTAGTAGCTGGGAGTTTCACCTTGCTCAGAGCTGTATTGTAAATGGCTGCCAGGCGAGGGGCCAGTGATGTGGCAAAAGCAGAGTAAAACTCCGCTGGCAGTCCATCCGGGCCCAGCATCTTTCCACATGCCATTTTCCTGATAGCACCCTTGACCTCCTGCGGTGTGATAGGGCCACCCAGGTCCTCAAGTGCTGGGGGTAAAAAGCTCAAGCACAAAAGGGACAGAAAGGCATCTATAGTCTGTCTTGAGACATCTGTGCATTTCCCATAGAGCTGAACATTATAGGCGCGGACGACGTCCACGATCTTCACTTAAGAATGGATCTGTCACCCATCAGGGGCCACCACTAACACTTAAGGGTTCCCGCGAGATTCAGTGCAGACCATCTAGGCCAAAAACCTGCCACCTACCTTTCCCTTCATGAGCCCTAGTGATGTAGTCCTATAGTTGTGGCACCTGAGATTCTCCAGCAAGACATTGTTAATCAGTTTCAGCCAGCTGCAGCCCCCACGTCAGAGCTGGTATCAATTTGGTTACCTAGGTCGTGGATGGTTCCTTCAAATATCACTAGCTCATTGTCTAGCTCCATTCGATCCCCCACGGACATCCCTATACAGTATCCCAGAACGACCATCTTAAAGGCCTCCCACTCAATGGGGAAGTCGGAGGCTGTGTCCAAATTGTGCCCGAAATAGTCTGTAATGGTCTCCTAGGGGGCATCCCGATAGGTGTCATCCTCTATTACAGCAGGGCAAAGACACCAAGTGGGGCCCACAACCCGGGGGCACCCAACCAGATAACAGTTATGGTCCAATATGGTGCGACCGAGGTACTCGGTATAAAAGAAGAGCGGGAAAATGGGCGCAGGGCTAAGGACCAAATCAAGGTGGATATGGAGAGCATATAAACTTGAATTAAAGGAATAATCCCTGTCTCCAGTAGGCTCCACCCGCCATACATCCTCAAGCCCCAACCCACTGCTCAGTCGCTAAACCCCTTTGCCACTCTAAGCGCAAAGTCCCTGATAATGAAGGAGTAGAGTGGTCCAAAGAAGTGTCAGCAACACAGTTATTTCTCCCCCAAGGATCATGTCTTGGTTGGAGAAAGAGCCCAACCAAGTCGATAATTGAATAAAAAATGGCAACTGATCTTCTTTGGGGGCTTATATGCTACCCAGAATTAAGGGCCTGCCATCAAGTCTCCTCTCTACTAGAACATATCTGCGATCCTTATCAAAGTAGGACCGCAGAACCTCAAGAGGTGCACACCCCCAGAACCCAGAACATTGCACCTCTAGAATATGATGAATAATCTGTAGTGTATACCTGTCCCGCCCAGGGCTGCCGGAGGTGGTGCGCTGCTTCAGTAATGAGATGTGTCACCTGCATGAGAGCTATGTGTACTAGCCTGATGTCTAAGGAACATATATATTTTGTGCCGCCGTGCAGCCGTATCCATGCCTTGTATATTCCAAGTGAGTATTTTCAACTCTGTGTGTGACATGCCTTGGGTCATGGAGCGTACGGTGACATAGGGGACCGCCCCCGGGAACCCGCCCCTAGCAACAGGAGAATTACAGCCCCACTAAACAAAAATACATCCCCATAACTCCAAGACCCTAGGACGGACTGGCAACGGCCAGCTGCCCAAACCTAGGCAGAACCAGGTGAGTAAACAAATACCACTAGCGCATTACCCACCAAACAACGTCAATGGTCATGAGCTCATGTGGAGGAGTAAGGTTGTGAGCAGTCTACACCAACATCATGTGCAAGCTATCACGCTGAACATACACCACCATATTCTTTCAACTGAGTCTTGCGCTCCAGTAGCAATGTGTTGGGGTGGCAGAGTGGGGCTGGGGAAACCCTCTGTTAACACAGCCAGCACTTGCTCCACTCATGAAAGCATACTCCTGGAAGGGCCAGAAAACAAGGAGGTTGGAGGAACCCAACCCTGCAAGATCCTTGCATCACCCACGAGGGCCTGCATCATCAACAATGCCGTGTCAACATCGGATGGGCAGACCACAGCCAGAAAGGCCTTGTCTAATGCACACAACAAACATCTGTTTTTCTCATATACAAATATTGTACAGATCAGTGAGTTCTGCAACCCCCTTAATTGTGATCCCCTACCACCAGCCACATTGAGAGTCAAATTAGGTCAGCTGCAGATTAAGGTGTGACAGAGGGCAGATTCAATTTGTCAACTGAGGTGGCATCTAAGGCAGAGTCCTTAGATTGCTTTTCAGATTGGGATCCCAAATTAGAGTCAGACGGATTATCCAGAGTGATGTCCTTTGCCGCCCCCAAGGCCTCTGCTCTCATTGGACCTGATACCGCACTCACGGCTGACCTAGCTTGTCTCTTCCTCTTCAGATGTCTGGTTGGTGGTTACGGACGCACAGGTACTCCAGAAGCCGAGGCCTCCAGCTTGTACTTGTCTAGCTTGTCCAAGGCCTCAGCTAAGGTAAGAAATATGTACGTCACCCCAACAAACATGATCCGCAGTTTGGCTGAGAGCAGCAAAGAATTTCTGATACGGACTTCCCGTAGTTTGCGTTTAATCACTAGGAAAGGATGCCTGTTAAACTTGAACTACCGCTGTAAAGTCTGGGAATACAGCCACTGGCATGCGAGCTCCCTGCAACACGGTGTCGCCATCCCCGTAGTGCAGCAACCGGGCCACCACCAGCAGCAAGGGTGCCCAAGAGCGGGGGGCTTTGCCGGAAGCTTGTGTGCATGGTCCAACGCAAAGAAGGGGGAGAGTTCTGTTGGAGCTACTTACGCTTTCATCCAGTCCTTTAAGTAAGTGATCATATCTCTACCTTCAGTGCCCTCAGGCAGGCCAACAATGCATACATTGTTTCTTCTGTTGAGGCCTTCAGCATCTTCAGTCCTGTGTTGCAGGATCTTCACGGAAGCAGTGAGATCCACCATCTGAGTCCGCAATAATTGCTGGGCTGGGTCAAACTCCCACACCACTACTTCCGTCTTGTTGACTCTACCTGCCAGTTCGAGGTGGTCTGCCCGTAGGAGACCTACTTCTTCCTCAACAGATCTGATCTGCATTTGTAGTGAGGCCTTTGAATCTGTGATCACCACAGGATTTTGTCTAGTGTCTATTGAATTGTGGGTGGCTTGCTGTCCGCATCGCTCCCAGATGGGGTACCCTCCAACATGTGGGATCACTGCAGTTTCAGAGTTGCCCCTGTGTCCATGACCTTGAGTCCTTGCCCCTCGCAGTTGTTTTGGTGGAGTGTTATGGCTCCTTATCTTCACGTTTCAGATTATTCACCGTCAGCAGCTAGTATTGTCGGGGAGCACTGTAAAGGTCTATCTTTTTTTTTTACAGAGTTTTATATAGCGCGAACTTGACCCGAATCGAGTATCAGAGCACTTTACATAGCACCAATTGCATTACATGAGGACACATTCATTTTTTGTTAGGCACAGGGAGATTAAGTGATTTTCCAAGAATCACAGGATGTTCAGCGTCATTGCTGAGACTCGAACCCAGTTCTCCAAATTCGAGGTCGACCGCCCTAACCGTTAGGCCAACTCCTCTCCCCACTCAGTGCTGGGATGATCCCACCAGGAAGAGAGCTACGTCTATCCCCCCTGTTCTGTAGCAGTCTGCCCACTAGGGCCATCTGCGGAGAGTCAAAAAGTACTCAACAGGCCCAGATCATATCACATATGTCCAGTGGGAATGGGTGGAGCAACAGTAGTGGAGACAAGACAACCCTCACAAGTCCCAAAGTGACAAAGCTTGGTGGGGGATGCGGTAACTCACGCAGGCCGATGTCCACAAACTACTATGACGCGTAGGACACCAACATCCAGTGCCTCAAACTGACCACCGGCAGTCTCCACCCTGGGACCCTCCCATGTAGAAGTCTTCAACCTAAGGACAGCCAATCAAGTCACACAGGTTGTACTAGGGGTGGGGGAATCAAAGTTCTCCCCACTGTTTTCAGAGCATGGGGCCCAGCTCCAGTCCACAGGACCACTTCATCACACAGGATGGCCAGGTGCATACACAGGGGCCTGATATTCCAGCCCTCCATTCCCTCCTCTGTGCCCCCATCCTTACTAAATGGGGTGCTGTCATGAATGGTGTGGCAGAGCACAGTCAAGTGGCCCTGTCTTGCAGTACTTCATTTCACTTCGCTGGGCCATTGATGGCTATTGTGAGACCCTTTACAGGACCGCGTTCCAGCTCTTCATGCGGGAAGACCCAGCTCTACACGCCAGGCTCCCGTTCCCGCTTCACGGAAGTCCAGGTGAGCAATTGGGTCTTCACCCCAGGCCTTCGCAGTAGGGCCACTGAGTCACAGCCCCCGGGTGATCTGTGTGGTGGCACGCCTCCACACGGGAAAGTGCTACCCCAGCAGCAGTCTCACTGGCCACTCTGGCATATACCCGCTCATGTCTAAGATGAGTGCTGCGGCCAGTAATTGACTAGGCTCCAGTCTCTTGCGACAGTGGTTCAGCCCCAGCCACCAGGCTGAACACGATTGGTAATGGTACGAACATCTCTCACAGCTCCCTGAGGGCTCTCAAAGTTTGGCTCCCCTGTCACTCCTCATATGCAGTGCAAAGGCTGGTCGGTGGCAGAATAAACATCCAAAATGAAGCAGGTCAAATTGCGGTGTGAGGGAGTTTCCCTCTAGCATATCTGGTCTGCCATCTGCTCGGCCATGCCCCCAAAAGCATTTTATAAAATAAATGTTAACCTACCAAAGCCCTCAAAAACTATGACAAACTCCAAACCAACTTACCAAATCTATTTTTTAAAATAATAAATATAAAATTGTATAAGATCGGTCAAATAACTACTCAAAATCACAATATGAATAAAGTGTGATATAATAAAAAGATATAAACAATAATTTTTTTTAAATGTAACCATCACCAACTAAAAATAGATAAAAGAAAACTCAATCCATCACATAAAATAATTACAACACATAATCCAAACAATTCCACATACCAATCAGATAAATTTGACGCAAAAATATAATATCACATTTCCCATCCGAAATAAATGAAAGAAATAAAATGTACTGTTCTGCATCCACTGTGGCTCCACACGCCAACGAACACTGGCGCTGAGGCTCCGGGAAGGAGAGTAGCCGTGGGTCGATCGGGCCCGGAATCCTGGGCTCGAGTTAACAAGCAGTCGTGCGGGGGTTCCATGAGGGGCGGCCGCAGCTGTCTGGTCGTAGCGGCGCCCCGGAGGCCTTTACCCTGCGTTGTCTATTCGGACCCCTGGGACAAGTGGGGATAAAGAAACATTCCACACACTGGCTTCACCCCTCGCTACCTGCCTTTCTACTGAAGTGGCTGCCGCGGGAACCGGAAGGCGTCGGCGTCCCTTGGCGCAGCCCCATTTCTACTGGTCTGCCTGCTGCCCAACATCCCACTCAGAAGCCTGAAGATGGGGCCGCAGTGCTACGCGCCCGACGACATTAAGGGCGGAGAACTTACAGACACTCGCGGCGGCTGATGGGGGAGGCTGTGACCATTTCAGGTGGCTCTCTACCCTGCGGCTGTGGTGCAAAGAGGAGTGAGTTGAGCTACAGCGGGGCAGAATAAATACCTTGGGAGGCCAGAAATCCTGGCTCAACTCCAGAAATACCACAATTGGCGTGCTGGAGGCAGGAATTCAACACCACAGTAGGTACAAGACTTAAAACATAAAAGGGACCACAACTCACAGCCAGTGGCCACTGGACTGAGCCTTCTTCGCAGGAGGGACGTGTGATTCCAAGTCAGGGCATCTTTAATACGCTGAAGGCAGTGCATCATCTATTTGGCAACTCTGTTAAGACGGCGCTCTGAGATCGTCTTGGGTGTTGGACTTAGCATGCAGGGAGTGTAGCGTGAGATACCAGGACGCAGTACCAGTGAGTGACACTCCACTTACAACGTTGTGTCATGTCTGGGCCGAAGGGACAGAGGACTACACTCCAGACAAAGCTGGATAAATACACCACCAACAAAGTAAGTGAGCAGGAGGGAGTGAACAGAGGGGAGACGGCGAAATCGTGCGTACCTCGTTGGAACACAGAATGAACACCACATCCATCAAAATGGTGTTGATCCGGACTGATTTGCAAAAAACTAGCTAAAAAGTGAAAACCATAGAAGGGGTGACCAAGGAACTTAGTGGCGACTCCCAAAGAATGGGCCAGGAAATTAAAGAACTTCAAATAGCGCAAAAAAGGTTGGATGCCCAACTGAATGATTATGAAGGTCGCGCAAGACGTAACAACGTTAGACTTATCGGGGTCCATGAATGAGCGGAGGGACCGGCCACTGACCTAGTCGTAGAAGACTTAATCATGAATAGCCTACGACCCAAAACGCTGTTGAAATTCTTTACAGTTGAAAGAGCGCACAGAGTGCCGGAGGGGGGGAAGCCTCAGCCCGGTGCCCCTCTGAGACCCATTCTGGCACAACGCCTTAACTTCAGGGACCGAGACATTATTTCACAAACAGCATGCACCAACCCTCCCCTAAAGATAGACAACAATGAACTGTCCTTTTTACCGGATTTTATCATTGTGGTTCAACGCCAACGGCACACTTTCCTGAACGCTAAACAATTACTGAGAGATAAAGGCATTTGCTATGCTATGTTATTCCTGGCAAAACTGAGGGTGGAAGCGGATGGCAAGACTTGGGTTTTTTGATACGCTGAAAGCGGCACAAGAATGGTTGGAGGGCTGGAGACCAGCGAAGGTTCATAACGCAAAATGATAATCAGACTGTTGACCTAGCCCGTTAAGCATCTTGCCAAGCTGGGAACTGTGGGCTAAGATAATTCTACGTCGCCCTCTCCTCTAATGACGTCGGAGGAATCAAGATAACACGCCGAACAGGCTAAGCGAACATTTTCTGCACTAATTGATCGTATTTGTGTATGATGCATGTCCATGTATAGTTACTGGGGAACACATAGTAGCGGTTGGGGGTCCAATGGGCGGGAATCTGCAACCACTTTCCCTCCAATTTCTAGTTAATTTTCTTGGTTAGAGCGACAGGCACTCTGCTCTATCGGGGTTATGGGCAGTTTCGAGCCCAAAGTGCAGGGGAGCAGGTAGGGCAACAGGGTGGGGGGTGTTGGGGGTTTTGATCTTATAGTGTTAGTTTTTGTTTGTCACAAAATTACATACGAGTCTAAGCATAGGAAATACAGTGATCATGAGCTTGATGTTGAGAACGTGACGGACCGCATGCGGTTCTATCGGGTGATGGTGGATGTTCCCGGGATGTGGCTGGGTACCCCCCCAGCAGCGGACACTACCCAACAATATGGGCGCTACGAGTGAGAGACGAATCAAGTTATTATCCTGGAATGTAAATGGATTGCGGGATAAACTTGCCCCAGAGGTGGTATTGTTCCAGGAGACGCACCTCATAGGGAACCTGTGTAAGGCCCTAGCTAGATGGGGCTATCAATTGGTAGGCACTCAGGGTTCACGACGGGCTCCATGGGAGTTAGTATATTGAAAAAGCGCACCTTCCCGATGACAATAGACCAAGTATACACCGACAATTTAGGGAGATACGCAGCAGTGTCTGGCAGGTGGGAAGGGGAAGCGTTGACACTACTGTCACTGTACTTGCCACTGGGAGTACAGGAAATTACATTTAAAGAACTAGGAAAGGTGCTGCTTGGACGAAATAGTGCAGGCCATTCATTCTCTCCAGACCGGAAAAGCGATGGGCCCGAATGGCCTTCCGATAGAACTGTACAAACTAAGACCTGATGAGATAGCTCCCTACCTAAGGGCAATTTTCATGGAGAGTCTTGAGATGGGACTCCTTCCAAGGAACCAAAGGTTAGCCACTCTGGTAGTGATACCTAAGGAAGGGAAACCAAGAGACAGTTGCACGTCATATCGTCCCATATCGCTGCTGAATGCAGAGGCCAAAATATTGGCAAAATTGCAAGCCACCCGCTTGATTCGTGTCCTTCCTGAACTGGTCCATCCGGACCAGTCGGGATTTATGCCATCAAGAAACACGTCCCTGAATTTAAGGAGGTTGCATGGGGTTTGGGGGAGGACAGACACCATCATGGAGGATGCAGTGTGTCTCTGGACGCCACCATGGCGTTTGACACCATTGCATGGTCGTACCTTTCCGCTGTCTTAGAGAGGTTGGGATTTGGTCCTAAATTTATCGGTTGGGTTCGGATTTTTATACTGACCCACTAGCACAAGTGGTGGTCAACCACACAAAATCAGCTATATTCCATCTCCACAGGGGGACGAGGCAGGGGTGCCTACTGTCCCCACTGCTGTTTGCGCTCACACTAGAGCCTTTGGCCTGTTGGATTCGAAGAGACCCTGTAATAAGAGGGTTGAGTTGGACCAAAGACTGGGAAGACCGTATCTCACTCTACGCGGATGACATTTTGCTATACTTGGCCTCCCCACATAGATCCCGCGTAGAGTTCTGAACATTTTTACCAACTTTGGGACATTGCCTGGGTATACGATCAACTGGACAAAATCGCTTATTTTCATGCTTAAGGGCAACTCGCCGGTCCTACCAAAAGAATATCAACTCAAGATAGTAACGGTTCAAATATTTAGGAATTTTCATTACTAAGGATCCCAAACTATTTTATGAAACTAACCTTTTGCTACCTCTACTGCGACTGGAGTGTGACGTAGAACACTGGCAGTCTCTTCATTTGTCACTCTTGGGTAAAGCCGTTTTGTTTAAGATGATGTCGCTGCCTCGTTTTTTATACGTTTTACAGAATTCGCCTGCCCTATTCCCTACATCATCTTTTAGATGGGTGGAGAGTGCACAGCGAACGCTGCTCTGGGGAAGTAGTCCACTACGTATCTCCTTCCCAAAACTGGTGAGAGGGTGGTACGATGGGGGAATCGGTTTGCCAAATATTAGGAAATACTACTGGGAGGCGCAACTAACGGATATCAACTACTGTACATACTGGCCCCCTAATGATCAGGGCAATGCCATGGATAGATGGCTCCTTCCTCGGGGTAATTACACACGAGCACTATACTCGAAACCTGCGAAATTCCCTTTGAGAGACGCCACAAAACACTCAGTACAGGTGTGGTACTTGGTCCAGAAAAAAATGGGATGGACGAAGACAATAACTCAAAGCACCACACTGTGGGACTCAGACCAATTGGGCGATCTCTGGAAAATGAAGGGGTTTGATAGATGGGAATTAATAGGGATCTCGCGGGTGGCCGATCTTTGGAAAAAGGAGGATGTTCTACCCTTCACAGCCCCCCAATAAAAATATGAACTCGAGAATCGGAGATATTCAGGTATCTTCAGATACAGCACGCACTACATGCAGTCATCCCAAGGGGGCAAACCCCTCCCGAAGCCTCTCCTCTCGAGGATAGGCTTTTGGATGGTTACTTGCCCAAAAAGGCAATTTCCCTGACATACTTGAAATTGATAAATCACTCATCTGATCCCCTTCAGCAACTTCGGGCTAAGTGGGAAAGTGACTTAACAGAGCTTGACGAGGACGAATGGATGGAGGCACTAGCGTCCCCAAGGGAAGGGGCAATATCCTCTAAGTTGAAGTTGGCGCAATTGAAAATACTGCACAGAATCTATGTTACTGGGCAAACATTGGTCAGGATGGGATATGGAACTGACACTAGTTGTCAACGGCAATGTGGCCAGGAAGGCACCTTTTTTCACATACTATGGGAAGGCCCACATATGGCTAGATTTGGAGAGCAGTTCACTCCTGTATGGGGGAAGTTATGGGTCAGACAATAACCATGGAGACTAAGCGCTGTCTCCTAACTATATGGGGGCCAACGGACTTGGGTAGCAAAGAGAAAACATGGGTGACTCTGGGATTGATGGTCGCCAAGAGGAATTTAGCAAGAAAATGGGGGGTACGCTCAACCCCGACACTAAGGGAATGGGAGGGTGACATGGATTGGTGCATGTATCGAGAAAAAAACGTGTATATATCTCGAGGCTGCCCTAAGAAATGGATCCAAATATGGGGGAAATGGAATGACTACAGAGGTAACATCTGTGAACCACCTGCATTGCCGGCACAGCCATCCCTGGGAGAATCAACACTCTAATATATTAATGTTCATTGTAAAGCAATCTGTACATGAGAATATGGAACTATATGTAATGTGTCATTGACTATCATGCTATTTGACATGGACCACTTACAAGCTGTGATGTTGTTTGGTTAATAATAAAAAGAATTGAAAAATACATATATATATATTGTTTAAAACATTTGCTACCATTCATAAGCTTTACACAATAAAAGAAAAATAAATTCATGACACAAAATTAACAATCCTAAATTAAAAAATATTTATGTGCATTTTATATTTTAATTTTTTTTAAACCAAATTAACTTCAAATTTATATTCATTCTTTCATAAAAATGAAATAAAAAAATTATAAAAGAGTACATTTTTTTTAAATTTAGAATTTTAAATTTTAACATGAGCATATTTCTAAATATTCTACTTACTTAAAAAATGTCTGTTTTTAATATTTTATATAAAAAAATCCAAATTTAGAAAAACATATTTAATACCATTAATATATATATATCTTAATCAACATATAATAAAAAATATTATTAAAATAATAAAATACATATAAAAATTTGTAATTATTGATTTGCATATTTTTTAAATCATTAACTTACAATTTAAATGTAAAACAATTTTTTTTCAAATCTACCCACCTTTAACCCCTGATAACTCAATGTAAGGCTGCATAGGTAACTTACTGTTTTTATGATACCTGCTATATTTGTGTCTACTGATGTGCCATTTGGTGCTTTTATATTTGCTTAAACATAAGCTGTGCAGCAAAATTTTGTTTTTTGTCGGAAAAATTGGAAAAACGGGCTGCAAATGAAAGCATCTGGGTTTTTCCCTGCAAATGTTATCAAAAAAGGGTTTGTGGGGTTGAAATCACCATTTTCCCTGCTTTTCGGGGATACCAGACTTTTGTCAGAAACCCAACATTTTTTACACAGTTTTGGCATTTTTCTGGGACATAGCCTAATTTTGCTATTTTTTGTGCTTTTGACCTCCTTCCAGTTAATGGCAGAAATGGGTACAAAAGCAATAATGGATCCTGGAAAGCTATACATTTTTGAGAAGAAGACAAAATTCTGAATTCAGCAAGGGGTCATTTGTGTAGATCCATCAAGGTTTTTTTTATAGAAACTAACAGTTAAATATAGGATAAATTGAAAATTAGTTGAAAAAAACAGCCTTTTGTGTCAACGTTTTCACCTGTAACTTCTCCTAATTATGACAGCTCTTTGAAAGCAATATACCATTACATTCGCTGGACATTACTGGTTGTGGGGATATATAGGACCCGACGAACCCAGAGCCAAAAACTGAGCAGCAACTTGCAATGGTTTTTTATTATGTACCGGGTATATAGTAATTATTCTGTAAAAATGTGTACATGGAAAAATCGGTATGAAAGACACCTATGTATTTCTGAAATGGGAACAGAATATAGAGTTTAGAAACAGTAGATATTTGCACATTTCTGAAATTGGGAATACTCATATTAGCATGAGAATTATCAGTCATTTTTTAGAATGACTTCTTTTTTACACAATATCTTTCATTTGGAAGGCAGAAATGCATCGAAAGTCAATAGATAATAACAGTTCCTTTACAAATCTGAATTACCCTAAGTCTCCCGATAAAAATGGTACCTCACTTGTGTGGGTAGGCATAGTGCCCGTGACAGGAAACGGCGCAAAACGCAACATGGTCACAACTCAATATCGCAGTGAAAATTTACCCTTTTTTGGCAAAGTGCCTAGCTCTAGTTTTTGAACCCTAGCTCTGCGGGTACCTTGGGAAACCTAGCAAACCTATACATTTTTGAAACCTAGACACCCAGGGGAATCCAGGATGGGGTGACTTGACTGCCTCCCACCAGGGTCTGTTACCCAGAATCCCTTGCAAACCTAAAAAATTGTCCAAAAAAACACATTTTCCCCACATTTCTGTGGTGGAAAGTTCCGGAATCTGCGTGGATCCACAAATTTCCACCCACCCTGCGTTCCCCAAAGTCTTACGAGAAAAATGGTACCTCACTTGTGTGGGTCGGCCTAGTGTCCGCGACAGGAAACGGCGCAAAACGCAACATGGTCACACCTCAATTTCGCAGTGAAAAATGACCCTTTTTTGGCAAAATGTCTAGCTGTAGTTTTTGAACCCTAGCTCTGCGGGCACCTAGGGAAACCTAGCAAACCTTTACATTTTTGAAAACTAGATACCCAGGGGAATCCAGGATGTGGTGACTTGACTGCCTCCCACCAGGGTCTGTTACCCAGAATCCCTTGCAAACCTAAAAAAATGACAAAAAAACACATTTTCCCCACATTTCTGTGGTGGAAAGTTCCGGAATCTGCGTGGATCCACAAATTTCCACCCACCCCGCGTTCCCCAAAGTCTTACGAGAAAAACGGTACCTCACTTGTGTGGGTCGGCATAGTGCCCGCGACAGGAAACGGCGCAAAACGCAACGTGGTCACACCTCAATTTCGCAGTGAAAAATGACCCTTTTTTGGCAAAATGTCTAGCTGTAGTTTTTGAACCCTAGCTCTGCGGGCACCTTGGGAAACCTAGCAAACCTATACATTTTTGAAAACTAGACACCAAGGGGAATCCAGGATGGGGTGACTTGACTGCCTCCCACCAGGGTCTGTTACCCAGGATCCCTTGCAAACCTAAAAAATTGACAACAAAAAAACATTTTCCCCACATTTCTGTGGTGGAAAGTTCTGGAATCTGCGTGGATCCACAATTTTCCACCCACCCTGCATTCCCCAAAGTCTTACGAGAAAAACGGTACCTCACTTGTGTGGGTCGGCCTAGTGCCCGCGACAGGAAACGGCGCAAAACGCAACGTGGTCACACCTCAATTTCGCAGTGAAAAATGACCCTTTTTTGGTGAAATGTCTAGCTGTAGTTTTTGAACCCTAGCTCTGCGGGCACCTTGGGAAACCTAGCAAACCTATACATTTTTGAAAACTAGACACCCAGGGGAATCCAGGATGGGGTGACTTGACTGCCTCCCACTAGGGTCTGTTACCCAGAATCCCTTGCAAACCTACAAAATTGACAAAAAAACCACATTTTCCCCACATTTCTGTGGTGGAAAGTTCCGGAATCTGCGTGGATCCACAAATTTCCACCAACCCCGCGTTCCCCAAAGTCTTACGAGAAAAACGGTACCTCACTTGTGTGGGTCGGCCTAGTGCCCGCGACAGGAAACGGCGCAAAACGCAATGTGGCACACCTCAATATCGCATTGAAAAATGATCCTTTTTTGGCAAAATGTCTAGCTGTAGTTTTTTAACCCTAGCTATGCGGGCACCTTGGGAAACCTAGCAAACCTATACATTTTTGAAAACTAAACACCCAGGGGAATCCAGGATGGGGTGACTTGACTGCCTCCCACCAGGGTCTGTTACCCAGAATCCCTTGCACACCTAAAAAATTGACAAAAAAAACACATTTTCCCCAAATTTCTGTTGGCGAAAGTTCCGGAATCTGCGTGGATCCACAAATTTCCACGCACTCGCGTTCCCCAAAGTCTTATGAGAAAAACGGTTTCTCACTTGTGTGGGTCGACCTAGTGCCCGCAACAGGAAAAGGCGCAAAACGCAACGTGGTCACACCTCAATTTCGCAGTGAAAAATGACCCTTTTTTGGCAAAATGTCTAGCTGTAGTTTTTGAACCCTAGCTCTGCGGGCACCTTGGGAAACCTAGCAAACCTATACATTTTTGAAAAATAGACACCCGTGTGCTTCCAGGGAGGCATGGCTTGCGTGGTTTCCTCAACGTTTCCTTACCTAGAATCCCCTGCAAACCTCAATTTTAGATGAAAAAAATCACATTTTTCATACATTTTTGTGTGAGAAAGTTGTGGCATCACCGGGCTCACTCAAATTTCCCACCACCCAGCATCCCCCTGGGTCTCCCAGTAAAAATGGTGCCTCACTTGTGTGGGAGGCCCAAGTACCCGCGACAGTCAAGGGCCCAAAACGCAGTGAGGCGACATCAAAATTGCCTATCTCAAAACCACCTGGTTTTGCAAGGCGGGTCACTTGGGTTTTTGGCCTGGTGCTCGGTGGCCATCTAGGGAAACCTACCAAACCCATGCATTTCTGAAAACTAGGCAACCGGGGGCTTCCAGGGAGGTATGGCTTGCGTGGATCCCCCAACATTTCCTTACCCAGAATGCCCTGCAAACATCAAATTTAGCTGAAAATATCACCTTTTTCACACATTTTTGTGTGGGAAAGTTGAGGCATCACCGGGCTGACACAAATTTCCTACCACCCAGCGTTCCCCCGGGTCTCCCGATAAAAACGGTGCCTCACTCGTGTGGGAGGCCCAAGTACCCGCGACAGGCAAGGCCCCAAAACGTATTGAGGCAACATGAAAATTGCCTACCTCAAAACGACCTGGTTTTGCAAGGGGGGTCACCTGGGTTTTTGGCCCGGTGCTCGGCGGCCACCTAGGGGAACCTACCAAACCCACACATTTCTGAAAACTAGACACCCGGGGGATTCCAGGGAGGTATGGCTTGCGTGGATCCCCACACGTTTCCTTACCCAGAATGCCCTGCAAACCTCAAATTTAGCTGAAAAAATCACCTTTTTCACACATTTTTGTGTGGGAAAGTTGAGGCATCACCGGGCTGACACAAATTTCCTACCACCCAGCGTTCCCCCGGGTCTCCTGATAAAAACGGGGCCTCACTCGTGTGGGAGGCCCAAGTACCCGCGACAGGCAAGGCCCCAAAACGTATTGAGGCGACATGAAAATTGCCTACCTCAAAACGACCTGGTTTTGCAAGGGGGGTCACCTGGGTTTTTGGCCCGGTGCTCGGCGGCCACCTAGGGGAACCTACTAAACCCACACATTTCTGAAAACTAGACACCCGGGGGATTCCAGGGAGGTATGGCTTACGTGGATCCCCAACGTTTCCTTACCCAGAATGCCCTGCAAACCTAAAATTTAGCTGAAAAAATCACCTTTTTCACACATTTTTGTGTGGGAAAGTTGAGGCATCACCGGGCTGACACAAATTTCCTACCATCCAGCATTCCCCGGGTCTCCCGATAAAAACGGTGCCTCACTCGTGTGGGAGGTCCAAGTACCCGCGACAGGCAAGGCCCCAAAACGTATTGAGGCGACATGAAAATTGCCTACCTCAAAACGACCTGGTTTTGCAAGGGGGGTCACCTGGGTTTTTGGCCCGGTGCTCGGCGGCCACCTAGGGGAACCTACCAAACCCACACATTTCTGAAAACTAGACACCCGGGGGATTCCAGGGAGGTATGGCTTGCGTGGATCCCCCAACGTTTCCTTACCCAGAATGCCCTGCAAACCTCAAATTTAGCTGAAAAAATCACCTTTTTCACACATTTTTGTGTGGGAAAGTTGAGGCATCACCGGGCTGACACAAATTTCCTACCACCCAGCGTTCCCCCGGGTCTCCTGATAAAAACGGGGCCTCACTCGTGTGGGAGGCCCAAGTACCCGCGACAGGCAAGGCCCCAAAACGTATTGAGGCGACATGAAAATTGCCTACCTCAAAACGACCTGGTTTTGCAAGGGGGGTCACCTGGGTTTTTGGCCCGGTGCTCGGCGGCCACCTAGGGGAACCTACTAAACCCACACATTTCTGAAAACTAGACACCCGGGGGATTCCAGGGAGGTATGGCTTACGTGGATCCCCAACGTTTCCTTACCCAGAATGCCCTGCAAACCTAAAATTTAGCTGAAAAAATCACCTTTTTCACACATTTTTGTGTGGGAAAGTTGAGGCATCACCGGGCTGACACAAATTTCCTACCATCCAGCATTCCCCGGGTCTCCCGATAAAAACGGTGCCTCACTCGTGTGGGAGGTCCAAGTACCCGCGACAGGCAAGGCCCCAAAACGTATTGAGGCGACATGAAAATTGCCTACCTCAAAACGACCTGGTTTTGCAAGGGGGGTCACCTGGGTTTTTGGCCCGGGGCTCGGCGGCCACCTAGGGGAACCTACCAAACCCACACATTTCTGAAAACTAGACACCCGGGGGATTCCAGGGAGGTATGGCTTGCGTGGATCCCCCAACGTTTCCTTACCCAGAATGCCCTGCAAACCTCAAATTTAGCTGAAAAAATCACCTTTTTCACACATTTTTGTGTGGGAAAGTTGAGGCATCACCGGGCTGACACAAATTTCCTACCACCCAGCGTTCCCCCGGGTCTCCTGATAAAAACGGGGCCTCACTCGTGTGGGAGGCCCAAGTACCCGCGACAGGCAAGGCCCCAAAACGTATTGAGGCGACATGAAAATTGCCTACCTCAAAACGACCTGGTTTTGCAAGGGGGGTCACCTGGGTTTTTGGCCCGGTGCTCGGCGGCCACCTAGGGGAACCTACTAAACCCACACATTTCTGACAACTAGACACCCGGGGGATTCCAGGGAGGTATGGCTTACGTGGATCCCCAACGTTTCCTTACCCAGAATGCCCTGCAAACCTAAAATTTAGCTGAAAAAATCACCTTTTTCACACATTTTTGTGTGGGAAAGTTGAGGCATCACCGGGCTGACACAAATTTCCTACCATCCAGCATTCCCCGGGTCTCCCGATAAAAACGGTGCCTCACTCGTGTGGGAGGCCCAAGTACCCGCGACAGGCAAGGCCCCAAAACGTATTGAGGCGGCATGAAAATTGCCTACCTCAAAACGACCTGGTTTTGCAAGGGGGGTCACCTGGGTTTTTGGCCCGGTGCTCGGCGGCCACCTAGGGGAACCTACCAAACCCACACATTTCTGAAAACTAGACACCCGGGGGATTCCAGGGAGGTATGGCTTGCGTGGATCCCCCAACGTTTCCTTACCCAGAATGCCCTGCAAACCTCAAATTTAGCTGAAAAAATCACCTTTTTCACACATTTTTGTGTGGGAAAGTTGAGGCATCACCGGGGTGATACAAATTTCCTACCACCCAGCATTCCCCCGGGTCTCCCGATAAAAACGGTGCCTCACTCGTGTGGGAGGCCCAAGTACCCGCGACAGGCAAGGCCCCAAAACGCATTGAGGCGACATGAAAATTGCCAATGCCCCATCTGCCCCCCGGGGGGGCAGAAAGACTATGATAATTGGGGGGTGGGGTGGGGGCATGGGCCTGCCCGTTTTGAGCAGCCCCCACCCCTATTTTTTTCTTTTTTTTACAATTCCCTGGTGTCTAGTGGTCTTTTTGACCCCCCGGGGAGGCAGATTGGGGGCAGATGCCCCATCTGCCCCCCAAGGGGGGCAGAAAGGCTGTAATGGTGGCGGGTGGGTGGGGGCATTGGCGTGCCCATTTCGGGCAGCCCCCACCCTAAAAAAAAACCAGAAAACAAATCCCTGGTGTATAGTGGGCTTTCTGCTCCCCCGAAGGGGCAGATTAGGGGCCAATGCCCCATCTGCCCCCCCGGGGGGGGCAGAAAGACTGTGATAATTGGGGGGTGGGGTGGGGGCATGGGCCTGCCCATTTTGGGCAGCCCCCACCCCTATTGTTTTTTTTTTATAATTCCCTGGTGTCTAGTGGTCTTTTTGCCCCCCGGGGGGGGCAGATTGGGGGCTAATGCCTCATCTGCCCCCCAGGGGGGGCAGAAAGGCTGTAATGGTGGTGGGTGGGTAGGGGCATTGGTGTGCCCGTTACGGGCAGCCCCCACCCTAAAAAAAAAGTAAAAACGAATCCCTGGTAGTTAGTGGGTTTTCTGTCCCCCCGAAGGGGCAGATTAGGGGCCAATGCCCCATCTGCCCCTGTAGTAATTGGGGGGTGGGGTGGGGGCATGGGCCTGCCCGTTTTGGGCAGCCCCCACCCCTATTTTTATGGATAAAAAAATTCCCTGGGGTCTAGTGGGCTTTTTGCCCCCCCGGGGGGGCAAAAAGACTAAATTGCGCCAAATTTACATGGGGGGAGGAAAGGCCCTTGCCCAAGGGTCCGCTCCCCCCTCCCTGGTGTCTAGTGGGTGGATCCCTGCTTGGGGATCGCCCTCCTGTGGCGATCCCCAAGCAGGGATCCACTGGGGAGGGGTACCATTGGAAAGGGGAGATTCTCCCCTTTCCAACGATACCTCTCCCGTCTTTCTACGTGCTCAGGGGGCTGAGATAGCCCCCTGAGCACGTAGAAAGTGAAACTGAAATGAGCCTCTTGGCTCATTTCATTTTCACTTTCACTGTAATGACGTCGGCGCGACGTGCGCGCCGATCGTCACTACAGTGAAAGGGGGGGGGGGGCCCTCGGGAGCTGGGGAAGCTCTTCCCCAGCTCCCGAGGCTATTTTGGCAGAAAGGGAATCCCTCTGGTGCCCGCACCAGAGGGATTCCCTAGGGTATGCCTCATGACGAGCTGGACTCGTCATGGGCACAGCGCGACTGTGCTCCATGACGAGTCCAGCTCGTCATGGGTATACAAGGGGTTAATTAAAATATGTACGACCTTGGTTAGTGGTAGGTCTTCTCTTTTCCTTCTCTGGTGAAGCTTTTCATTTGTTTTCCCTGATAGCGAAAGGATATCTGTCCCCCTCGGTTGAGCTTGTTCTGGTTCCAGGACAATAAAGTGGAAACCACAATAAAGGTTAACCCTTGGCAAATGAGAAGGTTCGATGTTTTAGGTAATTCTAGCTATGATCTGTGAGGATATCTTTTAAATGTTCAAAGTTACACTCTTGCTAGTATCGGATACAAAACTGCACAAACAAAATGTGTGTCTGTCCAGATACCGCGTTTATTAAGGCCATAACGGTCATACACTATGGAACCTAGTATCGGTGCTACTCATGAGGCGATAGAACCGACAAATGAACCGAGAGTGCCCTTCCCTCTTCAATTGTTACTCCTGCCTCCACCTTCTTCCTCAACAAACACGGCACAGCTTGCTTGCTTTCCATGCCTCCCATGTCTCATTTTAAATGCAGGAACTCCTACACCTAGTACGAGCAGCTAGACCGCTAGCCCGCCTGATGGCTGCGCTACATATACTGCCGTAGGAAAAGAAAAATACATATTTTTCTATATATCTCCCCTTGATTGTTTTATCAATAGAATCATACTTCAAAAATCCAGTGAGAGGCATCCATACTAAAATTCTCATCATCTCCCTAATAATTGGATAGGGTGAATTTTTCAGTACTTATCCTTAGGTCCCAGCCTTAAAAGTTGTTCATAAGGAGTATTCTCCTTACCAACCCTAAGGTTCTAACCAAAGGATTTCTTCATTGAGACCCTTTTGGTTAGTTTTCAGAGAAAAAATCCCAAAAGTTTCTCTCTCCTTGTGTTTCTTCATATCAGAGGACCATGGTTTGTTCTTTATTTTCTCCAATATGAGCCACCTCAAGTCCTTCTCTGTATGGTTTTCATCAGAATAGTGCTTGACCATGTGGGCATGCATTTTTTTGTTCTTATGGCGGATTTATTCTTCTCCGTAATGTGTCCGAAATTCTCTTCCCGTCTCCTCACACATATCCGAGATCACAGGGGCATAAAATAAGATAGACAATGTTAATAATCAATTTGTTGTATCATTTAAGCTAAAGGAGTAATCATTGTGTTTCCAAGCTGTTATAGCAGTAGGGCCGGCATGGCATGTGCCACAGTGGGGTTTGCCTTTCACGGAGGCAGTGTCTAATAAGGTCCTCTGTTGTGTTCTCTCCTTCTGTTTTAGACTGGAATGTACTAGTAGGATCTGCCTCTTATGGTTACCCCCACTTTTTGCTGTTTTATCACTGTTTTCAACCTAGTCTGACTGGGATCCTGCTATTCAGGGCCCCAGTCTATCTGCTTTCTCCTCTAAATTGATTGCTTGTACTTTAGGTACGCTCCAGATTGAATTCTGGGGTACCCTTATATGTCCCTAGGATATGGTACACCATGTGCCCAGAGTATAGGTACCCCAGAGGCCTCCCAGGGGCTGCAGCATGTATTGTGCCACCCCTGGGAGACCATTCAAACCGGCACCACAGGTCTGCTACTGTGTAAGGCGGTGCATGCACCCCTTACTTAGATATAGGTTACCTATATCTATTCTAAATCACTGCACATATAAACCTATCAGTCACCCCTATGGCAGGCCTTATCGATCCTGAAGGCTAGGTGCTGGGTTTTGTGTGAGAGGGTGCCCCTGCATGAGCGGAGCCCCTCTGCAGCCTTCGGAATCTATTCTCCAGGGTTGTGTGTGATGCAGCCAACCATATATATTTAAGTGCATTATAACCTCGCGGTAAATGCTAACTTTAAAATGGCTGCTTAGAAACATGTTGTGTTTATTGTCTAACACCTTGGAATCATACCTCTACACCAGTAACTGGTGTGGGAGGTATGATTCCTCCCTTCTAGAACCACTACTGTGGGTCACCGGTCTACCCGGTACCAGCTTTCTCAACCTGGGCAGCACAAAATGGATGCTGCTAGCCACAGACACAAGTCTGGCCTCCTGCTGCTAAGCCAAGCTCGAGCAGAGGAAGGCCGGACTAAGGTTTCCTGTCACAGGGAGGTGTGACCAGTTCCCAGACAGGCTTTGGTGTATTGGGGCTGGGTGGGTGCACTCTGAGAGTGCCAGAAAGTCTGCACTGGGGCATATTTGGTGTCCCCATGCATAGCCCAGCTCAAACCAGTTGCAGGAGCCATTTGTTCCTGCTCTAGCGCAAAACTGGACAAAGGACATGGGTGTAACCACCCCTCTGTCCTGTCCCTCCCCTAGGACGGTCCCCAGAGTTAGTCCAACCCCTTCCCTGGGTATAAAGTGGGAAACCTGACTACAGGACTTTGGATTTTACCTGGACTAAACTCTGCAAGCAGAAACCAAGTAATTTGATGGTCTACACTTCGCTGGACGACAGAAGAATTTCCCTTGGAGTAAAGGAGTTACTCCCCTGCAGCAGCAGGCACCTAAATGCATCTGACCAGTTTGCATCTCCCAAGCTCCTGAGGACTCTGAAGATTTCTGCAACACAGGAGGTGGTTTCCTGAGTGTCCCGGAGGTCAATCTGCTCTGTCAGAAATCCTGAGACCAGTATCCCTTGTGGGGACCGTGCAACCCGAACCCCTGTGCATAGTGTACTTTTGCAGCAGCATATGCTTTTTGACAATCCCTGAGGCTGTGCTTTGGACTACTTGTAGTCCTGACCCCGAGCAGCATTTCCACCAAAGATCTCCAGCCTCCACTCCTCGAGCGGAATCACAAAGCACCAGCCCGCTTTGTGATTCCGCTCGAGGTCCTTTCGTGATCCCTGGTCCGTTGACCTGTGGGTCCTGGCGAGGGCCACTTTGATTTTCCTTGGGCTTCCCTGATTGCTTCAGATGTGCCCTGACTCCCCATAGCTTGGAGAGTCTCCTGGACCTTGCTGGTCCACACCGTAACCTGTTTCCTCTGCCCGCATGGGTTGCCTTTGCCAAGGCTTGTTGGTGTTCAATCCGGACACTGACCCCTCAGCACTCTACATCCTTCGTGAGACAGCTCACCTCCGGACTTTAGTCATCGTCAACGTCTCCTGGTCTCTGTGGCTGCAGAGTCAAGCATCCTATCTTCACACCTGAAGCACGTGACATCGGTGGGTATTTGTCTATCGAGCCCCTGGTCACCCCGAAGTGACCCAGACTCTGTCCCCTCTGTTTTCAGGTTCTTCTCATCTAGGATCCAGGCTTGGATTCCACCGGACACTTTTCATCTTCTCGGCAGCAGCATTTCTTCGCATCATGCCATTGAAAACGACGAGGGTTTCTGACACCACTTGACCCCATGCACCCGGTCCTCTGGGATAGGTAACACAGGTACCTCGGTACTCGCAAGGGTGCTGGCCTTAGAATCTTCTATGTTCCAAAGGGTTTGCTTGAAGGCCTCTCCGAAGTGTCCTTAAACAGTAATTTTTCAACCGTAACTTTCCCATAGAGTTGTACGGAGCTCGCGTCTGTGTTCCCACACTGCACCCGTCCTCCGTGGGCTCCCTGTGTCACTCCTGTGGGTGGTCCCCTGGGGTCCCAGTGATTCTACGTGCTCCAGGCCCTGTGTCTATTGAAGTCGTTGTTGTTATTCCATTTTTTTAGTATATAGTTCGGTCTCCCCCTGGAGCCCGCTGTGTATTGTGCTATTTACTGTCGTTCTATGGATTAATTATTGTGTGCTTTGTGCTCTAATCTCGTATATAGGTTAGTAGAGAGTGTTTAGTAATAAATAAATATATTTTATATATCACTTGTGTGGTTCTTCTTTTATTTGATTACTCAGGAGGTTCTGATCTGGTAAAACAAGCTGTTTTACATTCCTTCAAGACTAAGCCTGAAGGCTGCTCTCCATAGCTACCACTAGGATAGCTTTCAATAAAGGTTATCTTTGACCTAATCATCAATAAGTGTCGTTTGGACTGGTGCAAGGTGCCCACTTTAATTAGTGGACAGCATATGCCAGGCCTAAAACCTCTTTGTTGATAAGTGGGTTAATTAGTAGTCCATGGCGAAAGTGCCAGTTATTGTTACCTTAGGGTGTGAGTTATCCCTGAAGGAGAGGGTTCCCAGGGACATTAAGTGCTCTGGGAGGGGAGCAGCATTGTCTCCTCCCATTTCTTTGCACAGCTAGGCCCAGGAGGTTGGGGTCCCTGGGGCTAAAATCAGCCAAGGCAGTGGGAAGCGTGCCCCCCTCCCCTTAATTTTTGATGGTCGGGCCCCAGGGGTGGCATCCCTGTCACTGAAATCGTGCCCAAGTGAGGGCCCACATGCCCCTCCTACTTTACACTAAGGCTGAGCCGCCGGGGGATGGGGCCAAAAACTTCCCCGGGGGGCATGTGGCTCCCCTGCCCTTCTGTTATTTGGCCAGGCTGTATGGGATATGGTCCCCAGGTGAAATCAGCCTGGGGAGGGGAGGCCACACTCTCTCCCTTTCCTAATTATAATGCTAATTACCCCCCAGGGACCTGCCCCACCCCAGGGGCAATACAAAGGCAAACATGGGCTTTATTTAACTGTGGATTCACAGATCCTCTGCGAATTTGCAGTAAGATTTAAGCAAAAACTTTTTTTGCCCCAAGCAGGTTCCCTATGGGACCACACCACCAGACCTAGGGGTCAGGGTATTCCTACCATACTCCCTTATGTATTTTTGGTTGTTTTTTTCTTCAGACTCGGCAGAGTCCGAGTCTCAAGATTGCTGCCATAACTTCTTGATTGATGTGTTGGCAGCCAATCAGATCTCACCATGAGATCTGTCGGAACTGGGTCCCCAGATATATATAAATCTTTTATCTTTAATAATCCCAAATCTACTGAATGGATTTACACCAAATACCAAAAAGGGCTCTTTCTGAAGAGCAAACTTTCTGCCAAATTTGGTGTAATTTCGTACAGCATTTCGGGCTGTAGTCTTGTTCAAAACCCCTATGGGAAAAACGTGTTTTGGGACCCCCCCATTTTTCTTGCCCCCCTGCTTGATGAATCACACCAAAACTTTCCAGATAGAAGCTAAACTGAGTGGCATACTAGTTTTGGAATTTTCATGAAGATTCATCAAACGGTGCCAAAATTATTAGCAAAGCAAAAAACACTTTTCCTATGGTAAGTAGGTCCTAACTATAACTACCTAGTGGCAACCGCCATTAGGTAATATATGTGATCAAGGTAACGGCTATTACCAAAATGCGTTGTGACTTTTGAAACGTGGTAAAATAAAAACTATTGCGTACTGTAATAGTAGTCTGAGAAAAACAACATGCTGCTCCAAATTCCCTCTGGTAAAAAACAAGAAAAATATGTTATATGTTACATAATTTGTATAAATAATTAAAATAGGTTGTTCAATTTGTAAGATCCCAAAAATATGTTTGAATCATTTCAAGATTCAATCAATTTTCACGTATATGTTTTGGTTAGTTTTGCAAAGTATCAATGCATTTATGAATAGCTGGGATCAGTTATATGTATTTAATTCACTACGGTTATACTGAAGATAAGTACTGTTGCATTTATGATTTATGTTTTATCTAACACCCCTAAGAAGTAACAGAGCTGCGAAACACGTGCTGGCTGTGTGATAGTGAACAAAATTGTGCAAGAAGAAACTAATCACATGGAACAGCATTTTGGAAGAGTTGTTTTTTCTCATACCATGAGCAGTTATTTGTATTAATCTATATATACACTGGTTGGGTACCAGTGATCTGAGAATTAGTACTCAGCAATATTCCTAAAAGAACACTGGGACAATCTTGCCTGTGCTGCTACACTTAATGATGGAAACGGTTTCTGGGCAGCAGTTAAAGCCATGAGATCTATGGGCCTTACTCTCACTCCCCTATACTGCACCATAACCAGTGAAGCATGGGAAGCACATTTTTCTAGGATCTACACAGCCCCGCCCCAGACCGAGGACATGTCAAACAGCCCTTCTGCCACTATGATTTTTATATCGGTGTCAGAAGTTGAGGATGCCATGTAACACAGCCTAGGCAACAAAGCCCCAGGGCCTGAAGGTCTTTCTATTGATCTCATTAAGCATAAACCGGAGTTCTGGGCACCCCTCTTACTTAATGTTTTTACCAATTTAACAAGCACTTTTATCCCAAGCACCTGGTCTACCAGCATCATTGTGCCTATTTTTAAAAAGGGAGACCGATCCAACCCTAGCTGCTACAGACCGATCTCCCTGATTGACAACACTTTAAAGATTCTCGGGAGGGTTCAACAAAATAAGGACTTGGGCTGAAAGGGAACACATTTTAAATAGGTGTCAGCTGGGTTTTAGAAGTAAACTGGGAACAGTAGAACAGTGCCTTAACTTAAATTTGATTGTTGCCAAGTATACGATAGCCCAAAAGTCACCTATCTATTTGGCCTTTATGGACCTCACCTCAGCCTTCGACTTCGTCAACAGGTCACGCTTGTGGTCGGTCCTTTTAAATTATGGGTTGGCTGAGGCCTTAGTTTATTTTTTGGCATATTTGCACGGGGACCTGAAAGCACGGGTAAGGATCAGCAATGACGGGGAGGTCTCAGGGGACATCATTATTGCCAGAGGGGTCAGACAGGGATGTGTACTGGCCCCTCTTTTATTAATTCTTTATATAAATGAATTACATAATGTTCTGCCTAGAACTCACTAATGATGTACCAAGAATTAATGGTAATGTACTCCCCGCCCTTCTATATGCTGATGACGCGGTCCTAATGGGCCGCACTCCGAACGCACTACGCACTTTAGTTAGGGGTTTTGTAGCTTTCATGGCAGACTTAGATCTTTGCACCAATTTTAAGAAATCTTTTAAAATGAACTGTGGCCCAAAAAAACACTCTATTAACTCAATAACCTCAGGTCCTGAACACTTTTTACGCACCCGTACTTTCCCATATCTGGGTTAATTATTCTCTGATACTGGATCTTGGGCAGCTCATGCTGCCCATAGTAGAAGTAAATTTTTAAAGCGACTAATTCGATCTTGAGTCTTCCCCAACCAAATCAAGCAGAGGTTGTTTTACCCATAATCAAGATTTATAAATCGCAGTGCATTCCCACTGCCACATATGGTGCTGAAGTCTGAGGTTTTACAAATTGTAGTGGGATTCAAAGAGAGGAAAATAGATTTTGCTGGAAACTTTTAGGGGCTCAAATCTCTTCCCCAAACCTTGTGTGTCATAAGGAACTAAATTTGTACTACATAGAAGATTTTATCAGGTCGCGTCCAGCTATATTTCGGCTAAAAATCTGGTAAAACCCGGCAGCGACCCTGACAAGGGAGATTATTGTAGACTGCCTCAACTGCGACAAGGGCGGGTGCATACCCTGGCTTTCCGCTGTTAGAAAAAGCTTAATCAGCGTGAACTTAGAGCATATCTTTTTAAACCCATCGGACCTAGAGGGTATGAATAAAAGAGTCCTCATGGATGCATTATATGAATCTTATAATAATGCAAGACACGTCACAGAGCGCTCAAAACCATCAGTCGTCAGGTACATGTCACTAGTGGAGGCAAACAGCCTTCAAACCCATATGTCATCTAAATATCTCCTTAAGAATACTGGTCATTGGGAGAGAAGCTTGCTCTTTCGCCTCAGGAATGGCACTTTAAAATATTCACTTTGCTTCCCTCTGGGATTTAATATTAATCTCGAGCAAATGCCCTGACCTTGTGGTACCGATAGTAATCAAACGATGTTACATTTTTTATTTTTTTGCAAATTCTACCAAAAATATACGAAACAACATCTGATTCCGTATTTTAAGGCAATTGCCAACATCGATTATAGAACAGCCTACTTGAAGAGTCTTAGACTTGAGAGTGACGATCTGATTTTTCGTGTCAGCTCTTTCCTGAGAGTGGCAGTCCGCTCACGCGTTTCTATGAGCCACTAACTGTACCTGAATATACAATACTGCTTTATCGTATGTACCTACCTATACCTTATAGTTGGTATACTAACTAAAGTGCTATCTGCGGTCTGGAATACTTTAAGAGATCAACATTTAATTGCACTTATATTATGTTGCTAAAATTGTTTACAACTGACTGCACTTTACTATAATATGCTGCTATCTGTTTGTCCAACCCCTGAATGTGTTTAATACCACAATGCTGTTATCCGCCCGTTCGTTTGTAAATCTTATTTATGATATTGTTGTTTTGTATACTATGTCTTTTTAACATTTGCACACAATTGAAGTCTTTTTAATCTGAAAGTCCTTTTTAACTATTGCTTTTCATATAGCGCTTTTAACAAGAAATTGTACTGGTGCTGGTGTATCTGAACTGTACTTTTATGGATACTTGTATCCAAATAAACATTATTGAATTGAATTGAATATTCCTGATACCCAATTAGTGTTAATGTATAAATGTGATGGAGTCCACTTTACGTCGTGTTGCCGCTTAGGGGTGTTACATGGTACCACGCACGGCATCCAGCATAGAGTAGAATTACAAAACAAAAATAGGAGAACACACACTCAGGATGAGAAATCCAAAAGACTTTAATGAAGGTGCTCTAGCCCCTGTAATGCGTTTCAGCCCCACAGCCTTGATCACAAATTGGAGTTCAGTGATACTTACCACAATAGTATGCGTAGGCATCAGCATAAATAAAATTTGGATATGTCTGTAACCAAGTACAACAAGCGATTGTATAAAAATACAGTGGTGTGCGTGAGTTTAACAAGAGTAAATAAGTGAGTGTATCATGCGGTGGTGCAAACTATCGACCTGCAAACAAATGTGATACAATTTTATATAAATTTGAAATAAAGTTGACACCAGTAATTGTTGTACTCAAAGTAAACCAACTAAAGTGGGTTTAGAAAACAATGTTTTTGCACATCAACTCTGCACCAATTAAATTTCTCAGCACTTGCTCTGCACAAGAAACTGTCATGAGTATGATACGTATGAGGGGTACAACCCTAGGCAAAATGAGCCTATTGGATATGGAGTGTCCGTAAATGGAGCCCCAGTGGGCATGGAATTTGACACACAGTTGGCAAGAGACTACAATAGTACTACCTCCAGAACTGTTGCCATATGGTCGCAGTGTCAGGGTACAAGGGCTGTATACCCTCAGTCAAACAAAAGGGAAATGGATTATTGTGCCAGCCTGTGCCACTAGACCCCTAAAAAAGGGATACGGCCTATGTGAGCAAAGGTATAGCTGCCCCAATTTGCGAGTGCCTCTAGGAACTGCCCTCCCCAAAAACTGTACTGTAAACCAGTTAGCAGTCACAATAAAACTTTTGCCAGCTAGAAAATGTGAAAATCAAAAGTGACAAAAACCAAACCATATCACCCAGTGAGTCAGTAGTGTGCTGGAAGAGTAGGGAAGGGTGTACCGGCCTCCTCTCAGAACCTAGCATGCCAGGTGAGAGTCCCTTCCTCTCCTCCCTAAAAGTAACAACAACAAGCATTTGCAATGCAATAGGTCTCGCATTTACACGAGTTTGACCTATTGGCATTGTAAATGACAATGGCTTTTATTTATGTTTCTAAAACCAAAACATAAGGCAATGTCATTTACAATAAAAATAGCTCAAACTCTCGCAAATGCAAGACCTATTGCATTGCAAATGCTTGATATATAGATATATATATTTTAATTTGGACACAATTACAAGCTAGTAATCAGAATCAGACATTAAAGCAGTTTCACAAAAATATTTGTTCGCTGATTGTTATTTATGTGCTCTATGTTACTGTAATTTTTTTTAAGAGGTACTGTATAAACCTTTTGCCTAATCTGAAACCCAGCATCTCTTTGTCACACTATTAAAGTTTAATCCATATAGTCTTTGTTACGTATATTAAAAAACGAAACAAAGAGTCTGCAGCTGCTGCCTGATGAAACACCGGTACTTCCTTTTGTTGTAAATTAATCAATAGGAAAACGGCAGTAGCTACTTGTTTCCTGCGCAATGTAACTAAAATGTAAACTATAATAAAAGCCACATATACATTTTAAAGAGCACGCAAAAAACGTGAAAAGATGAAATAGTGAACAAAGACACAATTTCGCAATCAAGTGTAAAAGGCAAACATTAGGTTTAGAAGGTTCATATGTGGGTAAAAAAAGCATAGTGTGGCCTCGAAAGGACATGCACGGATTCCAAAGGCCGCACAAGAAGCGCTTTAAAGGCACAAATGGTGAGCAAAAGGCACACATGCGAGAATAAAAGTCATATAAAGTGAATAGAAGTACATGTTTCGCCTTCCCACCTACCCCACCACCTCCTTGTGGTGCTGTAGGCTGTTAAATGTACATAGCGAGCCCTATTGCCTCATATGTCTTACAGCATAATCCCCAGTGTGCACCACAAGGAAGCACAGGCCACTGCGGCTCACTGGAAAGCAAATACAAGCACTGTGGTCTGTTTGTGGCATGGCGAGCTTTAGAGAGGGTGTGTACATACAGCGTGACTAGCGTTTGTCTCAAAGGATGTTGCAGAAAAATACGTACACGGGTAATGCGGTGAGGGGGGATGAGTCAGTACAGCACTGCACACCTTCAATAACTACTACACATGTCTGTTTTCAAAAAGACATTACTTCCTAAGAACAGTAGCTTTGCCGCATAAAACATGATGTAGATTCCGGTACTTTGTACACGTAAATCTGTCTGCAAGGCCACTGGAATTATTGGGCCTGCGATGACAAAATTATGTGGCTGCGGTTTACAGATCTTATCCTCTTGAGCACCTACACGTGGGCTGCGGTAACATTCCAGGACTCCGCATTTCAACGGGGAGACAGTTCCAATCATAGTACAGTGGCTTCTCTGCCTTGTCAGCCATTGAGTGACCAGTTTTCAGCCACATACATTCATTCATGTAACTGAGGTTGATAGGTTGCACGTGAGGCTCGGTGATCAGCTGTACAACAGACTGATTCTGCAGAAAAAAATAATTGCCAGCTCAGTATATTGTGTTCTGTTTTAAAGTTTATTTATTCCTGCAAACGATGTACAAATAGGGTTCTTTCAGGTATTTTTTTTATATCTAGCACTTACATTTCCCAATGAATCATGGTATATATCTTTGGACCTACCCATACAATATTTTTCTTTTTTTGGCAGTTTTATGTAGCGCCAACTCGATCCGAAGATAGTGATGTGCTTTACATGAGCACCCGTTACATTATACAAGAACATGTTGATTTTTGGTAGGCACAAGGAGATTAGGTGGTTTGCGCAGAATCACAGACGTTGAGGCAACGCCGAGACTCAAACAGAGTTGCGCTGCAAATCGTTTATACACATTGTTTTGAAAGTACTGCTTCTGCTTAAACCATTCCCAAAACCCTATTGCCTTATATTTCCATAGCATAAGCCCCTATGTGCACCACAAAGAAGCACAGAGCACAGCAGCGCAGTGGAATGCATATACAAGCACTGTGGTCTGTTTCTAGCATGGCGAGCTGTAGAGAGGGTGTGTACATACAGCATGACTAACGTATGCTCAAAAAGATGCGGAAAAAAAATCCGTACACGGGTAATTCCGTGGAGGGAACGGGTCAGTAACACCACAGCACACCTTCATTAACTACTAAACATGCCTGTCTGCAAAAACACATTTCCTACCGGCAACAGTATCTTTGCCGCATAAATCCTGATGTTGAATTTGTACATTGCACTAGAATTATGTGCACCAAAATATATGGATGGGTTGACTAAATCTTTTCTACATGTATGGTTTTAAAAGTACAGGTTCAGCCTAAATCATTCCGAAGCACTAAGAGGCTGACGAAAGCTACGTTTGTTTGTGGCCTGGCGAGCTTTACAAAGGGTGACTAGTGTCTGCCCAAAAGGATGTGGATGAAAATTCCGTACATGGGTAGTGCCGTGGGGGGGGAGGGGGGGCGGGTCTCTAGCAGCACTGCACTCCTTCATTAACTCCTACACATGCCTGTATTAAAAACAAGCGTTGGCCGCGCGCGAGCGGCCGGAGACGCAAAATGTGGTGGGGGAGGGGGAGAAGCGGGAGTTGTGTGTGCGCGTGCGTCATCGCGATCGCTCTGAAAGCGAAAGTGATCGCGATGACGCACACGAGTTTTTAAAGTGCTGCTGGCGGCCGGCTGCGCGCGTGCACGATCGCGTGAACGCAAGCGTTAGGCCAGCCAGCAGCACTTTGAAAATCCCACATAAAAAATGTCTCTTCGAGCCAGCGCAAGCGCTGGGGCTCAGCGAGACCTACAAATATGGTATCACAAGTGGCAGAGAACTTCTGAATAAAATGCACATGCGTCAAAATAAGAATGAAAGCAGATATACATCATTCTAAATGAACATCTAACTCTACATCAGAGCTTAAACCATAGGGGGTTTTAGCATTCAGCTCATTGGATTCTCTTTTACTCAATGTTGCAGTCCTGTCCCCACCCCTGGGATCCAGTTTAATATGTTCTGCACTAAAGAATTCCAGCTGTTTCCAATCACTATAATGGTATGTCTCAAAATGACGTGCCTCTGGGTAGTGCTTTTTGTGATTGGTAATGGCCTTGGTGTGCTCTAAGATCCTCTTGCACACAGGATGTATTGTGCTGCCCACATACCAGAGGTCACAGGGGCATTGCAACACACAGATAACATACATCGTACTGCAGATGATAAATTGTGTAATGCATTTGTGCTTGGTAGTGTGGGGCAGTAGCAGCTAGTGACATTTGAAAGTGGTGGGGCATGAAAGCAAATACAACACAAAGCTGGAGGTGCCAATGACGGAGGATCCATGCCGCTATAATAAAACACAAACATAGTTGTGGCCCCCATATATAACAACAATGCCATTGCATTCCCAGAAGCTGTAAAGTGCACAGTAAATTGATCTGCTTTCTGGTACCCGTTGCTCCAACAAAAAATTATTTCATCAACTTTAAAAGATGTCAGCGTCCTACACAATGTAGCTCACGGTTGCAGACCAATCAGATACGTTACACTGATGACACATGACAAACAAAACGCTGCCTTAGAAGTCAGATCGCACATCGAGTAAAATGTAAACCGCAAACAAACCCCCTTTGTTCTGCATTAGAGTTTGCCGCTCAAAGTGGGAATACTCGCACTTGGACAAACCTAGAGAGGGGTGCTACAGCAGCGGGAGAGATTACTGTATCATGGCGGGGCGTCATTGGGAAAATGTGTGCCACAGGCATGTGCCACGTTCCACATGAGAGTTTTGTACTCAGTTACTCGCTAGAAGCACTCTTAAGTATGCAAACGTCAGTAGAAGCCTCAGAGCCTGCAACATGGCGCTATCTTGGCTCTATTTATCGATCTATATCATGATCAGTGTTTTCACTCCCGGGCATAATTTAACTCTTTAACAGATCAGCAGACTGCTTCATGGATCAATTGGTATTTCTCTCTGCTGATGCATTTTCAATTGTGATATCCAATGGGCGATAACCCGTTCTCAAGTTATAATTTAACATAAATAGTGTTAAAGTCAGGATGAAAACGGTCTCATGATACAGCCGGTGTCTGAGATGTGGATCTGAGAAAAATGAGGTAGAAAGTGCTGGAAGGGGGATCCATAGTACTCGACCCAGGCTGCATCAAATAACAGTTGTGTTTACTGTTTTCACACTGGCTGCCACGCCAAATGGTATGAAATCAATTAGATACATCTCAAGTCCAGCAAAGAGGAGTTGAGCAAAGAGGGGAGCTAGCTGTGAAAATATTCATACAAATTAAAGCAGAATAGTAGCATACGTTAACCCAACACTTCCAGTCCCACTCCAGTCACGATGAGGCCCACACAAGTCAATACCGGCGCCGCAACTGAACAACTCGCCATCTTCACCGGCAGTGGGAAAACATGCTTTAAAGCTTTTATCAGCAACATGAGTCCCTCTTCCAATTAGAGAACTGAATCCAACTTGGAGAACCCTTGAAACCATCACCAGCTGCAGACTGTGTAGCTATAGAATGGAATCTCTTGCACAAATACTACTCTGCTGTCCGGCATTGTTACCTGCCCGTCGGACCCTATTGAGGCCTATTTTTATACAAGAGGGCATCTGTTCGGCCAGAGAGGCGGTTTCTCTTTTATACACTCTAGAATTAATGAGTGACATACAGTCGCGGCTGGCATTACGGGTGGGTGGGAGGTTGGGGGGGGAGGCAGGAGGGGTTTTATTAAATAAAAATATAAACTGAAACTTACTCAGCTTGTGGATGGGTCCGGCAACCGCTCCGAGTCCCGACTCCCGGTGTCCTGTGCCAATTCCTGCAGCTCCTCGTCATCAGGAAACAAGGCAGCCTCCCTCCCTCCCCTCCCTCCGCCAATCACAAAGCTGCAATGGCAGAGCTGTGATTGGTAGGCGCAGCAGGAGAGCAACCCAGCCGGGACATTTTCTCTGCATAGAGAAAAAGGGAGAGTGGGTGGTCCTGTTCGAGGACAGGGGCGAAGTGGCTTACCCACTGTTGTGGGTACTGACTGATTGGTCGGCACCAGGGACCGACCAAACAGTCAGTACCCACAACAGTGGGTAAGCCACTTCCCCCCTGCCCTCGAGCACGACCACCCATTTTCCTGCCCCCAACCAGGCACTTCTGCTCTCTCGCAGTGCGAGAAGCAGAAACATAAAATGGTCATTTTTACCATTTTATGTTTCTGCTTCTCGCACTGCGAGAAAGCAGTGGGACGACGCCCAAACGCCCCTATGGAGGAGCCGCCACTGGTGTGGGGGATAGAGAAGTCTTTACAGTTGGTGGAATGTTGGCAAGCTTTGCTTTTCCCACAGGTAAATAAACCTGTGAGCTGGTGTCCAAAGTTACTATGTGCCCACTCAGATGCCCCTACTTCAGTCTTCACCAGCATCTAATTTGGTGGTATGTTATGCAAGCTGTGACCCTGATTGTCTCCCCAATTACTGGGTAGGATTTCAGAAGATCCAAGTTTTTAGCCATAATCCCACTTACTGCTCCTGAATTGCTGTTAAATGTGATGATTATTCTGGTGGGGTTATCCTCACTCTTCCCAATGGTCTTACTGCTGGGCCCAAACAAGATCTCAATCCTAGACTGAGTATTAACCCTTTTGGCAGCTTTGTCTAAGACCATTTTGGATAACCTCATTGGGTAAAGCGTTGTTTCATGTTTTCTTGTTCTGTCAAAAAGGTGGCATCATCGCTACAGTTTCTTTTGGCATGCACTAGTTCACCGTATGGAATGCTCCACTTTAACTGGGAAGGATGACTGCTGAATGCATGGAGCAAACTGTTATATGGGGTGTTTTTTTGTGTAATGTGGAGGTGACAGTGTTCTCCACTATAAATCAAGGAAGAAACAAGGAGCAGATTCAATAGGTCCAGCACCCAAGCTCCTAAATGGACAATCTAGCACAAAAGAAGGGTGCAGTTCCTCATGGGGGGATGATAAGGCTGTCAGAAGAAACTGGCGAGTAGACCGAGTGATCAGATCTGAATGCCCTGACACATTCAAAAGCTTGTCATGGTTCATCATTGGTCTGCTCCTCGTCAGGCCGGTGCTGCAATGCCCGATGGGACCCTCAGGGGGGGTCTTTTTAGCAGAGATCTGTTGACCTGAGCCGTATTGATAAATTGGCTAAAGTTAAATAAAGTGAGGGGGTGCAAGTGCAGGGTGGTGTGTAGGTGATTTAAATTTGTCTAAGGAGTACAGAGGAGACTTTAGTAAAGTGGTCCCCTTGAAAATGTCAAAACAAGGGAGCTGTCACTGGTAATGATGTACCAAGATAGCTTCAACAAGGGTGACGTGGGGTCAACATGTTTCATGCCTCAAACTCTGGAGGGTCTGTGGCATTTCATCAGGACCAGGTAAGTATACCTAACATACAACTGATTGAAAATCGGGGTGGTGCAGTGAAGGTGTCCAATCATAAAAAGTAGATGATAATAATGCCCCTTAGGTAGGGCAGAGTGTCATCCTAGCTGAAAGGAAACTGGTAAAAAGAAGCAACTATCAGTAAGTAGGGCTCAAATGTGGGACAAAGTCAAAGAGCAAGACATGCACAAGGTGCCTGCCACCTTGTGCATGGCAATGAAGCCAAGTGCACCACACCTGGGGGCCTGCAACGGGCCCCCAAAGCCATCCCCGCCAGCATTTCCATGGCGGCATCGTCGCCATGGAAAGGCCTTTACCACCAGGCATCATAATATGGATGACGGTGCCTCACCATATTATGCCCGAGCTTGCCCAGCCGGCAATTGTAACTATTGCCGACTGATGGAAAAGCAGCAGATAGACTTTCCATCCGCTTAGGTACCCCCCGCCATGGTAATATGGCGGGGGTAAATGTGGTTGTGATGGCGGGTGGATCGCCACCGCCGGCCGAGCAGTGACGATCCGCCCGCCATCATAATCACCGCTAAAGTATTCATGTGGGCCAGGCAGTTATTGACCTGGGACCTACCCTCCTCTGCCGACCTGTAGGTATCGACTGAGGCTGGGAAGGTATTTAAGTAAATATGCGGAAAGATAATGGGTCCTGGGTGCAGGACTCAACTCTTAGCATGCATGGGAGTTGCCAATGAGGAGCAGCTGGATGCGCTGATCATGAGCAGTTGAGAGAGCAAATGCATGTGTGCGCTAGCAGGCCCCGGGAAGGACACAGAACGTGCTGCTCGACTACGTTATCGAAATGGCTATAAAGTTTGATGCCATATTCTGGACCTAATATTGGTGTATTCAGGGGCCTAAATGTAGGATAAAGCGTGTTCAGGCTACTATGGAAACAATGGAAGCTGTCCGACAGTTTAGATAACAGTTAGGCTGGCCCGTGTACATTCTTTTAAATAAAGAGAATATTTGGATAAAGAAAATATTTGGCAATGTGCGAAATAACCGGATCCACAAAGCACTATAGTCTTGAGGGGGGGGGGTTTGAGGGGTTAGTTAAAAAGCAGCCTCAATCAGTAGGCTACCCAGGTTAAAGACATTGAGGAAAGTTGGTGTATCTGCAGATGGTACACAAGTCAGTTAATATCATTATCATGAAATCTCACGTAGGCATTAGTCAAGAAAGGAAGTGAGGATAATCACCTGCCATAACTATGAGTCTGGTAGAGGAGAATGTAGCTCATATAGCATAGTTGTGTAGTTTGTTCCAGGGTATGTCATCATCATTCAACCCCTTAACATGGGTTGAAAGATGGAAGACCCACTGTTGTTCTTTCTGGGATAGAGTTTGTATGTCTCACTGGGTATTCGCCTCCAAGATTTGTCCATTTGAGGTTGTCAGGTGTGTGTTGGGCTGCCAGAAAATATGCGATTGTGGTGCTGTGTTTGCATTGAATATTAGTGCGATGTTCAATATTTCTTTTCTGGTGGTCATGCCTACGTAATATAGCATACAAGGGCAAGAAATAAGGTATATATAATTTTTGGTGTTGCAGTTTGTGTTGCCCCCTCATGTCAAAGTATGTGTGTCATCCAGAGTGATCTCTTTGGATGGCTCTGAGAGGTGACAGATCTCACAAGAACCACAGGGAAAATGTCCTGTGACAGGGGGGAGGTTCCATAATGTGCTTTGTTCAGATCTCGATGTGGCCAAGAGTCTGATTATACTAGAAGATCTTGCAAATTCTGGGTGCATTTAAACACCAAGCGTGTGTTAGGGTGATGTTCAGAGACCCTGAATATAGTATCGGTCAATGTTTCCGTACCCCAGCTGTCTGCAATGGATGAGCTGATAAATACATTTTGCTTTCTCTGAAGAGTGAAGGACCCATCATCGGAGGAGGTATCCCCTCTTGGGGGCTTGATAGTCTTCTCTTGTGTAAGGGTATATCTTCTCTTTTTCACATTTTTTTAATATCTTTCTGCAGTTTGTTAATTTTTTGTTGCATTAGGTAGTCCTATGGGTGCTTGCTCATTTCAGAGTTATTTTCAGCTAGCCATGATTTGTATGTTGTGATGCTTATGCCTTCCTTCATATTATTCTCTGAAGTGGTGATCCCGATAATAAGGGCCTCTGAGAGACGTTTGGCCATGTTGATTATCAGTATCAACCAGTCGTGTGTGCACTTCCATGTGATTTAGGACCATTCTTGCCTGAAACCGATATTCTCTAAGAATATATGAGGAGCTGATGTCACAAGAAGCCCATTGGGTGCTATGTAGGCCTTAAGGTATTCTGTCATGATTGCCGTGTGTAGGGCAGTCTTCATCTGCTGTTTTTTAAGAGCAGCAATTCAGCTCCAGTCATCACTGTGGCTATTAGAAAGGAACCATCCAGCTGCCACCAGCAGGAAGGGGGTTCTGAGAATCTCAGCTACGATGTGGTCATCATAGCTGAGGCCTAGGTTGTTGAGGTTAGGGTGGTAATGATCACTTGTTGTGAGAAGTTGGCCTGGTACATGCTGTCCACTAGTTAAAGTGGGCACCTTGTACCAGTTCCAACAACCCTTATGGTGATTAGGTCAACGATAACCTTTATTGAAAGCTATCCTAATGATATCTACGTAAAGCAGCCTTCAGGCTAAGTCTTGAAGCAATGTTAAGCACCTTTTTTACCAGAATTTAACCTTATAGTATTGGTTAAATGAAAGGGAAACCACACAGTAGTTATAAAAATATGTATGTATTATATATAACATGCTCTACTATCCTCTACATGTGGATAGAACACAAATCAAATAATACAGTTGCAAAGAATCAAACGTAAGTAGCACAGTAAACAGTGGGCTCCCGGGGAAGACCAAACCATATACTAAATAAGTGGTATAAGAACCACGACTCAGGACTAGACTTAGTCTAGGAGGTGTAGAATTGCTGGGATCCCAAAGAACCACCCAAGGTGAGAAAATCGTGACCCCACGGAGGACGGGTGCAGAGTGAGACTGCGTGTTCCGTACAATTCAAGGTGAAAGTCGCGGTTGGAAAATTAGAGATTAAGGACCCTTTCCAGCAGATTATGAAGACAACCCTTGGAATTTAAGAGTTTGAAGAGCCACCCCACCTGTGGATACCTTGGTACCAGAGTTACCTATCCCAGAGGAGCCGGGGGCATAGGTACGAAGTGGTGTTGTAAACCCTCGTCATTTTCTATGGATGTTGATAAAGTAATGTTGCTGCTGGGAGTATGAAAAGTGTCCGGTGAAATCCAAATGTGGATTCTAGATGAGAAGAACCTGAAAGCAGAGGGGACAGAGTCTGGGTCACTTTGGAGTGACCAGGGGCTCAGTAGAGGAATGCCCACCGATGTCGGGTGTTTCAGGTGTGTTGACGGTGATCTTGACTCTTCAGCTGCGAGGACCCGGAGACGTTTAGGACAACCAGGAGCTGGAGGCGAGCTGTTCCACAAAGGATTACTGAGGTGTCAGTGTCTGGCGGGAGCACCAACAAGTCTTGGCAGCAGCAAGCAACGTAGGGGCATATTATCAAGTCAGGCGATGAAATTATCGCCGCTTTAGCGGCAAAAAACTGCCGCTAAAACGGCGATAATGGGCTTGATAATATGCTCTATGGAATTCCAATTGAAGCCCATGTTAGACGTCCTTCACATTTAACATGGGCTTCAATTGGAATTCCATAGAGCATATTATCAAGCCCATTTTCGCCGTTTTAGCGGCAGTTTTAGGCCGCTAAAGCGGCGATAATTTTATCGCCTTGCTTGATAATATGCCCCCTAGATGGTCAAATTCTGTGTCGATCTAGCCCAGCAAGGACCAGAGGACTCACCACAGCAAGGGGAGTCAAGGCAGGGTTGGAGCAACCTCAGAAAAGATGCGCTGGGGTCAGGGCTACAAATGGCCCAATGCACAGAATTGTTGCACGACAACAAGCATGTGCAGCTGCAAATAAACACAGTACACAGGGGTACGGGTGTACGGTCCCCACGAGGGATATCCACCTTAAATTCAGTGAGAGGGCAGCTCAACCTTGGAGACCTTCAGAAACCTACCTCCTGTGTTGCTAGATACTTCAGAGTCCGCAGGAGCTCTGGAGCAGCAAACCGGTCAGATGCGTTATGGTGCCTGCATTTTCAGGGGAGTGACTCCTTCACCCCAAGGGAGATTCTTCTGTTGTCTTGGAGGTCCACAGGGTCCAGTACAGAGCCTGTATGGATCACGGACAGTGGCGAGACTGGGGACGGCAAGGGAAGACAAAGTCGAGCCCAAGGGAGGTCCAGTGAAGTCCACCGTGTCCAGACGGTCGAAGTGTAGTGGTATCTTCTTGCAGAATCTTGTCCACATAAAATCTAATGTCCTGTAGCCAGGTAACCCATTTTATACCCACGGGAAAGGGTTGGACAGATTCTAGGGACCCTCCTAGGGGAGGGACAGGACAGAGGGGTGTCTACACTCATGTCCTTTGTCCAGTTTCGCACCAGAGCAGGAGCAAATGGCTCCCAGAACTGGTTTGAGCTGGACTATGCACAGGGACACCAAATATGTCCCTCGTGCAGACTTTCTGGCACAGATACCGTGCACCCACCCAGCCCCAATACACTAAATCCTATCTGGGAGGTGGTCACACCTCCCTGTGACAGGATACCTATTGTCCGACCTTCCTCTGCGTGAGCTTGGCTCAGCAGCAGGAGGGAAGACTCGTCTCTGTGGCTGGCAGCATCCATTTTGTGCTGTAAGGCTCAAGAAAGTTGTTACCGGTAGACTTAGGTACCCCCAGAACCTCGGTTATGAGGGTACGAATCATACCTCCCACACCAGTTACTTGTGTGAAGGTATGATTTCAAGGTGTTTGACACCAAACACGAAATACTGCGTTGCAGTCATTTTTGAGATAGCATTTACCGTGAGGTTATAATGCACCTCTACCTACATGTCAGGCAGTATCACGTACAGCCCGGCAGAATGGTCTCTGAAGACTGCAGAGGGGCCCTGCTCATGCAGGAGCACTCTCTCACGTAAAACCCAGCACCCTGCCTTCAGGATTGTTTAGGCCTGCTATAGGGGTGACTTGTAAGGTTTTAAGTGTAGTGATATATATAGATATAGTGAACCTATATCTCTCATAAGTGGTGCAAGCACCAGCTTACACAGGCTGCAGTAGCAGACCTGAGGTTCCATTTTGCATGGTGTCTCATGGTTGGCATAATACATGCTTCAGCCCATGGGAGGCCTCTGGGGTAGCTATGCCCTGGGTACATGGGTACCATATACTAGGGACTGATAAGGGTACCCAAGTGTCCAATCTGGAGTTGTACCAAAGTACATACATATCAATTTAGAGGAGAAAGCAGATAGGCTTGGGTCCTGAATAGCAGATCCCAGCCAGACTAGTCAAAACAGTGGGAGCAAAAAGCAAAAAGTGGGGGTAGCCATAAGAAGCAGATCCTGCTTTCCTACACGTGTGTATATAAGATGAACGGTGGGTGTGTGCATGGTGATGCAAGGTTTTATGTCTGAAAAAGCCCTCTAGCACAGACTTGAACTCTTAGTTTAAGCTCAGTAAGGGTAATAAGATTAAATATTTTACGTGATGTCCCACAGCTGAACTGCCATACATAAACAATAAATCAGAGGAGGGACAAGGAGCAGTATCACTGCACCACACCAGTTTCCAATCATTAATAGGTTAGGTATACTTACCTGGTTGTGATGAAATGCTATAGTCCCTCCAGGCATTGAGGCATGAAACATGTTGATCCCACATCACCCTTGTTGAAGCAATCTTAGTACATCATTACCAGTGATAGCTCCCTTGTTTTTACTTTGTCAAGGGGATCACTTTACTAATAAAAGTCTCCTCTGTACTTCTTAGACTATTTTAGATCACCTACACACCACCCTACACTTACACCTCCTCACTTGCATTCATCAATACGGCTAAGATCAAAAGATCTCTGCTAAAGAGACCCCACTGAGGGGTCCATCAGGCATTTCTGCTCTAGACTGATCAGGAGCAGCCCAATGATGAAACATGACACCCTTCTGGGTGTGTGAGGACATTCAAATCTAATCAGTCAGATCTCCCCGGATTCCTCTGGTCTACATGCCAGTTCCTTCTGGCAGCCTTATCACCGCCCCCCATGAGGAACTGCACCATTCTTTTGTGCTAAAGTGTTCTGTACTATGCAGACTTCAATTTCCAGGAATACTATATGCTCTCTACTCATGTTGGACACAAATTCAAGGTGCATGTTGCTATCATTTAAGCAGTTCACAAAGTCAGTTACTTCAAGGTCACTGCCCTGTCAGATCACAAAAAGGTAATCAATAAACCTAACCCAGAGAATGATCTTGTTCATGTCCTCGTTGAATAAGGGTGAGGTGGACACCTGCTTCTTCCATCAGCCAATTAGCAAATTTGCAGAGCTAGGAGTGAAGCAGGTGCCCATGACAGTCCCCTTTGTTTTTATGAATAATGGTTTGTTGAAAGGGAAGATACAATTGGTAACGCAAAACTGCATCATATCAATGCGCATCTGTGTGTGTGCATAGAGGCAGACTGATCGGACCCTGAGGAAGTGTTTGCATGCCATTATACCATCCTTGTGTAAGATGCTAGTATAAAGATACTAGACATCGAGGGTCAATAACAGAAAGTCAGATTAACACGAAATACCCTCCATTCTTAGGAGTAAGTTCTTGGTGTCTGCATTCTGGGTGGGCAGAGCTCCAACTAGAGGTAGTAAGAAATGGTCAGTGCACCTTGACGTGTTCTTCAGAAGATTATTTCTTGATGACAGTTTTAGTCCTAGAAGGGTTGGTGGGGGATTTGTGTACCTTGGGGCCAAGGTATAATGTAGGTAGTCTAGGAAGTGGATGAATTGATAATCCTCTGTCTCTATTAGGCCTTTGCTCTTCCAAGTATTCAATTTGTCCCAAAATCGGGCAATGGTGTTCTTGTACTCTGACTAGCTGATAATAGTGTAACAATTTCTGTCACTCAGATGTATGTTTGCCTCTCTGAAGTACATGACCACGATTTTCCCTCCATTATTGGTGGGGCAAATAACGATGCTGATATCACTGGCTAGTGTCTCGATGGCTTTTCTCTCACACCAAGTCATATTTTTGCTAGCTCAGTTTCCTTTTGAACTGCGTTTTCTCAAATCCTTGACTATGCATGGTGCAGAGTTGATCTGTAAAATCTTTGTCTGCTTTACTGTGAGTACAACAATTACTGGTGTCCACTTAATTGCAAAATATCATTAAATTGTATCTTAATTCTTTGCAGGCTGATAGGTTACACCACAACATGATGCACTTGCGTATTTACTCTTGTTAAGACCACACAAACCACTGTATTTGTATACAATTACTTGTACTTTGTTACAGTCATATCCAAGTTCTATTTATGTTGATGCCTACAGACACTACTGTACGAGTACATGATCCTGGATGACATAACTGATATATTACCAGCACCTGAGGACACCCCTTGTTTAGAATGTACAATGTATAAGCTTGTTTTGACACAGTTTTCAACCTAACTTGCGTACTCCCAGATGGCCGAAACCTTTACTTTTGGGATATGACTAACTACAATGCCAATCCTTTGTTTATGTCTATATATACTTTTTTTTTTAAATTAAGAACTTGATGTATTTGTGTAAATGTGGTTAGTATCATTGAACCCACATACGTGATAAAGGCCATGGGGCCGAAACACGATGCAGGGGCTGGTGCACCTTCATTAAAATCTTTTCGAATCCTCATCCTGAGTGAGTGCACTTGTTCTTTTATGGAGTTAGTGTGTGTATATGTATATATGTATCCACACATGAAGAAACTCCGTCCGGGAACCAGTGCCCATTGAGGGTGGCGCGTTGGCCAGCGGAGTAAACAGGCTTTCAATACAACTGCAAAACTCTGTAAAGTGCTCTCAGGCCAAAAGATGACAGAAACGGGTCAACAAATAGGATGATTTATTGATGGCATAAATCCTTAGTGACGCGTTTCGGCCGTGGACCGGGCTTGATCACACAATGGAGTGCTGAGTCTCAAGTCATTACATACACGTATTGGAAAATAGACAAAGTACTTCAGGTAACATTGTTTCTGGAAACAAGGCAGAAACAGCAGCCATGTTGGAGTGGGTACAAAGGTGCATACTCTTGGAGTACATGTGTATTCTGCCTGGATAGAGTGTGTAGTGGAATACAGTGCGTCAAGTCTTGACATGGAATACACATTTTATATCCTGACATGCACATTTAAAAGACATGGAAGACTGACGCGAAGATGTGGAAAAGTTCATAGTACAAATGGCAGCCATGTTGGAACATGGTCGCAAAGGATAACATATCTCATGACATTCTGAGTGTGTATGTCCCCCGGGGATAATAACCCAGATTGAGCAGACAACTGAGAGCAGACAATGTGTCATGTATCGCACTGACTAGGTGGGTACAATTCTTGCAGGTAAATTTCAAATGAAGTACAGCTGGCTCTGCATCATAGTATACATGTGAGTTTCCAAAATGTGCATGGCTGCCAATGATGCGGAGGGTCACAGAGCAGGAACACTGTGCCCAACGATACGATATGTGGGTGTATCAGACAAATTGTGTCAATATACTGCCAAAAGTCCACCCTTATTTCCATTATCTAGGCATAGTGCCAAGTACGCTGCCGTTGGTGGAAACTGTAGACTCGCCAATGGCCAAAAAGATTACCCGTAAAGTGCCCCATGTAACCAAGGGTATTGTATTAATAAACGGCAGTTGCCATATATGTGTCAAAGGACAAGTTGTATCTGACTGAGAAATACATGTGCATAGACTGAAAGACAGTACAGTAGTGATTTCACACCCTACAAAAAACCCAAACATAGTGCAAAAGATCAAGAATTATGTAAAAGAATAAAAAGCGTGAGCAATATCTTATCTGTGAGGTACGATGCATCATAATGATTTCACAAAGAAAATGGTAGGGGACCCAATAACAGGTTCAGATCTCAAGTCCCTTCCTTTCCTCCTGTAAGAGATAGACAAAATAAGGGGTAAACCATAGAAATACAAGGAGAATGAAAATCATTCAAACACTAGCTGACATTCAAGAAAGTGGGCTACACAGAAGAAATAATAGAGAAGGTGCCCACCCCCAGAGAATCCATGTAGGAAGACTGACAGCAGAATGTAATTCCTATAATGAAACACCAATTCCTCGTCCATGTTATGGCCCTCTGATATACCTGGATTCCCTTTTTCTCAGTTGGAGAACCCTGTTCCCCCTCTGCTGTTAGCATTTACTTGTTCAATGGCATAGTAGCTCAGTTTCGAGCAGTCAGAAAAATGGTGGACTTCAAAGTGTCTACAATGGGGTAATGTTGGTATTTGTTTGTGATGGCCCTCATGTGCTCTATAATTCTCTGTTTGGCCATCTGTGTGGTACTCCCAACATATCTAAGGTTACAGGGGCATTCAAGGAAATATTCCACAAAAGTGGTACTACATGTTAGAAATTGTTTCATGGGAATCATGGTGTTGCTGCTGGTGTTGTAATATTCTTTTTTCATGCGGCTACTGCAAGAGGCCTTGCAGTGTCCGCAGGTAAAAAAGCCCTGTAAATTGATGCCCCTCTTCATGTTGGTAGTGGTTATGTCACTGTGTACCAGGAGGTCCCGGAAACTGCGACCTCTTCTATAGGAAATCTTGGGCCTATCTGAAATGGTATCGCCTATGATGGGATCTCTGGCGAGCATACCCCAATTGTTGGATATGATTTTATGAATATCCTTGGAGTTCCCATTGTAAGTCAAAATAACTCTGGTTTCTTTATTTTCGTCTATGGGTTGGGTCTCACTTGTGTTGTCCCTCAAGGTACTACTTCTGTCGACTCTACTCACTTTGTCAATGGCCCTTTTGAGCACCCATTTGGGACACCCTCTTTCCCTGAATCTGGAAATCATAGTCACTTGTTCGGTCTCAAAGGCAATCTCAAAGCTGCAGTTCCGTTTGGCTCTTAGAAGTTCCCCATAGGGAATACTCCATTTGATGTTATCCGGATGGCTGCTCATTGGATGAAGCAAGGTATTGCCTGCAGTGCTTTTCCTAAAGAGACTAGTGTGGATCTCATTCTCAATTGTTTCTATCTTGGTGTCCAGATATTCCACTTCCTTCCTGCTGACTATACTGGTAAGCTTGAGATTGTGTGCATTGGAATTGGGGTGCCCAGGGTCTGTCTGTATATGTTGCCATTGAAAGTAAAGAAGTTGTTGTGTGGGCAATACTTGATCATGTCAAGCAGCATAAGGCAGTGCCCAGGGTCTGTCTGTATATGTTGCCATTGAAAGTAAAGAAGTTGTTGTGTGGGCAATACTTGATCATGTCAAGCAGCATAAGGCAGTGCCTAGGGTCTGTCTGTATATGTTGCCATTGAAAGTAAAGAAGTTGTTGTGTAGGCAATACTTGATCATGTCAAGCAGCATAAGTGTATGGTCCATGTGCCAGACAGGTCTCTTAGATAAATACTTGGCACAGGCAGTGACCCCCAGTTCGTGGTCTATTTCAGTGTATAGGGAGTTCACATCCATGGTGAGGAGGAGGTATTCCTCCTGCCATTTGAGGTTGTTGATTTTCATGAGAAAATCTTTTGTGTCACTGACATCGGAAGGTAAAGTGACAACATGATCCCTGAGGAAGTGGTCTACGTATCTGGAGATGTTCTCAAAAGCACCTCCTTTGGTTGACACAATGGGCCTCCCTGGGGGATTGGTCTTATTCTTATGAACTTTCGGTAGGAGATAAAGAACTGGAAGTTTGGGGTAGTCTTTTTTAAGGAAGCAATACTCCTCCCACTCCAAAAGACCTCTGTCTTTCCAATCCAACAACCTACCTGAAATACCTGTGATGCTGTTGCTGTATTCCATTTTATAAGCGATGGCATAAAAACCCTGATCACTGAGTTGATGCATGGCTTCATTGATATACATTTCTCTATTGAGGATAACAATGTTGCCCCCCTTGTCAACAGGTCTGATAATGATACTGCTGTCACTGGCTAGATCTTTGATGGCATTTTTTGGGGGGAAGTGTGAGGTTGTGTCTAAATCTGCTCATTTTGTTATACCAGTTCTTCTGTCTAAATTTGAGAATCTGGGTGCTGGCCATAGCCTTGAAAGGTATTTATATGTTGTCATGTGGCTTGTTAGGCAAAAATGTCGACCTCAGTTTAAAGCTAGTATTAGCTGCTTTGTCATAAGATATGTCAAGGTTATCTAAAATGTGATACACATTTTCACCTGTACCCCTGCCACTCCCTTAAAGTTCGTGTAGTGTGACCAGAGTGTCAATGTCACCAATATTCAGTTCGCTGCCTGCAATGACATCACTGGCTGAATGGAATTCCTTATTATCGGCAGGTCTGAGATAGTGCCATTTCTTCAACTGAAGTTTTCTACAGAACTTGAAGAGGTCAATACATGTTTCCACATAGTTGAGGGGTTCGGCAGGACAGAAAGAAAGGCCAAGGCATAATGTTCTTTTCTTCAGGTCATCCATGTGTCTTTCAAAAAGGTTAATGATAGTTCAGTTTACCATGGTGTCATCCATTATGATGTCGTCTTGATGCGTGTTTCCATTGAGCTCCGCATCGCTCCCTCTTCTTTCTCCTCTGTTTGATTCTCTTCCTCCTCTTTACCTGGTACCCAGGCCTCTTTCCCGTTATCTTCCTGTCTGCGTCGATGTTTGGTCTTGTTCTTCGGTTGGGTGTCATCCTCGTTGTCTGTTGGCCCCTGCGCAGGAGCCGATACTTGTCTAAAAAAGTTTTAGGTGTGGTAATAGTTTCATTTTCTGAGGTGGAGCTTTCTGATGTTCTAGATGTAATAGATAGGTCGGTGTTGGAGTCACTTGAACTAGCTTGTTCCTTTCTTGGCCACCATATGCCCCAGTGTTGCTCAATGTCATATTGTAGATGATTTCGTAGAGGTGATCATATTTTTGACTGTAAGTCAGAATGCGTCCTGACTCATAGTCACCACAGTCTCTGTGAAGTTTTCTTTTTTTTCTTGCTTTAATGTCTTCTTCCAGATTCTTCAGTCTTATTTTCATCTTCTTTAAAAATTTTGTGATGGTGTCTTGTTCACTGCTTTTGTTTAACTCCTCCTTAATGTGGATAATTTCTTTTTTGACAGTATCTCTGTCTGACCAGGCATATTTCACTAGTATCTCCAGCATCGTCTTTGAGCTTTTCTCTGAGTTTGCAGCCCACTCCTATAACACGCATGGGTTCGGAGAGTCATAGGAAGGGTTGATATATACTCTTAGTCCCCGAGGGACCATATTCCTGTGTATGTAATCCTGGAGGGAAATGGCTACCCACCACTTTGAGATCTCTGTTTTATGCAATTTCTCCAATTTCCTCAGGACGTCTGTGTTTGTAGACTCCTTCTCTCCTGTATATGCCAGGTGTATATATATATATATATATATATATATATATATTCACTGTAAAAACCATAGGTTTCACACACGTTATAGTTAGGAATTAGCATTTAAAAAACCTTGCAAATTCACTTAAAAAACCATAGGTTTCACACAGGTTATAGTTAGGTGGACATTTCACTTGTAAAAAACCAATGAAATTCCCCCGTTATAGTTAGTTCAGATAACTATAACTCGCGCGCCCGCACTCCACTGCTCATGACGTCACATATTACATCACTCATGACATGGTCAGTGGCATCACTCATGACATCACTGCTGACATCATCCTTGTGATAGAGTGGCGGTCGCGCGAGTTATAGTTATCTGAACTAACTATAACGGGGGAATTTCATTGTTTTTTTATGAGTGAAATGTCCACCTAACTATAACCTGTGCGCACCGTGCGCGCAACCAGCGATTTAAAAAAAAAAATATAAAATGTTTATTTCACCCTTGGGGGTCCTTCTGTGACCCCCTGCCCCCTTTTCACGTTTTCCACCTTTTGTCCCCCTTTCCTCTTTCAGTGCGAGAGATAAAATGGTGGCCGACACTTCCTGATTTCGACCGATTCGAATGTTGACTGACATCTAACAACCAATCAGAATTTCGCTCGCACACGGCAACGTGCGCGCACAGTGCGCGCGTATAGATATTTATATGCTTTTAAATGCTATTTTCTCAGGAAATACTGAACAGATTGACACCAGACCTGCAAAAGGCACTTCCCTGACCTGAGGACTACCTCTCTGCCAAATTTCAAGTAATTCTGTTCAGCCATTCGGGCTGTACCTTCGACTAAAGGTCCTATGGAAAAATGCATGGGGAAAACGTGTTTTGGGACCCCCCTTTTTTCTCGGCCCCCGCTTGACGAATCACCCCGAGACTTTCAGGGTAGGAGCTGAGCGGAGCACCCCATTAGTTTTGAAAATTTCGCGAAGATTCGTCAACCGGCGCCAAAGTTATTCAAAATAGAATTTTGAGATTTCCTATGGAAACACGGTCCTAACTATAACTATCCACTGGCGACCGCCAGTAGTTAATATATATATATGTGATATATATATATATATATATATATGTATGTATATATATATATATATATATATATATATATATATATATATATATATATACATATATATCTATATCACATTGCAATAAACTGGATTATTCACTGTGAGGAGTGTCTTGGATTGTACATATACGATTTACATATATATATATATATATCACCAACAACTCCCTCCTCACGAAAAGAGCAGAAGCCAGCCAGGGAAAATCCACAGAAACACTTTATTGCGGCAAATGCATTTCGGCCTGACGGCCTTCCTCAGTGCCCAAGCAAAGTTTCAGGAGGTTTCGTAGTCCCAATTTGAATATGCCCAGCTCCGTTCTGATTGGACAGCATTGGCTCCACCCCCAACCAGGTGAATCTGCTCACGGATAGTAGCTCACAGGTGACGAGTGAACTACCAGTCCCAGAATGCTGTTGGCTATTCAGGTAAGTGATGCAGGGGGTATCTTGATGCTAAAAATGGTCGTGCTGCGTGCTGGACAAACAGTGGGAGTTCCGAAATCACAGTCCTGCTGCGGTGTTTGTCGAGCGCTCCCCTGGGTCCCTGGACCACACCAACCTCTGTGCCTAGGAATCCATCCGGCGGGGGCAGGTATGGCCATGCATCCCATCCAGTATGAGGCGAAATCACCTCACAACCGCCATATTCCTTTCGTGGCGATGAGGCGAGCCCCAGCTTATCAATACCTTGAAAAGAGTCCAAAGACCGCCAAAGCAGTAGCCAGTAGAGTCGGGGCCAACTTGAAGTGTGGGGGCCTCTGTACCACGTCACTGGCTGATGTGAACAACATCACCAACAACTCCCTCCTTACGAAAAGAGCAGAAGCCAGCCAGGGAAAATCCACAGAAACACTTTATTGCGGCAAATGCATTTTGGCCTGACGGCCTTCCTCAGTGCCCAAGCAAAGTTTCAGGAGGTTTCGTAGTCCCAATTTGAATATGCCCAGCTCCGTTCTGATTGGACAGCATTGGCTCCACCCCCAACCAGGTGAATCTGCTCACGGATAGTAGCTCACAGGTGACGAGTGAACTACCAGTCCCAGAATGCTGTTGGCTATTCAGGTAAGTGATCCAGGGGGGTATCTTGATGCTAAAAATGGTCGTGCTGCGTGCTGGACAAACAGTGGGAGTTCCGAAATCACAGTCCTGCTGCGGTGTTTGTCGAGCGCTCCCCTGGGTCCCTGGACCACACCAACCTCTGTGCCTAGGAATTTATCCGGCGTGGGCAGGTATGGCCATGCATCCCATCCAGTGTGAGGCGAAATCACCTCACAACCGCCATATTCCTTCCGTGGCGATGAGGCGAGCCCCAGCTTATCAATACCTTGAAAAGAGTCCAAAGACCGCCGAAGCAGCAGCCAGTAGAGTTGGGGCCAACTTGAAGTGTGGGGGCCTCTGTATCACGTCACTGGCTGACGTGAACAACATCACCAACAACTCCCTCCTCACGAAAAAAGCAGAAGCCAGCCAGGGAAAATCCACAGAAACACTTTATTGCGGCAAATGCATTTCGGCCTGACCGCCTTCCTCAGTGCCCAAGCAAAGTTTCAGGAGGTTTCGTAGTCCCAATTTGAATATGCCCAGCTCCGTTCTGATTGGACAGCATTGGCTCCACCCCCAACCAGGTGAATCTGCTCACGGATAGTAGCTCACAGGTGACGAGTGAACTACCAGTCCCAGAATGCTGTTGGCTATTCAGGTAAGTGATGCAGGTGGGTATCTTGATGCTAAAAATGGTCGTGCTGCGTGCTGGACAAACAGTGGGAGTTCCGAAATCACAGTCCTGCTGCGGTGTTTGTCGAGCGCTCCTCTGGGTCCCTGGACCACACCAACCTCTGTGCCTAGGAATTTATCCGGCGTGGGCAGGTATGGCCATGCATCCCATCCAGTGTGAGGCGAAATCACCTCACAACCGCCATATTCCTTCCGTGGCGATGAGGCGAGCCCCAGCTTATCAATACCTTGAAAAGAGTCCAAAGACCGCCAAAGCAGCAGCCAGTAGAGTTGGGGCCAACTTGAAGTATGGGGGCCTCTGTATCACGTCACTGGCTGACGTGAACAACATCACCAACAACTCCCTCCTCACGAAAAGAGCAGAAGCCAGCCAGGGAAAATCCACAGAAACACTTTATTGCGGCAAATGCATTTCGGCCTGACGGCCTTCCTCAGTGCCCAAGCAAAGTTTCAGGAGGTTTCGTAGTCCCAATTTGAATATGCCCAGCTCCGTTCTGATTGGACAGCATTGGCTCCACCCCCAACCAGGTGAATCTGCTCACGGATAGTAGCTCACAGGTGACGAGTGAACTACCAGTCCCAGAATGCTGTTGGCTATTCAGGTAAGGGATGCAGGTGGGTATCTTGATGCTAAAAATGGTCATGCTGCGTGCTGGACAAACTGGGAGTTCCGAAATCACAGTCCTGCTGCGGTGTTTGTCGAGCGCTCCCCTGGGTCCCTGGACCACACCAACCTCTGTGCCTAGGAATTTATCCGGCGTGGGCAGGTATGGCCATGCATCCCATCCAGTGTGAGGCGAAATCACCTCGCAACCGCCATATTCCTTCCGTGGCGATGAGGCGAGCCCCAGCTTATCAATACCTTGAAAAGAGTCCAAAGACCGCCGAAGCAGCAGCCAGTAGAGTTGGGGCCAACTTGAAGTGTGGGGGCCTCTGTATCACGTCACTGGCTGACGTGAACAACATCACCAACAACTCCCTCCTCACGAAAAGAGCAGAAGCCAGCCAGGGAAAATCCACAGAAACACTTTATTGCGGCAAATGCATTTCGGCCTGACGGCCTTCCTCAGTGCCCAAGCAAAGTTTCAGGAGGTTTCGTAGTCCCAATTTGAATATGCCCAGCTCCGTTCTGATTGGACAGCATTGGCTCCACCCCCAACCAGGTGAATCTGCTCACGGATAGTAGCTCACAGGTGACGAGTGAACTACCAGTCCCAGAATGCTGTTGGCTATTCAGGTAAGTGATGCAGGGGGTATCTTGATGCTAAAAATGGTCGTGCTGCGTGCTGGACAAACAGTGGGAGTTCCGAAATCACAGTCCTGCTGCGGTGTTTGTCGAGCGCTCCCCTGGGTCCCTGGACCACACCAACCTCTGTGCCTAGGAATCCATCCGGCGGGGGCAGGTATGGCCATGCATCCCATCCAGTGTGAGGCGAAATCACCTCACAACCGCCATATTCCTTTCGTGGCGATGAGGCGAGCCCCAGCTTATCAATACCTTGAAAAGAGTCCAAAGACCGCCGAAGCAGTAGCCAGTAGAGTTGGGGCCAACTTGAAGTGTGGGGGCCTCTGTACCACGTCACTGGCTGATGTGAACAACATCACCAACAACTCCCTCCTTACGAAAAGAGCAGAAGCCAGCTAGGGAAAATCCACAGAAACACTTTATTGCGGCAAATGCATTTTGGCCTGACGGCCTTCCTCAGTGCCCAAGCAAAGTTTCAGGAGGTTTCGTAGTCCCAATTTGAATATGCCCAGCTCCGTTCTGATTGGACAGCATTGGCTCCACCCCCAACCAGGTGAATCTGCTCACGGATAGTAGCTCACAGGTGACGAGTGAACTACCAGTCCCAGAATGCTGTTGGCTATTCAGGTAAGTGATCCAGGGGGGTATCTTGATGCTAAAAATGGTCGTGCTGCGTGCTGGACAAACAGTGGGAGTTCCGAAATCACAGTCCTGCTGCGGTGTTTGTCGAGCGCTCCCCTGGGTCCCTGGACCACACCAACCTCTGTGCCTAGGAATTTATCCGGCGTGGGCAGGTATGGCCATGCATCCCATCCAGTGTGAGGCGAAATCACCTCACAACCGCCATATTCCTTCCGTGGCGATGAGGCGAGCCCCAGCTTATCAATACCTTGAAAAGAGTCCAAAGACCGCCGAAGCAGCAGCCAGTAGAGTTGGGGCCAACTTGAAGTGTGGGGGCCTCTGTATCACGTCACTGGCTGACGTGAACAACATCACCAACAACTCCCTCCTCACGAAAAGAGCAGAAGCCAGCCAGGGAAAATCCACAGAAACACTTTATTGCGGCAAATGCATTTCGGCCTGACCGCCTTCCTCAGTGCCCAAGCAAAGTTTCAGGAGGTTTCGTAGTCCCAATTTGAATATGCCCAGCTCCGTTCTGATTGGACAGCATTGGCTCCACCCCCAACCAGGTGAATCTGCTCACGGATAGTAGCTCACAGGTGACGAGTGAACTACCAGTCCCAGAATGCTGTTGGCTATTCAGGTAAGTGATGCAGGTGGGTATCTTGATGCTAAAAATGGTCGTGCTGCGTGCTGGACAAACAGTGGGAGTTCCGAAATCACAGTCCTGCTGCGGTGTTTGTCGAGCGCTCCTCTGGGTCCCTGGACCACACCAACCTCTGTGCCTAGGAATTTATCCGGCGTGGGCAGGTATGGCCATGCATCCCATCCAGTGTGAGGCGAAATCACCTCACAACCGCCATATTCCTTCCGTGGCGATGAGGCGAGCCCCAGCTTATCAATACCTTGAAAAGAGTCCAAAGACCGCCAAAGCAGCAGCCAGTAGAGTTGGGGCCAACTTGAAGTGTGGGGGCCTCTGTATCACGTCACTGGCTGACGTGAACAACATCACCAACAACTCCCTCCTCACGAAAAGAGCAGAAGCCAGCCAGGGAAAATCCACAGAAACACTTTATTGCGGCAAATGCATTTCGGCCTGACCGCCTTCCTCAGTGCCCAAGCAAAGTTTCAGGAGGTTTCGTAGTCCCAATTTGAATATGCCCAGCTCCGTTCTGATTGGACAGCATTGGCTCCACCCCCAACCAGGTGAATCTGCTCACGGATAGTAGCTCACAGGTGACGAGCGAACTACCAGTCCCAGAATGCTGTTGGCTATTCAGGTAAGGGATGCAGGTGGGTATCTTGATGCTAAAAATGGTCATGCTGCGTGCTGGACAAACTGGGAGTTCCGAAATCAGAGTCCTGCTGCGGTGTTTGTCGAGCGCTCCCCTGGGTCCCTGGACCACACCAACCTCTGTGCCTAGGAATTTATCCGGCGTGGGCAGGTATGGCCATGCATCCCATCCAGTGTGAGGCGAAATCACCTCGCAACCGCCATATTCCTTCCATGGCGATGAGGCGAGCCCCAGCTTATCAATACCTTGAAAAGAGTCCAAAGACCGCCGAAGCAGCAGCCAGTAGAGTTGGGGCCAACTTGAAGTGTGGGGGCCTCTGTATCACGTCACTGGCTGACGTGAACAACATCACCAACAACTCCCTCCTCACGAAAAGAGCAGAAGCCAGCCAGGGAAAATCCACAGAAACACTTTATTGCGGCAAATGCATTTCGGCCTGACCGCCTTTCTCAGTGCCCAAGCAAAGTTTCAGGAGGTTTCGTAGTCCCAATTTGAATATGCCCAGCTCCGTTCTGATTGGACAGCATTGGCTCCACCCCTAACCAGGTGAATCTGCTCACGGATAGTAGCTCACAGGTGACGAGTGAACTACCAGTCCCAGAATGCTGTTGGCTATTCAGGTAAGTGATGCAGGGGGGTATCTTGATGCTAAAAATGGTCGTGCTGCGTGCTGGACAAACAGTGGGAGTTCCGAAATCACAGTCTTGCTGCGGTGTTTGTCGAGCGCTCCCCTGGGTCCCTGGACCACACCAACCTCTGTGCCTAGGAATCCATCCGGCGGGGGCAGGTATGGCCATGCATCCCATCCAGTGTGAGGCGAAATCACCTCACAACCGCCATATTCCTTCCGTGGCGATGAGGCGAGCCCCAGCTTATCAATACCTTGAAAAGAGTCCAAAGACCGCCGAAGCAGCAGCCAGTAGAGTTGGGGCCAACTTGAAGTGTGGGGGCCTCTGTATCACGTCACTGGCTGACGTGAACAACATCACCAACAACTCCCTCCTCACGAAAAAAGCAGAAGCCAGCCAGGGAAAATCCACAGAAACACTTTATTGCGGCAAATGCATTTCGGCCTGACCGCCTTCCTCAGTGCCCAAGCAAAGTTTCAGGAGGTTTCGTAGTCCCAATTTGAATATGCCCAGCTCCGTTCTGATTGGACAGCATTGGCTCCACCCCCAACCAGGTGAATCTGCTCACGGATAGTAGCTCACAGGTGACGAGTGAACTACCAGTCCCAGAATGCTGTTGGCTATTCAGGTAAGTGATGCAGGGGGGTATCTTGATGCTAAAAATGGTCGTGCTGCGTGCTGGACAAACAGTGGGAGTTCCGAAATCACAGTCCTGCTGCGGTGTTTGTCGAGCGCTCCCCTGGGTCCCTGGACCACACCAACCTCTGTGCCTAGGAATCCATCCGGCGGGGGCAGGTATGGCCATGCATCCCATCCAGTGTGAGGCGAAATCACCTCACAACCGCCATATTCCTTCCGTGGCGATGAGGCGAGTCCCAGCTTATCAATACCTTGAAAAGAGTACAAAGACCGCCGAAGCAGCAGCCAGTAGAGTTGGGGCCAACTTGAAGTGTGGGGGCCTCTGTATCACGTCACTGGCTGACGTGAACAACATCACCAACAACTCCCTCCTCACGAAAAGAGCAGAAGCCAGCCAGGGAAAATCCACAGAAACACTTTATTGCGGCAAATGCATTTCGGCCTGACGGCCTTCCTCAGTGCCCAAGCAAAGTTTCAGGAGGTTTCGTAGTCCCAATTTGAATATGCCCAGCTCCGTTCTGATTGGACAGCATTGTCTCCACCCCCAACCAGGTGAATCTGCTCACGGATAGTAGCTCACAGGTGACGAGTGAACTACCAGTCCCAGAATGCTGTTGGCTATTCAGGTAAGTGATGCAGGGGGGTATCTTGATGCTAAAAATGGTCGTGCTGCGTGCTGGACAAACAGTGGGAGTTCCGAAATCACAGTCCTGCTGCGGTGTTTGTCGAGCGCTCCCCTGGGTCCCTGGACCACACCAACCTCTGTGCCTAGGAATCCATCCGGCGGGGGCAGGTATGGCCATGCATCCCATCCAGTGTGAGGCGAAATCACCTCACAACCGCCATATTCCTTCCGTGGCGATGAGGCGAGCCCCAGCTTATCAATACCTTGAAAAGAGTCCAAAGACCGCTGAAGCAGCAGCCAGTAGAGTTGGGGCCAACTTGAAGTGTGGGGGCCTCTGTATCACGTCACTGGCTGACGTGAACAACGTCACCAACAACTCCCTTCTCACGAAAAGAGCAGAAGCCAGCCAGGTAAAATCCACAGAAACACTTTATTGCGGCAAATGCATTTCGGCCTGACCGCCTTCCTCAGTGCCCAAGCAAAGTTTCAGGAGGTTTCGTAGTCCCAATTTGAATATGCCCAGCTCCGTTTTGATTGGACGGCATTGGCTCCACCCCCAACCAGGTGAATCTGCTCACGGATAGTAGCTCACAGGTGACGAGTGAACTACCAGTCCCAGAATGCTGTTGGCTATTCAGGTAAGTGATGCAGGGGGGTATCTTGAGGCTAAAAATGGTCGTGCTGCGTGCTGGACAAACAGTGGGAGTTCCGAAATCACAGTCCTGCTGCGGTGTTTGTCGAGCGCTCCCCTGGGTCCCTGGACCACACCAACCTCTGTGCCTAGGAATCCATCCGGCGGGGGCAGGTATGGCCATGCATCCCATCCAGTGTGAGGCGAAATCACCAGTAGGTAGTTATAGTTAGGACCTATTTTCCATAGGAAATCCGCATCATTCTATTCCCAATAAGTCTAGCGCCAGTTGACGAATCTTCGCAAACTTTTCAAAACTTTTGGCCAGCTCTGGTCCGCTCCTATCCTGAAAGTTTTGTGGTGATTCGTCAAGCGGAGGCTGAGAAAAAAGGGGGGTCCCAAAACGCGTTTTCCGCATGCAATGTCCCAAAGGACCTGTTGACGCAGCTACAGCCCGAACTGCTGAATGGAATTACACCAAATTTGTCAGAAAGGTAGACCTTGGTTCAGAGTAGTGCCTTTTGCTTAAATGGTGTAAATCCGTTCAGTAGTTCCTGAGAAAATCAAAAGGAAAATCACATATATATCTGGGCGGAGCCTAACCACACATCTCATCGTGAGATCTGATTGGCTGTCAGCACTTCATGCAAGAAGTGTTGGCAGCCATCTTGGGACCAATATACATGATAGCACCTCATTAAAAAGCATTGCAGTTAATAGAAGATTTTAAGACTTTAGTTACATTATAAATCATTTGTTGATGGTACCATACTCATTTTAGGAAATGTGGTATGTTCTAAGGTGATTTTACCATGTGAAAAAGCCTTCTGCTGGGATATCATGAATCATGTTTGAGAGAAAACTTTTTCTTTTTTTTTTAATTCATATTTAACTTTATTGGTCACAGTCACAAAACAAAAATAAAGCAGGGTGCATATCATTTTGTCATTCACAAACAAAAGAATACAAATCAAAAAGACATTCCTCTGTTACATTAAATACATTTACAAATAAGTAAATAAATACATACAGATGGATATATGGACTGAACACTAATATAGATATCATATCAGATCATATGATGTCAAGTTTCAACAATAGTTGCAAAAATACTTTTAATCCCACTGAAGGCAAGACCAATACCGTCCAAATTTAAACAATGATCTCAATCCCCTTGCTTTTGCCAATGCTAATTCCATTTCGTAGACCCCCCTCAGTAACAGCCAGAACTCAGTAATAGTAGGGCTGGATTTTTCTATCCATACCCTAGCAATAGTCAAACAAGCACATGCCATAAAGATTGACACAAAAGAATTTGAAACATTACCGGTATCCAATAGTAGCCCTAATAGGATTTCCTTCTCTGATAAGGACGTTACTTTGCCAGTTAACTTACTCAATTCCTGGGCAATCCTGCACCAAAATTCAGCTAGCTTAGGGCATGTCACAAACATATGTCATAAATCTTCAGCGAATTCATTGCATTCGGGGCAGTAGCATTTAATAGAATTACTTGAAGTGGCCCATTTAGAAATCAAATTTGGAGTATAGTACAGTACAGAATTGATTGAAGTGACAGAAGAACTTATTCTACCAAGTGAGTCTGAGACTTCATCGGGAGTCACCTCTATACCAAACACAGTATTCAATTTAGCTGTAATCTGTAACATGTCATCGTCAAGTTCATCCATAAAGCAGCCATAAGCTCTCCCTATAAGACCACGATTACCTTTCTTAAAAATTACACGAAGAACTTCTGCTGTTAAAGGGAGCGACAACAATCCTTTCTCTTGCATAAAAAAATTCCTGATTTGTAGATATTTGAAAAAAGAATTATGCATGAGCCCATATTCCATAAGCAGTGTCTGAAAAGACTTAAATCTGTATTCATCATAAAGCTGCCCCAACTTTATAATTCCCTGTTGTTGCCAAATGTGCGTGGCTGAGTTCGAAAAGATATCAGGAAGCTTCGGATTACCCCGGAGATAAGTAAATTCGTGCCAATCAGGAAGATTACACTTTTTACAAATGTCTTGCCAAATAAAGTGAATATGTCGAATAGTCTTAAATCGGACTCTTTTGTAGTAGTTGGGATCTGACATAGACTGTAGCAAGAAGCCAGTATTTGGACCATGTGCCAGCTGATACGATACCCAAAATTCCCTTCCCTCAGGTCCCTTTATTAAAGACTGAATTCGGCTAATGAAGGCGGCCCAAAAGTAGGATCTGAAATCAAGTAATTTAAAACCTCCCTGCTTAAAGGATAGTTTAATGTATCTAAGCGCCCGTCTTGCTCTTCGCTAGTTCCAAATAAAACTTCCAACAACGCTATCTAAGTGCTTAAAAAAGACACTGGAATTCTGAGGGGAATGGCACGAAAGAAGTAAAGGAATTTAGGCAATATATTCATCTTTACTATATTACACTTCCAATGATAGTCACCGGAAGCTTTTGCCACCTACGCAGATCATTAGTGACCTTTTTCAAGAGCGGTGTATAGTTTAGGTCAAATATGTCATCGATATAGGCGCTAAGGCACACCCCTAGATACATAGCCGAGGTTGTAATACCTAATGAAGGTGTGGCAAGTATCGGTGTGAAATTTAAAATGGACTGTGTCTTATTCAAATTCAGTTTATATCCAGAAAAGGACCTAAATCGCTGCGCTTCATGAGTTAGTTCTGAAATAGTTTCTACTGGCCTAGTGGAAAAGACAGCAATATCGTCCGCGTATGCGGTGACTTTCAAGGAAATACCATTAAAGACAACTGGTGAAATGGACATATTATGAAGCAAATGTTTAATAAAGGGCTCGCTATATAAGGCGAATAATAGGGGAGAGAGCGGACACCCTTGCCGTGTACCGCGAGCAATACTGACCATAGACGAGGTAAAACCGTTATACTTAATCATGGCAGTGGGTTTGTAGTATAGTTTCTTAATAGCCGAGATAAACCTCCGACCGACGCCAAAGGAGCCCATCGTACACCACAAGGAGCCCCAGGCCACCCGGTCGAAGGCCTTCTCGGCATCTAACATAATCATCCCAATCTGCTGCTCCAGTTGATTTGCGACATCGAATACAGCTATAGCAGTGTTAATATGCGCTACAGTGTCCCTACCAGGTATAAATCCATGTTGCTCTTCAGACACTAAATAATGCATCATAGGAGCAAGACGGGATGCTAAAAGTTTAGAAAATATTTGGCATCTGAATTAATTAGAGATATTGGTCTGTATGAGCCAAGATTGTCCGGTGGCTTATCTTTTTTGAGAAATACAACAATATTTGTCTTATTCCAAGAAGGGGGGGAATCCCCACCCATAAGTATCCCGTTAGTCAGATCTAACAAAATTGGGGCTAGGAGATCCTTGAATGTTTTGTAGAATTCGAGTGGTAAAGTATCCTCCCCAACTGCCTTACCCATGGGCAGTGCCCCAATTGCAAGATTGAGCTCTGCCAGATCAGCATTTTTGTTCCAAACTTGAAATCTGAGAAGAATCCAATAAAGGCCGATCACTCTCTTGTGTATAAGGAGTAGCTAACTGTATATTAAAACTCGTCGCTTCTCTATACAAGTCAGTATAGAATAAGCAGAACTGTTCCACAATCTCCTGCGGTTTTGAAAAGACATTACCATTTACCCCAATAACTTTTTTAATATATACCTTAACTTTATGATCTGCTAACTGATGAGCCAGTACTCGTCCAACCCGTTCGCCATACTCATACTGCCGGTTTCTATACTTAATATAATTGGTTGCCACTTTATCTTTAAGCCTTCTCCCAAGCTTTGCTCTCATCTCCATGACCTGTAGATATATACGATGTTCTTCCGCATTTTTTAGAGCTATGAATTGAGCATGAAGCTGTTCTAGCTCCATATATTTCTTATGTTCGCTGTCCATTAGATTAAAATTGAACCGATTTTGTTTAATTATATATTGGAGTGTAATCCCCCTTACATATGCCTTCAGAAAATCCCAAACAAGTGCTAGCGAAGTAGAATGTAAATTATTAGCAATATATTCCTTAAGGGCGTCTTGCATAAATGTAATAAAATCTGAATTATTAAGAAGATGCTTAGGAAAAGAGAAATCTCTCTTCTTACCGCCCTCATCATTACCCAACGCTAGTATTAACATAATGGGGTTATGATCCGAAGTGATCTTGGGGAAAACTACCATACTAGATTTCTCCAACATATTATACTTAACAAAAATCATATCTATCCGTGAGTAATGTTTGTGCGGATGAGAAAAGTAAGTAAAACCTGGCTGTATCGGATGTAGCACTCTCCAAGCATCCTCTAATTGGTGCAAGTAAAGCAGATCTTGAATTGCTGTCCTCGCCCGATTCATTCTATTTCTAACTTTAATATTTGTAGTATCGATTTTCTTATCCAAAATACAGTTTAGATCGCCCATCACTATAAGATCCCCAGGGCAATCTAATAATTCCGAACTGAGAAGAGTAAAGATATCAGGGGAATCATTATTCGGACCGTATACTGTACAGATTGTCATATTATGTTTGGACACAGATATCTAAACTATCACCCATCTTCCATTAGGGTCAGCCATAGTCCGTGAGATTTTGACCACAAAATGCTTAGGTTTCAGCAGTGCTACCCCCCGAATAGATACCGCCTGTGATGTACAAATAATTAAATCGTAGCCCAGTTGTTTAAGAAAGTTTCTATCCTTAAAAGCCACATGCGTTTCCACAAGGCCAATGATATCTGGCTTAAAAACCTTCAGCTCTTCCGCAACCAACCTTCTTTTATTAGCTTGATTCAGTCCACATACATTCCAACTCATAATTTTAAATGTATTACCTGACATAAAGTAGGTTTTTATTATTTCCAAGATTTATAGATCCATCTGTAAATAGACTGACATAATGAATTTGCAACCAACATTTTTTAACTTTACCAAAAGGCCGTGACCCTTTAACCCCCCCTTCACCCCACTCACTCTACCAACTCGTCCCTCCCCACCCAAAAGCAACTCCCACCCAGTATCCATGGAAAGGAATCAACAAATCAACCCCCTAAACTAAGCTGTCCAAATGACAGCAAAAAGAGAGCACCTCTCCCCCACCCCCCCAACTGAGACCCCCCGCTCCCACCAGCCCCCAACCAATCCCAAAAAAAAAATAGAATGATATTCCACCAAAAAACTCTAAATCATTAAATTGTAATGATAGAATAAGAATAACATCGTCAAGAAAGAATAAAGGAGATATTAAACATAACTCAGTCCTTTACTATGGACTGCCATTTATGGAGAATTTTTTTTGCATCCTGCTCGTTAAAGAAAAAATGAGTATGACCATCTTTGATAACTTTCAAGCGGGCAGGTTCCTGTAAAAGAACCTGAGAACATATAGTTTTAAGGGGGTCCATAAGTTACCTTAGAAGCCAACGCCTCTCCATAGTGGGTTTTGAGAGAACAGAACGAACAAATATAGACAAAGAACCCACTTTAACAGGAGCTGTCGGGCGAGCCTTTAAAAAAATGGCCTGCCATAGCAAAAAATAGCCAAGAAAGACCAATATAGGCCTTGCAAAGTTTCTTTTAGATTGGGTGTCCCGCGAAAGAAAAAGTGGCAGCCTGTGTGCTCTTTGGACTTGAGTGTCCATGTCCCAATCCTCTAAGTCTGGAAATGCTTTTTTGGAGAAGACCAACAATGTACGCTCGTGGATCAGCCCCTTCGCTGCCTTCCGGGATCCCAAGAATCCTTAAATTCATGCGCCTCTGACGGTTTTCAAGGTCTTCCAGCTTTAGTCGGACACTGGTCAGCTGCGATTCATGTGTGCTCACCTGCTTCATGATAAGATAGTTATCCTCTTCTACTGCAGCCACCCTATCTTGAAGGTCAGAGACCTCTACAATCAAATGAGAAACTTTAGTGGTGACCTCAGCCAGTGACTTTTTGATTTCGAGACTGTCAGCCCTAACTTGTTGATAATGTAGTTGTGCTTCTAATCTTTGAATCTTAAGAGCTTGCATGATCCCGGACAGAGATGGTTCTTCTTCAGAGGTTTTATCCTGAGGACAACCTTCAAGACATTTCTCCCCCCCCGCTAGCTCCAGTACCCCCTGGATCTGGTGAGTTACTTGATAAGAAAGAATAAACAGGGGTCTTGATTTGACCAGTAGCAGCTGTTGCAATTTCAGCTTCAAGTCCTAACTCCCGTTATACAGTCTGAGGACTATCCACTGCTGCCGCACTGACACAAGATAGGTAGTCTGTTTCCGTGACTAACAATCTGTTAGGAGTATCAGAAGGGAGAACGCCTGAAGCAGAATCAATTTGTTCATTTAAAGTAGTGGTTATAGTTGTGGTTGTAGTAAGAGGAAGAAGAGCAGGTATTCCTGAATTAGAGAGCCTAGAGACGATTGATCTGACTTCCCCCTTTGTAGAAACCCATTTCTGAAGAGGGCTCAGCTCTAGCCCTGATTTTGTAATAATAGCTGCCCCTTTCAGCCGTTCCATTGTCTCTGATAAGTGAACCTTAGTGTTAGCTCCACACATACCCCCTCGTCCTCTTCCGCCTTTTCCAGTCCTGCCATGTTTATGAGCTTTCCCTTTCTGGGTCCTCCAATTCTCAGTAATGCTATCAGTGTCGTACTTTAGAATTTGGGACCGCGTAGGAGGCAAGGCCCTACCCCTGTCTATCTCGGTAATGGTGAACCGCGAATGGTTAATGCGGTATGTACGAGTGCTTTGTGTAACGTTTGAGCTATGGATGCACTGTGTATACGCTATTCCACATCACTACGTGGGTTCCATTTTGTATCGGTGGCCATCTTATGGTTGCCCTCACATAGACAATATAGCATGAAGCGAGTACGGGTATTTTTGAGCACATGTGCCTTTCCATGACTTCTCTGTGACCTGGGCAGCTTGGCTCCGCTGCCCCGGGTCAAACTGGTCTCACGAGTTCCCGTCCTCTGGCCACCTGTGATTAGCATCAGGGCTTGACACACCATAAAGTCTTTTCATCCTACACAAGCCTCTAGCTAATCTCTTTCTCATCTGACTGTTCCTGCTTTATGGCTTGTTTCCCAAAACAGGAGATGCTCATGTTTATTGGGGCCTATCGATATCTGATGTGGGATCTGAGCCTTGCTGGGTAAATAATTACGGGCTTGTTTAACTGGAATGTGGGATGGTCATCATGACTCTGCCTTTTCGTTTGAAATGTATACTTTGAACGACCATACCATAAACTTAAGAATGTATGCCTGAGGCAGGAAAATCTGTATTTAAGGAAAAGCCCGTTTCTGTGATTTTCAGCAGTCTCCTGAGAACATACACGCTGTTGTACTTCTAGGATACCTGTAATTGGTCTCCAGCCAATAAATGAATCTTTGACTTCACCCAGAAGACTCTGTGTTTCTGTAGGTCTGGAACAGGGAGAACCCAGAAGTCATAGGGTGTGTGCCCCTGCACCGCTGGGTCTAAAATACCCAGTACTTCATCAGTAGTACCATGACCAGACTCCTGAGTATCAGAGTGTTGATTAGAGCTAGGGGGCGTCTTGCCCGATTGTTTAGTAAAACGTTTATTTGTATTCTCCTTTTCATTAGCGGGATTAGCGGTATTACCACTGACCCCAATTGAGTCTGCATTGAATGGAGACCCTGGGCTCACAATAATAGAGTCAAGACAAGACTGCCGCTGAGTGGAAACAACACTAGCCTGTAGTGATATAGTAGAAGTAGGCAGATCTCCACAGGCTACATTAGAAGGAGGTAGCACTATGTCTTCTCGGTTATGATTATAACCACTATTGTATAACTCCTCAGATTGAGTTTGCGGAGCCAAATCAGCCACAATGGAGGTTTCTTTAAGAGGGGGAGGACTGTTATTACTCCCATTAATATTCTCGGCAGTTGGGGAGATGGGTGTTTTAGTTAGTTCCACTGCTTCGCCTCACCCCTCATTCACAGCGGCGTTAAGCACATCAGCCATTTGATCCGTAGGGGCGACTGAATCCGATCCGCAAGAACGTAAAAGTGCGGATACTTTGCCGGAGCGAAGTAGTTTTTACATGGGTTTCCCCAACTGGGGATTGAGAGTTACAGCCTCCCTTTGCACTTCATCAATAACACAAGCCGCTTCAAGCATACCCCCGCAGTTTAGATAATCTGACCTGACCACCTCTGATCCTCCTGCTGGGTCGGGTTCACCTGTTGCTGCCTTCGCTGTGAGCCCCGCCCGTTCTCGGTGGGTCGTTCGTGGGGGCGCCACTGTTATCTGATACCGGTGTCCAACTCCCAAACTGCCAGACAAACTTTTACGGGAGCTGCGGCACACCTCTCGTGTATATGCTCCACCGTTTAGTACAACAAAGGAGCGTCGGGGGGAGAGCAGCGATGATGTTATTCGTGATGTTCCCAATGTATATCAACTCGCTGCGCGGATCCCCAGCACCGCACAGCTGATCTCAGTTACCCGGCACATCGGCTCATCGAAAGCGGCAGCAAATGCAGACGGCTGAGGGCGGCTGAAGAACGATATCAGTTAAGCAGAAAAGTCCACTCTCATTAACAATCCTTTTGTATGATTCTCCCTTATCTTTTCATAGCGTTCCTCACGGAAAATCTCCAATCTTCAGTCGAACAGTAACGGAGGCAAGCAGGAGTCGATGGTGGCAGCCATCAGTCAGGAGTGGGCGGAGATGCTCTCAAGTGTGGAAACGATCCACCATCTTCCTTCCCCACCGAGAGCAAACTATTTTCACATGCTTTTTCCACAGAGGTTTGGAAGGTGATCTATAAGCTAAACTGAGAGCATATTTTCTGTAAATTCGCATTATCTTTCTTAGTCATGTGAGAATGAAGTCTGACATTCTCAGTAAAACATGTACATCCAACAAGGGCAGAGACTGTCAGTTGATTCCTTTGTGTTCTACTGCAGCTTCCCAGAGTGTTCCAAAGAACAACTTGAACGCTAACACTCCTACTTTTGATAAACATATGGCACACCTGAAGCCATCTTGATTGGAATAAAGTGGTAACTCTTAAAACATTTAATTTAAAAAGGAACAAAATGAGGGGGTTCATTTTGCCATAGAATGTATGATTAGTGCAGCAGCAAGAAAAATTAGGGCACATTTTGAGTGACTTCTCAAATCCTCTTCTATTTCATCAAAGAATTCTGACATGCAGACTGAAACATGCACTTTCAATACCAGCAGCAGACTTCCCTTGTGAGCAGTAGCTTTACTACAGTGATCTAATGAGCAACGAGAGTGCTAACATTCTGAATTTATGGCAAATGTGTGACACATCTGAATGCCTTCTTCATTGAATCAAAGTAAAAAACTGACAGTATGCCTACTGAGGAGACTGTAGTAAATGAGGAAATTAGGAAACTTCATAACAAGTCTCCCAAGATGGCCACCAGAGACAAAAGAGCCCAAATGTAGCACAAATATCACCGAGATGTAGCCCAAGTATAGCCCAATGGCAGAAATCCCAGAGTGTTTTAAAGAACAACTAGAGCGCTAACAGTCTTACTTATGACAAAAGTATGGCACACCTGAAGCCATCTTGATTGGAATAAAGTGGTAACACTTAAAACATTTAATTTGCAAAGGAACAAAATGAGGGGGTTCATTTTGCCATAGAAATTATGATTAGTGCTGCAGAAAGAAAAATTAGGGCACATTTTGACTTCTCAAATCCTCTTTTATTTCATTAAAAAAATTCTGACATGCAGACTGAAACATGCACTTTGAATACCAGCAGCAGACTTCCCTGGTGAGCAGTAGCTTTACTACAGTGATCTAATGAGGAACTAGAGTGCTACCATTCAGAATTTATGGCAAATGTGTGACACGTGCCTTCATGATGGAACCAAAGTAAAAAACTGAAAGTATTTCCTACTGAGGAGACTGCAGTAAATGAGGAAATTAGGAAACTTCATAACAAATAAGTCTCCCAAGATGGCCACCAGAGACAAAAGAGCCCAAATGTAGCCCAAATATCACCCAGATGTAGCCCAAGTATAGCCCAATGACAGAATGTCCCAGAGTGTTCTTAAGAACAACTAGAGCGCTTACTGTCTTACTTATGACAAAAGTATGGCACACCTGAAGCCATCTTGATTGGAATAAACTGGTAACACTTAAAACATTTAATTTAAAAAGGAACACAATGAGGGGGCTCATGTTGCCATAGAAATTATGATTAGTGCTGAAGAAAGAAAAATTAGGGCACATTTTGAGTGACTTCTCAAATCCTCTTCTATTTAATTAAAACATTCTGACATGCAGACTGAAACATGCACTTTTAATACCAGCATCAGACTTCCGTGGTGAGCAGTAGCTTTGCTACAGTGATCTAATGAGCAACTAGAGTGCTAACATTCAGAATTTATGGCAAATGTGTGACATATCTGAATACCTTCTTTATGGAATCAAAGTAAAAAACTTGAAAGCATTTCTTACTGAGGAGACTGCCGTAAATGAGGAAATTAGGAAACTTCATAACAAATAAATCTCCCAAGATGGCCACCAGAGACATAAGAGCCCAAATGTAGCCAAAATATCACCCATATGTAGCCCAAGTATAGCCCAATGACAGAAGTGTGTTTTTGCAGTTTTATATAGTGCAGACTTGTCAGGTATTGGAGTGCTTTACATGAGCATTGGTTACATCACACAAGAACAAATTCATTTTGGTTGTAGACATGGGGAGATTAAGTGATTTGACCAGAATCACAGAATGTCGAGCTGAAGCAGAAACTCCAACCTGGTTCCCCAGTTGCAAAGTCTGCAGCTCTGGAAGTAACACCACATCCTCTCCCCTAAGTGCAACATTTAATCAAGTGGTCAACTGGATAAAAAAACATAAAGATAACAAATAATTTAAAAGTGCTTTGTCGCTATTTGAAAACTCAGAAAATATGTCCTCATTTTAGTTTTTTAGAGCACTAACCATAATTGTGATGCAAATAAGACCCCCTCATATATGTAATTTCTAAAGGAAATGCTCTAGGTACTACAGTTTTGATTACATCAAGATGACGTCAGGCGTTCCACACTTTTGTAATAAATATAGAATGTTAGCAATCTAGTTGTTCATTAGGGTACTGTTGAGAGGCAGATGCCATGGGCACGGACTCTGAAAATTGAAGGCAGGTAGGAGGGTGCAGAGGCAACAATTTGACCACTCTGGGCAGGCAGGAAGGGCTGTGGCAGCACAACAGATTCTGGGGGGCAGTGGAAAGGGGGGCAGGGGCAACAAACCAACAATACAGGACTGGCAAGAGAGTCTGTGGCAATATAATAGACCATTGTGGGCAGAAGGAAGAGGCAGTGGTAGTACAACCATACATGCCAACAGACCCGATTCAGCCAGGAAACGTCCAATGTTTTTAACCTAAAATGGGCTTTATTTGATCTGTCTCCTGTCTACAATCTCCTCTTTTTCAATGTAACTCAAAGGGGAAAATCAATACCCCAGTTTTTTTTTTCAAAATCTCCCTCTTACCAAGTTCAAAATGTTCGCAAGTATGGTACATTGGATTATGGAAGGCAGGAGGAATTGGTGTAGGGACATGGACTTGGATAACAGAGGACAGGAGGGACATGGAGAGGTGCATCAAACCGACCCTGCAGGGCAGGCATCAGGGTTTGCAGCCGCACAATACACCACACAGGGCATGCGGGACGGGAGTGCAGCACAACAATCCATAGAAAGCAATAGGGAGGGGACAGGACCATGCACATGGACAACAGAGAACAGTGGGGAAAGAGGCAATGGTAGCTAGCTGACCATAATGGACAGACAGGAGAGAAAGCTGCAGCATAACAGACCATAAAAGGCAGGAGGGACAGATCAGGGGCATTACAATGGAACAAACAAGCCAGGAGGGAGGGAATAGGGGTCTGCTCATGGAAACAGAGGGCTGGGGGCAAGGGGGCAGGAGCAGCAATATGACCATGGAGGTCAGGCAGGATGGGCACTAGAAGCAAGACACACCATGGAGAGCAACAGTGAGACCATGATGGCAGACACACGGACCACGGAGTAAAGGTGGGAGGGGGTCAGGGGCAGCTAGCTGGCCACACATGGAAGGTGGGAGGGGCCGTGGTAGCACAGAAGACCATGCATGGCAAGCGGGAGGGTTAGTGGCAGCACAATGGCTATGATGGGCAAGAAGGAGGGTGCAGGGGCATGCACAAAGGACCATGGAGGATAGAAGGGAGGGTCAGGACCTGGGCACAGACAAGAGAGTTCAGGGGAAGGGACCTCACAACAGACCACGCGTGGCAGGCAGGAGGAGCAGTTGCAGCACAACAGACCAGGGAGGGCAGAAGGGTGTGGCAGTAAAATGGACCATGGAGGACAGGAGGAAGGGGATAGGGGCATGGCATGTGGACAGGCAAGGTGGAGGTGGCAGGGACAGGTTACAGTCATCTGACAATGCTAGGCAGGTGGGAGGGGAGTGGTAGCTCAACGTAACACTAGTAGATAGGAGTGACAGGTCCATGGAACATGGTGGGCAAAAAGGGTGGAGCAGGGGCATGCACAAAGACATCGGAGGGCAGGGGGAAAGAGAATAGGGGCAGCAAGCTAAGCACAGAGGCTAAGCAGGAGGTCAATGATGGGGCATAGACTTGGGCAATGGAGGGCAGGAGGAGTGGACTGGTACATACTGCTAAATGGAGGGCAGTGGCAGCACATCAGACCATGCATGGCAGGAGGGAGGAGGCTAGTCCATGGATTCAGACAACAGAGGATAGGGAGGAGGGGGATGGGGCAGCAAGCTAACTGTTCAGAGAAGGTGGGTATTAGGAACTTTATTGTTTTTAAAATGTGTGTCTGTGCGAACTACTTAAAATATGAACAAGTATGCAGCATAATCTCACTTTTATTCAGAAAGAAGAGGACATTTGTGACTGTGACTCCGGGCTCACTTGGCAGAAACCCCCCCTGACCCTCCACCCCCATCGCAAAATGTAATGCCTCTGAAAAGGGTAGGTGAACGCAGTGTTATATAGAACATAGTCCTGAGAGCAGGATTGAAATTAAAAACTAGATATAGTGTATAGTATAAACAATGCACCAAAAAGTGTGATATAAGATGAACCGGGCGTGAAATATAATATGCAATACATTGTGCCCAATGACAGATTCATTGGAGAGTGCGAGATAGCACAGGCACTAGCGCGTGCTATGCGATATGCGCCTTGGAGTGTAATATGCACAGGGCAGTGTTGCGTAACCTAACTAGTCTCTAAAGTTGAAATATAAAATATGTGCTGGGGAGTGTAATGTTGCATATGCACTGTGACAAAGATATGGATCCCAGATTGTAATATGTATGGCATAGCGCTGTGCGTTGTAACATAGGCATCGAGGAAGGCACTTTATTTCGGCAAAATAACCCGTGCGAAGGCAAGTGTGGCTTGACATATTCACGGGGTGGTGTTACAGTGCACATGGGCTGTGGCATGTCATAGCATACGCACTAGCTGGTGGAATACAACAAAGAGGTGTGTGGCAGCGCTGTGACTCTCAAGTGAGGTTCGTCTCCTTTCCAGAGAGTAAAATAAAAAGTATTACACATCCGGCGGTGGATGTGTGTTTTATTAACCGTGAGGAGGGTTTCTTGCATAGTTTTGGTCGAATTTTTGTCGGCCCTTTGAATGGCTTGGTGTGCGTGTGTATTAAATGTGCCCGTCAATAGCTACCCTTGTTTGTATAAATAAACGACAAGGGTATCTACTTGGAGAGTACCCACCGGCGGGGGTGCCGGGATTAGGCACGGTAGGGCGTCAGACACGTCAGAGCTTCACTAGCGGTGTAAATACATTCCACCTGGATTCATTGTATGCATAGTCGTCTTTTAATGAATTCTTTCTTCAAAACCAACAAAGCCAGTGTACATTAAATCCATAAAGGGGGCACTGTTAGTCGGAAGAGCACTGGTCCACAGGTTCCAGACAAACCGGTATGTTATGAAAAGAAAGTAGACCTCTATGAAACAATACCCAATTGGTATTAAAAGCCCTCACTCGCCAACCTGGTTGGTGACATGCTTCATCATCGGGCTCCACTGGGATGACCGAATGTCATCCCAGTGTGCTGCAACGCCAGGTTACTGCGGAGCGGGGTTCTTGTGTGGGGATAGTGAATTTAAAATCTCCAATTAAGTCAAAAAATAGAACTTTAATAATTTTGCTACCAGTAACCTGGCGTTGCAGCACACTGGGATGACATTCGGTCATCCCAGTGGAGCCCGATGATGAAGCATGTCACCAACCAGGTTGGCGAGTGAGGGCTTTTAATACCAATTGGGTATTGTTTCATAGAGGTCTACTTTCTTTTCATAACATACCGGTTTGTCTGGAACCTGTGGACCAGTGCTCTTCCGACTAACAGTGCCCCCTTTATGGATTTAATGTACACTGGCTTTGTTGATTTTGAATAAACTATTGAGGGGACTAGCCGTGTAGATCCCTTCCTCTCTTGTTGATTCTTTGGGGGGTCTTTTAATGAATATCACGCAAATCGTCATGGTGATAGGTACGTACGGATTGTCCAGCATGTCGTAGGTGTTTCTATAAATATATACAAAAAAAAATAATTATGGCCGGCCCCGGGGCATGGGGTCCCCAGGGCCATAAGTGGCCTGAGGAGGGGGGGGCAACGCAGCCCCCTCCTAAAGATTTTTTTTTAAAAAAGGCCATGCCCCGGGGGTTGGGGTCCCTGGGGCCGATTAAGGCCTTGGGAGTGGGGGCCACGTGGCCCCCTCCCAAAAAATGTTTTCCCCAAAAAAATAATTAGGAGGCAGGCCCTGGGGGATGGGGTCCCCAGGGCCAATAAATTAGAAAAAGAAGGGGGGCCACACAGCCCCCCTTCTTAAAAAAATAAAATAAATAAAAGACCGGCATCGTGCCGGATGCCACGTCCCCTCCTTGCAGCACTCTGCAAACGCGCCCCCTGGCGAGCTGTAAGTTGGGGATTTAATTCCCCTTCAATACTGAGCTCTGTGGCACTTACTGGAGGTACCTATTGGGCTAGTTTGACCCTAGGGACCCTTAGGATTCAAGGGGACTTAATCTCTCAACTTAGAACGGCCACAGGGCGCATTTACACAATGGGGAAGGGAGGGGACGGGGCCTGAGGTGACGTGTGCAAACACGCCCTATGGCACGTTTTAAGTTGGGGATATAATTCCCCTTCAATCCTGAGGGCCCCTGGGGGTTAACTAGCCCACCAGGTGCTTCCAGTAAGTGCCACTGCGCTGCATTGCAGAGAGGTGGTCCAGGCCGTGCCACTTTTTACACCTCTCTGCAATGCAGCTCTGTGGCGCTTACTGGAGGTACCTAGTGGGCTATTTGGACCCTAGCGACCCTCAGGATACAAATGAACTTAATCTCCCAACTAAAAACGGCCACAGGGCGTGTTTACACAGTGGTGAAGGGATGGGACAGAGCCTGAGTTAACGTGTACAAACACGCCCTGTGGGGCATTTTAATTTGGGGAAATAATTCACCTTCAATCCTGAGTGACCCTGGGGGCCAGCTAGCCCCCAAGGTGCTTCCAGTAAGCGCCACTGCACTGCGCTGCAGAGAGGTGGTCTAGGCCGTGCCCCTTTTTACATCTCTCTGCAACGCAGCTCTGTGGCGCTTACTGGAGGTACCTAGTGGTCTAGTTGGACCCTAGGGACCCTCAGGATTGAAGGGGACTTAATCTCCCAACTTAAAACGGCCACAGGGCGTGTTTACACAGTGGGGAAGGGAGGGGACGGGGCCTGAGGTGACGTGTGCAAACACGCCCTGTGGCGCGTTTTAAGAGATAGTTTTAATCCCCCTGCCCTATTATATACTAGGGGTTTACAGAGGAGGTCATGCTAATCACAGGGGGACCCCAACGCATAGTGTTTCCTAGTGTATGTAGGAGTTTTCACTGTATTCTAAGTGTCTTTTAACATAGCACTGGCTCTATGACTGGTTAAAAGCAACAACAAAAGAGTGTGAAAATAATATACACAGGACTAGTGGTTCGTAAAAAAAAGACAATTGTGACACTGCGAATCAATCTGAAGTTCCTATGGAACCCTCACTCACCAACATAGTTGGTGACATGCTTCATCATGGGGTTCTCCTGGGGGTACCTTGTGTACCTCCAGTGTGCTTCGACGCTATGTTAAGGCGGAGCAACAAGATCAGACTAAAAAGATAGTGATTGTCAGTGAAAAAAGGGGGAGATTTAAAATGTCAAGATTCATCCACCGATATATTTAATTGTGATGAAGCTTAGACGTTAAAAACAGTGAAGGATGTGTAATCCTGACTATTAGTGGGTCAGATACATCCAGTTAAGGTCATATTGGTCGACATGTTTCAGCTTCTAATGTGTAATTCACAAAGCTTTCTTCAGGACCTAACCAAAAAAATCAAAAAATCCACCAGGGCGGTATAAGCTTACTAAAGCCTATCCTGACCTCAGGTGTAAGGAACCGATACACTCACGGTTTTCGTTATGTGCCTTCCGCAATTCCGAAAGGATACCTGTAAGGAAAAAATGACACAAATGCAATGCATCAACATGTGACTATCATCTGTGTATTATTTTCTGCCAGGAACAGATTAATGCAGTGTCTATCTAGGGACAAAAAAATCAATTTAATTTCATGATTCCCACAGGCTGTGCTCTAACACCGTATTCGAATTAAAAAATCCATAAGTGATAATTGCATTATGAATGATGAAGTAGACCTAGATTTTAGGAAATTCTCAGTTGGACGCTTCGAACAACGAGTCATCGAAAAATTAAATAAAGTTACCAAACCAGTGTGACTACGATAAAAAAACAAGGCACTGATGACCAAATAGATTAAAATGGAAAATAAAGGCACTCACATGTGTTCAAAATGGTGCTGTACTCCTTAGGCAAAAAGGTGGGTGGCGGGACTACAGGACAACTGTGGTGGACACAAAACGGAAAGGTTGCATTCAATCCGAAAGCCCCTCGGTTGCTCCGTCAAGTCGGCATTTAACAAAGAGCCAAACGATAGTAAAAGAACCGTCTGTGGTACTCACATCTTCCAAGTCCACTGCCTGGCTCTTAAACCTACGTGAAACCACCGAGCCCGGAGTCAGCAGCGATGTGGTCATGACGGTTAAAGTAGGAGAAAACTCCATGTTGACCGGAAATCCGGTTCCGGCAAACGTGAACACAAACAACGGACTGCTAGATTGGTTGGAAAAGACTAGACCGTTGAATGCTGAACACGTAGTTCAAAGCTTTACTCGATTTAGAAAACAGACAGACAATGTCACAGAATAGGGACGATCCATAATCAAAGTGATTTTGGAAAAAATTCACTTGGGTGGGTAATCAGTGTTGTAGATACCATCCATGATTGTGCAGGGAAATCAATGTTGTTAATACCATACATGATAGTGCAGGGAAGTGTTATCATTCCCATTATGAACCCCCGAGTGAGTAAATAAGGACGAGGATGGAAAAAAAACACATAATGTGTAAGCGGTCCCAGTCAAAACCTAATAAGTTCATAGGGCATGAAAATTTTACATTATTAATATGCCTGGGAACTAAATAGGCAAAATTGCTCGCTAATGATAATTATTTGCGTCTCAGAACCGTACCCCACGGGATATTATCATTAAGACCGGTCAGATGTGTGGAAAGACGGTAAATCCAGCGTTGTTCCTTTTCGAACAAAATAACTGGATTCACCTGTTCAATGATGGTCCAATGCAGATCATCCACCGTGTGGTTAAAACGCAGAAAATGTTCTGTAAGTTTCGTAGTGTTTTTCTTACATCGGATATTGCTCCGATGTTCACCAATGCATAACTTCACCTTACGCGTGGTCATCCCCACGTATCTCAGATCGCAAGGACATGTGATTAGGTATACTACGTCAGCAGTATTACAATTGGTGTGACTCCTTTGCGTCCAGATCTTCCCTGTTTCCAAAGTCAGATTTCTTGTGGTAGAGGTGAGATAGCAGATGCTTCATGACCCACAAGGGAAATGGCCAAGAACGGGTGGTAGACCCCACGCATTGAGGATAGACCTTTCACTAGGCGTGTTGGAATTCCGTGGCCTAGTGTGAACGAGGGAGTCCTTCAAGCTGGTAGCCTTTTTATATGCAAATAAAGGTTTGTCCCATTTGATGTTATTACTCTCCAAAATTCGCCAGTTTTTATTTATGGATTTGGAAATGGTATTGGAGGCAGCATTATAAGTTGTCACACACGTGAGTGGAATGTCTTTGGGTGGTTTTGGATAATCACGTAATAGATTTTCACGTGGTTGATTTCTGGCCCTCTTACAGCTGGCTGTCAAAATCTTATCAGGATACCCTCTTTGTCGCAGTTTCTCTGTGAGTTCCTTAGACTGCGCGCAATAGTCAGACAGATTACTACAATTACGTCTGATCCGCAAAAATTGTCCATACGGTAAGTTTTCCCGTAATGGTCGTGGGTGAAAGCTTGAAAATGTAAGAAGGTTGTTTTTAGCTGTGGGTTTATGATATGTTTTGGTCAATAGAGAACCATTGACCTTAGACACAATCACGTCCAGAAAAACCATATCATTGCTATCAAATGTGTAAGTGAATAGCAAATTGGGGTCACGTGTATTGATCCACGCAAGAAAGTTGCGTAGGATATTCTCGGGGCCCTGCCAGATGATAAAAATATCATCTATATATCTCTTCCAAAAAGAGAGGTAAGAAGAGAAAGGATTGGTCGGGTCCAGAATATGTTTGCGCTCAAAGTCGTAAACATATAGTCCTGCCACACTCGGCGCAAACGTGCTGCCCATAGAAGTACCCGTACACTGGAGGTACAATGTACCTTGATATTCAAAAAAGTTCTTTTTGAGTGCTAGAGTAGCACAGTCAATCACAAAGCTTTTAGGTGTTTGAAATGTCCAGTTTATAGAGTCTAAAGATTCCCCAATGACCTTGATGGTATCGTCCTGGGGAATACTGGTGTAAAGACTCTCAATATCTAATGATACAAGAATGGTATTATCATTATCAACTTTCCAGTCTTGTAGGGATGCCAAAAAACTTTTTGTATCCCTCAGATAGGTAACAGTATTCTGGATTATCGGTTTTAAAAAATAATCACAGTAAATAGATAGAGGCTCTAAGAGAGAGCCAATGCCCGATACTATCGGGCGACCTGGTGGAGGTGACTTATTCTTGTGGGTCTTAGGTAGGGTATAGAAGTAGGGCACTATACCTTTACCCTTCGTCAGAAAGTCTGCTTCGTGTTTACTAATATACCCTCTGCATTCAGCATGTTCCACAAGGTTGCATATGGTGGCCTTCAAAGAGGTGGAAGGATCTGTGGTCAGTGGAATGTAATTCTTGGGGTTATCAAGCAGACGTTTACATTCAAGGTCATAATCAATACTGTTCTGAATTACAATCCCACCCCCCCTTATCTGCTGGTTTAATCACGATAAGGGCATTAGATTGTAATGATTGGAGTGCCTGAAAGTCCACGGAACTCATGTTTTTGAAGGTCCCTTGATCCTGAAAGGATTCCACATCATTAAAAACTGCTTGTTCAAACGCAGTTATCTCTGCTGGTATTGTATGGTATTGTATGTGGTGGGGGTATGAATGTTGATTTCAAACGTAAACCAGTATCGCTCGGATGATCTGCAAGGACTTCAGATTGATTTCTTTCAAAGAAGGACTTCAGTTTTAGTTTTCTAAAAAACTCAGACAGTTCACAGTGCAACTTGAACCGGTCAAAACGTGCAGTGGGGACAAAACCTAAACCTCTCTCAAGGACGTCACTCTCACTCTGAGTAAGGACCACTGAGGATAAGTTGGTAACTAAACTTTTAGGTTGTTGGCTGCACCTTTGCTGCGTGTGTTGTTCCCCATGTTCTCCTCTTGTTCCCAATGAACCTGGTTGCGCCCTCTTCTTCTCCCTCGCCCACGTCGGCCTCTGTCCAAAAAAGGAGGACGGAATGAGGGTTGAGGAAAAGGAGGAAGCGGGACAAAGCCCGGATTCCAGCCCATCATTGGGAATTGGGGTGGTTGGAAATGGTTTTGATAACCCAAATTACCTTGATTGGAGGGAGGTTGTTGCCAAAAAGGTTGATACTGATGAGGTCTACTTCTACCCCTACCCAGTGTCTTTATGAGTAACTACATATGTTTTAAACTAGTATATGTGACTATTGGTGTATATAAGTGAGTATATGTGAGAGTGAGAGATTGGAAGAGTTCCTGAATGAATAAGTATGTGTTTCTATAAGTGATTGTTTAAAAGGCTAAGTATGTGTAAGTTTCTGTAGAAGTAAGTGTGGTGGTGTGCGTATAACTGTATATGCAAGTAAATGGATGTTTTATTCTTTATTAGCATGAGTGACTAATTGTGTGAATAAATCTATGGATGAGTGGCGTTGTGTAACAGGATGTATAGGTGTATGAGTACATATGATGAGTGAGTACATGTATGAGTGACTGTATAGGACTGTTGGTGAATGAGTGGATGTGTATGTGGATCTTAGAATTACTGAAGAGGTTGTTGTAACTGGTATTGGTATGTCCATTGTTTTGAAAATTTTAGTCTCTATTTTTGAATGTGTGTATCAAAGGTTATATTAGGGTGAGAGGAGGTCTGCCACTCTATCACAAGGATGATGTCATCAGTGATGTCATCAGTGATGTCATTTGAGATGTCATCAGTGATATCATGAGTGATGTCACTGACCATGTCATGAGTGATGTAATATGTGACGTCATCAGCAGTGCAGTGCGGGCGCGCGAGTTATAGTTAGCTGAACTAACTATAACGGGGGAATTTCTATGGTTTTGTACAAGTGAAAAGTCCAGCTAACTATAACACCCCTGAAACCTATGGTTTTTTTAGTGAATTTCTGAGGTTTTTTAAATGCTAATTCCTAACTATAACGTGCCTGAAACCTATGGTTTTTTCTGTGAATTTCAAAGGTTTTTTAAATGCTAATTTCTAACTATGCCTACAGAGATAGGACATGTGAAGCAAGAAGAAAAAATGCACAGAAAGAAAAAAAAGAAGTGCAGAAAGAAGCAACAGAAGTCCTCAAAGACAAAGAAAAGTGCAGGAAGAAGGATAACGTGCAGAAAGAACAAAAAGAAGAGCAGAAAGAAGCCTTGTTGCAAAATCATCCTGTACCCTCAACTTTTTCAGACGGATACTGGTGGTAACTGAGTCTGACTAGCCAGTCCTAGAGCCAGTGCTATGTTAAAAGACACTTAGAATACAGTGAAAACACCTACATACACTAGGGAACATTATGCGTTGGGGTCCCCCTGTGATTAGCATGACCTCCTCTGTAAGCCCCTAGTATATAATAGGGCAGGGGGATTAAAACTACCTCTTAAAACAGGCCACAGGGCGTTTTTGCACACGTTAACTCAGGCCCCGTCCCCTCCCTTCACCACTGTGTAAACACGCCCTGTGTCCGTTTTTAGTTGGGAGATTAAGTTAATTTGAATCCTGAGGGTCCCTAGGGTCCAACTAGCCCACTAGGTACCTCCAGTAAGTGCCACAGAGCTGTGTTGCATAGAGGTGTAAAAAGTGGCACGGCCTGGACCACCTCTCTGCAATGCAGCTCAGTGGCGCTTACTGGAAGCACTTGGTGGGCGAGTTAGCCCCCAGGGGCCCTCAGTATTGGAGGGAATTTATATCCCCAATTTAAAACGTGCCTTAGTGCGTGTTTGCACACGTCACCTCAGGCCCCGTCCCCTCCCTTCACCACTGTGTAAACGCGCCCTGTGGCTGTTCTAAGTTGAGAGATTAAGTTCCCTTGAATCCTAAGGGTCCCTAGGGTCAAACTAGACCACTAGGTACCTCCAGTAAGCGCCACAGAGCTGCGTTGCAGAGAGGTGTAAAAAGGGGCTTGGCCTCAGAACACCTATCTGCAGCGCAGCTCCCTGGCACATACTGGAGATGCCTGTTGGGCTAGTTGGCCCTCAGGGACCCTCAGTATTGAAGAGGAATTAATTCCCCAACTTACAATTCACCAGGGGGCGCGTTTGCAGAGTGCTGCAAGGAGGGGGCGTGGCCTGCGGCACGATGCCAGTCTTTTATTTATTTTAATTTTTTAAGAAGGGGGGCTGTGTGGTTCCCCTTCTTATTCTAATTTATTGGCCCTGATGACCACATCCCCCAGGGCCTGTCTCCTAATTATATTTTTTTGACCCCAATCCCCAGGGCCGGCCACTGTTTTTTATTATTTTTAAAAAATATATATTTATAGACACACCTAGGACATGCTGGACAAACCGTACGTACCTATCACCATGACGATTTGCGTGATATTCATTAAAAGGCGACTATGCATACAATGAATCCACGTGGAATGTATTTACACCACTAGTGAAGCTCTGACATGTCTGATGCCCTACCGTGCCTAATCCCGGTAGACACCCTTGTCGTTTATTTATACAAACATGGGTAGCTATTGACGGGCACATTTAATACACATGCACACCAAGCCATTCAAAGGGGATTCGACAAAAATTCGACCAAAACTATGCAAGAAACCCCCCTCACGGTCAATAAAACACACATCCACTGCCGGATGTGTAATACTTTTTATTTTACTCTCTGGAAAGGGGACGAACATCACTTGAGAGTCACAGCGCGCTCCTGGCAGAGCCCAATGCTGTGTTACACCCACCATTGCCTGCTGAGTGCCACACACCTCTGTGTTGTATTCCACTAGCTAGTGCATATGCTATGACACTCTCTAGCCCATGTGCACTGTAACACCACCCCGTGAATATGTCATGCCACACTTGTCTTCGCACGGGTTATATTGCCCCATCTAACGTGCCTTCCTCGATGCCTATGTTATAACGCACAGTGCTATGCCATACATATTACAATGTGGGATCCATATCTTTGTCACAGTGCATATGCAACGTTACACTCCCCAGCACATATTTTATATTACAACTTTAGAGACTAGTTGGGTTACACAACACTGCCCTGTGCATATTACACTCCAAGGCGCATATCGCATAGCACGCGCTAGTGCCTGTGCTATCTTGCGCTCTCCAATGAATCTGTAATTGCGCACAATGTATTGCATATTATATTTCACGCCGGTTCATCTTATATCACACTTTTTGGTGCATAGTTCATACCATACACTATATCTAGTTTTCATTTTCAATCGTGCTCTCAGGACTATGTTCTATATAACACTGTGTTCACCCACCCTTTTCACGGGCATTACATTTTGCGATAGGGGGTGGAGGGTCAGGGGGTGTTTCTGCCAAGTGAGCCCAGAGTCACAGTCACAAACGTCCTCTTCTTCCTGAATAAAAGTGAGTTTATGCTGCATACTTGTTCATATTTTAAGTAGTTCGCACAGACACACATTTTAAAAACAATAAAGTTCCTAATACCCGCCTTCTCTGAACAGTTAGCTTGCTGCCCCATCCACCTCCTCCCTATCCTCTGTTGTGTGAATCCATGGACTAGCCTCCTCCCTCCTGCCATGCATGGTCTGATGTGCTGCCACTGCCCTCAATTTAGTATGATGTACCAGTCCACTCCTCCTGCCCTCCATTGCCCAATTCTATGCCCCATCATTGACCTCCTGCTTAAACTCTGTGCTTAGCTTGCTGCCCCTATTCTCCTTCCCCCTGCCCTCCGATGTCTTTGTGCATGCCCCTGCTCCATCATTTTTGCCCACCATCTTCCATGGACCTGCCACTCCTATCTACTCTGAGTGTTCTGTTGAGCTGCCACTCCCCTCCCACCTGCCTAGCATTGTCAGATGACTGTAACCTGTCCCTGCCACCTCCACCCTGCCTGTCCACATGCCATGCCCCTATCCTCTTCCTCCTGTCCTACATGGTCCATTGTACTGCCACACCCTTCTGCCCTCCCTGGTCTGTTGTGCTGCAACTGCTCCTCCTGCCTGCCCTGTGCGGTCTGTTGTGAGGCCCCTTCCCCTGAACTTTCTTGTCTGTACACAGGTCCTGTCCCTCCCTTCTATCCTCCATCGTCCTTTGTGCATGCCCCTGCACCCTCCTTCTTGCCCATCATAGCCATTGTGCTGCCAATAACCCTCCGACTTGCCATGCATGGTCTTCTGTGCTGCCATGGCTCCTTCCCACCTTCCCTGTGTGGTCAGTTAGCTGTCCCTGACCCCCTCCCACCTTCCCTCCATGGTCTGTGTGTATGCCATCACAGTCTGTGTTGCTCTTCATGGCGTGTCTTGCTTCTAGTGCCCACCCTGCCTGACCTCCATGGCTATCTTGCTGCTCCTGCCCTGCCCCCTTGCCCCCAGCCCTGTGTTTACATGTGCAGACCCCTACTCCCTCCCTCCTGGCTTGTCTGTTCCATTGTAATGCCCCTGATCCGTCCCTCCTGCCCTTTATGGTCTGTTATGCTGCAGCTTTCTCTCCTGTATGTCCATTATGGTCAGCTAGCTACCATTGCCTCTTGCCCCTCTGTTCTCTGTTGTCCATGTGCATGGTCCTGTCCCCTCCCTCTTGCTTTCTATGGATTGTTGTGCTGCACTCCCATCCCGCATGCCCTGTGTGGTGTGTTGTGCTGCTGCAAACCCTGATGCCTGCCCTGCAGGGTCAGTTTGGTGCATCTCTCCATGTCCCTCCTGTCCTCTGTTATCCAAGTCCATGTCCCTACCCCATTTCCTTCCATGATCCAATGTACCATACTTGCGAACATTTTGAACTTGGTAAGAGGGAGATTTTGAAAAAAAACTGGGGTATTGATTTTCCCCTTTGAGTTACATTGAAAAAGAGGAGATTGTAGACAGGAGACAGATCAAATAATGCCCATTTGAGCTTAAAAACATTGGACGTTTCCTGGCTGAATCGGGTCTGTTGGCATGTATGGTTGTACTACCATTGCCTCTTCCTTCTGCCCACAATGGTATATTACATTGCCACAGCCTCTCTTGCAAGTCCTGTATTGTTGGTTTGTTGCCCCTGCCCCCCTTTCCACTGCCCTCCATAGTCTGTTGTGCTGCCACGGCCTTTCCTGCCTGCTCAGTGTGGTTAAATTGTTGCCTTTGCACCCTCCTACCTGCCTTCAATTTTCAGAGTCCGTGCCCCTGGCCTCTGCCTCTCAACAGTATCCTAATGAACAACTAGATTGCTAACATTCTATATTTATTACAAAAGTGTGGAACGCCTGACGTCATCTTGATGTAATCAAAACTGTAATACCTAGAGCATTTCCTTTAGAAATTACATATATAAGAGGGTCTTATTGGCAGCAAAATTATGGTTAGTGCTCTAAAAGACTAAAATAAGGACATATTTTCTGAGTTTTCAAATAGCGACAAAGCACTTTTAAATTATTTGTTAATCTTTATGTTTTTTTATCCAGTTGACCACTTGATTAAATGTTGCACTTAGGGGAGAGGATGTTGTGTTACTTCCAGAACTGCAGACTTTGCAACTGGGGAACCAGGTTGGAGTTTCTGCTTCAGCTCGACATTCTGTGATTCTGGTCAAATCACTTAGTATCCCCATGTCTACAACCAAAATGAATTTGTTCTTGTGTGATGTAACCAATGCTCATGTAAAGCACTCCAATACCTGACAAGTCTGCACTATATAACACTGCAAAAACACAAAATAATAAGTGTTTTGCACACTTCTGTCATTGGGCTATATTTGGGCTACATCTGGGTGATTTTGGGCTACATTTGGGCTCTTTTGTCTCGGGTGGCCATCTTGGGAGATTTATTTGTTTTGAAGTTTCCTAATTTCCTCATGTACTGCAGTCTCCTCAGTAGGAAATGCTTTCAGTTTTTTACTTTGATTCCATCATGAAGGTATTCAGATATGTCACACATTTGCCATAAATTCTGAATGTTAGCACTCTAGTTGCTCATTAGATCACTGTAGTAAAACTACTGTTCACCATGGAAGTCTGCTCCTGGTATTAAAAGTGCATGTTTCAGTCTGCATGTCAGAATTTTTTAATGAAATAGAAGAGGATTTGAGAAGTCACTCAAAATGTGCCCTCATTTTCTTTCTTCAGCATTAATAATAATTTCTATGGCAAAATGAACCCCCTCATTGTGTTCCTTTTTAAATTAAATGTTTTAAGTGTTACCAGTTTATTCCGATCAAGATGGCTTCAGGTGTGCTATACTTTTGTCATAATGAAGACAGTAAGCGCTCTAGTTGTTTTTAAGAACACTCTGGGACATTGTCATTGGGCTATACTTGGGCTACATCTGGGTGATATTTGGGCTACATTTGGGCTCTTTTGTCTCTGGTGGCCATCTTGGGAGACTTATTTGTTATGAAGTTTCCTAATTTCCTCATTTACTGCAGTCTCCTCAGTAGGAAATACTTTCAGTTTTTTACTTTGATTCCATCAAGAAGGCATTCAGATGTGTCACACATTTGCCATACATTCAGAATGTTAGCACTATTTTTGCTCATTAGATCACTGTAGTAAAGCTACTGCTCACCAGGGAAAACTGCTGCTGGTATTGAGAGTGCATGTTTCAGTCTGCATGTCAGAATTTTTTAATGAAATAGAAGAGGATTTGAGAAGTCACTCAAAATGTGCCCTAATTTTTCTTTCTGCAGCACTAATCATACTTTTTATGGAAAAATGAACCCCCCTCATTTTGTTCCTTTTTAAATTAAATGTTTTAAGAGTTACCACTTTAATCCAAGCAAGATGGCTTCAGGTGTGCCATATGTTTATCATAAGTAGGACTGTTAGCGCTCTAGTTGTTCTTTGGAACACTCTGGGAAGCTGCAGTAGAACACAAAGGAATCAACTGACAGTCTCTGCCCTTGTTGGATGTACATGTTGTATTGAGAATGTCAGACTTCATTCTCACATGACTGAGAAAGATAATGTGAATTTACAGAAAATAAGCTCTCAGTTTAGCTTATAGATCACCTTCCAAACCTCTGTGGGAAAAGCATGAGAAAATATTTTTCTCTCAATCATGACATCCCAGCAGAAGGCTTTTTCACATGGTCAAATCACCTTAGAACATACCACAATTCCTAAAATGAGTATGGTACCATCAACAAATGATTTATAATGTAACTAAAGTCTTAAAACCTTCTATTAACTGCAATGCTTTTTAATGAGGTGCTATCATGTATATTGGTCCCAAGATGGCTGCCAACACTTCTTGGATGAAGTGCTGACAGCCAATCAGATCTCAGGATGAGATGTGTGGTTAGGCTCCGCCCACATATATATATGATTTTACTTGTCTCAGGAACTACTGAACAGATTGACACCAGACCTGCAAAAGGCACTTCCCTGACCTGAGGACTACCTCTCTGCCAAATTTCAAGTAATTCTGTTCAGCCGTTCGGGCTGTACCTTGGACTAAAGGTCCCTATGGAAAATTGCATGGGGAAAATGTGTTTTGGGACCCCCCTTTTTTCTCAGCCCCCGCTTGACGAATTCCCCCGAGACTTTCAGGGTAGGAGCGGAGCGCCCCACCTATTTTGAAAATTTCGCGAGGATTCGTCAACCGGCGCCAAAGTTATTCCAAATAGAATGTTGCGGATTTCCTATGGAAACACGGTCCTAACTATAACTATCTACTGGCGACCGCCAGTAGATAATATGTATATATATATATATATATATATATCACGCTCAGAACTCCGTCTTTTTCTCTTCACTCTCGATCGGGTGCTCTCATAGCGGTGACGGACACCGCGTGTGTAATCAGGCTCGTGGTACTCTAAATGAAATACCAGCACTCACGGGAACAGTGTCTTCAGTTTATTGAAAGACAAGCCTCACGACAAAACGCGTTTCGGCTGCCGCCTTCGTCAATTGTGATCGGCGCGCGCGTTCGGTAAACAGAAATACATTTCATGTGTCATTACAATGAACATAGGACTTCCGTCAGTCCCGGAGTGGCAGCCATTATTAAATGTGCAAAATCTGCCATAAACTTAACATTTCTTGTTGTTTACAAATTACAACATCCCGCCCTGAATGGGCTTTCTTGAACAATGGAAACAAATTAATACATGTAAAACAATTACACCCTGGATGGGTTATATTGCTGCCCTAAAACTTCAGTGCTGCATCCTAAATTCAAAACAGATTCTTACTGTTACAGGTGAACGGACATTTCTTCTCCACTGTTTAAACCAAAAGGCATCCTGGTCTGGTTGTCTATTATGTGTCTTGATTCTAATCTTCTCAATTGAAGTTGTCTATCACCCCCTCTAACACTAGATGGTACATGATCTATGCAAAAGAAACTTAGCAAGTCCCTATTACTTTGATGACATTTTTCAAAGTGTCTTGCCACCGGGTAATTTACATCCTTGTTATTTATGGCCCTCAAGTGTTCAAGAATACGGATCTTGGTGGGGTGTATGGTGCTGCCTATGTAGCGCAAGCCACATGGGCACACCAAACAATACACCGTGAAGCGGGTATTGCAATTCAATAATTTGTTGATCTTTCTGGGGTGATCAAGACCAGGTATGCTGTAATTAGTGACCTTCCGACTATTTTTACATGCTCTGCATTTCGTACATGGAAAAAAGCCTGTAATCTTCCCAAAGGGTGGTGTCGTGCTCATTTTGTTACAATGACTCTGGACTAGATCGTCCCGTAGAGTCCTCGCTCTTCTGAATGTAATGAGTGGAGCTTTAGGTATCTCCCTACCAATAATGGGATCTGCTTTCAAAATGTGCCAGTTCTTTCTAAAAATTTCCCTGATAGTTTGGGCATCCTCTGAGAAATCGGTAATCATTCTGAAGTTGTTATTCTTACCTCTCTTACTACTTTTTTCCCTGTTTGTACTTCCTTCCTCGATAATCAGATCAGTTCTGGATTTAGCTTCAGCCTTTCTCTTGGCCACTTCTAGAATATCCTGATGGTACCCTCTAAGCCTGAATCTATTCATGCTCTCTTGTGCTGCGGAGACATAATCGCAGTTGCGTGTGCAGTTTCTCTTAATCCGAAGAAGTTCGCCATATGGAATGCTAGTTTTAGTTCTTTCCGAATGGCAACTTCGAGCATGCAACACGGAGTTTCCCGCGGTGGGTTTCCTGTGCAAACGGGTGCACAGTCTGCCCTCCGCGGTGAACACCGTGAGGTCCAGGTAGTTCACGGAAACCTTGCTTATCTCCCCCGCGAACTTGAGGTTAAGGTCATTGTTATTCAGTACTTTCACATATTCAAGTGCCTGTGTTTCTGTTCCTTTAAATACAATGAATAAATCGTCAATGTATCTGGTCCAACTTACGACCCTATGGGTCCAGTTACAATTGGACTCCGCCCAGGCGACCTGCTCCTCCCACCAGCCCACGAAAAGATTCGCGTAGCTGGGGGCGAAGCAGGTCCCCATCGCGGTACCTCGTACCTGTCTAAATAGGAAATCCTGAAACAGAAAAATATTATTGCTCAGGCAAAACGTTATGAACTCTATTAGCATGTTGTTATGTTCTACCAGATTAATGGAACGATTGCTCAGAAAGTACTTGATTGCCTCCAGTCCTTGCATGTGGTCAATACTGGTATATAGGCTAGAAATGTCAAGAGTCATCATTACATAATCGTTATCCCAAGGCATGCTTTCTACTTTGATCAAGAAGTCCTTAGTATCCTTGATGTAGGAGGTGAGGTTCGTCACGAATTCAGACAGGAAGAAATCTACAAAAGTTGACATATGTTCAGTCAAGCTTCCCAAAGAGGAAACTATGGGACGGCCAGGTGGGTTGATGGCGTCCTTATGCAGTTTCGGAAGGTGGTAAAAGGTTGGTACTTTAGGATGTTTACATTCCAGGAAGCCATACTCTTCTTTTGACAGCATGCCTTTATGGTACCACTTATTCAGAAGTGTTCGGTAGGACGCTATACTGCTCTCAAAATCCTTCCGTGTTACCTTTGCATAACTTGATTCATCATTGAGTTGTTTGAAGGCTTCACTTTGGTAATATTCCAAAGTCATCAACACCACATTGCCACCCTTATCCGATGGTTTGCATACAATCGTCTTATCTTCCTGCAGACTTTTAATTGCCTTTCTTTGGGTCGCAGTTATATTCCCACATTCCCTCTTTGCATTATTTCTGCCACGTAGTTTGATAAGTTCTTGTGTGACTGTTTCGGAGAAAACATCAATTGAATCTGCCGGCATCATGGGAACAAACCTCGATATGGGCTTGAAGGGGCTTCCCGGATTTATTTGCATTATTCCTGCTTTATCAATGGTTCCTGCGATATTAGGAATCAGTTCCCTCGGGTCTCCTTCCTCCTGGAGTTCTTCCAACACAGCCAGTGTTTCCAAGTCCCCCGCCACAAGATTGTCCATATCCAATTGGGTCGTTCTACCTTTATTCTGGGTAGATCCCTTTCCTTTAAAATACTTGGTCAGTTTCAGTTTTCTTGAAAATTTAAATAGATCGATCCTAGTCTGGGTATATTCAGATTTCTTTGAGGGGCAGAAGCCCAATCCAAGTTGAAGTACCTTCAATTCTGCATCATTCAATCGCCTTGGTGTCAGATTTACGACAGTGATCGTTTGTGATTCTACCGTCTCATCCCCCGTTTGCTCCGAGTTATCCGAGGCGATGCGGTACTGCTGCTTGCGCCAGCCGCCTCTCCTCGTCCGGCGTTTGCTCTTCTCCTTGGTTCCGAGGGTTTTCCTCTTCCGCCCCTGCCCCACGTCTGTCTTATGATCCGAAACTCCTCGTGAAAAGGGGTGATCGTCTCGCTTCCTGTAGGCTGAGGTTCTCTTTCGTCACCGCTCACATCCACGTCCGTTACTTCGGACTCAGAGGTATCTACTTGTTCAGTTGTTACTTTGTTCTTACTGCTTATTAGCTGTTTCCTGGATAAATTATATCGTTTGGCAAAAGTCAGAACGCGACCTTGTTCATAATCTCTCTCGTCGCGTTCGAACTTACTTTGTTTTCTCTGTCTGATTTTTTGTTCATATGATGCAATGCGTTTTTTCATCGCCTCTTTAAATTCATCCAGCTTACTCTTCTCGCAATCTTTTGCGATCTCTTTCTCTAGTTCCTTGATATCCTGTAATGTAGCTTCTCTATCAGCCCAAGCAAATTTGATAAGAATCAGTAACATCCCCTTGGATGAGGCTGCCGTGTGCTCCGCCCATTCTTCTAGGAGTTTCGGGTTGGGATTCTCGTATGCAGGAATTGTATAAATTCTCAAACCACGCGGAATCCTTTTCACATCTATATAATGTTGAAGTGAGGTGGCCTCCCACCATTTACGAACTTCTCGTTCATACAGTCTTTCAAGTCTTGTTAGTTGCTCTTTTAGTGGATTGGCACCTCGAGCTGTATTTTGCCCATTGCCGCCGTTATCACCTTCAGAGCGAAAATCTGTTTTTTTCTTTCTGAATATTTCGCTGGCTACCTCGCGTCGCGCCTCCTCATCAAACATATCCCTTCGAGTGTATGTTTAACTCAGTGCTTGCGTGGTGCGCTGTTCCCTCGATCTGCTGCTCGTAAAATAACAGTTACAATAACAGTTATAAAGTGTCCTACCGGGCTTCGAAGCGTGCTTCCTTCTTGTATATGCCGCCTGGTTCAGCTGCGTTGAAAGGATTCGCGTCAAGGTAGTATTTGATCAGCTGAGATAGCTGTCCCTTTTCGTCCGGTGAAACAATGTAGCAAGGATTGCTGGAGCAGCGGTGAAGAGAGATTTGAATCACGCTCAGAACTCCGTCTTTTTCTCTTCACTCTCGATCGGGTGCTCTCATAGCGGTGACGGACACCGCGTGTGTAATCAGGCTCGTGGTACTCTAAATGAAATACCAGCACTCACGGGAACAGTGTCTTCAGTTTATTGAAAGACAAGCCTCACGACAAAACGCGTTTCGGCTGCCGCCTTCGTCAATTGTGATCGGCGCGCGCGTTCGGTAAACAGAAATACATTTCATGTGTCATTACAATGAACATAGGACTTCCGTCAGTCCCGGAGTGGCAGCCATTATTAAATGTGCAAAATCTGCCATAAACTTAACATTTCTTGTTGTTTACAAATTACAACATCCCGCCCTGAATGGGCTTTCTTGAACAATGGAAACAAATTAATACATGTAAAACAATTAGCAATAACAATAGCGTCTCTTTAACACCAAAGTTCGAGTTATAATCAATTGGAGATTCCGTTTTCTGTGCAAACAAGATTAAGTGGCAGCAACACAATGCACTTAGCTAATTTTTAAATGAACAGTCTGCACTGAAGATAAAATTGATTATAACTCGAACTTTGGTGTAAAAGAGACGCTATTAAGCATAGATTGAAAGGCGCACCACTGAACGAACATGAATTAACAACATAGGTGCATTCTGGGGCCTGTAGGAGATAACCTCAGGACACGTGACCACATGGATTTAAGCAGTGACATTTTACATCAGTTTGAACTCACCTGTGAACAAGGCACGATCGCCGAAACGCGTCAGGATTGAATGAGTCTACTGGCTGCCAGTTTGATGATGAATAAAACAACAGCATGGTTTTAAATCGGAGTTGGGCTTCTGCAATTTTCTTCGCTTTGCATCTTTCAACAGGATTCTCCATTCCTGAAGGCAGAAGCCGCCCTGCAGGGTTGGAGGCCCCCGGTAATGGAGTTCTTTTTTGTGGATACTAATGAGGGGGCATGACCTGCTTGCCTGTGCACTAAGCATTGGACTTCCGTGGTAACATTGATTACGCAGGTGAGAAAGGGTGAAGAGGGAGGTTTTCCTCTCTCTGGAGATTCCGTTTTCTGTGCAAACAAGATTAAGTGGCAGCAACACAATGCACTTAGCTAATTTTTAAATGAACAGTCTGCACTGAAGATAAAATTGATTATAACTTGAACTTTGGTGTTAAAGAGACGCTATTAAGCATAGATTGAAAAGCGCACCACTGAACGAACATGAATTAACAACATAGGTGCATTCTGGGGCCTGTAGGAGATAACCTCAGGACACGTGACCACATGGATTTAAGCAGTGACATTTTACATCAGTTTGAACTCACCTGTGAACAAGGCACGATCGCCGAAACGCGTCAGGATTGAATGAGTCTACTGGCTGCCACTTTGATGATGAATAAAACAACAGCATGGTTTTAAATCGGAGTTGGGCTTCTGCAATTTTCTTCGCTTTGCATCTTTCAACAGGATTCTCCATTCCAGAAGGCAGAAGCCGCCCTGCAGGGTTGGAGGCCCCCGGTAATGGAGTTCTTTTTTGTGGATACTAATGAGGGGGCATGACCTGCTTGCCTGTGCACTAAGCATTGGACTTCCGTGGTAACATTGATTACGCAGGTGAGAAAGGGTGAAGAGGGAGGTTTTCCTCTCTCTGGAGATTCCGTTTTCTATGCAAACAAGATTAAGTGGCAGCAACACAATGCACTTAGCTAATTTTTAAATGAACAGTCTGCACTGAAGATAAAATTGATTATAACTCGAACTTTGGTGTTAAAGAGACGCTATTAAGCATAGATTGAAAAGCGCACCACTGAACGAACATGAATTAACAACATAGGTGCATTCTGGGGCCTGTAGGAGATAACCTCAGGACACGTGACCACATGGATTTAAGCAGTGACATTTTACATCAGTTTGAACTCACCTGTGAACAAGGCACGATCGCCGAAACGCGTCAGGATTGAATGAGTCTACTGGCTGCCACTTTGATGATGAATAAAACAACAGCATGGTTTTAAATCGGAGTTGGGCTTCTGCAATTTTCTTCGCTTTGCATCTTTCAACAGGATTCTCCATTCCTGAAGGCAGAAGCCGCCCTGCAGGGTTGGAGGCCCCCGGTAATGGAGTTCTTTTTTGTGGATACTAATGAGGGGGCATGACCTGCTTGCCTGTGCACTAAGCATTGGACTTCCGTGGTAACATTGATTACGCAGGTGAGAAAGGGTGAAGAGGGAGGTTTTCCTCTCTCTGGAGATTCCGTTTTCTGTGCAAACAAGATTAAGTGGCAGCAACACAATGCACTTAGCTAATTTTTAAATGAACAGTCTGCACTGAAGATAAAATTGATTATAACTCGAACTTTGGTGTTAAAGAGACGCTATTAAGCATAGATTGAAAAGCGCACCACTGAACGAACATGAATTAACAACATAGGTGCATTCTGGGGCCTGTAGGAGATAACCTCAGGACACGTGACCACATGGATTTAAGCAGTGACATTTTACATCAGTTTGAACTCACCTGTGAACAAGGCACGATCGCCGAAATGCGTCAGGATTGAATGAGTCTACTGGCTGCCACTTTGATGATGAATAAAACAACAGCATGGTTTTAAATCGGAGTTGGGCTTCTGCAATTTTCTTCGCTTTGCATCTTTCAACAGGATTCTCCATTCCTGAAGGCAGAAGCCGCCCTGCAGGGTTGGAGGCCCCCGGTAATGGAGTTCTTTTTTGTGGATATATATATATATATATATATATATATATATATATATATATATTCACTGAAAAAACCATAGGTTTCACACATGTTATAGTTAGCTGGACATTTTACTGATAAAAAACCAATGAAATTCCCCCGTTATAGTTACTGTAGGCAACTATAACTCACGCGACCGCAATCCTCTGCTGATGCTAATACTGTATTTAGACACTTATTTGCCCATGTCTTCTTCCATTAAATTTTAGCTATACATATATTACAAATATTTTTTTTTCATAAAGACACATATGTCATCAGCAGAGGATTACGGTCGCGTGAGTTATAGTTGCCTACAGTAACTATAACGGGGGAATTTCATTGGTTTTTTATCAGTAAAATGTCCAGCTAACTATAACATGTGTGAAACCTATGGTTTTTTCAGTGAATTTGTACGGTTTTTTAAATGCTAAGTTACTTTACGCCATTTGTGGCGTGCGCGCCCACTTAACGCAGTTCGTTCCATGCGCGCACGGTGCGCTTCGCGCACCGTGCGCGCACAATGAGCACGCGGTGCGCTTCGCGCACCGCGTGCCCACATTACGCTAGATGGGCCATGAACGCACGATGCGCTTCGCGCACCGTGCGCACATGGAGGACATATGATGAGCAAACTCTTAAATCTGCTTTTCATTTATTTATTTTTATTTTTTTTACCGTACGCTTACCGTAAGCTTACGGTACGCGTACCCCGTGATTTTTTTTAAAATCAATAAATGTTTTTTTTGTACTTTTCTGTCCTTCTTTGACCCCCTTACAAATGTTAGGGGGTCTGTAACTCTCCTCATTGCCCCCTTTCCTTGTTTTCTCTGTTTTTTTTCTGAGTGAAACACACAAAATGGCGGCCGCCGCTTCCTGGTTTCGGCCGATTCGAATGTTTACTAAGATCTATGGGCCAATCAGAATCTCCTTCGCGCACGCCATGTTTCTTCCGTACGCTTACCGTAAGCTTACCGTACGCGTACCCCGTGATTTTTTTTAAAAATCAATAAATGTTTGTTTTGTACTTTACAGTCCTTCTTTGACCCCCTCACAAATGTAAGGGGGTCTGTAACTCTCCTCATTGCCCCCTTTTCTTGTTTTCACTCTTTTTTTTTCAGAGTGAAACACAGAAAATGGCGGCCGCCGCTTCCTGGTTTCGGCCGATTCGAATGTTTACTAAGATCTAAGAGCCAATCAGAATCGCGCTCGCGCACGCCACCGTACGCTTACCGTAAGCGTACGGTAAGCGTACCGTAAGCGGGCTCAGATATATATATTGATTTAAAGGCTATTTTCTCAGAATCTACTGAACAGATTTACACCAAACCTACAAAAGGCACTTCCTTGACCTAGGGACTACCTCTCTGCCAAATTTTGAGTAATTCTGTTCAGCCGTTCGGGCTGTAGCTCGTTCTGAAGGTCCTATGGAAAAATGCATGGGAAAAACGCGTTTTGGGACCCCCCTTTTATCTCAGCCCCCGCTTGACGGATCCCCCCGAGACTTTCAGGGTAGGAGCGGAGCGTAGCGCCCCACCTATTTTGAGAAATTCGCGAGGATTCGTCGACCGGCGCCAAAGTTATTCAAAATAGAATGTTGAGGTTTTCCTATGGAAACGTGGTCCTAACTATAACTACCTACTGGCGACCGCCAGTAGGTAATATATATATATATATATATATATATATGTATTATCTAATGGCGGCCGCCAGTAGATAGTTATAGTTAGGACCATGTTTCCATAGGAAATCTGAAAATTCTATTTTGAATAACTTTGGCGCCGGTTGACGAATCCTCGCGAAATTTTCAAAACTAATGGGGCGCTCCGCTCAGCTCCTACCCTGAAAGTCTCGGGGGGATTCGTCACGCGGGGGCCGAGAAAAAAGGGGGGTCCCAAAACGCGTTTTCCCAATGCATTTTTCCATAGGACCTTTAGTCGAAGGTACAGCCCGAACGGCTGAACAGAATTACTTGAAATTTGGCAAAGAGGTAGTCCTCAGGTCAGGGATGTGCCTTTTGCATATATGGAGTCAATCTGTTCAGTAGTGCCTGAGAAAATTGCAGTTAAAGTACATAAATATCTATACCCGCGCACCGTGCGCGCACCCTAACGTGCGCGAGCGTAATTCTGATTGGTGGTTACATGTCAGTCAATGTTCGAATCGGTCGAAATCAGGAAGTGTCGGCCGCCATTTTGTTTGTTTTGAGTGCGAGAGTGAAAAAGGAAGGTGGCAAACGTGAAAAGGGGGCAGGGTAGAGAGTTCCTGACCCCCTAGCCTTTGTCAGGGGGTCCCTGAAGGACCCCGAAGGCAGAATTTTTTTAAATTTTTTTTTAAAAAAAATAGCGGGGTGCGCGCACCGTGAAACCCCCCCCAAATGATTTTTAATACGTAGTTTATTGTAAAATAAATATATAAAAAATATAATAATAAATACATAACTTAGCATTTAAAAAACCGTACAAATTCACTAACCATAGGTTTCACACACGTTATAGTTAGGAGTTAGCATTTAAAAAACCTTGCAAATTCACTTAAAAAAGCATAGGTTTCACACATGTTATAATTAGGTGGACATTTCACTCGTAAAAAACCAATGAAATTCCCCCGTTATAGTTAGTTCAGATAACTATAACTCGCGCGACCGCCACTCTATCAAAAGGATGATGTCATCAGTGATGTCATGAGTGATGCCACTGACCATGTCATGAGTGATGTAATATGTGACGTCATCAGCAGTGGATTGCGGTCGTGCGAGTTATAGTTATCTGATCTAACTATAACGGGGGAATTTCATTGGTTTTTTACGAGTGAAATGTCCACCTAACTATAACATGTGTGAAACCTATGGTTTTTTAAGTGAATATATATACATATATATATATATATATATATATATATATTCCAACCAATCCCGACTTCATTAAAAATCGGACACCGACACAGGAGTGCGCTTCTGCTATCCTGCTCAGGTTTATTATTCTCTCGCTTGACGCGTTTCGGCACACCTGCCTTGTTCACAAGATATATATATTCACTGAAAAACCATATGTTTCAAGGACGTTATAGTTAGTTGGACATTTGACTCATATAAAACCAGAGAAATTCGCCCGTTATAGTTAGTTGAGCTAACTATAACTTGTGTGCCCGCAATGCATCGCGTCGGGTGCAGCCTCCTTCTTGCGCTCGGTTCGTGATTGCCATGTGACCTTAAAGAAAAGCATTTGATTGGTTTATAACATTTCCCATTGTAATAGTTGGGGGACCCAACCCATTTTAGTCATTCTCTCTACAGCGTTTGATGAGAGACTCCTCTTCTGCTTACAGAGCTTTTTTGAAAACTTTTTCCTACATTCACATATCTGACAGTACACACAACATGCAACCATCGTCTTCATCAATATTCATGCTCTGTAAAGTAGCCTTCCACCTGTGATAGCCATGCATCTAAAAGCTACATAACAGAACTTTTACCCACTGCCAGAGGTAACATGGTTGCATACGCTGTCCACAGTACAATGTAATGCGGTACGGCCCAGGGGCAGTATGATGCATAGATAATGAACACACGGACACAGATAGATAGTGCAAGTGGGTACGGGCACGTGCGCTCGACTCCTTTTTATAACCAGGGTCACATATCCAGTGACGTCTGTGCTGAATGCGTGTGGGGTGAGTGTAAACCAGCCCTCAGGGAATGGTTGCTGCTAGCATCAACTACAACAGTAATCATTGGATCACACACAGAGATTCAATAATAAAAGGGTCAATAGTTTGTGCTGCAGTAAGGTAGGGACAGTAGATGTGAAATAATACACAAAAGATTCTATCGTAAAAGAACCATAACTTGTGGTATACTGAGATACAGGCAGTAGATCTAAAATAATACACAAAAAGATTGCATCATAAAGGGTACATCAGTTTTAGTGCACTCACATAGCCACATCAAAAGCATTCAGCAGCCAGCGATGATCCGTGCTGCGGGCGGACCGTACTAGAAGCAATGTCTGTTGCCTACAACACTACGGGCCCGATTCACAGAACTAACTTAAGACAAAATCCTAAACTTACTACCATTTTGGTATTCACAGAAGGCCCTTACTCATTTTGGTATTCACAGAAGGCACTTACTCATTTCGGTATTCACAGAAGTTAGGAGTCCTAACTTTAGGACTCCTAAATGCCTTCTGTGAATACCGAAAGTCTTAAAATTAGGATTTTTCTCAGTTTAGTAGTAGTAAAGTTAGGACTCCTAACTTTAGGACTCCTAAATGCGTTCTGTGAATACCGAAAGCCTTAAAATTAGAATTGTTCTCAGTTTAGTAGTAGTATAGTTAGGACTCCTAACTTTAGGACTCCTAAATGCCTTCTGTGAATACGGAACGTCTTAAAATTAGGATTTTTCTCAATTTAGTAGTAGTAAAGTTAGGACTCCTAACTTTAGGACTCCTAAAGGCCTTCTATGAATACCGAAAGCCTTAAAATTAGGATTTTTCTCAGTTTAGTAGTAGTAAAGTTAGGAGTCCTAACTTTAGGACTCCTAAACTGAGAAAAATCCAAATTTTAAGACGTTCGGTATTCACAGAAGGCATTTAGGAGTCCTAAAGTAAGGACAGCAAGGGCCCACAGAGGCACAAAGTCCTGTTTGCTGTACGCGAAGCAAAAGAAAATGTGTGCGGACCCGGTGGTGATGCGTATGAGTGGTGCGGACAGAGCGCACTGGAGCAGTGTCTTTTCCCTACAGGACTGCGTCATCTACAGTTGTGACTCAATCTGAATTGCAAACACTGCTGTCTGCAGTGTAGACCAGAGAGTGGTCAGCAAGAGCCCACAGCCATGTGGCGTTGACTTGATCTGTCCTGTTTGCCGTACGCGAAGCAACAAAAACCGTGTGCGGACCCTGTGATGATGCGTTTGCGTGGTGCGGAAAGAGCGCACTGGAGCAATGTCTTTTCCCTAGAGGACTGCGTCATCTACAATAGCGACTCGATCTGAATTTTAAACACTGCGTTGACTTGAGCTGCCCATTTTGGCATACGCGAAGCAAGAAAAACTGTGTGCGGACCCTGCGATCATATGTATGCGTGGTGCGGACAGAGCGCACTGGAGCAATGTCTTTTGCCTGCAGGACTGTGTCATCTACAATAGCGACTGGATCTGAATTGTGAATACTGCTGTCTGCAGTGTAAATTGAAGGCAGTAGTGAGCACAGTCTTCCATGAATAGTTTTGTTCACTTCCTCTTCACAAAATACAACAACATAAATTACACAAAACTCTGCAATAAATAAATCAAACGATTGGAATTGTGATCTCTGCTGTCCACTGTGAACACTGTTATTCAGTGTTCTTTACCATTACCAAGAAGAATTTGGTCCTTGTACTAGACCTATAAGTCATCATAAAAAACTTCTTCAAGCAAGTATACTAAAACGCTATTGTGTATATTTCATTAGACGTTGTAGTTAGTTGCCAACTGGATTCTGTAATTAAACAATCACCACTCGATCTGAATTTAAGCCCTGCTGACCGCAGTGTAGGCCAGAGGCAGTGGTCATTAACGCCTCACAGCCACGTGCCATTGGATTCGGAAGCACAGAGTTGGTTGCACCTGATCAGAGGGGGTACACACAAATCATCACAAACTTTAACTTCTGACATCCTGAACTTCTGTGAAAACCAACAAGCAGCAGGTAATATCGGACATCGTCCATTGTGGGATCAAGACACCGTTCCACTGTTGAGACCTAGAGTTGGTTACACCTGGTCGAAGGGACTACCTTCATCTGCACTCTCAGATATAGTTCTAACATCGTCCATTCTGAGATCAAGACCCCGTTCCACTGTTCGGACCTGCTATACCGTGGTGTACTCCAGCGACTGCAGTCAGCCAAGCCCAATGATCATGTGCAGCAGTTAGCTACGGAAGCACAGAGTCTGATGCACCTCAAAGGAGGGAGTTCTGTGAAAACCAAGCAGCAGGTAATATCGGACATCGTCCATTCTGGGATCAAGACCCCGTTCCACTGTTCGGACCTGCTGTACCGCGGTGTAGTCCAGCGACTGCAGTCAGCCAACCCTAATAATTATGTGCAGCACTTAGCTACGGAAGCACAGAGTCTGATGTATGTCAACGCAGGGACTTCTGTGAAAAACAACCAGCAGGTAATATCGGACATCATCCATTGTGGGATCAGGACACCGTTCCACTGTTGGGACCAAGAGTTGGTTACACCTGGTCGAAGGGAGTACCTTCATCTGCACTCTCAGATGCAGTTCTAACATCGTCCATTCTGAGATCAAGACCCCGTTCCACTGTTCGGACCTGCTATACCACGGTGTACTCCAGCGACTGCAGTCAGCCAAGCCCAATGATCATGTGCAGCAGTTAGCTACGGAAGCACAGAGTCTGATGCACCTCAAAGGAGGGAGTTCTGTGAAAACCAAGCAGCAGGTAATATCAGACATCGTCCATTCTGGGATTAAGACACCGTTCCACTGTTGGGACCTAGAGTTGCTTGCACCTGGTCGAAGGGACTATCTTCACCTCTACTCTCAGATGTAGTTCTAACATCGTCCATTGTGGGATCAAGACACCGCTCCACTGTTGGGACCTAGAGTTGGTTACAGCTGGTCGAAAGGAGTACCTTCATCTGCACTCTCAGATGCAGTTCTAACATCGTCCATTGTGGGATCAAGACACCGTTCATTGTTGGTACCTGTTGGACTACTGTGTTAGTAGTATACAGAGCACTCCATGGTGCTGGACCTCAGGCTGGACGCTATCTGCCTGTGTCATGGTAGCCAGCGTTGATCTCAGGAGCCTTCCCAGCTCGCAGACCTCGGCCCAGGAGCTTCCGCCGGCACGTGGTGGGTCCTCTTTCATATACGGCGGTGTCGAAAGGTGAACTGTGGGGCATATGTCCGTTGCAGCGGCCATGACGGTTTCTGGGTACCAGCAGGCTGAGAAGATTATTCCCGCAGCCACCTTCGCTCATGGCGTCAGCCTCGTGGTGGTGTACGCTGCGCAGACCTGACAGACACGTTCGCCATTCCGGAAAAGAACCACACCCAGAGAAACGTGCCTTTTATTCATACTCCTACGCTAGCCTTGCGTACACCGAGCTAGCCCACTATGCTAGCGATTTTGGGGGGGAAAGGGGGCACGTACGCGCTATGTTTTCGTAATCTTCCCTACTGACTTTACTATCATGGTTGCGTCCACTGTCCACTTCACTCAATAGACCATCAGTGTATGTTGACATGTACATGTCTGTGCTCTGCATACTCAAGTCTGTCCGGCACATCCCCTCAACACTTTGCATTGTATACTTTTATAATCGAGAATCACTTGCCACCTTCGCACATACTTTGCTCCCATCTCTCCCCGCATTCTGCATTGTGTGGCAGAGGTGCTATGTTTGCTTTGTGTAAATGGCTAGCCATGGTTCCCACTTTACGTAGTGTTGTTGTGTCTACTAGGTGTACATGTTTTTTGTCTTGTTGTATGCGATTATACAAGGTAGCGCATTTATTTACGATCAGTCGTTTCTCCCATTTACATATCGCTGTCTTAAAGAGGAAACCGAAGTTTTTCTCACAGATGAAAAGTGGGACCACAATGGCAGTCATTCATAACTATGCAAGAATGTCCAACTGCACAACGCTTCTAAGCTTACAGCCCCCAATCTTGCATGCTTTCTTAAAAGCACGCCAACTCCCACAATCAGACCAACATTCACACAGCTTTCTCACAGCAGTTATCTTCTTCTTAATGGCATGGACTGCTACGCAATGTGAGCTGGCATACCGTATGTCCTTACTGTTTCAAACCGGATATTTTCCTCTGTCAATCTCTATTCCCACCCACACAAAGTAACTCCCAAAGTTCAACTTGGCCTTCAATACCTACTTTGAAAACAGATTTTATTAAACGGAGCAAACTGAAAGTGCTTTTGTTTCAAAAGTGTCCCTCACTTCTCCAAAAGTAATTTATCGACTGCAGATAGCACGAACGTCAAGTAAAATACACTTCCTTTTAAATACGAACCTCCCATTACACTTTGTGAATTGTTACACAATTTTCAACACATCTGACATTTATCTGGCACACTTTTTTAACACTGTCTCCTCCGGCCTTCTCACCGGCTTTGAAACTGTTTTTAGTCTAATACCAGACTTCATTCATTCGATCATCTCTGGAATAACAGAAACAGTGCCCATAATTCTCACTCTGTTTGCGGCCATCCTACTAATATTTTAGCTTGTTAAAAATGGCTGCGCTCCCTGTGCTAATAAGCATGTCCGACAGAATACGCCTCTACACGAAGCTACATCAATACCATGAAAAAATGGAACAACTTTTTGGCTGCCTGCCTCTATCTATTATCGGAGCCAGCTACAACATGACATTTATTTACACATATACAATCTGCGTGCAACCATCTTTTTATTGCAAAATTTGCCCAATCGACTTGCGAATGGATCTATGCCTTGCCAACATCCCAGCCAACGATCCCGATATACAGCAGGTAATGGAGTATCTTGAAAACCATGAACTTGATTGTTCGGGCAGTGGAGAAATGGCGGATGCAACGCAAAAAGGTATCCTGGTGAAATGGGATTTCTGCGCAGCTGCGAAAGATTTCCTGCAACGTGTGACCTTTGACCACATCGCAGATTGCCTGCCAATTCAAATTGCTGCTCCAGCATTTGAGGAACATTACTGTCCCTTCGAGGATATGAATTAGATTGCTTCGCTTTTCTCACACAATGACAACAATTGCCTCTTGGAACATTACGCATCTCAAGCCGCTGAAGAACTTCCGGACTGCAATCTCCAAGGCTTGTAAGAAATTCACTTTATTCTTGGATTGATTTTTTCCAACTTTGTTTTACTTCTTCCTATTAAATTTTTTAATACACTTCAATTGAACTATTTTCATATAATAACTTTCTAAGTATGCTTAGGCATTTGAACTCTATTTTCATTATTGGCCCTTACGTCTCTACACTAACCAGGGATGGATGCTTTATGGCCTATGCAAATACGCTCTTTACTTGCTAAATTAGCCTAAACCCGACATTCATTTTGAAACCATATCTATTCTTTGTACATACGTCTCTCTGCCTGCCTGTTATCCACAAAGCCCTTTCACACAAATTAGCTCATCCTCAGCCTCTGCTCACGAGCTGGCGATCAAGATCAAAAAACATGGCATTGTTTAGGGACTGGTTGGCACAGTTTGGTAATCGTATCCTACCTTTATTTTCATTCTACAATTTACAGTCATTCATGTCTAATAGGTATTGTTTATGTCACATGGAACTGTAACATGTAATGTGGAATTGACTGATGCAGGAGCATAGGTTTGAATACAGCAGAAGCGTTTGGAGTTTGCCTCAGTTGGATGCCTTAGCTCTTACACCAGTGGTTCCATTTATGGCACTTAAATAAAGACACTTATTATATAACTTGCAGACTCCATCGCTTTATCCCACTCAGCCACTTTCTTAAACAAACCTGATTTCACCATTTGTCTTCTGTGGCATTGCAATATTCTGCATTATATTCTTCATGATTATTTCTTTATTCCTGCTTGCTAAAACACTCCATTCGAGTCTTCAGAACGGTAGGGGTGAGTAGTTTGCTTCCCACTCCCGCTCTAGTCTAAACCCATACTAACACCACTTGCACAGCTATGCTACAGCGGCCAATATGCTACAGCACCCAGAGCACATCAGTTTACAGCAATCGGCTCACGGTTTCATCCCCGAGTGTACCGGCATCTCACCTCAGCACCATCTCACTCTGGGCAAAACAGCACTTTCACACCGCTTGGGGTGAATACTTCGCTTCACACTCCCTGTATAGCCTACCCTAACCACCCCACAGAGCTCACAGCGCTATAGTATAAACCCATACTAAAACCACTTGCAAAGCTATGCTACAGCAGCCAGTATGCGACAGCGCCCAGAGCACATCAGTTTACAGCAATCAGCTCACGGTTTCATCCCCGAGTGTACCGGCACCTCACCTCAGCACCATCTCACTCTGGGCAAAACTGCACTTTCATACTGCTAGGGGTGAATACATTGCTTCACACTCCCTGTGTAGCACACCCTACCCACCCCACAGAGCTCACAGCGCTCCTACCCTCCTCTTTCCTACTCTTTTTGCCCTTTTTTCCCCTTACCCGCGTCAACGGAATCACAAATTGGCTGCCAACACTTCCTAGTTGCAACCGCTCACAGCCAATAAGCAGCAAGCTCGTGCTCGTAACCCCTCAGCCAATCAGAAGGCAGAATTCCCAAATATCGATATCTGTAAATTTCAATATTTCTCCAAACCCACTGAACGGATTTACACTAAATAAAAAAAAGTGTGCTTTCTAGACCAAGACCCTTCTCCCTGCCAATGTTGGGGTAATTCTGTTCACCCGTTCGACCTGTAGCCTTGTCTAAAGTTTCCTATGGAAATTGCATGGAGAAAATACGTTTCGGGACCCCCTTTTTTCTCGGCCTCCCCTTGACGAATGACCCCCAAACTTTCAACATAAGAGATGATATGAACAAAGAATTAGTTTAGAAAATGTCATGAAGATTCATCAAACGACGCCAAAGTTATAACCAAAACAAAAAATGCTCTTCCTATGGAAACTTGGTCCTAACTATAACTACCTACTGGTGACCACCAGTAGGTAATATATATATATATATATATATATATATATTTATCCAAAAACAAAGCTGCTCCCAGCATTGAGGCGCCACACACTTCATGTTTGAATATCCTTTATTGGAGCTTTCACAGGGATGGAGCAGCGTGCAGCAAAACTTCTTCTTCAGCCTTTTAATCCATACGCGTTTCGGGAGCCATCTCCCTTGGTCACTGGCACAGGCAATATCGGAGCGCGGCAGCAATGTTCACAGCGCAGCTGCGCTGATTTTAAATGTTTCCGCCCTGTGGGCGTGGGCAGCAGGTGCATGCTGGTACCTGGAGTTCTTTTTTAGTAATGTTGCCGTGAATCTCCGTAATTTATTAAAATTCCACAGTGGGTAGTTAATACTGACACCCCATTCACAGCCCTGAAATTTCCAAGCTCCAACTGGACACGGAGTTCCTGCAACGTCTCTTCCTCTTTTACGTTGCGGACCGGCTCTTCCGCCGCGGGGCACCTCTCGGTCCGAGCAAGACCGATTTATATCCAAAAACAAAGCTGCTCCCAGCATTGAGGCGCCACACACTTCATGTTTGAATATCCTTTATTGGAGCTTTCACAGGGATGGAGCAGCGTGCAGCAAAACTTCTTCTTCAGCCTTTTAATCCATACGCGTTTCGGGAGCCATCTCCCTTGGTCACTGGCACAGGCAATATCGGAGCGCGGCAGCAATGTTCACAGCGCAGCTGCGCTGATTTTAAATGTTTCCGCCCTGTGGGCGTGGGCAGCAGGTGCATGCTGGTACCTGGAGTTCTTTTTTAGTAATGTTGCCGTGAATCTCCGTAATTTATTAAAATTCCACAGTGGGTAGTTAATACTGACACCCCATTCACAGCCCTGAAATTTCCAAGCTCCAACTGGACACGGAGTTCCTGCAACGTCTCTTCCTCTTTTACGTTGCGGACCGGCTCTTCCGCCGCGGGGCACCTCTCGGTCCGAGCAAGACCGATTTATATCCAAAAACAAAGCTGCTCCCAGCATTGAGGCGCCACACACTTCATGTTTGAATATCCTTTATTGGAGCTTTCACAGGGATGGAGCAGCGTGCAGCAAAACTTCTTCTTCAGCCTTTTAATCCATACGCGTTTCGGGAGCCATCTCCCTTGGTCACTGGCACAGGCAATATCGGAGCGCGGCAGCAATGTTCACAGCGCAGCTGCGCTGATTTTAAATGTTTCCGCCCTGTGGGCGTGGGCAGCAGGTGCATGCTGGTACCTGGAGTTCTTTTTTAGTAATGTTGCCGTGAATCTCCGTAATTTATTAAAATTCCACAGTGGGTAGTTAATACTGACACCCCATTCACAGCCCTGAAATTTCCAAGCTCCAACTGGACACGGAGTTCCTGCAACGTCTCTTCCTCTTTTACGTTGCGGACCGGCTCTTCCGCCGCGGGGCACCTCTCGGTCCGAGCAAGACCGATTTATATCCAAAAACAAAGCTGCTCCCAGCATTGAGGCGCCACACACTTCATGTTTGAATATCCTTTATTGGAGCTTTCACAGGGATGGAGCAGCGTGCAGCAAAACTTCTTCTTCAGCCTTTTAATCCATACGCGTTTCGGGAGCCATCTCCCTTGGTCACTGGCACAGGCAATATCGGAGCGCGGCAGAAATGTTCACAGCGCAGCTGCGCTGATTTTAAATGTTTCCGCCCTGTGGGCGTGGGCAGCAGGTGCATGCTGGTACCTGGAGTTCTTTTTTAGTAATGTTGCCGTGAATCTCCGTAATTTATTAAAATTCCACAGTGGGTAGTTAATACTGACACCCCATTCACAGCCCTGAAATTTCCAAGCTCCAACTGGACACGGAGTTCCTGCAACGTCTCTTCCTCTTTTACGTTGCGGACCGGCTCTTCCGCCGCGGGGCACCTCTCGGTCCGAGCAAGACCGATTTATATCCAAAAACAAAGCTGCTCCCAGCATTGAGGCGCCACACACTTCATATATATATATACTCACGCGATCGCAATCCTCTGCTGATGACGTCAGATATTACATCACTGTATTTAGACACTTATTTACCCATGTCTTCTTCCATTAATTTTTAGCTATACATATATTACAATTTTTTTTTATATATACATATATTACAATTTTTTTTTCAGAAAGACACATATGTCATCAGTGATGTAATATCTACCGTACGCGCACGCTACGCGTACTCGGCGATTTTTCGCAAAACAATTAAAGGAAATTTTGGCCCTTGGGGGTCCTTCTGGGACCCCCTGACAAAGGCTAGGGGGTCAGGAACTGTCCACCCTGCCCCCTTTTCACGTTCTCCACCTTTGTTTTTCACCCCCTCAGACTGCGAGAGACAAAATGGCGGCCGACACTTCCTGGTTTCGACCGATTCGAATGTTTACTAAGATCTAACAACCAATCAGAATCGCGCTTGCGCACGGCAGCAGGCGCGTACGGTAAGTTTTACCGTACGCGCACGGTAAGTTTTACCGTACGCGCACGGTGCGCGCTTATAGATATATATATGCTTTTAAATGCTATTTTCTCAGGAAATACTGAACAGATTTACACCAGACCTGCAAAAGGCACATCCCTGACCCGAGGACTACCTCTCTGCCAAATTTCAAGTAATTCTGTTTCATTCGTTGGGGCTGTAGCTTGGACTAAAGGTCCTATGGAAAAATGCATGGGGAAAACGCATTTTGGGACCCCCCCTTTTTCTCAGCCCCCGCTTGACGAATTCCCCCGAGACTTTCAGGGAAGGAGCGGAGCGGAGCGCCCCACCTATTTTGAACATTTCGCGAGGATTCGTCAATCGGCGCCAAAGTTATTCCAAATAGAATGTTGCAGATTTCCTATGGAAACACGATCCTAACTATAACTATCTACTGGCGACCGCCAGTAGATAATATACATATATATACATATATATATATATATATATATATATATATATATATATATATATATATATATATATATATATACATATGTATTACCTACTGGTGGTCACCAGTAGGTAGTTATAGTTATAGAGTATAACGTCCCTGAAACCTTTGTTTTTTTCAGTGAATAAAAAAATATATATAAATATATATATATATTTATATATGTTTTTTTATTCACTGGAAAAAACAAAGGTTTCAGGGACGTTATAGTTAGGCTCAGGTTCCACTCATACAAAACCAGTAAAATTCAGCAAAATCACTAACGCACCCACTCACATCCCCATGGATCCTTTCATACACCCACTCCCACACAACCATACACAAACCCAGTACTTGCACACACAGGGGCCGATTCACAGAACTAACTTAAGACAAAATCCTAATCTTACTACTTTTGGTATTCACAGAAGTTAGGATTTTGTCTTAAGTTTGTCTTAAGACAAACTTAAGACAGACTTAAGACAGACTTAAGACAAACTTAAGACAAACTTAAGACAGATTTAAGACAAACTTAAGACAAACTTAAGACCGACTTAAGACAGACTTAAGACAGACTTAAGACAAACTGAAGACAAAATTCTAACTTAAGTCTGTCTTAAGTCTGTCTTAAGTTTGTCTTAAGTCTCTCTTAAGTTTGTCCTAAGTTTGTCTTAAGTCTGTCTTAAGTCTGTCTTAAGTTTGTCTTAAGACAAACTTAAGACAAAATCCTAACTTCTGTGAATACTAAAAGTAGTAAGTTTAGGATTTTGTCTTAAGTTAGTTCTGTGAATCGGGCCCACACTCACTGATTCATCGATCTACATATAAATCTACTCACTCACCCATATGGCCACACATACACTGAATCAGTCATCCATAGAGCTACTCACACAACCAATCACTCACCCACACAGCCATACACAGACTCACTCACCAGTACAGCCCCTCACATACACATACTCAATAACCCATTCAGCAACAGTCATACAGGCAGCCACACAACCCCCCCACCTACCCACACAGATAATCAAACACTCATACAGGTACTCAGACAACCAATCAATCACCCTAACAACCACTCATGTACACACTCACATACCCATACAGCCACTTAGACACCAACTGACAGACTGATATAAACATTCCCACAAACAGTCACTCATCTATACAATCACTGAGACACATAATCAATCACTTGTACTGTTAGTCACACATCCACTGAATCATCCATTCAGGCACTCATACACCCACTGATTCACCAATACACCTTGGTATATATATTTAACACTCATAAACTTTTTTAAAACACTCACAGTCACTGGATGATGTATCAGTGATGTCCTTAGAGATGTCATCAGTGATGTCATCGGTGATGTCACTGGCCATGTCATGAGTGATGTAATATGTGAGGTCATAAGCAGTGCAGAGTTATAGTTAGCTCAACTAAGTATAACTACTGAGTTTCACTGGTTTTGTAAGAGTGAAACCCGAGCCTAACTATAATGTCCCTGTAACCCTAGTTTTTTAGTGAATTTCTACAATTTTTTAATTCCATTTCCTAACTATATTATCCCTGTAACCTTTGGGTTTTTTCACTGAATATATGTATATGTATATTTTACCTAATCACTTGCTGGTGGTCGCCAGTAGGGAGTTATAGTTAGGACCTTGTTCGATAGGCAGAGAGTTTTGGTTTTGCCAATAACTTAGGCTCTGCTTTACAAATCTTCAAAAAAGTTTCAAAACCTTTCCTTTAGTTTGTTCAGCTGCTGTGTTGAAAGTTTCCCTCAAGCGCAGGCCGAGATAAAAGGGGGTCCCAATATGCAATTCCTCCATGCATTTTCCCATTGGAATTTTGAACACGACTACATACTGAACCTCAGTACGAAATGACACCAAATTTGCCAGAAAGTTAGATATTGGTCCAGAATTTTGTTTTTTGTGATTTGGTGTAAATCCTTTTGGTAGTTTTACAAATATTTAAGGTTAAAAAATATAGATATCTAGGGACGCAGAGCCTTGCAGTGGACTCGCTGATCCACAGTCCTATGCTGAAATTTGACTGACTGCCAACACTTCAACCAGGAAATGTTGGCAGCCATCTTAGGACTGGGTTTGAAGCCGGATCCCACAAAAAATTTAAAACATGAAGAAAAGGGGGCAGGATAGGAATACCCTGACCCCCTAGGTGTGGTGGCCTGTGTCCCACAGGGACCAAGCCGGAAATTAAAAGCATTTTTTAAAATGCTATTTTGCAGTGAATTCAAGAGTGGATCCGCTGATCCATGGCAAAATTGGAAAAAAACATGAAAGCTCCGTGCACCTTTTTCAGGAAGCCCAGGGTGGGCCAACTCCCGGGGGCATGTAAAATAAAAAGGAGGGGGCACATGGGGCCCCCCTCCTAGGGTTATAAAACCTCAGGGACAACCATCTCCATGGGGTATCACTTATAAATTATGCGGGGGGACCACCACCTCACAAGTGCTCTTTATGAAATTAGTGTGGGAAAGTCCTGTGCGGCCTCCCCTGCAGCCCCGGGGACCGACAACTCCCGGGGCTAATACTAATGCAATAGGGGGGCCTCATGAAACCCTTCCATGCCCCAGGGACCACCACCTTTCCGGGGCCAAAATACATTTTTTCAAATGGGAGAGGGGCGTGCGGATACATGCGCCCCTTGACACATGTATGTTTACTCACACGTAAATGTACTCTTGCACTTCGTTGTAATCTGTACTATTCACCATTTCTGAGGGTAGATTTGCACTTAAGTGTATACTTGCATGTATCCATTCCATGATATATAGGTGTGGCAACATCTAAGAGTTAGTTTACAAGTGAAAAGTTACTGCCAGTAACTTTTCATAACATAAGCAGAGATCTTTGACATCTGAGCAGATATCTCACCATGGAAAAGTGTAGGGAAATTATTAATGTATATTAATGCATTTAATAGATATATACAGTTTTTAAATGTAAATTAAAATGATAAAATATTTTAAAATAATTATTAATAATCAAGAATTAATCAAATAAAATGTTACAACACGTTAAATCATGAAATTAAACCTTTATTAAATGTGTAATTGCCTAAAATATACTACTTTAGTTTACAAATATTGAACATTTTATTGAATATTGAATTTCTTGAACATGATTGAAAACACTCCCACCCACAGTAGCATATTAATAAATAATCAATATCTGCTAATGTAAGTAAGTTATTTGTTTAATTAATTTACATGAATTTAAAATGTTTCATATTGTTTTAAAAATGTAATTGAATTTTTAGTTATTTATCAATGCTTTAAATATGAAGGGTCTGATTCACAAAAGTAATATGAGACAAAATCCTAACTTTACGACTTTCGGCATTCACAAAAGGGATTTATGAGTTGTAAAGTTAGGATTCGTAGCTTTAAACTCGTAGTTTTAAAGCACAATCCTCTTTCCTGTGGGCCCCATTGCTTTTAAAGGTACACTCTTACATTTCAGTGTAGACATAATGACTCCCCACAACATGCCAAAAGGTAATCAACGAAAATCATTGTCAACACCCAACAAATTGGTGTCATGTAGAAATAATAAATAAATGTGGCCGAATGGGAAAGAAAATATAAAATAAAACAGTCATTAACCGAACGAAAAATAATTTTTCACCATGAAATACAAAAACACACATTCCCGGGTTACTGCAAGTTTAAAAAGCAAAACCACAGTTGTGAATATGCATGAATGACATGCTTTCCAATTCAACGTGCCAGTCGGCTACTGCCACACAATGGAGTCTAAGTAAATATCTAAGTCAAAATGTTTAGTCCCGTGAATTACAATCATGCGAAATAACAGCGATCAGGGTATCAGTACTGGGTTCAAAGTCCCACAAGTTCCCATCAATACTCAGAACAATGACCCCATAAGTAAAAAAAGTAACCAAAGGAAAAGAAGGAAAAAGACAGGAAAAATTGCCAGAAGTACGGTACAAGATGTATATTGAAGTATTGTACCCAGGAGTTAGATCCAACAAGAAATGGAAGCCACCCCTGTAGAGATTAAAAGGTGGGAAACAGGTAATGAAACGATAGCTGAGAAGGGACAGCGGAGAAAAGAGAGCGTATGAGATGGAGCGGGCTGTTCTAGAACATCATGACGTCGGTAAACCATTCCTCCACTACTCAGCCCAGATTTACATGGAGCCCCTCATCCTGGTTAAGGCCTCCCGAATGTTTGCTGTGTAGACGGACGATGTATCTTGACTCTAGTCTCCTCAGTGCATGCTCCCTATCTCCCCCTCTGGTGCGTGCCGGTATCCTATCAATGCCAAAGAAAGAGATCTTTAGATCATTGGTGTTAGGGCCATGCAGCATATTACAATGTCAGGCCATGGGATATGAGGCATCATTATTCCTGATAGCTCTCAGATGTTCCAAGATTCTTATTTTGACTGGAAAAATGGTGCTGCCCCCATAACGAAGGCCACATACACAAATTAGAACATACACAACAAAATCAGTGTTGCATGTGATGAAATGCCTGATTGTATGCTCCCTGCCACTAGGTAGTGATACCATTTTGACATTAGTGCTGTGTATGCACGCCTTGCATTTGCCGCTCTTAAGGAAACATGGGAGTTCCCTCAACCAGGTACTTCCACGTGGTTGCCCTGTTTCATCACAGGAGTGCACAAGCATGTCCTTAACCCCTTCAGCGCTCATGACGGAACCACTCCGTCATGAGCCACGGGTGCCGTGTGCTCATGACGGAGTGGTTCCGTCATGCTGCGGCCGTTGGCCGCCGCTCCTCCCACGCTGCGCTGATTCCCCGCCTGTGCGGGCGATTAGCGCAGTGGGCGGAGTCATGACGGAACCACTCCGTCATGAGCACAGCTCAACCGTGGCTCATGACGGAGTGGCTCCGTCATGAGCACAGCGCCACCGTGCTGCCCCCAAACCCCCCCCCAGCACTGCGGCAGAATTCCCGCCGCAGCCAAGGGGTTAAGGGAGCTGCTTCTTTGATATGTGATCTGTGGATTGGGGCTAACCAGCTTCCCAATGATACAATCTGACATCACTAGATGCTCGTACCTATGCAGATTTGGAGTTATAGGTGGTTATCAGCCTTGATATTTGTTCTCTTTCCCTCTTTGATTTGGGTTTCAAAAGACTGCTATGGTCTACACTCTCTGCTATATATATATATATATATATATATATATATTCACTGAAAAAACCATAGGTTTCAGGGGTGTTATAGGTAGCTTGACATTTCACTTGTACAAAACCATTGAAATTCCTCCGTTAAAGTTAGTTCTACTAACTATAACTAGCGCGCCCGCAATCCACTGCTGATGACGTCACATATTACATCTACTAGATGATGTCATCAGTGATGTCATCAGAGATGTCATTTGAGATGTAATCAGTGATGTCATCAGTGATGTCACTGACCATGTTATTTACACTCTTTTTGTTTACGCACTTGCGTTTGTAAACTTTGAGGATTTCTTTCTTTCTCACTTTGAGTGTCTTGAAGTCTTTTGTTTATTACATTGCTCGAATAGCGAGCAACGCTTGGTCCACTTTCTATGTTTATTCATTTTAAATGGAGGACGAGTGTTATACTTTCTGTGGCCAGTGAAGAAGAGCGTCTGCTCGAAACGCGTAGCCAATAAAACCCTTTTTTTGAATTAACGGACCTTGGAGTGCGAGTATTCCTTTGGATTAATTGCGGTGGAATCTTCATCAATATATATATATATATATATATTCACTGAAAAAACCATAGGTTTCAGGGGTGTTATAGGTAGCTTGACATTTCACTCGTACAAAACCATTGAAATTCCTCCGTTAAAGTTAGTTCTACTAACTATAACTCGCGCGCCCGCAATCCACTGCTGATGACGTCACATATTACATCTACTAGATGATGTCATCAGTGATGTCATCAGTGATGTCATTTGAGATGTAATCAGTGATGTCATCAGTGATGTCACTGACCATGTCATGAATGATTTAATATGTGACATCATCAGCAGTGGATTGCGGGCTCGCGAGTTATCGTTAGTAGAACTAACTATAACGGAGGAATTTCAATGGTTTTGTAGGAGTGAAATGTCCAGCTAACTATAACACCCCTGAAACCGATGGTTTTTTCAGTGAATTTCTAAGGTTTTTTAAATGCTAATTCCTAACTATAACATGTCTGAAACCAATGGTTTTTTCAGTGAATTTCAAAGGTTTTTTAAATGCTAATTGCTAACTATAACATGTCTGAAACCTATGGTTTTTTCAGTGAATTTCAAAGATTTCTTAAATGACAATTTTTAAATATAATAGCAATATTTATTTTTTTGATACTGATTTTTGACATTTTTTTAACTATTTTTTTTACAGATTTTATTTTTTAAATGACATTATATATTTTTAATATAAATGGAAAAAAAACCTTCAAATATTTAAACTCTAATTTTTTTTGTTTTATATATTTTTTAAATATATTTATATTATTTTTTATATTGTTTTTTATTTCCAATTTTTTTTGGGAAGTCGCGCACCCAAAGCGTACCTTTCTTGATCGCTGCGTGGAACCTAGCCGCCTTTTTAGGATTGTTGTGTAGGATCCGTGTAGGATGTGCGATGGGTGCGTATCGTCCTGCGCGATTGCTATGCAACCGGTACGCGACTCCAGGCGCATACGCGACACATACGTATTACTTTACGCGATGCTCGTGTGCTTTCGCGTGATGTCATATACGTGTTCGATACGTTAGGAGTCGTGCACGCAGCGCGTGCACAACAGGGGGCCGTGCTGAGCGCCGCGCTGGGTGCGCGATTCCTAATTTGCCCGTAAAAAACAAATTTGCACCTATCACTAATTTCTATTCTCCCCGGAGACCCCATCCCCCGGGGCCTATATACAACGTTGGGGACCGTTTTGCACACTTCTGTCATTGGGCTACATGTGGGCTACATCTGGGTGATATTTGTGCTGCATTTGGGCTCTTTTGTCTCTGGTGGCCATCTTGGGAGATTTATTTGTTATGAAGTTTCCTAATTTCCACATTTACTGCAGTCTCCTCAGTAAGAAATGCTTTCAGTTTTTTACTTTGATTCCATCAAGAAGGTGTTCAGATATGTCACACATTTGCCATAAATTCTGAATGTTAGCAATCTAGTTGCTCATTAGATCACTGTAGTAAAGCTACTGCTCACCAGGGAAGTCTGCTGCTTGTATTGAAAGTGCATGTTTCAGTCTGCATGTCAGAACTTTTTAATGAAATAGAAGAGGATTTGAGAACTCAAAATGTGCCCTAGTTTTTCTTTCTGCAGCCCTAATCATACTTTCTATGGCGAAATGAACCCCCTCATTTTGTTCCTTTGCAAAGTAAATGTTTTAAGTGTTACCACTTTATTCCAATCAAGATGGCTTCAGTTGTGCCATACTTTTGTCATAAGTAAGACTGTTAGCGCTCTAGTTTTTCTTTAGAACACTCTGGAACATTCTGTCATTGGGCTATACTTGGGCTACATCTGGGTGATATTTGTGCTACATTTGGGCTCTTTTCTCTTTGGTGGCCATCTTGGGAGACTTATTTGGTATGCAGTTTCCTAATTTCCTCATTTACTACAGTCTCATCAGTAGGAAATACTTCCAGTTTTTTACTTTGATTACATCAAGAAGGCATTCAGATGTGTCACACATTTGCCATAAATTCAGAATGTTAGCACTCTAGATGCTCATTAGATCACTGTAGTAAAGCTACTGCTCACCAGGGAAGTCTGCTGCTGGTATTGAAAGTGCATGTTTCAGTCTGCATGTCAGAATTGTTTAATGAAATAGAAGAGGATTTGAGAAGTCACTCAAAATGTGTCCTAATTTTTCTTTCTGCAGCACTAATCATACTTTCTATGGCAAAATGAACCACCTCATTGTGTTCCTTTTTAAATTAAATGTTTTAAGAGTTACCACTTTATTCCAATCAAGATGGCTTCAGGTGTGCAATACGTTTGTCATAAGTAGGACTGTTAGCGCTCTCGTTGTTCGTAAGAACACTCTGGGACATTTTGTCAGTGGGCTATACTTGGGCTACATCTCGGTGATATTTGTGCTACATTTGGGCTCTTTAGCCTCTGGTGACCATCTTGGGAGACTTATTTGTTAGGAAGTTTCCTATTTCCTCATTTACTGCAATCTCCTCAGTAGGAAATACTTTCAGTTTTTTACTTTGATTACATCAAGAAGGCATTCAGATGTGTCACACATTTTCCATAAATTCAGAATGTTAGCACTCTAGTTGCTCATTAGATCACTGTAGTAAAGCTACTGCTCACCAGGGAAGTCTGCTGCTGGTATTGAAAGTGCATGTTTCAGTCTGCATGTCAGAATTTTTTAATGAAATAGAAGAGGATTTGAGAAGTCACTCAAAATGTGCCCTAGTTTTTCTTTCTGCACCACTAATCATACTTTCTATGGCAAAATGAACCCCCTCATTTTGTTCCTTTGAAAATTAAATGTTTTAAGTGTTACCACTTTATTCCAATCAAGATGGCTTCAGGTGTGCAATACGTTTGTCATAAGTAGGACTGTTAGCGCTCTAGTTGTTCTTAATAATACTCTGGGACATTCTGTCATTGGGCTATACTTGGGCTAAATCTGGGTGATATTTGTGCTACATTTGGGCTCTTTTGTCTCTGGTGGCCGTCTTGGGAGATTTATTTGTTATGAAGTTTCCTAATTTCCACATTTACTGCAGTCTCCTCAGTAAGAAATGCTTTCAGTTTTTTACTTTGATTCCATCAAGAAGGTGTTCAGATATGTCACACATTTGCCATAAATTCTGAATGTTAGCAATCTAGTTGCTCATTAGATCACTCTAGTAAAGCTACTGCTCACCAGGGAAGTCTGCTGCTTGTATTGAAAGTGCATGTTTCAGTCTGCATGTCAGAACTTTATAATGAAATAGAAGAGGATTTGAGAACTCAAAATGTGCCCTAGTTTTTCTTTCTGCAGCCCTAATCATACTTTCTATGGCAAAATGAACCCCCTCATTTTGTTCCTTTGCAAAGTAAATGTTTTAAGTGTTACCACTTTATTCCAATCAAGATGGCTTCAGTTGTGCCATACTTTTGTCATAAGTAAGACTGTTAGCGCTCTAGTTTTTCTTTAGAACACTCTGGAACATTCTGTCATTGGGCTATACTTGGGCTACATCTGGGTGATATTTGTGCTACATTTGGGCTCTTTTCTCTTTGGTGGCCATCTTGGGAGACTTATTTGGTATGCACGTTCCTAATTTCCTCATTTACTACAGTCTCATCAGTAGGAAATACTTTCAGTTTTTTACTTTGAATACATCAAGAAGGCATTCAGATGTGTCACACATTTGCCATAAATTCAGAATGTTAGCACTCTAGATGCTCATTAGATCACTGTAGTAAAGCTACTGCTCACCAGGGAAGTCTGCTGCTGGTATTGAAAGTGCATGTTTCAGTCTGCATGTCAGAATTTTTTAATGAAATAGAAGAGGATTTGAGAAGTCACTCAAAATGTGTCCTAATTTTTCTTTCTGCAGCACTAATCATACTTTCTATGGCAAAATGAACCACCTCATTTTGTTCCTTTTTAAATTAAATGTTTTAAGAGTTACCACTTTATTCCAATCAAGATGGCTTCAGGTGTGCAATACGTTTGTCATAAGTAGGACTGTTAGCGCTCTAGTTGTTCTTAAGAACACTCTGGGACATTTTGTCAGTGGGCTATACTTGGGCTACATCTCGGTGATATTTGTGCTACATTTGGGCTCTTTAGCCTCTGGTGACCATCTTGGGAGACTTATTTGTTATGAAGTTTCCTATTTTCTCATTTCCTGCAATGTCCTCAGTAGGAAATACTTTCAGTTTTTTACTTTGATTACATCAAGAAGGCATTCAGATGTGTCACACATTTTCCATAAATTCAGAATATTAGCACTCTAGTTGCTCATTAGATCACTGTAGTAAAGCTACTGCTCACCAGGGAAGTCTGCTGCTGGTATTGAAAGTGCATGTTTCAGTCTGCATGTCAGAATTTTTTAATGAAATAGAAGAGGATTTGAGAAGTCACTCAAAATGTGCCCTAGTTTTTCTTTCTGCACCACTAATCATACTTTCTATGGCAAAATGAACCCCCTCATTTTGTTCCTTTGAAAATTAAATGTTTTAAGTGTTACCACTTTATTCCAATCAAGATGGCTTCAGGTGTGCAATACGTTTGTCATAAGTAGGACTGTTAGCGCTCTAGTTGTTCTTAATAATACTCTGGGACATTATGTCATTGGGCTATACTTGGGCTAAATCTGGGTGATATTTGTGCTACATTTGGGCTCTTTTGTCTCTGGTGGCCGTCTTGGGAGAATTATTTGTTATGAAGTTTCCTAATTTCCTCATTTACTACAGTCTCCTCAGTAGGAAATACTTTCAGTTTTTTACTTTGATTCCATCAAAAAGGCATTCAGATGTGTCACACATTTGCAATAAATTCGGAATGTTAGCACTCTAGCTGCTCATTAGATCACTGTAGTAAAGCTACTGCTCACCAACGGAAGTCTGCTGCTGGTATTAAAAGTGCATGTTTCAGTCTACATGTCAGAATTTTTTAATGAAATAGAAGAGGATTTGAGAAGTCAAAATGTGCCCTAATTTTTCTTTCTGCAGCACTAATCATAATTTCTATGACAAAATGAACCCCCTCATTTTGTTCCTTTGCAAAGTAAATGTTTTAAGTGTTACCACTTTATTTCAATCAAGATTGCTTCAGGTGTGCCATACTTTTGTCATAAGTAAGACTGTTAGCACTCTAGTTGTTCTTTAGAACACTCTGGGACATTCTGTCATTGGGCTATACTTGGGCTACATCTGGGTGATATTTGTGCTACATTTGGGCTCTTTTATCTTTGGTGGCCATCTTGGGAGACATATTTGGTATGAAGTTTCCTAATTTCCTCATTTACTACAGTCTCCTCAGTAGGAAATACTTTCAGTTTTTTACTTTGATTACATCAAGAAGGCATTCAGATGTGTCACACATTTTCCATAAATTCAGAATGTTAGCACTCTAGATGCTCGTTAGATCACTGTAGTAAAGCTACTGCTCACCAGGGAAGTCTGCTGCTGGTATTGAAAGTGCATGTTTCAGTCTGCATGTCAGAAAAATTTTTTATGAAATAGAAGAGGATTTGAGAAGTCACTCAAAATGTGTCCTAATTTTTCTTTCTGCAGCACTAATCATACTTTCTATGGCAAAATGAACCACCTCATTTTGTTCCTTTTTAAATTAAATGTTTTAAGAGTTACCACTTTATTCCAATCAAGATGGGTTCAGGTGTGCAATACGTTTGTCATAAGTAGGACTGTTAGCGCTCTAGTTGTTCTTAATAATACTCTGGGACATTCTGTCATTGGGCTATACTTGGGCTAAATCTGGGTGATATTTGTGCTACATTTGGGCTCTTTTGTCTCTGGTGGCCGTCTTGGGAGATTTATTTGTTATGAAGTTTCCTAATTTCCACATTTACTGCAGTCTCCTCAGTAAGAAATGCTTTCAGTTTTTTACTTTGATTCCATCAAGAAGGTGTTCAGATATGTCACACATTTGCCATAAATTCTGAATGTTAGCAATCTAGTTGCTCATTAGATCACTCTAGTAAAGCTACTGCTCACCAGGGAAGTCTGCTGCTTGTATTGAAAGTGCATGTTTCAGTCTGCATGTCAGAACTTTATAATGAAATAGAAGAGGATTTGAGAACTCAAAATGTGCCCTAGTTTTTCTTTCTGCAGCCCTAATCATACTTTCTATGGCAAAATGAACCCCCTCATTTTGTTCCTTTGCAAAGTAAATGTTTTAAGTGTTACCACTTTATTCCAATCAAGATGGCTTCAGTTGTGCCATACTTTTGTCATAAGTAAGACTGTTAGCGCTCTAGTTTTTCTTTAGAACACTCTGGAACATTCTGTCATTGGGCTATACTTGGGCTACATCTGGGTGATATTTGTGCTACATTTGGGCTCTTTTCTCTTTGGTGGCCATCTTGGGAGACTTATTTGGTATGCACGTTCCTAATTTCCTCATTTACTACAGTCTCATCAGTAGGAAATACTTTCAGTTTTTTACTTTGAATACATCAAGAAGGCATTCAGATGTGTCACACATTTGCCATAAATTCAGAATGTTAGCACTCTAGATGCTCATTAGATCACTGTAGTAAAGCTACTGCTCACCAGGGAAGTCTGCTGCTGGTATTGAAAGTGCATGTTTCAGTCTGCATGTCAGAATTTTTTAATGAAATAGAAGAGGATTTGAGAAGTCACTCAAAATGTGTCCTAATTTTTCTTTCTGCAGCACTAATCATACTTTCTATGGCAAAATGAACCACCTCATTTTGTTCCTTTTTAAATTAAATGTTTTAAGAGTTACCACTTTATTCCAATCAAGATGGCTTCAGGTGTGCAATACGTTTGTCATAAGTAGGACTGTTAGCGCTCTAGTTGTTCTTAAGAACACTCTGGGACATTTTGTCAGTGGGCTATACTTGGGCTACATCTCGGTGATATTTGTGCTACATTTGGGCTCTTTAGCCTCTGGTGACCATCTTGGGAGACTTATTTGTTATGAAGTTTCCTATTTCCTCATTTCCTGCAATGTCCTCAGTAGGAAATACTTTCAGTTTTTTACTTTGATTACATCAAGAAGGCATTCAGATGTGTCACACATTTTCCATAAATTCAGAATATTAGCACTCTAGTTGCTCATTAGATCACTGTAGTAAAGCTACTGCTCACCAGGGAAGTCTGCTGCTGGTATTGAAAGTGCATGTTTCAGTCTGCATGTCAGAATTTTTTAATGAAATAGAAGAGGATTTGAGAAGTCACTCAAAATGTGCCCTAGTTTTTCTTTCTGCACCACTAATCATACTTTCTATGGCAAAATGAACCCCCTCATTTTGTTCCTTTGAAAATTAAATGTTTTAAGTGTTACCACTTTATTCCAATCAAGATGGCTTCAGGTGTGCAATACGTTTGTCATAAGTAGGACTGTTAGCGCTCTAGTTGTTCTTAATAATACTCTGGGACATTATGTCATTGGGCTATACTTGGGCTAAATCTGGGTGATATTTGTGCTACATTTGGGCTCTTTTGTCTCTGGTGGCCGTCTTGGGAGAATTATTTGTTATGAAGTTTCCTAATTTCCTCATTTACTACAGTCTCCTCAGTAGGAAATACTTTCAGTTTTTTACTTTGATTCCATCAAAAAGGCATTCAGATGTGTCACACATTTGCAATAAATTCGGAATGTTAGCACTCTAGCTGCTCATTAGATCACTGTAGTAAAGCTACTGCTCACCAACGGAAGTCTGCTGCTGGTATTAAAAGTGCATGTTTCAGTCTACATGTCAGAATTTTTTAATGAAATAGAAGAGGATTTGAGAAGTCAAAATGTGCCCTAATTTTTCTTTCTGCAGCACTAATCATAATTTCTATGACAAAATGAACCCCCTCATTTTGTTCCTTTGCAAAGTAAATGTTTTAAGTGTTACCACTTTATTTCAATCAAGATTGCTTCAGGTGTGCCATACTTTTGTCATAAGTAAGACTGTTAGCACTCTAGTTGTTCTTTAGAACACTCTGGGACATTCTGTCATTGGGCTATACTTGGGCTACATCTGGGTGATATTTGTGCTACATTTGGGCTCTTTTATCTTTGGTGGCCATCTTGGGAGACATATTTGGTATGAAGTTTCCTAATTTCCTCATTTACTACAGTCTCCTCAGTAGGAAATACTTTCAGTTTTTTACTTTGATTACATCAAGAAGGCATTCAGATGTGTCACACATTTTCCATAAATTCAGAATGTTAGCACTCTAGATGCTCGTTAGATCACTGTAGTAAAGCTACTGCTCACCAGGGAAGTCTGCTGCTGGTATTGAAAGTGCATGTTTCAGTCTGCATGTCAGAAATTTTTTTTATGAAATAGAAGAGGATTTGAGAAGTCACTCAAAATGTGTCCTAATTTTTCTTTCTGCAGCACTAATCATACTTTCTATGGCAAAATGAACCACCTCATTTTGTTCCTTTTTAAATTAAATGTTTTAAGAGTTACCACTTTATTCCAATCAAGATGGGTTCAGGTGTGCAATACGTTTGTCATAAGTAGGACTGTTAGCGCTCTAGTTGTTCTTAAGAACACTCTGGGACATTTTGTCAGTGGGCTATACTTGGGCTACATCTGGGTGATATTTGTGCTACATTTGGGCTATTTAGCCTCTGGTGACCATCTTGGGAGACTTATTTGTTATTAAGTTTCCTATTTCCTCATTTAATGCAATTTCCTCAGTAGGAAATACTTTCAGTTTTTTACTTTGATTACATCAAGAAGGCATTCAGATGTGTCACACATTTTCCATAAATTCAGAATGTTAGCACTCTAGTTGCTCATTAGATCACTGTAGTAAAGCTACTGCTCACCAGGGAAGTCTGCTGCCGGTATTGAAAGTGCATGTTTCAGTCTGCATGTCAGAATTTTTTAATGAAATAGAAGAGGATTTGAGAAGTCACTCAAAATGTGCCCTAGTTTTTCTTTCTGCACCACTAATCATACTTTCTATGGAAAAATGAACCCCCTCATTTTGTTCCTTTGAAAATTTAATGTTTTAAGTGTTACCACTTTATTCCAATCAACTTGGCTTCAGGTGTGCAATACGTTTGTCATAAGTAGGACTGTTAGCGTTCTAGTTATTCTTTAGAACACTCTGGGAAGCTGCAGTAGAACACAAAGGAATCAACTGACAGTCTCTGCCCTTGTTGGATGTACATGTTTTACTGAGAATTTCAGACTTCATTCTCACATAACTGAGAAAGATAATGTGAATTTACAGAAAATATGCTCTCAGTTTAGCTTATAGATCACCTTCCAAACCTCTGTGGGAAAAGCATGAGAAAATAATTTTCTCTCAAACATGATTCATAATATCCCAGCAGAAGGTTTTTTCACATGGTAAAAGCACCTTAGAACACCCCACAATTCCTAAAATGAGTATGGTACCATCAACAAATGATTTATAATGTAACTAAAGTCTTAAAACCTTCTATTAACTGCAATGCCTTTTAATGAGGTGCTATCATGTATATTGGTCCCAAGATGGCTGCCAACACTTCTTGGATGAAGTGCTGACAGCCAATCAGATCTCACGATGAGATGTGTGGTTAGGCTCCGCCCAGATATATATGTGATTTTACTTTTGATTTTCTCAGGAACTACTGAACGGATTTATACCATTTAACCAAAAGGCACGAGTGTGAACCAAGGGCTACCTCTTTGCCAAATTTGGTATAATTCCGTTCAGCAGTTCGGGCTGTACCTGCGATTAAAGGTTCCTATGGAAAATTGCATCGTGAAAACACGTTTTGGGACCCCCCCTTTTTTCTCGGCCCCCACTTGACAAATCACCCCGAAACTTTCAGGACCGGAGTGCCCCACGAGTTTTGAAGATTTCGCGAAGATTCGTCAACCGGTGCCAAAGTTATTCCACATATAATGTTGCGGATTTCCTATGGATGATAGGTCCTAACTGTAACTACCTACTGGCAACCGAGGGAGGAGCATGTCCTCAGGCACACTCACAAACAGCTGTTTGATGCACACGTTATTGAATGGTGGCATTTCATAGATGACATCTGTGTAGTCTGGCATGGTACCATCCAATCAGCTGAGAGTTTTGTTAATGCCATCAACATCAATAACTCTAATCTACAATTCACAGCGCACATTAGTGATCAAAGTGTACAATTTTTAAATGTTGAAATCTATATTAGCAATGACACAATCCAGACCAAACTACATAGGAAGGTCACGGCAGGTAACTCTATTTTACATGCCCATAGTGCCCACCCAAGACATCTTATCAGTAGTATTCCCTATGGGCAGTTCCTCAGAATGAAGAGAATTTGCAGCACTGAAGCTGATCACAGAACCTGTCAGGCAGAAGCATTCCAAAGATTCTTACTGAGAGGGTATACCATTAAGGCTCTACTTGCTGCTCTAAAAAAGGCCAATACAAATGAGACACCATCATCACAACTAATCATACTGAGTCGGTAACAACAATTGCAAATCCAGCTGAACCCACCACAATACGACTCATAACTACTTTTAGTGATCAGGAACACCAAGTAAGAAAAATCATACTCAACAACTGGCACATTGTCAAAACTGACCTGACCCTTTTACACATACTTCCTGACTCCCCCTCTATTACATTCCGTAGAGCTCCTTCCATGAGGGACACTCTAGTGAGAACCAGTCCTGAAGTCATGACGGCACCTACCACCTGGCTTTCCCTTAAAACAGGCGTTTTTTTAATTGCAACAACTGCAGAGCCTGCAAATTCAGTATTAACAAACAAGAATACACCGATGCTTTTGATCCCGGACCTATTCAAATTAAGGGTCATTACACATGCCGCACAGACTTCGCGGTTTACATACCTGAGTGCACTTGCCATCTAAAATACGTGGGGAGTGCCAAATTGCAGGCATTTAACCGTATCCTGCAACATTTGCGTGCCATTGTCAATATATATATATTTAAATAAACAGTCATTGAAGCCCCGCTGTGTCCCTGGATTTTCTCGGATGGGAGGAGATGGTTTTGGTATATGTAGCGTGTTACCAATGACACGCATCAGGGACCCTTCCACAGAGAGGTCGTGACTAAACATTGGCAACAAACTGGAATAACTCTGAGGTATCGGGCTGTTGCGACCCGCCACTTGACCCCTGGAAAGTTGAGTTGCTGCTGCCAATGGGTGGTCCATGACTACATGAAGAGACGTAGTCACTGCACTGGCGTCTCCGGACTTGCTACCAGTGGGTCAGGTTGGCTGGGAATAAGGGGCCAAGGACTGTTTATTCACCCTGCAATTTTACCAAGGTTTCTTCCTGAACTGCGTTATGTATTTATTTCCAACTGATGGTATACATTAGCCTCTCGTCGTGCGATCAACAAGGTGCATGATGGGACTAGCAGTTCTTAGCATCGAACTGCTGGAGTGCTATGTCAGGGAAATGCAGCTGAGGTGAGCACCTCACCACTAAGGAGCACAAAAACAACTTTTACAAAGAAATGTTGAGTAAGCTGAGGCCTTCGAAGAAGGCAAACCGCCGAAACGCGTCCTGCCGAACTTTCCTTAAATAAATGGTCATTGAAGCCCCACTGTGTCCCTGGATTTTCTCGGATGGGAGGAGATGGTTTTATATATATTTGGGGCTCCAGTAATCTCCAGTAATCCACAAACCTCTTTCATTACTCATGACACATTGAGCTGGAAAAAAATAGACCCAGACTCACTTATGAATATGATTATATCTAATTGTAGTGAATCCATTAATAAATGTATAGGGGATGGTTTTATAGCATCTGAGATAGTGGAGGGGTTTTCTGTTCTATCTACATTTATTGGTAATTTTTTACATGTAAATTCCAAGAGGAAATCTACTGTAAAGAAAGGGTGGTTTGATCACAGTTGCAGTAAAGCACACTCTAATCTCAAATTTGCTCTTCACAGTAAGCCTCCAAACAATGACAGAATAAAAGAAGCGAGAAGGGCATACCGAAACGCTCTTAAAGCAAGAATAAATAGGCTTAGGGAGGAGGCATGGAATAATCTTCGAACCACATCTGAACTGAAAGACTCCTCAGCGTTTTGGAGAGCAGTTAATGCCCCGTTCTTAGCCGACACAGGGAGGGCAAGTATAGAGATAGCTGTAACTGGAAAGGAATGGGTGGACCACTATTCTAAACTATATTCTATTCCTTCCTCCGAATCAAGTAGTAGTGACTTGGAGGGTGATAGGATAGAACCCCAGATTGTTAACCATCATTCACAGCTTCAACTGGATTTGAAAGAGATTGAGGCGGCAATTAGATCAAGTAAGAGTGGTAAAGGTCCAGGGCCAGATGGCATCCCTGTGGATCTTTTTAAATATAACATAGCCTTCTGGGGACCTATTTTAACTCATGTTATCAATGCTTGTATATCGACTGGTCTTATTGCTACCTGGAGAGAATCGATTCTGGTCCCGATTTTTAAAAAGGGGGACAGGCACAATCCCGCATGCTATCGCCCCATCTCACTCCTAGACTCCACGGTTAAAATAATTGGGAGAGTAATTTTATCCAGAATACAGATTTGGGCAGACGAGCATTCCATCATTAGTAACATTCAATATGGTTTTCGAAAGGGCCTGGGTACGATAGACCAGTGCCTAAATTTGGAATTATCACTAAATATACCAAGGCCAAAAGGGGTCCTCTTTATCTAGCCTTCGTGGATTTGTCTGTGGCTTTTGATTGCGTTATCCACAACAAATTGTGGCTGATATTAGAGAAGCTAGGAGTAGAATTACCTTTGATCTCCCTAATGCGTGAATTTTATATTGAGGCAAGAGCCACGGTGCGCTTTGGGACAGGGGGTGAGAGCTCTGATCGTTTTGTCGTAGGGAGAGGAGTAAGGCAGGGCTGTGTCCTGGCACCCCTCCTTTTTATTTTGTATATGAACAATTTAGATTTGACTCTGCAAAAGGAGTGCCAGAACCTGCCGGGGGTAGGAAATAGCCCTCTCCCCGTGTTAATGTATACTGATGACGCAGTGCTTATGCCCCGCACCCCCAATAGTCTCCAGATGGTTTTAAAGAGTTTTGTTAATTTTATGTCTAATTTGGGACTCACAGTCAATTCGTCAAAAACATTTATTTTAAAATGTGGCAAGGGGAGCAGTAGGAGCCGGTCTTTCTTCCTTGAGGAGAACTGTTTAACCTGTACAAATACTTTTTCGTATTTTGGGGGTTCTTTTCGACCACACTGGTTTATGGTCAAAGGCTGTGAACTCTCGAAGAATGTTGTTCCATAAGGCCCTAACAGCTCTGAGCAATTTTAGTAAAAAACTAGGCAGACATCCCCCCACTGAATTACTCCACATTTACAAAGCTAAGTGTGTATCAATTGCGACCTATGGAGCAGGTATCTGGGGATATGTAGACGTGACTTCAATGAAAATGTCTGAAAATAGATTTCTTAGACATCTGCTTGCTCTCCCAGCAAGCACTTCTATTTTTAATTGTCACATGGAGTTGGGACTACCATATATAGAAGATGTTATTGGCATTCAACCATTCCTCCTCTGGCATCATATTTGGACCACAGAACAGACTAGTTTAAATTGTCAAGTGATTAGAGACTGCTGTGCGTTAGATGGGGCTTCTCATATAGGATGGCTTATGCATATCAAAGATTTTTCACGAAAATTGGGTCATCCAGAATACTTTGATAACCCCAGCAGTTTGCTTAAATTAAATAGGAAAACATTGAAACTTAGTTGTCTGCATTACCTCGAAAATATAAGACTAAATAGAGAGACTCATAAAATCTCAGTTCGGGCACACCAAAATATTCTTACAACCCTCAAGATACAGCCTTATTTAACATATGTACCTCTTGATTTTGACAGATTTTTACTAACACGGTTTAGGATGTCTATCTTGCACAGGTTATTCAGTTTTTCCCACAATTAATGACTGGTCCAGGCAACTGTTTAATTGCCCTTGTGATGGTGTGTCCATACAATCTACCATGCACGTCTTATTTTTCTGTAAATTCTATACCTACCAGAGGAAACGGTGGATAGTTCCAGTGCTTAAAATACTAGGGATGAAACAATGTCGTCCAGCCTTTTTAGTTATGCAATTCCTGGGGGAAGAGCTTATAACTTCATCGGTTATTTCGTTTTTAAAGTCTGTTTTTAAATATACGAAGACTATTATTATGTAAGAAACTGTACTGTAAAAATTTATTTATAATTTTGAGGCCAGTCCTCTTTTATCTATTAGATTTATGTGTTTTTTGCCCTTGATTGTAATGAATTAGAAATGCTCTTTTATGATTATTCTTTTAATCGAATAAAGCTTGATTTGATTGATACTCATGACATGTCTGCCAGTAACAGATCTAATGTATTTATACAGTTAGTAATAGTGCTATATTACCCAAAGGATTTTCCCTTATGGTTGGTATTATTTGTCCAGAAAAACTAAAAAACTTCTAAAATAATTTTAATTCACCTTTGCAATAATTTTGCACATATTTTGCACAATTATATGTATTTTGCATTGTATTAACGGTGGAAATAGGCTCACAATGAACTTTATCATTCATGATGCACTAATTAGATCAATGTTATATTCCTGTTTTAAACAAATAGTAAAACTAATCTTTGTATTTTAGGCTTCTAGGTAAATTTTGCACATTTGAAGCCTATATGCAATTATGACAAAGAGAAAACAGACTTGTAGTTCGATATAAGTCTGTCTTTGATCTTAACTGACTTTGTATGCTTAATGCACCAATGACCATATCCGTCTATCCCCGTTATTTAAACCAATGTATGTCTTTGCACTGTGTCATGTGATCAAGGCCCGTGGGAAGGGCTGAAACGCGTCATGGCGACCTCTGGCACGAAATAAATCTTTGCACTTAACTGTGGTCCGTATCCATTGTTTGCCTATGAAACAGACGCGCAATCTAAGAGGAGTGTTTGTATATATATAAATATATATACATATATATATAAATTCACTGAAAAAACCATAGGTTTCACACATGTTATAGTTAGCGGAAATTTTACTGATAAAAAACCAATGAAATTGCCCCGTTATAGTTAGTGCTGGCAACTATAACTCACGCGACCGCAATCCTCTGCTGATGCTAATACTGTATTTAGACACTTATTTGCCCATGTCTTCTTCCATACATTTTTAGCTATACATATATTACAAATATTTTTTTTTATAAAGACACATATGTCATCAGCAGAAGATTGCGGTCGCGTGAGTTATAGTTGCCAGCACTAACTATAACGGGGCAATTTCATTGGTTTTTTATCAGTAAAATTTCCGCTAACTATAACATGTGTGAAACCTATGGTTTTTTCAGTGAATTTGCAAGGTTTTTTAAATGCTAATTCCTAACTATAACGTGTGTGAAACCTATGGTTTTTTCAGTGAATTTGTACGTTTTTTTAAATGCTAAGTTACTTTACGCCATTCGAGGCGTGCGCGCCCACTTAACGCAGTGCGTTCCGTGCACGGTTTTTATCAACTTTAATAAGCCCTGTACATTTGGTGGCCTTCGGCCACCAAAAGCACAGGGGGTGGGGTCAATGTGGATAGTGTTTTTTTTATTTCGATTTTATAATTTCATGTTGCCAAAATATAGTTTTTTTACTGATGTAATAAGCCCTGTACATTTGGTGGCCTACGGCCACCAAAAGCACAGGGGGTGGGGTAAGTGTGGATAGTGTTTTTTTTATTTCTATTTTTTACCGTACGCTTACGGTAAGCGTACGGTAAGCTTACTCGGTGAAATTGCCGAAAAAGAAATAAAAACGTTTTTGCTCTTGGGGGATGTTTGGGGACTCCCTCAACATGACTATGTGGGAGGGAGTTGTCAAAACAGCCCCGTAACATGTTTTTGGGCATCATGTTTGATAAATAACACTCAGTGCGAGAGACAAAATGGCGGACGCCGCTTCCTGGTTTCGGCCGATTCGAATGTTTACTAAGATCTAAGAGCCAATCAGAATCGCGCTCGCGCACGCCACCGTACGCGTACGGTAAGCGTACGGTAAGCGTACCGTAAGCGGGCTCAGATATATATATTGATTTAAAGGCTATTTTCTCAGAATCTACTGAACAGATTTACACCAAACCTACAAAAGGCACTTCCTTGACATAGGGACTACCTCTCTGCCAAATTTCTAGTAATTCTATTCAGCCGTTCGGGTCCTATGGAAAAATGCATGGGAAAAACGCGTTTTGGGACCCCCCTTTTATCTCAGCCCCCGCTTGACGAATTCCCCCGAGACTTTCAGGGTAGGAGCGGAGCGTAGCGCCCCACCTATTTTGAGAAATTCGCGAGGATTCATCGACCGGCGCCAAAGTTATTCAAAATAGAATGTTGCGGATTTCCTATGGAAAAGGGGTCCTAACTATAACTACCTACTGGCGACCGCCAGTAGGTAATAAATATATATACATACACATATATATATATATATATATATATATATATATATATATATACCACCAGGTGAGCAGCACTCGATCAGCAGCTTTGTTTATGATAGGCATGGACGAGGATCCGCTTGTAGAAGCCGCTCCGTAGTGGAATTGCCTGACGCGTTTCGAAGCTCCATATGCTTCTCTTCAGAGGCTTTAACGGAAACGGTGTGTGCAAGCGCTGAACCTACTTCGCCATTTTCATATTGCACTCCCACCAATGGGAAGCTCGAATGAGACTGTGCATTGTGGGAAATATGGTCCGGATAGCACACAAATCTTGTCCTGTATGGACCCTGCAAGTGGACTCGTCCTCAATCCTGTTTGCCGCTGCTGTCCCACATTGCTGACATGATGGTTACCATGTCAGGTGGCCCCCGTAACATTGCGGGGTGGTGCAAGCTCCGCGGCAGGACGGCCGCGTGTTACATTCTGCTCCAAAGTTTGTCCACCAGGTGAGCAGCATATATATTCACTGAAAAAACCATAGGTTTCACACACGTTATAGTTAGGAATTAGCATTTAAAAAACCTTGCAAATTCACTTAAAAAACCATAGGTTTCACACATGTTATAGTTAGCTGGGCATTTCACTCGTGAAAAACCAATGAAATTCCCCCGTTATAGTTAGGTCAGATAACTATAACTCGCGCGACCGCCACTCTATCACAAGGATGATGTCATCGGTGATGTCATGAGTAATGCCACTGACCATGTCATGAGTGATGTAATATGTGACGTCATAAGCACTGGATTGCGGGCGCGCGAGTTATAGTTATCTGACCTAACTATAACGGGGGAATTTCATTGGTTTTTCACGAGTGAAATGCCCAGCTAACTATAACATGTGTGAAACCTATGGTTTTTTAAGTGAATTTGCAAGGTTTTTTAAATGCTAATTCCTAACTATAACGTGTGTGAAACCTATGGTTTTTTCAGTGAATTTGTACGGTTTTTTAAATGCTAATTTATGTATTTATTTATTTTTTTTAAGTTGTTTCACCGTGCGCGCACCGTGCGCGCGCTGTGGGCGCGCTGTGGGCGCGCGGTGCGCATTGCGCACCGCGTGCCCACGTTACGTAGTTCGCGGAATTTTTCTGTTTCTACCGTGCGCGTACGCTACGCGCACTCCGCGATTTTTCGTCAAAAAATTAAAATACATTTTTGCCCTTGGGGTCCTTCTGGGACCCCCTGACCAAGGCTAGGGGGTCAGGAACTGTCCAGCCTGCCCCCTTTTCACGTTATCCACCTTTGTTTTTCACCCCCTCAGACTGCGAGAGACAAAATGGCGGCCGACACTTCCTGGTTTCGACCGATTCGAATGTTTACTAAGATCTAACAACCAATCAGAATCACGCTCGCGCACGGCAGTGTGCGCGTACGGTAACCTAACATGGGGATGAACCCAAATCCAAGTTCATCCCCATGTTAGGTTTTGACATAATAGATGCCTTTCATGAGAAAGTAGTCAGTTACCTGAGAAAATTGAGGACCAAACAAAACAGATCCAGACGTAGCATCACATGGTGTCAAGCCAAGGCCATTGAAACCCTCACAAAGAATATCAACATTGTTATTTGACCAGCAGATAAGGGAGAGAACATAGTGGTCGTACATATAGAGATGTATCTCAGGGAAGCACACACACAGCTCGAGGATGAAACATGTCACACCATTTTAAGCCAAGCTGAGAATAAGAACACTGGGAGAAACTTAGTATGTGGAAGAGTAATGGTTTGATTGAGAATGAAGATTATCAATTTCTCAAGAACGAGCAAGCTAGTTGCCCATTTTGTACATTTTTCCTAAAGTGCATAAGTCTCTCGACAACCTGCCAGGCAGACCCATCGTTACTTTCCGAGACAGTTTTCTGGAAAACACGTCAAGATACATAGACCATTTTTTGCTTCCTTTTGTAGGATCCCTTTCTTCACATATAGCTAACACCAAAGTCTTCCTGGAAAGGATAGAGGGTATCTGTTGGGAACCTGATTTCCTCCTGTTGACACTAGAGATCAAGTCACTCTATACCTGTATACAACATAAGAATAGTCTAGGAGCTTGTTAACACTTTCTTAGGGCAAGATCAATTTGTTAATATGCCCACATACACATGCTCATGGATATGATGTAATTTTGTCTGACTAATAACATCTTTATTTTCAATAAACTACTGTGCAAGCAAACTCAGGGTACTGCGATGGGCACTTGCTTTGCCTCCAGTTACACAAACTTGTTCATGGGCTGGTGGGAGGAGCAGGTGTCCACAGCACCCAAATTCAGTCATGACATGCAGAAGAACATTCTCTGGGTGATATTTATTGATGATCTTTTTTTGATTTGGCAGGGCAGTGTACTAGAAGACAATAATTATGTCAATTGTTTGAACAACAATAACCTCAATTTAGAATTTTCCAGACACATGCATAGAGAGCACATTGTGCTCCTAGATGAAGAGGTACATGTGATACACAAAAAGATCACCTCTATCCTACACAGGAAACCCACTGCAGGCAACAACTTGTTGCATGCGCTCAGAAGCCATCCATGTCAACTTAAGTGGAGTATCTCCTATGAGGAACTTGTGCGCGACAAGAGAAACTGCAGTGAGGAGAGGGATTTTCTTGCCAAACAAAGGGTTATGATTCAGAGGTTTACTGAATGAGGGTGCCCCTTTTAGGTCCTTGACAAAGCAGTACAGAGAATTAACACATAGTCTTGGAATGAGATACTCTTTGGTACTGCAAAGAGTGCAAACACAGACAGTGAAGACAATGCCACAAGGTTAATCACAGCTTTTAATATTGAATCAGGTGCTATATGTGAGATCCTAGCTAAGAATTGAGGAATCTTGAAATGTGACCTTATTCTTTACAATACCATACATGATACTCCGAGAGTCACTTATCGCAGGAATAGAGACATACTTCTCAGGAATGATATGCTGCAACGGGACAATTTTCTGCAGTTGGCCATAGGATCCAAACTCATAGACATCACATATGTTAGAAATGCAAAGTGCGCCGACACTCTACTAATGTCAAAACAGTAGCAATTTTAAAAACGTCCAAACACAAACAGATAACACAGTTTATCACTTGCAGCAATACCTTTGTGGTTTAATGTTCTGGTATGCCCCTGTAATTAGTGGTACATGGGTAGTAATACACACCCAGTACGCAAAAGAATCCTTGAACACACAAGAGCTATCACCAACAGCGACAAACATTGCCCAGTAGCGCACCAATTTGAAACACACCACTTCAGCAATAGGAACCATCTTAAGTTCTTTGGCATAGACCATGTCACCATTGATGACAGAGGGGGTAATCGTGTTGCCAAACAGCGCAAACTTTAATTCAGAATGATTATTGAGTTAAATACCAAAACTTCTCATGGCCTGAATTAGACGAGGAACTCTATGTTGACTTTGACTGAAATATTGTATTATTGACACCGATGTAGTTCTCTGACATCTTTTATTACCTTTATTTTGTTTTATTAGAGGGAGAATAGGAAAGGACCCTCAACTAGATTTCCTGGGATTCAAGAGGATGCCCAGGCCGGGGAACCTTACCCTAGTCTTCCGAGACACCACGGATGGTGACACTGGGTGATAGGGTTTAGCTGTTTAATAATCTTTTATTATTTAGTATAACATGGGAAGTTGGGTGCTGACGGTGGCTCTTAATTTAATGTACAAGTGCAAGGTGTGAGTGTTAACACATTCTTATTGTTTTGCCCACTGGGGCACAATGTTGTTCTTCTCATTCATGTAATTTGTGTGCAGATGTATCCTCCAGGGACTTACCGGTGGTTTGTGAGAGGTGGGTGTAATTGTTCAATATGTATATGTTGATACATGAGCACATACGGGGAGGAATGTTTACTCTATGGAGGTTCAGACATGCTATAGCCCAATTGGGCGCGATATCTTACTACTCCTCCTTTCCTTCTCACTATTTTCCTCCTTTCTCCCTCCCCCTTCACTTTCACCCCATCACCTGCAAACAGTTACCTGTGTACTTTGTCAGCCCACTGGGGTTCTATCCATTATTATATGAATTTTGGACCCAGTTTCATGAACAGCCACAATGTTTATTTTACCCTTTCTCAAACTGGCATAGTGGATAATTGCAAATCCTGTATATCAGTAAGAAGTGAAGTTCAGGATGCTAGTCATAACATCAATCAGGTGTAACTCTGCCATGAAAATATTGCTGGTATAACGCTGCAGTATGATCAACACCTGACTGCAATAATCCTTTTGTTTTATGCTCTTCTTTTGTGTTTAAACTTTGAATGACACTTTTTGTTTATATGCCTGTTGGTATCATTGTATCCTCATTCGTGAACAAGGACGTTGCCTAAAACGTGTTGCAGGGTTGGAGCACCTTTATTTAAAAGTTCTCCACTTCTACTTTCCTGAGTGCAACTGACTATTTCTGGAGTGCTAGCAACTTTTACTTGCTGGGTGCCATGCCCGGCACCATGTGACTCCTCTGTTTGGTAGCATGGTGCCAAGTAGCATGGAGAATTTTATATATGCATGGAAATATATATATTTATGTATGTATTCCCAGAAAAAAACAAAGGTTAGAAATAAGTTATAGTTGGGGGTTAATATAATGCTACTTCATTACCAGCACATTTAAATGAAACAAACAATAGAATACCATAGTTATAGTTATTTTTTTAAGCCTTGAATTAAAAATGTATTTGTCCAACTTATACTACAGCCCATAGTGTTACATAAAATTTCAACATCACTCATACACCCAAGCGACTATAACCTGCCCTTTGCATATGCATTGTTTATTGTATTAAATGATGTGTTCCGAAATACATTCATAAACGTGTCATTTATACATACAATATAATGTAGGCCCTGATTACGAGTATGGTGATCTTTAGAATGCCATACCGTTGGTCCGACCGCCGCCTCCTATAGGTCTGACCGCCCAATTGTGAGGAGGCTGTTGGAGCGCCACAGCGCCGCCACAATCGGCAGGGTCTTGGATCCAGCGGCGGTTGGGAAAGAGGAGCTCCATGGGGGCATGCCGATGCTGGCACCCCAGTGCTAATTACAACCTGCATTCCCGCCGACTTTTTCATGGCGAGGACTCCCCCATGAAAAGGTCCGCAAAAAAGCAGGGAAAGGAGCTCCAAACAGGGCCCCCAAGCAATTTTGCCTGTTGTGGCTTGGGGCACATGTTGTGCCCCCTAGGCCTGCACTGTTGTGCGCACACTGTGTGCCATGCACAACATGGTGCATGGCAACAGTGCAAGCACATCAGTGTAGGTAATGCAGTGCCGCAGCATTGTCTTTCCATTCTCTTTGTGAGCCGAAGCATGCCGCCACAAGACCGCCTCCAGCACACTGCCAGCCAGGAGATAATCTCAGAATGCAGAGGTCGAGATGCCGCCGTTTTGGCGGTGTTCTCCCGACTGCCGACGCTGCGGCCTGGGAGTCCATCCACCAAGGTCGCAATCAAGGCTTTATTGTTGAAAATATTTTCTTTTACATTTAATATAAATAGGGCTAGTTATACTTGCTTGAGCATATGAGTGACATTGAGATTGTATGTGCCGAAACAAAGTTCAGCATCAAGAAGCCAGTCCCCCACCACACACATCACTTTTTAGTAGGTTGGGCCCCTTCTACATACAAAAATCTCCCTAAGCAAAGCTCAGCTTCAACAGGCCAACCCCCCACTAGACATATTACACATTACTTAGCTAAGTCTTTTCTACGTACAACTTTCACGCTGAACAAAGCAAAGCCTGAAGATTCCAGTCCCCCACCACACATATCATTTACTGGTAGGTCAAGCCTCTTCTACATACAGCTGTCTCCATAAAAAAAGCTCACCATCAAGAGGCCATTCCCTTACCACGCACATCACCTTTTAGTAGGTCGACTCTCTTCAACATACACCTGCCCCTCTATACAAATCTCAGCATCAAGAGACCAATCCCCAATAGACATATTGACCACATTTATCATGTACTGGTCGGCCAAGCCTCTTCCATGTAGAGCTGTCTCCCTTAACAAAATTCAGCATCAAGATGCGAATCCCCCACCGCATACATCACCTTTAATTAGGATGACCATCTTCTACTTGCCGCTGTCCCCTTAAACAAAACCAGGCATCAGAGGTAGGTCCCCCACCACACACATCAACGTTTAGTAGAGAAAGCCTCTTCTACTTACAACTTTCTCCCTGAAGAAATCTCAGCATGAAGAGGCCAGTACCCACCCCACATATCATGTTCTAATACTCCAAGCCTCTACTGCATACAGCTGTCATGTTAAGCAAATCTCAACATGAAGGGTGCAGTCCTCCACTCCATATGTCATTTCTAGTAGACAAAGCATCTTGTACACACGATTGTAGCCCTGAAAAGGGTCAGCATAAAGAAACCAGTCACTTTCTACACACATTACCTAGCAGAAGTCCGCAGCTCTTGTACATAGAGCTTTCATCCTGACCAAACCTCGGAATAAAGGGACCAGTACCCCACCACATAACCACCTATTAGGATATCAAGCCTGTTCCAAATACACCTTGCTCCCTGACCAAAATTCAATATGAAAAGACTAGTCTCCCATGAAACACCACTAGACCAAGCCTCTTGTACATAGAGCTGTCACCCTGAACAAAGTTCAGCATTGAAAAGGTCAGTCCTCTAACATAAATTTCATGTATTGTAGGTCAAGCCTAAGAACAGTTGTTTTCCTGAAAACATTTTACATCAAGAGGCCAATCCTCCACATGACATACTACCAATTAGTAGGCTAAGCCTCTTCAACATACAACGTTCACCCTGATCAAAGCCTAGCCTGAAGAGGTCAGTCTCTCACTACACACTATACGTAGTTGTACATTGAGGCTCTTCTGCATGGAACTTTCACCCTAAACAAACAAAGCTCAACATGTAGAGACCAGTCCCCCACCATAAAGACCACCCATCAGTAGGCTAAGCCTGTTCTACACACAGGTGTCACCCTGAATCCTAACTATATATGAAGGGGATAGTCCATCACTACACACATAACATATTAGTAGGGCAAGCCTCTTCTGCATCCAGTTTTCACTGTGAAGAAAGCCATACATTACAGTTGCCATTACTTTGTATGAGGCAGAAAGCATCAGGTCATTGTACAGTCCAAATGTTAAATTAGATCTGGGTGCACTCAGTATAATGACACTAGTCTTATATTCAAATAGAGATTACTTAAAAAAATATGTAACTCCAATATCATTTTTCTTTAACCACAGTGTTGTAGCTATATCCCAGCTAAAGTGATGTAAATGTTCTGGATATGTGTCATAATGCGGCCTGGCTTGGCTGCTGATCACTCACATGCTGTCTAGTCCCTCACAACAGACATTACCCATTAGCTTGGTATGCTCTAATTATGTATAGTTTTTACTGTGCATTGGGCTTTTTATGGAGAGACTAGTCACTTGCTACACCAAAGCACCTACAAAATATTACTTCTATGCTCTGTACATTTCTGAACATCTAAAACAATGTTTGACTTACTGATAAATGCATGATGTCTGAGATTGGTAAAGGTATACAGATGTAAACTTTTTTCATTGTATTATTTTTGTTCAGCATGTGTTTAAGGTTATGGAAAAGGTTTTCTTCATATTAGAAGAGGAAGAAGAACAAACATGGATAGTATTAAAAAGCAAGTGAAATTGCAACTCAACTCAGTGGAGAAAAAAGTCAAAACAAAAAACACAATATTGGTAAGAATACTCAAAGTTTACTTAGAAAAGTAATTAACAAAACTGGAGTTAATAATGAATGTGTCACTTTGAATGATGGAACTGGTACATTGAAAGAAGGACTAAGTAAAACATCTAAAGTAGACATTATTTTGAGAAAGAAATATGACCATTCTTCTTCAAGGAACAAGGCATTCAAGTAACTTTCACAGAAGCTATTTTATACAAGGGGGCTACACAATATAATGAAACCAATGAAAGAAGTAGGAGAAGAGGAGCTATAATCAGACAAAAAGTGTTTATAGATAGTATTGTAGAGAAGGATTTTGCTGTAAAAATGAAGTCTATATTCTCATCCTGAACCGAATGAGAACTTTTAACAGGTTAGTGTCATGTAAAAAAAAGAAGTGCCGTCAAAAGCAGAAACTTTGGCAGCATGTTTAAGGGAAAGGGGAAACACAGTTTCAATAGTGAGACTTATTTCAATGAAGAAAGCTACTTTCAAACCAAAAGCTTATTGTTTGCTTTTGATACAGACAGCTGATCGTACAAAACAATATACAGCAATAGCAAAGGTTAAATGAGTACGTAGAAGAAGTGATGAAACAATTAGGGATAACATTTTATATCGAAGTCCCCCTGCTCTAGGATATGGGTGGCAGTGCAGCACTAACTGTAACATAGGAAAAGAATCAATCAACAAGCAGAGGTTATTCCTTGGAAAATTCAAAAGAAGAACTTTAAAATGGAAACTAAGAATTTTACAAACTCTTAGTCCATGTAGAGAAAGGAAATGATCTACCCTATCTAAAAAGCTCTGAATCAAGAGGCCAGTTCTCCAGTAGATACACTAGCTATTAGTAGGCCTACAAAGACATTCAGGGCCTGATTACGATGTTGGTCGGAATGACCGTCCGACCGACACAGCGACTGTGAGATTCCGACTGACTCTACCGCGAGCCTTCCGACCGTCGCATTTTAATCTATACCATGTAAATTTCTGACCGCTTTGGCCAGAGGCGACTTAGACATGACTGCGTGGGTCAGAAACAAGTTTGATCCGACCGCATCGGTTGGAAAGGATGTTCTGTAGGGATTCCGACTCTACAAATGCATCAGTTGTACTGCCGAGTCGATTATGATGCATCTGACGTGTTGCGGCTCCATGGCAGCCTGTCTGCCACATGACAAGTGTACATCGCAGAAACTGACGATAACCAACACAACAACAACCATAGTATGTACACATAAAAAACACAGCTGATGACAATTCTAGGAGTAGACACACACACCTAGCCACCTATAAAGGAAAAACAATACCAGGCCATGATCCTTCGCTATCACAATCTAGCTGAGCCTGATAGAGCACATTGTTGTTCCTACCCACATACACTGCAGCCATTCCTTCACACCTTCACACACCCCAAGTGCACCACTCACTGCATATTTCAATCTTTTTTTGGGTTCCTTCTTTTCCTGCACACCTTTTCAGTCTTACACTCACACTCACTAACTCACAATGGTCAAAAAGTGGCAGCCACATTTCACAGATGAAGAGTTGACAGTGTTTGTGGATGAAATCCTCAGAGTAGAGCCACAGTTGATTGGGACCCAAATCCAACAGACTTCTATCACCCAGAAAAAACAGATGTGGGACAGGATAGTCAACACGGTGAATGCAGTAGCCAACACACCACATACAATGGGGGATATCAGGAAGAGGTGGTACAATGTCGAAAGGAGGGTCAAGATCATAGTTGACCAAAACCACCAGGTCACCCAGCAGACTAGTGGTGGCCCTCCTGTGCCACCTGTGCCCTTTACTACCTGGGAGGAGAAGGTGTATGCCATCATGAGAGCTTTTTCAGAATACCAGAAGGACTGGAGTCTGGTAAGTGACTCCAAAACATCATACACAAGTCAGCCATGGCACCTCACCACACTGAACTGCAAGTATCCAAGTCTTGTAATGATGCCTTTTTAGAAATGAAGCAGTACCCAAAGCATTGTAGATGTGTAACTAATGCAGACAACCAAATTTACCCAAATCATCACATTTACAAATGTCTACATGTAGGCAGACAGTGTATAACCATGTAACTCATCATGGCACCAACAACATCTATCAACATTTCCCTAAAATAGCCCTAAACTAGAGTAAGTAGTTACCAGGTATGTAATACAAACTGCTCCAAGTAATTAGATCTAAAGGAAAGGACTACACCTACCATCAGTCACTCACACTCCACCTAAGAACAGACTCCTGTGTAAGCCATCTCTTCTAGCAACTTCCTCTCACTGGTAGTGAGCAATGGGCCCAGGTGGGCTGGCTGGGAGGAGTACCCACTGCACTGACCATACATCCCAGGAGGCCTTAGACCCAAACTCCATCCCCCTCAGTCAGCCATGTTGCTATTACACTCACCCTCACTGGCAGGAAGTCATTAGTAAAGTGGGGAGGAGGGGGAGGAGTGTTATAAAAGACAACACATCTCAGCAGACCTTCGACTGCAAACTCCATCCCCCTCTGTCAGCCATCTTTCTACTACATTCACCCTCACTGGCAGGAAGCAATAGGCCCAGGTGGGCTGGCTGACCTGGCTTGGAAGAGTGCCCACTGCACTGACCACACATCCAAGTGAATCATCCAGTCCAAACTCCATCCGCTCTGTCAGCCATCTTGCTTCTACACTCACCCTCACTGGCAGGAAGCAATAGGCCCAGGTGGGTTGGGCATTCTGGTGAGAGGAGTACCCACTGCACTGATCACAAATCCCGCAGGCTGTCTAACATAAGCTCACAGAAACAGTCACCTGTAATGTACCTCCAAAACCATTTACCTCACATCTTACTATGGAAGGTAAGGACAAAATCACTGATCTGTGTATACATAATGCTAGGCACATACACAGATGCTAACTCTGGCTAAGGCACCACATCTCTTTAGTAGAAGAAATGATACCATCACTAACAGCATGACTAAATTACATGAAAATATACACAAACAACTCAGGGTTCAGCTATTACTTCAATGTGTCTGGTGAGACAGACCACGCACAGCACCTACAAATAACAAATAACATTAACAATAGATGAGTGTGTATGTCATGCAATCCATGTAGATGTTGAACTAACAAATCCTCAAGTGTCATCTAAAGAGTGTCAGGTACAAGTCAATGTCAGTAGACATGTTACAGTCCAAGGTGAGAAAATTACCATATCAGCACAGATGTGAAGAAAGATCATAATCCACATCATGATCAAGTGGAATTGACAATGCCAGAGAAAGGGCAACATAATGTGGATAGGTGACAAATGAGCCATCTAAAACTCTTTACGCATACAGGCATATTCTCAATGTGTACCAGTTAAGGTATGATGTATCATCATATAATTGACTGTGTCATATCTGTACCAACAGGGCAAACTGGGAACACATTGATGCAGAGTGAAGAAAATATCCAGGCCAAGACTCCAACTTTTGATGAGCCCCCAGGTGAAGAAGACTCTCCTTTACCCTTGGATGAGGAGATGGAACCTGGCCCATCAGGTTTGGTTCGGCAGATGGCACCATCATGTCCAGCGGGATTCACGGCGGTAACTCTCACCTCAGCTCCCAACACCCAGCTGACCCCTACCACGAAAGATGCACCATCAACCACAGACAACAACACCATCACTGCTGCACAGTCCATTTTGGAGTTCACGGACACAAAGTCAGTCAATGAGGAAGGAGGATCTGCTTCGACTGTACAGGCACAAACCGTGCCAGCCCATGGCAGGAGGGTGGTGGGGATCCCCATCGCCAAACAGCTGGTGCCACTGATGCCAAGCCAACCTCTCCCGGGCACTTCAAGCCTATGAGGGGTACCAGGGACCAATGGGTCAGGTATCAGTATGCCTCCAGAACATTGAACAACTGCAGGCGCTCCAAGACCAAAGACTCCAGCGGATCAATGAGCAAATGGATGAGGTCATTGGGGTGCTGAGAGAGATCAGTTCCATCCTCCACCATACCTTTGCACACACAAGTGCGCCTCCCTGTGTGATATCTCCATCTGTGCCCTCGACATCTGCACAAGCCACAGGTAGGGTCGCTGAGTCAGGAGGAGAATACTCAGTATCCCAGGAGCCTGCAGCTGTTCCCGCCCCCAAACGTGGGGTGGGTCGTCCAAGAAAAGATACAAAAGGGTCAGATGGCAAGGCACAAGCCCCAGGCAGTAAACAAAGGTGCACCTGATATCCTTCTTTGTGCGCTAACCATTTAATTTGTTGACTATCCATACCAACTGTTCTACATCAGATGTAAGTACACTGTTAGACTTTGGGCTCTGATAGCTGTGGCTATGATTCTTTAAATTTCAACCAACAACACTGTCAACTTCTCTATTTTCTTTTTGTTTCATTTTCACTGATTCATGATGTACGTCTTCACCTATCCACCATGTTCTGAAAATAAAATATGTGTTGCACATCACTACCAGCTCATGTTGTGCCTTTGACATCTATCTCAATTAGTTGTGAGTATCATGTGAGAACTCTGATGAAAGCGTAGTCAGCATAGGTCAACAAGTACATGTAGATTGTACCTTAAGGTCCAAAAAGTCAATTAATCATGGCACTACAAGATAGTCATACGGATTCAGTGTATCATACAAACTTTAGTCCACGGTACCTTTTCTTCATTTGTAAGAAAAATCCTCACAAGTTGACATCCCACTCAACAATCTATCCCACCTAACTACTTTGTTGTGTTCAAACAACTAGACAAAATATTCAGTGGAGCTACATCAGACAATACACACTTCAATGCAAAACACACATTTTATTTGCTATAAACACCTGGTAGCAGATCAAAAACACCATAAATGACATACACAATCAGTGGACAAAAGAAAAGCACACAGTACTGTACTCATGGCCAGTGCAAACAGGTACCATTACAAGCAGTTGGACTGCATCTTTAGCTAGGTTACAAGCATATGCCAGTGGTGTGGCACTTGCAGAGAACGAGGACACACGTTGACAGCTACATCAAGTTTTCAAAGATTGATCATCTAGGTGTTTTCAATGGGAACTACCATGGTCTATCCCCGCAACCATATGGTTGTAGAGCACATTATGGTACAGTTATTCCAAAACAAACTGCACATGATAAGAAGAAAGTCCATTGGTGCTGTAGCAATTTCAATTCCTACAATTGCAAGCAGGTGTCATAACAGTTATGTAACCTCAAAGTCTGTGTCAGACATTCACGGGATCATTCCATGACCAGGTTGAACTCAGACACAGCATCATATGCATGGAGATGGCACAACTCTGAAACTCCCCTCAGTTGATGACATGGCAAAGTGAACTGAAACAACAAAATGAAATAAGATAAGCAAGGGCAAATCATATCTCACAAGTAAGAGCAAACTTAAACTTCAACGAGAACAATGTCACTGTTGACACTAGTTAGGCCTGGATGGGACAGTGTGCATGTAACTATGACCATATCCCAAACCTGTCCTGCATAAACATTGGCACACTTATAATTCACTCTGATGTGTATATACAGATAGTTCACACAGATACACAACAAGAAACACAGTGGAATAGGAAAGATGTCTCAGTGGATACTTACAGTCATGAAAAGAAGTTGTTGATAAGCTGTTCTCGAAAGTCAACTCTTTCTTCCTCACCACAGTCTTCATTGCCCAGTCCTGGATCCTCAGCCCGTGGCACTTGCTGGTCTCCTTCATCTTCAATCAGAGGGATTTCCTTCATAATTGCCAGGTAGTGGAGCATGCAGCAGGCAACGGTGATCTGGTACACCTTTCCAGGAGAATATTGTACTGCTGCTCCAGTTTTGTCAAGACATCGGAATCTTGTCTTTAGAAGGCCAAAGTCTGCTTCACTATAAGCCTTTTCCTCCCATGGTCTTCATTAAAGCGGAGTTCTCCTGGAATGACTGGATTCTGCAATGGTGTTAGTAACCATGGCTGGTTGGGGTATCCTGTGTCTCCTAAATGGAACGGAGACATAAGTACAATGTTCAAGCAAACATTCACTGATAAGACACACAAAGCCACTCACAACAAACAGAATGAAAAGGCTTACTTACCAACAAGCCAGACCCACTCTAGCAGCAGCTGAGTCATCAAATGGGGTATGGCGCTGGTCCTTAAAATGCGCAAGGCATGGGCTGATCTGAGAAATTGGCACAGATGTGGGAAATACACATATCTGCCAAGCACACCACCTGTATGTTGATTGAGTGGAAGTGCTTCCTGTTCCAATGTACTTGCTTGTTGGCCTGTGGTGGGATCAATGCATTATGTGTACCATCAATTGCTGCAATGACATGTGGGGTTCTTGCAAACGCCTAAAAATCAGCTTTGATATCAGTCAATTACCCTTGTTTGGGAAACCTGATGTAGCTGTCCATGTGTCTAGTCAATGCCTACAGTACATTACAAAGTACATTGCTAAACATGGGCTGGGACATTCCACCAGATGTTGCCACAGTGTACTGGAATGACCCTTGTGGCCAAGAAGTGCAGTAATGCCATTACCTTGACTTTGGGCATCAGTGATGTAGGATAGTAGCGATGTGGACGCAATGAATGTGCCAACTGCTTGCACAAATCATTTATTGTGGCTTCATTGAGATGGGATTTTCTGATCACATCCCTCTCTTCCATGGTTTGTAGGTCAGGAAATGGCCTATAGACGGGAGGCTGTTTTACGGCGCCTATCAGATATCTATGTGTGGAGTGTAAACACAGTAGGTGTTAGATCACATTGTGCCCAGCAACATGTACTTAGACAATCACCAAAGACCAAGTGAACACTCATAACAGTCCACGGCAGTGCAAACACGATTTCACAAAACAAATTATCTACTAATCATACCACAGCTTACATGACATTTATGATTATGTCTCAATTATATAGTTACACAGGACGTAAAGTACACTTGACTTATATCACTAGTTTCCTGTTTTTCATGATACAGACTCTAGCATGACATTGTCCAAATCTCATAAGCCAATAACACATGACTTGGGTATGTCCAATGACTGAGTAAAAATTGTCATAAACACAGTAGGATCAAGTTATGTATGTCATTATATACACCACATACATCTTGAAATTCACTAAGCACTTCATGCAGACCAATTTTACATGGTGTACACTGTCATGTATGCTTTGCACAAACAATGACATACCCAGCCAATTGACAATGTACATTGCTCTCAATATGCAGATGTCACTTAAGTATGGAACTCATAGACCACGTACAATGTACCGTTTACTCTCAATGAATGAATAAAGTCTTTATTGTTTGATTAACAAAAATCATTACAATTAAAGCATATTAGTAATCGAACAGTATAAAAAACATTATCACATACAAAAATATTCTTGTCAGTTTATCAATACATTCATATTCATGCAATAAATCTGATTAACTTTATTAATCATTACACAAATCAACTATAAAATCTAACTGGCTATAGGCCTGATCATTACGTATTTAAGTGCAAACGTGAGATAAACAGTAATTTCATTGTGCAAACAGGCTATAAAAGTGCATCAGTAATTTCTATTGCAAACAAAATAACTTCATTCTTTACATTTCTAATTGTTTACCCTAGCAGCATAGACACTAAATTCCACAAGAGGCCATACAGAACAAATAAGCAAATAAAATGCATTCAAGATTTCTCTTGGAGCCATGGGATTTGATTATGGTATATCTTGAACAGTCGATATCAAACATTTTTCGGCAGAAAATAAAAATTTATCAATTGACATAGCAGTGTAATCGCCTCGCCCGATAAACTCTTAATGACTCTGTAGGGTGAATGAATATTGAGTGTATAGGCCGTCTGGGAAGGTAGGATACTGTACATCAGACAAACACACACTTTCTACCTGGACATCACACACAGAACAGTGGGTGACAGTAGCTTCCCAAACCGTTATGTGGTGTATTCACACCTGACAATGGACATTAGCCGCATACTGCCTGAGAGAAATTTGAAAAGCAGAATGTGTACTGTGTACTTTCATGTGTGTTTAGACTGCTAACGTGTTTCAGGGTCCTCTCAAGGTGACTTATACATGTGAATGAGTGCATTTGCATTGTATGCTCCTTCAACACACAATATAGTGCATCCAGGCATGGTTAGTACAATACTTTTTTTCCACCAACCGAATCTACATTCAAAAGTCGCGGTAGGCGGGTCAGAAACCGTGGCAAACACAGCCATAGGCCCTAACTTGTTATGGTGACAGTTGCGGCTCGCTGATTGTGAAGACTGGCACGGCAAACTTCCATTGCTAATGTAGCACTCTTACTTGCGGACCGCTGGATATTTTGAACGTGGTAGGCAAGTATCAGGAAGCATTTCAATCCATTCGACCAGTTCAGAAAATGCGACTGCCGCGGACCTATCCCTTTGACCACACGCACAGAAGACCTCCAATGTGGTCTAGATATAACCCTGGTGTTTTGCTACACTGATCACTTGCCTTTAGAACCTGCACTCCTACGGGCTTACTCATCTCTCTGCTGCTGTTCATATCCTTTGGGGGCTACAATGTCTCGCTGTACAGAGATGAGGGCCCCTGCCTTCACAGCAGAGGAGCTGAAGATGCTCGTAGACACGGTCCTTCCCCTGTACAGCCAGTTGTATGGAACACCAAAAGAGCAGGTGAGAACAATTCAGACAGGACACATATTTGAAATGTCAGCTAACCATGCACATAGGGCATATTGTTGTAATGAGACACATCTGACCCTGTAGACAATAGTTTAAAAGTGTGTTTGGAAATCTGAGAAACAAGTTCTCTGCTGTATGTGTGGCAGTACTGGTGTGGAGTTTATTTCACTGTTCTCATGTGAATATCTCATCATTAACCACAAACTTCACATGGTGTATCAGTTAGGCATGTACACATCAGTTTGACATAATGATGCCTTGTTTTCTGTCATATTTCAAAGTACATTTGCTTGTGGAGTCATAGCTAAACTGAATAATGGTGAATGTGAAATGTCATATGCATATGTGGTTAAGTAGTTACTGTCAACAGTCTCTACAACAAGTCCACGGATATGATGCATTATCAGTGGTATGTCAGTCAAGTCACAATCCCACAAATGGCAAATCACATTGCTCCACAATGGTAATGTCAGCTGTAGGAAGGTGAGCAGGTGTATGTGTCATACCTTCCATTCAGGCCATGTGGAGATCATGTTAGACAATGTGTAATTGACACAGTGTAATCATTGGCAACTTGGCATACTATTTAGGTGTATGTCCAAGGCCAAAAGGCTACTGTTCCCTTCTACAGAAGACATAGATGGGCTGAGCTCAGTCGTTATGAGTTTTCATGCCGCCTGTGTTGTTCTCTCATCCACAGTGTAGTGAGATGTGTTGCATGCTCACTTAGGGCAAGGTCAGGTTGGAATGTGATCTCAACAGGAAATGAAAAGGTGTCAGGAAATATGTTAAGATCACATGTTTGACAACAGGTGCAGTGTTGAGAATTCTAGCCTGCTAACTTGGTTGTTATTTACGCAAACAAGTACTTTTGACCTATGTGGCAAAGTACCTGGATATGTACATCTTGCATGTGTTCTAAGTGTCCGATAACATGCCATCCTTACAGGTCAATGCCCGTAGGAAGGTATTCCTGTGGAGGACCATCGCCCAGAAGTTGCATTCCCTGGGGGGGTCACACGTCGGTGCAGTGCCCACTGCCGCAAATGGTGACAGGACCTGAGAGACAGGGCAAATGAGATCGCCGAAGTACAGCTGGGCCTGACACCTTCAGGCATGAGATTGCGCGCTGCACCCTGACCCCCCTCTTATGTGTTGCATCCTGGTCGTGGCCTGTCCAACCTTGATGAGCAGTTGAAAGCCAGACAGCAGCAATGAGGAGGCGAGTATGTGCCTTGATGAACTTTGTACAATACCATGCATGTACATGTTTTGCATGCAGTGTCATGACTTTTAGGATTTGCAACAACTGAGACCCATGTAATGTGTAGCATGTAGCACATGCAACAAGAGCTGTTGTTGCATGGTTAGGTCCCTTAAATCAGTGCCATGTAAGACTAAAAGAGGCTGGGTATTACCAGTAGTGCAAATCCATTGTGTAATGGGCACATGGCAATACAATGTGCAAGAAAGAGACCCTTTACCTATTTCTGTGATGCTCAACATAGTTAAGCAGAAATACCATTGTTTGCCATACACTCTGTATTGAGACAGCACAACTTTTGTGTTATTTGATGCTTGTGAACTTGACTGTGACATGTCATGCAATACAACCAGGTAGCAGGCACTGTGTAATTGCAGGCCTTGGTAAATGGAGATTGATCTGTGTTAAACAATTTACAAAGAGCACTGGTGCTATCTGTTGTCCAATGTAGCGGCTGCCAATATTCAGACTTATGTGTACTGATGTCACATGTCAGAATGGGCCTTACCATAAGCGAAATCTAAATTTGAGCTGATTCCATGTTTTGGACTATGTGTAGGTGACAACGGATGTCTGTGAGTGCCAAACTACGTGGGTGTTAGGTTGAGAGGGGGGTAAGTCCATGGAAGTGGAAGTTACACATTACTTATGGTATTGATGGTTGTTACAAGGACCATGAACCTGTGTGTGCAAATGAAACTATGGTTTAGCACTGTTACTCAGATATCTGGAAATGTGGCTTCACCAACATCTTAGAAGGGCAGATATATTCAGGTGAAGAACAGCATATGAGCTGAACAATATGTGACTGATAATATTTCTCAGGGAGGGATAGGGTAACTTGTCCTCATGAGATGTGGACATCAGCAGAATGTACTTGATAACTAATAGTGCTGTCAAAAGGTATCAAGTAAAATGTTGGGCACTAACATTGTGTCCACACCATGATTCTACCTGGCCTGGTAGTATAGGAATCCACATGTCCCTGAAGTAATAATAGGTCATTGGCATTGTGATAAGTTGTGTTTACGTGGCAAATAGTTATGTGTTGCAATCTGCCTATAGTACGTTTGATTATTGCACTGTGCAGACATGACACAATACTTGTAGAAATAAATGTTTGACTTGCTAGGCCTATGTTCCGTATGTGACTTCTATATGAGTTACACATGTGACACTTAGAACTGCTTCATTTGCTAATGGATAGATGTGCAACAGTAATGTGATCCGTGTGAAATAACCTATTCCATGGCTCCAACATCTTGATGTTGACCCATCAAACTATGTTTACTGAAACAGGGCACCTGCTGTTCCACAAGCTCCGGATTGGGAGAGTTCACTATGTGCTGTATGTTAAAGCTGCAGTGTTCTTCCATTTCTTAGTATAACATCTATTCTCCCTTGGATCACATGAGGTAAAGGTGGTATACTATGAGGGCCTCAGGAGTGAGAGACAATATGTCAGCTGGTACATAGATGTGGCTAAGATGCTGAGAAGGATAAACATGATATTGCATCAAACTATGTTCTTGACGCCATTATGTGAGAGTGTGCACAGGTGTTGTAGCTTTCCCTAATGTGCGATTGACTCAACTAATGCTGTCATCCAAGTAGAAATTATGATGTTAGCCAATGTGGGTACATCTCAACTAATTTCTTTTCTAATCGGTTTTTCAGCATCAGACAAGGGCAGCGAGGGAGACAATGCCACGACTGTTGGGGAAGCAGATGGCCACAGTGGTTCTCGTGCTGCCAGTGAGCAAGAGGGAACCAGCGGCACATAGGGTGATGAGAGTGCCACTGCGGAGCTGCCAGATGTCAAAGAAATGTTGTCAACATCTGACTTCAGTTCCAGTGAGCCCTCCCAGGTGGTGGTGGATGCCCCTGGACCTAAGCCACCACATCTCAGTCCACCCCCCCCCCCATGTCCAACATCACAGCTGCCCCCAAGTCCCCTGTTCGTGGCCGCTCCCCTAAAAGCGGAGGAGTCTCCTTCGTGCCAGGCATCTCACCCCCTGCCTCTGTCTCCCCTGCTGCCCTTAGTGTGGATGCCATTGAGCTCCTGAGGCAGACCTCTGAGGGTCAGACAGCAGTGCTGAATGTCCTCCAAGTCCATACCAATCAACAGACCCAGATGGTATCTTTTCTGGAGGGCATTCACTCTGACATGTCTTCCCTACAGAGATCCATCCAGGTTCTATCCTCCACACTGATGGCAGCAATATCCCAAATGTAGCTTTCCACCCCTCTTGCCTCTACACCATCCACAGTCCCTATTCCTATACCTGGCCAAAGCACACACAAACCTGATCACACACCTACCTCAACATCCACATGCAGCACAAAAACACACAGACATAAGGCAAAAGACAGACAGACACACACACTCAGCAGACACAAGACACCCTGACTTAAAAATCCACTGGCTTGCAGGTAGACACAACACCATCACACACAGACACGACAGACACCAAACCAGCTCCCACAGACATGCCGCATACATCACTACCCTCTGCCTCCACACCCCCTACCCTTGCCTCTCCAGACACCCAATCGGCCCAGAAACTCACCCTCATTGCCCTTGACATCTTCCCTTCCCAAACTCACCAATCACCTCCCAAACGTAAAGTGAAGACCCTTGTGCCCCTGCCATACCCTTCCACATCCAACCCCAAAACAACTATCAAGACCCCTACTAAGACCCACAAGCAATAGCAGGGAAGCCGGAAGAGAAACCCCCCCCTCCTGCCACCAGCCTACCTCCTCCTAAACCTAGAAGATCTTCTTCCTCATCCTACCCCAGTACCTCCACAGAGACAAAATTAAAAGTCTTAAAAAGGTCCCCCTTCCCCATTCCCTTCATAATCCTTCAGGGATATAAAATCCTCCTAATGGTGAAGCCCAACCCCTCCACCTTACATCCTGCCCTCGCACTGACTCTGCTGAACCCCCCAATCCTGAGCCCAGCCCTCCCAAGGACCAGCCCAGCCCTTCCACGGACCAGCCCAGCCCTCCCAAGGACCAACCCAGCCCCCCTAGTTTCTTTTTCTTTTGGTGCCTGGCATACCCCCTAGATACCTCTTCCAGTGGAGGTATCCGGCAGCAGCATTCCTGAAGGCAAGTTTGGGTGGGCCACACTTTGCTGGCCCACAACATGGACATTTGGACTTACCATTGCCCTTTGTTTTATTACTTGAACTCTGGAGGCTGAATAAAGCCATTTTTATTTAGATTTTGTTATTCCTGTGTCCAAACTTATCTCTTGCTGTTAACTATCATTCATGAATAATTTAATATGAGCGAGTACAGTTCTGTTGGTATGACAGTGAGTGCATATTTCTTCTAGAGTAGGTAGGTCTATTGGGATGTTGTGTGGGTTTGTGTACCTACATTGGCTGGGTTTCAATGTCTGCATGAGGTTTGTGTGGGAGTATGGGATAAACGGCCAAAACTTACATTGGGCATTGTATGCAATCAGAGTTTAGTTAGATTCCTATGTCCATTGTGCAAGTGTATCAACAGACAAAACTCAATGAGATGTATGCTGCATATGTATTTGGTGTGTACAAAGTGAGTCTTATTGTCAATACACTTGGAGTTGCTGTGAGTCTACAGACATGATAGTTTAGCCACACATGTACACCAAGCAATGTGTAAACTGATAAATGTGACTTAATACATATGGGACAATTGCTTTTCCTTCAGATCTTGTTCAGTACTTTGAATGACACATGTGCCACATGTGGAAGTCATTTTGTGCCAATAGCCATTACTCCCAGACTGATTATCAATGTACTGTCCACATACAGAGTGTGAGTTAGGTACTAATCAGACTATGTCCTGGGCATGTTGTCTTCCAAGACTCCCCTTAAATTTGAGATCCATTGTATGCAGGGTGTCTATGCACTGTGGTCTCATGTGTAGTGGAATTTGGCCAGTTGTAATGCCATTCACATTATTTGCCTCTTTCTTGTGGGTGATGTGTGGGGATCCATGACAATGCATAGTGAGTTAGACTGTGTTTCTGAACTTACTTATTCACTACAGATGTATGTGTTAGTTGCAGAAGGAGCTGGCTTATGGTACAGGAATGGGTGCCACAGGAGTTTATAGCTAGTTATAAAGTGGTGTGATTGTTGAGTTGGGCACTACATTGCAGAGTCATGTACATCAGCGTCAGGGCTTAACGCACAGTTAGACTATGTGAATCTATCCATGACCGTTATTGGTAAACTGAACATAGGTCACATCATGCTGACGTGATGTGCCTTTATATTCTGTCTTGATGCACACATGGGCTCACGTTTGAACTTCCACTCAGAGATATGATGCACCATACTTGACCATGGTTACCTGCCTGATAGGGGATATATGTGCTATAGGAGGGACATGTTTGTTGTTAGGTGTGGCTGAGGGTGTCAAGCGGTGTTTGTGTGTCAAATGATATTGAGTGTGTGTATATGTCCGCGTATGATATGTTACGAGCAAACATTGTCCACTTCTGGGTTGTGGTAGAGTATATCAGTCTAGTGATCTATGCATTGTGACTGCTGTATCTTGTTTGTCACAACAGTAGCTTCATATAAGAAAGAAATTGTGGGGGGGAGGGCTCATAGAAAAGTGTATTGTGTCTATGTAGCCAGCTTTGACAACCAAATGAGTCACATGATTGTGGTTTCCACATGTTGTTGTACATGTGATATGTCAATACTTCAGGCATATGGCAGGATCTAGATAAGTGAAAGGGCACCTTACATTGTATCTGAGATAACTGAGTGTTTGACATTGGCAAAAGCTATTGTTGTCAATTCACCTTGTTGACGTGAAGTTGACTTCAATGCTTTGCCATTTGTAGTTGGCTCAGTGTAGACAGTAGGAGAATGTGGTTGTAGTGTTACAGATATCTCAGCTATTAGTTGTGGGGCACTGGTCGGTGATGCAGCTGCAAAGTCTGCTTTCAGTTTTGTCCAGATTTTGTTGCACTCAATGGATTTTAGATGGTAGCTTACTGTGCATACAATTGCCATCATGGTAATGCTAGGCACTATTGAATCAAATTACTCTTCACAGGATGATATAGATTTGTCAGCGCTTGCTCCTCCAATGCACCTTCAAGCCCACTCATGTGGTACATCTCATGATATACATTTTCAGCGAGACCCTGCACTGCGACATTTTCATTCACAATGCAGTTTAGGAGTTTAGGTGTACCCTCAGTCTTTGCTCCCAGCAGTAGTGATGAGGATATTGGTTCAGGAAGGATGTAGAGTGCCAGTGTGTGTTTTTCTGTGGGACATAATTTTAGGTGAGCATTAGTGTTATGTTGCCATGCCACGTGGCACTTAAAGCAGTAGTGAGCTCACCATACATGTTTCTGTTCATATATCTATGTGCCCATGCTCGTTTGTATTCCTACCTAAATGTTGGGTCTTTCCCTGCATTTCAAGTTCACACTGGGGAGACCCAATGCTGACATTCACTCATTTCCCCTGCACAACATGGTACAGGCCACTTTCACATTACTGTAGCTTTGCTTTGTGGTCACTTCCATGTGTAGGACAGAGGTCTTCAAAATGGGGGGTGAGCCCCCCTTGGGGGAGGACTTAAATAATATCAGGGGGTGCACTAGTCTCTAGCCATGAGAGGCATCATGTTTTGTTTTTTGTTTTATGAGCATGAGCAGCAGTAAGCCAGCCTTGTAATGCACTGTCACTGACGACTTTGGTCATTTATTTCATGACTGGGAATTTGTGTGAGAAAGGGTAACAGAGCTTGAAAAATACCATTCTTCCTGTATTGAATTGAATGATATGATCATAGGGGCGGTAGGATAACATTAACAACATATTGGAAGCCATTATGCAATGATGTCATACTTTTACATATGCAATGTAGGACTTCCTTCATGGGCCTGGCCCTCATTCCATCTTCAGAATCACCATTGAGTTAAGGGCATTTTGTTAGTCCCTTGGAGAGACAATGGAATGACAGTCCTCAGCAACACCAGATGCCTGGTTTAGCCCTGTTTATATATTGCCAATTTCAATGAACAATGGTGCAAACATTGAGGTGGGGGTAGAGGATTTATTAATCTTTACGGGAGTGCTGAAATAATAATTTTGAAGCCCACTGGTGTAGGGGTAGGTGTGTCAATTACCGGTGGCTAGGTCCTGGTTTTGCTTGGTATCCAGTAGGTACAGAAGTGGTATTAAGTGCGTGATAGGCTCCATGACTTCACAGGGAATGTGGAAGAGTGCTGTGGTGAATTTTTGCCTCATTAGCCTCCCCTGTCACCAGCTCTGTTGAGGTGGTTGGACCAACACAGAAGGCATGTCAGAAATACGCATTGTAATAGTGCGGGCAGTTGCAGGGCCGGACCATGCTCAGATCTGCTCCATTCGTCCTTTCCAAAACCGCCCTGGTCAGAATTTCCAGCCGGAATCTGAGGAACCGCATCAGTCGGTAAGCTATGCATTGTAGTGCATCATAATACTGCGGTTGAAACTGCTGCTTCTGAAACAAGATGGTGGCTCAGACTGGCCCCGGGAAGCCTGCGGAGGCTTCGTAATAAGCCCCCCTCTTTTTCAAATGCTGTTTGTCCAGCACTCAAAACTGTGCAATCTAGTTAGAAGGTTGTATTTTGTAAACAAGTCTAGTTCTGCATTTACATGCTTTGAGTAAAGCTCTGTTATATGGCACTCTGCCCAAAATTATTATCTCTGAAGATATTCAATTAACGTAATATGGACGTAGTAGTACAACTTACCAATGAGAGAAAGAGTACATATATTAAGCTAGACAACTTCAGTAAAGAAATAGAGATTGAAATCTATGCAATAACAAAAGAGGAAGAACTTATTCCGTGGTTTAAACCCAGCCTCTATTTAATTGCAGAGGAGTGCTTTGATTTAAGTGTCAATCAAGCAGTGTGCAAGTAGTGCATAAGTAAACTTGATAACAACATGCCTGCTAAAGGTATTCACAATAAATTAAAAATGTTCCCAATTCATCCTAAACTAGAAGAGCTCAAAGTGTATGAGAGTATTATGACTCACACTGCACAACTTTTTCAAGCAATAGTCAGAATGCAGACAAAAAATGCAACATTATATGAATTACTGAAAATTCTTAAAGGAAAAGTTCTGTATCGTCAACTGGACTTCAAACAGAATATTGAAACTTTGGTTGTAGATCTAGAAGTAGAGGAACTATTAGTGGTTTTAGTAAGTGGTGTACCAACAAGCAATAAAACGATTTGGCAGAAATTGGTTAGTATACAGAAAGTAAAGAAGTCAGAGAACACCTCAAAAAAGGAAACCTATAGTACAAAGATGTAAATCAGCATGTAATTTTACTGTGCCCTACTTCAAAATCGACTGACAGTTTGAAAAGAGTAGATTCTGCAGAAGAGATATATGAATACAACAGGATTCAACCTCTACATGCTAGGGAAGTAATAGGTGTTGCTTTAGCATTATTTCATGTGGAACAAGACAAAGGTGAACTTATTAGTGAGTGGGAAAAGAGTTTAGAAGCTCGCTGCTTTCCACATCTATTCCAACAGGCGATGGAGGTTGTTCTGATGATCATCCACTACAGATCCCTTCTTCAGATGACAGATTATTCTGAGCCAATAGAGACTTGTTATAATAGTAATCTAAAAACTCTCTGTATATACCCCTTAAGTGTTCCTGGTCAATTGCCGACAAATTCCTTTAATAACCCTAATATTGACTGTAATATTGATAATCTGAGGAACCAATTCATAGAACCAAACATGGTAACCTCTAGCGTTAGATCTGATCTATCACTGCAACCCCAAGCTACACCTCCACGTGAGGCGGCCCTTGTAATTCCACACCTGCAGTTCAAGATTATCTCCTGGAATATAGCTGGTCTTAGTAGTAAGTTGCTTCTACCCGACTGGAACAAGCTAATAGAAGGCCAAGACATCTAGCTCTTCCAGGAAACCTGGAGCCTAGTTCCCCTCTATAAATCTGGGTATACTTGCTTCTTTTTGCCAGCTATCTCCCTGGGGAAAGGCCGTCCCTCAGGAGGCCTGATGGCCTGGGTTAATATCGCTTTGGGTTGTAGAATTATCGATCATAATTGTGCAAACCCTGATATAATGAGACTTACTATAAGTGGGAAGGAAGGAGCCACACCTCTTGAGTTGTTTAATGTGTCTGTGAGAGGGACGAAAGGGGGTACCTCTTCGCCTATTGTATCTTCTTTGGAGCAAGAGCTGTCTAAATGCAACCCCGACTCGCCCCTTATGATAGCGGGAGACTTTAACTGTACGTTTGAGCCCCTTAGCTCGGGAGATATGAAGAGGCTGGAGGAGGATGATACTAGGTGGGGTATTCCCCCCTAAGCATTCCCCCCATCAAAAGATGGTCACGGGTTGCAATAGAGCAGAATGCACTTGTTTTGGAATATGGGCTAAGGGCTGCAAATGGCAGAACAACATCAGATCCTGGAGGGGCTTGTACGTATAATAGAATTAGTTGCCCATCTCGCATTGATCATATTTTAATAGATATAAGACTGTGGAGAAGTATAATTCATATGGAAGTTGTCCCAACCATCGACAGCGACCACAATCCACTTTGCCTGAGCACAAAACTCCTTTGGTCTTCTCCTGGCCCAGCCTCTGAAGCATTTAATAACCTGATGACCAAGGAAATAGTTCCCTCAAATAGTAGGAGACATCTTAAGTGGTCTAAAGTAGTCGTTAATGAAATTAAGATGGCTGAAATCAATCGTCTACTGGCCGAAAATCTTACAGGAAGAATCCCTTAACCTTGATGCCCCACAGAAAGTGCAAGATATCTACATAGGAACGGTAGAACAGATGGGATCTTTGTTCATGTCTACTGCTGTCCATAGATCTGCAAAAGCATGCCCAAAAAGCGGCCATGCCTGGTTTTCAAAAATTTGCAGACAGAAAAGGAAGGCTTTAGTCATAGCTATTAAAAGTAAAAATATCTCCCGCGTCCAATGTGCTAGGAAGGAGTACAAGGCGACGCTGCATCGTGCAAAATTAGATTGGGATGAATCACATTGGCAGAATTTAAAAGACGCGAGTCTCGAAAATAATGCCTACTCTTTCTGGAATCTTGTTAGGGGGGCTAATAGGAATGATCCAGATGTAATTCCCAACCATATATCCAGCCAAGACTGGTTTGATCATTTTATGAATTTATACACCGGGACAGTTATAACACACGAGGGAGGATCCTGTGTCCAGTTAATCACTTCTCCAACTCCTCATATTACAGATTATTTTAATTTAAATGAAGTGGCAGGAGCAATTAAAAAAACAATACCATCAAAAGCTCCGGGACTGGATGGTCTCCCAGGGGACTTACTCCGTGCGAGTTCCAGCGACTGGGCGAAGTACATCATGCTCCTAATCAACTCTATCGCTGATGGCTGCCCCATACCAGAGTCATGGAAGGGAGCCGAAGTGGTGCCTATTTTCAAGAAAGGGGCCAGGGAGGACCCTGCCAACTACCGACCAATTAGCCTGATAGATGCTATCCAAAAAGTAGTTGGCAGGGTATTGCTCCAGAGGATTCACTCTTGGGCTGAGGATGAGATCATCCTTTCCCAATATCAGGCAGGTTTTAGGTCCAAAACTAGAACAATGGACCAGGTGTTTAGGCTCCTTCTTATCTATTGGAAGGTAGTCGTGATAGGTGGAGGCAGTCTCTACCTTGCCTTCATCGATCTGAAGACTGCCTTCGATTTGTTCACTCGGGACCAATTATGGAAAGTTTTGGCTTAGTTGGGTATGCCTGTGTTTATTTTGAATCTGCTTGTCCGATTGCACGAGGGCAACTATGCCCAAGTGAGATGGGGGTCACAAGAACAGAAAACCGAAAGAATCTCAGTGAATAGAGTAGTACGCCAGGACTGTGTTATGGCCCCCACCCTGTTCTCCTTATATGTGAATGGGGTGGTTAGTTTTCTTCAGGAAATTCCATCTGATGCTCTAGCAGGAGATAGGATACCTACACTCCTCTTCGCTGATGATACCTTGTTGATCTCTAAGACCCCGGTAGGGTTGCAGAAGCTTTTAGATAGGTACCATCTTTTTTGTTCACTAAGAGGGTTGACTATTAACACCACAAAGACCAAACTAATGACATTCAACCCCTATAAGCCCTTTAGGCACATCTTCCCCTTGGGTGGAACACCCTTAGAAAGAGTTAGTACCTTTGACTATTTGGGTATTCGGCTCTCCGATACAATGCAATGGAAACCCCATATTAACAAGATGCTTTTGAATCATAGGCGTGTGACTGGGGAATTAGGCAGGGAACATCGTCGCTCATGTAGCTGACCTGTTGCCCCTACACTCACGATCTATGCAGCAAGGGCAGTAAGTTCTGCCCTTTATGGTGCGGAACTTTGGGGGTTTAACAACATGCAAGAGATCTGCAGTTCGGAACATAAGTTCTTGAGAGAGCTTGTGAGCCTCCCATGTATTGTCCCGCTCAAGCCTCTGATGAGTGATATGGGAAGACGTTCTTTTAAAGACATTGCTAGACTAAGGCCATTGCTCTTTTGGGCTCGATTGTTACGAACTCCTGAACTCGCTAGTTATACCACCGCACTCAAGGAGGTAATTGGCCTGGACTGTAACCATAGGGTTAGCTGGCTCAATAATGTCAAGAAACTTGTGCTTACATTGGGACTTAGAAGCTGTTGGGAAGGCCAGAACCCGCCCAGTAAGGGTGAGCTTAAAAAGCATACTGGCTTTGGGTTGATATGCAGGAATTTAGCAATCCAAATTTGGGGAGGATGGCAGATGAATTCTACCAGTTTAAACAACATATTTTTCTAGAGCCGTACCTTGATTTTATTCAAATCCCAAGACATAGGGCACTCTACATACAGTTCAGAGTGGGCTCTTGTCTGGTACGTGAGCTTACTGCAAAATTACCCCCCCGCGCCAGACAATCGCGGACTGCCCTTGTTGCGAGGCACCAAAAGAGAGTGTGGCTCACCTCATGTTTGTATGTCCAGCATACTCAAGGGCTAGATTAAAGTGGCTTAAACCAATTTGCAGACAACTGGGCACTACAGCTCACATTACTGCCCTGCGGATCTTGAAATCAGACCCTTGAGCTCTTTTTGTATGCGGCGAGGCAAAGTATCTTGGCTGTATTTGGCTTATCAGATCTAAATTTTTGCATAGGGAGGTGTAAAATGAAATTGGAAATGTGATTGTGCCCCCTATGTTGGTTTTCTTTTAAATGACATCAAATAGCTGTATATGAAGTATGTTTTTTTCTTATTCTCTTTTTAATCAAATTTATTAATTATTGTCTGTTAAAAAGTATTAAGTATATAACGGCATTTCTCCGGGTATTAGTATAAAATTGTTAGTTTACTAACAAGATAACCACATTTTTGTAAACTGCTCTCAGATTTATTGTATATAATTGTCTTTTCTTATTACTGTTTTTAACTTATTTCTGCTTTTATGATATTTGTCTATCGAAATAAGGCTATTTGAACTTGAACTAGACTGTATTCTGAAGATCTGCAATCCGAACAAAACATTCCTTATCTTATAAAAAGACCTTTGGTGCGAATGATGAGAATCTCAAGTCTAATCTCATGAATCTCATGTCAGGGCAACATGGAACAATTGTGTACTGGTTCTGTCCGCATGGTGAGCTCAAGTGCATGTTGAACAACTTTGGGGCATATATCTGGTTTGCAACTCTTAGTTGTGTGAGATATTCATAAGATGAAATGCACAACTTCCTCAGGGTAACTCCAACATTGCTGGCATCAACTTTAAAACACTAAGGGCCTCATGTAGGTAGCCAAATACCGGTCGGTAACGGCCGATTTTCGGTAATTATACCGTTACCGACCGGTATTTAGGCTTTTGGTATGTAGGGGGACAATTTCTGTATTCGGAATTTACCGAATCGGTAAAATTACCGATTCGGTAATTTTACGGAATCGGTAAATTCCGAATACAGAAATGAGATGTAGGGGGAGTGTGTGGGTGATGTTTAGAGTCGGTATTTACCACCAACTAATAGTTGGTGGTAAATGAAGAATGGATGTGGAAATGCATTTCAAAGCGCCTACAAGTGTGCAATGTGGCAGACATACATGCCCTTAGGGCATGTATGTGTGCCACATGTGCACACATGGCCGTTTCAGGGGTGCAACAGGGTGTCATTGTGACACCCTGTCACCCTTGCATGTGTTCCCCCCATTACCGAATCGGTATTTACCGATTCGGTAATGAGGCATACCTTCCCATCAATGGGAAGGTATGCCTCATTACCGAATCGGTAAATACCGATTCGGTAATTACCGAATTTTAACGAATCGGTAATAATTACCGACTCATTACCTACATAGCATTTACCACTTCATAAATACCGAATCGGTATGATTCGGTATTTATGAAGTGGTAAATGCAAGCCCACCTACATAAGGCCCTTAAGTGAATTGTGATTAGGCATACCTAACATGGGGGGTAGATTGTGTGGCTAAGACCACAGGCCCTATTATCTAGGATATAGCCGTTTTCCACCATGGAAAATGGTGATATCCCACCTATCTCTGTAATTTTATCGCCTCGGCGATGCACGTCGTTGATAACGCGCTAACCGGGTGATAAATTCCAGAGATAGCTGGCCATAAATATGCAAGCGCCAAGTGCGCTTTGCGATATTGATCGCCGGCCCTTGTTAATATGCCCCCAAGTGTTTCAATTTCAAACCGACAAATGTGGAAAGTATTGTTGTTGCAGATACTGAGCTAAAAAAACATAACACCTTAAGTATTGCTTTGGTTTTCCTAGATATGTTATCACTAAAGGAAGAGTATTCAGGTTCATGTCTGCAGTCAGACATACAGTCACTGGCAAATCGCTGTTGCTCAATACGTTACTTCATTCATTACAGAAATGATAGAGGTGTGGTAAGAGATTTCAGCCAAGAAGTGTTTGACAAAGAAGTAGTAAGCATCAGTCTGAAGAAAGTAAGTTCTTATGAGGCATTTGACAGATTGAGTTTGGCTAATTTAAATGTGAAGTTCAAATCCACTGTTTTGATTAGTTTAGATCTTCCTTCTACTCGTAACAGAGTATTGAAGTTTTTTGGTGAGATTCAATATCTTGCACACTCGGATCCTGATAGAACAGCCACTGTTAAAACAAATATGGTGGACAATTCGAAGACAAATCGAAGTCTTCAGTTAGAAAACCTCTGTCTGTATGAAGTATTTCAGTAATACAGAAACAATATGGAAGAAAACATTGAAAGTGGCAAGTTTGCCATCTCTGGGTCTAATGGTTGTTTGGTGAGGAACAACAAAGCAAGGCTCATCAACCGCAGGAACCTCAGTTGTCAAAGTACAGATAAAAGATAGCTCTTTTTTTAGCTCTTCTGCAACTGTTCAAACCTTGGTGTAATGATACTGCTGTATCAATACGACATCTATGAGGATACTTTTAACACAGTAGCCTAAATACAATAGCCCGGATTTTTGGTGTGCCTTATTTCCTAATTCAACTGCTCCCAACTATCCAAAACTCCACTGCACGCCTAATCCTGAAGATTCCCCCATGTTCCTCAGTTTCAAACCACCTTCAGCATCTTCATTGACTCCCTGTCATCAAGAAGATTCAATTCAAGGCTCTAAACTTTGAAAGTGGAGGCTTTAGTCATAAAGATCCTCTTTACCTCAGGACAAGACTGAAACCCTATTCTCAAACCAGATACTCAAGATCCAATAATCTGAAGCTGTTTTGAGTCCCTCGCATTTACAAAGCAAGAAGAGGTCGGAGTACTTTAACACACCTGGATCCCAAACTATGGAATGCATTGTCACTTAATCTGTGGTGCAGCCTTTCTGAATCCTGCTTCAGACAGTCTCAAGACCATGCTTTTTGACTCCTGTCTAGTAGGCTAATTAGTCCTAGCCCTCTTTAAGGCTTTTCTTTTTCCTGAGCTCACCGCTAGCACTGGGACGCAGTGAATTGAATAAAAAAGAAATTAAAGACCACATTGGATGTGCAGTGTTTCCTTCCTACTTGAAAATGTTGTAACCTATTATCTTTCTAAAGCGTTTTAGATATAAAATCACTAGTTCATGGTATACAAAGCAGATTAAATGAGGATGGCTCTACTCTGTACAGAGCTTGTTCTTGTAAATTAGAAAATTGTTTTATAAAATTCTGCATCTCTAATTACTTTTCATGTATCATTTGGTATACTGAAGACTCTTCTTTCACATTAACTATAGAAGACAGAGAGCTACTGCTGAAATTTCATGCTTTATAATTTAGAATCATGTGAGAAAAAACCTGCTTAAAATTTATGGTGATTGCCAACAATATGAGAAGAAAAGTTTAGTGAAGAAGAATGGACTTTAAAAGTGGTTGAAAAGCTAGCAGTATTAAAATTAAACACTGTTTGCTTTTTATCACTATTTTATAATTGTGTGTTTTTCATAACATGCTAACATTTGAGGTAGTGGTAAGTACTTACTATAAACATTGGCCAAAATCTTCAAAGTGCTCAAACAGGTAGTCAGCAAAAGAGAGACATAAACACATTAGTACACACACACATGCGCGCACACACACACACCACACCGATCAGTTTTGCTCAACTGTCTCTTCTTCTACCTTTTCCTGCGCCCACCTTTTGGAGTTGGTGTGCCAGATTTCCCCAGCTTTTACCCATTTCACGATCTCTTATTGCTACCACTGTTAGTGCCTCATGTGCTTCAGAGCTACTCTGTATGTTTCAATGAGCACTCACGGCTCATCACTAGACCCTGGCAGTCACAGAGCTCAAGAGGCACTTAGAGCGGTGGTAGCTCAGCTCAGTGGCACTAGGATACAGAAAGACTAAGGATTACTCAGGGAAGATCCCATTCAAAGGCAGGGACATCTTAAGGATTTTGGAGGCCCTAGGCCAAACACAATTAATGACTCTGAATGTATTATACCTTTCCAGCTCATTCATGCCATCAGCAAATATGATCTGATCATTAACAACCCTCTTTGTTGGCCCCCATACTTTTAAGGGATTCCTAGTCCTTCAGGCAGGGCTCCATTCAGTGCAAAGCCTTTAAATATTTATGAGATATTGGAGACCTGGTAGTACCCTTTCATATTGTACAGAGGGTCCCATCCTTTTTGTGGTATGCCACTGGCTGGAACTGTCCTGAAAGCTTAATGATAGGGCCCCTAGTAAGGTGTGGCCCTGAGCCAGAGCCCACTTTGCCCATGCCTTAAAACGTCTCTGTTTAAAGGCACCGAATCTTGTTTACATGGTTCAGTGATGGAGTTTTGGAGTTTGTCAGCTGCCATAAGTGATTGTAAGGGACAGTAAGACTCCCATCAATGGAGGGTGAGAACATGCAGTAGGCAAATTCTAAGCTTTGGGCACCTTAGCCAATGAAGAGCTAACAATAGTTTCTTGGACCAATCTCAAGCCATGCACATTCTTTGAGGCTCAAAAGACAATGAGCAATGAGAACTCCTCTATCGATTTCAAACATAGAAAGCCCTGGGCAGAACAATTCACGCTCATTCTTCCATACCACTATTTGAATAAGTTTACTCTTAAGTGATTTATTGAAATTGCCCAAGTTCTGGAGTTGCTCACCATAATATGGAAAAAGACACACAAATGATGGACAGAATGTTGAACAAATCCAACATTCACCCACAGTCAAGAGATCTGGGTTCAATCCATCATTCTTTTGCTACCATGCCTCTCCAGTTTAGACCCATCCATAAGCAAATCAGTCTTGACCCTGCTCCTCATAGGAACAGTCTTTTGCTTTCTCACCCTAAGTGTGCCAGGTATGGCCAGACATGGGTCCCAGGCTCACTGTGCCATTGGATTTTAGCTCGCCTGGCTGATGAGTGGTGATACCCTGAAACTGGTCCCAGGATGCCTGTTTTCGGTCTAGGGAGGGCATGGCTTGGCAGTTCGGGCTGGACTGTTCCCATGCTCCGCAGGGTCAAGACTGGTCTTCATATGGCTGGGTCTCAACTGGGTGGCATGGTGTGCAAAAGAACAAATGATTTAACCCAGATCTCTTGACTGGGGGTGAATGTTTGATTTGTTCCACATTCCGTCTATCATTTGTGTGTCTTTTGATGGTTTGCCTAGATGTGAGTCCCGGGCTCACTCTACCACTGGATTCAAGCTTGCCAGGCTGATGAGGCTGATACCCTGAAACGGGTCCCAGGCTGCTTGTTTCTGGTCCAGGAGAACATGGCTTGGCAATTCGGGCTGGTCTTTTCCCAAGAGTAGCAGGGTCCAGACTGATTTGCATATGGCTGGGTCTAAACTGGGGTATGGTGAGCAATAGAATGATGGATTTACCTCAGATCTCTTGACTGGGGGTGAATGTTTGACTTGTTCCACATTCCGCCCATCATTTATATGACTTTTGCTTTCTCACCCTAAGTGCACGGGGTTGGCCCAGAAGTGGGTCCTGGACTCACTGTGCCACTAGATTCAAACTAGCATGACTGATGAGGGGTGATGCCCTGAAACTGGTCCCAGGATGCTTGTTTTCGGTCCAGGGAGGACATGGCTTTCTAGTTCGGGCTGGACTGTTCCCATTTGGAGCAGGGTCCACACTGATTTGCATATGGCTGGGTCTAAACTGGGGTGGCATGGTGAGCAAAAGAAAAATGGATTTTCCCAAATCTCTTGACTGAGGGTGAGTGTTCGATTTGTTTCGCATTCCGTCCATCATTCCTGTTTCTTTTGCTTCTCACCATAAGTATGGGACAGCAAAAAGGCATGCCCGTTAAAGGAATAATAATGTCAATTAATGGTGTCATAAATAAGCTCTGAAGGAAAATTCTGAACAGCCGGATATTCAAGCTGCGCAACATACAAAAAATGATTCTCCAACCGATGCAAGTTTATAGTTCATACAATTGCCAATGTGTGATTTATCAATTGGTCTCTTGCCATTTCGTCTATAAGATCCTGAAACTGAAAAGTTGCTGTAAAAACACATACGCATGCTACATACTGCTCCACATTCTACCCAGGAAATCATGCCCTAGAAAAGAATGTATGCCTCTCTACTACCACGTTCAATTTGTTTCCATAACCTTCTTGTAAAACTGCTTGCGTTATCATGGACTCAAATGTCACACATTGCCAGTGAAAAGAAGGCCCTTATTTCAGAGGTTCGTTTCTTTACTGTAGATGCACTGGAGATACCTCATAATGCACAGAGCCTTGACAGTAGATCACACACCACTGGTCGTTGAAACTCTACAACTTGATTCTTCTACATTCTATAAGGGAACTATGTAGATTTAAAGATAAATCGGACAAAACAAAATGATTCCAGCTAAACCCATTCTAAACTGCCGGTAAACAAAGTTACAATCAACGAATGGCTTATATAGCTCATGAATTGAGGCTGACCATTGTATTAATGATGCCTTCTGGATATGATGGCTGAACAAGACTTATTGTGTCCCTTCCTCTGTATTCACTGTTTAAACCTATCAAAATACAATTTAAACCTAGATTAGCCTGCCACTGCATCCTTTCCAACACCTAACATGCAGCTGTGTGTGCCAAATCTCTGTGGAAGGACCTTACCAGTCTACATGAGCCCTGTACCTAAAGCAGAGGGACTTCCTTTGCATTGCCAAACGTAAGGTTGTTGGCATGTATTATTAATTAACTTGTCCATTGTACACCTTCATTACCATGCACATTATTTTTGATCAAGTCTTTGAAAAGGGAGTCTAACCTCACTTCATCACCCAGGACAAATCACACATTCAATATTTATCACTATCAAATACTGGGCTAGTACTAGCAAGCCTTATACAGTACTATGCATTAAAATCCGATCATACTCAACTCTTCTGTCCTTTCTCATTCTCATAATGTTATAGACTTTAGCAATGCTTTCAGTATGTCAGTCATTTCAGGTGTATCTGTATGCTGTATGTCACTCTTGTCCATTGTAAGCAGCTGAAGAAATATTACTAGTTAATTTGTAAGCCACCAGTCTTCTAGGTAAGTCCAGACAGCCGTGCATGATGATTCCCTTTGGCCTACTGACTGATTGAATAACAGACTCTGATCTACCCAGTTAATCCACATCTAAACTGCAGGACCTGAATCATGGGTTAACTGTTAACTGGAGATAACCACTCTAAAGGAATGCCTGCGTCATGCTGACATGGAGGGGCATATTTTCAAAGAGTTCAAGCACCACAGCACAGCAAATGACAATGCCATGCTACCTTGTGTGAACGGTAGAGAGCAGATCTTCAAAGAAATGGTACAGTTCTGCTCTCCATTGACTGACGCACCTGTGTCTGCCTAGTATATAAGTGTCTCTCTACTAAGAGAGTTACATTGGCTTCCTATAAGGAAAAGGGCACTATTCAAACTTTTGTGCCTAGTTTTTAAAGCGCTTTTTGGACCTACCTTATGAAGAAATTGGAATGGTATACCCCGGCACGACAGTCAAGATCCAGTGGCCAAAAGCTTCTTCAAACGCCAAGAATTAAAAAAGTTAAGATGGGTGGCCGTGCCTTTTCCCATCTGGCTCCCAAATACTGGAACACGTTGCCATTGGATCTGCGTTCATGTCCCACCCTGACTATTTTTAAGAAATTCCTAAAAACCTGGTTATTTAACTGAAACGCTCTGTTTTTAGACGCCTCCCTCCCAGGCGCCGAGAGATCCCCCTTGGGGATGATTTGTGCGCCATATAAATAATAATAATAATACATAATAATAAGGGTGTCTGCATTAAGGTTAGGATCGTTTTTGTGCAGGAAGGGGTACTGTTCTGCACAAAAACTATGCTTTGAGGCCATTTCCTCTTTATATGTGTGCTGCAGAATGAGGCACACATGAAAAGAGGAAATACCGAGGAGAAATTGTGATATTTCTCCTTGTTACCCCAGCCTCAGACAGGCACACCATTTTGGAGCAAACCCATGTCTACAAGCCTTTGTTATTATGAGTTTGCGTCAGAATCCATGGGTGGGTATATGGGCATGCCCATGCACCACCCATGGATCACCTCCCTGGCACAAAGTAACACAAGGCAGTGAAATGTGCTTTGTTACGTTACTCATTTGCAAAGCAGTGCAAATTGACATTTCATTTGCTATGTAAATACCACAATAGATTTTGCATTGGGTATGCGTAAAAAAAGAGACACAAACCCGATGCAAAATCTTTTAAAATCCACAGCCAATGTAGCTCACTGTGCCACTGGATTCAAGCTATCCAGGCTGATGAGAAATGAAACCCCGAAACCGGTCCTATGATACCTGTTTCCGGTCCAGGGAGGACCTGGCTTGGCAGTTCAGGCTGGACTGTTCCCATGAGGCACAGGGTCAAGACTGATTTGCATATGGCCAGGTCTAAACTGGGGTGGCATGGTGAGCAAAAGAATGATGGATTTAACCCAGATCTCTTGACTGGGGGTGAATGTTTTGATTTGTTCTACATTCTGTCCATCAATTGTGTCTGTTTTGCTTTCTCACCCTAAGTGCGCCGGGTATGCCCAGACATGGTTCCCGGGCTCACTGTGCCACTGGATTCAAGCTATCCTGGCTGATGACGGTTGAAACCCTGAAACGGGTCCTAGGATGCTTGTTTCCGGTCCAGGGAGGATCTGGCTTGGCAGTTCGGGCTGGACTGTTCCCATGAGACACAGGGTCAAGACTGATTTGCATATGGCCAGGTCTAAACTGGGGTGGCATGGTGAGCAAAAGAATGATGGATTTAACCCAGATCTCTTGACTGGGGGTGAATGCTTTGATTTGTTCTGCATTCTGTCCATCAATTGTGTCTCTTTTGCTTACTGCCAGTGTGATGGCAGTGCAAAAGTCATATTGGTGAGGAAAGTTTGCCAAAAGGGCTCCAGCCGATATGGTGGGAACATTTTGGAGAAATTATGATGCTAAGGCGGCGTCAATTTGTAGGTGGCTTTCTCTAAAGTTTTTGGTTTTTCAGAAAAAAACTCCCAAAGTGAGGCTTTGATCTGAAACACAAATGCCCTTGATAAAGAGGGGTTTTTCTTCCTAAAGGTCAGTTACATATTTTTTTTATTTTCCTTCTTTCGACTGTCCTGTTTCACAAGGTGGACATCGGCGGGAAAATTCAGCTTTGAAAGGTCCATGCTAAGTAAGGTGTGCTATTGGATGCACTTAAGCTAGCAGCACTATATTGGATGGGGTTTCCATTTGTGAAGTCAGCTGAGGCTCTGCAGTGAGAAATACTGCATTTCCTCCAACTCTAAATGATACACAAGAACCTAAGTGTGGCGAAATCGGACATCTGCTGATTTAAAGCAATTGCATGATATCACCCCATTGTGTAAGTAAGGGTTTAAGCCCTGATTTATGATTTTTTGGTGTAGGGCGGCACTGCCAATCTTCTTGCATAATGGAGCACACTTAGAAAGAGGAAAAAAGGAGGAGAAATAAACATATATCTCCTTGTTTCGCCTCTCCTGGGGAGTCGCACAGTTTTAACACATTCCAGGGTTTACGTAACTTTGTAAATCTGGCAATGTGTGAAAATCCATGGGCATTGCTAGGAACACCCACTGTAGACACCTTTCCTCTCAGAACATCGCATTTAGATCGGTCACGATCTTTCTAATTAATTTGCTCCATCTTAATAACCGTTTTGCTTGCAATTATATCAGCTAGGCTCATTTTGACATTTTTACTATCACTAACTTTAAATTCTCTCTCAATAAATGTTAGCGCTTGGGATGTTCCTATTTATACACCAACATGTGACTTCAGTGCAGCTTTTCTCTTTGCTTTCTTCAGCTGGCTTTTAGGCTATGTTCAGGCCTATTACTTTCTGGGGAAAGTTCCTCCTAAATGCTCCTATGTTCTCTGCATATCTTTTTTGAGCTTTAGGCCATTGACTTGTTTTTCTTGATGAATTACCTTTTGCAGAGGAACTAACTGATACTATTTTTCAAAGCTTTATACTTTCCTGACTATCTGAATCACTGTGCCCATATTTTTGTTTTTCAACGTGTTACCTGACACCTCAAGTGTATTTCTCACTGTTGTCTCATGTGCTCAAAGCCAATGGTTTCCTGGACTTTCTCCATTTTCTCAGTATCATAGCAACATTATTTTATCAGATTCAGACTCTAACCACAACAACATGGATGATGCCACTCCTCAAAAATCTGAGTCTACTTCAGGTACCATTCTCATCAGGTATTTCTCATCTGGAGTCAGATATCTCTCTACTTAAAAAGAGCGATGATGAAGTGGAAAATTGAAATCACAGGAACAACCTGCACATGCATGGTCTTCATGAAAACACTGAGGGTTTTGATCCGACTGTCTACTTTCAGTCCTTCCTACCAAAACTTCTTGATTTGTCTACAACCACCGCTTTTAATATACAACGGGCACATAGGCTTGGGCCCAAAATCTCTACAAAACCATGAGGAGTTATTTTGTACTTCTTCCAATATACTGATCTGTTACAAGTTATGTTGACAGTCAAAGCTAAAAAACAAATTATTTGGGCCAGTCATAGGCTGTTTTTCTCTCAGAATGTAGCAAAAGTCACTGCAGCTCGTCGGAAACAATACCTGGATATGCTTGCCCAGTTGAGAGCTATGAGAGCTAGATTTGGTCTAATTCATCCTTACTTGTGTAAGGTGACATACAAGAAAAAACAACCACTTATGAGGAGCCTGCTGCACTTAAAACAAATTCTTCAACAACATCGAGGAGAAGATATGGACACTTCAAGAATTACTTGAATGCTATTTTGTTTTTTCTTGTCTGTTTTCTTTTTAATATTAACCAAGTAATAGTTTCCTAATAATAATAATAATAAGCTTAATGTTGGCAATTGCCATAAAAGCAAGCACAATCATTTAAATTGTAAAAGAGCATGAAATAAATACTTAAAAACATAACACATATAATATAGAATAATTAAGATACTGTAATACCCACAGTTACAAATATTTATTGTACCCACAATTGAGACTAGAGACATGACGGGGGGACATCACAACAAATTTGGTAAGCAGAAACTGGATTTCATCCAACAACTCCTATACCAGTTATCTTCTAGTACAAGTCTATAAAGAGAGAAAAACGAAAATGACAGCAAAGTGCAACTAGGTCACACAGGGATATTAGCGCTATGTACTGGGCGGCAATAGGGCACTCTTTCTCTGTCTGTGTCTTCACATGTACAGCAGATACCGGGAGACAGCAAAGACAATTACTTGAGTTGTGTCTGCCCTGAGTACCCTAGTTGCGATTTTGTAGTCCCTGATGTCCAAGTTATGGCATAGCGGCAAGATCCATTTCCTACTGTGATCATGATACTACGGGGCAAAAGTGCAATATGTGATCTACAGTTTCCTTAACCTCTGGGAATTCGGACAGCTTAGGTCAGATTCTGCATGAACAAGGGTATGCCACCACTTTGCAGTAAACGATTGAAGTGGAAAAATCCCAATTGGGAACTTAATATAAAGTGTCTTAGGACCCGAAGGCTCAATTGCATCCATGTACCTTTCCCCAAGATATGTGTCTATAAATTAAAAAAAAAGTATTAGTTAGAGTACCTGCTCCCCCATTCTGGTGCAATCCGCCTTCTACGTGTCTTCAATACCGCTCCTGAAGCATAGACTTAGCAATGCCACTGGATGTTTCTGGATGAGCACACAAGTTTCTGCACTTGATCCCCTCAAGCTTGTTATTAATATAACTCAACCAAGGAATTCTGGTGGCGCTGGAAAGTTTCATAATCTCTTCCAGGCCTAGCCAATAGGGTAATATATCTACTGAGGACCAGAGCCCTCGCCAGTACTTCAGGGGTCTGAGTTTTATTTGGTCGGTGAGTGACTGAATGTCAAGTTCTAAATGAAGTGGTACCAGTGGAGTGCTAGAGGAAAGGTGTGTGAGCAGCCAGAGGAAAATATTTCAGTCAACTCCAGATCATTGACATTAGCATGCCCCCAGAGCTCCCCACCATGTAAAGAACCCCCCAACACTTGCAATTTGTAAATTTGCGATACAGGTGTCATTGGACATAAATTGGATCCCTTTAAAGCTCTCAGAAGGCCACCAGTAACATTTCTAATCTGAGTTTAGCCTTGTGGATCTGGGGTGACCAGCCAAGTTGCTTGTTGAGAGTGAGCCCCAGATATTCAAAGGTGCGGGCCTTCTCCAAATGGGTACCATTAAAGACTGGATGTGATCTAATCGTCTTTCTTTTTGCCTGAATGTTAAGATGTTTCTTCACTCCACATAACAAGGTTTAACTATGTATCATATATTTTCTTATGATAAAGGTGTATGTCTTCGTATATCATTCCCGTAATTTCCTTCCTTTATGTGACATCTTCATTCAAGTCAAGGCTTCTCTGCCATCCTGTGGGGTTCAAGTGTTGCAGTCGTTCTCTTCTGGTGCCACCACTCTCCCTCTTGATCTGTGTTTTGTAGGTTTGTTTTTCAGCCGTCATTTGTATGACTTTTATGTCTTCTGTTTCAATATTTTCTTACTGCTGTTTCTTTCCATGATTCAATCCTGTCCTTACTCCTTTCATCTTTCCCTTTCTATCACTCTTTCTGTCCACTTTAACAAAACTCTTTTTCTCTCCAATATTTTGTTCATTCCCTTGTTAATCTTGCTACTGTAGGCATATTATTTGTTCATGCTATTGTTCCAATATTTGATTCCCGGTAATTACATGGCATATTAATGGGTTAGATAACCCTATTAAATGGCAAAGGGTGTTTGTTAGAAATGGGGGTCTCTGGTTGGCAGTGGATGGCCACTGTCCAAGCAGGGACCCTTCTTTCTAAGTCAGAGTGAAGGGCTGCACCCCTTTGACAACCCCTGCTCCACCCTGTGGTAACGTAGCACGAGCAGTTAGGCTAATCTCAGAGGCAGTGCGTTAAGCATCTATGACCATACACAGTAATACAGTGAGGAACACTACAAAGGGACACAACACTGGTAGGTATCAAAAAATAGTTATCTTTATATATAGGCTTATCACAAGACCAAATAACGAGGAAGCCACAATACTGTACAAAAATAATACTCTCTTGATGCTGCAAAAATAGTTCAAATGGGGAATGTAAAGTTCAGTTCAGGGCGGTGGTCTCTGCGACCCTTTTATTCACAGTTCCTGGATGTTGGTGTCAATAATCCACAAAATGCCGCTATGGCGTGATAGCGATGTTTTTCCTCACGCTCGTGGACACGGCAGCTCGCAACCGGACCTTAGCAATGGTTTCGAGGCCCGCAAACGTGCGGGGCATGCATTGATCAGCGAGCGCTCAGCGACAGCCGTTCGACGGATTTCTTAACGCTCCTCGGCCGCCGCGGCTCGCTAACAGGCTTTAGCGATGATTTCGGGGCCCGCAAGCATGCGGGGTGATGATTTGATCAGCGAGCGCTCAGCGGCAGCCGTGTGACGGATTTCTTGACGCTCCTCGGCTGCGGCGGCTCGCTAACAGGCTTTAGCGATGAAATGAAGTCTACTGGGCCTGAGACTTCAGTCAGGAGGCTAGTTCTCTCTCTAGCCCTTGGGTGATTGCAGGTTCAAGATTAAAAAGTTCTCTTACAGCTCCTTTTCCCTCTTCTTTCCAGTCCAATGATAACTACTGCAGGCCAATCCAGGGAACAGCACACAGCACAAGAACAGTCCTCTCCTGCAGTTTTCCTTCAGTTCCATGGACATGTTGTAAATGGAACAGCGATATGATTAAGCATTTACTGAAGACATGTGCTCTTCATGTCTGAGTTACGTTTTCTGCTTATATTGACTAATGTTCAGACTCCATTTTGTTTAGCCGTCCGCCATCTTGTATGGCCACGAAGCCACGTGCTCTGCACGAAAAGAGTCTTACCTCTCCATTGGTCACTCCCGAGATCTGCCTAGCAACAGTCTATAAATAACCCCTTTGTGCGTTTGGTGCATGTCCAGACTTGACCACATCTGTCACTAATTAGGCTTTGCTCGAATGTGTTTTTGCGGGTCGCAAGAACTGTTAACTCCACCCATGTATTGATCATGTACTGAACATGTCTATATAGGGCCATAAACCTTGCTTCATGTTGTATCCGCCTACTTATGAGCCCCCTTATTGTGTATAAAAGGGGACCATGTACACAAGTTCTTTGTGCTACTCTGTGCAATACTGTAGAGTGTTGCGTAGATTGTAGGACCACCTTTGAAGGTTAATAAACTTTGTCTTTGTATTTGCAGTTTCTGTGCCAACTTCCTTCTAACACTTCGTATACAGAAGGGCGAACCCTCTGTACTTGTGGGCCTAGCTGGGGCCTGTACTCGTCAATTGGCGCCCGTCACGTGGGGCTCATCGGCGACTCGGATACTCGAAGGACTGGTCGTGACGAAGGAGTGGAACCTTGCTGGGGATGTGATCACTGCCACCGGCGTTTTTAGTCCTGGCATCCCGAGGCTTTCTTCCTTCCCTTCCGAGCTGACCATCTGGGTGGCGCCGGTCCTCGACTGAGACCCCTTCTGTCGGTTTTGCCGTGCAATAGCCGTTTGGGTGGATATGGAACTTGGCAGTTGGAATCTGGACGCTCTTGATTGGTAAGAACCGTTGTACGGTACTTGCTGCGAGCTTTTGAAGCCTGGGTTGGCAAGGCTATTTGATTTGATTTGTGATGACCGGTCATATTTTTTGAATAAGTAATGTGAAATATATGTGTTGCAACACATATAGGCAGGTAATGTGGAGATATTTCTCCGGGGTGGTTTGAATTTGAACGGCGCAACGTTTAAGTGCCATTTTTGGATAATATTGCATATTTTGCACTATTCTTGAACATGCCTGCTTTGAGCGCACTCCGTAAGTGGTGCTGCTGTTTTGGAAACCGGTTAAGTCTTGAGGAATCTGAACCAGCTCCCCCAGAGGGGACTCCTAATAGGGACATGTATGTGAAGCACGGTCTTTCCCCTATAATGTACAGCACATTGTGGAGGAAATATACCAAGAAGGATCCTGAGTTGCGATGGCCTTTGTATGGATCGTTTGATATGCGTAAGATTGAGTATGTGGAGCAGTGTATATGTAAGCGGCGTGCGAGACAAGACATGTTTGAATGTATACGATTGTGGGTGAAAGAAGTGCGTGAGCGTGAGAAACATGAAAAAGCGCTGAGTGACAAAGAACAACGGAAAAAGGACCATGTGAAAGCACAGGAAGCGAAGCAGCGTGAGGAAAAAGAACTGGCGGAAAAACAGGAGAAAGAGCACAGGTTGCAAATATCGGGTCAATATGCTGTTTGGCAGCCTCTTTATCCTGTCCTTACTAATCTTGAAGATGATTTTTCTCTATTAGATCGTTCTCCGCCACCTTATGTTGGCCCGTCCGCTCCTGCAGTTAAGGATACTGGATTGCTCAAGGAGAAGGTAGACACGCGGTCCATGTTATCAACTGATCGCATGGGTGAGCTTCGGAAAGTTTCTTTTCGTGCGTTTAAAGATAAACTATCTCTCGCTGAATTATTGTCGTCTTTGGAAGGGTGGCAGGATAGGGAAAAGTTATACTTTGCTGAAGTTTTTTCTGATGAAGTGGTTACTGCTTTTCGGAAATATTCCGATGTTTTTGAGTCTGATGATATAGTTTTAGATTCTAAAGCATTACGTAACGGCGCCCTTTCTCCCTCTAAGGTACCTGATGCGGTTCGACGGCTGTTTGCGTTACGGGATGAGATGTTTGAACTCAAAGAGAAAGCTCGCCAAAAGAAAGAGGAGGAGGAGCGATCGACTTCAAATGCAGGCGGAAAGCAGTCGTCTATCGTTCATTCAGATAAGATTGAACTAGTGCATGCTAAACTGATGCGAGAGGCAGCGCCTCTGTACGTTCCTCCTAAGGGAGCGGGAACTAGTTCGGATATGTCTTCCCCCGATGCTAGAGGATATTTTGTGTATAACTGGGTTTATACTCCTTGGCATAGGGCTGATGTTATGGCATTGAAGAAAGCACTACCCGATCCCCGAAAGAATCCTGCCGCCTTTTATGAGGAAGTTGAGGGGGCTTTAAATTCTTGTACTATGACATTAGCAGACATAGATTTGTTCTTTGGGCTTATTTTACCACCGGATATGTGGAGATCCATACGGAAAGTAGATGATCAAGCTGTCTTTAAGGCGAAATGGTCTGATATAGAAGATGAGGATAGAGAAAGGAAACCCGCCCAAAAGCCGCCTCAGCTTATTTTAGATCTCCCAGCTGCTATTTTGACTAATTTGAAAACGATTATCCCCCCTAAGAAGATTTATTGGAATACGCTAGCCTCATGTAAACAGAAGGTAGATGAATCCGTTTCTGATTTCTTTACGCGATTTGAGGAAACATTTCATGATTTTAGCGGTCAGTCACTTACGGATGATACGGGTCGACATCTTTTTGTTGATAAATATGTGTCGAATTTATTGCCAGGAGTAGCAGCTCGATTAAAAGCGAGTGAAAGCTCTTGGACAACATCGTCTCCGGCATCCCTCCTGACAATGGCTCAGTATTATGAGCGTCAGGAACAAGAAGTGAAGGGTAACGAAGAGAAAAAGTGGAAAGATTTAAAAACAAAGGTGATGTTAGCGCAAGTGTATGGTCCGCCTCGCCGGGGTGCTGAGAGAGGTGGAAGAGGATTCTATGGTCCCCCTTTTGGTCGCCCAGATGTAACTAAGGATCAATGTGCGTACTGCAAACAGTTGGGTCATTGGGCCAGGGATTGTCCGGTATTACATGCACAGCGCCAGGGGCGTGGCCAGGGGCCGATGAGAGGTAGAGGAGGTTCTTCGGGCCCTAAAGGACATCCAAATGATCGCGCTCGGTTTGATTCTAATATACGGCCACGGGATGCGCCTAATGTGTTTGATCGACGAAACCAGTATCAAATGTCCGATTATGAACACCCTGGGTATCCCGATTCACAGCATGCATAGGATTGCGTAGGATGGGGGGAGGAATCAGTTGAAGTGCCAGTAGATCAGAGGGGTCCGTATGATACGGCACATGTTTTGGGTACTACTGATAGGTTTCTGGTTGATACAGGAGCTACTCGTAGTGCTTTGTCCTAACAATTGGTTCCGAGGGCTCCCCTCTCTGGCTTAACGGTTACATCAATAGGGTTCGATGGTACACCTTCACTTAGCCCGTTATCACAACCCCTTGCATTTCATGTTAATAAGTTTTCTACACCCTGCTCGTTTTTGCTTTCCCCGAACACGCCTGATAACATTGTGGGTCTGGATATGCTTAAACATTTCAGAGCCACAATCCGTTGCTCCCCTGAAGGAGTGCGTGTGATTCTAAACGATAACCATTCAAGGATAGGAAGGATGTGCGTGGTTGCAGAGGATACCGCATTGGCTTCTCTACCCCGCACTCTGTGGGAAACCTCGGATACTGACGTGGGACAGATGGTTATCCCCCCGGTACACATTAGGGTAAAGGAGGGAGCTGTGTTACCACGCCTACCCCAATATCGTATTTCGCAGGAGGGAGAGGAGGCACTCACGCTGATAGTGCAGGATCTCATTAAGGTGGGGGTAATGGAGGAAGTTCCATATAATGTCTGCAATAGTCCTATCCTTCCGATTTTGAAAAAAGACACTGATACTAGGATTTATCGTTTTATTATTGATTTGAGGGAGGTGAATAAGATAGTGATACCTCAATACCCAGTGGTTTCTGACATCACGACATTGCTTACTTTGGTCCCGCCAACGGCAACCACGTTCTCTGTTATTGATTTGAAAAATGCTTTCTTTTCGATTCCTATTCATCCTGATAGCCGATATCTTTTCGGTTTCACTTTGAATAATCGTTCCTATCGATTTTGTAGAGTTCCTCAAGGCTGCACAGAAAGTCCTAGCATTTACAGTCAAGCATTGAAAAGACAGTTGGATTCCTTTGTTTTACCTGAAGGGGTGGCCCTCATACAATATGTCGATAACATCTTGTTGGCGGCCGATACTCCTGAGCAATGTGAGAAGTGCACGTTATCCTTGCTTTCCTTTTTGGCATTGCACAATCATAAAGTATCGAAGAAAAAATTACAATTCTGTAGACCAAAGGTAACCTACCTAGGTCACCTTTTGTCTAAGGAGGGGCGTGCACTCACATCAGATCGCATTCAAGCAATTTTGGACACGCCGGTACCTTCCACACAGAAGGACGTGCGTGCATTTTTGGGACTCACTTCTTTTTGTAGGCAATGGATATTGGGTTTTTCATACATAGTTAAACCACTGTTGGCACTTTTGATGAAAGACACTCCAACTCCCCTTCCCTGGTCAGACGAGTGCGGAAATGCTTTTCAACAATTACGACAAGCCCTTTGTTCAGCACCAGTGTTAGGCACCCCTGATTATACGAAGCCCTTTACATTGTATGTACATGAAAGAGATGGATGTGCGTTATCAGTTTTAGTACAGATGCACGGCGACAAGCAGCGCCCTTGTGCATATTTCTCGGCAGTACTTGATCCTGTCGCCCGAGCGCTGCCTGGTTGTTTTCGCTCGGTTGCAGCGACAGCTGTGTCAATACGCCAAAGTGAAGGAATTGTGCTATCCCATAAGCTATTGGTGTTGGTCCCCCATGCTGTTGATGCTCTGCTGAATCAGACAAAGACGCAGCACTTAACTAGTGCTCGTCTAACAGGATATGAGCTGACGTTGTTGGCTCCTCATATTACATTGAAGAGATGCGCAACGCTAAACCCAGCCACATTGTTGCCATTTCCGGAGACTCAGCCTGAGGCACAAGAAACACATGATTGCATCTTTGTAACTGAGGGACAGACAAAGGGTCGTATTGATCTCCAGGATACGCCGTTTACAGATGTAGATGGAGAACTGTGGGTGGATGGGTCGTGCCTGAAGCTACCAGATGGTACGACTTCAGCGGCGTATGCAATCACTACGCTACGAACAGTAGTGGAGACAGCACGCATACCGCAGAAATCAGCTCAAGCAGCGGAACTGATAGCATTAACACGAGCATGTGAGCTTAGTGCAGGGTTGCGTGTGAATGTCTATACAGATAGCCGCTATGCCTTCGGGGTAGCACATGACTTTGGCTTGCTCTGGAAGGAGAGAGGGTTTCTAACGTCACATGGAGCGCAGATAATGAACATAGAGTTAGTTCACAACCTCTTGACTGCATTAACATATCCAAAGAAGATTGCCATAGTTAAATGCAATGCACATAAAAAGGTGATAGATAAAGTGGGAGAAGGGAATGCTCTGGCAGATCGAGTAGCACGAGACACTGCGATGCAGCCTGACTCCACTGCAATGTATGTTGTGAAATCGCAGGCAGAAAGATGGCATGATGCTAGGAGAGAAGTGTTAGAGATACAGAGGACAGCTTCCGATAAAGAACGGGAGCAATGGTCTACTGACGGAGAATTGGACGATGAAGGTTGTTGGAGAAATAAGCAGATGGATAAATGGAAGTTACCCATAGCTTTTGTACAACCTATGGTTCAGATGGCACATGGGCTAGCTCATGTTGGAGCTTCCGCAATTGTAAAATTGCTCACACAAGTTTGGGAGCATCCAGAGATTGCTAGCACGGCAAAGAGGGTGGTGAAGACTTGTATGATTTGCCTAAAGTACAATCCAGGAAAAGGGACACGAACTCCAGCAGGAGGATTTGCAACACCCACTGCACCTTTTGAAGTTTTGCAAATGGATTATATTCAGCTTGAACGCTGTAATAATCTGAAGTATGTCCTAGTAGTGGTTTGCGCCTTCAGCAAATGGATTGAGGCATACCCTACGAAAGACAATACTGCAATTACTACAGCCAAGGTGTTATTGAAGGAATTCTTCCCTCGATATGGTGTTTGTAGATTGTTGTGGAGTGATAACGGACCTCATTCTATAGCGGATGTTATCAAGTATGTCCTGAAAGGATTGGGAATTACACAAAAATTCCACGCAGTGTTTCACCCTCAGTCTGCGGGATTGGTTGAGAAGTATAACGGTACTTTGAAGCTTAAGATAGCGAAAATACAAGCTTCCACTTCTCTGACTTGGCCGGATGCTTTACCTTTGGCATTATTGTCAATCAGATCAGTACCGCATTCTCGAACCGGTCTCACGCCATATGAGATCGTGTTTGGACGTCCGATTAACATTTGGGGCCCACCGAAACCAAAGTCAGTGTATGATGTACCTTGTGTAATGATGAGTGATTATCTGGCACAGTTAACCGATAAGTTGGTCTCTATTCATCAACAGGATCGAGAAGCGCTCCCCGACCGGTCCACAGGTGAAGGCCACGATCTCCGGCCCGGAGATTTCGTCTTGGTGAAGTAGTTTGAAAGGACGAGCAGCCTAGAGCCGAGGTGGTGCGGTCCTGAGCAGGTTTTGCTTGCAACAAGAACGGCTGTCCGGGTCTCCAACCGCAAAAATTGGATCTATACATTGTCGTAGAGTGCCACCCGGATTGGTGGAGCCTGCTGTATTGACCGACCATCGAGAAATTCTGACTGCGAAGAAAGGCCGTGCTGTGGACCCGGACGACACTGAGGAGCTCTTCCCGGACCAAGCGACCCCTGGAGTAAGAAGATATCACCTCAGACCGAGGAAGTGAATTTCTGAGTATCAAAATACGTTGTCAGAGCAGCCCCTGGGTTAGTGAAACGGAGAGCCAATGAAGCAAGGGGGGGGATCAGCCCTGCATTAGTGTAGTGACACCCGTCTTGGCCTGATGGTGAAGAAATCAACCGCTGCCTAGGGGGAAGAGTTCTGACAACCTTTTTAGTTTCAGGAAGATATTGACATTTGCTTGAAAATGGAGAAGAAGAAAAGTTTTTGTGCAATAGGTTTCATTGTTGTTATGGCAATTGCTGCCATAACCACGTGGTTTGTTGAGGATGTGATTCCTGCCCGTGAGTTGCTTGTTGTGTCTACCCCAGTGCCTGAGGAGCACTACTTCTACACCCTTCCGTATCAAGAATTGAAGCATCGCCAGTCCTATCTGAATAATACTTTCATCCAGATGCTGCATCATACCCACGTTGCTACAAATGCTACAAACTGTTGGATATGTGGTATGATGCCAGCCCATCAGAAGAAAGGGGGAACACCATTTATACCTCTCCCTTTCTCACATAACGGCTCTTGTAGAGCATGGTACACTTTGCTTTTTGCCACACGAAAACCTACAGTGGGACGGTTACTTTTCAGACTTAATAAAGAGTGTCATCAGGATAAAGAAGGCTATCCACAAGCCAATGGGACAATATGGGAGTGGGAAGAATATCGACCAGACAATGAATCAATTCCCTACATCTTTACGAATACTAGAGACACTCATGGAAGTGAGAAATTTGTAATTTCAGTGGCACAAGCCCAAGCGGACATGTGTATCCAAAGCGTTGGTCATATTCCTGTTGGTGTCAGTGATTGCATTGTTGTACTAAATATAGACGGACTAAATAACAGAACCTTTCTGGCCTCCCACAATACCTATTTTGTGTGTGGTAATAAAGGTTATTATCGTTTGCCCGCCGGATGGTCCGGGGTATGCTATGTGGCATTTTTATTACCCCCTGTATTCTTAGCACCTGCGTCTTATCATAAAGATTTGAAGTTGTTAAACAACGTAACCATAAATAGGTATAAACGCACTCTATCTGTTGATGACGTTGATCAGACGGATACCAGTTTGCAACAGTATATTGATTTTAATTTAGGACTATTTTTCTTTGTTGGTGCTGCCCTGAATAGTAGGAAGGTTCGACGACTAACTAGGGTTGTAGAGGCTGTGACGAATCAAACTGCTGCTGCTCTTGGGAACATTACGGAAGAATTGCAGATCACTAGAATTGTTACATTACAGAACCGTATGGTATTAGATGTTATGTTAGCAGACAGGGCTGGAGCATGTAAACTTATAGGAAGTAGTTGTTGTGTGTTCATCCCTGATCACACACCATCAGTTTATCAAGCTATTAATAAATTGCATAAAATTGCTGCTGACATTCATACAGAAAATGGCACTTGGACCTTTTCTGAATGGTTTTGGACCATAATTACTGCATGGGGATGGAAAGTTCTTACTAGTCTATGCATTATTGTAGCACTTTTGTTCACATGTTGTATGTGTATTCAATGTGGTCCTATGATATGTTCTTTATGTGTTTCATTCTGTATCCCCAATAAGAAAGCTGTTGCCGATGCCACCTATCGAAAGAGCATAAACAAAGAAATAACTGAGATGATGAGAATCGATATAAATGATGATTATCTCGATTATCCTAGCAAGCCGAATGTCTTCAGCAAATGCTGAAAGGGTCGTCTGTTGTAAATGGAACAGCGATATGATTAAGCATTTACTGAAGACATGTGCTCTTCATGTCTGAGTTACGTTTTCTGCTCATATTGACTAATGTTCAGACTCCATTTTGCTTAGCCATCCGCCATCTTGTATGGCCACGAAGCCACGTGCTCTGCACGAAAAGAGTCTTACCTCTCCATTGGTCACTCCCGAGATCTGCCTAGCAACAGTCTATAAATAACCCCTTTGTGCGTTTGGTGCATGTCCAGACTTGACCACATCTGTCACTAATTAGGCTTTGCTCGAATGTGTTTTTGCGGGTCGCAAGAACTGTTAACTCCACCCATGTATTGATCATGTACTGAACATGTCTATATAAGGCCATAAACCTTGCTTCATGTTGTATCCGCCTACTTATGAGCCCCCTTATTGTGTATAAAAGGGGACCATGTACACAAGTTCTTTGTGCTACTCTGTGCAATACTGTAGAGTGTTGCGTAGATTGTAGGACCACCTTTGAAGGTTAATAAACTTTGTCTTTGTATTTGCAGTTTCCGTGCCAACTTCCTTCTAACACTTCGTATACAGAAGGGCGAACCCTCTGTACTTGCGGGCCTAGCTGGGGCCTGTACTCGTCAGACAGAGATTGGTCTTGAGATCCAGGGGCAATACAAAATGTAGGGGTTTCTGTGGGTGGCACAAACCAGTGCTGCAGGCCCACCAGCATCATTTGATTTACCAGCCCTGGGCACACACAGGCCACATTACTAGGGACTAACAGGTAGACCAAATAAGTCAATCAGGGATACATCAATTCATATGTCATCTTTACACAGGGAGCATCCGCGCTGCAGCACTGAATGGCAGTGGCGCCGCGCCCAGAGCATCTATCACCAGAAAAAACAGAGGAGGCACAGCGAAAAAATGGAAGAGAGACTCACGCCAATGGTGCCAGGTCTAACAGTGTTATTCCACCTAGCTAAACTTAAAGCTGATGTTGCTTTACTTCAAGTTTCACACCTTTCTGAATTAGACGCTGCCAAGTTAAAAAGATGCTAGGTAGGTAATGCATTTGCTTCCCCAGCTTTGGGGAAGAAGAATGGAGTATTAACTCTTTGCCATAAAAAGTTACAGGTCACAGTTGTTAACCAAGATTCTGACTCTGAATGTCACTGGATAGTTGTAAAACTGCTTGTCGATAGCATACCTCTAACTATTTTAATGTATAAAGGCCAGTTTCTGTTGATAATGCGTTTTTGACCAAGGTTTATGATAAATTACTCTTGCGTGATTATGAGTATAATATATTTGGTAGAGACTGCAATCAGGTTCATGATCCTATACTAGATAGAAATTCAATGGTCAAGTTTGTACACACTAAAATACACTCACACTTCAAATACACCATCCAGCATAAGTCATTAGTTGATATTTGGAGGCTATGCCACCCGGATCTTCAGGAATATACTTTTTGTTTTGCCCGCACGACTCTCAATCTCACATAGACTATATTTTCCTTAGTAAATCATTGGCCAAACATGTCCTGCAATCGGATATCAGATCAATTTTGATATCTGACCATGCCCCAGTATACACTGACCTGGGCCTTATACCTTTTACACAACATGCAGGAAAATGGCATCTAACTATTCATTACCTTTAGATACTAAATTCACATCCCAATTTGAAACCTTTGCTTCTGAATTTTTTTCTTGTTCACAAGACGCCTGACTCCTCTTTTGTAATGATTTGGGATTCTTTTAAAGCAGCGGCAATGGTCTTACCTTTAGAGACTAAATTCACATCCCAATTTGAAACCTTTGCTTCTGAATTTTTTCTTGTTCACAAGACGCCTCACTCCTCTTTTGTAATGATTTGGGATTCTTTTAAAGCAGTGGAAATAGGCTTCGTAATAAATGTTGTTTCCCAAAACAAAAAATCTATGGAAGCCCAATCAAACCAACCACTTGATAAGGTAAAAAAATTGGAACATACCTATTATCACTGTAATGATGAGACTTCCCTTCAATAGCTTAGCGATGCCAAACTCACCTTTAACAGATTAAGCATAAATGCTGTTCCTTCTTACCTATTGGTGAGCTTTGTACGCTATTATGGAGGTCAAAATAGAATGGAGAAATTGTTTACTAACTATCTAAAAATCTGAACAGATAGAACCAGATTACAATCTTTGCAAGATAGTTCATGGACTACTCTCTTTAAAGACAAAGATATCTTAAATGAATGTGTTAACTTTTATAAAAATGTATATTCTCCAGAAGCACAACCATCACAATTAGATCTGACTGAATACTTCAAATCCATTCTTTCTCATTCTCTGCATCATATGGATTTCTATCCATTGGGGGAAGATATTTCACTCTCAAAAATCACAATTGCTGTCTCTATATTAGCCACAGGGAAAGCTCCTGGGCCGGATAGCTTTACTATTGGAGTCTATATTAATTTTGCAAAGACTCTCCTTCCCAACCTTTTACGTTTTTTATCAAATTCATTCATCTCTAAGAGTGCACCTCAGGGCTTCTTTGAGGATATCATGATCTGATTAATTCTAAAGGATAATAAAGACCCCTCACTGTGCAAGAATTATCGTCCCATTATTTTAGTTAATATTGATTAAAAGATTTTTGTGAAGATTGTGCGTTAACCCCATTCTACCTGATCTCATAGGCCCTTAACAGTCTGGTTTTGTTAAGGGTCTATTGGCTTCCGACAATACACAAATCGATTTTTTAATATTCTAAGCAAGGCCTCTACATTAGATTATCCTATTGCTGCAATTGCTTTGAACGCAGGAAAATCTTATGATAGGATTGGTTGGAATTCTATGTTTCAGACATTGAAATAGATTGGTTTCTCACCTAAATTGAATGCCTTATTTTCCTTGTTACATGCAGGCCATAAAGCTGCAACTTATGCTAATGGTATGCTCTCAGACTATTTTCCTTTGCTCAGAGGAGTACATCAACGTTGGTCCTTATCAGCTCTTTTGTTTATTATTGCACTTGAACCCTTTTTAACCAAAACCTGGCAGGATGCTTCGCATTTCAGGTTTTCAATCTGGGTCTCACCAAGTTACGATATCAGTTTATGCTGATGACATTTTTCTATACTGTTCCAATTCCACAGCTTCCCTTCCTCCTTTTGTTAAACAAATTGCCATTTGTTTCCCATTTATAAGGTTATGGCCTCGGCATTGATAAACGTGAGGCATTACCTTTAAATGTTTTGTGTAATAAACAACATTTTGTTACCAGAGGTTTTGCTTGTCATCCCTCCAAAATAAAGTATCTGGGTTTGTGGGTTTTTTGAGATGATTAAGGAACCTTTCAATTTGAATTTTGATCACATTACCAAAACAGTAAATGATAGTATTGCTGGATGGCACCTACTTTTTCTTTCCTGATGGGGCAGAATTTACTCTATTAGGATGATGCCTACTCCATTGATATTATATGTTCTTATAATGATTCCTGTTCACATCCCTGGTTATTATTTTAAGAAAAAAGACTCGCTTATCAAAATTTCTATGGAAAAATAAATCTCCTTGTATAGCTCTTTCCTTGTTAAAGAAAGATACACCTAACAAAGGCTTTAAATTCCCAGATTTAAAAAAATAGCATTATGCTTTCTATTTGAAATAAGCTGCCTGATAGCTCTCCTCTGACCTCACCTTGCACCCTCCCTTGTGGCCACGATTAGAAAAATCTCTTATGACCCCTTTAAGGAAATTCTTGCCTTCACAACAAATGTTTCCCAGTGACACGCTTCAAATATTTAACATTCCTGTAAACTTCTGGTACCCCTTCTACCATTGACTTACTCCTCGGTTGCTACCTATCCACAACAACCCATTTGGCATAAGTCACCACAAATTAAGAACCGTTCTATATACTGGAAGACTTGGTGAGCCAAGGGTTTTTTGCTGGATATTGAAACTTTGTACTAATGGCCAACTTTTGTCCTTCTCCGATCTTCAAACAAATTCTCTTTGCCATCTACCTTCAGAACAAAGTATGAACTTATATGTGCCTCCCTTAATCCATGTATTTCCACATTGCCCTCTACACCATGCCTTCCCTCCTTATCCACTTTACTTTTTATATTAATAAATAATAATTCATCAGCTTCTACTATGTATAAAGCATTACAAGTGGCCTTCGATAGATCAAAGTAAAAAACTGAGCTAGCTTGGGCAAAGGATTTACTGGATTGTTGGCCCACTACTTTATGGGATAAAGTATGCTTTAAGGTTAACAAAACGACTAGGGCTGCGAACACTATGCAGACCTTTCATTTTGTCTAGCATCGTCTGTTATTTATCCCTGTGTCCATAAAAACCTTTTCTCCAAGTGCAACCTCTGCTTGTTGGTCCTGCTCATACTCAAATGCCGATTTAAAGCACATATTATTTTATTGCCCTCCTATTTATACGTTTTGGAGCGGGTTTGAACACAAATTATTATGTTTTTTATTGTCGCCCTGTTGTTTTTCCTTAATTAATATCTTTAGAGGTAGTTTGGCTCCTGAGTGGCCTCACACTACTCCAAGTTATCACCTGATTGATTTATTGTTGGCTGTTGCTTTTTACTTAATAACTTCAAATTGGAAGCAAGCTCAGAATGTTACTTTCAGGTCCTAGTGGAACACCATTTGCTTTCATTATAGACTAGACACCAAATAAGCCTCTCCTATATCTCTAGCTATAAAGTTGTATCTCTTATGGCTTCCACTACCTACTAATTTATCCCATTCCGCCTCATCTGTTAATAAAATTATTACTGTGTCAGATAAAGTAAGGAAGCCACCTTGAATATCACCCTATTGCTTTGTTATGATATTACAAGATGTATATGATTTCTTACGCTTATATGTATGATGTTTATTTTTTCTTCTTTTCATAATGTCTACAGTTTGTTTGCCATTGTCATTTTTGCAATTATATAAAATGAAGTTGCATATTGTTTTTCCTCCCTGTGCTCCCATGCATTCTCCATATCTATTTATACAGTCTTAATACAGCATAGTGTTCATTTTTTCTCACACATATATTTAGCAAAAATTCATTCATATATTGTATCTTATGCTCACTACTCTTCTTTCTACTTTTTGTTAATATGACATATGCTAATTATTGGATCATGGTATTTTGCTCTTCTTAATAAACTCAAACTTAAAAAAAAGAATGTTCAGAAACTTTATTTAGCATATCAGGCTTGTCTCAGTCAACATAATCAATGTCTAGGGCACCCACGGAACCAGGAACAACCACTGGGTAGGGTGACACCAACAGGGAACAGTGGTTTATGGCTAGGTGACATTGGAAGTTGAAAATGTGGTAATTTGGAAACTGAAACCGTAAGTAGCATAGGATAGGTCTAATAGTTAAAAGTTTAGCACAACCAGTGGCTCACAATGAAAGTTCATTCAAAGTTTCTTAGCTTCTCAGATCCCTAGCATCTCTCTTGGGCTGGAGCCTAAGGGCCTACAAAGTAAAAGGGTATTGGGAAGTCCTCTACCTCTCTGCCTATCACTGTGCCACAGGCCTAGGCCCTAGGCCCACATTACAAGACTATTGGACAGGTATAAAGGGGTTTAATCTAGGGAGCTTTGCGGACTCATCTGCAGATACTTCTTGCACTGTTGTCACGAGCAGGTCTTCCTGGTGCTTGCTGTAGTTGCTTCTTCGTGCATAAGAATGGCCTACTATTTCCAGAAATAAACCTAGATGCCAAAAAGAACTGGGATTTCTCGAATCGCTCCAGAACATAATATTCAGCAGCAAGGAAAAAAAACTGGATACCAGAAAAAAACCTTCCAGCTTTCCAGGCCAAGCAGCAAGGCGAAGAATAACACAGTATAAAGTAGGACTTGGAGAAAGAGGAGAAACCATAGATTCTATTCAGTGAGAAATCTAGCAAATATGAATGCGACACACCTGGTCACAGAACAGATCCTCTTTTTATAGTGCCAAACAAAATGTGATGGTCAGCCGCTCTCGACGGACCACCACTGCGTACACTTCACCTTCAATATCACCACCGCACCCAAACCCCCCTGCGCCTGCCATGACGGAAATGGAGCAAGATCACAGAGGAACACCTCAACACCACCCTTCGCCTAGACCCCCCCAGCGACACGACTGGCGCCACCTCCGCAGCCAAAGAACTCCACCGCTGGATCTCCAGCTGCGCCGACAAGCTGGCACCCCTTTGCCACCCCGCTAAACAACGCCCACCTAAGGCCGCCTGGTTCACCACCGAACTCCAAGAAGCCAGACGCGCCTGCAGACGCCTCGAGAAAACCTGGAGTAATCGTAAAACCACGGAAGACCTGAACAACCACAAGAATGCCCAGAAGGAATACCACCGGCAAATAAGGGACACCAAGCGGACCTTCATCAAGAACAAGATCCACACCAACACAACTAACGCCAAATACATTTTCAACGTCATACAGCAATTCAACAAACCCCCCAGTGAATCCACGGACGTCACACCATCCCAGGAACTCTGCAACAAACTCAGCTCCTACTTCCATCTCAAAATCAAGGCTCTCTACGACAACTTCAATGAACAAACACCGGACACGACCCGCCTCCCCACCACCGACAACCAGCCGACCATCATGACCTGGAATCCTGCCACGGTGGAACATGTCACCGCGACCATGAACAACACCCACTCTGGAGCCCCCCGGACCCCTGCCCTCCACACATCTACCACAGGACAGCCGCTGCTATCGCACCCAAACTAGGACGGACCATTGATGCCTCTTTCAAGTCCGGCATCTTCCCAGAAGACTGGAAACGGGCAGAAGTCAAGCTCCTCCTCAAGAAGCCCACAGCCGACACGACGGACCTGAAAAACTACCGGCCCATCTCCCTGCTCCCCTTCTCTGCCAAAGTCACTGAGAGACTCAGAAACACCCAGCTGACCACCTTCATCGAAGAGAACTCCATCCTAGACACCTACCAGTCCAGATTCCGCAGCAACCACAGCACCGAGACCACCCTCCTCGCTGCCACGGATGACATCCGCATTCTACTCAACCAGGGACACACGGTGGCACTCATCCTACTAGACATCTCCGCAGCCTTCGACACCGTCTCACACCGCACGCTCACAGCCAGACTGCACGACGGGGGAATATGAGGAACCGTCCTCAACTGGATCCAATCCTTCCTCTCCGGCAGAACCCAGAGGATCAGACTCCCTCCCGTCCTCTCTGAACCAACAGAGATCAACTGCGGAGTACCCCAAGGATCGTCACTCAGCCCCACGCTCTTCAACATCTACATGGCCCCCCTCGCCGCCAATGTCAGACAGCACGGGCTCAGCATAGTCTCATATGCCGACGACACCCAGCTCATCCACTCCCTCACGAAGAACCCTGAAGACACCAGACTCGGCTTCCAGGAAGGAATGAAGGACGTGGCACACTGGATGAAAGACAGCTGCTTGAAGCTCAACTCGGAGAAGATCGAGGCCCTCATCCTAGGACCCTCCAACCTGGCCTGGGACAACACCTGGTGGCCACCAGCCCTCTGGAGTCCATCTACCCCTACAGACCACGCGAAGAACCTCGGCATCATCCTGGACTCCTCCCTCACCATGACCCGCCAGATCAACTTCGTCGCCTCCACCAGCTTCAACTGCCTTCGCATCCTCCAAAAGACCTTCAAATGGATACCCCACAAATGCAGAAAGACAGTCACCCACGCACTCATAACCAGCAGACTGGACTACGGCAACGCCCTCTATGCCGGAATCAGCAGAACCCTGCTTCACAAGCTCCAAACCATCCAAAACGCCACAGCAAGACTCATCCTATGGACACCACAACACAAACACATGACCCAACACCTACGAGACCTCCACTGGCTCCCCATCGAGAAGAGAGTGACCTTCAAACTTCTCACCCATGCCTACAAAGCCCTCCACAACATCGGACCCAAATACCTCAACAAGAGAGTCTCCTACCACGTACCCAAAAGGAACTTCTGCTCTGCCGACCGCGCCCTGGCAGAGACCCCCCGCATCCACAGAAACATAGCTGGTGGACGAGCATTCTCCTACATCGCAGCCAAGACCTGGAACGGTCTCCCAGCAAACATCAGACGCTCCCTGAACCTGCACACCTTCAGGAAGAACCTCAAGACCTGGCTCTTCAACTGATCCGGAGCTGCCCCCCCAGTGCCTTGGGAACCTCACGGGTGAGTAGCACACTTTATAAGCCCCTGATTGATTGATTGATTGATCTTGGATTGGGAACAGTATTTAGGTAAACATTTAAAACCACAATATCAGGAAACATATTAGGTAAAAAAAGAAATAACGGCGGCTAAACATCTTTCAAAGTAGTTATTATTGTATTAAAACCCCCCCGCATGCAGTGTTATGACATGCCAGCATGCTGAAGGAGAATTGCTAAAAAACGGCAAGTGTGAGACCTGCAAAGGCAAATAGAATGGCTTCTAAAAGAGCTGAAAATAGGTGAGCTTAGGTCGCTGACGCCCAGCTGCACCAGGGAAAGGTAAGATCAAAGCCCTAACAAGTGTCTTTATTGTGGCCTTCTTCCTCTATCAGTGCTGTTATTAATCTCAATTGCAGATTTCATTTGCTTATGAATGTTCTCCACCTTGAATCATACTGTATGCAGGCCTCAGTTCACTAGGCAGGGATATTTCTCTTTTTGATTAGGGCTGCTCCTCCCTGTACTTGGAAGTCCAAAGCCTCACTATTTAAACACAGGCATAACATCAGTCTTCCACTCTGGTCAAAAGGATCAGCCTTGGGGGTTGAGGCTAGAATATCAAGGAGGGAATACCTTATTATAGTAGTCAAACTGTCAAGGACCACAATTTCGAAAGGTATTTATAGGTAAGGGCATATAGGAAAGTAAAAGTGTACTATTCTTAACTCCACATCTACATACCTTGATAATATGAATATTGTTGAGGTACGTATATATGGGGTTAGGCAGAGAAAATGGAAACATACTAATAAAATGTTTGTCCTTGAAATGTTGGTAATGGTATTAAGGTATAACGATATTCCCTACTCAATATTCAGGATCCACATCGCCTAACTATATTGTTCCCTGCGCTTGTGCTGGAGTCCTTTGTGAAGTTCAAATGAACACAAGGTACTGGCTCCTGAGGTCTAGCATGTTTGGAAAACTGGAGACAGTGGGAGGAAGCCAGGGCCCAGCAACAGACATCCCATCCTTGAATTCAGGCTTCCTAAGGAACAGGAGCTGGAAGAATCTATGCCTGCAATTTCTTGGGCTTCACGGAGTGGAGGGGGAGGGGTGTCAAAAGTGGCACTGGGATCAGGATGAAAAAGTCACAAGACAGACATCCAAAGTGTGATCAAGTTATTGGTCATCAAATCTGTGTCTTGCTGTCATCAAAAAGCTGAAACAGTTTTAGCCACGGCGATAATCTTTTGGATGATTATGTATTGCAGCCCCAAAACAGCCATGAGTGAAAACACTGTGAGGTCTCAAATGCACAGTATCATGGTTTATACTAAGGATGAGAAAAGCAGTGTAGACCTTAATATTAATGCAGTCAACTGCATCTTTTTTAAGTTCAAAAGTGAGTTTATTGAAATGTTTTTAGGGTAAAGGTACATAATATATTCAGACAATGGGGAATCAAAGAGTTAAGTTAAAACATCGAAAACAAAATAGTTAGATATAAATAGAACATTAACATTAAAATAGCTTGAAGGATGATATAATAAAAAAAAATGCAAAGAACGTATGGAAAGGCAGGGAGGTTAAAAAACCTCTTGTTGAATAGGGGTTAGGGATTGGGATCGTCTGGCACTGGCATCAATGAACGATGTGACAGGTGACCAGAAATGTAAGCGTTTTGAAGCCATATGAATAGGGTGAACAAAAGCTGTATCTAATCTGCGGTTATAGCAGATGGCGTGCCACCATGCTTGATAAGATAGTTTTGTGGAATCCTTCCAATTTTTGGTTATTTGCTGGAAAGCGACCGCTAACAAAACGTCTATAATCTTTGTACTAGAGTTAAAATTAACCAAAATTGGAGATAATCTCCCTAGAAATAAATGTGTGATAGAAAAAGAAATTTTGGAATCAAAGATTAAATTGATGTGAGACCAGGTACTTTTCCAGAATTTGTGAACATGCGGGCATGTGAACAGTAGGTGACTTAAATCAGCAAATGGGGAAGAGCATGTCCAGCAAGTGTCAGAAAGATCAGTATGTCTTTTGCTTAAGTTACCGGGCATAACAAAAGTCTGTTATGGATAAAAAAGAGTGTTTGCGTGGTGTTTGCTGCTCTAGAGCATTTTCTGATTTTAGTCCATACCTTATTCCATAACGATATAGACCAACACACTTTGAAATCCTGTTCCCATGAAAGCTCTATTTTAGTTTTTTCTATAATGTTCTGCGAGAGACGTAAAGATTTATAAATAGCAGATGCTTTGGGATACGTGCGAAGAAGATCGTGTACCCCACATTCATAGGTGAAGGGTCTTTGCTGATAGGGGTTAGAAGTTTAGAATAAACAGTCTGAAAAACTTGCTGCAGAAGTGTGTATTTAAATTGAAAGGAATTGGGGAGATTGAAGGTTCGACTAGCCTACGAAAAAGGCATAAACTAATTTTTTACAGAAAGCTGGTGCACCCAAATTAGACCTTTCTGTCTCCAAGACTTCCAATATAGAGGTTTGACGTTGATCAGTAACAACTTATTATGCCATAATGTCGATCCTTGAAAAGAGTCTACATCTGTAAAGGGAGTCAAGGGATTAGAATCTAGATTTTTGCAAGTGTATTTAAGTATAGGGTTAGATATAGATTGAGGTCTGCGGGAAAAGGCTAAATACTCTTGAAATGAGTAAGGAGTGATAAAAGAGCTCTCAAGTTTCACCCACAAGGGACAGACCAAAAGAGAATCAGAAAGCCATCCTGAAGATTGGCATAGTAAAAACGATTTTTGATAGGATGGAAAATCAGGATAGTTGACGCCACCCTCTGATTTTGGCTTTGACAACCTTAATAGTGACATACATGATTTCTTATTATTCCAGAGAAAGGAAGCTAGCACTGAATGTATCTTCTTCTAAAATGTGGAAGGAATGGGTACTGGCATTTTGGATATTGTATAAAGTACAATGGGAGCTATCATCATTTTTATGGTGTCTAGATGACCCCACCAAGATATATATAGGGGATGCCACTTAGCAGTCAATGTGGATACTCTCTGTACACATTTATCCATGCATCTAGACATTGTTGCTGGGATAGATGGGGTAAAATGTAAGCCTAAATATTTTATGTGGACGGGGCTCCAGGCAAAATTGGAAAAAATAAAATTTTCCTTGAAAGCATATTTAGTTAATGGCATTATCTCACATTTGTCTTTGTTCAATTTATATCCAGATACAGAGGCAAAGGATTTGACTTCCTGTAAGAAAGCAGGGATAGAGTGTTGGGGTTGTGAGATAAATAATAATACATCGTCAGCATATGCTGCTAATTTAATTTGCTGCTCTTTGTAGTCAAATCCATGAATATCTTGATTTTGACGGATTCTAGATATGAAAGGCTCTAGAGCTAGATTAAAAAGAGAAGGGGACAGTGGGCAACCCTGACGAACACCTCTGCCTAGATTGAAGTATGAAGATATAATGCCATTTGCACATACAGCTGCCAGTGGTTGTGAATAAAGAATGGAAATTAAAGAAATTATTTTTGGGCAAAACCAAACCATTCAAGCGTTTGAAAAAGCTATGACCATTCAACTCGATCAAACGCTTTTTCGCGTCTAAGGCTATAGCTGCCAATGATTGAGGTAAATGGGAGAATTGGATAATATGCAGAAAAACAGTCAGGTGCTATCTGTGATGAGGCGATCTTTAACAAATCCTGATTGTTCTGCGATTAGTAATTGAGGTAAGTGGGATTCCAAAAGCATGGCCAAAGCCTTAGAATTTATTTTATAATCAGTATTTACTAGGGAAATGGGTCTATAATTCTTACAATATCATAAGTCTTACCCCTCCTTAGGAATAAGGCAAATTAGGGCATCTGCGAAAGAACCGGAGGATCTACTAGAGTGTAAAAAAGAATCTAAAAGATCATGCTGTTTGGGTAAAAGTAATTGTGCGAAATGCAAAAAAAAACTCAGCAGTGAAGCCGTCTGGTCCTGGGGCTTTATCCTTTTTAAGTGTCTGCAAGGCAGCTAAGAGTTCTTTTTGTGAAAAGTCAGATTCTGAGGGAGTGAGAGCTACCTGAGTATCAGAGGAATGTTGAATGAGAGAAAGAAATTGAGAAATGTGTACTTCTGATTGATAATTGTCTGAAGTGTAAAGTGTTTTGTAAAAAGTAAGGAATTCATTCAAAATATCAGCATCTTTAAATTTCAACATTTGTTGTTCATCTATAATTGATTCTATGTTAAGCTTGTTATGTTAACTTTCAAATAATTAGCTAAAACTTTCCCAGCTTTGTTTTAACCACCATAAAACTTTGCTCTAGATTTTAAATAATAGGTTGAGGCATTATCTGTCGACTCTTGGTTAAATTGAAACTTAGCATTTATAAGTTCGGATAAACATTCTTTTGATTTGGAAGAATAATAGGAATGCTCCAACCGCTTTACCTTAATTAAAAGGTCTTCGGTTAGTTTGTGTGAAATTTTGCATTTTTTAAAGACAATGCCAATAAAAAACTCTTGAGCAGCTGCCTTAAAGGCATCCCAAATAACAGAAAATGGTAGTGTGTCAGTTTGGTTAAACAAAAAACATTTGTGGAAAAAGGAAACAAAGTAAAATTTGGATCTAAGAGAAGAGTATTATTGAAACGCCATTCCATGGGTATGTTAGGTTTTTGTAATATGTCTAATTGAATAGCAATTGGAGCATGATCTGATATTAGAATAGAACCAATATCTGCATATCTTCGAGATTGAGCAATGTTGTGAGATATAAAGAACTAATCTATTCGTGATTGAGTTTGATGGGCTGGAGAGTAGTAAGTATATTCTCTTGTGGTAGGATTACATAGTGTCCAAGCATTGATAAGCTTGTACTGCTGAATAGTTTGAATAAAGAGTTTATGTGCTTTGTGAGGGACAAAGGAGACCATCGAGTTATGGTCAAGAAGGGATCAACAACTTGATTGCAATCACCAACAAGGATAAAATTGTCTTCAATGCAGTGTGAGATATGTGGACCAAGGGATGTTCAAAGAGAGGGATCTCCAATGGTAAGAGCGTAAATGTTGAGTAAAGAGATCGGAGCATTCCCGACCAGCAAGTTTGTATATAACCATCAGAATTCTGAGATAGCATTTTGACAGAAAGCGATTTGTGACAAAGTGTTAAAACTTCATTGAGCTGACCATCTCCCGTTGAAAAAAGACATCCCCCACCCATCCCCTCTTCATCTTTAAAGATTTGTTTGCCGTAAGATCAGATTCTTGTATAAGGGCTATATCAGCCTCTAATTTAGCCAAGTGTGTTAAAACCCGTTGTCTCTTGATGGGAGAGTTCAAACCCCTGAAGTTCCAGGAAACAATTTTCAGAGACATGGAAATAACACAAAAAATGTAGAAGATTCCAATCTAGACAGATCAACAAACATCTAGAGATAAACCATGTAGTAACCCAACTATACAATAAATTAACTATACAACTCATAAAAAATGAATGAAATGAATGACAAAAAAACAGTGAACTATGATAGCAATAGAGAAAAAAGAGATAAGATATGAAAGATGAAAAGAAGAAAAGCGAAGATGAGAGGGGAAGAAAAGAAAGAACAAGATAAAAGGAGAAGGGGAAAGAGATACGGGGAAGGCGAGGTAAAAATACCTAGAAAAACCATACAAGGGTAAGGGGGGTGAAACCACAAGGAACAGATGACACACCCAGGTTCATCCGAACGACGGATGGAGAAGGACTGCATCATATGTAACAAAGAGACAAGATGGGAGCAAACATCAACAAATCTGCAAGGATGGAGAAAAAGGCAATTATTATATCCAAAAGCTGCAATGAAATGGCAGGAAGCATCATACCAAACAGTTTTGAGTCAACTGTATAATAAAACTTTAGCATGAAAAAGTTAATGAAGGTCTGCAGCTTGACTGGGTCCTCATATGTTGTGGTTTTGTTCCTATAGGTGACCTTGAAAAGACAAGGATGGAAAAGACCATACCGGGCTCCAAGAGAACATAGGTCAGGTCTCATATTGAGGAATTCCTTGCGTCTATTCGCCGTAGCCTTGGCATAATCTTGGGAGAAAAATAAGGTATATCCTGACCACAAAATGCGTTGAATTGATTTGGCAGCAGTGAGAACTTTTAACAAGTCAGTGCATTCGAGGAAGTATAGGATAACTCCTTTCAGTCTCTGAGAACTTGACATACCAGTAGGTTGATGACCTAACCTGTGGGCCCGTTGGATATTGAGTGATGTTGTCTCTGGTAAATGTAACAACTTAGGGAGAAAAGATTTAAAGAAAACAAGGGGTTTAGAGCCCTCTGTACCTTCCGGTAAACAGTAAATGCGAAGATTATTTCTTCAATTTCGGTTTTTAAGGTCTTCGACCTGCTTTTGAAGTGAGGAAACTTGTGATTGCAATACTTTACGTTTTTCCTCGGTGAGTCCAAAAGAAGAGAAATTCTGTTCTAATGCTATGACCTTCCATCCATCCTAGACCAGTTGTCAGTGAGAACCTGTAGTTTGTTATTCGTATCTTCCATAAAGGAACGTATCTCTTCCAACAGCAAGTATAAGGATACAAGAGATGAAGATTTTGGTGGGGACGGAACATCCTTTTTCAAACGTTTTGTAGCTGCCTTCCCTCCTGCCTGAGGGATGGGGCTTGGAGAAGAAGACCCTTTAGATAAGGATACCAGAGAGTCCTCGATTTTAGAGAGTTCAGTAAATAACTTGGGGTTTTTGATTAAGGACTGTGCAGAACATGACACAGGCGTTCCCACATTTTTCAGTCTTCCCATAAGATGAAGCAGTGTAAATATGAATTAAGAGAAAAGGAGCCCACAATGGAAGTGAAGAAAAAATCTATCCTATATTAAGGAGCTCCGTATTTTTCTCTTCAGTTCTAAAAGAAAATATCACCATGCTAGCAGGATATGATGCTAGCGTGCCATACTCAATAAAAGTACCAGTACATAGAAGTGGCCACCATTATTTTCCCTACAGAGCTGCAGAGTCTCAGCAAGTTATCTTGAAACAAATAGCGGTCATTCATAGCCGCTTTCTGAGGAAAGAGATATCATCCATTAAAGACAGGTTGCAGTGTCAAAAGATTTGCCACACTTTTCTGAGCACAAGAAATATGTGGGTGCTTCATGTACAACAAAAAGCAGGAGCATGCATCGCCTTTAAAAGATTTCTAGCAATGATGGTGTGTAACAGGTAAGCTTCGCGCTATGCATTAAAAATGGCGGCCGTAATCATATTCTGAGGGGAAAACCTGCAAGTGACGAAAGTAAGTCTTGGGGCCGCACAAATTGCACCAAAGATTATTCTCTTTGTCAGGATGACATCCGCTTTCAAGAGTGCCTTACCGGTCACAGTCCACTCACCCCAAGCCGAGGAGCCTCACTCGGGTGCCGCCATCCTCTGCGGGCTCCAAACCACGCCCCTCAACGACATCTTTTTGATAAACAAATTATAATAAGTTTCGTTAGAAGAAGAGCAAATAAGGCAAAATGACAAAAACAGTAAGTAAGCTCTGTGCACACTGTCCAGTCAACTAACATATTGTGCTACATGAGCTGGGTCCTTGAAGGGACCACCATTCTTACAATACACTCTTCATACATAGGGCACGTAATGCAGCCACACAAACACGTCAATAATGGGGACTCCCCACAGCAGGTCAGGGGAAAAGGCCTATGTAATGGTTATCATTCTCTCCAGAGCCTAGTGAGAGGGTATTGACCACCCTTCAATATTGGTAGGGGGTTTACACTTTGTTTGAATCCTCGTCCAAAAGGGTCTTGTGATCTGTTGGTAGAGGAAACAATTGATACGTAGCCCCTCCAATTGGCTTAAACATATCAAATACCACTGTGGGATATTCTCTGAGTCAACCAAAGAAATTTAAAATGTGTGGAATGCTCCAGTAATCCCCACAGCACAAGGACATTCTCCCTTCAAATGCAAGTGCATGAGTTCATAATCCAATGCTGTAATGTGCGGAAGATATCAATAAATATCTGACTCAGTAAAGTCTGACCACAATAGCCAGCACATTCATCTTCAGTAAACTGAACTACTGTAATGCCGTGTCTTGTGGTCACCTGAAGAGCTGCATGTACAGTATGGACTAAAGCTCCTAGGGAAAATACAGCTGCCCAGATTTTTACTTGCTGCGACATATGTTTCCCTATTGCACTGGAATGTACACTGACTTCCAGTTACAGCACGATTAGCCCTGAAGACAATCACTCAATCAATCAAAACATTTGTAGAGCGCGCTACTCACCCGTGAGGGTCTCAAGGCACTAGAGGGGAGGGGGAAGAGGAAGCAACTACTGATCGAGCAGCCAGGTCTTGAGAAGTCTCCTAAAGATCAGCAGGTCCTGGGTCTGTTGCAGGTGGGTGGGGAGGGTGTTCCATGTCTTGGCGGCGAGGTGGGAGAACGATCTGCCGCCGGTGGTCGTTCGGTGGATGCGCAGGACGGTGGCGAGGTCAGCGGAGTGACGCTGGCGGTTCAGGGCTGTAGAGGGTGAGTCGTTCGTTGAGGTATGCTGGTCCGGTGTTGTGGAGTGCTTTGTGTGCGTGGGTGAGGAGCTTGAAGGTGATCCTCTTGTTGACTGGAAGCCAGTGCAGGTCTCGCAGGTGGGCAGTGATGTGGTTGTAGCGGGGGATTCCGAGGATGAGGCACAGAGGGGCACATTTACCATTATTTCATGCAACATGGTATAGCGAAGGAACTTTCTGTGCTGAGGTCCGTGACAAGGAGAGGACAGAAATTCTCCATATTTAAAAAGATATGGTGCACGTCTCCTCTCTCCCCGCGCTGATGTCAACACAGGGACCCTTGTACCATAGTGCAAGGGGGCCTTTGTTGTTATTGATAAAAATGATGCTAATGGTTCTGATAGTACACTCGCATATACAAACAAAATCGTATTGTTATTGTCAAATTCACTCATCCTGAACTCTCCATCAACCCCGTCTAGAAAATACGTGATCAAGTAGGCTCTGCAACCCAGGCCCGTAGTAATTGATTGACATGACACAGGTGGGGCAGCATGTAGTCAGCAGACAAATACGCAAACAGGAAAACAGGAAACTCAGGTCCATCCGCCAGATAAGCCCTGCAACATCACAATGGTCCAGGGAAATTTGTCCCAATAAAGCACATATGGCCAGAGAGTTGCACGCATTTCCAAACACCATAAAGTTAGATGCCACATGGAGTTAGGAACACACAGCTAATCAGGACACAGCACACACAGTACATGCAGCGATAACATGCCCCTCATGCCTGACATCTGGACACTACCCACTGGCCCACATTGTGTCCATGCAAGGTTGAGGCCCACCTGCATTTGTTATCAGAAACCCCTTTTTGTTAATTTATGACTTCACAGACAAGCCCTGCATATATTTGCCAAACAAGGATCGCCGTATGTACTTTTATTGTACCCAAAACTGTATTTTAGCACAATTGATTGTACTTAGAGATAGTCCTCAGACCTGTTTCTGTGGGTTTTACTCCCATCCAAAGTGTTTTATTAAACCAGCTGTTACTGTTTTGCCAACCGCCTCTTGTCTTTTGTTTTTCAAGATATATTCATATTCGAGCAACACATGCATTATGGGAATGATTGTATGCCTTCCTGTACAAAATCAATCCTAGGGGAATACTCCTCTTTCTTTGCTGCAGAATGCAGCACACATAAAAAGAGAAAGTAATAAGGAGAAGTAAAGATATTTCTCCTTGTTATACCTCTGTCGGGTAGGCGCACCATTTTGGTGCAAACTCAGATTTAAAAGTCTTTGCAAATCTGGGTGTGCATCAAAATACATGGGTGGATGCATGGGAATGCCCATGCTCCACCCGTGTAATGCCTACGTGATGCAAAGTAATGTAAAGTAGCTTTGCGCGGCTTAGTAAAAGCCCAAAAAGATTTTTGTGTTTGGGCTGCGCTACAAAAGTGACACAACGCCAATACAAATCTCCATTTCCCTCCCAGTCAACACCCTTGCAATCTGTCCCTTTCTCTCTCTCCCCTCACCTATCATAAATGAATAAAGAATTTGTTTAAAGAATAAATGCTTAATGAAGCTACTTTAAGAATAAAAAAATATTTAATATCAATGTCAGAAGTTAATTTTAAACCATTGTGTCATAAATGAGTAAAGTTTAATATGAATCACTTTAAAGAAATGTAGGGGCATATTTACAAGCCCCTCTCATCACCACAACTTCACTTTTTTTGAAATTGCGGTGGCGATACGGGCTTCGGCTTATTTTCAAGGCATTGTTAAGCCACTTAACGTGGCTTGATGCTGCCTTGTAAAGAAGTAGCAAGACAAGCTTGGGTTTTGACTCGAAGGCAGCAAGGCCAAGTCAAGGTAATCAAAATAGAACAAAAGAGGGTGCCAGTGCTGCACTAAATTTTCAAAGAAATTTAAACAAATGAACTGATTTAAACAAATCCATTTTATCCATCCTTGTAAAGAAGGCACAGTTTAATGCTATACTTAGTGTGAAAGGGGTGGGCAATGGGTGTTGCGATGGGCGTTCAACCGCAACACCCATTGATTTTGATGCTGCCCCAATTTACAAGAGTGGCGTAAATATGGGGCAGCGCCAAAATTAAGACCAGGAAAAACCTGGTCTTTACAGGGCGCAACAAGGAGAAATGCATTGAGCAGAACACATCAAAACAGCAAAACGCCATGCATGATTGTTTATGTACAGGAAGGTGTCCCTTCCTGCACATAAACAATCATTTAAAAAAACGGCGAGTTGCAACTTCTATGTGTGCACAAAGCAGCACACATTGGGGCATATCAACAACAACCGGCGATAATTATCTCTAAGCGCACTTAGCGCTAGGATAATTATCGCCGGCTAGCGTGAATTTTTATCGCTGAGATAGCGTGCTATTAGCAACGCTTATCTCAATAGCGATAAAAATCCTCACGCTAACAGGCTAACGTGAGATTATCGCTGGAAACCCAGCGATAATCTCACGTTACCTTGTTGATAGGGAGAGGCAAACTTAGCCATGATATCCTCCTTCCATAGGATATCATGGCTAAGTCAGAAAAATACCAGACGTAAAAAAGCAGCGTTAACCGTGGTTAGCGCTGCTTTTTTTGTCTCTAACAGGGTTAGCGACATTCTTGATAATAGGAGAAATGTCGCTTAGCGACATTTCTCCTATTATTTTACTCTGGAACGCCCCCTTTGCATCTCATTAGAGATGCAAGGGGAAGCGTAGAGTAAAAGGGTGCTAACATGCACATTTGCATGTTAGCACCCTGTTGTTGATAGGGCGCTAGTTTTATCTCTCCTTTTTTGGCTTTTAAAGTCAAAAAAGCAGAGATAAAGCCCTTGTTGATCTGCCCCATAGAAGTTACAAATTGCCATTTAGGCTTGTTTATGTGCGGGAAGGGACCCCTTCCTGCACTTTAACAATCATTTCCCACAACGCAAGCACCCTTGTACTTTGGTGCAAGTGTGCATGAGTTGGCGCTAAGGCAGCTGAAATTAGTGCCAGCACAGGTGGAAATGCAGGGCTGCACCGTATTGTTGTAAATATGGTGCAGCCCTGCTTTTCAGAAGTGGCTAAGCGTGTCATTAAGCCAAGAAGGATAGTGCAGCGCTCCGTCATTTCTTTGTAAATATGCCCTGTAGTATCACATAAGTCGATTTAAAGTGCTAAACATGTTCTTTTTGAGTAAAAGTCATTTTGAAGCTGGTCAGGTTGAAAAGCTACTGATGTGAATTTGTAGGACAATTACATTTGACAAACGTGAAGACACATTTGTGGGGATCTAAAACCTGCCGCAAATATGTAGCTGTCATTTTTCTGTCAAAAGTCTCCCATCGGGAATAGCAAGCAGGGGAGGGGGGTCGGCGAGTGCAGATTCAGAGCTCATTGCTTCATCTTGGATGTCTGTGCATCAACAGAGCAGTGGCCATTGGCCATGCACTCGCTGCTCTAGGATGTATTGGCGCCCCTGAGTCATCTAGGTACATCAGACTCCTATCCTCTCAAACCCACATTACTAAGGGATCTCTTCAAAATGCATCAGCCCTAATAAATCCTTACATATTAATGTTTAGATTTACATTTCCACTTTTAAGATCGAGGTGTAAGTTTAGATCTGTGCTGCACCACTCATGCATTTTATGAGTGTTGAATACAGGAACTACAATGCAAAACAGGTATTTTTCTGTCTAGGGCCTGCATTGCGGCTTCCACTACTTTAGTTAGCTCTGTGCCTACTCTGAACTGTCATAGGCAAATTGGAAAAGTGTAAGGTGGAGATTTCAAAACGCTCCTCTGCGAATGAGGGATTCACACGGGAATATGTTTCTCATACCCTCAGCAATCCTGTGATGGGGTAGATTAGTGTGTGAAACATACTGCGCACTTGCAGTGGATTTTATACAGTCACTCTTGGGACGTTAATGTCCTCCTATACAGGTGTTTTACCCTGCCCGGACAAATGCATGAATATCCGGTAGCCTGACTTTATTTTGCACCTAGGGTCATGCTAATCTAAGGGTGTGTGCACAGACCTAAGCCTGTCATTGGCTACATGAGCTCCTGGCCCTATCTTGTGACCTAGAGGCATGTCCCAGGTATGCCCTTATGGTGGGCTAGTAACTATTGTCCCTGTTCTGAGTGTAGCTCATAAAGCCATGGTGACAGCACACTATATTTAAAAAAATATCAATGGTGTAACCAGAACTTTTTGTCTGTGTCACCATGTGAGTGACAGTGAGGCCAATAGGCCCCACTTGTGTAATGTTGTACTATTATGCCAATGCTAGAACCTTGTGCTGGCATCCAGAGCGTCAAGTGGGTAAGTATAGGTAACACGTGTAACATGTGTTGTGACAGACTGTGTGTTTGAGTGAGCCTGATTAATGGGGTTGGCAAGATTAATTTTAATGCCCCTGACCTGGTGCAGCTCAAGATGGAGGATGATCACTGTTTCCCCATGAAGTGGAAGTGTGTTGCATGCATTCCTGGGGCCAGAGGGAGGAGATTTAAATACTGAAATGAGGAGGATGGAGGCAGGGCTAACATTAAAAGGTTCATGAGGCTTTGTAGTTAGTCAGAAGCAGCTGACTAGTCCCCCTGAGCACTAATCAAGTCAATAGAAAGTTTATTGTATAGATTACTTACAACCATGACAATATAAGACATTTAAAAAAGACATCGTATACAAAAAGACAAAAGAAAATGATGGTTTCTTGCGAGACCCTGTAGGATAACTGGCGCATTGTGCCCAAAAATTGAAAACTCAGAAAGTACTAGCGGTTTTAGTTAAATTTAGGATAATTTAACTATTTGCAATCTGTTATAATAAAACCAATTTGAATTTTTTATGAGAGAGATAAAAATAGCTTACAATCCACCGCAAAAATTGAGTAAATGCTTAACAGGTATTAAAACTCAATTGCAAAGTGACCAAGCTCTACACTGCCTGTTAGAACTGGGAGTCTCTAGTTGGCAGAGGTAAGTACCTTTGTCCAAATAGGGACCCTTGCTTCTAGTCAGGGTAAGGTGGTACACTCTGTTGATAACCCCTGCTCACCCCCTCGGTAGCTTGGCACGAGCAGACAGGCTTATCCCCAAGGCAACGTGTAAAGTATTTGCACCAACACTCACAGTAATATAGTGACCCACCACAAACTTACACCACACAAGTTATAAAAAAATATAAATATCTTTATATAGTTTAGGTCAGATAAAAAATGTCAGCAAACCAACATATCAATCAAGTTACTTCAAAAATCAATGGCTCCATTGTGATGTCTATCTTCTCCCAGACAGTTCACTTGTAGCACTATCCTTTGTCATATGAAAAGCGTTTTCTGTAAACATGAAAAAGGGTCACTTGTGGGCTCAGTATGACTGGGACAAAAACAACAGTTGATGGACAGAATGCAGAACAATGTCATACATTCACCCCAGTACAGAGATCTGGGCCTAAATCCATAGTTTTTTTGCTCACCATGCCATTCCAGTTTGGACCCAGCCATATGCAAATCAGTCTTGACCCTGTGCCTCATGGGAACAGTCCAGCCCGAACTGCCAAGCCAGGTCCTCCCTGGACTGGAAACAAGCATCCTAGGACCGGTTTCGTGGTTTCACCCCTCTTCTGCCAGGAGAGCTTGATTCCAGTGGCATGGAGAGCACGGGACTCACGTCTGAGCATACCCGTCCCACTCGGGGTGACAAATGCAAAAACAACAGTTGATGGACAGAATTCAGAACAATGTCATACATTCAACCCAGTACAGAGATCTGGGCCTAAATCCATCGTTTTTTTGCTCATCATGCCATTCCAGTTTGGAACCAGCCATATGCAAATCAGTCTTGACCCTGTGCCTCATGGGAACAGTCCAGCCCGAACTGCCAACCAGGTCCTCCCTGGACTGGAAACAAGCATACTAGGACCGGTTTCGGGGTTTCACCAGTCTTCAGCCAGGATAGCTTGATTCCAGTGGCATGGAGAGCACGGGACTCACGTCTTAGCATACCCGTCCCACTCGGATGACAAATGCAAAAACAACAGTTGATGGACAGAATGCAGAAAAAATGTCATACATTCACCCCAGTACAGAGATCTGGTCCTAAATCCATTGTTTTTTTGCTCACCACGCCATTCCAGTTTGGACCCAGCCATATGCAAATCAGTCTTGACCCTGTGACCCATGGGAACAGTCCAGCCAGAACTGCCAAGCCAGGTCCTCCCTGGACTGGAAACAAGCATCCTAGGACCGGTTTCGGGGTTTCACCCCTCTTCAGCCAGGATAGCTTGATTACAGTGGCATGGAGAGCACGGGACTCACGTCTGCTATAGAGATCTGGGCCTAAATCCATCGTTTTTTTGCTCACCATGACATTCCAGTTTGGACCCAGCCATTTGCAAATCAGTCTTGACCCTGTCCCTTACCCACTTTGTCACTGGTTTCAAGATAGCCTGGCTGATGAGGGTTATGAGACTGATTTGCATATGTTTATGTCTGAACTGGGGTGGTGGAGTGAGCTAAAGAGTGATGATGGATTAAACCCAGATCAGTTGACTGGGGGTGAGTGTTTGATTCGCTCCGTCCATCATCCCCTTTGGTATTGCTTTGTTCGCCCTAAGTTGGCAGGGTATGCCCAGACGAGGGTCCTTTGCTCACTTTGTCACTGGATTCAAGATAGTCTGGCTGATGAGGGTTATGAACCCAAAACCGGTCCCAGGATGTTTGTTTCCGGTCCAGGGAAGACATGGCTTGGCAGTTCGGGCTGGACTGTTCCCATGAGGCACAGGGTCAGACTGATTTGCATATGGCCATGTCTGAGCTGGGGTGGTGGAGTGAGCTAAAGAATGATGATGGATTAAACCCAGATCAGTTGACTGGGGGTGAGTGTTTGATTTGCTCAAGCGCTCCGTCCATCATCCCCTTTGGTATTGCTTTGTTCGCCCTAAGTTGGCAGGGTATGCCCAGACGAGGGTCCTTTGCTCACTTTGTCACAGGATTCAGGATAGCCTGGCTGATGAAGGTTATGAACCCAAAACCGGTCCCAGGATGTTTGTTTCCGGTCCAGGGAAGACATGGCTTGGCAGTTCGGGCTGGACTGTTTCCATGAGGCACAGGGTCAGACTGATTTGCATATGGCCATGTCTGAACTGGGGTGGTGGAGTGAGCTAAAGAATGATGATGGATTAAACCCAGATCAGTTGACTGGGGGTGAGTGTTTGATTTGCTCAAGTGCTCCGTCCATCATCCCCTTTGGTATCGCTTTGTGCGCCCTAAGTTGGCAGGGTATGCCCAGACGTGGGTCCCTTGCTCACTTTGTCACTGGATTCAAAATAGCCTGGCTGATGAGGTTTATGAACCCGAAACCGGTCCCAGGATACTTGTTTCCGGTCCAGGGAAGACATGGCTTGGCAGTTCGGGCTGGACTGTTCCCATGAGGCACAGGGACAGACTGATTTGCATATGGTTATGTCTGAACTGGGGTGGTGGAGTGAGCTAAAGAGTGATGATGGATTAAACCCAGATCAGTTGACTGGGGGTGAGTGTTTGATTTGCTCAAGCGCTCCGTCCATCATCCCCTTTGGTATCGCTTTGTTCGCCCTAAGTTGGCAGGGTATGCCCAGACGTGGGTCCCTTGCTCACTTTGTCACTGGATTCAAGATAGCCTGGCTGATGAGGGTTATGAACCCGAAACCGGTCCCAGGATACTTGTTTCCGGTCCAGGGAAGACATGACTTGGCAGTTCGGGCTGGACTGTTCCCATGAGGCACAGGGTCAGACTGATTTGTATATGGCTATGTCTGAACTTGATTGGTGGAGTGAGCTAAAGAATGATGATGGATTAAACCCAGATCAGTTGACTAGGGGTGAGTGTTTGATTTGCTCAAGCGCTCTGTCCATCATCCCGTTGGTATCACTTTGTTCGCCCTAAGATGGCAGGGTATGCCCAGACGTGGGCCCCTTGCTCACTTTGTCACTGGATTGAAGATAGCCTGGCTGATGAGGGTTATGAACCCGAAACCGGTCCCAGGATGCTTGTTTCCGGTCCAGGGAAGACATGGCTTGGCAGTTCGGGCTGGACTGTTCCCATGAGGCACAGGGTCAGACTGATTTGCATATGGCCATGTCTGAACTGGGGTGGTGGAGTGAGCTAAAGAATGATGATGGATTAAACCCAGATCAGTTGACTGGGGGTGAGTGTTTGATTTGCTCAAGCGCTCCGTCCATCATCCCCTTTGGTATCGCTTTGTTCGCCCTAAGTTGGCAGGGTATGCCCAGACGTGGGTCCCTTGCTCACTTTGTCACTGGATTCAAGATAGCCTGGCTGATGAGGGTTATGAACCCGAAACCGGTCCCAGGATACTTGTTTCCGGTCCAGGGAAGACATGACTTGGCAGTTCGGGCTGGACTGTTCCCATGAGGCACAGGGTCAGACTGATTTGTATATGGCTATGTCTGAACTGGATTGGTGGAGTGAGCTAAAGAATGATGATGGATTAAACCCAGATCAGTTGACTAGGGGTGAGTGTTTGATTTGCTCAAGCGCTCTGTCCATCATCCCGTTGGTATCGCTTTGTTCGCCCTAAGATGGCAGGGTATGCCCAGACGTGGGCCCCTTGCTCACTTTGTCACTGGATTGAAGATAGCCTGGCTGATGAGGGTTATGAACCCGAAACCGGTCCCAGGATGCTTGTTTCCGGTCCAGGGAAGACATGGCTTGGCAGTTCGGGCTGGACTGTTCCCATGAGGCACAGGGTCAGACTGATTTGCATATGGCCATGTCTGAACTGGGGTGGTGGAGTGAGCTAAAGAATGATGATGGATTAAACCCAGACCATTTGACTGGGGGTGAGTGTTTGATTTGCTCAAGCGCTCCGTCCATCATCCCATTTGGTATCGCTTTGTTCGCCCTAAGTTGGCAGGGTATGCCCAGACGTGGGTCCCTTGCTCACTTTGTCACTGGATTCAAGATAGCCTGGCTGATGAGGGTTATGAACCCAAAACCGGTCCCAGGATGCTTGTTTCCGGTCCAGGGAAGACATGGCTTGGCAGTTCGGGCTGGACTGTTCCCATGAGGCACAGGGTCAGACTGATTTGCATATGGCCATGTCTGAACTGGAGTGGTGGAGTGAGCTAAAGAATGATGATGGATTAAACCGAGATCAGTTGACTGGGGGTGAGTGTTTGATTTGCTTAAGCGCTCCGTCCATCATCCCCTTTGGTATCCCTTTGTTCGCCCTAAGTTGGCAGGGTATGCCCAGACGTGGGTCCCTTGCTCACTTTGTCACTGGATTCAAAATAGCCTGGCTGATGAGGTTTATGAACCCGAAACCGGTCCCAGGATACTTGTTTCCGGTCCAGAGAAGACATGGCTTAGCAGTTCGGGCTGGACTGTTCCCATGAGGCACAGGGACAGACTGATTTGCATATGGTTATGTCTGAACTGGGGTGGTGGAGTGAGCTAAAGAGTGATGATGGATTAAACCCAGACCATTTGACTGGGGGTGAGTGTTTGATTTGCTCAAGCGCTCCGTCCATCATCCCCTTTGGTATCGCTTTGTTCGCCCTAAGTTGGCAGGGTATGCCCAGACGTGGGTCCCTTGCTCACTTTGTCACTGGATTCAAGATAGCCTGGCTGATGAGGGTTATGAACCCGAAACCGGTCCCAGGATGCTTGTTTCCGGTCCAGGGAAGACATGGCTTGGCAGTTCGGGCTGGACTGTTCCCATGAGGCACAGGGTCAGACTGATTTGCATATGGCCATGTCTGAACTGGGGTGGTGGAGTGAGCTAAAGAATGATGATGGATTAAACCCAGATCAGTTGACTGGGGGTGAGTGTTTGATTTGCTCAAGCGCTCCGTCCATCATCCCCTTTGGTATCGCTTTGTTCGCCCTAAGTTGGCAGGGTATGCCCAGACGTGGGTCCCTTGCTCACTTTGTCACTGGATTCAAGATAGCCTGGCTGATGAGGGTTATGAACCCGAAACCGGTCCCAGGATACTTGTTTCCGGTCCAGGAAAGACATGACTTGGCAGTTCGGGCTGGACTGTTCCCATGAGGCACAGGGTCAGACTGATTTATATATGGCTATGTCTGAACTGGATTGGTGGAGTGAGCTAAAGAATGATGATGGATTAAACCCAGATCAGTTGACTAGGGGTGAGTGTTTGATTTGCTCAAGCGCTCTGTCCATCATCCCGTTGGTATCGCTTTGTTCGCCCTAAGATGGCAGGGTATGCCCAGACGTGGGCCCCTTGCTCACTTTGTCACTGGATTGAAGATAGCCTGGCTGATGAGGGTTATGAACCCGAAACCGGTCCCAGGATGCTTGTTTCCGGTCCAGGGAAGACATGGCTTGGCAGTTCGGGCTGGACTGTTCCCATGAGGCACAGGGTCAGACTGATTTGCATATGGCCATGTCTGAACTGGGGTGGTGGAGTGAGCTAAAGAATGATGATGGATTAAACCCAGACCATTTGACTGGGGGTGAGTGTTTGATTTGCTCAAGCGCTCCGTCCATCATCCCATTTGGTATCGCTTTGTTCGCCCTAAGTTGGCAGGGTATGCCCAGACGTGGGTCCCTTGCTCACTTTGTCACTGGATTCAAGATAGCCTGGCTGATGAGGGTTATGAACCCAAAACCGGTCCCAGGATGCTTGTTTCCGGTCCAGGGAAGACATGGCTTGGCAGTTCGGGCTGGACTGTTCCCATGAGGCACAGGGTCAGACTGATTTGCATATGGCCATGTCTGAACTGGAGTGGTGGAGTGAGCTAAAGAATGATGATGGATTAAACCCAGATCAGTTGACTGGGGGTGAGTGTTTGATTTGCTCAAGCGCTCCGTCCATCATCCCCTTTGGTATCGCTTTGTTCGCCCTAAGTTGGCAGGGTATGCCCAGACGTGGGTCCCTTGCTCACTTTGTCACTGGATTCAAAATAGCCTGGCTGATGAGGTTTATGAACCCGAAACCGGTCCCAGGATACTTGTTTCCGGTCCAGGGAAGACATGGCTTGGCAGTTCGGGCTGGACTGTTCCCATGAGGCACAGGGACAGACTGATTTGCATATGGTTATGTCTGAACTGGGGTGGTGGAGTGAGCTAAAGAGTGATGATGGATTAAACCCAGATCAGTTGACTGGGGGTGAGTGTTTGATTTGCTCAAGCGCTCCGTCCATCATCCCCTTTGGTATCGCTTTGTTCGCCCTAAGTTGGCAGGGTATGCCCAGAAGTGGGTCCCTTGCTCACTTTGTCACTGGATTCAAGATAGCCTGGCTGATGAGGGTTATGAACCCGAAACCGGTCCCAGGATACTTGTTTCCGGTCCAGGGAAGACATGACTTGGCAGTTCGGGCTGGACTGTTCCCATGAGGCACAGGGTCAGACTGATTTGTATATGGCTATGTCTGAACTGGATTGGTGGAGTGAGCTAAAGAATGATGATGGATTAAACCCAGATCAGTTGACTAGGGGTGAGTGTTTGATTTGCTCAAGCGCTCTGTCCATCATCCCGTTGGTATCGCTTTGTTCGCCCTAAGATGGCAGGGTATGCCCAGACGTGGGCCCCTTGCTCACTTTGTCACTGGATTGAAGATAGCCTGGCTGATGAGGGTTATGAACCCGAAACCGGTCCCAGGATGCTTGTTTCCGGTCCAGGGAAGACATGGCTTGGCAGTTCGGGCTGGACTGTTCCAATGAGGCACAGGGTCAGACTGATTTGCATATGGCCATGTCTGAACTGGGGTGGTGGAGTGAGCTAAAGAATGATGATGGATTAAACCCAGACCATTTGACTGGGGGTGAGTGTTTGATTTGCTCAAGCGCTCCGTCCATCATCCCATTTGGTATCGCTTTGTTCGCCCTAAGTTGGCAGGGTATGCCCAGACGTGGGTCCCTTGCTCACTTTGTCACTGGATTCAAGATAGCCTGGCTGATGAGGGTTATGAACCCAAAACCGGTCCCAGGATGCTTGTTTCCGGTCCAGGGAAGACATGGCTTGGCAGTTCGGGCTGGACTGTTCCCATGAGGCACAGGGTCAGACTGATTTGCATATGGCCATGTCTGAACTGGAGTGGTGGAGTGAGCGAAAGAATGATGATGGATTAAACCCAGATCAGTTGACTGGGGGTGAGTGTTTGATTTGCTCAAGCGCTCCGTCCATCATCCCCTTTGGTATCGCTCAGTATGACTGGGAGCCTGTCTCTTGCATGTGGAATTGACTGTTGTAACAACAGCGGAGCTGTAATAGTTAATTTGGCCGATAACGCTCTCCCCAACGTGTAGGAATAGTCACCACACTTGACAGAAAGATTGCGCTTCCTCCTGCACTGCCAAACTCTCCTTGTCACCTGCGTGAGTGCGCGTTGTTACTGCTAGCTCTGAAATCACCCTCTCCTTATGTGTGCGTAGCCCGGACCACTCTACTGTGGTCCGCGCTGCTTCTAAGAAATGAGGAAGTCAGTTTCAAAGCAACCGGGCAGTAAGGGGCTCCTCCACAAGGTCCCCAAGTACTTGTGCACAGAGCGCTGTGCTCGCACCCCAGACTCATGCTCCCCGTCCCCTATGGTAACCCTCCTCCTCTCTGCTAACTGGTGGGGGCTGTTACCTGGGTGTGCGGTCTCTGTCGGGTCGCTGATCATGCCACAGCAGCTCCCCAGGACACTCCGTACTTCCCGGGCCGGCACGGCTCTCGTAGCTGACGAGCCCCTGGTTGCTATGCAATGCCTCGCTCTGGATTCAATCCCAGCGCGGGTCTTCCCTGAGGTCAGCGGGGGAGCGAACACAGTGTCTCGCGGCTCCCGTGCCGGCGGCGGTGATTTTTCCGCACTCAGCACCTCTCTCCTTTCTGGTACCGGGCCGGCGGCGGTGATGTTAACCCCTGATTCTATGTCTTAGGAGGTGCCCTCGCAGGCACTCTCGATCACCGAGACAGTCCGGCAGGGAATTGTGGTGGGGCACGTCGGACCTCGCCCAGAGCCCTGATGTGTGCCGACAAGCACACCAAGTGATTTAAAACACGGGCAGGCAGGGCAAAGTTCATGGGGCCACCGTCAGTGCGCAGCCACACATACTGGTCATTCACAAGCGGATTTCTTCTGCAACTTTTGTGTCCCTGAGCAGCAAACAGGAGGCCAGCTCTCCTCAGGTCCTTGGAGACTCTTAGAACACAGCACACATCCAATTCCTTCCTTCAAGCAGGTGGGGGGAACACAGCACACAGCAAAGTCCCCTGTCCCCTTCCTTAGTAGTAACAGCAAACTGGAGGCCAGCCCCATAACACACAGCAAGGGCAGTCTCTTCAGCTGATCGTCTTTGGCAGGGATTCCTCTTGTTGCAAAAGTAGTCTAATCTTACTGGGGTTTCAGGTCTAGTATTTATACCCCAAAAGTCTTTGTTCTCCATGTGTGAGGGGTCCTGGACCCAGTCCAAACCAGTTTATGTTGCATTCTGCCAGCGCACCTCTCTTTCCTTTGTGAGTGTGGGGCAGGGCCATCAGGCACACAGCAGGAAGTGGAGCCAGCATTGTGGAAGGCAGGCACAGCCCTATTCAGACCCGGGTGCAACTCCTCCCACCACTCCAAATGCAGATAGGTTTATTCAGCCTAGTGCTGACTCACCCAGCCTCCTGCAGTCACCCCCAGCCCCTGTCACTCACAAACCAGACAGTCAATACACAAACAGGCAGAGGCACACAGCAAGGTTGAACAAGAAAATAGCCACTTTCTAAAAGGGCTATGTTCAAACACAGAATTTAAAAACCATCCCCCCTAAAAGATGTGTTATTAAATTCTGAGTTCAGGGATACCAAATTTCAATTTTCCATCTTGCTCCTATGGGAAGATATGCAGGTAAACATTATACACAGCATCCCCCATTCTAGCCTATGGGCAAGATAGCCTTTCAACAGTGAAAACAAAAATGGCAGTATTTCACTATCAGGACATGTCACCCACACTAGTACATGTCCTACTTTTCACATACACTGCACCCTGCCCAGGGGGGTACCTTGGGCCTACCATAGGTGTGTCTAATGTGCAAGAAAAGGGAAGGGTCAGGCCTGGCAAGTGTGTACACTGGCCAGGACAACATGGCAGTTAGCAACTGCAAACAGGCACTGCGGTGGCAGGCCTGAGACACCATTTTAGGGCTACTCATGTGGGTGGCACAATCAGTGCTGCAGGCCTACTAGTAGCATTTGAATTACCAGCCCTGGCGCACTAAGTGCCCCTTTACTAGGGACCTTACAGGTAAAACAAATATGCCAATCATGGATAACTAATCATCATATCAATTTAACAGAGAGCATATGCACTTTAGCACTGATTAGCAGTGGTAAAGTGCCCAGAGTCCTATAGCCAATAACCACGGGTCAGGAAAAACAAAGGAGGAAGAAGCAAAAAGTTTGGGGATAACCCTGCAAACAGGGCCATTTCCAACAATGCCTGATGTCCGTTTTGCAGAAACTAAGAGTAATCGATTCACCAGAGTCTCAATACTTTGTTGTGAATTTTTAAGGAAGTCCTGCACAGCTTTAAAGAATTTGCCTATTCTTGCCAATTTGAGGGGCACCGTAGTGCTAAAAGTCCAGTTCATTGCATGATTATATGTTCTTATACCATGGGTTAAAAAGAGTGGCTTTAATAGAGATCACCGGAAGTCGAGCAACGTCAAGCAACTACATAGTAAAAGTAAAAATGTTTCCGATTTGTAGCCGCAAAGTCTACACTTAACTATCTTAGAAAGCAGTGGCCAGTTGGGGTTAAAGTCTTTAATGTGTAATGCCAGCACCCTTGCTGCCAAGATTTGGGTCAGGCAAACTTTCCCTATTGTACAGTTAAGATAAGGTTGTGCCTGAAGTCCAACTTGGCTGTCATTGTTGTACGATGCAGCCAGGGCTCTTAATGCCGCTGTAGACTTAATGTTTTGCAAGTCTGTGGTCTTCGAGAGTAGTTTAGTTTGTTTTTTCATTATACTTTTTACTGCGGTGTATGTAATTGAAAGGTATTTAGAACAGTCAGGTCAATTTGTAGAGTTGCTGCTGCTGTCATTAAATAGGTGGACCACGGGTGGTTTTTATTTGCAGACTAAATTTCAAGGTACCTGGCAACGCTGTTGTGCATCTATAAAAGTACTTTAAAAAAGACCCCATGCTAGACCATGCGATGCCCGCCAGGCCAAATTCAAGTCTCACCAAGGGTCCCCTGATGTAATGGGGCAGTTTGAACACTCCTATATAGGTTTTTAGGTGTAGTTTTTCAATAGTTTTGGTGAGTTGAGCTGGAAAGGCCTCGCTGCCGTAAGCAAATGCAGAAGGTAATACGGCCCAAAGCACTTTTCTAATTGGGTCTAAGCAGGGGCTTTCAAGGGCTGTGTGTAATTGGCAAAGTCTAGTAATTATTAATGCTGCCTTATCCTTTAAGTGGCACTTGTGTATTGTTGGTGCGCCATTCACAGAGAACCAACAGGCACATGCATCAAAAGAAAAACCGGTCGCAAAGGGACAGATTCTAAGAATCAGCCCCTTTGCGACCGGTATTTTTGCATTTGGGATGCATCATCCCAAATGCAAAAATCGCAGTTTAAGTAATTTCTAAATTGCGATTACTTAAATTGCAATTGCATTTAAGGAGTCCCAAATTGAGATTCCTTAAATGCAATGCATTCAAGTAAGAAAATTGGCGATTTCGCTAATAGGGTGCGCAAATTACCATGAAGTTGAACTTCATGGTAATTTGCAAAACCTTTGAAAAAAGCACTTTTGTGCATTTTTCAAAGTTTCATGTTGCGCACACACATGCCCTTAGCGCATTTGTGTGCGCAACATATGTGCACAGGTCAATTCCAGGGGTACAACAGGGTGTCCTTTTGACACCCTTGCACCCTGAAATTGTATGCGCAATTTGCAAGTACCTATTGGTACTCGCAAATTGCGCTTGCAATTTCCCATTCATTCCAATGGGCATGTAGGCCCATAGGAATGAATAGGAAGCTATTCCTTATTTTGCGACTCGCAATTTGCCACTCGCAAATAAGGAATGTGTAGGAATCGCTATTATTATAGCGATTCCTACATGCATAGGATTTTGCGAGTCCTTAATTGCGAATCCTTAATATTCGCAATTAAGGACTCGCAAAATCCTAGTTTGATGCATGTGCCAGCAAGTGCCCAGATAATTATAAGATTTAGCTCCTGAGATTTTTAGAGGACCCAGAGACCAGTTATTACTTGTTTTTTTAGCGTCCTTCCGAAGGATAACACCTTTGTTTTGGATTCATTTACTATCATCTTGTTTGCACTATTATATGAATGAAGAGAATGTAGTGCTCTATGGAGTCCTATGTTTGAGTTGTCAAGCAGGACAATGTCATCTGCGTATTGCAATTTTGTGATCTTGGTATTGCCTATTTTTGGGGGGATTAAGTTAACGTTTTTAAGTGCCCGAGACATGCCTGACGTATATAAATTAAACAACATTGGAGCGAGGACACACCTTTGCTTTAGCCCTTGATTAGTGTTGATCTTCCTGGTTAGCACAATATCTGACAGCTTGACCCTCACCCAAGTTGATGTATATAATGATATAATGGCGTTGAGAAGACCACTAGGAATACCCCACACCTGGAGTTTTCTCCATAAAATACCTCTGTCCACCATATCGAATGCAGATGAGTAGTCCACTAAGCACACGTAGAGTGCTGTTGTCTTCTGGCTTTTTGACTGGTGGACGAGATAGGATAAGGTGATTATGTTATCCAGTGTGGAGGAATTGGGTCTGAAACCGGTTTGACAAAAAGGAATTATTGCATTTGTTGTTGCCCAAGTCTCTAGCTCATTTATGAATGCAGCTGCGTAGATCTTGGCCTCAATGTCCAATAAGGCTATCAGGCGGTAGTTGGTGGGGTTGTGTCTATCGCCCTTTTAAAAAATTGGATACAATATAGAGCCTCTCCAGCTGTCTGGCACTTGATGGAGTTTGGCACAGATTGGGAACAATGAGGAGAGTATTGCGGGCCATAGTGCCAAGTCTTCTTTAAACAGTTGGGCCGGGAGACCATTTGGGCCAGGTGCGCCAGAAGATCTTGTTTTACTTAGTGCTTTTTAAATACTGTTGGTCGTAAATATGGAGACACGGCCTATTGAGTCATCAGCGAGGTCTAAATGTTTGAGCGGGAAAGCTACTGGTTGATCGACTACTTAAAGCTTTTTTACATGCAAAGACCACATAGCTTCAGTGATGGAGTTACTCCTTATTACTTCCTGTCTTGTTTTGTTTTTAATGTGCCTCCATAGGTCTTCCTGATTTGCTTGCTCATAATTGAGTATACATATTGCCAATCCTTTTCGATCTGCTGGGTTTTTTCCTGCCATATCATTCGTTTATGTTGTTTTCTGGCATCTTGGATTTCCAATGTAAGTTCCGCTTTGGCTTGTTTATTCTGGATTTTCTTACATGCCTTCGTCAACTTTTGAATGTGCCGTGAGCTAGACAGAATAACTTGATTGTTATTACGGGATTTTAACTGATGTCGCCGAAGGCCTTCAGGTGTTTTCAGTGATTGGTGGATGCCCCTGGTAATGAAAGCCCAGTGAGTTAATACAAATTCACCACGTTGTGCCTGCAGAGACTGCCCAGTAGCGACTTTCCATGATGCTAAGTTCCGTAGATTGACACGGCGACAATTAATTCTCCTGGTTAGATGTACTGTTTCATCGTTGCAAGAGGTACCCAGACCTTATGGCCTTTGCGTTTAGGTAGGTTAATATTAAAAATTGTGCAAAGAGGCAGGTGGTCACTATCATTTGAGGGATGCACTTTACAGCTCACAGGGTTATTCATGAGTTTTCTCGAGACAAAAACATAGTCATAGTGCTTATCCCTCTGAAGGTTTTCAAGAGTTGAGTTGATGATTCAGAATTGTTAGCTAAAATCTGTGCAGATTGTAGACCATGTTACTTAAAATATTATTTATTTGAGTACTTAAGGGATTTAGAGGTGGACAAATGGTGTTAAATAATCCTAGCTGTCTCAGATTCAAGTCGCCACAAATTATTATATCATGATTAACGTGACGCAAAGGATTTGATCCAGATTGTGTCTCAGCTCGCTCAGTCTTGCTGCTCGTGCTGAGCAAAAGCTGTTGAAGTAGACGTTAATCAGGAGGATCTTAAATTGGGACGTAGATTTCTTGGTGCTCTCCAGAATGATCGCTTTAAGCATCTCATCTTGAGTTGGAATTAAATGGGTTTTTATTTTCTAGTTCAAATTAAATTATATTGACAGACCTCCAGAGGGCCTCCCAAAGATGTTTATTTTCTTTGCTACATGGTGGACACCTTGGAAGCCGTCAATTGTTAGTGGGATTAATGACCATGTTTCTTGGAAAGAGAGAACATCAGATGCCATTAGCAGTGATTTTGCTGTATTTGAGCACTACCATTTGGTGAATGGTGAGGGTGAGAGGTGGGACCTGAGTTTATTGTTTTGTGAGGTGACAACATTTCTAGGACAGGCATGCCTTTTTTTATCTGTTCCTTATTACTACTTCAGTTGACAGCCAGTTGCAGAAACTTCATTGTGAGTGTGTGTGGTGAGTGCTCCAAGTTGGAGACAGCCCCAGAGTTATCGGCTATAAGAAGCATCCCTTTACAAAAAGGCTTTGTCCGAAGAGCAGCCTCAAGAGGACACTTGAAAGAAGAACCACACCAAACCAGATCTAAAATTTGAGACAGTGGATTCACCCCGATCTAGAAGAAGTGCATAAACATTGAACCCCAAGCAAACCCACTTAGTTCCAATTTGAAATCTTTTATAACCAAGGAAGGGAGTGTTGTAAAGAGTACTCAACAGAGTGCAGTGCAATCAGGCTAGTGTCTGATGGAGAGCTAGTCTCCTTGAGGTATGAGGACATCACCTTAAGTCTGCTCTTTCTGCTGGTGGAGCTGTGGAACTGCCGGAAACACCAAGAAGCATGCCTGCCTGCTGAGAGACAGAAGGAGTCTGCCTAGCCCTGCAGGAAGAGTGAGAGGCGTTGTGTGTCACTGGGGACAGAGCGCTACCCAGAGGGAGCTGACTATCCAGAGGGGGGAGTTGGAGTGACCCGTGTGACAGAAGATCTTCCTGGACTTCACCCCAGGTTCCTGGTAAAAATCACTTCAACTGCATCTATCATTGGCCCGGTCAGGAGCTGCAACTACCATGATTATTGTTGTCTGATAGGAGCTGGATATAGCTTTGGCCCAGTGAGGGGCTGTAACTGCCTGGATTGTCGTAGGCCCGATCAGGGAGGCATCTTCCTTTGGACCGGTCAGGGTTGCAACTTTTGTAATCACTATTGGCTCAATTGAGGCTACAACTGCCATCAGACCAGGTGGGTCTACACCACCGAGACAGCCAGAGAATCGTAAGACTGAGAAGACATGAAAAGAGGGCGCATAGAGCAACCCAGCATGTGCCTGACCTAACTGGAGGCCTTAGGAGATCTTTGCCTACTGGTGCCCTGCATCAGATGCACAGAGAGGCTTCCCGGACTTCACAAGAGAAAAGAGGAATGGACAATTACCTACTTGATACACCAAAAGGGTATAAGATTAAGAAAGATCTTGAACTGAGGGTGCATTTGGCGGTGTGAAACAAAAAGACTGCGCCTGAGCTTGACTGAGCTTTACCTGATTTCCATAAGGGCAGAACCAACCAGAGAGGGGCATCCTGAGAAGGACTGGTAAAGGGGCATTGGGGTTGTAGTCCCATGAAGGAGGATCATACCCAAGGACATTAACTTGCATAAACAATTGGAGTGTGGTATATTTAGTATTGTTGTTTTGAGTCATATTATCACACATCCATATTGCCACATGCAGTGAGTGTATTGGCTCAAGGACAATTCTACGGACTCACTTAAGTTAATTAATAAAACAAATATAGCCAATAAATAATTACTGTCCTTTCCTACTATGACAGCACATTGTTTGAAGAAGGGACACATTTGGTGCTGGAGGTTAAATATGTCTGCAGGACAATGGTGACACCTAGGGTGACAAGGATGTTTTGCATGCTAGTGCTGTGTTTTCGTGGAGCACAGTTCCACTCGACTATTGAAAATGAGGAACCTGCAGACCCCAGCAGAGATTCAGATCAAGAAGGTCTAAGCTCAGTTTCCTTTAGGGTAGCCGCCACATAGACATTGAAAAAACAGAACCATGCTAGTGCTCACAAGTAGGGCGATCCTTCTCTCTCAATATCTTGTCATTATGTTGTATTGAAATGTTCCTGTGAAAAAAATTAAAATAAATACAAAATGACAAAGATTCCAAACACTTTGATCACGCCAACTGCCTAAAGCATTAAACTAATTGTGAAGTCTCAATAATATATGTTTGTGTGCCCTCTGGCAGTGGGTTTTGAGGCTTCCTTCAGATCTCTGAAGAGTGTCCACATTCTACGGTGCACGTGGAGGAAGAATATTTCATAGTTTATTGCCCTGCACTGAGACAGCTTTGCCTGCTAGAAACTTAAGTTGAAACAGTTTAATCACTTAGGGCCTCATTCAAAATGCCCTGCATGTAAGCCTTTTAACTTTATGTAGGAAAGTAGGATCTGCTTTTATGGTTTCCCCCACATTTGTCCTGGTGCTAAGCTGTTATTGACTAGTCTGACTGGGATCCTGCTATTCAGGACCCCAGTCTATCTGCTTTCTCCCTTACATTGTTATGTTCAGAGTGAGAAGCTGGGTTTCTGTTGCAGTAACCCACACTTTTTGCCATACTACACTTTTGACTTGATGTGCCCTGGGTCCCTGCTAATCAGGTTCCCAGGGCCTGTGTTCTTTCCCCAAAACTAACCCACACCCAATTGGTATCGCACTGTGACCAGGGAAGACCTGTAAGGACTGCAGCACGTATTGTGTAACCTTTAGAGGCCCTGTACCTTTACACACACAAACTGCCTTTGCAGGCTGCGTGTCTTGGTGCAGAGCAAAGTGAAGAGTTGACATGGCACACATCCCTGTGTGCCATGCCTACAACCCACGGTCCTGACATAGATCAGTCACTCCTCTAGCTGGGTGCACTATCCCAGTGGTGAGGGTACAGGTGCATGAACCCTGTACCCCTACAGTATCTAAGTCCATTCTTAGACATTGTAAGTGCAGTGCTGCCATTAAGAATATATGGTGCTGGGAGTTTGTCATTACGAACTCCACAGCGCCATAATCGCAACACTGAAAACTGAGAAGTTTGGTGTCAAAATTCTCAGCACATTAAACTGATGCCAGTGTGGGATTTAATGAAAAATGCACGCAGAGGGCATCTTAGAGATGCCCCCTGAAAACCACCTACCACTAGTGTCCGGGCTCAGTGGACATGTTTCTGGACCCCTGGGTCGAGAACCTGCTGCTCTCGGGGGCCTGAAACAATGCACATCCTGGGACAAGGTACCAAGCCTTCTCCCCCAGGATGGGCAGAGTTCACGAAGGGGAAGCTTCAAAGGCTTGCCACCTTTGTGAGCTTTCCCAGGCTACTTGCTGCTTTCAGCAACTGGTCCCCACTGGTTCTGACCCCAACTTTGGGCGGGAGAACTGGCAGGAAAAACAAGTGAGGAAGAGAGGTGTGCTCACCTCTGCCAACTCCACCCCATAGGTGGGGGAGTCGAGGTGATGCACAACTCTCAGTCCCCGCCATCTTGCAGATGGGGGAACTCAGTCAACCAGGCAAAGGCTTATGCCCCCTTCCCACTGGAGGGTGGCAAAATAGGGGGTGTACCCACCCCAGGGAAGGGACCCGTTGGTCCCAACCTTTTTACCTACCTGTAACACCCCTAAATCTAGTATTTAGGGGAACCCCTGAACCTTGCTTCCTCAGACAAGAACCTACAAGAAGAAATGAAGAAGAAAGACCGAACAGCCGTGCCAAAGCTAACAAGAGGACTACTCCCACTAACTTGGCCCCAGCTCTACTGGTCTGTCCCCACCTCGAACCTGCTACTTCAAAATCCCGCTGTGTCCTGCCGCCAGCAACCTCAAGAAACCCGTAGGACCTGCCTGCCTTCAATTCCAAAGACTCTGTCTCCTGTGAACACCGAATTTGTTCAAACAACAGACTCCTGTTCCGCAAGAATCTGCGGGACTGCACCACCCTGCACCCGACGCCCCCAGTTCGAGTTCGAGTGGCCCAACACCAAGAGGAGGTCCCCCCAGTGATCCTGACCCGAGATCCGGTGACCCCTGACCTGCCTCAAGCCTCAAGCCGATGCCTGCAGTCTCCAACTGTAAGAACCCCCTAACCAACCTCCAAGATCCCAACTTACCTTTCCAAGTGGTGGTCGCACCCAGAAGACCTTCGTCCCCGAAGCTTGCAGTGTTTTTGTAAACCGGAGAATACCCTTTGAAAGCTACAGGGCTTCAGACTCCAAAATAGCACTCTGCAACTGGCCGCCCCAGTGCCGCTGAGGGTGGATCTTTTGCGCCGACCTATACTCCCATTTGCCCTGAGCCTAAGTCCAGGAGCTTTGCTCCCACAACCCAGTGGCCTGCTCATCAGCACCCACCAACCGGAGCCCCCCCTATCCCTGATGGATAACATTGGGCCTCAGCACTCTGCACCCCGCCGCCCTAGTGCCGCTGAGGGTGTAACTAGAGTGCATCCTTGACCCTGGTGGACCCCTGAGTCTAACCCCAGAACACCAGCTCCCACAACAAATTACTTACCTTTAAACCTATAATACTATTTTCCTCCATAGGATAACATTAACTGTTTTTCTATTAAAAGTTTTTAACCCCTTCGCTGCGGCTGGGCTGTGCTCATGACGGAGTGGTTCCGTCATGACTCCGCCCACAGCGCTAATCGCCCGCACAGGTGGGGAATTAGCGCCGCGTGGGCGGCGCGGCCGCCAACGGCCGCAGCATGACGGAACCACTCCGTCATGAGCACACGGCAACCGTGGCTCATGACGGCGTGGTTCCGTCATGAGCACGGAAGGAGTTAAGTATGGAGGTGGAAAACCTAAATAAATTCTTTTGAATTGTACTAACTAACTAAAACGATTTTACTTACCTGTTTACAGTAAATGTCCCAGTGCAGTATCCAGGCATACTGCACTGTGTAAGAGAAGTAATCTAAAAAATAACTTACCTGTAACTTTACTAAATATCCTATACAAAGTATATATACTGTATGCTGAAAAGCATTGCATTATCCGTAACACTATTGTAATCAAATCAAAGTGCATTTACAAATGCAATTCAAACCATCTACAAACTGCATTACTGCTGTAAAGTATGTATTGCTTACCTGTGCCAGGCTTGCTTGGTTCTAGAAAATAAAATAACTAAAAGAATATTTTTATACAAAAACAATTGGTCTGGGGGGCGTGGCCAAGATGGCGGGGTGAGCGGACGTCTTCTCGACCGGCTCCCGCTCCTCGAGGCCCCCGGACCTAGTTAAATCGCAGATTCTCCCCCCAATGCTCTGGGAGAACGCGCAGGGGAGCCGTCGGAGCACGAAAGGAGGCTGTTTGGTGGAACCGGAGGGCGCGACACATGTACGCGGCGCCCGCCGGACGGCAGAGACGGCATCAACGAAGGGAGGCGGAGCTTCAGGCCGGGCCCCGGGAGAGTGTGCCCGGCCGCGAGACTACGGGAGCGCCGATCCCGGCGACGCGGCCTCCAGCTTCGGGATGAGGCCCGCCGACGCCGGACAGAGGAGGGCAGCACTGGCCGGGTGAGGAGAGCACACCAACAGCGGCACATCAAGGGGCGAGCTGACATCGCTGGCCGCGCGCTCAGATCTGGGCTTGCCACGAGGACGACCGCACGTGGAGCGGCGGCCGGACCACAGAGCCCTAAGGTCGCGGCGGAACCCGAGAGGCAGTGGGGTGCACCGGTGAGGTGCAGAGCAGCAACGGCCAGCGCCCAGAGGGCGGCAGGCAAGTAGCCTTCAGGACGGCGGCCTTCCCCGGAGCAGCCAGCGGACCCGACAGAGCGGGGCTGCTGGGACTACACCCCTCCACACGGGCGGCGGCGGCGGACGGACCGTGATACGGTGCACTGCGGAGGACGGGCAGGAGCGGTCTGGTGGCCCCCGTTTTCCTTTCCATCCCCCCCCGACCTCGGTAGGCCCCGGCGAGAGCAGAGGAACACAGAGTGGAGCACGAGCCGGGGCGGCCCGGTGGACAAGTTAGACTGGAGGAGTAGAAGGCCTGGACTCTGCAACAGCCGGGCTCCCCCACGCGCCGGGTCGGGAGGAGGCCGCCGAGGGGGAGCTGGTCCACAGCATAGAGTGCCTCCAACGGCCGGGGGACGGGGCCTGAAGCGCAGCACCCACGCTAGGAAGAGGAGAAGGCCACGTGGACGGCAGAGTAGGAGTGGGTGGAGAACACGCAGACGCGCGGAGCCGGAGCAGGGACCCCGGCAGGGGCCTAGCGGCGCGGACATGGCAGGCAGTAAAGGAGGGAAGAAAGGAGAACGCACCCTCCCCGAACTGTTGAACCGCCACCCGCAGAGAGTGGACAGAGGGCAGCAGTCGCCCCACGCCTCCGGGAGTGCCCCGGACCCCAACGGGGGAGAACCCCCACTCACCAGGTCCTTTATGGAGTCCCTCTTCGGATCCCTGCGGGAGGATTTCCAAACTCTAAAGAAAGAAGTAACCGGGGAAGTACGGGAGATCCGCCGAGAGGTGGACGGATTGGGCGAACAGGTGGCTACGGCGGAAGCAGCAGGCCAACGGAGGGACGAGGAGGTTGAACAACTCCAACAGGAGGTGCTGAGACTCAGAGATCAGCAGATTGACCTTCAAGCACATGCCGAGGACCTTGAGAATAGGTCTCGGCGAAACAACATACGGGTTCGCGGAGTCCCATCTGCAGAGGAGGGTACAGACTTGGCAGGCTACTTGAGAGGCCTGTTCCGAGAGGTTCTGGGGGAACCGGAGGACTTTCCCATCCGCATAGACAGGGCGCACAGAGTAGGAGCACCGCGGAGAGCATCCATGCCTCCCCCGGACATTCTGGCTTACCTCCCGGACTACCCGCTCAAGGAGCGTATCATGGCGGAGGCTCGGAAGCGGCAGGCCCTGACTTTCCGGGGACACTCGGTGGCATTATATCAGGACTTATCGGCCATCACGCTCCAGAAACAGAAGACATTTAAGGTAGCCACCGACTTCCTGAGAGAACACCGAACGCCTTACGCCTGGGGCCACCCCTTTAGACTTATTTTCAGATGGAATGGAACCCTGCACCAATTACGCTCCCTTCAGGAAACATGTGGGGTCCTGGGCCTCACCGCTGGGGAGGAGGACATTGTCCCATGACGCCGGAGGCGCACTGGAGAGGACAGATGGCAGCGGGTGGCCGGGCGATGATCCCGGGATCGGCGAACCCGGCCGGACACTCCCACACGAGGGGCAGGTATGGCCGACGCGGTGTCGGCGGTGGCCGAGACCACGGGCTCTGGCGATGTTGCGCTGACGGTGTAAGGAAGCTCCGGGGGGAGATGACCATAGCCACCTACTAATGCAGGTTTGGGGGCTGGGGGGGGGTGGGGGGTCGCGGGGAGGGGGCAGTGGCTGGACGTCCACTTCGGAACTTCTCCATAGACTGGTTCCCTCGGGAACTCGACTTGGACTATTGAGGGATGGGGTTTGGTACTGGGGGTGGAGAGGGAGAGGAGGGGGATTCAGGGGTGTTGGGGGGTTGTTTTGGTTGGGGTTTGGGGGTAGTTTCGGGGTGTTCTGAGGGGGAGCGGGAGGAGGGAGGGAGGGATGGGGGTCCGGGGGTGGGGTGGGTCGGGGGGGGTCCAGGGAGGGAAGGGAGGGAGTCCAGTGCGTTAGCGGATCACAAGCCGCAGAGAGGGCCTTTGCGACACGGCTGCTTGGCCCACAGGTGACCTATGCTATCCCTATAGTTTCTCAACGTGCCTCCAGTGACTCTTAAGATTGTGACGCTTAACGTCCGGGGCCTCAATAACCCTGTGAAATGGCGCGCGGTACTGTCCCTGTTAGAAGGCACCCAGGCTGATATATGTCTCCTCCAGGAGACTCACCTCCTGCCCAGAGATTGCCACAGACTGCGTTCACATAAATTCCCGACACAATTCTTCTCATCAGGCAATACTAAGACAGCGGGGGTTGCGATCCTGGTAGCTAGGAGGTTTAGGGGAGAGGTCCTCCACAAAGTAGCGGAACAAAAAGGCCGGCTGTTGGCATACCGGTGTAGAGTGGGGGATTTTCACTTCACGATACGATCCCTCTATAGCCCGAACGATCAACAGGAGCGCTTTCTCCGCGCGGCGCTGGGGGAGATCACGGCCACACCAGACAGGCACATTATAATAGGGGGGGACTTTAATATGGTCTTTAGCTCGGAGCTTGACAGATCAGCACACCGTTCACCTCAGGCCAGTGAATTCTCGGCCGGGTGCAAGGTACACCTGTCCGACATGGACCTTCATGATCTATGGCGCAGCCAGCACCCCACGGAGCGGGAGTACTCATACTATTCCCACGCACACAAAACTTAAGCGAGACTGGACCACCTACTGGTCACTGGGCCAGTTCGCGCCCTGGCCACCGGGTCGGAGATGGGGGTGATCTCCTTGTCGGATCACGCCCCGGTTAGCGCTACGCTTAGCCTACCGCCGGTTTCCTGCCCCCCACGGGTGTGGCGTCTGCGTGACGCCTTACTACACAGGCGAGCGGTCGTCTCAGATATTTCCAACAAGATTCGGGAATATCAATCCCATAATGATGAGTTGGACACATCTCGAGCGACCCACTGGGCTGCTTTGAAGGCGGTACTCCGGGGGGAGTTTATTGCTATCTCGTCGGCGGACAACAAGGACCGGCGGCATAAGCGGGAAGAACTCACTCAAAGGGTACGGGAGCTAGAACAGATGCACTGTAGAACAGGCGCTCCTAGGATATGGCGCCAGCTTAAGGCGGCGAGGAAACTCCTGACAGCCTTAGATATGGACCGCGCCGAATACGCGGCCTTGCGTCTACGGCACGCATATTACACAGGGGGGGACAAATGCGGGCGGCTGTTGGCGACTAGACTTCGGGTGGCCCGACAGAAACAGATAGTGAAAGAAATCTCCGACCCTGCGGGTCGGTTGGTCACGGATGATGCGCAGATAGCAGAGACTTTTCGGAGGTTCTACGCTGATCTCTACACCGGGGACCCCCGGACGAATCCGCGATGATGAAGTACCTAGACTCGGTTTCACTGCCTTCCTTGTCCCCTACCCAAGCGGTGGATCTAGCCCGGGACATACGGGTGGAGGAAGTGATCTCCGCCATTGCCAACCTCAAGCACGGCAAATCTCCTGGGCCGGACGGTTATACGCCCCTTTTCTATAAAACGTTCTGCGGGTTGCTGGCCCCACTCCTCGCGTGCCTTTTTAACTCGTTCTCGGAGCCGGGCGCCATCCCACCGGACCTGCTGCGGGCCTCCCTCACGGTCATTCCCAAGCCGGGGAAGGATCGGGCGCAGTGTGGGTCCTATCGGCTAATTTCTCTTCTAAATATAGATCTTAAACAATATACCGGGATCCTGGCGTCCCGATTGGCCCCTCACTTACCGGGACTCCTGGACTCGGACCAGGCGGGCTTCGTCCCGGGTCGGCAGACGGTGGACAATACCAAGAGGATTGTTCATCTTATAGAGAAGGCGTCTCGGATCCCGGGGGAGAGGATGCTTCTCTCGATAGACGCCGAAAAGGCGTTCGACCGAGTCCACTGGCCGTACTTGGAGCGGGTGTTATTGAAGGCGGGGCTGGGGGACCGGTTCCGACGCCAGATCCTCAATTGCTATAAATTCCCAACGGCGGTGGTACGGGTGAACGGTTACAGCTCCGGGAGCTTTGCCATCGAGAGAGGAACGAGGCAGGGATGCCCGTTGTCCCCTCTCCTCTTCGCTCTGTACATGGAGCCTTTTGCTCAACGGGTACGTGACAACCCAGCTGTGAGAGGGGTGAAGTTTGGGGGCTTTATCCACGCTATTAGCCTGTATGCTGACGATGTCATCTTGTCCCTGGAGGACCCGCTTCAGGCCCTCCCGGCCAGTATTGCAGAGCTGACCGCCTTAGCGGAGGTGGCGGGCTTTAAGATGAACGTGGGGAAGTCGGTGGCATTGGACCTGTCTCTTACATCGGCAACTCGCACCCACCTGCGGGACCGGTTCCCGATAGTCTGGTCAACGGACCTGGTGCCGTATTTGGGGATCCAACTGGCCCCCACGGTCCCTGCGATGGTGGCGGCTAATTACCTTGCCTTGGGCAGGAAGGTCCGGGAGGAGATGGGCCGATGGGGCCGCGGCACCCTCTCGTTGCTAGGTAAAATTGCGGCCGTCAAAATGACGATCCTGCCCCAGATACTATACCTGTTCCGAGCACTCCCAGTGCAGCCGCCAGTCGGCTGGCTTCGGCAGATGCAATCAGACATGGGGCGTTTTATTTGGCAGGGCAAGCGGCCTAGGATGAGGAGAGCTCTCTCAATGTTGGCGCCGGAGGCGGGGGGTCTGGGAATTCCGGATCTCCGTAAGTACTATCAAGCGGCACAACTACGGTACCTGGTAGAATGGAGCAGATGGGAATCGGACAAGCACTGGCTCTTCCAGGATCAGGCGGTGGCCGGTCGCCCACTACAGGAAATACCGTTCTTGCGTAGGGCTCACCGACCGGCAAACCTCTACGCCTCTTATATCACAAGGGTACCGTTGCGTGTATGGGATGCTACCTATGCCCTGCACGGTCTGACGACCTTCCCATCGCCGCTAACTCCCTTGATGGATAACCCCGACTTCACCCCGGGCATGGACGGAAGAGCCTTTGGTCACTGGCGTGAGGCGGGCTGCAGGGCCCTATGCCACATGTATGATCCGGAGGGGGTTATCCCCTTCACGCTCTTCCGACAGGAATACACTTTTCCGGAGACCGAGAGGCTACGCTATTTGCAGGTTCGCCACTGGGCCATGAATCCTCAGGTGCGGGAAACGGCGAATCGGAGACTCCTTCCCTACGAACGCTGGCTCCTATTCCGCACGACCGAAGCAAAGCTCATAACTGACCTGCATCGATTCCTCCAGCTTCCCGCCTCGCACTATCACAACCCAGGGAGGGAACGATGGGAGAGAGAGTTGGGAAGGCCCTTGAGCACTAAAGAGTGGGACCAAGTAGCATATAGATCCAGACACTCGGCATACCACACGGGCCTCACTGAAACCCTCACGAAAGTCTCCACATATTGGTATTATACCCCGGAACGCATACACGACATGGACCACAGTAAAGATGCCAGCTGTTGGAGGGGGTGTGGACGAGTGGGTACATTGACACACATTCTGTGGGATTGCCCGCTCCTGGGTTCCTACTGGAAAGAGGTGATAGACGAGGTTGACCGTCATTTCAGTATTGAGCTGCCACGTTTCCCCGCCTATGTCTTATTGGGCCTCCCGAACAGCCTGATGTACCCGTTGAAATCCCGCAGAGGTAGGCAGATAGCCATCGCATTAGGATCAGCGATACAGAACATCCTAGCACACTGGCGCACCACGACACTCCCCACGGTTACGGGTTGGCTCCACAGACTGTGGCATGTTTTGGGCATGGAGAAGATGTCACTTACAGTGGCGGGGGATGTGGAGCAGTTCCCGGAGATTTGGCAGCCGTTTCAGTCTCTACTGGTTGCGGAGTTTCGAGAGCTGACATGCCCGAGATACCTCCGGCTCCTGCGGCTCACCTCGCCGGAAGATTAGGCCTTCGGAATGGACGCAGAGCCGGGACCTGGAGGGAGGAGGCGACAGAAGGAGACGGGGAGATCCTACATACGCACTGGACGGAGGGAGGGTTGGGGGGGTGTGGGAGTTGGGGGGGGGTCTCTTCTCTATTTGAGTGTCAGGAGCGGCTGCTCCGGGGGGACAGCGGAGCCGGCGAGCCCCCTACTCGGCATAGCGCATGGGCCTTCTAGCGTTGCAACCTCTTGGGCCAATGATTTCAGGAAGGGGGTCTCCCTTATTCTATACTATAGGCTTCCCATGCAGGCACAGTCCTCAGGCAGAGGCTACGTGGGAGTGAGTGTGTCCTTATCCTCCTGGTTAGAAACGCGGCCGGCCCAGAAGGGTTGTAGGCGACATGCTGTGTTAGAGCTCATACTGTTCGATGTGTCCCCAACGCTGCTACCGTGCTGCTATCACTTTGTGACATTTGCCGGCCCGTTGGGTTGTAGGCGCCAAATGCTAATGCCACTCTTGACACTCTTCAATAAAAACGATTTAAACCTAAAAACAATTGGTATGAAGTTCAATCTTTGAGTGTGTTAATTCATTTGCTGACTGAGTGTGTATAACAAATGCTTAACACTGACCTCTGATAAAGCCTTACTGCTCGACCACACTACCACAAATAGAGAGTGAGGTGCTTTCTACTTTACCTCTGCCTGCCTTTTGGGTGCCACTGGACTCTGTGCACACTATACCACACTTTGGTATAGTATATACAGAGCCACCCTCCTACATTCAGTAATTAGGTACATCGCAGATTGGATACTGGGATACCCTTATCAGTCCCTAGTATATGGTACTAAGGTACCCAGGGCATAGGCACCCCAGAGGTTCCCCAAGGGCTGAACCATGCATTATGCCACCTATGGGAAACCATTAAAAATGGAACTACAGGCCTGCCATTGCAGCCTGTGTAAGCTGGTGCTACCACCACTTACAAAAGATATAGGTTTCCTATATTAAGGGTCACTGCACTTAAAACCTATCAGTCACCCCTATAACAGACCTTATCAATCCTGAAGTCAGGGTGCTTGGTTCTAGGTGTGAGGGTGCCCCTGCATAAGCAGGACACCCCTACAGCCTACGGAGTCCATTCTCCCGGGTTTTAAATGAAGCAGCCTTATACTATATAGTTACGCAATGACCATCTCGGAACTGGCTGCGACAAATCCTTTCACGTTTGGTATCAAACATGTTGTAATCATATGGAGGTATGATTCCAAGCACTGGAAGAGCCCTCTGTTAGGCTCTCAGTGTTCCCGGTACCAGCCTTCTAGACCCAGACAGCACAAAATGGTTGCTGCCGACCAGAGACATGATTCTGCACTGTTGCTGCTGAGCCAAGCTCGGGCAGGAAAAGGCTGAACAATAGGAATCCGGTCACAGAGAGGTGTGACCACCTCCCAGACAGGATTTAGTGTATTTGGGCAGGGTTGGTGCGCTTGCCAGTGTCAATCAGTCTGCATGAGGGGCACATCTGGTGTACCAATGCGTTGTCAAGTTCAAACCAGCTCTGAGAGCCGTTGGCTCCCGCTCTGGTGCGAAACTTGACAAAGGACATGGGAGTAACATCCCCCCTGTCCAGAACCCTCCCCCGGGAGGGTCCCCTGTATCATCCCAACCCTTTCGTTAGGGTATTTAAGGGCTTACCTGTGGGTGGTTCCCTAGATTTGTTGTGGAACAAAATTCAGATGAGACACCACTTCTTCTTCTACCGTCTGGGCACTCTGGACTTCGCTGGACTTTGTTTCGGCTTGACTTCATCTCCCTTCTAATCTGCTGCATCATCTGTGCCTGTGCACCATACATGAACCTTTCAAGGCCTGTGGGCATCAAAGACACCTGAAGGAATCTCTCTTGAAGTGAAGGAGTAACTTCCCTGCATTCGCAGGCGCCGCAACTAAGTCAACCGGTCTGCCTGATCCAGAGCTCCTCTGGACTCCAGAAGATTCTGCAACACAGGTGGTGGTTCTCCTCAGCTCTCAAGGCCTGCCCTGCCCTCTTACCAAGTTTGAGGCCAGTATCCCTCATGGGGGCTGCTATAACCGAATCCCTGTGCACTGTGTCAACTTGCAGTTGCAAAGGCTTGTTGGCTTCCTTCCAAGAAGATCTTTGGGCTCCAAGTAGCCCAAACCTTGAGCATCTCCAGTGACCAGAACCTTCGGCCACACCGCATCGTTTTGCATCGTGGCCTGCATCCTTTGGTGAGCTGCTTGAGGTCCTCTCGCGACTCCAGTGCCTCCAGCCAGTGGGTCAATTTGAGGGTCACCTTTGTTTCTTTTGGGCTCTCCCGATTGCACGGGCCTGCCCTGACTCTCCTGCTTGTGGTGGGTCCCCTGGACCTTGTTGGTCCCGACAGTGCATCCTTCTTTGACTTCTGTGTTAGTTGCCTTTGCCACGGCTTGTTGGTGGTTATCCTGCCAGACACGACCCCTCAGCGCTTGACATCTGATGTGGTACAGCTCATGCATGGCTCCTGGTCTTCCTCTGCATCGCCTGGTCCTCACAGCTGCAGAGTCAAGGTCCTCTTCAACTCTCCTGCAAATCCCGACATTGGTGGGCATTCGTCTTCCAGATCGCCTGGTCACTTGAGAGTGTCATAGACTCTTTCTCCTCTGTTTGCTGGTACCGCTCAACTAGAATCCACCTTCGGATTCCACCGGACACTTCCTCCTTCTTCAGCAGCGGCACTTTCCTGAAGTTCTCCATTGGGTTTGACAGCGGTTTCTGACACCAGTTCACACCTCTGCACCCGGCTTCCCTGGTGTAGGTAATGTGGGTACTAGATTATCCACCGGTGGGGTGTCCCTCCAACCTGCTGTCTTCCACTGGGTTTCTTCAGGGTCCACTGGGAAGGGTCCTTAATCTTTAAAATTCCAACCGCGTCTTATACGTATAGTTGTACGGAGCCCGCAGTCGTGTTTCCACGCTGCACACGCTCTCCGTGGGGTTCCTAGTCACTCAGTATAAAACAAGATTGTTAGAATCCGGGGTCTCTGGTTGGCGCAGGTATGCACTTGCGACAAGCAGGGACCATTTTCATCCAAGACAGAGCGTAGGATTACCTCTTTAAAAATAACCCCTGCTCACCCTCTAGGTAACGTGGCGCGAGCAGTCAGGCTAGATTTCCAGAGGGCATTAGGTTAAGCATTCAAGGTATCCCACACAATAATCACCACCCCACCACACAAAGACGCAAGGCTGTATTTATAGTAAAATAAAGTTCTTTATATATAAGATCTCTTTAGGCAGGTTGCAAAAATACAGTTCTCTTGTTCAAATAATGTTCCAGTTACTTGCAAATGCTTTCAGGCAGTCCACAGTTCTCAAAATGGCACAATTGTACTCAAAATAACTTCTTTAGGGTGTCTGTGCGCTTCGTAGCGCCTTGCGTATGCTTCGTACGAGATTTTGGACGTCGCTTGCCAAAGCTCACGCTTCTCGCGTGAGCACGCGTACTCTGGACTCGAACCGTACGGACCGTACCCACCCGGGTACGCGTCGTACACGTTCGGGACGCTCCTTGCCAAAGCTCACGCTGCCCGCGTGAGCGCCGTCAATGTATTTCAAGCGGGACGGTGCGAACAGCTGATTTTGGATCGTACAACGGCTCCCAACACACGCGTTCGTCGCGTAGCAGTTCTACAGCGCTAGTACGGCCCGAACCAAGCAGCGGGCGGGTCGTAGAGCAGCGCGCTCGCACCCAGTACCTTATTCTCCGCACAGGGGGTGATCACACCAGCATCAGGGGTCCTGGCAGGAGCGTCTCACGTCGCGTTGTCGTCCCCTCTTGGCAGTGGGCGGCAGTGCTTCGTGGGGTGCTCCAGGACAGTCTTCGGCCACACGATCACGGGCAGGAGCAGGGGAGGCAGCTCGGGGGCAATCTCTTCAGCGCATCGCGCTGTCAGCTTTCCCGGGGATCACCAGTGTGTTAAAGGTCCTCGCGGTGATCTCGGCGGCGCAGGGTCGCAGAGGCTCGGTGGTTGGACCTTCAGGTCCTTTTCTTCGCGTTGCGAGCTACGGCTCGGAGGGGCAGTCACTTGCGGTGCTGGGACCAGGTGGACAGGTCCTTGCAGTGCTCGTGATAGCCCCAGGTGGCAGATGTCGCGGTGCTTGGAAAGTGAAAGGGGTGCACACAGGTTTTCTGGGGGTCAGCGTCACAGGATCGCTTCCAGCAGCTTCTCCTCTTCTGGGGGAAAGGTAGCGCCCACTGTTCCTGGGGCGCAGATCAGGGGGCAAGTTCACAAGCAAACCCTTGGAGATTGTTTTTAAAAGCACAAGTTGAATCAAAGTCTTTTCCTTAAGTCTTTTCCTCTCCTTCCAGCAGACAGGCACCCACTGCAGGCCTGTCTCTCAGGCAGAGAGACAGTATTCCTCCTTTAGCTTCTCCAGGTCCTTCTCCTTCAGGCAGAGGTTCGTCTTGGCGCAAACAGGATCTGATTTCTTAGGAGCAGGGCTCCTTCTTTTATACACCAATTCTTTTGTTCTTTGTCGCCGGGGGCCTGGGCCTGGCTCAGTCCATTTTTGGAGCACTTTGTTGTGGTGACTCTGCTCTTTCCTTTCAGCAGCAGGGCAGAGACATCAGCCGCTCCACAGGGGGCGGAGCCAGCTTTGTGGTGGCAGAGCACAGGTCTATTCAGAGTCAAAGGTGTACTCCTCCCCACCCATCCTGGTGTAATCTCTCTACCCACCACCTGGCAGCCAGCCTGTCTCCTGGAATTCCCCAGCCCTGCTCTTCCCTGTTACTAGGCAGAACACACACACAGCGCAGAGGCGGACTGAAAATACTAATTTTCTAAAAGTAGTATTTACAAACACAGGATATTAAAATAAACTTTACTAAAAGAAGTATTTTATTATTCTGAGTTCAGGCATACTAAACTTGACTTTCTACCATGCTCTCTGAGTCCACTGGGATTACAGCGTGTAGTAATTCCAGCAGCCCATTCTGGCCTATGGAGAGCAGGTAGCCTTCAATAGTGAAAAACGAAAATGGCTGTAATTCACTACTACATGCCACACACACATCAGGGCATGCCCTACCTTATGCCTACAATGCACCCTGCCCTTGGGCCTACCAGAGGGGTGACTAATATGTAGTTAAGGGAAGGTTTGGGGACTGGCAAGTAGGTGCACTTGCGCAATCAGCGCGACAGTACCAGACCGCGTGCAGGTTCTGCAGTGGCAGACCCTAGACACATTTTACTAGGCTGCTTCTGTGGGTGGCACAACCAGTGCTGCAAGCCCACCAGCAGCATTTGTATTTACAAGCCCTGGCACTCCTGGTGCACTTTACTAGGGGCTGATAGTAAACCAAATAAGCCAAACATGGACACCAATCAATGTATACACTTTTCAAAAGGGAGCACTTGCACTGTGGCACTGATTAGCAGTGGCACAGTGCCCTGAGCAGCTAACACCAACAAAACACAATGAGGCACATCAGCAAAAAGTGGAAGGGAAACTCCTGCCAAGGTGCCAGGTCTAACACGTGTCCCCTCCAGCTGAAATGTGGGGGGAACTACCCTACCCCAGGGAGTTCCTCTTCACTAAGGCGGAAAAACCTGGACAGACCGTCAGCATTGGCGTGATCTGTGCCAGGGCGATGCTCCATCGTAAAGTCCATACCCTGTAGGGAGATGGACCACCTCAATAGTTTTGGGTTCTCACCCCTCATTTGCATCAACCATCTGAGGGGCCTGTGGTCGGTCTGAACCCGGAAGTGAGTCCCAAACAAGTAGGGCCTCAGCTTCTTCAGCGCCCAGACCACAGCAAATGCTTCTCGCTCTATCGCACTCCACCTTTGTTCCCGTGGAAGTAACCTCCTACTTATGAAGGCTACCGGTTGGTACCAGACCTCCTCAGTCATCTGTGAGAGAACAGCCCCTACACCATGCTCTGATGCGTTTGTCTGCACTAGGAATTATTTGGAGAAGTCAGGAGCCAAGAGCACGGGCGCCGTGCACATGGCAGTTTTCAGGGTGTCTAAGGCCTCCTGACAGGTGTCAGTCCATATCACTTTTCTGGGCTGCTTCTTCGAAGTCAGCTCTGTCAAGGGGGCAACGATGCTGCCATACCCCTTGACAAACCTCCGGTAGTACCCTGTGAGTCCTAAAAAGGCCCTCACCTCCGTCTGGGTCTTTGGGGGCTCCCAAGCCAGGATGGTTTCAATCTTGGGTTGTAGGGGCGCCACCTGGCCGCTCCCCACTTGGTGTCCCAAGTACACCACTGAACCCTGCCCGATCTGACACTTGCTTGCCTTGATCGCGAGGCCTGCCTTGCGCAGTGCCATCAACACTTCCCAGAGATGTTGTAGGTGTTCTTTCCATTTGCCACTGAACACTACGATGTCATCCAGCGCGCGCTGAACTCGGTCAGCCCAGCCAACACCTGTTTGACCAACCTCTGGAAGGTGGCAGGGGCATTCTTCATCCCAAATGGCATAACCCGGAACTGGTAGTGCCCATCTGGTGTGGAGAATGCGGACCTCTCTTTGGCCCCATCAGTCAAGGCGATCTGCCAGTACCCAGACGTTAAATCAAACGTGCTGAGGTACCGGGCAGCCCCTAACCGATCGATGAGTTCATTTGCTCTGGGGATGGGGTGCGCGGCAGTCTTCGTGACTGAATTGAGTCCTCTGTAGTCCACACAGAACCGGAGTTCGGGTGTGGCACCCGGCGCTGCAGCCTTTGGGACCAAGACCACTGGGCTGGCCCAAGGACTGCTGGAGGACTCAACCACCCCAAGAGCAAGCATCTTTGAGACCTCCTCTTTGATGCAGGCTCTGACCCTGTCAGTTACCCTGTAAGCCTTGTGCTTCACAGGTAAGCTGTCTCCTGTATCCACATCATGGACGCACCAATCTGTGATACCAGGAACCAGGGAGAACAGGTCAGGAAACTGCCCCAGCAGCTGGCGGCAGTTATCCTGTTGCTCAGGGGTCAGGGTGGGTGAGAGGTTAACTCCATCCACTGACCCATCTTGCTCTGAGGCTACCAAGAGGTCAGGAAGAGGCTCCGTCCCATCATCGGTGGCCAAGAGCATGCCCACTTCGGACCTCTCCATGTGGGGCTTCAGTCGATTGACATGGAGGACCCTCAAGGGGTTCCTTGGAGACTGCAAGTCCACCAAGTAGGTGACAGAACTCTTGCGATCCACAATCTCTAAGGGTCCTGTCCACTTGTCCTGGAGTGCACAAGGCTCCACAGGGGCCAGGACCCATACATTTTGACCAGGTTGAAGCTCAACCAGAGTGGCGTTCTGGTCGTACCACCGCTTCATTTCCTCCTGGCTGGCTTCCAGGTTTGCCTCAGCAAGTTGCCTGAAACGCCGAGTCTGGTTCCGGAAGGCCAGTATGTAACTGTATACATTCTGGGGAGGTTTCCTGGGAGATTGCTCCCAGCCTTCCTTGACCAGACTAAGAGGTCCTCGTACTGGGTGACCATACAGAAGCTCAAAGGGACTGAACCCCAGAGACTTCTGTGGTACCTCACGGTACGCAAAGAGAAGGCATGGTAAGAGGACGTCCCACTTACACCTCATGGGTTCCTCAAGACCCATAATCATGCCCTTTAGGGTTCGGTTGAATCGCTCAACCAACCTGTTTCCTTGGGGATGGTAAGGGGTGGTGAACTTGTATGTCACACCACACTCTTGCCAAAGGGATTTCATATATTTCGATATGAAATTGGTCCCCCTGTCGGACACCACCTCTAGAGGGAATCCTACTCGTGAGAAAATTCCCATCAGTGCCCGTCCCACCATGGGGGCCGTCACTGTCCTCAGAGGGATGGCTTTAGGGTACCGGGTGGCATGGTCCACCAAGACCAGGATAAACCTGTTGCCCATGGCTGTCTTGGGGTCCAGTGGCCCCACAATGTCAATCCCCACTTTCTGGAATGGGGTACTGACCACAGGGAAAGGTTGGAGGGGAGCCTTCAGCTTCCTTCCACTCTTGCCACTTGCCTGGCAAGTCTGGCATGTCCTGCAGTGAGTGTCAGAACTCCTGCACATTTGAGGCCAATAAAAGTGGGTGACAAGCCTTTCGAAGGTCTTGTCCTGTCCCAAATGCCCTGCTAACGGAACTTCGTGAGCCAGCCCCAGTAGGAAGGCTCTGAACTTCTGGGGTACCACCAGCGCACGGGCTGACGCAGGTTCAGCAACCTTAGGCTCTGAGTACAGGAGGTCGTCCTCCCAGTAGATCAAGTGAGTACCGGACTGATCACCATTGGCCTGGGCTGCAGCCTGCTACCGCATACCCACTAGAGAGGGGCACTCCTTCTGCTCCCTGCAGAATTCCTCCCTGGTGGGGCCCCATTCTTGCTGCCAATGGGTCAGCTCAGGCAGGTCCCCCAGTTTGGCTATCTGTTCCCCGGTCGGCTCCAGGGCATCCCCCTCAAGGTCTGCTTCCTCCTGGGCCGTGGGAACTTCAGGAGCCGGTTTCCCGTGCCTCCCGCGCCCTCTCTCTAAGGCCGGTTCCTGGGCCTCTCCCTCAGGCTCCAGGGTCCCTTCAACACCCCTACTGGCTTCCATCGACCGGGTGGTCACGCACGCCCAATCAGGTAAACCCACCATCCGCAGGTGAGCTGTCTTCTCCACCTTTTCCCAAGGGGAGCTCTCCAAATCATTCCCTAGGAGACAGTCTACAGGCATGGCAGTTCTCACAGCGACTTGCAGAGTACCAGAGACCCCCCCCACTCAAAGGGAACTTGAGCCATTCGACAATGACTCTCTGTGTTGTCAGCATTGACAACCCGACAATAGGCATGGGGTACGACCTGCTCTTGAGATACCAGGTGCTGCCTCACTGCAGTCACGCTGGCGCCTGTGTCTCGAAGAACCTCTACCTTCTTCCCATTGACGGTCACCACTTGCCCATATTTCTTAGTGTAAGAGGGCAAGTCGGCGTTAGGGACCATCTCACTGTCTCCTAGTGAGACTAAGGTCAGTTGGACGGGGTCCCACCCACCTGGGACTTCTACCTCCTCCCCAAAGGCTACTGTAGCCACTTGCTTCGGTAGAGCACCAGTGGGTGCTGGTTTCACATACTGGCGACACTTGGGATCACTGGCAAAGTGACCTAGTTCACCACATTTATAACATTGAGGGGGCCCCTTGGGAATAGGTTTACCTGTCGGGGGCCCTGTCGGCTTCGGGGGTGGGGGAGGCTGAGAACCTTTCTGCTGGTTCCCTTGGGGATTACTTTGGGGGCCTTTTTGGAACCCTTTCTGTTTTCCCTTGTCCCCCCCACTCTTCTGCTGGGGACCCTGCCCACCCTTGGCGGAGTCTCCCACTTGACCCTTGTGGACCCTGGTGCTGACCCAGCGGTCCGCCTCCTCAGCAAGCTTCCTAGGGTTAGTCAGCTTTCAATCTATCAGGTGTTGGCGTAGCTCAGGAAAACAATTAAGCGACAAGTGCTCCCATGCAATTAAGTCAAAGAGACCTTGGTAATCATCCACTTTGCTACCCTTCACCCAGCCATCCAGTGCTCTGCAGAAAAAGGTCACATACTCCACATACGTACTCCCCGCAATCTTGGTACACCCCCTGAACCTCTGTCTATATAATTTGGGAGTGAGCCCATATCTATTCCTTAACGCTTCTTTCATGTGGGGATAAGAATTATGCACATCAGTGGGCAGATCTAAAAGTGTGTCCCACCCCTCGCTAAGGAACCGTCCCCACAACCCCGCTCCCCAATCTCTCTCAGGGACCCGGTGGGAAGACATGGCTACCTCATAGGCCCTGAACCATTGCCCTATGTCATCATTCTTAAAGTACTCCTTAACTACATCTTTTGGTATGAACACCCTTGACTCTACCTGCACCGGCGTTGCGCTGCCACCAGAGGGAGTGTTGTCCAAGCTCTTCTCTTTTATCGCCAGTTCCCTCATTCTGGCGTCGTGCTCCATTTGGATCTTTCTTTCTTCAAGAGCCATTTTCTTGCTCTCTAACTCCAGTTGTCCTTTTAGTTTCAGCTCTACCAATTTAATTTCATGATCCCTGGTGGCCTGTCTGTCTGCCAGCTCCTCTGGTGACAGACCTCTGCCAGCACTGTGGATGCTCTACGCTGGCTCCACTAGGTCAACCTCCTCAGGTACAACATCCTCAGCTGCACCCCTTGATTCCATCCAGGCTCTCAGCGCCGTGAGGAAGTGGGTTTTGTTTGAGCAACCTTTGCGTGGAACCTTCAACTTCTTGCAGAAGTGCTGGAGTTGGAGTTTTGTGTAGCTTCCCAGCTTGGACTCATCCCATTCCAGCTCCATTCCAGAGGCTTCAGATGCTGTATTTTCTGTGCTGTTTGAGCCCGGCATGGTTTCAACCACAAGGGATCTTCTTTACTTTGCAAGTGAAATTAAAAATAAAAAGTTCTGTGGTTCAAGCTACTGCACTGGCTTTACCGTGCAATGGTTAGTAATCACTGCACAGACACCAAGAACGCAAATCCGTAAATCCTCACCGCTGCCACCAATGTTAGAATCCGGGGTCTCTGGTTGGCGCAGGTATGCACTTGCGACAAGCAGGGACCCTTTTCATCCAAGTCAGGGCGTAGGATTACCTCTTTAAAAATAACCCCTGCTCACCCTCTAGGTAACGTGGCGCGAGCAGTCAGGCTAGATTTCCAGAGGGCATTAGGTTAAGCATTCAAGGTATCCCACACAATAATCACCACCCCACCACACAAAGACACAAGGCTGTATTTATAGTAAAATAAAGTTCTTTATATATAAGATCTCTTTAGGCAGGTTGCAAAAATACAGTTCTCTTGTTCAAATAATGTTCCAGTTACTTGCAAATGCTTTCAGGCAGCCCACAGTTCTCAAAATGGCACAATTGTACTCAAAATAACTTCTTTAGGGTGTCTGTGTGCTTCGTAGCGCCTTGCGTACGCTTCGTACGAGATTTTGGACGTCGCTTGCCAAAGCTCACGCGTACTCTGGACTCGAACCGTACGGACCGTACCCACGTGGGTACGCGTCGTACACGTTCGGGACGCTCCTTGCCAAAGCTCACGCTTCCCGCGTGAGCGCCGTCAATGTATTTCCAGCGGGACTTGCGAACAGCTGATTTTGGATCGTACAACGGCTCCCAACACACGCGTTCGTTGCGTAGCAGTTCTACAGTGCTAGTACGGCTCGAACCAAGCAGCGGGTGGGTCGTACAGCAGCGCGCTCGCACCCAGTACCTTATTCTTCGCACAGAGGGTGATCACAGCAGCATCAGGGGTCCTGGCAGGAGCGTCTCACGTTGCGTTGTCGTCCCCTCTTGGCAGTGGGCGGCGGTGCTTCGTCGCGCTGTCAGCTTTCCCGGGGATCACCAGTGTGTCAAAGGTCCTCGCAGTGATCTCAGCGGCGCAGGGTCGCAGAGGCTCGGTGGTTGGACCTTCAGGTTCTTTTCTTCGCGTTGCGAGCTACGGCTCGGAGGGGCAGTCACTTGCGGTGCTGGGACCAGGTGGACAGGTCCTTGCGGCGCTCGTGATAGCCCCAGGTGGCAGATGTCGCGGTGCTTAGAAAGTGAAAGGGGTGCACACAGGTTCTCTGGGGGTCAGCGTCACAGAATCGCTTCCAGCAGCTTCTCCTCTTCTGGGGGAAAGGTAGCGCCCACTGTTCCTGGGGCGCAGATCAGAGGGCAAGTTCACAAGCAAGCCCTTGGAGATTGTTTTTATTTTTTTTATTTTTATTTTGTAGTTTCAGCGAGGTAACGTTACATTATTACAGTGAAAAAGAAAGAAAAAAAAAACAACAATAAAACAGATAGACTAGGCACCCTCACTGTACCCAATTTCTTATTGGTTCCCATAATGACGCCCCGAATTTTTTCTTTGACAAACCTTTCAATTTATACAATGCTAATTCCATATTATAAATTGATATAATCAAAGTCTTTTTCTTAAGTCTTTTCCTCTCCTTCCAGCAGACAGGCACCCACTGCAGGCCAGTCTCTCAGGCAGAGAGACAGTATTCCTCCTTCAGCTTCTCCAGGTCCTTCTCCTTCAGGCAGAGGTTCGTCTTGGCGCAAACAGGATCTGATTTTTTAGGAGCAGGGCTTCTTCTTTTATACACCAATTCTTTTGTTCTTTGTCGCCAGGGGGCCTGGGCCTGGCTCAGTCCAGTTTTGGAGTACTTTGTTGTGGTGACTCTGCTCTTTCCTTTCTGCAGCAGGGCAGAGACATCAGCCGCTCCACAGGGCACGGAGCCGGCTTTGTGGTGGCAGAGCACAGGTCTATTCAGAGTCAAAGGTGTACTCCTCCCACTCATCCTGGTGTAATCTCTCTACCCAGCACCTGGCAGCCAGCCTGTCTCCCGGAATTCCCCAGCCCTGCTCTTCCCTGTTACTAGGCAGAACACACACACAGCACAGAGGCGGACTGAAATGGCCAGGTCAGTAAATACTAACTTTCCCTAAAAGTAGTATTTACAAACACAGGATATTAAAATAAACTTTACTAAAAGAAGTATTTTATTATTCTGAGTTCAGGCATACTAAACTTGACTTTCTACAATGCTCTCTAAGTCCACTGGGATTACAGCGTGTAGTAATTCCAGCAGCCCATTCTTGCCTATGGAGAGCAGGTAGCCTTCAAAAGTGAAAAACGAAAATGGCTGTAATTCACTACTAAGACATGCCACACACATCAGGGCATGTCCTACCTTATGAAGAGGGGAGAAAGGCCCCTATCCCTTACTCGCCAGGTAATAAGCGTTAGTCGAGAGGTACTGGTTCTTGCCCAATGACAGGGGGAAACCCCTATCCCCCTAGTTTTAGCAAAAGTTCTGATGGGTTGTCAAGGCAAGATTAGTGTATTCTGATTCTTGGAGGAAAAAATTCCAATTCAAAGCAAGTTGATTTAAACGTGAGCTAGTCCTTTATTTGCACTCATACATAGGGGTGGGTATGAGAAAAAACCAAGGGGTGGCACAGCCAACACGTGTTTCGCCCCCTACATGGCCTATAGGCCTGGGGCTTCTTCAGGGCTGTTCATTTTAAGGGTAGGTAAAAAACATTTGGGATATGCGAATGCATATGACATGTTAAGCACAAGAGTTAAAGAGAAAACAGGCCAGTGAGTCAAAATGTAAGAACGTTAATGGGAGAAGAAAACAGAAAGAACAATAAGATACACATTTAGGAGTAATGTTTAACAGCGGAGAATTAGTAGGGAAAAGGATAGTTTGTTTTAATTATTTGGAGAGGTCACGTGAGGGTTAGTGTGGACGGTACAGTAGGTATCAAGAATAAGTAAGTTAAAGGTACAGTGTGTGACATATTATAGTGGATCACATTACATTTACCCTGTAAATTGATACAAATAACGTATTTTTCTCGATATATGACAATGTTTCTGTTTATACACTCGAATGATCTGTGGCATATGGAACCTTTGACTTCTTTGGTCTTGATGACCTCCATTACGTCCTGTGATTCTTCTTTCTCTAATATGGACATGCACAATATTGTATTGTATCCTATAATATGTCCCAAATGTTTTTTACCTACCCTTAAAATGAACAGCCCTGAAGAAGCCCCAGGCCTATAGGCCATGTAGGGGGCGAAACACGTGTTGGCTGTGCCACCCCTTGGTTTTTTCTCATACCCACCCCTATGTATGAGTGCAAATAAAGGACTAGCTCACGTTTAAATCAACTTGCTTTGAATTGGAATTTTTTCCTCCAAGAATCAGAATACACTAATCTTGCCTTGACAACCCATCAGAACATGTCCTACCTTATGCCTACAATGCACCCTGCCCTTGGGCCTACCAGAGGGGTGACTAATATGTAGTTAAGGGAAGGTTTGGGGACTGGCAAGTAGGTGCACTTGCGCAATCAGCGCGACAGTACCAGACCGCGCGCAGGTTCTGCAGTGGCAGACCCTAGACACATTTTACTAGGCCGCTTCTGTGGGTGGCACAACCAGTGCTGCAAGCCCACCAGCAGCATTTGTATTTACAAGCCCTGGCACTCCTGGTGCACTTTACTAGGGGCTGATAGTAAACCAAATAAGCCAAACATGGACACCAATCAATGTATACACTTTTCAAAAGGGAGCACTTGCACTGTGGCACTGAGTAGCAGTGGCACAGTGCCCTGAGCAGCTAACACCAACAAAACACAATGGGGCACATCAGCAAAAAGTGGAAGGGAAACTCACGCCAAGGTGCCAGGTCTAACAAAGATATATCAGAAAAGACCAGATATATCAAAAGAGGGTCAAAGGGAAAACAAATTCTCTAATGAGAATCATGCCAGGTACTTCTTGAATTTCTCTATCTTATTCATAAGAATAGAGTCTTTGTATTCTTTGTTAGATTTATTCATTTCTTCCAGGTTCTTTTTGTACAAAGTATTCGTGATAGTAGTTTTAATTTGGCCTTCTAATACCTGAATCTCAATCAGAATGGCATCAGCTATTCTTTTGGCAGTACTTCTAATCAGTATCAGCCAATCACGTGTACAACGCCACGCGATCAACGACCAATCTTTCATAAAAACTTTATCAGTAAGAAAGAGTCTGGGGGCATTTGTCACTATTAATCCTGTGGGAGCACAATTACCTCGGAGATATTGGGTCATTATTGCTCCGTGAATTGTTGTTCGTGTACGAGTTCTCTTCAAAATGAGCAAGGATTGCCAGTCATCCTGAGAACTTGATGGCACATCCGGTATCGTATCAAGAATACTAGGATTATCTGCCAAAATTGATTGTAAAACATTGTCATCAAAAGACAAGCCTGTATACTCAGCCATAATAGGAAGGTGTAGGATATGTGTAAGGGGTAAAAAGGCTCCAATATATTTGTGTCACATTAGAAACAAAAATTGTAGAGCGAGAAAGAAACGACCCGCAGCCAAAGCTGCTCTAAACAGTATATAACAAGATATATCAGAAAAGACCAGATATATCAAAAGAGGGTCAACGGGAAAAATATTTACCGACCACTAGAAAGCTAATCCCTTATTTACCTATAAGCTATCATCACAACAAAGAAATCTAGGGTCCACTAACATACTAGATGTTTCTGTCCTAGTAGATGATTTTAACATTATCACTTTACACTTTTTTTGCACTGCTTCCATCACCACCATTAATATATTAGATACCCATATAAAGATTCAGGGCATAGACCTCATCTTAGATGAATGGAGAGGTTACAGTTGCCCGTTCTATTTGCAGCCTTGATCAACTTGAAGGCTCAGGAAGGGCTATCGGATCCCAAATGATGTGGGCTGCTATTCTGGTGGTTGATGGGATTTATTATTTATTATGATTATGTTAAGTGCTCGGATAGCTTGATCTAGTATGTTAGTGGACCCTAGATTTCTTTGTTGTGATGATAGTTCCTAGTCACTCACCTTGGGTGGTTCCTTGGGTCCCCAGCACTCCTACATTCCTCTCGACCTTGTCTTGACCTGAGTCGTGGTTCTTATACTCCTTTCTTAGCATATGGTTTGGTCCCCCCCGGGATCCACTGTGTATTCTGCGCTATTTACTGTATTTCTTTGCAAAGTATTGTGTGCATTGTGTTTATCTATGGGTAGGAGATATCTAAACGTGTTAGAGATGATAAATAATAAATACATATTTTTATAAATACGTTGGGCCCGACTCACAAAAGTAATCTGAGACAAATTCCTTCCTTTATGCCTTTCGGTATTCCCAAAGGGCATTTGCGAGAAGTAAAGTTAGGATTTTTTCTCAGTTAAATTTAAGTTTTGATTAAGTTAAACTTAAGACCAACACTTAAGTTTAACTGAGACAAAATCCTAACTTTACTACTCCTAAATGCCCTTTGTGAATACCGAAAGTCGTAAAGTTAGGATTTTGTCTCAGTTAAACTTGAGTTTTGGTCTTAAGTTTAACTTAAGTAAAACTTTAGTTTAACTGGGACAAAATACTAACTTTACTATTCCTAAATGCCCTTCGTGAATACCAAAAGTCGTAAAGATAGGATTTTGCCTCAGATTACTTTTGTGAATCCAGTCCTTTGTGTGGTTCTTTTTCACTTAATCTCTACTATAACATTGCATTCTGGTAAAACAAGCTGCTTTACTCTCCTTCTGGACTAAGCCTGAAGGCTGCTTTCCACAGCTATCACATAGAGAGCTTTCTAAGGTTTTTCTAAGGTCTCTTAAATCACCATAAGGGTTGTCTGGATCGGTGCAGGGTGCCCACTTACAATAGTGGACATCATATACCGGGCCATCTTCTCACATTGGTGTGCAGCGGTTGGGATTCAAGTTGCATTGTTTCACCAGATACATCTTTGTCTTGATTAATTGAAAAACCATCACTGACTCTAGGCACATATAATACAAGCTTAGAATAGTAAGTTCTACTGAACTTAGAGTTGGGTAAGTCAAGGGTCTAGCACACCCTTTCTCCAACCTCTGAGAGTCTAGTTCCCACTAGGTAAGGTAGGTGCAACACCACACCTCACTTAGTATGTCTGCTAAAGGAGATGCTAGTGGCTCTATACCTACTAGATACAGTGAGCTTTCGTTCCAAGAACTGAAAGCCCTGTGTGCCTCTAAGAAAATGAATGCAGGGAAAAGTGCCAACACTCAACACCTCCTAGAGGTATTACTGTTAGATGACCTAAGGTAAGCCAGTGGGTCAGATGAACAGGAACGAGTGGGTGGGCAGGGGACCTTGAATCTAACCCTGACCAGGTGGAGCATGATGACTCCCACCTGGACAACTCAGATCTCCCAGAGTGCAGAGTAGACCAAGGAGGTCTAAATCCTCCTCTACATAATCGAATGCCTCAGGACAGTCAGTAGGGATCTCCATTTCTAGTTAGAGGGAGAACTCTTTGGATAGGGAATACCAAATGCTTGAACTTGAGAAAGCTAGGCTTAGGCTCAGGCAAGAACAGCTGGCCCTTGACAAAGAGTCCCTGGAAGTACAGAGGGCTAGGACGAAATTGGGACTAGAGTCCCATGGTGGCAGCAACAGTGTCCCTAGAGCTAGAGAAACTTCTCATGACCATAGGAACCTGAGCAAGATAGTTCCTCTCGACCATGTTGGGGATGACATCTATAAATGGATAACTGCTTTAGAAAGGGCTTGTAAAGTTCCGAAGGTCCCTCAAGAGCAGTGGGCAGTTATCTTGTGGCTCTCCTTTGCTGACAAAGGTACAGATAAGATCCTCACTGTTAGAAAAGAGGTTGCTGATAATTACTCAGTGTTGAAGAGTACTCTCCTTAATGGGTTTGGCTTAATCACTGAACAATACAGGACTAAGTTCAGAGACACCCAGAAAGCACAGACTCAGGACTGGGTAGATTTTGTGGATAGTGCCATTAAGGCTCTGGAAGGCTGCCTACATGGAAGAAAAAAGAGCAGGACTACCAAGGATCATACAATTTGATTATGAGGGAGCAGATTCTTAATAATTGTCAGAACCAGCTATTGCACCAGTACCTGGTGGACTCTGATCTGACCTCCCCCCAAGAATTGGGAAAGAAGGCTGACAAATGGGTTCTCACCAGGGTGAAGCAGAAAAACCAGGGTAATGGTGGTGACCAGAAGAAGCAAGATTCTTCTATAACTCAAGATTAGGGTGGGGACAAGGGCAAAGACAAGAAAGAGTCTTCTCAAGGGCCCCAAAAACCTGCATCTGGGGGGGGGGTCACAAACATCCAAGAAAGGCAAGAAGAAACCTTGGTGCTATGTCTGTAAGGTAAAGACTCATTGGACAAAGGATGCTGATTGTCCTAAAGCCAAGGAAACTTCTACTACCACTGCCCCTAAGGCAGCTGCATCCCCTAGCTCCAGTACAAATGGTAGTACAGCCCCACAGGGATTAGTAGGGTTAACCTTGGGTTCTGAGGTGGGTTCTGACTTAGTCATGACTCCAACTTAGGCTGTTTTGGTCTGTGATGGTGGCATAGATCTTGCCATCTTACTTGTAAGTCCCACTAACTTGGGCAAGTACAGGCAACAGCCTTTAATTAATGGAAAAGAAGCAATGGCCTATTGGGACACAGGGGCCAGTGTCACTATGGTGACAGAGAAACTTGTGTCTCCTGATCAGATAATATTTGGACAAGTGTACCAAGTGACCAATGCTACCAATGTCAGGACTGACCTTTCCTTGGCAGTTGTGAATCTCAGCTGGGGAGGGGTAATTGAACCTAAGAAGGTTGTGGTATCTTCAGACCTATATTGAGATTGTTTTTTGGGCAATGATTTGGAAACTTCAGCCTGGGCTGAAGTAGAGTTCAGGACTCATGCAGAAATGTTGGGCATCTCTACAAGTGTGTTTGCTGAGCCAAGGGCTCAGGCCAAACAGCTTACCACTGAACAGGCCCTCAATCCTGGCACAATGGACCAGGTGCCTTCCAAGAGAAGGAACATGAAGGGTAAGGCTTTGCCCTCCTCACAGACTCAGAGTGAAGATCAGACTCTTGAGGGAGATGATCTTAGCCTCTGTGACGGGACTGCCCCAGAGGAACTTGGGCCTGATCAGACTGAGTTCTTGGGGGCAGGGGGCCCTTCCAGAACAGATTTGAGTTTGGAGCAGCAGACCTGCCCCTCTCTTGAACCCATCAGACAGCATGCTGCTGGTGAGGCTACAGGGCATATCAGTGGGTCCCATAGGATCTATTGGGATGAAAGACTTCTTTACTCAGAGGGTAGAGATCCCAAGCTGGTGCCACCAAGAGGTTGGTTATACCCCAGAAGTTTATAGGTTTCCTACTCACCCTTGCACATGATATTCCTCTGGCAGGACACTTAGGGAAAGCAAGACTTGGGACAGGCTTGTCCCTCACTTTCACTGGCCCCATATGTCTGAGGACACTAAGGAGTTTTGTCGCTCCTGTGCCACTTGTCAAGCCAGTGGTAAGTCAGGTGGCACGACAAGGCGCTCCTTAATTCCACTCCCAGTGGTTGGGGTTCCCGTAGAGAGGGTTGGGATTGATATTATTGGTCCCATGAACCATCCAACTGCATCTGGGCACAGTTACATTCTAGTGGTGGTGGTCCATGCCACTAAATACCCAGAAACTATTCCCCTTAGAACCACTACAGCTCCTGTAGTGGCAAGGGCCCTCTTGGGAATTGTTTTGCCAGAGTGGGCCTCCCTAAGGAGGTCTTGGCTGACAGAGGTACAAACTTCATATCAAGTTATATAATTGAAATGTGGAAAGAGTGTGGAGTGAACTACAAATTCACCACACCCTACCATCCTCAATGGGCTTGTTGAAAGGTTCAACAAGACCCTCAAGGGTAGGATCATGGGCCTCCCAGAAAATCTGAGGCGAAAATGGGATGTCTTACTATCCTGCCTTCTCTTTTCCTACAGAGAGGTTCCTCAGAAGGGGGTTGGCTACAGCCATTTTGAACTTCTGTTTGGACATCCAGTTAGGGGTCCCTTGTGTCTGGTCAAGGAGGGATGGGAGTTACCTCTCAAACCTCCGAAACAGGACATAGAGGACTATGTACTTGGTCCACACTCCGGCGTGGCTGAGTACATGACAAAGGCAAGCAAAAACATGGAGACCAGCCAAGAACTTCAAAAAGCTTGACATGACTAAAAGGCTGTCCTGACTGTTTAACAGCCAGGTAAGAAAGAGTGGGTGTTGGAGCCTGTTGCCTCAGCAGCTCTCCATGACAAACGGAGTGGGCCTCACAATATACTTGAACAAAAGGGTGAGGGCACCTACATGGTGGACCTTGGCACTCCCAGAAGTCCCCATAGGTTACTTCATGTGAACAGGCCAAAACCTTTTGTTGACTGGGCTGACATGGGCTTGCTCATGGCAACTGATGAGGGACAGGAGGAAGAGAGTTACTCTCTCCTTGATCTCCTTTCTCAGAACCCTGATGATGGATCAGTTGATGGAGTGGCCTTGGCCGGCAGCCTCACTGATCAACAACAGATTGATTGCAGGAACGTTCTCAATCAATTTAGGCATATGTTTTGTCTGACACCCAGTCAAACTACCTGGTGTACCTATGAAGTGGACACAGGTGAAAGTGTACCTGTTAAGAATGAAATCTACAGGCAGCCTGACCATGTCAGAGATTGCATTGGGACAGAGGTCCAAAAGATGCTGGAGTTGGGAGTAATTGAGCCCTCAGATAGCCCTTGGGCTAGCCCAGTAGTCCTTGTACCTAAACCTCACATCAAGGGTGGAAAAAGAGAAATAAGGTTTTGTGTAGACTACAGAGGTTTTAATGCAGTCACTAGGACTGATGCTCTCCAATTCCTAGGGTAGATGAACTTATTGACACTCTGGCCTCAGCCAAGTTTTCGAGAACATTTGACCTAATTGCTGGTTACTGGCAAATCAGACTAGCTGAGGATGCCAAGCCAAAAACAGCATTTTCAACCGTTAGTTAGCATCATTGATTTATTGTAATGCCTTTTGGTTTGAAGAATACCAATGCCGCAGAGTGTTACGAAACGAGACTAAAATAACTCGACGTTGATAAGGTGAGAGGAGTGGGTAGACTTGTCGAGACAATAGGTTTTGTATTATGGGGGTCGCGGTTTTTACAGCATGATTGTTTATTGCAGGAGTATCGACTGGTTTCCTTGGCAACATTACAGATCAGGATTTTCAGGAATGTATGAGTTATTCCTTTGAACACTAGTTATATATGTGGCGAAGAGAGTCCAACGGCATAGATTGTTATTTTATTTGGTTTCAGATTTCGTAGAACAGAGGAAGGCAGTTTTCTTCTGTAAGTATTAATGTGAGATACACACTGTAGGTGAAGAGAACACAGAGTAATATTGGTTGGGATTGTTTTTCGTTTTTTGGGTTTTGTTTATTTTTACAGCACCATCACTCTTACCATGTGTCACGAAGCCTTATGATTTCGATTGAGATGTACAATTGGGACATTGTTCATGTACTTCCTTGTGATGATTATTGTTTTCAGTCGTTTAATGTAAGCTGATGGTTTCAAAAACAATTAAAAAACTTTATTTGTATACATTTTCTGTAGATCCAAGGCCCCCGAAGAATGGCCAACAAGGCTCGAAATGCATTGGGCGATCTTCGAAATAATGGAATGAATTTCTGACTTTTTCATTGTACAAAAAGTTTATTTACATAAGTTTTTGAAGAAACTGTTTATTTTATATAAAATCCTAGCTGAAGAAAAGGCTACAGACATTGTAGTGTGATTTTTATTTGCTCATTTGCATGATAAGGTGCAAGAACAATAATTTTTTATAAAATGATTTTGTTAAAAAATAGTGTATAATAATAAGGTAAAAACATTTTTGATGGTAATTCACCATAGCAACAATGCGCAGAGGCTAAGCCTTAGTGGCTTATGTTAGTTTGAAGAGTACACCTGACACATTCCAGAGGTTGGTAAACAAAGTTATAACAGGTCTGGAAGCCTGTAGTGCAGCATATCTAGATGATATTGTTATTTTTAGCTCCACCTGGGAGGATCACCTGGTCCACCTCAAGAATGTTTTGGAGGCTCTTCAGAAAGCAGGCCTCACTATCAAGGCTACTAAGTGCCAGATAGTGTAGAGCAAGGTTGTATACTTGGACCACCTGGTAGGTTTGAGGCCAGGTTCAACTACTACAGAACAAAATCCAGACCATAGTGGGTTGCTCCAACTACCCAGACTCAGGTCAGGGCTTTCTTGGGCCTGACTGAGTATTACAGAAGATCTGTGAAGGGATATGGGTCCATTATGACTCCCCTGAATGATTAGAGATCAAAGAAAATGACCACGGAGGTTCAGTGGATAGTAAGCTGTCAAAAGGCATTTGATATCCTTAAGCAGGCTATGTGCACTGCTCCCATTCTACAGAGTCCTGGTTACTCAAAAACTTTCATTGTGCAAACAGATGCATCTGAGTTAGGGGTAGGGGCTGTATTATCACAACTGAATGCAGAGGGCCAGGACCAACCAGTATCTTTTATCAGCAGAAGGTTGACCCCCAGAGAGAATCGTTGATCAGCTATTGAGAGGGAGCCCGTTGCTGTGGTCTGGGCCCTGAAGAAGTTGAGGCCATACTTGTTTGGCACTCACTTAATTGTTCAGACGGACCATAAGCCCCTTGTATGGCTTAAACAGATAAAGGGTGAAAACACCAAACTTTTGAGGTGGTCTATTTCCCTACAGGGGATGGGATATACTGTGGAGCATACACCTGGGAGTTACCATGCTTATGGAGATGGACTCTCCAGATATTTCCACTTAGAAAATGAAGACTCAACTGGACAAAGTTAGTCTCATCTCCTTATGTTTGGGGGTGGTTGTGTAGGAAAGTAGTATCTGCTTTTATGGTTGCCCCCACTTTTTGCCTGGTGCTAAGCTGTTATTGACTAGTCTGACTGGGATACTGCTACTCAAGACCCAAGTCTATCTGCTTTCTCCCTTACATTGTTATCTTCAGTACGTAGGTACATCCCAGACTAGATACTGGGGTACCCTATAAGTCCCCATTATATGGTACTAAGGTACCCAGGTCATAGGTGACAGGTACCCCAGAGGCCCCCCTTGGGCTGATGCATGCATTATGCCACCCATGGGAGACCATTCAAAATGGAACTACAGGCCTGCCATTGCAGCCTGTGTAAGCTGGTGCTAGCACCACTTACTAAAGATACAGGTTTCCTATATCTAGGATGTTGAAAAGTCATCCTGTGCCCTGGGCACCCTCCAACTTTTTGCTGACTGGTACTGGTGGTAACTGACTCTGACTAACCCTGGACTCTGCCTAACCAGGCCCAGGGCCAGTGCTATGCTGAAAGAGACACATTTAGAATACAGTGAAAAGACTTTCATACACTAGGGTACACCATGGGTCGGGGTACCTCTGTGATTGGCATGACCTATCCTATAAGTCCCTAGTACATAATAGGGGAGGGGGATTGAAACTACCTCTCAGTCCCTAGTATATAATAGGGCATGGCAGTTTAGAGGCCAGCATCCCTTTCTGCACTTGCACGTGTGCACTGCTGAAGCCTGAGGTCAGTTTAAATGTGGCTCTGTGCTGCAGGACTGCTTTTAAAAAGTACATTGTACCCAAACTCAACGTTGGTGTTTGGGGCACTTAAAAATGGATAACCTACAATGTTTTGGCATATTAGGTACCCCCAGAGTCTACCCTAGGTGTCCCAGGAGTGGGGGATCAGGTATTTATAAGGAGGACCCTTATAAAATGAGTTTTATATGCCCTGGGTTAAGTGTTATGTTATGTTATGTTATGTTATGTTATGTTATCAGGACTTGTAGAGCGCACAGCTGCCCCAGCGAAGGGGCGTCCCCGGCGCTATAATAGACAAAGAACCGGACAACAGAACAGTACCAGGAGGCATGACACAGCTACTCTAGAAATCCGAGGGAAAAAGGAAGGTTTTAATGGCCTTCCTAAAGACTGTCAGTTCCTCAATAGCATGGATATGAACAGGAAGGGAGTTCCATAACTTAGCAGCGAGGACTCTAAAAGAGCGGCCGCCGGCCCTAGCCCTCTTAAAACGCGGGACTTTGACCAAGTGGAGCCCTGAGGATCTTAGGGACCGCACTGGTATGTATGGTGAAGTAAAATGCTCCAAAATCTGAGGGGAAGAGTGTTTCAAAATTTTAAATGAAAGACAAAGAGATTTAAACTGGATCCTCTGAGCAACAGGGAGCCAATGGAGTTTATGGATAGTGTTTTTGGCCGAACAAAATCTCGGCAAGCCGACCAGAGCCCTGGCGGCAGCGTTTTGAACGCGCTGAAATCTTGACATTTCGGCCAAGTTGGCTCCCAGCAGCAGAGAACTAGCATAATCCAACCTAGACAATATTGTGGCTTGTACAATAAGCTGTCTGGTAGGGGCATCAAAGAATTTAAAAATAAGTCTACGAAGAGTCCCAAAGCAAATGGCAGCAAATTTCTTCGTGTGAGAGACAAAACTAAGTTTTGAGTCCAACCAGACCCCTAGGTTTTTTACCTCGGTGACAGGAAGAGGGGTTGGACCAAGCTCAGACGGCCACCAATGGTCGCCCCAAAGGTGACTTTGACTGCCGACAATAAGAACCTCAGTTTTTTTAGCATTCAATTGTAGGCAGTGATCTGTCATCCAGCGGGCCACTGAGCTGATGCCCTCACGGAACTTAGCAGCCTCAAGGTCGGAAGCCCCACTTATTGCAACCGCCAGCTGCGTGTCGTCAGCGTAGGACACCATAGTGAGGTTCCAGCGCTTGGCGACAGCAGCCAGCGGCTGCACATAAAGATTGAAAAGAGTGGGGCTGAGAGCCGACTCCTGTGGAACGCCATGAGCAATAGGGTAAGGTTTTGATTGAAAGGGAGGAGTGACAACCCTAAATGTACGACCAGATAGAAATGATCGAAACCATTTAAGTGCCATATTGTCGACACCAGCCTCCACCAAACGCTTCAATAAAATAGCGTGGGAGACGGTGTCGGACGCGGCACTGAGATCTAAAAGCACCAGTGCCGCCGTTTGACCCGAATCAACCAAAGTTCGTATATGATCGACCATTGAGAGCAACGCCGTCTCAGTGCTATGGCCAGAACGAAATCCATTCTGTGAGGGATCTAAGATATTCGCCGAATGGAGATGATTGGATAGAATAGCATTGACGTGGGCCTCAGTCAATTTTGCCACCCATGGAAGAAGAGATATAGGACGGTAGTTCTCTAATTTTAAAGGATCCAGGGCAGTTACACATTTCACTCCCCACATTGTGATAAAGTGCTGCCCAAAATGGACTTTGGTGCCAAGAGCACTGTGGAGGGAGGATCGGCAAGATTGTTACATATCTAGAACCCCTAAATTCTTCCCTAGGTGATCCAGGGGTGGGGATCCTGCCGATATATGCAGAGTACTTATAAAATATGTTTTTATAAGCCCTGGTGCTGGAAAAATGGCCCAAGTCATTTTTCCCATTGTAAATCCCATGCCACATAAGTTAACTTGGCAAGAAGTTATTGGCTGCTAACTCTTGATAGGAGAAGGCTAAAAATACCATTCAAAGACTTCCCAGAATGGTATTAATAAATCCATCAATATAATATTGTTGAATTTTTCCTATGATGCACAGACAAGAAGTTATAGGACTTTCTTGTTTGTAAGCCCAGATTCAACCTTCCAATTGTCTGTCCTGATTGGTCAGAGGTAAGTGGATTAGCCAGGCTTCTTTGAAGAGGTGATAAAGAGCTCCTGGTGCTAACCTACTCAGCTGGTAGGGCAGTATTCTGTTACACAGGAATGCCAGAGCAGATGCTAGGCTTAAGGAAGGAATGAGCAGATGCAAGGGGGAGAGACTATGGAGATTAGCCACCCTAGGGGTGTGTTTAGCCAGGTCTTCTCTCCCTGCTGGAAAATCACCCATTATGAATTTGGAAGAATTGGTGTACTCTGGAACAAAATAGTGCCACACTCTGCAGGAAGTGGTCAGACCTTCGGGCGGTACCCTGCAGCCCATTGAACAGGCATGACCTGCTTGACCCAGAGAAATTGGAAGAAGTATCTGAGAAGTGCAGAGCCTCTCAGATCTGCTGCTTGAAACTTAAGAAAGCAAGACTGGCCATGCTGAGAAGTCTGATGTGTATTTCCTAAGGCCTGCACCCTGAAGATTGCACCTTCTGCACCATCTGAAACTACAGCCTGTGGATTACCTTGCTGTGAAAGGACTAACGAGTGGACTCCCTGCAAGCTACAGGTTAACAGAGCTCACCTGGAATATCACCACCAAGGACCCTCAACCTGGAGGACTACCAGTGAATTTGTAACGGTTTTGTCCAAGTGGATTGTGGGAACTGAAGTCCTCAACTTTCAAGGACCATCTTGGAGATTCCAGACCCTTGGACTGAGTTTGAGACACTTTGGGACCCTTTGGGGAACTTCAGGAAGAGAAGTTCCAGGAGTTTGGATAACTTTGGAAAAAAGCTCCATAAGGGGACCGACTCAACCTGGCCAGCCAAGCCGCCTGCCTTCAACCGCAAAATGGCCTGCCGTCCAGGTTCATCCCACTGAAAAGCTCCGTAGGTCCTACTTCCAGAGTTTGACCGGGAGTGTGCGAAATCTGAGGCCGGCAAACCCTCACTGAATCCACCCTGGTGAAGAGCATCGAGGGACCCCGCAAGAAAAAGCTCCAGAAATGTTTCTAAGTCCGAAGGTAAAAACTGTGACAAGACCTACCGTGAAGGGTAGCTGAGCAGGGCTCCATTGCGGTCGGCCTGAAACTTTGACTTTGACCCGGTCTATCGCGACCAGATGTCCCGATAAGGCGCTATAGGTTTCTATGTGCTAGAAATTGCTAAATCTTTGAAAATTCATATCTCCAGTTCTTTGCATTGGATTTTTGTTGTTTTGGTGTCATTTTAAAGATAAAAATACATCCTATTGTTATACATTGGTATTGGATTTTTATTGAGCATTGTGTCTTAATTATTGACTGAATTGGTGTTTTTAAATGCTTTCCATGCCTGTCTTTGAAGTTAAGCCTGCCTGCTCGCAGCCAAGCTACCAAGGGTTGAGCTTAAGAATCATTTTCTAAGACATATTCTGAGCCCTATGCTGTGTTAGTGGCCTTATTGCCAGTGGCAGATCTACATTTGCCCCTACCAATAATTCACTTTCCAACATAGGTTCACTGCACTTAAAACCTATGAGCCACCTCTACAGCAGGCCTTAGCAATCCTGAAGGGAGAGTGCTTGGTTCTAAGTGTGAGATTGCTCCTGCATGAGCAGGACACCCTAACAGCCTGCAGAGTCCATTCTCCTTGGTTGTAAGTGAAGCAGCCATATACTATATAGAGGGGCACCACGTAATTATGAGATGACCATTTTGAAACTGGCTTCAACAAATCCAATCATGTTCGGTATCAAATTTGTTGGAATCATAGCCCCACACCGTAAACGGTGTGGGAGGTATGATTCCAAGCACTGGAAGAGCCCCCTTTTAGGCTCTCAGTGTTCCCGGTACCAGCCTTCTAGACCCGGACAGCACAAAATGGTGCTGGTTGGTGGGATTGGTTGGGGCGAGATGCGCCCCATTTTGTAATGTTGTTGACCCGGGTGTTGCTGGGGCATGACACCATACCAGTCTGCACGCACTCTGGGAAAAGTTGGACAAATTTGAATAGCAGGACAAACAGGTGTGCATACTATTTTCACAATTTTCATTGCTGCCGACCAGAGACACAATTCTGCCCTCCTGCTGCTGAGCCAAACTCAGCAGTGGAAGGCAGAACAATAGGCATCCTGTCACAGGATTTAGTGTATTGGGGCAGAGTGGGTGCGCTTGCCAGTGCCACTCCGTCTGCATGAGGGGCACATTTGGTATCCCCATGCATAGCCCAGTACAAACCAGTTCTGGGAGCCATTGGCTCCTGCTCTGGCATGCAATTGGACAAAGGACATGGGAGGTACCTCCCCCCTGTCCAGAACCCTCCCCTGAGAGGGTCCCCTGAATCGTCCCAACCCTTTCCTTAAGGTATTTAAGGGCTTACCTGTGGGTGGGTCCCTAGATGCGTCATGAGATACGGTTCAGATCAGTCATCACTTCTTTTTCTACCGTCTGGGCACTCTGGACTTCGTTTGGGCTCAAATTCATCTCCCTTCCAGTCTGCTGCATCGTACGTGTCTGTGCACCATATCAGAACCTTCCAAGGCCTGTGGGCATCAAAACACCTGAAAGACTCTCCCTTGAAGTGAAGGAGTCACTTCCCTGCATTCTCAGGCACCCCAACTAAATTGACCGATCTGCTGATCCTCAGCTCCTCCAGACTCCGAAAGGTTCTGCAACACAGGTGGTGGTTATCCACAGCTCTCGAGGCCTGCCCTGCCATCTTACCAAGTTTGAGGGCAGTATCCCTCGTGGCGGTTGCAATAACTGAACCCCTATGCACAGCATCAACTTGCAGTGGCAAAGGCTTGTTGGCTTTCTCCCAAGGAGATCTTCAGGCTCCAAGTAGCCCCAACCTCGAGCATCTCCAGTGCCCAGAATCCTTGGCTGCACCACATTGTTTTGCATTGTTGCCTGTATCTTTTGGTGAGCTGCTTGAGGTCCTCTCAAGACTCCAGTGCCTCTGGACTGTGGGTTAATTTGAGGGACACCTTTGTATCTTTTAGGCTCCCCTGATTGCTTAGGGCCTGGCCTGACTTCCCTGCTTGTGGTAAGTCCCCTGGACCTTGCTGGTCCTGACATTGCACCTTCTTTGATTTCTGTGTTGGTTGCCTTTGCCAAGACTTGTTGGTGCCCCGCCCGGATACCGACCCCTCAGCACTCAAAATCTGACATGGGACAGCTTTTGCATGGCTCCTTCCTCAGCATTGTCTGGTCCTCACAGCTGCAGAGTCAAGGTCCTCGTCAACTCTCCTGCAACTCCCGACATTGGTGGGCATTCGTCTGCCAGATCTCCTGGTCACTCCTGAGTGACATAGACTCTGTCCCCTCTGCTTGCAGGTACCTCTTAACTAGAATCCACCTTCGGATTCTAGTAGATTAGGATTTTGTCTCAGTTAAACTTAAGTTTTACTTAAGTTAAACTTAAGACCAAAACTTAAGTTTAACGGAGACAAAATCCTAACTTTACTACTCCTAAATGCCCTTTGTGAATACGAAAGTCGTAAAGTTAGGATTTTGTCATCTCAGATTACTTTTGTGAATCGGGCCCGCAGTTTTCTACTTTCAAAGTGCACTCTACAATCATGAATTTACAATCATAAAGTTCAATGTGTCCTGTTCCTGTGACTCAGGAAGAGGAATTTACCATTACAAATTGCTTTTCTGCTTACCTAAGTAACAGCGGTGTGTTATGTATATTGTATATTACAAATAGGTTCAGCAGGCATAGACCAGGACAGAGAGCCCTATTTCTTTGAATGTGCTGTTCACAGTGCAAGTCCAAACTCCCACCTGCACTGTAAACAACTCAATATTGAAATGTGGCTGTTCAAGCACCAGTCTGCCTTTTGCTGCAGACTGCATCATAACCTGCATTTACAAGAGGGTTAGAGATTCCCCTACAGGCAGGTGCAGTGAGTGAATGCACATGCCTATAGAATGCCTGGGGGAGAGCTGTCACCGCCTTATCTTCCTTCAAAGGAGTGCCCTGGGAGAGTGTACTGACTTGTGCCACCTCTTTGCAGTGTACCCTCAGTGTACCTCATGACTGCTCTTTGCCTCTGCTCCCACATCTATAATATGGCTAGGCGCAAAGGCAAAGCCGACCTCAGTAGCATGGAGTTAAACCCCAATAAAAACATCAAAATGCCCCCTTGTGATGGAACTGGTGTACTGGCACAATCCATATAATAGAAGGTGTCACACAAGCATCGGCAGCCCATTCATAAAACAAAAGTCAATAAGTGGACGCACATCCCTGGTACAGCACCAGGCACTTTTTGTAATATGGCCCCTGGCACACAAAAAAAAGTCTGTGAACCGTCCCTTAGAGAGTACCCTGAGACAAACGCAGGGAAACTGATACAGGCCTGCTTCTGTAGAAATAAGCCTTACACACAATTTTGTTTCTGCACAACAGACTGTGAAAGAGGAACATTTTGTGCATCTGCAAATGCACAAAATAGCTTGGAGTTGCTAGACTCCATTTGGGAGGCAGGACTGGACTAACAGCGGTTACTGGGTCTCAACGCGGGTGATTGACTGAATAAATGAATAAATAAATGAATGAATAAACAAAGGAATGAATGAAGTCGTTTTATAGCACACAGGTGCTCCAAGGAGAGTACCAGCGCTGGAAATGATTGGTTGAGGTGGTTTCCACTGCTGTCCTGGGGCTCATCCTGCTAAGGCTCTGTAAACTGAGCCAATTACAAGGCTTCTGCACTTGGCTCTCAGAACAGTGGTGGTCAGCATTAAAATGCTTTACAGGGAGGTAATGTTGGCTGCACAGTCTTCACACTTAAAAATAAACCAAGAGGTACAATAACTTCAATGACCTGCCCAGTGAATGTCTTTTAAGGAAAATAAAGCATTTTTAATTACTTTAAGTTCTTCTACTGGCATGTACCATGTTTGAGCAGAAATTCTGAATAGCTCACCGTTCCACACTGTAAGCAAAGACAGTTAGGGCCAGATGTACGAAGGCTTTGCATGGTCTCAATAATGCATTTTGGTATGTACAAACTACAAATTGTGATTTGGTAAAATATCACTGTATCGTAAGTTGGGTGTGCAACTCAATATCGATTCATTATTTGGAAGGAACCTGTTTAGGGTGTCCCTTACTGGCATGTAGGGTGTCCCTTACTGGCATGTACCATGTTTGAGCAGAAATTCTGAATAGCTCACCGTTCCAGTAAAATGACACACTGTAAGCAAAGACAGTTAGGGCCAGATGTACAAAGGCTTTGCATGGTCTCAATAATGCATTTTGGTATGTACAAACTACAAATTGTGATTTGGTAAAATATCACTGTATCGTAAATTGGGTGTGCAACTCAATATCGATTCATTATTTGGAAGGAGCGTGTTTAGGGTGTCCCTTCCAAATACCGAATCTAAATGGCACATATTAATCTTTTGTGACAGAAATCCAGCCGCATATATTTTCACTGAACAAAACAAAATGTTGCAGGGACGTTATAGGCTCAGACTTTACTCGTACAAAACCATTGAAATTCAGCAGTTATAGTTACCTGAGCTACCAATAAGTTATGTACTGCTTATGACCTCAGATATTACATCACTTAGGATATGGTCAGTGATATCACTCATGGTATCTGACATCATCCAGTGAATTAAAGTGTTTTGTAAATGTTTCTTAGACTTCAAGTTATATAGTAAGCTACTGCATAAGTTAACGCAATATATTTTTTCTAAACTAGTTATGAGTGATACTGTTTCTAACATAAATCATCTGAGTAGGTGTGTGACTGTATCAGTGTGGGAGTGAGTGTCTGAGTGCTGTATGTGTATGAGTGGGTGTGTGAGTGGATGTGTAAGTGAATAAGGCTGTGTGCATAGCTGTATGGGTGTGTGAGTGACTGCATGAGTGGCTGTATAGGTGGTTGAGTGTGAGTGACTCTATGGGTGAGTGAGTATCTGACTTAGTAGATGTATGGGTGCGAGAGTTTTTTGAGTGGCTGTTTTGGTGAATGAGTGGCTTTGGGTGAGTGAGTGGGTGTGTTAGTGGCTATATGGGTAGGTTAGTGGCTGTTTGAATGTATATATGTATAAGTGAGTTTATGTGAGTGTCTGTTTTGCACAGTAAGTGTCTGTGTGACTTGTCTACATAGGTGAGTGAATAGGTGTGTGACTGCTTGTATGGATGTGTGAATGGATATGTAAGTGAATAAATAGATTGGTGAATGGGTAACTGAGTGGCAATGTGAGTAGCTGTATCAGTGAGTGAGTGTGAGTGGCTGTGTGGGTGAGAGTGGTTGTGTGAGTAGCTGTATTAGTGAGGGGTTTTGTTGATGGATCTACAGGTGAGTGAATGCTAGTGTGAATGGCTGTATGGGTGAGTGAGTGGGTATGTAAGTGACTGTGTGAGATGGTGATTTGCCTCTGTCAGTGGCTGTACAAATGAGTAAATGGGTATGTGCGAGTTGTAGAATAGGTTTGTGAATAGGTATGTGAGTAGGTGTGTGAGGACTTCTGTGGATGATGTCATCAGTAATGTCATTAGAGATGTCATGAGTGATGTCATTTGTGAAGTCATAAGCATTGCATTGCGGGGCATAAGTTATATTTAGCCCAGGTAATTATAACTGCTGAATTTCATTGGTTTTGTACAAGTGAATTTTGAGCCTAACTATAACGTCCATTTAACTTTTGTTTTTCTCAGTTAATTTCTAAGGACTTTTAAAAATTCTATTTCCTAACTATAATGTTCCTTTAAACTTTGTTTTTTTCAGTGAATACCTACGTTTTTTAAACTTTTTAATCCTAACTGTAACCTGTCACCTTTGAGAATGTGCGTGTGAGTGGCTGTGTGGCTATGTAAGTGGGTATGTGAGCGCCTGTGTGAGTGGGTGTGTGAGTGCCTGTGTGTCTGTGAGTGAGTATTTGAGTGCCTGCTTGGGTCTGTGAGTGGGCCTGTGAGTGCCTGTGTGAGTGTCTGAGTGGGTGTGGGTGTGTGAGTGGGTTGTGAGTACCTGTGTATGTCTCTTAGTGGGTGTGTGAATTGTGCCAAGGATCTTGGGCATGTGCAAACTTAGGGTATTTAAAAGGGTGAACCATGGACTCTGATCTCACCAGGAAACGACAAGAAAGAAACCACTTATCACAGTCACTACACATCAGATAGTGCTCCAATAGATCAATGATGGATTCACCTCCATTAAGGATTTCATATCATTTTTCACACTTGCATTGTCTTTGCCAAGCCCAAGAAGTTAGGATTGTTTGTGCTTTAATGAAGTGGAGCTTCAACTGGGGTAGCTGCTATGTTAATATTTGTAAGTGCTTCCTATTGAGGTTTAATTTCTGTGAAATCAGCACCAGGGCTCATTTTTTCCAAGTTTTGCCAAAAACGTCTACCCAACTGGAGTACTTTCATTTGGTTAATCAGTAGGTGTTACCTCATGGGTAAAGACTTGAGCATATTCTACACTACAGCTGCATAAAGGACCATGTGATATGGATGTCATTTTGGAAATCTGACTGTTCCTTGAGCATCTTCATCCATAAATCTGTGATAGTGTGAATCCTCGTCAAGAGAAAACAACAAGACAACAGAGAGGTGAATCTCCACCAAACAGGGGTACTTCCATTTAACTAAATGAAGTAAGTGCTTCTTTGTTTGGTGGAGAAGTCCTCGTATTCCTCTGCATCAATAACACATCACCAAAATCGGCTTGAAACATGCTCAAGGGCCTTTTGTTAAAATGTCCATCAACATGGGAAAAGGTGGGAAGACCTTTGCAGAATACTAAGGACCACTCGTCGCATCACCACAGATCACAATGCAATGCAATGCAGTCACTTCCATAAAGGATTTCAGATTGTTTTTCAATGTGGAATATGACAGGAAACACATTTGCTTCGCCTTCGCCAAACCCAAGAAGTTAGACATCTCTGTTTCATACAATGGGAGTGGGGACCCATATCCCCCGGGGCTCAGTAAAAATTCAAAGGGTGAGGGAGGCCACACGTTCTCCTTCCCTGGGGACGTCATCCTCTGGGGCCAAGCTAAGACTTACTAGGGTAGGGAAGGCCAAGTGGCCCCTTCCCTGGGCTGATTTCAGCCCTGGGACCCCATCCCCCAGGGCCCGGTCACATCTACCTGGGTGCCTTGGAGCTCACCAAGGGTACCCATTGTGGTATGATGGGGACCACAGGCAGAGCCTCGAGGCCCACGTTTTCCCAGTTGGCTCCTCGCCTTCTGTGGGAGCCGGTATTGCTCCTGCATGAAGGGATCTGCTAAATTGCAGCTCCCTGTGAGTAGGAACAATCTTTCACCTGTTTCCCTGCCCACATGACAGCGGGCAGGGAGAGAGATGAAAACTCCGCTCCCAGTAAGCAGGAGCAGTTTGACAGCTCCCACTTGCTGGGAGCAGAATTATGTTTGCTCTCGCTTTGCAGGAGCTACGCAAAAGCAAACTGCTATCTCCAGAGGGTGGGCACCTCGGGAAATAGCAGTTTGGCGGAAGTGTAGATGTGTTAATAAAGCTCTTGAGTGGTGCTCATTACAATTAGGCCTCCCTGTTTTTACGGAGTTTTACAGAGAAATGCAGACAGAAAACAATGTCTTTTTTGTCTGCATTTATTTTTAAAAATGGATGAATACAGAAAATTTGCTTCTTTTCAGTGTCTCTTCATGCTGTCTTTCATGAATTTAGCCCAACAGCCGAGCAAATGGACAGCATGGAAAATTAAAAACAGGATGAAATTTCTTTAAATACATGCATTTGTCAATATACTTTTGTGGTATAATGCTAATATTTGCCAGTGGAGAGTTATGTAATATTTGGCAACCGTATGAGCCCTAAATGGAATTGGTTTCTCTGAGACTGGATGATAATGTCGAGTGAAATGAAGCCCCAAAAAATGCAGGAGATTCCTTTTAAAATCTTGAAAAACGGGGGGACTAAGTGAAGAAATACTGTTAGTTGCAGTGCATTTTGAACATTGTAGTCTTTAAACAGCGCAATTATGAAAAACTACATATAGTCCTTCCCCACTGTTGATGATTAGTGTTTAAATAACTGAAACAACTAACGTTCCGAATTTGCATATGATTAACACCTGCTTCTAGGTTTACATGCGTCATGCTGTGCTAAGTGGACCTGTTGCTGAATAAAAGCCTTTTAAATCAAACTGGATGGAGGGCCTGATTGCACATTGAAGGCAGTGTGTGTGTCATTTGCATATATATATATTATCTACTGGCGGTCGCCAGTAGATAGTTATAGTTAGAATCGTGTTTCCATAGGAAATCTGAAAATTCTATTTTGAATAACTTTGGCGCCGGTTGACAAATCCTCACAAAATTTTCAAAACTAATGGGGTGCTACGCTCAGCTCCTACTCTGAAAGTCTCGGGGTGATTCGTCAAGCGGGGGCCGAGAAAAAGGGGGGTCCCAAAACGCGTTTTCCCAATGCATTTTCCTGTAGGACCTTTAGTCGAAGGTACAGCCCGAACGGCTGAACAGAATTACTTGAAATTTGGCAAAGAGGAAGTCCTCAGGTCAGGGAAGTGCCTTTTGCATATATGGAGTCAATCTGTTAAGTATTTCCGGAGAGAATTGCATTTAAAAGCATATAAATATCTATAGGCGCGCACCGTGCGCGCACGGTGCCGTGCGCGAGCGTAAATCTGATTGGTTGTTAGATGTCAGTCAACGTTCGAATCGGTAGAAATCAGGAAGTGTCGGCCGCCATTTTGTGTGTGACTTGTGTGAGAGAGAAAAACAAAGGTGGAGAACGTGGAAAGGGGGCAGGGTAGAGAGTTCCTGACCCCCTAGCCTTTGTCAGGGGGTGCCTGAAGGACCCTGAATGGTGAAAAAACCCCTTTTTATGTTTTTTCCAAAAATCGCGGGGTGCGCGCACCGTGCAAACACCCTGCGCGCGCGGGGTGCGGGCACCGTGCAAGCACCGTGCGCGCATGGTGCGCGCATGGTAGAAAAAAACATAAATAAATAGAATTAAAAAAAATGTGTGTTTAGATATTAGGTGGTTCTAAAAAGAGCCGTTGGGTTAATGGAGGAACAGAGGAAAAAATTGAAAAATTATGGCGTGGAGCATGTGTGCTGCTGTATCTTCCTCTCTATCAGGTTAATGCTGGTGTCACCGTAAGAGAGAAGAGCGTAGCACACATTGCACCGTATATGTACACCCTTGAAGACAGGGCGCACATCCAGAGGGACAGAAGAAGGTGAACCTGCGTCCGCAGATGAAGTACTCAGCTGAGCTGCCGATGATGTGCTCGGCTGAGCTGCTGCGGATGTGCTCGGCTGAGCTGCTGGAGTGTTTTCTCTAGCAGCTCGAACAAAAGCCACAGGATGTAGTCCACTAATGTGTCTAATCATAGAGAAAATACTAAAGGAATACTTCTTTTTAGGATCTCCTCTTGATAAGATCACTCCACAAATAGTGCAGGTGACTTTTGGAGCATTCACCTTTTTCTGCCCCTCTGGATAAGTGAAAAACTGCCATATGAAAGAGTCTTTCTGTTTCCTCCTCCTCTGTAGCACAAGGCTCTCCTGCTCACTCTCAGATGGAGACTGCTGCTCTGCCATTCTTAAGTACTGCAGTACTAGAACAGTTGCTCAGCTCCTTCTCCAAGGGAATCAGAAGAAAAAATGAGGGGAGTGGGAGTGGTGTTGGAAGATTATGGAACTGAAAGTACTATTAACCAATGAAAAGTGTTGTTTGGTAATCACATGACTTGCCTTGGGAGTGGTGTTGGAAGATTCTGGAAATGAAACTACTGTTAACCAATGAAAAGTGTTGTTTTGAAATCACATGACTTGCCTTGGGAGTGGTGTTGGAAGATTCTGGAACTGAAACTACTATTAACCAATGAAAAGTGTTGTTTTGTAATCACATGACTTGCCGTGCGCCCACCGTGCGCGCACCGTAAGCGCATGGTGCGCGCACGGAGCACGCGCGCATGCGCGCACGGAGCACGCGTGCATGCGCGTACAGAGCACGCGCGCACGGAGCACGCGCGCATGCGCGTACGGAGCACGCGCAAGGAGCACATGCGCATGCGCGTACGAAGCACACGCGCGCATGCACGTACGAAGCACACGCGTACAGAGTTCGCAACGATGTACGCATGCGCACACGGAGCACGTACGCATGCCCACACCGTGCGCGCATGGTGCTTGCACCGTGCGCGTACGGTGCTCGCACGGTGCAAAAACCATATAAAAAATTTAAAAAAATAAACTGTATATAAGTTTATCGAAGACATTTCACTCGTACAAAACCAATGAAATTCCCCTGTTATAGTTAGTTCAGGTAACTATAACTCACGCGACCGCAATCCACTGCTGATGACGTCAGATATTACATCACTGTATTTAGACACTTATTTGCCCATTTATTCTTTCATTAACCTTTATATATAGATAGATAAAAAATATTTATTTTACAGAAAGACACATATTCACTAGATGATGTCATCAGTGATGTAATATCTGACGTCATCAGCAGTGGATTGCGGTCGCGTGAGTTATAGTTACCTGAACTAACTATAACGGGGGAATTTCATTGGTTTTGTACAAGTGAAATGTCCAGCTAACTATAACGTGTGTGAAACCTATGGTTTTTTCAGTGAATATTACATCACTGATGACATATGTGTCTTTCTGAAAAATAAATATTTGTAATATATGTATAGCTAAAGATTAATGGAAGAAGACATGGGTAAATAGGTGTCTAAATACAGTGATGTAATATTTGACATCATCAGCAGAGGATTGCGGTCGCGTGAGTTATAGTTGCCTGCACTAACTATAACGGGGGAATTTCATTGGTTTTTTACGAGTGAAATGTACAGCTAACTATAACATGTGTGAAACCTATGGTTTTTTAAGTGAATTTGCAAGGTTTTTTAAATGCTAATTCCTAACTATAACGTGTGTGAAACCTATGGTTTTTTAAGTGAATATATATATATTCACTTAAAAAACCATAGGTTTCACACATGTTATAGTTAGCTGTACATTTCACTCGTAAAAAACCAATGAAATTCCACGTTATAGTTAGATCAGGTAACTATAACTTGCGCGCCCACAATAAACTGCTGATGACATCACATATTACATCACTCATGACATGGTCAGTGACATCACTTTTCACATCAATGATGACATCTGAAATGACACATTGTGGATTGCGGTCGCGCAAGTTATAGTTACCTGATCTAACTATAACGTGGAATTTCATTGGTTTTTTACGAGTGAAATGTACAGCTAACTATAACATGTGTGAAACCTATGGTTTTTTAAGTGAATTTGCAAGGTTTTTTAAATGCTAATTCCTAACTATAACGTGTGTGAAACCTATGGTTTCTTCAGTGAATTTGTACGGTTTTTTAAATGCTAAGTTATGTATTTATTTTTTATTTTTTTTTCTGGTTTTTCACCGTGCGCACACCCTGCGCGCACGGTGCGCTTCGCGCACTGTGCGCGCGCTGTGGGCACTCGCTGCACTTCGCGCACTGAGCGCCCACGTTGCGCAGTTCATACCGTGCGCGCCTCGCCTTTTTTTACACAGTAACAATTTTGTTTTCTCCCTTGCGGGTCCTTCAATTTATTTAATAAATGGGATTGTTATTTCTTTTTTTTTTTTCTTTTTTTTTGCCGTGCGCGTACGGTAAGCTTACCGTACGCGCACTCCGCGATTTTTTTTAAAAATTATTAAATGTATTTTTTGTACTTTTTGGTCCTTCGTGGACCCCCTGACAAACGCTAGGGGGTCTGCAACTCTCTTCGTTGCCCCCTTTTCACGTTATCCACCTTTGTTTTTCAGTGCGAGAGACAGAAAATGGCGGCCGACACTTTCTGATTTCGACCGATTCGAATGTTTACAGTCATGTAACCACCAATCAGAATTGAGCTCGCGCACGGCACCGTACGTGTACGGTAAGCTTACCGTAAGCGCACGGAGCGCGCTTACAGATATATATATTGATTTAAATGCTATTTTCTCAGGACCTACTGAATAGATTTACACCAGACCTGCAAAAGGCACATCTCTGACCTGAGGACTACCTCTCTGCCAAATTTCAAGTAATTCTGTTCAGCCGTTCGGGCTGTAGCTCGGACTAAAGGTCCTATGGGAAAATGCATGGGGAAAACACGTTATGGGACCCCCCTTTTTTCTCAGCCCCCGCTTGACGAATTCCCCCGAGACTTTCAGGGTAGGAGCGGAGCGGAGCGCCCCACCTATTTTGAAAATTTCGCGAGGATTCGTCAACTGGTGCCAAAGTTATTCAAAATAGAATGTTGCGGATTTCCTATGGAAAGACGGTCCTAACTATAACTATCTACTGGCGACCGCCAGTAGATAATATATATATATATGTATATATATATATATTTATATATATATATATATGTAAATCCTCTGTGCTTTCACTAGCCAAGAAAGGTGACCGTGCCGAAAAGCATCTGTCCATTGTGTTTGTTGAAGTGACAACACATTAAGATTAATAGATAGTTCCAGTGAGTGCGCTCCATTTTGTGTGGCCAGGTTTGAGCCATGGACTTGGTGTATGTTAGAAATGCTTGTCTCTGGTTAGCAGAGGTATGTACCTTTGTCCAAATAGTGACCCTTGCTTCTAGTCAGGGTAAGGGGGATACACACTTTAGATAACCCCTGCTCACCCCCTGGGTAGCTTGGCACAAGCAGACAGACTTATGCCAAAGGCAATGTGTAAAGTATTTGTACTCAAAACACACAGTAATACAGTGATAACACCAAAAATGGACACCACCCAGTTTAGAAAAATAAAGTATCTTTATCTAAACTCAACAAGACCCAAACGACAAAAATCCAACATACATGTAATAGGAATATTACTTTAAAAAGGTTTCAAACAACTTGGCCTATAGAAAACTATGGATGCGTGATTTCTCTCAAAGCACCTGTAGTTGCGCCAAAATTCACAAGATCAAACAGCAGCAGAGGTGGAAAGCATTGAAAAACAAAGAGATAGGACAGTTCCTGAGACCATGGGGAGGCGATGCAACAGTTCTGCTGCACGCAGGAGAAGTAATGCGTCGCATCTGGTCTGTAAGGGGAAGTGTGTCGATTCCAAGATGGTTCTGGTCCACAGGTGAAGCGTTCAGAAAAACTGGCCTCACAGATACGATGCATGGAAATCTTGGATACGTTGGCGATCTATGCAGCAGCGTCGAGTGGTACTGCATCAGTTTCTTCATCCGTGATCCCTCGATGTGTTGGTTCTTGCAGCTGCGACAGGCGCTGCGTCAGTTTTGGGAGCGGCACGGTGATGCATGGAGATTCTCTCACACAGTGGTGCTGCGTCGGAAAAACAGCCGCAAGAAGAGCGATGCATTGATTTTCTTGTAGTTGCATTGCTTGTCCAGCTCTCAACAGCAGGAACAACCTCCAGAGTCCAAGCACAGTCACAGACACCTCTTGGCAGGTCAGAACTCCAAGCAAGGAAGTTTGAGGGATCTGGGGGTGAAGTCATTGTGTTCCTGAGACTTCAGAACAGGTGGCAAACTCTACTCAAGCCCTTGGAGATCTTCCTCAAGCAGGGGGACATAGCACACATCAACGTTCTTGTCCTTTTCTTGGCAGAAATAGCTACTGCAGGTCAACCCCAGACAGCACACAGCAAAGGGGCAGTACTTCTCCTCCGTTTCTCCAGCTCTTCTCCTTGACAAAGGTTCCTCTCGAATTCCAGAAATTATCTAAATTTCAGGGGTTTTAGGTCTAATACTTATACCCCAAAATGTCTTTGTTCTCTTTGTTCAAATGTCTTTGAGCCCAGTCATAACCAGTTCTGTCCTCTCTGGTGCAGTTGCCCGGCAGGTGGTGGCAACAGCATTGTGTAAGGCAGACAGGCCCTATTCAATAGCAAGGGAAATCTCCTCCCACCACTCTAAATGCAGACCGGGCCTATTCAGCCCAGCCCTGACTCAATTAGGAAAGGCAGGTGACTGTCTAAGAGAATGCACCTCCCCAGCCCCTATCACTCCAAAACCAGACAGACAGTCAGTACACAAACTGGCAGATGCACACAGAATGGTTAAACAAGAAGATGCCTGGTTTTTAAAAGTGGCATTTTCAAACACAAATATAAAAAACATCTTTACTTTAATATGTGTTATTACATTCTGAGTTCAGAGAACCTAAACTTTATTTCTCTATCTTGTCCCAATGGGAAGTTATATTTATAAGGTGTTATAAATAAACTCCCATTTTATCATAGCCTTTCAATAGTCAAAACATCATTGGCAGTATTTCACTCTCAGGACATGTCTCAGATATATCCTATCTTTCACACACACTGCACCCCACCCAGGGGGTCCTTTGGGCCTACCCTAGGGGTGCCTTACATGTAAGAAAAAGGAAGTTAGGGCCTAGTAAGTGGGTGCACTTGCCAAGTCGACATGACAGTTAGCAACTGTGCACAGACCCTGCGGTGGCATGTGTGAGTTACCTTTTCAGTGCTACTCATGTGGGTGGTACAATCAGTGCTGCAGGCCCACTAGCAGCATTTGATTTACAGGCCTTTGCACACTTCAGTGAACTTTACTAGGGGCTTACTAGTAAATCAAATATGCCAATTGGGGAGAACCAATTGTAACAACAATTTACACAGGGAGCACTTGCACTTTGACACTGATCAGCAGTGGCAATGTGCCCAAAGGATCTAAGCCAGCAAAAACGAAATCAGCACAGCATCAACAATACAGGAGGTAGAGGCAAAATGTCAGGGGAAACCACATCAAAGATGCCAAGTCTAACACGAGTCCCATCCAGCTGAAAGATGGGGAGAACTACCCACCCACTTAGGAGATCTCATCACTAAGGCGGAAGAATATAGACAGACCGTTAGCATTGGTGTGTTCTGTACCAGGGTGCTGTTCCACCATAAAGTCCACTCCCTGTAGGGAGATGGACCACCTCAATAGTTTTGGATTCTCACCCCTCATTTGCATCTACCATCTAAGGGGCCTGTGGTTTGTCTGAACCTGGAAGGGAGTCCCAAACAGGTAGTGTCTTAGCTTCTTCGGTGCCCAGATCATAGCAAAAGCTCCTCTCAATTGCACTTCACCTCTGTTCCCTGGGAAGTAGCCTTCTACTAATGAAAGCTACGGGTTGGTCCAAGCCCTCATTGTTCAATTGTGAGAGGACTGCTCCCACACCATGCTCTGAAGAATCTGGCTGCACAACAAATTATTGGGAGAAGTTGGGTGCCTTGAGCACGTGTGCCGTGAACATGGCAGATTTCAGGGCATCAAAAGCGGTCTGACAGGCATCGGTCCAGATCGCTTTTCTGGGCTGCTTCCTGGAAGTCAGCTCTGTCAAGGGGGCAACAATGGTGCCATATCCCTAGAAAAACCATTTGTAGTACCTGGTGAGTCCTAAAAAGGCTCTCACCTTTGTCTGGGTCTTGGGGGGCTCCCAAGCCAGAATGGCATCAATCTTAGATTGTAGGGGCACCACCTGGCCACTTCCTACATGGTGCCCTAAGTACTCCACAGAACCCTGCTTTATCTGGTACTTACTGGCCTTGATAGTGAGGCATGCCTTCTGCAGAGCCTTCAATACTTCACAGAGGCGTTGCAAGTGTTCATCCTAGCTGGAGCTGAACACAGCAATGTCATCCAGGTACCTGGTTGACCAGTCTCTGGAATGTGGCAGGGGCGTTCTTCAACCTAAAGGGCATGGCACAGAACTGGTAGTGCCCCTCTGGCTTTGAAAATGCAGTCCTCTCTCTTTCCCCATCAGTCAAGGCAATCTGCCAGTACCCAAACGTTAGATCAAATGTACTAAAGTACCGGGTAGCTCCCACACAATCAATGACCTCATCAGCTCTGGGGATGGGGTGCGCATCTGTCCTGGTGACTGCATTCAGCCCACGGTAGTCCACGTAGAACTGGAGTTCAGGAGTGGCACCTGGTGCAGCAGCTTTCGGAACCAAGACCACTGGGCTAGCCCAGGGTCGGCTGGAGGGCTATATCACCCCTAATTCCAACATCTTGCAAACCTCTTCCTTGATGCTGGCCCTGGCTTTGTCAGTTACTCTGTCAATGTATGTTTTACAGATAAACTGTCCCCAGTGTTCACATCATGGAAACACAAATTGGTGATTCCTGGAGACTGGGTGAACAGGCAGGCAAACTGTCCCAGGATCTGGTGACAGTCCCTCTGTAGCTCTGGGGTCAGGGTAGGAGAGAGGTTCACTCCATCCACTGACCCATCATGCTCCTTGGCTGACAGGACGTCAGGAAGAGGCTCACTCTTTTCTTCTATTCCATCATCTGTAGCCAGGAGCATTGTTACTTCAGACCTCTCAAAGTGAGGTTTGAGGTAGTTCATGTGCATGACCCTCAAAGGGTTTCTAGGAGTCTGCAAGTTAACCAGGTAGGTTACATCACTCTAGCGCTCCACCACCCCAAATTACCCAGTCCAGCTGTCTTGGAGCGCACAAGGTTCCACTGGTGCCATTACCCACACTTTTTGAACAGGCTGAAACTCAACCATAGTGGTATTCTGGTTGTACCATCATTTGATCACCTCCTGGCTGGCTTCCAGGTCCCCCTGAGCAAGTTTCCTGAAGCGTTGAGTTTGGTTCCTGAAGGCCAGCAAGTAGTTGAACACATCTTGGGGGGGTCTTGCCAGGAGTTTTCTCCCATTCCTCCTTCACCAGACTCAGAGGTCCTCTCACAGGGTGCCCATGCATCAATTCAAAGGGACTGAACCCTAAGGATTTCTGCAGTACCTCCCTGAAGGCAAACAACCGACATGATTGAAAGGTGTCCCACTTATGTCTCATGTGTTGTGCAAGACCCTTTATAATGCCTTTCAGGGTACGGTTGAACCTCGCATCTAACCCATTCCATTGGGGATGATAAGAAGTAGTGAAGTTGTACATTACACCGCACACCTCCCACATTGACTTCATATACCTGGAAATGAAGTTCGTATCACAGTCAGAAACCACCTCTTTGGGGAACCCCACACAGGTAAAGATCCCCATCAATGCACAGCTCGCCACAGGGGCCATGGTTGTCCTGAGAGGGACAGGTTCCGGGTGGCATGGTCCACCAAGACCAAGTTAAACTTGTTGTCGAAGGCTGTGTTGGGTTCCTGTGGCACCACAATGTCGATGCCCACCCGCTTGAAAGGGGTGCTCACTACAGGAAAGGGTTGCCTTACAATTCCCTCCGGTCTTGCCACTTTCCTGGCAAGTCTGACAAGATTTACAATGTGTGCCAACATGCTTCTGCATTTGGGGCCAGCAAAAGTGGTTGAGAAGCCTGTAATAGGTCTTTTTGCACCCCAAATATCCTGCCAAAGGCATGTCATGAGCCATACCCAGTAGGAAGGTCCTGTAGCACGTGGGTATCACCAGCACACAGCCTGCGCCAGGCTCAGCAACCTTAGGCTCACTGTAAAGGAGACCATTCTCCCAATAAATCATATGTGATCTGGACAGACAACCTGCTGCCTGGTCTGCAGCCGGCTGCCGCAAACCAACGAGAGTTGGGCATTCCGTCTGCGCCTTGCAGAACTCCTCCCTTGAGGGACCTCCTTCGTGCTGCCAATGGGTCTTCTCAGACAGGTCTCCCAATTCGGCCACTTGCTCCCCTGTAGGTTCCAGGGCATCCCCTGCAGGTTCTGCCTCCTTCTGGACAGTGGGAACTTTGGGGGCTGGTTTCCCACAGGCCCACTCAGGCAGACCCAACATCTTTAAATGAGCCTGGCGCTCCACCTCCTTCCAAGGTGAGCTCTCCAGGTTATTGCCAAGTAGACAGTCAACAGGCATGGATGGACTTACAACGACCTTCAAGGAACCTGAGACCCCCCACTCAAAGGGAACCTATGCCACCTTAAACAGGCGCTCAGAGTTGTCTGCAGCAACTACAGGTTGAAGTACATTGGGGATGACCTGCTCTTCAGACACCCACTGACACCTTACAGATGTCACACTGGCTCCTGTGTCTCTGGAAGCCTCCACACTCCTCCCATTGATGGTCACCCACTGCAGGTACTCTTTAGTGTTATTCGGCAGGCAGGTTTCCTGGACCATCTCTCTATCTCTTAATGAGATAAGGGTCATCACAGCTGGCTCCCCACACTCACTAGGAACCAACTCCTCCCCCAGCACTACATTAACTAACCCTGGTGACGGTGCACCAGTGGGTGCTGGTGGTGCTTTGGGGCACTTGGGATTACTCGCAATGTGGCCTTCCTGACCACATGAATAACACTTACCGGGACCCCGGTTGTCTGGCCTACCCTTAGGGGACCATGGCTTCTTAGAACTGAGGGGATGGGAATCTTTAACCTCTGAACTATTTTGGCCCTTTAGAGAACTCCTTTTGGTTACCCTTGTGTCCCCCCACTCTTCTGCTGGGAACCCTGCCCACCTTTGGTGGGGTTTTCCAAATTCCCCTTGTGGAACCTGGTATTCATCCAGCGGTCCTCCTCCTGAGTAAGTTTCCTTGGGTCTGTCAGTTTACTATCCATCAGATGCTGGCCCAGCTCTGGAATATACAGACTACTCAAGTGCTCCCAACCAATCGAGTTGAACAACTCCTGGTAATCAGTTACCATGCTGCACCTTTATCCAACAATCCAGTGCTCTGCAATACATGTTCATACACTCAACCCAAGTATTGGACTCAAGTTTCTTGAAGGACCTAAACTTTTCCCTGTATTGCTAAGGTGTGAGCCCATACCTGAGACATAAAGCCTCTTCATATTGGGATAGGTCAGAGCGCCCGCCTCCTTCAAAGGTGTCAGAGTGTTCCTCCCATTGGCCTCAAAGTGTTTCCACAGTCCCGCTCGACAAAATTTTTTTCTTGGGACCTCATTGATACGCAGTGCTGCCTCATAAGATGCAAACCATGCATACATTTCCTTCCCCTTCTAGAAATTCTGTACTAGGTCCTTAGGAATGTAAACCTTATCCACTTGCACTGGATATGCGCTGCCACCATTTGTACTGGACTCTACCTGTTTGGCTTTAATGTCCAGTTCGCTCATGCTCATATCATGTGCCAAAAGCAATTTATTTTCCTCTAAGGCACAAGCGTTCCTGCTCTCCTCTACCATATTTTCCTTCTCTATGGCAGATTTTTGGTTCTCTATTTCCAATTGCTTCATCTGGAGCTTCATAACCTCCAATTTATGATCTCTGGCCCTTTGCCTGTCCTCCAATTCCTCTGGAGAGGGATTCCTAGCAGAATGACTGCTGCCAACCACGGAGGCTGATCTCCCAACAGGCCAATCCTGGGATCTGAAACAATTTTCTGGTACACCCCTATCCACATCTGCATTCCCGGCCTCATAGCTTGTCTGGACTCCTACCAGGCCCCTAAGGTGTTCTTCAGCTCCTCTTTCCTAGAGTAGGACTTCGTGGTACATCCCAAGCTCTTGCAGAATTGTTTTAGTTTCTCTACTTTGTATCTACTTAGCATTTCAATGTAAAATTCCAATTCTGCAGCCTCAGTTACTGAGTTACCCTTTAGAGGCATGATGCATGGATAGCTCAAGCATCAGATCAAAAACAGAGCCAAAAATAAAACACAGTATATGGTTGCATAGTGGTCTGCACTAAACTAGTGATGTACACCAATCACTGTGGGTCAAATGCAAAATGCAGGTTCATATCCTCACAACTGACCACCTATGTTAGAAGTGGCGGTCTTTAGTTGGCAGAGGTAGGTTCCTTTGTCCAAATAGGGAGCCTTGCGTCTAGTCATGTTAGGGGGATACACACTTTAAATAACCCTTGCTCACCGCCTGGGTAGCTTAGCACGAGCGGACAGACTTATCCCAAAAGCAATGTGTAAAGTATTTGTACTCAAAACACACAGTAATACAGTGATAACACCACAAATGGACACCACACCTGTTTAAAAAAATAAAGTTTCTTTATCTAAACTAAAGAAGACCAAAATAACAAAATTCCAACATGCATGTAATAAGAATTAAAAAACGTTTCAAACAACTTGGCCCATTGAAAACTATACAAAGGTAACAGTTGGTTCTGTCGGGTATGAATAATTTCTTTAAACTGTTGAAGCATTCCTTGAATTGTTTACAAGGGAAAACAATTTAATCACAAAAAATACACACAATGAGACCATAAAGGGTATTCAAGGTTTTATAAATTACTTCATTTATAAATACCCAAATTGAATTGCATGGCTGTCAAAATACGAAAACAAATAAAGAATTTTTGTGACAAGGTGACATATGGTGCTCAGTGATGTGGTGGTGGTGCGTAATATATACAAAGTGACTGTGAGAATTTCGACGATTCAAAAAGGCCAGAAAAACAGGTAATCGAATAGTTCTGCAGGTTGAGTGAATAAGTCTTTATGCAGAGTCTTTCAACTGATCCGGGGGGTGTTTGTCGACGTTTCAACCCTGGAAGCGCACTACTGTCTAGTCAATGCGGGTCTTCATTAGGACATAGAAAGGAGGTGACAGCCTGTAGAATGGTAAAGTGTATGGTCAGGTGTATGTAATGGGGATACTGGGACTATTCCAGCATGCAAGGTGAAAACTCACCTAAGAAGGCCCAATGTTGCTTATAGGGCGTTTTCAAAACTCTTCGTTTGGCAAATCTTCAAAAGGAGCAAGAATCTCCTGTACCACACTAATTCTATGAGAAAGGAGGGAGTGGAAAGTAGTCACTAATTGCCCTTTGGTGCTCTGTTGGATCAGGTAGGTGCTTATCTATACGCTAATATGGACTCACCTAGTGTTGAAATGTGGTTGTATTCTAGTTCTTCAGTCAGGTTTCTTAAAAGTCTCAGGATACTAATGGAGGGGCGCAGGCATTAGTCCTGTTTCCTCCAGGCGTGTTAATCACTTCTCTGTGAAGTTATAAATGACAGGGGGGTTTGTTAGCCTTCTCCGTGCCGATCGTATGTGAGTAAACCAAAAGGGCAACTCTCACTATTCTTACCGCTCACCTTAATTAGATCAAGAGTTTCAAATTACTCGAATCACTCGAAGAAGAGCTCAGGCATGCGTCCTGTCTCCTATGACCGTGTCTGTGAGTGTTACTGAAGGCGGCTCGGCGATATACTGGCTACAGCGCGTGTACGTGGCGCATAGCCTCGGCATGCGCGTCAGGAGCTGGTTGCTAGGTGACACGTACAGTGTGCTGCGCCCTTACGTCATGAGTTTGGAGGCAGGTGCGGTAGCTAAGCAACTAAGTGACAGGCCGTGAGAGACCCATGTGTGTGGACTTGCATTACCGAATGATTTGAAGATACTACAAGGTATAGATTGCGCGTGTGTACGCACAATACCTCATGTATAAAGTTTGGCAAGGGCTCATAGTTAGGACTCGTGCTCGGCGTTGTAAGTGGCCTAGAAAATACTTCAATGAATAAAAAATGCGCGTGTATACGCAGAATACCTTATATGCAAAATTAGCAAGAGCTCATTGTTAGGACTCGAGCTCGGCGTTGTGAGTGGCTTCGTCATGCTCTGAGGGACGGTAACTAGTTCCATGACGTGTTGGAGCCGTAGTCAGTTTCATGCAAATCGGGGCACAAATTACAGTCCCAGCTTAGATATCGGTAGCATAATCAGTATCATGCCAGTAGGGGTATGTACAGCTAACATGTTTCCAGTTAATATTAAGTTCAAGCCCACATTTATGCTTATATATACACATCTCTTCATGCGTTATTGCGTCAAATATTTATACATTTCTTCATAATTATAATGCAAGTATGCATATATAAAAAGACATTTGCAATGTTTATAAATTGCAGACGCGTATGTAATAAAAGACAAAAATTGTCAGTTGGTTTTTGTTAGAGGAAAGTGACTAAAGTTGTCCCATTTGTCTTGCGGTCTCCTCCATCTCGTTCAGCCCGGTCTGTACCGAGCCGAGTGAATGAATCCATCTACATTCCCTGTAATTTAGGGCCACTGAAATCGCACCTCAGTCACTTTCCTCTAACAAAAATGTACTCTGATTACTACTGAATCAACACACTGTAAATATCTTACACAGGAATCCTGAAGTTCTCTAATTGTTTTTAAATGTACCAACTGACAATTCTTTTATTACATACGCGTCTGCAATTTATAAACATTGCAAATGTCTTTTTATATATGCATACTTGCATTATAATTATGAAGAAATGTATAAATATTTGACGCAATAACGCATGAAGAGATGTGTATATATAAGCATAAATGTGGGCTTGAACTTAATATTAGCTGGAAACATGTTAGCTGTACATACCCCTACTGGCATGATACTGATTATGCTACCGATATCTAAGCTGGGACTGTAATTTGTGCCCCAATTTACATGAAACTGACTACGGCTCCAACACGTCATGGAACTAGTTACCGTCCCTCAGAGCATGACGAAGCCACTCACAACACCGAGCTCGAGTCCTAACAATGAGCTCTTGCTAATTTTGCACATAAGGTATTCTGCGTATACACGCGCATTTTTTATTCATTGAAGTATTTTCTAGGCCACTTACAACGCCGAGCACGAGTCCTAACTATGAGCCCTTGCCAAACTTTATACATGAGGTATTGTGCGTACACACGCGCAATCTATACCTTGTAGTATCTTCAAATCATTCGGTAATGCAAGTCCACACACATGGGTCTCTCACGGCCTGTCACTTAGTTGCTTAGCTACCGCACCTGCCTCCAAACTCATGACGTAGCGGCGCAGCACACTGTACGTGTCACGTAGCAACCAGCTCCTGACGCGCATGCCGAGGCTATGCGCCACGTACACGCGCTGTAGCCAGTATATCGCCGAGCCGCCTTCAGTAACACTCACAGACACGGTCATAGGAGACAGGACGCACGCCTGAGCTCTTCTTCGAGTGATTCGAGTAATTTGAAACTCTTGATCTAATTAAGGTGAGCGGTAAGAATAGTGAGAGTTGCCCTTTTGGTTTACTCACATACGATCGGCACGGAGAAGGCTAACAAACCCCCCTGTCATTTATAACTTCACAGAGAAGTGATTAACACGCCTGGAGGAAACAGGACTAGCGCCTGCGCCCCTCCATTAGTATCCTGAGACTTTTAAGAAACCTGACTGAAGAATTAGAATACAACCACATTTCAACACTAGGTGAGTCCATATTAGCGTATAGATAAGCACCTACCTGATCCAACAGAGCACCAAAGGGCAATTAGTGACTACTTTCCACTCCCTCCTTTCTCATAGAATTAGTGTGGTACAGGAGATTCTTGCTCCTTTTGAAGATTTGCCAAACGAAGAATTTTGAAAACGCCCTATAAGCAACATTGGGCCTTCTTAGGTGAGTTTTCACCTTGCATGCTGGAATAGTCCCAGTATCCCCATTACATACACCTGACCGTACACTTTACCATTCTACAGGCTGTCACCTCCTTTCTATGTCCTGATGAAGACCCGCATTGACTAGACAGTAGTGCGCTTCCAGGGTTGAAACGTCGACAAACACCCCCCGGATCAGTTGAAAGACTCTGCATAAAGACTTATACACTCAACCTGCAGAACTATTCGATTACCTATTTTTCTGGCCTTTTTGAATCGTCGAAATTCTCACAGTCACTTTGTATATATTACGCACCACCACCACATCACTGAGCACCATATGTCACCTTGTCACAAAAATTCTTTATTTGTTTTCGTATTTTGACAGCCATGCAATTCAATTTGGGTATTTATAAATGAAGTACTTTATAAAACCTTGAATACCCTTTATGGTCTCATTGTGTGTATTTTTTGTGATTAAATTGTTTTCCCTTGTAAACAATTCAAGGAATGCTTCAACAGTTTAAAGAAATTATTCATACCCGACAGAACCAACTGTTACCTTTGTATACAATTGCCCAGGTTCTGAGGGATACTGGGTTACCCCATTGCTATTTTTATTTTCATTGAAAACTATGGCTGCGTGATTTCTCTCAACATACCTGTAGTTGCGATAAAATTCACAAGGCCAAACAGCAGCAGAGATGGGAAGCGTAGAAAAACAAAGAGATGCTTCAGTTCTTGTGACCATGGGGAGGCGATGCAACAGTTCTGCTGCATGCAGGAGAAGTAATGCATCAAATTCGGTCTGTAGTGGGCAGTGATGCGTCTATTCCATGTCAGTTCTGGCGCACAGGTATGACGTGGTGAAGTCCGGGATGCGTCAGCGATCGATGTAGCGGCGTCGAGTGGTGATGCGTCGGTTTCTTCAGCCATGATCCATTGATGCATGGGTTTTTGCAGCAGAGACAGGCAATGCGTCTTTATTGCCAGCGGCACGGCGATGCGTGGAAATTCTTCCCGCACAGCGGTGCTGCATCGGAAATACAGCTGCAAGAAGAGCGGTGCGTCGATTTTTTTGTAGTTGCATTGCTTGTCCAGCTCCCAACAGCAAGAACAACCTCCAGAGGCCCAACACAGTCACAGGCACCTCTTGGCTGGTCACAACTCCCAGCAAGGAAGCTCAGGGGAGCTGAGGGTGAAGTCTTTGTGTTCCTGAGACTTCAGAACAGGAGGCAAGCTCTACTCAAGCCCTTGGAGATCTTCCTCAGGCAGGGGGAAACAGCACACAGCAAATTCCTTCTCCTTTCCTTTGCAGAAACAGCTACTGCCGGCCAACCCCAGACAGCACACAGCAAAGTGGCATTTTCAAACACACAATTTAAAAACTGTCTTTACTAAAATATGTGTTATTAAATTCTGAGTTCAGAGAGCCTAAACTGTATTTCTCTATCTTGTCCCAATGGTAAGTTATATTTATAAGATGTTATAAATAAACTCCCATTCTATCCTATGGGGCAAGATAGCCTTTCAATAGTGAAAAAACGAAATTGGCAGTATTTCACTATCAGGTCATGTCACACACACCAGTACATGTCCTAGCTTTCACATACACTGCACCCTGCCCAGGGGGGTACCTTGGGCCTACCCTAGGGGTGCCTTACATGTATGAAAAGGGAAGGTTGGGGCCTGATAAGTGGGTGCATTTGCCAAGTCGACATGGCAGCTAGCAACTGTGCACAGACCCTGCGGTGGCAGTTCTGAGTTACGTTTTCAGAGCTACTCATGCGGGTGGCACAATCAGTGCTGCAGGCCCACTAGTAGCATTTGATTTACAGACCCTGGCACACTTCAGTGCACTATACTAGGGGCTTACTAGTGAATCAAATATGCCAATTGGGGAGAACCAATTGTAACAACAATTTACACAGAGAGCACTTGCACTTTGACACTGATCAGCAGTGGCAACGTGCCCAAAGCATCTAAGTCAGCAAAAACGAAATCAAGCACAGCATCAAAATTACAGGACGTAGAGGCAAAAAGTCAGGGGCACCATACCAAAGGTGCCAAGTCTAACAGTGATAACACATGATACCTCTGTCACCATAAATCAAAAGGTCGATTTCTTGAAGTGGATTTTTATTTTCCACCTTGTGTGTGTAATATTCATGGACTATATTTCATCTTTTTCATCAAGATCTGTTCAGTGCTGTACAACTTTAAATCAAATTACAAGAAACATTTAGAAACATTTAACAATAAAGACCAAATCGACAATTCGACAATCATGTGCATCAACAATATTTACATGAAAAGACAAGGACAATTATAAATTCTACTTTTTTGGACAACGGAATGTAGAATATTCAACAAACAAGGGGAGTCCTACACATTTCGTATAAAGTACCTGGGACCTATTCTTTTAGTCCTCACAGACTAACAGTATTTTTTGAGTGCCAACAGGAGGAAGCCTCCAGAAAGTAGGGAACAGGTTTTCGACACTATACTTGGGTGTCTGGCAAATGTTTTTTAAGGACTTGACGTCGATATTGTTCCTTGAGGTTCTTTGTACGGCTTGCCTCCTCTAGAAACAAACGCGTTTCGACCTTCTATGTACACTCGGTTCTGTGGCTGCTATATTTCTAATGTGTAGGACTCCCCTTGTTTGTTGAATATTCTACATTCCGTTGTCCAAAAAAGTAGAATTTAGAATTGTCCTTGTCTTTTCATGTAAATATTGTTGATGCACATGATTGTCCAATTGTCGATTTGGTCTTTATTGTTAAATGTTTCTAAATGTTTCTTGTAATTTGATTTAAAGTTGTACAGCACTGAACAGATCTTGATGAAAAAGATGAAATATAGTCCATGAATATTACACACACAAGGTGGAAAATAAAAATCCACTTCAAGAAATCGACCTTTTGATTTATGGTGACAGAGGTATCATGTGTTGTTACTAGTCTTTGGATTCCAACCTCTGTTTACCTTAAATGAATCAATCCCCTGTTGTTTATATAGTCTAACAGTGATGTCATTTGAGACATCATCAGAAGTGCATTGCGGGGGCACAAGTAATAGTTTGCTCGACTAACTATAACTGCCAAATTTCTGTACAAGTGAAATGTCCAACTAACTATAACGTCCCTGAAGCCTAAATTTCTGAACGAAAGTACACCAAATTTGACAGAATGGGAGATATTGGTCCAGGAAAGTGCTTTATCTGATTTGGTGTAAACCTGTTCAGTAGCTTTAGAGAGATTAACCAAAGTGTAAATTTCTATATGTCGTGATGCTGATTCTCTGAGGATCCAACAATGCCCATGCTGAAATCTGATTGGCTATCAATACTTCAATCAGGAAGTGTTGGCAGCCATATTGAGACTCAGCTTCAGCTGAGTCCCACAAAAAAGTTTTTTAAAAAGAAAAGGGGGCAGGATAGGAATACACTGAACTACTAGATGTGATGGTGGGATACCAGAGTGCCCCAGCCATGGAAAACATTTTTTTTTTTCAAAAATACATTTTGGTAGGAGCCACCAATACATTTTGGTAGGAGCCACCTGCTGAAACCTTTTAAAAAAGAAGTGTGCACTCTCGCACGTCACTACAGTTTAGCTCTTGGGTAGGCTAGGTCCTGGCAGCATGAGCAAATATATGATGGAGGTGGGTGTACATGCCCATTCCTTTAGCTTATGAAAGCCCCAGAAACATCCACCTCCCTGGGGCACTGGTTTTAATGTATGTGGAGACAATATCCACATGATCCACAGAACCACAAATATTTGAGGCTGAGTGACATTGAATTATTCTGATGAAACATCCTTTGCTGAGTGCGTCTTTAAATTTGGACAACAATTTGGAAACATAAATCACAGCAGTCCTGCTGTGGAAGACTGCACCACCAAGAAAAGGTATTTGGAGCTGAGGGGCTTTGAATTATTCTGAGCCTGGGAGCAGAACAAGGAATTTTTAAATGCAAACAGGACTTACATTCTGAGGCCCACTGGAGGGCAAGTAACATTTTAAAATAAAGTTGCAACAAGAACACAGTTTCCACTGGAGGGAAGCTATGGTGCACAACAACACATGCCACAACCCTCAGCATGCACGAGCATTGGAAATCACTTGGGAGGCCCACCTGAGGGCAATAACTTACTAGCATGCAGAGGGGAGAAGAGGGCGTGTTACTGCTTCTATGGACTGTTAGGAAGCCTCAGATAAAAGAGCAGTAGCTCTGAAAGGCGTCAGGCTATGGAAAATGTTTGGAATGAAATACTGGTTTGAAAGTAAAGTTTCTGATGAGACATCCTTTGCCGAGTGTGTCTTCAATATTGTACAACAATTTGGAAACATAAATCATGGCAGGCCTGCTGTGGAAGACTGCACCTACAAAAAAAAGGTATTTGGGGCTGAGGGGCTTTGAATTATTCTGAGTCTGGGAGTAGCACAAGGGATTTTTAAATGTAAACAGGACTTACATTCTGAGGCCCACTGGAGGGCAAGGAAAATGTTTTAAATAAAGTTGCAACAAGAACACAGATCCCACTGGAGGGAAATAATGGTTCATAACACAACTCAAAACTCCCAGCATGCGCAAGCATTTGAACCCACTTGGGAGGCCCACCTGAGAGCAAATAAGTACTAGCATGTAGGGGGAAGAAGAGGGTGTGTTACTGCTTCTGTGGACTGTTAGCAAGCCTCTGATGAAAGCGCAAGAGCTCTGAAACGCGTCAGGCTATGGAAAATGTTTGGAATGAAATGCCAGTTTGAAAGTAAAGTTTCTAAGGAAACATCCTTTGCTGACTGCATCTTTAATTTTGGACAACAATTTGGAAACATAAATCATGGCAGTCCTGCTGTGGAAAACTATACCACAAGAAAAAGGGATTTGGGACTGAGGGGCTTTGAATTATTCTGAGCCTGGGAGCAGCACAATGGATTTTTCTAATGCAAACTGGACTTACATTCTGAGACCCACTGGAAGACAAGGAAAATGTTTTAAATAAAGTTGCAAAAATAACACAGATCCCACAGGCGGAAATAATGGTGCACAACACATACTACAACTCCCAGCATGCATGAGCATTGAAACTCACTTGGGAGGCCCACCTGAGGCCAATTACTTACTAGCAGGCAGAGGGGAGAAGAGGGTGTGTTACTGCTTCTGTGGACTGTTAGGAAGCCTCTGATGAAAGAGCAGGAGCTCTGAAACGCATCAGGCTATGGAAAATATTTGGAATGAAATGCGGGTTTGAAAGTACAGTTTCTGATGAAACATCCTTTTCTTTGTGCGTTTTCAATATTGGACAATAATTGGAAATATATATATCTCCTACCGCTAGTCACCAGTAGGTAGTTATAGTTAGGATGTAGTTCCCCTAGGAAGAGCTTTTTTTTCATTTGCTTAAAACTGTGTGGTCATTTTACATATCCTCCCGAAATGTTCAAATTTTATTATGACGCTCACTCCAGCTGCTGTCTTGAAAGTTTTATGGTGAGCCATCAAGAGGGGGCCGAAAAAAAGGGGAGCCGAAAATGCATTTCAGCCATGTTAATTCCCATAGTGACTTTAGACATGGCTACAGCCCAAATTGCTGAACATAAGTACACCAAATTTGGCAGAAAGTTAGATATTGGTCGAGGAAAAAGCCTTATCTGATTTGATGTAAATCTGTTTCGTAGCTTTAGAGAGATTAACCAAAATCTAAATTTCTATATGTAGCAATGCTGATCCCCTGAGGATCCCACAGTGCCATGCCGAAATCTGATTGGGTATCAATACTTCAATCAGGAAGCTGAGTCCCACATAAAAAGTTAAAAAAAAGGGGGGGGGGGGGCAGAGAAGGAATACCCTGGCCTCCTTGTTGCAATGGTTGGATACCAGAGTTCCCCAGCCACGGCAAAAAATCTTTTTTTTTTAAATACATTTTGGTGGGAGCCACCTGCTAAAAAAATTTAAAAAAGAAGTGCAGGCTCGTCAATAAAGTTTAGCACTCAGGTAGGCCAGGTCCTGGGGGCATGAGCAAATATATGCTAAAGAGGGTGCATGGGACCCTTCCTATGGCTTATGAAAACCCAGGAACATCCACCACCCGGGGGCACTGGTTTTAATGTTTGCGGAGACAATTTCCACATCATCCACAGAACCACTCACACACCATCTCACACATCAATACAACCTCTAAAACGCCCACTCACACACCCATAAAACCACTCACATACCCAGTCATAAATCCCATACAAGTACTTAAACAACCGCTCACTTATTCATAGAGTCATTCACACAACCACTCATTTACTCTTAGAGCATGATCATATACCCACTCACTCACCCCTACAGTTGCTCACACAGCCACTAAGTCCCCCACACAGCAACTCAGACACCCACTTATATACTCATACAGCCACCCACCCACACATCTGTACAGTCACTCTAACACAGATACACACAGTCACACAGCGACTTACATAAACTGTATTAAAAAAAGAGCCATTCAGTAGTACACAAGGGGGCACATTTACAAAGATTTTAAGCCATGTTTGCATCACAAAAGTGCTGCAAATCAGCACAAAATATTTTTGTCTGATTTTCTTTCCAAGCTGGAAATAACACGAAAGTAACGCTAAGCAACACATAGCACTGCTTTGCATTGCTTAGCATCAAGGAGCATACCATAGGTAGTGCATGGGCGTTCCCATGCATCCACCCAAGGTTTTTGACTCAAAACCAAATTTACTAAATAGAGTAGATTGGGTTTAGCATCAGAAAATAGCACTCCTTTCAGCCAAGCTTTATGAAGGAGCTATGCTTTGTTGCTTTGTTTCTCCTTTACTTTTATTTTCTGACTTCACATGTGTGCTGGACTGTACAGCACACACAAAAAGTGGGAACATGTTTAAAATTTGGCTAAGCATAGTATTTTGTACTGGAAGGGTATCCTTCCAGTACAAAACCAATGCTTGACTCATGGAGACACCCTTGCACTAAGGTGCAAAGATGTCTCCATGGCGCACAGCAGCAAATTGCAGTACCGGGCTAGGAAGGGGGGAGAAGAGTGCCATATAGCAGTAAATTTGATGCTCTCCTGCTCTCTCCTTTTCACACATCGCAAATTGGTAAATCTGGCCCAAAGTATACTAATTTAAATTTTTTGTTATCTAAGTATATTCGTTTAACAATCACTGTATGATGTCATCTGTGATGTTATCAGTGATATCATTTGGGATGTCATCAGTGATGTCACTGACCATGCCATGAGTGATGTAATATGTGAGGTAATAAGCAGTGCATTGTGTGGGGCTTAAGTTATAGTTATCTTGGGTAACTTTAAATGCTGTGAATTTCCATGGTTTTGGATGAGTGAAATGTGAACCTAACTATAACGTCTCTGTAACCTCTTTTCAGTACATTTCTAAGTTTTTAAAAAAATTCTATTTCCTAACTACAACAGTAGTTGCCAGTAGGTAGTTATGTTTCCATAGAATAAGCATTTTTGACGAATCTTCACAAATTTTCCCAAATTAGTGCTCCTGTGATTCTTGTTGCACCTGGAACAATTTGGGGTGATTCGTGAAGTGGCTTAGAAACATGGGGCTCAAAAAAGGGTGTGTTTACAATTTTAATTATTAACTATTGCATAGGACGTGTCAACACAACAACAGCCCGAACTACTGGACGGAATGACACCAAATTTGACAGAAAGATAGATTCTGCTCCATAGATTATGCTTTTCGTTATTTGCCCATACACCCACTCAGAGGCCCACTCAAACACGTATGCACCCATTCATAGATCCAGTTGCAAACTCAAATATCCATTCACATAGTCACTCTGACATTCATGCACCCACTTGTATACCCATATAGAAAAGCATGCATCCACTTACATACCCACTAAGACACCCATGAACAAAGTCATATACCCACTCAAAGAAACCAATTGAGAGATTCATACACTCACTTATAGACCCACTCAGATATCCACATACCAAGTCACAAACCCATAGAAAGAGTTATGCACCTAGTGACAGAGTCACTTAAACACACATGCACCCACTCAAAGACCTACTCAGAGATTCATGGAACCAGTAACAGACCTTCACAGAGACTACTGTACCAGTCACAGAACCACTCAGAGACTTATGCACCCACTCACATAACCCAATGAATCATTAATACACACTGTTATATATATATTCAGAGACTGATAAATGTTTTTATAGAGTTATTTAGATAGAAATGTATCTAGTGTGATGGTTAGAATTAATTAAATTCCTGTTTTTGCTTTGTGTTTTCGCTAGAAAAATATGAGTTTAAACTGTACAGTAATAAACCTCTAGTGCCCCAAATACTTTAAAATGTGTGCATATATGTGTTTTACACTTTTTGAAAAAGGTGCAATCGCTGCGGTTACCGACATCATCCTGAAACCCAGTGTCACCGCGAAAACAGAAAATTGGTTTCGAAGATGGTTTTTAATGAAACGTAGTACAAAGCATACGTTTAAACATGTTTTTAAACAGCCATGTATATAATAATGTATGTAGTGCAATGTTAAGAATAACTTTTTTTAGTTCTTTTTTTAATGTATTTGTGGTCCTTGAATGTTTGCTTTTGTTTTCTGTGTTCACGAGTTATTCATGACCATCGTGATATCACCATGAACATTTAAAAAAATTGGGTAAAAAAGGTCTCTCTTCAAACAAAATAAACCATAATTTAGGCACTGGGAGGGGCTCTGACAAGAGCCTTTTTCTTGATTTTATGTATATGACAGCAACACATAAGACCGGATGCAGAGTTCCAGGTTGCTTAGAGACAACAGGGATGTTATAGTTAAAATTAGCATTTTAAAAACCTTGAAAATTCACTGCAAAAAACCCAAGGTTACAGGGACAGTATAGTTAGGAAATTTAATGTAAAAAAACTTTGACATTTACTAAAAGAACAAAGATTACAGGGACATTATGGTTAGGTTCATGTTTCACTCGTACAAAACCAGTGAAATTCAGCAGTTATAGTCAACTGAGCTAACTATAAATTGTGCCACCACAATGCACTGCTTATGACCTCACGTATTACATCACTCATGACATGATCATTGACATCAATGAGGACATCTCAAATGACTTCACTGATGACATCACTGATGACATCATCCACAGATCCACTAACGCACCCACTCACACCCAATTAGAACTTTTCATATACCCACTTCCATTCACAAATCCATTCACCAACCACTAGCAGTACTTACACACTCACTCACTGTTTCATAGATCTACATATATATCTACTCACTTATCCATACATCCACTCATACACCCACTCACTCACTAATACAGCCACTGACATGTCCACTCATACACCCATACAGCCACTCACACACTGACTCAGTCAACAATAGAGCTACTCACACACCTACTCACTCACCCATACAGTTTTACACACACACCCACTCACTGACTCATACAGACACTAACACATACTCACTCACCTATTCAGTCACTGACAATAGGCACACACTTAACTTTATAGCCACTCTTGCATCACTTACTCACCCATAAAGTCACTGGTGTGCCCCTTCAATTACCTATACTGCCTTTTGCATACCCAGTTACTCACCCATATACCACTGACACATCCATTCACTCACCCACACTGCTATACACACACTGTTTCACCTGTATAGGCCCTCACACATGCGCACACTAACCCATACAGCCACTAACTCACCTGCTCACTTATTCATAGAGGCAGCCACACACACCCTCACACACCCACACAGACACTCAGAGACCCATACAGGTACTCGGACAACCAATCACTCACCCATGCAGCCACTCACATACCCACTCACACAACCATAGAGCCACTTAGACATCAACTGACAGACTGATACAGACATTCACACAACCAGTCACCCACCCATATATTTATTGAGACACCTAATCACTCACTTATATAGCCAGTCACACACCCAGTAATTCATCCATACAGGCACTCATACACCCACTGATTCACGAATACACCTTGGTATATATATTTAACAATCAATAACTTTTTAAAATCACTCTCAGTTACTGGATTATGTCATCAGTGATGTCATTTAAGATGCCATCAGTGATGTAATCAGTGATGTCACTGACCATCTCATGAGTGTTGTTTGAGGTCATAAGCAGTGTGTTGAGGGGGTGTAAGTTCTAGTTAGCTCAGGTAACCATAACTGATGAATTTCTATGGTTGTGTATGAGTGAAATTTGAGACTAACTAAAATGTCCCTGTGACCTTTGTTTTTTTCTGAGAATTCATAAGTTTTTTTAAAAAAAAGTTAACAATAACGTCACTGTAACCTTTCTCTTTTTCAGTGAATATATATATATATATATATACACACATATATATTTAAATATATATGTGACTTTCTGTGTGTATGTATATATATATATGTATGTGTGTGTGTATATGTGCATATATGTATATATTTGTACATATGTATATTATCTACTGGCAGTCGCCAGTAGGAAGTTATAGTTAGGACCTGATTTCTATTAAAACCTCTGTTTTTCAGTTGCCTAAATCCTTGGTGATAGTTGACGTATCTTCACGAAATTTACTCCACAAATTTGATACTCATGTCAGCTTGTCTCTGGAAAGTTTTGGGGTGGTCCGTTTACTGGGGGCCGAGATAAAGGGGGGTCCCAAAACTAATTTTCTCCATGTGAATTTCCACAGGAAACTTTAGACCCAGCTACAGCCCGCATTGCTGAACGAAATTACACCAAATTCGGCAGAAAGGTAGCTGTTGGTCCACAAAACAGCCTTTTTGTGAAATGGTGTAAATCTGTTCAGTAGTTCAGTAGTTTTGGAGTTTCCCAAAAGTTCCAGTTTTATATATAGGGACTCAGTGTATTCGCAACCCCTCCTGAACTCGTGCTGAGATCTGATCGGCTGCCACCACTTCAAACCAGGAAGTGTTGGCAGCCATCTTGTTGAACCGAGTTACAGAAAAAAGATCTAAAATAAAAAAGGGGGCAGGGTAGAAACACCCTGACCCTATAGGCCTCTGGGGGGGGGGGCAAAAACGCAGTTATAAAAAGAATTGTCAGGAGTCGTGCTGGATCTGTGAATCCAACTGCAAAACAAAATGAAGTGTCAGCCCTAGCACTTTGTTTATTATAGGCCCCAAGGTAGGTCAGGTCCCAGGAGAATTTTGCACATATAGGAGGGGGCGCATGCTCCCCTGGGGCTTACAAATGCCCTTTAGACCAAAACCTCCCTGGGGCTTCTTTATAAAAAAAAAAGTGGGGAGGCCCTATGGCCTACCCTGCTGCCCTGGGTCCACCACCTCCCCGGGGCTTATAATTCTATAAATGGGGGTCTTTTGAAACCCCCAGCTCCATGGACTGCCACCTTGGGAGGCCACGCTGCCCCCCTCCTGAAGCAACAAATGGCCTTGGGGACCGCCACCACCTAGGGCCGGCTCCAGCAATGTCCCAGGTTGCCCACCCACGGGACATTGCAGTTTGCTATGGCTTGGCAGGAGCAATGCTCCACCAAGCCATAGCAAATGCTGCTCTGTTTCATGTAAAATGCTCTTTCTCACTCAAAGCATAGCAGAATTGTTTTTGGACCGAGGGATCTGAATGTTCAGCAGCTCCCTCTGTCCAAAAGCAATGCCGGCTTCCGCAGTAGGTGGGAGCCTGCAGGACCGCATGGTCCTTCAGGCTCTCCCGCCATCCCCAATGTGAGTACCTCAGTGACCTGGGTGGGAACAGGGCACCTACCACCCACAGTGCAGGCTTGGCCCTGGGGCATAGGGTCCCCTGGGCTGAAATCAGCCTGGGAGGTGGACGGCTCGGCCCTGGAGGGAGGCGGCATGGCCCCCCTTCCTTTTTAAAATAGGTCAGGTCCCAGGGCATAGGGTCCCTGTGGCTGAAATAGGCCAGGGAGGGGGGCCGCTAAGCATCCCCTCCCTTTAATTAATAAAAAGTTACAAATAAGAAATGCCGGGCCCCGATGATGGGGTACATAGGGCCGAAATTGGCCCAAGGAGTGGGTCCATGCAGCCCCCCTCCCCATTTTAAAAATGCCTGGCCCCGGGAGATGGGATCCCAGGGACTGATATCGGACAAGGGAAGGGGGGCTTTGCAGCCCCCTTTCCTAAAAAAAGAAAACAAAACATTTTAAAAAAGCCTGGCAAATTGCCAGAGGCCCGCCCCCTTTCTCCATCACTCTGCAAATGTGCCTCCTGGGGTGCTGCTGGTGCTCGTTAAGGTATGAAGTACCCTTGGCTCCAGAGGGTCCTTTGGGGCCAACAAGCCCTCCTGTTACGTCCAGTAAGTCCCACACAGGGGGATTGCTTAGAGGTCTTTGGAGGCTGCACCCCCTTTCTCCATGACTGTAAATTTGCCTCCTGGCACACTACTGGTTGGGGAATGAATGCCACTTCACTCCTGAGGGCCTCGGGACTAAACTGGACTTCTTCCCCCAACCAGTAGCGCCCCAGGAGGTATGTTTGAAGAGTGGTGGAGAAAGGGGGCATGTCCTCCGATGACTTCTCAGCAATCCAGCTGTGTGGGTCTTACTGGAGGTAACAGGGGGCTAGTTGGACCCCAAGGACCCTCAAGAGCCAAGGGGACTTCATCCCCCAATCTTGTAGTGCGACAAGAGGCACGTTTGCAGAGCGGTGGAGAAAGGGGGCATGGCCACTAAAAACCTCTCAGCAAACCCATTGTGTGGGACTCACTGGAGTTAACAAGCGGGGTAGTTGGCCCCAAGACCATCAATAGCCAGGGGGACTTCATCCCCCTATTAGTAGTGCATTAGGGGGTGCGTTTGCAGAGTGGTGGAGAAAAGGGCCATGGCCTCTGACAACCTCTCAGCAGTCCTGCTGTGTGGGACTTACTGGGGGTAACAGGAGGGGTAGTTGGCCCCCAAGGACGTCCTGAAAAGAGCTGTTTTTTTTGTACAGTTTTTAACAACTATGAAAAAAAAATTTTTTAAACAGTTTACATTTTTGGGAGTTTTTTTTAAATGGTAGGAAAAAAAATAATAACTGGGGTGTTAAACAAACATGAACACCTTCTCATTAAAAACAAAAAGGAGAAAAATGTTTTTAAAAAAAGGATTCAAAGAAAATACTGCCTAGGTAAGACTTGTGCTCTTGTGCAAGCTTGTCCTGAGCAGATCTGTTTGTCTCAGATTAAAAAAGTATCTGCTTGCTTAGCAGCAAAATAGTGCTTTATTTTAAAAAGCAGGGTTATTGTTTGTCTATTCAGTTAGAACCTGTGGAGGCGCTGTATCTCCTGGTGCAAAAGATGTTGAAGCCCCAGTAGTATAGTCTACCACCACAGCATGAGCCAATTCTGCCCATGCAATCCTTTGCAGATGCATAGACCTCAGGTGTCTCCACATACCTTCTTGTCAACTGCCCTCATTTTGAAGAATTGCCACGCCAAGGATTCCTTGGGTGGCTGCGGTGGCTGAGGTGGTTCAGAAGCCCTTGGATGTTCATGTGAATCAGATGAAGATATCCTTCTAGTCAAAGGGAAACAGGATAGGAGAGCAAGCCAAATATTTTTATTCTCACCAAAATCCAATAGTGAAATAAAGCAAAATGAATAGAATCTTCTTCTTTTTAAAAAAAAGTCATTAGTATGAACCAATCACAATCCTTCCTTAGGATTTGGTTCCTCTCCTGGACCTCTTGCGAGATACCATCAAGCATCTCGCGAGATTGTGTAATATTATTGCTAAAATAATCAAATTCTGCAATTGTTAATTTCAGAATTACAGGATAACACAGTTTTAACCTACTCCCAAACATACAATCTAGCAAGAGACTAGTGAGAATTGACCAGGAAGACATCCCCCTTGGAGTCCATGCAGTGGATTGTATGTTTGATTCCTGTGAGCATCTCGCGAGAGTCACAACCTTTTTAACCCTTTCACTGCTAGGCCTTTCCCCCCCTGTGCTAAGCCTTTTTTGGGCTATTTTGGGTAGTTCGTGCTTAAGCCCCTGTAACCTTTTGATCACATAAGGTATCTACGCCAAATTTGCGTCCTTTTCTTCCAACATCATGGGGATTCTAAAGGTATCCAGGGTTTGTTGATTCCCCTGGAGGGGACCCAGGAAATTAGCCAAAATACAGCAAATTATTATAATTTTTATTTTAAATGGGAAAAAAGTGCTGCAAATGAAAGCGTCTGTTTTTTTCCCTGCAAATTGTATCAACAAAGGGTTTGTGGGTCTGAAATCACTATCTTCCCAGCTTTCAGGGACTGACAGACATTTGTCAGAAAACCAACATTTTTTACACAGTTTTGGCATTTTACTGGGACATAGCCTATTTTTGCTATTTTTTGTGCTTTCAACCTTCTTCCAGTTAATGGTAGAAATGAGTACAAAAGCAATAATGGATCCTGGAAAGCTATACATTTTAGAAAAGGAGATCAAATTCTAAATTCAGCAAGGGGTCATTTGTGTAGATCCTTGAAGGTTTATTTATAGAAACTAACAGTTGAATATAGGAAAATTTGAAAATGAGTTGAAAAAAACAGCCATTAGTGCCAACGTTTTCACCTGTAACTTCAACTAATTATGACAGATGTTTGAAAGCAATATACTGTTACATCTGCTGGACATTTCTGGTTGTGGGATATATGGGACTTGTAGGTTCACCAAGAACCAGATGAACCCAGAGCCAATAACTGAGCAGCGTCTTGCAATAGTTTTTCATTATGTACCAGGTATATAACAATTAATTTGGGAAAATATATAGAGTGAAAAATCGGGATGAAAGACACACATGTATTTCTGAAATTGGAATAAAATATAGAGTTTAGAAACAGTAGCTATTTGCACATTTCCGAAATTGTGAGTACCCATAGTAGCATGAGAATTATAGGACATTTTTTAAAGTAACTTCTTTTTTACACATTGTCTTTCATTTGAAAGGCAGAAATGCATCGAAAGTCAATAGGTAATAACAGTTGCTTTACAATTCTGTATTACCCTAAGTCTCCCAATAAAAATGGTACCTCATTTGTGTGGGTAGGCGTAGTGCCCGCAACAGGAACTGGCCTAAAACACAACGTGGACACACCACATTTTTACAGTGAAAACTGACCCTTTTTTTGCAAAGTGCCTAGCAGTAGATTTTGAACCCTAGCTCTGCCGGCACCAAGGAAAGCCAGCAAAGCTATACATTTTTGAAAAACAGATACTGAGGGCAAAACAGGATGGGGTGACTTGTCTGGGTATCATCAGTTTCTGTTACCCAGAGTCCCTTGCATACCTCAAATTTTGGCAAAGAAAACACATTTTCCTCACATTTCTGTGGTGGAAAGTTATGAAATCTGCATGGATCCACAAAATCCCACCCACCCCGCATTCCCCAAAGTCTTCCAAGAAAACTGGCACCTCACTTGTGTGGGTAGGCCTAGTGCCTGCGACGGGAAAAGGCCCAAAACGCTGCGTGGACACACCACATTTCCACAGTGAAAACTGACCCTTTTTTTGCAAAGTGCCTAGCTGTAGATTTTGAACCCTAGCTCTGCCGGCACCTAGGGAAACCTATCAAACCTATACATTTTTCAAAACAAATCACCCCGGGGAATCCAGGATGGGGTGACTTGTCTGGCTCTCACCAGGTTCTATTACCCAGAATCCCCTGGAAACCTCAAACTTTGTAAAACAAACCACATTTTCCTCACATTTCTGTGGTGGAAAGTTCTGGAATCTGCGTGGATCCACAAATTTCCTACCACACAGCGTTCTCTCAGGTCTCCCGATAAAAATGGTACCTCAGTTGCGTGGGTGGGTCAAGTACCCGTGACAGGCAAGGGCCCAAAACGTATTGAGGAGACATCAAAATTACCTGGTTTTGCAAGGGTGGTCACCTGTGTTTTTGACCCTGGGCTCTGCGGCCATCTTGGGAAACCTTCCAAATACACAAGTTTCTGAAAACTAGACACCCGTGTCAGTCCAGCAAGGTATGGCTTGCGTGGATCCCTCAACTTTTTCCTACCCAGAATCCCCTGCAAACCTCAAATTTAGCTGAAAAAAACTCATGTTCCATATATTTTTGTGCGGAATCACTGTGATGGTACAAACGCCCTACCCCACAGCATTCCCTTCATTCTCCTGCGCTACTGCCCCATCTGTCCCTGGGGGAGCAGGAAGACTGTTGCATTTCATTTGGGGGGTGGGGGCATTGGCCTGCCCATCTTGGGCAGTCCCCACCCCTACATCAATAAAGAAAAATCCCTGGTTTCTAGTGGGATTTCTGCCCCCGGGGGGCAGATTGGGGACTTCTCTCCCTATCTACCCCCAGGGAGTCAGAAAGACTTGAATTTCACTGGGGGTGGGGGCATTGTCATGCCCATTTTGGGCAGCCCCCACCCCAACATCAATAAAAAAATAATCCCTGGTTTTTAGTGGGCTTTCTGCCCCCCTGGGGGCATATTGGGGGCTACTGCCTCCACCTGCCCCCCCAGGGGTGCATAAAGACTGTTATGCCCAAATAAATATGGGGGGAGCAAAGGCCCTTGCCATTCTACCCTTTCCAATGATACCTCTCCTGTCTTTCTACGTGCTCGGGGGAATGAGGTAGCCCCCTGAGCCCGTGGAAAGTGAAACTGAAATGAGCCTCTTGGCTCATTTCAGTTTCGGTTTCACTGAAATGACGTCAGCACGACGTGCGCACTGATCTTAATTTCAGGGAAAACAAGGGAAGCGCCTCGGGAGCTGGGAAAGCTCTTCCCCAGCTCCAAAGGCTGTTGGGGGTAAAGGGAATCCATCTGGTGCCTGCACCAGAGGGATTCCCTGTGCGAGGACCGCCGGGGGCCATCGTACGCACAAGAGCCTTGGTGGGTGCACCGAAGGGGTTAAAACAAATGCAAATAAATTAATTTTACAACAGCATTTTAATGACCCTCTTTTACAGATTAACATTAAATAACTGAACACATGAAAAAGAACTTTAAGCAGTAGATTAAAAAAATATACCTTTATTGCATAATAACACTCTTAAAAAATAGATTTATATAATGAAACTTAATACTATATAATATTTTAAAAAGCTTATAACTATCTTTCTTAATTATAATTACGAATTTAATGTAAAAACACATTCAAAGACTGTGAAAAGTATGCAATTACAATATTAATGTCCTTGCTTGGAAAATGTGCCAATATGAGAGTCAGAAGAACTTTGCAAATGACTAAGTTCAAACTGGAATGGCATGGTGAGCAAAAAAACGATGGATTTAGGCCCAGATCTCTGTACTGGGGTGAATGTATGATATTGTTCTGCATTCTGTCCATCAACTGTTTTTGCATTTGTCACCCCGAGTGGGACGGGTATGCTCAGACGTGGGTCCCATGCTCTCCATGCCCCTGGAATCAAGCTATCCTGGCTGAAGAGAGGTGAAACCCCGAAACCGGTCCTAGAATGCTTGTTTCCAGTTCAGGGAGGACCTGGTTTAGCAGTTCAGGCTGGACTGTTTCCATGAGGCACAGGGTCAAGACTGATTTGCATATGGCTAGGTTCAAACTGGAATGGCATGGTGAGCAAAAAAACGATGGATTTAGACCCAAATCTCTGTACTGGGGTGAATGTATGACATTGTTCTGCATTCTGTTCATCAACTGTTGTTTTTGAACTTAGGAGATGGACATTCTCAAAGCAAACATTATTGAATTACTCCGTTTTATACTCAAACATAATTTTTTGGAAACATTTTGCAAAGTGTCACCCTTTCCTGTTAATTTACATTACGAAACAAATTCCCTTTCAGAATATTTATGCACTCAGGATACCAGGATATTCTGGGTGAAAAGTTATTCTAACATACATACACTTTAAAAAAATAATTAACTTAAAAAAACCTAGAAATTTGCTGAAAAAACCAAAGGTGAAAGTAATATTACAGTCAGATGTGATAAAAGGATCTTTTTTTTCGAAAAAACCTTAGAAATTCACTGGAAAAAAACACAGATTAAAGTAACGTGATAGTTAGGTGAATAAGCCAGTGAAAATACTAACATTTTAAACCAAAAAGAAACACAGATATTCACCAGTTATAGTTAGCAGAGCTAACTATAACTTGCGCCCCCACCATGTACTGCTTATGACCTCACATATGACATCACTTGTGACTTGTTCTATGATATCTTTTAAGACATTCCTGATGACAAAAGAGTAGTGTTCATGCCAGCAGGAGAGTGGACAGGGAAACTTATGTTTGCTGCCGCCTGATGTGAAAACTGCGTATGTTGGGGGCGCAAGTTATAGTTACCTTACGGCATGGGTTATAGTTTTGTAGAAATACATTACAAGTGACAACAGCCACTTTGAAGCTATAGTTCTGCTTCCAAGAGATAGGAATTGCTTGTATTTTCTGATTGGTCATAACTTTGCCATTGTATGATGAATCTCCACAAAACTTTGAGGACCTGTTTCTTTCTCTGCATTGGCTTATGATGCAATTTTTCATGGTGGTTAGTTTAGGGGTGGAAAGAAAAAAGGATGGTCCCACAACACGTTTTTCCACCAATGCATTTTCCATGGACTTTTTAGACAGATGAAGGGAAATGGTAGCTGGCGAAGATAAAACAGAATTCGATTGGTTAATGAAAGCCCTTGCAACATAGAAAGGCAACCATTCAGTTTAGACAGCACTTTGCTTTTGTTCTGTGTTTTAATGTGAAATATAGGTTATTACTCTTGTTTTAATATAGCCGAAGAAATTAGACAGTTTAGCAAACTCTGTAGAGGTATGCAAAAGTAGCTTTAGTCATTTACATATTGTTATGTAGTACGTTTGCCAAAGTTACTAGAAAGCACTGCAGTACCTATTGAAATATAAAATATAAAATGGATATGACAACAAGCACTCTACAACATGCCACTCCACTCCACTGTATGGCACATCACTCCACTCCATGACACGCTATTCCACTCTATCACACGCCCCTCCACAGTATGACGCTCCAAGGCACTCTATGGCACTTTACGAAATACCACCCCACTCTACCAAATGACACTCAACTCTACGACATGCCACTCCACTCTATGCCATTCCACTCTATGCCCCTCCACTCTAAGACACAGCATGACACGCTATGACACGCAACTCCACTCTACTCTACGATATTCCAATCGACTCTTTGCCACTCCACTTCACTCTACAGTACTCTGTTCCACTTTATGCTGCCCCACTCTACTCCCCTCTGATCTACAACATGACACTGTATGATAAAGCACTCCACTCTATTTATTTGAAAAGCCACTCCAATCTATGATATTGCACTCAACTCTACCACACTCCATATTCCTCTACTCTATAGGACACCACTCCACTCTACAACATGCCACTCCACTCTGCGCCACTACACTGTATGACACAGTACAACATGCCACTCTATGGCAGCCCACTTCTCTTTACTCTATGACATGCCACTTTACTTTACAACACTCCACTCTACTGTATGACTCACCATTCCACTCTATGTCATCCCACTCCACTCTAAGACACTTCACTCCACGACACTCCACGCTCCTCCACTCAACGACTTGGCATGCCACTATATGCCACTCCACTCTAAGCCCCTCCACTCTAACAACATCTATAACATGCCACTCTAAGACATGCCACACCATTCTACTCTACGACATTCCACTACACTCTGTGCCACTACACTGTACTCTATGACTTGCCACTCAACTGTATGACATTCCACTCTACGACACTGCACTCAACTCTATAACACTCTACACAACTTTACCTATGCCACTCCACACCACTTTACTCCACTTTACTCTATGCCACACTAATTCCACTCTACTCCACTACTCCACTCTACACCACTCCACTCTATGCCCCTCTGTTCCACCCCACTGTACATCACTCTATGCCACTCCACTCTACCACACTGTATGACATTCTACTCCAAATTATGCTCCTCCACTCTTCAAAACTCTACTCCACTCTACCGCTCTCTACTGTACAACACTCCACTATATGGCACTCCACTCTATGCCACTCCACTCCACACCACAACATTCTACACCACTCTATTCCACTCTAATTCACTCTATGTCACTCCAGTGTACAACACTCTACTCCACTCTATGCCACTCTATGACACTACACTCAACTAGACTTCATTCAACAAAAGTCCACTCAATGACACTCCAATAGATAAAACTCAACTCATTGAAACTCCACTCTATGACACTCTACTCTACGACACTCCACTCCACTCCACTCTATGCTACTCTACTCTACATTTTTTTAGGTCAATAGGGCAAAACAACAATGCAATATATTATATGATATCATTATATATATATAAATATTTAGAATAAATAGCATTTTTAAAATTTACGGAGGTAACGCAAAAGTAATGCAATATTAGGTTGAGAATCCTCTGTACGGAGGTGCGCTATATATAGTAGTTTTAGGCCAGGCATAAATTAAAACTTTAAGTTATAATTATAAAGTTATTGTAGGAAAGTGCCCCTTTTTGCATGGTTACCCCCCACTTTCTTCCAGACATCTGATACAACCAGACTTGATGTGCCCTGGGTCCCTGCCAATCAGGTTCCCAGGGCCTGTGTTCTTTCCCAAAACTGCACCTTTGTACCCATAATTGGTACATCTCTTGCCGCAGGTAAGCCCCTTGTAAAAGATACAATGGGTACCAAGGGCACTGTGACCAGGAAATGCCTCTAAGGGCTGCAGCACCTATTGTGCCACACTTATAGGCCCTGTATCTTAACACCCACACTCTGCCATTGCAGGCTGCTTGTTTTTGTGCAGAGAAAAGAGAGGAGTTGAAATGGCAAACATCCCTGTGTGCCATGCCTGCAACCCACTGTACGAAGGCTAGGTGAGCCACCCCTCAAGCAGGGTACACTAGCCCTCAGGTGATGGTATAGTGGCATGAGCCCTGTACCCCTAACATGTCTAAGTCCATTCTTGGACATTGTAAGTGTAGTAAAGCAATGAAGATTATATGGTATGGGAGTTGGTCATTATAAACGCCACAGCTCCATAATGGCTTTACTGAAAACTGGGAAGTTTGGTATCAAATGTCTCAGCACTTTAAACCCATACTGATGCCAGTGTGGGATTTAATGTAAAATGCACTCAGAGGGCATCTTTGAGATGCCCCCTGAAACATGACCAGCCCTGGTCTTGTTCCTGAATGGCTGCCCCCCATTTACCACACCAGACTGGATTCTGGACCCCAGGGTAGAGAGCCTCCTCTCTCTTGGTCCAGAAACATAGGCCATCCTGGGCAGAGGTATCATGCATCCTTCCCCAGGATGGCCTGGGTCCACAAGGGGAAGCTTCAAAAGCTTGCTGCCTTTAGAAGCTGTCCCTGCCTTTTGCTGCCCCCAGCAACTGGCTCTCACCGGTTGCGCACCCCACTTTGGGTGGGAGAATCGGTGGGAAAACCAAACTAGGAGGAGAGATGTGCCCACCTTTGCCAACCCGACCCTTCAGGTGGGGAGGCAAGGTGAATCACACATCTTAGTTCCCTCCATCTAGAAGATGAGGGGATTCAACCAATTAGGAAGAGGCTCATGCCTCCCTCCCTCTGGAGGGTGGCATTATTGTGGGTGTACCCACCTCAAGAGAGGGACCCATTGGTCTCGGCCTGCACACAATTTTTAACACCCCTACATTTTGTATTTAGAGGCACCCCTGAACCTTGCCTGCTCATATTTGAGGAGGAAAGCAGAAGGACCGAAGAGCCATGCTGACCCTGGAAGAAGGGAACGCCCACTGCTTTGGACCCATCCCTACTGGACTGCCCTGCCTTCATCCTGTCTACAGGGAAGACCCCGGCATGTCCAGCAGCCTCAGACCCCCAGAGCCCGGAGGACCTGCCCTGCACTCACCTAACAGGCTCTTTCTCCTGTGAACAAGAGATTTCTACTCTACAACATTCCACTCTATGCCTCTCTACACCACTGCAATGTATGTCACTCTACTCTGTACCGCTCCACTCTTCACCGCAACACTTTATGCAACTCTATTCTACTCTAATACACTCTCTGCCACTCCACTATACAATACTCTACTCCACTGTATTCCACTCTGCTATACAACACTCTACTCCACTGTATGTCACTCTACGACACTACATTAAACTCCACTCCACTTGATGATACTCCACTCGATTAAACTCCACTCTATGAAACATCTAACAGGCTCTGTCTCCCGTGAACACTAGATTTGTTCAAGCCAAGACTCATCCACAGAATTCAGAAACAGTCGGCTCTGTGATTCTGCACCACTCTTCACCCGATGCCCACTGTCGGAGCTCGAGTGGCCCAACACCACGAGGAGGTCTTCCCAGTGATCCTGACCTGGTATCTGGTGATCCCCGACCTCCCTCAAGCTTCAAGGCGATGCCTGCAGCCTTAACCTGAAGGGTCCTGTGAAGCTGGTAAAGAAACCTGACACCAAAAGACACCTCTACAACCAACACACCAGTGCCTTGGGTGGCCCAACCGACCGTGTCCAGGCATTCCGCAAGAGACCAATTTACCTCTCCAGCCAGTGGTAACCTTCAGGAAGTCTCCTTGCCTGAGCATGTAGCAACTTTGCCAAACCGAAGGTCTCCATTGGAAACCACAGGGTCTCCAATGTCTTCTTGGCAACCTGCACCTGGCTGCCCCTGTGCCGCTGGTGATGCATCTCCTGTGCTGATTGTTTTCCCCTGCAGTGCTGACCTTAACCCTCAGGAGCTTTGCTCCCACACCCAAATTGCCTGCTCATAAGCAGTCCCTGGCCGAAGGCCCCCTTAGCCCCATTGGCTAACATTAGGCCCTTGCACTCTGAACCCTCCATTCCAGTGCCACTGGTGGTGGAATTGAGTGCCTGCCTAGACCTGGGGGATCCTGGGTCCTAACCCCCAAAGCTCCCACTCCTAAGCCCAGTACTTACCTGTAAATCCAATAACTATTTTTCTCCCATGGGAGCCAATGATATGAGTTTTGTTCCAAAAATGTTCTAAGTGTTGAACTGCTGTTTTGCACGGAAGAAAAGTAACTATACCTTAAACCCTAAACTGTCTTACTTACCTTGTATTGTGAAATCCCCGGTGTGGTATCTCAGCATACCACACTGAGTAGTTGATGTAATCTTAAAGTAATCGAAACGTTTCCCAAAAGAAATTACTGTATAATTCAAACTGCTTTTTGAACCAATTCCATCCTGTAATAGTTGTAAATCCATTCCCAATTGCATTTTTGTGTAAAGTTTTACAATTGAAAGTACATTTTACAGACCTGTGCTAGGTCCTGCTTGGTTCTAGAAATAAAAACATAAGTTTACATTTTTTATACTTACCCAATTGGTCTGGATTCTGTCTCTGAGTGTGTGTAATCAGTCTGTGATTGAGTGAATACAATAAATGCTCAAACATCCTCTGGATAAGTCTAACTACTCGCCCACAAAGGAAGCTGTATTTACCTAATTTAGCCTCTTCTACACCTCTGGGGACTCCCTGGACTCTGTGCACACTATATGTTACTTTGGTATAGTATATACAGAGCCAGCTTCCTACATTAGTGGATCAGCAGTGGGTTAGAAAGCCTTGTATTTATTGACTAACTTAATCAACCTCTGATCACATGACAAGAATCCAAAAATGGACTTTAGTACAACTCATTTTTTCAATTGACTATTTACCAATTTACTAGAAAGTCTTGATAGGGCCTTGAATTAAGTCCCTGTAGCATTTTTAGAGAAAGTAAAAGTCACTGAAGTTATGGGGGAAGTACTTAGAACTTTTTGTGTGTAGGTAACCCCACTTTAGGAAAATAATGAGCAACACAGGGAATATGGCTGAGAAGCACAACCTCACACCTTACTCCAACCAAGGGTTAGAGAGGTAAGGCTTCTCAGTAAGGCTAAAAAAATAAGAACAAGGTCCAACCCTACCAGAATAGGACTTGGAGTTTCTGGCAGAGTCCTGAGGATATGGGGAAGGTAGTGAGATGGATGAGATCTTTAACCCACCACCTCAACTACTTAGGGAAGAAGGGAACTTTAAGTTCCCCACCGCCAAGCTAGGGAGTAGAGGGTCTAGGCATTACAGAGGTAGGCTAAACTCTATACAAGACAGTGACAGCAACTTCACTGAAGAGGAGAACCGTTTAGCAAGGTTGACCAAGGGACTAGAGATGGAGACTAGGCTGCTAGCACTAGAAAAAGAGAGAGCAGGGATTAGTTCCCATCAATGGTGGCAGCAATAATAAGAATCAAGAGGGAGAAGGATCCCATGATCCTAAAATCCCCAAAGGGATTGTCCTTAAACTTGAGGATGGTGATGATATCACCAAGTTGTTCACAACCTTTGAGAGGGATTGTGAAGCCAACAAAGGGAGGAAGTCTCAGTGGGGGGCACTCCTTTGGGAAGTGTTCTCTGGTAAGTGCAAGACAGACTCCTGACCCTTACTGGGGCAGAAGCAGAGTCCTATGAACTTATGAAGGGCACCCTGATTGAGGGATTTAGACCCATTACTGAGGAGTACAGAATTACATTCTGGGGGGCTAAGGAAATCCCAGAGTCAGTCCTGGGTGGAATTTGGAGACTACTCAGTAAAGACACTAGGTGGCTGGTTGCCTGAAAATAAAGTGCAGAATTATGAATTACTTTATTTTTTTATGAAGGAACACATTTTAAGGAACTACATCAATGAAAAGTTCCATAAGCATCTGGTAGACCTAGGTCGAATTTCTTCCCAAGAATTGGGAAAGAAGGCAGACCACTGGGTCATGACAAGGGTAACCAAGACAAGCACTGGGTGTGACGAAAAGAAGGAGGTCACAAAGCCTCCCCAGGGAAAGAGGGTGAGAAACCCAAAGATAAAATACAAGAGTCTTCTAAAGTCTCCTAAAATCCTGGTCAGGGGGGTGGGCCCAAGAACTCTTCACAGCCCACTTGTGGGTATATGGGAAAACACTTTGATCCTGCTAAGGCCCGGTGTTTCCACTGTAACAAGAACGGCCACCGTACTGTTGATCCTGCCTGTCCCTACAAACCAGCCACTAGTCCCCCACCAGTTTCTACTGGTTTGGCAAATCTCCAGATGTGATCAATAGTGTGCCCTGAGCAAATCAGGGTCCACACTGAGGCTGTTTTAGTCTCTGAAGGGGAGGGAGGGTTGGCCACTTTAGCTATCTGGACTCCTAATTGAAAGAACTACCTACAGTACCCCTTAGTGAATGGGACTAAGATAGAAGCCCTGGGGGATACAGGTGCCAGTATCACTATGGTGAGAGACATACTGGTTTCCCCAAAGCAATACCTAACTGGAAAAATATATCCAGTTTCCAACGCTATCAGTATCACCACTAACCATGCCATGGCTACGGTGATTAGGACAGGGGGGTGGGGGGGAGGGCTCTGACCTGAAACAGGTTGTGGTCTCTCCAAAGCTCACCGCTGCCTGTCTGCTTGGAAATGATCTGGAAACCTGAGGTATCAGCATGGGTTGAGGTAGAAAGAAAGACATGCAGCCATGCTGCAAATCCCTGAGATAATGTGTGTTAAAACAAGAGCACAATGTCTAGCACAGGGTGAAAAAGGAAAGTTGGAGCCTAAAATGATGGCCCAAAATCCAAAGAGAAACGGTAGGAAAACTGGTGAAACAGCTATCACACAGCAGATCAAGACCCTCTTCTCATGGGGGTGGGGGATTTGTCAGCCCCAAAGGGAACAGAGCTCTTGGGACCAGGGGGACCCTCTACAGAACAGCTGTGCCTTGGGCAGCAGGTCTTCCCCACCCTTTAAGGCCTAAGGCAGCAAGCTGCTGCACAGTAACAGGGAGATGCCAGTGGCCCCCTCAAGGCCTATTTAGAGGAAAGAATCCTGTAAACTGAGGCCAGAGACCCCAAACCTCGTGCCACTAGGAGAGTGGTTGTACCTCTACTGTATAGAGAGTTTCTACTCACTCTAGCCCATGACATCCCCCTAGCTGGACATCTGGGCCAGACCAAAACTTGGGAAAGATTGGTCACCCACTTCTATTGGCCCCAGATGTCCCAAAAAGTAAAGGAGTTTGTAAGCTCATGTGTCAACTATCAGGCCAGTCGCAAGATAGTAGGATACCCAAAGTCCCCCGTAATCCCACTACCAGTGATTGGGGTCCCCTTTGATAGGGTAGGTGTGGATATAGTGGTTCCTCTTGAGTATCCCACTGCCTCAGGAGACAAATACTGGTGGTAGTGGATCATAGCACCAGGTATACTGAAGCCATTCCCGTTAGGATTACTACAGTCTCTGTGGTAGCCGAGGCCCTCACTGGGGTCTTCACCAGGGTAGGGTTTCCTAAGGAGGTAGTATCAGACCGAGGTTCCAACTTCATGTCTGCATACTTTAAGCACATGTGGGGTGAGTGTGGAGTGACCTGCGAGTTCACAACACCTTACCACCTACAAACCAATGGTCTTGTCTAGTAGAGATAAAATAAGACATTGAAGGATATGATAATGGGACTCCCAGAAAAACTCAAAAGGAGATAGGATGTTCTGTTACCCTGCCTGCTTTTTGTCTACAAAGTGGTGCTTCCGAAGGGAGTAGGGTTTTTACCCTTTGAACTTCTGTTTGGCCACCCTGTAAAAAGACCCCTCTCTCTGGTGAGGGAATGATGGGAGAAACCCCAACATGTACTAAAGCAAGATGGGGTGGACTATGTACTAGGCCTTTGTTCCAGTATGGCAGAGAACATGCAGAAAGCATCCTAACACCTTGAGGCCAGCCAGGAGCTCCAGAAGCTCTGGTATGACCAAAATGCTGCAGTGGTCGAAATCCAACCAGAACAACAGGTGTGGGTTTTGGAGCCAGTGGCACCAAGGGTTCTCCAGGACAAATGGAGGGGTCTTACCCTATCCTAGAAAAGAAGAGAGATGTCACCTACTTTTGATTTGTATTTATTTATTTAAAGAGTTTTATATAGCGCGAACGAGACCCTTGGGTATCAGAGCGCTTCACAATTACATGAGGTAGGTTAAAGATACAATTTGAATATCAGAACGTTTTACAATGATATGAGGTAGGTTAGGTATGCAGCTATACAGTATTAGCAAAAATATATACAGTGACAAGATTAGGTTACCATGTGATGTCAGGAATCACATATATATAATTATTTCCCTAATATGTTTATCTTCAATGCTCCAAATAAAGTTATTGGAACTGCTTATTGTACAAGGTATACTGGGACTTCCAATACAAATGGTTCCGAGTGTCTTTTTCCGTGCATTCTACATCCACGAGTCTCGAGTATTATAGTATCGTAAATGATTATCCCCAGTATAACTGGTGATTTTATCTTTACATACTTCGAATGTGTGTTTTGAGAACATTTATATCACGGTGCTAGTGATGAACTGTTTTGTTTACGAAAGGAACTTATAACTTTCCAGATTTTAGGGTGAATGTTTAGTGTGTTGTTATGGTTTGAATGGATCTATTTGAGAGTGAGGATGTATGAATGATCTGTGTCCAAAATTGTCCATGGGAATCATGGTTTGTTGGATTCTAATGAATTTTGTGAATTGAGTATTTTTCCAATATATGATTTATACATTTATGATATTTTCTAAATAATTTGAAAATAAAAACAAAAATATTAACGTCACAACCTGATTCCTGTTAAAATTTATGTGCATGGTCTAGCAAGAGTGGGCCCTTTATAAACTGACTTAATTGCGTTCAGTTGAAGTATACAGGTACAGCAGATTTTTTCTTGTTCAAGTAGTGTTGATTTATCCCCTACTGCCATACCTTTATTCATTTAGGGGTTCCCCTTTTTCTTAGTGGTTACGAAAGGAACTTACTCATTAGGAAGATCTTCGCTTCCCTCTTGAATTCTGGCGTGTTTGGAGTTTTCCTAATGTTTGGAGGGAGTGAGTTCCAAATTCTGGGGGCTGCTCCGGAGAAAGCTCTATCATACGTTTTCTTCTTCCGGAAGATGGGTGGTCTCAGCAACAGCTCCTTAGCACTTCTGGCAGGTCTGTTTCCCCCTGATAGTTCAGTTTTCTGGGCCAAATATCTTGGTGTTTTGTAGTGGAGCGCTTTGTGGGTAATACATGCCATTTTAAGTTGAATTCTGGCTTCGTAAGGTAACCAGTTTAATGCTTTCAGGTGTGGGGAAATGTGGTCGAATTTCCTCGATCCGGTGATAAGTCTTGCGGCCGCATTGAGACACGCTTTTAGTGGTGCTGTGGAAATTTTTGATAGACCTGCTAGGGTTGTACATCCATATTCAATCCTTGAAATAACTAAAGATTGGACTGCCAATTTGAGGTCTGCCGTAGAAATGAATGGTTTCACTTTTCTAATGTAGTTCAAGTGAAATCTGGCACTTTTTGCCATTGATTTGATGTGGGCTTTCATGTCTAAGTTCTTATCCAGTGTGATTCCTAGTGATTTCGCTGATTCGACTAGAGTAGGGTTGCAGTTTAGTGCTGTGATCATTTTCGTCCATTCTTTCGCTTCTGTCTGGTTCTTTGGTGGTGAGATTAATAGGAATTCAGTTTTTTGTGCATTTAGCTTCAGATGATTGCTAGTTAACCAGCGTAAAGATACTTTTAAAGCCTCCTTCATTAACTTGATGTCTTCCAGAGACGCGATCTTGATGTATATCTGCGTGTCGTCTGTGTACATGTGGTAGGATATGCTTGCATCTCTGAGAATTTCTGTAAGGGGTTCGACATACAGGTTGAAGAGTGATGGAGATAGTGTGGATCCTCGAGGGACTCCAATTAAATTTGGGCATGTTGGGGATAGTGCCTGGTTGACCAGGAATCTTTGCGTTCTGTTCTGAAGGAAGGATTCAAACCATTTCAGCACATTTCCCGACAATCCCATCCTGTCATGAAGCCTGGCTAGTAATTTTTCATAATTTACCGTGTCAAAAGCTGACGACAGGTCAAGACTTTGCGATGTGATGGCTCAGTTGATTTTGCACATATTTCTCAAATAATTTGGCAAGTAATGGAATATTGGTTACTGGGCGGAAGTTATTAGGTTCTCCCGGGTCTGCTGCTAGTGCCCAGGTAGACCTGGGTACTAGCAGGTCCCCCAAAAGGGTGAGACATGTGGACCCCCTCAAACTCTATTGTGACAGTGCTGATGTAACCATGCTGATGGTTACTTATAAGGATCAGGAGACACAGAGGGAACCTCTCTCTGACCTCCTCTCTTACAGCCATCAGGATGGGTCAGTGAATAGAGTTGTCTACTCAGACATCCTCTCTGACCAACAACAGGCTGATTGCATACAGGTTCTGCAACAGTATGTACAGCTCTTTTCCTTGACTCCTGGTCAGACTCCCTGGTGTACCTATGATGTGAACACTGGAGACAGCTTGCTTGTCAAAACCAAAATCTATCTCCAATCTGACCAAGTCAAGGAAAACATCAAGTCTGAAGTCAGCGAGATGCTGGAGTTGGATGTCATTGAGCCTTCTGAAAGTCCCTGGGCCAGTCCATTGGCACTAGTCCCCAAACCTCACCCACAGGGTGGAAAGAGAGAAATTAGGTTTTGTGTGGACTACAGAGGCCTCAGTGCTGTCACCAAGACAGATGCACACCCTAACCCCAGAGCTGATGAACTGAAAAATAAGTTATGGGCTGCCAAATACTTCAGTACCTTGGACTTAACTGCACGATACTGACAGATTGGCATGGCCCCTGGAGCAAAAGAAAAGATAGCATCCTCCACACCTGATGGGCACTTCCAATTCACTGTGATGCCCTTTGGTCTAAAGAATGCCCCTGCCACCTTCCAAAAGGTTGGTGAATCAAGTCATGGCTTGGTTGGAATGCTTTAGTGCAACTTATCTTGATGATATTCCTGTGTTTAGATCTTCCTGGCAGGATCACCTGGTCCACCTGGGGACGGTTTTACAGGCCCTGCAAACTGCAGGCATACCTATCAAGGCGTCCAAGTGCATGATAGGGCAGGGAACTGTAGAGTACTTGGGCCACCTTGTGGGTGGAGGCCAAGTCTAACAACTACAATCCCAAATCCAGACAATTATGGATTGGGAAGGTCCAACAACCCAGACCCAAGTCAAGGCATTCCTTGGCTTAACTGGGTAGTAAAGCAGGTTTGTTAAGGGGTATGGTTCCATTGTGCCACCCCTCACAGAATTCACCTCAAACAAGATGGCCAAGAAAGTGAACTGGACAGTTGGCTGCCAAAAGGCTTTTGGCACCCTAAAAGAGGCAGTGTGCTCAGCCCCTTTTCTCAAGGCTCCAAATTACTCCAAGCAGTTCATTGTGGTAACTGATGCCTCTGAGCTAGGGATTGGAGCGGTCCTATCCCAGACAAATGGTGATGACAAGACTAATCTGTTGCTTTCATAAGCCGAAGTCTACTCTCCAGGGAACAGCGCTAGGGTGCAATTGAGAGGGAGGCCTTTACTGTGGTTTGGTCCTTGAAGAAGTTGAGATCATACCTGTTTGGTCCCTGCTTCCTAGTTCAAACCGACCACAGACCTATCAGATTGCTGATGCAGATGAAAGGAGAAAACCCAAAACTTTGAGGTGGTCAATCACCCTACAGGGGATGGACTTTACGGATGAACATAGAACGTGGACTGCCCATGCCAATGCAGATAACCTTTCCAGACATTTCCACTTAGACAGTGAAGACTCTCTTGGGAAAGGTTAGTCTCATCCTCTTTCGTTTGGGGGGTGTAGGAAAGTGCCACTTTTTACATGATTACCCCCTACTTTTTTCCTGACATCTGATTCAACCTGACTTGATGTGCCCAAGGTCATTGACAATTAGGTTCCCAGGGCCTGTGTTCATTCCCAAACCTCTACCTTTGTACCCATATTTGGCACATATCTGGCCACAGGTAACCCCCTTGTAAAAGGTCCCATGGGTACCAAGGGCATTGTGACCAGGGACGGCCTCTAAGAGCTGCAGCACCTATTGTGCCACCCTTAGAGGCCCTGTACCTTAACATCCACACACTGCCATTGCAGGCTGCGTGTTTTGGTGCAGAGAAAAGTGAAAACTTGACATGGCACACATCCGTGTGTGCCATGTCTGCAGCCCACTGACTGAGGCCTAGGTATATCCCCTCTCTAGCAGGGTGCACTAGCCCTCAGGTAAGTATACAGTGGAATGAGCCCTGCACCCCTACAGTGTCTAAGTCCATTCTTAGACATTGAAAGTGTAGTAAAGCCATATAGAGTATATGGTCTGGGAGGTGGTCAATATGAACTCCATAGCTCCATAATGGCTATACTGAAAACTGGAAAGTGTGGTAGCAAACGTCTCAGCACATTAAACCCACACTGATGTCAGTGTGGGATTTAATGTAAAATGCACTAAGAGGGCATCTTAGAGATGCCCCCTGAAAATAGCCCAGCCTGTGGTTCCTGTAGGAGAGTAGGATCTGCTTCACATGGGTACCCCCACTTTTTGCTGGTGTTTCACTGTTTTTCGACCTTAGTCTGGCTGTGGCCCTGCTAATCAGGACCACAGCCTAGCTGCTTCCTCTCTAAAATGGTTGCATGTACATTAGGTACATATCTAATTGGATTCTGGAGTGTCTTATAAGCCCCTAGTATATGGTATACTATGTACCTAGGGCATAGGTACCTAAGAGGCCTACCAGGGGCTGCAACATGTATTATGCCACCCCAGGGAAGCATTCCAAAATGGCACCACAGGTCTGCTACTGCAGCCTGGGTAAGTGTGTGCTTGCACCCCTTACAGTGGTATAGGCTACCTATAACCACACATATATACAGACACAAATAAACCTATACGCCACTCCTATGGCAGGCCTTGACAATCTTGAAGGCAGAGTGCTTGGTTTTGTGTGAGAGGGTGCCCAAGCATGAGCTGAGCCCCTCTGCAGCTTTCGGAAATATTTCCTTATGGATGTTCTGTGATACAGCCATACCATATACTCTTAAGTGCATTATAACTTCGCGGTAAATTCTAACTTTGGAATGGCTGCATCAAATCATGTTGTGTTTGGTGTCAAATGCTTTGGAATACTACCCCAGTTCTGGCGGCGGGGGTAGCACTCCACCCTTCTAGAGGGAAAGACATGTTCACACTGGTCAAACCAGGTAGCACTTTCCTGAGCCCTGGCATCACAAAATGGATGCCTCTGCCACAGACACAGGTCTGGCCTCCTGCTGCTGACCGAAACTCCGGCAGGGGAGGCCTGGACAATAGGTTTCCTGTCGAAGGGAGGTGTGACCCAGACCTCCCCAGACAGGCAGATGTGTATTGGGGCTGGGCGGGAGCACTCTCTGGTGCTTTGAAGTCCTGAAGTCCTGCACTGGGGGCACGTTTGCTGTCCCTGTGCATAGCCCAGTTCAAACCGGTTGCAGGGGCTACCTGCCCCTGCTCTGGCGTGAAACTGGACAAAGGAAATGGGTGTAACCACCCCTCTTTCCAAGCTCACCCATAGGTGGGGCCTTAAAGTTAGTCCATCCCCTAAACCTGGTATAAGTATAGGAATCCCGTCCCTAGGACTTTAGATTACCCTGGACGAAACTCTGCAACATATATCCTGGACCTTCGACGTTCTATCCTGACTAGAAGACTGAAGAAATCTCCCTTGGGGTCAAGGAGTGACTCCCCTGCTTGGCAGGCACCAAAGAAGCAACTGACCGATCTGCATCGCTGAAGCTCCCGCCGGACGCCTAAGTCTTTGCATCACCAGAGGTGGATTTCCAGACTTCCCCGAGGCTACCCTGAGTCCACAGCAAACCTGAGGCCCGTGGCTATCCTCCTCGTGGGTGATGTGGAACCGTGACCCCTGGACACAGTGAACTTTTGCAGCAACACTATCTGGTCCTCTTCAAAGTTGTGCTTTGGGCTCCGAGTAGCCCCAGCCTTGAGCACCTCCTGCACCGAAGATTGTTGGCCTCCACTCCACGAGTGGGCCAGCACCAAGTGCGACCGCTCGAGGCTCCTTCGCGATCACTAGCCCGTTAGCTAGCAGGTCTCCATGAAGGCAACTCCTTTTCTCATTGGGCTTCCCTGGTTGCTCCAGAAGTGCCCTGATTTACCCTCGCTGGGTGAGTCCCTCAGACCATGCTGGTCTGCACCGCAGTCCTTTCTCTGAATTCCAGTGACTTGCCGTTGCGAAGGCTTGTTGGGTCCAATCTGGTCGCTGACACCGCAGCACTCAACAGACTTCGTGGTACAGCTCGAATCCGGCTCGTGGACTTCGTCGACGCCTCCTGGACCTCGTGGCTGAAGAGTCAAGACACCCATCAACTCACCTGAAGCACCTGACATCTGTGGGCATTGGTCCATCCTGCCCTTGGTCCCTGGCTGGTGACCCAGACTCTGTCCCCTCTGCTTTCAGGTTCCTTCCATTCTAGATCCAGGCTTGGATCTATTCGGACACTTCTCCTCTTCACGGCAGCAGCAGTTCCTTGCAGGCTTCCATTGAAATCGACGATGCGACCCGACACCAAAAGGCACTTATGCACCTGGCTTCCCTGGGTGAGGTAACTCGAGTACTCCGGTGCTCCCGTGGGTGCTAGCCCTAGAACTTCTTAAGTCCAAAAGGGTTTGGTCCTTTTCACATAGATGACTTCATCATAGATGACTTCATCAGTGATGTCATCAGTGATGTCATCTGAGATGTCATCAGTGATGTCATCAGTGATGTCACTGACCATGTCATGAGTGATGTAATATGTGATGTCATCAGCAGTGCATTGCGGGGGCGCGAGTTATAGTTAGCTGAACTAACTATAACAGGGGAATTTCTAGGGTTTTGTACGAGGGAAATGTCCCACTAACTATAACGCCCCTGAAACCTATGGTTTTTTTCAGTGAATTTCTAAGGTTTTTAAGAAACCAATTCCTAACTATAACGTGCATGAAACCTATGGTTTTTTCAGTGAATTTCAAAGGTTTGTTAAATGCTAATTCCTATCTATAACTTATCTCTAAAGATATCATGTTTAATGATTTTCATTGGATTTCTATATTTTTCAAATTCAGTGTGTTAATTTAATTAATTATGTTTTTTTTTAAATAATTTTTTATCACAATTTTTTTAACTTATTTTTTCAATTAATTCTTTCAAAAATTAACAAATATTATTTGTTTTGATTGGGTTTTTCTAACATGTTTTTTATATTTTTAAAAATATTTTTTTAACTATATGTTCAAAACTTAATTTTATATATATTTTTTCCATGTTTTGGGATCCGCGCACCCTATGCACACCGTTCTCGATCCCTACGCGTTAGCATCCGCGCATGGTATGCGTTGGATACGTATTTCGTGCGTGATCGCAATACGACCGGTACGCGACTCCCAGCCTATACGCGACACGTTCGATGTACGTGACGCGGTAGATGCGCGGATCCCGCAAAATATTTAACATTTAAAAAAACATATATATGTATTTCATGTGAATATTAATTGAAGACAAACTCTAAACGCGCTGGGTGCATGATGCGTAAGCGCAGGGTGCGCGGATCCCATGAGACCTGCAATAAAAGAGATTTGATTGGTTCATTACACTTCCTGTTCTAACTATTGAAAGACCCCACCCAATTCAATCATTCTTCTTTCACCTTCTTTGGAGGAGCATCTCTTTGCAGAGAAGAAGATTTTTTCGACTAAGTTTACACTTAGCTCTAACTTTTTTCAACTAAAAATGGCATCAGGGCAGCAGGCATCACCTGCATCTCCTCATTCATCTGAGGATGAATTTTTGGAGGAGGCACCACCCACACCACGTTTTTCATCTGTGGTGTGGAAATTTTTTACGTATCCTGAGGGGCAAACTAAAACCAATGCCACCTTGGTAACGTGCAAGATTTGCAAAAGAGTGCTGTCGCGAGGGGATCCTAACAAGAAATACTTGTGCGGCACGGCAAGTATGATGAAGCACCTAAGGACCCTTCATCCGAACAATCTTGCACGAGAAGAGTGCAAACGGATGAGAAACACTCCTGCTCCTGCGCCTTCCACCTCATCGCAGCCGAGCACTTCAAGAGTGCATCCATCAGCCCAAAACTTGGACATCCGTCCTCAATTTCAATTTTTAAAAGTGCTCTGCACTAAGTGCAATGCGACTTTGTGCTACAGTGAGCAGTCGATCGATCTGATCTGCCGCCGGCAAGAAAGTCACAATTGCTAGTTTTTTTGGGGGTTTTTTTTTTGTTCCCTGAAGTTCATTGTTTGGTTCCTCCTGTTTTTTTATTTTTTATTTTTTTTCCAGAAAAACCAAAAAAATCACAAAATTGTTAAACAAACGAAAAAAAATATATAAAAGAAGAAAGAATAAAAAAAAAGTTCTTCTAAGAACTAACTTTCCTGGTTTAAAAAAAGAGCTAAATTTCTTTGTTAATGTGTGAAAGTTTAGATGAATGTATGTGCAGTACGTAATTGACTGAATGAATGCATTAGTAGCGTATGGTGAATGTATAAGTGCAGAACTATGAGGAAGTGCTGCAGCATCTCACAGTAACCTCTTTAACTGCGGTGTGCTGTAGTACTTCCGAAGAACAGGGATTCAACATATGTACATAAATATGTTGCAAATCTATGCTTCTCTCTGCACGGCTGCTTAAACTGCAGCCATGTGGTGACACAGGCACCCTTGCACCATAATGCAAGGATATCTGTGTCATATGCTGTTTGTTTTTCTGCAGGAAGACACACCTTCCTGCACAAAAACAATGAGAAAATGCATTTTTCTCCTTCAATGTATGCTGAACATTTCAGCATGCATTGAAGATATAAAAATGTGGAGAAATGAAAACAATTCTCCTTGTTGTGCTTTCCTACACCAATTTTAGAATGGTGCAGCATTCACACACATATCGAGATTTATGATTTCTGATAAATCTAGACATGTGTCTTGTTCTATGAGTATTCAGTGCAATCATGCACAACAGCACTTATAGAACACCCTTTCAACGCAAAGTGGTGTGCATAATGAGGTTGTATTTACATGTAGTATAAAAAGTGCACAGAGTGCCTTTTCCTCTCTTTGTAAATATGAAAGAGTGTCTTGCGCAATAACTATGTTACAAAAAGTGACATATTTCCGGTTTTAAAATTCCTTGCGAATGATAGAAGGTAAGCACAGAGTTTTGTCTGCAAAGATGTTCAAAGAAGAATGATTGAAATGGTTGTGGTCCTTCAATAGGTACAATGGGAAATATTATGAACCCCTCAAATCTCTTTTTTTGCAGGTCACATGATATCTGATTATGGTCAGATTTCAAAACTACATAGGTATAAACAGAGTGTTTTTAGAAACGTGTTTTAACTTTGTAGCTTCTTGCAGACCTCCTCATTCTGCATATTGAGACTTAGTTAAACTTACCTTCACAATAATAGGAATAAAAAATGGTATACATTTTTTTCAGATTTTCATTGCAATCTAAATTCATACAAATTGCTTATTTTAAAATTTGGATCTGTGAAAGAAAAGAAAAAAAAATTATAACATGTAATAATACATTTTTTACAACACAGCATAATTTCCACAAAGTAATTTGTTTGCCTTTTTTGCTGTTCTCAGAGTATATTGAATTTCACTAGAAATAGTGATTTCAATCGTACTCATCACTTAATAGCGGGCAAAAAAAAAACAATCAGAAAGATTGTTAAAAAAAAACAACATGCTATTCTCAGTAAAATACCACAAGATACAAATCACACATATATAAAATGCTTATGGCTAACAAAATTTTATAAGTTTAACTTACAAAAACTGTAAATGTTGCCGCTTCAAAATATTCACCGAATCTAAGGATGAATTTTTGGAGGAGGCACCACGCCCACAACGTTTTTCTTCAGTGGTGTGAATTTTTTTACTTTTCCCGAGGGGCAAACAAAGACCAATACCACCTTGGTCACGTGCAAGATTTGCAAAAGAGTTCTGTCGCGAGGGAATCCTAACAAGAAATACTCGTGCGGCACGGCAAGTATGATGAAGCACCTAAGGACCCTTCATCCGAACAATCTTGCACGAGAAGAGTGCAAACAGATGAGAAACACTCCTGCTCCTGCGCCTTTCTGAGTTTCTTTTCTTTTTTTTTCTGCCATGATTTCTCTATTTTAACGTTGAAAAACAGTATCTGTAAAAATGAATCACAAATAAATGTATATTAATAACTTTCAAATTTATACTATTCCATTACTGTACAAACACATATTATATAAAAACTGACTAAGAAACTATAGCCCTGAACCACAAGTGTGACGATGGTTAAAACACTACATGCATAGTGCATACTACTTTGAAGCAGTTCATGCCCTGAAGCCTACCTCACTAAAAGACTGCATGCTAACTGACTGAATGATTACAGTACTATAAGGGGACACACTGGGTGAGTAACAGGGTGTTTGCTAGAAGTGTATGAATACTGACTGGGGAATTGAAGGTGTGAAAGACAACTGTGTAGGTGGTTAAGAGGACTGCATACATAGTGGATAGGCGTTTGAAGCAGTCCATGTGCTAAGGCCTGGCTCACTGCATGAGTACTTGGGTACTGACTGAATGATTAGAGTACAGCAAGGAGAGTGCCTGGGTGAATTTATAAGTGGTTGGCTTTTGGCACAGTGAATGGATTAGTACTTGGTACTGAATGGGTCACTAGAGGAGTGCAAAGGGAGTGACAGGATGTTTGCTGGACTGTATGGATACTGACTAGGGAATTGAAGGTGTGAAAGACAAGTGTATAGTATGTTAGAAGACTGCATGCATACTGCATAGACATTTAAAGCAGTCTATGTGGTAATGTATGGTTCACAACATGAGCACTTTGGAAACTGACTAAATCATCAGACTACTGCTAGGACAGTGCCTGGGTAAAACTTTTAAATTTTCAGTTCTGGTGCAGTGAAGAGAATAGTACATGGTACTGCACTTTAGTGTGAAACCCTGACTCATTTTATCAACCCATAAGCAAAGACTAGCTTCGAATGCTACTAAAACTTGACAACATCACCGGTTTTAAAACAGTTATCGGTCAGCAAATACACGATGTTACCAAATGCTTCTCTCACAATCCTTACCCAAATGCACACAGACTCACAGTGTGATTTTAGACAAGCAACACTATCCTAGGAGTTTACCAAAACTCATTCACTAGTCTAGAAGAGGTAAGGGTACTGCACACAATCAACATATTTAAGTACTGCACTTTAGTGTCAAAGCCTGACTCATTTTGTCAATGCATAAGCAAAGACTGGCTTCTAATGCTACTAAAACTTGACAACATGACAGGTTTTAAAACAGTTATCTGTCAGCTAATACACAATGTTACCAAATGCTTCTCTCACAGTGGTTCCCAAATGCACACAGACTCACAGTGTGATTCTAGACAACAACCACTATCCCTAGGAGTTTACCAAAACTCATTCACTACTGTGGAAGTGGTAAGGGAACTGCACACAATCTACATATTTCAGGACTGCCCTTTTGTATCAAAGACTAACTCATTTAAGCAACGCATAAGCAAAGACTGTCTTCTAATGCTACTAAAACTTGACAACATGACAGGTTTTAAAAGAGTTATCTGTCAGCAAATACACAATGTTACCAAATGCTTCTCTCACAGTGGTTCCCAAATGCACACAGACTCACAGTGTGATTCTAGACAACAACCACTATTCCTAGGAGTTTACCAAAACTCATTCACTACTGTGGAAGTGGTAAGGGAACTGCACACAATCTACATATTTCAGGACTGCACTTTTGTGTCAAAGCCTAACTCATTTAATCAACGCATAAGCAAAGACTGGCTTCTAATGCTACCAATCGTGACAACATGACAGGTTTTAAAAGAGTTATCTGTCAGAAAATAAACGATGTTCCCAAATACTTCTCTCACAGTGGTTCCCAAATGCACACAGACTCACAGTGTGATTGTAGACAAGCAACACGATCCCTAGCAGCTTACCAAAACTCATTCACTACTGTGCAAGGGGTAAGGAGACTACACACAATCTACATATTAAAGTACAGCACATTAGTGTCAAAGCATGACTCATTTTATCAATGCATAAGCAAAGAATGGCTTCTAATGCTACTAAAACTTGACAGCATGACAGGTTTTAAAACAGTTATCTGTCAGCAAATACACAATGTTACCAAATGCTTCTCTCACAGTGGTTCTCAAATGCACACAGACTCACAGTGTGATTCTAGACAACAACCACTATCCCTAGGAGTTTACCAAAACTCATTCACTACTGTGGAAGTGGTAAGGGAACTGCACACAATCTACATATTTCAGGACTTCACTTTTGTGTCAAAGCCTAACACATTTAATCAATGCATAAGCAAAGACTGGCTTCTAATGCTACTAAAACTTGACAACATGACAGGTTTTAGAAGAGTTATCTGTCAGAAAATACATGATGTTACCAAATGCTTCTCTCACAGTGGTTCCCAAATGCACACACACTCACAGTGTGATTCTAGACAAGCACCACTATCCCTAAGAGTTTACCAAAACTCATTCACCACTGTGCAAGGGGTAAGGAGACTACACACAATCTACATATTAAAGTACAGCACATTAGTGTCAAAGCATGACTCATTTTATCAATGCATAAGCAAAGACTGGATTTTAATGCTACTAAAACTTGACAACATGACAGGTTTTAAAACAGTTATCTGTCAGCAAATACACAATGTTACCAAATGCTTCTCTCACAGTGGTTCCCAAATGCACACAGACTCACTGTGTGATTCTAGACAAACAACACTATCCCTTGCACTATACCAAAACACATTTCTTCATCTAGAAGGAGTACTACATTTTAGTGTAGAAACATAACTCATTTCACAAATTCATAAACAATGACTGGTTTCTAATTCTACCAAAATATAAAAACAGCACAGTTATCTGTCTGCAAACACATGAAAAACACAAATGCTTATCACAGAATGGTTTCTACATGCACACACACTGTCAATAAGATTGTAGAGAAAAAGTACTCCCTACACTTTAGCAGGAGAAATACATTAGTCTGATTAAAATCAAAATAGTCTACATACATCCCCTCACAATTAAATAACTCTCCTTTCAAGTTGTTTTGTAGATTAAGAAGTATATCAGTCACACACCAGATATCAGTCACACACCAGATTTTCTTATACAGAATCTCTGCACTGTGCACCTCTCAGCAGAACCAAAGAATGGCAAAGTTTCCCTCTCATTTCCCACACATATACATGTAAACATCAAATCACATTCCTTCCCACATAAATTCAAAAGCAAACACACATTTCTATTGGTTAAACATTTCAACCCTTTCCAAATGACAGAAATTTGAACCCTTCCCCCAATCTGCCTTCTGCCTGTTACCATAGAAACAGATCATGGAACACTGTACTGAGCACACAGGTCACAAGTTCAGCACACAATGTTGCTAATCAAGACAGCAAGTGTGCTTGACTTTTCAACATATCAGCTTATCATATATAATGTTCCTTACAATCAGTTTTTGTTAACCAATAAGAATCATGGGGCAGATGTATCAACATCACCATTTGCGATTCTCAAATAGCGATTTTTAAAGAATCGCTATTTGAGAATTGCAAAACGGGATGTATTTAAAAAATTGCAAACTTTTTGCGATTTCTTAAAATTCCTTAATTGCGATTAGCAAATTGCGAAATCGCAATTAAGGAATACCTGCCCATTCATTCCTATGGGCCAGGAGACCCATAGGAATGAATGGGAAGTAATTCTCAAATAGCGAATCGCAATTTGCTAATCGCAATTTGAGAATAATTTCAAAGGTGCAAGGGTGTCATGATGACACCCTGATGCACCCCTGAAATTAGCATGTGTGTGCATATGGCGCACATACATGCCCTAAGGGCATGTATGAGCGCCACGTGGCACTTTGTAAAATTCAAAAAAGTGTTTTTTGGAAGGAAATCGCAAATTACCACCAACTGGAAGTTGGTGGTAATTTGCGATTTCTTAAGGATAATTCGCACAACTTGGGTGCTTTTTACATATCATTTAAGAAATCGCAATTTGCGATTTCTTAAATGCTTACGCAAAATTAAGAAATCGCTAAATTAGCAATTCCTTAATTTTGCGATGGGATTTGCCTCATACATCCCGATTACCGATTTTTTAATCGCAAACGCTGTTATTTTGCGAATCGCAGCGTTTGCGATTAAAAAATCGTTTGATACATATGCCCCTAGTGTTTAAAAAACAGAAATATACACCCTACCTTTCAGGGTAGAAGGTTGTCAAACAACCAATGATTTCTTGTCTTTTTTCAAAACTGCATCTTAGCCACCATTTAAGAAACATCTTACTTTCCAAACTGCCATTTCATTTTCAGAGACCATCTGAGTGCATCCAGACCTCCTTTCAAGATGTTTAGAGTGTGGATTGTGGGACACAGCTATATTTTCTGGAGCCAAAGGTATGCAGAAAACAAAGGCATTCACAAAGACCTAGGTTTGCCAAATGTAGACATTAAATGGATTGGACAGAGAGGGTTAAAGTGGCACCAATTAATGCCATTGGTGAAATCCTTCATAAATATCCAACACCCTGACCTCATAATAGTGCACTGTGGTGGAAATGACCTAGGCACTTTGACTGGGGTAGGTCTGGAAATCCTTATGAAGGACACCTTTGCAGAACTGATTTCACTTTTCCCCAAAACTGCCTTTGTGTATTCTAACATATGCCAAAGGCAGAAATGGAACTGGTCCGATTATTTTTGTCCACAAATTGAGAAAGCTAGGAAACATGTGAATAAATCTGTTTCTGCTTTTCTACGATACTATAGAATGGGGTCCATTTACAATAACAATCTGCGCTTTCATATGCAAGAGATGTATAGGAGAGATGGAGTACACTTTACTGATGAAGGAAACAGAGTCTTCCTCAACAACTTAGACTCTGTATAGGTACTTAATTATAAGTACCAAAAACTCTCAATGAACACAACGGCTCTTTTTAGAGCCACTCAAGAACAAAACACTTAAGCTTGATCTTTATCTCCCAAAAATGTCAATTTTTTTTTCCTTGGATCCGCGCACCCAACGCGAGATAATCCGTGCACCCAACGCGTTAGGATGCGCGCACCCTGCGCACATTTGGCCTTTTTATTTATTTTTTTTTAAACGGGGCCCCAGGGGGTCCTTCTGGGACCCCCTAAACACCTCTAGAGGGTCAGAGTATTTCCACTCTGCCCCTTTATATGTTTTACACACTTATTCCCCTTGCTTCTTCAGCCTCGCTTCTACCGAGGCAGAAAATGGCCGCCAATAGTTCCTGGTTTCGAATGTAGACAGACACTCAACAGCCAATTAACATTCAGCGCGCGATCGGGAGGGTGCGCGCTTGGTTCGGGGAGGATGCGCTTACGGTGCGGGTAGGGTGCGCGGATCCTCCCCGGCCATAGTTATCACTAACTTTTTTACCCTAATTTTCTCAGGAACTACTGAATAGATTCACACCATTTATGCAAAAGGCATGGGTCTGAACTGAGGACTACCTCTTTGCCAAATTTGGTGTCATTCCGTTCAGCGGTTCAGGCTGTAGCTGCGACAACAGATCCTATGGGAGATTGCATGGGGAAAACGCGTTTTGGGACCCCACTTTTTTCTCGGCCCCTGCTTGATGAATCACCACAAAACTTTCAGGGTAGGAGCAAAGCGGAGCTGGCCAAAAGTTTGGAAAATTTCGCGAAGATTCGTGTACCGGCGCCAGACTTATTGGGAATAGAATGTTGCGGATTTCCTATGGAAAATAGGTCCTAACTATAACTATCTACTGGCGACCGCCAGTAGATAATATATATATATATATATATATATGTGTAACTCCATTTAAACCTAAATCTACCTTTCAGCCCATTTTTTTGCACGATAATTTGGATGTTTACCACGAGTTCGTGACCAAAGATCTGAAAAAGCTATATACATCATCTAATAGGACTTTTCGCAGCAGAAATAAACAGAACCTTAATTATCAGAATCTTATAAAAAAAACTGGGATCTGATACCAATGTAATTGTGAGACAGGCAGACAAGGGCGGAAATGTAGTCCTGTGGCCACGCCAGTTATATATGGATGAAGCGAAATTACAACTTGATGATATAGCTTGTTATCGGAAGAGCAATATTAATGTGGTTAAAGCGGCATGGCAAGAACATTACCTTAAACTCCTTGCTTGGAAGAGTGGAGGATTATTGACAGTGGCAGAATATTGGTTCTTAAAGAAGGAATACCCAGTTATCCCTACATTTTATCTTATTCCCAAAGTGCATAAGAGCACCACAATTCCACCAGGCAGACCGATAATTTTAGCCATCAACAGCATAATGGAAAATACCTCCAAGTACATAGACCTTTTCTTACAGGAGTGGGTTCGCAATTTAGCCTCATATGTACAAGATGCTTCGGACTTTCTCCGCAAAATTGATCATTTAACGTGGGGTGAAGATATGTTCTTGATGACTTTGGATGTGACATCCTTGTATACTTCGATAAGGCACTGTGATGGTCTAAAAGCAACAGAACATTATTTAAACTTGAGACCTATGAACTGCGCAGCACATAACAAAATGCCTATGTCGATGGTATCTGCATGTTTGGAACAGAATGTTTTCCTGTTTGATAATCAGATTTATCATCAGATTAGAGGTGTTGCGATGGGGGCCTGCTTCTCCCCCAGCTACGCATGTTTACACATGGGGCTGTGGCAGGAGCAGGTCCTGAAGGGTGACCACTTGGCTATCATTAAGGAACATGCAGTGATTTATTTGAGATATAGTGATGATTTGTTTTTTGTTTGGAGGGGCACAGAGCAGAGTGCAAAGGATTTTGTAAACTTACTCAATGTTAATTGTTTCAATCTCGAATTTACGTCCTCAATCAGCAAACAAGCAATATGTTTCTTAGATGTTGAGATTTTTGTAGACAACAATGCATTAGCCACCAGACTTTACAGGAAGTTGACTACAGGCAACACTATCTTGCATGCCTCAAGTCATCACCCTCAACACCTCATTCGGAGCATCCTCCGCATCAGGCGTATTTGCAGTTCTGATTCAGAATGTGACATTGCCCAGGAGGCAAGCAAACTAAGATTTCTTGCTAGGGGTTACTCTCTCAAATCAGTTGACTATGCTATTCAGAAAACAAGACTCATTTCTAGAACAGAAGCACTGTCACCAAAGGTTAGATCAGAGAGGTTATTGGAAATGACTCCTAGTTTTCAATCGAGAGTAATTCTTACATTTAGCAGGCAACATCAAGAACTAAGAAAGATTTTTAACCGCAATTGGAGTTTGATCCAGGGCGACCCAGTCATTGGGGGTACCATTAACAGTAAACCAGCTATAACATTCAGAAAAGCATTTTCAATGAGTGATGGGCTAGTAAAAAATAATAGTCATGAGTCTGTCCCCGCAGCTACTTGGATGTCCCAAATGAAAGGCTTCAGGAAATGCTCCAGCTGCAAAGCATGCAAATTTGGTTGCAGCAAAACTCACTTTTCAAGTCCATTCAAATCGACACCTATAGAAATCAATAAAAGACTAACGTGTAAAACCGAATTTGCAATTTATGTGCTTGAATGTCCCTGCGGGCTTAAATATGTTGGCAGCACTAAGCTGCCGGCTCACAAAAGAATATTGCAGCACATTAGGGAACTCTCTAACAAGGATCAGGCCTACCCCGTGGCCAGACATTTTGAACAAAAGCATAATGGCAACCCCAGTTTCCTCCAATATTATGTCATTGACACAGTATTACCTATGAAACGGGGCGGTAATCGGGAGGCTAAACTTCGATTACTAGAAACAAGATATATTTTAGAACTTGAAACGAAGAATCCAATAGGCCTGAATTTGAGTGAGGATTTTATACCTGTTTATAGCTCTTTTAACCTTAAGCCATTCTTTGGAGGCTATACAATGTGGGCTTATGTTGTAATCCTGTAAGGAATTTGGAGACTTTTTGTTCTATAACATCATGAATTATAGGAGTTCCTTCCATCTTTTCCTATAGTTAATAGAAGAAGCAAGCATGGATTTTTTCTGTAGCTTTCTTTCGGGTTCCATAATGAGAAGAGATACATTACGAATTTGAGTGGGCATAACTACGTATTTCATGTAACTCATAATTTAATTTCATATGAAGAAAGGAACATCAATAAAGATTTAAAGAAAAGTAAACAAAAATGGAAAATAACAATAAGAACTCCAATCTAGTTGGTAACAACTTATGGATAGTTTTTTAGATTAATTTTTTAGTCATACTCTTGGTGTGGGAATTGCAACGAGACAGGGTAGATATTCCTTGCCTTGAATGTCATTGGGTGTTTTTTAATATATACAATCAAATTTTGTTTTATTTACACCCAATGAGTTTTAGCAGGAAACTTTGGGATTATATTGTAAGGTGATTTTATGACCATTATGGCATATATTAGCCCACTTGGGCATGATCTATTGAACAGAAGGACAGCATGCATTTTAACACCTGGCATTGCATGTGGGTAAAACTGTTATGAAATCATCACATTGCACAATTAATTATTAATTTATTCTTCATAAATAGACATATTTGGCTCAATTTTTACAGCTGTGGTATTTTATGGATATTGCTGTATTTATGTGGTTTTTTATATATCTTAAATATTTATTTCAATACTAATATTTATTCATATATATATTTATATTTATATATTTATATGTCTGTAGATGTATGAAAGAGTCATGTTATATTTTGTTCTATAATGTGCAAAGTACCTCATTCAATAGTATTATAATGAGGAGAGAAAATGTTGTGTGGTTGATTTCAATAAGTAACTTTTCGCTGTCCAAGACAACATCGCACTAAGGTCATATCCGGAGGTATTTCCCTTTAAAAGCTGTTATTTCCCTTTGCAACGCGTCATGTGATCAAGGCCCAAGTGGGGGCTGAAACGCGTCATGTCGGACAGGCTTGATGAAATTCCAATAAACTAAACTTGATTGGCACTGATCCTTGGGTCCGTTCTTCGTCTTTTCAACAAAGGCAGCAACTTAGACGATTTTACCTTTATATATATCAGTGCACTCTCACGGAAGCAGGCAAGCCGGGCCCCGAGGTCGCTGGAGGGCAATCCGGGTTCTCAGGTAAGCCTGTGAGTGAGTGTTGTGCGCGTAACGCGATCCCTCATAGTGGCTTGTGGGAAAGGTAGTTCGCAAACTTTCATTGCGAGCAGTGGGCGCCAAAGACTGACATATAATTTACAGCGATGGCAGAGGAGTGGGTTAGAAGACGGGAGGAAGAGGCCCTTGATATTTTCAGCGATGTAGACACTGGTGGGTCTTCAGCTACTGGCAGCAATATATCGAGAGATTCACAACCAGTGAGTGATGTCAAGAGGCTTACACATGAGCTAGAGAAACTGAGGAAGACGGAAGTCTCCAAATGGTGGGAGTGTAAATCTTTGCAGAGATACTTAGACGTTGGACGCATTCCAAGGGGTTTGAGAATCCTAATCGCCCCGACATATGAGAACCCCGATCCCGCAATGCTACAAATGTGGGCGGAAAACAGCGCACAGTCATCGAAAAATATGTTGCAAATTTTGATAAAATTCGCTGCAAGTGATTGTGAAAAACTAATGGAAAGAATAAATGAAATCCTTAAGCAACTGCAAGAATTAGAGAACCAGGATGAAGTTACCAAATTACTCACGGAAATTGAAACAAAGTTATCCAAACATGAACAGACCATAAAAGAACGAAAAGCTATGAAGTTCCAAAGAGATAGGAACGATTATCTCCAAGGAAGAATTTATACATTTTCAAAAAAGTTTGATAACATCAGAAGACAACAGTTATCAACATCGGCAAATAACATCCCAAGAATGAGTGACCCAAGTGAGTCAGAATTAAGTTCTGAATTGGAATCAGATCCTGAAGGTGCAATGGCTAAGGACTCAATCCAGAGTGCTCCCACACCAATCCAAGAGTTTGGTTTTTTACGTCTAGAAAGAATTATGAGTCTCAGACCACGAACGTCAAGACCAGAACCAACACAGAAAAATCAACCAACACAAAAACAAAAACAAAATCAAGGCGAAGGAAAAACCGGAGGTGGGGGAAAAGTGCAGCAAAAAACCGGAAAATCAACATACAGAAGGAACAACCGCAAATGAATAGCAATGAAGAATCAGATAACACAGTGATCAATTTAAGCAAGATGGATATCACAGAAAAAGAAAAAAAGATTCTATCATTAGGACTCTCATATTGTACCGTCACAAATTTTGATTACACTCAGACGAGAATAGATCTATTTCATTACATCAGGAATTTGAAATTGTGCAAATATTTCTATAATGTAAATAGGAATCAGACACTAATGCCCTCGAAGGACAGCACCGAGCCCGCTACCAATATTTTAACAGTAGCAGACATGCCTCTTCTTCAACATCTAGAAGAATTGAATCAAGAGATAAGTCAGATATCTCCTACTGATGCAGCCACAGGTTCTAATATAAATATATTTTCAAAAACGCAAAGTCCCTTTAAACCGAAATCAATCTTTCTACCAATGATGCCTAGAGATGGCATAGACATTTTTTCAGAAAATGTGATTAAAGATCTGAAAGAACTAGCCACAATGAGTAGCAAGCAGTTCAGAACAAGTCTGAATAAAAATATCTTTGAATACAACAATCTAATGAAAAAGATCAAATCCAGGAATGACATCATGGTTAGATGGTCGGACAAAGGTGGCAATATAGTCCTGTGGCCTACAGACATGTATCAGCAAGAAGCAATGAAACAACTTCAGGACCAAGACTGTTACTGTCGCATCAGCTCTACATACTCAACAGGAGTTAAAGAAAGATTTCATGTAGCACTATATGATTGGAAGAGAATGGGTTTGTTATCTAAGGAAGAGATGGAGTTTTTAAAGAATGATTTCCCAGTAACACCGGAATTATATCTCATTCCAAAAATTCACAAAGATCCACTAAGTCCCCCTGGGAGACCGATCATCTCAGCTATTGGAGGGCTATTTGAAAATACGAGCAGGTACATTGACCACTTCCTTCAGCCCTTTGTTCGGAGTCTACCAGCATACATAGGAGACACTAGAGACTTTTTGAACAAAATTGACAATCATCTATGGAGTGACAACTATGTGTTTTTTACGTTGGATGTACAAAGCTTGCACACGAGTATCAGGCACAAAGACGGTTTGAACGCCATGGCTTTCTTTCTAAGCAAAAGAGAAATGGAACTTTACCAACACACAGCCATGTTATTGGACATGTCACAATGGTGTTTGAACAATAATTTCTTTCTGTTTGATAGGTTGTATTATAAACAGATCCAAGGTACAGCCATGGGTACCTGCTTCGCCCCCAGTTATGCTAATTTGCATATGGGCTGGTGGGAGGAGCAGGTACTCAGGCATCAATACTCGCAAGAAATGTCAAACAACATCAAATTGTATACCAGATACATAGATGATATTTTTATTTTGTGGGAAGGTACTGAAGAATCTGCTATCAAATTTGCTATTGATTTAAACCAAAATGATCTAAACCTAAAATTCACATGCACTACCAGTAATGAGATGATTCATTTTCTAGATTTAGAAATATACCACAAGAATGAAAGGATAGAGACAAAAACATTTAGAAAATTAACATCAGGGAACTCCATACTACACGCTAGTAGTTTCCATCCAAATAAACTTATTCACAACATTCCATATGGGGAATGTTTGAGGATGAAAAGAAATTGCAGCTCTGTCACCTCTTTCAATCAAGCTAAGAAAGAACTCTTTATCCGACTTAGTCATAGAGGATATAATGAACCAATATTGACTAAAGCAGAGAATAAAAGTGCAAAAATTCAGAGAATAGAGCTACTGAAACCAGACAACAAGAAAAAGTCAGAAGAGACAAGAGATTATCATAAAAAGACACCCCCCAGACTCATCACTGGTTACAATCTCTATCACAACAACCTAAGAAAAATACTGCTCAGACATTGGCCATCAGTACGGAATGATCCCGTAATAGGCGAGTTATGTAAAAAACCACCGCAAATTACATATAGACGGGCCAAATCCATGCGCCAAGAACTTGTCTGTAACTCCCCTAGAGCGAGTGCCAAATCTGAATGGCTCAAACCGCAAAAAGGATTTTTCAAGTGTGCAAAATGTAAGGCATGCAAGTATGGGAGTAACACCCGTAGCCTTACACTACCATTCAGGAACACTCCGTTTGAAATCCGCAGCTACTACACTTGTAAAACCGATTTTGCGGTTTATGTCTTAAGGTGTTCTTGCAATAAGTTCTACGTTGGTAGTACCATTCACCAAGTACACGTAAGAATATTGCAGCATCTTCGTGCCATTAACAAGGATGATCCAACTTATCCGGTGGCCCGACATATAAACACCATACATAATGGCAGAAGTGAAGACCTAACATTCTTCGTAATAGACAACATCCCTAAGAACAACAGGGGAGGGAATAGATTGTTGTCTCTACGTAAATTGGAATGTAGATATATCATGTTACTAGACAGCAAAATCCCTACAGGATTGAACGCTGACGAAGCTCTAAGTGTACATCTGCAATAAGTATTGTACTTTAAATCAAGTTAATTTAGAAAAGTATGGGTTCTATTTCCTCTCTGTTTATCCTAATCCACTCCACCCACACAGGTAGTACCTTAGGCATGCAGATATTCGTTTCTTTCTCTCTTTTTGTTGTCTCCCAACCAATGTCAAAAGATCGAATAACAGAGTCACATGTTATCACTACCCACTAGGGTCAAAATTTAACATAGTTGTATACTTTGTAGTCGACTACATGCAAGTTCTAATGTATGAGTACTACACTCATATTTGTTGTGTAAAAGAAATTTTATTTTTTATTTTCTTGTTGACATAAAGAAAATAATTTTTTCTATGTCTATCACTAAACGGTTGGGTAACTATGGCAACAAAGGATTTAAATAATGTGGTAATTGTGCTGTACCTGTGTTCAGTGACCAAGGCGGCGAGTCCGTCGAAACGCGTTTGGCCATTTTGCTGTAAATAAATATTTTTCTTTGACGAATTTCCCACGGAGTCAGCGCCTCTTCATAAACAGCTTGAATTGGATTGTTGAAAATATATATATATATATATATATATATATTCACTGAAAAAACCATAGGTTTCACACATGTTATAGTTAGCTGGACATTTCACTCGTAAAAAACCAATGAAATTCCCCCGTTATAGTTAGTGCAGGCAACTATAACTCACGCGACCGCAATCCTCTGCTGATGATGTCAGATATTACATCACTGATGACATATGTGTCTTTATGAAAAATAAATATTTGTAATATTTGTATAGCTAAAGATACAGTATTAGCATCAACAGAGGATTGCGGTTGCGTGAGTTATAGTTGCCTGCACTAACTATAACGGGGGAATTTCATTGGTTTTTTACGAGTGAAATGTCCAGCTAACTATAACATGTGTGAAACCTATGGTTTTTTCAGTGAATTTGCAAGGTTTTTTAAATGCTAATTCCTAACTATAACGTGTGTGAAACCTATGGTTTTTTCAGTGAATTTGTACGGTTTCAATTTTTTTTTTGAGATTTTTGGTAAACCTATGTATAAAATAATATATGTACTATATCCTGCATTATGGAATGGTTAATTTTTTTTTTAATGCATTTTTTTCCGTGCGCGTACGGTAAGCTGACGCTACGCGCTCCGTACGTCATAAGTACGGTGCGCTTACGTGATACGATGCGCGTACGGTAAGCTGACGCTACGCGCTCCGTAATAGTTACGCGAAGTTCGCGGAATTTCTCCTCGCGGAATTTCTCCGTTTACGCCGTTCGCGTACGCTACGCGCATTCGGCGATTTTTTGAAAAAAAATTAAAATTAATTTTTGCCCTTGGGGGTCCTTCTGGGACCCCCTGACAAAGGCTAGGGGGTCAGGAACTGTCCAGCCTGCCCCCTTTTCACGTTATCCACCTTTGTTTTTCACCCCCTCAGACTGCGAGAGACAAAATGGCGGCCGACACTTCCTGGTTTCGACCGATTCGAATGTTTACTGAGATCTAACAACCAATCAGAATCGCGCTCGTGCACGGCGGCGTGCGCGTACGGTAAGCTTACGGTACGCGCTCGGAGCGCGCCCATAGATATATATATTGATTTAAATGCTATTTTCTCAGGAAATACTGAACAGATTTACACGAGACCTTCAAAAGGCACATCCCTGACCTGAGGGCTACCTCTCTGCCAAATTTCAAGTAATTCTGTTCAGCCGTTCGGGCTGTAGCTCGGACTAAAGGTCCTATGGAAAAATGTATGGGGAAAACGCGTTTTGGGACCCCCCCTTTTTCTCAGCCCCCGCTTGACGAATCCCCCCGAGACTTTCAGGATAGGAGCGGAGCGGAGCGCCCCACCTATTTTGAGAATTTCGCGAGGATTCGTCAATCGGCGCCAAAGTTATTCCAAATAGAATGTTGCGGATTTCCTATGGAAACACGGTCCTAACTATAACTATCTACTGGCGACCGCCAGTAGATTTTATATATATATATATATATATATATATATATATATATATATATATATATATAATCCGCAAGAGTTACCCCAAAAGAAGAGCTCTCAATCAGGTTTCTTTTCGAAGCATCATTTTAATGAAGGCTGCATCGGTGAAAGTGAAACATCCTCAGCAAATGGTAACAGCCTGACGCGTTTCGTGACTCTTCACTTCTTCAAAGGCTTGGAAGCGGGATTTGCGAACCTTGGGCAGTCCTACAATTTATTCGATCTCCAGCCCCCAGTGGGCGTGGCCATCCGCACGGCCTGCTGGAATCTGTAGTTTGCCAATATGATAAAACTTCTGTGAGCTGGCACGCAGTCCTGAAATTAATTGCAATAAAATCCACAGTGGGTTGTTGAGCCATGTAAACTAAAAACCGCTGCATCTTTTCGCCTTCATTGCCAAATACCTGTCCCAAAGCGCAAACGCCGCTTGTGGCGTTGCGAGGGTCCGTATGAACACGGCGGAGCTCTTCTACGGCTGGGTCAGCCGTTATAATACAATCCGCAAGAGTTACCCCAAAAGAAGAGCTCTCAATCAGGTTTCTTTTCGAAGCATCATTTTAATGAAGGCTGCATCGGTGAAAGTGAAACATCCTCAGCAAATGGTAACAGCCTGACGCGTTTCGTGACTCTTCACTTCTTCAAAGGCTTGGAAGCGGGATTTGCGAACCTTGGGCAGTCCTACAATTTATTCGATCTCCAGCCCCCAGTGGGCGTGGCCATCCGCACAGCCTGCTGGAATCTGTAGTTTGCCAATATGATAAAACTTCTGTGAGCTGGCACGCAGTCCTGAAATTAATTGCAATAAAATCCACAGTGGGTTGTTGAGCCATGTAAACTAAAAACCGCTGCATCTTTTCGCCTTCATTGCCAAATACCTGTCCCAAAGCGCAAACGCCGCTTGTGGCGTTGCGAGGGTCCGTATGAACACGGCGGAGCTCTTCTACGGCTGGGTCAGCCGTTATAATACAATCCGCAAGAGTTACCCCAAAAGAAGAGCTCTCAATCAGGTTTCTTTTCGAAGCATCATTTTAATGAAGGCTGCATCGGTGAAAGTGAAACATCCTCAGCAAATGGTAACAGCCTGACGCGTTTCGTGACTCTTCACTTCTTCAAAGGCTTGGAAGTGGGATTTGCGAACCTTGGGCAGTCCTACAATTTATTCGATCTCCAGCCCCCAGTGGGCGTGGCCATCCGCACGGCCTCAATCAGGAAAGAAACCTGATTGAGAGCTCTTCTTTTGGGGTAACTCTTGCGGATTGTATTATAACGGCTGACCCAGCCGTAGAAGAGCTCCGCCGTGTTCATACGGACCCTCGCAACGCCACAAGCGGCGTTTGCGCTTTGGGACAGGTATTTGGCAATGAAGGCGAAAAGATGCAGCGGTTTTTAGTTTACATGGCTCAACAACCCACTGAGGATTTTATTGCAATTAATTTCAGGACTGCGTGCCAGCTCACAGAAGTTTTATCATATTGGCAAACTACAGATTCCAGCAGGCCGTGCGGATGGCCACGCCCACTGGGGGCTGGAGATCGAATAAATTGTAGGACTGCCCAAGGTTCGCAAATCCCGCTTCCAAGCCTTTGAAGAAGTGAAGAGTCACGAAACGCGTCAGGCTGTTACCATTTGCTGAGGATGTTTCACTTTCACCGATGCAGCCTTCATTAAAATGATGCTTCGAAAAGAAACCTGATTGAGATCTCTTCTTTTGGGGTAACTCTTGCGGATTGTATTATAACGGCTGACCCAGCCGTAGAAGAGCTCCGCCGTGTTCATACGGACCCTCGCAACGCCACAAGCGGCGTTTGCGCTTTGGGACAGGTATTTGGCAATGAAGGCGAAAAGATGCAGCGGTTTTTAGTTTACATGGCTCAACAACCCACTGTGGATTTTATTGCAATTAATTTCAGGACTGCGTGCCAGCTCACAGAAGTTTTATCATATTGGCAAACTACAGATTCCAGCAGGCCGTGCGGATGGCCACGCCCACTGGGGGCTGGAGATCGAATAAATTGTAGGACTGCCCAAGGTTCGCAAATCCCGCTTCCAAGCCTTTGAAGAAGTGAAGAGTCACGAAACGCGTCAGGCTGTTACCATTTGCTGAGGATGTTTCACTTTCACCGATGCAGCCTTCATTAAAATGATGCTTCGAAAAGAAACCTGATTGAGAGCTCTTCTTTTGGGGTAACTCTTGCGGATTGTATTATAACGGCTGACCCAGCCGTAGAAGAGCTCCGCCGTGTTCATACGGACCCTCGCAACGCCACAAGCGGCGTTTGCGCTTTGGGACAGGTATTTGGCAATGAAGGCGAAAAGATGCAGCGGTTTTTAGTTTACATGGCTCAACAACCCACTGTGGATTTTATTGCAATTAATTTCAGGACTGCGTGCCAGCTCACAGAAGTTTTATCATATTGGCAAACTACAGATTCCAGCAGGCCGTGCGGATGGCCACGCCCACTGGGGGCTGGAGATCGAATAAATTGTAGGACTGCCCAAGGTTCGCAAATCCCGCTTCCAAGCCTTTGAAGAAGTGAAGAGTCACGAAACGCGTCAGGCTGTTACCATTTGCTGAGGATGTTTCACTTTCACCGATGCAGCCTTCATTAAAATGATGCTTCGAAAAGAAACCTGATTGAGAGCTCTTCTTTTGGGGTAACTCTTGCGGATTGTATATATATATATATATATATATATATATATATATATATATATATATATATATAAATATATATATATATATATATTTTGGCTCCTTTGAAAATGGAATTCACAATGTTTTTGCAGGACTGTACCTGCAAACCTCCCACTGTCTTACATTTCCAGGCAACCAGGCACATTTTTGTAAATTTCAGAATGTCATAAATCAATGCCCATCATAGGCTGTGGATCTGTGGGTACAGACTTACAACTGTCTTTAAAATTTGGGCCCATAGCTGCAAAGTATACTTATATCAAATTTGACACCTTAAGATAATGCTGGATTTCAATCATGTTTCCTTTTAGACTTTTAATTTCGCTTTTAACTTTGTAAACGTGGATTCAAAAACAGCAGCATGAAAAGTGTGATTGGCTAAAAAGGGCTGAATTAAATCTTCTGAAGTATACCATGTTGTACATATTTAATATATACTACTAATGTAGCTTTAAAATGTCTGAATATTTCTATGGTTTATTTAGCTTCATTTAAAACATTTAGGGCCTGCTTTAGAGTTTTGCAGATGGGTTACTCCATCGCAATGTGAGGGATATCTGTATGACTTATTTCAAGTGCATTATATCCTTCGCAACTTGTAAAAAGGCGCAGGAGATATTCATCACTTTGTAACTGAGTGCCTCATCTGCTAACCTCTAAACAAGGCCCTTAATTTCTATTATCTATCTACCCCCTTGTGTGTTCCCTGGTTTATTTTACCTGCTTGAATACTTTTTTAGTTTTAGGGCCTGATTATGAGTTTAGCCGTCCTCCTGTCAGCCCACCACCACCGCGCTGACAGGACTGCCAAGCCTGTACTGCACCCACCCACCGGAATACAAGAATAATCCATGGTAGGTGGGCGGTGCTGCAACAGTCTCACAGCGGTAGTCTGTTATGCTCATAGGAGAGCCTAACATGCAGACCGCTGCTGTGAGAGCGCCGACTGCATATTCCTGCATGGTGTGGCAGGCAGCATGTTGCGCATGCCATGCCGTGCAGCAACATAGGTGCAAATCCAGGTGGCACACCATTGCCCCACCTGCATACATCCCAAGACCCAGGAGCGGCAGGGGCCCTTTTAGGGCCCCCTTACTTGCCCTGTCTGCCACCCTTTTCATGGCAGACTCACTGCCATGAAATGGACGGTAGTCAGGCAACTCATAATATGCTCGGAGGTGCTTCAGCGGCACCGCCAGCATATTACTGCTCTTAACCGCTGGGCCACCACCAAGGGATCCGGAATAACGTTGGACACGGCGGTCCGACCACCACATTTAAAATACTGCGGGCGGACTCTCAGTGGTGGCGGTGGTCGGACTACCACTGCAAGTAGGGCAGTCCTGTGGACTTCCGTACACATAATCAGGCCCATACTCTTTTCATCTAGTGAATCCGTTCATACTTGGCAAAACCGTATGCACTTGCTGCAGTTTAGCTAGCCACCTGGTAAAGTGTGAGTTGCTTGCTATTTTCCCAACTGCTGGCCAAATGCAACAACATCTGTATTATTTAGCCATTGACTGAGAATTGTGCTATGAACCTGGCAGCTAGCAAAATAGGCACCACTTCGGCCCACATTATGACTCAGATGGAGCAGTACCTCAGTGTGGGCTATTGCTCTTCCTGATCACGACTGGCCCGGTGTTCCTGCACCCAGTTTTTACAGCAGCAGTTCCTGCACCCAGTGGTTGCAGGTACTGGAACACCCAAGCTGAATTTATTATCTGTTAACTCTGGTTGGTAAAATAGCATGAGGCTTTGTATGCAACAACGGCCTGCTCTATCATTTTGTTAGGTGATTGGGAGCATACTACTCTTCATCCTGACAGTGCACCTTTTTAACCCTACACCCACCCACCCTCTCAATGCCTCGCCCCATACTAAGCACCCACATTTACTACCTGCTAACACTGGAACAGGAAAACAGTGCAGACTTTAGTCCGGATCTGCAGTTATTCCTCATTCAAAATTCGAGGCTCAGCTTTGCAGTAGTATTAAGTTTCAGATTATGGGGATCAAATGTATCAGCCTGAAATACTAGTAATCCTGGCAGAGGAAATGCTGATATTGCATGTTGTGGTTTAAACTGTTTATATTCCACAGTTCAGAATGAGGGATAATGTACAAATACTGTAAATCTTTAATTTTTCTATGGTGCAAATCTTGCAATGTTGTGCTTTTTCCATGCACAAATTTTACTTGAATATTGGATGAGTAAAAACATCCGGATAGGTGCAAACTTTGTGCACTAATTGCAGTACCGATTAATCAAACTTCTATTTGTTCCCTAATCAGGATTACTCTGGCCATTAAAAAAAAAAGGCTGTGGGTATTATTTGTCTAGTGAGAACACAATTCAATAAATATCATTCTTTATTTAAATTTTAGCAAGGAGATTCATAAAAGGAAATTCGTGGTACAATGGAGACTAGACTGGAAACCAAAGGCAGTCCTGGCAAATGTGTGATTTCATCCCATATAATACCGGGTCTCAGGGATTACAGTGAGCAGGCATCACACCCAGGCAGCATGAAGGTAGTTCTCCCCTAAGAAATGTTTGAGAAAAGGAGGGAAAATGGTGTAACTTTTTCATTGTATATGGAAAGCCCAACACTTTCAAAGCATAATATATTATGGGGCATATGTACAAGGAGTTAACGCCACATTAGCGGCACTTTTCTGATGGTTTTGCGGCAACATTTTTATCGCCTTATGTACCAGCTGCCACTAACCTCTGTTTCCGGTGAAAACATCCATTATAAAGATCGCCACTTCTGTTAGCGATAATGACATTCAAGGGAGGCGTTTCCGTGCAAAAAACAGCCGCTAACCCCGCTTAGCGATATTTAGAAGGGGATTCCTTAAGTTTGGAGGGCCAAAAAAACTGCCTCTAACTGCAGTTAGAGGCAGTTTTTTAAGACCAGAAAATAGCTGGTCTTAAACATGGAGATAACCCTTGTGGACTCATTTCAGTAGGTTTTGTTGGTGGACCGTACTGCAAGCAATGTTGCTGCGCAGCCATGCGACAAAACTACAGGGCAGGACTGCGCACCATCAATATGATAGTGCGCATTCATGTGCCTCACTCATTAAAAGTGTTGCAGCGCTGCAACAAGACAGCGTTGCAGCACTTTTCACTATCCCCTTCTTGCAACACCACGGATGCGCTGTATTTACTGGACAGTCCTCCATGACGCAAGTAATGACAGATACGTCTGGAATCCTGACGTATCTGTTTGCGCTAAAGTCACCTGTTGCTGCAGTTGCGGCACAACCATGACGCAACTCCAGCAATGCATGGGACCAGCCTATCCCTGTGGCACTGTGTCACCCTTACGCCTGCCATCATGCAGGCGTAAGGTACTGACGCAGTGCCGTTCTCGAGGGGTGCCTGGGTGTCGACCCAGTTGGAGATCCATCGGTAGCGGTTGCGCGCTGCAGTGTCATAGTGGTTTAAATGTTGGCGGAGTGGTGGTGCTGAGAGAGTTGACGAGATGTACTTCAGGTGGCCTTGATCCAGCTGCGAGGGGGGCGATGATGGCGGTTGTGTATGGTGGGCATGGTGAAGCTGTGATGTATACAATGATGGTCGGTCCAGGAGAGTACGGTGGTGTGGCTGTAGTTGAAGGTCCCTATGGCGGAGGAGATGTGCTCGTCCATGTCTCCTGCTATGTGGCTTGCTGCAGTGACTAGCTGCTTGAGTCTGATGTTGGAGAGCTACCCTAGGAGGGGGCAGTGTTCTGGTCACCGGGGTTCTCCAGGTGGAACTTGAGTTCGCCGAGTAGGATGTCGTCGGTGGATGGGAGAGCCTGGTGTGCAATGAGGTCTACAATGGTATTGGAGAATGGGTGTCCATGTGCCCAGGGGGCCTGCAGATGAGGGTGCCACAGAAGATGGGGTTGGTCCAGATCGGGAAGTTGAGGTGTTCCATGGTCACCGTTGGGTCATTAGAGTGCGTGCTCATGCTTCTGTAGGTGATGGCAATGCCGGCTCTTGGACGGTCGGGGTGGTCCTTGCGGGTGATTTAGTAGCTGTCAGTGATGGCGATGGCGATGTCCTGTCCGGAGCAGATGTTGGTTCTGGCAGGCGATGTTGCATCCAGGGTTGATGGCAAGGCAGGTGCTGGCACCTTAGGGGTGGAGTGTCGGAGAGGAAGGGTCCTTGGTGCTGAGCGCGGTCCAGGGGAAGACGGATGCAGACGGGCTTGCCTATGGCTTCCATTTGGCACGGGAGATGTCCATTACAACGCAGGCATTACATCGTAATCCCTTTAGAATGCAAATCCCACAACGCAGGTGCCTTAACATCGCATCCTATTGCAACGCATTATGAGGTCAGTAATGGGGTATTTTTAATTTTTAGGGTGGGTATGGGTTTTGGGTGTCGGAGATGAAATGTGGGGTGTATTATGGGGTAAAATTCGAAATTTGGGATGTGTTTTGGGGTCAACCATGAAAACTGGGGTGTGTATTTGGGTCAAATATGAAAATTGGTCAAATATGAAAATTGGGGTGTGCATTTTGGTCAAATATGATTATTAGGGTGTGTTTTGGGGACTCAAAGATGAATTTTAGTGTTCAGGGTGTGCTTTGGGGTGCAAGGGTCAGTTTTAGGGTTGCACTCACTGAAGTGGGAATAGTAATGTTTACATCTCTGCAATCCAACACCTTCCCTACTATTGCAATATGCCTAGTATTAGCATGCATTGTAATGAAATGCGTTATATTGGTATGCCTCGTAACTCCATATATACTTTTGGCACACCAGTGGTATGCCCACTGCGCATGGCCGCACAGCGGTCGCCATTGGGAAGTGCTGCAGGGGGACTGGACAGCTGGGAGGTGGGAAACGCCGGAAAGAACACTGGATGGGGCTTGGACGCTGGGGTGTGTGAGCGGGTGTTGTAAATATTTAAATGAGAGAAATCGTACCTCGAGGCCGGGTCCCTTTTTTTCTTTGCTCCTGCTCTCCTGAGTCTGCTTCCAGGAACAGGAAGTAGGCAGCAAGACTCCCTTCCCTAAGCCAAACCCAATGCTGCAATGCGCCGTTGGGATTGGTCATTGGCGCCGGGATGAGGCATTCAGCCAGGGGATGGAGGTGTGGGCATGTTCTCCTTGCAGGCTGTAATGCAGCCTGCATTGCAAACAGGACAGTGCGCATGACTGCTTTGTGCGGCCTGAGCAGGCCAACCAAACAGTCACTGTGCACTTGAGTGGGCATGCCATTCCTCCCCTACCCTGCTCCATAAGTGTAGCAGCCCTACCCACTCTCCCGCCCGCAAAGGAAACATGATAACATCAGGAAGTTATCATCATGTGACGATTTTTCCTCTTCTTGCACTGCTTGGAAGCATTGGGGCAACACTCTTCCGCCATAGCGGATAAGCCGACACTGGGGGTCCGACCTCCCTACGTTGGTGCGCAGGAGTGCCTCTACCATTCACAGCTCCAAGTGGCGCAAGGCGGTCTTCTCACACAGGTCAGCAACGTGTCTTCATGCAACCAGCCAGACTTTACCACCAGGTATGGGTGATCGCCGCACCTCAATGTCTACCGCCAGGGCTCATTGACTCCACAGCTCCTCCGCATCCCACTCCAGGCTCCAGACGCAGGTCCAGCAATGCATCTAGGCTCCAGACGCAGGTCCAGCGAGGCATCCAGGCTCCAGATGCATGTACCAGTGAGGCATCCAGGCTCCAGACTCAGGTCCAGCAACACATCCAGGCGCAGGTCCAGTGAGGCATCCAGGCTCTCATCCTGGTCATCCTGGATGTTGGGTGGCTTGAGGGGGTTGTTGATGTGTGCTGCTCTTGGCCCTGGCTGCTCCATTCTGCATTTCATTATTTTTTTGCCTTCTTTCTATTGGAGGTAGACTGATAGGCTATATTTTCCATTAGAGGCCAAAAAAACTCACATTGGGCTGACTAACGTGCGTTTTTTTGCCTCTAAAGGGCCTTTCGTTGGTTTTCGCCCACTAATGCCGGAATTCCTATCGCCATCACGCTAATGTTAGCAACAGTTTTTACTGCTGATCCCTGAAGCTATCGCCAAGTAGCGACATCTAGCGTTAGCGGTAGTTTTCACCAGTCCTTATACGTATGCCCCTATGATTTTATATTGCACCATGACAATTAGTGGTGGGGGGGACCAACAAGGAATAGCATTCTTATGGATAGTGATAAGAAAGATGTCAAGTACAAAATTCATTTTTTTTAAACTTGCCGTTAGTCTCAATATGAAGTACTGTAAATAGTCACTTAAAATAATCACTGAGTCCCATCAACTGTGTAAAGGTGTGGAAAGATGATACTAAGCGGCTCAGTTGCAACTTCTACATTTAAATCCTGGCTTCCTCACTTGACCAACTTGGTTGTACATGACCAAATTGTTTAATCTTCTTGTGTCTGGTGTCTGCATAAAAAGTTGAGTGCGCCAGTGTGAGACAAACCTGGATTTCTTAGACACTGAGGTCGCTTTGTGGGTAGGATGGATTTGCCTCCTTGACACTGTCCAAGGTTTTACCTTTAGACTTAGCCACTTTTTTGGAATTCAAAGACACAGGAATAAAAATGTTGGCTGACGAATGAGCCAGAGAAAAGAGGTATGTTAGGACTAGGTCATGCAATGCTTGGTTCAGACTCATCCCATTTCGCTTCCTAGACCAGACATAACTAACTCCTAAAAGACTACACAAGATGCATCAGCAAACCACAGGTGATTGTCCTAGGTTTATGAGAGCAAAACAATGTTCTGACACATGGTTTGGGACTGTCCAAAACTCCAACCATACTCAAGAGATATCTCTGATACAATCACCACACTGATAGTTAAGACAGTGGAATGTGTTGCAGAATGTCTGCCTCTTCGGACTACTACCAAGGTCTAAAAAGTTTAAATCTCAATACAGGTTTTCTGAGATGGCCCTGATTAAGGCAAAGCTCTGCATTGCCATGTCCTGGAAATTAGAAGAAGCCCCTCCCAGAAGAGTATGGCTGAGGGAGACACAGAAAGGTATAGGCTGAGTATGTAGTGGCGTGTAAAATGAATAGATGTCCTCGGGGACCAGAACTGAAGTTAGTGTGTGACATAAAACTGTTCAGACTATGGAAAGGTGTCAAATATAGACTGCCCTGAACCTCTAATGTTTGGCATCTATAATACTCAATGCCCGCAGGTTAGAAGAAGACCCCAGAAAAAGAATGGAGGTCTAATTTCCTGATGGTTTAGTGGGAAACAGGTAAGGTGATTTCAACCACTAAACAAGTCACACTGACCCACAACAGAATAAAGTGGAATCATTAAAGAAAAAAGATTCCTAGACAGACATGCCACCAGTATTGACAACAGACAGACCCCCAAACTAATCTTACCAATTGTTGAGTTTTTTTTTATTTGTGCACAATGATAATAATTATCTTGCCCAGGAAACAGGAAAGCAATGAGATGCATTGCAGCACTGTAACAGATGATGAAGCAGACATGTATGTTGGAAAGGCAGTATGTTGATTAACTACGATAGTGAGACAAATGGACATTTTTATAAAGTTACTTTTCCACTACAATTATAAAAAATTGGATTTAACCAGTTAGGGTTTAAACTTAAGTGTAAAATAACTTTGAGGAATTTCTAGCATTTCCCTAGGTGAAGATAAGAAATAAAGATTTTAATTCCATCTAAGTCCGTTTCTGGGAACATCTGTTAAAGTCTGCATAGTAAAATAGCTATGCAGGGTTTCATTTTTTTTTACCACACACTAACCCTAATTTGTAGTGTTCCTTATTTTTTATATTTGAGCACCCTGGCCTGTGGGCTTTGGGGGTGACTTATCAACACATAAATATATACTTTTCCTGCAAAGCAAAGGAATTTTCTAGGCCAAGTTACTACTGTATGGCGTTTAAATTGCAGACAGCCACAGAACAGTAGTGCTCCCGGCAGACATATACATTTGTCATGTATGTGGGTAGTGTAAACAAACTCTGCAGCTCACACCTGGCATTAAACCTATTATAACATAGGTGCATTTTAGCCACCGTTTCCAATGGACGTTTAGGGCAGTTAAATAGGTGAAACAAGGAGTTCTAATGTACAGTACGTCTGGGGGGCAAGGGGGAGTGCAAGCACTTTACCACTGTTTAGCAGTGGTAAAGTGTGCAGAAGATAAAGCCAGCAAAATTAGGACAACATGGGCAGACCGTGACATGATAAATGTGGTAATTTCTTACACAATTTGATATTACTTTTTGCTTCCTGATAATAATTGTATTTTTACAAGTGTGTATCATATAGTGTTCAAGTTAGACATGTGACATATGATTTTTGAATGCATGACAGTTAAACTTATGAAATTCAGCAATAGCTTCAAACTGAATATTAATGATAGTAATAATGCCCACTTACTCTTGCATGATATTCTTTTGGAGAGTTTGGTAGAGGTTTGCCATTATCTTCAAAGGAAGGACAACATAGCTGGTAAATAGCGTCTGCTATTTACCATATTTTTTTATCAGGAAATATAAGACACATTTTTCTTATGTTGCATGGTGCAATGGTGTTTGTTTTAACAATAACAATGAGACTAGCAATCGTAATCCTTCTCCGGTAGAATTATCTATTAAAACAGACCCGATGTGGTACTTATTACCCCTCGATCAATCTATATTAAAAACAACAATACAAGAGCACATTGGCAAACCCCCTTAAATTAGTACCCAAAATATTGCCTGAGTACTGGAGCCTTAGAATATGTTTCCTTTTCAATGCAGAAATCTATGCTTTCCTACCATGCAATAGTTATCATTCATCCTTAAGTTGTGATATTATGTTGGCCATCATAGAAAAATTATATTTCTTTATTAGAGTATGAGAAGGTGTTTTTATTTATTCAATAAAATCTGTTAAATTAAGAGAAGAACTCTGTGACGATGCACGGGGGGGGGCGGTGACCAAAAGAAGGCCAGCTAACTTAGGAACTCGTGCTCTGCCTACAATAACAATAAGAGAAAAATAAACTACATGCAAAAAAATTGTTCATCCATTATAACACAAGCAACACACAATAGAAGGCAACCGCGTACATCATAAGGCCCAGTAGCTTCTGTGCTGTCCATGCTGTTTATTTGGAAAAATAACGTCTTACTGTCCAATTGAATTGTGAATACTGAGTTCAAAAAGGGAGCAGTGTGGACTGTGATCCCTCTCTTCCCTTCAAAGTTCATTAATTTTCTAAGTTAATCTAAAACCAACACAAACACAGCATTCCCTTTAAAAGCCATCAGCATAAAAGCATACAAAAAGAAAAGTACATGTATTTTACTTACTTAGGCGATTCTCTCCTTAAAAAAGAAGCTCAGTGATAAGTGAATGTAAACATATTTCTCTGGGTGGGGGTCTCACCAAAAGTCTTGATTTAACTTTAAGTGTGTGTTAACTCAACTCATCCATAGGCGGTTTTAACTTGAAGCCACACTTCTCTTTTCCGTCTCAGTGCCTGAGCGTGCATGTCTCATGTTACTGGTGCATGAACAATGTCCTACATCCTCATTAATGTTCTGCAACACGCGTTTCCTTGTAATACAACTATGTTGTGTCTTTTTTTAAACTAAGCCACCATACTTCTCCTGTGCTTATTTATCCGCCGGTCTCCCTCTAGGACAAGCCTGACAGAGGTTTGGTTTCTGAAAGTTAGAAAAACGGGTAAATACGTTCCACAATGTCTGCAGTACAGATTTTAGCTCTGGTGTTTTGCATTGGTGGCCTGGCAGCCAATATTGGGGCTGTCGTTTCCAATGAGTGGAAGATCACCAGCAGAGCGTCGTCGGTCATCACTGCCACCTGGGTCTTCCAAGGGCTTTGGATGAGCTGTGCTGGGAATGCGCTGGGGTCCTTTCATTGCAGACCGCACCTTACTCTCTTCAAAGTAGAAGGTAAGTGAAGCTCACACGGTGGACAGAATCCGTTACTGGACACTGCTGTGTGTTTACTGCATCACACCGAGGACATACTGCTCACAATTGGAGAAAGGGAACTCTCCTTTTCACATGTTTAACACTCTCACTTAATTGTGTATTTTTATTCTGCTTGGGGGTTCTCAAATGCAATGATGTAATTAATTTTGCAAACAAAGATCTATCTATCTACCTATCTATCTACCTACCTATCTATCTACCTACCTACCTACCTACCTACCTACCTATCTACCTATCTACCTACCTATCTACCTACCTACCTACCTACCTACCTACCTACCTATCTATCTAACTACCTACCTACCTACCTACCTCTCTCTCTCTCTCTCTCTCTCTCTGTCTGTCTGTCTGTCTCCCTTGCCCTATAAAACAAGTCTTCAAGGACAAGGATATCCTGTAACTTGTGACTAGTTTGTGTATCTTTTTTGTGGCGTGATTTATTTTGTGAAATGTTGCTACGTTTGTGCTAGGGCACTCCCTTTACACTCTGAAGATGTATTTCACTTCTCCTGCAAAAGCGATGGTGATGCAAGGTTAACACATGCACACAACCAACGGTATTGATAAGTGAGTGTATATCGTTTCTGCGGAACTACATGTGCAAAGCAAACCACTGGGTCAAATGCAATGAGGCATGTGTGAAATTAGAAACTGGGGCTGGAAGATTTATTTGACATCACATGCGAGTGAAAATTCACGACTTTTAGCACCCAAATATTTGTTTCACTACAGAATATCCTAATACAAAAATATCGTTTTCATATGCTTTTTTTATTTGTCATTTCTTAAACACATGTTGATGAAGTTTAGAAAAACACTTCCAGAATTTGGCAGTCTCGACATTTTCTACTCTTTTGTACCCCAATAAAAATAGCACTTTGGATTGCAATGAATCAGTGTGTCGGCACCTGTAATATCTATATACTTTTTTATATGTTCGTATGTGAATCAACATATAGTGATGCTTTATTTTTTTTTACATTAATCAGTTTGTTACTCCTCACTTGAAGCAATTTAAATTAAACTAAGCAAATACAATAGGAATTTTCTATTCCTGAAATGTGACTCTTTTGAAAAACATTCAGGAGATTGCTATCCAATATTAGACAACATATGTTGCAGCCAAATTGTCTCAATTCTCTCTTATGATTCGAGACACGATGAGTAAATGACTGAAATTAATTAAAATCCCAGTATGAAATGTAGGAGTGGATATTGTAAAACAGCACAATTAAAAAAAGGGAAACTATAACATGCAATATTTCAGTGATGATGCCTTTATTAGGCTAACTAACAGGTTCTATTGCCAGCTTTCAAGACCACATAGCACCCTTTCTAAAGCAATTATAGATCAACTGAAGAAATCCCTCTTCTACATAGAATAGCAAACTAATTATATTTTAAATGGTGTCGAAGGAGAAGTGCGAGTTTGGGATACAGTGACCTACAAAACGTTCACGGAGTAGTATAATATGTAAGTAGCTATTAGGGATTACATTTCATCAGCCGTCTGTAAACACTGTCCGTGGCAAAATGCGAAGAGTCTGTAAACACTGTTTGTTGCATTACGGGAAGGGCCCAGTGGGTGCTAAAATCAGCGTCCCATGGCAGATATTTTTGCAAGGGCAGACTTGGAGATCCCTGAAATTGAAAGTCCAACTTCTTCCCGCTCCTCTCTATCCTCAAGCAAGGCACAGAAACACCATGAGCGGATTCTGTGATCCCACCTTGCCTATCACCACCCCTCACTCTCAGGCTGCTGGTCTACATGTTATTGGTCTCATGTGTGGCATGGGCTGAACATTACTGCAGAACCTAAGCATAACCACAGCAGGTAGCAGTACCCACGGATTGTCCCTTTATTCCTGTTATCATGCAACTCCACTGTAAGCACTGTGTTGGACCTGGCCCATTTTGCAGGGTAATCCCAAAACGTTTTGACTTCCTCCTGTATTTTTTCTGACTTGGTTTTGTTGGTTTTATGACTCTGGACACTTTACCACTGCTGATCAGTGCTAATGTGCATGTGTGCTCTCATGTAAACTTGGTAAGATTGGTCTACGCCTGTTTGACATATTTAATTTACATGTAAGTCCCTTGTACAGTGGAATCCTATATACCCAGGGCCTGTAAATTAAATGCTACGAGTGGACCTGCAGTGCTGCATGCGCCACCCAAAGAAGCAGCCTTTCAAACCTGTCTCAGGCCTCTGCCACTGAAGGGCCTGCGTTCACAGTTTACTGTCACAGTGACATGGCATTTAAAGTGTTTGCCAGGTCTGAAACTCCCCTTTCCCTATACATAGGGCACCCCAAAGGTATGCCCTAGTGAGCCCTATGGGCAGGGTGTGGTGTAGGTAAAAGGTAGGACATGTGCCCTTGTTGTATGGCATGTCCAGGTAGTGACAAACAGCCTATTTGGTTTCTCACTACTGTAAGGCTGCTCCACTCATAGGTTTCCATTGGGAATTCCCTGATACATGTTTCAGTGGTAATTTCTGATATGAAAGGGGTAGAGTTGCCATGTTTGATATTTTTTTTTTTTAAAGTTTTATATAGCGGGAACTTAACCCGAAATCAGGTACCAAAGCGCTTTACATGAGCACCAGTTGCGTTACATGAGGACACATTCATTTTTGTTAGGCACGGGGAGATTAAGTGATTTGCCCAGAATCACAGGATGTTGAGCGTTGTTACTGAGAATATAACCCGGTTCCCCAGATTTGAAGTCGACAGCCCTAACCATTAGGCTACATCCTCTCCCCAATATGTTTGGAATAGTGGTGTTAAATCCTGCTTATTGGTGAAAGCAGATTTTTTTATTACTATTGGAGAAATGCCACTTTGAGAAGTGGGCATTTCTGTGTGCCTATGATTCTTTGTGTTTTGCAGCCTGGCTCCAATCAACGTCTGGTTTAGACTGACAGGGACCTTTTTTGTGCATTCACTCTAAACAGTCACAAAGGTAGCAGAGGCATGTCCTGCATATCTTGAGAGTCTTCCTGGGTTACAATGGTGGAAGGAGTTGTCACCTGCACCCGAACAGGGCTGTGAGTGCATTTCACAATGCTGCTTTTGCCCCCCTGTAGTGTGTCTGATGCCAGGGCTGGGGATTGAATGGGGGTGTTGTGCACTTCTAAAGTTTGTTTGAAGTCACCTCCAAAACAAAGAGTTTTTGAGTATAACTACTGGGGCTGTGACCCCGTGATTTTAGACACTGGATGGGACTTGTAACCAGACGCTGCTGGCTCTACATGCTGCACCTTTCCAAGGGACTGTTGTGCTGCCAGGAGGAAACGCCATTGAGACTAGTTGGTTTGCTGTGTTGGCCTGCTGCCTACTGGTTGCTGGGCTGCAGGAAGGACTGCCTCTAAGCACTGCCGTATGGGCTGGCCTGCTTTCTGGTTACCTGTCTACGTGCCCCAGTGCCCTCCAGGGGCTTGTGAGCTTGCCACCATGTTTTTCAGGAATCCCAGCATCCTTATTGCCGGCCCGTGGAGCATGTAGTGAGCGCTACGCTTTGGCGTTAGCTTCTACCAGGAATTGGTGTGTGGTGAGCACCTTGTGTATGTGGGCAATGCTGGGCCTTAGTGTTTGGGCTCCCCAAGCGCCGCACTCTCTGTAGTCTGAGAGACCAGTGCAGCGCTAGGTGAAGCCCTGCATCAATCTATCCTCGAAGACCCCTTCTGTCGTCAGTGCTGCCTCGCCCCACCCACAAGGGGATCCAGAACTCGGCAGTGTGAGTCTCATCCCAGCTTAAGAAGCCTGCTGTCATCGCCCAGAGGAAGCGTCACAGAGAGAGGCACAGGTAGACACACCCGCTTTCACAATGCAGTATGGATATTTGACTATTGTAAGGAAATCAGAGCATTACAGAAATTATGTTGCATAGTCCATTCCAAAGTTGAGTCTTGCCGCACCTGCCAAGATAATTTTTTGGCACAAAAAGATATTATATTAAAACACATGCAAAAATAAGCTGTGTGGTATTACACAGTTATCGTTTGTTTTTGAAGTTATTTTGAATAGTTTGTTTGTGAAATTTTGGTATTTAGAGAATATTCAACAAAATACTGTCAAGATCAGGCTCCTTGTGATATTTTTCAACAATACCCCAGAATCACTATTCTTTTAACCCAGCAAACATATGGGCATTTTTAACACAGCAAATGTTTTAGGGGGGATCAACAGAGAAAACTCGATTAGAAAATACCTTTTTATATTTCACACATTTTCATTGAGTGACCTTGGGAAAACATTATTGCAATCATTTTAGCAATATAAAACAGCTTTCAATTATTTTATTCCCAATTGTCATCTTACTAATAATGTTGTGCTTTCAGAATATCAAGGGCAAAATATCGAAGATCAAAATATCGAGAAAGTAAGTGCATATAGATAAATATAGGTAAGTATAGATTTACTATTCTTAATGCCACATCAACGAAGGTATATAGATGTGGAGTTAAACATAGCAAATCTATGCTTGCCTAGGTACTTTGACCTTATATTTAACTGCATATAGGTAAGGATAGATCTACTATTCGTAACTTCATATCTACGAAGGAATGTAGATGTGTCTTTAAGCATAGTCAAACTATACTTATATACACTTACCTTTTCGATATATTAGCCCTCAATATTTCACCCACAATATTGTTGGCAGCACTATATTCTAAGATACAATGTATATCGCATCTTTCAGATTCTTCAGTCCTCTAACTTTCACTATCATGATTGCCATTGAAGTTCAGTGGGAAATTCGGCATGAGAGACCGTCAAAAAGTTCAGTGCCTAATTTATGAAAAGTGACGCATCGCTGGGGAAAAACAGCAATGTGTCACTTTTCCCAAAGCCATCCTTATGACCCCATGGATGCTCCATGGCACAAGGTTTTACAGAGACATAAGGAATTCTGACGTATCTGGTGGTGACGCATTGCTGGAGTGTGTTGGAAAACTGATGCAACTCCAGCAATGTGTCATAACCCATGGGCGAGTTCCATGTGAAAAGACCTGCATCAATCCTTACACCTGCATGAAGCAGGCGTAAGGATTTTAACCCAGTCAAGCCGTAGAAGTGGCATAGTGAAATCTCATACATTTCACTGTGCCACTTCTACGAGGGTATTTTAAGGGGGAATGCCCACCCTGAATACATTATACCTGATGCAGGTATAATGTAGCGCAGGCCTTTACAAAGTGACGCATCTGCCTAGATCATTTGACATGTCATCAGTGATGTCATCAGTGATGTCACTGACCATGTCATGAATGATGTAATATGTGACGTCATCAGCAGTGCAGTGCGGGGGCGTGAGCTATAATTAGCTGAACTAACTATAACGCCGGAATTTCTATGGTTTTATACAAGTGAAATGTCCAACTAACTATAACGTTCCTGAAACCTATGTTTTTTTCAGTGAATTTCTATGATTTTTCAAATGCTAATTTCTAACTATAACGTGCCAGAAACCTATGCTTTTTTCAGTGAATATATATAAATATATATATATAGATATATACACAAACACAGCAGCAGACCAGAATTGTGTCGGCCAATACAAAAGAGAGCACTCTTGAGAATTTGTGCATACATTTTCTTTATTCTTTCGCCACTACGGCCATTACGGCTTTGTCGATGTCAGTTAATTCATTCAAAAACCACCATTTTAAAGTGAAAAAAGTGCATGTCAAAACATAAAAGATGGCTCAGTTCAATTCATACCTAAATGCATCTGTTTTGTGGTGGCCATCTTAGAATCTGTTGTGACACTGTTTAAAAAGAGCAGTATCAATAATTTTCGATGATGTTCTCATAAATGTGACAAGTGGTGTACAGATTCTCATTATATACATTAGTATAAAAATTATATAGACATATATACAAGGACGGCATGCCTTCCTCAAGTCATTCCGCATGATCAGAAAAATTGTGCTCCCGAATGACAATAAATACTTACACAATATACTCTGTGCTCCTGCGATATGTCTGATATCTTGCGCCATTTTTCGATGCTATTACACGGCCTTGCAATGCCATCATTTTCACACCTCATATGGAAATTCATATCAAATTACGTCTATGCCAAAACTATATACAGATCATATAGCCTTAAATAGGCGTAGTTCATTACCATGACACTTCAAATCGAATCGAAGTGCCATGAAGTTCACAAATAACTAATAATATATCGCCTAAGATGGTATATGATCACCATTCACACACCTCAACCTTATAGGAAGCGAACATTTACAATGCTTACATTTTTTGTTACCCTTTTAAGTATAGCCCTGTATGGGCAGATCACATTGTTATCTGCAAGTTCTAAACAGGCAAGAGAAAAGGCTGATACATATAGTTAGAAATGACATCTCCGTGCAGTCTAGTACAAAACAATATTCAAACTGCCCCAATGTACCTGCCATTCATTTAAGAATTTGTCCAGAGCTAATACCACATATATATGCCATAAAGATAACACAAACAAACGATAAAATAAATATACATATTTGATGTTATTCTGGACAATCACTCCAGGTGGACCCACAGTTCCTCATCATTGTTCAAACCCTGTGGTGCCATAGTACCTAGTTCAATTAAATATTGTGATTCTAATGATCGTAGTTTTCTGACCCTATCTCCCCCTCTCTCATTCTTTGGGATTTGGTCAATGCAATAGAATGTCAACAAGTCACGGTTGCTGTTGTGAGTGCTTTCAAAGTGGCGAAAGTGGTATTATCTTTTCTGACTATCACACGCATGTGCTCTACTACCAGATTTTTGACGGGGGTATGGTGCTGCTTATATAGCTTTTCTGACAAGGGCATTCTAAGCAATATATTGTAAATTCAGAATTACAATTTAGAAGACGATTGATGCTTCTAATAGTCCTAGACTTCTTCCCCTGTCATTCATAAGTATTTCTTTTATGACTATACTTGCAGGCTTTGCACTTCAAGCAAGGGAAAAATCCTGTGACTGGCTTATTTTTCTTTAATGAAGTGGACTGATAGTGGCTGGATACCAAATAATCTTTAATGTGTTTCGATCTTCTATACGTGATCAGTGGCTGGGCGGGAAGCACATTCCTCAAGATGTTATCAGTTTTAAGGATGCCCCAATTTTTTCTAAACACTTGGACCATTTTCGAGGATTTTGCATTATAGCATGTAATCATGCGCACTGGTTCCACCTGACTGGTAATGTCTCCTCCCTTCTTGAATTTGGGAACCAATAATTCCAATCTAGTTTTTTTCCCACCTTTTTATCTGCCATACAGAGGATATTATTGAAAAAGCCCCATATTAATCATGCTCTTAGGATGATCCTAAGAGCATGATTAATAATATCCCCTATGGGGAGCTTTTGCGTATGAAAAACAATTGTGCCACGGATGAGGAATGAAGCCCTTAATCGGTTTAGAGCGAGGGGCTATTCCAAAAATATCCTCTGTAAGGCAGAGAAAAATTGAAAGGTTGAAATGATTTGAAACGATTTGGTGTTATTTTAATTCCCTGATTCCTATTGGAGCGTGTTGCTGTACCTATGAGTGCCCATGTGTGGTTCTGGACCCACTCTAAGGCATGTATTCCTCTTTTGTAATCTTCAGGTCTGTAGTTACTTTAGAATTTTATTTTGAAAATATGAGAATAGCAATTCTTTTTACTCTTTGTGCGTATGTGTTTGTATTAACATGTCCCACCCTAAACCCATCATTGCCTTGCCCTAAACCCTTCCCATCTAGGAATAGATATTTTTCATTTTCACAACACTCTCCCTGGGCCCTAACAAGATTCACACCCAAGTTGACTGTTCTTAGCCAAAGGTCTGTGGACCCATGGGGGACTGCGATGTCTATTCAAGAGGCCCATGACTGTTTAGAAACGTGAATGCATTTAACAGATTATTAAAATATATATAAACTTAAAAAAGTAAAACTGGAAACTGAAAATTGTTGAAAGCTCTGTAAACGTGAAGGGGTCTAAAATTGGAAGCTAAGAGTAAGTGGGTATCCTTATTTTGATTTGTGTTCGCGCAGGTACATCAAACAAAATTTGGTATTTATTATTGCTGGCTTCAATTGAATCACTGGCATTTCTCAGACAAAAAGAGCCAATACATTAGAACCAAAAAAGACAAATTGATGTGCTAGAATGCGAGAGTCCAGTATATAGCTCAGTCTTTTAGAAATAAAACCACATTTTGAAAAGCTTCAGCCATTCCATTGATATTAAAATCTTGTTTTTTTCTATTTTTTTTGTTGGTGGATTAAATTTAACATTTAATAATTTGTGTATTTGCTTGATGTATACTTGCTTTTGTATTTTTTAGGTTCAAATAAATTGCATTGGCATAGGTCTCTGTATTTCAGAAGTGATTCCATGGGGGGTGGGGGGTGCAACAGAAGTAAAAAGGTTATGAACTCCTGACCTAAGTCATAAACCTACTGTTCAGAGACCTCCGCAACCTTGACAGAGATCTATATATAGACAAGATAAGTGAGATAGAGGCAGAGGTCTCCGCCCATAGGTTTAGGAATAGCATTTCGAGTATATGAGTGGTACTGCTTTAGTACCACTTCACATGCTGCATAATTGAAATTGTTAATAGAACCCAAAGTGGCCTCCATTAAATGGGCGCCCATGTATAATTGTGCCACACTAGAATTGGTTTTGACCAGAATTCATGCCAACATACAATTTAGTCAAAGCATACATTAGGTCCCATGGAATAATAAACTGGTGAGAAATTTAGCCCACAAGCACTATTATGCCTGGAGGAACCTCTTTTATTAGCGATACTGTAGCAGACGGCATAGCCCCAGAAACACGGAAAAAACACACAGTGCATTATGCTAATTCACTGAAAGACTAAATAACTTTCAGTTTCAACTGTTTTGTTTATTGGCGCAGGCAAAGAAACGTTCCCTACAGTGAAGGCGGTTTGTGGGAGAACTTTCAATGCTGATAAAAGAACACAGATAGACAATGATCAAATTGGAACCCTTTAACTTGTTGACATTATTGTTCCCACGTTGTTTTAGACGGTTATTTCCTATATTACAAAGGCTTTTCTCAAACTTCTTTTTATTGCAACATAAAAAGTAGCATTTTACAAGTGAGGAAGACAAACGCACAAAGACTGTCCTATGTAACGATTGTTAATTATGCGTAGAAATGTGAACTAGACGCATGCACACGTTAATCCTTTTAGGATCACTGCTGTACGAGCACTTGTAGGAGTGGTATAGCAGTGACAGGCACTGCCTCTCAACAGGAGACTACACTTGTGGTCTGCTGGGACATGGCTTGACCAGTAGCAATTGTTGTTGTTGTTGTAGTTTTATATAGTTCGAACTCGACCTGAAGGTATTAGAATGCTTTACATGAGCACCGGTTTACATTACAAAAGGTCACATACATTTTTCAGGCACCGTGAGATTAAATGATATGCTGTAACTACAGGATGTTGAGTCGACACCGAGACTCGAACCTGCTTTCCAAGATCCAAAGTCGGTAGCTCTGGCCATAACTGCACACCCTTTCCCCTGATGTTAACCAGTGCATGGCAATGTGGGTAGATAAGAATGTCTCAAGTTTGAGAAACACTTCTGTGGAGATCCATGATGAAAGGACATTTGTATTGAGCTGAGTGTTCACCGCCCTGTGGAATGGGTCATAAAGGAAGGTGGAGCAGCAGATGTGTTCCCTAGAATGGGGCAGGCTTCAAATATGGATGCCAGGTGTTGAATAAGTGGGAGCTATGCTCATCCTTAGCTGCTGACCGGCAATACATTGCTGGGGGTGACATCCTTCATTAAGTATGGTGGAGAATCAGTGTTTTAAATGGGCAGGTATTGTCAGGTACTCAGTACTTGCACTTCTTAAATTTGGAAGGGATTGCCCCAAAAATTCTCTGCACTGCTGCAGTGCTTTTAATGAGAGTACCGTCACTTCTCAGCAGCAAATAGGTACTCTGGATCAAAGAGTACCTGCACTTCTGTATTCCCATTTCAATTACTGTGGAAATATCGTGTCCTAGGAAGGAATCACACAGAAAAAAATATCCCAGGAAAGGGCAGTAAATGGGCCATGCATGCAGGTCACCTTTAGGATCATCAACTATGTGCATGGGTTGAGTATCTGCTAAATGCTTTTATTCTTTACCCTGGGCAGGTGCTAACTGCAGCCTTGGTGATAATGCCAAGCAGCAACCTAGATTTCACATAATTATGTATCACAGATAGTTTATTCCCAGTGTTTAATTTGAGCAGTGGTTGATGGTGGGGGCCATCAGAACTTTTATGGTTGCCGGTGGGGGCCATCAGAACTTATTTTCGGGGACAGGCACTTATTTATCCTCATTTTCTAGAGCAAGAGGGAAAAACATACAGACTGTAAAGATGGAGTGTGAGTAAGACAGAAATAAACGTGACAAAGGGAGAAAGAAGGAATGTGCAAAAGTGAGATAAAATGGCGGGGATTGTCGGTAGACGATTAAAGATACATGAGGTGGATATAGGACTACTATCCTTGATATTCAGAACGCTCGCTAATACTTAATTACACCATTCGCAGGCCTCTGAACAGTTTTGGGCCCCAGCATTCTCTCTTTTACAAATTAAGCATTGCCCATTCCACACAGCACTCCCTGGGAAGGGAGCTGAATTGGTTGTTTCACAAGACCATGCTTGATTCCCCTAACTGGTTTGTAAGCAAAGAGCGCAGGAATTACAGGGACCAAGATATAGGAGACCTTAAATGGGAGAGACAAGTAAAATCCCCTTCCTACAGGCTAATAATACCTTTGATGTGTGTCTCAAAGGCAATAATGCTTATGGTGGGTTTCTGTGCAACAGCAATAATTGAATTCTCCTCTTGATGTTGGTCAGTATGGTGTGAGTAGGTCTAACTTTCCCCACCCCCAATCCAACAATACCGTTGGATCCCTTTATGCATTTCTTTGTGGGATTGAAGCTCGCATCCACAGAAAGTAACTTCCCCAAACTAAAGGGTTGTTAGCATAGGTTCCTTTGTCTGTGGTCCGTTGATGAAAGAGATATATGGTTGTCTGGTCCCTGGACTGGTAAAACATCAGGGAAAAGCAACTCATAGTATTGCGGAAGATTAGGATAACCAAACTTGCTCAATTTACACCCACCCTCAGGTCTGAGAGTTAATTCCTTTTATGCCAGTATAGGTTGCACCAGTCCAGGACCTATCCTAGTAGGGATTGGATACCCCACCCCACCCCACACTGTGATCATGATTAAATTGAAGAACATTGAATGATACCATGATGTTGTATGAGGCACAGGCATTGCTTACTGTTAGTTTCTGACAATAACAGAGAGAAACAATAACTCACGTGTAATGAGTTGGACTCCAAAGGAGGCATGAAAGGTGGTTTTCTCAAGTGGTAGCTCCCAACCACCTACACACTAAATATGAAGTATAAACATAGTAAACTTTTACAGATAGATAAATGGAGCAGCAAGGTGAAAGATAGGAAAATAAATGTTAAATTAAATATAAGGCTATATATAAATTCTTGGGTATTTTATTTGAATTACAGTTCTAAATGTTGATGTGTCAGGCGTAATTTCTTATTGGCGTGTTTGATGAGTTAACATGCATAGCCAATGGGGTTCTGTGTGCCATTAGCACCAGCAGACAATGACGGAGTTACATTCTGTATCATACTTCTCTCAGGGCTCAATTCATCAATCTGGGATTGGAAAAGTTAGAATAGCTACACCTGAAAGTTTCGGGGGATTCATGTGATGTAGAGAGAGGTAGGGCATAGGCGTCTGGAGGGTTGGTAGAGTTGGAGTCAGTTGTTGAGGTAGGTTAGTTTCGTGTCATGGAGGACTTTGTAGGCGTGGATGAGACGCTTGAATTTGCAATGTTTCTGGATGGATAGCCAGTGTAATTCTGAAAGGTAGGGAGTAATGTGGGCCTTTCTGAGGATGTCTAGGATGAGTCTGGCAGCTGTGTTTTAGATGGTTTGAAGTCTTTGTGTGGGTTGGTTGGAGATGCCGACTTAGAGTGTGTTGCTGTAGACGAGTCTGCTGGTGATGAGGGCCTGGGTGACCATGCATCTTGTGTGCATGGGGAGACACTTGAAAATCTTGCAAAACATTCTGAGGATGTAGCAGCAGGATGCGATTACAGCACTGACCTGCTTGATCATCGAGAGTTTGTCATCAAGGATGATTTTCAGGTTTCTGCCGTGGTCTATGGGTATCAGCGAGGGGTCCAGGTCTGGGGGCTACCAGGAGGAGCTCTTATTTCTGAAGATCAGGATCTCCGTTTTGTCTGTGTTGAGTTTGAGGCAGGTTTCTCGCATCCAGTTAGCCAGGTTGGACATACAGGCAGTGAAGTTTGTCCGGGTGGTGTTGTTTGTGTCTGTGAGGGAGAGGATGAGCTAGCTGGTTGTCATCGGCATCGGAGACAATGTTGATGTTGTGTATTCATATGATCCGGGTGAGCAGTATCAGGTAAACATTTAACAGGGTTGGACTGAGGGAGGAGCCTTGAAGGGCTCCGCAGATGAGCTTTTTGTGTCCGGGGTGAAAATGGTGAGTCTTACTCAATGTTTCCTTTTGGAGAGGAAGGAGGCCTTCCAACTTAGGGCGGGCCTTTGGATTCCTGATTCCTGAAGCCTGGCAATTAGGGTGCGATGGGAGATGGTATCAAACGCCGATGAGAGGACGGACAGGATAAGAACAGAGGTTTGTCCTCTGTCCATGATTGACCAGATGTTGTCTGTTGTTGTCAGGAGGATGGTTTCCATGCTGTGGTTACTGTGAAACACTGACTGGGTGGGGTCCCGGAGGTGGTGCTGTTCAAGATGGGCAGAGAGCTGCTTGTCAGTCTCTTTCTCCCGGACGTTAGCACGGTAGAGTAGGAGCCAGATGGGCTTGTAGTTGCTGAGAGCTTTGAGGGGGTGATGGTGTTGATTACTGCTGTTGGGTTGGTGAATTTCTTGATGATGTTGAAGAGATCTTTACTGGAGATGGAGAAGGATTCGAGTCTGAGCACGAGGACCACTTTTCTGGCTTCTTTGATCTGTGCATGGTATCTGCTGAGTGAGGATTTGTAGATGTTTCTGGAGGTGTTGTCTCAGCTGGCCCTTCCTTTTCTTTCCAGTTGTTTGCAATAGTGCTTGGAGTCTCTTAGGTCTTCTGTGTACCAGCATGCTTGAGTGGGAGTTCTAGGGTGCTTGATTATTTTCGTGAGGGTCAAGGTGTTGGTGCCATCTGAGATCCAATTGTTGAAGGTGGATAGGTTGTTCTGTAGGTCACTAGTAAGGAAAGACTAGTTAGATCTGAAGGCATGGGTCCAGTCTGCCTTTGTTATGTTTTTCCAGTTGCTGCTGAGGTTGATGGGTGGTTTAGGTTTTTTCGGGTGGGGTGCGTTGATGTAGAAATGTTCGATGGATCGGTCTGTCCATGTGAGCAAGAGGTATGGCTGAAGGTAATCTTGTTGCTGGCTGTGAAGATTAGGTTGCGTTTGTGTCTGGTGGTGTGAGTCAGACTCTGTACGAGATGTGTGAGTCTGATGTTGTGATGGCTTTCTAGGAGGTCGTGGCACTGCTAAGGCAGGGTGGATGACAGTCTGAGCCAAGCCTCGATCAGAAAGAGATGTCCAGGTAGTTAGCATTGATGAGGTTCCCAGACCCTGGTTGCATGCATGCAGAGGGATCTGGTGTTAAGGAGCATGCAGGCGATATGGGGGGATGTGTGCTGAAGGTAGTATGGGGGATGCTACAAGAGAAGCAGCAGTGAGCCCATGAGAAAGTTCCTGCAGTGTGATGCGGTGCAGAGCACGGGCAGCAGTCAGGATGGCATCCAGTGTGGAATGCTAGCAAGTTGGTGGAGGTGTAGCGGTGGGGGCTGGACAGACCAGGGTCTCTGGCACTGAGCACGGTCCAGGCGCGGACATACAAAGATGGGCTTGCCTTTGGTCTGCCTTCGGCCGCCATTAAGTAGGTTCCGAGGAGGGGGAGGAGTTTGGGGGAAGGGGACTAGGGAGGGACGGGAAACCATAGTGGTAGACGGCATGCTGGTGAGCAGGTGAGGAGAGAGGAGAGGAGGGAGGCGGGAAAAGCGCAGGAGGGAGGTGACAGAGACCAGAGGATCTAAGGCAGAAGGGCAACAGAAACAAGTATAAATTCAGGCACAAAAGACAAGCAGGCATAAAATACAGATGGGCATAAAAAGCAGGCACTAAAAAGGTAGAGCACCAAAGAACACAAGAGCCAAACTGGGCACGCAAGATAAGCGGCCACAAAAGACAAACAAACACTGACTGGAAAGTCAGAAGAGCTTGAGAAGGCAAAAGGGCACAAAAGAACAAAAACAGGCAGATGCCAAACACTAAAAAGCACAGAAGGCAATGTTCAAAGCAGAGTGTGAAGGAGTGAGTGAGAGCAGAGCGAAAGTAGAAGCAGAAAGCAGAAGGAAGCAAAAGCAGAAGGTGAGAGAAGGAGCGCAACAAGCGAGGCAGGGCCTAACCTCAAAGCAGATGGCTAGGCCCGAAGGGGCCCTAGACTGGTTGGACGACCAGTCCAAGGAAAGTAGGAGTTGGGGCCTAGGTAACTGCTCTAGAGCCTCGCAGGTGTGCCCAATATTACATGTGCTGAATATGGAGAGGTCTTGAGTCACACTTGCGGGACCACGAGGCACGAGAACTCCGGCAGACATAACCATGAAACACAGGATCATTCCCGTATATCTGCAAGCGGCCACTGCTGCAGATTTTCCAACGAAGTGACAGGAGACATACTTATCTGTTCCCTCATATTTGCAAGCTGAGATGGCTGCAGATCCACAAACCAAGTAATCAGGAGAGCTTACTCAAGCCCTCCATTCCCATCCCCACGGTGATTCTTTCCCCGTCTTCCAATCAAGTGCTCTTCCCAGTCCTGATGAAGACCCCACTGCAAGGCTAATATTTTGTCCCGCCCTGAGGGGTCGAAACGTCGACAACATTTGAAGACAAACTCTTTTGACATTATATTTAAACAACTTCTGGTCCATCTGAGTTATGTGTACCACTGGGAACATTTGACCAACCACAGGCGGAAACGTCTACACCAAGCCATGCACATGAAACTGTATTATGATTTTATTATTGTGCATACATGTAAACCGAATTAAAAATATTCATGACTCCCTGTCCTTCAGACTGCAGATAGACCTGTGATTTAAACCACTGTAAAATTTTATTTTGTGTATTTTTATGAAGAAAGAACCTAAGTATCACTGCATACAAACCAATGAAACAAGATGAAAGAGAAGGACGAACTTTGCAGGCCTCTCTCGCTACTTAGCATGGAGTTCCTGTGACAGACAGTCATAGTAGTTGGGGAGGGACAGTGCAAGTAGGACGTCAACAATTGCAGTGGATCTGCTGTAAATATTGACAAATACGATAGGGCCTATTTATGACCTGGTTTCTATCATTCTTGCAGCACGCAACGTGGTGGAAGAGCGACGCAAACTGTACATGCGGTTTATGAAGCCACGCAAGGCCACTTTGCTGGCCCTGAGTGGTTCCATAAATTTGGAGTAAGGCAACGCCACGCAAATTGTTGCGTTGTCTTACTCTGCCCTGGTAAGGCTTCCATGGGCATTGACTAGTGTTCCCACACAATGCCCATGGCTTTTTGATGCATTTCCAGATTTACCAGAACAGGTAGACCTGGGAATGCGGCAAAAAGATATGCCTTTTCAGGAGAGGTGTAACAAGGAGCACACATAGAAAGAAGAATATGCCTCCCAAGATTGTTTCAGTGCAGGAAGGTGTTCTTTCCTGCACATAGACAATCCTCCACGCAACGCAGGCACCCTTGCACCATTGTGCAATGGTGCCTTCATTGGCACTAGGCTGCCAAAAGGGCGCCAGCGGAAAAGGCAGGTATGTGCCATATTGCCATAAATACGGCACATTCCTGCCCTTTCCCTGTCACTCAGTGCAGCACGGTAAGGTGACTTGCTGCACTGTACTGCGTGACAAGTCCATAAATAGGCCCAATAGAGACCAACATACATGCAGGCACAAATTCACACAGAACAAAACACATACAAACACCATGCCTATTCACGGATACTTACAGACTCAAAAAATACACCTTTAAGCACTGATATGCACACACATACCCACAAACATACAGAGGCCCGTGCACAGATCCACACACTATATGTACATGTTTATATTCTGATCCAAATATGTATGGGTACTTCTTAGTCATCCAAGCATACACACAACAACAAACATAGGAACTAGTGCACACATATCAATATACTTACAGGAATGTATGTAGATATGTATTCATAGCCAAAAGATAGCAGGGTGCGGTACAGAGTCAACCTTTGATTGGCAGGGAAGCTGAATTCAAAGTCGAGGTGGACTGTTACTTCACATTGATGCAAACAGATATCCTTCTACACACAAACATACATCCACAAGCACCCAAGCACATCAGGCCAACACACATACTGACAGCCCCTTCGATAGGTACAACAGGGATAAACAGAAAACAAGACAATGCACGTCTTGGCACAGAAATAGTAACAAACTATATGTACATGCAGCACAAGCACAGAGAGGTGGATAGGTGCATGAGTGATCAATGTGTCATTACTAAGTGGCTACAGGATGACTAGATAAACACATGATTGCAGGTAGATACGTGGATACTTAGATGGATAATGTGAGATCACATGGATAGAAGAACAGATGCAGATGATGAGTGTGTGGGTCAATGGAATTACATGGGTGGGAAAATAAACAGAGCGTGGATAGGTGTGGGGAGATGGTAGAAATCCTAAGTGTGACAAGTATTCCCAGACACGGCTCCTGTGCTCACTCTGCTACAGGTCCCCAGCTCACTGATGAGACCTAAGTACATCAAAACTAGTCTGGAGTTGCTTGTGTTCCTGTCTAGAAGATACTTTTTTGGGTAGTTCCGGCTGGGCTGTACCTATTGGAGTAGGACCAAGACTGATTTGCATGTAGCAGGTCTCTCTCTAGAGTCGCATAGTGGGTGAAAACAGTGGTCTGAAATGCAGCCCAAGCATATTCCAGTGGCTAAAAGTAACTCAAGCATTCTTTCCATCAACTTGTGGTTTATTGCAGAAAATGAATTACGTGTGACCGGTATATCCAGATGTTGTTCCTGTTCTCAAGGTGACACAGGACTCAAGCTATACCTCACTGATGAGACCTAACTAGGTTGAAACTGGCCTGAGTTGCTGTGTTCCCATTTGGAGGAGACCACGCCTGGCTGTTTGGGCTGGACTGTTCCTACTGGAACATGACCAATTTTCATATGGTAAGTCTCTGTCTAGAGTGGCACAGTACATAAAAACAATGGCCGGGAATGCGTCCTGAGCACTCAACAGTGGCTGAGATTAATTCAAGCATTCCTTCCATCACCATGTTGTTTGTTGTGGTAGTGGGGAGTCAGCATGTACTTAGGGAAAGTTAAAAAGAGATTGAGTGATAAAGGTAATATCCATGTCTAGGGGAAAGAGACTATTAAGGAAATCCAGCAAATGGGCTATTGCAGTAATCTAGTCTATTCATAAAAAACCTTTCTTGTTAAATGTTTTTGTGGTATGGGAAGGAAGATTAGGGTATAATTCACAAATGTTTGGTACATGGTGCCTAACAGCAGTAGTTGTGGTTGAGATAATAATTCTAGTCACATGCTGAAATTCCAGATCACACTGAGATTTCTTGTGGCTGAAAGAAGGACGTCTGAATGCAGGAACAAGACACAAGGGTAATACTGGGTGGTTCTGGGAAGAGAGTCTGGTGCAGTAGACTTTAGAAAACAATATTAATGTACTAATTTGAGGGCCATTCAGTAATGGATAGCTGTTATACAATCAGGTGTCTAAGCCTAGAGACAGGGGGAGAAATTAAGGAAAGAGAAAAAATGTGGGTGTAACATTGTGTAAATGGTAATTAAAACCTAATGAGGAAATTATGTCACAGAGGAATTCTACGTTAAAAGAAAAGTCAGAGTTGGCTCTGCCATCAGAAACATGGAAGTTTCCATTTAGCATGGTGAAACCTACACTGGCATCCCTAACTTTATCTAGTCAGTTCTCAGCATCTTCCACAGCATCACACTTATAGCCCTTGCTCTCCATTACAAAGCTAGTCATGCCATGACCGCAGTATAACAAAAAACTACTTGATGCCCCATCACCAAAACACAAATTATAAATGTAATTATTTACAAAATGCCATGGCCTTGTAGGACACTCTATCCATCAGTGGTGAACCATGAAACCACATGAAAGTCAGTGGCTGAAGGAGTCTGACCCAAAGCCCACTTTCTCCTGCACTACTTCATTGAAGAGATAATGACATGAGGTGAGGTCTCTAAAAAGGTAAAACTTTCTATATCCAGACCAAAAAGTACTTGATATCTATGCCTTGGGGAACAGAATATGTGTAATCCTTGCTGAGGAGAAGTAAACTCTTGAGCACAAATTTACAAAATATCTTAACATCTGGCTGGCATCTATATATGCCGTAGCATATATGTTGAGACTAGAAAAGCTGGTGATTATGAATTAATGGAATTCTTGTGTGTCATTGCATAACCTTATGTGGTTCTCCACAGCTGTATGGAACTCCACCCTCCTATGTGGAACTAAAGACAAATGTTGGTAGGTGGTGCTGACCCGTACAGGACTGGAATATGTACCCCAGTCCAGTGATGTGGAGCAGACAATGATGTGGCTTGTGTGTGCTAAAAAAACATCAATTTGATCATCCAGTGCCTAAGACTCACAGGCCCAGATGTACTGCCCTTCACGCAAGGGAGAGCTATGTGAAAAATTGTAGCACTGCCTTGTGAGATGAACAGAAAATATAACAGTGACAGATTTAGTAAGTCGCCTGCTGATTATGTCATTGGTGACACACACACTAAATTGGGCTATACATGGAGTCTCGTGTTGTGGTGCAAAGGACACTGTAATGTCTAGACTAAGATTTGTACTGGGGGCACATCCTCCAGTGCAAATTGCTATATGTAGACACAGCACAGATGTGCAGACAATAGACATGTAAGATGCATGCATTAGGGTAAATCACACAAGTTTGGTATGGGTATATTAAGAGAGCCACCTTGGCCCTTTGTTTGGATCTGCTTTTATTTAGTGTTAGGATTTTGGGAAAAACCATATCATGCTATTTAACGTGTTTGGCTCTGCACCAAAACCTTTACCTTGGCCTGCTCCAGACATGCTACCTTGCATACATTAGCAAAATGATGGCACAAAGGGTATAGGCACAGCACAAGTCTCAGATTTTAGTGCAAAATAGCTGGAAGTAATCAGTTGATGCTGTTTGCAGTGCTTTTGTGATGCCTCATGATGCTTTGCGTTGCTTTGCTTTGCACAAGCATCAATGTAACTCTTCGGAAATCAGGCACATATGCTGCTGTGTGGGTACTGTGTTTATATATTTTATCAATCTCATCCACCATACAGATGAGGGACACTGAACAACTGACTCTCTGCAGGAAGATGGAGGGACACTGGAAATTTGACTCTCTGCAGGCAGAACAACTTATATGCAGTTGAGGGTACACCTTGTCTATCCAGATTGATGACTCAGACAGTAGATACCTGCACTCACGTTGAAACTTAACACTTGTCCTTATGTTTCAACAATGCCATTGTGGGCTTCAATTAATGTCAACTGAGATTCTACTCAAAGTATTTAAATGATCGACACTGGGCCAATCCACTTTCCTAGGGATATCTGTCAGGCTGTCTCTACATCTTCAGGAGAAGAGATGCCAATAAATGACATGTAACAAATTCTATGTGTTTGTGAATTAATATTTTCCTCTTACAATCTCTGGGTACACCAACATAAGAACAGATCTGTATTTCTGAGCAGAGTCAACAGAGGGATCTAGCTGTGTTTAAGATCGTAGGGAGCTTACATACCTTAGTCACATGGTGCAGGGGTCCCACCTAAACTGTTCTCATAGACAGAAGTTGAAACCCTATGTCACTCTGTCCTAGGTGCTTACTAGAACTTGTGTGTATAAGAAGAAGAAACTGTGCAGTGAGGCATTATGTTGTTAGATACCATGCTCAACCCATGGCTGGGCGTTCTTGTGTCCTGGACCTCACTTGCATTTCCAGGGTCATGGTCATCCAGAGAGGTGTTCTGCTATCAGTGGAGAGCATCAGACTGAAAGAACAGTGACAAGACTTTGGAGATCTGCACTTGGCAAAGGATGTCATATTTAGGCTTCTTCATGGATACGGCCAGCACCATGAGTCACGGGAAGGGGGTTTGGATAAGTCCTATGACTTTCCCTCTGCAAAATCGGTGTCTTTTCTGGGAACTCTGCCTGTGAGTAACAATTTAAGATAAATTGTAGTATTTTCCTGCAATGCAATTTCCTATATAAATTTAAATCATATCTAAAAGAAGCATTAGAATTGATAGATGCGTCACAACACATTAGTTCCTTTATTTTTTGTTACGTTCATCACCATTTTGCTCCTATAATTGTGTCTTCTTTTGCTCCTTAGGGCCTTGACTTTGTTCTAAATTTCTTGCTGGATATCTTTTCCTGGCTCTTTCCTCTTCCCTGATGTCAGAGAGAGATTGGTTGCTTGCTATTTACTTCTGCATAAGCTTTTATCCTTAATCAAGAACTACAGGATTGCCAAGGATTTTTTTTCCCTTTGTGTTTTTTTTCTTCCTAACATTCAATTGGAGGCAATATTTGCTAGCTTAAGGACAACCAATCAGAACTAAATACTCTGTAAGACTAGACACATATAATCAATATTCAAAAATGCCCTCATATATATTCATGAAATCCTGGATGTCCTGCCTCATCATGGCTTTGCTCTGAGGATCACGTTCTGGGGGATTTGGGTGAGGGGTCAACATTGATACACAGCAGGCACAGCAGGCAGGAAGGCAGTGTATGCACAGACAACATGCTAGAATGATACCAGCTGCGGCAACCAGGAAAATAATAATCTTACAACCCCAAGATGAGAAGAGGCCCCAAAACCACCCTGTGAGAGACCACGTGCCATTTTTCTGGTGTATGTCAGAGGCGAGCCTATGGAGCTTCTGTATAGCAGCATATACATTCGGTGCGTGGTCTGGTATGTATACACAGCAGCTACTGCCGATGACACCGCTGGCCCCACCCCGGTCAGCAAGGATGACATCTAACACCATCCGGTTCTGAAGGGCAACAAGTCTCGTAGCCTGGATCGCTACTGTGATATTGGTCAAAATCCCTGCAGTGGTGTTAATGACCCCTTCCACAGCCCTGGTGAGCTGTTGAATGTTAAGGCTATTGGCCATAGGGCCCCAGAAAGATATGATCCCATAGCATCTGTAAACTGCTGCAAAGTGGTGTCCGTCTGATCTATGTCCTCTGTGCTAATCATTCTTCTAAACCGGAGCACATGGGCATTTCTACACTGTAATCGATGGTCTTTATGGTAATTTGGTGGGGCTATATATACCGGGGGTAAGAGGTAGGAAAGATAACACCTTCCCAACCATCCCTTGGGAAGCCCAACATAACCGTGAGATTCACAAACAAAGTAGACATTAGGTGGCGGTATCAGGGGAGGACTATATGCTGCTCTCAAATTATAAGTGACCTTGCACCTGCTCTCCCCTACCTCTATCTTCCCAGCCCCTTGGACACAGAATACAGCTGTAACATTAACCACTGACAGAGGTATCAGCTTATCTTCAGTAACATTACGATCCTGAAAGGACTGGAAGTATTCTGATGTGTTGAACTGCAGGAAATTATCCATTTCCGCCTGGGACCAAGTTCCATTTCTCACTCCTTTGTATGCATACATGCAAGAGCTTAGGAACAATCTGCTAAATGGCTCTCGGCCTGTGGGAGCACCAGGAGGTGCTCTATGCTGGAAACATACATTGTGTGTTATGGTTCAGGGACTAGTACTCTTTTGTTCTAATATATCAGCCCGGAGAAATTAACGTACCATACTAAGAAATGCAAACCACCCCTCACAGCCACTGACATATGACAATGGCATGGACAACAGGTTCTCACTTCTATGAGTCACTGAGGGCGGCAACCCACATACCCAGCATTTGGTCGTGTTATAGGCATTGTGTATTTGGTGTAGAGTCTGAATGAACACATTGTCTTTAAAGGACTTTCGGTGTTTCTTTTTGTGAGGGGCCAAGGTAACAAACACATGCTCAGGGGGATAAGGCGTAGTACCAATCAAAGTACGCAGAGGACATTTCTCCTCAAAGAAATACACTATTCCAAGAATTATTATTAGAGAGATCAGAATAATTGTTACAAAAACAATTTGGCTTTTAACAGGCCAAGTGGACCAAGGAGGCCCGTTCCGTTCAGAACGCGGAGCTGCAGAGGGCTGTTCTTCCTCCCCAATGGGGCGACCAAAGGGGTACATTTCCTTTTTCTTTTCTTTTGTTTAAACTAGAGGAAAGGACTTATGATTGGAGCCAAATAGGGATGAAACAAGGAAATGGGACAGTGATCCCAGCGTCCATCTGAGTCCCGCTGGTGGACTCCTATTGTTGATCAGACGTGGGTGCTGTTGAGCACCGGCGGTGGAGCTGTCCGTCTAGCTCAGATTCATATCCCACATTGCAGGGCAATGTATTTTCTTCCTTTAGAATCGCAGTCCGCTTGCCCTGTTCATTCACTGTCTGAACAATGCACCAATCTTCCTTTCTCTAAACTATCATTGGTACCACGGGTAGGGTACATCCCCCCTATTCTTCATCAATGCAGTCCATCCCTACTAATCTGACTTTGCCTTTGGGTGCATGTTTCTTAGTCTGGGGTGTAAATTGTACCTTGTCACTCCAGGCACAGAGTGGTCAGGAGAAAGGGGGTCTGGCTCAAGGGGACCAAGGGGTAGAGGCTCAAAGACAGACTAGCCCACAGGCTCAGGTTCGACAGGCTGGAGCTCAAGCACAGATGGACCAACAGGCTGGGGCTCCTGAATGGCCTTAATCTCAAGTAGCACTGCCTCATTCAGCACAGAGTGGCTCTCTTCTTCAGTTGGTGCTCACGTCAGGCGTGCATCTGAAAAGGGAAGGAAGCGTGGTACCTGCTCCGTCTCAGAGTCACCGATCCCATCAAGGACCCAGCGATCGTAAAGCAACGGTAGGGGCACCCGTTTGCAATGGGTGCTGTGAATCCAATTCTTCCAGCCGTTGACCTTGATCGCTGTGCGGGTGACGAGCAGACCTCGAGGGGTTCTCTGCAGCGCGGCTCTAAACTACCCTTCCTCTGGAAATGTCTCACCAGCACCCGATTTCTGGTTCGGATGTCATGCCTGGCCCCTCGGAGTTTGTGACAGTGTTTCAGATTTCTGTTGGTGAATAGAACGCACATTTTCAGTCAAATTATAGAGGTAATCCACAAGCAGATGACATTCTATCTCAGAAAACCTACGAGGTTGCGGGACGCCCAAAACATGTGCTGAGCGGCCAAACACGACTTCGTGAGGTGACAACCCTGTTCTAGAGTGGGCCGTGGCTCTTGTGGACAACAACCCTAGGGGTAGAGCATCTGGTCACTGCAATTTTGTGCTCTCTTTGATCTTTGCCATTTTCAGTTTGAGAGTACCATTGTACTTCTCAACTAAGCCTGCCAATTGGGGATGGTTCGCAGCATGAAACCTCTGCTTATTGTGTAGCCCGTCACACACCAGCTGGATAACTTTCGAGTTAAAGTGACTTCCATTGTCACTCCAAATCAAACGGGGCAAGTCGAAGGCCAGGAAGAACTCTTTCAAGAGCGCCTTCGCCGTCGCCATGGCTGTATTCTCTTTAGTGGGGTAAGTTTCAATCCATTTACTAAATGCACAGGCAACCACTAACACATATTTCAAATTCTTGAGTCATTCCATTTAGATGAAATCCACCTGGAGAACCTCGTAAGGGAAGGAAGGCGGTGCAAAATTGTCAAAAGGTGTAGGGGTACCTTTCCCAGGATTGTGCATCATGCATAGCATACAGTACTTCACTAAATGAACAGTAATTTTAGGGATTTTTCCGTTCTGCCACACAGGATCTATCAATTGACACATCCCTTTTGAACTAATGTGGGCTGCTCCATGTGCCATGGTAACCACAGGAAGGACATACGCATCAGGTAGCATCAATCTCTACTTTCCTGACTTGTCTGTCCAACACCCATCCTCATCCAAACGGGCCTTACTTTCCTGCCATACTGCTAATTCCTCAATCGTTGCCTCATTCTGTATCTCCTTGACATTGTCTAACGTGTCCTCAAACATAGTAAATTCAGGTACCCATGTAGCAGTGCCTGCCACAAACATTCTTTTCATTCGTGTTAGGGCTGTCTTCCTAGCTGTTAGGTCTGCAAATGCATTTCCCTTTCCCTACATCATCAGTAATTGCCTTGTGGGCACTGCACTTCACTTTTGCCAACTTCTTGGGAAGTGTTAAGGCAGACAAGTATCTGTGTATCAATGGGCAATTCTGAATCTTTGACCCATGTGAAGTCAGGAATCCTCTCTCTGCCCAGAGCCGCCCAAAATTATGAGCGACTCCAAAGGCATATTGGTTGTCAGTATAAATATTGACAGTCAGTCCCTACTAAACTCACAAGCTCGAAGAAGGGCAACTAGCAACTAACTCTGCAGCTTGGGCCGATTGGTAGGGAACCCGTGATGTCTCGACCACTGTGTGTAAGATAGTTACGGCATATGCCGCTTTTGTGGTACCATCTGGTAGTTTGAAACAAGTGCCATCGACATATAGCTCCCTTTGGGGATCAGAAAGGGGAACATCAGTCAGGTCTACCCGTCCCTTCGTCTCCTCCTCTGTACGGAAAATGCAATCATGCACGTCCGTGTCCTCACTCTCAGAAGGGAGGGGTAGTAATGTGGCTGGATTCAGAGTGGCACATCTTTTGATGGTGACGTATGGTGCAAACAGGGTCAGCTCATAGCCAGTCAGCTATGCACTGGTAAGGTGCTGCGTCTTCATTCTATTCAAGTGTGTCCACAGCATGAGGTACCATGACTGTGAGCCCTGCCGATTGTCGAATAGAGACAGCCATGGCCGCGACCTCTCTTAGACAGCTCGGGGGCTCTCGTGACATTATCAAGAAGCACAAAAAATAAGCACACAATCTCTGCTTAACGCCAAAGGCCTGTGTTAAGAAAGAGAGCCTACAGCCAGCCGTCTCGTATACGTACAACAATAACGGCTTCTGGTAGTCGGACATGCCAAGCACAGGCACAGAACAAAGCGCAACTTTTAGTTGTTCAAAAGCTTGTTGACATTCATGCGTCCAAGGCTAGGGTTCATGCACATCTTTAGTGGGTAGTTGCAGCAGGGGATTCGTCAGTAGAGAATAGTTAGGTATCCAGTGGCGACAATACGAGGTAATGCCTATGAAAGCACGCACTTCCCTTTGAGTCTTAGTTAGGGGTATTTTGACAATAGCACTAATGCATTCAGGTATTAGTCTCCTTCCCTCCTTTGACAGTAGGTGACCTAAGTAGGTGACCTCCTGTCGACAATATTGAAATTTTGAAAGGGTCTCTTTATGTCTGTGGTGAGCCAAATGTAGCCACAATTTAACCTTCGCCTCCTTGCAACCGGCTTCAGTGTCAGAGGTGATCAAGAGATCATCCACATACTGCAATAACAGATTACCTGTGGGAAGTATGAGGGAGTCCAATTGGCTTTTTAAAGCTTGAAAATAGATACTGGGGCTTTCAGAATAGCCCTGAGGAGCCCGACAGAATCTGAAGTAACTGCCGGCGAGGGCAAATCCAAACAGATACCTTCTATCTGGATGCATTGGAATGATAAGGAATGAATTATTTAAATCGATGACAGAAAAGTATTTGGCACAGGAAGGAATCATAGTCAGAAGGGCAGTGATGTTGGGGACGACTGGGAACTGAGGTAGCACAATCTTATTAACCTCATGCAAATCAATCACAAACCGAAAGTCATCTGGAGGGTGTCCTCTTAAGAATGGGAAGAATAGGGCTATTACACACATTCTCAGACGTCTTCTCAACAATCCCTGACTTAATCAAATCCTTTATTATCTGCAATAGTGCTTGCTCCCCTGCTTGCGGTATTTTGTACTGAGGGATATAGGGGAGAGCAACATTGTCCTTGACTCTAATACAAACCGTTGGTATTTGCAATAGCCACATATCCGTATCACCTGTAGCCCATAGCGTTGTTGGCACATCCTTGAACTTAGCGGGAAGGGGCTCATCCTTTGACAAACATTGCTTGGAATTAACTACATTGGGACCTACTGTCATATAGACACCATCCGGGGAGCAAGAAATACTAGCTTGCAACTTCTGTAACAAGTCCAAACCCATCCAGTTTTGATGTCAGTGGGGAAGGCAAATCTATGGTAAAAGGACCAATAGTCAGTGCAAGTGGCTTGGAAATGGGGCTCACAACCGGTATATCGGAAAAGCCTACAGAAACATTATTTTGGCTGGACAGGGTTGCCCCGGGGACCAGTGAACGAGAAACAGAGCTATTCATTGTGCCTGTATCTACCAAGAATGTTTTAGCTGAGCCCTGCAAATCAGCAGTACAATAAGGTATGCAGTGATCCACAGGGATCTGAACTGATCCCTCACCCTGCCTGTCCTAGCCATGAATTACCCCCGTCACTTCATCCAAATCGTAGTCATCATGGTAATACTGTCGCCCCTGGGATCATCAAAATAGTTCTTACCAGAGCGACCTGGCTGTTCCTTGCTTCTCTGGCCTCCGTCATGGCTGTCTGCCCCACGACCCCGTCCACGAGAACCCCATCCTCTAGGGATCCCAACCCTTTGCAACAACGTCGGGCACTCACTGCGCCAGTGTCCCTCCTCTTTACAATACACACACTGATTTGGCCCCACAAGCACGGTATTCCTGCTGGTGCAGGGCAGCTGTTGGGCTGGACCAATGCCTGGTCCTCTACCATTCCCCCTGGACACCTGCTGTATCAACAACTTCGTTTTCAACTCCTTATTTTTCTTCTCTACCTTTTCCTCCTCTTTGTTCTCTCTATGCTCATAGTACTGTGCCATGCTCAATATCACTGATGGGGAGGAGGTAGCCCAAGTGCTCTCCGAAGCTTGCACCTGAGCCGCGATCTCGGGAAGCAGATTCATAACAAATCTATTAAAAACAATCAGACACCTCCCTCCATTGACAAGTCCTGTCCACTGAAATCCCAAAACACACCTTCAAACCTAGTAAAAAGATCAGATACACTTTCATCTTTCTTCTGACGACATGCTGTTAACTTGTCCCAATCTACTCTCCTAGGTGGGATAAGAGTGCATGTAGGTAATAATATGACCTGGCAAAGCTAGTATCCCACTCTTAGGCTTCTCACCAGGCTTCCTCTCTTTATCCCATGCCCTGATCTCATCCCAAGTGCCACCCAACTCCACTACGTGGTCCTGCATATGCACCTTTCACCAGATATCAACTGGTACTAACAAACCAAAGAACATCTCGATGTCTGCCAACATCACCACTGTCGACGACGCAGCCTCGGTCAATTCTGTATAATATGAAGTTGGATTTTTTTGAGGGTCGGGTAACTGAGTCTTAAGAGACAAAACCTCACTCCTTTTCCAAGGAGTATAAACCCACTGTTCCTGAAAGTGGGCCTCTACTCGCTGTCTGACGACAGAATCCTGCTGAGCTCTCAGCTCCGGTATCTGAGGGTGGAAATTAGGATGTACTTCCCTCATCGGAAATTAGGACACTGTTGTCGGACTCTTCTGGTGCAACCTGCCTGGGTATCCAACCAATGTTGTAACATTACTGAAAATGTCATTAGGGGCCATACCAGCAGCATACACGTGATCTGGGGTGCAATACCCTTAAAGCAGTGTTGCCACAACCCAATCAAAGTGGCTGACATATGCTTGAGGGAATGATGCTATACAAACAGTTCATACTCTTTCAACACGCTCCACCCATCTTCCACACTGTAAATCGGACTCCTGGCCCACTGGGCGGCCTGGTCATCTACCATCTTCTTCTCTGCATCCCCCACATCAGACCGAATCACTTGCCCCATTAGCTCCCCTGGAGCCGCCCAATCGTCGTCATCCAGTCCTACCAACTGTGTTCCAATTTTCAATGAGGCCGGAAAGAGGAGATGTGGGGAGGGCGCACTAGTCGTGGGAGCAGGTACTAGAGTCATTAATGATTGTTTTGAAGGTGTGAGCAAAGGGGAGAGAGAAGAAGTAAGAACAATAGGCGTAGCCGAGAGACCTGCGGTCACTGCAGGCGCAAAAGGCGAAGCCGAAGAAGAAACAGGAGGCGCTGTAGCCGGAGCAACCAAGTCAATAGCAGAAGAATCAGAGGCAGGAGCAAGAGAGACAGAAAGCTGGGGTGGTGGAACCGCTGGGTATATTCTCTGCTGAGCATATGGAGGTGGGGGTTGTGTATCTAACAGATCCTCCACAAAGGGATCACCTTGTTCTCGAGCAACATAGGATTTGTCACATTGCAACCTAAACTTTCGTTCAGCACACTCTATACCCTTCTCTATTTTCTATCTTTCATACATCACTGCCTTCTGTGCTACTGTCTTCATCTTTCCTCTTCGGGCCTCCTTGTCTGCTCTTATCTGTCTCTGCTTAGTTTCCTTCTGCCATACCTGGAAATAATCAAACATCGACTGCCTACTTCTTTTTGCAAACAATTTATCCTGCAGGAAATTCAATTTCTGTTCATCAAAGGTACCTGTTAGCAGTCACTGCAATTCGCCATTGTCCCTTGTATGTTTGTGCCATAGTGTACTAAACATAATAGGGCCAAGGCCGTGCTTAACATACATGTCGAAGTTCGGGGAGCCTTCCAGAGGGGCGGGCTGCCTCTCTTCCAATCGAGCATCAGCAGAACAACAGCAGCACCTCAAACAGCACAACTTACTAAAACATGGCATCTTGAAAGGGAAAATAGATTTGTTGTTCCTACCAGACGAATGACCTACCACTCAACTTCTTTCCGAAGGTCGGTCCTCGGACCGCACGTAGAAAAGGAAAACCAAAAGTCAGTCCTCAGACTGCACCAAAATTACAAATCAGAACCAACCGCACAAAAGCCAAAGACTAGCCAAATCCCAGGCATTTTCAAAAGTAAACCAAATCCATTATGTTGCCTGGTAGAGTGTCCGCAGACACTCTGGGGTCTATTACAATGTCGGGCAGATCGCCACCAGCATGGTAGTGGCAATATGCCCGACATTAACTCCCGCCGCCTCCCATTTCCCCCGCCATATTATGATGGCGGGGGTACCGCGGCGGACGGGAAGACCGTCCACCGCCCGGTCAATGAGTTGACCGGGCGGAAAAGGGTTGAATATGGTGGGGGTGTCTGCTAAACACCGCCATCCATTTTACTATGCATGCGGGATTCAGCCTTTCCATGGCGGAGCTTGCCGCCATGGGAAGGGATACGGATTTCGCAGTTGGGGGCCGCAGGATATTGGGGTGATGGGGGGGGCACATGGGGGGTACCTATGGTACCCCCCTGCATTTGCATGCACAACGTGGCAGGCACCGCGCGGTGCCTGCCACATTGTGCATGCAAATGCACAGTGTGCAGCCAAAGCATTGTGGCGGGCGGTGTGTGTGCACCACCCACCACAATGATGTGGATGGGGCAATTAGGATGCCACGGTGGCAGTGGCATCCTAATTGCCTGTGCGGTACCGCCGCACCACTGGTGGCCGGTCCCAGCACTGCTAGGGTGGCGGGTGGATGGAAGTCTGCCCGCCATCCTAATAGGCCCCTCTGTGTCCAAATAGGTCTACAGACCTACCAAGTACAAATCAAGTGGTCCTCAGACCATACCAAATATTATTCAAAATGGCGCCATATTCACAAAGAATCAAGACAAACTCACCTGGTGCACACAGGTCGAACAAATTTATTCCCCACTGCCAACTCTTCGGACCAAATGGTAAATTCCAAGGGTTTTGCCTTTCAAGACCCAAGCCGTGATGACCACTGGGAAAGGCACCGCCCGATCAGACAGGCGGGCCAGCTGCGAGTACTAGGCTCTATCGTGCAGGGATCCCCTATCCGACTCAACGTGGCCCAGTCCTCCTTACCCGTCTGTGGGAGAAGATGGGTCACCCAATGGGGTCCATGTTCGGGCACCAACTGAAGGAAGTGACCCAATTAGGGCCACCCGGGTCACTCGCGACCACCTCTCTTCCTCCCAAACAAGTGCAGAGTCAATAAGACAGTAGAAAATGCAACCAAGCAATTTATTAGTATAGCGCTGCAGAGGAACCCAGTCTGACCAGTCTCCTAAGATGACTGCAGAGGGACACACTCCCCTCAACATAAAGTCAAATATTATACATTTCCAATTCCCAAGAACACACCCAGACTGGAAAATTCCGGTCCAGGCAACAACGAACAAAGGTAGCAATCAAGGATGAGCCATGGTCCTGGTGCTGGGTACATACTATCTCGACTCCAAAGCCGTTCAGCCTGTACCTACCATTCTAAGATGTGGGAACGGGTCTTTCCAACAGCGAAGGTATGCCACAATAGAGAGTACATTCATTAGTGCAGCGAAGCTCGGCATTGAGAAGTACAAGGTGAAGGTACGGGGCAGTTTTCTGCTGGGACATGCAATATGAGACAGAAGCTTAGTTTCGATCTTAAAGCAAAATGTTGGCTACTAATAAAATGGCGCCATGAATGCTAACTTAATACAGAACGAATCATAAGCATTGTGATAATAATATTTCAAGTATAACACACTTTTAAGAAGACACTTGACACTTTTCAAGTGAACTTTTCTGTGCTCAGTGGAACCTTAATTATTGGCAGGAGTCACTCTTTTCTCAAGCAATGAGCAGGTAAACTTAACAGATCTTCTCCTCATCCAGTCCCTGACACCCTAATGTGGTGGCACTCAGTGCATTGTCCACTTACTGTCTCCTTGGGAGTTTGAAGGGTCTAGGTTTCTTCAGAGCCTGATCCAGCCATAAGCAATGAACTACAGAGTCTGTAATAAGACCAGGATTGCCCAAAAATATTCCTGAATGCTTGTTCTATCTTCAAGGGTATCCCATCCTGATTTTTTATTCTTTTCATTGTTAACATTCACAGCATCCCATCCCTTTGTCCCAAGAGGCTGGAGGTGGGGTTGAGCCTTTTGGGGGCCCTGGCAAATCCATCTCTTTCATAAAAACATTTTCATTTCAGCAAAGCGCATTGTCACTCATAAGTTGACTACCATTAAATCAGACTCCAACTAAGTTTGTCACTCATAGGCCACTCAAACTATTCCTACAGTGGCGGCTTTGTAAACTGACCTGTAGTGAAATGGTCCATAGAGTATTTAATTTGAGTAGAATCTTAGGAGTCAGAAGTGATATAGCGGGGTTTCTTGAATCTCAACCTCGTAGTAAAGTCATCAAAAAGAATCCCCCACGGGTCATATGGACCTTTGATTTTCAACTTGAAGTGTAAGAAAGGAGCTAACATTGGCTACACATTTCAAATACAGTGAAACAAATGTGGGTCCACGAGAATGAGAGAGGATGGTGTCCTAAATATATGAGTTTATTCATAATTTAGTTAAGGTCACAAGTTAAATCAGTGAGCAAAATTGAAAGAAAAATATGGTAAGAGCATATATATTCATATGATCATGAAATCTGAATGGATATTTAATCAGAAAAAATATGCGAAATAGAATCCCATACAGCAAGCAAAATATCCATGAAGGAACTTTTCTGTTCTAATGAAGCATCGAAAGTGGCAGGGAAAATTCTATGAGGAAGGTGTCAGCATCAGATGAACCAAGTTTAAGGTTCAATGGGAAGGTTTAAGTGCTTAAGCATGAAGCTGAACACTGTGGGCAAGGGAAAACAGCAGAGAAGAGAAGAACCCTTCTCTCAGCAAAGTCAGGACAGTGTCTGCTCAACAATTCTACAGATTGCACAATTAATGCATGAACGAATATTCTAGAAGACTCCTTCCTATCAGATTCCACCAAATGAACCAATCCAAAGACTGTGTTCCCCAGGAGCAGGTAGACTCCCTACTTTCCCAGCTCTCAATTAAAGGAGTAGCTACCCAGCCGACCTTGGATCTAACATCAGTCTGGTCTGTTGGGTACAGAAGGGTCTCTCCTATCATCTCAACCTCTATACCAAAGGCCAACTTATAATTAAAATTTCAGTATTCTACTGATCAAATACTATGCACAATCAGCCCATTCTATAAGTTCTAAACTAGTACAGTTAGCAGAAGTACCAATATTGTGTACATTTAAAAAGGATATACATTCCATCTTATGATAAATATATTTATATAAGTCCAATAAATAAACAGTGTTTTTCTCCAATATGGATACATAGGCACTCACTACAACTGACTAATAAAATGCAATTGAACACTCAGGCCTGATTCACAAATGTAAACTTACACTTTTGTGTAAGTTTACGATTGTTTGATACTCACAAAAGGATTTACAAATAGTGGGCCCAATTCACAAAAGTAATCTGAGACAGAATCCAAACGTTACGAATTTCGGTATTCACAAAGCCCATTTAGGAGTAGTAAAGTTAGGATTTTCTCTCAATTAAACCTAAGTTTTGGTCTTAAGTTTAACTTAAGACCAAAACATAGGTTTAACTGAGAGAAAGTTTTGCTCTTAAGTTTAACTGAGACAAAGTTTTGGTCTTAAGTGTTGGTTTTGGGCTTAAGTTTAACTTAAGACCAAAACTTAAGTTTAACTGAGACAAAGTTTTGGTCATAAGTTTAAGTTTTGGTCTAAAGTGTAAGTTTTGGTCCTAAGTTTAACTTAAGACCAAAACTTAAGTTCAACTGAGACAAAATCCTAACTTTACTACTCCTAAATGCCCTTTGTGAATACCGAAAGTCGTAAAGTTAGGATTTTGTCTCATACTACTTTTAGGAATCGGGCCCGTATTTTTACGAATGCAGAGTCTGCACATAAAAAGATTGGACTGTGCTATCTTTTTATGTGCGGAGACTCAGTACTTGTAAAGATGCTACTCATAAATCTCTTTGTGAATATCAAACAACTCCAAACTTACACAAAAATGTAAGTTTGCTTTTGTGAATCAGGCGCAAGTTGAGTATATATGTTGCATATATAGGGGTGGGGCACTGAATGACCCTGCTTCAGAATCAAGGGCTTATTTTTACTAAACTAGGCATTATGCCAATATCTTCATGGCGATGCAGCACGTTTCAAGTAAATTATATTATTACAAACACTCAGCATCTCTAAAGTTTGTGATTGTACTAACTAAAGTCTTCTTTTTGAGGCTGCCAACTTAGGGCGAACAAACCAAATACAAGGAGATGATGGATGGAGTGCTGAAATGTTTCAGAAATTCACCCCCAGTCACAGATCTGGGTTGAGTCCATCATCGTTCTTTAGCTCACTTTGCAACCCCAGTTTAGACCCAGCCATTTGCAAATCAGTCTTGATCCTATTTCGTGTGGGAACAGTGCTGCCCGAACTCCCTGGCCAGGTCTTCCCTGAACCGGAAACAAGCATCCTGGGACCGGTTTCAGGGTAACAACCCTCATCAGCCAGGCTATCTTGAATCCAGTGGGAAGGTGAGCAAGGGACCCACATCTGGGCATACACTGCCAACCTGAGGCGAACAAAGCAAACACAAGGGGATGATGAACGGAGTGCTGAAACTTTTCAGACACTCACCCCAGTCACTGATCCGGGTTGAATCCATCATTGTTGTTTAGCTCACTTCGTCACCCCAGTTCAGACCCAGCCATATGCAAATCAGGCTTGAACCTGTTCCTTGTGGGAACAGTCCAGCCCGACCTGCCAAGCCAGATCTTCCCTGGACCAGAAACAAACATCCTGGGACCGGTTTTGCGGTAACACCTCTCATCAGCCAGGCTAGCTTGACTCAAGTGGCACAGTGAGCAAGCGACCCACATCTGGGCATACCCTGCCAACTTAGGGCAGACAAAGCAAGCACAAGGAGATGATGGACGGAGAATTGAAACTTTTCAGACACTCACCCCCAAGAATATTGTTGTCAAGAATATCGATTTTGAGGTAAGATTGATTTCTAAATATTGAAGTCATTATGATCAATTATTGTTATGTATAATTTCATTTTTGAATTATTGTTTTGTATTTTGGTATATATTTTAAATGTAAATAATGTAATTTTTTTGTAGAATTATTTTTTAAATATCTGTATTTGCTGTTTTTCCCCCATTCCCTAAACATACAGATAACAATAAACATATATGATGCAGGGCACAAATAATTACACAATATACAATAAGCAGTGTCACACGTACTGCTGAAACATTTGAACTAAATCCGCCACAAGTTCCGCGCATCAGACAAGTTACGGAGTTATGTGTTCTACATAAATTACATTGTGTACAGCTATCAACAGAGATGTACTTTTATATCCATTGGAATGACATAGTGTGTATTCTGTCCCTTTTTAATGCTGTCTTTTGTCCGCTCACCCAGCCAGCATTCCACACGTATTTCTGCACCTAGTTGTCTTATTTGGAAGTGCAGGATAAAGCAAAATATTAAACAATTTAAAATCAAACTAAACCATCATCAGATCATCACGCCTGGGTCAGTGTATGTAACGGTTAAATGCTACCATTTCGTTGATTTTTTGTATAATTATTGGTTATGTTTTTTTAATGTATTTGTAAATTTTGTAGTAGTTATCAAATTTTATGTAAGTTATTTTTGTTATTATTAGTACTGTGGCACAGGTTAGGTGTGTTTAGAGGCACAGGGTGGGAAGTAATTTTCTTATAATAAATTAATGATTTGTTTTTATTTAAAAAAAAAAAGAAATTAATAATAATTATGTCAATAGTGTAATTATTTTTTTTTAAATTACATTTTATGTGCAGGTTGTAGGGTTTATAGGAGTACAGGGTGGGAAGTAATTTAATTTTAATTATTTAATAATTAATTGTTAGTCAATATTAATTATTTAATTCACAATGACTTCTGTTGATAGTGGTAATTATCTTTTTTAAATATACATTATGGTGCCGATTCCGATCCGTTAAAAAAAATTACCGTACGACTCGTATCCGTATTTTTTTTACGTACGAATAGTACAAGTACCGTACAAATGGGCAAGTACGATTCGGACGTGAAAAATACCTACGAATAGCATCGGGAAATGTCTACGAGAGGGAGTTGGAATTTTTTACGTCCGAATGGCCTCGTGAAAAGTGTACGAGAGGGAGCCGGACATTTTTACGTGCAAATCGTAAAACAAAAGTCTGAACGCGCAAGTACGATTCGTACCGCCCGTTCGAATACACAACCGCATGTAAAAGGTCCCGTACGGAGCCAGCGCAGTAGCACACATGTACACGGGTAAACTTGTGCCCGTGTACGAGCCGTACAGCCCCCCCACCCCCCAATATGTCAGCACCGTACACCCCCCTGTCCACACTGTACCCCAGGCCCGCACACGTACGCGCCGTACCCCCCAGTACGCGCCGTACCCCCGCATGTACGTGCTGTACCCCCACCCCATGTACGCAGGTACTCCAGGCCTGCACCTGAACGTGCCGCACCCCCGCATGTACGTACCGTACCCCCCATGTACGCGGGTACCCCTGGCCCACACCTGTACGCGCCGTACCCCCGCATGTATGCGCCGTACCCCTGTATGTATGCGCTGTACCCCCCATGTACGTGGGTACCCCTGGCCCACACCTGTACGCGCCGTACCCCCGCATGTACGCGCCGTACCCCCGCATGTACGTGCCGTACCCCCCCATGTATGCGGGTACTCCAGGCCCGCACCTGTACTCGACGTACCCCCGCATGTACGCGCCGTACCCCCATGTACACGGGTACCCCAGGCCCGCAACTGTATGCGCCGTACCCCCACCACGCCTGGCCCGCACCTGTACGTGCCGTACCCCCACCGCTCCAGGCCTGCACCTGTACGCGCTGTACCCCCGCATGTATGTGCCATACCCCCCATGTACGCAGGTACCCCAGGCCCGCACCTGTACGCGCCGTACCCCCACTGCCCCAGGCCTGCACCTGTACGTGCCGTACCCCCACCGTCCCAGGCCCGCACCAGTACGTGCCGTACCCCCGCATGTACGCGCCGTACCCCCATGTACGCCGGTACCCCAGGCCCGCAACTGTACGCGCCGTACCCCCACTGCCCCAGGGCCGCACCTGTACGCGCCGTAACCCCACTGACCCAGGCCCGCACCTGTACGCGCCGTACCCCCACCGCATGTACGCGCAGCACCCCAACCCCGTACCCCAGCACCCTCACCCAGCATTGCGTATGTACGGACCGTACCTATGCAAAAAATACTCGTACAGAACCAGGACACTGTAAAACAGCACAAGGAGGGTCAATTCGACTCACACAACACCACAAAACACGTCTACATGACAAAATACATCTCAAAGACTGACCTGGCACATCCAAACAGGCAAACAGAGGCCCAAACTCACAACCACCTCTTATAACACACCCACCTAAATTCAAACACAGCCACACCCAAAAATGGACCAATATAAAGGGCCCACACACACAACCCATGAGCCTTTGCAACAGACCCACTGCTGCCAGACCCCACACACAAACAACTGCACCTTACTGACCCCTTAACTACACCTTAACTCACACACCTTCACACAACCTCCTTCACAAACACCCCCACTCACATTCACACACACACCGTCACATTCACACCCACACACCCACAACCATCCACACCCACACCCCACACCATGCCCACAGACAAGAATCCAAAGTTCACAAGGGCGGAGCTGGAGCTCCTTGTCAACGAAGTCGAGCCACAGCTGTTTGGAACATTGGTCAGACAGACCAGCATAGCCCAAAAAACCAGCCTGTGGCAGAGGATCGTCGATAAGGTCAATGCTGTTGCGCCCATCCGAAGGACCAGGCATGAATGCCAAGCCAGGTGGTACGATCTTCGCAGGGCAGTCAAGAGGAAGATGAATGAGGAATACGCTCAGAGGAACATCACTGGAGGCGGGCTGCCCCGCAGACCCTTTCACTACCATCCCTGGGAGGAGAAGGTGATGGCCCTGCTTCCGCCGGTGGGAGTACACGGAGTTGAAGGAGTCGCAGAGCCTGGTGAGTACACAAACAACTTACGTAACATGTGGGCAATGGGGTCCACACCACAAATACACCAAATGCACGCAACTTCCCCCAAGCACTCACCACACACAACCACACTCAAAAACCACGCTCATGCCACCAACGTCTCCATGCACCATTCACAAATCAAGCCAATGCCATGTCCCAGGCTACACCAACCAAAAACCCAAGACTGGATGTCCGGGAGGCTGGGAGGGTGGGCCTCACACAACACATTGTGAAAATGAGAAGCAGACACCAATGCCCTCAGCCCATATGGCATAGGTACATACCCATGCACAATGCACAGGGACTGGCAAAGTACTGACAAGGTCGCTGACACTTGGCCCTGCTGTATGCAGCACAAGGCCTTCCTGGGACCACTGTACACTCAAACACCAACTCCACAAGCACAGGTAACTAGCACAGGAACTCATACTCACTGTCATGCCAGCATTCACCATGAGGGGACAGACACATCACCTGGGAGACCCAATGCCAACTCACACTACACCCAACAGCAGTCCCGGTAACACACACCCCCCCTTACACAAGCACACACCCCCGGGGCAGGCAACGGATTTACACACTCTCACAATGGACATGTGACACAAGACCAATCCATAGCCAAATAAGCATCCTAGCCAAAATTCTACAGGTCAAACACTCAGGAGAACATATCAATCTTTCCCCCGCAACATACCCATCCCCAAGTGGACATTGAGAGGAATGCTAGGCACATCCAACTACCTGGAGGAACTGTGACAACTTGAATATGTATGAAACATGGATTTCGCATGAAACAGCATTAACATTGTCTCTCTCTCACACACAGGGCAACGTCGTGGATCTCCCCCCAACACTGGGGGGGGAACAATCACAGCCCCCAGCTCGGCGTGAAGATGACCCCACCGGCAGCGACGACTCTCACCACTCCGTGGATGACCCCGACCAACCTGGCCCCTCTGGTGCCCAAGCCCCTGCAGCACCTGCGTCAGGTACATCTGTGCCAACCACCACCCCCATTGCTGCCACATCCCAGGAGACACCCAGGAGCCCTGCTCGCACTGAACAACAGAGCCAGTCTGACCAGGAGGGACAAGGTTCTCCGGGCACCCAGGAGGAGGCAGGCAACCCTGCAAATGCCATCCCTCAAGGGTCCCGTAGACCCGATGTGCCCACAACGGCAGGCCAGGCTCAAGTGGGCAGGGGTGTTGGGAGTAGAGGCAGGCGGAGGCGCGAACCTGACCAGCCAGCTGAGGGAACCGGTATGTCCCATATACGCCACATCCTGGACACATACCGGCGTGACACCAGGGGCATCAGCCAGGTAGTGTCAAGACTCACAGAGATGCAGGGGACCCTCAACGAGATCAAGAACATGCAGGCCGAGCAACATGCCAGTCAACAACAACACCAAGGACGGATGGAGGCAAGACAGGCTGAGCTCCTGGCGGTGCAAAGGGACATGAGCCATTTACTCCATCGGATTGCCGACAACATGGGCAACCCTCCCTGTGACAGCAGGCGCAGACCAGCACCAGCCACAGGGAGGGAGGAGGAGGAGGATTCATCCGACGGAGCGTCCCAAACATCGTCAAGGCCTGCATCTGAGGGTCCCCAGAGGAAGGTGGGTCGTCCACGGAAAAGACCGTGAGAGTCAGCGGACCATCAACATCTCCCAGGTGACCTGGCCTGGCACCTGGCCCTCTGGCACAACAGCAGCACCTCATCCAATGACATTCTCTGCCACATGGACTTGCTGGTCACAGTCTGACCAATGATGACCAACACTGTGCTCTGGACTCTGATGACTTCCAATGCCAAGGATACCATCTTCCCCTGTGAACTTTGGATTCTATTCCCCCGGTAGAGCACCTAATTTCACCTACCAAAACACGTACCCCACCGCAAATAAAAATATTATTTGGTTCATGAGATGTTGCTGTCATGTTGCTTAATTCCACAACATATGTGTGTGTAAATGTCAAACTATGCCTGAGTGTTAAACTAACTCCAGCCATCCATACCCTGGGATCTGAGTCTGGTGCAGGACAGACATGGGTCACAAGGTATCATTCAAAGCAGGCATGGAGCAGAACACTCACCTGTGATGGCCACAAGCTGCTGAGGGGGGGCTTGCAATACTGAGCGGACAGACCTATTTGGAAGATTATCATTAAGGCGTAGAGGTCTTGGCTCATGTGAAGGTTCCCGGGGAGGGAGTCCCAGGTATGTGTTGGCAGGTGGGAGAACCATATCCTGCATGCTGGAGTACGGTGGATGTGAAGAATGGTGGCCAGGGCAAGGTCGGATGCACGGAGATGGCCCAACGGGGTCTCGTATGACAAGACGTACAAGGTTGGTTTTGTGTCGGGGTTGTGGACTGCCTCCTGAGTGTGAGTGGGGAGTGTTGAGGTCATCCTGCAGCAGACAGTGATCCATTGCAGTTATCTATGGTGGACGGTGATGTGGCTGGGGCGCAGGATGTTGAAGCTGAGGTGTGCAGATGCACCCTGGATGTGGACAAGTTTCCGGGGAGTTTGGATGTACGTGCTCCGTAGAGGGCAGGCCAGTATTTGACACGGATGTTGTCGTGGACATGGGGGATGGTCTATCTTTCCTTGGAGTGGATCTATCTGTGGATCATGTGCATAATGCAGAGGGCGTTGCCGCATGAGGTACAGATTCTGTGGACTGACATGGCAAATGTGTGCGAGCAATACATGATGCACACCATCTTGTGTGTGTGGCCACTGGGTGCCGGGGCAGGGCTCTTGCGGGTGGGACACAAGCACTTGACCCAGCTGTAAGGGGACAATCCTCAGATGATCACCTCAGTCCTGTACAAGTCCAGCCTCAGGTGGCTCATGTACAGCCATTCATCAATGGATCTCATGCATTCAGGAATAATGGAACTGGCAATGTCTGCGTCTTTGGTGAGGGTGAGGAGCACCTGGCTGTCAATGGCATACCAGCTGATGAGGTGCTGTGCGCATGTGATGGTGGAGAGGGGGGTCCTGGACATATTGTGGATTGACACGCTGAGAGATGATACCTGTGCCATGTGCCAGACGACGACACCATACTACATGCAGAAGCCTTGAGTCCCACTCCCATGGCCTTGCTGGGGTACAGAGCCGGTGTGGAGTAGGAGGGACATGACCTGGTTGGTGTGACAGGGCCTGGAAGGTGTGTCAGCGCTGTGTAGACAGTTGGAGTAGCACACTCAGCATGCAAAGGTGTCGTGTGTGCACTTAGGGTATGTCTGACAGCATGCGGTAGATTTGCGGATGGACATTGCTTGGAGTGTGGCTGCTACATCAGACTGTAGTGTGATGTGTGTCATGCAAGGACATGAGGGTCGTGCAATGTGCACGTTGCATGTGCTGATGGTCCAGCCTTTGCCACCGCGTGGCGCCAACTGTGGCATAGACAAGCTGAGGACAGCCAAATGAATGGGTGGAGGGAGGAAGGGAGGAGCATCTTTGAGGCGTGTGTGTTGCCAAATCAGGATACTCTGTGGGCCCTTGCTGCAGGGTCCGTAGCAGCAGGCGGCATGTCCTTGAAAATATTCCACAATTTGCACACAAAGACTAGGATGTCTGAAGGACAACTGCAACAGGCGTGTGTAAAGGAAGGAGTGTCCGGTTTTACATGGCACACCCAGAGACAATGCATGCCCAAACACCAAAGATGAATGACACCGGATCAGGGAACTGAAGGCCGAGCTGCGCACAGGAGACACACCCTCAGCAGGTGTTGTTGGCCCATTGTGTGGACCAACATGCCAAAATACATACACAACTATGGACTTCATGCACAATAGGGATCATAATCCATGAGGAACTGCATGCATGTTGCTAAACTACACATGGACTCCTCTGCACAATCTTTCACAACTATGCCAGAGATGCCGCATGCAAAGTGGCAAGAGACCAGCATTGACAGAGATGAGGCACCTTGGAGTGTGAGGAACGCCTTTATTACTCAGGCTCACACTAAGGGAAATGCATCCTTTTGAACAGACTCACAGGTCATTCCTCTGACCATGTGGGACCTACACTGGACACCCCCTGCAACACACAGATGTGTAAAATCCTACTGAGCTGGCACACAAGTGAAGTGTGTGAGCCAAACACCCCTTGCTCCACACGGAGAGTCTGCAATTCGCCATTGAGCCTCTTATGGGGATGTCCCACACTATGTCCACCATCAGCATCCCGTATGTTCCTGAGGGACGTTTTACATACATTGATGCCTTCATCACATTCCACAAAACATTACAGATGACTAGCAGGAAGGGTGAATATCAAGTCATGGGAGCCATGCCACATGTCATGTGCCCCATGGTGAGTCGACAGGTATGCATGGTAACACAACATGCACAGGAGCAGTCCCAACATAAACCAAACACGTACCACACACACAAAATGCCTTGCTGCACTCCTTACCCAAAATGACTTTTCACCATGTCCGTGCATGGAACGCTGATTCAGCACACGTTGCACTACTCATGAGGAATAGCTGGAGGCCAACGAAGACACGAGCAGACGACATGCGCAAGAAACTGTGGATGACAGACACACCATAAGTCAGCAAAGAGCTAGGTATCGGCAGACATGGACATGTACTCGACAGGAATGATGTTGTCACCATGCTAATTTAACAAATTAGTGTCCATGCAAAAAAGTGTGGAATGACAACATCACTTGAATGACACATCAGAACACACCTCCAAGTCACTTAGCACACAGTCAGCTGGACACACACATTGAAACACATGCCACACAAGGCTCAAAGCGTGCACACTCAGACACAGGGACTCACCATTATGAGAAGAAGTTGCGGATGAGCTGACTCCGGATGTCCTCCTCCTCCTCCTCCTCCTCACTTTCCTCGTGCCCAAGCCCTTCATCCTCCACGGGTGGATGTTCCTGCTCATTGGGATCCAGGATGAGTGGCACTGCCTTCTCCACTTACATGGCACACCCAGAGACAATGCATGCACAAACACCAAAGATGAATGACACCGGATCAGAGAACTGAAGGCCGAGCTGCGCACAGGAGACACACCCTCAGCAGGTGTTGTTGGCCCATTGTGTGGACCAACATGCCAAAATACATACACAACCATGGACTTCATGCACAATAGGGATCATAATCCATGAGGAACTGCATGCATGTTGCTAAACTACACATGGACTCCACTGCACAATCTTTCACAACTATGCCAGAGATGCCGCATGCAAAGTGGCAAGAGACCAGCATTGACAGAGATGAGGCACCTTGGAGTGTGAGGAACGCCTTTATTACTCAGGCTCACACTAAGGGAAATGCATCCTTTCGAACAGACTCACAGGTCATTCCTCTGACCATGTGGGACCTACACTGGACACCCCCTGCAACACACAGATTTGTAAAATCCTACTGAGCTGGCACACAAGTGAAGTGTGTGAGCCAAACACCCCTTGCTCCACACGGAGAGTCTGCAATTCGCCATTGAGCCTCTTATGGGGATGTCCCACACTATGTCCACCATCAGCATCCCGTATGTTCCTGAGGGACGTTTTACACACATTGATGCCTTCATCACATTCCACAAAACATTACAGATGACTAGCAGGAAGGGTGAATATCAAGTCATGGGAGCCATGCCACATGTCATGTGCCCCATGGTGAGTCGACAGGTATGCATGGTAACACAACATGCACAGGAGCAGTCCCAACATAAACCAAACACGTACCACACACACAAAATGCCTTGCTGCACTCCTTACCCAAAATGACTTTTCACCATGTCCGTGCATGGAACGCTGATTCAGCACACGTTGCAATACTCATGAGGAATAGCTGGAGGCCAACGAAGACATGAGCAGACGACATGCGCAAGAAACTGTGGATGACAGACACACCACAAGTCAGCAAAGAGCTAGTTATTGACAGACATGGACATGTACTCGACAGGAATGATGTTGTCACCATGCTAATTTAACAAATTAGTGTCCATGCTAAAATGTGTGGAATGACATCATCACTTGAATGACACATCAGAACACACCTCCAAGTCACTTATCACACAGTCAGCTGGACACACACATTGAAACACATGCCACACAAGGCTCAAAGCGTGCACACTCAGACACAGGGACTCACCATTATGAGAAGAAGTTGCGGATGAGCTGACTCCGGATGTCCTCCTCCTCCTCCTCCTCCTCACTTTCCTTGTTACCAAGCCCTTCATCCTCCACGGGTGGATGTTCCTGCTCATCGGGATCCAGGATGAGTGGCACTGCCTTCTCCACTGCCATGTTGTGCAGCATGCAGCACACAAGAAAGATTTTGCAGACCTTCACCGGGGCATATGGGAGGGACCCGCCGGTCTTGTGGAGGCACCGGAATTGGCTCTTCAGGAGTCCAAACGTCCTCTCAATCACGTGGCTGGTTTGCCCATGGGCGTCGTTGTAACGGTGTTCTGCGGCTGTTCTGGGATTGCGGAGAGGCGTCATCAGCCATGGCATGTTGGGATAGCCAGAGTCCCCTACATGGAAACATCATGCGAAGAAGTGGGTCAGGAGATGCCGTAAGATACAAAGATACCGCTAAACAGAGGATAAACAGAGTATACCCACCAACAAGACATGCTCGTTCGTCGTGCAGCCGCAGCATCATTTCTGGCACCCTGCTACGCCTCATGATGTAAGCATCGTGTGCTGACCCTGGAAAACGGGCACAGACATGGGAACTCCACATGTTAGGTAGACACGCCACAAGGGCATTAATAGAGTGATAATGTTTGCGGTTCCGAAAGGCTACCTCCTGTGCCTGTGGTGGTACCAAAGCCACATGTGTCCCATTAATGGCCCCAATTACATGAGGCATCCCTCCCAGCGCATAGAACTCACCCTTGACACCTGTCAACTGCTCACGAGTGGGAAAATGGATGAATTCATCCAGGTGCTCCAACATGGCCTCTAAAACATCATGCAGGACATGGCTGAACATTGTCTGGGACATGCCACCAACATCAGCTATGGTGAATTGAAAGGTACCGGTGGCAAAAAAATGTAGGGCTGCCATCACCTTCATCTTGGGGGTCAGAGCAGTAGGATACCTGTGTCGCGGTTGGAGGTGTGGTTCCAGCCGGGTGGTCAAGCGCTCAATCAACTCTTGCGAGAAGCGGTATCTTCGGATGCAGTCATGTTCGGGCATGGCACCCAGGTCTGGCATTGGTCGGGGGAGAGGCGGTGCCCTGCAGAGATTTGGAAAGAATAACGATGAGCGAGTACATCACAACAACAATGTCAATGAAATGAGCACATGTTCAACAGCTAATACACATCTGCTAAATACAGAGTCTGGTCTGTGCAATACATCCAGCACACGTATGCCAGCAAGGTGATACTCCTACGAAGAGCCAGCTACAATAGTTTATTTGCATGGTCGACGTGACATGCCATGAAACGAGCTGTGTGCCAGTGTAAGTAAACAGCCAGACACATTACAGGAGTGACAGACATACACATATCTGCATTTGAAGGATGTAATCTCATACAGACAGCAGGCTGGAAGCTAGACGCACAGGTCAGATGTCATTTAAAAAGGACAGATCACACACCTTTCCATGAAGGGGTACATGTCAAATGCTGATAACCCAGACATTGAGACAACGCAGATATGTCCTCAGGTCGCAATACCATGTTCGATGCATGCAGACACATGTCATGTGGTATTGCACATGTGGCATGGTGTGCGTAATTGTGTGCCATGCACATATGCACACAGACACATGTTGGATGCTGCAACAGCAGATGGAGTTGACGGAACACCAACGGCAAGCTCATGGGAACACATGACACACACATGACATAGTCACATCGTGGCACGCTGGTAGTCACATGTCAGGTGAAATTATCCATGTACCTGCCATCAGGGGACAGTTGCGGGTGTTGGTAACTGTGGCATACCAGTGATGCAGTGCTTGATACGTTTGTACCACATGCACACATGTGCAAAGTGTGAAGGGGAAGTGTGCCACGTAGTGCCCCATCACACATGACATGTGTAAACAGCTCATCACACATCTATTGTGCCACAACATGAGGAGACATGTGCCACATCACTGCTTGACACACCTAGGCCCTGCACATGAATAACTGCACTGACAATGACTTGATGTACAGCCTTGTGTGAGTCTGACACCTCCATTCCTTTCGTGTGCGCCTCCTATCACCAGTGTAAGCTGTGAAACGCAGTACACACGCTCTGAGGCCATGTGTATGGGCCGTACACGCGTGAGTATGGCCCCTATCACTATAGTTGTGTTACCGTAGGCCATTGTGATAGGGGCCGTACTCACGCGTGTACGGGCCATACACGCGTGAGTACGGCCCCTATCACTATAGTTGTGTTATCGTAGGCCATACTGATAGGGGCCGTACTCATGCGTGTCCGGGCCGTACATGCGCGTGTACGGACCGTACCCACGCTCTGGGGGGCGTGTGTACGGTCCGTACACGAGTACCCCTACATCACCACTGCAATGGTGGTACGGACTGTACCCACACTCTGGGGGCGTGGGTACGGTCCGTACCACCATCGTAGTGGTGATGGAGGGGTATGCGTGTACGGACCGTACCCACGCTCTGGGGGGCATGGTTATGGTCCGTACCGCCTCCTATCACCAGTGTAAGCTGTGAAACACAGTACACACGCTCTGAGGCCGTGTGTACGGGTCGTACACGTGTGAGTACGGCCCGTACTCACGTGTGTACGGGCCGCACACGCGTGAGTATGGCCCCTATCACTATAGTTGTGTTACCGTAGGCCATTGTGATAGGGGCCGTACTCACGCGTGTATGGACCGTACACGCGTGAGTACGGGCCGTACTCACGCGTGTATGGCCCATACATGCGTGAGCCCCTATCACTATAGGTGTGTTATCGTAGGCCATAGTGATAGGGGCCGTACTCACGCGTGTCCGGGCCGTACATGCACGTGTACGGACCGTACACACACGTGTACGGCCCGTACATGCGCGTGTACGGACCGTACACACGCTCTGGGGGGCGTGTGTACGGTCTGTACACGCGTACCCCTACATCACCACTGCAATGGTGGTATGGACTGTACCCACGCTCTGGGGGGCGTGGGTACGGTCTGTACTACCATTGTAGTGGTGATGTAGGGGTACGTGTGTACGGACCGTACCCACGCTCTGGGGGGCGTGGGTACGTCCCATACCACCATTGTGGTGGTGACCGGTACGTGTCCACGTCCACTTCCGTTGTGGCGGGAAGTGGGATTGGTGGACACGCCCCCCGAAGTGACCAGACCATGGAGGTAATTAATGTGCAGTATATATTTGTTTTTTGTGGGGTGTGGGTTATGTTTCCTGCCCCTTGCCCCCCCCTTTGCCCCTGAGGGTTGTTCTGACCTTCTGCGGCGTCTGCGGCGGTTTCTGTACACAAGGTCATAGGCTATGAGGGCCGGGATGACACGTAGGATGGGGTCCATGGCTGTCCGTCGCGTACCGGTGCTCCTTGTTCGCGTCGTCCTCAATTTCCCGGGAGTTTTTGGCTGCCGTAAAATATTATCCGTGCGGAGTGATGTAGGCACGGATCGTACTTGCTGGTTCATAAAACGCTGCCTGACTCCGTCTGGACGTCACGTACGCGGTGTCCCGGATCGGAATTGTGGGTATTTTTTTGTTGGTCGGTCTTTTGTACGACTCGTACGGAAATTGTATTTCTGTACGAATCGTACTTGCGGGTTTGTAAGGTGTTTTACCCGGGACGAGTCGGACAGAGAGTAAGCTCCGTATGACCATTCGTACCCGGCTTTTACAGGATCGGAATTGGCACCTATATGCCAGGTTGTGGGGTTCATCAGGGTACAGGTTGGGAAGTAGTTACATTTTAATTAATTAATATTTAATTGTTAATTATAAGAAATTATTTGATTGATATTTAATTATGTTAATTGTGCAAATATTTTTTTAGGTGTGGGTTGTGGGGTTTGTAGGGGTACAGGGTGGGAAATAAATTATTTCTAAGTATTTAATATTTATGATGATTATTTAATTTATAATTAAATATGTTAATTGTGTAATTAAATGTGTTTAACTAAATTTTATGTGTGGGTTTGGGTTTTGATGGGGTATATGGTAGGAAGTAAATTACATTTTAATTAGGTTATAATTATTTTTTTAATTGATAATGAGCATTAAACTTACAACTTATTATGTTAATTGTGTAAGAAATTGTTTTGTACATTTTAGCAGTGTGTTGCATATTTTGTGAGTGTATATTGCGGAAAGAACATTTTAGTTTTTCAAATAATTATTCATTTTTATTTATTTATAATTAATTTGTAGGTAAATATTTATGTTAATAGTGTAAATAATTAGCTTTTTAAAGTTACGTTTCACGTGTTGCTTCTAAGTTTTGTTGGGGTGGATGATGGATGGTAAGTAAAATAAAAATTATTGAATACATTATTTTTTTGTTAATAAATATTTTTTAATAACATTTTTGAATATGGAATTTATTTTTGGATTTACATTTATATTATGTTTGTAATTATTTATGATATGTATTTAACATTATAATATGTATTTATTTTGAATAATTTTTATATGAAATGCATTTGTGTTTTTTTATATTGATATTTTATTGTATTGCAGAGAATTGTTTGTTTCTAATGTCGTACTGACTCCAGTCGGAATATTACATTTTTTTCCTTCCTCAATCCAACACTTTCCCTTCTGTTTGTCTGACTGGAGTGGGAATATTACATTTTACCCCTCCACAATCCAACACTTTCCCTACTTTTGCATTAATTGGAGTGGGAATTGTGAATGTTATCCCTCTGCAATCCAACAGTTTCCCTACTGTTATATTGAATGGTGTGGGAATAGTAAATGTTACCCCTCTGCAATCCAACACTTTTCCTACTGTTGCACTGACTGGAGTGGAACTAGTAAATTTTACCCCTCCAAAATCCAACACTTTCCTTACTGTTTCATTCGCTGGACTGGAAATAGTAAATTTGACCCCTCCGCATGTTTTTAAACATCCCTGCACCCTGTGGCAGGCCACATGGGGTATGGATGTGTGTGGGGGCACCTGTGGTGCACCCTAGCCTCATAGCAGAGGCCGAGCAGGTACGGGGGCCCAGCAAGGGGCCCCCAAAGTCTTTTTCCAACAGCCTCTCAATGGCAGTCGGAACGCCATTAAAAGGCCGTCGGAAAGGCCATTGTAATCCCTACCATGCCTGAGCAGGCACCGCTCTCATTGTAGGGATTAGATTCTGACCGCAGGAGCCCATCGGAACCGCTGTTGGTCCCTCACACATGTGGTTGGACCAACTGCATTGTAATGCGGCGGTCTGACCACTGCTTAAAATGTCGGTGGACTGACACCGATGTGCCGTCGATGTCGGTCCCAAGGACATCATAATGAGCACCTTTGTCTACTATTTAGAAGTTGTAGTGAGAATAATATATGTATTAATTGTAACATTTTGTAGTTTACTTTATATTATTTACATTCATATTAATATGTCTTTGGTTATTTACAATTATAATATTAAACATTTTAAGGGGCCAATTACGATGTCGGTTGGAAGTGTCGCAGCGGTCCTGTCAGAGGCGGTCAGACTGATCGATTTCACTTTCACTACGACCACTGCATTATGATGCCCAAAACCCACTGCTTACCGACTGACTCGGTTTCTCCAAATCTGACTGGAAATTCCGACCGCAAAGGTAATGGAAACGCCAAATGGAGCAGTTTGGAGCAACTTCGACCCTTTAACTGACTGCCCCATTACTATTTGTATATCCCACACACCACCTCTATCGGTCCAACCACCTCGTCAGAACAGGCAGAAGAGGAGCCTTTCAAGTCCGAATTTCATCACAACACGCTTCCTGCGACCTCTGCTTTGGAGCTATGGAATCCATCGCACATGTCATCCCTCTACTATTCATCATTGATGAATATGACAATCCGAACTGACGCAGACCTTGCCACCGGTAAGTAAGACACATTAACGTTACTACAAAGCGAAAGGCAATAGAGTATAAAGTGTCCCGTGGCATGTTGAGCATGGCAAAAGAAGGAATGTCATCATCAGGTATCTACAGTCTAACTGGGAAATACTAGGAGTAACACAAATTTAACGTTAGAACAGGAATGCCTATAGCAACATATATGTATGTATACCGAAATGTATAGATGAGTACACCACAGCACACAGAGACACATTACATGGCAACAGAACAGCAGAACAACAGCACAGAACAGCAATGCACAGAACAGAACAGCAATGCACTCAGAAAAGTATGTCCACAGAAACATATGCACTAGCACCAGGTACGTCCTATATTCATCATTACCCCGTGCAGAACCGGAATAAAGGAAACGTATATAAATACTACAAGATGGCATGTCATAGGAAGTCACATTGCAGGAAGTGACATCATTTACCATAATTACCCTGCCATTGTTCAAACTTCTTTGCAAGAAGCACTTTAGCTTCAGTGGGTATTGGCCATCAATATGAATAAACACCACATTTAAATGATGCCAAAATATAAAGCTGATCAACCAAGTAGCAATACAATACATCCACCCAATTTAATGGAAAAGCTAGGCCTAGCTCATTTTTATCTGTGACTGGAGGTGAGTGTCTGAAAGGTTTCAGCACTCCATCCATCAACACCTTGTGTTTGCTTTGTTCGCCCTAAGTTGGCAGGGTGTGCCCAGAAGTGGTTACTTGCTCACTTTGCCACTGGATCCAAGCTAGCCTGGCTGATGAGGGGTGTTACCCTGAAACCGGTCTCAGGATGCTTGTTTCTGGTCCAGGGAGGACCTGGCCTGGCAGTTCAGGCTGGACTGTTCCCATTAGGCACAGGGTAAGGACAGATTTGCATATGGCTGGGTCCAAACTGGGGTGGCGAAGTGAGCTAAAGAACGATGATGGATTCACCCAGATCTGTAACAGGGGATGAGATAAGTGTCTGAAATGTTTCAGCACTCTGACCATCATCCCCTTGAGTTTGCTTTGTTTGCCCTAAGTTGGCAAGGTATACCCAGACGTGGGTCCCTTGCTCACTTGCCCCTGGATTCAAGTTAGGATTTTGTCTTAGTTTAGAAGTAGAAAAGTTAGGAATCCTATCTTTACTACTCCTAAATGCCTTTTGTGACTACCGAAAGTTGTAAAGTTAGGATTTTGTATTAGATTACTTTTGTGAACATTTTTTTTTTTGACAAATGATAATTATTGTTATATTTTTCCCAAAAATTGTTAAATATATTTCATTTTGATTATATTAGTATTATTATTGAATTTAATTAATGGTTTTTATTTAAATTTATACATATTTGGAAATCGATCTTTTTTAGACACTTTAGTGGCCGTTAAGGATGTTGGTCAGTAAGCCTTGGACCGTTCGTCGGAGGCTTGCCGACCTACATCCTTGGTTTACACTCTGACCATCTTATTACAAAGAAGGTGATTGGAGTGTAAACTGGCACTCAGTCCGATTGGCTTCCGACAGGCTCAAGGAGGCAGTCGGCCAGTCGGAAACCAATTCTAATCCCTAACGGACCACGTTTCCACTGTTGGGATTATGATGTCTGTTTCTGACAGGCTTTACAAGTAAAGGGAGTCAATATTTTTTAAAGTGATATGTTGAATCACTAATTTTGTATGTAGATTTTTTGGTAGTCGATAATTTGTCAGTAAATCCGCAGCAACAAAAGTATTTTGACAAGAAATTCTGGGGCAGATTTATAATAACTGGCGCATCCCTGCATATCAGCAGGGATGCGCCAGTTATTTTGCGCCCCAGCTCCGCCATCATGAATGCGCCGCATTTATGATGCGGCGCACCATGGGGCAAAAATGGCACAGATGCGTCACGCATCTGTGCCGTAAAAGTGGCGCATTGCTGGGGTTGCGTCGCAAGCGTGACGCAGCTCCAGCAATGCTCTGGGGGGCCCTATCTGCACAATGCTGCGTCAATCCTTACGGGCGCAGGGTTTTGACGCAGCATGGGCTCAAAAGTGACTGAGTGAAATCTTGTAGATTTCACTCAGCCACTTTTAGGAGGCGTTCCTGCACCGTAACGCCCCCACCTGCCCTGGAACGCCTACATGTGGCGCAGGGCTTTACAACGTGACGCATCTCCCAGATGCGTCACGTTGTAAATACCCCGCACCATGGCGCAGGATTTGCGCCGCTGCTGCGTCACAAAAGTGACGCAACGGCGGCACAAAAGTGGCGCAAGTGCAACATAAATCTGGTACCCCAGGCACGCACCTGTACGCGCCGTACCCCCACTGCCCCAGGCCTGCACCTGTACGTGCCGTACCCCCACCGTCCCAGGCCCGCACCAGTACGTGCCGTACCCCCGCATGTACGCGCCGTACCCCCATGTACGCCGGTACCCCAGGCCCGCAACTGTACGCGCCGTACCCCCACTGCCCCAGGGCCGCACCTGTACGCGCCGTAACCCCACTGACCCAGGCCCGCACCTGTACGCGCCGTACCCCCACCGCATGTACGTGCAGCACCCCAACCCCGTACCCCAGCACCCTCACCCAGCATTGCGTATGTACGGACCGTACCTATGCAAAAAATACTCGTACAGAACCAGGACACTGTAAAACAGCACAAGGAGGGTCAATTCGACTCACACAACACCACAAAACACGTCTACATGACAAAATACATCTCAAAGACTGACCTGGCACATCCAAACAGGCAAACAGAGGCCCAAACTCACAACCACCTCTTATAACACACCCACCTAAATTCAAACACAGCCACACCCAAAAATGGACCAATATAAAGGGCCCACACACACAACCCATGAGCCTTTGCAACAGACCCACTGCTGCCAGACCCCACACACAAACAACTGCACCTTACTGACCCCTTAACTACACCTTAACTCACACACCTTCACACAACCTCCTTCACAAACACCCCCACTCACATTCGCACACACACCGTCACATTCACACCCACACACCCACAACCATCCACACCCACACCCCACACCATGCCCACAGACAAGAATCCAAAGTTCACAAGGGCGGAGCTGGAGCTCCTTGTCAACGAAGTCGAGCCACAGCTGTTTGGAACATTGGTCAGACAGACCAGCATAGCCCAAAAAACCAGCCTGTGGCAGAGGATCGTCGATAAGGTCAATGCTGTTGCGCCCATCCGAAGGACCAGGCATGAATGCCAAGCCAGGTGGTACGATCTGCGCAGGGCAGTCAAGAGGAAGATGAATGAGGAATACGCCCAGAGGAACATCACTGGAGGCGGGCTGCCCCGCAGACCCTTTCACTACCATCCCTGGGAGGAGAAGGTGATGGCCCTGCTTCCGCCGGTGGGAGTACACGGAGTTGAAGGAGTCGCAGAGCCTGGTGAGTACACAAACAACTTACGTAACATGTGGGCAATGGGGTCCACACCACAAATACACCAAATGCACGCAACTTCCCCCAAGCACTCACCACACACAACCACACTCAAAAACCACGCTCATGCCACCAACGTCTCCATGCACCATTCACAAATCAAGCCAATGCCATGTCCCAGGCTACACCAACCAAAAACCCAAGACTGGATGTCCGGGAGGCTGGGAGGGTGGGCTTCACACAACACATTGTGAAAATGAGAAGCAGACACCAATGCCCTCAGCCCATATGGCATAGGTACATACCCATGCACAATGCACAGGGACTGGCAAAGTACTGACAAGGTCGCTGACACTTGGCCCTGCTGTATGCAGCACAAGGCCTTCCTGGGACCACTGTACACTCAAACACCAACTCCACAAGCACAGGTAACTAGCACAGGAACTCACACTCACTGTCATGCCAGCATTCACCATGAGGGGACAGACACATCACCTGGGAGACCCAATGCCAACTCACACTACACCCAACAGCAGTCCCGGTAACACACACCCCCCCTTACACAAGCACACACCCCCGGGGCAGGCAACGGATTTACACACTCTGCACAGGAGCAGTCCCAACATAAACCAAACACGTACCACACACACAAAATGCCTTGCTGCACTCCTTACCCAAAATGACTTTTCACCATGTCCGTGCATGGAACGCTGATTCAGCACACGTTGCACTACTCATGAGGAATAGCTGGAGGCCAACGAAGACACGAGCAGACGACATGCGCAAGAAACTGTGGATGACAGACACACCATAAGTCAGCAAAGAGCTAGGTATCGGCAGACATGGACATGTACTCGACAGGAATGATGTTGTCACCATGCTAATTTAACAAATTAGTGTCCATGCAAAAAAGTGTGGAATGACAACATCACTTGAATGACACATCAGAACACACCTCCAAGTCACTTAGCACACAGTCAGCTGGACACACACATTGAAACACATGCCACACAAGGCTCAAAGCGTGCACACTCAGACACAGGGACTCACCATTATGAGAAGAAGTTGCGGATGAGCTGACTCCGGATGTCCTCCTCCTCCTCCTCCTCCTCACTTTCCTCGTGCCCAAGCCCTTCATCCTCCACGGGTGGATGTTCCTGCTCATTGGGATCCAGGATGAGTGGCACTGCCTTCTCCACTTACATGGCACACCCAGAGACAATGCATGCACAAACACCAAAGATGAATGACACCGGATCAGAGAACTGAAGGCCGAGCTGCGCACAGGAGACACACCCTCAGCAGGTGTTGTTGGCCCATTGTGTGGACCAACATGCCAAAATACATACACAACCATGGACTTCATGCACAATAGGGATCATAATCCATGAGGAACTGCATGCATGTTGCTAAACTACACATGGACTCCTCTGCACAATCTTTCACAACTATGCCAGAGATGCCGCATGCAAAGTGGCAAGAGACCAGCATTGACAGAGATGAGGCACCTTGGAGTGTGAGGAACGCCTTTATTACTCAGGCTCACACTAAGGGAAATGCATCCTTTCGAACAGACTCACAGGTCATTCCTCTGACCATGTGGGACCTACACTGGACACCCCCTGCAACACACAGATTTGTAAAATCCTACTGAGCTGGCACACAAGTGAAGTGTGTGAGCCAAACACCCCTTGCTCCACACGGAGAGTCTGCAATTCGCCATTGAGCCTCTTATGGGGATGTCCCACACTATGTCCACCATCAGCATCCCGTATGTTCCTGAGGGACGTTTTACACACATTGATGCCTTCATCACATTCCACAAAACATTACAGATGACTAGCAGGAAGGGTGAATATCAAGTCATGGGAGCCATGCCACATGTCATGTGCCCCATGGTGAGTCGACAGGTATGCATGGTAACACAACATGCACAGGAGCAGTCCCAACATAAACCAAACACGTACCACACACACAAAATGCCTTGCTGCACTCCTTACCCAAAATGACTTTTCACCATGTCCGTGCATGGAACGCTGATTCAGCACACGTTGCAATACTCATGAGGAATAGCTGGAGGCCAACGAAGACATGAGCAGACGACATGCGCAAGAAACTGTGGATGACAGACACACCACAAGTCAGCAAAGAGCTAGTTATTGACAGACATGGACATGTACTCGACAGGAATGATGTTGTCACCATGCTAATTTAACAAATTAGTGTCCATGCTAAAATGTGTGGAATGACATCATCACTTGAATGACACATCAGAACACACCTCCAAGTCACTTATCACACAGTCAGCTGGACACACACATTGAAACACATGCCACACAAGGCTCAAAGCGTGCACACTCAGACACAGGGACTCACCATTATGAGAAGAAGTTGCGGATGAGCTGACTCCGGATGTCCTCCTCCTCCTCCTCCTCCTCACTTTCCTTGTTACCAAGCCCTTCATCCTCCACGGGTGGATGTTCCTGCTCATCGGGATCCAGGATGAGTGGCACTGCCTTCTCCACTGCCATGTTGTGCAGCATGCAGCACACAAGAAAGATTTTGCAGACCTTCACCGGGGCATATGGGAGGGACCCGCCGGTCTTGTGGAGGCACCGGAATTGGCTCTTCAGGAGTCCAAACGTCCTCTCAATCACGTGGCTGGTTTGCCCATGGGCGTCGTTGTAACGGTGTTCTGCGGCTGTTCTGGGATTGCGGAGAGGCGTCATCAGCCATGGCATGTTGGGATAGCCAGAGTCCCCTACATGGAAACATCATGCGAAGAAGTGGGTCAGGAGATGCCGTAAGATACAAAGATACCGCTAAACAGAGGACAAACAGAGTATACCCACCAACAAGACATGCTCGTTCGTCGTGCAGCCGCAGCATCATTTCTGGCACCCTGCTACGCCTCATGATGTAAGCATCGTGTGCTGACCCTGGAAAACGGGCACAGACATGGGAACTCCACATGTTAGGTAGACACGCCACAAGGGCATTAATAGAGTGATAATGTTTGCGGTTCCGAAAGGCTACCTCCTGTGCCTGTGGTGGTACCAAAGCCACATGTGTCCCATTAATGGCCCCAATTACATGAGGCATCCCTCCCAGCGCATAGAACTCACCCTTGACACCTGTCAACTGCTCACGAGTGGGAAAATGGATGAATTCATCCAGGTGCTCCAACATGGCCTCTAAAACATCATGCAGGACATGGCTGAACATTGTCTAGGACATGCCACCAACATCAGCTATGGTGAATTGAAAGGTACCGGTGGCAAAAAAATGTAGGGCTGCCATCACCTTCATCTTGGGGGTCAGAGCAGTAGGATACCTGTGTCGCGGTTGGAGGTGTGGTTCCAGCCGGGTGGTCAAGCGCTCAATCAACTCTTGCGAGAAGCGGTATCTTCGGATGCAGTCATGTTCACGCATGGCACCCAGGTCTGGCATTGGTCGGGGGAGAGGCGGTGCCCTGCAGAGATTTGGAAAGAATAACGATGAGCGAGTACATCACAACAACAATGTCAATGAAATGAGCACATGTTCAACAGCTAATACACATCTGCTAAATACAGAGTCTGGTCTGTGCAATACATCCAGCACACGTATGCCAGCAAGGTGATACTCCTACGAAGAGCCAGCTACAATAGTTTATTTGCATGGTCGACGTGACATGCCATGAAACGAGCTGTGTGCCAGTGTAAGTAAACAGCCAGACACATTACAGGAGTGACAGACATCCACATATCTGCATTTGAAGGATGTAATCTCATACAGACAGCAGGCTGGAAGCTAGACGCACAGGTCAGATGTCATTTAAAAAGGACAGATCACACACCTTTCCATGAAGGGGTACATGTCAAATGCTGATAACCCAGACATTGAGACAACGCAGATATGTCCTCAGGTCGCAATACCATGTTCGATGCATGCAGACACATGTCATGTGGTATTGCACATGTGGCATGGTGTGCGTAATTGTGTGCCATGCACATATGCACACAAACACATGTTGGATGCTGCAACAGCAGATGGAGTTGACGGAACACCAACGGCAAGCTCATGGGAACACATGACACACACATGACATAGTCACATCGTGGCACGCTGGTAGTCACATGTCAGGTGAAATTATCCATGTACCTGCCATCAGGGGACAGTTGCGGGTGTTGGTAACTGTGGCATACCAGTGATGCAGTGCTTGATACGTTTGTACCACATGCACACATGTGCAAAGTGTGAAGGGGAAGTGTGCCACGTAGTGCCCCATCACACATGACATGTGTAAACAGCTCATCACACATCTATTGTGCCACAACATGAGGAGACATGTGCCACATCACTGCTTGACACACCTAGGCCCTGCACATGAATAACTGCACTGACAATGACTTGATGTACAGCCTTGTGTGAGTCTGACACCTCCATTCCTTTCGTGTGCGCCTCCTATCACCAGTGTAAGCTGTGAAACGCAGTACACACGCTCTGAGGCCATGTGTACGGGCCGTACACGCGTGAGTACGGCCCCTATCACTATAGTTGTGTTACCGTAGGCCATTGTGATAGGGGCCGTACTCACGCGTGTACGGGCCGTACACGCGTGAGTACGGCCCCTATCACTATAGTTGTGTTATTGTAGGCCATAGTGATAGGGGCCGTACTCATGCGTGTCCGGGCCGTACACGCGCGTGTACGGACCGTACCCACGCTCTGGGGGGCGTGTGTACGGTCCGTACACGAGTACCCCTACATCACCACTGCAATGGTGGTACGGACTGTACCCACACTCTGGGGGCGTGGGTACGGTCCGTACCACCATCGTAGTGGTGATGGAGGGGTATGCGTGTACGGACCGTACCCACGCTCTGGGGGGCATGGTTATGGTCCGTACCGCCTCCTATCACCAGTGTAAGCTGTGAAACGCAGTACACACGCTCTGAGGCCGTGTGTACGGGTCGTACACGTGTGAGTACGGCCCGTACTCACGTGTGTACGGGCCGCACACGCGTGAGTATGGCCCCTATCACTATAGTTGTGTTACCGTAGGCCATTGTGATAGGGGCCGTACTCACGCGTGTATGGACCGTACACGCGTGAGTACGGGCCGTACTCACGCGTGTATGGCCCATACATGCGTGAGCCCCTATCACTATAGTTGTGTTATCGTAGGCCATAGTGATAGGGGCCGTACTCACGCGTGTCCGGGCCGTACATGCACGTGTACGGACCGTACACACACGTGTACGGCCCATACATGCGCGTGTACGGACCGTACACACGCTCTGGGGGGCGTGTGTACGGTCTGTACACGCGTACCCCTACATCACCACTGCAATGGTGGTACGGACTGTACCCACGCTCTGGGGGGCGTGGGTACGGTCTGTACCACCATTGTAGTGGTGATGTAGGGGTACGTGTGTACGGACCGTACCCACGCTCTGGGGGGCGTGTTTACGGTCCGTACCACCATTGTAGTGGTGATGTAGGGGTACGCATGTACGGTCCGTACCCACGCTCTGGGGGGCGTGGGTACGGTCCTTACACGCGTACCCCTACATCACCACTGCAATGGTGGTACGGACCGTAACCACGCTCTGGGGGGCGTGGGTACGGTCCGTACACGTGTACCCCTACATCACCACTGCAATAGTGGTATGGACCATACCCACGCTCTGGGGGGCGTGGGTACGGTCCGTACCACCATTGTAGTGGTGATGTAGGGGTACGCGTGTACGGACCATACCCATGCTCTGAGGGGCGTGGGTACGTCCCATACCACCATTGTGGTGGTGACCGGTACGTGTCCACGTCCACTTCCGTTGTGGCGGGAAGTGGGATTGGTGGACACGCCCCCCGAAGTGACCAGACCATGGAGGTAATTAATGTGCAGTATATATTTGTTTTTTGTGGGGTGTGGGTTATGTTTCCTGCCCCTTGCCCCCCCCTTTGCCCCTGAGGGTTGTTCTGACCTTCTGCGGCGTCTGCGGCGGTTTCTGTACACAAGGTCATAGGCTATGAGGGCCGGGATGACACGTAGGATGGGGTCCATGGCTGTCCGTCGCGTACCGGTGCTCCTTGTTCGCGTCGTCCTCAATTTCCCGGGAGTTTTTGGCTGCCGTAAAATATTATCCGTGCGGAGTGATGTAGGCACGGATCGTACTTGCTGGTTCATAAAACGCTGCCTGACTCTGTCTGGACGTCACGTACGCGGTGTCCCGGATCGGAATTGTGGGTATTTTTTTGTTGGTCGGTCTTTGGTACGACTCGTACGGAAATTGTATTTCTGTATGAATCGTACTTGCGGGTTTGTAAGGTGTTTTACCCGGGACGAGTCGGACAGAGAGTACGCTCCGTATGACCTTTCGTACCCGGCTTTTACAGGATCGGAATTGGCACCTATATGTCAGGTTGTGGGGTTCATCAGGGTACAGGTTGGGAAGTAGTTACATTTTAATTAATTAATATTTAATTGTTAATTATAAGAAATTATTTGATTGATATTTAATTATGTTAATTGTGCAAATATTTTTTTAGGTGTGGGTTGTGGGGTTTGTAGGGGTACAGGGTGGGAAATAAATTATTTCTAAGTATTTAATATTTATGATGATTATTTAATTTATAATTAAATATGTTAATTGTGTAATTAAATGTGTTTAACTAAATTTTATGTGTGGGTTTGGGTTTTGATGGGGTATATGGTAGGAAGTAAATTACATTTTAATTAGGTTATAATTATTTTTTTAATTGATAATGAGCATTAAACTTACAACTTATTATGTTAATTGTGTAAGAAATTGTTTTGTACATTTTAGCAGTGTGTTGCATATTTTGTGAGTGTATATTGCGGAAAGAACATTTTAGTTTTTCAAATAATTATTCATTTTTATTTATTTATAATTAATTTGTAGGTAAATATTTATGTTAATAGTGTAAATAATTAGCTTTTTAAAGTTACGTTTCACGTGTTGCTTCTAAGTTTTGTTGGGGTGGATGATGGATGGTAAGTAAAATAAAAATTATTTAATACATTATTTTTTTGTTAATAAATATTTTTTAATAACATTTTTGAATATGGAATTTATTTTTGGATTTACATTTATATAATGTTTGTAATTATTTATGATATGTATTTAACATTATAATATGTATTTATTTTGAATAATTTTTATATGAAATGCATTTGTGTTTTTTTATATTGATATTTTATTGTATTGCAGAGAATTGTTTGTTTCTAATGTCGTACTGACTCCAGTCGGAATATTACATTTTTTTCCTTCCTCAATCCAACACTTTCCCTTCTGTTTGTCTGACTGGAGTGGGAACATTACATTTTACCCCTCCACAATCCAACACTTTCCCTACTTTTGCATTAATTGGAGTGGGAATTGTGAATGTTATCCCTCTGCAATCCAACAGTTTCCCTACTGTTATATTGAATGGTGTGGGAATAGTAAATGTTACCCCTCCGCAATCCAACACTTTTCCTACTGTTGCACTGACTGGAGTGGAACTAGTAAATTTTACCCCTCCAAAATCCAACACTTTCCTTACTGTTGCATTCGCTGGACTGGAAATAGTAAATTTTACCCCTCCGCATGTTTTTAAACATCCCTGCACCCTGTGGCAGGCCACATGGGGTATGGATGTGTGTGGGGGCACCTGTGGTGCCCCCTAGCCTCATAGCAGAGGCCGAGCAGGGACGGGGGCCCAGCAAGGGGCCCCCAAAGTCTTTTTCCAACAGCCTCTCAATGGCAGTCGGAACGCCATTAAAAGGCCGTCGGAAAGGCCATTGTAATCCCTACCATGCCTGAGCAGGCACCGCTCTCATTGTAGGAATTAGATTCTGACCGCAGGAGCCCATCGGAACCGCTGTTGGTCCCTCACACATGTGGTTGGACCAACTGCATTGTAATGCGGCGGTCTGACCACTGCTTAAAATGTCGGTGGACTGACACCGATGTGCCGTCGATGTCGGTCCCAAGGACATCATAATGAGCACCTTTGTCTACTATTTAGAAGTTGTAGTGAGAATAATATATGTATTAATTGTAACATTTTGTAGTTTACTTTATATTATTTACATTCATATTAATATGTCTTTGGTTATTTACAATTATAATATTAAACATTTTAAGGGGCCAATTACGATGTCGGTTGGAAGTGTCGCAGCGGTCCTGTCAGAGGCGGTCAGACTGATCGATTTCACTTTCACTACGACCACTGCATTATGATGCCCAAAACCCACTGCTTACCGACTGACTCGGTTTCTCCAAATCTGACTGGAAATTCCGACCGCAAAGGTAATGGAAACGCCAAATGGAGCAGTTTGGAGCAACTTCGACCCTTTAACTGACTGCCCCATTACTATTTGTATATCCCACACACCACCTCTATCGGTCCAACCACCTCGTCAGAACAGGCAGAAGAGGAGCCTTTCAAGTCCGAATTTCATCACAACACGCTTCCTGCGACCTCTGCTTTGGAGCTATGGAATCCATCGCACATGTCATCCCTCTACTATTCATCATTGATGAATATGACAATCCGAACTGATGCAGACCTTGCCACCGGTAAGTAAGAAACATTAACGTTACTACAAAGCGAAAGGCAATAGAGTATAAAGTGTCCCGTGGCATGTTGAGCATGGCAAAAGAAGGAATGTCATCATCAGGTATCTACAGTCTAACTGGGAAATACTAGGAGTAACACAAATTTAACGTTAGAACAGGAATGCCTATAGCAACATATATGTATGTATACCGAAATGTATAGATGAGTACACCACAGCACACAGAGACACATTACATGGCAACAGAACAGCAGAACAACAGCACAGAACAGCAATACACAGAACAGAACAGCAATGCACTCAGAAAAGTATGTCCACAGAAACATATGCACTAGCACCAGGTACGTCCTATATTCATCATTACCCCGTGCAGAACCGGAATAAAGGAAACGTATATAAATACTACAAGATGGCATGTCATAGGAAGTCAGATTGCAGGAAGTGACATCATTTACCATAATTACCCTGCCATTGTTCAAACTTCTTTGCAAGAAGCACTTTATCTTCAGTGGGTATTGGCCATCAATATGAATAAACACCACATTTAAATGATGCCAAAATATAAAGCTGATCAACCAAGTAGCAATACAATACATCCACCCAATTTAATGGAAAAGCTAGGCCTAGCTCATTTTTATCTGTGACTGGAGGTGAGTGTCTGAAAGGTTTCAGCACTCCATCCATCAACACCTTGTGTTTGCTTTGTTCGCCCTAAGTTGGCAGGGTGTGCCCAGAAGTGGTTACTTGCTCACTTTGCCACTGGATCCAAGCTAGCCTGGCTGATGAGGGGTGTTACCCTGAAACCGGTCTCAGGATGCTTGTTTCTGGTCCAGGGAGGACCTGGCCTGGCAGTTCAGGCTGGACTGTTCCCATTAGGCACAGGGTAAGGACAGATTTGCATATGGCTGGGTCCAAACTGGGGTGGCGAAGTGAGCTAAAGAACGATGATGGATTCACCCAGATCTGTAACAGGGGATGAGATAAGTGTCTGAAATGTTTCAGCACTCTGACCATCATCCCCTTGAGTTTGCTTTGTTTTCCCTAAGTTGGCAAGGTATACCCAGACGTGGGTCCCTTGCTCACTTGCCCCTGGATTCAAGTTAGGATTTTGTCTTAGTTTAGAAGTAGAAAAGTTAGGAATCCTATCTTTACTACTCCTAAATGCCTTTTGTGACTACCGAAAGTTGTAAAGTTAGGATTTTGTATTAGATTACTTTTGTGAACATTTTTTTTTTTGACAAATGATAATTATTGTTATATTTTTCCCAAAAATTGTTAAATATATTTCATTTTGATTATATTAGTATTATTATTGAATTTAATTAATGTTTTTTATTTAAATTTATACATATTTGAAAATCGATATTTTTTAGACACTTTAGTGGCCGTTAAGGATGTTGGTCAGTAAGCCTTGGACCGTTCGTCGGAGGCTTGCCGACCTACATCCTTGGTTTACACTCTGACCATCTTATTACAAAGAAGGTGATTGGAGTGTAAACTGGCACTCAGTCCGATTGGCTTCCGACAGGCTCAAGGAGGCAGTCGGCCAGTCGGAAACCAATTCTAATCCCTAACGGACCACGTTTCCACTGTTGGGATTATGATGTCTGTTTCTGACAGGCTTTACAAGTAAAGGGAGTCAATATTTTTTAAAGTGATATGTTGAATCACTAATTTTGTATGTAGATGTTTTGGTAGTCGATAATTTGTCAGTAAATCCGCAGCAACAAAAGTATTTTGACAAGAAATTCTGGGGCAGATTTATAATAACTGGCGCATCCCTGCATATCAGCAGGGATGCGCCAGTTATTTTGCGCCCCAGCTCCGCCATCATGAATGCGCCGCATTTATGATGCGGCGCACCATGGGGCAAAAATGGCACAGATGCGTCACGCATCTGTGCCGTAAAAGTGGCGCATTGCTGGGGTTGCGTCGCAAGCGTGACGCAGCTCCAGCAATGCTCTGGGGGGCCCTATCTGCACAATGCTGCATCAATCCTTACGGGCGCAGGGTTTTGACGCAGCATGGGCTCAAAAGTGACTGAGTGAAATCTTGTAGATTTCACTCAGCCACTTTTAGGAGGCGTTCCTGCACCGTAACGCCCCCACCTGCCCTGGAACGCCTACATGTGGCGCAGGGCTTTACAACGTGACGCATCTCCCAGATGCGTCACGTTGTAAATACCCCGCACCATGGCGCAGGATTTGCGCCGCTGCTGCGTCACAAAAGTGACGCAACGGCGGCACAAAAGTGGCGCAAGTGCAACATAAATCCGCGCCCCTGCAATGCACTGCTGATGATGTCACATATTACATCACTCATGACAAGGTCAGTGACATCACTGATGAAATGACTGATGACATCTAAAATGACATCACTGATGACATCATCCACTGATAATCTGATTCACCTCCTCACACCCTAATATAACCTTTGATACACCCACTCTAAAATACAGACTACCATTTTCGAAACCATAGACCAAGCCTGTCATAGCAAACAGCAGTGTCCTGGGGGTGGGCACCCTGGGACACTGCAGGAGCCAGCCCAGGGGAATGGCGGTCCCAAGGGTCATTACTGGCTCCATGAGTGAAGCCCCGGGGCTGCGGGGGCACCAGCGGGCCCTCCCTATTATTTTTTAAGAAATGCCCCCAGGGGCCTCAATAATTTAAAACGCGGGAACCCGCACTTCATTGTTTTTTAAACAATTTCAGTGGAATTCGCGACCCCAGCGCACATTGCACCAAAATCTAAAGAGCAAAAATGTTTTTTTTGGCCCTGGGGGTCCTTCTGGGACCCCCTGTGCAGGCATAGGGGGTCAGGGTGTTTCGACCCTGCCCCCTTCTCTTGTTTTATATGTTTGTTTCTCTGTTTTCTGGTGACTCGCTTCTACCGAGTCACAAGATGGCTGCCAACATTTCCTGATTTAGAGTGTTGACAGCCAATTAGAATGAAGCTTGTGGTCGGAAGCAGTCGCAACTCTACGGCAGCCCTAGATATCGAAACTTTTATTTTTTTTATTTCTCAGCAACTGCTAAACAGATTTACCACATTTAAAAAAAGGTCACTTTCTGAACTAAGCACTACCTTTTTGCCAAATTTGGGGTAATTCCGTTCTGCAGTTTCGGCTGTAGCCTTGCCTAAAGTTTCCTATGGGAAATTGATTTTTTGACTCTTATTTTTTGAATTTCTCAAAAACTACTGAACGGATTTACACCATTTAAAAAAAAGTTCAATTTCTGAACCAAGCTCCACCTTTTTGCGAAATTTGGGGTAATTCCGTTCCGCAGTTCGAGCTATAGTCCGTCTCAAAATTTCCTATGGAAATGAACATGGAGAAAACACGTTTTAGACCCCCCTTTTTTTCTCAGTACCCGCTTCACGAATCGCCTCCAAACTTTCAGGATAGGAGCTGACCTGTATAGACTTTTTTTTGGGAGACTTTCGCGACGATTCGTCAAACGACGCCAAAGTTATTAGCAAATGAAAAAATGCTGTTCCTATTGAAACTAGGTTCTAACTATAACTACCAGTAGGTAATAAATCTATGTACATATATATATATGTATATATATATATATATATATATATATATATATACACACACACACACACACTCCAATAACATAAAATCTTTAAAAAACAAACAATTCTAATTAAATTAAGAAAGTAAATGACTTAAAATTTAGTAAATATATTTTAAGCAATAAAAACATTAATAACTACAAATATTATCATTGTAAATAAGCACATAATAATATAAATTATAACACTATAAAATAAAATATAAAGGGCCTTATTATGATGCAGTTGTGGAACCGACTGACCTCCAGTTGGCGGTCCCGAAACCGCAATTAGGATGCGACCGCACATGGGTGTGGTCGCAAACTTCCATTTTACAATTGGAGCTTGTGCCGTGTTCTGAAACCGCCCGCAGCACAAACTCCTATTGTGAAATGGAAGTTTTTACACATCCCTGCACAATGTGGTAGGCCCCTCACAGTGCTTGCCACACTGTGCAAGAAAGTGAAGGGGCATCATAGGTTCCCCCAAGGGCCTCAACCATAAGGCCTGGGGGAAGTCAGTCCTGCTAGGGGCCCCCAAAGTCACTCTCTGACACCCTTTCTATGTGGGAAAAGCCAACATGGAAAGGCTGTTGAAAACCGACATCATAATCCTAATGGCGGAAATGGCATCCGTTAGAGAATATGACTGTCCGATAGGCTGCTTGAGCCCATCGGAACCCAGTCAGTTTGACTGACCGGTTTACACTCTGACCACCAACATTATAATTCAGCAGTCGGAATGTAAACCCACCATGTTGGTTGGTAAGCCTCTGACTAGCGGTCAGAGGCTTACCTGTTGACATCATAATTAGGCCCTTTATTTTTGCAAACAATATTAATGACTTCGACATTTAAAAAATCAATATTACTTACCTTAAAATCGATATTCCTGGCAATAATATTCTTGCTGACAATATTTCCATATCCCAATATTTTGGACACAATATTTTGGCATTGCGATATTTTACTTCGATATTTTGTCTAAATACCTAAAAAATTATCCATTATAATGGGAATATATAGATAATATTGACCGTGCCAGATTTAGTGAGAAGGTAGGATGGTATATTGTTGATAAGTTAGAAGAATTCACCTAGTATGAGATCATACTTGCGAGATGTCATGATGTAGGTTAGCTAAAAAACCTCCTTTCAGCATAGAGAGTGTTGCAGCACATTAGTCCCAGTAAATAGAAAGACTTAAACCTTGCAGCTGCACATGGTTCTTTCAATCAATCAATCAATCAATCAATCAGGATTTTTGGGAGCGCACTACTTACCCGTGAGGGTCTGAGAGTCTCAAGACGCTGGGGGGGGGGGGGGCGAGGTTGATCAGCTCTGTGGTCACTTGAAGAGCCAGGACTTGAGATCTTTTTTGAATAGGTGCAGTGTCAGGTTTCGTCTGATGCAGAGGGGGAGTTTGTTCCAGGTCGAGGAAGAGTCTGGATGCGGTGTTCTGGACGGTCTGGAGTTTGCAGAGGAGTGTTTTGCTGATTCCGGCATAGAGTGCGTTTCCGTAGTCCAGTCTGTTGGTGATGAGTGCGTGGGTGATGGTCTTCCTGGAGTCAGGGGATCGATTAGAAGGTCTTGTCAGAGTATGTGAAGGGTGTTGAAGCAAGTGGAGGACACTGCGTTGATCTGGCGGTTCATGGTGAGTGAAGAGTTGAGTATGATGCCGAGGTTGTGAGTGTGGTTTGTAGGGGTGGGTGGGTTTCCGAGGGCGGGGGACCATCAGGTGTTGTCCCATGTGGAGGGGGTGGATCCAACGATGAAGATTTCTGTTTTCTCTGAGTTGAGCTTTAGGCGTCTCCTGCTCATCCAAGATGCAACGTCCTTCATCCCTTTTGGGAAACTGTGCCGGGTGATGTTGGGTTACTTGGTGAGGGAGAGGTTGAGCTGGGTGTCGTCGGCATATGAGACTATGTTGAGTCCATGTTTTCTGATGATGGTTGCGAGGGCGGCCATGCAGACGTTGAAGAGCATGGTGCTGATGGAGGATCCTTGGGGTAATCACGATCTGATGTCTGTAGGTTTGGAGGGGAAGGCCAGGAGTCTTATTTTTTGTGCTTGTACCTGCGAGGAAAGATCGAATCCAGTCTAAGGCAGTTCCCTGGATGCCGGCATCGTGGAGTCTGGCGGCTAGTGTGCAGTGGGAGATGGTGTCGAAGGCTGCTGAGAGGCCTAGGAGGACACGGTGGGAGAACATGGCGGTCGGCTAACTGAGGTCCAGTCGGGAGCTCCCAAACCACTCCAGACGTCTGAGGATGTAGCAGTGCGGGTTACACTATTCAACTCCACTAATGTTACAATTTTCAGCTATCTAGGAAGGATTCTCTTTAAAAAAAAAGAGGAATTTGGGAAACGTACCTCTCCTCCTGTCTGAAGCTGCATGTTGAGAGACGCGGCGGTCATGGTGTGCGGAGAGTGGCTGGAGCCCTGCGGGATCGTTGTGGGTGGAAACAGCCGCAAGCGTGAATCAGAGCAGAAGGGCCGCGGGCAGAATTTCTTTCCAGGGCATAGAAGGAGGTGTTGAAGTAGGTTTGGGGTCCTGCTGGCAGCAGGAGAGAAGAGCCGGGGATACACAGGAGAAGCAGAGGAGCATGGCGGAAGTGTGCATGACTCAGGTAAATGCTCAGGAAGAAGGTAGAAAGAGAGCACAAGCACCCGGAGTCTAGAGCAAGGGAGGGGAAGAGGGTGACCCTAAATGTTTGGCAAAAGGGAAGACACCCGTGGCTCTGGACTTACAGCGGTGGAAACTAGTTTGAGCACAGGATAAGCTACTGTCTGAGAAATAGAAATGCAGGCGTCCATAGTCCCACAGTCCCTAACAAAAACCTAGTGCAGGTCCTCACCTCACATAATCAGAAGGGGAGGCAAGTTAAAAATCCTGACCCCCTACTAGCCTTGCAATCCAGAGGAAGAAATATAGGGCCCAAATTAACAATAACCCCCACATTACGATCCTTTTCTAAAGTCCAGAACAAATTACCACCAGTGGACTTCACTGTGAGCAAAGTGACTAACCCTAAAGACACAACAAAAATGTCAATGGAGGGGGAGAGCGTAGTAGGGGAAGGTATCATAATCAGCAAAAATTTCAGGCCATATTCTCAAGGAGCTATCGCCGAGTTATCGGCACTTTGCAACCAAAGTCGCGATAAAGTCATCACCCCATTCACAAGCTGGTGCAAACAGCCCATCGTCACAGATGACCCCGGCAACTATCGCTAATGAGATGCAGAGCAGGCGTTCCAGTGCAAAAAGCTACGTCCACACCACAACGCAACATTCTCAACGACCAGCCAGATCGGGGATAAGTCCACAAAACCTGCGATATGGCACGTTAACTGCAGGAAATTAACACCTGCTCCGACCTGGTGCAAAGTCGGTCGACAGCCTGCACCACAAAAGAGAGCCCAGCCCAGAGCCACACCTGAAGAACAACAGATGCCATGAAGCCACTGAACATGCGTGCCTGACACCCAAGAGGGCCACAACACCCACCGCCACCAGCACCACACCCCACCGGGCCCCACCCCGGGCACCCCCCACCTCCCCCGGAGCAAGACACTGCACATCAGTGGCACGAAAACATGAACAAAATCACCCGCCTGATGTCGCACAATTGCAACAATCAACATACATGTGAGCACTGAAATCCCGATCCATACATTCACCATTGAAAGACCGAACAAAAAGTCACATTCTAATTTGTTACCAAACAACAGTCCCTGGTGGTTACTCACCCTGTTGGGTCAGGTCATTTCAAGCTGTTTCCAGGCTCCCAACTCCTTCCACCGTCTCCCCACTGATGACTGTGGCCACCATTTCCTCCAGCTCATCCAGCTGCTCCTGTGACGCAGGACTCCCACCTCCAGACGCCGTTGCTGCCTTCCTGTTGAAGGCGAGCTTCTCCTTGGTTTGGCTGTGCACTTCATGCCAGCGCCTCTTGACCTCCTCCATTAAACTCCTCGACACTCTGACTGCATTGACGTTGGTAATGATGGACTGCCATATTTCTGTTTGTGTTGCCAGTGCCGCAGTGGAGGTGACGAACAGTTGTTGATGGTGTTCTATCACCTCCGTGACGATGATCCTGCTGGCTGGTCCTCCATGGGGCTTGTGGGGTTCTGCTTGTCCTCTGCACTCGGTCCGGGTGCATCCATTGTGCTACGCAGTTTGAATTGGTTTTGGTGTTTTTTTTGTTGCTTTTATATTGCATTTTCCTGCATGACACGTGGGAATTGCAGGCCTGTCGCTGGTTTTCGCTTATTTTGGTATCGCGCTTTGTGGCATCGCAACTTTTTGGGCATTCGTGTTTCGCATTTTTTGTTTGTCGCGTTGGTTTTTACGCGGTCATTTGGCGCGTTATCATGCTGCTATCGCATGGTGCCGCCGGGTTGGGAAATGGACGTTAAGATTGTGTTATTTTCTCGCGATGGACTGTGATATGCAAAGTTGGGTTAAGCTAAATTTGCGATGGTTATCACACGTTCTTGAGAATATCCCCCTTCAAGTACTAACCATGGACGATCCTGAGGAAGTACCAACCTCCGAGACACAGAGAGAACAAAATTGTAGTCAGGGCCAAGGCGACCCATGTGCTGGAGCTCTGGTGGAGCTACAAAATCCCATGGCTGCAGCAACACACCCCGGGGTGAAAAAATTTATAGAATCTATGATTTTGGAGATGAGAACAAACTTTGCAACCTCTGAGAAAAATCAGGGCAAGATTCAAGGGACATGTGAAGCCCTAGAGTAAAAAATGAATACCTTGATGAGTCGTGTAGCAATAGTAGAAGCCACACTAAAGGATTTAGGCAGAGAAGTAGAGGTGAATCGCAGAGAAATACAGGCTTTTAAGGTGAGTGAGACTGACCTTAGGGATAAAATCGAATCTTGAGAGAACAATGTGCGAATAAACAATTTAAGATTGTTAAATATCCCAGAGGGAATGGAAGGGCAAAATGTCAAGAGCTTTGTAGTGGGACTATTAAATGAATTTATCCCTGGTTTGGAGATAGCATTATTGGAAAAAAACATACAGAGGGTTGACCGGGACCCATTCAGTAAAAGAAGGGTAAGACAGAACCCGCTAAGAATTCTAACCAACTTCCAGAGCTACTCTTTAAAAGAGAAGATCCTGATTGAAGCACTCAAAGCTGGCACATACAATAAAGGGGATTGGTCATTCAGGATTTGCTAAGACATTTTCAAAGTCACCCAAGCTTGAAGACTTTCTCGATGACTTTGGCGGCGAAGGGGAGAAGAGAGATGGGGCTGAAGTTCTTGAGGTCTGTCGGGTCTGTGGAGGGCTTCTTGAGGGGTTTGACTTTGGCACGTTTCCAGTCATCAGGGAATGTGGCTGTATCGAGGGGGCAGTTGATCGTTCATTGTAGTTCGGGTGCGATGGCGGCACTGTGGAAGATGTGCGGCGAGCATGGGTCAGTGGGTGCTCCGGAGTGGATGCTTTTCGAAGTCTTTGCGGTGTCTTCTGTGGTTAGAGGGGTCCAGGTGAGGAGGGTCGGCTGAATGGTGTGGCTGGTGGGGTGACAAAGAGATTAAAGTTTGCTGGGCATAAGTTACAAGTTGGGAACCACATAATTTCAAGGAAGAGCTATGTATAGTGCTCTGTTGTTAGCTGTCAGCCAGCCAGCTTGGTGGTGGTAGGTGAAGGCAGAAGTACATTTGGAACGTTTTAAAGGATCCTTGTGGTGAACATTAATAATTTGTCAAACTGGGAAAAATTGTGCAGGGGAGGCCTACTAGAAGACTGTTACAATAGTCGAGCTTGTCAGCGACAAGTAAGGGTATCAGTGTCTTGGCGATATGAAAGGAAATTTATGTATAGATGTTGCGATAATTCCTTAATTGAATTCTGATTGGCATAGCTGTAGTTGTTATGAAAGTGTCCATGTTGATGAAATTGTTGAAGGAATGTTGAAGTTCCTGCTGGTGGGTGTGAGAGGCAGGATATCAAGGGGTAGTAGTCATGACAGAGGAGTGAGACAGGTGTCAAAGTAGCAGGAAACTACATCATTTCTCTGTTGGGTGTGTTCAGCATGTTCAGCATGAGTGATCTGATAGGCATCCAGTGGTGGATAGCTGTGAGGGAGTTAGAAATCCACATTAGTAGGTATGGGGGAAATGGGAAAAGAGAAATATTTGAGTGTCATCGGCATAGAGGATTTTTTAGAAGGAAGGGAGTAGGAAGAAAGGACAGTGCTTTACGGGGTTAGAATGGACAGCAGAGAGTTGCTTAATATGGGTATGACCACTGCATGTTTCACTTTTCCATTTCCTTTGCAGGTACTGAACAGTGTAAGAGTATAGAGCAAGTGGGACAGTACAATAAAATACATTATGGCAAGCCAATGTTTTCCATGGTCGTCGTTCCTAGGTAAAACTGGTACAGGATGGCTCTCAATATGCATGATAGACTTCCAACCTGTGTCACAGTCTGCATTGGCAACTCCCTGTAATCCACCCAGTAGTTCTCCCAGTAGAGCTATCAGTCTGCCCAGTCTCCACACACCGTTCAATTATCCCACAAATGGTTGTGGCTCTTTATTTTTACTGGTGAGTGCTTGATACCTTGTGGTGAACTGGAATGCCAGGCATCTGACTAGTGCAATGGAGAAGTTACAGTCTGTTTTAATGTGAGCTTTGGGGGATGGCAGAAGGGGTTGTGTGATTCACTCTACACTTCATGGACCACAATAAAGACTCATTATGCATTTTACAATGCGTTTCATGTTTAACATATTGCTCCTACTTCAAAGAAAGTCATTGTTTAACTCACTCACCTCGAGGTGAGTTAAACAATTACCTATTAGGAAAATAGCAATGTACCTTTGCTCCCGTAATTTTGTAATGAAGAGGTGGGCAAACCATTGAAGGCTGGAGACAGATTCTCAGCTCGAGGTCTTAGAGTCTTAAAGCAGAAACAAGCCAAGCTTTAATGTGGCTTCTGCCTGTCACCCATGCTCTAACTTTATGAGCCATAAATTAAAGAAAAATCATTAACCTTTGGTGTAAAACAGGAGCGACAGATGATGTCCATATAGCAGCTGAATTGCACAATGTGAAGCCACTTGGAATCAATTGCCTCTTCCCCGCTTGACCAAATTGTGTGATCTTAGGCAAATATCTTGTTTTCACCTAGTCCTCAAAGCGTATCTGTAGTACAAATAATCGTGCTTTTAAATGGTTGGGAAGTGTTTCACCCATATAGAATTCTGTAAATGTATGTCTGTTGACGGGTCAGCGTCATTCTTAAGATAAGTATCATTAATCACCCTGCAGAAAGCGGCGCAATCCTTATCAGGCTAGCAGTCTGTAGGCTCTCCCAAGCATTCTTCTTAATCTCCTTAACTATTGCTGCTCGGGTCTTTCTATAGAGCGCACTCGCCTCCCTAATACCAATACTATCTGTAGGCTCACTTCGTAAGATGGTGTGTAACTTATCAAGAGCCATCCTTTACCCACCTGTCGACGCTCGGAGGAGGAGCCTTTCGCCTACCTAATTGCCACCAGTCTCTTCACCAGCAGTAATTCTTGTGCAGAAGTTTAAGGGTGATTTAGGGCTCTTCCTTGATGTATCCCACCAAGGCTCTCTGAAGAGGTGAGCGCAGTGGGGTATTTGTCATTTTACATAGCTCTTCGAACACTTTCATCCACTAAACCTCTTAAAACATGCTAAGCCAAATGTATGAAATCTGCAGCATCTATCACATCTAGAGTTGTCCCTTAGTCTCATTCATACAGGCACGGCAATGTGCAATATACTCTGGGGCATATTTACAATATGCCCCAATATGCCACCATGGATGCGCCGCATTTAGAATGCGGCGCACCATGGGGCAAAAACGGCACAGATGCGTGACGCATCTGTGCCATAAAAGTGGCGCTTTGCTGGAGTTGCGTCGCAGCTCCAGCAATGCTCTGGGGGTCCTATCTTGTTAATGCTGCGTCAATCCTTACGCCTGCTTTAGGCAGGCGCAGGGTTTTGACGCAGCATGGGCCTAAAAGTGACTGAGTGAAATCTTGTAGATTTCACTCAGCCACTTGTAGGAGGCGTTCCTGCGCTGGAACACCCCTCCCCGCGCAGGAACGCCAACATGTGGCGCAGGGGTTTACAACGTGACGCATCTCCCAGATGCGTCACGTTGTAAGTACCCCGCACCATGGCGCAGGATTTGCGCCGCCGCTGCGTCACAAAAGTGACGCAACGGCGGCGTAAATGAGGCGCAAGGGGCTTGTAAATCTGCCCCTCAGTTGGGAAATTTAGGATGAATCAAGCGATGCCTGCAATTGAAATGTCCCGTGTCTGAGAGCAACTATTTGTAATTTCTCATTGTTAAGGGTCTATGCAGGTCTCGAAAATTGTTCTGGACTGGACTGTGTGTTTCTACCACCTAATTATTTGCTTGTGATAGTTTTTAAAGTTGGGCAGCTAGTTTATTTTTATTTTGTAGGTGGTGAGGGTGTATGCCAGAGGTATCACCAGCTGTAGTTCTTCTGGGTAAATTGTGTTGTTGTTCTTAGTCTGAAATACAGGAACACATCTAGAGGGTTTGTTTGTGTCCTGTTCCTAATGCCTTGTAGTGGATTAAATGTTCCAGCTTTAAACAGTTCTTCCATTTTGGGAATACCTAGGGCCATATTTATGACCCAGTTTGTATTGCATTTGTATCACCCAACATGGTGCAAGAGCGATGCAAACCTTAAATCGGGCTTTTAAAGTCATGCAAAGTCACTTTGTGGGGTTCCAAAAATCTGGAGTAACATAACGCAGTGTAAATCGCTGCCTTGCATTACTCTGGCCTGGGAAGGTAGTCCATGGGCATTGGGTGGGTGTTCCCACACAACTTCCATGGTTTTTGCCGCATTCCCAGATTTACAGTACCTTGTAAACCTGGGAATGCACCAAATAGACACACCTCCCCAGGAGAGGCGTAACGAGGAGAAATATCTTTATTTCTTCTTATTACTTCCTCTTTCTATGTGTGCTGGAATATGCCTCCCAGGACCCTGCATGCAACACAGGTACTCTTGCACCATGGTGCAAGGGTGCCATACTTGGTGCTGGGCAACCCATTGTACGCTAGTGCCGGGGGAGAAGTCAGGAATGCACCATATGCCTGGTGCATTCCTGCCCTTTTCCAATGATGCAGTGCAGCACAGCAAGGTGACTTGCTACGCTGCACTGTGCAACTAAATATGCCCCCTAGTTTTGTTAGTTATACTTTGCCCGTGGGTCTGTGGAAAAAGCAGATTTCCCCAGCAGGGTGTCCCCATCATGCTCATCGTGCTTACTGCACTTTAACATATTGCGTTCCCTGGGAAGGCCACTGTTGCCCTTCCATATTGCTGTTTCTAATGGTATCAGAGTAATCATATATTTTCTACAATAAATGAGGAGTATGAGGTGGTGCATGCCACTAAAAAGTGCATGTTTTGCCTGAGTGCAATAGTAATGTTAGTTTAATCCAATAATCCATGAAACCACCAGTGTGAATAAATTGGCCTACAATACTCAATATTGCTTCTTATGGACACGTCCAATTCTTGGTTTATTTGATTATTCGTGATATGCTTAATTTATTTAATTATTCTTGAACTTAATTATGAATGTAGTTTACTAAATAAGAAATGCTGACATTAAACTGCATTATATTGCCTTTTTCCTTAGGTTGCATTATTTCATAGCCTGGTAAATTAAAATAATGACATCCTACAGTCTTAACATTTTTCACACATCATGTACCCCAGCAAGATTGGCACATAATTCACTTTGCTTTTCTTTTTTGGACTGCAAAGTGAGAGGAGTTTGAAAAGGCAAGTTCTGTGTTAAAAAACACATAAGCAGCAGATGAACATAACCTGACTTTTGACCTACGTGAATGAAGTGTGTAGTAAACGTGACAAAATAAACACAGAAATCAAAGGCATATTTATGTTTAGTTTGGACGTATCACCATAAATCAAGGTTCAGGAAACTCTGGGCTAGAGTTAAAATTAAAGGTGTGTCTGTAAAATGTAGTAACAGAATATAGGGCCGCATGCATCAAGCAAAATACCGGTCGCAAACGGGCTGATTCTGCGCATCGGCCCCTTTGCGACCAGTATTTTGCCATTTGGGATGCATCAACCCAAAAGCAAATCACAAAATAGGTCATTTCAAATTTTGCGATTACCTATTTTGCGAGTGCAGTTTGGGAATCACAAATTGGGATTCCCTACATGTGATGCATTATGCATTGGCAAATTGCGTTTTCGCAATTTGGAATCGCAAATTACCATCAACTTCAAGTTGATGGTAATTTGCAATTCCTTTGAAAAATGCAAAAAAATGCATTTTTTGCAGTGCATTGTGGTGCACACACATGCCCTTAGGGCATGTGTGTGCACCACATGTGAATACTTACCTTTCTTGGAGGTGCATCAGGGTGGCCTTTTCGCCCCCTTGAACCCTTGAAATTACATGCGCAATTTGCGAGTACATATTTGGTACTCGCAAATTGCGAATGCAATCCCATTCAATGAATAGGAAGCTATTCCTTAATAGCGAATCGCAATTTGGAATTCACTTTTAAGGAATATGTAGGAATCACAATTTTCTTTGCAAAACCTACATGCATAGGTAATTGTGACTCCTTAATAGCGATTCCTTAATAATCTCTATTAAGGACTCGCAATTCCTACCTTTTATGCATGTGCCCCATAGTTTTTTCTGAAATAAGTAACTCCTTGTAATATGTGTATACTTTTAATTTACATTATTGTGCTTATTCAAAAGTCAAGTCAAAAGTTAGCTTTATTCGGTTAAAAATTTTAAAACCATCAAATCATACGCAATAAAATTCCTTTCACAGTCACATTACTGTGTCATAATTAACACAACTAAGTATATTAAAATATAAAAAGTGCTATACAATTGATGAGTACAAAAACACAATAAAAAGTTTGTCACCCAATGGGAAAATAATTATTTTTTATAAAAATTTCAGAAATCATTGCATCAAATTATCGTTTGAGGAACTGATGTTCCATCAAACCCAAGGTACTTCGATGGGCAGTACCTTCGCCCCAAGTCTGGCATGTCTCTATATGTCAGATTTTGAGGCGAGGTATGTGCTCACGGACACCAACCCTTTTTCGAGTAACGTTCTCCTATGAAAGCGTTACATCGATGACATTTTAATTTTTTGGAAGGGGAATATGGATAGTATTCCAAATTTCATGTCATGGATTAATGATCTCAACCCCTTTTTAAAATTCACTGCCAACTGTTCCGAACAGGAACTACCATTCCTTGACCTGACAATTATCAACCGGACGGGCTACCTGGAAACTATCACATACAAAAACCCACTGACAGCCATTGTCCCCTACAATACAATAGTTTTCATCCCAAAGCACTTAAGGATAATCTTCCTTATGGGCAGTACTTGCGTATCCGCAGGAACTGCAGCCAGATAGAAAACTACAAAAAACAAGCATCTGAACTTAGTGTTAATCTAGCTCAGAGACAATAGCCCGCCCGTATCATTGGCAACGCACAAAAACGAGCACGTAACACTAACTGATCGACCCTCTTGGAATCACAAACCAAACCTGAATCAGACCTCATCACATGTGTGACCACTTTTACCACAGAATCTAACATGCTAAAAAGGGTCATTAACAAACACTGGTGAATCCTAGATTCGGGCGAATTGTCCCTACCAAAACCAGGATTTGCTTTTAAACGCACATCTAACCTTAAGGATCTCCTCATTAACACCAGACCAAAAAAGACAGATCCTGCAGTTCCTACCACCTTATGGAACCTACCTCCGGTTAGTGGACATTACCCTTGCGGTCAATGTGTGGCGTGCCCACTAACCCGAGCTACAAAAACAGTTCAACTTACTAGCAACTGGAGTTGGACCCAGAAAAAACACACGAACTGTAACACTCGTAACTGTATCTACCTGATCACGTATCCCTGCCCCCTACAATACATTGGGATGACCACACGCCCAGCCAAAACCAGATTAACTGAACACAGAAGTAATGTACGGTGTAAAAAAACCAATACCAAAATGTGTTCACATTTTGCGGAAAAAAATCACACGCCTAATGATCTTAACTGGACTATTCTAGAGGCTTTTCCTACCATCACAAAAGAAGCCCTGTTTAGGAAAGAACAATGCTGGGTGTTCAAGTTGGGGTCTCACTTAAGGGGCTTGAATGACGACATACCCTGGGCAGAACTAAACTCAAACAATTAGCACATCCGGGCTAACTTGGTATGATGTCACCTTCAATTCCTTAAAAAATCTTCAACCCATATTTTACCCTATTACCTGACCACGTTGGGTTTTTAGTGGTACCATTCCGAAGGGTTTCGATGATAACACATCCTGGGCTGAATTGAATTCAATTAGCATGCCCCTTATGTACACTCAGTATGAGATCAACTTCAGTAATACATTCCATAGTGGACACTGTAGGCACATTCCTTATGAGGACTCCTGGAATTGTTCCTTGTTTACTATTCCCCCGTTTTAACATCACGTTTCGCATAACTTAATTTCTGAGAAATATTTCTCGCAATCTCAATAATACACCATCATACTAATGTTGTGTAGCCTCCTTTCAGAAAGGATTCACTCCTCCCTTTTAACTTTCACACTACCCCTCTCCCCATTACAATATGGCTGCTATGAAACTACGGTGGACACCAGAACTTCCCGGATGTGATCCAGTTTGAACACGCAATGATAGCCCGATCCAAGATGGCCGCCACGTTCGGGGACGTTCCTTGAACAGCGTTATTTAAGAACGCCCACCGTAAAGGTTCTTTACGGGGCCCAGAGCGAGGGTAGGACATCGGCAAGTTGCTAGTCTACCGCCGTGAGTACTCAATGGGGTGTCTGAACCTAAACGGTAAGCTCTCAAATTTACGCCGAAGTGTTATTACTAGGTTTATGTAACCGGACCTTTCATGTTCTTTTAATCATCCTCTTAGACTCCGGAGCAACTAACGTGCTCTGTTCCTCCCCGTCAGCCGGAATTAGGTCATTGGGGGTGAGTCCTCAGCGTATGTCCGTTACTCGTATTTTTACTTTCCTGACACCAGCGCATTGAACTTGCATGTTTTGACGTTAGTTACCACCACTGCAATTTTAACTTTAGTCGCCTTGGATTTTGTTGTAGTGTGGTTTTTTAAGCCCTTTGGTTTCAATTGTCAATATCTTGCAGGTCCCGGTCTACTTCCGACCTTTAAATCTTGCTAAAATTTATGCTGCCAATACATGTGCACAAGCGATGAATGTTGAGAGAGATTCTAACTATTAATGATTAGTTTAGATTGGCTCCTCCACCAAGTCACACGCTACCGCATAGTCTTCGTTCACTTGACCTCCAGCCAATTACCCACTTCTGGCACCCGAGCACCGGTTTTTTTAAAACCACGCCGCATCCACTTAGTCAACCTGCACTCTGTGGCCGGGTTTGGATGTTATACAATAAATTGAAGCTTAATTGACGAATCACAAGTGTGCTTCTCACCATACCACCCACCAGTACCTGTATTGTATGCCTCCTGGCAGGTCTAACCGCTGGTTTTGTCCCCCCTTTTCCTTCGGTCTTCTCTCCCTTCTCCTACAGGTCTAGGTACATCCCAGTACCAGTTCTTCATTAACTACTCCCTGCCGTAATTAGCAACTAGTGCTATACGGTGGTGCACTTAATTCACACTCACTTGGTCCTGACGAAGTGCCATTGACCCCTTCTGGGGCAGTTGGGGCACGAAACATGTTGACCACACGCACGCAAGATTAGCCCTTAGGGAACATTATTTCCTACACAGGGCTTCTACACAATTTTAATAAGGTTGGAGCTACCTCAATAATTAAAATTTGAATTTAGTAGGACTGCTCTAAAACCTTTTTTATCCATCCCACTCCTTGTGCACTACCTGGCCCTCACACCCACACGCACCCATACGGCTTCTTCAAAAGATCCCCGATAAAGAGCCCCGGCTTCGGGAGCCCGCCAGGCATTGCAGCGCCGGCCAGACGAGGGGCAAATGCCCAAATGATGAAGCATGACATCCTTTGGGGTGTGTGAGGGCATTTGGAAGACAGACCTGTGCTTTCCCTCCCTTCCTCTCCCCCTGTCCTAGACAGTAACCCCTAGGAACTGCTCATTCCTTATATACTATCAAATTATCGTTACAATAAAACTTTCTGTTACACTGCGAACATAAAAAGGCAGAAGGGGGCGACTAGGGTAGCAGCATTTTCTTATGACATCTCACAGCCCCTATAATGTAACTCGCCACCCCAAAACTTATTGCAGAAGACCCAAGCATTTGTAAATAAACCAGGGCTGGTCTGACCTGTTCAAAATTACAACATCTTAGCAGTGGCAGGATAAATTTCTTTCGCTGCAGTACATAAAACTCGCAGAAAAAGATCATATGCAGGGCATTTTGATTTGTTGTCACACGGACAAGGCCCTAGAGTCCCATTTTTGGCATACCCCCGGGGGAAAGATAACAACCATGGGAGCATGCCATGTTGAACCTTTGCAGAACAAATAAATGGAATGGCTTATTTATGTATGTTAAGTACGGCTGAATCTCTCTCCCTGTGCTTAACATAACAAAATTTCTAACCAATGGTTTTGCCAATTCCTCCTCTTCCCTTAGGACCATCAACCTGTTTAAGTACTGAGATTTTACTGCCTTAATCGCGATTTTACTTAAGGCCCTAGGGTTTGCAAACAGGTCAAGGCTACCCATTGACTCCATTTGGGTTTTAATATAATGGATCCATGGTATAGCCATGGCCTTGTCCAAGGACAGACAGTCCTGAATAATTAGTTGATTTAAATTCGGAGCTTGCTGTGACCAGATTCTAAGCCATCCTAATATCGGAGCCACAGCAATCTGGTCAGAAATATAACCAGCGCCCAAGTCTTCATGTATGTTAAAGGATGCTGCAGATTGAGGAAGCGATAAGACTTTTCTAAAAAAGACATTTTCTGCCATTTGAATCTCGCTAGATTTAGTATAGCCCCACACCTCACTCCCATACAACACCATGGGCAAAACATTTGGCGTTATAGATTTTCATGATGGCCGGTAATGGCTTACAACCTAAACGTTTAGCAAAGCCCTCACTAATGTGTTTTTTTTCAACGAGCGTTGCATTGCCCAGGATCTTCTATCGTCAAAGACAATACCCAAGTATGGGAAGGCAGGTATTTTACTTAGCTCCTGCCCTTTACAGACAAATGATGCCCTTTTCGCCCGTCTGCTGCCTAACGTCATAGCGTGTGATTTTTTTAAATTAGTTTTCAAATCCAAAGAGTCCATAAAACTAATAAAACAAAACAGAAGTGATTGTAAACCTCTTGCCGTCCTTGCTATCAACACAGCATCGTCTGCGTATAATAGCGCAGGAATCTTTTTATGGCCCACTCTCGGGATGTCCTTACATGATGCAATTAAGGCTTCACCCAACTTGTTTATATAAAGTGTAAACAGCAGAGGAGCAAGGATACATCCTTGCCTTACCCCTCGCTTTACTGGCCAGGCGTCCGTCAAGCTCCCGTTCTCATTATAACGCACAGCAGCACTAGTATCTTTATGAATATCGGCTAGGAAGGATATCAGTATGGGATCTAGACCTATATCAGACAGAGCAGTCCAAAGTTTCTGGCGGTTTACAAGGTCGAAAGCAGTGGACAGATCCATAAAGGCTAGATGTAATTCCCCCTGCTTTGCGACCGTGTACTTCCATATGAGGAGGTGTAAGTTGAGGCATTGCCCAACAGTACCTCTTCCTTTTCTGAACCCGTACTGCAAGTCTGAAATGACTGCATTCTCTTCCAACCAGTTTGTCAGCTGCTCCAGGACCACCTTCCCCATGATTTTTGCTGCTGAGTCCAGGAGAGAGATCGGCCAATAACACGCCGGATCCTCTCTTGAACCCTTTTTAAATATAGGAACAATAACTGCTTTGCCCCAGGACACTGGGGGGCCCACTATGGTGACTCCATTAAACACAGCAGTTAAAACCTTTGTCCACAAATGCGGATCGGCCCTATATAGATCTGCGGCACCCCATCGGCCCGGGTGCTTTCCCGTGTGCCATGGACTCGATGGCCTCCAGCACTTCCTCTTCTGTGAAGTGAATCTTTCCTACCTGAGTATGTTTATTTTGAATCACAAGAGATGAATTATTTAATCCGGCATAAAGGCCACCGTAATGCTCCACCCACTTATCTGGTGGGATGAGGCAATCTTGATTAGTGTTTACTGTCTCATTAAACAAGGGACTATTGATCACTTTCCAAAATTGAGTACTACTTTTCAGAATACTCACTTTGGTCAGTTCTTCCCAGGCCATATCTTTTAACTCAATTTTCCTACTTTTAATAGCCTTTTTATAAGACCTTCTTGCCTCCGCAACCTTCTGTGCGTCCTTGCCAGATTCTTTAAGCACTTCTAAAAGGGCCATATGGGTGTCACTACAGGCTTGGTTGAACCAATTTTTCAATTTCTTGGGCCTTATTTTACTTTTCCTAGTCAAGTTAACTGTTACCTGTGCTGTGATGCGATTAAAAGCATCCAGAATTTCCCTTGGATCTGGATTTCCTCCTAAGCATTTTGCCAGATCCTCGGCATTACTCATATACAGGTTTTCTAAAAAGTCGCTAGGAGTGATGACCTCCCACTTTAGCCTGCGTCCTTGACATTTAGAGACTATATTAGAATTTAAAATGGTTGATGGTACGAATTCAGTATTAAGTGCCCTGATATTGATGGTCAACGTGAGTGGATTATGTTCACTAAAGCCTCTCTGATCAACACTAGGAGGACCTATAGAGTCCCTCAGTAGACATAACACTAAAATGTAGTCAATCGTAGACTCATTGCCTTGGCCATTAAAAGTTGGAACAGGGCACTGAGTTTCCCCATGTGCTGGGGCAAACAAGTAATATATCGATAAAAAACTCTCCAGATAGACCCCACTCCTAGTGTGCTCGAAATGGATATTCCCGAGTGGGTCTTCCTCAAAATCCAAATTCTGTAAACATTGCATGTGACAAACATGAATATTAAAATCCCAAGCACTAACAAATAATAAAAGGTATCATTGTGTTCATCATAATCATCCAAAAACCCTGATAATGCTAATAGATGTTCTAATTCGTCATTCCTAGTGAAGGAGTTATAAAAATTTACCACCAAAATAGTAGGCAAATTATCACCCTCCAATCTTACTGCTAAAATGTTTGGGGAGCTTGTCACTACTAGTACAGCTTTGTATAGAAGTTTCAGACTAAATAACAACAGAAGGCCACCCCTGGATCCCCCCATTGTGGAAGGAGTTGCAAATTTAATAAATGATTGATAACCATCCAGGTAATATCCTTCTTTAGCTTCCCACGTTTCCTGTAAAGCTATAACATGATGGGCAACAAGAAAAGCCTCCCAGTTGGTATCCCCTCTTTTGGATCTTAGTCTTGCAATATTCCAGGATAAGATCGCCATCTTGTTCTCAGACACTGCGGAACTTATTTCTTTGGGGTCCTGATTCCCTGTTAGCAATCTGTCACTCACTGGTGAGTCACCGTACTCATGTTCCACTATGGGGCTCCCGAAACCACCTTTCCACCCTGCGGGCTCCCCCATTAGCGTGAAGCTTAAAACAGGCCCGTTTCTCATATTATCCCCTTCCCTGGGAAAAATATTTTGGACTCTATCACTGGTGGGTGTGGCACGATTTACCATTAAACCACGATCAACACATTTTAATCCCAAATCCGTGGTCGGGCACACCGTACAACCATCCACTGAGGGGATTATTCCCAGTTCTACAATGTCGCCATCCCCAAGTCAATCATTTGCATTTAGTGAGCTTAGTGCCTCATATCTATTAGTCAGGGCCACTGTACTAGTCGGGTAGACCAGTTGTAATTTATGTCCTGTCTCACTATTTAATCCAATGTTGACTGGGGGGGTAGAAAAACCTAAGTGGGAGTACATTTACAGAGTGAGAATGGATCCTTACTGATCCGGCCTGTTTCAGGATGTGGTCCAACAGTATAGGGCAGCCAAAACTTACCTCCGCGCAGTCCCCCTTGAGAGACTTGGTAGTTTTACCCACCCAGGGTACCCTCCTCACAATTTTAAAGTTCTTAAACAGGTGTTCCCCTAACACTGTTTTGGTGGTTAAATAGTGTAAGGCCCTGTTTTTAAGGGTACTCCAGTGTTCCTCTTTTCCCTCCTGCATTTTCGGTATGTTTGCCAAAATCACCGTATAGGGACATGCTTCTGGGGGGAGGTGTAATGCTCTTTCTCGCGGGTACCTCTGCACTGGGGGGCTGATTTTCCCCTCTGGGCCAGGACCCTTCTTTACTCCCTGAGTTACTCCCACTCCTACAGCTATGGGCGGCGTGATTGGCGCTACTACATGGGGTACCTGAGATACTTGGGTTGCTAAAGTCAACCTCGGGTCAGTCCGGTTGACTACTGTGGTAGCAACGGCTCTCGCGGAGTGCACCTTGAGTGGCAATGAACCCTGCACTGACGCTTTTTGACCACCAATATGCTTTTCGATGATAGTTAATCTGCCCTCTATTTGCTCTAGTTTCACCATAACCGGTGAAATGAATACCCCTAAACATTCTTTCATGGTCTTAATAACCTCCGATATTTTACCCCCAAAACATTTCCTAAATTTGAATCCTCATGAGATAAGCCCCCCATTGCCCTCCCATCTGTACCATAATTTGAAAACTTTTCAGCATAAACATCAGGCCCTGTCACAGAATTTTTGCTATTCCTAGGTTGTTTCGCCTGCTGCCTACTGCCCCTAGACACATTACTGGCCTTTCTTTTCCCAGTAAGAGATTTACCTCCAGCCGATCGGAGCTGTCTAGTACAAATTACTACAGGAGAAGGAGGTACACTAGGCACGGGGAATGCCTCTGCCGTGATAGACAGACTCAGGTCTAATACCGCTCCATTCGAGGCTGGGCAAGCTGGGAGGGCCAGAGTCGGGCTATTGTCTTAGGCACCTCTGTATTAAAACTTGAAGGGAGGTTTTGAGAAGATGGGTCCAGAGATAACCTTCGTTCCACGAGCTCAATTTCTTTTGCCACAGCAGTCTCTGCTCATTTTAAATAAGCGTCCAAGGTTCCAGCCCCCCCGCATCCTTTAGCAATGGATTTAGCCATGAAGTGAGATCACAAGATCACAATAAAACCTGATAATTAATGTACTACTGGATGCTGAAAACCACAATCGGCACTTATGTCTAAAACAGAGCGGCCTCCTTACATACCGCTGTTAATTTCCAGCTGTAATTGGAAGGGACGTGGCCCAGCCGACGGCTGAGATCCTCTTTGCTCACCTCCTGGCGCCGGAAAATGCGTGTGGCGCCGGAAAATGCGTGTGGCGACTCCCGCCGCTAGGGCGTCTGGAATCTGTAGTCCCGATGCCCTGGACCTCCCTCCTCACTGCGGCCGCTGGTAGATGGTAGATGGTAGATGGAAAATGGATAAGGTGTGGCGGCGGGAAGGGAGACTGAAGACAGCTGGGCAGTCAGTGAAAACAGCATGTATGACTCACAGAATGTGAACCCCCCCCAGTGCAGTACTGAGGGAACAAGAGCCAAGTGGTGTGATAAGGGGAGAATATACAGAGAAGTTACTCCTGTGTTGGAAAGCAAACTCCGCCCCCAGTGGCTCCTAAGACCTGTGGCCCGATGTTTGTTTCTCACCCCCAGAACAAGGGCAGCGCGCCCCCAGATCCAATGCAAAACCTGTAGTACATTAAGGAATGTTCTCCCGGAATCAATAAAAAGCTGGAGGCAATCCACACATGAACAACACCAGAGGGAAATCCAAGTACTGCTCCAAGCAAAGGAGAGCGAAGGAGAGCGAGGGCTCCACCGGACCCGGAGTCTGTAATCTGCCTCCAATGGGGTCAAATGAGGTTAATTTTGCTGTGCTTTAACTAAAGCGAGAAAGTTACGCTTGCCCTGCATTTTTCTTTTTATTGCGGGTGCCCGTATGTTTGTTGGTTTTCAGATGCCCATAAAGAGAGCTCCTACTGATCAGCAGAAGGACCCTTTGTAATGGGCCCTCTGGATGGCCCCCTGACTATTGAGGTGGCCACAATCTAGAGGGAACAGTGGTCGCAGGTGAATACTGCCCATATTTGACTATACCTGCTGGAGTAAATATTGCACATGGTAATTGACTAGATTTGGCGACGAGATCGTTGCTTCACTCACGCATGGTTCCAACTCAAAGCAATACTATAGGTATTAAGAGTACAGGTTTAATTTTAAATCAGACACAATTTGACCCTGTAAGCAGAATGGTGCAGAGGTTACCACCTTTTTAGATCCCCAGAACAAGTTGGGAGAGAGGATGTAGCCTTACGGCTAGAGCGATCGACCTTGAAGCTGAGGAACTGGGTTAAAGTCTCAGGAACGATCCTCAACATCCTGTGATTCTGGGCAAATCACTTAATCTTCCTGTGCCTAACAAAAATCAATGTGTCCATCTGTAACGAAACTGGTGCTCATGTAAGGCGCTCTGATACCCGATGTCTTGGGTATAGTTCGCGCTATATAAAACTGTAAAAAAAAAAAAAGGTACCTTCCTGAAATATGTTACAAGGCTTTTGAAATGACTGTGCCAGTGGGAATTTCAGTTCCTGATACATTTGCATTAAATATGCAACCTGAAACAAGCAGAAATTTGATCAATAGAGATACTCCAAGAGAACAATCAGGATTTACTCGTCAAGAATGTGATGATTGGCTTAATGGGTTTAGTACCCAGATTAACAACCAAAGTCCTGAAACTGTTCCAGTCCCGGGAAAGGGAAGAACATTAGATTTGGCCAAGGTAAAGGTACTATACATTTTTTGGGGAGCTTTTAGTTCATCTCGATTAGATACCTACCAGGAGGAGGAACAAATGTTTCTCTAAAAAGATATATCCCAGCAAGCTAGACAGACACATGAGAAGCTGATTTAACCGGCAGGTATGCACAGTCTCAGGGAAATAACATGGTCCATACTCAACAGATACAAAGACTGAGAGTTCAAAATCCTTATATGTCCCAATCAATGCATAAACCACAGGCAGTGATACCTCAACAGAATGCTCAGGTACAAAGATACAATATAATCAGAGTCAGCAGATGAACAGAAATTCTTTCCCAAATCAAAATGCACCACAACAGAATTTGATTCAGACAGATGATTTCAATCAGGACCCGTCAGCTTGACGGTGTCTGATGGGGTAGGAGGAATGTGTGCTTGATGAAGCCTTAGAGGTAGACCAGAGTGGTCCATATGTGGGCGAAGAGGTAAATGGGAGTCATGTCTCATTCCTCGTTGACACTGGTGCTACCCGCTCTACTGTAAGAACAACAGAGGTTCCAAACCTACCCCTGTTGGAAGAAAGTATCCAAGTTGTAGCAACTTCAAATAAAAAGTTGTCTGCCCCAATTTCTGAGGCAGCTCCAGTTAAAATAGGGTCCTTTGAGGATCGACATTGATTTGTGGTGTATGATTCAAGCCTGGTTAATCTACTACGGTTTGCCTTATTGTGCAAGCTTATTTGTTCCATGTGTTGCACTCCAACAGGTATTGAATTTCATACAAATGATGAGGATGTTGTGTTTAACTAGCCCAACAGAGGTCTGAAATTGGAATGTACCCTCTCTTGGTGAGATATGATTTGCCCATTAAATGGAGAAACACTGTTTTACCTGAAGTCCGGGACTTTACAAGCAAAGATATCAGACTAATCAAAGATGTTGAACCAGTCTGTATCACTGTCAAACCAAATGCAGAATTTCGGAGAATGCCACAGTAAAATGTGACCCCAGAAACTATTGCAGGCATTACTCCTGTGATTGACTCTATGATTGAGCAATGGATCCTAAAAGAGATAATGGGGAGTCCATGTAACTCTCCAATTATGGACTTGCAGAAGCCAAATGGCAAGTATCGTATTATGCAGGATTTATGGAAAGTGAATGCAATTTGTGTCGCTTGTTGTCCTGTGGAACTGAATCTAGTTGGGATAGTGTTTCGGATTTCATGTGACTGACCAAACATTGGACAGTGCCATTAATTTAGAATTGGATAACTATGGTACTGTCATAGCCCTTAACACGATCACGTATACTCATCATCGTTGTAGTTTGAAACTTGAGCACTGTTCCAAGACACTTGATTCTGGAACTTTTTTAGGATCTTATTGCCTATAAGGAATTACTGTAATTTAAACAACTTTCATCTCGGGGCTCATAGGAAGGTGTATAATTTTTGCGACATGTACTAGTGGAACATTTTTGTTCCATCAAATCTTTTTGAGCCTTGAAAAGTTGTCGGCTGTATTCATCTTTGGACTACAACTCAAATTGTTTTACCCAGAAAATTCAAGCATTTGGAACTACAGACCTAAACAGTGTCTTATATTTGGACTTTGATCAATGTGTTAATAAGTTTCTGTTTTTCTGCGGATAATCCTATGGACCTATCGGGTTGACGGACCAAGATCTCCCTATTATGTGGTGCTCTGGGCATATTATTACTTTTTGAATATCAGAAGGCTTCTTCAGGTATTCGTTAACACTAGGTGGGTGGCCTAGTGTTATTTGTCTTTCTTAACACACATTTTCCTATGACCTTGCTTTTATATTCACCCTGAATTTGTGATGTGTGACTTGAGCTGGTTGACCACTGCCACCTACTTTTTCTTTATTCCTATGCATGAGGATGGTCAGTTCCTCTTTGCTTTCTATTTTGGCTATCGGCTCTTGGCATGGTGCCGAGTCACACAAGTTTATACGGATTGATACTATTGCACTTTTAAATCATCTGGCAAAAAATGGACAGAAAGTATCCCCAACTAAGATACAATTTTGCTAGACCGAAGTCTTATACTCAGGACACCACATTGAAAAAGGAGCAAGTAAAGTGTCACAATTAAGAATCCCTTCGATTCTTAATATGAGTCCACCAACTACCCAAAAGGACGTCTGCATGTTCCGAGGAATGGTGGGCTACTGTCGACAATGGATTCTAAATTTTTCCTTAAGAGCCAAACCTCTTCAGAGGTTAACACACAATGACATGTCTGATCCAGTACCTTGGGCTGACAGTTCTATGACTGATTTCACTGAGCTGCGAGAATGCCTTTGTAGGGCACCGGCTCTGGGAATGCCTAATTATAACAAGTGCTTTGTGTTGTTCTTTAGTGAAGGGGAAGGTTGCCCTCTTTCAGTTCTGACACAAATTCTGACATGCATTAAAGTAGTCACAGGCCGGTCGCCTATTTTTTGGCGACTCTTTACATTTTTGCTGCAGCTTTGCTTGGATGTTCGAAAGCGGTTGCATCTGCATGTGGGAGTCTTGAACAGTGTGAAAGCATAGTCAAGCGACATACACTGACTGTACTTGTGCCTCATTCAGTGGAAATACTAGTGACCCGTACTCTGACACAGTACCTCACCAACTGTAGACTTACAAAATATGAGCAAATACTTTTGGGCTCAGATAATGTAATCTTTAATAGGTGTACAATTCTGAATCCATCCACTCTGTTGCAACTGCCTAGAAATGAAACTGTAACTAATGAAGTTGAACATGATTGCTTTGGATGTGGCCTAGTGTTATTTGTCTTTCTTAACACACATTTTCCTATGACCTTGCTTTTATATTCACCCTGAATTTGTGATGTGCAACTTGAGCTGGTTGACCACTGCCACCTACTTTTTCATTATTCCTATGCATGAGGATGGTCAGTTCCTCTTTGCTTTCTATTTTGGCTATCGGCTCTTGGCATGGTGCCGAGTCACTCAAGTGTATACGGATTGATATTATTGCACTTTTAAATCATCTGGCAAAAAATGAACAGAAAGTATCCCCAACTAAGATACAATTTTGCTAGACCGAAGTCTTATACTCAGGACACCACATTGAAAAAGGAGCAAGTAAAGTGTCACAATTAAGAATCCCTTCGATTCTTAATATGAGTCCACCAACTACCCAAAAGGACGTCTGCATGTTCCGAGGAATGGTGGGCTACTGTCGACAATGGATTCTAAATTTTTCCTTAAGAGCCAAACCTCTTCAGAGGTTAACACACAATGACATGTCTGATCCGGTACCTTGGGCTGACAGTTCTATGACTGATTTCACTGAGCTGCGAGAATGCCTTTGTAGGGCACCGGCTCTGGGAATGCCTAATTATAACAAGTGCTTTGTGTTGTTCTTTAGTGAAGGGGAAGGTTGCCCTCTTTCAGTTCTGACACAAATTCTGACATGCATTAAAGTAGTCACAGGCCGGTCGCCTATTTTTTGGCGACTCTTTACATTTTTGCTGCAGCTTTGCTTGGATGTTCGAAAGCGGTTGCATCTGCATGTGGGAGTCTTGAACAGTGTGAAAGCATAGTCAATCGACATACACTGACTGTACTTGTGCCTCATTCAGTGGAAATACTGGTGACCCGTACTCTGACACAGTACCTCACCAACTGTAGACTTACAAAATATGAGCAAATACTTTTGGGCTCAGATAATGTAATCTTTAATAGGTGTACAATTCTGAATCCATCCACTCTGTTGCAACTGCCTAGAAATGAAACTGTAACTAATGAAGTTGAACATGATTGCTTTGGATGTGGCCTAGTGTTATTTGTCTTTCTTAACACACATTTTCCTATGACCTTGCTTTTATATTCACCCTGAATTTGTGATGTGCGACGAGCTGGTTCACCACTGCCACCTACTTTTTCTTTATTCCTATGCATGAGGATGGTCAGTTCCTCTTTGCTTTCTATTTTGGCTATCGGCTCTTGGCATGGTGCTGAGTCACACAAGTGTATACGGATTGATACTATTGCAATTTTAAATCATCTGGCAAAAAATGGACAGAAAGTATCCCCAACTAAGATACAATTTTGCTAGACCGAAGTCTTATACTCAGGACACCACATTGAAAAAGGAGCAAGTAAAGTGTCACAATTAAGAATCCCTTCGATTCTTAATATGAGTCCACCAACTACCCAAAAGGACGTCTGCATGTAACGAGGAATGGTGGGCTACTGTCGACAATGGATTCTAAATTTTTCCTTAAGAGCCAAACCTCTTCAGAGGTTACCACACAATGACATGTCTGATCCGGTACCTTGGGCTGACAGTTCTATGACTGATTTCACTGAGCTGCGAGAATGCCTTTGTAGGGCACCGGCTCTGGGAATGCCTAATTATAACAAGTGCTTTGTGTTGTTCTTTAGTGAAGGGGAAGGTTGCCCTCTTTCAGTTCTGACACAAATTCTGACATGCATTAAAGTAGTCACAGGCCGGTCGCCTATTTTTTGGCGACTCTTTACATTTTTGCTGCAGCTTTGCTTGGATGTGAGAAAGCGGTTGCATCTGCATGTGGGAGGCTTGCACAGTGTGAAAGCATAGTCAAGCGACATACACTGACTGTACTTGTGCCTCATTCAGTGGAAATACTGGTGACCCGTACTCTGACACAGTACCTCACCAATTGTAGACTTACAAAATATGAGCAAATACTTTTGGGCTCAGATAATGTAATCTTTAATAGGTGTACAATTCTGAATCCATCCACTCTGTTGCAACTGCCTAGAAATGAAACTGTAACTAATGAAGTTGAACATGATTGCTTTGGATGTGACTGAGTTATGAACAAAGCCCCAACCTGATATACAGGATGAACGTTTTTCTGAATCTGATCATGTGTTGCTTGTTGATGGTTCTTGTTTGCAAGGCAATGAAGGAAATCTGAAAGCTGCTTATGCAGCTGCGGGTGTTGTTGAAGCATCATGGGTCAAGGAGTGTATTTAGCACAGATTGCTGAATTGCTGAACTAATTGCCTTGACACAGGTTTGGAGTGTTTCAGAACAACTCAGGGTGACAATCTTCACCAGTAGTCAGTATGACTTTGGAGTCGTACATGACTTTGGGCAGTTGTGGTCACAGCTTGGGTTCATGACTTCCTCCGGATCCCCTGTACAAAATGGAGAAGCTGTGAGGAACCTTTTGCGGTCCCCACTTTTGCCTACCCAAATTGCAGTAGTTAAGTGCATAGCTCATATACAAGACTGCATAACTATTGACAATAGATATGCCAACGAGATTGCCAGATATTGTGCATTAAATGCCCATAACTTTAATGGGGATTTGATCAACAAGACATCAGACGTCACAGATTGCAGCCTGTTGTTAACTGCTATAGACACCTCGGATGAGGATAAGAGATAACAGGAAGAAGTGACAGAAGCTGAACAGCAAAGTTGGGTGCGAGCTGGGTGCACCAAGAGGGAAGAAGAAGTTTGGGTTTATACTGATGGCAAACCTGTATTACCTGGTAGTTTGTTACCACCCATGGCTAGACATTATCATGGTCCTGCACATGTAGGAAGAGATACAATGATGCGCATCCTTTTACAGTTGTGGTTCAATCCCAGAATCAGATTGATAGATGAGAATCTGTACCATCCATGTGTAGTGTGTCAACAACAAAACGCTGGAAGAAAAACAAAAGTTACATTGAGCCACATAGGTAGATTGGGAGGTCCCTTTAACAGAATGAAAATGGACTTCCTAGAAATGCCCCTTTGTCCCAGGGTCATAAATGTGACCCCCACCTCTCCCTGGGAGACTTAGGTGAAGCTTTGGGAGAAATGTCTATGAGACTACTTCATTGCCTGCAGCTGCCAAACACACTTTTAAAAAATGGCGGTGCTCCTACCCCCTCTTTGGGGCATCACAGAAAACAGTATGTACATTTTCAGGGCCCTTCCAGGGAGTTATGGGGCATATTATATGAGAGGCTTTGCCGCTTTTCCTTTAACTTGGCGTCCTCAAAACAAGTTTTTTTATCCAACCGGGTTGCCCTGCCAATGTGGCACCCAGTCTGTATCAATTGCTGGGGCAGCACTGGGAACCCTCTCCTGTACCTCCCATCCGGCTCCTAGCATGGTCAACATTTCTAAGACGGCCTGCATAGGAGCTGGCTTGATTCCTCTCTGGTGCGCTAAGAGTATGGGTGGGAACAACTCACTGGTGCGTTCACCCCCCCTCCAGACACAGGTACGGAGGGCGAGAGAAGCACCAGTCACACTCCTGGACCTCCAGTCTGCCCTGGGTGCCTCCTTGCCCTGATGTTTTAATCTATACTCTTCTGGAACAATGCTAAATGTACTGGGCCACTGGGATGGAGTCCGTGGGTCAGGTAGTGGATCTAAGCAGGCTGTCCCACATACTTCCCCTCTCCATTAAATTAAACCAGTGAGGTTCAAAGACCCTGCGGTCTTGGCCATCACCAAACGAATTTGAAAGAATTCCAGCACAGTGCTATGTACTTATTTTTCTGCCCAGTCCCTGTCCAGCCCTAGCACCAGGAGCATTTTCTTCAGGCATCCTGGCCTCTAAACATCACTTGTGTTTAGGATCATGGTTTTTAAAGCTCCCTTCTCAGACCTGCCCTTTGCCTGTTCTCCTTATGGTCTCACCTGCTTGGGGGGGAGGGTGTGGTTTCTACAGTCAACACACAAAGCGCCCTCCGTGCCACACTCCCTAGGTTCCATAACCTCCTGGAAACTTGAAACGCACCTGTGAATCAGTGGAGTCAGGGCCAATTCACCGAGGTACTAGAGAAACCATTCAGTGTCCCCGAACAGGTCCATTCTCCCAACTGTTCCTTGGGGGCATAAGGAGGTTAGAGCCACTGACTTTAGAAGGATCTATCCTCGCCTATGGAAGCAGCTAGAGCTGAAGTCCTTTAGTCCATCTCAGCAGTGGCATCAGGTGGGTTACAGCTGTGCACTCATTCTCCAATATTGGTCCCAGGTCCAGTGCCTTGTCAAGAGTCTCTTCCTTTTGCAGGTATTTTGAAGTGGGGGTGGAAAGTTTTAGAAGCTCTGGTACCCCTGGACAATCCTTGGGTGCCACGTCATCACTTTACCCCTGGAACCCCTGCCACAACCCTCCCACACAGTATTCTGGGATATTTCTCCCAAAACCTCAAAGGAGAGTTCATTCTATATTTGGCTCCAGAGTTCTACCCTTCCTCCTTTGCTTCTGTAAGCTTTCCCAGGCCAGATAGAACATGAAACATTAACTAGCAGATTTCCGTCCCTTCCTTCCCCAAGAACCGAGTCAAGCATTGTTAATGGTTTTATGGTGTGGGGAGGCCTTCAATTCCTACCAGTGTCCAACAGAGTAAATACTTTAGCTCTGTAGGGGGAACACAGGCCTGGTATCTGATTATGGCTGAGCAAGGGAAATATGACAATTCTTAAAGTGCTTTAAGGAGTATACTTATGATCAAAGTGGCTGCAGATCTATGCACGGGATGCATTGTTACCCTAAGATTGATACCTCACTGGACCCTGTAGGTCTAAGTGGGGAGAAAGTGCACTTTAGTGCAGATTTCACCTGTAATGTGTAATTGAGTTAAGTACTGTTGATTTTCACTAAGCACTACAATTTTAGTTCCCACCCACATTATAAGGTGAACACCAGGCCAGCACCAATCCTTGAAGGACCCCTTCTGCAATAGGCTACTTATGTGCAGATACCAGGCTGAGCTTGTAGTCTTGCATGCTCAACTCACATACGTGTGAACACGCATGTGCTCATATGTTCGGGTATTACCAGATCAGAGCCCTCTATACAAGCTGTGCAACAACAGTCTTATCTTAAAAGGCAGACAGGCAGTTAGCACTCTCAGTCCATTTCCACAAAATTTACAGTGAGTAAGACTCAAGGAGATTCACTAACAGTAAAAGTAAAAAAATGGGTAGTCAAAAGCGAAAACTCCAGCTAGATTAAACGTGTGGAAACCTTTTCCTACAATCTTCAATCTTTTTTCAGTTTTGGAAATACTTGTCTCTGCAGTGTCAATTTGATCAATTTGTTTATCAAGTCTCTCGGGCATCTGGTTCATTCATATTGGCAATGTGTCTGGTTTTCTATCTGTTTTGGTGAGGCTTTGTTGCACCTCACAGATCATTTATTTAACTTCAGAGGGATCTTCTTCATGGTATTCTAATTGAGGCTGGTTCATTGTAACGTCAAATTGGTTTTGTAGCTGACGAGGTGGAAACTTCAGTTTCTGCTGTTTTTGTTTCCCATGATGAATGCTCAGAGTGTTGTTGAGTTTGTGTGTGCCATTTGTTGAGACTCCCATTCTTACTGTCATCCAATATTGATATTGAGACTTCTGCAGTATCTTGTTTTAGCAAACTGTACATTATGAAATAAATATGTGACTTAGTATTACAGTCTGTCTGTAATGTCTTGCAGGGATCAGGTTAGGAAATAATGTACTGATTTTCCTGGCCAGGTACAGTGTATTTGCCCTATACTGTGGGCATTGTGTTATTATGATCTGTGTTATTGCTTGGTATCCTCTGAGATCCATATATAGTAGTCTGATAAATGTTCCAAAAATCCCTCCCTGTCCAAGGACTACATTAGTGTATATTAATACCTCCTAATCTTTACTTTCTCCCACACATGGCCTTTCACGCCAGTCCCCGTCCAGGGGTGGACGCAGTCAGACCATGCACTGTCTTCTTCTCCCTGTCATGATGGCTGCGTACATCCTGGTGGCTGATGGGGGGAATGAGTCCCATGCTTACTTACTTCAGCCCAGGACCAGTGATTTTTATGGTGTGTATGCAATGTTCCTTTTGCACTGGTTTCCTACGAGACGTACCAGCACAGCTAGACCTGACCATGCCTCTAGCCAGCTTCAGTTTCCAGAATGCAGCTCAAGCGGGTCATGGCTTGGGATTTTTTTATGGTGTCATGGACTATTGGCCTGTGTGACCTATCGCCACCAACCAGGTTCAGCATGTTTCTGTCTGGCAACTCACCGCAGCTGTTTCACACTTGTGCTTTTGATTCGCTTTACAGGCTGGGCAGTACCAGCGGGTGCTAGGTTTTACTGGCTCTCATTGCTTCCTTACTGTGCCTCTCCATTTCATAGAAATCCAAAAGTGTCATCAGTGCTCAGTCTTGGAGGACAATATGTTATGCTATGGAAAAGTGTTTATAGTTGTGTTTTTTGTACTTGACTGTTTGCTTAGAGTGTACATGAGAGGGTAGGTGAGGTGATTTTGAAAGGTCAATAGGCCAGCAAAAAGGTGGAGAAGTGGGCAGGGGAGTATATAAGTGTAAGGTGGGGGTGCGAAAAAGTAGTGAAGAGTGTTATGAGTAGCCATTAAACATGTAACTTTCTCCAATACAAGGACGATAGAAGTAATGACGGGCATAAAAATAATTTGAGGCTGTGGGATCAATGTGAGTGACTTTCACTGTGAGGAAGAAGGTGGGGGTGTTTGGATTTCATTTTAGAGGTAGAATAACTTTATTCAGTAGTGAGTGGAATCGGATAATCTTTGTTTAGGGAAGTATATTTATAGTAGGTGATTAGGCCAAGATAAGATCTGAGATGTAGGGTAATTAATTAAATTTACAATAGCGATGTAAGAAGGTAGGATCCTTCTGCATGGTTACCCCCACTTTTTGCCTGGTGCCCAGCTGCTTTTGACTAGTCTGACTGGGATCCTGCTAATCAGGACCCCAGTCTCTCTGCTTTCTCCCCCAATTTGTTATGTGCAGTTCTTAGGTACATCCCACATTGGATATTGGGGTACCCTTAGCAGTCTGTAGTATATATGGTGCTAAGGTACCCAGGGAATAGGTACCCCAGAGGTCCAACATGGGCTGAGGCATGTATTATACCACCCATGAGAGACAATTCAAACTGTAACTACAGGCCTGCCATTGCAGCCTGTGTCGGCTGGTGCTTGCACCACTTACGAAAGATATAGGTTTCCTATATCTATGGTCACTGTCCTTAAAACCAAGAAATCACCCCTATAGCAGGCCTTTATAATCCTGAAGGCAGGGTGCTTGGTTCTAAGTGTGTGTGCCCCTGCATGAGCAGGACACCCCTACAGGCCACAGAGTCCATTCTCCTGGGTTGTAAATGAAGCAGCCACATACCATATAGAGGGGCACCTCGTAACTTGATGATGACCATCTCGAAATCTGCTGCAACAACTCCTATCATGTTTAGTATCAAACATGTTGGAATCATACCTCCCACACCGTAAATGGTGTGGGAGGTATGATTCCAAGCACTGGAAGAGCCCTCCTTTAGGCTCTCAGTGCTCCGAGCACCAGTATTCTAGTCCCGGAAGGCATAATAATGGCTGCTGCCGACCAGAGACACCATTCTGCTCTCCTGCTGCGGAGCCAAGCTCGAGCAGGGGAAGGCAGAACAATAGGTATCCTGTCAGAGGGAGGTGTGACCACATCCCAGACAGTATTTAGTGTATTGTGGCCTGGTAGGTGCACTTGCCAGCGCCACTCAGTCTGCATGAGGTGCACATTCGGTGTCCCCATGTATAGTCCAGTTCAAACCAGCTCTGGGAGCTGTTGGCTCCCGCTCTGGTGCAAAAACTGGACAAAGGACATGGGAGTAACCTCCCCCCTGTGCAAGCCCTCCCCTGCGATGTTCCCTGAATCGTCCCAACCCTTTCCTAAGGGTACTTAAGGGCTTACCTATGGGTGGGTCCCTAGATTCGTTGTGGGACAAGATTCAATTCAGACACCACTTCAACTTCTACCGTCTATTCACTCTGGACTTCGTTTGGGCTCCACTTCATCCCCCTTTCAGTCTGATGCATCATCTGTGCCTGCGCACTATGCAGGAACCTTTCAAGGCCTGTGGGCATCTAAGGCACCTGAACGAATCTCCCTTGAAGTGAAGGAGTTACTTCCCTGCATCGGCAGGCACCGCAACTAAGCTGGCCGGTCTGCTGATCCTGAGCTCCTATGGACTCCGAAAGGTTCAACAACACAGGTGGTGGTTCTCCACAGCTCTAGGGGCCTGCCCTGCACTCTCACTAAGTTTGAGGCCAGTATCCCTTGTGGGAGCTGCAGGAACTGAAACCATGTGCACTGAGTCGACTTGCTGTTGCAAAGGCTTGTTGGCTTCCTTCCACCAAGATCTTCGGGCTCCAAATAGCCCCAACCTCAAGCATCTCCAGTGACCAGAATATTCACCCACACTTCATTGCTTGCACCGTGGTTTGCATCTTTTGGTGAGCTGCTCGAGGTCCTCTTGCGACTCCAGTGCCTCCGGCCTCTGGGTCCTGTTGAGGGTCACCTTTGTTTCTTTTGGGCTCCCGTGATTTCCCGGGGCCTGCCCTTGACTCCCCTGCTAGTGGTGAGTCCCCTGGACCTTGCTGGTCCCGGCATTGCACCTTCTTTGACTGCCACGTTGTTTGCAGTTGTCATGTCTTGCTGGTGCTTCCGACGGACACTGACCCCTCAGCACTTGACATCCGAAGTGGGACAGCTCGTGCACAGCTCCTGGTCTTTCTCAGCGTCGCCTGGTCCTCACAGCTGTAGAGTCAAGGTCACCGTCAACTCTCCTGGAACACCCAACATCGGTTGGAATTTGTCTTCCAGGTCTCCGGGTCACTCCTGAGTGACATAGATTCTGTCCCTTCTGCTTGCAGGTACTTCTCATCCTGAATCCACCTTCGGATTTCACCGGACACTTTCTCCTTCACCAGCAGCTGCATTTTCCTGAAGTCCTCCTTTGGGTCCGACAGCGGTTTCCGACACCACTTCACACCTATGCACCCGGCTTACCTGGTGTAGGTAACGTGGGTACTAGGGTATCCACGGGTGGGGTGGCTCTCCAACCTTCTGTCTTACAAGGGGTTTCTTCGGGGTCCACTGGGAAGGGTCCTTAATCTTTAAAATTCCAACTGCGATTTACACGTTGATTTGTATGGCAAATGCAGTCGTGTTTGCACACTGCACACGCTCTCCGTGGGGTCCCTATCTACTGACCTTGGGTGGGTCCTTGGGTCCCCAGCACTTCTGCATCCTCTCGACACTGTCTTGACCCGAGTTGTGGATCCTATACCACTTTCTTAGTATATGGTTTGGTCCCCCCCGGGGTCCACTGTGTATTTTGTGCTATTTACGTAATTTCTCTGCAAAGTAGTGTGTGCATTGTGCATATCTCTGGGTAGGAGATAGTTGCATGTGTTAGGGAGTATTATATAATAAATACATATTTTTATAAAAACCTTGTGTGGTTCTTTTTCACTAAATCTATACATATAAGATTGCATTCTGGTAAAACAAGCTGCTTTACACTCATTTTGGACTAAGCCTGAAGGCTGATCTCCACAGCTACCATTTAGAGAGCTTTCTAAGGTTGTCTAAGACCACTTAAATCGCCATACGGGTTGTCTGGACTGGTGCAGGGTGCCCACTTACATTAGTGGACATCATATACCATGCCAGCCTCACACAAGCAATACCAACCCTACTCAAACAGAAAACAGACACTGGTCTGTAACAAAATACTTGTGACCTGAGTGTGAAGATACCCACGCCTGATAGTGCTTTGAGGACATACCAGTTGCACAAAAGGACTATACAAATCTCTATTAACATAAAAAAACATAATAGTGATGTTTGGATTATTCTGTTAGGTGTGTTTACATAAGCTGCATGCAATATTGCTATGCAGGTATCAAAAGCATTGCGCCTAAAGATAATGGCATATACTCAAAATGTTGCCTAGTACCAAAGTTATTTCCTTATATTCTGCTTTGAATGACTGATATAGAGTTTAGTGCAGTATTTGGAGGAATACAAAGTGTTCTCACTAGTATTCAGCTGTGGATCGAATGTAGGTCAGTATCCTGGGGTTATAATGCTACCCTAACAGGCCCAAGCACTGAATTTAGCCCACGTACGGAATGTTCAAGGGCTGATATGCCTATGAAGAAGTGTAAGCAAAGTCATTTCAGAGAATATTATACCACACAGGCATGAAAGCAAATGGGTGTCAAATTGCAACGTTCAAGAAATATGTAGGCTTTAAACTTGAGCATGTAAAATGGGGGTGTTCTTGACTGGGCCTAAGTGACCACATAACAATGGGTCTCCTTGTTGAAGGCCATTTACTGGATGCCTATGCATGGCATACATGGGTATCATGGGCTGTGAACTTAAGCAGGATAAAATAACTCTGGTGGGTGTGATGAAAGGAGTGGGAGTATACCAGCCCTTTAAAAGATTGGATTGTTTCTCTCAGGTGCTTATACCCAACCAAAGATGTCTGCCATTTGGGGGCCTATCCACTCGAGTTCTTAAGAACTACAGTCTTGAAATGGCAGGGGAGACAACTGCTCTTTCAACACAGACCTCTGATAAACAGGGTTAGTGGGGAGTTGCACTGGGTGGGATCCTCTTAATTCTTCCTTGTTATCATGAGGAAAGTCACCCAGCCCTTCCAGAGATTAGGAAGCCAAACCTAAACCTATTGCCTTTGCCAGAGCTTGTTTTGCTTTTCTGGTTGGATATAGCCTTGTTCTGCCATAACTTGTGTGCAGGACAAGGCTATATCCAACCAGAGAAGCAAAACAAGCTCTGGCAAAGCCAATAGGTTTAGCGTTGGCTTCCTAATTTTCGTACAAGGGATTTACTTTTTGAGTGTAAGCGCCCCTTATGCAACAGCAGAATGTCACACACAGAGAGGTAAGCCAAGGGCTAAAGTGAGTTGTGGACCCTGTGCCCCATGCTATATGCTGTGGTGGGTGGAACAAAAAAGAGATATGTCAGAAAGACCCTGAGTGTGTTATATATATACTATTCAGATACAAAGGTATTAACTGACACTGTATGCTTAAAGTTCTATAATAACCTTAATCTTCATTAACTAGCACTTTAGTTTAAATTCATGCAGATATTTAATAATACCTTTAGGTTATATTTGTTGATTAATATATTACAAATGTTGCTTTTGGGCACTTATTCTACGTCTTCGGGTCAATATCTCTTGTTCTCCCAAGCTTTATGCAGAATGTTACCAAGTAAAGAAGGAAGGTTTTTTTCTTTTTGCAGATTTATATAGCGCAAACTCGACCCGAAGGTATTGGAGCGCTTTACATGAGCACCAGTTAGGTTTCACAAGGACACAGTAGTTTTTATGGTAGGCACTGGGAGATTAAGGGGCATATTATCAAGACAGGCGATAAAATTATCGCCACTTTAGTGGCAGAAAACTGCTACTAAAACGGCGATAATGGGCTTGATAATATGCCTTTGAGAATTCCAATAGAAGCCCATGTTAGATGTGAATGACATCTAACCTGAGATTCAATTGGAATTCCAAAGAGCATATTATCAAGCCCATTATCGCCAGTTTTCTTCAGCTAAAGCGGCAATAATTTTATCGTCTGTCTTGATAATATGCCCCTAAGTTATTTGCCCAGAATCACAGGATGCTGAGCCGTAGGCGAGGCTCGAACTTGGGTCCCCAGCGCCAAAGTCGGCAGCTCTGGTCGTAAGGCCACAACCTCGCCCCTGAGTCTGAAGTACCATGAATAGTCATGCAGATTCTAGCAATTTCACAAAATTGTAAACTAGATACAGAATTGTTTCCCCCACTACGGCATATTAGGCAATTCTTTAAAGTATTCTTTCGACTTTAATGGTGTTTATACCTTGCTTTTCCGTCATCTTGATATTCTCAAACATTTACAGATGACCTTCCCACACTTGTATGATTCAGCCATAAACACTGAAGAATGTATCAAAGTGCACGGAACATCTGCATGGTAAATGATTACTTAAAAAAAGAAAAAAAGCTATTTGTCGTAAGCAGTACTTTTCGCATCCCTTCTGATTTGTGGATCGGCTAAGTAGTTGCACACAGAGTTTTATGACTTTTAGAAAAAGTTAGCAGGGTGTGAGCTGGTTGTAGAGTGAATAAAAACGTGCCTGTGTTTTTATTATTTCGTTCAATTTATGGCAAATTTGCTTAATTATTTCGTTTATTTGACGAGAAATAGCAAGTTTCCTCCATTTATTGCCCATAAACTCACTCCACGAAGTGTTCAAGATCGCATCCTGATATACCAGGAGATGTACAAAACAGCAATTCATTAAAAAGCAAGCTGATATGCACAGGATGGTTATATTGTATTACAGGGGCGCTTATAAGCTTTTAGTTCTTCTCATTATCTGTACAGTAAGCAGTAACAAATCGAATCAAACTGCATTGCGCAAATTCTTGCGATGTTTGACTAATTCATTCTGAGTTACCACACTTTTTTCTCTATAAATTCCACCATTATCCTTCCATAACCTTTCTCTGGCAAGGACAATTATAAACCCAAAAGGACATATGTACAAGGAGTTAACGCCGCATTAGCGGCACTTTTCCGACGGTTTTGCTGCGAGATTTTTATCGCCTTATGTACAAGCTGCCGCTAACCTCTGTTAGCGGCAGTTTTCTGGCGAAAACGCCCATTATAAATATCGACACTTCTGTTAGCGATAATGACATGCAAGGGAGGCAGGCGTTCCCATGCAAAAACGGGTGCTAACCCCACTAAGCAATATTTAAAAGGGATATTTACAAGGTATTCCTTAAATTTGGAGGACCAAAAACACTGCCTCTAAGTTCAGTTACAGGCAGTTTTTTAAGACTAGAAAATAGCTGGTCTTAAAAATGGACATCACCCTTGGGGCCTCATTTCAGCAGGTTTTGTTGCTGGACCACGCTGCAACCAATGTTGCTGCGCTGCCCTGCGACAAAACTACAGGGCAGGACTGCGCACCATCAATAAGATAGCGCGCATTCCTGAGCCTCACTCATGAAAAGTGTTGCGACAAGACAGCATTGCAACACTTTTCACTACCCCCATCTACTGGTTTCCATTAGAGGCAAAAAAAACTCACGTTGGGCTGACTAACCTGCGTTTTTTTGCCACAAATGGGCCTTTCATTGGTTTTCACCCGCTAACGCCGGAATTCCTATCGCCATCACGCCAATGTTAGCGGCAGTTTTCACCGCTGATCCCTGAAGCTATCGCCATGTAGCGACGTCTTGTACATATGTCGCACAAGGTTTTCAGCGGTACACAGCGGTAAGAAAACTGCCGCTAACTAGCGTTAGCGGTACTTTTCGCCATTCCTTGTACATATGCCCCAAAGTATTTGCTAGCATGATTATACATCAGCTTTGGATTTTGGTTCTTAAGTTTCAATTGGTACAATTTTCAAGAAGCTGCACATATCATTTATTTATTTCAACATGAAATGCATGTATATGTATTTTAGTTCCACAACTCCTTTCTTTCGAAAAGGCAACTTATTTAAGCAAATGATACACTATTTAGCATCAGTTACGCCCGGTGTTCGGACAAAATATCGAAAAAAATATTGTGTGACATAAATATCGTGTCAAGAATATCATGACACATAAATATCGTTGTCTTTAATATTGTTGCCAAAAATATAGATTTTAGGAATTTAGGTGTTGTATTTAATATTGATGTATTTAATATCTATGTAGTTAATATCAATGTTTATCTCATTTTGTAGTGATAAAAAGTGTGTAATACATTCTATTTTTTTGCTTATGGTAATTGTTTATAATTTTTTGGTATTTATTATAAGAATTGTTTTGTAATTTCATTTTTTAAATGTTTTTATTTAGTATAATTATGCTTTTTAGGAGCTGGATGTTGGGTTTATAGGTGATAAGGATGTGAAGTATTTTAAAAATAATGTATTAGGGTATATATTTTAAAGTATTATTTTTAATTTTTTGAAAAAACATAACATTGGTAGAGGGATGCTGGGTTTATAAGGGACAAGGCTGGGAAGTATTTTATAAAATTAAGTATTATTGTGTATTTTTTTATGTTAATTGAAAAGAAATAGAAAACAATATAAAGGTTTTAGGAGTGGGATGTTGGGTTTATAGGGGATCACGGTGGGGGGAATTTTGAAAACATATGTATAAGCGTTTAGTTGTGTTTGTTTTTATTAAATTGGGGGAATAATAAAGTAATTTAAATAAATTATTTCAGAATTTGAATTTTAGGAAAATATTTAGATTATTTTAAACAATTTAAAATGTTAAGAAAACATTAGAAAACATTGATAAAACTATTGTTAAGTTATAATAAAGTTTAAATATATATTATTTTAATAAACAGTGTTAAGTGATATTGGATAAGAAATGATTACTATTAGTTAAAAAACATTTTATTATTTAAAAGAAAATTGAAAATTGCTTGGAAATTTTAATAAAATGTATTTTGATTGTTGTAAAAATGGAAAACATTATTAACGTATTAATATTAATGTAATATTATATTACATTTGATTTTTTTTTATTTATGTAGAAAATAAATTGTGCACATAATTTGATACATAATTTTGAAAAGAAAAAATGTTATATATTTACAACTAGTTTTTTAACCTATATCATTCATAATTATGAATATAGTTTCAATTAAATGTTCATTATGTTTTCAAATATTGTACTGTGTTAAATATGTTTATATATAGAAATTCTATGCAATTTTGTATAAAATATATTTTAATTTTATTTATGGATAATAACATTTAAATTATGAGGTGTATTTCAATTTCGAATAAATATGTTTTTTAGATGTTTATTTAGATGTTTGTTTAGCTTGTTGATATTGTGGCGGCTGGAGTAAATGTTAACCCTATAGTGTGGTATATTTTGGCTTTCTTCTATTGTAGTAGTGGGGGTATTGTATGTTTTGTCTATTTAGGCACAGATTACGAGTCTGAGGAACACCAGTCTCGTGGAGGCACACCGGCGCTCGAACGCCCTATTACAAGTAGGGCAGTTGGACCACCATTGCAACAGGTATGCTGCCAGGGAACCGCTGTTCCCTGAAGGTGAAGTGGTGGTGTAGAGGCAGCAATATGCTTGGTGGGACAGCCGCAGTCTCACCAAGCATATTAAGAGTATCCTCTCTGCCACGGTTTTCATGGCGGTTACTCTTCCATGAAAACTGTGGCAGAGAGGAAACAAAGGGGGCACCACAGGGCCCGCTGTTGGCCATGTGCATAGGGGTGCATGCAGGGGGCACAACGTATGCACCCCTGTGTTCATGCGCCCAGTTCCTGCATGGCATGGCCTTTTCAGTCCATGCCATGCAGGAACTTTTTTTAGCGTTCCCATTGTGGTGCCCATTTTTAGAGGCACAGTCCTGATACCACCCAAAAAAGCCCAAGAGAAATAAGAAACATGTAATCTAGTGGGCACACAGGTTTGGCTGTGCTGGTGCGGGTGGCCGGCATAGCAGTCTGCTCCCGCACCACTAAGCTCGCAATCAGGCCTTTAGGTCTGCCTGACACCATTGTGGATTGGAACCACCCGACCATTGGTTGTCCGTTCCGACTGCACAATTTGGATGTGACCGCCCTATAGGCTGTTTGAAACATCAATTTTTCAATAGCAGCTTGTGCAATGGGCAGAAAAGGCCTGCAGCAAAAGCTGAAAATGAAAAATAGATGTTTTTAAACATCCTTGCACCGTGTGGCAGGTACCATGTGGTGCGTGCCATATGGTGCAGAGATATTTAGGGGGTCCAGGTCCCATAGTAGAGGTCACAGAGTGACAGGGACCCTGCAAGTGGCCCCCAAAGTCACTTTAAAACAGCCTTTCCATGTCGGAAAGGCAGACATGGAAAGGCTGTTGGAAAGTGACATCCTAATCCTGACAGCGGAGCCGAGGCTGGCTCCGCCGCCATGATGGGATTGTGATTCTTTCCAATGCTGACCGTAGGGGCTGATGTTGGGCAGACGGCAACTGATGGTCAGTCGGTTGCGGTCCACCTGACATTGTATTTGGGCCTTTAGTGTCCAACATCTTTATATTTATAATTTGTATTGCAGTGGGAATGGATAATATTGTCTCTTTAGTGTCCAGCACCTTTCCTGAGTTAAGTTAGATTGGGGTGGGAGTAGTAAATGTTGTCCCTTTTGTGTCAAAATCCTTCCCTGAATTATTTTATATTGGAGTGGGAATCGTATATTTATCCGTTTTAGGGGCCTATTTCCATCTCGGTCGTAAAGCCTCCGACCTCAGGTCGGAGGCTTTTTGACCGAGATCACCAGTTTCAATTCCAACCAGCTGATTACAATACAACGGTTCGGCCAGTCGGAGCCGGCCCATAATCCAAATGTACGGCATTTTACGTTATCCAGATTACAAAGCACGCTTTCCGACAGGCTTTCATGTTGGGGTTTCCGACATGGAAAGCCTGTTGGAAAGCAGGTTTGGGGGCCCCTAGCGGGGTTCCCTTCTGTTTGCGGCCTCCAGTTGGGGGCCGAGGGGCTTGATTCTAGCACCCTCTGGCAGGCACCTTGAGGTGCCTGTCACAGGGTGCAGGGATGAGCACAATCTTGCAGTTCTCTCTGGGAATTTGTGTTGTGGCCAGTTTACAGCCGTGACACAAGCTCTCAAAAGGAAATGTGAGTATTCGACCGCACCATCGTAATTAGGCTGTCCCAGAGGTCGGTCGGTCCCAATTCCTCCATGATGTCGGTCAGAGGCAACTCCGACCGACATCATAATCGGGCCCATAGGGTCCAAAACCTTCCCTGACATAAGTTTTATTGTAGTGGGACTGGACAATGTTGCCTCTTTAGTGGCCAGCACCTTCCCTGGGTTCAGTTAGATTCGAGTAAGAATATTACATGTTGCCCCTTTAGTGTCTAGCACCTTCCCTGAATTATTTTATCTTAGAGTGGGAATAGTATATTTAACCCTTTTAATGACCAAAACCTTCCCTTAGATTCTTTTTTTGCAGTAGGACTGGGCAATGTTGCCTTTTTTGTGTCCAGCACCTTCCCTAAGTTAAGTTAAGTTGGAGTGAAAACAGTAAGGGGCCTATTATGATGGCAGGCGGATCGCCACAGCTTGCCCGGCAGTGGCGATCTGCCAGCCATCTGTACCTGATTTACCCCCGCCATATTAGTATGGCAGGGATACCGCGGCGGACGGAAAGACCGTCCGCCGCTTTTCTGCTGGCAGGCAGTCGTTACGATTGCCTGTCGTGCGGATCTGGGGCATAATATGGTGGCGATGCCAAGCAGGCACCGCCATCCATATTATGATGTGTAGATTTAAATGCCTTCCCACGGCGGTGATGCCGCCATGGAAAGGCTGGCGAAAATTGCTTTGGGGGCCCGCTATGGGCTGCCGGTGGGGTGGGGGGCTGCACTTGGGGGGTACCTATGGTACCCCCTTATAATGCTATACACAAGGTGGCAGGCACCGTGCCTGTCACGTTGTGCATGGCAATGCAAACCATGCACTTTTAACATTGCGGATGGAGCTGCACCCAGCAGCACTGTCCGCAATGTTAATGGCCAGAATGCACCCGCCAGTGTGGCGGGCGCATTATAATTGGCCTTGTGGGACCGCCGCACCTCTGGCGGTTGGTCCCATTTTCCGTTACAATGGCGGGCCATCGTAATGTGGCCCTAAGTGTTTTCCCTTTAGTGTGCAGCACCTTCCCTGGTGTAATTCATCTTGGAGTGGGAATAGTATATTTAACAGTTTTAGGCTCCAAACCTACCCTGAGATAACTTTCATTGCAGAGGGAATTGACAATGTAGCCTCTTTAGTGTCCAGCACCTTTCCTGAGTTAAGTTAGATTATAGTACGAATAGTAAATGTTTCCCTTTAGTATCCAACACCTTCCTGAATTATTTTATCTTGGAGTGGGTATAGTATATTTAACCATTTTAGTGTTCAAAACCTTCCCTGAGTTATGTTTTAATGCAGTGGTAATCGACAATGTTGCCTCTTTAGTGTCCAGCACCTTCCCTGAGTTAAGTTAAATTAGAGAGGGAATGGTCAATGTTGCACCTTTAGGTGCCGATTAGGATCCTGGAGAAACCGGGTACGAACCGTCGGACGGAGGCTTTTCTCCGTCCGACTCATACCCGGTTGTAAAACTTTACAAACATGCAAGTACGATTCGCACGGAAACACCATTTCCGTACGAGTCGTACAAAACACCGACCGACGAAAATATACATACGAACGTGATCCGGGAATGCTCCGACGTGACGTCGGGACGCTTTCAGGCAGCGTTTCACGACCCAGGAAGTACGAATCGAACCGACAGCAGTCCGGACGGCAATATTTTTACGGCACCCAAAAAGTGCCGGAAAAGTGTAGTACGCCGCGAAACGACCAGATTAGGGGGCCGGGTACGTGCCTTACCCCCCCCCAGCCCCCGTGAGTACGCGCCGAACCCCCCCGTGTATGTACACCCGTGTACGTATGAGTCGAACCCCCACCCGTGTATGGGGGTATGCACCGTACATACACGGGTGGGGGTACGACTCGTACGTACACGGGTGTACATACACGGGTGGGGGTTCGACTCGTACGCACACGGGTGTACATACACAGGTGGGGGTTCGACTCGTACGTACACGGGTGTACATACACGGGTGGGGGTTCCACTCGTACGTACACGGGTGTACATACACGGGTGGGTTCGGCGCGTACATACGGGGGCTGGGGGGGGTTCGGCGCGTACATACGGGGGCTGGGGGGGTGTTCGGCGCATATGTGGGCACATGTCTCCATGGTGCTATGGGAGTTCGGTGCGGACGGTGTTTTTTCCATACGGTTGTAACATCGGACGCACGGGATGGATCGTACTTGCGCGGTCGGACTTCACTTTTCACATTTGTACGGTAAATCGTCCGGGGACGTGTCGGACACATTTTCCGACCTGAGGACGTGTGGGGAATTATTCCCAATGCGATTCGTATGGAGTTTTTCCCATGCGAATCGTACTTGGCAGTTTGTACGGCACTTGTACGATTCGTACGGTAAAAAGACCGGATACGAGTCGTACGGGGAAATTTTTTCTAGGATCCTAATCGGCACCTTAGTGTCCAACACCTTCCCTGTTTAATTTTCCTTGGAGTGGGAGTAGTATATTTGGGAGTAGTATATTTAACCCTTTTAGTGTCCAAAACATTCAGTGATAAGTTGTATTGTAGTGGGAATGGACAATGTAGCCTCTTTAGTGTCCATCACATTTCCTGAGTTAAGTTGATCGTAGTACAAATAGTAAATATTGCCCCTTTAGTGTCAAACACCTTCCTGAATTATTTTTTATTGGAGTGGGTATAGTATATTTAACCATTTTAGTGTCTAAAACCTTCCCTGAGTTATGTGTGAATGCAGTGGTAATGGACAATGTTAACTCTTTAGTGTCCAGCACCTTCCGGAAGTTAAGTTAGATTGGAGTGTGGATAGTAAATGTTGCCCATACAGTGTCCAACACCTTCCCTGAATTAATTTATCTTGGAGAAGGAATAGTATATTTCCCCCCTTTTAATGTCCAAATCCTTCCCTGAGGTAAGTTGTGTTGTAGCGGGAATATAGAAATATAAGTATTTAGTGCTATGGATATTTTTTTGTAGTGAAGTGGTATTAGAATGTGTTATAGTTGTAGTATTAAATAATATGTTAAAATATATTTTGCAATGGTATGGTAAAAAAGCGCAGCATTTGCAATTCATCATTATTTTGACATTAATAGTATTAGAAAAACTTAATATGCATTCAGAGCCTCATAATGATGTCGAGCGGACTCATGTCCGTGTGACATTGTTGTAGAATTGGGACCGACTGACCTCCAGTCGGTGGCCCCGAATGCTTTATTAGGATGTGAATGCACATGGTGCGTTTGCACACTTCCATTTCTCCATGGGAGTTTGTGCTCTGGTCAGAAACCGGCCACAGAACGTGCTCCCATAGAAAAATTTGAGTTTTTGTTAGTCCCTGCACCGCGTGGCAGGCACCACACAGTTCAGGGATTGACAGGGGGTACCATATGTGCCCCCCAAATCCACCACTGAAGTCCACTGTTGGAAGGGGGCCCCAAAATATTGTCGGAAATTGACATCGAAATCCCAACAGCGGAAACGCCGTCCTTAAAGGATCACGTGCCGGTTCCGACTGGCCGACTGCCACCTTCAGCCCGCCGGAAGCGAGCCGGAATGACTGGCCGGTTCTATTCCGACCATCGTATTTGTAATGCGGTGGTCAGAAATGAATCCAAAGATGTTGGTCGGGGCTTTCTGACCAACAACAAAATCAGGGCCTTAATGTTTTGTTATTTTTATTTTGAAGAAAAAACATTTATTGTAACTTTTTCATAACTTTGATAGATGTTTATTAGAAATAAAATGAGTCAGTTTTTTATTTGACATATCTTAAAAGTTGTGAAATAAAACAGAACACATTTTGGGTATATTTTCAGTAATATACATTTTCACATTTTTTTAAACACTGTACATTTTAAAATATTTTTACAAACATATTTTTATACTGTTTTTGAACAGAAATATTTTCATTATATATTTGATAATTATGTTTACGTTATAATATTTTATCTGTAGCTCATTTTTAATAGTTATTAAACAAATACAGAACAAATGTTTCTGAATTAATTTTCAGTAATACACATTTTCATATTGTTTTAAACATTGTACATTTTCAAATATTTTTTACAAACACATTTTACATACATGTTTATACTGTTATTTAGCATAACAATTTTTAATATATATTAAATAATGTTATATACATTATAATATTATTTAATATATACTTTGCAATTTTTTATTATTTTTTAGAATATTTTGCATGTTTGTCATATTTTTTATCATTTTTAATAAACATTTTTTAAATGTCTCTACTATTTTTCTAATTGAGCTATTGGGAGATAGTCTTTTTTCACTTTTATTAGGTGGCCATTCTTTTCTACTGCCAACTAAATTTTGTAGTCTATTGGTGTTATTTTGGAGTTGTTTGTGGAAGAAAGTCACGGTTGGGTGATGCTGTTCGAAAGGTAAGTACATTTGTAGGTATTTTTAATGTATTTTTAAAGTAGGGGAGGTAGGAGAGATGTGTATATGATATGTGTGGTATTATTGGCAAGTTTATTTTGTGTTGTGTTGTTTTTTGGAATGCTATTTGGTATTGCATACTTTGATTATGTGTTTTAGGATTTGAAGTGTTTTTCAATGTAAGTTATGTGTAGTGTATGTATTGCTGACTTGTTTTGTGTGCAGTAGTATTATGTACATGGTATTTGGGATGGTAGTGCTTTGTGCACAAGGGTGTTTTTTCTCTTTTTTGGAGGTTTAATTTTCTTGGAATGGTTTTAAGGCAAGTCAGGCGTCCCTTTTTTTTAAAGGAAATCTGAATTTGTTTTTTATAAAATATTTTTTTTTAAATAGATTAGAATGTTTTGGGGGCTTTCCTAGAGTGGTTGTTTTTTCAGAACAATGTTTTTTTTTTGTGTGGAACCTAAAGACTGTGGATTGGCTGGAGGGATTGTTTGTTTTATACTACAATTTTGCATTTTTTGGGGAGGGCTTTCACTAATGTTTAAACAATCTTTTGGTGGATTCGTTTTTAGAACTATTTGGATTTGGATAGAGATCTGCAGCAACAAAAATTTAAGCTATTTATTTAGTTCCCTGTGGGTGGGAAATGTTATATATTTATAATTATGTTGATTTATTTGTCATGTTGGTTTGTAGAAACTATGTGAAGATTTTAAAAATTATGTGTAGGTAGTTTGTTAGTTTGTTTTATGTATTAAATCATTTAAATTCTTTTTTAAATAATAGTATTAATATTTTATTATCTCAGTGAGTAATGCAAAATGTAGAAATATTTTATCACTGACATAATGATACTATGTTACCACTTTTTAATATTATTTTGGTGTACTAGGCTGTAGTTTGTTAGATGCCTAGTACACTCTATATGTGGTTTAAAGGATGGATTTGCCTATTACTTCTAAGTAACCTAGTGCTTTGTTGTTTACAAATAGTCTTACTTTGAATTGAAGATGTTGGTACATTTTTCTAGTTTGTTTAGCACAGATTTCTGTAACAGATTGTTCTAGTCTAAATGCCTGATTACGAGTCTGACGGCGGGGTGTAGGTGGCGGTCCAGCCACCACTGCAATGGCTGTCTGACTACTGTATTACAACGTTGGCAGTCAGAATGCCATTGCACCGCCACAATTGCCAGGGAACCGTGTTCCCTGGCGGTCCTCTAGTGGTCAGGGGCTCACAATATGCTGGTGGTGCCTCTGCAGTGCTGCCATGCATATTACGAGTTTCAGGACCACCAGCAGTATAATGGAGGTACTTCCTCCATGAAACTGCTGGTGGTTATAAAACAAAAGGGGCCCTACAAGGCCTCCTCTTGCCCCATGCATAGCGGTGCATGCAGGGGGGGCTCATGTTGTGCCCCCTGTGCGCATGACCGCCAAGTTCCTGCACGGCATGAACTAAACAGTCCATGCTGCGCAGGAACTTGTTTGGTGTTTACATTGCTATACCTCTTTGAAAAGCACTGCTGTGGGACTGCCGAAGGATCGCCTGCCAGACCAGGAGAAAACTCCTGATCTGGCGGGTGGTCGGCATTCAACTTTGGATATGCAGGAGTGGGGCGGTGGCATGCCGTCCCGCTCCCACACCTCCAAAGCCGTAATCAGCTCCTTAGTCATCCATCTATGTGACTGAGTGCAACTTAAAAATGTTTGCAACCTCTCCCAAAGTAGGATCTCAGAAAATGAGAAATTCGAAATATACTGGCTGTCTGTGGTCCCACCATAGTCATTAGGATGAGCCCACCACCACGGCGGTGGCATTGTCTATATTTTGTATTTCGGCAGGGGCTGCGGGCTGTAGCGCACACCGCAGTACAAAAAATAGACATTACACATATCCCTGCACTATGTGGCAGGAACCATGCAGTGCCTGTCATATGGTGCAGGGATATGTAGGGGGCACCATAGGTGACCCCCAAAACACAAAGCTGAGGGTAAGGGGAAGGGGGTTCCTCTACGGGCCCCAAAGTCCCTTTCTGCCAGCCTTTTCATGGCAGATAAACCGCCATGAAACGGCCAGCGGGGAGGGATATCATAATCCATACGGCAGTGCATGGCAGGCACCTCCACAACTGCAGGGATTGAAGTCCTCTCTGACCACCACCTATCAGCCCGCCATCCTAATGTGACGGGCGGGAATCTTTATTACGATGGCGGTGAGACTGCCACCGTCGGGTTGTCGGTCCCACCGTTACCCTAATCAGGCCCTAAGTTCTTGTGCAAACGCAGAGCCAGATTTATCCTTTACAACCCGTTTATTATTGGCATACTGTAGCAACTCCTTCTACTCTGCTCCTAAGCTTCAGTTATCTAATCCCTTCTTCATTAAAAACCCCAGCATTCTAGGGGGCATATTCTCAATGACTTATCGCCAATTTATCGGCACTTTAGCGCTGCAAAAGTGGCGATAGATATCTCTCCCCATTCTCAAGCTGGTGCAAACTGCCGATATCGCCAGTTTTCCAGCGATAGCTGCCGCAAAAAACATCACCATGAATTAGAGTGACAACTAATGCTAATGATATGCAGAATATGCGTTCCCGTGCAAAAACACACGAAAACACCACTTCGCGATATTCTCAATGACTGGCCAGATCTGCGATGCGATCCAAAAACTTGTGATAAGGCACGCTAACAGCAAGGATTTAACACCTGCCTTTTACTGGTGTCAAGCAGGAGGACAACCTGCAGTATGAAAGGGATCCCAGCCCAGAGTCACATCTGAAGACCAACACATGTCATGGAGCTACTGATCATGCAGCTCGGAGACCCAAGAGGGTCACAATGCCCACAGCCACCAACCCCTTCCCCCCCCGGAATACCACCGAGGCAGCGCAGAACAAGACAGCTGACCTTCCAAAAACGGCATGGCCCCTCAGCCCCACTATTGAAGAATGTGGGGAGAGGTGGGAGCCAAGTATGTGTGAAGGAGGCAAGTCACCCATGAATAAGAATGTACACAATGCCAAGTGTGGTGGTGATGTGCCGGACAGACTTCAGTATGCAGAGCACAGACATGTCCATGTGGACATATACTGCTGGTGTTTGTAGTGTTGTGGACAGTGGACACAACCATATTACCTCAGGCAGTGGGGAAGACCTCGGTCATGTAGCTTTGTCGTCCCCCTGTAAGCGTAAGCGTAAGCGGTGTGGGCTGGTCCGGCGTACTCCAGTCCCACGTAGGAGTGTGAATAAATAGGTCAGGGCTCTGGGCATGGTTCACCTCCGGGATGGCCAACGCGTCTGCCAGGGCGGCACCCCTCACCCTGCTACGAGTCTGCCACTGTGACCGCGAACCTCCTCTGCTGATCGCTGGCTTCCGCGACACAGGCCCCCAGCGCACCCAGCGGCACAGCACCGCGGAGTTATATGTGTGCTGACTACTGCCTTCGGCCTACACTGCGGTCAGCAGGTCCCCCAATTCAAATCGAGTCTTGATTTATTTATGGCAAAGTCCTGTAGGCAACAGACATTGCTTCCAGTGCAGCCCGCCCGGACGACGTATCACCACAGGCTGCGCACCCGCTGAGCGCTTCAGGTGCCACTAACTCTGTGCAGCTCAAGTCAACGCCACGTGGCTGTGGGCCCTTGCTGACCGCTGCCTTCAGCCTACACTGCAATCAGCAGGGCTCACACATATCAAATCCAATCATGACCTGCAAGGACACGCCATCATCGTTGGCTGCGCACATGCCACCACTGCCAGGACCACCTCCAACCAACAACTGCCAGAGTAGGAGGAGTCTTACAGCCAGCCGATCAAAGTTGCTCACACCTGTCTTTGATGCCATAATCAGCTTGATACCCTGCTCAGCTCTTCAGGTGCCACTAACTCAGTGGACCACAAGTCATGAACCCTTTATGATTGAATAATTTGTGTGTGATTGAAGATCTGGTGCCCTTACCTCAGTGCACTGCAAGTCATAGACCCTTCATGATTGAATCTGTGTGTGTGATCCGATGATCACTGTTCTAGTTGTTGCCAGCACGAACCACTCCCTGAGGGCTGGCTTACACTCATCCCACACCCATCCAGCACATGCGTCACTGGACATGTGACCCTGATAATAAAATGTGGCTGGGTGCACGTGCCAGTAGCCAGTTCCACTATCTATCTAAGTGTGTCCGTGTGGTCATTATGTATGCATGATGGCCCCAGGCCCTCCCACATTACATTGTGCTGTGGACAGCGGATGCAACCATGCTAGCTCAGGCAGGGGGTAAGACCTTGGACATGTAGCTTTGTCGTTCCCCCTGTAAGCGTACTTCAGTCCAGCATAGGGGTGTGAAGAATTTTTCAGGAGCTCTGGGCGTGGTTCAGTTCTGGCCTGGACAAGGAAGTAACTAATGCATGTGTCTCAGTTGTAGTGTCGGCGCCACTCGGCCCTCAATTGACAATGTTGCAATGTAGCATGCACCTGGAGGGTGGGCTCGAACGAACGGAGAAATGAAGGAGTGCAAGACCGCTTGGGGTCTTGGCTCATACATGCCAAGTGCTGTGTGTCTCTGTATTGCCGCAGCATGAGCCAAATGCCTAGCCTTATTCGCAGCACAAGTTCAGCCAGGCATGAACTCTACATCTGTGTCCGCCCTATCTTTACCATAGGCCTACACTCATGTGGCCGCCCACCTTTAACGGCCAACATCACAGTGTCGTTGTCAGGCTTGTGGACATGCGCAGACAGGCATGACAATGGTGTGCCGTAGGAGTGCAGCGCACACTAGTAAATAGGCTCAGGGGAGGGAGGAGCAGCTGTGAGGCAACGTAACACACAGTGATGCCGCTTATTTGCCACATGCAAGATACGTCAAACATGAATCCCTAAGTCACACACATCCCACCCCACCCCCAACAAGCCGCATCACATTTCCCGAATGCTAGCAGATGACAAACTAACATTAGGGATGAAAGCTCCTTTGTCTGAACTATCAGGCGGAAGCACATCTGCACCTCCGACCTCGGAATTGCATGTGCCCGGCACCCCCTGACAGATACTATAACAGCTGATGATGACTCCCACACTACGCACAGCCCAATGAAGACCACCGTATACACACCCAACACACAGCTGTCCTTGCTCGAAGTTATCTTGCATGGAATGGCCTTCACACTTACTCCCACACCAGCCCAGGCGTACAACCGTTGTACACTAAAACAACTCATTGATCCGAGCTATGGCATTTCTTCCACAGAACTGGCGCAGGCCAGAACAGTGCCACTTCAACCAGAGCCACTAACGCAATGGCAGAATATCCCGGACACATGCACAACCCCTGTCACGTGGAACTGTACCGTGCACGTATGCTGCATTTACTGGGGACACTACCATTGGCAGTGCTGCGGATCAGTTACTGGCTAAGCTTCCGCTTTGCCAACATCACTTGCGATCAGCCTGTGTTGCATTGTCAATCATGCATATAATCGAGTTGTCCATGAATATCTGCCTATCCAACAGGATGGTAGCTGAACTGGATGTTGACATGTGTGTGTGCCCCCTGTTGGCCCACGACCAGGAGTGTCACCGTGATACCCGTTTATGGGATGCCTAGATACTTGGCATACATGCTGGCAGCTGGATCTGGGAGATTTCACAACTCCTGTGGACAGTGACCACATTGAACCGCTCCCCTATTTGGCTGTACTGCTAATTGGTGAAAGGGGATGGATGCAGCACATCTGTCCAGACCTGCTAATGGATCCTCTCGCCATCCTGTTTGATGAAGTCGACAACGACCTCATGTTGGAAATGATAGCCTTTTTTTTGATAGCCTACGAAGCTGCAATCACTTTCATGGACGAGTAACTACGTACCTGCAACCACAACAGATTAGCACCCATTGCACATGTCCCAACACCATGTTGCATCTTGGAGATCTGGTCACATATCCCATGACAACAGTGGACATGGCTGCATACGCCTGGACTCTGAATACATGAGCGGACAACAACGTGGGTTAACACACACCTGTGAAAGGTGAGGCACTCCCCCAGAGTGGACAGCGGCGCTTGGCAACGTTCCTCATTCTGACATAGTGCTGCATTGGTCTGCATTTTGTGGCACTTATCTTGCTCGTTCTAACACGCATATGCTAATAAAGTCTACGCACCTTCAGTTGTATTCAACTGTGATGAGTGTTGATTTGAATGACAATGTGTGTCTCACTGCCTCTCTGGGTTACTGCCACACATGCGCTTTGATGGCATTACCCAGGGAGTACCTTTTTGTGGAATCACTGTCCATACAATCATCCATACTTTCCTACTTGATTGATCATAGCCATGACACATCTGTGTGAATTAGAATGTTTTATTCTCATTCAGTGGAGTGTTGAAGCTGGACCAGTACAGGGCCATGCAAACCCCACTTCACATTGTTGCCCCGTGGAGGTCCAGCCCGAGTCCTTTAGGGATTGACAAGTTCATCGGAAGTGGAAGACTTCAGTCTGCAGAGTATTTGCTGTGTCATTGGTAACCAAACAAAATATGGCAGTCCATGTCCAGGTCCAAGGGGAGTGTCGCTGAATGTATCGGGGCACAGTGGAAGGTGTTATTCCAAGGCATGATGCAGAGGGCAGAACCAAGCTGAAACAAGCCATATCGCGGAAATGAATGCTCCCACTTTATTCTTACCACAAAGCCAGATTCATCATCATCTTCGTCCCCTGATGTGTCAGGTGCCTCCCATGTGGGTGGTGGTGTTTGGTTTGCATCACTGCGTGGCTGTGACACATCAGGGGCCGGAGGTGGAATGTCTGCCTCACTCTGTGGCACTGACACTTCAGGGGGCGGAGATGTGGATGGAGTAGTAGCAGCAGCATTCATCTGCGCCAGGCCTTGTGGCGGCAATGCCATGATGAGGATCTGAAGGGCATGGAAGATCACAGCTACATCTCGCTGGTGTGCAGCCGTGGCAAACATTCTTTCCACCTGCATCCGCTCCAATCTCTCAATCATTCTCCTAATGTGTCCCAACTCCCGACTGACATCGCTGGAGCCACTCTGACTAGACAGCTGTTCTTGACTCCAGCGATGTCAGCAATGGATTGTTGGAGTGCATGGAGCGGACAGTGGGTGTCTGTTATGGACTGTAAGTCGTCCCTGATGGGACTTGATACCCACCTATGGCATCTAGTTTGGCTGCCATGAGGTCGAACCCCGCCCGCAGCTGATCAGCCATCTTCTCCTGGCACCATTAAACTCGGCGTTGGAATGCCATGTGTTGGTCATGGGGGTCCTGGGAGACAGCCGTGGTGGTGGGTGCTTCCTGCTGTGTGGTCGGTGCAGGGGGTGGGGTCTCCTTGATGCAGCTGGACTGCCCTGCTCCTGGAGATGGGGTGCCAAAGCTGTGCATGGGCTGTTGGAGGTCGTTAGTGTTGATGTTGGGGAGGTCCTCTTCATCATCAGTGCTGAGTTGTTGGGTCTGTTCTGCAGGAGATGTTGAATGTCCCTCTGCAACGTGAAGGGGAGATGCAGATTGGCATTGTGTTCACATGTATGTTCACGCATTGTACACGTTTACTAACAGGCTACATGACAATATACATTGTGACTGTTTGTGAGGAGATGCCTATTTGATGCGGGACAGTTGACATTTCTACACCATCAGGGATGTGAGGTTGTACTTGTACATTGTCATCTCACAGTTACCTGCTGTGCAAAATGCGAATGCCCATTTTCTACACACAAGCGGCAGCAGTTGTGTCCTCTGTTCTGTTGTGAAAGTGTTGCAGTTTGTACCATATTGTTGTCAATGTTGAGGTGCTCTGATTCTTTTGTGTGTGTGCTGCATTGTGGGTGAATTGCCCCTTCAGCTCTGATTTGGCTGGCCCTTATGCGGTGTGCCTTTCACTTCTGTGCTTATACAGTGCTGAGATGTTGCAGACTTGGGTAAATTGAGCTCTTGGTCAGAGTTGTGACTCTTGGGCAAGGTTTGTCTGCAGATGTTCTATACTTATTTGTGCATGTGTGCCATTGGTGACCATCCCCTGGTCGTCACTCAACCTGTTGCTGTTGGCTCAGGTCATGTTGTGCAGTGTCTGGTCCCCCAACTCCTGCCACCGTCTCCCCAATGATGATTCAGTACACCATTTCCTCCATCTCATCCAGCTCCTGGTGTGTCGCTGGACTCCCACCTCCAGTCTGCATTGCTGCTTTTAGGTTGGCTGCGAGTTTCAGCTTGGTTTTGTGCTTCACATCAGTCCAGCACTTCTTGCAGTCATCCACTTCCCTTCTCTTTACTCCGACTGCATTCACCTTGGCCAAGATGGACTGCCATATTGTATTTTTAGTTGCCAATGACACAGTGGAGGTGATGAACAGTTGGTGGTGGTGTTCTATCACCTTCGTAATGAGGATCTGGTTTTCCTGTGGACTGAAACACAGGTTCCTCTTCTTCTCCTTGCCCTTCACTGACCCCGAGGTCCCAGGCAGGTCCTCCTTGGAGCTTGTGGGGTTCTGGTTGTCCTCTGTTCTAGCTCCGGTTAACTCCATGGTGCTTTGCAGTAGTTTGTGTTTTGTTTGTGTTTTTTGTTGCTGCTTTTATAGTGATTTTTCCCACCTGACTTGTGGGACTTGCAGGCCTGGCGCTGCTTATCGCTGAATTTTTTATAGCAGTGGGCCCATCGCAACTTTTTTCACGTTCGGGTTTTGATTTTTATAACCGTCCCGGTAATTTTATCGTGGACATTTGACGCATTATAGGGAAACTATCGCATGTTACCGCCGTGTTGAGAATACGACGTTAACACAGAGTTATTTTCCCATGATAGACGGTGATATGAAAAATTGCGTTAACCTATTTTGGCAATGATTATCGCACGTTCTTGAGAATATCTCCTGATATGTGGTCATGCCTACATGTAACATTCTAAAATCTTCATGAAATCACTACATCTTCCCCCTTTCTGACAAAACAAAGAAATAAAGCAAACACAAGGAGATGATGGAAGGAGTGCTGAAACTTTTCAAATACTCACCCCCAGTCACAGATCTGGGTTGAATCCATCATCATTCTTTAGCTCACTTTGCCACCCCAGTTCAGACACAGCTAAATGCAAATCAGTCTTGACCCTGTGCCTTATGGGAACAGTCCAGCCCGAACTGCCAAGCCATGTCTTCCCTGAACCGGACACGGCCATCCTGGGACCAGTTTTGGGCTAACAGTCCTCTTCCGCCAAGCTAGCTTGAATCCAGTGGCAAAGTGAGCAAGGGACCCATGTCTGGACATACCCTGCCAACTTAGGGCGAACAAAGCAAACACAAGGAGATGATGGACGGAGTGCTGAAACTTTTCAAACACTCACCCCCAGTCACAGATCAGGGTTGAATCCATCATCATTCTTTAGCTCACTTTGACACCCCAGTTCAGACACAGCTATATGCAAATCAGTCTTGACCCTGTGCCTTATGGGAACAGTCCAGCCCGAACTGCCAAGCCATGTCTTCCCTGGACTGGAAACAACCATCCTGGGACCAGTTTTGGGCTAACAGCCCTCTTCAGCCAAGCTAGCTTGAATCCAGTGGTAAAGTGAGCAAAGGACCCACGTCTGGACATACCCTGCCAACTTAGGGCGAACAAAGCAAACACAAGGAGATGATGGACGGAGTGCTGAAACTTTTCAAACACTCACCCCCAGTCACAGATCTGGGTTGAATCCATCATCATTCTTTTGTTCACTTTGCCACCCCAGTTCAGACACAGCTATATACAAATCAGTCTTGACCCTGTGCCTCATGGGAACAGTCCAGCCCGAACTGCCAAGCCATGTCTTTCCTGGACCGGAAACAACCATCCTGTGACCAGTTTTGGGCTAACAGCCTTCTTCAGCCAGGCTAGCTTGAATCCAGTGGGAAAGTGAGCAAGGGACCCACGTCAGGACATACCCTGCCAACTTAGGGCGAAGAAAGCAAACACAAGGAGATGATGCACGGAGTGCTGAAACTTTTCAAACACTCACCCCCAGTCACAGATCTGAATTGAATTCATCATCATTCTTTAGCTCACTTTGCTACCCCAGTTAAGACACAACTATATGCAAATCAGTCTTGACCCTGTGCCTCATGGGAACAGTCCAGCCCAAACTGCCAAGCCATGTCTTCCCTGGACCGGAAACAAGCATCCTGGGACCAGTTTCGAGTCCCTCCCCCACCCGGCCTCACAGGCCCGCAGCACTCCCTCGGCGAACCGCCACTGTGCATAGGAGAGTTCCAATTCATATGCAAGACAAAACGGAAGCAGAAATAAATGTATTGCTTAAGCAAGACATTAATGAAACGAGCAACTGATCCAACACGTGGTACCCAAGACAAATGCATCTGTGCCACAAGTTAGACCTTTTCATTTATGTGCAGATTGATAGTCTTATTCTTTAGTTTGCCTAGACCCTTGGTCAAAACAGTAAACTCCCTCAGTATAGGGTATACTGTTGTTACATTAAATGTCATAGCTACCAGTTCAATTAGGTGAGCAGTAACATTGCACAGTAAGCAAGGACCAGACGTTTCTCCCTTTAGAACATGTTCTTCCTACTTGAGAGAAATGCTTCCATATGTTAGATTCTCTGCAAATTTTCCTAAACAAGTGACAGCATGTTTTGCTCCACACTGAAATACGCTGACAATCGGTGAAACAAGCGGTGGCTTCGCCTCTATTTTGTCATACTCACTTACACACATGATGTTACCTGTTGCTCCACTGTCAAAAACAAAAATAATTTTTTGAGATGCCACTAATATGTTGACCGACACAGTTTTCTTGATAATTTCTTTCTTTCACATATTAATTGTTTCATCTTTATTTTCCTCAGTCATCATGTACAATCAGTCCTGATCAAGGTTATCTGTAGAGGAGTCATCAAAGCTTTCCATTTGACAAATGTGTTTAACATTTCCTTTAATCTGTCTTGTCCATGTTCTTTCATTGTCTCTTCACTTTCACCTGCATACACTTGCAAAATGAATCATTCTTCCACATTTCTTACATTGTTGCCCTAATGCTGGACATGTATTTGTATGTGGAAACTGTTGTCCACATCTATAGCATGTTCTTTCTGTCTTTCCTTATAAAAATCGTCCCATTCGTTTTGTTGTCAGTTTTGTTATCAGCTTTGTTGTCTTTCTTAGTTACTTCAGCGTTATTATCTTTTTTGACAATTTGTCTAACTTGTTCCAAAGTTTTTATCCTTCCTTGTTCCATGTTAGTGGCATGTTTCTTGACTTGTGTTTCAGTTCATGCCATACGAAGAATTGTTTGCAGGTCAGATTTTTTTCCCAAAAATGTTTTGTGGATGCTACTGAATTATATCCCTGAATAATTCTTAATCTGATTGCTTCCTCATGATAAATTTGTCAAATTCGCAGAACATGACTAATTTCCTCAATTTAGCCACAAACTCATCAATGGTCTCATTATCTTGCTGACAAGCTATGTTGAAATGATATCTCTCGAAATCTAAATTTCTTTCCAGATTGAACCTTTCATTTAGGCATTTCATGAGCCCTTTATATGTATTCTTAGCCATGTTAGGCAATGTAACAAGTATGTCTTTCACTTCATCAACTACTAAATTAAATATTTAGCTTTTCGAGCTGCCAAGGCTTGTTCTGCTCAGTCACGTTTTTTTGTACATCTTTATTTTTGGGTATTCTGCTAGTTCCTTACCATTATAAAAGAAGAGGATGTGGTCTGACAGCTAGACTGCCGACCTGGGAAACAAAAGTTCAAGCCTCGGGGTCGACTCCATATCCTGTGATTCTGGGCAAATCACTTAATCTCTCCGTGCCTACCAAATAAACAAGCCCCATCCTCCGTAAAACAAAGCCCAAAACCAAACCAACATACTACTCAACAAAGCCCAAATGAGGGTCGACAGCAAAAATTGCTAAAAGCCTAAAAAATATAACCACAAAGAGGGAGGCATGGAGAAAAAAGTACCCCCAATGCAACTGTGGAATTAGGAGGAGGTGGGAGGGAGGAAAACTATATTTAAATGTAATCAGCTATGGTGCTGAAACTTCACACACAGGCAAACAGAAACACAGCAGGAAACAAAGAAATAAAGTAGTTTCCCAGAGAACAGACAAAGAACTGTAGTGTGATGAGACAGTACCTAGTCCCTGCTGCATGGGAGGAATGGAAGAGAGAAAGGAGGGACAAAGAGGCAGGACTGACCACTGGTAAGCAAGGATTTTTGAAGGACACTGAAACAAACAAACCAAAAGCTGGGGAATGGCTTTACCCCAACATAAGAAATGACAATAGGTCTCGAATGCTCGACCAAATGACAAAATAGTGAAATAACATATCCACAAATAGTGCCGCATTATTTTGCATAATGTGCCTTTTCCTACTGCATAATTCAGTTAACCCTGCCACAGAATTCCAGGGGCCCTGGCTAAAACTCCTTCCTACGTTCCTGGCTACACTTGCCTCACACTTTCATAAAGTGCTGCTACCCCATATCCGTTGAATGATTTTAGGTCGAGCCTGGACAGCGCATGCACTGCTCTGCAAGGCATGATGTATTTGAGTATGGAGTTGAAGATCCTCCCACTCTCCGCCCATATTTTTCATTGGCTTGTGTCATTGTCCTTTGCAAAAATCTGGCTTCTGATTCATTAATAGACTTGTTAGTCCATCCTTAGTACCGCCATGTCTACATTTGTAACCTCCCATGAGGACTGGCCCTTTTACTTCTGTTGTTACACTGTATGTCTTATTTAGTCTAGAAGCACTATTTTCTTTATTGAGTATCTCCTGCTGCAGGCATGACATGCTCTCCTGCAACATTCAGCGCGCCGTGCCCACTTTCACTTCCGCTCAGGACAATAGCAGCCGCTTCTTTGAAATGAAATAGATCTCGCATTTACAAGAGTTTCAGCTAGTGGCATTGTAAATGACAATATCTTTCATTTATGTGTTAATTATCAAAACATTTAAATATAAGGTATTGTTATTTACAATAGTAAGAGCTTAAACTCTCGCAAATGCGAGACCTATTGCATTGCAAATGTTTGTTATAAATGTGTGTAGGCTAAAGATACGCCCTTTGTCGTAAATAGTTTCATGTGTCCTAGTTCACAAAGGCCTAACCAGGACGAATGCTGATGAATTCAAACTCGAAAGATGAAGCCCAAACTCTTTCATGTTTTTTTTTTTTTTTTTTACCCTACCACCCCTCCTTCAGCCATTAGCTTAACTTGTTTCCCAGGGCTGTATTTTCATGATTCCTGGTCACGAGTCACTTATAAGAGTGTGTCATAAATATCAAGATGAATCATCCTCTGTTTGTAAATAGGAAGATCCCTGTGGTTTGGAGAGGACACGGATAATTCTGCATTAGCATCTGCCTGCATTGCATACAAACAAGTCGCTGTTTAATGTCTCTGGATGGCAATGTTTACTTCAGCCTTAAACATATTAACTACAGCTTAGATTTATAATTAAATATCCCAGCAGAAATTGGCAGCATTTATCACTGACATCTTAGAAGTATGTAGGAAATGCCATACACCACACATAATGCAGCTATTAAAGAGCGGCACTCTGGGAAGAGTTCCAAAACAGTGATTTATACTTGAGCTTGATCTAACCAGCCAAGCTAACACTTGAATAAATATCTTATTAAAATATTGTCACCCTTTTTAATAACTGCATTAATGTACTAGCAACATCTGAATTTCACATAAGGCTGTGCAAAGGTTTTATTAGTCCAACGAAATCTCCCTTTCACTGTTTTTCCACGTAAACGGACAACATTTCCTCAAGAGTGTTTGTTGGGGTGTTCTCTTTCCAGGTCACTTTAACACTGTTTTCCTTGCAACTTTGAAACTCTATTGATGTTGGCTGTTAAAAGCAGTGTCACTGTCTAAAGCTTTTTCCAGCAGCCTGTGGCCGGCACTATCGAATATTGCGGTCAAGGGTAGCTTTAGCGCTAGTGGTACCAGGGGTGACAATCTTTTTTTAGGCCTCCCCCCACCATGAACTAATTTTCCAAAAATGTCCTACCGTCCCCCAACAGTGTGCCTCAACTCTCCATAGACTCTCCCTGACATACATTTCAACTTTATAGCGCTATTCATAGTTCACTCATTCGTTGCAGCAGGCACATTAACCTGCTGCACTACTTTAGGATGAGTCAAAACTGCTACTAGACAAAACTCCAATCTCTATCCAGCAGGAATATTACTCACCTGAGTTATCTTGACATTTTTATTCTTGCTTGAAAACTGCTGGACACACAAGGAACGCTGTAGCACAGCAGCCCCTGAGGGCAGCGTCAGGTGTGGCTGCACTAGTCGCACCACCCTAAAGCCAGTCCTGGTCGGGGTGCCAAATCTCAAGTGTGCATAGTCTTGATTCCTCCTCATGCAATGCTTGATTTGTAAAAGAATGAGTGCCAGTGCCGAAGTTCTGCTCAGAACCCAGCGGCCGGTACAAATAAACATCGAAGTACACATTACCACGGCTGCGTAGTTTTAAAATCACCTCATGCTTTTTTAATCCCCTACCAAACACCCCCACCCCTTTATCTCACTCTTGCAAGTTTCTGCGTTCTCCCTTTGGGATGGTTTTTCTCTTTCTCCACCTTTCAGCTTTGTATGCTTTTCCCTCCCTTGCTCCTGGTTAATGTCTAATGCGGAAAAATAAGTGTGGGTCCCCAAAAATGAGAGCCACTGACCCCCACCAGCAACTTGAGCACTGACTTCATGTCTCTTCCACCCACCACCAGACACTCTCCGCCCCTTTATCTCACTCTTTTTTTATCCATGTTTTCTTTCTTAAACACTATTTTTCCGTCTTTCCCTTTCTTCTTACTTCTTTCCCCCTTTCTGAATTTCTTTCTCCTGCTCTGGATTAAAATCTGATGATGAAAAATAAAGTGCTAGTCCCCATAAATAAGTGTCGGTGGGCCCCACCTTCAATCCTTGGCTCCAGTTAAGCACTGCTTAGAAGGATCACAAAAACTTTGCTGGTTACAGTTTTTCAATTTCACACAATCCTAGTTAGATGCACCATTGCCTTGGTGGATACTGGTGGAATGTTTAAGCAATAGAAAGAAATGGGTCAGAAAGACATTACATGGCTTCTATTTCTCTGTTTCGGCCTGATTCACAAAGCTGGTAGTGAAAACATTTGAATATAATGCCAGATGTTTCCTCCTTAGCTTGTACATAACATCAGTCCTTTTAGAATTCATAAAAATCAATGTAATTTTGAATTCTTTAAAGTTGCAGTCAATAATCAATCATGTTGTGACCATTTCGACATACAAAAATGCAATAGTTGTAGATTTCAGCTTGTGGCATTGTGACATTAAGTGGATTTGTGCTTGCGGCCCCAGAGGAGGGTCTACTCCCGAACTCCACCCAGGAAGCGCTGATAGTCCTCCTACTGAAGCAACTACAAAAAGGGACCGGGGGTCTAAAGAGAAACACAGTAAGTGATGTGTATGCTAACTGAAGGTCTTCTTTTATCCCTGGCAATCCGAGCTGAGCATGATTGCCATCAAATAATGTTAAGTGATAGAGCTAAATTGTCAAGCCCTGTAAGTCATTGTTATCACGTGGTAACCTGCCACATCCCTGAGGATGACCGTTAGAACGTAAGGGTCTCCTCCGTGGCGAGCTCATATGCTCTCCGTGGATGCCATTCCCCACCAAGGCAAACAATTCATGCCATAAAGTGTGCAAACTAACATAGAAAAACTATGAAAAAACTATGTGATGCAGTGCAGTGAAAAATAAAAAGGTTATGAGAAAAGATGTTTTAACAATATCTCTTTCCTCACACCTAGTAAAACCTGAAGGAGTTAAATCAAGCCCCCGCTATTACTTCATAGTAGAGCACTATGACTCCTTATAGGAGTCATAGTGCTCTACTATGAAGTAATAGCGGGGGCTTGATTTAACTCCTTCAGGTTTTACTAGGTGTGAGGAAAGAGATATTGTTAAAACATCTTTTCTCATAACCTTTTTATTTTTCACTGCACTGCATCACATAGTTTTTTCATAGTTTTTCTATGTTAGTTTGCACACTTTATGGCATGAATTGTTTGCCTTGGTGGGGAATGGCATCCACGGAGAGCATATGAGCTCGCCACGGAGGAGACCCTTACGTTCTAACGGTCATCCTCAGGGATGTGGCAGGTTACCACGTGATAACAATGACTTACAGGGCTTGACAATTTAGCTCTATCACTTAACATTATTTGATGGCAATCATGCTCAGCTCGGATTGCCAGGGATAAAAGAAGACCTTCAGTTAGCATACACATCACTTACTGTGTTTCTCTTTAGACCCCCGGTCCCTTTTTGTAGTTGCATTAGTTTGAATAGGGGATTTGGACTTGGGCAGGTCTTTAAATTATTTTCCCTTAGACCCTCCTTTCACTTGTTGTATTGAAGTCCTCCTACTGAAGCCAGGCAAGAATCCCGTAGAATGTGAAGCTTATAGGCTTCTGTCAATGCTAAATTTAGATTTTAAAAATACTAAGTAAAATATTGGCTACGAGGCTCCAACCATTACTGACAGGCCTCATTCACCAGGACTAGGTGGGTTTTATCCCGGGGCGCAACACAGGTCTTAATATTCGACGTCTCATGACTTTTATGTCAAGAGGGGAAAGCAGGATGGATGAAGAGGTGTTATTCACTGTAGACATGGAGAAGGCTTTTGACTGTCTTTAATAGGGGTTCCTATATGGCGTCCTAGATAAAATGGGTATGGGACAGGACTTCTCTAACTGGGTGAAGTTGCTCAACATGCGACCAGTGGCTAGGATCAGATGAGGTTGGAAGATATCGGAGAGTTGCGGGGTTGAGAGGGGGACCTGGCAGGGTTACCCTCTCTCGCCTTTGCCGTTTGCTCATGCTATGGAGCCATTGACATCCCTAGCCCGCATAGTATGGTATCAAGAGATTCTCCTAGGGAATGCTATGCATCACATTGCCCTTTACTCTGACGATCTTTTGCTTTTTCTCAGGAATGTAGAGGAGGATCAACTGGAAGCCAGGGCATTGATGGAGGAGTTTGGAGAAATGTCCGGGTTAAAGATTAATTGGCAAAAATCCAAACTGTTCCCACTGATAATTAACAGAGCCCCCCGGCATAGCTGGGCATCCTTAAATGGTAGCCCTGATGCTTAGAATACCTCAGGGTGCAAATATATAATTCCCAAGCGGATATATTTGAGGGGAACTTAGGTAAGGCCCTGCGATCCCTAAAGACCAACATGGAATTGTGGAAGGGCATCCCGCTGTCAATGGCGGGAAGAGTGGCCCTTCTAAAGATGGTGCCTTTACCACGATTATTATATATTTTCACGGTGCTCCCAATATGGACCCCCCCGAAATGGCACACGGACTTACACTCAAGAATGACGTCCTTCTTGTGGGGCACAGGTCATAGATGGGTGGCTTTGAGAACGATGCAGGGTGCAACAGAGGAGGGTGGACTAGAGGTCCCTAACTGAGCGATATTATTTAGCTGCTCAATTACAGTGGGTGGTGAGGTGGGTGGGAGACCTTCAGTCTCAGATACGGGAGGTGGAACTGCTTTTGCCAGGCTTGGAAACATTGCAGAAACTGCAATTGGAAGTAGACAGGGTTTCAGCTGTGGACTCTGACGCGGTGCTACTGGCAAGGCCCTGCTGGAGATGCTGCCTTCGAATGACACATACCGGATTCCCATATTCACCTGATTTACCCATAACTATATTAAGGATGCTCCCTCATTGAGCAGCCTGGGCGGGCCTTGAGGACTGGGTGGAGGCTAGGGAGACAAAGATAGGAGACTTATACAGTGGGGGGCGCTCATTCCATTCGAGGACTTTAGAGAGGGGTATGGCCTACCCCAGGGGCACTTCTTACTACATGCAAGGATCGTAGCAGCGATCCGGGTGCATTGAGGACCGGGGTCAGCTGAACCCTCAAAACACACAGCTTGCAGTTATGTGGGCACAGAAGGAGGTAGAATTAAGGCAGTCTCATGCCTATATGGCGCCCTGAGCAAGGACTTGACCCAACCAATGACCATGCTATTAAACAGATGGGCAGAAGACCTGAATGTACCACTAGAAGGCAAATCGTGGGAGAATATACTGATAGGACTCCCCAGGACCTCGAGAAATGTCAGTTTCAGACTTATTAATTTTTCATATTGCACAGGGCATACCTCACTCTGGGACGGATCGATACATTTTTCCAAAGAGACGATGCGAAGTGCCCGAGTTGCTGGGAGAGGGGGGCAGAAATACTACACATGCTGTGGGCATGCCCAGGATTGCAGCATTACTGGACTGTGATCACTGCTACAATAGGGGAGATAATAGAGCTCCCAATACCAAACACCCTGGCACATTGTCTCCCGGGAATGTTCCTGTACAACTCCAAGCTGTGGGTTCATGAGCAGATTTCAAGATTCAGCCTTGATTATAGCTAAGCATGAGATCACATGGCACTGGAAATCCCCCGTTGGTGCCAAGGTCACTATGTGGAAGGCTGAGCTAGAGAAGTGGGCGGACTGCGAGGGCAGGGTACTCCTTAGGAATGCCAAAAGAGGTATTGGCTCACTGGAACGAGCCAGGGCCTGGGAAGCTCTGGTCCAGAAGGAGAGACTTCCCCAGAGAGGGGGTCCCCACAGAGAAGCGTGGAACATCAAGGTGGAGGGGAGGAAGATGCAGGAAATACCTCAGAAGGTAGGGACTTACTGCAGTCTTGGGTCAGAACCGGAGAAAGAGAGTCCCAGGAACACGGGCGGGAGAATGGAGGGACTACAAACAATCCAGGACTTGTTTATAAAGTCTGGCTGATGGAGATCTGGGAGAGGGTGTGGGAGGAAGGGAGTTGGGATTTGGGATAGGTAAAAGGGGAAACGTACTAATATTAGAATAGCTTTTGACCATCCAATTGCCGGTTGGACTCAAGTAGACCGAATGAACATGTAATGAAAATTGTATTGAAATCGCAATGGAATTGTGATGAATACTGTTTGTTGTAACAAAAACCCCAATAAATTTGTGCTTGGAAACGTAGGTTAGAGGTGGGGAGGAATATATAGCTGCTTCCTCACTAAATTGATTCCATGTACCTTAAGTACACCACAGATTGGATTCTGGGGTGCCCTTATAAGTCCCTAGTATATGGTATACTATGTACCCAGGGCATAGGTACCCCAGAGGCCTACCAGGGGCTGTAGCATGTATTATGTGGGAAGCCCTCCAAAATGACACCACAGGCCAGCTATTGCAGCCTGAGTAAGGTGGTGCGTGCACCCCTTACTGAGATATAGGTTCACTATATCTTACCCTATAACTGCACATATAAACCTATCAGTCACCCCTATGGCAGGCCTTATCAAACTTGAAGGCAGGATGCTTGTTTTTTTTTTTAGAATGTGCCCCTGCATGAGCAGAGCCCCTCTGCAGCCTTCAAAATCTATTCTCCAGGTTTGTCTGTGATGCAGCCTGACCATATACTCTTAAGTGCATTATAACCTCGCGGTAAATGCTAAATTTGAAATGGTTGCACAGAAACATGTAATGTTGTGTCAAACACCTTGGAGTCATACCCCCACACCAGTAACTGGTGTGGGAGTATGATCTCACCCTTCTATAGGGAGAGACATGACAGCACCAGTATACCCGGTACCAGCTAACAGAGCACTGGCATCACAAAATGGATGTTGCCAGCCACAGGCACGAGTCTGGCCTCCTGCTGCTGACCGAAACTCAGGCAGGGGAAGCCTGGACAATAGGTTTCCTGTCACAGGAAGGTGTTACCACCTCCCAGACAGGCCGTAGTGGATTAGGGCTGGGTGGGTGCACTCACGGAGTGCTTTGAAGTTCAGCACTGGGGGCACATTTGGTGTCCCTGTGCATAGTCCAGTTCAAACCGGTTGCAGCGGCTACCAGCCCCTGCAGTGGCGCGAAACTGGACAAAGGAAATGGGTGTAGCCACCCCTCTTTCCTGACCCTCCCATAGGTGGGTCCCCAGAGTATGTTCAACCCCTTCCTTGGGTGTAAGAAAGGAACCCCTGGCTACAGGACTTTAGATTACACCTGGACGAAACTCTGTTACAGAAATCCTGGAACTTCGACGATTTACACAACTAGATGACTGAAGAATCTCCCTTGGAGTAAAGGAGTTACTCCCCTGCTTGGCAGGCACCAAAGACGCATCTGCCCAGTTTGCATCTCCGAAGCTCCCGCTGAACTCTGAAGTATTTGCAACACAGGAGGTGGGTTTCCAGACTTACCAGAGGTTGACCCAAGTCTCCAGCAAAGCTGAGGCCCGTAGCCCTCGTGGACACCGTGCACATTTGCAAGTGCATCAGCTTCTCGACATCCTTTGAGGCTGTGCATTGGGTTACTTGTAACCCAGACCCGAGCACCTTTTCCACTAAAGATTGCTGGCCTACACTCCACGAGTGTTCCGTGAGCTGGCCCTTTGTGTTTTTGCTTGAGGTACCTTTGCGATCCCTTGTCCGTCAACTGGTGGGTCCCTGTGAAGAAAACTTTAACTTTAATTGGGCTTCCCTGGTTGATCCAGACGTGCCCTGACTCTCCATTGCCTGGGGAGTCCCCAGGACCTTGCTGGTCCGCATCAAAGCATCTTTCTTCTTCCTGCGTGGGTTGCTGTTGCCAAGGCTTGTTGTGTCCAATCCAGGTACCGATGCTGCAGCACTCGACATCCTTTGTGGGACAGCATGAATCCAGCTCCTGATTGTCCCCGACACCTCCTGGTCCTCGTGGCTGAAGAGTCAAGCTTCCCCTCTTCGCACCTGAAGCACCTGACATCGGTGGGCATTCGTCTGTTGTGCCCCTGGTCACTGGCAAGTGACCCAGACACTGTTCCCTCTGCTTTCAGATTCTTCACATCTTCGATCCACGCTTGGATCTCTTCAGACACTTCTCCTCTTCCCGGCATCAGCACTTTTCAGTCTCCTGCCATTGAGAACGACGACGTGACCCGACACCATTTGACACCTATGCACCCGGCTTCCCTGGGTGAGGTAACACGAGTACTCCGGTGCTCCCGTGGGTGTTGGCCCTCGAACCATATAAGTCCAAAAGGGTTTGTTCCACGTCCACTCCTAAGTGTCCTTAAACTTTAAAATTCTAACCACGACTTTCCCTATAGAAGCTAACGGAGCTCGCGGCTGTGTTCACACACTCCACACGTCCCCCATGGGTCCCCTGTGTCACTACCTTGGGTGTGTCCTTGGGGTCCCAGCGATTCTATAGGCACTATGCCTTGTGTCTAGTCAAGTCGTTGTTCTTATACCACTTTCTTAATATATGGTTTGGTTCGCCCCTAGGGCCTATTGTATATTGTGCTAATTTACTGTGATATTTGAAGTGTAACATATGTGCTTTGACCTCTAGCCTCATAAAGAGACTAGTTAGGTGTGTTTAGTAATAAATACATATATTTTAGATATATATATACCTCGTGTGGTTCTCCTTTCATTTGGTCATTCAAGAGTATAGACTGGTAAAACAAGCTGCTTTACATTCCTTCAAGACTTAGCCTGAAGGCTTCTCTCCATAGCTACCACTAGGATAGCTTTCAAATAAGGTTGTCTTTAACCTATCATTAATAAGGCTTTGTTTGGACTGGTGCAAGGTGCCCACTATAACTAGTGGACAGCATATACCAGGCTATCATCTCACCCCAACAAACTCATCAAACAAAAATTGTCAAAGGCAATAGGTCTGGATATTTTTTTTAGTTGATTTGTTTTTCCGTTGATTTGTAAATTTGTACGAATAGTTATGTAAATGTGGTCATGAGTCAATAGTTAGGTCGATGGCTGACTGCTTACATTACTATAAAGTAACTTAGTTAACAGATAGATGAATGTTGTAATAATTCATTGCATTGATTGGTGGATGAAATGGTGAGTGCAGCACTCATCCGTTTTGGTCTTCTTGATCACATTCACTTCAATCCTGCCTCATTTCTGGAAGAATCCTTGCCCTTGTTCGTGGAGCAGATCAGCCCCCCAGAGCTGGAGTTCTTCTTTATAGACATGTCGCAGGAGAGTGTGTCAAAGCTGTGCGTGTCTCCTTCAGCAGCCCAGGAGCAGCTCAGCAATGAATTAATGAGTGAGTGCATGGATGATTACGACATATTACAACACTCTTAGGGCTAGATGTACGACCCTTTTTTGCACACGCAAACGGGAGATTGGCCCGTTTGCGACCGCAAAAATGTGTCATAGCATGTACAAATGCTATTTTGCGAGTTACTGACTAGAAAAAGTGTGTTTGCGACTCGATATTATGAAGGGGCGTCCCTACCTTATAGCGAGACCCAATGCCATTTAGTATTGTTTTGCGACCGCATTTGCTGACGTAAAACACACGCAGTTCACCACCTACTTCAAGTAGGTGGTACACCACTCACAAATGTGAAGGGGCCTCCAGGGGACCCCTTCCCCTTTGTGCATAGGTGCGAACAATATTTTTTAAGAGCAGGCAGTGGTCCCTGGACCACTGCCTGCCCTTAAAAAAGTACCACAGGTCACCACCTTAAAAAATGAAATTGCATTTAAAAAAAAAAAAAAAAAGAACTTTATTGAAAAAGCAGTCACAGACATGGTGGTCTGCTGACCCCAGCAGGCCACCATCCCTGTGAGTACTAGCCATTCCCAATGGGGTCGTAAATTGTGCTTGCCTCATGAATATTAATGAGGCCTGCAATTTGCGACACCATCGGGAATTGCTAACAGTTTCTGAGACACTGTTGTACATTCACTTTTGCGAGTCGCAATTCAACGCAATTTGCAACTCGCAAAAGTGATTGGTCCTACATCTGGCCCGCTGAGGCTGACACCCCCTTAGTAGGTAGTGGTATTAATAGCGTTTAAACAAGCTTCTGAGGTATTGTCACCTAGGAAGGTGGACTTGATGGTCAAACCAATGCTGATGCCAGGGCCATGGAAATGCTCCATGTCATTATCATTAGTATGTGCTCTTGCACCCTATACAGTTTAAACATGAACAAAAAAGAATGCTTGCATGTGCACAGAATGCCCCATGAGAAGCTGTGTCTGCAAGAACAGCAGCCCTGTCACAGCAGGCAGGGCTTAGATATACTAATAATACTTTCTGAAAGATCACTTTTCCAAGGGAGTGGTAGATGTGAGTGGAGACAAATGTGAGCATGATCGATCATTCACAAACCCACATTACTTTGTACGAAATCTGCATACCCACAATTATTTTGCTCAATCATTTATGCTTGATGTCATTTTTATTAGAACATAGAAATTACTTTTGCATGTCTTATGCTATATAGTGTTTCTTGAACGACGTGTTTTACCAAGTGTGGTTGTAGTTTACTTGATTGATACATCGTCACTGCAGGGATCTTTCTATTATGACAACAGTTTATTTTGCAAATCAGTTAGACATTGTATTTTCAATAGATTACATTTTTACTGTGAGAAAGGTTAAAAATTGCGAGGGTTTGAGGTTTGCAGATATCACAATTATTCTAATTAGAAAAAGCTAATGGCTATATATCAATACTATGTTTTTACTTGCTGATAACAGTTGTATGGAAAGCAACACTGTCAGGCCTTTTATGGTTCTGAAATGCAAACCTGCTGATTGAAATAACTGTGCACTACCCCTCAGTAATTACGAAAGCATTTTGAGTTTTTCACCTTCACCCCCTAATCCTCAGCACATACCAATATATGTATCTGAATTCAATAATGCTGTCACATTTCGTTTGCAAGAATCTCAACTAAAAACCAAATTTACTGAGCCATTTCATATGCAAATAACTACATCCTATCTTTCCTTCCACTAAAAGTGATTACCTTACGAGCTCTTTCCATTTTATTTCTTCTTACTCTGCCAACTGCACAACTTACCGGAGGATCATCAGAAGTCATCAGAAAGGGTTCAGTAACACAGGTCATTACTTAAGGTCCCACTGAAGTCAGTAAAAAGGGTGCAGTACCACAGGTCACCACTACAGCTTGCTCTGAAGTCAGAAAAAGAGTGTAGTATCACAGGTCATTTATGTAGCAATATACATGATGTCAAAATAGGAACTAAAATAGAACTAATATGTTTTGTCTTTAAAATTGACAGTCAGTGGATTTCTTTGCCGCCTACCACTTGTGTGGCCTTTTGCTGGTGATCTATATGTTGAAACTTTCTGCTGGCACGAGCACATAGATCTGTGGTTCATTCCTATAAGTGCCCCTTTACATGCAGTCGGAAAAGCAGCCGTGCCAGGGTTCATGTTACATACCCACAATGCCCCGGGAGGGGGGGGGCATCTCACACAGTGGTGTTATTTCCATATTTTCAATTGCCATTCATCCTTCCATTTGAGTATTTTGCATATGTGAGTGGACACAGAAAATAAGCATGGGCTAGGCGGTCATCTTAGCTAGTGAGTAGCGAGTATGAGACCTAATACCTGGCTTTTTGAAATCGTTTAACCCTCGTTTTTAGGTCTCGCGAGCCAAAGGCTCGAAGAGACATTTTATATGTGGGCTTCTCAAAGTGCTGCCGTGGCCTAAAGCTACAGTGCACGTGAACGTGCACGCGCGCAGCGCCATGTGTCTTTCTGTTTGCTTGATCGCACATCGCACACCACTCGCCTGCCAGCCTGCTTTCACTTTTGCGCCTCAGCCACTCAGCCTCTATCCCTTGTGTGTGCTGCGTCCCCTTCGCATCCCTCTTCCTTGCTCTCTGTATTGCCCCAGGTTCATTTACTCCAGCCCCCACCCTTACCTGTCCTGCTTAGCTTTTTTTAAGCCCCCCTCCCCCCTGGCTCCTCCCTTTCTCTCTTGTCTCTCACTGCTTCCTATCTATCGGCAACGTTCACTTGATCTTCCATCAGGTCCCTCAGTTCCTCATCTGCCCCTGGAAGTCGACGCTGTCTCGCTGCACTGCGCGATTCCCCTACACAGCCCTCCTGAGGAGAGTCCGATCCACCCACGCACACTGCCCCCCCTCCAGCTCGATCGTCCTCCCACGCAGCCCCTTCGTGGCTTGTTCTCTCTGATACACAAACACAGGGACTCGGTGTATCTTTGTCACGTTCTCTCTTACCTATCTTTCTCTCTAACGCACACACGTCCTCACTCTCACTTTGTCTTTTTCTCTCTGACACATACTCTGTCTTTTCTTTCTCTCCTTGTTGACAGTGGAGCGTAGCATTATGGGACAGGTAGTTTTACTGTTTTTTTTAACGGCATGTTGTGCCCCGTCCCAGAATGAAAATTGTTAATGGAGTAAAAGGCTGCTATAACAGTGGGTGTCACACTTTCACACAAGGAAATGGTTTTACTGGCAAAAAGCATGTGGCTCTTTTGGAAACATTTTTTTTTTTTTTTTTACAATAGCGATTGCGAAACGATCGCTTTCAGTGCCGCTTGTTGTGTGTTTGCTAAGTAGACCGACCTCAGTCACAATTAATTCCTTTTTAGCAGGGATGGGGGAGTGCTGCAGTCACTGGGTGCCCATGGCTCCTCAGTGAGGGGAGGTGGGCACAGCGTCGATGCTCAGGAAGCTGATTGTGTACGTCTTCTCCTTCCTGTCTGCGCCTGACTGACTTCATGCCTCGGCCGCCTGTTCACAGTGGCAGGACTATCTCCTCTAACTAGTGCTTTGGCCCGAACTTCAGCTCAGGTACCCCCAGCCCTGCTTAAAGGTATTGTGATTGAGGTCGGTTTGAAAACACGGAAAATGTAATTCCTAGAGGCTGGTTTCAGTATTATTTTTTTTAATAGCACGAACTTCACCCGAAGGTATCCAATATCAGAGCGCTATACATCAGCACCAGTTGCGCTTCACAAGGACACATTCTAATTTGCCTTCCTCTTTGAAGTCTGTTTCTGTGTCTTGACTTACCTATGCAGGATGTTGGTTCTGCGTCTTGCAGCCTCACATAGCGCCACCCTAGGCTCTCACTGTGCTTGCTAGTTTTACCAGCTAAAAGAGGCTGTCTATCACTAAGTATATGCACACAGGTCGGTAGCACAATGGCAGACAAGTTAAAGTCAGGCAATGCGTTGCTTTAGTTCCTTATTAACACTTATGGTCGGCACCTATTTTAGTTTTGGTTGCCAACTTGCTGGCTTCAGTTTTGGGCATGCAATAATTGTGTTGTTTTGTTGCATGCTCGTAATTCTTAATCTGGTCCCCATTTGAAATCCGAGCTAAAGGCACAGTTGGCTCTCTGGGTGCATGTATGGGAAGTGTGGAGAGTTATCAAAGCGTGCCAATCACAGACAGAAATGCTTGCCTTGTTAACAGTACGATGGTAAATCAAGATTCGTGAGTTACCACTAGAAATTATCACATTGCGTATGCCACAATTCTACCACTACTATCCCATGTGCAGTAACACCCCATGTGTTAGTTTGCCTAGTTTAAATCTGTCCAACGAACCCTAAAACTGACTAAAGTACCACTTAAACACGAGCGAAAAGCAGGTGGTGAACACTTGCATTATTCAAACCAACAGACACTGCCCACGTCACATGCAGTAACATTTTGCCAATTAGGAAGTTCAGGATAAGTGAGAAGTCACAATTGTCTCTCTAGCGACGCAGTGTATATTCTCACTAGATTATAATGTATGATAATGCAGACACTGTATGCTAAAGCATGCAGTAAAACGGCTGCAGTGTTACCACTTCTTTCCACTCACATTTTATAACGTCCCTTGCAGACCTTATAAATACAGCAGCACCTGAATGCTCCAGTGTTATCACCTTGTGGGGTCTTTCTTTCCAGAATGATCAGTTTCTATATGCAAGGGTCCACTGACCACGTTGTGTGTCATGCTTCATACAAAACACCACATCGCCACACCTGCCCACCGTTCGCTTTCTGGGAGCTCATTTAGCCTCTTTCCTGCTTCCGAGGAACTGCGTGCAGACCCCCTCCCCCATTTGATCCCCGCATCCCAAACACATATAACCAAAGCTTTAAACACCATCCGAAATGCCCTCTTAAATATCAGAAATTGCAACGGTCGACATTTGAATACAAGTGTATATGTGAGATAGGATGCATGTAACAGCAATGCAATAAATTCTTTTTAAAGCCGTTTTTACCACAAGCCATTTTACATATGAAATTCCAAACATGATCCTTGATATCTTGAGGTCTCAGCTGTTGGAATATTATATGTCGATGTGTACATTCCAGTCATTCATAGCAGCATTCAAAATGTACTTCACAAGAAATAGCTAGATAAAAAAAATATACATATTCCTTCTTTAGCCAAGAAGCACTTCCTCTGTTTCCCACGTGCTGTGTTTAAACTCGATTGCTTCGCAGTGACGTAACAAGAGGCACCTGAGCAGTAATGCAGGCAAGGTTCGATGGTAGCAGGGGTGTGATGCAGGCCCTTATGGTGCAAACACCATTCAGAAGGCCCTTTCAACACAAGGCCTGGGAATATACATGACATATGAGAGGCAGGGAGTCCCCGACATTTCGTTTTACGCCAGTGGCTGGTAGAGTAGTACAACATATGCTTAATTGGGGTGCAGTGGACCCCTCACACTCCTGACTCAGTGCTTTTCTGTCCTTGGTCTGTTGAAGGCACACACACCTTGTCCTTGCTCACAGCTCCACTCTCGCGAGCCTGTTTCATTTCATAGACTATTACTGTGTCCACTAAAGGATCCTGAAAGAGACACCATCCTGCCTCTTTAATTGTTTCTGGGGGCAGTGTCACTAAGTGCTTGAAAGATGGGCTGTGTGAGTGCTAAAAAGGAACTTGTAATGATCATGTTAATCTGAACTGTAGTGATGTGACTGGTTATAGATGCTGGTAGACAGCCCAAGACATAAATCGATAAGCATAAAGCTCATACAATGTCAGTGCACATATATATACCCAATAAAACGTGGTATGTAGAACAAGTGTGCTCAGGCTTCTTTCTACAGTGCAAGCGTCAAATTCCATACTTTTACCATAGTGCAACCTTAATAACTTGGAATATCAATACTTACAGCCTCACAGATTCATGCTGCAATCACTTTACACAGGAAACTAAGGAGTCCTTACTCATAAGGCGTATTTAATGACATTTGTCTCGCTGGATGGATTTATGTCCATGTGCTCATGTTACCAATGTTTGTTTATTAATTGCTGTACATGATCAAACTGATGGTACAAGCCATATATACAGACCTGTAGCCAGTAGTACGCTCTTTGTTACTATAATTGAGGGAGGAAAAGGGCCATAATGATGCGGCCTTGCTGCTCTTAAACATAGACCCTTCCGACATTCAAAAATGCTTCTTCCTCAATACTCAAGACTAAACAAGCATTTGCAATGCAATAGGTCTCACATTACTACAAGTTTGAGCTATTGGTGTTGCTAATAAATAAAGTGCTGCCGTGGCCTAAAGCTACAGTGCACGTGAACGTGCACGCGCGCAGCGCCATGTGTCTTTCCTCCGTAGCGATCGTAATCACGATCACTTTCACTTTCGCGGGCTCCTCTGTTGCTGACATTCCCCCCTCCCTTCTCGCCCAGCCCTTCTTGTCACCTCGGCTTGTTTATAGCACGAACTCGACCCGAACGAAGGTCGAAGATAAAAAGCGCTTTTACGCGAGCACCAGTTACAGTACACAAGGACACATTCATTTTTTGCAGGCACGGGGAGATTAAGTGATTTGCCCAGGATCACAGGATGTTGAGCCGACGCCGGGACTCGAATCTAGCCGCCCCCTCCCCCCACACGCAGTTCCAAAGCAGGCAGTTCTGGCCATTCATTACGCCATCTCTTCGTCTGTCCCCGGCGATTTAACCCAATTTCTGTCCCTTAATCATCGCTTCTTTCCTCTTATGTATATCACAACCTATTTTTTTTTGTGGCTCAATCTGTTCTCGTCTGTCCCTACCTGGTCCTATGCACACTGTTTTTTTCCCATCCGTGCCTGAGACTGTTTCCCTCACGTGCTAACCACTTCTACACATCACCGCCGCTCTCCTTTTCTAAAACGTCTCGCTCCCCGGAACTTTTTCACTGACTGTCAAAAGGGAAAGAAATTGAAAGTGTCTGGTAGAATAAGGCAATGGACTAGATTACGTACGAGGAGAGCATGCCCCTCGTCACCCTGTCTCTACGGCATTATATCCCATTGAGACTGTCAGCTGTCACTCCCCCACGACACCCCTCAGCTTATCTGTTTATAAAAGCGTCTGCGAGAAGGGACAGCAGGTGCGTGCGTTTGTGTAATCGCGCGCACTTTACCCATGATCACCCGCGGAGGGCGCGCACGACTCGCTCAAACAAAACGGCTTGATGTATTAACTTTTCCATTGTGTGTGACTACTGACCGCGGCGCGGGTTCAAATCCCAGGATAGTTTTAGGCAATGAGCCCTGTCTGCTAGGGGTGGCTGCTTGGTGGGTCTGAAGGAAAATGTTGGCCACTCGTAAAAATTTAGGTCACAGGGTCGAAATGAGAGCACAAGTTAATATTTACCGATCTGCTGCACACTGCTGCATGCTGCACAACACTGATGCACGCAGCACACTGCTGTACGCCGCACACTGCTGCACGCCGCTGCACGCCACACAGTGCTGCATGCCTCACACTGCTACACGAAACACTGCTGCACGCCACACGCTGCTGCACGCCGCACACTGCTGCACGCCACACACTGCTGCACGCCACACACTGCTGCACGCCTCACACTGCTGCACGCCTCACACTGCTGCACGCCTCACACTGCTGCACGCCTCACACTGCTGCACGCCGCACACTGCTGCACGCCGCACACTGCTGCACGCCGCACTCTGCTGCACGCCGCACACTGCTGCACGCCGCACACTGCTGAACGCCGCACACTGCTGCACGCCGCACACTGCTTTTATGCGAGTTTATGCTACTGACATTGTAAATGACAATGCCTTTTATTTGTTTTAAAACCAAAACATAAATAAAAGGCATTGTAATTTTACAATGCCAATAGCTCAAACTCTTATAAATGCGAGACCTATTGCATTGCAAATGCTTGTTAAAATTGTGCTGCTGTTCTTAATTTTAAACTGTGCTGCTGTTTCTTAATTTCAATTCTAGACTTGCCAACTGGCTGTTGTTTTAAATTGCTGAATCCTTACCGCATCCGTTTGAAGTAGGGCACTCTCTCAGTAATTGTCCCTGATCCGCCACGGCAATCGCCGATTGCGCGGAGGGACGTGATTCCTACCCCTGACCCTCACACTTCCGGCTAGCACGATCAGCTGACTCAGTCACACTGCTTAGGTGGCATGTGTGAGCAGACGCACGCAGCGGGCACGCCGCCGGCGCGCCAAAGGCACGCCTAAGGCAAGCCCGTCTGCGCCAGTCCATGTCTGACGGGGGCCACCCACTATGCCCGTTTAGCGCCTGATCAGCCCTTGCGTATTCTGGCAGCGTAATAAGGACACTGGAGAGGCCTCTGGCTGGAGCTTGATCTCACTCACTGCAGGTAAGTGAGGGGAGCACACGCTGTGCCAGCTGCCCTTTTAGTCTTGAAGCTAGCAACACAACACTCCAGCAAGACCACATGAAGTTCACCCTTATAAATTGATTGCAAATCCCTCATCAAACATAAAATAGAGATTTATGATTTCCTCACTGACCATCAGCCTGATGCCATGTTCCTCACTGAAACCTGGCTCAGTGATGATTCCGCCCCCGACATACGAGAAGCACTCCCAAATAACTATGGCATGCTCAGACAAGATATTGTAAATAATCTAGGGCAACTTCAAAACAATGAAATATCAGAACATGTCAAATAAAAATAGTGACACTAGTGTATAGAAAAATACAAAGCAATTTATTCAAAATTCATAATTCTCTTTTAGATATAAAAACATGATAGATCTAGTCTGACAGAGATCATGATTTGTACAACATCCTAACTACACACATCCATCACATCTTCATACTACACTCTATCATTCATATCAATATATATAGTCTGTTTGATAATAATACGAATCACAGATAAGCCAAAGTTGATATAACAAAACATCTAATTGAACACATAATTATTAGGGTGGTTTCCAGATTATCTCCACGCGCGTTTCGGCAGAACACTGTCTTCCTCAGGAGTTCCACCACCGAGTATTGTGCTCTGTAACAACAATATATACATCACAATAAGAATATATAAACTAGTGTCACTATTATGTACAGTGAGGTTTATTCACTCTGTTTTACCTACAAGCAAATACATAAATAGATAGACGCTCACATCTATTTAATAGTTAAAAAAGCCTTACATTCATACATATAATATCAAAAAAACACAAACATTTAATTTCAAAGTGTGTAGGACAGACACTGAATATAGACTTGTGAAAGAATGACAAAGAATACAGTATGCCTGAATATATGATACCGCTGAAAGTGTTCAATCCAGTATATCGTCTGAGATCTTGAACTCACTAATCCTACCTGTTAAACATATCATCCATCATGACTTTCAAAGATATATATGTGATATATGCTGAAAAGCAGCACAAACATTCAAGGGGTAGCAAAAGCCGACTTACCAAAATGGTAAGTATTTCAACAGATGAGGATATAGGATAAATAATATGAAAAAATTCCAGTTTCAAACCCTGCCGAGGAAAGCACAATGACCAGAGCAGGCTTATAATTATTGAACATCACAGTTTCCAAGTAAGCTGGTGCAATCAATACTACAACTTGATGATATAATGAAGTGATGCTCACAAATGCTTACCAATGTTAATTGGATGAAGAATGCCTCAAAATGAGATGGAGCCAGCAAGCCACAGGTGATGTATTTACTTCTTACAATAGAAAGGAATATATATTGCAAACTGCAGGCCATGGATGGTACCAAGAACAAAGAATAAAGAAAAACAACATCCAATTACCTCCTGTGCGACTTCAGACCAAAGAGTGAGCTAGGAGCATTATATAAGATGGAAAGGACAATACCTTAATATACTGACATTATAGAGATGGAAGATCTTCTCTTATAACATCTTAACCTTCAGGCTGCATGAAAAATTGGATTCAGTGAAATTGAGCTACATAGAGATGCAATGTACTGTCATAGAGAATTCACGTCATATGTAATGTTAAGAGGATACCTGGCAAATGATAAACCTGGCAGGGTGGACGAGCTGCCAATGCACTAGCTCTTGCAGCGTGTGCTGGGTGCTAAGGATAAACCGGGAAAGTGCAGAGGTCAAATTGAGTGTCTCTTGGTAACGATCGTAAACCGTTTTAAACGTCAAAAAAAGTGTTAAAAAGGCTACGAGTACCTATCTGGCTGAACAGACTAGGCAGATGGCAATCAAAAAGTTATGACGATATGATTCATCCACAATGAGCCACGCTATAAGAATAGGCAAAAAACTATTTTAAATTATGATTAAATAAGCCACGATATGGTAAAGCAATTTCCATGCTTATAAAAATGCGGGGCAATGTGTACTGACTCACATATGAAGCCGAGAAACAGATGCCGCACTCCCACCAAAGACCGAACAATAGGGCATATCATCAAGGTGGCGATAAAAAATTATCGCTGCTTTTGCGGCCGTTTTCAGCTGAAAAGCAGCGATAATTTTATCGCCTAATCAGCAAGGTCCCGCTATCGTGTGAATCCTTGCACTAATGTGATGCAAAGTGGGCGTTTCTGCCCTGACATAACTGTAGAAATGTCGCTAAGCGACATTTCTCCAATTATCAATGGGCATGCTAACCTGCAGACCCATTTCTTTAATTGATAGCACTTGCAAGATTATGGGACGAGTAATACTGGAGAGATTAGAGACCTGGGTCACAGAAAAAGGGAAGTTCTCCGCTGTCCAGTATGGCTTCAGGAAGGGCCTGGGCACTCTAGAACAGTAACAACTAGCAGTCCCTTGAACACAAATATATTAATGCAATCTAGATGTCCAAAGATAATCACATTGCACACAATCAAATTAAAAAAGCCATTTACATTTATTTGATAAAAAACATGTGTTTCATCACATTTAAAAACAACAATTTGTATTGGTTCCTGTTTTCACTCTAATCTACACCCTGAGTCTAATATCATGAAACATATAGTGACTCGCAAATAGATACAAAAGAGCATGAGATGAAATTACAATTCTAGCTTTATCATAAACAAATCGAGTGATCTGATAAAATACACAACCCTATTATGAGCCCGCATAACAGAGAGAATACAACATAAAAGAGACACTAAACTTTGTCATATGCTACACATCCATTTTAAGACAACTCTGGGGATTAAACACTTGTGAGATCTAAACCCATTTATCACATCAAGTGGATATCCGTTTCTTTGGATTGTGTTTGTCCTATGCGTCGACGCGTTTCGATGGGCTAAATTTGTGCCGCTATCTTTATCAAGACCAGTAATCGATGTTTTTCTCTCATTCAGTATTGAATTTAAATTTCAGCTAAGGAAGAAAAAGATTTATTATTATATTTAGATTGGTTATCACCCAAACCTAATTCATAACTGTTTATAATTAACTATTGTCCAGGCTGGCCCTAATCTCAATATTGTTTAATCTGGATAACTCAATGTTCAAGAATTTTTAAGGTACTGTCACTTTCACTCCTAGCACTTAATGTACTATGTTACTCATGCTCTATTTATACTCGATGTTCATGTTCTTGCGATCTACATTAATTGAATATTCTCACCTGAGTATATTTTTCTCTATGATCCTTATTAATACAACCCACTATGGATAATTGGGCGACACTTCTTGTGTGATGGGAATTAATGTTCCACCTTCGTTCTTCACTTATATATAATCTGTAAAGCATATAAATAAATCATGTCCATTCTCTTTCACGTTAACTCAACTCCACTGCTTCACTCAATGCCTATCGATTGTATAGTTCAGGTATTGTTACATTCTTACCGTTTTAGCTCGTATAATTCTGCTACGGCTTGTCAAGGAAATAGGGCACTGTTCTTTATCTGTTCAATTGGCCCAGCTACTGTTGTCCGTTTGTCGTGATCTATAATACATACATATTTAGGTCATATCCCTACTATGTACGACCTACTCTACTCATATCCTTGACCCTTCCGTATGTAAAGTCTATTCCTACCTTTTTATTGGCATTTATACTGTGGCCCGCATGTCGTCCCTTTTCTTCCAATTTGAAGCAGGTGCAAATGAGACCTGTTCGAGGACCGGCAATGAATGGAGCGTCCTCCCTGTTTGTTAGTTACCCTGTTCTGAGGTAAAAGAAAAGTTTTAAAATTAAAATTAAAGAAATTTTTTAGAGTGTGCCCCCTGCGAAGTTATTCTAAAGCCCACGGTTTTCTATTCGATTACAGCGAAGCACGACTGATTTCGCGGTAAGTTTTTCCTCCTTGTTAGTCTTACCTTAGAGATACAGGTTATGTCGTCCATGCGGGGATAATTCCTTAATGCGGTTTGTGATTACCGCTATTACCTCCCGATGTCCTCTATTTGTTTTAACAGATTCGCTCTCTAATTGGTTGCCTCCATCATGTGACTTATCATGGGCTAACCCCGTTGACTCACTCACATAGCTTGTAGGGATTACATGTTATCTGCCTGCTCATACGCAGATGCGAACGTGATGTGTTCTGGTTTTAAAGTAGAACACCGTTCATTGGCTCTGATGTACCCACATCCATCTGGTGATTTTATTTTACTCGTCTTTTTTTTGGAAGTGATTTAAATTAAAAACTTTACGAGTTTGTTCCACAACTCGAGTTAACACAAAAAGAGTTTTGTTCGTTTCTGTCTCTACTGCGTCTTTATTGTTGCCACACTGACATAAACAATATAATGTATCTACTCACCCTCAATATTTTCGGACAAATTGCATTTATATAATTAAGGATTGTGAGTAATACATATTAAAATTACACGACGACATCCGCCCCATTTTATTTGTCTGTAGAACAGTGCCTTAACCTGCACCTTGTCATTGGCAAATACATCATGGCTAAGTCAGGGTCCTTATACCTGGGGTTTATGGACCTGACATCTGCCTTTGATTGGGTGCAGAGGGGGAAATTGTGGGAGAAAATGCTCCTTATGGGCATTGATCCCTCCATCGTCTATTTTTTAGCTGCAATGCATCAGGGTGTCACAGGTAGAGTACGCTATGGAGAATCTGGAGAGCTTATCCGACCCATAAAGAGGGATTGTGGGGTCCGACAGGGATGCGTACTTGCTCCTTTCCTCTTCTGTCTATATATAAATGACTTAGAAAGCCACATCAGAATTGGAAACATAGATGCACCAACAATAGGCCGCAGGACTTTACCAGCCCTGTCATACGCGGACGACTGCGTTCTAATGTCAAGAACCGGGTGGGTTTACAAAGGCTTTTAATCAGTTTTAATGAATTTATGAGCGATCTTGGGTTAAAAACAAATGTTGCCAAGTCACACGTCTTGGTAGCAGGAAAAGCTCCTTCTAAGACGAAAACTTTCTACATAAAGAATGAAATATTATGTCAGGTGCCAATTTTTTCCTATTGGGGCATTCTTTTTAACAAAAAAAACTCTTGGTCCCACCTAGTTGGGGGCTTCAATAAAAATATGGAGGCCATTTTTAGATTCACAAAAAAATTAGGTTCTCGTCCCACAAAAGTAATTATTGATATTTATAAAGCAAGAACATCCGCCGTTACATTATACGGCGCTGGAGTTTGGGGTTGCTCAAACATATCAGGTCCCCAAAGAGCTGAGAACTTAATGTTAAAACGTGTGCTGACATTATCTAAAAGCACCCCTGCCACTATGTGTCATAATGAATTAGGTGTTATACCATTATCCTTTCGCATGCAATTAGCACCATTTGTGCTTTGGCGTAGCATCTGGGTAAAAGAGGAACCAGTCCTGAATCGTGACATAATTTTAGATTGTTTAAAACTGGATTATGCAAAAAAAATACCATGGCTCTCTTATTTGCAAGAACAATTGGAGAAGTTGGGATTGCAGGATTGTTTTAACAGCCCCGGAAATATATCTGCAATTCCTAAGGCCAAGCTCAAAAGTGATTTTCTTTTACTCCTGAAGCATGAAAGAGATAGCCAAGAGATGGTAAAAAAAAGGGTCGTTGAGCATTCACTACTAATTAACTCCCCACGAATTGAATCCTATCTCTCATTCTATTTTAATCAAGGAAAGAGGTTTTATTTGATTAGGTTCAGAATGGGTATTGCGCATTTACTGGTATCGTACCCACGTGATGCATATTGTGATGCCAAATTAGAACTGTGTCCATGTAATTCAATTTCTGCACAAAGCACCTTGCACTTTATGTTTTTTTGTAAATTGTATCTTAACCCTAGACGCACTTTTTTAAAACCATTATTAAGATTTTTAAATATTAGAAAGTGTCAACCTGCACTATGTCATCTACTTCTTTTAAATAATGAATTCACCTGTCTTATGGTCTATAAGTATATCTCCGCTGCAGTTCGACTTCGTAATGTTGTCGGAAAATGAAATCATGGGTATCATTCAAATTGGTTAAAATCTTGATATGGGTATTATTGTTAAAATAATGTTTTATTTGTTCTTTTATGGCTCTCATTAAGCCGAATAAAGATTTTTGACTGACTGACAGTTACCCCACCTTATTTAACTAGACTTTCTCTAGATTCGCCTGCCGAGACTCCTAAAGCGTACAAAAAAGTGACCGCTATGCACGAAATCTCTCAATGATCCCCACACTCAAGAATAAAACTCACTGTTTTGCAGTGGAACAAGCTTCTGCTTTGGGTGTTTATTCTTAAAAAACAAAACGCTTCGCAGAGTAGGCCCACAAAACATAGCACCTGCTCAGCAAAGCTTCACTGCCTTCAATTGAATCACTATGGTGGGGGCTCCAGTGGGCGCCGCATGATCCCCGCCTGCCTAACGGCGATATCTCAGTTTTGCAGATGGTCTTCTAAAGGGAATGAGGAGGCAATGGCTGCAGTTGACCTTGTGGCTCGGCAGACTTCCTGACATACACTAAATAATCATTCAAGTTTAGAAATGAAATTCATTGGGGGTGGAGCTGACCGGGGCTAACATGAGCACTTCTTTTGAGAGCTCCTGAGATCAACTCTTTTACATCATTTGCTGTGGTGCACAGTGCTTCTCTGGGCCTGGCAGGACCTAACAGGCAGAAAAAGAGGTGACAGAGAAATTCTGGGGTCGTTTTCAAGGCTACTGATTTGGTTGGAGTGATAATGGGGAACCTTCATTCTGCCAGCGGGGTGCAGCTCACTGAAGAGGTGCCTGGAGATGGCGGGTGGTCAAGGAGGCCACAGGAACAGTACTATATCTCTGGTGGGTGGACATGAGCCAGCTTCAGTAATTCCCACTGGTAAGGTACATTTTTATTGTTTATTTAAAACTATAACAATATTAAAAGTGCATGACAAATTCAGAGAGAATAAAGCACAGTAAACACTTCATCAAACATTATTTTGTAATCTCAAAAGAATCAAATTAATATACTTAAGCTAAAAACTACATAACACAAAAACTAAAAAACGAAAATGACATTCTTGCATTGCTTTATTATAGTGTGGTCAGGATATTGTCTGTAAGTAAGTTAAATGTGCACAATAAGCAGACAAAAACGGTGACATCATTCCTGGCAAGAATCACATCTGCATCAGTGTGCAAAATGAGCAAGGTAATACTCCAACTTCATTCTGAAAAGGCATAAAGTACATAATGCTAGCTGGAAGTAACACACAAGCATCATTCTTATGTTGACACATAAAGCATAAAGATGCTTAATATAAAAACTGTTTCAAAGTGCACAATGAGCAAGATGATTCCAAACTTCATTGCACCGGCTACACTTCTAGATTGATGCATAACAAGTGGATCATCGTGTGATTGATGCAATATAGCAAATTAGCAAAGAAACTAATACTTCCTTTATGAGTGGCATAAAGTGCAATGTGCTGTCCAGAGATATTGTACTGACTTATCTTAGAACATAAAAACTTGATCTAAAAACTTTTTCAATGTGCAAAATAAACAAAACAGACCAAGACTTCATTCTTTACTTAAGACATAATAAACACTACCTCCAAAAAAGATTCAATATTCAAAGAAAGGGTTGATAGCTCATCGTGTTATGCAGGTGAAAGTGCATTGTGTCTCGTTAGTGCTTCCCGTCTGTGTTCAATCGGCCGACAATCCAAATAACAGGCTAAATACTATCAAAGTGTAAAGATCTAATAAGGTGCAGAGTGTCCAAACCGAGAACTCTAAAATATTAGGGGTTGGGAAATGACAAGGCATTCATGTTCATAACTCTGTAGGTGTCCATCAAAAATTTCCAAAATCTTTCGGTTAGTTGAGCATGTGTCCCACTTAGGCATGCTGCAATTGAGTTTTGACATTTCCTGATTCCTAAAATACGAAATACAGGAGTTAACCAATAACGCCTTAGACCATTCAATTCTTTACATACACATACTACATGAAACAGAGATTCAAGTTTATAGTTACATAGCCTGCAGTTCGGGGCCTCAGGGCCATTCAGATGGCCATATTTGTAGGCTTTTGGGGGAATCATGCCACGTCTTAGCCCGATTAGGTCTTTTTTCAGGTCGAGACTCAGCGGGCATGATAAATGAGAGGCCCTACCGTTGACCAGTCCAACCCGAACTGCCAAGCCAGGCCTTCCCTGAACAGGACCACGAGCAAGTTATGGGCTCATCGATGGGGTACAGCTTGGTTCCAGTGACAGTGTGCACGGGACCCACATCTGGGCATACCAGTTTCACTTCGGGCGACACAATAAGTATACAAAACAGTGATGGATGGAATGCTTGAATTATTCTCAGCCACTGGTGATCACTTGGACCGCATCCAAACCCATTGTTGTTTTGCACACCATGCCACCTCAGATTGAACCCAGCTATATGCAAATCAGTCTTGACCCTGCTCCAATAGGAAGAGTACGGCCCAAACTGCCAAGCCAGGTCCTCCCTGAACCAGTTCACACACTACCTGGGACCAGTTTCACTCTAGTTATGGGCTCTTAAACCCAGGTACAGCTTGGTTCCAGTGCCACAGAGTGCATAGGACCTATATCTGGACATACCCTTCCCACTTAGAGCGACACAATAAGTATACAAAACAGTGACAGGTGGAATGCTTGAATTAATCTCAGCCACTGGTAATCATTTGGGCGGCATCCCAATCCATCGTTATTTTGCACACCATGCCATCTCAGTTTGGATCCAGCTATATACAAATCCGTCTTGACCCCACTTCAATAGGCTGGCTGAAGAGCCCATAACAAGGGCGAAACCAGTCCTGAGTTGCTTGTGTTCCGGTTTAGGGAGGACCTGGCCTGGCAGTTTGGGCTGGACTTCAACCATAAAGAAGAGGGTCAAGACTGATTTGCATATGGCTGGGTCCAAATGGAGGTGGGATGGTGGGAGAAAAACAAAGGATTGGGATGCGGCCCAAGCGATTGCTGGTAACTGAGATTAATTCAAGCATTCCATACATCATCTTCTTATTTTTGCATTTGATGCCGTATGTGCGCCAGGTACGCCCAGACGTAGGTCCTGGGCTAAGTATACTACTGGAATCAAGCTATACCTGGCTTAATAGTCCATACCAAGGGGAAACCAGTCCTGGGTTGCTTGTATTCCGTTTAAGGGAGGGCCTGACCTACCCTGGCAGCTCAGGGTGAACTGTTCCCATGAGGAAAAGGGTCAAGACTGATTTGCATATGGCTGGGTCGAAACTGAGGTGGCATGGTGGGTGAAAAATAACGGATTGGATAGCCCGAGCGATTGCCAGTGGCTGAGATTAATTCAAGCATTCCATCCATATCCTCGTTGTTTTTTTATACCTTGGTAAATATGGTGCATTTCTACTCACTCTCTTTCAGTCAAAAAAGCACAGTGAGTTGCCCTGCTGCATTACGTTGCATGAATGATTAGTAAGTCTGGCCCTATATGTCCCTTAAATCAGTGTTGACAGAGGGGACCCTCAAGCTAGGTGCTACATTGTGACATCTGGACAACTTATGCAGAGGCCCCTAGGTGTTTCTGAGTATATTACACAGCGAACACAATCAGAAGATATACGAGCCCTAGTGCTAAAGCTCCTGAACTCAGATGTGGTGCATCAGATGATATGATCAGTGTATTGTCTCCCCTCCACACTGCAAGAGCTGTTGCGGTCTCTGGAGGCACGGTAATGATGGTCCCATGATTAAAAGAATGGAGACAGTTGAGCATTAGAGCAGGGATAAGAAAACACAGAAAGTGGCACAAATTGTAAAACCACTGCATCATGTTCATTCTTGATCTAAACACAGATACTTTGGTTAGAAAGAGAGGCCTTGTTGACAACAAGCAGGAACATTGTGCGCAAGGACTCACCCAGCAAGCTTGTGAGCAATGTTTAACAGAAGGCAATTTATGTTTTCCCTAAAAGAGTCTGCAAAAGCCTTCCTCAATAGTTCATCTGCGAATTCCGGCCCTTGATAAGATCTATCATTAAACTAATGATAAACCTGGAGGCGTCATGTCATGAGCTATGCACAGTGGGACGGGGGAGCTCCTCAGGGTGCATAACAGTTTAATTATATAACTTTTCCTATTTTGTGGTTATTTTGTCTCACTGCTTTCATCTTTCCCTTGTTGTGGGTTATTTTAGAATTGTGTGTAAAATAGTGAGCTGATTCCTGTTTAAGGGTAAATGATTTGATGAAGTTTCTTACTTTATGCAAATTTGATCTAATGAAACAGGTCAATCTTCTGTGGTATATTGTGATGCAAGTAATCAAATGCTGGGAATTACTAAAAAAAGATTAAATCATAAAATGGCATTCATTTTTACTTATTAAATAGGCAATTATCAATTTAAAATTGTCCTAGTACCAGCTGTTAAAATAAAGAGACACCACAAAACAAGAACATGTTGCAGGGTAACTTAAAAATGAAAAAAGGACGGACTAGTCTTTGCAATGAAAAAACGGCTCCTTGCTGTTGTGGCAGGGAGAGTGACCTTCTTCACACAAGTAAACAGTCGGTCTCAATTTGCTGCTGCACAGGCTGCTATTGTTATACACAGTCACACATTACATATTACAAAAGTTTAAACATTAAGTTAATTAAAAGTTACACAGTGGTTATAAAATATGAAGTCACTTATGACCCTAAACTTTAGCCTAATTCTTTACACATCCTTTTTTGCAATTCTAACCATGCTGAACAAACTAAGGGCCTAATTTACGTGGCCCCTAGCAGCACTTTTGCACTGCCGGAGAGTCACTTTTTTAACCCTCCGGTGGCACAATGTGCCGCAGCATATTAACAAGATCACGCAAAGCCACCTTACGTTGTTTTTCATAGCCTTGTAAATATGTGCTCCTTCCACGCAGATCACTGAGTGAAAGGGGCGTTCATGTGTGTTGTTGTGGGTGTTCCCACCCTACACACACGAAATCTGAAGCATTCCCAGATGTACGAGGAATTGTAAACCTAGGAATGCTTCAGATTCTACCACCACCCCAAGGGGAGCGTTAGGGAGGTGCAACGAGGAGAAATGTTTCATTTCTCCTTGTTTTCTCCTTTTTCTATGTGTGCTGCATTCTGCAGCACACATAGAAAGAGGATATCGCCTCAAGTAGCATGCAATGCAGAAACCCTTGCACCACTGCACAAGAGTGGCTGCATTGGCGCATCACAGCCCATTGTGGGCCAGAGCAGGGGAAAAGGACAGGAATGTTCCGTATCTCCTAGATAAGGTGCATTCCTCCCGTTTTCTTTTGACACAGGGCAGCGCAGCAAGATTCCTTGTGGCACAACCTCGTAAATGAGGCCCTTTGTTTTCTTCTACTCTTGAATGCATGTGCATTTGAATTGAATGCATTTATTTGTGTTGAATGCATGTGTGGTTGTGTGTGTGCTTTTTCATTGTGCTCCTATGATCTGTTTTCAGAATCTGTACGTTCTTGGCTAATTCAGTCTCCTGCTCCTATTTTCTAATAATTTTTTAATCTATTGAAACACAGAAAACGTGCCTGTGTGCCTGTGTGCTAAGGTCATAAATTCCCTCATTCTTTTCAACAACGAGTTTTCCTTTAACTATGACCTTACAGGTCAAGTGCTCAGTTCTCAAGTAAACTCTTCACCTCTTTTTCATCAGCACGAGTTTTTGGCCTGCACTGCTCTTTCACCGCATATAGCAGTGTGACACCCTTCACTGTTGTCTGCTGTTGTGACGTGTTTTCATATTTCATTTCTTCCATAACATTACCTCTCTAGTTGATATTTAAACTACCGATTTCAAACCTTGGTCTACACTTGGCACTAAAGTGATATGTGTTGCCCACAGCATCTGCTACACATGTTGGTGTCCTAACTGGAAACACCCCTCCGTCTTTGTATCAATCCTTCCTCAACAGGCTAAAACTAATTTGATAGCACAATACACAACTAGTAGGACCACAAGAGCTGGCAACAAGGCTCCCACCAGTCCCGACATCCAGGATTCGACTACGGCAATGCATTCTATGCCGGCACCACCCAAAAACTCCCCCCCAAAACTGCAGAACATCCAGAACGCCTCAGCCAGACTCATCCTGAACATTTCACACCACAGGCACATTCCTGGCCACCTGAGAGACCTTCATTGGCTACCTATCAACAAAAGAATTACCTTCAAGCTCCTCACACATGCCTACAAAGCTCTCCATATCGTCGGACCTGCATACCTCAACCACCACCTCTCCTTCTACACTCCCACTAGGCATCTCCGCTATGCCCAACTGGCCCTGGCCACCATTCCATGGATCCGCAAGACCACGGCTGGAGGAACATACTTCTCCTACCTAACTGCGAAGACCTGGAACTCCCTGCCTCTGCACCTCAGGCAATCACCATTGTTGTTGGAATTCAGGAAGGACCTCAAGACCTGGCTTTTCTACTGAACCTCAGGTTCCCCCCCTCAGTGCCTTGAGACCCTCATGGGTGAGTAGTCGCACTATACAAGAAACCCGATTGATTGATTGATTGATTAAAAGTAAACGACCTAGTTAGCCAATTATCTAGGGTACCTCCTTCATTTATCATTTTCTTCTGTACATTGTGCAAAGTTTGTATAGTCTCTGACAAAGTTACATTGTCCACATCGTCTGTGGGATAAATGTACAGCAAGCAGTTCCTATCTTGGCACATAGTCCTCCTTGCATGGACAATATAGGCCCTTCCTGCTTTCTGCCCTAGTCCATTACTGCATGCTATTTGGCGGGGGAAACCTCTGGCATTCCAGTGATAGGCAATATCTCTCTTAGTAATCATTGTACCAATCCCCACCATTGTGAGATCACTACGTGAGCCTCAGTGATTGTCAAGGATCTCCTGTAAGACAAGCGTTGGTGAGGGGTTTATTGGACGTTCTAGGATGCTGGACAAAGAGGCAAAGATTTTAAACATTACCTCACTATGACAGGGCATCCCCATAACATGTGGAAAAAGTCTCCTTCAAACATTTAGGTTCAGGCAGTCTGTGGGCTCTCCACAATTTCAGAGGCATGATGTAAGTGAGATGGATATATTTAAGTTGAATAAGGTGCAAACATGCCTAGATTTTAGGGTACAGGGTCCATGCATGCATCCCTCCAATCACTATCATCTAGGAGACCCAGCCATCCCTCTTACCTCATTTGTAGGTTTGAGATAAGGTCAGGAGAGTGAATAAACAGTATCTTAAGAATCAGGGAAATTCCTCCTTTCCCCAGGGGGGCGGCCATAAGCATTTGTACGCAAAGCGGGCTATACTCTAGGGCTTCCTAAAGTGACACTCAACTGGCTCAAGAGAGCAGATGTAATTGTAAGTATCAGTAGAACTGAGATTTTTGTAGGTTGAATTCTGCTAAAGCTTTTGAAAGGACTTCATGTGGGCTCACTCCCATACATCCCCTACCTCTCATATTCTGATCAGGTCCCAATTAAAAACCCCTCCAGTAACGCCACATGGCCCAACCAACGGCCTCTCCAAATGGGAGTCTTGGGTATCACCCTCCGGTCCAAGCCGGCCCACAGCATCCAATAATAAAGACACACATCCACCATGGCAATCCCACCATCAAATGTAGATTACACACATTTGCCAAAGGTTTTCTGTAGCAAGGTAGGATCCTTCTGCATGGTTCCACCCACTTTTTGCCTGATGCTAAGCTGCTTGACTAGTCTGACTGAGATCCTGCTAATCAGGACCCCAGTCTCTCTACATTCTCCCTTAAATTGTTATATTCAGTACTTAGGTACATCCCAGATTGGATACTGGGGTACCCTTATCAGTCCCTAGTATATGGTACTAAGGTACCCAGGGCATAGGTACCCCAGAGGTCCCCCATAGGCAGAAGCATGCATTATGCCACCCATGTGAGACCTTTAAAAATGGAACTACAGGCCTGCCATTGCAGCATGTGTGAGCTGGTGCTAGCACCACTTACTAAAGATATAGGTTTCTGACATCTAGGGTCACTGCACTTAAAACCTATAAGTCACCCCTACGGCAGGCCTTATCAATCCTGAAGGCAGGGTACTTGGTTCTAAGTGTGAGGGTGCCCCTGCATGAGTAGGACACCCCAACAGCCTATGGAGTCCATTCTCCCAGGTTGTAAGTGAAGCAGCCATATACTATATAGAGGGGCACCATGTAATTACGCGATGACCATCTTGAAAACGGCTGCAACAAATCCTATCATGTTTGGTATCAAACATGTTGGAATCATACCCCCACGCCGTAAATGGTGTAGGAGGTATGATACCAAGCACTGGAAAAGCCCTCAGTTAGGCTCTCAGTGTTCCTGGTATCAGCCTTCTTGACCCGGAAAGCACAAAATGGTTGCTGCCGACCAGAGACACGATTCTTCCCTCCTGCTGCTGAGCCAAATACGAGCAGGGGAAGGTGGAATAATAAGCTTCCTGTCACAGGGAGGTATGACCACCTATCAGACAGGATTTAGTGCATTGGGGTAGAGTGGATGCGCTTGCCAGAACCTCTCAGTCTGCATGAGTGGCACATTTGGTGTTCCTATGCATAGTCCAGTTCAAACCAGTCCTGGGAGCCGTTGGCTCCCGCTCTGACATGAAATTGGACACATGACATGGGAGTAACCTCCCCCTGTCCAGACCCTCCCCTGGGAGGGTCCTATGAATCGTCCAAACCCTTTCCTTAGGGTTCTTAAGGGCTTACCTGGGTGTAGGGCCCTAGATTCATTGTGGGACAAGAGTCGGATCAGACACCACTTTTACTTCAACCATATGGGCACCCTTGACTTCACTGGAGTTTGTTTGGGCTCGACTTCGTCTCCTCTCCAGTCTGCTGCATTGTCTGTACCTTTGCACCATACAGGAACCTTCCAAGTCCTGTGGGCATCAAAGACACCTGAAGGAATCTCCCTTGGAGTGAATGTTGAGTCACTTCCCTGCATTTGCAGGCACCACGACTAAGTTGACCGGTCTGCTGATCCTGAGCTCCTACTGACTCCGTAAGGTTCTGTAACACAGGTGGTAGTCTTCCACAGCCCGAAGGGCCTACCCTGCCCTCTCACCAAGTTTGAGGCCAGTATCCCTTGTGGGGGTTGCACTAACCAAACCCCTGTGCAGTGTGTCACCTTGCAGTTGCAAAGGCTTGTTGGCTTCCTTCCAAGAAGAACTTCAGGCTCCAAGAAGCCCCAACCTCAAGCACATCCAATGACCAAAATCTTCAGCCTCACCACATTGTGTGCATCGTGGCCAGCATCTTTAAGTAAGCTGCTTGAGGTCCTCGTACGACTCCAGTGCTTCCCATCTGTAGGTCCATTTCAACGTCACTTTTGTTTCTTGTGGGCTCTCTTGATTGCTCGGGCCTGCCGTGACTCCCCTGCTTGTGGTGAGTCTCCTGGACCTTGCTGGTCCCGACGTTGCTCCTTCCTCAATTCCTGCTTTGGTTGCATTTGCCAAGGCTTGTTGGTGCTCCCGCTGGACATGGACCCCTCAGCACTTGACATACTTCATGGGACAGCTTGTGCATGGCTCCTGGTCCTCCTCAGTATCACCTGGTCCTCACACCTGCAGAGTCAAGGTCATCATTACCCATCCTGCAACACCTGACATCGGAGGGCATTCGTCTTCCAAGTTTCCTGATCACTCCTGAGTGACATAGACTCTGTCCCCTATGCTTGCAGGTACCACTCATCTAGAATCCACCTTCAGATTCCACCGGACACTTTCTCCTTCGTCAGCAGTGGCACTTACCTGAACTCCTCGATTGAGTTTTGACGGCTGTTAATTCCGACACCACTTAACACGTAAGCCCCTGGCTTCCCTGGTGTCGGTAACATGGGTACAAGGATAGCCACAGCTGGGGTGGCATTTCAACCTTCTGTCTTCCATGGGATTTCTTCAGGGTCCACTGGGAAGGTCGTTAATCTTTAAAAATCCAACCGCGACTTACATTTTAGGGTTGTACGGAGCATGTGGTTCTGTTCCCACATGCACACACTCTCTGTGGGGTCCCTATCTACTCACCTTGGGTAGTTCCTTGAGTCCCCAGAATTTCTCCATCCTCTCGGCCTTGTCTTGACCCGAGTCGTGGTTCTTATACCACTCTCTTAGTAAATGGTTTGTACTGTATTTCTATGCAAAGTATTGTGTGTATTGTGTTTATCTCAAAGAGATATCTAAACGTGTTAGAGAGAATTCTATAATAAATACATATTTTTATAAATATTTTATGTGCTTCTTTTTCACTTATCTATACTATAAGATTACATTCTGGCGAAACAAGCTGCTTTACACACCGTCTGGACTGAGCCTGAAGGCTGCCCTCCACAGCTACCACTTAGAGTGCTTTCTAAGGTTGGCTAAGACCTCTTAAATCACCATAAGGGTTGTCTGGACTGGTGAAAGGTGCCCACTTACATTAGTGGACATCATATACCAGACCAGGTTCTCACACTTTCCAAGAGGGTTTGTTTGACCACAAGAACGTATGCATTTTGGCCATCTGGCCATGGAACCAGTCCTCCGGAATAAGGAGTGGAAGGTTTTGGAGCACATAGATCAAATGCGGTAATAGCATCATCTTGAACAGTGCGACCCTGTCCAAAATGTTGAGCGATAATTTGACCCATCTATCCAGGTAATTTCGAGTTCTGCACAATAGTGGTCGGAGTTTCAGGCACTATGGCCCGGTTTCAGGGCAATATCCATGCCCAAGTAGTGGAAACTGAGGAGGCATATCGAATGTTTCAGCTGCCAGGTATTATCCCCTCTGTCACCCCACAAGGGGACTCACAGGGATTTGGCAAAATTGACACGAAGGCCAGAATTGGAGTTTTCTGTCACAGAGTTTCTAGTTTACATGGTCATAGGATTTTCATTGCTGTTGTATCAGACAAGTGTAGTTTGGAAAGATCATTTCGTGACAGGATTGAAATGAGCATTGTCCCACTATCCATGCCCCTCACAGAATTGCATCTCTTTCTCAATAGTTCAGTAGTTTGGCATTCATGGGGAGTGGTGGGGCTCTCTGGGGGGCTTCTGTGCTAGCAATATGTGCACCCTTTCAATCATCAAGCATGATGATAGTCAGTCTTTGTCCATAAATGATCAGATCCAATGCTCTAGGAAGATTTCAGGTGCAGAATTCTCTCCTCCTTCAGAGAAGCCAAAAAATTGAGTGCTCTCTTCTACCGATCCTCTACCCTGTCTGTTAGAATCATGGAAGTCACCGGTAGGTGGAAGACCTCAGATCTGAACTCCCATTTCGGGTTCTCTAACGTCGAGAACCATCCATCAGCTTCTGATACTCTGTCAACTGTATCGTGAAGGTCCCATAAAAGAAGAGCCACGCTGGCCTACATTTCTCCTAATTTTGTTTTTGGATCGGTCATACTGGGTTTGTCAAACCGAATGTTGAGGTCACCCTGAATGCATAGGTTGGAGTGTATTTTTATCAGGTTTGAAACTTTATCTAGAAGTGCGTCTGGGAATGTCGCCTTGCTAGGTGGAGGTCTGTAAAGGAGCAGGAAGTTACAAGAGGAAGACGGGTAGGATTGCATCTGGTGAGAAGAGCCTCACAATTCTTTATGGTAATGTCAACTTTAGTGATAGGTAATGTTTGCCTGAACACAACACCTAGACCACCTCCTTTTTGCCTGTACGATTTTGGGTGATTGTTTGATAGCCTAGAGGAATGGCTTCATGCAGGACTGGAGCCATATCATCTCCCAACCACGATTCAGCTATGAATAGTATGTCTGGTTTTGCATCTGTGAGAAGGTCGTAGATGTGATGTTTGTTTTTAGGGAGGGACCGAGCATTTATTAGTGGAGAATTTAGAGAATGGCTGTTGGTGATAGTGAGACTTTGTTTTGTAGAAGAATGATCAGTATTGTGTGGGTTTGTAGCAGGTGTGTTTTTAGTGCCGGCATTAGCTGTATTAGGATAGCAATTGTGTAGCTGTTCTGTATCATGTTCCTCATCCAGTATGCTAAGAAGGCATTTTGATGGGTCTACGTGTGTATGTGGAGGAGATGGTGTTTGAGGGTGAGTTGGTGTGCTGTGTTGTTTTCATGTTTAACATTGTTGTGCAGTAGACATGGGGAAGCGAAGTTGTGAGATGTGGCAAGTCACTTATATTGTTTGCCTGTGTTTAGGGCGGAAGGTGTATGAGTCAGGGGTGGTGGTGCAGCATGTGGGTCATGTAGTAAGATTCTAAATTGTCCAATGGATGAGAGACGGTTAGAAGAGAGTTGCTGTGTTGCTGTATCTGTGTTAGGTGTGGTAGGGGAGAGAAAGCTTGGCATTGGAGTTTGTTCCTTTGTGTGGTTTGAAAGGTAGGTATATGTTTGCATTTTGTGATGGTAAGTATTATGAGGTGTTGTGCTTTGAAGATCTTGTTGTGCTGGTGTGTGTGATATGCTTTGCTTTTGAGGAGTAGTGAAAAGGGGTGCTGGTGTAATTTTTTCATGCAATGGATTTGTATGTATAGTATTGTTTGTGAGAGGAGGTTGTAAAGTAGGGTAGAGGGCCCGACAGACGGTGTCCCAGAATCTCCAGGCATATCAACTTACCTCTCCAACTGGTGGTCACCTCCAGAAGATCTTCGTTCCTGAGCCTGCAGTCTTTTTTGCAACCGTAGAATCCCCATTGAAACCAACTTGGCAACCGATGCCAAACCAGCACCCTGCATCCAGCTGCCCCTGCGGGTGTTCTTTGGGTCCTAAATCGGATCCCCCTTTACCCTGAGCCTAACACCAGGAGCTTGGCTCACACAACCTTGTGGCCTGCTTGTGAACAGCCACCAACCTAAAGCTCCCTTACCATTGGGTATCGTTGGAGCACTCTGCACCTGGTTGCCCTAGAGCCCCTGAGGGTGCTTTGAGAGTATATCCTTGACACCGGGGCAACCCTGGTTCTTACCCCAGAATACCAACATCCAAAATCAAACTCTGCAAGCCACTCAGCCTCAGTGGATATGGTACAGTCAATGTCAGAATCCCATTAGCCTCTATTCCAGGCACTAACAGTTCGATCTCAATTATCAGTACCGACATCCCGGATCTCACTCTCCCTGGCATTTGTAGCAAAGTAAGTCCACTCCGGAGAGACGTCTCTCTGGCATGGTACTCTTGCTCTCCTCAATCTCCTCACTCTCCCCTGAGCTTGCTCTGACTAACTTTGATCCGATTCAGACGATTCAGTAGTAGGAGGAAGATCTCTTTCTGGTGAGAGCATCAAGTTCTGCCCTTTCTGTCGATTCTCTTGTGACCTCAGTTTTATTTCGCAAGATCCGACTACTTTCCACACCAGTCTTTTCAGCTAAGTCAGAGTCTATACCACTTGCAACGTTACCGTCTCCCTCAGAGCCTATTCCTCGGCTTTGTGTAGCGTGACCACCCTCAGCTCGACTTGGTGGTTCACCAGCCTCTTCAGAAACCCCCACAGCTTGGCTTGCCCTCTCTGGTGTTCTTGCAATCACGGGCAGAGTCACTTCAGGGAGAGGAGCTGTTTCTTCTGAGGGTACTGAATCTCTTCGGGTGTGGGATATATGTGTTCGGCACCAAGATCACCTGGTATGGACCTCGCCAACGTGCATCAAGACAGTTCTTCCTAACATGTTTTCAGACCAGGACCCAATCTCCCAGGCCCAAGTCATGGTAGAGGTCCCTCGAGGTCAGTGCACTTGCAGCTTCAACCTGGTGAGACACAGAACGACCCACATCAGCCAATCCTTCGCAATAGTTAAGAACCAAATCATCAGGAATGTTAATTAACACTGGGGATGGCACTGCAGGCAAGCACATCGCACTCCCCATGAGAATTTCATGAGGTGATTGCCCAATCCTCCTGTCTGGAATGCTGCACAAACTCATCAACACCAAAGGCAACGCATCAGGTCAGTTCAGAGGCGTCGAAGAGCACACCTTCGCTATTCTCATCTTTAGAGTCTAATTTATTTGCTCTACCATTACTGACGCTTCAGTGCAATCTCTGATCAACATTTAAGGCAGTGCACAACAGCTTCATGATCTCACTGTGAAAGTGAATTCCTCTATCCGACTTTAATGTAGTTGGAAACCCAAAGCCTGAGATAAGTTCCCTTAGCACTGACTTTGCTACTGTGAGACAATCACATCTTCTTGTCTTCCAGCCACCATGAAAAGATGCACACAACAACCAGAATGTATCTCAAACCATTGCACCTAGGCATCTCAACAAAATTCAACTGTATTCAGTTGAAAGGACCTCCCGATGTGACTCAACGCAACCACAGTTTACTTTCCAGCATTCTTCTGTTGACACATAACACATTAATGGTACACTGCATCAGCAATAACACGGAATCTCGGGTTGAACCATGTTTGCCTGAACAATCTCATCTTTGCATCTCTCCCAATGTGAATTGCTCCATTAATCTGTCTTACCATAGGACTCAGCAAACAATCTGGCAACACTGCTCTACCATCAGTGGAGACCCAAATGTCATCTTCCCTCTTTTCATATCCTGCTCTGATCCAACCAGCTTGCTCCTCATCTGATGTTTCTCCCTGCAGAGCCTGACCTCATCCCAGGTATCTGCGGTGCCTAGCATCATATTGAGTTCAGTTCTCTCTGTGCTCTCGACAGAATATTGCCCATTAAAAATACATATATGGGTTGCACAAAAGCAGATAACTTTATCCGTGTATCGATATACCACAGTCACAAAATCTTCCTTCTTCCAATGGGCAGTACACTTCATGACTGTCACTTTCTTTGGTCGCTGCAAGGCTTCCAACGGTTGTCTCACATACTCCCCATTCTTAAAGAGAGATCTTGATGACGTTAAGAATCCCCTCTGTGACCATAGCTGTCTGAAGTCAAGAACTACACCGAAAGCATACTGGCTATTGGTTAAGATGGTGACTAGGATCTGATCATAAGCAAGGCATTCACGGATTAATGCAATGATTTAAACTACTTGTGGGGAGTATACTCCTTGTGAACAAGTAGCTTACACAACTCCAGATATTGTACAGACAGCAAAGGCTGCTCTTAGGTAACGCTAATTGTCACTTTTGCATGAACCATCAACGAAAAGGATTTGGTCAGAGTCAGGCAGTGGTTCATCTAGACTGGAAGGTCTCCTTTTGGTGCAAAGTTCACTCACATCCAGACAGTCATGGGCTTCACAATCTTCCCCATCAGCATTTGGAATAGGCAAAAAGGTAGCAGGACAACACGGAACACCGCTCAAGGTGACGTTCTCAGCGACCAGCAAAACCTCATCGTTCCTTGTCAGCCTATTATTTGTAAAATGCTGTGTCTTGATTCTCGTCATCAGAAGCTCAACTGAGTGTGGAACATATACAGTAAGAGGATGACTCATCACAATACTCTCACACCTTTCAATGATGATACCTGTTGCAGCAACGGATCGGAGACATCCAAGCAACGCTGAAGCTAAAGGATCTGATGTAGCTCAGTAGTAGTTCACTGGTCTAAAGGCACCCCCATGTGTCTAGGTGAGTACAGCTAGAGCACAACCCTCCCTCTTGCAGCAGAATAGTGAAAATGCTTTGTTGTAATCAGGCATTCTCAGAGCCGGAGCACGACAAAGGCATACTCTCAGCTTCAAGAAGGCAACAAAGCATTTTTTTATCATCCCAAGGTACCGAATCGCTCACATCTTTGTGTGTCAGTCTCTGTAAGGCTGCGCCTTCAACAAGAAATTTGAAATCCAATATCGACAATAGCCAACCATTTCCAAAAATAAACTGACTTCCTTTTGTGTGTTAGGTGCATTCACCTTCATGATTGCCTCAATGTGGCCTGGGAATAACTTTCTCTTGCCTTTCTCAATGCAATGACAGAAGTACTGGACTTCCGTCACGCACTACTGAAGTTTGCTCAGTGACACCTTGTGTCCATTTTCTGCCAAATAGTTCAGCAAGGCAATGGTATCGTCCCTGCAAGCCTCTTCTGTCTCTGATGTAATTAGGAGATCATCTATGTATTGCACAATCACTGAATTCTGTGGCAGTACCAAGCTCTCAAGATTCTTTTTCAGAATTTGGTTAAAGATAGATGGGCTTTCAGTATACCCATGTGGGATATGACACCATCTTAAAACACAATTCTCCAGCTGGAAAGTGGATACAAAATGGCTTTCCACACACAATGAGATTGAGAAAAATGCACGGAACAGATCAATCAAAGTGAACCAAACAGCTTCACAAGTAATGTGAAACAGGATGACAGATGGATTCAGTACCACGGGACAACATGGAATCACAACTGCATTAACCTTTCTCAAATCCTGAACTACGCTATATTTGCCACTCGGTTTTTGCAACCCCATGATAGGTGAATTACATGGACTCCCTATTATCTCCTTCAAGGTACCCTGTGAAATCATGGAATCAATCACAGGTGTGATCCCTGCCACCATTTTTGGGGTCAGGTTGTATTGGGTCATCCTTGGAAATGTAGCATTTGGTTTGATCTGTATATAAACTGGCTCAAATCCTCTAATTAGTCCTATCTCTTCTCCTGTGAAGTTCCACACCACTGGAGGGACGGTGTCTCTCAAATCCCATGAATGTCATCCACTGTTCGTACTGGAAACATGTCTACACAATGGTTCTGGTAAGCCAATTTGAATGCAAAATCGTCATCATTGGTCTGCAATTCGACTCCCTTTGGCATACAATAGATGGTACAGTTCAGATTGCATCAGAGATCACTTCCTAACAAACACTCGAACCTCACACCACAAACTGATGTTGATACTGAAAGGTTCCTATTTTCACTGGTATTTCTTCTATCTTTGGGTTTATCATTCTGTTATTGGCAATTCTTATAACTTGGATCAATTGCCCAGAGAGGGTTAGGTTTGGGACTACTGCAGATCTCAGAGTAGAAAGGGTAGCACCAGTATCAATCAAGAATGTAATGGGATGACTGCCTACATATGCTTCCACATACGGTCCACTCTGGGTACAGTCTTCCTCGCCCCCAGGCACCGTCATTGTAACAGGTTCTGATCGAATCCATCTAGTGTTTTCATAAAGGGCATTTGGTGGTACGTTTGATTACTCTGCGGAAATCTTGGAGGTTGTGGAACCTGACCTAGCTGGTTCTGACTTTGAAGGATCTGGACCATGTCACGGTGTTTATCACATCCGAGACTTACACTAACTCTCCTTCTTGCAACTGATTTGCTGGATTCAATCGACACTCGAGATTCTAATGCCCGATTTTGTGCCAAAAATGGCATGCGTTTATTTTCTTTAGTGTGGCAATGTCTATACCTGTCTTGGGGTCTATAGGTACATCTCTCCCTTTTCCATGTCCAGAATTGTTCAGAGCATTTTGAACTGCTCCTTGGTTATTTCCCTGATTTTGATCTATTGTTCCCCCATTTGTCTGCTTCTGATCTACTCTTTGCGCATTCCTCATCAGGAACAACATCAATTTATCCTTTATTCTGCGGTATTTGAAATTCACCTCATCACTGCAGTACCAGGGATACCATAGAATTTCGTCCACTGGCTCGTTTTGCCAGCAGATGAAATGTTGCTGGATCATAATGATAATTTCTGGTCTCAACCTCATCACACATTTGGAAGCAAACTGTCCGATATCTTTCGGATCAAGAGTAACTAACCCACTGTATTGCTTGAAGGCTTGCAAAAGCCGTTCGTAATAGGCATGTACTGATTTTTTGGGTTCGATCCATTTTAACACAATTGATATCTTGTGGGCTATTTTGGACTGCAACCATGTAATCACCTGTTCAAACTTTTTCATTACCAAGAGTGAAGGACTGTGAGTTATGTGATCTCTGTCTGGTTCAGCAGAAGGCCAATCAATAGCAATTTTACAAGCAGACCATAAATCACTGAGAACCACAATGTCAAACAACGTATTCAGGTCAATCCACAACACCTTTGAAGTCTTTTGCAAAACGATTGACTTGCTTGTACCATTCAGCAGGCTTCTCTCTCAGCCAAGAAAAATTATTAGTGAACACAGCTAGATCACCCCTGCTCCAAGGAACATGCACATACCCTCCACTAGGCACTTCTCACAACAAGTATGCCTCAACTCCTGCTGTTCCGCCTCTACAGTAGGTGGCGTTTCCCCGTCACCTTCCTAGTGCTTTTTTTCATTGACCATCTTTCCTCCTACTTGTCAAGCATACTCCACGCGCTTATCGGTGTGATCAGCTCTGGTATGTGTGTTTTCAAACCTGTTACTCTTTTCTCTTCCACTTCCTGATCGCTGTAGTTCAACCTGTGACATTTTTGTTATAGACAGGTCTGCAACATATTTTTGAGCCAATTCTGTCAATTACTCATGTGCATGTCTCGCTTTATGAGTGACATCCTTCTCCGCAAACAACAGCTCATCCTGCTCATGAGTGTCTATCCTTTCTAAAGCCAAGTTCCCACTGATTATTTCATCCACCTCATCCTTCAACCTCACTACATCCAATAATTTTGCCTTCACCGCAGCCTTGATTGTGCCCTGACTCAACATGCTACTCTGTCCTTCTCTATCAATGCTCTGATTTATTTGCCAAGTCTCTAAATTTGAAGTTTCTAGGATATGCTGATTTCCCGAGGTTCCCTGACCTGCACTTGCTTCCGATATCCTTCCCATGGAACCTCAGACTGGAGCTTCCCACATCCTCAAATCTGAATTCGAGTTCACTAAGGTCACAGATCGTATGGTACTAGATTCAACATGTACTCTCGAAGGATCTGCAGTTGCTGGCAAGGGGGTAATCAATTCTACGGGCACCAGAAACATGGTCTCATTCCCTCCTAAGCCAATTCTCTCCTCCAACTCTGACTGTTAATGACTGGAGGTTCCCACTAAGGTCGAGTCATACACAGAGACTACAGGTCCAATGGTGACTAGTACCGTAAGGGCTTCTGGCAACCGTAAAGCAGCTCTGACTCCACTTGACTCTGCACCACCTACGGCAGATATTTCTGTTCCTTCTACTCCTGTTGAAATCCTTCCCACTACCCGTGCACTAGGGCCTGTCTGTGTCATTACCACTCTTTCCGTATTTGCTGCATTTGCCAGTTCTCGCATCCCTTCCTCTGAATGTGGATTGTAAGGTGGAGGACGCTCTGACAATAGCTGTCATCTGTATCATTCCCATCATTTCCATTTTCTCCTCCATTCCTATCCTGAGTGTCTCCCTCTTTCACTAGCATTGGGTACAACCTATCTCCCTCAATGGTGTCCACTCTCCATGTCTTAAGTTGAGCATCCCATCGCGCATCCTGGTTTGCCTTCATCTCCTTTTTCATCTTTCCTTGGAATCGCTCCCTGTTCTTTGCAAGTGCTGCTCACATCCACACATCTAATACCTCAAACTTTGTAGGTCTAGGTAGAAGTGATAGTGAAGACATCACTCCCCTCAACTGATACAACACCTCTAATCTGAAAGAGCCATAACGAGGAAATGCCATATCACACTTTTTTCTGTGATTTTATTCCAATTGTGAAGCCAAACTATGATATGGAGTCCTACATTTGTTGCCATATAGTGTGCTGGAGTATCCTCGGGCGGTGCTTCCTCACCCAATTGAGTGGCAACTCCCTGATCTTCCTTGAACAGATCTCGTAACACCATAAAACATTGCATGATTAGGTCAATATTTCCCTCCAATAAACAAGGTTTTCTCAATCAATCCCAGCTCAGCGTTACACCAACCAATCAATCCCAGCACAGCGTTACACCAACCGACCTATCGCAGCGCGGCACACTCTGATGACACCTTTCTCTCCTTGCAGCAGCTCACCCTCCTTCATAATTTCTCCGTCCTCGTTCACCCCCACAATCACAACTCCGCAATTGTCTGCCTTTCTAAGAGACCGATAGGATTCAATCGCACAAGAACCTTCACACACAGCTACCCTCATCCTGCGCTGGTCACCTTAATTGATATAGTCCACCCCTGTACACAAGATTTACCATAGGATTCCCAAACATCCCATTCACACAAAGTTCCCTGTCTTAGGCGGAACTGCCGATGATGTCGCACGACAACTCCTCAAATCTGCAATCAAACAATCACAATAACTCAGTGTCTTCTACACCATTTAATATATCCCGGAATCTTAGGCCACTTCGAGACCTGAAACTCAAATGCCGATCCTTGGACCATGTCTGGCCCAAAACCACATTCACTCGACTTTCACACAAACTCAGCCAGACATCATATAACCATCACACTCACACAATCTAACACATGACGCATCCCTATTAATACTCACTTCTCGGTTCGCCGCTGTTCGCGCTGCACCATTAAAGCTCAGTCGGTCTCCGCTCTCGATCATCAGGCTCTATTTTGGGGCTCTAGGTGTCATGTTCTTCTCTAGATTTTTATGGATTCTCCCCCGCTTCATGTGACAACTATACTACTCTATAAATCAACAACAAGAGAGGGAGGGAAGTTACTGGAACCACTCTTAATCCCCCCTGGATTGTATGAATCAAACAACAAAAGAGTGAATCCTGAATTCAGAAAGAACTAGCTCAAGAATAGTGCTCACTGTGTTTTAAAAGAACCCTCACTCACCAACCTGGTTGGTGACATGCTTCATCATTGGGTTTCCACCAGAGAGGCCGAGTGCCTCTCCGGTGTGCTGCGATGCCTGAACTACAGCGGAACTGGTTTTTTGGGGGAAGACAGTGCAGGTAATGTGAAAAGTGAAGTTTAAAAAGGTGTCACAATTTTACCCAAAAACGATTTTAATGGTGGAAAACTGGACACAGTTAAAAGAAAGTGTCAGATGCGTAAAAACTAGTTATAATGGGCCAGTTGCATCCTAGATTAAGTGAGAAGAGGTCCACATGTTTCTGCTTCTAAAGGAATAAACGAAGCATTCGTCAGGACCTGGGGGGACTTCCACGGCAGTGTACGCACGCTAAGGCGCACCCTAACCTGTGGAGTCTTGGACCGTTTAAACTTACGGTTCTAAATGGCAATCAGGACTTCTGAAAAGCTTTAATTTGTGAAGTACTAGTACACCTCACGGCATGAGTCCTGGTGGGGGGCGGGACTTGTAGTCAAACATTCGTCAAAGTTTTCCGCCCGCCCGGTACCTGTCTTTACCCTCCGGAGGACTCGGACGTGGTAGTCACCCCAGGTCCTGACGAATGCTTTGTTTATTCCTTTAGAAGCAGAAACATGTTGAACTCTTCTCACTTAATCTAGGATGCAACTGACCCATTATAACTAGTTTTTACGCATCCAACACTTTCTTTTAACTGTGTCCAGTTTTCCACCATTAAAATCGTTTTTGGATAAAATTGTGACACCTTTTTAAACTTCACTTTTCACATTACCTACACTGTCTTCCCCCCCCAAAAAAGCTCTGCTGTAGTTCAGGCGTTGCAGCACACCGGAGAGGCACTCGGCCTCTCTGGTGGGAACCCAATGATGAAGCATGTCACCATCCAGGTTGGTGAGTCAGGGTTCTTTTAAAACACAGTGAGCACTTTTCTTGAGCTAGTTCTTTCTGAATTCAGGAATCACTCTTTTGTTGTTTGAACTATACTACTCTGCTACCTACTGAAGGAGCCGGGTTCCAAGTTCTAGATCTGCCCTGGAACCCCAGGTCAATGGCACTTTTTGTCAGCATAAAAGCGTGGAGTGGAGAGAAATCCTTCGCCAGTCAATCATTTCAGTTCCAATTTACCATGACTCCTACGAATCACAGACTCCCAATGAAGTTTATTCAGTTTATTACAAAACCAAGAACAGCTGGACATATAGCACCTCAAGGTGAGGGTGTAGAAATACATCAGAACTAATACAAAGCCAAATCTACAGATGAAATGAAGGCAGTGCAACATGCACAGAATTATTAATTTGAGGATCAAAATACAAAAGATGACTGAGCAAACATCGAGATTCCCCTTCATTGGAAGTTTGTGGGTATAAAACATTAATCTGTCCCTACACTACCACCAGTGTGACATCCCTACATAGCATTTCCCAAGGCAAGATCCATTGAGGTGTCAGTGTGTGAAATCTTCCTAAGAAGTCCCTTCACATCAAATGGGTCAAGTAGCATAAAGCTGCAGAGCTCGTATTAAGATGCTCTCTCTCTCAAGGCAAGGTAGAAGTCCCCGGACACTTTCCTTAACTTCGATACATCAATGCCACAGGTAGTATCCCAAGATGCATTGCTGCATCACACCATCTAGTTAAGCCAACCCCCCATATATGATTTTCCATTAGGCTGCGATGCTTCAAGGCCTTGGCGAGATGACCATGGTTCCCAGGCTTGCTCCGATGAAAAAGTACAACAGTTCTCCATTATCACTATCAACTCTCAATGTATCCTCGTCTCCCTAAGCCTAACTCCTAAAACAAAGACATTATTCTAGCTAACAAGGATGATTCTTCCACCTGCAACAGAAACGTGAGAAAGAACAAATCTAACATGCACATGAAATTCAACTATTAAATCTAATGCAAGAGCTTCCAGGGAAAATGCATTTCAGGCCTACAGAAATAGGGCAACATAAGAAATAGCACACAGGCCTTATGAAATTAGGTATAAATGAACACTTTTTGCTAAGCACTTCTATAGCAAGCCGTTACATAAGCACAACAAATGCGTAAATGCTGTAAGCAGCATACACAGTTTTGGCATATTCACATATTTACCATTACTGGTAGACCTGGAAATGCGTCAAAACGCTACGCCCATTCAGGTGAGGAGAAATATCCTTATTTTTCCTCTTTTTTTTCTCTTTCTAAAAGAAGAAAATGCCCCTGAAGATTGTTTTTGTGCAGGAAGGCGTCCTTTCCTGCACAAGCAATCCTGCCTGCAATGCAGGCACCCTTGCACCAGGGCGCAAGGGTGCCTGAGTTGGCGCTAGGCAGCACATTGTGCGCCAGCGCAAGGAAAGGACAGGAATGGCCCGTTTAATGTTAAGTACGGGGCATTCCTGCCCATCCCTTTCACGTAATTTAGGGGCATATCAACAACAACCGGCGATAATTATCTCTAAGCGCACTTAGCGCTAGGATAATTATCACCAGCTAGCGTGAATTTTTATGGCTGAGATAGCATGCTATTAGCAACGCTTATCTCAATAGCGATAAAAATCCTCACGCTAACAGGCTAACATGAGATTATCGCTGGAAACCCAGCGATAATCTCGCGTTACCTTGTTGATAGGGACAGGCAAATTTAGCCATGATATCCTCCTTCCATAGGATATCATGGCTAAGTCAGAAAAATACCAGACGTAAAAAAGCAGCGTTAACCGTGGTTAGCGCTGCTTTTTTTGTCTCTAACAGGGTTAGCGACATTCTTGATAATAGGAGAAATGTCGCTTAGCGACATTTCTCCTATTATTTTACTCTGGAACGCCCCCTTTGCATCTCATTAGAGATGCAAGGGGAAGCGTAGAGTAAAAGGGTGCTAACATGCAAATTTGCATGTTAGCACCCTGTTGTTGATAGGGCACTAGTTTTATCTCTCCTTTTTTGGCTTTTAAAGCCAAAAAAGCAGAGATAAAGCCCTTGTTGATATGCCCCAAGGTGACTTGCTGAGCTGCGTAAAAAAAATGATAAACCTGTCCCTCATGGTTTACTACATTTTTCAGGGTTAAGCAACTCCTTTGTTAGAGAGAGTCGTCGATTTCTGGCGAGTGACTCCTTTTAGGTTCCCCTTTGTTGAGTGAGGGTCCTATTATCAGACTTTCGAAAACGACTTCGAGCTATAAACAAAGATGTGGCATTATTAAGTAAAAAAAGGCCAGACTGAGAACTAAAATCACCCTTACTAAAATGGTCAAATCAGTCCCACAATGCAGGTGACTTGAGTAGGTTGGGAGATTTTCATGGTTAGGTCACGGCAGCCCACCCGGCTCTGACAGGAGCCTCAAAGCCTGCAGCCCGAATGGAAGAATGGCCTGTCCGGCAATGTTAATAAACATAGCTTTATGTGTATACGCGGAGCATTTACTCACAAAACCAGGATTTCCCCTGACCTCAAATGTTATCCGGATGAATAAGCAAAGAAGGACATACACCAAGCTTGTTTTTTCAAGTACAATGAATTTTATTTGAAAAAACAATCACTACAGGAAGTACAGCAGCATGACTTCAAAAAGAGATCTTTTGGCTCAAACTGGTTCTTTGTAATGTGAATATTCGCCATGGTTAGGCCTGCAGTTTGATAATAGTTAGCAATTCTCTATTTCCTCAAATTATTGTTTGCGAGATGCCTTTATTTCGGAAACGGGCCATAAATCTTGGAGCCCTTTTTGCATGTTTGGCTCTCGCTCCAGTGACTGATTCCGTCCCAGTGTATGACCCTGCATAGAAAATGAAGCCTGCAGCATGTTGATATTCGCATTTGAGTAGTTATGCGTGGGAAGTGGAGTAAGGGCAGAACATTATACTGCAAACAAGCTTTGACAAAGCCAATAGTTCTGGCTTGTTTAGGTGTTCTTTGTTGTAATGACCATATGTTGTTGTGTAATATTTTGAATGCCCAAACAGAAAACATAGGGATACAGACACTAATGGGTGAATATTCACACACATGAAGACGTACATACATTTAAACAGCACACATAGGGGTCCCTGCAGGCACAGATTTGATTGATGGCTTTGGGGTTGTATACAAGGATGACCAGATGGCTGGCTATCTCTAGATGCCTATAACAGTAGAATGGGTGGCTAGATAGATGCATGTGGTTGCCGAGCGCCGGATGAATGCAAGTGTGGGTAGATGGATGAGTGCTTGAGTGTGGGTGGATGATATGTCCTTGGGTGATGGGGAATGATGGATGCATGGAATGAGTGGATACATGCGTAAGTGTGGGTAAATGTGTGTTGAAGGATGGATGAATGCCGGTGGATAGAAGGATAGAATATTACATGGGCGCATATGTGTGAAGAGCAGGGCGATTTATACAGATGAATTGGTGAATAGATGGGCACAGAGTTGTGGTTAGCAGGATGAATGACTAGGTTGCCTTGAGTAAATGGGACATTTTTGCTTGAGAAAAACAATTATTTTGCTCTTTTACTAGTCTTGACAACAAGCTTACATCTATGGTACTACATAACATAACTTGTGTATTTGTAAAGCGCACATTCACCCATAAGCATCTTAATACTGAATAACATATGTTTATTGTTAGCCAACAATTCCCATTTTCATCAACCTCAGATGGATGAAAGGCTGAGTGGAGTTTCTGGGATTTGAACCTCTGACCATGAGGTCAAACACAGGCCCCTGTTGTGGACGCATTAGTCCACTGAGCCACCAGACTAGACTATGAGCCCTCTATAGTCTGCAATTCAGTCCTTATTACCCATTGACTGATTGCTTGGGCGGTGAGTCCTGCCCTGTGTAACTGCTCTGCATTTGCTGCCCCCAGACCGTAGAGACATATGAAAAAGCAAAATAAATTATACAGTGAGCTAACAAGGCTCCGCTCTATACATTTACAAATGTTTCTTGTAGTGGTTTTAAATTTTTTTCCGATATGCGACATTTAGTAAAGTAAAATACATCTGCACAAGGCATTCTGGGACGAACAAACCCAATCCCATTTGAAAGGTGGAGACACTGGGATATGTTCACAAGAAAATGACGCACTGTGGTGCTGCAAGCAATTTTGCTGCGCTGAGCTGCATTAATTTTTAAATGCAGGAATGCACCGTATTTACAACAGTACTGCGCATTGCTGTACTCACCCCTGCGCTGGGACAAAAAAAGCAGCTTAGTGCCAGCTCAGACACCCTTGCACCTGATGTAAAGGTGTCAGCGTTGCAGAGATAAATGTTGTTGTGCAGGAAGGTACACCTTCCTGCACAACAACAGTCATCAATGGCGTTTTGCTCTTTCTAGAATGCAGCACACAAAAAAAGTAATAAAACGAGGAGAAATAAAATGCATTTCTCACCGATCAGTCTCTCTTACGCCTCCCCTGGGGAGGTGTACGTTTTTGGCGCTGCCTCAGATTTACAGATCCTTGTGAATCTGGAGCAGTGTCAGAAAGCAGTCAGTGTTGCGTTGGAAAATCCGCAGCAACATCCATTGCACGCCCCTTTGCCGCAGAAACCCGCATTGAGAAGGACCATATTTACAAGGTGGCGTTGCAACGTAAAGAGGCTTAGTGCCGCCTTGTAAATATGGAGTAGTGCACACCGCCACCGGAGCGTCTCAAAAAGTGATGCTCCAGTGGCGCAATGCCCTTGTAAATTTGCCCCCCACTGTGTTCTGGCCAGAGCCCCATAATCTTGCACTTCTGACCCAACAGAAGGCGGGTCAGACAAAGCAAGGTAAAAAACACTGAGAACCTGTAGCGCCCAACTATGGAAGTATATGGAACAAGCACCCAGAGTACAAACAAGCAAACTCAGATTCAAGACAGAGGTAATCCGTGCACTTCTCAGAAAAGCCTCTTAACAGGAAAGCTGATAGCAGACCACCCTATTTATAGCCAAAAAAATGCTGCGCCCAGTGAGGAGCAACAGGCCGGGCACTCAGGAATTAGCATTTCTATCTAGGATGTGTTCCCATATTATCTCCATTTAATAACACTGATGATATATGTCCCGGGCCGCAAACTAAAGCAGGGGTATGAAAATGGACGCTGTGCAAGAATAAGCGTGGGCAGCAGAAGTATACATGTAATCGACAACATGCATACAGTTTGATGCACCTTACTGATACTTTTTTGTGAATGTACTGAAAGTCAGGAGTACACCGTAAATCATCAAAGATAAAAATGACTGAGCCTAATGCGTCACTGGGAGGCACACATTATAATACAGGAGTCACTCTCGAAAGATAAACTCGGGCACACAAGAGCCTGGCTCCTCTGCTGTCACAGGCATGTCCAGGTTAATCCTTCTCCTAAATGTCGTATTTATGTGATTTGTAACACAGAAAAGTGCAGAACACGTTCAGCTTTAAGGTGCACATACAGCAAAATAAAAATTACAACTGACATTATTAAAACACCAACAGAAATAAACAAGTTAACATATAGAGAATCAGACAGCTAGATAGAATACGATTTCAATTTACACTTGTAACAATAGAAAACAGTAATGTGCAAGTGATAGATAGGCAGCACAATTTGGAGCTTGCCACCTGCCACCTTCACCAAACCCCATCTACACTTAAAGCTAATGAACTTCGGGCCAGGTTTTTTCAGGCAACGCAGCAAGACAACTTGCTGCGCTGAGCGAAAGGGGGAGGGCATATCTGTTAAGATATGGCTTATTCCTGTCCTCTGCCATCGCTGGCGCACAATCTGCAGGCTAGCACCAATGCAGGTACCGTTGCGCCATGGAGCGAGGGTGTCTGTGTTGCAGGCAGGACTGTTTCTGTGCAGGGAATGGACATCTTACTGCCCAAAAGCAATCCTGAGAGGCATTTTTCTCTTCCTAAGCGTGTTGCAGAATGCAGAATACTTTGAAAGAGGAAACAATGAGGAGTGTTGAACCTCTGGTGGAAAAGTGTACAATTCTGATGCAATCCCAGGTCTACCAGTGCTGGTAAATCTGGAAATGCTTCAGCATACATGGGCAACTTGTGTGGCAACTTTGCGTTTCTCCAGATTTACCAAGCCACACAGGGCAATGCAAGGTGGCCTTGCATAGCTTGGTAAGTCTCATTCTAGGTTTTGCGATGCCCTGCACCGCCTTGTATGGTGTAAGGGCGACGTAAAACCTTAATAAATCTGGATCTTGGTGCCCTTGGTGGAGCATGATGCCATGAGTGGCTCTGGAATCGAACAAGGCAGTTTAAAAATGCCTGTACTATACCTTCACAGTGATTAAAAAAGGAAAATTGAATTAATCCAATCATTGACTGGTAGCCAACCAATGACCTCACTGTGCTTTGACTAGTTGTCAGGTGGTCAAAGTTCTTAAGCAGAGCACAATTTGAACCGGTCAATTATCCTTGCTATACTGAGACATATTAAAGTAATTTGTGACACACATATTAATCTGTGACACACCTTGACATGAGCCCAGTTAAATGTGACTCAGCCATTCCTCACTGAGCCTTCTAGCTGTGGCAGCACACCAATTTCGAAGACTGATTAAAGCAAGAAAGCAAAGTCTTGCTTGCATGTAAACATGGGTTGTTTTTAGTCATCCAATGCCTTCTTTCTTGCAAACAGGCAATAACTCCAAGACCACCCCCTAGACTCATCATGTTGCAGAAGAGAAGACCCCACATGTCCACAAGGGCACATGCTGTGAATGTCAAGACATGCCAGACTCAGCATCTTTCTTTTACAAGACCATGGCGCTATCCAGAGATAAAATGTAACTCATAAGTACATCAAAGTTATTTTAACGTTATTGGTTATTTTTCGGGTAGATGTCCCAATATTATATAGAGAGAGCCAAATTTAATGAAGGAGCCTTCAATGGCAGGTGGTTGCCATTAAAAAGACAAGTGAGTGAAGAAATGCAAATGGAATAAAGTATACATTTATTCTGCAATACCAGGTGTTTGTTTACTGTAAGTAACTGGCAGATTTGGGGCTGTCAAAACACACTACTGGGGCTGTGTTATACTAAAGCAGCAGAGCCCCTCTTTGCATTACGGCGCACGCTTAACAAGGTGCGCCGGGTATAAACAGGGAGCGTGCACCCTACTACATATAATGTGAAGCCCTCAGGACTTCCTAAAACTTGTGGCTCCACTTGGGGCAGCACATTTGAAAAGGCTGGAGTGGCTGTTTGAAGCAGTGTTGGACCTGAAACCCTTGTTGTGGCTTTCCCCCAACATTTACCCTTCAATACTCATGTTTTTGCTGACTTTGTTTCGCTGACCTTAGGAATCTGTACTTTACTACTGCTAACCAGTGTTAAAGCAGTTGTACTCTCTCCTTGGAACGTGGTAACATTGGCTTCCACCCAAATGCCACATTTAATTTACTTAAGTCACTAGTAAAGTACCACTACTTGTGCCTGGGGCCTGTAAATTAAATGCTTTGTGCCTTTCACTTAAGTAGCCCTTTAAACATTGCAGCCTGTGTGCGTAGTTTAAACTGCTTTTTCGACCTGGCAAAATAAACCTTTCTACCAGGCCTAATCCCTCCTTTTAATGCATGTAAGTCACTCCTAGGGTAGGCCCTAAAAAGCCTATAGGGCAGGGTTCAGTGTATCTGAACAGTTGAATATGTACTTTGTAAGAAATTAGGTTACTGGTTGATGGGGGGAAGTGAAAACCTTCTCAAGCAGCAACCACAATTCTTTTAAGGGTGAGGTCACAAGCAAATCCTAAATTAACCTGTGCTCAACCTTCGGGTAGCTTGGCACAGAGTAGTTAGGCTTAACTCAGAGGCAGTGTGTAAAGTATTTGTGCAACATTTCAAACAGTAACACAGTGAAAACAAACCACAGAAAGGCTCCCTCATATAATTAGAAAAATAGGATATATTTTACTAAATAAAACAAGACCAAAACAAGACAAATCCAATCAGTGGAACTGGAGATATGCAGGCTCAATAAGTTAAGTAAAAAAATAGATCCAAAATGCACAAAGTGCCAACTATGAATATCTGGTCACACCGGACTTGGACTAAAGCTCAAGTTCAGGCTGACCCCAAAGGAGTGTGGGCCGGATACAGGGACACAGTTAAGCCCACTGAACTAGAGTACCTTTAATCCTGGTTGCTGAGTGTTGCAAGGTCCCCTAACAAGGATGCATTGTGCACCTGAGGTGAAGAATTAGTTCCAAGGAGTTGTGAGGCTGTAATGCAAGGTCCTGCATCATCGTCAAGGATCCCTTTGATGAGTGCTTGCGATGTAAAGTCTGGTGTCGAGGATGCATCGTGCAGCCGAGGTGATGCAATGGTTCAGAGGAGCTGCAAGGTTGCGATGCAAGAAGCTCCGTCGTCATTGAGGCTGGCATCGACAAGGGATGTGTGATGTGAGGGCCTACAGCAGGGATGCGTCTCACAGCAGTGGTTCTAATGCGGGCTGCGAGGTCGATACACTTATGAGTCCTCGCAGCAGAGTTGGTGTGTTGGTTCTGCTTGGAGTATGCCACACAGCAGAGATGTGTTGGTTTTGCTATAAACACAGATGGGCTGGCAAAGCACCTTCAGGCCCACTTCCAAGGGTCTAAGACTGGGGTGGCACCACTTTGCAGGGTAGAACTCACAGTTACATAGCCCAGGTGCTGGTTACAAGAGACTAGCCCTCAGAGTCACTCTGGTGGTCCTCAGTACAGGTTGCACATCCAGTACTTCTTACCCAGGCAAGAGGGTAGCTGGCAGCAGGTATGCACAGCAGACAGCAGTCCTTCAGGACAGTAGTCCAGCAGACTGGCAGTCCTCTCAGCAGCACAGTAGTCCTTCTTCCGGGCAGAGATGTCCACAGGTCCAGTAGTGTACTGAAGAGTTGGTGTCTGAGGTCCAGTATTTATTCCATGTGCCTCATCTGAAGTGGGAGAAGTGCGAGAAGCTTCTAGAGGTTTCCTGTCTCCCCTACCGTGGCTACAATTTAACTATAGGGAGTATGCAACCCTTTGTCTGGAGGCAGGACACAGTCTAGTCAAGTTTAGGGAGGACTGAGGCCAGCTCAACCCTACCATCCTGCCAGTGATGGCCCATCCAGGCACCCCTAAGCTCTCTATTGTGTGTGGCTATCTACGAGGAACACACAAAACCTAACTGTCAGCTACATCCAGTCATCCAGTCATGTGACCCAGAGATAGGATACAGGCACTAAATGGCTGCAGCAGAAAAATGCCAAATTTCTAAGTGTCATTTTCAAAATTGTAATGTAAACTCAGACTTTACCATAAAAGAGGATTTTTATTACAATCCAAAGACATCAAACCTGCTCAATGTGGAAGTTATAGCTTATTAAATGTAATAAGGTCACTTCAATGTTATCCTATGGGAGAGGTAGGCCTTGCAGTAATGAAAAACGAAATTAAGAGTTTTTCACTACTAGGACATGTAAAAATTAAAAGTACATGCCAAACGGTTTAAATCCACTGCACCCTGTCTTCTGGGCTGTCCAGATGCTACCCGAGGGGGGGACTTATATTTATTAGAAAGGAAGGTTTGAGCAGGTATAAATGGCAGTTTAAAACTGCTCACAGAGGCTGTGATGGCAGGTCTGAGACATGATTAAAGGCATGTTTAAACCTAACTCGGTGGCACAATAAGTGCTGCAGGCCCACTGGTAGCATTTCATTAGGGAAGTATATGTACAATAAATATGCCAATTGGGTATAATCAAGTGCTGCCATGTTTTAAAGAGTAAGCACATGCACTTTAGCACTGGTTAGCAATGCTAAAGTGCACAGCAAAAACGAGATCAGCAAAAGTGGAGTAGGAAAGCAAAATGTTTGGGGGAAGACCGTGCTAAGGCTGACATGTCTAACATACTTTTAACTTTTACATGTCTGGTAGTGAAAAACTTTTAAATTAGTATTTCACTACTGCAAGACCTGCCTCTCACATAAGATAACATCGGATTACCTTATTACATTTAATAGTGATAACTTTCAATTGGGAGCAAGTAGGAAAGTCAAGTTTGTTCTTGTAATTTAAAACCCTCTTTAATGGTAAAGTATTTTAAGCCACAATTCTGGAAATGGCACTTTTAGAAAGTTTGGGAGAAGAATAAACAGCTGGCGTGCACTCAAATTTTTGAATTAGTACCAAATTTAAAACAATTTTCAAAAACTTCAATTATACTTGGTGTGCTGACCCTGAGGTGGTTCCACCCGCCACCTGAATTCAAAAGCGTAAGAGACTAGATGCGAAATGCACTAGACAGGGACTGCACTACTCTTGAGACTCAAGACTGAGTAAAGAACAAGTTAAACATCATTTATCAATTTAACAAAACATTGAAATGTGTTCATCATCAATCCGCCAATGATCATTTATAAATGAAAGTAGCGATTCATCATTTCTTCTTGTCAAAGTGTTAATTTATTCACACTTTTACCAAGGTCAAAACGTACCAAAAAATCATGTTTATACAGTGCTATAATACATATAATCTAGCTTGATCTTCCCAATGCATTTCGGGCGCAGTATTCGCCCTTCTTCAGGGAATATCTGGAAATGAAACATCAGTCAATCATATGCAAAATCATTAAAGGACTCACAACGCAAAAAGTATTCGGAAGGCAATTCTGGCGTCACACGGGTGTAAGACAAGATGAAAAATTAAAAATTGAAGCCACTAAGTTACATCACCACCAAGTTGGTGGGGGTTCTGGTAAGTATATACAAAGAGGAGGGGTGGTCCCAAGCAGAAGAGCAACGCGATTAAAAGCGAAGGGGAAAGTGCAACACCGTGTGCCAATGAGCGTAATCACACATAGAAAATGTGAAAAAAGTAAAAACCGTCACCAAACGAGAAGGCAAATAGTTACCTGAAAAAGCTAGTGTTACTGAAAGCTGTCCGGAATTGTAAGCATTACAGGAAGCAATCTAAAAAGAGTGAAACCTGTGTCTTATAGATGATCAGAATGAAATATGAGGCTGTTTATGGCGTGAAACAAACTAAAGGAGGCTTACCGAAAGTTCTATCAACTCTAGCGTACACTCGACAACAGTCGGTGACTGTGTTTACAAACGCGAAGATGCGGCACAATGTTGGAGAAGACAAGAGCCTGCAATAGTAGATACGGGAAATTCAATTCAACACTATGTTCACTGAACGGGGCTGTTAAATGCTTTAGCAAAAGTCACCCATGTTACCTTAAGGTTTGTATCCGTGTCTGTAAAAGGAATCCGTATGTACGTCAAGCAGCGAGAAGTTTTCCCTCGTGAATTCGGTGTGATGAGGGTGCACGAGTGGGAATCACAGAATTAGAAAGCGAAGAGGGGTTTATAACGCGCGGGGCCGGGAGAGGCCATATTAGGTTGGGAAATGTGTCGGAAAGTGAAAGAGGCCAGTATTCAAAGGCGTAATTGAAAAAATGAGAAAGAGTAAAAAAACCAGAGTGAAAGACACACCTGTGCTTTGAAATATCCACATAAAAGTGCATGCACAAATTTTGAAAACAATGAGCGTAATCCTACCTATTTACAATCTAATAAAAGATGACAAATGATAATCCCTAAAGTGACATCCTGCTTGTTTATAATATGCATCAACAAGAGGTTCCGACAATATCACTAACAATAAGAGCATTTCTAATAGCAACCTGCCTATTTACAATCTAAATGAGAATGGAAGTTCTAACAATGTGTCTAACGAATGACACCATCACACATATAAAGTGTGTTAAATACATGAGTGAAAACAAAAATCTTTATTGACAACTGAAGAAGTGAGATTGACCAGTCTCTAAATACAACGTTATGTATCCTAACTGTTGCAATCAACGTGTGAGTGTATGGAGCAAAAAGGTAGGGTATACTATGTGTAGCGAAGAGTCCACAAGTGTATGAAGGGAAAGAGGGAACCAAACTCCATGAACAAATATAAGAATGTGTTCGTGCTCTAATGCAAAATAGGGACTGCTATGTCCCTTCCCCTTTTTTTTGACATTACAAGACGGAAGTAATTACAGGAAACATGCAAATTCAATTTTATCATTGAGACCCTTGGGACTCAAGGTATTCAGATACCGAATCCAGAAGGACTCCCTTTGGACAATGAGTTTGCTCATATCTCGGTCATTACAGCATTTAATGACTTCGATCACACTGAATTTCAGTTGAGCAATCGTGTGATGTGAATCGCACCAATGACTCGCCAATGGTGAAGATGTAGATTTAGTACGGATGCGACTTTTGTGCTCCGTAATGCGAGTACGTAATGATCTCTCAGTTTTGCCTACATAATATAGGCCACAAGGGCATCGAATGATGTATATGACATTTGGGGTGTTGCAATTGGCAGTGAAGTTGAATTTAACCGGCTTGCCCGACCAGGGGTGAGCCATAGACACACCTGTAATGACATTATTACAGTGTGAGCAATTGTAACATCTAGACATCCCTTTAGGTGCCACATCAGCGATGGGTTCTCGTTTCTCGTCAAATTCGGGAGGCTCGCACATTTGACGCCACACAGGGCTCAACCACGCAACAATTACGACAATTGGAATATTTGATGCGCCGCGAAATCAATCAGCGACTGCATGCCACGACTCTAGTACAGTACCACAAAGCCAGCAGGATTCCGAGAGGGCTGAGACTTCCACTAAGGCCCATGATGTTTAAGATGAATAAAAAATTCATGGAAAAGTGGTACTCAATACTCAATAAATGCTCACTAGACTTAATTTTATTGATTGTGGAAGAATTTTCTAAAGTCTTGGCTGATCTTGAATCAGAAATTTCTGAATTACAAGATTCTTTAAAAAAACATATGACTGGAGAAGACTGGTCACACTCCCTTGAAATAATCAACAATAAGCTGGATGGTTACGCCAAGGAAATCCACGAACGCAAAGTCCGCAAGTTTAGGCGGGACACTACTGACTATAAACTCGATGAAGTTTATTCCTGGGCGGAAGTCTACGCCCAGAAACGAACATTTGCTAAATCAGGAGACGCCTCATCTGAGGAGAGTGTAGCTTCGGTAAGTGATACCCGCTTAACTAGACCTCCAGTACCCTCTTCAAGTGAGTCAGGGACTTCAGCAGTTCCATCAACCTCTAATACTAAGGTTTCTTTTTTAGAAACAAGCCCAGCAGCCAACAGTCCACCGACGAATCAATCTTCCCTCGATTCAATCCCAGCAAAACCCGCAGAGGTAGCGGAAAGTACAAAAACACAAAGTACAGGCAGGAGACAGAAAAAACATTAGTTGTGAACATCTCTTCCTCTAGTTTGTCAGATTCTCAAATTGCTTTTCTTAATAAGGGAACATCCTTTGTTCCCACTTATCACACCACTTCATTTCAATCGGAGGTTGAATTTTACAAATTTATGAGAAAACTAAGATTGCGATACTTCTTCTCCACCCAAATTGTCTCCGCTCCGATAATGAGTGAGATTGAATACAAGGAGTTTAAACCCAAGAGCACTTTTGTATCTCCTGTTTCGCATAAAGTACTAGATACTTTTGAATCACTGGTCAAACATGATTTATCACATCTTAGTATACCCTCGAAAAAACATCAGAATTTGACACCACAGTATAAAACAGCATTGAAAAGCCTGAGAAATAACTCCTCCCTCACATTCCAAGCGGCTGATAAAGGTGGTGCATTGGTTATAATGGACACAAGTTTTTATGAAACTGCAATCAATGAAATGCTGTCTGATGAGTCCACTTATGTTCCATTACAATCGGATCCCACAGTTGAATTTCAGGACATCTTGACCACTATTCTTAAACATGCTAAAGACATGGGGTGGATTAACACTAAAACACACGATTACTTGTACAATGAACATCCGCGTAGACCTGTCATCTACGCACTCCCTAAGATACACAAACGCCTCATCAATCCACCGTTTCGACCAATAGTATCAGGGTGTGATTCTATTCACGACCCCATTGGTCAATACTTGGATTACTTCATGCAACCATTTGTTCAGGCTGGGTCAACATATGTACAAGATACCACACACTTTTTGAAAATACTCAATGACCTCAATCTTCAGAGTTTTGATGACATATGGTTACTTACAGTTGATGTTGTTGCCTTATACACTTCGATCCCACACTCTGAAGGCATTGAAGCTATTGAATGGGCACTTCTCCAAATGGACACCATTCAGGCTAACAAAATTTTTCTTTTGGAACTCTTACATTTTTGTTTATTTCACAGTTATTTCAAATGGAAAAATAAATTTTTCCTCCAAACCCACGGAACATCTATGGGTTTTGCGGGAGCTCCCAGCTACGCAAACATCTATATGATGAAATTTGAACAGGAGAACATCCTTAATGACAATGAATGGACAGATAATCTCGTCATTTATCGCAGATATATTGACGATATCTTCATTATGTGGCAAGGCAACAGACAGGTATTGGAATCAAAACTTGCAGCTTTAAATGATTTTAATCCTAGAATCCAGTTTACACACACACTGGATAAACATTCAATTTCGTACCTTGATGTACACATAGAATTATCATCCAACCATTTGGTTACCTCCTTGTTCAAAAAACCCACAGACCGCAACAACACGCTACTGTATGACAGTTTTCACCCGCAATCGCTGAAAAGACATCTTCCTTATTCTCAATTTTTGAGAATTAAACGCATCACCTCTGATGATTCACAATTCCACACTACCCTTGAAGAGACTAAAACTCAGTTCTTGGCACGTGGTTACCCCAAAAAACTCATTGAATCTTCAGTTCAACGGTTGAACCAGGTGTCCCGACAAACACTCCTGGAGAAACGCATTAAACCTACCCAAACCAGGGAAGTTTATGTATCCAAGTTCTCGACCCTCTCCCCTGCTATCAAAAGAACGATTCTCACTAGATGGGATATATTGCAGACTGAACCAGATTTTGGGAACCTGTTTACAAATCCACCGCTTTTTGCATACAAACGGTCTAACAATCTGAAGGAACTTCTTAAAAAACGAGAACCCATCGCTGATGTGGCACCTAAAGGGATGTCTAGATGTTACAATTGCTCACACTGTAATAATGTCATTACAGGTGTGTCTATGGCTCACCCCTGGTCGGGCAAGCCGGTTAAATTCAACTTCACTGCCAATTGCAACACCCCAAATGTCATATACATCATTCGATGCCCTTGTGGCCTATATTATGTAGGCAAAACTGAGAGATCATTACGTACTCGCATTACGGAGCACAAAAGTCGCATCCGTACTAAATCTACATCTTCACCATTGGCGAGTCATTGGTGTGATTCACATCACACGATTGCTCAACTGAAATTCAGTGTGATCGAAGTCATTAAATGCTGTAATGACCGAGATATGAGCAAACTCATTGTCTAAAGGGAGTCCTTCTGGATTCGGTATCTGAATACCTTGAGTCCCAAGGGTCTCAATGATAAAATTGAATTTGCATGTTTCCTGTAATTACTTCCGTCTTGTAATGTCAAAAAAAAGGGGAAGGGACATAGCAGTCCCTATTTTGCATTAGAGCACGAACACATTCTTATATTTGTTCATGGAGTTTGGTTCCCTCTTTCCCTTCATACACTTGTGGACTCTTCGCTACACATAGTATACCCTACCTTTTTGCTCCATACACTCACACGTTGATTGCAACAGTTAGGATACATAACTTTGTATTTAGAGACTGGTCAATCTCACTTCTTCAGTTGTCAATAAAGATTTTTGTTTTCACTCATGTATTTAACACACTTTATATGTGTGATGGTGTCATTCGTTAGACACATTGTTAGAACTTCCATTCTCATTTAGATTGTAAATAGGCAGGTTGCTATTAGAAATGCTCTTATTGTTAGTGATATTGTCGGAACCTCTTGTTGATGCATATTATAAACAAGCAGGATGTCACTTTAGGGATTATCATTTGTCATCTTTTATTAGATTGTAAATAGGTAGGATTACGCTCATTGTTTTCAAAATTTGTGCATGCACTTTTATGTGGATATTTCAAAGCACAGGTGTGTCTTTCACTCTGTTTTTTTTACTCTTTCTCATTTTTTCAATTACGCCTTTGAATACTGGCCTCTTTCACTTTCCGACACATTTCCCAACCTAATATGGCCTCTCCCGGCCCCGCGCGTTATAAACCCCTCTTCGCTTTCTAATTCTGTGATTCCCACTCGTGCACCCTCATCACACCGAATTCACGAGGGAAAACTTCTCGCTGCTTGACGTACATACGGATTCCTTTTACAGACACGGATACAAACCTTAAGGTAACATGGGTGACTTTTGCTAAAGCATTTAACAGCCCCGTTCAGTGAACATAGTGTTGAATTGAATTTCCCGTATCTACTATTGCAGGCTCTTGTCTTCTCCAACATTGTGCCGCATCTTCGCGTTTGTAAACACAGTCACCGACTGTTGTCGAGTGTACGCTAGAGTTGATAGAACTTTCGGTAAGCCTCCTTTAGTTTGTTTCACGCCATAAACAGCCTGATATTTCATTCTGATCATCTATAAGACACAGGTTTCACTCTTTTTAGATTGCTTCCTGTAATGCTTACAATTCCGGACAGCTTTCAGTAACACTAGCTTTTTCAGGTAACTATTTGCCTTCTCGTTTGGTGACGGTTTTTACTTTTTTCACATTTTCTATGTGTGATTACGCTCATTGGCACACGGTGTTGCACTTTCCCCTTCGCTTTTAATCGCGTTGCTCTTCTGCTTGGGACCACCCCTCCTCTTTGTATATACTTACCAGAACCCCCACCAACTTGGTGGTGATGTAACTTAGTGGCTTCAATTTTTAATTTTTCATCTTGTCTTACACCCGTGTGACGCCAGAATTGCCTTCCGAATACTTTTTGCGTTGTGAATCCTTTAATGATTTTGCATATGATTGACTGATGTTTCATTTCCAGATATTCCCTGAAGAAGGGCGAATACTGCGCCCGAAATGCATTAGGAAGATCAAGCTAGATTATATGTATTATAGCACTGTATAAACATGATTTTTTGGTACGTTTTGACCTTGGTAAAAGTGTGAATAAATTAACACTTTGACAAGAAGAAATGATGAATCGCTACTTTCATTTATAAATGATCATTGGCGGATTGATGATGAACACATTTCAATGTTTTGTTAAATTGATAAATGATGTTTAACTTGTTCTTTACTCAGTCTTGAGTCTCAAGAGTAGTGCAGTCCCTGTCTAGTGCATTTCGCATCTAGTCTCTTACACTTTTAGAAAGTTGGCATTTTCTCGTCATAACCATTTGGTGCCTGCAGTCTGTATCCTGGGTCACATGACGAGGTGTAGCTGGCAGTTGTTCTTTGTGTATTGTTCCCAGACAGTGAGACAAAGAGGGAAAAGGTGGTGACAAGATGGGCCATCTCTGACAGGATGAGTGGAAGGAGCTGTCATCTACCACACTTTCACAATCACAAAGGGTTTCACACTAATCTTTTGTACCCCTTTAGACAAGTTGGGGCTAACGGGAGGCAGGAAATTCCAGACACCTCTGTAGGGGGAGGCCTCTAGAAGATTCTCCAACTTCAAAGAGGGCACGGGGCATAAATATTAGATCCTCAGATCCAACCCTTCAGTACACATCTGGACCTGTGGAAGACTCAGAAGAAGGATTGCTACTCTGCTGCTCTGCTACTCTGCTGCCTTACTGCCCTGCTACTCTCTTGCCTGAGTGAGAAGGACAAGACTTGCCTTTTGAACCCAGGACCAACAGATTGACTCCAAGGTCTAGTAGAATGGCCTCCTGATCAGAGTCTATGGAACAAAAAAGGGGTCAAACCACCTTGAACCCTGCACCTGTATTCTGCCTGCTGCCCTTCCCTCCAAGTGGTGCCACCGCAGTCCTGGACCCTTGGAAGTGGGCCTGAAGGTGATCTGCCAGCCCAGCTGTGGTCCTAGCAGAATCGATGCAGTGTGACGCATTGCCTTGCAGCTCTGCATCGGAACATCCACTGCACGACACAGCCACAACGCAAGACCTCCTAGCTCTTTGGAACTGCCGCTGTGTGACTCATCCTCGATGCAGGACCTCATATTGCAGCGCCACAGCTCCTTGGACCCTTGGCTGTGCAATGCATCCTCGACTTCCATCGCAGCCTCCTTACTCCTTTGAACTACCTCTGTGCAACGCATCCTCAACGAGGAACTTTGCAATGCTTGACAACCAGGATTTAAGGTACTTTCTTCAGCGGGCTTAACTTGGTCCAAGTAACCAGCCCACACTCCATTGTGGTCAGCCTGAATTTGTGACTTTGTCCTGGTCCGGCAAAACCAGATAACCATAGCTGGCACTTTGTGCTTTTAAGCACTATTTTTAATTTAAAATTGCAAATCTATGGTTCTATTAATTGGAAGTTCGTCGTTTTGGTGTCAAATAATTTATAAAATGTTACTCTTCCTGTTTTCACTTTATTACTGCTTTTGTACTCCATATACACTTTAAACATTGCCTCTGCGTTAAGCCTGACTACTTTTGTGTAAAGCTACCAGAGCATTAAGCACAGGTCAATTTATGGTTTGCTTGTGTTTCACCCTGACAAGAACTGTGTTTATTGCTTGAGTAGGGTTTCACCCCCCTTAACCCGTAACCTAATTTCTTACAAGCAGCCCCCCCCTCTTTCACAGTGCAGGCAGCACCCAGCCTGCACTTCAAAGGCAGAACAGAGATTCAACCCAACCAGCTGGTGCAAAGAGTTACTGCACTCGTCTGCATGGAGGTGACTGGAGTCCATGCCTCCTCAAGCCCCCTTCCAGAGGGCTCCCTTGGGATGCACTGACTATGCACCATCTCTTTGTGGCACACAGTCAGTGCAGATTCTGGTGTTTCTCTCAGTTGCATGAGGTTACAATCTCATGCCAATGAGAGAATGCCCCCTTAATATAGCACTTGTGCTATGTGTGCACCAGTGATATCTGTATTAAAGAAGGGGCTTCAAAAGCATCTGTAGCCCCTTTTGTAATACTACAGTGCCACAGGGGCACAGAAACAGATGCACATGCTCATTGCTCCCCCAGGGTGCTGTCAGCAATACAGCCCCTGGTCTGTACATGAGGAAATGCAAGAGAGCTGTGAGTTTGTGCAGCTCTTTAGGGAGGGCCTATTGCCAACTCGGTAGTATAATGCATACCACTTCTATGACACTAGGGCCCAGATTTCCTGAGGGCTAGCGTTACCCTTGCATCACGACAGACAACGTGAGCCCTTAAGTGAGATTTACTAAAGCCTGCAAAGCCTCCTTGTGTGGCTTAGTAAATTTAGAGTAATGCAAGGCAGCGCAAGTCACTGCCTTGCGTTACTCTGCATTTTTAAGGCATTCTATGGGTGGAGTGTTGGCATTCCAGCACATCCAGCCATTGAATTTGGCGCATTCCTAAATTTACTAAGGAGTAAAGCTGGGAATGCGTAAAATGGTATACCATCTCAACAAAGGCCTGGTGAGGGGAAATATGATTATTTCTCCTCGTTAATTCCTCTTTCTACATGTGCTGTATTCTGCAGCACACAAAGAAAAAGGAAAATGTCTCTGTGAATAGTTTTTTTGCAGGAAAGTATCCATTTCTACACAAAAACAATTGTGCCTGTAACGCAAGGCACCCTTGCACCATGGCGCAAGGGTGCTTGCATTGGTGCTCGACTGCAATTCAGCGCAGGAGCACAGTGAGAGCAGGAATGCTCCTTGTCTTGGTAAATATGGCACATTCCTGCTCACTCCATTTGCTGCAGCGCAGCAAGTTGTCTAGCTGCTTTTTTGCCAAATGTTAGTAAATTTGTGACTAGGATTTCTGCATCTGCATCACATTTGTTTTATACAGGAAAGGGGTTTTTCACTTAAATTAAAGTGTTTGCCCTCCCAATGTAGGATGTCTCAGGCATAAGCTTTCTGCATATTCTGCATACCATTTGTACCCCGTAGTTGGACTTATCGAGTAGAAATAAACAAACTGAGGTATTTGACAGACTGGAGCACAGACAAATTCTGTGAGCAACTTTTACTTTCATTACCCTTGCCTAGTACATGCTGAGTTGAGGTGGGAGAAAGACACAGGCAGGAAGGGGTGGCATCACAAACGTTTCAAGAACCCTCTGTTTCCTTAACCTCACCCACCAGTTGTGACCGCCAAGGAGAGTTACACAACCTTCAGGTGAAGACGTTTGACAGTTGTTTGGCCCCTCTCATACCTCCATTAGAGTTGGTCAGCGCCAATTTTACAAGAAATGGAAAGACCAGCAGGAGCTAAAAGTCAACGGGCTTCCTCCTATTGTTAAAAGCTTCAAATCAAGAGTGGCCTGAGATGCTGCGAGCCGTCATGAAAAGGATGCCCAATCCTCACTGTCACTAGCTCTGTAGCTGCCCTCTCAGAATCAAGTATCAGCCTTAGTGGCCTCACAGCCTCAGCCATGCTATCCCTCACTGGCAAAGAGTAGGCTTCAGCCACCAGACAATCAGTAGTGTTCACATCACATTACAGTCTTTGCTACAAATTCTGTGGTTCATTTAGACTATGACGGGCGACCCATCCGTTTGGTGAATCCCTGGCTCATTTAGTAAGCCCTGCCTGCTTGGCAGGATCCGTCTGACAAAAGTGATTCCACTGCATTAATACAGCTTATGTTGGCAAGCTCACATTTTTTTCTGAGAAACTGACCCCCAAAGTAGAGAATTTTCTCAACATACTTCGGGTCACTGTTTGTTTTCATTGTCTGGATCTGCCCTGTCTTGCCTGGAGGACCCGGGCTGGGAAACTTAGTGGTTGTCCTGAGGTTGATGGGCTTCTGGGTGAGGGCTTCTGGTAATGGAGCCAGCTGAATCTCTGCCATCAGAAACTGTAAGACCCCTCACTGCTATTTGCGAGGGATCTGTCAAAATCAGTGTTCCACCTTGATTGTTAAAATGGTATTTAGGAGACCTTATTTTAGAATTTGGTGGATAGAATGCCCTGTCAAAATGTGGTGAATGTCCCATCAATTGTATTACATTACTATGTAACTTGTAATAAGGGGGATGGGATATCCATTGTTTTGAGGGAGTACCCCTTCCGCCAACCTCAAAACAAGGGCCCTCATTACAACGCAGGTAGGACCAGCATCCGCAGCCTCATCGGTGTCATTTGAACCCCCGCGCTCTCGTCAGAAACGGTTGGACCGACCGCCACATTAGAATGCATGCTGAATGCAGTCCAACCAACCGCTGGAAGACCTCTGATTACGACAGCTTTACTCTGACTGCTGAAATGGCGGTCAGAGAAAAGCGGCAGCCATAGAGCTGTACAGGTAGTTGAGATCGCATTCTGAATTACAATGGGTAATTTTCTCACAAGCCAACCATGGGGGTCCGACCAGCAGCCTCGACTCATCAGAAACTAAAGATTTGGGCTGCATAATCACTGAAATCCGCTTCTCCCAGCAAGTCTTTGGGCTGAATCCTCTTCTCCAGGCCACCCCTACACCGCGGTAGCTAAACCACGAAGATAATTACCCTGTGGGCACCGGAATGTAGGTAAGTCTGTAGGTGATATGTATCCCCATTGACTTGACTGTGAACAGTTTGCCACACTCCAGCAATGGGGGACATGCAACACAAGGCACATCCCCACATGTCATGCATGTTTGTACATAACACTTGTCCTATGAGTTTGCACACAGTAGCAGCAACATATTCAGAGATATGTGCACTGCCGTAGATGAGACCGCTAAGGTAGCAGTGGTTGCATCGTAATCAGATTGCGGCCAGCAGCTGTCAAACAGTCAGTTGGACCAGCCTCGTAATGAGATCCAAAGTCTTTAACCATTACATAGTTTAAGTCTTATCCAAACAAAGGGCTCTGCCGGTGAGAATGCACATCGATCTCTGTGGAAAGTATCAATCAAATTTACCAACATGTTGCAAGTAGAAAGTAGAAAAAAACCATCGCAACTTTTCAGTCCTAATTAACTGGATCATCTTTTTGAAGTGTTTAATCCAGTGGCAGAATTGTCTTGAAAGCTTCCCTAACTAAATACTATACTAAATTAGTAAAACTCCAGTTCTTTATCTTAACTGCTGTATAAGAACTGTCTACTTCAAGATAGCCACCTCATTTACTATCTGTCTTCCCAATCAGAATGGCGAAGACTTTTTGCATTTAGGATTGCTGGAGATTGAGGGAGGGCACGCACGTCACTGGCCACCTCCATCGCTTTGCTGTGCTCCTCTCAAAAACATGGTGAACAGCAGGGAGGATAATTACTCCAACTATGGTCTGATGAGAGTAGTGCTCCGGAAAAGAGAGAGTTGTGCTACATGAGCCTCTGACAGAGTTAATTTGATGCTCCATGGTAGAACAAATTATATCCAGAGAAGGAACTACCTTGCAAACCAATCAGAAACCCTGGGTGTTCTCTGATAACAACAGCAATAATTCACTGTGTCATTGTCTGTTAAAATGCTCAAGAAAATATAGGGGTGAGAACATCACCGTGAAGTATTTGAAAAATTATTCATTTCAATATTAAACAGTTGCTGTCACCACTGAGTAGTTATGGTTAGGTCACAGTTTCCACAGGAAGCGCATTTGTTTTGCAAGAAACTTTGATGCCAGCGTTTAACAAATCTTGACAAAACTTTCCCAAAAAAGTTCATCCACCTCAGCTCCTTCCTGGAAAGTTTCAGAGTGACCTGCCAATTGGGGATCAATTAAAAGAGGGGGACCCCAAATATATTTTTCCCATGTCAATTCCCATAAGACATTTTGAGAGTTATACAGACAAAAGGCCTAATAGAATGACACCAAATTTGGTAGAAAGTTAGAATTTCACTCAAAAAGTGTGTTTTTTGTAATTTGGTGTAAATCTGCTCAGTCATTTTTGAGACATTTGCTTATAAAGAGGTACTTGGGTGGTCATGAAGGAGCTAACAAAATATGTATTTCGGGATGGTTGGACCCGCAGGTCTCCCGCCGTACTGTGAATTAGAAATATACATTTGATTGGCCGAGAGACCCTTTTTTTACCTGCCATTAGTTAGGGCCCTACAGGGCTAGTACCAGTCCAACTGGCCCAAATGATCTGAATGGTTTCCCACACCCTGAAGAAAATGTTGTGACTGCCTTTACAGTACTCAAGGACTTGGTCCTCATTTCCTGTGCTAAGTTGAAAAATAAAATATAAGGGAGCAAGGTAGGGGTACCCTGACCCCGTGGCATCTCTGTAAGGGACCCAGAGGGGCCCACAGGGGCTCAAAATGAAGAAACTTTGTTTTTGTCACAGCTACCACGTTACTCCAGTGAGCCTAAGCAGAGCCTCGTGTGAGGTAAGGAGGTTCTCCCACGGGAGTATGATACCACAGACCACACAAGCTTCACTACAAGAAGCTTGCTCGGTCTGTTGAGACCGTGGAATGCTGCTTGGGTGGTGCTAATGCAGGAGTAAAAAAATGTTTTAAATAAAATGCGGGCTTAGGTTTTGTTGTAGGACTTTTCAACCCTTCTCTGTGCATAGCTGAAGGATATGTGAGATAAAGCTCCTCTGCATGTCACATTATTCTACATTATTCAACAATCTCCAATGCCTCCAAATCTTCAGCCAAGTTCTGGAAATAAAAATGAACACTTTTAAACAACCTTGCTACACAGAACCTGTCAATTGTACTATATTTGAACTGTTTAACATGGCCATATGTCTAGATATCCACTAGTGGATGAATTATTTATTATCAACAGAAGCTTTGGCCTTTCTCACAAATTCGTTTGTAACAGGCCTTATATTTAACCCCTTCAGTGCCCATGACGAGCTGGACTCGTCATGGGCTGCGGTGGCGCTGTGCCCATGACGAGTCCAGCTCGTCATGAACTCCGCCCGCTAATGGAAGGCGCGGCACTGGGCGGGGAAAGGGTCGGGCATGCAAGGGGTTAAAGCACAAACTACTTTTAAACAAGGATTAATAGTTGAATCCCAAACTTTAGTGATTTGCAAATAGAGCACCATATATCTTTAAGGCAGTACAACCACATTTGCCTTCAAAATGGACACTATTTCCATGCTATTGAGCCAGATGTGTAGACTCAGTAACTCTATGGTTCATGTGACTATGGGTTATCAGTAATGTCATTTGAGATGCCATCAATGATGTAATGAAGTACGTAATTAAAAACGGCATGCCTGATGTAATATGTGAAGGCATATGCAGTGCATGGTGAAGATGCAAGTTATAGTTAGCCCTGTAGACTATAACTGATGAATTTATGTTTTTTTTAGGTTAAAATGTTACGTTGTCACTGACATTTTAACCTAACTATAATATCACTTTACCTTTTTTTTAGTGAATTTCTCATTTAAAAAAAATGTAATGTAAGATATAATTACAATTATATATTTTTTTCAATGTAAAATACTATTTTATTACAAAATGTAACACAAACCATAGAAGAGTGTGAGGAAGTGCTAGCATCTGCGCTGACTCGAGTCTGTTACTTGACGGTTGTGCGTAGAAGACCGTGGAGAGGGACTACCCTCTTCAGTAATAATTAATAATTAATAATAGTTTATTGCACAGTTAATTAAAACTTACAATTTCAGATACACAGCTTTTAAAAGAGATACATATCAAAGATAAAAACAATTTAATTATCAGAAATTAAAATTGTGGGATTCATATTAATGGTTTGCATTTTTTTTTTTTTTATTGTTCGTGAGCCCATAAGATATGTTCGGGGGCGCTATTTGGCTTTTACTCAGTTTTCTCGTTTTGTTTCTGCTTGATTCTCTCCGCCACTGCGTCGAAATATTTTGTAAATCTGCAGTTTAATTGAGTCTCCTGCGGGTTAAAGCATAGTTTGACTGCATGCCTACAGGTTCTAATGCCCTTCTGATTCCATATTACGCGTAATAGGGATCTCCTTTTGTCCATTAAGTTTGGGCAGATACATACTATGTGGACTAGGTCTTCAAGTCCTGTGTTGCAGAGACGGCAAGTTTTATCTTCCTGAGTCCGTTTCCATGGGGCCAGGTGGGGGAGAATTGGTAGTATACCGAGTCGCAGTTTTAAAAATTTCTCTTTGATCTTCTGTGTGAATCCTTGATCCATATACGTTTGAATCTTTAATGATTTGTAGTCGCTTAGGACTGTCCATCCATGTGCTCTTTTTGCTAAAGTTTCTTTATCCTCTAATAGTGATGTTGTTTTTGTCGTCTTTGTTACTATTTTTTTAAAACGTCTATGGTCTACAGGGGTGTTCCAGAGGTCTGTCAGTTCAAGTACTTCTAATGATTCCATCAGGTATTTCCTTGCGTTTGACCGTTCTCGACGTTGCAGCTCAATCCAGAGATAGGCATTTAAAGTGCCTTGCTCGGCGTTTCTAATCTTATGCCAGCATTTTATGAAGCTGCCCCTTCTTTCTACTGTCTGTTTTTGAACCCCGAACTCTAATCGAATTTGGGCAGGAGATACATAGTTAGGTAATCGAAAGATGGTCCTGTAAGTTTTACTAATCACATTATCAAGGGTAAGAGCATCTTTTCCGAGCGTTGATTCGCTCCCGTATGTTAGCGTCGGTTGAAGGCGAGCTCTCAATACTTGTAAGAGCGGATCAAGCGTATAGTCTGGCAATATTTTCTTCAAGGGGATCATCGCGAGACGACTCATGGAGCCTTTCCGTTGTAGCATCCCTAATTGCGGTTTAAATGAGCCTCTGCTATCTACTAGGACTCCCAGATATTTATAGCACGTTACATGGTCCAATTTGTGTCCGTCCAGGTACCAGCAGTTTTTTCTGGCCTTCTTGTAGTTTACGGCCATTGTTTTAGTTTTCTTTAGATTGATTTTTAATCCGTTACGCTGTGAAAATGTGCTGGTGGTGTTTAGAAGGTGCTGGAGGCCAATTGGAGTTCGACTTATTAGAACCAGGTCATCGGCGTAAAGGAGATTGGACAGAGTGATGTCCCCCAGCCGTGGGGCAGCTGATTTGATGTTGTCCAATTCCTCTGGTAGGTCTGCCAGGAAGAGGTTAAACAAAGTGGGGGCTAGGACGCACCCTTGCTTAAGTCCTTTAGAGGTGTCGATGCGCCTGGAGAGGTACGTCCCGTCTCCCAGTTTGATCTTAACCCAGGTGTTGGTGTGAAGTAAGATTAGCTGCTTCAAGAGGGGTTGCGGTATCCCCAATTTGTCAAGTTTTTGCCAGAGTTTGCCCCGATCCACATGGTCGAAAGCTGAGCTGTAATCAATGAAACATAGAAACAGCGAGTTCTTTCCTACTCTTCAGTAAGACTCCTCATGTGGATGATGGCTGTCCATACTAGGGTGTAGAAAGGGAATGGCATCTCTACTAACAGTACTCTATAAGGTGACAGATGAGTGTAGTAGGGTGTGATGTGGAACTGGACTCTCAGCTGAAATATTTTTCTAGTAGGCATGGGTGGAGTTTGCAGAGTTTCTGCTACACAGAACTCTGCAAAGTGACCAAAAACGTTCACCGCACTATGCAAGTTCTGCAAGCTGGGGAGTGCGTTACATTTGCTCTGTTAACTCTGATTTATTACACCGGATGTTTGTCCTGCGCTGTTAAATCAGCATGAATGGAACCATGCGCAGTGCAAGAGGGCGCTGCTTTTTTCTGCTGCTCCAGTAGATGTTTTTCTGGAGCGGCAGCTGATCAAGGCGAACGGAAGGTTTCTAAATGCGAACAGCAGTGACCATCCCCCACTGCCTGTGTTGAGAAATCTCGCCGGTAGGTGGTCTGGGGCAAGATTTTCCTTGCTTGCACTTGCCAACTTAACATTGGATAGCGTGAACTAGAAAAAAACTCTGCAGAGTTTTGCAGAACTCCGTGTCTTATGCAGAGTGTGGAGTAGGAAAAACTCTGCAAACGCCACGAGCGGGGCAGAATTTCATGCTAGGCCTATTTCATAGGGTGATAGGTGTGTGTAGCAGGCTGAGAGAAGGGATTGGCCTTGCCGCTAAGTCTCCTCCCCAGGGTGAAAAGAGTGCATAGTACAGTGTAAATGGTGTGTCCGCCAATACCCCATCCATGATGGCAAGAGTATGTAGTAGCATGTGAAGAGGGAGTGTTGTTTCTGCTAACGGGTGCGTGTAGTAAGGTGCGAAAAGGCGGTGACTCTGAATACGAACAACATAAATTTTTCTGTATTTCTAACCAGAAATGGTGGTTCCAAAAAGAGCCTTACTTGTATTTTAGTAAATATTTTTTGTTTTGGTGTTTTTTTAAATTGTGAAAATGTAGACAGCTTCCATAAAAGTAGTCTAAAATGAGTGCAAATTCATAATGAAAAAAAACCTAATACCTAGGAGGGCGTTTATAGTACTGTGCCAACTTGTCACCGACTCCTGCACTTAGTTGTGATGAGAATATTATTGTTTTGCAGAGGCTGCAGAATAGTGCCCTATTTAAAGGCTGGGTTGTTATCATCCTGCCTTGCCACAACATCTGATGGTGCTGGTTGGCCTAGATCAACAGATGTAGATGCACCTGAGGAAGGATCTAGCTCTGCACTGCTCTGCATCTCTGCACAAGCTAAACGTTGGGAATGCATAGCCTTTAAATGGCACAACATCCCATTATCCCAATGTTATACTGCTTTTTAGTGCCCCTGCTAAATTCCTTTTAGCACAGCTTACAATTTATGTGCTTTGCTGACACCTTTTTTCCAACAGTTGTAATCTCAAACAATTGTTGCGCAATGGATTCTTCGGTGGATTAGCAGGTTGGGGTGGTGGAAGATGTGCCTTTTCCTCGGTGCCTGATGAAGGCATCTAATGTTCTCTTCAAACTTATCTACTAATTGTAGAGAAAATGTAGTATGGGCTCAACAGAATTAGAAAAGGAGTTGTTTTTTTCTGGAATAATACATGACATTAGTGTTATCCAATCAAACCACGTTAATGGTTGTTTATTCTCTTGTGAGTATCTCATGAGAGACCTGCAAGACTCTTGCAGGATTGTATGCTCATGAATTTTGTTCTATGGTCTTCAAAATATATCTCATTCATGTGTTCTTTGTTTTTTAATACACATTTTGAATAATGGTGTCATTTAAATGTCTATATTATATTTATTTTCTTTCTATTAAAATGTACAACTCTTGCGAGAGGCTTACGAGAGTCAGTCCCACAATCCCCCATGTACACTCCGATAAGGTAGATCTTCCTGATATAGTCTTGCAGACTGCTCGCAAGACGATATATTAGAAATTAAGTTGATAATAAAATATTATTATACTTTTGGAGATACACTGACCCTATAAGTTATCTAAAGGAGGCAAAAATAACTGTAGATGACAATGTTACACATTTACAACAAGGTTTTGAGATCCTGTGAGGCACTTACGAGCTACTCTTTAGCAGATCCAGAGTAAAGACACACTCATTAAAGATATAGCAGTGATCAACATCAAGGTAATCACTTGTAAAAGAAAAAAATCTGCCTTCCTTTCCTCATCTGAGATTTTGATATTGATGCTAAGAGTGTAGCTCGGCATCTATATCATTTTGTTAGACTTTTGAAATATTTAAGGAGTCTTTAGAAATTGTCTTCTTCAGATTCTGATGAACAGCCACCAGCAGATCCACCACCTCAAGCTGTTAAACCTGTGAAATAATCTATTATTTGGCAGCTCTTCGACATGCGACCTGGAGGAAAGAAACTGTCTGCCAAGTTTGTAACTTGCAAACTTTGCAAAAAGGAATTCAGCGAAGGGAAACAAAAGTAGTACAGCATGGGCACAACTGACATGTAGTACCATTTAAAATCCATGCATCCATACAGACTTGCCCATGCTGAGATGCAAAGATCTGCTGAAATGGATACCACCCCAGGAGCTTCTACATCGTTGGTTCCGGGGCAAACATTACAACCTCAACTACTGTCCTTTTAGGCTAATAGCAATCCAGCCTAATCAAGTGAAGCTGTGTTTTGCTGCCTGAGCAAGCAATTATTTTTTCGTCTGAGCTGAGTCGAGCTGCCCAGGACAAGTTGGCACAGGAACATAAATGTCCTCCCAGGCATTAGTTTTTTCCCATATGATTTTGCTCCAAGTACTCATTTCCTCCTTTTTTGAAAAGCAATGTTGTTCCTTTTTCCCCTGCAGAATTTGTAAACAGCTGACATCTTTCTTGATGAAGATGTGTATTTCATTTTTCCAAATAAAAAATAAAAAACAAAAAATTGTTCAAAAAATGTAAAATTGAAGTCTCTTCTAAGAGCTACCCTATATATTTATTATCTTATTGCTTTTTCTTATAACTCCTCTTTTTTATTAAATAACAAAATGACTTCCACAAGACTCTCGCGAGAGTGGGAGCGCCCAAACAGCACAAACCCAGTGTCTTTACCTAACTCATGCAAGAGTCTTGCAGACCTATGTATCTAATCTATAGAAAATGCCTAAGTAACATTCAATGTACCTATGGAAAGGAAGTTGCCTCTCTGCAAATACCTCACCCCAGTGCTAGTGGCAAGCCTGGTAGAGAGTAATAGGTGTATGCTGCATCACATAATGAACTACTGACATCTCCACTGAGAGATTACTCATGGGTGATGGGTGTGATTAGAAAAGTGTGTGAGGAGGAACTGGCATCTACACTGAGACCTGTCTCTTTAATGACAGGTGTGTGTAGTAGGGTCTGGGGATGGACTGGCTTTTCTGCTGATAGTACATCACAGATGTGTGTAGTTGGGTTGTGAAAAACGACTGGCATCACAGCTGAGATCTCTCCTCAGTGCTTGTGGTTTCTATAGTGAGCTGTGAAGAGGGACTGATCTATGCTTGATCAGTTTCCTTAGGGATCTTCACCATGGATTAACGGCCTCAGTATTTTTTGGCAATAATGGTGAATGTACAAAGAATTTTGCACTTAGTAAGGGGGTAAGGCAGGGCTGCATACAAGCATCCTTTCTTTTTATCATGTATGTGAATTGGCTTGAGAAGGCTCTTACGATTAAGGTTGTAAATGTCTCAAGAGCCGGTGACAGATTTATCCAGGCTCTTTTATATACAGACAATGCTGTTATAACTGCATGTACATCAAGATCTGTACAGCAGCTTTTAACCCTTTTTGTTGATTTTATGAATAGTTTGGATTGGCGCACCAATTTTAGTAAATCACATGTTATGATCCTGGGACCAAATAACACAAAAAGTGCCAATTTCTTGGCCCAGGGCCATATTCAAAGTAAAGTGGATAACTTTAAATACAAAGGTATCTTATTAGACTCTAAACTTAGTTGGCAACCATTAACTAAAAAGAATACACGTTCCTTTATGGCAGCACGTGCAGGGTTAGTTAATTCTCTTCCCGTTTGGACCAAAAGCCTCTGAAATTATACTGTATATATATATAAAGTCAAATGCATACCAATTGCAACCTTTGGCAGTGAACTATGGAATTATGCGAATATATATTAAGTGGTGATATAGCAGAGAATAAATATCTCAGAGGACTTTTGAGATTGGGACAATATATCTCCACTGAAATTATACATGAAGAATTAGGAATCAGTTACATTATAGATTATATTAGGTTACGAACCCTACTGCTTCGGTGTAGTGTTTGGTTAAAAGAAGATCTATGCCTGAACAGATTAATTATACTTGATTCCATGAATCTAGACAATATATGCAATATACCATGGCTGGTTTACATCAAAGATAATTTTATAAATTTAGGATGACCAGAGTTACTTTCTAATCCATCTAATATAACCAAACAAGATGTGGCCTGGTTAAAGAAAGCTTTTAATGTAAGAATTGTTGCTGAGAGAGAAGTGCTATCACTGACTAAACCATTATTTTGAAAATGTATCAGGGATAAAGCCATACTTACTCTGAGATGCCTATTTACCAGCGCTGTCTTTGAACTTTTTTTAGGCTGGGTCTGTTTCATCAGTTGCTGTATCAGGAGGGTACATGGTATAAGTATACTGATCATCGATATTGTTTCTGTAATTTGGCTTTTCAATGTGATACTTTGTACATCATGATGATATGTCATATGTTTGCACAGCTTCGTCACAAATTTTTAAAACATCTTTTTTTTAATCCTTTGATCATGTCAGGCCACCTTTTTTGTTTTTACCACTTTTAAATTCACTGTTAATTTGTGATAACGTATCAATGTTTCTTATGGGGGTTCATAAAGCGGTATGATGGAGGACACTACCAGTGATATTGTTTGATGTGCAATATATTCATGTACATTTTTTATTTTGATGGATTCTCTTATGTACTTGTATGATTCTATTGTAAAATCGAATTTAAGTCATTTATGAGTATATAAGGACAAGAACAGCGGGGAGCAATGCATCAGTATAATGAAATCCATTCATGTTTTATTCCTTGAAAAATTCAATTCTTTTAATCAGTGATTATTCTTGAGCTGCACATACGAGAAAATTATATAGATGATACGGGTGACATAGCAGACCCTTAATGAGCCCACTTCCAATGATTTTTTTCTGAGGATTTTGGCCTTTTGGTGTTAGTATTGTGGTAGCATTCTGACAATCGATGTATTATGACTGTAGTTGTTTTATATACTTACAATGTGATTTATATCTATCATGTTTATATGTATTTATAATGATTTTGCACTGTGCACCTTTATGGTTTGTTGAACCGAAATAAAGTTGATTGATTGACTGACCTATACACTAACATTCCTCAACAAGCTGACAAGTGGGCATAGTGTCATTTGATTAAGGACTAGCATATACACTGAAACCTCTTACTTAGATGACAAGTTCTTGTACTAGGGCGTGTATGTAGTGGGGTAATGAAAGAGACTGACCTCTCCAGTGAGACTTCTCTCCTGGATGACAATGTGTGTAGTAGAGTACAGAATGGAATTGACCTCTGTGTTGATTGTTGTCTGTTTGATAACAGGTGTTTGTACTGCAGTATGTGTGGGGAGTGGTCTTTCTACTCAGATCTCTCTCTTTATCAGTGATGTGTGAAGCAGGGTGTGGGGAGGGACTGCCCTGTCTACTAAGACTTCTTTTTAGAATGAAAAGTGAGTGCAGTAGTATGAGGGTATAGAGAGGCCTCTCTGCTGACAGATCAGTCTTGGATAACAGCTGTGCTTGGTTGGATGGGGAGAGAGTGCCTTTTAAAATGAGAGGTCTCCTTAGAGTGATGGGTGTATGTAGCAGAGTATGGAGCAAAACTGTCCTCTCTGGTAAGACTCTTTGCCAGAGTTAGAATGTAGATAGTAGGGTGAAGAGACACACTATACTCTCTTCTGAAACTTCTTCCTTGGACAACAAATTTTGTGAAGTAGAGTGTGAATAGATTAGCATCTACACTGAGACTTTTCCTCAAGGTCATTTGTGACTCTAGCAGTGTGTGCATACACACTCACCTCTTCTTTGATGCTTCTCCCCATACTGATAGAAAAAATAGTAGACTACAGAAAGACTGTTCTTTTCTAACACTCCTCTCTCTTTTGACTGCCATATCTCCACAGTACCATGTAGAGAGGCACTGTACTGTTTCCTGACAGTTCTTCAAAGAGTAGCGTGTGTGTAGCAAAGTGTGAACAGGAACTGCCCTCTTTAATAATACTCTTCTGCACACAATGAAGTGTGCTTAGTAGGCTATGACCAGAGACAGGCATATACATAGACACCTCCTGTCAGGATAACGGCAATTCATAGTAAACTGTATACAGGAAGTGAACTCTCTCGTAGTAGAGCTCTCCCCAGGGTGATAACCTTGCATTGTAGTATGTGTGGTGGACAAATGAGCTCTCCGATCATATCTCATTTCAGATCTGCTAGTCCTGATAGATAAAGGAGAACATGTTATGTTATTTCTATTCTGTACATCATATTACTATAATACCATTATTAAATATATTCATTAGTGCACTGATTTTTTAATTCTCATAACTTGCACTCACACTGAACATATCCTAATCTCATATATGACATATATCTATATTAGAATACAAACAGTGTGTACACTGTGAATAAATCACAGTAATGCAGACCATCATTGAACAATGGGAAAAATAAATCTTTAAGATTTCTAAAAAGAAACATACCTGTAAAGTACACCAGATTAGAATGCTAAAGAGAACTTACTGGACATGACTGCCAGTAACTCATTAATGTAACTTTAAACACTAAAATAAGCCTAGCAGTGAACTATTCTAAGATTTTTGTCTCCTGCACATTCATTACTAATATACTTTTTATAGAAACTTCATTTATGACTTTTAAAAAAACTTTCACTCATTAGTTGGTCATTGTCCGTGGTAGGCTACATAACGACGATAAAAATGAACTTTCACATTGTTTGCCTGTCTATATGTAAAGAAAATCATGCCATCTTATATTTTCTAGAACTTTGGTTCCAAAAATATGAAATAAGAGTCAGGAAGTTTCCAGGGTAACCTTTGTTTTAGTGTAAGATACATGTCATTACAGTCAGTCCACCAAGATGATTCTTTTAAGTACATAGTGTGGTGACCAGGGCTGATCAACTCACCCTGGTGGAAAATAATGTAAACAGTAGTGAATGTTTACATGTAAATTTACATCTGACCAGCTTTAACGTTGGTGATATCAGTATTTATTTTACTGCCATCTGCTCTTCACCTTTGTAGCATGAGAATAATATATTTTGAACTGTTTCTCACATCTAATGTATACAACACATCTGCTCTGTAGTCTGGACAGGATTTAATCTGCGCAGCTTTAACAAATGGTTTTTCAAAAGTTGTTGACTTGCACTCTGGTACAGTAAGGTACACAAATCGCTCTGAATCAATGTCTGTTCTGTGTGAATAGGAACAATTAACACATTCATGACTCCAAGAACAGCTTGTTCCAAACAAGTCATTAATTGCAATTTCCTAATTTTCTAGCACATATATCGATACCATTAAAAATGTCTGTGTATCCTGTTGTAAGTTCAAACAGAACTGTGATTTACCATTACAGTGATCAGCAATATCACGTAAAAATGCGGTTGAGGAGCACACTTAGTTTTCAGCTTCTATTGAACTGAATTGAATTGTGAAAGCTTGGCACAAATCTTAGTCTTTGTATTGTTTAATGTTTTTAACCACTGGTTGTAAGTGGCATACAACACTGACTGCTGCATTACAGTAACAGGAAACCCCTGAAATTTCTGAAAATACAAAACCTACCACATTCTACACTTCATCAGTTTTCATCTTTTTAAAATCTTTTTAGGTACTTTACTTACTTTTGAAACGTATGAATAATCTTCAACTTTAGCACTATTGTCACTTCCTATAACTTTCATGCTTTTCAACAATAGGATATAGACCCATATGAGGAGCATACAGCCCTCTCAAATGACTGTATTATATCACATATGATGTGTCAACATTCACTTTGCCCTCATCAAACTGAAGAAGGTGCAATCCTGATAGTGACCTAACCTGTGATAAAGCAATATAAGACATGCCTTCTTTGAAGACATTGTGACATATATTTATCACTGCTGCATCCAAACGTAATCCTTGAGATTTGTGAATGGTGACAGCGTAAGCCAGACATAGAGGAAACTGTTGCCTTCTCATAAAGAGGTCTTTTACCAACAGAAATCCTAGGAGTGCACCTGCCAATTGTTTTGCTCTGTTCCATGTGGTCAAATGTCATCAAAGTATACTCATATTCTGGGTTATTGCGATATGTGATGAAATCTATCACATTCCCCATTGCACCATTGACTGATCCCTCCCTGTTCATGTTGACATTTTGTTGCGTAATTATTCTACAGTTTTTACAGAGCATTGGAGTCTTTCTAAACCAGCAGTATATGAAATTGTTTTCTCTAGTGATTCCATATTATTTAACACTGATTGACAAAGTGCTATTTTTAAACAGAGATGTTCCACTTTATCTTTACTATTAAAATTCACACTCTGTTGTTTTTCCAAATGAAGCATTTCTCAGTTAAACTGGGTGCACTTGTACAATGATGGCATGAGGCACACAGTCTGTTTATGACTTTCAAAGAGATATTGCATTACAGATGTAGATTACTCATTCTGTGGGAACAGAAACCTAACTATGCAAGAAGCAAGAGCTTTTTAGCTTTTTTCTGGCAATTCCTATTCTCATGTCTTGCCATGCCTCACATTAGAAGCTTGTCTCATAGTTTGAGTTAGTTCAGAGTTCTGGCAGTTCAACCATAAGTTAACATTTCCAATACTTTCTAAGGACTTTTTGGTGTTTCCATGAAGCAATTTGTTAAAAACAGGTTGCTCTTTCACAGGACTCAACTGTAGGAGGCCACCAAAAACTAAGACTTACTACCAAAAAGAAATTCATTTTTTAAAAATTTTTTTATTATTGGGTTTTATAAGTATAAAAACAAATACAGTCAACAGTATTCAATTGCATGAGTATGAATGTTAATACAGATCTTTGAATAATGAATACAAGTAGAAGAGTAGCAAGCGTGCTTATCGAGTAAATTAGTCAGAAATAAAGTTAGAAACAATGTTTACATTTGTACATGAAAAGAGTGCTGTTGAGACCATATAAATTGGGGTCTGCTTCACAGACTGGGGCAGAAGGGGTTGTAAGGAATGAGATCGGGGGTACTGCAGGTATTTCTGTCAAAAAGTCGAGATGCATGGGCATTGGTCGTGCGGATAAGGTCTACTGGTGAAGAAGGAAGAGTGGAATGCACTGGTGGCAGGTGGAGACGGAAGAATATTGGTACGGCTACAGCAAATAGAGGATTAGTCGCAAGTCTACTATGGGGGGAAATCATCGTTCCCAGTGTGTTGCAAAAACTGTGAGAGGAAGGTAGCCCATTGAGGGGAAATTGGCAGCTTGCAAAGTGTGCCAACCTCTTCACAGCGAAGTGCGTCTTCTTTAGCTATGCCCCACTTATGGACTGCCCCATACCAGGCAAGTGTTCCTATATTGCTTCTGCTTAACCTAAATCAGCTTTTTCAAACTGACCACAAGGAGCTGAGGTTGGAAGTGCCTGTTCTGGCACACAAAAAATGTCCCTCTACTTCCACATCTTTACAAAAACACATTTTCAAGTTTAAGAAATTAGAAACTCTCTTAAACTTGTCAATGCTTATAACTTCCTGTAAACTTTTCAATATCTTTAGTAGGTATTACACTTACTAGAACCACTAGTGTATTTACATCAAGAGTTTCAATATTCTACTTGATATTCAAAGACAGATATACAACTTCAACTTTTAGACCTTTTTTAATAATTCAGAAGGAGGTAATTTCTTATTTATGGTCTGCATTCAAAAAATTGCTTGGAAGGGATGTAATGCCTGTATGCGAATACTCTCATAGACATTGAAGTTTTCAAGCTCAGTAGGAATGGGAAACACTTCTAACCTATTATGAGCACCTCTTGCAGGCATTTTATTATCATCTAATTTGTCAATACAATATGTACAAATGATCTGGCGTATGCACAAGTCAAGCCGATCTTCAGCTGTTAAGTAAAGAGCAAGTTTAAACCACTGTACTAGATCACTCTCCTGTTTTATCACAAATATCAATGTTTTGTTTATTTGTGCTTTGTAGCATGTTTGCCCTCAACAAACACAAACTTTGCCAGGAATTGCTTCAGATGTGATAGCAAACATTGTTTCATGAGACTATGTGCCTCTCGTTACCTCCACTGTTGAACTATTCCCTCAAACCTAAAACAGGGCCTCCATCCTAGAAATGCCTTCCAATAGCCATTGGTCTGTATTTCATCTAGTACATTCAGTAATAGTATTTGAGGGGGTCAAAACAACTTGGAGCTTTAATAACCCAGATCAGGTCCTATCCACTTCATCGCAGAACTGCGCATCACACCACATACCCGCACCTTGTGGAGAAGGTCTCTGTCAGCTACCCGACACCTCAGGCATTCCGATGAGGAGTCTCATCCCGTATGCCAAGGACTACTTGTAAAGTACACTTGATGTAAGTAATTGAATTAGCTGAGCTTTAAAGTGGGATGTAATCACTATTTTCCATGGAACCATTGGTTGCATTTTCCAATCTGTATCGTCGAGAGAAACTATATCTGCTTTCCATACAGAATGCACAGGGGACCCCACCTTCCCTCAACATCGCCCCGAAAAGCAAGAAATCCTGAGATCCTTTTTAGCTTAAATCATTCATTTGCAGCTCACATCCATGCTGGAATTAGGAGCACTTAATTCCAACTCTTCACACTGAGCAAAATCCTATCACTACAACAAACTGAAGTCTGGCTGGAGCAGTCACGGTCTTTTGTCATTGCTAGCCTGGACTATTATGACATCATTTTGTAGTGGCTCAAGCTCCTCATTGTGTTTAATGGGCTCGTGCACTTCCCTCTTGGAACCATCATCGGTGTAGTACTTTGTCTGTGTTTGAGTTTTGCACCGATTGTTGGTGTTTCACCGTTTGTTAGGGGGCTGCGCTCTTACTGCTCTGCCTGATGGCCCAGCTGAAATAAACATCTCTTCTAACAACTTGTCTCCTGTCATCGGATTACCACATCTTTCTTGGCAACGAGCGCTGGGCAATCGCGAAGAACCCGTGTGCCAAGGTCCGTCCACCTGAACACGCTGTTCGCCGATCTTCATTTCAAGTATTACGCTCAGGACAAAGAGTTGGTCAGCGCTGTCACTTCACGTCTGGAACAGTGGCATAAGTGGACAGAGATCTCAAGAGGCGGAGGGACATTTTCATCGATCTGTCAATTTCATTTTGAGACGCATGGTGGGACCTGCGTTTCAGTGAGCTAAGTGTCACGTTGGTGTTCTGCACGTGATGACGTTGATGCGGTGAGCGTTTTTTATCTTGTCAGTGGAACGCAAGGGAGCATTACAAAGCCTTTGTCAATTTCAGTCTCCAGAAACAGGAGTTCTGTGTGGAGTAGTATTGTGACGTCACATTTTTTAAAATCCTGTGCTGCCCTCTGCTGGGCTTAATACGTCACAAAGGCTATATTGTGGAATTGTTTTACGAACAGTGCATTGGAACTAGTGAATTTACACGTTTTTTTTCACATGTAAGCAGCGATTTGAGCATTTTTTCTTTTTACTCATTTTAATACTCTATTGTACCATTGAGTGGGTATTTTTACTAGAGGCTATTCACACATCTTTACAGCTGTACCTACAAACTTGTTAATAATCAAAAGACTGCAGTTAACATGCAATCGGTCTCACCCCCTCCACCATTTTTAGAAACGCCAGGTGATCCACCAATGAAATGGAAACAGTGGTACGATGGATTTGAAACTTATCTTGATGCAATAGAAGCCATGCGTTTCAGAACGGAAAGGAAGAAATATCTTCTCCTGCACTCCCTAGGCAATGAAGGGAGAGAGATTTTGAAACATCTTCCTCCACCTGTTATTTCAAATGGAGAAGTACTTGATGAATATCAAGAGACATTAAAGAAGTTACAAAACAGGTTCGATGTAAAACCCAGTTTGGTAGTGTTGCGACACAAGTTTTTTTTATGTGTCCAATAGCCGGGGGAGAATGTTGATACATACATCACTGCTTTGAGGAGGTTAGTTTCTGAGTGGCAGTTTGAGAACTTTGCTGATCAATTAGTCCGTGATCAATTCATCTGTCACTGCACGGATAAGATGATAAAACAGAAACTGCTTTCAATGGGAAGTCCAACATTGGAAGAAACCATTAAGTTGGCATAGAAACGTCACAGTTGTCTGCCAAAGAACTTGAACCTAAGGCTAGTAAAAGTGTCTTGGCCGTCAAAGTTAAAGACCCGAAAGATTCTGGTCAGCATGAGAACTCTTGTATCACTTCTGGTGATAAACGCCATCCTTTTTTCAACCAACCTAACATTTGTTTCAGGTGTGGGTACAGAGTCCACATGTATGGTAGCAAGTGTCCTGCAAGATTTGTTACTTGCAGGTTGTGCAACAGACAGGGACACTTTGCGAAGGTTTGCCAAGCTGCTAAAAGTAAACAACCCACTACAGTCAAATGTGTTCAAGATGGTGTGCTCAGCAATGACGATGACTCTATCACTAGAGAGTTGAGACATGGTTGTGGTTGTTCATGATGAAGCGGTCAAGGTAGGCAATCCTGAACTTTGTGTTGACCCCCAAGTTGAAGTCCAATTTGGAGATAAAGTGTTAAAAATGTTGGTGGACTCGGGGGCTCGCATCTCTATGATCACTCAGAGCCTTTTTGATGAGACCTGGTCAAACAGACTTTAGTTGCCATCTGATCGCAAAGCAGTCTCGTATGAAAGCCGTGAAATTGATATCTCTGGTTACATTGAGGACATTATGGAGTTCAGAGGGAGGCAAATTGTGGGAAAATGTATTTAGCTCAAAAAGGATTGAACATTTTAGGGTGGTTCCATCAGGGACTATTTGGAATGGTACTTATGCCTGGTATCAGCGAGCAAGTTCGAGTCGTGCAAGACACTCTGGATGAGGAGAAAATGATTAACAGGTTTCCTCATGTTTTTTCTGGTGAGCTTGGAAAAATTAGTGACTACCAGCACATAATCATTGTAAAAGAAGGCGCAAGACCGGTAAAACACAAGCTCAGAAACGTCCCTTTCAGTATTATACAAGATCTTGAGAAGGAGTTAACTTCCTTGTGTCGGAAGGGGATTATTGAACCAGTGGACTCTTCTCTTTGGCTTTCTCCACTGGTAGTAGCTCGTAAACAGAATGGAGAACTTAGAGTGTGTGTGGATCTCCGCTGCCTAAACAAGGAAATTTGGGTAGATTCACATCCTCTCTCAAATATTAATGAGCTTCTTGTGGGACTGAAGGATGCTAAGGTGTTTTCCAAGCTAGACTTAGCTTCTGCTTATCATCAAGTAGAACTTGCTCCCGAATCCAGACATCTCACTGCATTTGTCTCTCCATTTGGTACTTACCAATATGTTCGCATGCCGTTTGGCCTTGCGTCTGCGGCATTGGTGTCCCAACATCTGATGAATAACATGCTCAAGGGTGTTGATGGGTTGTCTGTTTTTCAGGATGATGATTTGGTTTTTGCTCCTGACAGGTCTACCCATGATACCATCCTCCAAGATGTGTTATCTAAGTTTCAGTCCAATGGTGTAGTTTTGCGCAGAGACAAGTGTGTCTTCTTAACTGAAGAGGTTGAATATTTAGGACATCTCATCACTAAGCAGGGTATTCTTCCAAAGTCTAGCTTAGTTGAGTCCACCGTGAAAGCCAAACAGCCTTCTGACAAGATCACTCTAAAGTCTTTTTTAGGGCTCTATGAGTTTTATTCACGTTTTGTACAAAACTTTGCTACGAAGTTAAGACCCTTTTCTCAAATGCTTATGAAGGGTTTTGGGTTTGAATGGACTCATGAGGGCCAAAAGGTATTTGAGTGGGTCAAAGAGAAACTTGTCTCACCCAGAGTTTTGAAGCATTTTGACCCTGATCTTCCCTGCACTGTGACTTTGGATGCTAGTAATGTTGGTGTGGGTGCTGTGTTGAGTCAAGTCAAGGGTGACCATTAGTTTTGCTTCAAGAGTGCTGTCCCCTGCCGAGAAAAAGTACTCCGTAATTGAAAAAGAACTATTGGCTTGTTGGTGGGCAGTGATGAAGTTTAGAAAATTACATTTGGGGACAAAGGTTTGTCTCCAGACTGATCACAAGCTGTTGATTTTTATTATAAGTGGGAAGAATGTTAGAGGGTTTACACATCGTATTGCTCGCTTATAGTCTAAACTGCTACAATTTGATTTCTCTCCAGAGTACACTCCTGGTAACAAAAATAGTTGTGCGAATTATCTGTCACATTCCTCAGACATTTTTGAAGATCCTAAGGTCATGGGTGAGGATGACAAGGAGGATTATATTGTTGCTGCTGTTGACATTCCACAACTGTGTGCCATCAAGGAGAATGATTGGCGGAGTGCCCTTGCCTAGGATGTTTCATTATTGTATGTTATGAAGCATGTGGAGACAGGTTGGCCTAGGGAGAGAAACTTGAGTTTTGAACTCAAAACTTATGTTCAGGTAGCTAATGAGTTGTCCATAGAAGATGGTTTACTTATGAGATCTGACAAACTCATTCCTACTGTGTGTTTGAGAGCGGGTATCATTGTCCATGCCCATGAAGGACACCTGGGTTCCACCATGACTGAAAAAAGAGTGAGATTCTCTTTCTGGTGGCCCATGATGGACAAAGAGGTTGAGGACGTTGTCAAGTCTTGTGTTGTTTGCTCGAGTTGTGACAAGACTGCTAAGTTGTCCACTCCTCCTCTTTCTCCCATTGAGTTACCTTCTGCACCTTGGGTGAAATTGGGTATTGACATCATTGGTCCTTTCCATGCGCTTGATGCCGCTTGCAAATTTGCTTTGGTTTTGATGGATTACTACACCATGTAGCCTGAAGTCAGGTTTTTGAGGGAGGTTACTTCCACATCCGTTGTTGAATTCCTCCAAGACATTTTTCTGAAAGATGGTTTCCCTGAATTTTTGGTATCTGATAATGGGTCCCAATTTTTAGCGAGTGAAGTGAAAGAATTCCTTGTTACTAGTGGTGTTAAGCATCTCAAAAGTTCACTTTTCCATCCACAGACCAATGGTCTTGTAGAACATATGAACAGGGTCTTGGGAGAATGCATTCAGTGGGCTTTGAATGCATTCAGTGGGCTTTAGCAAACAAGTGTTCTGTTGGTAATGCAGTTAGGAGCATGCTTTGGTTTTATCGCACAACTCCGCACTCTTCTATAGGAGTGTCTCCTTTTGAGTTGTTGCATGGATGCAGAGCTACCACAACCTTTTCTCTGTGCTGGATTAGTAGATGGGTCAAGGGTTGTAATTGGTCAGATGCTTGTGTCAGGAGACGTGTGTGTCTTTCTCAAGAAAAGCAAAAAAGTTATTTTGACAACAGGAAAAGAGTCAAGGTACTTAGGTTGCTTGTCGGTGATAGCGTGCGTGTTAAAAAACCTGTTCACGTGTGGAAGGGTGGACCCAAATTTGGTCCTCCTTTCACTATCACTCAGGTGAAGGGGGATTCTGTTAAACTGGAGACTGGACAGTGGTGGAACAAGTGTTTTTTGATGAAGTCAAGAATTGCTGATGCCTTGCCTGGTGTGTCTAACTCATGTCACCATATTAAGTCTTCAAGTCATCGACAAGTTGTCGTGAGACGTAGTTCTAGGTCTAGGAACATTCCTGCACGTTATAGGACTTAGATTTGCTTGTGTTTTACTTTTCCTTCCACAGGACCATTGTTCCTCATTGACTTTTTGTAGTAAATGTATGTTAACTTTTCTTCTTGAAGGTTTTGGCCCATTATTCCTCATTGACTTTTTGTAGTAAATGTATGTTAACTTTTCTTCTTACAGGTTGTGGATTATTGTGTTTTACTTATGTATTTATTTATTGTAGATTACTGTGTTTCTTTTGTACTTATTTCTTGTAGGTTACTGTATGCTTATTGTGTTTTCTTCTTTTCTCTTTTTTCTTTCATTCTTCTCTCGTTTCTGTTCTTTCTCTTTTGCATTTTTGGGAAAGGCCCATGTAGTGGCTCGAGCTCCTCGTTGTGTTTACAGGCTCGTGCACTTCCCTCTTGGAACCATCATTGGTGTAGAACTCTGTGTTCGAGTTCTGCACCGGTCGTTGGTGTTTCACAGTTTGTTAGGGGGCTGCACTCTTACTGCTCTGCCTGATGGCCCAGTTGAAATAAACATCTCTTCTTACAACTTGTCTCCTGTCGTCGGATTACCACACATTTAAACTGGTCTCCCGAATACTCTAATTGCCAGGATACAAAGGATCAAAACCTGGCTGCTGGGTTATATCTAAGCCTCCACAAAGGTGACCACATCAAAAGTGCACTAAAAACAGTCGGCTGGATGCCATTTGACACCAGGATTAAATTCAAGGTCATCTGCACTGTCCATAAAGAGTACTCAAGCAGATGACCAGGATACCCACAGAAGATGGCACCTCACTTCACTCCTTCCAGAAGTCTTCAAATTGCATCTACACATCTGATCAATTGACAAACTCACAAAAGCACAAACCAAGAAGCCAGGTTTTTTGGAGTCCAAGGAGCAAGAATGTGGAATGGCATCAACCGCAATCTGAGACCTGAACCGAATCAAACGGGCCTACCAGCCGCTACCGCTGCATGTAAGAGCGGTAGGGTCGTGGTGGCGGCTGGGGGGATTTTGAGAGACGACCACAACGGAAAACTAAATAAACAATTCCTTTTCCCTCGTGGTCGTCTATCGTAATCCCCTCCAACCGGCCCCACCACCCCATGGCTCTTACCTGCAACAGCTGCGGCTGGTGCCTACAGTAAACCTTCGAACACTGAACTATTCAGACGTGCTTCAAAAAACTTTTACATAAATAAATACATAAAACTAATAAAATAAGTGTTTATCATGATAGCTAAATCAAAAATGGTGAATTATCGTTCCTTCAGTAGCTCAGGAAATAGGTAGGAATATTTTTAAATTAAACAGGAAAGGAGTATAATTTGCTAGAAACAGCCCTCTAAGGGTCAGATGTATCAAAGGGTTTTACCCATTCTGTGTCTAACAAAAAATGTGTTCCTACATCTGGCCCTAATCCCAATCGGAATATGGTTTCAGATCAATTAACGTGTTCAAGTCACCAGTTAATTGACTTTCTGTTTGGCGAATTTGTCTCCACACGGTTTCTGTTTAAGTGGTGGCAATTTCATACTGGATAAATACGTCATATTCTCCTGATTTGCTTATAAATATAATATTCCCTATCCTCGTGTCGGTAAGAGAGAAGTGTGCACATGCTAAATGCATTATTTTATGCTGAGAATGTGGGGGGCAAGCACGGAAGATATGTTTGTGTACTGTCGTGGGTCACTGTCTGATTCCTGCTGTTGTTGTTACAGGTTACATTCAGGCTTGCAGAGCGCTCATGGTTGCTGCCGTGTGCTTGAGCGGATTCGGGTCCATACTTGCACTGATTGGCATGAAGTGCTCGACGATCGGGGGCTCGGACGGAACAAAGGCGAAAATAACCTGTTCAGCTGGAGCCACACTAGTTATTGGAGGTAACCGCCACCAGTGATAATTAAACAAATGCGTATTTATTTTTTAGCCCGCCTGTGGCCTCCTGAACGTGTGAATCCTATGAACGCAACATCAAACTAAATTTACCTATTTGCTGTTTTGTTCTGACGAGATGAATGATAACTTTGAGAGGCCATTTATTCTTAAACCTGAGATTATTTTAAAGACTACTCTCTATACACTTTGTCGTCTTTTAATTTAAATGTCTGTGTATTTTGGCACCGTGGCCCTAATTAGGATATGAGTGGTAATTGTAGAGCGAAACATGTGCATTCATTTAATGACCGGCCATTTTCCACCCCTCGCTCTTATGAAGATAGTTGCTATGGGCGGAAGGTGAAGTGGTCGCAGTACCGGTGGGTGAAATGGCAATACCGAGTCTCTCCTGGCAATTACTGTAATGTTGTGAGTGGGGCTAATTATCAGGTACAAGGAACACTCTTAGGCAGGAGCGTGGTGCACGTTCTTTATTTAAAAATATATATATATATATCAGGAGCGCCGGAGCGGAGCTCTTTACACCTTGAAATCGGCGCTCTAATGCCGCTGTAGATGGCCGCCGCCGGACGTCCGCTGACGTCACGCGGCGCGCGTCCCAGAAGCTAGACCGCTACACCACATCTCCCCCTTTATAACAACACAATACCTAACACCCCCTTAGAACATATACAGTCTTACTTGATGTCCATGCTGAATTCCCCGAACCTCCGGGGCAGTATGATTCTCCTTCCGCGCCGTGTCCACTTACTGCCTTCACCAACTTTCGGAGTGGGGGCGACACTTCCTGGGCTGGGTGCCTCCTCACTGCTCCCAAGTCCTGCATCTCTCCACTCTTCTAGCTCTGTCCCCTCCTGGGTGTTGGACGCCTGACCACTCATTTCCTCACTCACTCTGTGTCCGGTTCCCACCCGGGGACTTCTTTCTTCTCTTCCCTGGGGGCTATCCCGTTCTGCCTCCGGGCTCCTCCTTGCGCTGGGTGTTCCGGTGTGGTTTGACTCCTCATTTGTCTTCCTCCCGTCCGTAGGGATACATCTCGCCGTACGGTCTTGGGACCATATCTTCCCGTCACTGAGAAGAGCCGACCTTGAATACGGTTCCATCACTTGGAATGGGGGAGTGAACTTACTGCCTCCTTTCTTCTTCTGGATAGGTAGTTTAACTCTTACCCATTCGCCCTTCTCGAGTGCGACCTCTTTGGTGTTATGCTTCCGGTCGTAATGTTCCGTGTACACTGTCTGCGCCCTTTCCAAATTCTTGCGCACCACGGCTGGGGACCAGTGGCTTTGGACCGTGAGGCGTTTCCAGGCCACGTTGTCCTTAGTGAAGGGTTCTCTTCCTCTCAACACTCGGAAAGGACTGTACCCCGTGGTGGTGGGCGTTATCCAATAGGCCCACATCAGCCGCTTCAGCTCCTTCTCCCAGTTGCTACCTTGGCTGATCGGAGCCAGCACCGACCCCATGATCACCCGGTTAAATCTTTCCGCCGCTCCATTTCCTGCGGGGTGGTATATCGGGGTGTGTCATACTGCGATGCCGTTCCTGTCCATGAAGGTTTCCCACTTGCTTGATGTGAATTGCGGGCCATTGTCACTCAGGAACCCTTTGGGGATCCCTTCTCTTATGAAGACATCCGTCAGGAATTCTAGTAGTGTCTCTGTTTCCGCATTGTCCGCTACGTGGACTTCCGGCCACTTGGAGTAGCGATCAACGACCACCGTGATGTATTTCTGGATTTCATTTGCGTCCAGTATTGGGCCCAGGATGTCGATGGAAATCTCTTCCCATGGGTTTTCCGGACATTCATATCGGCCCAGGGGCGGCGGTAACACTTTTTGGGTCTTGTCCGTGTTGCTACATTGCTCGCATTCCCTTACGTGGCGTTCCACGGCCATGTCCATCCCCGGCCACCAGTAGTCTTCTTTAGCCCTCCATTTAGTCTTAACTATTCCTAGATGGCCTTCATGTGTGATGGCTACAATGCGTTGCCTCAACGAGAGCGGTGGGACCACTTTACTGCCTCGTAGCAGGAACCACGGTTTGTCTCCCACGGAAATTCTTCCCTTACTTCCCAATACTGTTTCAACTCTTCCTCCAGCAGTCTTTTGTCTGGCCATCCGTTCGTTACATACGCTTTTATGGCACTCAGTTTCTCATCCTTCCCGTATTCCGTCTCCCATTCTTGGGCACTTATCGCTCTTTCATGATCACCAGTGAATGCTACCTCGTAGTCCTCCCATCCACCTTCATCCTGGACTTCCGAGACTTCTTTAGATGCTGCTCTACTCAAGAAGTCCGCCACCTTGTTCTTGTGTCCTGGTAGATACTCCACATCGTAGACATAGTCCAGTAGCCTGAGCGTCATCTTCGCAATTCGTGGAGTGGCATGTTCATGCCCGCAGGATGTGAGGAACTTCACCAACGGCTTGTGGTCTGTGCGTAACAGGAACCTTCCGCCCCACAGGAATTGTCAGAATCTCTCCATTGCCCACACTGCTGCAAGCATTTCCTTTTCAATGACACTGAATTTACTCTCATTCGGAGCTAGCGCTCGGGACGCGAAACTGATCGTGGTGGTCACCCCATCTGAGGTCCTTTGCGTGAGCACGGCCCCTAGTCCTCGGTTGCTGGCGTCCGTGGTTAGCATGGTTTGTTCGTTTGGGTCGAATCCGTGTATGGGCACAGCCTCACTGATATGTCTTTTCACCTCCTCAAATTCTTGTTGTTGTTCTTCGGTCCATTGGAACGTGGATTTGTCCTTGAGAAGCGACCGTAAATGATGGATCTTGGAGGCGAAGTGTGGTACAAACTTACTATAAAACTCCGCCATCCCTAGGAAAGTTCGGACATCTTCTTTGTTCGTTGGCGTGGGAGCATCCTTGATTGCCGCGACGTTGGACGCTTTAGGTTCGATGCCGTGCTGACTTATCTCATGCCCTAAATACGTGACTTTGTTCATTCCGAACTTACATTTGTCCCATTGGGCAGTGAGTCCGTTCTGCCTTAACACGGTCAAGACTTCCACCAGTTTCCTGTTGTGATCCGCTCTGGAGGTGCCCATCACCAAGATGTCGTCCTGGAAGTATTGGATACCTGTTTTCTTGTGGAACAACCTGTGGATCAGCATTTGGAAAACTGCTGCCGCCGAGGCAAGTCCGAACGGCATCCTCAGGAACTTGTAGCACCCGAACGGCGTAATGAACGACGTCAGATGGTTGCATGATCGATGTAGGGCAATCTGATGGTAGGCGGACGTCAAGTCTATAGTGGAGAAGCACTGCGCCCCTTGGGTCTTGGCTAACATTTCGTTGATCCTGGGAAGTGGGAACTTGTCCACCACGATGTTCTTGTTAAGTTCCCTTAGATCAACACATAGCCTCACCTTCCCATTGGGTTTCTGTGCTACCACTAAGGGGGCCAGCCATTCCGCGTTGTCGATCGCCTCTATCACGCCGTTGTCTTCCAACCTCTGCAACTCTTCCTGTACCGCAGCCCTTGTTCGGAATGGAATGTTGCGTACCTTGTGGGACACCGGTTGAGCTCCCGCTCTGAGATGGATCCTATGTGTAAACTTCGCCATGCGGCCTATGGAGTCTTTGAACACCTCCGGGAATTCTTCCTTCCATCGCTGAGCTTCATAGTCGGGTCCGTCTTCGGTCATGAGGACTTGCGTGTGCCCCCCTGGGTTCAGCTTCATTCCTAAAGCTCCCTGGTCTCTCCAGCCCAATACCGATGGTCCTTTTTCTGCCACATACAATTTTCCATCACATGTTCTGCCCCTAAACTCGAAAGATAGCGGACAATATCCCACCATTGGTATGGGCTCTCCCGTGAACGTTACGGGATGAATGTCGGTGGGTCTCAAGTGATACTTCGTACTTGTAGCGAAATCTTCCTCCCATATCTTCCGTTGTATAATCGTGTAGGGTGATCCCATTCCGCTACCATGGTGACTCTTATGCCGCCGATCATCATTTCGCACTTTGGCTTCTTGTCTGTTGAGCTCTCTATGCCCAGTAATTGTTCTTCCACTATCAGGATCTCGTCGTCCTCTTCTTCATTCTCTTCTTCGTCCTCTTTGCGTGTCCCTTGTGCCACGTACTTTACATCCTGTCTCGGGGTCTTCCTTCTGCACACCTTTTCATAGTGGCCTATTAGCCCGCAATACGCGCATTTGGCGCCAAATGCCGGGCATCCCTTGTCACTGGCGGTGTGTGTGCCGCTGCCACACCTGTAGCAGGCGTTCCTGCTCCACTGCCGTTGCCCTTGTGGTCTTGTTGCCCTGGCATTGAACCTTTTGTAGTTCCGCATCCCTTGCTGCACCGCCGGTTGCTTGCTGTCCACGGTCTTCCGGTCTTCTACCTTGCACACCGCTTGCTCTGGGTGGCCTTCGCGTTTGGCCGCTTCCGCACACCTCCTGGTCAATTCAGCCTTCTTTACTAAGGCTACGACTGTCTTCAACGGTGCGTCGCCGTTCGTCCACAGTTTCTCTTGAATGGAGGTATTCACCGTATGCATGATGATTTGGTCCCTTATTAGATCTTCTTGTAAGGTTCCGAATTTGCACGTAAGAGCCAATTTCTGTAAGGCTGCCGCGTATTCATCGACCGATTCCCCTTTATTTTGTTTCCTATGGTAGAAGTTATACCGGTCTATTGCTGTGCATACCACCGGGCGGTAATGGGCGTCCAGGTCCTCTATTGCGTGTCGGAACACATCATCGTCCGCTGCTGGTCTATCCTCCTTCACCAGGTCTTGGTACACTCTTTGCCCCGCTGGGCCCAAATGATGGAGGAGAATTTTCTTCCGCCGCAAACTCGCGAACGGAGCCTCGCCCTCTTCTTCCAGAGCTGAGAGGTAGTTTAAGAAATACCTTTTCCAGTCCTCCCAGTCCTCCCACGGCATCTCGGGCTCCCTTGCTTTTGCCAAGAAGGGCACTGGGTTTGTCAGCGAGAAGGTCTGAGAGGTCATCTTCTCACCGCCGCTGGCGCCCCTTCCTCTAGGTGTGGAATTGTCTGGTGTCTCCTCCTCTTGGGTGTCCGTGCCCCTCTCGTCGTCTTCTTGGCTGGATTCCCCACTCTCCGTGGGACTTCCGCTGACCTCCTCCAGGGTGCTGTACACCTCTCTGCTCGGGGATTACAGCACGCACCTGCTTCTCCCCCCTGGGGGCGTAGGAACGGTTGCCACGGGCCCTCCTCGCCGGCGACAGGAGCCTGGTGTGTCTGGCACGCAGTGTACTGCACTCGTTGCTGTTGGCGCCTTCCCCGCGTCTCTGCCGCGCTCCCGATGTTGTGCACGTGGTGTCTCCTGCTGGGTACACTGCTCCCCACGTGGTCTGGGTCCAGAGTGTCTGCCACCCCTTCACCACCTCGTCGCCATTGTAATGTTGTGAGTGGGGCTTATTATCAGGTACAAGGATCACTCTTAGGCAGGAGCGTGGTGCACGTTCTTTATTTAAATATATATATATATATATATCGGGAGCGCTGGAGCGGAGCTCTTTACACCTTGAAATCGGCGCTCTAATGCCGCTGTAGATGGCCGCCGCCGGACGTCCGCTGACGTCACGCGGCGCGCGTCCCAGAAGCTAGACCGCTACACCACAATTACATTTACAGAAATGTGTCCGGCACCTTTTTTTTTGCTAGACTTAGGTTGCAGGAAAAATGTGTATTTATGTCTTCTTTGTTGTTTTTGCCGCAAAAAGAAATTTTTGTATTATTTATGTTTTTTGTTATTTTTGCTGCAAAATCAATAAAAAAAGAAGTTAAAAAAAAGAAAGGATGGTTCCACCATTTAATCCGTCTTCTGGTAGAGCAAAGGGGCGCCTGGCTGCCCCTATTTCTCTCAGTCTTTCTTGGATAAGTGTGAAGACCCTTTGCGCTACTCCTTAGCATAAATTATTGTTATTGCCTGTCTGTCATAGCGTTTACAGATTTACTGATTATCATTTTTTATCATAATATTTTCCATTATCATTGCAGTGCTGCAGTTGATATGTTAGATGAATTCATTTCAAATCTGTTTATCAATAACCAATTGTATTTTAAGATCTGGGCAGGGGATTTTAATTGCCCATTATGTACGTTAAGTGGGACACCAGCGGGTGGGATGGAGTATACTGAAGGGCAGTGTAGGACTAGGTCCTTTTTGGCTAAAGTCCCTAAACCTTTGGCTTTCCAACTAGAGCTTTTTCTGACATAGTGTTGCCAACTTAGATGCTTTGGACACTTTGCCACTGCTAAACAGTGACAAAGTGTAAGTGTTCCCTGTCTAAAGTATTGGTAATTGGTTGTCTATGATTGGTATGTTTGCCTTACTAAGTGAAGCCCCTAGTAAAGTGCACTGTGTGTGCCAGGGCTGGTAATGCAATTGCTACTAGACGGCCTGCAGCACTATTTGTGCCACCGACACAAGTAGCCTTAAAAAGGGAACTCAGTCCTGCCATTGCCGGGCCTGCATGCACATTCACTTGCCAGACCTTACCCTTCCCTTTCTGTGTACATCAGACACCCCTATGGCAGGTCTAGGGTACCCCCTGGACAGGGTGCAGTGCATGTGAAAGGTAGGACATGCACTAAGGTGTGTGTCATGTCCTGACAGTAAAATAATCTCCATTTTGTTTTTCACCGCTGAAAGGCCATCTTGCCCATAGGATAGAATGGGAAGGGTGTGTAATATGTTTTCCAGCCTGTCTTCCTAAAAGCTTAAGATGGAAAGGTGAAGTTTAGTATGCCTGAACTCACAATGTAATAACACATCTTTTTATGTAGGTGGTTTTTGCATTGTGTGCACAGAAGCTACTCTTTTAGAAGTGGCTCAGTTTTGTGCTCTAACATTTCTTTCTGTGTGTCTCTGCCTGGCTGTGGAGTGACTGTCTGAATTTGAAAGCGATAGGATCTGGGCAATGTCTTGACCCAGGGGATGAGGGGAGACAGCAACAGGCTGACCTGCATCTGGAGTGTAGGGGGAGGAGAAGCCGTTAGAGGTGGAGAGGCCTTGGTTGCTGCTATAAAACAATTGGCTCATCTCCTGCTGAGTGACTGAGAATCCAGACCCCCACTAATCAAAGTAAGAAAGGTGTCAGTGGCAGGGAGGCACCCAGAACTGGTTTGAACAAGGGTCTGTGCCCCCTGAAGCACAAAGACTTCAAGTCCATTGAGGGGTATAACTATGAGAGCTGAAGCCCCTGTACTTTGGAGAATGGCTTGATCAAGTGTGAACAAGATTGGAGCTACTTCGTGGTCAAGAGGACCTTTGCCAAGGAAAAAACAACTGAAGAGACTGAAGGACAGGACTGACCCTTGCTGTGTGATCTGGGGCTGGCCTGCAGTTTGCTGTTTCAAACAAGGAAAGGCTAAAGGGACTTTGCTGTGTGCTGTGTACCCCTGCTTGAAGAACTTTGCTGTGTGCTGTGTCCTGAAATAACTATCCCCAAGGGCCTGAGGTGAGCTGGCTCCCTGTTTGGAAACAGGGGTACATAAAAGTTTCCAGGAGAGTCTCAGCTGCACTGTGGGAGCGTGCCTGTTACAGTCTGAGACCCTCGTAAGAACTGCCTGTGATCATGGGCTCCTGGTGTCCAAGTGAGTCTCAGTGACGCTGTCTGCGTGTGCATTGGGCAGCACTGAGACCTTCAAGATGATCGGCCTGTGCTCAGGGGCACCTGGAATCCAAGCAAGGATCAGCGACGCTGTGTGCATGTGCTTTGTGCAACCTGAACCCCGTTGTTAGGATTGTCCAGTGATTGTGTGCACCGGAATCCAAGTGAGTCTCATCGACGTTGTGAGCGTGTGCGTTGGGCACTGTGAGACCTTCGTGAGGATTTGCCTTTTTATCGTGTGCACCGGAATCCAAGTGAGTCTCATCGACACTGTGAGCATGTGCATTGTGCACTGTGAGACCTTTGTGAGGATTTGCCTTGTTATCGTGTGCACTGGAATCCACGAGAGTCTCATCGCCGCTGTGTGCGGGTGCGTTGTGCTCCGGGAGACTTTCGTGAGGATTCACTGTGTTGTTGTGTGCACCGGAGTAAAGTGAGCCTCAGCGAAGCTGTGCGTGTGATCTTTGTGCATTCTGAGACCTGTGTGTGGAGTGCCCAGTGATCGTGCACCCGGAGTGAAGGAAGACTCAGCGATGCTGTGTGCGTGTGCTTTGTGGCAGCCTGAGATCTTCGTAAAGTGGAGTGGACCGAACCGGCAGTCTCGGAGGAGCTGTGTTGCCGGCCCGAGCTGCCGTTGCCATTTCACAAAGCTGCTTGGAGGTCCCGCCGCCGGACAAGCAGAGGAGAGTGGGTTCGCGCCCCCCAGGTAACGTGTGTCGACTCCTGGGGTGGGGCGCGGGCTCGGAGAGAGACACTCTCGGCCTCTCTTTCGTGCTGGCAGCTCCTATTGCGTCCCATATTACCAAAGGGAGTGGCAGTACAGGGGCCGGAGTGCGAAGCTGCACTTTGGAATTACATCGTACTGTGTTGGGGGCAACTGTGAGAGGCAGACTGAAGGTCAGAAGAGGAGGCAGAGAGCGCCTAAGGCCTGGTGATCGGGGCCTGAGTCTACTACGTAGTGTTCCATTTCTGAGAGCGGAGTACTTGACTGACGTATTACCCATTGCAACATTTCTCTATAACGAACTACTTGATTGTCGTATGATGCATTGCCTTGTTGCTGCATAACGAACTACCTGATTAGCATATTGCGCATTGCATTATTCTTGCATAACGGATTACCTGATTAGTGTATATGCATTGCTTCATTATTGCAGAAAGACATATCTGGTGGTTGGATTACGCATTGCATTGTTTTACCTTGCAAAGTGCCTGATTGTTGCATTACGCATTGCATTCTTTTCATTGCAGAGTGTCTGATTGCTGCGTTATGCATTACAGTATTTTTACATTACAAAATTACCTGATTCTAGCATTGCTAACTGTATGACGACATGTGATTAGGAGTACAGGAGAATGTTTAGAAGTGCTCATTGACATCGCCAGAACTTACAAGGGCTGGCTGGCCTAACAACCGGCCAGGAGAAATATGTCACAACCTCATATGGGTTTTATATCGTGTGGTCTTATCGTATATCTTTTTACATGAAGTTTATACTTGTTTTATAAAACATGTGTGGAGTTTATTTGTGGTGTCATCATTGGATTATTGTGAGCGCGGTTGCAAATACTTTACACATTTGCCTTGAAGATAAGCCTGGCTGCTCGTGCCAAGCTACCGAGGGGGTGAACGGGGCTATCTAAGAAGGTGACCATCCTTTCCCTGACGTTGGAACGCAGGTCCCTATTTGGCCTAAGGTACCTACCTCAGCCAACCAGGGATCCCGGGTCAAACAGGCATGAGAACACTCACTTCAAGAATTCTCCCTATGCAAATGTGCTTGATAAGTTGATCCTTAATATTGAGTTGATGTTTACAAAGGACATTGATGTGGCAACTTTTAATGAACACCCAACTTACACGGCAGAGGGCAAATGCACCATTATTGATTTCATATTGTTGTAAAAGAGTTTATTTTTAATAGCTAAGTTTAATATAATACCACATTGTATTAGTGACCATAATCCCCTGACATTCTCTTTGAACTTATTATCATAAATAAGGAGTGACACTACAGATGTAGGTGCAATTATTTTCTCAGAAAATCAGAGCTTGAGAATGAAATGGGATATAGTGTATGCGACTAAGTTCACTAAAAATCTGCTTATTGAAAATACAGAATTAGTAAACAAGTGTTTGTCCACTAATGTCCCTGCTGGCACTATAAGAAACAGTTTTGCCATCCTATGCCGTTCTATTTCCCTATGTTTAACTTTAAAAACTAGGGCAAATAAACCCATTCTTTTTGGGTGGTTTAATGCAGCCTGTTCTGACCGCATAAACAACTTATGATAGCTGAAAATAGCTTTCCGAGAAACAAGAGTGAGTTACAGTTCGTAAGACCTATAAGGCAGTGTTGAATCCAGGAAAGCTGAACTTATAAAATCAGCTTGGGCCGACTTACTTTTCAGGAAAGTAGTGAACCGTCCCATATTTGCTGAAAGGCCGATTGCCTAATTACTACTGACACATGGGTTAGCTATATTTTCAAGGTTTTTAAACCTGACAGTACTCTTCAAAGTAATTCAGGATGTGGGGTTAATTTTACATTAGATAGCGAGGTTGCTATTTAGTTAAGCCATTCTATGGGGTAAATGAAGTAACACAAACTATTGATAAGAGTAAAAGAGAGGTGCTTTGGGCCAGGACGGTGTACCTATGTATATTTTTAAAGACAATATCGGTCTCAGGGTGCCTCTGCTCGCTAATGTGATTAGAGCTGTAATTACAGAACCAATAATTCCCACCTGGAAAGAAGTAACCATTGTACCCATCTATAAAAAGGGCGACAGGAATTTCCCAGCCTGTTATCACCCAATATCTAATTTGGACTCTGTAGTGTCATGTGAGTTAGCAATGGCGGAACTCTTTTGGCTCCTCATGGACTCTGTAGACCTGTAACATAATTGTGATAGGATGTTGAAGTGAATGCAGGTTTAGAATATTGAGTTCACGGTTACACGTTGTTGAATAAAGACATGCAAAACTAATCTCCATGTGTGGCGTAGTGATTGGCAAGCGCTGGGGCTGGTGAGGTCTCTCCGGACTCCACAGTCAAAAGTTTGAGCCGTGCACTCCTCTCAAGGCAGGAGGACTGGGCAGAAACCAATCATTTTCTGTCATATTTGCAATATTGTTTCAGACCAGGTATGGGAACGGCAGAACAATGCCTAAACTTGTCTGTCCTCGTTGGAAAATACCTCCATGTTAAGAAATGAGCATTGCATTTAGCATTCATGGATCTTTGGAGCGTGTTTGATACTGTTAGCCACTGAAAATCATGGTTACATTTGGAAAATTTGGGGGTCGAAGACCCATTGATTAGTTTATTGCGCCACCTGCATTGGGCATAATCCCTGCCAAACTCACTGAGATGGGACTTCATCCTCCAACTTTCCCGGCAGTCACGTGGGGGCAATTAGTGCCTTAGTGCTACTTCTTCGTCAGAGGCATCCCACATGCCGGAGCCTGTTTCCCTGCCTGCAAGCTGGCTGGCATGATCGCTGCCATACTCACTGAAGCTGGACTTCATCCCCCAGCTTTCCAGGCAGTCATGTTCTTCGTCAGAGGTGTCCTGCAGTGCAGGATGCGTGCAGGTCATGCCCAGATGAGTGCCCGGGCCAGACCCGGTTCAAGAGCGGGCCCGTCTGCACCCATCCACAGCCAGACAAAATGAGGCTAGACATTCCCTCTTCATTTTATCTATGGGGCCCGCACTATGGTACTGTGTTATTGCTGTTATCTGTCTGTGAGTGACTGTATTGTCCCTGTCCTGCTGCATTATGGTTAAACAAAAGGCTCACACCCCTGCAAAGACTGGCAATACTACTCTGGATGGTTACATTAGGAAAGCAGTGGGTGCCCTAAACCGAGTAATAGAGAGCATAGAACGACGCCTATCTGCCACCGTAGCCTCAACCCCTGGTACCTTATTGCCTCCCAAAACAATGATACAGCTTCCAAATAAGGTCTCATCCTCAATATCTGAACCTCCAAAAGCCTCTTTAGATGTTACTCACAGATCTGTTGACCATGACCATGGGCAGGATAGTAGCCAACTTACAGCATCTCCCCCCGACAGAGCTGCCGACCTAGCACCACCACCCCCAGTTAAGAGGAAATGATGCCAGAGGGCAAAAAAGGGCTCCCTCTATATGTCTATCAACCTGCTACTGATCTTGCCCCTAGCCCTGTACTTACTAAGATGCTCCCTCAGAGGCCTTGGCTACCTTCCAGGAGAAACTCCTTGAAAGTGTTTGGGGTTTGGTGCAAAGCTTGTTTCTGCCTATCACCAAGCGTTTGGGAACAATTGAAGAACTTTTTCTCAGTTTAAGGGACTCCCACACCGACGTTCCAGATGCTCAGCTATCCCAGCCTCTTCTTGCATGAGGACATGAACAGCTGGTTGCCTCTGCCCACGATAATGGATTAACCCCACCCACAAGATATGTCACCAGCAGCAATACTCATAGTGGTGCCCTCATGCTACCCCATTTTAGCCATATCCATCATGGCTTCAGATAGAACTCTATGGGTGGTTTACCGCCAACAGCTAAGACATAAAGCCTTATTACAAGTTCCAGAACCCATGGTGGCGGTCCGGACACTGCCACACTGCAGGCCCACCCGCTGTGTCATGAGTGTGGCAGTTGGACCGCCACAGGATCACTGCTACTGCCAGGGATCAAGAATCCCACAGTGGTCACGCAGTGGTCAGGCATAGTAATATACTGGTGATGCAGCTGCGGCACTGCCAGGTATACTAGGAGTTGCCAAACCACCACCCTTTCTATGGTGGTGAGCCCATCATGAAAAGGATGGCTGTGTGGCAACTAAGGGGGAAATATCAGGGCCCCCTACCACTACTGGACCTGGAGCTGCATGCGGGGGGCACATGCAATGCCCCCCTGAATTTGCACCTCTATTTCCTGCATGGTATAGCATGTATTCCAAACCATGCAGGAAGGTGCTGTCGGCGCTCTGACAGCGGCTGTCTGCATGTTAGGCTCCTCTATGACCACTGTCAGACTGACACAGGACCACCTGACAGAACAGGATTGAAGTCCTAATCTGGCGGAAGGCAGCACCACAGCTTTGGCAGTCCTACAGAGGATGGTGCATTGCAGCATCCGTTGTACGACTGCCAAAGTCGTCATAAGGTCCATTGTCCATGGCTAGTATTCACCAGCCTCAGTCATCTTCCTCACTGAATCAGACGTCTATGTCGCCACTTGACTGTCCAGAGTGAAACGGTATTGAGGATATTTGCAACCCAGTAACTAGTACACCAACTTGTTGCCCTTATGTGGCAGTTTTGGTCAATGTCCCCCTTTGACTCCTGTAATAGGGAAAACAAGGGTATCCCAATATGTGAACCTGGGGTGGCAAGCTGCTTAGGGAAAACAGTAGTTCTGGTGTGGCCTAAAGGTCCATTCAGAAGTGACCCTGTGTGGGGCACTATGATTGAAATTTAAGAAGTTAATTTCTTAAAAGGGAGCGGAAAGTAATATACAGAGGGACATGTAGGTCAGTTTATGACAGATGTTTATTTCAAAATAATAGTATTCAGGTGCTCACACAATAAGTGACAATAAACGTGACGTGAAAAGTGAGGGTGGTATTAAAATAAAGACATCGCAATGACAACAGTATTATGAACTCCTTAGAAAATGTTTACAGAGTGAAAGGAGTACATGTTGTAGGGGGTCGATGGCGTTTCGAACTCAATTATTTGAGTTCATCATCAGGACATACATAGGTGAGCAGGCTGAATTGAGTTATTAGGTCACCTCGCACTCAGCGCAGGCAATCTCAGCAGAAGGACGCATCCGGCTCTCAGCCTCCAGGCCTTCATTAATTGCCCTGGTCTCTTAAAAATAATTATTCAGCACCGGACAATCGCCCTACAGTGCTTCAGAACAGCACCTCCAGAATTAAAACCGGCACTATAGTCCCCCGTGCTCATGTAAAGAAGAGCTCCAAGCTTCACAGGCGCTGGCTTGGCTACCACAGAGTATTAATTAACAGCATTCATAACTCAATTCAGCCTGCTCATCTATGTATGTCCTGCCACATAATGTGAAAGTGCGCATGACGTGCTGCAGATAGAAACAAGCGGCCGCCAGACAGTGCCGGTGTTCAACAGACGGGGAGCAAAAAAAACAGGAAGCGGCTTCCGTCCTCAAGTTTGCGCTATTTGAAATTGCAGAAAGAAAAAAATATATACAGAACAGCTCCCTATTCTGCCATTGGTGATTTTAGGTGGTGGGCCTGCACCTTTCTTGTCCACCACCAATGAGCAGCAGGAAGACTTGCGTACATATGGGAGGGAGCTAATGGAAAGAAAATCGCCGAGGATCACACGATACGATCAAGGGGGGCAGCCTGGATCAGAATTCTTGGAACTTAATTCCACAGGTACCAAGGGGCATATCAACAAGGGCTTTATCTCTGCTTTCTTGGCTTTAAAAGCCAAAAAAGGAGAGATAAAACTAGCGCCCTATCAACAACAGGGTGCTAACATGCAAATTTGCATGTTAGCACCCTTTTACTCTACGCTTCCCCTTGCATCTCTAATGAGATGCAAAGGGGGCGTTCCAGAGTAAAATAATAGGAGAAATGTCGCTAAGCGACATTTCTCCTATTATCAAGAATGTCGCTAACCCTGTTAGAGACAAAAAAAGCAGCGCTAACCGCGGTTAACGCTGCTTTTTTACGTCTGGTATTTTTCTGACTTAGCCATGATATCCTATGGAAGGAGGATATCATGGCTAAGTTTGCCTCTCCCTAACAACAAGGTAACGTGAGATTATCGCTGGCTTTCCAGCGATAATCTCACGTTAGCCTGTTAGCATGAGGATTTTTATCGCTAATGAGATAAGCGTTGCTAATAGCACACTATCTCAGCGATAAAAATTCACGCTAGCCGGCGATAATTATCCTGGCGCTAAGTGCGCTTAGAGATAATTATCGCCAGTTGTTGTTGCTATGCCCCCAAATTAGCCACTAGCCCACATCATCTCACATAACACCAGCTCTAAGCGCTTCTCCTTCCCCGTGCCGGACTCTCCCCTATACCCCCTCCCACCCCCCTCATCTCCATAGACATCCCGACCCAAGCCAACCTACTGATTTGCTCTTGAGTCCCCACATGAGCAGAGGTGCCAAAATACAGTTTGTTCACTCGGTATTGCTCTCCCAAAGGCCAGAGGGTTAACGAGCGGAGTGACCGCTCTGTCCGTGGCCTGCGGTCCTGGCACCCCTCCCTCCAGCAGCAGTCTGTCTTCTGTTCCGTGCCCCCGGCATGGCGGTGTCTATAAACGGACAGCCAATGGAGGCCTCCCGCACACAGACGCTCGCTGACCCCGAGACACCCCCGCCGCAGCAGTCGGCCTCAGCCCTGCAGGGGCGGGGTGAACGCCAGCAGTGAAGGTGCTTCCACAGTCGGGCGCAGGTTTATTCCTGGCATCGCAGGGTGGTGCAGTATGTACCGACTCACAGTCAGAGGATAGGGGTGGGAGGGCTCAGGCAGGATGCAGGCCGTGTCAGCAGGTGTTAGGGCCCTGTTAGCCCGATCCAAATACTGCCTCCCTCCACCTGCCGTCCCCATGTGTGTCCATCCACAAAAAAAGTTTTCAAAGTTCCAAAAAATCACAACAGAAGGCGGCAGACTTTCTCTTTCTTTTGTGAGGGTCTCTGTTCACTTTGAGGTAACTCCCAATGCATTATCTATAGACTGGGAAAACATGTGTGACCCTAATAGCGTATCCTAAAGTGTGATGTATTTATTCCAGGCTACCTTGTCATACATTGCTTGTTATTATAAATATAGCACCCCACTGCAAGTAGTAATGAGTGGCACATGAGCGCTGCATGCCGATACTCTCTGCATGATGATGTGTATGATGTGGTATTACCAAGGTATTCGATAAAATTGCAATGCCACCTGTGTTACCGGTTCCACCTATGCAGAACAAGTGAACTTCCTGGAAGGTACAGGGCCAAAGTACTGAAAAATGCAGCAAATATCCCCGTAATACCGCAGTCCTCTTGTTATTTCCCATGTCAGATCTCTAACTATAACTCACTAAATGCCGGTAAATGGGTCATAACAGAAGCTTAACAAGAGCCAAATTTTTGGGGGGGGGGGGCAATATGCAGAGTAAATCTGCAGGGGCTGTAAGAAGGGGTGAAAACACGACAAAGCCTCATTAACAAGTAAATGGTCTTTTAAAGACCTGTGAGGTACTCAGATGCGGCTGTGTGTGTGCCCGGGAAGCTGTCTTAGCCGGGCTGACACACACGACGGGGGGTGGGGGGGGGGTTGAAGCCATTTGAGCCCAATGGGCATTGGGCGCCTGGGTCATAATACTATATGATGGTCACACAGGGATCCATTTGACAGGCCATCTTGTAATGGGCCCCATAGAGGACGGCATGTGTAAGACCATGAAAGCCCATGCAAGGTACTATCTTGGTATTTTTTTTTCAGGTACTCCCAAACAATTTGGTAATTTGTGCGCATGACGTGCTGTAGATAGAAACAAGCGGCCGCCAGTGCCGGTGTTCAACAGACGGGGAGCAAAAAAAACGGAAAGCGGCTTCCGCCCTCAAATTTGCGCTATACAAAATTGCAGAAAGAAAAAAAAATACAGTACAGCTCCACATTCTGCCATTGGTGATTTCAGGTGGTGCGCCTGCAGCTTTCTTTTCACCCACCACCAATGAAGGAACTGTAGCCTGGTGCCTTTCCGTCCTGCGCAGACCCCTCCTCCTCCCATTCAATCCATGCTCACTGTGAGGAGGGCCCCCGGGTCATAGGCTAAAGGATTGTTCCAGGCCAGACTCTGCCTGCAGTGTCTCAAGCCCTGCAGGCCACCCCTACTGCACCCTCAGCCCCCAGGTGCCTGTGGCCACCAGACATTGGTACCGGGGCCCCGACTGCCAGCCCTGTCATGTTAATTAATGTTAATTAAATTTAGTGTGCGACTCACCTCGAAGGGCATCTCTGTGGTGCAAGATTATTTAACAATCACAAACTTGGACCTCAGTCAGCTGAGCCACGCACTATGAAAGCAGCCCTCTACCAATGCAGCCCCAGCTCGGCACATGCACACAGGAAAGCTTCAGCCTCCTGCCTACACCATAGCTCCTGGAAGAGGATCCAACTGGATCAAGGCCATCAGAGTGACCCAATTAGAGAAAGCAGCTTAGCGTGGGGGCAGCGAGTGTCACTACATTAAGGCAAGCAAACTCGCTCAGAAGTGCAGACAGCCACCTACAGCCACTCCACGTACAACTGCCGGCAGCTTGAGTGACCCTCTTCCCAACAACCTGGCCAAAGACGCTCTCTAGACCACCCTTGTCTTTAACAACAGGAGTGTAACCCATAAACCATGTTGAGATTTGGGTAGGTTCGGTAAACAAACAACAGTATCTCAACTGGTATAGTTAAGGAGGACGGTTAGGCATGCAAGTACACTACTTTACACGAAAAGAAAAACCGGGAGACTCTAGGCTGATTTTTTGAAATGTGCATTCAGCATCATGTATTTAAGAACAGTTTAAACAAAGATCAACATACAGTTATAACAGCACTGTAAGCAAAAATGCGTGAACAACCCGGAATTGGACTTGGTGCTTGGTTGTGTAGGTGACACAATTAGTGGCGACGCAAGTGACAATATGTTGTCAGTGGACGACAATGGCACAATGTCCTAATGTGAGCAAATATATACAGTGAATATGGTGGTTCCTGACATAGATTTACAAATGGGAGGAAAAATGACAATGATTTCGTTGAACCACCGAAGCTGCGCCTTTAGTTGCGCTGAAGAGTCAACGACGTTTCGATCCAGTAACTCAGGATCATCATCAGAACAGGGTTGTTTAATTGTATCGGTGCTGTATAAGGATGAAAGGCAGAAGGGTCGGGAGTTAGAAGAGGGGATGGGAGAGTGTGGAACAGCCGGAGGGAGTGTGCAAGACTGGCGGCTGGGGGGCCACACGGATCAGTAAAAAAGTGTCCGAAGATTGGCTACAAGATGATTGAGTGACGGCATGCTGCATCTGGGACCTAACCTGTGAATCTGTGATGTGAGGGGGAAGGCCAGGTGGTCCAGGGTGTTGCGTGCTGGTTATGGTGGAACTAGGGTCAGGCAGAGAGAGGAGGAATGGTGACTGGTGAAGTGTCAGGTAACTCCCTGGGCGAGCAGTAGGAGTGGTCAAGTAAGAGTTAGCGTGGAATATCAATTGACCCAGTGGGTGGGACTATCAGGAGCGGTGTGGCGTGGAAGAAACCATGCGCTACCTTGAGGGACGCGGTCCCGTCTTCAGGAGTAGTGTGGTGAGTCGGAGTAATCAGGCATCTGGCGTGTCCAAGAATTCCTGAGGGGGGAGAAAACGCATGAGATCGGGCCAAGGAAGAGAGTGAGGGAGTGGAGCCGAGCGCTGGGCGAGGACGTTACCTTGGGTATCCAAGGTATGAGCAATAGAGATGGCCGTGTCACGGAGGAGCTTCGGTGGGGGAAATCAACTTCAAGGCGAGTCCGTTCTATGGGTGGAAGTTGCTGGGATTAGCGGTGGTAGAACGAAAAATCAGTAAAAAGGGGCCGCGGACCTGCTAGGGCTTACCTTAATTGTGGAGGCTCGGGCTGCAATAAATGTGTAACCGCCACAGTCGTGTGCGGTATGCCGGCGTGTCAGTCAGTGAGAGGCCGCCACGTTTGTGTGCAGCTTGCCAGTGCAACCGGGTATGAGGATCTAGGATATGACTTCCGGGTGTGGCGGCGTCACGGGTGAGCGAGTCCGTGATTGGTGGGGATGGAGTGACGTGGAGGAAGACGGGGAGGGTGAGTCGGGAAAGGAAAAAGAAAAGGGAAAAACAACAGTAGCTTATGGGTCCGTGATAGCGGACGAGATGCGCTCAGCATATAAGTGAATTACCATGTGAGCAAGTAACCGTGAAAACACTTAGTTCGATGTGTACGAGTCACAGACATAATGCATACAGGGATATTTGCAGCAAGAGGCACAAGGGAATACAAATGACAAATGGTGATATGCAAACGGATGTATCAAGTGAATTACCAGGTGAACAAGTAACGGTGAAGACACTTAGTTCGATTTGCATGGATCACAGACATAATGCATACAGAGATATTTGCAGCAAGAGGTACAGGGGAATTAAAATGGCAATTGGTGATATGCAAACGGATGTATCACGTGAGTAGCATTCAGTGAAGTTTTTATGAATCACCTTGGTCGGGGCCAGGGAAAAGAACGATGTCATTTATGTCAGTTGCTATGAGGGGTGACTATAAGGATAGAGGGGGGGAGGACTGGCTGACTAATTTTTCAGATGGGCTAAGCCTTGGTCCAATGGAAGCAAGTGTCACTGCGGCATCCCTGGTAGGTCAAAGGGAGAAGCCACGGGGCAGCGTGTGCTGAGTTGGTTCAGAGTGGTAACAGAGGGTCGAGGGCAGATTAAAGAAGAATGGTGGTGTTCCATTCATCAATTGGGTTCAACCTGGAGTTTACTGAGTCACAGAGGGTAATCCATTTACATTCACATTTATTGAGGAGGGCTTTGATGTCGCCCCCCCCCTTATGGGCAGAGTTGGTTGGTCTGTCACTTGCCAGGTGATGTCAGTCTCACAGTGGTTCTTCTCGATGTAGTGTGCGACCAGTGGTGCTGTGAGGACCTTGCAGTGAATCCTGCTCTTGCATTGGATAATCCGCTGTTTAACCTTTTGAGTGGTTTGGCCCATATAAATGAGGTCGCAGGGGCAGCGGATTGCGTAGATGACATTCTTTGATCTGCAGTTAGTGTGGGTTTCACAACTTAGCCCACTGATTTCGATTCGAGCGAGGTTTAATGAGAGGTCATGATCTGCAAACATGGGCTGCTTTTTAAGGGAGCCCAGGCCTATTTTTGGTTCCAATCAACCCTTCTTGGAACAGCCCTGGAAACCGGGTCCAAGGGAGTTGGTTGGGCCAGCAGAGTGTCTGTCACTGCAGGAGGCGCTAAACCTGCTCAGGAGTGTGTCAGGACACCGTGTAGCTGATCCTCCCACCCTCCCACTGCAGGGCAGCTCGAAGGTTTATCGGGGTTTTTCTGTCACACACCTCCTCCAACATGAATCAGGCATATTCGGAAAACTGTATTTTATAAGGATTAGCTTGAGTTACTCCTTTTTACTAGGTTAGTGCTCTTCTATTACTGGTACTTAACTGCAGTTTTAAGAGCTTCTTAGAGTTTCTCATTGCTCAAATGGGTGTAATTTCGGATATTTATAAGTTTCCCTCATTTAAATAGCTTAATTTTGCTCGCGAGAAAATGTCACTCATAGTCGTTGAATGTCACTCATAATTGCACTGAAATTATGAAAATGTCACACCTAAGCAATCTAAAACCTTGGCAGCTATGTATTCTTCTTTAGCCACGTTTGTGCTGTATAAATAACATTACTTCCGTTCATTCCTTTCGTCAGAGCTCCTTCCCAACATGAAAACCGGTGTTGTCCTCCTGAACAACAACTTTGAAACAAACACATTCCATGATGAAGGGGCGCAGATAAATCTTTTCCGAAGCTTTCAGACAATACGCACGCAGTGCGGACTGCACGGCGCAGAGCACCGAGAGTGGGATCTGAATCCTAAATCCCTGACCCGCACTCTGCACTCTCCCTCGGGCCTGCGTCTCCCATTCTTTTCCTGAAAGTACAGATTCATTCTGGTGCTGATATCACTTGTGGTCAGAGCTTGGTACAGGCCCGTCCGTCAGCAGCTGTTGCCCGGGCAATTCAGGCTAATCTGCTGGGGGAAGTCAGGGGGTTAGGGAATATTTGTTGAGTTTGTGTCAGGTCCGGATAACTAATCGCTGGCAACTGCTGGATATGCACTGACATTAATGGTATTGCTGAATTAAACTAGGGGGCTTATTTATGAGCCGCCTGTGCCAGTTATGCGCCGCCGTTGCGTCACTTTTAGTGACGCAGCGGTGGCGTAAATAATGCGCCATGTTGTGCCATATCTATGAAGTGACGCATTTAGGCAGATGCGTCACTTTGTAAGCCCCTGTGCTACATTCTACCTGCGTCAGATATAATGTATGCAGGGTGGGCATTCCCCCACAAGAAAGGGTCGTAGGAGTGGCACAGCGAAATCTATGAGATTTTGCTGTGCCACTTCTAGGACGCCAATGCGTCACAAACTGACGCCTGCCTCATGGCAGGCGTAAGAGTGACGCAGGCCCTTTCACATGGGGCTTGCCCCATGTAAAAGGAACATTGCTGGAGTTGCATCAGGCTTCTGACACAACTCCAGCAATGCGCCACTTTTTGCGCTGACAGATACGTCAGTTATACTGACATATCTGTCCTTCCTTACGACATGATGCGCCATATTGTAAATATGACGCATCATTGGTGTCTCAGGGAGGGCGCACTGAGAAGTGGCGCATCGCAGCTTTCAGGCAGCGATGCGCCACTTCTCGTAAATGAGGCCCTAGGTGTTCGCCGAATTCGCTGCAGGCCGGTAATGAAACCTTGCGTCATTCCCACACATCACAGAATTCCCTCTCTTCCTTTTTACCTCGGCTATATAAGAAGCCCATCAAAAGGACGAGAACAGCTTGGTTTGGCTCCCAAGATGCATGGACTGTTTAGAGACTAGAGACTCGAGACTGGATCATCCCTCACCTGCCTGTTCATTGTGCACACCGAGTATGGCAAGTGTACATCACATTACTGTATTGATTAAACTTCAAGGACTTGTAAAGGTAGGGGAGGCTTTTGGCCAGGGAGTTCAAATGCAATATTTCAGGCGCCACCCTCCTCCCTATACACCCACCGTTCTTCTTGCTCGGCTTCTCCCCCTCCCCCACCCAATTCTATCACAGGTCAGAAAGTCAGAGAGTGGTCAGAACACTCTTCAGAGCTGACTTGGTTTACAGAATCGCCCTACTTGCCCTATTTACACATTCATTTCATTCTGGGAAAATCACTTAATCTCCCCGTGCCTACCAAAGGTATTAATGTTTCCTTGTGTAACGTAACTGGCGCTCATGTACTGCGCTCCAATACTTTCAGGTCGACTTCACGCTATATAAAGCTACAAAAAAACTGTGGACATTCTAGTGCTCTCTTTTCCAAATAAAAGAAGAGCAGATAGTTAATAACAGACAGCGTTTGACCATTTCAAATATAAATTGCACAGCCGGCCTGGTTACTCATTGACTAATACACCCACAGCAGATTTCTGTCTGTGTTTGAATTGTGTGGATCCAGGTTCATAAACTGTCAGGTTCCTTCAGCCTTTCATCCTTCTGAGTTATATAAAAGGAGCACTATTAAGGACTTTGTTACAAGGATCCGGGTAATCCTGCTTCAGACTGAAAGGGGACTTTCTGCCTGAATTGTGATGACAGATACTACACATTGGATGCACTAATGAGCCTTTTTCCTGCGCATATTTTGTGAGGAAAAATGGTGAAATGTGCATGTGGTAATCTGAGGTGCAAACTGTGATACTCCGTGTTACTTATTCAGCCTCCCTTATTTGATTCATGTGTACATTGATACAAATTTCTTTTTCACCGTAACTCCCGTTTCTTCCACTATGCAGATCTTTAGTCTCCCTTGTAATGTGTGTTGTGTGAGGGTTTTTTTCTACGTCCCTTGTTGTGCTCTGCTTTATCAATTTGTTTTATTCTAATGGGAAGAGACTGCCTTATTCCATGGTGACGCACACAAAACGGAATCCCACCTGCCCACGGACCTAAGGGCCAATCAGTTTTTTTTTCTTTTTTTTGCAGAAATTATGATTACTTGAGAGAAACTGCATTTAAAATACTTGACAGTACTAAGTATTTCTTCCCTGCCTCCCTTATTCCAATATGTGTGCTGTCGGCCTGCTTTATCATTATCCAGTTTTATATAGCTCAGGCTCTACTTGAAGGTATTGGGGCCCTTTACATGAGCACCAGTTACATTCCCATCCCTTCCCCCGAGTTAGTTTGATCGCTCATCCCCTTCCTTTTGCACTTCTACCCTTGTAACCTCTCCTTCCAGGACATCCATCTCGCATGTCCTGGATAAGACCGTCTTCCTGTGACCTCTTCAATAGTGTGTACCGGAAGGGCCTAAGGTAGCACTTCCTTAGGAGTACCCTCTCCTGTGGTATGCTTCATCTCTGCATCTAGATAGACCTATATACTATGGGGTGTGCTGTTGTCTCTGGGTTGTGTCATCACTGCTTCTGAGTGTACCCCAAAGAGCTATGTACTGTAGGGTATATGACCACAAAAGGTCCTGATTTTATATTTAAAAACAGAGCTTTGGACTATACCATTTCCCACTGAAAGGCAATATTTCTCTCCATGTGTTCCCATACTTGGCGTGTCACGCAGTTTGGTGCTTGCTTTCCCTCCATGTTAAATAACAGTAGATGTTTAGCACCAAGGCTAATAAGCTGCATAGCTAAATACATATAAGGTCCCAAAGGCGAGACCGATGCATTGCAAATGCTTGTTTGAAATGATGAGAGTTTTGTGATTGCTGTTATTAATTCATACAGCTGCTCATAGAACAGGTGTTAGAAATGGGTGAATGTTTTAACTGTTTTACGTATTGTAACTATTTATGAACCACTGATTAGATCTTACTTATTCTTTGTGCATCACATATGGAATATTACACCAATCCCCGTACTTGTTGCTTATTATTAATTAATGTGATGCTAATGTTGAGATCTTTTTCTTTTCTTTACTTTTATGGCGAGTTTGCAGAATAAAGTTGGATTCACTTACTGACTGATATTCACAACGCGTTTTTAAAAATATGCCGTCCTTTTTAAAGCTGTAAACAAATATTCCCTTAAAATACTTCAGTCGAAGGAACATTAATGGACATCATTTATGGTGACAAACCAAGAAAATAGATTTGTCTGGTTAAGCTTAACCACCGCCACCACTACACTGCTCATGATCTTGAACATTACTTCATGGGTGAACTCGAAAATAACATCATGAATAACATTACACACAAGTAGTGCGATAGCACATATTACACTGCATAGAGATAAAGGTCTACAGTATCACTGACATCCAAAAGTTGACCTCGTAGAAAAGAGAGGGTGCAATTCCACTAACAGCCTACAGATGGCCTCGTAGAAAAGAGAGGATGCAGTTCCACTGACAGCATACAGATGTTATGTGAAATATTATGTACACAAGAAAGGATTCTGTTACAATGACAGTGCACAGATGTGGTCACAAGGATTGCATGGAAACAAATGGCTTCATTAGAGCTGGTAGTGATCCAGTGAAAGGCCAGGATGAACATTTCACAATCAACACATTCCTCAAAATGGGCCCATACACACATTCACGCTTCCTGACTGTTTCGCTAGGGGTCAAGTTTCATTTTCACCTTGATCTGGATTAGCCAATGCCTACCTAATCTTCACAGATCAACACTCTTCCTTTGGTCAATGGACCATTAGTCGAGTAGTTGATGGTGATACTAACAAATTCATTCATTTATCTTATAACTCTCAATACAATAATCACAGACTCAGGGTAAGATTAAATTGATTTTATCTGATAACTCAGTCAAAATGAATGCTCATTTGTACAGATTCACAGTTCAAACTCCAACAACTTTCATGGGAGAGAAAGTTTGTTTAACAAATACATTCAATTTATAGACTCATTCAACAATTAATGCATTAGGAGTGATAGATGAAGAGACAAAAAACATTATGGGCCCGATTCACAGAACTAACTTAAGACAAAATCCTAAACTTACTACCATTTTCGTATTCACAGAAGGCACTTACTCATTTTGGTATTCACAGAAGACACTTACTCACTTCGGTATTCACAGAAGTTAGGAGTCCTAAGTTTAGGACTCCTAAATGCCTTCTGTGAATACCGAAAGTCTTTCAATTAGGATTTTTCTCAGTTTAGGAGTCCTAAAGTTAGGACTCCTAACTTTACTACTACTAAACTCAGAAAAATCCTAATTTTAAGGCTTTCGGTATTCACAGAAGGCATTTAGGAGTCCTAAAGTTAGGAGTCCTAAGTTTACTACTACTAAATTGAGAAAAATCTAAATTTTAAGACTTTCGGTATTCAGAGAAGGCATTTAGGAGTCCTAAAGTTAGGAGTCCTAACTATACTACTACTAAACTGCGAAAAATCCTAATTTTAAGACTTTCGGTATTCACAGAAGGCATTTAGGAGTCCTAAACTTAGGACTCCTAACTTCTGTGAATACCGAAATGAGTAAGTGCCTTCTGTGAATACCAAAATGAGTAAGTGCCTTCTGCGAATACCAAAATGGTAGTAAGTTTAGGATTTTGTCTTAAGTTAGTTCTGTGAATCGTGCCCAATAAGTCATACATTTGCAAATGATATGCAAATTTAAGACAGAATAATATTTACCAAATGGTGAAACGTGGAAATCCAACCCTCTGGCCAAAGGACTGGTGGAGGTCTCCTGACTTAAGAATCAGGTGATAAAGACTATAGGACAGGAGCAGGATAGGATAATACTTACTACACTTCTCTAGAACCCCAACGCACTAGAACGCATCCCTCTCTTACACTCTCTCCCGCCTCAATATTCTTCCGCAAATCTTCAATCTAATCAGGTTGTCTTTCAGGAATTCATTTTCCCAGTCTGTTCTCTTCTTTTCAGCAGCAGCTTTCGCCCACACCTCACTCAGCATCGACGTCACCCCTTTCTTAACTTAAGTCACTCTAGTTATACTCTTTAATTCTGCATGTCCCACCCTCAAAAGTTGCAAATATCAATGAATCATGGACCGTGATTGGGCAGGGACAGGGGAGTTGTCATTACCTCATGATGTCATGTTTAATTTCTTAACTAATTCTTTGTTTAGCTTAAACCCTTCCCCTTTAGCTCATTTATTATTCTGCCTTATTATTTTCCTGTGCGTCTGATGTATCAATTTAAACAATTTTTCAACAGGATTCTACAGTTGATGAATGCGTTCCCACAATGACTTGTCCTTGGCTCTTGGCAGCCTGTCAACGATCCGGTGAGCGGGTCACAATTTTATCACGCCGCGCATGTCCTAACTGACGTACATCTTCACCATCATCTTTTTCATTGGCTTAGCACATTAAACCCAAACATACACTATTAATAAAAGAAACATAAACAGATGTTAATTTCTTAGATATGTGATTGTCACTGTTCACCAGCCACTTCTACTCTATCCAATGTTAAATTCTCTTTCTTTAAGCAAAAGCATTAGCAGCAACGTCTTATTTTGAAGTTCAGGCAAGCATATGCCAAGCATGCGATGCCTCAAGACCTAAGATTAGTAATCTTTGTGCATGCGTGAGAGTTTCCCTCTCAAACGAGTTAGTCACCCGGTTATTTACGCGGTTATGGTTTGCACATGCGCAACGCGTTTTTTTTGTTTCATGCAGGATTTCAGTTACGTAGAAAATTATTCTTTGTTATTCAAGCGTGTATAAAGCTCTTTTCCCCATATCTAATTTTGTCGTGTGCATGTTAGTTTTCTCTTATGTATTATTTCTAGTTATTAATACCTGTTAATGAGAGATTGATCCGAGCAAGTTTCTTTTCCTTGAATCCTTGCTCCATCAATCCCCCCTCTGATGGCATTTTAAAGCCATCATAAAATACCCATCATTACCAATTGCCAACTTTATCATTTAATCTAGGTACCTACGTTGTTTTCTACACATTCTTTATCGTTCTCTTTTATGCTCTTTTCTTTCATTTTACCATACAGCTTGTCTCTCATTTCCTCTAACTCTATTTCCTCCCTTTTTCTCTTTCTTCCCATCCTTTTATTCTTTATTTCAATCATTGACCCAGTTCTCATTTTTCCCTTGCAACATTTATAGGTCATTACTATCATTAATATCACTAATGCTACTGAAATCACTGGGATTAATTTTCCCCCTAATAAACTACTTCCAAAAGTGGAAAACCAGTTACCTATTTTAGAAAGACTTTCATAAAATTTTTCCCAGACACCGTCAACCTCCAGTTGGGTCAAATCTTTATGAATCTTTGTAATATTCTTGATATATCCCTCAATCCTTTACTTTTGTCCGGGATATATGTACAGCAGTGTTGAACTTTAAACATGCCATAGACTCCACCTTCTTTTGCCAATAGGATGTCAAGGGCAAGTCTATTTTGCAGAACCATAGAGCTGATCACAACCTTTTCAGTATTGATCATTAAGAATCCTCCAGCAGTGTCTGTTGATAAACGGTCAACTACAGTAGACAATTGATGTATCTTATGTGAATTCAATATGACTCCAACTGACGGTATCAGTGCACCAAATATATCACCTACTATTCGTGAAAAACCTGCTCTTTTATTTCTTGTTAGTCCTTTACTTATGTCATACATTTCATTGTTCTTAGTGATGTGGTATACCTTCGGAAATACAATGGCAATGTAACAACTGCCATACTATTGTGCAGGTAACCTATAATAGACATTTTTACCGCACACATAATAAATTCCCGGCAATACAGGATCAGTTTCCCCTTTTAGTCCCCATCCCCCCATTATTAGGAGGTATGTTCACATTTGCTAGTACCAATGAAAATACTATCATATTCAGTTTTTAATCTAGGTAGACAGAATTTCCCCAATTTCAACAAGTCCAGGGACATTGCTGCATGAGTCTCGCCTTTCTTATAATCCCCTTCTAAAGCAGCCCATGGAGGTATATGGGACTTTTGCTCAACCGCTTTCTTTTGGAAATCCTGTCTTCTTTCTTCCACTAAATTTAGAAACTATTTTTCTTCATCACGCAAAAGGCATGTTAGATTTTTTCTATGAGCATGTGTTATATCGATGGGATTCATTGTTAGAAAGAATTCTCCCACGAACTCTGCATTTTTACCACTAAGTACTGGATTCATATTTCTTCTAATAGGGATTTCTGAAAATACTAAATCCATGTTACTATAATAATATTGCAACTTACCAGTAGCATAAAACAAACTAGTTACAACACTACAAGACACACCATAAGTTAATGGAAGATGGTGATATGTCTCGCTTCCGAGACAGAAATAGGTAGTTTCATGCAAATATAACAGTCACTCACATCCATTGTGTTAACATATTGGTAAAGGAGTTTAGTAAATACATTTAATCACGAATCACTATTTAATTAATCTGATAATACATGCTTTTATCCATTTGTTGTAAATCTGTAGTAGTTGTTACTTATTAACCGCACTCACTCTTTCACTAGTATTTGTGTTATTCTGATTATTAGTTACCATTAGGACAGGTATCACAACTGAAAAATAACCACATCAAAATTAATATTGTAATACTACATAGACAACATTTAACACATCGTCGTTTTAAGTTAGATTTTGGATGTTCAGTCACTTTTACTTCCGCCATTTTAGAATCTAAAATGTATTTCTAAAATGTTCTTCTTTTCTAAAAAATTTTTTTGTAAAATTATAAAAAGTAAAATCTTTGTGTGATCCCACACTTCAAAGGCTTTCAGCTTCTGGTCAGTCCTTCTTCCCTTTCGATCTTTTCTTCTTTTGATAATTTCTCAATTGATCCACCCTTAGTACAAAAGTCTTTTCTTCAAGGTGGTCTCAAATCCCTTTCATCAGATCCTTCAATAATGTTATTTTCTGGTTCTCCGTTTAGATCAAAATTTTCAAAATCCTCTAATATAATATATGTCCACTCTGGAGCCTTATATTTTTTATTTGGTACCCTCATTTTTTTTGACAATCTTAATGATCTTCTTGTTTATTCTTTCTCATCCTGACTTGATACCTCATTTATTTGCTCTAGTTCTTTCCCTGTCTTTCTTCTTAGAAAGTTTCTCAGTCTTTTCACTCCACTCGGCCAGTTATCTCCCCTTTTAACTCTTTTTGTCTGTACTGCCTTTTCACCGACTTCACTTATTGCAAGTGTCCTTTTATTTTCTCTTTCTTTTTGTTGGACTTGTTCTGAATTTTTACTTTCCTTTTCTTCTGTTGTTTGTATTTACTCTGAACCCTCCGGTCCTTCTTTTTCTTCTTCTGACTGAGCTTGATCTGGATTTTCTTTAGAAGATTCTTTTATTCTTTGTTCACTTTGTTCTGGTCTTTCAAGCTCTAACTCTTTCTCAGTCTCTATAGCAGTCTCTTCAATCTCAGTAACTGGTGCCCAATCTCGTTGACTTGTACTTGGTTGCACTACGTCAATGCGTTCTTCAGAGTCTGTCTCTCTGATTTCTGAGACTTCACAACTCTCAGCTTCTGGTTCTTGTCTTTGTTCTACCAGTTGCTGCTCTTGTTGTTCAGGTGGACTTGGGACTCTTTGGGTATGACTGGTATGGATCCAATTCAATAAGCCAGCACACTTCACTGCTGTTATCGTAACCAATATGACTTGATGACGTCCATTCCACCTGGGTTCCAAACACAGCTTCCTTGTGTGTTTCTTTATCACGACCCAGTCTCCAGGACACAAATCATGAGCTTGATTTGGCTGTACTGCATTTGCATCTTCTCCAACCTGGTGGGACACAGAACGTACCAGATCACCTAGTCCTTTACAATAGTCCAAAACTAAATCATCAGTTATATTCATTAATTTGTTTCCAGGTACAAATGCCTGTCTCATCGCTCTTCCCATGAGGATTTCATGTGGACTTAATCCTGTTCTTCGGTCGGGAATGCTTCTAAGACTCATCAATACAATGGTCAAAGCATCAGGCCATTTCAGTGAAGTGGATGCACACACCTTTCCTAGCCTGGATTTTATTGTACCATTGAGCTGCTCAACCACTCCAGAGGCTTCTGGCCGATAGACACAATATCATTTCTGTTCAATTTTGAAAGCTTCACAAATTAGTATAATAATATAATTATTAAAATGAGGTCCTCTATCTGATTCCAAAGTGACTGAAAATCCAAATCGCGGCATGAACTCTCTCAACAATAGTTTGGCAACTGTGAGACTGCCATTCCTCCTCGTGGGATAGGCTTCCACCCATTGAGGAAACAGACACACAATGACAAGGACATACTCCAAACCATTGCACTGTGGCAACTTAATGAAGTCTAGTTGCAATCTTGTGAATGGTCCTTCTGCCTTTCCAATTTTTCCCCAACTGACCACTGTCTTCCTCCCTGGATTTTGCAGTTGGCAGGTCAGACATCTTTGGCAGAGACTTTCTGCAACAACCCTAAACTTGGGATTAAACCACATCTGTCTGAAATGTCTAATCATGGCTTCCTTCCCAACGTGTGTAGTTCCATGATATATCTTAGCCATTTGTGACAACGATCTATCTGGCATTATTGGTCTACCATCTGGACACACCCACACTTCATCGTCAGCCCTTCTCGTGCAACCTGTTTTAATCCAGTGTTCCTTTTCTTTCGTGTCTGCCTCATTCTGTAATTGTCTAACTTCATCCCATGTTTCAAAAGCAGAGAAAAACATTTGTTGGCAATTGGTAACTTCTTTTCCATCCCTCTGTTCAAAGACATTGTATTTCTTGCACAAAATTCTACCGCTTGGTCTGCGTACCGATTACACAGTGTCACTTAATAATTTCCTGACTTATGTGCGGCACATTTGACCACTGCAATTTCTTTTGGCAATTGCAATGCTTCCAATAGTTCTTTAACATCTTTGCCATTTCTTATGGGAGATCCTGAAGAAGTCAGAAATCCCCTCTGTAGCGACAATTGGCCAAAGTCGTGCAGAACCCCAAAACCATATTGACTGTCCGTAAATATGGTTACTCTCAATTTCTTTCCAACTTTACAAGCCTTCGTCAATGCGAACAATTCGAATATTTGTGCAGACTTGACTCCTCTTAGACAGGAAGTTTCTATGATACCTGACACTGTGCAAACAGCATAACCAGACATTAATTCTCCATTTTCTCTTCTCAAACATGACCCATCAACAAACAGTACAAAGTCTGATTCTTCTAGTGGAACGTCATGGAGATCAGGTCTTGGCTTTGTACACATTTTTGTCACATCCAAACAATCATGATCAACTTCCTCTTTCACTTCCACCCAATAGGAATTGGGCAACAATGTTGTTGGATTCATCATGGTGCATCTTGTCACACTTACATTCTCAGCGCCCAAGATTACTCTTTTTTCATACTTAGTCAGCTGACTAGGGGTCAAATGTTAAGTACGAGTTCCTGTTAAAAGGATCTCAACTGAATGTGGTACATATACCTTTACAGGATGTCCCATCACAATCAATTCACTCTGCTTCAGACTCACACAAGTAGCAGCTACTGCTTTTAAACAGCCAGTTAATTCTGCAGCCACTGGATCAAGAGTAGCAGAAAAGTATGCTGTTGGACGTCGAGACAATCCATGTCTCTGGTTGAACACTGAAAGTGCACACCCTTCCCTTTCACAACACAACAAAGCAAATTCTTTTGTTTAGTCTGGCATTCCTAATGCTGGTGCTTGACACAGACAACTTTTCAATTTTATGAATGCTTCTACACTTTCATCATCCCACTCAATCGGATCTGTCATCTCTTTTCGTGTCAATCTTGTTAAAGGTTTTGCAAGTAGTGAAAATCCACTTACCCATTTACGACAGTATCCAACCACTCCCAAAAACATTTGCACTTCCTTTTTAGTTTTAGACATGCTCATATGTCGAATCACTTTTATTCTTTCCGGTGTCACCTTTCTGACTCCTCTCTCTATCTTGTGTCCAAGATATTGAACTTCTTGTTTACAAAACTCTAATTTCTCTGGGGACACCTTCTGTCCTCCTTCTGCCACATGGTTCAGTAAAGCTATTGTGTCAGTGACACAAGCTTCTCTTGTCTTTGATGCCACCAATAGGTCATCAATGTACTGAACCAAGACTGAATTTCCTGGCATAATCAAAGTTTCTAAGCACTTTTTCAAAATCTGATTGAATATCGACAGACTTTCTGTGTACCCATGAGGAACTTGGCACCATGTCATTACACGGTCTCCGAACCGGAAAGCATGAATATATTGGCTATCGGGATGCAGTGGAATTGAAAAGAATGCTTGCCACAGATCAATCACAGTATACCTATGAGCATCCCATGGTATCTGATAAAGGATCACTGCAGGATTTGGTACTACAGGGCACTACTATTTTATTGATTTTCCTCAAATCTTGCACTATTCTATATTTTCCACTAAGCTTTTTAAGTCCGATGATTGGCGAATTACAAGGACTGCTCAATATTTCTTTTAAAATTCCCTGTTAAATCATTTGGTCAATTACTGGGGCAACGCCTGCCTTTACTTCAGGGCTCATTCTGTATTTGTGATTTATTTTGGTATATTGCACCTTCCTTTACCACAATTTTGATGGGGTCTACCTTTGCCATTAGACCAATTTATTTTCCTGTAAAATCCCACACATCTGACCTCACTGTATTTCTTATTTCTTCAGGCAAATCACTTTCAGTAAGAAGTGAAAACATCTCATCCACTTCTGTTCCCTGTTTAGCTAGCATCATTTTGAAAGCTACAGCTTCATCTGGTGTTTGGAAAGCCACACCATCAGGCGTACAAAAGATGGTGCAGTTCATCTTGCACAACAAGTCCCTACCTAATAGGTTTACTGGACTTGAGTCGCATACCACAAATCGATGCATGTCTCTGAAATTTCCAATATTCACTTCTATTGGTTTTGTGATTGAGGTCCTAATCTGCTTATTTGAGACTCCTACAACTTGGATAGTTTCTCCCGAGAGGGGTAGGTTTGGGATTTCTGCTGTTCTTACAGTAGAACGGGTAGCGTGAGTATCCACTAGGAAAGTGATGTTGTTTACTTCAACCTTTCTATCAACAAATGGGCCTGACTGATCTACCGCCAAGGATGCGCACTCCTCCATCCCCCTCAGGCACCGTCATTGCGACATCCCCAATTCACTTGCATCACTTTGCATCCAATATTGCTGAATGATCTGTGTATTCTTAACACTTTCTCCACGGAATCCGGTGTTCACACTGTACCTCTGCACCTGAGCATTCACATTGTTGGGCAAAGGGGCTTGTGGCACCTGTAACTGAGGAGTAACTATCTGTTGCTGTTGATTCACAACCACTCATTCTGCATCTTCGGATTTAAAATTTGATTTACCCCATTATTCTGTTGAATATTTCTACACTCATTCTTCCAATGTCCAAGCTTTCCACACCCATGACAAGGATATTTCTTTTTCTCTTCTTCTCTACTCATGTGTCCCTTTCCCTTGCTTTCATTCGACACTTGACTATTCTGATTCTGTCCATTCATCTGATTATCATTTTGTGAAACCAGAAATTGCTTCTTGGCATTCTGCTATCTTCACTTGTGCCTACATAATTTTCTCTTTTAACTTTTTATGCTTTGCATCAATGTCTTCGCTGCAGTATTTTGCATACTTTAAAATATCATCAATCAGCCTACTTTGCCAACAAAGCATATGCTGCTGAATCATCTGGCTAATTTCTGATCTTAGCCCATAGACAAACTTATTTACAAAATGTCCCATATCTTTATCACCAATGTTCTCAAATCCACTATACTGCTTAAACACCTGTAGCAGCCTTTCATTGTATGCATGCACTGAGTCCTTAGGCTCTTGAGTTGTTATGTCTATTTTAACCCAATCTAGGTCTTTAGGGGAAACATAAACATAACCACCACCTGGAACTTCTCTCATCGGACACATCCTTTCAACCTTTTCTACTTCTTTCAACAGAAATGTAGATACCTCTTTTGTAGCTGCTTCATCTCTTTTCCTTGTCCATCTACTTCTCAATCGATCTACATCTCCCCATTTCTTCAAAAGGTGCATCAATTCCCTTATTTGTAATCTCCTTCCTGATGCATTCAAGCTTTCTAAGTCCTTCTCAGTAGATTCAGATCTATAGGGTTTTTGTAGTACTTTTGACTTTTCTATATCTACCCAAATTCTAATGCCACTTCAGCTATTTTCTCATGTAAGTTCTTTGCCCTCCAAATTATACTTTTACACAGAAACAACAACTCTTCATCTCCTTATGCACCTAGTCTTTCAAGACTTATTGTACGAATGATCATTTCTTCTAAATCCACCCTTAACTTACTTACATCTATAGTTTTTGGTGGGGTTTTCTGTTTTTCTAATCCTTTTGACCATTCCTCCAGATCTTCAGGGGAAAATCCAGCAGAACTTCCTGCCACTGGAGTGACAGTTGACACTCTCCTCCTTGCATCTATGGGTGAAATTCTCTTTAGGGTTTCAGTCACACTCTCAATATTTGGGAGATCCAATAATTAAACATTCGAACCACTTTCACTAGTTTAATCTTCTAACATGACTATCTCCTTTCTAGCACTATTCTGTGGGACTACCACATTTTGCGATTTTGGTGTACCTCGTTTATCACCATACAATGGAATAACAGGACCAATAGTTACTGGTACTATCAGTACTTCCGCATTTAAGCCTAACTGATTTATTTTCTGAATTATCTCTTCTTTGGTTTTGTTCAATGCATCCCTGTCTTTTTCTTGTGATGCTCGAATGACTGTTGGATCTTATAGAACTTGAGGAACTAATGGAGTTCCCATCGTAGGATCACTTGGAGTTGTATCTATAGCACTTTCCTGATAAGGCGGAGGTCTTCCTACTAAAATATCCTCCAACAACTCATCATCAGATTCATCACACCCTATTCCTGCCACACCCAGGTTTTTCGTCTTTTCTTTACATTTGCTTCCTTTTTGATCTTCGGCCATCAATACTGGATACAAACCATTGGTTACTACAGCCCTTCTCCATCTTTTCATTTGATCTCCTCGAGTGTCAAATGGGTATCTGGGTGAAAATCCTCTATTAATTCTCATGCTTCCTCTGTATTTCTCATGCTCAAATGCCTCTACTTCCCATTCTTCCAAAGCCTCATACTGTGTTAACTTAGGATTTTGTTCTAACAAATTCATCCTATTTCTCAAATTCTGAAGATTTCTTACATGAAATGTACCATGTACAGGGAAGGCTAAAACGCCATAATCTTTCGTATACTCCACCCAATTTTCCAACCATATACACATATGATATCCACTTTACATCAACATATAGGAAACCTGCGTATTGGGAGGTGGCATAAGAATTCCCTCCCTAGTTACTATGCACTTGTCCTTCCTAAAAAAATTCTTGATCTTATTAATCAACTTCATTTTCTCGTTCTTTTATCTAATTCACTCGACAAAATCCCCCCCCAAAAAAACGCTTCCGTGTTCTCACGAAGCCTGTTAGCCAAAACTCGTCCAATGCCTGCGTGACTCACACCAACAATCCAATCAGGGCTTACTACGTATTCCCTTCTTTATCTAATACCAGCATGCTACCTGTCTACTGACCAATCAGAGCACCTACTTGTCTGACCAATGCAAGTGCGATCCTTGTGACGTCAGTATTACTCCTTCTATTTATCTTATAACTCTCAATAAAATAATCACAGACTCCGGGTAAGATTCAATTGATTTTATCTAATAACTCAGTCAAAATGAATGCTCATTTGTACAGATTCACAGCGCAAACTCCATCAACTTTCATGGGAGAGAAAATTTGTTTATCAAATACATTCAATTTATAGACACATTCAACAATTAATGCATTAGGAGTAATAGATGAAGAGACAAAAGACATAATAAATCATACATTTGCAATTGATATGCAAATTTAAGACAGAATAATATTTACCAAATGGTGAAACGGAGATAACCAACCCTCTGGCCAAAAGACTGGTGGGGGTCTCCTGACTCAAGAATCAGGTGACAAAGACTATAGGACAGGAGCAGGATAGGATAATACTTACTACACTTCTCTAGAACCCCGACACACCGGAACGCATCCCTCTCTTACACTCTCTCCCTCCTCGATATTCTTCCGCAAATCTTCAATCTAATCAAGCTCTCTCTCAGGAATGAATCTTCCCAGTCTGTTCTCTTCTTTTCAGCAGCAGCTCTCGCCCACACCTCACTCAGCATCGACGTCAACCCTTTCTTAACTTAAGTCACTCTAGTTATACTCTTTAATTATGCATGTCCCACCCTCAAAAGTTGCAAATATCAATGAATCATGGACTGTGATTGGGCAGGGGCAGGGGAGTTGTCATCACCTCATTCTGTCATGTTTAATTTCTTAACTAATTCTTTGTTTAGCAAAACCCTTCCCCTTTAGCTCATTTATTATTCTGCCTTATTATTTTCCCATGCCTCTGATGTATCAATTTAAACAATTTTTCAATAGGAATCTACAGTCGATGAATGTGTTCCCACAACGACTTGTCCTTGGCTCTTGGCAGCCTGTCAACGATCCCGTCAGCGGGTCACAATTTTATCACACCGCGCATGTCCCAACTGATGTACATCTTCACCGCCATCTTTTTCATTGGCGTAGCACATTAAGCCCAAACATACACTATTAATAAAAGAAACATAAACAGATGTTAATTTCTTAGATATGTGATTGTCACTGTTCAGCAGCCACTTCTACTCTATCCCATGTTAAATTCTCTTTCTTTAAGCAAAAGCATTAGCAGCAACGTCTTCTTTTGAAGTTCAGGCAAGCATATGCCAAGCACGCGGTGCCTCAAGACCTAAGGTTAGTAATCTTTGTGCATAAGTGGCCAGCACTAGTAAACTCCTCTTAGCAGCAACTGGGAGTTTATTTTTTTCCCCCAGACTCCGTATTACAAGTGGAATGCGCAGTAAAAAAAACGTTGTGACCTCCGCAAACATAGCGGAGGTCACCACCCACACTTGATTTCTGCATACCAAAGTGTTGTTTTTGCCCTAGCCCCTGGTGAAGGCTCAGAAGCTAAGAAGGGGCTGCAGAGGGGAATTCTGCGAAGAGGAGATTCAGCAAGGCCAACAGCAACATTAACCAATCCCGCCCTGTTTGTTCTAATTTATGTATTCATTAATCAGTTTGTAGAACTCATGAGTGGCTGAAACTCATCCGCACACTAAAAGTAGAAGAACATTTTCATAGAGGAAAAAAAACTCTAAGAAAATAGGGTTTAAAAGGTGTGAAAATATGCTTGTCAGTCAGAAAGTCGAGAATGTTTATTCGGAAAATGCATCCATAAAACACGCAATACATAAAACAGTGTGACAGCACGTTGATGAAAGCATTAATGCAATAAATAATATCGTTAAAATACAGCACAAATTCGCCTAGTGCAGCAAAAGCTCATACAAACTCCACAATCTCAAATCTGTATGTGCCACTGTTTTTCTATTCTTTAAGTCCTATGTATGGTATGACTGTGGTTTAGGACGAAATAAGAAGAAATTGAGAGATTTGGGAAAAATATTGACTGCCACCTCAATTGCTTATTATACATTTCATTAAGGCCAAGTCTTAAAATATTCAAGATAAAGCACACTTGTTGTCATCAGTCCACACTTTGGAGGCTGCAACTTCCCAAATCTACTAGATGCACAATATATTGACCTGCGGATGTGTAACATCTGTGCTCATACACGTTACTGACTGTTCATTGCATGTTTTACAGGACTGTCATCTCTGAGCGCTTGTTCTCTATATGCACACAAGACTACATCTGAATATTTTGATCCAAGTTTTATTGCAGCAAAGTAAGTTTTATTATCTTGTCTCTCTTTTAATTTACAATCAAAGCAAAATTAAAAATCGAAATAAAGTGGTTGTTAAAGTTAGATACTTCTTCAATTTAACAGCCTCTTGGTCTGCAGTGGTAGCAGAGATCAAAAGTGTGGATTTTTCTCCTGGGCGCCAAACAACAAACTTGTTTGATGTACCCAACACTTTGATATTGATATGATGCATGTTTTTTCTACACCTACGTCACTGTATCAGTAGGCATATATTCATAATAATTCTCCTAGTTTACTTGCCAACATGCATGGGACATTCAGTAGGCATAGATTATGTTCATATTAATTCTCATAGTTTACTTGCTAACATGCATGGGACATTTTGTAATATTATAGCATTCACAAGCTGTCCGCCTATGTTGTGCCTCAGTGAGTGTGAAAACATAACCATCACACATTAGATGCAAAATCATCTCTTGGTGCTGTCTATGAAATGCAAGAGCCAGGCTCTGCCTTTAGACTGAGGGCTCTGAAGTCAGGTGACACATATAGGCTTGGAAATCGTAAGAGAATGATAGAATGTGAGGGCGGGAGATTTTCTTAATATGTCCTACACTCAACCCTTTCTTCTCTTTTGAAATATGCTAAATGTATGCTAAGTAATGGTAAGGATGTGTAACAAATTGTATATTTTAATGTGAGGTAATAAGTTATTGCTTTAAACAAAAGGTTCTGGGATCATTTACTACATCTTAGACACATATAATAAACTGCAGCATTTATTGAGTTTGACCCCTTATCTTAATGTTCAGTTAAGGTGGTTTTATCAAGTGACAGCACCTGCTACTAACAACTAATGTTTTATAATCACTTCTACACTCTTTGGGAAATCTACATTGATTAAGCGCATCATCTAATGAATATGCCTGCATGGTGGTGGAGAGGTTTGAAAGTCCTCAACAACCCTAGTGGACCCTGAGGCATAATTCAAGACAATTGCTTAGATGGATGTTAGGTATGGTCTCAAGGCCCAAACCACTGCACTAATACTGGGAAATCTACAGTGTCCAAGTATAAGACCCCTTAAACACACCTTTGTAGGTTTTTCATGAAAGCTGCAAGACCAAATCCCCATACAGATTCCACCAGATGGAAATGAGTAGCTTAGCAGATGACTCAGTCAACATATGTGCTTTGAGATAGAGAAGCCCACAAGTCCTGACACACCGATAGGCCTTCCACACTAGAGAGAACAACGACGCACAGACAGAACTCTGCACCATGAGACACCACCAACCTAGAGTCTGTGAAAATGGCAAGTGTACCCTTTAAGAGAAATCTTTGACGTGATGGGCCTGAGTTAGGAAAAAAGTTATGCCTACACATGTACACACATCCCTACATATGCCAGTAGTTGTGACATAAAGGGCCTGAGTCAGGAAAAAAGTAATGCCTACACACGTACACTCATTCCTACATATGCCCGCAGATGTGTGCCGTTTGAGAATTTAGATATATTCCCAGTAGCATGTCTGGAAAGCTGTGCCCAACTCAGCTTTACAAGAGCCAGGAAAGTCACATGATATTTTTAAAGAATGGTAGTTGCACAAGGCAAAATTGTGCGCATATTGCAAATGAGCAATGAGAGACATCAGTGCCTATGTGGAATGTGACATTTGTCTTCAATTTTTCTCCAAGGGAAAAACATTTCATGAAGTGGAGAATCTCTTTACTCTACACCCTGAAGAAGTTTGGAGATGCTTGGAAACAAAGAGCTGGGAGTGTGAAGACCAGTCCTGGAGAGTAGAGAGATCCTTTGTAACCTAAGAAAGGAGAAGGGTGATAGGTCCTTGTAGGAAAGTCAGGAGCAGCTCCTCCATTGGAGTGGAGGAGTGTTGCCCCACTTAAGTACCTCTCAAAGCCCCTGAGATTAAAAATAAAATGGCAATTCATTACCATTTTATTTTTCATCCACCCGTCCTGAACAGAGCGTCAGTATGGGGCGGGGACTGCTGAGTGGCAGCAGGGAGGAGTGGTGGGCATAGGGCTGCTTTTGCACTGTTTAAAGTGCGCATCTCCCTTTGGCTGGCTGTCTTGCGCCAGCCACACATGCGCACTTTAAACCTCTCAACCTAGCTATCTTAAGACAGCTAGGTTGAGAGAAAGTGCAGGCATTCAGATCCCTCTGGAGCGTCGACAGAGGCCGCTCCAACCAATCTGGGCACTGCTCGCATGCTGGTTAACAGCAAGTGAGAAGGCCACGATTGGTTGAGGGAGTTTTCTGGGCCTGCCCTGCAGTCCATGTGGAAGAGGTCGGAGTGAGAGGAGGACGTCGTCAAAATCCGGTAAGTGTTTTTCATCTTCTTTTCTTTTCTTTTCCCTTTCCCCCTCCCTCAGTAGATGCCAGCCACCACTGAGGAAAGTGCCCCTGTATGCATGGTTAATCCCCATTTTCTGCCCAACAACTGATCCAACCTGACTTGATGTGCCCTGGGAAACAGCCAATCAGGTTTCCAGGGCCTGTGTTCTTTCCTAATACTGTACCTTTGCACCCACAATTAGCACATCTCTGGCCACAGGTAAACCCTGTGTAAAAGGTACCATGGGTACCAAGGGCACCGTGACCATAAAAGGCCTCTAAAGGCTATAGCACCTATTGTGCCACCCTTTGAGGCCCTGTACCTTAACACCACACACTGCCATTGCAGGCTGCGTGTGTTGGTGTAGAGAAAAGTGAAGAGCTGACATGGTACACATCCCTGTACCCTGAGCTTTAAGAGTCAGAGTAAACCCTATGATGAAGCGGGACACCAATATATCGTGAGGGTTACATATAAAAAATTGTTATTTATTTCCCACTCCTAGTGGGGTGGAGTCTAGGTGCGGCAAGCACTTCCTCTCATTGCTCCCCGTGCCGTGAGGCTCAGAAGGACACTCTATATGTATCGTTATTGAAAGTTTGTAGATGTTCTGTTTCCCTTCCCTCTTTAAAAAGGGATTTACTCTAGGCATTAGGAATTGCAAATCTCAGACCATTCCAGGGTGGGAAATGGCCATAGAGGAGCTTGTGAATGCTCACAAATTGACGTTTGTGACCATCCATAAACTCACAAGGCTAACTACATTGTTTAATGCTCGATTCACACTTTTTGTTGAGAGAGTAAATTAATGTCCATCAGTTTTCTTAGCATATGTAAATCCGGCCACTTTTGGCCGTAAAGAGTTGTTTATGGCAAAAAAATCCCTTTGGGAATTGACCCAGCGTCTTTCTGTGTTGGTTGCTGTTTATTACACTGGTTTGCAGCCTTAATGTCGACCACGGGATTTAACCCTCTCAGGCTTGACACCTTTTTATTCTGCTGAGGATGATGAAATTCAGATATAGAACAGTCGCTAGGTTGCTGGCATTAGAATCATGATCATTGAATTCAAATTTTGGACTCGCTACTTGACTTAGGGGCATACGTATCATCATCTCCATTTGCGATTCTCAAATAGCGATTTTTTGAGAATCGCTATTTGAGAATTGCAAAACGGGATGTATTTAAAAAATCGCACAAATTTTGCGATTTCTTAAAATTCCTTAATTGCGATTAGCAAATTGCGAAATCGCAATTAAGGAATACCTTCCCATTCATTCCTATGGGCCAGGAGGCCCATAGCAATGAATGGGAAGTCCTTCTCAATTTGCGAATCGCTATTTGCTAATCGCAAATTGAGAATATTTTCAAAGGTGCAAGGGTGTCATGATGACACCCTGATGCACCCCTGAAATCAGCATGTGTGCACATATGGCGCACATACATGCCCTAAGGGCATGTATGTGCACCACATGGCACTTTGAAATATGCAAAAAAGTGCATATTTCAAAGAAATCGCAACTTACCACCAACTTGAAGTTGGTGGTAATTTGCGATTTCTTAAAGAGAAATCGCACAACTTGGGTGTGTGTTACATTGCATTTAAGAAATCGCAATTTGCGATTTCTTAAATGCTTACGCAAACTTAAGAAATCGCAAATTTAGCGATTCCTTAAGATTGCGAGACTGAAATGCCTCATACATCTCCTTTTGCGATTTTGTATTCGCAAACGCTGTTTTTTTGCGATTCGCAGCGTTTGCGAATACAAAATCCTTTGATACATATGCCCCTTATTTGTGTGTTCCTTGGAAAGGTTTCAGGTTCTTTATGTGCTGAAAATGTGAGTTTGTTCAAACAGGCCAATAGCCATTGCTCAGAGGCATGTGAAATATATCCATTTGCAATAACACATTAAAGCTTTTGCTATCTTTAACAACGCCCCTTTATTAAATATAAAGAGATGATTCGGTTTGTGGGGTGAACTTTGTAAACGGTCGGTACAATACACACACTACTACAGCCTCATTAATGAGGAACATTTGCCACCTCCTATTGAAACATGTCAATCTTGTCATAGAAAAGTCAAATTTCTCACTGAATGTCAAATTCAAAATCCTGTGGCCCCTCGAATAGCATGTGCTTATGCAGGCAAACCTATCCACTTTGCTAATTAGGGTGTTCTACCTCAGTGAGAGGTCTCATTTCGATTTTTTCACGGGGCCATGTGAAAAGGTCTGATTCACAAAACTCTCTTGGAAAAATCAGAAATTTTCCTGTGAAAGTTTAAGCCCAAGTTTAGGAGTAAATTTCCGTTTTTTTCCAGAATCCACAAAGAATTCCAAGAGTACTAATTGGAAGCACAGATTGTCGCCAATTAACACGACTACTCAATTTCACTTCTATTTAGGCACTCCCGGAAATGTGCAGTAATTTTGCACACACAAATGCAGCCGCGGTCCGTGCAGGTAACAGCGGTGGGGCCATGTAAGGGGGGATTTCAAAGGACGATGTCGAGGGAAAGTAATTATTTATTTGATTTTTCCTCTGCATCGTCCCTCGAAATCCCCCCTTAGCTGGCCCCACGGCTGTTACCTGCACGGACCGGACTATGGACAAATGTATTATCGGTTGGGTCGCAAAGTGTTAGTGCTTTTGCACACTGCTTTGAAGCTTAACCTATAGTTTGCAGTGTGAAGGGTGTACTACTCCGGTGCAATGTAAAATTAACGTTCAGTAGAATTCACAGAATTACTAATAGTATTAAGGGGCTAGGCCCAAAACGATGGTTGCAGAGCTCTGATTCATTCCATTGCCACTCCATAGGAGGAGTGGAGTGGAGTCCCATGTTCATGTTCCATCCACCTTTCGATTCACAAGGGTACGCAAATTGTACTTTGCAAGTTGGAAAATCATTTCCAACTAGCAAAGGTCCTTTGGTACATTGTGACTGTGTTCTGCTCTATCGAAGTCTGTGATTGTGGGAAAGGAAGGCTTTGTGACAATAAAACATTATTTACACTGGGCTCTAATTTACCTAATCGGAATTTGCTTTAGGGTCTGCATTTTAAAAGACTACTTCATTTACTAATATTAGTTGTTGTTATGTTTCCTGCTTGTTGATAAAACAGAATTTCTATTTAAGATCTCATTGCAATTGCTGATTTAGATTCCGATCCCTATGCTAACAAGAGATAGCACACTGATAGGAATTAGGAGTTGTGTAATAATGGGGCATATTTACAAGAGAATGGCGGAACGCGGTGTTAAGCCAAAATTGCTTACGCCGTGCCCCGCCATTATGAAAATGCAGGGATGCACCGTATTTACATTGATATGGCGCACACCCACATAATCCCTAGCACTGGCACTAAATTTAGCTGCCTAACACCAACGCAGCCACCCTTGCTCCTGCGTTGAGGGAATTATTGTTTAAGTGCAGGAAGGTGCTCCTTCCTGCACATAAACAATTACTAATGTTTATTTGTAACTCCTATGTGTGATGCATTGTGCAACACACATAGGAGTTGCAAATCGTCATTTTCTTAATGATTGTTTATGTGTAGGAAGAGGCACCTTCCTTCACATAAACTAATTCATTGCGATTTGCTGTTTCTATGTGTGCTGCACAATGCAGCACACATAGAAATAGCAAAAATGAGGAGAAATGAATAATTTCTCCTTGTTTGGCCATGTTAAGACCAGGTTTTTTTTGGTCCTAATTTTGGCACTACCTATATTTATGCCACCCTTGTAAATAGGGGGCAGCTTCAAAAAGCAATGGGTGTTGCGCTGGAACGCCCACCACAACACCCATTGACCGCTCCTTTCGAACTAACTAGTGCTGCGTGAAAGGGACCCTTATACACAAGGCGGCGCTAAGCCACATTAAGTGGCTTAATGCCACCTTGTAAATAAGGCAGAGGGTTTATCGCCACAGGAACGTCATAAAAAGTGATGTTCCTGTGGCGATAAACTCTTGTAAATATGCCTCAAAGTGTGTTAATTATTGCACCCTTATAGTTTTTCTCTCAATAGATTCTGGCAAGTCAAACCTGCCGAAATGTATCGGGGAAAATGACCGTAAAAAAGGCAAATCATACAGAATTCGGTGTGTTACATACCAATTCTATATGTCATGCTCCATTTGCAAGTTAAAAACTTGAAAATTGGAAAAGGAGGTATTTACCACACGCATTAAATATCTCACCTCGGGATAATGGTATTGGTAAATACTTCCTGTTCCAGAGTTTGCAGAACATGGAGTTGTCCAACCTTGTCAAGGACCACACTTAGCCAAGGACCTTATAGTTCTGTATATCTTTGATGCAGCCAGTCTAAGATACATTTTGGGGAAATTTACTGGTAGGTCTTTTTGTTTTTTTCATGGGTACACAGGTATTGACAAGCATTTTAACCACTAATATGTTGAGTAACAGACAACTAACTTCACTCCAGCCATTCAGAATGTGCCCAAAGAAAGAGCCCAGCGCCAGTGCTGACAAATACCTGGGTTGCCAACAACCAATGCTGCCAAGTTCTGAGTCCACCTCACTGTTTTCTTCAACCACCCTTCACTTGATGTCTCTTTTTGTCAATTTTCCTGATTACTTTTCATCTCTGCTTTCTCCCTTTGTCGCTCTTTCCCTGTCTTCCGCTTCCTGCTTCTTTTTAAATTTTTTACCTTGCTATAAGTCAAAGTCTACAAAATAAGTCCCTGTTACCAAAAATGAATGCCAGTGCTCACCACCAGCAACAATGGGTACAAATGAGGCTCTGTGTTGGCATCGCTCATCCTGACTTACCCCTAGGGAATAGAAGGACACAGTCTGAAGAGACATCATTAGATTAGGAGGTGATTCCCAAATCCCTATACCATAACAACAGGAATTAAAGGCATGTATTTTGACATTGTATTGTAATAAACCCCGCCAAATAGGAGAAAAATATATATTTTTTAAACTAGACTTGGATCCTTGGCAAACTTAGAAAAACATGAAAACTTAAAAGGACATTCATTGTGATCACAACTAGCAGTCAGAAACGGTATAGATGCAATTTATTAAGAGTAGAAGACTGCAACAGTACAGCACAACAAAAAGAAATCATTGACTTGTCAAAATATTTCTAGAGACAAGAAGCATAACATCAGTAATAGTTTTCGTCAAGGCATTGTAGGAAAGTGCCCCTTTTTTCATGGTTGCCGCCAACTTTTTGCCTGATACTTGATACATGTCGACTTGATGTGCCCTGGGACCCTGCCAATCAGGTTCCCAGGGTCTTGTACTTTCCCTAAAACTGTACCTTTGTATCCGCAATTGACACATCTCTGGCCACAGTTAAGGCCTTTGTAAAATGTACTGTGACCGGGAAAGGCCTCTAAAGGCTGCAGTACCTATTGTACCACCCTTGGAGACCCTGCACCTTAACACCCACACACTGCCATTGCAGGCTGCTTGTTTTGGTGCAGAGAAAAGTGAAGAGTCCACATGACACACATCCCTGTGTGCCACGCATGCAACCCACTGCCTGGGGCCTAGGTAAGTTGCCCTTCTAGCAGGGTGCACTAGCCCACAGGTGTGGGTACAGTTGCAAGAGCGCTGTACCCCTACAGTGTCTAAGTCTATTCTTAGACATTGTGGGCTTCCTTTATGAAAACTGTTGCATCACTGTGACAAAAGAGGGATGCAAAATTTTTCACTGCCCCTTCCTTGCGACATAATGGATGCGCCGTATTTATTGTACCATGCTCCATGTCGCTAGGACAGGCAGGTACATTAGTAATCCTGACGTATCTGTCAGTGCAAAAGTCACACATTGCTAGAGTTGTGTCGCAACTCCAGCAATGTGTGGGGGAGGCCTATCTTCAATGCACTGCGCCACCCTTATGCCTGCCATGAAGCAGGTGTAAGGTTTTTGATGCAATGGTGTCCTAGAAGTGGTGATTTCAATGCGCCACTTCTATGAGGCTTTGATGTGGGGTAATGCCCACCCTGCAACCATTATACCTGAATCAGGTATAAAGTGGCGCAGGACTTTAAAAGGTGAAGCATCTGCCAAGATGCGTCAACTTGCAAATATGGTTCAACGTGCACAAAAAGTGATGCAACGGAAGCATAAAAGTGTTGCAGGCCTTTATAAATAAGGCCCTGCAAGTGTAGTAAAGGCATAAGAAGTATATGGTCTGGTAGTTGGTCATTACGAACTCCATAGCTCTGTAATGGCTTTACTGAAACCTGGGAAGTTTGATAGAAAACTTCTCAGCACATTAAACCCACACTGATGCCAGTGTGGGATTTAATGTTAAATGCACTCATAGGATATCTTAGAGATGCCCCCCTGAAAAAAGGACCAGCCCTTGTGTGGTTCCTAAATGGCTGCCCACCATTTGCCACCACCAGACAGGTTTCAGGACCCCTGGGTAGAGAGCCTCCGCTCTCTGGGTCCAGAAAACAAGCCCATCCTGGGCAGAGGTGTCATGCCTCCTCCCCAGGATGGACTGGTTCAACGAAGAGGAAGCTTCAAAGCCCTGCTGCCTATGTAAGCTGTCCCTGCCCTTTGCTGCCCCCAGCAACTGGCTCCCACCAGTACTGACCCCCACTTTGGGAGGGAGAATCGGCAGGAAAACCAAGTTGTGCCCACCTTTGCCAACCTACACCTCTCCCAACCCCACCCCTCAGGTGGGGGTGGCGAGATGAAGCACACATCTCTATTCCCTCCATCTTGAAGATGAGAGGACCCACCCAATTAGAGAGGGACTCATGACCCCCTTCTACTGGAGGGTGGCATAATAGGGGATATACTCATCCCAGGGAAGTGACCTATTGGTCCTGACCTGCACATCCCTGTAATGCCCCTAAATGTAGTATTTAGGGGCGACCATGAACCTTGCCTCCTCAGATTCGAAAAAGAAAGAAGAAGGACTGAAGAGCTGTGCTGAACCAGGAAGAAGAGGACACCAACTGCTTAGGCCCCAGCCCTACCGATCTGTCCCAACTCCGACCTACCTACAGCGGAAACCCTGGGGTGTCCAGCAGCCATTCAGAACCTGGAGGAAACGTGCCCTACAATCATCTGAAAGACTCTGTCACCCGTGACCACCGGATTTGCTCAACAAAGACTCCAACACAGAACCAGGATCAAGGCAACTCCATAGTTCTGCACCGCTCTGCACCTGACGCTCACGGCCTGAGTTCGAGTGGCCCAACCCCACAAGGAGGTCACCCCAGCGAACCTGACCTAGGATCTGGTGATCCCTGACCTACTTCGAGCATTAATCTGACGCCTGCAGGCTCAACCTCAAGGGTATCCCCAACTATGACCGGAACTGGTAAGAAGATCCGACGCCTAAAGACACCTCAGCACCCGATGCCCCACAGCATTGGGTGGCCCAACTAATGATGTCCAGGCAGATCCCAAGAACCCAACTCACCTCTCCTGCCTGTGGGCACCTACAGTAAACCTCCTTGCCCGAGCATGTAGCATTTTCTTCAAACCTGAGATCACCATTGCAAACCACAGGGCTTCCGACATCGTCTTTGCAGTCTGTATCAGGCCGCCTCTGTGCCAATGGTGGTGCAGCTCCTGTGCTGATTGTTGGCCCCTGCAGTGCTGAACCTAATCCCAGTAACTTTGTTCCCTTACCCAAGTGGCCTGCTCGTTACCAGTCCCTGACCGAAGGCCCCTTTCACCCCATTGGCTAACATTGGGCTGATGCACTCTGCACCCGGCTGCCTCAGTGCCTCTGGTTGTACAATTTGAGTGCCTAACTGAACCTTGGGGAACCTTGATTCTAACCCCCAAAAACTATTCTCGCAGGTCGTTTACTTACCTGCAAACCGATAATCCTCCTTTCCAAAAGAAACCAGTGTTAATGAGTTTTGTTTCTAAAATGTTCTGTTGAACTGTTTTTGTATGAAAAAAGAGTAACTGTGCTTTAAATCAAAAAGTGTCTTACTTACCTTTGTATTATAGGATCCACGGTGTGATATCTAGGCATATCACCCCGAGAAGTCGACGTAATCCAAAAGTAACGCAAAAAACATCAAAGCAACTTCTATGTATTCTAAACTGTTTTAAAAGCAAATACAAACCTGTAGCAATTAAAATTCTATTTACAACTGCATTTCCCTGTCAGGATTTGCACTTGAAAGTACATTTTACCTACCTGTGCCAAGTTCTGCTTGGTTCTAGAAATAAAACATAAGTATACCTTTTTTAAACTTATCTAATTGGACTGGATTCTGTCTCTGAGTGTGTGTAATCAGTCCGTGATTGAGTGAATACAATAAATGCTTAACACACCCTCCTGATAATCCTAACTGCTCATCCACACACCCACAAAGAGAGCTGTTAGTGATTTTCTAATTTAGCCTTTGCTATGCCTCTGGAGATCCACTGGACTCTGTGCACACTACCTTACTTTGGTACAGTATTTACAGAGCCAGCTTCCTACAGGCATGCATTGATAAAAATTCAGGACATTGCTGTGGGTGCTGCAAGCTAGGCACTATTGGAAATAGCAACTTTAGATAAGGATTTTCAAGGGGCATCCAGAGTGCTGAAAATGCAAATGTAACTGTAATTGTATTTATATAGCTCTTACTACCCCTGATGAGGCATTAAAGCGCTTTTTGGTGTGTAGCACGCTACTCCTAAAACCAAAAAGGATTAGTGGTGAATTAGTACAGGGAATTATGAATTAATTTGAATGGGGGACATGTGAGTCTGTCAGTTGGATTGAAAAGGATAATGGAGGGATAGAACAGGGCAAAGTCTATAATGTGTTTAGTTGGATTGAAAAATATAATGGAGGGATAGTTGAGGAACGAGTCTAGAAAGTGTTTATTGGGAGATCATAGTAGTAAGAGTAGGTTTGGGATGGATAAAGGAGAGATGGAGGAGGGAAGATTCTCTAGAAATGGATTACAGAGTTCATTGTAGCAAAATTATTTTTGGGATGAGTCTAAGGATGGATACACAAGGAAATAATTTAGAGAAGGGTATTTTGGAGATCATAGTAGTAGAATGAGGTTTGGGATGAGTCAGAGAGTGGAGATAGAGGATATATTGAGAGAGGTGTAGGGTGAAGCATAGGGTAGTGTGTTGGAGAGACGACGATTTCTTTATAGCAGGAGTAAAGTAATACATATATATACACATAGGTACATAGAGGGTGTACATATATAAGGAAGGTAACATTTTAGTATTTAATAAACTCAGGCTTTCAAGTGTTGCTGTATTTTAAGCAAATTTATTTGTGAATTTTTTATTTCAACATTTTAATAGTGGCGCAAATGTAGATAAAATAGTTATGATAATATTTACATACTGTGACAAATAAATAAATGGAGAACAATAAGTATTGAATCAAGTAATTTATATGATATTATGCAGTGACCTATATACATGTTAATAATAGAAAAATCTATATGTAAATGTAAATGTAAATGTAAATGTAAATGTTGTATACTTGTAAAGCGCACAGCTGCCCCAGCAACGGGGCGTCCCGGCGCTGTATACCGCTGGGGAACCCATCCTGGCTTTCCCTGTGAGATGGTCCCTACTGGGCATCTCCAAGGTGAAGACAAGCATCCCCGGCGCTGATGGGGCCGTAAGTGGAGATTAAGCAAGCTATTGCCCAGAGTTGCTGAGTGGGATCCATGATTAGAGTAGGCACCGAGGCGAGAATTACCGAGTCCGCTGACCTTGGCCCAAGATTTAAATTTAAATTTAACCATATGTAATATGCACATTTGTTAAGCAGACCTAAAGAATACCTATACATTTAAAACATATTAATTATACTTTTTTATGCAAAGAAATACACATATCTAGATACATACATATAATCAAATTAAATGTTTATACACAGGGATATGCTGTACATCTGTGTTTGATTATGATGGTTATGTAGGAAACAGCCAACTCTTGAGTAGGCTTCATATATAGTTATCTGTGGATCTTATGCTTGGAGGTAATAAGTGCCATAGCTTGGCTGCTTGGGCAGAGAAGAGTGTGCTACCTATGTTTTTTTTCTTGTATGGTGGGATTTTGTGGCAAGGTGCTAATCTGGAGCTGATGTTCCTTTGTTGAATGCATTTGGTGATTTTATTCCTGATGAAAAGTGGTCATGTTCCACATGCATTGCTTTGTGCCTTTATGGTAATTTTTGCAGCAGTATACATTATGCAAAAATCTGTTTTCACAGATACTGTTCTAACACGGTGTGTTCATTTTCTTTTTGCAGGTATGAGTTAGGAACCGCATTGTTTGTTGGATGGGCAGGAGCTACGCTTTGCTTGGTGGGCGGAAGTATTTTCTGCTGTTCAATTGCAGAAATCAGCAAACGCCCCAGGTATTATATTTTAGCAGTTACATAGCTCTGCATAGCCCTATGTGGGTGCGCCAAAGCACAGTAAGGGATTGGCAGCTCGCTACACCACGGCAGAATGAATGGTTGGCAGATATGTGATCCTATGTGGGAAGCTTTTGGTGTTATGTGCATTTTGTCTTGGTGCACAGTGCCTGGCTGTGTGATGTAGAAGGAAGTATGAGAAATAAATGCAAAGGGAGACAGTCAAGATGGATGAAAGAAGGAGGATTATGCCTAGATAGTCTGCATTTAGGTAGTACAGTTTGGGGGTTGAGGGACTAAAACATATAGGCAGCTACACAGCACCACATAGCCAGAGGGGATGCAGGGGTGCAGTGCGCTTCTTCACCCAAAAATAATCTGAGAAAGCATGTAATCCATACAGCAACCTGGTCAAGGTCTCAGCTGAGTAAAATGATGCCAGAGGGGCAGGAATGGAAGCAGGTGACATGACTAGTAGCTATGCAACCTCATTTTTAAGGAAGGGGCTTCTTACTGCTGTACAAATACTCCTTGTAAGGAAAGTAGCAGAATAGCAATCAAAGTTTGCAACCTGAGCAGACATTTTGCAATCTTTAAACTTTAAAGACCCAGATTTCACCTACTCTTGCTTGCTAAAGACTTCCAAATTTTGAGCAGGGGTTTGCTCCGCAAGACCATCTTATTGTTCCAAAGGTGGAGGAGCACCAGTCGGTCAAGTCCTAATCAGGTAATAGCTCAGTCTGGTACCTACAAATATGAGTGTGAAAAAATAGTCTGGTAAATACACCCCTGTTAGCCTTCTGACCTCACCCCTCAATGCAAGCCTACTATGTTTTCTTAGATTCTTGAGATACCTGCTATTTCTAGTTTTAATGAAAAAGCAACCTCTGACCCTTTTAAAATGTCCTCCTAGACAACTTCCACTTTTTTGTGGTATAATTTTTATTGGCATATTGGCATACAATATAGAATGGTTCAACCCCATTGTAATGCATCAACAACAACACATAACCCCCTCCTCCCACTCCCCATTCCTCTACCACAGGAGTTGCATACGATCATTCATTGAGTAGAAAACAGGGTGCAAGTGAAGAAATTGAATGAATGTTTTTTGCACAGTTACTTAAAACCATTTGCAGTATAACCAAAGCCTTAAAATCAGAGCGTTAAAAAGAATTCATTTGAGATGCTAACCAAATTCATTTCAGGAAAAATACAATTTAAGTTAAAAAGCAAATTGTTATATATAAAGCATTATGACGGAAGTTATTGTGTCATTTTTAAAATGTGCCTTAATCCATCCGCAGCAAGTCTATTTTCTCGCGGTTGCCGAGATCTTGATCTTCGACAAGTCTGGAATGCACCTCATCCATGTAACTCCCGATTCTAGCCAAGTCAGTCGGTAGAATACAAGAAACTAGAGCCAAGACTGCTTCTTTCACTGTCCGAACTCCTTTGCGTAGCCATATAGGATTTAAAAACTTCTGGCGCGACTGTAACAGGCCGGGGCAGCAGCACATCAGGTGTAGCAGTGATTCTGTTTTGAAATTGCAGATTCTACAGCTGATTTAATGACATAGGGATTTCCACCCGGGATTTAGTTCTTTAATTGGGAGGGGCATTAGTCTGGCCCACTGAATGTTTTTTAGGGCCTTCCTCCCCAAAGCTTGGTGAAGGTAAGGCTGGGTTTTGTGCTCTATATATGTTGCAATCAGCCCAGATTGACCTCCTCCAGTTTCTAAATGTGCCAAGTCAATTTTTCGTGACAATTTAATAGCATTGTTTATTGATTGCATTTTTGATGGCCGGGTAGTTTATGTCCTCTTGACCCCAGTTCTGTGCATATAGGCTTGCCATGGGTTAGTTAGCCATCCGTAGATTGATTTAAGCATGCACTTTTAGCTGCCATCCGGAGCTTTAAGTACTTGGTAGTAGTATTTTGCATGCACACCCAAACATTCTTTGTTCTGTTGCACCAGGCCGAACTCCAGGCGAATCCAGCTATTGCGAGGGTATTTTGGTAGCTTAAATATGCGTTTATACGCCTGGCATTGCGCCTTTTCCTTCATTGTGTCTGTTTTGCCTGGGAATGCCTGCTGTGCATACCCCGCATTGCCCTTATTTTAGATTGTAACACCTTTCTGATTGGGATGGTCATTGGACTTAGCATTTTCTCATGTAATTTGCACAGGGCGTAGATTGTTGACTGTACTTTAGATTTCATTTTGTGTAGATGCAGAGTTGCTGTACCTGAGTCACTCAATTAGCACCCAAAATAATTATAAGATTTCGAAACAGAGATTATCTCTTTACCCACGTGCCATTTAAGGAATGCTTTTTTTAGTGCAACGCCCATAGATTATTATTTTGGTTTTATCAGAATTTATTTATCTCGTTGTAAGTGTTTAAAGCATCTACTCCCCTTTGAAGCCCAATTTTAGTATGATCCATCACCACTAGATCATCCACATATTGTAAAATTTGGAGTTTATTAGCTCCGAGTTTGGGGACTGCAAGGTTGGCATTATGGAGCATCTTGCCCAGGTCTGCTGTATATAAGTTGAAATGCAAAAACAACAATTGATGGACAGAATGCAGAACAATGTCATACATTCACCCCAGTACAGTGATCTGGGCCTAAATCCATCGTTTTTTTTGCTCACCATGCCATTCCAGTTTGAACCCAGCCATATGCAAATCAGTCTTGACCCTGTGCCTCATGGGAACAGTCCAGCCCGAACTGCCAAGCCAAGCCCTCCCTGGACTGGAAACAAGCATCCTAGGACCGGTTTCGGGGTTCCACCCCTCTTCAGCCAGGATAGCTTGATTCCAGTGGCATGGAGAGCACGGGACTCACGTCTGAGCATACCCGTCCCACTCGGGGTGACAAATGCAAAAACAACAATTGATGGACAGAATGCAGAACAATGTCATACATTCACCCCAGTACAGTGATCTGGGCCTAAATCCATCGTTTTTTTTGCTCACCATGCCATTCCAGTTTGAACCCAGCCATATGCAAATCAGTCTTGACCCTGTGCCTCATGGGAACAGTCCAGCCCGAACTGCCAAGCCAAGCCCTCCCTGGACTGGAAACAAGCATCCTAGGACCGGTTTCGGGGTTTCACCCCTCTTCAGCCAGGACAGCTTGATTCCAGTGGCATGGAGAGCACGGGACTCACGTCTGAGCATACCCGTCCCACTCGGGGTGACAAATGCAAAAACAAGAAAATGTATGCATTGTCAGCATTCCGTCCATCATTTGTTTGTTGTAACGCTTTTCTCCCTAAGTGGGATGGGTATTCCCAGACGTGGGACCCATGCTCACTACGCCACTGGAGTCAAGCTATCCTGGCTGATGACGGCTGATAGCCAGAAAACGGTCCTAGGATGCTTGATTCCGGTCCAGGGAAGACATGGCTTGGCAGTTCGGGCTGGACTGTTCCCATGAGGCACAGGGTCAAGACTGATTTGCATATGGCCATGTCTAAACTGGGGTGGTGTAGTGGGCAAAAGAACGATGGATTTAACCCAGATCTCTTGACTGGGGGAGAATGTATGCATTGTCAGCATTCCGTCCATCATTTGTTTGTTGTAACGCTTTTCGCCCTAAGTGGGATGGGTATTCCCAGACGTGGGACCCGTGCTCACTACGCCACTGGAGTCAAGCTATCCTGGCTGATGACGGCTGATAGCCAGAAAACGGTCCTAGGATGCTTGATTCCGGTCCAGGGAAGACATGGCTTGGCAGTTCGGGCTGGACTGTTCCCATGAGGCACAGGGTCAAGACTGATTTGCATATGGCCATGTCTAAACTGGGGTGGTGTAGTGGGCAAAAGAACGATGGATTTAACCCAGATCTCTTGACTGGGGGAGAATGTATGCATTGTCAGCATTCCGTCCATCATTTGTTTGTTGTAACGCTTTTCGCCCTAAGTGGGATGGGTATTCCCAGACGTGGGACGCGTGCTCACTACGCCACTGGAGTCAAGCTATCCTGGCTGATGACGGCTGATACCCAGAAACCGGTCCTAGGATGCTTGATTTCGGTCCAGGGAAGACATGGCTTGGCAGTTCGGGCTGGACTGTTCCCATGAGGCACAGGGTCAAGACTGATTTGCATATGGCCATGTCTAAACTGGGGTGGTGTAGTGGGCAAAAGAACGATGGATTTAACCCAGATCTCTTGACTGGGGGAGAATGTATGCATTGTCAGCATTCCGTCCATCATTTGTTTGTTGTAACGCTTTTCGCCCTAAGTGGGATGGGTATTCCCAGACGTGGGACCCGTGCTCACTACGCCACTGGAGTCAAGCTATCCTGGCTGATGACGGCTGATAGCCAGAAACCGGTCCTAGGATGCTTGATTCCGGTCCAGGGAAGACATGGCTTGGCAGTTCGGGCTGGACTGTTCCCATGAGGCACAGGGTCAAGACTGATTTGCATATGGCCATGTCTAAACTGGGGTGGTGTAGTGGGCAAAAGAACGATGGATTTAACCCAGATCTCTTGACTGGGGGAGAATGTATGCATTGTCAGCATTCCGTCCATTATTTGTTTGTTGTAACGCTTTTCGCCCTAAGTGGGATGGGTATTCCCAGACGTGGGACCCGTGCTCACTACGCCACTGGAGTCAAGCTATCCTGGCTGATGACGGCTGATAGCCAGAAACCGGTCCTAGGATGCTTGATTCCGGTCCAGGGAAGACATGGCTTGGCAGTTCGGGCTGGACTGTTCCCATGAGGCACAGGGTCAAGACTGATTTGCATATGGCCATGTCTAAACTGGGGTGGTGTAGTGGGCAAAAGAACGATGGATTTAACCCAGATCTCTTGACTGGGGGAGAATGTATGCATTGTCAGCATTCCGTCCATCATTTGTTTGTTGTAACGCTTTTCGCCCTAAGTGGGATGGTTATTCCCAGACGTGGGACCCGTGCTCACTACGCCACTGGAGTCAAGCTATCCTGGCTGATGACGGCTGATAGCCAGAAACCGGTCCTAGGATGCTTGTTTCCAGTCCAGGGAAGACATGGCTTGGCAGTTCGGGCTGGACTGTTCCCATGAGGCACAGGGTCAAGACTGATTTGTATATGGCCATGTCTAAACTGGGGTGGTGTAGTGGGCAAAAGAACGATGGATTTAACCCAGATCTCTTGACTGGGGGAGAATGTATGCATTGTCAGCATTCCGTCCATCATTTGTTTGTTGTAACGCTTTTCGCCCTAAGTGGGATGGGTATTCCCAGATGTGGGACCCGTGGTCACTACGCCACTGGAGTCAAGCTATCCTGGCTGATGACGGCTGATAGCCAGAAACCGGTCCTAGGATGCTTGATTCCGGTCCAGGGAAGACATGGCTTGGCAGTTCGGGCTGGACTGTTCCCATGAGGCACAGGGTCAAGACTGATTTGCATATGGCCATGTCTAAACTGGGGTGGTGTAGTGGGCAAAAGAACGATGGATTTAACCCAGATCTCTTGACTGGGGGAGAATGTATGCATTGTCAGCATTCCGTCCATCATTTGTTTGTTGTAACGCTTTTCGCCCTAAGTGGGATGGGTATTCCCAGACGTGGGACCCGTGCTCACTACGCCACTGGAGTCAAGCTATCCTGGCTGATGACGGCTGATAGCCAGAAACCGGTCCTAGGAGGCTTGATTCCGGTCCAGGGAAGACATGGCTTGGCAGTTCGGGCTGGACTGTTCCCATGAGGCACAGGGTCAAGACTGATTTGCATATGGCCATGTCTAAACTGGGGTGGTGTAGTGGGCAAGAGAACGATGGATTTAACCCAGATCTCTTGACTGGGGGAGAATGTATGCATTGTCAGCATTCCGTCCATCATTTGTTTGTTGTAACGTATATAAGTTGAAAAGCGTTGCTGCTAGTACGCATCCCTGTTTTAGGCCTCGATTTGTAAAACACTTTTTTGTTGTGGTGTTGTTTGCTAATTTGACTTTGATCCAAGTGTCACTTTATAGCGAGATAATGGCGTTGAGGAGGCCTGGTGGAATTTGCCAGTTGCTCAGTTTAGTCCAGAGCTTGCATCGAGAAGTGAAGGGATTAGTGAAATACATATTCCTTGGGCACCCAGCCCAACTCAGGTATCACATTCACGTAGGCTCCTGAGAAACATGTGCAAGTTCATCCAATCAAAAAAAAGAACCTCCATCTCCTCGTTTAGAAGCATTGGTCAATGTCACATCTGACCTACATAGCCAGAATGCCTAAGGGGGATTAGCATCATGGGGCTCAAGTAGGTCTTCAAGCATGGCAGCCTAAACCTGCAAGTCATTAGCTAATTTGTTATCCCTCCGGTATTCACGCATAGGGTTCTCTTCAGCCACTATCCACTGAGTCATTTCTCTAACCCATTCATTCACTTTCAGAGGGGTAAGTGACAGCCAATGAGTATCCAATCTGCATTTGGCAAGGTCAAAGATCAACCCCAACAAAAGAAGCCTCCTACATAGGCCCTTCTTTTTATGTGTCGATATCAGCCGCAACAGTCTTTTTCTGGGTTCCCAAGGGGGCCCCCTACTCCGTGGCTGTGATCAACCAGTCTACTATGGTCCACCAATATATTTCAAGCTCAGGGCAGCCCCACAGCGTGTGCAGAAAGTTCTGCTCCCTCACCTAAACACCGGGGACGGGTAGATGCCCTTTCTGGGTAAATAGAGTGCAGTGTGGCAGGAGTAAGATATACTTGGGGGATAACATTATAGTGGAATAACTTAAACCTTGAAGTGGTAGTAGCAGTCTGTACCCCTGCATCTATTCTCTCCCACTGCTTGTCTGGAATCTATTCCCCCAGAGCCTTCTGCCGCCTGCCCTGCACCGGCAGTGAACACAGTGGGACATCCTCACAGAGCGTCCTATTCTTCGAGGAGATTAATCTACCATCCCCGGCCATAGTGAGTAAAGTTACCAATGTGTGGGACTCCCTGGGGGCCTCAGGGAATGAGGGCCCTATCTCGAGGCCTGTGGCAGTCATTTCAGCGAATTGTAGGTATTGCCCACGGCCCAGATAAAAGATTTCTGTTGCATCTGGCAAGGTGATGAATCTATCATTCGGGTACAGATCTCATAGAGTGTTGCAACCTCCCACCTGACAACGATCTAACGCAGTTTATTGAGGTATTTGTATGAAAGGATGCAGTGATCGTGTAGGTGTGTTCGGTGCATAAGGGGAATGACATTAAACCTGACAAACTGACTCCTCCCAAGCCTTACGCACTTGTCTTACCATGTAGGAAATTGAATCAGGTGCTTTTACCCCGAATATCAGACATTCGGGTAAGGCCAGCTCTCCGCAGATGCTGTGAAGTAATTGCTTCTCCCAATTTTCCCCATCGTCCAGCCAATGAACTGCATGCTAGAGCTGGGAGGCAAGATAGTAGAGCACTAAATCGGGTAGTTCCAGCCCACCTTGCTGCCAGAGCTGCTTTGAAGTGGCCAGGCTGACCCTCTTGCAACCAACTGCCCAGAGTTTGACTCTATCCAATTCAATGAAGTATTTCCTGGAGATATCAAACAAGGCTCTCTGAAAAACGTAAAACCAATGGTGCAAAACAATCATTTTCATGAGCACCGCCTTACCCAGCAAAGATAAGTTAAGAATGTTACCAAAGATCGAAAGACCTACTAGGAACCTAACAATGTTCAAAGACTCAAACGTCCCCACCTCCCTTGTGATTTGTATCCTGAGATATCTAACTAAGGCGGCCTCCCAGGGGGTCCACAGGATCGGGAGCTCGTGGTGTTGGGTCACTCCCAAAGTTCCCAGTGGGAATAATTTGGATCTGTTGTAATTAACATGTAGCTCGAGAGACCTCTTCAAATTCTGCAAGGGCTGCCAGCATAATGGGGACTGAATGCAAAGGCTGCCTTAAATATATCAACGCATTAGCCACATACAGAATGCGTGGTTTCACCAATCGTCACTCCCTATCCATGCAATACCAAACGCAGCTTACACGCTAGTGTCTCCATTGGCAGTGCGAATAATAATAGCGACAGCAGGCAACCCTGTCTGGTCTCCTGATGAAGGGAAAAATGATGTAACACTATTCTGCCAATACAGACCCTTGCTATTCGGGCCGGATATAGCAACTGCAACCATTTGACAATTGCCTCTTCTACGCCCACCTTTCGCAGTACCTGCCATAGGAATTTCCATGATAGAGAATTGAATAGCTGCTTAATGTCAAGCACTGCCAGAGCGTATAGATTGTCTCTCAGCTCTGGCGCATTTATGACTAGAGAAAGGCACCTCAGATTACATATGGAATTTCTGCAGGGGATGAAGCCACATTGGTGTTTATGGACCAGGGATGGCAGATGGCCTTGGTAACCTGTTCCCTAGAACCTTGTAAGTATTTTTATGTCAACGTTTTGCATGCCAATGGGTCGGTAAGCGGAGACCTCCCTGACATCCTTATCCGATTTGGGTATCATGACTATGAGTGCTTCTCTCATAGCGTCCGGCAGCTACCCTCTCTCAAAAGCCTCCTGCTAGTCTACCAGAAAATGGTCCACAAAAGAGCCTGCTGTCTTCTGATACTAATCTGCATCCCCCTGGAACTTTAGAAATTTAAATGCACAAACCGAAGCCACAATGAATTCAAATTGTTCCCTGTCCTCCCTAGACAAACAGGTAATCTGCAGACCAGCCAGGTGTGCCATCCCCTCGGCTTGAGACCCATTATCTGGCATTTCATAGACTCTCTGTCAATGCTCTGCAAAGTCTTCTTAATATCCTGCTGAGATCTTACCTCCCTACCCTGTGCATCACACAACGCAACCATAGGTGTCCTCTAGGTATCATTACGAAGAAGTATAGCTAACATCTTACTAGCCCTGTCACCTTCTGCGTATAGGTGCTGCCTATTGGTAGTCTGCATAAACTTATCTAATCAATCCCTAGTCTCCAGCAGTTCCCTCTTTGGTAGGAATCAGTAACAGCATCCTGGACCAGGTTACCAGATATCAAGCAGTAATCGAGACGGCTATGTGTCCCAGATGCTAGAGTGTAACAGGAGTAGACACGGCTCTGTGGATTATGCTCCCTCCACACATCATGGAAACCAAGTCGCCACATGACCTCTCAAAATGCCCCAGATATTACTGGCTTCGCGTCTACTCTGGGGGAGAGACAATCAATCGCACCATCCAAAACTCAGTTTAGGTCCCCTGCAACTATCACCTCAGGACCAACATGATCAGTAGCAATCGTCATCAATGCACCATACAAATCAGCATCATCCACATTAGGGGCATATATATTTATAAAGCAAATTGCGATCTAGTATCCAACATATCGGATACTATGACATACCTACCCTTCAGGCACTGAAAAGGGGTCCCAGATACCACCCAGATCAATGCTCCCCGAGCATAACTAGAATAGGATGTGTTAGACTTGGCATCTTTTGGCATGTTTCCACTGAGATTTTGCTTTCTGACCTCTCGGTTTTGACTCTGTTTTTGCTGGTGTAATGATTCTGCGCACTTTTTTCACTGCTGATCAGTGGTAAAGTGTCAGTCCCTAGTAAAGCGTACTGTGAGTGCCAGGGCCCATAAATCAAATGCTGTTGGTGGGCTGCAGCACTGGATTGTGCCACCCACGCAAACAGCCCGTAAAGTGTAACTCTGGTCTGCCATTGCACAGCCTGTGTGCAATCTGGGACTGCCATGTCGACTTGGCAAGTGCACCCACTTCCCAGTCCCTAAACCTTCACTTTTCTACATGTTAGTCACCCCTAAGGTAGGCCAAAGGTACCCCTGTGGGCAGGGTGCATTGTATGTGAAAGGTAGGACATGCCCTGGTGTGTGTGGCCTGTCCTGGTAGTGAATTACAGCCAATTTAGTTTTTCACTATTGCAAGGCTACCTGTTCCCATAGGCCAGAATGGGCAGTTTGATTATAACATCCTATAATCCTAACTGACCCAGGGAACATGGTAGAAATTCGAGTTTAGTATGCCTGAACTCAGAATGATAAAATACACCTTTTAGTGAAGTTGGTTTTAACATTCTGTGTTTGAAAATACCACTTTTAGAAAGTAGGTATTTTCTTACCTAACCATCTAGCCTACCTCTGCTAAGTTGTGTATTGTCTGTCTGGTTTGTGAGTGACAGGGGCTGTGGGAGACTCCAGGAGACAGGGTGAGTCAGCACAGGGCTGAAAAGACCTATCTGCATGTAGATGGGTGAGAGGAGTAGCACCTGGGTCTGAATAGGGCTGTGCCTGCTTCCACAATGCTGGCTCCACCTCCTGTGGTGTGTCTGAGGACCCAGGCCCAAATTGACACAGGAAGAAGGTGCACACTGGCAGAATGCACCCAGAACTGGTTTGAACTAGGTACAGGACCCTCTGCCTGCAGAGGACAAAGGATTTGCTGGTATAAATATTGGGGCCCAGACCCCAAGATTTCAGAACTCTTTTGGATCAAGAAGACTGCCAAGAAGAAGAGCTGGAGAACCTGTGAGGAGGAACTGCCACTTTGCTATGTGCTTCGCTGTGTAGGCCTGCAGTGACTGCTTCTGTCTTGGGCAGTGAAAGGACTGGACTGAACTTTCTGCAATCTACTTTTGTGAGTTTCTCTAAGGGCTTGAGGTAGAGCTTGCCCCCTGCCAGAAGTCTCAGGAACAGCAAAGACTTCAAGCTCGACGCCGTCCACGACGCCACTTGCCGACTCCGTGTCCTGAAGGCACCGCAGAGGGCACTGCTGCAATGCCGCACCCCAACCCTGGTCTCACCGACGACACCTGCTGATGCCGCCACCGAGGCACTGCCCGCACCGCGACCTGTGGGCACTGCTCTCCGCACCGCCTCGCTTCACGCCGCTGCTTGCACCGTGGTTCGAGGGCACCGCTTGTAAAGTTACACGACGTACCGTCCTCATCCCGCACCGCAGCCTTGGACTACCGATGCCGGTGCCATCAATTCCAGTTTGTCAGCCGACGACAGCCCTCCAGCAACGACGATGCCTGCACCGTGACCTGCCAGCACAGTGACGAGCACCGCCTTCATCTCACACCGCGACCCTCATCTCACCGACGATGCCATCTGATGCCGCCACTGAGCCGCTGCTCGCACCGCGACCTGAGGGCACCGCATGCCGCACTGCTGCACTTCGCACCGCAGCACCTGGCGCCTGCCGACGCCAGCGCTCCTGACTTCAACAAAGAGGAGTTCGATCTGCAACGTGTGTGACTTCGAGGGCCCCGACGACTCCTGCACCGACCTCCGGAACCGACGCCTCAACAAGAGGCCATCGACGCCCTGCATTTCTGAAAGGTACTGTTTGCGGGTCTTCCTGACACCGCAGCTGGCCCGCGACGCTACGGTCAGCCTGAACTGTTTGGATTTGTTTGCTCACAATGCCGTGATAGCCCCTGACGGAGCTATCGACATCAAGGAACTGTTTTACAAAGTTATTTTGCTAACTGAAGATTTTTTTAAGTACTGTATTGTGGATTTTTAATCGTTTTTGGTCTTGTCTTAAGTATATAAAAATATTGGATATTTTTCTAAACTGGTGTGTTGTCCTTTTGTAGTGCTTACACTGTATTACTGTTGGTTACGTGCAAATGCTTTACACACTGCCTCTAAGATAAGCCTGACTGCTGGTGCCAAGCTACCAAGGGGGTGAGCAGGGGTTATTTTCGGAGTGTAACTCCCTTATCCTGACTAAGAAGAAGGATCCCTATTTGGACACAGGTGCAAGCCCTTGCCAACTAGAGACTCCCATTTCTAACAGGATGTCACATATATCTGTCCCCTCCATCCTCTGAACAGCTGTCCTATACAATCTCCCTAAGTGTGCGTTTTCGAAGGAAGGCCACTGAGATCCCATATCTCACCAGGTTTGTGTACACCCTCCTCCTCTTAACAGGCTTCCCGAGGCACCTAACATTCCAGGGTAGAAATTTCCATGTCTGATATATCCTAGACATTGAGTGATACACACCGCAACCCACTTCTTCCACTTTCTATCCGTGCAGCATAGTGCGATTCGACCAACCTCAGTGCAACCAGTAACAGAAAAACAAGAAATCAACCCCCCACCCAAAGGCAGTGTGTTAACTCAAGCTTATAATGTCCAAGCCAACACTCAGAACCCACTGCTCCATCCATCCAGCAGAGGCTGAGGCCTCAACTTCCCTAAATGCTTCTCACTGAGAGCCCAGCATTATGCCAGTTCAGCAAGTCACAGTAGGTCAAATAACATCACAGAAGAAATGAGCCCCCCATTAAACAACAAAGTGCTTAAAACAATCACTCCCCATCAGTGTAACAATGTGCACAATCACAGAATCCATTACTACAAGGATGACCTCATAAAGCCTCGGATCTGAAGACTCCTGGAGTCCCCAGCTGTGTTAAGTCATCATGTATCGCAGGTCCCAGTAGTAACACTGAAGAACCAGAACCTTATGGGCCTGGCAGCACAGGGTACGCCTTAATCTCCTAGGTTCTCCTGGTCAGCTACACAGAGACACGGGAACACTCTGTCGGCGTAAAAGATCAGATTTTATTAGCTGCAGCTAGTACAGTTGTCCTAGAAGTACACACGGTATGTTCTCAGGAGACTGCCACTTCACTCCGTGGCGCACAATCTTATATAGTACATAGGTGGCATATACATTAACCAAGAACACACCTAAAACATATAAAAAGAGCCAATGCGAGAAGTTGGTAAACGGGACAGAACCAATAGAAAAGGTTTTGAAAACAAAGTATCAAGTAACTCGAAGAGACCTCTCCTCCAACTGTGTTTGTCACCCCTCCCCACAAGTTAATTAATCAATGGGTTTGTAACTGACTTACAGGTGGCGAGACATGTTTGTATGTTTTAGAGGACAGTTGTGAAACGAGAGAATACGAGCAGAGGACAGTGAAGGCCAGACGATAAGATAAAGTCAGAAGAGAATAGTGTGAACCAACAGATAGTTGAGACAGGGATTAGGAAAACCAGACGGGGATTAGTGTACTCGGCCAGTGCTAACACCAGCTTTGTAAATAGAGGCAGAAGGCTTATTTTGACACGAAGCTGCAGGAAAAGCAGAAAAGACCTCGTTCGTCGTGATGCCTGAGTGAGGGCAACACAAAATGGCGGCGGAGCACAAAATGGCGGGTCGATTAGATCGTGACCGCAAATCAAAGTTCCTCAGACCCTCCTTTTGCCAGAACTCAGGCAAGATACATAGACTCACGTTAATCTGAGTCAATGTCGATGGCCATGAGGTCATCGAGCTGTTGCTGTACCATCATTCTAATATTCTCTGTTACTTGTGATTTAGGTTTAGGGATGCACATAGTAGCACAAAGGTCGCAGACGACGGGACCACAGTGTATACAAAGGCAACAAGAGAAAATGATGGCCAAATCTATTCCAAGGAATGTCAATACCTTCCAACCCCATTTGGACAGTAGTCCCCAAAACCACTCCAATAATGACCAATCTCCTTTGTCCTGATGAATCGAGACGGCTATGTGTCCCAGATGCTAGAGTGTAACAGGAGTAGACACGGCTCTGTGGATTATGCTCCCTCCACACATCATGGAAACCAAGTCGGCACATGACCTCTCAAAATGCCCCAGATATTACTGGCTTCGCGTCTACTCTGGGGGAGAGACAATCAATCGCACCATCCAAAACTCAGTTTAGGTCCCCTGCAACTATCACCTCAGGACCAACATGATCAGTAGCAATCGTCATCAATGCACCATACAAATCAGCATCATCCACATTAGGGGCATATATATTTATAAAGCAAATTGCGATCTAGTATCCAACATATCGGATACTATGACATACCTACCCTTCAGGCACTGAAAAGGGGTCCCAGATACCACCCAGATCAATGCTCCCCGAGCATAACTAGAATAGGATGTGTTAGACTTGGCATCTTTTGGCATGTTTCCACTGAGATTTTGCTTTCTGACCTCTCGGTTTTGACTCTGTTTTTGCTGGTGTAATGATTCTGCGCACTTTTTTCACTGCTGATCAGTGGTAAAGTGTCAGTCCCTAGTAAAGCGTACTGTGAGTGCCAGGGCCCATAAATCAAATGCTGTTGGTGGGCTGCAGCACTGGATTGTGCCACCCACGCAAACAGCCCGTAAAGTGTAACTCTGGTCTGCCATTGCACAGCCTGTGTGCAATCTGGGACTGCCATGTCGACTTGGCAAGTGCACCCACTTCCCAGTCCCTAAACCTTCACTTTTCTACATGTTAGTCACCCCTAAGGTAGGCCAAAGGTACCCCTGTGGGCAGGGTGCATTGTATGTGAAAGGTAGGACATGCCCTGGTGTGTGTGGCCTGTCCTGGTAGTGAATTACAGCCAATTTAGTTTTTCACTATTGCAAGGCTACCTGTTCCCATAGGCCAGAATGGGCAGTTTGATTATAACATCCTATAATCCTAACTGACCCAGGGAACATGGTAGAAATTCGAGTTTAGTATGCCTGAACTCAGAATGATAAAATACACCTTTTAGTGAAGTTGGTTTTAACATTCTGTGTTTGAAAATACCACTTTTAGAAAGTAGGTATTTTCTTACCTAACCATCTAGCCTACCTCTGCTAAGTTGTGTATTGTCTGTCTGGTTTGTGAGTGACAGGGGCTGTGGGAGACTCCAGGAGACAGGGTGAGTCAGCACAGGGCTGAAAAGACCTATCTGCATGTAGATGGGTGAGAGGAGTAGCACCTGGGTCTGAATAGGGCTGTGCCTGCTTCCACAATGCTGGCTCCACCTCCTGTGGTGTGTCTGAGGACCCAGGCCCAAATTGACACAGGAAGAAGGTGCACACTGGCAGAATGCACCCAGAACTGGTTTGAACTAGGTACAGGACCCTCTGCCTGCAGAGGACAAAGGATTTGCTGGTATAAATATTGGGGCCCAGACCCCAAGATTTCAGAACTCTTTTGGATCAAGAAGACTGCCAAGAAGAAGAGCTGGAGAACCTGTGAGGAGGAACTGCCACTTTGCTATGTGCTTCGCTGTGTAGGCCTGCAGTGACTGCTTCTGTCTTGGGCAGTGAAAGGACTGGACTGAACTTTCTGCAATCTACTTTTGTGAGTTTCTCTAAGGGCTTGAGGTAGAGCTTGCCCCCTGCCAGAAGTCTCAGGAACAGCAAAGACTTCAAGCTCGACGCCGTCCACGACGCCACTTGCCGACTCCGTGTCCTGAAGGCACCGCAGAGGGCACTGCTGCAATGCCGCACCCCAACCCTGGTCTCACCGACGACACCTGCTGATGCCGCCACCGAGGCACTGCCCGCACCGCGACCTGTGGGCACTGCTCTCCGCACCGCCTCGCTTCACGCCGCTGCTTGCACCGTGGTTCGAGGGCACCGCTTGTAAAGTTACACGACGTACCGTCCTCATCCCGCACCGCAGCCTTGGACTACCGACGCCGGTGCCATCAATTCCAGTTTGTCAGCCGACGACAGCCCTCCAGCAACGACGATGCCTGCACCGTGACCTGCCAGCACAGTGACGAGCACCGCCTTCATCTCACACCGCGACCCTCATCTCACCGACGATGCCATCTGATGCCGCCACTGAGCCGCTGCTCGCACCGCGACCTGAGGGCACCGCATGCCGCACTGCTGCACTTCGCACCGCAGCACCTGGCGCCTGCCGACGCCAGCGCTCCTGACTTCAACAAAGAGGAGTTCGATCTGCAACGTGTGTGACTTCGAGGGCCCCGACGACTCCTGCACCGACCTCCGGAACCGACGCCTCAACAAGAGGCCATCGACGCCCTGCATTTCTGAAAGGTACTGTTTGCGGGTCTTCCTGACACCGCAGCTGGCCCGCGACGCTACGGTCAGCCTGAACTGTTTGGATTTGTTTGCTCACAATGCCGTGATAGCCCCTGACGGAGCTATCGACATCAAGGAACTGTTTTACAAAGTTATTTTGCTAACTGAAGATTTTTTTAAGTACTGTATTGTGGATTTTTAATCGTTTTTGGTCTTGTCTTAAGTATATAAAAATATTGGATATTTTTCTAAACTGGTGTGTTGTCCTTTTGTAGTGCTTACACTGTATTACTGTTGGTTACGTGCAAATGCTTTACACACTGCCTCTAAGATAAGCCTGACTGCTGGTGCCAAGCTACCAAGGGGGTGAGCAGGGGTTATTTTCGGAGTGTAACTCCCTTATCCTGACTAAGAAGAAGGATCCCTATTTGGACACAGGTGCAAGCCCTTGCCAACTAGAGACTCCCATTTCTAACAGGATGTCACATATATCTGTCCCCTCCATCCTCTGAACAGCTGTCCTATACAATCTCCCTAAGTGTGCGTTTTCGAAGGAAGGCCACTGAGATCCCATATCTCACCAGGTTTGTGTACACCCTCCTCCTCTTAACAGGCTTCCCGAGGCACCTAACATTCCAGGGTAGAAATTTCCATGTCTGATATATCCTAGACATTGAGTGATACACACCGCAACCCACTTCTTCCACTTTCTATCCGTGCAGCATAGTGCGATTCGACCAACCTCAGTGCAACCAGTAACAGAAAAACAAGAAATCAACCCCCCACCCAAAGGCAGTGTGTTAACTCAAGCTTATAATGTCCAAGCCAACACTCAGAACCCACTGCTCCATCCATCCAGCAGAGGCTGAGGCCTCAACTTCCCTAAATGCTTCTCACTGAGAGCCCAGCATTATGCCAGTTCAGCAAGTCACAGTAGGTCAAATAACATCACAGAAGAAATGAGCCCCCCATTAAACAACAAAGTGCTTAAAACAATCACTCCCCATCAGTGTAACAATGTGCACAATCACAGAATCCATTACTACAAGGATGACCTCATAAAGCCTCGGATCTGAAGACTCCTGGAGTCCCCAGCTGTGTTAAGTCATCATGTATCGCAGGTCCCAGTAGTAACACTGAAGAACCAGAACCTTATGGGCCTGGCAGCACAGGGTACGCCTTAATCTCCTAGGTTCTCCTGGTCAGCTACACAGAGACACGGGAACACTCTGTCGGCGTAAAAGATCAGATTTTATTAGCTGCAGCTAGTACAGTTGTCCTAGAAGTACACACGGTATGTTCTCAGGAGACTGCCACTTCACTCCGTGGCGCACAATCTTATATAGTACATAGGTGGCATATACATTAACCAAGAACACACCTAAAACATATAAAAAGAGCCAATGCGAGAAGTTGGTAAACGGGACAGAACCAATAGAAAAGGTTTTGAAAACAAAGTATCAAGTAACTCGAAGAGACCTCTCCTCCAACTGTGTTTGTCACCCCTCCCCACAAGTTAATTAATCAATGGGTTTGTAACTGACTTACAGGTGGCGAGACATGTTTGTATGTTTTAGAGGACAGTTGTGAAACGAGAGAATACGAGCAGAGGACAGTGAAGGCCAGACGATAAGATAAAGTCAGAAGAGAATAGTGTGAACCAACAGATAGTTGAGACAGGGATTAGGAAAACCAGACGGGGATTAGTGTACTCGGCCAGTGCTAACACCAGCTTTGTAAATAGAGGCAGAAGGCTTATTTTGACACGAAGCTGCAGGAAAAGCAGAAAAGACCTCGTTCGTCGTGATGCCTGAGTGAGGGCAACACAAAATGGCGGCGGAGCACAAAATGGCGGGTCGATTAGATCGTGGCCGCAAATCAAAGTTCCTCAGACCCTCCTTTTGCCAGAACTCAGGCAAGATACATAGACTCACGTTAATCTGAGTCAATGTCGATGGCCATGAGGTCATCGAGCTGTTGCTGTACCATCATTCTAATATTCTCTGTTACTTGTGATTTAGGTTTAGGGATGCACATAGTAGCACAAAGGTCGCAGACGACGGGACCACAGTGTATACAAAGGCAACAAGAGAAAATGATGGCCAAATCTATTCCAAGGAATGTCAATACCTTCCAACCCATTTGGACAGTAGTCCCCAAAACCACTCCAATAATGACCAATCTCCTTTGTCCTGATGAATCGACTCAGAGATTATGTGTAACTTAGAGATAGCTTGGTATACTGTTGGAGCATCATCGGGTATGAAAATACAGCAACTTGACCCGATCAATTTGCATACTCCACCACGGTCCGCAAGAACAAAGTCTAAGGCAACTCGGTTTTGTAAAGTCATAAGACGATTCGCCTGTAGTTCTGCCGTGATATTACTTAAGGCTCCTACAGTGATGTCTATAGTGGTTTCTACGACACAAACCAGTTGCCTTGTATTTCTGCTGTTGGCCATTCTCGGGTTCTCCCGCGTCTTTGTGAACATTCTGAGATTTTATGACTGTCCTTGCTGCTGCTGCGTAATTTGCACATTTTAAAATAATTTCTTTTTGTTCCGATCGTTTTTATCTGTTATTTGATGCTCCTGCTGCTATTTTTGAAACTTGTTGTATGTTGAATTGCACAAATCCCTATTTGCGGTATTTTGCACACTCTGTCAGATGACAGATTGAATTGGGCCTCGTACATCTTCAACTCTCGTAGTGAGAGTCCCCCCTCACTTCCGGTGGCTTAGAGATAGGCGCCATTTTGTTCTGGTTGCGCTCTAGTCTCTAGCCCACCGGCACTATTTCAATGGACGCTGCGCGTTCGCGCAGCGGACGAGCGCAGCGGGCGCGCCTAAGGCAAGCCCGTCTGCGCCCGTCAGCGGCACGTCGGGGGCCGGGGCCAGTTACGCTGCCCGTTTGGGTGCCTATGATTCGCGCCGCAGTCCATACTCTAGTGAGCAGCTTCTTCAGTTGCGTGGTCTCCGCTGTGATCATCGGATTTTTCCTGATCTCCAAGGGGTACGTGACTTTGTATGTTCTGCTTGTGGCTTTCGGCTGCAGCTGGGTCCTACTGTGGTGACTTCTTCATTTAATGATGATTTTGTCTTCTCGGCGGCGTTGCTTAACGTCCGCTCTTTGAAAAAGCATCACACGGATGTATTTGATCTTTTGGACGACAAGTCACTGGACTTTCTTTTTGTAACAGAGACTTGGCTTGACAACTCCTCCGACCCGATTATATCCCTGGCTGTCCCGTCGGGTTACAAAATCTCCAGGCTAGACCGGATAACAGGGCGCGGTGGGGGGCTGGCTGTCATCTTTAAAGAGAAGTGGGAGCTGCACAAGGGTTCCCTCAGTTCGTGGGGTGGCTGTGAAGCACTTGATTTTACTATCCGTTGCTCTGCCCACTTCTTTCTGGGCGGCTCTCTGATCTATCACCCTCCAGGGGCGGCACACACATTTCTTCAGGCATGTGCGGAGGCGATTTCTTCGAGAGCCTTGCAGTTTTCTCACTATTTGCTTTTAGGTGATTTTAACATTCATTTCGACCTGAAAAACGCAAGGGACACATGTGAGATTATGGATATTTGCCAGTCGGCTCTCCTCTCACAATGGGTGGATCAGCCGACCCACCTGGGAGGTCATACTCTTGATCCTATCTTCTCTAATTTCCCTCTTTCCATCAAAACCCCGCTCCCGGTTTCCTGGTCTGACCATCACCTAATTGGCTTCTCGTGGGTCGTTTCTTCTCCTAGTACTAGATCTGCCGTTGGCCACAAACCAGCGTGTAAAAAGGTTGATCCTATTCTCTATGCTAAGACGCTGGAGGCCCATAGGCCATCAATGCCTCATGAGCTGGATAAGTCTTTAGCTGCCTTCTCCAACTGGCTCCAAGACTCCCTGGCGTTAATCGCCACGCCAACCTCGGCCAGACAAACTAGGGTTTCACCTTCTAAACCTTGGTTTACGGAGGACCTCTACCTGCTGAAGCAGGGATGTAAGAAATTGGAACGGTCTTGGCGTGTTGGGAACTACTGTCCGGTCGCTAAGGCTAATCTCAGACAGGGTCAGAAAATTTACTACAAAGCCATCGTCTTGGCAAAAAAGGCCTTCTTCTCCAGCCGGATTGCTCAGGCTCAGAATAATGCCAAGGAGATTTTTTCTATCGTCCAGAGTTTTATGTCCCCTGTGGCGCAGAGCAGTGTTCTTCCGGTGACAGTTGACTGGTGCGAATCACTCTCCACTTTTTTCCGGGATAAGATTTTAAAGATACAGAGTAGCTTCTCTATCCCTGTTGTGTTAAATGGACCCACGGCCCCTCTGGATTCACCGCCCACTGCTCCCGGCGCCCTGCCTCTTGAGCATTCCCTCTCGAATTTTACACCGGTGGACTTGTCCTGCACCTTAAGAATTTTGCAGGGCCTTAAGTCCGGCTCGCCGGATGACCCGTGCCCAGCAAGACTCCTGGCATCTGTTGCTGAGACGGTGAATGGGGAGGTTAATCACATCATTAACCTATCCCTTCAGCTGGCCAGGGTTCCGTCCGGTTGGAAGCAGGCTAAAGTTCTCCCCTTGCTAAAGAAGCCTAGTCTTGACCCCTCGACGCCCGGGAACTACAGGCCTATCTCTCTTCTCCCTAGCCTTTCAAAGGTATGTGAGAAGATTGTGAGCAGACAGTTATCGGATTTTGTTGAGGGAGCGGGTCTTCTTCACCCAGCCCAATCTGGCTTCCGTTCCTCGTTTAGCACGGAAGGTGCTCTGGTAGAAGTCTCAGAGGCCATTCGGGAGTGTCTGGACGCCGGTGGGAAGGCAGCCCTTGTGCTGCTCGACCTGTCGGCGGCCTTTGACACTTTCCCCCACATATTGCTTCTACAAAGACTGTCTGAGATCGGGGTGTCCAACCTTGCTTGGGACTGGATTCAGTCTTTCTTGGAGGGCCGGCTCCAACAAGTCTGGTTACCTCCTTGTGTTTCGTCACCTCTAAAAGTGAGCACGGGGGTCCCTCAGGGCTCCTCCCTTAGCCCCCTTTTGTTTAACATCTACCTCACTCCCTTGGTGGCTCTAGCAGAGAGGTTGGGGGCTAAGGTTATTGCTTACGCTGACGACACCCAACTTCTGTTCACGTGGGAGAAGCAGGGGGTCTCGGTAGACTTCGTACAGAGGTGTCTTTCCTCGGTTTTCAAGTGGCTGGCAGTTGCCCAGTTAAAGTGTAATGAGGACAAATCCGAGGTTTTATTGTTTGGCGACTTCCCCCTCGGATTCAGAGAGTCGCTCTGGCCTCCAGGGTTCCCTCTGCCCGCCTCTACGAGTCAGACGGTTAAGAACTTAGGGGTTTATTTTGATTGTAACCTCTCCTTCGCTAGTCAGGTTAAGCGTCTGACCGGCTGTTGTTTCGGCCTCCTCAGAATCCTGAGAAGATTTCTTCCGCTGCTTCCGCAGGCTGCCAAGGAAGCGGTGGTTCGGGCTCTGATTTTATCCAGACTTGATTATGCCAACGCTCTTTATGCTGGGATCCCTGCCTACTCTCTTAACAAGCTTCAGGTGACCCAGAATGCGGCGGTCCGCCTGTTGGGGGGTTTGGCGCCCAGGCAGAGCGTGAAGGAGTACCGCCGTTCCCTTCATTGGCTATCGGTCGGGGCTCGTGTAGTATTCAAAGCCCTTACTATGGCCCATCGTGCTCTACATGGTCAAGGCCCCGGTTACCTGCAGAGACGTTTTTCATTCTATGTGCCGGGGAGAGCCTTACGCTCCGCTTCATTAAGGCTGATGAAGATACCTAGATTTCAGCGTCATAGGCATGGCGGCTCCTCCTTGGTTGTGTTCGCTGGGCGCGCCTGGAATGCGCTTCCTCTTTCGCTTCGCTGTTCTGATGACCATGGAGTTTTTAAGAAACTTTTGAAAACACATCTCTTCGCGTAAGGTCTGGTTATGATGTTGTCTCCTCTTGGGCCGCGCCGGGACACTCTTCGGAGTAGCCGCGCGCGTTATAAATGCAGATAACATAACATAACATAACATAACATTGGACCCCAAAAAGGAAGAAATCCTTTGAGGAAATCTCCTCCCTCTTGTCCTGCTGTGTCTTTGGAATCAATAATTCCTCTGCCATATCGATTTCGATGATGATTTGCAGAAGCAGTGTATGTTGGGGGAAGGAGAAAAGCAATATAACAGATACCAGAGAAATCCGTTGGTAACCACGTGTAAACCCTATCGTGGCAGATAAAATACGTGCCTTGAGATGGTACAAGAGGCGGCGAGTTTTGAGAGGAGTAGACATATGTGTGGGAACAGTTGTTTCTTTGTACGATGTCAGTAGACTGACTATTTATTTGCAGACAGAAATTTCCCTGATGGGGAATAGTCCAAATCGGTGAAGATTTTCCTCGTTTAACCTTATGACTAAGGCTAGTGACATAATGAGTGACGTTCCAGTTAGTGTAAGCTTTTCTTTCATCAATGGAAATTTTACTATTTTCCATGATTTTAGCCATAGCTACCATTCCCTTTATCAATGAACTATGACTGAAATCTGGACCACCAATATATGAACTAACGGATCGTCTGAATTTGCTTTGATAGGCATTGGAGAAAATAACAAAATAAGCCCAAGCAGAACCCTCATAAGAGAACGGGAGAACTAAATATGGCATTCCTTTTTCTGTGGTATGTGGCATAAGTTCACACACCCAACAGTTAGTTGTATTGATCACTAATTGGTGTTGATGTAGTAACTGGACAAATGAATTGTTGTAATATTTGGTTCTTCTAATGAGTTCATGTTGAGGAAGAGTATGAAATAGATGTGGAGAGACAGTGGAGGAAGAAGAGATAGAAGGAGGGACAACCTTTTGCTGCAAAGCATAAACAATCCAACTTATACATGCCAATAAAAAACACAATAATATAATAATACACAAGGTTATACTAAAACGACTGTACATTAATCTGCAGAATTCTTTCTTCATTATATCCTTTCTCTCTCTTTTGCTTAATATAGTTTCCATCCTTCTAAATGGATGCTCACGGCAATCTTCCTCAATCACTTAGTTACGATTGTCTGCTGTCCTATGACACTGCAAGTCCTGCAGGCCTATGGCCACTACTCAGGTCGCAACGAAGACTCCTACCATGACCCTGCAACCGGGATAGAAAACTACATAAGAGAGAACATTCTAAGTGTCCTTTACTCTAGGTCTTAGATTATAACGTTCTTTGTCAGGTGAAGTTTGGTCTCGGAACAATGTTCGTGGATTTGTCGTATCCAAGCGACGATGTGGTGTTATTGCTTCTTGAAGAATGTCGTCGTCCTTTTTCTCAGACAATGTTCCATTCAGGCGTGCATCACTAAATGGTACAAATTGTGGAACCTTTTCACTCTCAGAGTCTTTAATACCCTTACGGACCCACTGATCAAAGGGCAGAGGTAAAGGCACTTTCTTGCAATGCACGCCGTGAATCCAATTTTTCTTTCCTTCGACTTTTACTGCTGTTCTCGTGGTGAGCAAAACCTGCCGAGGTTCCTTCCAACGAGGCTCCAAATTTTTCGTCCTTTGGAAATTCTTCACGTACACCCAGTCACCTGGCTGGATGGAATGACCTGGGTCTGTGGAAGCTTCTGGCAAAGCAGTTTGAACCTGTTGATGGAGAACACGTAATTTAGTCGTAAGGTCATGCAAGTAATCAATCAACATTGGATATGGCAAGTCTGAGTATTTCTTAGGGCGAGGGACTCCCCATATTTTAGCTGGACGCCCAAAAACCACCTCATAACGGCTAAGTGCCAAACGAGAGTGCACTGCAGTTCTGGTGGATAGAAGAGCCAATGGTATAGCATCGGGCCAATTAAGTCCTGTACTAGTCTGTATCTTTGCTATTTTAAGTTTCAAAGTTCCGTTGTAGCATTCTACTAAACCCGCTGACTGTGGATGATTTGCCGCATGGAACTTTTGCTTGATACCAAGACCTGCACAAACCTTTTTCATGACTTGGCCCACAAATTCGCTCCCATTGTCACTCCAGACAATACGCGGCAAACCAAATCTGGGGAAAAATTATTTTAGTAGAATTTTAGCAGTTGATAGGGTTGTATTGTCTTGATAGGGTATGCTTCTATCCACCTAGAAAAGGCACATACTACCACCAGAACATATTTGAGGTTGTTGCATCGCTCCATATGAATGTAATCGATCTGCAACACCTCAATTGGATATGTCGGAGGAGCAAAGTAACCCGCTGGAGTTGGGGTTTCCTTTCCTGGGTTGTACATCAAACAAATAATACAATGTTTCACTACATTGTCTGCACACTTTGGAATGCCCTCATTTTGCCATACCGGAGCCAAAAGCTTGCATATTCCCTTCGCACTTAAATGGGCTGGACCATGAGCCATAGTAACTACTGGGAGTACATAGGCATCTGGTAACAGCCAACGTTGATGTTCAGATAATTCCACCCAACAACCCATCTCGTCTAACATTCCTGTACTTTCTTTCCACTTTTTCAATTCTTTCTCTGTAACCTCTTCCTGAATCGACCTTACACTTTCTACTGTATCCTCATACATTCCTCTCTCTCTGACCCAATTCGCAGGACCTGCAACATACATTCGACTTGTAGCATCTCTGGTTGTCTTTTTGGCTACTTCATCTGCAAATGCATTCCCTCGACCAACATCATCTGTAATCTTCTTGTGTGCACTACACTTCACAATCTCTATCTGAGCAGGCAAAGCAAGTGACCCAAGAAGATCAGTCACCAACTGACCATGTTGTATTTTAGTGCCATGTGAAGTAAGGAATTCCCTTTCTTTCCAGAGACGCCCAAAATTAAACGCTACACCAAACGCGTATTGGCTATCGGTGTACACGTTCACTCTTTTTCCCTTCGACAACACACACGCTCTAGTCAAAGCTATTAGTTCAGCTGCCTGGGCTGAATTGTGTCTAATACGTGCTGTTTCCACAACTGTCTGTAAAGTAGTAACAGCATAGGCTGAAACTGTATCTCCATTAGGAAGCTTAAAACAAGAACCATCTACCTATAGAATTCCATCCGTATTTTCTAGCGGAGTATCTTTCAAGTCTATTCTTCCCTTTGTCTCTTCCTCAGTACGGAGGAAACAATCATGTTGGTTTTGAATGTCTTTATCTACTGGAAGAGGCAACAAAGTAGCTGGATTTAAAGTGTTACATCGTTTGATGTGTACGTGACTAGCCAAAAGCGTCAGCTCATATCCAGACAGACGAGCACTCGTAAGATGTTGTGTTTTTGTTCGGTTTAGTAAAGTATCTACTGCATGTGGCACCATAACAATAAGTGTGTTATCTAACACCACTCCAGCAGACTGTCGAATAGAAATTGCTGCGGCTGCTGTCGCTTTAATACAACTAGGCAATGCTTTAGCTACTGAGTCTAACGTAGCTGAAAAATATGCACATGGTCGCTGTTTGTCTCCAAAACGCTGCGTTAAAACCGACAATGCACAACCTTCTCTCTCATGGACATAGAGCGTGAAAGGTTTGCTGTAATCGGGAGTACCCAATACAGGAGCAGAACATAGAGCAACACGTAAGTCCGTGAAACTCTTCTGACATTCGTCAGTCCATGGAAGGGGCTGAGGCGTATCTTTCAGAGTAAGTGCCAACAAAGGTTTGGCCAATAGAGAGAAGTTAGGGATTCATTGCCTACAATAGGAAGTAATACCTAGGAAGGCACGTACCTCTCTTTGTGTGGATGGCACAGACATTTGTGCAATAGCTTGGATGCGTTCTGGGGTTAACCGCCGTCCCTCCTTTGATAGGAGATGACCCAAATAGGTAACCTCTCGACGAACATATTGTAGTTTGGAAGGTGAAACCTTGTGATTCAGATCAAACAAGTGACGTAGTAATGCAACAGTCACATTTTTGCAAATATCCTCTGAATCAGCAGTGATCAACAAGTCATCCATGTATTGTATAAGAGCAGCACCAGACTGCAAATGAAAAGTATCAAGATGACATTTTAAAGCTTGGCTGTAAATAGAGGGACTTTCACAATAGCCTTGAGGTGCGCGCTTGAATCGGAAGCTTCGGCCTCCAAGAGAGAAACCAAAAATATCTCTACTCTCTTCGGCAATAGGAATACTAAAAAAGGCATTCTTTAGATCGAAAACAGAAAACCAAGTCGCTGTGGAAGGTATCATCGTCAACAGAGCAGTGATATCTGGGACCACCGGAAATTGTGGTACAACAATTTTGTTTACCTCCCGAAGATCAATTACGAAACGATATACAGGAGGCTGAGAAGGATCAGTGCGTTTAAGAACAGGAAGAATAGGACTATTGCATATGTTTCCTCTCGTTTCCTCAACCACACCCTTCTGAATCAAATCATGAATGATTTCCAAAAGCGCTTTTTCACCTTCAGTAGAAATTCTATACTGTGGAATACGTGGCAATTCAGCATTAGGCTTAAGAGTGACAACATAAGGTGGGATCTCAAGACAACCCACATCATTCGGACCTGTAGCCCAAAGCGTTGCAGGAAGAGAAAGCAATTCAGGTGGAAATTGGTCTTTAGACAAATACATTGGCGAAATCAGTTTCTGTCCTAAAGTAATATACACACCAGAAGGAGAACAAGATATTGTTGCATTTATTCTCTTCAATAAATCCAAGCCCAACAGATTCTCACCACAACCATTCGTCAAGAGAAGCGGAGCTTCCAGATCATAAGGGCCAATTGAAATAGGCAAAGGGCAAAAAACTGGATTACGAACAGGGGCGCCAGAACAACCTATGGATACATTCGTTAAGCCAGACAAAGGTGCCCCAGGGAGTCTAGAATGAATGATAGAACTTCTCATCGCACCAGTATCTAAAAGAAATGGCTCTGAAACACCCATTGTAGTAACATTGACATAAGGTCCATTCTGGTCTACTGGAATCGACAGAGCTCCCTTACTTTGTCCACGGCTGTCCTAGTTAGCATGAAGACTTTCATTCCCGTCTTCAACATAACAATCCTCATTGTAGTACTGTGTAGACCTAACATTCTGCTGATCAAAATAATTAACGGAATAAGGAGGAGGAAGGGAACGCTTTTCTTCAGTCAACACATCTCGACCTCTACCTCTGTTTGCTGACTGGAGGCCAGCACGACCTTGTGAAGTAGATGGTGTGCCATTTCGCTGCAATAAAAATTCAACTATTCTTGAAATGACCTTCCTGTCCACAATAGGCACATTGATTAGGACCTAACAAAGGTCGCGGAATATATGGCTCAGGCTTTTGATACAACCTCTGAAACTGCGGAGGCTGTTGAAACTGAGGCTGAACATAACGAGGAGGATAAGCCTGTTGCAAGAGAACCTTCGTTTTTAATTATTTCGTCTTTTTCTCTTGCTTTTCTTTTTCTTCTTTATCTCTGTTTTCATAATATTGAGCAGTAGCCAATATCTGGGCTGAAGAAGAAACGGCCCATGAACTTTCAGAATCTTTCAACTTATGCGACAGCTCAGGAAGCAAATTAAATACGAACTTATCTACAAATAACCGCTGTCCACCCTCCGTAGTCATATCTTGACCACTGTGATCAACGAATGTCTCCTCGAAGCGAGTAAAGAAATCAGAGACACTTTCATCTTTCTTTTGTTTGCATGCCGCTAGTTTATCCCAGTTAACTCTCAAGGCAGGCATCATTGTTTTCATTAATGTAATAATCCTACCAGGGAGTTCTGAAATCAAAGCGTCAGGCTTCGCACCACCCACTTGGTTTCTATCTGCGGCAATTATAGCATCCCAGTCTCCACCTAATTCTTGGGCATGATTCTCTTTACGAATTCTAGCCCATAATGCTTGCGGAACGATATTCCCCATCAACATATCAATATCTGCTAAATTCATGATGCAGGCTTCAACAGTTTGTGACAACTCTTTATAATAACCTGCAGGGTTCTTACGAGGATCCGGTAAAGACTGTTTAAGGGCTAAAACTTCAGATCTTTTCTGGGGAACATGTACCCATATACGCTGGAAGTGAGCAGGAATAGCTTGATTAGCACCTGCTGCTGGAACCTCTTCTCTCCATACCGGAGGAACCTCTCTCATTGGATAATTTTTCAGTGTTAACCTAACTGAAGGATCGGAATCTAGAAAAGTCTGTGAGGTAAATAAGGTTCTGAAGGAAACAAGTGTCTTTACAGCGTCCTCAACCTTAGAACCCACAATGAGACCTTTATCAAAATCAGCCTGAATGTTTAACAGATCCTGAGGAACCGAACCCAAATCCATATCTTCCCATCCTTTAATAAGAGTATCACACATAGCATAAAAAACATATCTCTGCGTAGGCGCATTCCACTGTGAGAAGGTAGGCATAATATCGATCACACTATACCAAGGACCCTTCTCAATCCATTTACGAGCAAGAGAGTCCAACCTTTCTCGTTCTTCAGAATCTGGGAACTGACTACGAGACTGTCTTCGAGAAAATGCCAGAGACACATTTAACGCCTCAAAGAAAGGTGATAAAATACCAGTGACAGTGTCTGTGAGTCGCTTACGCACAGACGGAGAATTGGACATAAGGATAGGGGACAAGGTATTAGGCGAACTAACAGAAGGAGAACCAGTGATTGCAGAAGGAGCAGAAGGCAAAGAAGATGAAGGCAAAGGAGTTGAAGGCAAAGCCGGCAGAAGCGGCAATACTTGAGGGGGCAAATGTGGAAGAGCCGGAACAAGCGGAGGCGCAACTGGCGGCTGAACAGGCTGTAACAATTGGGGTGCATTAGCACCTTGTGCATAGGGCGGAGGCAATCTCAATAGATGAGACATCAAGGAATCCTCCTCTAAATCCTTTCTTTTATCAGAGGGGGAAGCTGGCAACATCGGATAGCATTTATCTATCGCTGTACGATGCTGTCTTTCTGAAATTTCCATCGCATTACTAATTTCGTCATCTTTGAATTGCTGGGCAGCCTGTATAATCGTCATGCCTTGTGCTTTCTTGTCTCGTTTTGCTTGCCTAATTTCTCTCTGTTTGGCTTCCTTACGCCAAAGGCGGAAAGAGTCAAAAATTGCCGGCCGGGCTTTTCTTTTAAATAAAACTGCTTCCAAATTATCTAGCACATCAGGCTCGAAACTACCATTTTCTGGCCATTTTAAAACACCATCTTTCTTCGTGTATCGGGTCCATGTCTCGTTAAAGGCAATGGGGCCAACACCATGTTTAGAATAGAGCTCATGTGTAGGAGTTCCAACCGAAGGAATCGGACAAGAATCCTCAAGCCGGGAATCCCTATTACAACCAAAGCAACACATTTTACCAAACTTAGTCAGACCAGGCATCTCGTGATGTCTCCGGACTGTTCACAAACTTCAAGGGTGTAAACTCGTTACTCAGCACAAATGCACTTACCCCTCAGCTTTGGCTATTGCAATAGTCAAATCTAAGGACCTAAGGACAAAACAAAGAACCAAAATTGTGGGAGCGGCCCACCCAAAATACTTAACTAAGGACTAAGGACGTCTTCTTACGCCAACAGAGGCCTGTCCATCGTCTCGCTTTACCATACATCACCAAAGGAAGGGCCAAGGCAGGGCGGCAGTCAGGGCAGCAGTCATCAGTAGCCGTCAGGAAGGAGTAACCACGCTGCAAAAGACCTTCGGACCACTTCGACATACAGGGGTCGCTTAACGTGGCTCGCGATTCCTCCAGAATTTTCTTGCGGGGTTCCTCACGACCTTCAGGCAGAACCACTACCTCTGAAGCCGCCCCACGTGGGCGCCAGTTGAAGAACCAGAACCTTATGGGCCTGGCGGCGCAGGGTATGCCTTAATCTCCTAGGTTCTCCTGCTCAGCTACACAGAGACACGGGAACACTCTGTCGGCGTAAAAGATCAGATTTTATTAGCTGCAGCTAGTACAGTTGTCCTAGAAGTACACACGGTATGTTCTCAGGAGACTGCCACTTCACTCCGTGGCGCACAATCTTATATAGTACATAGGTGGCATATACATTAACCAAGAACACACCTAAAACATATAAAAAGAGCCAATGCGAGAAGTTGGAAAACAGGACAGAACCAATAGAAAAGGTTTTGAAAACAAAGTATCAAGTAACTCGAAGAGACCTCTGCTCCAACTGTGTTTGTCACCCCTCCCCACAAGTTAATTAATCAATGGGTTTGTAACTGACTTGCAGGTGGCGAGACATATTTGTATGTTTTAGAGGACAGTTGTGAAACGAGAGAATACGAGCAGAGGACAGTGAAGGCCAGACGATAAGATAAAGTCAGAAGAGAATAGTGTGAACCAACAGATAGTTGAGACAGGGATTAGGAAAACCAGACGGGGATTAGTGTACTCGGCCAGTGCTAACACCAGCTTTGTAAATAGAGGCAGAAGGCTTATTTTGACACGAAGCTGCAGGAAAAGCAGAAAAGACCTCGTTCGTCGTGCTGCCTGAGTGAGGGCAACACAAAATGGTGGCGGAGCACAAAATGGTGGGTCGATTCGATCGTGATTGCAAATCGAAGTTCCTCAACACCCATTACTAGGGCTGATCCCACAGTCCAGGACAATATCCGGGCCACCAGGGCAGCAGTCACTTCTGCAGCTCTCATAGTACTAAGTCAGTGATGTCACTTAGGCAATCACAATCCCCCCTGTGAAGTCGAAAGGATTCACAGGTTTCCAGCACACAGTTAGAGTCCTCCAATGTTCCTTTTTTTTTTAAATTATTTTTATTAGTATTTATCATTTAATGCAAGCAAGGTACAGCAATGTATAAAGAAAAAAACAGGAATACAGTACACATGATACACTTAATGGTAAAAAAAAAAAGAATAATAAATAAATACATTTGGGACAAAAAAAACAACAAAAAAAAACAGATAAATTACTTAGATCATAGTATCGTTAATCCAATTCTCTAAAGGACTCCAAAGTTCTTCACCCAGCCTTCTCCTTTTCCTACTTTTAACACTATATATGGCCTTTTCCAGATTATACTTAGCAAGTAAACATGCTCTCCAGGTAGGGAAGGTGGGAGGGTCTGGACTCAGCCAGACTTGAGTGATGCATGCCCTCCAAGTGGACATACAAATGAAAAGAAAATTTGTCTGACCCACAGATAAATCAAATGATGGCACACCTATTAATACTAATTCTCCTGACAAAGTAATTGTCTGACCCGTCAGTATTGTTAAAAAAGTTTGGATTTCAGACAATACAGAAGACAAACGAGGGCATACAAAAAACATGTGAAGAGCATCTGCTGCATAGAGTCCGCATCGGCTACATAATATACCTACGGTAGTTGACCATTTGCTAATTTTAGCGGGTGAATAGTATAAATCGAATAAAGCCATATAGTGCTGTGTGCGTGATCTCCCGGTTATTAGTATTGTGTTGGCCAAACCTATTGATTCTTGAATTTTAGTGTTAGTTATCCCCAATTTTTCATTCCATTTTTTTTGACATAGCAAAATATCGTCAGGAAATGAAGCCAAAAGTAGATTATAATATGTGCCGATCTTTTTTTTGGTGAAAAGACTGTCTATAAGAGGAATCCTAGTCAGCCGTGATCGAACTTGCGGGCGAAGAGTATTGAGAAAGCTATGTATCTGCACATATTTAAAATAATCATTACGGGTTAAGTTGTATTTGCTCTCTAACAATGAGAAGGGGGTTAACTGACCGTCCTCCCAAAGATCGCCTATACAATTAATACCTAAGTTACGCCATCGTGTCATTACTGTATCCTGAAAAGTTGCTGGAAAGATGTTAGATGATTTGAATGGTGTATACACCAAGATTTTGTCGATACCCATTTGCTTTTTGATTAGCCGCCAAGTACCGAAAGCAGCACTCAGAACCTTAAACTTTGTTTTTTTAAAATAACTAGGTTCTATAATTCTCCAAAAACTGCCATGACAATCTGTACCCATTGCAAATTCATAGATAGATGGTGTGTGGCTAGCTAGAATACGTAATCTAGGCCCTATTATCAAAGGTGAAATAAACTGTAACACTGCAGCCAGATAATAAAAAAGAAAATGTGGGATTCCCCAGCCTCCTCTTGATTTGGGAAGAATCATTTTTTTGTATGACCTACGATGACCTCTATACCCCCAAAGAAATCTTGCTGACATCCTTTCCAGCTGTTGAAAAAACGTCAAGGGGAACGCTAATGGGATTGTTCTGAACATATATAAGAATTTGGGTAAAATCATCATTTTCAGAACGTTACATCTGCCAAATAAAGATAAATGGAAATGATCGATACGTTCTAAAGATGACTGCACTTTTTTAAGCATGGGTGTAAAATTAAGTTCAGGAATAGCGACAACTGGGGATGTAATTTTTATACCCAAATAGGTAGCTGCTGAGACTATATTTAGCTGTTCTGGGGGATTCGGTCCTACAAATAAAATTTGTGTTTTTTGTACATTTAATCTATAGCCAGAGAAATTACCAAATTGCGATGCAAGGTCTTGTATTATTGGTATTGCCCCCTTAATATCTGTTGTCAATACAACTATGTCATCTGCATAGGCAAGAGCTCTATATATCGTAGCAGACACTTGAACTGGTTTTATGTCCTCTGTATTATTAAGTCTATTTAAAAAAATATCAATATATAGAGCGAAGAGAAGAGGTGAAACGGGGCAACCCTGCCGAGTCCCGCGATTTATACTAAAGGGCAAAGATTTCTTCCCACTAATACTAATACAAGAGAAAGGGGCAACATAGAGTGCTTTTAAGGCTGTAACCATTTTAAGGCCAAAGCCTTTTCGAATGAGAAGATCCCAGAGATATGGCCACGCCACCCTGTCGAATGCCTTTTCGGCATCCAACAGGGTGATACCCAAATCTATGCTTGAGGCGTGGGCCCAGTCCATCAAAGCAATCACTCGTCTGACATGATCAGTGGTATCTCTGTTAGGAATAAACCCATGCTGGAAGTGCGAGACTATTGTAGAGATAACCCCCGAAAGACGTGTTGCTAATATTTTAGAATAAATTTTACTATCGGCATTTAAAAGAGATATAGGTCTATAAGAAGATGGTTGTAGGGGTGGTTTCTCCTTTTTAAGGAAAGCCATGATGATTGATTCACTCCAAGAGGGGGGTGTAAACCCTTTCTGTGCTTCCGAACATGTTAAGATTAATGCCTGCTTTAACACATGTCTAAAAATTTTATAGAATTCGAGAGGAATTCTGTCTGGTCCCATGGCCTTACCTGCAGGTAGAGAAAGAATGGCTGCTTCTATCTCCTCCCAGGTTATATCTTTGTCTAATAAAGCTTTCTGCATTGGCGACAACCTGGAAAAATCATTATTGACAAGAAAGTTTGAAAGTGAATCCGGTGAATACGCGATCACCTCCTCCGTATACAAATTTTTATAAAACAGACGAAACACCTCCAATATTTTGTCCGGCTGCTCGTGCACCTGGCCAGATTCATCCTGTATTTTATTTATAGTGTTTAGACTTGCTTTTTGCCGAATTTTCTTTGCCAAAATATGTCAAGACCGCTCGCCCAGCTCATATACCTGTGTATTGAAAACAGCAAGTTGTTCTGCGAGTTTTGAAGCAAAATTTTCATACAACCGAGACTTAGATATAGCTAAAGTGGCATTAATCTTCTCGATATCTAGGGAGTTCTTAATGGCATCAACTAGTGCTACCTCACAGTCCTGTATTGCATTATAATAAGTTGTTAACTTACGCTGATATTCTCTTTGCTTATTAATTGAATAAGATAGAGTTTCTCCTCTCACCCCTGTTTAAAGGCATCCCATACCATCTGAACAGTCGTTGAGCCCATATTAAGTTCAAAAAAATCCTTAATCCATTTTTCCATATGTGCAATGTAAGATGAATCTACTAAAAACCTCCGTTCAAATGACCATGTTGTTGCTTTGCCAGATAATATAGAATCTATTTTAAACTCTGTTACTATGGGATTATGGTCCGATATTATTTTTGGAAATATCTCATACTTACAGTTGAATATTAAAATAGACGATATGAAAAAATAATCCAAACGGACAAATTTTTTGTGGGGTGCCGAGAAGAAAGTATATCCAGGAAGAGTATTTCTTTTAACAAAGCCTACATCCCGAAGACTAAATTCAGAAACCAAACCGTGTAATGCTTTAAAGATCTGCCTTTTTGAGCCTGTATAAACTAATTCATGGATAATATCAAAATCAGGTTCCAAATGAATATTTAGATCCCCACAAAAAAGAAGAGTGGAAGGCCAGTCAGCAAGCTCTACACTTAGAAAGTTAAGCAGATCAGGATCATCTGTATTTGGGCCATACATGGAGCAAAGAGTCTACGAAGTACACTCTATTAAAATTTCAGCTATTATCCAGCGACCATATTGGTCGGTCTTGATTCGTTTCAGGACAGCCTGATTTCTTCTACTAAGGATAGCTACCCCCTTGGTAGTAGTGCCTTGATTAGTGCAGCCGAGTACATGCATGCCCAAGTCAGCCAACCAAGCTCTATTATCCCATTTAAGGTGAGTTTCCTGTATACAGAGAAAATCTAGTCTCATACTCTGAATTATTTGTGCGCATATACCCCTTTTCTTTTTATTATTAAGGCCGCAGACATTCCAAGAACATACCCTGATACTAGTCATCACGACAAATTAATATCTCTAAACAATAGATTGCCATTTAACATATGGTATAGATTGAGTACTGAAAAAATTGAACCATCAAAAAATAGAAATAGATACAGGCATAGACCAGAAAGTCCTACAAAATCATGATTGCAATAATTCTTAAAATAACTAGAGCTGTCCTTGCTTGCCCCCCCCACCTAACACCCCAGTCACCCACCACCCTCTGGAACCCCACCCCCCACCCTTCCCAACACCCACCCACACGGGGCATAGGGACTGACAAGTCCCTATAATAATGATGTAAAGAAAAGCTAGATGTAGCTCACCGTATGCTTCCATCTGCCTTGGGTATCTCAAAGAAAAAACAACAAAAAACAAAAAGGGGAAAAATGAGGATAATCTATATATAACCTGAGATAGGATCCTCCTCTCTACAAGGGTAAGAGAGAAGAAAGAGGAGAGCAAAAAAAAAAAAAAAAAAAAGGGGGAAAGACTTGCTTCCCTATCCATCTCCTTACGTCGACCACCCTTCTAGTTCTACTTAACCCTTGTATCCTTTCACATATCTACCCTTTTCATCTAAAAAAAAAGCATAAAATACATGATACCGATAATAGTCATAATACCATAATGCCCCTAATAAGCCAGATAATTGACTGTTGTAATGAAGACTTTACAATAACATCAAAGTGAATGTAGACAGTCTTTAGCAGTTTTCTCGGTAGTCAAAAAATATATTTTCTCCTTATTGACCACTTTAAGCTTTGAAGGGTTAAGTAAAAAGGCCTGGGCACCCTTGGCTTGAAAAAGGGGAATTAGTTGGCGTAACTGCCAACGTAGTTGAACTGTGGCATGGCAGTAATCAGGTCGAACAAACAAATCCAATTTTCCCCTTACGTTTTCGATCTGGACGAGCCAGATTATATAAAGCCTCCCGTGCCAAAAAATTGTTAAGAGTTATTAGAATGGCTCTAGGCATCACTTTTGAGGCATCCCTGGCCTTCCTCTGCGAAAAAGGGAACCTATGTGCTCTTTGTATCTCAACTTCCCACTGCCACTGAGAAAGTTCAGGAAATGCTTCTACAAAGAGATCGACTACAAACTGACGCACATTTGCCCCTTCACTAGATTCAGGAATTCCGAGAATTCGCAAATTGTTGCGCCGAGACCTATTTTCCAAATCGGTCAATTTCCAGTTAATGTCATCCTTCAATGTGTCGAAAGAAGAAAGTTGAGATTTTTGTTCTACTATGACGTCCTCAATTGCCGAAATTCTTCCTTCCGCTTCCAGGACTCTTGCAGATGTTTCGTTGCAAGTTTTCACCACTCTCCTGAAGTTATTCTGAAGACGTCGGACTGCGCCTTGTATCCGCAAATTCTCGGTCTTAGACTCCTCTCGATGTTGAAGCATGAGCTGGTATAGCATATTAAGTGTGACCTCTGGTGGGTTAGTTTGATCAACCATGGCTCCTGCTGAAGATATTGCCAGGTCTTGAGGAGCAGGGGAGGGGAGCTTTGATGCTGAAGTTACTGGAGCCCTGCGTACTGTGTTCTCTCCCTCATCCCACTCCCTTCTATCTGACAAGGGGGTTTTGTTGCGATCCTCCTCTTCCATGGATGAATCCTGATCCTCATCTTGGAGTGAGAGATTCAAGCTAGTATCGTCTCCCCAATCCTGCACCTCTGTATCAATGCTCCCTAACTCCAGTGCGTTGGAGAGGTTGGACATTGAGTAAAAATTGCCGACTGAGTCAACAGATTCGATATCTTGATTAGCTTCTGTAATTGGAAAATCATCTGAGACAGCGGATACGGGGTCCAGCAGCACGGCAGGAGGTGCTGAAGAGGTGACAGGCGGGACCTCACCTAGGTCCAGACGTTCGCTCCTCAAACTATCCCCCGACAGGGCCTCCAGTGAAGAAACCGACAGAGTCTCCCCTTTCTGTTGAGGGGCTTCGATGATAATGTTACTGTTATCGCTAACATTATTCATCAACTTGACAGGTGGGTCAGATCTATTAAGTACAGTGGTCAGAGAGGCAGTCTTAACAAGAGAGGGGCGCAGGGACTGCACCAAGGTCACATCTTTTACTATTTTGAACATACCTGGGATTTTCGGGGAAGCGCCAGAACTACAAGACCCAGAATGCACCACTGCAGCACTTTGCTTTGGAGTATCCCGCCGGTGTGATACGAGCAGAGATCGTCGTCCGTTGTGGTGGACATCAGATAAGCCTTCATCCGCATTTTCTCCACACAGGTAAGGCGCTGGAGACTCTAAGGGAGTGGCGGGGGATGCCGCTCGTTCCACAGCAGCGGTAGGAGCATCCGACTTGGCCACAAGGATATCTTTCTCAGAGGCTGTTTTCTCAACTACAGCAGGAGTAGTGCGCGTCTTCAGTTTTGGTTTTGCCTTCTTCGTGGCAGAAGAGCATTTCAGCGGCATTGTGTGAAGAAACGCCGTCTCGAAGTTGTGTAGCAGAGTAGCGTCCGGAGTGACTGAAACACTGGATGCAGTCCGCGCTGGAAGAAGAGAGGTGAGAGACGTCCTTCGGCAATCCGATGGGTCCTAACCACTGAGTAGGTTAGCTAAGCGACAATCAGATAACAGCATGTACCGCCTGGAATGTTAAATTGCCGATATCTGGTATATCTGGAGCGTATTCGTACTAATAGCAACGTATGGAAGCCATAAACGGTGAGCACATCACAGCTGCTCTAACGGACAGAGAGCACGTCCGCCATCTTGCCCCACCCTAACCACCGAGTCCTCCAATGTTCCATCTGGGCAAATCCCAATCTGCCCCATCTGCTGAGCCCCATTCCTTGCTTCCGAGAAAGTAGAGTTCTAGACGCAGCACGTGGTCCTGTGGCTATTAGTACTACCATCCAGTTTCTGGCTCGAGGGTGTCTTCTGCTTCACTCCTCCAAGCGTGTCAAGCAAGTCATTTGCCTCCTCCGGGGTAACAAAAATAATCGTACCCTGAGTTTCACAGGGAACATCAAGCTGTACTGGAGGTTGAGGTCCCACATACGTTGTTTTGTTGGCATGAAGTTCTTTTAGCGGTTTTGTACCCTGCGGGTGTAATCCAGGAAAACCATAATGTTCCTCCCCTCATGTTGTGGAGCAGTATGCACATGAATATTTTGCAGTATTGCATTGGGGTCCCTATAATTGAATGGCCTGGCAATAATAGCATGGGGAGGGGCTCCTGGCTTAGGCTCAGGTGCCAATTCACAGTAGGCACATTCTATTGTGAAGTACTTGTAGAGTTTCCACGGCTTGAGAGTGGTGGTGATCCAGTCTTCCAGGAATAACTCTATGGATTTTCCCTTAGCTTGCTCTGGGAAGCCTATAAATCTGAGGTTGTTCTTTCTGGAGTTCCCCTTTGTATCTTTAATCCATTCCTCCATGCGGGTGGAGAGTGTCTGGCTTTAAGCTACCATCTTCTTCAGTGTCACCACTTCCTGTTTGAGTTCCGCAGCATGTTCCTTGGCTTCAGCCATCATCTCTGACATGCTCCGAAAGTCAGCATGGAGGAGGCCTACTTTAATAGCCACAGCATCAATTTTCCCCAACAGGACCACTTTCGAACATGTGATTGCCGCCATGATGTCTGCCATTGTTGGGGCATCCTGCTCTGCAGACAGATCTTGGTTGGCTGGTACCCATGCAGCTCCCTCCTGTGGCACAGAATGGGTACAGTTATCCATTTTGTTAGCCTTTAGCCTTCAGCATCTTGGGGGCTTATATTTTTCCATGCTTAAGAGTTTAGGGGCCCTGCTCAGCACGAGAACTTTCTGTCACAGGCTCCTAGTAGACACCATAGTTCCCCTCTTGTACAATGAAATACTCCCCAGTGGAGCTCCAAATAATAGTCTACTTGTTCTGGGCTAATGAGGCATGTGAGTGGCCCATAGAAGCCCACCCCTCAAGCAGCGAAATGAGGCAAACAGGCAGGGCAATCTGGTCAAGGGGCGGGTTCCCTGTCACCACCAGAGAAGGAGGTGCACCACCCTCCACTCTGAGGATCAGGAAATGTGCATACCCCAATGCACCTGCCGCAATTACTGGGCTCTACTACCCCTCCTGGGCCTTAACGCACCTCCCAGAACTAAAAGGGGTTTCAAAGAGGGCACATCAGGCAAACAGTCAGTACACTAACCTTCAAGGGACAGTCCAAGCCCCAGCTGGGGGCACGCCAGCCAGTCGCATCCCAGAGGCTGCAGAAGTCAATCCCGTTGTGTGGGTCCGGACCTCTGTATTGCGGCCCAGAACAAGGATTTAAAGGCTTACACCAGGTATGACGCGACCCAGGAGATTATGTCTGTCCAAAGTGGCATGGACATCCCGGCTATGCAAGGCAATGTGGCTAGGTTGTGTAATAAAGGCTGGGGGTGGACACTCCATCGCCCATGCACCGATGCACCAGTCAGTAAGACCCCACCGGGGGCCAGACAGCATTGGGAGTCACTCAGTGGCCCAAGAAAGTCATCCAGGGGACAGGAGTGCCCCTCTCACAAGAGCGCCCAGCAGCATCACCATTACAAGTGGCCTGGATGAGAGCCCTCCATCTCACCTCACCCGGCAGGCCTCTTCAGTGCGGGGTTTACGGGGTCACACCAGTCCCCTCTAGGGTCCGGGCAAGGGTTGGTGGTGTGGCAGCCCATTAGTGGAGGCAGGATCGCCAGCAGCTGCAGAATTCAGTAGGATTAAGAAAATGCCAGCGGGAGTTTACCGGAATGAGTCTGGGCAGCTATCTTGCCTGAACGCACCCTGGTCAACAACTATCACTTTTATTACTAGTAGGGAATGACATTTTAGGGTTTAATCTTAGCTCACTTCTTCATTGATCTGTGAGCATTGTGAACTACAGATTTTATATATGTATCTGCAAGATAGCTTTCAACTAAGATTACGTATAAAGTCATATACAGGAGCTGTGGCTAAGCAGCTAGAGATAGTGGGCCCGATTCACAGAACTAAATTAAGACAAAATCCTAAACTTACTACCATTTTGGTATTCACAGAAGGCACTTACTCATTTTGGTATTCACAGAAGGCACTTACTCATTTCGGTATTCACAGAAGTTAGGAGTCCTAACTTTAGGACTCCTAAATGCTTTCTGTGAATATGGAAAGTCTTAAAGTTAGGATTTTTCTCAGTTTAGGAGTCCTAAAGTTAGGAGTCCTAACTTTACTACTCCTAAACTGAGGAAAATCCTAACTTTAAGACTTTCGGTATTCACAGAAGGCATTTAGGAGTCCTAAAGTTGGGAGTTCTAACTTTACTACTCCTAAACTGAGAAAAATCCTAATTTTAAGACTTTCGGTATTCACGAAAGGCATTTAGGTGTCCTAAAGTTAGGAGTCCTAACTTTACTACTCCTAAACTGAGAAAAATCCTAACTTGAAGACTTTCGGTATTCACAGAAGGCATTTAGGAGTCCTAAAGTTAGGACACCTAACTTCTGTGAATACCGAAATGAGTAAGTGCCTTCTGTGAATACCAAAATGAGTAAGTGCCTTCTGTGAATACCAAAATGGTAGTAAGTTTAGGATTTTGTCTTAAGTTAGTTCTGTGAATCGGGCCCGCTGACTTTTGAATTGGGGAACTGAGTTTGATTTCCATCAATCAACTCAGCATCATGTGATTCTAGGCAATCACATAAATGCCTGTGACTAAAACATTTGGTTGTCATGTAAAAAAAGTCTAGTCCTCATGTAAAGCACTAAGAAATTGGTTTATTAGTTGCTAAGTATGTGAGACCTTCACAATTAATAGGTCCGCAATTGTTTCATTACTGGGAACCAAGTACCCCATTGTAGCACTTAACTATCTCCGGCGACAAAGCAGAGCAGTCTAAAATCTACTCAGGGGGAGTGGTGTGGGCTAGCAATTCAAATTCGCTGGCACAGAACACAGCAGTCAATACATTATCATCAGTGCTTTCTTTTTTTAAAAGGAATCTACTTTTATCAGACACAAACCAGTACATATTACACATGAAATAACTGATATATACATCATGTCAATGGAAATACCTTTGGTGACACCCTCATATCAAATATGCACTTTGTGGGTCCTGTACTCAAATCACACTCATACTCCAACGCTATACCAGGTTAAATATCACAATATAAGGGGGTGTCATTATAAATAAGACAGGCCTACTGCCTTTGTCAGGGTGTCACCACATTAATAAAATCCCCACATCTTGTTCGACCATAAAATTCAACGTGGACAATAACCATACGAAAATGCATTTATTTTAAGCATAAAGATTTCAGTGTTCAGCAACAGTACAGTCAATAAAGCATTTTCAAATTTGAAATATATGTGTTGGAGTCATTATACACTTTTTTCGACCAGATAATGCAACCCTTGAGTGAATTGCAATGAGTCCCTGCAATCCAGAGACCAAGAGCAAAAGCTCCAGTTCTAAGAGTGGTGAGAATCAATAAAAGCATCTCTTGAAGGTCATCATTTCAATATCACCTGAGGGTTAGGGTCACATTATTACAAAATGCTTATGGGGGATGCTGGAATCCCCGCAGCCCCCCACAACACTTAGTAAAAGCTTTTGTGGTGCCCCTGCTTTGCCTTACGACATCACAGAGAAAATATTTGCATTCTCAGCCCTCTTGCAGGCCATTATGGGGCACTCCTCAGATGTAATTATGCATACTTAATGAGGAGGAAAAACCTGTATACTGTTGTGTTATTGTGGCCTTGTGCCATGTACTTTGTGTTTGTGGTGGAGTGCCCCACGGTGGGGTGCTGTGGTTCCACTCGGGAGACTCATAGGCTTGGGGGTTCAATGGGGGCCATCGGCAGAGAACCAAGGCTCATGCGACCATTCCTGAGTGCAGCTCCTGTGCTGCACGGGAGCATCTTTTTTTCTGCTCCCACTGTGGCAAGAGCAACTTCTCATGCATCTGCAGTGGGAGTGGCAGTAAGGTGCTTAGTGCACATGGCCAGGTTTGTCTTCAGTCCCTGGTAACTGGGGGCCCCCCCAAGGACCATTGAGGATGGTGCTCTGTCAAGCTTTCCTTTCCGTTTCCTTTGTTACAGCTCCTGGAGTTATAATTGTACCTAGAAGCAATCCTGATTCATTGAAGGGGCCCCAGGCACACCTCCTTCCTTGGGCAATATGCTAGGTTTCTTTATTTGCTATTCTTTTTAAGGGCAAATAGTTAAAGCTGCATATATTTGGCCCAGTTGGGTTGCTTTTCTTCATCTTTGACTTATTTCGCTCCTGGTGGCCAGCTCTAGCCACGAGGAGCATTCTCTAGTGGTCTTCTGGCCTCAAAAGTGGCGTATTTTGTGGGCAACTGGACTTTTTCCTCCTGTACCAGACTTGTCCAAAGCATTGCTCCAGGTGCTCAGCTCCTGCTGGTGGGGGCATCTTGCGTAGCTTCTCTTCAACTAGTGAGCACAACACCGTCCTAGCCACCCTCCTCAGACTCCAAGCCTGCTGGCTTCTGTAAGGAATCCAGGAGGCATTGAAATCCAGGCCCTTTACCCAATCTGGTCCTCAGGGGGCATACTTGGACCAGAGTCTCTTTCAATGGAGAGACCCATCCGAGCCCTGGGGTTCAGCTGGAGTCAAAGTCCCAAAGTACATCCTTTCAGGGAATTTGGAGACTTCTCCTCTCAGCTAGGCATCCTTTCTCAGTTGTCACTACCAGGCCCAGGGTATTTTCAACTTTCTCTTCCTAGTGCAGGGATATTTTAGTGGGAGAGGGAAGTTTAATGGGCTGGGTACCCCGGCCAGTCCAAGGATGGAGTTGTATCTGGTTAGAGCTCCTTTGACAGTCTCAGCTCCATCCCCTGACAACACAGCTGCCTGATCCCTTCCCACAAAAACTTCACAAATGAGCCCCTTTCTGTTTGGCTTCAAGGTTCTGTCCTTCCTCCTTTGTTCTAGTGGATCTGGGCTGTCCCATCCCAGTTGCAATGTGACAAACTAATTATAGGATACAGATTCCCTCCCCACCCCTTTCCTCCTGCAGGAACTAGAACATTCAGTGTTGATATCTTTTTTGTGTGAAGAGGCCTTTGATCCCTCTGCAGGGAGCAGAGTAGTTAATTTGGCCCAATAGGGGGAAAAGAGGCCTTGAATCTGATTCTGAGCTGAGCCAGAGAAATATGACAAATCTTGAAGTCCCATGAGACGGGTTATTGGGGACTGCACATTCATACCCGTAACTTAACTGGACCCTGTAGTCCTAAGCAGAGTAAAACTGTACTCTAGGGCAGATTTTGCCTATCATGTATAATACAGAGTAAACACCCCACACCTACAATAAAAATACTTGCTCATATTATAAGGCCTATCCCAGATCAGCACCAATATTTGCAGAGCCCCCTCTGTGACAAGCTACCTGTCCACAGATACCAGGCTGTGCACAGTGGCAGTGTCACACGTGGGGCCAACACACATGCACACATGTGTATACACATGTTCAGATGTATCTAGTGAAGAGTCTCTTACTTTTGCTGTGCAGCAGTGATTTTATCTTAAAAGGCAGGCACTGGAAGTTAACAGGCTCAATTAAATTATCCTGCATTTACAGTGAGGGGACTCAGGGTGAGACTCACTTAAAGAAAACTTTCTGGAGGACTAACTAGGTGGACCCCTGTGCAACTGCACTCTAATGCCCTTGGCCAAAGTCTGCACTTCAAAAAAAGCGAAAACAAAATCAAATGTATGACAAAGACGTGTAATTATACTGTACTGCTGTTTTATTCTTTCCTAACAGCAGCAGAGACACCTGAAAGGTATAAGTTAGAAATTGAGGTCTCTAGTTGGCAGAGGTAGGTACCTTTGTCCAAATTGGGACACTTGCTTCTAGTCAGGGTAAGGAGGATATACACTTTAGATAACCCCTTCTCACCCCCTGGGTAGCTTGGTATGAGCAGACAACCTATCCCAAAGCCAATGTGTAAAGTATTTGTACTCAAAACACACAGTAATACAGTGATAACACCAAAAATGGACACCAAACCAGTTTAGAAAAATAAAGTATCTTTATCTAAACTCAACAAGACCAAAATGACAAAAATCCAACATACAAGTATTACGAATATGACTTTAAAAAGGTTTTAAGCAACTGGGTACATAGAAAACTATAGATGCATGATTTCTCTCAAAGTACCTGTAGTTGTGACAAAATTCACAAGGCCAAACAGCCGAGAGATGGGAAGTATTGAGAACACAAAGAGATGCATCAGTTCCCGAGACCATGGGGAGGTGATGCAACAGCTCTGCTGCATGCAGGAGAAGTGATGCGTTGTGTCTGGTCTGTAGGGGGAAGTGATGCATCGACTCCAAGGCGATTGTGGTCCATGGGTGATGAGTCGGGGAAAACTTGCCACACAGGTACGATACGTGGAAATCCGGGATGCGTCAACGATCAATTTGGCGGCGCTGCGTCAATTTCTTCAGCTGCGATCCCTCGATAAGTTGGTTCTTGTAGTTCCGACGGGTGCTGCGTTGGTTTCAGCTGTGGCGCGGTAATGTGTGGCGATTCATCTCGCACCGCGGTGCTGCATCAGGAAAACTGCCACAAGAAGAGCGATGCGCCGTTTCCTTGTAGTTGCGTTGCTTTTCCACCTCCCAACAGCAGAAACAACCACCAGAGGCCCAACACAGTTACAAGCACCTCTTGGCAGGTCAGAACTCCCTGCAAGGAAGTTCAGGGGAGCTGGGGGTGAAGTCTTTGTGTTCCTGAGACTTCAGAATAGGAAGCGTGCTGTACACAGCCCTTGGAGATCTTCCTCAAGCAGAGGGATACAGCACACAGCAAGGTCCTTGTCCTTTCCTTGACAGAAACAGCTACTGCAAGCCAACCCCAGACATCACACAGCAAAGGGGCAGTACTTCTCCTCCAATTTCTCCAGCTCTTCTCCTTGGCAAAGGTTCCTCTTGAATTCCAGAAGTGATCTAAAGTTCAGGGGTTTTAGGTCTAATACTTATACCACAAAATGTCTTTGTTCTCTTTGTGCAAGGGCCTCTGAGCCCAGTCCAAACCAACTCTGTCCTCATTGGTGCAGTATGACCACAGGGGGTGGAGACAGCATTCTGAAAGGGAGACAGGCCCTATTCAGGTGCAAGGAAATCTCCTCCCACTACTCTAAATTCATCCAAGCCCTATTCAGCTCAGCTCTGAGTCCTCAAGGAAGGGCCAGATACACCTCAACCCCTCCCAGTGGGTGTCTACAGTGAATTCACTTCCCCAGCCCCTATCATTCCAAAAACTGACAGTCAATACACAAACAGGCTGAGGCACACAGAATGGTTAAACAAAAAAATGCAATCACAAGGGGAACTCCACAGTGTATGGAGGGGGGAACGGGAGGCGTGGGGTTTTAGGAGCTAGCGGCCTCCATTACTGAATGATTACCACAGAAAGCTGCTCCTAATGAAGTGTGACCCTACTACAGTTAAAGACCTATTGTGAGTTAGGGCATCTCACAAAAAGTGACGGACTGATCTCACACACCACCTGGTGTCATGCTTCATCATCGGCCAGTCCTCGCCCTCCAAAACCTTCGTTTGATGGAGGGCGGGCATACACCTGGAGACAGGGATGCACTTCTAAACTAAAGAGTGGGGGCCCGTGAGGTGGAACGTGAAGTTAAAAATCATTATAGTTACCAGAGAAGTTTTTAATGTGGCCAATAACTATATGATGCTAAAAACAAAAGGACGGTGAGGGGGGTATTTAGTGTCCCCTAACCGTCTTGTGAAAGGTCGACATGTTTCTGCCTAGTTGGCCCGAACGGGTCCAGGGCATTCATCAGGACCTAAGTTTAGAATTGGGGCTCCGTTCTTACCAACAGGTAGCAAGAAAGTACCACTGTGCGGGTGTGGCGAGGGCCGCACTCCGCTTCCTACTTGGCTTCCAACCGTCAAGCCTATATGGAGGAGTCAACAAACATTTGTGTAATAACTGTAGAAATGGGTCAAAAACACACAACATTAAAGACAAAAAATAAATGGAAAGAAACAACGCATGCGTAAATTCCTTAGTGTGAGTGACTAATCACGTGACTTGTGCCACTCTATGTGTGTACACAAACAGATCGAGAGTCAGATGCTCTCATGGGTCTTACCCTAGTTGAAACACCTACTTGCCACATGGCGGGAGGGGGGGGGGCACTCCTGTTCATTCTGGAGGGAGAGAAGGTAAATCACAGTTTTCATCAGATGGTGATCATCCGGTATCAGGAACCTTGAAATTCCACATGCCAGTAAAGTACACGCTCATTCACACAGTAACGAACCAGAGGGGTCCAGTTACAAACTAGCTTGCATTCATACTCTTACTGTCTCAGGGAAAGTGTCCCGTGTTCAGCCTACGGTGTTGTTCCCGGTCCTCCTGAGGAAATATGAATTTTGTGACCAGTTATGTCCCCTTTCGTAGACCCCAACGGCTCCATGTGCATGCTATAAGTACATGTATGTTCCCTCCTGCTCCAGTTTTGAAGACGCAAATATATGTGCGTCCACCGTCAACATGTCCTCTTTCAGATCCGCCATGAATGGGTCAGATATTCCATTCCTAAGTATGAAAGGCCACCGACTTTATGTGGTTCACTTTCCACATTTTACAGATTCAGGCGAGTAGGCCCTGAATTCTGTCATCAAGCCTTTTCCTGCCTTCTGCCTCTGAAAGCTCCAGTCTGAGCCTGCATCTGTATCCATGAACTTTGTCCTACTCCCTGCGCGGCTAACGGTGCCTGATCCAGCATATTGCCTGCCAAAAACTGTATTTCACCTTCAAGATTATCTGCTCCGCTCCTCATCCGATGCATTCCTGTCTAGCAGTTTAGGTAAACATTCCTCCGGCTACCGTGCAAAGGGCCAGGCCTCGCTGTCCTCATGCAAGTAATTCATAGGCCCCGTTACCATGGAATATTCCTACCCCCTCGCATCTCATGTAGACACTTAGACGCTTGTACACGTACTAACAGTCAGTATAGAATAGATTCTATCCTAGAGACCTTTCCTTTTGGATAACACAGTTCTTTAAACATAGGATATTAGATATGATTTGGGATTAGGTTGACATGACTCCCAGACTTCTGTCTCCACATGTAGAGCTAAATGTCAAGTCCCCTTCACCCTCTAGTTGCACGTCAATCACACGTCATGCGGCTGCGCGCGCATCTCTGCCAAATATTTCTGCTGACATTGCAGGATTCTCTTATGGATCCACCCACTTGTGACATCATGTATGATGACGTTTATTAAATTACACCCATATATCCGCCTCTATTAGTTACGTATGCACCTTTTATCTGTACTATCAGCTGTTACGCCTCTTGCATCTGTTTCACTGTAATGCATTTTCTATAAAACTGCTTATCTGTCAATAATGTATGCCCTTCCTTCCTGAACTTTCGTGGTGATGGAATAGAAAGCCTACAATTCGAATTGTATTCCTTTGTATAGGAATAAAGCCTTTTAAAACCTCTAATACCACGGATTCTGCCTCTTATATTTACTGAGTTATTCTTACTAGACTTTACCGCATAAAAAATAGTACCGGTAATGAAATATTTACCACATAAATTGGCGCCCGAATAGGGACACTTTCTCATCTCACGCGCCGGCGGTGCGTTGCAGGCCCGGTCTCCTGCCACAGCTGAACGGACAAAAACGCGTACCTACAGGATTTCCTGTATCTCCCTCCGGCCAAGCGGGGGTGACTGAGGCTGCGATCAACACCCAGACGAGGCGGTGAGAGGTGCGAAGTATCCCGACCAGAGCCTAGCTGAGAGAGCAAGATCCGAGGTATACAGAGGCCCACCAGGTTCCGAAGTTTCGAGTCCAATCAAGTCGAGTCCAGTCCGGTCCAGTTTCAGTTCCGTTCCGAGGTCTTCCGTTCCGAGCTACCCGGTGAGTACCATTACCGGGGAGGCATTTTACGTGCACATAGTCTGTGCCGGTCAAGACGGGTTTGGGTACACAAATCCGGTCTGCACTGTTTCAGCAGTGTATCTGTACTGTTTAGCAGTATATATAGTATGTCCTGCATATAAATAAGTATTATCTAGTGTCAGTATTATGTCAGTAACTAGTTTTCTATTAGTTATCATTGTTCGTTAAAACTGTTAAATGTTAAATGTTTTAATACGTTCTATACATTGTGGTGTGAATGACTGTTCATTATTGTGTTTATTTGTATTAAGTGTGTTTAAGATTAAGTAACCAGATCTAAAAAATGCCGCTCTTTTCGAAATTAAGACAGATCAAAACTAGAAAAGGGGTACTCGAAGAAGCTGTTCCCATCCCACCTAGGGACACTCCCGGGTATTTTATGTATCATAAGCATGGTCTAGATGCCGTATTATTTCTTGATTTATGGGTGGACTACACCAAGGATTTGCCAGAAAATCAGAGATGGCCCGCAGCGGGGACCTGGGATGCAGATTGCATCATGAGAGTAGAAGAAGAATTATGGAAAAAGAAAGCCAGACAGTCACAGAAAGATGCCATTGAATTATGGCGTAAAGAATCATATAGACGTACAGAAAAAGCACTCAGACAGGAAGAGAAAGGTAGAGAGAATTCAAATAAAACCCGAGAAAATCTATTACTTGAGGAAGGTACCCGAGTAAACTCAGAACAAGTAGATAGACAAAGAAACACTCTTATGAATGGTATGTATCCTCTTCTGGCCGAAGGGTTACCTAAGGCTATCCCGGAAATACCAAAAGACTTAACTCCTCCATTACTCCCGATAAAAGCACATCCCAAAACACATCCCAAAACAGCAAAGGACGTTTTCCTTTCCTCCTATTTAGATGACGTAGCTCCCGAGTATGCTAATGCCATGCCACACATACCGCTTGCCGATGGTGTTCAACACCAAGAGCATCCGTCTGTACCCCCGCAACCACAAACTCCTACGCAAGTCCCAACAGGTCCGTCCGTTTCTACAGTTTTTCCCGCATCTACGATTTCTATCCTACGCCCAACGAATCCTTTCGTGCCTAGCACCTCAGACGGTGCTACAGGAGGTACGACAGACATGTTTGCCACCCCGCCGCGAAACAAACAGACCCTTAGAGATTTAGCCCTCCAACGTACACCCCAGTTAGCGACATCCGACATGTTTAAAGAACAGCTTGTGGATTGTAGATACGATCCAGTACCAGGTAGACAGGACAAATTGCTCATATCATCACTACGTATAAGACGAGCTACATTATATTTAATGACGATACCAGGAATGGGTGAACACCTAGACGAAATATATCGTTTTGTCCAAACAGGGCGAGGTCCAGAAAGTATTAACGAAGCTATGGAATACCAGAAAGTGGATGTACAAAGACAACTACTACGCTTTTTCATAAATTGTGTAATTAGGAATCAAGACAGGCCCGGGGCAGATCATGATACCATGCAAAGACTTGTCAAATGGGGTCAGAACATATCAGAAGAGAAACATGATAGACAGGCGTGTATAATCGCCATGTGTCGAAAGATCCGCAAGGAAGTAGAACGAATACATAAAGAAAGACGAGAAACAGACAGAGTAGAATCAGAAGAAGAGGAGGAGCAAGAATCAACAACAAATCCCTCAGCATGCACAACCTAGGTTAGCTCCGCAACAGGGAGCTCCACAACAGATCGTAGCACCACCACAAGCGCAGCCTATTGCTGCAACACAAGCGACAACACAACAGATGTATCAGTATGCACAAGCAGATTATCCCGATTATCAGCGATATACATGAAATAGCCTAGAGAGGGAAGTTGGCTTACCCCTTATTGAGGTTCCTGTAGACCAAGAGGGACCTTATGTGCATAGTGAACTATTAGGGGAAGACAGAAAGTTTTTACTTGATACAGGGGCAAGCAGAACAACTATAAGACGCAGTGAAGTTCCAGGGGCACCCCTCTCAGGCTCACAGAATATTTCCCTTGGATTCTCAGGAAAGCCCATAATTAATGACGTAACACAACCTCTTCCACTCACGATTGGTCCATTGACACGTACTACAGATTTATTGCTTACTAAATCATGTCCAGAAAACTTGTTAGGTATAAAAACATTGAAAGCTCTAGGAGCCATAATATGTTGTTCTCCGGAAGGAGTACGACTATTTCTACGTGACTTTAAAGGTCACTACGTGTCCAGAGACATGGATCACCGACTGCAGAATTTACCTACACATTTATGGGCACAAGGCCCCACTGATGTTGGTTGCATGAACATTACACCATATCGAGTTACACTGAAAACAGGAATAGTACTACCACGAATGCGACAATACAAGTTACCACCCGATGCTGTTGTGGCTTTGCTGCAAATCATTGACGAGCTCATTGCACAAGGAGTGGTTGTCGAAACCGACTCCAATGTATGTAATTCCCCGATAATTCCGATTCTTAAAAGAACGGATCCAAAAGCACCACCAGTATATCGATTAGTTATTGATCTGCGCGAATTAAATAAATGTATTGTACCACAATACCCTGTGGTCCCAGATATCTCTTCATTACTAACCGCTATTGACTCAGACGCAACGTTCTTCACTGTAATTGATCTCAAAAATGCTTTCTTTAGCGTCCCAATAGATCCGGAAAGTCAATATCTGTTCGGATTCAGTTTAAATGGACGAAGTTTTAAATTCACACGCGCACCTCAAGGATTTACAGAAAGCCCCAGCATCTATAGCCAAGCACTGAAACGAGAACTTGACAGTATCCACATGCCAGTTAACACTGCCTTGCTTCAATATGTCGATGATCTGCTGATCACCGCCCGAAGCGAACCTGAATGTGAAACAGCGTCACTGACGGTTTTAAAATTTTTGGCTGACAAGGGACACAAGGTGTCCCCTTCTAAGCTGCAATTCTGTGTCCAGCGAGTTGTTTACCTTGGGCACTCGCTGTCCAAGGAGGGAAGGCAGCTTACATCCGACCGCATCCAGTTAATTACTAACATGCCACCACCCAAGACACAAAAGGAGGTGCGGGCTTTTATAGGCCTCACTTCATACTGTAGGCAGTGGATCCCTCAATATGCATTTCTAGCAAAACCACTCATCCAGTTAACAACACAGGAGGCAGCCACATCGACTGTCCTCCCTTGGATTCAAGAACATACACACGCCTTTGAAAGCTTAAAGAAAGCTTTATGCCAAGCACCTGTTTTAGCAACACCATGTTACAGTAAACAGTTTACACTCTTTGTTACAGAACGCGAAGGTACTGCCTTGTCAGTACTCACTCAGGAACAAGCAGGATCACACAAACCATGTGCTTATTTCTCTAGTACATTAGATCCAGTAGCTCAGGCTCTTCCTGCGTGCCTGAAATCGGTGGCAGCAACAGCTTTAGCTATCAGACAAAGCGATGCCATAGTGTTAGGACACCAATTGACAGTACAAGTACCACATGCAGTAGAGGTTCTTTTGAACCGCACACAAACACAACACTTGACTATAGCGAGACTCACCGGTTACGAATTGACATTATTTCAGCCACACATAGAAATCAGACGTTGTAATACGTTAAATCCTGCCACACTGTTACCAGTGGGCGGAACAGATCCATTGGCACATGATTGTGTCGAAGTCATTACTATCACGACGAAACCCAGACAAGACTTGACAGATATCCCTTTGTCAGATCCAGACTTGACATTGTATGTAGATGGGTCATGTATGAGAACAAGTACAGGAGAGTTAGTGGCCGCCTATGCAGTCACAACAGACACTGAAGTCATTGAAACAAATCGTATTAACACTTTGTCAGCTCAAGCAGCAGAGCTCATCGCTCTGACACAAGCCTGTATTCAAGCCAAAAATAAGAAAGTCAACATATACACAGATTCACGTTATGCATTCGGAGTCGTCCATGACTTCGGCGTACTGTGGCGAGAGAGAGGTTATTTAACTTCTCACGGTGCCCACATCCAGCACGGACCCCTCATTCAAACCCTATTGGACGCGATTCATCTACCCACTGCAATATCGATTATGAAATGCAAAGCCCATACAAAAGTTACCGATATCATTTCTCAGGGTAATGACCTAGCTGACAGAACAGCTAAACAGACTGCTCAGAATCAGACTCTCACAACTGACATGACAAAGACAATAGTTCAGACACTAACACATTGCATGACAGTTAAGGATCCCGCCCTTGATGTAATTGACATACAGACACATGCTACACCAGAAGAAATAAAGAAATGGACTGAATTAGGAGGGATCCCAACGGATCAAGGATGGATGACGAAGGAAAAATCTATATGGTTTCTTCCCGACTCTATGGTTCAAGTCATCATTAACACAATACATAGTCCAGCGCACCTAGGAGAAAAAGCTATGCTAGACAGCATTCAACACATTTGGTTCAACAAACACTTGCGAGCAGCAGCTAAACAAAAAGTTCGTACCTGTATGATATGTTGTCAGTTCAATCCAGGTAAAAGCGTCCCCGTAGAGCAGGGTGGATTTCAACCTCCCGATCATGCTTTTGAAGTCCTCCAGATGGATTATATCCAGATGGAACGATGTCGAGGATTCAAATATGTTCTCGTAGTTGTCTGTGCTCTTTCCCGTTGGACAGAAGCCTACCCGGTTTCAGATTACACCGCCCCGACTACTGCCAAACAGTTAGTTCGAGAATTCTTCCCACGGTACGGTTTACCACGTGTTGTCTACTCAGATAACGGCCAGCCGTTCTCATCCGAACTAATGAAGCACGTTTCCCTTTTGTTAGGCTACCAATGGAAATTCCACTGTGTCCGGCATCCCGAGGCAGCAGGTCTCGTGGAACGCCATAATCAAACTCTGAAAATTAGATTGTCCAAAATATGTAGGGAAAAAGGTGTCGATTGGATAGTAGCCTTACCAGTTGCGCTCTTTTACATGAGAATGGTAGCACATTCTCGAACAGGGCTATCCCCGTACGAGGTGATCTTCGGTAGACCACCAAATATGTGGGGGACGCCTATACCTCGCAAAATCACTGATGTTGACTGTAATATGCTGACAGATTACCTGGCTTCCTTGATGTCTGCACTACAATCTTGTCGTTCACAGGTAGCCGCAGCTTTTCCCGATAATACTGAGGGGAAGCCCCATGACGTGGTTCCTGGTGACCTGGTTCTGGTCCGGAATTTCGACCGGAAGACCCAACTGGAGCCTAGGTGGAAGTCGCCGAAGCTAGTTCTACTAACTACGAGGACAGCCGTGAAGATCGAGGGACGCAAAAGGTGGTTGCACTCGAGTCATATCAAGAAATTTTATGGACTACCATCCAGTGTGAATACTCAACCTTGTATTCCCTCACAGACAGACTCAAAGCTCCCCTTGGTTGAGCAGTCAAAACCAGAACTTTACAAACTAAAATTGAGGTCTAGCAAGTCAGACAATTTGATTGTTTAAGTCCTCTCCAAGGTGAATCGGTTGAATTTGTCTCTGACATGTATCCTCTAGACCGGAATAGAGAAAGAAATCAACAGATGCAGCTTAAGAAGCATGCGTATTGTAAATCACTTCGTAGTCACTGCACAGTAACATTATTAATTTTGTTTTCTCTAAGTCTTCTGATTATCTTTTCCAGCATACTACTGCACATGTATTACCCTATTCTTAAGCGTGCTTACAATATAACTGCAGAACATTCTTTTAGCGAATTACCTCCGCATGAGTTGTCCTATAGATTTGCGTTGCGCAACAACACATTTATCAGTATGTTACATCATTCCCATCAGACCAGCAATGCCACAAATTGTTGGATATGTGGCCGACTCCCTCCCTATCAGAACCATAAGGGAGTTTTGCCCCTCTTTCCCTATCCGTTCACACACAATGGCTCCTGTGGAGCATGGTTTAGTTTGATTAATTTCCTAGATTCAAATTCCGCAGTTTATCAAGACAACTGGGTATGGGGAAACCTGAACCTAGTTTTGCTTAAAGTCTGCTACCCTAACAAGGAGGGACTTCCCAAAAGAACAGGAACTGATCTAGAAAATGAAGTATATGGATTAGGTAATTTTACACTTAACCTCATGATCCTGAACATTGAATCTGAAGCTACACCAATCTTGCCCGCCATGTCAGTATTCCCAGTAAAAGGGGAATTATGTGTAAGAAAGAATGGTTCCATACACATGGGCCATAGTAAATGCACCACTGTAATAAAATTCAGTGATCAAGGCAAGTCTACATTTAGAGCTTCCCATCATTCCTACTTCATATGTGGCCAGACCGCATATATATGTCTACCTTTAGATTGGGATGGTACCTGTTACATAGCATTCCTTCTGCCACCTGTTTTCCTAGCTCCTCCTGATTATCATAGAAATACCCATTTAGTACACAATAGACAACAGAGAGATCTTCCAATTGTCGATTACACTGAAACAGCATGGGAAAAATACACAGATTTCAATAAAGGTTTCTTTCCCTATATAGGTACAGTCACTAATAGTAAGCTGATACGTAGATTAACCAGAACCCTTGAAGCAGTAGTGAACGAAACTATTTCCGCCTCAGGCAATTTAACAGAAGAGCAGTCTGCTATGCGGATTGTTGTGCTTCAAAATCGTCTTGTCCTTGACGTCATCCTGGCCGATAGGGGCGGAGCTTGTAGGGTCATCGGATCAAGTTGCTGCGTTTTCATACCAGAAAATTCGCCGTCGGTATATAAAGCCATAACTCGCCTTCATAAGATTATAAGCCAGATACACCAGAGTCCAGGCACCTGGACTTGGTCCGGTTGGTTCTGGGGCGTGTTGTCAGCCTGGGGATGGAGAATCCTATCCTTCCTAGGTATTGGCTTTCTCATACTATTCAGTTGCTGCTTATGTCTACAATGTGGACCAGCGATTTGTGGTCTGTGTGCCACATCGTGTATCCCACATCCAAGTTTTCGTTCAAGATCCCGGAAGAAGAAAGAAGAACAAATGATGCTATATGAACAGATCGATCAATTGATGAAGATCGATATCTCCTGAGGGTCCGTAGGGGACAAGGAGGGAATGAGGAAATATGAATTTTGTGACCAGTTATGTCCCCTTTCGTAGACCCCAACGGCTCCATGTGCATGCTATAAGTACATGTATGTTCCCTCCTGCTCCAGTTTTGAAGACGCAAATATATGTGCGTCCACCGTCAACATGTCCTCTTTCAGATCCGCCATGAATGGGTCAGATATTCCATTCCTAAGTATGAAAGGCCACCGACTTTATGTGGTTCACTTTCCACATTTTACAGATTCAGGCGAGTAGGCCCTGAATTCTGTCATCAAGCCTTTTCCTGCCTTCTGCCTCTGAAAGCTCCAGTCTGAGCCTGCATCTGTATCCATGAACTTTGTCCTACTCCCTGCGCGGCTAACGGTGCCTGATCCAGCATATTGCCTGCCAAAAACTGTATTTCACCTTCAAGATTATCTGCTCCGCTCCTCATCCGATGCATTCCTGTCTAGCAGTTTAGGTAAACATTCCTCCAGCTACCGTGCAAAGGGCCAGGCCTCGCTGTCCTCATGCAAGTAATTCATAGGCCCCGTTACCATGGAATATTCCTACCCCCTCGCATCTCATGTAGACACTTAGACGCTTGTACACGTACTAACAGTCAGTATAGAATAGATTCTATCCTAGAGACCTTTCCTTTTGGATAACACAGTTCTTTAAACATAGGATATTAGATATGATTTGGGATTAGGTTGACATGACCCCCAGACTTCTGTCTCCACATGTAGAGCTAAATGTCAAGTCCCCTTCACCCTCTAGTTGCACGTCAATCACACGTCATGCGGCTGCGCGCGCATCTCTGCCAAATATTTCTGCTGACATTGCAGGATTCTCTTATGGATCCACCCACTTGTGACATCATGTATGATGACGTTTATTAAATTACACCCATATATCCGCCTCTATTAGTTACGTATGCACCTTTTATCTGTACTATCAGCTGTTACGCCTCTTGCATCTGTTTCACTGTAATGCATTTTCTATAAAACTGCTTATCTGTCAATAATGTATGCCCTTCCTTCCTGAACTTTCGTGGTGATGGAATAGAAAGCCTACAATTCGAATTGTATTCCTTTGTATAGGAATAAAGCCTTTTAAAACCTCTAATACCACGGATTCTGCCTCTTATATTTACTGAGTTATTCTTACTAGACTTTACCGCATAAAAAATAGTACCGGTAATGAAATATTTACCACATAAATTGGCGCCCGAATAGGGACACTTTCTCATCTCACGCGCCGGCGGTGCGTTGCAGGCCCGGTCTCCTGCCACAGCTGAACGGACAAAAACGCGTACCTACAGGATTTCCTGTATCTCCCTCCGGCCAAGCGGGGGTGACTGAGGCTGCGATCAACACCCAGACGAGGCGGTGAGAGGTGCGAAGTATCCCGACCAGAGCCTAGCTGAGAGAGCAAGATCCGAGGTATACAGAGGCCCACCAGGTTCCGAAGTTTCGAGTCCAATCAAGTCGAGTCCAGTCCGGTCCAGTTTCAGTTCCGTTCCGAGGTCTTCCGTTCCGAGCTACCCGGTGAGTACCATTACCGGGGAGGCATTTTACGTGCACATAGTCTGTGCCGGTCAAGACGGGTTTGGGTACACAAATCCGGTCTGCACTGTTTCAGCAGTGTATCTGTACTGTTTAGCAGTATATATAGTATGTCCTGCATATAAATAAGTATTATCTAGTGTCAGTATTATGTCAGTAACTAGTTTTCTATTAGTTATCATTGTTCGTTAAAACTGTTAAATGTTAAATGTTTTAATACGTTCTATACATTGTGGTGTGAATGACTGTTCATTATTGTGTTTATTTGTATTAAGTGTGTTTAAGATTAAGTAACCAGATCTAAAAAATGCCGCTCTTTTCGAAATTAAGACAGATCAAAACTAGAAAAGGGGTACTCGAAGAAGCTGTTCCCATCCCACCTAGGGACACTCCCGGGTATTTTATGTATCATAAGCATGGTCTAGATGCCGTATTATTTCTTGATTTATGGGTGGACTACACCAAGGATTTGCCAGAAAATCAGAGATGGCCCGCAGCGGGGACCTGGGATGCAGATTGCATCATGAGAGTAGAAGAAGAATTATGGAAAAAGAAAGCCAGACAGTCACAGAAAGATGCCATTGAATTATGGCGTAAAGAATCATATAGACGTACAGAAAAAGCACTCAGACAGGAAGAGAAAGGTAGAGAGAATTCAAATAAAACCCGAGAAAATCTATTACTTGAGGAAGGTACCCGAGTAAACTCAGAACAAGTAGATAGACAAAGAAACACTCTTATGAATGGTATGTATCCTCTTCTGGCCGAAGGGTTACCTAAGGCTATCCCGGAAATACCAAAAGACTTAACTCCTCCATTACTCCCGATAAAAGCACATCCCAAAACACATCCCAAAACAGCAAAGGACGTTTTCCTTTCCTCCTATTTAGATGACGTAGCTCCCGAGTATGCTAATGCCATGCCACACATACCGCTTGCCGATGGTGTTCAACACCAAGAGCATCCGTCTGTACCCCCGCAACCACAAACTCCTACGCAAGTCCCAACAGGTCCGTCCGTTTCTACAGTTTTTCCCGCATCTACGATTTCTATCCTACGCCCAACGAATCCTTTCGTGCCTAGCACCTCAGACGGTGCTACAGGAGGTACGACAGACATGTTTGCCACCCCGCTGCGAAACAAACAGACCCTTAGAGATTTAGCCCTCCAACGTACACCCCAGTTAGCGACATCCGACATGTTTAAAGAACAGCTTGTGGATTGTAGATACGATCCAGTACCAGGTAGACAGGACAAATTGCTCATATCATCACTACGTATAAGACGAGCTACATTATATTTAATGACGATACCAGGAATGGGTGAACACCTAGACGAAATATATCGTTTTGTCCAAACAGGGCGAGGTCCAGAAAGTATTAACGAAGCTATGGAATACCAGAAAGTGGATGTACAAAGACAACTACTACGCTTTTTCATAAATTGTGTAATTAGGAATCAAGACAGGCCCGGGGCAGATCATGATACCATGCAAAGACTTGTCAAATGGGGTCAGAACATATCAGAAGAGAAACATGATAGACAGGCGTGTATAATCGCCATGTGTCGAAAGATCCGCAAGGAAGTAGAACGAATACATAAAGAAAGACGAGAAACAGACAGAGTAGAATCAGAAGAAGAGGAGGAGCAAGAATCAACAACAAATCCCTCAGCATGCACAACCTAGGTTAGCTCCGCAACAGGGAGCTCCACAACAGATCGTAGCACCACCACAAGCGCAGCCTATTGCTGCAACACAAGCGACAACACAACAGATGTATCAGTATGCACAAGCAGATTATCCCGATTATCAGCGATATACATGAAATAGCCTAGAGAGGGAAGTTGGCTTACCCCTTATTGAGGTTCCTGTAGACCAAGAGGGACCTTATGTGCATAGTGAACTATTAGGGGAAGACAGAAAGTTTTTACTTGATACAGGGGCAAGCAGAACAACTATAAGACGCAGTGAAGTTCCAGGGGCACCCCTCTCAGGCTCACAGAATATTTCCCTTGGATTCTCAGGAAAGCCCATAATTAATGACGTAACACAACCTCTTCCACTCACGATTGGTCCATTGACACGTACTACAGATTTATTGCTTACTAAATCATGTCCAGAAAACTTGTTAGGTATAAAAACATTGAAAGCTCTAGGAGCCATAATATGTTGTTCTCCGGAAGGAGTACGACTATTTCTACGTGACTTTAAAGGTCACTACGTGTCCAGAGACATGGATCACCGACTGCAGAATTTACCTACACATTTATGGGCACAAGGCCCCACTGATGTTGGTTGCATGAACATTACACCATATCGAGTTACACTGAAAACAGGAATAGTACTACCACGAATGCGACAATACAAGTTACCACCCGATGCTGTTGTGGCTTTGCTGCAAATCATTGACGAGCTCATTGCACAAGGAGTGGTTGTCGAAACCGACTCCAATGTATGTAATTCCCCGATAATTCCGATTCTTAAAAGAACGGATCCAAAAGCACCACCAGTATATCGATTAGTTATTGATCTGCGCGAATTAAATAAATGTATTGTACCACAATACCCTGTGGTCCCAGATATCTCTTCATTACTAACCGCTATTGACTCAGACGCAACGTTCTTCACTGTAATTGATCTCAAAAATGCTTTCTTTAGCGTCCCAATAGATCCGGAAAGTCAATATCTGTTCGGATTCAGTTTAAATGGACGAAGTTTTAAATTCACACGCGCACCTCAAGGATTTACAGAAAGCCCCAGCATCTATAGCCAAGCACTGAAACGAGAACTTGACAGTATCCACATGCCAGTTAACACTGCCTTGCTTCAATATGTCGATGATCTGCTGATCACCGCCCGAAGCGAACCTGAATGTGAAACAGCGTCACTGACGGTTTTAAAATTTTTGGCTGACAAGGGACACAAGGTGTCCCCTTCTAAGCTGCAATTCTGTGTCCAGCGAGTTGTTTACCTTGGGCACTCGCTGTCCAAGGAGGGAAGGCAGCTTACATCCGACCGCATCCAGTTAATTACTAACATGCCACCACCCAAGACACAAAAGGAGGTGCGGGCTTTTATAGGCCTCACTTCATACTGTAGGCAGTGGATCCCTCAATATGCATTTCTAGCAAAACCACTCATCCAGTTAACAACACAGGAGGCAGCCACATCGACTGTCCTCCCTTGGATTCAAGAACATACACACGCCTTTGAAAGCTTAAAGAAAGCTTTATGCCAAGCACCTGTTTTAGCAACACCATGTTACAGTAAACAGTTTACACTCTTTGTTACAGAACGCGAAGGTACTGCCTTGTCAGTACTCACTCAGGAACAAGCAGGATCACACAAACCATGTGCTTATTTCTCTAGTACATTAGATCCAGTAGCTCAGGCTCTTCCTGCGTGCCTGAAATCGGTGGCAGCAACAGCTTTAGCTATCAGACAAAGCGATGCCATAGTGTTAGGACACCAATTGACAGTACAAGTACCACATGCAGTAGAGGTTCTTTTGAACCGCACACAAACACAACACTTGACTATAGCGAGACTCACCGGTTACGAATTGACATTATTTCAGCCACACATAGAAATCAGACGTTGTAATACGTTAAATCCTGCCACACTGTTACCAGTGGGCGGAACAGATCCATTGGCACATGATTGTGTCGAAGTCATTACTATCACGACGAAACCCAGACAAGACTTGACAGATATCCCTTTGTCAGATCCAGACTTGACATTGTATGTAGATGGGTCATGTATGAGAACAAGTACAGGAGAGTTAGTGGCCGCCTATGCAGTCACAACAGACACTGAAGTCATTGAAACAAATCGTATTAACACTTTGTCAGCTCAAGCAGCAGAGCTCATCGCTCTGACACAAGCCTGTATTCAAGCCAAAAATAAGAAAGTCAACATATACACAGATTCACGTTATGCATTCGGAGTCGTCCATGACTTCGGCGTACTGTGGCGAGAGAGAGGTTATTTAACTTCTCACGGTGCCCACATCCAGCACCGACCCCTCATTCAAACCCTATTGGACGCGATTCATCTACCCACTGCAATATCGATTATGAAATGCAAAGCCCATACAAAAGTTACCGATATCATTTCTCAGGGTAATGACCTAGCTGACAGAACAGCTAAACAGACTGCTCAGAATCAGACTCTCACAACTGACATGACAAAGACAATAGTTCAGACACTAACACATTGCATGACAGTTAAGGATCCCGCCCTTGATGTAATTGACATACAGACACATGCTACACCAGAAGAAATAAAGAAATGGACTGAATTAGGAGGGATCCCAACGGATCAAGGATGGATGACGAAGGAAAAATCTATATGGTTTCTTCCCGACTCTATGGTTCAAGTCATCATTAACACAATACATAGTCCAGCGCACCTAGGAGAAAAAGCTATGCTAGACAGCATTCAACACATTTGGTTCAACAAACACTTGCGAGCAGCAGCTAAACAAAAAGTTCGTACCTGTATGATATGTTGTCAGTTCAATCCAGGTAAAAGCGTCCCCGTAGAGCAGGGTGGATTTCAACCTCCCGATCATGCTTTTGAAGTCCTCCAGATGGATTATATCCAGATGGAACGATGTCGAGGATTCAAATATGTTCTCGTAGTTGTCTGTGCTCTTTCCCGTTGGACAGAAGCCTACCCGGTTTCAGATTACACCGCCCCGACTACTGCCAAACAGTTAGTTCGAGAATTCTTCCCACGGTACGGTTTACCACGTGTTGTCTACTCAGATAACGGCCAGCCGTTCTCATCCGAACTAATGAAGCACGTTTCCCTTTTGTTAGGCTACCAATGGAAATTCCACTGTGTCCGGCATCCCGAGGCAGCAGGTCTCGTGGAACGCCATAATCAAACTCTGAAAATTAGATTGTCCAAAATATGTAGGGAAAAAGGTGTTGATTGGATAGTAGCCTTACCAGTTGCGCTCTTTTACATGAGAATGGTAGCACATTCTCGAACAGGGCTATCCCCGTACGAGGTGATCTTCGGTAGACCACCAAATATGTGGGGGACGCCTATACCTCGCAAAATCACTGATGTTGACTGTAATATGCTGACAGATTACCTGGCTTCCTTGATGTCTGCACTACAATCTTGTCGTTCACAGGTAGCCGCAGCTTTTCCCGATAATACTGAGGGGAAGCCCCATGACGTGGTTCCTGGTGACCTGGTTCTGGTCCGGAATTTCGACCGGAAGACCCAACTGGAGCCTAGGTGGAAGTCGCCGAAGCTAGTTCTACTAACTACGAGGACAGCCGTGAAGATCGAGGGACGCAAAAGGTGGTTGCACTCGAGTCATATCAAGAAATTTTATGGACTACCATCCAGTGTGAATACTCAACCTTGTATTCCCTCACAGACAGACTCAAAGCTCCCCTTGGTTGAGCAGTCAAAACCAGAACTTTACAAACTAAAATTGAGGTCTAGCAAGTCAGACAATTTGATTGTTTAAGTCCTCTCCAAGGTGAATCGGTTGAATTTGTCTCTGACATGTATCCTCTAGACCGGAATAGAGAAAGAAATCAACAGATGCAGCTTAAGAAGCATGCGTATTGTAAATCACTTCGTAGTCACTGCACAGTAACATTATTAATTTTGTTTTCTCTAAGTCTTCTGATTATCTTTTCCAGCATACTACTGCACATGTATTACCCTATTCTTAAGCGTGCTTACAATATAACTGCAGAACATTCTTTTAGCGAATTACCTCCGCATGAGTTGTCCTATAGATTTGCGTTGCGCAACAACACATTTATCAGTATGTTACATCATTCCCATCAGACCAGCAATGCCACAAATTGTTGGATATGTGGCCGACTCCCTCCCTATCAGAACCATAAGGGAGTTTTGCCCCTCTTTCCCTATCCGTTCACACACAATGGCTCCTGTGGAGCATGGTTTAGTTTGATTAATTTCCTAGATTCAAATTCCGCAGTTTATCAAGACAACTGGGTATGGGGAAACCTGAACCTAGTTTTGCTTAAAGTCTGCTACCCTAACAAGGAGGGACTTCCCAAAAGAACAGGAACTGATCTAGAAAATGAAGTATATGGATTAGGTAATTTTACACTTAACCTCATGATCCTGAACGTTGAATCTGAAGCTACACCAATCTTGCCCGCCATGTCAGTATTCCCAGTAAAAGGGGAATTATGTGTAAGAAAGAATGGTTCCATACACATGGGCCATAGTAAATGCACCACTGTAATAAAATTCAGTGATCAAGGCAAGTCTACATTTAGAGCTTCCCATCATTCCTACTTCATATGTGGCCAGACCGCATATATATGTCTACCTTTAGATTGGGATGGTACCTGTTACATAGCATTCCTTCTGCCACCTGTTTTCCTAGCTCCTCCTGATTATCATAGAAATACCCATTTAGTACACAATAGACAACAGAGAGATCTTCCAATTGTCGATTACACTGAAACAGCATGGGAAAAATACACAGATTTCAATAAAGGTTTCTTTCCCTATATAGGTACAGTCACTAATAGTAAGCTGATACGTAGATTAACCAGAACCCTTGAAGCAGTAGTGAACGAAACTATTTCCGCCTCAGGCAATTTAACAGAAGAGCAGTCTGCTATGCGGATTGTTGTGCTTCAAAATCGTCTTGTCCTTGACGTCATCCTGGCCGATAGGGGCGGAGCTTGTAGGGTCATCGGATCAAGTTGCTGCGTTTTCATACCAGAAAATTCGCCGTCGGTATATAAAGCCATAACTCGCCTTCATAAGATTATAAGCCAGATACACCAGAGTCCAGGCACCTGGACTTGGTCCGGTTGGTTCTGGGGCGTGTTGTCAGCCTGGGGATGGAGAATCCTATCCTTCCTAGGTATTGGCTTTCTCATACTATTCAGTTGCTGCTTATGTCTACAATGTGGACCAGCGATTTGTGGTCTGTGTGCCACATCGTGTATCCCACATCCAAGTTTTCGTTCAAGATCCCGGAAGAAGAAAGAAGAACAAATGATGCTATATGAACAGATCGATCAATTGATGAAGATCGATATCTCCTGAGGGTCCGTAGGGGACAAGGAGGGAATGAGGAAATATGAATTTTGTGACCAGTTATGTCCCCTTTCGTAGACCCCAACGGCTCCATGTGCATGCTATAAGTACATGTATGTTCCCTCCTGCTCCAGTTTTGAAGAGGCAAATATATGTGCGTCCACCGTCAACATGTCCTCTTTCAGATCCGCCATGAATGGGTCAGATATTCCATTCCTAAGTATGAAAGGCCACCGACTTTATGTGGTTCACTTTCCACATTTTACAGATTCAGGCGAGTAGGCCCTGAATTCTGTCATCAAGCCTTTTCCTGCCTTCTGCCTCTGAAAGCTCCAGTCTGAGCCTGCATCTGTATCCATGAACTTTGTCCTACTCCCTGCGCGGCTAACGGTGCCTGATCCAGCATATTGCCTGCCAAAAACTGTATTTCACCTTCAAGATTATCTGCTCCGCTCCTCATCCGATGCATTCCTGTCTAGCAGTTTAGGTAAACATTCCTCCAGCTACCGTGCAAAGGGCCAGGCCTCGCTGTCCTCATGCAAGTAATTCATAGGCCCCGTTACCATGGAATATTCCTACCCCCTCGCATCTCATGTAGACACTTAGACGCTTGTACACGTACTAACAGTCAGTATAGAATAGATTCTATCCTAGAGACCTTTCCTTTTGGATAACACAGTTCTTTAAACATAGGATATTAGATATGATTTGGGATTAGGTTGACATGACCCCCAGACTTCTGTCTCCACATGTAGAGCTAAATGTCAAGTCCCCTTCACCCTCTAGTTGCACGTCAATCACACGTCATGCGGCTGCGCGCGCATCTCTGCCAAATATTTCTGCTGACATTGCAGGATTCTCTTATGGATCCACCCACTTGTGACATCATGTATGATGACGTTTATTAAATTACACCCATATATCCGCCTCTATTAGTTACGTATGCACCTTTTATCTGTACTATCAGCTGTTACGCCTCTTGCATCTGTTTCACTGTAATGCATTTTCTATAAAACTGCTTATCTGTCAATAATGTATGCCCTTCCTTCCTGAACTTTCGTGGTGATGGAATAGAAAGCCTACAATTCGAATTGTATTCCTTTGTATAGGAATAAAGCCTTTTAAATCCTCTAATACCACGGATTCTGCCTCTTATATTTACTGAGTTATTCTTACTAGACTTTACCGCATAAAAAATAGTACCGGTAATGAAATATTTACCACATAAATTGGCGCCCGAATAGGGACACTTTCTCATCTCACGCGCCGGCGGTGCGTTGCAGGCCCGGTCTCCTGCCACAGCTGAACGGACAAAAACGCGTACCTACAGGATTTCCTGTATCTCCCTCCGGCCAAGCGGGGGTGACTGAGGCTGCGATCAACACCCAGACGAGGCGGTGAGAGGTGCGAAGTATCCCGACCAGAGCCTAGCTGAGAGAGCAAGATCCGAGGTATACAGAGGCCCACCAGGTTCCGAAGTTTCGAGTCCAATCAAGTCGAGTCCAGTCCGGTCCAGTTTCAGTTCCGTTCCGAGGCCTTCCGTTCCGAGCTACCCGGTGAGTACCATTACCGGGGAGGCATTTTACGTGCACATAGTCTGTGCCGGTCAAGACGGGTTTGGGTACACAAATCCGGTCTGCACTGTTTCAGCAGTGTATCTGTACTGTTTAGCAGTATATATAGTATGTCCTGCATATAAATAAGTATTATCTAGTGTCAGTATTATGTCAGTAACTAGTTTTCTATTAGTTATCATTGTTCGTTAAAACTGTTAAATGTTAAATGTTTTAATACGTTCTATACATTGTGGTGTGAATGACTGTTCATTATTGTGTTTATTTGTATTAAGTGTGTTTAAGATTAAGTAACCAGATCTAAAAAATGCCGCTCTTTTCGAAATTAAGACAGATCAAAACTAGAAAAGGGGTACTCGAAGAAGCTGTTCCCATCCCACCTAGGGACACTCCCGGGTATTTTATGTATCATAAGCATGGTCTAGATGCCGTATTATTTCTTGATTTATGGGTGGACTACACCAAGGATTTGCCAGAAAATCAGAGATGGCCCGCAGCGGGGACCTGGGATGCAGATTGCATCATGAGAGTAGAAGAAGAATTATGGAAAAAGAAAGCCAGACAGTCACAGAAAGATGCCATTGAATTATGGCGTAAAGAATCATATAGACGTACAGAAAAAGCACTCAGACAGGAAGAGAAAGGTAGAGAGAATTCAAATAAAACCCGAGAAAATCTATTACTTGAGGAAGGTACCCGAGTAAACTCAGAACAAGTAGATAGACAAAGAAACACTCTTATGAATGGTATGTATCCTCTTCTGGCCGAAGGGTTACCTAAGGCTATCCCGGAAATACCAAAAGACTTAACTCCTCCATTACTCCCGATAAAAGCACATCCCAAAACACATCCCAAAACAGCAAAGGACGTTTTCCTTTCCTCCTATTTAGATGACGTAGCTCCCGAGTATGCTAATGCCATGCCACACATACCGCTTGCCGATGGTGTTCAACACCAAGAGCATCCGTCTGTACCCCCGCAACCACAAACTCCTACGCAAGTCCCAACAGGTCCGTCCGTTTCTACAGTTTTTCCCGCATCTACGATTTCTATCCTACGCCCAACGAATCCTTTCGTGCCTAGCACCTCAGACGGTGCTACAGGAGGTACGACAGACATGTTTGCCACCCCGCCGCGAAACAAACAGACCCTTAGAGATTTAGCCCTCCAACGTACACCCCAGTTAGCGACATCCGACATGTTTAAAGAACAGCTTGTGGATTGTAGATACGATCCAGTACCAGGTAGACAGGACAAATTGCTCATATCATCACTACGTATAAGACGAGCTACATTATATTTAATGACGATACCAGGAATGGGTGAACACCTAGACGAAATATATCGTTTTGTCCAAACAGGGCGAGGTCCAGAAAGTATTAACGAAGCTATGGAATACCAGAAAGTGGATGTACAAAGACAACTACTACGCTTTTTCATAAATTGTGTAATTAGGAATCAAGACAGGCCCGGGGCAGATCATGATACCATGCAAAGACTTGTCAAATGGGGTCAGAACATATCAGAAGAGAAACATGATAGACAGGCGTGTATAATCGCCATGTGTCGAAAGATCCGCAAGGAAGTAGAACGAATACATAAAGAAAGACGAGAAACAGACAGAGTAGAATCAGAAGAAGAGGAGGAGCAAGAATCAACAACAAATCCCTCAGCATGCACAACCTAGGTTAGCTCCGCAACAGGGAGCTCCACAACAGATCGTAGCACCACCACAAGCGCAGCCTATTGCTGCAACACAAGCGACAACACAACAGATGTATCAGTATGCACAAGCAGATTATCCCGATTATCAGCGATATACATGAAATAGCCTAGAGAGGGAAGTTGGCTTACCCCTTATTGAGGTTCCTGTAGACCAAGAGGGACCTTATGTGCATAGTGAACTATTAGGGGAAGACAGAAAGTTTTTACTTGATACAGGGGCAAGCAGAACAACTATAAGACGCAGTGAAGTTCCAGGGGCACCCCTCTCAGGCTCACAGAATATTTCCCTTGGATTCTCAGGAAAGCCCATAATTAATGACGTAACACAACCTCTTCCACTCACGATTGGTCCATTGACACGTACTACAGATTTATTGCTTACTAAATCATGTCCAGAAAACTTGTTAGGTATAAAAACATTGAAAGCTCTAGGAGCCATAATATGTTGTTCTCCGGAAGGAGTACGGCTATTTCTACGTGACTTTAAAGGTCACTACGTGTCCAGAGACATGGATCACCGACTGCAGAATTTACCTACACATTTATGGGCACAAGGCCCCACTGATGTTGGTTGCATGAACATTACACCATATCGAGTTACACTGAAAACAGGAATAGTACTACCACGAATGCGACAATACAAGTTACCACCCGATGCTGTTGTGGCTTTGCTGCAAATCATTGACGAGCTCATTGCACAAGGAGTGGTTGTCGAAACCGACTCCAATGTATGTAATTCCCCGATAATTCCGATTCTTAAAAGAACGGATCCAAAAGCACCACCAGTATATCGATTAGTTATTGATCTGCGCGAATTAAATAAATGTATTGTACCACAATACCCTGTGGTCCCAGATATCTCTTCATTACTAACCGCTATTGACTCAGACGCAACGTTCTTCACTGTAATTGATCTCAAAAATGCTTTCTTTAGCGTCCCAATAGATCCGGAAAGTCAATATCTGTTCGGATTCAGTTTAAATGGACGAAGTTTTAAATTCACACGCGCACCTCAAGGATTTACAGAAAGCCCCAGCATCTATAGCCAAGCACTGAAACGAGAAATTGACAGTATCCACATGCCAGTTAACACTGCCTTGCTTCAATATGTCGATGATCTGCTGATCACCGCCCGAAGCGAACCTGAATGTGAAACAGCGTCACTGACGGTTTTAAAATTTTTGGCTGACAAGGGACACAAGGTGTCCCCTTCTAAGCTGCAATTCTGTGTCCAGCGAGTTGTTTACCTTGGGCACTCGCTGTCCAAGGAGGGAAGGCAGCTTACATCCGACCGCATCCAGTTAATTACTAACATGCCACCACCCAAGACACAAAAGGAGGTGCGGGCTTTTATAGGCCTCACTTCATACTGTAGGCAGTGGATCCCTCAATATGCATTTCTAGCAAAACCACTCATCCAGTTAACAACACAGGAGGCAGCCACATCGACTGTCCTCTCTTGGATTCAAGAACATACACACGCCTTTGAAAGCTTAAAGAAAGCTTTATGCCAAGCACCTGTTTTAGCAACACCATGTTACAGTAAACAGTTTACACTCTTTGTTACAGAACGCGAAGGTACTGCCTTGTCAGTACTCACTCAGGAACAAGCAGGATCACACAAACCATGTGCTTATTTCTCTAGTACATTAGATCCAGTAGCTCAGGCTCTTCCTGCGTGCCTGAAATCGGTGGCAGCAACAGCTTTAGCTATCAGACAAAGCGATGCCATAGTGTTAGGACACCAATTGACAGTACAAGTACCACATGCAGTAGAGGTTCTTTTGAACCGCACACAAACACAACACTTGACTATAGCGAGACTCACCGGTTACGAATTGACATTATTTCAGCCACACATAGAAATCAGACGTTGTAATACGTTAAATCCTGCCACACTGTTACCAGTGGGCGGAACAGATCCATTGGCACATGATTGTGTCGAAGTCATTACTATCACGACGAAACCCAGACAAGACTTGACAGATATCCCTTTGTCAGATCCAGACTTGACATTGTATGTAGATGGGTCATGTATGAGAACAAGTACAGGAGAGTTAGTGGCCGCCTACGCAGTCACAACAGACACTGAAGTCGTTGAAACAAATCGTATTAACACTTTGTCAGCTCAAGCAGCAGAGCTCATCGCTCTGACACAAGCCTGTATTCAAGCCAAAAATAAGAAAGTCAACATATACACAGATTCACGTTATGCATTCGGAGTCGTCCATGACTTCGGCGTACTGTGGCGAGAGAGAGGTTATTTAACTTCTCACGGTGCCCACATCCAGCACGGACCCCTCATTCAAACCCTATTGGACGCGATTCATCTACCCACTGCAATATCGATTATGAAATGCAAAGCCCATACAAAAGTTACCGATATCATTTCTCAGGGTAATGACCTAGCTGACAGAACAGCTAAACAGACTGCTCAGAATCAGACTCTCACAACTGACATGACAAAGACAATAGTTCAGACACTAACACATTGCATGACAGTTAAGGATCCCGCCCTTGATGTAATTGACATACAGACACATGCTACACCAGAAGAAATAAAGAAATGGACTGAATTAGGAGGGATCCCAACGGATCAAGGATGGATGACGAAGGAAAAATCTATATGGTTTCTTCCCGACTCTATGGTTCAAGTCATCATTAACACAATACATAGTCCAGCGCACCTAGGAGAAAAAGCTATGCTAGACAGCATTCAACACATTTGGTTCAACAAACACTTGCGAGCAGCAGCTAAACAAAAAGTTCGTACCTGTATGATATGTTGTCAGTTCAATCCAGGTAAAAGCGTCCCCGTAGAGCAGGGTGGATTTCAACCTCCCGATCATGCTTTTGAAGTCCTCCAGATGGATTATATCCAGATGGAACGATGTCGAGGATTCAAATATGTTCTCGTAGTTGTCTGTGCTCTTTCCCGTTGGACAGAAGCCTACCCGGTTTCAGATTACACCGCCCCGACTACTGCCAAACAGTTAGTTCGAGAATTCTTCCCACGGTACGGTTTACCACGTGTTGTCTACTCAGATAACGGCCAGCCGTTCTCATCCGAACTAATGAAGCACGTTTCCCTTTTGTTAGGCTACCAATGGAAATTCCACTGTGTCCGGCATCCCGAGGCAGCAGGTCTCGTGGAACGCCATAATCAAACTCTGAAAATTAGATTGTCCAAAATATGTAGGGAAAAAGGTGTCGATTGGATAGTAGCCTTACCAGTTGCGCTCTTTTACATGAGAATGGTAGCACATTCTCGAACAGGGCTATCCCCGTACGAGGTGATCTTCGGTAGACCACCAAATATGTGGGGGACGCCTATACCTCGCAAAATCACTGATGTTGACTGTAATATGCTGACAGATTACCTGGCTTCCTTGATGTCTGCACTACAATCTTGTCGTTCACAGGTAGCCGCAGCTTTTCCCGATAATACTGAGGGGAAGCCCCATGACGTGGTTCCTGGTGACCTGGTTCTGGTCCGGAATTTCGACCGGAAGACCCAACTGGAGCCTAGGTGGAAGTCGCCCAAGCTAGTTCTACTAACTACGAGGACAGCCGTGAAGATCGAGGGACGCAAAGGGTGGTTGCACTCGAGTCATATCAAGAAATTTTATGGACTACCATCCAGTGTGAATACTCAACCTTGTATTCCCTCACAGACAGACTCAAAGCTCCCCTTGGTTGAGCAGTCAAAACCAGAACTTTACAAACTAAAATTGAGGTCTAGCAAGTCAGACAATTTGATTGTTTAAGTCCTCTCCAAGGTGAATCGGTTGAATTTGTCTCTGACATGTATCCTCTAGACCGGAATAGAGAAAGAAATCAACAGATGCAGCTTAAGAAGCATGCGTATTGTAAATCACTTCGTAGTCACTGCACAGTAACATTATTAATTTTGTTTTCTCTAAGTCTTCTGATTATCTTTTCCAGCATACTACTGCACATGTATTACCCTATTCTTAAGCGTGCTTACAATATAACTGCAGAACATTCTTTTAGCGAATTACCTCCGCATGAGTTGTCCTATAGATTTGCGTTGCGCAACAACACATTTATCAGTATGTTACATCATTCCCATCAGACCAGCAATGCCACAAATTGTTGGATATGTGGCCGACTCCCTCCCTATCAGAACCATAAGGGAGTTTTGCCCCTCTTTCCCTATCCGTTCACACACAATGGCTCCTGTGGAGCATGGTTTAGTTTGATTAATTCCCTAGATTCAAATTCCGCAGTTTATCAAGACAACTGGGTATGGGGAAACCTGAACCTAGTTTTGCTTAAAGTCTGCTACCCTAACAAGGAGGGACTTCCCAAAAGAACAGGAACTGATCTAGAAAATGAAGTATATGGATTAGGTAATTTTACACTTAACCTCATGATCCTGAACGTTGAATCTGAAGCTACACCAATCTTGCCCGCCATGTCAGTATTCCCAGTAAAAGGGGAATTATGTGTAAGAAAGAATGGTTCCATACACATGGGCCATAGTAAATGCACCACTGTAATAAAATTCAGTGATCAAGGCAAGTCTACATTTAGAGCTTCCCATCATTCCTACTTCATATGTGGCCAGACCGCATATATATGTCTACCTTTAGATTGGGATGGTACCTGTTACATAGCATTCCTTCTGCCACCTGTTTTCCTAGCTCCTCCTGATTATCATAGAAATACCCATTTAGTACACAATAGACAACAGAGAGATCTTCCAATTGTCGATTACACTGAAACAGCATGGGAAAAATACACAGATTTCAATAAAGGTTTCTTTCCCTATATAGGTACAGTCACTAATAGTAAGCTGATACGTAGATTAACCAGAACCCTTGAAGCAGTAGTGAACGAAACTATTTCCGCCTCAGGCAATTTAACAGAAGAGCAGTCTGCTATGCGGATTGTTGTGCTTCAAAATCGTCTTGTCCTTGACGTCATCCTGGCCGATAGGGGCGGAGCTTGTAGGGTCATCGGATCAAGTTGCTGCGTTTTCATACCAGAAAATTCGCCGTCGGTATATAAAGCCATAACTCGCCTTCATAAGATTATAAGCCAGATACACCAGAGTCCAGGCACCTGGACTTGGTCCGGTTGGTTCTGGGGCGTGTTGTCAGCCTGGGGATGGAGAATCCTATCCTTCCTAGGTATTGGCTTTCTCATACTATTCAGTTGCTGCTTATGTCTACAATGTGGACCAGCGATTTGTGGTCTGTGTGCCACATCGTGTATCCCACATCCAAGTTTTCGTTCAAGATCCCGGAAGAAGAAAGAAGAACAAATGATGCTATATGAACAGATCGATCAATTGATGAAGATCGATATCTCCTGAGGGTCCGTAGGGGACAAGGAGGGAATGAGGAAATATGAATTTTGTGACCAGTTATGTCCCCTTTCGTAGACCCCAACGGCTCCATGTGCATGCTATAAGTACATGTATGTTCCCTCCTGCTCCAGTTTTGAAGACGCAAATATATGTGCGTCCACCGTCAACATGTCCTCTTTCAGATCCGCCATGAATGGGTCAGATATTCCATTCCTAAGTATGAAAGGCCACCGACTTTATGTGGTTCACTTTCCACATTTTACAGATTCAGGCGAGTAGGCCCTGAATTCTGTCATCAAGCCTTTTCCTGCCTTCTGCCTCTGAAAGCTCCAGTCTGAGCCTGCATCTGTATCCATGAACTTTGTCCTACTCCCTGCGCGGCTAACGGTGCCTGATCCAGCATATTGCCTGCCAAAAACTGTATTTCACCTTCAAGATTATCTGCTCCGCTCCTCATCCGATGCATTCCTGTCTAGCAGTTTAGGTAAACATTCCTCCAGCTACCGTGCAAAGGGCCAGGCCTCGCTGTCCTCATGCAAGTAATTCATAGGCCCCGTTACCATGGAATATTCCTACCCCCTCGCATCTCATGTAGACACTTAGACGCTTGTACACGTACTAACAGTCAGTATAGAATAGATTCTATCCTAGAGACCTTTCCTTTTGGATAACACAGTTCTTTAAACATAGGATATTAGATATGATTTGGGATTAGGTTGACATGACCCCCAGACTTCTGTCTCCACATGTAGAGCTAAATGTCAAGTCCCCTTCACCCTCTAGTTGCACGTCAATCACACGTCATGCGGCTGCGCGCGCATCTCTGCCAAATATTTCTGCTGACATTGCAGGATTCTCTTATGGATCCACCCACTTGTGACATCATGTATGATGACGTTTATTAAATTACACCCATATATCCGCCTCTATTAGTTACGTATGCACCTTTTATCTGTACTATCAGCTGTTACGCCTCTTGCATCTGTTTCACTGTAATGCATTTTCTATAAAACTGCTTATCTGTCAATAATGTATGCCCTTCCTTCCTGAACTTTCGTGGTGATGGAATAGAAAGCCTACAATTCGAATTGTATTCCTTTGTATAGGAATAAAGCCTTTTAAAACCTCTAATACCACGGATTCTGCCTCTTATATTTACTGAGTTATTCTTACTAGACTTTACCGCATAAAAAATAGTACCGGTAATGAAATATTTACCACATAAATTGGCGCCCGAATAGGGACACTTTCTCATCTCACGCGCCGGCGGTGCGTTGCAGGCCCGGTCTCCTGCCACAGCTGAACGGACAAAAACGCGTACCTACAGGATTTCCTGTATCTCCCTCCGGTCAAGCGGGGGTGACTGAGGCTGCGATCAACACCCAGACGAGGCGGTGAGAGGTGCGAAGTATCCCGACCAGAGCCTAGCTGAGAGAGCAAGATCCGAGGTATACAGAGGCCCACCAGGTTCCGAAGTTTCGAGTCCAATCAAGTCGAGTCCAGTCCGGTCCAGTTTCAGTTCCGTTCCGAGGCCTTCCGTTCCGAGCTACCCGGTGAGTACCATTACCGGGGAGGCATTTTACGTGCACATAGTCTGTGCCGGTCAAGACGGGTTTGGGTACACAAATCCGGTCTGCACTGTTTCAGCAGTGTATCTGTACTGTTTAGCAGTATATATAGTATGTCCTGCATATAAATAAGTATTATCTAGTGTCAGTATTATGTCAGTAACTAGTTTTCTATTAGTTATCATTGTTCGTTAAAACTGTTAAATGTTAAATGTTTTAATACGTTCTATACATTGTGGTGTGAATGACTGTTCATTATTGTGTTTATTTGTATTAAGTGTGTTTAAGATTAAGTAACCAGATCTAAAAAATGCCGCTCTTTTCGAAATTAAGACAGATCAAAACTAGAAAAGGGGTACTCGAAGAAGCTGTTCCCATCCCACCTAGGGACACTCCCGGGTATTTTATGTATCATAAGCATGGTCTAGATGCCGTATTATTTCTTGATTTATGGGTGGACTACACCAAGGATTTGCCAGAAAATCAGAGATGGCCCGCAGCGGGGACCTGGGATGCAGATTGCATCATGAGAGTAGAAGAAGAATTATGGAAAAAGAAAGCCAGACAGTCACAGAAAGATGCCATTGAATTATGGCGTAAAGAATCATATAGACGTACAGAAAAAGCACTCAGACAGGAAGAGAAAGGTAGAGAGAATTCAAATAAAACCCGAGAAAATCTATTACTTGAGGAAGGTACCCGAGTAAACTCAGAACAAGTAGATAGACAAAGAAACACTCTTATGAATGGTATGTATCCTCTTCTGGCCGAAGGGTTACCTAAGGCTATCCCGGAAATACCAAAAGACTTAACTCCTCCATTACTCCCGATAAAAGCACATCCCAAAACACATCCCAAAACAGCAAAGGACGTTTTCCTTTCCTCCTATTTAGATGACGTAGCTCCCGAGTATGCTAATGCCATGCCACACATACCGCTTGCCGATGGTGTTCAACACCAAGAGCATCCGTCTGTACCCCCGCAACCACAAACTCCTACGCAAGTCCCAACAGGTCCGTCCGTTTCTACAGTTTTTCCCGCATCTACGATTTCTATCCTACGCCCAACGAATCCTTTCGTGCCTAGCACCTCAGACGGTGCTACAGGAGGTACGACAGACATGTTTGCCACCCCGCCGCGAAACAAACAGACCCTTAGAGATTTAGCCCTCCAACGTACACCCCAGTTAGCGACATCCGACATGTTTAAAGAACAGCTTGTGGATTGTAGATACGATCCAGTACCAGGTAGACAGGACAAATTGCTCATATCATCACTACGTATAAGACGAGCTACATTATATTTAATGACGATACCAGGAATGGGTGAACACCTAGACGAAATATATCGTTTTGTCCAAACAGGGCGAGGTCCAGAAAGTATTAACGAAGCTATGGAATACCAGAAAGTGGATGTACAAAGACAACTACTACGCTTTTTCATAAATTGTGTAATTAGGAATCAAGACAGGCCCGGGGCAGATCATGATACCATGCAAAGACTTGTCAAATGGGGTCAGAACATATCAGAAGAGAAACATGATAGACAGGCGTGTATAATCGCCATGTGTCGAAAGATCCGCAAGGAAGTAGAACGAATACATAAAGAAAGACGAGAAACAGACAGAGTAGAATCAGAAGAAGAGGAGGAGCAAGAATCAACAACAAATCCCTCAGCATGCACAACCTAGGTTAGCTCCGCAACAGGGAGCTCCACAACAGATCGTAGCACCACCACAAGCGCAGCCTATTGCTGCAACACAAGCGACAACACAACAGATGTATCAGTATGCACAAGCAGATTATCCCGATTATCAGCGATATACATGAAATAGCCTAGAGAGGGAAGTTGGCTTACCCCTTATTGAGGTTCCTGTAGACCAAGAGGGACCTTATGTGCATAGTGAACTATTAGGGGAAGACAGAAAGTTTTTACTTGATACAGGGGCAAGCAGAACAACTATAAGACGCAGTGAAGTTCCAGGGGCACCCCTCTCAGGCTCACAGAATATTTCCCTTGGATTCTCAGGAAAGCCCATAATTAATGACGTAACACAACCTCTTCCACTCACGATTGGTCCATTGACACGTACTACAGATTTATTGCTTACTAAATCATGTCCAGAAAACTTGTTAGGTATAAAAACATTGAAAGCTCTAGGAGCCATAATATGTTGTTCTCCGGAAGGAGTACGGCTATTTCTACGTGACTTTAAAGGTCACTACGTGTCCAGAGACATGGATCACCGACTGCAGAATTTACCTACACATTTATGGGCACAAGGCCCCACTGATGTTGGTTGCATGAACATTACACCATATCGAGTTACACTGAAAACAGGAATAGTACTACCACGAATGCGACAATACAAGTTACCACCCGATGCTGTTGTGGCTTTGCTGCAAATCATTGACGAGCTCATTGCACAAGGAGTGGTTGTCGAAACCGACTCCAATGTATGTAATTCCCCGATAATTCCGATTCTTAAAAGAACGGATCCAAAAGCACCACCAGTATATCGATTAGTTATTGATCTGCGCGAATTAAATAAATGTATTGTACCACAATACCCTGTGGTCCCAGATATCTCTTCATTACTAACCGCTATTGACTCAGACGCAACGTTCTTCACTGTAATTGATCTCAAAAATGCTTTCTTTAGCGTCCCAATAGATCCGGAAAGTCAATATCTGTTCGGATTCAGTTTAAATGGACGAAGTTTTAAATTCACACGCGCACCTCAAGGATTTACAGAAAGCCCCAGCATCTATAGCCAAGCACTGAAACGAGAAATTGACAGTATCCACATGCCAGTTAACACTGCCTTGCTTCAATATGTCGATGATCTGCTGATCACCGCCCGAAGCGAACCTGAATGTGAAACAGCGTCACTGACGGTTTTAAAATTTTTGGCTGACAAGGGACACAAGGTGTCCCCTTCTAAGCTGCAATTCTGTGTCCAGCGAGTTGTTTACCTTGGGCACTCGCTGTCCAAGGAGGGAAGGCAGCTTACATCCGACCGCATCCAGTTAATTACTAACATGCCACCACCCAAGACACAAAAGGAGGTGCGGGCTTTTATAGGCCTCACTTCATACTGTAGGCAGTGGATCCCTCAATATGCATTTCTAGCAAAACCACTCATCCAGTTAACAACACAGGAGGCAGCCACATCGACTGTCCTCTCTTGGATTCAAGAACATACACACGCCTTTGAAAGCTTAAAGAAAGCTTTATGCCAAGCACCTGTTTTAGCAACACCATGTTACAGTAAACAGTTTACACTCTTTGTTACAGAACGCGAAGGTACTGCCTTGTCAGTACTCACTCAGGAACAAGCAGGATCACACAAACCATGTGCTTATTTCTCTAGTACATTAGATCCAGTAGCTCAGGCTCTTCCTGCGTGCCTGAAATCGGTGGCAGCAACAGCTTTAGCTATCAGACAAAGCGATGCCATAGTGTTAGGACACCAATTGACAGTACAAGTACCACATGCAGTAGAGGTTCTTTTGAACCGCACACAAACACAACACTTGACTATAGCGAGACTCACCGGTTACGAATTGACATTATTTCAGCCACACATAGAAATCAGACGTTGTAATACGTTAAATCCTGCCACACTGTTACCAGTGGGCGGAACAGATCCATTGGCACATGATTGTGTCGAAGTCATTACTATCACGACGAAACCCAGACAAGACTTGACAGATATCCCTTTGTCAGATCCAGACTTGACATTGTATGTAGATGGGTCATGTATGAGAACAAGTACAGGAGAGTTAGTGGCCGCCTACGCAGTCACAACAGACACTGAAGTCATTGAAACAAATCGTATTAACACTTTGTCAGCTCAAGCAGCAGAGCTCATCGCTCTGACACAAGCCTGTATTCAAGCCAAAAATAAGAAAGTCAACATATACACAGATTCACGTTATGCATTCGGAGTCGTCCATGACTTCGGCGTACTGTGGCGAGAGAGAGGTTATTTAACTTCTCACGGTGCCCACATCCAGCACGGACCCCTCATTCAAACCCTATTGGACGCGATTCATCTACCCACTGCAATATCGATTATGAAATGCAAAGCCCATACAAAAGTTACCGATATCATTTCTCAGGGTAATGACCTAGCTGACAGAACAGCTAAACAGACTGCTCAGAATCAGACTCTCACAACTGACATGACAAAGACAATAGTTCAGACACTAACACATTGCATGACAGTTAAGGATCCCGCCCTTGATGTAATTGACATACAGACACATGCTACACCAGAAGAAATAAAGAAATGGACTGAATTAGGAGGGATCCCAACGGATCAAGGATGGATGACGAAGGAAAAATCTATATGGTTTCTTCCCGACTCTATGGTTCAAGTCATCATTAACACAATACATAGTCCAGCGCACCTAGGAGAAAAAGCTATGCTAGACAGCATTCAACACATTTGGTTCAACAAACACTTGCGAGCAGCAGCTAAACAAAAAGTTCGTACCTGTATGATATGTTGTCAGTTCAATCCAGGTAAAAGCGTCCCCGTAGAGCAGGGTGGATTTCAACCTCCCGATCATGCTTTTGAAGTCCTCCAGATGGATTATATCCAGATGGAACGATGTCGAGGATTCAAATATGTTCTCGTAGTTGTCTGTGCTCTTTCCCGTTGGACAGAAGCCTACCCGGTTTCAGATTACACCGCCCCGACTACTGCCAAACAGTTAGTTCGAGAATTCTTCCCACGGTACGGTTTACCACGTGTTGTCTACTCAGATAACGGCCAGCCGTTCTCATCCGAACTAATGAAGCACGTTTCCCTTTTGTTAGGCTACCAATGGAAATTCCACTGTGTCCGGCATCCCGAGGCAGCAGGTCTCGTGGAACGCCATAATCAAACTCTGAAAATTAGATTGTCCAAAATATGTAGGGAAAAAGGTGTCGATTGGATAGTAGCCTTACCAGTTGCGCTCTTTTACATGAGAATGGTAGCACATTCTCGAACAGGGCTATCCCCGTACGAGGTGATCTTCGGTAGACCACCAAATATGTGGGGGACGCCTATACCTCGCAAAATCACTGATGTTGACTGTAATATGCTGACAGATTACCTGGCTTCCTTGATGTCTGCACTACAATCTTGTCGTTCACAGGTAGCCGCAGCTTTTCCCGATAATACTGAGGGGAAGCCCCATGACGTGGTTCCTGGTGACCTGGTTCTGGTCCGGAATTTCGACCGGAAGACCCAACTGGAGCCTAGGTGGAAGTCGCCCAAGCTAGTTCTACTAACTACGAGGACAGCCGTGAAGATCGAGGGACGCAAAGGGTGGTTGCACTCGAGTCATATCAAGAAATTTTATGGACTACCATCCAGTGTGAATACTCAACCTTGTATTCCCTCACAGACAGACTCAAAGCTCCCCTTGGTTGAGCAGTCAAAACCAGAACTTTACAAACTAAAATTGAGGTCTAGCAAGTCAGACAATTTGATTGTTTAAGTCCTCTCCAAGGTGAATCGGTTGAATTTGTCTCTGACATGTATCCTCTAGACCGGAATAGAGAAAGAAATCAACAGATGCAGCTTAAGAAGCATGCGTATTGTAAATCACTTCGTAGTCACTGCACAGTAACATTATTAATTTTGTTTTCTCTAAGTCTTCTGATTATCTTTTCCAGCATACTACTGCACATGTATTACCCTATTCTTAAGCGTGCTTACAATATAACTGCAGAACATTCTTTTAGCGAATTACCTCCGCATGAGTTGTCCTATAGATTTGCGTTGCGCAACAACACATTTATCAGTATGTTACATCATTCCCATCAGACCAGCAATGCCACAAATTGTTGGATATGTGGCCGACTCCCTCCCTATCAGAACCATAAGGGAGTTTTGCCCCTCTTTCCCTATCCGTTCACACACAATGGCTCCTGTGGAGCATGGTTTAGTTTGATTAATTCCCTAGATTCAAATTCCGCAGTTTATCAAGACAACTGGGTATGGGGAAACCTGAACCTAGTTTTGCTTAAAGTCTGCTACCCTAACAAGGAGGGACTTCCCAAAAGAACAGGAACTGATCTAGAAAATGAAGTATATGGATTAGGTAATTTTACACTTAACCTCATGATCCTGAACGTTGAATCTGAAGCTACACCAATCTTGCCCGCCATGTCAGTATTCCCAGTAAAAGGGGAATTATGTGTAAGAAAGAATGGTTCCATACACATGGGCCATAGTAAATGCACCACTGTAATAAAATTCAGTGATCAAGGCAAGTCTACATTTAGAGCTTCCCATCATTCCTACTTCATATGTGGCCAGACCGCATATATATGTCTACCTTTAGATTGGGATGGTACCTGTTACATAGCATTCCTTCTGCCACCTGTTTTCCTAGCTCCTCCTGATTATCATAGAAATACCCATTTAGTACACAATAGACAACAGAGAGATCTTCCAATTGTCGATTACACTGAAACAGCATGGGAAAAATACACAGATTTCAATAAAGGTTTCTTTCCCTATATAGGTACAGTCACTAATAGTAAGCTGATACGTAGATTAACCAGAACCCTTGAAGCAGTAGTGAACAAAACTATTTCCGCCTTAGGCAATTTAACAGAAGAGCAGTCTGCTATGCGGATTGTTGTGCTTCAAAATCGTCTTGTCCTTGACGTCATCCTGGCCGATAGGGGCGGAGCTTGTAGGGTCATCGGATCAAGTTGCTGCGTTTTCATACCAGAAAATTCGCCGTCGGTATATAAAGCCATAACTCGCCTTCATAAGATTATAAGCCAGATACACCAGAGTCCAGGCACCTGGACTTGGTCCGGTTGGTTCTGGGGCGTGTTGTCAGCCTGGGGATGGAGAATCCTATCCTTCCTAGGTATTGGCTTTCTCATACTATTCAGTTGCTGCTTATGTCTACAATGTGGACCAGCGATTTGTGGTCTGTGTGCCACATCGTGTATCCCATATCCAAGTTTTCGTTCAAGATCCCGGAAGAAGAAAGAAGAACAAATGATGCTATATGAACAGATCGATGGATTGATGAAGATCGATATCTCCTGAGGGTCCGTAGGGGACAAGGAGGGAATGAGGAAATATGAATTTTGTGACCAGTTATGTCCCCTTTCGTAGACCCCAACGGCTCCATGTGCATGCTATAAGTACATGTATGTTCCCTCCTGCTCCAGTTTTGAAGACGCAAATATATGTGCGTCCACCGTCAACATGTCCTCTTTCAGATCCGCCATGAATGGGTCAGATATTCCATTCCGAAGTATGAAAGGCCACCGACTTTATGTGGTTCACTTTCCACATTTTACAGATTCAGGCGAGTAGGCCCTGAATTCTGTCATCAAGCCTTTTCCTGCCTTCTGCCTCTGAAAGCTCCAGTCTGAGCCTGCATCTGTATCCATGAACTTTGTCCTACTCCCTGCGCGGCTAACGGTGCCTGATCCAGCATATTGCCTGCCAAAAACTGTATTTCACCTTCAAGATTATCTGCTCCGCTCCTCATCCGATGCATTCCTGTCTAGCAGTTTAGGTAAACATTCCTCCAGCTACCGTGCAAAGGGCCAGGCCTCGCTGTCCTCATGCAAGTAATTCATAGGCCCCGTTACCATGGAATATTCCTACCCCCTCGCATCTCATGTAGACACTTAGACGCTTGTACACGTACTAACAGTCAGTATAGAATAGATTCTATCCTAGAGACCTTTCCTTTTGGATAACACAGTTCTTTAAACATAGGATATTAGATATGATTTGGGATTAGGTTGACATGACCCCCAGACTTCTGTCTCCACATGTAGAGCTAAATGTCAAGTCCCCTTCACCCTCTAGTTGCACGTCAATCACACGTCATGCGGCTGCGCGCGCATCTCTGCCAAATATTTCTGCTGACATTGCAGGATTCTCTTATGGATCCCCCCACTTGTGACATCATGTATGATGACGTTTATTAAATTACACCCATATATCCGCCTCTATTAGTTACGTATGCACCTTTTATCTGTACTATCAGCTGTTACGCCTCTTGCATCTGTTTCACTGTAATGCATTTTCTATAAAACTGCTTATCTGTCAATAATGTATGCCCTTCCTTCCTGAACTTTCGTGGTGATGGAATAGAAAGCCTACAATTCGAATTGTATTCCTTTGTATAGGAATAAAGCCTATTAAAACCTCTAATACCACGGATTCTGCCTCTTATATTTACTGAGTTATTCTTACTAGACTTTACCGCATAAAAAATAGTACCGGTAATGAAATATTTACCACACTCCCGAAAGTAGAAGTGAGGCTGCGGGGTTGGTGTTTAAGTAGTGAGCTTGAGGCTTAAATTGGATTCAGCGGAGAGGAATTGCGGCTGAGAAATGGTGCCCGGTGTGTTGTATCCGGTGTCCCGAGCGGTCGAAACCGACTCCAATGTATGTAATTCCCCGATAATTCCGATTCTTAAAAGAACGGATCCAAAAGCACCACCAGTATATCGATTAGTTATTGATCTGCGCGAATTAAATAAATGTATTGTACCACAATACCCTGTGGTCCCAGATATCTCTTCATTACTAACCGCTATTGACTCAGACGCAACGTTCTTCACTGTAATTGATCTCAAAAATGCTTTCTTTAGCGTCCCAATAGATCCGGAAAGTCAATATCTGTTCGGATTCAGTTTAAATGGACGAAGTTTTAAATTCACACGCGCACCTCAAGGATTTACAGAAAGCCCCAGCATCTATAGCCAAGCACTGAAACGAGAACTTGACAGTATCCACATGCCAGTTAACACTGCCTTGCTTCAATATGTCGATGATCTGCTGATCACCGCCCGAAGCGAACCTGAATGTGAAACAGCGTCACTGACGGTTTTAAAATTTTTGGCTGACAAGGGACACAAGGTGTCCCCTTCTAATCTGCAATTCTGTGTCCAGCGAGTTGTTTACCTTGGGCACTCGCTGTCCAAGGAGGGAAGGCAGCTTACATCCGACCGCATCCAGTTAATTACTAACATGCCACCACCCAAGACACAAAAGGAGGTGCGGGCTTTTATAGGCCTCACTTCATACTGTAGGCAGTGGATCCCTCAATATGCATTTCTAGCAAAACCACTCATCCAGTTAACAACACAGGAGGCAGCCACATCGACTGTCCTCCCTTGGATTCAAGAACATACACACGCCTTTGAAAGCTTAAAGAAAGCTTTATGCCAAGCACCTGTTTTAGCAACACCATGTTACAGTAAACAGTTTACACTCTTTGTTACAGAACGCGAAGGTACTGCCTTGTCAGTACTCACTCAGGAACAAGCAGGATCACACAAACCATGTGCTTATTTCTCTAGTACATTAGATCCAGTAGCTCAGGCTCTTCCTGCGTGCCTGAAATCGGTGGCAGCAACAGCTTTAGCTATCAGACAAAGCGATGCCATAGTGTTAGGACACCAATTGACAGTACAAGTACCACATGCAGTAGAGGTTCTTTTGAACCGCACACAAACACAACACTTGACTATAGCGAGACTCACCGGTTACGAATTGACATTATTTCAGCCACACATAGAAATCAGACGTGTAATACGTTAAATCCTGCCACACTGTTACCAGTGGGCGGAACAGATCCATTGGCACATGATTGTGTCGAAGTCATTACTATCACGACGAAACCCAGACAAGACTTGACAGATATCCCTTTGTCAGATCCAGACTTGACATTGTATGTAGATGGGTCATGTATGAGAACAAGTACAGGAGAGTTAGTGGCCGCCTACGCAGTCACAACAGACACTGAAGTCATTGAAACAAATCGTATTAACACTTTGTCAGCTCAAGCAGCAGAGCTCATCGCTCTGACACAAGCCTGTATTCAAGCCAAAAATAAGAAAGTCAACATATACACAGATTCACGTTATGCATTCGGAGTCGTCCATGACTTCGGCGTACTGTGGCGAGAGAGAGGTTATTTAACTTCTCACGGTGCCCACATCCAGCACGGACCCCTCATTCAAACCCTATTGGACGCGATTCATCTACCCACTGCAATATCGATTATGAAATGCAAAGCCCATACAAAAGTTACCGATATCATTTCTCAGGGTAATGACCTAGCTGACAGAACAGCTAAACAGACTGCTCAGAATCAGACTCTCACAACTGACATGACAAAGACAATAGTTCAGACACTAACACATTGCATGACAGTTAAGGATCCCGCCCTTGATGTAATTGACATACAGACACATGCTACACCAGAAGAAATAAAGAAATGGACTGAATTAGGAGGGATCCCAACGGATCAAGGATGGATGACGAAGGAAAAATCTATATGGTTTCTTCCCGACTCTATGGTTCAAGTCATCATTAACACAATACATAGTCCAGCGCACCTAGGAGAAAAAGCTATGCTAGACAGCATTCAACACATTTGGTTCAACAAACACTTGCGAGCAGCAGCTAAACAAAAAGTTCGTACCTGTATGATATGTTGTCAGTTCAATCCAGGTAAAAGCGTCCCCGTAGAGCAGGGTGGATTTCAACCTCCCGATCATGCTTTTGAAGTCCTCCAGATGGATTATATCCAGATGGAACGATGTCGAGGATTCAAATATGTTCTCGTAGTTGTCTGTGCTCTTTCCCGTTGGACAGAAGCCTACCCGGTTTCAGATTACACCGCCCCGACTACTGCCAAACAGTTAGTTCGAGAATTCTTCCCACGGTACGGTTTACCACGTGTTGTCTACTCAGATAACGGCCAGCCGTTCTCATCCGAACTAATGAAGCACGTTTCCCTTTTGTTAGGCTACCAATGGAAATTCCACTGTGTCCGGCATCCCGAGGCAGCAGGTCTCGTGGAACGCCATAATCAAACTCTGAAAATTAGATTGTCCAAAATATGTAGGGAAAAAGGTGTCGATTGGATAGTAGCCTTACCAGTTGCGCTCTTTTACATGAGAATGGTAGCACATTCTCGAACAGGGCTATCCCCGTACGAGGTGATCTTCGGTAGACCACAAAATATGTGGGGGACGCCTATACCTCGCAAAATCACTGATGTTGACTGTAATATGCTGACAGATTACCTGGCTTCCTTGATGTCTGCACTACAATCTTGTCGTTCACAGGTAGCCGCAGCTTTTCCCGATAATACTGAGGGGAAGCCCCATGACGTGGTTCCTGGTGACATGGTTCTGGTCCGGAATTTCGACCGGAAGACCCAACTGGAGCCTAGGTGGAAGTCGCCCAAGCTAGTTCTACTAACTACGAGGACAGCCGTGAAGATCGAGGGACGCAAAGGGTGGTTGCACTCGAGTCATATCAAGAAATTTTATGGACTACCATCCAGTGTGAATACTCAACCTTGTTTTCCCTCACAGACAGACTCAAAGCTCCCCTTGGTTGAGCAGTCAAAACCAGAACTTTACAAACTAAAATTGAGGTCTAGCAAGTCAGACAATTTGATTGTTTAAGTCCTCTCCAAGGTGAATCGGTTGAATTTGTCTCTGACATGTATCCTCTAGACCGGAATAGAGAAAGAAATCAACAGATGCAGCTTAAGAAGCATGCGTATTGTAAATCACTTCGTAGTCACTGCACAGTAACATTATTAATTTTGTTTTCTCTAAGTCTTCTGATTATCTTTTCCAGCATACTACTGCACATGTATTACCCTATTCTTAAGCGTGCTTACAATATAACTGCAGAACATTCTTTTAGCGAATTACCTCCGCATGAGTTGTCCTATAGATTTGCGTTGCGCAACAACACATTTATCAGTATGTTACATCATTCCCATCAGACCAGCAATGCCACAAATTGTTGGATATGTGGCCGACTCCCTCCCTATCAGAACCATAAGGGAGTTTTGCCCCTCTTTCCCTATCCGTTCACACACAATGGCTCCTGTGGAGCATGGTTTAGTTTGATTAATTCCCTAGATTCAAATTCCGCAGTTTATCAAGACAACTGGGTATGGGGAAACCTGAACCTAGTTTTGCTTAAAGTCTGCTACCCTAACAAGGAGGGACTTCCCAAAAGAACAGGAACTGATCTAGAAAATGAAGTATATGGATTAGGTAATTTTACACTTAACCTCATGATCCTGAACGTTGAATCTGAAGCTACACCAATCTTGCCCGCCATGTCAGTATTCCCAGTAAAAGGGGAATTATGTGTAAGAAAGAATGGTTCCATACACATGGGCCATAGTAAATGCACCACTGTAATAAAATTCAGTGATCAAGGCAAGTCTACATTTAGAGCTTCCCATCATTCCTACTTCATATGTGGCCAGACCGCATATATATGTCTACCTTTAGATTGGGATGGTACCTGTTACATAGCATTCCTTCTGCCACCTGTTTTCCTAGCTCCTCCTGATTATCATAGAAATACCCATTTAGTACACAATAGACAACAGAGAGATCTTCCAATTGTCGATTACACTGAAACAGCATGGGAAAAATACACAGATTTCAATAAAGGTTTCTTTCCCTATATAGGTACAGTCACTAATAGTAAGCTGATACGTAGATTAACCAGAACCCTTGAAGCAGTAGTGAACGAAACTATTTCCGCCTTAGGCAATTTAACAGAAGAGCAGTCTGCTATGCGGATTGTTGTGCTTCAAAATCGTCTTGTCCTTGACGTCATCCTGGCCGATAGGGGCGGAGCTTGTAGGGTCATCGGATCAAGTTGCTGCGTTTTCATACCAGAAAATTCGCCGTCGGTATATAAAGCCATAACTCGCCTTCATAAGATTATAAGCCAGATACACCAGAGTCCAGGCACCTGGACTTGGTCCGGTTGGTTCTGGGGCGTGTTGTCAGCCTGGGGATGGAGAATCCTATCCTTCCTAGGTATTGGCTTTCTCATACTATTCAGTTGCTGCTTATGTCTACAATGTGGACCAGCGATTTGTGGTCTGTGTGCCACATCGTGTATCCCATATCCAAGTTTTCGTTCAAGATCCCGGAAGAAGAAAGAAGAACAAATGATGCTATATGAACAGATCGATGGATTGATGAAGATCGATATCTCCTGAGGGTCCGTAGGGGACAAGGAGGGAATGAGGAAATATGAATTTTGTGACCAGTTATGTCCCCTTTCGTAGACCCCAACGGCTCCATGTGCATGCTATAAGTACATGTATGTTCCCTCCTGCTCCAGTTTTGAAGACGCAAATATATGTGCGTCCACCGTCAACATGTCCTCTTTCAGATCCGCCATGAATGGGTCAGATATTCCATTCCGAAGTATGAAAGGCCACCGACTTTATGTGGTTCACTTTCCACATTTTACAGATTCAGGCGAGTAGGCCCTGAATTCTGTCATCAAGCCTTTTCCTGCCTTCTGCCTCTGAAAGCTCCAGTCTGAGCCTGCATATGTATCCATGAACTTTGTCCTACTCCCTGCGCGGCTAACGGTGCCTGATCCAGCATATTGCCTGCCAAAAACTGTATTTCACCTTCAAGATTATCTGCTCCGCTCCTCATCCGATGCATTCCTGTCTAGCAGTTTAGGTAAACATTCCTCCAGCTACCGTGCAAAGGGCCAGGCCTCGCTGTCCTCATGCAAGTAATTCATAGGCCCCGTTACCATGGAATATTCCTACCCCCTCGCATCTCATGTAGACACTTAGACGCTTGTACACGTACTAACAGTCAGTATAGAATAGATTCTATCCTAGAGACCTTTCCTTTTGGATAACACAGTTCTTTAAACATAGGATATTAGATATGATTTGGGATTAGGTTGACATGACCCCCAGACTTCTGTCTCCACATGTAGAGCTAAATGTCAAGTCCCCTTCACCCTCTAGTTGCACGTCAATCACACGTCATGCGGCTGCGCGCGCATCTCTGCCAAATATTTCTGCTGACATTGCAGGATTCTCTTATGGATCCCCCCACTTGTGACATCATGTATGATGACGTTTATTAAATTACACCCATATATCCGCCTCTATTAGTTACGTATGCACCTTTTATCTGTACTATCAGCTGTTACGCCTCTTGCATCTGTTTCACTGTAATGCATTTTCTATAAAACTGCTTATCTGTCAATAATGTATGCCCTTCCTTCCTGAACTTTCGTGGTGATGGAATAGAAAGCCTACAATTCGAATTGTATTCCTTTGTATAGGAATAAAGCCTATTAAAACCTCTAATACCACGGATTCTGCCTCTTATATTTACTGAGTTATTCTTACTAGACTTTACCGCATAAAAAATAGTACCGGTAATGAAATATTTACCACACTCCCGAAAGTAGAAGTGAGGCTGCGGGGTTGGTGTTTAAGTAGTGAGCTTGAGGCTTAAATTGGATTCAGCGGAGAGGAATTGCGGCTGAGAAATGGTGCCCGGTGTGTTGTATCCGGTGTCCCGAGCGGACGTGAGGACGATGCATGCAGCGCAGTGCCTGATTGTGTCATGGCTGATCCGAAAGGCCAATGGTATAGCCCCAGCAACAGCGTATGCCCAAATAAGGCGGACGAGTCAACGGACCCGCCCGTAGTTGGTATCACGTGTGTGGAAGCGTTTCCAGAGTCGCCTAGGTAACGCGAGGCTGGTGTTGTGAGGATGAAAGGTGATACGCTCTCCGTAGACCAATACGAAGTGTAGCAGTGGGCGTGGACAACCATGCAGGACCAATCATGCTTTTGTGATCGAGATGGTGAAAGCGTCAAGGGTTGCCTTGGTGATGCGGGTATAGCGTAGAGCACCGGCAGCGATCCGCCAAGTGTTTAAACCACGGCTGGGCATGCTAGGGCGAGCGAAAGAACAGTGTGCCAAAAGGGGGGGGCGCGCGTGTGACGCTGGTATAGTAAGAGGGGGGTGCGCACATGACGCTAGTAAGTTAAAGCAGCTCTGTCCCACGGATCGTAGGCAGGACGCGGGAGGGGGGCACTTGTGGTGCCAAAAGGACACGAATTTCACCAAGTAGAGGATGGGTTTTCCTGGTTCAGGTGGCCAACGAAGGTGTAAACAATCGGTGTAGGGGCAGTAATTAATGGCACTGGAGGCAAGATTGACCAGGTTCAGGCCATGAAGATGAAGATGGGCAGGGAGGGGAATTATCTGCTCAGTTGGAGCCAGGGAATGTCGTCATTTAGGCCCCTCTCATGAGAGCGCAGACGGAAGACCCAACGTTGTTCCCTTACGTTAAGGGCTTTTGAAAGGTCAAATCTACTCTTATTCATGACTTCAAGGATAGTCCATCGAAGGTCGGTGTCCTTGTGATGTTTTTCCAGGAAGTGGCGTGTGAGTTTTGTATTCGTTTTTTTGCATCTTATGGTGCTGCAGTGTTCGTTGATGCGTATCCTGATTTTTCTGGTTGTCATGCCAACATACTGGAGACCACATGGGCATGTCAGGAGGTAAACAACATTCTCGGTGTTACAATTGCTGAATTTTCGGAGTTGCCACGGAATGCCTGTACCTATGTTGACTTCTTTGGTGTTAGTGGTAAGATTGCAGGATGTGCATCCCCCACATGTAAAGTGTCCCATCACTCGAGGTTGGTCCCAGAGTCTCTGTTGTTCTGTGCCATCTGTGGTTGGCATACTTGCGTGAACAAGTTGGTCTTGCAGGTTTTTGTTGCGTTTAAACGCAAACAGTGGGGGATCCCACTGTTTTCCCGCGCTGTTCAGAATGTTCCATCTTTTCTTGATGATCTTCTGCACTATGTTTGAAACAGGGGTGAACGTGGTAACGCATACTGTTCTTTCGGTGTTCTCTTTCACCACATCCTCTAAAAGTGCTTCCCTTGGGTTGTTTCTTGCTCGTTTCTTAGCCTTGCGTACCATTTTTTTGGGGTAGTGGCGGTCAACGAGTTTTGTTTCAAGGTGGGATGCTTGTTCTTCGAAAGTATCGGTGTCAGAGCAGTTCCTTCTTACCCGAAGAAATTGTCCAACCGGGAGGTTTTGTCTCAGGGCCTTAGGATGGTAGCTCTCATATAATAGAAGGCTGTTCTTGTCGGTGGGCTTGTTGTGCACCTTGGTGGTAATCCCTTCGTTAGTCATAGAGATGTCTAGATCTAGGAAGATGGCATGATTTTTATTGATTGTGTGGGTGAATCTGAGGTGTGCATCTTTGGTATTGACCCATTGGACAAATCTTATTGCCTCTTCTTCAGTCCCATTCCATACTATAAGCACGTCATCTATGTAACGTTTCCAAATCCTGAGATGTTGTAGGAATGGATTGTGTGGATTGTGGATGAAGTCGTCCTCGAATTGCTGAACGTACAGGCAGGCCATACTGGGGGCAAAGGTGCTCCCCATTGAAGTACCAGTGATCTGGTGATAGATGACTTTTTCGAACTCGAAGAAGTTCTCGGTGAGCGCAAGTTCCGCACACTCCATCACAAAATGTTGTGGGGTTAAAAAGTCCCACTCTCTATTGAGGACGATGTTTTCCACAACTTCCAAGGTGCGCCTCTGAGGTATGCTCGTGTACAGAGCTTCTATGTCCATAGTTATTAGCCAATCATTGGTTGTATCCACCGTGAGGTCACTGAGGAGGCAAAGGACAACTGAGCAGATAATTCCCCTCCCTGCCCATCTTCATCTTCATGGCCTGAACCTGGTCAATCTTGCCTCCAGTGCCATTAATTACTGCCCCTACACCGATTGTTTACACCTTCGTTGGCCACCTGAACCAGGAAAACCCATCCTCTACTTGGTGAAATTCGTGTCCTTTTGGCACCACAAGTGCCCCCCTCCCGCGTCCTGCATACGATCCGTGGGACAGAGCTGCTTTAACTTACTACCGTCATGTGCGCACCCCCCTCTTACTATACCAGCGTCACACGCGCGCCCCCCCCCTTTTGGCACACTGTTCTTTCGCTCGCCCTAGCATGCCCAGCGTGATTTAAACACTTGGCGGATCGCTGCCGGTGCTCTACGCTATACCCGCATCACCAAGGCAACCCTTGACGCTTTCACCATCTCGATCACAAAAGCATGATTGGTCCTGCATGGTTGTCCACGCCCACTGCTACACTTGGTATTGGTCTACGGAGAGCGTATCACCTTTCATCCTCACAACACCAGCCTCGCGTTACCTAGGCGACTCTGGAAACGCTTCCACACACGTGATACCAACTACGGGCGGGTCCGTTGACTCGTCCGCCTTATTTGGGCATACGCTGTTGCTGGGGCTATACCATTGGCCTTTCGGAGCGGCCATGACACAATCAGGCACTGCGCTGCATGCATCGTCCTCACGTCCGCTCGGGACACCGGATACAACACACCGGGCACCATTTCTCAGCCGCAATTCCTCTCCGCTGAATCCAATTTAAGCCTCAAGCTCACTACTTAAACACCAACCCCGCAGCCTCACTTCTACTTTCGGGAGGACCGGGAACAACACCGTAGGCTGAACACGGGACAGTTTCCCTGAGACAGTAAGAGTATCAATGCAAGCTAGTTTGTAACTGGACCCCTCTGGTTCGTTACTGTGTGAATGAGCGTGTACTTTACTGGCATGTGGAATTTCAAGGTTCCTGATACCGGATGATCACCATCTGATGAAAACTGTGATTTACCTTCTCTCCCTCCAGAATGAACAGGAGTGCCCCCTCCCCCTCCCCCCATGTGACAAGTAGTTGTTTCAACTAGGGTAAGACCCATGAGAGCATCTGACTCTCGATCTGTTTGTGTACACACATAGAGTGGCACAAGTCACGTGATTAGTCACTCACACTAAGGAATTTACGCATGCGTTGTTTCTTTCCATTTATTTTTTGTCTTTAATGTTGTGTGTTTTTGACCCATTTCTACAGTTATTACACAAATGTTTGTTGACTCCTCCCTATAGGCTTGACGGTTGGAAGCCAAGTAGGAAGCGGAGTGCGGCCCTCGCCACACCCGCACAGTGGTACTTTCTTGCTACCTGTTGGTAAGAACGGAGCCCCAATTCTAAACTTAGGTCCTGATGAATGCCCTGGACCCGTTCGGGCCAACTAGGCAGAAACATGTCGACCTTTCACAAGACGGTTAGGGGACACTAAATACCCCACTCACCGTCCTTTTTTTTTTTTTTTTTTTTTTTGTTTTTAGCATCATATAGTTATTGGCCACATTTAAAACTTCTCTGGTAACTATAATGATCTTTAACTTCACGTTCCACCTCACGGGCCCCCACTCTTTAGTTTAGAAGTGCATCCCTGTCTCCAGGTGTATGCCCGCCCTCCATCAAACGAAGGTTTTGGAGGGCGAGGACTGGCCGATGATGAAGCATGACACCAGGTGGTGTGTGAGATCAGTCCGTCACTTTTTGTGAGATGCCCTAACTCACAATAGGTCTTTAACTGTAGTAGGGCCACACTTCATTAGGAGCAGCTTTCTGTGGTAATTAAACAAAAAAATGCCCACTTTCTAAAAGTAACAAAAACAACACACATGCTAATACTGATATCTCTTTGCACACTCACTTCAAGATCACACCACACCTTTGATATGACCATATATTTTATTTTTTGGTACTTGATCTTGTATTTTCATATCTTTTTTCTTTTTTTTAAATTATCAAATTTGTAATACTCATTCGTTGAAAGAACCTTGTTATTCTCGACATTGTACACCATAGATATACAATAAAATTAAAACATACATTACATTCTTTACTCTAAAACAACAAAAACCTTTGACAATCTTACCATATATAACATAGACACATACAAAAATCTTTAGATAGCACTGGTTCTGTGATTTTGTAAGACATTAACACAAAAACACATAAAACACAAATTACACAACAGCTCCGCCCTTTTGCTTGACGGTACAATGCCCGCCTAATTAATTCTGATATCATGAGGAAAAACCAAACAGTGTTCCAATTTGGCTTATTCCATATTATCACCCTTAATGACTTTGATTAATTTCATTTTAGGAGCCACCTTGTTTGAAAGATGAACAGTCGACCCGTTTCAAACCCTAATGTAATACATTTTAACAGAGTTCTTCTCAGACTCGGAATGGCAATGACCTCTTGTATCCAAAACTAATTGTCTCTAACTTGAAGATTCTTATTACTTGAGCCACGGTCCCCACAACAAACGTTCCAACGGCATTATGATACGTGCTTCCTTCTTTCACAGGGGAATCAACAAATGATCCTTGGTGCCATATGTCACTCCATTTCGAAAATTACTTCTATTAGCGCAAACACAGATCGGGACCATTCGTCTCAATGTTGCATGTGTCCGGAAGTAATTCCCTGAAACAATGAACACAAAACTGGCGGCAAGTACACGTTCAGACACATACAACATTGAGACGAATGGTTCTGATTGGTGTTTGCACTAATAGAAGTAATTTTTGAAGTGGAGTGACATACGGCACCAAGGATCATTTATTGATATCCCTTGACAGAAGGAAGCGAGTATCATAATGCCGTAGGAAAGTTTGTTGTGGGGACCGTGCCTCAAGTCATAAGAATCTTTAAGCTATAGACAAATATTTTTGGGTTCAAAGAGCTCATGGCCATTCTGAGTCCTGAGGAGAACCCTGTTAAAAATATATTACATTAGGGTTCGAAAGGCGTCGACTGTTCATTTTTCAAACAAATGTTGTTTGACAGATTTGTACCAAGGTGGCTCATAAAATGAAATTAATCAAAGTCAATAGGGTGATAATATGGAATGACCCGAATTAAAGCACTGTTTGGTTTTTGTTCATGCTGTAAGAAGTAATTAAGTAGGGCATCGTACCATCAAGCAAAAGGGTGGGTTGTTAGTGAAATGTGTGTTTTTGTGTTTTTGTGTTAATGTCTTACAACATTTCAGAACCCGAGCTATCTAAAGATTTTTTAATGTGTTTATGTTATATATGGTCAGATTGTCAAAGGTTTTTGTTGTTTTAGATTAAAGAATGTAATGTATGTTTGAATCCTCTTGCGTCTCTATGGTGTACAATGTCGAGCACAACAAGGTTCTTTCAAACAATATGTAATACAAAGTTGAAAATATTTAAAAAAGAAAAAAGATATGAAAATACAAGATCAAGTACCAAAACATAAAATATTTGGTCATATCAAAGGTGTGGTGTGATCTTGATGTGAGTGTGAAAAGAGATATCAGTATTGGCATATGTGTTGATTTTTGTTACTAAATAGGCCTGGCCTCAATAATTATGGGCCAAACCCCTTCTAGTTGCTTCACTTTCTAAAAGTGGCATTTTTCAAACTCATAATTTAAAAACCATCTTTACTAAAATATGTTTTATTAAATTCTGAGTTCAGAAAGCCTAAACTTTATTTCTCCATCTTGTCCCAATAGGAAGTTATACTTGTAAGATATCACAAAGCATTTCCCATTCTATTCTATAAAGCAAGATAGCCTTTCAATAGTGAAAAACGAAATTGGCAGTATTTCACTATCAGGACATGTCACACACACACACCAAGTCGACATGGCAGTTAACAACTTCGCACAGACACTGAATTGGCAGGTCTGAGTTACCTTTTCAGAGCTACTCATGTGGGTGGCACCATCGGTGCTGCAAGCGCTCTAGTAACATTAGATTTACAGACCCTGCCACCCGTCAGTGCACTTTACTAGGGACTTACCAGTAAATCAAATATACCAATCAGGGAGATCCAATTGCAACAACACTTTACACAGAGAGCACTTGCACTTTGACACTGATCAGCAGTGGCAAAGTGCCTAAAGCACCTAAGCCAGCAAAAACGAAATCCAGCATAGCATTGTAAATACAGGAGGTAGAGGCAAAAAGTCATTGGAAACCACGCCAAAGATGCCAAGTCTAATACTATGCAGTTTACTAAGTGTGTCTACAGAAGTCAGCCACCTCTGTTGCACTCTCGCCACATATTATGATAGGGATTGGTATATATGTATGCACTATTTTTATAGTGCAAACGTAGCCAAAAGGCAGCAGAGTTCTGTAAAGGGTAAAAGACAAGCATAAAATAAATAGCGATAGGAGAGGTATCTGGGTTGTGGATGCAGCATTCTTTAAAAAGGTTATCTTTAACTCGTTCCTAATTAGTGCAGTGTTGGGCAGTCCTGATGGATATGGGCATGTTGTTCAAGATCCTGGGTTCATAGATGATAAAGGCCTGCTGCCTTGTTTTTTTCTTTTTTACACTTTTTATTTTGCTGTCTAATGGTGTCCTGGTTGCAGCTATGTGGAGAACCACCAGAGATGGTGAGCTTGTCTGCCAGATACGCTTGGGTGCTGGTCGTGGTGGCTTTGTAAATGTTGCTGCTGGTTTTGAAGATGGTGGGGGCTGGCAAAGGATGTCAATGAAATTTTCATCAGGATGGGGGTGATGCCATCATATATCTTCAGGCACTGGATGGAACGTGTTGCGGTGTGTAGAATACCCTTAATGGGTGCCAATGGGGCGTCTGGGAAGCTATTGAGCAGGATGTTACCACCATCCAGTTGAAAGAGTACAAGGGCTTGAACACCAGTTCTGAAGTCGCTTTTTTGAAAAAAAAATGTTTTACTTTTTTAAGAGAGTGCTGATACCAGGCTGTCTTTTGGCAATGTGTTCCTTGTGGGTGATGATGGTGTCCAGTGTGAATTAACGTGTGAAGCACAGGAGACTTTCAAGTAGAGTTGTGTATTATCAGCATATTGGTGAATCTTAATACTGTTACAAGTGAGTAGTGCTCCAAGAGGCTCCATGTAGAGCTTGAAGATGACAGGGGACACTATGGAACTCTGGGAGACTCCGCAGGTGAGAGGGCTCTTTTGGGTTCTGGAGGTGCAATTTGGAACTAATTGGTGTTGGTTGTGAAGGTAGGAATAGAACCAGTGAAGAACATTGACAGTGGATCACATTCAAGACTCCAGGGTGTGTCTGTGAGATGAATGGTCAACTCTGTCATAGGCAGGTGGGAGGTCCAGAAATATCAGGATGCAGGGATGGTAGCAGGACCATTTCTTGGTTCTGCCTACTTTTTATAGATAGTGTTCATCTGCTAACTGAAATGAAGCTTTTTGTAGGTATCTTTCCACACAAGCACTTGCAAATCCAATAGGTCTAGCTCTTTTTTTAGTGTTTGTTAATCGTTGATGAGCTCTGCGTGTGCTGTCCTAGAATGAAAATCCTATAAAGAAACAACAACTTTAACTAGAAAAATAGGGGGGGTTTAAGAAGGACCCTTTTGCTGAACATGCTCCATTAGTATAATTGTGCTGCACCATAAAAGAATAGTTTTATGTAAAGGAGTCAGAAGATAAAGGGCTCAATTTACAAAGATAAACTTCAATGTTTGGTCTAAACTTAGACCAAACGTCTACATTTACGACTTTGGAAATTCACAAAGGGCATTTACGAGTACTATCTTTATGTCCGCACTTTGGTGGAGATTGCAGTGTAAGTAGTGAACATAAAAGGTGTACCCAGGAAAATACACCATAGTATACATTTTTCACTAAGGACCAGTCTGTTGATTCTGTACGAAATCTTTGTGCGTGCATGTTTGTAAATTGTGAACAGTGGGAGGTAATCCAACATATCACCATGACAGCAAAGTAAAACAAATGAACATGTAAAGGGTATTAGTGAAAGCACTCTGTTTTATGACATCATAAAGCACTTCTTAAATATAAAAGTCGCAAATCAGCCTTTAAAATGTCACTGTCTACACAAAGTAAATACATCCCACAACACTTGTGGAATCTAAATTACATGCCAAATGTCAGTTGCATCTGCAGTCTAAAAAAGGATTGCTACATCACCAATCAAAGTGAAAACACAGTGCACCGTAACCATTCATTGAATGCCATGCCTTGACAGGCTTACTTAGTGGAAGAGAATGCACTCCTTTTTGCTATTTACTTGGCTAAGATGGTATTAGGAGAGGGAAGTATAATTTTGAAGGCTGAACTTGAAGAAATGCATGGTTATTTAGATACCACAGTGGAATGGTATGAGATTTCAAGTTCACTGCTATAAGATTTGTTATGAGTTATTATTGTTCCTTTTTTTATTTCCTATTTGGGGGCCTATTACGAAGTTGTTAGGAAGGGCTCCGGATGGGATTTGGTAATGTCGAATCTGATTCGGAACCTTTGTTTCGTACCGAATTGTACTGTTTTCCCAACAACCAATTACGATGCTCGTAAACCGTTCAAGCAGACCGAATCGGCTACGAAAGGCATCCGGACAGCCGGAGTCTTTCAAAGACAATTCATACAGCTCCATTGATACGGTTTTCAGACGAGCGATTCAGATGACCGATTCGGACAGCTGTTAAGATTTCGTTTGCCCGAGAAGAAACGGCTGCCAGAATCTTTCTTTGGGGGCCAGTTGTGGGCCCCCTTCCCCCGGAGGCATCCAAATGTGGCCTGTGGGGGTACCCAAGGGACCCCTCTTCCCAACCATGCACAATGTGGTAGACACCATGGGGTGCCCACCAAAGGGTGCAAGGGTTTCCCCAACCACCCCTTTTTTCAAAGGGAGCCTGTGTTTGTGTTCGGGACACAGGCTCCTATTGAAGTCAATGCGAGTCCTATAAAACGATGTTGGGAAGCATCGTAATCGGTCGTTCGTACTCACAGGACCTGATTCATTTGGAAACTAGTCCAGAACATATTTGTTCGGGACAGTTTACTAACGACATCGTAATCGGCCCCTTGGTGTTGAAGAGTTATATTGGATGTGCCCCACTGATCTCTGGAATGTAGTCTATTGTCTCTTGATTTTCTTTCCAGAGGTGTCCTAGAAACTCTGGCAAACAGCCTTTGTTCAACATTTTAAATCCTCTTTGGAATGTTCAAGGACTACTCCTTTCTATGTTTGCAACTTTTGTGAAGCCAGAGTTTTGTTTAGTTCATGACAACTTGTTTAGGGAACTTAAGTAGCACTGAGATTACTGTTGTCATTTGGTTAATATGGCTCTTTCTCTTTTTATCTAGACTACAGGCAATTCACCTTTAAGTGATCTTGTCAGCTCACAAAGTTGGAATGAGTGGAAGGCAGTGGGCACAGCATTCATTAACCTCCTATTAGCTAATGTTTTACTTTAGACAGGTTTATTAGGTTGTGTTTGTAAAGAATGTTATTTGCTTGATGTAGTTCCTCGAATTTTTTACTTGTTGACATCATTACTCCTGCTATGGTCTTTGAACCTGCTAAACACCTTAGGCTCATCAACTTTCCATAATATTGTGCTTTTTTCTGCACCTTATGCAGCACCCGCTACAGTGAAACCGACCACAGGTCACAATGCTGGCACAGTGGGTTTGCACCTTATTAACAACTGATCACAAATTAGATGCTTTAGAATAGCCATTCAACCACAATCACAGGGTTCACCAGATTCCTGCTTTTCCTCAAGACTTTGTAAACTTTGTAGTTCAAATCTGAAAGGATGCTTCCACCGGTAGATCCGTTCTTGCCAGATAACTGTCCTTTAAGTACCCATATTTTAAAGCACTCTGAGGTCTCTGTAAGGTAGGATACAGCACCTTACAAAGCTATAAATAATTTGTTGGGATGAGAATGTCCCCCCCATGGTATACAGCCTTTTTCCTCCAGCAGAGTGCTAGGGTGTGTATGTTTCCTGACTATTTTTTAGGCAATATCGTTATTTTAATTGTGTATGTCCACAGAGGCCCATGTTTGTTCTCGACATAGCAAGTCCTTATAGTGGACAGAGGACTACTGTCTTTCTCCTGAGTGCAGAACATAAAGCAGTGGTGCCAGCAAACTGTGTTTTTGAAATTGATAGTGTGAGCAGATCGTTTTATATGTGTTACTGAGAGTGTGGACTATAGGTCCTTGTTGTGCAAAGTTCTACTGTTATGTGTAATGCCCAGAACCTTGCACTGACATCCTGAGTATATGTCTAGTGTGCATGTATAGTATACGTGCAGCACATGCGCAGTAGTAGGGTTCTGTGTAAGTCTGAGTACTGAAGCCAGTGGGATCTATTTTGGCTACTCCTGGATTGGCAAGCACAAAATAGAGGGCAAGAACAGCTTCCACAAAAAGTGAAAGTATAGTGATTGTATTCTTGTTGCTGGAAGGTGGAGATCCAGGCACTGAAATGAGGCGAAAGGAGACGGCGCTACCTTTAGAAATTCAATGAAGATGTAACAAGCGCTGCTGATTACTTCTTCCTGAACCCTTCCATTTGGTTGATGGTAGGGGTGAGAGGTGAAACTGCAGTTTTTCTGCATATGATGAGGAAGATTCTTGGCCAGGCCTGCTCTTTTGTGTACCCTTGATAACTGTCAAACGAGGCTGATGACAGCTAGGTGGCGAAACTTCATACTTCATTGTGGCTGTGTTTTGGGTTCTCTAGTCTAGAGAGAACCCCATGGCTGCCTGCTGTGAGAAGCATTACTGTTCTTAAAGGATATGTGAAATGAAATTAAATTAAATGTGGCATTTATAAAGCGCAAACTGTCACTCCCAGAACAGCCTCCTGGTGCTATAAGATAACGAACTTCAGCAGTGAAGAGTTAAGATCTAGATGAGGGCAAGGCAAGATTCATCAGATGTTCCGTAGGGCCTTCCTAAACTGCTTTTCAGAAGTCTGAAGAGAAACTTGAGGGCAGCCACCGAGAGGACCATCCCAAACTGGTTCTGAAGCTTGGGACAGTGGATCCACATCCCCTGTCTAGAAAATGTGTTGAAAAGTGGGACCCAAACCACCCAACTTTGTTTCAAGTACTTCATGACCAAGTAAGGTAGTGCTCCGCAGACTACACAAAGGGCTGCTGGGACCAGCGTAGCCATGGCTGGTGTCTGCATGACAGCCGGTCTCCCTGACGTGTGGAATGTACCCTAAGGTGCCCAGATATGTGTCCTGTGTTTACTGTACCTCAGGACTCATATTATACCTCATTGACAAGAACTAAGGGCCTAATTATGAGGTTGCGCAACAACACGACCACACGACCTACCTGGGTATTCCTCCCGCCTTCACCGACGCCGAGGCTGCGGCCACGCCCACTCTTAGGCCACGCCTCCTCCCGCCCTCCTAGCTTCATAAGCGCTGATTGCTAGCGCTTCGTGAAGACCGAATCTCCTGAGGCGGATAGCCGGGAGAAGCACTAACTGCATTTGTCTGTGTTTTTAAACAAACTTTCTTCTGTTGCTATTTTGGGCTGTCACACGACCTACCTGGGTATTCCTCCCGCCTTCACCGACGCCGAGGCTGCGGCCATGCCCACTCTTAGGCCACGCCTCCTCCCGCCCTCCTAGCTTCATAAGCGCTGATTGCTAGCGCTTCGTGAAGACCGAATCTCCTGAGGCGGATAGCCAGGAGAAGCACTAACTGCATTTGTCTGTGTTTTTAAACAAACTTTATTCTGTTGCTATTTTGCGCTGTCACACGACCTACCTGGGTATTCCTCCCGCCTTCACCGACGCCGAGGCTGCGGCCACGCCCACTCTTAGGCCACGCCCCCTCCCGCCCCCATGGGCGTATATAGATGTGTAACTTCAGGAAGCGCAGCGGACGAGCGCAGCGGGCGCGCCGTTTGCGCGCCAAAGGCGCGCCTAAGGCGAGCCCGTCCGCGACGGGCCGGGACTAGGGGCTTTGATCCTTGGCCCGTCACTCCCTGGTACGTTACACACTTACTCTAGGGAAACTCTGTTTAAGTTTAGGTCACCACCTTGTGCTTATTGCACCATATTGAATCCTTTCCATGCCCCTTCCTTTTGTCCAGCTTGTCATCTTTCCCTTACGTCCCTCCCCTCCCTAACTAACACTGCACTATCAGACTTTCCTCCTACATGTGCCACATCCACTCCCACAGTTATTCTCTCAACTCGGACATTGATTAGCCTAAACTGCAGATCCCTAGTGAAACACAAGAGGGAAATATTTGACCTCCTTGTCTCTGAGGAACCTGCAGCTATATTCCTAACGGAGACATGGCTAAAAGATCATTCTGGTAGAAAGATATTGCTGCGGCTCTCCCTGACAACTACACCTATGTCGGCAAAAACAGAGCCTTGAAAGATGGCGGAGGAATAGCTATAGTCTATAACCGACGGTATTCTTGCAAATGGGAAGACATTGTAGTGCCTAACTGTGAGGTAGGCCTCTTCAAGCTTTCGCTGTCTCCCAACTTTACCTTTTCCGGACTGCTCATATATCGTCCCCCCGGACCAGCGAGTTCTTGGGCCACCTCCCTACCTGAGTATATAGCGCCCTTCATCCAGAACTCCACCAATTTTTCAATTCTTGGTGACCTCAACCTTCACTTAAATGACTCCTGTTGTTCCATTAGTAGAATTTTTTTACAGGACTTGGCTGCATTAAACATCACCCTACATAACACAGGCCCTACGCATATTGCAGGACATTTTTTGGACCCCATTCTTTCCAATTTAGAAACTATTGATTGTGAGGCCTCACTACCGATCCTATGGTCGGACCACCTCCTGGTAACTTTCACTATTACCATCGGTCACCAATCTAATATTCCCTCGAAATCAACTGAATCCAGACTTTCTAGAAACTGGAACAAACTGGATATAAATGAATTCAATCTCTGTCTTGAGAACACTAGACCTTCCAGGGAAGATAATTGTACTGAAGCTGCTGAGGCTGTTGACGCCTGGCTAGCTAAGGCTGCAGATGCTTGCCTACCCCAACGTATGCAAAAATATAATCTTCACCATCCGCCCGCACCCTGGTTTACAGCTGCCTTAAAAGCAGAAAAAACCATCTGCAAAAATCTTGAACGTAAGTGGCGCTTAAAATACGATCCTTGTTCAAAACAAATTTATAAAGCCGCTTTATGCAAATACCACTCTTCATGTAAAATTGCTAAAGTTGAGCATGTTAATATGACCATTCTTGAAGCAAAAAATCGCCCTAAAGCTCTCTTTAAGGTAGTTCAGAGTTTGTCGGGCGCTCTGTGTCAACCCAAACAACCTAGCCTAGATGCTGCGCAGTGTAATTCATTGACCGAATTCTTTGTAGCCAAAATAGATACCATCTATTCCAATTTTGAGAAATCTACCCCTTCCCCTTCGCTGTCTTACCAATCCACCCCTATCTTACTCACTGAACAGCTGACACTAGAGGACTCGTCTTCTACTTCAGGTCTATATACTCCCTCCACTCCCCTAGTACCCATGATCTCTTGTGATTCCAGAACTCATCTTGACGTCAGTTCTCCTTCCTTTCCTCTGATCGACACTTGGGAGCCATTGGACATCACAACTCTCTCTGACATCATTCGCAAAATTAAGTCCGGCTCTCCTCTGGACCCCCTTCCTCCCCACATACTAAACAAACTAGACCATTCTTCTCTTGCACTGATTGTGGATCTTCTTAACACCTCCCTTAACACAGCTTCAGTGCCCGCTGCATGGAAACATGCAATGATAGTACCCCTGCTAAAAAAGCCTAATGCAGACCCTAGTATCCCATCTAATTTTAGCCCAATCTCACTTCTTCCAGTTTTTTCCAAAATTATGGAAAAACACATCAACTCTCAATTGTCAACACATGTTGAGGCTAGTGGACTACTTCATCCATCTCAATCTGGGTTCAGACGTGGCTTCTCGACTGAATCCACCCTGTTAGGGGTCTCGGAAAACATCAGGGGCCGAGTTGAGAAGGGTGAAACCATGGCACTCATTTTACTTGATCTGAGTGCCGCATTTGATACGGTTTCCCATGCCATCCTTATCAATGGTGGTATCATTGGCACAGCTCTCAACTGGTTTATTAGCTTTCTTTCAGACCGCACCTTTCAAGTTTTCTCCTCGTCCTCTGCTTCTCAAACCTTTGCATCGGCGTACGGTGTACCGCAGGGTTCCATCTTGAGCCCCTTGCTGTTCAACTTGTATGTCAGACCTTTGGCTGCTATTGCAGAGCAAGCTGGGCTCACTATTTACTCGTACGCCGATGATACTCAGATCATCTATTCCCTTTCCTCTGACTCTCATTCCTCATCCTCCTCCCTCCGTACAGGTCTGAGTAACATCGCAGCCTGGATGTTGGACAACAAACTACAACTAAATGGGGGTAAAACTGAGGTTCTTCTGTTCGGTCCCAACACCACCTTATGGGGACCCCAGCATTGGCCTTCTCAAATGGGCCCTTTACCCACCCCATCTATAACTGCTCGCAACCTTGGCGTTACCTTCGATAATCAACTGTCTATGAAGAACCATGTGGTTAAAACATCATCCACTTGCATCACTATCATTAAGTGGTTGCGGAAAATCATTTGGATGCTTCCCTTGGACACTCAGAAGACAGTGATCCAGGCTCTTATTACTTCAAGACTGGACTACGGGAACATCCTTCTTCTGGGAGCCAGTAAAGAGGTGACGCGTAAGCTGCAGACAGTTCAAAACATGGCTGCGCGACTTCTCTGCAAATTACCTAACACTTCTCCTACCTCCAATGCCCTTCGTTCCTTGCACTGGCTCCGAATTGAAAATCTGACAAAATTCAAGGCCCTCTGCATCATCCACAGAATAAACTCCGGCTCAGCCCCCTCTTATCTCAACCCCTTGGCACAATCATACCATCCCTCTCGTAATCTTCGATCTTCTAATCAAAACCTACTGTCAGTTCCTAGAATCAAGAAAACCAGAATGGGTGGCCGCTCATTTGCTTGGCTGGCTCCCTCACTCTGGAATTCTCTCCCTCTTCAGATACGAACTGAACCTAACTATCTCAGGTTCCGTGGACAGATAAAAACCTGGCTATTTGATATCTAACAGTTCTCTTCTGACTCTTCCCTCTCACTTTTTGGTTTTAGCGCTGGGAAACCTACGGGTAGCTGAGCGCTTTAGAAATTTAATTATAATAATATAATAATAATAACACCGGCTCAATGCCAGCTCCGCTACGCCAAACCAGCGCAAGGACTGCAGGCCGTATCACGAGTTGAACTGGTGTTACATAAGTTTAACATGTAACACGGTCAGCGGTTCTTTGCCTTCCCCATGGCGGTGCCTGGAAAACAGGCACCGCAATGGGTAGAGCAAAAAAGTGGGGATACAGACGTGGGGCACATGTTTTGCCCCCCTAAATGTATCCCCATGGCGGGGGAAACCTGTCTGTTGCAGTTTGTTCCTACTCTGACAGCCTTTTCATGGCAGGGCTCTGCCATGAAATGGCTGGCGGAGCAGGATCTCAAAATATGCTTAGCGGGACTGTGCCAGTCCTGGCTCAACATAATGCCTTGTGGTGCTCCTGCACCACCGCCAGGGCAAGACTGTTCCCTGGAGCAGGTGGTGGTTCACCGCCCCACCATTATAATAGTTGTAATATGGCAGATGGTGGACCACCTGCGAGAGTCTGGCAGTTCTACGACTGCCAGACTCGTAATCAGGCCCTAAGCATTTTAAAAGCAGTCTAGGGTTGTATAGTAGGTAAAAATACTTGCCTGAAATGCGTCCCAAGCGATAGATTGAGATTGTCAAGCATTCCTTCCATCACCTTATTCGTTGTTCCAGTAGATGACAGATGTAGTGTGACAGGTAGGCCCAGATGTAGGTTCCATGTTCACTGTGCAGTAGGGCTCAAGCTAGGTTCACTGACAAAATATCGACCCCCGAAATATCATGATACCAAATTATTGTCCCATACTTATAATGAGAAGTACAAAAATATTTAAGAAAAATTTGTTGTAATAAATATTGTTGTATTACATTTAGGTTGGTTTGGTAAATATATATAATAAAATAATAAATATTAAAAAAAAATAGTAATATTAAATAAAAAAATAAAAATAGATTTAATATATATTAACAAATAAACTTGGTTAAAAAAAGTTAAAGACACATATATAATGCAAAAAAATAAATATATATATATATATACCAATAACATATTAAAAACATTAATAATTATAAATAATATTATTTGAAATGAACAAAACCATAATAATATAAATTATAAAACATACAATTTAATACATATACTATTCTCACTACAATTTATACAAAACTATGTAAACTATTATAGTAAATATATAAAAAAGTACTACTCCCACTTCATGCAATGCAAAAATAATAAAACATTTACAAATCTCCCTCCAGTAAATGCAACAGTAGCGAAAGTGTAGGATTGTGAAGGGGTAAAAATTAATATTTCCAGTCCAGTCAGTACAACAATAGGGAATGTGTTGGATTGTGGACAGGTAAAATGTACTATTTCCACTCTAGTCAGTACAACAGTAGGGAAAGTGTTGGATAGTGGAGGGAAAAAATTTACTATTCCCACTCCACTCAGTACAACAGTAAGGAAAGTGCTGGATAGCGGAGGGGTAAAATGTACTATTCCCACTCCAGTTAGTGCAACAGTAGGGAAAGTGTTAGATTATGGAGGGGTAAAATTTACTATTACTACTCCAGTCAGAACTATAGTGAGGAAAATGTTGGATTGCAGAGGAGTAACATTTACTATTCCTACTCCAGTCAGTACAACAGTAGGGAAAGTGTTGGATAGCGGAGGGGTAAAATTTACTATTCTCACTTCAGTCAGTACAACAGTAGGGAAAGTATTGGATTGCGGAGGAGTAAAATTTACCATTCCCGCTCCAATGAGTGCAACAGGAGGGAAAGTGTTGGATTGCGGAGGGTTACATTTAATATTACCACTCCAGTCAGAACAACAGTAGAGAAAGTATTGGAATGCAGAGGGGTACAATTTACTATTCCCACTCCAGTCAGTACAACATTAAAAACAAACAAAATATCTTAAACAAAATAATTTTTTTTAAAACAAAGTAAATAACACGAGCACAAACAAACCTTCAAATATATTTAATATAAAAAATAAAAACATGTTACAATGTTGAATACATATCAAAAATAACTACAAATATTATTATAAAATTTAAAAAATCTGTTCATACAAATATTTTCATTTAGAAATTATATATGAAAAAAAATATGTATTACATACATTTATTTTAGTTTCTTCCCACCCTATAACTCCACAAAACTCACAACCTGAACCTTAAACTTAACTTTAAAAATCTAAATATTTACATTATTAACATAAACATTTATCAACAGACTATCATTCATTAAACATTAATTAATAATCAATTATAATTATTTTACTTCTCTCAATATACCCCTATTTGAAAATTAATTACTGATTATTTAAAATTAATTTACTCCCCACCCCATACCCCTACAAAACCCACAACTCACATCTACAATATTTTTTTTAAACTAAATTGCACAATTAACATAATTAAATATCAGTTAAATGAATAATATTAATTAAAAACTAAATATTAATTATTTAGCATGAATTAAATTCCTATGAAATAAACTCCAAAACCCACACCTAAAATTTAACTTTAAAAATTGTCAATTAAACAAACTAAGTATTTAACTACTAATTATTAATTAATTTAAATTCATTTACTACCCACCCTTAACCCCTATCAGCTGCACAACTCGCACCTTAAAAAATAATTCATTACCCAATCAACATAATTATCAATTAGTTAATTAATAGCTAATTAATCATTATTAAATTGTGTTTATTTCTTACTGTTTACCCATATAAATCCCACAATCTGTACATAAAGTTAACATAAAAAATTAATAGCATAATTGACATCATCAAATATCAAATACATGATGAATATATTATAATGAAATTACTTCCCACCGTATACCCTCTAAACCCACAACCCGCTACAGCACTAAAAACACAAAAATATATTACATTTGATTTAATAACTACTAAAAATGTAACAATTATATTAAAAAATATTAAATATAATTATACAAAAAGTTTACCCATATACATTTAAAATATATACTAAAATACATAACAATAATCAAAAAATGATATTTTAAGCAACTATGGGGCATATTCACAAGCCCCTATCGTCACCACAACGCCACATTCAGTGACGTTGTGATGGCGACACGGGCATCACCTTATTCACAAGGCAGTGTTTAGCCACTTAACCTGGCTTAACGCTGCCTTGTGAATAAAGCACCCTTTCACGCTCTATTTAGCGTGAAAGGGGAGGGTAATGGGTGTTGTGGTGGGGGTTTCACCGCAACACCCATTGATTTTGATTTTGACGTCGCTCCCTATTCACAAGGGCAGCGTGAATAGGAACTACTAATGAACAGTGGTATAATGCTTAGGTATTTAGATATATATTAGGTATAGGCTACTTATTGAGCATTTTTGATTAGTTTAGGTTACCACATTTGTCCGAGAAACACGTTACAAGATGGCGCCCAGTGGAATTTCTATGGGCATTTGTTAATATATGCCCTGTGTAATCAGCGACACACTTTAATATAGGTTTTACTATGAAATAACACTGTGTGTAATATGAGTTGGGAGTTTTGGGGAGCTGTATAACAAGTACTGAGGTTAGAGTAATTATTTTGCTTTTGGACATCGATATTTTAAGATGGCCACCAAGAAGTGAGACATGGCTTTAGTCCTTTGTCTATTTTGATTATCAGGTTGTGTGAATGAGACTTGATTTTTGCCCTCTCTTCATTTCAATAAATTGATTAGTGGAAGTTTGTATTTAAGCAGCTTCGCATCGCTTCTTTCTGTGTTCTCTTACTCGAGCTACACGGAGGGCGACGTTTGATACGAGACCGTCAGACTCACGGTAAGAGTGGGACTAGGTTTGGGTGATGTGTTTGTCTTGTAGTATGATAACTGTAAAGACATTTTGGGTAACTGATTTGGTGTGTTAGCATTTGAGATTGAATGGTGGTTGACACCAAGGGGCCCATTAGGATGGCGGGAGGACCGGGACCGGCCGCCAGTGGAACGGCGGTTCCGCACCGGCGATTAGGATGCCACTGTCACCGTGGCGGTGGCATCCTCTATTCCCAACATTGTGTGAGCACCGCCTGCCACAATGCTGGGAATGCACTGTGTGCATTGGCATGCACAAGGTGACAGGCACCATGCGGTGCCTGCCACTTTGTCCGTGCCAATGCAGGGGGCTACCCCCATGTGCCCCCCCCACGGGGTGGCGGGCGGGGTATGATGTAGGGCGGATCGCCAACGCCCGCATGGCGGTGGCGATACGCCCTACATCATAATAGACCCCTTAGTATGCCGAATAATGATGTGGCATACAGTACAGGATTTAACAAATGTTTCCTGCTCGATTTTGGAATATATACATGATTATCACTGTATTAACCATCACGCTATATGTGGTTTGGCTCTACTTTTCATGAACTTTGATTGTGCCAACCGCATATAATGGGAGGCATTGGTTTGAAGAGCCTGTGATACTGTGAAAGTATATTATGGACGACACACTTTGAAGCAGTGTTTTATGTTGTAGAGGGTCATAAGAGATATTCTGGTCGTGAATTTTGGCGAAAGAGATAACAAACGTAACATGATATGTATTTCTGTGTGTATGGAATGATCTGCCAGATGATTCTAGCGAGGGCTGACATGTTGGCTTACGGTACATATAAAAGGAGGGAGTGGAGAGGGAAAGTGTCCACAAAGTCACAAGGGGCGGATTCAATCTCCCCACCTATAGTTAATAAACAAATAGAATCCACCCATATAAGATAGGTGAAAAAGTAGAAAAGAGGCCTGGAATTGAATGTGTTTCCTACAATGGTGGGAAGCACGTAGTGTTCTTTCAATACCCCTCACACACCAAAAAGGCCCTTGGTGTCATGCTTCATCATAGGGGTCTTCGCGTCCCTCTACGGAATGCGGCGTGCTACTAAACAGCGGGTATGCGGGAGCACTGATGTAATCACTATGTGTGGTGTGTGAGGGTGGTGAGTGAGTGATAGGGTCAGGAGTGAATGGTAAGTGAGTGTTAAAAAATACCTGTCATGTGAGGGCTACAAAAAATTGTAATATGCCTCCGTGCTGGTATTGTTAAAATAGTGTGATGGAGGGTTTGTGTATTTAATGTACATAACCTCCTGCGTGCGTCGACATGTTTTGAAGCCTAAAGCTTCTTCTTCAGGACGGGTGCACAGATCCCTACCCTACTCACATGTGACAGTCTAATACCGTCTCTACATAAATAATATTATGTGTAGAACATAGCCAAATGTGCCTACTATGGTAATTGGCCTGGAACAAGGTGAATACCTTCAATGTCAACCTGAAAAAGAACACAAAAGTACAAAATGGGGTATTAAATAGGTGGAGGTACTCTTGATGTGGAGATCGTGACCTGTAAAGGTGAAATTACACAGTGTTTCAAGACTTAATTGTCATCCTATTGGTGTCAGTGAAGTGCCCTGAAAAAAAGGAAGACAAATACTGGACAAACCAACACTTAACATAAAACACACACTCTATATTAATCCAATTGGTCACTGTAGTACTTCCCAAGGGATGGTACAAACAAGTATAATGGGGTGAAAGTAGATTGAATGCATACTTGCTAAAATGAAGCCAGTGGCATCATGAGCCTGTGAAAACGGAGAGGACCCTGTGCTTAATAGCACTCTGAAAGGATAAATCTGAAAAAACTGCATTGTAGGAGATCATCTCTAAGTTAGGCTGAAGGTGGTCCTGCTGGAAAACAGCTATGCCGTACTTACATGAGTAGTGGTACTACCTGCTACAAAGATCCCTTCCGCGGATCCGTCGTGAATGAGGAGTCGGGAGGGTGCAGTATTTATACTGTCTTAGATTGCCAAATAGTTCCCGCCACTTCGAGGGCGTACGTGCCAGTGAGTGTGCTCAACGAGTTTGGGCACCGTGGACCGTGTGGGTGCCGAGATCCCCAATACCCCAGGACTCCGGCCTCCTCTTGCGTAGCACAGGACCCTGACCAGTGGGGAAGTTGTGCTTTGGCCCGTTTACGAGCCAACCACTCTACAGCAATTGTGCCAAAGACCAGCACCCTAGCTTGCCCCGGTGGCCCGTGGGCTCCCTTTTACGTGCGCCAAATTGCTGCCTTCCGCGGTCCCTTGTCTCTCGACTTGTGGGCCCTGGCGGAGGACAATCTTCAACTTTAAGAGTTCCTCTGGTTGCTCCAGGCCTGCTCTCCCGTCTCCTTGAAGGAGAACTCTCACAGACCTCGTGGGTCTGCACCAGTAGCTGATTTGTTCATCTTGCATGGGTTGCGGTTGCCAAGGCTTAGTGGATCCAATCCGGATACTAACACCGCAGCGACCCTCATCCGACGTGGGACAGTCGCCCTCCTGAAGCTGGCCTTCCTTGAAGCCTCCCGGAGCCCGTGGCTGCAGATCCAAGCTACACCTCTTTCCACTTGAAGCACCCGACATCGAAGGGCTCTTTGCTTTGAGCCTCCTGGTCACTTTGCCGTGACCCAGACTTTGTCCCCTCTGCTTTCAGGTTCTTCTCTGCAATCTTCATATCTTTGATCTTCACGGCATCATCGACGCTTTTGGCTAGCAGAACTTTTGAACATTTTCCCATAGAAAATCAGCCCGCGACCCGACACCAGAATCGACCTATGCACCCGGCTTCCCTGGGGCAGGTAACAGTGGTACCTCGGTAATCTTGTGGTAGTGGGCTCCTCAAAAGCTTAAGTCTAAAGTTTTAACTTTGTACTCCTGCTAGAAGTATTTTTAAACTGTTTATGTCCAACCGCGACATTCTCCATAGGCTGTAATAGAGATCCCGATAGCAGCTTCTTGAACTGCACGCGCCTCCCGTGGGTCCCCTTCCTCATAACCAGGGGTGGATTCTTAAGGGGCCAGCGATCCTGAATGCCCTAGGCATTGCCTGTAGAATTGTCGTGGTTCTTCTACCACTTTTTTAGTATATGGTTTGGTCCCCCCCTGGGGCCCAATGTTATTAGTGCAATTTATTGTGTCTATCAATGCTTGTTTGATATTGTAACTTTGCCACAGCTTCATAAAGAGACTGTGGGATTCTGTCTAGAATAAATACATATATTTTATATATATACCTGTGTGGGCTACTCTTTCATTTGATTATTCAAGAGGTTATTATGGTAAAACAATAAGCTTAACACTCCTTCAAGACTTAGTCTGAAGGCTGCTCTCCACAGCTACCACTAGGATAGCTTTCTTTAAAGGTTGTCTTAAACCTATCATCAATAAGAGTCGAATTGGACTGGTGCAAGGTGTCCCTATAACTAGGAGACAGCATATGCCAGGCCAACTTCTCACAATACCATTTTGTCACTTTCATGTGTGCTGCATAAAGCAGCACACATGACAGTGGGAGAACTGCATTTAGGATTGTATATGTGCAGGAAGGGACACCATCCTACACATAAACAATCCTCCCCTGCACTCAGACACTCTGGCCCTCTGGTGCAAGGGTGCCTGTGTTGGTGCCAAGTTGTTAAACTTAGTGCCATCGCAAGGGGGAAACGCAAGGCTGCACCATATCCTTGTGAATATGGTGCAGCCTTGCGTTTCCGAAGTGGCGGAGAGAGAGGCTTTAAGTCAAGAAGGCTAACTCCTCTCTCCGCCACTTCCTTGTGAATATCCCCCTATATTTTTGGAAATGATATTAATTACTTTGATATTTTAAAATCAATATTACTTACCTTAAAATCGATATTCTTGACAACGATATTCTTGCTGACGATATTTCAATATCACAATATTTTGGACACAATATTTTGGTATGGCGATATTTTTTTTGATATTTTGTCTGAATACCCTCAAGCTATACCTTACTGATGAAACCTAAGTAGGCCAAAACCTGTCTGGGGTTGCTTGTGTTCCCATCCAGAGGGGACCTGTCCTGCCAGTTTGGGCTGGACTGTTCCTATTGGAACAGGGTCAAGACAGATTTGCATATGGCAGGTCTCAATGTAGAGCGACATGATGGTGCAAAACAATGGTCTGGAATTCAGCCCCAAGTGATAGCAAAATGCAGCTCATAGATATCCACAAGCAGTATTCAGCCAAGGCTGTGTTCAGCCTATCACAGATGTGTGAAACTAATGAAACACTTCTCACCTTACAAGATAGGTTTCTTGTTTGGACGTATGTATCTATGTGTTGACTAGTGTGATTATCAATCAATCAATCAATCAATCATGGAATTTGTATCGCACGCTACTCACCCGGAAGGGTCTCAAGGCGCTTGGGGGAGGGGGTCTGCTACTGCTCGAATAGCCAGGTCTTGAGCTGTTTCCTGAAGGCGAGGTGGTCCTGGGTCAGCCGCAGGTGGATGGGCAGGGAGTTCCATGTCTTAGCCGCCAGGTAGGAGAAGGATCTTCCTCCGGCGGTGGCTCTCTGGATGCGAGGAATGGCGGCGAGGGCGAGGAACGCGGATCGTAGCTGGCGGGTGGGCGTGTAGAAGGTCAGGTGGTCGTTGAGGCCCGGTCGTGGAGGGATTTGTGTGCGTGGGTGAGGAGTCTGAACGTGATTCTCTTGTTGACAGGGAGCCAGTGCAGGTCTCTCAGGTGGCTCGAGATGGGGCTGCGTCGGGGGACGTCCAGGATGAGTCGGGCGGAGGCGTTCTGGATACGCTGGAGTCTTTTCTGCAGCTTGGCTGTGGTTCCGGCGTAGAGGGTGTTTCCGTAGTCTAGTCGGCTGGTGACGAGGGCCTGGGTGACCGTCCTCCTGGTTTCGGTCGGGATCCATCGGAAGATCTTGCGGAGCATGCGGAGGGTGTGGAAGCATGATGAGGAGACGGCGTTGACCTGTCTGGTCATCGATAGGGAGGAGTCCAGGATGAAGCCTAGGTTGCGTGCGTGGTCCGTTGGCTTGGGTGCGGTGCCTAGGGCCGGGGGCCACCAGGAGTCGTCCCATGCGGAGGGTGATGGTCCAAGGATGAGGACTTCTGTCTTGTCTGTGTTCAGTTTCAGGCGGCTGATGTTCATCCATTCGGCGACGTCTTTCATCCCTTCGTGTAGGCTGGCTTTGGCGGTGTCGGGGTCTCTGGTGAAGGAGAGGATGAGCTGGGTGTCGTCGAGCCAATGTCACAATCATATACAGTATAATCACTCTACGTATATTTTGCACCAGAAAAGCTAAAAAATAAAAATCTGTAGATACAAGGTTGTGTACGAATTCTGATTTAGGACCTGAGGAAGAGGTTCCCGCCTACAAAGCCCCTCCTAGTTCTCTGAGAAGACTGACTGCATGCCTCTATGCAGACCTTGTCAATGCTATAGAGTTCGGAAGAGCCCAAGCAGCCCCTGCCCATTCTCCTCACTTCTAAAGGGTCATAAGGTAGTAGTGAGAGGCCTTAGGGGCTAAGAAAGAGCTTCAGAGAGTGAACAAACCCCTGGCAGGCACAACCGCCACACCATAGATTTCGATTGAAATTGACTTTCACAGATTTCTGAGAAAAGCTTTTGTTTTACCTTAAATTCCCATCCCAACTTTAGGTGTTCTTCATTTAGTGTGGCACTTTACTAATTATTTCTTTAATTGAATCTGGTTTGGATATTTAAGGTTTTTATTCCTTTGACTGCTATGTTGTTTGGATTAGTTTGCTAAAACTTTGAATGCCTTTTCTATAGCTTCCCAATTTGCATCAGGACGTTATCACCTGAGTGACCACATGCTACCCTCTAAGAAACGTGTTCATTTTGTCTTTTTTGGGAATGTTATGTAGTGTGAACTCGACCCAAAGGTATTGGAGCTATTAAATGAGCACCGACTACATTACACAAGGACACATTCCATTGTTTTGGGCACAGAGAGAATAAGTGATTTGCCCAGAATCACAGGATGTTGACCCGACGTGCATACTGCAATCTAGTTCCCCAGTCCCATAGTCAGTAGCTCTGGCGTAATAGCCACAGCATGTGTCTTTAGGTTTGGGCAATGTGGGAGCTCACCCACAACTCACATCCAGTCTATGGCATCTCTCGTTCATAGTCTAATTTCCAGCTTTGAAGTTAGGGACACATAGGATTTTAGTTGCCCTATTCATGCTATTATTACCAAAATATATTTCATATTTTTAACAATTAATAATAGCTGCGACAGATAATGAACAAGAAACAGGACTGGGAGTTAACAAGGGCCAAGTTTGGGAAGCAGGCCTGTTTCTCACATTTTTTAATTCCTGGAGAGTAAATAGAGAAATAGAACGCGTTTCGTCATTGTGGCTGCTGTGACAGTTGAACACGAAGTTTTGGGGATCTATCCCCTTGACCTTTTTCTTTTTTTGTTGCAATATGTGTCAAGACCGCCTGAGTACATTAACTTTTTGACAGCCTTTCGACCTAATTAATGTGAGCTCAGAAGAATAGAAGTTCTACCAGTGGATGTCTGACGAAACACTGTTGTTTTTAGCCTTCCAATTGCTGTTCTTTGTTCCTCCATTATTTTATGTATTTACTTAGAACTTTATTCGAGGACCAGGTATCCATAAAAGTGCACCATAAAATACGCATGCATAAAAACAATGTGAACAATAGCCTTGGATACCAACTACCGCAAAGTAACAGACGGACAGTACATCAAGCGTTATAGAAAGTCTACACAGGGTTCATAAACCCACGAGCTCGCATCGCTGCCCTCAAGAATGTACCAAAATAAATTATCACTTCATCAGCCATAACTTAAAAGAATACATTTGAAGCTTCTCTAAAGTTGCTAATATGATGCATGTGTTAAAAAAGGAACCAGAAAATGTCTTGTGTACATGATATAATATCCACAGACAAATGTGAAATGCAGCATCGTTTGGGCAGGCTTCCCATCTCAGGGACATGAGAGGGAATCAAGATTAGAACTGTAGCCCAATGGGAAACATAGCATATATTTCAGTGCGCCTGCCCTGTAGTGGAACAATAAGCTTAGTTCCCAATGCCCCATTGGCCTAGTCATGTGACCCGCAATCTAGACTGAAGATACAGAGGTGTTTATTTACAAGCCACTTGCGCCGCCAGTGCGTCACTTGTAATATGGGAAAAAGAGACATACCGGCGTCGCAAAGGGCTTGTAAATAAGTCCCAGAGTTCATAAAAGCGGCCACACTTGTCTTTCGCCTCTCTGTAGACGTTCTTTCAGTATCAGCTAAATCATACAGGGCCTGGCACAGCTACTTTTTGTTTACATTTAGGTGTGATTCTGGGTCCGTAAATTCCTGCTGTAAATTGAATAAGTACAGATTAGATTCCACACTGGCAAGCCAGGGGATTTCACAGCCTTTGTCGCAACTGAGGCAGTCCTTAATAATATATCTAGTAAGGCTCGCCTCCTTCTTTTCCCAAACAGACATCAATAGTGCGGGTGGCTGGCCTATGATGTAGTCTTCGATATACGGAATACCCTGTTCTCTATGACAGATTAAGTTAGAGGAAGAGATGTAAAAGTTACTTACCTTCGTTAACGTAATATCTGGTAGAGACACAGTCTAGCCGCAGATTCATTAACTTTTGAATTCTCCTCAGGTGCTAGGCAGGATCCACAAATATTGTCAGTAGTACCTCTGCAGCCCGGGGGATGGTGTTTTTAGAGACAATAGATGTGATGTTCGTTAAAAAAGGATGGAGATTATTCACGTATAAAATAAATAAAAGTGGTGCCAAGACACAGCCTTGTCTGACATCACGGAAGATGCCTACGTCAGGCGTGACCTCCCCAGCTGTGGGTACTCCAATCCTAACCCTCATGTCGTTGTGCAAATATGCAAGAAAGTGCATGAGTGCTTCATCCAAACCCTGTGAGAGAAGATTTGACCGCAGCTTTGAGCGATTAATGCAGTCAAACGCTGATGTCAGATCCATAAAAGCCAAATACAGAAGGGATTGTGCTTCCCAATTGTAAATTTCCCAATGATTAAAGATAAATTTAAACATTGCTCCGTTGTGCCAGCTCGGTTCCTAAAGCCACATTGACACAGATACAAAATGGACTTTTCCACTGCCCACTCTCTTATTCTATTATAGAGGACTTACCACCTATTCTTTGACTGATGGCGTCATCCACCTCACTCAAGGTCACTTCAAATTCCCCATAGATATGCTCCTATATTGGGGTGCTTTAGGCTTGAGTAGCGGCATACATTTTGCTAACATGGGTTACCCAGGCATCACTGGCGATATGGCAGGTTGTTCCTTCATTGATATAGTATCCACCCACGCAGTTAAAGCTTTTGGGGTACTCTATCATGTGTTCCGCGAACCTCCACACTCCTGGTTTGGGATGATTTTTTCTTTGGGAGCTGAAGATGAAAAACTGTCAGGTGTTTTAAAACCCCAAACTGTGTTTACCCAGAGACAAGCAAAGGTTCTGCGTGTATGAACCTACATTAAAAGACATGTTGCTTTTCTTCATTAAAAAATGATGTACATTATAAGTGGATAGCATAAATGAGGTGAGAGATTACAGCCTCCATAGCCCAGGTGACAGAGAGGAAAATGGCATGAAACATACAAGAGAGGAAATGTTGTCAGGAAATAAGAATCATCAAATTGACAGTGTGGGCGATATTGGTGCAGAGTTCTTTCTGACCTTATTTTCCTGCAGCGTGCTGTCCCCTGGCTGTACCTACTATGCTTGCAGTAGAACACTCTCCTCAGGTCTGTATCCTGGACTACAGACTGCTGGATCTAATTTTAAGCTTTCTTCCCACCTTTCCTTCCTATAGCCAGCCAAGGCTACAACTGCTGTGGTCACTGTGCATAAGAAGTGCTCTCTTCATGCACTAGGCCCACTAGTCTACCCCGTCTAGCTGCATACTTGAAAGAGTTACTTCATCAAAAGGAGGTGAGGTGAGGGACTAGATAATTGATCTCTGTTTAGGAGGGGCAGCTTCACTAGGGTCCTAGGTCTTCTCCTAAGGGTGAAGAGTAAAGAGCAGACCCTCCATTGTGAAAGGGCAGGAATGCACCGTATTTATGAAATACAGTGATTCCTGTCCTTTCCCCTTGCGCTGGCACTCAATTTGCCACCTAGCACTAATGCAGGCACCCTTGCACCCTAGTGCAAGGGTGTCTGTGTTGTATGGAGGATTGTGTTTGTGCAGTAAAAAGAACCTTCCTGCACAAAAACAATCCTGAGAGCCGTTTTCCTCATTTTATGTGTGCTGCAGAATAGAAAGAGGAATAAACGAGGTGAGATACAAACATTTCTCCTTCTTACACTTGCTCTGGGGAGGTGTAAGTTTTTCGCACTGACCCAGGTTTATGTGATTAAGTAAATCTTGGGCAGCATCAAAATCCTTTGGTGTTGCGTGGGAAAACCCACCACAATGGAATGCTTCCCTGGCACAGAGTAAGGTGATGCAGCAATTTGTGCTGCGTCGCCTTACTTAGGATTTATGAGGCCACTCAAAGCTACGCTGGGTGGCTTTTCATGTCTTCATAAATCCTTATTAGAGCCCTGAATCACGCATGTACCTCATTACGTGGTACAATACTGATGCAGGGATCTCTTAAATAAGCCCCTAAGTAAACAGAAGCCCAACTTCCTCTAGGGGGAGAGTATAGACAGGAATCAGAAATAAAATATAATGGCTTCAGGTGATTTGTTCAGGTCTCCCCACGTTGATATGGAATGCATGAAGTAAGTGTGCCTCACTAATATAAAAGAGAAAGAACTGTAGAGGTATAAGGAATTTAGTGACAGTGAGCAACAGATAAACCGTTGTGAGGCAGATTCATGCACCAAATACACTTTGCGCAGATGAACAACCGGCACTTAGTATAACTGATAAAATGTTTTTAGTTCTCCTAAAAGGGAAGGAATATCATTAGGCATGGAACATGAACAACCAATGATTCTGTATATACGCAGTGCTCAGTGATCCATGTTCTCCAGTGTTTTCCTCTCAGGAGTGAATTACTGGTCTCCAGAGTTTTTCGATTGCGTGGTGTACGATGTAATATATGTTGTACATTATATTTTGTTGTGACATCACTTTCACGAGCACTGCGCAGTTCTCACCTTGTGGTACAACCTTATATTTAATGCTGTTGTATTAGAATTCTTGAATATAGTTTTGTTTTGGCTAAGTGGTGTATTGTTGTAAGTCACCACATAACTTGTTATGAAAAAGCTTTTGGGTGTTAAAAAATATGGGGCCATATTCACAAGGAGCTATCGCCGAATTAACGGCACTTTATCGCAGCCAAAGTCGTGATAAATAAAAAAGAAGAGAGGGAGAGAGAGAGAGAGAAGAAGAGGAAGAGAGAGAGAGAAGAAGAGTGGGAGAGAGAGAGAAGAAGAGAGGGAGAGAGAGAGAGAGAGAGAGAGAGAGAGAAGAGAGAAAGAGAGGAAGAGAGAGAGAGAAGAAGAGTGGGAGAGAGAGAGAAGAAGAGAGGGAGAGAGAGAGAGAGAGAGAGAGAGGGAGAGAGAGAAGAAGAGAGGGAGAGCGAGTGGTGTATTGTTGTAAGTCACCACATAACTTGTTATGAAAAAGCTTTTGGGTGTTAAAAAATATGGGGCCATATTCACAAGGAGCTATCGCCGAATTAACGGCACTTTATCGCAGCCAAAGTCGTGATAATTTTACCTCCCCATTCACAAGCTGGTGCTTACAGCCCACACCACCAGTTTACCCGCGATGGCAGCCGCAAAAAAAATCGCCACAGAGGATCCCCGCAACTATCGCTAATGAGATGCAGAGTAGGCGTTCCCGTGCCAAAAGCCGCGACAACACCACACCTCAACATTCTCAATGACCAGCTCGATCGGCGATAAGAACACAAAACCGACGATAAGGCGCGTTAGCACCAGGAAATCTACACCTGCTATGACCTGGTGTTAAGTTGGACGGCAGCCAGCACCACAAAAGGGAGACCAGCCCAGGGCCACATCGGAAGGGCAACAGATGCCATGGAGCCACACATCATGTGGCCCGGACACCCAAGAGGGCCACAACACCCACCGACACCACCCCCCAGACCCCCCGTCCCTGGCACCTCCCCCAACAAAGACATGCCACATCAGCTACACAAAACAAGCATTTGCAATGCAATAGGTCTCGCATTTGAGAAAGTTTGAGTTTTTGGCATTGTAAATTTTATTATTTACTTCTTTTTAGTCGTTTTAGTGAATTGGATGTATGTTGTTTGTAGGGTTTTTTTGTGATTTGCATTAGACTTTTTAGTTGTGAATTTGTAAGTGGTTGGATTGTGTGGTATGTAGTGTGTTTGTGTGGTGTAAATATGTGATATGGTGAATAGATAGGGGTGAGAGCTGTATAAAATAGTTGCAAAGTAAGAATGAGAGGGATAGGCAACTTGTGTATGAAGTGGTAAATGATCTGTAGACAACATGGTATTAATAGTGTGTGAGAAAGAGATAGAAGGGGAGAGAATGCCATGGATGTATGAAGAGGCTGTGGTTGTGTATGTAGAAGATAGTGAAAGAAGAGGAGGAGAGTGAATTTGAAGAGGCACAAAAAACGCTCACAAATGCAAAAGATTATGGTTTTGTGTACTATATGTACACAAAAGGACAGTTGAACACACGTACATACACACTTACAGAGGAAAAAGTTGTCATGCTTACACATACGGTCATATGTACACACAGGGACACAAGCATGCACCCAGCAAGCATACATGCAAGGTTATTTGCAGTTGTTTCGTTGTGCGGGTCCACAACCAATGATCAACGCTTCAGTGCTTCCCGGCGGGGTTCACGCTACACAAATATCTCTATATAGAGAAAGCGTAGGTGCAGGCATTCATTGACACAAGCAATAGGCATAAAGGGTGCTATACGCAGCACCACTTCACACATACACCCTAGTACAGGCAGACAGGGGCATACGTAACACATATAAGGACACATCCATACCTGCCACATTACCTTAGACCACACGTGAAACGTTCAACCACTCCTATAATCTTGGCCAACAACAATTTACATGCTGGAGTTTGATAAAATAGCAAGCACATTCCCCAGTTTTCCCAACTACAATGACAACAAATGTCTCCTTGTTAGATATACATTCCCACATCTATTCAAAGGACATTGCTAATGAGTCATTTAGAAGAGATTGGTAGTGAGCAGTGACACAGAAGCGAAAATCATCTCTTGAACCCAATGCAGCGGTTGAGCAGACCATCACTACCTGCAGAACACAGATGAAGGTGCCGGTTCGACTGAACTTGGAGTGTCTCAGTTTCATTGTGAGCAGCTGGAAAACTTGTGGCAGAAGCTGGAAGTGATGCAGATTCGAGGGAATCTATTGAAAGTTGTCAAAGCACCACACGGAAATACCTGCTCACATGTATGTGTTACAAGTAGCAGCAGGCTTGGCAACTCTTAGGGATGTGTAAAGGGCTGAAGCACTGTATAGATTCAACCTCAGTCACTGGCAGATTACTGCATTTGTCAGCAGTGAGTGTTCAACTCGCTGAGCCACCCGGCAGGCCAAAAAACAGCAACTCCAGCCCTAGTAAGATCTCGCTGTGACAGAAAGAAGGTAAAACAAGCGAACTGGAAGGACCACGGCCGCCTGGACACAGTACGTAGTGGGGATGTCTGGTGGACTGCAGAGGCTAAACTAGAGGCAAGACAATGCGTCTTATCACACAGAAACACCCATGCATTCACCTCAACGAGGCACGGTGAGCTCTTACAGATGGAAAAGAGGCAAAATAAAGTCTCTTAAGTCCATTCTGCTGCAGAGGAGCCTTCTCTGAATACTATCTGCAAGGTAGCACTTGTACGAAGTGTGCCATTGAGCAGCAGATGTGAGCCTTCTGGCAAGACTCTCATGTTCCCTCTCACCCCCTCCAAACCAGACAAGCCACAGTGTAACCCTTGGAAGGGGCAGCTGGGCGATGGGCGATCTAAACACGGGGCAGGCTTTCATCTACTTCCAGCTGCTGACCTTGGATACAACACTTCCATAGTAATTCAACATCTGTGACCACACACTGGAAGGTCAGAACAATACATATCAGAGATGAGTTCATGCCTTTCACAAAGACTTCAGGTCCGTGCCCTCGACAGACGAGCCCTGATTCTAAGAAACAGAGGCCGGGGAGGAGGATCTGGAGTAAGAGGTGGTTCTGCTGATAGCGCCTGAAGCGCTGCCGGATGCTGTCTCTGCTGGACATAGGAGCAGGGCGGCCAAACAACCCATAGGCTATGGGGCTTTTATGTTCATTCATTTATAACACAACACATTCATCCCACAGGAGCCTCTTTTAAATAAATGAACTTCAATAATGATCGTTGTTTTGTTTTTAGATAAAGATGAAAAGGGTTTATACAAATACATCCACTGCAGGCTGGAGACGAAGAATAACAAACAGAAGCACGTCACACCAAGCACCAAGCTAAAGTATGCCCCGGATCGAAACAAAGAAAACGCTGCACCACACCCATGCATTCTTTAAAAGCTTGGAGAATGGTAAAATGTATGTGCCTGAGGGGAGCAAAGGGGAAGAGACAACTAGATGGCGCCCCCACCCTCACCTGGAACTCCACAGTCTGGTAGGTAGCCCCGAGTCCCACTGTATCCATGTCCAAGCAGGGGGGCGACGCTGAGGAACGGTGGTCGGATACAACTATTGTGTTTACTTTGTGCATGGAAGCATAGTGCCCTGCTCGTAAACTTACGAGGAAGAGCCGGCCGAAAGCCTGTGGTGTGGCACCCAGAACAGCCTTGAACAGAGGAGCTTGACGGGGCGGGAGCAGCTCGGCCACAGCAGAGAATCCATTACTGTCGGGGAAGAGGAGAGCGTGTCACCCAGTGTCAGATGAAAAGCCACCGCACACACAAAATAAAAAAACATTACCATTGGGGAAGAGGGAGAGCGTGTCACCCAGTGTCAGATGAAAAGCCACCGCACACACAAAATAAACAAGCATTGGCCACCCGCGAAAGTGAAAGCAGCGCGACTGACGAGGAAAGGCGGAGGAGCGTGAAAGCAAAGTTGGTACTGCATGTAAGAAACGAAAGGACATAGGAAAGACAAGCATTGTGGTGTGGCACCCAGAACAGCCTTGAACAGAGGCGCTTGACGGGGCGGGAGCAGCTCGGCCACAGCAGAGAATCCATTACTGTCGGGGAAGAGGAGAGCGTGTCACCCAGTGTCAGATGAAAAGCCACCGCACACACAAAATAAAAAAACATTACCATTGGGGAAGAGGGAGAGCGTGTCACCCAGTGTCAGATGAAAAGCCACCGCACACACAAAATAAACAAGCATTGGCCACCCGCGAAAGTGAAAGCAGCGCGACTGACGGGGAGGGGCGGAGGAGCGTGAAAGCAAAGTTGGTACTGCATGTAAGAAACGAAAGGACATAGGAAAGACAAGCATTGGACGCGCGAGACGTGGGGGTGGGGGAGAGAAGTAGGAGTTCTAATGAAAATGGTGTGAAATAGCAGCAGGGAAGGGGGCGGAGAGGGGCTACGAGGGAGAGCGAGGTAAAGCCATATGGCTGCTTTGCGCGCGTGCACGCCTCGTGCACTGTAGCTCTATGCCAGGGGAAGCACTTTAAAAAGCCACTTACAAAATATCTCAAAGAGACAGCTTTCGCTGTCTCAGCGAGACCTAAACATGTACAAAATATTCTGCATGATGTCGCACAATCACAACAGTTGAAATGCATGTGTCGTCACAGAAATGAGCATCGCACATTTACTTTCGAAGCAACAAATACAACTTTAATGAAATGAACACCGAAATTAGATGAAGACACATGGCGGCTCCCCGCCAAACAGTCTGCAGGTCACAGCCTGCAAGACAAAAAACATGATGAGAAGGTGTGTCCTGCGCACATCAAAGGACAGAGAGAGAACAAAGGAGAGAGAGAGAGAGAAGAAGAGAGGGATCAAAAGAGAGGGAGTGAGAGATAGAGAGAAGAAGAGAGGGAGAGAGCGAGAGAGAGAGAGAGAGAAGAAGAGAGGGAGAGAGAGAGATAGAAGAAGAGAGGGAGAGAGAGAAGAAGAGAGGGAGAGAGAAAGAGAGAGAGAGAAGAAGAGAGGGAGAGAGAGAGAGAGAAGAAGAGGAAGAGAGAGAGAGAAGAAGAGTGGGAGAGAGAGAGAAGAAGAGAGGGAGAGAGAGAGAGAGAGAGAGAGAAGAGAGGAAGAGAGGAAGAGAGAGAGAGAAGAAGAGTGGGAGAGAGAGAGAAGAAGAGAGGGAGAGAGAGAGAGAGAGAGAGAGAGGGAGAGAGAGAAGAAGAGAGGGAGAGCGAGAGAGAAGAAGAGAGGGAGAGAGAGAGACAAAGAGAGAGAGCCGCACCTGCGCACCCAGACCTCACTGCTCACCTGCTGCCACCGGTGTGTCTCCAACCACGTGCCGGTATGTATAGCAGTACACCAGGACACACATCTGATTCAGAGCCGTCATCTGAAACAGAGTCCAGATACATGACTGGCACAGTACACACACTTGCAGAAGATAACATCGCCTACTCGCCCATTGACACCCAGGCAGAGGCATCACAAAGGCACCCGCCACACATGGAGCATGCCCGCCCATGCACACCCAGGCCTCACTGCTCACCTTCCGCCACCGCTGTGTAGACTGGATGTCCCACGACATGCCGCTGCAAGCCACAAGCCCGGGCCCGTGGATATGGCACCCTCCACACCATGCAGCCACGCTCTGCAGGCAAACAGGTCTCACGTTTGGTGCTGGGTCTTGAATACTCCATGGCAGAGGACATACCAGTGCACCCGGCAACATCGCAGGCTGCACACTCGCTCAGTTTTAAATTGTTCAGCATTACGTACATCAATTGTGTGTCTTTTGCACACCCGATCAGCCCATTGGGTGCCACTAAGTCTGTGAGCCGGAAGCTAGGCCACGTGGCGGTAGGCCTGCGCTACCCGCTGGTTCTGGCCTACACTGCTGTCCTGCAGGGCACACGAAACCTGAGATGCCCGGACCGCAGGGACGAGGCATCATCGCAGGGTGCCCACCCGCTCAGCAGCTTAAGGTGCCACTGACTCAGTGCACCCAAAGTCACTGTCCTGTGGTGGGGTGCCTTTGACTGCCGCAATGCGCCAGGTGGGACAAACCCTGTGCAACCCCAGTCAGTGCCACGTGGTGGTCGGCGCGTGCCGCACGCAGGCCTTGGTTTCCACTAACCCTGTGCAACCCCAGTCAGCACCACGTGGGCTCGGCCCGTGCCGTACGCAGGCCTGGGTTCCCACTAACCCTGTGTGCAACAAAACTCTTGTACCCTTCATGATTGGGAACCGTGGCGTCCGTCATCCAATCACCACGGGCAGAGGAGAATGTGATGTCATCTGCCCCTTATGTTGGCGGAGTCACATGGCCTGTGACACCTGTGCCGAATAGGTGTGGTGTGTGTGCAAACCTGCCCTCAGGGAGTGACTGTGACATGCTGACAACTAGACCAGTGACCTGCAAGCCACCAGCGATTTCACCTGCGACGGGGAGCAATGAGGGCCCCTCCTCTGAGCGTAATTGGAGTGGTCTGGCCTTCTGTATGCCGGTCCAGTGCAGGGCTTGCCACAATGACACGTGGGCTCTGGGTGTGGTTCAGTCCATGTCTGGACAAGGAAGTGAGTGATGTGTGTGTCCCTGTTGTAGTGTCCACAGGACCGGGTACACAATATGCAATGTAGCACTCTCTGACTGGCATCCCACAGGATGAGCATCATTGACGTAAGGGAAATCACTGCCCCTACATTCATCCACACATGCATACATGACTGATGAAAGACATGACACAGCAGTGCATCAATGGATGTTTATTGCACATCCAGTGCAGTTATGCAGCTGGAGCGGTTCAGGGCAATGCCCAGCACACTACACAATATGGGCCCGTGAGGGCCAGCCAGAGTCCATCCGGGGATGACAAGTCCTGCTGAAGGGAAGGGTACAGTCTGCAGCCTGGTCGCCGTGTCATTGGTCATCAATCCAGAAGTGGCAGTCCATGCCGCTGTCCATGGTGAGTGCATCGGAGTGTATCGTGGGTCAGTGGAAGGTCATGAGGCCATGTGCGGGACCAAGCAGAAACGGGCCAGGTGGCGGTAATGAATGCTAGTGCCTGGTCCTTCTGACCACAGTCCCGTCCACATCCTCGTTCCCGGGTGTGTGCTGTGCCCCGCCTTTGGGTGTTGCAGAACCTGCTGCCGCACTGTGTGCCACTGACGTATCAGGAGCCTGAGTGGATCTGGCTGCCGCACTGTGAGGCACTGACAAATCAGGGGCCTGAGTGGATCCGTCTGCCGCACTGGGTGGCACGGACACACCAGGGGGCGGAGATGTGGATGGTGTGGAGGCAGCAGCATTCATCAGCGCCACGCCTTGTGGCGGCAATGCCATGGTGGAGATCTGTAGGACATGATAGATCCCAGCTACATTTCGATGATGTGCAGCGGTGGCTGCCATCCTTTCCGCCTCCATCTGCACCCTGTCCTCCATGAGCCTCCGTATAAGTGCCAGCTCATGGCTGGCATCTCTGGAGCCACTCTGAGTGGACAGCTGTTCTTCTCTCTGTGTCATGACTCCAGCGATGTCAGTCAGGGCTCGTTGGAGACCATGGGGCTGACATAGACACCCAAGGATGGCGTCCAGTTTGGCAGCCATGATGTCAAAGCCCACCCGCACCTGCTCAGCCGTCTCCATCTGGTACTCCAGCACACGGCGTTGGAAGGCCATGTGTGGTTCCTGGAGGTCTTGGGAGGGTGCCAGGACTGTGGGTGCCTCCTGCTGGATGGTTTGGGTGGTGGGTGGGGTCTCATCAATGTAGCTGAGCTGCCCTGAGCCTGGAGCTGAGTGGCGGAGGAGGTCAATGATGTCTTGGATGGTTTGGGTGTCGATGCTGGCGTTGTCCTCCTCGTCATCTGTGAAGAGTGGCTGGGACTGCTCTGCAGGAGGTGTTGACGGTGCCCCTGCGATGTGAAGGGGAGATGGTGTACTACAATGTGTCCACATGTGTGTAGACGCATGGTACAGGCTGACATTCAGACAGCATGGCATTGTACATTGTGAAAGTCTGTAGATCTGGGTGATGACCCAGAGTCATTGTGGGTGTGCACTGTGCTTTGCTTGATTGTGCATGTGTGCCATTGTGCTCATCTCCACCCGTCCCCTCAGTACCTGGTGGTCACTCACCTTTTTGCGGTTGTGTTGTTTCCTGTCGAGCAATGTCCGGTCCCCCGACTCCGGCCACGGAAATGGAAACTTGCACGGGTTAAGCCCATTCTTAAAAAACCCCGAGCTGATCCCAGTCTGCCTGCTAATTATCGCCCCATCTCTCTGCTCCCCTATTTCGGGAAGGCTTTGGAATTTTTAGTCAATAAACGTCTTACTGTCTTCCTTGAGACAAATAGGCTTCTAGATCCCTCACAATCTGGCTTCCGTGTGGCTCATAGCACTGAGACCGCAGTTATCGAAGTTGTGGACAATATCAGGCTAGCTTTGGACCATCAAGAATCTGCAATACTGGTCCTTCTGGACCTGTTCGCAGTGTTCGACACCGTCTCCCACAGCATCCTCAAACATCGTCTGTGGGAGGTGGGTATTAGAGGGAAGGCCTTTAACTGGTTTGAGAGTTACTTGGCAGACCGTTTTACTACAGTCTCTGTGGATGAGATGGTTTCCAAAATATATCCAGTAACAGTCGGGGTTCCACAGGGCTCTATTCTTAGCCCCATGCTATTTAATGTTTATTTAACACCTTTAGCTGATATCATCAGGACACATGGCTTTGAAACAATATCCTACGCAGATGACACTCAGTTGTTAGTCACCTGTAATTCTGACCAAGTTGATGTGCAAGCCCGCTTTAAGAGTTGTATGATCCGGATCAACAACTGGATGAATCTGAATAAGCTCCAACTTAATGGCGGTAAGACGGAGGTTATCCTATTTGGGAAAGCAGAACAGCTTTGGACTTGTGACTGGTGGCCGGTAGAGCTGGGCACCTGTCCCCTGCCCAAGCTAGCAGTTCGCAACCTGGGCATCACAATTGATAACTCTTTGTCTTTGAAGACCCATATAAATCAAGTGCTTGGGACTTGTTTTGGGACTATGCACATGGTACGTAAGATCTTTAAGTGGCTACCTTTGGAAGCAAGGAAACCTTTGGTTCAGGGTCTCATAATCAGCCGCTTGGATTATGGCAATGCCCTGTTCACCGGACTCAACCAAGATTTACTTTCCAAGCATCAGATTCTCCAAAACACTGCCGTTAGACTGTTTCTCAATCTTCCTTCCCGTTCTCCCTCTGTCCCTACTCTTAAAACCTTGCATTGGCTTTCGGTTCGCCAAAGAGGGCGCTTTAAAATTCTAAGTCTCACCCACAAGATAATGCATGGCGCTGGTCCACTGTATCTGGCAAAAAAACTTCAATGGTATGTTCCTGGATGCTCTTTGCGGTCCAGCACCAGACTCTTTCTTGCCCAACCACGCGTCCGGACGGTACGCAATGGGGGCCGATCTTTTTCATATTTAGCCCCATTACTCTGGAATAAACTTCCTTTGGAGCTAGCGTCCATAACCGACCATGTACTTTTTCACAGAAAGCTGAAGACTTGGCTTTTTGCTAATGAAATTTAGGTACCTGAGCATTTCAGTCACTGTACGTTCCTTTTGTCTTGGTTGCAAGCGCCCTGAGACCTTTTGGTGATATGTGCGCTCTACAAAAACATTTGACATTGACTCCGGCCACAGTCTCCACACTGATGACTGTCGACACCAGCTCCTCCATGTAATATAGCTCCAGCTGTGGCGCTGGGCCCCCACCTCCAGTCTGCATTGCTGCCTTCTGGTTGGCGGAGAGTTTCTCCTTGGTCTTCCGCTTGATGTCATTCCATCGCCTCTTGACCTCGTCCATTGTCCGCTTGTGCTCTCCAACAGCATTCACCCTGTCAACGATGTCCCGCCATATTGCAGTTTTGGTGCCCAGTGACACGTTGGAGGTGACAGAGAGTTGTTGATGGTGTTCCATCACCTCCGCGACTAAGATCCTGTTCGCCTGCAGACAGAACTTCGTCTTCTTGTCCTTGCCCTTCCCTGTCCCCGAGGTTCCAGGCTGGTGGTCCGGGGTGCTTGTGGGGTTGCGTGCATCCTCTGCGCCTGCTCTGGCTGCCTCCATGGTGCCTGGGTGTAGGTCAGTTTGGGTGTGGGTGTTTTACGGAGATTTTTCCCACCTGCCAGGTGTGTGTTGCAGGCCAGGCGCTGCTTATCGCTGATTTCCTCATTGCGCTTTGGCCCATCGCAGGTTTTTTGGTGTTGTGATTTGTGTTTTTATCTCCATCGAGGTGGTTTTATCGCAGACGTTGTCCGCGGTTTCGGCAGACTATCGCATGATACCACCTTGTTGTGAATCCCATGTTGTCACGGGGTTATTTTCCCACGATGGGCTGCGATATTGAAAGTTGCGTTATGCTACTCTTGATGGTAGTTATCACACGTTCTTGTGAATATACCCCATGGTTTTTATTAGTGCTGGTAATCACCCAGAAGGTGACGCAGTAAGTGGAGGTAGTCTGGATCCCAGTTCATGGTCCAGAAATATTCTAAAATATATGCTCTTCGATTCGGCACTAATACGAGGATCTCCAATCTCCTCACAGGTCAGACAAGGGGAGGCGTAAGGAGGCGCAACTAGGAGAAATATTTTTATTTCTCCTCGTTTTTCCTCTTTCTATGCATGCTGCATTCTGAAGCACATATAGAAAGAGTAAAACACCATGCGTGATTGTTTTGTGTAGGAAGGTGTCCCTTTCTGAACAAAACAATGATTGCTGCAATGCAGGCACCCTTACACCAAGGTGCCTGCATTGGCGCAGGGCAACCAATTGTGTGTCAGCACAGGCGAGAACTCAGGAAAATGCCATATTGTTGTAAATATGATGTATCTCTTTGCTTCTGAAATAACACAGCTCGGCGCAGCCTAATGGCTTGTGGCACCGCGCTGCATTACTTCCTTCTAAATATGGCCCTATTTCTCCAATGTGGACATAAAAGTTGAGATAGTCCCAAACTGGCTCATTTGTGTCTGCAAGGGAGGACCCTCACACATAATTTGAGGAATGACGAAATTATGTACGCTATCTCATTGAAAATCTCCCAAAAATAGGGGTAGAAGATCCTCAACTAGAGGCTAAACTAATGACATCAGTAGGTTAACTCTCCCCACTCTATCAGCTAGAATGGTTGCTGACGATAACCTGCCCCCCCCCCCCCCCCAGCAGGTTATTGAGTGGGAGGCGGTGTTAGTGGCCTGTTATGTCCACCATGAAACATTTAAAGTGTTGTTAATGACTGGGGGGCGCTAGAGGGCGCACAAGCAGAATGGCCGCACTGCTGTGAGGCTCCTGCTGCCTGGACGAATAATCCTTCATTTATCCTCTTCAATCCACCGATTCCCCGGCAAAAATCGCGGATGTTTGTTGCTGCTGCCGTGGAGATTGCTTGGTGAGAGTTTGGCACATATGACATAAGCGCTGCAGGAGATATCGCCGGCCGGAGTTGGAGCGGGGGCGGAGCTGTGTAGCGGTGAAGCGTGGTCCCGGGTATGCAGTTCACGGCAGCCCGGGGCACCCCACGAGGCTGGTAGGCCTCACTGACGGCCCGGGTCGCCCTGCAGTTCGAGCTGTTTCTACCGGCGGAGGCTTGGGAGACGAGAGACGGCACCGCTCCCCCCTCCCCCCCCCCACCACTGTGCTGCTGCGACCGGAGAGACAGGAGGGGAAGGCGCGGGCCTCTGGTGGCTCGCTGGCCGCGGCGGTGCCCGCGGAGGTATCTTCCTGGTGGTCGTGTCGGACTCCCCCCCCCCCCCCACGGTGGGGTCAAGATACGGCGCGAGGCTTCTGTGGCGGATCTGTCGGGAGGCTCGTTCGGCCTTGGGGGCCCCAGCGATTGACCTGATGTGGTGGCGAGCAGAGAGAGACGAGGCCGGGACGCCACGGTGCACTGCGCTGTGCAGAGGAGGAATGGCGCACCGCTGCTAGTGAAGAGGTGAGGAGACATACGGAGGTGACGCTGGGGCGCCTGCCATACTGGTGGAACAGTGCTGGCCTCTCTGCGACGTGATTGAATGTTATCGGAGCCCCTGATTGCTGGTCCGTTGCCCCCCTGGGACATACTGTACATTCCCCGCTGATCCTGCTACCCATTAGCTGGTGGGTCTTAATGGCTGCTGAGGGGCTCAATTGACACGTAAGCGGCATCGGAGGGGCCTGCGGTGGTGGCGGACCGCCCTCCCCCCTTGGAGTTTTTTCGTACTGTGGACACTGTGGGGGTGCTTTGCGCCGCCTGGCCTCCTTGACCCCGATTTGGACGGCGCCTGTGGCTCGCCCCATTGCACGCTGCCGGAGGCCCACGATACCGGCTCCTAATGGGTAAACACGACAGCCGCCAGTCCAAGCTGTCGTTCGAGGCCCCTGCAGCGAAGAAAGATGCTCGTAGTACCCAGGATACGGGACGAGCTGACGTCCCGCCCGTTGATGGGGCAAGCGCTGACCCTCCGACAGCAGATTTACGACAGCTGATGCAAGAAATGAGACAGGGTTTTGCTACTGTCGTGGACAAGGTGGATCGACTGTCATCTAGAGTGGACGCGTTTGCGCAGAAACTAGATTCACATGAGGAGCGTATCGCAGAGGCAGAACGGAGGATATCTGACCGCGAGGACTCTGCTGCATCCCAGGCTGCGCAGCTCACGAGAATGGATAACGTGCTGAGGGTCATAGCTGCAAAGAACGAGGAGTTAGAAGCTCGTAGTCGCCGTAACAACATTCGAGTGGTTGGTGTGCCGGAGTCCACCAATACCGGACGCATGGAGGACTACGTTGAAAAGATACTACTGGCCACGGTAGGAGGTGAGACGCTGTCGCGGCAGTTTATTGTTGAGAGGGCGCATCGCTCCCTGGGACCGCGGCCTAAGCCTGGCGCCCCGCCTCGGCCCATAATTGCCCGACTGTTGAATTACCGCGACCGGGATGCAGCTCTGCGGGTTGCACGCACGAACAAAACGCTGTCATGTGATGGGGTCAGCTTCACGATATACCCGGACTTCACCCCTGTCGTGCAGGAGCAGAGGCGTAAATTCCTTGAGGTCAAACGGAAGCTGCGTGCTCAGCAAATTGATTATGCACTTTTGTACCCGGCAAAATTGAGAATCACGCACCAGGCCAAACAGCATTTCTTCACCAACCCGCAACAAGTGGACGATTTTTTGAAGACTCTTAAGAATGTGCGGAATAGGGAACCTGACCGGGACGCAGAGGACAGTGTGCCTGACGCCTAGTGGGTGCCCCTGACATTTGTTATTCCTGGCAGTGCCGGCAGCTGGAGGCGGTGGTGGCGGCACCGTGGCGCTTCGGATGGTACCATGGCACCAGCTAGTGCCTCTATACAAGGAACTGCTATGGCCGGCTTTGGGATGGTGGCGGTAATGTATTCCAGGCACCTCTCCCCCCCCTCGTTTCTCTCCCCTGCTGATGGGATGGGACGGGGCTTGGGGAGTGGATACGGGTGCCCTCTTGCTGTACCCCATAGGGAGTACCCCGATGACTGTATTGACTCTGTTGCTCACGTTGAGCGTGTTGTGGGGAGTTTTGGGTGGGGGGTGGGGTCGGGATGCTGGCAAGTTGGGGACGCTTCAGTGGGTGGGGGGTGGGGGCGAGGCCTTCCTGGGGTTTTCTGCCCCTTGCGAGCACTGGGGTTTCTTTGCGATAGCAGCATATTGCTTGCTGACCGTACAGGGGCATATACAAGTGTTACGGATAGTGTCTGTTGTTGCAACCATGAGGTCCTCTGGACGGGGAATGGGTCAACTTGAGTTTTGTTTACTGGCGAGACTTAGGTCACGTTGGGGCATTGTATTGGGACGATTCTGCACCCTCTTTAGTACTATGCCTCTCCTACGGGGGTTGCCCTCCCGATCTGGTAGATGGGGTGTGCTGGCAGTGGAGGGCTGTTCTGGGAAGGACTCGAGGGTTGGAGAATGGGGGGGGGTATTGTTTAGCAATGTTCTTGTTATGTTTAGCACCATGTATCTTATAGTTCTCTTACACTGGGAGCGTACAGGTTTGCATACTGAGGTCATGCGTGGAAGGCTCCTCCTAATACTTGAGATGCAGGCGCACGCCCGCAAACTATTGGGTGGGACCGGCAGAAAGGCCGTAGATTATGGAGCACGACGTCGCAGTAGACGGAAGGCAGGATTGAGCTTCCGCATGAGCACGCATGTTATTTGCATGCGGGGTGATATAATGGTGGAAAGGGATTCCTTTTGCTACAGGCATGGTTAAACCAGACACTGACTTAAACGTATTAACTTGGAATGTGCGAGGTTTGGGGGACCCCAGAAAAAAGAGGCAGATATTATCCTACTTAGATCGACATAATGTCCACATAGCCTTCCTGCAAGAGACACATACACGACCGCAGACTTCACACACCTTTGCTTGTCGCTGGGCGGCTTGCACTTTGTTTTCGTCCTATTCCTCCTACTCTAGGGGTACAGCAATTCTGGTAAAACGAGGGGTGCCCTGGATCATGGAGGGCATGTATAGCGATGATCATGGGAGACACTGCATTCTGTGGGGGAGACTGGGGGGGGTGGCGGTTGCCCTGATCTGCTGTTATGGACCCAATGTGGATGATCCACAGTATTTTGTAGACCTAAATGCGATCATTGTGGGATTGGGCCCTAGGAGCCTTGTCTGGGGAGGGGACTGCAATCTCACGCTGGATCCGAATACGGACAGGTCGCATCCGGCCCCGCACCACTTCACCAAGGCACGCACACTGTTCTCTGACATATTAGCTGAGCATGCACTGATAGACACGTGGAGAAGCCTTCATCCTGATGTTCGAGAGGGCACACATTTCACGGCACATGCCGGATCCTGGGCCAGACTGGACTACGTTTTCATCTCGCCCCCCTTTTACACGGCTCTCACTAACGCGGAGCATCTCCCTAGAACCTTATCGGATCATTCGCCAGTCCGCGTCACACTGAGAGCGGCTGACCTAGCCCCCCCGGTGACAGCTTGGCGTATGCAACCACGGATGCTGCTTGATGCGGTGTTTCAAGAAGAACTGCGAGAAGAATGTCTCGATTTTTTTAAACGTAATAAAGACTCGGTACAGGCAGTGGAAACTATATGGGATGCGTTTAAAGTGACCCTTCGGGGCATATGCATCGCGAAAGGTTCTGGTGTACTAAAAAGCATACTATCACGCTTGAATACGCTGGAAACGGAGCTTAAGACACTGGAAAGGTCGCTGGCCGACATGCCAGATGACTCTACACTTGCGCTCCTACGCGGAAAACTGACGGACTACTCGACTGAGGCCCAAAGGGAAATGAAGTTTAGGGGGAAGCATTGGGTCGCCAGGCGTTATGGAGAGGGTGAGCGGCCTGGGAAAGCTCTTGCGGCGACGATCCGATTGATGCGGCCTCCCACCACCGTTTTCGAAATCAGGGAGGCTGAGGGGAGAGTCTATAACGACACTAAGAATATACTTAATGCGTTTGTGGGGCATTATCATCAGCTCTACAGGTCAACGCGTATGGGGGAGCTGCAGCTACAGGAGTACCTGGAGGACGTCTCCCTGGGGTGGCTTAGTGATGCCCAGAGGGAGTTCCTGAGCACCCCCTTTACGTTGGAAGAGGTGCGTGAGGCCATCATGCGCATGCGGTCGGGCAAGGCGACTGGTCTAGACGGCATACCAATAGAATTCTATAAGACCTACATTGAGTTTATGGCTCCCGTCTTGCGCGAGGTATACGAGGACGCCCTGGAGGCGGGCCGCCTCCCCCCATCGATGCGCATGGCCCTCATTACGTCCTTGCTTAAACCTGGGAAACCCGCGAATGATTGTGACTCCTATAGACCCCTCTCGCTGCTTAATTGTGACGTGAAAATATTGGCAAAATTAATCGCTACTCGTATTAATCTGCTCCTTCCTAACCTGGTTCTGCCCGACCAGGCAGGTTTCGTGCCCGGCAGGGCGACTTCCCATAACCTGCGCACCTTTTTCTCAATCCTTAATTCCGTACACGAGGACCTCCCCATGGCAGCTGTATTCTTGGACGCCTCAAAGGCTTTTGACTCCCTGGAGTGGGATTATGTCTTTAGCATACTGGAACGTATGGGGTTCCCACTCATCTTCATCTCGTGGATACGACTCTTGTATACGACGCCCAGGGCCACGGTCTTGATCAATGGTACTCTTTCTGAGGCATTCCCCATATCAAGGGGAACTCGTCAGGGTTGCCCCTTATCGCCCCTTCTATTCGCCATAGCTATGGAGCCCCTTGCAGCGAAACTGAGGCAACACCACAAGGACAAGGCTTTGAGATGCTTTCAAAGACAGATCCTGATTTCTATGTACGCGGATGATATTACGCTGTATATACGAGACCCCAGCACTAATCTCAACCCGATTCTTAGGGAATTCATCCGATTTGGCAAGTTATCAGGGATTCTTATTAATTGGAACAAGTCGCGGATCTTCCCTCTTACTGCAGCTACTGAGCGTTTCGAGCTGGATTACCCCCTCGCCTGGAGTGAGGGAGACTTTAAATACCTGGGTATTCATATTGAGAAGGGCAGAGATGAGTTGATGAGAGCCAACTATGGGACGACGATGACTCGTATCTCTGACTACGTTACTAGATGGATAACGCTGCCCCTCTCGATGGCAGGACGAGCGTCCTTGGTAAAAATGGTGATACTCCCACAGCTGCTTTATCTCTTTTTAAATATACCCTTCTATCCGGGCAGTTATTTTTTTCGGTGCCTTCGTACTGAGCTCCTCAGACTGGTTTGGGGAGGGAAGTCGCCTAGAATCAAGTGGGAGGTCCTTACTCGGCCATATATCCAGGGCGGGTTTGGGATACCTGATTTCGAGCTCTATTTCCAGGCAGCGCAGGCCCACTACGCCTACTTTTGGATTCACCAGCCGAGATATATGCCCCAACTTGCTGCGGAGCATTGGCTTTCGCACCCGATACCCATAGAGGGTGCGTTATATAGCTCGCTGCGGGGGGAGGAAGCGCTGGCAGCGACGGTGGCGAGCACTGTGCTGGCCTGGAATAAAATAGCTGCTAAACTGAAGGCCCCTATGCTATATGCGCCGCTTTTGCCCCTTATTTATCACCCTAGCATGCCACTGTTGCAGGAAGGGGGGTTCCGTAGGTGGGCTGGCTCTCTCAATGTTAGGACATGGGGAGACCTATACTATAATGGTACTTTCCGCACGCTGGAGCATTTATGTGGTGACACCCGCCCTTCTCCTCTAGAGGTGTTTTTCTACATCAGACTTCGGCAGGGGATTAAGGCACTAACGTCTGATTTCCCGAATGAGCCCCATGCTGTAGCTCCCTTACAGCGCATCCTTTTTGACGAGGCCCCCACCAGGTTGGTCTCTAGGATCTATAACTCGGTACATACCCTGGTCACTGCCCCGCAACTAGAGGTTCGGGAGAAGTGGGACCGGGAGTTGCAGGCTCCCTTAACGGACAAGCAGTGGGAGTTCTGCCTGCAGCAGACAGATCGCATCTCTGCGAGTAGTCGCCTCAGAATGATTCATTATAAATATATCCACAGAGTGTACTATACCCCGGCTCGGCTTTATAGATATCGCCTTCGTGATGATGACAGATGCGATAGATGTCGCGCCCCTATGGCGGACTTTCTTCATTTGGCGTGGGAATGTCATGCAGTGAATCAATACTGGAGGGAGGTCTTTGAGGCTCTTTCCATAATGATTAATTCAGAGATCGTACCCTCGCCTGTTCTTGCGCTCCTGGGATATGTAATGCCAATCCAAGCTGCATACCGTAAAATTGTGGCGCTCGCCTGCCTGCTTGCAAAGCGGAGAGTTGCATGTAGATGGGGCAGGGGAAGGGCCCCCAAGTTTAAGGAATGGCTGCAGGACCTCACTTACTGTCAGGAACAACTTGCCACATACTCTGAACTCCTACCGCCTACATCGAGACCTGCTGATATATGGGCTCCTCTGCAATGTTACTTATTGAGGGCGGGAAATGCTGATGTGCCTGTGTCGCCTGACTAATTACCTGCTGTACGGGTCAATGCTGGGGGGGGGGAATGGCCTTGACAATGTCGTGATGTGTCAATGTGGAGCTGCTTTCCTTGCTGAGATCTGTACCACCGTTACCTGCCTTTTCCTACGCTCTAATTACTCTGTATCGCTCTTGAGTGTGCACTGAAACCAATGTATACTATATGTGAGGTGCTGTATGTTCATGTGTAGAAAATTGAAAAATAAAGTTTAAAAAAAAAAAAAAAAAAGTGTTGTTAATGACTGCTTTGGCTGTTATTTGAGACTCTGGTGTCCAAGAAGCTCATAATTGCGACCTCTTGCAGTAGAAGGAATTGATGATTGATGAGAAGAGATGGTGAAGAGGATAGTGACAAGGATGGATAGGGGATGAATATATGAATGCAGAACTAGATGGAGGAGAGGAGGATGACGGGATGGATGGAGAGAAAGCTGAGAAGGATGAAGAAAAGGATAAACAGAGGTTCGATGGATGAAGAGATGAATGCAGAGATGGCTGGATGGAGAGGAAAATAAAAGGATGGATGGGGAGAAGATATATGATGAAAGAATTAATGAGAGGAGGAGGAATGGATGGAGAGAAAAATAGTAATGGTGGAAAGAAAGAAGGATGATAAGATGGCTGATGGATGAATAGATGGAGAGAAGAATAGATGGCAAGAAGGAAGGAAGGATTAAGGGTGAAAAGGGAAAGAAGGAAAAGGCAAAGAAAGATGGAGAGAAGGAAGAATGGAAACAAAGAGAAACATGGAGAGAAGGAATGATGGATTGATCGAAATCTAGAAACATGGATGGATGAAAAAAGTACAGAAATTATGATAGGAAAGAAAGAAAGCAAGATGAAAAAGATAGTAAGAAGGAAGGACAGAAGACTGGAAAAAGGATGGTGAAAAGGAAGGAACGACATTTATGAATTGCAGAATTTCCTTGGGGGAGCAATCTCTTGAACAACTGCAGGGCTTCCTTGCTTACCTGCTTGCTGAGAGCTACTTGAGACATGGTCCAAAGTGAGGGTTATTTTATTTTTCTGGTTACTTCCTTGTTGTCATGTGAATAGTATAGTAATGAAGGCAGGTATGGGCTAATACTTTTGATAATCTTGGAGTGGATGGAGATCAAGGATCCTATTGGCTAATTCTCCCCATCACAGGGTTCTAAACTGTGATTCTCCAAACTGTCACTGTGCTCAAACTTATCAGTCTTCTTAGTTTAATCTTCCAAGGAATAATACTATGAGTTTCCACTAATACCGTTGACTGCTTCCAAGATCCCTCAATTGGGTGTGCAAAGCTTTTGAGACTGCTGTTTGCCATCTCAAATATTCTTGCCTATTTCAAAACCAGAGATCACTGATATAACACAGAAATTCAAGTTTATGGGCAATTGATATGTTATTGAGAATTTTTGGGCAAGATTTGCTTCACTTGTTTGCAAGAAAAAGGGGGGGGGGCTGTGTAGCTCCATCTTCTAACTTCCTCTGCTGCACAAACTCGGTGCATATTCACATTACAAATTCAAATCGACAGTAATGAAATATCCACACTATTTGTGGAATTCCTGTAAGATCTTTAGCCTTTCCTATTGTATTGCTGGGCCCCGTACAGGGCTAGAGGAGAAACCTCTTTGTTCAGGCTCTTGGATGAGCATCTGTACTAATTTAGAGGCGTGTGTGCTTAAAGCTGCTATAGAGGGGTGGAATAAAGTCCTCTGCAGATGAGAGACGAACGGAACAGTCTTGCTTGGTATGGCTCTCATAGACAGCTAGTAGTTTAAATGGCTGGATGCTAAAACCTGTATTTCACTGCTATGATGTTAAAACAGTGGGTAACAGAACTTGTAATTTACTATTACTACTTAATAAATAAATAATAATAATAACCTTTGTAGAGTGTAAACCGCTACCTCAAGCAGAGGTGTCCCGGCGCTACGCGGTCACTGCAGGTGAGGGAGGTCCAACCAAGGTGTTAGCATTGGTCGAAGAGCCAAGTCTTCAAGGTCTTTCTAAACACATGGTCAGACTTAATCAGACGCATATGGGAAGGCAGGGAGTTCCACAGTCTGGCCATCCCCACTGTGAAGGACCTGCCTCCCATACGGGACTTAGCATAACGAGGTACACAGAGCAGGGGCTTGGAGTTGGATCTCAGCGTGTGTTTTATTGATAAAGGAAAAGCCTACTCTTAAGATTTCCTGGGCCACTATCTTGCAAAGCACCAAAGGCCAGAGTCAGGGACTTGAACTCTATCCTTTATCTACAGGTAGCGAGTGAAGGGAATCCAGGCTGCTCTGGCTGGGCTCTGTGACAGCCTGTCAGAGCATAGCTGGACAGCTGGGAGAACAGCTTTGGAGGAGAAGGAGTGAAAGGCACAGACACTGGTGGGCTTGGGGCTGGGTGGCACGATGTCAGGATTTATTTTTTACATATGGGACAGTAATGAGTGGCCACATTCTGCATGGTTCCATCATCACTCCTCTGCTCCTATGTAGAGGCTGAAATCAGGGGCACATGGTTTTGGGGGCCACACATAACATGAAATTATAAATGGGTAAAAAGTAAATAAAAGGGTTGTTTTTCACCTTGGGGTTCTGATTGAATTCATAGACAACTCAAACTTTGCTCTCTTTCTCCTTTTGATGACACTCAGACCCCCTCAGTGAAAAACATCCCTGTTATAAAACTGCAATTAAATCACAGCAGTGAGAAACACAGCTTGGTTCCCACTTCTGTAACTTCACAATGCCCAGTCCTTTAGTCCATGCTTATTTCTTTGTTTACTATGCCACATTCAGAAAAGCCTGTTCTAAATATCTGGTGGGTTTCGAACTCATGGATAGCATAAAGTTATAGGTGGAGAACTGTGAATAACAGGAATATATTTCACCCCACAGTTTGAATGACGTTATGGATAACTCTAGCTTTACTCTTGTGGTCTCTTTCATGTCACTCAGAACCCTGTTGTTCATGCAATCGCTGTATACAAATCTGGATCTAATTTCTTTATTAGGGATGAGTTGTGACCTGTAATATAACAATGTCAGCTGTAATAAGGAAATTACCCCCCCCCCCAATTTCACAGGTCATTAAAGTTGAGTTGTAACATCATAATGGCTGCAGCCAGAGACAGTAGCTAAGGAGAAAGGCAAGTCACTGAGCCTCATAGCAGCTGCTCTTTAACGAATCAAAAGAAGGATTGGATTTTCATCCTTCTGCTCTGTTTTTCTAAATTGAACACTGTTCGTCAGACAGGAGAAATTTAAGGCAATATGTTTATTGTTTGTGCTCTATAGTTCATTACAGGAAAGAAAGACTCTGCATGTTACTGTTCATTCTGACCTATAGCCTTTCTTTTAATTAGATTTATATTAAAATGATTCTAAGATGGTTTGCAACAAATTACTACTTACTTTTTAGCTTAATTTAGCACTTCAGATTTCATTTTTATTCTTCATGTCTGCAAACATACTATCTCTTGCACATGAAAGAGCACACCACCAAGGATTTAAGTGGTTTAAGGGAAGGATGGTGGTGTGAACATGTCTTATAAGGAATAAAATATTATCTGCCATATGTTAGAAGGGTATTGCAATGCACCCCAGTGTTCCATGACCTTATGATGTAACTCTGCTGCTGGCTTGTTCCTCTATGTGGTCATTGAACTTTTAGGTGACTCGCAATATCTTTGTAGTGTACTGCAGGGGATACTTTACCCCCTGTATTCTATTATATCAATACAAAATGTAAGACCTAATATGCTACCAATCAGACAGAAACCACTATTTAAAGGTAGCATTTCACTTTTAGCCCATCCAATTCAATTCAATTCAAATAGACTTTATTCGGATTTCAAAAACCATCCATAAAAGCACAAAGTAAATTTTAAAAATACACATATGATACTACAATTTTGGGCCACAACTTATCATTTACAAATATAATTTATAAAAAACAGCAATGAAAACTCAAATAACCTTTATACTGTACAATGCATAGAACCACCTTAAATACAATATGTAGCAGTGTATAGCAAAGGGTGAATATAGGTATTATGAAAACAAGACAAATGCGTTATAATACATTAGGTTTAGTGCAAATCACGTTTTAAAGTGCAAAGTGCATATCTTGATACAGAATTAATCAATTCTCAAGGACCTGCGTGAGCATACAATAGCATTAAGAAAATTGCAAACTCTAAAAATTAATTCATCAGATCCCAACATTAAAAAATGTCTATAAGCGTGATTGAGGTCGGTCAAATCATGTTTTCTACAATAGGGGATTAAATAGTGCCTTGTAAACTTCATGTAAAAACCACAGCCAAAGATAAAGTGTAACATACTCTGGGTTCCACCATGGTCACATGGGCAATTTAATTTTTCCAGGTTTTTAGTGTAGCCCAATGGAAAGCAGATAAGATTAATAATACTCCGGTCCCTGAATCTGAAGAGTAGAGTCCTCTTCCATCTGCCCAATTTTTTACATAAATAGGGCTGAGGTAACATCGGGAATTCAAGGGATAATTCCTGGATTTGTAGATAATTGATAGTAGATGGTTTCACAAAATCTACTCTTTCCCTCTCTATGTGATAATGCTGATAGAGTGCTCTTCTCACTAGGTTTTTGTGGGAGCCATCAATCTGGTTGGGGTATGTAAAAAGATGGCCATAATTAACACTCTTGAGGCTCTTTTCTACCGCATTAATCCAAGGAATTAGGTTAACATTCTCGCAATTCAAGCAGTCCATAATAATCTCGCGGGACAGGGAAGCTGCCGGGTTTTTCCAGACCCTTAACCAAAACAGTGCGGGTCTGGCTCTTATAAAATCCTCAACATAATGTAGTTTTAATTCATTATGGCATACAGTAGTTGGTGCACAAATGACTCCCCCCAAAATTTTCCGGCAAAATCTGTTCTCTTCTCTCTGTAATTCGGAACAGTTCGAAAACCCCCAAACTTCAGCCCCGTATGTGCCAGTTGGGAGACATTGGCTCCGATAAATTTGTAATAGGCTAGGAACCACGTCCGCCTGGCGCGGTTGGCGGAGAGAGATAACAGAGTTGATTGATTTTGAGAGTTTATTTCTCCCCATTGCTACGTGGGGTTGCCACGAGCCGCTATTAGAAAATAGCAGGCCCAAATATGGGAAAGTGCAAGTGCTTTTTAAGGAGTTTTGACCTATTACAATCTTTGGGATTTTATAGTTTTTAGGGCCACAGGTCATAATAAAAGATTTGCTAAAATTAGTGCACAAGCCTAAGTCAGACATATAGTCAACGAATCCCGAAATTAAAATACGTAGGGCGTTCGGGGTGCGGCCTATAAGTACCGCATCATCCGCGTAGAGTAACGCCGGGATTGGTTTCTTATTAATCATAGGAACGTCTTTTGTCAGGTTGCATAAAGAATGGGTTAATTCATTGATGTATAATATAAAAAGCAAGGGGGCCAGAACGCAGCCCTGCCTGACCCCCTTGCCTATTAAAATTTCGTTTGAGACCTCGCCTTCATTGTTTATTCGGACGCGGGCCTTCAGGTTGCAATGGAGATTGGCCAAAAAGTGGACTAGTGGTTCATCTAGGCCGTAGTTTAAAAGAATGGACCATAAGCGGGAGCGGTTTACAAAATCAAATGCTGAGCTTAGGTCCATGAACCCAAAATACAGAGGGGATTGTTTAGCTCTTGTGTATTTGGCCATTATAAGGTTGAGGTTCAGACATTGTTCCACCGTGCCAAGTTTGCTCCTAAAGCCTAACTGGCAACGGTGGATGATAGAGTTGTCATCTGCCCATATACTAATTCTATCAAATAAGACCCTGCCAAGGACCTTCAGGGTATTATCGATCAACGATATTGGTCGATAACACCCCGGGTCCAACCTATTTCCCTTTTTGAAAATAGGTACAATAGTACTACTGGACCAAGTCGAGGGGATAGATTTCTTACTCAAGTTGTTAAAGAGATTACAGAGTAAGGGGGCCCAGAAGCTTGTATTGGATTTAATCTGGTCGATAGACAGACCATCCGGGCCTGGTGCCTTATTACCGGCACTATTTCCAATAGCTTCCTCTACCTCCTCTAGTGTTATAGCAATGGTGCTATCTGGGAAATTATCCTCGGTATGATCTCCATCTTCCGCATATAATTTCGAAAAGTGGGTGACCCATGAGTCTCCTGTGATATTGCAATTAATCGGGGTGATGTTACTTCCCAGGGCTCTCAAATTCTTTACGTTTCTCCAAAACCCGGTTGAATCTTTTAGGGCAGCAGATTTCGTTAGATTATCCCAGTGACTTATTAAAAGCTCCTCAGTTCTAACTTTTAGTGCGTGTTTATATTTAAAGCGTAGTGAACTGACAAGGGACACATCTCGAGGTTTAACTGCCAAGGCCTTTCTGAGTTCTCTATTGGCCCTCGAGCAATTAGTATCAAACCATCTTTGATCGGTTACGTTATGTTCTTTTGACGGTCTGGATATTGCCCTTTTTATAGCTATGCATAAATCACAAAATGACTTAATTATGTCGGGGCCATCGAATGCTAAACATTTGGAGATCAACAGAGGATTATTCCTGATCACAGTAGATAGGATCTCATAATTGTCGATCCCTCTCCAGACAATCCTAAGCCTGTCTGTAGAGACAGTGATATTCTGGGCTCCTATCTCACAAGGGCCTATAGGTTTATTAATAGATTTAAGTTGGATTACTATGGGCAGATGATCGCTATATGGGCTACTAACAACCTCAGAGCTAAATAGCACTTCACTAAGGAGGGAAGAGGTAAACATGTAATCAATCGTAGTTGAACTACCACGGCCAATGTAAGTAGGGGCCGGCTCAATTCCCTCGGGAGATCCACATAGACTCATTACATCATCTAAATCCCTACTATGTAATAAATCCAATAATTCGGCACCTCGTCTACAAAGCAGGGATGTATGGTGGATGTGGGCATTAAAGTCTCCACCAACACAAATGCCATCAAATTGGCCAAACTTTTCCCCATTTGCAACTTCATCAATAAAATTAAACAGTTCCAGAAAAGTAGGATTGGGATAGTTAATAAAATCATTATTATAAAAGTTTATAAGACAAATTCTTAACCTTGCAACATATTTCACAGCTATCAGATGTTTACTGACCACATGTAAAGGTTCAATTTTCACATCTTTAGAGACTTTTGCCCAGATGGATAAACCACCACTTGGTCGCCCCGAAACAGAGGGCAAAGCAGTAAGATTATGCGCAAAAAAACCCTCCAGCAATTGAGGACATGTACACCATGTTTCCTGCAACATTACCACATCAAAATGGCTTATCCATGTAACCCATTCTTTAATTTTCATCTTGCTTGAGAGCCCAGCAATATTCCAACTAATGATACTGAGAGTATCAGTTGGTGGAGTAGTGGTGCGAGAAGGCTGGGCAATGGGAAGGTAGGGGCGTATTACAAGGGGTGAAATTAATCCATCTGGACAGGACACAGGAGTATTTATAAATTTTGCCCTTTCCAAAGGCATTGTATTAGTGGCCTTATCCGGTGTGGTGGAGAAAGTTAATAGTGGTCAATCTAGGCTACCTAATTCAGATAGGGCGGAGAATCTGTTGAATAAAGGAATTGTATTAGGGGCCGTTTGGAATATTCTGTGTGGAGGCCTATAAAAATGGCCCAGTGGGTGAAGAGTTATGGCAGTCGATGTATTGGCATAGGTATTGTGTATGTCTAAAAAGAATCTTACTGAACTCGGGTGTCGGAAGTTAATCACTATGCAGTCCCCACTGATATTTTTGTGTTGTGGGCCCACCCAGCTTACCCGACGGGTTGATATAATCTCATTAGATATGTTCCATCTTGCCCCTTTATGTTTAGTCAGCCAATCAGTGCATTTATTGTGCAATTGTTGCCATGACTCACTTTGATTTTCATTAAGGGCTGGTACACCAGCTAGCACAAGAACATATGGGCAGGCTTCTGGGGGTAAGTGAAGTAATGGTCCTAAATTATTAGTGGTGCTATTTCTTACTGTCGCACCTCTACTTGCACTTACACTCTCTGGTTTATTGCCTGTCCTATCTTTTCGGGTTACTGATGGGGTAATAGTAGGATTGGCATCCGAGCTCACAGTATTAGTAATAGCTCTTCCTGCTGTTCCAAAAGAATCATGATTTGGGCCCTTAGTCAGTGCGGGTTCGATATTGGTTGAAGTACTGCTAGACGGAACGGCTTTATCCGCTGTTAGACTTTTGGTGTTACTATGGCCGGGATCATTAATAATGGCCAAACCTCCCTCCCTCAGATCATTGCATAATGATTCTAATTTATTCATAATTTTTTCACCCCGGGCGACATCCACACTCATAGTGCCTTTCCTTTTAATTTCCTCTTTTTTTACAAGGGTTTCGATTTTGTCCAGTCTTTTAAAAACAAGATTAAATTGCTTAGCTATTTGAATTTCTACTTGCTTAAAAATGGTATCAACGATAGTTTCAACCAGGTTACCATTAACTTTGGCTTGGATATTGCGGTCAGTATGCTCAGTCTGGGTACTGACCGAATTGTCAATCTCATCACATAGTCTAACGACCTCACTTATACCCTTGTCCCGGGCAGGAGATACTGGACTACAGACAGGGACGGTAGATCTTCCCGCTCCTTCATCCGCTGGTAAAAGTTGCGAAGATAAGTCCTCCACGAAGCCTGATAGCACTATTTCACAGTCATTTCCTTTATTTTTATTCCATAAACTTTGTGGCGTGGGTTGGTTTCTACAGCGGCTTGGTTGTTTCCTTTTATTTATGGTACATTTCACTGGGCCTCTTTTGCGTTTCTCCCTTATTGTTGTGACAGGACGTGTTGTTTTGTCTGATGCGGATTCCGCTAGTTGAACAGTTACAGGTACAGTCACCAAGCTGGTTGTATCAGTAATGGAAGTTACAATATCAGTTTGTGCTAATGTTTTGATAACTGTTACTGTAGGGGAGAGGGGGAGACCCAAAGTAGGAGAATTGTTAGGGGACTGGGAGCATAACAAGGTAGTAGTAGGAAGTCCGAAGGACATCCTACGTTCGGTGTCCGCAATCTCGTTGGTAACCATGGTGAGGGCATTTGCCAGTAATACATCAATCGATGTGGGCAGCTCGATAGGGGTAGCAGTATTAGTAGGTATAGACTTCATCGTGCGTTTCCCCATACTTTATGTAAATACCTGTACGGCTTAGCGATGCAAGGGGGGGCCCAGCCCAGCCTCGTCCTGCCCCGGACGGCCACAGACGGCCCGCCCTCTGCCCGGGCTCTGCCCGGCGACGCCCGCGCGCGTCCCGCGACGCGGGGGAAGCACCGTTCCTTATGAGCGCCTCCTGGCGCGTAATCGGCGTCAGCTGTTCCCCTGGCGCATGGAATGCTGGGAAGTGAAGTCCGTCCCCGCACAGCGGCCGCAGCTGGTAATGGCGGCAGCGGGGGACGGAGAGCAGCAGGACAGCGGGGCAGGAAAAATACAGGTACGGAGGTGAGTGGGTGCCCAGAAAGTCAAAACGCAACCACAAGGACCGCAAGCAGGAGCCCCATCCATTTCAGGCTCTTGTAGATATGCTGGGTGGAAAAAGAAACAGTTACTTACCTGTAATTTTAGTTTTCCAGTATAGTATCTTTCATAGATTCACATGTTTAAATCATCTCCGTTGTCAAGCTGGGAGTCCCACAGTAAACTTAGGGGCATATTTAGGAGAGGCTTCTGCCAGTGTTGCACCACTAATTTTGACACAACGGCAGCGCAAGCAGTATTCTATATTTACAAGATGATGCATTTACCCAAATGCACCGTTTTTTTAACTCCTGTGTCAGAAAAAATCTATGCGTAAACCAGCTGCGCTATGCACAAATTAAAATATGCAAGGTAGACATTCCCCTACAAAATGTAAAATAAATCGAATGTAGTGATATTTATGGTATTGTCAATGTGTGACGCATCATCGACAAACGACGCAGGAAGTATGAAATGTGGCAACATTTCTGCACATCGGCAACCCAGGCATAGGAAATTACACATGGGCTGTGGTATAAAAAGATAAACCACATAAAACAATTTGGCAAGCTCAACTATGCCATGGAGGTGGACATTTTGCAGCTAGGAGTCACGAGGAGACTATAATCACAACATAGGCAGCAAAGGAAAAAGGATTGTGTGTTCTGGCAGCGCATATCCCTCATTGAGGTCATCAAATTTTACAGACTCAGAACAGAGTCTATCATTCAAGTGCTCCACAAGATTGGGCTAAGTCTCCAGCCACCAACTGCCAGGCTCAATAACATCCCTCCACAGGTCAAACTGTTGGCAGTGCTCCTGTGCTGGCATTTGGTTCCTTCCAGATCACAACAACCAGAGTGGCAGGAATATCCCAACCATCATTTTCTGCCTTCCTGCCCTCTGTCCTGGATGCCATCATCAGGCTCACACCCCAGTACCTTCTTTTCTCCAAGACCCAACAACAACAGCTGGACACCAAGCAAGACGTCCATGCCATTGCAGGATTTCCCCTTGTGTTAGGTGCCATTGATTACACACATGTGCACTTGGGTACCCCTGCTGAAACATCCAACCTGTACAGGAACCGGAAGCACACCTAATGCATCAACGTTCAGGCCACCATGGACCATCTGGCGATGTTCACCAATGTGCTGGCCATATATCCTGGAAGTGCCCATGATCCCTACATCTTCCGGCACAGTTTCATCAATGAGCGCTTCCGGGATGGGCGATATTGGAATGGTCTACTTGTTGATAAGGAAATCTGAAGTATACACCATACCAACTAAAATTTAGAAACATATGACATATTAAGAGTCCACGCAATGCTTGATATATATTTTAAAATTGTATTTTTATTTCAAGCATATGGCTACCATTCCTTGACAGCAGAGTGTTTTCTTTTCTATTTCTTTTTGTGGCTTGGAATACAAATGTTAGGAAATAACTATCATGTCAGCTTGCTAAGACCAGTCCAATTGCATTTGCCAGGGCTTGTTTTCAGATTGTAATGTTGGGAGAAAACCACGGGCACTGCTCAACTTTGAATGACTTTGTGTTTGGACCAGCCTAAGTTTAAGAACTTGTTTTGATTTGGAAAGACTACAAAACATAGTTTGAACGCCAGACTGATGTTTGAGCTTGGATTGCAGGAGACATTTATTAAAATGTATATTATCCACCTCTCTCTGCCTTGGCAAGTTTAATGGAAATGACAATCTATAGAATTTGCAGATGTACAGAAAAAAGGTGAAAAAAGCCATTCAAGTACTTAACTTTTGTTCAGTAAAATAAAAAAAACAAGAAATTGGTATAATATTCTATGACACAGTGTTCGTAGGTAAAAATATGTGGTATAAATATGTGGCACAAATAAGACATGTTACAGAATGGATTTAGTTGCTAAATTGTCATGAATATATACTGTTACCTCTGGTTTCTATCCCATCATCTATGCTATGCATTGCCTCATAATGGCGAACAACGAGAAAAGAACACAGCAGGCAGCCATGGGACATAGTACTATAGAAGAAAGCCATAGAAAGGATATCATTGGCCAAGAAGGCAATCTCTAAACCAGGGAAGAAAGCCATAGAAAGGATACCATTGGCCAAGAACTCAATCTCTAAACCAGAGAACATTCTCAGGCTTCACACTGAATACGTCAGTGCATTCTTTTTCCCCTATCATAGTGCCTTTGCGCAGTCTGCGGGCAAGGATATGTGTACATGCATGTGATATTCGTTAACATCTATTTTCACTCATTTTTCTCTGTTATTTCATTTCCGTTGCACCCATACAAGGTCAGAAGCTGTGCTAGAACACATATATTGTATTGTAGTTATATCTAGTGCTTTCCATAACCCTTGCACAGCCTAAAGCGATATACATGATACTGTGGTAGCCCCTTGCCATTAAATTAGGTCTGAAATATAAACGTGTACATGCTGGACTGATGAAAATGAACTGCTAAAGTCTTGGGTTTCTGACTATGTGCCTATTAATGTTTATGCTTACCAAACTCTTCTGGGATGACATGTAAACTATAAGCTGAGGAAGAGGATGATCACATTAACTTACACATTTTCTATTCTCATAGGGCCTGATTCACAAAGGTAAAGTTTTAAGTGCAGAATTCGGCCCTGATTGCGGAACCTCATAAAAATTCTTCCAAGACCCTTCCCTCTTCTATCCCTCTACTATTTATTTTCAATCCAAATAACAAACTCATATGTCCACCACTCAAATTAATTTCATATTCCCCTATACTAATTTTCCACTAATCCTGATTGGGATCCGAAGCAGTGTGCTACCAGCTGAAAAGCGTTTCAGCACCTCATCAGGGGTGGCAAGCGCTGTATAAATGCAAACCCTTCCCTCTTATATTACTCCACTATCCTTTTCAATCCAAATAACAGACAAATATGTCCACCGCTCAAATTAATTTCATATTTCCGTATACAAATTCTCCTCTAATCCTTTTTGGATTCTGGAGTACGGTGCTACTCGCCGAAAAGCGCTTCAACACCTCATCAGGGGTAGCAAGTGCTATATAAATGCAAACCCTTCCCTCTTCTATCCTTTCACCATCCTTTTTAATCCAAATAACAGACTAACATGTCCACCGCTCAAATTAATTTCATATATCTCTATACTAATTCACCACAAATCCTATTTAGATTTGGGAATACTGTACTACTCACTGAAAAAGCGATTTGACGCCTCATCAATGGTAGTAAGCGCTACATAAATACAATTACAGTTTTTTAATACCAAAAAGTTGTAAAGTTAGACTTTTGGTCTTTCGTCACCTTTGTGAATCGGGCCCATAGGGTATAGTTATGTCACAAATGATAATTAAATGTGAATGCACTGACTAATTTTATATTTAAAAACCTTTAAAAATAATCGGTCATGTGGTTATAACTCTCAATGTTCTTTTTCAGAACTGGGTATTCTTACAGTGAACGCACATCAGTGATGGCCAATCGCGTAAAAGGACACCAGACTGCTGTAGTGCCGAAAACAGTTCCAAGCTTTTCAGCCAATTTTGATAAGAAGGAGTATGTCTAACTGTTCTTCCTTAAAATGACTAGCAAGATTTTTGGCAGTTTAAATATCTTAAAGAGGACTCTTTTGAGACTGTAGTCTGGGCACCAATGCCCGTACTGGGTTTGTTCATATATGACTTATCATCTCATGCATTGCACATGCGTGCCACCACAAGTTACTGCCCTCAGATGAAGACTAGCTTATTGTGGCCTACAGGTATCCCATGGAGATACCCACCCCAAACAGCAAGATTTGATTCTCCGAAAATCAGAGGTCACATTTCCAATCTGTTTCATTATGGAGTCGTAACCATTAGTTCATTGTCCAATTTTGTTGGTACATGTACAATAAATTCATTCATGAAATGAAAATGTGATCCTCATTCCTAAACTCCCCTGATATGGAGGATCGAAAATAGATCAACAAACCTGAAATGACCAAGGAGAAACCCAGAGATCAAGAGGAGGTTATGGTCTGCTTATTTAATGTCAGTGGTTAAAGGTACTTGGGTGCTGCAACTAAGGCAGTTTATCGACCTGAATGACTTGTCCAATTAACAAAGGGGCAGATGTACAAGCCCCTTGCGCCACCAGTGCGTCACTTTTTGTGACGCACCGGCAGCGCATTTCACTGCTTCATATTTACAAGGATGGGAAAAGCCACCCTGAGTGGCTTTTCCTGTCCTTGTAAATATGGCACCTTTACATGCAGCACATTTGCGTGAAAGAGGCGTTCCATGGGTGTTGCTGTGGGTGTTCCCACGCAACACCCATGAAACCAGACACATTTCCAGATTTACGAGGATTCGTAAACCTGGATTTGTGTCAGTAAACTACGCCAACCAAGGGGTGGTGTAGCGAGGCGCAATGAGGAGAAATGTTCTCATTTCTCCTCGTTTTTATCCTCTTTCAATGCATGCTGTATTCTACAGCACCCATTGAAAGAGTAAAATGCCTGTAGTGATTGTTTTTGTGCAGGAAGGTGCCCCTTCCTGCACAAAAACAATCTCCCCATGACATCCTTGCACCATGGTGCAAGGGTGCCTGCGCCGGCGCATGGCAGCTGTTTGTGTGCCAGTGCAGGTGAAAGCACAGGAATGCGACATATCATTGTATATATGTCGCATTCCTGTTCTCTGAAAGTGTCACAGCGTGGCGCAGCCAAAGGGCTTGCGGTGCCACGCTGTAGCACCTTCTTGTAAATCTGCCCCCAAGTGTTTTGTGTACATTGCAACTGGTGCTTCTGTTTTTAAGACCATGATTTTGCAGACTGCAGGCTTTGTGACCACAAACTCACTGCAGTTATCAGGGTCAGGTTTAGATAAGGCACCTGTTTATTGTGCTGACCACTCAAAGGTCACTGATGTCTGAGGCTTAGTTACAGGGGGACGTGTGTGAAAAAAGAAGAAACAACGCAAATTCATTAACAAACGCAGATGTTACCACTGAACGTTTTAGATCAGCAAGGTTAAGACATGGCTGCTGAATCTTTCATCCACCTATACCTTCAATGGCATGTTGCTAGTACTTTTCAGCTTACATACTATATTTTAAAGAGACAAAAGCAGCAGTTCTTAGTGAGACTACTGTAATGTCAACTCGAATGTTTCAACAGTTCTCCTGTATATTCAGGGGGCAGATTTACAAGCCCCTTGTGCCACTTTTGCATCACTTTTAACATGGGAAAAGTGATGCAAAAGTGGCGCAAGGGCCTTGTAAATCTGCCCCAGGATACATTGAACAGGATTCACCTCTTTTCAAAATGGCTGCCATACTTTAAAAACAATTGTTGCTACCAACATGTATTTGGCCCTCTGTACATTTTTTTCAGATTTGCCAGAACCTCACAGACCTGCTGCACCATGTTTATAGTGACATTAATAGCACTCTATAGCAGTCGTTCTCTGATATTTATTGGCACAGTACCAGTTACTTTGTAAGATACTTCCCAATAGAGGTATAATGCTTGCATTTGGGTAGCACAACTTATTTCAAGAGTACTTACTCGTTCAAGTTTCACTATATCTTCGGTAGTATTTTAAAAAGGACAACATTAAGCAGGCAGACCCACCTAGCTTGCCCGTCGATTCTAAATTTTAAAAAAGCATTGGCAAAGCCATTTGATCTCACCTGTGACATCTACTGGTGTTGCTAATATGTTTTTATCTTGATGCGCAAATGCAGCAGTTATCTTGAAATGCTTAGGAATGTTTCTTTATTTTGTTTTAAGAAAACTCATTCCAAGATGGCTGTCATGCCCAGCTGTGTGCCGCAATCATCTTGTTTTTGTTTTCTTAAAGCAAAGTAAAATCATTGTAAGATAGTTGTTGGGCATGTGTGAGCAGGTGCAGTAGCAATTGGTGGCCACATACAATCAAGTTCTTGAAAAGGTTTTAAATCCATTTTGTAGCTGCCCCCTCCAACGATACAGTGATGAAACCCCAAGGCGCTGGAGTCGCAAGTGAGAGCTGGGTGAGTTTAATATTTAAGAGTGGAGGGCGTAAAGAAGAGGGGATAGCAGTTAAAGACAAATATAGGGAAAATAGTCCCTCATGCACTTCAATGCAGGGTATTGTGAGACCAAAATACTCATTAGGTATGTTAAACAGCAAAATAAGCAGGAAAGCTGCTGAATCATGAGCTGGGAACTGAGAAGACAAGAAAGCCATCCAATCCTGACCAAGGGGCCAACCGCAGTCCATGCAGGGAACAGCTGTGGGGCCACGTGGGGGTTATTTCGAAGGACCATGCAGAGGGAAAATCACCTATTTATTTAAGTTTCTCTCTGCATCGTCCCTCGAAATACACCCCCACACAGTCCTACCGCCCCACCGCTGTTACCTGCACGGACCGCAGCTGCAAGGGGCAGGCACAACATTCACTTAAAGTCTCAAATGAACACCAATAAGTCTGTTTGCAAAGTTATTTGTAGGCCAAACCTAAAAAAGGAGCCTTCCCTTTGCCAAATCCCCTGCCAACTCTCTTAAATTGAGCCCCACCCCACTCCCACTTACAACACCTTCAAACCTCTGGAGCTCATCTACCCCAACTCCTACCAGAGATTTGTAGTGACCACAGGCACCACAGATAAGAGCACAATGCTTTATTGAACAGTACGTCACAACGCTTCTCTCAGAATACATGCAGCCACCTCAATTCCCCAATTGTCATTCCGCAACATTCAAATGTCATCGCGTGAGTGTCCACATGCACAGGCACACGAGGGAAGAGGAAGGGATGGCAGTAAAGATGACAAGGTAAATAAGCACACTGAATCCTAAACACAATGAAACAACTCACAGGTAAAATCGCCTAATAACAATGTCCAGGAAATATTGCATCTCATCCCTCCTTTGGATGAAGTTAGTGCATGACAGAATCTTTAAATTTAACTAGCACTCCAACGCTGCGTGAAGATCTCCCACTGAACGTATTCTGACTGTCAACCTGAACCTCCTGGGGAACCTCAATATGCTCTTGTGGTGGAGACTTACTGGAAGGTGGTAATGCTGGCATCTGCGGTGTTAAACTTGTATCACTTTCACTTCCTCCCCCTTTCATAGATTCATCATTACTGGTCTTAGAATGAAGGGGGTGAAGCTTCTTGAAGGGAGCTCCCCATATAGCAAGCACACTATTCCACCACCCACCACTTCCAACCTGATAGCTATCCCTGAAATCTTAACTAACCACACAGATTACCAAATTTGTCACCTCCCAGTTTAGCATGTGGACATCTGATCCTCACCATATCACCAACACTTATGTCATTTTTGACGACAGACTTCTTTGGCTGTAATACTGCTTCATTTTGGATTCTTTTCTCTAAACCATGGTATGCAAAACCTCTGCCTCATCAGAATAAACATCATTAACAACCCTTCTTTTCCCTTTGAGCCAATGGGGTTGTAGTTTCGTTAAACGATGCCTAACTCTCAACAATTTAGATGATGTCACACCAGTCACACTATCAGGAGTATTGCAGTATTCTTAAGGTGGGGTTTTAATGCATTAATCACAGATAAATTGCCCTTTAATAGCAACTGTATAGTTTCCTAAATTAGGTGAGAAGCATGTTAGACTTGCCCACAGCTTGGGGTGATATAAGTATTGGTAGACCTGCAAACCTTGAGGTGGGCTTCTGCCCAGCGTTTTGCCTTCCTCATTTTTGTGCGGGTCTCGTTTTAACTGCACTTAGGACTCAGAACTTTACCACTGCTAACCAGTGCTAAAGTGCTTGTGCTCGCTCCTCTAAATACGGTGATATTGGCTTATCGCCCATTGGCATATTTTATTTACTTATAAGTCCCTTGTAAAGTCGTACTACATGTACCCAGGGCCTGTAAATTAAATTCTACTAGTGTGCTTGCAGCACTGATTGTGCCACCCACTTAAGTAGCCCTTTAAATATGTCTCAGGCCTGCCATTTTCGAGCCTATGTGTGCAGTTTAAACTGCTATTTCGACCTTGCCAAATAAACCTGTTGCCAGGCCCAAACCTTCCTTTTCAATACATATAAGTAACCTCTAGGGTAGGCCCTGGACAGGCCCTGGATAGCCCAGAGGGCAGGGTGCAATGTATTTTAAAACTAGGACATGTACTTTTATGTTTTACATGTCCTGAAATTGAACAACTCTTAAATTCATTTTTACAACTGCAAGGACTATCTCTATCATAACATTGGATAACATGGAAGTTGCCTTATTACATTTTATAAGTGTCATTTCCAAAAAAAAAGAGATAACCAGATGATGGTTTGTGTCTTTGGAGTCACAATTTAAAATCCAGATTTTTTGGGGGCATATTTTATTGTGGTACACGTAACATTGTGATCATCTTCACATCCAGTATACATCTCCCCAATGCAATGGGTATTCAGCAGAGCACAAGCATAAAACAAAACTTGAATGGCATGTAAGGGGCGTACATGTATGGCAGTGCCTAGGATGCAACAATTCACACAACAAAGGAATATTACAACATTCAGTGGTCACACCCATAAGCCGAAACCGTGAAACAAGAACCCAAACCCCCTCTAACCAACACCGCATCCAGTTAATGTCCAAATGTCAAAATAAAAGTGTGCAAGTGGTAGAATGTATTGCCTACATCTACAAAGAAGCCATGAGTATAGTAAATGAGGAGGTGGTTCCAGATAAGCCGGTACTGCAAAAAGTCTGTCTGAAGAGTCTATGGTGGCATGCCAGTCCAGGGAATAGGTGTACATCCTCAGGCCCCATCCCAGTTCCCCCTATGGCATGGGTGGCTCCTTGTGGTCAGCATCCCCATACCGCCTATGATCCTCCAGAAGTTCCTCACAGGCTCAGGCTGTGCATGCCACATTGGAGTCATACTTTCACACTCAGCCCATCGTTTGAGATAGCTGCGCTATCCTGCCAGCTGAGGGCTCCTGTAGCTCTTCAAGTTAATAGTAATTTGCCTCTTGGCTAATAACAGTGTGAGGTGTATGAATTTAGAGGTCACCTTGCACTTGGCTGGTCTGGGAAAAAGACCTAGAAGGCATGTCAAGAGGGAGAGTTCCACGCTGCGGTCAGTGATGTCATTAGTGACTGGGAGCCCGCCATGTGGAACGCTCTATGCAGGTAGAAAACATTAATTAACTTGAACCGGGCATTCCGTTAGATTCGAGGAGTGGCAACAAGGACCCATGCCCAGTCTGCCTCAAAGATCGGAGTACCGATGTCAACTGCCCATTTGTCTCTCAGTTCCAGCAGGGGAGTAAACACATCCTCCTGCAGAGCATAGTAAAGGACAGTGACAGACTTGCATTTTACTGAGGTCTTACAGAGACCATGAAACCCTTTATGCATTGTAGGTTCATCATGGCCATCCCTCCACTTGCCGGCACAGCACCACCAAAATTGTCCCACATAGTACGAACTGCCCTGCTGGTAAATTGAATGCAAGCTGTGAGTCCTCAAGGGTCTGCAGGTGACCTCAAGCATAGACGTCTCCTACTGTTTCTACACCTAACATCATCTAGTCCGTCAGTTGCGGTCGGTCCCCCACATGCAAGAATATCGAGACCTATCTGAGGGGCATCTCCAGAGAGTAGGCGGTGCTGCATCTTGGAAATGACACTTCGCCAGGGCTGCGTGAGGCATCTTGAACCAGGATACACTCAAGTCTCCACAAACCAGGATTAGGGAAATTTTGTTCACTGTAGCCGGCCAACACTCCATTGCGGTTGGGCTGAAATGGTGACTTTGTCCCAGTTCCCTGCAAGCAGATATCCACAGTTGCCGCTTTATGCCTTTTGGCGCTATTTTCACTGAAAACGTTAACATTTTATATCTCCGGTTCTTTTAATTAGATTTTTGTTGTTTGGTCTTGTTTTAGTTCTTGAAAAAATACCCTATTCTTCTAATACTGCTGTGGGCTCCATTAGTGGTGTGTGTTTTCGCTGGGTTACTGTTTAAAGTGTTGCGCAAATACTTTACACATTTCCTCAGAGTTAAGCCTGACTGCTCTGTGCCTGAGCCCAGGTTAACTTAGGGTTTGCTTGTAACTTCACCATGAGAAGAATTGTAGTTGCTGCTTGAGTAGGGTTTTACCTCCATCAACCAGTAACTCAATTTCTTACACTGGTTTTCAACGTTGAGGATTGGGACTTGTATTCATGCAATGCCTTACAGCAATCTTGTGTTACACTGTCACCCCGCATAAATAATCTAAGACCAATTTGAGTTTAAATTCTTCTTGATTGGCTTTTTTTATTTTTTTCCAAATTCTTCCTCTTGTGTCCGAAACCACACCTGCAAGTATGGAATTCCAGCTGACCAACATGGATGTATACACTGTGGCCTCACTCATGAAGTTCTGCAGGGAGAGGGGACTTCAAGACAAGAGCACCTCCAGGAAAGTAGAGTTAAAAAAGGTGCTGAAGCCCATAAATCACTGATTGAAACCACAGAAGCGGATGAGGTGAAGGAAGGACAAAGAGAGTGCCTCCCTGAGAGCCAGCCATCAGCTGAGGGGGATGACTTGGCCCCTGAAGTGGAGCCCCTCACCAGGGCAGGGATATGTATATCTTCCCATAACTTGTCCCGAGAGAAGCTGGCGAAAAGGAGGGAGGATGGCGAGTTCAGGCTGGAAATGGCCAAGCTCAGGATGGAGGAGAAGAGACTGGTCATGGATGAGAAACTAGCTTTGGAGCATTTGGCTCCTGAAAGGAGCCTTAGGGAGATGGAATGGAAAACAAGGCAGGCAGATTCCAGCAGCATTGGTGGCAGCATACCTGCAGTATCTGAAGGAGAGAAAGAGGTTTGCATCCCCAAGGATTTGGTGCCCAGTTATGCGGTGGCAGATGACATTGACAAATGGTTTTCTGCCTAGGAGGTAGCTCTTAGGGTTTACAAAGTTCCAGAAGCACACAGTGTGTGTGGAAACACATACCTAAAATTGGGACGGACACATTTCTTACTTTAGAGGTTGGGTCCCAAACCGGGTGCACCCCAATTAAAGCAATCTTGATTGCTGTGTTTAGATTGACCCCTGAAAAATACCGCCAGAGGTTTAGGGACAGCCAGATGCTCACCAAACAGTCCTGGGTGGATTATATGGACTACTCTAACAAGGCACCGAATGTTTGGGTGTGGGGCAGTAAAGTTAATGACTACAGTGGGTTGTACAATCTAATCTTAAGAGAGCACATGCTCAGTATTTGTTGACCAGAACAGCGTCAGCACCTAGTTGACAGTAACTGACTGACCCCAGAAAGCTTGCTGGGGAAGTGGACCTCTTGGCCAGCATAAGAGTGTCCTAAAAGGTATCTGGGAGAGACACCCCAAGGGTGGTCAGAGGTCCCACCAGAAGTCACCATTGTGCCATGCAAGTGGGCGCAAGGGAAGCGCAAAACCTAAGTCGGATTTATCAAGCCTTACAAGGCCACATTGTGTGGCCATGCATGGCTTGATAAATCCAAAATTAAGCAATGCAGCGTAAATCACAGCATTACTCTGCCCTAGGGAGGCGGTCCTTGGGTGGAGCATGGGTGTTCCAATGCATCCATCCATAGATTTTGGTGTATTCCCAGATTTACAAACACTGGTGAACCTGGGAATGCGTCAGACTGCTACTCCTCCCCAGGGGAAGCATAAAAAGGAGAAATATGTTTATTTCTCCTTGTTTTTCTACCTCTTTCTATGTCTGCTGCAATCTGCAGCACACCTATAATGAGGAAATCACCTCGGAGGATTCATTTTGTGCAGGAAGTTGCCCCTTTCTGCACAAAAACTATCCTGTCTGCAACGTAGGCACTCTTGCACCCCGGCACAAGGGTGCCTGCATTGGTGCTAGGCAGCCAAAAGGGCACCAGTGCAAGGAAAGGACAGGATTGCATCGTATTATGTTAAGTACAGCACATTCCAGCCCTTTCCCTTTCACACAGCTCAGGGGGCTTTCTGCACTTCATGGTGTGAAAGCCACACACATATGCCCCTAATTCTTAAGAGTTCATAGCTGGGAGAAACAAAAAGTCAGGATTTGAAATGTAACAGTGCTTGGGGGATGTCTGTAGTTACAAGACTTTAATAACTACACAAAATACACCTTTTTCACAGAACTATACAAAAATTGAGAAAGAAAACAAACAATAAGGTTTGAAACCCATGCCTTAAAGTTTGCAAGCAGCTCGTTGATGCTGTTTCATAGCGTACTGTGCTATATTAGAAGGATTGTAATTTATGAGCTGTAAGTAATAAAAGGATCTGTGTGAAAAGCAAAAACCCACTTATCTATCTATATAAAATAACAAGCATTGGCAGTGCCAATAGGTCTCGCCGTATATTGGAGTTTAGTATATAAAAATATTAAAGAGCAGTGAAAGTATTAAAGAGCAGTGGTAGCAAAACAGAAAACAAACCCCGACAACGTCAACAGAAAAGGAAAAAATAAATGATCTACCGTATTTTTTTATAGCACGCAATGCTAAATAATAGTAAAATAAAATGCTCCGTGGTTTTTTAATATTATTTTTAAGTTTGACTGTTTGGTATAGTTGTATTAATCACACCAACAGACACAGCTTTAATTGGGCCGGGTCCTGCTGGTGCGCACCATTGTTAGCTCTAAAAAGCTGGTGCCAAAACAACTGCATATGCACTGCGATTTACTTCCAGCCACACCTTACATGACTCCGGCATCTCTGCCCATGTCTGCTGGCAAAACGGAAAACAAACCCCGACAGCGTGAACAGAAAAGGAAAAAAAATCATCTACAGTATTTTTTAATATCACACAATGGTTAAGATTACTAAAATAAAATGCTCCATGGTTTTTTAATATCATTTTTAAGTTTGACTATTTGATATAGTTGCATTAATGAGCCCAAGAGAACCAGCTTTAATTGGCCCGGGTCCTGCCGGTGCTCACTATCGTTAGCTCTAAAAAGCTGGTGCCGAATCAAGTGCATTTGCACTGCGATTTACTTCCAGCCACACCTTACTTCCAACCTCCCGCATCTCTGCCCATGTCTGCTGGCAAAACGGAAAACAAACCCTGCCAACGTCGACAGAAAAGTAAACAAAAAATGCTCTACCGTGTTTTTTTAATAACACTAGCTTTAATTGGCCCGGGTCCTGCTGGTGCTCACCATCGTTAGCTCTAAAAAGCTGGTGCCGAAACAAGTCCATATGCACTGCGATTTACTCTCAGCCACACCTTACATGACTCCAGCATCTCTACCCATGTCCGCTGGCAAAACGAAAAACAAACCCCGACAACATCAACAGAAAAGGAAACTAAAAGTGCTCTACTGTATTTTTAATAACACCAGCTATAATTGGCCCAGGTCCTGCCAGTGCTCACCATCGTTAGCTCTAAAAAGTGCATATGCACTGGGATTTACTTCCAGCCACACCTTACATGACTCCAGCATCTCTACCCATGTCCGCTGGCAAAACGAAAAACAAACCCCAACAACGTCAACAGAAAAGGAAACTAAAAATGCTCTAACGTATTTTTTAATAACACCAACTTTAATTGGCCCAGTTCCTGCCGGTGCTCACCATCGTTAGCTGTAAAAAGTGTATATGCACTGCGATTTACTTCCAGCCACACCTTCCATGACTCCAGCATCTCTGCCCATGTTCGCTGGCAAAATGGAAAACAAACCCCGACAACGTTAACAGAAAAAAAACTAAAAATGCTCTAACTTATTTTTTAATAACTCCAGCTTTAATTGGCCCGGGTCCTGCCGGTGCTCACCATCGTTAGCTCTATAAAAATGGTGCCGAAACAAGTGCATATGCACTGCGATTTACTTCCAGCCACACCTTACATGACTCCAGCATCTCTGCCCATGTCCGCTAGCAAAACGGAAAACAAACCACGATAACGTCAACAGAAAAGGAAACAAAAAATGCTCTACCGTGTTTTTTTAATAACACCAGCTTTAATTGGCCCGGGTCCTGCTGGTGCTCACCATCGTTAGCTCTAAAGTGCTGGTGCCGAAACAAGTCCATATGCACTGCGATTTACTTTCAGCCACACCTTACATGAATCCAGCATCTCTTACCATGTTCGCTAGCAAAACGGAAAACAAACCCCGACAACATCAACAGAAAAGGAAACTAAAAGTGCACCAGCTTTAATTGGCCCGGGTCCTGCCAGTGCTCACCATTGTTAGCTCTAAAAAGTGCATATGCACTGCAATTTACTTCCAGCCACACCTTACATGACTCCAGCATCTCTGTCCATGTCCGCTGGCAAAACGGAAAACAAACCCCGACAACATCAACAGAAAAAGAAACTAAAAATGCTCTAACTTATTTTTTAGTAACTACAGCTTTAATTGGCCCGGGTCCTGCCGGTGCTCACCATCGTTAGCTCTAAAAAGCTGGTGCTAAAACAAGTGCAAATGCACTGCGATTTACTTCCAGCCATACCTTACATGACTCCAGCATCTCTGCCCATGTCCGCTGGCAAAACAGAAAACAAACCCCAACAACATCAACAGAAAAGGAAACTAAAAGCGCTCTAATGTATTATTTAATTAATAACATGCCATGTTAAATATTAGTAAAATAAAATGCTCCGTGGTTTTTTAATATCATTATTAAATTTGACTGTTGGAATAAAAGTTATACTACAGTTGCCATCTGGATAATTCATAACAGATGCAAGTCAAAACATAAACAAAGGTACAGGGCTTTTTTAGGTCGGAATTGAAGTGAAACTGCAGTTAAGATAAGGATAATTGCTAACAGATGCACGCTGAAACAGCAACAAAGCCACAGAGCTTCTTTAGGTCAGAATGGAAGTCAGACTGCAGTTACGATAAGGATAATTGCTAACAGATGCAAGTCACTGTAAACAGGGGCCATCGCACGCTACACAGTGTGATGGCCAAACTAAATACTCACTAAGTGAAATCGCCGGAAGGAGAGAAGGGAAGGACTTTTACAACCCAGCACCAATACAAAGGCTACATTTTTGAATGGCACAGCCAACAGCCAATAGAAAGTAGTTCATTTTTTAATACACATAGAATACAATACAACATGTCTTGCAGACAGCGCAAGCGCTGCCTAGGCTCGACCTAAAAATCTGTGATCCAGATGTTACACAATGTGCTTAGAAGGCAACGCATTAAACCTCTATGCAATATTATGATTTAAACCTGTAACTAGATAAAGCACAGATATCTCCAGCAACTGCATTACTACAAGAGTTATCTTACCATTTTTATTATCTCCAGAGATGTGCTCGGCACACAAAGATTACTGTTGAAGATGCCTGAACCCCATACAATATTTTGAAATGCAGCCTTTGTTACCAACCAAGTCACAACAGATTTACTGTCAGATTTGTCTTTGTTGCCAATTTCTTTGCAGCAGAGTACCTAAAAAGTAAGGGTCATATTTATGAGGGGAGTTGCATCATGCTTGCAGCACACAATGTGGTGCAAGCACTACACAAACACAAAATGTGATTTAGCAAGCCATGCAAGGCCACCTTGTGTGGCCCTGAGTGGCTTTATAAATCTGGAGTAACACGAAACAGGGCAAATTTGCTGTGTTGCATTACTCTGCCTTGGGAAGGCATTCCATGGGCTTTGCGTGTGTGATACCACGCAACTCCTATGATTTTTTATGCATTCCCAGATTTACTAAAAGTGATAGACCAGGGAATGTGACAAAAAGATATTCCTTCTCAGCCGAAGCGTAACAACTCGTTACTTCCTCTTTCTATGTGTCCTGTATTCTGTAGCACACATAGAGGGGGAAATATTCCTCTAAGAATTGTTTTTGTACAGGAATTTGCCTCGTCCTGCACAAAACAATCCTGCATGCAACACAGGCACCCTTGCACTGTGATACCAGGGTGCCTGCATTGGCACTAGGCAGCCAAAAGGATGCCAGCACAGGGAATAAGGCAGGAATGCACTGCATTCTTTTAAATATGGCACATTCCTGCCCTTTCCCTGTCACGCAGCACAGCAAGGTGACTTGCTGCACTGCCTAACTTTTACTTACATATGGCCCTAAATGTATAGGTTTAAAACCAGACTCTGGTGTTCATGTGACTGCACCCCCTTCCCATTTATAGATTCCCAGAGAAAAGTTTTTCTAATTCTAGCACTGAGGGAAATATTTCCAAAGAAGTGGCAGAGCATGTTGTTAGCCTCCTTGGCTTAACGACACGCTCTGCGACTTCTGAAATGTAGGGCTACACCATATAAACAATCTTTAAATACCGCTTTGTAACTTCTATGTGTGCTGCTTAATGCAACACACACAGAAGTTGCAATACGGCATTTTTAAGAAATGATTGCTTATGTGCATGAAGGTGGACCTTCCTGGACATAAACAATCATTGGTCGTTTGCTGTTTCCATGTGTGCTGCACAATGCAGCACAAATGAAAACAGGAAAAACGAGGAGAAATGAAACATTTCTCCTCATTGCACCAGGGTAAGACCAGGTTTTCCCTTGTCTTAGTTCTGGCGCTGCCTCCTATTTACACATTCCTTGTAAATAGGAGGCAGAGTCAGAATCAATGGGTGTTGTGGTGGAACGCCCACAGCAACACTCATTGTCCTCTCCTTTCACGCTAAGCATAGCGTCAAAGGGGGCCTTATTTACAAGCCAGCGTTAAGCCGTGTTAATTAACCCCTTATCGCCAAACACAACATCCCTGAAAGTGACGGTGTGATGGTGATAAAGACTTGTAAATATGCCACTGAGTGTCACACATAAATGAGGTGGGTGTAGTGGTTTCATGGCAGATTGAATAAAAAGTGCATTTCGTTCTAAGATCAGCACCTACAGGATAGCAGTCTGGCAGAGCCATTTATTTCCCTAACTCCCCAGGTGCGAACAGCTCCATATGTAAATGATATGACTTGGAAAGAGTTGCGCTATTATTTGTATTTCTCCCTAGCTTTAAATTTCCATATCTGTTTTAAAAACAGAGAGCCTCATTTACAAGAGGCCTGTACCACCAGAGCGTCACGTTTAATGAAGCTCCAGTGGTGCAGGCCTCTCAATCATATCTACGAGGCCACTGAAAGCCACCCCGCGTGGCTTTGCATGGCCTTGTAGATATGGTGTAAGGTAATGCAGCGCAGGTTGCTGCGTTGCCTCACACTGACTTGGGGAAGCATGCCATGGAAGTTCTGGTGGGTGTTCACACTCAACACACATGGTTTTTGACACATTCCCAAATTTACAACATAGAATAAATCTTGGAATTTGTCAAAACCCTGCGCCACCCCTGGGGAGCAGTAACGGTTGTTTTTTCCTTTGAGATAATTGTGATGCATGATCCTGTATCAATTAAATCTCCATACTTTGCTGATTCACTCGTACAATGCATTTTGATTCATCTTTAGCACGACTTTTATCAGAAATTGCAACCTTCAGAATAAGATCATCAACTTGCTTATCGATATTAGTACTCTGTCATCTCAGATAGCATATGCCTTTTTTTAAAATTCTTTTTTAATATATTCAGGGTATAATATAATCACAAGGCACATAAACGTGTCACTGGTCACTGATATACATTCCATTGACATTGTTCACTTCGTCATTATCCGCAGCATAAATAACATGTCGTCCGATCGTTCACATTTCCCGTTCCCCCCTCCTCCCTCACAATCAGAAATCTCATTGATCTGTTGCCTGGGCGGTTCACAGATGTAACCCCTAAATTTATTCCATGCCCCCATACTTTCCCCCATTTTAGGGGACATCCTCAATTAACACATGTCGCTTTCTCCGCCACCATAGCTGCATCCATGGCTCTACACCATGCAGTGAGCGTCGGCAACTCTCCTGAACCCCATTTTTGGGCATTATTACGCTCCGCAAGCTTTATCCCCAGCGTAGCCCAATCCTGCGCTGGATGATTAAGATAATTTGGTTCCCATAAGTTTAATAAACACCTCTTGGGTTCTGGTACAAATGATACTTCCTCTGATTACGATATAGTTCTCATTATGCCTACCTAGTATGCTGCAATCTTTGGACATTGCCATATGGTGTGATAGAATGTACCCTCCTCCCCACAGCCCCTCAGGCAGAACGGGTGTGTAGCTGTCCCTATTTTGCAGAGGGTTAGTCTGGTGTAGTATGTGCGATACAGTATCTTGAGTTGCACTAATCTTAATCTTGAAGGTATTCCTACTTCACATGGGGACGACAGTGCCTCTTTCCAATCTGTATCATCGAGCTCCCCCAGATCCCGGGACCATTTTTCCCTAAGTGCCGCAGTTGGATCAGGTAAGTTGTTAGCTAGCTTTCGATAGGTGAGGGAAGTGGCCTTTTCATGCATATGATCAGTTAACAGCATATCCTCTGGGGGAGTAGCCTCTGGAACCTCGGTGCCGGATGGTATAACTGCTTGTAGTGCATGCCTGATCTGTATGTATCGGAATATTTCAGAGGGTGCCAGCTTATACTGCTCCTTTAGGTGTTCAAATGTGACCATCTCCCCCCTACTCCATAAGTCACCCACCGTGGAGATGCCTATCGCGTCCCACTGACGAAATCCTTTACCATTTCTGAGTTGCCCAAGCCGCTATGTGTTCCAAAGTGGAGTAAGCTGGGTGATAACTCCTTGCCAGCCCAACTTGGTGTGTGCCATGTGTCATATGCTGACTGTGTGTGCTGTTGGTCCAATTAATGAGTTAGACTGTTTTTTATTGTAGAGTGCTGACATAACTCCCTCTTCTCCCAATCCGTGTCTGTCCGCTTGGAACGCTGGGTCTGTTCGTGGGGCATGTATCCATTGATTGATTATTTTTAGTTGTGCTACCCAATAGTGCAATTGTATGTTCGGGAGAGCTATTCCGCCATCATACCAGCCCCTGATTAATTTGTCCTGTGCCATGCGTGCAGGTTTGTGTCCCCATAACAAACTGGAGACCTCTGCCGCGATTGCTTTGAAATAACTTGGTGTTACTGGAAACGGCGTGTTTTGTAAGGCATACAAGAATCGGGGGAGCGTCATCATTTTAAAAAGCGCTGCTTTCCCCAGCAGTGTCAACGGTAAAGTATGCCAGTGTGTCGCATCCCTTTTCAAACGCTCTATGAGGGGCAGCAGATTTTTTTTTTTAATTCGTCAAGTCTATATGTCACATAGATACCTAATTATTTAAAGGTTCCCTCACTGATCTGCAGTTGACAATCTCTAGGGAGTTGCGGCGGTGGGCCGTGAAGTACAAATATGATCGACTTGGACCAGTTTATGGTGTAGCCAGACGCCCGAACAAAGAGTTCGCAAATATTTAGGAGCACCAGTATGGCTCGTTTAAGGGAGGCCATGTATAGCAATACGTCATCCGCATATAGGGAAATGCGGTCTTCCCAACCCGCCGCCCACCTTAGCCCTCGGATCATCGGTTCCCATCTAATCCACGCCGCCAGTGGTTCCAGCACAAGGGCGAACAGCAACGGGAACAATGGGCACCCCAGGCGCGTTCCACGTGTCAGTGGAAAGTCCTTTGATATGTGACCGTTGGCCGTAACATGCACCAGCTGCTTTGAGTACAACAAGTGTATCCATGCACAGAATTTAGGGGCAAAGCCTAAGTGTGTAAGTACCGCAAAAAGAAAATGCCATTCGGGCGTCTAACGAGAGGATAACAGCTGGTTCTTGGATATATTGGTATATGGTATACGGGCCATCACACCATGTAGACGTCTCAGGTTAAGAGACGTGTTTCTGCCTGGCATAAATACCGACTGATCCGGGTGTATTAGGGTCGTAAGGTGTGGGGTTAATCTCGTCGCAAGGAGTTTAGCAAGAATTTTAGCTTCGGCATTAATTAATGATATGGGGCGATATGAGGTGCATTCCTCAGGAGGCTTACCGTGTTTCGGGATTGTGACCATGGTAGCCATCCGTCCGTCTCGCGGAAGCTCCCCAGTCTCCAAGCTTTCAAGGTACATATGCAACAAATGCGGGGTAATTATGCTAGCTGTCTTTTTGTAAAGTTCGCTAGGTATACCATTGGGTCCCACCGCCTTGCCTGATTGCAGAGATCCGATAGCCACTTGTAACTCTTCGGTCGTGAGGTCAGCTTTAAGTGTGAGGGCCGCCTCTGGCGTTAATTTGGGCATATTAATATCTTTTATATAGGTCTTGTGTTTGGATTTGCGCTATCCATTTCTTTGCCTGCTCTCTTATGTCGAGCCAGGCCAAAAGGTTTCCGGCCTTATCGCTGGTTTCATATATCTTATGTTGTGTAGCCTGCAGTCTTGACCTAGTCGTTTCTTTTAGATATTTCCTGAGTTCGTGCTGCTTAAGACGCAAGGACTGGGCCGATTCCGGCATCGGGTTTCATGTGTGTTGGTCATCGGCGTTATGTAATTCTGATTCTATAGCGTTTAAATCCTGTTGTTTTTCACGTTTATGACCTGTAATGGATGCAATGGCCTGGCCGCGGATGACAGTTTTGTAGGCCTCCCAGAGGATGGTCGGGGATTGGACCGATGAAACGTTTTCTTGGAAGTAGTGTTGTGTCGTAGTAGTGATGTCTTTTAAGATCTTGGGAACATGTAGGTAACCAGGGTATATGGGGTAGATGCGCTGTCTCACCTTGTGCTGGCATGTATAGGTTAGTAGTACTGGGGAGTGATCTGAAATTCCCCTGGGCCGGATCTCAATGTCTACCACATTTCTCAAGCTGTCTGCTGACGCGAAGAAATAATCTATCCTAGAGAGGCTATTATGTATTCCGGATTTAAAAGTGAATTGTCATGTTGTGGGGTGATGATGTCTCCATGCATCTGTGAACCCAAGTGCGTCTAAAAAGCCCTCTAAACGAGTGATGCCAGTCGTGCGTGCCTTTGTAGGATATCGATCCAGGGTCCCGTCAATCATGGCATTGAAGTCCCCCCCAATTAATATTTCCCCCTCCAGAAGAGCAAGCAGGAAGTCACTGAGTGCTGGGAGGGTCACTGCATGGAGGGCTGGGGGGATGTACACTGACACTATATTAAGAGGCCTCCCCTCCCATTGACATGCGACAGCCGCAAAGCGGCCTTTGTCGTCCGCCCACGTCCGATTAATTATCAGTGGAAACTGCTTTCTTACTAAGATACCTACCCCTGTGTTCCAGAGGAGAACTCAGAGTGTGTAACCATTTTAAACCCCCATCGGTCCAGTGCCTTGCAGGTGGAACCCATCAAATGCGTCTCTTGCAGTAGGGCCACCGCCGGTGCGCATCAGATATTGTAGAACTAAACCTCTCTTAATCTTGTCCCCTAGACCATGAACATTCCATGTAACCAACCACAGAGGAGCTATCTGGGACAAGGGGGTCGTCAACGAACTAGGCTCTTGTTGATCCTGCGTTACCATTGCTGGTACAGTTGACATGTGCTGTCACGGAATCGTGCCTACGGTGTGCCTGACGATCAGTATCTGATAACAAGTCTTTTGTGAGTGCCCTTACAAAAACTGTAATCAATAATAAACAATACCTAATGGACAATCCCTCCCCCCCTTCCCCCTCCCTGCTTGACCGAATGAAAACTACCCGCCACCCCAACTGTGCAGAGTGCCCTTCCCTAATACCATAACTTGGGGTTGAGAGTGAGCGTCTGTTCTCCATTAGAACCCCCCAAGAGTCTTCATTAAGTGCGGCTTCTCCTTCCTCTCTGGCAGACAATGTAGATCATAGTTCTAGAGGGTACAGAGTCCCTACAACGGATTGTTCACATCTTTGTACATTGCCCACCAAAGCACCTCTTCATTTTATGGTTGGTACAAGCACATACCTTTTTAAGAGGAATACTTGATTGAAACACCTTTGCAAAGTAGTTCGTCTTGCCACATTCACAACATTCTTTGTCTAATGCTGAGCAATTTTTTTTACATCATACCATGTATTGTTCAATCCAGAACAGTAGCATTCATTCTTGCCCCATTACTCCCCTTTGAGAATTGGCAGATTGACTCTTCCTTTGGAGTTTTTGTATTTATTGTGATTATCAGCTCACACTAGACTAATGTCACTAAATGTGGAATCTGATTTATTAAGCATCTTAATGCCTTTGAATGAACATTTGTAACTTTTGATAGTGATATTAATAGTATTTTTGTGGCATGGCAATCTTTTTAGTGCCTTCACACCACTGGTGTGTATAACTACTTGGCCACTTATCATTTCATCTGTGTTTGGAAAAAGAAGTAAGGAGGACAGCATACATAGTGTTGCAGCATAAGCTTCCATAGATTCGCCCTGTGCCTGGTACCTATATTAAAAGTTATGGTGTTCCATTGTAATGCTGAGGGTAGTGTCAAAATAGTCTTGCATTGTTTTTTGCTTATATGAAAGAACCTTTTTGTGTTTAGCACTGTATCTCATTCTCTCAATTGCCATAATATGCATTTCAAAGCTTTTTATCCATTGGTTCCATCTTTCTGTGGGTGCACATGGTGGCTGCACAAAGGTGCTGGCATTTTTACTGTGCTTATTACTCCAGCCATGCCAGGTGATGTAATTAAATGATAGGAATGGCACTGCTAGGAGGTGGATTCCTCTGTTATGCAATGTCACAGCGAGTTTAATTTGCACTTACAGGATGAGATGTATAGCAATGTGAGAGGATGTGGCGTAACGGCCAGAGCTGACGACTTTACCGCTGGGGGACAAGATTCGAGTTTTGGTGCCTACCAAAAATGAATGTGTCCTTGCGTAATGTAACCGGTAGTCATGTAAAGTGTTCCAATACCTTGAGGTCAAGTTCACGCTATATAAAATTGCAAAAAAAACAAAAAAATGGAGGTAGCACAAGTATGAAGGAGGTATAAATAGAATATGTAGAGGCAGAGGAGCGTCGCCCAACTGCTTTCTTGCAGTGCGAGCAGCAGAAACATAAAATGGTATTATAAATACCATTTTATGTTTCTGCTGCTCGCACTGCGAGAAAGCAGAAGGGTTTGGTTGGGGGCAGGCAGGTGGGCGGTCCTGCTCCAGGGTAGGGGAGGAGTGGATTGCCCATTCTGAAGGCGCTGACTGTTTGGTCAGCCCCAGGGCCGACCAAACCAGTCTTACATTCTCTCCCTTTTCTCCATGTAGGCTGCATGCAGCCTACATGCAGAAAATGGCCTCTCTATAGACGCCTGTGTAGTCGGCGTCCCAGCCAATCACAAAGCTCCCATTGGAGCGTTGCGATTGGCTTAGGGGAGGGGAGGGAGGCTGCCGGCTTACTGTGAGGAGCAGAGATGACGCGGGACGACGTGGGACCGGACCAGGCCAGCGAAGGTAAGGTAACTATTTTTTTAATATTTAAAATTAGCGTCCCTCCCCTCCGCATGACCCCGGACCCCCACCCGCGAGTTATGCCGGCCACGACTGAAAATACACCAAAAGTAACTCTATCACAACGTGGTACAGGGTACATGTCAGACAGTGTGGTGCTTGGTTAATTGTATCTTAGAGACTTCCCCGGTCACGTTTAGGCAGAGAAATCTTTGAAGGAAGTCAGAGGGCAGTTGCAAGGCATAGCCAATGAAGTATGTAGTTGTCATTCAGTTGGAAAAAGACAGAGGGGCAGTCTTCCAGGCTTGGCCGATGGGGTGCACAGCCAGGCAGGAGACCAAAGGGTGGTTACTGATGATGAACGTGGTCAGGATGGGTTTTGGAAATTCTATTTCCAATCTAAAGGGAGCCGGTGGAGGTAGGTCACAGAGAGTGATGGGGGCAGGACCACCCAGGGGTGGGATCACGAGGCAGACATATGTGGCCACAAAAAGCAGTGAACAGAAGAGTCGGTCAAGTATAGTATCAGTTCCTCCCTGGACTGGAACCAAGCATCCGAGGACCGATTTCGGGGTTTCACCCCTCGTCAGCCAGGATAGCTTGATTCCAGTGGCATGGAGAGCACGGGACTCACGTCTGAGCATACCCGTCCCACTCAGGGTGACAAATGCAAAAACAACAGTTGATGGACAGAATGAAGAACAATATCATACATTCACCCCAGTACAGAGATCTGGGCCTAAATCCATCGTTTTTTGCTCATCATGCCATTCCAGTTTGGACCCAGCCATATGCAAATCAGTCTTGACCCTGTGCCTCATGGGAACAGTCCAGCCCGAACTGCCAAGCCAGGTCCTCCCTGGACTAGTTCTTTTTGCATTTGTCACCCCGAGTGTGACGGGTATGCTCAGACGTGAGTCCCGTGCTCTCCATGCCACTGGAATCAAGCTATCCTGGCTAAAGAGGGGTGAAACCCCGAAACCGGTCCTAGGATGCTTGTTCCCAGTCCAGGGAGGACCTGGCCTGGCAGATCGGGCTGGACTGTTCCCATTGGGCACAGGGTCAAGACTGATTTGCATATGGCTGGGTCCAAGCTGGAATGGTATGGTGAGTCACAAAACGATGGATTTAGGCCCAGATCTCTGTACTGGGGTGAATGTATGACATTGTTCTGCATTCTGTCCATCAATAATTCTTTTTGCATTTGTCACCCCGAGTGGAACGGGTATGCTCAGACGTGAGTTCCGTGCTCTCCATGCCCCGGGAATCAAGCTATTCTGGCTGAAGAGGGGTGAAACCCTGAAACCGGTCCTAGGATGCTTGTTTCCAGTCCAGTTAGGACCTGGCCTGGCAGTTTGGGCTGGACTGTTCCCATTGGGCACAGGGTCAAGACTGATTTGCATATGGCTGGGTACAAGCTGGAATGGCATGGTGAGCAAAAAAACAATGGATTTAGGCCCAGATCTCTGTACTGGGGTATGACATTGTTCTGCATTCTGTCCATCAATAGTTCTTTTTGCATTTGTCACCCCTAGTGGGACGGGTATGCTCAGATGTGAGTCCTGTGCTCTCAATGCCACTGGAATCAAGCTATCCTGGCTGAAGAGGGGTGAAACCCTGAAACCTGTCCTGGGATGCTTGTTTTCAGTCCAGGGAGGACCTGGCCTGGCAGTTTGGGCTGGACTGTTCCCATTGGGCAGAGGGTCAAGACTGATTTGCATATGGCTGGGTCCAAGCTGGAATGGCATGGTGAGCAAAAAAACGATGGATTTAGGCCCAGATCTCTGTACTGGGATGAATGTATGACATTGTTCTGCATTCTGTCCATCAATAGTTCTTTTTGCATTTGCCACCCCGAGTGGGACGGGTATGCTCAGACGTGAGTCCCGTGCTCTCCATTCCACTGGAATCAAGCTATCCTGGCTGAAGAGGGGTGAAACCCTGAAACCTGTCCTAGGATGCTTGTTTTCAGTCCAGGGAGGACCTGGCCTGGCAGTTTGGGCTGGACTGTTCCCATTGGGCAGAGGGTCAAGACTGATTTGCATATGGCTGGGTCCAAGCTGGAATGGCATGGTGAGCAAAAAAACGATGGATTTAGGCCCAGATCTCTGTACTGGGATGAATGTATGACATTGTTCTGCATTCTGTCCATCAATAGTTCTTTTTGCATTTGCCACCCCGAGTGGGACGGGTATGCTCAGACGTGAGTCCCGTGCTCTCCATTCCACTGGAATCAAGCTATCCTGGCTGAAGACAGGTGAAACCCCGAAACCGGTCCTAGGATGATTGTTTCCAGTCCAGGGAGGACCTGGCCTGGCAGTTCGGGCTGGACTGTTCCCATTGGGCACAGGGTCAAGACTGATTTGCATATGGCTGGGTCCAAGCTGGAATGGCATGGTGAGCAAAAAAACAATGGATTTAGTCCCAGATCTCTGTACTGGGGTGAATGTATGACATTGTTCTGTATTATGTCCATCAATAGTTCTTTTTGCATTTGTCACCCAAGTGGGACGGGTATGCTCAGACGTGAGTCCCGTGCTCTCCATGCCACTGAAATCAAGCTATCCTGGCTGAAGAGGGGTGAAACCCCAAAACCGGTCCTAGGATGCTTGTTTCCAGTCCAGGGAGGACCTGGCCTGGCAGTTCGGGCTGGACTGTTCCTATTGGGCACAGGGTCAAGACTGATTTGCATATGGCTTGGTCCAAGCTGGAATGGCATGGTGAGCAAAAAAATGATGGATTTAGGCCCAGATCTCTGTACTGGGGTGAATGTATGACATTGTTCTGCATTCTGTCCATCAATAGTTATTTTTGCATTTGTCACCCCGAGCAGGACGGGTAGCTCAGACGTGAGCCCCGTGCTCTCCATGCCACTGGAATCAAGCTATCCTGGCTGAAGAGGGGTACCAAGCTGGAATGGCATCGTGAGCAATAAAATGATGGATTTAGGCCTAGATCTCTGTACTGGGGTGAATGTATGACATTGTTCTGCATTCTGTCCATCAATAGTTCTTTCTGCATTTACAATGCGGCGCACCATGGCACACGGTTAGACAGATGCGTGATGCATCTGTCGCCGTAAGGGTGACGCAGTGCTGGAGTTGTGTCGCAAGCGCGACGCAACGCCAGCACTGCTCAGGGGTGCCCTATACCTTATATGCTGCGTCACTCCTTACGCGTGCTTCAAGCAGGCATAAGGATCTGACGCTGCGGGGATGTAAAAGTGACTCCGTGAAATCTTGTAGATTTCACTGCGTCACTTTTATGGGGCTTCCTTGCGAGGGAACGCCCACCCTGCATACATTATACCTGACGCAGGTATAATGTAGCACAGGGCTTTACAACGTGACGAATCTCACTAGATGCTTCACGTTGTAAACATGTCGCATAGTGGCGCATTGATTACGCCACTGCTGTGTCACAAAAGTGGTGCAACGATGGTGTCAAACTGTTGCAAGGGGCTTGTAAATCTGCCCCTCTGTGTCTAAGTCCCCAGTGACGTGGTTACATTTCATATGCGTGACGTAAACGCGCTTGCGTTTCAACATTGGAACGCGGAAGGGCTCCTCAGTCATTTACGTCACAGACAGGCTTAACAGCGTGGAACCCGCTTGCGTTTCAGCGTCGAAACGCGGAAGAGTTTCCCAGGCATATACGTCTCTCTGCCAGCATTCCACACTACGTCACAAAGGGAGCGGCAAATAAGGACAAGCTCTGTTCAACACGTTTTTTCTTTACTTCAACCTCTTTCCTCATTTTCAATCTGCAAACAACTTTATTCAGTGCACATTTTATTTTTACATGTGGACAACATTCCAAAGTTGCTTTTAACATTTGTCATCAGGCAGTTTTACAGAACTTCTTCTATATGTGCCACCTTTTGTTAAGTCTTGAAACAAATAATATTTACATTTTTCATTTTGTGCACCTTTAGTATATTACTGCCTGTACTTTATGAAATACTCTATATGAGTGGTTTGGACATTGCCCATTTGGATATTTAAGAAAGTTGCTCTGCTTAAAATAAAAATATTTTTTTATTTTTACCTCTTCTTTTGACTATGCAAGCAGTTTCACCACCACCACCCTTTTAAGAGACACCAGGTAGCCACCCATTAAATGGAAGAAATGGTTCGACGGATTCAAAACTTACCTCGGTGCAATTGGAGCTATGAGGTTTCGAGCAGAGCGTAGGCAGTACCTCCTACTACACTCATTTGGTTTTGAGGGAAGAGAAATTTTAAAACATCTTCCTAATCCTGTCCCAGATGAAGGAAACCCTCTTGATGAGTATCAAGACACAGTTAAAATGTAGCAAACAAGGTTTGATGTTCAACCTAGCTTGATTGTACTCCGCCACAAATTTTTTTAACGAACGCAGAACACGGGGGAAGATGTTGACAATTACATCACTGCCCTAAGAAGTCTTGTAGCGGATTGTCAGTTTGAGAACTTTGCTGACCAATTGGTTCGTGACCAGTTCATCTCTCACTGTACAGACAAAGCCATCAAACAAAAACTACTCTCCATGGGAAATCCTACTTTGGACGAGACCATTAAAGTGGCAAAGAGTATCAAAACGTCACAGTTTTCAGTCAAGGAACTAGATGAAAAAAAAAGTGATCCCATTTCTGCAGTCAAGGTGAGAGACACCAAGACGTTAGACAACAAAGCATCTGACAGGCAACATTTTTCAGAAATACAGAACTGTTTTCTTTCAAAGAGTAATATTTGTTTCAGGTGTGGGTATAAACCACACACTCCAGGCACTAAGTGCCCGGCCAGTTTTGTAACGTGTAAAAACTGTAATGAGATCAGCCATTTTGATAAAATCTGGCAGCAGGTAGAGGCAAGTTCAACCCAAGGCCTTCTCCTGTGAAATGTATTGTTGATAAAGGCATGATGCAGGATGAAGAAGAGTTTATCACTAAAGAGCTTAGCAATATGGTTGTGGTGATACAAGATGATGGAGTCATCACAGAGGATCCTGATTTGTGTGTAGATCCTTATATAGAAATGTCTGTAGGAGATCGTGTATTGAATCTCTTTGTTGATTCTGGAGCACGCATCTCCATGATCACTCTAGAACTCTATCAAGCAACTAGGCCCAACAGACCTCTTCTTCCTCCAGATCGTAAAGCTGTCTCTTACGAGGGACGCAAGATAAATCTTTCTGGGTTCATCGAAGACATTATGGAATTCAACGGTAGAAAGATCGCAGGTAAGATTTATGTGGTGCAGAAGGGATTAAACATCTTAGGTTGGTTCCACCAGGGACTATTTGGGATGGTACTTAGACCTGGAACCAAAAATCAAGTTCTTGCCATATGGGACAGTCCTGATCTCGAAAACTTAGTTAATGAATTTCCCCATGTGTCCTCTGGAGAGTTTGGAAAAATCAAAAGACTTTCAGCACAAGATTATTGTGAAATATTGTGCTAATCCAGTAAAACATAAGATTAGAAATGTTCCCTTCAGTGTCAGGCAAGATCTTGAGAAGGAACTTGATTCCTTGTGTACAAAAGGCATAATTGAACCAGTAGAGTCGTCTTTATGGTTGTCCCTTTTAGTTGTTGCAAGGAAACAAAATGGGGAACTCAGGGTTTGTGTTGACCTCCGCTGCCTGAATAATGAAATATGGATTGACTCTCATCCTCTTCCGAATATCAATGAACTATTAGCAAGTTTGAAAGATGGTAAAGTTTTCACAAAATTGGACTTAGCATCTTCCTACCACCAGGTAGAATTGGCACCAGAATCCAGACCTCTTACCACATTTGTTTCCCCTTTTGGAACTTTCCAATATGTACGTATGCCGATCGGGCGTGACTCAGCGGCGTCCGTATTTCAGCGACTCATGTCAAAAATTTTGAAGGGGATATATGGTCTGTCTGTATTTCAAGACGATGTCCTTATTTTTGCTCCGGACAGGGTTTCACATGATGTTATTTTAAAGGAAGTATTATCAAGATTTCGAGCAAATGGTGTTGTTTTGCGCAGAGACAAGGGTGTTTTTATGACTAAAGAAGTGGAATATTTAGGTCATCTGGTTAATGAGAATGGTATTCTTCCCAAATCTAATCTGGTTGAATCAGTTGTTAAAGCCAAGGCCCCTTCTGACAAAATCACTCTCAAATCGTTTCTTGGGTTATGTGAATTCTATTCTAGGTTCATCCAAGACTTTGCAAGCTAATTAAGACCTTTGTCACGTATGCTCATGCAGGGTTTTGTGTTTGAGTGGAGTAGAGAATGCCAAGACATTTTTGAGTGGGTATAGAAACAGCTCAGTTCACCAAAGATTTTGAAACACTATGATCCGTCTCTTGTCTGCATTCTCACAGTCGATGCAAGCAATGTCGGACTTGGTGCAGTTCTCTCTCAAAAAAAAATGGGGGGAAACCAGGACCATCGGGTTTGCATCAAGAGTCCTGTCTCCTTCTGAAATAAAGTATTCTGTTATTGAGAGGGAATTGTTGGCATGCTGGTGGGCTGTGATGAAATTTAGAAACTTTCTTTGGGGAAGAAAGTTCTGTCTTCAAACTGACCATAAACCATTGGTTTTTATCCTCAGTGGGAAGAATGTCAGGAGTTTCACCCCTAGAATTGCACGCCTATCTTCAAAACATCTTCAGTTTGATTTCTCTGCAGAATATATTCCCGGATGTAAAAATGGGTGTGCAGACTTTCTATCTCGCTCATCTGATATTGTAGAAGACAAACCAAATGTAGAAGAGGAAGACAGGGAAGACGTTCTTGTGGCAGCTGTTGACCTTCCACAGTTGTGTGCCGTGTCAGAGAATGAATGGTGTCAGGCTCTCGCTGGTGATGTCTCTTTGGGTCTTGTCATGAAATTTATCAAGGAAGGTTGGCCCAGGGAGAGGAATCTGTGTTTTGACTTTAAGACATATTTACAAGTTGCGGATGAGCTTACCCTTGAAGATGGTTTATTACTGAGAGGTGACAGGCTTGTTCCTCCCTCTCTACTATGGGCTAATTTAATCAAATGTGCACACGAGGGACATTTGGGTGCCACATTGACAAACAAAAGGGTGCAGCTTTCGTGTTGGTGTCCTTCTATGGATAGAGAAATTGATGATTTTGTCAAATCATGTGTAATTTGTTCTAGCTGCGACAATGCTGCTAAGTTGCGTACTCCACCCTTGTCACCTATAGAATTGCCATCAGCACCATGGGTAAAGTTGGGGCTGGACATCGTAGGGCCATTCCACGCACTTGATCCCTCATCCAAGTTTGCTCTAGTCCTTATGGACCACTATTCAAAATGGCCTGAGATTAAATTTGTGAGAGAGGTGAGTGCCAGAATGGTAGTTGATTTTCTCAGTGATGCCTTTTTGAAGGAAGGGTTCCCTGAGTTTCTAGTGACAGATAATGGGACACAGTTTGTCGCTTCTGAAGTTGAGGATTACTTACACACATGTGGCATTACACATCTCAGAAGTTCATTGTACCACCCTCAAACCAATGGTTTGGTTGAACGAATGAACAGAGTGGTAGGTGAATGTATACAGTGGGCTCTGTCAAACAAGTGTGTGGTGATTAATTCTGTGAGAAGCATGCTTTGGTTTTACCGAACTACTCCTCACTCAACTACAGGAGTTTCACCTTTCAAGTTATTGCGTGGTCACAGAGCTTCCACTCTGTTTTGTCCTGGTTTGATGAGCCAGTAGATCAAAGGAAAACAATGGAACGATAAGTGTGTCAGGAGTCAGGTGGAATCAATTCAAGAAAAACAGAAACTTTATTTTGATTCTAAAAAGTGTGTTAATGATTGTGTTATATATTCGGTGATTATGTTTCCATAAAGAAACCTTTTCATGTGAAGAAGGGCTCTTCCAAATTTAGTTCACTGATTAAGGTCACAGACGTGAGAGGCAATTCTGTAAAACTCATAAATGGGCAATGGTGGAATAAGAGCCTTTTGGTGAAGAGTTTTCTCCCCGGTAATTCTCCTAGCAATGAAACTCCTGTGAGCAACAAAGATTGTGCGGGACAACCTGTTCTGAGGCGCAGTGTTAGAGACAGAAGAATTCTTCATCGGTATAGAGTTTAGTTTAATGAAGATTGTGCGGGGCATGTTGCCCTGGGGCGCAGTGTTTGAGACTGGAAATTCTTCATTAGTATAGTACTGGTACAAAGGTTGTTTATTCATAAATGTTATTTATGTTTTATTTTTTTCTTTCCTTCTTGTTTCCTCTTTCATCCTTGCCTTCTGCTCATCGTCTTTCTTTCCTTTTCTTTCTTCTTTTCCTTTTTCTCCTTTTTTCCACTTTTATTCATACTTCCCGGTCTGTGCTTTTCTAAAGGGAAGACCAATGTAGTAATCTATACTTGTAGTTATCTATGCTTGTTGCAATGGTTACGTGCACAGAACCCTATACTGTGATTGTTCTGTGCCAGGGTTCTACTTCTTGTCAGTTGGTCTTTGGCTGTTGTCAGCGGCTGCTGCTCTGGCTTGATAGCCTAGTCTGATGTGGAATAAAGCTTATTAAAACTTACCTGCTGTCCCTGTTCATCACCACAAAGTTCCCCGCTGGCCCTGGATCATGGAAGCTGAACTGCTCATTGCTGGACAATGAGAAGTTAGTGGCGAACCTCAGAGTCACGTATGTAGAGTGGAGGGACATGAGGGACTTCTTTCACTCTGACCCTGAGTGGTCGTAATGGGTGAAGGACATGTTCCAAAGCTTCTTCCAGGATGCAAGCAGAGCTGCTGCACGGGAAAAGAAGCGAGCTTCAGCAACTGTACGAACTCAAGCTCAGGGTATGGGACTTGGATGACGTACTTGAGGAAATTTGAAAAGGGCTCACAGAGTACTTCAGGGAAGAATCAAAGAAAATCATCTTCCAGAACAGAACCTCGAACCTCAAGAAGGATGAGAAATGCAACTCATTCTTCTTCAAGAATCTTCACTCTGCCCACACACTGCTGGTAGAGTTTCGGGACTCAGAGGGCAAGCTCCAAAGTGGGAAAGAGCACGTCATGAGGGCACAACTGACTTTAATGGCGAGCTTTACTCACAGAAGTTCTCAGAGAGGTTCCAGTGGACCGTTTCCTGAAGGGCACCTCGTAGATACTGGGGGGCATATTTACAAGCCCCTATTGCCACAGGAATGCCACTTTTAGTGACGTTCCTGTGGTAATTTGGGCTTTGCCTTATTTAGAAGGCAGCGTTAAGCCACTTAATGTGGCTTAACGCTGCCATGTAAATTAGGCACCCTTTCACGTTACACTTAGCATGAAACGGGCAGGCAATGGGTGTTGTGGTGGGTGTTACGCCGCAACACCCACTGATGTTGACGCTGCCCCATAGTTACAAGGGTGGCGTAAATATGGGGCAGCGTCAAAATTAAGACCAGTGAAAACCTAGTCTTACCCTGGTGAAACGAGGAGAAATGCATTATTTCTCCTTGTTTTTGCTGTTTCTATGTGTGCTGTGTTGTGCAGTACACATAGAAACAGCAAATGGCCATCGACTGTTAATGTGCAGCCTGCGCATAAGCAATCATTAAAATAAATGACGAGTTGCAACTTCTATGTGTGTTGCACAAAGCAGCACACATAGAAGTTACAAAAAGCCATTTCAGATTGTTTATGTGCAGGAAGGGACGCCTTCCTGCACATAAACAATCCTTCCCGTCAACGTAAGCACCCTTGCACTATGATGCAAGTGTGCCTGTGTTGGGCGCTAGGCTGCTAAATTTACCACCAGTGCAGGGAGAAACACAGGGCTGCACTGCATTCTTGCAAATACGGTGCAGCACTGCATTTCCAAATTGGTGGAGTGTGTCATTAAGCCAACAAGGCTAACACCGCGCTCCGTCACTCCACTTCTGTTGTAAATATGCCCCCCTGTCCAGAAGAGAGAGAGGGCCTGAATGCACACTTCACCCTAGAAGAGCTGCATTTGGCCACTACAACCTCCAAGAAAGGCAAGATGCCTGGAAATGACGGTCTCCCAGTAGAACGTTATGTCAAACTGTGGGACCTGATTGGGCAACACTTGCTAGACCTCTCTGGTTAAATAGTGGGCTAGGGCAGTATGCTGCAATCCCTAAATATATCTTCTACCTCAACTCTCTGGCTCATCTCAAACCTCTTTCTACTACTCTTTCCAATGCGCTACCCTATTTCTCACCCTATACCTCTATCAATATATCCTATACATCCTCTCTCTCATTCCTCCCAAACCCCATACCCCGACTATGATCCCCAAAATAACTCTTTTTAGACTCTACCCTCTATCCCTCCTTGCATCATCTGACACATCTTTTACTATACCGATCCCTCAAAACAAGCCTATATAAACTCTTCCCTCTGACTCTTCCACTCCACATCCATTTTTACAATGCCTACTGCTAAGACCTCCAAAATAAATCTAAATTCTTCACTCTTCTATCTCTCCACTATCATTTTCAATCAAAATAACAGACTAACATGTTGACTTCTCAAATTTCATATTTTACTATACTAATTCACCACTAATCCTTTATAAGTCTCATGAGCTACTCACCGAAAAAGTGATTCAACACCTTATTGGGGGTAACAAGCGCTATATATATGCAAACCTTGTTTCCTTCTTCTATCTCTCCGCTATCCTTCTGAATCCAAAAAACTGACTAATATCCATCACTCAAATTCCTTTAATATTTTACTATACTAATTTATCACTAATCCTTTATGGGTTCCGGAGTAGCGTGCTACTTGCCAAGAAAAGCACTTCAACACCCCATCAGGGGTAACAAGCACTATTAAATGCAAACCTTTTTTCTTCTTCTATCCCTCCGCTATCCTTCTGACTTCAAATAACTGACTAACCTATCCACCACTCAAATTACTTTCATTTTTCACTATACTACCAACACTAATCGTTTATGGGTTCCGGAGTAGCGTGCTACTCACCAAAAAATTGCTTTGACACCTCGTCAGGGGTAGTAAGCGCTATATAAATGCAATTACAATACAATACAATTGGCGCTCAGCTCAGAACACTGTGACTGGGAGACTTCTTCTGTGACGTGGTAACCACTATGTATACAGCCACTACTAGCAATGCGTGGGTTAATGGATGGAAAACCAACACCTTCCCCATCCTGTCAGGTGTTAGGCAGGGCTGCCAACTCTCTACTCTCCCCTCTTCTGTTCATCTGTGTGATAGCGCACCTCACCAAACGTATCAGACAGAACAGGAGCATCAGAGGAGCGTCAGTACCGGGATGCAACGGGAAGGGCGAAGTGAAGTGCTCCCTCTCATGGACAATGATTCTGTCTGCTGTGCGGACAAGCAGTCTGTGAAAGAGGTGGAAAGGACTTGTATATAGTTTGGAAAGGTATCAAGAGCAAAGATTAGCAAAGCTAAGTCTGAAACCCTACTCTATGGTCACTCGACCCCCACCCGAGACCCACTACCATTTGCCATAAAGCAGGAATTCCTGAAGATCCTTGGAGTCTGGTTCAATGGAGAAGACATGGGAAGAGAGACTGGCAAAGATGAAGCAGAAGCTGGGAGAAAGCTGACGATCGAAGGGAAATCTTTGGTCCTGTGGAATGAGACCTGCCAGTGCACCAGTACATCGCTCAGGTGTGGCCAGTGCAGCCTTGAACAGCCAAGGCCATCTCAAGAATGATCTTATACTTCATAGGGAGCTCCAAGATTGGCAGAGTAAAGAGGGAGGTGATGTTCAAGACCCACGACAAGGTATGCAAGGGAGTGCCTGGGATTGCCATCATTCTGAGAGAAATCTTCATGTGTCACTGCGTGAGGAGCACCCTGAGGACCAAAGATAAAAGCCATGCTGGCTTTGTGATGGCACTTTCTCCCTGTTGCCAATTCGACAGTACCTCTGATGGGCAGAATGGATGAGCACTGTCCCCTACAAATGGGACACCCCATAGTTCTACAAGACGTGGAAAGGTTTGTCAAGGTGTTTGGCGTAGAGGCTGCTGCCTCAGCCATGTGGTCTCCGAAGATCGTCCAATGCCAGATACATGCGAGGAACGTCAGCGAACTGATCGCCGCCCTCCCCTCTGCCACCGTCGATCACGGGTGGTAGAACGTCGCTTCGAAGTGCCTAACCAACCACCACAAGGACATCACCTGGATGGCCATCCAAGAAGGTCTGCCAGTGAGATCCTTTATGCAGGAAAGAGGGCTCAACTAATACAAGTACTGTCTGAGGTGGTGAACCGCAGACGAGGCAACCTACCATCTCTTCTGGGAGTGTGCATATGCAGAGGTACTGCTGAAATCCTAGGCACGGAGCTTCATCATGCATCACCGTGGACTCAGTGATTTACGGTCTGTTCCCAGGGACACATGCACTCAGGGACCTAAAGGACTGCTTTAAAGATGGTCTTCTGTTATCCAGAAACTGCCTCGTAATAGGGAAGAATGCACCATTGACTCTGGCCTTCCTGAGGATAATCCACAGTCTCGTGCATGGCTAAACTGCACTGGTAATCAGACAAGGACAGCAAAGATGAAACCTGAAGACCTTTACATGTGGGGGGGGCTGGGATGTTCAGACAACGAAGAATACAACGACATTTGAGGACCCAAGGGGTCCCCCTGCCCTTACATGGGGTAGGAGGGGGATGGGATGGGCCACTTACCTCTTTGTCCTTTTTCTCCATAACCCAGGAACCGGATGGTGACAGGGGAGAGGAGGATGCAGATGAAGACAGGTGTAGTAAATGTAAAGTGATTTACTGTAATGCATTTGACTAATATGGCCTGTTTCCCTAAAAGGTAAAAGGTCAATGGGATAGCTTGTGCACTTGTTGTCAAGTTTGCTACCAACAACTTATAAATAAGAGTGCTTTGTGGAAGGTGGGGATTGACATATCTGAACCAGACACGAAGTCCTGACAAAGGAAGAACAAATCTCAGGGAATCTGATGCAGTAGGCTGGTAGAATAATTGAAAACCGACAAGTGGTCGCACTAAACAATGGCAAAGCAGCAGGGAAAGGAAATGCACCATTGACCTTACTGCAAATAGGAGGAGTGTAGGCCAGAAGGCAAGACAGGATCCCACACTTGACTCCAAAATAAGTCTGTAATGACCACAAGAGCCACAGGTAGGAGCATGATGCTTTCTTGAACCATATGTCTGAACACTTCCCTCAGAATTCCTGTGCCCACCTCAATTCCGCAACTGTCATTCCCCAACTGTGTATGAGGGTCCATATGCACAGACATATGATGGAAGAGGTAGGGAATGGAAGGAAAGTCAACAAGGTAAATAAATACATTGGGCCCGATTCACAGAACTAACTTAAGACAAAATCCTAAACTTACTACTCTTGGTATTCACAGAAGTTAGGATTTTGTCTTAAGTTTGTCTTAAGACAAACTTAAGACAGACTTAAGACAGTCTTAAGACAGACTTAAAATAGTCTTAAGACAGACTTAAGACAGACTTAAGACAGACTTAAGACAGACTTAAGACAGACTTAAGTTAGGATTTTGTCTTAAGTTTGTCTTAAGTCTGTCTTAAGTCTGTCTTAAGTTTGTCTTAAGTCTGTCTTAAGACTGTCTTAAGTCTGTCTTAAGACTGTCTTAAGTCTGTCTTAAGTTTGTCTTAAGACAAACTTAAAACAAAATCCTAACTTCTGTGAATACCAAAAGTAGTAAGTTTAGGATTTTGTCTTAAGTTAGTTCTGTGAATCAGCCCCATTGATTCCTAAATGGACAAGTTACTTTCTTTCGGTAACCTTTGCTGGTAGAGTGATCTAGCCGCAGATTCCTTACCTTTGAACTTCCAGGAGTCAGGCTGGATCTGGAGGATTTTTCTTAGCAGCACCCCTGTGTGCCGGTAGGTGGCATCGGTCGACTCCGCGTGAGGCTGTCGTTGTTGTGTTCATTGTCGTCGTCACGTCCACATCATCAATATATTCACCACTCCGGCATGTTGACATCAGTACTTTTAATGACTTTCCACGCCAGATGCGCAGAGCCATGAAGTGACTGACCATGGTGTGTTAAAAAAGACAGCTAGGGCTCTAAAGGGGGACAGCCCTGATACTAAAAATGATTCCGCAGTGCAGGAAAGATGGGTGGGTCAGTTAGGAATCTGCAGCTACATCATATCTCTACCAGATAAGGTGTTACCGAAGGTAAGTAACTTGTCCATCTCTAGCCGCAGATTCCTTACCTTTGAACAGATACCCAAGCAATTCCTTCCCCAGAGGTGGGACTGCAGGAAATGCTTTAGACCAGAAATTCCTGCAGAATGGAGCGGAAAAACAGGCCCTCTCTGCGAACCTGAGAATCCAGGCAATAGTGTACGGCAAATGTGTGCAGAGACACCTATGTAGCAGCTTCGCAGATATTAGCAATTGGAAACCCATGCTGGAGGGCTGTGGTGGCTGCTTTCACCAGGGTGGAATGGGCCCTAAATTATACAGAGGACAACCCAACAAGAGATAGTCCTCTTTTGAATAGCACACCCTTTCTTTACTCCCCCCTATCCTATAAAGAGTTGTTCATCCACCCGGAACTCTTTAGTGCGATCAAGGTAGAATGATAACGCTCTTTTTGGGTCCATACAGTGGAGACGCTCATCTTCTTTGGAAGGGTATGGAGGTGCATAGAAGGTGGGCAGAGTAGTGGATTGCCCCAGATGGAAGTGAGTTACAACCTTGGGCAGAAAAGACGCTCTAGTTCTTACTACTACTTTGTCTCGAAAGATTGTTAGGTAAGGGGGCTGTGATGACAGTGTCTGCAGTCTGCTCACCCTCCTGGCAGAGGTAATTGCCACCAAAAAGGCTCTTTTGATAGTGAACAACCGTAAAGGACAGTTGTGCAGTGGCTCAAACGGTGCTCACATCAAGAAAGTAAGGACCAAATTAAGGTTCCACTGTGGCATAAGAAAAGGAGAACGGGGAAACAAGTGGGTTAACCCCTTCAAAAATCCTTGCACCAGAGGGGACTTAAAAAGTGAAGACTGATCTGGCTGCCGAAGAAAGGCTGTAAGGGCTGAGAGGTAGCCCTTCAGAGTGCCCAAAGCAGAGCCCTGCTGGGTCATTGAAAGGATAAACAGGAGAATATCCGACAAAGAGGTAGATAAGAGGTCAATAAACCATTCTGAACAATATTTACAATATGTGTTCTATTGGCAGGCGTATACCAATTTCGTGGAGGGACGCCTGGCTGCCAGAAGAACTGTGCAGACTTCGGGGGTAAGGTCAAAAGCTGTCAGCTGTCGCCACTCAATCCCCACACAAGAAGGTGGAGAGTGGACAGGTTCTGGTGGAGGACCCTCCCCTGCTGCTGCGACAAAAGATCCTGCCCAAAGGACAGCCTGATCGGAGGATCGATGATCATAGCCAGAACCTTGGGATACCAAACTCTCCATGCCAATCCGGAGCCAGAAGAGCGACTTGTGCCTGGTCGCTCCTGATCTTCTTGAACACTCAGGTGAGGAGTGGTATGGGCAAAAAGTCATACAGGAAGCCTGAGCTCCGCTCACAATGAAAAGCGTAACCGAACAAGAGCCGCCTTGGAAATTGCTAACTTTGCGCGTTCTCTTTAGAGATGAACAGATCTAACCAAGACTCTCCCCACTGCTGAAAGAGACTTTGTACCACCTCCAGATGGAGATGCCACTCGTGATCGGCACGGTACCTTTGGCTGAGTTTGTCTTCTCTGCCGTTCAGACAACCAGCCAGATGTGGAACCACCAGGGAAATGTCCTGTTGTTCCAGCCAAGTCCGGAGAGGCAGGGTCTGTTGACAGAGAGTCTGCGTCCCCACACCGCCCTGCTTGCTGAAGTACCACATGGCAGTAGGGTTGTCCATGAACAGCTGAACCAGCCTTCCCTTGATGGATGGTAAAAAGGCTTTCATTTCCCGAAGTTCCAATAGGTTGATATGGAGCTTGGTTTCTGGAGACCAGAGTCTTCTGATCTCATCCTCCCCTTATGGCCGCCCCCTCCCAGAAGAAATGCATCCGTCACTACTGGGGAAGGGAGAGGGGTCTACCTCTGACCCAATCACGGTTTGTCAGCCACCACTGCAGGTCTTTCGCAGTACCCTCTGATATCTGAACTTGGTCGGTGAGATTTTCTCAATGTTGTGCACATTAGAACTTCAGGTCCCACTGCAGAGCCTGCATGTGCCACCTTGCATGGTCCACCAGCAGGATGCAGGAGGCCATGAGGCCCAACAGCCTCGGAGTCATTCTCACCAAATTCCAGGAAAGAGGCTGAAACATTGGTATTGTAGCCTGAATATCCTGGTTTCACCATTGGGGAGGATAGGCTCGAAACTGCACTGTGTCTAGAATCGCACCAATGAAATAGAGCATCTGAAAGGGAATCAGGTGCGACTTCGGCATGTTGATAGTGAACCCCAACAAATGCAGGAGGTTCACCGTAGTCTGGAGGTGGGGACTAGCCCGCCTTCAACAGCCAGTCGTCGAGATGGGGTAAGACTGGAATCCCTGATCTCTGAAGATGGGCTGGGGCCACTGCCATCACCTTTGTGAATACCTGAGGGGCACTAGTGAGGCCGAAGTGGAGAAGAGCAAACTGAAAGTGCTTGTGGCTCACCGTAAACCGCAGGTAGCGATGATAGGCAGGCAGGGCAGAAATATGAAAATAGACATCCTACAAGTCCAGCAGTACCATTCCAGTCTCCCTGGTCCAGAGCAGACAGCACCTGAGCTAGGTTGAGCATCTTGAGATTCTCCTACTTGAGGAAGTAGTTGAGGACTCTGAGGTCGAGGATAGAATAAAGGCCTCCTTCCTTCTTTGGGAGCAGAAAATAGTGGGAGTAATAACCACATCCTTTTTCTGGCCCAGGAACCCTCTCCATAGCTCCCTTGCTAGGAGAGTTTTTACTTCCTCTGGGCATAATACAAGGTGGTCCTCTATCAGCCGATCATACACTGGAGGCATGGATGGAGGGGTAGTCTGGAAAGGGAGAGAGTAGCCCCTTCAGAATATTTGCAACACCCACCTTTCGGAGGTGATGCCCTGCCAGTGGTAGAGATGAAGGCTTATTCTGACACCAACTGGCCATGAATGATCCTGAAAGATCGGACTAGGAGGGCTTTGCGGTGGAGGAGGGGATTGTGGCCTGGCTCAACTTCTGTCCTCTCAACCCTCAGGGTTGGGGTGAACCTGCAGCCATTGTCCCACAGAAGTTGCTGAACTTGCAGGGCCCTCAGGCTGGAGTAGGGTTGGCATGGTTGGTAGCCCCTTCCATAAATACAAATGGAGCGGCAAGTAGACCCAGGCCGGGATGTTGTGGTGAGGCCCAAGGACTTGGTCATAGCCCGCAAGTCCTTGAAACGCTCAAGTGTGGTATCTGCTTTGTCTCCGAAAGAGATGGGAACCATCAAAGGGCATGTCCATAAGATTAGCCTGGACGTCCCCCAAAAAAACAGATGTCGTCAACCAGGCTTGGCGGCATACAGCCACCATCGTAGAAATCGCTCTGCCCAGCGAGTCTGTCTTGTCCAAGCCACATCGGATGGCAAACTTCTCTGCATCTCTCCCTTCTGAAATGGCTGGGGAGAGTATATTCCGGTCCTTCTCCGAGACTCTGGGCAGCATCTGCCTAACCGTGTCCCATATCGAATGGTAATAACGGCCCAAAAGGCATGCAGTGTTCACCGACCACAATACTAGACTACTCGAAGTGAAAAGTTTCTTCCAAAAGCTTTCCAGTCTCTTAAATTTTCTGTTCAGGGGTGCGGAAGTCAATGCGCCACGGATAGTGGAAGCTTGAACCACCAAGCTTTGTGGGCTGGGGTGGGCGGTGAGGGAAACTGGGTCACTCGGTGCAGGGCGAAGGCAGCGGGTAATTGATCTGTTCACAGGAGTCCCTATGCTGGGCCTGAACCGGGTGCCCAGAAGAAATTCCGTCAAGGCCTCATTGAAAGGCAGCAAGGGTTTGAAGCTGGAGACACCAGGCTGCTGACCGTCTGTCAAGACGTTAGTCTTGCCTTCCACCAGACCACCGCAACCCTACGCACCACCATAGCAAATGATGCCCTCTCCTCCGTAGCCAGGTTAGGGGGAGACAGCATGCCAGAGTCTGGGGAGGTGTCCAGTCAACTGGCATCACCCAGTTCCTCATACCAGTCCATGTCCTGGGGTTGTGGGGTTTCTAAGGGGTCCTACTCCCCCTCTCAATCCTCCTCATCCATTCATAACCCTTCAGAAAAGGGCAGGTTAAACGGCAGCAGACGTCGGTGCAGGTCTCGGGGATTGGGAGGCACTGCGGAACTCACCTGTGGACTCCACGCCGGAGAAGGTCACTGTAGAGGTGCGACTGGTGCCGATCCAGACCCTGGAACCGATTCAGTTGGAGACCGTGGTGCCGGAGCTGAAGGCGCGGACCCCACGGGGACTCCTTCATTCTAGCCTGCGGGGCCCGAGGGTGCACTGCAGGGTCAGGCCGATAACAAAAGGCACACCTGGCATCATAGAACTCCTTATGTTGGGAGGGGGTCGCTTCCGGCCCGGGGAAGGGAGGGAAATGCAGAGCCAACCTTGGCACCCGCTATGCGGAGTGGGGTCTCAATCGCTGCGGTTCCTCTGTCTAGTCACACGACAGACATGGCGAAGTTGAAGCATGCATTAACTTCTTGTGCTTCCTATGATGCCTCCTACCTGATGACTCGGAATAAGAGGACATCGATCCACCGGAGTGGCGCTCGGCCCTTCCTCTTGACCGAAACCTGGATGCAATGCAGCGCGTGCAATGAAATTCGTTTTATTTATTTATTTATTAACTGAACTCCGTTCAGCCTTATGCCGGAGTTTACTACCCCCTACCCTGCCCCTCCCCCATCCTGCCGCACCGCCCGCATCACTCCCACGAGGAGCCGCGACTGCACCCGGAGTAGCCCCGGTAATCAAGTAGAGATACAAATCACACCCCCTTTGTGTCTTTTGACATAGGGAATATCCCCTACAGTTCAACTGCTCAAGTTATGGTCATATCACAATATAGCAGTGTCTGCCTGCGACCTAGTAGGTAGCTTGACAGTGATGCAGGTGATATGTGACACCTAGATACTTTGCAGTTCAGCAATGGCTCTCCCCCTTCCCAAATGAAGAAGTTACAGAAGTCTTGCAACCCCTTGATGTCCACCGTCTATACTGGGAGTGACAATGCCTGAAACACATATATTATTTTTTGTAGAACTACCTTCAATGCTGCAATGCGCCACTGGTTTTTTTTTGTTTGTATAGTTTTTCAAATATTCATTTGTTGTGTGGTATGACTTTTGACATTAAAAATCAGTGTACCATTGACATAATATATGGAACCACTGAAGCTGCTCAATGCTTCTGAACCCTAAAGTCCACAAGGTACGGCATTTAAGTGAACCTCAGCGTAAGTTATTTTCAGTGATATAACTGCAGATGTATATGGATATAAAAATTATATAGTTTTAGGAAATGCCAAGAGGGGAGATGTAAGAGTCCCCCTTCACATTTTACGTCCCTTAGGAACTTATGCTGTCCCCTACATCAAAAATTGATTTACAGAATTACACCAGCTTCGGTATGGGGAAAAAAACATTCTCAGAAAAGATCTGTTAATTCTGTGTCAATCCATTTGGTAGTTTTCAAGACATTCATGTTGTATCAGGTGGTGGGTGGCCTTTGGAAGAGTCACATTGGATTCTTATCTGAAGAAGAGCGCACTCAAATGGGAAAAGTTGTTCACCCTGATTGGCTGTTTGTAGTCAAACATGTTGCTAGGTCTTCCATGACTGCCATGAAGTCTTAAACAACCGTGTGGAAAAATATGCCTGTAACTATGGAGCTACATACCTCACCCACAGATGGGATTGAAGTAACGTTCGCAATAGTGGAGCCCCCTTCTCTCCATCAAAGGGCTATATTTAGCCAACAAGTTTGCAAACAAACCAAGTGCAAAATTCCTTTAGAAGAAATCACAAGGAGTGGTGACATGCATATATCTTTACCTTACAATTCTAATCCCACTCCTTCCCCTAATCTAAACTCTTCATTGATACCAGACGTGTACTACTCAAAAAGCCAATCCCTGCCCAAGTACCATTACTTATTATTATAAACTATTGCTGTGTGGAACCATAGAAAAACATTTTTGGATTGCCTGTAATTTTCACCGAATGTCATCAACATCAAATTGTGTGTAGACTGGACAAGGGGAAAATAAGTTTTAAGAGGATCCCTAAAGCTGCATTTTTCCTAGAATTATTCATAGGGAATTACTGCATAAGAAGAGCGTTGGCTAAGTACTATATGGCAATCAGTAAGGGTGGTATAGAAATGGAATGGGGGGCTGCCTGAAAGCTGTGCTATCTAGCCAGTACAAGCTGGGCACAGCCAAAGTCATTCCCAGTGTTCAATTGGGATGAGGGAATGGGTCCAGTGCCTTCCCAAAGGGGTAGAGGCACTGCACAGTAGGCTCAGCCGAAGTTCACACCCTTTGCCCAGGCATCACTGTGGGGGAAGGGGCGATACATTTTGAATATCATGGCACACAGGTAGTCTGGGTGCAGAGAATGCATGCAAGTGGGGGCCAAAAGCCAGGGCCTGCAAACAGCAGGTAATAATGGTGGGGTTTTAGCTGCAGGGTGCAATCAAATTCATTATGTTGTGTCCAGAGCTTGTTGCACATAGCAATAGTTAGTTGCCTCTGAAGACAGGGGCACAGGGCATGAATGAAGACCAAACCTGACCCCACAATCTCCTGCACATGACTATTCGTGGGACCTGGTGGCTGCAACACTGCGCACATAGGGGCCGATTCACAGAACTAATCTGAGATAAAATCCGAAACGTACTACTTTTGGTATTCACAGAAGGCATTTAGTAGTAGTAAAGTTAGGACTCCTAACTTTACTACTACTAAATGCCTTTTGTGAATACCGAAAGTCGTGAATTTCGATGACCCGGCCCCATTATACACCCTACTTTTTCAACTAATAAATAAGAATGATCCTATTATAATTGGTGGAGACTTTAATCCGGTCTTAGACCCTAGCCAAGAATGAACTTCCAGTAGAGCAGCGGTGAAGACACAAAACATGAGAGCAGCCTTAAAACAACTGATGTTAGATTTAGGGCTTTTAGATATTTGGAGAGAGATGGGACCTAAGACAGGAACAATAGGGGGAAAATTTACTTTTTATAACAAGAAATGCGGACACCACTCCAGGATTGATTTCTTCCTGGTTGATGCTGTTACAAGCAAAAATACCATTAAGATCAGTCATGTTCCAGAACATTTATCCGATCATTCGGCGGTGGTATTAGAAATCGCCACAGTTAACATAGGGTCACCTCGTAGCTGGACCTTAAACCGCTCATTACTGTTGGAAAATACAGTTATTGAGAAATTAAAAACAGAAACAAAGGAGTTTTTCAAATTTAATCTTAATTTGGCATCACTTCACATGATATGGGATTCTTTTAAGGCCTACCTAAGAGGTATTGTAACAGCTCTTTCTATTGCTCAAACAAAGAGAACGAGGGATGAAGTTAAAAACTTAGAATCTGAAACAAATATTCACCATGAAGAACTAGGACTCCTAACTTTACTACTACTAAATGCCTTTTGTGAATACTGAAAGTCGTAAAGTTAGGATTTTGTCTCAGTTCAATAGTAGTAAAGTTAGGAGTCCTAACTTTACTACTACTAAATGCCTTCTGTGAATACCAAAAGTAGTAAGTTTAGGATTTTATCTCAGATTTGTTCTGTGAATTGCCCCCATAGAGTGGTCAAAGACCTCACCCTGCTACTAGAGCCCACTGAGCTGCTGGCTTTGAGGCTAGGGACCCTGGGTTCAAAGCATTTCTGGAGGTCATGTCTTACTCTCAAGGGAAGAATGGATAGCTGAAGGTAAGCGTAATGGGCTCTGGAGGGCAGGATCACTGGACCCAGCAAATGGTTTTAATTTAAATGCTCGTGAATCCAGAGCCAGAGCAGAAGAAAAACATTTTGACAATGCACATTATAACGAAAATGTGAGACAGCTGACCGGGGGTTACTGGGCAGTCAGTGATTATTGGATTTCAGCTGTATCAATAAGGGTGCTGCTTTCCTCCACCGTCTCAAGGACTCCCTTACTCAGACACTCCACCTGGGATCCAAGTACCAAGTTCAGCACTTAACTCTCGGGAAAGTAAGATAGAGCAGTCCAGATTTGACTTGTGGAAGTGCCGGGGGCTAGAAAGTCAATAACTCAATAAATCATAGTTAGTCCTATGTGTTTACTTCAAATAGGAAAAGTGCTTTAATGAGTTCAACCACCAATTACTATGCATAAAATTACCAATATAAGCAAGATTTTGATAAACAGATTAGAAGCACCCCACAATGGGCCTGGCAGATTAACCAGGGTGCAAATCACACACCACGGAGATTTATCACAGCAGTCAAGTAACCTCAAAAACCTTGCCTTTTCCTGGTATGAGCGAGGTACCATGTGACAGTTTGTTTTGTTTCCTTGGCGTGATTGTAGGCTTTCCCTGGTAATTTTAAAGAGGAATATATATGTAGGAAAGACGGTACGAATTAGGGTGGATACAATGACATACATTTACTGATGACCCTAATGTTGATGGGTTGTCTGTCACAGAGACACTGTCTGAATGGAGCGGGCAGGACAATTTCTGACAGCAGTTCCAAATTGGCCAAACTCTTTTTTTTTAAAGATCTTTTTATTGAATAAACACAAATAAAGGCAGCAAAAACAAAAAGACAACAAGGTGCAGTGCAGTCTCATTAATTTCCAACATCACCAGGGCATTAGTACAGTACTCACCAGGAAGTTACATAGGACCCACAAATAGTCTTGTGCCGCATTAAATCCTTTGTGATCCGAACATTATTCTCCCTCGTGGTCAGCCAACAGTGGGGAGGCGTTGCTGAATGGTGTGCATATCATCCTTCTACTCACGTTCAACGCACCCCATATTTTGGTCCATTTTTGTGGGCATCCTCTACTTTCATATATAACCCTCTCTGCCTGCATACACCAATCCATGTCAGACTCCCAGTCCCGGAACTTGGGCTTAGTTACCCCCTTCCACGTTCGCAACCATACAACCCAGGGAGACCCACACTCTCTCAGTTCTTGAGAGGTCAGTTGCATATATTAAGAACGCACCAACGAGGTGAGACCTCCAAAGTTTTATGACAGGTTAAAATCAGTGCCAACGTGACCTTACCCCAATATGTCTGAAGAATCGGGAATTCCCACCACTGGTGCAAGTAGGTGCCAGCTTGAACAAATCCCCTAGGGCAGGCAGAGGAGCATAGGGCACCCATTTTGACAAGTACCGAACTGGTGTAGTATGCTCTGTGTAGGAGTTTGAGTTGGATAAATTTAAAACGGGACCGGATCGCCACCTCTCGTGGGGACGTCAAAGCTTCCTGCCAATTTTCGTCACTAATGTCCCCGATATCCTCCCCCCATTTAACATGAATATTCCCCAGTGTATAAGGTGTATTGTTTAGTATTTTTCTGTACGTCAGTGAAATGGCCTTTTCCTGAAGGCAATCGTCTAGAAGTCTATCCTCTAGGGGCGAGGAACCCGGCAGCTCAGTACCTTTTGGTATCACCCTTTGTAGTGCATTGCGGGCTTGGAGGTATCTAAAAGTTTCTCCACTATGTAAATCGTAATCCCTTTGGAGATCACTGAAAGGGACCACCCTGCCCCCAGCCCACATGTTGCCAACCCTTGAGAGACCAATCAAGTCCCACTTGTCAAATCCTGGTTATTTCAATAACACTCCCAGCCGATCTCAGTCTAACAGTGGGGTGACTTGTGTGAGTCTAGTTTTTCCCCCAGAGCGGCCGTCGCCGTATGCCATATATCGATGGTGGTGGAAGTTGGAGTGTATTTTGGTGCATATTTCCCCCCTCCATAAATTGCCCTGGTGTAATTACCGAGGAGCATATTGTGTCTATCCATCCTGTAGGCTGGGTCAGTTCCTGATCGGTGTACCCAGTGATTAGTGACCACTAGTTGGGAGACCCAGTAATAGCTCTTTATTGCTGGCAGGGCTAAATCTCCATCGCACCAGCTTTTCGTAAGCTTAGTCAATGCTATATGGGGAGTACCATTGTTCCAAAGTAGAGTGCGTACCTCCGATTCAATGACATTGAAGTACTGTGTCAGAACCAAATAGGGTGTGTTCTGTAGTGCATAGACAAAACGGGGAAGCGCCATCATCTTATATAAGGCGGCCCTGCCCAATCGGGTAAGGGGCAGGGTTTTCCAGTGTTGCACGTCGGCCTGGAAGCGACACAGGGGAGGAGCCAAATTATGTTCATACAATGCTGTTGCGTTAGTTGTGGCATAAATTCCCAGATATAAAAAAACAGCAGTGACTATCTTAGCCCCGCAGCCCCTAGGTAGGGTTGGATGGTACCCGCATAAAATGCACACCAGTGACTTGTCCCAGTTAATGGTATAGCCAGAGTACTTTTTAAACAGTGTGAATATGTGTAGGACACGATGAATATAAAAATAGGGTCTGGCAAAATTAAGCAAAATATCATCAGCATAAAGGGAGGTTTTATCCTCCCAATCAGCAGTCCAGTTGAGGCCTCTAATAAGGGGGTCACCCCTGATCCAAATCTCCAGGGTTTCCAGTGCCAAAGCAAATATTAAGGGGGAAGGGGACAGTCCTGCCTAGTACCCTTCTGCAATGTGAATGTTGCTGACCACTCCTCATTGACTGTGATCCAGGCCAGTGGTTCCGAGTAAAGGAGTCGCACCCAGGATAGAAATCGCTCCCCGAACCCGAACCTTTCAAGTGCGGCAAATAACAAGGGCCATTCGATCATGTTGAATGCCATCTTGGCGTCCAGAGACATGATCACTGCCTCTTCTCGAATTGTAGCTACCCTACCCAAGACACTGTGAAGGCGCTGTAGGTTCAGAGTGGTATTTCTACCAGGCATTAAACCGATTGATCTGGGTGAATCAGTTTATGGAGCAGGGGTGAAAGACGCAATGCCAACATTTTGGCTAGTATCTTGACTTCCGGGTCTAGGAGGGAGATAGGCCTATATGAACCACAGTGCTGGGGGGTTTCCCTTTTTTGTGAATTACGACAATATTAGCCAATCACTGCGATTCGGGTAGGGTGCCCTTACTCACGCTCTCCACATCCGCCAAACAGTTAACAACCCCTCTAAGCCTCTCGAGAGAGACAATTGGGCTTATTTTTGACAACGCAGCACTGTTGCACCATGTAAAGTGGTACATGCATGATGCAGGGCTCTCAAAAAGATGTATGAAGCCACGCAAAACCACCCCGCGTGGCTTTCAAGGCCTCATAAATCATGAGTAAAGCGACGCAGAACGAATCGCTGAGTCACCATAATCTGCACCCAGAAGGCGTCTCATGGGCGTTCCGATTGGTTTTCCCACGCAACACCCATGGAATTTGACTCTGCCCAGATTCACAAAGTGATGTAAACCTAAAAAGCGTCAAATCCGTACGCCCCTGAGGTGAGGCATAATGAGGAGAATTATGTTTATTTCTCCTTGTTCTTTCCTCTTCCCATGTGTGCTGCAGAATCTTTCCATGTGTGCTGCACACATAGAAAGAGGAAAAAGCCACGTAGGACTGTTTTTGTGCCGGAAGGTGCCCTTTCCTGCACACAAACAATCCTGTCGGCAACAGAGGCACCCTTGCACCATGGTGCATGCGTGCCTATGTTGCCACTAGGCTGCCAAAACGGTGCCAGCGCAGGCAGAAAGGACAGAAATGCACCATATTGCTTAAATACAGTGCATTCCTGTCCTTTCACTTTGGCATAGGGCAGCACAGCAAGGTGCCTTGCTGCGCTGCCCTAGGCCAAAATTCCATAAATGAGGGCCATAATGCCTAACTTGGCCTGAGATGAGATATATGTGACATTTATATATGTTCTCCTCTAAGGGTCGGACTGGGACAGAAAATAGGTCCAGGCACCAAAATTAATGTGGCTCCCATTAGTTCATTAGAAATCTAAAAAGTGGCCTATATTTGTAAAATGGGACAGTTTTGAACTTGTAAAGACTTGCTACTTAAGTGTTTTACAAGGTATAGAAGAGTGCATGGATTTGAGGTTGGGACAGGCAATATTTGTTTTAATATTAGGAAAATGAACAGTAAAATCCGTCCCAGCAGACCATAAAACAGTGCCAAAAACAGCCAAAAAACGACTCACACACTGGCCTATCAGATCAGTCCATCGAGCACTGCCTGATTGCCCTAAAGGACCATCTGACCATGCCTCCCCTCAGCCTCTTTTGCCAAACTCAATTTCTGGTTTTGGCTTGTGGGTTCAAACCACGCGATCTTGTCCTAGTTTTCTAACAGCTAGGACACTTTCTGCATACTAAGCATGTACCGATATAATTTGGTGTGCCATTCTCTGCTTGTTCTTGACTTTTCTGTTGTATTTGTTTTCCTCAGGTTGCTCCCTCAATGGGCATGATTTTGCCTGAGATGCTGTTCCTGCAGGTGCACACATAGGGCCCAATTCACAGAACTAACTTAAGACAAAATCCTAAACTTACTACCATTTTGGTATTCACAGAAGGCACTTACTCATTTTGGTATTCACAGAAGGCACTTACTCATTTCGGTATTCACAGAAGTTAGGAGTCCTAACTTTAGGACTCCTAAATGCCTTCTGTGAATACCGAAAGTCTTAAAATTAGGATTTTTCTCAGTTTAGTAGTAGTATAGTTAGGACTCCTAACTTTAGGACTCCTAAATGCCTTCTGTGAATACCAAAAGTCTTAAAATTAGGATTTTTCTCAGTTTAGCAGTAGTAAAGTTAGGACTACTAACTTTAGGACTCCTAAACTGGGAGAAATCCTAATTCTAAGACTTTCACTATTCACAGAAGGCATTTAGGAGTCCTAAAGTTAGGAGTCCTAACTATACTACTACTAAACTAAGAAAAATCCTAATTTTAAGACTTTCGGTATTCACAGAATGCATTTAGGAGTCCTAAAGTTAGGACTCCTAACTTCTGTGAATACCGAAATGAGTAAGCCACGTAGGACTGTTTTTGTGCCGGAAGGTGCCCTTTCCTGCACACAAACAATCCTGTCGGCAACAGAGGCACCCTTGCACCATGGTGCATGCGTGCCTATGTTGCCACTAGGCTGCCAAAACGGTGCCAGCGCAGGCAGAAAGGACAGAAATGCACCATATTGCTTAAATACAGTGCATTCCTGTCCTTTCACTTTGGCATAGGGCAGCACAGCAAGGTGCCTTGCTGCGCTGCCCTAGGCCAAAATTCCATAAATGAGGGCCATAATGCCTAACTTGGCCTGAGATGAGATATATGTGACATTTATATATGTTCTCCTCTAAGGGTCGGACTGGGACAGAAAATAGGTCCAGGCACCAAAATTAATGTGGCTCCCATTAGTTCATTAGAAATCTAAAAAGTGGCCTATATTTGTAAAATGGGACAGTTTTGAACTTGTAAAGACTTGCTACTTAAGTGTTTTACAAGGTATAGAAGAGTGCATGGATTTGAGGTTGGGACAGGCAATATTTGTTTTAATATTAGGAAAATGAACAGTAAAATCCGTCCCAGCAGACCATAAAACAGTGCCAAAAACAGCCAAAAAACGACTCACACACTGGCCTATCAGATCAGTCCATCGAGCACTGCCTGATTGCCCTAAAGGACCATCTGACCATGCCTCCCCTCAGCCTCTTTTGCCAAACTCAATTTCTGGTTTTGGCTTGTGGGTTCAAACCACGCGATCTTGTCCTAGTTTTCTAACAGCTAGGACACTTTCTGCATACTAAGCATGTACCGATATAATTTGGTGTGCCATTCTCTGCTTGTTCTTGACTTTTCTGTTGTATTTGTTTTCCTCAGGTTGCTCCCTCAATGGGCATGATTTTGCCTGAGATGCTGTTCCTGCAGGTGCACACATAGGGCCCAATTCACAGAACTAACTTAAGACAAAATCCTAAACTTACTACCATTTTGGTATTCACAGAAGGCACTTACTCATTTTGGTATTCACAGAAGGCACTTACTCATTTCGGTATTCACAGAAGTTAGGAGTCCTAACTTTAGGACTCCTAAATGCCTTCTGTGAATACCGAAAGTCTTAAAATTAGGATTTTTCTCAGTTTAGTAGTAGTATAGTTAGGACTCCTAACTTTAGGACTCCTAAATGCCTTCTGTGAATACCAAAAGTCTTAAAATTAGGATTTTTCTCAGTTTAGCAGTAGTAAAGTTAGGACTACTAACTTTAGGACTCCTAAACTGGGAGAAATCCTAATTCTAAGACTTTCAGTATTCACAGAAGGCATTTAGGAGTCCTAAAGTTAGGAGTCCTAACTATACTACTACTAAACTAAGAAAAATCCTAATTTTAAGACTTTCGGTATTCACAGAATGCATTTAGGAGTCCTAAAGTTAGGACTCCTAACTTCTGTGAATACCGAAATGAGTAAGCCACGTAGGACTGTTTTTGTGCCGGAAGGTGCCCTTTCCTGCACACAAACAATCCTGTCGGCAACAGAGGCACCCTTGCACCATGGTGCATGCGTGCCTATGTTGCCACTAGGCTGCCAAAACGGTGCCAGCGCAGGCAGAAAGGACAGAAATGCACCATATTGCTTAAATACAGTGCATTCCTGTCCTTTCACTTTGGCATAGGGCAGCACAGCAAGGTGCCTTGCTGCGCTGCCCTAGGCCAAAATTCCATAAATGAGGGCCATAATGCCTAACTTGGCCTGAGATGAGATATATGTGACATTTATATATGTTCTCCTCTAAGGGTCGGACTGGGACAGAAAATAGGTCCAGGCACCAAAATTAATGTGGCTCCCATTAGTTCATTAGAAATCTAAAAAGTGGCCTATATTTGTAAAATGGGACAGTTTTGAACTTGTAAAGACTTGCTACTTAAGTGTTTTACAAGGTATAGAAGAGTGCATGGATTTGAGGTTGGGACAGGCAATATTTGTTTTAATATTAGGAAAATGAACAGTAAAATCCGTCCCAGCAGACCATAAAACAGTGCCAAAAACAGCCAAAAAACGACTCACACACTGGCCTATCAGATCAGTCCATCGAGCACTGCCTGATTGCCCTAAAGGACCATCTGACCATGCCTCCCCTCAGCCCCTTTTGCCAAACTCAATTTCTGGTTTTGGCTTGTGGGTTCAAACCACGCGATCTTGTCCTAGTTTTCTAACAGCTAGGACACTTTCTGCATACTAAGCATGTACCGATATAATTTGGTGTGCCATTCTCTGCTTGTTCTTGACTTTTCTGTTGTATTTGTTTTCCTCAGGTTGCTCCCTCAATGGGCATGATTTTGCCTGAGATGCTGTTCCTGCAGGTGCACACATAGGGCCCAATTCACAGAACTAACTTAAGACAAAATCCTAAACTTACTACCATTTTGGTATTCACAGAAGGCACTTACTCATTTTGGTATTCACAGAAGGCACTTACTCATTTCGGTATTCACAGAAGTTAGGAGTCCTAACTTTAGGACTCCTAAATGCCTTCTGTGAATACCGAAAGTCTTAAAATTAGGATTTTTCTCAGTTTAGTAGTAGTATAGTTAGGACTCCTAACTTTAGGACTCCTAAATGCCTTCTGTGAATACCAAAAGTCTTAAAATTAGGATTTTTCTCAGTTTAGCAGTAGTAAAGTTAGGACTACTAACTTTAGGACTCCTAAACTGGGAGAAATCCTAATTTTAAGACTTTCACTATTCACAGAAGGCATTTAGGAGTCCTAAAGTTAGGAGTCCTAACTATACTACTACTAAACTAAGAAAAATCCTAATTTTAAGACTTTCGGTATTCACAGAATGCATTAGTAAAGTTAGGACTCCTAACTTTACTACTACTAAATGCCTTTTGTGAATACCGAAAGTCGTGAATTTCGATGACCCGGCCCCATTATACACCCTACTTTTTCAACTAATAAATAAGAATGATCCTATTATAATTGGTGGAGACTTTAATCCGGTCTTAGACCCTAGCCAAGAATGAACTTCCAGTAGAGCAGCGGTGAAGACACAAAACATGAGAGCAGCCTTAAAACAACTGATGTTAGATTTAGGGCTTTTAGATATTTGGAGAGAGATGGGACCTAAGACAGGAACAATAGGGGGAAAATTTACTTTTTATAACAAGAAATGCGGACACCACTCCAGGATTGATTTCTTCCTGGTTGATGCTGTTACAAGCAAAAATACCATTAAGATCAGTCATGTTCCAGAACATTTATCCGATCATTCGGCGGTGGTATTAGAAATCGCCACAGTTAACATAGGGTCACCTCGTAGCTGGACCTTAAACCGCTCATTACTGTTGGAAAATACAGTTATTGAGAAATTAAAAACAGAAACAAAGGAGTTTTTCAAATTTAATCTTAATTTGGCATCACTTCACATGATATGGGATTCTTTTAAGGCCTACCTAAGAGGTATTGTAACAGCTCTTTCTATTGCTCAAACAAAGAGAGCGAGGGATGAAGTTAAAAACTTAGAATCTGAAACAAATATTCACCATGAAGAACTAGGACTCCTAACTTTACTACTACTAAATGCCTTTTGTGAATACTGAAAGTCGTAAAGTTAGGATTTTGTCTCAGTTCAATAGTAGTAAAGTTAGGAGTCCTAACTTTACTACTACTAAATGCCTTCTGTGAATACCAAAAGTAGTAAGTTTAGGATTTTATCTCAGATTTGTTCTGTGAATTGCCCCCATAGAGTGGTCAAAGACCTCACCCTGCTACTAGAGCCCACTGAGCTGCTGGCTTTGAGGCTAGGGACCCTGGGTTCAAAGCATTTCTGGAGGTCATGTCTTACTCTCAAGGGAAGAATGGATAGCTGAAGGTAAGCGTAATGGGCTCTGGAGGGCAGGATCACTGGACCCAGCAAATGGTTTTAATTTAAATGCTCGTGAATCCAGAGCCAGAGCAGAAGAAAAACATTTTGACAATGCACATTATAACGAAAATGTGAGACAGCTGACCGGGGGTTACTGGGCAGTCAGTGATTATTGGATTTCAGCTGTATCAATAAGGGTGCTGCTTTCCTCCACCGTCTCAAGGACTCCCTTACTCAGACACTCCACCTGGGATCCAAGTACCAAGTTCAGCACTTAACTCTCGGGAAAGTAAGATAGAGCAGTCCAGATTTGACTTGTGGAAGTGCCGGGGGCTAGAAAGTCAATAACTCAATAAATCATAGTTAGTCCTATGTGTTTACTTCAAATAGGAAAAGTGCTTTAATGAGTTCAACCACCAATTACTATGCATAAAATTACCAATATAAGCAAGATTTTGATAAACAGATTAGAAGCACCCCACAATGGGCCTGGCAGATTAACCAGGGTGCAAATCACACACCACGGAGATTTATCACAGCAGTCAAGTAACCTCAAAAACCTTGCCTTTTCCTGGTATGAGCGAGGTACCATGTGACAGTTTGTTTTGTTTCCTTGGCGTGATTGTAGGCTTTCCCTGGTAATTTTAAAGAGGAATATATATGTAGGAAAGACGGTACGAATTAGGGTGGATACAATGACATACATTTACTGATGACCCTAATGTTGATGGGTTGTCTGTCACAGAGACACTGTCTGAATGGAGCGGGCAGGACAATTTCTGACAGCAGTTCCAAATTGGCCAAACTCTTTTTTTTTAAAGATCTTTTTATTGAATAAACACAAATAAAGGCAGCAAAAACAAAAAGACAACAAGGTGCAGTGCAGTCTCATTAATTTCCAACATCACCAGGGCATTAGTACAGTACTCACCAGGAAGTTACATAGGACCCACAAATAGTCTTGTGCCGCATTAAATCCTTTGTGATCCGAACATTACTCTCCCTCGTGGTCAGCCAACAGTGGGGAGGCGTTGCTGAATGGTGTGCATATCATCCTTCTACTCACGTTCAACGCACCCCATATTTTGGTCCATTTTTGTGGGCATCCTCTACTTTCATATATAACCCTCTCTGCCTGCATACACCAATCCATGTCAGACTCCCAGTCCCGGAACTTGGGCTTAGTTACCCCCTTCCACGTTCGCAACCATACAACCCAGGGAGACCCACACTCTCTCAGTTCTTGAGAGGTCAGTTGCATATATTAAGAACGCACCAACGAGGTGAGACCTCCAAAGTTTTATGACAGGTTAAAATCAGTGCCAACGTGACCTTACCCCAATATGTCTGAAGAATCGGGAATTCCCACCACTGGTGCAAGTAGGTGCCAGCTTGAACAAATCCCCTAGGGCAGGCAGAGGAGCATAGGGCACCCATTTTGACAAGTACCGAACTGGTGTAGTATGCTCTGTGTAGGAGTTTGAGTTGGATAAATTTAAAACGGGACCGGATCGCCACCTCTCGTGGGGACGCCAAAGCTTCCTGCCAATTTTCGTCACTAATGTCCCCGATATCCTCCCCCCATTTAACATGAATATTCCCCAGTGTATAAGGTGTATTGTTTAGTATTTTTCTGTACGTCAGTGAAATGGCCTTTTCCTGAAGGCAATCGTCTAGAAGTCTATCCTCTAGGGGCGAGGAACCCGGCAGCTCAGTACCTTTTGGTATCACCCTTTGTAGTGCATTGCGGGCTTGGAGGTATCTAAAAGTTTCTCCACTATGTAAATCGTAATCCCTTTGGAGATCACTGAAAGGGACCACCCTGCCCCCAGCCCACATGTTGCCAACCCTTGAGAGACCAATCAAGTCCCACTTGTCAAATCCTGGTTATTTCAATAACACTCCCAGCCGATCTCAGTCTAACAGTGGGGTGACTTGTGTGAGTCTAGTTTTTCCCCCAGAGCGGCCGTCGCCGTATGCCATATATCGATGGTGGTGGAAGTTGGAGTGTATTTTGGTGCATATTTCCCCCCTCCATAAATTGCCCTGGTGTAATTACCGAGGAGCATATTGTGTCTATCCATCCTGTAGGCTGGGTCAGTTCCTGATCGGTGTACCCAGTGATTAGTGACCACTAGTTGGGAGACCCAGTAATAGCTCTTTATTGCTGGCAGGGCTAAATCTCCATCGCACCAGCTTTTCGTAAGCTTAGTCAATGCTATATGGGGAGTACCATTGTTCCAAAGTAGAGTGCGTACCTCCGATTCAATGACATTGAAGTACTGTGTCAGAACCAAATAGGGTGTGTTCTGTAGTGCATAGACAAAACGGGGAAGCGCCATCATCTTATATAAGGCGGCCCTGCCCAATCGGGTAAGGGGCAGGGTTTTCCAGTGTTGCACGTCGGCCTGGAAGCGACACAGGGGAGGAGCCAAATTATGTTCATACAATGCTGTTGCGTTAGTTGTGGCATAAATTCCCAGATATAAAAAAACAGCAGTGACTATCTTAGCCCCGCAGCCCCTTGGTAGGGTTGGATGGTACCCGCATAAAATGCACACCAGTGACTTGTCCCAGTTAATGGTATAGCCAGAGTACTTTTTAAACAGTGTGAATATGTGTAGGACACGATGAATATAAAAATAGGGTCTGGCAAAATTAAGCAAAATATCATCAGCATAAAGGGAGGTTTTATCCTCCCAATCAGCAGTCCAGTTGAGGCCTCTAATAAGGGGGTCACCCCTGATCCAAATCTCCAGGGTTTCCAGTGCCAAAGCAAATATTAAGGGGGAAGGGGACAGTCCTGCCTAGTACCCTTCTGCAATGTGAATGTTGCTGACCACCCCTCATTGACTGTGATCCAGGCCAGTGGTTCCGAGTAAAGGAGTCGCACCCAGGATAGAAATCGCTCCCCGAACCCGAACCTTTCAAGTGCGGCAAATAACAAGGGCCATTCGATCATGTTGAATGCCATCTTGGCGTCCAGAGACATGATCACTGCCTCTTCTCGAATTGTAGCTACCCTACCCAAGACACTGTGAAGGCGCTGTAGGTTCAGAGTGGTATTTCTACCAGGCATTAAACCGATTGATCTGGGTGAATCAGTTTATGGAGCAGGGGTGAAAGACGCAATGCCAACATTTTGGCTAGTATCTTGACTTCCGGGTCTAGGAGGGAGATAGGCCTATATGAACCACAGTGCTGGGGGGTTTCCCTTTTTTGTGAATTACGACAATATTAGCCAATCACTGCGATTCGGGTAGGGTGCCCTTACTCACGCTCTCCACATCCGCCAAACAGTTAACAACCCCTCTAAGCCTCTCGAGAGAGACAATTGGGCTTATTTTTGACAACGCAGCACTGTTGCACCATGTAAAGTGGTACATGCATGATGCAGGGCTCTCAAAAAGATGTATGAAGCCACGCAAAACCACCCCGCGTGGCTTTCAAGGCCTCATAAATCATGAGTAAAGCGACGCAGAACGAATCGCTGAGTCACCATAATCTGCACCCAGAAGGCGTCTCATGGGCGTTCCGATTGGTTTTCCCACGCAACACCCATGGAATTTGACTCTGCCCAGATTCACAAAGTGATGTAAACCTAAAAAGCGTCAAATCCGTACGCCCCTGAGGTGAGGCATAATGAGGAGAATTATGTTTATTTCTCCTTGTTCTTTCCTCTTCCCATGTGTGCTGCAGAATCTTTCCATGTGTGCTGCACACATAGAAAGAGGAAAAAGCCACACAGGACTGTTTTTGTGCCGGAAGGTGCCCTTTCCTGCACACAAACAATCCTGTCGGCAACAGAGGCACCCTTGCACCATGGTGCATGCGTGCCTATGTTGCCACTAGGCTGCCAAAACGGTGCCAGCGCAGGCAGAAAGGACAGAAATGCACCATATTGCTTAAATACAGTGCATTCCTGTCCTTTCACTTTGGCATAGGGCAGCACAGCAAGGTGCCTTGCTGCGCTGCCCTAGGCCAAAATTCCATAAATGAGGGCCATAATGCCTAACTTGGCCTGAGATGAGATATATGTGACATTTATATATGTTCTCCTCTAAGGGTCGGACTGGGACAGAAAATAGGTCCAGGCACCAAAATTAATGTGGCTCCCATTAGTTCATTAGAAATCTAAAAAGTGGCCTATATTTGTAAAATGGGACAGTTTTGAACTTGTAAAGACTTGCTACTTAAGTGTTTTACAAGGTATAGAAGAGTGCATGGATTTGAGGTTGGGACAGGCAATATTTGTTTTAATATTAGGAAAATGAACAGTAAAATCCGTCCCAGCAGACCATAAAACAGTGCCAAAAACAGCCAAAAAACGACTCACACACTGGCCTATCAGATCAGTCCATCGAGCACTGCCTGATTGCCCTAAAGGACCATCTGACCATGCCTCCCCTCAGCCCCTTTTGCCAAACTCAATTTCTGGTTTTGGCTTGTGGGTTCAAACCACGCGATCTTGTCCTAGTTTTCTAACAGCTAGGACACTTTCTGCATACTAAGCATGTACCGATATAATTTGGTGTGCCATTCTCTGCTTGTTCTTGACTTTTCTGTTGTATTTGTTTTCCTCAGGTTGCTCCCTCAATGGGCATGATTTTGCCTGAGATGCTGTTCCTGCAGGTGCACACATAGGGCCCAATTCACAGAACTAACTTAAGACAAAATCCTAAACTTACTACCATTTTGGTATTCACAGAAGGCACTTACTCATTTTGGTATTCACAGAAGGCACTTACTCATTTCGGTATTCACAGAAGTTAGGAGTCCTAACTTTAGGACTCCTAAATGCCTTCTGTGAATACCGAAAGTCTTAAAATTAGGATTTTTCTCAGTTTAGTAGTAGTATAGTTAGGACTCCTAACTTTAGGACTCCTAAATGCCTTCTGTGAATACCAAAAGTCTTAAAATTAGGATTTTTCTCAGTTTAGCAGTAGTAAAGTTAGGACTACTAACTTTAGGACTCCTAAACTGGGAGAAATCCTAATTCTAAGACTTTCAGTATTCACAGAAGGCATTTAGGAGTCCTAAAGTTAGGAGTCCTAACTATACTACTACTAAACTAAGAAAAATCCTAATTTTAAGACTTTCGGTATTCACAGAATGCATTTAGGAGTCCTAAAGTTAGGACTCCTAACTTCTGTGAATACCGAAATGAGTAAGCCACGTAGGACTGTTTTTGTGCCGGAAGGTGCCCTTTCCTGCACACAAACAATCCTGTCGGCAACAGAGGCACCCTTGCACCATGGTGCATGCGTGCCTATGTTGCCACTAGGCTGCCAAAACGGTGCCAGCGCAGGCAGAAAGGACAGAAATGCACCATATTGCTTAAATACAGTGCATTCCTGTCCTTTCACTTTGGCATAGGGCAGCACAGCAAGGTGCCTTGCTGCGCTGCCCTAGGCCAAAATTCCATAAATGAGGGCCATAATGCCTAACTTGGCCTGAGATGAGATATATGTGACATTTATATATGTTCTCCTCTAAGGGTCGGACTGGGACAGAAAATAGGTCCAGGCACCAAAATTAATGTGGCTCCCATTAGTTCATTAGAAATCTAAAAAGTGGCCTATATTTGTAAAATGGGACAGTTTTGAACTTGTAAAGACTTGCTACTTAAGTGTTTTACAAGGTATAGAAGAGTGCATGGATTTGAGGTTGGGACAGGCAATATTTGTTTTAATATTAGGAAAATGAACAGTAAAATCCGTCCCAGCAGACCATAAAACAGTGCCAAAAACAGCCAAAAAACGACTCACACACTGGCCTATCAGATCAGTCCATCGAGCACTGCCTGATTGCCCTAAAGGACCATCTGACCATGCCTCCCCTCAGCCTCTTTTGCCAAACTCAATTTCTGGTTTTGGCTTGTGGGTTCAAACCACGCGATCTTGTCCTAGTTTTCTAACAGCTAGGACACTTTCTGCATACTAAGCATGTACCGATATAATTTGGTGTGCCATTCTCTGCTTGTTCTTGACTTTTCTGTTGTATTTGTTTTCCTCAGGTTGCTCCCTCAATGGGCATGATTTTGCCTGAGATGCTGTTCCTGCAGGTGCACACATAGGGCCCAATTCACAGAACTAACTTAAGACAAAATCCTAAACTTACTACCATTTTGGTATTCACAGAAGGCACTTACTCATTTTGGTATTCACAGAAGGCACTTACTCATTTCGGTATTCACAGAAGTTAGGAGTCCTAACTTTAGGACTCCTAAATGCCTTCTGTGAATACCGAAAGTCTTAAAATTAGGATTTTTCTCAGTTTAGTAGTAGTATAGTTAGGACTCCTAACTTTAGGACTCCTAAATGCCTTCTGTGAATACCAAAAGTCTTAAAATTAGGATTTTTCTCAGTTTAGCAGTAGTAAAGTTAGGACTACTAACTTTAGGACTCCTAAACTGGGAGAAATCCTAATTCTAAGACTTTCAGTATTCACAGAAGGCATTTAGGAGTCCTAAAGTTAGGAGTCCTAACTATACTACTACTAAACTAAGAAAAATCCTAATTTTAAGACTTTCGGTATTCACAGAATGCATTTAGGAGTCCTAAAGTTAGGACTCCTAACTTCTGTGAATACCGAAATGAGTAAGCCACGTAGGACTGTTTTTGTGCCGGAAGGTGCCCTTTCCTGCACACAAACAATCCTGTCGGCAACAGAGGCACCCTTGCACCATGGTGCATGCGTGCCTATGTTGCCACTAGGCTGCCAAAACGGTGCCAGCGCAGGCAGAAAGGACAGAAATGCACCATATTGCTTAAATACAGTGCATTCCTGTCCTTTCACTTTGGCATAGGGCAGCACAGCAAGGTGCCTTGCTGCGCTGCCCTAGGCCAAAATTCCATAAATGAGGGCCATAATGCCTAACTTGGCCTGAGATGAGATATATGTGACATTTATATATGTTCTCCTCTAAGGGTCGGACTGGGACAGAAAATAGGTCCAGGCACCAAAATTAATGTGGCTCCCATTAGTTCATTAGAAATCTAAAAAGTGGCCTATATTTGTAAAATGGGACAGTTTTGAACTTGTAAAGACTTGCTACTTAAGTGTTTTACAAGGTATAGAAGAGTGCATGGATTTGAGGTTGGGACAGGCAATATTTGTTTTAATATTAGGAAAATGAACAGTAAAATCCGTCCCAGCAGACCATAAAACAGTGCCAAAAACAGCCAAAAAACGACTCACACACTGGCCTATCAGATCAGTCCATCGAGCACTGCCTGATTGCCCTAAAGGACCATCTGACCATGCCTCCCCTCAGCCCCTTTTGCCAAACTCAATTTCTGGTTTTGGCTTGTGGGTTCAAACCACGCGATCTTGTCCTAGTTTTCTAACAGCTAGGACACTTTCTGCATACTAAGCATGTACCGATATAATTTGGTGTGCCATTCTCTGCTTGTTCTTGACTTTTCTGTTGTATTTGTTTTCCTCAGGTTGCTCCCTCAATGGGCATGATTTTGCCTGAGATGCTGTTCCTGCAGGTGCACACATAGGGCCCAATTCACAGAACTAACTTAAGACAAAATCCTAAACTTACTACCATTTTGGTATTCACAGAAGGCACTTACTCATTTTGGTATTCACAGAAGGCACTTACTCATTTCGGTATTCACAGAAGTTAGGAGTCCTAACTTTAGGACTCCTAAATGCCTTCTGTGAATACCGAAAGTCTTAAAATTAGGATTTTTCTCAGTTTAGTAGTAGTATAGTTAGGACTCCTAACTTTAGGACTCCTAAATGCCTTCTGTGAATACCAAAAGTCTTAAAATTAGGATTTTTCTCAGTTTAGCAGTAGTAAAGTTAGGACTACTAACTTTAGGACTCCTAAACTGGGAGAAATCCTAATTTTAAGACTTTCAGTATTCACAGAAGGCATTTAGGAGTCCTAAAGTTAGGAGTCCTAACTATACTACTACTAAACTAAGAAAAATCCTAATTTTAAGACTTTCGGTATTCACAGAATGCATTTAGGAGTCCTAAAGTTAGGACTCCTAACTTCTGTGAATACCGAAATGAGTAAGTGCCTTTTGTGAATACCAAAATGAGTAAGTGCCTTCTGTGAATACCAAATTGGTAGTAAGTTTAGGATTTTGTCTTAAGTTAGTTCTGTGATTCGGGCCCATAGACTTTCCTGCATGGATGCTCATGTGCAGTGCTCCTATGAGCAGGGGCGTAACACAGGCCCCGAAGCCCCCGCGGTGTGGGAGGCCCCCAAGCTCCAGGGGGTCCCCTCAGCACAGCACTCTGGCTGCAGAGCTCCTGATTGAACCCGGATGGGGGCCCTCCACATGCCTTGCAGGAAGGCCCCCCCACGTTTTGTTACACCAGTGCCTATGAGCCAGGTTCTCCTGCTCTCGCTGCCGCTTGCACTTCTTTTCAAGCATGGGGCATGGGCTAGGTGACTGGGAACACTCCTGGTGTCCTGTAGGATGCTCAATGGCAGGGTCACGCTGGTTGGGGCAGGATGGCAGGGTGGCATGGCCTCCTCTGGGTTGGGTGGCAATGTTTATAGTCTCCACAATTTTCAGAGTCCACAGCAGTTTCCTCAGCAGTAAAGCAGAATATATGAAAACGAGTAGTCTCAAGATGGACATAACACTGAAGATGTTTCACTGGCAGCATTTTTCCATGGATAAAAGGTCACTCACTGCAGCATGAAATCTATTTTAAAAAAGCTTTATGATGGGTGATACTCATATGAGGGTCCTACACCACCAAAAAGGTCTAAACACTAATGACTTTATTTATGAAGGCCTTACACTGCCTTTGCACACTTTTTGTGATGCTGTGGCAGTGTACAAAATGTGCCACACTGCGCCATATATACAAAGTGATGCATCTAGGCAGATGTATCAGATTGCAAACCACTGTGCTATATCATACCTGTGACAGGTTATAATGTATGCAGGGTGGCAGTTCCGGTGGAGAAAAGGCTCTTAGAGGTGTCGCAGTGAAATCTATGAGATTTCACTGCAACACTTCTATGGCTTCACTGCGTCAAATCCTTACACCTGCTTGAAGCAGGCGTAAGGGGTGACACAGGCCTTTTCACATGGGTCTAGCCACATGTGAAATGACACAGGGCTGGAGTTGCATCTGTTTCCAGACACACTCCAGCAATACGCCATTTTTACGCCGACAGATGCGTCAGAATTCCTGATGTATCTGTCAATCCTTGCGATATGAAGCGCCATACAGTAAATACTGTGTATCCATGATGTCGCAAGGAGGGCGCACTGAGAAGTACTGCATCGCTGTTTTACCGCGATGATGCCTCACTTTTCATAAATGAGGCCCCAAGGGTACTGCAGCGATACGACCCTTTTCATAAATGAGGCTCTCATTTATAAGTTTTTGTTGTAGGACAGTGCTGCAGGCCTTCCCAGTGCACTGCCCTACGGCAAAAGAAAAGGGCAGGAATGCACTGTATCTATCAGATACAGCATATTCCTGTCCTTTTCCCCTGCGCTAGCGCACAATGTACTGATGAGTGCCAACGCAGGCACCTTTGCACCATGGTGCAAGGGTGCCTACGTTGCAAAGATGATTGTTTTTGTGCAGGAAGGGAAACCTTCCTGCACAAAAACAATCACAAGAGATTTTTCCTGTTGCTGTCAACATAGAATAAGGAAAAACAAGGAGAAATAAAGATATTTCTCCACGTTGAGCCTCCCTCACGCCTCCCCTGGTAAGGCATACGTTTTTAATGCTGCATCAGAATTAGTATTTCTCGTAAATCTGGGGCAGTGTCAAAAAGCCATGGATGTTGCTGGGAACGCCCCCAGCAACACCCATTGCACGCTCCTTTAACACAGAAAACTGCATTAAAGGGAAGGATATTTACAAGGCAGCATTAAGGGAAAAAAAGTGTCTCAGTGCTGCCTGGTAAACATGGAAAAAGAATTATTAATGGACAGAATGCCAAACATTTACCCCAGTACATAGATTTTGGCCTAAATACATAGTTTTTTTGCCCCACATGCCATTCCAGTTCAAATCCAGCCATATGCAAATCAGTCTTGACCCTGCTCCCTATGGGAACAGTCCAGCCCGAACTGCCAGGCCTGGTCCTCTCTGGACTGGAAACAAGCATCCTGGCAACGATTTCGACAATTCTGGTTGTTGGTCACGAGGGGAGAGGCCGATAGACCTAGGCCACCTAACAGTAACATTTTTGTAGCACCTGGGTTGACCATTTTGTAGCTGTATAAACAGGACCAGCAGAGCCGCCCATTGAAGTTCCTCCATATGAATATACAGGCACCCGCTCCAGTGAGCTATTTTCCATAACTGAAATTAACCAAAGCATAATTTCCACAGCCAGAAACAAAGCTTCTGGTCCCGACGGTGTACCTAGTGATGTCTTTCTCAACGACATCCCCGACTGGACTAATTACATCTGGATACTTGCCAATGGAATTGCTGCCGGGGTACCAATACCCCCGTCTTGGAAGGGAGCAAAAGTAATCCAGGTCTTCAGAATGGGTGACCGTGCTCTGCCCTCAAATTACAGACCAAATGGCTTAATCGATGGGGCTCAAATGGGGCTTTTCTCCCGTGCTCTTCTATCTAAGATCACACACTGGATGGAGGAAAACAACATCTTATCTCCATTCCAAGTAGGGTTCAGGAGGAAAGTCAGCACCATCGACCAAGTTTTTAGATATGCTTTATTGGCCTGGAAGACAGTGACCATCGAACACGCCAGTCTTTATATTGCTTTTATTGCCTTAAAGTCGGCTTTCGACCTTATCCCAAGGCCCAAACTATGGCAGGTACTGCAGGAACTAGGGCTACCATCAGAGCTTCTTACGCTGGTTGTTCGGCTGCACGAGGATACTTACGCAAGGGTTTGTTGGGGGGATCAAGGGCAATTGACTGAACCAATCAAAGTCATTCGGGGGTCTGCCAAGGATGTGTCTTGGCTCCCACCCTTTTCTCACTCTTCATCAACGGGGTGGTGAAGCACCTGGAGGAAGTCCCGGCTGATGCCCCTACACTGGGGGCTGGAAAAGTAACAACTCTACTATTTGCGGATGACATATTAGTAGTTTCCAAGACCCCCAGAAGCCTCCAACTCCTCCGTCTACAATCAGTGGGGCCTGGAGGTTAACACTTCGAAAACCAAGCTCCTGACGATGAGCCCACACAAATCGTTCAAAGGTACATTTATGTTGGGGGGATACATTTGGAGAGAGCGGCCACTTTTGACTACTTAGGGGTGAGCCTATCGGAGACAATGGCATGGAGGCATCACATTACCAAGAGGAATCTACAACAGAAGAAAACCTCTGGGGCTCTGATCAAAGAGCTTAGGGCCTCCCTAACCAGCCAATAGCAGCACCGCTGCAGACATACGATCAGAAGGTAGTAGCCTCGGCCTTGTATGAGGGGGAAATCTGGGGCATTGACAATCTTGAGGGCCTATTACATACAGAAAACAAGTTTTTAAGATCCCTACACTCTCTTCCCCAGAATACTCCGCTCATCCCTCTAAGATTGGACAAGGGTAGAACAACTATAGTGGACAAAGCAAGGCTTCGCCCTCTTCTCTTTTGGCTACGACTTAAACAAACACCTGAGCCTAGCTGCTATGCTGTAGCCTTCCAAGATATTTATAGACTAGATTGCTTAAAAAAAATAGGAAAGGTTGTAGCACTGAAAAAGCGATGCTCAATATTTCAGATGATATCCACAGAGCTTTAGATGAAAGTGAGGCCTATCTCCTCATCCTTATTGACTTCTCAGTGGCATTTGACACAATAAACAACCCAGCTCCACTTGAGACTCTGAAGAGGCGCTCTGGCATTAATGGCACAGTACTAGAATGGTTCACTTCCTTCCTTCAGCACCGTTCGCAACAAATTAAAATCAACTCCTGCCACTCGGTACCAACACGAGTCAAACTTGGAGTCCCACAAGGATTGATCCTCTCACCATCCCTCTTCAGTCTCTTAATGGAACCCCTTGCAATTATTCTGAAACAAGCAGGGGTTCAATACCACCTTTGCAGATGACACACAAATATAATACAAAATCAAATCACCCAGTGATGTCCAACACCTCAATGTCGCACTAACCAAGATTCAAACCTGGTTTAACGCAAACCACTTAAAGCTGAACCCGGACAAAATGGAATTAATACTGTTCTCTCCGAAAAGTAACCACCGACCTATTCAAAACTGCCTCAAGAATCTTGATGGTCTAAACTGCTCCCTCGTCCTATCTGACTCGGTAAAGTCACTAGGCATTACCCTGAATAAGAACCTGTCAATGAAAGACCACATCAAGAACTCTGCAAAAGGTGTGCTTTACTCTCTAAAACACCTCAAGAAAATTAAACCTTTCATTCCCCAGGATGATATCAAGACAATTGTACAATCCCTAGTCCTTTTAAACTGGATTACGGGAAAGCCATCCTAGCAGGTTCACCACAAGCCCACCTAGCCCCACTAAGGACAGTCCTTAACATGGCAGCTCGACTCATAACTGGTGTAAAAAGCTTTGAACACATCACACCTACCCTCAACTCACTCAACTGGCTTCCCATGGAAGGTAGATGTTTTTACAAACTGGCCTGCATCACACACAAGGCCCTTCATGCCCCGAACTACCTAAACAGCAAACTGGTAAAAGCAGGAAAATCCAGAACTCTGAGAAGCACCAACTCACTTCTTCTCATCCCATCGAAACTGAAAAGGAAAACGACCTAATACCGATCCTTCTCTGGTAATGTTCCCAGGATGTGGAACGCACTCACTATTGACCTCAGATGCAACCCCTCCTTCTCTTGCTTCAAAAAGGACCTGCTCCTTAACCAATACTTTACTGACCAAGTCAACCAACCTAGGCATCAATAACCTAATGGACTCTTCTCTCACTCTGACCTTCAAGGATGGTGGTTATCTGACTGTTTCAACCACCTGCGTGTTTTCCCCTTCACTGTATACATAAGTATGATGTCTTTGCTTATATCTTTATGCATCCTCATGGCCTGCAATGTGGTGGAATTTTTCTTTTCCTTTGTGTATGTAAAGCGCTCTGATACCCACGGGTCTAGCTAGTGCTATATAAAACTTTATAAATAAAAATAAAATACCCTGTGGGATGCTGCCGATCCGAGCCTCTTGCCTAGCAGAGAAGTTATAAAGACCCATTACTGGAACTTGGTGGCACAGACAACTGCCTCCCAAATCTCTGTTGGACGGTTATCACTAGAGTTCATGGAGTCTAAGTGGCTAGGTGAATACGAACAGTATCTAGAGGTAATTTCTACACCACAAGACAGGAAGCTCTACATACAATTTAGATTTGGCTGCCTCCCCGTGAATTCTTTCACAGTGGCTTGGCAGCGATCTACTGAGACTGCACACCATTGTCCAGGTTGCCCCGGGTCCCCTGAGATGGTCAAACACATTCTTTTTGTGTGCCCTTTATACACTATCCAGAGATCAAATTGGTTAGCACCTGTCTGTAGGCTGATAGGAACCAGGTGCCATCAAGAAGCTGTTCGTATTTTAAAAACAGATCCCAGGCCATTAGCAATTTGTGCAGTGGCAAAATTCCTAGGGAAAAGTTATATTACCAGGCATCATGTACTAAAGGAGAGATAAAGCAGGCTCCAAAGAACTATCAGTGACTATTTTTAACTTGTTTTTATTTTTTTTACTTTTCATAGTCCTTGTTTTAATTGCTTTTAGCTGTTTAGTTAGTCAGAATAATCTGTTGGTTTGTCTGCAGCCAAGCTATGAATAAACTACGGCTCTACCTGCTATACTGTATTCTTGCACTATTTTTGCATTTGCACTTTCCTTGTAACCCACTGTGGGTTTTCAACCTAACAATATCTAGTTCGTTTATTCTTAGTTTTTTTTGCCTAATGTATTGTTTTAAACACCCACATCAAGATGTTGTCTTTAATATGATATTCAACCTTGTCTAAAATTGTATTATCATTACACTGGCAAATGTGATTCTTCTGTATTGTCTGCACTTGCACTTTTATAGTCGTATTGACCGAATGAAGTATTTTTTGACAACGGTTTTGTGGTTTCACCCCTCATCAGCCAGGCTAGCTTGACTCCAGTAGCATGGAGAGCACAGGACCCACATCTGGGCATACCCATCCCACTTGGGGTGATAAATTCAAAAAGAACAATTAATGTACAGAATGCCGAACAATGTCAAACATTCACCCCAGTACAGAGATCTGGGCCTAAATGAATTGGATTTTTGCTCCCCATGCCATTCCAGTTCAAATCCAGCCATATGCAAATCAGTCTTGACCTTGCTCCCTATAGGAACAGTCTGGCCCGAACTGCCAGGCAAGGTCCTCCCTGGACTGGAAACAAGCATCCTGGCACCAGTTTTGAGATTTCACCCCTCATCAGCCAGGCTAGCTTGACTTCAGTGGCATGGAGAGCACTGGATGCAGGTCTGCGCATACTTGTCCCACTCGGGCTGACAAATGCAGAAGGACCAATTAATGAACACCATGATTAACAATCTCAAACATTCACCCCAGTACAGAGATTTGGTTTTTTTTTGGGGGGTAAATATGGAGCAGGCTCCTGCGCCACCGGAGCTTCACCACACCGGTGGCGCAAGGGGCTTATTACCCCTAGGCATCCAAAAGGAAAAAACCTAGGGGGAGGGTCACAGATAGAATCAATATGCAGAGAAATATAACTCCTCAGCCTTTTACACACTGAATTAAAAAAGAGACCTTTACTGTTAAATGTACTCCTGTGATACTAGTTGATCTATGTAGAAATTGCAGTGAATCACACATATCGTCTGAATGTCGTTTGGTAATAAAAAAAATTGGATGAAGCTAAATGGCTTATGCGTGAACAGTGGCAAAATTGAGATTTAGGTGGTTGACGATAAATTAATCGCCCAATCACCTAAGTACTGGGCCTAGCAATTATGTCAATCACCAGTCTCTGTTGAGGTGGCACATACCTCTGAAGCAGTCTTTGATTCTCAGTTATCCTTTGATCAAACCCATTATAAAATCAGCTAACATCTGTCTACATGCCCAGTCAAAAGCCTATAATGACACTGTTCGGGCTGGACTGTTCCCATGAGGCACTGGGTCAAGACTGATTTGCATATGGCCATGTCTAAACTGGGGTGGTGTAGTGGGCAAAAGAACGATGGATTTAACCCAGATCTCTTGACTGGGGGAGAATGTATGCATTGTCAGCATTCCGTCCATCATTTGTTTGTTGTAACGCTTTTCGCCCTAAGAGGGATGGGTATTCCCAGACGTGGGACCCGTGCTCACTACGCCACTGGAGTCAAGCTATCCTGGCTGATGACGGCTGATAGCCAGAAACCCGTCCTAGGATGCTTGATTCCGGTCCAGGGAAGACATAGCTTGGCAGTTCGGGCTGGACTGTTCCCATGAGGCACAGGGTCAAGACTGATTTGCATATGGCCATGTCTAAACTGGGGTGGTGTAGTGGGCAAAAGAACGATGGATTTAACCCAGATCTCTTGACTGGGGGAGAATGTATGCATTGTCAGCATTCCGTCCATCATTTGTTTGTTGTAACGTTTTTCGCCCTAAGTGGGATGGGTATTCCCAGACGTGGGACCCGTGCTCACTACGCCACTGGAGTCAAGCTATCCTGGCTGATGACGGCTGATAGCCAGAAACCGGTCCTAGGATGCTTGATTCTGGTCCAGGGAAGACATGGCTTGGCAGTTCGGGCTGGACTGTTCCCATGAGGCACAGGGTCAAGACTGATTTGCATATGGCCATGTCTAAACTGGGGTGGTGTAGTGGCAAAAGAACGATGGATTTAACCCAGATCTCTTGACTGGGGGAGAATGTATGCATTGTCAGCATCCCGTCCATCATTTGTTTGTTGTAACGCTTTTCGCCCTAAGTGGGATGGGTATTCCCAGACGTGGGACCCGTGCTCACTACGCCGCTGGAGTCAAGCTATCCTGGCTGATGACGGCTGATAGCCAGAAACCGGTCCTAGGATGCTTGATTCCGGTCCAGGGAAGACATGGCTTGGCAGTTCGGGCTGGACTGTTCCCATGAGGCACAGGGTCAAGACTGATTTGCATATGGCCATGTCTAAACTGGGGTGGTGTAGTGGGCAAAAGAACGATGGATTTAACCCAGATCTCTTGACTGGGGGACAATGTATGCATTGTCAGCATTCCGTCCATCATTTGTTTGTTGTAACGCTTTTCGCCCTAAGTGGGATGGGTATTCCCAGACGTGGGACCCGTGCTCACTACGCCACTGGAGTCAAGCTATCCTGGCTGATGACGGCTGATAGCCAGAAACCGGTCCTAGGATGCTTGATTCCGGTCCAGGGAAGACATGGCTTGGCAGTTCGGGCTGGACTGTTCCCATGAGGCACAGGGTCAAGACTGATTTGCATATGGCCATGTCTAAACTGGGGTGGTGTAGTGGGCAAAAGAACGATGGATTTAACCCAGATCTCTTGACTGGGGGAGAATGTATGCATTGTCAGCATTCCGTCCATCATTTGTTTGTTGTAACGCTTTTCGCCCTAAGTGGGATGGGTATTCCCAGACGTGGGACCCGTGCTCACTACGCCACTGGAGTCAAGCTATCCTGGCTGATGACGGCTGATAGCCAGAAACCGGTCCTAGGATGCTTGATTCCGGTCCAGGGAAGACATGGCTTGGCAGTTCGGGCTGGACTGTTCCCATGAGGCACAGGGTCAAGACTGATTTACATATGGCCATGTCTAAACTGGGGTGGTGTAGTGGGCAAAAGAACGATGGATTTAACCCAGATCTCTTGACTGGGGGAGAATGTATGCATTGTCAGCATTCCGTCCATCATTTGTTTGTTGTAACGCTTTTCGCCCTAAGTGGGATGGGTATTCCCAGACGTGGGACCCGTGCTCACTACGCCACTGGAGTCAAGCTATCCTGGCTGATGACGGCTGATAGCCAGAAACCGGTCCTAGGATGCTTGATTCCGGTCCAGGGAAGACATGGCTTGGCAGTTCGGGCTGGACTGTTCCCATGAGGCACAGGGTCAAGACTGATTTGCATATGGCCATGTCTAAACTGGGGTGGTGTAGTGGGCAAAAGAACGATGGATTTAACTCAGATCTCTTGACTGGGGGACAATGTATGCATTGTCAGCATTCCGTCCATCATTTGTTTGTTGTAACGCTTTTCGCCCTAAGTGGGATGGGTATTCCCAGACGTGGGACCCGTGCTCACTACGCCACTGGAGTCAAGCTATCCTGGCTGATGACGGCTGATAGCCAGAAACCGGTCCTAGGATGCTTGATTCCGGTCCAGGGAAGACATGGCTTGGCAGTTCGGGCTGGACTGTTCCCATGAGGCACAGGGTCAAGACTGATTTGCATATGGCCATGTCTAAACTGGGGTGGTGTAGTGGGCAAAAGAACGATGGATTTAACCCAGATCTCTTGACTGGGGGAGAATGTATGCATTGTCAGCATTCCGTCCATCATTTGTTTGTTGTAACGCTATAATGACACTGAAGCATTGTAAAAATAATACAAGCATTGGTGATGCTCAGACTTCAATACTATGTGGCGGATTACGATGTCGGTCGGAAAGGCTCTGAACGGCATTCAGATTTTTCTAACCCGTGTTGAAACCTATGTTCCTGTCCAACTTGGAAACATTTCCGACTGGAAAGGCAACCGTTCGGTCTTTCCGACTTGGTTCCGAGCGGCATTCGGAGACTAAGAGTTGGTCGGAGCCGAATCGTACAGGTCTATGGACCGCGTTTCCGACTGACGTATTACTCTGTCGGATTCAAACAGCCTTTTCAAATCGGTTCGTCCGACTATAAACGACTGTCAGAAACTGAATTTGGGGGCCCGTAGCAGGCCCCCCTTCATTCAGAGGCCTCTGGTTGGGGCCCGTGGGGGTAACACTGGGACCCCTCTTTCCAACTATGCACAGTGTGGCAGGCACTAGTGCCCATGAAGCACTAATTGTGCTACCCACTAAAGTAGCAATTTAAAACATGTCTGATACTACCAGTGCAGGCTGTAGTGCAGTTATAACTGACATTTCTAACTGGCAAAATGAACCTTTAGCTAGACCCAAACCTTTCTTTATAATACATGCAAGTCTCACCCTAGGGTAGGCCCTGGACAACCCAGAGGGCAGAGTGCAGTGTATTAAAAAAGCTGGTCCTGTACTATTTAGTTTTATATGTGCTGATAGTGAAAAACTCATAATTTCATTGTTCACTATTGCAAGGTCTACCTCTTGCATGGGATAATATTGGAGTTGTACAAAAGGGGGTGGTGATGGACGGAGCATCAGAACCAATCAAACACTCACACCCAGTCAACAGATCTGGGTTTGAGCCATCACCGTTCTTTAGCCCACTCTGCCACCCCAGTTCAGACATGGCCATATGCAAATCAGCCTGACCCTGTGCCTCATAGAAACAGTCCAGCCCGAACTGCCAAGCCATGCCTTCCCTGGACCGGAAACAAGCTTCCTAGGACCGGTTTCTGGCATTTCAGCCGTCTTCAGCCAGGCTTGCTTGAATCCAGTGGCAAAGTGAGCAAGGGACTCACGTCTGAGCATACCCTGCCAACTTATGGCGAACAAAGCGGTACAAAAGGGGGTGGTGATGGACGGAGCATCAGAACCAATCAAACACTCACACCCAGTCAACAGATCTGTGTTTGATCCATCACCGTTCTTTAGCCCACTCTGCCACCCCAGTTCAGACATGGCCATATGCAAATCAGTCTGACCCTGTGCCTCATAGAAACAGTCCAGCCCGAACTGCCAAGCCATGCCTTCCCTGGACCGGAAACAAGCTTCCTAGGACCGGTTTCTGGCATTTCAGCCGTCTTCAGCCAGGCTTGCTTGAATCCAGTGGCAAAGTGAGCAAGGGACTCACGTCTGAGCATACCCTGCCAACTTATGGCGAACAAAGCGGTACAAAAGGGGGTGGTGATGGACGGAGCATCAGAACCAATCAAACACTCACACCCAGTCAACAGATCTGGGTTTGAGCCATCACCGTTCTTTAGCCCACTCTGCCACCCCAGTTCAGACATGGCCATATGCAAATCAGTCTGACCCTGTGCCTCATGGAAACAGTCCAGCCCGAACTGCCAAGCCATGCCTTCCCTGGACCGGAAACAAGCTTCCTAGGACCGGTTTCTGGCATTTCAGCCGTCTTCAGCCAGGCTTGCTTGAATCCAGTGGCAAAGTGAGCAAGGGACTCACGTCTGAGCATACCCTGCCAACTTATGGCGAACAAAGCGGTACAAAAGGGGGTGGTGATGGACGGAGCATCAGAACCAATCAAACACTCACACCCAGTCAACAGATCTGTGTTTGATCCATCACCGTTCTTTAGCCCACTCTGCCACCCCAGTTCAGACATGGCCATATGCAAATCAGTCTGACCCTGTGCCTCATGGAAACAGTCCAGCCCGAACTGCCAAGCCATGCCTTCCCTGGACCGGAAACAAGCTTCCTAGGACCGGTTTCTGGCATTTCAGCCGTCTTCAGCCAGGCTTGCTTGAATCCAGTGGCAAAGTGAGCAAGGGACTCACGTCTGAGCATACCCTGCCAACTTATGGCGAACAAAGCGGTACAAAAGGGAGTGGTGATGGACGGAGCATCAGAACCAATCAAACACTCACACCCAGTCAACAGATCTGGGTTTGATCCATCTCCGCTCTTTAGCCCACTCTGCCACCCCAGTTCAGACATGGCCATATGCAAATCAGTCTGACCCTGTGCCTCATGGGAACAGTCCAGCCCGAACTGCCAAGCCATGCCTTCCCTGGACCGGAAACAAGCTTCCTAGGACCGGTTTCTGGCATTTCAGCCGTCTTCAGCCAGGCTTGCTTGAATCCAGTGGCAAAGTGAGCAAGGGACTCACGTCTGAGCATACCCTGCCAACTTATGGCGAACAAAGCGGTACAAAAGGGGGTGGTGATGGACGGAGATGGATCAAACCCAGATCTGTTGACTGGGTGTGAGTGTTTGATTGGTTCTGATGCTCCGTCCATCACCACCCCCTTTTGTACCTCTTTGTTCGCCATAAGTTGGCAGGGTATGCTCAGACGTGAGTCCCTTGCTCACTTTGCCACTGGATTCAAGCAAGCCTGGCTGAAGACGGCTGAAATGCCAGAAACCGGTCCTAGGAAGCTTGTTTCCGGTCCAGGGAAGGCATGGCTTGGCAGTTCGGGCTGGACTGTTCCCATGAGGCACAGGGTCAGACTGATTTGCATATGGCCATGTCTGAACTGGGGTGGCAGAGTGGGCTAAAGAGCGGAGATGGATCAAACCCAGATCTGTTGACTGGGTGTGAGTGTTTGATTGGTTCTGATGCTCCGTCCATCACCACCCCCTTTTGTACCATAATATTGGAGTTACCATGCTGGAATTCTGGATCAGGGAGGACCTGGCTTTACAGTTCGGGCTGGACCATTCCCGTTGGAGCAGGAGCAAAACTTATTTGCATGTAGGTGGGTCCAAACTGAGTGGAATGATGGGTGAAAAATCAAAGATTGGGATAAGGCCCTGAGTGATTGCCAGTGGCTGAGATTTAATGAAACACTCAATTAATCACCTTGTTCTAGTATTTGATGCCCTAACTGTGATGGGTGTGCCCAGACCTGGGTCTGTGCACACTGTGTCACTAGAACCAACCTATACTCAGCCGATGAGCCCATAAAAAGGATGAAAACGGTCCTCAGTTGCTTATGTTCTGGTTCTGGGGTGACCGGGCTTGGCAGTTCGGCCAGGACTGTTCCAATTGAAGCAGTCAAGATTGATTTACATATAGCTTGCTCCAAACTGAGGTGACATGGGTGCAAAATGACGATGGACTGGGATGCGGCCCACAGTAATTACCAGTGGTTGAGATTAATTCAAGCATTCCATTCATTGTGTTTTGTACATTTTAGTATGTTGCCCTAATTGGGACAGGTATGGCCATATGTGGGCCTGTCCACACGTCGTTACTGGAAGCGAGCCATACCCATTTAATGAGCCCTTAATAAGGGGGAAACCAGTCCTGGGTTGTTTGCATTCCGGTTCATGGAGGATCTGGCTTTGCAGTTCTGTCTGGACTGTTCCCATTGGAGCAGAGTCAAGGCTGATTTGCATACAGCTGGGTCCAAACTGAGGTGGCGTGGTGTGTAAAAATAATATTGGACTAGGATGTGGTCCTAGTAATTACCAGAGGCTAAGATTAATTCAAGCATTCCATCAATCACTTTTTGTATACATTAGTTTGTAGCATGAAGTGGGACAGGTATGCCCTGACATGGGTCCTGTGCACACTGTGCTAATGGAACCAAGCTATACCTGACTGACAGTGGCGGCTGGTGATTTTGAGCCCCTAACTGCGCTTGGTCAATAGGGGCAGGGAGCATCGGGGTTCGAATTAGAGGGGCATAGCATTTTTTGAGAGGCCGGTTGCCATCTCCCGTGCAAATTCTTTTAAAAAAACAATGGGATAAAAGGATGCATTTCCCATCACAAAGTTTCAAAATAAAAAAAACAAAAAGCTATAGCTTTGATAAGCTTTTGCACTAGAGCTTTCAACCTTTCCGGCTTAGTAGGCAATGCAAGGCATTAAGGGTCACATTTATTAAGGGTTGCATCGCTTTTGCACCCTGCAGCGGGGTGCAAAAGCATCACAGCCCTTGAGATGCCATTTATGAAGTCACCGAAAATGAGAGGAACCAGGAGTTTTGGAATAGGTCCAGCACACATTCTCCCTTCTAAAGATAGTTTAAATATAATTCCTAATAGAGGTAGTGGTGGTCAGGTCTATGGAATTGCCTGCAATTGGAGGAAGTGCCCTCACACATCCCGAAAGGTGTCATGCTTCATCATTTGGATGTGCTCCTTGTCGGGCCGGCGCTGCAAAGCCCGACGGGAACCCACGAAGGGGCTCTTTGGCAGAGTTCTTTTTGCTAAAGCTGTAGGGTGTGGGAGGTGATAAGTAGTGTGGTGAAGTAGTCAGGGTGATTTTAAAATAGGTTCAGAGAAGCTCTGTTTACTAAACTTTATTGATGCAGCTCACTAACCTAAGTAAAAACAGTGTAGCTCATATCGGAAATAATGGTCCTATAGAGCATGCATGCTAAAAAATTTGGTCAACATGTTTCTTGCCTTATCCAGCCCCAAAGGGGTCTATCGGCAATTTGTCAGGACCGAGCATAGAAAACTTTCTAATTGTCTTACACTACTGCAAGGCTGGTTCTGCCAAGTATACAGTTTGATCGAGTTACCAGCCGTGCTGTGACCTACAACCTTAGGTTTCACCTTGTATCTATGTGTGACCTGAAAAAATCAAGAGGTGGGGAAAGGAGAATAAATAAAAAATAAAAAAAAGTGACAGCACAATACTTAAGACACACAAGTAATGTTTTGAACTTTTTTATTTTATAAACATGCTTACAAATGGTGCCCGTAACAGAATTACTCACACATGCATCCTCATGCTGAACTGATTTTTGGGGCTTAGCGATCATGAGCTTGACTAACTGCATGAGTATAGCCCGTATTGTGTGGGCAATCTCTATGTATGACCGTTAAAGCAGGCTCTGAGCTAGTCGCATTAAATAAACAAACATTTCCGTTATCATTGCCTGATATCTGAAACAGGACTGAGTGATCTCAGCTAGCAATAATAGTGGTATAATTGTATTGTTAAAACATTCCTTTCTTTCAGATTAGGTATAGAGCACTCACCCAATAGTTAGTAGGTCTAAAGCTGACAGGAATGATTTCAGAGCAAGTCGCTCATTCACGACCTGCGTACGAAGGAGGTCAAGTGGGAGCAGATTGTAATAAAGACAGTCGCTTACTGGTATAGCTTGAATAGGTTCTAAGCGTCTTGTACTCACTGAAAGTGGTGTGGCGAGTAGCCCTTCACCTACCCTGCCTCTGTCTCCCTTATTGAGGTAGGATAGTTATATGTGCTTCCTGTGTGAAATTTATCAAGTCACGCAAGGCCACCTTGCATAGGCCTGTGTGTCTTGCTAAATCCAGAGTAATGCAGCATAACTCAGATCACTGCATTGCATTACTCTGCCCCAGGGAGTCGTTCAATGGATGGGTGCTTGGGTGTTCCCGCACAAAACCCATGAATTTTGACACATTCCCAGATTTACCATCAGTGGTAGACCTGGGAATGCACCTACACTGCCATGCCTCCCCAGGTGAGGCGTAACAAGGAGAAATATGCATTCTGCAGTACATATAGAAAGAGGATAATGACTCAGGGGATTGTTTTGTGCAGGAAGGTGCTCCTACCTGCACAAAAACTATTCTGCTAACAATGCAGTCACACTTGCACCACGGTGCAAGAGTGCCTCGTTTGCGCTAGGCAGCACATTGTGCGCCAGCACTGGGAAATGGCAGGAATGCTCTGTAAATGTTAAGTATGCCACATTTCTGCCCTTTCCCTATCATGCAGCGCAACAAGGCGACTTGATGACTTGGCTGTGTGATATAATGATACATATGCCCCGAAATTTATAGTGCTTCATACTACAGTTCTCTAATTTCAAAACCCTAAAGCGGATGTTACTATTACCTAATGTATGATCCTCAATTTACCTATTCAAGTAATTGTCAGGCTCTAAGCCCTCTTTAAGTTTAAGAGATCTCACAGTGACAACGCATGCGCTCCAGCGAGACCAAACAAGGTCTTCAAAGCTTGCAAACTTAAAGCACAAAAATAATAAGGTCTCTGAATCCAGCACACTTCTAAGACAGATACCCCAGGCCTGAGAAGGATGTACACACTTAAAAGACAGAAAGAAATCTTTTGAAACTTGCCCACATGTAACCACAGAAACAAGGTGCCCAAAGCCCCCCCCCAAAAGACACAGCAAGAAACAAGGTCTCTGAAACCTACACACATACATAACTATGGCCACTGGAATTATGTGATTCTGCAGCAGCAGCGTTTTCTGCATAATTATGGATTTGACACATACACCATCATGTGCTGCATGATCTGCAGATGTTATTAAAAAAAACTTCTAGCGCAAACAGATGAAAAGTTACTAAACATGTGATGACTCACAGTCGCGGCAGGCACAGGTAAGAGTGGGTGGGCGAGGCGGGATAAGTTAAAACATTTTTTTAAATAAAACACATTACCTTGTGCTCGCCGCATCACTGAGTCAGCGATTCGGCGAGTGCAAGGTAAGTGGTTTTATTTTTTTATTTAATTTAACTTATCCTGTCATATGTCGAACTCCCCGACCCCCACCCCGCTGAGTCGGCGATGCGGCGAGCGTAAGTTAAGTGGTTTTCTTCTTTTTCAATTTAATTTAACTTATCCCCCCTCATGTCGACTTCCCTGACCTCCACCCCGCACCGCCCCACCTTACCCCACCGCCTCACTGCTCTTACCTGTGCAGGCAGCCACTGGTGACTCGTTTTGCTGCACAGTGAAAGATACTTCGCAATTTATAACTGGTCCACGTCTATTTCTTATTGCTGTTTTTGGCTGTTAAACTGGTAGTAATGAGGTGACACCTCTGCCCTCTAACATGTAAAAATAACAAAATAATAAGGTATTGCTATCACAATATGTGCTGCATTATTTACTTTTCTGTAATGGATAATTTGGTTCTCCCCGTCGCATAACTATGGTGGCCCTGCCTATAACACATAAGGATTTATGGTCTCTGAAGCCTGCACACCCTAATTTTAAAACACAGACAGAAACAGGACGCCGATGCGGGCACACATTGAAAATGCAGAAATGAGCCTCCTGAAGCTACACACAAACACTCCGGTAATGCCTGTGTACCTACACCTGACAGACTAAGGGCCTCATTTATGAGGCTTGACCGTAGGGCAGCGCAGCAGGCCTTTCTGCTGTGCTGCCTTACGGGAAAAGAAAAGGGCAGGAGCGCGCCGTATCTTTCAGGTACGACGCATTCCTGTCCATTTCCCGTGCGCTGGCGCAATATGGGCTGCTGTGCGCCAGCAGAGGCACCTTTGCACCATGGTGCAAAGGTGCCTGCGTTGCCGGGATGATTATTTTTGTACAGGAAGGGAAACCTTTCTGTACAAAAATAATCACAAGAGGCTTTTTCCTCTTTCTATGCAGCACACGTAGAAAAAGGAACAAGCATTGGCATAGCCAATAGGTCTCGCCTTTGGGGCCTTATAAGTGTTTAGCCAGAGCTATTGACTTTGCCAATGTATTTAAGCTATGCTGTAGAGAAGTGTGCCTGCTGTGCAGCTTGCTGAAACTTTTTAATAAAAAAGTGTCAGAAGCATTTTTGTTACCTTATATATGACCAAGAAGGCATTATGTACAACTGAACAACCATATTAAAAAAAGTATTTACAATAAAAAATGTCCTCAGTTTTCTTTTGTTCTTGCAATGCTGGCAACTTGTTTCTGCCTATTCCAATTGTTGTATGTTAAAGCTTTTTTTTGAGGGGGCATAAACGATCGGAGGGTGAAGGTTGGGAACTAGTACCTGTATTATAACACTAGCAGCGACCAGACGCTAGGGGAGAATCAACAGATGCCAGATTCCGAGAGCAGGCTGAGGTGGTGCTGAGGGATGCTGAGGTGGTAGTGATGGTGGTGGTGGTGACTGGTGCAGAGACGATGTTGAGGTAATGCTGAATGATACTCAGGTCTTGTTGAGTGATGATAATGTGGTGGTGTACTAGTGCAAAGGCTATGCTGAGTGATACTGATGTGGTGCTGAGTGATGCTGTGGTGGCGCTGAGTGATGCTGTGGTGGTGCTGAGTGATGCTGTGGTCATGCTGAGTGATGCTGTGGTAGCCCTGAATGATGCTGTGGTGGCCCTGAGTGATGCTGTGGTGGTGCTGAGCGAGGCTGTGGTGGTGCTGAGTGATGCTGTGGTGGCGCTGAGTTCATTACACTGTGCTTAAAAACTGTTGTGTAAGGGGAGCTGATTTCCGTGTGAACCGCTATAATGCCCTTGGTTCAAGTTTGCGCTATAATTATGCGGGACAGGCATGCGGGTGTGGCCTAATGTAATGTAATCGGACAATATCAGGTAAAAGCACTACGTATTCACAGCTCAGGGAGTGCTTCTTCTTATGACAAATCTCCTAATATCACACCTGTTGCGGCTAGGGCTGCAGATGTTAGAACTGGGTAACTAGGTTAGAATCTCGGCTCAGGCGCAGCATCTTGTGATTCCGTCCAAATCGCTTCGTTATACTGTGGTGAAACCTGTTGTGTAAGGGGAGCTGATTTCCGTATGAAGCGCTATAATGCCCTTGGTTCAAGTTTGCGCTATAATTATGCGGGACAGGCAAGCGGGTGTGGCCTAATGTAATGTAATCGGACAATATCAGGTGAAAGCACTACATACTCACAGCTCACGGGGTGCTTCTTCTTATGACAAATCTCCAACTATCACAACAGTTGCGGCTAGGGTTGCAGATGTTAGAACTGGGTAATTAGGTTAGAATCTCAGCTCAGGCTCAGTATCTCGTGATTCCGTGCAAATCGCTTCGTTACACTGTGCTTAAAAACTGTTGTGTAAGGGGAGCTGATTTCCGTGTGAAGCGCTATAATGCCCTTGGTTCAAGTTTGCGCTATAATTATGCGGGACAGGCAAGCGGGTGTGGCCTAATATAATGTAATCGGACAATATCAGGTGAAAGCACTACATATTCACAGCTCAGGGAGTGCTTCATCTTATGACAAATCTCCTAATATCACACCCGTTGCAGATAGGGCTGTGGAAGTTAGAACTGGGTAACTAGGTTAGAATCTTGGCTCAGGCGCAGTATCTGCTGATTCTGTGCAAATCGCTTCATTACACTGTGCTTAAGATTTCCGTGTGAAGCGCTATAATGCCCTTGGTTCAAGTTTGCGCTATAATTATGCTGGACAGGCAAGCGGGTGTGGCCTAATGTAATGTATTCGGACAATATCAGGTGAAAGCACTACGTATTCACAGCTCAGGGAGTGCTTCTTCTTATGACAAATCTCCTTATATCACACCCATTGTGGCTAGGGCTGCGGATGTTAGAACTGGGTAACTAGGTTAGAATCTCGGCTCATGGGCAGCATCTTGTGATTCCGAGCAAATCGCTTCATTACACTGTGCTTAAAAACTGTTGTGTAAGGGGAGCTGATTTCCGTGTGAAGCGCTATAAGGCCCTTGGTTCAAGTTTGCGCTATAATTATGCGGGACAGGCAAGCGGGTGTGGCCTAATATAATGTAATCGGACAATATCAGGTGAAAGCACTACGTATTCACAGTTCAGGGAGTGTTTCTTCTTATGACAAATCTCATAATATCACACCTGTTGCGGCTAGGGCTGCGGATGTTAGAACTGAGTAACTAGGTTAGAATCTTGGCTCAGGCACAGCATCTTGTGATTCCGTGCAAATCGCTTTGTTACACTGTGCTTAAAAACTGTTGTGTAAGGGGAGCTGATTTCCGTGTGAAGCGCTATAATGCCCTTGGTTCAAGTTTGCACTATAATTATGCGGGACAGGCAAGCGGGTGTGGCCTAATGTAACGTAATCGGACAATATCAGGTGAAAGCACTAAGCCCGGAAGTTGTGTGTGCGTGCTCGCTAAAAGGAAATAAAAAAAACAAGTGCCTGCGCGGCAGCAGGGAGAGAGGAGGGGGCCTGTTCCGGTTTCCCTTGCGGAAGCGAGCAGCAAGGCGCGATAAATGCTTACATATGGCGCAGCTGCTCTCTCCCGCAAGGGAATTGCCAAATGTGCACGCGTTGCCATTGAAAGCAATGCAACGCGTGCACGTTTTTGCCTGCAAAAGTGAAGCGATGGATAAAGGTCTTTTTCCTATGGAGCGCATGCGCGCTGCGTAGGCGAGACATAAAAACGAGGAGAAATAAAGATATTTCTCCTCGTTGTGTCTCCCTTACGCCGGGAGGCGTAAGCTTTTGGCGCTGCCTCAGAATTAGGATTTCTATATATTTGTGTGTGTTATTTATCAAAACTTTTTTTTATTTGAATGTCGCAATTAACAACTATGAAGAGGTGATCCTCAGTGTTCGACTACTCACCAAATACAAAAACGCTCCTTTGGAAGTTCTGGGATAACTACTACATTAACTTCATAATTACACGTCTTTTCTAATAATGAAAATATTCACACCCGCTACCTGTTTCAGCAAGGACACCTGTAAAGCACCACAGAGTGCCTGCATAGCTTTATGATGCACTTTGAGCGCTGCATATTTCCGAAGGTATTTTTTTACTTATTTATTGTCGTTTTTATATAGTGCAAACTTGGTCAAAGGGCATTAGTGAGCTTTATATCAGCACAAGATTAGATTACACAAGATAAAATTCAGTTTTTAGGTCAAGCCTGGGCAGCGCATGCACTGCTCTGCGCGGCATGCTGTATTCAGGTAGGGATTTAAAGCTCCACCCACTTTCCGCCCATATGTTTCATTGGCTTGTGTCATTGTCCACTGTAAACAATGGCTGTTTATTGGTCAATGGGCTTAGAAGTCCCTCCTTAGTACCGCCTTGTCTGATTTTGTAATCTCTCATGGCGACACCCCCTGGTATGTGTGTTGTTACCCGGTAGATTTTAATTACAGCCTACAAGCACTATTTTCTCAAATAGGTTTGTCCTGCCTGCAGCTCTCTCCTAATGCTTTTAGAAAACATGTATCTTTATAGCACGGGCGCCAAACGCATTTGCAATGCAATAGGTCTCGAATTTGCGAGAGTTTAGGCTATTGCATTGTAAATGACAATGCCTTTTATTTATCTGTTTTAAAAATAATACATAAATAAAAGGCATTGTCATTTGCAATGCCAATAGCCCAAACTCTCGTAAATGCGAGACCAGTTGCAAATACTTGTATTTTTAAGACACATGGAGACTGTTTGATTTGCCTAGACTCACAGGTGTAGAGCCAACACGTGGATTTAAACCTGGTTTCCTTAGTTTCAAAATCAACACCTCTACAAAGTAAATACCACGGCACACGCCTAAAGAAATAGCAGAGGACTAATTAGCAAAGGCAAATAATTATGCGCCTCATAAAGGGATGTCATAAACGTAGCACAGCCTCAACCTAAAAGAGGACTTTACTGTCAATGATAAGAAACTATCTCTACTTTATATAATGGACAAATGAAAAAATATGCATCAACTGGGCACATACATATTCACATAAATGTACCACAAAATGAGTAGGGTAAACGCTCTTACATTTCTCATTTATGTTTAGAAAAGTAGTTGGTGTCACGTGAGGATAAAAATGAATTGGGATATAAATTGTGGGATACTTTAAAAACATGAAGGTACATGTTACCGAGTCAGAATCCTGTGATTCTGTTCACCTGAAAAATCACAGTCCCCAAATGACTATTATCTAAATTTTGGAAGCAGAACGTTCAGCCCTTTATTGACTGGCGGTTATAATCCTTGGAATTCCCTCCCCTCACAAGTGTCATTCTCAGGGGCCTCAGTAGTTTTGAAAAGGGAAATAACAGGGATTATACCAGTTTGTGGAATAACATTCGAGAAATTAATTTACAGTATCAATTTCTGCATGCACTTCCATGATTTTCATCTGGGTGAGAAACCAGTGACCATCAAGGTTCTGATAGGGCCAGCAACTGTCATTTGTGGGTACATCAGATTTTACAGACCACTTGCAATGAGGACCTAAAAGTTGCCTGAGCACAGCTTTGGACATGCCCTAATTACACAAAACTGCAAAATAACCCAGCAAGCTTTACGTGTAAAGTAAGCAGCACTTCCATACCAACAATCCTTTTATAACCAGGGGGAACAGGGGACACACCTTCCCTCAGAGGCAACATCATGAACAAACAACTTTACTATCATGTAGGAAGATCTCTGTGCGATACACTCTATGGTCAACGTTTTTTCAAATGTACAATTTTGAGTGATATGCTATTTGTATGAATTGAACATTTTCATAATGTATGTAGTCATAACTAATGAATGAATAATATTTAGAAGACTGGTTAATAGTGTATCATAGTTACATTACAATTTCATATGAGACACCATTTTATTAAAATGGATGCAGGTTACGGTTTTCCGCTCATCCTGCTCCTGCTCAGATTCCCTCCCAATCAGTGACCCACTGCAAGTCTTCTCTCCCCACAGATTCTGCAGAGCACATTGTGCTATGACGTAGGAGATAACTGTCCTTAGAAAGCATGTATTGTGAATGAAACTTTCCACTGTGCTCTCTAAGTATCATTTTGAAGGACTGCCACTGGAAGTTCCAATGTCGGCCTGTAGAAGAACATTTTGAAGGAATCTGTCTGGCAAATGTTTCATATTGAATTCTGTACTTCTGAAGAGCAGTTCCTGAGGAAGCAAACTGAATAGTTTCTAACATGAGGCAGTAAAAGTTACAAAACAGGCAGAGGAGGAAGGAAGACAGTGATTGACAAAATGACTGAGTAGAAAATTCTTCAAGCAGTTCTTGGTAGTACTCGCAATTCTCCAGTGATGGGAATGGAAAAGCTGAATGGCAAATAGAGAATTGTACAAGAGTTCAGAAAATTAAACAAAATTGTTGTCCCTTGTTACTGCTGGATTCGTTACCACTGGACAGTGGTAATAAATCCAGCAGTTATTTTATTTCATATTCCATTTGAGGAAGAAAGGCATTTGGCCATTGACTTGTGCCAAGCCTTATTTTCAATACCTCTTCATGAGGAATCAAAACTTCTTTTTGCCTTCCAATTTTAAAAAAAAGTTTTCATGTGGTGTAGAATCATGCAAGGGTATACTGAAAGTCTTCAATCTTCTCAAAAATATTTAAAAGAGATTTAGAGAATCTAAAATTGCCATGCAACTCAGTCCTAGTGCAATACATTGATGATTTACTGATTGCATCTATGGCAAAACTGGACTGTAAATTGGATACAATTTCCCTGTCGAATCATTTAGCTGAAAATAGGAAATCATTCATCTCAGACAACATATTGAAAGGGGTATGAGGAAAGCTTCTAAAGAAGGAGTTTCTGCAATCCTGAAATTGAGTAAACCAGCCACCCAAAGGGAGGTTCAGATGTTTCTTGGAATTGTTTGGTACTGTCACCAGTGGTTTCCAAAGAATTCCTTGATTGTAAAACCTATAGTGAGGTTGACATGGGATGATGTTCAAGATCCTTTACCATTCAATGATGAATGTGTTGATGCACCTAAGAAATTGAAAGAGAGTTTGTGTCTTGCATGCACCCGTGGGATGCCTGATTACAATATTATGTTATTCCTATTCTGCCAGGAGAAAGATCAATGTTCACTTCAATTCTTACCCAGAAGCATGGGGGATTAATGCACCCAGTGGCAAAGCATTCAAATGTATTGAATCCAGTAGCTGTACGTCTTCCAGGTTGTTTGAATTTGACTGCACCTGTCTGTCTGGCAGTTGAAGAAAGTGAAGGAATTCTGATGGGTTATACTTTAATTGTTTATGTCCCTCACTCTGTTGAGATAATTTTAACAAGGACTCAACATACAACAAACAGAAGACTGACTCGTTGTGAGCAGACAATACTTACAGCAGGGAACATTTGTTTTTAGAGATGTACTATCTTGAACCCAGGAGCACTCCTTCTGATTCCAGACAAGGATGGTGACGGCAGGGAGGATTAAATCAATGATGATTTCGAGCATGACTGCTTAGAGATGACTGAATTATGCCCAAAACCAAGACGCTAACCAGGGCGGTTAGCGTTCCAGAGCTTGCAGCCTACATAAACAGCATGCCTTCCTCGTCGCATAGCGGACGAGCGCAGACACAAGTCAGTTGCCAAAATTGATTAAGTCTCGGTGATACTTCAAAGCCTAGCATTGATTTTAGCTCATTGTTTTTACTTGATTAACTTTTCAAAAAACGTGTATTGGTGCTTTTCTTACCCGCACTTGCACTTTCGCTTATCTGCTGTGTTCACGCCCGCCCCCCCCCCCGGTCCACCACGAGGATTACCCGATTGTTGTGGAGGGTGTCAGCCTTTAAGAATCCCGGTCTCTGGTTTCTGGGGGCTGTTGGGGGCGGAGCAGGGCGGTTAGTGTTCCAGCGCTTGCAGACTACATAAACAGCATGCCTTCCTCATCGCGCAGTAGACACGCGCAGGGGCGCGCTGCCGGCACACCAAAGGCAAGCCCATCTGCGTCCGTCAGTGGCTGACCGGGGCCAGGGGCCCCACACCATGCCCCCGTTTTCTCACCTACTCAGCACCAGACTTGAGGCGGTTGCAGGGGAATTGGATTATTGATTTTGAGACCCGGGCTAATCTTGATGAGGTAGGGATTCTGACACATAGGGACACCTATCCAGAAGTCTCCTATAAATCTAATAGTCGGGAGTCTCCCATCAACGATAAGGTCCTGCCAGTTATAGCTATCCCCAAGCAACAGGAGGCAAAGGGAATCCCAATCAGTTATTTGAACACCCATTCAATGGTAAAACATCAGCTCAAATTTTTCCAGCTTGTCGACTCTGATAAACCGGATATCCTCCTCCTTTCTGAAACGTGGCTTACTGCTGAGTCTGTCCCCGAGATCTTAGTAGCAGTACCTGATAACTACTATATTCTTCAGGCAAACAGGTCCTCGGGTAAAACTGGGGGTGGGGTCGCAGCCATTATCCACCAGAAACTCCAGTTCACTATATTGGGGATTACAGGCATTCCCTCAGCTGACAGCCTAATACTGAAATTTGAATCTACCCAGTCCTCTTCTGCGCTTTATTTTATAGACCCCCTCATTACATGCCCACATTCCCTCAAATGCTAGGTGAAATGATCTCCCACTTAGCTATCAACCATGCCAGAATTCTAATAATTGGAGATTTTAATTATTGGCCTAACGATGCACGGGAAAGTGCTCACTATAGAATTTACTGATCTCCTTTCTGGAGTACCCAGCATGTGAATGCAGCTACTCACATAAAGGGGCACATTTTAGACCAAGTTTGAACATCTAATCTGGAAATTTCTAAGTTCTTAATTTCCCCATGTACTTGGTCGGATCATCATTTCATTACTTTTGGGATATCTAGTATTTCCCTTACTAAAAATTCACAGACAAAAAATCATTTGGCCAGAAACTGGAACCTGCTAACATTGGCAAATTTTACTCATTATTAACTGCCACAGCCCCTACTGCACAGGAGTCCCTCCACATTGAGGCAAAAAGCATCAAGACGTGGCTTGAATCTGGCAGTGATAGCATTGCCCCCTTTAAGAAAATCCAGATTATGCAACCCTATGACGCCCAACGGTGGTTCTCTAACGATTTAAAATCAAAGAAACTAGCCTTAAGGCAAGCTGAACATAGTTGGAGACATGATTAATTCCTTGGACTCAAAGAATATAAAAATGCTATCCTCCAGACTAAGGCGGAATATTTCTCCTCAAAATCGTAAACTCGATAAGTCCAAGGATATCTGTTCCATAGTTGATGAACTTGCCAAACCGGATAGAGTCATGCTGAAACTTGTTCCCTCGCAATCGTTATGTGACTCTCTCAATTCCTACTTCATTGAGAAAATTGCTATGATCAAGGCCAGTATCTCTTCTCCCAGTCTACCTTGAGCTTTATCAGTGATTGGATGAACGACAATCAACTGAAATTAAATCCTGATAAAACTGAGTTCATTCTTACAGGTGGTCCAGCAAACCCGTGGAACTCTAACTTTTGGCCTCCATTGCTGGGTAGCCCCCCACTTCCAGCAAGCTCTGTTAAGAGCTTGGGGATTGTGATTAGTAATGATCTGTCCATGAAGGCCCAGATTGGCTCAGTGTTTTCCGCCTGCTTTTTCCACCTGCGAAGAATCCGGAGGATCAGTAGATTCTTGACCACTGAGGCCTTGACTTTGGTCGTCCTAGCCTTGGTAATCAAGTGTATTGATTACGCCAACTCATTATATGCTGGACTGTTCCCATAAGGCACAGGGTCAGACTGATTTGTATATGGCCATGTCTGAACTGGGGTGGTGGAGTGAGGTAAAGAATGATGATGGATTAAACCCAGAACAATTGACTGGGGGTGAGTGTTTGATTTGCTCAAACGCTCCGTCCATCATCCCCTTGGGAACACTTTGTTCGCCCTTAGTTGGCAGGGTATGCCCAGACGGGGGTCCCTTGCTCACTTTGCCACTGGATTCAAGATAGCCTGGCTGATGAGGGCTATGAACCCGAAACCGGTCCCAGGATGCTTTTTTCTGGTCCGGGGAAGATATTGCTTGGCAGTTCGGGCTGGACTGTTCCCATGAGGCACAAGGTCAGACTGGTTTGCATATGGCCATGTCTGAAATGGGGTGGTGGAGTGAGCTAAAGAAAGATGATGGATTAAACCCAGATCAATTGCCTGGGGGTGAGTGTTTGATTTGCTCAAACGCTCCGTCCACCATCCCCTTTGGTATTGCTTTGTTCGCCCTTAGGTGGCAGGGTATGCTCAGACGTGGGTCCCTTGCTCACTTTGCCACTGGATTCAAGATAGCCTGGCTGATGAGGGGTATGAATCCGAAACCGGTCCCAGGATGCTTGTTTACGGTCCAGGGAAGACATGGCTTGGCAGTTCGGGCTGGACTGTTCCCATGAGGCACAGGGTCAGACTGATTTGAATATTGCCATGTCTGAACTGGAGTGGTGGAGTGAGCTAAAGAATGATGATGGATTAAACCCAGATCAGTTGACTGGGGTGAGTGTTTGATTTGCTCAGATGCTCCGTCCATCATCCCCTTTGGTATTGCTTTGTTCGCCCTTAGTTGGCAGGGTATGCCCAGACGTGGGTCCCTTGCTCACTTTGCCACTGGATTCAAGATAGCCTGGCTGATGAGGGTTATGAACCCGAAACCTGTCCCAGGATGCTTTTCTCCAGTCCAGGAAAGACATGGCTTGGCAGTTCGGGCTGGACTGTTCCCATGAGGCACAGGGTCAGACTGATTTGCATATGGCCATGTCTGAACTGGGGTGGTGGAGTGAGATAAAGAATGATGATGGATTAAACCCAGATCAGTTGACTGGGGGTGAGTGTTTGATTTGCTCAAACGCTCCGTCCATCATCCCCTTTGGAATCGCTTTGTTCGCCCTTAGTTGGCAGGGTATGCCCAGACGTGGGTCCCTTGCTCACTTTGCCACTGGATTCAAGATAGCCTGGCTGATGAGGGTTATGAACCCGAAACCGGTGCCAGGATGCTTTTCTCCAGTCCAGGGAAGACATGGCTTGGCAGTTCGGGCTGGGCTGTTCCCATGAGGCACAGGGTCAGACTGATTTGCATATGGCCATGTCTGAACTGGGGTGGTGGAGTGAGCTAAAGAATGATAATGGATTAAACCCAGATCAGTTGACTGGGGGTGAGTGTTTGATTTACTCAAACGCTCCGTCCATCATCCCCTTTGGTATCGCTTAGCTCATTATATGTTGGTATACCTGTATATTAATTACACCGTTTGCAGTTGGTGCAAAACCACGCAGCTAGGTTAATCGTCCGCCAGCCTAGACGACATCATGTCAAACCTTTGATGAAGAGTCTACATTAGTTTCTGGTGGCTAGACCCTGCGCCTTTAAGCTGCGATGTATCATCTTTAAAGCCCTCACCGGGAATAGCCCAGCTTTTATTTCCTCAAGGATCCAGCACTATATGCCTTCCCAGGAACTGTGTTCTTACAATCTAAACCTGTTGACCACTCCCTCATTCAAACACAAAAAACATGGGGGGCTCAGATTTGTGGTGTTGGCCCCGTAATTTTGGAACTCGCTTCCTGCGGAAGTGAGGTCAGTAACCCCTTATGCACAGTTCAGGAAAAAGCTTATGACCAGGCTGTTTTCCCAGGCATATCAGTAAGCTAATTGTCTCGTCGATGCTGCATCCCCCTTGCTCTTAGCGCCATGAAACCACTTGGTGTACGTGCGCTCAATAAATACTTTTAACATAACATAACATAGAAATTAAAAAAGTCCCTTCAGAAACAGCTGATCTGACATTATTTGTTGATGGTTCTTGCTTGAGGGGCCACTGTGAAGCATTGAAAGCTGCCTATGAAACATGCTCTATTTCAGACACTCTTGAGGTATCCTCTTTGCCAAATATAACTTCAGCACAAGTGGCAGAATTGATTGCCTTAACGAGAGCTGACTACTTATCTGAGAATTTGATGTGACAATTGACACAGACATCCACTATGGTTTTTTGTGTTGTTCATGACTATGGTCAGTTATGGTCACATAGAGGGTTTAGGACAGGCTCCAATTAAAACAAGCATATACATATTAACACTGCCTCGTAAATAAGGCGAAGCCCCTATCGCAACCACAACGTCATGAAAAGTGACCTTGTGGTGGCAATAGGGGCGTGTAAATATGCCCCAAAGACTGTTGTTGAAAGAGAAAAGACTCACGATATTCCAAGAAAGAGTACTTGCAAATGAAAGCATTGTGAGTCAGAAGAAAACCCAAAAGACAGTTGGATTCAGAAACTAGTGGAAGCGAATCACCAGTGGCTAAAGAAATCAACCAGAAGAAGAGTTCCAAATAGAAAATATGCCTTTGCTAAATAGGTATGTCTACCTACAGTAGCAGAAGAAGGATTATTCATTGGCGAACAGGTGTCAATACAAGTTTGGAAGTAAATCAGAGACTGAGACTGAAACGGAGCAAAAACCACCTTGAAAGAGACTTTGAATAAAAGTGAATCAAGATCTAATGAAAAGACATTAACTGAAAACAGAAAGAATTCTTTTTAAAGGCTGAAATAAAGGAGACTGAGTTTAACCGATTTACGACAGAATTGTTTTGAATTCAATACATGAACTTTAAAAAGGACTAAGAAAATAAACGCTGATTTTTGCATCAACTTTTTGTTTTTGAATATTGGGGCATATTAGCAAGATCGGCGCTAAAATTATCACTGACACAAAAAAAATGTTATAGTGATAGTGAATAACCAATAAAGTCACCATTTTCTTTTTAAAAAAGTCTTCTTTTATTCTTATTTTATAAGAACAATAGGGCATATCAGCAAGACCGGCGATAAAATTATCGCCGTTTTAGCGGCAGGAAACTGCCGCTAAAACGGCGATAATGGGCTTGCTAATATGCCTTATAGATTTCCAATAGAAGCCCAGGTTAGATGTCCTGCACATGTAACCTGGGCTTCTATTGGAATTCTATAACGCGTATTATCAAGCCCATTATCGCTGTTTTAGCGGCAGTTTCCTGCCGCTAAAACGGCAATAATTTTATCGCCGGTCTTGCTGATATGCCCTATTGTTCTTATAAAATAAGAATAAAAGAAGTCTTTTTTAAAAAGAAAATGTTGACTTTATTGGTTCTTCACTTTTATCACTATAACATTTTTTTGTGTCACTAGAGGATGGTATACAGCAGATGCTGTAAAATTGTAAGGATGTCACTGTTGGTTATAACTTAGTGGAACTGTTTTTGTGCTTATTGCATCCTGTGGGAAATGCTTCAAATCGTATTAGTAGAAATGTTGAAGTTTTTACTAATCATGATAAATTTAAATGAGCTATACTAGCACATGAATAGTAGAGGTTTTAGGGATAATGGGACATATTTATGAGGTTTTGCTGTAGGGCAGCGCCTCAGGCCTTCCTTTTGCACTGTCCTACAGCAAAAGAAAAGGGCAAGAATGTGCCGTATCTATCAGATATGGTGTATTCCTGTCCTTTTTCCCTGCACCGGTGCACAATGGGCTGCTGTGCGCCAACTCAGGCACCTTTGCATCATGGTGCAAGGGTTTCTGTGTTGCGGGAATCATTAGTTTTGTGCAGGAAGTGCAACCTTCCTGCACAAAACAATCACAAAAACAATCACAAGAGGCTTTTCCTCCTTCTATGTGTGCTGCAGAATGCAGCACACATCGAAAAAGGAAAATGAAAGAGAAATACAGATATTTCTCCCCGATGTGCCTCCCTTACTGGCGCTGCCTCAAATTAATGATTTCTCGTAAATCTGGGGCACTGTCAAAAAGCCATGTCACTTTTGCGCCACCGGGCGTCACTTTTTGTGATGCACCAGTGGCGTAAAACATGCGCCATGATGCGCCATATTTACAAAGTGACGCATCTACCTAGATGCGTCACTTTGCAAACCCCTGCGCTACATTATACCTGCGTCAGGTATAATGTATGCAGGGTGGGCGTTCCCACGTAAGTAAGCATCGTAGAAGTGACGCAGTGAAATCTACGAGATTTCACTGCGCCACTTCTAGGGTGCAAATGCGTCAATATCTTACGCCTGCCTCACAGCAGGCGTAAGACTGACGCAGGCCCTATCACATGGGGCTTGCCCCATGTGAAAGGACACATTGCTGGAGTTGCGTCACTTTTGTGACACACTCCAGCAATGCGTCACTTTTGCGCCTACAGATACGTCAGAAATACTGACGTATCTGTGACTCCTTGCGACATGATGCGTCATACTGTAAATATGACGCATCACTGGAGTCGCAGGGAGGGCGCAGTGAAAAGTGATGCATCACTGTTTTCACGCAGTGATGCGTCACTTTTCATAAATGAGGCCCCATGTATGTTGCTGGGAACGCCCCCATCAACACCCATTAAACGTCCCTTTAACGCAGAAAACTGCCTTAAAGGGAACAATATTTATGAGGCAGAATTAAGCCGAAAAAAGTGGTTTAGTGCTGCCTCGTAAATATGGAACAGGGTCCTGCGCCACAGAACGGAACAAAAAGTGACGTTCGGGCAGTGCTAAGGGCCTCATAAATTAGGCCCAATGTGAATACTAAAATCAGCGGTGGCTCCTTAATTGGGGAGGGGGGGCGTAGCCCCACTGCTTTCTCGCAGTGTGAGTAGCAAAAACATTCAATTTTATGTTTTCTGCTTCTCGCACTGGGAAAAGCAGAAGTGCCTGGTTGGGGGTGGGCTGGTGGGTGGTCCTGCTTAAGGGCAGGGGGGAGTTGCTTGCCGACTGTTGTGGGCCTTGGCTGTTTGGGTAGCCCTCTGGGGCCGACCAAACCAGTCATGTGTACTCTCCGTTTTTCTCTACGTAGGCTGCAGGCAGCCTAAATAGAGAAAATGGCTTCCCTTCAAGCGCCCGGTTGGGCGCCATCCACATCAGTCACAACGCTGCCATTGCAGCATTGTAATTGGCGAGGGGAGAGAGGAAGCCTGCTTCCTGATGCAGGACCCGGCCAGGAGCAGCAGGAGCTGAGGCAGAGGCGCGTGACCCGGGGGAAGGTACGTTTTTATTTTATTTTATTGCCGTCCCAAAACGCTCCCCCCCCCCACCCCTGTGAAGCTGTGGAACGAAAAACTGCAAAGCATACATTTTTCTTATAATATGTATTCTCTGTTTCCGCATAATTAATACTTTTTGTTGCAGAAAATGTATTTGTTTTTAGGATGTTAGGAGATTAGATAATTTAGCACAAGACTCAAATGTGGTACAAGAACTCGCCTGATTGATGACCTGTCCAGTCAGCCCATGGGGTGTTGATGTGTTCTGAAGCTCCTATTTAACAAGCTACGAAGACCAAGACATGTGTTTTTTTGTTAGAATTATAGGTTGCTAGCTGAGAGGTGTGTTTTTTTCCCTGATTCTTACGCTTTCAGAAAGACACTCTTTTTCAGAGTTCTGCGAATAGAGAGAGAAAAGGGGTGGCCATTGGCCAGGTTCTGTGTTAGACACAGAGGGGCAGAGATGAACAGCGCAAAGCCAGAGAGAATCAGCCGAGGGAACAGGACAGCTTTAGATGCTAAAACTCTTATTTGTCATCTGCATTTAATTTTTCTTTATGGGAGATTTGTGCTATTATTGTTTTAGCTTACTCACTCTTGCCATTATATTTTCCTGAAACTCTTATGACATTTTATGCTTCATTTCCTTCCTTTATGGAGTGCTTTATATGCAATCTATAATATGTTCTGTGTTAATTCTATTTTTTTTCTACTTTTCAATTCTGTAACCTGTTTGATATTTGACTAATGAATAAAGAGTCAGAGAAACCTTGACTTTTGATCAGAAAATAAAACCGTTTAAAACTACTCACAACTCTCATTATTGCCTTAAATGTTTATTTGCATCTGATTTTTCATGTTATGCAAAGTCTCCTTATGGCGATCTCATGGTGGCAAAGTTCCATCGCCTTAAGTGGAAAACAAGAAGTAATGATGTTTTGTATTGAGAAATTACCTTGAAATTTTCACTCCATCACTGCTGCTATTGAAAACAACATGAACTACACAAAGAGACGTACTACAGCTCAGCACTTGCAGATTCTAGTGTTATTTTATTTTCGCCTTTAGCATATGATTCTGTTGGAAGGTTCTAGACAGTGTCGCCCCCGAAAACCTTACCATACATGTCGGAGGTACTTGGCCAAGTATGTATGTAGCGGTATTTGTATAGCGTGCACATACAGTGGTGAAAGCTTCCTTGGTTACGTGGACAAGTTAGGTATTGTTTATGAATCTCCTACCATTGCTTCCAGATTTGGCACCTATCAGGCACAGGTAAGTACAAAGATCAAATAATATTTGTATTGTTATGTCTGGATTTTCAAAGTATAACTGTAGGATCAGATTCCTGATCTAAGTGCCAATCATTTAGTGATGAAGTGCGGGCTGTTTTGAAAATGGTGTCTGTGCATCAGTTCCAGTGTCTTCATTGGAGCCTCTGTGGTGGTAGCTCCTCTTAAGGCACCATGATCTCCACCTAATCTAGAGCAGAGTTCTAAATATGATGGGCTGTATTCAGTATCCGTCCCTGACACTGGTGGAACAGGGCACACTTTTGTAGGGCTAAACATCTGTGTTTTGGCGCTACTACGCCCTTACACAAATGCATGCCAAGAATAAAAGTAAAGGCTGTTTTTTTATGTGCTGCATTTTTCGGTCGGTGGAACATTACATTGTGCAACATAAACCGAAGTGTAAGGTGCTACAAAGTGCCAGGGTGTATTTTCTCTTTGCTTTATCCCCGGTTGGTTGCACAATGTCGCTCGTCTACGAATATTTGTACCACACTGTAATCCACGAGGCACCCCGACTAATCCATTCACTAAAGGAATCGGCGCTCCAGACAGCGAGCATGTTCACTCGTTATTATTGTAATGCGCTGCTCTGGCGAGACATTTAGTGAGTGGGCTTTCAAAAGTCCGACCACAGCTTTTGGTGTGGCATAGAGCGTGCAGTTACGCGCACAATAACGAGCAGAGGCGCCATCTAACTTTCCTCTCTCATCATGGTGCGCGCACATCGCATAGCTCGCGGCACCCTTACAGCGCGCGATCACTTTCGCGGCCGTGAAATCCAGATTGCACCCCTGCTTTGTATGAGCTACTCACGCGTGGAACCTGGAATCTTGAGAGCTCTGTTTGAAACTGTGAGCCCCTCTTCGTTTGTGACCCTCGCCCTCATCCTTAACTGTTCTCTCCTTCCCACAGATCTCCTCCCCACAGCTCTCCTCCTCCTCCTTCTGACCAGAAACCATCATGGCGTGTCTCAAGGTGAGTCTCTTGTCGACGCTGCGAGACATGTCTCAACTCGCTTCCCTCCATACACACCTGCAGGGCTTGTGTTTCAAACCGTTATTTTCACTAGATTGTGTCCGTTATGTTGTAACCCATACTTTTCAACCCCACAAAATGGTCGCGCGTATAGACGCACTGACGTGGCTCATTTTCTTCCAGGTTTTAGAATAACTTTCTTCGTGTTATGAATCAACCCAAAGAATCTGCTGAGGAGCGAGGACTGGCTGCGATCCCTGGTCATGTGGGCTAGTGTTTCCAACTTCACGTAGGTTTTTGGCAGACTGCGAATATTTATTTTCATGTGGGTGGGGTGTCTTCCTTTTCCTCCCACCACAATAAAGGTTTTCAGCAGACTCGGGCTGAGCTTTGTCCCGTGATCACTCGCAAAGTGGCAGAGCGAGTTTCCTTCAGTCGCTGGTGCCGCTGTATTTCTAGTCATCGGTTATTAACGTACGTAGTTAAAAATGAAAACAACCTCATTACCGGTTGTTGCATTGAGTAAGTTTGTTCTGCCATGTTCATGAATTTGTTTCTTTAGCGTTGTGAACATGTCATAATGTCAGAACATTCTAATATTCGACCAACACCACAACGATTTTCGGAGTAGGGGTGCTGATATCTATTTTGAACCACCGAAGTAATATGGTTTGTGAAAAATGCACAAGTATGCATAGTAAATAAGCCATGTCCATTCAACATAGAGCGTGGTAAGGGTGTATTGTGTGTCCAGTGGGGCATTGTAGAGCACGCTGTCGCAAATATATAAGTAAGCCGCAGTGTTGTTGCGGATTGTCATTTCAAAAATTCACTTTTTCCATTGACATAATATTTGTACTGACACAAAGTTTTACTGATAAAACCTAAATGGCACACACATTATAATGCGAGGAAATCATGTTTCACCAAATATTTATAATTTGCGCATCATCAAGTAAAGTGTATTGGTTTCCTTTGATCCTATTAAATCTTAGTTTTCGTCACACATCAGAGTTACATTTGTATTTTTCTAACTGCTGACATGGCTTGAAATATTTGATACATCATTTACAGGTATGTAATTGTTATTTTGAAAAATAAAAACTGGCATCATTTAGCCTTTCTTTTCGATCCCTGCTTCCCAGCAAGATTGTCAGTTTGCTTTACAAAATCTTCTATCTTTACATTCGGAGAAAGAAAAGTAAACTCCACACTCCCCGTTAAAAGAACATGTACCAATTTTCCAAAATAAGCCTGACATTTGACCATCTTTGAAAGCATAGCAAATGTGACAAGATAAAAACAAAATGTAAAAGCATTTTATTGCTCACTTACTTTCTGAATTCCAGCATGTTTATTTTGAGGGTACTGCATCACCCCTACTTCCAGCGTCTGTGGCTTTTAGTGATAAAACCTACTTTTCAACCTTTGAAGCTCTAAATAGGGTGGTATTTAGTGGATTTGGAGGCTGGTTCTCATAGAAATCAATGGTGATAAAAATTCATTAAGAGAATGATGGGTTTCAGGGCAGATAATGCAGTACAAGTCTATTGGAGGCATTTTGCTTATTTGGAGGGCAAATGAGGGTGGCGGACTCCATATAAGGGTGAGCGGAGAAGTATGAAAATAATAAACAAATGAGACTGCCTGTGAGAAAAGGTATTTCTAATGACTAAATCCCTATACCCTCGGGCAGCTTTAAACTGATTGATACAGCTGATTTCTAGCAGGAAGAACTAATGGAGAAATCTCTACATCCATTAAACATATCATTCAACTTCTCAGCATGCTGCACAGCAGCCACACTTCTCTACAGCACAGTTTAGAAACATTGGCAAAGTCAATAGCTCTACCTAAACACTTATAAGGCCCCCACAATGCATAGCTAATAGGTCTTGCCTTTGGGACATTATAAGTGTTTAGTTATCCAGCACAATATCCTTCATTAAACAACATCAAGTGTTGCATGGCTAATCACTTATAAGGTCCCAAAAGCGAGACCTATTCGCTATGCCACTGCTTGTTGGTAATGCAATTTGTCTGTCTGGAGCTAAACAAATGTTCCTTCTAAGTGTCCCACATCACCACTGAATCTTAGCAAGGAAAATACTCAATACTAGGCATTTTATTCATACAAAGGGCTTGGCAAAGGGTTGCAAACCATCTAATGAACCTGCTGGCGGGGGTTAATTAGATACTTTTATTTGCCTTTATATCATGACTGGAAAGGCCTAAAAACAAAGTACAGTCTGGGTTTGATACAGTCATCACGACATAGGAATCTGCAAGGAAGGACCAGTTTGATCATGGCTGTGTATCTTTTAATATTTTATGTTGGCCTTTATGCTTTAAGGAGTTTGCGTTTTCCTCTAAGCTCCAAGATAGAAAATATACATATTTTTTCTGGGAGTTAATGTGCACCCTTTGAAAAACCCCATCACTACATGTGAAATGTCTAGCCCATTCACGCCTTGTTTCAGTTTTTTCAACACAAAATCATTGAATTTCCGCAGCCGATAACGAATGAATTTAAGGAAATAGTGTCATCATATTGATGTACAGCACTGCACAGTCAATTAATATATTTATTGTATAGTTAAAACCGTTACAAGTGTATCAGTATGTTCAAAAGTTAATATGGGCAGATGATAACATCAGCATATGCAAAGATTTCACTCTATAGCTCATAAAAATTGGCAATTTCTTAAATGATAAATAATTTGATCGTATTGCTTTATTAACCTTCCTGCTTCCTCAAATATGCTTGAAAATGCACCATTTATCCACTCTTTCTTCAAACATTTTCTCGGGGGGAGAACACCCCAGAACCCCCCGTAGGTTGTGCGGGTTCTGGTGAGAGTCCCCAGATCCCCCCCGTAGGTTGTTAGGCTCGCATGCTATGCTCACTCGCAGCAGTGCAGTACACCAATAATTTTATGTCTCGCCACTTTCAAATGTCACCAGCCACCACTGACTAAAATGATGAGGAAGTCTGTTGTTATATTGAAGGTTAATAAATGTAATGTTTGCACTTATCTTCCTTTATACACCAAAGAGGAGTGAGAAGTATATGGTAAGGGTTTATTCTCGGTTTCCCTATTTTACTATGCAATAAACACAAGGAGAGGGGAGACCCAGTTTTTGTGACAGTGCCTGTATCCGAGACAAGTAAGCGTAATGCACCCAGGTAAATTCGTGCTTGATTATACATTTTTCAGACAGTAAACTTTCTCTGAGATGGTGTGAAAAACAAAACTATTTATATAGGCTTGTGGTTTAAGGACTTCAATATATTTTTTAAGGCAGCACAATGAGCAAAAACCACTAGGGAACAATATATTCGGACTGCAACATGTAAAGATTGTGAATTATGATTACATATTTTTATAACGAAAATCAAACTTACCTGATAATATTGATGCATGTTGGGAAATGGAAGAATAATAGAAAGGTTCGAAGCAGTCCTTCTTTCATCTTGCTCACCAATGATTAAGGCTAATTAAGTTGCCGAAACGCGTCTGGAAATGATAATGAGCTTCCATGTGTCACTAATAAAACACTAGTTCCTTCCACATTCAGGCCTTGGCTTATTCTTCTCTTCAACGATATCACTGCAGGTTGCTCCGTGCCTGTGTGGCTTCAAGAGAAGGGGCTATACCAATAGCATTCTCAAAGAAGCATAATGAAGGGTAGACAAGGTGGCAAGATCTGAATTACTTACAGTTAAAACCCCTAATGCACTAGAGAACCCCAATGAAGGCCGTCCCGTGAGGATGATAACACAATATAACAAAAAATCACCCCTAGGTATGCAAATTTTCAAAAAGAATTGGCATATCTCACAAACTGACAACATCTTAAAGAATGCCATTCCTGCAACACCGCAGATCACATACAGACGTTGTTTGTCCATAGGTGATCACCTGGTACGGAGTCATTACTGTCCAATTCCACTTACTAGGATAGAAAAAGTCAAAGGTTTCTTCCCCTGCATGGAATGCAAAGCCTGCAAGTTTAGCAGCAAATTGGCAAAATACAGCATCGTAGGTGAGGGTACTTGCAAATATAGAAACATTAATACTTAACTCAACTGTAATTCTGATTTTACAGTATATTGCCTTGAATGCCCATGCCCAATAAGGAATATATGTAGCACGATTCACCCAACAAAAAAGCGAATCCTAGAGCACATGCGAGCCCTTACGAAAAATGATTCTACCTACCCAGTGGCCCGTCATTTTCAAGCTGGACATAATAGCAATCATGATCTTTTGAAATTTTTCTGTCTGGATCAGGTACCCAAGGATGAGAGAGGAGTGATAGAGTGAGAAAATTAAGGATCTTGGAATCCAAACACATCATTAACCTCTAGACAAAGGCCCCGGGAGACCTGAATAAAGATGAAGAAATGTGGATGCATTTAGAATGAATCAGCAGTAGAGCATTGCACTTGATAAGGGGTTTATTAAGTGACCACCAAGTGGTCCCCCAGGACGTGGGTTAGAAACAATAGATGGGCAATATTCTGCATGAATTATTTCCAGTAAAGCTAACTGAAATGTATTAGTGATGCATTTACATGCACTTAATTCCCACTGACCTCCCTTCCTTGGTTTGCCCATTCAGGGCCTGATGTGCAATTATCTATGTTATTGTAAACAACAAAAACCCTTCATTATTGGCTTCTTTTGCCCTTTCGGGGCTATATGTCCAAGCGAACCATTGGGTGTAAGAACTATCCAGTTTTGAGTATTTATATTTCGGAATTTTCCTATTATTAATATGTGCAATTTCACTTGATCACGTATGTATCTATCAGGCACATGCATCATCATAGGGTTTTGCGATTCCTTTCGATCATTAAGGAATCGCAATTAAGGAATAGCAAAACCCTATGCATGTAGGAATCGCTAAAGAAATAGCGATTCCCACAAATTCCTTAATTGCGACTAGCAAATTGCGAGTCGCAATTAAGGAATGTCTTCCCATTCATTCCTATGGGCCTCCAATGAATTGGAGATTGCGGGAGCAATTTGCGAGTACCAGTAGGTACTCGCAAATTGCTCCCGCAATTTCGATGGTGCAAGGGTGTCAAAATGACACCCTATTGCACCCATGTATGTTAACTCTGCACATATGTTGCATACACACATGCTCTAAGGGCATGTGTGTGCGCAACATGAAACTTAGAAAAATGCAAATAAGTGCATTTTTCTAAGTTTTCGCAAATTACCATGAAGTCCAGCTTCATGGTAATTTGCTCACGCTAATAGCGAAATCGCTATTTTTAAAACTGTAATGCATTGCATTTAAGGAATCTCAATTAGGGATTCCTTGAATGCAATTGCTATTTAAGGAATCGCTATTTTGAGATTCCTTAAATAGCGATTTGTGCATTTGGGATGATGCATCCCAAATGCAAAAATACCGGTCGCAAAGGGGCAGATTCTGAGAATATATTTCTTTCTCGAACCGCATTGATTATTGAACACAGTGACAATAGATTATCATTCACCCATTGATTGTAACAGAAAATCGCTGGTTTGTCGTATTGGAACAATTATATTGTTGAATGAAATGCAGTTTTCACATGTTTTAAGATGGCCCCACGGTAACTAAAAGAAAATGAGATATCGGCGGGACCATTGTTACTGTCAATGAATTCACGTATCACAATCTGTTAACTTTTATGTTTAAAATGGCAACCTTGACAGTAATGTAACTGACATTGAAGAAGGCGACGTGCCGAAATGCGTCTGTCAGTGCTAGAAGGCTTGCGCAGTAAGGTTTTTGAATTTCATTCTACCCATGAGTGCACTCATTTTTTGATCAGAGATTACGGATCATTTGTGTTGCTTCATGTGTTGCGGCTCTCTACCGCAAGAGTTATGTACCCGGGACGTGAGATGCAGCGGCGGTGACTGTGTAAAGTTTTGGATATATATATATATACCACCTGTTCCATGCTTCATCACTAGACCCTCACCCAGACACTGAACGTAAGTGGGTGGGCTTGGCGCGCTTGTAAGTGGAGCTCTTTGAGTGGTAGCAGTGATTGAAGGTAGAGTTGAGTGAGTGTGTTAAAATAGCCTTTAAATCCTTTGTAACAAATGTATTATTCTGGGATCTAGGGCTAGGTTAAAATAGATCAGCATAATGCTTTTAGGAATTAATGTTCCCGGGCATCCGATAGGTCAACATGTTTCAGTCTTTATATAGCACCTGAAGAGTCAGTAGGCTATCCTCAGGACCTCATTTTAGCCTGCTTTTTGAAATTGCTAATTTTCTGTGCAATTTAATAGTAAAAAACATGCACGGAACCATACAGACCACATTTATAGGACCTTTTCCTTGTATGGTTGTAAATGAAAAGAGAAAAAAGTGGGTGACAGATTAGGCATCAGTGGGCACTTTTACTTTTTTGGAGTACCCTCAGTTGCGAGATTATTAACTAAGCTATAAGTATTTAGCTGAAAACCATGTGTTTGCCTTAAAATAGTTGTCACCACATCTAGAAACTCAGCATAATTAAAATTTAAAGTAGCACTAAGGAAAATACAGACTAGACCTATTACATACATGACTTGTTTTTTCAACAGACATCATAGGGTTACCAGGGGAGGACGGGCTCTGTAGTCACACACCATGGGGGTCATTAAGATGGCAGGCAGATCGCCACCGCTGGCTCTGCGGTGGTGATCCGCCCACCATCCCAACTAGATTTACCCCCGCCATATTATTATGATGGGGGGTATTGCGGCGGATGCAAAGTGCGTCCGCCGGTTTTCCGCCGGTCGGCAATCGTTACGGTTGCCGGCCAGGCAGAGCTGGGGCATAATATGGTGGCGGTGCCTAGAAGGCACCACCATCCATATTATGATTGCGGGTTTCACAGGCCGTTCCATGATGGATTCGCCGCCATGGAAAGGCTGCCGGGGAATGCTTTGGGGGCTCATTGCGGACCCAGTTGGGCTGCCCTTGGGGGGTACCTATGGTACCCCCTTCATTGCCATGGACAAGGTGGCAGGCACCACATGGTGCTTGCCATGTTGAGCATGGTAAGGCACAACATGCCTCTTTGGCATTGCGGCAGCACACCGCAATGTCAAAGATGCGGAATGAGACTGCCAGGTTAAGGGGCCGCATCCTAATTGGCGGTGCGGGACTGCCGCACCGCTGGCGGGCGGTCCCAGCACTGCTAGGATGGCGGGCGGACTAAAGTCCACCCGCCATCCTAATGGGCCCCTAAGAGGAGAAAATTCAGTTAATCCCTTCCTGCTCCCGTCGGCCAACGGCCATCGCAAGCACTACCTGGCTAGTGCTGCGCACGTCCGTTGGCCGACGTGCCACGCCCACTCTTTTAAACCCACCAACAGCGGCGGAATTAGTGCCGTGGTTAAGCAGTTAAAGTCATTTTGTTGCAAAAAATTACTTTCTGCATTAGCGGAGCAATTCAGCTAATCAGCATAGAAAAATGGGAGGTAAAATTAGGAGGGAAGAGACCTTATTTCATCAAGAGCATGCATCCACTCGCAGCATCTCCCTGTGTCCCTCCATATTGGAGAAGGTCCGTTCGTTCTTTCCTTTTAAAGGCCCTGTATATCCCTGTCATGTGATCTTTGGTCACATGACCGGGAGAGGAAAGGAAATGAAAGAACGGTTGCATTAAAGAACTCTGGTGTTTGTTTGAGCCTCAAAATAACTCCACAGGTATGTGGTCAGAACAATAAACTGCCTCCTTGCCAGTGGTTGTGTGCGGGCACGCTGGTTTTTGTCAAAGTACCAATACATTGTATTGTGTGTGAATGAACATGACTCCTCCCTTTCAATGTATCAGAAGCAAAGAATTCTGGAACCTTGAGTCCAAAATTGAGATTGAAGTTAAAAGACCTTTGGGCAGATTTATGTTTGACTTGCGCCTCATTTACGCCACCGTTGCGTCACTTTTGTGACGCAGCAGCGGCGCAAATCCTGCGCCATGGTGCGGGGTATTTACAACGTGACGCATCTGGGAGATGCGTCACGTTGTAAAGCCCTGCGCCACATGTAGGCGTTCCAGGGCAGGTGGGGGCGTTCCGGCGCAGGAACGCCTCCTAAAAGTGGCTGAGTGAAATCTACAAGATTTCACTCAGTCACTTTTGAGCCCATGCTGCGTCAAAACCCTGCTCCTGACGCAGCATTGTGAAGATAGGGCCCCCCAGAGCAACTCCAGCAATGCGCCACTTTTACGGCACAGATGCGTGACGCATCTGTGCCGTTTTTGCCCCATGGTGAGCCGCATTATAAATGCGGCGCATCCATGGTGGCGGAGCTGGGGCGCAAAATAACTGGCGCATCCCTGCTGATATGCAGAGATGCGTCAGTTATTATAAATATGCCCCCTTGTTTGTAACCTAAACAGGGAGTCAAAACTATCCATGATTGAACCCTAATTGTAAAATGATCATACTCCATTTTCAATACGAGCAATCAGATAGTTGCAATTATCAAGATGGTTAAGTCATTGCATCCTCCCCTGTTGCATCCAAGGGGGTGATAACAAGAGTATTCAGCTGTGGTTGTTTACATGCCTAGTATTTCCCACTGTGTAAATAGCGGGCTGCCAATATTTGGGGTGTCTTGATACAGAATTATCACTATTCCACATTCTCGACTTATTTGCAAAAAATATATGAGAATATTTAGAGAATATTACCCCATGGAACATCATCATTTATTTCTCTGGGATGATTAGATTATAATGATTAGATGATTAGTTTATAAATCCATCTTTGTTCCTTTTCAAAGAGGATTTTTTTCCAAATTTCTTGTCTCTGCGGATACTTGTTCTAAAACTATCTATCTCATATCATTAGGGGTATGATTGGTTGTTATGAAGTGTTCCGCCATCTTGGTGGTACTGCGTCTACATCGCATTGTGCTCCTATGTTTCACAATACATGTTTTTACTTTTTGTGTTGTCATTCCTATGTGTTTGAGATTACATGGGCATACAATGAGGTAGATCACTTGTTTGGTGTTGCAATTAGTATGTTTTCTCAACTCTCATGGGGTATTTAGTCTCAGGTCTATTATTTTTGATGCTGATGTCAGGTGTCAAACGCTACTTTGCCCACAGGGGTAATGTCCGATCATTGGTGGGAGCTCCAGCATCATATGCATTATCTGTCCTGGTGTTTGTTGTTGTCTAGGTCTTATGTGTACCAGACTGTCACGTATGCTTTGTGCTCTCTTGTGAAAGAATAGGGGCTAATCCCATTGTCTGCCTCCTATACTTAGAGTTCTTCAATTACATTGATTATTTTTTTTATACGGTTAGATGCTATGGTATATGTAGTGCCCCACACCAGGGGGTCTGTCTTGTTGCATGTTGCGCCCTCCCTAAGTGCCTCTCTGTTTTGGTTTCTAGCTCTTTTTTTGATTTCTCTATTAGTTTTTCAGGGTAGTTCCTGGCTTTCACCTTGTTTGTCAATATTTCTGCTTGTTTCTTGAAGTCTTTTGTTTGGCTACAGTTGCGTCATAGGTGGAGAAACTAGCCATATGGGAGATTCTCTCGCAGAGGGCGCGGATGAAAACTGCCAAATCTCGAAAGATTGTTTTTTGCTGTGATTTATGGTACGTTTCTGTATGTAACCCTCCGTCTTCATGGAAGATCGGGACATCAAAGAACGTAAGACTATTTTCATCGAAGGTATGAGTGAATTTGAGGTTTCTATCTTGTTCATTTAACCAATCAATAAAGGTTAAGTCTGTGTTCCTGTCTCCCTTCCATAGAATGAAGATGTCGTCTATATATCTCTTTCACATGGAGATGTGTTTGTGATAAGGATTTGTCTCATGAAGGATACATTCTTTTTCTAGGTTTAAGATATAAAGTCCTGCTATGCTGAGAGCAAAGGTGCTCCCCATCGATGTTCTGTTTGTTTGCAGGTACAGTGTTTCCTCGAATTCAAAAAAGTTCCTAGTCAGTGCTAGATCTACACATTCTAAAATGAATTCTTTTGGTGTGTTATATTGCCTGTCTTCTTTGTGTAAGGCTTGCCTTAATACCTCCAGAGTCTCATCCTGTAGGAGACACATATAGAGGCTTTCCACATCCAAACTCAAAAGCAGGTGTGTTTGAGCATTTATCATATACATCTTCCTACATCAGCTGGGGAGGGGGCAACCTATGTTCAGCAAGCGAAGTTATATGCATTATCATGTAATAATTTCATTTATATCTTTTTTCATGAAAAATTTCCTTTTCCTTTTTTTACTGATTTTAATGTGTCTTTAGAGAACTTGTTCATTAATGAATCGAGAAATTAGATATGGTGAGTATTTAAGAGTGATTACACAAAACAGATATGATACTAACCTGGCTAAAAAATATTTGTGTCTTTTGAAAAGTGAGGAGCATGACTTTATATAATGAAAGATAAGCGAGAGGAGTGATTAATCTGGAGAAGCAAAAAATTGCTTTAGCGGAGATAAAAGAAGAGGAATTTAGACTGTCAGGTTGATATCCAAGACTGCAGATAGAGCAAGAAAGAAGAAGTAAGATGTGCATGGTAATTCATAGCTCTATAAAAAAGAACAAAGAAGAGTTTGTTGGTGTGCGTAAGTGCGACAGATCTCATGAAGTTAATGGAAATCTTTTTTCTGAATGAGAGCTCATTTTGAGGGGACTCTATTATGTTTGTGGGAAGACTACTTATTATAATTCACCAAGAAATTGGGTAGGTTCATGTTATTTAGCTGTAGTTTCCCCTAAAATTGATTGATCACGTGAATGATTTTGAGGCTGAATATAGTTTGAAGAGGGTGAAATGAAGTTTTGGGCAGGTAGTCTTATATATAGTAGGAGCTATTATTCCTTATATGCCAATAGCAATGAACAATGTGAAAATTAGACAGTTGTCTACAGTAGTAGATCGGCTTGCAACAGATACAGCTGGGTCTTTTAGGCTAGTAAATGTAGAAATGGCAGCAATTAGGACTATGGTCATGCAGAATTGTCTTGATTTAGAAATACTCTTGGCGAAAGAGGAAGAAGTCCGGAAAGTAATGAAGGCTAAGTGGTGCTGAACCTACATCCCTGATTACAGTGAAGGTATTGTTTTATTGTTAACAAAACTAATGTACCTCATGAGATTAGATTTCTGGAGGAACATGGGCTGTGGGAAGCTGTATGAACTTTGTTAAGTAAGTTAGGAAAGGATTTTGGTAAGGTTGGTGAGCGATTCAGTGGTGTGCTTCAATTAATTCTAACTCCTATAATAATCATAATGATATGTCAAATTGTTCTATTTCTTTTATTAAAACTGCTAGAGCATATGATCAGCAGATGTACCAGTGGAACTAAGGTAACAATAAATCGAGGAAGAGAAAAAGATGGATTTGGAAATGGGAGACTATAGGGATCATATCAACCAGCATATAAAGATGATGGAGGAAAATTAACTACCTAAGAATTGAAGACATCTAGTAATTAATGGCTGTTAGATAAGGTTTATTAGTGGGGTATTAGTCACTACTTAAAAATATTCAGAGGGGCAGGTTGTCAAAGTTTTGTGAAATGTACAATTGTGGGTGATATACTATTTTAATGAATTAATTATTTTTATAATGTATATATCCATAACTGATGAATTAACAATTTTGCACTTAAACCAATATTAGTATTTGGTTTAGAAGAATAATTAATAGTGTATTACAGTTATGTCACACTTTTCATGCGGGACACCATTTTATCAAAATTGATGCAGTTTCTAGTGTTTCGCTCACCCTCTCCTGCTCAATCCCTGTTCCCAATCTGTGATCTGCTGCAAGTCTTCTCTCCTTACAGTTTCTGTGGAGCACAAAGAGCTATGATGTAGGAAATAACTGTCCTTAAAAAACATGTATTGTGAATGAAACTTGCTACCGTGTTCTATCTGTATCATTTTGAAGGACTTCCACTGGAAGTTCTGATGTAGGCCCGTAGAAGGACATTTTGAATGAAACTTTGAGAAATGTTTCAAATTGAATTCTACATCTCTGAACAGTAGTTGCAGAGGAAGTAAACTGATAGTTTCTTAAACCCTTATTAGTGTTTCCAATTTTGTTTCTGATTTGTCTAATGTGAGCTAACCATGCTCATGTCATGCTAAATCTGCAGTTTTGCTAATTGTTGATGGGCAAAATGTGTATAAAAACCCCAGGTTTTGAAGGTTTGGGGACGACTTCTAATTTTCCTCCTGAGACTCTAATTTATTTCGGACTTTCGCTCGTCCCCAAATATTCTGTCAGCACTCTATGAGTTTGACCTTTAGAACTAAAACGGATTAAATTGTTTAAATAGTGATTATTATTCTGTTTTCTGATTTTGTACTTCAGCCTTTATGGCTTTCAATGCATTCCTCTGTATCGCTTATATAAAGAATTCTGTAATAAATATTTTAAACTTATCTATTTTCTAGAACTCAGTTATTGAGTGGTCCTAGTTCCTTTGACTCCTACTCTGCTAACTAAATTATTGATGACTGTGGAGAGTGGTGTCACTTACTGCAAGATCAACAGGAAGCACAGAGTTAAAATGCCAGAGGTAAAAATCGAGGGGCATATTTACATGTGCTTATCGCCACCAGAACGTCACTTTTTGACATTCTGGTGGCGATAACCAGTTTGTCTCCTTTACAAGAGGCGGCAAGCCACTTAACGTGGCATAACGCTGCCTTGTAAATAATGCCTCTTTCCTGCAGCACTTAGGGTGAAAGGGGCAGGCAATGCGTGTTGCAGTGAATGTTCCGCTGCAACACCCATTGCTTTTTGACACTGCTTCTATTTACAAAGGTGGTGTAAATGTGAAGCAGCCCAAAAATAAGACCAGGGAAAACCTGGTCTTAACCTGGCACAACAAGGAGAAATGATTAATTTCGCCTTTGCTGTTTCTACATGTGCTGTATTCTGCAGCACACATAGAAAAAGCAAATTGCCATTAGTGATTGTTCATGTGCAGCAAGGTGTCCCTTCCTGCACATAAACAATCATCAGAAAATGATGAGTTGCAACTTCTATATGTGCTGCATTCTGCAGCACACATAGAAGTTACAAATTGCCATGATTGATTGTTTATGTGAAGCACAGAACACCTTCTTGCACATGAACAATCATTCCATGCAGCGCAGGCACCCTTTCAGTATGGTTCAAGGGTGCCTGCGTTGGCGCTAGGCAGCTAAATGTAGTGCCAGCACTAGGGGTAACACAGCGGTGCACCATATTATTGTAAATACAGCACATCCCAGCATTTCCGGAATGTCGGAGAGCGGCGTTACCAATTATGGTGTAACACCCTGCTCTGCCATTCCGTTGTAAATATTCCCCTGAGTGTCTTGAATATCAGTAGATTATTAGTGTTCAGATCCCACACTATAACATTCAATCAGAAAGCACAACACAGAAGGGATGAAGGGGGCATAAGGTCCTGTTTTTTTGGTTAATGTGCTCATACATCATACACTGGTCCTGGTCTATGCAGGAATTAAGAGAAGCTCATCAAAAGTAATCCTTTCAACATTCACCCATTTGCTTTTACCAAGGAGACACTGAGGGACAGATTTATCAAGTTTTTGTGTTACCCTTGTGCCTCACAAGGAGACACAAGGGTGATGCAAAATCGAAGTGAGATTTATCAAACCATGCAAGGCCACCTTGCGTGGCCCTGCATGGTTTATTAAATCTAGAGTAACACAAGGCAAAGCAAATTACTGCCTTGCATTACTCTTCTCCAGGGAGGCGTTCCATGGGAGGAGTGTGGGTGTTCCCATGCATCTACCTATAGATTTCGGCACATTCCCAGATATACCATTAGTGTTAGACCTGGGAATGCGTCAAAATGCTGTGCCTCCCAGGTGAGGTGTAACAATGAGAAATATCTTTTGCATTTTGCAGCACATATAGAAGGGAGAAAAAGACTCTCCGGATTGTTTTTGTGCAGCAAGGTGAACCTTTCCTGCACAAAAATGATCTGGCTACAATGCAAGCAGCTTGCAAGTGTGCCTGCGTTGGTTCTAGTCAGCCAAATGTGTGTCAGTGCTAGGAATGGACAGCAATGTGCCATATCATGTTATTCCTGCCCTACCACATTGCGCTGCATGAAAAAATGTTAAATATGGGGATTAATCACTAATGTCATGGAAGAACCCTGCCACTTCATCACAATGTGATGATTGCCCATTTGGAAACTGAACATCCAAAATTTTAGCCTAGTACTCATCCTATTACAACCAGAAGTATGCAAGTCAAACAAAGCCTAGGAGAATTAACAAGCTGCTATCCCTCAAAAAAGCCAAGTGTTCCATCACTGTATCCCAGAAACAAGGCATGAGTGTCGGGGGGGGGGGCATTGCTTGACCACGGAACATGGTGGACACATTGTGATGAGCTCCAGAAATGGCCTGGCTCGCCTCTGCTCTATTTACCGGACACAGGCATCGGAATTTATCACTTTGGGCAATCCTGCTCTGATGTAATCTCCTGCCATCTTGTGATGGCAATAAAGTACTGCCAGCACTGAGCCATAACACCCTGAGAGTGGTGGGTGACACAACACATCTTGCCACCCAATACAAAATGGAAGGCTCCTTATTGAATTCCCTGGCGGCTGAGCCACTTATCGCTCGAAGATCGTTGGGTTCTAGAGGGCATTGGGAGCTTGTACTCTTCTGATACCCTAGCGGATTCTCCCAGTGCTGTGGGTCTAGCAACATGGGGCCAGATTCACAAAGATAATCAAGATGAAAGTCTTACTTTACAACTTTCGGTATTCACAAATGGCATTTACGAGTAGAAAAGTTAGACTTTTGTCTTAGTTTTGGTCTCAGTTAAACTTAAGACCAAAACTTAAGTTCAACTGAGACAAACGCCTAACTTTACTACTCGTAAATGCCCTTTGTGAATACCGAAAGTCATAAAGTTAGACTTTCGTCACAGTTTACCTTTGTGAATCGGGCCCAAAGTCTCTAGATCTGCATGGTGCAGCGCAGGCCATGGAGGCTCACTGCCCCCATCATCAGGCTTCTACTCCAAGTGGAGAGCGGGTAACATTTTCTGGTGAGGGCCAACGACTAAGCAGTGTATGACTGACCTCTGGGATTTCTTCTCTGGGATCCCCTTGGGAGTCAGAGGGCATGTGTTGGTGGGCAGCTCAGTTGAAGGAGGAGAGCACGGGGCACTGTTGAGGTACAGATGCTGGCAACCCTGGTACTCGCTCTCTGCACTGAAACTTTAAGACACTACGAAAGCTTTCTGACTTCCTCCCTGGTGAGAGCCTGATAAGTGGGTCCGGGCGGGATTTGACTAGTGTTGTGCCTGATTCTATAGTGATTCAGGTGAGGTGGGCCCCCGGCTCTGAGCTATCGGCCAGTTGGCGGGCCATTCTTACAACAACGTCTCCATGGTGCACTGCCATGGTCACTGCAGGCCCCATTTTCATTCCTGCTTCTTAATCCTCCCTTTTCACCACCACGAACAGTTGAACCAGTCCTCCGGGCAATGCTGTAGCCTTTAACTTTTACATCACACCTACCTCCTCACCCATGGAATAATAAGGTTGAATGTCTGTTCTGTTAAGGATCTGAGGCCCCAGGAGAGACCAGACACCACACACAGTGGAGCTGGCACGTTCCCCTTGCAACTTCCACTGATTATTACAGTTGCATCATCTACCTTTTCTCAACTGCACATCTCAGCTGCTCATGCCTTCAGCTCTACCCAGTCCCTGAGCCCACTCAGTGCAGAAAAAGCCTGGCAAAACTGATGCAGCCGTATTTACAACGATTTTGGAAAATGGTGCTACTTTGGAAAAAGAGAGACAGAACCCCAATAGTGGCAGATCTTTACCAATATAGAAAAGCAGGTGTAAAAATTATGCATGGTCACTGGTATAAAAGCTGAACATACCCAAATCTATCTGGTAAGCTGTACGGCACCATAGACCTACTCCCACTGCAGCTTGGAGCACCAAGAAGACCACCACCATTACCATCACCACTTTCACCATCACCATGGAGGCAGTGCAAGAGAAGGGAGCAAAAATACTGTCAAAGGATTACCCTCATTGACTTCAGGGAGGAAGATGTCACTGGCCATTACAGGCTCAGGAGGGAGTCATTTGCTTGCCTCTTGAATCAGATTGCACCAAGGCTGCAGACAGCATTGCAGCGGTGAACCAAAATCCCCTCAGCATGACAGGTTACTGGCTGTCCTAAATATGCTGATGTCAGGGAATTTCCAACCTACCACAGCCAGAGTGGCAGGAGTATCCCAGCCATCCTTTTCACGATCCTCCCCTTTGTTCTGGATACCATCATAAGCCTCACACCTCTTCTTCCCCAACACAACACAGCAGCAACTGGAAAACAAGCAAGGCTTTTATGCCATTGCAGGATTTCCACATGTGTTGGGGGCAATGGACTGCACCCATATGCAACTTGTGCCTCCAGCAGATACATCACAACTGTACTTCAAGAGGAAGCACACGCAATCAATGAACGTGCAGGCTATTGTGGACCATCTGGACCTCTTCATCAATGTCCTCGCAAAGTAAAAGGACAGTGCTCATGGGTATGCAGTAAGGAAAGCCCTAGCAACCTGCAGCTTTCATTCACCCTATGTTAAGGATGTGTATCACGGGCCTGGCAGTGACGTTTCCCATGCAACTCCAATGAAGATCTCACACATTCCCATACATCCAATGTTCAAGGACCCTGGGACTGTGTGCAAGTAGTTTTTTTCCCCAAGGGGAGGTGAAATGAGGATACATAATTACATGTCTCTTTGTCATGTCCAATTACTATGTGTCCTGCATTCAGCAGGACATATAGAAGGAGTAAATCGCATAGATTGTTTGCTTTTGTGCAGATTTGTGTCTCTTAAAGCATTACGTTATTTGAGGACAGTATGCTGACACACACATGCACCATGGCACAGGGGTTGGCTCTGTCACTACCATGTGATGGTGCGTATGTGGACAAACCATGGATATGCTATATGTTAGGAACATAGCGTATTCCACCCCTTCACTTTGGATGCAGGTCAGCTCAGCCAGATGATATCCAGTGCTGCCCTGTGGCAACAACTGCAACATGAGGCCCTGTGTGTGCATTCAATAGTGTAGAAGAGCCTCACTAATGCAACATCATGTGAAATGCTGTGTCCAAACCCCCTGTTGAAGGGAGGTATTCCCTGTAGGAGAGTAGGATCTGCTTCACATGTTTACCCCCACTTTTTGCTGGTGTTTCACTGTTTTTCGACTTTGGTCTGGATGGGACCCTGCTATTCAGGGCCCCAGCCCAGCTGCTTTCTCTCTAAATTGTATGCATGTACTTTAGGTACACTCCAGATTGAATTCTGGGGTACCCTTGTGAGTCCCTAGTATATGGTATACTATGTACCCAGGGCATAGGTACTCCAGAGGCCTAGCAGGGGCTGAAGCATGTATTGTGCCACCCCTGGAAAGCCATGCAAAATGACATCACAGGTCTGCTACTGCAACCTGGTTGAGGAGGTGCATGCACCCCTTACTGAGGTATAGGTGCACTATACCTCACCTATCACTGCACATAGTAACCAATCAGTCACCCCTATGGCAGGCCTTATCAATCTTGAAGGCAGTATGCTTGGTTATTTGTGAGAGGGTGCCCAGGCATGAGCTGAGCCCCTCTGCAGCCTTCGGAATCTCTTCTCCGGGGTTTTCAGTGGTGCAGCCTGACCATATCCTCTTAAGTGCATTATATCTTAAACGGTTAATGCTAACTTTGGACTGACTGCACGGAAACATGTCGTGTTTGGTATCAAACACCTTGGAATCATACCCCCACATCAGTTCTTGATGTGAGGATATGATCCCACCCTTCTAGAGTGAGAGACATGGCAGTACTGGTATACCCGGTAGAAATCTAATAGAGCCCTGGCATCACAAAATGGATGCTGCAGCCACAGACACGGATCTGGCCTCCTGCTGCTGACTGAAACTCCAGCAGGGGAGGCCTGGACAATAGGTTTACTGTCACAGGGAGGTGTAACCACCTCCCAGACAGGCTTATGTGTATTGGGGCTGGGTGGGAGCACTCTCTGAGTGCTTTGAAGTAGTGCACTGGGGGCACATTTTGGTGTCCCTGTGCATAGTCCAGATCATACCAGTTCATGGGCTTCCAGTGACTCCCCTGCTTGGCAGGCACCAACGAAACATTTTGCCGGTCTGCATCCCTGAAGCTCCCGCTGGACTCCAAAGTATTTGCAGCCCAGGAAGAGGATTTCCAGACATCTCAGAGACCGATCCGAGTCCCCAGCAAAGCTGAGACCCGCAGCTTTCGTGAGTAGCGTGGAAGCGGAACTCCTGGTCACCATGCACTTTTTCAAGTACATTGACTTCTCGATGTCTCTTGAAGTCATGCTTGGGCTTACTTGTAGCCCCCACCTCGAGCACAGAATCCACTGAAGATTGTCAGCCTAGTCACCCTCAGTGACCCGTGGGCTGCCATTTTGTGTTTCATCTTGAGGTCCCTTCGTGATACCTGATCCGTCAACTGGTGGGTCTCTGAGGGAGTAACTTTGATTTTCCTTGTGCTTTCCTGATTGCTCCAGATGTTCCCCGACTCCCTACCAAGTGGTGAGTCCCTCAGACCTTGCTGGTCTGCACCGAAGCATCTTTCTCCTTTCTGCATGGGTTGCTGTTGCCAGGGCTTGTTGTGTCCAATCCGGGCACCGAAACTGCAGCACTCGACATCCTTTGTGGGACAGCTCGAATCCAGCTCCGGGTTGTCCTCGACGCCTCCTGGTCCTCGTGGCTGAAGAGTCAAGCTTCACCTCCTTCACCTGAAATCACCCGACATCGGTGGGCATCCGCCTATCGTCCTCCTGGTCACTGGCAAGTGACCCAGACTCTGTCCCTTCTGCTTTCAGGTTCCTCTCGACTTCAATCCAGGCTTGGATCTCTTCGGACACTTCACATCTTCCCGGCAGCAGCACTTCTTTGCCAGATCCCCTTGAAATCGACGACGTGACCCAACACCATTTGACACCTATGCACCCGGCTTCCCTGGGTGAGGTAATACGAGTACTCCAGTGCTCCCGTGGTTGTTTGTCCTAGAACTTCCTAAGTCCCAAAGGGTTTGGTCCTGACTCGTTTCTAAGTGTCCCTAATCTTTAAAAATCTAACCGCGACTTTCCCCTAGAAGCTAATGGGAGCTCGCAGCTGTGTTCTCACACTGCACACGGCCCCCGTGAGTCCCCTATATCACTACCTTGGGTGGTTCCTTGGGGTCCCAACGATTCTACAGGCTCTAGGCCTTGTGTCAAGTTAAGTCGTGGTTCTTATACCACTATCTTAGTATATGGTTTGGCTCGCCCCTAGGGCCTGATGTGTATTTGTGCTTATTACTGTGATATTTGAAGTATAACTTATGTGTTTTGACCTCTAGTCTCATAACAAGACTAGGAGGGTGTGCTTAGAAATAAATACATATATTTTATATATATACCTGGTGTGGTTGTCTATCATTTAAGAGATTATAGACTGGTAAAACAAGCTGCTTTACATTCCTTCAAGACTTAGCCTGAAGGCTGCTTTCCATAGCCACCACTAGGATAGCTTTCAATAAAGGTTGTCTTTAACCTATAACCAATAAGGGTTTGTTTGGACTGGTACAGGGTGCCCACAATAACTAGTGGACAGCATATACCAGGCCAACTTCCCACATTCCCTGTCTCTAGTCTGTGTGTCCAAAGGTAAATCCCATGGTCATGAGGCATGTGATGTATCCTAGACATGTGAAACTGAGAAATATTGTCATATTTTAACCTTGCAAGATCATGTCAACCATGCTACATTAAATCACTCATCATATACACACATCACATCCTGTGTGCACAGGGTTTTGAAGCACAGTCATTCAAGGCTCTAGACTGCAGTGGGATGCAGTCTTATGCACAAATTACATCTCCAATGACAGCCAACAACACTGTAATCTTGTGAATAACATGCCTGTCTTGGAGCAATGCTGCACATTTACACCAAGCGCAGGCACAATATCCGGGACACTGAATCATGTGGAAAATATGTCCTGCACTATCCACAAGCAGTGTGGCACTGTAATGTAGCTAGACTACCAGTTGCACTGTACAGCACAATATTCAATCATATCGCAAACCTCTTGTGTCAGCATAGTGGAAACTGTGCACTGCAATGTGTACACTATCACGTCCCACATTGATATCCACTCACTATCCTTCCCAAGACAGTACACATTGAACAACATTGACTCCAACTCTCACTGCCAAATATGTGTGACTGAAGTACGCAGCATCATCTGCTCCAGCTACATTTTGTAAAATCGACATGTATCAGTTCAGAAATGGCAGTAGTAACCAATAACAGACACAATAGATGATTGTGAGAAATTTGGCTACTCAATGGCTCTCCTCACTGGTGACAAATCATCATCTGCATGGACTTGGCACCCCCAAATATGGCAAATAGTAAGTGAATCACATTGGATAGCACACCTGTATGTGTAGTACAAGGTCAGTCATATCCAATGCCATACAAAGTCATAGCACATATCTTACAGTAGGCAAGGTGTATGAGTCATTCAGGACACATAACAGAATGTACATGAATGTGGGGCCATCCTCTGCCATGAGTTATAACTTTGAACCACCCCTGTCTTTGTGTCTTTGTAGCTGACCATGGATATGCTCTGCAGCTATGGGTGATGACTCCTCTAAAAAAAAACCCAGACAGAACCCCAACGGAGGTATAGTCATGTCCTAAGCAATACTCAGTCCATAGTCAAGCAGACATTAAGCGTACTAAAATCCGACTTCAGGAGCCTGGATATGTCTGGGGGCCGATTGCTGTACTCGCCACCAATGGTGTGCAAAATTAGCCGTGGTTCCTACATATTACACAATATTTGTGTAAGGACAAATGTACCATGGCTGATGGCAATGAGGAGCAGCAACCACTGGACGATGAGGATGAGGAAGTTGAGAAGCCGCACTGAACCGTTCCATCAGTAGCCGCAACATGGCGGAGGGACCATATGATCAACAATTTCTTCACTGATGCATGAGTGGCTTACATGACGTCACCAAATTATGACACATGTAACTGAGTATACATATATATATTCACTGAAAGAAACAGAGGCTTTAGAAACATTATAGTTAGGTATTAGCGTTTTAAAAACCTTAGAAAATCACTGAAAAAAACACAGGTTTTAGGGACGTCATAGTTAGGCTGACATTTCACTCGTACAAAACCAGAGAAATTTGGCCGTTGAGGTTAGCTGAGCTAACTAAAACTCACGCCCCTACAATGCACTGCTGATGACGTCACATATTACATCACTCATGACATGGTCAGTGAAATCACTGATGACATCACTGATGAAATAATCCAGTGACTGAGTGTTTCTAAAAAGTTTAAGAATGTTATATATATACATATCAAGGTTTATTGAAGAATGAGTGGGTGTATGAGTATCTGAATGGATGATTTAGTGGGTGTGTGACTGTATAAGTGAGTGATTAAATGTGTCTTAGTGAATGCATGGGTGAATGACTAATCTGTGTGAATGTCTGTATCAGTCTGTCAGTTGGTGTGTAAGTGGCTGCATGGGTTGGTGAGTAGCTACATGAGTGTCTATATATGTTAATGATTGGTTGTCTGATTACCTGTAGGGGTGCCTGAGTGTCTGTGTGGGTGGGTGTGTGACTCTCTGGCACGGATGTGTGAATGGGTGATTCAGTGGGTGTATGGGTTCATGACTGCATCTGCGAGGGGCTGTTTGGGTGAGTGAGTGTGTGTATGGCTGTGTTGGTGAGTGAATGGATGTCTCAGTGGTAAATGTGTGAATAACTACATATGTGAAAGGCAGCATATGTGAGTGTTGGAGTATATAAGTGACTATATGTGAGAGAGAGTTGTAGGAGAGTAGGATCTGCTTCACATGGGTACCCCCACTTTTTGCTAGTGTTTCACTGTTTTTCGACCTTAGTCTGGCTGTGGCCCTGCTAATCAGGACCACAGCCTAGCTGCTTCCTCTCTAAAATGTTTAGCATGTACATTAGGTACATATCTAATTGGATTCTGGAGAGCCTTATAAACCCCTAGTATATGGTATACTATGTGCTAGGGCATAGGTACCTCAGAGGCCTACCAGGGGCTGAAGCATGTATTATGCCACCCCTGGGAAGCACTCCAAAATGGCACCACAGATCTGCTACAGCAGCCTGGGTAAGGGTGTGCTTGCATCCCTTACTGTGGTATAGGCTACCTATATCACTACCATTATACAGACACATATTTATTTATTTAATTAATGAGTTTTATATAGCGCTGGCTAGACCCGAGGGTATCAGAGCACTTTACATGAGATTCAACAATGTTACAGAGTTACTTATGTTACAATTACATTAGTTACAGACAAAAACATTTAAGGAGCATAGAAGACTAGGAAATGGAGTGAAAGAAGGGTAAGGGGTAGGGTAAAAAGGGGTAGGAGGGAAATACGACAGAGAGACAAAGGGAAAGTCTGCCCAAGGTCTGGCTGGGAAGGTGAGGGCCGAGGGGTAAGTCCACAGCTCATCTCCTCTATAGCTATCCAGTAGCTCCACCGGGCATCGGCCAAAGGGCTAGGTCTCCAGGGAAAAACATTTAAAGAGCATAGAAGATGACATGAAAGGAGCGTAGAGGGGAAGGGGGTTAGGGTAAATAGGTGAGATGAAGGTACGATGGAGAGACGAAGTAAAGACTGTCTAAAGTCCGGCTGGGTAGGTGAAGGTCGAGGGGGAAGACCACAACCCATCTCCTCTTTAGCTATCAGGTAGCTCCACCGGGCATCGGCCAGATAGCTAGGTCTCCACGGTTGGAGGTAAGTTCAACAGGTTCTACGACTTGACGGGGATAGGTGAAGGTCAGTTCGATGTCCGGTTTTTGTCCTAGAGCAATAGAGCAACATGGTAGGGACCACTGTGGCAGCCATCTTGTGGTCAGGCAAGGGAATTCTGACCTGGATGTTACATCTGGCCGGTCCCCATTATTACATGGGACCAAACTAGGTGCCAGCAAGTCTTCCAAGCTCCCATTGTGATCACTAGAGGCAACCCTCTGCTCCCCGTCTCCAAAGCGCATCTGCTGTATATCTGTGGAATCATGTGCTCGGGCGTTTGGTTGGCCACCCAAGATTCATGTGGTATTGCGTGGTTGTGCTCCAGAGCTCTAAGCTCTTGCGGCCATCTGGATTAGGCTCCTCCCACTGATTTGGCATGCAGAAGTAACTATATGACCAACAATGCTGTGTCACCAAAACGAATGGCAGTGAAGAGCCTCAGACAATGCTGGCTATCTGGTGGATAGGTTCAGTTTACAATGGTTGGAGACTGACTCGGGTGGCAATAAATTGCAGTGGGCACCGTAACAGTGCAAAATAGGCTGCAGCTATGATTGAACTTGGGCGCCATATTAGGGGCAGGCCACACGCAGTGAGAGGACACAGTGATAAAACCAGTTGTACAAGCGAATGCTCTGTGTCCCCCAGCGGTCGCCACTTTAAAAGTCAGTGTTAAGCTGTTTAAATCTACAGCAAGACTCTCTAGGCGAAGGTTGAGGCGTTCGCAGTATCACGTCAGGGGTTTCGGTATTAAGAGTGCGGTAGAAGCAGGAGCAGCGCTGTAGGGGTCCAGGTCCAGGAGTCCGGATGTTGGACTCTTGTCGTGGCAGCAGAAGGTCGATTGCCACACGGTCCGCGGGTGAGTTTGCACCACGGGTGCCATGCGGACCGGCCCCCCCCCAAGAACAGGAGCAGCGGCGGTAGGCTTTCGGGCGCCGCGAAACCAGCGGAGCACAGCTCGTCAGGCAGGTGAGCTCCGGTGCCGAGTCACAACGCACTTCGCTTGGTGGGAGGTTGTTGTTCTCAGGGCTCAGGCTGCAGGTCGTTCCGGGTTTGAGGGTGAGAGCGAGTCATTAGGAGCAAGCTCAGCAGAAGTAGGAACGGCAGTTGCCAAAGGCTCGCACCCGCCATTTTGGAAGCCCAATGGCGGCGCTCTCAAAGGGCTGCAGCTCGGTCTCTGCATGGTTTACAGCAGATTGCAGCATCTCAGATGGTAGAGGAGAGGTTCCGATGCTTTCATAATGCTTTTTCAGCGTATTACCGGCGCATCAGAGGAGGATTATGATGTTTAACGGCCCTGATCAGCAAGAGCCTTACACAGGTACGGCCCTCTTGCTTGCTAGCTCCTCCCCAACCCCATATAACACATATAAACCTATAAGCCACTCCTATGGCAGGCCTTCACAATCCTGAAGTCAGAGTGCTTGGTTTCATGTGAGAGGGTGCCCAGGCATGAGCTGAACCCCTCTGCAGCTTTCAGAAATCCTTCCTTTTAGCTGTTCTGTGATACAGCCATACCATATACTCTTAAGTGCATTATAACCTCGCGGTAAATGCTAACTTTGGAACGGCTGGATCCAAACATGTCGTGGTTGGTGTCAAACTCTTTGGAATACTACCCCCCGCCAGTTCTGGCGGAGGTGATAGCATTCCACCCTTCTAGAGGGAGAGACATGTTCTCACTGGCTAAACCCGGTAGGACTTTCCTGAGCCCTGGCATCACAAAATGGATCCCTCTGCCACAGACACGGGTCTGGCCTCCTGCTGCTGACCGAAACTCTGGCATGGGAGGCCTGGGCAATAGGTTTCTTGTCGAAGGGAGGTGTAACCACCTCCCCAGACAGGCAGATGTGTATTGGGGCTGGGCGGGAGCACCCTCTGGTGCTTTGAAGTCCTGCACTGGGGGCACGTTTGCTGTCCTTGTGCATAGCCCAGTTCAAACCGGTTGCAGGGGCTACGTGTCCCTGCTCTAGCACGAACCTGGACAAAGGAAATGGGTGTAACCACCTCTCTTTCCAAGCCCACCCATAGGTGGGGCCTTAGAGTTAGTCCATCCCCTAAACTTACTATAAGTATAAGAATCCAGTTCCTAGGACTTTAGATTACCGTGGACGAAACTCTGCAACATATATCCTGGACCTTCGATGTTCTATCCTGACTAGAAGACTGGAAACATCTCCCTAGGGTCAAGGAGTGATTCCCCTGCTTGGCAGGCACCAAAGAAGCAACTGACCGGTCTGCATCGCTGAAGCTCCCGCTGGATGCTGAAGTCTTTGCATCACCAGAGGTAGATTGCCAGACTTCCCCAAGGCTACTCTGAGTCCACAGCAAAGCTGAGGCCCGTGGCTATTGTGGGTGACGTGGAACCATGACCCCTGGACACCGTGAACTTTTGCAGCAACACTATCTTCCTGGTCCTCCTCGAAGTTGTGCTTTGGGCTCCGAGTAGCCCTAACCTTGAGCACTTCCTGCATCGAAGATTGTTGGCCTCCACTCCACGAGTGACCCGTGGGTCAGCTTCCAGTGCGACTGCTCGAGGCTCCTTCGCGATCATTAGCTCATTGGCTAGCAGGTCCCCACGAAGACGACTCCTTTTCTGATTGGGCGTTCCTAGTTGCTCCAGACGTGCTCTGACTTACCCTTGCTGGGTGAGTCCCTCAGACCTTGCTGGTCTGCACCGCAGTCCTTTCTCTGAATTCCAGTGACTTGCCGTTGCCAAGGCTTGTTGGGTCCATTCTAGTCACCGACACCGCAGCACTCAACATACTTCATGGGAAAGCTTGAATCTAGCTTGTGGACTTCGTTGACGCCTCCTGGATCTCGTGGCTGAAGAGTCAAGACACCCATCAACTCACCTGAAGCACCCGACATCTGTGGGCATTGGTCCATCCTGTCTCGGTCACTGGCAAGTGACCCAAACTCTGTCCCCTCTGCTTTCAGGTTCCTTCCATCCTAGATCCAGGCTTGGATCTCTTCGGACACTTCTTCTCTTCACGGCAGCAGCAGTTCTTTGCAGGCTTCCATCGAAATCGACGACGCGACCCGACATCACAAGACACCTATTCACCCGGCTTCCCTGGATGAGGTAACCCGAGTACTCCGGTGCTCCCGTGGGTGCTAGCCCTAGAACTTCTTAAGTCCAAAAGGGTTTGGTCCTGACTCGATTAGAAGTGTCCCTAATCTTTAAATTTCCAACCGCGACATTGACCATGGAAAATAACGGGAACCCGCGGTTGTGTTTACACACTGCATACAGTCCCCGTGGGTCCACTGTGTCACTACCTTGGGTGGTTCCTTGGGTTCCCAGCGATTCTACAGGCTATAGGCCTAGTGTCTATCCAGTCGGGGTTCTTATACCGCTTTTTTGGTATATGGTTTGGTACGCCCCTAGGGCCCAAACATGTATTTGTGCTATTACTGATAATTGCTGACTTGTAAACTAAGTACTTCAAACTCCAGTCTCATAAAGAGACTAGAGGGGTGTGTTTTATACTAAATACATATATTTTAAATATACCTGGTGTGGTTGTCTTTTCATTTGATCATTCAAGAGATTACAGACTGGTAAAACAAGCTGCTTTACATTCCTTCAAGACTTAGCCTGAAGTCTGCTCTCCATAGCTACCACTAGGATAGCTTTCAATAAAGGTTGTCTTTAACCTATCACCATAAGGGGTTGTTTGGACTGATACAAGGTGCCCACTACAACTAGTGGACAGCATATATCAGGCCACCTTCTCACAAGAGTGATTGTGAGAGTGGCTGTATTGCTAAGTGTGTGCTTGTGTCAGTGATTGTATAATAGAGTAAGTATGTGTTAGTATCTGTATGAATAAGTGAGGTGGTGTTTGTATAACTGTATAGGTGAGTAAATGGCAGTGTGATTCAGTCTTTGGGTGACTGATTAGGTATGTGAGTATCTCTGTGGGTGAGTGGCGGTATATGAGTATATATATGGGTGTATGAGTACATATATCAGTGGCTGTATTGATGAGTGACTGTGTGTATGTGGGACTGTATGGTTGAGTGAGTGGATGTGTGTAGACCTATGAATCATTAAGTGGGTATGTACTAACTGGTATTGGTGTGTCTATGGTTTCTTGTATGATAGTCTATATTTTAGAGTGGGTGTATGAAAGGTTATATTAGGGTGTGAGGAGGTACATCAGATATTAAGTGGATAATGTCCTCAGTGATATCATCAGTGATGTTCATTTGAGATATCATGAGTGATGTCATCAGTGATGTTACTAATCATGTCATGAGTGATGTAATATGTGAAGTCATCAGCAGTGCATTGCGTGGGCGCGAGATATAGTTAGCTCATCTAACTATAACAGCCAAATTTCTCTGGTTTTGTACTAGTGAAAGGTCAGCCCAACTATAACTTCCCTGAAACCTGTGCTTTTTTGAGTGAATTTCTAAGGCTTTTAAATGCTAATTCCTAACTATAACATTCATAAAACATCAGTTTTTTTCTGTGAATATCAACGGGGCATATTATCAAGACAGGCGATAAAATTATCGCCGCTTTAGTGGCAGAAAACTGCCTCTAAAACAGCGATAATGGGCTTGATAATATGTTCTATGGAATTCCAATTGAAGCTCAGGTTAGATATCCTTCACATCTAACATGGGCTTCAATTGGAATTCCATAGAGCATTTTATCAAGCCCATTATCGCCGTTTTAACGTCAGTTAGCGGGGATAATTTTATCGCCTGTCTTGATAATATGCCCCTAAGTTTAAACAAAATGTTATTTACGAACTATAACATCCCTGAAACCTGTGGTTTTTGCAGTGAATTTCTAAGATTTTTAAATGCTAATTTCTAACTATGCCTACATAAGTTGAACATGTACAGAAAGAGGAAGAAAGGAGCAGAAAGAAGCAAGAGAAGTGCAGAAAGAGGGAAGAGAGATGCAGAAAGAGGAAGAAAGGTACAGAAAGGATAAAAATATGGAAAAGAAGAGGCAACAGAAGTCCTGAAAGAGGAAGAAAGGTAGAGAAAAAAACAAGAGAAGCCCAGAAAGAAGCAACGGAGGTGCAAAAAAAGGCATACTTTGACTGTACCTTTCCACAGCCTCATACAAAGAAGCCTAATCACTAATCCTTCCACGAAGATGTCTTAAACCTCACTTTTCTCTTTGAGGTTCACTAGTCATATACTGCTCAGAATGTTAGGCCTACCAAATGTAAAACAGAAATCCTCACCATATCACTGTTATAAGTCTCACCAAGTTTGTGAAGGTATGTGTTGGACCTGTCAGCCTAGGGTGGTCTTCCCCTACCTTTTTGCCCTTGCGCCTCCCATTTTCACGTACCTTTTTTTGTTGGACTTAGGCCTCTGGGCACCTCACCACTGCTAAACAGTGCTAAGGTGCAGGCGCTCTCCCCTAAAACATTGCGACGCTGGCATATCTGCCACAAGCCCCTGCTACTGCAGTGAGGCTGAACCCTCCATAGGCTAACTATGGGAACCCCCCTTATGGGATAATTTCTGACAGGGACCTAATAAGTCGGTCGTGTTTGGTCTCGTTGGACTCGGGGCGGGAAACCCTTTCCAATGATATATGGGGTTTGGGCACTACTCCTTTAGCTATCCCACTTTTAGAAAGTACATATTTTCCTGCCTACACTTAGTCTGGGCACTGCAGACTCCCCCCTCCCATCTACACACTGATAGCTGCCTGGGTTGGGAGGTGGGAGTGGTGATTCGCACCTTCTCCCCTTGAAGGGGCTGTGAATGGCTGCCCACTGTAGCCTTAACGACCCTGTATCTCGTCACTGTGACAGCCAGGTCAGGGAAGGCAGGGAACATCCCAGAACTCCCTGGACGCTTCCAGAAACCCCCTGCCCCCAGACCCTTCCAGAGACTTCTACCACCTTCCAGTCACTAGACTGCAGGATATATAAGGGAGGGTCCTGGCCTCACATTCTTGTTACACTGCTGGACCTGGAAGAATCCCTGCTGGAGTGAGGACTGCTGCGCCAGAAAGGATTGCCATCTGGAAGGAGGCTGACTGCTCTAAGGAACTGCTGCCCCCAACCTGCTGAGCTGCCCTACTGCCTGCTGATCCTGCCCTGCTAGGGAGACCTAAAGAAACATCTCCAGAGTGTCTCCACAAGGAGGGCTAACTGATCCCCTGGGCACTGGGATCACAAGACTAGGAAAGAAACTACGAAACTACAAGGACTGTCTCTGTGCATGAGGAGCTGCCTTGCTCCAAGGGGACTACAACATCTTATTGCCCCTATAAACTGACTCTATAACGCTGTGTGCAAGGACCTGCAATCACCCGAGGACCTGCCCTGCGTAAAGAGCACTCTGTATGTAAAACCGTGACCACGCAACGCTGTAATCCTGAAAGTCATCGCCGCTGAACCAGGGCCCCTAAGTCACTGGAAAGCGCTGTGGAAGTAGTGAAGCGCTGCGGAGGTAGTGAAGCGCTGTGCACTCTGGATCTGTGTGCCGTAACCTGAGCGCTGCCGGGCAAAGGAGTGCTGTGCGCCTGAAAATCACCGCCACCGCCCGGGGCCCCTGAGGCACTGTAAAGCGCTGGGAGCCGGAAGTGCTGAAAGCCTGAAATCACCGCCGCAGGCCCAGGCGGAGCGCGCCCCTGAAAGCTGTCCTACAGTGCTGTTGGGCAAAGGACTCCGAACTGCCTTTAATATCTGCGCCGCAGCCTGGGACCTGAATGCACAGAAAAGTACTGAAGCGCTGAGTGCCTGGACTCTCCCCGCCGGCCCGGGACCTGCGGGAAGCCCCGAAGGGAATCCGTCGTGACGTCAGGGACCCGCCGCGCTGTGATTGAGCGCTGGTGTGAGGTGTTACCCAGCAACAGGAGCGTCACCAGGAGAGCCCAACTCCAGGTAACACTCAGCGTTGAGCGCTGAGTCGCGCTACTGCATTAAAATAAATACCAGGCCTGACGAGAAGGTGGGGACCGTTTCTTTGTAATTGTGGGCTGACTCATTTGAGCTCGCGCTACCCGGGACGGTGCTCGCCTGGCTTGGGGGAGGCATCCTCCTCTAAAGGTGCGAGAACACTGTGATTATCGGCATATTCAGGAGCGCATCACCGGGGGAAGCATTGGACAGTTGAAACACTGCCCGACAAGATTATAAGGGGCACGCATTCCTGACACAGCGGTCAAGCCTTAAATCTACCGCATTTGGGGAACTGTTTGCCTTCAAGGGCTGGCCACTGAAAGACAGTCTGTGCCAATATTGGAAACTGACTCTAACCCACTAGGAGGGACTGCGGAATCCCTGAGCCACAAGCACATATTTGGTACAGTGTGCCCAAGAGACATTTCAGTGGAAACTTGTAACGGTGTATATTGCATTCTTACCATTTTCTTCTTGACCTTGCATAATTTTTAGATAAAGACAAGTCTATTCTTATATAAAACTGGTGTAGTGTTCTTTTGTGGGGGGTTGTCACTGTGTTACTGTTGGTGTGTGTTGCACAAATACTTTACACATTGCCTCTTAAGTTACGCCTTCCTACTCTGCGCCAAGCTACCCTGTCAGGAGCGGTGGTCCCTACTTGGACTAGGGTGCATACCCCGGCCAACTAGAGACCCCGGTTCTAACATTGGTGATCGAGCGGTGGGATTTGGACTTGTGCTTGTGTAACACCACGCAGTGGCTCAGTGTACACCACAACCCTACGCCTGACTCCACTGAAACTTTTTTTGTTTTTTGTCTACCCTCTCCAATTGGCATTTTTATTTTTAAATTCTCCCTGACTGGCTGCTCTTTTTTTAAAAAATCCTTTTGCCTAAGTCCCATTTGATTTTCTCCGCAAAACGTCTGAGGTCCTACCTAGCAAGATGGAATTTGAGCTGGCCAACCTGGAAGCTCACACAGTGGCGCAGCTAAAAGAATTCTGCGAGGAGAAAAGGGTGCCCTTCAAGCGAAACGCCAAGAAGGCGGAGCTTCAGAAAGCCTTGAGAGCATGGGTAATGGCCCACCCAGAAGGAGAAGGGGACGGGCAGGAAGCAGATCACGACGCCACAGGAGATCTTGACCTACTGCCCTTGGGCGAAAATGGCAATTTGTTACCAGGTACAAGGGTACCTTCCAGGACAGGCAGTAGTGTGTCAGTAAGGACCCTGTCCTCAGAGGAATTGGAGGACAGAAGAGAGGAGAGACAGTTTAAATTGGAGCTCGCCAAGTTGGAAAGAGAGCGCGAGAAAGAAAGGTGGGCCATGGAGGAGAGGAAACTTGCCCATGAGCTCAACCTGAAGGAGCTGGAGATTCGAGCCCTACAAGTAGGGGCCAACAGCAACAAGAATGGTGGCAGCGTATCGACTGAAGCTTCACGTGAGTCCAAGGTCTTTATGCCTAAAGATGTGATGGCCAGTTTTAAGGTGGGGGATAATATTGACAAGTGGTTAGCAGCCTATGAGGTGTCCCTGAGAGCCCATGGGGTCCCAGAGAGTTCCTGGGGGGGTGGTTTGTACAAGTACATACCTCCAGAAGTTAGGGACACACTCCTTTGTCTAGAAAAGGATGACTAGACCAACTATTCGGTCATGAAAGCAGCCTTGCTCAAAAGGTTCGGTCTTACCCCTGAGAGGCATAGGCAGAGGTTTAGGAATAGCCACAAACTTCCCACGCAGAACTGGGTCGATTTCCTGGACTACGCTAGTAAAGCTTTGGAGGGCTGGGTGCGGGGCAGCGATGTGCATGACTATGAAGGGTTGTATGACTTGTTCTTAAGAGAGCACCTTCTAGAGAAATGTTTTCCAGAGCTGCGCCAAGACCTGGTTGACCGCAAGCTGACCAATCCTAGGAAGCTTGCGGAGGAGGCGGACACCTGGGTCAGTACCAGGGTGTCCAACAAGGGTTCTGGGGGGACTCCCAAAGGGGTGGTCAGGGTTCCAACCAGAAGAAAGAGGGGGGAGATAAAAAGAAAGAGTTCTCTAAAGGCCCCCAAAATAATTCACAAGGGAAAGGGTCTGGGTCCCAGCCCCAATCTGGCCACCAAAAGCCCACTTATCCTGACAAAGGTCAGCAGCCCCGAATTGTCCGGTGCTACGAGTGTGGTGAAATTGGACACTACATTGGGGATCCCAAGTGTCGCAAGAGAGCACCCCCTCCCACTGGAGGTAAAAACCCCGGAGTGGCTAGTGTAGCGCTTGGGGAGGAGCTGTCCCTAGATAATGGGAGTGAGGGAGCAGGGCTTGTCCTAGTATCCCTGGGAGACAGCGAGATGGTTCCTAAGATCCATGTGCCCTCAAATACTACCAAGTATAGGCAGTGGGTCACCATCAATGGTCAGGGGGTGGAGGCCTTGAGGGACACAGGTGCCAGCATGACTATGGTAAGGAGTCAGCTGGTGTCCCCAGAGCAAATCGTTCCCGATGCACTCCAGCCAGTTGTGATGGCGGACAACAGGGAGGGTCACTATCCCATAGCACAGGTTCCATTTGAGTGGGGAGGGGTTTCAGGCCTTCTGAGAGTTGCTGTGAGCCCTGCCATGCCAGTGGACTGTCTTTTAGGGAATGACCTTGAGCACACTGCCTGGAAGGAGGTAGAACTCAAAGCGCATGTGGAGATGCTGGGGTTACCGGAGTGGATCTGTGCTACCACACGGTCCATGGCTGCCCGTAAGGGAAGTCAACCAGGGCTGGAGCCTGGAACAATGGCCCAGCCAGCTGCTAAGAAGGGAGGAGCCCAAGGGCGTGGGAAGCCCGCCCCGGGGCGGTCACCCCGTGAGATGGATGGGGCACCTGAGGAGGTCGCATCGGAGTCCACAGAGGGGGACGTTGCTCCCTTGGGGGACCTACCTACCCCGGCAGAGTGGCAGGTGGAAGGAGGGCCCACCAGGGAGGAGTTTTGTCGGGCACAAAAGGAGTGCCCCACCCTTGAGGGCATGAGGCGACAGGCCGACGCCCAAGCAGCAGGCAATGCCTCCGGGAACTACCATATTTACTGGGAGGACGGCCTCCTTTACAGTGAGCCCAAGGCTCCTGTGCACGGGTCATCAAGGGCCTTAGTGGTCCCCCAATGCTACAGGACCTTTCTTTTGGGGTTGGCTCATGAGATCCCATTGGCAGGACACTTGGGCCAAGACAAGACCTTTGCTAGGCTTGTCCCACATTTTTATTGGCCACGGATGAGGGTCTCCTCAGATACATTCTGCAGGACCTGTCTGACCTGCCAAGCTAGTGGGAAGACGGGGACCAAGCTAAAGGCTCCCCTGGAACCACTACCTGTCGTTAGCACCCCCTTTGAACGGGTGGGCATCGACAGTGTTGGGCCTATGGATCCGCCGACGTCTTCTGGTCACAGGTTTATCCTAGTTCTGGTGGACCACGCCTCCCGGTACCCAGAGGCTATTCCTCTGAGAACCATCACTGCACCTGCGGTGGCCCGGGCCCTGATGGGGATTTTTACCAGGGTGGGTTTCCCCAAGGAAGTTGTGTCCGACAGGGGCACCAATTTTATGTCTGCCTACATGCAAGCGATGTGGAAGGAGTGTGGGGTTACTTATAAGTTTACCACCCCTTACCACCCACAGACCAACGGTCTTGTGGAGAGATTTAACAAGACCCTAAAGGGCATGATCAGAAGTCTGCCTGAGGGCCTGAGGAAAAAATGGGACATCCTCTTGCCCTGTTTGTTGTTTTCCTACAGGGAGGTACCACAGAAGGGGGTGGGTTTCAGCCCCTTCGAGCTTTTGTATGGTCACCCTGTCAGGGGACCTCTCAGTTTAGTGAAGGATGGGTGGGAGAAGACTCCAAGGAGGCTTCCCCAAGATGTAGTGAGCTACATGCTGGCCTTCCGCAGCCAAATGGCTAAGTTGTGGAAGCAAGCTTCTGACAACTTAGAGGCCAGCCAGGCGGTGATGAAGGAATGGTACAACTAGAATTCTCACCCTGTGGAGCTAGAGCCTGGACAGAGGGTGTGGGTCATGGAGCCTGGAGAGCTAAGTGCCCTCCAGGACCGCTGGACGGGCCCTTATGAGATATTGGAGAAGAAGGGTAAGGCCACTTACCTGGTGGACCTTAAGACCCCCAGGCAGCCCCACAGGGTACTACACGCCAACCGCCTCAAACCCCACCATGAGAGGTCTGAGCTCACCTTACTGATGGTGACTGATGGGGCAGAGGAAGAGGAGAGTGAACCTCTCCCGGACCTCTTTGCTTCCAAAGAGAAGGACGGATCGGTGGAGGGAGTGGTCCTCTCCCCATCCTTGACTCCTGAGCAACAGAGGGACTGTCGCCGGGTACTGGAGCAGTTCTCTTCCGTGTTTTCCCTTATTCCTGGGATTACCCACCTGTGTACCCATGATGTGGACACAGGAGACAGCCTCCCTGTCAAGTCCAAGTCTTACAGGCTGTCAGACAAGGTGAAGGCCAGCATCCAGAGTGAAGTCGCTAAGATGCTGGAGTTGGGGGTGATAGAGCCCTCCAACAGCCCTTGGTCCAGTCCGGTGGTTCTTGTACCAAAAGCTGCCCCACCGGGCGCCACACCAGAACTTAGGTTCTGTGTGGATTACAGAGGACTGAATTCTGTGACCAAGACTGATGCTCATCCCATCCCCAGGGCGGATGAGCTCATTGACCGGCTGGGGGCTGCCCGGTACCTGAGTACCTTTGACCTCACATCAGGGTACTGGCAGATCGCCCTGACGGACGAAGCCAAGGAGAGGTCTGCTTTCTCCACCCCGAGGGCCACTATCAGTTTAGGGTGATGCCCTTTGGACTGAAAAACGCTCCTGCCACCTTCCAGCGGCTGGTGAACCGGGTCCTCTCCGGCTTAGAGGCTTTCTCTGCTGCCTACCTGGACGACATAGCTGTCTTCAGTAGCAGCTGGGAGGACCATCTGTGTCACCTCCAGGAAGTGCTTCAGGCCCTGCGGCAGGTGGGCCTGACTATCAAAGCCAGCAAATGCCAGATAGGGCAGGGGTCGGTAGTCTACCTAGGACACTTGGTGGGCGGGGGTAAGGTGCAGCCCCTACAGGCCAAAATAGAAACCATCCTAGCCTGAGAGCCCCCCAAAACACAGACTGAGGTCAGGGCGGATACTACCACAGATTTGTCAAGGGTTATGGCACCTTTGTGGCCCCCTTGACTGAGCTAACCTCTAAAAAACACCCTAGGAAAGTAATCTGGACAGAGGCTTGCCAAAAAGCCTTTGACTCCCTAAAGCAGGCCATGTGCACAGCTCCTGTGCTCAAGGCCCCGGATTTCTCCAAAGAGTTCATTGTCCAAAAGGACGCCTCAGAGCATGGCATAGGGGCAGTACTTTCGCGACTCAACGAGGAGGGCCTGGACCAACCAGTGGCTTTCATCTCCAGAAGGCTACTCCCCCGGGAACAGCGGTGGAGTGCTATAGAGAGAGAAGCTTTCGCGGTGGTCTGGGCTGTGAAGAAGCTGAGGCCATACTTGTTTGGCTTCCATTTCCTGATTCAGACTGACCACCGGCCCCTCAGGTGGCTCATGCAAATGAGGGGCGAAAATCCCAAATTGTTGAGGTGGTCCATTTCCCTACAGGGGATGGACTTCAGGGTGGAACACCGACCCGGAGTAGACCACGCCAATGCTGACGGTCTCTCTAGGTTCTTCCGCCTTAGTGATGAGAACTCCCTAGAGGTTGGGTAGTTCTCCCCCACTTTCAGCTGGGGGGACACGTGTTGGACCTGTCAGCCTAGGGTGGTCTTCCCCTACCTTTTTGCCCTTGCGCCTCCCATTTTCACGTACCTTTTTTTGTTGGACTTAGGCCTCTGGGCACCTCACCACTGCTAAACAGTGCTAAGGTGCAGGCGCTCTCCCCTAAAACATTGCGACGCTGGCATATCTGCCACAAGCCCCTGCTACTGCAGTGAGGCTGAACCCTCCATAGGCTAACATTGGGAACCCCCCTTATGGGATAATTTCTGACAGGGACCTAATAAGTCAGTCGTGTTTGGTCTCGTTGGACTCGGGGCGGGAAACCCTTTCCAATGATATATGGGGTTTGGGCACTACTCCTTTAGCTATCCCACTTTTAGAAAGTAGATATTTTCCTGCCTACACTTAGTCTGGGGACTGCAGACTCCCCCCTCCCATCTACACACTGATAGCTGCCTGGGTTGGGAGGTGGGAGTGGTGATTCGCACCTTCTCCCCTTGAAGGGGCTGTGAATGGCTGCCCACTGTAGCCTTAACGACCCTGTATCTCGTCACTGTGACAGCCAGGTCAGGGAAGGCAGGGAACATCCCAGAACTCCCTGGACTCTTCCAGAAACCCCCTGCCCCCAGACCCTTCCAGAGACTTCTACCACCTTCCAGTCACTAGACTGCAGGATATATAAGGGAGGGTCCTGGCCTCACATTCTTGTTACACTGCTGGACCTGGAAGAATCCCTGCTGGAGTGAGGACTGCTGCGCCAGAAAGGATTGCCATCTGGAAGGAGGCTGACTGCTCTAAGGAACTGCTGCCCCCAACCTGCTGAGCTGCCCTACTGCCTGCTGATCCTGCCCTGCTAGGGAGACCTAAAGAAACATCTCCAGAGTGTCTCCACAAGGAGGGCTAACTGATCCCCTGGGCACTGGGATCACAAGACTAGGAAAGAAACTACGAAACTACAAGGATTGTCTCTGTGCATGAGGAGCTGCCTTGCTCCAAGTGGACTACAACATCTTATTGCCCCTATAAAATGACTCTATAACGCTGTGTGCAAGGACCTGCAACCACCCGAGGACCTGCCCTGCCTAAAGAGCACTCTGTATGTAAAATCGTGACCACGCAGCGCTGTAATCCTGAAAGTCATCGCCGCTGCACCAGGGCCCCTAAGTCACTGGAAAGCGCTGTGGAAGTAGCGAAGCGCTGCGGAGGTAGTGAAGCGCTGTGCACTCTGGATCTGTGTGCCGTAACCTGAGCGCTCCTGGGCAAAGGAGTGCTGTGCGCCTGAAAATCACCGCCACCGCCCGGGGCCCCTGAGGCACTGTAAAGCGCTGGGAGCCGGAAGTGCTGAAAGCCTGAAATCACCGCCGCAGGCCCAGGCGGAGCGCGCCCCTGAAAGCTGTCCTACAGCACTGTTGGGCAAAGGACTCCGAACTGCCTTCAATATCTTCGCCGCAGCCTGGGACCTGAATGCACAGAAAAGTACTGAAGCGCTGAGTGCCTGGACTCTCCCCGCCGGCCCGGGACCTGCGGGAAGCCCCGAAGGGAATCCGTTGTGACGTCAGGGACCCGCCGCGCTGTGATTGAGCGCTGGTGTGAGATGTTACCCAGCAACGGGAGCGTCACCAGGACAGCCCAACTCCAGGTAACACTCCGCGTTGAGAGCTGAGTCGCGCTACTGCATTAAAATAAATAGCAGGCCTGACGAGAAGGTGGGGACCGTTTCTTTGTAATTGTGGGCTGACTCATTTGAGCTCGCGCAACCCGGGATGGTGCTCGCCTGGCTTGGGGGAGGCATCCTCCTCTAAAGGTGCGAGAACACTGTGATTATCGGCATATTCAGGAGCGCATCACCGGGGGAGGCATTGGACAGTTGAAACATTGCCCGACAAGATTATAAGGGGCACGCATTCCTGACACAGCGGTCAAGCCTTAAATCTACCGCATTTGGGGAACTGTTTGCCTTCAAGGGCTGGCCACTGAAAGACAGTCTGTGCCAATATTGGAAACTGACTCTAACCCACTAGGAGGGACTGCGGAATCCCTGAGCCACAAGCACATATTTGGTACAGTGTGCCCAAGAGACATTTCAGTGGAAACTTGTAACGGTGTATATTGCATTCTTACCATTTTCTTCTTGACCTTGCATAATTTTTAGATAAAGACAAGTCTATTCTTATATAAAACTGGTGTAGTGTTCTTTTGTGGGGGGTTGTCACTGTGTTACTGTTGGTGTGTGTTGCACAAATACTTTACACATTGCCTCTTAAGTTACGCCTTCCTACTCTGCGCCAAGCTACCCTGTCAGGAGCGGTGGTCCCTACTTGGACTAGGGTGCATACCCCGGCCAACTAGAGACCCCGGTTCTAACAGTATGCATGCATGTTTGTCTGTTTTTACCTAGTGACATGTTACATAACAATAAACATACAAATACTTGAATACCTGTGTTTCAAACAGCATACTCTGCAAATATGTGTAAAAAGAGGTATGCATTTCTTTCTGCTCACAATACAGGGCACATGGGTATTCAATAGTATATTTGAGGGGCTTTATAACACATATATAAATAAGACCTCGGTCATGAGAGCACACAGACCTTTAAAGTTGACAGATTGCACTTCCCATTTGAGTATAGAAAGAGGCGAGTGAAGTTAAGAAAGAAGCAAGAGAGTTGGAGAAACAGGCGAAAGAGGTACAGAAAGAGGGAACATGGGTGGAGACAGAGGCAAGAGAGGTGCAGAAAGAGGGAAGAGGGGTGCAGAAACAGACAAAAAGGGGTGCAGAAATTTGCAAGAGAGGTACAGAAAGAAGCAAGAGAAGTGCAGAAACAACCTACAGAGGTGCAGAAGGAGGCAAGAGGAGTGCAGAAAGAGACAAGAGAAGTGCAGAAAGTACCAATAGAGGTGCAGAAGTAGAAAAGAGAACTGCAGAAAGAGGCAAGAGAGTTGTAGAAACAGGCAAGAGAGGTGCAGATAAAGGAAACAGAGGAGCAGAAAGAGGCAAGGGTGCAAAAAGTGGGTAGAATGGGAAGAAATAACAGAGGTGCAGAAAGAGGGAAAAGGGGTGGAGAAAGAGGCAAGAGAGGGGTGGAAAGAAACAGCAGAGGTGCAGAAAGAGGCAAGAGGGGTGCATAACAAAGAAAGAGTGGTGCAGAAAGAAGCAACAGAGGTGTAGAAAGGGGGAAGAGGGGTGGAGAAAGAAGAAAGAGAAGTGCAGAAAGAAGCAACAGAGGTGCGGAAGTAGACAAGAGAACTGCAGAAAGAGTCAAGAGAGTTGCAGAAAAGGGCAAGAGATGTGCAGAAAAAGAAAACAGGGGTACAGAAAGAGGCAAGAGATGAGTAGAAAGAGGGATGAAGGGTGCAGCAAGAGGCAAGAGGAGTGCGGAAAGAGGCAAGAGAAGTGCAGAAAGAAGCAACAGAGGTACAGAAAGAGGCAAGCAAGGTGCAGAAAGAGGGAAGAGTGGTGCAGAAAGAAGCAAGAGCAGCGCAGAAAGAACCAACAGAGGTGCAGAAGGAGGCAAGAGAAGTGCAAAAAGAAGCAAGAGGAGTGGAGAAAGAAGCAAGGAGGTGCAGAAAGAAGGAAGAGAAGTGCAGAAAGAAGCAACAGAGGTAGAGAAAGAGGCAAGAGGGGTGCAGCAAGAGGCAAAAAAAGTGCAGACAGAAGCAACAGATGTGCAGAGGGAGGTAGGAGAAGTGCAGAAACAGGCAAAAGAGGTGCAGAAAGTAGCAAGAGCAGTGCAGAAAGCACCAACAGAAATGTAGAAAGAGGCAAGAGGGGTGCATAAACTTGCAAGAGAGGTGCAGAAAGAAGCCACAGATGTGCAGAAGGAGACAAGAGAATTGCCGAAAGAGGCAAGAGAGTTGCAGAAACAGGCAAGAGAGGTACAGAAAAAGGGAACAGGGGAGCAGAAAGAGGTAAGAGAGGTGCAGAAGAAGGAAGAAGGGTGCAGAAAGAAGCATTGGGGGTGCAGAAAGAATCAACAAATGTGCAGAAAGAGGCAAGAGGGGTACAGAAAGAGGCCAGAGGGGTGCAGAAAGAGGCAAGAGGGGTGCAGACATTTGCAAGAGAGGTGCAGAAAGAAGCAACAGAGGTCCAGAGGGAGACAAGAGAACTGCGGAAAGAGGCAAGAGAGTTGCAGAAACAGGCAAGAGAGGAGCAGAAATAGGGAAAAGGGGTGCAGAAACAGGAAAGAGAGATGCAGAAAGAGGGAAGAAGGGTGTAGAAAGAGGCAAGAGGGTGCAGAAAGAAGCAAGAGAGGTGCAGAAAGAATCAACAGAGGTGCTGAAAGAGGCAAGAGGGGTACAGAAAGAGACAAGAGAAGTGCAGAAAGAAGCAACAGAGGTGCAGAAAGAGGCAAGAGAGGTACATAAAGAGGGGAGAGGGGTGCAGAAATAGGCTGGAGGGGTGCAAAAAGAAGAAAGAGCAGTGCAGAAAGAATCAACAGAGTGCAGAAGGAGGCAAGAGAAGTGCAAAAAGAAGCAAGGGAGGTGCAGAAAGAAGGAAGAGAAGTGCAGAAAGAAGCAACAGAGGTGCAGAAAGAGGCAAGAGGGGTGCAGCAAGAGGCAAGAAAAGTGCAGACAGAAGCAACAGATGTGCAGAGGGAGGTAGGAGAAGTGCAGAAACAGGCAAAAGAGGTGCAGAAAGTAGCAAGAGCAGTGCAGAAAGCACCAACAGAAATGTAGAAAGAGGCAAGAAGGGTACATAAACTTGCAAGAGAGGTGCAGAAAGAAGCCACAGAGGTGCAGAAGGAGACAAGAAAATTGCCGAAAGAGGCAAGAGAGTTGCAGAAACAGGCCAGAGAGGTACATAAAGAGGGAAGAGGGATTCAGAAAGAGGCAAGAGGGGTATAGAAAGAAGCAAGAGCAGTTCAGAAAGAAGCAACATAGGTGCAGAAATTGGCAAGAGAGGTACAGAAATAGGCAAGAGGGGTGTAGAAAGGGGCAAGAGGGGTGCAGACTTTTGCCAGAGAGGTGCAGAAAGAAGCAACAGAGGTCCAGAGGGAGACAAGAGAACTGCGGAAAGAGGCAAGGAAGTTGCAGAAACAGGCAAGAGAGGAGCAGAAATAGGGAAAAGGGGTGCAGAAACATGCGAGAGAGATGCAGAAAGAAGGAAGAAGGGTGTAGGAAGAGGCAAGAGGGTGCAGAAAGAAGCAAGAGAAGTGCAGAAAGAATCAACAGAGGCACTGAAAGAGGCAAGAGGGGTACAGAAAGAGACAAGAGAAGTGCAGAAAGAAGCAACAGAGGTACAGAAAGAGGCAAGAGAGGTACATAAAGAGGGGAGAGGGGTGCAGAAATAGGCTGGAGGGGTGCAAAAAGAAGCAAGAGCAGTGCAGAAAGAACCAACAGAGGTGCAGAAGGCGGCAAGGGGGTGCCGAGAGAGGCAAGAGGGTACCACAATTTGCAAGATAGATGCAGAAAGAAGCAAGAGCAGTGCAGAAGGAACCAACAGAGGTGCAGAAACATACAAGAGGGGTGCAGAAAGAGGCAAGAGAAGTTCAGAAAGAAGCAACAGAGGTGCAGTAGGAGGCAAGATAACTGAAGAAAGAGGCAAGAGAGTTGCAGAAACAGGCAAGAGAGGTCCAGAAAGAAGCAACAGCAGTACAGAAAGAACTAACAGAGGTCACAAAGAAGCAACAGAGGTGCAGAAGGAGACAAGAGATGTGCAGAAAGGGGAAAGTAGGGTGCAGAAAGAAGCAAGGGGTGCAGAAAGAAGCAAAAGAAGTGCAGAAAGAAGCAACAGATGTGCCGAAAGAGGCAAGAGGGGTACAGAAAGAGGCAATAGAAGTACAGAAAGAAGCAAAAGATGTATAGGAAGAAGCCAGAGAGGTACAGAAAGAGGGAAGAGGGGTTCAGAAAGAGGCAAGAGGGGTGCAGAAAGAAGCAAGAGCAGTTCAGAAAGAAACAACAGAGGTTCAGAAAGAGGCAAGAGGTGATGAAAGAGGAAAGAGGGGTACAGAAACTTGCAAGAGAAGTGCAGAAAGAAATAAGAGAGGTGCAGCAGGAGACAATAGAACTGCAGAAAGAGGCAAGAGAGTTGCAAAAACCGGCGAGAGGTGCAGTAATAGGGAACAGGGGTGCAGAAACAGGCAAGAGAGATGCAGAAAGAGGGAAGAAGGGTATAGAAAGAGGCAAGGGGTACAGAAAGAAGCAAGAGAAATCCAGAAAAAAGCAACCGAGGTGCTGAAAGAGGCAAGAGGGGTACAGAAGGAGGCAGGAAAAGTACAGAAAGGAGCAACAGAGGTGCAGAAAGAGGGAAGAGGGGTGTAAAAATAGGCAAGAGGGGTGCAGAAACAAGCAAGAGCAGTGCAGAAAGAACCAACAGAGGTGCAGAAACATACACAAGGGGTGCAGGAAGAGGCAAGAGAAGTTCAGAAAGAAGCAACAGAGGTGAAGAAGGAGGCAAGAGAGTCGTAGAAACAGGCAAGAGAGGTCCAGAAAGAAGCAAGAGCAGTGCAGAAAGAACCAACAGTGGTCCAGAAACAGACAAGAGGGTGCAGAAAGAAGCAAGAGAAGTGCAGAAAGGAGCAACAGAGGTACAGAATGAGGCAAGAGGGGTGCAGAAAGATACACGATGGCTGCAGAAAGAGATAAGAGAGTTGAGAGAAACAGGCAAAAGAGGAGATGAAGAAGGGAATGGGGTACAGAAAGAGGCAAGAGAAGTACAAAGAGGGAAAAAGGGTGCAGAAAGAGGCAAGAGTAGTGCAGAAAGAAGCAAGAGAAGTGCAGAAAGGAGCAACAGAGGTGCAGAATGAGGCAAGAGGGGTGCAGAAAGATGCACGATGGCTGCAGAAATAGACAAGAGAAGTGCAGAAGGAAGCAACAGAGGTACAGAAAGAGACAAGAAAAGTGCAGAAAGTGACAAGAGAGTTGCAGAAACAGGCAATTGAGGTAGAGAAAGAGGGAACAGTGGTGCAGACAGAGGCAAGAGAGGTACAGAAAGAACCAACAGAGGTGCAGAAAGAGGTAAGAGTGGTGCACAAATGTGCAAGAAAGTAGTAGACAGATGCAAGAGCAGTGCAGAAAGAACCAACAGAGGTGCAGAAAGAGGCAAGAGGGCTGCAGAAAGAAGCAACAGAGGTGGAAAGAGGCACGAGAGGTGAAGAAAGAGGCAAGAGAAGTGCAGAAAAAGGCAAGAGAAGTGCACAAAGAAATGAGAGGTGTAGAAAAAAGCAAGAGAAGTGCAGGAAGAGGAAATAGAAGTGCAGAAACAGTAAGAAAGGTTCAGAAAGAAGCAATAGGAATGCAGAAAGAGGCAAGAGAGGTGCAGAAACAAGCAAGAGTGGTTTGCACACCATTAGTACCAATCTAATACGCACATTTAGCAATAGGTAGGAGGTGACCATTCCAGGTTTGCAAAGGGCCTTGCGGCACGCTATACGACATGTCGCTGCATTTTTGGTAACGCTTGAGCCATTTGAGCTAGAAACAAGGTTTTTTTTGTTCAAATCGTCAGATTATGCAACAGATGATGGATTATGTGGCAAAAGCGGAAAATGTATAATAGTGCGAAAGTTTTTGCAGCCAAACAGTCAGATAATTGTAGTGGCCCTGCTCATACCTCTGACTAGGTCCAGAAGTGCTCCTCGGTGGTTCCTTCTTTTTGCTTTTCTCATTGAGTTTATAGTTTAGCTTCTATGGAAATGAGGAAGACTAAACCAGAGGTTACCACTCCACAACACAGACTACCATACCACATAATTACTCTCCATAACACATAATACCATTCTATATAATTCCTATACACTAAATACCACATACTTTCTATCCACATGATTTCACTGCACAACATACTACATAATGTAACTGAACACAACATACATCCACTTCAATCCCAAAAAAGTTAGTAAAACACTTTTACATTTACAATGCCAGTAGCTCTAACTCTCTCAAATATGAGACCTATTACATTGCAAATGCTTTAACTTTAATGCTTTAACCGGTATTCATGTTTGCAGAGTGGTGGAGAAAGGGGGATGGGCCTCTGACCAGTACTCAGGTATTCTGCTGCATAGGACTTACAGGAGGTGCCAGGAGGGCTTCTTGGCCTCCAAAGTCCCTCAGAAGAAAAGTGGACTTCATCCCCAGCCTGTAGTGTGCCAGGAGGTGCATTTGCAGAGTAGTGGAGAAAGGGGGCATGGCCTCCGAAGACCTCTTAGCAATCTCACTATGTGTGACTTTCTGGGAATAACAGGAGGGGTAGTTGGCCCCCAAGGTCAACCTTAGGGGCCAACTACCCCTCCTATTAACTCCACTAAGCAAGACACAGCGGATTGCTAAATTCTCGTAGCAGGCCATGCCCCCTTTCCCCACCACTCTGCAAGCGTACTTCTTGGCGCGCTCTTGGATGGGGATTGAAGTCCCTGTCGCTGCTGGGGTCCTTAGGGGCCAACTATCCTACCTGATACCTCCAGTATGCCCCAGATAGTGAGATTGCTGACAGGTGGACACAGGCCATGCCCCCTTTCTCCACAACTCTGCAAACCTGCCTCCTGGTGCATTCTTGTTTGGGGGATTAAGTCCCCTTGAATCCCGAGGGTCCCTGGGGGCCAACAAGCCCACCAGGTACCTCCAGTAAGCCCCACACAGTTGGATTGATGAGAGTGGCCTGAGGCCATGCCCCCATTTTACACCACTCTGCAAACGCACCTCCTGGCACACTGCTGTTCGGGGGATGAAGTCCACTTTAGTCCTTAGGTCCTGAGGGCACAAGGGGACCTCTTCGCCCCACCAGCAATGCGCCAAGAGGTGCGTTTGCAGAGTGTTGTGAAAAGGGGTGTAGGCTCGGACCACCGCTCAGCAATCCCACTGTGTGGGGCTTACTGGAGGTACCCAATGAGCTAGTTGTCCTCTAAAGACCCTTAGGATTCAAGGGGACTTAAACCCATATCCCAAATCGCACTAGGTGGCGCATTTGCAGAGTGGTGCAGGGATGGGGCGGGGCCTCTGGAGAGATGCCAGCTTTCATTTTCTTTTGATATATTTAGAAGGGAGGCCTGTGTGGCCCCCCTTCTCATATTATTTTTGGGCCTTGGGACCCCATCCCCCATGGCCGGACCCATTAAAAAAAAAAATTAAATGGGAAAGTTGCCACGTGGCCCCCCTCCTGAGGCAGATTGCAGCTCGGGATCCCATCCCCGGGATATGTTCTCATTTTAATTATTTATTGATTTTCACGGGAGGGGTGCCGTGTGGCCCCCCTTCTCCTGGTCACTGTTGGCCCCGGGGACCCCATCCCCCGGGGCCTGGCATAGTTTTTTTTATTTTCCTGGGAGGGGGCGGCGTGGCCCCCCTTCCCTGGGCCACTTTTGGCCCTGGGGATCCCATTTACCGGGGCTGGCCCTCACGTTGTGGACTGCGGGGGGAACCCCAATGCCCCCACAGTCCCAGCTAGCTCCCCGCATCCTGCGGGAGCCGGCATTGCTTTTGGATAAGGGGAGGTGCTGAAATGCAGCTCCTGCAGCTCCCCTTGTCCAAAAGCAATCTGATTCACTTCATAGAAGCGAGAGCAGGTTTCCTGCTCTTGCGTCAATGAAGCGAAGTATAGATTGCAATGACAGGGCGGTAGCTGTGCTCCTGCCCTGTCATTGCAAACTGCGATGTCTTGGAGTGGGCACCCCAGGACATTGCTGGAGCCTGCCCTGGGGGGTGGCGCCCCCAGGGCCATTGAAGGCTCCTGGAGGGGGGTCGCGTGCCCGCCTCCCAACCTGAAGATAGCCTCGGGATGTGGTGGTCCCCGGGGCCAGGGGTCTGCTACGGACCCCCGTATTTAATTTACTGAATGCCCCGGGGAGAGGGTGGTCCCCGGGGCAGTGCGAGGGGGCCAGAGCCCCCCACACTTGTTTATTTCTATTTATGCCCCGGGGAGGTGGCAGTCCCAGGGGCTTGGGGGGCCTGCCCGGGGAAGGTGGCGGTTCCCGGGGCAGAGTGGGGGAAGGACCCCTCCATGCATTTTTTACATAACTAAGAAAAGGTTATCCCTTGACAAAACAATATGTTTCTAAATGGTCAACTCCTACCATGCACCTATTGCAATTTTTAAGCACAGCAACAATCCATCATATCACTAATTGTAAACTCCCATATTCGATTTGTACAGTCAAAAATATTTTATTAAAAATATATTTTTCAAGAGATTAAAAACAAAAGATATCACAATTGTAATCATAAGCAAATAATTAAAAACAGTTGATACAATGCAAAAAATTATTCAACACAAATTACAAATACCATTATGAACCAGCATAAAAGAGAAAACAACATATATAAGACAATACAATTTGTCATACACTATTGCACATCGTATGGAACAATAACTTCAGAGCATAGCTTGGGATACATTAATCAGTCTTGCATCTACAAGTCTATGTCGATCCTTAGATTATGCCTACAGATGCGTCAACGCGTTTCGATGGATTTGCTTATAGTTCCATATTTATCGTTAGGTTCTCTCAGATGTATTTTCTGGTTTCTCTTTCCTGTACAAAGTAAATGTGTACAATCAATAACTATAATTACGGACGCTAAAGACAGGAGCTGCTGTTCGAATATTGTTTCGCATTCCTTTGAATCAACACGGGCGGCTGCTAAAGACAGAAGCTGCTGTTCGAGTTTCGCTTCGCGCTCCTTTGAATCAACACGGGCGGCTGCAGTCTCGGCTGCTCTGTGGTTTTGCGGCTCTCTTTAAAAATTAATCGGAGTGATGCCCCTATTTCCATGTGGAGCGTAGTTGCTGGGTGTTAGAAACTTACCCCACGGACGCCACGGAGGCCCCAGTTTCAGTTTACCGTCCAGCTGAGTGCAGAGCACGGAGGCTCCGGTCGGATTTTTCCTTTTCCTTCTGCTGGGCAGCTGCGTTATAGGAGGAGAGCGGGAGAAAAACAGCAGGAGGGTGGCGCTAATGATCAAACTGAAAGAGATATTTGAAACGCCCACAGAGATCAGCTTGGTCCTGGAACTGGTCACAGGAGGAGAGCTTTTTGACAGGATCGTGGAGAAAGGATATTACAGTGAGCGCGACGCTGCTGACGCTGTTAAACAGATCCTGGAGGCGGTAGCTGTAAATCAGGATGTGATGTGAGAAAGAGTGGATCCTTTCCTTGTTGACTCGGGGACGTGCTTCCAGTGCCTGTGCTTGTGCTACCACTCACCTTGTGCCCTCTGCCTCGCTGCTGTTCCTCGTCCTCCGCCGCCGCCATTCCCACCAGCGGCCGCCGAGAGGGGACGAACTGCAAGTCCCATCAGCCTCTGGGACAGGAGACCTGCTGACACCGTTTCCCGCGCCAGGAGGCGCTTAAAAAGTCCGGCACTTCCCCCGCGTTGCGGGACGCGCGCGGGCCGCGCCGGGCTAAGCCCGGGCCAAGGGCGGGCCCGTTTAAGTCCGTTAAAGACCGGGTAAGACTGGACTGGGCCATCCCACTGATATGTACATTCTGATGTGGTATTGCAGCTATTATTAGTTACATATAATACACAGCCCCACTTGTAAATTGCCAAGTACTAGAACATAACAGCTTGTAGGCTCTAAAGATTGATAAATACATGTCTGACAGGATGACGAGGGGTTCTAGGAGTAAAAATGCACAAGGGACAGCCTTTACATCTGGTCCAATTGACCAATACATTACTAGGGCCAATGAAGCTATCAACCAAGGTATATCACTCTTGGAGCGTAGAGTCTTGCAGGATTTAGCTCTAGCAAGACGTTCTTCGTTAGGCCCTATGGCTTTAGCAACGACACCTACACTACCAAATGTCATTAGGCCTCTTATTGAAGTTCAGGCTGAAACCCATGGTGTACCTAACACGGTCGATCTGTCCGCCTCATTGGCTTTCTCTGATATGCATTCAAGTAAAGATCTTGAGAAGACACCTGACCTGTTTTTAAGTCCAAGGCAGGAGGGCCCCACCGTCAATTCCTTAAGGGGGAGAAGGGAGGGTGCAATTTCCAAATGGAAGAAACCCAGGGCACAGAAAAAATGTAACGCTAAAACTACTAAAAAAATCCCGACTGCCGAGGTGCCAAGCAAAAACAATAACAATTCTACCCAGAGCGCCCTACTCACTACAGCCACTGATACAACAGCCCCTTTGACTAATCCCCCAGCTCCTAGCGACTTAAGTAGTTTGGCCACGGGCTGCAAAGTTTGTGAGGCCAAAAACCAACTTTTATGCACATTGGGAGAACTTTTTAGAGATTATGTGCAACCTATAGTACTTTCTCTTTCTGATATTGAAAAGCACATGGTCTCTATGAACTTATCTCTCAATGCACTGAAGAGCGAGGGATTGGTTAATCATAAGGAGTTGCAAGCTACTCCCTCCACTCTAAGGACGAAGCAAGTGGGGGCGTGTGCTCCCCATGATAACTTGAATCCATCGCCAAGGTCTGTGCCAGTTCCATTGAGGAAAACTGGAGAGCCCTCCAAACCCTCTGCCTCCACCAAAACTGTGAATAATACATTACCCAATTTATCGGGGCCAGTACATCAAAATACATTACCCAAATCTTTGGGGCCAGCATACCACAATGATAAAATCAGGGGGGAGAAGGGTCACTCTATACATTTACCAGTGGAAGCTGATCCATATGTTGTGATTCTGACTGGTGTTCCCGAGTTAAGGTCTCATAAAGAGGAACCAACGTGGTCCCTAAAAAACAAGACACAACATTGGCTAACTACTAACAGACCGCTCCCCCCCTCTTGTAGCAGTAAGATCCTTATGGTGCGTAGGGTCTCTTGGATAGGTAGTGAAGAGAAAAAGATTCAGGGAGACTGTATTATAGTCAATTTTGATAATCCACGAACGGCTGATTACATTTGCCGTCGTGATACGTGGCCCAAGTTTGATGGAATAAAGGTGAGAAGACTCTCCTCCTTTTATCCTCCTATAAATTATTGTGCTAAAACTCCCGATAGGAGCTTGTCCCAAATAAGTTTTTGGAACAAAAGAAGGGAGAGGGAGGCGCGATTAGGCCATGAGGGCAGAGATATAGCTTTCTCTGAAAGTTGGAGTGGCTTACCACTTGCTAACAGATTTAGCTGTTTGGAAGAAGTGGACTGACCATTATTGGGTCCAGGATTTTCCCTTGAGGATATAGAACATACTAGCACCAAGCCTCCCCAACTCGTAGTTAGCTCCCTGCCTGTAAATGGCTCTCCCGCTACTTATACTTTAACCCCCCCAAAGCCCATTTCTCAAGAAGCCTTGCAGGCTCCTGCTCTCTGTCAATGCTCCACTCTTGAATTAGGGTCGGGAATGTTCCACTTACACCCTGTATTGAGCTTGCGTCCCACGATGCTTTCTTGCCCTCTATTGAATGCCCAAGTGTCCAAAAAAAAGTTGTTCGCTTTAATGATGGTGACACCTTAAAGATCCTCAGCTGGAATCTAGCCGGCATCCACAGGAAACTCTGCTTACCTGAGTGGAATACCTTAGTGGAGGCACACATGATTTGCCTATTCCAAGAGACTTGGAGTTTAGAACCCTTACATCGGGTAGGCTATATTACTTATTTTGTTCCTGCAGCACTTCCCAGTAACGGGCCAGGCCGTCCCTCGGGAGGCCTATTGATTTGGGTAAGTATTGCCCTAAATCTCCGGATTGAGCTAAAGCAAATTAACTCCCCAGACATCTTAGGCATTTCCTTGAGAGGCCCCCAAAGAGGTTTTATCCTCGACTTATTTAATGTATACGCTAGGGGTACCAAACATGGCTCTACATCTCTGACAGTGTCTAGTTTGGAAACGGCACTGAGAGAAAACCTAGTTGGAACCCAAGTCTTGATTGCAGGTGATTTCAATTGTACTTATGTGCCCCTTATACAGGATGACTTCTTCAACCCGAGTGAGGATGATGAAAGATGGGGCATCCCGATCTTAACCATTCCCCCGATTAAAAAATGGTCTAAAACTGCCATTCAGTTGAACGCCTTAACGTGGGAATTTGGGTTAAGAGCAACCAACGGCCGCACAAGTTCAGACCCTTTGGGTGCGGCCACGTTCAACAGAGCCAACCACACCTCTAGGATCGACTACATTATGTTAGATTTTTTCCTTTGGAGCTTTGTGCAGGATATGGTAGTCCAGCCTACAGTCGAAAGCGATCATAACTCGCTTTCTCTGTGCCTTAGGAACCCATGGCCTTATGAAAAGACCTCAATATCCCTTAACCCAGTCCACAAAATCTCTGTTTCCTCTTGTGGGAAACGATTAAAATGCAACAGGGTCGCTAAGGATGAAATCAAACTAAACATAATCAACACCGTACTCACAGCCTCACAGTTGGAATTGGACAGCTCAGACCGGGGCGTGCCAAACCCCGATCGGGTTACTCCAATCTTCGAGGAAACTATCAGGTCAATTGGGAATGTATTTCTAAAAACGAATTACGTGGGCAAAAATGTGGCAACTAGGTTCCCAAGGGGGAAGCACGATTGGTATACATCTGCCTGCAGACATGCCAAATCACTTTTGATCAAAGCTGTCAAAAGCAAAACTCAAGGAGCTATACAGGGAGCTAGGCTTAATTACAAGAAAACCCTGGCAAGCGCTAGGAAGGCGTGGGAATATGAACATTGGCGTTCCCTAAAAGAGGCAAGTCAGGGGAAAGACTCAAGGCGATTTTGGGACATAATTAGAACCAAAAACAGACCTGATACCGACCTCATCACGTGCAATATTACCAGCCAAGCTTGGGTCAATCACTTCTCCAAACTGTATGCCAGTCATACTGGCGCTATCTCTACAGCCATCCCTACGGCCATCTCTAATGACAAACAGATAAAGGTGGTGGCTTCAGTAATTCCCGATTCTCCATTAAGGAGCACAGATCAAGCAACCGGAACGCTATGTATAGCTTTGCCATTAAATGACTGGGCGACAGACTCCATTTTCTCGATCAAAGAAGTGGAGTATGCTATCAGTACCATCAGGCCCCAAAAAGCAGCTGGCCCAGACGGTTTACCCGGGGATTTGCTAAGAGCAGACATCCCGAAATGGGGTAAATTCATTAAATTTCTGCTTAATGCTATCAGTAGGGGAGCGCCGATTCCGGCATCCTGGAAAGGGGCGGAGGTTGTCCCCATCTTTAAAAAGGGGGCTAGGGACGACCCATCAAATTACAGACCCATAAGCCTGATAGACATAACCCAAAAGGTAGTTGGGAAGGTGTTGTTGGTCAGATTACTACAATGGATCGACGAAAACAACATCCTCTCCAACTACCAGGCTGGCTTCAGAGCAGGTACCGGCACAATCGAACAAGTATTCAGATTGTTGCTTGTGTATTGGAAGGTGGTGGTCCTGGGCAAAGGCAGTCTTTATCTCGCTTTTATAGACTTAAAGACTGCCTTTGACTTAGTTCCCAGGGAGACCCTTTGGAAAGTCCTTGCTGGCATGGGGGTGCCCCAATATCTTCTCTTGCTAATGGTAAGGTTGCATGAAAATACCTTCGCTCAGGTTAGGTGGGGGAGGGATGGGGAGAAAACCAGCAGAATTCCGGTAGAGAGAGGGGTCCGCCAGGGATGTGTCCTAGCTCCCACTCTTTTCTCCCTATATATCAATAGTGTGGTTGAGCATCTACTTAAAGATCCGTCAGATGAACCATCCCTGGCGGGGGAACGCATCCCCACTCTCCTCTTCGCGGATGATACACTCCTACTCTCCAAAACCCCTATGGGCCTCCAAAAACTTTTAAACAATTTCCAGCTTTTCTGTACAGAACGAGGCCTGGTAATCAACACTGACAAAACAAAATACCTTGTGATGACCCACCCCAAAAAATCTGTGCGCCCCCCGAAATTGAATGATGAATCTTTGGGGAGGGTGGACGTGTTTGATTACCTAGGGATCCGCTTATCCCATATCATGCAGTGGGGTCCCCATTTATGCAAGATGTTGTTAACGCACAAAAGGGTAACAGGGGCTCTTGTGAAGGAGCAGCGCTCCTGTGCCATTAGACCCATAGCCCCTGTTATCGAAATATATGCAGCAAGAGGAGTTAGCTCTGCTCTTTACGGGGCAGAGCTTTGGGATTCTTGTGATACCAGTGAATTATCAAGAGCCGAGAGGAAGTTTTTTAGGACTATCATGTCACTCCCCCAGGGTTCCCCTATGATCCCACTGATTCTTGATTTAGGTTGCCGCCCTATAGGTGATTTGGCGAAATTTCGCCCCTTATTGCTATGGGCTCGTTTGTGGCGAGTCCCGGAACTAGCTAAATACGCCAAAGGTCTCTCTGAAATCATGTCACTTCCCGGATGGCACAGGATAAAATGGCTGAGCGACATGAAAGCCCTCCTGTATAATCTGGGGCTAAGTGCAGCATGGGAAAATAGATCTTCCCCTCTGAAAGCCACACTAAAGTCCTTATATTGGAATTGGATTGTGACCCAACGGAATACGAACACGTCATTGGGCAGACTTACAGAGGACTTTCTGAAATTTAAAGACCTGCTGATCCGGGAACTATATCTTGACATTATTGAGAGTCCTTTTGACAGAGCCTTGTATTTTAAATTTAGAACCGGGACTCTCCTACTTTATGCCTTCACATCACGATGGAAATCTTCTGCTCAGTCCTCAGAACTCTGTCCCTTTTGCATATCCAGACGAGAGTCCGTGGCTCATTTTTTATTTGAATGTCAGGAATATGCCCTGCCTAGGAGAAGATGGCTTAAGCAACTGTGTCGTTCCTTAGGAACTAGACATCATACTGTGGTGCTACGCATCTTAATGTCAGACTCACGTCTGCTGCACATATGTGCCCTCTCAAAATTTCTATCCTGGGCATGGCGCATTAGAAGTAAAAGGCTTAAAGAAATTGTTTAATTTGTTCTTAATATCTATTTATGACTTGCCTTGCTTTTTGCTTTTTACTGTAATAATTGGCTTTTAAAGCTTAATGTAATTAACTTGTTTTTATTGTAAAGCTTTTATGATATGTTTTTATCGAAATAAAGCCTTTAATGATGATGATGATGATAATTACATGTCTTGCACATTTTGTTAATCATTTGTGTGTCAAAATATAATCTCAACATGCACTGTTCACAAGTCTTAGTGCCTCTTTAGAATCTTTAGATTACCTAGGATTTGCACTACACAATCTTCTATTCCTGCATTAATAAAAATGAGCAAGAATCTCCCCTTATGATGGTATATTTACAGCAGGTGCTCTACGCTCCTCATAGTATCCTTCTATTATGCCTTACCCATACAGTCTTCAAATTATTCTATGGGTTGGTATTTAACCCCCCCGCCCGGTGTCGCAATGACTCATCTGTTCTGCAGCACCTCATCTATGAAGCACAATTTATAATAGATTACCTCTGTCATGGAGTGTAAATAAGTGCTTTAGATCCCCTTTATATTCTTCTTTTCATATACATATGGACTACTTAATACCCGATATCAAAAATAATAATAGGGGCTTGTTAAGAAAAACTTATATTAGGTTTCACTTATTATTCTGGATAAAAATAATTTTTTTGTTTTCTTTTAATATCATGGCAACTATGAGGGCACTACCAATAATGTAACTCTCTCACCTCAATCATATATTCTTCGCATTTATATGATTGTATTAGTCTTTGAAGCCTTTGTTATGTATCGTAGGACTTCTTGCACAGTCCGTATCTAAATTGTTGTTCTTATTTCAAAGCTACACTCCCGTCGTATCTACAATAAATTGACATACTATTACCCACGAGGACATTTAAGAAAATAATATCCTACATGTTCCTCCAGTCTCTGTTTGCTGTTTTGGTGTGCCTACCTTATTCCCGATTTCTTGTCCCCAACCGTGTTATATTATCACGTTTTTTCACTACAGCGGGCATTAGTGGTCCCCAAAATCCTCTTTCTTCTTACGCAGCCTAATAAAGGGCGAGAAACGTGAAACTATTAAATGCGTCGGCCACCAATGTTGCTCCAAGTTATTGAATATGTCAGCCGACCCAACACCCCCCACTACGGCTCTATCATCACTCGATTTCAGCTTCGGCCTTACCTATAAGTACACGGCGTTCTACCGTGGACTTAGTTTTTCTTCTTTGGAGTATATTTTGAAAGCTTGCTACTTCTGCTTCTATTTAAACAATGTTATCTCCTATGTGATAGGTCGCTAACTCACGTGACCCTATCTCTCCTGAAGTCCGTTTTTTTACCCTTTGTGATAGGTGCTGACTCACATGACCCTGTCTCTTCTGCAGCCCATTTTTTTCTTCCCCTTATTATTGTACGCACGGAAGCTCAGTCTGTGGAGTTTCTTACTCGTACGATATTCCAGACTATTGCCATAAGGGATGACCCTTCTTAATACTGTTTATACACAAACCCTACATGCTGTCCATTTCGTGTGTTTGCGTTAAATCGCAATGGTGGCTATTCGTGTTGGCCGCTCCTATGCTCTACAAGTGCTGTCTCTACCTCGATTGCCCTCAGAGGTAAAAGTAGCTGTATCTATACAAGTCTACCGATTCTGTGCAAATCAAGGGGACCAGCATGGGGGCCACTTGTGCCCCAAGTCTGGCCTGCCTATATGTGGGCAACTTTGAGCAAAGGCATATTTTCAATGAGATTGCTCCATATTATGAGAACATCACTTGCTGGCATCGTTTCATAGATGACATCATCTTCATCTGGAACGGTGCCAGCAATGAATTGGAGCTGTTCTTAGAGTGGATTAATTTGGGTGATCCCAACTTAACATTCACTGCACATTATACCCCCTTTTTTCTCATCCCCCTCTTGACAAATCACCCCAAAACTTGCAAGACAGGAGCTGACCTTAGCGAACCATTCTTCTTGAACATTTTGCGAAGATTCGTCAAATGGCCCAAAGGTGTTGGCAAAAGAAAAAACGCTTTTTGAATAGAAACAAGGTCCTAACTATAACTACCTACTGGCGACTGCCAGTAGGTTATATATATATACATTCACTGAAAAAAACACAGGTTTCAGAGACTTTATAGCTAGTTGAACATTTCACTCGTACAAAACCAGAGAAATTCCGCCATTATAGTTAGTTCAGCCAACTATAACTCACGCTCCCGCAATGCACTGCTGATGACGTCAGATATTACATCATTCATGACATGGCAGTGACATCACTGATGACATCACTGATGATATCTCAAATGACATCACTGATGACATCACTGATGACATCTGCCACGTGATTATCTGATGCACCTCCTCACACCCTAATATAACCTTTGATATACCCACTCTAAAATACAGACTACCATTTTCAAACTATAGACACACCAATACCAGTTACTACATACCCAATCACTGATTCCTAGGTCTACATACACAGCCACTCATTCACCCATACAGTCACTCATACAGGCAGTCACTTATAAATACAGCACTATCATATGCACTTATACACCTATACAAACACTCACACACCGCCACTCATCCATAGTTACTCACACACCTAGTCAGTTATGCAAAGAATCAATCACACTCCCATTTACTCATCTATACATTTATACACACACCACCTCACATATTCATACACATACTAACACATACTTACTCTCTTATACAATCACTGATACAAACACACACTCATCCATACAGCCACTTTCACAATCACTCACTCTCACATATAGTCACTTATATACTCCAACACTCACATATCCTGCCTTTCACATATGTAGTTACTCACACATGTACCACAGAGATATCCATTCACTCACCAACACACCTATACAAACACTCACCCACCCACACAGCCCTTCACAGAAGCACTCTTGAACCCATAACCTAGTGAATCACCCACTCAAACATCTATGCACAGAGTCACACCCCCCACTCACACAGACACTCAGTCCCACATACAGATACGCAGACAACCAATCAATAACCCATATAGACACTCATGTAGCTACTCACCAACCCATGCAGCCACTTACACACCAAATAACAGACTGATACAGACATTCACACAGTGTAGTCACTAACCCATGCATTCAGTAAGACACATTTAATCACTCACTTATACAGTCAGTCACGCACCTACTAAATCATCTATTCAGACACTTATACACACACTCATTCTTCAATACACCCTGGCACATATATATATATATATACTGGTCCGAGCTGATTCTTTTGCTGAATAAACTGCACTGCTTCACCCACTAATCCTGTGTGGGAGTCCGTGATTTCTTCTTCAGGAGTTGGGAGGTCCGTGCCTGTGTTTTCCGCCTTCGACAATTTGGCGGAGAGGACGCTTTCAGTATATATATATATATATATATATACACACACTGGAGTGCTTTTAAATATCACGGAGATGTGCACTTAATCACTGTGATCCTGAAGGAATCAGATGGTGCTGCGGAGCCCACTGTGGGTGAAGAGTGAAGCAAGCATGGACTGCATGCCCCAGCATACTTTGCGAGCGTGCTGAAATTATGAAGTGCGCACACCTGAAGCAGCTACTACTAAGGACAGCTGAATCATGGGGTTGCCAGGAGCCTTGCAAAATCCGCACATCCATTGCCTAAGAAGAAGGAGCAGACAGCTCTGAAACGCGTTGGCCACGAGGTAAAATGACGGACTAGATCTAACTTCAAAATGCCATTAATAAATGAAGAATGCTTCCTATCTGCTGTTGAGTGCTTTTCCGAATGCAGAGCAATTTGAAATAAAATATATATATACATATATACATATATATATATATATATATATATATATATATATATATATATATATATATATATATATATATATATATATATATATATATATATATTACACATATTTATACTTTACAGAAACACACAGTCACTGGAAGATGTCATCAGTGATGTCATTTGAGATGTCTTCAGTGATGTCATCAGTGATGTCACTGGCCATGTCATGAATGATGTAATATGTGATGTCATCAGCAGTGCATTGCGGGGGAATGAGTTATAGTTAGCTGAACTAACTATAACAGCCGAATTTCTCTGGTTTTGTACGAGTGAAATGTCCAACTAACTGTAACGTCCCTGAAACCTGTGTTTTTTTCAGTTAATTTCTAAGGTTTTTTAAATGCTAATTTCAAACTATAACATCCCTGAAACCTATGTTTTTTTTGTTAATTTCAAAGGTTTTTTAAATGCTAATTCTTAACTATAACATCCCTAAAACCTAAGGTTTTTTCAGTGAATTTCTAAGGCTTTTTAAATGCAAATTTCTAACTATGCCTACAGAGGTAGGACATGTGCAGAAAGAGGAAGAAAGGCACAGAAAGACGAAAGAGAAATGCAGAATGAGGCAACAGAAGTCCAGAAAGACAAAGAAAGGTGCAGAAAGAAGCAAGGGATATGCAGAAAGAGGCAACAGAAGTCCAGACAGATGAAGACAAGTGCAGAAAGAAGCAAGAGATATGCAGAAAGAATGAACAGAGGTGCAGAAAGAGGCCCTGTTGCAAAGTCATCCTGTGCCCCCAACTTTTTGCTGACTGGTACTGGTGGTAACTGACTCGGAATAACCAGGCCTAGAGCCAGTGCTATGCTGAAAAACACCTACATACACTAGGGAACACTAGGGGGCCGATTCTAATCCTGGGAAAAGGCTGTACGAATCGTTGTACGGAGCGTTTTATCCGTACGACTCGTACCCGGTAAACTGTCCGTACAACCTAGGAAGTATGATTCGTACAGAAAGCCTATTTCCGTACGTTTTGTACAAAAGACCGTACGGGTCAAAAAAAACAACGATTCTGATCTGGAACAGCTTGTACGCGACGTACGAACGCATTCAAGCAGCGGTTTCTGGCCCAGCAAGTACGAATCATCCCTACGTCACTCCGTACGGCTCTTTTTTTACGGGAGCCAAACACAGCCGGAAAAGCAGAGTCAGACTCGAACCGCTACGCAACGGAGCCCCGGTACGCGACGTACACGCCATGAACCCCATCGTACGTGTCATCCCGGTCCTCCTAGCCTACAACCTGGTGCACCGGACCCGACACACATGCCGCAGAAGGTGAGAACAACACCCAGGGGCCAGGGGGGGTGAGGGGCAGGACACATACCCCATACCCAAAGCAAAACCTATAATATGGAGCCCATACATTACCACCAGGGTCTGGTCACTTGGGGGGGCGTGGCCAACAACCCCTGCATACCGCAACAATGGAAGTGAACGTGTACGGTGCGTTCCACACATAACCCCTACGGCACCAGTAGAACAGTCATATGGACCGTACTCACTCAATGAATGCGTGGGTACGGTGCGTTCCACACATACCCCTACGGCACCAGTAGAACAGTCATACTGACCGTACACATTCAATGAATGCATGGGTACTGTGCGTTCCACACATACCCCTACGGCACAAGTACAATGGTGAAACAAAGCGTACACACGCGATGATTGCGGGTGTGCGGTGTGTTTCACACGTGCCCCAATGGCACAAGTACAATGGTGAAACAAAGCGTACACACGCGATGATTGCGGGTGTACGGTGCGTTTCACATGTACCCCTACGGCACAAGTAAAATGGTGAAACGAAGCATACACACGCGATGATTGCGGGTATACGGTGCAATTCACACGCTTACAATGGTAATACAGGTGTACACATGCCAGGAATGGAGGGCTATGAGTCGCACAAGAATGTCCATCAAGTACTTGTCATTGTATACTTTCATGTGCAGGCCCTAGGTGTGTCAGCCAGTGATATTGCACATGTCATCTCATCTAGTTGCACAATTGATGTGTGATGACCTGTGTACACATGTCATGTGTGATGGGGCACTATGTGGCACACATCACCTTGCCACTTGCCACATGTGTGTCTGTAGTCCAACTGTGTCATGCACAGCAGCAGTGGGATGGCACAGTCATCACCACCCACACCAGTCTCCTGATGCCAGGGACAGGGACACTCTCTCAACTGACATGTCACGATCAGCGTGTCCCTATGTGACTATGTCAGGTGTGTGTCATGTGTTCCCATGAGCTTGCTGTTAGTGTTCCGTCAACTGCATCTGCTGTTGGTGCATCCAACATGGGTCTGTGTGGAGATGGGCATGGCACACATCTACGCACACCATGCCACATGTGGATTCCCACGGCTGTAGAGTCTGTGTGCATCGGACATCATATTTTCCCAGGCATTCATGTTTGTGTCGTCTCAATGGCTGTGTTTAATTGTTGTCACGTGTACCCCTTCATCGCAATGTGTGTCATATGTACATTTGACATTCCATGTGACCTGTGCGTGTGCCTTGCAGTCAACTGTCTGGATGAGATGACATCTTTCCAATGCAGCTATGTGGATGTGTGTCACTCCGGTGATATCTCTGGCTGTTCACTCAGACTTGCCCCCAGCTCATTTCAGGGCCTGTCATGTAGACTTGACAATCAACAGGTGTATCTGGCTTTTCGTAGGAGTGCCAGCAAGGTGGCATATGTGTCCTGGATGTATTGCACACACCAGACTCCATAGTTACCTGATGTGTAGTAGCAGTTTATCATGTGCTATGTTCATTGACATTCAGGTTGGCAGACTCTCAATCTTCATGATTCCTAACAATGTCTTGCAGGGCACCGCCTGTCCCAAGAACAATGCCAGACTTGGCTGCCATGAGGGAACGTGCCTGCATCCGACGTTACAGATTCACTCAACAGTTGATTGAGGACTTGACCGACAGGCTGACACCACACCTCCAACCGCGGCACAGGTATCCTACTGCGCTGACCCCAAAGATGAAGGTGATGGCCGCCCTACATTTTTTTTGCCACAGGTACGTTTCAATTGACCATAGCTGATGTTGGTGGGATGTCACAGACAATGTTCAGCCGTGTCCTGCGTGATGTTTTGGCAGCCATGTTGGAGCACCTTGATGAATTCATCAAATTTCCTACTCCTGGGGAGTTGACAGATGTCAAGGGTGATTTCTATGCCCTGGGAGGGATGCCCCATGTCATTGGGTCCATTGATGGGACATATGTGGCTTAGGTTCCACCACAGGCACAGGAGCAAGCCTATCGCAACCGTAAACAAAATTACTCAATAAATGCCCTTGTGGTGTGTCTTGCTAACATGCTGATTTCCCATGTCTGTGCACGTTTTCCAGGATCAGCACACGATGCCTACATCATGAGGCGTAGCAGGGTGCCACAAATGATGCTGCGGCTGCACAACGAACGAGCATGTCTTGTTGGTGGGTATACTCTGTTGGTCCTGTGTGTTGCGGTATCTTTGGCTCTTACAGCATCTCCTGACCTACTTATTTACATGATGTTTCCATGTAGGGGACTCTGGATATCCCAACATGCCATGGCTAATGACACCTCTCCGCAACCCAAAAACAGCTGCAGATCACAGGTACAACAATGCACATGGGCAGACCAGGCGAGTGATTGAGAGGACGTTTGGCCTCCTGAAGAGTCAATTCCAGTGCCTTGACAAGACAAGCGGGTCCCTCCCATATGCACCGGAGAAGGTGTGCAAAATCTTCATTGTTTGCTGCATGCTGCACAACATGGCCGTTGAGAAGGCAGTGCCATTCATCCTTGAACCTGATGAGGAGCAACACCCACCCGTGGAGGATCCAGGGCTTGGTCACGAGGCAAGTGATGAGGAGGATGATATCCGGAGTCAGCTCACACGCAACTTCTTCTCATAATGGTGAGTCACTGGGTATGAGTGTGCAAGCTTGTAGCATTGAGTGGCATGTGTTGCAATGTGTGTGTCCAGCTGACTGAATGCAAAGTGACTTTGATGTGTGTACTGATGTGTCACTTGAGTGATGATGTCATGCCACACAGTTTTGCGGAGAGACTTTCTTTGAAATTTGCATGTGTCCAACATTGTTCATGTTTCATAACTGACCATGTGTGCGGCGAGATTTGTTTTAGGTGACTTCTTGTGTGTCTGTCATTCCCAGGTTTTCGCGCCTGTTGTCTGCTCGTGTCATCTTTGTCCTCCTGCTATTCCTCATGAGGATTGCAACGTGTGCTGAATCAGCGTTCCATGCACGGACATGTGGAAATGTCAGTTTGGGTAAGGATTGCAGCAAGGCTTTTTGGTGGTGGTACGGGTTGGGAATGTGTGGGGAGCATAGAACATGTAGTATCACTCCCATGACATGATAGTCACCCTTCTTGACAGTCATCTGTAGTGCAGTGTGGAGTCTGATGAAAGCATCAATGTGCGTAAACCTTGCCTCTGAAACATTGCTGATGCTACGGGTGGACATAGTGTGGGACATCACAACAACTGGTTCTATGGTGATTAGCAGCATCTCCGTGTGCAGCAGGATGTGTTTGGCTCATCCCCTTGACTTGTGTGCCAGTTAATTGGGATTTACAACATCCGTGTTGTGAAGGGGGGTCCAGCGTATTTCCCACATGTTCTGTCAACTGACCTGTGAGTCTGTTCGTATGGATGCATTTCCCTTTGTGTGAGTTTGCGCAATAAAGGTGTTCTGCACAATCCAAAGTGCCTCATCTCTGTCACTGCATATCTCTTGCCAGTTTGCATGCGTCATCTATGGCATAATTGTCAAAGATTGAGCATATGAGTGTATGTGTACTTCGGCAACATGCATGCATTTCTTCATGGCTAATAATCTCTATTGTGCATGAAGTACCTGGTTGTGTATGTATTTGTGCAGGTTGCTCCCCACGATGAAACGTCAACGCCTGCTGACGGTGTGTCTCCTGTGCGCAGCTCCACATTTTGTTGCCTGATCCTGTGGCCGTCATTTTTGTTTATTCTTCATACATTTTCTCGGAGTGACCCATGAGTAACCTGACATTCCTTCCTTTTCATACACCTGTTGCACTGTGCCTTTCTGACCTCCTTGTCTTTGTGTGCTACTTTTTGCCTAGTTTCCCACCCCTTCCGCCTGCTGCTGCCTCACCTGCGGCACCTCCCCACCGAGTGCCCTGATTCGGCAACCCACACGCCTACAAAATGCTCCTCCCTTCCCCCTCCACCCATTCTAAATGCAGCCAGCAGCTTGTCTCTGCACTGTTGCACCAACGCCGTGCCAAAGGCAGGACCATCTGCGCCTGCAGTGTGCACAGTGCATGACCCTCTGGTCCTTGCATGACCCTCGTCACACAACAGGCTCATGCTGCAGCCACCCTCCAAGCAATGTCCTCCAGACAATCAACCACCTGCTATCAGGCAACCCCTAAGCGCACACACAACACCTTTGCATGCTGAGTGTGCAACTGCAACTGCCTACACAGCGCTGCCCCGCCTACCAGACCCTGTCAGAACAACCAGGTCATGTGCCTCCTACTCCACACCCGCTCCGTCCACAAGCACGCCATTGGACTCTGTTACCTCCTCAACATAACGGCCCCACACATCACCTTCATGACAGTAACCTGGTCAAAAGCATCCTCAGCACACAACTTCTTCATTGCCATCTCAGACGGATACAAGATCACCCACAGGGACGGCAACAACAATCCCGGAGGATGAATTGCAATTTATTCCCAAGTACACCCTCTGAGTCACAAATCCGGTTTTGCTCCAACCACCTGGCAACCCTCAGAGTAACAATCATCTACAGATCTCCAGGCCTACATCCACAATTCCGCAAAGCCATCAACAAGTACATCTGCACGCATGCCCTCACCTCCACAGGCTACATGTGGCTGGGGGCCAGTAACTTCTTGCTGGAGGAGAACCACACCACCATCCAACATTGGTCCATCAACATTTTCATCCACGTCTCCGACAAGTAACACACGTGCCCACAACCCGCTACCGATCCCCCAAAGATGCTTGATGTAAGTCACCACAGACAAGCTGTGTGGGACACTCGAACCAACACCACCGCCATACCCTGCAACCTCACACACTGGATCGGCTACTGATCCAACAATCTTGCCACATTGATGGACTTTCCTGTGAAGCACAACAACAGTTAAGCCTCCTGGGACAAGGCAGACCTACTGGACTCATACAGATCGAGCCGGACTCTTGTGCAAACCTTGCAACACAAAGTACCTTCATTTACCTTACAGCCCTGGAAATCACCACACACAGCCATCACCATATCATCAGCAAGGACAAGTGGAGATCCTTCAGATAGGGCCGAGGCACCAAAACACACAACATCAAGGAGCTCATCAGCATTGTTAGTGAACTGACAGCAGATCTCCATCCAAAAGAGACCCCACCCTTGCAAGGCAGATCACATCCCTTGCAACTTTCTACCACTGCAAGCTCATGGCCATACACGACAGCCTTGGCACACAGAGGCAGACAGCACTATTATCCATGTGACAAAGCCCCCTCAGGTTCTGGACTCCCATCAGCAACAAATACACCACCTGGCTCATGTGCACCATCCTCTCTGGCTCTCCATCAGGCCCCTTCCCACACAACATCTCAACCACATCATTCCCCATCCTTGAAGCCCACATCCAGGGCGTCCTGAATGTCTCATTTGAGTTTGCCACATTCCATGGGAGCTGGAGGCATTCCGAGACCCAGGCCCTTCATCAACAACGGATGGCAGTACCGCAGGATCTCCTGGAACATAACCCTGCTTCCCTACCCAGCAAATGTCATCAGGAAGACACTCAACGAGCGACTGACAAACTTCCTTCGCGCAAACAGCTCCAGGCAACAGGCACCAGAACATCTTCAACAGTAATCACACCACTGCAACCGTCATCATTGCCACCACCAACGACAACTTAGCCCTACTCAACAATGGTGAGACCACCCCCCTTGACCTCTCAACGGCATTGTACACCATGTGCTACCACACTGTCAACTCACACATCTCCAACACTGGTATCCAGAGGAGAGCCCAGGATAAAATCACCAAGTAGCTCACCAGCAAGGCCCAGGGAGTCTGCCTCGACCCTGCATCATGTAGTACACTGGGGTCATGTGGCCCATGCCCCAGGGCTAATCTCTCATTGTGACAATCTTCAATGTCTCCATGACCCCCCTCTCCACCATCACATGCGCACACGACCTCATCATCATCTCGTATGCCATTGACACCCAGCTGCTCCTCAACCTCACCAAAGACCCAGCCATTGCCAGATCCAACCTTCAAGAAGGCATGAGATCTGTTGACGAATGGCTGACCATCAGCCACCTTAGGCTGGACTTGGACAGGACTGAGGTCATCATCTGAGGATTGGCTGGGTCAACTCCTTGTGTCCCACCGGCCTGGGCACCGCACCAGCACCCAGTGGCCACGCACGCAAGCTGGTGTTCATCATGGACTCATCGCTCACACTTACCATGCAACTCAACACCCTCAGCATGCTGCAAATGATCCACAGATAGATCCACTCCAAGGCAAGACAGACCGTCCCCCAGGTCCACGACACCAGCCGGGTCAACTACAGGAGTGCCCTCTACAGAGTAACAACAGCAAAACTGCAAGAGAAGTTGTCCACATCCAGGGTGCATCCGCACACCTCATCTTCAACATCCCGCGCCCCAGCCACATCACAGTCCACCTGAGATAGCTAGATAGGCTCACTGTCTGCTGCAGGATCACCTTCAGACTCCTGAACCACACTCAGGAGGCAGTCCACAACCCCAGACCCAAAACCGACATTGGACGTCTGTCTTCCAACACACCGTTGGCCCAACTTCGTGCAGCCCACCTTGCCCTGGCCACCATTCATCACATCCACAGAACAACTGCATGCAGGAGATAGTTGTCCAACCTCGCAAAACAGACCTGGGACTCCCTCCCCGGGCACCTCAACATGACCCATGACCTCTACACCTTCATGATACTCTGGCAAATTGGTCTGTCTGAGCAGTATTGCAAGCCCCCCTCAGCAGCTTGAGGCCATCACGGGTGAGTATTGGGCTCCATGTCTGTATTTGGTGATACATTGTGACCCATGTGTGTCCTCGACCGGACTCAGATCCAAGTGTATGGATGGCTGGAGTTAGTTCCACACTCAGGCATACTTTGACATATCCCCACACGTATGTTGTGGACTCATGCTAAATGACTGCAACATAAAATTACAATTATAATTGTTTTTATTATAGGTCTGGGGCGTGGTTTGTTCACAGAAAAAGGTGCAATACAGGGCCCATAGAATTTAAAGTTCACAGGGGGAGATGGGATCCTTGGCATTTGAAGTCATCAGAGTCCAGGCCACAGTGTTTGGCATAATTGGTCAGACTGTGACCAGCAAGTCCATGTGGCAGATGATGTCAGTCAATGAGGTGATGCTGTTGCACATGGAGGCCAGGTGCCACGCCAGGTGACCTGGGAGATGTGGATGGTCCGCTGCCTCTCACGGTCTTTTCCGTGGACGACCCACCTTCCTCCAGGGACCCTCAGATGCAGGCCTTGACGATGCTTGGGACGCTCCGTCGGACGAATCCTCCTCCTCCTCCCTCCCTGTGGCTGGTGGTGGTCTTCGCCTGGTGGCACAGGGAGGGTTGCCAATGTTGTCGGCGATCCAACAGAGTGAATGGCTTATGTCCCTTTGCACCACCAGGAGCTCAGCCAGTCTTGCCTCCATCCGTCCTTGGTGTTCTTGTTGACTGGCGTGTTGCTCGGCCTGCTGGTTCTTAATCTCTGTGAGGGTCACCACTACCTGGCTGCACTCCCTGGTGTCACGCCGGTATGCGTCCATGATGTTGTCTATGTGTGACATACCGGTCCCTTCAGCTGGCTGGTCAGGTTCTCGCCTTCGCGCCTTTCTCCACTCCCACCACCCCTGCCCACATGAGCCTGGGCTGCTGTTGTGGGTACATCAGGTTTCGGGACCCCTGAGGGATGGCAGTGGCAGTGTTATCTGCCTCCTCCTGGGTGCCCGGCGCTCCTTGTCCCTCCTGGTCAGACTGGCTCAGGTGTTCACTGCGGGCAGGGCTCCTCATTTTCTCCTGGGATGTGGCAGGAATGGGGGTGGTGGTTGGCACAGAAGTTCATGAACCAGGTGCTGCAGGGGCTTGGACACCAGAGGGTCCAGGTCGGTCGGGTCATCCGCGGAGTGTTGAGAGGCGTCGCTGCCGGTGGGATCAGGTTCCTCCTGAGCCTGGGACTGTGATTGTTCACCCCCATTGTTGGGGGGAGAATCATCACGTTGCCCTGTGTGTGAGAGACAGACAATGTTAATGCTGTTTCATGCAACATCCATGTTTCATACACATTCATGTTGGCACTGTTCCTCCAGGTAGTTGTATGTGCCTAGCATTCTCCTCAATGTTCACTTGTGGATGGGTATGTTGCGGGGGACGGATTGATATGTTCTCCTGAGTCTTTGACATGTAGATTTTTGGCTTGGATGCTTCTTCGGCTATGTATTGGTGTTGTTGTGTTACATGTCCCATTGTGACAGCGGGTAAATCCATTGCCTGTCCCGGGGGTGTCTGCTTGTGTAAGGGGTGTGTGTGACAGGGCCTGCTGGTGGGTGTAGTGTGATTTGGCACTGGGGCTCCCAGGTGATGTAGCTGTCCCCCCATGGAGCATGCTGCCATGACAGTGAGTGTGAGTTCCTGTCCTAGATATCTGACCTTGTTGTCTTGGTGTTTGTGTTTGCACTGGTCACAGGAGGGCCTTGTGCTGTCTACACCCGGGCCAAGTGTCAGCTATCTTGTCAGTAATTTCCCAATCCCTGTGCATTGCGCATGTTGCATGGGTATGTACCTGGGCCATATGGGATGAGGGCAATTGTGTCTGATTTGGAGTTTAACAATGCGTTTTGTGACACCCACCCTCCCAGCATAAGGGACATCCATTCTTGGGTTGGTGCTTCGTGTAGCATGGGACATAGCATGGCCTTGCTTTCCCAATGGGGCATACACATGTTATTGGCATTAGAGTTGTTTTTGACTGTGGTTGTGGCCGGTGAGGGCTTGGGGGTAGTTGCATGCATTTTGTGTAGTTAGGATGTGGATGCCATTACCCCCATGTTACGTAAGTTGTTTGTGTACTCACCAGGCTCTGGAAGTCCTTGAAGTCCATGTACTCCCACCGGCGGAAGCAGAGCCATCACCTTCTCCTCCCAGGGATGGAAATGTACTGGTCTGCGGGGCCCACCCCCTCCAGTGATGTTGCTCTGGCGTAGTCATCATTCATTTTTCGCTTGACCGCCCTCCGCAGATCGTATCACCTGGCTTGGCATTCAGTCCTGGTCCTTCTGATGGGTGCAACACCATTCACCCTATCAACGATCCTCTGCCACAGGTGTGATTTTTCGGCTATGCTGGTTTGTCTGACCAATGTTCCAAACAGCTGTGGCACGACTCTGATGACTTCATTGACAAACATCTCCAGCTCCTCCCTTGTGAACTTTGGATTCTTGTCTGTGGGCATGGTGTGGGGTGAGGGTGTGGATGGTTGTGGGTGTGTGGGTGTGAATGTGAAGTTGTGGGTCTGAATGTGAAGAGGGGGTATGTGTGAAGGAGGTTGTGTGAAGGTGTATATGTTAAGGTGAATGGGTGCAGCTGTTTGTGTGTGCTCTCTAGCTGCAGTGAGTCTGTTGCAAAGGCTCATGGTTTTTGTTTGTGGGCCCTTTTTATTGGTCCATTTGTGGGTGGGCCTTAGTTTGAATTTTTGGTAGGTGTGTTATAAGGGGTGGTTGTGAGTTTGCCCCTCTGTTTGCCTGTTTGGATGTGGCCAGGTCAGTCATTTCCATGTTTTGTGCACTGTAGACGTGTTTTGTGGTGTTGTGCGAGTCGAATAGACCCTCCTTGTGCTGTTTTACATTGCCTATGTACGGTGCGTACATACGCGATGCTGTTGTTGTGAGGTGCGTACATACGTGAGGATGTTGTTGTGGGGTGCGTACATATGCTATGTTGGGGTACGCACCGTACATACGCGATGATGATGATGTTGTTGTGAGGTGCGTACATCCGTGAGGATGTTGTTGTGGGGTGCGTACATACGTGATGTTGGGGTACCCACCGTACATATGCGATGATGTTGTTGTGAGGTGTGTACATACCTGAGGTTGTTGTTGTGGGGTGCGTACATACACGATGTTGGGGTACGCACCGTACATACGTGAGGATGTTGTTGTGGGGTGCGTACATACGTGATGTTGGGGTACACACCGTACATACGCGATGATGTTGTTGTGAGGTGCGCACATATGTGAGGATGTTGTTGTGGGGTGCGTACATACGCGATGTTGGGGTACGTACCGTACATACACGATGATGTTATTGTGAGGTGCATACATACGTGAGGATGTTGTTGTGGGGTGCATATATACGCGATGTTGGGGTACGCACCGTACATACGCGATGATGTAGTTGTGAGGTGCGTACATACGTGAGGATGTTGTTGTGGGGTGTGTACATACGCGATGTTGGGGTATGCACCGTACATACGCGATGATGTTGTGAGGTGCGTACATACGCGATGTTGGGGTACGCACCGTACATACGCGATGATTTTGTGATGTTGGGGTATGCACCGTACATACGCGATGATGTTGTTGTGAGGTACGTACATACGCGATGTTGGTGTATGCACCGTGCATACGCGATGATGTTGTTGTGGGGTGCGTACATACGCGATGTTGGGGTACGCACTGTTCATACGCGATGATGTTGTGATGTTGGGGTACGCACCGTACATACGCGATGATGTTGTTGTAAGGTGCGTACATATGCATGGGTGGGCCTGTACAACTCGTACCCCTGTACGACTCGCACCCCGGGAACTACTTTTCCTGGGATACGAGTCGTACAAAGTTTTCTTTGTAGCCGGTAAAGTCATTCCCCGTGTACGGGACGTTTTCCATACGAAGCCTAAATCGGAAAGCCGGTCCGGATCGCACTTGTATGGTCGGACTGTATTTTTAGGCTTCGTACGGAAAAGTGTCCGGGTCCGTCTCGTGCAACTTTTCCTGATCGAAATTCGTACGGATCGGGCCGATCCGTATGTATTTTTCCCGTATGAATCGTACTTCACGGGTGGGACGGGACTTGTACGATTCGTACGGGGAAAATTACGGATACGAGTCGTATGGGAAAAAAATACAGGATCGGAATCGGCCCCTATGTGTTGGGGTACCCCTGTGATTGGCATGATTTCTCTGTAAGGCCCTAGTACATAATAGGACAGGGGGATTAAAACTACCTCTAAGTCAGAGGTGCAGAAAGATGCTTCTTTAAGTAGTAGTCTCCTTTGCAGAGTGGTGGAGAAAGGGTGCTGGGCCTCCGACCAGTGCTCAGGAATTCCACTGCGTAGTACTTACAGGAGGCACCAGGAGGACTTCTTGGTCCCCAAAGTCCCTCAGGAGTAAAGTGGACTTTATCCCCCATCCCATAGTCTGCCATGAGGTGCGTTTGCAGAGTGGTGGAGAAAGGGGGCGTGGCCTCCAAAGACATCTTAGCAATCCTACTGTGTGGGACTTACTGGAGGTGACAAGAGGGGTAGTTGGCCCCCAAGGACATCCTTGGGGGCCAACTACTCCTTCTATTACCTCCACTAAGTACCACACAGCAGGATTGCTAAGTTCTCATAACAGGCCACGCCCCTTTGCCCACCAATCTGCAAACGCACTCCCTGGCATGCTCTTGGATGGGGATTGAAGTCCCCTTCACTGCTGGGGGTCCTTAGGGGCCAACTAGCCTACCTCTTACCTTCAGTAAGCCCCACACAGTGGGATTGCAGAGAGGTGGACAAAGGTCACACCCCCATTCTCCACCACTCTGCAAAAGCCAGCCTCTAGGCATGTTCTAAGTTGGGGGATTAAGTCCCCTTGAATATTGAGGGTCCCTGGGGGCCAACTAGCCCACCAGGTACCTCCAGTAAGCGCCACACAGCTGGATTGCAGTGAGGTGGTCCAAAGCCACGCCCACTTTTTACACCACTCTGCAAACGCGCATCTTAAAGCATTGCTGCTCAGGGGATGAAGTCCACTTGTGTCCTGAGGTCCTCAGGACATAAGAGGACCTCATCACCCCATATATATGTAGCCAAAAGAAATGTGATGAAGCAGATGCCTGGCTGGTCGATTCTTGTTTACGACGTCCTCGCCCAATAAACTGTATATGAGAAATCACGCCGTCAGCACAGTGCGATAAGCAGATAAACAAGCCCATCCATTTGAGATGAGTGACATTTTTTTTTTATTTCCAGCAGGCAGCCCAAATGTAACAACATAACAAGTTTCGACCCTCACAGGGTCTTCATCATATGCAAATGTGAGGATCAGTTGTACTTGAATTTAAATGCACTCAGATCATAAACAGTGAAGAAGGATACTGTATGCAAATTTTAAACTCGAAAAAGAGTAATTCAATTCGATTTTCTTGTTCTTATTCAGAGGGCCCGATTCACAGAACTAACTTAAGACAAAATCCTAAACTTACTACCATTTTCGTATTCACAGAAGGCACTTACTCATTTTGGTATTCACAGAAGACACTTACTCACTTTGGTATTCACAGAAGTTAGGAGTCCTAACTTTAGGACTCCTAAATGCCTTCTGTGAATACCGAAAGTCTTAAAGTTAGGATTTTTCTCAGTTTAGGAGTCCTAAAGTTAGGAGTCCTAACTTTACTACTACTAAACTGAAAGAAATCCTAATTTTAAGACTTTCGGGATTCACAGAAGGCATTTAGGAGTCCTAAAGTTAGAAGTCCTAACTTTACTACCACTAAATTGAGAAAAACCCTAATTTTAAGACTTTCGGTATTCACAGAAGGCATTTAGGAGCCCTAAAGTTAGGACTCCTAACTTCTGTGAATAGCGAAATGAGTAAGTGCCTTCTGTGAATCCCAAAATGAGTAAGTGCCTTCTGTGAATACCAAAATGGTAGTAAGTTTAGGATTTTGTCTTAAGTTAGTTCTGTGAATCGGGCCCCTTGTTTTTAGGTTTATCTACTGTGGCAAACGTTTTAACTGAAAAATATTGTGGTCAACAATATCGAGTTTAAGGTAAGAAGTATCATTTTCCATAATATCGAAGTCATTAATATCATCTGCATTAATATAGATTTAAAAAATACAGTTGTTAAAACTATACATTTTTTAGTTAGTGTTATGTATTTTAGTATGTATGTTAAATGTATGTGCTCTATTTTTTTATCTAAGTATCGCATATGTTTTTAATGTGTCAAATTTTTTGAATTGTATTTAATTAAATATTGCATTTTAGTACTTTAGCGGGTTGTGGGTTTATAGAGGAAAACGGTGGGAAGTAATTTAATTATAATAAATTGAGCATTCATTTTTATTTATTAGTATTTATTTTATTTGGATTTTATAGTGTTAAGGTGTGGTAATTAATTTATTATTAATTATGTAATAATTGGCTGTTAATTTGTATTGATTAATTAATTGGTAAATATGTTAATTGTGTCATTTTTTTAGGAGCGGGTTGTGGGTTTATATGGGAATAGGGTGGGAAGTAACTTAAATATAATTCAATTATTAATGTTTTCATTAATTAATATATATTTAAATAATATTTTATAGTGTTAATTGTGGGGATTCATTTATTATTAATTATTTATTAACTTGTTGTTAATTATTATTAATTAATTGGTAATTATGTTAATTGTGTCATTTATTTAGAAGTGGGTTGTGGGTTGATAGGGGAGTAGGGTGGGCAGTAATTTAATTTTAATACATTTATTATTATTTTGTATGCAATATTTATTTAGTTTTATTTTATAGTGTTAATTGTGTAAATGTATTTATTAATAAATATTTATATTTTGATTGTTAATTGGTAATAATTAATGAATTAACTGTTAATTCATGGTAATTGTGTCTTTTTTATGAAATTGGTGGTGGCACTTATAGGGGAGTATGGTGGCAGGTAATTTAGTTATAATTAATAAATTATTTTTTGATTGATGCTAATTAATTAATTAAAATGTATATTTGTATGTGTGGGTTTTGGTGTTTATAGTTCTAAATGGTGGGAAGTATTTTTTTAAAATTTAATTAATGATTTGTTGTTAATTGATGTTAATTTATTATTGAAAATTAGTTATGGAAATTGAGTAAATATTTTTAGGTGTGTGTTTTGGTGTTTATTGGGGTAAATGGTGTAAAGTATTTTAGTCTAAAATAATGAATCATTACTTGACCATTAATATTCATTTATTAATTGATAAATATGTTTGGTAATTGTTTCTGTTTTTATTTTGTTTGGGGATTTATGTTCTATAGCTGTAACGTTTTGTTAGTAGATACATTTTTACCTTTTTAAATATGTTTTTTAATTCTACATTTTTTTAATTGATAATCAATTGGGTTAATTATGGATGTACACTTTTTTATTTAATTTAGATGTGTGTTGGAAATTGTGTGGTGTTATAGGGTAGGAACAAAAATATTACTTTGACGTAATAATGATTTTTTTACATTAAAATTAATTTCTATTATAAAATATGTATTTGATTGTAATTGTTTTGTCAAATTTAAAAAAATATTCTTTTTATGTAGATTTTATATTTCTTAGACATTATAATATGTTTCTATGTATTGTAAACTTTTATATTATTATATATGTTTTGTTTTTGGCTTTTTAATTATATTTTGTATTGTAGTTGATATTTTGTTTGTTTTTAGTTTTGATTTTTCGTCAGTGGGAATAGTAATTTTTACCACTCCGCTATCCAACACTCTCCCTACTGTTGCGCTCACTGGAGTGGGAATAGTAATTTTTATCCCTCTGCTATTCAACACTTTCCCTACTGTTGTTCTCACTATAGTGCGAATAGTAATTTTTACCCCTACGCTATCCAAAACTTGCCCTACTGTTGCACTCGGAGTGGAAATAGTAATTTTTATCCCTCTGCTATCCAACACTTTCACTACTGTGCACTTGCTGAAGTGGGAATAGTAAATTATTCCCCTCAGCTATCCAACACTTTCTCTACTGTTGCACTCACTGGAGTAGTAATAGTATTTTTACACCTCCTCTATCTAACAATTTCCCTACTGTTGCACTTATTGAACTGGGAATAGTAAATTATTCCCCACAGCTATCCAACACTTTCCCTATTGTTGCACTCGCTGGAGTGGGAATAGACATTTTTTCCCCTCCGCTATCCAACATTTTCCCTACTGTTGCACTCATTGAACTAGGAATAGTATATTATTCCTCCTCACTATCCAACACTTTCCCTACTGTTACACTTATTGGAGTAGGAATAGTAAATTATTCCCCTCCGCTATCCAACACTTCCCCTACTGTTGCACTCACTGGAGTGGGAATAGTAATTTTTTCTCCTCCGCTATCCAACACTTTCCCTACTGTTGCAGTGAATGTAGTGTAAAATTTAGGTTTAAAAAATAATACATATTTTAGGGGTCCATTACGATGGCAGGTGGACTTTGTCCCCCCGCCACCGTAACGGTACACAGGACCGACCGCCAGAGTTGCGGTGGTCCGGCCATGGCAATAAGAATGCCACCGCAACAGTGGTGGTGGCATCCCACATATATTGCTTTGCGGTGGGCAGTGCTGTAGGCAGCACCCGCCCCAATGCAATATATGCATGTTGTGCATTGGCATGGTTCCTGCCACCTTGTGTATTCCAATGTTGGGGCGTACCATGGGTAACCCCCAAGAGCAGCCTCCAACCCCAACACCAAAGTGAACTCTGCATGCCTTTCCATGGTGGAGTCTCTGCCATGGGAAGGCCCTGAAAATGGCACATAGGCACCGCCACCATATTGAAGGCCTTTTCCGTCCGGCCGGGAGTCCGACTGGTGGAAAAGCGGCGGACGGTCTTTCGGTCCGCCGCGGTGCCCCTCGCCATGCTAATATGGCGGGGGGTGAAGATGGGTCATTTGGCGGGTAGATCGCCACTGCTGGGCCGGCGGTGGCCTTCCTCCCGCTAGGCTAATAGGCCCCTTAATATTTTAATGTATAATATAATCTTTATTTTTTGTTATGTTACAGGTCTATGTTGATATATATTTATTTATAATTTTTTATATATTTGTAACATTTTCTCATCAATGTAATTCATTATTTATCAATTATTTTCAAGCAAATATATATATATATAATTTTAAATATGTATGTTTAATTTATTTTTACATTAAGTTCATTTTTTATAATCGTTAAAATATACAAATAAATCTAAGATAAATGTAAGTTAAATGCAATATTTAATTAACTTGACATTTTTTTTTAGATATATAAAAAAAAGGATATATTCTCCTGCAAATTTTTTAACAACGATATTTTTGTTTCGATATTTTTGTACTTACCATTATGACGATAGGAAGTCGACATTTTTTACAACAATGTTTTTGTCACGATATTCCGGTAACTCGATATTACTGTTGTCGATATTCTGTCAGTGATCCCATCCAAACATATATCAAAAAGAAATGGTATGATGCAGATGCCCAGCCTGGTGAGTCGGGGCTTGTTGGCGACGTCACCACCCAATATGCTGCATATGAGAAATCATGCTGTCTGCACAGCACAATGAGCAAGCCCATCCAATCGAGCGGTGAGTAAAAAATAGTTTTCTTTTTCTAACAGGCAGCCCAAATGTGACAGAATAACACATTTCGACCCTCAGGAGGTCTTAATCATATGTAATGTGAGGCTCATACATATATATTTAAATAAATGTATGAGCACTATCCGGTGTATATGCTTTTTGATTCCATAGTCACAGTAAACATCACAATATTCACACCATACCTGCTACTAATTGCCACAAAGAAATTGTATGTAGCTGTGTAACAAACAGCATTGAAGAACATCTAGTACAAACCAAATAGTGTGCATCCCAACTACCTGTAGCAAATATTCCTCTATTGCCAGTCACAATCAACATTGTGTGGTAACATAGATAGTGTACTATGACTGTGTGTGTGTCTCCTTCAGCAAGCCATTTGTACGGCTTTATACTTGTGGACAATAGTAGAGTCCACTCATAATAAGATGACTGTGAAGTGATCCACATAGTATGTGTATGGTAACACAGTCCTAAACCTACAGTTTATATATGCGACATCAATAACTGGATCCACATATGTAATCCATTAGGAGATCTCATATCACACATACAAATGCTACATACTATACTTTGCCAGTGTATCAGTGTTGGGTGTAAACACCAACTGCTATGCACAATTATGACTGCCTTGATATAGGGTGTAGTTGTGGTGTGATTTACGAAGCGTTACTGTCTGCAATATGTAGGAGGTCACACCATGTATGCTTGGGTATATAGCATAGCATTATCATTCTGCAAGAGTGATAATCATGTTGGCCGAAAATGCTGACACTGTTACTTTCCTGTGGGGTATGACTCTGGAATATGAATGGCCTATACATCACCATTCATATGGCACCATCCATAAATCCCCTTCCAGCTGGGTGCAGCCAATCACAGCACTTGCCTACAATGGAAAGTGTAACCCTCCGAAGTTTCCCAAAGCCTAATACCTCCACTGTGGGATGCAGCACTGACTGGCAGTAGGCTGTGCAACTGTAGATGTGGGTGCACTAACCCCATAGCAGTGCTAGTTTGTCACATCACTGGGGGGAAGCTAAATCAATGTCAATGGGTGCTAATACTAATTTCGCACACAGAGCACCTCTTGTAAGGTACGACCTTGCGCTACCAGAGAGAGTGGGCACTATCCTGATCAGCATGAACTCACATATATGTACACTGTCAATACACATAGTAAACACATGCAAAGACAGTAAACAGGTCAACTCCACTATCCACATCTAATACAACAATCCCTGTAAATTATTACATGCATTGCACATCCCAATACACAAACAAACACACATTTGCCCTATTGCGTCCAAAATAACAGCTGCACAAGCCTGAAGCGTGATTTTTGCACTCACTGCGTCATCCGAAAATGATGTTTCCCAGCCGACGTCTCAGATTGACTGCATGGAACCTTGTCAGGCCTTGTATGAAATCGATGCATTGAGTGATAGCGTAAAAAAAGCGACACATCGGCTGAAAACGTGACACATCCACCCAGGAAGTGATTTTATGGATAAAGGGAAGTGATGTCATGAGTCCTGCATGCTGCAAACCCCTGCAAGTGTGAAGTTTTCATTTCCACTTTCAGTCACAGTTTTACTGAGCTTGGGAGTGGTTGTGTTTTGGCTGTGCTGCAGGGTGTGCTGGTGTTTTTGGAGCTGGTTTGTCATGTCTGCTGTCCCTGTCGTATCCCTTAAGTCATTTTTGTGCTAGTTTGTTGTCTATTGTTGTGTATTGTCCTGTATGCTGTCTGGTTTTTGTCTTCTGGTAGTTGTGGGTTTTTAGGATGTTCAGTTTTGTTTGGGTGTTTATCTTTGGGTGAGATCATGCCTGCGAAGGGTAGGGCTTGTCCCATGAGTGACCAGGAGTTTGGGAGCTTCCTGTGGCTGGTTACACATTACCTGCCGAATATAGTAGTCAGTGGGGGACGTGTGATCCAGGGCTATTCAATGAAGGTGCAGAAGCAACGGTGGTAGTGGGTACTCCAGCAGAAGCTGAGGCTATTTGGAGTGGTCTGGAGCATCCATCAGCTCAAACATCGCTGGGCGAATGTGGTTGGCAGGGAGCCCAACCTCCTCAGCTATGTTAGCATCAAAGTTGGTGGATCAGTTGGCAAGTACACATTATTTGTATGCTTTCCTATGTGTCTTATGTACCCATTGATAATTAGTATTAACATTAGGTATAGATCACATAACTTATGGCTCAATATAGCCATGCCCCATGCAAATAAGGGTAATGCTGTGGCATAGCACTGGCACGCTTTGTGCTCCAGTGCTATCTGTGACACTGAGTGGGCCACACAAGTGTCAATGTCTCTGTAGGTGATGTAAATGAGACCCAGGGAAGCATTGAACTGATGCACATTCCCGCAGCCCATCCAGTCAACTCATAAGATGACAGACCAGATAGTGTAGTTTAGCTCCAGAGGAGCTTATTTCACAACAAGCATTTGTCAGGTACAGTTATGATAGGCTGTTCCAGAACATATGTTACAGATAAAGGGGCTTATTTACAAGCCCCTTGCACTGTTGGGATATCATTTTTTATACTATCGAGCTTTGTAAATATGCTGCATAGTGATGTGCGGATGATCTGCCTTGGCATACCTCCCCTGGGTAGTCATGCATTATTGAGACCTGTCATAGCTTACACTGCATAGTTAACCTGTGAATGTGGCGAAACAAATATCACTTGTATTGAACAGCATTTCCTATGTAAAAGATATGGCTCCTTGATGCCCACTGTGGCTACGCTGTGTTTTGCACTGGCTTGGCTGGCTCCATACCTCTTAATGCATAGCAAATCGTACATGTTGCCTTCACATGGCCTCATGGAGGTGTTTTTGAGGAAACAGCCACTGGAGCTGCCCTTACATATAAGACTCCCATTGTACATGCCTCTTGTCTGAGAGTCCCAATGAATGTAAGAGGGGAGCCCACTCATATGGTGCTGTACCCAGCGGTTTGCTTGCCTGAATATAACACATTTGAACCTTTTCCATATGTGTTATTGTTCAGTTATGCTATTTCAAACTTAGGGATGCATGGAACATGTGTGAACAATATCATGTACTCAGCAGCACTGACAGCTACAGAACTCACCTTACTTAAGGAACCAGTACACATAATCTGTGATGTATGTAGCAGACCCATTTCCTGGTGTCAAAATTTAAGAGGGCATGGGTATAGCAATACCTTGCTGAGCATGGTATGTGAGTTATGTAGGTACAGAGACTCATCAAAGTCAGTTACCATAGTGACATTTAATAGTGATGAGGTTGATGAACTGGTTCCACAAATTGGCCTACAGGTGCATGTTTTTGCTTACCAGATGTATGTACACTTCCGCCTGCGCTACCGATGTGCATCATTCAGGCATGTCAATGGTGACATTTGATAACCTACAACCTGAAGGCTTAAATAGCCAACAGCTATGCATATGTACTGTGTTTCTGTTTTATATAATACAAGAGTTCTAATATTACTAATGTGTTTTAAATGTTATGTCTTGTAGGTTGACCCCCAGCACTTACAGTTGGTGAGGTAGATGGTTTCAAGGACCCCATCTTCACTTGTGAGTTCCTTCATCAATGCTAAATGCATAGTTCCAGGATTGAGGGTGATGTCAGATGCTGTGTGACTTGCCAAATTCAATGCTCATCCTTATCACAGATAAACTTCTGCATGATGATTGATAGGTCCAGAAAAGCAGATGCTAATTGTTGCACTTCTATGAGCATGTGACTACTGTAATGGAGAATACATTGCCAATCTCAAATGGACCACATGCTAGAGCCTTGACATTATCACAGTGGCAGACTATGTGAAAATATGTGGTAGTGGATACACATCTGAACATGGCTGTGGTTGTGAAGTATTCGGAATGCATGTCCATTGCACATGATATGATATTAGGAGCATGTAGAAAGCGGTGGAATGGTCCACCATGGACTTACAACAGTTCAGATAGGAGAGGTTTCATGTGCCTCTGTGTGATGTGAGGTACTTATTTAACGTCCATTGTTACATTTCATATCTGCCAATTGTTCAGAATAGTTAGCAATGAGCCCTGATAAGGTGTCTTTGCCATATCAGTTACACTATGGGCCTGATTCTGATGTCGGATGGATCGGTCAGGAACTGTAACCGAATGACGACCTGTCGTCTGTTAAAGACCTGCAAGTAGGATGAGACCGAACCCTGTTCGGTTGAATTACTATACCTTTCGGTGAGAGCATGCATTCTGAACATAATGCATGCACTCATTGAAAGAGCAGGGGTGCAGGGATCAACAGGAGGGCACTTTAGGTGCCCCCTAGGCCACCATTCAGCATCCACACACCCATAGGGGCCCTGCTGGGGGTCCCCAAAGACAGTTTCCCACTGCGACTGGCACAAAAGGCAGTGAGAAACTGTCATCCTACTCCCTCGGCCAGAAGGAGGTGACCTGGTGAGTACTGAAAAGTTTCCAGATGGCGGACAGGCTCTCCAAGTCGGATTCCTTTCTGACCGAGCCCATCAGAATGGCTAGGTTGGGAAGAAATCTGAACGGCACATTCGATGCAGGCAGGAGGGCTCCGACTGACGGTCGGAGCCCTAGCCCTTCCTGCCTGCATTGGAATATGCCCCTATGTTGTGAGACAATAGACATGCTTTGCAGACATTACACATCTCACTGTGGTGAATTTTAATGGAATAAAGGCCATTGCAGGATCCAGAAGGCACACTAATGTTCAGTAAAGGTGACGTGTGTACCATTCCATGGGTACCAAACAGCATTATTCCAAAGCATACTATATACTGACACAGTCATACCTAGATGTGCCAAGGTGTTGCAATTGCATTGTGCATCAATTGCTGTGCCTTTGTAATTTGGCCTTAGTAAATCTTATATGCTAGATAAAAGGCATGTGTATGCTCACCCTAAGCTACAAGATGAATTTAGGCTGTAGGGGCTGCTACTTTAGATGTGTTGAAAATAATATTGCTTCATGATGTTTGGACCAGTTCCTAGTCACCCTTTAACTGACAGTTTTCCTCTTTGCTTAAACAGAAAACATGACCCCAGAGCAGCTGAGGAAGCATAACCTCAGAAAGGAGCGTTACTTCCACATTCAAAGAGTTGCTAAGGCACACAGGGCCATGAGAAAAACTACACAAAGAGGAGAAGGATCAGGGTAAGTGAAAAGTCTTTCCTTTAGGGCCACCAACAATAAGTAAGAGAAACTCAGGAAAAGATGGATGGGCAGGCCAAGGTAACTCGAAGGCATCGGTATCAAGCACTTCCATCAGTGTCCCATCCTAACCAACTGGCTCCATACCTCAGACCACTGGAGGGGCCAACTCAATTGATTAGTTAGTGTAGGTTAGGTAGTTTTCATAATTGTAATTTTTTTATTAACATTATGAGGTCGATTCCGATCCAGGTCGGACAGCTCTCCGAGAGCTGTCCGTAGCCTTACCGTGCGACCGACCCGTACCCGGAGCCGGTCTGTCCTGTTGATGAAGTACGATGCGCATAACTGCCAAAATCCCGACCGACACGTAGGCCGTGACACAAGCTCCATTCTCCGCCTGAGTCGTAAGTCCTAACGCCAAACCGAGTCGCCCGGAAGCAGTATCCATAGCAGTTCCCGCCCTGACAAGTACGATACGTACTTCCTACGCGCCGGACGAGCCACCACGTACGGCACGTCACAGCATCTGGAAAAGAAGCATATCAGCTACGATTCGCGCCACAACTCAATCCACGGCTACGAGACGGACCAGCTTGCAACAGGTACGAGACGGAGCAACAAGCAGCGTGTACGAGATGAACACATCATGAATTCCATCGCGCAGGTCATACCAGTACTCTACATCTATGACCGGATCAGGAACAGACGCGGACGGCGCAGACGGTAAGTCAGACACCTACCACACAAACAAACATCAAGTACCCGCAAAATGGCACACACACACAGGAGAACCACATCCTGGCCACTAACAACAGGCCACCATAGGGGTTGTATGGCCAGCACCTCTACCACCCCCACCCATAGAGGACCTGTTGCCCAGCACTACTGCCACCCCACCCATAGTGGACCTGTTGCCCATCGACCCTGCCACCCCCACTGATAGGAGACCTGTTGCCCAGCACTACTGCCACCCCCACCCATAGGGGATCTGTTGCCCATCACCCCTGCCACCCCACTCAAAGGGGACCTGTTGCCAATCACTATTGCCACCCCCACCCAAAGGGGACCTTATGCCCATCACCCCTGCCACCCCCACTCATAGGGGACCTGTTGCCCATCACCCCTGCCACCACCACTCATAGGGCTTATGTTGCCCAGCACCACTGCCACCCCCACCCATAGGAAATCTGTTGCCCATCACCCCTGCCACCCCCACTCATAGGGGACCTGTTGCCCAGCACTACTGCCACCCCCACCCATAGTGGACCTGTTGCCCATCACCCCTGCCACCCCCACTCATAGGGGACCTGTTGCCCAGCACTACTGCCATCCCCACCCATAGGGCGTATGTTGCCCATCACCCCTGCCACCCCCACTCATAGGAGACCTGTTGCCCATCACCCCTGCCACCAGCACTCATAGGGCTTATGTTGCCCAGCGCTACTGCCACCCCCACCCATAGGGGACCTGTTGCCCATCACCCCTGCCACCCTCACTCATAGGGGACCTGTTGCCAAGCACTACTGCCACCCCCACCCATAGGGGACCTGTTACCCATCACCCCTGCCACCCCCACTCATAGGGACCTGTTGCCCAGCACTACTGCCACCTCCACTCATAGGGGACCTGTTGCCCATCACCCCTGCCACCACCACCCATAGGGGACCTATTGCCCAGCACTACTGCCACCCCCACCCATAGGGCTTTTGTTGTCCATCACCCCTGCCACCCCACTCATAGGGGACCTGTTGCCCATCACCCCTGCCACCCCCACCCATAGTGGACCTGTTGCCCTTCACCCCTGCCACCACCACTCATAGGGCTTATGTTGCCCAGCACTACTGCCACCCCCACCCATAGGGCTTATGTTGCCCATCACCCCTGCCACCCCCACTCATAGGGGACCTGTTGCCCATCACCCGTGCCACCCCCACTCATAGGGTTTATGTTGCCCATTACCCCTGCCACCCCCACCCATAGTGGACCTGTTGCCCATCACCCTGCCACCCCCTCTCATAGGGGACCTGTTGCCCAGCACTACTGCCACCCCCACCCATAGGGCTTATGTTGCCCATCACCCCTGCCACCCCCACTCATAGGGGACCTGTTTCCCATCACTACTGCCACCACCACCCATAGGGGACCTGTTGCCCATCACCCCTTCCACCCCCACTAATAGGGGACCTGTTGCCCAGCACTACTGCCACCCCCACCCATAGGGGACCTGTTACCCATCACCCCTGCCACCCCCACTCATAGGGACCTGTTGCCCAGCACTACTGTCACCCCCACTCATAGGGGACCAGTTGCCCATCACCCCTGCCACCACCACCCATAGGGGACCTATTGCCCAGCACTACTGCCACCCCCACCCATAGGGCTTTTGTTGTCCATCACCCCTGCCACCCCACTCATAGGGGACCTGTTGCCCATCACCCCTGCCACCCCCACCCATAGTGGACCTGTTGCCCTTCACCCCTGCCACCACCACTCATAGGGCTTATGTTGCCCAGCACTACTGCCACCCCCACCCATAGGGCTTATGTTGCCCATCACCCCTGTCACCCCCACTCATAGGGGACCTGTTGCCCATCACCCGTGCCACCCCCACTCAAAGGGTTTATGTTGCCCATTACCCCTGCCACCCCCACCCATAGTGGACCTGTTGCCCATCACCCATGCCACCCCCTCTCATAGGGGACCTGTTGCCCAGCACTACTGTCACCCCCACCCATAGGGCTTATGTTGCCCATCACCCCTGCCACCCCCACTCATAGTGGACCTGTTGCCCATCACTACTGCCACCACCACCCATAGGGCTTATGTTGCCCATCACCCCTGCCGCCCCCACTCTTAGGGGACCTGTTGCCCATCACCCCTGCCACCCCCACCCATAGTGGACCTGTTAGACCTGGCACCTTGGCGTGAGTTTCCCTTCCACTTTTTGATGGTGTGCCTCGACTGTTTTGCTGGTGTTGTCCGCTCAGGGCACTGCGCCACGGCTAATCCGTGCCGCAGTGCAAGTGCTCCCTAAGTAAAGTGTACCTGTAATTGATGTCCATGATTGGTTTATTGGATTCACTGTCAGTCCCCAGTAAAGTGCACCAGGGGTGCCAGGGCTTGTGAATGCCAATGCTGCTGGTGGGCTTGCAGCGCTGGTTGCGCCACCCACGGAAGCGGCCTTGTAAAGTGTGTCTAGGGTCTGCCACCGCAGACCCTGTGCGCGGTCCGGGACCGTCGCGCTGACTGCGCAAGTGCCCCCACTTGCCAGTCCCTAAACCTTCCCTTACCTACATATTAGCCACCCCTCTGGTAGGCCCGAGGGCAGGGTGCATTGTAGGCATAAGGTAGGACATGCCCTGATGTGTGTGGCATGTCTTAGTAGTGAATTACAGCCTTGTCGTTTTTCACTATTGGAGGCTACCTGCTCTCCATAGGCCAGAATGGGCTGCCGGGGTCACGCCAACGCTGTGACCCCAGTGGACTCAGAGAGCATGGTAGAGTGTCAAGTTTGGTATGCCTGAACTCAGAATAATAAAATACTTCTTGTAGTCAAGTTTATTTTAGTATCCTGGGTTTGTAAATACTACTTTTAGAAAGTTAGTATTTACTGACCTGACCATCTCAGTCCGCCTCTGCTGTGTGTATGTGTTCTGCCTGGCAACAGTAAGGAGCAGGGTGGGGGGATCCCCAGAGACAGGTTGGCTGCCAGGTGGTGGGTAGAGAGATTACACCTGGATGGGTGGGAGGAGTACACCTTGACTCTTGAATAGACCTGTGCTCTGCCACCACAAAGCCGGCGCCACCCCCTGTGGGGCGGCTGATGTCTCTGCTCTGCTGCTGAAAGGAAAGAGCAGAGTCACCATAACCGAGTGCTCCAGAACTGGACTGAGCCAGGCCTAGGCCCCCTGGCGCTAAAGAACAAAAGAATTGGTGTATAAAAGTAGGAGCCTGGCTCCTAAGAAATCAGAATCCTGTTTACCACAAAGGACCTCTGCCCGACTAGAAGGAGAAGAAGACGCCGGAGGAGCTGGCCTGCTGCTTGCCTTGCTGAGAGAGGAGAGGAAGAGACTTACTGAAAAGACTTTGCTACTTTGTGCTTGAACATTCTCCAAGGGCTTGATCTGAGCTTGCCCCCTGAACTGAACCCCAGGAACAGTGGGTTCTCTGTGCTTCTTGCTCGTCCTCCAATTCGAGCCGTGTGTGCATCCCGCTGGAAAAGAGACTGCGCCCCTCATCGCCCCTCCTAGGGCCGTGACACTCAGAAGCTCGCCTGCCTCCAACCCGTGAGAGCCCCGCTCTGTCCCGAGCCGCTCTCTGTCCCCGGGCCAGGCCGCCTGCATCCCTGTCACCGCCTGCTACTGGAGCGCGCTGACCGCGCTATCACCCCTCCTGCCGGAAGCCGTCCGACGACTGTGATCTACGCCGGGTCACCCAGCTGCACTGACTGTGCCCTGTGGCCCCGCTTCGCTATCCTCGGACATCTCAGGCCGCGCCGCCCCCGCTGTGGAGACCCTCCGGCACCGCCGTGCTAAAGGGTCGCGGGCCGCGCCTGCCTACTTGCCCACACCTGCTGATTGAGGACCCAAGAACACTTCCCAAGCTGAGAGTCGCACCGACCTGTGCCGACTCTCCACATCACGAAAGAAGTTCCAGTATCGGGCTCGGGGCCCGCAACGCCTTATTTCCCCGTTCCCAGGAGTCGATCCCTGTGAGTACTGGAACTACAAGTAAAGAGACTACAAAGTATCCATTTGAAACAACGAACCAAGAACATTTGCCTGCTGTATAACTTGGTGGCCTAGCGAAAACGTTATTGGTCTTGTGATAAGTCTGTTGAGATATATATACCGTATTTTTACATAAAGAAGCGTATTTTTATATATATCCAAGCCTGGTGTCCGTTTCTGGGGGGATTGATGTATTTACTGTGTGTATGATTGTAAGTGCTTAACCAACAACGCCTGAGGAATCGCCTTGGCTGCTCACGCCACGCACCTAGAGGGTGAGCAAGGGTCATTCGCGAGGGGTTATCCTGCGCCCTGACGTGGAGGAGAGGGTTCCTGCTTGACACAAGGGCAACCTTGCGCCAACCAGAGATCCCCGACTCTAACATTGTTGGCAGCGGTTGGGATTTCGGATTTGCACTTGTAATTTGCATACAGTGAATTATTAATCACCAGATAGTGAGAGCAGACCAAATAACGCAGCCACAGGTTTAACTTTGTTGAGACATCTGCCATTACTGCAACCATGCCTGGCTCACACTCCGCTGGGAGAGCACTCTCTGTGATTTCTGGAATCGATGAGGTGGATTGGGAGAGACTGGAAGGCTACACGATGGAGCAATTGAAAGGCTACAGTGTACAATTCAGAGTCCCCCATGCTGGATGCAAGAGGAAGCCCCAGTACACCAAGGCGTTGAGAGCCTGGAAGGAGTCACGAGACCTACGGAATGCGGGGGACATCGTTCCACCCGACAACCTTGAGGAGCCCAGCAGAGTCCGGTCACCAGAGGAGCTGGCAGACAGGGCAGCAGACAGGGCGCATGCAATGGAGATGGCAAAGTTGGCAGGACAGATGGAAATGGAAAAGCAGAAGTTGGCCCTGGAGGCACAACAACGCCAAATGGATCATGATATCAGATTGAAGGAGTTGGAGCTGAAGGCGAAAAGTTTGGACACCGCTCCTTCTGGTGGCAGCACTCCACCAGCGCAGGTAGAGTCCAAGGTGTACATCCCCAAAGATGTAGTAAAGGAGTATTTCAGAAAGGATGACATAGGGCAGTGGTTTAGGGCCTACGAGGTGGCCATGTCCTCACACCGGGTCCCTGAGAAAGACTGGGGAGCGGGGTTGTGGGGAAGGTTCCTTGCTGAAGGGCGTGACACACTGTTAGATTTACCCTTAGATCTCCAAACCTCATACCCCCATATGAAGGAAGCTTTAATGACCAGGTATGGGTTAACTCCTGAGCTATATAGACAGAGGTTCAGGGAGACCAAGAAGATCCCTGAGAGTACGTATGTGGAATATGTGACCTTTTTCTGCAGAGCGCTGGATGGTTGGGTGAAGGGTAGCAAAGTGAGTGATTATCAAGGGCTGCTTGATTTAATTGCATGGGAGCACTTGTCCAGTCAATGTTTTCCTGAGCTACGCCAGCACCTGATTGATAGCAAGCTGTCCAACCCGAGGAAGCTTGCTGAGGAGGCGGACCGCTGGCTCAGCACCAGGGTCCACAAGGGTCAAGTGGGAGACTCCGCCAAAGGTGGGCAGGGTCCCCAGCAGAAGAGTGGGGGGGACAAGGGTAAACAGAAGGGGTTCCAAAAAGGCCCCCAAAGTAATTCCCAAGGGAACCAGCAGAAGGGTTCTCAGCCTCCCCCACCCCCGCAGCAGAACGGGGCCCCGACAGGTAGACCTGTTCCAAAGGGGCCCTTCAATTGTTATAAGTGTGGTGATCCGGGTCACATTGCCTCTGATCCTAAGTGTCGCCTGTTTGGTAAGACCGCACCCACTGGTGCTCCACCCCGGCAAGTAGCTAGTGTTAACTTTGGGGAGGAAGTAGCAGTCCAGGAGGGTGGGGGTCCCGGGCAGATGACCCTAGTCTCGCTAGGAGACAGTGAGATGGTCCCTGTAACCTACCTACCCTCTAACACTAAGAAATATGGGCAGGTGGTGACCATCAATGGAAAGAAGGTTGAGGCTCTTAGAGATACAGGAGCCAGCGTGACCTCGGTGAGGCAACACCTGGTGTCTCAAGAGCAGATTGTACCCAATGCCTACTGTAGGGTTGTCAATGCTGACAACGTAGAGAGTCGTTGTCCAATGGCTCAAGTTCCCTTTGAGTGGGGGGAGGTCTCTGGTACTCTACAAGTCGCTGTGAGAACTGACATGCCTGTAGACTGTCTGCTAGGGAACGACCTGGAGAGTTCCCCTTGGGAAAAGGTGGAGAAGACCACGCATCTGAGGATGGTGGGTCTACCCGACTGGGCGTGCGTGACCACCCGGTCCATGGCAGCCAGTAGGGGTGTTGAGAGGGTCCTGGAACCTGAGGGAGAGGTCCAGGGACCGGCCTTAGGGAGAAGGCGCAGGAGGCGCGGGAAACCGGCCCCCGAAGTTCCCACGGCCCAGGAGGAAGTAGACCCTGAGGGGGATGCTCTGGAGCCTACCGGGGAACAGATTGCCGAACTGGGAGATCTGCCTGAGCTGACCCATTGGCAGCAAGAAGGAGGTCCCTCCAGGGAGGAATTCTGCAGGGAGCAGAAAGAATGCCCTTCTCTCGTAGGTATGCGGCAACAGGCTGCAGACCAGGCCAATGGTGTTCAGGCCAAAACCCACTACGTGTACTGGGAGAGTGACCTCCTGTATTCCGAGCCTAAGGCTGCTGAACCTGGGTCAGCCCGTGTGCTGGTGGTACCCCAGAAGTTCAGAACCTTCCTACTGGGGCTGGCTCACGATGTGCCTTTAGCAGGACATTTGGGGATGGACAAGACCTATGACAGGCTTGTCACCCACTTTTACTGGCCCCAAATGCACAAGAATTCCGATTCCTACTGCAGAACCTGTCAGACTTGCCAGGCAAGTGGTAAGAGCGGAGGGAAGCACAAGGCTCCTCTGCAACCTTTCCCTGTGGTCGGTACGCCATTCCAACGAGTGGGTATTGACATTGTGGGGCCTCTGGACCCCAAGACAGCCCTGGGCAACAGGTTCATCCTGGTCTTGGTGGACCATGCCACCCGGTACCCTGAAGCCATCCCTCTGAGGACAGTGACGGCCCCCGTGGTGGGACGGGCACTGATGGGGATTTTCTCCCGAGTGGGATTCCCTCTAGAGGTGGTGAGCGACAGGGGGACCAATTTCATATCCACATATATGAAATCCCTGTGGAAGGAGTGTGGGGTAACTTACAAGTTCACCACTCCTTACCATCCCCAAGGAAATGGGTTGGTTGAGAGATTCAACCGAACCCTCAAAGGCATGATCATGGGCCTGGACGGTCCAATGAGGCGTAAGTGGGACGTCCTCTTGCCATGCCTGCTCTTCGCTTACCGAGAGGTGCCACAGAAGTCTCTAGGGTTCAGCCCCTTTGAGCTTCTGTATGGTCACCCGGTAAGAGGACCTCTGAGTTTGGTGAAGGAAGGCTGGGAGCAATCTCCCAGGAAACCTCCCCAGAATGTATATAGTTACATGCTGGCCTTCCGAAACCAGACTCGGCGTTTCAGGCAACTTGCTGAGGCAAATCTGGAAGCCAGCCAGGAGGAGATGAAGCGGTGGTACGACCGGAATGCCACTCTGGTAGAGCTTCAACCTGGACAAAAGGTGTGGGTCTTGGCCCCAGTGGAGCCGTGTGCACTTCAGGATAAGTGGACAGGTCCATTTGAGGTTGTGGAGCGCAAAAGTCCTATCACCTACTTGGTGGACATGCAGACTCCCAGGAACCCTTTGAGGGTCCTACATGTTAACCGCCTTAAGCCCCACTTAGAGAGGACCGAAGTGGGCATGCTGCTGGCCACTGATGATGGAATGGAAGAGGAGACCGAGCCTCTTCCCGACCTCTTAGTGGCCTCTGAGAAAGATGGGTCAGTGGAAGGAGTTAACCTCTCACCCTCCCTGACGCCCGAACAACAGGAAGATTGCCGCCACTTGCTGGGACAATTTTCCGACCGATTCTCCCTGGTTCCTGGTGTCACAGATTGGTGCGTCCATGATGTGGACACAGGAGACAGCTTACCTGTAAAGCACAAGGCTTACAGGGTAACTGACAGGGTCAGAGCCTGCATTAAGGAGGAGGTCTCCAAAATGCTTGCGCTAGGGGTGGTTGAGTCCTCCAGCAGTCCTTGGTCCAGCCCCGTGGTCTTGGTCCCCAAAGCTGCTGCGCCGGGAGCCACACCTGAACTCCGGTTCTGTGTGGACTACAGAGGACTCAATTCAGTCACGAAGACTGACGCGCACCCCATCCCCAGAGCTGATGAGCTCATTGATCGGCTGGGGGCTGCCCGGTTCCTCAGCACGTTTGATTTAACGTCTGGGTACTGGCAGATCGCCTTGACCGATGGGGCCAAAGAGAGGTCAGCATTCTCTACACCAGATGGGCACTTCCAGTTCCGAGTCATGCCATTTGGGATGAAGAATGCCCCTGCCACCTTTCAGAGGTTGGTCAACCAGGTACTGGTTGGGCTGGATGCGTTCAGTGCCGCCTACCTGGATGACATCGCAGTGTTCAGTGCCACCTGGCCTGAACACCTGCGCCACCTCTGGGAAGTGTTGATGGCGCTGCGCCGAGCAGGCCTCACGATCAAGGCAAGCAAGTGCCAGATCGGGCAGGGTTCCGTGGTGTACTTGGGACACCAAGTGGGGAGTGGCAAGGTGGCACCCTTGCAACCCAAAATCGAGACCATCCTGGCTTGGGAACCCCCCAAGACGCAGACCGCAGTGAGGGCCTTCCTGGGGCTCACTGGGTACTACAGGAGGTTTGTCAAGGGCTATGGAACGATCGTTGCCCCCTTGACAGAGCTGACTTCGAAGAAGCAGCCCAGGAACGTGATTTGGACTGACACCTGTCAGAAAGCTTTCGACACCCTGAAGACTGCCATGTGCACGGCGCCCGTGCTCTTGGCCCCCGACTTCTCCAAGGAATTCCTAGTCCAGACAGACGCTTCAGAGCATGGTGTAGGGGCTGTTCTCTCACAGATGACTGAGGAGGGCTGGGACCAACCCGTAGCCTTCATCAGTAGGAGGTTACTTCCACGGGAAAGTAGGTGGAGTGCAATTGAGCGAGAAGCATTTGCTGTGGTCTGGGCGCTGAAGAAGCTAAGACCCTACTTGTTTGGGTCTCACTTCCGGGTTCAGACGGACCACAGGCCCCTCAGATGGTTGATGCAAATGAGGGGTGAAAACCCGAAGCTGTTGAGGTGGTCCATCTCCCTACAGGGTATGGACTTTACGGTGGAACACCGTCCTGGTACAGATCACGCCAACGCTGACGGTCTGTCCAGGTATTTCCGCCTTAGTGACGAGGAACCCCCTGGGCAAGGGTAGTTCTCCCCACATTTCAGCTGGAGGGGACACGTGTTAAACCTGGCACCTTGGCGTGAGTTTCCCTTCCACTTTTTGATGGTGTGCCTCGACTGTTTTGCTGGTGTTGTCCGCTCAGGGCACTGCGCCACGGCTAATCCGTGCCGCAGTGCAAGTGCTCCCTAAGTAAAGTGTACCTGTAATTGATGTCCATGATTGGTTTATTGGATTCACTTTCAGTCCCCAGTAAAGTGCACCAGGGGTGCCAGGGCTTGTGAATGCCAATGCTGCTGGTGGGCTTGCAGCGCTGGTTGCGCCACCCACGGAAGCGGCCTTGTAAAGTGTGTCTAGGGTCTGCCACCGCAGACCCTGTGCGCGGTCCGGGACCGTCGCGCTGACTGCGCAAGTGCCCCCACTTGCCAGTCCCTAAACCTTCCCTTACCTACATATTAGCCACCCCTCTGGTAGGCCCGAGGGCAGGGTGCATTGTAGGCATAAGGTAGGACATGCCCTGATGTGTGTGGCATGTCTTAGTAGTGAATTACAGCCTTGTCGTTTTTCACTATTGGAGGCTACCTGCTCTCCATAGGCCAGAATGGGCTGCCGGGGTCACGCCAACGCTGTGACCCCAGTGGACTCAGAGAGCATGGTAGAGTGTCAAGTTTGGTATGCCTGAACTCAGAATAATAAAATACTTCTTGTAGTCAAGTTTATTTTAGTATCCTGGGTTTGTAAATACTACTTTTAGAAAGTTAGTATTTACTGACCTGACCATCTCAGTCCGCCTCTGCTGTGTGTATGTGTTCTGCCTGGCAACAGTAAGGAGCAGGGTGGGGGGATCCCCAGAGACAGGTTGGCTGCCAGGTGGTGGGTAGAGAGATTACACCTGGATGGGTGGGAGGAGTACACCTTGACTCTTGAATAGACCTGTGCTCTGCCACCACAAAGCCGGCGCCACCCCCTGTGGGGCGGCTGATGTCTCTGCTCTGCTGCTGAAAGGAAAGAGCAGAGTCACCATAACCGAGTGCTCCAGAACTGGACTGAGCCAGGCCTAGGCCCCCTGGCGCTAAAGAACAAAAGAATTGGTGTATAAAAGTAGGAGCCTGGCTCCTAAGAAATCAGAATCCTGTTTACCACAAAGGACCTCTGCCCGACTAGAAGGAGAAGAAGACGCCGGAGGAGCTGGCCTGCTGCTTGCCTTGCTGAGAGAGGAGAGGAAGAGACTTACTGAAAAGACTTTGCTACTTTGTGCTTGAACATTCTCCAAGGGCTTGATCTGAGCTTGCCCCCTGAACTGAACCCCAGGAACAGTGGGTTCTCTGTGCTTCTTGCTCGTCCTCCAATTCGAGCCGTGTGTGCATCCCGCTGGAAAAGAGACTGCGCCCCTCATCGCCCCTCCTAGGGCCGTGACACTCAGAAGCTCGCCTGCCTCCAACCCGTGAGAGCCCCGCTCTGTCCCGAGCCGCTCTCTGTCCCCGGGCCAGGCCGCCTGCATCCCTGTCACCGCCTGCTACTGGAGCGCGCTGACCGCGCTATCACCCCTCCTGCCGGAAGCCGTCCGACGACTGTGATCTACGCCGGGTCACCCAGCTGCACTGACTGTGCCCTGTGGCCCCGCTTCGCTATCCTCGGACATCTCAGGCCGCGCCGCCCCCGCTGTGGAGACCCTCCGGCACCGCCGTGCTAAAGGGTCGCGGGCCGCGCCTGCCTACTTGCCCACACCTGCTGATTGAGGACCCAAGAACACTTCCCAAGCTGAGAGTCGCACCGACCTGTGCCGACTCTCCACATCACGAAAGAAGTTCCAGTATCGGGCTCGGGGCCCGCAACGCCTTATTTCCCCGTTCCCAGGAGTCGATCCCTGTGAGTACTGGAACTACAAGTAAAGAGACTACAAAGTATCCATTTGAAACAACGAACCAAGAACATTTGCCTGCTGTATAACTTGGTGGCCTAGCGAAAACGTTATTGGTCTTGTGATAAGTCTGTTGAGATATATATACCGTATTTTTACATAAAGAAGCGTATTTTTATATATATCCAAGCCTGGTGTCCGTTTCTGGGGGGATTGATGTATTTACTGTGTGTATGATTGTAAGTGCTTAACCAACAACGCCTGAGGAATCGCCTTGGCTGCTCACGCCACGCACCTAGAGGGTGAGCAAGGGTCATTCGCGAGGGGTTATCCTGCGCCCTGACGTGGAGGAGAGGGTTCCTGCTTGACACAAGGGCAACCTTGCGCCAACCAGAGATCCCCGACTCTAACAGGACCTGTTGCCCATCACCCCTGCCACCCCCACCCATAGGATTGGTGATGCGCCACACATCCATCATACTCCAACATTAGGTATGTCAGCAAAATACATCCCCCCTAACATCATGATAACAGTGTTTAGTCTGTGACAAATGCCCACAACAGAGATTATGACTTCGAACATACAATGTAACTACCATCACATGTGTGACCAAAAAATGAGTGTGGCCTACACAAGGCAAGCATCACTATAGCACTGTGTCAATGTAAAAATAACACCCCCTCACTGTGTAGAACACAAGTTAAGTGTGGGGTTCCAAACTGCAGCAAATGTCGAGCATTGTGGTGATGGGGTCTAAACCCCCCTCATCACAGTGACCAAAAGGTAAGTATCATCATGATCAAAGCTGCAAATGCCAAACAGCATGTATGATTTCCGGTCCCAACACATGAAACACGTTTGGGGCAAGTAGTGGTTGTGTCCCATACCCACAGAGATGTGGTGAGGCTAACAGTGCTGTGAAAACATAACATACTCTCGGCCATGTGCAGACAAGCACCACACATGGAGGCTTACATTGCATACAGTGTACAATGACACAAAAGCAGAAGTGACCATCACAAAGCATACACACATCTCGAAAATAGACACACAAATCAAAACAACCTGTGTAGACTGTAGGTGTCAGGTCACAAATTCCCATTCCATGGCAGCAATGGCACCTAACACCCAGGATGAATGTGCACAATGAAGTGATATGACTCACAGGGACAGCAGGGTAAATCACAAAAACAACATCCAGACAATGGCCCACAACAGCAATACCAATGCACTGGTGCAGATTCACAGACACAAACAGGCAACCTCACACTGCACATCTGACACAACATGTGTGTGTGTCTGTCTCAGTATCCCCAGGCAACTACACAACACATGAGAGGGGCTTAACCACAGTGAGACAGATGTGGACACAGTGCCATACAAAAGTAACCCATCATTGGGACCCCCTTAGTGGGCAATCAGGCATTGTGAGATGAGAGGGAGCACAACAGACACATGTGACACAAGCTGGAATGAACACAAACGCAAACAGCAAGAGACTGACACACTACAGCACTACCCCCAGGGACCAGACATTGGGTTGACACAAGCATGCATGACACCTCCACTGTGATGACAAAGGTAGATGTCGTACAAACTGTGAAACCCAGACATGTGTCCTGTGCCACAAATGTACATCGCATCTACACAAAGACAAATCACTCAGAATTGCCCTTCATCCATGGACAAACGGGAGCTAGGGGCCCATCCATGCAAACATTTACATCAGTCCACCCTCAACACCACACACCCTGAAGTGCACCAATGTGCATCTGTGGAGCACAAATGGACAGGTGACATTGCACATCCACCCATGACAAGCACAGGAATGTTGGGAGGAACTAAGGTGCACAGACTCATCACACAAGGACAGTTTACAACCCTGGTGAATGACAGACATATTGCACAGTATGCGGTACATGGCCATGATGTCAAAGCTCACGTAACCTTCAGAATACCTGCCACAGTCCCAAGACAATGCAGAAGCCAAGGAGAACCACAAGGCACACATGCTGACACCTGCAAACATTGCAGCCCAGAATCGGACAAGTGGGAGCAGTCACACACACATACACATGTCTCAATCACTGAAAGGTACCACTTAAGGACAACTACATGAAATTGCAAACAAACAAGTGCCTTGGGGACCCCTGACTGTGTCCCATCTGCGTCTGACAACATCATCACAACTCAGAACTGACAAATCCCAATGATGAAACACCAATTAACAGTAGTGTGTCATGCACTCACACATCCGGTAGCCCATGGCAAAGTTGTGGGATGAACACAGTAACACTCAGCAAGCATAAACAACAGGAACATATCAAGGGAACACTGCCTGTGTATGAAAAGGGATGTGGACACACAGACACATGCTCACACAACACACACCATGGGCCCAGACTATGTCACGGAACAACACACTTACTTGAGGGGACCCAACTCCTGTGTAAGCCCAGCTGTGCCAAACATAGTCACAGCACTTCTCAGTCATGTCAGCAGAACACTTGGTCATTCAGCCATCAGTTACCACACAATGAAGGCTCTGGTCGCAATAGCCTGGGTACGGGAGTCTCCCTTAAGTCATCTGCACAAATTCAACACATATGTACAGCAAGTTGCACAGAGGACCCAGTTGCTCCTACACCAATGATGCCCACACCTGTAGGTCCAGTGGTGATGCACCCAAGGTCTGGGGAATAGACAAATTGGACAATGGGAGGCACATCATATGTGCATGTGTGCAAGCCACAGATGTGACCATGATAATGAAATGTACACAGAGATGTCCACAAATTGTTGATCATGATGACACACCCAGTTAGCTGCAAAGGATGACATGGATACCGACCAGAATAGGATACATATCTCATGGACCACATGGAGTACCTCACATCAACACCTCAGTATTCAACATTGGAAATCAAGCATTACAGGTGCAAGGCCATGCTAAACATCATCAACCTAATGTACAGCTAAATCAAGTTCACAAGGATAAAGAAAAAAGCTTTATTCAGCAGATGAAAATGTAAACGTCCGTTCAAAAAAAAGGCCAATGGCCAGTCCATTATCAAATGACAAGGAGTGAACTTGAGTGACAACTGTCACACGTTGCTTGCCTGCACTGCTAAGGACAGGGCACATCCCCTCGGAGGGGCATACATGGGGGCAGGCCAGGCACCGCAGGGCCTGGATCAGGGTGCAGCCAAAGGAGGTAGTGAAGGGGTGGTGGATGTAGGAGAGTCACTTGCAACTGCAGTGGAGCAGACTGGAGTGGTGGATGCAGTCACAACTGTGGGGCACAAGTCAGATGGGGTGGGTGCCGTCACAAATGCAGTAGGCAGGTCAGATGGAGTGGATTGGGTCCCCACTGCAGTGCCCAAGTCAGACGGGGTGGTCATGGACTCCACTGCAATGCCTAAATCCATGGGAGCGGAATGGGGTGCAGGTGAGGTCGGAAGGACAGAGGGGGGAACATGGTCCCCACAACAGTGGCACTAACCATCTGACCAGGTGTGGAGGAGCAAGTGGTAGGGGGGAGGGCCTCATCATTTTGGAAATGGTGTATCTGTGGGTGGGGGAATCCAGGGCAGGGTGTGACGGGGGAACCTCTGGAGTGGTGGCCTTGGGGATGGAGGACCGCAACTTTGACGTGGAGCTGCGGGGTGGGGGTGGGGTCTTGCTCTTCCGGATCCAGGGGGACTTGCGAGTGGGGGACTCAGTCTGACTGTGCCTGGGGGAGGGTGTCCGGGTGTGAGGGGCACTCCCCTCTGTGTGTGGGGACTTCCTCTTCCCCTGGTAATCTGGATCTGCTGGGTCGGTGAGGAAGAGGCCAAGGTCACCGAGGAAGAGCTTCTGTGGAGATGGGGTTGCAGGTGAGGCAAGGGAAGGGGGCTGGGAGGGAGAGGTTTCAGAGGACTGCAGAATGGTTGTGGATGACTGTGTGTGTGTCTGCAAACCATCCCCTGTGAGTGTGGTATTAGACCCCTGCGCTTGCTTGTGTGTACGTCTAGACCTTGGTTTGGGTGTTTGGGTGCTGCCCGTGTCTGTGGCTTTGTGAGAATGTGCAGGTGTGTGTGTGCTTGGGACAGGTAGGGTGCTAGGAATCGTGAGTGGTGCAGGGGTAGGAGGGGTGTGGGACTGTTGGAGGAGGGACACTGCTGCCATCAGGGAGGAGGCCACAGACTAATTGGTCCTCTGTAGGGCAGACATGCCCGATGAAATGCCCAACATGAACGACACCAGTTGGGTCAACAGACTGGTGTGTGCATGGAGGACACTCAGCATTGATGTCTGCCCTACATGGATCTGTCTAAGTAAGTCCACAGACTCCTCAATCAGGGCATCAGGGGACACAGGGGCAGGGGGTGCGGTGCCTGGCACAAAGGAGACATGCTCCCGAACACGGGAGACTCCACGGACCTCTGGGATGGGAGCCGATGGGAGGGTGGTGATGGTGGTAGTGGGGGTGGGGGCGGTGGCAGGGACAGCCTCACTAGCTTGGGTTTTGTGGCTGCTGACACCCGCCTCCACAAGGGAGTCATCCTCTGAGCTGCTGTGGCCCTCAGCTCGGGTGGATGGTGCTGAGGACTCCTCAGTGTGGCTCCACTCGCCCTCCGTGCCACTGGGTACCCCTGACTCCTCTCCTTCTGTCCCAGTCAGGCTCTGTGGCTCCTCCTGGTCCGTGGAGCTGTCACCTCCTGTGGCCGTGGATGTATCTGGATACAAACAGGAAGAAAGAGAACAACATCAGTCACCTGCACTGACTGCACACATCACAGTGAGTACATCACATCACAGGGCAAGGCCTGGCATCATCAGCTGAACACTGCTCAAAGTGCCAACACTGTTTAGAATAAGCCAATTGTCATTCTCACCATCAACCATGGCACACATATCCCTCCTGGACTTGCACCCATATGTCTGTTGCATGTTGGATGCTAATACTCCAATGTGCCAACATGCACCACCCACACATTTGTTGGACATGCAAGTGAACATGTAGGAGTATGTCACTATACAAACAGCACATCTCTTGCCACTGAGAAAGTACAGGTGCCCGGATGAAGGGATGGGAAGAGACTCATTTCACATGCTTGTGATGCATTCCAGCAACACACACTATGATGTTCACATGTCCTGATAGTCAATGCCACACTTGGGTGCATGGTGCACACTTGAACACAATGCAGGATCACTCATAGCAAGTTAAATACCATGGCACTGGCATGCCTGGAAAGTCAGTCAACACTGTCTCCTGTCACAGGGGCAGGGCATCCAGACAACAACAGTATGCACTGTGTCACAATCATAGCTCAGGGGTAAATCAAACTCTGCTAATGACAAGTGCACTTGCCCATCCCCTGCAAACAACATATCCAGGACCCAGAAGACACCACATTATGCAAATCAGACATATGAGTCTCTGCGAACACAACTCCCTGTACATTAGCACATCACAGTCTGCTATGCATGTAACCCAGCTGCCTGAAGTGCACAGTTGCATACACCATTGTGCGATGTCAAATGATCACACACCTATATGTCACACAGGTCTTGTCTCTCACAGTCACATCTCAGATGTCCTGCTGACCCTCAAAATAATTAACACCCCAGTTGTACGTAACAGGAAGCCACACCATGATGACACAGAGGCAGACACCTGAAAGCACATGTCACTAAGCACAACCTGTAAGTTGATACACAGGAGTGGGATAACTGAGTGTTTCTAAATGCCCTTGAGTAGGCATGACTGCCCAGGTCTACGTGAAACAGTGTTTGGCCCTGGACAGTAGTCAGGTGGCTAAGCAAGTGTGACATACTTGATATACATACTCCTGAAGCCCACAAATTGGAGTTCCCTGCTGCATGGGTTTGTTTGAAATACCCCAGCCACATGTGGCGAGTCAGACGAGCAATTGGAACATATATCAAGGGCAAACACAGATCACATGTCAGATCTCAGGCAGTGGGTAAACAATTGACCCACCCATGAAACACACACCAGAGTCACGGTAACAGATGCTGTCCGGAAGCTGAAGCATAGCTGACTTCAGGGATACAGTGTCCTAGTGACACAAGCAACAGACTGTAGGGGCCACACCTGTGGAACAGATGACGAGGGTGCATCACACAGTTGAGGGACCTGAGTATTGGACTACAAGACCTACGTAATGTGGAAGTGTGACCTGGCCAAAAGACTGCAATTAGCATGTCAGACATAGTACACAGATTAGGCATGGACTTACCCCTTGCTTGCTGCTGTCTGGCCTTCAGCTGCCTATCCAGGTCCGGGAAGACCACCACCAGGATCCTGTGCATGTGGGGGGTCAGGGTCCGGTGTCCGCCCCTCCTGCGAGGAGGTGACAGCTTCAGCAGGACTCTTGCGATCCTCCGGGTCCAGCCCCGAGGTCCTGGAACCTCTTCTGGCAGTTGCGGATCCGGCGCTTGTAGACCCCCACCGACCGAACTGCCCGGACGATGGTCAGCCATATCTTCTGCTTCTGGTGGGCATCAACCTGTGAGGATGACAAAGTTAAAAGTCCATTAACACACAAGCCCCATATTTGTGCTGCACACAGTTGGATATACATGTAGTCATCACAAAGGGAGATGAGTGACACAGGTAGTGCACCAATGGAAAAGGACAAATGCCCTGCATGTCTGACATGTTAACAATGCCTGGAAAGTTTAAGCTTGCACAAATGCACTTTAGCAGCAGAACACCTGTTTATTACATGTACATACACATTTTGGGGGATGAAAGTACTCAGTGAGAATGCTTGCCACTGGTGTGCACACTGCTAGTACTGCTTGTCAGACAACATGCATAATTAGGAAGGCAGTGGACTGCACACTCACCTGCTCCCCTGGTTTCCCATACAGCTTGCTGTACTGTGGAAGGAACCCGTCCAGCAGGGCCTGGTTCTCCTCCTCGGTGAAGGCTGGGGCCCTCTCCAGAGTAGGTGCCATAGCAGGAGCCAGAGGATGCAGAGACAGCAGCAGTGGTAGCAGGGATGTGGTCCAGTAGCATGTAGTACAGGCAAGTGAGCTCCCTGGGGGACAGTCAGCCTTATATCTGTGCTGCAAAGGCAGACTCTGTGCCATGTGTCCCCAATGATAGGTCCAACACGGTTGCATTCTATGAATCTGGCCAATCCATGGAAATGCACGACTCGTACATGTCTTCCGCATTGTTCAAATCTTCACCTTCATGAAACCCTAGGAATTGCAACATTGTTGTAGGCATCCAACTGAATTTCCAGCACACAACTCATACAAGTTTTGAATCCGCATCCGTCTCCATGACAGTCCAGAGCCAATGGGTGCGCACGGCTCTGTCAACTGACTGTACAACGCGTATTTTGAAAATACACATGCACCCGTCTCCATACGATCCAATGGCCAAGGCGTACGCCTGTCTCGAAACATGCCTGCCCGACGCGCATGCATGATAATCACCAACGTCGGATCTCATTGCAGTCAATGGCAAAGCATAAGCACGGCTCGGTCATGAACCGTGCAGTGCATACGCATTGCCACCCGCGTCAGACCTCATTTCAGTCAATGGCAAAGTGTACGCACGGCTCGGTCATGAACCTTGCAGTGCATACGCATTGTCACCCGCGTCGGACCTCATTGCAGTCAATGGCAAAGCGTACGCACGGCTCGGTAATGAACCTTGCAATGCGTACGCATTGTCACCCGCGTCAGACCTCATTGCAGTCAATGGCAAAGCGTACGCACGGCTCGGTCATTAACCGTGCAATGCGTACGCATTGTCACCCGCGTCGGACCTCATTGCAGTCAATGGCAAAGCGTACGCACGGCTCGGTCATGAACCGTGCAATGCATACGCATTGTCACCCGTGTCGGACCTCTTTGCAGTCAATGGCAAAGCGTACGCACGGCTCGGTCATGAACCGTGCAATGCGTACTCATTGTCACCCGCGTCGGACCTCATTGGTGTGACTATTTGACGGCTTCAACACACAATTACTTGCCAGGGGCACATGTACACACCTACCACACTTCAGCATTGGCCACACAGTGTCCCATGACATGTAAGGCTGCATTCCCTGTGTGTTCGGGGGCAACATTTGGTTTGTTGTGTGGCACTTTTGTTCAACCACTCCCAGGCTGTGCACGTGTTAATGGGGGCATAATCCTTTGTGTGTTGTCTACCACTGTGATGTGCAACTGTACAGTAATGGGCATGAGTCATGGACACAGTTGCAGGTTGGATATGTTTAGGACATGTCGCACACACCCTGAGTCCTGGGGGTTGTGGCATGTACGTCACAGTGAGACCTGTAGCCACAATTCTGATGTGCACCCACAGTCTGTGTGCATGTTGTGTCTCAGATGTGGATGATCAAATGTGCCCAATGGGAGACAGTCTACACATCCATGTGGTATGTGCAGCAACCTTGATGGTGCGTGTGTGTCTACGAGATGTACATGTTGGGCCTGGAGAGACAATAGTGGCCTCTACCTGTGGGCATCACGCTTGCCTTGTGGCGTGTATGTGATACGCCATGTCATGCCAGTGTTGATGTGGCAATACAGGGACCCTGGGTATCTGCATGTCAAAGATCTGTGATGCCTGAGAGATATCAGGCCTCACTTGTCACTGTGGTGTGTGTTTGTAACGTCACAGCAGTACATAGGTAGGGTGACACAGACCAATGATTGTCCGTTGCACTACATGGGACTTATGTTGACATGTGAAATTGAGATGTGAGGTGATGGTCATGTAGGTGACATATGTGTCCATGCCCAACAGCACACACCTCAGTACATTGTGTAATGTCATGATGTATCGTGTGATATTGAGCCTGGTCATGGCCACATGGGTGGGTGAACCGACAATCTTCCTTTGTGCATCTCTGTTCTGCAGGGCACCAGCTGTCCATCGACCATTCCCAGACCTTGGAACCATGCAGGAATGCGACTGCATCTGACGGTACTGCTTCACCAGGCCACTGATTGAGGAGTTGGCGGAGCAGTTGACGCCACATCTGCTACCTGGCCGGACATACCCTACAGCACTGACCCCAGAGGTGAAGGTGATGGCAGCCCTGCACTTCTTTGCTACCGGTACCTTCCAGTACACTGTGGCTACAGCAGGTGGGATGTTGCAAACTATGTTTAGTCGTGTGCTGCGTGATGTCTTGAGGGGATGTTGCATTTCCTTGACCTGTACATCAAGTTCCCCAGCCCAGCTGAACTCCCTGAAATAAAGGATGCCTTTTATACACTGGGAGGGATGCCGAACGTCATTGGATCTATTGATGTGGCCCTGATACCACCACAGGCACATGAGCAGGCATACATTTCCACTCGATCAATGCTCTGGTGGTATGTTTTGCAGACATGTGTATCACAATGTGTGTGCATGGTTCCCCGGTTCTGCGCACGATGCCTGCATAATGAGGAGTAGTCTCATTGCAACGCTGATGTCACAGATGCCAGATCAGTATGCCTGGCTTGTCAGTGTGTACTGACTGTTTGCCATTGTGTGTGTTTGGCAATGTTGTATTCCGCACTCGCACAATACTCAGCTAATTGTTCATTTTTTTGTGTGTAGGTGACTCCGGATACCCCAGATGCCGTGGTTGCTGACACCCCTCAGGAACCCTGTGACACCAGCCGAGATGGGCTACAATGAGGCACATGGTCGGAGCAGGAGGGTGATTGAGCGAACATTTGGCCTCCTGAAAAGCCACTTTCTCTGCAAAGGTGTGCAAAATAATCCTTGTATGCTGCATGCTACACAACATGGCAGTGCGGAAGAAGGTGCCTCTCATCCAGGATGACGATTACTGACCTCCGCCACCTGTGGAGGATCCCGGCCTGGGCCACGATGCCAGTGATGATGAAGATGAGGGTGACGTCCGCTCACAGCTCATCAACAACTTCTTCACCTGAATGTGAGTTCACAGGGTTGTTATGTCAATGTATGGAATTAGCCTGGAATGTGTTGTGGCTGCTCTGTTGCTGTCTGTGTGTGTCTGTGTGCCACTTGACTGGATGCGTGCAGTGATGTGTCCATTCAGGTGGTGTGTACTCCACAATAGTGTAGTACTGCTAACTTGTTTCTATGTTGGTTTCTTGTGACATGTTTTGTGCATGTGTATTGCATTTCTCTCCTGTTGTGCTGTGCTTTTGACTGTGTCTTGTGTCTGTCTTTCCCAGGGTACTTTGCCTGTTGCTTGGTCAACACTGACCCCCAACACCCAGAATCCAACACCAGTGTGGGAGTAGTCAATTTCCATCAAGTGATGTGCCACACACCCCTGGACTTCAATTCTCAGACACTCTGTGACCGTGTGTCCACCGTAACGTACAATTACCTTGCAACTGTTGTGGAATAAACATGTTGCTGATGTGTAATGAACCTGTGCTATGCTTTGTTAGGTGCGTTGTCTGTCTTCCCACATCTGAGTGACATTTGCTTACCTCACCTGTGGAATTGTTACCACTGACTGTGGATAGGTGTTGTGTCTGTGCATACCCATGTGTTTCAGGTCAACATCATTGTGTGGGATGAGTAACATGGCCAGGGTGAGTATGTGTTGTGTTGCCATAGTGGTGTGTCTCCCTCACATGTGTCACATCACCATGACTCACCTGACGGTGGTCACATTGTTGTATTATTTGGGTTAGCAGATCGACATCTCCATGACACATGACAAATTGGAAACGCAACAGAGGCAAGTATGGTGTACTGGTGAGTTTATTTTCGAACATGTGTCGGGAAAGTGCACAGGATGTTGGGTGCTGTACATTGGTTTTTTAATCCAAAGTTCACAGTAGAGTTGGAAGTGTTGGTAGATGAAATGTCCAGAGTAAAGTCCACAGTCATCTGCTACATTGGACCAACATGAACCCTCCATGTCATGTGGGCGAGTTGTGTACGATTGGACAAGGTGAACGGGTTGCGCACAAAGAACATTGTCCAGAACAGGTTTAGAGGCCCTGGGGGATGTGCTGGGACATCTGCCTCTCACATGTCCTTCTTCGGACGACCCCTCTTCTTCTTGGGGGGGGATCCTCAGGTGCAGGCCTCTGCGGCGCAGGGTACTCTCCGCCAGAGTCCTCCTCCCTCCCTGTGGCACTGGCAGATGGTGTGGCAACAGATGTTGTGGCCACACAGGGAGGTGTGGACATCTTTGTGGTGATCTGGGGGAGGCATTGGAGTATGTCCCGATGCACCGCAGTAAGGGCATCCCATTTTGCCTGCATGCGGGCATGGTGGGCAGCCTGCTCCTGTTGTATGTCCTTGAGGATCCCCACTACCTGGCCAAATTCTCCGGTGCTATCCTGGTGCGTATCTATGATGCGTGCCAGTTGGGGGTCATCATGCAGTCCAGACCCCTCTGCAAGGCACGCCCTGTGCCTCCCAGCCCTCCCAGCACCCCTATCCACACGGGCAGGACCAGCAGCGGGCCGCACAGTTGACACTGGGACCCCTTGTGTGGTGTTGCTGGTGGTGTTGCCTGTAGATTCCGGGGGGTCCTGTGTCCCTGTGCTGTGGGTGTTCAGTGGCCTTGGTCTGTCCGTGTTGGAGGGGGTACCCTGTCTGTTTCCAGATGCTGGAGGTGTGGGTACAGGAAGTGCAGATGTGGATGCTGCTGGTGCTGCATGATGACTCACACCGGAGGTGCCAGGTTGTTCGTCGTCATCCGAAGAGGACAGAGACAGAGTCAAACTAGAGAGCTGAGTGTCCACCAGAGTCTGGGACTGGGAATCCTCTTCATTTGGTGCTGTGTCCCCAGCACCACCTGTGTTTGGAAGAGACACACAATGTAAGTTATGTTTCTACAGGCATCAATGCTTCACAAACATGACATATTCTACTATACGAACGGATTGTCACGGCCAGAGATTGATATTGTTGTTGCACATAACCCAGCCATAAAGAAACATTTCAATGTGCATGTCGAAGTGTGTGCATGCCCAGCTCATGGATAGATATGTCTGTACATGACCATTATTACTCAAGGGACATCACGTTGCTGACACAGGTGTGTCATCCCTGTACACATGTGAGCTTTAACAAGGACATATGTGCTATTTCTCTGTGGATATGTTGTACTATTGGGGTATGTGTGGTAGCAGAGTTTGCTAGTGTTTGTGTCATTTCACACAAGTGATGATGTCACCATTGTTAATGAGTCTGGTGCTGAGTTTTGTACGTGCATATGTGTTTTGACTTGTCAATGTTCCCCATGTTGACATGGATTGGGCAAGGTAGCACTCTGGCTTTTCAATGTTCATGACAGTGAGGGCCGTTGGTGTGTGTGTTGCAGTTTGGCAGCTGTGAGTAGCATGTCTCCTCCAATGCAGTCCAGCTTTGACCTTGTGTCTACAGTGTCTATGTCAGTGAGTGGTGTGTTGTGTGAAGGATGCCTATGTTTCAGCACGATGTAGGGGTGGAATGCAGCTCACAACAGAACCGAGTGTGAATGAGACCATGCTATGGTGTCGGCTATATTTGTGTGTCCATTCCATTCACTGTCAGATGTTCCCTGTCAATGATGTGCATGTGAGTTCCTGTGTGTTTTGTACAATGTACCATATATATGGTTCTCCACATTTGTCATCTGCAAGACACACCTCCCCTGCCCGGCCAGGGAGCACCCCTGGACACTGCATCCCCAGAAAAGGATTTTGAACATATGGTTGTAATGGCTGTGTGTGCGACCGGGTTTTGTTTGTTCAGTGCATATGTGTGATTGTCAACCCCATCATTTCTCAGGCCCAGTGTCAGACATCTTGACAGTCCCTTCCCACTCCCTGTGAGGCGATCATGGTTCAGTGTGAGCTTGCTGGGCCATGTGGGTGGCTGGGGATTGTCTGTGACTGCAACTCCCATCATGCTCTTGGCTACACCCCCCTTCCCAGCATGCCCATGCTTCCTTCTTCTTGACTCTGCTTTCATGTGAGGGGGTGTGACAGCAATGGCAAGAATACAAAAGTAACAGTTGGTTCTGTCGGGTGAAAATTATTTCTTAAACAATAGAACCAATCATTGGTTTATTCATAGTAGAATACAGTCATAAGGAACACAAACAAAAACCATGTGGGGTATTAAAAGTTTTATAAATGGTGTCATTTATAAATACCCAAATTACATTTTGCAGGGCTGTCAAGGCACAAAGTGAAATATAATTTGTGACAAGGTGACATGTGGTGCTCAGTGATATAGTGATAGTGCGTAATATATACAAAAAGGATTTTGACGTTTTTTTAAAAAAAGGACAGAGAAACTGATATTGAAATAATTCTGCGGACTGAGTAAATAGGTCTTTGCGCAGAGTCTTTCAACTGGTCATGGGGATAATAGTCGACGTTTCAACCCAGAGTCTGCACTACTATCTTAGTCAGTGCGGGTCTTCATCAGGACAAGGACAGGAAAGTGACAGCCTGTAGGTAGTGAGGTATATAGTGACAGCCTGTAGGTAGTAAGGTATATGGTCAGATGTGTTCCAATTGTGCAGTGCTAAAACTAATCAGAGCACGCAAAGTGATGACTCACCTAAGAAAGCCCAATAAGGTTTACAGGGCGTGTTAGAAACTCCTCGTTTGGTTGGCAGATGCCATTGTGGGAGCATGGGTCTCCTACACAGTGTTAAGGCCTTCTCTGTATGGGTTTCTAGATGAGGAAACGAGAATATGTAAGGAAGTTTTAAAAACTCGCCCATTAATGCGAATATGCAAATATTAGATTGGTTCTAAGTCGATGTAACGTTACGATGACTCACCCAGTCTTGAGGTGCGATTACTCTTTAATCTCTCAATCAAGGTTCTAAGGGGAAGGAGGAATTAGTTAGCCTCTTCTAGGCAGATCGCATATAAGTCAGATCGCATACAAGTCGGGGAACTAAGTATTTCATATTCTCCTTCCAATACGCTCACCTTTGAATTCCAAAACGGAGGCTCCGGTTGCTCGTGGAGGGGCTCAGGCATGTGTCCTCTCTCCTCTGATCATATCGGCAGCTAAGCCCTTGTACGGCTGCCTAATGAACCGGTTGTGGCATGTTGGACGTGCGCGTGTACGATGCGCATACATGGAGCAACCGCGTCTAGCTGGTTGCCAGGTAACAAGGAGAGCGTGGTGCGCGGCTACGTCATGGGTTAGGCGGCAGGACTGTTTGCTAAGCAACCATTGGTAACGATACACGATTCGTGCAAGTAATTAATACTCGAGGCGGACGTACTGTGTGCCAAGCGCATTAGCCTGTATTAATCTCAGAATATTCGTGAGCCTACAATGAATTTTAGGCTACATTGCAACATCGATTAGAACATCGATTGAGGTTACTGGGGACTTGTGTGTGTACAGTGACCGATATAGCGCATAATTAGTCGGGTCTCCTATATATTCAATACATATTGTATTGCATGTGCGTAAGGACATTTGGTGTAAAGTGCCTTAAAAAGATAGCATGCACAGGTATATTTGTGATTAAATTCTTGCATCAGACGTTGTAGCAACCATGCAGTAGGTGTTTTAACAATATCATAAAGATGAGAGTTCACATCGTGCTAACAGTACCGGGTTCCCACTTGAAAAGAAACATTCCAGTAAGTTTATGATCAATTCATATATAACAATTTCAAGTCTCTTGGTGCATTGTTCCTTTAACCATTATACATCATATCTTCACATTGTATGCATGCATGTGTAAAAACATATTTACAATTTTCCTAAAATGCGAATGTTTATATAGGCAAAAATGTAAGTGCACAACTTATACAGTGTAACTGAAAGCATATTTTACGCGTTGTGTGCAAAAATATGTACAGTGCGTCTCCAGTATTACAGTAGATTATCAGAAGGAAAGAACAAGGGCAGGGTAACCAATAAGTAGCTAGAGCTGTCCCATTTGTCTTGCGGTCTCCTCTATCTCGTTCAACCCAGTCTGTACCGAGTTGAGCGAGTGAATCAATCTACATTCCTTATAATTTAGGGTCATAGAAATTGAACCTCCTCTTACATTGGGACTGATCTTTTCTATAATTCACCATCTTAGATTGTCAGGGGAATGGTTGTGTGTCATGAAGTGTTCGACCATGGGTGCACCCTGTACCTTACATCTTATTCTGCTCATAGAATTCTTGCTTTGGCTTTCTGGATGGTTTGCCCAACATATAGCAGGCCACAGGGGCAACGGATGGCATATATCACATGGGAGCTATTACAGTTAGTAAAGTGTGGTAGCTTGTACGTTCTGTTGTTGTGCGTGAAGGTCGTTCCCTCTTGGCATTGATCACACGCTTTGCATTGTCCACATTTATGGTGACCGCTCACTGGCGGGAGACCCTGGTAGTTTCTGATGTCCGGCTGCTTGGGGGGTTCCAAGAATGCCTTGACAACGGTGTCCTTAATGTTTCTGCCTCTCTTGAAGGCGAAGATGGGGTCTTCGTTGGTCTGCAATTCACTTGCTACCAGGTTCCAATATTTCTTCACAACCTTTTTAATGTCATTGCTCTTGGAATTGAATGTAGTAACACAAACGATATTGTCTGACTCGCTAGATTTCACCTTGACCTCTAAGAGTTGGCCACGGGGGCAGTACAGGGCACGTTTTTTTGCCTGTTTCAATAGTCCAGTAGGGTATCCTCTTTCCTTCAGACGGCTTGTGACGGTTTCTGATTCCTTAAAGAAATCAATCCTTTTCGTGCAGTTTCTTCTCAGCCTGAGGTATTGCCCGTAGGGTAAATTGTCCCTCAGGTTTCGAGGATGATGTGAATCATACATCAGCAATGTGTTTCTTTCCATCGGTTTTCGATAAAGATCAGAGTATAGTAAACCTTCCTCCACTCGAAACGTGTGGCCCAAGAAATCTATTGACTCGTTGTTGCTTGTCATTGTGAATTGAATATCCCTTGTCCTGGTATTGAGCCAGTTCTGGAATTCATTCAGTGTATTGGTATCACCGGACCACACCATTATGACGTTGTCAATATAGCGTTTCCATACCGCAATCTGATTGAGGAATGGATTTTCATGACTGTACAAGTGTTCCTCTTCATAGTGGTCCATGAAGATATTTGCCAGACTCGGTGCATAGGTAGCTCCCATCGCTACTCCCTTGCACTGATAGTAACATAGTTTTTTGAAGATAAAGTAGATCCTTTTCATAGCAATCTCCAGTAGTGAGATCAGAAAGTCAGTTGGAATCCAATGCGGTCTTTGCCGTATGTCAAGTGTGGTTCTAATGACATCCAATGCTTTATCTTGTGGGATAGAAGTGTAAAGTGAGGACACATCTAGTGTTACAAGTAGTTGTGTGTGCACATCAAATGCCTGCCCCTCCAGCAGTTGTATGATGTGCATGGTGTCTGTCACAAAAGATTTTGGGGAACCGGTACTGTTAACACGATGTGAACTCCCATCTTTATGATATTGTTAAAACACCTACTGCATGGTTGCTACAACGTCTGATGCAAGAATTTAATCACAAATATACCTGTGCATGCTATCTTTTTAAGGCACTTTACACCAAATGTCCTTATGCACATGCAATACAATATGTATTGAATATATAGGAGGTCCGACTAATTATGCGCTATATCGGTCACTGTACACACACAAGTCCCCAGTAACCTCAATCGATGTTCTAATCGATGTTGCAATGTAGACTAAAATTCATTGTAGGCTCACAAATATTCTGAGATTAATACAGGCTAAAGCGCTTGGCACACATTACGTCCGCCTTGAGTATTAATTACTTGCACAAATCGTGTATCGTTACCAATGGTTGCTTAGCAACCAGTCCTGCCGCCTAACCCATGACGTAGCCGCGCACCACGCTCTCCTTGTTACCAGGCAACCAGCTAGACGCGGTTGCTCCATGTATGCGCAATGTACACGCGCACATCCAACATGCCACAACCGGTTCATCAGGCAGCCGTACAAGGGCTTAGCTGCTGATATGATCAGAGGAGACAGGACACATGCCTGAGCCCCTCCACGAGCAACCGGAGCCTCCGTTTTGGAATTCAAAGGTGAGCGTAATAGAAGGAGAATATGGAATACTTAGTTCCCCGACTTGTATGCGATCTGATTTATATGCGATCTGCCTAGAAGAGGCTAACTAATTCCTCCTTCCCCTTAGAACCTTGATTGAGAGATTAAAGAGTGAACGCACCTCAAGACTGGGTGAGTCATCGTAACGTTACATCGACTTAGAACCAATCTAATATTTGCATATTCGCATTAATGGGCGAGTTTTTAAAACTTCCTTACATATTCTCGTTTCCTCATCATGAAACCCATACAGAGAAGGCCTTAACACTGTGTAGGAGACCCATGCTCCCACAATTGCATCTGCCAACCGTATGAGGAGTTTCTAACACGCTCTGTAAACCTTATTGAGCTTTCTTAGGTGAGTCATCACTTTGCGTGCTCTGATTAGTTTTAGCACTGCACAATTGGAACACATCTGTCCATATACCTTACTACCTACAGGCTGTCACTTTCCTGTCCTTGTCCTGATAAAGACCCGCACTGACTAAGATAGTAGTGCAGACTCTGGGTTGAAACGTTGACTATTATCCCCATGACCAGTTGAAAGACTCTGCGCAAAGACCTATTTACTCAGTCCGCAGAATTATTTCAATATCTGTTTCTCTGGCCTTTTTTTAAAAAACGTCAAAATCCTTTTTGTATATATTACGCACTATCACTATGGGCCTCATGTAGGTAAATAAATTTTACCGGTTCTTAAATACCGAGCCGTACCGAATCGGTAAATAAGAATCGGTAAGTTACATGTAGGTAAAAATTCGGTAACAGTTACCGAATCGGTAACATTCGGTAATTAAGAATCGGAAATGACCGAATCGGTAAATACCGAGGTGGTAGATACCGAATCGGAAAATACCGAGGTGGTATATACCGACTCGGAAAATACCGAGGTGGTATATACCGAATCGGAAAATACCGATTCGGCATGTACGGATTCGGTAAAGAAAATCACATGACTTGACGAAACAGCTAATCAAGTGCAACGACAGCCCACCCAACAAGGAACAGGCCACACCCAGGCAGGTGTACAAAATTAGCCGAAGTGGCCACACCCAGCCAGGTGTACATAATCAGCCGACCCTGGAGAGGCTTGGAGTGCAGAGGAGAGGCAAGGAGCCGTTGCATGTGCGAGCGGGTAAACGAACAGCATGTCCAGCCAGAGAACACAGAAAGACGGAGGGGAAAGGAGGAGGAAGCTGAAATTTAGCCCCAAGGAACTCCAGGTGCTGGTGGAGGAGGTGGTGAAGCAGCACCACAAGCTGTTCGGAAGGCAATCCCTGCAAGTGCCTGAGGTGGAAAAGCGCAACATATGGCTGGCCATCCAGGCGCAGGTCAATGCTGTGGGAGTGACCCACAGGGACATTGAGGTACTCAAAAAGCGCTGGTATGACCTCCGGATTGTAACCAAGAGGAAGATGGGCGACATCCAGAAGGAGGCCAGCCAGACCGGAGGTGGAACCAACAGGGCACCTGCCCTCACCGAACTGGAGGAGCTGGTGGCGGCCACAATCGAGCAAGAGAGCGTCGTGGGACTTGGGGACGCCGACAGCTCTGCCAGAGCCGCAACACACCAAGGTAAGACGAAAGCACAGCAATGTAGCCCCCCCAACCCCTATCCCACATCCCCCAATTGTGAATAGAGAATCACACTGCAGTCCACACGTGTCAGTGCAGACAGGCAATGCATTCCGGGAGATGTAGTCAGGGCAACACTAACCATGACGTAAATGTTACAGGGCAACAAGGCATGTCACGCACTCGAGGCACAAGGAGACAGGGGACATATTGGAATGTGAAATGATTTATTGTGACGCATGCAATGCAGCCCTTCGGGGACACTGAGCCAATGTTGTATTTCTGTCCACAGATGTGACACCATGCAGGACAGGGCATGCTGCAGGAGAGACGGCACACCGGCCACATATATCGCCGCAAGCCAGCACATGTTCAGACCAGGGAGCAGGCCCACTGGCAGCCGCACCACCTACACAGCCAGCCTCGCCGCACACAGAGCCAGCATCACCTCACCCAGAGCCAGCATCACCACCACCAGAGCCAGCATCGCCACTCATGTTCGAATCACCGGCCACATCCCCGCTTGCAGGCGTGAGAATGAGGAGGCGTCCAGCAGCCAGGCTACGAGCCTTAGACACCTCGTCAGACGACAGCATGGGACCAGAAGCCCGCACCGGGCCCCAGGAAGGGAGCCATGCCACTGTGCCCCACACCTCACAGGCAGCACAGACGGAAGCAAGAGGGCGCCGCAGGTCGCGTGTCCAGTGTCCACCAGCACCCACTGACGGCCATGGTGTCTTCTTGGGGCTCGAGGGCCAAATGTTAAAGCAACAGCGCCTGCAATCAAAGGCAGTCATGTCAGTCCAGAGGCACATGCGGGTGATGACGACAACATTAGTCAACATGGACACTAACATTAGCGGCATGGCTGCGGGCATTCGGGACATGTCCCAGTCTATCCAGCAGTTGTGCAGCAAACTAGATGCTGACATCGAAGCACGGCGCCGGGAACGCCAGAGAAGGGACACCACCAGCAGGGCACTCAACCGTCTGGCAACTGCGACTTCTCTACTGTGCCGGCGCTCTGTGACGATGCAGGAGGGCCTCACACAGTGCTGCAGCGACCTGTCTCGGGGGATGGTGCAGGTGACAAGTGCACTAGGGGTGCTATTGCCTAGTCAGGCGTCGACAACTGCTGCAGGGGATGCTGCGGAGAGCATCGACACCAGCAGCAGCATCACACCCCCCGTCCCAGAAGCACGCAGGAGCAGCAGGCGGCTTGGGGTTGGCTCTAGTGAGGATGCACAGGCCGTGCAACCCACCACTGCAGCGCGTATGCGCAAACATTGATGTTGCCCTGCTTTTCCACTTCCCATTGGGTGACGTAACCCTGGACATACTACTTGTATAGATGGTATATTGCCAGATTGGCCTGTTCATGTGTTCATGGCGTGGTGCCACATTAAAACTACGTCATGACTTCTCACAACTCGCTGTGTCCCCTTACTTACTCAGAAATAGTTGGCTGTGATCTCTGCCCGTCTCTCTCTCCCATCGATTGCAGTTGGCACTCTAGCTGCGTTGCCCTCTGGCTGGCCTGACTCATCCTCGTTGTCCTCATAATATGTTAGTTCCACATCTGTCCCTTTTTTCGTGGCAAGGTTGTGCAGCATTGCACAAGTGGCAATAATCTTGCAGCAGGTGATGGGTTTGTACTGGCGTGCGCCTCCGCTCTTGTGCAGGCAGCGGAACCTGCTCTTCAGTAGTCCAAACGTGCGCTCCACCACATTGCGTGTTGTTTTGTGTGCCACGTTGTATCGTCTCTCACTCTGGGTTGCTGGGTGTAGGTAGGGAGTGAGGATGAATGACCGGCATGCATATGCACTGTCGCCTGGATGAGTGAAAGGGAACCATCAGTAACATGCCTCTATACACTATGATTTGCAGGTTTCAAGGGGCGTCACTGTTACTTACCTAGCAGGTATCCCTCTCCAAATTCTCCGGCACTCAGTCGTGTGTATATCCCACTATTCTGGAAGATGTAAGAGTCGTGGGTGCTCCCAGGAAACTTTGCAACAATATCTGTGATGATGTTCCCTGCATCACAGATCACCTGCACATTGATGGAGTGGGTGGACTTCCTGTTCCTGTAGATGTGCTCTGTATCAGCTGGTGGACAGATTGGGATGTGTGTACCATCAATACAGCCGATGACATGGGGGAACTGTGCCATGTGATAAAAGTCTGTTTTTGTTTTCTGCAGTGCAGCCTGTGTGTTGGGGAAGCTGATGTAGTGGTGCATTCTCTGCATCATGGCATCCAGAAACTTCCTGAAGAAACGTGACAGGCAACTCTGGGATACCCCACCCACCGCAGCTATCACCACCTGATAACTGCCGGATGCCAGCAGATGTAGGCTGCAGAGCACCTGCACATGTGGGGGTATGGCGTGCGCCCTTCTTATTGGCTGGTCCAGGCGTGGGTGTAGGTCCCTGATTAAGTCCATGATGGTTTCGGGGTCTAGCCTGTACCTCTCATGTATCTCTGCATCAGTCAGCTGGAATAGTGTGATGCGCTGTCTGTAGATTTGTTCCTCCCGTCGCCACACCCTCAGTCCTGCTGCCTGTAGACGTAGGCGCCTTGCAATGACGTACATAGCGGCCATGTTGTCCACGCTGTAGCATTTTGGGTTTGCATTTATCCATTGTTGATGGTTACCACCTGCTTTTCATCCGTGTTAATTACCGACTCTTATTTAACGAATTTACAGGATTTCTTAATTACCGAGTGCTCCTACATGTCATTTTAAAATTTTACCACTTCATATTTACCACTTCATGTTTACCGATTCGTTAATTTTGTATTCGGTAAATTTGAATCGGTATTTTAGAATTCGGAATATATGAATCGGTATTTACCGCCTCATATTTACCGAAAAGTGGTTTTTGGACTCCTACATCTCACTTGTCTGAATACCGGTCGGTAACGGCATATTTACCGAAAATAGGCCGTTACCGACCGGTATTTGGCTACCTACATGAGGCCCTATATCACAGAACACCACATGTCACGTTGTCACAAATTATATTTCACTTTGTGCCTTGACAGCCCTGCAAAATGAAATTTGGGCATTTATAAATGACGCAATTTATAAAACTTTTAATACCCCACATGGTTTTTGTTTGTGTTCCTTATGACTGTCTTCTACTATGAATAAACCAATGATTGGTTCAATTGTTTAAGAAATAATTTTCACCCGACAGAACCAACTGTTACTTTTGTATACGACTGCCCAGGTTCTGAGGGATACTGGGTTACCCCATTTCTACTATAATTAGCAATGACAAGAAGGCTGACTGTGAAATCCTGGTGTTTGTTGGTGCCCAGTTTCCAGCATAACCTTGTGCTCCCCACAACAGAGCCCAGTGTCAGACATCTTGACAGTCCCTTCCCACTCCCTGTGAGGCAAGCATGGTTCAGTGTGAGCTTGCTGGGCCATGTGGGTAGCTGGGGATTGTCTGTGACTGCAACTCCCATCATGGTCTTGGCTACACCCCCCTTCCCAGCATGTCCATACTTCCTTCCTCTTGACTCTGCTTCCCTGTGAGGGGGTGTGACAGCAATGACAAGATGGCTGACTGTGAAGTCCTGGTGTTTGTTGGTGCCCAGTTTCCAGCATGGCCTTGTGCTCCCCACAACAGAGCCCAGTGTCAGACATCTTGACAGTCCCTTCCCACTCCCTGTGGGGCAAGCATGTTTCAGTGTGAGCTTGCTGGGCCATGTTGGTGGCTGAGGATTGTCTGTGACTGCAACTCCCATCATGGCTGACTGTGGAATCCTGGTGTTTGTTTGGCTACATGTCAAAAGAGAGCCCCTGTGCTTCACACAGCAGCACCCAGTAAGGTGTATCTTTTGCTGATATTTCACTGAGGTGTGCGTCAATGCATTCTACCCGGTCAGTTGTGTGGAGTTTATGTTGAGGGGGGGGTCTCCACATGCTGGTAAGTATGGTCAGAGTTGTCAGTCCTCCTTCCCACCCGGCCAGGCATCCCACCCTGAAACGTGCTTCCATTGAGGGCGTGCAAGTTGTCTTTCAGGATGTCAGTCAGTGGTGTCCTGCTTCTGATTTGCACACAACCCCTACCAGGGCCTTGTGCTCCCCATAGCAGGACCCATTGTCAGCCATCTTGTCAGTCATTTTCCACTCCCTGTCATGTGGGCATAGTTCAGAGGGGTCTTGATGGGCCAATTTTGAGGGGGAGCATTATCTGTGACTACAAACCCCATCATGCTTTTGGATACACTCACTTCACCTGCATACCCACTATTCGTTCCTGTCAGTCAGCTGCACTGTGAGGTAGTGTGTTTGTGGTGGCAAGCTGTGTGACAGTGTTTATTTGGCTTTGTGCCACTGCCTTGCTCTATTTGTTTGTAGGTTGGTACATGTCATGACACAGTTCCAAGTCACTATGAGATGGCAGGTATTGTGCTTGTCTAACTAGCATACACATCTTGGGATGATTATCTATTGTTTACTGTGGCTTTGCTAACGGTGCATGGTTTCACTGTCCCCTTGCCACACAATATTGAGTATGTTGTTTGTGTACTCACCAGGCTCTGGTATGTCTGTTAGACCATGGACACTCTCTGGCGGTAGGATGTCCCGCACCTTCTCCTCCCAGGTCCTGAAGTAGACTGGTTTCGCAGGAGGTCCACAGCCGGTGCGCTGACTCAAGGCATGATCTTTCTCGATGAGTTTCTTGACCCTCCTGCGCACGTCATACCACCTGTTCTGGATATCGTCCTTTGTGCGCAACTATGGTGCTTGTGCGTTCACCTTGTCCACAATCCTCACCCACATCTTGGTTTTCTGTGACATGGGGGTCCTTTGGACCAATGTACCAAACAAATGTGGCTCTATTTGATGATCTCGTCTACCAGCACTTCTAACTCACTATCTGTGAACTTTGGAATCTTCTTTGGGGGCATGGTGATGGGTGGTGGTGGTGAGTGATGTGTGTGTGAGGGTGCAAGTGAGGGTGGGTTAGTGTTGGTTTAGCTAGCTGTATGTGTGATTGCTTTTGGTGAGGTGCTGATGGTGTGTGAGTTGTGTAATGGGTGAGTTGTGAGTGTGTCTGTGGTTGCTGTGTGATGGTTGCTGCTGGCTGTGTCTCCTGTTTGCAAAGGATCATGGTAGTGATTGATGTCCTTTATATAGGTGGAGTTGTGGGTGTGTCTTTGTCACAGGTTTTTTTTTGGGATATTTATTGGTTTTGTCATTGCTTGTTTGGTCCTTTTTTGGTCTGTTTTCTAGGCATGAAGGAGACGTTCTTCTGACCGAGACGGACGCTGATGTTGGCTCGTGCGGGATTCTCCGCCTCGTTCACGCTGCCTATCTTCTGTGTTTCATACGCGTCGGTCACGGAGATCTCTATTACTTGTGGGCCCGTTTTTCTGTGCAAGTCGGTCATGTGGCTTGGGCTCCGTGCGAGTCGGTCTGGTTTTACACGCATTGCATCGTACTGCACGGATCGGACATCGCGGGTACGTGTTGGTCGGGTTCATTCCGGGTTTGTGTCGGCCGGTGAAACTCGCGTCGGTTGTCCGACCGGATCACTATTTTCCCGACGGCTCGGTCGTACGGCTTGTATTCCGTATGTGTCGGTTGTAATTCACACTCGTTGCATGTCGGTCGGTCTCCGTTCAGGGACCGTGTCGGTCAGTTCGTTTTGCGGCCGGAATCAGAATCGGCCCCTGAATGTCATTGTTTGCTACATACAGGTCTACATCATAATTTACTGTGTGGAAGCTAGAATGTGTGCTCAGGTAATGTTATGTACATGAATTTGTCTCTGCTAACAGTGTTTTGCAACATGTGTGCGTAGGTGTTTTACCTCTGAACAGGGATATGTCAGATTGGTTATGGCTTTACATTATCTATCTAAAGACTTTGTTGAGCAGTGCATGTGGCAATCATGATGGAAATGGCACATCATGCAACATGATTTGGAAGCATATTGTGGTAAAAACATTTGCCCTAATTGTAGATTTTTGGATTCACACACTGATGGCTGCCCCATACAAACTCACACTTGCAGCGTTTACTTGTCAGCCCAACGTTGTTTGCTTGCTAGTATCCATTGGTAGAACTGGCACTTGTGGTGTGACTTCATTGATCATTAACATTGAATACATTGATACCAGTCAAACATCATGCTTGCAACCTTGAGTAACCACTTGCTAGTCACCACATACAGAGTTCACAAAATATGTTACACTTTCACTGCGAGTAGTCGGAATCTTTGCCTCACAAAATGGCCAATGAACAACTTGGTCCTGACTCCAACAGACAGACAAAACACAGCTAGGACTAAGTGCATTTATTTACATATGCTAATGAGGATGCAGCTCACAGCTACAGTTCATTGGACAACAACCCCAAAATATGTTCTGAGCCAGGGAATGTCCAGAGTTCATGGGGGTTACATGTCATGGGACATGTGGAAGAAAGGAGTGCTTCCATGAGGAGGATGACCACAATGTAATTAGGGAGGATATGGCACTTTGACAATTCACAAATAGTCAAGGTGAACAGGGCAAAATCAAAATGAGGACAGTGGCAGATGATGTACCCTGGCATGCTCATAAGTACAGGACAAAGAAGAAATTGGGTATGTGGCACTAATGAATGCTACTGAAAACGTTTTTGTTGGGAAGAAGTGCAGTCCTCATCTTCCTCCTCTGATGTGTGCGATGTCTCCTGTGAGGGGGGTGTTGTAGGTGCGGTAGCTGAGGGGGGCACACACACATCAGGGGTGGAAGATATGGATCCCGTACCTGCAGCTGCATTCATCTGTGCCAGCATATGAGGCAACACAGAAGCAATGTCCAGTGGTAAGCAGCCATGGCAGTAAAGTGGGAGTCCTGATTCCGCTCCATGGACTCCAGTATAGTTCTGATCGTGCCCAACTGGTTGGCCACCTCTATGGTGCCACTCTGGCAGAGCATTTGCTCATGCCTCTGCCTCATGACACCAGCAAAGTCAGCCATGGACTGCTGGAGGCCATGGAGTGGAGACTAGGTGCCTCTGATGGCAGCAGTGTTGTCCCTATTGGGACTGAGGCACCCACAGACTCCCTCTAGCGTGTCCGCAAGTTAATCTATGGGTCTTCAGAGTCCAGGTCTCTGGGTGGGATGGCAGGTGGTGCCTTTTGGTTGGTAGGCGGAGGATGTGGAGACCCCACGCAGCTGTTGACCCTCCCCTTGTCCAGAGATGGTGTTCCGATGGAGTCAAGAAGTTCTTGGAGGGTGTCCTGGTTGATGGTTTGAAAGTTGTCATCCCCATCATTGCTGAAGTCCAGGTTAATGTGCTGGCCAAGTGGGCAGGATTCATCCTCTGCAATGAGATGTAGAAATGCTAGTGCTGATCCCTTTTAGATGTTGACATGAGTAATCCAGTTGACAATGAAGGTGCAATACATTTCACTTTCAGTTCCTCAATGATGCATAGGACACGTCTTATGCAAGGTTATGGATTGTAAATGTCACTGTATTTCCCTTTCAGGTTACTGGATTCCATCATTATTCTCACTACCACTGTGTGCCTACTCTGAGTGGATGGGTCCTGTCATACTAGTCAGATTACGATCACTGACCAGATCACTATTTTCCCGACGGCTCGGTCGTACGGCTTGTATTCCGTATGTGTCGGTTGTAATTCACCCTCGTTGCATGTCGGTCGGTCTCCGTTCAGGGACCGTGTCGGTCAGTTCGTTTTGCGGCCGGAATCAAAATCGGCCCCTGAATGTCATTGTTTGCTACATACAGGTCTACATCATAATTTACTGTGTGGAAGCTAGAATGTGTGCTCAGGTAATGTTATGTACATGAATTTGTCTCTGCTAACAGTGTTTTGCAACATGTGTGCGTAGGTGTTTTACCTCTGAACAGGGATATGTCAGATTGGTTATGGCTTTACATTATCTATCTAAAGACTTTGTTGAGCAGTGCATGTGGCAATCATGATGGAAATGGCACATCATGCAACATGATTTGGAAGCATATTGTGGTAAAAACATTTGCCCTAATTGTAGATTTTTGGATTCACAGCTAGGACTAAGTGCATTTATTTACATATGCTAATGAGGATGCAGCTCACAGCTACAGTTCATTGGACAACAACCCCAAAATATGTTCTGAGCCAGGGAATGTCCAGAGTTCATGGGGGTTACATGTCATGGGACATGTGGAAGAAAGGAGTGCTTCCATGAGGAGGATGACCACAATGTAATTAGGGAGGATATGGCACTTTGACAATTCACAAATAGTCAAGGTGAACAGGGCAAAATCAAAATGAGGACAGTGGCAGATGATGTACCCTGGCATGCTCATAAGTACAGGACAAAGAAGAAATTGGGTATGTGGCACTAATGAATGCTACTGAAAACGTTTTTGTTGGGAAGAAGTGCAGTCCTCATCTTCCTCCTCTGATGTGTGCGATGTCTCCTGTGAGGGGGGTGTTGTAGGTGCGGTAGCTGAGGGGGGCACACACACATCAGGGGTGGAAGATATGGATCCCGTGCCTGCAGCTGAATACTGTGCACCTTAATGTTTTCCCTTACGCTGGTGCTAAAAAAATCAGCCGAGCCCCAACACATACACTCTTGGGCCATGGTGCGAGGGTGCCTGCATTGCAGGGATGATTCCCTGTGACTCAGGCACCCTTGCACAATGGTGCAAGGGCGTCTGTGCTGCAGTGATAGTTGTTTATGTGAAGGAAGGGACACCTTCCTGGACATAAACGATCATTGAAGGTGATTTGCTTCTTCTATGTGTGCTGCATAATGCAGTGTTCATAGAAACAGCAAAAATGAGGAGAAATAAAAGTATTTATCCTCGTTGTGACAGTTTAATGGCTGCATTTCAGTAGCATTAGTTTTTGGCATTGCCTCAGATTCACATCTTTGTAAATCTAGGGCAGCGTAAAAAATTAATGGGTGTTGCAGTAGAACGCCCACAGCAACACCCATTGCACATTCCTTTTAAGCAGATACCTTTGTGAAAGGGTAGAATATTTACAAAGTAGCATTAAGCCACGCAAAGTGGTTTGACAGCACTTTGTAAATGTGGAGCAGGGCATTGCACCACCAGACCATCCGAAGGAGTGATGCTCCAGTAGCGCAATGGAATCGTGTTTATTGTGGTGACTAAGTAGTTCTCCCTTTCCCATGGCAGTTCCCTGTAGGACATCCTCCTACTTATACAGGTGGCACAGTGGGACAAGTTTGTCCATATTCCCTCCTGGCACATACTGCATCTTCAGCCAGGTCCACTTCGAATTGGGAGGCGGGGAAACATGGCGGCCGGCTAGAAGTCCGGTCCTGAGCACCCGATGATCCATAGGCAGAAGGTAGCAGCAGGAGCGCTTACCCACTTGTAAATGGAAAGGCAAAGTTTTTGGAAAGCATAATGAAAAGCGCACTAAGGCACTAAGCGCTTAAGCACGTTAAGCCATGCAAAGTGGCTTGACGGCACTTTGTAAATGTGGTGCAGGGAATTGCACCACCAGCCCATCCTAAAAAGTAATGCTCCAGTAGTGCAATGGACTTGTGTTCATTGTGGTGACTAGGTAGTTCTCCCTTTCCCGTGACAGTTCCTTGTGGGACATCCTCCAACTTCTACATGTGGCACAGTGAGACAATTTTGGTTCATATTCCCTCCTGGCACATACTACATCTTCAGCGAGGTCCACTTCAAATTGGGAGGTGGGGAAACATGGCGGCCGGCTAGAAGTCTGGTCAGGAGCACCCAAAGATCCATAGGCAGAAGGTAGAAGCAGGAGCGCGTACCCACTTGTAAATGGAAAGGCAAAGTTTTTGGAAAGCATAATGAAAAGCGCACTAGCTGATTGGGCTGTGAACTGCTGGGCATTTCCACACTGTAGGGGCCAAGAAGCTCTTCCGACGTGGAGAGGGTGTGGCGTTGGTGCATGGACAGAGGAGGCCTCAGTGCTATGCTGGAGTCGGTGGGTGGCTGTTAGGGTTCCCTTCTGGGGTCCTCCGGGAGGTCGTAAGAACTGTCGAAGCGACAGGAGCTACGGGACAGGTTTAGAGACCTCGGCGGTCGGCCTCCATGAAGGAGGAACACACGAACCTCTCATCTTGCGCATGAAACTGATAAGGGGGCAGGAGGGGGCAAGAAAAATCCACAAATCCCCTCTGCTGCGCTACTGTTTAAGGAACAGGAAGTTTGTGGCTAACAATCCAGCAGCAGAAAGTACGAGAAAAAGCCCCATTATAGTGCCTAAAGTAAACAAGCAAGCAGAGACCCAAGGACTTGGGCAAAGCCGGGACATAGTTACTTTACCTATAGTACCAATTCTAGGAGTACGAGGTAAACAAGTGGGCACAAGAGTAAAATTCACACCTTCTCAGCGCTCTTTTTTTTAAGGTTCAGGCTAAACAAGATACAATAGGGGCAACAGCTAGCGAAAATCAGTTAGACCCTGAGACTAGGCCCTAATTAGGCTCAAAGATGTAGAGAAGCCATGAAAGCCCTGTAGGAGAAGTGCTTGCTGTCATCAACAGATTTCAAGTATTGGTCCTGGAAGGGCCGGAGGAAGAAATCTCTTTACAAGCAGTAACCCCGCAGGCAGATCTGAATGATATAGCCCAACAAACACAGCCACAGGTATGAAAACAGAAAGAACAACTAGAAATGGGGAAACTGATGGAAACCCTAATCACCGAAATGAGAGCAAATTTTGCAAGGTCAGAGAGGAATCAGGAAAAAATACAGGAGACTTGAGAGGCCCTTGAGGCAAAGGTAAACACCCTTATGAAAAGAGTGCTTGAGGTAGAAACCTCCTTGGACAAATTGGGGAAAGAAGTAGAAGTTAACCAGTTAACTTTAAATCATATGTCTTGAAGGAAAAAATCTTGGTCGAAGCCCTGAAAGCTAGTACCTGTTCTAGAGGTAATAGTACAATTCGCATCCACGCATATATGTCAAGAGCTATGCAGGATAGGCAGTGGGAGCTGGGTCAACATATACAGGAACTTAGGTCCTTGGGGGCCATAGCCAAATGCATAACATTAGAGAGCTCAAAGGAGTGGGGGAGCTCATAAACCAAATGAAAACGTAACAGACATAGTAAAAAATAAGGGGAAATTACAAGCAAATAGTGATGCCTAGGGAGAAAATTTACTCAAAAGGGCAATTACATTTTTCTCAAAGGAGGAAAGGAGGTTTCCCGGGTGGGGGGGAATAAGCGTGGGATACGGGTCACAATGAATTTAATGATGATTATTTTTTCACAAGGTGTGGGAGCAAATGGGAGAAAAGAGAAAAAAATATTTTATGTCTTCTGTGCAATCGGCTAAGCAAGATGGGGTCCTTAGCTTTGACTAAGACAACACTTGGTATATTGATCAGGGTGAGGGAGCATGGCTGACTACATGACAATTAACATTATGACGTGGAACGTAAACGTATTAAGAGTTGAAGACAGAAGACACAAAATGTTGGAGTATATTAAAATAGTGAAGAGTGAGATAATAATTCTTCAGGAAACACACTTACTGAAGAAGGAATGAAGGAATGGGAAGAGATCATGAATAAACAAAAATCGATATATAATTATGTTTGCACAAATCAGTTGTGTTGTATTAAAGGTGCGGCTATAATATTTAAAAAGACAGCAAAGGCATCGATTGTGGAGGCCACCACAGACCTGAAGGGAAGGTGGATGGTGGTTAAGGTGAAAATGTTAGGCGAGAAGTTTGCCCTAGCAGGATTTTATGGCCCAAACCTAGATGATCCTATACCGCTTCAGGCCCTATACAATCAGTTGCTAGATATCACGGTTCCTGTAATTATAGGAGGAGATAGATCTCCACCGAATAAATACTCTAATGTACCTAAAATGAGGACAAGGCTGAAAGAATATAAAGTGGATCTGGGGCTGGTAGATATTTGGGCAAGCAAAGGGTACAAGTTGAATAGGTTCACCTTTAGGAACAAATCATATGGACATGCTTTCAGAATAGACTTCTTTTTAGTGGATAGAGGGCTACGTAAAAAAGTTAATAAAGTTGAACTTATACCAGCACACTTGTTTCACCACTCTGCAGTTTGTATGACGTTAATAGTAGGGAATACTCAGGCAACTCCACGATGGACGGTAGATTGAACCCTCCATTTAGAGCAACAAATGGTGGATAAACTGAGACCAGATACAGAGGAATACTTTGCAACCAACGAGAATGCTTCCCCATTTCAGGTAGTTTTGGATGCATACAAGGCAGTAATTAGAGGGACTCTGGCTGGTTTGGCTTTTTCTAAGAATAGAAACACAAGAAATAGAATTATTCAATTAGAGATTAAAATTCAGGAGCTATGTAGATCACTGGAGGGTGAAGTCTCTGGATCAGAACAGAAGAAAATAGAAGAAAGTATAAAAGAGAAGAAAAATGATTTTCAAAACATCCTGAAAAGTAGAATTAGAGATAAATGGGAAGCTAGTAAGCTATCGCATTAAAAGTACTGAGAAGACAGCGGGAGACTTTTTAGCTTGGAAATTAAAGACAGAACAAAACAGAACTATGATCTTAGCGATTCGAGGGGTGGACCAGATGAGAGTTACCACAGATGACCGGGAGATGGGAGGGGCTTTTACCAATTTCTTCCAAAGCTTAAGATGAGGTGCAGGCTACAGAAGAACAAATTAATGGTTATCTGAAGAAAGTTGAGATTCCAATGCTACAAGATGAATATAGAGAGTCTCTTAATGCCAAGATAATGACAGAAGAAGTGTTGGAGGTAATTAGGGACTTAAAGAAAGGGAAGGCAGCAGGCCCTGATGCTCTCCCAAATGAGCTATATATGGCACTAAAGGAAGTTCTTGTCCCCAAACTAACTAATGTTCTGAATAAACTTTTCACAGAGGGACTGGCTTTACCAAAATCATGGAATGAGTCTATTATCAGCATAGTATTAAAGACAGGAAAAGATCCAAAGAACTTTGAGTCTTATAGGCCTAAATCAGTACTAAATAGTGATTACAAAATATATATGCAGATATTGGCCAAACGATTGGGTAGGGTCATAAGTAATCTGGTACATAATGATCAATAAGGATTTATAAGAGTCAGACACCTACATGAGTTGACCCCTGAACTAATTGGAGCAATAGATCTAGCTACGCAAGGGAACATCCTTCTCTGATACCTACCTTCAAAGCAGCTAAAGCTTTTGATCAAGTTAATTGGCTTTTCCTGCATAAAATGATCAATTATTATGGGCTAGAAGAAAGATTTCCCAAAGCATTAAATTGTATGTATAAAAACCTCACGGCAAAGAACTTGGTAGATGGGAATTTAACAAAAGAGATAGGCATTATTAGAGGCACGCAGCAGGGATGCCCACTTTCACAGCTGCTTTTTAATTTATATATAGAACCACTAGCCAATGCAATTAGAACATGTGATGAGATTATCTCTTTCCAGACCCAAGGATGGCCGAAAAAGTGGCACTATATGCGGACGACCCAATTAATTTTACAAGCAAGTTAACAATAGCGCTGCCAAAGATCAGAGACATCCTGGAAAGATTTGGGAAAGTTTCAGGCTACCCAATAAACCATCCAAAAACGGAAATAACTCCCAACCCAAGGATAAGATAAGTATGGGTGCTAGTGACGAAAAACATAAATGAATTCGCTCAAGTAAGTTAACTTTAATATCAAGATGGCGGAGACAAAAGAACTGTTAAAAACCTGGGCCAGCCTACCACTGTCCTTCATAGGGAGTTCTAATGTGATAAAGATGAGAATACTCCTCAAATTTACCTACATCTTTAACACTATACTGCTGGAATTTTAAGTGGTCTGGTTTAAAAAGCTACAAGGAGAATTGAATAGTTAAATTTGGGCAGCCAAGGGGTATGAAGAGCCTGAAGAAAACTGAGAAGGAAAAAAGAACAAGGAGGAATTGCAAGTCCGGACCTGTTACAGTATTGTCGGGCTTTCCAATTTAAAAATATAAGAGTACTTCTCAAGGAACACTTTGAATACCCACCACTACAGCAAGCAATGATGGCAGAAATCTTTTTTCTTTTCAATTAAAGGTACCCTAAATATTTTTAAATGATTCGGCTGAAGACTCTGCAATCAGCTTGTGAGCTGTGGTATCAAATCAGAAGATCGGTTGAGATTCCATACTATAGTACCCATGCCCCAATTTGGAACTCCTCAGGAACTCCAGCATGTTTAGAAGATAAGCTATCAACTCCCTTAAAGAAGGCAGGGATTGTGGAATGAGGACATCCACCAACTTGTACATGTGGCGCACTGAGACAAATTTGGCCCATATTCCCTCCTGGCACATACTACATATTCAGCCAGGTCCACATGACATGTAGAATGTAGCACCACAATGGGCTGTTGTCTGTCATCCCTAACCAGCTACTACAGAAGTGTGACACAGTCAGACGCAGCAGTACATATGTATTTGTGAAGGTACCTTGCAGTACACATGTCCCTTCTCACCTCCTTGTAAAGCAAAATATCCCTAGTCAGAGTGGCAGTTTAGCAAACACCTGCTATCCACTGCACTAGCAGGAGCCCATCAGAGCCACACACCATCATTTGTCTTGGCACACATGGGGGCATATTTACAATGGTTTTGTGCCACCAGAGCATCACTTTTTACAATGCTCCATGTTTACAAGGCGGCGCTAAGCCACCTAGTATGTCTTAACGCCACCTAGTAAATATTGCCCCCTTTGACGCAGATTTCTGCATAGAGGTGTGCAATGCATGTTGCTGTAGGTGTTCTGACGCCACACCCTTTGCTGTTTGACACTGCCCCAGATGTTTGTTTGGAGACGTGGGGGCGCGCAGCTGACTCCCGTTGTATGCCCTACCTGGTGTGTCCTCTGTGCTCTGGTCCGCTGCTCATCTGTCCTCCGCCGCCGCCAACACCAACGCGGCCGCAGAGTGGGGACTACAATTCCCAGCTGCCTGTGCGGCCGGAACCCGCCGACAGCGTTTCCCGCGCCAGGAGGCGCTTAAAAATCAGGCACTCCCCCCGCGACGCGGGACGCGCGCGGGCGACGCCGGGCTAAGCCCGGGCAAAGGGCGGGCCCTCTGAGGCCCTCAGAGGTCACCAGTGGTCGGGCGGGCCACCCACCTAAGCTGAACTATCGGGGATCATCAGGTGAGAGAAACGGAAATGTCTGTCAGTGGGAAGTGCTCTGCAAATCAAACTGGCAAATCGGCAATGATACATCCCATCATACCTTCATCATTAGAAAGCATGCTGGATAATGCCTTTAATATGGTTGCCAATGAAATCGCGAGCACAGAGAGACGGATGTCATTGGGGCTCCTACGTACCCACTCCGAGCCCGGGGACTCTAGTACAGAATACACCTCACCCCTATCCCCAACTGTTATAGTTACTAAGCCCAACACGTTTCATCCACCATCTATTACCCCTGAGGAGGAAGGTGACACCATTAGCCTTGATTCTCAGCTTGATGTCACTGAATACGTCCCTATCCCCCAGGCACCCTCGAAAACTAAACCCACTGGAGGGACAAGGAAAAAAGGCCCCCCAAAACAGTCAACTAACAAAAAGAAACCAGCCACATGCAATAAGGATCAACCCACACCACAGAGTATGTGGACCAGAGGGAAACAAAAAACAATAGAGGGTAGTAATGCCATGACTGAACAAGTGCACTTGGCTGAAGGACCCTTGAACACTACCCCCCTCAGAAATGGTATAAACTGTACATGTACACAGACTGATCCCGTTAGTGAAAGTTCCACACTCAACAAGTCAAATGCTAATTTTATGGAAACTATTGTGGACACCATTTTTAAACAGTTAGAATCTCAAATGATCAAACAGTTTAATAATATTTTTAAAAGATTAGATCGTATTGAAACCATGATAAAAAATGAAGATGTAAAAAGGAAGGGGGTTATTAGCCTTGACTTAATAAGGGGTGAGCGCTTTATAAAAGACCTGGAAGCTGCAAATAGGGGCACTTTGATTGAAAGACAAAATGCTTCTAACAAAACGACCATCCCTAGTACTGTACCCAAAGGCGTTAATAAAGTTACAGAATCAACACGCCACATTAGTCAGGTCAGTAATACGTTAAATGATGCTCCCACTTTGTCATCCATAGGGAGGAAGGCACCTACTACCATTGGACCAGATAAGGGCCACACAACTACTACTAGGCCAATAACGCATTCAAGGCCTGTCCTTCATCTGCCCCCCGACGCCTGCCCCTATGTAATAATCTTGGCAGGCGTACCGCAGTTAAGGGAGGGGCAGAGCGAGTCATGGATGCAATTAAACAACAAGTGCACAGACTGGCTATCCAAACACAAAGGGGTAGGCCCTAACATCATGAGAGAAATTTTGACCACTAGACGGGTGAGTTGGGTTGGGCCATCACCTAAGAATATAGAAGGGGATTGCATTGTCATCAATTTTAGAAATCCCTCTACAGTCAAATTTATCCTTGGTAGTATTAACATGCGTTTACCCCTTCCTAGTGACATAACTTCTCTGCCATTGGGCTATTTCTATAGACCGCATCATAGATTACCCAGCCTTACTTTATCACCTCTTCCCTTACATAATAGGTACAGTGCATTGTCTGACCTGGGTACTCTGGACTGACCATCAACCATCTATCCAGACCCATTGAGTAGAAACCAATCTAATATACTTGATCCAGCAGGGGATCTATCTTTGGATCCAACCATAGTGACTGCTAATGTTGCCAAGGTGGCTAAGGGTAAGAGCTATGTTTCCCCCTTGGTAACACCTATTAACAACTTGACAATCCTGAGCTGGAATATAGCAGGTTTAAATGCCAAAGTAACAAACGGGGATTGGGTGGACTGGGTCTCCAAAATTGACATCTTGATGTTTCAAGAAACCTGGTGCACTACTCCTTTATTTTTTGATGGATACAGTTGTTTCAACCAAACCGCACCAATTCCTGCGTTGGGTAGACCAAGTGGGGGACTATCCATATGGGTTAAAATAGGTGCAGATATTAAAATTGAACCATTGGAAACACATGACAGGAACTTCCAGGCATTGCTTCACATTAGTAGTGTTAGAATATGTTTAATACATTTTTATAATAATGATTTTAAAACACATCCCAATATGAATTTTATAAGGTTGTTTAATTTTATTGATGATATTTTAAAAGGACAAAAGTGCGGTAAACTTGATGGGATATGTGTAGGAGGAGATTTCAATGCACATATTCACCGTCAAACCCCTTCCTGTAAAAGAGGCAAAGAATTATCCAATCATCTGGCCACAAGGGACTTAATTAATGTTATGGAAAAGGTAAACATTATGGAAAGCAACTGTCCCGTGGCCACTTATGTCGGGCATGGGAGTGCATCTACAATTGACTATGTATTCATGACCTCCGCACTTGTGGATCTTTTATTAGAGGCTAAAGTAGCTAGGTCTGTACACAGTGACCATTACCCGATTCTATCCACTCTGAAACTTCCTCACAAGAGGGTGAATCGGATAGAAATAGGGGCAAAAAACCTAGTCGCATCAACGGACAAACTCAGGGTGGTCTGGAAGGGGATTGATAACAAGGGGGTGCTAGCTCGAGTCATCAAATCCGAATCCAGATTAGTACTCACCTGTCTATCTTCCGAGTGTCCTGATCATGCGATTATTGAAGCATTCACGGAGCTGTGTAAGACCATAAAAAAGGAGATATCTAAGCCAGTTCTAATTAATTCTGATATTAACCCTAGATGGTTTGATAACTCCTGCTCTAGAGCAAATAGAGATTTGAGAGCTGCTCTAAAAGCTGATCCACCCAATCAAGCACTGGTGAGGTCCCTGAGGATTAGTTATAAACGCACCTTAAGAAGACGATCTGAAGAGCTACTAAAAACTCATTGGGAATCACTTGTACGTACTGCAGCAACAAAGGATGTTGCTGGGTTTTGGAGCGAGGTTAAAAACCTGAAATCATTTGGCTCCAATATCACTCCCATAAATTGCAGTATATCAGGGGATGTATGGGTGAAGCACTTCACAAATATCTATACGGCATCGACTCCTCCCACTGAAAACCGCCAACCTTTTAAGTTTCCGAATATTTTAATAACAGAAGTGGAGGATGCAATTTTTCAAAGCGCAGGAAATAAGGCGCCAGGGCCTGATGGAGTATCCATTGACTTAATAAAATCAGAGCCCGACCTATGGTCCCCATTACTGTGTAATGTTTTTAACAATTTGTCCATTACCTCATTGCCCGATACCTGGTCAAACAGCACCATCGTTCCTATTTTTAAAAAAGGCGATAGACTCGACCCTGGCTGCTATCGCCCAATATCACTAATTGATAATACACTGAAGATTTTGGGCAGGGTTATTTTTAATAAGATCAGTATTTGGGCCGAGGAAAACAAAATCTTACACCCTTGTCAGTTAGGCTTTAGAAATAACGTAGGGACGGTTGAGCAGTGCTTGAACCTAAACCTAGTTTTAGATAAATATATCATAGCAAAAAAATCCCCACTTTACCTAGGTTTTATGGACTTAAGCTCTGCTTTTGACTTTGTCAACCGATCTCGTCTATGGACAGCTTTGCTGAGCTATGGTTTAGATGAACCTCTGGTCCAATTTCTGGCTCATCTACACAGAGATCTAAAAGCTCGTGTTCGCATTAACAACGATGGTGAGGTTTCGGACGAGATTTTAATTGGCAGGGGTGTAAGACAGGGTTGCGTCCTGGCTCCCCTACTTTTTATTTTATATATAAATGAATTAAGCTCATCACTAGACAAACTAACTACTGATGTCCCGCTCGTCAATGGCAATTCTCTACCCGTACTTCTTTACGCCGACGATGCGGTACTCATAGGCCGTACACCTAATGCACTCCGCACTTTAATCTCAGGCTTTGTTTCCTTTATGGCCGACCTCGACTTATGTACAAATTTTAAAAAATCTTATATAATGTCTTGTGGGCCAAGGAAACATAAAATTCGCCATATAATGTCAGGGAATAATATTCTAGACAGCACTTGCACTTTCCCTTATTTGGGCTTGCTGTTCTCCGATTTTGGATCCTGGCAACCACATGTTGCCAGAGGGAGGAACAAACTGGGTAAAGCCATTAACTCCTTAATTACTTTACGCCAACCAAGGCACGCCGAGGTCACTTCATCACTTCTACAAATTTATAAAACCCAGTGCGTCCCTACAGGAACTTATGGTGACGAGGTGTGGGGATACTCGAGCTGCACCAATATTCAGATAGAAGAAAATAAATTCTGTAGGAAGGTACTGGGGGGGGTCATTTCGGCTCCGTCATACGTATGCCACAGAGAACTGAACCTCCCCTACATAGAGGATTTTATAAAATCAAGACCCGCTTTGTTTTGGTTAAAAATCTGGCGTAACCAAGTTGCTTCATTGACCCGCGACATAATCTCAGATTGCTTAAAATGTGAGCGGGCAAACTATATTCCTTGGCTTAAAGCGGTACAGACGAGCTTAGAAAGTGTAGAAATGGGGCATCTTTTCTCAGCACCTGAAACAATAAATTCATCGCATAAGCTCATAGTGAAAAGGGCCTTATTTGATCTGTATCGAACGAATAGAGAAAACATCGAATTTAGAAAGCCAGCCATCCTTGGGTACTTACATATACAAGAACTTTGTACTAGGCCACCTAACAAGCCCCAAGGTTATTTGTGTAAGGAACTGGGCAGATGGAACAGGAGCTTGTTGTTTAGATTTAGGGATGGGAGCGTGGTAAACTTACTCTGTTTCCCCTTAGGTTACTCCTATAATTTAAGAAATTTACCCTGTCCATGTAACCAGGGTGGAAAGCAAAGTTTGATGCATTTTACATTGTTTTGCGGCTTTTACAAAAAATATACTAAACACTTTCTCATTCCCTATTTTAAAGTCAATGCCCTGACAGATTTCAACGAGGCCTTTAGAATTTTGCGGACACTAAGCAATGAAGATGTAATTTACAGAGTTAGTCACTTTCTCCAAACTGCTGTCCGCTCCCGTGCCTCAATGAATACGACTTGAAGTATGTCTATTATCTTACATACTTGCACAACGGTTGTTTACATATTATAATGAATTTGGCCTGATAGTCTGTTTATCATCTGTATGTTGCATTTTTGTTCATTAGGTGTACGACAATATGTGCTGAAAATAAGACCTATTTTTTATTGTTCATTGGGATGATCTTTTTATATATTTTAATGATGTATTTTATTGAGCTTTTGATGTGAACAAAATGGATTTGGCCTGTTAGTTTTTAGAAGTATCTTTTGCATATTTGCACATTGACTTTGCACTTTTGTATAAGAATGTATGAAACAACTTGTATGTACTTTTATGGATGTTTTAAATATATCCGAATAAAGATCATTTGATTGATTGACTGTCCCAGATTTACAAGTAAACATAAATCTGAGTCAGCGCCTAACACTAACGCCTTCCAAAATGAGGCTTTAGAGTGGGCCAATGAAGAAAAAACCTTTTTTTTCTCTCCCTTTTTTGCTCTTTCTCTGTGTGCTGCATTCTGTAGCATAAAAATAAGGAGCAAAACACCATTGTTGATTCTCTATATGCAGGAAAGGATGGGCCGTATTTAAAGGAATACCTGCCACCGCCATGTTTACCCCTGCACCAGGGCAACAGCCTAGTGCCAACATAGGCACCATTGCCCCACAGTACAAGAGTGCCTGCGTTGCCACATGGCTGTTCTTTTTGCACCGTTTCAGGGGTGAGCACAGGGGTGGAACATATTCCTGTAAATAAAGCCCATCCCTACATTTTTAAAATGGCGCAGCAGATTTGTTTGCTTTGACACGCTCCACCATTTCACTGTAAATATGCCCCTTGGTCCTCTGGTGTGCATCACTTGCATTCACCCCCACACCCAGTCATGTTTGGTAGATTAATAGATAAAGGGAGTTCAGGTTAACCTGCAATGGCAGCTGACACCTGTGTGCTCTGACTCTGCATGCCAGGACAGCTGTGTGCAATGTAGTTTAATTTAGACTACTATGGACGTGGCTCTTGAAATGTCCCTATGTGTAGCCACTTCCCATGGCCCACATATCCCCCACACATCAGTTGTGTTGTTTTTCTGCTGAGAAATCTTTCCATGCTATGGATTTGCAAGCTAGGTTAATGTTCATGGGCCCAGGTGAGACAGAGGTGCATATCTCATAGATATGTTGTGCAGCGCCACAAACAATCTTGCTGCACCATGCTGTGTCAGTAGGAAAGTTCAGATGTGTCTGTGGTTAGAACAGTACAACACATCCCTGTGCTTTGCTCTAAGGTTGTGCATATTCAGATGGCTATCTCCAATACAGGTATCCTTGCACCATGGTGCAAGGGTGCCTGCTTTAGCAGACAACTGCTGTCTGTGCACGGTTGCTGGCAGAAAGGACAGGAATGTGCCGTATCTTGTAGATGCGTTACATTCCTGCTCTTTTCTTTTGACATAGGGTAGCACAGCTAGAAGGTTTGCAGTGCTGCCCTATGCCAATATATTGTCAAAATGGCCATGAAACTTCCATTGATATCATGTTTAACCATAGATGAGCCAGCATTCTACCCTTTTGCCAACAGACAGTGCTGCAGAGAGCTGGAACATACCTACCGGCACTGCACGACTTGACCTATTTACCCACATTGCCCTTGTTGCAACTTAACCTGTTGCTGTTGTAGTTCATGATAGCCAGCACTGTCCTGTCCTGCAACTATAACCACCAACTCCTCGGAGATGACAGCGGACACCTGCTTCTCCAAGGGATCCAGCTCCTTCTGGGATGCTGGACTACTACCTCCGGTCTGCAATGCTGCTTTGAGATTGGTTGCCAGTTTCTCCTTTGACCTGCGCTTGCAATCATGCCACCACTTTTTACAGTCACTCAATGTCCTCTTGACTTCAGCAGTACTGTTCACCTTGTCAACTATGGTCTTCCATATAGTTTTTTTCCTTCCCAATGACATTTTGGATCTGACAAAGAGCTGGTTTTGGTGCTCTGTTATCTCCGTGATCAAGATTTAATTCTCTTCCTCCTCACTAAAGTTGCACTTCCTCTGCGACTCTGGCTGGTCATCCTGGCAGGTACTGGGATTGCTGGGCTTTTTGTCCTGGGCTGTGCTCACTTCTGGATGGTCAATTGCTGCTTACAGGCAAGTGTAACTTTTTTTCTCACGTAGCAGCGTTTTTGTATTTGTTTCACACTAGGAGCACAAAAGTGACACTAGACGCTAATTGGCCGAACATCACTTTTGCAGCATTAACGGCAAATTTGTTAAGAACAGGGCGCACACAACAGCGTCGGTTTTTACAACACCCGCCTCTTCCTAACGTCATGGAGCACCGGATTGTAAATACAACACTAAAATGGTGTTAGAATTTGTCGTAACGCGGCGGTAACTATTTGGGTGCAGTGGTGTGGCAAAACATCAGTGCGACAGTTCTTGTAAATATACCCTCAAGTGTGTTTTCTTGAGGGCTGTGCAGGGGACACTCTAGGCAGAGCTAGACACAACAATATTTGTATCAGTCACCCAAATGGTACAGAAGGGGAACATTTCATTCATTTTGCAGAAGCATGGTTTTAGGAAACAGTAGTCCCACGGGATCTGTCAGCCCGGTTCACAGTGGAGAGAACTTATTGCGTCCCTGCTAAACGCCCTCCGCCAGAAGCCCCGCCAAGGTCTGTGGTATGAAATGATCCTGAATTACAAAGACAGCAATTTGATCATCCAGAATGCTTGTCAAGAAAGATAGTTTGAGGTTGGCTCAGGAAGAGTGATGGTCTTCTCAGATTGCATTCTTGTGTGCAACATCACGGGCCAGTTTAACAGATCTCATGCAGTAACTTTGTGAGATGGGGATTTGATACACCTCCTCTTTTCCGCCAGCCTGAAAATTATGGCAAACAAAGGTACATATTGTTTCACTGAGCCAGAGGAGACCTGGGACTGGGTGGAGCAGCACAAATCCGCAGGTATATTGAAAAATAATAGTCCAAGAACATGATCATGACACCACTCTAGGACCTACAGAAGCGGCAGTTGGGCTAGGCAATCGCAGGTCTTGATCCGACTACCCCAGAAAATTTCACCTGGGTCAAGAGACGTCCCTTGTCATTGCTGCATCTTTCTGCCAGACCTCACCACCTTATGCCTCTGATGACTCTCCCACAGGTCACTCTAACAATGACACGGACTCTGACACCATAAGCGATCTGTACATCAAATTACCTTCTATCATGCCACAAACAACGGATGAGCTGATCTGAGGTTTTGAGGGTGGAGATTCTTCATTCCTCGCTGAACTGGTTGAGCCCTGTTTTTTCATGATGCTGAATGGAGATTCCTTCTTTGGGGCATTCGCGGGGCCCAATCTAACTGTCTATGTGGCTCCTTCTGGACGATTTCCATGGTACTCAATATGCCTTTTGGTGATATTCTGATTACCTACTTTCTACACTACCTGGGACAAGAAGATTTCTTCACATCCCTTTCTTCTCTATTGACTAACTGGCCCGAGCATCCAACACTTATAGAGGGTGATTTTAATGTGGTGTTAGATGTAGATTTGGATAGGTATCACTACCCCCCAACCCCCAATGCACAAGCACACACAACCTCTAAGACCCTTAGGGATTGTCTGGCACATTGGTCATATAAGGGTGCCAAGCATCATCCCACACTACTGGAATTTTCTTACTATTTGGTGGATCATGATGGCCATTTCAGATTGGGCTGCAATGTTTTCCCTTCTAACAGAGGTGGAAGAACCCAAATATATGGCATGCACCCTCTCCGACCACAACCCGTTGCTCTTAAATATCACTAGGGGGAGGAGACTGTTAGACCTGTCAACCTTAGTGTTGTCTTCCCCAAAATGTTTTGCCTTCACCCCTCCTATTTATGCTGATGTAGTATTTGCTGGCCTTAGGACTTTGTGCACTTTACATGGTAACATTGGCTTATCCCAAATTGCCATATTTAATCTACTTATAAGTCCCTAGTAACATGGTACTATATGTACCCAGGACCTGTAAATTAAAAGCTGCTAGTGGACCTGCTGCCCTTTTGGAGCCACCCGCTCGAGTAGCCCGTTAAACATGCCATTGCGGCCTGTGAGACAGTTTTAAAACTGTCATTTCAACATGACAAAATAAATATTTTGCCAAGGCTAAAGCTTCCTTTTTAATACTTGTAGGGTGCAGTGTATTTAAAAAGTTAGGCGTGTACGTTTTAGTTTTACATGTCCTGATAGGGAAAAACTCTTAGATTTGGTTTGCACTACTGTAAGGCCTACCTCTCCCACAGGATAAACTATTACATTTATTAAGCAGTAATTTCCAAATGGGATAAGGTACCCAGTTAATTTTTAGTGTCTTTGGTATTGTAAAGTAAAAAACTCTGTTATGGTAAAGTCTGATTTAAAATAAAAATTTTGAAAATGTCCCTTTTAGAAAGTTGGTATTTTCCTGTCTTAGCTGTTTAGTGCCTTTATATGGGTCACATGACTAGGTGTAGCTGACAGCTGGGCTTTGTGCATTCCTCCTAGACAACTACACACAATAGAAAGTTTCGGTGTACCTGGACGGGCCATTACTGGCAGGATGGGAGGGCGGAGTTGGGCAAGCCGTACATACATTCAAAAAGGTATGTCCTGTCTCCACACAAACGGCTGCATATCCCCTGTATTTAGTCTGGAGCCAGGGCAGGAAAGGTAGGAAGCCTGTGGTCTTCAAAGGTAAACCTCTAGAAGTTCTCCCCACTTCAAAGGATGGCCCAGGTATAAATATTGAAACTCAGACACCAACTCTTCAGTAAACCTCTGTAACTGTGCCTATTCTGCCAGGAAGAAGGACTGCTGTGCTGCTGAAAGGACTTTACCTCTGCTGAACTGCTGCTCCGAGGGACTGCTGCCCATCTGTGCTGATCTGCCTTCTTGCCTTGGTGAGAAGGACTGTACCTGATTCTGTTGAACCCAGGACCCCATACTGATTCCAAGGGCTATTTGACTAGCCTCCAGACTAGAGAGCCTCAAGAAAAGAACGCTCCAAAAACCTTGAACCAAGCACTGGGACTCTTCCATCTGTGAGTCTTATAGTGACAAGTGGTGCCACCCTAGCCTTGGACACTTGGGAGTGAGCCTGAAGGTGCTCTACCAGCCCATCTGTGGATACAGCACAACCAACACATCGCCTCTGTTGCACAGTACAGACCTAAGCAGAATTGACTCAATCTGCATCATCCTCGCAGCCCACATTGGAACCACAGCTGAGTGACACATTCCCAGTGCAGATCCTCACATCGCAAATCTCTCGTCAACAGCAGCTTTGATGACAATGCAGGTTTTTGCATTGCAGCTTCGCCGCATCTCAGCACCAATGTATTGTTTCGGCTGCATGACGCATGTTCTAAGTGGATCCTTGCAAAGCTACGCAAACCAGGATTTAGTACTTTGTTTAGTGGGCCTAACTGGATCCCTACAGCTGGCCCATGTTCCATTGCTGCCTGCCCGACTTTGTCCAGGTACGGTGCAACCAGATAGCGACAGTCGGCACTCTACACTTTTTGGTGCTATTTTCACTAAAATCTTTCAAATTGAATATCTCTGGTTCTGCTAATTGGATTTTTGTCATTTTGAGTCTTGTTTTATTTATTAACTATGACTCTATTTTTCCAGATCTGTTGTGGGATCCTTTTGTGGTGTGTATTCACTGTATCACTGTTTGAAGAGTTGCACAAATACTCTACACATTGCCTCTGAGTTCAGCCTGACTGCTCTGTGCCAAGCTACTCGAGAGATTGCTTGTTACTTCACCCTGAGAATAATTGTAGTTACTGCTTGATAAGGGTTTCCCCCTCCCCCCAACCAGTCACCCAATTTCTTACATGATCCATATCTTTTAGTTAAAAATAGTAAAAAGATGCAACATTTGGAAACAAACCAGGAGAACTGTGACTTGTTCTGCGTTCTTTAGTCCTGGAATACAATCAAGACTCTCTACTCCCTTACCTATCTTGGTGGGTGATGTAAATAAAAGATGTGTTGACAATCAACAATTGGCTGCAGTCAGCAGCAAATCTGTTTGCTCTGCTGAAAATTATCACCTAGGAGAAATGGGCTTCCTTTGACCAGTAAAAAAGCACTGTAAAAAGCGGAAAAGAATCTGTCAGAGAAATTATTTACCAGTGGATAAAGCTAGCTAGAAGAATGCCTTAATGAAATATCCTACAGGTGTAAGGGCAGCACAGAGAAGATAGTTTACACTTAATACCTCTGGGGCTGCCAACATGCCACGAGAAATATTTAAAGTCACCACCAACTTTTTATGGCCAAAAGCTTCTGGCCTCCTATTAAAGCCTGCCCAGACTTGTGTACCAAATTGGCAGATGTTTTAGAGGAAACAACTATGAAAATTCAGTTTAATCTTACATTTCTGCCATTCTCTGCCAGTAACTGCTATGGAATGATGGTCTTTGTCCACAGCTTGTGCTCTATTTCAGTTTAATTATGAAAAATAATGGGGTGACCCTGTGTCCCTCAGAACCTGGGTATTTGTATTATATGGCTACAATGGTTCTGTCGGGGAAATACAATTGCTTTGGGATGTTCACAATATAAATACATTACATGTAACATGTATCCATGATTTAGGAAGAGAAAAGAACAACACCCAAGCGAAAGATTCAATCAATATTTTAAGAAGTAACAAATAAATTGGGCTACAATGGTACAACTGTACCGGGGTGGGCGAACAATCCAACGGTGGAGCCTCCTGGCTAGTGGTGCACCTTGTCACAGCCTCCTCTCGGCGGGCAGACTGGCCCGACTCATGCGCCCACTCAACCGCCCCCATCGGCAGCGCAGGGAGCCAGGAGGCGGCTTGCCGGGACCCAGAGAGAAAGCTGGTCACCAACGGTGGCTGCGACTACAACCAAGGCCTTGAGGTAGGCCGTGATCGGCAGTGCCCCCGCGTCTCCCCATTAACCCACCCACATTGAGGAATACAGAGCAAAACCTGGCATGCCTCGCTCCTGTAGAAAGGGTCGTGAGACAGGCAAAGGATCCCACGGGGCCACAACAGCTCAGGGCGGAGGGCAACGTAAGGCCCCGGGTCCCATGGAGGTTTCACCGGAGGTCTTGCTGGTGGTCCACACCCCCCTGCATGCATTTCCTCCCCCGGATATCAACGGGGAATGCGGCCTGGGTTAGATCAGTGCTGCCACCGGAGGGGAGGTGGTGGTGACAGACATGGCGGGGGGTGCACTGGAGGGCCCGCTGGCCTCTTTTGTTGCTACAGGCAGCGGATCCAGGGCCATGTGTAGAGAGCAGCACAACAGCCTGTGAGCCAAGACATAGCGGCCGGACCTCTTTTACGCACCAAGCCTGACGCAGAGGCAGCAGATCCTTGAGCGGAGCTTCCACTGCGGGGCACCCGAGCAGGAGGTCGCCCCTTGATTTGGCTGCATAACTTGAGGGGCTCGGCGTGTCTGTAGGTGCGTGCTGGAGAACACAGACTATCACACAGCAACCAGGGGAGCGCTGGGGGCCAACGGAGGTAACCTATTCACTATGGCAACCGGGCACCCCAAAAAAGATCGCACAATTAAAGATCTCCTCTCCCGTCCCGGGGGGAATGCACCGGAAGAAGTGGTCACGCAGCCTGGAGGGTCGGGATCGCACCCAGACCTCAACACGGAGGAACCATTGATCCGGTCATTTATGGAGGTGCTGTTCACCTCCTTGCAGGATGAACTTCACTCTCTTAAGAGCGAATGCGCACAAGAGATTAAAGAGAACTGGTGACATGTGGATGCCCTGGGTGAGCGAGTGGTGGACCTGGAGGAGAAAGAAGTGAGCCACGAGGAGGAGGCAGGAACCCTTCAACAAGAAGTCACCCGGCTCCGGAAGCAGCACATTGATATGCAAGCACACCTGGAAGATTTAATAAACTGCTCCTGGAGGAACAATGTGCGATTCAGGGGTGTGGCACCCGGGGCAGAGGGGGAAGACATTTTTGGCTTTACCCGAGAGCCTTTTCACCACATCCTGGGGGGCCCTCCGTAATCCCCGATCCAACTGGACAGAGCACGTTGGGTGGGCCCTCCCAGGCAGAACTCTTCTTCCCCACCGGACATACTGGTTTGTGTGCACAACTTTCAAGTGAAAGAGGAGATACTAAAGAAAACACGCAGCTCTCACCCCATTGTCTTCTGAGGCCACTCCTCCACTCTTTTCCAAGACCTTGTGGCTATTACTCTGCAGAAACACCGATCATTTCGCCCAGCGACAGCACACCTTGGCGGTCTTGGCATTTCCTACTTGTGTGGTCATCCCTTCCGATGAATTTTCCGCTGGGAGGGAAAGCTCCACCAGTTACTCTTACTGGCAGAGACAATGCCGCGTGCTTGGAATAGAACCCCCAGAGGAGCAGCACACAGAGGGCACGCCGTCCTCGTCTCAAAGAGCGAAGAAGAATGATTGCCAAACCGGACCCCAAAGAGATCGTTAGAGGTCGCCAGGCAGCCCTAGAAGCGGTCCCATCCACATTTGCTAAAATTGTTGCCCCCTGAGCCAGGTCCCAGTTTCTGTGAAATGTATAATTAAGGAGAGCCGGAAGGCGGGGGGAGTCGAGCCACTGACCACATTACTTCCCCCCTTGAACTTACCATGTGGTTTTGCCATACCACAGGACTGGACATAAGATCATAATCCTATTTTTCTTAATTCTTGTTGTTTGTTAATTTTGAGAGGGATTTTGTTGGGGTACTCACTCACCTACACAAAGGTTATTTTGTCTGCTTGCACCGTAGTGATATCATCTGCTGCACTATCTTCAGGGTTCCCGGAGGGAGCGGGGAGTGTCCAGGGATAAATAGAGCGGAAGCCAGTCCACCTCCCACATGATAAACATGGCCCTCCAAGTTCTGACACTCAATGTACGTGGGCTTAATAACCAAATCAAACGATTGGCCATTCTTAACTTTCTAGTGTCTTCACGGGCAGATATATGCCTACCGCAGGAGACTCACCTCCTTGTAGAGGACAGTCACAGATTGAAGTCCAAGGCCTTTCCACAACAATTCTTTTCGTCGAGCCCTTCTAAATAAGCAGAGGTGGCTATACTGGTGAGCAAATCCTTTCCGGGGCAATTGAACAGAAGGTAGTCCAAATCAGTGGTCACCTGCTAATGTATAGATTCACCATTGCATATAGGTCACTCGTAATAGGCTCATTATATGCTCCCAATGAGAAACAAGAAGAGTTCCTGCACGGGGCACTGGAGAGAGCACTGGGACCAGGGGACCAACTGGTACTAGTGGGAGGAGATTTGAACATGCTATTCAACAACACGTTGGACAGGTCGGCGCAGAGGTATGGCCAGTCGGGAGCACTATCCGCGGATGGTCTGTCGCGACTGGAGCAAATAGGGGTGGTGGATTTATGGAGGGCCAAACACCCTCTGTCCACAGCATTCTCATACTACTCTCATGCTCATAAAACGTATGCAAGGCTGGACTACTTCCTCAGTACCAGAGAACTTCTCCCACTCACTAAGGAGGTAGAGATACATAGAGCTGCACTGTCAGACCACGGGGTGGTTACACTTTCTCACTCCCTGCCCCCAATTGTACTCCCTCCCAGTTCCTGGTGACTAAGGGACTCCTTACTACACAGCAAGGAGGTTGAAAAAAAAATCCAACACTCTTTAGACGACTATCTAAAACATAATTACACCCCTGAGACATCACAAGCAACACTATGTGGAGCACTCAAAGCTGTCATCAGAGCGGAATTTATAGCCATATCCTCCGCAGATAATCAAATGCGTGAGGCTAAGAGAGAGGAACTCACCGGGCAAGTTAAAGAACTTGAATGCATACTTCATATCACGGGAGCCCCAAGGGTGTGGCGCCAATTGTCGAGCACCCGCTCTCAACTAGCGGCACTAGACATGGACAGGGCAGAATACTCCGCACTCCGCCTACGACACTCATACTATGTCAGGGGAGATAAGTGCGTCAGACACCTAGCCACTACCCTTCGAGCCAAACGGTAAGAGCAGGGCATTTCTGATATCTTCTCTCCCGCAGGGGACCTTGTCACAAAGGGCCCAGACATAGTGAACGCCTTCAAGGATTTTTACGAGCACTTGTATGATTATCAACAGCTCGATGCAGGAGCTGGTTCTTGCTATCTGAAGGGGGCCAAGACCTCAGCCCTTACCTCGGACCAGGTGGAAACCTTGGACAAGGACATCCGTATTGAGGAGGTCATATCGGCGATAGCACGCCTCAAGCTTGGTAAGTCACCAGGCCCAGACAGGTTGTCAGCGACCTTTTATAAGTCCTTTTGCCTCACACTGGCCCCCATCCTAACGAAATTATTCAATTCCTTCTCAGATCCCGGGTCAATCACACCTGAAATGCCCAAAGCCTCTATAATAGTTTTACCTAAACCTGGGAAAGACAAACAAGGATGCAGCTCTCACCGGCCTATTTCCCTTTTAGACATCGATTTTAAATTATTTATGAGCATCATTGCCCACAAAATCAATGCTCATCTTCCCTTCCTAGTGGACCCGGACCAAGCAGGCAATCAAGCGATAACACGAAGAGAGCGTTGCATATTATTGATAAAGCAAACAAGTTCCAGGGGGAATACATGCTCTTGGCGGTCGATGCCGAGAAGGCTTTTGACCGGGCCAACTGGCCATACCTCAATCAAGTATTGGAGCACTTTGGGTTCGGGCACAAATGCAGGGCCCGCATTCTCAATTGTTATTATGCTCCTACTGTGACAGTTCGGGTCAACGGGTAACCTCTTCCCCCTTCTCTATTCACAGAGGTACCTGTCAGGGCAGCCCACTTTCGCCCCTATTATTTGCTCTGTATATGGCGCCTATGGCTCAGAGGATCCGAGATCACCCGGAATGCGGCCAGTGCCGAGCATTCTGCCCATTTACCCGCAGACGCGGAATTTCGTTGGTCCAGGGATGATCTGGTGGCATGCAGAGGTAAACTTTGCCCTAGGGCACACACAATTAACCTGGCCAATGAAGTACTGACCAGTATTTGCACTGGTTGTCACTCGGAGCTTGTTAATCCCACAGAGCATTTAGGGAAAAGTGACATAGATTGCTGTAGACGTGGGCGAAGCAATCACACTGACATGATTAGGGCCTGTCTAGTCAACTGCAGATCTCTTATTAATCATGCAGAGGACATATGGCTCATTTTAGCAGAGAATGCTTGGGATGTCATGTTCTTGACTGAAACATGGCTGAAAGAGGACAGTATTTCAGCAGTGGCCTTAGCCGTTCCGCCTGGTTTTAAAATTTGCTGCGCTAACAGGGAGAGTGGAAAAAGGGGAGGGAGCCATTATTTTTAAGGACTCTTGGGAATTGCCTTCTTCTGCGCCGCTTAATATGGAGGGGTTGGAAGGGCTTAATTTTTGTTTTAAAACTGGCCATTCAACTTCCTTTTCTGGCCTCCTAATTTATAGATCCCCGGACTGCATGCCAAATGTAAGTCCTGATCTCTGTAATTATATTGCCCAGAAATCGTTATTGTACTCAAATTTCACTGTGTTAGGGGATTTTAATCTACACGTGAATGACCCTAGCTGTGCTCAGGCAGCTCAGTTTGTCTCATCCCTCACTGGGGCCAATCTAATTCAACATGTTACCCTTCCCACTCACAAGGCAGGACACACTCTTGACCTTTTGTTTTCCAACATCCCTTCCTTGATCACCGAGGACCCTAGCCAACTGGTTTGGTCTGATCACTGTTTAATCCCATTTTTTTTAGTTTGGAGAAACCTGGCCAGAGCAGGGTTAACCGCTATTTTGTTAAAAGAAGTTGAGAAAAATTGACAGCTGCGTCCCTAGGTCAGCTCTATAGGCCACACAACTTCCAGCTTCCAATGATCCAAATGAGGATACTCTGGCTCTAAATAAGTGGATTGCTGCAGCAGTGGAGTCCATTGCCCCCTCTGGAGTCACAATATCAATGAGGCACTTCCCCTCGGCCCCCTGGTTTTCTGAGACTCTTAGGGCATTCAAAAGCAGGTGTAAACGCCTGGAACGGCAGTGGAGGGTGAACCACAGTGAGATGGCTGAGGTCTCATATAAGAAAGCTTTAAAAGAGTTGCATAGGTTGATAAAAGAAGCTAGGAGGGACCATGTAGCGAGTTGTATTTACAAGGCAGATACTTCAATTAAAGAATTATTTAAGGTTGTTACCTCATTTCTCAAACCTAGAGAATTGGAGATCGCTGTGCAACCCCTCTCAATGGGTGAAAGAATTTCCAACTTTTTTGATAATAAAATTCGGAAGGTCTACAATTCCTTCTCAGTAACACTGGAGACGGAGAAATCAAATGGGACCGGAGGTGGCACGCCTGAGCCCTCCCTTACAAAATTTCTCCCCATCTTTCAGCAGGAAGCGCTTATGAATATCCAAAGATGCAAGTCGGGGGCACCGGATGGCCCTTGCCCACCTAAATTGTGGAAAGTGATGGCTCACTCTCTTACCCAGGTGTTGATCCACATATGGAACACATCCCTCATGTCTGGCATCTTCCCAGACATTTGGAAACATGCCACACTTCTTCCCCGAAAAAACAAACAAATGTGGAGCCAGGGGAATTGAGCAATTATCGACCGATCTCTCTGCTTCCTGTGCCAGCAAAAATGTTGGCAAACTGGTACAGCGACAATTGTTCAACTTCGTTGTGAGTCAGGGCATTCTACATGACACCCAATCCGGATTCCGGTCTGGTTTTAGTACTGCGACAGCTTTATCAGAGGTGGCGGAGTCAGTAAGAATGTCGGTGGATTCAGGGGCAATGTTGGTGCTCCTGGATCTTTCTGCTGCATTCGATACGGTAGACCACACCTTGCTGACTCAGATACTCCAGGAGATGGGCATTGGGGGCATGGCACTTGCCTGGCTGAGGTCATTCCTTAACAATTGCTCACAGAAGGTTGTTTTGCAACACCATCAGTCTAAACTGAAACATCTGTGGTGTGGAGTTCCTCAGGGGTCAGCGCTGAGTCCACTGCTCTTTAATCTGTATTTGTCTCAACTGTTCTCATTGATAGCCAACTGGGGTGTGAAGGCGATATAGTACGCCGACGACACCCAGTTGGTTTTCGTCTTTAAAGAGTAGTCGGAGGTCTCCTTCACGAGTTTCAAGGGCTGTCTGAGAGACATTGCCATGTGGATGAATAAGAATAAACTCAAGCTTAATACTGATAAAACGGAAGTGATGTTCTTCGGCAAGGATGTTTCACCAGCACCTGATCTGTGGTGGCCGGCAGAAATGGGATCACCTCCTGCCCCAGCAGTTACTATAAAAAATCTAGGCGTAAAGTGGGAGGTAGATATTTCTTTCTTGGCTCAAATCCGACAGGTGACAGCTACCTGTTTTAGCAAACTGAGAAATTTACGGAAATTGCTACATCTGCTGCATGAGGATTGTCATCAAATCATAGTTCATGCCACGGTGACATCCAGGCTGGACAATGCTAATGGCCTCTAATTGTGCCTGCCGTTGTACCTTATCAGAAGACTGCAGATGGTACAAAATGCGGTTGCGAGACTGATTAGACATGTACCATTCCGTCATCATATCGCTCCGCATTTAAAAGAGCTCCACTGGCTTCCGGTGGTTAAAAGAATTGAGTTTAAGGCTCTGACCTTTGCATTTCGAGCAATGCATGGCAATTGTCCCAGCTATCTGAAACAACGGCTATGCCGCTACAAGCAGAATCGCTCTCTGAGGTCCAATTCACAAAATTTACTTTTTACCCCTCGCTTTAGGAAAGCTCGTACAGGTGGCAGATCTTTCACGGTCGAGGTGGCCAAGTTATGGAACTCCTTGCCAAGCAACGTCCGCCACTTTGAATCAGAGCCACTCTTTAGGAAGGCAGTCAAGACCTGGCCCCTTAGGTCAGATTAGGGGGATTGGTTCCTGCTGTCGGTCTCCTCCGGCACACTGCTGCTGCTACAGCACCCGGACACCTCTGTTTGAGGTAGCTGTTTGCGCTTTATAAATGTCAGTATTATTATTATTATTATTATTATTATTATTGATGTCCCTTTTGGAGGTGACAGACACTCCATTAGTCTGTATGCCGACGATGTCCTGGCATCCCTAGCATGCCGGACAACCTCACTCCCGGCCTTTATGGAGGAACTGAAGACATTTGGAGCGGTGTCAGGGTTCCAAATCAATATAACAAAATCTCAAGCACTAAACCTCTTGGTCCCTCAGGGTACAGTGGACCTCCTTGCATCCCAATACCCTTTGGTGTGGGCCTCGAAGACCATTTCATACTTAGGGAATACCTTAGCCAATTGGATACCAGAGACAATAGATAGCAACTATGGGGCACTTCTCCAGAAAATTCGGGGTGACCTTGGAAGGTGGGAACACCTTCGCATTTCCTGGATGGGACGGATAGCGGCCTGTAAGATGACGTCACTTCCCAAAATACTATATCTTTTCCAAACCCTGCCCCTCGCTCCCCCGAGGGACATGATCGCCAAACTTCAGTCAGAATTTGTGCAGTAAATCTGTCAGGGTCGGAAGCTGTGTACGAAGCGGTCTCTGAGTTATCTCCCTCCAGAGGCCGGAGGGTTGGGAATTCCGGACCTACTACTCTACTTTAAAGCCGCAAAACTGAGATATTTAGTAGAATGGAGTTGACGGGAATCAGAGAAACCTTGGCTTTTCCAGGATAGGGCGGTGGTGGGCACGGCTCTCTGGAAGATTCCGTTCCTTCCCAAAGCACACAGATCTAGAAGCCTGCATGTGTCCCCAATAACCCGGGTAACACCGTAGCCTGGGACGGCACTAGCACTAAATTGGGCCTTACCACTTATCCATCTCCACTGTCTCCCCTCTTTGAGAACCTGGACTTTACGCCCGGAGCGATAGCCTCCGACTATGCAACTTGGAGAAAGTCAGATTGCCGCTCCATGGGCCACTTCTTTGACCCGTTGGGCCTGCTTTCATTCTCCAAGATGCGTGAAATCTTTGGGCGTCTGGAATCGGAACGCTTCCATCATCTACAAATGAGGCACTGGATCATGCATCCCTCCAACTGCACTAATGTGCAACACCCCCTAACCCAGTACGAAAGTTGGCTCCTCGCTAAATCATCCGATAAAGGCATGATCTCAGAATTATATGCAATCCTTCTCCAGACTCAGGCTCACACATTTCACGCTGGGCAAGCAAGATGGGAGGAGGAACTGAGGCGGTCCTTAAGCGCAAATGAATGAGAGAGCATAGCCTATCGGGCTCGCCACACAGCGTGCAGCACGGCCCTTACGGAGACACTGACTAAGATTACCTCACACTGGTACTACACACTGTGGGGGCTGGACTCCCTGCAAGAATTTCTGAACGCGAACAGGGTCGGGGGGCCGGGGCTGCATACAACGCGGTGTAGTGTTCATAAAAGGAGAGATTGATATCTGCCTGGGTGTTCACTAGAGTCCCAGCACTCTTGTAGATGGTAGTAATGGGAGGCTGGGCTGTGTCGGAACGAAGGAGCCATGCAAGGAGGTTCCAGGCCTTGTCCCCCTCTCCGTGTCTACGTGCCAAATACGTTTTGTAATTCAAGGCGCACAGATCATCCATCACGTTCTTATATGCTAATCGAGCCTGGGCAAGGGAGGGGGCAAGCAGGGGATCAGTCGGAATGCGCTGCTTATAACTCTGGATCGCGGACTTGTGTAAGTCTAGCGCCGCAGTCAGGGCCTTATGAGTCCCATACGTGGTCTTGATGGCATGGCCCCTAAGAACAGACTTAAAGACGTCCCACTCTAACCCCACTGACGAGGCAGTCCCCACATTCACCTTAAAGTAAGAGGTAATGGACTCCAGTTGGGTGGCCCAGTAGGAGGGATCAGCGAGTGCTGCCCCAGGCAAGCGCCAAGTTGAGATCGTAGGACGTTGGGTACCCCACGTCAGGTTCAGCTGTAAGGTGTATGGTCAGAAAGCGCGCGCGCCAAATACCCCACATGCACCACACTGTGTAGGGCATTGTCCGAGCGGAACACCATGTCAATCTGTGTATGTAAATCATGCAGTACTGAGTAGTGGGAGTATACACACGTCTGCGGATTTAGCCTGCGCCATACATCATGTATCTGCATTTGAAGCGCCCATTCCCGCATGTGGTGTGCTAGTGTAATGGATTGTGCCCCTGTGAGAGGTGGGCGGGAGCGGTCCAAGGCAAGATCCCATACTCCATTGAATTCGCCCCCCTAGTATATAGGGGCCATGAGGTTCATAAGCAGCGAGGGTGTGAGTAGTCGCAAGAAGTTGGATTGACCCAGGTTCGGGGCATACAGGGAGACCAGCGCCAGGGGGAAACCATTCAGCACACCCTCCATGGTAGCATAGCGGACCTGCGGGCCCACCCTGGAGTGCGTGATCTGTAGAGGAGTCCCAGGAGCCACCCAAATATGCGCCCCCCTGGCATAGCCCGAGTATGTCGTACCCAGGACCGTGCCCCGCCAGGGCTTGTGGAGCGATGTTAGTGTCTGTGCCGTGAGATGCGTCTCCTGGAGCAACGCAATCGTGATCTTGTGGCTGCATAGGTATTGGTACACTTTGTGACGCTTGGTGCCTCCCACTAACCCCCTCACATTCCTGGTCAAAAGGGCATAATCTCCGTGAGCCATCTATGTAGGTGTGTGGTAGAACTTTGCAGAGATCCTCCCATTACGTGACAGCCCACAGTCCCATCGAAACTCGCACAGTCCCAGACTATAAGACTCAAACATGTGTCTGCATCAAATCTTGTGAATTGTAGACCGGAAAAGAAAAAAACAGACCATCGAGAATACCCCAACTTCCCACCCCAGGCCTGGTTGCCAACAGGCAATGGGCCATTCGCACTAAAGTGCAAATCTAATAACGCAACAATCAAAACATACAACAAAAGAAGAGAATTAAATGGATTCCTGAATCAGCTACTTATCACTCGGTGGGTAAGGTGGCATAAAGTCTTGGCATAATGTCCATGCCGCCTCCCATGATTCATCCTGGCAATCTATAGGCGTGTGCTAGTCGTCCGGCCTCCACAGTGTAGAACAGGTCCCAGGCTTGGTGACTTCAGCCCAGTTCATCCGCTGTTCGTGGGGTGAGGGCCGGGCCTGCCTCCGCCAACGTCTCAATCTGTGAGTCCATAAGCTGCAGTGTGCGTTCCATTTGAATATCGGAGTCTGAGTCTCGTCTGGAGGAAGAGATAGGGGAGCCCAGTTGTTCCACTGTCTTGATAGCTTGTGCCCTTTCCAGTGTGACCTGCGTCTTTGTCAGGCATCATATTTTCCTCGGCCTCCACGCGCTGCCATTAAGGTCAACGGTCGTGCAGTTTCCATCCGCGTCGTCAGAAGGTCATGTGCCATACCCTGTTGGTCGATCCATGTTCAAGCTTCGTCGGGCGTGCCGCAGAAGACCGTACTGTTGCAGGGATTCTGCTCATGCACAGAACTATTCGCAGGAAACCAGGACCTGAGTGAATTGCGGTGAACCAAAAACTCACCTCAGTACCCAGAACCCCTATCTGACCAGCATCAGTGTATTATTCGCTCTTCATACCATATAGAAGCTACCAATGATTAGACAGCCCAGAACATGCGACTTTAGAGTACTCTCAGGAATGGTGGGAATCAGAAATACCTGTTCGTTATTATTCTCATAGCAGTCCACATCAAGAGAATTCAGAGACACAGTAAAGTTTAAAATGTTTATTTTATAAACTATTGTCCTAAGATGCAGTACTTTGGCTAACATAAGCAGAAAAATGATTAAGATTAAAACCATCAGCATTGTTACAATACCATAGAAAATGAAGGGAGAAATCATATTACAAATGAAGTGGAATACAACCACCCTCCCTTCAATAGTAAGCTAGTATTATTAGACTAATAGAAGGTCTCTAGATTTGAATGGGGAACCCCATACCGTAAAGATCAGCTTAGGTGAATCACATCACAGGATCAGCTCTGCTCTGCACCTGGAAAAGTTCTTCTCCAGAATGTGTGTGTTGTATGCAAACTGCAATATTAAAAGCTCTCGACTTTCAGATATTTGCAGCTGTGTGCGTGTTATGGCTAGGGCGTGGGCCGATCAACCTGAACTCAAAAACATACATTTTTTTTGGGCTCAGACTGTTTCTGCACACAATGTTCAGACCAAGGTCGCAGTGCACGTCTAGGGTCGCGATCAACAGACAGTTCCCATGTGAAGAAAAGGCAAGCAGGCATTCTTCATCTATCTGCAGTGTCGTGTGCAAAGGCAGCAAAAGTGGCAAGATGGCGTTTCTAACATCGAAGACGCTTATGCTTACATAGCAATGTATGTCATCAAAAACTCCGCCTCCACTACACCCTCCCTTGATCGGTCCACAAACAAATAGGGATACAATTGAGGAATGCAGAGTTCAAGTTCGACAGACACAGAACCAAGTGAATTAATTGTAAATCCATATAAATGGGAGTGCAAGTGCGAAAAATATTGCGTAAAAAAAGAAAGAGAAAAAAGAAAAATTTGTAAAATCCCACAAAGTCTCAGCCGAGCCTAATTGACGATAAAAAAAACCAAAAAATAAATGTATAGTTTGGAAATGGAAAATTGGACGACATCCAACTTAATCCATCAACGTGTAAGCGCAATAAGTTGCGACAGCCTCCAAGAGGAAGTCATTAGAATGTTCTGTAAAGGTTTCCGCCATCCAGTCTAACAAGGTAAATGAACATACATGTTCTTCGATCACTGGAGCCTCTAGCACAATCAGAGAACAACTGGCGTGTTCTTCAAGATAACTTCTTGCCAAGAAGTCATACGCTGCCGTACCGTTGTCCCAATTCCCTAGGACTCCATGTGCCGCTCCACAGGCCATAATCCTGATACCAGAACAGTCCACCTATGAGCCACTAAGGGACTCATCAGTCTATCATAATCCGGGCAGGAGACACCGAGTTCGACAAGCACAAATCCAGAGCCCATTCGAAATGACAATCTAGGCAATGAAAGAAAGGTTGCACGCATGTAAAATAGGAAAACCGGAAGGACAATCCATAGGCTATAGTTAATGTGGCCAGTGGAAATGTGCCATAATATTCAAGCATCCGGTTACGAAGATGGAGCAGCCGGGACAGGCTGTCGTGTGACACAAATTGTGCAGCTATTGCGCAGTAAGCAGACCAACAACAGCACACCAGCCGTGAGGGCGAGAACCAACGGGAGCCCGCCAAAGACGCTGGAAAAAATAGAATGAAAAAATGCCGGTATCACACCAAAAATAGTTTGGAAAGAGGTCACAAGGCCGGAGCCCACAATTTTGAAAAAATTCGCCCAGCCTGATGTTGACGAGGCATTAAATATAGTTTGAATCAGGGCACCGAAATGAAGTCGGAGATCAGTATTTAATAGCGCATGCACCTCGGTGCGGGTGTTTGCTACGTGAAGGACAAATGTTTCACGGGATGAAGTCAGAGCGACCTCTTTTCGAGACAATAGAGCCCTTATTCTGCTCATCTTGTTGAACTCTGCTTTCAAGGTTGGAATGGAAGGCCAGATGGATACATCCAGCTGGCCATGCGTGGGCCTGAAAAGGACATTTTTACAGCAGACTACTCTTTGTGATACAGTCACAATGTAGGGAATTCCCACTAGCATCCCGCAGCAAGCCTCGTTATTTGAAAGCAAGTAACTACCGTTAGCTAGCAACGTGAAAGAGGATGTAATAGCTGGCTCTGGAATCCCTTTCAGGAAGCATGCCAAATTTGGTGCTTGAACATTGCAAGCGCCATGCAACTGGATGTGCCTACAAACTACTGAGTGATCAGGTGTGGAAGTGCATTCCTCACCTTTCAAATAAACTTCTTTGCCTTCTCTCATGCACCTGTATGTAAAGGGGAGTGACCAAACTTCATGCAGGAAAGCCGTACCCAACAGCTCATATCTGCCTAGGGTGTAATGTTTCATGCACAAACTGAACTTAAACAAAGGAAATGGTAATGTGATTAACCCCTGGATAAGCCACACAGCTGAGTTCAATTCGGCAACAGAAAAAGGCAGAGGTTCTAACTTTTCAATATGGAGCCACGAGTATGTTGCATCTTTCATGGATATGAATTGTTGTTTTGCAGTCAAATTAAAAGGAAGGAATAAAGACGATGTATTCATGTAGTCCCAGGGGACCTTCCCAGCTTTCAAAGTTTGTAATGTCCATGCAAACTGCATTATAGAACGCAATTGATTCTGACCATGATATAAAACAGACATATCATCCTGCACAATATCAACACCAGATGAAACAATATTATCCAATGTATAAATCCTGGAAGAAAGGGTGTTGATGCTATTATCGATAACAGCTAGTACTTTTTCCAAATTGGCTTGATCAATGGATCTTAATCTGGAAGCTGCTTCAATTTGCGATAATTTCCAAACTTCGTTATAAACAGCATACACCCATCTTCTGGACCTGCCACCCACAGGACCCTTAATAAAATCATTTAAATCTATTTTGTCATGTAATTTAGATAAATGAAGTTTAACAGATGCCAAGGTGGAATGTTGCAACCAAGATTGGCATAACTTCCCCACAGAGTAGGTAGTAACAGAATGAGAAGATTCAAAGCGGGGGTCTACGCGAACCTTCGTATACCCAGGTTGCAGACCCAGAAAACGATGTTGACAGGAATCCGAGCTCGTCTGCCACGTTAACCACCCTTCCAGATTTAATTTGGAAATATTGAAGGATGTATTAGTAATGTATGACTGCAACGCATCAAGGGACAGATCTGTATGATTATCCCAATTAGGATAAGCACCCAGATCAGGAATAGAGGGGGAAGTTAGCTTTTTGGAAGTAGCCAATCCAAAACAGGTGGTTTGAAAAATAGTAGAATTCAAAAATAACATATGGTTTGAGATGAGGCAGGCGCGATGCAGAGCTTCTGTCCCTCGGACCTGTCATGTCTTAACCCCGACAACCAATTCATCCATAAAGGATTTGGAATACAACAATTTAGTGTGTGTCAGCCTCACCTTCGAGGCAGACTCTGCTGCCATTTTAAAATAAAAGGCGGCAGGTTTTGAAAAACTGAAATCAGTAAAATATGCAAATGTGTTCACCAATGTGGTGGAGCTGCCTTGCATTGACGTCGGACAATGTTCCCATTGCGTATAATTTACAACATTTGGAAATGTATTGGCTTTATGTAGGAAATTATTGCCATAATGTTGATAGCAAAACAGGTCCCCATAATTAGCAGTGTCTAAATTAAAATCTTTAGCATCAAAGGCGGCATAATATTTCAAATCAAAAAATAGTGCCTCTATGGCCTGAAGGTCCCAATCATCAGAGCGGATGTTTTGTTTCACAACATCACCCATAGAAACACGAAAAACATTGGGAACATTAATAACCTCAGTGGGCCCATGAATTTGAAATTTAACAGCATCCCACACAATCCCATCTAACACAGGTCAGGCAGTAATATTCACAAAAGTCTAGTCCCTCTTCATGATGTGTGATGAGGAGTGGGGGGCCAAAGTTCCATCAATTAGTCTAATTGTAGACCTTTCCTTCAGGTAGTGTCCATTTACAAGACGAAAAATTACCACTACAAATCCAATGGACATAAACAAAAAAATACATATGAGCACCAGCCAAATGTAAGTCCAAGGGGGAATTAAAAAATTTCTTTTAAACCAAACAATAAAAATAGAAACCTTTGGTGGAGCACTGGAAGTCACAGAGTTAGTGTCAAATGAGAAACGTGACTGATTAACTGCAGTTGATTTTAAAACAGGCAATGATACATCTGCGGGATAAGCATACTCAGTATCTTCAGGTGGACCACCAGCTGTTGGTGGCAACAAAGGATTAGTAACTGTATGCATCTCGATGGCAATATCAGGCATGGTGGTAGAAGCCGGAGCCAAAACTGAATTTCTCAGCATCACAGGGCAAGAGACCGCTGGAGTCATACTAAGAAGAATCGGCCACTCGCTGTAGTTTGACATTGTCAATGGAGATGTACCTGTTATCCTTGCGACCAGGAAGTGGAGGTAAAATGACTGTTCTTGTACCCTGCACGCCAAGCACTGGAATAGGGGCACGATAAGAGGGGCCAAACTCCTTCTTGTTCTCCACCTTCTCACGGACCAGGTCACCAACTCGAGGTAGCCAGCCAACTACCAGAATCTGAAGTGCAGCATCAGATGTGGAGGGCAAGTGTTCCTTTGCAAGACTGTCTCTGGTCTCTTGTAGATTCTGTATTACAGCACAGTGATCATCAACGTCAAAGGGTGCGGCTGACGCCGCCATGTCTAGACCATCAAGGTCCGGGACAAACATCTGTATGCCAAAGAGCATTTCGTATGGGGTCCGCCCACCCAGAGACCTTCTAGGGAGATTATTAAGTGCACATTGTACGTTATACAGATGGGCTAACCAATTCCTGCCAATGCCTACAATCCTAGCTGTCAGGGATTGCTTTAAGTCACGGTTCATTCGCTCCACCACGCTATTACCCTCAGGCTGGTATGGACATGAAAATTTGACTTGGACCCCCAAAGATCTCATGGCTTCTTTGTACGCCTTAGAGGCGAACGCAGGGCCCTGATCAGAATGAAGGGTACCACAGGCAAAAATTCCCACAAAGACACGCAAATCCCTGATGACAGTGCGAGCATCAGCACTCCTTTGTGGCCATACCCAAAGAAAACGTGTGCACAAATCCACTGCAACTAAGATATACTTGTACGCAGTATCAGAGGAGAAAGGACCGCAGTGATCTAGATAAACACAGCCAAGTGGTTTATGAGATATGTACAACTGAGTTTGCGGTGGGCACGCAGCAGTCGAAGGTTTAATCTGCTGGCAAATGTCACAATCAAGAACATAAGTGCGAGCCTGTTTATACAACCCGCGCCACCAGTAACGCTGTTGTAAGAGAGTAACAGTAGCTGAAACGCCGGCATGGGCAGAGGCCATCCCTTCGTGAGACGCTGTTATCAAGGAAGGTCTGCAGTCCGCGTTGGGAATCAATCTGTCACCAACGTCGTTAATTCTCACATAGGGGACTTTATCAGGACTTAATTGATAAGAGTACCGAGAAGGGAAACCTCTCGGCTAATTACTTCCCTTCTCCGTTGCAGCATAGCTGCCAAGATGTCATCATCGATCTTACTTTTGTATCTTGTAACTGCTGCTACTAGATATGTTGCCACTGCTGTTTTCGCTGCCTCGTCAGCTAAGCTGTTGCCGACAGCGTGGACACCAACTCGCTGGTGACCAAGAGTGTGAATTACATTCACGAGCGGCAGATTCTATTTAAGTTCCGCCACTTGAACCCAAAGCATTTTATGCTTGATTGTGCTACCATTGGAATCGCGATATTCATTCTGAGACCAAAAGAATAGGTTGTCGTTAAAAGACTGAACACAGTAAAACGAGTCACTCACTATAAGAGTAGTAACCCGAGGATCAGCAAACTCCAGTGCAAGCACCAGAGCACGGAGCTGTGCCAACTGTGCGGTACAATCACCCAATGACTGCGTATGCAAGACATCGGACTTGAATTCTCCATTCACGAAAGTACCCACTACAATTGCGCAGGCCGCTGAATAGGCATGCTGCGATTCCGTCGCCGGTTGCGCCGAACCGTCAGTGTAAATGACACAATGGTAATCTTCAAGCGGGCGCAAAGACAGAGGAGCTGGATGAACGAATTCATACTGCAAGTACTCCTGAGTCTGCAATGAGGCATCAGAGATATAGGTGACATCTGGCGATGTCAAAGAAGTGGCCCATTGTATCCACCGTGGATGCAAAGCTTTGGAATTAGGTACACTGGCTTTCGTTACTGCATCTAGAGCAGGATATGGTGTAACTACCAACATGCGTGTCTCTTGCGATAGCGCTCGTTCTTTAAGAATCGCCATCTGCACCGCGGTCAAAACTTTCTCAACCAAGGAAAAGCGCAGTTCAGCCAAAGTGTACAGGTGTGATTTGTAGGCAATGGGGACTGTATCGCCCTCATTGAACATTAAGTACGTGAAACCAACTACGCCAGGCACAATTCTTATTACCAGGTTAGTGTGGTTATCATGTGTCAATAAGTATTTTGAAGCAAGAAGATCAGCATGCAATAATTGCCGTATAGCTGAAGCTCTGGCAGCCAGCTCGATTTGAAAAAAGTAGGTTGTACCAAGGCATATAGCGGCTTGATACGCTGGGCATAATCGGGAATGTAAGTATGTCCGAAATTCAGAAAACCCAGCAAAGGCTGTAGTTTCTTCAGCATTGTCGGAGCACGCAGCATGCGCACTTCTCCAAGAAGTGAGGGGCTAATCCTCGACCTTCATTGTTGAGCTCGTAGCCCAAAACCAACACTGTATACTCTGCAATGTGAGACTTCGCAAAGTTGAATTTGTAACCGAAGTCCGCAAACATAACAATGATGTGATCAACGCGACACAGATGCGGCCATAACTCGTCATCCGTGAGATAAATATCATCAACATACGAGTACGCATCAGGGTCTATGCTCTCCAACAGAGAGACAACACATGCAGCAAAGACGCCAGGGATGTTTTTATAGCCCATGGCTAATCTCTTAAACTGTTTTTGTTTGCTGCCAGAAGTAAACGCTGTCCACTGACTAGTAATAGAGGACAGGTTATGGCTGTAAAAGCCATTGGATGTGTCAAGTGTGGTCTTAAACCTTTTTCTCACGAGACTATCAACGAGGGCAGAACTGTGGGTATTCTGTACAGCACATGTCCGACAATGAGAGTTTAAATGCCGGTAATCCAAAACCAGGCGGTACGACCCATCAGGCTTCGTTACAGTGAATAAAGGATTATTCATTGGTGAAAACACATGTTTCAATAACACCCTGATATTCCAATTGCTCAAGGATTTCCGCGACGTGGGATCTAGCTTCGCGACGCATGGGATATTGGGGCTGCGGCTGAGGCATAGACCGTAAAGGAATCTCATGGCTTGCCGACAATTTATCCCACCCAACCTGAGTACGGTACAAAGCCCGAGCAAGCACCTGAGCCCACTCTTCGGCAAACCTTTCAGCGTGATCCTTTGGCACTGTGTGAGCAAAGGAAGGGAGGATTACCTCCTCCCCTCTAGGAGCATCCAAAATGAAAGCCGGGGGCCAGTCTGCCTCCACTAAGAGAATATCATAGGAAGAGGTCAGATTATCCCAAAAAATCCCTTGTATTGTACGTTGTATGTCACCTTCAATTAAGAGGACTAGGTCATATAGTCTGTCAGGGGGAGCCACTCTATTATCAGCAGTTTCTACAGTTATGAACGTATCAGTTGCTGTCGCCTCCAGATATGGACGCAGTGCTTGCCGCACTACTGTAACCTCCGCTGCTCTGTCGAGCAGCGTTAGTGCCCATGTCAGATTCCAAAGCTGCGTCCGCACTATCTGTGGCATACCTCGCTGTTAACGCAGCAACTTTCTTCTTCTGAAACGGGGGACGTTGACGTGCAAACTCGTCCTGCTTGCCTTTACCATCAGACTGACGGGGTTGCTCACGTCCTTGTTGGGCACCCCGACCTTTGCCACGTTCTCCGCCACCGGACTGTGAGGCAGATGTTTCCTGTGAAGAACGAGGAGAATGTTGTTCAGTAACCTGAAATCTATCAGGTGACCTAATACTAGTGCGATCGCGCAAATCATATGTGCGTTTACCAGTTGCCTGAACTGGAGGCGCAGGACAAGACCCCTGTTTCTGTTGCTGCTTTTCCTGTTTCTTCATTCTCCAATTCTGTTTAGGAAAAGTGGGACGATCGTCTTTGACAGACGAACTCACCTTAGATTGCTGTTGAATGTCTGGAATGACAATAGTAGGCTTAATCCCTAAACTACTGCGGCCAATAGTTCTATAAGCCTCCGCAATAATTTTAGGCAACTCTCGGGACTTATCGTGTTCGTCAACGAGGGCTAAACCATTAGCCACTTGAAAGTGCACTGCATCTCCCTTGAGGTTACCAAGGATGAGAGTGGCAACTACGTCGAACACACCGACAAGCCGCATTCCCAACTCGACCGCCGCCTCCGGACTGTGTTGATCTTGAACACGCTTGATGACGGAGGGAAGCACGGCCATAGATGGGGTGCCGAAGCACTTCGAGTAGACCGCTGCAAAAACTTTACCCCAGTTGTCACAATCAGACACCTCTGGGACTAAGACTTTCTGCAAACTAATGGTGAGGATCCTGTGTTTCCTGAGTGCGGAAATACTGCCTCCAGCTGGTCAAATTTCTCCGCAAGCCAATAAGGTAAATCGTCCTTATTTTGGGGGCGCTTGCCCATTACCGAATTAACCTGCCCATTACCGAATTAACCATGACGGGACTAATGACAATCCCGGCTGGGCCAGCTGGCTGTCCCGAAACAACAGGTGCCCCAACCTGTACGTTGCGTGAAATGTATTGCACTAAAGCCCGATATATAGTAATCAGGGTTGTATGAAGGACACGCAACTCATCCACCGCAACATTCAAATAACGAGGATGAGGTGTAAATCCGGCTAGTACCGGCCAAGTGGCCCCTGGAATTGACAAAGGGCCCATTCGAACCGGTGTAACCGTATGGGGAAGGGCGCCATTAAACCAAATGCGATGCTGCCAGGCTAAAATAGGAATCTCCTGCGTCCTATATGGCGTATAGTTTGCTGGGATCCGCGTTGGAGTATAGGAGTGAAACGTATTATCATCCGCATTCACTGCCGGCATAGTCACCCAAGAGTAGAACAACTCGTAGGGGTATGAGGCATCGGCACTCACCACAAATATAACGGCCATCCCATCATCCGGCACCCCAAACTGCGTCAAATGACGCCGCAGAGAAGTTCGGCTATGCGCTGCAATATCGACCGCCATAAGGACACAGAGAAGAGTAACAATGTATATTACAGTAGCACAAGGGTTCAAAAATATAAAAACCTTTTTAATTGACAAGCTTCATTGAACCTATCGTACCAATAGGTAGGTTAAAACCATCACTCCCGTTATCCAGAAACAAGAGTGAGGGCGTCGTGGACTAATATAAGCACTACTAAGGCGTCTCAAATCAGAAGACCAAACGTTAGGTGCGCCATGTTGCAGGGAATCTGCTCATGCACAGAAGTATGCGCAGGAAACCAGGACCTCAGTGAATTGAGGTGTACCAAAAACTCACCTCAGTACCCAGAACCCCTATCCGACCAGCATCAGTGTCTCATTCGCTCTTCATACCATATAGAAGCTACCAATGATTAGACAACCCAGAACACGCGACTTTAGAGTACTCTCAGGAATGGTGGGAATCAGAAATACCTGTTCGTTATTATTCTCATATCAGTCCACAACAAGAGTATTCAGAGACACAGTAAAGTTTAAAATGTTTATTTTATAAACTACGTGTCCCAAGATGCAACTTTGGCTAACATAAGCAGAAAAATGATTAAGATTAAAACCATCAGCATTGTTACAATACCATAGAAAATGAAGGGAGAACTCATATTACAAATGAAGTGGAATACAACCACCCTTCCTTCAATATTAACCTAGTATTATTAGACTAATAGAAGGTCTATAGGTTTGCATGGGGAACCCCATACCATAAAGATCAGCTTAGGTGAATCACATCACAGGATCAGCTCTGCTCTGCGCCTGGAAAAGTTCTTCTCCAGAATGTGTGTGTTGTATGCAAACTGCAATATTAAAAGCTCTTGACTTTCAGATATTTGCAGCTGTGTGCGTGTTATGACTAGGGTGTGGGCCGATCAACCTGAACTCAAAAACATACATTGTTTGTTGGCCCAGACTGTTTCTGCACACAATGTTCAGACCAAGGTCGCAGTGCACGTCTAGGGACGCGACAGTTCCCATGTGAAGAAAAGGCAAGCAAGCATTCTTCATATAATAACATCTATTTGCAGTGTTGTGTGCAAAGGCAGCAAAAGTGGCAAGATGGCGTTTCTAACATCTAAGACGCTTATGGTAACATAGCAATGTATGTCATCAAAAACTCCGCCTCCACTACAGTATCCTCCTTGTGGCGATTACGCAGGTGTGCCGGGTACTGCAGGAATACTGTATGTCGTGATCCCTCAAGCATTTCTTGACCTCCAGATATGAGGATCGGTGACATTTTCTGGTCAAGGTATAGTCCGGGTATATGTGGACTGTGGCATTTTCAATCTGCCAGGGGCCCCTGGCGATTTGCAGCATGTGATCTCTGTCAGGGTAGTTAAAGAATCTGGCCACCACCGGCCTAGGAGGTGCGCCGGGGCGAGGGGCGCCCCCCGGGACCCTATGAGCACGCTCAATGGAGAAGAACTTCGACATTTTGCCCTGTAGGACCTCATGTGCGAACCAGTCTTCCAGGAAAAGTCTAGTGCTGGGCTTCTCCGCCCGCTCGGGAAGTCCCACTATCCCCACATTATTGCGGCGTGAGCGCCCTTTCTGATCATCGACGCGGGCCTGAAGGTAGTCCACCTCCTGTTGGAGAGTCCGCAGTTGGGAGGTTGTCGCCGCCACCGTGGGCCACAGGGATGCCAAGGCGGACTCATTGTCATCGACCCTTGAGTTTCTTATGGTCTTCTCGTAGGTACCCCATATTGATACTGATGGAGTCGAATTTTGGAGCCCAAGGTAGTTTTAATGTCCAGGATCGCCGCTAGGATTTCATCAAAGCGGTGTGCATGATCAACGTGTTCTCCCTGACCAGATGGTCGTGGGGGGTCCATGCTCCTGCGATCTGAGGATGTGGGTTCCAGTTCCGGAGGTTGCACCTGGGATCTGTCCACTCTCGGCTTGCCCATTGCGCTACTCTCGAGAGACCACAAGTCGGGCGGTGTTATGTGTACCCCTTTAGAGAGCAAGGACAGACAGGAGTTGATGTGTAATATGAGGTGCGCAAGGTAAATCGTCTAAGGAGCAGAAGGCCCTTTCTCACATACAGCAGTGTCCAGGTAAATGTAGGACTAATATGCAGCAACTCGTGCCACAGGGCCAGGGGCAACGCCCCAGTCGCGGTCCACTTAGGAAGCTGCTGGTGCCACTGGCATTATTCCGGGTGTCTGATTGCAGCCCATAGCAGCACACGTTTCGCGCAGGGTCGTTCACCCCGCATATCCAATCTCCTACAGGCCCAGTTCCAATGTGACTTTCTCAACCCAGGCCCCCAGGGGTATATGTGCACAGCCGCGCTCACTGCGCGGGACACTCCCCAGTCAATCCGTCGGTCTGCACAGGTCTCAAAGGACTCCTCCAGCCAGTACAATCCACTTTGGTCACACTCACCACTGAGCGGGGGATCGCTAGAGGTCCGTGGGTCCAGTTGTGCAGTAACAGCACACTATGCATTCTCCAGAAGCCGCAAGGGATGTGAGGGAGGGGAAAGGCCATGGGCCTCCACTCACCGCTGCCAGGGTACATCTGTTACTTGTCCGTCGGGCACACCGGTCATGCAGCCCCTCCGCAGTGGACCCAGCTGTCACTGATTGTCTGTCCCAAAATGGCAGTCCTGGGCGCTCAGTGTCCAGGAAGTTGGGAGCCACGGGTAGCGCCAGCCGGGAGGTCAAGGCACAGCATGCTGAACCCCCAGGTGTGGAGGGGGAGATGGGTCCGCGCACCGCGGGACCGGTTCCTGGTCTGTGCCGAGGCGCCTCCGTTCTGCCGTGACGTTCAAGGGCCCCAGTCATCATGGGCCACCTGATCCAAGATGGCAGCCCCAATTTACAAAGTTCTTAGCAGGCCAGTGTGTGTCACAGGTGTCGCCAGCTATGGGCACAGGTCACAGCTCACCGAGCCCCCAGGTGCGGGGGGAGATGGGTCGAGCACTGCGTGACCGATCCACGGCCCGCGCCAGGGCGCTCCCTTCCCTCTGCACTGCTCCAGATCCCGTGAGCACCCCTGGCCACCAGCCGGAGACCGGAGCCTGCAGCGGTCCCATGCAGCAGCGATAGGTGCCGATTTTCACAAGGGCACGCGCCGGTCAACCCTGCGCCGAGTGTGGGTAAGGACGTTGGGCCAGGCAGGGTAAAAACAGGATTATGCCGGCAGGCATAGAGCGGAGTTCAGAGCTATGCGTCCGCTCTTGCCGTCATCTTGGCCATGCCCCCTAAACTGGATACTTCAAGGTATTACATTAATTGTGGGAGTAAACTTGACTTGATGCCCAAGTCAAAATTTAATGTCACTTTTGAGGAAAGGCATATTTTAGAAAGTAGCTACTCTGATGCTCAATTTGCCCAGTGGCCTCGTACAGTTGCTGGCCACCAGACAGCTTTCTGCCCTCCTGGAGAGTAGTGTGAATGACTTCAAGGTTCAGGAACAATAGAATGTTACTACAGAGATGGATTTTACCTCCCTCTTGGAGAAAGCCACTCAGGGTGCTGGCCCACAAGGCAAGTTTTAAAGGTGAACCCCCCTTTGGTGGACAAGTGGCGATCACACTCCTGAAGGGTTGCCCCAGCTGGTGGCAGGAACAGAAAGGGGAGACCAATTCCCAAATTGTTTTCTTGTGGGTGTGTAGCCGACAGGTAGCCAAACTCTTAACATCCAAGAAAGAGTTCAGACATCTTGGGATTGGGTAGAATAGTTCTCTCTGGGAATTCTGGATGCCACACATAGCCGAAAATCATCACAGGAAGGGATCCTGTTAGCTCATTGGCTAGCGACAGCATAATCGCCTCAGGTCACTTTCTGGGCACACATATGGCACCCCTGCCCTACTGAACTTCAAATTGTACTGGAACTGGAGAAGGGACCAAAGAAGGACTGTCCTTCTGACCCTAGGACCTCGCAAGAGAGGCTGCACTGTCTACTAAATGCACCTGTCGCACCGTGGGCTGGTAAGGAGAGGACTGTACCTGTCAATCAATCACAGAATTTGTAGAGCGCACTACTTACCCACGAGGGTCTCAAGGCACTGGGGGGGAAGGGGGTGGTGTCGCTACTGGTCGAACAGCCAGGTCTTGAGTAGCCTCCTGAAGGTCAGCAGGTCTTGGGTCTGTCGTAGGCTGAGTGGAAGGGTGTTCCAGGTCTTGGCGGTGAGGTGGGAGAAGGATCTGCCACCGGTGGTTGTTCTTCGTATGCGCGGGATGGTGGCGAGGGAGAGGTCGGCAGAGCGGAGCTGGCGGTTGGGGACGTAGAAGAGGAGTCGTCTGTTGAGGTAGGCTGGGCCAGTCTTGTGGAGTGCCTTGTGTGCGTGGATGAGGAGTTTGAAGGAGATTCTCCTGTCGACTGGGAGCCAGTGCAGGCTTCTCAGGTTGGGGGTGATGTGGCTGTGGCGTGGTATGCTGAGGATGAGGCGTGCAGAGGTGTTTTGAATGCATTGTAGTCGTTTGATGAGCTTGGCCGGGGCTCCTGCGTAGAGGGCGTTTCCGTAGTCAAGTCTGCTGCTGACGAGGGCCTGAGTGACTGTTCTTCTTGTATCTGTCAGGATCCACCTGTAGACCCTGCGGAGCATACGGAGGATGTTGAAGCAGGAGGAGGAGACGCCGTTGACTTGCTTGGTCATGGAGAGCGTTGAGTCGAGGATGACTCCCAGGTTGCGTGCGTGGTCGGTGGGTTTCGGGCCGCCCCCAGTGCCATCGGCCACCAGGAGTCGTCCCCGGCTGATGGGTTGGAGCCGAGGATGAGGACCTCTGTCTTGTCCGTGTTCAGCTTTAGTCGGCTGCTCTTCATCCAACCGGCGATGGCCTTCATGCCTTCGTGGAGGTTGGGTTTGGCAGTGAGGGAGTCCTTGGTGAGTGAGAGGATCAGTTGAGTGTCATCGGCTTAGGAGATTATGTTGAGGTCGTGCTGTCAGGCGATGCTTGCGAGCGGGGCCATGTAAATGTTGAACAGTGTCGGGCTGAGGGATGATCCCTGGGGTATGCCGCAGATGATTTTGGAGGCTTCGGATCGGAATGAGGGAGGCGGACTCTCTGTGTTCTGCCGGAGAGGAAGGAGGTGGTCCATTCCAGGGCCTTGTCTCGGATCCATGCGTCATGGAGGCGTTTGCGTAGAGTGCGGTGGCAGACCGTGTCGAAGGCGGCGGAGAGGTCCAGCAGGATGAGGGCTGCGGTCTTGCCATTGTCCAGTAGGGTCCTGATGTCGTCGGTGGCCGCGATGGGGGCAGTCTCTGTACTATGGTTGCTGCGGAACCCTGACTGGGAAGGGTCCAGGATGTTATTTTCTGTGAGGTATCGGGTTAGCTGTCTGTTGACGATCTTCTCGATGACCTTGGCTGGGAACGGGAGCAGGGAGATGGGCTGGAAGTTCTTGAGGTCCCTCGGGTCCGCCTTGGGTTTTTTGAGTAGGGCGTTGATCTCGGCATGCTTCCAGCTCTCTGGGAAGGTCGCGGTCTCGAAGGAAAGATTGATGACGTTGCGCAGGTGGGGTGCGATGGAGCTGCTGGCTTTGTTGAAGATGTGGTGCGGGAAAGGGTCTGACGGGGAGCCGGAGTGGATTGTGCTCATGGTTTTGATGGTGTCATCCATGTTCATGTTGGTCCACGCTGTCAGGGGGTCGCGGTCGATGGTGTGCGGCGAGTCTGGTGTGTCATTGTCTGTTGGGACTGACTGGGTGTTGAAGCTGTCGTGGATGTCGGAGATCTTGCGGTGGAAGAAGATGGCAAGGGAGTCGCACAGGGCTTGCGATGGCGGGATGTCGTTGGTGTTGGAGCTGGGGTTGGAGAGTTCCTTCACTATGTTGAAGAGCTCCTTGCTGTTGTGTGCGTTGTTGTCGAGGCGGTCTTTGAAGGATATCCTCTTGGCAGATCTGATGAGGTGATGGTGGTTGCGGATGGCGTCTTTGTGTGCAGCGTGGCTGTCCGGTGTCTTTTCACTGTGCCACTTTTTCTCTAGTTTCCGGCAGGTCTGCTTGGATGCTAGGAGTTCCGAGGTGAACCAGCTGGCTCTCTTGCTGGTGTCTCTGTAGGTGGGTTTTTTCAGCGGGGCTAGGGTGTTGGAGCAGTCGTCTATCCATCGTCTGAGTTTGTGGCTCCTGACTCATGGAAAAGTTGCTCCTGAACCCCAGACCAAAGAAGGGACCCCAGGGATCCATCTACAAACCCCCAGGAACCAGTGCAAGAGCCATCAAAGCTGAATAAACCCAATTCCGGGAATTCAGTAGCCACTTCCCGCAAATTGCCACTGACAAGAGATCAATTCTCGATGGCCAAAAGTTGCACCTGGGTCTGCCTAACCTAAGAGTGTTGTCTGAGCCCTGATTGGCTGCCCAAGAGGGACTCCAATCTTCACCAAAGGATACTGCTGGACTTGCTGTGTATGGAGATCAGTAGCCCAACTTCAGCAGACCTGCTACTGGCTCAAAGAAGAATTCGAGGGACACCAAACACTTTGGCCCGAAATCGCCTCACTTTACCCGTAGACCAAGGAATAACCACAAGGAACCCCCATTGACCTCACAGCACCCAGAGCATCTTTCAGCATCCTCAGAATCCTGCATCCCCTGAATCAGGGCCACTCTTTTGAAGTCTATGGTGGCCTTAATTCAAAGTGAGGAATTGGACTTGAGACTACTTTTGTGACCAGGTACCTGTCCAACTACTCCTTAGTTGCCCCTCTGACCTTCTTCCTGTTGAAGATGCAAAACACAACTCTTTCAAGCTTTTCAGAAGTTTCCACATTTTTATGGTTACCAATGATGTGTACGCTTTGGACGAAAAACCTGAGATTTAAGTATTAATAAAAAATCGGTATCTCTGGACATCCGGTAGATTTTCGTCATCTTGGTGTCTAAAAAGTCATAAAAATATAATCTAGTTTTTAAAAATTGGTGTTGAATTCCTTTCATGTTGTGTGACTTTCTTATTTCGTTGTTCTGTGCTTCTAAATGCTTTACGCTAGTTCCTTCGTTTAAGTCTCTCTGCTCAAAGCCACAGCTACCCAGGGTTACGCTAAAAGTTTTTCAAATGAGCCTAACTGGACCCAAGAGAGTTTTGTGAGTGTATTACATGGTAAGGTCGCACAGCTATACCATAGAAAACTCCACAGTCCTCACACTCCTTTTCTTTTTCTGGCCTCTCAGGCTTGTGATATCCAGAATGAACTCCAGTTCTGGAAAGCTTTTAAAATGTTTTTGTTTACTCTACCCATATAATTCCTGCTGTCTTGCTACCCAGTTTTTAAGTTACCCACTTAGCTCTTGGAAATATAGTCAGTAAATGCAGTCTTTTATCGAGCAGATGCCACAATAATATAGCTTAGGTAGGATTGCGTCCAGGTCAAAGTAGGGAGCAAGTAGTTACAAACAATCTTCATGATCACAGAATAAGGATCATTATGGTGGTATCAGATCACTGGCTGTTTTTGATTTGGCAGTTCCATTTTAGGCCATCGACCATGACACATGTGACTTTGGTGAAATGGGATCCAAGGGCTGGCATTAGATGGATTAAAATCTTTTCTGCAGCATAGATCTCAGGTATTCTCTCATGGTGCTTACATATCTTTCTTACACTCAGGGCAGGTCCTTATAAGTGCCTTTAGGCCCAGCACGCAAACTTCGTTTTCAATGTTTACATCAACCTACTAAAGAGAATGGTGCATGAAAAGGGTATACACCTTTTCAACTATAACTTTGGAGCCCAGGCCATTTGCTACAATTGTCTCTTCTCAGCATATAATTCACATTGCCTTTCTCCCTAATATTGAAGATCTTTTTTAACTCTGACCCTAACATAATATGTGGTGGTGGGGGATGGCATCTCCTCCACATGGTTCATTCACAGCATGACTCGAGAATTAGGGCCTTTTCCCATCGCAATGTGTAAACTGAAAAATGTTGGTTTTGTCATTGGTGCTTAACTGATTCTGTGCCAACAAGCCTCTGGCATCTTCACCTCAGGGTATTTCCTTCTACACACTCACAGAACAAATATTAAAATCATTAGATGTTACCATTAGGTGCAAACAGTCTTAATCACAGTAATGTCTACATTGGACTATGGAAACCAACATCGATGGAGGTAGTCCTAAATTCCTGCTCAGTAAGAAACCATATGTATCAATTTTTCATGCAAAACAATGCAGCAAAATACATTGCTGCACTGTGCTGTGCTGGGTGAAAAGTTGAGGTCCAGGAATGCACCATATCTATCAAGATATAGCGCATTGGTGCTTTCTCATTGAGCTGGGGCCAGGGCAGGCATCCTTTCACCATGGTGCAAGGGTGCCTGCATTGCAGGGAGGATAGTTTTTGTGTAGGCAGACTTTTTCCTCTTTCTACTCATGCTGCATTATACAACACACATAGAAAGAGGAAAATGAAAGAAGTAAAGATATTTCTCCTAGCTAGGCTTTGCCTAGGAAGGCGTAGCATTTTAACACATTTCCAGGTCTATCCTCATGGTAAATCAGGGAATGCACCAAAATCCATCAGTGGATCTCCACTCCACCAATGGAACACCTCCCTGGGACAGAGTAATGCAGGGAATCAACTTGCGCAATTTTGTGTTTATCCAGATTTACCAAGCACCGCGGGACCATGCAAGGTGGCCTGTTGTGGCTTGGCATATCTCATCTAGGTAGTGTGTCGCCCGTGCCTTACTTTGAGTGGTGCAAGGGCGATGCAAAACTTTGATAAATATGGCCCAGAGACTACAGAAGGTGGCAACACACCTCTGTATTTACCTTAGGTGGAGCAACCATGTATCCCCTGTCTGAGTAATGAAATGAAAGACTTAAGGGCTGCATGCAAGGTTCAAAGGGTATTTTCCTGCAAGTCCTTTTCATTTTGTTAGAAAATGTATTGTATACCATCAAAATGTGCAGATGGCAAGCAGAATATCTGAGGTGATCACCAGGTTCAGGAAAAGGAGAAGGGCAGGCAGCACATTGATGCTGACCACCTGTCTTTGGAAATTGCTTCCTTTGCACATAAGGTTTTTGGACGATCATTATCCATACATACACCATCTGAAATCCTTCCTCTTCCAATATTTAACACAGTGGTTATCCATCTGTATTGTTGTGTTGCCCATTATATCAAATCTCAACACCAAAAGGTGTCCTCTATGGAATTCCCTGTGCTTTAGAAAAGCAGAATGCTGTACACTTAAAAAGAGGAAACAATGAGGAGAAATAAAGATATTTCTCCTTGCCGTACCGCTTGTAGGAAGGCGTACAATTTGAACACATTCCAATGTCTACCAGTGTTGGTAAACCGGGGGATACATCAGAATACATGCCTGGGAACACCCACACTCCACCCATGTAACACCCCACCTCACAGTGTAAAGCAAGGCAACCTGAGCTGCCTTGTGTTAAACCAAATTTACCAAGCTAAGTAGGGTAGCCTTGTGTGGCTTGGTAAATCGGAACCTAGGTTTTTCATCACCTTGCGAGGCACAAGGGCAAAGCAAAACATTGATAAATTTGGCCCTCAGTCTTAATCTTTCAACACATTCTCATATCTTCGCCAGCAAAAGAAGTATGGCAAAAGTTAAGATGGGGACAGAGGAGGACACTAATATATATAATAAAACAGATTTATTTTGGGAGCTCTCCCCTACCAATCCATCCCCTAAGTGAAAAAACAAAAAATGTGTCACAAAGGAGGCGTGCTTGAGATGCCAAACACAGCTTCATTACTTTGTCACAGAACCATTCATGAAACGATAGAGAACAGTTCAGTGGAAGAGCAGTCTAAAGACAGATATCAACAAGCACTGATAAAGTCAGTTCATATATTGTTGGCTGCGGACCTTTGCCAATTTTTGTTTTCTTTGGAAAATGTTTGAGGACAAAAACATGTAAAGATAGCCACCCAAGTAATATAACAAATGGGCAAGCATAGGTGGCCATTTTCAAATAGATTTTCTAATAAATGTTTACAAACACTATTCAAGTATGGCCTTATGAGCGGCCTCAGGAATATCAACACACACACACTTAAACAACAATGAGCTTCTTAGAATGCTGTTTATGATAGGTTTTACAATAAAAACATTTCATGATTTCAGCCCAGGCGTTTGCACAGATGCACATGCAAAGGGAGCCATCTTAGAATGCTTTTTATAATAGGTTTTAAAATTAAAATAATTCATGATTGCAGCCCAGGCATTCGCATATATACACATGCAAAGGGAGCCATCTTGAAAAAAAATTCTTATAAAGTTAATCAAAAAATATTCCAAAATAGCATATGGTTTGCATGCAAATACACTCGGGTGCAGCGATTTTGGTTAATAAAAGCAGTTTCAAGATGTTTGCCACTAGCAGTGCTTGCTCGGGGTATGACACTCTCCAAGCAGCAGTGAGAACCAGTAATAGTGTCTGGGGAGATGCTGGGTGCTTGTATCAGAAAACTAAGGGGCATATTCTCAAGTCCCTATCACAACAGGAATGTCACTTTTTTGACGTTCCCGTGGCGATAGGACCAGAGCCCTATTCTCAAGGCAGCGTTAACCCACTTAAAGTGGATTAAAGTAACGTTAAGTGGCTTAACGCTGCCTTGAGAATAGGGCCCCTTTCACGCTAAACTTAGTGTGAAAGGGGGCGTGCAGTGGGTGTTGTGGTGGATGTACCACAGCAACACCCATTGAATTCGACGCTGCCACCTATTATCAAGGGTGGCGATAATAGGTGGCAGCGCCAAACTTAAGACCAAAAAAATCCTGGTCTTAAGTTGGCGAAACGAGGATAAATGCTTAATTTCACCTTGATTTTGGTATTTCCACATGTGCTGCCTTGTGCAGCACACATGGAAATAGCAAAAATGCCATGGTTTGTTCATGTACAGGAAGGTGTCCCTTCCTGTACATAAACAAACCTTTAAAAAAATGCCATTTTGTAACTTTCATGTGCTGCATGAAGCACACATGTAAGTTAGTAACTGCAGTTTAGGTTTGTTTATGTGCAGGAAGGGACACCTTCCTGTACATAATCAAACCTCTCTGCTTGCAGACACCCTCGCACTCTGGTGCAAGGGTGCCTGCACTGGCGTTAAGTCGTGAGACTTAGTGCCGTCGCAGGGGGAAACGCCAGGCACCACATTCTTGAGAATAGAGTGCAGCCTGGCGTTTCCGAAGTGGCGGTGAGAGGCTTTAAGCCAAGGAGTCCTCTCACCGCCACTTCCACATGAATACGCCCCTAAATTTTTACAAAAGGGAACCGTTTTTTTTTTTTTTTAACTTTTTATTATATTTGCTGTCAAGGCACTAACAAATCTGGTATTGTATCCAAATAATTACAAGCATTACATTCGTACTGTTTGATGTTAGGGCAATTGGCGCAAGAGTCTTACATATGTCCCAACAAATGATAACTTTCCACGTATTATATTTCCAACTACCCCCCGTTTTCATTGTCCGATTCTCCCTTTGCCCTTATGTCTGGTGGTTCACAGATGAGGGAAACGTTTTTAAAAGCATTTATTTGTCTAACAGTCCCTGGCACCTGAGGGGCCAATTTTCTGTGAGGGTGATGATGCTGGGAAGAGTACCCTCAACCATACAGAAAAAAAAGCGCGGGTTGAAGTTGGCTAACAATCCCTTTTTATGATGTGGTGTGCAGAAACAAAATGTGATTGACCCTGGTCTTAAGTTTGGCGTTAGCTCCTATTTACGCTACCCTTGTGAATAGGGGCAGCGTAAATATCAATGGGTGTTGCAGTGGAACGCCCACCGCAACTATCAGCGAGAAACAAAAAACTCCTTGCTTTTTTGCATAGTGCAGACCACGCCTTATCATCAGGTAGTTTACTATTTCAGCACTCTTCTTTCCTCTGTCGAACTCTTGCACACACAACAGCTGCAAAATGACCCATTGGACAAATATTTTTTATTCTCATGAGTTTCTTAGTCGTTTGTCCATCGTTTCCTTCGGAAATTATAATCCAGGTAAATATTGTACTGTTGAGGTTTGTGTTGTAGACAGACACCTGAATCATGTTGACCCTTTGAGATTCTATGTTTTCTCTCTTTTCTCATCATAAACTTATCTACACAAATAATAAACAACATATCTAAAGCTAATGCATGGGACACCCAGAAATTTTAATATCCATACTTCCCAAAGTTTCTAACATCTCTTGATCTCTTGAGTATTGTGATGATCTTTCGACATTGTTATTCTTCACCCACTTCTTTTTGCTGAGTTGCCCCACTGGAAAAATATTTTCAGTTGTATAAAGGAGAAATCGAAAATATCACACAGTATATTTACCGCTTTTTAAATCATATTTTTTAGAATATTATTTACAACACAAAAACATCTTTTAGATAATTAGACATAGAAAAAATAGTTTTTATTTTTGCACACAAGAAATAGAGGCTAATTTCTGAAGGTTTACAATATTAATCAGGGAGATCTATTGGTCTGATCAGTTTTCTGTTAGGTATTAGACTAATTAGAATCAGAGCTCAGATTGCATACTTTGGCCTTGGTCCTCGTCATCTGAAAGTATGCTGAAGTTGAGGATGACTTATGAAGTAGGTGGCGTAACTGAACTTCTGCGCGATGAGCCTGAGGAAGGGCATTTTGATGACCAGGTTGAAGAAATGTCAGCTGGCCTTCTGGAGCATTGTATTGGTGATAATGTGCACCAACTGCCATCTGGTTTCAATTTGTAAAACTGTCTTGTCCCAGGGGAAGAAACAGTGTCTTGTCTTTTTTCTGGAGCATTAGCAGTAGGAACACATGCCCTCCTGCTGTTGGAACAAACTGATTGATTAGTGGTGGAATCTCCAAATTCATCGGGGACACACCTACTTAATACTTTTCTCTTTTGATGTCCTGAACAAGTATTTCCTTGTTCCCTACAGCAGCTTTGGCGGGAAATAGATTTCTGAACATCCCTCTCAGGCACAACGTCTTTGGATTTGTCTTGAGACAGTGATGAGAGTTCTCTATAATCCATTTCCACACCTTCCTTTTTAGAGACATTGTACACATTAGGTATTACTGGGGCCCTGTAATAAAAAAAACAACAAAGTAAGATTTACATTTGCAAACGTGGACTGTAAGATTTATAAAGTATACAAGTAGTGCCCAAAATGAAAAATGTTAGATCTTTATTTGATATGAAAAACATAATACAACTATATTAAGACAGTAAGCAACGCTTGGCTACAGAGACATTGATAGCAGAATCCCACATTTCAATCACCATCTTAAAAAAACAGCACGATCAACCGAAATATTGATCACTGAGTTTGAGGTCCTCTACTTCAATTTCCATGTCCAGGTATCACACATTTATTTAATACGTTATAATGAAATCACTTTTAATTACATACATTACTTGTAATCACTACTAAGACATAATTATTAGTTTTCTTTACTTAGGTGTGAATTTATTTTTTAACTTAAACTTCAGCAGCCTCATGCATCAACCCAAAATCCAGTCGGTAAAATACCGATTCGGTAATAGCTCCCGGTATTAAGGAAAAAATACCCAATCCCAATGCATCAACCCAAAAGCAGAAATCGCTATTTAAGGAATCCTTAAATAGCGATTCTTTAAATAGGGATTCCTTAAATACCGATTCCTTAAATAGCGATTGCATTTAAGGAATCCCAAAGTGAGATTCCTTAAATGCAATGCATCAAAGTTAAAAAATTTGCGATTTCGCTAATAGGGGGAGCAAATTACCATGAAGATGAACTGCATGGTAATTTGCAAAAACTTTGAAAAATGCACTTATGTGCATTTTTCAAAGTTTCATGTTGCGCACACACATGCCCTTAGAGCATGTGTGTGTGCAACATATGTGCACATATCATTTTCAGGGGTGCAACAGGGTGTCCTTTTGACACCCTGGCACCCTTGAAAGTGCTCCCGCTATTAGCGATTCGGTAATACCGAATCGCTAATACAGACTGGCTTTACATTCATTCCTATGGGCCTCCAAGCCCATAGGAATGAATGGGTAGGTATTCCTTATTACCGATTCGGTATTACCGATTCGGTAATAAGGAATATTAAGGAATTGCTATTTGAATAGCGATTCCTACATGCATAGCCTTTTGCTATTCCTTATTAGCGATTCCTTATTTTTCGCTAATAAGGAATCGCAAATGGCATTGTTGATGCATAGGCCCCCAGATTTTTTATTTGATTTATTTATGACAAAATTACTTTAACGGTGCTGTAGCTTCTGTTCTACATCTAAAATAAAAATATAAATTATAAAAATAATTTCAAATAATATTTGACAAAAAAATACTTTTACTAACTTTTTCCAAGTTTAATATTTTTTTTAGATTTTCCTATACTTTACTAGAGATTTACTATTGTGATGTATAGGGGAAATTATTAGAGTTTATTTAACTTGAAAACATTTGTAAAAATATTTTTGTGTAAAATGTAATTTATAATTTTTTTAGATATGTATTTTAAATGTATAACAAAGAAAAATTTGACAGTATTATTAAGTTAATTTAATTTAAATCTTTAATGGATTTAAATATATTAAATTCATTTTAAGTAACCTTCTTTCTAAAGTTTTAAATAAAACAAATCCCATCTAAAAGTAAAAAAAATATTTTTTATTACACATTATTAATTAGTAAAAGTGATATACAGAAATAATTAAAAGTACTTTTATAACATTTTATTAAAATGCACTCATATTAAAATTCAAAGAGTTGTTCAAATATTTTATATAACATAAAAATATGTTGCATTTTTTATTTTTTTCAGTTTTAGAATATACCTATTTAAATATTTAACTATTTTAAATACGGTAATTTAATTGAACATTATTTCCTATTGGTTTTCATTTTAACTCCCTACTGCCAATATTTGGTAGGGAAGGGTGTTGCAGTACCAGTGGTTACCCATGTGTGGTACTGGACTTACTTTAGCTCTGAACTGGAGTACTTTAATGCTCTTTTGTGTCCCTTTTTGGCTAAAGAAACGTTAGAAATCAGTCTGTGAATAGCAGTGGGGTTACTCTTTTTTGGGCAGGTGCATATCCCTCCCTAAACCCCTTCCTACCCCTCCTTATTCCTCTGTAATCCCCACCCCTTTAGTCACAGGTAGGTCATATTTTTCAGTCACTCTCATCTATTCCTCCCGCATTTACTACTAAAATATATATTTATGTGTGCTGAGGTTCCGAAGTCGGGGTGAAGATCTCTGCACAGAAAAAGATAGGAGAGGTAGAGGTGGATATTCTACAGGTAAGTTCGCAAATAGTCTTTTGTAGAATTTTTGAACTAGTACTTTAGTACTACAAAGCGTACTACAAATTGAAGTTTCTGAATAGGCCCAGGGACCCTAAATAGGTTCTGGATGCCCAGCACATTCCAAAATGCTGAACTTCTGAGTGAGTTTGAATCATATTGCTCCGCCCAAGATGGTGGCTGAGAACAAAGTGGAAGAACACCACCAAGCTTTAGCAAAAAGAGCCTTTCCAACCGGAAACTAGATTCTATCCCGAGAGTCAATAAATGCCAAAAGAAAAGATCTGCCTTCCAAGAAGAAATTAATAAAGTAGGCACCTCATGACAGTCACTCAAACACCACTGTACTCAAATACATTTGCAGTGAAAGAACATCCCCAGAAAGAATATCAAAAATAATTCATGTCCTGAATGTAAAGTGTGCATACCACAAAATAAAACCTTTGCTAATACACAGTTAAGAAATCTGCATGTGGGTGCAATAAGGAAGAAAACAAAATTGACCAATGTGGGATCTTTGTGAATGTATCTCAGTCCTAAATGAAGTCAAGGAAATACCCTTGGCACGTTTTGGAAGAATGATGCACCTCTGATGCCATCATTTGCTCATAATACACTCTCTAATGTTTTTTACGATTCTGTTGTATCTTACTTTACACAGAAGATGTAACCCATTTGTCAAGAAGAACAAGTTACTTACCTTCGGTAACACATTATCTGGTATAGACATAGTCTAGCCCCTGATTCCTTTACTTTTGAATTCTCCCCACTCTCCAGCCTGGATCTAGACATTTTTCAGCAGTACCTCTGTGCGCCAGAGGATGGCGTTGTATAACTTCACGATGACATTGACTCTGGTTGTAATGTCAACGGAGTCATATAATTCCCCTCCAACTCGCGGACATTAGCTTCTTCTGTGAAACCTTCCGCACCACTACGCAAAGCCACTATAGAAACTGGCTGTGGAACAGTGTGTATAAAAGGATCAATGTATGTCTGAAGCAATAATCGGAAAATGGAAATGAATGGTATGTTAATACCAGATAAGGAAAGACACATTGGTTCATTGAAGCACATAGCCACGTGAAACAGTGACCACTGGTGATTAAATAAAGGGCTGTAACAGGAAATACCTCTTACGCTACAGATCGTTCACAGTGCAGAGAGGATAGGTAGGGCCTTAAGGAATCTGTGGCTAGACTATGTCTCTACCAGATAATGCGTTCCCGAAGGTAAGTAGCTTGTTCATCTGATAGAGACATCTAGCCGCAGATTCCTTAACATTTGAATTAAGTGCCATAGCTATACCCCACCCGGAGGAGGGTCTGTGAACTAATCCTACAAAAGTTCTCTGAGAGAACCAGCTGGTCGAAATTAACAAAAGACCAGACATGCATAGGAATTAGATAAAAAGGAGCATGAGACTCCTTACAAAAACAGTGGCAAGTCCATAGGCAATATATGGTTAAAAAAAACGCTGCCAGCATGGAAAAACCCGTGACCCAAGGGTAGTGGGATAATACTGTGTCAGTAAACAGCAGACAAGTATATGGCAATAGTACATTACCCTCAAAGGGTGAAGTGAGTGTAAGGAGAGTCAGTTTAAGGACTAAGAGGTCAGAGGCAATAGCGAAGCCATGCAAACTACAGTTCCTTTCGTCAACAAAGGAGTATTGGAGGGAACCCTGTCCTGAGAAACCCAAAGAAAAGGACTCCTAGATCACATCCACATTAGAGCTAGGATGAATAAACACATTCATTGCAAAGCCGGAAAGACCATACAAGAACAAGGACTGATGCACATCAAATCCTGTCCTAGGAACGACACTATTAGACAAAGTAACCACTATTAAGGCCACACAACATGTAGAACCCATAGAGATGAAAAAATGGAGCAACTGTATACATAGCAACTACGTTAAAGTGGCACTGCAAATTAAGAAAAAACTGAAGTCAGAACCAAGACAAATTGCATCTAGATACGTGAATGGCAGTTACACAGTTATGAATCCGCTATAAATATTGATCAAATATGCCCAAATCTATAAAGCCAGTTCTCTGTGTGTATATAAAGAGCCATACCCACATAACATATAGATATATATGCAACTACATGTATATATACCTACAAGGTATAATATACCAGCACTCAATAACTAGATATATCTAAAATCTACCAGATACATCAAAAGGGGTCCAGGGGAAAATATTTATAGACCAATAGGTTTCTAACCCCCTAATTCTAAATATGTTATAACTACAAAATAGAAAACCTATGGTCAAAGTTTCAAAAATCAGAAAGCAAGTGAGTACTTTTACTAGTGAAAGTGAATCCCATCAGCCACCTGGGTAGCAACCCACATCACCTGGGATCCAGTAGCCCTTACTGTGCCCTCCAGAAAGAACAAGGCAACAGCATAAACGGGCAACTAGAATCTTACTCACGGTTTAAGATATAATATCTACCTTAGTACAAAAAAGATGTGGTTTATTTGTTAGTGGTGGTGAGGAAAACAGTGCAGTGAAAAAGTGAATATTAAAATCATCTACTGAAACAGATATAATACTTTATTGGTTCTGTTTATGTGACGAAATAAAACCAGTGCAAGAGCTGTTTTGAAAAAATAACTGCTCACGTCCAGTTGGAAAAAAGGTCTACATGTTTCAGCCTCTGGATTATGTGGAAATCCGGCTTTCGTCAGGACCTAAGAACTTTTGCTACTGCTATGTGTTGGTGTGTAATACCCAAATGTGAAAAAACACAGTGAATGAAAATTATACAACCTACTTGGGTTGCGGATTATATCAATCAACACACTTTTTTGACTTTTTCAGGAGTGTTCATCCATTTCCTACAAATAAAAAGACATTAGATGCCAGTTATAATACAACCACCTGCTTCATCATTTATAGCTATGTTAAGAGGGTCCTTTAACAACTCTTAGTACAACTATGGGATTCGCAGTGTACATTTAAAGCAACCCAAAAAGAAACAAACACGCTTACCCGTCACTATACGGGGCGCTCCTCTCCTCACCAGGCATCCGCTCTGGGAAATGAGGCCACGCTCTAAATGAACATAAACGGGTGTATAGTTTGTTGAAAAAAATCCCACGTGTGTTGAACACAATCCAATGAAAACAAGCATACTTATTGCCAGACGTCCCAACAAAGGAAGATCAGAAAAATGCAATGATGCAGCCCAGAATCACTGCCTCTTCCATTTAAAATTGCAGCGCATTTCTAAGAGCACATAGCCAAAAGACGCTCGACTTTAAAGGCTCACAATAAAATGTAGGTAATATCGAACCATGGTTATCTATCCGAAAGTGCCCCAGCAGTTTAATGATTTCTTAATAAAGAAAGGGCTCTGCTACGCAATAAGATTTTTTTGTTTAAAGCTCCTTCTTTGATTAATCAATGGAGAGTCATCCTACTCATTTCGCAGACCCATACGTCGTCTGATGTTGTAAACAAGTAGAGAATTAACAATACGTAAGTAGATGGAAACACCTGATCAATAATCGGATGCCTGTAGAGCTATACAGTGAACTAACCTGTCCGTCGGTACCCCGATCTTTAGTAGAGCAGGAAGGGGAGGCGACGATGCGTGTGTGCTAATGGTTTAAATGTACTGGCTTGCTTGCGCAAAACTCCCGCGTCAGAGCTGCGTGCCGGTGCCCAGGCATCGTGGGAGTTATAGTTTATTTCTTGCGGAGAAATCCACAATTACTTACGGAATGCTACAGCTGCGTGCCTAAACAGCGGGATCATAACAATATTTGTCCCTTTCACTAAAGGAACATGAGCCCGCGGATAAACCCTGCGCTCACAGAACATTACATAAATATACCCATTTACTTAGACCATCGGCTCCCCGTGCCGCGCTGAGGCATCCTGGGAGTTGTAGTCTGTCTGTCAGTGACCAATAAACAATGATAGCGAACAACAGTCGCATATGCCGACAACTTCATATTTAGGCCGCCCCCTTTATTAAAACATGATCATGAGAAAGCCTACCCCACGATTTTATTAAAGAAGAAGTAGTCTTAATCAAATCTGAGGTGTTTGTTAATAAACTAACTTACTCCTTGTGTACCTACAGAGGTGCACTCCAAGTGGTGCTGGCATACAACACATTATAATCTTGCTGAGATGTTAAGAATCTGGAAAGACCTACAGTGCTACCCAGGGTATTTCGTCATTCAATCCCTGTATATCACTTTTGAGTTTATAAACCCATCTCTGTTCTTTCTTAAAGAGAAAACGTGTTATATCGCTTATATGTGGAGGGATGTAGGGTAGTTCAATCACTAGCCATTTCAGATCTTCAGCTTTGTGTTTGAAATCAAGAAAATGATTGGTAAGTCTAGTGGACTGCTTTTTGCACCTAATGGTGCTTTTATGTTCACTGATATGCAACTTTATTTTGCGTGTAGTCATCCCTACATAGCGCAGATGGCAGGGACAAGTGATGATATAGATGACCTTGTCTGAGTTACAATTAGTATGTTTTTTCAGAACCCATGGTCTCGTCATCCCTATATCTACATGCTTGATGTGTTGGGTTTGCGGACATACTGAGCAAGAACCGCAGGGAAAATGACCTTGCACTGCTGGTAGGTTCCACAAGGTGTTGTTGTAGTTGTTACATTCTTAGGTCTTGTATGTACCAGGCTATCACGTATGCTGATACCTCTTTTAAAAGAGAAGAGTGGAGATGGAAGGGACTCCGATCCTATATTCAAAATACGCCAATGTTTGCGTATAGTCTTTTGTACCTGATTGGTAAAGGTACTAAAAGTATGAACAAAGGTTAGTCTACCCAACGGTGGTTTATTGATTGGTGGTTCTAAGAGGGCCTCCCGGTTATTATTGGAGGCTCTCTTCCAGGCTTTCTTTACCAACTGTTGGAGGTAACCACGATCCCTCAAATCTCTTGACAGATTTTTTGCATGTCTCTGGAAATTGTGTTGTTCGGAACAATTTCTCCGTATACGAAGAAACTGGCCTACTGGCAAATTCTCTCCCAGAGCCTTTGGGTGGTGACTTGCAAAGGTTAGAAGTGAATTCCTGGCCATAGGCTTTTTGTATAATTCACTTCCCAAATACCCTTCACAGGGGTATATAGAGATGTCTAGAAAGGGCAAACATTTCTTGCTAAACTCTACTGTGAATTTGAGAAAAGCATTCTGCTGGTTGAGCCACTGGTGAAAGGCTGTGATATTCGATGTAGTACCTCTAAAGATGACCAGGATATGGTCTATGTATCGCTTCCATAGCAATATCTGATCCCTAAATGGGTTGTTGTGGGTAAGGACATGATCTTGCTCAAACAGGTGTACGTACAGATTCGCTAGCGACGGAGCAAAAATACTGCCCATTGAGGTGCCTGAGATTTGAAGATAGATGTCATCTTCAAATGTAAAAACATTTTCAGTCATTGCGATTCTGGCGCAATCGAGAATGAACGGTATTGGAGTCATCATTTCTCTGTCACCAGTTGTGCATTCCAGCAGCCCTCGAATAGCGTCAAGAGTTTCTTCCTGAGGGATGGACGTATATAATGATTCGATATCAAATGATATCATATAGTCCAATTCTGGGTTGAACGGTGTCTCAGATAAAAGCCTCAGGACATCCTTCGTGTCTTATAGATATGTAGGCATTGTTTTAACCATCGGTTTGAGGAAGAAATCGACGAAAGTAGACAATGGCTCCAATAGTGAACCTATACCCGAAATTATAGAGCGGCCTGGGGGAGGTCGCTGTATCTTATGAATTTTCGGGAGAGTATAAAACTGAGGCATGACTGGATATTTCGTCACCAAAAACTCAGCTTCATTAGATGTTATCCACCCATTTTTTTTAGCTTCTTCAATTAAAATCGTGATTTCTTTAGTCAATCTGGACGTAGGGTCTGTTTTTAAATGACGATATGAACGCATATCGCCAAGTTGGCGAAGGCATTCTTGTCGGTATACCTCAGTATCTTGAATCACGATTGCGTCCCCTTTATCTGCTGGTTTGATAGTTATCGTTGCGTCATTAGATAAAGTCAGCAACGCGTTCTTCTCTATTGCAGATAAGTTCTGATAAGGTTTGTCTTGAGAAGTATTCAAAGTATCTATGTCATGTGTGACCGCTTTCTCGAAAGTTAATACCTGTTCAGGTACTAGATGATATGGGGGGTTAAAATTCGACGGTGGTTTCAGGCCTGTATTGGTAGAAGTCAGTTCAGTAGGTGCTACAGAATTATTTTCTTTGTTTTTGAAAAAGAAATGTAAGCGAATCTTTCTAAAAAAACGCGCTAATTCGCACCTGATTTGGAAAGGATCACCAGTGTTAGTAGGGACAAAACCTAGTCCTCGATCAAGTACCAAATGTTCTTCTGTGGTAAGAATACGTGAACTCAGGTTGACTACTAAGTTGTCAGATTTGTGCTTGTGCTGGGTTGTTGTTGGCCTTTAATATACCACCATACATAAAACAACATACAGTGAAGACAGAAGCTAAATGCGTCTCATTAAAATATTCACATATATATATATTCTAAATCTTGCATAATTGTATATAGCAGAGCTACATCTAGCTATGAATATACATAGATACACACACATATGTATATATCTATGTACATACACACTGAAAAAACATAGGTTTCAGGGACGGTATAGTTAGTAATTAGCATTTAAAAAACTTTAGAAATTCTGTGAAAAAACCATAGGTTTCAGGGACATTATAGTTAGTTGGAGACTTGACAAAACCAGAGAAATTCAGCTGTTATAGTTAGTTGAGCTAACTATAACTCGCACCCACGCAATGCACTGCTGATGAATTTCTAAGGTTTTTTAAATGTTAATTTCTAACTATAACGTCCCTGAAACCTATGGTTTTCTCAGTGAATTTCTAAGGTTTTTTTTAATGCTAATTTATAACTATAACATAATAGTTGCGTTTGCAGAGTGGTGCAGAAAAGGGGCTGGGTCTCCGGCAAGTGCTCAGGAATTCCACTGCATAGGACTTACAGGAGGGTTTCTTGGCACACAAAGTCCCTCAGGAGTAAAGTAGACTTCATCCCCCAACCCATAGTGTGCCAGGAGGCATGTTTGCAGAGTGGTGGAGAAAGGGGGGAATGGCCTCCAAAGACCTTTTAGCAATACCACTATGTGGGACTTACTGGATGTAACAGAAGGGGTAGTTAGCCCTCAATGACATTCTTGGAGGCCAACTACCCTTCCTATTACCTCCAGTGAGTCCCACACAGCAGCATTGGTAAGATCTCATAGTAATCCACGCCCCCTTTGGGCACCATTCTGGAAACACGCTCCCTGGCATGCTCTTGGATGAGGATTAAAGTCTCCTTTGATGCTGGGGGTTCTTAGGGGCCAACCAGCCTACCTGACAGGAAGCCCCAGATAGTGGGATTGCTGAGAGCTGCACACAGGCCACGCCCCCTTTCTGCACCACTCTGCAAACGGGCCTCCCGCGCACTCTTGGTTGGGGAATGAAGTCCCCTTGCCTCCTGGGGGTCCCTGGGGGCCAATTAGCCCACCAGTTATCTCCAGTAAGCCCCACACTGCTGGATTGCTGAGAGTGGTCCAAGGCCATGGCCCCTTTTTACACCACTCTGAAAACGCACCTCCTGACGCATTGCTGCTCGGAGGATGAAGTCCACTTTAGTCCTGAGGTCCTCAGGACACATGTGGACCTCATCGCCCCACCAGCAATGCCCCAAGAGGCGCGTTTGCATGGCCTCGACCACCTCTCAGCGATGCCACTGTGTGGGGCTTACTGTAGATACCTGGTGGGCTAGTTGACCCTAAGGACCCTTAAGAATCTGGGGGACTTAATCCCCTAACCCACAATGAGCCAGGAGGTGCATTTGGAGTGTGCCGCAGGGAGGGGGTGGGGCCTCCGGCAAGATGCCGGGCTTTTCTCTTTTTTGTGGGGTTAGAAGGGAGGCTGTGTGCCCCCCCCCCCTTCTCTCAATGTTTTCTGGGCCCTGGGGACCCCATCCTCCAGGGCCTTTCACTTTTCATTTGATTTTTTTAAAGGCTGATTTCGGCCCTGGGGACCTCCAAATCCCGGTTCATGGCCACATATATATATTTTGATTTGATTATTTTTAAGGAGGGGGGCCACGCGGCCCCCCCTCCTGAGGCCTGTTTCGGCCTCGGGGACCCCATCCCATGGGGCATTGCCTTGTTTATTTATTTATTTAATTTTTGGGGGAGGGGGACCACCTGGCCCCCTTCCCTGGGCATCTTTTGGCCCCAGGGACACCATCCTCTGGGGTCAGCCCGCATGTTCAGGACCACGGGGGGAGCCCCAACGCCCCTGCGGTTCCTGCCAGCTCCCCGCTTCCTGCGGGAACCGGCATTGCTTTTGAACAAAGGGAGCTGCTGACATGCAGCTCCTCTTGTCCAAAAGCAATTCTGCGTTGCTTTGTGGAAGCAAGAGCAGGTTTCCTGCTCTCACTTCTATGAAACAAAGCAGAATCTCTCTTTCTTCTCTTTTCCTTTTTCTTCTTCTCTTTTTTCTTTGTTTTCACTTTTTTCTTTTTTTCTGTTTAATTTTGGCACCTTGTTCTGGTCCATCGATTAGTCAATTGACTGTTATGAAGTCAAGCTGTTGCGTAATGCGGGCCATTAGCCACTTGGCTTGGATGTGTGGCACAGCTTGATCATAGTATTTGATTAAAAGCGAAGATGATCAATTTGACCGGGGTGCCCTATCTGCAATAAGCCACTTGGCAATCAGAATTGTTTTCAATTGAACAGTTATGTGTCTTTGAATTGTTAATATTGTTTTTTTTTTTCATTTGTTGATTGTCTAATTGCAAATTACAGAGATAATTTGACTTATCGCATGAATGTGAAAAATTGAAATTATATTGTCAACCAGTCTGTTTTCAGCTCCTTCCTCGCAACAGACAACATGGTGTTAGTGTTTTTTTCACTATTTAATGACCTAGAGGTTATTTCTAATGTTGGTTGGGCACTATTGGTAACAGGATGTGAAGACGACCTTTTCAGGTTGAAACGCGTTGCCAAATAATCTTTATTGACTATGGAAACTGTGAGCGGTCTTGCTCTTCTCTGATACTGTGGGAGGCATGGCTTGGAAATCTACTGCACGGGACCTGTACCCATGACTCCGCACCAGCCCTCCCTGGTGGATGCATCCAGATTCCCTGCAGGAAGCTGATCTTCATGTATATATATATATATTGGCAGACGAATTTAATTTTTTACACAAGGAAAGGCGCCAAATGCTGCGCCCCAGACTCCCAAATCACAAACAAAACAAAGGAGGAATACAAAGCAGTGGGAAAGACGATGGCAAAGATGTCAACAAGAGAACAAGGGTGAAGAAAGCCGGACAACAAGAATTGGAAGCGCAAGTGACCAATCTCACTACAAAGACCAACACGATAATCAACCTGTCCCAAATCACTCTTTATAGTGCTGAATTACAACTGCACTCCCTTGGACTGTCATTCTGCCCGGAGAGTAATTTCAATTACTCACAAACAAGAATAGACATTTACAAATTCATCCGGAAATGAAAACTGAAGAAGTTTCATCTTTTACGAAAAGCAAAAACGACAATAAAAACAACAGGAGAGGTTCCTCTAATCACCCCCAACATAATGACTGCATCTGATGTTAATCTGATATGTGACCTAACACCATTGCAAAATGAAGAGTCCATAGAAAAAGAACCAGAGTCTACACAGGTAATAATGGAATATCAGCAGATAAGTGTCTTCGATATTATCAATACAGGATTTAAACCCAAATCTACTTTCCAGCAGATTATGCCTAGGGATGCAATATGATACAAAAGACAAGGGTCCTAGACCTACATTTTTAGACGATATATATCAAATTTATCCTTATGGTTTCAAAAACAATTTCTTGAGCATGCACAATATTTAGCTCACAGTAATCAATACAGTAATTATAGACTAAAGAAGTGTAACAACCAAGATATACTTCACCAAGGATTTATTCCATATCATAAGGTGAACAGTAGATTGTTTACTGTATCAAACAAGTAGAGGAAGGGAAAAGGGGTTGCTCCAAAGGAACGTGCAGAAAGAAGGTGCTCTAGTGTGGAAGAGATAAAAACAGAATTTCAAATAGTGAGGTAGAGGATATTTAAAGTCATTTAGATGCTGGACTGATTACAATTCTCAGTCTTCTCTAGCCTGGCCACGTAGAGACAATCAAGTTTCATTCACATACAATTTACAAATACAAAAAAATGAATCTTCATGTAGCACGTTAGATTTGGGCTCGTGATCCAGGCTAAATATGTGGGCGTTGACGTTTCGACCCGACTTAGGGCTACGAGGGTAATTCGGGGCCTCTGCCTGGTGGATCTTCCTCAGGACTGTGTGGGGCAGCCTGAGTAGGTATGGTGGCCATATCACACACCAGCAAACTCGTGCGGATCATGAACGCCGGTTTTGCTAGCTTAAAGTTTCTGTATTTGCTGCACGAAAATCAAACTAGTGGCCCACCTTCATTAACGGATGTACACGCCAAACTTGGTTAACTAAACAGAGAGGAACCCACACCCCGCAAGACCCTGTGGGTGTGTGACACGGCCACCATACCTACTCAGGTTGCCCCACACAGTCCTGAGGAAGACCCACCAGAGGTGAATTCTACGTCGTGTGTGGCGTCTTCAATTTTCGAGCAGTTTCCCATGGATATGTAGTGGCCCACTCTGGCCACGAAGACGCCCCACTGCAGACAGAAGCGAGGCCGTACGCTTTGGCTCTAAGGCACACACTGGAGCGGCGTAGCCGCTTTGGTGAGGCACAAGCAAAGCAGCAAACCAGTCTTGCCCAGAGCAGCGAACCAATGGGATTATGAGACTTGTGGAGAGAGAGGCACAGCGGCAGTGCTATGGAAAACACTTACCTGAACTCCTAGAACCAAGATGCACTGCCTGCATACGCCCATGAGGGCGGGACTATGTGAATAAAAACGCGAATGCGGAATGATATGCATAGCTGTTTCTCCACCAAAAGGCCAAGCCAGTGATCAAGGGGAGAATTCCCGAAACACGTATGGGGATGTTGGTACAGAATACACTGGGAGGTCATAACTGAATTTGCTGCTGCCTGCCAAATAAAGAGGTGAATTCTTTGTTGTGTGTGGCGTCTTCAATCTTCGAGCAGCTTCATATGGATATGTAGTGGCCCGCTCTGGCCACGAAGACGCCCCACTGTAGACAGAAGCGGGTCCGTGCGCTTTGAATCTGAGGTGCCCACTAGAAAGACGTAGCCTCTTTGGTGAGGCACAAGCAAAGCAGCAAACCAGTCTTGCCCAGAACAGTCACCCAATGGGATTATGAGACCTGTGGAGGGAGACGCACAGCGGCACCACTATGGAAAACACTTACCTGAACTACTAGAACCAAGATGCACTGCCTGCATATGCCCATGAGGGCGGGACTATGTGAATAAAAACGTGAGTGAGGAGTGATATGCATAGCTGTTTTTCCACCAAAAGGCCAAGCCAGTGATCAAGGGGAGAATTCCCAAAACGCGTATGGTGATGTTGGCACAGAATACGCTGGGAGGTCGTAGCTGAATTAGCTGCTGCCTGCCAAATAAAGAGGTGAATTCTACATCGTGTGTGGCGTCTTCAATCTTCGAGCAGTTTCATATGGATATGTAGGGACCCGCTCTGGCAACGAAGACGCCGCACTGCAGACAGAAGCGGGTCCGTGCGCTTTGAATCTAAGGCGCACACTAGAACGGCGTAGCCGCTTTGGTGAGGCACAATCAAAGCAGCAAACCAGTCTTCCCCAGAATAGCGACCGGATGGGATTATGAGACCTGTGGAGGGAGAGACACAGTGGCACCACTATGGAAAACACTAGAACCAAGATACACTGCCTGCATACGCCCATGAGGGCGGGACTATGTGAATAAAAACGCGTATGTGGAATGATATGCATAGCTGTTTCTCCACCAAAAGGCCAAGCCAGTGATCAAGGGGAGAATTCCCGAAACACGTATGGCGATGTTGGCACAGAATACGCTGGGAGGTCATAACTCAATTTGCTGCCGCCTGCCAAATAAAGAGGTGAATTCTATGTTGTGTGTGGCATCTTCAATCTTCGAGCAGTTTCATATGGATATATATATAAGAACACGAGGTTCAACAAAATATAAGTTCAAGAAATTGAATCCAGCAAAGAAACAAGCTAATTAGAGGAAACATTGACCCAAAGAGGTAGGGACATACAACCTCCAAAAAAGATAAGTGTAACTACACCCACACTCCTAACATATCTCAGTATATGGGGACCAAAACTCAGAATGTACTTAATGCAGAGAAGGAACCATTGTAGGGGATATTCTTTTAAGATAAGAAAGAAATCCCACCACAAAATACAAAAAATGGGAGTACTAACTAACCCCCTGAGGGGTAAAATATTTTGACGCCACATCTCAGATAACTTTGCAAGCAGTGCTCACGGAAAAACCATGTTCAAAGAACATATGTAATCAACAATGCAACCCCCAAAAATGGAGGTAACCATTATTTAAGTATCCAGAAGAATATGAAGTAGAGACCGTGACCCTACCATATGTAGAAGCTCTAAGAAAGAGGTTTGCATAACGTCGAGGGATAATAACCAATGCTCAGGCAAGGATATTCTGTGCCAAGACCTCAGAATGTGGCAGAGCTGGTATAACCATCATCAAAAAGAGTAGCAGAATCTTTGTGAAAATCACCTAAAGTAAACCGAGCCCATGCACTAAAGGAATTCATTGAAAAGTTCACACTGCTAAAAATAGTGAAAAGGACAGATCAAAAAAGAACTTCCTAGTGGGAACCTGAGTCAGTCCAGAAACATAGGGCCCGATTCACAGAACTAACTTAAGACAAAATCCTAAACTTACTACCATTTTGGTATTCACAGAAGGCACTTACTCATTTTGGTATTCACAGAAGACACTTACTCACTTCGGTATTCACAGAAGTTAGGAGTCCTAACTTTAGGACTCCTAAATGCCTTCTGTGAATACCAAAAGTCTTAAAATTAGGATTTTTCTCAGTTTAGTAGTAGTATAGTTAGGACTCCTAACTTTAGGACTCCTAAATGCCGTCTGTGAATACCGAAAGTCTTAAAATTAGGATTTTTCTCAATTTAGTAGTCCTAAATTTAGATTTAGGACTACTAAATTGAGAAAAATCCTAGTCCTGTCTCCTCTGTATCATCTCCCAAAAGGTGACCCTCTTACGTACCAACATGAGAGGGAAGTGGAAGGACCACCTTCCCCACAGAAGGCTCCATAGACTCCACACCTGATGTCGAGAAGGCCACACCTTGACGTTGAGAGGAGAAGAAATGGCTTTGATCAACACTGCCGACACTGTTGCCGGAGCCGGCTGATCGAGGATAGACGCCGAAGGTGAAAACCCCAAAGGACTGTGCATCAGCACCGAAGTGGAGTCGGCCGATGCTGCCTGGCACCGACCTAATGACTCAGAGGGCCCAACTGACACGAAGGGTGAACCCAGTGGAATTTCCTTTATTATTTGAGTACCCTAGACATTATTAAAAACTTGTTGAGCGAGCTATTTGAGTATCAATGGCTCAATTGCATATATAGATAAGTCAACATGTTTCACCCATCATTTAAAGCCCATACAGGTCTAAGGACTTCGTCAGGGCTATTACCAACCCTGTCTATCTTCTCATTCAAACTATGCATTGAAATTAAGCCTAAGGCGTTCTTTAAAACTCCTCTTGGAGAAAACCTAGGATCAATAATGCATACACCAATTGATTCATTAGTACAGTACCGTAACTGCAATTTTAAAACAGTAATTTACGATAATATATTGTGCAAGTAGGAGGTCGCTAAATTTAGCGGCCCGCAACCAACAATATTTACAGCTCCATATCAGACTTGTGCAGAGTTAAATAGTTATTTGATGGGACCCATACAAATGTACAGAATGCTGCGATAAAGTGAAGCAAGGATAAACACTGCAAACGTATACTACACACATGAGCACACACACCTTTGCGTCAGTATACAATAAAAACACAGTCAGTCTTCTTACCCTAATTATGGGTGATTTGGGAGCCATGCGAGTCAGGCAGGAGGCATGCTCCTGTAGACTTCATTTCTATGCATGATATGAGTGAGTAGATGGGCAGGGATGTTAATGGGATGGGATTTAGATAATGATTGAAACATGTTAGCTTATATAGTGGCAAAGGAGTCATTGATACTCAAATTGCCCCTACAACAAGTATTTTATCGTGTCTAGAGTACTCAAACAATAAAGGAAATTCCATTGGGTATACCCTGAGACATTTTAATTTCTTCATTTCTCTGGATCCCTGCTCCAAATCCAGCAGCGATTTATATATGAACTCCCAACTTTGGTTGGGCCTGCCACGGTGGTATTATCCTATGAGGGTGTAGATAGGCGCTGATGATGAAGCATGCTACTTTACATAGTGGGTAAGGCGTCTGCTCCAAAATCTTTGGATTTTCTACAGAACCTAATCAAGAAGTACAACCTTGTTGCCTATAGGTGACCGAAGTTGTGCTAGGGAGGACACAACTAGTTTTACTACCCTCTTGCTCACTCCTTGTGTGTGAAATATAGATGCTAAACTGACTTTATGCCAAAGGTCTCTGGTTTCTTTACTCCTGGGTATTCCCTTCTACACACTCTTACAATAATTCTTAATTAATTCATCATCAGATGGCAACAGTCTTGGTCAGAATAATACCTACAATGGACTATGCAAGATTATATCCATGGAGTTGGCCCTCAATCCCCACTTAATAAGCAACAGAGACTACAGAAGGTGGCAATTTACCTGTTAAAATACCCGAGGTGAAGAAACCATGGATCCCCTACCTGTATGCCGATTAAGGAAATTACGGATTTTAAGGCCGCATACAAGGTTCAGAGGGTATTCCCCAGCAACACTTAGTCATTATGTTAGGAAATGTATTATATACCATCAAAATTTTCTGTTGGCAAGCAGAATATCTGTAGTGATCACCAGGTCCAAGACAAGGAGATGGACAGGCAGCACTTTGATTCTGAACACTTGCTTTTGGAACTTGCTTACTGTGCAAATAAGGATTTTGGAACATCATAGTCTTTTCAAATGCCCTCTGTATACCTTCCTCTTTCTAGATTTAACTCAGCGGTCATCCTTCTGTATTATTGTGTTGATCATACTATCATATCTCAACACCATAAGGTCACCTCTGTGGCATTCTTGTGCTTTAGAAAATCTTCTGTAACATAATAGGAGAGTTAACAACCATGTGTGACAGGGAAAAACATGTATCTACCATAAACATCTGGAAAGTATCAATCACAAAATGTGTTTAATTGTACATCTGGGTGGGATAATAAAAGGTGATCACAGTCCCTCTAGCAAGAAGTTTTAATCTCCTTTCTTGTTATCCATAAAACATGTCAATCTTCACTAACAGAACATGTTAATCCTAAAGTCATAATGTCTGCAATAGTGGAATATCAACATATCAGACCTGCAAAATCGCGATTACATGTTAAATATTGTACACTCACATTAATCAACACGCCATAAAAAGTTCTTATATTACAACATAGTCGTTTTAATATTGACCTCCCTAAATATCATATCCATTACCTCGACCATGAATATGTTATCATAGTAAGTTGAAAATGATCGATCTACACTCCCCTATATGTGCTAACCTTGACAATATGTTGATAGTTGGTATCATGGGTGCAATATTTTGGCATGTTGATATTAAATCCAGATTATTGTGACATGCATTCCCTAAAAAGACTGGTAATTACTATTGGCTCAATTAGATCCCCTATTCCTCATAGTGACCACATGAAGTGACTACTTGTGCCTTAGTGAATTGCAACATCAGTAGCAAATATTACAAATACATTTGTTTAGCAAAATCTGTTTATTTATTTTAATAAAGGAAAACAATGGCAAAAGCTAGTAGCAGTGCAGCAATCAATATCACGGGAGGGGTACATACTAGAAAAAATGCAAGAATTCATGCCTCAACAGGGCAACAGGCACAGTAAGACTTACAATACTCCAATGCCATTGCAATAACGGGTGTGAGGAATAGGGGATGAGGAGAGGGGGGATCAGAAAGGAAAGAAGGGGGTGAGAGAAGAGGAAGGGAGTAGGATGCATAGCAGAAAGGGGATGGCACTTACCAGTCAAATAACTATTCTAAAGCCATAGGATTTAACAATAATAAGCAGCAGGAGACAGGGGGCAATGGGGTGAGGAAGAGAGAAATGTGCCCAGACCCTTTCATACACCTCCAGCTGATCATTGAGTTTACAGGTAGTATGTTTGTGAAGCAGTAAATCTGTGGGCCACGCCAGCCATGTAGGGATGCTCGATTGTCACCAGTTGTGGAGAATACATAGTTTAGTCACTGCTGGTCAGGTGGTTATCCATCTGTGGGTATGAGAATCTATATCAGGAACATCTATACATCATGGAAGAGTGTCTGTGGATGGAGCCAGCAGGCTATATAGACGTGAGTTGGCCCACATGTCTGCCCAGTAGAGCTGTGGAAGTACATATGACCACAGCATATGATATAAATCACAGAGCCAGTCTCTGCAGCTCCAGCGCCTGTCATGGCACAGCAAATACTCTCAATGCAACTTCCTTAATGACCAATACCAATAATTAGGGACCTTAAAGTTATGGAACTTCAGTCTATGGCCAGATGCAGCAATCATGTTGCTCCTCGCAACTGGGCCGATTTTGTGATTCGGTAAACTGTTACCGAAGCGCAAAATGGGTTTGCGATTCGCTATTTGGAAGTGGCGTGCTTAGGGTGTCCCAAATAGCGAATCCTAACGATATGCATGAATGTTTTGTGACTGTGAATGGGGTCACAAATCATTCGCATTTTACCACCTACTTTAAGTAGGTGGTAACCCATTCGTAAATGAGAAAAGGTCCCCAAAGGACCCCTTCCCCTTTGTTAATGTTTGTAAAAACATTTTTAAGAGCAGGTAGTAGTCCCATGGACCACTGCCTGCTCTTAAAAAATGAAAGGAAAACTGTTCTTTTTTATTTTTGTAAAACATCTTGTTTTCCTTGAAGGAAAACGGGCTTCTTTACTTATTTAAAAGCAATCAGAGACATGGTGGTCTGCTGATCCCAGCAGACCACTATCCCTGTGATTTTTGTGATTCCTAGGGGGTCACAAATTGCGACCTACCTCATTAATATTCAAGAGGTAGGTCATTTGCAACCCCTTAGGATTTGCAGAAAGTGTACTACACACTTTCATGCATGCCGTTTTGCGATTCCCTAATTAGATTTGCAATTAGGGAATCGCAAAACATTTTTTGATACATCTGGCCCTATGTTACTTAAGAGCTCTATCATGATCCAAGAGTACAGCCGCCCAGTTTTTGGACAAGTATTCTTTGCCCAAGAGGTACTGCCAATGTAGTCTCATAATAATAAAGGAATGACTACGGTGTTGGCTATTGATGAGCACCCCATAAAACCACAAACCCCCCCCCTAGATTGACTCTACAGCCTGAGATATTGATGGATTGGGGAGACAGGCAGTGCTAAAGAAGGGGGTCTGAGTACAAGTTGGTTGTAAAGAGCTAACTGATGATACCTCCAATGATCCAATGCCAAGAGATCAAATTAATCTCTAAGCATCTGAGAGGTTTTGATAATGCCATCCTGAGACAGCTGATACAGGCAGTGTGCCCTGTTGTTATACCAAGACGACCAGTAAAATGGTTAATCGTCCATGCAGAAATCTGAGTTGTACCAAAGTAGCACCTTGTTGAGGTGAAAAGAAGACAGGCCCACCAGCCAATAGGCTGTGCGCTATGCCATGATGGTCATATGAAGAATCGGGTTCTCTGCAAAGGAGCAAATCATAGAGGAGAGGTAAACAAGAATGTGACGCTTATTTGTGACACATATAGGCAGGCCCTTTGGGTCAAGGAGATCGAGATAATTTTGAAAGGTGGAAGGTCAAGCTAAAGAAGGTGATATGTGGGAGGCGATGGCCCCCTGCCATAGTATGAGCCAAAGCTTGGATGCCCATCGCCTAGACCAACGCCTGCTCCACATATATGACCATATGTCAAACAGTCCCCCCAAAAGCAGAGTGTGAGGTGTTTTAAAGGGCAGCATCTCCAACCCATAATTGTAACAATGAGCCACCACCATTATGAAAGGCTGCATCTTCCACCAGATTGAGAAGTTCAGGTGCTTCCACTTGACAAATCCTACTTCATCCTGTCTATCAATGGCAATATTTTTTTTTCCCTTTTTGTTTCATTTTAAAAATAAAGAGAAATGGAAAGGAATGCAGAAACCTCGTCTGCTGTCTCCAATGTAGTAAACAATGTAGTTGTTGGAGTTAACTTAAATACTCCGAAAGAGTTTCTCACAAGTCCTGGGGAACCACCTGTCAAATGGATTGATTGGAAAGAGTATTTACTTAATTACATTGCAATATTGGAAGATAATAGTGGTATTCTCTCGCCTGAAAGGAAAAAAAGAATCCTTATGCATTGTCTTGGACCTGAAGGTTTAAGAATTTATAATCAGATGCAAAAAGCAGAAAGGGCTGGAGACGTTGATACTTTTAAGTGTGCAATTCTGGATTTAGATAATTACTTTGCACCCATTGTTTGTGTTGCAATCTCCAGACGTACATTCTATAAAAAGAAACAACAACAAAACGAAACCATTGAGGATTATATTTCTTCACTTAAAATTTTGGCGATTCCATGCAAATTCGGCATTCTTCATGATGACATGATTAGAGATCAATTGGTTGTCTGTCAAAAAAATAAAAGTATTCAAGATAAACTATGGATTGAAGGAGACTCCAGTTTGAAGGATATAACTACTTTAATAAAAAAAGCAGAGTTGTCAGAAAGAAGTGCAAAGGCAATTACTGAAAGTACGGAAAAACCCGCTGTTAATTTGATTTCTTCAAAGCAAAAAGAGAAGAGCAATTCTTATGAAAAACATTCTGCAAACCACAAGCCTTCTAAGAAGAGTACTTCTAAATACCAAGGGAATTTTGCTTGTTATAGATGTGGTAGCTCTAAACATAATGCTAGTTCTGAGAAGTGCTATGCTAGATCTTCAAAACGCTTAAATTGTGGAATTATTGGTCATTTAGCCAAAGTTTGTAATAGAAAAAAAGTTAATAAGAAATCTAATCAAATTGCTTGCCTTACAGAAAATTCAGATTCCTCAGATAGTGATGTTGATGAGGATCAATTTTCTCATAATTCTTCTACTAGTCAAAAGAAAACTATTGTTATTAACATTACAAGCTCCGATAAGAGTAAACCTTTGTGTGTTATTAACTTTGGGGGTATACCTTTACAGGTGGCTGCTGACTCAGGTTCCCCGTTCACAATTATAGCTAAACCTATTTGGGAGAAGTTTGTTAATGTTCTGGGTCCACATTTAGAACCTCCTGACATTTCTCCTGAAAGTTTTACAGGGGAGAAAATAAATATAATAGGTTTCAGAAAACTTAAATTTCAATTCAAAGGAAGACACGCAGTTTGCAAACTGTACATTGCATTTGATGGTCCTTCAGTGTTAGGTTGGAAGGATCAAAAAGCACTTAGTATAATCCTTAATCCCAATAGTCCAGAACAAGTGTTGGTGGCTGGCGATAGTTCAGACACTAAATCTTGGGTGATTAATGAATTTGATGAGGTCTTTAATGGGAAAATTGGCAAACTTGAGGGGTTTACACACCTTATCAGATTAAAACCCTCTGCAGTTCCTAAAATTTTTAAGGCACGTAACATACCCTTAATTGTTAGAGAAGAAGTTAAGCTTGAATTGAACAAGTTACTTAGCGCTGGAATTATTGAACCTATAGAAGCTTCTGAATGGGTTTCTCCATTGGTAGTTGCCAGGCGTGCCAATGGAAAAATTCGTTTGTGTGTTACATCTGATAGTGTAAGAACTGCGCGTGGTAGAGTTGTTAAGAAACCTTCGCATTTGAGTGATTTTGTTTGTGATTAATTTCTTTGTTTTTCTGTTTTTTTTAATTTTGAAGGGGAAAGATGTGTAGTAATGTAGTAAGTATACCTTTAATTGTAGCGTGTTAGTTATGTTAATGTTAGAACTTGTATTGTATATTCTATGTTCTGAATTCTATGTAACCGGGTGGAATCTGAACGGCAGATTCAACCTGGGGCTTGAAGTGATACGACCTATCTTGTAAGATGGAATAAACGTCACTTTTACCAACGAAGCTGTCTGCAACCTTATTAAGATACTACAAGGAGGTACGGTCAGCATTCAGAGTGACCGAGTTAGTTAAAAAACAAATAACTTCAATTTCAATGGTTCCATGCATCAAAACGAACTCACCAGTGATAGCTGTTAAACTTCGAGGAAAAAAGGATCATATTTCCGTCCCAATTAGCTCTTCTAACTTCATAGCATTTTGCCAGAATATGCTCTTCTCCTGACACGTCTTTCCTTGGTACACGGAGGTTAGAAAACAGCCCTCCAGAGTGAGCTCAGCTGTTTAAATACTGCTCATTGAGCCTACAAACAAACGTCACAATGGTGAGTTCTAAAAAACGGCAATGGAGTAAACCGAGTAGGCAGAAAGACCATGAACCTGATGGTGAATTCCAAAAGTCGGCAATGGATTAATCCGATTAAACAGAAAAAACCTGAAGCCAATAGTAGTTTGCAGCGTTCAAATACAGGATCATATAAAGATATATAAACCCAAGGAAGGAACAATTCAGGCTTATGACCCATGAATATTGTTCCAAATAAACAAAAATAGTATTTAAAAGGCGAGCATGGGTCTTTAATCAGATTGAAAAGATAAACATCAGTATTCTCATTGCATCGGACGAAAGCATGAAACATTGCATTCTCCATTGGCAGAACTTAAAGGGAGAATGTCATGGAAACAGAGGCAATTCAGAAGTATTCCCACATAGGTACTATTCTAGATGGGCGAAAAAATTACCAAAGCGGGGGGTGTGGGGGAGGGGGGGGGGGTGGGGCCCAGATCTTGCTCAAGTCAGAAAAATAGACATCAGAGTTCTAGGGAGTTTAAAACGCAAAATGATTTATTAAGTAATTGCGTTTTCCCATGGTAGATCTTCATTCAGACCCTTCGTTTTACTGTTCAAAAAGAAAATCCAAAAGACCTCCCGTTTTTTCCGAGTGATATTGGTATCAGTACCTTTCTGTGTGCGAATCTTTTCCAGTATAGTCCAACGTAAGTCCTTTTCAGTATGGTTGACTTCCATCCAGTGGGTCACCAATGGGGCTGAAAGATTGTTACGCCTAATGTTGGACTTATGTTCTCCTATCTGGATCTTACATTCTCTGGCAGTCTCTCCCACATAGGGGATGTTGCAAGGACGTAAGATGACATACACACAATTAGATGTTTTACAGTTCGTCATCTTGTGTAGGTTGATAGTCCGATTATTGATTATGATTTTGTCATTCACAATGGCATTGGGGCATGCCTGGCATCCCCCACATTTATCATGTCCCAGAACAGGAGCATTTCCTGTAATAGATCTCTGTACCGCTGAGTCGCGTTCTGGTAGTTTTGGCCCTGACCAGTAGGTTTTTCAAGTTCTTATTCCTCCGAAATGCAAACAGGGGCTTGGGAATACTGGGCATCTGATTGTCTAAATTGAGTAAATGCCATTGTGAATTGACAATTTGTCGTATTTTATGGTTGATGGATGAATGTTTGACAACGCATACCAGTTTTTCAGTTCTCTCCTTTTCCTTCAGGGTGAATAATGTATTTTGATAGTCCTAACGCTTGTTAATGGCAGAATTCTGTATCAGCATGTCCCATTATGGAGCTTTGCCATCCACCCAGAGACTCCCGGTCAACTCCACCGACCTATAGTTTTCAGTGAGGCAGGCAATGATATGGACTTTGAGCTGTTTCTTCTGTTTGGGTTATCTGTGTGCAAACACCCATCTTCCATCGGACAAGGGGAAGAGTCACCGGTCCTATATCCAAGTCCAAGCTCAAAGTAGTATTATTTGATAAGCCAGCATCTAGAATGTTGCACCCCACTATGTCTGAGAGTTTCTCACCCTGGAGAAGCTAGTAGGCAATGCACGATTGGGTCCCGTGAGAGCAGGAGAAGAATGTATAGTCCCTAACCAATATGTTGGACTAAGTGCCACACATCAAAGGGTGGCAGTCAGGGCATACAGAATCATCCAAGATAGGGTCAGGGGACAAGTTCCAATTCTTCCAGGAGCAGGGGTATACGTCCAAAGCCAATGAGAAGGTATGATAGGTGGGCTAGAAAGTGAGTCTTGTCTGTGTTAGTGACATAAATGCAGCTCACTATCACCGATTGACCCAATGTAATCAACTTGTCAAAGACCCATTGACCCTCCTCATCCGTCCAAGTCTTGAGTAACTTGCAGGGTAGTTTCTGGCTAATAAGGATGGCCACCCCACATGTCTTGGAGGATCTCTGTGAAGCGGTCTCATCACCACTGGACTGCACCACCCTACTTCTACTCACCACAGTTCCCACCCAATCGCACTTGAGTTTAAGAGACTCCTCGGGTAAAAGATGTTTATCTTGAAGAAGTGCAATATCTACATGTTTTGTGTGAACACGGTGCAAATTTTTTTTTGCTCCTAACATAATGCGACATGGTGTTAGCATTCTAAGCGACTTATTAACAAAGATAAACTTACACTTTTGCGTAAGTTGATGATTGTTCGGTATTCACAAAGAGATTAATGAGTAGTAGTCCAATTTTTTATGTGTGGAGACTCTGCACTCATTAAGATACTACTCGTGAATCCCTTTGTGAATACCAAACAAATGCAAATTTACACAAAAATGTACCTTTGTGAATCAAGCCCTCAGTAAATAATGACAAGGATTGTTACATCTCTGAAAGAATGCTATGAACTCTGTACAAGAAAACAACAGATGCATGGGCAGGGGGATAACACGTGAGGAAGGATAGCACAAGAAATGCTGTTTGGGAGGAGATCCTCGGCACAACCTAGAATGGGAAGTCCATTAAGGAAAGAGGGTTGTGGGGTGGGGAAGAGAGAAGGAAGAGAAGGGAGAAAGAATCAGGATAACTTTAGGTCTTGAGCTAACTCCCGCAACTCCAAGCAGTTCTGATCCACGTTTCCACCTGAGAACAATAGGGTACTTGAAGAACCTGCTAAATTTAGGGAGCTGAAGGAGCAACCAGCAAAAGACTGGTGTATAGACAGAGTGAGACTATGATCTGAACCCAGACACTACATGGGGGAAAAATGTGAACAGAATCCAATAAGATGCACCAAGAAGAAGTAGAAGGTACGCTATGGGGCCAAGGGTGAGTCTATGACATTGAAGGGAATGATGCACAGGCCCAAGCACAGGAATGCCAAAACAACAAACTCCAAACTGAAGCTCTCATATCCCCGCCTATATTGCCTAAACTAAGGGGAGGAGAGGTCCAATAGGTGAGTAGAGCCTTAGCTGAACCAAAGCAAACAAACAGATACATCCTCAAGACTTACATGCATCAGTTAAAGAGAAACATTGTGTCCCTCCTCAGCAGCAGAGGGTAAAAATCAATACACCCCATCCACCCCACTATGTGAACAGAATGTTTTTAAGAATGAGCATCTTCAGGCCCAGTGCCTGCAGGTGCTTACTCAAGGGACAATCTTGACTAGTCCTGGTCCATTTTCTGCATGGAGGGAATCCACCAGCTGATAGAGACCCTCCTGGTCCGATCTCCTGCACAGGCCAGTCAGTTGTCTCTGATGTCACGAATGATGCTGTGGTGGCTCACGCCGGCCAGCCGCACCCACTGAGGTAGGTGGGTAGGAAATACCCTGTTATGTGAGAGTAATATTCCCTCTTTCTCCCTCTTGTCTAAAAAGGATTCCAGCTCATCTGGGTTGGAGAAGCTTTTGGTGCAACCACCCACTGTCACCAGCATGCACGCAGACTCCAAGAAGTTATATTTAAGATCCCAATGCTGAAGTGCATGGAAATTCTTCTGCCTGATAGTGGTCGTAGAGGAGTTATCTGCAAAGAAGGAGACTCGATGTCCCTCAGTGAGCAGAAGCTCCTTAGAGGTCCGAGCCCAAAAACTATGGACCCTTTGGCACTCCAGAGGCTCTGAGAGGTACAGAGCAAGGAGTTTAGGGAGAAAATCCAATAGATATTATACAATGTCTCCTTTCTTTGCATCCTCAGGGAGATCGCACATGCGACAGTTCTTCCGACGAACCCTATTCTCCATGTTGGTGACCTTGTGGTGCAGGAACTCGAAATTGGCTCCCCAGTCAGGGAGTGCAGTGTTACAAGCCTCAAGGTCATCAATCCTTTGAACATTTTTGTCTCGGTGGGTGTGAAACTTGGAGACTTACTGCCTTAAGGACATTACTTCTGCGGTAAGGTCAGACGTTTTGGAGTCCTTGGGAGACAGATTGGAGTCTACAGCAGTAATTTCCTTTTGAAATGCAAGAGGTCGCAGAGTTGGCATTGTCAGCGAGAGTCTGATTGAGTTTCGATGGCTGACACCCCCCCCTCCCAATAATAACAACTGATGACCTGCTGGCCTTTGTGTAGATTGTGAATCAAAGAGGTGCACCGCCCCCCTCTGCAGGTCATAACACAGGTGTCAGAGGACTGTTGGCAGGAAGAGACTCAGGCAGTCAGACCCTTTGCATGAAACTCCCACTGCCTATTATGGGGCAGAATGCAGGTCATGACCACAGACAGGGCACCTGGCAGTGCAGGATAATAGTAATAGGGGCTGTACTGGAGACCAACTATTATGCCGTCCTACCCCTCAAAGGATACATACAAGTTCACCATCAGCGGCAGATGTTGTGAGTGTGCCAGGGAGCAAACGCTCAATATTACGGCCTGACCTGATGTTCAACGCCCTTGCAGGAGACACTGCAATGAAAAATGAAGAGAAAAAAGGGGTAAATACAGGTCTGGCGGCTGTGCCAGCTGTGGCGAGTGTGCCAGATAGAGCACCCCCAATATTGCGGCCTGGCCTGATACCCCCTGCATGAAGCATTGCAACAATAAGCAACCAGTAAAGAGAGATAGGGGAACAGACAACTGCTATTCCAGACCACACTATACTGTACAGTCTGAACTGAAGGGTAAATTGAGTCCTTGAGAGTCATGATGGGGACCCCTGAAAAGGATATGCATTGTCCAAGAATCACCAATGTTGTGGGATGAAAGGCTCAATGTTGTACGACAGGCCTGTGAGGGATGTGCAGTCCAGTAGATCCTAGACCTATTGCAGCAGGCCAGTATCTCTGCAGGAAGGACTCCTAGCAGCGCGAAGCTTGAAACAAAGGTCCACAGTCTCAGATACCAATGGGTCCTGGCCTCCACGAAGGCAGGTAGAGAAAAACCAAAGGGATGTGTGCTCGTCCCAAGCCCACATCAGGGGAGGCACTCTAGCATGTGTGAACAAAGTGCACAGATCAGAACCCCCAGGTTTTTCTGTATAACAGCCGAACTGTAAATGAGTTACCATAACTCACACTGTTGACTATTTTTTGGACCCCACATTGTAAAGATTATTGATGTGAACACTTCAGGAAAAGACTTTTATATTGAATTATGCAGCTTATAAAAAAATTTTTACGTCAAATTTGATATATGACAAATGTGATATATAAACTCTTAATTATATTGAGGTAGTGCTAATAGAAATGAAATTGGTGGCATTTTGGTTATGCTCAGAAACAAGTGCTATTTTTGGGTAGACACTTCACAGACCAATTCAGCCTCAACCAGTCTTTCAGCACATTAGCTTATCTCCGCCACGCAAAAGAAGTGCGTCAAGATTCAAGAAGAACACACAGGAGCACACCAATATATTAAAAACAGTTTTGTTTTGGGGGTACTCATAACAATATACCCCCTTAATAAATAAATAAATTGTCGCAAGGGAGGTGGGCTTGAGATGTCAAACACAGGCAGAACACTCCTTAAACCCTGTCAGTCACCACCACTACTCATGAAAGGACAGAGAACATGTGATGGGAAGAGCAGCATAAAGACAATAAACAACAAGCACTGGCAAAGTTAGTTACACTATTGTTGAGCGCATACCTATTGGCTTTGCCAATGCTTGCTTCGTTAGAAAATATTTTAGGACACTTTTGTCACAAAAACATGTAAAGACAGCCACTCAAGTGAGCACACTCATATTACAGCATGGATGACCATTTTGGATAGATTTTGTGATAAGGTTTTACAGAAACCATTCAAAGATGGTTGTATGTGCAGCTCCAAGAACATTAACACAAGGGCACACGCCAGTGGGCATCTTAAAATGTTTTTGTGATAAATTTTACAATACAAACATTCCATGATTGCAGCCCATGTGTTTGCACGTGTGCACATGCACAGAGAGTCTTCTGGGAATATTTTCTGATACATTCTAAAATGGCCCCTGATGTGCATAAAAACGTATTAATATGGAGTCATCTTGGTTTACCAAAGCAGTTGCAAGATTATGGCCCGTAGCAGTGCATGCTCGGGATATGGCACTCTGCAAGCAACAGTGATGGGCAAGTAGTAGTGTCTGGGGAGCTGCTGGGACAATGTATCATCAGACAGAAACGTAGCAAAGGGAAACAGTTTTAAAATGACAAAGTATATATTTGACTACCAGTCTTTGGCACTGAAGGGTGCGATTTTCTGTGTGGGCGATGCCACTGCTTGAGCATAATGCCTTTACTCACAGAGACAGAGACAGAGACAGAAACTAATGTCTGAAGTTGACTAACTGTTGTGGGCAGTTACAAAATGTAATAGACGAGACACCAGGCGAATGAATAAAGAAAGCTGACTGAAGGCCCCTCCGTGTATGTATTTTTAAAACAAAAAGTTCGCAATTAACACGACCTATAAAGTGGTTTGAATTTGAGTGGGGAGCTCCTTACAAACAAACAAAAAAACAACGGCGATTACAAAGTTACAACTGTTTTCAAATATGATAAATCGAAAATATCACATGGTATGTATGCCACCTGTATTTTTCATAATATAATTTACAAACACAAAAAACACATCTCGTAGGTAATCAGATATACAAAAATAGTTTTTATTTTTGCACACAAGAATTAGAGGTTAAATTCCAAATGTTTACAATATTACTTTGAGAGATCTATTTGTTTGATCAGTTTCCTGTTTTCTGATTGATATTAGACTAATTAGAATCGGAGCTCAGATAGCTTAATTTGACCTTGGTCCTCATCATCTGAGAGTAGGCTGATGTAGGGGATGGATGCTGAAGTAAATGGCATAGCTAAACACCTGGGTGACGAGCCTGAGGAAGAACATTTTGACGACCATGTTGAAGAAACACCAGAATGCCTTCTGGTGGACTGTGTTGAGGAGCACCTGTGACAATTGTAATCTGATTTTGTTTTTGAAGTCATTTTTGGCTCAGGAGAATAAAAAGTGTCTTGTTCTTTGGTTGGTGCCATCCTGTTGTTAGATAAGGCTGATCGATTAGTGGCAAGATCTCCAAATTTATCGGGCATACAATTGCGCAATACCAGTCTCTTCTGTTTTTCTTCTTTGTTTGGCGTTGATCTCATGCAAGATTTGCTAGGGAAACATCTCATAGTATCCTGTCCTGAGCCAATATATCTTTTTTCTCTACAGTGGCTTTGGGGGTACATAGCTGTTTGAATATCCCTCTCATACACAACTTCTTTGCGTTTGTCTTGAGACAGTAATGAGCGTGCTCTAGAATCCATTTCCGTTCCTTCCTTTTTATAGTTATTGTACATATTAGCTATTACCGGTGCCCTATAATTTAAAAAAAACAACAAAGTAAGATTTTATTTTCAAACGAGGGCTCTAATATCTTTAAAATATACAGGCAGTGCCCAACATGAAAAAGTTAGATGTTGAATATATTATTATAGAAAGCAATACTTATCTAAAAACCAATATGATCCTTTTGTCCACAAAGAAATGAATTGCATACCTTCTTTAAAAACAGCATAATCAACCGAAGAGCATGTCTTTCACGCTTCCACTTGATTGTTGCTCACTGATTTTGGGGCCCTGTACTTCAATGTTCCATTTCCAGGGAACTACACATATGTTTAAAATTCGAATGGTTGTGCAAAACATATGTACCATCCATGTTGACTTTGATGGGTTAATTATGGCTAGTGCTAAGAAGTGCAACAAACTCACTGTCACCTGCGCCCAGGCAATAGCCCTATAAGAACCACTATTGATCAATTTTAAGATGAAAATACCCTGCCTCTACATCAGTACTTTGGTCATCAAGTTTTCTTTGTATAGCAGGATAACAGTAATGGCTTTCATGCAATGGAGAGCATGAGTCGGGAGACCTCTGATTTCTAAGGAGGCAATGATGCTGTTTGTCACTGTAGTATCAAAGTACAATGTTTTGACACCTTCTTAACTCATGCAATCAGAAAATTACAAAAGTCCATGCACTTATTCACTAATGCATCTATTATAACTAGTGAGGTCCACAGCCTTGTTGTTATCAAGTAGTTTGTTTTCTTGGTCATCCTTCCTCTGAAGATAATCTGGGACATCAGATAAACAACAGTGTCAACTATTACTTTTTAGAAGGTTTCAACGAAAATGACATTTTGCCCAGTTGCCCTGTTAGGCCTCTGATCTCATGATGAATTACCTTCATAATTACACTTGAAGATTTGTGCCTAGAGCTTCCCTTTTTATCAGTGGTTTTGAACGGATGCCAGATTTTGGCAAGACTAGAAACTGCTTATTCAAGATGGTTAAAGCACAAAGCCATTGTGCAGTTGGTCTGGCATTTGTGCATCTGTGCATACGTGCATACTCAACCTGGCCACTTGACCTGAGCGGGCATATGACCAAATTATGCCCTGCCCCCTACCTCTCATGATCAGCAACTGGAATACTGGATAAGAGAGTAACACATAGTGGTGGTGGCCATCTGGCCACCTTACGAATTAGATTAATATTGCAAGTTATCACTGTGATTAGGATGGTACTGCTTCATATGTGCAATATGCTCAGTGTCACTCGGTCAGTATCTTTGCTCACATTAGCAGGGGTGTGAAACTAGTGGCATTAGTGAATTGGAATAAAAATAAAAGTAACAATTGCTCATTCCTGCAGCCAGATGATTCCTATTCCTAACAGCCTTAGACAGACTACCAAGCACACAACATATGGTTGATGGTAATAACACAGTTAATATTTAGGCTTCAAGTAAGATGATGCAAATAAAACCTTCAGGCAGCCTCTCTGGGTCCTGTATTGAGAAAGTCACAAATACAGAGGGGCAGATTTACAAGCCCCTTTGCGCCTCATTTACGCCGCCGTTGAGTCACTTTTGTGACGCAGCGGCGGCGTAAATCCTGCGCCATGGTGCGGGGTACTTACAACGTGACGCATCTGGGAGATGCGTCACGTTGTAAAGCCCTGCGCCACATGTAGGCGTTGCTGTGCAGGGGGGGCGTTCCGGTGCCGGAACGCCTCCTAAAAGTGACTGAGTGAAATCTACAAGATTTCACTCAGTCACTTTGAGGCCCATGCTGCGTCAAAACCCTGCGCCTGCTTGAAGCAGGCGTAAGGATTGACGCAGCATTAACAAGATAGGGCCCCCCAGAGCATTGCTGGAGCTGCGTCGCACTTGCGACGCAACTCCAGCAATGTGCCACTTTTACAGCACAGATCCGTCACGCATCTGTGCCGTTTTTGCCCCATGGTGCGCCGCATTGTAAATGCGGCGCATCCATGGTGGCGGAGCTGTGGCGCATAATAACTGGCGCATCCCTGCTGATATGCAGGGATGCGCCAGTTATTGTAAATATGCCCCAGAATGTCTAAGAAATATCTCAGAAATAGTTTACAAAACTGAATAAATTTCCTCGTTGGGGCAACCAAAATGATATAGATTACAGATGGATAACAAGTACGGGGATGTTTTTCACGGTTCAATGACAATATCCTGGCACACAATATTGATATACAAAAATATTGGAAGTAAAATATTGTTAATAAAAATATTGCCTTCCTATACTTAACTAATAAAACCACAATATTTAGAGAACACCATATAGCTGTTCAAAACATTGGGGCATATTCTCAAGGACCTATCGCCGTGTTAGCGGCATTTTATCGCCGCCAAAGTGGCGATAAATACATCGCACCATTCAAAAGCTGGTGTAAAAAGCAGATGTCGCCAGTTTTCCGGCAATAGCAGCCGCAAAAAACATTGCCACAGATGACACCTGCAACTAACGCTAATGAGATGCAGAGTAGGCGTTCCCGTGCAAAAAGCCGCGACAACACCACTGCGCAACATTCTCAACGACCAGCCAGATCGGAGATAAGATCACAAAACATGCGATAAGGCACGTTAGCAGCAGGGATTTAACACCTGCTCTGACCTGGTGTTAAGTCTGACGACACCCTGCACCATAAAGGGAGCCCAGCCCAGAGCCACACCTGAAGAACAATAGATGCCATGGAGCTACTCATCATACAGCTCGGAGCCCCAAGAGGGCTACAACACCCACCGGCACCACCCCCAGGACCACCCTCTCCCTGGAACGTCCCCGACCCACCCCCGGACCATCACAGAGCCAGCGCACCTTGAGAAAACGCACCAGCCTCACAGACTTAACACCAGAGGATGTCATTGCCCACTACAGGCTCAAAAGTACAACCATCCTACGCATCCTGACCATCATTGCCCACAGGCTGACCGTACCAACACAGAGGACAACCAACATCCCTCCGCAGACAAAGCTGCTGGCTGTGCTGCACATGTTGGCCTCTGGGACCTTCCAACCAACAACTGCCAGAGTCGGAGGAGTCTCACAGCCAGCCCCATCCAAGTTCCTCACACCTGTCTCGGATGCCATCATCAGCTTGGTACCCCAGTACCTTCACTTCCCACACACTGCGCAGGAACATCTGGAAACCAAGCAAGGCTTCTACGCCATAGCTGCCTTCCCGCATGTGTTGGGGGCAATTGACTGCACACATGTACTCCTAGTGCCCCCTGCCGCCACTGCACACAATTACCTGCACAAAACAAGAAGCACACGCATTCTATCAATTTGCAGGCCTTAGTGGACCACAGTGGACTCTTCACCAATGTCGTCCTCAACTACCCAGGCAGTGTGCATGATTCCTTCATCTTTCGACAGTCCATCATCAACCAGCGCTTTGAGGCTGGCACCTATGGGAATGAAGTGCTCATTGGTAAATACCAAATGAACACAACACACACCTCAACTCCACAATCATGCAACTCACAACCCTGGGAATGCACACGTTACAAACTCAGACACAACATGGCAAACAACATGCCCACCTGCCAGACATGACAGCACAACTTACTGTGGTGACCTGGGCAAGCCATGTACACGAGCCGTCAACGGCATGGCACCTCAGCCACACAATAGCAGAATGTGGGGAGAGGTGGAAACCATGCATGTGCAAAGGAGGTAAGTGACCCATGAATGAGAATGTACACAATGCCAAGTGTGGCGTGGATGTGCTGGCCAGACTGCAGTATGCAGACAACAGACATGCCCAAGTCGACATATACTGCTGGTGTTTGGAGTGTAGTGAACAGTGGACGCAACCATGTTACCCCCAAGCAGTGGGAAAGAACGCAGAAAGTAGCTCATTACGTCCCCCCCGTAAGCGTGAAAGGAGTGGGCTGGCCCGGCATTCGCCAGGCCAGCGTAGGGGTTTGAATAAAAAGCCCGTAGCTCTGGGAGTGGTTCTCTTCCGGAATAGCCAACGTGTCTGCCAGGGCTGCGCCTCCCAGCATGCCACGAGGCCGACTCCGTGAGCGGTGGTGCCTGCGACCATGTGCACCTGCTGCACCCCAGGCCTCAGGTTCCCAGATCCGTCTTGGTGACCCCTGAGCAACCAGGCCACACCCCTCACCTTCCAACACCCACATGCCTGTGTAAGCTCCAAGCCCGAGGCCCGTGACCTTGGCAGCCTCCTCAGACCATCGCTGTCCTCCCCGAGACAGGCCCGCAGCACTCCTTTCTCGTTGACCTACTCCACTGGCCTAAACTGTGGTCAAGTAGGTCACACATTTGGAACTGAGTCTTGATTATACGATGGCCGGGTACACACTTTATGGCTGAGTTTATATCACTATACTTCCTTTGATGTGGTGCCACCAACTCTGTGCCTAGCATCCGAACGACACCTAACTGTGGTTCCTTGCTGACTACTGTCTTCGGCCTACACTGAGGTCGAGTAGGTCACACCTTTGGAACTGAGTCTTGATTATACAATGGCCGAGTATACACTTTAAGGCTGAGTTTCTATCACTATACTCCCTTCGATGTGATGCCACAAACTCTGTGCCTAGCATGCGAACAACACCTGTCTGTGGTCCCTTGCTGACTACTGCCTTCGGCCTACATTGTGGTCGAGTAGGTCACACATTTGGAACTGTGTCTTGATTTCTGTATGGCAGAGTTCATATCATTGTACGCATGGAGAGGAGTAACAGGAAGATGTGGTTCAGTCCGGAGGAAAAAAGGATCCTCGTTACGGAGGTGATCAAACAGTACCAACAACTGCTCTGGTGCCACTAACTCTGTGGATCGCAAGCCAACAACACGCGGCTGTGGGCCCATGCTGACCACTGCCTCTGGCCCACACTGCGGTGCTGTAGGTCACACATTTGGAACTGAGTCTTGATTTGTCCATTGCAGAGTTTACATCATTGTACAGGCATCATCACAGACTGCATACCCTTCCAGCTCTGGTGCCACTGACTCTGTGCCCCGAAAGTCAAGGACACTTTCTGTTTGGACTTTGGTGGCGTCTGAGTATATGTCCTGGGGGTTGTCTTCATCATCATGTAGCTGATACTGACTTGTCGTTCGTTGAGAATGAGTCTGAAGTATTCATCTCCTCCATATTGTCTGGTTCTGATTGGTATTGCCCTCTGCATCAAGCCCTGGAAGAACAGCTTCCACTGTCCCCCGAGACATTCACCTTGGACATCGACGAGGACCCGCTCAGCTTTCGTGGCCCTACCTCAGTGTACCGCAAGTCACTACCCCTTGCGGGTGTGCCTGTGCCGGCCGCACTGCATCTGGGTCCACTAACTCTGTGCAGCTCAAATCATGGACCCTGTCTGATTGAATATTGGATGGCCTCCCTTGCAGGTGTGCCTGTGCTGGCCGCACTGCATCTCGGTCCACTAACTGTGCAGCTCAAATCATGGACACTGTCTGATTGAAAATTGGATGGCCTCTGGGTCGATGGCCTGGGGGTCCTCAATGCCATGTGTCTGTGGCCCTGCGCTGACCGCTGCCACCAGCCTCAACTGTGGTCCACCTGGGTTCACACATTAAATCGAGTCCTGACCTGCCCGGACGACGCATCACCACAGGAGGCACATGCCACCACCACCAGGGCCACCTCCAACCAACAACTGCCAGAGTCAAAAGAGTCCCACAGCCAGACTACGAGAGTTGCTCACATCTGTCATGCCATCATCAGCTTGATACCCTGCTCAGCTCTTCATGTGCCACTGACTCAGTGCACCACAACTCATGGGCCCTTTCTGATTGAGTTTTGTGCTGTGGACAGTTCACGCAACAATTTCACCTCAGGCAGTGGGGAAGACCTGGGACGATGATGGTGAAGATGAGGCAGGTGTAACACATCCCACTGCATCTGCAGCAGGAATATCCTGAAGGGACACAACCCTAGACAATCACATAACATGAGCACGCTCGGCTCTGGTGCCCCAACATCAATACACTCATGGACCTTTCTGATTGTATGTTGGGTGAACTCTGTACTTGCTCCGGCTACCACCATGATGCTTCGCAGTTGTTTGTGTTATGTTAGTGTTTTCTGTTGCCGCTTAAATAGTGATCACTGTCCAAGTTGTTGCCAGAAGCAATCACTCCATAAGGGCTGGCTTACACTCACCCAACACCCATCCAGCACAGGCGTCACTGTAAATGTGACCCTGGCAATAAAAGGGGCCGGGCACACGTTCCCGTAGCCAATTCCGTAAACTATCTAAGTGTGTCCGTGTGGTCATTATGTATGCATGAAGGACACCGGGGCTCTGGCGTGGTTAAGTTATGGCCTTGCCAAGGCACTAACTAATGCGTGTGTCTCTGTTGTGGTGTCTGCACCACCCATCACGCAATGGACAATGTTGCAATGTATCATGCCCCTGGAGTGTGGGCTCGGCTGAAGGGGTAAATGAGGGAGTGCAAAACCGCTTGGGGTCCGGGATCATACATGCCAACTGTTGTGTGTGTTGCCTTTACCACAGCATGTACAAAAGGGGGTGGTGATGGACGGAGCATCAGAACCAATCAAACACTCACACCCAGTCAACAGATCTGGGTTTGATCCATCACCGTTCTTTAGCCCACTCTGCCACCCCAGTTCAGACATGGCCATATGCAAATCAGTCTGACCCTGTGCCTCATGGGAACAGTCCAGCCCGAACTGCCAAGCCATGCCTTCCCTGGACCGGAAACAAGCTTCCTAGGACCGGTTTCTGGCATTTCAGCCGTCTTCAGCCAGGCTTGCTTGAATCCAATGGCAAAGTGAGCAATCAAACGCATATGGCCATGTCTGAACTGGGGTGGCAGAGTGGGCTAAAGAACGGTGATGGATTAAACCCAGATCTGTTGACTGGGTGTGAGTGTTTGATTGGTTCTGATGCTCCGTCCATCACCACCCCCTTTTGTACCGCTTTGTTCGCCATAAGTTGGCAGGGTATGCTCAGACGTGAGTCCCTTGCTCACTTTGCCACTGGATTCAAGCAAGCCTGGCTGAAGACGGCTGAAATGCCAGAAACTGGTCCTAGGAAGCTTGTTTCCGGTCCAGGGAAGGCATAGCTTGGCAGTTCGGGCTGTACTGTTCCCATGAGGCACAGGGTCAGACTGATTTGCATATGGCCATGTCTGAACTGGGGTGGCAGAGTGGGCTAAAGAACGGTGATGGATTCAACCCAGATCTGTTGACTGGGTGTGAGTGTTTGATTGGTTCTGATGCTCCGTCCATCACCACCCCCTTTTGTACCGCTTTGTTCGCCATAAGTTGGCAGGGTATGCTCAGACGTGAGTCCCTTGCTCACTTTGCCACTGGATTCAAGCAAGCCTGGCTGAAGACGGCTGAAATGCCAGAAACTGGTCCTAGGAAGCTTGTTTCCGGTCCAGGGAAGGCATAGCTTGGCAGTTCGGGCTGTACTGTTCCCATGAGGCACAGGGTCAGACTGATTTGCATATGGCCATGTCTGAACTGGGGTGGCAGAGTGGGCTAAAGAACGGTGATGGATTAAACCCAGATCTGTTGACTGGGTGTGAGTGTTTGATTGGTTCTGATGCTCCGTCCATCACCACCCCCTTTTGTACCGCTTTGTTCGCCATAAGTTGGCAGGGTATGCTCAGACGTGAGTCCCTTGCTCACTTTGCCACTGGATTCAAGCAAGCCTGGCTGAAGACGGCTGAAATGCCAGAAACTGGTCCTAGGAAGCTTGTTTCCGGTCCAGGGAAGGCATAGCTTGACAGTTCGGGCTGTACTGTTCCCATGAGGCACAGGGTCAGACTGATTTGCATATGGCCATGTCTGAACTGGGGTGGCAGAGTGGGCTAAAGAACGGTGATGGATTAAACCCAGATCTGTTGACTGGGTGTGAGTGTTTGATTGGTTCTGATGCTCCGTCCATCACCACCCCCTTTTGTACCGCTTTGTTCGCCATAAGTTGGCAGGGTATGCTCAGACGTGAGTCCCTTGCTCACTTTGCCACTGGATTCAAGCAAGCCTGGCTGAAGACGGCTGAAATGCCAGAAACTGGTCCTAGGAAGCTTGTTTCCGGTCCAGGGAAGGCATAGCTTGGCAGTTCGGGCTGTACTGTTCCCATGAGGCACAGGGTCAGACTGATTTGCATATGGCCATGTCTGAACTGGGGTGGCAGAGTGGGCTAAAGAACGGTGATGGATTAAACCCAGATCTGTTGACTGGGTGTGAGTGTTTGATTGGTTCTGATGCTCCGTCCATCACCACCCCCCTTTTGTACCGCTTTGTTCGCCATAAGTTGGCAGGGTATGCTCAGACGTGAGTCCCTTGCTCACTTTGCCACTGGATTCAAGCAAGCCTGGCTGAAGACGGCTGAAATGCCAGAAACTGGTCCTAGGAAGCTTGTTTCCGGTCCAGGGAAGGCATAGCTTGGCAGTTCGGGCTGTACTGTTCCCATGAGGCACAGGGTCAGACTGATTTGCATATGGCCATGTCTGAACTGGGGTGGCAGAGTGGGCTAAAGAACGGTGATGGATTAAACCCAGATCTGTTGACTGGGTGTGAGTGTTTGATTGGTTCTGATGCTCCGTCCATCACCACCCCCTTTTTTACCACAGCATGAGCCACAGGTCTTCCCTCAAACGCATTGCGAGTTCAGCCAGCCATGAACTCAACATCTGTTTCCGCCCTGTCCTTACCATTGGCCTACACACACGTGGCCGCCCACCTTCAATGCACAACTTCACAGTGTCATAGTCAGGCTTGTGGACATGCGCAGACAAGCATGACAATGGTGTGCCGTAGGAGTGCAAGTGATGCAACCGTGCTGCGCACTGTAGTAAATAGGCTCAGGGGAGGGAGGAACAGCAGTGAGGCTACGTACTACACATTGATGCCACTCATTTGCCTACAAGCAGTACATGTCAATCAGGAATCACTAAGACACACATATCACACACCAATGAACCAGTGAGCCTGCCAACACATCTTGCTGAGCCAACTATTGTCTCATGTCTCTCTGCACTGTCACAGGTGACCAAGGATTTGCACTCTGCCCTTGGATGATGACACCCCTCCAAGCCCCGAACACAAAGGCCCAAAGGCAGTACAATGCAGCCCACAAACGCACCAGGGGCATCGTGGAGCGCACATTTGGCATGTTGAAGTCACGTTTCAGGTGCCTGGACATCACAGGTGGAAGGCTCCTGTACAGCCCAGACATCGTGTGCAAGATGTTCGTTGCATGTTGTGTGTTGCACAACATATGTGTACGCACCAATGCCCCATGGCTACAAGTGCCAGATGCACCGGACGATGATGAGGAAGATGAGGCATGTGGACCACATCCCACTTTAGCTGCAGCAGGAATAGCCCATAGGAACACCATCATTGACAAATTCTTCTCATGAGCACATCACATTGTCACAGTCCTTAGCAGACATGGGACATTACAGAATGAGCACAGGCACAGCATATGCAAATAACATCTTTCATACACACATTCCTTGAGTGCATGTCACTCCTGTGTACAGGTACATCACTCTGACAAGTGTAAGTGCAACATGTAGTGCTAACAATTTCGAATATTTGGAATAGGTTTTGGGGGTGTCACCTCTGTACATAGAGGCTGTTTGGGGTGTCACATAGTCAAAATGCCATTTCTGTGTGTCAGTGATAGTGCAAAATCCCACACATCAGTGCCTCACATGTGTCCCACTTAATTACATATAGGCTGTCATTTGTGACCTACAATTGACAACAGGGCTTCTTTTGGGGTCAGATATGTACCACCATGATGCAGGGGTGCACCCTGTGACTCAAGTCCCACAACATGTGCAACATGGACGTAACGGGGAATCACTGCCCCTACATTCGTACATGCTGTCATACTTGATTATTCATGTACATGACACATCTGTGTGTATTGGAAGGTATTATTCACGTACAGTGGAGTGTTGAAGCTGTCTTAGTACTGGGCCATGCAGACAACACTTTACAATGTTGCCCCGTGGAGGTCCAGCCATAGTCCTATGGGAATTGACAAGTTACTGGGAAGGGAAAGAGTCCAGTCCACAGGCTGATTGCTGTGTCATAGTTTTGCAAACGAAATGTGGCAGTCACTGTCGGGGTGCAAGGTTAGTGTGGCTGGGTGTATCGGGGGACAGTGGAAGGTGTCATTCCAGGGCACGATGCAGAGTGCAGAACCAAGCAGTGAGAAGCCATATGGCGGAGATGAATGCTACTGCTTCCTACTTACCACTGAGGCAGATTCATCCTCATCTTCGGCCTCTGACGTTTCATGTGCCTCACATGAGGTGGTGGTGCTTGGTCTGCAGCACTGTGTGACATCAGCGCAATGTCTTGTGGCATCACTCCCACGGTGAGGATCTGCAGGGCATGGAAGATACCATCTACAGCTTTCTTGTGTGCAGCAGTGGTAGCCATTCTTTGCGCCTGCATCCGTTCCATGTTCTCCATGACCCTCCTCATGTTTCCCAAATCACGGATGACATTGCTGTATCCACTCTGACAGGACAGTTGTTGTCGTCTACGAGTCATGACTCCAGCGATGCCAGACATGAACTGTTGGAGGGCATGAGGCGGACTGTGGGTGACTGTTAGGGAGTGTAAGTGGTCCCTGATGAGACTTAGACACCCACATACGACATTCAGTTTGGCTGCCATGAGTTGGAACTCCAGCCACACCTGTTCAGCCAGCCCCCTCTGGCAGTCTAACACATGGCGTTTGAACGCCATGTGTTCTTCGGTGAGGTGCTGGGAGCCATACGTGGTGGTGGGTGCTTCCTGCTGTGTGGTCTCTGCAAGGGGTGGCCTCACCTCAATGGTGCTGGGCTGACCTGCTACTGGAGGTGGGGTGCGGAGGGTGTCCATGAACCATTAGAGTTCATCCAGGTCAATGTCCTGGTGGTTGTCTCCATCATCACTGACGTGATGTAGGGTCTGCTCTGCAGGAGGTGTTGCTTGTCCCTCTGCAATGCAAAGGGGAGATGCAGTTTCAGAGTGTGTTCCATGTACATTGACGCATTGGTGAAGTTTACATACTGACTGCATGACAATGTGCATTGTGACTGTTTGTGGTCAGTTGCCCTTTTGATGCGGGACAGTGGACATTTGTACGACATCAGGGATGTGAGGTTGTACTTGTACCTTGTCATGTCACAGTTTCCTGCTATACCAGGAGTGATTGGCCATTTTGTACACCCATGCGGCACACGTTGTGTCCTGTGTACTGTTGTGAAAGTGTTGCAGTTTGTACCACATTGTTGTCAATGTTGAGGTGCTCTTATTCTTATGTGTGTGTGCTGCATTGTGGGTGAGTCGCCCCTGCAGCTCTGATTTTGTGGCCCCTTGTCCCTTTCAGGCGGTGTGCCTTTGCCTTCTATGCCTCTACAGTGCTGAGATGTACCGGACTGGGTTGTTTAGGGCTGTTGGTCGAGTTGATGTTCTGTCAGGTCATGTTGAGCAGTGTCCGGATCCCCAACTCCTGGCACCATGACCCGACTGATGACTGAGGCCACCATTTTCTCCATGTCATTAAGCTCCTGGTGTGCCGCTGGACCCCCACCTCCAATGAGCGTTGCTGCTTTCTTGTTGGCATTGAGTTTCTTCTTTGTTTTGGCCTTCACATCATTCCAGAGCCTCTTGACCTCTACAGTTGTTGGGAGTGTTCTGTCACCTCCATAATGATGATCCTGTTTTCCTGCGGACTGAACCACGTTTTCCTCTTCCTCTTCTCCTTGGCCTTCCCCGACCTGAGGTTCCTTGCTGGTCATCTGTGGGGCTTTTGGGGTTCACGTTATCCTCTGCACTCAGTTCGGGTGCATCCATGGTGCTACGCAGTTTATTTTCTTTGGCCTTTTTTTTGTTTTTCTTTTATAGTGCATTTTCCAGCATGACACGTGGGAATTGCAGGCCTGTTGCTGGTTAACTCTACGCGTTTCGGTCTCTACGGAGACAAGTCAGTCTCGTGAGCAAGGTCTCCGTAGAGACCGAAACGCGTAGAGTTATGTTACTGGCATGCTGAAATGAAATAAAAGTTGAACTGCACTTATCGCTGTGTAACCGCTTCCTGAATTCGTGAATGCGCGAGGAAGCCCTGTGGGGAAAAGGTACAAATTCATTAACGGCTTGGCTCGGCCGTACCTCTGACGAATCGCCCAAGAGCGCCCAAGAGCCGAAAAGTGGGCCGTGCTGGAAGTATATATATATATATATATATATATATATATATATATATATATATATATATATATATATATATATATATATTGCTTGTAAAGTCTTCCCCAATATATCCGGAAGAAAAACGAAGCCTTGTGTGGTTTGAGCAAATCTTTATTCCTCAATCAGCCGCTCGCCAAACGCGTTTCGAGTGCGTTGCACCCTTGTTCACTGACATAGAGATACATTTTTAGCGGCCATTTAACTTTACTTCACACGTGACTTTTCAACTACAAATTGAGTGTATGAGAAAACAGACTCGTAGTTTTAACATATCTATACAATTATATGCTGTTGGCAACGGATGGAAATCATAATTATAGTCATATATTATTTCATTAAACTTAAATAGTGAATAATGACCCAAATGATTTCGCGTTTGTAATTAATTACAAATATTGCCTGTATCAATTTTTTGCCGATAATAATGCCCCAGTGGGCCTTCTTGATTAACCTTGTCATTTTAGCCCTATGCATATGGGCTGGTGGGAGGAGCAGGTGGTCAGGTCGCAGTACCAACAACAATGGGAGAATAACATTTTACATTGGAGTCGCTTTATCGATGACCTGTTCGTAGTATGGAAAGGTACAGAAGAGGAGGCCAGGTCATTCATTAACAGTTTACAAACTAATGACCTCAACTTAAAGTTTACAAGTGAAATAAGCAAAACCAAAGTAAACTTTCTAGATTTGACAGTGTACATCGAAAATGGTAAAGTAGAAACCAAACTGTACAGAAAACCCACCTCTAGCAACACTATCTTGCACGCAAAAAGTTTTCACCCGATAAATCTTAAAAGGAGTATTCCCTATGGTGAATGCATACACACGAAACAAAATTGCAGCAATGATCAGGTAATAGAGACAGAACTGAGAGTAGTTAAAGAGAGATTCAAGGCAAGAGGTTATCCAGATGAATGGATAGACAGTGCAATTTTTAAAGTGGAAAGAAAAAAGAGAGAGGACATCTTATTCGATAAAAAAGAAGTGAATCAGGGGAAAAATAAGAGAATGGTTTTGAATCAACCAGGGAGATTCATCACAACTTATAGCACACAGCATATCAAACTTAGAGGCATTTTAAATAAACACTGGCATGTGATCAAGAATGACCCAATTCTTGGAAAAATTGTCCCCCGCAGACCGCAAATCACATTTCGCAAAACAAGATCTTTTAAGCAAACTTTGGTTAGAAATACTCTAAAAAAATCCCAACCCAAAACAACTTGGTTAACGAAGAAACAAGGATTTTTAAAATGCACCTAGTGCAAAGCATGCACACATGGTGTTAATACAGATAAATACAAACCAGGTCTAAGTAAGAAACTGCGAAAGATAAAAGGAAAATTTTCTTGCAAAACGGATTTTGCTGTCTACGTGCTTCAATGCCCTTGTGGCTTGAGGTACGTGGGCAGCACAATCCTAGAAGTACATAAAAGAGTGCTTCAACATTTGAGAGCAATAAAAAACGGCGACAGGGCATATCCTGTCGCTCGACATTTTGAGAAATTCCACAAAAAAAGAGTAGAGGGATTAACATATTATGTGATAGATGCCATTGAAAAAAATCCAAGGGGAGGCAATAGAGAAAAGCAACTAAGGAGATTGGAGTCACGTTACATAATAGAATTGAATTCAAAACAGCCAGATGGTTTAAATATTGAAGAGGATATGTACACGCATCTTTAATAATCAGTTCTTATATAAGCTTTTATAAGAAATGTTTTCATTATACAGTTTTGAGACTTGGTTTTTTCCATGAATTGATGCATTGTATTGGCAATCGCCCACTAGGGCTAAAATGACAAGGTTAATTAAGAAGGCCCACTGGGGCATTATTATCGGCAAAAAATTGATACAGGCAATATTTGTAATTAATTACAAACGCAAAATCATTTGGGTCATTATTCACTATTTAAGTTTAATGAAATAATATATGACTATAATTATGATTTCCATCCGTTGCCAACAGCATATAATTGTATAGATATGTTAAAACTACGAGTCTGTTTTCTCATACACTCAATTTGTAGTTGAAAAGTCACGTGTGAAGTAAAGTTAAATGGCCGCTAAAAATGTATCTCTACGTCAGTGAACAAGGGTGCAACGCACTCGAAACGCGTTTGGCGAGCGGCTGATTGAGGAATAAAGATTTGCTCAAACCACACAAGGCTTCGTTTTTCTTCCGGATATATTGGGGAAGACTTTACAGGCAATTTTAAAGAGACCGATTTCCGTGGGGTCCGGCAACAACGAAGCAACTCTCGTTCAGGAGGAGGTAACTCATACACGGAAGACTCTGAAGATATAAATATATATATATATATATATATTCACTGAAAAAACCATAGGTTTCACACACGTTATAGTTAGGAATTATCATTTACAAAACCTTGCAAATTCACTTAATAAACCATAGGTTTCATACATGTTATAGTTAGCTATACATTTCACTCGTAAAAAAACAATGAAATTCCACGTTATAGTTAGATCAGGTAACTATAACTTGCGCGACCACAATAAACTGCTGATGACGTCACATAGTACATCACTCATGACATGGTCAGTGACATCACTCATGACATCAATGATGACATCTGAAATTACACATTGTGGATTGCGGTCGCGCAAGTTATAGTTACCTGATCTAACTATAACGTGGAATTTCATTGGTTTTTTACGAGTGAAATGTACAGCTAACTATAACATGTGTGAAACCTATGGTTTTTTAAGTGAATTTGCAAGGTTTTGTAAATGATAATTCCTAACTATAACGTGTGTGAAACCTATGGTTTTTTCAGTGAATTTGTACGGTTTTTTAAATGCTAAGTTATGTATTTATTTGTTATTTTTTTTTCTGGTTTTTCGCTATGCGCACACCCTGCGCGCACGGTGCACTGCGCGCACCGTGCGCGCGCTGTGGGCACTCGGAGCGCTTCGCGCACCAAGCGCCCACGTTGCGCAGTCCATGCCGTGCGCGCCTCGCCTTTTTTTACGTAGTAACATTTGTTTTTTTCTCCCTTGTGGGTCCTTTAATTTATTTAATAAATGTGATTGTTACTTCTTTATTTTTTTTTTTTTTTTTTTTGCCGTGCGCGTACGGTAAGCTTACCGTACGCGTACCCCGTGATTTTTTTTAAAAATTATTAAAAAATGTTTTCGTACTTTTGGGTCCTTCTTGGACCCCCTGACAAACACTAGGGGGTCTGCAACTCTCTTCGTTGCCCCCGTTTCACGTTCCCCACCTTTGTTTCTCAGTGCGAGAGACAGAAAATGGCAGCCGACACTTCCTGATTTCGACCGTACGGTAAGCTTACGGTAAGCGCACGGAGCGCGCTTACAGATATATATATTGATTTAAATGCTATTTTCTCAGGACCTACTGAACAGATTTACACCAGACCTACAAAAGGCACATCCTTGACCTGAGGACTACCTCTCTGCCAAATTTCAAGTAATTCTGTTCAGCCGTTCGGGCTGTAGCTGTGTCTAAATGTCCTATGGAAAAATGCATGGGGAAAATGCGTTTTGGGACCCCCCTTTTTTCTCAGCCCCCGCTTGACGAATCCCCCCGAGACTTTCAGGGTAGGAGCGGAGCGTAGCGCCCCATTAGTTTTGAAAAATTCGCGAGGATTCGTCGACCGGCGCCAAAGTTATTCCAAATAGAATGTTGCGGATTTCCTATGGAAACACGGTCCTAACTATAACTATCTACTGGCGACCGCCAGTAGATAATATATATATATATATATATATATATATATTATCTACTGGCGGTCGCCAGTAGATAGTTATAGTTACAACCTAGTTTCCATAGGAAATCTCAAAATTCTATTTTGAATAACTTTGGCGCCGGTTGACGAATCCTCGAGAAATTTTCAAAACTAATGGGGCGCCTAGTTCAGCTCCTACCCTGAAAGTCTAGGGGTGATTCGTCAAGCAGGGGCCGAGAAAAAAGGGGGGTCCCAAAACGCAATTTCCCCATGCATTTTTCCATAGGACCTTTAGACACAGCTACAGCCCAAACGGCTGAACAGAATTACTTGAAATTTGGCAGAGAGTTAGCCATAAGGTCAAGGAAGTGCCTTTTGCAGGTGTAAATCTGTTCAGTATTTCCTGAGAAAATAGCATTTAAAAGCATATATATATATGTGGGCGGAGCCTAACCACACATCTCATCCTGAGATCTGATTGGCTGTCAGCTCTTCATCCAAGAAGTGTTGGCAGCCATCTTGGGACCAATATACATGATAGCACCTCATTAAAAAGCATTGCAGATAATAGAAGGTTTTAAGACTTTAGTTACATTATATATCATTTGTTGATGGTACCATACTCATTTTAGGAATTGTGGTATGTTCTAAGGTGATTTCACCCTGTGAAAAAGCCTTCTGCTGGGATATCATGATTGAGAGAAAAATATTTTCTCATCCTTTTACCACAGAGGTTTGGAAGGTGATCTATAAGCTAAACTGAGAGCTTATTTTCTGTAAATTCACATTATCTTTCTCAGTCATGTGAGAATGAAGTCTGACATTCTCAGTAAAACATGTACATCCAACAAGGGCAGAGACTGTCAGTTGATTCCTTTGTGTTCTACTGCAGCTTCCCAGAGTGTTCCAAAGAACTACTAGAGCGCTAACAGTCCTACTTATGATAAACGTATGGCACACCTGAAGCCATCTTGCTTGGATTAAAGTGGTAACTCTTAAAACATTTAATTTAAAAAGTAACAAAATGAGGGGGTTCATTTTTCCATAAAAAGTATGATTAGTGCTGCAGAAAGAAAAATTAGGGACATTTTGAGTGACTTCTCAAATCCTCTTCTATTTCATTAAAAAATTCTGACATGCAGACTGAAACATGCACTTTCAATACCAGCAGCAGTTTTCCCTGGTGAGCAGTAGCTTTACTACAGTGATCTAATGAGCAAAAAGAGTGCTAACATTCTGAATTTATGGCAAATGTGTGACACATCTGAATGCCTTCTTGATGGAATCAAAGTAAAAAACTGAAAGTATTTCCTACAGAGGAGACTGCAGTAAATGAGGAAATTATGAAACTTCATAACAAATAAGTCTCCCAAGATGGCCACCAGGGACAAAAGAGCCCAAATGTAGCCCAAATATCACCCAGATGTAGCCCAAGTATAGCCCAATGACAGAATGTCCCAGAATGTTCTTAAAAACAACTAGAGCGCTTACTGTCTTCATTATGACAAAAGTATGGCACACCTGAAGCCATCTTGATTGGAATAAACTGGTAACACTTAAAACATTTAATTTAAAAAGGAACACAATGAGGGGGTTCATTTTGCCATGGAAATTATGATTAATGCTGAAGAAAGAAAATGAGAGCACATTTTGTGTGACTTCTCAAATCCTCTTCTATTTCATTAAAATATTCTGACATGCAGACTGAAACATGCACTTTTAATACCAGGAGCAGACTTCCATAGTGAACAGTAGTTTTACTACAGTGATCTAATGAGCAACTAGAGTGCTAACATTCAGAATTTATGGCAAATGTGTGACATATCTGAATACCTTCATGATGGAATCAAAGTAAAAAACTGAAAGCATTTCCTACTGAGGAGACTGCAGTACATGAGGAAATTAGGAAACTTCATAACAAATAAATCTCCCAAGATGGCCACCGGAGACAAAAGAGCCCAAATGTAGCCCAAAATCACCCAGCTGTAGCCCAAATATAGCCCAATGACAGAAGTGTGCAAAACACTTATTATTTTGTGTTTTTGCAGTGTTATATAGTGCAGACTTGTCAGGTATTGGAGTGCTTTACATGAGCATTGGTTACATCACACAAGAACAAATTCATTTTGGTTGTAGACATGGGGAGACTAAGTGATTTGACCAGAATCACAGAATGTCGAGCTGAAGCAGAAACTTCAACCTGGTTCCCCAGTTGCAAAGTCTGCAGTTCTGGAAGTAACACCACATCCTCTCCCCTAAGTGCAACATTTAATCAAGTGGTCAACAGGATAAAAAACATAAAGATAACAAATAATTTAAAAGTGCTTTGTCGCTATTTGAAAACTCAGAAAATATGTCCTTATTGTAGTCTTTTAGAGCACTAACCATAATTTTGATGCCAATAAGACCCTCTCATATATGTAATTTCTAAAGGAAATGCTCTAGGTATTACCGTTTTGATTACATCAAGATGATGTCAGGCGTTCCACACTTTTGTAATAAATATAGAATGTTAGCAATCTAGTTCTTCATTAGGATACTGTTGAGAGGCAGAGGCCAGGGGCACGGACTCTGAAAATTGAAGGCAGGTAGGAGGGTGCAAAGGCAACAATTTAACCACACTGAGCAGGCAGGAAGGGCCGTGGAAGCACAACAGACTATGGAGGGCAGTGGAAAGGGGGGCAGGGGCAACAAACCAACAATACAGGACTTGCAAGAGAAGCTGTGGCAATGTAATAGACCATTGTGGGCAGAAGGAAGAGGCAATGGTAGTACAACCATACATGTCAACAGACCCGATTCAGCCAGGAAACGTCCAATGTTTTTAAGCTCAAATGGGCTTTATTTGATCTGTCTCCTGTCTACAATCTCCTCTTTTTCAATGTAACTCAAAGGGGAAAATCAATACCCCAGTTGTTTTTCAAAATCTCCCTCTTACCAAGTTCAAAATGTTCGCAAGTATGGTACACTGGATCATGGAAGGGAATGGGATAGGGACATGGACTTGGATAACAGAGGACAGGAGTGACATGGAGAGGTGCACCAAACTGACCCTGCAGGGCAGGCATCAGGGTTTGCAGCAGCACAATACACCACACAGGGCATGCAGGACGGGAGTGCAGCACAACAATCCATAGAAAGCAAGAGGGAGGGGACAGGACCATGCACATGGACAACAGAGAACAGAGGGGCAAGAGGCAATGGTAGCTAGCTGACCATAATGGACAGACAGGAGAGAAAGCTGCAGCATAACAGACCATAAAGGGCAGGAGGGACGGATCAGGGGCATTACAATGGAACAGACAAGCCAGGAGGGAGGGAGTAGGGGTCTTCACATGTAAACAGAGGGCTGGGGGCAAGGGGGCAGAGCAGGAGCAGCAAGATAGCCATGGAGGTCAGGCAGGATGGGCACTAGAAGCAAGACACACCATGAAGAGCAACAGTGAGACTGTGATGGCATACACACAGACCATGGAGGGAAGGTGGGAGGGGGCAGGGGCAGCTAACTGACCCCACAGGGAAGGTGGGAGGGGCCATGGCAGCACAGAAGACCATGCATGGCAAGTGGGAGGGTTAGTGGCAGCACAATGGCTATGATGGGCAAGAAGGAGGGTGCAGGGGCATGCACAAAGGACGATGAAGGATAGAAGGGAGGGTCAGGACCTGTGCACAGACAAGAAAGTTCAGGGGAAGGGGCCTCACAACAGACCACACGGGGCAGGCAGGAGGGGCAGTTGCAGCACAACAGACCAGGGAGGGCAGAAGGGTGTGGCAGTACAATGGACCATGTAGGACAGGAGGAAGAGGATAGGGGCATGGCATGTGGACAGGCAGGGTGGAGGTGGCAGGGACAGGTTACAGTCATCTGACAATGCTAGGCAGGTGGGAGGGGAGTGGCAGCTCAACAGAACACTCAGAGTAGATAGGAGTGGCAGGTCCACGGGACATGGTGGGCAAAAAGGATGGAGCAGGGGCATGCACAAAGACATCGGAGGGCAGGGGGAAGGAGAATAGGGGCAGCAAGCTAAGCACAGAGTTTAAGCAGGAGGTCAATGATGGGGCATAGAATTGGGCAATGGAGGGCAGGAGGAGTGGACTGGTACATCATACTAAATTGAGGGCAGTGGCAGCACATCAGACCATGCATGGCAGGAGGGAGGAGGCTAGTTCATGGATTCACACAACAGAGGATAGGGAGGAGGGGATGGGGCAGCAAGCTAACTGTTCAGAGAAGGCGGGTATTAGGAACTTTATTGTTTTTAAAACATTGTGTCTGTGCGAACTACTTAAAATATGAACAAGTATGCAGCATAATCTCACTTTTATTCAGGAAGAAGAGGACGTTTGTGACTGTGACTCCGGGCTCCCTTGGCAGAAACACCCCCTGACCCTCCACCCCCTATCGCAAAATGTAATGCCCGTGAAAAGGGTAGGTGAACACAGTGTTATATAGAACATAGTCCTGAGAGCACGATTGAAAATGAAAACTAGATATAGTGTATGGTATAAACTATACACCAAAAAGTGTGATATAAGATGAACCGGGCGTGAAATATAATATGCAATACATTGTGCGCAATGACAGATTCATTGGAGAGCGCGAGATAGCACAGGCACTAGCGCGTGCTATGCGATATGCGCCTTGGAGTGTAATATGCACAGGGCAGTGTTGTGTAACCTAACTAGTCTCTAAAGTTGTAATATAAAATATGTGCTGGGGAGTGTAACGTTGCATATGCACTGTGACAAAGATATGGATCCCAGATTGTAATATGTATGGCATAGCACTGTGCGTTATAACATAAGCATCGAGGAAGGCACGTTAGATGGGGCAATATAACCTGTGCGAAGACAAGTGTGGCATGACATATTCACGGGGTGGTGTTACAGTGCACATGGGCTAGAGAGTGTCATAGCATATGCACTAGCTAGTGGAATACAACACAGAGGTGTGTGGCACTCGGCAGGCAATGGTGGGTGTAACACAGCATTGGGCTCTGTCAGGAGCGCGCTGTGACTCTCAAGTGATGTTCGTCCCCTTTCCAGAGAGTAAAATAAAAAGTATTACACATCCGGCAGTGGATGTGTGTTTTATTAACCGTGAGGGGGGTTTCTTGCATAGTTTTGGTCGAATCTTTTCGAATCCCCTTTGAATGGCTTGGTGTGCATGTGTATTAAATGTGCCCGTCAATAGCTACCCATGTTTGTATAAATAAACGACAAGGGTGTCTACCGGGATTAGGCACGGTAGGGCATCAGACATGTCAGAGCTTCACTAGTGGTGTAAATACATTCCACGTGGATTCATTGCATGCATAGTCGCCTTTTAATGAATATCACACAAATCGTCATGGTGATAGGTACGTACGGTTTGTCCAGCATGTCCTAGGTGTGTCTATAAATATATATATTTTTAAAATAATAAAAAACAGTGGCTGGCCCTGGGGATTGGGGTCAAAAAAATATAATTAGGAGACAGGCCCTGGGGGATGGGGTCATCAGGGCCAATAAATTAGAATAAGAAGGGGAACCACAAAGCCCCCCTTCTTAAAAAATTAAAATAAATAAAAGACTGGCATCGTGCTGTGGTAAATAATTTAATTACCGGGACTTAATTTAATACAGAACATAATAAAAAATAGCTCAATAAATAAGAGGCAGAATCCGTGGTATTAGAGGTTAGGAACGGGCTTTATTCCAATGGACGATTTCGAAATCGTGGACTCCAGGTTCCATCACCACGGAGGCTCAGGAAGTGAAGTACATACATTATTGATAATTAATTACTTTTATACAATAGGCATTACAGTGAAGCAAATGCGAGAGGCGTAACAATTGATAAGGAAGATAACATTATTCATGCGTAATGAAAATGGGCGTGATTGGGCGTAACAAAGGAACGTCATCAGGCATGATGTCATAATGGGGTGGTTCCATGAAAGAATTTCGCAATGTCAGCAGAAATACTTGGCAGAAATGCGCGCACAGCAGCATGACGTGTGATTGACGTGCAGCTAGGGGGTGAAGGGGACTTGACATTTAGCTCTACATGTGGCGACAGATGTCTAGAGGGTCAAGTCAACCTAATCCCAAATCATATCTAACATCCTATGTTTAAAGAACTATGTTATCCAAAAGAGAGGCCTTCTTGGAGTAGAATCTTATTCTATACTGACTATACTGACTGTTAGTGCGTGTACAAGCGTCTAAGTGTCTACACTAGATGCGAGGGCAGAAGTCTTTCATGGTAATAGGGCTATGAATTACTTGTATAAAGACAGAGAAGCCGGGCCTCTGCTCGGTAGCTGGCAGAATGTTTACTTAAACTACTAGACAGGAATGCATTGGATAGGGAACGGAGCAGATAATTTCGAAGGTGAAATACAGTTCTTGGCAGGCAGCAAGCTGATGTCAGGCACTGTGAGCCACGCAGAGGATGAGACAAAGTTCATGGTCACAGATGCAGGCTCGGACTGGAGCTTCAGAGACAGAAAGCAAGAAAAGCTTGATGACAGAATCAGGGCCTACTTGCCTGGACTGTAAAATGGCATAAGTGAACCATATAAAGGCGGTGGCCTTTCGTACTTAGGAATGGAATATCCGGCCCATTCATGGCGGATCTGAAAGAGGACATGTTAACGGTGGACGCACATGTATTTGCGTCTTCATAACTGGAACCGGAGGGAACATACATGTACTTGTAACATGTACATAAAACCGTTGGGGTCCAAGATAGGGGACATAACTGACCAGAAAAATCCATATTTCCACATTCCCTCCTTGTCCCCTACTTGCCCGTCAAGAGATATCAATCTTCATCAATCCATTGATCTGTTCATATAACATCATTTGTTCTTCTTTCTTCTTCCGGGATTTTGAACGAAAATTTTGATGTGGAATACACGATGTGGCACACAGACCACAAATCGCTGGTCCACATTGTAAGCATAAGCAGCAACTGAATAGTATGAGAAGGCCAATACCTAGGAAGGATAGAACTCTCCATCCCCAGGCTGATAACACGCTCCAAAACCACCCGGACCAAGTCCAAGTGCCTGGATTCTGGTGTATCTGGCTCACAATCTTATGAAGGCGCGTTATAGCTTTATATACAGATGGCGAATTTTCTGGTATGAATACGCAACAGCTTGATCCGATGACCCTACAAGCTCCGCCCCTATCGGCCAGGATGACGTCAAGGACAAGACGATTTTGAAGCACAACAATCCGCATGGCAGACTGCTCTTCTGTTAAATTGCCTAAGGCGGAAATAGTTTCGTTCACTACTGCTTCAAGGGTTCTAGTTAATCTACGTATCAGCTTACTATTAGTAACGGTACCTATATAGGGAAAGAGACCTTTATTGAAGTCTGTGTATTTTTCCCATGCTGTTTCAGTGTAATCGACTATTGGGAGATCTCTCCTTTCTCTATTGTGTACTAAATGAGTATTTCTGTGATAATCAGGAGGAGCTAGAAAAACAGGTGGCAAAAGGAATCCAATGTAGCAGGTACCATCCCAGTCTAGAGGCAAACGTACATATGCCGTCTGACCACATATAAAATAGGAATGGCGGGAAGCTCTAAATGTCGACTTGCCTTGATCACTGAATTCTATTACAGTGGTGCATCTACTATGGCCCATATGTATGGAACCATTCTTTCTCACACATAATTCACCTTTTACTGGAAATACTGACATGGCGGGCAAACTTGGATTAGCTTCGGATTCGACATTCAAGATCAGGAGATTAAGCGTAAAGTTACCTAATCCATATACTTCATTTTCTAGATCAGTTCCTGTTCTTTTGGGAAGTCCCTCCTTGTTGGGGTGGCAGACTTTAAGTAAAACTAAGTTCAGATTTCCCCATACCCATTTGTCTTGATAAACTGCAGAATTTGAATCTAAGGAATTAATTAAGCTAAACCATGCTCCACAGGAGCCGTTGTGAGTGAACGGGTATGGAAAAAGAGGTAGAATTCCTTTATAGTTCTGATAGGGAGGGAGTCGGCCACATATCCAACAATTTGTAGCATTGCTAACCTGATGGGAATGATGTAACATACTAATAAAAGTGTTATTGCGCAGCGCAAATCTGTATGACAATTCATGCGGAGGTAATTCACTAAAAGAATGTTCAGCAGTAACATTATAAACATGTCTAGAAATAGGATAATATATGTGCAACAATATACTTGCAATAATTATTAAAAGACTTAAGAAGAACAAAATTAATAACGTCACTGTGCAATGACTACGCAGTGATTTACAGTATGCATGTCGTTTCAACATTTTTCGGGTTCTTTCTCTATTCAGATCTAAGGGATACATGTCAGAGACAAATTCAACCGCTTCACCTTGGAGAGGACTTAAACAATCAAACTGCCCGACTGATTAGACCTGAGTTTTAGTTTGTATTGTTCGTGACTACTTGAGTCAACCAAAGGAAGTTTTGAGTCAATGGGTGAAGACACGCGAGGTGTAGTTTTTATATCCGATGGTAGTCCATAAAATTTCTTGATATGACTTGAATGTACCCAGCCTTTTCTGCCTTCGATCTTCACGGCTGTCCTTGTGGTGAGCAAGACCAATTGCGGCGACCTCCACCTAGGATCCAGCTGAGTCTTTCGATCAAAGTTCCTCACTAAAACGAGATCCCCCGGAATTACGTCATGGGGTTTCACCTCAGTGTTGTCAGGAAAAGCTGCAGCTACCTGTGAACGACAAGATTGTAGTGCAGACATCAAGGAAGCCAAATAATCTGTCAGCATATTACAGTCAATATCAGTTATTTTACGTGGTATAGGCGTCCCCCACATATTTGGTGGTCTGCCAAAGATCACCTCATACGGGGATAGCCCTGTTCGAGAGTGTGCTACCATTCTCATGTAAAAGAGTGCAACTGGTAATGCTACTACCCAGTCGACACCTTTCTCCCTGCATATTTTGGACAATCTAATTTTCAGGGTCTGATTATGTCTTTCCACGAGACCTGCTGCCTCGGGGTGTCGGACACAGTGGAATTTCCACTGATAGCCTAACAAAAGTGAAACGTGTTTCATTAGTTCGGATGAGAACGGCTGGCCGTTATCTGAGTAGACAGCACGTGGTAAACCGTATCGTGGGAAGAATTCTCGAACTAACTGTTTGGCAGTAGTCGGGGCAGTGTAATCTGAAACCGGGTATGCCTCTGTCCAACGGGAAAGAGCACAGACAACTACGAGAACATATTTGAATCCTCGACATCGTTCCATCTGGATATAATCCATCTGGAGAATTTCAAAAGGGTGATCAGGAGGCTGAAATCCACCCTGCTCTACGGGAATGCTTTTTCCTGGGTTGAACTGACAACAGATCATACAGGTACGAACTTTTTGTTTCGCTGCTGCTCGTAAATGCTTGTTGAACCAAATGTGTTGAATGCTGTCTAGCATAGCTTTCTCTCCTAGATGCGCTGGACTATGGACAGTGTTAATAATGACTTGGACCATTGAATCAGGAAGGAACCACACAGATTTTTCCTTCGTCATCCATCCTTGATCTGTTTGGATCCCTCCTAATTCAGTCCATTTCCTTATTTCGTCTGGAGTAGCATGTGTCTGTATGTCAATTACATCAAGAGCGGGATCCTTAACCATCATGCAATGTGTTGGTGTCTGGACTATTGTCTTTGTCATGTCGGATGTTTGAGTTTGAGCAGTCTGTTTAGCTGTTCTGTCAGCTAGATCATTGCCTTGAGAAATGATATCAGTAACTTTCGTATGAGCTTTGCATTTCATAATCGATATTGCAATGGGTAAATGTATTGCATCTAATAAGGCATGAATGAGGGGTCCGTGCTGAATGTGGGCACCGTGAGAAGTTAAATAACCTCTCTCTCGCCACAGCACGCCGAAGTCATGTACAACTCCGAATGCATAACGTGAATCAGTGTATATGTTGACTCTTTTATTTGTGGCTTGAATACAGGCCTGTGTCAGAGCGACGAGCTCTGCTGCTTGAGCGGACAAGGTATTTATACACTTGGTTTCAATAATTTCAGTGTCTGTTGTGACTGCATAAGCGGCCACTAACTCTCCCGTACCTGTTCTCATACATGAACCATCTACATACAACGTCAGGTCTGGATCTGACAATGGGACATCTGTCAAGTCTTGTCTGGGTTTCGTCGTTATTGTAATAACTTCAATACAATCATGAGCTAGTGGGTCTGTTCCATTTACAGGTAAAAGTGTGGCAGGATTCAATGTGTTACAACGTCTGATTTCTATATGTGGCTGAAACAATGTTAATTCGTAACCTGTAAGTCGCGCTATAGTCAAGTGTTGTGTTTGCGTTCGATTCACAAGAACCTCTACTGCATGTGGTACTTGTACTGTCAATGGATGTCCTAACACTATGGCATCGCTTTGTCTGATTGCTAAAGCTGTCGCTGCCACTGATTTCAGGCACGCAGGCAGAGCCTGAGCTACGGGATCTAATGTACTAGAAAAATAAGCACACGGTTTGTGTGATCCTGCTTGTTCCTGTGTGAGTACTGACAAGGCAGTACCTTCTCGTTCTGTAACAAAGAGTGTAAAATGTTTTCTGTAACATGGTGTTGCTAAAACAGGTGCTTGGCATAGAGCTTTCTTTAAGCTTTCAAAAGCTAGTGTGTGTTCCTGAGTCCAAGGGAGGACAGTCGATGTGGCTGCCTCCTGTGTTGTTAATTGAATGAGTGGTTTTGCTAGAAATGCATACTGAGGGATCCACTGCCTACAATATGAAGTGAGGCCTATGAAAGCCCGCACCTCCTTTTGTGTCTTGGGTATTGGCATGTTAGCTATTAACTGAATGCGATCTGGTGTAAGCTGCCTTCCCTCCTTGGACAGCGAGTGACCAAGGTAAACAACTCGCTGGACACAGAATTGCAGCTTAGAAGGGGACACCTTGTGCCCCTTTTTGGCTAGAAATTGTAAAACCGTCAGTGATGCTTTTTCACATTCAGGTTCGCTTTGGGCGGTGATCAGCAGATCATCGACATATTGAAGCAGAGCAGTGTTGACTGGCATGTGTATACTGTCAAGTTCTCGTTTCAGTGCTTGGCTATAGATGCTGGGGCTTTCTGTAAATCCTTGAGGTGCGCGTGTGAATTTAAAGCTACGTCCATTTAAACTAAATCCGAACAAGTATTGGCTTTCCGGATCTATTGGGACGCTAAAAAAGGCGTTCTTGAGATCAATTACAGTAAAGAATGTTGCTTCGGAATCAATAGCTGTCAGTAATGAAGAGATGTCTGGAACTACGGAGTATTGTGGTACAATACATTTATTTAATTCGCGCAGATCAATAACCAATCGATATACTGGGGGAGCCTTTGGATCAGTTTGTTTAAGAATCGGAATTATCGGTGAATTACATACATTGGAGTCGGTCTCCACAACCACTCCTTGGCCAATAAGCTCGTCAATGATTTGCAGTAAAGCCATTACAGCATCTGGGGGTAACTTGTATTGTCGCATTCGTGGTAGTACCACTCCTGCCTTTAGTGTGACTCGATAGGGTGTAATGTTCATGCAACCAACATCTGTAGGGCCTTGTGCCCATAAATGTGTCGGTAAAGTCTGCAGTCGGGAATCCATATCTCGAGACACATAGTGACCTTTGAAATCACGTAAAAACAATCTTACTCCTTCCGGAGAACAACATATTATAGCTCCTAGAGCTTTCAGTGTTTTTATACCTAACAAGTTTTCTGGACATGATTTAGTAAGCAATAAATCTGTAGTTCTGGTCAAGGGTCCTATCGTAAGAGGAAGAGGCTGTGATACTTCATTAACAATAGGTTTTCCTGAAAAACCAAGGGAAATATTCTGTGAGCCTGAGAGGGGTGCCCCTGGAACTTCACTACGTTTTATAGTTGTTCGACTTGCCCCTGTATCAAGTAAAAATTTTCTATCTTGGCCTAATAATTCACTATGTACATAAGGTCCTTCTTGGTCTACAGGGACCTCGATAAGGGGTAAGTCAACTTCCCTCTCTAGGCTGGTTCATGCATATCGTTGATAATCAGGATAGTCATACTGTGTGGTCTGGTACAGCTGTCGTGTCGTGGTTTGTGTGGCAGCAGCAGGCAACGCTGGTGCGGCTGGCACAAACTGTATAGACTGTTGTGGAGCTGGCATGGCCTGTGCATGCTGCGGTGCTCCTTGTTCATTCTGATCCTGTCTAGGTGGCCGTGGTCTTTCTTTTGTAATACCTGTGGCGATATTACGCTTCAGGACTGGGCAGTCGTGTATGTAATGTCCTGGCTGTTTACAATAGTTGCATGTCCCTTTTACAGGTCCTGCTGAATCACCGGACTGTGTCGTACCCTTTTTATGACCTTCAGCTGGAACTGTCTGGGAGACTAGCATTTTCATTTTCGTGTCTTTCATGCGTCTTTGTTCATGTTCTTGTTCTTCTCTAATTCTATTGTAATGGTACTGTAGCATTTGTAACATTTGTGATGGGGTATTACCTTGCCAGGTACTCTCGAATTTTAATACTCTATTCTTCACTGGGGGCAAAGAATTTTCAACTAATTTTGTCACAAACAGATGTGGGTATGACTCGCTACTTGCTTTTATACCACTATTTATACCAAAACATTTTTCGAATCGGGCATAGAAATCACTAGTGTCTTCATCTTGCTTTTGTTTACAGGCTGAGATTGCACCCCAGTCTTCCTTTTTCGTGGTTAATAAACGTGGCAGTACCTGTACTAGTAAACCTGGTAGTGCTTTAGTTTTGTCCCCAAGCCCCGAACCTGGACCTCGGGCCTTTTCTTCATTTTCTAATGCTGTCCAATCTATCTTTTGGTCTCCTACCTCCCACTCTTTTTCCTTGAGTTTTTCATAAATGCCAGCAGGCATTAATACCTTTAATATTGTCATAATGTCGGGATAGGTATACTCTCCCATGAGTAACATGTCCTTAATTTCTCGGTGGAAACCCGCTGGGTCTTTGTCATGACTGGGTACCACTTTCTTCATTTCTAACAATTCTATTTTTGATATGGGCGTATATACATATACACGTTTAAACTGATTGTCCTCGCCCTTTATTGGGTGTACTTCTCGTAAGGGATTCTGTCTGTCCATGTAATACATCGGTCTTTCCTTGATGGGCAGTGAATCATGTTCTGGACATACAAAAAGAATGTACTGCCTTCTGGATTCTAGTATTTCCTTAATTAACTTAGTACCTGAACCTTTCCATCTATTCGTGAGTAATTCAGTCAATATATCAGGTAAGGGACCAGGATCTGAATGTTGGCTTTTATATAGTATAAGAAGTTGTTGAATCATATAAATCCCAGCTAAACGCTGTTCATCTGGGGTGAGGTTCAAAAATGTGTGTGCTACTGTATCATCACCATATTTTCCGGGACTGTCAACCCAATGAACGGCTGACCTGGCTAATTCTTGTTCATCCATAGAATCGAGTAAATGATAGCCCCTTCGTTCTCGGAGTAATTTATCAGCGGCTTGGAACGAATGCTCGGGGGACCTCATATTTATTATAGGTGTTTGGAAATTCCTGTTATTATCTGGACATATCGGATGTATCGGGTCAGTAAAGCATCTAGTACTATTACAAGATCTTCCTCTACCTACATAGACTATGGTTTCTGACTGTCCTGTGGACAGTCCTGATCCTTCCTCCTCCTTGTTTTGTTCAAACTGGTCTACCGCTAATCTCTCTTCGTGTAGGCGTTCTATTTCTTTACGGATCTTTCTGCACATGGCTATTATACATTTTTGCCTATCATGTCTCCCTTCTGATATATTTTGGCTCCATCTGGTAAGAGTTTCCATTGTTTCCGGGTCTAACCCCGGTCGGTCTTGATTTCTGATCACACAATTTATGAGGAAACGTAACAGTTCCCCCTGTATCTCCACTGTCTGGTATTCCATAGCTCTGTTAATACTTTCAGAATCTCGCCCTGTTTGGACAAAATGATATATATTATCTAGATGCACAGTCATTCCTGGTAACTTCCCTAAATACACCGCGGCTCGTCTGATACGTAATGATGCCAGGATCATTTCGTCCTCTTTGCCGGGCACAGGGTCATATCTACAATCTATAAGAAGTTCCTTAAGCGTGCGGGCATTTATGAGTTTGGGGGTACGTGGATGTGCTGACTCTTGAAAGGTAAGTTTATTTATTCTGGGTGGCGTAGAAAAAATGTTGGTAGCACCTCCAGTAGCCCCGTCTTGAGTATCGGGCGTGAAAGGATTCGTAGAACGCGATACAGCAACTATAGGTGTGGACGACACAGCTATAGAAGTAGCTGTAGGAACAGATGTGGAAACGGACGTGCTTGCCGGAACTTGTGTCAGGATTTGATGCTGTAAGGATACAGATACAGGATCTTGGCGTTGAACCTCCCCGGCCGACGGTCTATGTGGGGCGGGGTTAGCATACTCGGGAGCTGCGTCATCTAAATATGAGGAAAGGAAAACATCTTCTGCGGTTCTAGGATGCCCCTTAGGATGTACTTTTATTGGAAATAATGGGGGTGGCAAGTCTTTTGGTATCCCCGGAGTAGCCTTAGGTAATCCTTCGGCCAGAAGGGGATACATACCCTTCATAAGGGCATTTCTTTGTCTGTCTACTTGTTCTGATTTTACTCGTGTACCTTCTTCAATTAATAGATTTTCTCGAACTTTATTTGAGTTCTCTTTACTCTTCTCTTCCTGTCTACGTGCTTTTTCTGTGCGTCTATACGATTCTTTACGCCATAATTCAATGGCGTCTTTCTGTGACTGTCTGGCTTTCCTTTTCCATAATTCTTCCTCTACTTTCACGATGCAATCTGCATCCCAGGTCCCAGCTGCGGGCCACCTCTGACTTTCTGGTAATTCCTTAGTGTAGTCTACCCATAGATCAAGAAATAATATAGCGTCTAGGCCGTGTTTATGATACATGAAGTACCCTGGAGTGTCCCTAGGAGGAATGGGAACAGCTTCTTCGAGTACCCCTTTTCTAGTTGTGATCTGTCTTAGTTTCGAAAAGAGCGGCATATTGAGAACTGGTCTGATACTTGATCTTGAACAAACTTAATACAATAAACCACGATAATGAACAGTCATTCACACCACAATATGCAGGACGTATTAATACATTTAACATTTAATATTTAATGAGCAGCGATGATGATGATGATCTAAGAAAATTTAATCATAAAACCTAATTCTCGACATTAACGGAAATTATTCTGAATTTATATACTTGATATACTAGATATACTGCTAAACAGTACAGATACACTGCTAAAACAGTGCAGACCGGATTTGTGTACCCAAACCCGTCTGGACCGGCACAACTTATGTGCACGCCAGAACGCCTCCCCAGTAATGGTACTCACCGGGTAGCTCGGAACGGAAGGCCTCGGAACGGAACTGAACTGAACTGGACCGGACTGGACTCGACTCGACAACTTCGGACACTTCAGGACATCGGAAACCTGGTGGGCCTCTGTATACCTCGGATCTTGCTCTCTCAGCTAGGCTCTGGTCGGGATACTTCGCACTTCTCACCGCCTCGTCTGGGTGTTGATCGCAGCCTCAGTCGCCCCCGCTTGACCGGAGGGAGATACAGGAAATCCTGCTGGTACGCGTTGTTGTCCGTCCAGCTGTGGCAGGAGACCGGGCCTGCAACGCACCGCCGGCGCGTGAGATGAGAAAGTGTCCCTATTCGGGCGCCATTTATGTGGTAAATAATTTAATTACCGGAACTTAATTTGATACAGAACATAATAAAAAATAGCTCAATAAATAAGAGGCAGAATCCGTGGTATTAGAGGTTAGGAACGGGCTTTATTCCAATGGACGATTTCGAAATCGTTCCATCACCACGGAGGCTCAGGAAGTGAAGTACATACATTATTGATAATTAATTACTTTTATACAATAGGCATTACAGTGAAGCAAATGCGAGAGGCGTAACAATTGATAAGGAAGATAACATTATTCATGCGTAATGAAAATGGGCGTGATTGGGCGTAACAAAGGAACGTCATCAGGCATGATGTCATAATGGGGTGGTTCCATGAAAGAATTTCGCAATGTCAGCAGAAATACTTGGCAGAAATGCGCGCACAGCAGCATGACGTGTGATTGACGTGCAGCTAGGGGGTGAAGGGGACTTGACATTTAGCTCTACATGTGGCGACAGATGTCTAGAGGGTCAAGTCAACCTAATCCCAAATCATATCTAACATCCTATGTTTAAAGAACTATGTTATCCAAAAGAGAGGCCTTCTTGGAGTAGAATCTTATTCTATACTGACTATACTGACTGTTAGTGCGTGTACAAGCGTCTAAGTGTCTACACTAGATGCGAGGGCAGAAGTCTTCCATGGTAATAGGGCTATGAATTACTTGTATAAAGACAGAGAAGCCGGGCCTCTGCTCGGTAGCTGGCAGAATGTTTACTTAAACTACTAGACAGGAATGCATTGGATAGGGAACGGAGCAGATAATTTCGAAGGTGAAATACAGTTCTTGGCAGGCAGCAAGCTGATGTCAGGCACTGTGAGCCACGCAGAGGATGAGACAAAGTTCATGGTCACAGATGCAGGCTCGGACTGGAGCTTCAGAGACAGAAAGCAAGAAAAGCTTGATGACAGAATCAGGGCCTACTTGCCTGGACTGTAAAATGGCATAAGTGAACCATATAAAGGCGGTGGCCTTTCGTACTTAGGAATGGAATATCCGGCCCATTCATGGCGGATCTGAAAGAGGACATGTTAACGGTGGACGCACATGTATTTGCGTCTTCATAACTGGAACCGGAGGGAACATACATGTACTTGTAACATGTACATAGAACCGTTGGGGTCCAAGATAGGGGACATAACTGACCAGAAAAATCCATATTTCCACAGTGCCGGAGGCCATGCCCCCTCCGTGCAGCACTCTGCAAACGCGCCCCCAACAGGCATCTCCAGTATGCGCCAGGGAGCTGCGCTGCAGACAGGTGTTCTGAGGCCAAGCCCCTTTTTACACCTCTCTGCAACGCAGCTCTGTGGCGCTTACTGGAGGTACCTAGTGGTCTAGTTTGACCCTAGGGACCCTTAGGATTCAAGGGGACTTAATCTCTCAACTTAGAACAGCCACAGGGCGCGTTTAGACAGTGGTGAAGGGAGGGGACGGGGCCTGAGGTGACGTGTGCAAACACGCACTATGGCACGTTTTAAATTGGGGATATAATTTCCCTTCAATACTGAGGGCCCCTTGGGGCTAACTAGCCCACCAAGTGCTTCCAGTAAGCGCCACTGAGCTGCATTGCAGAGAGGTGGTCCAGGCCGTGCCACTTTTTACACCTCTCTGCAACGCAGCTCTGTGGCACTTACTGGAGGTACCTAGTGGGCTAGTTGGACCCTAGGGACCCTCAGGATTCAAATGAACTTAATCTCCCAACTAAAAACGGACACAGGGCGTGTTTACACAGTGGTGAAGGGAGGGGACGGGGCCTGAGTTAACGTGTGCAAAAATGCCCTGTGGCCTGTTTTAAGAGGTAGTTTTAATCCCCATGCCCTATTATATACTAGGGGCTTACAGAGGAGGTCATGCTAATCACAGGGGGACCCCAACGCATAATGTTCCCTAGTGTATGTAGGTGTTTTCACTGTATTCTAAGTGTCTTTTAACATAGCACTGGCTCTAGGACTGGTTAGTCAGACTCAGTTACCACCAGTATCCGCTTGAAAAAGTTGAGGGTACAGGATGATTTTGCAACAAGGCTTCTTTCTGCTCTTCTTTTTGTTCTTTCTGCACGTTATCCTTCTTCCTGCACTTATCTTCGTATTTGAGGACTTCTGTTGCTTCTTTCTGCACTTCTTTTGTTTCTTTCTGTGCATTTTTTCTTCTTTTTTCACATGTCCTATCTCTGTAGGCATAGTTAGAAATTAGCATTTAAAAAACCTTTGAAATTCACAGAAAAAAACATAGGTTTCAGGCACGTTATAGTTAGGAATTAGCATTTAAAAAACCTCAGAAATTCACTGAAAAAACCATAGGTTTCAGGGGTGTTATAGTTAGCTGGACTTTTCACTTGTACAAAACCATTGAAATTCCCCCGTTATAGTTAGTTCAGCTAACTATAACTCGTGCGCCCGCAATGCACTGCTGATGACGTCACATATTACATCACTCATGACATGGTCAGTGACATCACTCATGACATCACTGATGACATCTCAAATGACATCACTGATGACATCACTGATGACATCATCCTTGTGATAGAGTGGCAGACCTCCTCTCACCCTAATATAACCTTTGATACACACATTCAAAAATAGAGACTAAAATTTTCAAAACAATGGACATACCAATACCAGTTACAACAACCTCTTCAGTAGTTCTAAGATCCACATACACATCCACTCATTCACCAACAGTCCTATACAGTCACTCATACATGTACTCACTCATCATATGTACTCATACACCTATACATCCTGTTACACAATGCCACTCATCCATAGAGTTACTCACACACATAGTCACTCATGCTAATAAAGAATCAAACATACATTTACTTGCATATACAGTTATACACACACCACCACACTTACTTCTACGGAAACTTACACATACTTAGTCTTTTAAACAATCACTTATAGAAACACATACTTATTCATACAGGAACTCTTTCAATCTCTCACTCTCACATATACTCACATATATACACCAATAGTCACATATACTAGTTTAAAACATATGTAGTTACTCATAAAGACACTATTGAGACAGTCATTCACTCACTAACACACCCATACACACACTCATCCACCCATACAGTCCTGCACACATGCTGTGTTCAACACATACAAACAGTGAGTCACTCATTCATGCACCTATGAACTACGTAATACCCCCCACCGAACCATGCAGACACTCAGACTGATACTCAAAAAACCAACTAATAACCTATATAGACACCCATGTAGCTACTCACCAACCCATGCAGCCACTTATACACAAAGTGAGAGACTGATACAGATATTTACATATTTAAACATTACTCACTAAGCCATGTATTCACTATGATACACTTAATCAGTCAGTTACACAATCAATTTTTCAAAAACAAATCATCCATTTAGACACTTATATAACCATTTATTCTTCCATCGACCTTGAGATATACATATATAAAACATATTTAATTTTCAGAAAAACACACATTCACTGGATGATGTCATCAGTGATGTCATCAGTGATGTCATTTGAGATGTCATCAGGGATGTCATGAGTGATGTCACTGACCATGTCATGAGTGATGTAATATGTGACGTCATCAGCAGTGCATTGCGGGCGCGCGAGTTATAGTTAGCTGAACTAACTATAACAGGGGAATTTCAATGGTTTTGTACAAGTGAAAAGTCCAGCTAACTATAACACCCCTGAAACCTATGGTTTTTTCAGTGAATGTATATATATATATATATATATATATATATATATATATATATATATCCTGCTCCACTGCACCGATACACGAGTCACTCTTCGGGCGGGTGCCAAGATGCGGCAGTGCTCCGCATAATATGAACGCTTCACAATTCCCACAAGATATAAGGAAAGACAGCACTCACCGGACTTAATCACAGAAGTGATTTATTCGAAAGCCAAAAACAGACGCGTTTCGGAAAAGATCCTTCGTCAATGTTTACCAAAAGTGTTACGAGGCACCATTTTAAAGCGTTATACGTTTTCATGAAAACAAACAAGGGTTGGTGTTTCGCTAAATAGCGAGAGCCATTTTGGAACGATTCTCGTTACATTGTCAGATGCGAAGATTACAGCCAAAGCTCCTTATGAGTCAAAAGTTTTTAGTTAAAAACACATCCATTTATACTTTTTATATATTATTGCTGTTCTAATCTGTCATTTGACAATCATTGCAAAAAATCTCGCCGTGTATCGGCCTTACGCAACCTAATTTATCTTAGGTTGCGAGCATCCCCTGTCTGTTTCTTAATATTGCTGTGTATCGGCCCCCACTTTTAATGATAGATTCAAAACACTACAATCATTTGTTCATTAGAATCAATAGGTCAGTATCGGATCAATGGATAACAGCATAACCTTACTTACCTAGATGTACCGTCAATTCTTCTCCGCCATTTAGACCATTAGGAGATTTTGTCTGGAGGTCTATAATGTAACGAGATTCCAGTCCCCTTAACTTCAACACTCTATCCCCTCCTCTCACATTTGGCGGTACATGGTCAATACCAAAATATTGGAGCAAATCTCTGTCACTTTTATGTTTGATAGCAAAGTGTCGCGCTACAGGATAATTAAAATCCCTTTTAGCAATGGCCCACATGTGTTCCAGTATTCTTATTTTAACACAGTGGATAGTGCTTCCTATATACATGAGTCCGCAAGGGCACTTTAGACAATACACTACATGTGTTGTTTGGCAGGTCATGAATTTAGTTATCTTTTTCTTTGTTTTTAGGCCTTTTATTTCATAGGTGAGTACCCTTTTACTAAAAGTGCATGCCTTGCATTTCCCACACGGGTAAAACCCTCTCATTTCATTAAGAGTTCCCTGTCTTGATTAAGTCCCGTGAGTGCTGTCTTTCCTTCTATCTTGTGGGAATTGTGAAGCGTTTATATATATATATATATATATATATATATATATATATATATATATATATATATATATATATACATTTGTCCAGATTCGGTGTGCACTTCACACAGCAGGTGGCTCGGTGTCGAAGTCGGACTTAACCTCGTATTTAAATTATCCCTAAAAAAATCACCGCACTCCTCAAGTTTCAGTTTCTTAGCTTTAGTTATTTATTCAGCACAATAGCCACCATCCTCACCACCAATGTTTCAACCAAGAAATGGTCTTGTTCATGGTTTACTCCTGAACAGATATCTTAAGTCTGTCTTAAGTCTGTCCTACACTTTTGGTATTCACAGAAGGCATTTAGTAGTAGTAAAGTTAGGATTTTGTCTTAAGTTTGACTTAAGTTTGACTTAAGTTTGACTTAAGACAGACTTAAGACAGACTTAGGACAGACTCAAAACAGACTTAAGACAGACTTAAGACAGTCTTAAGACAGACTTAAGACACACTTAGGACAGACTTAAGACAGACTTAAGACAGACTAAGACAGTCTTAAGACAGAATTAAGACAAAATCCTAACTTTACTACTACTAAATGCCTTCTGTGAATACCAAAAGTAGTAAGTTTAGGATTTTGTCTTAAGTTAGTTCTGTGAATCGGGCCCAGTGTATCTGTTTACTTTCACTTTCTTTCTTGCCAGAGAACTGGAGTTCGAGAAGCCTGGCCTACTTTTCAAATAAAATTGTCTAGGTTCCAAACTCCCAGCATGCAAAATGCTGTTGGCTATAAAGTCTTCTGATTGAAGGTTTCATGCGTAAAAAAGGCCTTCTAAATAATTACTGAAACCTAGCAAAGTCTTGTTTTACCTTTTAAACGCTATATTTTATTCTTTTGCTAAAACGCTTTTGTATTCATTAATCTATTAAACATTAAAACCTGCACAATACAGTTTTCCACACGATCATGGATAGACAGCCCATTGCCAAGAATAAGGGGCATTGTTGGCACATTTTGTCAAGCAGTGAGAGCTATAGAAGACACAGCTGCCTCAGTCCCACTGCCAGTGACTTCAGCTGAGTGCTCCTGGATCCCCTGGCTCTGGGGCACAATCCACAAGGGTATACCTAGACCAAAAGTCTTTGGACAGAACGATACTACTCGCAACTTACCTTTGTATATACTGAAAGTCGTAAACTTAAACCTTTGGTCTAAGTTTACCTTTGTGATGCTTTTATCTAATGGGTCCACCTGTTCTATTTTGCGACCTATGCTAGGGTGCGCTCTGGAGGAGTGGTCTCCACGCCACCACCTGTTCTATTTTGCACCCTATGCTAGGGTGCGCTCTGGAGGAGTGGTCTCCACGCCAATACGTCTAACAAAGGGCACCCGTCAAGGATGCCTCCTGTCACCGCTCTTGTTCGTGGTTGCCATGGAACTGCTAGCGGAGAAACTACGCCGTGCACTGCATCCATGGGATATATCCTTGGGAGACACCAACCACATGGTTTCTCTTTATGCGGATGACACCTTGATCTATCTCAACAGCTGCCCTACATGGCACCCATCCTGTGGAAGGTTATGTAGATGTTTGGAGATGTCTCAGGCCTACGTACTAATCCTCATAAGTCCAAATTGTTTCACCTTGGGAAACTAGTTGAGGTGCCGGTGGACGAGCTGCCGAGGGTGGGGATTCCTTGGGTGACATCTGATGTCTGTTACTTGGGAGTTCCCCTGGCCCATACTGCCAGACATATCTTGCTCTTAATATTGGAGGAGTGGTGTAGGGGATAAGCGCCACAATGATATTCTGAGGTAACTGCCTTTATCACTTATGGGCATGATCGCAATTGTGAAAATGATGATATTGACGCTTTGTCTTTATGCCTTCCAGACCCCTTTTTACACAAGTCCTAGGAATTATTTTCAAACATTGGATAGTCTCATAGGAGACTTATTATGAGGTTCCAAGCACAGAAAGGTTACATAGACAACTTTGCAGAGATCATGTGATAGAGGAGGTCTAGAGGTTCCTCATTTGGAACTATATTACATGAAGGCTGAACTGCAAGAAGCAGTCCATTGGCTTGATGAGGCCAACAACACAGAGAAACAGCTCTTATTGGGTACACATGAGGGATAGTCTTTACTGGCCCTCCTGATGTCGGGTCTCAGTGTTCTCTCATCATTCGCCTATGTCAAACGACAGGTCAGGGCTGTGTGGGAGGGTGTTGTATGGCGGGTTATCCGATTATTATTATTATTATTATTATGTGTTCTTATATAGCGCTCAACTTACCCTTGGGCATCTTGGCGCTTGCATTGGGAACCCGTCCTGGTTTTTCCCTGTGAGATGACCCGTACTGGGCATCCCCAAGGTGAAAGCCAGGCATCCTGCCGCGGGGGGGCCGTTGTGGAGATTAAGCAAGCTTGTTGCCCAGAGCTGCATAGTGTGAACTCATGCTTAGAGTGGGCACCGAAGCGAGAATTATCGAGTCCGTGGACAATTGGGCTCCGGACCCTGCCGTGTCGGGAATTGAACCCTGGTCCCGGGTCTGACCTCTGCTTCAGGGTATGCCTCCTCTAACCAGTGAGCTACACTTCTCCACTGAGGAGACTGCAGTACATGAGGAAATTAGGAAACTTCATAACAAATAAATCTCCCAAGATGGCCACCGGAGACAAAAGAGCCCAAATGTAGCCCAAAATCACCCAGCTGTAGCCCAAATATAGCCCAATGACAGAAGTGTGCAAAACACTTATTATTTTGTGTTTTTGCAGTGTTATATAGTGCAGACTTGTCAGGTATTGGAGTGCTTTACATGAGCATTGGTTACATCACACAAGAACAAATTCATTTTGGTTGTAGACATGGGGAGACTAAGTGATTTGACCAGAATCACAGAATGTCGAGCTGAAGCAGAAACTTCAACCTGGTTCCCCAGTTGCAAAGTCTGCAGTTCTGGAAGTAACACCACATCCTCTCCCCTAAGTGCAACATTTAATCAAGTGGTCAACAGGATAAAAAACATAAAGATAACAAATAATTTAAAAGTGCTTTGTCGCTATTTGAAAACTCAGAAAATATGTCCTTATTGTAGTCTTTTAGAGCACTAACCATAATTTTGATGCCAATAAGACCCTCTCATATATGTAATTTCTAAAGGAAATGCTCTAGGTATTACCGTTTTGATTACATCAAGATGATGTCAGGCGTTCCACACTTTTGTAATAAATATAGAATGTTAGCAATCTAGTTGTTCATTAGGATACTGTTGAGAGGCAGAGGCCAGGGGCACGGACTCTGAAAATTGAAGGCAGGTAGGAGGGTGCAAAGGCAACAATTTAACCACACTGAGCAGGCAGGAAGGGCCGTGGAAGCACAACAGACTATGGAGGGCAGTGGAAAGGGGGGCAGGGGCAACAAACCAACAATACAGGACTTGCAAGAGAAGCTGTGGCAATGTAATAGACCATTGTGGGCAGAAGGAAGAGGCAATGGTAGTACAACCATACATGCCAACAGACCCGATTCAGCCAGGAAACGTCCAATGTTTTTAAGCTCAAATGGGCTTTATTTGATCTGTCTCCTGTCTACAATCTCCTCTTTTTCAATGTAACTCAAAGGGGAAAATCAATACCCCAGTTGTTTTTCAAAATCTCCCTCTTACCAAGTTCAAAATGTTCGCAAGTATGGTACACTGGATCATGGAAGGGAATGGGATAGGGACATGGACTTGGATAACAGAGGACAGGAGTGACATGGAGAGGTGCACCAAACTGACCCTGCAGGGCAGGCATCAGGGTTTGCAGCAGCACAATACACCACACAGGGCATGCAGGACGGGAGTGCAGCACAACAATCCATAGAAAGCAAGAGGGAGGGGACAGGACCATGCACATGGACAACAGAGAACAGAGGGGCAAGAGGCAATGGTAGCTAGCTGACCATAATGGACAGACAGGAGAGAAAGCTGCAGCATAACAGACCATAAAGGGCAGGAGGGACGGATCAGGGGCATTACAATGGAACAGACAAGCCAGGAGGGAGGGAGTAGGGGTCTTCACATGTAAACAGAGGGCTGGGGGCAAGGGGGCAGAGCAGGAGCAGCAAGATAGCCATGGAGGTCAGGCAGGACGGGCACTAGAAGCAAGACACACCATGAAGAGCAACAGTGAGACTGTGATGGCATACACACAGACCATGGAGGGAAGGTGGGAGGGGGCAGGGGCAGCTAACTGACCCCACAGGGAAGGTGGGAGGGGCCATGGCAGCACAGAAGACCATGCATGGCAAGTGGGAGGGTTAGTGGCAGCACAATGGCTATGATGGGCAAGAAGGAGGGTGCAGGGGCATGCACAAAGGACGATGAAGGATAGAAGGGAGGGTCAGGACCTGTGCACAGACAAGAAAGTTCAGGGGAAGGGGCCTCACAACAGACCACACGGGGCAGGCAGGAGGGGCAGTTGCAGCACAACAGACCAGGGAGGGCAGAAGGGTGTGGCAGTACAATGGACCATGTAGGACAGGAGGAAGAGGATAGGGGCATGGCATGTGGACAGGCAGGGTGGAGGTGGCAGGGACAGGTTACAGTCATCTGACAATGCTAGGCAGGTGGGAGGGGAGAGGCAGCTCAACAGAACACTCAGAGTAGATAGGAGTGGCAGGTCCACGGGACATGGTGGGCAAAAAGGATGGAGCAGGGGCATGCACAAAGACATCGGAGGGCAGGGGGAAGGAGAATAGGGGCAGCAAGCTAAGCACAGAGTTTAAGCAGGAGGTCAATGATGGGGCATAGAATTGGGCAATGGAGGGCAGGAGGAGTGGACTGGTACATCATACTAAATTGAGGGCAGTGGCAGCACATCAGACCATGCATGGCAGGAGGGAGGAGGCTAGTTCATGGATTCACACAACAGAGGATAGGGAGGAGGGGATGGGGCAGCAAGCTAACTGTTCAGAGAAGGCGGGTATTAGGAACTTTATTGTTTTTAAAACATTGTGTCTGTGCGAACTACTTAAAATATGAACAAGTATGCAGCATAATCTCACTTTTATTCAGGAAGAAGAGGACGTTTGTGACTGTGACTCCGGGCTCCCTTGGCAGAAACACCCCCTGACCCTCCACCCCCTATCGCAAAATGTAATGCCCGTGAAAAGGGTAGGTGAACACAGTGTTATATAGAACATAGTCCTGAGAGCACGATTGAAAATGAAAACTAGATATAGTGTATGGTATAAACTATACACCAAAAAGTGTGATATAAGATGAACCGGGCGTGAAATATAATATGCAATACATTGTGCGCAATGACAGATTCATTGGAGAGCGCGAGATAGCACAGGCACTAGCGCGTGCTATGCGATATGCGCCTTGGAGTGTAATATGCACAGGGCAGTGTTGTGTAACCTAACTAGTCTCTAAAGTTGTAATATAAAATATGTGCTGGGGAGTGTAACGTTGCATATGCACTGTGACAAAGATATGGATCCCAGATTGTAATATGTATGGCATAGCACTGTGCGTTATAACATAAGCATCGAGGAAGGCACGTTAGATGGGGCAATATAACCTGTGCGAAGACAAGTGTGGCATGACATATTCACGGGGTGGTGTTACAGTGCACATGGGCTAGAGAGTGTCATAGCATATGCACTAGCTAGTGGAATACAACACAGAGGTGTGTGGCACTCGGCAGGCAATGGTGGGTGTAACACAGCATTGGGCTCTGTCAGGAGCGCGCTGTGACTCTCAAGTGATGTTCGTCCCCTTTCCAGAGAGTAAAATAAAAAGTATTACACATCCGGCAGTGGATGTGTGTTTTATTAACCGTGAGGGGGGTTTCTTGCATAGTTTTGGTCGAATCTTTTCGAATCCCCTTTGAATGGCTTGGTGTGCATGTGTATTAAATGTGCCCGTCAATAGCTACCCATGTTTGTATAAATAAACGACAAGGGTGTCTACCGGGATTAGGCACGGTAGGGCATCAGACATGTCAGAGCTTCACTAGTGGTGTAAATACATTCCACGTGGATTCATTGCATGCATAGTCGCCTTTTAATGAATATCACACAAATCGTCATGGTGATAGGTACGTACGGTTTGTCCAGCATGTCCTAGGTGTGTCTATAAATATATATATTTTTAAAATAATAAAAAACAGTGGCTGGCCCTGGGGATTGGGGTCAAAAAAATATAATTAGGAGACAGGCCCTGGGGGATGGGGTCATCAGGGCCAATAAATTAGAATAAGAAGGGGAACCACAAAGCCCCCCTTCTTAAAAAATTAAAATAAATAAAAGACTGGCATCGTGCCGGAGGCCATGCCCCCTCCGTGCAGCACTCTGCAAACGCGCCCCCAACAGGCATCTCCAGTATGCGCCAGGGAGCTGCGCTGCAGACAGGTGTTCTGAGGCCAAGCCCCTTTTTACACCTCTCTGCAACGCAGCTCTGTGGCGCTTACTGGAGGTACCTAGTGGTCTAGTTTGACCCTAGGGACCCTTAGGATTCAAGGGGACTTAATCTCTCAACTTAGAACAGCCACAGGGCGCGTTTAGACAGTGGTGAAGGGAGGGGACGGGGCCTGAGGTGACGTGTGCAAACACGCACTATGGCACGTTTTAAATTGGGGATATAATTTCCCTTCAATACTGAGGGCCCCTTGGGGCTAACTAGCCCACCAAGTGCTTCCAGTAAGCGCCACTGAGCTGCATTGCAGAGAGGTGGTCCAGGCCGTGCCACTTTTTACACCTCTCTGCAACGCAGCTCTGTGGCACTTACTGGAGGTACCTAGTGGGCTAGTTGGACCCTAGGGACCCTCAGGATTCAAATGAACTTAATCTCCCAACTAAAAACGGACACAGGGCGTGTTTACACAGTGGTGAAGGGAGGGGACGGGGCCTGAGTTAACGTGTGCAAAAATGCCCTGTGGCCTGTTTTAAGAAGTAGTTTTAATCCCCATGCCCTATTATATACTAGGGGCTTACAGAGGAGGTCATGCTAATCACAGGGGGACCCCAACGCATAATGTTCCCTAGTGTATGTAGGTGTTTTCACTGTATTCTAAGTGTCTTTTAACATAGCACTGGCTCTAGGACTGGTTAGTCAGACTCAGTTACCACCAGTATCCGCTTGAAAAAGTTGAGGGTACAGGATGATTTTGCAACAAGGCTTCTTTCTGCTCTTCTTTTTGTTCTTTCTGCACGTTATCCTTCTTCCTGCACTTATCTTCGTATTTGAGGACTTCTGTTGCTTCTTTCTGCACTTCTTTTGTTTCTTTCTGTGCATTTTTTCTTCTTTTTTCACATGTCCTATCTCTGTAGGCATAGTTAGAAATTAGCATTTAAAAAACCTTTGAAATTCACAGAAAAAAACATAGGTTTCAGGCACGTTATAGTTAGGAATTAGCATTTAAAAAACCTCAGAAATTCACTGAAAAAACCATAGGTTTCAGGGGTGTTATAGTTAGCTGGACTTTTCACTTGTACAAAACCATTGAAATTCCCCCGTTATAGTTAGTTCAGCTAACTATAACTCGTGCGCCCGCAATGCACTGCTGATGACGTCACATATTACATCACTCATGACATGGTCAGTGACATCACTCATGACATCACTGATGACATCTCAAATGACATCACTGATGACATCACTGATGACATCATCCTTGTGATAGAGTGGCAGACCTCCTCTCACCCTAATATAACCTTTGATACACACATTCAAAAATAGAGACTAAAATTTTCAAAACAATGGACATACCAATACCAGTTACAACAACCTCTTCAGTAGTTCTAAGATCCACATACACATCCACTCATTCACCAACAGTCCTATACAGTCACTCATACATGTACTCACTCATCATATGTACTCATACACCTATACATCCTGTTACACAATGCCACTCATCCATAGAGTTACTCACACACATAGTCACTCATGCTAATAAAGAATCAAACATACATTTACTTGCATATACAGTTATACACACACCACCACACTTACTTCTACGGAAACTTACACATACTTAGTCTTTTAAACAATCACTTATAGAAACACATACTTATTCATACAGGAACTCTTTCAATCTCTCACTCTCACATATACTCACATATATACACCAATAGTCACATATACTAGTTTAAAACATATGTAGTTACTCATAAAGACACTATTGAGACAGTCATTCACTCACTAACACACCCATACACACACTCATCCACCCATACAGTCCTGCACACATGCTGTGTTCAACACATACAAACAGTGAGTCACTCATTCATGCACCTATGAACTACGTAATACCCCCCACCGAACCATGCAGACACTCAGACTGATACTCAAAAAACCAACTAATAACCTATATAGACACCCATGTAGCTACTCACCAACCCATGCAGCCACTTATACACAAAGTGAGAGACTGATACAGATATTTACATATTTAAACATTACTCACTAAGCCATGTATTCACTATGATACACTTAATCAGTCAGTTACACAATCAATTTTTCAAAAACAAATCATCCATTTAGACACTTATATAACCATTTATTCTTCCATCGACCTTGAGATATACATATATAAAACATATTTAATTTTCAGAAAAACACACATTCACTGGATGATGTCATCAGTGATGTCATCAGTGATGTCATTTGAGATGTCATCAGTGATGTCATGAGTGATGTCACTGACCATGTCATGAGTGATGTAATATGTGACGTCATCAGCAGTGCATTGCGGGCGCGCGAGTTATAGTTAGCTGAACTAACTATAACAGGGGAATTTCAATGGTTTTGTACAAGTGAAAAGTCCAGCTAACTATAACACCCCTGAAACCTATGGTTTTTTCAGTGAATGTATATATATATATATATATATATATATATATATATATATCCTGCTCCACTGCACCGATACACGAGTCACTCTTCGGGCGGGTGCCAAGATGCGGCAGTGCTCCGCATAATATGAACGCTTCACAATTCCCACAAGATATAAGGAAAGACAGCACTCACCGGACTTAATCACAGTAGTGATTTATTCGAAAGCCAAAAACAGACGCGTTTCGGAAAAGATCCTTCGTCAATGTTTACCAAAAGTGTTACGAGGCACCATTTTAAAGCGTTATACGTTTTCATGAAAACAAACAAGGGTTGGTGTTTCGCTAAATAGCGAGAGCCATTTTGGAACGATTCTCGTTACATTGTCAGATGCGAAGATTACAGCCAAAGCTCCTTATGAGTCAAAAGTTTTTAGTTAAAAACACATCCATTTATACTTTTTATATATTATTGCTGTTCTAATCTGTCATTTGACAATCATTGCAAAAAATCTCGCCGTGTATCGGCCTTACGCAACCTAATTTATCTTAGGTTGCGAGCATCCCCTGTCTGTTTCTTAATATTGCCGTGTATCGGCCCCCACTTTTAATGATAGATTCAAAACACTACAATCATTTGTTCATTAGAATCAATAGGTCAGTATCGGATCAATGGATAACAGCATAACCTTACTTACCTAGATGTACCGTCAATTCTTCTCCGCCATTTAGACCATTAGGAGATTTTGTCTGGAGGTCTATAATGTAACGAGATTCCAGTCCCCTTAACTTCAACACTCTATCCCCTCCTCTCACATTTGGCGGTACATGGTCAATACCAAAATATTGGAGCAAATCTCTGTCACTTTTATGTTTGATAGCAAAGTGTTGCGCTACAGGATAATTAAAATCCCTTTTAGCAATGGCCCACATGTGTTCCAGTATTCTTATTTTAACACAGTGGATAGTGCTTCCTATATACATGAGTCCGCAAGGGCACTTTAGACAATACACTACATGTGTTGTTTGGCAGGTCATGAATTTAGTTATCTTTTTCTTTGTTTTTAGGCCTTTTATTTCATAGGTGAGTACCCTTTTACTAAAAGTGCATGCCTTGCATTTCCCACACGGGTAAAACCCTCTCATTTCATTAAGAGTTCCCTGTCTTGATTAAGTCCCGTGAGTGCTGTCTTTCCTTCTATCTTGTGGGAATTGTGAAGCGTTTATATATATATATATATATATATATATATATATATATATATATATATATATATATATATATATATATATATATATATACATTTGTCCAGATTCGGTGTGCACTTCACACAGCAGGTGGCTCGGTGTCGAAGTCGGACTTAACCTCGTATTTAAATTATCCCTAAAAAAATCACCGCACTCCTCAAGTTTCAGTTTCTTAGCTTTAGTTATTTATTCAGCACAATAGCCACCATCCTCACCACCAATGTTTCAACCAAGAAATGGTCTTGTTCATGGTTTACTCCTGAACAGATATCTTAAGTCTGTCTTAAGTCTGTCCTACACTTTTGGTATTCACAGAAGGCATTTAGTAGTAGTAAAGTTAGGATTTTGTCTTAAGTTTGACTTAAGTTTGACTTAAGTTTGACTTAAGACAGACTTAAGACAGACTTAGGACAGACTCAAAACAGACTTAAGACAGACTTAAGACAGTCTTAAGACAGACTTAAGACACACTTAGGACAGACTTAAGACAGACTTAAGACAGACTAAGACAGTCTTAAGACAGAATTAAGACAAAATCCTAACTTTACTACTACTAAATGCCTTCTGTGAATACCAAAAGTAGTAAGTTTAGGATTTTGTCTTAAGTTAGTTCTGTGAATCGGGCCCAGTGTATCTGTTTACTTTCACTTTCTTTCTTGCCAGAGAACTGGAGTTCGAGTAGCCTGGCCTACTTTTCAAATAAAATTGTCTAGGTTCCAAACTCCCAGCATGCAAAATGCTGTTGGCTATAAAGTCTTCTGATTGAAGGTTTCATGCGTAAAAAAGGCCTTCTAAATAATTACTGAAACCTAGCAAAGTCTTGTTTTACCTTTTAAATGCTATATTTTATTCTTTTGCTAAAACGCTTTTGTATTCATTAATCTATTAAACATTAAAACCTGCACAATACAGTTTTCCACACGATCATGGATAGACAGCCCATTGCCAAGAATAAGGGGCATTGTTGGCACATTTTGTCAAGCAGTGAGAGCTATAGAAGACACAGCTGCCTCAGTCCCACTGCCAGTGACTTCAGCTGAGTGCTCCTGGATCCCCTGGCTCTGGGGCACAATGCACAAGGGTATACCTAGACCAAAAGTCTTTGGACAGAACGATACTACTCGCAACTTACCTTTGTATATACTGAAAGTCGTAAACTTAAACCTTTGGTCTAAGTTTACCTTTGTGATGCTTTTATCTAATGGGTCCACCTGTTCTATTTTGCGACCTATGCTAGGGTGCGCTCTGGAGGAGTGGTCTCCACGCCACCACCTGTTCTATTTTGCACCCTATGCTAGGGTGCGCTCTGGAGGAGTGGTCTCCACGCCAATACGTCTAACAAAGGGCACCCGTCAAGGATGCCTCCTGTCACCGCTCTTGTTCGTGGTTGCCATGGAACTGCTAGCGGAGAAACTACGCCGTGCACTGCATCCATGGGATATATCCTTGGGAGACACCAACCACATGGTTTCTCTTTATGCGGATGACACCTTGATCTATCTCAACAGCTGCCCTACATGGCACCCATCCTGTGGAAGGTTATGTAGATGTTTGGAGATGTCTCAGGCCTACGTACTAATCCTCATAAGTCCAAATTGTTTCACCTTGGGAAACTAGTTGAGGTGCCGGTGGACGAGCTGCCGAGGGTGGGGATTCCTTGGGTGACATCTGATGTCTGTTACTTGGGAGTTCCCCTGGCCCATACTGCCAGACATATCTTGCTCTTAATATTGGAGGAGTGGTGTAGGGGATAAGCGCCACAATGATATTCTGAGGTAACTGCCTTTATCACTTATGGGCATGATCGCAATTGTGAAAATGATGATATTGACGCTTTGTCTTTATGCCTTCCAGACCCCTTTTTACACAAGTCCTAGGAATTATTTTCAAACATTGGATAGTCTCATAGGAGACTTATTGTGAGGTTCCAAGCACAGAAAGGTTACATAGACAACTTTGCAGAGATCATGTGATAGAGGAGGTCTAGAGGTTCCTCATTTGGAACTATATTACATGAAGGCTGAACTGCAAGAAGCAGGCCAACAACACAGAGAAACAGCTCTTATTGGGTACACATGAGGGATAGTCTTTACTGGCCCTCCTGATGTCGGGTCTCAGTGTTCTCTCATCATTTGCCTATGTCAAACGACAGGTCAGGGCTGTGTGGGAGGGTGTTGTATGGCGGGTTATCCGATTATTATTATTATGTGTTCTTATATAGCGCTCAACTTACCCTTGGGCATCTTGGCGCTTGCATTGGGAACCCGTCCTGGTTTTTCCCTGTGAGATGACCCGTACTGGGCATCCCCAAGGTGAAAGCCAGGCATCCCGCCGCGGGGGGGCCGTTGTGGAGATTAAGCAAGCTTGTTGCCCAGAGCTGCATAGTGTGAACTCATGCTTAGAGTGGGCACCGAAGCGAGAATTATCGAGTCCGTGGACAATTGGGCTCCGGACCCTGCCGCGTCGGGAATTGAACCCTGGTCCCGGGTCTGACCTCTGCTTCAGGGTATGCCTCCTCTAACCAGTGAGCTACACTTCTCCACTGAGGAGACTGCAGTACATGAGGAAATTAGGAAACTTCATAACAAATAAATCTCCCAAGATGGCCACCGGAGACAAAAGAGCCCAAATGTAGCCCAAAATCACCCAGCTGTAGCCCAAATATAGCCCAATGAAAGAAGTGTGCAAAACACTTATTATTTTGTGTTTTTGCAGTGTTATATAGTGCAGACTTGTCAGGTATTGGAGTGCTTTACATGAGCATTGGTTACATCACACAAGAACAAATTCATTTTGGTTGTAGACATGGGGAGACTAAGTGATTTGACCAGAATCACAGAATGTCGAGCTGAAGCAGAAACTTCAACCTGGTTCCCCAGTTGCAAAGTCTGCAGTTCTGGAAGTAACACCACATCCTCTCCCCTAAGTGCAACATTTAATCAAGTGGTCAACAGGATAAAAAACATAAAGATAACAAATAATTTAAAAGTGCTTTGTCGCTATTTGAAAACTCAGAAAATATGTCCTTATTGTAGTCTTTTAGAGCACTAACCATAATTTTGATGCCAATAAGACCCTCTCATATATGTAATTTCTAAAGGAAATGCTCTAGGTATCACCGTTTTGATTACATCAAGATGATGTCAGGCGTTCCACACTTTTGTAATAAATATAGAATGTTAGCAATCTAGTTGTTCATTAGGATACTGTTGAGAGGCAGAGGCCAGGGGCACGGACTCTGAAAATTGAAGGCAGGTAGGAGGGTGCAAAGGCAACAATTTAACCACACTGAGCAGGCAGGAAGGGCCGTGGAAGCACAACAGACTATGGAGGGCAGTGGAAAGGGGGGCAGGGGCAACAAACCAACAATACAGGACTTGCAAGAGAAGCTGTGGCAATGTAATAGACCATTGTGGGCAGAAGGAAGAGGCAATGGTAGTACAACCATACATGCCAACAGACCCGATTCAGCCAGGAAACGTCCAATGTTTTTAAGCTCAAATGGGCTTTATTTGATCTGTCTCCTGTCTACAATCTCCTCTTTTTCAATGTAACTCAAAGGGGAAAATCAATACCCCAGTTGTTTTTCAAAATCTCCCTCTTACCAAGTTCAAAATGTTCGCAAGTATGGTACACTGGATCATGGAAGGAAATGGGATAGGGACATGGACTTGGATAACAGAGGACAGGAGTGACATGGAGAGGTGCACCAAACTGACCCTGCAGGGCAGGCATCAGGGTTTGCAGCAGCACAATACACCACACAGGGCATGCAGGACGGGAGTGCAGCACAACAATCCATAGAAAGCAAGAGGGAGGGGACAGGACCATGCACATGGACAACAGAGAACAGAGGGGCAAGAGGCAATGGTAGCTAGCTGACCATAATGGACAGACAGGAGAGAAAGCTGCAGCATAACAGACCATAAAGGGCAGGAGGGACGGATCAGGGGCATTACAATGGAACAGACAAGCCAGGAGGGAGGGAGTAGGGGTCTGCACATGTAAACAGAGGGCTGGGGGCAAGGGGGCAGGGCAGGAGCAGCAAGATAGCCATGGAGGTCAGGCAGGATGGGCACTAGAAGCAAGACACACCATGAAGAGCAACAGTGAGACTGTGATGGCATACACACAGACCATGGAGGGAAGGTGGGAGGGGGCAGGGGCAGCTAACTGACCCCTCAGGGAAGGTGGGAGGGGCCATGGCAGCACAGAAGACCATGCATGGCAAGTGGGAGGGTTAGTGGCAGCACAATGGCTATGATGGGCAAGAAGGAGGGTGCAGGGGCATGCACAAAGGACGATGAAGGATAGAAGGGAGGGTCAGGACCTGTGCACAGACAAGAAAGTTCAGGGGAAGGGGCCTCACAACAGACCACACGGGGCAGGCAGGAGGGGCAGTTGCAGCACAACAGACCAGGGAGGGCAGAAGGGTGTGGCAGTACAATGGACCATGTAGGACAGGAGGAAGAGGATAGGGGCATGGCATGTGGACAGGCAGGGTGGAGGTGGCAGGGACAGGTTACAGTCATCTGACAATGCTAGGCAGGTGGGAGGGGAGTGGCAGCTCAACAGAACACTCAGAGTAGATAGGAGTGGCAGGTCCACGGGACATGGTGGGCAAAAAGGATGGAGCAGGGGCATGCACAAAGACATCGGAGGGCAGGGGGAAGGAGAATAGGGGCAGCAAGCTAAGCACAGAGTTTAAGCAGGAGGTCAATGATGGGGCATAGAATTGGGCAATGGAGGGCAGGAGGAGTGGACTGGTACATCATACTAAATTGAGGGCAGTGGCAGCACATCAGACCATGCATGGCAGGAGGGAGGAGGCTAGTCCATGGATTCACACAACAGAGGATAGGGAGGAGGGGGATGGGGCAGCAAGCTAACTGTTCAGAGAAGGCGGGTATTAGGAACTTTATTGTTTTTAAAACATTGTGTCTGTGCGAACTACTTAAAATATGAACAAGTATGCAGCATAATCTCACTTTTATTCAGGAAGAAGAGGACGTTTGTGACTGTGACTCCGGGCTCCCTTGGCAGAAACACCCCCTGACCCTCCACCCCCTATCGCAAAATGTAATGCCCGTGAAAAGGGTAGGTGAACACAGTGTTATATAGAACATAGTCCTGAGAGCACGATTGAAAATGAAAACTAGATATAGTGTATGGTATAACCTATACACCAAAAAGTGTGATATAAGATGAACCGGGCGTGAAATATAATATGCAATACATTTTGCGCAATGACAGATTCATTGGAGAGCGCGAGATAGCACAGGCACTAGCGCGTGCTATGCGATATGCGCCTTGGAGTGTAATATGCACAGGGCAGTGTTGTGTAACCTAACTAGTCTCTAAAGTTGTAATATAAAATATGTGCTGGGGAGTGTAACGTTGCATATGCACTGTGACAAAGATATGGATCCCAGATTGTAATATGTATGGCATAGCACTGTGCGTTATAACATAAGCATCGAGGAAGGCACGTTAGATGGGGCAATATAACCTGTGCGAAGACAAGTGTGGCATGACATATTCACGGGGTGGTGTTACAGTGCACATGGGCTAGAGAGTGTCATAGCATATGCACTAGCTAGTGGAATACAACACAGAGGTGTGTGGCACTCGGCAGACAATGGTGGGTGTAACACAGCATTGGGCTCTGTCAGGAGCGCGCTGTGACTCTCAAGTGATGTTCGTCCCCTTTCCAGAGAGTAAAATAAAAAGTATTACACATCCGGCAGTGGATGTGTGTTTTATTAACCGTGAGGGGGGTTTCTTGCATAGTTTTGGTCGAATCTTTTCGAATCCCCTTTGAATGGCTTGGTGTGCATGTGTATTAAATGTGCCCGTCAATAGCTACCCATGTTTGTATAAATAAACGACAAGGGTGTCTACCGGGATTAGGCACGGTAGGGCATCAGACATGTCAGAGCTTCACTAGTGGTGTAAATACATTCCACGTGGATTCATTGCATTCATAGTCGCCTTTTAATGAATATCACACAAATCGTCATGGTGATAGGTACGTACGGTTTGTCCAGCATATCCTAGGTGTGTCTATAAATATATATTTTTTTAAAATAATAAAAAACAGTGGCTGGCCCTGGGGATTGGGGTCAAAAAAATATAATTAGGAGACAGGCCCTGGGGGATGGGGTCATCAGGGCCAATAAATTAGAATAAGAAGGGGAACCACACAGCCCCCCTTCTTAAAAAATTAAAATAAATAAAAGACTGGCATCGTGCCGGAGGCCATGCCCCCTCATTGCAGCACTCTGCAAACGCGCCCCCAACAGGCATCTCCAGTATGCGCCAGGGAGCTGCGCTGCAGACAGGTGTTCTGAGGCCAAGCCCCTTTTTACACCTCTCTGCAACGCAGCTCTGTGGCGCTTACTGGAGGTACCTAGTGGTCTAGTTTGACCCTAGGGACCCTTAGGATTCAAGGGGACTTAATCTCTCAACTTAGAACAGCCACAGGGCGCGTTTAGACAGTGGTGAAGGGAGGGGACGGGGCCTGAGGTGACGTGTGCAAACACGCACTATGGCACGTTTCAAATTGGGGATATAATTTCCCTTCAATACTGAGGGCCCCTTGGGGCTAACTAGCCCACCAAGTGCTTCCAGTAAGCGCCACTGAGCTGCATTGCAGAGAGGTGGTCCAGGCCGTGCCACTTTTTACACCTCTCTGCAACGCAGCTCTGTGGCACTTACTGGAGGTACCTAGTGGGCTAGTTGGACCCTAGGGACCCTCAGGATTCAAATGAACTTAATCTCCCAACTAAAAACGGACACAGGGCGTGTTTACACAGTGGTGAAGGGAGGGGACGGGGCCTGAGTTAACGTGTGCAAAAATGCCATGTGGCCTGTTTTAAGAGGTAGTTTTAATCCCCATGCCCTATTATATACTAGGGGCTTACAGAGGAGGTCATGCTAATCACAGGGGGACCCCAACGCATAATGTTCCCTAGTGTATGTAGGTGTTTTCACTGTATTCTAAGTGTCTTTTAACATAGCACTGGCTCTAGGACTGGTTAGTCAGACTCAGTTACCACCAGTATCCGCTTGAAAAAGTTGAGGGTACAGGATGATTTTGCAACAAGGCTTCTTTCTGCTCTTCTTTTTGTTCTTTCTGCACGTTATCCTTCTTCCTGCACTTATCTTCGTATTTGAGGACTTCTGTTGCTTCTTTCTGCACTTCTTTTGTTTCTTTCTGTGCATTTTTTCTTCTTTTTTCACATGTCCTATCTCTGTAGGCATAGTTAGAAATTAGCATTTAAAAAACCTTTGAAATTCACAGAAAAAAACATAGGTTTCAGGCACGTTATAGTTAGGAATTAGCATTTAAAAAACCTCAGAAATTCACTGAAAAAACCATAGGTTTCAGGGGTGTTATAGTTAGCTGGACTTTTCACTTGTACAAAACCATTGAAATTCCCCCGTTATAGTTAGTTCAGCTAACTATAACTCGCGCGCCCGCAATGCACTGCTGATGACGTCACATATTACATCACTCATGACATGGTCAGTGACATCACTCATGACATCACTGATGACATCTCAAATGACATCACTGATGACATCACTGATGACATCATCCTTGTGATAGAGTGGCAGACCACCTCTCACCCTAATATAACCTTTGATACACACATTCAAAAATAGAGACTAAAATTTTCAAAACAATGGACATACCAATACCAGTTACAACAACCTCTTCAGTAGTTCTAAGATCCACATACACATCCACTCATTCACCAACAGTCCTATACAGTCACTCATACATGTACTCACTCATCATATGTACTCATACACCTATACATCCTGTTACACAATGCCACTCATCCATAGAGTTACTCACACACATAGTCACTCATGCTAATAAAGAATCAAACATACATTTACTTGCATATACAGTTATACACACACCACCACACTTACTTCTACGGAAACTTACACATACTTAGTCTTTTAAACAATCACTTATAGAAACACATACTTATTCATACAGGAACTCTTTCAATCTCTCACTCTCACATATACTCACATATATACACCAATAGTCACATATACTAGTTTAAAACATATGTAGTTACTCATAAAGACACTATTGAGACAGTCATTCACTCACTAACACACCCATACACACACTCATCCACCCATACAGTCCTGCACACATGCTGTGTTCAACACATACAAACAGCGAGTCACTCATTCATGCACCTATGAACTACGTAATACCCCCCACCGAACCATGCAGACACTCAGACTGATACTCAAAAAACCAACTAATAACCTATATAGACACCCATGTAGCTACTCACCAACCCATGCAGCCACTTATACACAAAGTGAGAGACTGATACAGATATTTACATATTTAAACATTACTCACTAAGCCATGTATTCACTATGATACACTTAATCAGTCAGTTACACAATCAATTTTTCAAAAACAAATCATCCATTTAGACACTTATATAACCATTTATTCTTCCATCGACCTTGAGATATACATATATAAAACATATTTAATTTTCAGAAAAACACACATTCACTGGATGATGTCATCAGTGATGCCATCAGTGATGTAATTTGAGATGTCATCAGTGATGTCATGAGTGATGTCACTGACCATGTCATGAGTGATGTAATATGTGACGTCATCAGCAGTGCATTGCGGGCGCGCGAGTTATAGTTAGCTGAACTAACTATAACAGGGGAATTTCAATGGTTTTGTACAAGTGAAAAGTCCAGCTAACTATAACACCCCTGAAACCTATGGTTTTTTCAGTGAATGTATATATATATATATATATATATATATATATCCTGCTCCACTGCACCGATACACGAGTCACTCTTCGGGCGGGTGCCAAGATGCGGCAGTGCTCCGCATAATATGAACGCTTCACAATTCCCACAAGATATAAGGAAAGACAGCACTCACCGGACTTAATCACAGAAGTGATTTATTCGAAAGCCAAAAACAGACGCGTTTCGGAAAAGATCCTTCGTCAATGTTTACCAAAAGTGTTACGAGGCACCATTTTAAAGCGTTATACGTTTTCATGAAAACAAACAAGGGTTGGTGTTTCGCTAAATAGCGAGAGCCATTTTGGAACGATTCTCGTTACATTGTCAGATGCGAAGATTACAGCCAAAGCTCCTTATGAGTCAAAAGTTTTTAGTTAAAAACACATCCATTTATACTTTTTATATATTATTGCTGTTCTAATCTGTCATTTGACAATCATTGCAAAAAATCTCGCCGTGTATCGGCCTTACGCAACCTAATTTATCTTAGGTTGCGAGCATCCCCTGTCTGTTTCTTAATATTGCCGTGTATCGGCCCCCACTTTTAATGATAGATTCAAAACACTACAATCATTTGTTCATTAGAATCAATAGGTCAGTATCGGATCAATGGATAACAGCATAACCTTACTTACCTAGATGTACCGTCAATTCTTCTCCGCCATTTAGACCATTAGGAGATTTTGTCTGGAGGTCTATAATGTAACGAGATTCCAGTCCCCTTAACTTCAACACTCTATCCCCTCCTCTCACATTTGGCGGTACATGGTCAATACCAAAATATTGGAGCAAATCTCTGTCACTTTTATGTTTGATAGCAAAGTGTCACGCTACAGGATAATTAAAATCCCTTTTAGCAATGGCCCACATGTGTTCCAGTATTCTTATTTTAACACAGTGTATAGTGCTTCCTATATACATGAGTCCGCAAGGGCACTTTAGACAATACACTACATGTGTTGTTTGGCAGGTCATGAATTTAGTTATCTTTTTCTTTGTTTTTAGGCCTTTTATTTCATAGGTGAGTACCCTTTTACTAAAAGTGCATGCCTTGCATTTCCCACACGGGTAAAACCCTCTCATTTCATTAAGAGTTCCCTGTCTTGATTAAGTCCCGTGAGTGCTGTCTTTCCTTCTATCTTGTGGGAATTGTGAAGCGTTCATATATATATATATATATATATATATATATATATATATATATATATATATATATATATATATACATTTGTCCAGATTCGGTGTGCACTTCACACAGCAGGTGGCTCGGTGTCGAAGTCGGACTTAACCTCGTATTTAAATTATCCCTAAAAAAATCACCGCACTCCTCAAGTTTCAGTTTCTTAGCTTTAGTTATTTATTCAGCACAATAGCCACCATCCTCACCACCAATGTTTCAACCAAGAAATGGTCTTGTTCATGGTTTACTCCTGAACAGATATCTTAAGTCTGTCTTAAGTCTGTCCTACACTTTTGGTATTCACAGAAGGCATTTAGTAGTAGTAAAGTTAGGATTTTGTCTTAAGTTTGACTTAAGTTTGACTTAAGTTTGACTTAAGACAGACTTAAGTCAGACTTAGGACAGACTCAAAACAGACTTAAGACAGACTTAAGACAGTCTTAAGACAGACTTAAGACACACTTAGGACAGACTTAAGACAGACTTAAGACAGACTAAGACAGTCTTAAGACAGAATTAAGACAAAATCCTAACTTTACTACTACTAAATGCCTTCTGTGAATACCAAAAGTAGTAAGTTTAGGATTTTGTCTTAAGTTAGTTCTGTGAATCGGGCCCAGTGTATCTGTTTACTTTCACTTTCTTTCTTGCCAGAGAACTGGAGTTCGAGAAGCCTGGCCTACTTTTCAAATAAAATTGTCTAGGTTCCAAACTCCCAGCATGCAAAATGCTGTTGGCTATAAAGTCTTCTGATTGAAGGTTTCATGCGTAAAAAAGGCCTTCTAAATAATGACTGAAACCTAGCAAAGTCTTGTTTTACCTTTTAAACGCTATATTTTATTCTTTTGCTAAAACGCTTTTGTATTCATTAATCTATTAAACATTAAAACCTGCACAATACAGTTTTCCACACGATCATGGATAGACAGCCCATTGCCAAGAATAAGGGGCATTGTTGGCACATTTTGTCAAGCAGTGAGAGCTATAGAAGACACAGCTGCCTCAGTCCCACTGCCAGTGACTTCAGCTGAGTGCTCCTGGATCCCCTGGCTCTGGGGCACAATGCACAAGGGTATACCTAGACCAAAAGTCTTTGGACAGAACGATACTACTCGCAACTTACCTTTGTATATACTGAAAGTCGTAAACTTAAACCTTTGGTCTAAGTTTACCTTTGTGATGCTTTTATCTAATGGGTCCACCTGTTCTATTTTGCGACCTATGCTAGGGTGCGCTCTGGAGGAGTGGTCTCCACGCCACCACCTGTTCTATTTTGCACCCTATGCTAGGGTGCGCTCTGGAGGAGTGGTCTCCACGCCAATACGTCTAACAAAGGGCACCCGTCAAGGATGCCTCCTGTCACCGCTCTTGTTCGTGGTTGCCATGGAACTGCTAGCGGAGAAACTACGCCGTGCACTGCATCCATGGGATATATCCTTGGGAGACACCAACCACATGGTTTCTCTTTATGCGGATGACACCTTGATCTATCTCAACAGCTGCCCTACATGGCACCCATCCTGTGGAAGGTTATGTAGATGTTTGGAGATGTCTCAGGCCTACGTACTAATCCTCATAAGTCCAAATTGTTTCACCTTGGGAAACTAGTTGAGGTGCCGGTGGACGAGCTGCCGAGGGTGGGGATTCCTTGGGTGACATCTGATGTCTGTTACTTGGGAGTTCCCCTGGCCCATACTGCCAGACATATCTTGCTCTTAATATTGGAGGAGTGGTGTAGGGGATAAGCGCCACAATGATATTCTGAGGTAACTGCCTTTATCACTTATGGGCATGATCGCAATTGTGAAAATGATGATATTGACGCTTTGTCTTTATGCCTTCCAGACCCCTTTTTACACAAGTCCTAGGAATTATTTTCAAACATTGGATAGTCTCATAGGAGACTTATTATGAGGTTCCAAGCACAGAAAGGTTACATAGACAACTTTGCAGAGATCATGTGATAGAGGAGGTCTAGAGGTTCCTCATTTGGAACTATATTACATGAAGGCTGAACTGCAAGAAGCAGTCCATTGGCTTGATGAGGCCAACAACACAGAGAAACAGCTCTTATTGGGTACACATGAGGGATAGTCTTTACTGGCCCTCCTGATGTCGGGTCTCAGTGTTCTCTCATCATTCGCCTATGTCAAACGACAGGTCAGGGCTGTGTGGGAGGGTGTTGTATGGCGGGTTATCCGATTATTATTATTATTATTATGTGTTCTTATATAGCGCTCAACTTACCCTTGGGCATCTTGGCGCTTGCATTGGGAACCCGTCCTGGTTTTTCCCTGTGAGATGACCCGTACTGGGCATCCCCAAGGTGAAAGCCAGGCATCCCGCCGCGGGGGGGCCGTTGTGGAGATTAAGCAAGCTTGTTGCCCAGAGCTGCATAGTGTGAACTCATGCTTAGAGTGGGCACCGAAGCGAGAATTATCGAGTCCGTGGACAATTGGGCTCCGGACCCTGCCGCGTCGGGAATTGAACCCTGGTCCCGGGTCTGACCTCTGCTTCAGGGTATGCCTCCTCTAACCAGTGAGCTACACTTCTCCACTGAGGAGACTGCAGTACATGAGGAAATTAGGAAACTTCATAACAAATAAATCTCCCAAGATGGCCACCGGAGACAAAAGAGCCCAAATGTAGCCCAAAATCACCCAGCTGTAGCCCAAATATAGCCCAATGACAGAAGTGTGCAAAACACTTATTATTTTGTGTTTTTGCAGTGTTATATAGTGCAGACTTGTCAGGTATTGGAGTGCTTTACATGAGCATTGGTTACATCACACAAGAACAAATTCATTTTGGTTGTAGACATGGGGAGACTAAGTGATTTGACCAGAATCACAGAATGTCGAGCTGAAGCAGAAACTTCAACCTGGTTCCCCAGTTGCAAAGTCTGCAGTTCTGGAAGTAACACCACATCCTCTCCCCTAAGTGCAACATTTAATCAAGTGGTCAACAGGATAAAAAACATAAAGATAACAAATAATTTAAAAGTGCTTTGTCGCTATTTGAAAACTCAGAAAATATGTCCTTATTGTAGTCTTTTAGAGCACTAACCATAATTTTGATGCCAATAAGACCGTCTCATATATGTAATTTCTAAAGGAAATGCTCTAGGTATTACCGTTTTGATTACATCAAGATGATGTCAGGCGTTCCACACTTTTGTAATAAATATAGAATGTTAGCAATCTAGTTGTTCATTAGGATACTGTTGAGAGGCAGAGGCCAGGGGCACGGACTCTGAAAATTGAAGGCAGGTAGGAGGGTGCAAAGGCAACAATTTAACCACACTGAGCAGGCAGGAAGGGCCGTGGAAGCACAACAGACTATGGAGGGCAGTGGAAAGGGGGGCAGGGGCAACAAACCAACAATACAGGACTTGCAAGAGAAGCTGTGGCAATGTAATAGACCATTGTGGGCAGAAGGAAGAGGCAATGGTAGTACAACCATACATGCCAACAGACCCGATTCAGCCAGGAAACGTCCAATGTTTTTAAGCTCAAATGGGCTTTATTTGATCTGTCTCCTGTCTACAATCTCCTCTTTTTCAATGTAACTCAAAGGGGAAAATCAATACCCCAGTTGTTTTTCAAAATCTCCCTCTTACCAAGTTCAAAATGTTCGCAAGTATGGTACACTGGATCATGGAAGGAAATGGGATAGGGACATGGACTTGGATAACAGAGGACAGGAGTGACATGGAGAGGTGCACCAAACTGACCCTGCAAGGCAGGCATCAGGGTTTGCAGCAGCACAATACACCACACAGGGCATGCAGGACGGGAGTGCAGCACAACAATCCATAGAAAGCAAGAGGGAGGGGACAGGACCATGCACATGGACAACAGAGAACAGTGGGGCAAGAGGCAATGGTAGCTAGCTGACCATAATGGACAGACAGGAGAGAAAGCTGCAGCATAACAGACCATAAAGGGCAGGAGGGACGGATCAGGGGCATTACAATGGAACAGACAAGCCAGGAGGGAGGGAGTAGGGGTCTGCACATGTAAACAGAGGGCTGGGGGCAAGGGGGCAGGGCAGGAGCAGCAAGATAGCCATGGAGGTCAGGCAGGATGGGCACTAGAAGCAAGACACACCATGAAGAGCAACAGTGAGACTGTGATGGCATACACACAGACCATGGAGGGAAGGTGGGAGGGGGCAGGGGCAGCTAACTGACCCCACAGGGAAGGTGGGAGGGGCCATGGCAGCACAGACAACCATGCATGGCAAGTGGGAGGGTTAGTGGCAGCACAATGGCTATGATGGGCAAGAAGGAGGGTGCAGGGGCATGCACAAAGGACGATGAAGGATAGAAGGGAGGGTCAGGACCTGTGCACAGACAAGAAAGTTCAGGGGAAGGGGCCTCACAACAGACCACACGGGGCAGGCAGGAGGGGCAGTTGCAGCACAACAGACCAGGGAGGGCAGAAGGGTGTGGCAGTACAATGGACCATGTAGGACAGGAGGAAGAGGATAGGGGCATGGCATGTGGACAGGCAGGGTGGAGGTGGCAGGGACAGGTTACAGTCATCTGACAATGCTAGGCAGGTGGGAGGGGAGTGGCAGCTCAACAGAACACTCAGAGTAGATAGGAGTGGCAGGTCCACGGGACATGGTGGGCAAAAAGGATGGAGCAGGGGCATGCACAAAGACATCGGAGGGCAGGGGGAAGGAGAATAGGGGCAGCAAGCTAAGCACAGAGTTTAAGCAGGAGGTCAATGATGGGGCATAGAATTGGGCAATGGAGGGCAGGAGGAGTGGACTGGTACATCATACTAAATTGAGGGCAGTGGCAGCACATCAGACCATGCATGGCAGGAGGGAGGAGGCTAGTCCATGGATTCACACAACAGAGGATAGGGAGGAGGGGGATGGGGCACCAAGCTAACTGTTCAGAGAAGGCGGGTATTAGGAACTTTATTGTTTTTAAAACATTGTGTCTGTGCGAACTACTTAAAATATGAACAAGTATGCAGCATAATCTCACTTTTATTCAGGAAGAAGAGGACGTTTGTGACTGTGACTCCGGGCTCCCTTGGCAGAAACACCCCCTGACCCTCCACCCCCTATCGCAAAATGTAATGCCCGTGAAAAGGGTAGGTGAACACAGTGTTATATAGAACATAGTCCTGAGAGCACGATTGAAAATGAAAACTAGATATAGTGTATGGTATAAACTATACACCAAAAAGTGTGATATAAGATGAACCGGGCGTGAAATATAATATGCAATACATTGTGCGCAATGACAGATTCATTGGAGAGCGCGAGATAGCACAGGGACTAGCGCGTGCTATGCGATCTGCGCCTTGGAGTGTAATATGCACAGGGCAGTGTTGTGTAACCTAACTAGTCTCTAAAGTTGTAATATAAAATATGTGCTGGGGAGTGTAACGTTGCATATGCACTGTGACAAAGATATGGATCCCAGATTGTAATATGTATGGCATAGCACTGTGCGTTATAACATAAGCATCGATGAAGGCACGTTAGATGGGGCAATATAACCTGTGCGAAGACAAGTGTGGCATGACATATTCACGGGGTGGTGTTACAGTGCACATGGGCTAGAGAGTGTCATAGCATATGCACTAGCTAGTGGAATACAACACAGAGGTGTGTGGCACTCGGCAGGCAATGGTGGGTGTAACACAGCATTGGGCTCTGTCAGGAGCGCGCTGTGACTCTCAAGTGATGTTCGTCCCCTTTCCAGAGAGTAAAATAAAAAGTATTACACATCCGGCAGTGGATGTGTGTTTTATTAACCGTGAGGGGGGTTTCTTGCATAGTTTTGGTCGAATCTTTTCGAATCCCCTTTGAATGGCTTGGTGTGCATGTGTATTAAATGTGCCCGTCAATAGCTACCCATGTTTGTATAAATAAACGACAAGGGTGTCTACCGGGATTAGGCACGGTAGGGCATCAGACATGTCAGAGCTTCACTAGTGGTGTAAATACATTCCACATGGATTCATTGCATGCATAGTCGCCTTTTAATGAATATCACACAAATCGTCATGGTGATAGGTACGTACGGTTTGTCCAGCATGTCCTAGGTGTGTCTATAAATATATTTTTTTTAAAAATAATAAAAAACAGTGGCTGGCCCTGGGGATTGGGGTCAAAAAAATATAATTAGGAGACAGGCCCTGGGGGATGGGGTCATCAGGGCCAATAAATTAGAATAAGAAGGGGAACCACACAGCCCCCCTTCTTAAAAAATTAAAATAAATAAAAGACTGGCATCGTGCCGGAGGCCATGCCCCCTCCGTGCAGCACTCTGCAAACGCGCCCCCAACAGGCATCTCCAGTATGCGCCAGGGAGCTGCGCTGCAGACAGGTGTTCTGAGGCCAAGCCCCTTTTTACACCTCTCTGCAACGCAGCTCTGTGGCGCTTACTGGAGGTACCTAGTGGTCTAGTTTGACCCTAGGGACCCTTAGGATTCAAGGGGACTTAATCTCTCAACTTAGAACAGCCACAGGGCGCGTTTAGACAGTGGTGAAGGGAGGGGACGGGGCCTGAGGTGACGTGTGCAAACACGCACTATGGCACGTTTTAAATTGGGGATATAATTTCCCTGCAATACTGAGGGCCCCTTGGGGCTAACTAGCCCACCAAGTGCTTCCAGTAAGCTCCACTGAGCTGCATTGCAGAGAGGTGGTCCAGGCCGTGCCACTTTTTACACCTCTCTGCAACGCAGCTCTGTGGCACTTACTGGAGGTACCTAGTGGGCTAGTTGGACCCTAGAGACCCTCAGGATTCAAATGAACTTAATCTCCCAACTAAAAACGGACACAGGGCGTGTTTACACAGTGGTGAAGGGAGGGGACGGGGCCTGAGTTAAAATGCCCTGTGGCCTGTTTTAAGAGGTAGTTTTAATCCCCATGCCCTATTATATACTAGGGGCTTACAGAGGAGGTCATGCTAATCACAGGGGGACCCCAACGCATAATGTTCCCTAGTGTATGTAGGTGTTTTCACTGTATTCTAAGTGTCTTTTAACATAGCACTGGCTCTAGGACTGGTTAGTCAGACTCAGTTACCACCAGTATCCGCTTGAAAAAGTTGAGGGTACAGGATGATTTTGCAACAAGGCTTCTTTCTGCTCTTCTTTTTGTTCTTTCTGCACGTTATCCTTCTTCCTGCACTTATCTTCGTATTTGAGGACTTCTGTTGCTTCTTTCTGCACTTCTTTTGTTTCTTTCTGTGCATTTTTTCTTCTTTTTTCACATGTCCTATCTCTGTAGGCATAGTTAGAAATTAGCATTTAAAAAACCTTTGAAATTCACAGAAAAAAACATAGGTTTCAGGCACGTTATAGTTAGGAATTAGCATTTAAAAAACCTCAGAAATTCACTGAAAAAACCATAGGTTTCAGGGGTGTTATAGTTAGCTGGACTTTTCACTTGTACAAAACCATTGAAATTCCCCCGTTATAGTTAGTTCAGCTAACTATAACTCGCGCGCCCGCAATGCACTGCTGATGACGTCACATATTACATCACTCATGACATGGTCAGTGACATCACTCATGACATCACTGATGACATCTCAAATGACATCACTGATGACATCACTGATGACATCATCCTTGTGATAGAGTGGCAGACCTCCTCTCACCCTAATATAACCTTTGATACACACATTCAAAAATAGAGACTAAAATTTTCAAAACAATGGACATACCAATACCAGTTACAACAACCTCTTCAGTAGTTCTAAGATCCACATACACATCCACTCATTCACCAACAGTCCTATACAGTCACTCATACATGTACTCACTCATCATATGTACTCATACACCTATACATCCTGTTACACAATGCCACTCATCCATAGAGTTACTCACACACATAGTCACTCATGCTAATAAAGAATCAAACATACACTTACTTGCATATACAGTTATACACACACCACCACACTTACTTCTACGGAAACTTACACATACTTAGTCTTTTAAACAATCGCTTATAGAAACACATACTTATTCATACAGGAACTCTTTCAATCTCTCACTCTCACATATACTCACATATATACACCAATAGTCACATATATTAGTTTAAAACATATGTAGTTACTCATAAAGACACTATTGAGACAGTCATTCACTCACTAACACACCCATACACACACTCATCCACCCATACAGTCCTGCACACATGCTGTGTTCAACACATACAAACAGTGAGTCACTCATTCATGCACCTATGAACTACGTAATACCCCCCACCGAACCATGCAGACACTCAGACTGATACTCAAAAAACCAACTAATAACCTATATAGACACCCATGTAGCTACTCACCAACCCATGCAGCCACTTATACACAAAGTGAGAGACTGATACAGATATTTACATATTTAAACATTACTCACTAAGCCATGTATTCACTATGATACACTTAATCAGTCAGTTACACAATCAATTTTTCAAAAACAAATCATCCATTTAGACACTTATATAACCATTTATTCTTCCATCGACCTTGAGATATACATATATAAAACATATTTAATTTTCAGAAAAACACACATTCACTGGATGATGTCATCAGTGATGTCATCAGTGATGTCATTTGAGATGTCATCAGTGATGTCATGAGTGATGTCACTGACCATGTCATGAGTGATGTAATATGTGACGTCATCAGCAGTGCATTGCGGGCGCGCGAGTTATAGTTAGCTGAACTAACTATAACAGGGGAATTTCAATGGTTTTGTACAAGTGAAAAGTCCAGCTAACTATAACACCCCTGAAACCTATGGTTTTTTCAGTGAATGTATATAAATATATATATATATATATATCCTGCTCCACTGCACCGATACACGAGTCACTCTTCGGGCGGGTGCCAAGATGCGGCAGTGCTCCGCATAATATGAACGCTTCACAATTCCCACAAGATATAAGGAAAGACAGCACTCACCGGACTTAATCACAGAAGTGATTTATTCGAAAGCCAAAAACAGACGCGTTTCGGAAAAGATCCTTCGTCAATGTTTACCAAAAGTGTTACGAGGCACCATTTTAAAGCGTTATACGTTTTCATGAAAACAAACAAGGGTTGGTGTTTCGCTAAATAGCGAGAGCCATTTTGGAACGATTCTCGTTACATTGTCAGATGCGAAGATTACAGCCAAAGCTCCTTATGAGTCAAAAGTTTTTAGTTAAAAACACATCCATTTATACTTTTTATATATTATTGCTGTTCTAATCTGTCATTTGACAATCATTGCAAAAAATCTCGCCGTGTATCGGCCTTACGCAACCTAATTTATCTTAGGTTGCGAGCATCCCCTGTCTGTTTCTTAATATTGCCGTGTATCGGCCCCCACTTTTAATGATAGATTCAAAACACTACAATCATTTGTTCATTAGAATCAATAGGTCAGTATCGGATCAATGGATAACAGCATAACCTTACTTACCTAGATGTACCGTCAATTCTTCTCCGCCATTTAGACCATTAGGAGATTTTGTCTGGAGGTCTATAATGTAACGAGATTCCAGTCCCCTTAACTTCAACACTCTATCCCCTCCTCTCACATTTGGCGGTACATGGTCAATACCAAAATATTGGAGCAAATCTCTGTCACTTTTATGTTTGATAGCAAAGTGTCGCGCTACAGGATAATTAAAATCCCTTTTAGCAATGGCCCACATGTGTTCCAGTATTCTTATTTTAACACAGTGTATAGTGCTTCCTATATACATGAGTCCGCAAGGGCACTTTAGACAATACACTACATGTGTTGTTTGGCAGGTCATGAATTTAGTTATCTTTTTCTTTGTTTTTAGGCCTTTTATTTCATAGGTGAGTACCCTTTTACTAAAAGTGCATGCCTTGCATTTCCCACACGGGTAAAACCCTCTCATTTCATTAAGAGTTCCCTGTCTTGATTAAGTCCCGTGAGTGCTGTCTTTCCTTCTATCTTGTGGGAATTGTGAAGCGTTCATATATATATATATATATATATATATATATATATATATATATATATATACATTTGTCCAGATTCGGTGTGCACTTCACACAGCAGGTGGCTCGGTGTCGAAGTCGGACTTAACCTCGTATTTAAATTATCCCTACAAAAATCACCGCACTCCTCAAGTTTCAGTTTCTTAGCTTTAGTTATTTATTCAGCACAATAGCCACCATCCTCACCACCAATGTTTCAACCAAGAAATGGTCTTGTTCATGGTTTACTCCTGAACAGATATCTTAAGTCTGTCTTAAGTCTGTCCTACACTTTTGGTATTCACAGAAGGCATTTAGTAGTAGTAAAGTTAGGATTTTGTCTTAAGTTTGACTTAAGTTTGACTTAAGTTTGACTTAAGAGAGACTTAAGACAGACTTAGGACAGACTCAAAACAGACTTAAGACAGACTTAAGACAGTCTTAAGACAGACTTAAGACACACTTAGGACAGACTTAAGACAGACTTAAGACAGACTAAGACAGTCTTAAGACAGAATTAAGACAAAATCCTAACTTTACTACTACTAAATGCCTTCTGTGAATACCAAAAGTAGTAAGTTTAGGATTTTGTCTTAAGTTAGTTCTGTGAATCGGGCCCAGTGTATCTGTTTACTTTCACTTTCTTTCTTGCCAGAGAACTGGAGTTCGAGAAGCCTGGCCTACTTTTCAAATAAAATTGTCTAAGTTCCAAACTCCCAGCATGCAAAATGCTGTTGGCTATAAAGTCTTCTGATTGAAGGTTTCATGCGTAAAAAAGGCCTTCTAAATAATTACTGAAACCTAGCAAAGTCTTGTTTTACCTTTTAAACGCTATATTTTATTCTTTTGCTAAAACGCTTTTGTATTCATTAATCTATTAAACATTAAAACCTGCACAATACAGTTTTCCACACGATCATGGATAGACAGCCCATTGCCAAGAATAAGGGGCATTGTTGGCACATTTTGTCAAGCAGTGAGAGCTATAGAAGACACAGCTGCCTCAGTCCCACTGCCAGTGACTTCAGCTGAGTGCTCCTGGATCCCCTGGCTCTGGGGCACAATCCACAAGGGTGTACCTAGACCAAAAGTCTTTGGACAGAACGATACTACTCGCAACTTACCTTTGTATATACTGAAAGTCGTAAACTTAAACCTTTGGTCTAAGTTTACCTTTGTGATGCTTTTATCTAATGCGTCCACCTGTTCTATTTTGCGACCTATGCTAGGGTGCGCTCTGGAGGAGTGGTCTCCACGCCACCACCTGTTCTATTTTGCACCCTATGCTAGGGTGCGCTCTGGAGGAGTGGTCTCCACGCCAATACGTCTAACAAAGGGCACCCGTCAAGGATGCCTCCTGTCACCGCTCTTGTTCGTGGTTGCCATGGAACTGCTAGCGGAGAAACTACGCCGTGCACTGCATCCATGGGATATATCCTTGGGAGACACCAACCACATGGTTTCTCTTTATGCGGATGACACCTTGATCTATCTCAACAGCTGCCCTACATGGCACCCATCCTGTGGAAGGTTATGTAGATGTTTGGAGATGTCTCAGGCCTACGTACTAATCCTCATAAGTCCAAATTGTTTCACCTTGGGAAACTAGTTGAGGTGCCGGTGGACGAGCTGCCGAGGGTGGGGATTCCTTGGGTGACATCTGATGTCTGTTACTTGGGAGTTCCCCTGGCCCATACTGCCAGACATATCTTGCTCTTAATATTGGAGGAGTGGTGTAGGGGATAAGCGCCACAATGATATTCTGAGGTAACTGCCTTTATCACTTATGGGCATGATCGCAATTGTGAAAATGATGATATTGACGCTTTGTCTTTATGCCTTCCAGACCCCTTTTTACACAAGTCCTAGGAATTATTTTCAAACATTGGATAGTCTCATAGGAGACTTATTATGAGGTTCCAAGCACAGAAAGGTTACATAGACAACTTTGCAGAGATCATGTGATAGAGGAGGTCTAGAGGTTCCTCATTTGGAACTATATTACATGAAGGCTGAACTGCAAGAAGCAGTCCATTGGCTTGATGAGGCCAACAACACAGAGAAACAGCTCTTATTGGGTACACATGAGGGATAGTCTTTACTGGCCCTCCTGATGTCGGGTCTCAGTGTTCTCTCATCATTCGCCTATGTCAAACGACAGGTCAGGGCTGTGTGGGAGGGTGTTGTATGGCGGGTTATCCGATGAGCTCCGTACGCGCCGGATGTGCCTTTGGGGTGATCATGCCTTTCTTGAGTATAGCTGAATCTATGTCAATAAGGCAATGGAGAGATGGGGGCTGTCATTTTATGGGGGATCTCTATGTTGAACAATGATTATACAGGAGGAAGCGCTACCTTCTTTCTCACTGGGATCTGAGCAATATTTACAATACACGACAGTACCCAGTACAGCTAGGGAGATGTGGTCGTCCTTTCCTGAGGAACTGACAAGTTCCAGCACTCTAGTGGCCCTGCTAGCGATGGCCCAGGACCGTTGTATAACATTCCATCTTTATCAGGTCCTTAGAGATGATTACCCGCAGGTGGACCTCTGTATCCAATTTAAATGGGACACTCTTTTGGAGCAACCCTTGTTGGCCAGGGAATGGGTGAAGGTTCATGAGGGAGCCTGAATAATTAGCTCCAAGGTGCGTTTTAAATTACTACAATGTAATATCGTTCATCTAGCACATCTCACCGCATGGACACTGCATGCTACTTATGGTACCACTTGGATGGTTGTGTGCATTGTGGGGATCCAGTGGTGAACTTTCTACATGGCGGGTACCCATACCACCCTTGCCTGTTACTGGCAGACTGTTCATGCTCAGCTTAGGAGGGGACGAAAGGCTGGGATGTCCCATTGGAAATACAGCCAATAATACTGGGGTTACATGAAAGTTGAGTAGAAAACGTATTGTTTTGGGATTGATCCTGGCCAAAAGATTAACTGCTATAGCATGGCTTAGCCTCCCCCACCACTCTGGCATGGTTGAAGGATGTTTGTGAGTGGGCGACTGTGGGGGGAGGGGTGCGGATGCACCATGTACGTAAAGATGAGAAACTTGAAGACGATCTGACGGTCTCGTAATTAACAGTGTTTGATCTGTGTAACACGATTGTGTGGTCACTTTCCTCTCATCCAGCTGAATATATGTGGGAAGAATACAGATATGAGCACCGATTCTTGGATTCAGGGGCAGGTTGTTGGGGGCGGGGTTTCGATTGTTCCTGTTTTGATTTAGGAGGGACACAGACTGCAAATTGTGCTACTTTCATTTCTATTGGACTGATTTTTTTTTGGGATGTGGTTGAGTTCTAAGACTTTACAAGATGTTCACTCTATTCTTTTTTTCTGGGGCAAATTTAATTTTGTTATCCGCATCTTTGTCTATGGATCCCATTCATTATTCCCACATGAGCGACAGTTTGTTTGTTATCTATTTGAGAGCTGATGGGGATAATGGGACATTGAAATTCTGTAGGAGACTCCTTATAGTATGCTATGGCTGTGTTATATCCATAAAATCAATAAAGATTTATTGAGAAAAAAAAAGGTTTACCTTTGTGAATCGGACTCTTGGTCGCTATGTCCTCTGATAGCTTCTTCCCCACTGTTGTTCTCACTCTAAATGCTATCTTCATCAAACCGGATTTCGCTGCATGCATGCCATGCTGGAGACTCTGCATGTCTATTGTCCACAGATCGTCATCCTTGATTGCACAAAGACTTGTGGTCTTACAAGTGGTCCAGCCCTTCCCGCCACATCTGGTGTGCTGTGTGCATACAGGTCCAGGGAGAACTCAATAAATATAAAAACAAGACAAAGAGCATACTGCTCTCAAACTGCCAGCATTGTGTGGGTGATGGTCAGAATACCCTTCCAGTGAACACTCACAAAGCAGTTGGAAATTAATGCTGAGGTTTTTAAAGAGTTAACACAAACTGTGCAATCTCAGGGTCAGGAGAGACTTCTCAGTCTGCCAGGATGACTCTGTTAAGGGTGACATACTCAACAAGGAAATCTTTTCATGCCTCACCCAGTTTGTCTTTGACTAGGTACTAGTCAGGCAACATTACAGGACTCTGAGATCTCGGATATTTCAGGAGTACTAAACGCTATCTCTCACATCCTTAGAAGAGCATAAACACTGACAACCCCAATACCGCTGCCATTGATGTGCTAATGCCGGCAAACAACATCTCTGAATGTCTGTGTGTGCACGAATTCGCACATTAAAGCCAGACCTATTGACTTGGCCAATGCTTGTTCTATATGTAGTGCTTCTGTAGTTTTTTTCAAGCAACATGTAACTGTTGTCTGGTGATTACTGTGCACTGGACTCCCTCTAGGTGTCTGGATTAGTTCAAGTTGTGGGTATATATTCATGATGGGATACACTTGAGAGTTCTAGAATTGAGACTGACAGTAGTTGGAGATTCTCACAGTGCCTGCAAGTGGCTCATAAGGTGTGCAAACTATATGCTGATCCAGTTCCTAATATGGCCTCCCTGCTGAGCACACAGGTCAATGGTCACACATGTGCCAATAGTAATTACCATTTGATACGGCAATGTAAAAAAGGTATACACAGCAGTTAAAAAATTGACAGCTGTGAAGTAAAAGTAAATACAGTTTTCACAGGTGAGGAAAGTGGGTGGGTATGGAACAGCATGTATGTGAGAGTGAGTAATGGGTGAGTGAGAATGTACGACCATTTTTGCATGTGTAAACGGGTTTGCAAACTTGTTTGCGCATGCAAAAACAGCATGGGAAATGTACAAACCCTATTTTGTGAGTCGCAATTTTTGCGACTCGCAAAATAGGGTTTTGCGACTTGTTATTAGGAAGGGGCATTCCCTTTCGAATAGCAAGCGCAACCCTGTGTAAGAATGTTTTGCGCCCGTAATTGTAGGTGCAAAAACACTCGCAAATTACCACCTCCTTCAAGAGGGTGGTAATGGGGTTGCAAAAGGGAAGGAGTCCCCAGGAGACCCTTTCTCCTTTGCAAATTCAGGGGAAAATATTATGAAATATTATAAAGGGCAGGCAGTGGTCCTAGGGACCACTACCTGCCCTTAAAAAATGAAACAAAAACGTTTCATTTTTTTCTTGTTTAAATGCATTCCGTTTTCCTTCAAGTCACACATGCACTCACACATCCACACAGTCACTCACACACCCACTCATAGACCCACAATACTACTCACACACCTATCCACAAGCCCATAGAGCCACTCACACACCTACTTACTGACCCAAACAGCCACTCACACACCCACAAACCACTCACACATTCACTCACAGCCCCATACAGCCACTCACACACCTACTCACAAACCCATACAGCCACTCACACACCCACTCGCGTACCTATGCAGCCACTGACACACTCACTCCCAAAGGTTACAGGTTATAGTTGTAAACGTTTTTTTTTTTAAAAAAAACTAGAAAATCACAAAAAAACAAAGGTTACAGGGATGTTATTGTTAAAAAATCACATTACATTTTTTTGTAAATTCACTTAAAAAAATAAAGGTTATGGGGATGTTACAGAAATTCAATGAAAAATCAATGGTTACAGGGACGTTAAAGTTCGGTAACAAAATTACAGAAAAATGTAGAAAATCACTGGAAAAATAAAGGTCACAGGGACATTTTAGTTAGTAAATAGTTTTTTAAAAAACCTTAAAAATTCACTAAAAAACATCACTAATGACATCATCCTTGGAACCAAACACACATCCACTCACATACCCAAACAACCACTGAAACACCCACTTACAGACCTATACAATCACTCACACACCCTGTCACACACCCATGCAACCACTGAAACACCCACTTACAGACCCTTTCAACCACTCTCCCACCCACTCACAAACTCATACAATCACTCACATACCCACACAGAGATCCAGACAACCACTCACATACCCATACAATCACTCACACATCTACACAACCACTCATAAACCCACAAACTACTCACAGACCCATACAAGCAGTCTTGCACCCACTTGCTGTAGTGCCAGAGGCACTCCCATGTATTGGGACCATGTGATGACCTTTGACTACCAGTATTTTAATTGACTTTAGGTGTTTTCTTAAATGTACAACATAATTTTTCTTACATGTGCACTTTTTCTTGAAGATTTCTTTAGTGTCTCCTTGTAGTTGCAGAGGGGGAGTGTTCGCTTCTTACAGCCTTGCCAGGAACAGAACATGTGGGATGTGCATTTGAAAGCATGAGAGAGAGAGGTGTGGAATGTACTTCTTGGTCTTGGAGTGTAGTGTTATATAAGCAGTGGTGCTCAAATGTGCATTATGTTGTACATTGGGAGATAAAGTGTGTAGTGCTATAGATAGTGGTGCGCAAATGTGCATTGTGCTGTACATTGGGAAGTATTATGAAGGTCTTACTATTGGCTGTGACATGCCCTCATGCCATCATGAATTTAGACACTGTCTAGCATGAGCTTTGCACACACAGTCAGGCCCACAGATCAATCAATTTGTTTAGGCTATCCACGTTCATAGTTGTTTTCTGTACTTTTGGAGACTTTCGGAAGCTTCACTGAGATAATGTGTGGGATGCGTGCTTGGTACATTTCAGAGCAGAGATTGTTGTTGCCAGGGAAATGTGTGGAATGTACAGCTTTGTCTCAGAGACAAAATACAGGGGCCTAACTACATTCTGTCTTGACCTTGACACAGACCAGTACGGTCAGCTCAGTTTTTCATAACAGAAGAAAGGGGGAGAAGGTTTCTAGAACCATCTTCTCAGGTTGAGTAAAAGGTATTAAATGCGGGCAATCTTGACACCCAGACGGGACCTCGCTTGTGGTGCAAAGCCACTCAGATGACATATGTTAGAAATAATATCACTTATTAGTAGTAAATAAGACTAGTAATTTAACGTATGCTGTAGGGAAGTATATATCTTTAAGTCTATGAAAGGTTTGCGAAACACTTACAATCACTGATGTCATCAGTGATGTCGGCTGTGATGTCATTTTAGATATCAGTGATGTCACGGACTATGTCATGAGTGGTGTAATATGTGAGGTCATAAGAAGTGCATTGGGGCTTAAGTTATAGTTATCTCAGGTAACTATAACTGCTGAATTTCAATGGTTTTGTACAAGTGAAATCTGAGCCTAACTATAACGCCACTGTAACCTTTGTTTTTTCAGGGTATACACACACACACACACACACACATATATATATATATCACTAAAAAAAACATAGGTTTCAGGGGCGTTATAGTTAGCTGGACATTTCCCTTGTACAAAACCCTAGGAATTCCCCTGTTATAGTTAGTTCAGCTAACTATAACTCACGCCCCCGCAATGCACTGCTGATGACGTCACATATTACATCACTCATGACATGGTCAGTGACATCACTGATGACATCACTGATGACATATCAAATGACATCACTGATGACATCACTGATGACATCATCCAGTGAATGTGTGTTTTTCTGAAAAGTTTAAATACGTTTTATTTATTTATAGTGAAAGGCCTATGGAAGAATGAGTGGGTGTATAAGTGTGTGAATGGGTGATTTTCTAGGTGCGTAACTGACTCTATAAGTGAGTCATTAAATGTATCTTACTGCAGACTAGTGACTAAACTGTGTGAATGTCTGTATGTGTCTGTGTGTTGGTTTATAAGTGGCTGCATGGTTTTGTGAATAGCTATATGAGTGTCTATATGGGTTATTGAACAGTTGTCTGAGTATCTGTATGGGTGCCTGAGTGTTTGTGTGGGTAGGGTGTGTGTGACTCTGCGCATAGATGTCTGAGTGGGTGATTCAGTGGGTGCATGGTTTTAAGAGTGCATGTGTGATGGACTGTATGGTTGGGTGACTGTATGTAAGGGTGTGTTAGTGATTGAATGTATATCTCAGTTGTACATGTGTCAGTAACTACATATGTGAAACACAGTGTATATGTGTGTAAGAGTATATAACTATTTATATGTGAGAGTGTGTGATTTTGGGAGTGGCTGTATGGATGAGTGTGTCCTTGTATCAGTAATTGTATAAGAGCGTCAGAATTTGTTAATATTTTTATGAGTAAGTGAACTTGGGTGTATTTAACTGTATAGGTGAGTAAATTGGACTGTAATTAATTATTTGCATGACTAACTAGGTGTCAGTACCTCAATGGATGATTGGCGGTGTGTGAGTGTCTATATATGTGTTTAAATGCATATGATTGTCCTGTACTGAGTGACTGTAAGTATGAGTGACTGTACAGGTGAGTGAGTGGAGGTGTATGTAGAACCAAGAGTCAATGACTGGGTATGTAGTTATTGGTATTGGAGTATCTATGGTTTTCAAAATGGCCATCTAAAATTTTGAGTCAGTGTATCAAAGGTTATATGAGGGTGTGGCAACATGCACTAATTTATCACATGGATGACGTCATCAGTGATGTCATCAGTGATGTCATCAGTGATGTCACTGACCATGTCATGAGTGATGTAATATGTGACGTCATCAGCAGTGCATTGCGGGGGCGCGAGTTATAGTTAGCTGAAATAACTATAACAGGGGAATTTCTAGGGTTTTGTACGAGGGAAATGTCCAGCTAACTATAACGCCCCTGAAACCTGTGTATTTTTAGTGAATTTCTAAGGTTTTTTAAATGCCAATTCCTAACTATAACGCCCCTGAAACCTTTGTTTTTTTCAGTGAATTTCAAAGGTTTTTTAAATGCCAATTCCTAACTATAACGTGCATGAAACCTATGGTTTTTTCAGTGAAGTTCAAAGGTTTTTTAAATGCTAATTCCTATCTATAACTTATCTCTAAAGATATCATGTTTAATGATTTTCATTCGATTCCTATATTTTTCAATTTCAGTGTGTCAATTTAATTAATTATGTTTTTTTGAAATTCTTTTTTATCACCATTTTTAAAATGTATTTATTTAATTAATTCTTTTAAAAAATAAAAAATAATATTTGTTTTTATTGAGTTTTTCAAACATATTTTTTTATATTTTTAAAAATATTTTTTTAACTATATGTTCAAAACTTTATTTTATATATATTTTTTCAATGTTTTTGGATCCGCGCACCCTATGCGCACCGTTCTCGATCCCTACGCGGAAGCATCCGTGCATGGTATGCGTTGGGTACGTGTTTAGTGCACGATTGCAATGCGACTGGTACGCGACTCCCAGCCTATACGTGACACATTCGGTGTACGTAACGCGACGTTTATGCACTTCCGTGATGCGTCATCTGCGTCTATGACGCGGTAGGTGCGCGGATCCCGCGAAATATTTAACATTTAAAACAACATATATATATGTATTTCATGTGAATATTAATTGAAGACAAACTCTAAACTAGTCTTAAAACTAATATATTTTTACATCTAATCCTATAATTTTTTTTTATTCAATTTCGCTGGGTGCGTGCTGCGTAAGCCCAGGGTGCACGGATCCCATTTGACCTGCAAAAAAAGAGATTTGATTGGTTCATTACACTTCCTGTTCTAACTACTGAAATACCCCACCCAATTCAATCATTCTTCTTTGACCTTCTTTGGAGGAGCATCTCTTTGCAGAGAAGAAGATTTTTTAGACTAAGTTTACACTTAGCTCTAACTTTTTTCAACTAAAAATGACTTCAGGGCAGCAGGCATCACCTCCATCTCCTCATACAGCTGAGGCTGAATTTAGGAGGAGGCACCACGCAAAGATCGTTTTTCTTCAGTGGTGTGGAATTTTTTTACTTTTCCAGAGGGGCAGAATAAGACCAATGCCACCTTGGTCACATGCAAGATTTGCAAAAGAGTGCTGTCGGGAGGGGATCCTAACAAGAAATACTCGTGCGGCACGGCTAGTATGATGAAGCACATAAGGACCCTTCATCCAAACAATCTTGCACGAGAAGAGTGCAAACGGATGAGAAACACTCCTGCTCCTGCACCTTCCACCTCATCGCAGCCGAGCACTTCAAGAGTGCATCCATCAGCCCAAAATTTGGACATCCATCCTCAATTTCAATATTTAAAAGTGCTCTGCACTAAGTGCAATGTGACTTTGTGCTACGGTGAGCAGTTGATCGATCTGATCTGCCGCCGGCAAGAAAGTCACATTTGCTAGTTTTATTTTTTTTTATTGTCCCCTGAAGTTCATTGTTTGGTTCCTCCTGTTTTTTGTTTTGTTTTTTTTTTGCAGAAAAATCAAAAAAAATTAAAAATTGATCAGAAACCCCCCAAAAAATATAAAAGAAGAAAGAAGAAAAAAATAAGTTCTTGTAAGAACTAACTTTCCTGGTTTAAAAAAAGAGCTAAATCTCTTTGCTAGTGTGTGAAAGTTTAGATGAATGTATGTGTAGTACGTAATTGACTGAATGAATGCATTAGTAGTGTATGGTGCATGTATAAGTGCAGAACTATGAGGAAGTGCTGCAGCATCACACAGTAACCTCTTTAACTGCAGTGTGCTGTAGTACTTCCGAAGCACAAGGATGCAACATATGTACATAAATATGTTGCAAATCTATGCTTCTCTCTGCACGGCTGCTTAAACTGCAGCCATGTGGTGACACAGGCACCCTTGCACCATAGTGCAAGGATATCTGTGTCATGTGCTGTTTGTTTTTGTGCAGGAAGACACACCTTCCAGCACAAAAACAATCAGTAAAGGCATTTTTCTCCTTCAATGTATGCTGAGCATTGTAGCATGCATTGAAGATATAAAAATGTGGAGAAATGAAAACAATTCTCCTTGTTGTGCTTTCCTGCACCAATTTTAGAATGGTGCAGCATTCACACACATATCGAAATTTATAATTTCTGACAAATCTAGACATGTGTCTATGAGTATTCAGTGCAATCATGCACAACAACACTTATAGAACACCCTTTCAATGCAAACTGGTGTGCATAACGATGTTGTATTTACATGGAGTATAAAAAGTGCCTTTTCCTCTCTTGTAAATATGAAAGAGTGTCTTGCGCAATAACTATGTTACAAAAAGTGACATATTTCCAGTTTTAAAATTCCTTGCGAATGATAGAAGGTAAGCACAGAGTTTTGTCTGCGAAGATATTCAAAGAAGAATGATTGAAATGATTGCGATCCTTCATTAGCTACAATGGGAAATATTATGAACCCCTCAAATCTCTTTCTTTTCAGGTCACATGATATCTGATTATGGTCAGATTTCAAAACTACATAGGTATAAACAGAGTGTGTTTAGAAACGTGTTTCAACTTTGTAGCTTCTTGCAGACCTCCTCATTCTGCATATTGAGACTTAGTTAAACTTACCTTTACAGTAATAGGAATAAAAAATGGTATACATTTTATTCAGATTTTCATTCCAATCTAAATTCATATAAATTGCTTATTTTTAAATTTGGATCTGTGAAAGAAAAGGAAAAACAAATTATAACATGTAATAATACATTTTTTACAACACAGCATAATTTCCACAAAGTAATTTGTTTGCCTTTTTTGCTGTTCTCAGAATATATTGAATTTCACTAAAAATAGTGATTTCAATCATACTCATCACTTAACAGCGGGCAAAAAAAATAAACAATCAGAAAGATTGTTAAAAAAAAAACAACATGCTAATCTCACCAAAATACCACAAGATACAAATCACAGATATATAAAATGCTTACGGCTAAAGAAATTTTATAAGTTTAACTTACAAAAACTGTAAATGTTGTCGCTTTAAAATATTCACCAAATCTAAGGAGGAATTTTTGGAGGAGGCACCACGCCCACAACGTTTTTCTTCAGTGCTGTGGAAATTTTTTACTTTTTCCGAGGGGCAAACAAAGATCAATGCCACCTTGGTCACGTGCAAGATTTGCAAAAGAGTTCTGTTGCAAGGGGATCCTAACAAGAAATACTCGTACGGTACGGCAAGTATGATGAAACACCGAAGGACCCTTCATCCAAACAATCTTGCACAAGAAGAGTGCAAACGGATGAGAAACACTCATATTCTGTATCTGTAAAAAAGAATCACAAATACATGTATTTTAATAACTTTCAAATGTATACTATTCCATTACTGTACAAACACATTTTATGTGAAAACTGACTAAGAAACTATAACCCTGAACCACAAGTGTGACGATGGTTAAAACACTACATGCATAGTGCATGCTACCTTGAAGCAGTTCATGCCCTAAAGCCTACCTCACTAAAAGACTACATGCTAACTGACTGAATAATTACACAACTATAAGGAGACACACTGGGTGAGTAACAGGGTGTTTGCTAGAAGTGTATGAATACTGACTGGGGAATTGAAGGTGTGAAAGACAACTGTATAGGTGGTTAGAGGCCTGCATGCATAATGAATAGGCATTTGAAGCAGTCTATGTGCTAAGGCCTGGCTCACTGCATGAGCGTGCCTGGGTGAACTTATAAGTGGTTGGCTTTTGACACAGTGAATGGATTAGTACTTGGTACTTAATGGGTCACTAGAGGAGTGCAAAGGGAGTGACAGGATGTTTGCTGGACTGTATGGATACTGACTAGGGAATTGAAGATGTGAAAGACAAGTGTATAGTATGTTAGAAGACTGCATGCATACTGCATAGTCATTTGAAGCAGTCTATGTGGAAAGTATGGTTCACAAAATGAGTACTTGGAAAGTGACTAAATCATCAGACTACTGCTAGGACAGTGCCTGGGTAAAACATTTAAATTTTCAGTTCTGGCACAGTGAAGAGAATAGTACATGGTACTGCACTTTAGTGTCAAACCCTGACTCATTTTATCAATGCATAAGCAAAGAATAGCTTCTAAAGCTACTAAAACTTGACAACATGACCGGTTTTAAAACAGTTATCTGTCAGCAAATACACGATGTTACCAAATGCTTCTATCACAATCCTTACCCAAATGCACACAGACTCACAGTGTGATTTTAGACAAGCAACACTATCTTAGGAGTTTACCAAAACTCATTCACTAGTCTAGAAGTGGTAAGGGTACTGCACACAATCTACATATTTAAGTACAGCACATTAGTGTCAAAGCATGACTCATTTAATCAACACATAAGCAAAGACTGGCTTCTAATGCTACTAAAACTTGACAACATGACAGGTTTTAAAAGAGTTATCTACCAGAAAATACACAATGTTACCAAATGCTTCTCTCACAGTGGTTCCCAAATGCACACAGACTCACAGTGTGATTCTAGACAAGCAACACTATCCCTAGCAGCTTTCCAAAACTCATTCATTACTGTGCAAGGGGTAAGGAGACTACACACAATCTACATATTAAAGTACAGCACATTAGTGTCAAAGCATGAATCATTTTATCAATGCATAACCAAAGACTGGCTTCTAATGCTACTAAAACTTGACAATATGACAGATTTTAAAACAGTCACCTGTCACCAAATACACAATGTTACCAAATGCTTCTCTCACAGTGTTTCCCAAATGCACACAGACTCACAGTGTGATTCTAGACAAGCACCACTATCCCTAGGAGTTTACCAAAACTCATTCACTACAGTGGAAGTGGTAAGGGAACTGCACACAATCTACATATTTCAGGACTGAACTTTTGTGTCAAACCATGACTCATTTAATCAAAGCATAAGCAAAAACTGCCTTCTAATGCTACTAAAACTTGACAACAACACAGGTTTTAAAACAGTTATCTGTCAGCAAATACACGATGTTACCAAATGTTTCTCTCACAGTGGTTCCCAAATGCACACAGACTCACAGTGTGATTCTAGACAAGCAACACTATCCCTAGCAGCTTACCAAAACACATTTCTTCATCTAGAAGGAGTACTACATTTTAGTATAGAAACATAACTCATTTCACAAATTCATAAACAATGACTGGTTTCTAATTCTACCAAAGTATAAAAACAGCACAGTTATCTGTCTGCAAACACATGAAAAACACAAATGCTTATCACAGAATGGTTTCTACATCCACACACACTGTCAATAAGATTGTAGAGAAAAAAAGTACTCCCTACACTTTAGCAGGAGAAATACATTAGTCTGATTAAAATCAAAATAGTCTACATACATCCCCTCACAATTAAATAACTCACCTTTCAAGTTGTTTTGTAGATTAAGAAGTATATCAGTCACACACCAGATTTTATTTTACAGAATCTCTTCACTGTGCACCTCTCAGCAAAAACAAAGAATGGAAAAGTTTCCCTTTCATTTTCCACACATATACATGTAAAAATCAAATCACAATCCTTCACACATAAATTCAAAAGCAAACACACATTTCTATTGGTTAAACATTTCAACCCTTTCCAAATGAAATACATTTCAACCCTTCCCCCAATCTTCCTTCTGCCTGTTACCATAGAAACAGGTCATGGAACACTGCACTGAGCACACAGGTCACAAGTTCAGCACACAATGTTGCTAAACAAGACAGCAAGTGTGCTTGACTTTTCAACATATCACCTTATCATATATAATGTTCCTTACAATCAGTTTTTGTTAACCAATAAGAATCATGCCTTTAAAAAACAGAAATATACACCCTACCTTTCAGTGTAGAAAGTTGTCATACAACCAATGATTTCTTGTCTTTTTTCAATTTTTTTTCCCTTGGATCCGCGCACCCTATGCGAGAGAATCCGTGCACCCAACGCGATAAGATGCGCGCACCAGGCGCGCATTTTGCCGTTTAAAAAAAAGAAAAAAGGGGGCCCCAGGGGGTTCTTCTGGGACCCCCTAAGCACCTCTAGAGGGTCAGAGTATTTCCACTGTGCCCCCTTTATATGTTTTGCAAACTTATTCCCCTTGCTCCTTCAGCCTCGCTTCTACCAAGGCAGAAAATGGCCGCCAACAGTTCCTGGTTTCAAATGTAGACAGACACTCGACAGCCAATTAGCATTCAGCGTGCAATCGGGAGGGTACGCGCTCGGTTCGAGGAGGGTGCGCTTACGGTGCGGGTAGGGTGCGCGGATGCTCCCCGGCCATAGATATATATGTACTTTTAACTCTAATTTTCTCAGGAACTACTGAACGGATTCACACCATTTATGCAAAAGGCATGAGTCTGAACTGAGGACTACCTCTTTGCCAAATTTGGTGTCATTCCGTTCAGCTGTTCGGCCTGTAGCTACGACAACAGATCCTATGGAAAATTGCATGGGGAAAACGCGTTTTGGGACCCCCCTCTTTTCTCGGCCCCCGCTTGACGGATCACCGCGAAACTTTCAGGGTAGGAGCGGAGCAAAGCGGGCCAAAAGTTTGGAAAACTTTGCGAGGATTCTTCAACCGGCGCCAGACTTATTGGGAATAGAATGTTGCGGATTTCCTATGGAAAATAGGTCCTAACTATAACTATCTACTGGCGATATATATATATCCCAACGTAACACTTGGCATTTACCCAAGCCTCTTGAACGGCGGGCAACACGGCCGGGATGCCGCTCCCCACATATCCAACACAATCCAGTGTTCCGTTCGTAAAAGAAAACTCACTGGTGCCGTGGCCTCTGTACAAAGACGTATTTTATTCAACAGAAGAAAAGAAAGATTTGAATAGTGTACAAAATATGAAAAAAACACACAGGGATGCTCTACAGAGTTTAGAAGATCGGAGAGACCTTGTAATCAAAAAATCCGATAAGGGAGGACATGTGGTCATCTGGCCTCTCCAGATGTATTTAGAGGAAGGTCAAACACAATTGGCAGATAAAGAAAAATATTGTCTCACATCTAAAAAGGTTTATGAAAACGCAAATAAAGAGGTGAGTGATAAATTAATTGACTGGCGTGATCAAGGCATACTTGAATGGGATGAATACTTGTTTTTATTATGTAAAGATCCTAAAATCCCAGTATTATACTTATTACCTAAGATACATAAAAATGCCATTATTCCGCCAGGGAGACCAATTGTGTCCTCAAGAGGAAGTTCCCTTGAGAACATATCAAAATATGTTGACCATTTTCTGCAGCCTATTGTGCAAGGTTTACCATCTTACATTAAAGATACAGGGGATTTTTTGAAAATCATTAAAGATATCACCTGGGAGGATGCATACCTATTAATGAGCATGGATGTATGCAGTATTCCACAAAACAAAGGAATTGATGCATGTAGACACTTCCTTAAGGGAAGATCTTTGTCATTTTTGTTGCATACAGAAATGATTATAGAAATGATTTCAATCTGTCTTAAAAACAATTTTTTCTTGTTTAATAAACTGATGTACAGACAGACCCAGGGGACGGCGATGGGAAGCTGCTTCGCCCCCAGCTTTGCAGGTCTCTACCTCGGCTGGTGGGAGCACCAGATTGTCAGAAACACCAGACAATACAATGACCACGTCGTCCTCTGGGCAAGATACATTGACGATATCTTTTGCATTTGGAAGGGCACTGAAACTCAGGCAGGAGATTTTGTTTCTGATCTGAATAAAAATACATTTAATTTACAATTTACTAGTGAAATCAACAGTAGCTCCATTGAGTTTTTGGATTTACGATTGGAAATTCACAATAATAAGATATGTAGTAAATTATTCAGAAAAACTACAGCTGGCAACAGTCTGTTGCATGCCCAGAGTTGTCATCCAAAAAATTTGATACACAGCATTCCATTTGGTGAGCTATTACGCGCCAAAAGAAATTGTAGTACAGAAGAGAACTATGTTCTTGAAGAAAAGATCATGAGTCAGAGATTTTTAGAACGGGGCTATAGCAAACCTACAATCAATTCAGCTATTGAAAAAGTAGCTAAAATTGAAAGAGAAGACATGTTTCTTAGAAAGGAAAGGGTACAAACCAATGATCAGATACGGTTTATCACAACATATCATAATCAAGCATGGGATGTAAGAAAAAGCCTTAATACATTTTGGGAAATATTAAGGACTGATGATGATCTTAAACAAAATATAGGTAACTATCCTTCAATTACCTTTAGGAAAGCCAAATCTCTGAAAGATGTACTAATGACAAGTACGATAAAAGAAACCAAGAAACCTAATGCTATACAAGGTTTCTTTACTTTTAATAAATGTAAAGCGTGTAAATTCAGCCAAAGTTGTAAATCTGTGAAATTATGTAATGAAAAACCGGCATATAAAATCTTGAAGCATTTGACTTGTGATACAGAATATGCAATATATGCACTTAAATGTCCATGTAACCAATTTTATATTGGAAGTACCACCCATAAAGCAAAAAAGAGGATCTTAGAACATTTGAGAGCTGTAAATAAAAATGACAAACAATATCCTGTGGCCCGCCATTTTAGTTCTAAACACAATCAAAATGCAAACCTTCTCAAGTTCTGTGTGTTGGATTGAGTCCCCCAAAGGGAAAGGGGGGGGCAATCGAACATTAGATTTGAGGAAGATGGAATCAAAAATGATTATTGAATATAACACCATGTGCCTGATAGGTTTGAACCAGGATGAGGAAATGTCAGTACATCTAAGATAAAGAAATTGTCCATAACTGCATTCGTCTAAAATGTTTTTAAGGTTTTATTTATTATTTTTCACGCAGCAGTTCGTCTAGTTAACATGAATATTTTGGTTTGTTGCAGGATTGAAGCAGATTACAGTCAAGCAGATGTATTATGTTGAAAAAGTATAGAAGAAGACATTGTACTATGAGGATCATATGCTCATATGAGTTGTATGTTTTGAAAGTTGAAACAGTACTAGATTAGAATGATTAATACCCACTGGGGTACAATTATTAAAAAATACAACACTGTCGATAAATCGTATCGTTTTTTATAATGAATCAGACATGTTGATAAAAAATGTATAATGTTTGAAACAAATACTTGAATTGATAATAACAATATCTGCTTTGCTTATATAAACGAAAGAATTTTGAACAAAAAACTTTATGTTGCAACAATGAGGTTGATAGTATGTTTACTATGTTTATTAAAGTTAACAGGAAATGGACGCTGTAACTTTAAAAGAATCAATTGCACTTTGAATCCCTGCCCGTGAACAAGGAGTGATTAAAACTCCGACACGCGTAAAGGGACTTCCGTTGAATAAAATACGTCTTTGTACAGTAGCCATGGCACCAGTGAGTTTTCTTTTACGAACGGAACACTGGATTGTGTTGGATATATATATATATGTATATATATATATATATATATATATATATATATATATATATATATATATATATATATATATATATATATATATATATATATATATTTTCCACCAATTTCCTCAATGAAGGAATCACTGCACACCAAGGAAGTTGTACGATTACGGGTTTTTATTCTTATCGACATGAACCAAAATCAGTTCAATGGTGAAGGGGTAATGACTTGAAACATCTATATCTGCAAGGATCTGAACAGAACATGGCCACATGGGCACTAAGCCCTAACTCGGCGTGTAAAGATACATAAATGCACTAAGCATTTACCTTGACATCAATAATATGGATTGATTAACAACATACATGCCATTACGACCAAGTACAATCCAAACTGGTCAGATTACGCATATGAACGCAATTTAAATATTCAGATTATGCAGATGTAATCTAACCCCCGAATCAAGATACTGTAATGACATCATTATATCGCTAACATGTGAAATTGATATATGTGAAAAGAAACTACAACTCCCATAATTCCTCCTAATGGTTAATATGGGAGTCACTATAAATAAAGAACATTGAAAAAAGACTCACATACCGTGAGCAAGACCGATTGTGGTTGAAACGCGTTGGTGGTGGAGTTGGTGATAACTTGCACGATAAGAATAAAAACCCGTAATCGTACAACTTCCTTGGTGTGCAGTGATTCCTTCATTGAGGAAATTGGTGGAAAATTGAATCGAGGACTGGCCCGTCCTCGACACTAGCACCCGCTATGCGATAGCGCGCTCTCCCTTGGGGCCATTTGATGAGTCGACATTGTGACGGGAGAGGCGCCCGACATTGTAAATCCAGTGAAGCGGTGACGACATACGAGACTCGGGAACCTTTCTAGACGAGTGTCGTGTTTGATTTGGAGTCAGTGGCTGTATTGGGAATCCAGTACATCTACAGCACAATCAGGAGAGTCATCACACTGGGACCATACAGCGAGAAGACCGCTGTAACAAACTGATAGGAGGAGTTGTTCGAAGTCCAGTCTGCGGTGTGGAGTATCCAACGGATCGGAGTCGGAGGACCCCGCTACGACGGAAAAACACTCAGGTAGGCGGCTTCTTCTTTCTTTTCTCTCCCCTATTGAACTGTGAATGTCGTAGCTTGCATCGTCAGGATATCAATACCCGAATAGATGCAAAGGAAGTTGCAAAGGGAAAGTGCACACCATAAACTTGTGAACCACCGAATGTGAGTCTCAGCGGATAATTATATCAATTATCAACATGGAAGCGAGAGCGGCGAAACGCATGCAACGAGCGGAAACCATGTTTGTAAGAGCAGGTGCAACATCACAAAAAGAAATAACTAGTGACAAGGATATTAGTCAGAACAAGAATCTTAAACAACTTTTCGTTCAGCTTGAGAGACTATTGAAAAAAGAAATAACTAAAAGCTGGGAAGTGATTACTCTGGAAAAATATATTGAATATGATCGAATACCAAGAGGATTGAGAATCTTCACGCTCCCTAATCACCCCGACACCAAGCCTGAGATGCTAGAAGAATGGGGGAAAAACAGCATGCAGTGTTCAAAGAACATGGTACTGATTGTTATCAAGTACGCCAAGAAGGATATAGAGGAGCTACATGAAAGCATCAGCAAAATCGAATCACAGATCACCAGTCTCAACCAAGAGGAAGAAAGCAAACAACTACGAAAAGACATGGAGAGAAACCTAGACAGACATGAGAACGAGGTAGAACAACGAAAGCAGAGGAAGTTCAGAAGAGATCAACTAGACTATGAAACAGGAGCAATTCTAACCTTTGCTCGAAGATTTGAAGTCTTGAAAGAACAAATGGGTAAGAACTCAAAAGCAGTACTAGACATACCAGTAACAAGTGGATCAGAATCAGAATTAAGTGAGGAAGAAAGAACAACAAGAACGGGACACTTTACTTTTTTAGAGGAGATGAAGCTGATGTACATCGATCAAAAGAATCCAAGGGGCCAAGGAAGAGGACGAGGCCGAGGTCGAGGGAGAGGAAGAACTTACTACCAATCCTCAAAAGAAGGAGAAAAACGAGAAGAGGGGGCGGAACAACCAAAAAGATACCCCCTACGCAATCGTTTGAAGAAATAAAACACTCAAAAAGGACAAAAGTGAACCTAATCGTGAATCTTTCCGATTACAAACTGAACTCCCATGAACACAACGTACTCAACAAAGGATTAAGCTTCTGCCCAGAACAACATCACAATTATGTAGACACAAGAATCGATATCTACAAATTTGTGAGGAAATTAAAACTGGCCAAATTTTTCAGTAAATTCCCGAATACAACAACAAAAAAAGCTACCACAATGAAAAAAGCACCTGAGGCCAGCGACCTTACTATTGAGGATATACCTGTCCTGGTTACTGCGTATGAACTAATGACAAACCATGATGAAGTAACTGAATCCCAAGCCCTACAACAGTTACAAACATGTACTGACAAAAGAGAACCAACAGCTTTCAAATCTAAATCCAAATTTTGCCCTGTACTTAGTCCTGGCAACAGAATCGATACCTTTCATGATCTAGTGATTGGGGATTTAGAAACACTGACTAAAACTAACAACAACCACAAGAAAGAAAATTTAAATAAAATGGAGAGACTTGCTATTGACACCTTGATGAAGAATGACAAAATCATAATCAAACCGGCAGACAAGGGGGGCAATGTAGTCATTCAAAACAAAAGCGACTACATTAAAGAGGCCAAAAGACAACTGGAGGACCAGAAGAACTATGTTAAACTCACCAGCAATCCACTTAATGATCTAACATTAAATCTAGGATTTAAAATCAAAAAATGGCAGGAGGATGGCTTATTGACATCAGAGGAATCCATCTTCCTAAACAACGACAGTCCAGTGATGCCTACAATGTATTTCTTACCGAAAATACACAAAACTTTAATCAATCCCCCAGCCAGGCCCATAATGTCGAGTTGCAACTCACTCTACGAAAACATTTCAGACTATGTGGACTTTTTCTTGGCACCACTAGTTACCAATCTAACATCGTACATAAAAGACACGGGGGATTTTCTAAGAATCCTGAGTGATCTTGGATGGCACAAAGAATACTATCTCGCAACGATCGACGTAGTATCATTATATACTTCCATCAAACATAGCGTTGGACTCCAAGCTGTTGAGTATTTCTTGAAACAACGTAGCATACGACAATCTAAACATACAACAATGCTTATGGAAATGATCGAGCTCTGTCTCCACAATAATATCTTCATTTTCGATGGCCAAATATACTCCCAGCAGTGTGGCACTGCTATGGGAGTTTCATTTTCTCCTAGCTACGCCAACCTCACGATGGGGTGGTGGGAGAAGATGATAGCTTGGGATGATAACAATGAAACATACACCTCGAAAACAGAACTATGGTTACGTTACATCGATGACCTTTTCCTCATTTGGAGTGGGAGTCTGAGTGAATTTGATGAATACATGAACATCTTGAACACAAATGAAATTGGTCTACAATTCACTCACAACATTAGTGATCGAGAAATTCAATTCTTAGATGTAACGGTGTACATAGAGGATGAGGAAATCAAGACAAGACTCTATAGAAAACCAACAGCAACCAACAGCATTTTACACGGTGAAAGTTTCCATCCTCCACAACTAAAGAAGAGTATTCCGTACGGAGAATTCTTGCGTATGAGACGCAACTGCTCAGATGACTTGGAAATGGAACGAACCTTCGAAGAGACAGCAATGAGATTCCAGCAAAGAGGGTATAATGAAAAAGACATAAAACTGGGTCAAGTAAGAGCAAGAGCAATTCCCCGGGCACAGACTCTGAAACACACAAAAGAATCGAAAGAAGACAATGCCGTGATTCGAGTTGTCCTTACGTACAGCAAAGAGAACTACCAAATAATAGATATCCTAAAAAAACACTGGGATATCTTAAGAAAGGATCCAGACATTGGTCAAAAAATCGGCAACTATCCTAATGTCTCATATCGAAAAGCGCCCTCCCTGAAAGACAAACTAGTCAAGAGCCATATGATGACCACCAGCAAATCCAAGAACTGGCTGGAAAACAAACAAACAGGCTTTGTACGATGCAACACTTGCAAAGCATGCAAACACGGCATGAACATGAAGGAAACAATGGATTTCAGGGGCAACAAATTCAACATCTCTGAAAGAATCACCTGTGAATCAACGTACGTAGTATACGTCATTGTCTGTGGATGTGGACTTTGGTATATAGGGAGTACCATCTGCCCCCTAAAGAAAAGAATCCTGGAACATCTGAGGGCAGTACAAAATGATGACACGAACTATGCCATTGTAAAACATCTAAAAATCCACAAAGAAAACATGAAACAGACCATAAAATACTTCGGATTGACTACAGTCCCGAAAAACGAACGTGGAGGTAACAGAACACTGAAATTAAGAAGATTGGAAAGCAAGATGATCATACGCTTTAAGACGAAGGCCCCTTTTGGCCTCAACGGCGATGAAGAATTACATAGCCATCTATGAGCCTACTTTACGACATGAACCAAAATCAGTTCAATGGTGAAGGGGTAATGACTTGAAACATCTACATCTGCAAGGATCTGAAAAGAACATGGCCACATGGGCACTAAGCCCTAACTCGGCGTGTAAAGATACATAAATGCACTAAGCATTTACCTTGACATCAATAATATGGATTGATTAACAACATACATGCCATTACGACCAAGTACAATCCAAACTGGTCAGATTACGCATATGAACGCAATTTAAATATTCAGATTATGCAGATGTAATCTAACCCCCGAATCAAGATACTGTAATGACATCATTATATCGCTAACATGTGAAATTGATATATGTGAAAAGAAACTACAACTCCCATAATTCCTCCTAATGGTTAATATGGGAGTCACTATAAATAAAGAACATTGAAAAAAGACTCACATACCGTGAGCAAGACCGATTGTGGTTGAAACGCGTTGGTGGTGGAGTTGGTGATAACTTGCACGATAAGAATAAAAACCCGTAATCGTACAACTTCCTTGGTGTGCAGTGATTCCTTCATTGAGGAAATTGGTGGAAAATTGAATCGAGGACTGGCCCGTCCTCGACACTAGCACCCGCTATGCGATAGCGCGCTCTCCCTTGGGGCCATTTGATGAGTCGATATATATATATATATATATATATATACGAAAAGTTACACAGCTCCTTCTGGAATACTGGGCCCCATAGGAAGGTGGCGTACACTCCGGCGGAGCATGCCGGTGATAAATTATCCAACCAACAGCAAAAATTGTATGTCGTACGCTCTCAGGAAAAACCAAGCAGCAGTCAAGAATGGTGATCCAAATTTAATCCTACACAACGCGTTTCGGCGACAGCCTTGTTCACGTGTAGAGTTACAATGAAAAAGTGGTACTGATAAAGTTGTACTAGATCCCCACCATGGACATGGAAATGGGACTGTTGTTCAAACGATAGGTTAATGAACATGGCATCCATCTTTGAAAGGTGTATCACAACGTAAAACATGCTAGTGTGTTCACCAAACGTTATACTTTTAGAGTGATCAAAATCGACATCAAAATAAAGCGAATGAATCTCATAATACAGTATATGTCATGGGTACATATATCAATTAACAGCTATTGTTCAGTGTGTTGAAACAACCTACACTTGTACATAGGTAAAAACAGACTGTATTGAAATACGTGATATAGCATACAATGAGGAAAGGTCAGGCAGGTGTGAACATGCTAATGTGTCGCCACCTGTACTGAATGCATATGAGTTGATAAAGTATGTTTACAATTGCATATTGGTACAATGCTAACATCAACCTTCCTTATTAAAATACTGTGTACATTAAATGTTCATGTGTTTTGCGTAGACTCAATACTCAAGTGAACGTCCTCCAATAGGACCATTTCAAATGTACTGTGCTCGCGCGCTGATCAAAAACCGCTTACTGACGCCCAAAATATTGTAGGTTACATTACCAATTGACTAGTTGTGGGCTAATCAAGTTTCAAGATAGTGCCACAATGCCAATGAAGAATCAATACAGTCCCATATAATGACACCCAGGCCAAATATGATTAAGTACTGGTAGTCGTGGATCGTGTACATACCAGTTTATGGTGATAGTGAAAGAATAGCGTGCATATGAAGAAAAGGGTAGGTTGCCCGTGCAGGTGAATACGTGTCAAAGGGGTACCTTCCTTTTCTCCTGTAAATAAAAGAAAAGAAAAAACAATGTTAACTATTAAAAATGTACATACTGTTTACATATTATGCACAATGTTTAGCTGGAAGAACAACAAGAAAAAGTTAAAGTTAAAAGTTCTGTAAATAACCAGATTCTGTTCTGCCAATGATAGATAGAGAAAAAAGGCTCACGATTCAGACACAATTAAACTCTTACGACCCCACTCTAAGGTGAATTGATAGTTCCTCATCCATATTTAAGCCTCCCGGACTCTTGGTTTGGAGGTCTATAATGTATCGTGATTCTCGCTGTCTTAGATGGAGAACTCGATCACCCCCTCTGGGGTTTTTGGGAACGTGTTCTAAGATTAGAAAACTGAGATCTGACACATTAGAGAAATGTTGTTCATTAAAATGTCGTGCCACTGGATATTTGGGATCGTGGTTAGTAATGGCTCGAAGATGCTCCAAGATCCTCTTCTTGGCTGAGCACGTGGTGCTGCCAATATACCAAAGCTTACAGGTGCATTCTATGGAATATATGACATGGGTGGTACCACATGTTAGAAATTGAGTTATCTTTCTATTAATACCATTGTACTCTATGGCTGCCCTGTGTTTACTGTGTCTACACGCCTTGCAATGGCCACAGGGGTAAAAACCAATGAGGCCGTGGCTGGTGGACGTGGTGTGAGTGGTGATGTCATTCCTGACTATGATGTCACGTATGCTTTTATTGCGTCTATATGTGATGCTGGGTCTCTGCGTGATACTAGTGCCTAGGATGTTATCAGCTTTCAAGATGTCCCAATTTTTGGCCAATATCTGCTTGACCTTCTGTGATTCGGAATTGAAAGTAAGAATCATCCGAGTGTTGTCGTTTTCGTCTTGCTCAACAGCGACCTTCTCACTGAGTGTATCAGTTCTTTCCACCTTTTCTGCTCTCGCTGTGGCTTTTTTGAGCACCCAATTGGGGTAGCCCCTTGTGCGAAATCTATTGATGATGATGTTCTGTTCCTCTAGATATGCCTGTGTGTTATTGCAGTTTCTTTTTGCCCTCAGCAGTTCTCCATAAGGGATACTCCATTTGAGTGCTACTCGATGACTGCTGAGGGCGTGCAGAATGCTGTTCCCTGCTGTGGCCTTCCGATATAGAGAGGTGCAGATCTTGCCTTGCTTGATCTTTAAACTAACATCTAGGTTGTCAATTTTGTCTGCATTAATTTCTCCTGTCAGTAAGATATTATATCTGTTGGTGTTGAGTTTGTTAATAAAACTTACTGCCTCACATTTGGAACCCATCCAAATGATAAACAAATCGTCAATGTAGGGTAGCCATGTGACGATATTTTGGAGGTCTTCCTTGAGAGTGGTACTGCCAAAGATCTCCTGCTCCCAGTACCCCATGAAAAGATTGGCGAAACTGGGAGCAAAGCAAGAACCCATGGCAGTACCGTTGATCTGCCTGTAGAGGGCGCCATCAAATGAGAAAATGTTATTCGTTAAGCAAAAATGAATCATTTCAATGATCATACTGCTGTGGTCTCTGTATCTGAGGGGTCGTTCTTTAAGAAAGTGTTCGCAAGCCTCTAATCCCTGTTGAGGATCTATTATGGTGTAGAGCGAATGAACATCTAGTACAATGAAAAGAAAATCAGGATTCCAAACCAAGTTGTTAATTTTACCTAGGAAGTCTTTGGTATCCCTAAGATAGCTGGGCAGGGATATAACGAAATCCCTCAAGAAATGATCCACGTATTTGGAAATGTGTTCACATACACTGCCTATGGATGAAACAATAGGCCTTCCTGGTGGTTTTTTGTCATTCTTGTGCAATTTGGGAATTAAATACAAGATGGATAGTTTAGGATAGTCATTTTTTAAGTAACAGAACTCCTCCCATTCGAGGAGTCCCTTGTCTCTCCAATTTACAAGTTTTTCCCAAATCTCCGTGATACTTTTGTCATAAACATCATGAGTGATGGATATGTAAAATTTTTTGTCATTAAGTTGTCTCAAGGCTTCATTGATGTACTCGTTTCTATCGAGGACAACAATGTTACCCCCTTTGTCAGCTGGACGGATCACTATGTTTTTATCATCTTGAAGTTATCTCAAGGCTTCCCTTTGTTTGTACGATAAGTTGTTGTTAATCTTTCTGGATTTTTTGTTGTTCTTTTGTCTCAGATCTACGAGTGCCTTTATAGTGCAGTCGTGGAACGTGTCAATATTATCGTGTGGCATGAGAGGAACAAAAGTGGATTTCACCCTGAAATCTGTTCTGGCTGATGCTCCTGTATCCAATTCCATACTCTCTAGAACTTGTGTGGTACTAGTTGTTTTATCACCTGAGTTGTTATTATCATTCAATTCAGCTATGGTAATGAGCGTGTCCACATCCCCGATAGTCAGATTGTCATGGACTCTAGTGTTTCGATTAATGCTCTGATTGGACCCCAATCTTTTTAACTTGTGCCACTTTCTGAGTTTGAGCTTCCTTACAAATTTGTATATGTCAATCCTAGTGTCTTTGTAGTTAAACGTGGATGATGGACAGAAAGAGAGGCCTAAGCATAACGTTCTTTTCTCAGTGTCACTTAGAAGTCTCTTTGATAGATTTACCACCGTTTTATTTACCATATTTATATCCATTAATATGCTTTGTTGGAGCGTGTTTGCCGATTTCCCATTGCGCCCCTTCTGTTGCCGGTGTTGCCATCTTTGTTTGATTCTTTTTTGTCTATTTCGCCGTTTCTTTGGCTTCTGCCTCTTCCCCGGCCTCGTCCTCTCATTCTCATTGGTGGATTTTCTTTCAAAGTCTGTCGATCTTTCTTCATTACCCTGAATTCGTCTAAAAAATTGATTTGTCTGGGATTGCGTTCTTCGCTGGATGCATTACCCTCAGACACATCAGATTCCGTATCACTTACAATGGGAGTATTCGATGTAGCATATCTAGAGGAACAGAACATCATCATCAATAGATTTCGCACAAGGGGCTACCCCAATTGGGTGCTCAAAAAAGCCACAGCGAGAGCAGAAAAGGTGGAAAGAACTGTGAGAAGGTCGCTGTTGAGCAAGATGAAAACGACAACACTCGGATGATTCTTACTTTCAATTCCGAATCACAGAAGGTCAAGCAGATATTGGCCAAAAATTGGGACATCTTGAAAGCTGATTACATCCTAGGCACTAGTATCACGCAGAGACCCAGCATCACATAAAGACGCAATAAAAGCATACGTGATATCGTAGTCAGGAATGACATCACCACTCACACCACGTCCACCAGCCACGGCCTCATTGATTTTTACCCCTGTGGCCATTGCAAGGCGTATAGACACAGTAAACACAGGGCAGCCATAGAGTACAATGGTATTAATAGAAAGATAACTCAATTTCTAACATGTGGTACCACCCATGTCATTTATGCCATAGAATGCACCTGCAAGCTTTGGTATATTGGCAGCACCACGTGCTCAGCCAAGAAGAGGATCTTGGAGCATCTTCGAGCCATTACTAACCACGATCCCAAATATCCAGTGGCACGACATTTTAATGAACAACATTTCTCTAATGTGTCAGATCTCAGTTTTCTAATCTTAGAACACGTTCCCAAAAACCCCAGAGGGGGTGATCGAGTTCTCCATCTAAGACAGCGAGAATCACGATACATTATAGACCTCCAAACCAAGAGTCCGGGAGGCTTAAATATGGATGAGGAACTATCAATTCACCTTAGAGTGGGGTCGTAAGAGTTTAATTGTGTCTGAATCGTGAGCCTTTTTTCTCTATCTATCATTGGCAGAACAGAATCTGGTTATTTACAGAACTTTTAACTTTAACTTTTTCTTGTTGTTCTTCCAGTTAAACATTGTGCATAATATGTAAACAGTATGTACATTTTTAATAGTTAACATTGGTTTTTCTTTTCTTTTATTTACAGGAGAAAAGGAAGGTACCCCTTTGACACGTATTCACCTGCACGGGCAACCTACCCTTTTCTTCATATGCACGCTGTTCTTTCACTATCACCATAAACTGGTATGTACACGATCCACGACTATTAGTACTTAAGCATATTTGGCCTGGGTGTCATTATATGGGACTGTATTGATTCTTCATTGGCATTGTGGCACTATCCTGAAACTTGATTAGCCCACAACTAGTCAATTGGTAATGTAACCTACAATATTTTGGGCGTCAGTAAGCGGTTTTTGATCAGCGCGCGAGCACACTACATTTGAAATGGTCCTATTGGAGGACGTTCACTTGAGTATTGAGTCTACGCAAAACACATGAACATTTAATGTACACAGTATTTTAATAAGGAAGGTTGATGTTAGCATTGTACCAATATGCAATTGTAAACATACTTTATCAACTCATATGCATTCAGTACAGGTGGAGACACATTAGCATGTTCACACCTGCCTGACCTTTCCTCATTGTATGCTATATCACGTATTTCAATACAGTCTGTTTTTACCTATGTACAAGTGTAGGTTGTTTCAACACACTGAACAATAGCTGTTAATTGATATATGTACCCATGACATATACTGTATTATGAGATTCATTCGCTTTATTTTGATGTCGATTTTGATCACTCTAAAAGTATAACGTTTGGTGAACACACTAGCATGTTTTACGTTGTGATACACCTTTCAAAGATGGATGCCATGTTCATTAACCTATCGTTTGAACAACAGTCCCATTTCCATGTCCATGGTGGGGATCTAGTACAACTTTATCAGTACCACTTTTTCATTGTAACTCTACACGTGAACAAGGCTGTCGCCGAAACGCGTTGTGTAGGATTAAATTTGGATCACCATTCTTGACTGCTGCTTGGTTTTTCCTGAGAGCGTACAACATACAATTTTTGCTGTTGTTTGGATATATATATATATATATATATATATATATATATATATATATATATCGCCACAACTCGCCCACAATCCGTATGCTGGAAAGACGAGGCGAACCCAGATTCTGTGAGTGAAAATTTTATTCCGTGCCCAGCACCGCCGCCATTACGCGTTTCAGCTCTACACGAGCCTTGATCACATGATACACCACATGATTGTCATTACACCTTTTAAGGAGACAGTACACTGAAAGGGACGGCGGATTCTCCCGCGTCATAGTAATAGACATAGAAAACATCTTTTACTAATGTATCGCAATTCCCTTAATAACTGTATAAATACAAGTTTGTTATTGTCGAAAATACAGTTTTTTGTGTAATGTAAACATAGTACTACTTGTGCAAAATACTGCTAAGTGCAAAATTGTGCAAGTGTTATGGTCTAAATACCAAAACGAAGTACATGGTCAAATGAGATATGAATAAATAAATAAACATATAAATATATTCATTAAAAATTCACATATGGTTAAAAAACAGGATTTTTTTAAAAAAAATACCAGGGTTTAAATAAACGCTCATAGTTTCATATACAAAAAAAAAAAATCCTACTACATAAAATAGTGGTTTTTGAGGGAACCATCTATATGTAACCTTATTGACACATGAAGACAAACTGCATTATTATATAGTTAGTACCCATAATGGATAATTACACGTAGCAAAACACAAGTAGCACATTAAAAATGGAATCTACCTGATGTCATCTTTAAAAGGTGTAAAATAACCTAAAAGTGCAATATTGTGCAATAAATAATATGAATCATAAAATTATATGTGTTAAAAAAAGAAAGTCTTAAATTTATCATAGGTTAAAAAGGAACACAGAGAAGGGGGAGCGCTAGTGATTCAGTGGTCAATAGACAGCAGGATTGAATGTCGATAAGAGTTGATTTTCACAAGTGAGTATAAAAATCCTCACTGAAGTTCAATCCATTTGGGATCTTACTGTCTAATTGGATTATGTATCGTGTTTCAAGTTTCCTTAATAAAGAATCACGATTACCACCTCTCCTTAAAGGAGGGACTGAGTCAATCAAAAAATATTTAAGTTCACTAGATTTCCTAGAATGCATTTCATCAAAATGACGGGCTACTGGATAACTGGAGTCACCATGGTTGATGGCTCGAATATGCTGCAGAATTCTTTTATGTGCTTGTAGTTTTGTACTGCCCACGTAGCGTAAGCCACATGGGCATTCAAGTACATAGATAACAAATTCTGTTTTGCAGGTGAGTTTTTTATCAATTCTAGTCATCCTCTCACTCCATGGTGTGGTGTATTCAGATTTGTTAATCCCGTGTCTGCAAGCCTTGCAACTAGCACACTTAATGAAACCTTTGCTAGATAATAACCACGATGTGTTTTCTACCAATTCAGGGCTGCTACTGACCAATTGGTCCCTCATAGAGCGTGCCTTTCTAAACGTCAAATTGGGTGATCGACACAATGTGTCTCCCAAAATGGGGTCACTTTTGACCAACGCCCAATTTCTGGTTACAATTCTTCTTATAGTCTGCTGTTGTTGACTATATGTCAGAATTAGTCTCGGGGATTCTGAGGTATTAGGGTCAATAATCTGATCCCTGGATGGTTTTTTGGTTAGAGCCTTAGACCTGCCCTGATTATTGGCTTTAGATATAGCTGTATCTATCATTTTTGTGGTATATCCGCGATTCAGGAACCGTTCTCGGCATTCTGATTGTGCCTTGAAACAATCCAAATCAGTGGTACATATTCTTCTGATGCGCAGCATCTCCCCAAAGGGGATACTGTGAATCAGGTGTGCAGGGTGATGGCTAGTTGCATGTAGGAGGGAGTTTCCAGCCGTCATTTTCCTATGGAGTCTAGAGTGTAGGTGGTTATCTAAGACAAATAGCTCAACATCAAGAAAACAAATGCTATTACAACTAATTTGACCTGAAAATTCAAGATTCAAATCATTGCTGTTGATGTCATCAATAAATTGAAGAGCCCCAATCTCCGGGCCCTTCCAAATGATCAGAAGATCGTCAATATACCTGTACCAACGGATTATGTGGTTGTGAACGACCTCTTGAAACGATGCCATGAGGACCCGCTCCTCCCAAAGTCCCATATGCAAACAAGCATAGCTCGGGGAGAAACAGGCCCCCATCGCAACGCCTCTGATCTGTTGGTAGATAATCTTTTGAAATAAAAAATAGTTGTTTTCTAGGCACATAGAAATAATTGACATCAGCATTTTGTTATGTTCAGCAAAACAAATGGGGCGTTTGTTCAAGTAGAACTCTACAGCTTTGAGACCGTCTCTATGGTTAATACTTGTATATAGCGAAGAGACATCCAAAGAGATGAGTAGATAATCATCATGCCATACAATGTCCTCCAACCTGCGCAAGAGATCACCCGTATCTAAGATAAATGAAGGTAACTGTCTCATAAAATCCTGTAGGAAAAAATCAACATATTTACTTGCATTTTCTAAGATACTATTGCGGGCTGATATGATTGGCCTCCCAGGTGGCATAAGGGCGTTTTTGTGTATCTTTGGTATGAAATACAAGACTGGCATGACAGGGTTGTCATTTTTAAGAAAACGGAATTCATTCAATGTTAATAGTCCCTTGCTTTTCCATGCCAGTAGATTTGAATAGAATACTTTCCAAAACGCTTTGACCGTGATCATATCACTCCTTCTGTAACAATCAGTTACATTGAGTTGGTTAAGTGCCTCTGTCATGTACATACTGCGTGGCCAAAGGACGATGTTGCCACCTTTATCTGATTGTCGGATGATTATGTCCTTATTGTCCTTGAGTTTTTTTACTAGACAGTGATATTGGTTGTCTTGTGCAGTGTACTTCTTTTTAATAGACCCCTGCTTTTTATACAGACATTTCAGTTCCTGTGTGACTTTATCATGGAATAGGTCGATGTTAACCTTGATCATGATGGGGCAGAATGTTGATTTTGGTTTGAATGTTGTTAATGCCCCAACTTCCCGTCGCATTATTTCTTGGCTGAATGATGATATACCATCGCCAGACTCTTGTTGCAGATCGTATAAGTCCCGCATCAGATCACTATCACCCACCGTTAAGGCCTGTGTATTATTGTCAGAAGCCCCAACAGGTTTATTTTTTGCAGGTTGTAGTAAATGGAACTTACGCAGTTTCAATTTGCGCACAAATTTAAACATGTCAATACGACATTCCGCATAGTTAAAGTCACTCTTAGGACTGAAAGACAACCCCAAGGACAATATAGTTCGCTCGTTGTTAGTAAGAGAAACGTTGGAGAGATTAACAATAGTTTGGTCATCCTTGTCAGTAATTACTTGCGCACCCATTGTTTCTTTGCCTTCCTGTTGTAGTGCTTTTTCCCTACGTTGTTTGCACTTCTTTCGTCTTTCCCCTCTTTTGAAGTTACGTCCGGACCGTCTTTGGCATCTTGAGCACGGGGGCGCAGGGTTTGTCTTCTGTCTTGGCGTAGACAGTCCAATTCCTGCCCCAGAGAAAATTTCTGAAACTCCGACCTCTGAGCCCTCGTGAGTTCATTGTCGGACTCGCTGTCAACAGCCGAACTTAGGTCAGAGATTGAGGTTGAGGGAGCCGGGTCATTAGTTGCACTACTAGGGGCTGATGCTGGTAGTGCTACCCTTTTGTTTCTTGCTTTCACGTTATCGTATCTTTTGGCGAACGTGAATACCTGGCCATGTTCGTAATCAAGCTTATCCCTCTGAAATTTATAGGTTTTCCTTTTCTTTATTATCTCTTCCTCTCGTGCAAGTCTGCCAATCATATCCTCTCTATATTTTGTAATGATATCCGTCACCTCTATTTTGTTGATCTCCATATTGAGCAGGTCAATCTCTTTCTGGATTCTTTCTCGATCACTCTCTGCATATTTCACCAAGAGAATGACCAATCTTCGTGAAGATTCAAGATTGCATTCAGCCCATTCGGAAAGCATTTTAGGATCCGGATTCTCATAGCTAGGGGCAAGCATAATACGAAGCCCCCTCGGTATGCGCCCGACTTCAAGATATCTGCTGAGGGATTTGTGCTCCCACCATTTTGATTGCTCTGATTTCATCAGCTTCTCCAATTTCTTGAAAAGCTCTCGTACATTGTTGCTCTCATTAGATGAATTGTGAGCCACAGATCTTAATACAGGTTCACTGCTTGGTGTATATATATATATGTATATATATATATTCAGACCAAAGTCCTGTCCCTCCTCCAAAACAAAATCAAAAGATGTCCTCTGGGAGAAAAAGAAGGGGGAATCCCGTGCTAATTTAGCTATCATTTAGCATACATTCACTACTACTATTCAATCACTCATGCAATTATCTGTATTGGCATACAAATTCCTCACGTCACGAAACCAATTATTTTCACTTCAATTTATTATAGAAACTTTACACAGTGTTTTGTCAATCGACAATAGTTAAAAATTCAAAAGACCTTTGTTGCTGCATTTGGTCACAATTAAAACATGTAAAAACTGCAAAGTTAAAAAACACACAATATAGCATAATCCTATCTATTACTGTCTACCACGTTACTTCACAGGGAGAAAACCAATAGACAAAAATATCTGTCATTGATTACCACATTCACAACTGACAATTAGACCAACTTGTAAGGTGTTTAAATGTAAAACATCAAGATCTACTGTCCATCAATAGATGGAATAGATTGTGGATTTTCGTTAGAGGGCGTCGACGCGTTTCGAAGGACTGATCAAATTGTGCCTTCTTTTTCAAGACCAGACATTATTTTTCAACTCCCGTATTTGAAAAATCTCATCCCGTATTTCTGTTGTGGAGAACACACCATGTATTTCTGGTAGTTGGCCACTTAAATAGTTTGGGAGACGTAAACCCAGGTAGCCGTGATGACTCCTGATTCTTTTATTCCGAATTCCTATCCGTTCTATCCGTGGAATATCCTCGTTTTCCCTTGTTTCCTTGCGTTTAGTGAAACTGAGGGGCGGAAGGCCGTTAATTGTTTTCCTCTGTGTTTCTTACGGACCTGGGCTGCTTATTCTGATATGTTCCGTGTTCCCCGTCTTATTGTTTTTGGGGCCCGTTTCTTCAGTTGTGGCTCCGATAGCCGGCGGCGTCTCTCTGCGTCCGTCACGGTATCATCTAGTCCCTCCTCCTCCAGCGAAAGGGAAACACAGCAGGTACGGACCAGCAAAGTACTCCAATGCAATGAATCAAAGAAACACAGGTTCAAAGTTCCATTATTTATTCATATTCACCAAGATGAAACAGACGAGTTGTACTGCTCGATTTTTCCGGTCTTATTGTGTTGAAGGGTGATTTAGGTGACTTCAGTCTCTTCCCATTCAAGTCTAAGGGTTAGAGTAGTGTATAGAGCCTATTTATTAGGCACTTCGACATGATCCTGTGTTCTTCCCCATAGATCAGGGTTTGCATATACATCTTAGGGGATAGATTCGTTAGCATTAGGGGTAATCTGTTCTGTAGTGAGGGTATTTCATGGAGCCGTGCTGAATTCAGGCCTGGTAGGCCTTAAACGGGAGAGACTCCATCTTTCCTCCTGCTCTGGCAGCTTGGGATGTTTCTAGGTCATAGGCAGTGTTTTAGTTAGGAGGTGTTATTCGCTTGGAGAGAACCGGTTCAGGCCGGCCCTTATCGAAGGATTGTATTTTTCTTCATGCCGAAGACACTACATCAGGCCAGCCGGCTGGGAACGTGTCCTTGGCACGGGGAGGTACAAGAATTTGGTGGGCGGCAGGTTACGGGCTGGAATTTTCCATGAGGAAATGCACGTCTATATTAGTAAAAGTTTGAGGCAGATATTGGCACTTGCTTCTAGTTCATGGGCGGCACCTGGCCGTTAGTAGTAAAGCTGCTACTTATTCCAGGGAAGACAGATGACAAACTTGGAGGTGGAGAAAAACCGAGAAATAGATATTCCAAAGAGAAGAGAGTAGCCGATGAGGAAGAGGTCCCAGTGACTCGGAGAGGGAGACGGGAGTAAACCCGTGATTGCGGAGGTGTGACTTCCAGGCGAAGCCGAGGCGCAGACGAGAAGGGAACCTAGATGACCATTGAGTGCAGGCTACATACGACCAAGGTGATGTCAACCCCTTACTATTAGAGTGTACAACTCAATCTTTCACTTTTCTTTGCAGGTTATGTGATATGTATTATGTTCCGTGAGTGTGTATGTAATAACTAAATAAAGTAGTAAAGCAATATGTGCTACGTGTTCTTGTGTAAGAGGGTAACCTATTCTTCTAGTCAGCTGTGACTTGACATGGACAGATGTTAATCCTGATCAGGTAGGTGGTAACTGAATAAGGGAGAAAGGAGCCCTTCGAACTGGGGAACAAGTTGTGCTCAACTAGCTGTCTTTGTGTGATCTGATATATAGTAACACTGATTCATGTCGTGGTAATTATAGGATGAACTCGTGTTAAGGCTGTCGTCTGGGCAGGAAGTCCTGGGTCCGTTTGGGACCGCGAGGCTGTGACTGCCGTCTGGGCAGGAAGTCTGTGGCTGCCGTCTGGGCAGGAAGTCCTGGGTCCGTTTGGGACCGCGAGGCTGTGACTTGTCTAAGGCTGCCGTCTGGGCAGGAAGTCCTGGGTCCATTTGGGACCGCGAGGCTGTGGCTGCCGTCTGGGCAGGAAGTCCTGGGTCCGTTTGGGACCGCGAGGCTGTGGCTGCCGTCTGGGCAGGAAGTCCTGGGTCCATTTGGGACCGCGAGGCTGTGGCTGCCGTCTGGGCAGGAAGTCCTGGGTCCATTTGGGACCGCGAGGCTGTGGCTGCCGTCTGGGCAGGAAGTCCTGGGTCCATTTGGGACCGCGAGGCTGTGACTGCCGTCTGGGCAGGAAGTCTGTGGCTGCCGTCTGGGCAGGAAGTCCTGGGTCCGTTTGGGACCGCGAAGCTGTGACTTGTAGGTCTTGGTATATATAGTAGGAATTCCCTGTCCTTAGGTGGTACATATATGTGGTTATTTAGGTGTGAATAGGCCCTAGGGAGGGGGTAACGTTCTGGTTTGGGTTAGAGAGGCTCTGCTGAGCGGGTTCTATCTGATCCGAAAACCCAAGCAGAACACGAGTGTCCGCCCCAGACACGTTTCGATCGCCACAGCGATCTTGATCACCTGAAGCGCTAGTGACGACTCACTATACAAATACTCAGTGCAGCCAATCACAAGAAAGGACTGGTCAAGGGTAAGTGCAATAGAAATAGAAAACATACTTTTGTAGGGAGCATATAGATGGAAACAACCTTACTGGAAATATAGCTCTGCTCATATAATAAATACTTCAATATTTAAATAGAAACAGAATTAACATCAGCCCTAGGTAAAATGTTAATAGAAATAAAAATTGTGTGGAGTTTAAGAGACAACAGATACTCCATTTATAAATTGGCATGACTAATGAGAACTGGATTAGAAGATATATATATATATATTTATAACAATTAAATTAACAAATGAACATTATAATAGGCACACAAATGTTGTCAACTTAATACTGCAAAAATGACAAAAGCTACAAGATGAGGAAACTCTTCTGGATTCTCGGACCAGAACCTGAAAACAGAAATATATATATATATATATATATCTCGACTACTACCTTGCACAGTGAGTAAAACTTATATTTAAACTAAAACTCACTTTTAAATAGAATTTAAATGATACAATAACAAATAATTAACAAAACACTACAACTACTGAGGGGAGCGCAAATCATGGACTGCTCAACACTGAGGGGAGCGCAAACCATGAACTTCATGTACCATGATGCAAAGGAACACACTTTTCTGGGATATGATGTGCCTGGGCACACCCTTTCCCCTGCCCTAACTGATTTCCATGACCTCCTCTACCATTTATCACACATTCCTAATGTTTCTTTTTGTAAAAAATTGTATTACGGCCATTGATCACACTTCATCTGGCCTGAGAGTACGGCTCGAGCCGGAGAGTGCAGCCCGGGTGTGGAGAGCACGGTCCGGATGAATAGATCTTGGCCCAACTGCGGGCATAAAGATACGACTCGTAAAGGACCTCTGTGAATACCAAAAATCATAAAGTTAGACTTTTGTCGCAGATTGCCTTTGTGAATCAGGCCCTACATGTATAAGGCTCACATGCTGAGCACCACAAAAAGCATTACTACACACTGATTAAGTCATCTAAGGAGTAACCTTCATCCTGATTATGCCTATACTCACTAGGCCAGCCCACTAACATCACATAACCCTGGGCAAAACAACATGTGCTCTATAATGAGTTCTCATGTAACACAGCACACCATTGTGTCCTCCTGAAGGGTGCAGTCCTAGTGCATCACTGCACAGACACCTGAAAAGTCTGTACAAATGACTTTATTCAAGCAGTCCAAGACATCACTACTACCATTGCTTGACTACATTTCAAGATTTGGGCCACAGTGAAAGGGCTGGCATGTGTGTCGCTAAGAGCTCCCACTCTGAGGATCAGTGGATGTGATTTACTCATTTTGACATCGTACTACGTCTGCATGTGTTGGTGTGGGAAGTCCTGGCATCACAGGACATAACGTATGCCATATGTGGCAGTGTATATGGGACAACATCAACATACCATTCTACATATAGCATGATTGCTCATTCTTACACAGCTGGTGAGGCACATCTGAACTGCACTGAAGGTGTTACCAACTATCTGTGTCACATGGCCCATGGGGACATTGACATTTTCCAGTAACTTAGCATAAGCACGTTGCAGTTTGCCTGCTGCTTTTGCGCACATTGCTTCAGATCTTTATTTTTGCAACATTTCAATGACTGCTTTCACATGAGAACTCATCGCTGTGTTCATATTCTGCATGTTCCTGGAATTTTTACTGAACATTACGTGCAAGGTCGAGCAACAATGCCCCTTGTCATTTTGTTCTGACCAAATCTTAGCCCTCAGACAAAACATACCGATGCAGCTGTTGTTTGAACAACGTACTTTGGTTTTTAGTGGGGTACACAAATTAGGTGAGACACACTTGGAGAGGGACCTTTCCAGGGAGAAGAGCAAAACAGCACCTATGATGTAGATCTACCATCTATAGGCTAAGGTAAGGGGTCTGCTGACAAGGCCCAGAGATTTTCTAACATATAATAATACTTCTTCTTAGCAAGGGTAGGGTGGTTAGGCTCCATTTTCATTTTATGATGACATCACCCTTCATGATTTGCTATACTGACTATATTTGTACTATGCATTTTCTTGCTTGTTGTGGCACGTATACGGCATGTTAGGGCACGTTAGTTAAAATAAATATTTTTAACTGTTTTGGGTCTCTGTCAGATCTTATTGTGGACAAATACAAGAATTTAAAAAAAAGGGTGTGTCTTGTTACCGCGATTCTTGAGAGATCTGGGAGTGTTGTGTTCTGGGGTGTCTAACCATTTTCTTTTCTGTGAGTGAGTAGGAGAGCAGGTGAGACACTATAGCTAGTTGGTCCTGGGCTCGTAGGTACTAAGATGGTAGGAAGACCCAGTCCCTATACACCAAGGTCCCATAATCCTGTGCATAGTTCTGTGTGTGCAGAATCCCTGCAACATCTGCAGTGTTCATGTTTCACCTGAGTAATGTTCTTGTACAATGCTAGCATCACTCATAGGAAAGTAAAATCCCAGACATGTGGGAGAAATGTGTCTGCACTAAGGCAACAACACACAGTGATGCTATGGGTCCATGGACAGTAGTCTCAGATCTAAGGATCTCATCATGCACCATACCAACTGTAGTAACACTAGGTGCATTTAGGCCAACTCATGGCTCTGTGACACTAATTTTGGCCACAGTGCATCAGTTCCATAGCCACATTATCTCAGCTATAGCCTGGGCTATGGACCATACATGGTACAACTCATTATCACGGGTTGCTCTTTGCAGGCTGAGCATACTGTTCCCACATGACCATCACATGCCCACATTATTTATACCTAACAGTACATCTTGTGGCCATCCCATATATGACATGACCATTGTGGGTCACTCTGAAGGGGTCTCTGAGGTACTAGTATCTCAACAGTTTGGTGAGGCCTAATGTGTGTTGAGTGATATGGGGGACTGCACCCATTTCTCACATCATCCTCACATGCTCCTTACAGGAAACATACAGAAGTTAGAGTGTAAGGCCTACACATTTGTTAGCACATCTGCCATTAACTGAATAGCAAATTCATCATAGGCAGCATCAAATATATTAATGCATAGATATGTGCATGCAACCACTTTCAAATGTAGGACTGATTACACATCAATATGGTGATGTGAAGTCCACAAAGCACAGTGCAAAATGAACCATAACATGATTATCCTATGTAGGGGCCACACTATCTGACTTAAAAAACTGTGATGTCAGTCGGGGGCTCTGAGCCACACTGTTTCAGAGTACAGACTGTATTAGCGGTACTCACCTGCTCCTCTGGTGAGCCATAGAGCTGGCAATAGATGGGAAGGACCTCAATCACCAGGGTGTCCAGCTCTTCTGGAGGGCAGGCAGGAACCTGCTGCCTGTACAGAGTGCTGTGACAGCTCCCAGAAACTGCAAACAACAGCTGACGTTGAGAAGGTGGTGTAAGCAGAAGTGTCTGGAGGCAAGTGGTTTGATTTTCAAACCGCAACTAACTCATACGCCACATAGGCGGTCTTCTGTGTGGACGGCCACAGCTCTTGTAAGCGGCGGTCACATTATCCAATGTTAGCCTATTGATGTGACCGCCTTGGAGGAAATCGCCAACCATGCGGTTTAAATCTGCCCGCGGTCGGCGATTAAGCATGTCCCATTAATGAGGTCAGGCATCCGCCATATCAGTGTTGAAAACCACATAGAAAATTATCTTCTAAGTGCGTCTCCACCAGTACAAATAGTTTGGAACATATCACCAGATCTATGAAACTATTCCTCTGCCTATACCAATACTCAAACATCAGTGTTGCACATTAATGTGTCTGAACACACGATAACCACGGTGGCGGTGCACTGTAAATTGGGGGTGATGGTAGTTTAGTGTACAATGAAGACTCCACAACATGACAGTGTCCACAATACAATTAAAGTTTGTATCACATGCACAATGCTTTTACAGACACATGTGGAGTCCAGATTGGGGACGATATGTGGAACTTGAAGTAATGGCAATCGATCCAATTACTCCGGATTACTCCCGCACTTATCTGGAAAGTCAATGTAATTATTTAGGCTGTATCCTGCCTAGAATTATGATGTGAATTGCAGTGTACTGCTAACATATGCTGGTATGTGTGGTGAAATGACATTTGGGTTTGTCATGGCAAATGTTAGTGTGGACACTGTGACCAATATCCATTTATCTGTGCACTCCACACATAGGTACTCTGGCAGAGGGCAGAGACGACAGCCTCCAGTATTCTGGTCATTTACAGACCTTCAGACTATGAAAGAAAGAGACATCATCAGGCAGTTTTGCCTCAATAGGCAGACAATACAAGATTTATGTGACCAGTTGGAGCCTCATTTACGTATTCAAAGAAACCATCCCACGTCTCTGACACCAATGGTGAAATTAATAGAAGCACTGCATTTCCTGGCGAGAGGTTCCTTTCACTACGTAGTGGCTATATCTGGTGGAATGTCACAACCTACGTTCAGTGGCATACAATGTGATGTGCTTTTATCAATGATGAGACACATGGACTGCTACATACGGTTCCCCTGATGTGAAGATTTGGCCAATGTGAAGGGTTACTTTTATGGATTTGGTCGCAACCCACATGTGGTTGGAGCTATTAATGGCAAATATATTGCCTCAGTACCACTACAAGTCAACGTACAAGTGGTTTGTTTACCATATTTATACATCTCACACATCTGTGCCATATTCCCAGGATCTTCCCATGACTCCTTCATACTCAAAACAGCATCATACCCCAGATGATGTCACAATTACTACCAGAGAGGGCCTGGCTTGTTGCTATGTATGATGTATCCAACCTTTGTGTTTGTGATGACAGGTCATATCTTCCTAAAGTTTGTGACTCACTATTGCACATATAAGTGTCTTCCATCTAGGAGACTCAGCGTATCCCAACTGCCCATGACTGTTGACACCATTGAGGAATTCAACAATGGCAGGGGGAAGTCTGCTTCATTGAGGCCCATGAGAGAACACAGCTGCCAGTGGAGTGGGCTTTTGGGCTCCTGAAGGCCAGATTCAGATGTCTGGACAGGACTGGGGGAACCCTTCTCTACTCACCCAGGTAGTTGTGTCAGATCACTATAGCCTGCTGCATGCTCCACAATCTGGCACTGCGACAGAACATCCCCCTCATCGCAGAGGATGGGAACCAGTAGGAGCCACCGATGAGGACACTGAAATGACAAATGATGATGATAGTGGTGAAGAGGAAGAAGTTGACATGAGCCAAGAGCTCATCACAAATTCTTCTCATGAGTGTAAGTATGCTGTGATATGTTATGACTTTGACTGTTACAATGACTGTTATGATAATGTGAGGAGGGGAGAACGACCTTTACAACTCGGTCGTTACACCCCAATAGCTTTACAACGCGGTCATTACAACACAAGTCATTACAACGACTTGCGCTGGATGGCGCTCTACGCTAAGTAATAGTAAGATTTACTACGCCAACACCTTCCATACTGTTACGTAGGCTGGAGTTGGAATAGTAAATCATACTATACCTAAGTCCAGCGCCTCTAGCGCAAGTCGTTGTAACAACTTGCGTTGTAACGGACGCGATGTGAACTACCGCGTTGTGAATGTATGCGATGTAACATCATACATTTGTGAGGAGGGCATTCAGGGATACATGTTAGCTATGTACTGCTGTGGTAAACTATGTACAAGGCTGTTTATGGAGGACGGTCTTGACGAACAAGTTACTTACCTTCAGTAAGGATATATCTATAAGAAAAATAGGTTAGTTATAGATTCCTTACCTTAAAATTAGCCCCCGGCGTCAGAATGTGTCCGGAAAGTTTTTCATCAGCAGTACCCCTGCTCGTCAGAAAGTGATGTCAGTCGACTCCGCATTCGTGGTTGGCGTCGTGGTTGCCGGGTTGACGTTGCGGTAGCTATGTAGATGCCGCCGTCGCGCGCTGACGTCAGTTCTGTACACGACTTTCCACGCCAGAAGCGCAGAGCCATGCAAGACACCGATCACTGGTACACAAAACTAGGGCCCTGAAAGGAAGTCCTTAACCCTGGAAGTCAGTTCACAGAACTGGGAGAATGGGTGGGGCGGTAAAGAATCTATAACTTACAGATATATCATTACCAAAGGAATGTAACTTGTTCATCTGAAATAAACAGTTAGTTATAGATTCCTTACCTTAGAATAGAAAACCCAGCAATACCAACCCCAGAGGTGGGTCTGCGAACTAAGTTCACACCAGAAAGTCCTGGAGAACAGAACGACCAAAGAATCCATCTCTCCGCACTTGGCTGTCCAGGCAGTAGTGTTTCGTGAACGTGTGCATAGATGCCCACGTAGCTACCTGACAGATGTCATTAAGGGGGTCTCCAGTCCCAAAGCAGTGGTAGCTACCGTTGCCCTGGTGTAATTGGTGTGCAGTCCCACTGAAGACTTCTTCTTTGCCAAAGAATAGCAGGCTTTGATGCACAGAACAACCCACCTGGAAATGGTCCGTTTGTGCACGGCACTGCCTTTCTTAGTGCCCACATAACTAACAAAGAGCTGGTCATCCACCTGGAATTGTTTGGTGGGATCCAAGTAGAAAGAATGTGCATGTTTTGGATCCAGTCGGTGGAGCCTCTCTTCTTCTTTTGAAGGATGCAAAGGCGGAAAAAACGTGGGCAAAGTGATGGTTTGGCAAATGTGGAAAGAAGTAACCACCTTGGGAAGCAAGGAAGGTCTAGTTCTGAGGACAACCTTGTCTGGATGAACAGCCAGAAAGGGAGGCTTGGAAGAAAGAACTTTTAGCTCACTCACCCTGCGCGCAGAGTTCATGGCCACCAGGAAGGCAGTTTTTAGAGTTAGAAGCCTTGGAGGATAGTTATGCAGCTTCTCAAAGAGAGCTCACATAAGATATGTAGGAACCAAGTTCAAGTCCCACTGGGACATTCTGAAAGGAACAGGAGGAAAAAGATGAGTATTGTCGTCAAGGAAATGATTTACAACAGGGGCCTTGAATAGAGAACGCTGATCAGGAAGCCTAAGAAAGGCTGAAATGGCTGAGAGGTAGCCCTTTAGAGTGCCCAGAGCAGAGCCCTGCTGGGCTAAAGAAAGGATGCACAAGAGAACCTTAGAAAGAGGGGCAGAAAGGGGGTCCACAGCCTTTGATCTGCACAATGCCACAAGTTTGTTCCATCTGGAAGCGTATACCGTCTTAGTGGAGGGACACCTGGCTGCCAAGATAACATCACAGACTTCGGGAAGCAGGTCAAACGACGTCAACTGCTGCCGCTCAATCTCCACGCAAGGAGGTGGAGGCTGGAAAGGTTTGGATGGAGGACCGTCCCCTGCTGCTGCGACAGAAGATCCTTCTGAAGAGGCAGTCTGATCAGAGGATCGATGGCCATGTGTAGCAGCTCAGGATACCAGACTCTCTGTGCCCAATCCGGAGCCACAAGAATGACTTGGGCTTGGTCACACTTGATCTTCTTCAGCACTCTGGGCAGAAGTGGTGTAGGCGGAAAGGCGTACAGAAGACCGCAACTCCACTTGCGACGAAAAGCGTCGCCTAGTGAGCGCCGCCTTGGAAATTCCAACGCACAGAATTGCTGATATTGCGCGTTCTCTACGGTGGCGAATAGATCTAACCAAGGCGCTCCCCACTGCTGAAAGAGACCTTGCACCACCTCTGAGTGAAGACGCCATTCGTGATCCATCATGCACCTGCGGCTGAGTTTGTCCGCCCTGGCATTCAGTGAACCTGCCAGGTGTTGAACCATCAGGGTTATGCCCTGATGTTCCAGCCATGTCCGTGGGCGGAGGGCCTCCTGACATAGGGTCCACGACCCCACCTCACCTTTTTTGTTGCAGTACCACATGGCGGTGGTGTTGTCCGGGAACACCTGCACTATTCTTCCCCGGACAGGGGGAAGGAATGCTTTGAGTGCAAGACGAATTGCCCGAAACTTCAGAAGGTTGATGTGGAGCCTGGACTCCGCCAGAGATCAGAGGCCTCTGATCTCCGCTTCCCCCATGTGGCCGCCCCATCCCAGAAGTGATGCATCGGTCACCACTGTGAACTGTGGTTGGGGAAGGGAGAGGGATCTGCTGTCGACCCAATCCTGGTTCATTAGCCACCACTGCAATTGGTGTGCAGTGCTTACCAAGATCTGGACGCAATCGGACAGGTTCCCCTGATGTTGTGCCCACTGGAACTTCAGGTCTCACTGCAGAGCCTGCATATGCCATCTGGCATGGTCCACCAGCAGGATGCAGGATGCCATCAGGCCCAGTAGCCTCAGGGTCATCCTGACCGAAACCCAGGATAGGGGCTGAAAGATCAGATTCATAGCCCGAATATCCCGGAATCGCTGTTCGAGATGATAGACCCAAAACTACGTCGTGTCCAGAACCGCTCCGATGAAGAGGAGCTTCTGAGAGGGAGTCAGGTGCGAATTTTGCATGTTGATGGAGAACCCCAGAGAATGCAGGAGGTCGGCCGTAGCCTGGAGGTGGGAGATGACAGCCTGGGGCGAGCCCGCCTTCAACAGCCAGTCATTGAGATAGGGGAAGACTGGAACCCTTGATATGCGCAGATGACTTGCGACCACCGCCATCACTTTCAGGAACACCCGAGGGGCACTGGTAAGGCCAAAGGGAACACGGGGTAAACTGAAAGTGCTCATGGCCTACCGTGAACCGCCGGTAATGCCGGCGGGCCGGCAGGACGGGGATGTGAAAGTAAGGGTCCTGCAAGTCCAATGATACCATCCAGTCTCCAGGGTCGAGGGCAGACAGGACCTGAGCGAGTGCCAACATTTTGAACTTCTCCTTCCGGAGGAAGCGGTTGATGTTGCCGTTCCTGAGATCCAAGATTGGATGCAGGTCTTTGTCCTTCTTGGGTACCAGAAAGTAATGGGAATAACAACCACGACCTACTTCTGTGACTTGAATGCACTTGATGGCTCCCTTGGCCAATAGTGCTGAAACTTCCTGTTGGAGAAGGGCCAGATAATCCTCCGACATGCGATGGTATTGAGGTGGCATGGAGGGAGGGGTAGTCTTGAAGGGGAGGGAGTAGCCCCTTCGGACTATTTGCAAAACCTACCTGTCCGACCTGATGGTGTGCCCATGGGGAAGGTGATGGCGAATCCTGCCACCCACTTGTGTTTGGTGGCCCTGAAAGGTCAGACTAGGAGGGTTTGGAGGCTGTTGCAGAGGGGGCTGTAGTGGACTGGCCCGCCCACTGGCCCACATATTCACACCGCTGATTCCCATATCCCCAGCAACGCAGAGGCAGAATAGCTTGTGCCAGCCTTTGGCTCTGGGCGGGACATGGTGGGGAACCCCTTCTGTAGCCACGAACGGGGTGAAAGGTAATCTGTGTAGGGCGAGTGGTTGAGATGCCCAAGGACCTAGTCGTAGCCTGAGAGTCCTTAAAGCACTCCAGCGCGTTGTCTGCCTTGTCGCCGAATAGGCGATGGACATCAAAGCGCATGTCCATAGGAGTGGATTGGACATCCCCTGGAAAACCAGTCGACCTCAACCAGGCATAGCGTCGAAGGGCTACAAAAGTGGAAATCGTCCTGCCTAGTGAGTCGGCGGTATCCAGCCCACAGCGGATGGTAAACTTCGCTGAGTCTCTCTCTTCGACATCTGTCCAAGAGAGTATGGCCCAAGCCTCCTCTGAGCACTGAGGCAGCACTTGCACAACCGTGTCCCACACGGAGTGGGTGTAATGGCCCAACTGACATGCAGTGTTCAACAACCGCAGTCCCAAGCTGGAGGAAGAAAACATCTTCTTCCCAAGATGGTCCATCTTTTTGGATTCCCTATCAGGTGGAGTAGTAGGGAATGCGCCCTTGGAGGTGGAGGCTCGGCCCACCAAGCTCTCAGGGGTGGGGTGTTGGGAGAGGAAAGTGGGGTCACCCTGGGACGGGCAGTGGCATCAGGCAATCATCCTGTCCACAAGAGCCCCTGTGTCGGGCCGGGACCAGGTGCCCAAAAGGATGTCCGTCAGGGTTTCATTAAAAGCAGTAGGGGCTTCGAAGAGGTCGCCGCCGGTTGAAGCATCTCTGTCAGGAGGTTAGTCCTGACTGCCACCGTAGGTAGCTCGAGGTGGAGAGCCTCGCCGCCTTACGTAACACCACTGCGTACGGCGCTCCCTCCTCCGTAGCCAAGGTAGGCGGAGACAACATGCCAAGGTCTGGTGAGGTATCCAGACCACTGGCTTCCCCCAGGTCCTTTCTCCAGTCCGGTTCATAACCTGAAAGGTCAGCTAAAGGGTCACCAGACACCTCTCAGTCCTCCTCACCCTCCTCTGGCTGCCAATCTGGTCTCAAAGAGCCAGGGTAGAACAGGGACACAAAAGTACCCGTTGGCACAGGGTCCGGCGTTGGTCGACGCTGGTCCTGCTTCATGTCTACCTCAAGGTGGAGGCCAGGGTCGGCGTTGGCTGGGGACATAGCCGGTGCGGGCGACACAGCCGACGCTGGCTGCGGATGTGGTGCCGGTGGAATAGGTGCCGGGGGAGGTGTGACAAGGTTGACCAGCGCCGATCCGGGCCTGGATCCAAGGGGACCCTGTGGTGCCGAGGTCGAAGCCACTGGCGCCGAAGGCCCAGAGCTCCCAGCCAAGTCCACGGGGCCCGAAGGCATGCCAGCGGAGTCAAGCTGCCCAAAGATGGCGTGTATCGCTTTGTAAAATTGATGAAGCTGGACAGGGGTCACTCTAGGTCCCGGGAAGGGGGGGAAATCACAAGCTGACCCTTCAGGATCTGCACGCGTAGCCATGGGAGGGGTACCACTTGCATCCCTCATCGCGACGACTGAACAGATAGGGAGAAGTCGAAGAGCAACAATGCTTCTTCGACTTCTTCTTGTGCTTCGACTCACCTGACCCCAAGTGCGAAGATTTGGACAAAGAATGGTGGTGGCTCCATGACCTGTCCCTCGACCTCCTACATGACCAGGACCTCGAGCGGCGTGGAGCCGACTTCCAGGCCTCGAGAAACTTTCAGGACCGCTCCTGCAAAGACTTCGGATTCATGGTCCGGCAGTTGGAGCACGATTTGGGGTCGTACTCCAGGCAGAATAGGTACACGCGGTGCGGATCCGTCACCGACATCAGTCGGCTACAGGAACCGCAAGCCTTGAAGCCGAGCATCCCTCATGTACCAGGAGTCGATGAACTCACAAAACGATATTGACAAAAGTCGAGAGTACCGCTCTCTCCGGATCTGCACTTGCTGGGTTGAAAAAGAAAGAACTGATGTCAGCGCTCGAGGGCGGCATCTATGTAGCTACCGCAACATCATCCCGGTGAAAACAACGCATAAGACTAAAGCAAATTCGACCGACACCACCTTCCGATGTGAAGGGGTACTACTGATGAAAAACTTTCTGGAGCCAGTCTGTTGCTTTGGGGTAATTCTAAGGTAAGGAATATATAACTAACTGTTTCGTTCAGATACAAGATTTACCCATGTACTATGTACTCCAAAAGTTAACCGTTATTGGTGTCATATGTATTGCTTCCTAGCTAATCTCTTTCAATTGTTCTGTTGTAGGTACCTTCACCATGTTATCTTCATTTGGACATTTCAGAGTTTTGACATCAGCAGGTATATGATACTGTTTTTAAGTACGAAGTGAACATGAATTGTTCCTGGGAATGACTGGCACAGACAATTGGTGTACTACTCCGGTACCAAGCCAGCTTGCACAGCGATAAGATGGAAGGTGCTAAGACTCCTTTGGACTTGTTCCCTGTCGTGTGGTGGTCCTATTGCAATATGTGTGCCATCATGTTCTCCAACACAATCTTGTTGGTGGGCTAAATTATGCTAGTCTCCCTTCACATTTGCTATGTCCTCAATGTGTAGGAACTGGATGTAGCTGTTGATGTGTCTCCTCACTGTATGCCACAGTGCTTGCGACATTCCACCAGATGCAGCAACTCTGGATTGGAATGATGAGCTCAGAATTATGGCTGACAATAAAAAACCAAGCGCCCTGATTTTACTAGACCTATCAGCGGTGCTCGATACGGTCAGCCACGCACAACTGTTGGCCAGATTCACTGATGTGGGGGTTGGCACATTGCTGGCTAGAATCCTTCCTGTCATGCCAGTCCCAGAGGATTCAGTTGGGTGAGCAGGTATCGGACAGTGGCATACTTACCTGTGGCATCCCCCAAGGCTCTGCTCTGCCCCACTCCTCTTCAATATATACTTACAGCCACTGGTGGCGGATCTAGCTAGTTGGGACTGCAGTCTTCAGCTATGCGGATGACACCCAACTCATCCTCCGTATTGACAACTCCTCCCACGCACATGAATTGGCACAAATCATTCTCAGATTTACAGTGAATTGGATGACAGCCAATTCACTGAAAATCAATCCAGATAAAACGGAAGTCCTTGTGATCCCAAACAGAAGCAATCCCTGGAGTGAACTTTCTTGGCCCCAGGAGCTAGGTATCACCCCCACACCAGTGCCGGTTGTGAAAGGTCTGGGCATAAAAATTGATTCTGAGCTTTCCATGGCCAACCAGGTCAATTCAGTGGTCGGCACATGTACTGGTCTCATGAGGCAGTTGCGGAAACTAGTCCCCATCCTTTCAACCACCTCATTACAGACAATTGTGTCAGCCACTATTGTCTCAAGGTTGGATTATGGCAATGCCTTATATATCGGCCTCCCCCAGAAACTTAATAACAAACTACAGTTGATACTGAACGATGCAGCTAGGATGATTTTCAGGCTCCCAAGAAGGTCACACGCCACCCCACTGCTGGGTAAGCTGCACTGGCTCCCCACCAGGCAGAGAGCAAAATTCAAAGGTCTCTGCATTGCCCACAAAGCAATCTATGGGCAAGCCCCAGCCTACAACAAAGAACGCTTTGAGAACTATGTTCCTGGCCATATACTGCTTTCTGCCGAGGCCCGCCGCCTAGCCTTTCCATGCTGCAATACTGCATCCAAAGGTGGCAGAGATTTCTCTGTTCTGGTTCCACAACTATGGAACCAACTGCCTGAACACCTTCACAAGGAACCCGCACTGCTCCCCTTCAGAAAGCAGCTCAAAACGATCCTGTTTAGAGAAGCCCTAAACACAGTTTAGCGCCCTGTCCCTGCACTGTTATGTTACCGCTAGCAGCTCTGACTTCTCTCTCCAAAGCACAAAGAGACCTGCCAGTGATTATGCGCTATACAAATAACAGTTAACATTAACATTAACAATGAACCTGTGCTCGGACACAGTTGTACTACCATGTTTTGGTTTCTTTTTTTAATTATGTGGGATACCTTTTGTGAGGTTATCGATGTGGCTCCAGCTGATTCCATGAACCAATTTTAAACTGACAGTTCTATTTGGCATTGTCTGATGTATCCCCTCCGACCATGGTGTTGAGGTCTGCACATGACATATGAGGCCACTGACATAGATCATTTCAGTGATGTATTATTTAGCTCTGTTTTTGACATATGCACAAGCCCCTTTCGCCATCATTTCAGTGACATTGTGGTGGCTATAAGGGCCTCGCCTTATTGACAAGGCAGAGTTAAGCAGCACACTTGGAAAAAGCAAAAATCCTTGGATTGTTTATGTGCAGGAAGGCCCCCTTCCTACACATAAACAATCTTTTTAAAAAATGCACACATAGAAGTGGCAAAATGGCATTTCAAGATCATTTATGTACAGGAAGGGGGACCTTCCTCTACATTAACAATCTTCTCCTGCACGCAGACACCCTTGAATTATGGCGCAAGGGTGCCTGGGTTGGCGCTACACTGCTAAGTGTAGTGCCAGTGCAGGGGGAATTGCAAGACTGCACCATATTGTTGTAAATATGGTGCAGCCTTTCGTGTCTGACGTGGCGGAGTGAGGCGTTAAGCCATGATGGCTAATGCCTCACTCCGCCACTTCCTTGTACATATCCCCCTATCTCTGCCTAAGGTCGGAACTATGGAATAAAGATGTAATGAGACTGTGCACTTGCATGTCTGTGTTGGGGTGACATGGTTGTGATACTCAGTTGCACATTGTTGACATTCCACATGTCCATGCTAACACAAGTAGCCTCTATTTAGATTTGGTAATTCACAAGGGGATAACTTCATAACCTGCTCGATGTGAATGATATGACATGAGCTAATGATTTTGTGATAAGTGAATTAATTGCAGTGCTCGATTTGAAAAACAATACAGACAGAAAGTGAAAACACAGGAGTGTAGTAGTCAGTGGTGGATAAAACAATTGTTGTAGGAGCCACATTATCTGAAGTCCAAAGTCCAATATACTCCTGCCATCAGAAATGGAAAAATGTACAGGAATAGTCAACAACGTGAACGTGGTCCACACAAAGGAGGACATCAGGTGCGAATTTTCTTCCTGGTGGTTGTGGGTGCCTTGCCAACTGAACTTCTCAATGTTTTCTTGGACCTCCCTGTCCTCAATGGGGTGTGGAGATTCCCTGCTGCAGGGTCAGGGGTGTCTGAGGATTTGTCTGCTGACTGTACCTCCAGCCCTGTGGCTGCGCAGATGTAGAAGGGCCAAATATAGATGGACCACAGGAAGGGCTAGGTGGCGTTGTCATTGTGGGTGTCCAGCCTCTGGTTTATGGATCTCTACAGCTGCATCATCTCCCAGAGTTCCGCAAGTACCTGGCCCACCACTCCTTGGAAGTCTTTATACGCTGCTAGTACTCGGGCGATACCACCTCATTTTTGCTGGCCCACTGTTACCCTCCTACCACCCATGCGCCCACAGGTCTGCGACCATAGGCAGCCTGCCCCCTCTGTCTGGTTCCTCCATCCTCAGTGACAGTGCTGTCAATCCTCATCTCTGGAAGTGCGAATGGTGTGGAGGAGATTTGGCTGCCCGTGCTAGGTCCACCGGTTGTTGGGGCAGAGGTCAGCTAGGATGTTGCTGCTGGGGTGGGTGGTGTGGTTGTGAGCACAGTGAAACTCACTGTTGCCGTCTGCCCAGGTCGTCCAGATGGACCAGGTAGGTCCTCCACACCTATGTGTCTAGGAGATTCTGCATCACTCTAGGCTTGATCCGGGGGGAGGTGAAAGTGGGTCGGTATCTTGACTCTGGCCAGACGGGTCGGATCGGCCTGTTCAGATATAGAATAGATTGATTGTCTTTGTTGTAAGTGTGGTATGTAGATCTGCATCATTTGGTGCACAGTGTGGTCATGCCTGGGAGGGACAAAAGAAGTGGAGGTTGACATTGTGAACTATCCCTGTTGTGTTTGACTTGTTTGCAAGACATTGGGAGACATCCATTACTTGAAGTGGTATTGGCCTGATCATTTGCTGTACTGAAGTGCTTAATGTTGACATTAGGGATGGACATGGCATCTCCCAATAACTTGAAGCCAACACAGTGTAGAAGTTACATGTGTATTAGTAAATTCCAAGTTCTAGGTGTGTACAACACAGGCATATACACAACTTGGTGGTAGATTTTGCAGTGGTAATCATGTGTGCTGTGCAGTGTAAATGGGTCACCAGCCATTTCCACTCAGGTAGGTTACCTTCATGCCTTACTGATATTTCAGATACACACTTGATATGGTGTCACTCAAGACCTCATTCTTTTTCATTTATGGAGACCAGGGGAAGTTCAGGCTGAGTAGGTAGACATGTGTTTGAACAGAGCATTGTGTGTAAGGTCCTTAGCATGACCTAGGGGTCAGTGGTGACATGGCTAACAAGTGAGTAAGGACAAACAAGACTGGTTCCTCCTTTCTGAGTTTGAGGTAGGGGGCCTCACGATAGTTGTAGTCATTTCAATCTCTCCTATTCCACACAAGACCAATGGCTAACTGCCTGTGTGGTGAGCCTCAGTAGTCACTTGGCTGGCAAGTGAGTAAGGCCAATGGCACTAGTACATCTTGTTAAGTGTTCACGCAACAGGGCTTCGTGGTAGCTGTTGTAATTTAATTCCCTCCTACCCAACACTTCACCAATGGCTAACTAACTATGAGATGTTCCTCAGTAGTCACATGGCTGACAAGTGAGTAAGGGCAAACAACACTGGGGCTTCTTGTTCATAGTTATATGTAGCAGGCCTCATGGTAGTTGTAGTAATTGTATTCTCTCCTGCCCCATACAAGACCAATGGCTAATTGCCTGCAAGGTGAACCTCCTTAGTCAAATGGCAGAAAAGTGAGTAAGGTCAAACAACACTGGTGCCTCTTGTTAAGTGTTCAATCAACAGGGCCTCATGGGAGCGATAGTCATTTAATTCTCTCCTACCCCACATTTGACCAATGGCTGACTGCCTGTGAGGTGATCCTCAGTAGTCACATGGCTGACAAGTAATTAAGGACAAGCAACACTGGTGTCTCCTGTTACCCCCTTCACTGCTAGGCCCCCCCCTCCTGTTCTAAGCCTTTTGTTTGGCTATTTGGGGTAGTTTTTGCTTAGACCTCAGTAATGGTTTGTCCACATAAGGTTTCCACGCCAAATTTGCGTCCTTTTCCTCCTTCGTCCTGAGGGTTCTAAAGGTACCCAAGGTTTGTGAATTCCCCTGGATGGGACTGAGAAATGAGCCAAAATACAGCTAGTTTTGTTTTTAGGGGAAAAATGGGGCATAGTGCTTCAGAAGAAAGCGTCTGTGTTTTTCCCTGCTAATGGTATCAACAAAAGGTTTGCGGTGCTAAGTGCCTCACTTGTGTTAGTAGACCTAGAGCCTGTGACAGGAAAAATGACCCAATACACAACGTGGCCACATCACATGTCTACACAGAAAACTGACCCTTTTTTTGCAATGTGCCTAGCTGTGCCTAGTTGTGGATTTGAGACCCTAGCTCAGCCTGGCACCTAGGGAAAACAAGCAAACCTGTATATTTTTTAAAACTAGACATCCAGGGGAATCAGTGATGGGGTGACTTGTGTGGCTTTCACCAGGTTCTGTTACCCAGAATCCATTGCATACCTCAAATTTTGTCAAAAGAAAAATATTTTCCTCACATTTCTGTGATGAAAAGCTCTGGAATCTATGAGGAGCCACAAACTCCCACCCACGCAGCATTTCTCCAAGTCTTCTGATAAAAATGGTACCTCACTCGTGTGGGTAGGTCTGGAGCCCGCGATAGGAAACAGCCCAAAACACAACGTGCACACATCACATTTTTCCAGTAAAAAGTGACCCTTTTTTCGCAATGTGCCTAGCTGTCAATTTTGACCCTAGCTCTGCTGGCCCCTAGGGAAACCTAGAAAACCTGGACATTTTGTAAAGCGAGGCACCCAGGGAAATCCAGGATGGGGTGACTTGTGTGAGTCTCACCAGGTTCTGTTACCCAGAATCCCTTGCAAACCTCAAAAAAAACACATTTTCCTCACATGTCTGTGATGGAGAGATCTGGAGTCTGTGGGGAGTCACAAACTTCTACCCACCCAGCATTACCCCCAAGTCTCCCGATAAAAATTGTACCTCACTTGTATCAGTAGACCTAGTGCCCGCGACTGGAAATGGCCCAAGACATTCTGTGGAGACTTCAAAATTATTGATCACAAAAAAGACTTGGTTTTGAGAAGGAGTCACCTGCATTTTTGGTCCTGGGCTCAGTGGGCATCTAGGGAAACTTACAAAACCAATACATTTTTTTAAACAAGACACCGGGGGGAGGTGTGACTTGCGTGGATCTGCCAATGTTTTCCTACCCAGAATCCCCTGCAAATGGAGAAGGTGTTGGGCAATAATGGGGTGAAATTTACAATTCCCACTGCAGCCTAAACTAAATTAGGGGAAGATGTTGGACACTAAAGGTGCAATATATACTATTCCAACTCTAAACTATTTTGTGGAAAGTGATGGACACTGAAGGGGTGACATTTAATATTACCATTCCAATATAAACCAATATGGGGAAGGTGCTGGATACTAAAAGGGCAACATTTACTATTCCTCCTCCAATCTAAGCCATTTTGGGGAAGGTGTTGTACACTAAAGGGACAATATTACTTTTCCACCTCCAAACTAAACCCCTTTTTTGGACAGTGTTGGACACTAAAGAGGCTATTTTTACTATTCCCACTCCCCTCTATACCATTTTAGGGATATCTCTACACACTAAAGAAACTTACTTGCTCATAGTTTTTTATGTATAAAAGTTTATGAATACAAAAAAATAAAAAAGCACTTAGAATGCAAAATAACCCATACCAAAAACCTATACATTTAAAATTAAACATTAACATATATAATAATATATGCATGCATTATTTTATATTTATGAATATATACAATACAATATATATGTATTATTATTAATATTCTTACATTTTGAAAGATTCCATAAAAAATACATTCATAATCAAATTTAAAAAATCAATGAATATATAAAAATTATAAAATTATATTTTTAATTATATATTAGATATAACTTGTATTATATTTAAATGAATTCATTTGAAATCTTATTTACAAAAACAGAAGGTATTCCAATAATAGAGACATTAAAATGTTATTATTATTGTATGATGTTACAATTAAAATATATACTCCAAAATAAAATAAACTACATTTTAAATATTAAAAAACATTACATAATAAAAAAAAAAATTAGCGACAATTTATATCACATTAATACCAGAAATTATCACTTTAGATTAATATTTATAAGATCAAAATATCATTTAAATATTGTACAAAAAATAATGAAAATAATGCCATCAAAAAATTAACCCTTTAATGAATGTTATAAATGTTATAACATATATTTATTTTAAACGTATACAACAGATATGCATGTGTTAATAGTCAAACAAATATATACATAAACTTCAAAACTTACCAAATTTATAAATAATAAAAACAATTTTTACACAATTAGTAATAAAGTAATTTAATTTTTAAAATTTGGATTAAATAAACAAAATACGAACAATATATTAATATAGATGTATTTTAATACATAAAAACTACATTTTCAAATTGACTACTAAAGATATAAACACCTATATATATTAATATATTATAATATAAGATTTTATATTTGAGTACTAAACATTGCATACACAAATATGTAATACAAAAATGTTAACAAATCATAATTTCTGAAATTAAGGTAAATAATTATATAATATCAATTCTTCTTAAAAAATTGTAAAGGTATATTATTATAGTTACTTCAAAATAAATATTGACAATTATAAAAAGACATTTCAAATTGTAATTTACAAGACAATAATACATTGACATAAATTAAAATTGTGTTTGCATTTTTAATTTAGAAATTAAATAGATACTTTAATTTTTAAAAATCCATAAAATATATGCAAATATGCCAATTTCTTTCCATTATTTTAGATACATTTCAAAAATATATTTCAAAATGTAATAAATAATTAAATATATAATTGTATACAATATATATATTAGCTATATCTATATATAATATATATATATATATGGAAAACATTTAATTAAAATATATAATTAATGTATTACATGCAATTGAACATACAAACAAATCATTGTAAACAAATTCTAAAAGTTTCCCCACCCTTTTCCCCTAAAAACCCAACAAATTGCTCCCAAAATTAATTACATATACAGTAAAGATAAGCATTAATGAACAAGTTACTTACCTTCGGTAACGCATTATCTGGTAGATACTCTATCTAGCTGCAGATTCCTTACCTTTGAATTTCCGAGGCGTCAGGCTGGATCCGGAAATGTTTGCTGAGCAATACCGAACTCAATGGGGCTCCTTCCGGGTCCGCAGGGCCCGAAGGCTCACCAGCGGCATCGTTCCGCTCAAATACGTGGGGGATGGCCTCGTAAAATTATTTTATTTGAGCGGGAGTCACTCTGGCTCCCGGAAAGGGGTGGGACGCAAAGTCGACTTTAGCTCCGTTGAACCGTGCCTAGTGCGTCGGTGCTCCTCACCTCTCCTGACTACGGACGCCAGCTGAGGTGAAGTCGAAGTCCCTTTGGACTTTTTTTTTTTCTTATGCCTCATCCCCGAGTGTCCTTGAATGGGAGGAAGAGGACTCACGGCTCCGAGAGTGGTCCCGTGACCTCCTGTTCTTCGATTGGGACCCTGGCCTCCTCGGAGTCTTGCTTGACGGTATCGCCTGCCGGGCCCGCCAGTAGTTTCATCACCCACTCCCTCAAGGTCTTCGGAGCCATCGCCCGGCATGCCAAACACGACTTCTTATCGTGGTCATGCTCGAAACACCATAGACATATGCGGTGGGGATCGGTGACCAATATCATATGGGAACAAGTCCCACATGGATTGAAACCTGTCTTTCTCGAAGACATCCCTCGCACACAAAGTCAGAATCAATATATTTTTACAAAAGTAGAGAAAAAGCCTAACAAAAAGTGGCAGAGGGGTAGATCTTCCCATATCGGCGCTTAACTGGCATGGGAAGAAAAGAACTGAAGTCCGCGTGCCTGGGTGATGCCTATATAGGCACCGCAACATCATCACCGATGCCGATGATGCCGAAGATGTCACGCGGAGCAGAACAGAGGCCCAACGTTGCGCGCAAGATGTATTGCTCAGCATAAGTTTCCTGATCCAGCCTGACGCGTGGTAAATCCAAAGGTAAGGAATCTGCAGCTAGAAGTCTCTATCAGATAACATTGATAAGAACTTTTTTTTAAATTATGAAATTAAATAAAAAAACTAATAAAACATATTAACACTAACATTAACATTAACACAGAAATTAAAAATGCACATTAAAAACATATATATTAACCCATACTATTTACAATGATATTTTCAAAAACTGTATTTTTTGCCATGATCTTTAATACAACATTTACAATGATATTCCTACCTTCGATATTTCTTTTGATGATATTCTGGTCATTATGATATTTTTGACATGATATTTTTGTAATCCAATATTTTTCATTCTATATTTTGCCTATATACACATGAGAAGAGTGAAGACTGCAGATAAAGAGGTGGTGACAACAGCCACTAATGCACAGAGACAAGTTCACATCATGGAACCAGAGAGGGAGAAGTAGGAGAAATAGTGAAAAAGTGAACTCCGAAGTGAAAACTGAAACTGATGAAATTGCTAATGAAAGAGAAGGTGAAGATCCTGGTGACGGTACCCCTTTCAATTCAACAGTCAGAGTGAAGAACTGTTGTAAAGTCATGAGGAACTGCAAGAAGTCGTCTCTGATCCAGCTCTGGAAAGGCTCCAGCTGAAAATCTGAGTTTCAAGAACCCCCAGGGGAAGAAAACAGTTCACCTGTGGGTGAAGAAGATTCAACATCAGTCGCAAGTGAAAATACAAGAGTTGTGTGTCCTAAGGCAGTGAAAAGAACATGCAAGAAAAGACATTCAGAGAATTAGAAATAAATCAGAGAAGTACCAGATATAACTGAATTTGATACAGAGAACAGTGATAGTGAATAGCCTGCTTCCAAAAGACCAACAAGAAAGAGAATCCCAAACAGAAAGTATGCTTCCCCTGAATGGGTGTATCATGAATTTGTGTTTGAAGAATAAGAAGAGTTAGATACAGAAGAACACAATTTAAAAAATGCTGATTCCTTCTTGAAAAAGAGCCAGATGAAGAAAAACAGTTGTGAATTTATGAACCTAGCAAACAAAATGAAAAATACTTTGAAGCCTAGTTTTTGTTTTTTAATTGTTTAAAAGAATAGTAAAAAGGAAGAGTTATTATTGTTTTGAAAAAAATATTCTGAAGGCTGATTTCAGTATCCTGACTGATGACCTGATTACGACTTTGACTGTCTGGGAGCGGGCTGCAATGCCAGTGCCCTGCATCGACACTGCCAAAGTCAACCCTCATCCGCCTGCCCAATTACGAGTCATTTCGTGGTCTAACGGGCAAGCAGCGCGGCGGTCCTGCGGCGGTGCAGTTCTAAGGTCATGTGTGAGCCTTTAAACTGCAGTGCAAAAGGAGCACCAAAGCAAGTTCCTGCATTGCATGGTCTGTGCAGTCCATGCCGTACAGGAACTGGGGTGCAATCACACAGGGAGGCACAACATGTGCCCTTCTGCATGTATCCCCAGGCCCTGAGGCAACAGTGGCCAAGGTAGGTCCACCTTAGTTTCTTCACCACCAGCATTTTCATGGCTTGAGCACCGCCATGAGACTGCTGGGGATGAGGAAACCCGTAATATACTTGGTAGTTCCGCAGTGGCACCGCCAAGCAAATTACTGTCTCAGATCGCCCCACGACCGCCAGAGATCGCAGATCCCCGGCAGGTGATGTGGTCCTATGGTGGTATGACTGCAGTAGTTGTAATCACGGCTGTCTGACCACCAGTGTGGCGCTCCACGACTGCCACTGAACCTCCACCGCTAGTTTGGGGGCCTGATGGACTATCAAACTCACAGTTAGGCCCTTAGTTTTTGTTTTTGATCTTAACAGAAAAGGCATAAACAGAGGCTGTAAAATCGTTAGCATGATTTTAGTAATAGTGACACTAACAGCCTATTGTTGTGCCTAATTTCTCCAATTGGATAGGGTCAATTAACTACAGTACATAATGGAATTGAATTTAACACCCTGACACATTAGGAAAGTTTAGTTAGAGCTGTCAAGGTTAATATCTATGCAAATATGCTAGGTGAATATGTTAATATTATGGGGGTCAGGAGTTGCGTGGTTTGTACTTGTCTCCCTTCTTCTGCAGGTGGGGGAGCAATGTATCTACAGCTACCTATTTCATACAGCCTTCCTTGTAATATTTTTGTTAGTATGTTTAATAGGCAATAGTTTCTCTTTGCCATACTTGTCAGATTTCACCATGTTTCTGAAGGAACTTCCTGTTTCTGAAGATGTTGGGAAACAGGTAACCTATAGTAAATAATTGAATACAATGGAGCAAACTAACCCTCACACCAAACAAACTAAAAGGGACTATGTTTTCCCTTTCAATAAAAAAGAACATAAATGTGTTGAAGAATATAATGAGAGAAAAGTAAAGATTTGGAGAGGTTGGTAGAATGAAAAGAAAGTTCAAAAACAAGTTAAAGCTACAGAGGAATTTAGGTTTTCAAATTTGCACCCAAGGCTGAGAATGGAGCAGGACAGAATGGGTGAATTGTGTATTTTGTGCCATATACCTACAGGAGTTTGTTCAATACAGTTTGTGGAAAAGAGTGTGAGTGAAAGGACAAAGACATAAAGAAATAAAAAAATGTTTAACCACAGGAGACGACTTATCGATAATTGCTACTCCACTGACAGACACCCTTTCGGGTTGGAAGTATCACCGAAAATAAGAGAACTCAAGACACGGACATTAGCCCTGAAGAAGTCACGGGGTAATCCCATGTAACAGTGACGAAACACATGTTGGCTAAGAAATGAACTGAGTGAAGTACAGAAGCTACTTTGCTTGCAGATGAACCAGAGTAAACAACCACGATAAACACATGACATGCCATATTGTGATATATAGATGCTATTTCATGCTTACATTTTAAACGTGTGCAGAGGATTTGGTTTTTGTAGCTTAAGTGGTTTGTTGACCACGCATTTGGGGATGTGGTGGTTTTTCCCTACCTGATGCACCGTGCCAGATTTTGCTATAATTACTTGATATAGTTGACATAACTTGAGAGCGCCACTCACCTTTTGTATACCACCATTTCTTTGTAGTAACGGTTCCTGTAAGTAGCATGTGAGGATGATGTGAGATATGTGTACAGCCCCCCATATCACTTAACACATACAAGGCCTCACCAAACTGTTGTCTGGGCGATATCAACACTTGACAAACCCCTTCGCAGTGACCCACAATGTTCATGTCATATATAGCATGCCCATAAGATATACTGTTAGGTATAGAATATGTGGGCCTATGATGGTCATGTGAGAACAGTATGCTCGGGCTGCAGAGGGCAAACCCTGACAATGAGTTGTGCCATGTATAGTCCATGGGCTAGGCTGTAGCTGAGATAATGTGGCTATGGCATTGATGTACAGAGTACTCTCTGTAGATCTGCTAATCCTCAGATGTGGCCTAAATGAGTGTCACAGGTCCATGAGTTTGCCTTCAGGAGGACCCAATAGTGTGCTGTGTTACAAGACAACTCATTTCAGAGCACATATGGTGTGGCCCAGGGCTATATGATGTCAGTGGGCTGGCCTAGTCAGTATAGGCATAATCAGTATTGGGATTGGTCCTCACATTACTTAAACAGTGGGTAGTAATGTTTTTTGTGGTGCTCAGCGTGTGCGCCTTATATATGCAGTGTGTTCAATATTGACCTATGGTTATGCTAGCAGTCAACAACCTCTGTGTCACCCAAGCAGATAACCTATATCTTGCATGTCTATTCAGTCTCTTTATCTATTGCACTCATATAGGTGAAACACCCATCAGAGGGTGTCCATGTGGAAAGCCATCGCCCTGAAAGTGCAGACCCTGAGGGTCACTCATTGGCACAGTGTTCACTGCAGCAACAGGTGGGAGGACCTGAGCCATTGGACCTGGAAGATCGTGGAGGTCCAGCTGACGCTGTCCTCCTGAAGCAGAAGGGAACACACTGGATTCTGACCCCCTAATGGCTACCCAGACCTTGATGGGCAGTTGAGAGCCCAACAGCAGCTTGGCAGAGCTGAGTATTGACCTGAGTGAAACATGCATGATCATCTGTCTTTTGTTACAGGCAGCTATTTCCCCACCAAGTTTTAAGGTGACTTATGTCCCACATAACAGGAGAGCTGTTCCATGTCTAGGTCTGGTAGTAGTTGCTTGGTGTTAACCATAGACTATTTTCCATGTGCCCATGAACTAAGCAGAGTCCAGTCAAATGTAAGTTTTCGGTGTTAAACAGCGACATGGATGTCTAATGTCTCAGATAATCTGCATTATCTTTTGATGTCATGTGTGACAGTGGTCCAAAACTGGCCACTTATCATCCATGTGTCTGGAGTGATAATCCCTCACTTATGTGTCTGATTTGATAGTGGACCACTTACTTGTGGAATGGCATACAGTGCACTCTGGACGCAGACACTGAGCACTACTTCCCCTTGGTAAGTGAGGAAAGAACAGTATCATGAGGTGGCTCACCCCACTGGTGCCATCTGTATTGATGCCTACATGCTGGCATGAGTACATTCATGTGCTGCACTGTCATATGGTCAACTGTTCCACACATGATCTGAGAGTCTACAAGGTTTTCATTCTGAATCCATCAAATTTGTATGTGTAGGGCAATGTGTACATGACAATATTATTGCATGAGGGGTATACTGAGTAGGTATAACCAAATACAGGGGAGTGTAGATTTGGGTGGGTGAGTCACACATACCCAATGACATTGATGGATGTCATTAGCCAGGTCAAATTGTTGAAGCAATGACACACATGGTAGGAAGACTTCCAGTACTAGTCTGGCAATGTGAGTTTGCATGCCATTGAGAAGGATGTATTCAGTAAGTTGTGTTGCACATGTGCATTTGTGGAGGGTCACTAACTGGCTGGTGACATGCATCAGGGAGTGACATGCTGACATGTTAGGGTCATATGTGTGTGTCAGCACTCAGTACTACATTGACATTTGTGTTTGCAAGACATGGAAGGTACAGTAAATTCCCTTACCTTTTGGATATGAGTAAGATCTCTTTATGAACTGAATATTCCCTAAGCTTCATTAACTTTCTATATTCGAATGGCGTTGACATTTGCAATGCGAATAGGTGTGCTCACATGAACCTATCTTGACTGGGGATGTCCCTAGGCAAGCCCATGTACAATGGTTCTTTGTGCTGAAATCTCATGCTACTTGGAGCCACATTGTCTCCATTCTACTCTTCTGTACTACATGTGACACCTAGCTAAGCTACTCATGTGCAGCTTTTGACTGCGTCATCTGCCAGTGGATACATGGGAAAGAGTCACTCGGTAAGTGTGAACAATGTGGAAGGGGCACTTCCATGTCACCTTCTTCTTGGTAGTCACTTATTGCTGCAACGTAGCTGTAGTGTGTGCCCAGAAATTCTGCACATTGTGGGTTAGGGACACCTGGCCATTTGCTGATTGCATGGCCTTTTGTCGATAGGTAGTAATGTATGCCATGTAGACATTCCATTTGATGACATCGGGTAACTATGGTATGCTACAGAGGCTTAGGTTGACAGGGTGAGGATATCTTGCTATACACATGAGAGTGTATTTGGGACATGGTCACACATGCATTTTGAGCAGACTGTGGTTATGACACCATCATGTATGACTGTGCGCAGGTTATGTAGCATTCATGCATGTGCTCATGCGATTTTTGAAGCCAATTTAGTTATCCTTTTAAGTTTTGTGATCTATGCAATTGTGTAATGTGTTGTGTTAGGATATGTTTGCCCAATGTGTTAATTCAATTGCAATGAACCTATTTATACTATTATTTCATCATCAACCCAGGGCAACAGAGGAGACAGGGCCAAGATGGTTAGCAAAGCAGCTGGTCACAGTGGTTCCTGTCACAGCCGTGACACAGATGGAACCAGTGGCCCAGAAGCTGAGGAGAGTGCCATTCAGGAGCCAGATGAAACATCATCATCCTCAGAGTTGACCTCCAGTGGCCACTACCTGGTGGTGGTGAATCTCCCTAGACCTGCGTCCACAACATCCATGTCTGCCACCCCTCATTCCATCTTCACCCTCCCTGCAGCTCCCCACCCAGCTGTCTTGGCCTGCTCCCCTAAGATGGGAGAAATGGGAGAAGTCTCCTTTGCACCAGGCAGCTCACCCCCTGCATCTGTCTCCCCTGCTGCTCTGAGTATGGAGGCTACGGACATCCTGTAACAGATCTCTGTGGATCAGACTGCAGTGCTGAATGTCATCCAGCTGCAAAACCCCCAGCTTACGCAGATTATGTCGTACCTCGAAGGCATTCACACTAACATGCCTGCCCTACAAAGATCTTTTAAGGCTCTGGACTCCACACTCAGGACAGCCTTCTACCAATTCCAACTTTCCACTCACCCTTCTGCCTCTCCCCCATCCACAGACCATATTCCCATACCTGTCCAAAGCTCATGCACACATCAGAACGCATCCACCTCAACAGCCACACATAGCACACACAAACAGAAGCATATGAAAAAAGACACAACCATTCACTAGGCACTTGCCGCCTTCACCCCTACATCCAGTGACATACACCCAGACACCAAACTCACCACACCACAGACATCCAATACACACATATATCCTGATACATCCAGATACCACACCATCAAATGCAGCTGCTACACTGTTCATAGCCTACAACAATGCACCACCAGACCCTGGAAGTACCCACATCATACACCCAGATACCACACCCACATCACCAGCCACAAACACATCACACATCACCAAAAAATAGAAACATTCAAAACCTAAACAAACATCAGACACACAGTCATGCACGAACAGCATACACATTCACAACTCACACTTCAAATCCCTGTACCTCCAAAACCCAACCCCTTGTCATTCCTCCTCCTCAGTCTCCCAAAGAACTTTGCCTGATTGACCTTGAGCTCTTCCCTGTGACAGCTGCCGCCCCATTCCAATAGCTAGAAGGTCTTATTTCCTACTCCTAACCATCCCATTCACTTCAAAATCAACCCCAAAACATCTGTCCCCCTCCTAAACCCATCACTACTCCTGCCAAGACACAAAGCCGTCTGAAAAAAGAGGCAAACATCCCATAAGTGACCCACCCCCTCCCACAACCAAAAGCACCTCTTCCTCACCACAACCTAGATTTTCAAAGTAGAAAAATCCCTACAATACCTGTTCCCCCTCCCTAAATCCATCACTAACCTACATGCTTACAAGATCCCATGCATGGTCAAACCCAGCCCTCTCAACCCAAAGCCCAGCACTCCCAAAAACAAACCCAGCCCTCCCAATCCCAAACCCAGTCCACCCGAGTAACATCATTGAGGTTCCTGGACTGCCCACTAGATGCCCCTTCCTGAGGAGGTTTCTCTGGCAATGTTCTGGAAGGCACATTTGGTGGCACAGCAGTGTACTGGCCCACAGACTGATACTTGGACTGGCCATTGGCCTTTGCATTAGGAGACCAATTTGTTCTCTCCAATTATCAACTTGCTTGGTTTTGAACACCTTTCTTCTGCCGTTGGTAATGATGCTAATTGTTGTTATTTGGGATGTGTTACTACAGTTGTGTTTGTTTCACCATGATAGCTGATCTATTTGCAGTGGTAAATATTGTCCGACCTTGGGACAAGGTATAGAGTTAGAGAGGATAAGGGTCAATGTTCAATGAATGTATATGGGGGATGAGTTCCACTTGGGACTACAATTGCATTGAGTGGTATCTGCTATGGTAAGTATTGCAGCTTGACATGACCAATGACCACGTCTTTCGGCTTGCAGTACTACCTGAGATGTAAGGTAGATAAATGTTTAATGTGTGCACAGTAGGTATTTGTTTCTCCACACATGGGGGTCTTGTATTGTCATACCTAATTGCACTTTGGATGCACTTGTAACCATTTTCATGTGTGCTCTTTCCACGTGCTTTTGAAAGGTATTTGACAATTGCTACTACAGCAGTGTTTTTTTTTAGGAATTGCACTTACACATTTGCTACATGTGCATGCCACTTTGTGACAATATTGGTTGTTACTGATATACCTCATGCCACAGGTCCTACACACATGGAGACTTTGAGGCAGGTGCAATATGGATGGTGGCCTTGGTCTTGAGCCTTCCAGGGGTCCCCCTGGTTTGGGTAACCCAAATATGCAGGAAGTCTTTACATTGTGGCCCTTGAATGTTTGACACCATGGTGTTTGAAAATCTCCTTTTCCCGACTTTCCTTTTTATGTGGATGATTTACGAAGACCCATTACAGTGCTTTCACAGTGAAGGTGTTTTTTATTTGCCTGACACATTCATACTGCTGAATGCTCGATGTCACAAAAGGACATAGATTATGAGCAATGTGAGGATGACATAGTAGGTGATTGCTATACTATTCATTAGGAGGTGCACACATGTTGAGTTTGTGAGAGTGTGCCTGTACATTGTCAGCGACCTGGACATAGAGGGCATCATGCAGATGTAATAGTCACATACATTCTGTGATGTTGCATACAGGGGCCCACAAAATATTTTTGGACTAGGGATATAATGCCCCTAGCCTTATCCATAGTCACGTGGCTCAGGGGGAAGGTGTATGTAGTGTCACAACCCATGATTTGTGTATCCTATAGAACATAGTTGACTAAGAGTGCTTTTAGTCAGGTGATGTGAAGTGTCTGTAGATTTTTACCTGAGTTGTTTTACCTGCCCTCACTGATACATACACATGCTCTCTGTCTTCTATGATGTGGTGGACTTGAACAGCATTGTGAATTTCGTGTTACATTGTGTTTTTCATGCCCTCCACGACAGGACTTTGAGTGGGGTGACTTTATTAGGGGGGTCTCTCACAGGGGTGTGACTGATGTATATGTGGACATGGCTATCAATCACATAAGCTGTACGTCTGTGATAGGCATAGTGTTCCACACAAATTATATCTGACTACTTCTGTCATTGCACAACATCCAGATATCTGATACAATGAGCTACATTGCACATAAAAAAAGCCAGGACAATTGGATTTGCCAATGGTTGTTAGTTGCACTAGATATTGGAGCAACAACTGTGGCTTCATTGCATAGGATTATGACAATGTTTCAGTTCTTACATGATGAGACTGTTAATGGACTATTACGAGTCTCTTTGCAGTTACATTTGCGGCAGTGAATGGTGGTACTGCTGCAGAGTTGAATTTTTGGTTCGCCATGTCACCTTGGGGACGAGGGTAAAAATGGAGAGTCCGATGGGACCCATCTCAGCACCTCTTTTTTCGACCTGCCCGTACTAAGCACCAGAAGGCCCTGACCACTTTAAGCCCTCCTACACAACTCACACTACTCTCTCTTTTCACTGCCCCTTCAGGCCCTCTCGTGTCCTGCTTCTCATGATATGTGTATTGGCAAAATGTCCGAGCATGATTTTTTGGAAACAGGTTGCTCACACCCCCCCCCCCGCTCATACTGAATAAGCAATGCCCCTGCTTTGCTATGGTGGGGCATTGATTTGTTGAGGACTTTAAGTACACGGGCAGATGTGAGACTTATTGGCGGTTGCATCAACAACAGTGTTGAAATTGGGCATCATTGAGCAGGTACAGCAGCAGCAGGACAGGTGGGTTTCGGCCTTCTTTACCTCCCTCTCTGCCAGCTTAGATGAGGTGGTTGGACCGCCACTGTTGTCTTGTTTAAAAGGTGCATTATAATTAGGCGGGTGGTTTATAAGGCGATCTGCTCTCCGTCTAGGTCCATTGGTCCTTTCCAGCACAACAACAGTCTAAATTTCCTAGCAGAGACGGAGAGACCGTGGTGTTCAGGCTTCTGTGTATATGCATGCATCGTAATTTGGTGGTTTCACCGACCACTTCCCACAATAGCGCGGCAGTCCGACCGCCTCCGACAGGACCGCAGAAGTCGGTCCACTCACCATCGTAATGAGACCAATAGTTTTGTCCTGTATCCACTGACAGCTTCATGTCAAAAGCATGCTTTATTTTATTTTATAATATTGTATGACTTTATTTTATTATTTTGGGATTGAGGAGTCTCAAATAACTTTGTACCATGAATTCTTCTTCAGCCCTGCAGCATGGCTTGAGTCTTACAAAGTGTTCCATACTACTTGGCTGACAGCGCAAAGCTCTTTTTTACAGTGTCTTTCTTTTCAGATTGCACGTTGTTGCCTTGACCTGTCAGGCAACTTGGACTGTTCCTCCGTCAGCTACTGTGAAGATCATTCTTGGATGCCTGATGGTACAATGAAAAGCTTGGCCTTTGGAAGTAGAAGGGCAAAGAAATGTAGAGGGAGAACAAAAAGAATCAGGAGTAAGGGCACTTTTGCCTGAATCCCTTTCAAGAAGTTCTGGGTCTCTGTCTCTTCTTTCCAACTAGATTTCACATGGAGCTAGCTCAATTTAACAGTCTGAAGAAAGAAGAGTGTTGCGGTTAGAGTGTATCCTTATGTCTACAGAATGAGCGTGGATCTCCGGATGTTAGCCACTGTAAACAATTGGGTTATTAGTTGTGCAGGAATAGAGAGATCCGCACAAGTAATAGGTCAACAACGTCCCCTTACTACAACCCAAGCACCCCACTGTAGCGCTTTATTCTCTCAGGGCTGCAAAGCAGAGCAGTTCAAGGCCTATTCAGGGAAGATGGTGTGGGCTAGTGATCACAATTTGCTGGCACACAATATTAACACTCAATAAATGGTTGTCCAGTCAGTGCTTTTTCTACTAAATGCTAAACATTACTTAACAAACATATACATAGGGCAGATAGAAATACATTGGTTGCACTCTAAAAGCACATTCAACCTCTAGAGAGTCAAGACTCCCAAAATCACAGTACTCTTCCCCACCTATACCAGATAGAACATCACGATATGCAGGAATCTATCTTCAAATTAAACTGGCATATTAGCTTTGTCACATGTCACCATATCAATCTAAAAGGCAAGCTTAATGGTTTTGTCTAGGGGTCACATCAAAAAGCCAACAACATCTTAAAATTATCATCATAATTATAATCAATAATCATGTATACATGCAATCATTAATAATACTGAAGCATTTTAACATTGATCAAAAATCACTGTTAACATTTCATTCTCAACAGCGGCGTGTTGCCCCACTGCCTGGCTCAGAGTCAACAAATGAAAAATAAAACGATGTTCTAACAGTGTTTTATTTTTATTTTGCCAGCTCTGAGCCAGCTTGTGCAGGGAGGGCAGGAAATAGGGGGAGGAGTGCTATGTGTACTTCCTAAGTACTCATATGTGTTTGGCCGGCCATTGAACTGCCAGGCTGGGGAAACCCCCACATACTCCCTAGCATGAGCAGATACCACGAAGAGAAGAGGAAGTGCGACGCGGTAGGTGGGCAGCATCTTAAGGTAAGTTTATTTTTTGTTATTATTTTTACATCCCAGCCCCTGCGCTTCTCGCCCTGCGCAACCTCCACCCGCCTCACCACCCTTTGTTTATGGTGGCCGCCTCTGATTATCAATGAAACATTTAAAATGAACATCACATGCTTGCTTAGTTTTTTATACTCTTTCAGACCACATAAAATGCAACCATACCACAAACCCTGAGAGAGTACTACACTCCCATGTGAAGAGTAAAAGCTCCAACCTTGGAAATGCTTTGAAATAATGATGAAAATCCTGCGACGTCATCATTTCTTTGACCCTGCAAATATAGAGTCAATTTTCAAACTGTAAGGAAAAGAGGGTTGCTGCCCTCTTGCAGCAGTCAAGCACAGTTTTACTGCCATTGGTGATACCCCTTTTCACCTGGGGCAACCACAAGAAGCAGAAATGTATGCAAATAAGAAATCCATGCAGGGCACTATGGAGTGTTCCCTCAAGGATAAGTGAATATTTAATCAGTGGGTCTTTTGAGTGCTCAGGAGCCCTCACATATTTCTTTTTCGTATTTTCTCTTTTTAAGAGTGGGTGCTAGGGCCTACCCAGGACACCCCCAAGGCAGGTTTATACATTGGGGGCCTCAGGGTGAGCCCCAAGGCCCCAGACCCTGGTTGGCACCCCAAGCTCAGCTCCTTGCTGGGCAGGGGCCAACAACAGCCTTCCTGCTGCTCCTGTCATGAAGGGAGTATTCTCCTTTTGCCCCCACCATGTTGAGCAGCCACATTTATGCCCAGGGATGAGGTCTGGGACTGAAAATGTTCCTCAGGGCACAGAGATGGGTTACTGTGCTCCATTGGTGAACATGCTGGCGTGGGGGATGGGGGGCCCTCGCACACCCTTCTCCCCAATGGAAATGTTACCTTCGGTAACACCTTGTCTGGCAGAGACATAATCTAGCAGCAGATCCCTTACCGCAGAATTTCTCAGGCATCAGGATGGATCCAGAAGATTGTTGCTCAAGCAATACCCTTGTGCACTGGTAGGTGGTGGCAGTTGGCTCTGCGTGACGTCGGCGGAGGCATCTGCTCCAGAAGTGATGTCCGCGTCACCTATATAGGCACCACCAGGGCACACTGATGTCAGTTGCTTTTCATGACTTTCCACGCCTGGAGCGCAAAGCCATGAAGTGCACTGACAGTGGTGTGTTGAGAACGACTAGGGCTCTGAAAGGGAACAGCCCTGACGTTAAAATCCTGTACGCAGTGTGGGGAGGATGGGTGAGTTTGTAAGTAATCTGCGGTTAGATTATGTCTCTACCAGATATGGCTTTACTGAAGGGAAGTAACTTGTCCATCTGATAGAGACATCGAGCCACAGATCCCTCACCTTAGAATAGATACCCAAGCAAAACCATCCTCTGAGGGGTGTTGCAGACAAGTGTAGACCAGGAATTCCTGCAGGTTAGGGCAGCCAAAAAGGCCTTCCCTGAGGACTTGACTGTTCAGGTAATAGTGCTTGGTAAGCGTGTGAAGGGATGCCCACGTTGCTGCCTGACAAAAGTCAAGGACTGGAACTCCACATTGCAATGCCGTGGTAGCAGCCTCAGCTCTGGTGGAATAAGCCCTGAAGCCTTTAGGAGGCTGCCTTATGGGCAGAGCGCAGCAAATTTGATGGAGAGGATGACCCATTGTGAGAAAGTCCTCTTCTGCACCGCACAACCTTTCTTTGATCGAACGTGCACCATGGACAAGTTGGTGGTCCACCCACTGTCAAGGGAGAATGACAACACTCTTTTTGGGTCCTGATGGTGAAGTCGCTCCTCTTCTTTAGAGGGATGCAGAGGAGCATAGAAAGTGGGCAAGGTGAATGATTGCCCCACGAGGAATGGAGTTACCACTTTTGGTAAGAAAGAAGCCCTAGTGCGAAGCAACAATTTATCAGGGAAGATGAATAGGTAAGGAGTCTTGGATGGCAAAACCTGAATTTGCTCATTCTCCTGGCAGAAGTTATGACCACTATAAAGGCTGTTTTGATGGTAAGCAAGTTGCACAGAGGTTCAAATGGAGCACACATCAGGGAATTGACAACTAAATTAAAGTTCTACTGAGGTATGGTGAAAGGGACAGGAGGAAACTTATGTACACACCCCTTAAGAAATCTATGTACAATAGGGGATTTAAATAAATATGGTTGGTCTAGCAGCGTCAAGAAGGCAGACACAGCCAAAAGGTACCCTATGAGAGTGCCCAGAGCAGACCCTGGCTGGACAAAGTTCAAAATAAAGAGAAGGACTTGGGAAAGGGAAGCAGAAAGAATATCAATAGATCTTTTTGTATTATATTCTACAAATTTTTGCCACCGGCAGGCATGCACGGTCTTGATAGAGGGACGCCTGGCTGCCAAAATAACATTACAGACTTCGGAAGGAGGGTTGAATGCTATCACCCCCCACTCAATCTCTATGCAAAAAGGCGTAGAGTTGACAGTTTCGGGTGGAGGACCCTCTCCTGATGATGCAACAGAAGATAATCTCGAAGGGTCAGCCTGGTATGAGGATTAATGGTCAGTTGGAGACGCTCAGAGTACCAGATTCTCCATGCCTAGTCTGGTGCCACAAGAATGACTTGGGCCCGGTCGCTCCTGATCTTCCTGAGCACTCTGGACAGGATTGGTATTGGTGGAAAGGTGTACATGAGGCCTGAGCTCCCCTCAAGATGGAAAGCATTGCAGAGTGAGTGCTGCCTTGTAAACTCCAGCGTGCAAAACTTCTGATATTGCGTGTACTCAGCAGAGGCAAACAGATCTAAACAAGCTCTCCCCACTTTTGAAAGAGACCTTGCACCACCTCTGGATGGAGACGCCATTTGTGATCCGCTAGGCATTGACGGCTGTGTTAATATGCCCTGACATTCAGAGAATCTGCCTGGTGTTGAACCACCAAAGAAATGCCCTGCTGGTCCAACCAAGTCCAGAGACGCAGGGTTTCTTGACCAATGGTCCATGACCCCACCCCACCCAGTTTGTTGCAGTACCATATGGCGGTGGCATTGTCCCTGAACACTTGAACCTTCTGTACTTTTATTAAAGGAAGAAAGGCTTTCATTGCCAAGTGAATCACTTGGAGCTCCAGCAAGTTGATGTGGAGTCTGGATTCCGCCGGAGAACAGAGTCCTCTGATCTCTACCTCTCCCAAATGGCTGTCCCATCCCAGGAGTAACACATGTGTCACTAATGTGTTGTCTTGTTGCGGAAGGGAGAGGGGTCTGCCTCTGACCCAATCGGGTGTGTTAGCCACCACTGCAGGTCCTATGCAGTTCTCTCCAAGATCTGAACCATGTCGGAGAGATTCTCCTCATGCTGCGCCCACTGTAACTACAAGTCCCACTGCAGAGCCTGCAAATGCCTTCTGGCAACGCAAATCAAAACAAAGGTGGATCCCCATGGCAGGTGCACCTGACAGCAGGCACAAAATTGTTGGAAATAGATGTGCAAAGTTTGCACAACCCAAACATTCCAGTTGCTGCATGGAAAATATCAGTGAATAGACAAGTCAAGAAAATATCCTATGAAAGAGATTTGGACAGCTCACACCATCAATCCAATCTCTTAGCACTGGACACCTCCTACATAGTGGGTAAACCACAGCCTTATTTCGAGCAAGCACTGTCAGTCCCGGCCCAGAAAAAAATCACTTACATGAGACTTCTTGCACTGCCCATTGTGGACTTTAACCAAGCCTGGGCCCGGCAGGACAATCTAGCAACATGTCGACTCTGTAATTACCATCGTGAATCCTGGCTTCATCTGCTGTGCTGTTGCCCTAAGTTAGCCAGTGATCGGCACCGACTAGTTCATCCAATCTGCAGAGCCCAAGGTCTCGTACGATGCAGTGACTGACTTGTGTTTCTCTGCTAGGGAAATTTATAGAATTAATCCAAGCTGCTTTGATGCAGAATATAGAGTTACAAAAAGAAACCAGTCGGCTAGCAAGCAAGAGAGACCTTGACAAAATGTTCCTTTAAGTCTAATGCATTTGCCCTTTACAGCCAGTGTTGATATTAATTTTAAGGTTTTATGTTCTACCAGTTTCCAATAACATGTGTAGGATTTTAACTCTGTTCTTTTTAATAATTACAGTATATTGTAATGATTTTAAGTAATTGAACAATAAAACTTAATACAAACCAATGAGCTACGAGCAGGATGCAAGAGGCCATAGGGTCCAGCAGCCTCAGAGTCATTCTCACTGAAATCCAGGATAGCGGCTGAAACATCTGTATCATAGCCTTAATATCCTTGACTCGCTGCTTGGGAGGATAGGCCTGAACTGTACTGTGTCCAGAACAGCTACGATGAAAAGAAGCGTTTGAGAGGGGGTCAGGTATGACTTCAACATAGAGAACCCCAGCAAGTGAAGAAGGTTCACAGAAGTCTAGAGGTGGGAGACGACAGCCTGTGGCGAACTTGCCTTCAACAACCAGTCATCAACATAGGAGAAGACTGGCACACCTGATCTGCGCAGATGAGTTGAGACCACCGATATCACCTTGTTGATTACCCAAGGGGGGCTGGTAAGGCTAAAGGGAGCACCGTTAACTGAAAGTTGTCATGACATATTGTAAACTGCAGATAGCTATACAGTTACCACATGGGACAAACGCATAAGCAAGATCAAGCATAAAATGTAATTTTCACCGTTTTTGCCATTGTCATCACATCCTCGCCTTTTGCATGGTTGAAGAGAAAAAAGCAGCTACTCAACTAAATTAAGTACACATTTATGTTTGGGAAGATCTGTACAAAGAGGGGCAATGCATATCTATTTATAAACCCTCATGCCGCTCTGACATTACTCCGCTGGATGTCTATTTTTGGCATAGCCATAGAATCAAGTGCACCTGTAAAAGAAAAACTCACATCTGATTTCCCCACACAACCAGAGCAGTTTGACCCACTGGATAAAGTTATCACTGCAAAGACTCCCAAACACCCTATAAGAACAAGTTACCTACCTTTGGTAATGCTTTTTCTGGTGGATACAATATCTGCCTGTGGATTCCTCACCTTTTAAATACCCCCTGCCCCAGCATTCCACTGGAAATTTCTTTCCTATCTCTCCCACGTCGACAAGGACGTCACAATTGACAGGCTTCACTCGCGGCATCGTATGACCAATTGGCAGGCTCCGCTCGCGACACCGTATGACGTCATCAGAGCCACAAAAGGACCTCTTCGGCGTGCTGACGTCAGTTCCACCCATTTTTTCCGTGCCACCGAAGCAAACGGGCGGACCGACACATTTTCAAATGCAAACATAGCATATCAAATATATACACATATATAAATTCACAAATGCATAATCACTGCTTTCCTGATGTACCAACGGTGGCGGGAGGGGAGGTAGAGGAAGAGGTCTGTTGTCGATTTGCACCCCTGAGGCCTCTCTTATTCTTCTCTCTGTATGATTTGTACAAGGAATTCTGCTGTTGTTGGCTCTGCTGAAATTGTTGGTGACCACGAAAGGAAGCAGATCTCCCAAAGCCCCGATATCTTTTGTAACCATAACCTCTAGACTGCACCTGGAGGCCTAAAGATCCTGCGGTAGTTCTACTGTCGCTGAAAGTTCCAAGGCTGAATCCGCCTTTGAACCAAATCCAGCAAAGTCGCTTGAACATCAGCCGAAAAACCAGAAGACCTGAACCATGCCTGTATCCTTGTAGCCACAGAAGACCCCCATCACACGAGCCACAGAGTCAGCAGTGCCCATCCCTGACTGAATCACTTGCGAATCCGAAAGGACTTCCAAGAAGTTGGCAAGATCCTCCTCAGGCAACTTAGGAGCCAATTGTACAACATAGTCCATTAATGCATGCATGTATTGTCCAAGAAGGCAAGTTGCATTAGTTGACTTTAGAGCCATACTTGCAGAAGAGAACACCTTCTTCGCAGCTTGCTCCATCTTCTTCAAGTCTCTATCACCCAAAACGGTAGGAAAAGCAATAGAAGACTGCTTTGAGCAAGAAGCTTGGACAACTAAACTCTCCGGTGTTGGGTGCGATGACAAAAAAAGTCTGATCACCAGGAGTAGGCCTATACCTTCTCGTGATAGAACGAGATAAAGCCGGAGCAGACAAAGGCTTCTGCCACACCTCCAGAATTGGATATGTTAAGGCATCTGTAAAAGGAAGTAAAGGCCCAGAAGTATTTAAAACTTCTGTTAGTATGTTGGACTTTATCTCCGCAGAGGGAAGTTTAAGGCCCAATAAATCAGCCGCCTTCCTTATAACCACATAGTAAGGTGCAACACATCCACTTACAGATGGTAAGTCATACTTAGGGGAAGTATCTAGGCCTCTAGCTTCCTGAAGACCTTCAAACTCATCCACAGAGTCCACAATTTCTCCTTCCTCCTGATCTTGTAAATACTCCACCTCCTCAAGCAATCTCTGAGCCTCTCTCATTAAGCGTTGGTGGAGCCACACACGATGCCGGAGAAGACACCAACGGCGTCGATGGAGGAGCCTCGACTTCGAACCTCGACGTCGATTGAATTCGAGGTGGAGCCAACTCAGCAGCTGAAGGAATCCGGGGAGCTGGAGTAGACGATCTCGGCGCCGGGAAATGCCAACCAGAGTCGACGGCAAAAATGGCATGAAAGGAGCCTGAGGATAGAACTGAGGAACACCCTGGTTGAAAGCCAAAGGACCCATGGGGCCTGAAGGCGCGCCGGATGGAGTCGAGGCTCTGGTACATAAACCAAACATCGCATTGAGAAAATGCGAAGAGTCAGCCTCAGGAGCAGCAAAAGGAGGATATGGATCCGTACCTTCCTGTAGGGGAGTCACCTGAGCTCGCACTGGAGCCTGCAGAGCCGGACGGCGCCCACTCAGGTGAAGCCTCACGGCCTGGAGAGAACCCACCCGACGCCGGTGGCGTCGCTCGAGCCGGTGAATCTTCATGTAACAAAGAAGCCTCTGAAACCGGCGACGCCGCAGCCGTAGATGGTACTGGTGTCGCTTGAGGAGAAGGAGTTGGAGAGATAAAGTCCCTTCTCCGAGGTCGCTCAGCCGGAGTAGGCGACCTCGATCTCGACCTCGAGACCCTGGCCTTCGAAGAGCGATGACAAGAGGTATGTTTTCTCTTGGATTTCTTGTGCTTCTTCGACCTCGAATTGTGAGAAGATGAAGACTTCGTCCTCTTCCTACCTCTCTTCTTCTTCTTGGCTTTCACCATAAATAACTTGGCTTCACGTTCTTTAATCGCCTTCAGATTCATTTTCCTGCAGCTTCTGCATTCCTCAACGTCGTGGTCCGAAGATAAGCACCAAAGGCAGTCATCAGGCGGGTCCGTAATCGACATGTGCCCGCCACAGTCTCTGCAGGGTTTGAATCTGGTCTTCCTGGAAGTAGCCATTCTGAAACAATTTAAGAGATACAAAGTTTTCCACAGTGAAAATGGAGAGCCCTGAAAAAAAACGTTACGCGTCGACGGCGCGGAAAAAAGGGAACTGACGCCAGCACACTGACGAGGTTCTTTTGTGGATCTGATGACGTCATACGGTGCCGCGAGCGGAGCCTGTCCATTGTGACGTCCTCGTCGACGTGGGAGAGCTAGGAAAGAATTTTCCCGTGGAATGCTGGCGCAGGGGGTATTCAAAAGGTGAGGAATCCACAGGCAGAAGTATCCATCAGAATGGCAGTACACTGGGTGACCTTAAGAGCAATCCCAATGGGCCCTCCCCATCAGTGACATCACTTCGGGGGGGGTGTCACATGATCATGTTGGGTCATGTGTGTTTACATCACCCTGATTATGTGCTAGTAACGTGCTCATGGTCCTAAAAGGTCATAACACGTACAGACCCTATTGCCCTGTGTCTAGGGCTTTGCCATAGGCAAAATTGCAACACTCTTGGGGTGCACAGTATGTGAGTCTCTAACAAAGCAAGCTTGGGCAAGCTAGGGCATGTTCAGACAGCCACAATCATAACATATTGATGAGACAGCTGGAGGGCTCCTCAACAAAAGGCTAGAGAAATACACAGACAGAATCCCTTGGGCCCCACTGTTTCCACAACCCCATCTGTCTTATTCTGGACGGTGCATATTTGACTTAAAAAGGTCTATTGTTAGAAATGTCTAGACAAATTCATAATTGAATCAAGACTGCAATGAAATGGAACCCATGCGCAGATGAGATGGCTGGTACTTCTCAACTCCACAAAGTGCTCCCATCTCATAATTAGCAAGCTCTACTAAGTATTGAATCAAGACTGCAATGAAATGGAATCTATGTGCAGACGGCTGGTACTCCTCAACTCCCCAAAGTGCTCCCATCTCATAATTAGCAAGTTCTACTAAGTAGAAAATGCTGTCCCAAAGGCCACACACACAATAAGAAGTCATCCGCTATGAAATAGAACCCAATTGCAGATGGCTTCTCAACCTCCCCAAAGTGGGCCCATACATAATTATCAAGCTCTACTAAGTATAAAAGGCCACCCACACACACACAAACAGAAGTAGCAGTGAAACTCTTATTCTAAGTCTATGGCCTGAGGGGATCGCGCAACATGGAGCAAAGCTTTGCGATGAAGTGCGGGGAGCAACGGGGCGATACAGGACAACTTCTGCTGCAAGTAAAAACACTGATAGCATATGTCATTTAAATCAGTTTTTTCCATTTCATGTGTTGTATAGTGTAGCCCAATTTCTGCTTTTTCCTGGCTGTAAAATATCAGCTTTTTTATGGTTTGAAAAAAAAACGTGTCAGCTTTATAGTTGGTAGTTGTGAAAATGCAAAAGTGTTACAGTGTCTTTCCAAAGCCAGGTGACAAGGCAGTCCTTGGTAATATCCTGTAATTATTTAAATGTATGTGTAAAATAGGGTTCCATGATGGAATATCGTTAACATAAATATCGTCAGAAATAAATATCGTCAATAAAATATCGCTTACATTAATATCGTCATCCTATACTTAAACAAGAATTCACACAAATATCGATTTTTTTTTATCGACAACCCTAATATCGTTCACACTAATATCTACAACATAAATATCGACTACTACATTATCGACTTTATTTTAAATATCATTACCTTAGACATTTATATCGACTACACTAACATCGACGACCTATCTGCTTATAGAAATATACAAAAAATATCGTCTTTTTATTACCAACTCGATATGCACGATTCTTTTATTTTACTCACTTGTTTTTACTATTTTACTTTACAAAACTATTCACACATATAATTATTTAGTTTTCCTAATACTTATTGATATCAAAATATATAATATATGTTAAAAAAAATTACATTTACTGATACTATCATACACTCCGATGGCCTAAATGTGAAACACATTTCATTATTTTCTACATATAAACTATTTACATATAAAACAAAAAAGCACATATAAAACTTTTTACAATGTACTTTAACAAACAAATAGTGATGCAACAAACTCTTACGAAAATAACGGTTTTCTAATTCGAAATTACGTTCTCGACCAATGATTTTGAAATTTCACTAATTGAACCAATCAAAAGCTACCATTAATTAACTCACTAATATAAAAACAATTATACACTTAACGTAATTTACCATTTTTGGCACAAACTTGGAGAAAAACGGTTACCTTGCTGAGAGAAGAGAATACAAACCTACGACTACAACTACAAAACGTCATACTACACTTCAAGTAAGTAAAATCCCATTGCTTTTTTCATTCGAACTTAGCAAAAAGTAGATAAACTCCCTAATTTAAAAACTGTTCTTCTTTAGAGTGAAAACAAAACATGTTGAACTTATCAACAACGACCAAAAAATTAGATGTAAAAACATTTATAAACTACCTTATCCATGTCTACTTAGATAGCTGATAAAAATTATTTAAACTTGCTAAGTAAATGTACTATTTACTTCATATGTTAACAACTACTATCATCCAAATACTATAAGTAACACAATGATTATTTTTTCCACAGACTCTACAGAATTATTTACCTATCTACAACTACACTACCAACATCTTCTACTACATCAAGTAAGTATAGTCACTGTATGTATAACAATTCTGAAAGTAAAATCAAACACCTATAACACTAAATCATGTCTTTCAATTATTCTTTAACACTACTACAGAACTTAAAAATAAGAAAATTCAGAAAGAGAAATAAGAATAAAAGAATTACCAGTGAAGCCACATAGTAAGTATATGTTCATGCTTTTTCCTGCTCTTATACACATCTCTGTAAATCGTCTTCAATGTTCTTAAAAATACATATATATATTTTCCACAGATCTACCTTAGACATGGCAACTGGAGCTACTTTCATTACTTCGCAAAAAGGGAAACTAATACTGAACTACATGGGTTACACCTACACCCAAGAAAGAGTAAAAGCGAATAAGACCCATTGGAAATGTAGCAAATATTACTCAAGTGCATGCTATGGTAGAGCAACAACTGTTGATAACAATGTGGTAAATGTACGTGAGCATAACCACCCACCAAATGTAACAGAAGTGGAAGTTAGAGAAGCACTGGAAACATTGAAAGATGCTAGTAAAGGATCACAAGAAACAAGCACTAGTATTTTGAAAAATGTTTTAAGCAAAGTGCCAGAACATGTGACATTCCCAACTTAAAAAGATTAATTTCAAAAACTAAACGTGCTTCAGATCCAACTCCACCAACGCCAGAAAGTTTTAAGGATATAAAAATATATCCTGAATATACCATTACACATAATGAGGATAAATTCCTAATGTATGACAACCAGAGTCATGACAAACGAGTTTTACTTTTTGCTACTAATAGTAATTTGCAAAAACTTAAATCATGTGAAACATGGATGATGGACGGGACTTTTAAAGTTTGTCCCAAACCTTTCTATCAACTTTACACCATCCATGGGGAATACCAAGATACAAATATCCCTCTAATTTATACTCTGCTCCCAAACAAAACAAATACTACCTACGTTGAACTTTTAACAAAGATCAAAGAATTAACAGATAATTACTATCCTCAAAAAATTATAATTGACTTTGAAATAGCCATGATTCAAGCTATCCTTAAGATATATCCCCATACCTCAATACAAGGTTGTTATTATCACTACAACCAAAGTATATGGAGGCACTTACAAAAATCTACCTTAAGCATTGAATATTGTACAAACAGTCACTTTGCTTATCAAATAAAAAAGTTGATTGCATTGGCATATGTACCAACAACAGAAGTAGCTAACTACTACAATTTATTAATTGACAGCCCTTTCTACCGCACCAATGAGAAAATACTAACTCCCTTCTTGGACTATTTTGAAGATACCTGGGTTGGAAGATTACATCGTTCAGGCCACCGTAGGCAACCTAAATTTCAAATTCCATGGTGGGATGTGTATGCTAGTACAATAGCAAGGAAAGCTAAAACTAACAACGCAGTTGAAGGATGGCATAATGCCTTCCAAGCCACTTTAGGAAGAAGTCAACCAACACTTCACAAACTAATCCAAAGCATTAAAAAAGAACAAAGCTACCAAGAACTCAGAATAGAGCAATCCCTTTCTAAAATTGGCCCTAAACTAAGTAAACAAACATTAAATATGTACGAATATCTCCAGCAAAAAAATAGACTGTACCCAAGTATAGAAGGTCTAGCATACTTAGACCTAATAGCTAAATCCATCCTTTAAATATAAAATTACCATGTTTAGTAATAATTTACTTTTTATTCTTAAAAAACAAATGAATATTGTAAAATATACATTAATATGTTCAATAGAATTATATATTAATTGTTTATTGTATATTAAAAAATGTTTTTCATTGTAAAAAAAATTTCTCAGATGTTAAAAAATGTAAATTTATGTTATGTACATATCGTGATAAAATCAATGTCATAAAAAATATGTAATATATTAAATTTTTATAAAAAATATAAAAATTTAATATACTAATGTATGCATAATTGAAACTGTATTTATGTACAAAACTGCAATATAATTTGTTAACAAAAATTATGTTAAATGTTTTATAAAATGTTCAAAATCTTTGCAGTAACAAATTAAACTATGAATAAAAAAAAGATCTAAAAATTGTTATTTCTTAATTTAGAAACTTGTCATATGTATGTAAAAATGTTATAAAAATGTTTTTAATTTATATTGTTGAAATGAATATTACAACATGACATATATTATTCTTATTAAAAATAGTAAATAGATAATGCTGGATAATAAACCATAATAATTAACTATTCTAACTCCAATCCTACGTAAGTCAGGGTAAATGGTGGATAGTAAACCATTATAATTAACTATTCTAACTCCAAACAAAACATAAGTCAAGGAAAGTGCTGGATTGTAAACCATAATAATTTACTAATCTAACTCCAATCCAACATAAGTCAGGGAAAGTGCTGGATTGTAAACCATAATAATTTACTATTCTAACTCCAATCCAACATAAGTCAGGGAAAATGCTGGATAGTAAACCATAATAAATTACTATTCTAACTCCAAACATAACATAACTCAGGGAAAGTGCTGGATAGTAAACCATAATAAATTACTATTCTAACTCCAATCCAACATAAGTCAGGGAAAGTGCTGGATAGTAAACCATAATAAATTACTATTCTAACTCCAAACATAACATAAGTCAGGGAGAGTGCTGGATAGTAAACCATAAGAAATTACTATTCTAACTCCAATCCAACATAAGTCAGGGAAAGTGCTGGATTGTAAACCATAATAATTTACTATTCTAACTCTAATCCAACATAAATCAGGGAAAGTGCTGGATTGTAAACCATAATAATTTACTATTCAAAGTCCAATCCAACATAAGTCAGGGAAAGTGCTGGATAGTAAACCATAATAAATTACTATTCTAACTCCAAACATAACATAAGTCAGGGAAAGTGCTGGATAGTAAACCATAATAAATTACTATTCTAACTCCAAACATAACATAACTCAGGGAAAGTGCTGGATAGTAAACCATAATAAATTACTATTCAAACTCCAATCCAACATAAGTCAGAGAGAGTGCTGGATAGTAAACCATAATAAATTACTATTCAAACTCCAATCCAACATAAGTCAGGGAAAGTGCTGGATAGTAAACCATAATAAATTACTATTCTAACTCCAAACATAACATAAGTCAGAGAGAGTGCTGGATAGTAAACCATAATAAATTACTATTCAAACTCCAATCCAACATAAGTCAGAGAAAGTGCTGGATAGTAAACCATAATAAATTACTATTCTAACTCCAAACATAACATAAGTCAGGGAGAGTGCTGGATAGTAAACCATAATAAATTACTATTCTAACTCCAATCCAACATAAGTCAGGGAAAGTGCTGGATAGTAAACCATAAAAAATTACTATTCTAACGCCAAACATAACATAAGTCAGGGAGAGTGCTGGATAGTAAACCATAATAAATTACTATTCTAACTCCAAACATAACATAAGTCAGGGAGAGTGCTGGATAGTAAACCATAATAAATTACTATTCTAATTCCAATCCAACATAAGTCAGGGAAAGTGCTGGATAGTAAACCATAACAAATTACTATTCTAACTCCAATCCAACATAAGTCAGGAAATGTGCAGGTTAGTAAACAATATAAATTTTTCTATCTAAATTATTTTTTATAACCTATTACCCTATAATACCAAAATAACGCTTATTCAATATTAATTTAATATTTTTTATTAATATGAAAAAATAAATTTCATGTAAAATTTAAAATTTCGAAGTTAAATTTTGATTTCATGATAAATTTCTATTTTATTAATATTTTCTACACTTTTAAAACACGACATTTTTAAATTACTACCCACCCTAATCCCCTATAATACCAAAAACCCGCTCCTAAAATTTTTTTGGGGAAGTTTAAAATTTAATTACAAATTTAATTTGGTGAACAATTCGAAATTTCTAATTAAAATTTCGATTTCTTAATTATTTTCTAATATTTTTATATTTTATAAATTTTGTAAAAACCAAATTTTAAATTACTACCCACCCTTATCCCCTATAATACCAATAACCCGCTCCTAAAATTTTTGGGGGGAATTTTAAAATGTAATTACAAATTTAATTTCATGAACAAATCGAAATTTCTAATTAAAATTTCGATTTCTTAATTATTTTCTAATATTTTTATATTTTAGAAATTTTGTAAAAACCAAATTTTAAATTACTACCCACCCTTATCCCCTATAATACCAATAACCCGCTCCTAAATTTTTTTGGGGGAATTTTAAAATTTAATTACAAATTTAATTTTGTGAACAAATCGAAATTTCTAATTAAAATTTCGATTTCTTAATTATTTTCTAATATTTTTATATTTTAGAAATTTTGTAAAAACCACATTTTAAATTACTACCCACCCTTATCCCCTATAATACCAATAACCCGCTACTAAAATTTTAACAATTCTTTTGTAGAAAATATTTTTTAACACATATTATTACTAGTAGGAGTTTTGTAAGTTTTTTAAAAACATAATACATATTTTTTTATAAATTTTATAACAACTTATATTTTTCTGTCGATATTATATGAAACGACATTTTGATCAACGATATTCTGTTCATCGATATTTTTTCTTGACGATATTTTTGTCATTCTCAAGAAACGATATTTTTTACAAAGATATTTTCTATTACGATATTTTTCACAGTCGATATTCTTACCACGATATTAATGCTTGTCGATATTTTCCCGTCGATATTCTATCTTTATACCGTAAAATAGAACTGTCAGAGGGACAGCTATTTCTTTAAATGGGATGGCTCAAGGACCTTTGTTGCGCCTTTTGGAAATGTTAGCTGAAGCCTGTTTTTTGTTTCATTGCGTTGAATTTGCTTAAGAGGCTGCAAGCCAGTGGGAATACAATCTGTTGTTTAAACCATGGTTTGCCAGGGGTTAAAGGTCAGCAACCGGCTTTTAGCCGAACTGCAATGGAGGCTGCGACAGGCCACGGCCTGAAGCGTTGGTTGTGACAAAGGCTTCAGCGCAGTGGTGAACAGGATAGGAACAGGGGATCTGACTCTATAGTCAGAGTTGAGCTATTTCCAAGGGTTTGAGCCATTGTGATTGATAAACAGCAGTCTGTATGTACCATTCCAAACAGCTGCAACTGTAAGGATTTCAAAAATTAAAGGGCTGTATTGTTTTATTATTTGCTCTGAAGACTCTATCTCTTGAATATTTAATGTTTAATGTTCTGTGCAATAGCACATTTTTTCTGATGAAAAATGTGTGTTGATTTTCTAATATGCTTTGAACAATTCTGTTATAGGCTTATGTATAAGTGTAAATTTTGACAAGGCAGCCCTTGATAGCATCCTGTAATTAAGAAAATACAAGTGAAAAATAGGGGTACAGCGGTTTCTGCCAGGGATCAAGTACCTCTGTTGTGGTTGAGGGAACGGTAGCTGAACCATTGTCCTGCATTGCTTACGTGAAAATCAGCGTTTTATAATAATGTACAAATAAAATCCATTGTTTAAACCCAGGGTTTGCCAGGGCGTGCTGCCTAAAAACAGGTGAGCCGGTAAGAAACAAAAGTTGACTAATAGCATCAAGCAGCATAGGCTTTTAATCAGCAAATTACAGATGCTAGAATTTGTGCTACAAGGAGCCTTAAAAAAACATTGCCTCAGAATCACAGCCAGTCCTCCCAAAATGATTCACAGGTGAGAGCTCAAAATCCAAAACATATTCAAACTTAGGATTCAGGGATGGTATTTTTAGAAAGCAACAGAAGGTACCGGAGAAATGAAGAGATATTTAGCACTAAAGGGTATTAATAAGGCTTCTGGTTTATTAACTTAGAATGTATAAACTAATCTGATCATGTGTTTCTGGCTATTCACTAGGCTAAACAAACACTCATAGGGTGGTTGTTACACAAGGTGGTCCGAATGATTTCATTCAGATCCTCTTCCACTGGCAGGATGATCACAGCCCACTAGAAAAATACCCAGTGAAGTGTTTGACACTGGAATTTTTAGAAAACCTCTTTAAACTTTTACAGAGTAAAGCAGAAATAGCAGACTTTGGGACCTTCAGAATAGTCACCCTCATTGTTCGGGGTCGCAAGAGTAGCGCTTCCAAACCTTTAAAGAGTATCTTCTAGAGTAAAGTCATTGAGAAAAAAAAGCTGTGGTTGCTAAGCTTTAACACCGGCTTGACTAACACATGTCTGGTGGCTAGCATCGCTTATTTACTAATAGATCACAGCACTATCAATGCAGTAGCCCTGTCTAGAGCGGTTGAAGCACATGCTGCACTTGAAATACCTCATAACAGACTAGTAGGCATTGGAGAACTGGGTGTTTTTGAGAACTATTTTGCTGTCACTGTAAAAGTTCTTCACTACAGCAGATCGTGAAAGTACTTCACATCCAAAGAGCCTGTGAAAGGTAAGACGGTTTACATTCTCCATCATGAATATCACTTTTATTGTATCTTGAACCTTGAGGGTTTTCTAGGAGCCAAGTATGTCTGCACCCATTGCAATCACATCGACAACACAGAGAAATGGATTGCAAAATGTGTCAAAGGGACGGCTGCATCGTAGTTACTGATCAAAAGGTGAGATGTCCTAGATGAAATCTGTTCTGTCGCTCGCAAAACTGCTTGAGCATACACACTGGGGTTATTCAATGCATCTCTAAAACAGACGGCACAAGGTTCAGGCTCTATACAGTTGCCCATCACAAACGCAAAGGTATGAAATGCCTCTGGTCTAAGGCGTTTTTTACTCTGGGAACTGAACACATGTGTTACATGACCGAAGGCAGGCCCAAGACCAAAACAGAATACTACATAGTGTTCTATATAGAGTGTACCCAAGGGACCGGAGTGCACCAGCCTAACTATATTTTTTAACACCATCTAACTTCCAATGAAAACTGGGAGTTTGAAGGCCCTTCTTGCGTGAACAAATTCCTTAGCGCACTAATTCAGGCAAAATTCAAAGGGGATACCCAAACGACCCATAACTTAAAAGAATATGATTTGTGAAATGATGCCTGTAGAACTCATCACCCAGGGCTCCTAACTGATGCTGCTAATAGCTGTACCTTTACATATAAGGTCATAGATACTTTGAATGTTCTGCCCATGAAACAGAGCAAGTGGCCAAAAGCCTTGGGTTTTCCAGTTTCTAAATGTTATTTCCCCCACTTTTTTAACAGCTAGGCAAATTAGAATTATGAGGGTTCCATGCCTCAGCCTGACAGCTACGGTGTTGAGTATATGATGCCAGAGGAGAAGGAGAGTTTTCTACAGTGGTATGGTGAAAAACGCGTAATGACGTTTCATTTTCAAACCAAGTTAAAAGCTTACTGTCAGGAGGATGTAATGATATTGAGAAAAGCTTGCAATCGCTTCAGAGATGTTTTAGAGATGACAAAACAAGAAAAAGTTCTGAAGCCCAATACCGCCAAGATGAAAAAATCCATGGAGTACATCGACCCTTTTCAACACGTCATGCTGGCTTCCATGTATACGTCTATCTGCAAGCACATGTTTTTACAACATGAAAGCATAGCTCTAGTGTCACCCGACCTCTATAATGGTAAACAGAAGGATTATTCTACTCCCTCTAGTCAGAATCAGAATCAGAATCAGAAACAGCTTTATTTGATTTTAAAAACAAAACCATAAAAGCACACATTAAAACAGTTCATTCGTAATACATCATGATTAATAAACAATTTATCCTTAACAATCCAATTAAAAAAGATGACCTAATTCATGGAAATTCTAAATCTAATAATGGTTTTAAGGAACATTGACACCGAGGACATGAGCAATTCATCATCTAACATTTGTAGTCTGATCAGTGCCACTCTACATTGTCTCAGGCCAAGTTTTTTTTAAACAGGAAGTAAAATGCCTTTCCTTGGTTCTGAGTAAAATTTACAAAAGAGAATACAGTGAAGGGAGGATTGAACGGAAACCAGATCACAAGGGCAAGGAATTAATTATTTTGACCAACAATTCATCTCAGGGAAGGTAACTAATCTAAAAAAGGTATCTACCCTGAAGCGAGTCAATAACATAGGGGAATAGCAGCTAGGCACTGTCGTCAGATATGGCTGAATACCTTGATTTTGTATAAGTAAGTAGTTAGCCATAACGGTGCTCTTACATTTCTCTATCTGCCAGCGTTTTTCTGCTAAGAATTGCAGGCAGGTTTCCTTAAACTTCTTCCTTGACAAACCTGCCATGCTATTTGGCATATCAAAAAATTCCTGGCATCCCATATCCGCAAGGAAATTTTTTATATATTTGAGCCAGGAAATCTTTGTTGCCCCGTCAAGACATAAGCAATCCCTAATTATATCCCTATTCAAACCTGTCTCATTAGAGGACCAAACTTTGTGCCACAATAGAATGGGATCCACTTTAATAAGATCCTTGATATATGGTAGGCCTAGCTCTTGATGGCATACATAAGAAGAAGTGGACCCGGGCACTGCCAGTAGATATCGAAGGAAGGCATTCTGACAAAGCTGTATACTGGAATTGTTTGCTATCCCCCAGATCCCTGCACCATATAGCGCCGTGGCTACACACTTAGATTTATAAATGTCTATTAGGACTGGTACTGGGCGTCCTCCCATCTTATTAGCAAAATTTTAACAGCCCCAATTGCTTGTGAAAACGCACATTTTCTTGTTTCACCTGCTACTTTCAAAATTAATCCCTAAATAAGAAAAGGTGTTTACGGTCTCAATTTTTGTGTTGTATAAAAAAGAATTACAGATAATATTCTTCTTTTTAGTGCAACACATATTAAAGGTTTTACTTATATTAATCTTTAAGCCCCTAATTCCCATGTAGTCAGAAAAATTATTAATCGATCTCTGGAGGCCCACTTGAGTCCGGGCCATAATCACGGCATCATCTGCGTATAAAAGAATGGGGAAATAAGAGTTTCCAATTTTAGGATAATCTTGGATGTCTTCCAGGAGATGAGAGGCTACCGAATTAATGTATCAATTAAACAGGAATGGAGCTAATATGCAGCCTTGTCTCACACCCTTTCCTATTGGAAATTTGGAGGTACAATCCCCCTTGTCCCCATAACGTACCCTGGCACCTGCCCCTCGATATAATTCTCTAATAAATGTTAGAAGGTTAGGGTCCACTCCCATTTCCTGCATTGTTAGCCAAAGTTTGTTATGATTAAGACAATCAAAGGCCGAGCTTAGATCCACAAACGTAAGAAATAAGCTTTCATTTTTGGCCTCAACATACTTGGCTACTAGAAGTGCTAAATTCAAACCTTGCTCAGTTGTTCCCAAGGCCTTCCCTAAAACCATATTGAAACTGTGAGAGAATGCCTCTATCTTCAGCCCATAATTGGAATTTGTTGAGTATGACTCTCCCAGCGACCTTCATGAGAGAATCCAATAAGGAAATCGGTCTATAACATTTTGGTTCATTGTGATCGCCTTTCTTAAAAATAGGAACCACAATAGCTTCCTGCCGAGTGGGTGGAAATCCTATTTTGCTAAAGCTGTTTAAGACATTAGTTAAAAGCGGGGCCCATAACTTAGTATTGGCCTTAAAGATGTCTACGGGAATTCCATCTGGGCCCGGTGCCTTCCCGGCCGCACTCTTGTCAATGGCTATCTGGACATCCTCCAGTAAAAATTCAACATTTATTGGGTAAAGTACAGACTCCTGTCCTGTTAAGTTTAGCCCCTGCTCTGGAACTACCGCGGTATCTGCTTGATAGAGCTCCCCAAAGTAAGTCACCCATGACTCTTCTGTAACGGCTACCTCGATAGAGTCTGTTAGATTGTCATTAAAAAAGGGAGCATTTACCGCTCTCCAGAAGGCAGTGTTATCTTTTGACTGGCAGGCTTTCTGTAAGGTCTGCCATGCTTCCTGTTTAATCTGTTTTTTCCTATTTTTCACTGCCCGTTGGTAGGCAGATCTAGCAGATCTGACTTCAGCCATGGCCCTAGGGTCTCGTTTTAGCTGTATCATTAAACAGGCATGAGTCTTGCTACACTCCCTGTCAAACCACCTCTTCGTCCTACTCGCCCCTGATTTCTGAGGTTTTAAAAGTAACTTTCGTATTTCTTCAGAAATACTAAGAAATGCATAGTGGACATTGGAGGGATCATCGTTCTCAGAGAGACAGGTAATAAATTCCAACTCTTTGGAACAAATTAGATTTCTTAAAAAGGCCACAGGTTCCACTTTGTCCCATTTTAGGGTGTAACCGTTCTTCCTAGCAAGTCCCAACCTATAATTATATAGGTTTTGAACCGTTGTATTCGACTTGCTATTACCCCCCGCAATAATAAAGGACATGCTAAGTGGCAAATGGTCACTCATTGCTATCTCACATGTTTCAAACGAGCAGATGTAACTCGAATACCGTTTGGATATTACCATAAAATCAATAACTGATTTACAACCCCTTCCTATAAATGTTGTGTTAAAAGGGACTGAAGGAGAGCAGAGTTCATTTACAAAACCCAGGTCCAAACAAAAAAGTATTTTGTTTAGATAATTTCCCAGAAGCGTGTGTGAAAAATGTGCCGAGGGGACATCCACAACCTCCCCCAACCCACAGATATTTAGATTACTAAATGGACATAGAAAGGAATTGAAATCGCCCGTCCAGATCACACAGGTATCAGGAGCTTGTTTTCCATCCATGTTTTTAAGAGTCTCATATAATTCTTTAAAAGTCGAGGCCCATGCATCTCTCGGGATATTATTGTAAAAATGTATCAGGGTTATGTTTTGTTTACCCCCAAACGTAATTGACAGTATATGGTAAAAGACAGAAACAGAAGAAAAGTAAATTTTGGTTTCTTTTAAACAGTTTGATACATAAGTACAAAGGCCTCCTTTGTTTCTCCCTGTTGTCGTGTGAATTGCCGGCGTGTGAAAGGTACGATAACCATTCATATGCATAGGGTCCACCGTCCAACATTCCTGTAAACAAATAATCGAGAACTGATGTAAGAAAGAAATACAATTTGTATCCCCTAGCCTGGCGGACAACCCTGCGACGTCCCAAGTCAGGAGTGTAAAATCAGGAACTCTGTCAGCAACTTTAGATGGTCTCACGTTGGAAGTTTCAAGGGAAACCCCATTTTCAGAGAATCCTTTTGGGGTTTCAAACAGTGAAAAGTAATTATTTTTCTCTCCATCCTCGGTAATAGGGGAGGTATTTTCAGACTTATCCTGTGGAACAATCGACAATTGGGCTGGCAAAATACCAGAGGGTACATTGTAATCTCTAACTTGATTTAACCCAACATCAATTACCACCTCCCGTGTAAATTCAGATGCAATAGGTTTTGGGGGTAGTCAATCAACCATATCTAGGCAACTATATCTGTTTGTTCTCGGGAAGGCCTCTAGCCAACCCTGATCAACTGGGGCCAGCCTACATCTTTGGAAATCAATGTTTGTTTTACCCCTCCCAACCTCTTCCCACATACTGTTATTTGTTTGATAAGGAGTAAAACCATAAAAGTAACCAAGGGGAAGTGGCCTAATTCTTGTATTAGGCAAAAATGGCCGTGCCTGCTGGATATATTTTACAGCCTGTGTATCTTTGAAGTTAACAACAAAACAGTCCCCAGATATGTCTTTGTTCCCCTTGCCCACCCAACTGACTCTCCGGGCAAACAAGATTTTACTATGTATATAGGGGGGGAGTGGTCGATTTGTGTTGAGCCAGTGCATTGTTTTATTCTTCAACTCATGGTATGTTTCAGTGGTATTATTTTCCAAACCAAGGACCCCTGCCAGTACGATTACATACAGGGAAGATTCTGGCGGCAAATCTAAACTAGGTAACAGGGAAACTCTACTGTTATTGCAAGCGGATCTATTTTCCATCTCGCTAGGATTCTGTGCCATACCACAATTTACTTTTGCATTAGCATCAGAAAGTTTTTGAAGAGGCTTTTCTCTTATAAAGAGGTCTTTGAGTCCATTAACATCTGTGGGGTTTTTAATGCATGAAATATCCTCTCCTTTGTCCCGATGTGCTCCCTTCAAAGGTTCTGGAGAAAGGATCAGGGGCGCGAGGGTTTTCCGCATGGGCTTACTTGCCTGATTACCAAGGGAAAGCTGTTCGGAGGGCTCCCTTAATAAGCCTGTCTTCAACAATTGGTTAAGTTCAAAATTAGACAGAGCAATTTGTTCAAGTTTCTTAAGGCGCTCTTCTATCAATTTAAGTCTATCCAGTATAGGGCGAGTTGCGAGAGCAAGAAGTTCCCCTATTTTAGAGCAAAGACCGTCGTCCAGATTCCTAACCGGGTCTGCAGATACTTTAGTCAGAGATTGATCGGCAGCACCTGATAAATTACTAGATGCCGATTTTGTATTTTTAGTTTTCATCAATCTCAGTTGACTGGCCTTTTTTCCTCGCTGGGCAGGCTTCTGTTTCGGTTTGGCTCCTAAATTTTGACCTGGGGAAGAGGTAATGGCCTCAGTAACAGCATGTAATTGTGCTCGGGTGGATACACCTTCTATTTGATTGACCATAGCGTCTGCCGTAGTGGTTGCAAGCCTAGCGATACTTCTACCTTCCTTACCGCTCTTGCTTTCCAGAATTAAATCCGTGCAGATCAATAGTCAATAGCTCATGTTTGTCTCTGTCAAGGAAAACATCTTCATCCAACATGCCTTACAGGATGGTGAATATTATGTGGGCCCTTATTTCAAGATGGGTATGCTGCAATTACCAGCGTGCCAACGGCTTTTGAATACAACTATTGCTTTTACCAGATATCCCTCACTGCTACAAACCCCACAAGTTTAGTAAGCTGTTGTGTATCAAATTTGAACACTTGCAAAGGCATATGCTGTTAAAACTGCAAAATGTTGATAATTGTGGCTTTCTTCTGAGATCCCTCTGGGAGCATGAGTGCCTAGATATGTTAACATCAGATGCAGAACTCTGCTCCTTCATTAAGAGCAATGAGTTACACGAACCTTTGGAGCCCTGGGATGCCTTATTTGGGCATCGTACAAATGTAATACAGTCGTACAGGGCCGTGGGAAAGGGTGAGAAAATACAGTACTACAATTTCACGAGTCTGTATCCATTTGTGAACAAGATGAAGTTATACCCCTTAGGTCACCACAGCGTTGTATATAGGGACTTTAAAGCCATAGACAAATACTTTGGATTAGTTAAATGTCAAGTCTACCCACACCGGAGGCTCTGCTTCCCCATACTACTGTACAGAGTCAGTGGTAACCTAATGTTCCCCCTGTGTCAAACATGCGCTGAAAGTAAAGAGACTAGCGAGTATAGACACACTGACGAACAAAGGGTGCTCACCGGGACCTGGTGCAGCATTGAGGTACAGGCGACCATAGAGAAAGGTTACCGACTTGGAAAAATACACAAAATTTGTCACTTTGAGAGGACTACAACCCAACTCTTTTCTGAGTATATTAACTTATTACTCAAAGACAAACAGGAGGCATCAGGGTCTCCAGAATGGTGCACTGAGGCCTCAAAGCAAAAATACATCGATTACTACGTTCACGAGGGTATATGCTAACCAAGCTGTGCCTCAATTCCTTTGGCATAGCGTTCAAACTTGTCAAACATGACCATCATCACAGATCCTGACAAACTGTTTAAATATATTTTTACGTGTTACGAGGTATACAGCTACGAGTTTATTGATGATGAAACTGCTGCGATGTGTTGGAAATACACAAAAAAGTACCACATAAGTTGTAACCATATAAACATCTTCATAACCTGTTTCACAACTGCGCACGCTTGTTTAGAGTTTTACAATGTGATGGATAAACTTCAGGAACGGTGTCTGTATCACAACACAACTCTATTATTCCTGTGAGCAAATTAGGAGATGAAGATCCCCAACTCGGTGATTATCTAGGCGATTTGACCAGCGAGCTAGAAAAGGACGATTAAGTACAGTTCACATCATCCGGGCCTAAGTCCTACTCTTACAGAACTTAGTCAAAGGCATCACCTTAATTGTAAACAACAGGTTCAAAATCAATTTTGTTAGTCTAAAGGATATGGTGAGTGAATACACTGCATCGAGATACCGTGAAAATTATAAAGCAATCATAGTAAAACAATCTAGCATAGTCCGGTCCAAAAGAATTACAACCCAGCCACTGCATAAAACCTTGTGTGTAGGTTTTGATAAAAGAGTCCTAACCGAAGACTACAAAACCCTACTGAATGGTTCTTGAAGGTGCATTAGAGTCCTGCAACCCCAACTATGAACACCAGGTTGCAGCACCTGTTCGCCTGCATTTTAGAAGGCCCCTCAAATAGCGGTAAAAGCTATTTCATAAAGAAACTATTAGAAAAAACCCCAATGTTTTACCACAAACCCCTAACAATATTGTTTGGCTTTATTCCTTCTGGCAAGATCTATATACAGAGCTATCCCTAAGGTTTCCACACATCAAATTTATAGAAGGCACACTGAATAAACTCAACTACAATGCATTGTTACCTACTGGCCTTGTAAACATGGTGATTGTAGACAACCTTATGAGTGAAGGTGGGGATCACTCTGAGATAGAGAAAACTTTTACTCTATGTTCACACCATCGCAATCTAAGCATATGTTACATCATGCAGCGTTGGTTTTACAAGGGTAAGAGCAGTTGTTCCATAGCTTTCAACACCTCATACATGGTTTTATTTAAAAAACCCTGAGACAAAAAACAGGTACCCTCTATAGCTAAACAAATGTACCCCAGAAACATACTGTTTTTCTTGGAAGCCCTGAATGAGGGTACAGAGAAAACCCAACATTTACTTAATGGTAGACTTAAAACCCAGTACTTTTTTTTTTTTTTTTTCCAAAACCTTTATTTTGCAAATCAGTGACACAGCTATTCAGCCGACAACCCGGAGGTACGGCTGCTTTAGAAACACAACACATACGAGCGTCCACATTTTACTGACAGGGTAGTCAAAGGTTCTGTTTTAAATAAACACAAATCCAAACCAAAACACAAGCAAGGCGATAATTACTATAAGCACCAAAAGGGTTCCCATCAGGGGGAGCGAGCCCCATTTCGTCCAACAGACACAGGTTTATAGTAAGGGAAAGGAGGGGAATTCAGGGACTCAAGAGGACAAACACATATCAGCAAGGAGGTCAAAGCCGGAAAAAAGGGCTAAGGGGAGAGCTGCTCCTCGGGCGGGTCCGGGTCTGGGGGCAGGCATATGCCCCCTCTGTACTGGTTCCATCGCCCCCATACAGAGTGCCATTTCCGAGGGCGCCCTCGAGCACAATACACTGTCTTTTCCCTAAACATGCTCCAATCCATGTTTTCCATCCACGCTGTCAATGTAGGTGGCCTATTAGAGCCCCACAGACGTGCGATGTCGCGCTTGGCTACCATATTCCCTAGGGTCACCCATTGATTCTGTGCCGCGTCGTGGTCAGTAGGACCCCAAACATTCAGGAGACAGCACCGCGCCTCAGGCTGCATGACGATGCCCGTCCCCTCCCCCATCACCTCGTGAACTCGCCTCCAAAACTCCATGATCACACCGCATTCCCAAATAATATGTAGGAAGGTGCCCACCATACCACAGCCTCTCTTACATAAGCCCTCCTCAGAGTAAAAAACCCAGTACTTTTGAAAAATACCGACTGTGTGCTGGTATTTTCCCACCCGATCTCCCCGTCGCTTACACACTTAAAGGCAAGCCCAAAGCCTATAAAAAGAATAGTTAAAAAGATTCCCGTAACATTTACACTCTAGACCTTACACTACCCGGTATGGGCCATAATAGCGCGTATACGCCTCAATCTAGCCCTCATAAAAATGCTAGTCACAACTAGCCCTCAGGCCATCCTGTGTGTGGCTTAGGACGATTTAATGGCTGCCATTTCAGAAATCTCCCTAAACACTCTGAAAGGTAATGTCCCAATATCAGAGCACCACTTCCGTGTTTGGAAGAAAAAGCCCCACCTTATCAAGAAGCTGAGCAATAAAAGTGCTTCATACATTTCTTGAAGAAACTGTAAAGCAGTCTGGAGGTTTTGTAGGTTCTGTGTTGGGCATAGATACTCCCCTCATTACCAGCCTCCAAGATGTACTTGATACCAAAACAGCAGCTGGAACAATTGGGGACATCTACGGGCGAAGTATGGTATATCCAGAAAGATGAGTTAAAATACTTAGATGCTGAGATTGAACCGTTCTGATTTAAAACCTTGCGACCAAGCAGGACTCTCGCGCTCTTCAAATGTTTTTTAAATATTACAGACAGAGGACTGTAGAAAAAACATGTTGATTCTATATGTCCCTGACTCTGAACAGCCTCCACCACCCCCTTCAACACCTCAAGAACCACTACCACCCTCAGACATCCTTGTGTAAATATAAGTTGTAGGAGGCTGGCTTAGTATATGGTGCACACTTATTTAAGTGAAGCACCCTGCACTAATCCAGGTGACCCTTATGGTGATTTTGGTGGTCTGAGACAACCAGAAAAAGCTCTCTAAGTGGTAGCTGTGGAGCGCAGCCTTGAGGCTTAGTCCAGAAGGAGTGTTAAGCAACTTGTTTTACCAGATCTAATCATGTAGTGTAGGTTAAATGAAAAAGAACCTCACAGTGTAGTTATAAAAATAGTTATATTTATTATGCACCCTCACTAACACATTGGTATATTTTCTACCCGGAGATATCAGCACAATACACACAATACTTTAGATGTAAACAGGTAAGTAAGCACAAATACACAGTGGTCTAAGAGGGAGACCAAACTGTATTATAAAGAAGTGGAATGCGAGCTGCGACCGAAGTCGGGAGTTGGACCAGAAGACTCATAAGAGCTGGGGACACAAGGAACCACCCGAGGTAAATCCCCAGGAACCACACGGGGGCTGTGTGCAGAGTGGAAACACAGTTGCATACTCAATACAAGCCAATGGGAAAGTTGCAATTGCAGTTTTTAAGAAGAACCCTTCCCAGTAGACCCTGAAGAAACCCAATGGAAGACAGAATGTTGTAGTGTCACCCCACCTGTGGACACCCAAGGGACCAGGATACCTACACCAGGGAAGCTGGTTGGCTACAATGGAGGACTTTAGGAAAGATGCTGCTGGCGAAGAAGGTGAAAGATTCCAGTGGAATCCAAGGATGGATTCTTGAATAGGAGTACCAGCAAGCAGAGGGGACAGAGTCAATGCCAGAAGTGACCAGGAGGCCCGGAAGACCAATGACAACAGATGGCGGAAGATACTGGAGTGATGATGGTGACCTTGCTGCTGCAGCTGTGAGGAGCAGGCAATGCTGTGGCAGACCAGGAGCCATTCAAGAGCTGTCCCACAAGAACAAAGGGGTCGGTGTCTGGCAGACCACCAACAAGCCTTGGCAGCAGCAACAGACATGGTAAAAGAAAAAGGTGCAACGTTGGGATCAGCAAGATCCAAGAAACTCACCCAATGCAGGAGAGTCAGAGCAGGCCCTGAGCAAGCAGGGGAGCCCACCAAAGTCAAAGATGATCCTCAAAATGACCCACAGGCCGAAGGCACAGGTATTGCAGAGGACCTCGAGCAGCTCACCAAAGATGCAGGCCCACAGTGCAGAGGAAGCAGTGAGGATGAAGATCTTGACAAAACGAGATGCTGGAGGCTGGAGCTTCTTGTAGCCTAAAGATCTCTGGAATGCAGAGCCAACAAGCCTTGGCAGCGGCAAGTCGGTGCGGTGCACAAGGGTTCTGTTCCAACGATTCTGACAAGGGATACTGGCCTCAAACTTGCTGAGAGGACAGAGCATGCCCTGAGGGAGTTGTAGAACCACCACCTGTGTTGCTAAACCTTTCACAGTCCATAGGACGTCAGGAGCAGCAGACCAGTCAGCTTCAGACGCAGGGAAGTGGCTCCTTCACTCCAAGGGAGATTCCCTCAGGAATCTTTATAGACCACAGGCCTGGAGAGGAATCTAGATGAAGCACATGCACAGACAACAAAGAAGACTTGTAGAGCCGCGAGATCAGGAGCAGCAGGAGTCTTCTTTGATGCAGTTTCAGTCCCAGGCGAAGTCCAAGGTGCCCAGATGGTCACAGTTGAAGTGGTTTCGGGTCTGAATCTTGTCCCACTATGAATCTGAAGAGCCACCCAAGTAAGCCCTTAAGTACCCTAGGGAAAGGGTTGGAATGATTCAGGGTTCCCTCCCAGAGGAGGGGCTGGACAGAGGGGAGGATACTCTCAGGTCCTATGTCCAGTTTTGAGACAGAGCGGAAGCCAACGGCTCCCTGAACTGACTCAAACTGAAGTATGCAAGGAGGGGACCAAACGTGCCCTTCAAAGCAGTCTGGTGGTGCTGACAAGTACCCCCACCCCAGTCCAATACACTAAGTCCTGTCTGGGAGGTGGTCACACCTCTCTGTGACAGGAAACCTATTGACCTACCTTCCCCTACTCGAGCTCAGCTCAGCAGCAGGAGGGCACAATTTTGTCTGGGGTTGGCAGCAGCACTAGCTTGCTGGCAGACCCTGGAAGGCTGTTATCCGGAGCACTTGGGGCTTCCCAGAGGAACCCTCGGTGCTTGGAATCATACCACCAACACCGATACCGGTGTTGAGGTATGATTCCAACATGTTTGATACCAAACATGCCCAGGTTCAGCACAGCCAATATATAGTTAGCCATAGTGTAATGACGCATGGCTTCTATATTATATGTATCAAAATGGATGACTGCACTTACAAAGCCTGGAAAGTCAACTCCGGGGTTTGTAGTGGGTGTCCTGCTCTTGCAGGGTACCCTCACACTTATAACCTAGCACCCTGCCTTCAGGATTGAAAGGCCTACCTTAGGGGTCACGTATAGGTTTTAAGTGCCGTGACCTCAGATATAAGAACACTTATACCTGTTGTAAGTGGTGCTAGCACCAACTCAAACAGGCTGCAATGGCAGGCCTGTAGTCACAGTTTGAGTGGTCTCTCATGTGTTTCACAATACATGCAGCAGGCGATGGGAGACCCCTGATGTACCTATGCCCAGGCTACCTTGGTACCATATACTAGGGACTTAAGGGCAGATTTACTAGCCCCTTGCAACACTTTACGTCACCACTGCATCACTTTAAACAATGCGGTCAGTTTGCAATGTGAAGCATCTACGGAGATGTGTCACGTTGTAAAGCCCTGCGTCACATTATTCCTGTGTCAAGTATAATGTACGCAGGGTAGGCGTTCCCTCTCAGGAAAGCCTCGTACAAGTGACGCAGTGAAATCTACAAGATTTCACGGTGCCACTTCTAGGATACCAGTGCGTCAAAACCTTATGCCTGCTTGAAGCAGGCGTAAGGAGTGACGCAGTACAATCAGTATAGGCCTCCCCATGCATTGCTGGAGTTGCAACATGACTCCAGCAATGCATGACTTTTGGGCCAACAGATGCGTCAGAATTTCTGACGCATCTTTCAATCCTTGTGCTCTGGTGTGCCGAATTGTAAATTAGGCGCATCCATGGTGGTGCAAGGGTATCGCAGGCTGGCGCAGGGAAACTGACACATCTCTAATGATGCGTCAGTTTCTTGTAAATCGGCCCCTTAGAAGGGTACACCAGTAACCAATTGTGAAAGTACCAAACTACTTACCACAGTCCATTTTTAGGGAGAAAGCACAGTGACTGGGGTCCTGATTAGCAGGATCCCAGTCAGACTAGTCATAAAACAGAGCAACATCAGAAAAGGGGGGGTAACCATGAAAGCAGATCCTACTGTCCTACATAAGTCAAATATTCAGAAGGGCCGCGCAAAAGTTGGTAAGTAAAATGTCAGCTTCTAAAGGCCTATCCTCATGGATTGAGAGAGGTGAATTCCTCTAGAAAGGTCAACCGATTGTTGGATCCCAAATGTATGATCTAGCCAAAGGTCTTACTCACCCCAAAATACTATCGCTTCAGAAAGCGCCTAGAGGTTGGGAAGAGTTTCTGAGAGCTTCCCGAAACTCCTTTCATGATCGTCAGTAATGCTGAACACAGGTGGCTTCTTGAAAATTTGAAATACCTAACTTATAGCCCCCAAAGTTCTCTAACACCAGTTGTTTTTAACCCCCACCCTAATGTGCCAGCATCCCCTTTGTTTCCCCAGCTATCCCCCTCTTGGAGCATCGAGGTTATGCCTCTAAACCTAAAAAAAGACATTGTCCAGAATGAACACTTGGTTGTCTGATGTTTCTTCCGATTTTTAAACCTATGTATATGTAAGCCTGTGATTGTGTGAATAGTTTTGCCCGTAGTTGATATTTGGACGTTTTTCTTCTTTTATTGCTTTATTATATTTGTCAGTCTGATGCTGTAGTGTAGTTCCTATTTCCCTTATAGGCTCTGCGCATTGGAATAATATACACTATAGTTGTGGCATAGGACTTAGGTCAGTATGCCTCTATCGAGTACATTAAACTTAATTACTTGCTGTCTCATGGAGAGTTTGTCGTCTATAAGAAAACCGAGGTTGCGGACCACAGAAGATGGCTGAGGAAGGGGTCCCATCTCACTAGGCCAATGTTGAGGGCCCCATAGATCTTTATGCTTCCCTAAGATAAGAATTTCGGTTTTGTCACCGTTTAGTTTGAGGAGATGCCTTTGCATCCACTCAGCTATACGTGACAATCCAATTTTCAGAGCCGATATATCGTTGCTCTCGCTGCTGGAAAGGGAGAAGACAATTTGGGTGTCATCGGCGTATGAAAAAATAGTCAGCCCCGCGTCCTCCGCAATGGAGGCCAGGGGTCTCACATAGATCTTAAACAACAAAGGGCTGAGTATGGACCCCTGAGGAACGCCATATGCCGATGGACAAGTGGAAGATGTGGCTTTCTCGGAAAAGACTTGGAAAGTGCGCTCACTTAAAAAGGAGGCAATCCAGGCCAAAGCCGGACCGTCCACTCCCAGGGATCGAAGAGAGTTCAAAAGAATGGAATGGGACACGGTATCGAACGCCGCGCTCAAATCCAAAAGGATGAGCGCAGATGTTTCCCCGCGGTCGATACGTGTCTTAAACTCTCCGTCACCCCGAGAAGGGCGGTCTCTGTGGAGTAGTGAGCACGAAAGCCAGACTGGGATGGGTGTAAAAATCCCGAAGATTCCACTAGATGGTATAGTTGAGTGTTAACGTGCCTTTCCAGCACTTTGGAAAGTACAGGCAGCAAGGATATCGGTCTGAAATTGGCGAGATTGGACACATCGGCTCCAGCTTTTTTTAGGAGAGGAACGACCATTGCGTGCTTCCAATCCTGTAGCACATGGGACTCAAGTAATGAGGCATTTAGGAGTCTCATAAGAACCCGTTGAGGTTCAAGATCCAGCAATTTAAGGATTTTGGCAGGTACAGGATCACGAGGTGAGCCAGATCTTATGCTGCTTAAGCAGGTGAAGAACGAGGAGTCATCAAACAATTGCCAGTGCGTTACCTTCACCGTAGGAGGAGGCTGTTCGGTCCCTGCGACCTGTCCCGAATGAAGTTCCTTTGCGTTCAAGGGAGTGCTCATAAAGTCGCATATGCGCTCAACCTTGGAAATGAAAAATTTCGCAATAGAGTTACACTGGGCCTCCTCTAAAACTGGAGGTGTCGGGATGGTGTCCGCTCCTGTCAATTTTTTGACGATGGAGAAAAGAGTGCGAGGACAGTTCTGAGCTTGTGTTACTGTATCCACAGTATAGGCAGCTCTCGCGATTTTACATTTTGAGTGGTATTCCTTTAGAGCCTCTTTATAAACAGTGAGACTGAGTAAGAGTGCCTCCATTTCTGTTCTAGGGCCTTGCATTTGGTACGCAAGGCCTTCAGGTCGGTGGAAAACCATAGTGCCGGAAGGCGGTGTGACCTGGAATGTTTCAAAGAGAGCAGGAGAAGAGTAGTTACAGCGTTAGTAAGCCAGTGGGAAACAGCGGTGTTCATCTCCGCGACTGAAGCCTCGCATTCCTCAGGACGGGTATTCAAGAGGTGCTGGTTCAACTTATTAATATCAAGTTTACCCCAACAATGAGTTGGTGCACCCTTGTCGAGGCCACTATTTTCCTGGTTCTTGGTATAGAGTAAGGAGAAGTGGATTGCGAAATTATCAGACCACTCCAAAGGGCGAGCACTCTGAGAGCAATCGAAAGAGAGATTAGAGAGAATAGGGTCTAATTGGTGTCCAGCAGAGTGAGTGGGGCCAACATTGAGCACGGAAAGGTTGAGAGCCTCCAGATCAGATAAAAAGCGTTTGCTGGTGGTACACTGTGGGTCTTCAAGATGCAAGTTGAGATCGCCAAGAATGGTAAAATTGGCTGCCCTGAGGAGTAGGGGAGCTATAGTATCAGCTAGTGAAGATACCCAAGGAAGAGCATTGCCAGGAGGGTGGTAGATCAGGAGGCCCGATAAAGTGAATTGGGGATTGATGACTAATTTAAAAAGTGCGGTCTCACTTCCAGACATGGGAAGGGCTTCAAGCTTGCATGTGTAGGTAGACTTAAAAATTATGGCAATCCCCCCCCCTTTTCCGGAGTTTCTGTCCAGTCTCACCATTACATAGTTGTTAGGGACAGCAACGGCGGTGTCAGGACCGGAGCAATCCTGAAGCCAAGTTTCAGTAAGAAACAACGCGTCGGGCTGCTCTTCGACAATGAAGTCGTAGATGTGATGTTTGTGTTTCGGGAGGGATCGGCAATTAATACTCCAAAATTGGAGTGTAAAGCTGTTAAGATGTTTATGCAATCTCCTCCGTCTACCACGAGTGTGAGAACAACGTATTGCTTTACAATTGGACAATCTGCCAGTAAGAAAACTACAGCCAGCACATTCAAAATTATGAGTCGGGAGAGAGCAGACAGTACAGTTTGTGTGAGGAGTGGGACGTAGGGATTCTAAAACTTTACCTGAATAGAAGAAACTACCACAGGAGCTAGAAGTAAGAGTCATGGCCCCTGGGCCCGGTCTGGCACGGACGGGCTGAACTCTGGCGTAACTCCGGCGGAAGTTCGGTGATCCACTGCACATTTCCGCTGCACGTTAGCGTGACCCCTTTAAGTAAAGGTCTAGCGTCCTTGTGACGTCTAGACCATCAAGCAAAGTGGCGCCGTCAGGCGTCCTACTCACCCAAGATGGCCACCGAGTTTTGACTACCAGGACAAGGGCCTGCCAAATGCGGTGCTTGTACAATTATTGTGCAGGTGAGGGGCGTCAATTAAAAACAAGGTTAAACAACTTAAATTAAATAAAATAGCTAAACAGGTTGTTTTAAAAGCGTGAATTGCGCGTGAAAACAGCGTTCAAATGGCAGTAATAATCGCAGCACGCTCTGAGAGATCTCCGTAAGTGCAGATAGTGGTATGGTCTACCCCAGTGTACCTAACCTAAGTGTAGTACAAGGTAAGAAGTAGGTGCTGTTTTCTATAGTATAGTATATACTAAGTTTATATGCCAAGAGTCCCTCTAGGTTCTTGTCAGCTCCATACCTTAGAATGAGAGAGGTGGGAATCTCCTTCTGAATCTCAAACTCTTAAGTCAGAACACTGGAAGCTGGATTCTCTGCAAGCAAGGATGACAGCTTCTGGTCAGTGCGTCAGGCGGGGACTCAAATTCTTCCGAACTTGCCGTATCGAGCTGTGTAGCCGAGCCGTGCTTTGCCATGGTAAGGGAAGGTATATTTATACCTGGAAGGTACTTAGGAATGCTAGCATTGACGTAAAGTGGGGAAGAGGAGGACGTCATGAATGAACCGCTAAAGAATAGTAGTTCATGCATAATAGATGAGTTATTTTAGAAATCAATAATCCTAGCTAGGGAAAGTCCCAATGGCTTAAGGGTCTGGTTTCTAAGAACTCGTTGTGATGTGGGGGTGGACGGATGTAGGTGACCATGCCTGTATTTGGATTGCATGGCTAATGCCTTAATAATGACTAGGATTCTATGCCTAAAGAAGGGCAATGCGAATTGTGCCTATATAAGGACATGATTCAGGGAAACCTATATACGGGCATCTAAAGCGAAACACAACACCCACTCCATCAACGAATGATCGATATTATTAAATGCTAAACATGCTAAACACATAAAATCGAGTATCACATGTTCGCTAAAACTGTTGTAAAAGCATACTAAAAAAATAAGTTCTTGTTAAAAACTCCCAGGTAAACATGGAATGCAAAAGGTGCTGTACATATTTAAAGTAACGTTTCCATCTGAAGCATATGTTTACAATGGATGCTGAATGCTAAATGTATGCACAGAAATATACACATATACCATGAAATGGTCAATTTTTACAGAAAGGAAAAATAGTCATGTTGTGATTACATAAATACGAAGAAAAGGTGACAATGTGTCCCTGGAAGTGTACAAAGAAGTCTGTTCTCTATGAATAGTTCTACTTTAAGCAGAGTTGTTTTAGCCATACATTTTTTTTTTCAAAATTCAAAATTTGTCTTTTTGTTTTGAAAGATAAAGGCCAAATTCATAGATTTTCCGGAACACTGTGAGCCAAATCAAAAGTCAGTGTAAGATGCCGGTGAATACATGAAATCCTCCATTCCTTCGTTGTCGGTGATAGGTCGATTACCTCGTTTAGAAGACTAACTGCACATAGATGTAACACATCGTCTGTAGCAGTGTTCGTTACTGATGTTACCTGTGTGCCTTTTGATCCATCTCGTACCTTAGAAGTATCATGTTGCGTCTGTGAGATCTTAATAAATGCCGTGAACAGGATTGGCAGCCTCTGGGGACAACACAGAGCATGGGCCGTTATCGGGTCCAGCAGAGTATCGATATCCGTTGGCATGACTGATGGGAGTGTTAGACAGATGTCTAGCACGCATTCTTCACCACAAAGCAGGCAGCGTAGAACAGGTAAGATGTCATCTTGCCAGATTGGTCTGAATGACAGAAACCATGTGGTATTTAGTTCTAGTAGACGAGGTAAACCCAATAGCTGTACTACGCTCTCACGACACTTCCTCTCCAGGAGAGCTTTCTCCAAGTCGCCGGGAGTGACACTGGTGGATTAGCTTGCCATAGCATAGTAGTAGGAATAAAAACAGGATTCCTGCAACGAGTGCTAGAATTAGCGGCAGACCACCAAACACCGAGTGCACAAAGTTTGGAATGATTCAGAGGACTACTTGAAAAGGTGTTAACAGTCCTGAACATACGGTCTTAAATACATGCTCAATACCGCTCGTATCAGACATGTTTAAGATATGTCCCAACATTTCTGTGAAATGCGTAGGGCAGTTTGTCCTTAACAGAGCCTGTATCTCAGCCGAAGTCCTAGCAACTTGTAGATCATAGGTTTCTTTGGCCGAGGTCAAAGGCATGGTTTGTTGTAAAAGAATGGCTTTTATTCTGCTTAAATATATCAATTCGTATAGAAGAGATGTTCAGTGAAGGCCATAAATGTGACTCCCTGACTGTGTCTATTTGGGGGAACAAGACTTGCATACAGCAAGTGACCATGGAACTAACCGTTACTAGATATGGGATACCTGGCAACAATCCACAACAGCTCTGATCATTCAACAAGGGGAAACTCCCATTTGAAAGTTGGCCAAATGTTGGATTAATCACAGCGGCCAGTGAACCTTGCAGGTGGCAGGACAAATTTGCAGTAGAACCGCTACAGGCCCCGTGTAAACAAATATCCCGACATATGAGTGAACCGCTCAATGCATTTTCACAGTGTGTACTGCTAAGAAACACTTCACGCCCCCCACTCCAACATCTGTGTGTGTAAGGTAAATCCCAGGATGTTCTGATGTATTCTTTACCCAACCTTTCGTATTTGCTGGCTGGCATGTGTTTGACGAAATACTGAAAATGGAAAGTTGTAACAGGCAGAGTTATTTTGCCATGAATGATCCATTCTGTAGCCGTTTTTTCTGCTGCCATAAATAGCAATTTTTCCAGTTTTTCAATGCTCAACACTGTATACTTTGCTCCCCTTTGTGCCAGTTAGATCTGTTTATCACTGAGATTGTATTCTGAAAACAGACACGACGTGTTGATTAAACACCAAGGCACATAGCCTGCACGCAAGTCTTGCAGCGCCCAGCCGAATAACAGAATAGAACGTAATTGAAACTGGCCTTGTCACAGCAGGACCAAATCTTGTTCCACAATGACTATGGCAGAGGATACAATGTTGCCCAGTGAATAAATCCTGGATGACAGAGTCGTTAACCTCTTGTCGACCACAGCGAGAGATTTCTCTAAATTAATACGATCAATTTCTCGTATTCTTTCTGCGGTGTCTGTTTGGGTAACCTTCCATATTTCATTATAAGCAGCATAGATGCCGGCATATATGAAACATTTTTTACGCGGTTTTCTTGGATCTAGCAAGAAATCCCTAAGGGTTGCGTCTTCTTTAAGTAAAGATAAGTGTTGTTTCACATCCTCTAGTGTGGATGTCTGTAGCCAATCAAGGCATAATTTCCCTACACTGTATGTTGCTACTACCCCTGGATGCTGACTTTGAACATAACGTGGGTCTGGCCTATTGATAGTAAAACCCTGCATTTTCTTCAGGAATCTTTCTGGACAGATGTTTGTGTCTGTGGGCCAGAGCAACACTTTTTTCCATTCGGAATCTGATCTGTTCTTTTGTAAAATTGTATGTACGTCGGCCTCCCCCCTGTGTAGTGCTATTACTTGCAGGTGTAGGTATGGACAGTGTGTTCATGTCTTTCATCTTGGCTAACCCAAGGCAAGACCTTTGTTGGACAGTGTCATTCAAAAACATTATTTGCTGTGGGATGATGCAGGCTCTAAACAAAGCTTCAATTCCATGCACTTGCCAATCTTTTGTACCCCAGACAGATTTTGTGTCAATTGTGTTTTTCCAAACATCAAAATCTTGTCTAGACAGTTGGGCAATAAAGGCTGCAGAATAAATCTGTTTCATATTGCTTAACATATTTTTCTTTCCTGTTTTGTTCACATTTTTAAAGTAAAACATTTCTGGATTGGACGTATTGTACCCTGAAAAATATGGAAACTTCATTGTAAACATTATTGAGCTACCCCTTGGTGGTGTAGGACAATGTTCCCATTGGTTATACATAAATACATTTCTAAGTGTTGCGTTTTGTGCAAGAAGTGATGACCATAGTGGTTATAACAAAAAAGCTGTTCATAATCTGTTGAACCCTCTTAGTATTCGTGGTTAGAGAATGCAGCATATCTTTCTAGATCAAACATCATATTATTAACAGTCTCAAAGTCCCAATCATCAGAATAGGTACTGGAGGTAATAAAGTCACTTAATGAAATTTTAAATAAGTGTGGAATTTTCAAGAGTTCAGACGGGCTGAATATGTCATAATCCATTTTGTCCCAAACTATACCATCTTGTATAAGAACTGCTGTGATATTCACTGCAGACACGTCTCTTGCTTCACGATGGGATGATTTGTGTGGTTTAATTTCTGTGTCCAAGTGAATATATCTTCCATTTATCAGCATGCCCAGAGTCATTACTAAAGCTAGCCAAAGCAGAAAGAAAAATATTCCAGATCTAATCGATAGTTCAATCGATGGCGAAACCAGATAAGTCTTTTTTGCGTAATGAAAGAAATCCTGTGCTTGTTCTTTGAAAGTTCTTTTGACTGGCGTTGTTTCAGGCTTGCTTGGATCCTCAGAAAACGTATCAAAATTAATGAAGTAGCCAGAGGCAGTTCTGTCAATGGTTGAAATTGCATCAGGATTTGTGGAATTCGCTGGAACCAGTTGATCACATGTTACGTTTGTGTAGACAGGTGTATCAGGACGAACTGTTATTTGGGTTTCAAGAGGAATGAGTTACATAGCATTGTTGCTTAGTCCTTCATTTCTTACTGTTGAACTCTCAATGTTGATGAGTCTTTCAGTTTGAACATCTTGTATAGTAGCTAGAGGAGTGCATCTGCTACTTGGTCGGAGTCCACATGGCCTACTGCTTAGTATTGGCCACATAGTGTGGTTTGATGAGGAGGATCAACACAAATATTTTCTCCTTTTTACCAGCAAGGGGCGGCAGAAGTACTGTTCTTGTCCCGTGGATGGCTAGGACAGGTACTGGTTGTTTGTAAGAAGGCCCAAATTCCTTCTTGTCTGCGATCTTCTCTCTGACTAGATCCCCAAGCTTTGGGATCCAGACAGGCCTTGCTGGGATGGCTGGATTTTCCCCAGTGATGGTTGGCTTCAGGAACACATTGCTTTGTTTCGATCTTAGTTCACTTAAGTCCTGTAAAACAGCCAAACGATCTTTGATATCATTATGGTTTATTTTCCACCACTGTGCCTTTACATTCGAGATCAGGAACCCACATTCTTGTCCCAAATAGGACCTTATATGGAGTGACCCCCTAGAGAACTTCTTGGCAAACTGTTTAATGAGCGTTGGACCCCATAAGGATGTTTGACCCACCCATCACCCGAACCTATTAATCTAGCTGTTATAGACCGCTTTATGTCCCGGTTTTTCCTTTCCACAACAGAATTTCCCTCAGGATGGAATGGAGAGGAGCAATGCAATGCCCAAACTGGCCATGGCTTCTTTGTAAGCCCGAGAGCTAAACGCAGGGCCCTAGTCAGAGTGTAGCGTGCCGATTGCATATGTGCCGATGAAGACTCGCAAATCTTTTATACCAATTTGAGCGTCAGCCGAGTGCTGAGGCCACATCCATAGGAACCATGAGCACAAAACCACTGCGACCATGATATATTTATTGTTACCATCCCTTTGCAAGGGACCGCAGTGATCCAGGTAAACACAAGCTAAAGGTTTATCTGAGATTAACAAGGGCATCTGCGCAGGACGTTTTACTGTAGAAACTTTCATCTTTTGGCATATTTCGCATTCCAAAACATAGTTTTTGGTCTGTTTCCTAATGCCGGGCCACCAATATCTCTGTTTTAATAACGATACTGTGGCGGAAACACCTGCATGGGCAGAGGCTATCCCTTCATGTGCTGCTAGGATTAATCCTAATCTACGTTCCATGTTTGGAATGACCCTATCCCCCACTCCAGGGATTCGAGCAAACGGAACGTTGTTCGCATCAATTATATACGAGTATTTGAGTGGAAATGTTTTCGGTAACGTTGCACCACTGCCTTTGCTTGAAGCATTGACAGCCAACAATATCTCACTGTCTATTTTCGTTTTTGAATGAGTTATCGCAGCTACGGAAGCAGTTTGCACAGCCCCCTTCGCGGCTTCGTCAGCCAATCAATTCCCTGCAACGTGAACGCCATCACGTTGATGACTCAGTGTGTGTATCACGTGAGTGTTTTGTAGTCCGTTTCGCAACTGAACTATTTGTTCCCAAAGCGTTTTATGTTTTATTGTGCCACCTTTTGCATCTTTGAAACCATTTTGAAGCCAATTCTGTAAATATTCATTATATGATTGAACACAGTAAAAGGAATCGCACACTATAAGTGTGGGGAATACGCGATCCATATTTTCAAGTGCCAATTTGAATGCTTGTAGTTCAGCTCGCTGAGCTGTACAATCTCCTAGAGATTGTGTTTTAGTGACCATTGGTCGGAATTTACCTTTGCGCATATGACCTTTAACGATCACGCATGCTGCACTGTAAGCTTGATCCATCAGTATAAATTATAAATTTATACTGTTCAAGAGGGAGATTCTCAATAGGCAGAGGACATTTGTGTTCGGATTGCAGGAATGCTTGCGTTTTTAAATTAGGATCAAAAACGTATTCAACATCTGTTGCAGCAAGAGAATTAACCCATTGTATCCATCTTGGATGTAATGCTTTTGCATTTGGAATGCTCACTTTTGTAACTACCTCTAAGGCTGGTACTGGAGTCATGACAATAATGCGTTTCCCCTGCGCCTGAGCTCTTTCTTTTGCTACAGGGGTTTAAACTGCTGTCTGAATTTTTCTGTCGAAGTGAATCCCATTTCTGCTTGTGTATACAAATGTGATTTGCATGCAATTGGTACTTTTTCACCTTCATTAAAAGTTAAGACCCGAAACTATTCAGATCACTAAATTGCGTGTATTTATGCGTGTTTGTAAGTGATTTGTTGCTAACATGTCAGTTTGAAGTGAACGCAGAATATCTGTGTGTTCCTATGTCCAATTTTTGATTTTAAAATCAGGTTTGATTAATTCGTAGAGAGGTTTAACCCTTTCCGCATAATTTAGAATGCAAGGTCCTCGAAAATTTAGGAAACCTAGAATCGACTGTAAGTTTTTCAGCGTTTTTGGAGGTTGGAGCAGCACACACCTTTCTAAAAAGTTACCTGCCAGGCTTTTGCCTTCACTGGAAAGCTCATATCCTAGGAAAAGGACATCGAGATGGGCCATTCTTGATTTTTTTAAATTGAATTTGTAGCCCTCAGAGGCAAATCCCAGTATAATGGTATTTACCTTGTTCAAGTGCCTATCCAGGTCATTGTCTGTCAGATAGATCTCATCGACATATGACAATGCCTAGTCATCATAAATCTGTAGTAACTCTGTTACTCTTGCTGAGAATAACCCTGGGCTGTTATTGAACCATTGTGGGAGTCGACAAAAGTGACCCCGGGTCCCCATTATTGAGAAAGCTGTCAAGTACCTAATTTCAGGTGCTATATTTTGACAAAAGAAACCATTTGAAATGTCTAATGTGGTTCTATATTTTTTACAAACAATGTTATTCATTAATGCTGTACTGTGTGCATTTTGCACAGCAAATGTTTTAGAACAAGTGTTCAGGTGTCTGTAATCCAAAACTAGACAATATGTATTGTCTGGTTTGGAGACAGGAAACAAAGGATTGTTCATTGATGAGGTGCATGTTTCAATCAACCCTTGGTATTCAAGTTGATCTCCCTGACCTTTTTTTTTGCTTCTTGCTTAATTGGGTACTGCCTTTGTGCAATAGGTTGATTTTTTAACTGTATGTTATGGTGTGGTGAGTCCTCATCCCATCCTACATGATTTTTGTATAATGCTGGGGCCTGGGCTACTGCCCATTTCCTAGCATATGTATATTTTAGATTTATAGGAACGTGGTTGAAGAAAGCTGGCATAATGATGTCTTCGCCATATGGGCACTCCCTGACAAATTCAGGTGGCCAGTCCCTTTCTGCTAGAAGTATGTCATAACCCCTTGAAAGTTTTTTCCCAAAAGAGTGTTCTCACTTTTCTTGGTATGTCTCCCTCCATCCGGAGTGTTATTTCATATAACCTTTGTGGAGAACTAACCCTAGTGTTTACAGTCTCAACTTGATATACTCATTCAAGTCCACTATCTCCAGAAGTTCCTTCAGGTTCTGATGAGCTATTGTTACTTCTGCTGCACTGTCCAGCATTGTTTGAGAATTTTCAGCATGTCTGATATCTAGACCTGCTACCTTTTTCTTAGACAATTGAGGTTTCGATTTGTTTTTCTGACTGTGTTGTTCGTCTTTGGACTGCACGCGTTCTTCTTTGTGATCTGACCATCCTCTTCTTTCGAATATATGTGACGATATCTGAAAGGTACGAGAGGAACGTGTATCAGTATCTTGATACCTGTCATGTTTTTTCAAATTATCCCTATTCATGAGGTTATGCCTCCTTTCAGAGGGCTCCTTTTTAGGAGACCTACCCCGGGATTGAGAACGTTTTTCTTTTGAATGTTGTTTGTTATTTTCCCACTTCTTTTTAAACGAAGTAGGATTGCTTTTATTTGAATCCTTCTTTGGACCTTCAGACAGTTGTGGTTTAGCTGGTTTCCCACCTAAACTGTCTCTGCCTAACTCTTCATAGGATTTTTCTATTATTCTGGGTAGTTCTTGTTCATGTTCTGATACATCAAATTCCCTTAATCCTTGGCTGATCGTCACTGCTGCTGCCTCCCCTTTAATATCAGATAATATTACTGTTGAGACCTAGTCAAAGTTCTTTAGCAATTTCATACCTAAATTCAGAGCAGGCTCTGTCCCCTATTCATTTTGAATTTGTTTCAGGGCATCAGGTATTACCGCAATGGACGGAACACCATGTGTTTTTGTATAGATGGCAGCAAAAACTGTGCCCCAAGTGGTGCAGTCTTCCAAATGTGGCGTGATCCCCTTTGGTAGACAGATTGTTAGGATTCTATGTTTCTCATAAGGGCTAGTATTAGGAAATACTGCTTCGATTTGAGTAATTTGTTTTGCTATCCAGAATGGAATTTGTTCATGTTTTGTGGGCATTTGACCCATGACTGCGTGTAATGTCTGTGGACCAATTTTTTGTGTATTCCCCTGATGAGGGGTCTGATTTGGAATGGTTATTTGTGGTTGTACTGTAAAGGTCCGCATGACATATTGGACTAACTGTCTGTAAATTTTTCTTAACTCTTAAGTTGAGTGGCAATGCTTGCACTACGGAAAAACTGTTTTGTAAAGAAACCTTTCAGGTTTTCAAAGTGTTTCTGTCATCTTTTGAAAACATGTTAAATGTGTGTACTTGCTTCAGAATGAAGATACTGAGTCTGCATTGAAGTTTTTATTCTTCTAATTTAGACAGTCACCATTACACATAAGAGATGTTGCATGGCCTTACACTTTTGACAAACTGCGTATTCTGCTTTAACAGCGATTGATGTAGACCTAGAGTTTTCTTTCACATATTTCAGAACAATGCTGTCAATGTTAAGTAGGTCATTCGAATATAGATTCAATTTTTTTTCAAAGTGTCACACTCTCATTGGCTGATTACAATCTCACTAGGAAAGCCCTCCGTACGACTCGGATCCGGAGTGCTTTCCTAGCGAATTCCGTTCTGCGAGTCCGAGTGTCTGATTCCAATGCACCCATATGGTGAAGGGCTCAGTTTGCTCGGACCCCCATTGAACCCTATGGGAGCCTGTATACTGAACGTGTACACAGACTCCCATGGGGAAACGCGTACACCCTGTGGCGAGCATCCCATGGTGGCCACCACACATTGCATGCATGTATAAGGGGGACCCATGGGTACCTCCACAGGACCGATTCGAAGGGCCCTGGGTCAAGGGGGGCCTGCTACTGCCCCAGAAGTCTGATTCCCACAGCTGCTTTGTCTCGCTGAGACCAAGTCGATACGGCTGTCCGAATCGTGCATCGTACTCACTCGTTCCAAAGCCGGCACAATTGCGTGGTATGTTTCAGCTGCGAACGAGTCGGACTGACAGGATCGGGTTCAGAAACGATTCGGCAGAAGCGGAGAAATCTTTGCATCTTACTGCGTCTTTCAAAACGAGGGAAGATTCGGTCGGAAACATAGGCTCCAAATAGGATTTGCTAGTTTGGAGCCCATCTGGAGGCCTTCATGATGAGATTGTTCTCGGCCCCATAGACATTTTAATAATAAAATCTGTACTATTCTCCCCGCACGTGACGGAGAGAGAATGCTGTACCTGTATTTTTTTATACTCTACTCTTACTGCAGCTTTTTTTTACATGCTTGAATGCCTGTTTTGTATAGATGCTATGCTCAGGGAATGCCACTGTGCAGTCAAACACTGTAACCTTGTCTTTATCTAAAAACAGGGCCACGCAGCAATATCCTTCTATGTAGTGTGGATCTGTGTTAAAGACGACTGTGCGGCGTCTTTCAGACCTATTTCACCAGGTAGAGTGTCGCTTGGAAAAGCACCTAAAAAGAATTTCTCAGTGTATTTATGACAGCTTAGGAATCCCGCATCTGAACAGTGTCCCTTTTGCAATTTTTTAAGGCTAGATAAACACAATCTGCCAGCTGTGGTTGATCTGAATGACATTGTTGAATACTGAGAATACAACCATGTTCACATTTGTAGCCAAGGCCAGACTAAAATGTACATCTGCTTTTAGAGTTCCATTTTTGATCAAGCTGTAGTGGCTGCCATCTTCCAGGTCAGGGGTCAGATCAAAAGTGAACAGCGTGTAGCCTGTCTCATATCTTTCTCTTGACACGACAACTCCCGAGTCACACAGGTGCTTCACGGTTATCTAAACCATGCCCAGATATTCCCTTATAAAATCAGCGTTTCCAAAGCTGGATCTATACGGATTTGTAGGAATTACAGCCTCCTCGTGGAACGGCATAGCCTAGTTGATGTCATAGTGTTTGAAATTGAAACCTTTATTTTTTAAATAGTATTCGGTCTGAAGCTCCAAGGCAATATGTAAGCTCGTTTTCAGTGATAGTATCAACTCCCTCATACAGCTTTTGTATGCGCCCTAGTATTTCTCCGTTGTAGGTAGCCATTCCTTGATACACCTGTTGTCTATGCATGTAGGACTGTCACACTGCATCGCCATGGGTAGCTCACCAAGCTTCAGATAGCGCAGAGTTACAGGTTGTATTTCAGCAATTCTTTCTTTAAGCAACACATATGCCTATCTGGCTATACAAATGTATCTTGGCTGTAGCTCATAAGTTTTGAGCTTGGCTGACTCGAACATTGGATCTCTTTGAGTGTGGTCAACAAGACCATAATCATATCAGGGTATACATTTTGCTTTTCCTTGGACAACCATACACCAACCTTAACAGTTTATATACTTTAACAAAGAAAGCAGAGGTGCACCACTTCTACAAATGTAAGTCTAATTTCAGCTATATCCACAGTATTCCGGTAATGATTGAAATTCTTCTTTTTATTGTTGCATCGTCAATATATATAAAAAAAGGGTCAGCCAACGCGTTTTGTCCACATACATGTGGACTTCTTCAGGGCTGCAATACGACAACAATTGGGGATTTGCTACTTAAGTTTTTCCACCTTATGTTAACATCCTAAGAGGTTTTATCTTATTTCTGTACCAACACAATGGCATTTAATCTACAATTGTGTTGGGTAAGTGTGTTTTCATATCGTTATAAGTTGTTGTGTATTCCTAATGACATATGAACTATGTTTGTATGTATTGGTTTTGTCGTATATTATTGTTATCTTTGTGCAGTTCTTTGTATTTTGGGTATTTATATATATGTAGACTTTTATTGTATTGCAGCCTTGAAGAAGTCCACATGTATGTGGACGAAACGCATTGTCTGACCCATTATTTGATAGATATTGATGATTCAACAATAAAGAGAAGAATTTCATCTATTACCGGAGTACTGTGGATATATCTGGAATTAGACTTACATTTGTAGAAGTGGTGCATCTCTGCTTGCTTTGTTTCTGTTTTCACCTAACCTAGATTGGCACTCTTTGGGCAGAAGGTGCTTGCAGCCTGTGCATACATTGTTGTATTCAAATTATTGGATCCAACAGATTTTTGTCTTGGGAGATATCAGTTGTATGTGCAGCACCAGTTTGGTCCACTGCCTGTTGCTATTGTCTTACATTAAGTTTATATACTTTGCTTGGGTCTAGTAAGCTACAGATATGACAGGTTGTCCTTGAAGCCATATAGACACTCATGAGCCGTAACAGAGGTTATAATAGTCACGTTTGACACACACCCTCACAACAATCTCAGAAAAATCTTTAACAGGCCATATGGTTTCATAGGGTAGACAGGAGCTTCCTTTTAAAAAACTGTGATATTATCGGCACAAACACATTTCGTATGCAGCCCTTTGTTTTGGATTGTGAAACTTTCAGTCTGTTTTGAACAGCAAAAGCAGTAATAATTTACTGTGTTAGCTTTGGTGACATCCCCTCTACCATGACTCTCTTTGCTGATGCGTTCTATGGTTCAAAAAGAAAGAAAGTCTATTAGTTAAAAATAAAATACAGCCATACATAAGTTTATATAGCAACTTTTACAAACCTCATCATATTTGTGCGACTCAGTGGTGGCTCTGAAATCTTGAAAGTTGTTGAGGTCCATTGAGGCATAACCGGTGTTAGAGTTTGTGCACGGCTGTGCCACGATGATAGCTTCCAGAACCGATTCCTCCAGAAACCCCATATCTTCATAGACCGGTGAGTTAGGAGCTGTTGTAGATTCTTCACCATCTTCCAAGTCGATGAAATTGTTTCCAGCATTTACTTTGTTATTCGAGGCTTTGCTGCCACTACTGGAGCCCTTAATAGGGGATATCAGTTGCGGCAAATTCTTGAGGCTGAGCATTTCCAACCGCCGGCAGAGCTCCTTGTCAAAACTGGTGATGTGTGACCACGCTGTTTAAGGATGCTCTGCTGCGTGTTCTGCTCCATTGACACTGGTGTCATGCTACAATACTATCTATCGATAGTGTTCAAATCACCATCAGAGGGCGTCTTTTTGATGAGGTGTCTGTATCTCTTCATAATACCCGAGTGAGCTCTTTCTGGAAGGCAGCTTCTGGGTTTGGCATATTCTGCTTAAGGCCTCCTTATATGTATTCTAAGCATAGAAAAATGGGGCGTACTCCTCTACATCACATCATGGTCACCTGATCTCCATGACCCCTTGGAAGTGGCATTACTGCCAGTGTGGGACCCTAGGGGCTCGGAAGTTCTTGTAACGGAAGTGATGTCACTTCCTGGGCAGGACAACCGTCACTTTTTGCATGATGTGGAAGGTATCCCTCCTTACAAATGCCCCTTCACGTTGTTCCCACAAGGGAGAGATAGGATGAGGATTTAAATGCACCCTCAGAGATTAGATATGGGAATATTGCATGTTGGCAAACGTGGTAAATTTTACCTAGAATTAGATTGTGAATAATCCATGTCACATTCTTGCGCAGTATGTACTGCACTCCATCAGTGCTACATAAATGGAAAATGTGCCATTTTTGCTGTTGCAAATGATGTGGAGAGAAAGGGGCGGGGTTTCTTTATCTTGTGTAGGTGTGCTCTGAGATATTCTTATTCTTTCTGCATGTAGCTAACAAGAAACATAAAACAGTGGAAAGCTCAATTCAGATGGCCCCAGCGGTTGCTCTGCTTGGTATGGGAAAAAATACTGCCTACCACACGAAGGTTTCCTGCTCTTGCACTACTGTTGCAAAAATGATTGGTGGCACAACACTTGAGACAGAGTCGATCTCCAATGCTGAAGATATGATTGGCAGAACTGACCTATTGTAAAGAACAACTAGAACTTTGTGGGCTTGATTATATGCCGCAGAGAATTCCAATAGAAGCCCATGTTGACACCAGAACATGGGCTTCTATGGGAATTCTCAAGGGCATATTATGAAGCCCGTTATCGCCGCTTTAGCGGCAGTTTTCTTCCGCTAAAGCGGCGATAATTTTAACGCCGTTTCTTGATAATATGCCCCTGAGTTCCCTACTCATAAACGTGCTTTATGGACAGGAGTTTGAGTAGCTTGCAGAAGCTCAAGCAATATGTTAACCTGAACAGCCCCACTCAACGTTCCTTCTCCCTGTTACTTTTATGACAACCGTATATAGCATGTATGTATGTGTGTGTATGTATAGTGCTTATTGGGTAATTGTGTGATATGGTGCATAATTGCCATCAAGGGCATCTGGTGAAATACACCGATGACCCAGTAGTTTGTAAGTGTCAGCAGAAGCCATAAAACTATATTGCTTGGTACCCAATATCTGAAGTTTATTTTACATGTTTATGCTGGGGTACTTTGCTTGAAAGGGACTTTTATTTGTTCAAACTGAAATATTGACTGAAAATAGTAAGTGAAATACTAGGCTATGTTGTTTGGCTGTCTACTGTATAAAAATAAAAGCATTTCATTATACAGTGAAGAATGTAGAATTTTTGAAAACACACCCATAGTGGTGTTAAAGAAAAAAACATGCATTCTGTCTGTAGAAAGGGGACGTAGTTGAAGCTGTTCTCTTCAACTTCCAGCTAATAACGGGCTTCGATTGCAATTGGAAAGCTTAGGTTTTGCTTACCTTTCGTGAATAATTTGTAGATAATGCAATGGAGCAATGGTTGGGGCAATTTGAATTATGATATTCTGTGGCTGCAGTATTTACCACTCCATTAAGGATTTGCCACATTATTTGAAGATTTCCCTGAAATATGTTTCTAGGTGGAATGGCTCAAGTTTATACTGCCAGTGAAAGTGTGGCTTAATTGACCTTTTCGTGTTACATAATTTAGATGACTGTCTTGCATATTTTAGTCCTCAAGTGCTGCATTATCTTAATGGCCCTGGCAATGTTAAAGCTGGGACTAAGTAAAACGCGGGTAACGCGATTACTGCAAAAGTAAAGAAATAGAAAAAAACATCTATTTCTTTACTTTTGCAGCAATCACGCACCCGTGCTTTACCAAAGTAAAGCACGGGTGCGGCGATTCACCTGCGATTGCTACAAAAGTAAAGAAATAGAAAAAAACATCTATTTCTTTACTTTTGCAGCAATCGCGCACCCGCGCTTCTTTACCAAAGTAGAGCGCGGGTGCCGCGATTGGCCTAGGTGTGACCTAACAAGCCCGGGATTGGTGCGTGCCTGCGCGCGCAGTCTGCTCTTTTTGGAAGCCCTGCACTCGTGCTTGTGGCGCGCCCCTGTGCTCTCCCGCAAGGTGGATGACGCCACAAACACGAGTGTGTGCTTCCAAAAAGAGCAGAGCGACGGCTAATGGTCCTCCTAGGCAGCGCGTGTGCGCTGCGTAGGCGAGACTTAAAAAGGTGGATCATTACCACTATGCAGATGTATGTTTTTCACAAATGCTAGAAATTCTCTTTCTTTCCTTCCCAGTGGATTCTCCTTTTTTTAGATCCAAAAGTTAACAAGATTAAGTTATTATCAGTATTTTTATAAGGAAGTGAATTGCAGATTTTAGGTGTCAGTAATTTCTTTAGGTGTTTTGATTGAATCAGAAATACTGAAAGCTGCTCTATTGCTCCCACAATATTCAATGATTCAGGCAGTTAGATTGAAACTGTGCTGAGACTTGTTAGCAACGAAGCGATTGTTAATTTTTTTGGTCCTAAAAATTGTAAGGTACTGGAATTGTATTTTGTTTACTTACTCAAGAATGTGTTGTAGTGTAATAAACAGTTCAATATCTGCAAAGAAAGAGACTGACAAGCGTTTGTCTAGGTCGATGCCCTGTGATCACCCTTCATTTCAGAATAAGAAGTTTGTGCGTATATTATGAGTATTCCTAAGTTGAATTTTAGGTGCATTTCCAATTGTGAAGATGCTAACATCATATTTAGGTGGAGCATTTGGATACATTGAGAGTAGCGGTCAGAATATTGAGTAAACTTCTATTAACCCACAGTGGATTGTCCTTCATTCCATTGAGGAGGGGAGTTGCACTAACGGCTAGGGCGGTCAATCTCGAGTCTGGGGAAGTGGGTTCGAGTCTAAGCAATGACGCTGAACATCCTGTGATTCTGGGCAAGTCACTTAATCACCCCGTGCCTAACAAAAATGAATGTGCCTGTGGAGTTGGGCCTCAGGCCCACATGGTGAGAAGTAAGGGACACAGACGATGGATAGTATGGTGCAATAACTGGTCCAGGGCATGTGCACCCGGCCCCTTTCATTGACAGGATCACCTGACTGGTGACGCCTGTGGTGGGTGGGTGAATAGTGTGGTTTACATCCTCGGTGGAACACTAGAATGTATCCAGCAGGATACTACATCCCTCCCAAACTTTAATGAAAAAACAAACAACAGTCCAACCTGGAACAAAACAAATAAACAACAATAGCACCAAATGAGTGTCTTCAGGCCGTCAGTCAGGCAGCGCTGGAGCTTCGGACTGCACGGTCAGGATGCCTTCATCTGCCTTGGCGATGTTCTTTAGACCGGCCTGGTCTCGCGGTGTTGAAGTCTATGTATAGAGTTTCAGTGCTGGTGCATCTGGAGCTGAGGTGGAATCCTCTCTGGAGGAACTCTCCGGCGCTCAGCCTTCGGTGGATGGCAGAACCTGCAGCTGTTGGAGACGATCTCTGTGAGTGAGGCCCTCCTTTGGAGGTGGCGTGCCCGATGGCCTTCCTTACTCCTGACTGCTGCGCAACATCCGACTTGCCTCTCTCACCCGGGCTCCTCTCTCACTGGAGCTTCATGGAGGGCTTTCCTGCTGGCTGCCATGGGACCGTGTGGACCGTGGGGTTTTCGTGTAAGCTGCGCGAAGACGTCGCTGAGGAATTGCCAATGCATTCACAGCCAATTCGCTCATGTAGCATCCGGTGGTGGTGTCTCCATCTGGGCGTCCTCGCCATCCGGACTCTGGTTCTGCGCCTACCTCTGATGGTCTTGCGGGTGACCAGTCATCAACTGTGACCTCCATGCTTCCCGCGCCTGATGTGGAGCTGCAGCCGATGCATCTCTCCTACTCTGACTCCTTTCACAGGGGAACTCCATCAAGGCCCTTGTCCCCTGGACTGCCACGTGACCGCGTGGGTTGTGCGGGCCTTTACGTAGGCCGCACTTAGGGGTCGCTGCAGAACTTCCAACAGGGCTATGGCCAAGTCTTGTGTAGTCCCCAAGGGTGGATCTTCCAATGGCCAGGTATTCTCAACTTCGGCAGGCTGTAGGTTGACTGGGGTGCACAGAATGTTCCTGGGTGATTTGCCTCATTGAACTCCAGTTGTCTGGAGCGTGTGGATTCACTCGGTGGGGCGATGCTCCTGGGTGATGTTGCACCTGGATGGTGATAACAGAATGGTGGTTTTCTTCAGTGGGCATACAGGTGGCGATCTTCTGTCGGGGTGACCTTAGGGAGTGAGGAGGACTTGAGGGACTTTGTGGCACCTCTCCGTTGTCTTCCAGCAGGTGCATTGCGAGGCGTGGTTCTATCAATACCAAGCAGTCAGTGACAGGTGAGAGGACGGTCGAACTGCTAAGCGTGGGACCAGGACGCAGGTCGCGCTTGCTAGCGGCATACAGTTGGTCCTCCTGCGAAGCTGTCTCCAGTGACGTCTCTGCACCCAGTGGCTGGCTTGTGGTGATGAACACCTTCCTCAGTGCTGGTGTGAGTCCTTGGTCCTGTCGCTCTTCTCTGTTCCATATTGGGCGCCTGGGGTGGTTGTCTGCCCTGTGGCGTCGTGCCACTGTTCCTCTCCTTCTTCCGACCTGGTTTTCACTTGGATGTGGCATTCTGCCACCTGTCTCATGTTGGCGTCACATGCACATCTCACTGGCCGCGTCGTTCTTTTGACGGTCTTTCCCTTCCTTTCGTGGACCTGTAGCAGGTCTGTCCTGTCCGTAGGACTTGCATGTGCTTCTTGGGGACTTCCATTGGCACCGTCCTCTCCTCAGGGATTTCGCGGTGTCCCTCTTCTCTTTGTTCGAGGGCATCGCGCTTGCGCCTAGAGGTTGCACCATCGTTGCAGCTGCTTCTTCCTTCCTTCCGGTGCGCTTGTCTGGACTGGTCACTTTGCGTGACAGGCTTCTTTGTCGCTGTGCGTGGTGACGTCCGCTCACAAATGTCGCTATGTGGTCAGAGCACCTGTCGCTGTGGCGGCCTGCCACATGGAGTGTGCGACTCTTCTCTCGCCTGTCGTGGGTCACTGCAGACTCCGTCCTGGGGCAGTGGGAGGGAGGACACTCTGCATTGTCTCCGGCCCACTGCAGGGCTTCGCTGGGGCGGTGGAGATTTGGGTGCTCTCCTACCTACGTTCAGCAGTGCTTCTTTGGGGAGATGTCTCTATCTCCTGGGTGCTCACCTGCGCGTCAGGTTCACTGGCGCTGCCTTCTGCGCGCATCTGACGTAGTGCGCTCCCTCTTCTTCTGGAACGCTTTCTTCTGGCACGTGGGGTGCCTGGGGTGTAGTTGTCTTGCTTTTCCCTTTGGCAGGGATAGCCACCTTGAGACGTTGTTGTTCTGACTGGACGTCCACTCTTGCTAGTGGGGGCTTGTGTCGCAGTGTCCTTGCTTGGTAGAGTCAAGCAGCCACCAGTGTTGTGCACTTGGCACCAGTGTTCCTTGTGTCTCAACGTGTGGCAGCTACCTGGAGGCTTTGCTGTTTTTTGAGGGTGTCCTTGCTGCTCTCACTTGCAGGGTGCAGAGGACCACTCTCCAAGCATTCCTTTCTGAGGGCACGTCTTGCTGTGCCTGGTGCAGTCTGTCTCAGCGACTGGGCGTGAGCAGGCAGTCTTCCTTGTGGTGGCGGTGCATACTCCGGGATCTGTTGACTGCTGTTGCTGGTCGGTTAGCAGGGCGCTGTGCTGTGCTCTGGTGCCGCTGGTCTGCAGGGTACAGCGCAGCCACCTTTGCCACTGGCCTGCTGATGTCGGTCACGGTGGGCAGTCAGTGTGCTGGACCACTCCTTGGATGTGCCGGTGTGAATCCTCCTGCTAGGACCACTTAGCAATCTCATCTTGCTGGTTCTGCAACTTCCGGCAGGGCAGTTGGGCATCAGGGCCTCTCCTCCAGCCTACTTTGCTGCGTGGCCGCCGGTCGTGGGGGCACAGCTGGCTATCTGCTCTGGTCAGGCAGTACGTCTGTACTTGAGTATGCTACTTCTGGGAGAGCCACCAGGTGGCGCTGCGGTCATTCCGGTGGCTTGCCCTGGTTACTGCAGGGTTCTGGGTGCTGGAGGAGCTGGTACTCTGTGTGGTGCCTGCACGTGGCACCGCTCTTGTGTGTGCAGATGTGGGTGTGGTGCGCAATGCTGGCCATCGGGTGGCGCTGACGTCAAGGTTGGTGGCAACGGCAGGTGTACCTTCTTGTGGTAGGTATGCGGAGACGTGTGCTCCTGGAGGGCTACTGGTGGTGGGCAAGGCCATCGATGTCCCTCCTGGGTGTGCCCTGGGTGCTATAAGTCCAGGGAGTGTCGGTGTGGGGGCTGGGCTCGCCCACCACTTTGCTCCGCAGCGTGTCCTGTGCCAGTCTCTTGCTGGGGATTGCCTCCTCTCTGGCTTTTGTGGGGCGCCTCAGACTAGGCCAGGTGCGGTGCGCGGACATGTTTGCTTATCTGAAACAGCTGACTTGTAGCAGCGGTGTGGCTCCATCGCTCATGCTGGCCGGCAGAGCAGCTTGCTGTGGTGTGTAATTTCCTTTAAGAATGAATGGGTTAGCTCACGGCGCAGGCAGGCGGCCGCTAGATGGCGCTGCCTGGAGGTTCACCTCTTTGCTTGCTGCGGCAGCCTCCTTCAAGCTCACGGGCACTGAAGGGCGCCACAAGCAACCGGCGCAGGGCCTCTTCTTTCTGTGGCACCTCCACGTTGGGCAGCCGTCAGTGTGCTCTCTAACGCTGCCCGTTGGGGGTCACCGGACCATGCGATCATGGAAACGGCCACCTCGTCAAAGCTGTGGGCACCTTGCGATCATTGAGGGGGCTTGGCGCTCTCCAGGGTCTCGGGCGGTTGCTGGGAGTAGTCCCCACACTCGTTGCTCTCAGTGCAGACGCTGCAGGCGGGATAGCCTGTGGGCGCTTCGGGGTTTGCAGAGAGTTCGACTGACCTCAGTTGTTTGGCAGTCCAGCACCAGGGCTGAAGCGTCGGCAGTGTGTGGGCGTCTACGGGCGCCTTCCTAGACTTCGCCGTGACGCCGATTCAGGCACACGGTGTCTTTCTTCCTCTGCAGCGTGGCTACGGCCAGCATGCTGACAATGGTGCATGTGTGTGTCACTGTGCAGGTGACGTCAATCCTCTCAGGGCCAGGAGGCGTGACTGGGTGACACGAGGGGCACACTCCCCACCTCCGTCACGGGTGGCATGAAAGAGCACGCTGGGGGTGCCGCCTGCCGGGCTCCTCTCCTCCCCCACGCGAAGCAATGAAGGGCAGGCCAGCAGGCATGCAGGGTCAGCGACCTGCCTCGTCGCCAGTGTAGTGTTGGGCCTCAGGCCCACATGGTGAGACGTAAGGGACACAGACGCTGGATAGTATGGTGCGATAGGCCCCTTTTATTGACAGGGTCACCTGACTGGTGACGCCTGTGGTGGGTGGGTGAATAGTGTGGGTTACATCCTCGGTGGAACACTAGAATGGATCCAGCAGGATACTACAGTGCCCTCATGTAATGCAACTGGTGGTATGTAAAGCGCTTTGATACCCGATTCGGGTCAAGTTCGCGCTATATAAAACTCCGTAAAAAATAATTTCCAATAGAAGTATATATTTAAGGCAAGTTTTTATTTGGGATGGCATAAGTACTCGTTCCACAGCATTTGTGCTAGCGGGGCAGTTAGAGGACTTGAATATTGTTTATGTTCTGGGATGTTTTTTGAGGCTAAACTACAATTCTGTTCGAAACTTTTAAAGTAAAGTATGGGTTTTTATGTGTAGTATGTAATGATACAAGTTTTAAGGGCGCTGCCTCACAAAACAATAATATATTAATATTTTATCTACCTCCAGAAGGAGAAAGGCTGAGTAGACCTGCCAGACCTGCTCGATTGGAAACTATGACCATGGGCTCAAATAACGAACCATGCTGAAGACACATTAAACCACTGCGCTGCCAGACTAAATGCTATCAATAATGACAATTTAAAAAACCTATTATTGAAATATGAATAATATACTGACACTTTAGGAAAACAAGCTTGAGTGGAGTCTAAGAACTTTATAAAGTTATTCGATCTTTAAGTCCACTGGCAATTTGTTGATTTTTGCTAGACCTGGGTCAGCCACACCCTTTCGGCTCCTAATTTGAATTTGCTGCCAATGAAAATGGTGGTATACTAACACAGTGTAAAACATCATATTAAAACAACTAATGACTTTGTTGGTGTTCCAAATATTGCCAGCGCTTACACAATGCAAGATACCAGGAACGTCCATTTTCGTAAACCCTAGGACCACACCAGTATTTTCATATTTCCAAGCGAAAACGGTGACCTTTAAAATAACACAAATCCTAATTCCATGTATCAGGACTTCATTTGCGGTCATGGATTAAACTTTTTTTTTTTACTTAAGTGAAACTTAGGGGCGGTTTTGATTTTCAACAGTAAACATTTGAGCTCGTCTTGGATAACTATCTAATGGAGAGACCATAAGATACCTTTGTTTGCCAGTCCATTATCATACTGATAACTCTTTTGAGATTAGAGTGCCGCAATCTTCAAAAAAATAATACCTTCACTATGACATGAAGTCTCTCTTTTAAGTCTCTCTTTTCCACATTATTGAGTACTTGAATGAGGACTGTCTAAGGTTTGGATACATCTGGTACGGATGTCTTACAAGTAACACCATTGGGAGGATTTCATCAGTACATTTAACCTCTTGAGTGCCCATGACGAGATGGTCTCGTCATGGGCCGCGGTTGCGCTGTGCCCATGACGAGACTATCTCGTCATGGACCGCGCCCGCTAATGAAAGGGCCGGCACAGGGCGGGGAAAGGGCGGGGCACTCAAGGGGTTAAATTCTGGATCAGGGCATATCAGCATAACAAAAGGCAACACAGTTTATATCCTCGGGATGGATAATTAGCTCTTCAAGAGACTATTAGGGCCTTATTATGCCTACGGCGGTCCATTGGTCCACCGTAGCTACAATGGCGGTACAGGTACTGCCGCACCAGCGATCCGGCTGCCCCATTACAACTAGGGCGATCGGCCTGCATTGGCACTGCTGCAACCGCCAGGGATCAGAGATCCCTGGTGGTGTTGTAGTGGTATTGAACCCGCAATATGCTTGGTGGGGCCGCTGCAAGCTAAGCAAGCATATTATGAGTTTCCTCCCTATCACACTTTTCATGGCGGTGCGACTGCCATGAAAACTGTAGGTGAGGAAACAAAGGGGACCCTACAGTGCCTCCTTGTGCCGCTGCACCACGGGGTAACATGCAGGGGGACACATGTTGGGCCCCCCCTGTCTGCCTGCTCCCCCAGTTCCTGCAGGGCAGTGACTCAACAGCCCATGCTCTGCCCTGCAGGAACTGCCTTTGACGCTCCCATTGCGGTGACTTTTGCAAAGTCATCACCTCGGGACACCCAAAGAACTGCCTGCCGGAAACTTTAAAAGTCCTACTCTGGCAGGCGTTTTGTTATGGCTCAGAGACCACCAAATTCATAAGAAGGCCCATAGTCTTTACAAATGTGGTAGCCATCATAATGTTGCTATTGTTGATCTTGCAACAGCACAAGACATATTACAAGATTAATCAAATAATAGGTTACAGCCTCTACTTAAAGTAGGCTGCAATTCAATTACGTGAATGATGACTTTTTTATGTAGTGTTTTTATGCAGGTTTATGTAGCTGTGTTCTACTGTCCAGGTACCTCAGTTCTTCTGAAGAGATCCCATGCTTTACTGTCAGTGTATCCTTTTCCAGGTGTCAATATTTCCCAGTCCCAGTATCAGGATTATTTCTTTCTGTCCCTGTTCAGCCTCCCCATCCGAATTCAGTATTTCTAAAGCCATATACCATTGTCAGTGTTTGTGTCTACTTGTGCCAATATCAAGGTTTCAGTCATGTAGCATGTCTGTTCCTTTCTGTCTCAGGGTCTAATCCGATGTGAATGTCTGAGTTTCGTTTTCTCAGTGATGAAACCTTCCTATCCCAGTGCCAGTGGTGCCATGTTCTTGTGCGTCAGCTTGGCCCCATTGTCAATGTTTGTGTATCCCCATCTCACTGTTAGAGTCTCTTTGTACTAGTGTCATCATTTGGGCTTTCCTCTCATGCTTGTAAGATCTTCCTTTCTCACTGTCAATGTTTGTGTCTTTATCCGCAATATACGTTTCTCCCTTTCCTAATAACCAGCTACCTTCACAGTGGTGGACGTCAATGGGCCATCAATCGTACTGGATAAGAAACTCTAGAAACATTTTCTTTTCCTAAATCAAAGTCGGGTGCAAGGAAAGAGCTTCCCTTGCATCCCAAGTTTCATTTCTTTTTGTTTTACTGTGAGGAGCAGCAAGCACATCGTGCACAGAGAGCTGATGTCACAGCAATACATAAGTGAAAGCAGACTTTTGGTTGGTGCCAGGGGGCATAACTCTGCCCTGAGCACTAATCAACACAGAAGTGGCATGACTGCAAAGGAGACAATGTCCCCTTTCCATGGATGTTTTACCCTTACTTGGGGATCGTACTGGGTGCGCAACCCTCAAGCAGGGATCTACTCCACTAAACATCAGTGATGTTTTCTTGTAGGGAGGAGCAGACCCCCTGGGCAAATCAGTCTTTCTGCCCTCTCATGGGAAGTGGATAAGTAGTATTTACCCCAAATCTGCCCCTCCCCTGGGGGCAGAAAGGGCACTAGGCACTGTAGAATCGCGTACTTCAAAGTTCTTGTTGGAGAGAGCAGTCTCCTGGGCAGAGGCCTGTGCCTCCTCTCCCATGGCTAAATCAGCATTTCTGCCCCACTGGGGCAAAAAGGGGGTGTTTATCAGAATCTGCTCTAAGGGGGCAGAAAGCCTACTAGGCACTAGGATATTAATCACTTCAATGTTTTGGGTGGACCAGGCCCCTTAGCAAAGGCCTGTGGTCCTCTGCCTCTAGACACAATAGTTTTATTGTCCCCTCTGGAGGGATAGGGTTTGTGTACCCCCGATCTGCACTCCAGGGGGGGAAGAAAGCACACTAGAAACCAGGGAGTTACAAACTTCACAGCTTTTGGGAGAGTTCTACCCCCTGGGCATGGGCTAGTGCTCTCCATCACCCCTAGGCACAAGAGCCGTTCTTCCACTCAGCCGTTCTGTCCCATTGTTTTTTCAATTACTTTCATGGGCACCAGACCTTGCCATAGAAGCAGTGGATTGCTTTTATCAGGAGAGCGTGGGAACAATGCGTAATAGACATTTTGTGGATCCAGACAGAATCAAGAAATTGCCATCACCAAAATGTGAAAACAATGCTTAATTTTGAGGTTTGAAGGACATTGTGGATAAGAAAACGTTAGGGGATCAATTCAATTCAATTTCAAAGTCTTTATTTCGATTTTCAATGATAAAAGACATCTTAAAATATTTAACAATTTTAAAAGAGAAAGGGGGTTCTTTCACAAAGGATGTAATGTAGAAAATGTCATAATATTGTTTGAAAGCCACACCAAAACAGTTATAAATACACATCTCATTATGAATAAAACATTTAAAATGTATTAACGGCTTATAATATAAAAAAGGACTATACAAGTGGGATCCAAGATATTCACAAGAAGCGTAATTTGCGTGCACGCATTATCCACATCCAGTGAAGAAATTTTGCAACGGCAATAGTCACAGGTTGGGAGGTGTAAGTTTTAAGAACCCGTAAAGCCTCTTCACCTGTCCCAAGGCCCAGCTGTAGACAAATAGGTTTAAGCCAGGACCGCCTGGGATCTTTGTACTCTGGACAGATGAATAAGATGTGCCCAGTGCTTTCCCGTTGTGTAGGACAGAAAGGACACCTAGGGTCAAGGCCTTTTCTCCATTTAACAACGAAGGAATTAATAAGTAGTGTGCCCACTCTAAATTGATGGTATCTCTTTCTGTCCTCCACAACAGTAATACAGTCCCAATAGCGTTCAAACGAAGGCGTGTCTTTAAGTTCCATAAAATCCGCAGTTAGTGACGGACCAATACATGAACCAAATCTTTTCACTGAGACCATACTTTAGTATAGATCTCTTAAGATTTTCCTAGGGGGAAAAGTATGTGCTGGTGGGTCTTCCCAAAGACTGGCTAGGCCCATAGCGGAGTAAATTGCCTTAACCTCCCGCATCCAGGGGATTGTTTGTGCCTTATCTGCACCTCTGACATCCATAAGTGCCCGAGCATACTGTGAGAGATCTGGGGAGACCCACAGTCTCCTCCAGTATGCCCCTGGTCTATATCGGGCCATATCCTCCAAGCGTTGGACACCTAAATCATAAAAGAGGGGGATCAGCGGGGTAGATACAGGAAGGCCTGTAATTGCTCGTAGAAACTTGTTTTGGGCCCTAGTCAGCAGGGTAAGATTACTAAATCCCCACAATTCCGCCCCATAGAGTATCGCTGTTCCTATCTTTGCGTCATACATTTTTAATGCTGGTATTATTGACCAGGTAAAGCTCTTTTGTTAATGCTCCAGTTAGCTGGGCGTGCCTTATGGCCAGCTGGGTAGTGTGCGGTTTCCAATCTAGCTTTGATGCAAGGGTTATGCCCAGGTACGAAAAAACCTTTGTCTGATCTAACTTGACCCCATTCATTTGCACGTTTCCTCTTATATGTCTAGACCTGTGAAGGACCATGAACTTGGTCTTACTTACATTTACTATGAGCCCATGGTCCTTGCAGAAGACTTCAAATACATCAATGGCTTTTTGTAAACCTTGTTGTGTCTTTGAAATTAATAAAGTGTCATCTGCAAACATCAACAGGGGGATCAACTTGCCATCCAACTTTGGAGCGTCGGTGGGGTGTTGCTCAAAATAGTTGATCACCCTGTTGATGTATAATGAAAATAGGGTCGGGGATAATACGCACCCTTGGCGTACTCCCCTTGCGATGGGAAACTTATCTGTAACACTACCCGATTGGTTCCATCTAACTTGGGCATAATTATCCTTGTGGAGCTTCATTATAAAGGTCAAAATGTCAAGTGGCATACCCTGATCTTTAAAAACTGCTCACATTTTTGCTCATGGAACCAAATCAAACGCTGATTTGAGGTCAACAAAAGCCACAAATAACGTACCCTCCCCCAACAGAACCACCCGCCAATAAATTAAAAGAAACCTAAAGACTTGGTCTATGGTGCTTGTATGACTGCAAAATCCTGCCTGAAGTGGTGACAATACTTCCTCCTCCTCAATCCACCCTTGAATTCTCTGCAGGACAAGCCTTGCGACCACCTTCTGTATGCAGTCAATCAAGCTTATGGGCCTATAATTTCCTGGTTCTGAGCGGTCCCCCTTTTTGTAGATCGGTATGATCTCAGCGCCCTTCCAGGTATTCGGTATGGGTGATCCATTGGCAATACCGTTAGCTAGACATTGAATGTATGGTGCCCAAAGCTCCTTATCGTGAGTAAACAAATCAGCTGGGACGGAGTCCAATCCTGGTGCTCTACCCCTGGGGATTTTATTCAGTGCCTTTCTCACCTCGGTTATCTCGAAGTTTAGGGGGATTATATCATTATTATGGAGGGTGGGATCGTTACTAATCTCATCAGTAATTTAAAAACATGCAAACTGGGATGCGTAATGCGAGACCCAGAGATTAGGCGAGACATAGTTTGTTGGTTCTTCCCTTTGTGTCCCCCTGCCCCACTTAACCATATCCCAAAAGGTACATAGTGTTCGTTCTTTGCTGGCAGAATGAAGGTCCCTCCAATAATCCTTATCCCATGCTTGCTTGGCATTGTATTGAACTTTTTTGTAAACAACACGGACACTCTTAACACGATCCCTTTCTTTTGATTTCATTGCCTCAGTCAAGGCCTGGTACGCAGCCCTACACGACTTCCCGTACCATTGATCCTCCATTCTAAGTGGGCTTTTGGGTTTGGTACAAGCCTTTTTAGTAAAAAAAACCTAAGTCGATTAAAAAATTTTGTGTGAATCAGGTTAACGTTAGCAGTAATCTCCTCTTGGGTAATACAATTTTGTAAGGCATTTGTCGCCGTAATGGTCATGTCCCTCATGGTTGTTATTTGACTCTCATTCCTTATGCAATTTGCCCATTTGATGCATCTTGTATCATTTGATAGGACGATATCGGCATTTACAGGAGTAGCCTCCTGGCTGTGAGATTTAAATAACTTAAATGATAGAAGTAAGGAATCATGATCGCTTTCAACCCTTTCCACTACCATCATGTCCTTGATACTGGGCCAGTTCTCTTTGTTAATGAGTATATAGTCTATGCGACTTTTTCGTAGACCATTACTAAAAGTAAAAGCCCCATGTTTGTCAGAAGCAGATCTACCATTTATTGCTCGTAGCCCCTGTCCAACACATAGGACCTTTAACTGAAGTGCGGCCTCTGTCCAATTTTTTAATGGGCAAAAGTGTCAGCTGGGGAATATTCCATGTACGGTCTTCTTCCAGGGTTAGATCAACATCATTACTGTCTAGAGGTTCAAAGCAGCAGTTGAAGTCACCCGCAACTATAATATTGCCCTTTTTGCAGTATATCTCTAGGAGTACATCTAATTCTTCAACAGTGTTTGAGGACTTGCCCCCCGGCATCCCTCTAGCATAAACATTAAAAACAAAAAGGTCCTTCAATCCAGGACACTGAACTTGGATTAGTAATATGTCACTGGTTTTTGAGTCCAATTGATTAACATTGTACCTGCTATCTTGTCTGACCCAAGTTAGGAGTCCCCCCTTTGCTCTACCACGAGGGCCAGGAATAGCAGGAACGTTAAAACTAAGGTATCCTGGTCTAAATTCTATTACATTCAACCAGGTTTCCTGGAATAATATTAGGTCCTTGCTATCAAGGAAATTTAGCCAGTCTGATGACGCAGCCTTATTTCTAAACCCCGCCACATTCCAGGAGACCAATGATGAATAAGCAGAATCAACATCCCTATTCTGGGTGCCATTTGATTCAGCATCCTGTGGGCCACCACTTTCTTTACCCCCTAGTTGAAGAATCTCTTGCATTGGACTTTTGGTAGTGGTTAGTCCACTTATCAGAGTATTGTCTATCAATACAGGGGGAATTATATCATATGGACCTATTCCAGATGCTAGACTCACTCTATGTGGATTAGCTGTGTTAATTCCTCGTAAGTCCTGATCTTGTCCATACAGGAGTCAATCGTTAATGTCCAGTTTTTGAGAGCCTCAAATCTGTTGCTCACTGGTATGAAACTAATATAGGGGTCAGCTCGAGGGACATGGTCTCTCCTGTTTGTGGCGGCAGTATTACTAGGTGGGTAGAAATACCCCAATGGTAGTATGTTGATGCGGTCTTGATGTATCCTTAATGATCCTGCCTGCCTCAGGATATGATCTACCAATTGAGGGGATCCAAAACTAACAACAACACAGTCTCCCTCCATACCCTTCCTAGTCTTACCCACCCAGTCCACCCTTCTTACCATCTTAAAGTTTTTAAAAAGATGTTCGCCTAACACTGTTCTATTGTTCAAGAAGTGGAGTACTTTATTTGTAAGAGTAGACCAGTGTTCCTCTTTGCCATCTAGGGTTTTGGAAACATTTGCCAGAATGATGGAATACGGGCATGCTTCTGGGGGGAGGTGAAGACTAGTTTCTTTCGGGGGGAATGTGGCCTGTATGATGTAAAATACCCCTAGGTCCCCCACAACCTAGTTTGACTCCACTAACTGAAGTTGGGATGTTTGATGATTGTGTCGCCCGAGTGCCTTTAGGGACTCCTCCATTTTCCCTATGAGTTCTGACAATTTGTTATCCTCCATAAAATTGTCTGTTACACATGTAATTAAATTACCCCCTCCTTGAAACTTAGGGTGGTTCTCCTGAATCATTGGACTTTCTATTTGATTACCCAACCCGAGTATAGAATTTTTTCTCCTAGCTTGTTTCGGGTTTTGCCTGCTTCACTTTGGAGCGCTATTCGCCTTCCGCTTCCCCAACAGATCTTTGGCTCTGGTGTCGAGTGCAGGCCGCTAATTCTATCTCCTTGGCCACAACTGATTCTGCCCGTTTGAGAAAAGCATCCAATGTCCCTACACCCCCTGCCCTCCGCCCCTTTGGAATTAACAGTACATTTAGCCATGTGGCAGGAACAAGGTTTACTATCAGTATGAAGAAAATGGTGCCGCACTATAGTCAGCAGAATGACAACAATAAGCAACTAATCAAGTGAGTCAATACCTTAGTGATAATTTGAGTCCTGTGTCCTGATGCGAATTGTCAAGGGGCTGGTCCAGCCTGGCCTCCTCTGGCCCCTGATGGCCACAGATGGCCCACCCTTTGCCCGGGCTTAGCCCGGTGTGCCCGCGTGCGTCCCACGGGACGAGGTTCCCCCTGAACTTTATGCGCCTCCTGGCGCTCGTTAGTAGCGTCGTCGGCGTCCTCAGTGCCTGCGGGGCTGCTGGGGGATAAAGTCCTGAGTTCTGCGAGTAGCGGAGCACAGCCCGGCCACACAGAAATGCTCGCAGGGAGGGGCAGCGGACCACAGGTCGGCCACATAAAGCTTTTCAGGAAAGGTTTCTCTATGTAGTATGTCCTGATACCACCTGATATCATCCAACACTGCAGGAGCGAAGATGTGCCCAGTCCGTTACCCCCACCCTGGCAGCTACCACCAGTAATTACACAAAGAGATAGCCGCCAGCATCACAGGGAGAAGGTGGGGGTAAAGAGAGGGTAAACACAAAAGGTCGTCATTGGAGCACCGGATTCCCCTCTAACTGCGACTGGTAGGAAAAGGGCCTGCGTGCTCCGTACTAGTTTTTGTCACTAAAGTGTGAGAAAAATGCATGATTTTAGGCAACATTTGAGCTCCGCATGGCACTGTGAGTAATAAGAATTTCATAGGACCCACGCAAGACATACCACACTGGATTTTCCAGGGTGTCTAGTTTTAAAAAATGTCCAGCTTTCAGGGGTATAGCCAAACTTACGTACAAATACTGCAGCTTTTCTCAATTTGCAAAAAATGTAAATTTTCCACAGGAAATGTTGATGTATCTATGTTGTATTTTTTGGCCTATTGTTGGCGCTATGCTGAGCTACACAAGTGGGGTAATTACCAGGTGAAGTGTGGAAACACAGAATAGTGTAAGATTTGAAATTATGAATTGAATGTATCTCCATTATTGGCACCCAAATGTAAGTCAGTGTTCAAGAAGGATTTCATTTTGCAAATTTCCCTCTGAATCACATGATAGCGCAAGTAACCACATTTTCAGAAATGTACACATATCCAATATTCTTAAACTCAGTATCTTGTGCACATTTAAAAAATACATAGGTTTCCGTCTCGCCCGTTTTTCATTTATTAGATGTTGTCATATGAATTGCCTCATGGTCAGTACACTTTGAAAAATTATTACAAGCTGCAGCTCAGTTGTCTCTGGGTATTCTGTGATTTTGGACAACCAAGAAACACTATATTAATCCCTGCAATAAAATGAATCTGAGAAATGTTTTGTGAATGAGCCATTGTGGCAAAAATTTAAAGATTATAACGTTGTCAACAATTACTATTCTTCCTTACGTATTTTCATTATTTTATATTTTAAACTATTGGATTATTATGGAAAATCATGAGCAATCTAAATGACACCTGGCTAAATTCAAAAATGATGTCTAATTTGCAGAAATGTATATCTTTCCGGTTTCACTCATGGGTTTCACAACTGTTCCACCACAAACTGCTCGTGGGCTAGAACCAGTAAAAAATAACCGGAAAATTCACTACCAGTTAGAAAAACGCAAAAAATGTAGCAAAAATGTGGTTTTCTTTGACCATTCTGCTTGTTCCTGCAAGCCTGGAAGATGTTGATCTTAGCACAACAAACCTTTCTTTGTGCTATTTTAGAGGGAAAACATATGCATTCTTGCACACCACATTTTTTCAGCTTCTCCGAAGAGCAAAAGATGTTGGTATATTTTAGTTACATTCTCTGTTTCCTTAAGGGGAATTTACAAAAATTGAGCACTTTAAGAATCCTGGAGAAGTGGGAAAAAAGCAAGCACGTTTGGCCTGGGTACGTTTAGTGTAAAAAAATAAAGGTATGAAGGCCTAAGTGTGAAGTACTCCAAACATAAAAATAGGGTTTCACACTGGGGAAGGAAATGCCTTTACAACTAAGGGGTTAAGTAGTGAAGCATATTTTTTTGAAGCAAGTCCTATTAGATGCGCAGTTAGGAAAGGGGTTGGGGGCAGTGTGAATAGCAAGCAGTGTGGCAACTGTGTTCAGCCCTGCTACAATAGGAATAACTAACGTTTCCGCTATTTGAGGTGGTCAAAGATCTTCCATATGTAGTAGGGAAGGAGATCCAAGGGCAGTGGTTAGTACTGAGAAGATTTTCATTGTCTTTCAAGTTTTAAGAGATGATGTGGCTTTACTAGAAGTATTTATGTACTGGATGTGCTGTGCTGTCTGGGGTGGTGATGGGTGGCATGGTTAGACACCGGGGTAATTTAGAGGTTCCAGAGTGCACATAGAGGCAATAGGTTTCCCTGTGAGCCATGGGGGCCACTGGAAGCTGTTGGTGCGCAATTGGAGGCACACATAGCATCATTAGCATTTCTCTTAAGTCCTGCCTAAAGCAATTGGGAGTCATCACATTCCCAACACTGTCGTTGTTGAAGCTCTAATAAAGTGCCAAGTATAATGGAGTGTTTAGGGATATACTGGGACTTGCTGGGAATGAATTGGAGAGGGGTAAGCAGTTCCTAAAGGCATGAGGATACACAAGTTCAGAGGTGAGCTCGATTCTATGTGCAGGATCGCAAGAAATGTCCTGTGATTCAAGATGAGAGGAGGGGAAAGACCCTTTTCGGAACTAGAGCCCTCACACACCCAGCAAGCTAGGTCTCATGCTTCATCATATGGGCCTGCTCCTCATAGGGCCGGCGCTGCACTGCCTGATGGGCTCCCATAAATGGTGCTCTTTATCGGAGATCTTTTGTTCCTGCCGTTTGGTGCAGTGGGAGTGAGGAGCCTAGTTGTGTAGATGTGGTGTGAGTGAGTTAAAACAGGTCAGTTAGTCTTCGCACTGTTTTTATTCTGGAAGGTAAACTGCCTGATTAAAAACGTGTGGAGTGGCGCAAACCTAGGAGCTATGTGCCTAGATATCCACTCAGTAGGTCTACATGTTTCTTGCCTTTGTTGTCTGGAGGATCATAGGCAATTCTTCAGGACCATATTAAAGAAAGACTATCTACACACAGTGAGAGGGGAACCTACCTCCCACAACGTAGTATAGTGGGCAATGTCCCACCGTTGTCGCGGAACCTATGGGCCTAATCAGTTAAGCCTCATCAGTCTCCGGCGTGAAAAAAAGGACATCAGCAGTTAGTGTCCAGCACTTGTATGTGCGCGTGCAGGCTCACCTACCCTCACCGCCGGAACTGGGTGGTGAATGCTGGGAATGCCATGGCAGCCACCAAACTGTATTGGAGAGTGTTGCAGTGTGCACAGAAATAAATGGGGGCAGTCTGAGTGCACAGAACATAACACATTTATCCTCTCACTGTTCCTCTTTGCAAGTCTCAGAAGTCTACGGTCTCTGAGATGCACTGAGAGGTGGAGTTGGGCATTGAGAGATGCTCTTTACACTGGCAGGTGATTCATTACACTGCTAGAATAAAAGTATGAAGCTGGTCTGCCAGCTTTGTAATCTATGCATTTCATGTTTGTTATATGAGGATTCTGGTTCCTCTTATTTTTTGGGCCCTGCCTAAAGAATTACAAATTAAATGGGCCTTGTAATCTGCATCTCTAATGCTCTCCAAATACACCCACTGTGTCCATCAGGATACAGGAGAGTCCCACTAATCCCCATTCTGCCTGGTTCTGGTTTGCAACAGTCTATGTAGTTATCGAGGTGCAATGTAGCTGCAAGCAAAAGGAAATGTTGCACACCTGCTTGGTCTGTCATCCTTAGGGTGGTCTTTCCCCAGACATTTTGCCTTTTACCTCCTGTTTTGTTGATTCTTTTTGGTGGCCTTAGGACTCTGAAGAATTTGCACTGCGAACCAGTGCTAAAGTACATGTGCTTCTCCTCTAAACATAGTGACATTGGTATATACCTGATTGGCATATTTGATTTAATAGTAAGTCCCTTGTAAAGTTGTATAACATATACACAGGGCCTGTATGTCAAATGCTACTAGTGGGCCTTCAGCACTGATTGTGCCACCAACATAAGTAGCCTTTCAAACCTATCTCAAGCGTGCCATTGCAAGGCCTTTGTGTGTAGCTTACTGCCACTTTGACGTGGCATTTAAAACTACTTGTCAAGCCTTAAACCGCCCTTTTCTTACATATAAGTCACCTCTAAGGTAGGCCCTTAGTAACCCTAAGGGCAGGGTACCATGCAAGTAAAAGATAGGACATGTGTGTTTAAATGTTACATGCCTTGGTAGTGACAAACACTCAAATTCCTCTTTCACTACTGTGAGGCCTACCACTCTCATAGGCTAGCATTCGGAATTTCTTAATACACATTTGAGCTGTAATTCCTGATCAGAGGGGAGAAACTTTTTTATGTTTCATATATTTAGAATGGCAGTCATAAATCCTCCTCACTGGTGAAGCTGGGATTAAGATTACTGTTTTAGAAATGGCACTTTTAGAAAGTGGACGTTTCTCTGCACTTACTGCTGTGTGTGCCTGACAGTCTGTCTCCAATACACGTCTGGGGTGGGTGATAGCTACTCTTTGGGCATTTGCACTAGACAGCCACAAAACAGGAAGGATAGGTATGTCTGAGTACCCATCTACAACAAACATCTGCATTCAGAAGGCCTTGCCTGGGCAGGATGGAAGGAAGAGGCTAACACGTCACTTGAATGGGCAGTGTCCTGTCCCCATACAAAGAACTGATTATCCCCCACAGGTAGTCAGTAAGACAGGACTGGGTTGAAAGGAATACTTGTGCACTTCAGAGAGCTGCTTAAAGATCCTCCCACCCCAGCAAAGGTACTTTTGGGTGTAAGTACTGGGTCTTTGACCTCCTCTAAAATCAGATACAGATGGACTTCTAACTGAAGTTCTGCCAGAAGAACTGCTGTGCTGCTGGTTTGGAAGGCTTGTTTTTCTGATCTGATAGAGACATCAAGCTGCAGATTCCTTACCTGTAAACTTCCAGGAGTCAGGCTGGATTGGGAAGATTTTATGATAGCAGTACTCCTGTGCGTCGATAGGTGGTATCACTCAACTCCATGGGACACCGTAGGTATCGGGTTTATTGTCGTCGTGATATCCATGTCGTCTACATAGAAGCCATCCCGGCGTGCTGACGTCAGTTCTTTTCTTTCTGTGCCAGCCAGTGTAGATCTGTCGAAGAGAGCTACACCCTGTTATTTGTTGACAAACATTTTCAAATTTTTGTTGAACTTTTTGGTGTGTAGGATGTCCAGTGAGAAGACCTCGGGGTCCAAACCATGCGACGCCTGTCACCATGCCATGTTGGTCACTGACCCCCCATCTGGTACGTCTTTGGTGCTTGGAGCACGACCACGATTCAAAGTCGTGCTCCAACTGCCGGGCCATGGTGCTGAAAGCTTTGAGGGAGCGGTCCCTAAAGCTGCTTATGGCCCGGCATCCGGCGCCACAGAGTTTTCCCCGGAGATCTTGCTCCCGCTCCCGGCCGAGAAGAAGGTCCGAGCACTACTCTGGGGGGGTCGAAGTCTTCTTCCTCCCACTTGAAGTCGTCGAGGTCAGGTAAGAAGCACCATAAGAGGCACAGGAAATCAACGCGTACTTCTACTTCCCCCTGATCCATTACCCGACAAGACAGATGAGTCTCATCATTTGAGGTCCCACTCTGCGGATCGGGTGCCTGGGTTGGCTCTGAATTTCCCTCCATTACAGGGGCCAGTAGCGACCCCCAGCCAGTTAAGAAAATTCTATGACACCATGTGCACCATATTTAGGCAGCCTAACCCTGCCGGCGTGTCTTCGGGCCCTGCAGGCTCAGCGGAAGGAGACTCCATGGGTTCCGCGCCTCCGCCTCCGACCCTGGCACCACGGGATCCTCTTGGATCAGTTCCTGGATCGCACCACTTCAACCTTCCAATGTCGCTGGCACTCACCGGTGGCATTTTCCCCATCATAATTCTGGACGACACATCGCCGGTGGGGCATCCTTTGGCACTGAGACCAGCAGCCGATGGGAGAGATGCAGCAAAGTTTGCCATATACTGTGGCCTAGACATGACAGACTTGCTAGTCAGAGCAATTTCCTTGACTGTAGCCGTTAGGCGCCACACCTGGCTAAGAACGTCTGGCTTCTCAGAAGATGTCCAAGCCAATCTTTTGGACATGCCCTTTGATCGCTCTCGAAGGGGCTTCCAACTGTGCTAGCCCACCCAGCCAAAGGACTACGCAAGTCCCGCAACCTCTGCATGGCTGTTGACGCGGTTCATCTCGACCCCGTAGGTTGGGAGGCCAAAAGTTAGGTCGGGGCACAACCCCTTCCCCCACCACCTCTAAACCTTCTTATTGTGATCCTCCCAAATCATTGGCATCCAGTTGGTGGCAGGATATGCAATCACTTCCGCCACTGGTGGGATATCACCTCGGACAGGTGGGTGTTGAAAATAGTCTTGGAGCTACTTCCTCCCCTTTGAGACTACCCCTCTCTCCATATCTCAAACTTATGATCGGCTGCCGGAGGGTCACCTTGCCTTACTTTGCGAGGAAGTCAAAACTCTCTTGGCCAAGGGAGCTATAGGGAGGGTTCCCAGGCCACACATAGGCTGTGGTTGCTATTTCAGCTATGTTCTGTTTCCCAAAAAGTACGAAGGCCTTCGTCCTATCCTCAGTGTCTCAGCCCTCAACTACTTCCTCAAAAAAAAAAAGTTAAAGGTCCTCACTCTTGCTCAGGTCCTGTCTGCTCTGGTCCCAGGAGACTGGATGGTAGCATTGGACTTGCAGGATGCCTTTTTTCCAGATTACCGTCTTGCCTGGCCATCGCTGATATCTGCGGTTAACAGTGGTCCATGAGAGCTTTCAGTTTGTCATGATCCCCTTCGACCTCACCAGTGCCCCTCAGTGTTCACCAAGGTGATGGTGGTGGGCGCAGCCCATCTGTGGAGATCAGGCTTTCTAGTCTTACCCTATCTAAATGTCTGGTTGTTGAAGGCTGACTCGTCCCAAGCAGTCATCTCCCCCCTCCAGACTACAGTGAACATCCTGCATTCATTGGAGCTCACTATCAACATGCCAGAGTCACACCAGACTCCCTCCTAGATGCTACCTTTCATCTGAGCAGTTCCGGACACTCTGCAGTTTAAGGCTTATCCTCCCGAGCAGCAAGTCAAGAATATTCAGGCTATGATACTGATGTTTCAGCCTCTTTCCTGGATTTCACTGAGAATTACTCTGAGGCTGCTGGGGCTCATGGCTTCCTGCATCCTGCTAGTCGATCATGTCAGATGGCACATGTGAGCTCTGCAGTGTGACCACTGAGCGTATCATCAGAGGAATCTCACCCACCTCGTTCAGATATTGGAGAGCACTGCGAATGATCTGCAGTGGTGGCTGGCAAACCACAATTGGGTCAGAGGCAGACCCTCTCTCTTCCCCACCCAGATCTCACAGTGGTCACGGATGCATCACTTCTGAGATGGGGCGGCCACTTGGGAGAGGTGGCTATCAGAGGACTTGTTGGAGCTTTGTGTGATCCGATTGCCACTGAAAGCCTACTCACCATCCCTCAAGGGGAAACTACTTCAAGTGTTCACAGACAACACCACCGCCATGAGGTACTGCAACAAACAGGAAGGGGTGGGGGTTGAAGACCCTCTGTCAAGAGGCCCTGCGTCCCTGGACTTGGCTGGAACAACAGGGCATGTCCCTAGTGGATCAACATCTGGCAGGTTCCCTGACAGCCAGAGCGGATAGACTCAGCAGTCCATGCCTAGCGGATCACGAGTGGCGTCTCCATCTGGAGGTGGCACAAGGTCTCTTTTAACAGTGGGGCGAGCCTTGGTTAGATCTGTTCGCCTCCGAAGAGAACGCACAATGTCAGCAGTTTTGTGCTTTGGATTTCCATGGCGGCTCCCACTCTTCATTTCTTTTTGTCTTGAGTGGAGTACAGGCCTCCTGTATGCCTTTCTGCCCATACCACTCCTGTCCAAGTGTTCAAGACGAACAGGAGCGAGTAGGCACAAGTCATTCTTGTGGCACCAGACTGGGCATGGAGAGTTTGGTATCCCAAGTTTTTCCAGATGAGCATTGATCCTCCGATCAGGCTGCCCCTTTGGGGGGATTTTCAGTTGCAGCAGCAAGGTAGGATCCTCCACCCAAATCTGTCTACCCTCCACCTCCTTTGATTGAGTGGCAACAGTTGAGAGCTTTTGACCTTCCTCCCTAAGTCTGTGAAGTTATTCTGCAAGCCAGGCTTCCCTCCACAAAGTCGGCATATGACTGCAGATGGCAAAGATTTTGTAAATATTGTACTGAACAATCTGTTGACCCTCTGTCTGCTTCCCTTTTTGACATTTTTCTTTTTATTCTCTTCTTGACCCAACAGGGCTCTGTTGTGAGCATTCTGAATGGTTTCCTTTCAGCCCTTTCTGCTTTTCTTCGGTTGCCAGATCAACCGTCATTCCTGAAGGAGCTTACTCATTTGTTTCCCCCTTCACCCTTTACTATGCCCCAGTAGGACCTTAACCCCTTCAGTGCCCCACCCTTTCCCCCTCCTGTGCCGGGCCTTTCATTAGCGGGCGGGGTCCATGACGAGATAGTCTCGTCATGGGCACAGCGCAACCGTGCTCCATGACGAGACTATCTCATCATGGGCATAGAAGAGGTTAACTTAGTTCTCAGCTTCTTGATGTGTGCATCTTTTGAACCACTACACAATTGCCCCCTCCAGCTGCTTACAATCAAGACAGCCTTCTTAGTGGCAATAACTTTTGCCAGGGAGGTGAGAGAGTTGCAGGCTCTATCATCTCAGCCACCTTACCGGACCATCTTTCTGGACAAAGTAGTGCTCAGCACTAGGACTTCTTTTTTGCCTAAGATGGTGACATCTTTCCACCTACGTCAATCTGTCACCTTGCCCACCTTCTATGCTCCTCCGCATCATTCTAAGGAAGAAGAGTGTCTTCACCGTTTGGACCCAAAAAGAGCATTGTCGTTAAACCTTGATCGCACGAAAGAGTTCCCGGTGGATGACCAACTCTTTGCAGAGCATGTTGGAGCAACGAAGGGACGTGCTGTGCTGAAGAGAACCATTTCACGTTGGGTCATCCTCTACATAAAGATATGTTACACTTTGGCAAAGAAACAGCCTCCTGAAGGCCATGGAGATTATTTAACCAGGGCTAAGGCAGCCACCACGGCTCTTCAGCGTGGTGTTCCGGTTCTTGACATCAGCCAGGTGGCCATGTGGGCATCCCTGCACATGTTCGCCAAGCATTGCTGCCTGGACAATCAGGTCCATAGGGAGGGCCTTTTTGGCCATTCTGTCCTACAGGACTTTTTGGTTTAAAACTTTTCCACATTCCCCCTCTGGGGATGGTATTGCTTGTGTATCTGTTCACAGGTAGGGAATCTGCAGCTAGATGTCTCTATCAGATGGACAAGTTACTTACCTTCCATAACACCTTATCTGGTAGAGACATGATCTAGCCACAGATTCCTCACTGACCCACCCATCCTCCCCGCACTGCAGATGAGTTTTTAGTGTCAGGGCTGTTTCCCTTCAGTAGCCTAGTTGTTTTAAACACACCATAGTCAGTCCCTTCATGGCTCCGTCCTTCTGGTGTGTAATGTCGTGAAAAGTACGGACATCAGTGTGTTGGGGTGGCGCATATATAGATGACGCCAACGTCACGACAATGAACCTGACGCCTACGACGTCACGGGGAGTCAACCGATGCCACCTATCGGCGCGCAGGGGTACAGCCCAGATAAGGTGTTACCGAAGGTAAGTAACTTCTTCTTTGTTGCCCTGCTTGCCTGCTGCTCTCTGAGTCTGCTGAAGGAGAGCTGGACTCTGCCTTCACTCCAAGTGCTCTCCAAGGGCTAGTTGGTTTACCTCTTGTTGGGGATATCAAAGATTCTACCCCTGCTCCTGTGCCTGTCTCACTGGAAGTGGTCCAGACACTAGCAACATGGATTTTGATGTATCTCCTGTCTGCATGTAGCAGAATTGGCGTATTGACACTATTGCAGGAGTAAAAATCGGCACATCACCTCGGAACTAACATTTTGCCTCCAGAGATTGACACATCAGACAGTTTATCGCCACCTCTGCAGCTTGGTGAGATCAATCCATCCCTTCCACTGCATGGCAGAATCTGGTGCATCGCTTGATGCCTCCTGACTCTGGCACCCAACTTCGGAACTGACGCATCGCCTTCACTGCGTTGAGAAGATCAGCACATCCTGCACCTGCGAGCCTTGACATCGATGCATCTCTCTGTTTGCGCCCAAGAAATGTATGTTGTTTACCGAGGCCTGTGTGGGTCTTGTAGCCAGCTGGCGCTCTATAGTGGTCGGCCCAAACTTTGACTTTGCCCTGGTCCAGAGCGACCTAATGTAACCTTTTTTGCGCTACTTGCTTCTTAGTGCTTTATTGCATTTATTCCTTTAAAATTCAATATCTCAACTTCTATACCTTGGATTTTTGTCATTTTGAGTCTTGTTTTGTTCAGAATATAATAATCTATTTTTCTAAACCTGTGTGGAGTTTTTTATGGAGCATTCATTGTGTTACTGTGTGAGTGAGTTGCGCAAATACTTCACTCATTGCCTCTTTAGATAAGCCGGACTGCTCTGTACCAAGCTACCAGAGGGTGAGCAAATGTTATCTTTTAGTGTGTATCTACCCTGGAAAGAGTGTTGGTTCCTGCCAGGCCTGGGTGCATACCTCAGCCAACCAGAAATCTCATTTCTAACACCCCCTTCTTGACACCCAGGAGAAGCTTCATTTGTTGTCCTTTTCCCCGTAGTAGATTGACACAAAAATATGGATCACCTTGTAGCAAGACAGTGATTACAGGCTCTGCATAGATACAATACAGCACACAAGGTGAACTGCCAAGAAAACTTTTCTTAACCATTTAAGTCAAACAAGGATGCCTATTGGGCCCATGATGGCCCAATGATGTCTCCAAAATACAAGAAGAAAAGCCACCATCATTGTACGTATTTACAGGGGACTAGCACTCCTAGCAACAACACAAAGAACCTTGCAGAAATTAATGGATGAAGTGGCCTCCGTTCCAGCACTTAGCACATAACCATCAACTAATGCAAAACAAAGATCATGGCAAAGAGAGCACCTCAAAACAGAGACAAACTTGTGAAATAACAGCTTGGAAGGAAACAAGCTAGAAAAAGAGAAATAAATATCCTAGATTGGCACGTGGTTCATTTCACCTCTATTTAAGTCCCTTCAACTGACGTCATCGAAGTAAGAGCAGAGATTGCAGGAAGAAGAGTCAATAGAATCACGTCTAGGTTTGCTGCCACAGCTCCTTTCGGTGTGCACCTAGCATCATCCAGGCAAGAGTTAGTCAATAATACTTCACGAGATGGACATGCGGGTCTCTCGGGAGCTCATACCAGCATCGCAAAAAGCCAAAGATAGCTCTGGAAAATATTTTACATTTCTTGCAGGCTTTCCTATGTGCAGTCATCAATGCTGCTTGCGTCATTTAAGATTTGAAACAACAAGAAAATAAGTGTGTGTTCTTATAGGCAGCAAAAAGCAGACCAACTGGAACTCCCCCGGAGGAGTTCCTGTCGAGAAACAACGGTCCTCTCATAGCTGGAAATGGACACACAAAAAAGACTTAGAGAAGTCTGACAGTAAGAAAATCCTCCTTTGCATCACTCTTCAAGTCAAGGCATCTTTGACAAAGAAGAGAGGCTCTAACCCTACATATCCGCCCTGCAATATGTGGAGAAGGCATGGGGGGGAACAACCTTTACAACGCAACTTTTACAACGCACTACCGTTACAACGAAACTGTTACAGCGCGAGTGCATTGACAACGCAGGACACTACAACGCAAGTCTTTACATCGACTTGCACTAGATGGCGTGCTAACATTAAAAATAGTGTAGTTTACTATCCCAACACCTTCCCTACTGTTATGTGGACTGGAGTTGGAATAGTAAATTACACTTTTTTAATGTTAGCACGCCATCTAGTGCAAGTCGATGTAAAGACTTGCGTTGTAATGTCCTGCGTTGTCAATGCACTCGCGTTGTAAAACTTTCGTTGTAACAGCATGCGTTGTAACAGCATGCGTTGTAACATCATACATCCCATGGGGGCATATCAGCAACGAGGCAATAAAAAATTATCGACGCTTTTGCGTCCGTTTTCGGGCGAAAAGCGGAGATAATTTTATCGCCTAATCAGCAAGGTCACGCTATCGCGTGAAACCTTGCATTAGCGCCAGAATTCTGAACGCCCAGCTTTGCATCTCTAATGAGATGCAAAGTGGGCGTTCCTGCCCTGACATGACTGGAGAAATGTCGCTAAGCGACATTTCTCCTATCATCAAGCCCCACGCTATGAAGCATAGCGGCAATAAAAGTAGCGATAACCACTGTTATCGCTACTTTCCTTATGCCTGCTTCAGATTAGCCATGATATCCTATGGAAGGTGGATATCATGGCTAAGTTTGCCTTGCCCTATCATCAAGCTAATGCCAAACTTCGTGAGATTATCGCTGGGTTTCCTGCGATAATCTCACGTTTGGCAGTTAGCACTAGGATTTTTATCACTTTTGAGATAAGCGTTGCTAATAGCACGCTATCTCAGCGATAAAAATCCACGTTAGCCGGCGATAATTATCCTAGCGCTAGGTGCGCTTAGCGATAATTATCGCCGGTCCTTGATGATATGCCCCATGGTTTTTTGGTCTGGCTAAAGCAGAACTCCTACCCCGTATCATGCCAAACAAGCATTTGCAATGCAATAGGTCTTGCATGTACGACAGTTTGAGCTATTGGCATTGTAAATAACAATGCCTATTATTTATGTGTTGTTTTTAAAACAGAAGTGTATTTGTTCCCCATAACCAGGTCTCGGATGTGAAGACCCTTTGCTGGACGTCTGTAGAATAAACACAGTTTATGTGTAGCAAAGCAGAAAAAACAGAAAAATAGGTTCACTGGGGTGGTGTTGTAGTTGATCACAGGAAGTCCATAAGTGAACAGAACAGGATTTCAGGACATGGGATACCTCTTACCCACAATAGGTACTAGTTTTGCTGTCACTTTAAGGAAAACATTGTTACACACAGGACAACAGTTTCTACACCCAGGTTTTGAGCCATCGACCATTTTAATTGTGGAACTTGTAGTTTTAAGTTTGCAATTGTGAGTATTGGCCTACAGTTTCAGCACGCACACTGTATTTAGTCATTCAAAATATGCGACTGGCTGTGTGACTCACATGTTGACATCTATGGCTATGCGAGATGTCCCATTAGTGCCTATGTCATTGCTGAGACGACCTTTGTTGTTTTGCTCTACATATTTGAAATGAAAGAATACATTGTGATCTCGTCAAGCATCAGAACCAAAGTTTTGTCCAGGCATTAATGACTAGAATTCAGGGGTATCCGTTCAACCTGAAGTGTAATAAGAGCTACTTGTGTTCAATGAAAGCATAAGTAATAATAATAGTAATGTCTCCCTAAATGATCTATCACTCAAAAGTAAGGTTTAAATATATTTTGAAAATCAATTTTTCTACAAACATCAACTCATGAGTTATGAAAATACATACTTAGTTGTTGTCTTGAATACACAGTATTGCAAATTATCAGGAAATCAGGAAATCAATAGAAAGCTGAAGAATCGCGGGAGAAAGGCTGCTCCGACGTATTAGTTATGGGGGTTAATAAATCAAATGAACCAAAGGATTCATGGATTCTGACAAGCCTCTCAGATGTATGTGGTATTCAAGGGGCGATCAGGGGTTTGTGTACACCCATCGAGACTGATGCTACCGCGCAGCACATCGATAGTGCTACGTTTCACTCGTGAGCGAGCAGACTGGAGATCTGCCGCACATGCAGTGCAGGGACCTTCCACCGCATCACCATGTCAGGTGCAACCTCTGTGGAATAAATACTCCAATGTGGGAACTCACAGGTGAGTAGGGTTACAACGAAAAGGTGGCGTCTCGTTGTACGCTCTCTGCTTTCATAAGCAGTGCGTTCAGGCCAAGGCTCGCCTCCACAGTCCATACCTACACACCCAGGGGCAGCAGTGGAAACAATATCACGTGTAGGCAACTGCCGAGTGGGGACAACTAGACATATGCCGCACTGCTGCAGGGATCCCTCACACCCCGCCATTTACTTTAAAACATCTTGTGAAACAAACACAACAATCTAATCCGTGCGAAGTGCTCAGGGGAGACCACCCGAGCCCGAGCACGAGACTTTGAAAGGGAGGCATCGTGAGAATTTCCCGGCCCCTCTGTCAACTGAAAGGATGCTTTAATACTACTCCATTTGTACCCCGACTCGGCTCCATAGAGACAGCACGACATTCTACCGGAGAGCTATGCTGGGGAATCATACGGGCACCGCCGCCTTGGGCAAAAGCAATATCTGATCCTATTTAGTCAATAGCTCTCTGCAAATGCTTGTGCGGTGGCCTTTCTGGGGGCACCGATAGCATGCCTCCTCCTGAAGATATTGCTGCCATACAGTGGGGCTTGGTAACATCCTGGTGCAGCGAGAGCCAGGGGACACCAGGGAAATGAACAGTTGCACTGTGCCCAAAGAACCATCAAACACTACGAGTCAGCGGAACGGGGCACAGGTAGCCAGAAACACAAGGACGCGAGCATCCACACTCGAGCGCCCAACACTCGGACTCGGATAATATTTTGCAACACATCCTCGCACTGGAAGGCTTTTGGCCACGACAATGACAGCAAAACAATAATCCAAAAGAAAACACATTAAAAAAAGCAAAACAACATTTGGCGCACTCATGAAATGTCAGCAAGTAAAGCCACGGCATGTGCAGCGATGCCAGCGGATTGCGTTTGGCCAGGCGAGCCGTGCCTAAGTAAAAAAAAGCTTGGCCGATATTGTTAATCATAAAGTGCAAACATGAAAAGGCTGTAACTTTTACATGCGTTAGCTCTAAGTAAGAGGAGTCAAAGAAATGTGCATATGTGCTGGCATGCCGGCGCTACTGAAAAATAAAGAAAGCAACCGAAAAGTAAAACACATTTTGGTGTTTTGGGAAAGTAGCAGAAAAACAGTAATAATAATTGGTACAGCGCAGGCAATTTTGTTATATTGTATACATGTTATGAAACAACCAGTGTACTTTAAAAACACATGCACTGCTTACTCACCATATACCATGGCCTCTCCGATCTCGTGCAAAAAGCAAAAGCGATAAATGCTTTTGTTGATTCAAAATAAGCGATTAGGAGCGTGACGTTTTGTAGCCCGGTTTTGGTGTTTTACGAGCTGCGCATACGTAAAGAAATGTGCACGGCTGTCATTGTTGATTATGAAGTGCGGTGTGTCATGCTGCTTAAACAAGCTGTCACCATTACATCAACGAAAGCTGCTTGTTTATATTTGCATCGCGCTTTCACTCCAAGTGAAAGCATGATGCAAAAATAAACACGCGTGCCTCTGCAGATCTCCAACTGCTCGGTGTGCCACAGCAAACCACAGGAGAGATGGTGACCCACTGAGAGGCGAGAGAGAGAGAGCAACTGCTCGTGCTTGCACTGACTGGTGCCGTGCACAAGCAAAATATCCAGTCCGGGTACTAAGAGGCGAGAGAGAGAGCCACTGCGTGTGCCTGCACTGACTGGTGCCGGGCGCAAGCAAAATATCCAGTTTGGGTGGGCGAGCAAGAAAGGAGACAGGGAGGGGACCAAAAAGCCTCACTGCAAATAAAAAGCGTGCATTTAACATAAAGTGTGATGCGCGCCAATGAAAAGCTGAGGCGGAGCTTCCACCCCACTTCCAAAAGCAACCCGACGACAATCGAACTCGCAGAGCGAGCAGCGCAAGCGCTGCGTCGCTAGGCGAGACCTAAAAATGAGGATCCTCGAGCACAAGCTGTTGCCTCTGTCTTCGAGACAAGCTAAGAAATCCTTTGTATCACATTGCCTGCCCTACATACAAAATTACAAGAGCAGGCAACCTATGTTTGTGTTTTGAAATGTATAACACACGTATTATCCTGGAGGTATCAAAGGTCTATCAGCGCTTTCAAGAATCAAGCTTGAAAGATAACAATGCAAAGGTGGCCTACCTGCTGGTGCACAAAGACCCAGAATGGATAATACAAGTATTATCCTTCCTTCTGAAGGCTATTAGAGAAAACTCCTGCATACCTAGAAATCCTAACAATATGACGCCGAACTTGGAATCAACCACTGTAAGGAATTGAATGGCCAGAGATGTCCTCGACCCAAGTAAAGGCTAACTGCAAACAGGACATTCCCAATGAGTGAAGGCCAGACAGGTAAAGAAAGGAAATTTCAGAAAGTTCTCACCTTAACAACTTCTATTCTTGCTTTACTTTGTTCTTGTTTTCCATCTTCTACTCTTTCCCCTTCCACATTTAATCTCATATTTGTGTACGCAAAGGCTTGGCTAGGCCAAATGTCAGTAAGAACTTTCAGTTTGATTATGATTGCAAGCACTAGAGGGAATGCATGCAACGGATAACTCACACCTCTATTGAGTGCTGCTGTTGCACCTTATCCTGACATTGTCTGCAACAAGAATGAATCCCTTGTTAACCATAAAAAATGATCTCGTATCACTATGACACTATGGTCACAGGGCTTGATTGCGATTCTATGTACCAGGGAGTACCTGTGAAGAAACTATGTGACCCCCCCCACCCCCGGTTTCTTGAGCCTTCCGGAGTTGTAATATTTTGACAGTGAATTCAAGGATACACCCATTTAAGGTTATGAGCTACCTAACCTAGGGACATATTATCAAGACAAGCGATAAAATTATCGCCGCTAAAACTGCGATAATGGGCTTGATAATATGCTCTATGGAATTCCAATTGAAGCTCAGGTTAGATGTCCTTCACATCTAACATGGGCTTCAATTGGAATTCCATAGAGCATAATATCAAGCCCATTATCGCCGTTTTAGCGGCAGTTTTCTGCCGCTAAAGCGGAGATAATTTTATCGCCTGTCTTGATAATATGCCCCTTAGTCACTTGGTTTACCTTGTACCCATCAGGGCACCTTCGGTAGATCATGATACACCAGTACCGGGGATTAGAGGGTGCTAGAACTTGTTCCTTAACACTATGAGGAGGGTCTCCGCCTTCAGCTCCAATTCCCACAAGCCAGAGCGCTATTGGGAATTGGACAATTCGCCAAGGGCAGTGTCCTGGCTCTCCCTTCTTTAAACTCTTTCTGGTATCCTGGTCACTCCCAGTAGGCACATGCGTTAGTAACAAGGAGCAGAAAGGGGCTCTCTCTGTCCGTGTAATCTTTCTGGCAGAGTGCATGAACACACCAACACCGACATGGAAAAGACTGACTGCAAGATAGAGAAAGCTGCAAAGGTGGAAAACACCACACTACTGACAAACACAAGGAGAAAATCAATCCATGGAATGAAACTGTAAAAAAACCTGCAACCGTATTTGGTTATTACACATGAAATCCAGAAATTGAGCATTAACAGATCTACATACCAGGGTGTGGTGAAGAACAAGGATCTAATGTAGGAAAGAGTTAAAGACGCACCACTTCAAGAACATTGCTTCACATGCATTAACAGGCTGGGCAACCAGCTATCTCTCCTATCACTCATTGACTTAGTGTTTGTTTTTGACTGTGTAATAATCTGCTGCCATTTTGCTAGGTTCGCATTATAGAAATGCCACTTACATGTACGCATACATCAGTGCTTCATTTGTAAAAAAAAGATAAGTGCCAGGGCCCTTCTCAGGAGACCACCACAGCTTGCACCACCCATTGCCACTGCCAGCGCTCCCAATGACAGTACCTACACAACTACTAACCATCACACTCCTACAAGTTTGACAACTGAGACTGTTCAAGGTCCCCAAAGCTTTAAGAATGGCTTGGTAGCATGTATTAGTTATTTTAAAAGCATATTCAAATAATAATTGACTGTTTTCTGCTTATTTACAAATTACACAAACAGAGCCATCATGGGGCAGCTGTCAAAAGTACAGGTGTAGACACTCAAGTGCTAGTGCCGAGTACCGGAAACCACCGGCTCAAATTAAGCACTGACATACATACAAGAAGGTCCCTCCCTACCCATGTGTGTTGCAAGAACAAATGAGATGAAGGCCTGGATAGTGTCAACTGATGATGTGCATGGGGAGTTAAAAAAACTCACATGGCATGCCAGCAGTCCCCACACCACAGCTTGACCAACTTGGGGGGCCAGTCCCAATGGGAAATATTGTGTGACCACTGGCTCGACTTTCCAATAACAAGTCATGACGGAATATATTCACTCCTTAACCACCTCACCTTGAATAAGTGCCACCAAGACGACACTGACACACATAAGCATCCCACGTCAAAGTTAGCAACACATCACTCACCCATCACCTCTACATACCCATACAGATTGGCTGTAAACTACAGATGCTACCCCTACAGATACTTCATAGATTATGACCCACATATGAGAGCTAGCAGTCATGGGTCAGCAAGCACATGGAAGACAAGAGCAAAAGCATACGATCAGCTACAAAAATTCAAACAAAACGAGAAGAGACAGACTCATATGAACAACGCTCTCAAAATTATAAATCATGAGATATAATCCAACGTCATATAAAGATGTTATAAGATGACAGTCATATCATAAGTGGACTAATACTCCTAAAGGATCTGAGTGCTATTTGCAAAGATAGACCAGTGAGTCAGTCCATATGCATTGCTATATGTTGAAGATGTTATATGCCAAGATAGAAGGGGATGCAGCCCAATGGCATTGCCATGTGCAAAGACAGAACAGTACGGCAGTTCAATTATATATTCATGGTTTGTAATGTACATTGATATAAAGGTATTAACAGTAGTACCTCTCCGCTGTATTCCCGCTAACAACGAAAATACAACTTACGATGCCGTCCTTGAATACAGTCCACGAAGGAGGCTTAGCACCACCAATACAGCCAGCAGACACAACATGAGAGCTACACAGGCAATGATAATATCGCTTATTAGAACTCCGAAAGTCGATTCCTCTGTTTTAGTATCTGAAAAAAAAGAGTCACAATGTCATGCATGCAAAAAAAGTATACTTTTTAAACACAAAATGAGCGCATGCAGGATATATTGCTGAGATTCCAAAACGAGACATGAGTTAAATGAACAGTTTGATGTAACTGAACAATTCGATTACTAAAATATTTACTGTCATATCAGACCTCCAAGGGCTCACAACTATAACTCCTATAAACACCTATTTAATAAACTGAAAATCTAGTTGAAAGTGTAACCATGAAATAAATCATCAGGTTTTAAAATGCTCCATATTGGCTTTGGTCAGCTCAAAGGTACCAAGGTCGAAAATCCCAAGTGCAGTGCCCATGTGACAACTTGCTTCTTATTTTCTCATTCTGACCGACAAAGTAGATTTTCTAGTGCAGGAATTTAGAGGCAGAAGTCCTGTAACAGGTGCTATGCATGATTGGGATGTTGCTCATCAACAGCTTTCGAAATGCAGTTTGGTGATTGGTGTACCCCTGAAGCGGTACTCCTTTCAACATGCGTGAATACTGTCCCAATTACTAGAAAATGAAATGACCAACAGTAGCAGCTAAATAACAGTAATGGGAGAACAGGCCTTTTTACCTGTTCACTAAGAGGTAGATCTCCAACTGGCTCTCAGTCTGTTAATCTGTTAATAATGATGGATTGGTATGTGGTCAGAGAAATTAACAGTGACTGGGATTAATTCAAGCATTTGAGAACGCTCTGGGCCATTTCTTCCAATTAAACTCTGTTCAATAGACCTTTGTAGTAGCTGGAGATGAAAAGAGGTCAACAACAATTCAAATATTGAGATACAGTGTGCTCATTAGGACCACACAATAAAAGTCTTAGGACCTGATTTAGATCTAGGCAGAAATGAAATGAAAGAATATTTATAGAGTGCGTGGTTACCCAGAGGCATCCCAGCGCTAGCAGGCACTCAGTGAGGAACAAAAGAATTACTGAAAAAGAAAGGTTTTCACCAATTTTCTGAACGTAAGATGATCTGGTTCAGAACATAAATGTAGTGAAATACTGTTCCAATATTTGGCCCCAATATATGAAAACATTCGGCCTCCACTGCGAGCACGTTTGATCTTAGGTACAGCAATTAAGCCTTTGCTACCCTGACCTAAGATTACGATTAGGGACATATCGTTGATTCTAAGAGCGGATTAGGGGCGGGCCCCTTCCTGCCAAGGTTTTATGGATAATACAGAGCGCTTTAAATTGTACTCTTTGCTGGACAGGAAGCCAGTGAAGAATATCGAGGGCCGGCTTAGCCGACGACCGTTTAGGGATGTTCATCAGCATGCGAGCTGCACAATTCTGTACAATTTGAAGTCTATTAATTGTAGCCAGGTGGGCTCCAAGGTAAATCGCGTTAGCGTAATCCAGCCGCGACAATACAATGGCTTGTACAAGTAAACGTCTTGCTAAAAATGACAACAATGGCAGTACCTTTCTGAGTCTCCTGAGCAGTCCGTAACAGTTCACTGCTACTTTACGTGATTGTACCTTAAAATCTAAGTTACAATCCATCCAAACTCCTAGACTCTTAATGCAGCTCTTTGGGACTGGGTGGAACCCAAGCAGATGGGCCACAGATGGTGAATATCAGAGGGAGCCGATTTCCCAAAGAGCATGAGCTCAGTTTTAGCCCATTAAGAAAGAGCTACTCATCCAATCAAAAACCACCTGAAGGCAAGCTGCCAGATCAGGGTCTGAGTGATTTGGCTGCTTCAAGGAGACAATCAATTGAGTATCGTCGGCATAAGAAACCACCTGTATCCCAAAAGGGAGGGTGGCTTCTGCCAGCGAACTCATATACACATTAAACATCGTGGGGCTCAGGGAAGATCCCTGAGGAACCCCACAAGTCAACGGGATAGGCTTTGATGACCAGTCTCCTTCAAACACCGAAAAAACCCTATCCTGCAGAAATGATTGAAGCCACCTAAGAGCCAGCACTGTCACTCCAGCAGCCCTTAATCTCTGAAGCATAAGATGATGGTTGACAGTGTCGAAGGCTGCACTGAGATCCAGAAGGATAAGCGCAGCGCAGCCTCCACTGTCAAGAGTTTTCCTAATGTCTTCTGTCGCCGCCAGTATAGCCGTTTCTGTTCCCTGTTGCGGTCTAAAACCAGTCTGGGTAACATGCAGCCGAATGTTGGTTTCCAAAAAAGCAGATAAAATCCTTTTAATGTATTTCTCTGCTAATTTACTGACCCCTGGCAACAGGGAAATAGGGCGATAATTTCCCCAGTTCCCTTGGTCAAGATTAGTTTTTTTTAGAAGGGCCTTGACTCTCGCATGTTTCCATTGAGCAGGCACCATCCCAGTTAAAAGCGACAAATGTATGCAATCCAATATAACCGGTGACACTACCTCAACTGCTTTTTGAAGGATACTGGGGGGGGCAGCATCCAGAGGAGAGCCTGATTTAAGCTGTTTCAATAGTCTTTGCAAAGTCTGGAGGTCCAGTGGGGGAAATTCCTCCAGTAGTGGAGCGGGGGGCAAGAGATTAACTACCCCACTTAATCCCTCAGTTTGTGAACTATCAGCCAATGGGAAAGAATTATAAATGCTCCAAACGTTTTCTGCAAAAAAGTCCGTGATTTGGTCACACCGCAGTTGCGCATTGTCTGTGTTGATAATAACAATAGGTGGCGTGAGGAGATTATTTGCAATTTTAAAGACCTCCCGAGGAGAATTAGCAGAAATAATCTTTCCCTGATAGTAGAGTGTTTGGGCGGTTTTAATTTCCTTCTTATATATTTTAATAGCTTCGCGAGGGGAATAGTCTGTCACAAACATGATGGATAGTCCGTGACGAAGTAGTTCATCTGCTGAGATCAAAATAGGGCTTTAATTCAGTAACTTGAAGTTAAAAGATTTATTACAAACTCAAAGTCAAAATATTATAAATCTGTCTTATGAACATACTGTAGAAGTACAAAATTATCAAAGGAAGACCAATGCGGCATACAATATTGGTCCTCAACACCAAAAAGAAAAAGGATTTCATGACTAGACAAATGGTTTTGATACTTCTCTCCATATTTGGAAAAGATTGTCAGCATCTACTAAACCCTACACTAACCTAAGAAGAGGTGAAAACCTATTGAATCAAGGAAGCAAGAAATGCATCAGCATCAGAACCTCTTTGAAAGTTCTATAACTAAGGAGTCATGTATAACATGAAGCCACACAATCGGAGATGACAAGAGAGGTCTGTACCTCTCCAAGTCTAAAGGGAACCTGACTAACCCCAAAGTGGATTCACTAATTAAAATGCGCAAAGGAAATTTAAGAAATATGATCTCATACATATCACAGTACATTTCCAGTTTCCAAGAAAGAACTTGGTGCCTTGAACACTACTCCCATATGCCAGTTTCCACTTCCAAAGCGTCCTTGGATTCCTTCTTTCATCTGATAGTACCAACTGGTAACACCCCTTTATTTTTAATTATTATTATTCGACCTTGCTAGTTCTTCCTCGCCTCACTATCTCTGAAATACTATCTGCTTTTTAATAACTAATGAATGACTTTCGTCTGTACCTGCAGAGGAAAAAACATGCGGAAAAACAACTTTAACATTAGTATCAAATGTCTTGACTGTAATCTTAAGTCCCACAATCGTGCTAACTTAACAGTTTTATTTAAATGAATATTAATTCTACAACCTAAATATAAGCTAAAACAATGAAAATCTTAATAAAGGTATCAACTATATCATACTGTACTCTTGTATGAAGCACAATAAACAAATATGTGTATTATTAACCAAAAGACGAAAATTGGTCACAATTTATAAAGAAAGCATTGAACACATATGTGATTCATTCTCACTAGTCCAGGCATCCTGTCCCTCAAGGAAACAAGAATGTTTCCCTCTTACTTAAAAAATGTGTTCACATTCACTCTCCCCTAGAAACAACCACCAATCTATATAACTCTGATCAATGTGTATACACAACTATTCTTTGTGTTTCCACTCTAAAACTAACGCAGATAAATTTCCTTTTCCCTGACGTTCAAATTCTTCACTACTCCACTTGTGATTTTTGAGATCCAGATCAGTTTCAGTTTGCTATTTTAGGTCTCTCTATCTATCCGCCACCAAATCCAAAAATGTCTTTTCCACATCTGACATCAAATAAGTCATATGATGTCTGTGTGCATATGCCGTATCTAATGACTTAAGGGATACAAAACATTTACCTGCAATCTCTGCACCTTTAAAATAAGGATTCTTATTTAAATGTTTGCTAAGGGGAACTTTTGAAAGAACTACATCATAATTTGAAAATTAGTATTGAAAACTACCTTTTTCAAAAAATATACTTAATAAAAGGCTATAAGAAATACCATATGTCAGAGGAGATGGTGATAAGTAATTCCCTCTGAAGAAGAAGTGGGTAACTGAGTACAAGCATAACAACTCCTAGCATTCATCATGTCTATATACTTATAAAGCAGTCTAAAATAAACATTTGAGGTATAATTCTTTCTTGATGCATCTGTGTGTAAGTTCTTAACCCCCAGAACTGCATATTACTATCAGAAGAATGTGGTGTGATAGGGGCAACAATGGGCTTAAATTCCACTACTGACTATAACCCTTTAAGCACTATAATTAAAAATACAAGTAAAGACATTAGTGTTCCTACTATGGTGTATCTACACCTATTAGTATTAAGATTGGGTTCAATTACTTCATTCAAATCTAAAACTTGGGTGGAGCATAGCAGCTGCAGAGACTTCTCTCTCGATTTCCACCTGTGCAAACAGCAAAACCAATTTTCAAACGATATGCAACAAATAAGTATTCAGGGATCTTCATGAATTTTCCTTAGACTGGAAGAGCATTTTCTCCTAGCGGGACCAATCTCCTACGCTCCGGCCTTCTTGGCCAATGTTCTACTACAGCCCTCTGTGGTTCTCTATCACCAGTCCTTTCATCAAGATCTGGGTCTACCTCTGTTACAACCACTGGAGTAGACTTTCCTTCACCAGTTTAATCACCAAACTCTCCAGAACCCTCCTCATGTCAGTAATCGAGTATCAGATCAACATTAAAATTCACAATTTGCAGGTACGGCTGGCAATCTCATTGCCTTTTCCATGATGATCTCATGGGGAGATAGTCCTGTCCTATGATACGGTGTGCTGGGCAGACTCATCAACACCAATGGCAAAGCATCCAGCCATTTCAAAGACCTAGAAGCACACACTTGGCAAGTCTTGATTTCAGGGTCCCATTGACTTACTCCACCAGACCTGAAGCATCAGGTCAGTAACTACAATGCAGGCTCTGTTCAACCTGCAAGGCAGCACACAGCATCCTCAGCAATTCGTTATTGAAGTGTGTGTCTCAGTCTGATTCCAAATAAGTCAGGAAGTCAAACCTTGGTATAAACTCCCTCAACAACAATTTTTCCTCTGTGTCACTATTATCTCTTCTTGTGGGATATGCCTCAACCCATTGTGAAAATATGCACGCAACATCCAACACATATCTCAGCCCATTGCACACAGGCATCTCAATAAAGTCTGTTTGCATCCTGCTGAAGGGACCATTGGACCTCCCTATGTGGCTCAAGGTCACTGCAGTCCTTTCCCCAGCCTTGTTCTGTTGGCACATAACAAATCTGTGACATAATGCTTCCGCCATCAACCTGAACTCGGGATTAAAGCATGTTTGGTGAACCATTCTGACCATGGCATCCCTCCCCACATAAGTCAGACCATGGTAATGTCTAGCTATTGGCGACAACAAACTATTTGGCAACAAAGGTCAACCAGCTCCTGAAATCCATATTTCATCCTCATCTCTTTAAACACAACCTGCGTTTTCCCAACTCTGTTTTTCTACTTAAGACACCTCTTCCTCTAACCGCTTAACTTCCTCCCAAGTATCAGCTGCTGTGAGCAAAAGGTTGTAATTGGTCTTGTCTGTTCCTTCATTTACATACTCACCATTAAATGTACAAGCATTGTTATGGAAAGATCAGAAGATCCACAGCAATCTTTTTCAGTCACCAATTAGACAAAGCCAAAAATCGACCCAAAAAACTGTTTGAACTAGTCAAAGCACAATCTATGGGCTTACCCCACTCACCCCACGGTGGTCCAAGTGCATTACCCAGCTGCAAACAATTTGCATCCTTCTTCACTGAGAAGACAGAAAACATAAAGAAGGACCTACTTAAAGCCTTAGTAACTCACTCTGACACCCACAAGAGCACCTCACCTTCCTCCCTAGCATTCTCTAGCTTATGCCCACCAAAGCTAGCCCACAAAAATAATGCCGAATGGTCCTCCTTCAATACTTACACAGAAGATGCAATTCTAAAACTTCTCACATCATTGAACCCTTCAAACCACTTCACCGATCCACTTCCTGCAAAGTATCTAAAAGAGTTCACACTGCTGCTTCTACCACTGTGGACCAAGATTATCAATACCTCTCTGCTTCAAGGACTCATCCCAGAAAACCTTAAAAGGAATGTATGACATTACAACGCATACATTTACAACGCATGCCTTTACAACTCAGTTTTTACATCGCATCATCCTTTACAACGCATCATTTTACATCGCATGCCATTTCAACTAATTTTTTAAAACTACACTTACAACGCATTCCATTACATCGCATCATACCATTACAACGCATACCATTACATTTCATTTAAGGTAAACGTTGGATAGTGTAGGGGTAAAAAATACTATTCTAACTCCAGTGGGTACAATGGTAGGGTAAGTGTTGTATAGTGTAGGGGTAAAAATTACTATTCTAATTCCAGTGGGTTCAACAGTAGGTTAAGTGTTGGATAGTGTAGGGGTAAAAATTACTTTTCTAACTCCAGTGGGTGCAACAGTAGAGTCAGTGTTGGATAGTGTAGGGGTACTATGCTTTGTAATGGTATGCGTTGTAATGACATGCGATGTAATGCCTGCGTTGTAGTGACATGTGTTGTAATAACATGAGTTGTAGTGACCAGCAATGTAATGGCTGTGTTGTAGTGACATGCGTTGTAAAGGATGTTGCGATGTAATGACTGCGTTGTAAATGTAGTGCGATGTAATGACTGCATTGTAAAGGTTGTTTCCCATCTCTAACATCTCAACTCAGGCTAAACTACTAGAAAAATGCGTACAGACGCAGCTAGGAAACCAAATTGACCATTTCAACCTGTTCAACCAATACCAATCCAGCTTTCGCGCAGGACACAGTACTGAGTCGGCCATGACCCACATAGTAGATGACGCACTAAAAATCCTAGATCAAAACAAAGCCTGTCGGCTAATCCTACTTGATCTATCTTTGGCATTCGACACCGTCAAACATGACAATCTTCTGGACCTTTTGAAACATAGAATGGGCCTATCAGCATCAGTTCTAAATTGGTTTACCTCATTCCTCCAAAATAGATGTCAAAGATTCAAGGTCAACCAATCCTTATCTATGGACATCCCAGTGACATTCGGCGTACCTCTGGGTTCATCCCTCTCACCCACACTCTTCAAACTCTTCATGGAACCAGTCACCGAAATTCTCAGTTCCTCAAACATTCAATATCACATGTACACAGACGATACACAACTTTACTAAAAAATCACCCCTCTGGAAGAAATAAAATCTATCAACTCAACTCTACAAAAAACCCAGATTTGACCGGTGGAAAACCACCTGAAACTAAATACTCTCAAGACTGAATTCCTCCTAATTGCTCCACCCCACCAAACTACTATCATTGAAGAATGGCTTCAACAACTAACAGAGCTCAACTGCAAACCCCATATTATTGACTCAGCGAAATCGCTGGGATAAACACTTGACAGAAATCTAAACATGCAGAAACATATTAGTGCCGTAACAAAAGGAGCAAACATTCAAATGAACACCTTGAGAAAATTAAAACTCTTCCTTCCCGCAAGTGACTTCAAACTGGAGGTTCAAGCACTAATAATCCCAAGACTTGACTATGGGAGTGCTAAGCTTTGTGGTCTTCCCAGATCGACAACGGCCCCTCTAAGAGCCTCACTCAACTCAGCGGTCAGACTCATCATGGGCTCAAAAAGAAATGGTCACATTACCCCCAACCTTAGAGCTCTTCATTGGCCTCCATTCGAAGCTAGAATTCAATTTAAAATCGCATGTATGGCTCACAATGCTCCACATCACAATACCCCTAACTACCTGGCCCAGAAACGTGTGCTCTCATGTGGCAACAAATCCTCTAGAGGTTCAAACAATCTTCTTCTGAAACCACAACGCTTTGCCAAAAAGAAGATATACAATCGTGCCGTCTCTGGAATCGCTCCCAGGATTTGGAACGCACTGCCCCCTGAAACCAGACAGAATCCCTCTGCTACCTCCTTTAAGAAAGAAGTAAAGTCTCTACTCCTAAGAAAATTCACATGAACCATTTGATCTAATTACCACTATGGCGATTTGTATATCAAGACTCAATGTTTGTTTTTCAGTACTCGTTTTGTTTCTTATTCTACCCCTGTAAAGAGCTCTGATCCCCACAAGGGTCTTGTTGGCGCTATATAAAACCTTCAAAATAAATAAATACATTTTAAGCACAGTACCACGCCACCTCATCGCACATCTATTGCTAACTGTCACATAGTCATCTCCCCTGTAATGTGCGGAACATTTCATGACTGCAACTTGCGCAGGGAATTGCAAAGTCTCTAACATTTTTCTCACCTGCTCACCGCTGCCGATAGGGGATCCTGATGATGCCATAAATCCCTTCTAGGGACCAAACTGTCCAAAGTCATGCACCCTACTGAAGTCATACTGATTATCTGTAAATAAAGTCACCTGCAATCGCTCCTAAACATAGCATGCTCCGGTAAGAGCAATCAATTTAGCCACTTGTGCGGAGACTACTCCTTGAAGCCAAGTAGCTTCCACTACCCCTGAAACTGTACAGACGGAATAGGCAGCTCACACATTTCCTTCATGATCTCATAAACATGAGCCATTCACAAACAATACGTAATCAGATTCAGGTTGTAGTTCATCTTGTATATCAGGTTTCGGCTTTGTGCACAGTTCAGTAACATCGAGACAGTCATGCTCCACTTCCACCATCATCATTGTCATCTCAGGAAGGGGTAGCACAGTGGCAGGATTCAAAACAGAACACCTTTTTACAAATATGTTCTCAGCCGCCAGTATGAGTTGCTCATAGCAGGTCAGGCAGCTGTTTGTAAGGTGATGTGTCCTCATTCTAGTTAACAAATTGTCAACAGAATGAGGAAGGTATGCAGTCAAGGAATGCCCCATGACTATATTTTTGCAACTTTCAATGCTGACACCTGTCAACGCCACAGCTTTAAGGTAGCCAGGCAACACTGCAGCCATTGGATCTAACGTGGCTGAGAAGTAAACAACTGATCTTCAGGCACCTCTGTAGTTCTTTGTTAACACTGAAAGAGCGCAGCCCTCTCTTTTGCAGCAGAATATGCATAAAAGCTAAAAAACATTGTTGTTGGGGCATTGTGGAGACCTTCTCTAGACTCTAGAAAGGCAACCAAACAGCCACTTCCCAAGACACTGCATCCGACACATCCTTGTATATCAGCCTTTGTAAAGGCTTGGCCACTAGGGAAAATCTGGGTATCCACTGATGACAGTAGCCCACCATTCCCAAAAACATCCTGACTTCTTTCTATTTTGTTGGTGGATTCATTTGCATGATCACCGAAATTCTCTCTTGTGACACCCTTCTCACGCCTTTCTTGATATGATGACCAAGATATAGGACTTCTCTCAAACAGTACTGCAACTTATTTGGGAACACCTTATGTCATTCTCATCCAAATGGTTTAGCAATGCAATAATGTCAGTTTTGTTGGTTCCCTAAGTATTTGACACAACAAGCAGATCGTCAATATAGTGGACTAAGACAGAGTTACAAGGCATGATGAGAGTCTCAAAATTCTTCTTAAGAATCTGGTCAAAAATAGAAAGGCTCTCTATAGTCCCTTGTAGGACTTGGCACCTTGTAAAAACACAGTTGCAGAGTCTAAATGCAAAGAGGAACTGGCAGCCCTCATGCAAGGATATGGAGAAGAACGTCTGGCACAAATCAATTACAGCCTCACATGGAATTTGAAACAATTTTACAGCAGGATTCAGTACCACAGGACAACTGGGGATCACGATTTTATTGATCTTGCAAAGGTTCTGCACTGTGTAGTACTTACTGCTATGCTTCTGTTAGGATAGAAAAATGAATGTTTGCGCATTGTTCTATGTATGTTGGCATCCACGGCGCCATTTTCTATGTCGGCATCATTTTGAGTAATAATTGAAACGTATTCTGCGCTATTTCCGAGAAAAGGCCTCTGTTGAGTTGTGTCTCTCCAAGGCTAAGTTTTGCTTCACTAATAAATACACTGTTCTTATTAGCGCATACCTTTCCCTCTAGATAGAGGCTTTCTCCCACTTGTCTAGTGGTGGGCACAGGCAGAGCGACCTTGAGTAATAGATAGTATGTGCCTGGCCACAGAATCAAAACGTCAAAACGTATTCGTTGTACTTCACTGTTTTGCTGCATCTGCTTGGAAAATTCCACAGTGGGCATGTCTTTATTGGTTCCAGGATGTACATAATGTATCTTTATGCTTGCCAATGCCAGTCCCTCTGCAGCACTCCTAGCAACTGGGCAGACTGGGCTCCACTTTGAGTGTACCTGAATCAACAGATATTGGTTTGTATTTTCTACTTTCTGACCAACTCTTCATTTGGTATAGAAGGCTGATAGGTGGTCATGAGTGAACCGGGTGACCCTAATCGGGCCACTTCCTTCACTTCTGAAGGGCCATAATGGGTGAGTTACATGGACTTCCCATGATCTCCTTCAATATACCTTGCTGAAGCATTTTCTTGATCACCGGAGTTTTTCCAGCAATCGTTTAAGGGGTCAAATTATACTGTGGTGTTCTGGAATATTTCATATCGGGCTTTATCTGTATACGAACAGGCTCAACTTTCTTTAACGAGTCCATAGTTCTTTCCTGAAAAATCATAACTTCTGGTCTCACTAAATCTCTACAATCTAATGGTAAGTCTTCTGTAGTCATCATTGGGTACACTCCAACAATTTGAATCTGATCTGCCAACATAAAGGCAATGTTCTCATCATGTGTGTGTAGCTCTGTTCCTTTCAGGGTACAGTATATAGTGCACTTCAGTTTGAAAAACAAATCACATCCGAACAAACTCACAGGACTTGAATCACAAGCCACAAATTGATGTTTATCCTCAAACCTTCCTATCTTTACGGAGACATCCTCAGTAATGGGGTTTTCAACTCCAACAATTTGCATAGTTCTTCCCGAGATGGGTAGGTTTACTTCAACATCAATATATCGGTAACTCAGGTCTACCTCCAAGATTGCGCCAAGCATGCAATCTTCCTACCCTTCAGGCACCTTCAGGAAGACTTATCGATGCTGAAATTTTCCCTTGTCTCAAACATGGGAAATTGTTGGTAGGGATTATTATTCTAGAAAGCATTCTGATTCAAGTACGGGACCTGGTTTGAAGAAAATCGGGGAACATTAGCAGCTCGCTGTGGCATCAGATGTTGGTGAACCTGCTTCACTGGGGTTTGCGGCACATTAAAAGTCTGAGATCTAAGTCTGGGTACATTCTATTGGTGCATGGAATTACTGTTCTAAAGTGGTACAGACCCTGAATTCTGTCCGTGATTTGTAGGATTAAGACGACATTCTCACTTCAAATGCCCAAGCCTATTGAACAGTAGTGGCATGGATTAGACTTCTTCAATATAGGTACAATTGGGACACCCGACCTCTACCTTGTGACTGAAATCCACCCTGCATCACCAGACCTCCTTGTTGATATACTCCCTGCATTGGAGGGGCATTTCCTACAAACGGTGGATTTTGAATTCCTCTCTGAACAACCTTCATTTGTACCACCATTCATTTCTTTTTAACTTTTTTCTGCCTCCTTTCAATCTCATCATCGCACTAATTACCATATCACAAAATCTAGTCAACTGACGTATTCTGCCAAGAAATCAAATGCTGTTGAATCATCATACTAATTTCAGGCCTCACAAACCTTGACACAAAATGTCCAATATCTTCAGGCTCTAATGTTTCCATTCCGCTATGCTGTTTGAATGACCACAACAATCTCTCATAATATGCATGAATCTTCTCTTTAGGTTCCTGCTTCGTCCGATCAGTCTTGCACAGTCAATATCTTTAGGTGGCACCTTAGATTTCAACCACCTCATTACCTGATCATTCTTCATCAACACTACACCTGAAGGGCAGTTCGTCAGAGGATCTCTTGTCAGCTCTTTCTCAGGCCACTATATGGCTATTTTGCACACAGCACACAAATCACTTGGTTCCACAATATCAAACAAGGTATTCAAATTAGTCCACAAAACCTTCAAAGTTTTCACAAAATGCTCAACCTGCCTGTACCACTTTACAGTCTTCTCTCTTAATTTTGTAAATTCCTTTGTTCATGACACAAGATCACTCATACACTAAGGTACATATATGTAATCTCTGGCTCTACTGTCATTCTCTTGGGGGTTATTCTTTTTGACCATTTAACTTCCCACTTCTCTAATTCACTCCAAATTTAGATACTGTGAATGAATTCACAAATTTGCATCTTCATCTCTGGTATTCTCATATGTTCTATGGGCCTGATTTAGATCTTGGCGGTGCTACTGTTGTCCCACCATGGTTGCGGTTCCAAGTACACCAGTGAGCTGACAGCAGTCTGCTTACTGTATTTAGATGTTGCTGCAATAGACAGTTGTACGAAAGTAGGATCTGCTTTTATGGTTACCCCAACTTTTTGCCTGGTGTTATGCTTTTGCTGACTAGTCTGATTGGGATTCTGCTAATCAGGACCCCAATCTTTGTGCTTTTGCCCCTAAATTGGACATAATGAGTACTTAGGTACACCCCATAGTGGCCACTGGTGTACCCCTATACGTCCCTAGTTTATGGTTCCAAGGGACCCAGGGTATAGATACACCAGGGGTTTTCCATGGGCTGAAGCATGTATTTTGCCCCGAAGGGAGACCACTCAAATTGTGACTGCAGGCCTGCCAATCCAGCCTGTGTAAGATGGTGCTAGCACCATTTACAACAGATGTAAGTTTCCTTATATATTGGGTCACTGCACTTTAAACCTATAAGTCACCCCTAAGGCAGGCCTTTCAGTCCTGAAGGTAGGTTGCTTGGTTCTAAGTGTGAGGGTGTCCCTGCATAAGCAGGACATCCCCACAACCTTCGGAGTCCATTCTCCCCGGTTGTAAGTGCATCAGTCATTACGAAAAACCATCTCTAAACTGGCTGTAACAAACCTCGCCATTTTTGGTATCAAACATGTTGAAATCATACCCCTGCACCATAAACGGTGTGGGAGGTATGATTCCATGCACTGTAAAGCTCCTCTGGGAGGCCCTCAGTACTCGGTATCAGTTTTCCAGAACCGGAGAGCAAGCTAGGGCTGCTGCCGATCAGAGACATGTTTCTGCCCTCCTGCTGCTGAGCCAAGCTCAAGCACGGGAAGGCAGAACAATAGATATCCTGCCACAGGGAAGTGTGACCACCTTCCAGTCAGGGTTTAGGGTATTGGGGCATGGTGGGGGCGCTCACCAGTGTCACTGAGACTGCTAGATGGGCACTCTTGGTGCCCTCCTTGCATACTCCAGTTCAAACCAGTTGAGGGAGCCATTGGCTCCCGCTCTGGCGCAAGACTGGACAAAGGATATTGGAGTATCCTCCCCACTGCCCAGCCCCTCCTCTGGGAGGGACCCCTGAATCGTCCCAACCCTTTCCTTAGGGTACTTAAGGGCTTACCTTTGTTTGGGTCCCTAGATTTGTCGTGGGACAAGATTCAGATCGGCCACCACTTCATATGCTACAGTCTGGGCACTCTGGACTTCACTGGACTTTGGTCTGGGCACCAAGACTGCAACTGGGAAGACTCCTGCTGCTCTGGTCTCGTTGTTCTGCAAGTCTGCTGCAACATCTGTGCCTGCGCTCCATACAGGATCCACACAAGTCCTCTGGACATCCGAGACACCCGATGAAATCTTGCTTGAATTTAAGGAGTCACTTCCCTGCATCTGCAGGCACGGCAACACAGCTGACTGATCTTCTGATCCTGGGCTCCCACGGACTACGAAAGGATCAGCAACACAGGTAGTGGTTCTGCAACTTCCTCGAGACCTGCACTGTCTTCTCACCAAGGGATATATTTACAAGAACTGCCACTAACTAGCGTTAGCTAGTGGCAATTTTCTTAACGTGGCATGTCACCAAAAACTATTGCCCTGTTAGTAATGTATTTATAATACGTCGCTACATGGTGTTAGTTTCAGGTAGCCGCAGTAAAAACTGCTGCTACCACTAGCGTCAAGTCGACACAAATTGTGACATGAGCGGGCCACAGCTGACGAAAGGCCAATTTGCGTGCAAAAAACTCACGTTAGTCAGCAGAACTTCCCCTTTTTTGCCTCTAAGTCCACCTCCAAAGAAAAAAAGAAAAGAAGAAAAGAAAAACAATGGAATGCAGAATGGAACAGCCAGGGACAAGTGCTGCACAGATCAACAACTTCCCCAAATCCCCCATCACCCAGGACGACCGACAGAGTCCCAGGTGAAGAGGAAATGCAGAATCAGGGCCATAAATATGAAAAAAGGCGCATCCCTGGTGAAAACCTGTGATGCATCACTTTTCATAACACCCTCCTTGCAACACCATGGCAGCCAAAACCTTGAAAGTGCGGACAGTCCCCGAGGCCAGGCGGCCACGCTGTGCCTGCATCTGGGACCCGGAGTGGGATGCGGAGGTGCTGTGGAGTTACTGGGCCATGGTGGTAGACATTGAGGTGCCAGAGATCGCCCTTACCTGGTGGTGAGTCTGCCAGGTCACATGGAGACACATTGCTGAGCTGTGTGAAAAGACCACCTGGTGCCCCTTGAGCTGTGAACGGTAGAGGTGCTCCTCCTCACCAACATAGGGAGGTCTGCATTGCATTCCATGTGCCACCACTACAACGGGGTGCACAGAGGGGATCACCAATGGTGGACTGAGCCTCTCTTCATCACAGGCCAGAGGATATTGCGCAGGCCGGATGCTGTGGAGGGTGAGGCCCCTGAGCTGCACCAAACTTGTGTGGCATGAGCGCTATAACTACACGCATAAGGGGCCCTGTTGCATCACCTGCAGTTGGCGGTTCCCCAGCGGACTTGGCAGCTACTGATGTACCCAGGCTTGTGAAATCCCAACTGGCTGAGGCTTATGCTGGTTGAGTCACAGATTTGGAGAGAGTGCAGCAGATTGCATCATGGTATCAATGGCCAGGTGAGGAGAATCTGGGACATGTAGCGGAGAGGCCTGGGGGTCGAATTGGACCCAGGCCTAGCACCTGAGGGTGACGCACCCCCAGTTATGGCTTCTCCGCTATGGCGGAGGAGCATCGCCCCACTGCTTTCAAGCAGTGCAAGAAGAGGAAACATAACATGATGATAACTTTTTGATATTCTCATGCTATGTTTTATTTACGGGCGGGAGGGTGGGTGGGGGTGCTCTACTCATGGAGCAGGGCACGGGCGGAGTAGCATGCCCACTCAAGTGTGCAGTGACTGTTTGGTTGGCCTGTCCAAAGTAGTCCCTGTTCGCAATGCAGGCTGCATTAAAGCCTGAATGGAGAACATGCCCACCCCTTCAGTGCCTGGCTGAACGCCTTGTCATGGTGGTCAAGAACAATCACAAAGCCACATTGCAGCGTTGTGATTGGCCACTAACTAGCGTTAGCTAGTGGCAATTTTCTTAACGTGGCATGTCACCAAAAACTATTGCCCTGTTAGTAATGTATTTATAATACGTCGCTACATGGTGTTAGTTTCAGGTAGCCGCAGTAAAAACTGCTGCTACCACTAGCGTCAAGTCGACACAAATTGTGACATGAGCGGGCCACAGCTGACGAAAGGCCAATTTGCGTGCAAAAAACTCACGTTAGTCAGCAGAACTTCCCCTTTTTTGCCTCTAAGTCCACCTCCAAAGAAAAAAAGAAAAGAAGAAAAGAAAAACAATGGAATGCAGAATGGAACAGCCAGGGACAAGTGCTGCACAGATCAACAACTTCCCCAAATCCCCCATCACCCAGGACGACCGACAGAGTCCCAGGTGAAGAGGAAATGCAGAATCAGGGCCATAAATATGAAAAAAGGCGCATCCCTGGTGAAAACCTGTGATGCATCACTTTTCATAACACCCTCCTTGCAACACCATGGCAGCCAAAACCTTGAAAGTGCGGACAGTCCCCGAGGCCAGGCGGCCACGCTGTGCCTGCATCTGGGACCCGGAGTGGGATGCGGAGGTGCTGTGGAGTTACTGGGCCATGGTGGTAGACATTGAGGTGCCAGAGATCGCCCTTACCTGGTGGTGAGTCTGCCAGGTCACATGGAGACACATTGCTGAGCTGTGTGAAAAGACCACCTGGTGCCCCTTGAGCTGTGAACGGTAGAGGTGCTCCTCCTCACCAACATAGGGAGGTCTGCATTGCATTCCATGTGCCACCACTACAACGGGGTGCACAGAGGGGATCACCAATGGTGGACTGAGCCTCTCTTCATCACAGGCCAGAGGATATTGCGCAGGCCGGATGCTGTGGAGGGTGAGGCCCCTGAGCTGCACCAAACTTGTGTGGCATGAGCGCTATAACTACACGCATAAGGGGCCCTGTTGCATCACCTGCAGTTGGCGGTTCCCCAGCGGACTTGGCAGCTACTGATGTACCCAGGCTTGTGAAATCCCAACTGGCTGAGGCTTATGCTGGTTGAGTCACAGATTTGGAGAGAGTGCAGCAGATTGCATCATGGTATCAATGGCCAGGTGAGGAGAATCTGGGACATGTAGCGGAGAGGCCTGGGGGTCGAATTGGACCCAGGCCTAGCACCTGAGGGTGACGCACCCCCAGTTATGGCTTCTCCGCTATGGCGGAGGAGCATCGCCCCACTGCTTTCAAGCAGTGCAAGAAGAGGAAACATAACATGATGATAACTTTTTGATATTCTCATGCTATGTTTTATTTACGGGCGGGAGGGTGGGTGGGGGTGCTCTACTCATGGAGCAGGGCACGGGCGGAGTAGCATGCCCACTCAAGTGTGCAGTGACTGTTTGGTTGGCCTGTCCAAAGTAGTCCCTGTTCGCAATGCAGGCTGCATTAAAGCCTGAATGGAGAACATGCCCACCCCTTCAGTGCCTGGCTGAACGCCTTGTCATGGTGGTCAAGAACAATCACAAAGCCACATTGCAGCGTTGTGATTGGCTTAGGGGAGGGAGCCTGGCTGCCTGCGCCCTGTTCCTGGAAGCTGACTCAGGAGAGCAGGAGCACAGAAGACGCAGGACCTGGCCTCGAGTTAAGATTTCTTTTTTTAAACTCACTGTCCCCCCTCCCCACCCCACCAGTGACCTTTCCCACATTTCCCAGTCCCGAGCTGTCGAGTCCCCCAGCACTACTTAATGGCAGACGCTGCGCAGCCATGTGCAGCGAGCGTACCACAGGTGTGCCAAAGGCAAGCCTGTCTGCGTCCGTCCACCCCTGGATTGCGCCCCGCACCAAGGACCATTCCTCTCGGACATTCCACCACTAAACGGACACTCCATCACTGAACTTAGAGGCAATTTTGGGGGTTTTGTACCATGTAAGGAATACCTTGTAAATATCGTGAAGTCGGGTTAGCAGCAGTTTTTGCACGGGAACACCCACCTTGCACCTCATTTTTGTTAACTCTGGCTAACAGAAGTGGTGATCTTTAAAATTCACGTTTTCGGCGGAAAAGTGCTCCAGTTAGTGGCAACTTGTAAATAAGGCGATAAAAAAATAACCGCTGTAATGTCAAAAAATTGACGCTACAGAGGCATTAAGTTTGCTTGCAAATGTGCCCCAAAATTTTTAGGCCAATATCCCTCGTCAGAACCGCTGGGACAGAACCCCTGTGCAATGCATTGACTTGTCATTGCAAAGGTTTGTTGGCTCTCTTCCTTAGTGATTTTCGGGCTCCAAGAAGCTCCAACCTCAAGCATCTTCTGCAGCAAAGATTGTCATCCTCTTGAGGGTCTTCATTGACTCCAGCAGGCTCCCTTGATTGCTCGTGGCCTACTCTGACTCCTCTGCTTGTGGTAATTGCTGGTCCTGACACTGCACCGTTTTTGCTTGCCACGATGTTTGCAGTTGCCAAGACTTGTTGGTGCTCCAGACGAACACCGACCCAACAACTCTTGACATCCGACGTGGGACCAATTAATCAATCAATCAATCAATCAATCAATCAATCAATCAATCAATCAATCAGGGGTTTATAAAGCTTTCTACTCACCCATGAGGGTCTCAAGGCGCTAGGGGGAGAGGAGCGGCTCCGGATCAGTCGAAGAGCCAGGTCTTGAGTTCCTTCCTGAACGTGTGCAGGGTCGGGGAGCATCTGATGTTCACAAGGAGGTCATTCCAAGTCATGGCAGCGAAGTAGAAGAAAGCTCTCCCGCCGGTTTTGTTCCTGTGGATGCGGGCGACCTCTGCCAGGGCGAGGTCGGCGGAGTGGAGGTTCCTCTTGGGTACGTGGAAGGATACTCTCTTGTTGAGGTATTTGGGTCCGATGTTGTTGAGGGATTTGTAGGCATGGGTGTTGATCTGGCGGTTCATGGAGAGGGAGGAGTCAAGGATGATGCTGAGGTTCCAAGCGTGGCCAGTAGGGGTAGGTGGGTTCCTGAGGGCAGAGGGCCACCAGGTGTTGTCCCAGGCGGAGGTGCAGGGTCCAAGGATGAGGATCTCGGTCTTCTCTGAGTTGAGCTTCAAGCAGCTGTCTTTCATCCAGGCTGCCACGTTCTTCATACCTTCCTGGAAGCAGAGTCTGGTGTCTTCAGGATTCTTCGTGAGTGAGAGGATGAGCTGGGTGTCATCGGCGTAAGATATGATGCTGAGCTCATGCTGTCTGATGATGGCAGCGAGGGGGGCCAAGTAGATGTTGAAGAGCGTGGGGCTGAGTGACGATCCCTGGGGTACTCCGTAGTTGATTTCCGTGGGTTTGGAGAGGAAGGGAGGGAGTTGAATCCTCTGGGTTCTGCGGGAGGAAGGATTGGATCCAGTCGAGGGCGGCTCCTTGTTTTCCCGCGTCATGAAGTCAGGCTGCGAGAGTGCGATGTGAGACGGTGTCGAAGGCTGCGAAGAGGTCTATATTGATAAGGGCTGCAGTGTGTCCCAGGTCTAGTAGCATGCGGATGTCACCAGTGGCAGCGAGGAGGGCGGTCTTGGTGCTGTGGTTGCTGCGGAATCCAGACTGGGAGGTGTCTAGGATGGAGTGCTCTTTGATGAAGGCGGTTAACTGGGCGTTTACGATTCTCTCGGTGACTTTGGCCACAAAGGGGAGGAGAGAGTGATGGGCTGGTAATTTTTCAGGTCCGTTGGGTCAGCTGTTGGTTTCTTGAGGAGTGGTTTCACCTCTGCCTGTTTCCAGTCATCTGGGCAGATGCCAGATCTGAGGGAGGCATTGATGGTACGTCCTAGTTCGGGTGCTATGGTGGTGGCAGCCCTGTGGAATATGTGCAGTGGGCAGGGGTCCGTTGGGGCTCCTGAGTGAGTTTTCTTCATGGTCGCGGTGATGAGTTCAATTTTAGCTGGGTACCAGGATGTGATGGGTAGGGGGGTGGTGGTGTCCAGCACTGGTTCGCTGAAGTTGTTGTAGAGGGCCTTGATCTTCAGATGGAACTAGGAGCTGAGCTTGCCACAGAGTTCCTGCGAGGGTGTGATGTCAGTGGCTTCGCAGGTGGGTTTGGCGAACTGCTGTATGACGCTGAACAGTTCCTTGGCATTGGTCGCATTGGTCATGACTTTGTATCTTATGAAGGTCCGTTTGGTGTCTCTTATGCGCTGGTGGTATTCCTTCAGGGCCCTCCTGTGTTTGTTCCATGCTTCAGTGGTTTTCTGGTTTTGCCAGATTTTCTCTAGGCGTCTGCAGGAGCGTCTGGCTTCCTGAAGTTCAGTGATGAACCAGGCGGCCTTCAATCAATCAATCAATCAATCATCAAATTTGTTTAGCGCGCTACTCACCCGGTAGGGTCTCAAGGCGCTGGGGGGAGGGGTTCGCTACTGCTCGAATAGCCAGGTCTTGAGTTGCTTTCTGAAGGAGAGGTGGTCCTGGGTCGTTTGAAGGCAGATGGGGAGGGAGTTCCATGTCTTGGCGGCCAGGTAGGAGAAGGATCTTCCTCCGGCGGTGGCTCTGTGATTGCATGGTACGGCGGCGAGGGCGCGGTTGGTCGATCGTAGCTGGCGGGTGGGCGTGTAGAAAGTCAGGCGGTTGTTGAGGTACTTGTGGCCCAGGTCATGGAGAGCCTTGTGTGCATGGGTGAGGAGTCTGAACGTGATCCTCTTGCTGACGGGGAGCCAGTGCAGGTCTCTCAGGTGGCCGGAGATGTGGTCGTGTCGGGGGATGTCCAGGATGAGTCGTGCGGAGGCGTTCTGTGTGCGCTGGAGTCTTTTCTGTAGTTTGGCTGTGGTTCCGGCGTAGAGGGTGTTTCCGTAGTCCAGTCGGCTGGTGACGAGTGCCTGGGTGACCGTCTTCCTGGTTTCGGTGGGGATCCATCGGAAGATCTTCCGGAGCATGCGCAGGGTGTTAAATCATGATGAAGAGACGGCGTTGATTTGTCTGGTCATCGAGACAGAGGAGTCCAGGATGAATCCCAGGTTGCGTGCGTGGTCCGTTGGCTTGGGAGTGGTGCCCAGGGCGGGGGGCCACCAGGAGTCGTCCCAGGCGGAGGGGGCTGATCCCAGGATGAGGACTTCCGTCTTGTCTGAGTTCAGTTTCAAGCGGATGTTCTTCATCCACTCAACGACATCTTTCATCCCTTCGTGTAGGCTGGCTCTGGCGGTGGCGGGGTCGTTAAAGAAGGAGAGGATCAGCTGGGTGTCGTTGGCGTAGGAGATTATGTTGAGGTTGTGTTGGCGTGCGATGGCTGCGAGAGGGCTCATGTAGACGTTGAAGAGGGTCGGGCTGAGTGATGATCCTTGCGGTACGCCGCAGATGACTTCGGTGGCCTCGGATCTGAACGGGGGGAGGCAGACTCTCTGGGTTCTGCCGGTGAGGAACGAGATGATCCACTCCAGTGCCTTCTCTTGGATGCCGATGTTGCTGAGGTGCTGTACTAGGGTGCGGTGGCAGACAGTGTCGAATGCCGGAGAGAGGTCCAGGAGGATGAGGGCCGCTGTTTCCCCGTTGTCGAGCAGGGAACTGAGGGGTGCGAGCTTGGCTGCGCAGCAGGAGACCCAGCGGTGAAATTTCCTGGCTGCGGAGTTGGTGTCGGTCGAGACGCTGGGGGGGGGGGTTTGACAGAGGGTAGTGATGAGGAGTTCCTCTGTGACTTTGCTCCAGTTCCGTTGTGGCGGGCGCGGGGCTGCTTGGGTGCGGTGGTGGTGTTGAAGTTGAAGTGGACTCAGTGGTGGTCCGTTCAGAGGGGCCGGGTGGTGTGGCTGAAGCAGATGTTAGTACCTCACATGAAGATGGGGTCGAGGGTGTGACCCGCTCTGTGGGTGGGCATGTTGACGAGCTGCTTCAGTCCTAGGTTGGCGAGGTTGTCGAGGAGAGTGGTGGAGTCGGGGTCATTGCGGTTGTCGAGGTGGAAGTTCAGGTCCCCGAGTAGAATGTAGTCCATGGAGGTGATGGTGTGGGATGCAGCGAGCTCGGTGATGGTAGTTGTGGGCTGGGTGCCAGGCCCTGGCAGTCTGTAGATGAGGGTGCCGCGTAGCGTGGTCCTGGGGCTGGTCTGGATCTGGAAGTGGAGGTGTTCTATGTTAGAGTGGGGGTCACTTGTGCTGGATGTGGAGAGTCGGAGGGGGGTTTTGAGTGCGATGGCGAGTCCTCCTCCTGGGTGGTGCGGGCGGTCCTTTCTGTAAATCTTGTAGCCATCGGGGATGCCAGTGGCGATGTTGGGGCCAGAGGTGGCGTTGGTTCAGGTTTCCATGAAGAAGGCGTGTCGGGCGAGAGGGTGTCGATCAGGTCCCAGATTTCTACGTCGTGTCGGTGCAGGGAGTGATGTACCAAAAATAAACTAAAGGACTATACCTACCAATAGTCCCAACACCATTACCAAATAATCAGTCAGCTGGCAGTGAAGAAGGTTCAAACGTTTATTAAACAAGATACTCTATAGAGGAGCCTCTCGGAACCTCACCCATCAGGTGCGCCGAGAAGACTGTTGGCTCATATTCAAACATGAAGTTATATACTTGTCGGTTCAATACATACAATCACGGTAAATGGAAAAACACCAGTTGGCCCTGGAGCTCCAGGAAAGGACCATATATGGCACACATCAAATCAGTACAAAGGCTTGGCTATCAATTACCGATGATGTCAGGAGGGGTGACTCCCTTTCGTCTTGGTGCCTGGGAGTATAGACACGGCGCCTCCAGGAATGCGCTTATCACCCCCAAAGCCAGATGCGACCTTGAGTCTTAGAACAGAGGAGTGAACAGCCTGCCTTCCGCTGCTACCAGTAACTCAGATGAGCTGGGACCTAACAACTGCTCATGATCAACACGTGATCACGGTCCGCGCTCGAGCATGGGTTTGGAAGATGGTGTCTATATGGTTCTAGGCCTATTCTTCTAATAATAGATATACCGGGAGGAAAAAAAATACGTTTGCTCCAAGCAAGAGTATATATATCAAGCTGGGAGTGTACGTGTAGATGCATCATGCTAACATAATATAGGTCAGATATTCCTTATATACGGGAAATCTACCTTTTTATCCCTCAGGAGCGCACGTTGAGAAGGATGCAAGTCAGGGTTTCGGTGGTGTGTTCATCAGGCGGGCCTTCGGTGGTCGTGGAAGCTTTGTCAATGGTGAAGGATCTGCGGCAGAGTCTGCACGAGAACTGCCTGTGGGTGGTGTTCGGAGAGGGTCTTGCACAGTCGGCGTGTCTTCCAATATTGAGTGCGTGGAGAGTGGTTGAGTTGTAGCGGTGGTGTCTAGGAGAACCAGGGTTCCTGGCGCTGCTCGTGGTCGCCATATATAGGGGAGGGGGCAGGAGCAGAGGTAGGGAGGCGAAAGCGGGCTGAATCGGGGGGCGGGGACGCAGGGGCAGCAGTGGCGGGAAGATTATGCTCAAGTAACGCAGGGAAAAAACAACAGAATAAATATAGTACACAGGCAAATATGAGGAAAGCAATCAAGGAACCAATCAGGGGAAAATACTACTAAAAACGGAAATGGACTGCAGGCAAGGTGAAACCTGCGGCGCAGAGACAGGCTGTCGGCTCGAACCCTGGTCAGAGAAGGGCTCTGAGCTGATACTATCCGGCTGTAAGGCGGAGCTGCTGGGGAGAGTGCTGGCCTTGAACCAGAGGTCACGGTTTCAGGCTCGTTCCCTCACAGCGGTCACCATATATAGGGGAGGGGGGTGGGAGCAGAGATAGGGAGGCGGGAGCAGGCTGAATCGGTGGCGGGGCCGCAGGGACAGCAGCTACGGGAAGATAATGCCGATGTAATGTGGGAAAAAACAACAGAATAAATACAGTACACAGGCAGCAATAAGGAAAGCAATCAAGGAACGAATCAGAAGAAAATACTACTAAAAACGGAAACGGACTGCAGGCAAGGTGAAACCTGCGGTGCAGGGACGGGCTGCCGGCTGCAACCCTGGTCAGAGAAGGGCTCTGAGCTGATGCGATCCAGCTGTACGGGGGATCTGCTGGGGAGAGTGCTGGCCTTGAACCAGAGGTCAAGGTTTCACAGCTCATGAATGGGTCCTGGTCTTCCACAGCTGCAGCTCCAAGGTCATTTTCAACTCTCCTGCATCAGCGGACATCGGTGGTCATTCGTCTTCCGTGCCTCCTGGTCACTCCTGAGTGGCATAGACTCTGGTCCCTCTGCTTGCAGGCACTTCTCATCTTAAATCCACCTTTGGGTTCCACAAGACACTTTCACCTTCTTTGTCAGCAGCATCTTCCTGAAGTCCTGCATTGAGTTTACCAGCAGTTTCAGACGCCACTTCACACCTATGCACCGGGCTTCCCTGGTGTATGTAACCTGGTTCCTAGGATATCCATGGGTGGGGTGGGTCTCCAACCTTCTGTCTTCCATTGTTTTCTTCAGGGTCCACTGGGAAGGGTCCCTCTTCTTTAAAATTGCAACCGCATCTTACCCACTGACTTCAATTGAGCACGCGGTCGTGTTTCCACTCTGCACACGGCCTCCGTGGGGTTCTTGGGTATTTACCTCGGGTGGTTCCTTGGGTCCCCAGCACTTCTACATCTTCTGGGTTTGTCTTAACTTGAGTGGTGGTTCATATCCCACTATTTTAGTATGTGGTTTTGTCTCCCCCTGGCGACCACTGTGTTTTTGGGCTACTTACCTGTCTTATAATGAATACATATTTTTAATAATATATTGTGTGGTTCTTTTCACCTAATCTATAATCTATACCAATAAGATTACGTTCTGGGAAAACAGGCTGCTTTACATTCCTTCTGGACTAAGCCTCAAGGCTGGTCTCCACAGCTACCACTTAGAGAGCTTTCTAAGGTTTTCTAAGACCACTAAAATCACCATACGTATTGTTTGGATTAGTGCAGGGTGCTAAACTTACATAAGTGCACACCATATACTAAGCCATCCTCCCACAACAGTTGACCGCCTTAGTGGTGGACTTCTCTGCTGGCTAACAGTACTCCATCCCTGTCAGGCCTGTGGGTTTGGGCAGAGGCAATTTAGATGTTCCAGTTGTGCTGGGGGTGTTACGGGTGGCAGATTCCTGACGGATTGAGGTCATGGTGGTGTGGAGACAGGTAAGCACTACTCATCATATCTTACTACACATATATGTTGTGAATGTGTCATAATGTATATGTAGTTAATGTGTAAAGCCTTTTTATTACAGATAGCATAGTACACCAACAACATACACAAATTATTGAATATACACCCACAGGCACCACAAGCACAACGTTCACAACCACCAAAAAACATTTTTATGTGTCAATACAGGAATGCTCAGTTTATCATGATGTCATAAGTTGAACACATATGCATGACACATAAACAAAATATGTGTGAGAGCAATGTAAAAGCAAATGTTGACACAAGATTCATAGGGAGACAAGTGACACAGAAGCCTACCTTAGATGATGGCGGCAATGGGGTTGCTGAGCATCGTGGTGAAGTAGCAGCAGCATACAGAGGACCTGGACAATGGGGTTCAAGATGGAAACGGAAGTGGGAAACCATCAAAAGGTATGTTTTTCCCTCTTTTTCTTCAATTTCACCAATTTGAGTTTGGAGGTTTCCCTGCCACAGTTGGCTCGATGGAAAGGCACATCGTAATTAGGAAAGCTGTATTCTTGGAGAGATTCTCTTTTACAGTTGCTTCTGCCTCTGATGCCATCGATGTGGTAGTAAAATTGTGGCAGAGGCGGCACAACTCCAACAGTCATCTCTCTAGAGACCCGTAAACATCTAAATACAACGGGTGACTTCAAGCTCTTCTGCCCTCAGCACTGGGGACTGTGTGTTTTGTGCTGCAACAGAAGAAAAAGCAACGCAACAATGTCGATGACGCCCCTGCCGACTCCGTATCCTGAAGGCACCGAGGAGTGCACCGCCGCAATGCCGCACCACGACCCTTGGTCTCACCGACGATGCCTGCTGACACCGTCACCGAGCCGTTTCTCGCACCATGACCTGTGAGCCCCACACTCCGCACCACCTCGCTTCACGACGATGCCTTGATGTCTTCGACAATACCGCCCCACGACAAAATAGATGCCGCTGCTTGCACCGTGGTTTGAGGGCACTGATCGTAAAGTTACATGACACAACGCTCTCATCGCGCACCGCAGCCTTGGCCTACCGACGCCAGTGCCATCGACTCCAGTTAGTCAGTTGACGACAGCACTTCAGCAATGACGACGCCGTTGCTTGCACCACGACTTGCCAGCACCGCGACCTGCCAGCACCGTGACGTATACCGCATTCACTTCGCACCGTGACCCTGGTCTCACTGACGGTGCCATCTGACCCCGCCACCGAGCAGCTGCTCGCACTGTGACCTGAGGGCACCGCACGCCGCACCGCTGCACTTCGCACTGCAACACTCAACGCCTGCTGACACAGCGCTCCTGACTTCAACAGAGAGGAGTTTGACCTGCAACACGTGTGACTTTGAGGGCCCGACTAATCCTGCACTGACCTCCGGAACTGATGCCTGCGTACGCAGTGCTGTCGAAAGCTCAACGAGAGGTCGCCGACACCCTGCATTTCTAAAAGGTACTGTTTGCATATCTTCCTGACACCATAGCTGGCACATGATGATGCAGTCAGCCAGAACTGTTTGGATTTGTTTGCTCACAACGCCGTGATAGCCCCGGACAGAGCTATTGACATCAAGGAACTGTTTTTCGAGCATATTTTGATACCTGAAGAGTTTTTAAATATTGTATTGTGGATTTTAATCATTTTTGGTCTTGTGTTAAGTATATATAAATATTGGATATTTTTCTAAACTGGTGTGGTATCCGTTTGTAGTACTTACACTGTATTACTGTTGGTTATGTGCAAATGCAAATGTACACACTGCCTATAAGATAAGCCTGACTGCTCGTGCAAAGCTACCAAGGGGGTGAGCAGGGGCTCTTTTAGGAGTGTAACTCTCTTATCCTGACTATGAAGAAGGGTCCCTATTCAAGGTTCAAAACCTTGCCAACTAGAGACCCCCATTTCTAACATTGGTTGTCAGCGGTGAGGATAGGACTTGCTTTTGCACTTGACTTACAGTGATTGGTGTGCACTACTACCATATCGCAGACCATTACGTGCCACATATGGGTTCTTTTTCTTTTTGGCCTATTTTTGATCCTGCCAGTTTGAACTTGCTACTTTATCATGCCGGAATCAAGAGCATCATCTGTTGCATCCCTGGAATTTGCCTTTGAGGAGGATAGGCTGGAATCCCACAGCGTTAGGGAATTGAAAGTGATCTGTAAAGACCTAAAAGTCCAAGTCAGAGGCCTCACTAGGAAGGAGGAGCTACAAAAGGGGCTGAGGGCCTGGGTAGCAGCCAGATATGATAGCGAGCAGTCTGGTGATCTCAGTGGAGAGGCGGAGGAGCCTGCTCCTAGGTCGGATGTGCTTTAGGGAGGGGGGACTCTCCAGGCCAGGAGCTGGAGGACAGGCAGGAAGCAAGGAGAGTGGCAGTAGAACTGAAGAAGCTTAAGTTAGCCATGGAGGAAAAAAGGATGATGTTAGATCATGAGATCAGGATAAAGGAGCTTGATCAGAGGAGTACAGCCAGCTCAGATGGTAGCAGCAACCCGTCAGGACAGTCAGACAGGATTGTACACATCCCTAAGAATGTAGGCAAGGTATTCAAGAAGGGAGATGACATGCAAAGGTGGTTTCAGGGTTACAAGGCAGCGATACACATGAATGGGGTCCCTGAGAGGAATTGGGTAGCAGGATTGTGGCCTCTGTTTCCAGAAGAAGCAAGGGATACTTTAATAGCTGTGGGTAAGGGGTATAACCTTACCTATGCTGACATGAAGGACGCACTTCTCACTAAGTATGGTCTTACTACTGAAAAGTACAGGGATCAGTATAGGTCCAGTAAGAAGTCTGACGCCAACAGTTGGTTGGAGTGTGTAGATTCGTTTTGCAGGTCACTGGATGGCTGGGTGAAGGGCAGTATTGTGACAGATTTTCAGGGGCTCTACAATTTGATTGCATGGGAGCACTTGTCTAGTCTATGTTTTGCAGATCTGCGCCAGCACCTAGTTGATAGTAAGCTGACTGACCCCAGGAAGCTTGCTATGGAGGCGGACTGGTGGGTGAGTACCAGGGTCCACAAGAAAGTGTTTAGGGGAGACTCAGCCAAAGGTGGGCAGGGTCCCCAGCAGAAGAGTGGGGGACAAGGGTAAACCACAGGAGTTCTCTAAAGGGCCCCAAACTAACACCCAGGGTAAAGGTTCCCATCCCCCCAGAGATAAGAAACAAGGGGTCTCTTCAGGAAAGCCTGCTGAGACCAGCCCCCACAAGTGTTTTGAAGGTGACCAGGTGGGACACATGAAGGGGGACCCCAAGTGCCCTAAGGGGGCACAGCCACCCACCAGTGGGTAGTCCAACGTGTTGGCTAGTGTAGCGCTTGGGGAGGAGGAGTACCCACCGGAGGGTGGTGATCCCGCAGAAATGACCCTCGTCTCAGTAGGGGACACCTAGATGGTCCCAGGAAACCAGGTGCCCCCTAACACAAAGAAATACAGCACTTGGGTGACCATCAATGGGAAAAGGGTAGAGGCTTTCAGAGATACTGGAGCCAGTGTGTCCTCAGTTCGTTGTCACCTGGTCTATGAGGAGGAGGTTGCCCCAGGGGCATTCCACCAAGTAATTGCTGTGGACAATTCAGAGCACCAGTGTATGGTGGCGCAGGTTGCCTTTGAGTGGGAGGATCTCAGGTCCCTTGAGGGTGGTTGATAGCCCTTCCATGCCTGTAGATTGTCTGCTAGGTAATGACCTGGAACAGTCCTTATGGACTCACTTGAAGATGCTTGGGTTGCCAGAGTGGGCATGCATGTCCACTCGGTCAATGGCGGCCAGAAAGGTTGATCAAGAAGACTTGGAGCCTGAAACAGTGGTTCAAGTCCCTGCCAAGAGAAAGGGCAAGGGGCATGGGAAACCGGCCCCTGACGTTCCCATGGACTGGGAGGAGGCAGACCTCAAGGGGGACGCCCGGTGCCTACAGGGGAGCAAGGAGCTGAACGGGCGGACATCTCTGAGCTGACCCATTGGCAGCAAGAAGGGGGCCCCACCAGGGAGGAATTCTGCAAGGAGTAGAAAGAGTGCCCTTCTCTAGAGGGTCTGCAGCGACAGGCTGCAGACCAGGCAGCTAGTGGTCAGTCCGGATCACATTAGATCTACTGGGAGAATGGTCTCCTGTATAGTGAGCCTAAGGTCGCTGAGCCTGGGTCAGCCCGTGTTCTGGGGATTCCCCAGCGCTTCAGGACCTTTCTACTGGGTCTGGCTCATGACGTGCCTTTGGCAGGACATTTGGTGCAGGACAAGACCTTTGACAGGCTTGTTACCTGATTCTTCTGGCCCCAAATGCAAAGGCAGTCAGATGGACATTGCAAGTCTTGCCAAACTTGCCAGGCAAGCGGTAAGAGAGGGGGAAAGGTCAAAGCTACTCTCCAACCTTTTCCAGTTGTTGAAACACCCTTTGAAAGGGTAGGGATGGACATTGTGGGGACACTGGATCCCAAGACAGCCATGGGCAACAGGTACAGCCTGGTCTTGGTGGACCATACCACCCGGTACCCAGAGGCAATCCCTCTCAGGACAACGACGGTGCTAGTGGTGGGCCGGGCATTAATGGGGATCTTTATCACGTGGGGTTCCCCAGAGAGGTGGTTTCTGACAGGGAAACCAATTTCATATCCAAGTATATGACATCCCTGTGGAAGGAGTGTGGTGTTACCTACCAGTTCACCACCCACAAGGTAATGATCTGGTGGAGAGATTCAACCAGACCTTGAAAGGCATGATTAAGGGTCTAACAGAACTCATGAGGCATAAGTGGGACGTCCTTTTGCCATGCCTTCTCTTTGCGTACAGGGAGGTGCCGAAGAAGTCTCTTGGGTTCAGTCCCTTATGAGCTTCTGTATGGTCAACCTGTGAGAGAGCCTCTGAGTTTGGTAAAGGAAGGCTGGGAGGCAGCTCCCAGGAAAACTCCCCAGGATGTGTTTAGTTACATGCTGGCCTTCAGAAATAACATCACCAAAGAAGAAAGACTAGCCCTGCACACATTGAATAGCAATAAATCCATTGTTATTAAGACTGCTGATAAGGGTGGAGCGGTGGTAGTACAAAATACAGAAGACTATATACACGAGATCAATCAACAACTTGGTTGCACTACCAGTTACACTCGGATCACTGGTGATCCTACTAAGGAGATTGCTAAATTGATTAGAGATCTTACAAGCTATGGTATAGAACAAGGATTCCTCTCAGAACCAGAGAGTAAGTTCCTAAATAAAACAAACCCAAGGATCCCTACTATTTATACTATCCCGAAGGTACATAAGAACTTACAGAAACCCCCGGGCAGACCAATTGTATCGGGATGTGGCTCAGTGTTGGAACCGTTGAACCAATATCTTGACAGTTTTTTACAGCCATTTGTTGTGGAGACCAGATCATTCATCAGAGACACAATGCATACTATTATACTGTTTGAAGATCAACCTTTTGATGGAACTACACAGTTATTTGTCACACTTGACGTGTGTTCATTATACACAAGCATACCACAGGATGAGGCAATTGAAGTCATCGTGGAACACATTAGATACCCGCCCCACACCTCAGTGGATTCCCACTGACTTCCTTGTACAATTATTACAAATCGCTATGGAGAAAAATTACTTCATCTTCCAAAATGCGTTTTTTTACCAGTGCAGAGGAGTAGCCATGGGAGCCGGGTTCGCGCCGAGCCTGGCGAACCTGTTCATGGATCATTTTGAAGATAAGAACATTTATTCTGATCAAAACCCCTATATTGATAATATCACTGCCTGGAAGCGATACATCGATGACATTTTGATGCTGTGGTCAGGCCCGGTTGATCAACTGTTGGAATTTCTATCATGGCTGAATGCTCGCAACACGAATATTCAATTCACCATGGCGTATAGCGATCATTCGATCCCTTTTCTGGACCTTACACTCGAAGCAGAGGATGGAAGAATTGTAATGAACTTATATAAAAAACCGACGGACCGAAACACCTTGCTCCAATACAATTCCCATCACCCTAGAAACCTTAGGGATAACTTACCTTATGGACAATTTTTGCGATTACGTCGCAACTGCACTAGAAGGAAAGACTTCTTCAAAGAAACTGACATTCTTCTTGTTAAACTAAGGGAAAGGGGATATCCCAAAGGACTTCTCAATAGAGCCAGAAAAAGAGCCTGGTATAGGCCACGGGAAACTCTACTCGAAGTGCAACCCAAGGACCAAACATTGGATAAACTGGTATGCGTAACAACTTTTAATACCAGAAGTAATGAAATAAAAAAAGTCATCAAGAAATATTGGAATCTGGTCGGATCAGAAATTGGCATCACTGAGACCCCTATGTTTGCCTTCAAACGTGCAAAAAACATTAAGGACTTTGTAGTGTCCTCTTTTCTAGAATCTCCACCAACACCAGATATTAGATCACAACTTAGCCTACCAGCTATCAAGGGACACCACAAATGCAGTCACTGTAAGGCATGCCAATACACCACACCTGGAGCCACCTTTAGACATCGTGGGAAGACATATGCCCTTAATCAGTTTTCTAACTGCAACAGTCAAAATGTTATTTATGCCATCAGATGCCCATGCCAGTTGATTTATGTGGGTCAGACGACCCAAAAAGTCAAAAACAGGATCCTGCAACACCAGAGTAGAATCAAGTGTAAGACCTTGTGGGCCCCCTTGGTAGAACACTATATGAATGCAGGACACACTCACGATCATCTAGAGTGGTGGGTAATAGAAAAAATCATACTACACCAAAGGGGTGGGAATACTGCCATCTCTCTCAACTATAAAGAGTGTCGTTGGATCCATACTCTTGAGGCTATTAATTATGGCCTCAATGAGCATGAAGAGACATACTTGCAAATGAGTAAATTGTAGCATGACTTAACTGTGCAAATGTATTAACATCATTATTTTCTATTCAAGAGTCCATTGTTATAGGACATAATTTCTCCCCATTACAACACATTGAACTGTAATCTATTCCATCAGAAGGTTTACTCAATGTGTACATATCAACAAGTATTGCTAATGTGCAATATGCTATGTATAATTATTCTGACAATGATGGATTACACCGTATGTTGAGCCAGTGATATGCATGTCATTTTTAAATTGATAAGCTAAAATTCTTTTAGAATGGGCACTATATTAATGTTATGATATACGTAAGATAATGTCCTATAATAACCTTGCATTTAGGGGGATCAAACTGTTAAAGAAACACTGGATGTGAACCCCTTGAATGATATAATTCCTTACACTGTTTGAAAACTTTGGAAGAATTTTTGTGTTTTTTTATAATGTGTACAAATATTGTTGCCACATTGTTGTATGCTAAGGAACCAGTACACATGACATCGTTGTATTGAATTTCCGTATCTGTGAGGAATTCATTTCAGTGGTAATTACCGATATTCATTTATCCACGAATTAGTGCTTCGAATGAATACATCCGAATTGTGTGTAGGAAAGAGACACTAAAGAGTGAAAATATACCTGTTGCATGTTTACATCATTGTTTTTCAAATCGGAAGTGACAATATGTACGAATCCCGGCATCCCGTAAAAAATCTTTATTTCAACTATAAACTAGCACCGTAGTCTGTTATACTGGATCCGCCGTCAATAGAAAAACGAATTGTGTAAGACTGTCTGAATATACTCTCTATCTTTATATATGAGGATTCCAACATAGTTCGAACTAATATTAAAGCATGGGTCAATACGGGAGGAATCGCTGGTCATACTCTCTAGAATCCGCTCCGCGTTTTACCTACAATCAGCTGAGGTTGCTGCCTGCACGTAGACGCTAATTGAGATAACGTCATATAGCCGGCTTCACCCTCCCCTCGCTGTCATTAATTGCGGAGCTCTAGACGGACACAGACGTCTTGATCGGGAACATTATGTAAGTCTTCAATGCAGTGGTGCCTATGCTTGCCACGCTACGGAATTGCTTTTATAGTCTTTTTAATCGTATCACTGTCAGATGGTCATAGCGACTTTCACTTTAACAATAAGATTAATAAACCTTAACAGACTACGCGTTTTTTTAAAAACCGTAGTGATTTTCACATTAATAATATGATTGACAAACTATAAGAAGATTGCGCTTTATCATACGATTAACAAACTATTTGGTGTTTTCAAAGCCAAGAAATTAGTAGTTTAAAAAGACCATTAGACTTCACAGTGTCCCGCCTTTAGTCGGGTCACATACGGAGCTGTTTTCATGAGTGATACACCAGATAAATGGCTTTCACCTCACGCACGGGGGTTTTTTTCAAAGGGGAACACACTTGATAAATCGAGTTTTATCTCACGTGCGTACAAACACGCATTTTTTTCTCTTTATGGGTGATAACATATTAGTCTACCATGTAATTATTCTACATTCACTCAGCCGTTCCTTGGTGGCCCTAATTACTGCCCTCTCATTTTCAGTAAGTGGCGATCGTTTTGACGGCACCAATCCTTTCCAGTTGAATAAATCACTGTAAAGGTACGTGACCTTTCTACTATACCTCATTACATGTCGTTCAGTGCAATAGGGATTTCTAGTTCCTATGTCTTTTATTTATTACAGAATTCATGATTAATTCAGATGTCGGCTGACATCTCTTCTAATGTGAGATCAGGAAATCAAATCCTATAAAATTCTGATTCCAGGTGAGCGTTTTTGCCGCTAAGTGAAACCTTTATTGTTTCCCCAGTTTTTCACACACACATGGCCCTTACGTAAAATCCTTTGTACTTACAGGCAGCCAGCCCAACTTTTTGTCCTGAAGAAGACCCGCTCTAGATGCATACAATCCAGCACTACTATATAGGGTCGAAACGTCGACGTTCCTTGTCTAAATTGTCCACGCACTTCCACAATCAGAATTAGGAAAATTATGTCCAATTGTGGTTAATGCTCTTGAGTTTGGACTTTGTCTGCATTATTGTATTTTTGTTATTCGTGTATATATGGTATATGTGATTCTATGTCAATGAGTATGTTTAATCACTGATTGTTTTATGTTGTATGTGTATCATGGTTGGACAGACCTGTAAATACATACCTTTTTGAGAAAAAAAATTTCGGATACTGATTACAGAGTAAAAATTAATTTAATCTCTGAATCCTTCTGTTCATGTGTGTATAAGTTCTCTGTTCTGTGAATGAATATTGACATATTGATCATTAGCATTAATTGCATACTTAACTAAGCTTACAAGATTCCCAACAGAACCATTTTTTACCTTTGTCATAAACGCCCAGGTTCTGAGGGTTACTGGGTTACCCCATTATTTTTAATGGCCTTCAGAAATCAAACTGCCCACTTCAGGAAACTTGCGCAGGTGAACCTAGAAGCAAGCCAGGAAAAAATGAAGAAGTGGTATGACCAGAATGCTACTCTGGTCGAATTTCAACCTGAGCAGAAAGTGTGGGTCATGGCCCCAGTGGAACCTTGTGCCTTGCAGGACAAGTGACTGGGCCGTTTGAGGTGGTGGAGGGCAAAAGTGATGTCACCTACCTGGTGGATTTGCGGACTTCAAGGAACCCTTTTAGGGTCCTCCACGTGAACCGCCTCAAGCCCCACCTCGAGAGGTCCGAAGTGAGCATGCTCTTGGCAACAGATGATGGGGTTGAAGAGGAGAGTGAACCTCTCCCTGACCTCCTGTCTACCAAGGAGCACGATAGGTCAATGGAAGGTGTGATCCTCTCCCCTGTACTGACCCCAGAGCAGACAGTTTGCCTCACTGGTCTCCCTGACCCAAGGTGTTACTCACTGGTATATCCATGATGTGGACACCGGTGACAGCCCTCCTGTGAAGCACAAGATTTACAGGTTGACAGACCGGGTCAAAGCCAGCATTAAAGAGGAGGTCTTCAAGATGTTGGTGTTAGGGTTGAGCAATCCTTCCAACAGTCCTTGGGCCAGCCCAGTGGTCTTGGTCCCAAAGGCTGCTGCACCTGGTGCCTATCCAGAACTGCGGTTTTGTTTGGACTAGCATAGGGTCAATGGTGTCACCAGGACTGAAGCGCACCCCATCCCCAGAGCTTATGAGCTCATTGGTCGGTTGGGAGCTGCCAAGTTCCTCAGCACGTTTGATTTGAAGTCTGGGTACTGGATTGCCTTAACCGATGGGGCCAAGGAGAAGTCAGCATTCTCAACCCCAGAAGGACATTAACAGTTCCGGGTGATGCCCTTTGGGTTGAAGAATGGCCCTGTCACCTTTCAGAGGTTGGTCAACCAGGTGTTGGGTGGACTGGAGGATTTCTGTGCCGCCTACCTGGATGACATTGCAGTGTTCAGTTTCAGCTGGGAAGAACACTTGCAGCACCTCAGTGAAGTGTTGAGGGTTCCGAAGAGGGCAGGCCGCACAATCAAGGTCAGTAAGTGCCAGATCGGGCAGGGTTCCGTGGTGTACTTGGGACACCAGATAGGAAGTGGTCAAGTGGTGCCCCTACAACCCAAGATTGACACCATTATGGTTTGGGAGCCCCCCCAAGACCCAGACAGAGGTGAGAGCCTTCCTAGGTCTCACCGGGTACTACAGGAGGTTTGTTAAGGGGTATGACACCATTGTTGCCCCCTTAACAGAGCTGACTTCCAGGAAGCAGCCCAAGAAGGTGATCTGGACTGAGTCCTGCCAGAAGGCTTTTGATGCCCTGAAGGCCGCCATGTGCACGGCGCCTGTGCTCAAGGCACCCAACTTCTCCAAGGAATTTGTCATGCAGACTGACGCTTGAGAGCATGGTGTGGGAGCGGTGCTCTCACAACTGAACGAAGAGGGCCTAGACCAGCCTGTAGTCTTCCTTAGCAGGAGACTACTCCCCAGGGAACAGAGGTGGAGTGCCATAGAAAGGGAAGCTTTTGTTGTGGTCTGGACAGTGAAGAAGCTGAGGCCCTACCTGTTTGAGACTCACTTTCGGGTTCAGACAGACAACAGGCCCCTCAGATGGTTGATGCAAATGAGTGGTTAGAATCCAAAACTGCGTAGGTTGTCCATCTCCCTACAGGGAATGGACTTTATAGTGGAACACCACCCTGGCACAGAACACACCAATGCAGATGGTCTGTCCAGGTTCTTCCGCCTTAGTGAAGAGAACTCCCAGGTGGTTGGGTAGTTCTCCCTACTTTCAGCTGGAGGGGACATGTGGTAAAGTGCAGGTGCTCCTGTGGTAAAATGTGTTATGGATTGGTGTTTCCATGATTGGGTCATATGATTTATGTGTCAGTCCCTAGTAAAGTGCACTGAGTGTGCCAGGGCCTGTAAATCAAATGCTGTTAGTGGGCTGCAGCACAATATTGTGCCACCCACACAAACAGTCTGACAATTTAGCTCTGCCCTGCCATTGCAGAGCCTGTGTGCAGTCTGGGACTGCCATGTCAACTTGGCAAGTGTACCCACTTGTCAGGCCCTAACCTTCCCTTTTCTTACATGTCAGTCACCCCTAGGATAGACCCAAGGTACCCCTGTGGGCAGGGTACAGTGCATGTGAAAGGTAAGAAATGCCCTGGTGTGTGTGGTATGTTCTGATAGTGAAATACTTCCAATTGCATTTTTCACTATTGCAAGGCTACCTGTTCCCCATAGGACAGAATGGATAGTTTGTTTATGACATCTTATAAACATGACTGGCCCTGGGAACTAGGAAGGAAAATAAAGTTTAGTATTCCTGAACTCAGAATTTAAAGATGCATCTTTTAGTGAAGGTGATTTTTACATTCTGTGTTTGAAAATACCACTTTCTGAAAGTAGGTATTTCTTGCTCAGCCATCCAGCAGGCCCCTGCTTGGTTTGTTGATTGACTGTCTGGGTTTTGGATGACAGGGACTGGGGAGCAGCAGAGGCTCCAGATAGTCTAGGTGGGTCAGGAAAGGGCTGAATAGACCTGGGCTGCATTTAGAGCAGGGGGAGGAGATTTCTTTGCACCTGAATTGGCCTGGTCTGCCTCTGACAATGCCGTCTCCACCTCCTGCCAGGAAGCCAAATCAGGGATTGCCGAACTGGTTCTGGCTGGGCACAGACAATCTCTGCCTGAGAGGACCAAGGATGTTGTGGTATAAATATTGGGACCCAAACCCCTGCACTTTAGAACTCTTTTGGACCAAGAAGACTGCCAAGAAGAAGAGCCAGAGAAGCTGTGAGGAGGGACTACAACTTTGCTGTGTGCTTTGCTGTGTTGGAACGGACTGGACCTTCTGCAGTCTACTTTTGTGAGTTTCTCCAAAGGCTTGAGGTAGAGCCTGCCCCCTGTTGAATAAGTCTCAGGAACAGCAAAGACTTCAAGCTCTCCTGCCCTCAACACTGGGGACTGTGTGTTTTGTTCTGCAACAGAAGAAAAAGCAACTCAACGACGTCGACGACGCCACTGCCAACTCTGTGTCCTGAAGGCACTGCACAGGGCACGGCACAAAGCCGCACCAAGACCCTGGTCTCACCGACAACCCCTACTGATGCCGCCACAGAGCTGCTGCTCGCACCGCGACCTGTGAGCCCCGCACTCCGCACCTCCTCACTTCACGACGACGCCTTGGTATCCCTGATGACACCGCCCCATGCCGAAATCGACGCCGCTGCGTGCACCATGGTTCGCGGGCACCGATCGTAAATTTATATAACGCACCACTCTCATCCCGCATCGCAGCCTTGGCCTACCGACGCTGGCGCCATCGACGCCAGTTCGTCAGCCGACGACATCGCTTCCGCAACGACGACGCAGCTGCTTGCACCGCCACCTGCCAGCACTGCGACGAGCACCGTATTCACTTCGCACCACGACCCTGGTCTCACTGACGACGCCATCTGACCCCACCACCGAGCCGCTGCTCTCACCACGACCTGAGGGCACCGCACGCCGCAACGCTGCACTTCGTACCGCAGCACTCGACGCCTGCCAACTCCAGTGCTCTTGACTTCAACAGAGAGGATTTCGATCTGCAACACTTGTGACTTCGAGGGCCCCGAAGACTCCTGCACCGACCTCCGGAACCAATGCCTGCGGACGCCGTGGTTTTGGAAGCTCAACGAGAGGTCGCCGTCAACCTGCATTTCTAAAAGGTACTGTTTGAGGGTCTTCCCGACACCGTAGCTTGCCCACAACGCCGCGGTCACCCAGAACTGTTTGGATTTGTTTGCTCACAATGCCGTGATAGCCCCGGATGGAGCTATCGACATCAAGGAATTGTTTTTCAAGCATATTTTAATAACTGAAGATTTTTAAGTATTGTATTGTGGATTTTAATCGTTTTTGGTCTTGTCTTAAGTATATACAAATATTGGATATTTTTCGAAACTGGGGTGGTGTCCTTTTGTAGTGCTTACACTGTATTACTGTTGGTTATGTGCAATGCTTTACACACTGCCACTAAGATAAGCCTGACTGCTCATGCCAAGCTACCAAGGGGGTGAGCAGAGGCTATTTTAGGAGGGTAACTCCCTTATCATGACTAGGAAGAAGGGTCCCTATTTGGGGTGCAAACCCTTGCCAACTAGAGACCCCCATTTCTAACATCTGCTTTCTCTAAGAAGCAGGATTTATTGCTACTATGCCAAACATACCAAACGAACAAGTTACTTACCTTCGGTAACGCTTTTTCTGGTGGATACAGTATCTGCGTGTGGATTCCGCACCTTATGAATATCCCCTGCGCAAGCATTCCGCAGAATCTTTTTCCTAGCTCTCCACGCCAACGAGGTCATCACAATGCTATGGCTCCGCACGCGGCTCCGCATGACGTCACTGGAGCCATAAGAGGGCAACGTCGGCGTGATGACGTCAGTTCCACCCATTTTGTCCATGCCACCGAGGCGAAACGGGAGGACCGACCATATAGACAATACATACATAGTACACAGTATTCACACAAGTACACACAGTTAAAGTGAAAAAGGAAAGCAAAAGAAAGCAAGCATTTCCTAAAAGCCTACACAAAGGCAAACAGAGGTGTTAGACCTGGCATCTTTGGCGTGGTTACCCCTGACTTTTTTGCCTCTACCACCTGTATTTTTGATGCTATGCTGGATTTCGTTTTTGCTGATTTAGATGCTTTGGGCACTTTGCCACTGCTAATCAGTGTCAAAGTGCAAGTGCTCCCTTGGTAAATTGTTATATTGATTGGTTATCCATGATTGGTATATTTGTTTCACCTGTTAGCCCCTAGTAAAGTGCACTGCGTGTGCCAGGGCTGGTGATTCAAATGCTACTAGTGGGCTGCAGCACTGATTGTGCCACCCACAGGAGTAGCGCTAAAATGATGTCTTAGGCCTGCTTGCAGTGCCTATGTGCAGTCCAGGACTGCCATGTCGACCTGGCCAGTGCACCCACTGACCAGGCCTCATCCTTCCCTTTCTATACATGTCAGGCATCCCTATGGTGGCCCTAGGTACCCCCCTGGGCTGGGTGCAGTGTATCTGAAAGGTAGGGCATGTACTGAGGTGTGTAACATGCCCTGGTAGTGAATTACAGCCATTTTCGTTTTTCACTGCTGAGAGGCTATCTTGCCCATAGGATAGAATGGGGAAGGCTGTTTACATGCCTATCTTCCCATAAGGGCAAGATAGAAAATCCAAGTTTGGTATCTCTGTGTTCAGAATTTAATTATACATCTTTTTAGAAATATGGTTTTTAAATTCACTGTGGGAGAATAGCACTTTTTAGAAAGTAGCTATTCTCCTGTTTAACCTTCCTGTGTGCCTGTGTGCTGGTTGGCTGACTGGTGTCATGTGATGGGCTAGGTGGCTCCAGGAGCCTGGATGAGTCAGCAGCAGGGTGAATAGGGAGATCTGCTTTAGATGGGTGGGAGGAGTAGTCCCTGGGTTTGAATAGGGCTGCCCCTGCCAGCACAAAGCTGGCTCCACCCCCTGCTGGCCAGGCTGAGGACTCTGCCCCTGCTGGCACAAAGAAGGCTCCACCTCCTGCTGAGCGTCTAATGACCCTGCCCCTCACTCTGAAAGGAACCAGGTGCTCCAGAGCAGAGCACACCCAGGAACCGGTTTGAGCAGGGGAATCCCCCCACTGGAACAAAGAGAGACAAAGACTTGGAGGGGTATAAAAAGAGGACCCCAGACACCTAAACTTTAGATCACTTTGGAACTAAGAAGAAACCTCTGCCAAGGAGAAAGCTGAAAAGAACTGAAGAGGAGAAGACTGCCTGCTTGCTGTTTTGCTTTGTTGCCAAGGAGAGGGGAAGGACTTTGCTGTGTCCTCTTCTTTTGATTCTGATCTCCAAGGGCCTGAGAAGAGCTGGCTCCCTGTTAAGAAGTCCCAGGAACAAAAGGACATCACCACCAGCTCCCCTGGAACTCTGCTGAAGGAGTTCTGACCTGCCTTGGAGTGCTTGCCCAGTCTTGGGGCCTCAGGAGGTCGTTTCGCTGTGTTTTGGGAGCTGGGAAGCAGAAGCGTGAAAAAGAGTAACTGGTACCCAACGCATCATCCGATTGCGTGTCGCAAGAACGAGAGTGCGAGGAGAATTTCATCGCGGCGTCATCGCAGCACCCGGAGCCCCCGCATCGCCAAGTGCGTCTAGCATCGTCCCGGTGCGAAAAGATTCCTGACGCTGCGAGGGTCGTCGCAGAACCAGTTTGCGGGCCGCACCTCTGCCGGTGCGTGAAAGTATCCAGTCGCTGCGTGCGTCAACGCAGAGTCCCGTTCCGTGGCGCATCGAGAATTGCGGCGCCGGAAGTCAACGCTGCGCCGCGCATCGTGCCACCTCGAAGAGTGTCGCATCGAACCTGTGCGTGAAGCTTCCCCCTAAGAAACCTACGCAACGAAAGCCAAAGTCATCGCATCCTCCCCCTACAGATCGGAGCCGGCCCATCCACCTCTGCTGCGTGAAGCAGGGCTGCTGCAAAGCCTCCCCAGGATCTCAGGAGTATCGCATCGCCTTTGCCATCTTCCTTGTTATAGCTTTTGGGAACCTTATCGCAACTACAGGTACTGTTGGGCACGAAAGTGTCGCATTTTGTGCATTGAGAGTCGCATTGTGCAAGACACTGACTTTTACATCCTGGAGTACTTTCTGCAAACTCTTGAACTATCTTTAAAGTAACCTTTTTGAATTATATGTTGGTTTGTCTGTAGTATTTGGTCTTGTGAAGTTTTTAGTAAAGATACATTATTTTTCTAAATCGGGTGTGGAGTAAATCTGTGGTGTTTTCACTGTGTTACTGTGAGTGTTGGTACAAATACTTTACACATTGCCTTTGATAGCCTAGACTGCTCAGGCCAAGCTACCTAAAGGGTGAGCAGGGGTTATCTTAACAGTGTATCCCCCTTTCCCTGACTAGAAGCAAGGGTCCCTACTTGGACAGTGGTACCTACCCTGCCAACGAGAGACCCCCAGATCTAACAAGAGGCAATACAGAATAACAGTATGAAACAACATTTTAACGAATACCTCTTTTAAGGTATAAAAGGGTGGACAACGGGGAGGCGGGTGGGCCAGTGAGGAATCCACAGGCAGATACTGTATTCACCAGAAAAAGCGTTACCGAAGGGAAGTAACTTGTTCTTCTGATGGATACATCTGCCTGTGGATTCCTCACCTTATGAATAGAATCCCACAGCAGTCCCACTCCCCGAGGAGGGTGTCCACCCTTCTATTCCAAAAAGTCATGCAAAACAGAGCGTGCAAAATGGCCGTCCATCCTCATTTCGGAATCTAAGCAGTAATGCTTTGCGAAAGTGTGGAGGGAGGCCCAAGTGTCCAGCACAGGAACACCTCTGGATAAGGCAGAAGTAGATGATTTTGCCCTGGTGGAATGAACTCTAATGCCTTCAGGAGGCTCCTTACCAGCCAGAGCGTAGCAGATTTTGATGCACAAGATGATCCACCTTGATAGAGTGCGCTTGTGCACTGCCCTGCCCTTCATGCGTCCAATGTAGCCCACAAAGAGCTGATCGTCCAATCGCAGGTCCTTCAATCTATCCAGATAGAAACTAACCGCCCTCTTAGGATCCAAGCGGTGCCGCCTCTCCTCCTCCTTGGAAGGGTGAGGAGGAGGATAGAAAGTAGGGAGGGTAATGGATTGCCCTAGATGGAAGGGAGTTACCACCTTAGGCAGAAAAGCAGCCCTGGTCCTGAGAACCATCCTTTCCGCATTAAAAAGCTAGAAACGGAGGCTTAGAACTCAAAGCCTGAAGCTCACTCACCCTCCTGGCTGAGGTGATAGCCACAAGGAAGACCGTTTTGAATGACAGCAGTCTCAAAGGACAACTATGCATAGGTTCGAATGGGGAAACCATTAAGAAAGTTAAAACTAGATTTAAGTCCCACTGGGGCATAAGGAAGGGAGTAGGCGGAAACATATTAGTAAAGCCCTTAATAAACCTTAAAACCACCAGAGATTTGAAAAGAGAAGGCTGATCAGGCAAACAAATAAATGCCGATAAAGCCGACAAATAACCTTTAACAGTATCCACAGCACAACCCTGCTGGGCCAAATGCAGCAAAAAACAAAGAACATCAGAAAGATGAGACTTTAAGGGATCAATAGACCTCTCTCCACACCATTTAACAAATCTTGACCACCTGTAGGAGTAAATGGACTTAGTGGTGTGTCGCCTGGCCGATAAGATAACATCAACCAAGTCAGGAGGGAGAGAGATGGAACTCAGGTTGCCCCGTTCAATCTCCAGGCATGAAGTTGCTGGCTCTGGAGGTGGGGGTGTAGAACCTGCCCCTGGAACTGTGAGAGGAGGTCTGCCCTGAGAGGGAGACGGAGCGGAGGTTGCGATGAGAGGTGAAGATCTGTGTACCCCACCCTTCTTGGCCAATCCGGGGCGATCAATATGACTTTGGCCCGGTCTTGGCGAATCTTCCTCAGAACCCGAGGAATCAAGGGTATGGGAGGAAACGCATAAAGGAGTTGCAAGCTCCAACTCAACTGAAACGCGTCCCCCAACGCCCCCTGCATCTGAAACTTTAGACTGCAGAATAACGGGCAATGCGCGTTCTCAAGAGTGGCAAACAGGTCCACCCGAGGAGACCCCACATTCGGAAGATGTGTCGAATTACCTCCGGATTAAGTCTCTACTCGTGGTTGGCGGAGAACTGCCAACTGAGACTGTCCACATGCACATTTAGCACCCCGGCCAGATGATTCGCCATCAAGCAAATCTGATGGTCCTGAGCCCAGGACCAAAGCTGCAACGCCTCCCAGCAGAGATGGTACGACCCTACTCCTCCCTGCTTGTTGACATACCACATCACGGTAGTGTTGTGCGTCTTGACTTGAACTGACTGACCGTAAAGGAAAGGGAGAAAGGCTTCGAGCAGCAAACGTATGCCCGCAATTGCAGAAGATTGATATGAGACAATATTTCCTCTGGAGACCAAAAACCCTTGATCTCCAGATCCCCCAGATGAACACCCCACCCTAGGGTAGAGGCATCTGTTATCACTGTGGCCACCGATGGAGGAAGATGCAAAGGCTTTCCTTGAGACAGATTGCCCTCCACACTCCACCAAGACAGGTCCGCTGCAGCTTCTCTGGAGATCCTGACAGACTCCCTGAGATCTCCGTTGTGCTGATACCACTGCCAGCGGAGGTCCCACTGGAGCTCCCTCATGTGCCAGCGTGCATGGTTGACTAACAGAATGAAGGAGGCAAACAGACCGAGCAGGCGTAGGACCTTCAGAACTGGAACAACCGCTCCATTGTGAAATAAAGGGATCATTTCCTGAATGTCGAGAATCCTTTGCGGAGGAGGAAACGCTCTACACACAGTGGTATCCTGTACTGCCCCTATGAACAGGTTGCCCTGAGAGGGCACCAGGTGAGACATATTTATCAAAAAACCCAATCTGAACAACAGCTGAGTTGTTACCTGCAGATGACGACGCATCATCTCTGGTGACTCTGCCTTCAGAAGCCAGTCGTCCAGGTAGGGGAAAACCGGGATCCCCGATCTTCTGAGATGGGCAGCCACCACCGCCATCACCTTGATGAAGACTCAAGGTGCAGTAGTAAGACCAAATGGAAGGACCACAATCTGGAAATGTTGCGAACCAACCGTAAACCGGAGATACTTCCTGTGCGACTTCAGGATTGGGATGTGAAAATACGCATCCTGCAAGTCCATGGACACCATCCAGTCCTCTTGTTGCAGCACCTGAAGACCCTGTGCTAGGGTGAGCATCTTGAACCTCTCCTGCTTGCGAAAAAGATTCAAGATTCTGAGATCCAGAATGGGTCATAACCTGCCATCCTTTTTGAGAATCAGGAAATACCGGCAGTAGAATCCCTGACCCCTTTCCTGTTCCGGACCACCTCTATCGCACCTTTTTGTAACAGGACAAGAACCTCCTTCTGAAGAAGAGTTAAATGATCCTCCATGCAAAACCATTGGCAAGGAGGGTAAGGACGAGGGATTCCCTGAAGGGAAGGGTGTACCCATTTTCTACCAGATCTGAAAAACCCAAAGGTCTGAAGTGACCAACTTCCGATCCCATAGAAAATGGGTAAGCCGGCCCCCCACAGGACCTGCATGATCCAGGATGGCGGATCTAGGGCTGCTTTCCTGCATTACCAGGAGGGTTTGGGGAGGTGGAGGAGGAGGAGGAAGAAGGTTGACGACTCGCTTCACGAAAGCGATCTCTCCCCTTACCCCTGTAGGACTTGTACAAGGGGTTTTATTGCTGTTGCTATTGCTGCGGCTGACAGGAACCACGAAAGGAAGGTTTCCCAAAGCCACGGTATCTTCTATAGCCATAACCCCTTGACTGAGACTGTAGACACAAGGATTTCGCTGTGGCCTTACTGTCCTTGAACCTTTGCAAAGCAGAGTCAGCTTTTTTTCCAAAAAGCCTAGATCCATCAAAGGGAAGATCTAGAAGGGCAGCCTGTACATCAGGTGAGAACCCAGAGGACCTTAGCCATGCATGTCTTCTAGTAGCAATGGATGAGCCCATCACCCTGGCCACCGAATCTGCTTTGTCCAGGCCAGACTGGATGACTTGGCGAGCCGCAGCCTGTGAGTCTGCCAGTACCTCACTGAAATTTCCCCGGTCTTCCTCAGATAATTTTGGAAGAAGCTGCTTGGCAGAGTCCATAAGGGCATGAATGTATCTACCCAACAAACAGGTAGCATTGGTGGATTTCAGAGCCATACTCGCTGACGAGAAGACCTTCTATGCAGATTGTTAAAGCTTCTTGGAATCACTGTCAGCAGGAGCCTGTGGTAAGGTGCCCGTAGACTGCATTGAACATGAAGCCTGCACCACCAAACTCTCAGGCGAAGGATGAGAAGAAAGGAACACAGGATCTCCTGTGGCAGGCCTGTACCTTCTGGACACAGATCTTGAAATTGCAGGAGCAGAAAGAGGATTGCGCCAAACCTCAAGGATCGGCTCCGTCAGGGCATCATTGAAAGGCAAGAGTGGTTCGGAGAATGAAGCACCTCTGTAGGTAAATTAAGCTTATGCTCAGCCATGGGAAGCTGCAGATCCAAGAGCTCTGCAGCCTTCCTTATCACAGTACGGTAAGGTGCAACTTCCTTCAAAGGAGAAGCTTTCTGAGAAGCAAAGTCTCGCTCTGGGGAGGTATCAAGTCCACTTGCCTCTCACAGACCCTCGAACATATCCTCAGGCTCATAAATTTCACCTTCCTCCATATCTTTAGCCTGGCACTGTTTCTCCTCTAGCAACCTCTGTGCTTCTCTCCTCGAGCGCATCTTCGGTTGCGGCGTTGGAGGTGCCACACGCGGAGTCGATGGCTCCGGGATCGGCGCCAAAGGCGGAGCCGTAGCAGCAACCTGCGTTGAACGAATCCGTGGAGAAAGTTCGCCGGATGGAGCCTGGGACTGCCCATACGGCATCGACATCCTAGGAGCCGGAATTTTCCATGACGGCGTCATCGGCATTAATGCCACAAAAGGGGCCTGAGGATATTGGTGAGGCACACCCAAATTAAAAGCCAGAGGACCCATGGGACACAAAGGTGAACCAGAAGGGTAAGAGGCCCTGGAAAACACACCATACATCGTATTTGAAAAATGCAAGGGATCCGAACCCGGCGCCGGGAATGAAGGATACTGCGCCGGTTCGAGATCCAATCGAGGCACCTCCGGAGTCTGAAACACCGGGGCCACAGGCAGAGCCACAGGAGCCGAAGGCTTCCCAGCATCAGCCGGATTCGATGAACCATCCGGAGCTGGAGAGAATCTCGGTGTCGGAGACTGCGCCGGAGTCCCCTTATACGAAGGAGAATGGACCGGAGTCACTTGAGGAGACACTGAATGTGAAGGAGAGATGAAGTTCTTAACATAACATCAAGGAGCCGTAGAAGGTGACCTGAATCCACAGGCTTCGACGAATGGCATTGAGATCCATGCCTCTTCTTCTTCTTGTGCTTCCTCCACGAATCATGTGAAGTCGACAACCTCGACTTCGAATGTTTTTTACCCCTTTTTTCTTTTCTTACTTTACCCATGTACAGCTTGGCTTCTCGTTCCTTCAAGGCCTTTGGGTTCCTCTTCCAACAGCAAGGACAGCCTTCTACGTCGTGATCAGAAGATAGATACCAGGAGGCAGTCCTCATGGGGGTCAGTTATTGACATATGCCCCCCGCACTCCTTATGGAGCTTGAAGCCCGAATTCCTTGGAGCAGACATGTCGAAACCACAGAAGGAAACCAGCCAAATACAAAGTATCCAGGAGGAGAAAGTATTGGAGAGTCTGTAGAAAAACCGTTAGCGTCGACAGCGCGGAAAAAAGGGAACTGACGTCATCACGCCGACATGGCCCTCTTATGGCTCCAGTGACGTCATGCGGAGCTGCGTGCGGAGCCATAGCATTGTGATGACCTTGTCGGCGTGGAGAGCTAGGAAAAGGTTTCCACAGAATGCTGGCGCAGGGGATATTCATAAGGTGAGGAATCCACAGGGAGATGTATACATCAGAAATGGTCACGCTACCTCTCTCATATCAGAAATTACCATTGAAGCGCATATCAGGGAATCCTCAATGCAAACCTATGAGAGGGCAGCCTCACAGCAGTGAGAAACCAAATAGGCTGTTTGTCACTACCAGGACATGCCACACAGTTAAGGCACATGTCCTACCTTTTACCTACACAGCACCCTGCCCATAGGGCTAGCTAGTGCCTACCTTAGGGGTGACTTATATCTTGTAAAAGGGGTGTTGCAGACATGGCAGCTACTTTACATGTCACGTCACAGCGGCAGTAAACTGCAATGGCAGAGGCCTGAGACAGGTTTGAAAGGCTACTTCAGTGGGTGGTGCAAGCAGCACTGCAAGCCCACTAGTAGCATTTAATTTACAGGCCCTGGGTATATGGGATACCACTGTACAAGGAACTTACAGGTAAATGAAATATGCCTAACAGGTGTAGACCAATCTTACCATGCTTACAAGGAAGAGCACATGCACTTTAGCATTGATCAGCAGTGGTTAAGTGCCCAGAGTCATAAAACCAATAAAATCAGGTCAAAGAAAATAGAGGAGGAAAGCAAAACATTCTGGGATGACCCTGCAAAAACGGTCAAATCCAACACACACGTTATAGAAGGAGCCTCTCTGGTCTGACTGGATTATGTGCCAATGAATTTGACTGGAAGAACAAAATGGGCTGAAAGGGAATAGTAAATAGCTCGAGTTGGAAGTCACATTATGAGGTATGTGTAGATACTTCACATACGTGTGGTACCATTGCCTCCGAACTCACCCATTCTTCCTATGATCCTGTTAGTATTAAACAGATGTAGATGTTTAGTAGAATATGGAGAGGGGCACTAGAGATGGGTAGCAAATGTAGCCTACTCCCTAAAATTAATGCCAGCATTTGGGGTATAAAAATGTTTGGAGTACCTATGACTACCACCTCAGAAGCCCAGGTTTGGAAAAGAACATGGTTTGGATGCCGACTTCAGCACTGGTGGTCCTATATGGGCCTCCTGAGGCACTGTGAATGCCGACAGAGAACAAGACATTTCTTGGAGTGGTGTAGTCAGGCCATGGAGGCAGATGATCGCTTTCTGATAGAGCACTAACAACCTAAGGGAGTTTCCGCCACCTACATCTCACTCAGACGGTGTGTGTCAATGCTCTGGTGATATGGGATGAAATAAGGCAATCTGAAGGGACACTGAGACACCCTAATCTCCTGATATACAGCATCACAAGGCTTGGTAACAGCAAGTGAATTCGATGCCCTCTCCTAGCTTGCTCTGCTATGTCCTTCTATGGGAAATTCATCTCAACTTTGTCACACATACTGATAGGGATTCGCCACACACACTGTGCTCAGGAGACCCAGGGAGCACTTGGCACCAAGAGCATGGTGGTGAGCCCCCCAAGTCTCTGCACAGGCAGTTAAATGCCCCCCGCAGGTGCACATATGAAGGACAATGTACTTGGGACTGGCCCACACTTGCACTCTGGGATGTTCCATCCTGCTCACCATCCCCTTCAATGGACACCTCACTCACTGTGGATGGCAGCAGTGCTGTTGCTGTAACATCAATACTCTGGTGCCTATAAGGCCTTGTGCCTGCCCACCAGTATCATGGAAGATAACTACGACCGGCTGCCTAATGGGGGGCCAGACTGGAACATTTGCACCCACCAACCTAGTTAACTCAGAGCAACCATCCATGTCAGATCATCTTAGTGCGCTCAAGATGAGAAGGAGAGATCCCATTGCCCTGCACCCCTATGGCGAGCACCTTTTGGGTCCACGTCATTCCCCCCACTCAACCTCCTACAACACCTCACTGCCTCATTAGCCTTCTGAGAGTCTCAATCACCTTGTCTGGCCACATATATAGTGGATTGAGGATTATTACTAATTGGCCCATCGCTGCAGGTGAACGTAGGCCTTCCTGGAGATATCGGCCCACATAAATGAGTGCTACCTTAATCTCTGCCGCTTTTTGCTGCAATGGCCTTGTGCAAGACCTCATGCCAACTCCTTTTTACTGATGTTTTGGGTGCGCTACCATTGCAACAGCAATCACACCTGTGACTACAGCATCAGAGATTTCATTGTAAACCTTTCTGTGGGAAATCTCAGTGGTGGGTGCATGGTTGGGGTTTCTGTCTGACAAGATGGAGGATCTGGTGACAGAAGTCAAATTGATGCACGCAGAAATTGGATCCTTTCAGCATAAAGTGGACAGCCTGGAACAGAGGATGACGTTTGTTAGACCTGTCAGCAATAGGGTGGTCTTTCCCTTAACGTTTTACCTGCTTGCCTCCAATTTTGCTGAATTATTTTTGTTGGCCTTAGGACTCTGTTGTGGGGCATATTCTCAAGCCCTCATCGCCACCACAATGTCACTTTCAGTGACATTGTTGTGGCGATAGGGGCTTAGCCCTATTCACAAGGCAGCGTTAAGCCACGTTAAGTGGCTTAACGCTGCTTAACACTGCCTTGTGAATAGGGCCCCCTTTACGCTGTTTTTAGCGTGAAAGGTGCATGCAGTTTGTCGCTTCCTCTTATTCACAAGGGCAGTGTAAATAGGAGGTAGTGCCAAACTGAAGACCAGGAAAAATCTGGTCTTAAGGTGACGAAACGAGGAGAAATGCTTTATTTCTCCTTGTTTTTGCTTTTTCCATGTGTGCTGCCTTGTGCAGCACACATGGAAAAAGCAAAATACCATGGTTTATATATGTACAGGAAGGTGTTCCTTCCTGTACATAAACAAACCTTTTTTTTAAATGCCATTTTGTAACTTACATGTGTGCTGCATGAAGCAGCACACATGTAAGTTACAAACTGGATTTTAAGGTTTGTTTATGTGCAGGAAAGGACACCTTCCTGTACATAAACAAACCTCCCTGCTTGCAGACACCCTTGTACTTTGGTGCAAGGGTGCCTGCGTTGGCGCTAAGTTGTGGAACTTACTGCCATCGCAGGGAGAAACGCAAAGCTGCACCATATCCTTGAGAATAGGGTGCAGCCTTGCGTTTCCGAAGTGGCGGAGAGAGGCGTTAAGCTAAGAAGGCTAACGCCGCTCCCAGGCACTTTATTGAGAATATGGCCCTGTGTGCTTTACCAATGCTAAGCAGTACTAAATTGCTTGTTCTCAGTTCCCTAAACATGGTTTTATTTGCCTATATAACAATTGGCATATTTAATTACATATAGGTCCCTAGTAAGTAGCCCTTTAAACATGCCTCAGGCCTGCCATTGCAGAGTCTGTGTGTTCAGTTTACACTGCAAGGTCAACCGGGAATTTAAAACCCCCTACCAAGCCTTAAACTCCCATTGCATTACATATACGTCACCCCTAAGGTAGGCCCTAGGTAGCTCATATGACAGGGTGTTGTGTACTCAAAAGGTAGGACATGTGCTGTTAAGTTTTGCATGTCATGTTAGTGAAAAACACCCACATTCATGTTTCACCCATGTGAAGCCTACCCCTCATACAATCACATTGGGAATTCCCTATTAAATTTAATAAGCTGTAATTCCTGATTGAGAGGGAGTGGATCAGTCATGTTTAATACCTCTGGAATGGTAATGATAAATCCTCTTTACTGGTAAAGTAAGATTTATCACTACTATCTTTAAAATGCCACCTTTAGAAAGATGGTATTTTTCTGCTCTTAGCCCTGTGTGCCTGAGGCCTGTCTCCAATATACATCTGGGATGGGTGACAGCTAGAGTTTGTGCATTCCCTCTAGACAGACACACACGAAGGGAAGCACACACGAAGGGAACTTAGGTGTGACTTGATGGTTCTTCCTGGCAGGATGGAAGGGAGGAGCTTGGCACAGCCTCACACGTATACCTGAACAGGCTGTGTCCTGTCCCCACACAAAGGACTGCTTAATCCCCTGTAGTGAGTTTGGAGCCAGGGTGGGAAGGGTGGACATCTGTGCACATCAAAGCCCTTCTTTGAAGTCTTCCCCAACTCAAAGACACCAGTGGGCATGAGAACTGTACTTCTGAACCCTACCACTTCAGTACACTACTGAACCTGTGAAGAATCTGCCAGGAGGAAGGATTGCTGTGATGCTCAAGGGCTGCCACTCTTCTGGACTGCTGCTATCAAAGAACTGTTGTTCTGCTCTACTGACCTACTGCTTTGTGCCCTCTGGCCTGACTGAGAAGGACTGGACACACATCTCTTGAACCCAGAATGACTCAAAGGGCTTGCTGGCTTGCCCCCTGTTCTGAAGAGTCAAGGACATCAAAGACTTCCACTCACTCTGCTACAGCACCCGGACTCTGCCATCTGAGATTCATGCCCTGCCAAGTGGTGCCAACCCAGTCCTGGGCCCTTGGAAGCGGGTATAAAGTGCTGCTCCAGCAAAAATCATTGACACCATTGCACTGCTTTGAATCTGTGCATCTCCCTCAACGATGACACATTGCTGTGGCTGCGATGATCAAGTGCATCGCATCGCCGACTGTGTGACACATCACCTCCATTTCCAATGCATCTTTCACTGTGCTGATTGGAACTGATGCATTGCCTCCTCCCTATGGCTCAATGATTACTCATTGACTCCTCTGCTCCCCTCATTGCCCTCGTCGACGATGCAATGAAAAGGTACTTTGCAGTGGGCCAACGCTGGACTCTGTATCCGACCCCTGCTTCCTCACGCTCAGCCTGAACTTTCAGATTTGATCCGGACTAGCAAGACCAGATAGCCCTGGTTAGCACTTTATGCTTTTGAGCACTACATTTTTGTATTTTATTTAAAAATTAATAACTCCGCTTCTGCTTATTGGATTTTTGTTACTTTGGTTTTTATTTTATTCATAAAAATATAATCTATTTTTCTAAACTGGTGTGGAGTTTTTGTGTAGTGTTTTCACAGTGTTACTGTTTGGAAGGTTGCACAAATACTTTACGCATTGCCTCTTACGTTAAGCCTAAACTGATCTGTGACAAGCAAACCAGCGGGTGACCACAGGTTAATTAAGGGTGTGTTGTTTACTTACCTGAGGACTTACCCTGACTAGGATTGTGGTTCCTGCTTGGAGAGGGACCATCCCTCTGCCAACCAGAAACCCAATTTGTAACATCGATCATGGAGTCTCATAATGAGGGGAAGCTGTCATACTCCTCTTCTGCCTTCAGAACCCTAAGACTCCAACAGGACAGGCTGAAGTTTACAATTGATTCCTTTATTTTCAGCTGTGGCATCTCCAGCAAAAACTGATTGATTTAGAGGACCTGGCCCGCCTGGAAAATATCAGTTTTTATGAGATCCAAGAGAAATCTGAATAAGGAATGTGAAATACTTCCTGATCAACCTTTTGCCTTGCCTTAGAGGACTGACCTTCACACTGCCACTGGAACCTGAGAGGGTCCACAGGATCTGAACCAACTACTGAACAATAATGCTGTGGATAAACCTAGACCAATTATAGAAAGCTTCCTTTGCCGCTGTGAGAAGGTGGCCTGATAAATGCTGTCCACTAGTTCTACTGGGCACCTTGTATCAGTCCAAACAACCCCTTATGGTGATAGGTTAAAGACATCCTTTATTGGAAGCTATCCTAGTGGTAGCTATGGAGAGCAGCCTTCAGGCTAAGTCTTGAAGGAATATAAAGCAGCTTGTTTTACCAGTCTATAATCTCTTGAATGATCAAATGAAAAGACAACCACACCAGGTATATATTTAAAATATATGTATTTAAGATAAAACACACCCCTCTAGTCTCTTTATGAGACTGGAGTTCGAAGTACTTAAGTTACAAGATAACAATCATCAGTAATAGCACAAATACACGTTTGGGCCCTAGGGGCGTGCCAAACCATATACAAAAAAAGTGGTATAAGAACCACGACTGAACTAGACACAAGGCCTAGAGCCTGTAGAATCGCTGGGACCCCAAGGAACCACCCAAGGTAGTGACACAGGGGACCCACGGGGACTGTATGCAGTGTGAGAACACAACCGCGGGTTCCCGTAATCTTCTATGGGCAATGTCGCGGTTGGAAATTTAAAGATTAAGGACACTTCTAATCGAGTCAGGACCAAACCATTTTGGACTTAAGAAGTTCTAGGGCTAGTACCCATGGGAGCACTGGAGTACTCGAGTTACCTCACCCAGGGAAGCAGGGTGCATAGGTGTCTTTTGGTGTCGGGTCACGTCGTTGATTTCAATGGGAGCCTGCAAAGAACTGCTGCTGCAGTGAAGAGGAGAAGTGTCCGAGAAGATCCAAGCCTGGATCTAGGATGGAAGGAACCTGAAAGCAAAGGGGACAGAGTCTGGGTCACTAGCCAGTGACCGAGGGCAGGATGGACCAATGACCACAGATGTCGGGTGCTTCAGGTGAGTTGATGGGTGTCTTGACTCTTCAGGCACGAGGTCCAGGAGGCATCGACGAAGTCCACGAGCTGTATTCGAGCTGTCCCACGAAGTCTGTCGATTGCTGCAGTGTCGGCGACCAGAATGGACCCAACAAGATTTGGCAACGGCAAGTCACTGAAATTCAGAGAAAGGACTGCGGTGCAGACCAGCAATGTCTGAGGAACTCACCCAGTGAGGGTAAGTCAGGGCACGTCTGGCGCAACCAGGAAAGCCCAAGCAGAAAAGGAGTTGCCTTCGTGGGGACCTGCTAGCCAACGGGCTAGTGATTGCAAAGGAGCCTCGAGCGGTCGCACTTGGAGCTGGCCGACGGGTCACTCGTGGAGTGGAAGCCAACAATCTTTGATGCAGGAGGTGCTCAAGGCTGGGGCTACTCGGAGCCCAAAGCACAACTTCGAGGAGGACCAGGAAGATAGTGTTGCTGCAAAAGTTCACAGTGTCCAGGAGTCATGGGTCCACGTCATCCACAATAGCCACTGGCCTCAGCTTTGCTGTGGACTCAGGGTAGCCTTGGGGAAGTCTGGAAATCCACCTCTGGTGATGCAAAGACTTTGGTGTCCGACGGGAGTGTCAGCGATGCAGACCGGTCAGTTGCTTCTTTGGTGCCTGCCAAGCAGGGGAGTCACTCCTTGACCCCAAGGGAGATTTCTTCAGTCTTCTAGTCAGGATAGAAAGTTGAAGGTCCAGGATATATGTTGCAGAGTTTTGTCCAGGGTAATCTAAAGTCCTAGGGACTGGATTCCTATACTTATAGTAAGTTTAGGGGATAGACTAACTCTTAGGCCCCACCTATGGGTGGGCTTGGAAAGAGGGGTGGTTACACCCATTTCCTTTGTCCAGTTTCACACCAGAGCAGGGGCAGGTAGCCCCTGCAACCAGTTTGAACTGGACTATGCACAGGGGCACCAAGTGTGCCCCTAGTGCAGGACTTCAAAGCACCAGAGAGTGCTCCCGCCCAGCCCCAATATACATCTGCCTGTCTGGGGAGGTGGTTACACCTCCCCTCGACAGGAAACCTATTGTCCAGGCCTCCCCTGCCGGAGTTTCGGTCAGCAGCAGGAGGCCAGACCCGTGTCTGTGGCAGAGGCATCCATTTTGTGATGCCAGGGCTCAGGAAAGTCCTACCCGGTTTGGCCAGTGTGAACATGTCTCTCCCTCTAGAAGGGTGGAATGCTACCTCTGCCGCCAGAATTGGGGGTAGTATTCCAAAGCGTTTGACACCAAACACAACATGTTTTGATGCAGCCATTCCAAAGTTAGCATTTACCGTGAGGTTATAATGCACTTAAGAGTATATGGTATGGCTGTATCACAGAACAGCTATAAGGAAGTATTTCTGAAAGCTGCAGAGGGGCTCAGCTCATGCACTCTGCTTCAGGACTGTCAAGGCCTGCCATAGGAGTGGCTTATAGGTTTATATGTGTCTGTATAATGGTAGTGATATGGGTAGCCTATACCACAGTAAGGGGTGCAAGCACACCCTTACCCAGGATGCAGTAGCAGACCATTTTGGAGTGCTTTTCAGGGGTGGCATAATACATGCTGCAGCCCCTGGTAGGCCTCCGAGGTACCTATGCCCTAGGTACATAGTATACCATATACTAGGGGCTTATAAGGCACTCCAGAATCCAATTAGATAAGTACCTAATGTACATGCAAACCATTTTAGAGAGGAAGCAGCTAGGCTGTGGTCCTCATTAGCAGGGCCACAGCCAGACTAAGGTCGAAAAACAGTGAAACACCAGCAAAAAGTGGGGGTACCCATGTGAAGCAGATCCTACTCTCCTACACAACCCCCCCCCCCCCCCCCAAATGCAGGGACATTAAAATAACCTTGACAAGTTGAGTCTTCATGTTCTAAGTGGAAATACCTAGAGAGTCCATCTGCATTGGCATGGTTACTCCCAGGTCTATGTTCCACTGTAAAGTCTATCCCCTTTAGGAAAATGGATCACCTAAGCAGTTTGGGGTTTTCACCCTCCATTTCTTTTAGCCATAAGAGGGGCTTATGGTCTGTCTGAACAAGGAAGTGAGTACCAAACAAGTATGGCCTCAACTTCTTCAGAGCCCAAACCACAGCAAAGGCCTCCCTCTCAATGGCTGACCAACGTTTCTCTCTAGGGGGTCAGCCTTCTGCTTATGAAAGCTACTGGCGGATCCTGACCTTCTTCATTCAATTCTTACAGTACAGCCCCTACCCCCAATTTAGATGCATCTGTTTGAACAATGAACTTCTTGGAGTAGTCAGGGCTCTGCAGAATGGGAGCAGTGCACATGGTCTGCTTCAGGTCATCAAATGCCTTTTGACAGCTAGCTGTCCACTGAACCTCTTTGGGCATCTTTTTAGAAGTTAAGTCATTCAAGGGTGTCACTATTGAGCCATACCCTTTGACAAATCTCCTATAGTACCCAGTCAGGCCTAAGAAGGCTCTCACCTGAGTCTGGGTAGTTGGAGCAACCCAGTCCATTATGGTCTGGATTTTGCTCTGCAATGGTTGAACCTGGCCTCCACCTACAAGGTGGCCCAGGTACACAACCTGACTCTGCCCTATCTGGCACTTAGTAGCCTTGATAGTTAGGCCTGCTTTTTTGCAGGGCCTCCAAAACATTCCTTAGGTGGACCAGGTGATCCTGCCAGGTGGAGCTAAAGACAGCAATATCATCTAGATATGCTGCACTAAAGGCTTCCAGACCTGTGAGAACTGTATTCACCAACCTTTGGAAAGTGGCAGGTGGATTTTTCAGACCAAAGGGCATTACCACAAATTGATAGTGCCCACTAGGGGTTGAAAATGCTGTCTTTGGCATGGCATCATCAGCTAGCCTGATTTGCCAGTAGCTAGCTGTCAAGTAAAATGTGCTAAGGTACTTGGCTGAGGCCAAAGTATATGTAAGCTCATCTGCCCTTTGGTATTGGATGGGCATCAGTCCTAGTGACTGCATTGAGACCCCTGTAGTCCACACAAAACCTCATCTCTCTCTTTCCACCACTGGTGTGAGGTTTTGGCACAAGGACCACTGGACTAGCCCAAGGGCTATCTGAGGGTTCAATAATACCCAAATGGAACATTTTCTGGACTTCTGTCCTGATACAGTTCCTGACATGGTCAGGATTGCCTATAAATCTTATTTTTAATAGGCAGACTGTCCCCAGTGTCCACTTCATGGGTGCACCAGGTAGTCTGACTTGGAGTCAGTGAGAACATGTGTCTGAACTGATTGAGCACCTGTCTGCAATCAGTTTGTTGCTAGGCAGTGAGGCTGCCTGCCAAGGCTACACCATCAACTGACCCATCATCAGGGTTCTGTGAGAGGAGGTCAGGGAGTGGGTCACTCTCTTCCTCCTGTCCCTCATCAGTAGCCATGAGCAAGCCCATGTCAGCCCTGTCCACATATGGCTTTAGCCTGTTGACATGATGTACCTTATGGGGACTCCTAGGGGTGCCAAGGTCTACCAAGTAGGTAACCTCCCCTTTCTGTTCAACAATAGTGTGGGGACCACTCCACTTGTCCTGGAGAGCTGCTGGGGCCACAGGCTCCAACATCCACACTTTCTGTCCTGGCTGGTAAACAGTCAGTACAGCCTTTTGGTCATGCCAGGCTTTTTGAAGTTCCTGGCTAGCCTCAAGGTTTTTGTTTGCCTTTTTCATGTACTCAGCCATCCTGGAGCGGAGACCAAGTACATAGTCCACTATGTCTTGCTTCGAGGGCTTAAGAGGTAACTCCCATCCTTCCTTCACCAAACACAATGGACCCCTGACAGGGTGTCCAAACAAAAGTTCAAATGGGCTGTAGCCAACCCTCTTTTGAGGCACCTCCCTGTATGCAAATAAAAGGCAGGGCAAGAGAAGGTCCCATTTTCGCCTAAGCTTCTCTAGGAGTCCTTTAATCATGCCCTTTAAGGTTTTGTTGACTCTCTCAACTAAACCATTGCATGGTGGGTGATAGGGTGTGGTAAACTTGCAGTTCACTCCACACTCCTTCCACATAGCAGTCAAGTAACTAGACATGAAGTTTGTACCCCTGTCAGATACTACCTCCTTAGGAAAGCATACTCTTGAGAACACACTCAAGAGAGCTCTTGCCACTACAGGTGCTGTAGTGGTCCTTAGGGGATTTGCTTCTGGATACCTGCTGGCATGATCCACTACCACCAGTATAAATATGTGCCCAGATGCTGTTTGGGGATCCATGGGTCCAACAATGTCAATCCCTACCCTTTCAAAGGGCACCCCCACTACAGGTAGTGGTATCAGGGGGGCCTTTGTAGTGCCACCTGCTTTGCCACTGGCTTGGCAGGTTACACAGGAGTGACAAAACTTCTTTGTGTCTTCAGACATGTGAGGCCAGTGAAAGTGAGGAACAATTGTGTCCCAATTCTTGTTCTGGCCTAGGTGTCCTGCTAGAGGAATATCATGGGCTAGTGTCAATAGGAAGCCCCTAAACTTCAGAGGTATAACCAACCTCCTGGATGCACCAGGCTTGGGGTCTCTACTCTCTGAATATAGGAGTCCATCATCCCAATAAACTTTATGGGTGCCACTAGCATTCCCAGCAGCCTCATCAGCAGCTTGCTGTCTGAGGGTTTCAAGAGAGGGGCAGGTTTTCTGCTCCTGGCTCAGATCAGTCCTGGAATGGCCCCCTGTCCCCAAGAACACAACCTGGTCAGGTTCAAGCTCCTCTGGGACAGTTCCTTCTTCAGGCTCAAGATCATCTCCCTGAAGAGACTGATCAGCATTCTGAGTCAGGTGGGAAGGCTCTACCTTAACCCTTCTGCTCCTCCTCTTGTGAGGCACCTGGTCCATTATTCCAGAATCCAGGGCCTGTCCAGTGTTAGACATTTTAGCCTGTGACCTAGTCACAGCAAAGACATGTGCTGGGATCCCTAATATTTCTGCATTTGTCCTGAGCTCTACTTCAGCTCAAGCTGAAGTTTCTAGATCATTGCCAATCAAGCACTGTACTGGTAGGTCTGCACTTACCACAACCTTCTTAAGGCCAGTTACCCCTCCCCAGGAGAAGTTAACAACTGCCAGAGATTGGTCTGTTCTGACATTGCTAGCATGGGTCACTTGGTACATTTCACCAAGTATAATCTGTCCAGGATCCACAAGATCTTTTGTCACCATTGTGATACTTGCTCCTGTGTCCCTGAATGTCCAAGCTTCTACTCCATTAATTAAAGGCTGCTGTCTGTATTTGCCCAAGTTACTGGGACTCACAAAGGGGGACATATCCATGCCCCCATCACAGACAAGCACAGCTTGAGTTGGTACTCTGACTAGGCCAGAGTCCATCTCAGAACCCAGGGTCTGTGTATTCCCACCACCAATTGTAACTGCACTAGGGGGAGCAGGTGCCTTAGGGCATTGGTGGGGGCTGGAGTATTTTCTTTGGCCTTGGTGCAGTCACTAGTCCAGTGAGTGTTCTGTTTACAGGTTTTGCACCAAGGTTTCTTTTGGTCTTTTCCCTTTCCTGACTGTGAATCCCCACCTGATGAAGATTTTTGTGGTCCTTGAGAAGACTTCTGGTCTTTACCCTTGTCCCCACCCTTGTCAGAGTTTTTGGAATCTTGCTTCTTTGCGTCACCACCTTGGTTCTGTACCTTCTGCCTCAACCTGGTTCTGACCCATTTGTCTGCCTTATTTCCCAATTCTTGGGGAGAAGTCAGATCAGAGTCTACCAGGTACTGGTGCAACAGCTGATTTTGACAGTTATTAAGAATCTGCTCCCTCATTATCAGATTTCACAATCCTTTGAAGTCACACACTTTACTGCCCAATAACCAACCTTCCAGAGACTTACCAGAACAGTCAACAAAGTCAACCCAGTCTTGATGTTGGGCTTTTTGAGTGTCTCTGAACTTTAACCTGTATTGTTCAGTGGTAAGGCCAAACCCATGTATCAGTGCACTTTTCAAGACCTGGTAATCATCAGCATCCTCTTCTCTTACAGTGAGGAGCTTGTCTCTACCTTTGTCTGCAAAGGAGAGCCATACGATTGCTGCCCGCTGACCTTGAGGGACCTTCTGTACTTTACAGGCCCTCTCCAAGGCAGTTATCCATTTGTGGATGTCATCCCCACTCTGGTAGGGAGGGACAATCTTACTTAGGTTTTTATGGTCATAAGACCTCTCCCTATCTCTAGGGAAATTGCTGCCACCAAGGGGCTCTAGTCCCTCCTTTTTACTAGCTCTGTAGAGCTCTAGGGCTTCCCTATCTAAGGCCATCTGCTGCTTTCTGAGGTTGAACTTGTCTTGCTGATACTTCAGCAGTCTCTCTCTCCTCTCCTGGGAGGTTTCCCTCCCTCTGTGAGAAGAAACAGAGGTTCCTATAGAGGAGTTAGACTGGATAGATCCCCTTGACAGAGGTCTGTCCCTTCTAGCCCTGTTGTCAGGCCTACCTGAAGGGATAAAGGAAGTAGCATTATTGTCATCCTCCTCATCCTCATCCTGGTGGTCTGTGTTCACCAGAATCTGGTCATTGTCACCAGTCTGGTCAGCATTAGAGGTAGGATCAGGGGAATTGCTACCCCCAGGCCCACCCTCACCTGCTACCCACCCACACTGTCTATCCCATCAGACCCACTAGGCCCTGTGATATCATCCAGCTTAAGTATCTTTATGAGATGCTAGGTAGATGGACTTTTACCTGTCTTCAGCCTCCTAATGGAACATAAGGCCCTAAGCTGAGCAAAGGAGAGATCCTCATATTTATAGAGAAGGAGCTCACTGGTTCCTGGTAGGGACCCACCGGTTCCTGGCTGGTTAGACATTACTAATGTGGTGTGGTGTATTGCACTACCTACACTAGTGTGGAGTACTAAACTCTCTTGAGTTGTAGAAAGGGTGTGCTATCCCTTGACACACAACTCTAAGTTCAGTAGAACTTACTGTAGCTAAACTTGATATTATATGTACCTCAGGTACCTTTAGTGGTTTTCAGTTGATCAATTCAATTGAGATTAGCTGGTAAAACAATAGCAAGCTGGAATCCCACCGCTGCCACCAATGTGAGAAGGTGGCCTGATATATGCTGTCCACTAGTTCTAGTGGGCACCTTGTATCAGTCCAAACAACCCCTTATGGTGATAGGTTAAAGACAACCTTTATTGAAAGCTAACGTAGTGGTAGCTATGGAGAGCAGCCTTCAGGCTAAGTCTTGAAGGAATGTAAAGCAGCTTGTTTTACCAGTCTATAATCTCTTGAATGATCAAATGAAAGACAACCACACCAGGTATATATTTAAAACATATCTATTTAAGATAAAACACACCCCTCTAGTCTCTTTATGAGACTGTAGTTCGAAGTACTTAAGTTACAAGATAGCAATCATCAGTAATAGCACAAATACACGTTTGGGCCCTAGGCGCGTGCCAAACCATATACAAAAAAAGTGGTATGAGAACCACGACTGAACTAGACACAAGGCCTAGAGCCTGTAGAATCGCTGGGACCCCAAGGAACCACGCAAGGTAGTGACACAGGGGACCCATGGGGACTGTATGCAGTGTGAGAACAGAAACGCTGATTCCCGTTATCTTCTATGGGCAATGTCGCGGTTGGAAATTTAAAGATTAAGGACACTTCTATTAGAGTCAGGACCAAACCCTTTTGGACTTAAGAAGTTCTAGGGCTAGCACCCATGGGAGCACCGGAGTACTCGAGTTACCTCACCCAGGGAAGCCGGGTGCATGGGTGTCTTTTGGTGTCGGGTCGGTCGTCGATTTCAATGGGAGCCTGCAAAGAACTTGTGCTGCCGTGAAGAGAAGTGTTCGAGGAGATCCAAGTCTGGATCTTGGATGGAAGGAACCTGAAAGCAGAGGGGACAGAGTCTGGGTCAGTAGCCAGTGCGGTGCAGACCAGCAAGGTCTGAGGGACTCTCCCAGCAAGGGTAAGTCAGGGCACGTCTGGAGCAACCAGTAAAGCCCAAGCAGAAAAGGAGTTGCCTTTGTGGGGACCTGCTAGCCAACGGGCTAGTGATCGCGAAGGAGCCTCAAGAGTTAGCACTTCTAGCTGGCCCACGGGTCACTCGTGGAATGGAAGCCAACAATCTTCGGTGTAGGAGGTGCTCAAGGCTGGGGCTACTCGGAGCCCAAAGCACAACTTTGAGGAGGACAAGGAATATAGTGTTGCTGCAAAAGTTCACGGTGTCCAGGGGTCACAGTTCCACGTCACCCACGATAGCCACTGGCCTCAGCTTTGCTGTGGACTCAGGGTAGCCTTGGGGAAGTCTGGAAATCCACCTCTGGTGATGCAAAGACTTCAGTGTCCGACGGGAGCTTCAGCGATGCAGACCGGTCAGTTGGTTCTTTGGTGCCTGCCAAGCAGGGGAGTCACTCCTTGACCCCAAGGGAGATTTCTTCAGTCTTCTAGTCAGGATAGAAAGTCGAAGGTCCAGGATATATGCTGCAGAGTCTCGTCCAGGGTAATCTAAAGTCCTAGGGACTGGATTCCTATACTTATAGTAAGTTTAGGGGATGAACTAACTCTTAGGCCCCACCTATGGGTGGGCTTGGAAAAAGGGGTGGTTACACCCATTTCCTTTGTCCAGTTTCGCACAAGAGCAGGGGCAGGTGCAACCGGTTTGAACTGGACTATGTGCCCCCAGTGCAGGACTTCAAAGCACCAGAGAGCCCAAATACACATCTGCCTGTCTGGGAAGGTGGAAACCTATTGTCCAGGCCTCCCCTGCCGGAGGTTCGGTCAGCAGCAGGAGGCCAGACCTGTGTCTGTGGCAGAGGCATCCATTTTGTGATGCCAGGGCTCAGGAAAGTCCTACCGGGTTTAGCCAGTGTGAACATGTCTCTCCCTCTAAAAGGGTGGAATGCTACCCCCGCTGCCAGAATTGGCGGGGGGGGGGGGTAGTATTCCAAAGCGTTTGACACCAAACACGACATGTTTTGATGCAGCCATTCCAGAGTTAGCATTTACCGCGAGGTTATAATGCACTTAAGAGTGTATGGTATGGCTGTATCACAGAACAGCTATAAGGGAGTATTTCTGAAAGCTGCAGAGGGGCTCAGCTCATGCTTGGGAACCCTCTCACACAAAACCAAGCACTCTGCCTTCAGGATTGTCAAGGTCTGCCATAGGAGTGGCTTATAGGTTTATATGTGTCTGTATAATGGTAGTGATATAGGTAGCCTATACCACAGTAAGGGGTGCAAGCACACTCTTGCCCAGGCTGCAGTGGCAGAGCTGTGGTTTCATTTTGGAGTGCTTCCCAGGGGTGGCATAAAACATGCTACAGCCCCTGGTAGGCCTCTGAGGTACCTATGCCCTAGGTACATAGCATACCATATACTAGGGGCTTAAAAGGCACTCCAGAATCGAATTAGATATGTACCTAATGTGCATGCAAACCATTTTAGAGAGGAAGCAGCTAGGCTGTGGTCCTGATTAGCAGGCAACAGCCAGGCTAAGGTCGAAAAACAGTGAAACACCAGCAAAAAGTGGGGGTACCCATGTGAAGCAGATCCTACTCTCCAACAGCCGCCAACATGTTCGACAGATACTGCTGATGGCAGACAACTCGGCCCTTATGATAGACAGGGAAACAAAATCCAAATAGCTTTTTGATTTCTCAGCAGGAACTAACACGAAATGTAAAACCTTCCTTTCTTGGTGACCCAAACTCAGGAAATGGGACATTAAGTAAAGTATCCTAAAACTGACAACGATGTGGATAGCCCTAGATGGCAGATTCCAAGATTATAAGTGTCCTGAGTACTTGACGCAATTCATGGATAGACTTGAGGATAGCAGAAAAGTTTCTAAATGTGAAGATAAAAGTTTGAACAGGACCAACCTGGCATCTGCCTCCGAGCCACGCTCAATCGCAATCAGCTTGAAACTTTGACTTTGACTGTGGCCCTGACCCTAGCATTGTAGGCTCAGAGACTATCGCTATATGTGAAAAGCAGCGATTTATAAAACATTTTGAGGAATTGCAGTAACTTATGCAAACCTCTCAAAAATCATAAATCTGGTTCTGTTTATCAGATTTTTGTCATTTTGGTGTCTAGGTAAACATGAAAATAAATGTCTTTAAAACCAAAATTGGAGTAGAATTTTATTGTGTTGTGTTTCCTACTTATTGACTGTTTACTTACTGTCATTCCATGAAGCCAAATAAAAGGGTTTCCTGGCAATATGAAGGACTGCATTGTACCACAATGGGGCCTTGTGGTGTCGAAAAGGCTTGATACCTATAAGTTTGTGCACTTTCCTCCATGCTGTTGCAATCACAACCAGTGTCAGGTTTGACGCCATTATCAAGTTGGCAGTGGAGAAGTATGGGGGTAGCACCTGGCTTGGAGATTGAAGAAGATTACAATCCAGGTGCACCCAAAATGGGGCCTCGTGGCCAGGGTTCACATGGCAAACGAGCTGGTTCGGGCTGCACTGTTCCCATTGGAGCAGGATCAAGACTGATTTGCACATTGCTGTGTCCAAACTGAGGTGGCATGGTGTGCATAATAAAAATGGACTGGGTTGCAGACCGAGAGTAATTACCAGTGGGTGAGATTAATTCAAACATTCCATCCATCACTTTTTTGTATACTCCAGTGTGACTCCCAAAATGAGAAGGGGAGGCTTGGAAGTGGGTTCTGTGCTCAGTGTACTGGAACCAAGCTCATCCAACTACTGTGCCCCAATCAGGATGAAACTGGCCTGGGGTTGCTTGTGTTCCGGTTTAAAGAGGACTTGACCTAGCAGTTCAGGGTGATTGTTCCAATTGGAGCAGCATCAAGACTGATTAGCATATAGTTGGTTTAAAACTGAAGTGGCATGGTGTACATAATAACAGTGGACTGGTATGCAACCCACGTAATTGCCAGTGGCTAAGATTAATTCAATCATTCAATCCATCACATTTATGTATCATTCTTTTTGACATTTGACATTTTGACAAGGTCATGAAGGCATCCACCAATGCATATGTGAATCCCTTGCAAGTGGTGCTGGCCCCCATTGATGGGCCCTTGTGCTTCTACCTATATTTGCATCAGCTGGGGAAGTGAAAGTCCAGACAATTGGAGGCCATGTGGGGGAGCCTCAGACCCACGATCACAATGTCGGCCCATCTGCGAGAAGTACATAGCCAGAGTTTGTACCCGCTCCATGCAGAGGACCTGATATCAGCTTTGATGTGCTAGAATCTGTCTGAGGATTTTGAGAGGACGCATACCAAAGAGATAATTGAAGCACCACAGCAATCTTCACACTTTAGTTGACTTAATACTTGACAGGGTTGAGAAGTTTTTTGTGATCGACATCAATGCGGCTATGGAGGACCATTGACGGATAGGAGAAGCAGAATGTTGTTCGCATAAAGCATAGCCCTAATCTCGCCTACTTCTTTGGAGATTTCTTCCACCTCCTGTGCCCTATGGATGGAGGCCACTAAAGGTTTTACCACAAGGAGAAACAACTGTGGGAGCAGGTGGCATCCTTGTCTGGTGCCTGTGTCGATCTGAAAGGAATCTGAGAGGAAGCCTCTGCAGGGCACTTCGGCTGTGGGAAGATCATATAAAAGGCAGATATTACTGATAAAGCTGCTGGCCAGGCCCATATAGGACACAATCTAGAAAAGGTACAGCCATTGCAACAGATCGAATGCTTTTTCTGCACCCAGTGAGAGTACAAGTATCGCCAATGGCTCATCCCTCACACAGCAGAGGAGGTGGGGAAGGGTCCTGAGATGATTACGGGAGCTGCAGCCCGGAACGAAACCTACCTAAATCACCCTCCCTTCTTGATGTTGGTCATCAAATTACCTCTCTGTCTTATCCAAGGTCTTGCCCCTGGAGTCCTGTCCACCTTTACCTTGTGATTACCACTGCAAATTGGCACCCTGATTTCACGTTTGACTATATGTGAACTTTACTTCCTGGAGATAGTGCAAATGTTCCTCAATGTGTACCTCTTTGCTCTCCTTTCATTCTGCTCAGGCGGAGAATCTTATGGGGCTGTGGTCAGCAGTTTGTGATTGTAGATGGAGCCACTGAGGCTACACAGTAACCACAATGAAGACAGGGCTCCTATTAACACCAGCTACTGCAGCTAACAGTGGTGCAACAAAAAAATAAGCATGAGATGCAGGGAGGAGTGATGCCGTTGATAAAGCATTGCAACCATGTCTGCTTGCGTGGCCAGTTTTCTGCTTCTAATTGGCAGGTCATGGTATGGCTCTCAGGTGTAAACTAGGAGACTGAATCTCAAAGAAAAGACCTTTAAAAACACCCCAATAAGGCACATCAAATCAGATCTTAGTGAATATACCAGTACACTGCAGAATAATGTTGGCAAAGGCAAGGTCTGCAGAGAGAAAGAATAATAGACCCAAGGGTCTAGATTGTGGGTATGCCTCATGAGCTTGAACACTTGCCTGTAGGCTTACTCGGGTTTCTCACATATCTCTGTCTACTTCGACTGTACTGTCCTGCCCTTCTGCAGTGTGGATGAATACTGCACACCAGTTCTTGTCTGGGACAGGGCCCGTATACTGTGGGTCAGAATGAGAGAAACAGGCTGTACTGCCCAGTTTCCTAATCATCTCTTCATCATATGTGGTAAAATGCAAGGATGCTGCGAGATCTCTCTGTTAATGTTTGTTTTTATCCTCAGGGTGTGAAACTATGATCAGCGTTAATTGTGTTTTAGCCTTGTGCTACAGTTTCAACGTGACCTTCTTGGGGGTGTAATATTTTACAACATTTAGTGGAAACTGTCTTTCTAGTCTATGAGGATGCCCTCAATAGTTAGCGTGGATAGACATTTACTTATTTAATTCGATTTAAAAAGCCTTTCTTACATTGAAAACACATTTCGTCCTTTATCCCCTTAGCTGCTAGGCCTTTTCACCCCCTGTGCTAAGCCTTTTTTTTGGCTATTTGGGGTAGTGTGTGCTTAGGCCCCTGTAACATTTTGACCACATAAGGTATCCACTCCAAATTTGCATCCTTTTCTTCCAACATCATGGGATTGTAAAGGTACCCAGGGTTTGTAGATTCCCTTGGAGGGGTCCCAGAAATTAGCCAAAATACAGCAACATCTTGTTTTTTTGGGGAAAAATGGGAAAAACGGGCTGCAAATGAAAGTGTCTGGGTTTTTCTCTGCAAATGGTATCACCACTTTGCCAGCTTTTAGGGAATGACAGACCTTTGTCAGAAAACCAACATTTTTTACACAGTTTTGGAATTTTTCTGGGACATAGCCTATTTTTGCTATTTTTTGTGCTTTCAACCTCCTTCCAGTTAATGGTAGAAATGGGTGTGAAAGCAATAATGGATCCTAGAAAGCTATACATTTTAGAAAAGTAGATAAAATTCTGAATTCAGCAAGGGATCATTTGTGTAGACCCATCAAGGTTTCTTTATAGAAACTAACAGTTAAATATAGGAACAATTGAAAATTAGTTGAAAAAAACAGCCTTTTGTGTCAACGTTTTCACCTGTAACTTCTTCTAATTATGACAGCTCGTTGAAAGCAATATACCGTTACATCCGCTGGACCTTCCTGCTTGTGGGGATATATAGGGCGGCTTGTAGGTTCACCAAGAACCAGATGAACTAAGGGTCAAAAACTGAGTAGCAATTTGCAATTTTTTTTATTATGTTCCGGGTATATAGCAATTATTGTGGGAAAATGTATACATGGAAAAATCGGTATGAAAGACACCTATGTATTTCTGAAATGGGAACAAATTATAGAGTTTAGAAACAGTACATATTTGCACATTTTCAAAATTAGAAATACTCATACTACCATGAGAATTATCGGTCATTTTTCAAAATGACTTCTTTTTTACACAATGTCTTTCATTTGGAAGGCAGAAATGCATCAAAAATCAATAGGTAATAACAGTTGCTTTACAAATCTGAATAACCCTAAGTCTCCCGATAAAAATGGTACCTCACTTGTGTGGGTAGGCATAGTGCCCACGACAGGAAATGGCTCAAAACCCACGTGAACACACCACATTTTCACTATGAAAATTTACCCTTTTTTTGCGAAGTGTCTAGCTGTAGTTTTTGAACACTAGCTCTGCTGGGACCTAGGGAGACCTAGCAAACCTATACATTTTTTTAAACTAGACTCCGAGGGGAATCCAGGATGGGGTTACTTGACTGCCTCCCACCAGGTTCTGTTACCCAGAATCCCTTGCAAACTTAAAACATTGTAAAAAAAAACAATTTTCCCCAAGTTTCTTTGGTGGAAAGTTCTGGAATCTGCGTGGATCCACAAATTTCCACCCACCCCGCGTTCCCCAAAGCCTTCCGAGAAAAATGGTACCTCACTTTTGTGGGTCAGCCTAGTGCCCGTGACAGGTAATGGCGCAAAACGCAACGTGGACACACCTCAATTTCGCAGTGAAAAAATGACCATTTTTTGGCAAAGTGCCTAGCTGTTGTTTTTGAACCATAGGTCTGCCGGGACTTTGGGAAACCTACCAAACCTATACATTTTTGAAAACTAGATAACACAGGGGAATCCAGGATGGGGTGACTTAGCTGCCTCCCACCAGGTTCTGGTACCCAGAATCCCTTGCAAACCTATAAACTTGTAAAAAAACCCACATTTTCCCCACATTTCTGTGGTGGAAAGTTCTGGAATCTGCATGGATCCGCAATTTTCCACCCACCCCGCGTTCCTCAAAGTCTTCCGAGAAAAATAGTACCCCACTTGTGTGGGTCGACCTAGTGCCCGCGACAGCAAAACGCAACGTGGTCACACCTCAATTTCGCAGTGAAAAATGACCCTTTTTTGGCAAAGTGCCTAGCTGTAGTTTTTGAACCTTAGCTCTGCCGGCACCTAGGGATACCTAGCAAACCTATACATTTTTGAAAACTAGACACCTAGGGGAATCCAGGATGGGGAGACTTGACTGCCTCCCACCAGATTTTGTTACCCAGAATCCCTTGCAAACCTAAAAAATTGTCCAAAATTCAAATTTTTCCCCACATTTCTGTGGTGGAAAGTTCTGGAATCTGCGTGGATCCACAACTTTCCACCCACTCCGCGTTCCCCAAAGTCTTCAGAGAAAAATGGTACCCCACTTGTGTGGGTCAGCCTAGTGCCCGCAACAGGAAACGGCAAAAAACGCAACGTGGTCACACCTCAATTTCGCAGTGAAAAATGACCCTTTTTTGGCAAAGTGCCTAGCTGTAGTTTTTGAACCCTAGCTCTGCCGGCACATAGGGAAACCTAGCAAGCCTATACTTTCTTGAAAACTAGACACCCAGGGGAATCCAGGATGGGGTGACTTGACTGCCTCCCATCAGGGTCTGTTACCCAGAATCCCTCGCAAACCTAAAAAATTGTCCAAAAAAACACATTTTCCCCACATTTCTGTGGTGGAAAGTTCTGGAATTTGCGTGGATCCACAACTTTCCACCCACTCCGCGTTCCCCAAAGTCTTCAGAGAAAAATGGTACCTCACTTGTGTGGGTCAGCCTAGTGCCCGCGACAGGAAACGGCGCAAAACTCAACGTGGTCACACCTCAATTTCGCAGTGAAAAATGACCCTTTTTTGGCAAAGTGCCTAGCTGTAGTTTTTGAACCCTAGCTCTGCCGGCACATAGGGAAACCTAGCAAGCCTATACATTCTTGAAAACTAGACACCCAGGGGAATCCAGGATGGGGTTACTTGACTGCCTCCCGCAAGGATTTGTTACCCAGAATTCCTTGCAAACCTAGATTATTGTCCAATAAAAAGAATTTCCCCACATTTCTGTGGTGGAAAGTTCTGGAATCTGCGTGGATCCACAAATTTCCACCCACCCCGCGTTCCCTAAAGTCTTCTGAGAAAAATGGTACCTCACTTTTGTGGGTCAGCCTAGTGCCCGCGACTGGAAACGGTGCAAAGCGCAACGTGGTCACACCTCAATTTCGCAGTGAAAAATGACCTTTTTTTGGCAAAGTGCCTAGCTGTAGTTTTTGAACCATAGGTCTGCCGGAACCTAGGCAAACCTAGCAAATCTATACATTTTCGAAAAATAGACACCCAGGGGAATCCAGGATGGGGTGACTTAGCTGCCTCCCACCAGGTTCTGTTACTCAGAATCACTTGCAAACCTAAAAAGGTGTCCAAAAAACACATTTTCCCCCACATTTCTGTTGTGGAAAGTTCTGGAATCTGCGTGGATTCACAAATTTCTACCCACCCGCGTTCCCCAAAGTCTTATGAGAAAAATGGTACCTCACTTGTGTGGGTTGGCCTAGTGCCAGTGACAGGAAACGGCGCAAAACGCAACGTGGTCACACCTCGATTTCGCAGTGCAAAATGTGCCTTTTTTGGCAAAGTGCCTAGCTGTAGTTTGTGAACCCTAGCTCTGCCGGCACCTAGGAAAACCTACCAAACCCACACATTTCTGAAAACTAGACACCCGGGGGCTTGCAGGGACGTATGGCTTGTGTGGATCCCCCAACGTTTCCTTACCCAGAATCCCCTGCAAACCTCAATTTTAGCTGAAAAAATCACTTTTTTCAAACATTTTTTTGTGGGAATGTTGTGGCATCACCGAGCTCACACAAATTTCCCCCCACCCAGCATTCTCCCAGGTCTCCCGATAAAAATGGTACCTCACTTGTGTGTGAGGCCCAAGTACCCGCGACATGCAAGGGCCCAAAACGTAGTGAGGCGACATCAAAATTGCCTATCTCAAAACCACCTGGTTTTGCAAGGGGAGTCACCTGGGTTTTTGGCCCCGTGCTCGGCGACCATCTAGGGAAACCTACCAAACCCACACCTTTGTGAAAACTAGACACCCGGGGGTTTCCAGGGAGGTATGGCTTGCATGGATCTCCCAACGTTTCCTTACCCAGAATCCCCTGCAAACCTCAAGTTTAGGTGAAAAAATTCCTTTTTTCACACATTTTTGTGTGGGAAAGTTGTGGCATCACCGGGCTCACACAAATTTCCCACCACCCAGCATTTCCCCAGGTCTCCCGGTAAAAATGGTGCCTCACTTGTGTGGGAGGCCCAAGTACACGCGACAGGCAAGGGCCCAAAACATTTTTTGATAGGCAATGTTGATGTCTCCTCACTACGTTTTGGGCCCTTGCCTGTCGTGGGTCTTGGTAACAGAACCTGGTAAGAGCCAGTCAAGTCACCCCATCCTGGATTCCCTTGGGGGTCTAGTTTTAAAAAATGTACACGTTTGCTAGGTTTCCCTATGTGTCGGCTGCGCTAGGGCCCAAAATCGGCAGGTAGGCATATTGCTAAAAACAAATCAGTGCCTAGTCTGCTTTCTACCACCCTGGGGGGGGTATCGGGTGGTGGGGTTGCCCTGATATGCCCCCAAGGGGGGGCAGAAACACTGTGGCTATTTGTTTAGGGGGTGGGGGCATGGGCATGCATGTTTTGGGCAGCCCCACTCTAATTCAAATTTTCCCCAAAAAAACCCTGGCGTCTAGTGGGCTTTTTGCCCCCCCAGGTGGGGCACATTGGGGGCTAATGCCCCATCTGTCCCCCTGGGGGGGGGCTGAAAGTCCAATAGACGCCAGGGAGTTTTTTGGGCAAATTTTAATTAGGGGGTGGGCTTCCCAATACAGGCATGCCAATGCCCCCACCCTAATTAAAATTTGCCCAAAAAATCCCTGGCGTCTACTGGGCTTTTTGCCCCCCCCAGGGGGCAGATTGGTGGCTAATGCCCCCATCTACCCCCCAGGAAGGCTGTCATTTCTGCAGAGGAGGGGCTGGGGGCATGGGCATGCCTGTTTTGGGCAGCCCCCACCCTAATTCAAATTTGCCCCCAAAAAATCCCTGGCGACTAGAGGGCTAATGCCCCCATCTGCCCCCCAGGGGGGCAGAAAGCCTACTAGACACCAGGGATTTTTAGAGCAAATTTGAATTAGGGTGGGGGTTGCATAAAACGGGCATGCCAATGTCCCCACCCTAATAAAAACTCGCCCTAAAAAAGCCCTGGCGTCTAGTGGGTATTTTGCCCCCCCGGGGGGCAGGTTAGTGGCTACTGCCCCATCTGCTCCCCGGGGGGGGCAGGAAGTCTGCAATTTTTGCGGGGATGGGGGCATGGACATGCCTGTTTTGGGCTGTCCCACTCTAAATTTGCCTAAAAAAATCCCCGACTAATGGGCTAATGCCCCCATCTGCCCCCCAGGGGGAGAAGAAAGCCTACTAGATGCCAGGGATTTTATGGGGCAAATTTTAATTAGGGTGGGGGTTGCCAAAAACGGGCATGCCAATGCCCCCACCCTAATAAAAATTTGCCCTAGTGGGCTTTTTACCCCCCCGGGGGGCAGATGAGGGCTACTGCCCCCATCTGCCCCCCAGGGGGGGCAGAAAGGCAGTAATGGTGGTGGGGGGGTGGGGGCATTGGCGTGCCCATTTCGGGCAACCCCAACCTAAAAAAAAATGCTCGAAAAAAAATCCCTGTCATCAAGTGGGCTTTCTGCCCCCCGGGGGGAAGATGGGGGCTACTGCCCCCATATGCTCCCCAGGTGGGCAGAAAGGCTGTAATGGTAGTGGGGGTGGGGGCATTGGTATGCCCGTTTCGGGCAGCCCCCACCCTAAAAAAACAAAAGGTGCAAAATCAAAATCCCTGGCATTTAGTGTGCTTTCTGCCCCCCCCCGGTTGGGGCAGCTTGGGGGCTACTGCCCCATCTGTCCCCCAGGGGGGCAAAAAGACTAATTTTGTGGCCGGGGGTGGGGGCATCGTCATGCCTGTTTTGGGAAGCCCCCACCCCTAATTAATACCCCATAAAACAATCCCTGGTGTCTAGTGGGCTTTCTACCCCCCCCCGGGGGCAGATTGGGGGCTACTGCCCCTATCTACCCCCCGGGGGGACAGAAAGGCTGTAATGGTGGTGGGGGTGGGGGCATTGGCGTGCCTGTTTCTGGCAGCCCCAATCCCCCCCCCAAAAATGGGGTAAAAACAAAATCCCTGGCGTTTAGTGGGCTTTCTTACCCCCCCGGGGGCAGATTTGGGGCTACTGCCCGCCAGGGGGTCCGGAAAGACTAATTTTGTGCCGGGGGGGTGGGGGCATCGGCATGCCGGATTTGGGCAGCCCCCACCCCTAATGAATAAATTATTATAAAATCCCTGGTGTCTAGTGGGCTTTCTACCCCGGGGGGGGGCAGATTGGGGGCTACTGCCCCCATCTACCCCCCAGGGGGGACAGAAAGACTAATGGTGCCCACAAAATGTATGGGGGGAGCAAAGGCCCTTGCCCAAGGGGCCGCTCCCCCCTCCCTGGTGCCTAGTGGGTGGATCCCTGCTTGGGGATCGCCCTTCTGGGGTGATCCCCAAGCAGGGATCCACTAGGGAGGGGGGATTCTCCCCTTTCCAACGATACCTCTCCTGAGTTTATATGTACTCAGGGGGCTGAGATAGCCCCCTGAGCACGTAGAAACTGAAACTGAAATGAGCCTCTTGGCTCATTTCAGTTTCGGTTTCACTGAAATGACGTCAGCGCAACGTGCGCGCCGATCGTCATTTCAGGGAAACCAGGGGGGGGGGCCTTGGGAGCTGGGGAAGCTCTTCCCCAGCTCCTGAGACTATTTTAGCTTAAAGGGAATCCCTCTGGTGCCCGCACCAGAGGGATTTCCCAGGCGATGTTTCATGACGAGCTGGACTCATCATGAGCACACGACCACTGTGTGCCATGACGAGTCCAGCTTGTCATGAGCATCGTAGGGGTTATGCTAGCAATACCCAAATTCGGTTCTTCTTGGGAAAACTCCTGCACTCACAGGTCTAAGAATGAAGAAACTGAAGCTCCATTTGTTTAGTGATAGAAAGCGAATGCACAAAGAACAGATGTTAGAAATGGGGCTTCTGGTTGACAAGGTTATGCACCTAAGTCAAGTAGAACCCACCACTCTAGTCAGGGCAAATCAGAAACACACCAGGATAACCTGTGCTCCCCCTCTGGTAGCTTGGCGCAGAGCAGGCAGGCTTACTCTAAGAGGCAATGTGGAAAGTATTTGTGCAACACACACAGCAACACAATGATTACACCACAAAAAGACTTTGCACAAACTTAGAAAAATGATATAGAGTTTTATATGAATAAAATAAGACTAAAACAAAAAAAATCGGATACATATTTCCGGAGGTATTTACTTAAAAAATCAGCTGGGCTCATTTTAGAGCCTTTACAGTAATTGGCAGAGCCAGTACAATGACCCGCTTCCGTGTCAGAATTGGTATTTTATGGGGTTCGGGCGGTTTTCAGCAACCGGAAAACTATCCAGTTATGTCCCCCGAAACTGTGCTGGATGTTGTGGGGCCAGCAGTCAAGGTCATACAGACTCGGTAAGTACAGTACTTTGATTTAAAAGATGATGTTGGCTGTGCGGCACATCGCACTGTAATCCGGTTCAGGAGCCTGGTAGAGGCATGCAGCGGTACTCTTCACGGGCCCCCAGGTGTGCTCGCGCAACACATTGTCAGTGGCGGCTCCTCCGTTATGGCGGAGGAGCGTCACCCTCCTGATGAAAACCAGCAGAGGCAAGGACAAATAAAATGATAATAAAACGTTTTTATTATCATTTTATTTTGCATCCTGCCAGGCGATCTGAGTGAGGGGCGGGTGTGGGGGCAGCCACAGTTACGTTGCAGCACCAGAGAGGCAGGGGGAGTGGTGGCACTGCTAAATGCGCTTGATGGTTTCCTCGGTCCAAGAGGGCGATCAAACCATCATGCGCACTTAGCCTTTCTCCACCTAGCTGTGTTGTACAGCTGGGTTGTGAAACCACCACAGGCTCCTAGTCCAAGTCTGAGCGCTAAACCGAGGTGCTCAGACCAATCCCAGCGCTGCTTACATGTGAGCAGCGCTGGGATTGGGAGCTGGGAGCCTGCGCTTTGTGCACCAGGTTCCTGACATTGGCGCGAGGATCAAGAGGGAGGCGGCGGCCGTTGGAGCAGGTAAGGGCAGTTTTACTTCTTTTTTCTTTTTCTTTTTTTGTGTTCCCCCGCCTCACCACTTCACAGTCCCAGCAGTGAATTAGGTCCAGTACTGTACTACTTTGATAGGGTCAGTTCCCTAATACTTTTATCACAAAGTGCCTTTGATGTACGGGTGACTTCAAAAGAACCTTCAGAAGTGCACAGGGATCTTTTGTAGCCCAATCCTGGCTCCAAACTACCAGTAGGTGTAAATCAGCCCTTTGTGTGTGAGCAGAACACAGCCTATTCTGATGCAATTGTGAGTCACCTCTCCCTCTCTCAGTCCAGGAAGGCTATCAGTATGTAAATGAATGCAGATGTATCCCCTGTCACACCCAGTCCTTCCTGTGTGGTGCCTGTCTAGAGGGTATGCACAAAGTATAGCTGTCACCCAGGTCAGACATGTAGTGGAGAAAGGCTGCTAGGGACACAGATCAAAGTATAGAAAAAAAAATGCCCAAAAAGTGGCATTTCTAAAATAGTACTTTCAAATCCAAGTTTTCCATTAAAGAGGATTTATCATTACTATTCCAAGCCTTCCAAACATCATAAAGCTACTCCTTTCTGATAAGGAATTGGCACTTAAAAAGTATAGAGGGGAATCCCCAATGTAGGCCTATGGAAGGAGTAGGCCTCACAGCAGTGAAAAACTAATTTAGCTGTTTGTCACTGCCAGGACATACAAAACTTAAAAGTACATGTTCAGCCTTTTAGTTACACAAAACCCTGCCCTTGGGATCAGTTATGGCCTACCTTAGGGGTGACTTAGGTATAATAAAAGGAAAGTTTTAAGCTTGGCAAGTAGTTTTAAATGTTAAGTTGAAGTGGCAGCAAACTGCTTACACAAGCCCTGCGCTGGCAGGCCTGAGACAGGTTTGAAAGGCTAGTTCTGTGGGTGGCACAGTCAGTGCTACAGGCCCACGAGTAGCATTTAATTTACAGGCCCTGGGTATATGGTATACCACTTTACAAGGGACTTATAAGTAAATCAAATATGTCAAACAGGTGCAAAGCAATCAAACCATATTTTAGGGGAGAGTGCACATGCACTTTTACTAATTAGCAGTGGTAAAGTACCCAAAGTCCTAAAGTCAACAAAACGGAGGTCAGAAAAATAGGAGAAGGAAGGCAAAATGTTTGGAAATAATCCTGCAAAAAGGGCCAATTCTAACAACAGCGTAAAAACCTTCTTAGTGTAGACACTCAACCAGTGGACAGAACAGGTGTTACTTGCCACAACCAATATAGTTCAGCTATTAGTAAGTCTGGAGTGTACAATTATACTGACTGAAACACTGGACCTTTTCGTGCCTAGAAGTGCATGTCCTTGAGTGTGCTTATATTGCAGACATTCTTGAAGAGGACACAGGAAGTACGTAGGCATCTGTCATACCAAGGACGGTGTCAATGTGTGTGGCACTGACGATAATCAGACAGAACCTTGCATTTCACGGACCTACTAGCAACTTCCTGTGAAAACATTTCTAGTATCTTATAACATCAGGAATTGGCATTTTAAAGAAAGGTGAATCTATCAGGAGACCACCTCAAAACAAAGTTATATTTTTTTTGTTTGAACTCTTACCATTGTTTGAAGACACCATATTAAAAACTGACCGTTTGGCAAAAGAAAATTTAGTTTAGAAATAACAAAAGTTACTTTTAAACGTAATGCTATACACTCATTGGCTTTTTGATACTTTCATTTTGTTCAACTAAAATTATCACGCTAAGGCATTATTATTGGAGTATGGTATTACCCCAATATATTGCATCTCGTTATATCCGCTGACAATTACATTGTATCCATTACATAAGGAGCTTCTAAAATACACGTTTGCGAGCTACAATTAGCTTTGCACCAGGTTCTATCAGACCCGGGATGACATTGCAGGACCACGCATCGCAACCTATGCTAAAACATGCATTATTTCCCTGCTTCTTTCTTTCTTTCTTTCTTTCCTTTTCTCCGTTGTTTTTCTCCTCTCAGTCTTTCTGCGCTTCCTTTGTTCTATTTTCTTTCTTTTTCCCTCTCCTTTTGTTGGCTCCATTTTCTTCCACTTCTTTTTCTCCCCTTTCTTGATTCCTCTTCTTTCTAAGTTGTTGCTGTCTTTTTCTTTTTTCTTTGTATCCTTATTTTGTTTCTCTTTCTCAACTGCTTTCCTCCTTTCTTTTCTTCTTTCACATCCTGCCTTCTTTCTTTTTCATGTTCTTTCTCTTTCTCTCTGTATTGCTGTCTCTTATCCTCATCTGCTTCTTTCCGATTTTACCTTTTTTCTCACCTTGCTTCTATTTCTTTTGTACTTTCTTTTTCTTCTTCTCTTTCTTTCTATTGCCTGCTCTCTCTCTTGCGTTTTTTCTTTCTCTTCCTGTTCTGGGTCTTTCTGTATTTTTTTGATGCTTTCTTTTTTGTCCTTTTTTGTCCTTTTCTACTTCTTTTTCTTTGTTTTTTACTTCCTCTAACTTCACTCTTTTCTGTTCCATTTTATCCTTATCTTGTTTATCTTACTTCTCTGTTCTACTTTCATTGTCTTCCTCTTTCATTCTTTCTTTTTCGCTGCTCCTTTCTTTCTTATTCTCCCTTGTATATCTCCGATCTTTTTCTCTCTTCAGCTCATTCTCTCACCTATCTGTTTCTGGCTCTATTACTCGTTTCCATTTTCTCCTTTTTATCTTTATCTGTATTTCTGTATTTCTTTTTTCTTCTTTCATCTTCTACTTTCTTTTCTCACCACTCTCCTTCTGTCTTTCTTCCATTGTGTTATTATTTTTGTCATTCCTTTCTTTCCTTTTTCTTTCTCTCCTTCATTCCTCTGTCTCTCCTACCTTCGTCTTTCTTCTTCTCATTCCTCTTTCTTTCTTTCTTTCTTTCTTTCTTTCTTTCTTTCTTTCTTTCTTTCTTTCTTTCTTTCTTTCTTTCTTTCTTTCTTTCCTTCTTTCTTTCTTCTCTCAAAGCATTAATGTGTGTCTCATGTTTCCTGACAGCTACACCATTTGGGGGGTACTGCAGAGATATATTTACTTGCAGAGAGCATGATCATGAAGTCTGCATGAGACTCTCAGCATGTTTTGCTGCTAATGATCCTGGATAAGGTTGCAATATTTGTGTTAAAAAAGTAACTCTCTCGTTTGTGGACATCAACAAATTAACTTCAGGATAATTATCTAGATAATGGAAGTCTTCTAGCTCTAGCTCTGAGGGATCAAAGTTAGTGTCTGTACTACATGTCAGTGAGACCACGCGCCCCTAAGAGACACACCTCTCAGAAGTGATATATAAACAAAAGCAAAGGGTCAGAATAAATCCTTAGAGACGCCACAGGTAACCATTTTGTGACACTGCTTTGATGCCATTATGGTGTATGCTCACTGGAGCATAGAAAGTGTTAAGTTACAGGTCTTTATCTACTCTTATCTAGTCCCCCAATACGGCAGCTGCTGAGGAAGGATTTCAGAGGTCAGATTAAAGACCCCTCACTACAGAGGTGTACCACTGCATCACTAAGTAAGTAAATGTAAGTATAATAGATGCATATAATGGGTAATAGGTTAGGTGAACGACGTAAAGGTGCCAATGATAATAATATACTTAACATGCCGATGTACTAGTAGGCCATGTGCTTGATATAATATAATTGTCGGTCGATATAAGTGACCTCAGTATTAGCGACATACAACTTTGGAATAAAAAATAAACAGAGCGCCAGGTTTACCTTTATTGTCTTCCTCTTTTTCGTCACCAAATTTAAATGCTCTTGCGGCTGTGAAGGAAATGTGTACATGTAAGTTTCACTGTACAATTGTGACTTGAGTCTTGCCTTTTAATATTCATTTTCTCATAGTATACATGGTGGCTTAAAAACAAGCTACACTATGCTTCACCTGATAATATGAAGAGAGTAAATGATAACTAGGATGCTACGATAAAAAATTAATTAAAAACAAAATTCAAACATGTTCCACTCAACCTGGTGACAATTGAAAATACAACTATCTTTCCGTTGAAAAAATCTATTCTAATATAAATTTGGTTGAAATATGAGCTATTTTCTTATGAAATCCTATTTGTCATTCATCATGCATGAGTTCAAAGTGGCATTTTGAGGGGCATGGTGAATTCAATTATGGATAGTGAGAGGGAATATTGCCTAATATTCACTTTCTTGTGTTTTTTATTTTAAGTGTGAACAGCAGCATTTCAAATGGAACTCCCACTTCCTGGATTCAAAGGGAATCATTACGAGTGTACCGTTATTTGGCGCAATAATGTCACAGCCTTTAAATACTCAGGGGCAGATTTATAAGCCCTGTGCGTCACTTTTGCGCCGCCGTTGCGTCACTTTTGCGCCGCCATTGCGTCACTTTTGTGACGCAGCGGTGGCGCAAAGCCAGCGCCATGCTGCGGCAGATTTACAACATGACGCATCTAGGGAGATGTGTGACGTTGTAAAGCTTGCGCCACATGTGGGCGTACCTTCACAGGGCGGGGCGTTCCGGCGCAGGAACGCCTCCGAAAAGTGGCTGAGTGAAATCTACAAGATTTCACTCAGTCATTTTTCCGGCCATGGTGCGTCAAATCCCTGCGCCTGCTTGAAGCAGGCGTAAGGATTGACGCAGCATTGTACCGATAGGGCACCCCCGAGCTTGCGACGCAACTCCAGCAATATGCCGCCCTTCCGCCATCAGATGCGTCACGCATTTGTTTATCCTTGCGCCACGATGCGCTGCATTGTAAATGCGGCGCATCTATTGTGGCGCAAGGGTAAACTTGCGTGACACATCTTCCCTGGCGCATCCACGCTGATTTGCAGGGATGCGCCAGGGAACATAAATCTGCCCCTCAGGCTGTAAGGTGCCGTGTTTAGCAGGTGAGATACTATCGCCCTTTTCCGAGTGCTGCACTTCGGAATCGTAGATAACGTGGTAATATCAAGCGAATTCAGCCATTCCAAGCCATGAAGCAGGGAATATTGTGTTATTTTCAGCCCAAAGTTCACCACGTATTACCGATTGAAACTTGCACTAGGAACACTGAGAAATTAGTGCAACCCTTGAAATCCCAGTTCGGGCGCAAAACTCGTATTCTACCAAAGGGGGACTACCGGCTCAACTGGAATGTGGGTTTAAGGAGATAGGGAGCCAGATTTCTCATACTTTTGTGTTCAGCTGGAGGGTACAACAGCCGTTGTTTCATTAGATATGGTCATACCCCAATTCATGCTGGTCTAATTTGATTCACAGCCAAGAAGGCCAGTTGTGATTTGTTTCCAAGAGAATGCAGGTAAAGTGTGAGACAGCCTGAAGTAGTATTGCTGTGATATGTCGATGAATAGGTTTGTTTGTGTTTTTTATGATAAAATGTACACCTTATGAAGCATTTTTGGATGTTCCTGGTGTGATGATTTACATTATATAATTGAAAGACCCGAGATATTGATTTTTTTCCCCCCAAAATCATTGAGTTTTTGTTCATTTTTCAATCCAAGAAATGGTGACGGATCACAAAATTATTTTGACTGGCGCAATTTTATGGTTTGATGGTATGTAATAGCGTCGCACCATATTTCCACCTATTTAAGAAACCTCTCAACCCAAATTGGTTTCAGTGGCCGTGCTTTAAATTAGCAATTTCGGTGCTCACTTTATGTGACACGGCCCAGTATATTAAAAGGTGTGCTGTGCATTGATTATATTTCTGATCCTATTTGTTGTATAGGGCATCAGATAAAATAGGCACGACTAAGCCTATAACATGGAGTCCCGTTGTCTGTGGGTACTCCATAGACATTCCCCAAATATTTAACATGATAGTTGCCCGACGGACTACCTGATGGCTGTCCAGAATTACATGGAAATGGAAATGAAGAATTGTAAACAGACTTTCTTATAGCTGATGAACTGAAGAAATGACTGTCTATAGAGGTTATTCCTTTCCTGCAACCTAAATTATGCACCTCCACCACCCCCCCGCTCAGTACCTTCAGACCCTCACGGGTGATTAGCGCGCTCTACAAATAAGTGATTGATTGATTGATTGATTGATTGATTGTATATCTGCCCCGGAGAGCTCAACCCGCTTTCTCACAACGCAAGTGCAGCTATCACACTGAAACAGCCCTTAGCAGCATCTACTATTCTACAGCACTCATCTTTCCTTTTACTTAGCTGCCAGGGCATGCAAAGATACTGGGCCACTTTTGCAACAGTTGTTATGTAGCTTAAATCTCTTACTAAGGCCAAGGCCTTCTTCCTCCTCCCAAAACCCTTCGCCTCCTCAAACTGTTGTATCAGGGGCAAAAACACTGATTCGATTGATCCGTCGCCACACTAGCATGTAAGATACTTAGGTATGAAGGCAAGATGGAACCCAGTTGTCAAGGCCTTTGATTTAAAATGCAGTTTGCTTTCGCCAGTGTTTGCTAACTAACACTAGGGGGCATATTCTTAAGCCCCTATCGCCACTGGAACATCCCTTTTTCTGAAGTTCCCGTGGCGATAGGGTAAGCGCCTTATTCTCAAGGCAGCGTTAACCCACTTAACGTGTCTTTAAGCTACGTTAAGTGGCTTAACACTGCCCTGAAAATAAGGCCTTTTTCACGCTAAATTTCGCGCGAAAGGGGCGTGAAGGGGGTGTTGCGGTGGGCGTTCCACTTCAACACCCATTGTGATTGATGCTGCCACCTATTATCAAGGGTGGCGATAATAGGAAGCAGAGCCGAACTGAAGACCAGAAAAATATCTGTCGGAATCAGGCCCAAAACCCCAAAGTAACTTGAAAAAGGTCAGCTCCTGCAGTACATTCGCCATGAAGTTCATAAAGGGAGACCAGTCAATGTCAAATGCATCCATTTAATTTCCTGGGGAGAAGGTGACCCTCTCGATGTCCAGTATACCACTGAGACTTAACGTCCATATTCTCAAGTGTGGGCTTTTCCTTTTCTTGTCCCCAAGGGGTCAAGATCTTTTTGGTTTGCCATTAGGATGGCTAAAGTCATTAGTTTTCCAAGCGGTCTTTTGTGAGTATTTCCTCTAGAATCTGTAGGCCTAGAAGTATCACGCCCTGGTAGCGTGAAAAATTCAGTCTAAAACTTCATGTCAATTGCCTGAATAACTTCTGTCAAGTATCTACCTAGGTTCCGGCAGCACAAAAGCATATATAATATGCATAAATATAAGTGACCACGTGGCATCAAATCCTCTCCAACTTGTTCCCCCCCATGCTAAATGTCTTTTCCAACAAAATGTTGGGTCCAGGTGCTTTCAGTCGGGCATGGTAAGACGTCTGTCGGATTTCACAAGGATGTTTTACATACACACAGACAAAAATGCACACACGCTTTCTTTCTCTATTTGGAAAGTCCTTAAAAATATTGGTTATTTTACAGAAATATTGTGTTTTGTCTCTTAGTACTCCTACCAAGCCGTATCCCTCTTCCTTTTCACTGCCCCTTGGGCCCCTCTCATGCACCCTGCTTGCCGTATAATCTATTTAAATACTATATGCCAGCCTGATTGTCGGAAAATCGGAAACTTACACCCCCTAATCTTACTGACCAAGCTACGCTCCTGCCCTTGACGTTGAGTATAGACATGCGTACCTTACTTTGTGTTACCTCCCAGTGTTTATCGAGTTTATCCCTGCGTGCCAAGTTCCGCTCCCATCTTGTTTTAGTTCCGGGGTTTGCATAAGGATGAGGGCGTGAAGATTCATTTATACACCCAGGAAATAAAGTGGCTATCATCACCCGTACCTTTAATTCAGTGTTCGAAGACCATGAGGTCTCTAGCTGCTCCCGCCTTGATTGATGGTTGAAGCGCTTAATGTCTCACTTCCAAGTATTTGCAGCACTTGATGTCTGCAAGACCAAAATCTCTTTCTCAACTGTTTCTAGAGAAGAGGGAACTCAGTAGACATCTCTCCAAGCTGAAAGGTGTTCTATCTAAGCCTGCAGTGAATCCTCGGTTGTGGAATGGGAACGTAGTAAAACCCTTTTTGATGCTCAGTTCATTCTGATGTCTAGTGTTACCCTGGGTGTATATGAGGATTTAAGGTCCCAACTCTTGTGTGTTCTCTCTACCTATTAGATAGTCCATAATGATGCCCCCACTAATAAATGGTCCACAGCACACCACTATTTCATCTTCTTGATCTTCCTCTATTTCACTAAAGAACAAGTTACTTACCTTCGGTAACGTATTATCTGGTAAAGACTCTATCTAGCTGCAGATTCATTAACTTTGAATTTCCCAGGCATCAGGTTGGATTCGGAAACTTTTGCGAAGCAATACCCCTTGCACGCACCGTTGGGTGGCTCCATTCAGCTCTACGTGACGTATTCGCGTCAGTTGTGACATCGCAGTACCTATATAGGCGCCACCCAGGCGCGCGGACATTGTTCTTTTCACGCCAGAAGCGCAGACCCACGAAGTAACTGACGCAGTCATGTGCAAAACTAGAGCCCTGAAAGGGGGGTTAACCCTAGCCCTACAATATTAGTTCGCAGAGCGGGGAGGCATGGGAGGGGCTGTAAGGAGTCTGCAGCTAGATAGAGTCTATACCAGATAATGCATCACCAAAGGTAAGTAACTTGTTCATCTGTTAGAGTAACTTGTTCATCTGATCTAGCTGCAAATTCCTTAACTTTGAATTAGATACCCACCATCCCGGTGGTGGGCTGCGGACCGATATCTTAAACTAGAAAGTCCTGCAGGACCGAGCCGGGCAAAGTGCCCATCTCTGCGGACCTGACAGACCAGGCAGCAGTGTTTTGCAAACATGTGCAATGATGCCCACGTTTCCGCGTGACAGATGTCTTGGACTGGCACACCCGAGCCAAGGCCGTAGTCGCAGCCTTTTCCCTGGTGGAATAGGCTCTTAATCCATCAGAGGGCTGCTTTTTTGTCAGGGCATAGCATATCTTAATGCAGAGAATGACCCAGCGAGAGATGGTCCTTTTCTGCACTGCCCTTCCCTTCTTTGCTCACACGTATCCCACAAAGAGTTGGTCGTCCACCCGGAACTCTTTTGTGAGGTCAAGGTAGAACAACAATGATCTTTGTGGGTCCAGTCCGTGGAGACACTCCTCTTCCTTCGAGGGATGCAGGGGAGCAAAAAAGGTGGGCAATGTGATGGATTGACCCAGATGGAAAGGGGTCACAATTGTTATGCAAAAAGGAAGCCCGGGTGCAAAGCACCACTTTATCCAGAAAGGACATTAGATAGGGAGGCAAGCAAGATAATGCCTGCAACTCACTCACCCTCCAGGCCGATGTATTTGCCACTAAGAATGCTGTTTTGATGGTCAACAGCTGAAGTGAAAAATTGTGTAGAGGCTCAAATGGAGTGCACAACAGGTAGGTGAGGACCAAATTAAGGTCCCACTGTGGCATAACAAAGGGTGTGGGTGGAAACAAGTGAGCCAGTCCTTTTAGAAATCTATTTGCAATAGGAGACTTGAAGAAAGAGGGTTGGTCTGTGTTAAAAAGGGTAGACGGACCGGGAGGGTCGGCCGGGGTCAGGAGGAGAGGCCTCCGGGGAGAGCCGTCTCCAGCGATCGTACAGACAAGTAACTTCCCCCCCCACAGACAGATACCACACACGGATAAGGTTCAGTGTTCTTTATAAGCACTTCTTAAGGTACGGTTGAATGGTACAAGGAGGTCTGGACTCAGGGGTCCCCTCGATTCAAGTCTCTCAATGCAGGGTAAGGGGGAACGGGACAGTCTGGTTACCAGTCAGGTAGTTCGGATGAGAGGATGACTAGCTCACAATCCTCGAGCTTGGTGGTTTAGTTGGTACGGGCCGCGGCAGCGCCAGCAGGTCCCGGTCGAGATGGTCGGTACACGGTCCGCGGCAGCGCCAGCAGGTCCCGGAAAGATGGTCGATGTACGGTCCGCGGCAGCGCCAGCAGGTCCCGGTGAGGATGGTCATTACAACGGGCCGCGGCAGCACCAGCAGGTCCCGATGAGGATGGATGTTGCAGAAGGCCGCGGCAGCGCCAGCAGGCAGGACGATGGTTCACAAGAGCGGGCTACGGCAGCGCCAGTAGTCCGTCAAGGCTGAGTTCTCTCGGTGTCTCTCGACTCCAGGATACAACTGCCTTCCTGCTCCGGAGTTGCCCCAGTTATAGGGCAGGCGCTCTTTGATGTCCGGACCCTCGCACTTGGAGGTCGGAGGGCCCGGGATGAAGGTGTCCAGACACCCAGCAGGGGGTGGAGCCGGCGCCTGGGGGAGCTGGAGGCGATCGGCACCTGGCGGGGGAAGAGCTCTTGACACTTCGTCCTCCCATTGACCTGCCAAGTGGTCCGCTCACCTCCCGGGTGGAGGGTGGTGCCGGGATGTCGGGGCCGGTCAGGCCCGGGGTTAGGGTCGGGGCGAGGCCACGCGGCCTCGTGGTGCAGGGCCCAAGATGGCGGCTTGAACCGGCCGGGGGAGCCGGTGGGGCTGGGCCCCGTGATGAGTAGAGGTCCGAGGGCAGAAGATCCGTCGGGAGACGGGGTACAGGTGCTTTTCGTGGGTTATGCCTGGTGGGCCGGAGCTCGGGCCCTGTCGTGCGGGGAGGGAGCAAGCCCTTCGTGTGGCCTGTCCAACATGCGTCCCCCCCAGCTGAAGGCGGGGAGAGTCACCCATCTCCTTGGGGACTCTCTTCGTCGAGGCGGAAAAAGCGGGACAGGCCATCCGCGTTGGCGTGGTCTTGGCCTGGTCGGTGCTCCACAGTGAAGTCCATTCCCTGCAGGGAAATGGACCAGCGCAAGAGTTTTGGGTTCTCCCCCCGCATCTGCATCAGCCACTGCAGGGGTCGATGGTCGGTTTGTACCCGGAAGTGGGTACCGAAGAGATAGGGCCGGAGCTTTTTGAGGGCCCACACCACTGCGAAGGCCTCCCTCTCGATGGTGCTCCAGCGCTGTTCTCGGGCCAGGAGACGTCGACTGATGAAGGCCACCGGCTGGTCATGACCTTCGGGGTTTAACTGAGAAAGGACGGCTCCGATGCCGTGGTCGGAGGCGTCGGTCTGTACCATGAATTCCCGACTGTAATCGGGGGCCTGGAGCACAGGGGCGGTGCATAGAGCGGCCTTCAGCTTCTCGAAGGCCGCTTGACAATCGGGGGTCCAGTTAATCCGCTTCGGCTGGTTCTTGGACGTGAGACCCGTGAGGGGCCCCACGATGCTGCCGTAGTCCTTCACGAACCGCCGGTAGTAGCCGGTGAGCCCCAAGAAGGCTCGGACCTCGGTCTGGGTGACGGGGGGCTGCCAGGACTGGATGGCAGCAATCTTAAGTTGTAGCGGGGCCACCAGCCCGCTTCCCACTTGGTGCCCAAGGTAGGTCACAGACCCTTGGCCAATTTGGCACTTGCCGGCCTTAATTGTGAGGCCGGCCCGCTGGAGGGCCTGTAGGACCTCTTGGAGGTGACGGAGGTGGTCGGGCCAGTGGCGGCTGTATACAGCGATATCGTCCAGGTAGGCAGCGCTGAACTCTTCGAGCCCCGCCAAGACCTGGTTCACGAGGCGTTGAAACGTGGCGGGGGCATTCTTCATGCCGAAGGGCATGACCTTGAATTGGTAGTGGCCATCGGGGGTAGAGAAGGCTGACCGTTCCTGAGCCCTGGGTGTGAGGCCGATCTGCCAGTAGCCCGCTGTTAGGTCGAAGATACTGAGGTAGCGGGCGGCCCCCAGCCGGTCGATCAGCTCGTCTGCTCGGGGGATCGGATGAGCGTCGGTCCGGGTGACAGCGTTCAAGCCCCGGTAGTCGACGCAGAATCTCAGTTCAGGTGCGGTGCCGGGGGCAGCGGCTTTGGGGACCAATACAACCGGACTGGCCCAGGGACTGTCCGAGGGCTCGATGACCCCGATTGTGAGCATCTTGGCCACTTCCTCCTGTATGCAGGCCCGTACCCGATCTGGTACGCGGTAGGCCCGGTGTCGGACAGGGGGACTGTCCCCGGTGTCCACGTCGTGCAAACACCAAGGGGTGACCCCGGGGGTGAGGGAGAACAGGGTAGCGAACTGCAGCAGGAGGTTCCGGCAGCCCTGGCGTTGCTCCGAAGTGAGGGCGTCAGAGAGCCGGACCCCGTCCATGGAGCCGTCATTCTCCTGAGTCTTCAGAAGATCCGGGAGGGGTTCGGAGTCTTCCTCTGCCCCACTGTCCGTAGCCATCAGGAGGCTGAGTTCTGAGCGCACAAAGTGTGGTTTGAGTCGGTTGGTGTGGAGGACCCGAAGGGGGTTCCGGGAGGTCCCCAGGTCGATGAGGTAAGTGACGGGGCTTTTGCGCTCGACCACTTTGAAGGGCCCCGTCCACTTATCTTGCAAGGCACATGGTTCGGTGGGGGACATCACCCATACTTGTTGTCCCGGCTCGAACTCAACGGAGGAGGCATTGTGATCATACCACCTCTTCATGTCCTCCTGGCTGGCCTCGAGGTTCGCCTTGGCCATCTCTCTGAAGCGCCGGGTCTGATTGCGTAGGGCCAGGAGGTATTTGAAGACGTCTGGAGGGGTCTTTAGGGGGGCCATCTCCCAACCTTCTTTTACTAGGCTGAGGGGCCCTCGCACAGGGTGCCCGTACAGGAGTTCGAAAGGGCTAAAACCGAGGGACTTCTGGGGAACTTCTCGGTAGGCGAAGAGGAGGCACGGGAGTAGTACATCCCACTGGCGACGGAGGGGCTCTTCCAATCCCCCAATCATCCCCTTGAGAGTGCGGTTAAAACGCTCCACTAGTCCGTTCCCTTGGGGGTGATAGGGGGTCGTGAATCTGTAGGTGACCCCGCATTGTTGCCAGAGCGACTTCATGTATTTGGATATAAAGTTCGTGCCTCGGTCGCTGACGACTTCTCGGGGGAAGCCTACCCGGGAGAAGATCCCCATTAGGGCCCGGCCAACCACCGGAGCTGTCACGGTCCGTAGGGGCACCGCCTCGGGGTAGCGGGTGGCATGGTCCACCAGTACTAAGATGAACCTGTGTCCTTGTGCCGTGCGGGGGTCCAGAGGCCCCACAATGTCTATCCCCACCCTCTCGAACGGGGTGGTGACCACAGGGAAGGGTTGCAGAGGGGCTTTCAGCTTCCGACCACTCTTCCCGCTGGCTTGGCATGTGGGGCAAGATCGGCAGTGGTTCAGGACGTCGTTCCTCATTTTCGGCCAGAAAAAGTGGGTCACTAGGCGGCTGTACGTTTTGTCCTGGCCCAGGTGTCCAGCCAGGGGGACATCGTGGGCCAGGTTGAGCAGAAAGTCTCTGAAGCGGAGAGGTACCACCAGTACTCGACCGGCCCCCAGCTCGGCGATTCTTTGCTCGCTGTATAGCAGGTCGTTATCCCAGTAGACCCAGTGAGTTCCGGTGGAGTCCCCTGCGTTCTGGGCGCTGGCTTGTTGGCGGAGTCCCTCGAGGGAGGGACAGGTCTTTTGTTCCTGGCGGAACTGTTCTTGGGTGGGCCCCCCTGCTTGATGCCACTGAGCCAGGTCAGGAAGGTTCTGGGGTTGCGCGTCCCCTTCGGTCGTCGGGTCTGGGAGGCTGGCCTCGTCGTTGTCTTCTACTGGGGCGACCGGGGGCGGAGGTGCTGGCCATTCTGGTTCTTCTGATCGGGGGACGGCACGGGCGGCCATGGACCGGGTGGTTATGCAGGCCCAGTCCGGGAGGCCCAGCATCCCCAGGTGCTCTCTTCTCTCAACGGTGGCCCACGGGGAACTCTCAAGGTCATTCCCCAGGAGGCAGTCCACGGGGGCATCGTCCCGGACCGTCACCTTCAACAGGCCGGAGACCCCTCCCCATTCGAACGGGACGCAGGCCATTTGACACATACTCTCAGAGTTGTCTGCCGAGCGGACGGGGCAGAGAATGTTCGGCAGGATCTGCTCGGGCTTCACCAGGTGACAGCGGACGGCCGTCACACTGGCGCCTGTGTCACGCAAGGCCTCGGCTCGCTGTCCATTAATGGTCACCCACTGACCGTATTTCCTGGTGTTAGCGGGGAGGGGGGCCCGTGGGACCATGTCTCTTCCCCCTAAGCACGCCAGGACCATGGCGGCCGGTTCCCACTCTTGCTGGGCCGGCTCATACTCTTCTGGTTCCCCCGATAATCGCTCTTCCCCCAGGGCGGCGGCAGCTACCTGGCGGGGCTTGGGTGTTTGGTTCTGCGGGCAGCTCGGGTCATTGGCGTAGTGGCCGACTCGCTGGCATCGGTGGCACGTGACGTTGGCTCGGAACCCAGGACGCCACGGGGGGTTGCCCCGGCCGGCCGGAGGCGGGGTGCTGGCCACGGGTGTTGCTGGCAAGGCGTCTCTCCCTCGCCCCTGGCCCCCTCCTCCTCCCCGAGGACGGTGCTGGCCTGGGTTGCTTCTGTTCTGTTCGTGTGGCCCCCTCCGGCCCACCCGGGTGCTTTCCCATCGGTCAGCTTCGGCGGCGAGCTGCCGGGGGTCAGTTAGCTTACTGTCGAGGAGGTGCTGCCTGAGCTCGACGAAACAGTTGTTCGACAGGTGCTCCCATACCATAAGGTTAAAGAGTTGTTCGTAGGTGGAGACATGGCTCCCCTTGATCCAACCCTCGAAGGCCCGGCTAAAATAGTTCACGTATTCTACCCAAGTTGTACCTGGGATCCGGGTGCAATCTCTGAACCTCTGGCGGTACATCTCGGGTGTGAGGCCGTAGCGGGTGAGGAGGGCAGCCTTCATGTGGTCGTAGGACGACATTTGGTGATCTGGGAGCTGCAGTAGGGCATCGCGACCCTCGTTGACAAACCTCCCCCAAAGTCCGGCTCCCCAATCACTCCGGTCGATCCGGTGGGAGGTCATGGCGATCTCGTAGGCTTTAAACCACTGTTGTATGTCGTCTTCTCGGACATACTCGCGGACAACATCCTTGGGGATGTGGACTTTTTTCTCGATTGGCCCCGGGGTGTGTGGTCGCTCAGGCACCCCCAGTTCTTTATTCTGTTTCCGAAGTTCTATCTCCGCTAGTTGGCGCTCGTGCTCGAGCGTTATTTTTTTCTCCTCCAGCTCTCTCTGTCTCTGCTTCTCTTCTCGTTCTTCTCGGAGCCGCATATGCTCGAGGTTGAGTTTCTGTTCAGCTAACTTGAGTTCCCCATCCATCTTGAGTCGTGCCATTTCCAACTCGTGCAATCTGGTTCTTTCTCTTTCTCGGATCTCCTCCTGCGAGAGGCCCGTTCCCCGCTCCTCGGGAGCCGTGGCGTTCCCCTCTGGTGTGATGCTGCTTTGGTCGGAGGGTCCGGCGACCCCAGTTTCTGTCCACGACTCTAGGGCGTGCTTTAGATCATCCTTGGTACTCAGGCCGGTGGTAGCAATGCCAAGTTCTATGCAGAATTGTCTCAGTTCGCGGTGGTTGTATTCTTCCAACTTATCCATTTGGAATTTCTCGGTGGAGCTGCTATCTTTGGCTGACATCGTGTTTTTGTCGTGGGGTGAGCTACTCTCTGTACGATTACGCGTTGATTCGGATCGCGCCGCTGGCCACCAATGTTAGAAAGGGTAGACGGACCGGGAGGGTCGGCCGGGGTCAGGAGGAGAGGCCTCCGGGGAGAGCCGTCTCCAGCGATCGTACAGACAAGTAACTTCCCCCCCACAGACAGATACCACACACGGATAAGGTTCAGTGTTCTTTATAAGCACTTCTTAAGGTACGGTTGAATGGTACAAGGAGGTCTGGACTCAGGGGTCCCCTCGATTCAAGTCTCTCAATGCAGGGTAAGGGGGAACGGGACAGTCTGGTTACCAGTCAGGTAGTTCGGATGAGAGGATGACTAGCTCACAATCCTCGAGCTTGGTGGTTTAGTTGGTACGGGCCGCGGCAGCGCCAGCAGGTCCCGGTCGAGATGGTCGGTACACGGTCCGCGGCAGCGCCAGCAGGTCCCGGAAAGATGGTCGATGTACGGTCCGCGGCAGCGCCAGCAGGTCCCGGTGAGGATGGTCGTTACAACGGGCCGCGGCAGCGCCAGCAGGTCCCGACGAGGATGGATGTTGCAGAAGGCCGCGGCAGCGCCAGCAGGCAGGACGATGGTTCACAAGAGCGGGCTACGGCAGCGCCAGTAGTCCGTCAAGGCTGAGTTCTCTCGGTGTCTCTCGACTCCAGGATACAACTGCCTTCCTGCTCCGGAGTTGCCCCAGTTATAGGGCAGGCGCTCTTTGATGTCCGGACCCTCGCACTTGGAGGTCGGAGGGCCCGGGATGAAGGTGTCCAGACACCCAGCAGGGGGTGGAGCCGGCGCCTGGGGGAGCTGGAGGCGATCGGCACCTGGCGGGGGAAGAGCTCTTGACACTTCGTCCTCTCATTGACCTGCCAAGTGGTCCGCTCACCTCCCGGGTGGAGGGTGGTGCCGGGATGTCGGGGCCGGTCAGGCCCGGGGTTAGGGTCGGGGCGAGGCCACGCGGCCTCGTGGTGCAGGGCCCAAGATGGCGGCTTGAACCGGCCGGGGGAGCCGGTGGGGCTGGGCCCCGTGATGAGTAGAGGTCCGAGGGCAGAAGATCCGTCGGGAGACGGGGTACAGGTGCTTTTCGTGGGTTATGCCTGGTGGGCCGGAGCTCGGGCCCTGTCGTGCGGGGAGGGAGCAAGCCCTTCGTGTGGCCTGTCCAACAGTCTGGCAGCTGCAAAAACAGAGCAGAGAGATATCCCTTGAGAGTTCCCAAAGCAGAGCCCTGTTGGGCAAGGGTTAGAATGAACAGAAGGACAGTAGAAAGAGAAGCAGATAGAGGGTCAATAGACCTCGCTATACAGTATAATACAAATCTATACCAACGACAGACAAATACCGTCTTAGTGGAGGGCTGCCTGGCTGCCAGAATAACATTACAAACTTCAGGAGGAAGGTCAAAAGCTATCAACTGCCGCCACTCAATCTCCACACATGGAGTCGCAGATTTGATAGGTTTGGGTGGAGGACCCTTCCCTGCTGCTGCAACAGAAGATCCTCCCGAAGGAGCAGCTTCATTGGGGGATCGATGCTCGCTTTCAAAAGCTCTGGATACCAGACTCTCTTTTGCCCAACCTTAGCCACAAGGATGACTTGGACCCGGTCGGTCCTGATCTTCTTCAGAACCCTGGGCAGAAGTGGTATGGGTGGAAAGGCGTACAGCAGGCCTAAGCTCCACTCACGATGAAAGGCATCACCCGAGCGATAGCCTCCTTTGAAACTCCAGCGCGCAGTATTGCTGACACTGCGCGTTCTCTTCAGAGGCAAACAAATCTAACCAAGGTTCTCCCCAATGTTGAAAGAGACCTTGCACCACCTCCGGCTGAGATGCCATTCGTGATCCGCTAGGCATCGATAGCTGAGTTCGTCCGCCCTGGCGTGCTAAGAACCTGCCAGGTGTTGAACCATCAGGGTTATGCCCTGCTGTTCCAGCTATGTCCAGATACGCAAGGCTTCTCGACAAAGACTCCATGACCCCACCCCGCCCTGCTTGTTGCAGTACCACATGGCGGTGGTGTTGTCTGTGAACACCTGCATTAATTTACCCTTGATAGGGGGAAGAAATGCCTTCAATGCCAATTGAATCGCTTGGAACTTCAACAAATTTATGTTAAGTCCCGACTCTGCTGCTCTCCCAGATGGCCGCTCAATCCCTGAAGTGACACATCTATCACTACTGTGTATTCTGGTTGGGGAAGGGAGAGGGGTCTGCCGTTGTACGTCAACCACCACTGTAGATCTCTTGCAGTTCCTTCTTAGATCTTGACTGTGTCAGTGAGATTTCCTCAATGCTGCGCCCACTGGAAATTCAGGTCCTACTGCAAAGCCCATATACACCACCTGGCATGCTTTCCCAACAGGATGTAGGAGGCCATGAGGCCCAAGAGCCAGGATAGATGCCGAAACATCGGAATCATAGCCTGAATATCCTGGGCTCGATGCTCGGGAGGATAGGCCCGAAATTACACTGTGTCCGGAAGTGCTCCGATGAAAGGGAGCGTCTGAGAAGGAGTCAGGTGTGACTTTGGCACGTTAATAGAGAACCCCTGTGAATGCAGGAGGTCAGCCATAGTCTGAAGGTGGGAGACGACTGCCTGGGGCGAAGACGACTTCAACAGCTAGTTGTCGAGGTAGGGGAAGACTGGCGCTCCTAACCTGCAGAGAAGAGCTGCGACCACCGCCATCACCTTAGTGAACACCCGAGGGGCACTGGTAAGGCCAAAGGGGAGCACGCTAAAATGGAAGTGCTCTCGGCCTACCTTGAACTACAAGTAATGCCTGTGGCCCACCAAGATGGGGATGTCAAAATACGCAACCTGCAGGTCCAAAGCTACAATCCAGTTTCCTTCGTCTAAGGCAGACAATACCTGAGCTAGAGTAAGCAAAATGAACTTCTCCTTCCTGAGGTAGAAATTGAAGGTCAGAAGATCTAAAATGGGCTGCAACGCTTTGTTCTTCTCAGAACCAGAAAGTAGTGGGAATAACAACCACTGCCTACTTCTGAAACCGGGACCCTTTATATAGCTCCTTTGGCCAAGAGAGCTGTAACTATCTCCTGGATCAATTTTAGATGATCCTCCATCAGCTGTTCCTGATTTGGCAGAATGGAAGGATGAAAAGAAAGGAAAGGGAGAGAGTAGCCATCCTGAATGATCTACAAGACCCAATTGTCCGATGGTATGGATCTCTATTGGGGGAGATGGTGACGAATTCTCCTGCCAACTGGCGTAGTGTGGTTTTGCAGACTCTGACTAGGAGTGCTTGGAGGGTGCGGCTGCCGGGGCAAGGATGGCCAAAGACTTCTGACCTCCATTCCTGGATTGGAATGCACCACGTCCACATCCTTGCTCGGTTTGTGCAGTCTGTGCAGGAAGGGGGCTGAGATTGGGCCGACGCGGCTGGAAACCCATTCCATTGCTACATAAGGGGCGAAAAGAAGGCTGGCCGCTAGGAGTAGAGGAGAGGCCCAAGGATCTGTCTGTGGCTCGAGAGTCCTTGAACCTGATCAGGGCCAAATCTGCTGGACGATGACGGCATGCAACCGTCCTGTTCACAGGGGCCCCTGTGCTAGGCTTGGATCACATGCCTAGGAGGAAATCTGTAAGTGCCTCATTAAAGGGCAAAAGGGGTTCAGAAGTGGAAGCTCCAGGTTGAAGCACTTCGGTCAGGAGGTTAGTCCTGAACTGCACTGAGGGTAGTGCTAGTCCAAGGATCTCAGCTGCCCTTTTTATCAACATGGCATAGGATGCCCCCTCCTCCATAGCCACTGTTGGCAGAGAGAGCATGCCAGTAGCTGGAGAAGTGTCCAGTCCACTGGCTTCCACAAGTTCTCCATACCAGTCCAACTGCTCCGCAGAGTCTTCCTGATGTACCACAGAGGCCATAGACTCCTCCCATTCCTCTCCTGAGCCTAGCACACCCTCAAAGTGCTCAGGCTACAACATAGAACCCCTGGGTTAAATCAATGTCGGAATAGGAATTGAGCGACGTCATTCCGACTTCGTGTCATTGGGAATGAGGATGGGCCTGGACTGCCGATGGGTGCAGGCGGTGCTGCAGGCACCGTCTTTGAATCCGTCTTCGGAGGAGGTCGCGTTGGCACGACCGCCGCCAACCCAGATCGGATCCATGAGACCCCACCGGCGCCGTGGCCGGAGGTGGCGGCGTCGAACCCAATGGGACCTTTTCCGATGCCATGGGGCCTGAGGGTTCACCAGCGGGGTAGGCCCACTCAAATACGTGGCACATAGCCTCGCAAAATTCTTTTATCTGAGTGGGGGTCATTCCGGCTGCCAGAAAGGATGGAGGTGCAAAGTAAACCCAGACTCTGGCTCCGCAGAACCGTGCCTCGAGTGTCGGTGCTCCTTACCTCCCTCGTCGACGGACAACAGCCGAGGTGAAGATGAAGTCCACTTGGACTTCTTCTTATGCCTCTTCCCTGAGTGCCCTGAGGACCTCGAGTGGGATTAAGAGATCTTCTCTTCCTTGATCAGGACAGGGACCTCCACGTAGTCTCGGTCGACAGTTTAGACTGTCGTGCCGCTAGGAGCTTCATCGCCTGCTCCCTCAAGGCCTTCGGAGCCATGGCCCAGCAGCCCAAGCATGACTTCAAGTCATGGTCGCACTCGAGACACCAGAGACAGATGACGTAAGGGTCGTAACCGTCATCATGCGTGGCAGGCACCTTCCTCGAAGTCATCCCTCACACACGAAGTTGGACAAATCTAACAAATTCGACAAAAGTCAAGAAAACACCTGTCAAAATGCGATAGAGGGGTCCGGAATGGTATTACATGACACATGTACAATAGCTAGGGGAGGAACCATATCTAGAGGGGGACTATTCTGCTTAGCCAGGAGTAGTTGCCATGTGCTGTCTCTATAAGACCTTCATCTTGTACAAGAGTGGGAAGTAATTTCTGGTGTTCCTTAAGCTGTGAATGCTGCAATGTGCAGACTCAAGTATGTGATTGCCCTTGTATGCCAGGAGGCTAGCAGGAGCACAAGGAAATATCATTGCCTTGGAGACATTTATTTTTAAGCTTGAAACCTTTAATTATAGGGCCAGCTCATCAATCAAGATGAGTATAGAGCAAGGCGTACCTATGAGAGTTACTCTAATGTCAGCTGCAAACATGGTTCATTTAAAGGAGGCAGGTCCTATGTGAACACCTTGATCTACCCATGGTTCCTAACATAGTTGGCAAAGGGTTCCAGGGTTAAGCGGAACAGGAGAGGGGACAGGGGGCAGCCCTGCTATATGTGTCTTCTAACTGTGTAACTAGTGGTTGTTCAGTTTTCATGTGCTCCTCTAACCTCTAACCATCTGTCTTGGTTTGCATTAGTGTCGTAGGTCTGGGGGCATGATCTGGGAGACCTATATCGCCAATCAATGAGCCCCAACCCTCAGTAGTAAGTTGGATGCAATTAGAAAGTGATACAGGAGGGTGTAGGAGTTGTGGAATGCCAAGGAGAAAGTGCATTGTGTCTCCCCTTCAGGCTACACTCTCAAATTTTTAGCTAGGCCCACAGTGTTGAGACATTCCTTTTACGGCTGAGCTATTGCACTACTGCTTCCAAATCTTTGTTGTAAATGTTTTTTTATGTCATCTATGACAAAGTTAAAGTCTCCACTGAAGATAACCCCTCCTTCTGATAAGGAAAAAATGCCTAACATTGCTGATTTTAGGAAACACTCCTGACTCATTTGAAGCATAGAGTGACATTCCTGTATAGGTGGTTAAACCTAGTATCATCACTATACTGAGAATTCTACCAGCTGGCTCAGCCATCACCCTCTGGACCATGACCCAAAAGCTATTAGCACAATACCGGAGGAGGCCGGCGGAGCTGCGGGAAAAGCAGCAAACCTTGCCTGGTTCATGCCGATATTTTCACTGCCGCCACCGCCAGGAGTCATAAGGGGGCCAACAACGTCCATAGCAGCAGCAGCGGAATTAAATCACCGCGTCGCCGCCCCGGGACTCAATCTCCCGGCAGCCCCAGCGGCGGCGCGTACAGCTGACGCGCTGTGAGCGCCAGGTGACACCTACAAAGACCGGGGAGGCCCGCATCGCGGGACGCGCACGGGACGCGCCGGGCGAAGCCCGGGCAAAGGGCGGGCCGTCTGTGGCCGTCCGGGGCAGGACGCGGCTGGGCTGGGCCACACCACTTGGTCGGACCTATGAATTCGTATGCCTAGCTGTGATTAGTAAGTGACTTTGAGGACTTGGTTTATACCCATGTTACTGCCCCTGTTTTATTCGTAACGTTTCCTTTGTTGTCATAAATATGGGCAAATCCAAACCTGCCCCTGTACATAATGTCTCGCAATCTAATAGTACTGTTCATACTTCCATTCCCAGTTTGACAGCCATTGACCGGATGCTGCAAAAGACTATTGGGGTGGTTTCTTCAGCCATTGAAAGTACTGAGAGGCGCTTGTCGCTTCCTGCTGGTACGCTTCCTCCTCTCACCACTAATAGCGTCTCGCTGCTAACATCTAATCTACAGGAGTCGTTATTAATTCCATCTTTTATTGAGCTCCCTGAAGTTCGCTCCTTGCAAATATCGGGGGACAATTCAAAATCTCTCCCGCTGGCACACTCAGAGCTCGTTCCCGCGGAATCCAGGTTATCTTTGATCCCTGCTATTTTTCCTAGCGAACAACTTTCTGACCATTCTTTTGAGAACTCTATGGCTGATATGGGAGTTGTACCACCTACAAGTCCTATTGTAATTTCTGGCTGTGAACAGACTACCAATAATGACTCGTCACGTATGACAACTAGGGGGTTAAAAGCGAAACGGAAGCAAAATCATTGTACCAAGGAAGGGAAATCTATAACTAATACAAAGGGGAAGGGTTCCCTTAAACCACGCAACACTACTAGTAAACCTATAGAAAAAGTGAAAAAGGTCACCAACAACACATTAGCTACCCCCCATACTACTAATACTAGTGACCCACTAATGGGGGAAGGTTTCTGGGTGAAAATGGAGAATTTGATAATGTCTTTTGTGGAACCCATTATGGTGAAATTGTCAAATATTGACGGTAGGATTACCCACATAGAGGGATTAACTAAGGCAGAACTACCCCCGAACCGGCCAAATGATCCTGTATTTCTTGATCAGTTGCCCGTGGCGAAAGGTAACCTTCCTATTATCCCACAGCCGGAAGAAATTTGTGTACAGCAGGCTTCTGTCAGATTGGAAGTCTCCAATACGACGGGACAACAGATATTGGGACCTTCACCAGCTGTGCAAAACAATCTTCCATCTGTTTTAGGGGTAGATGTTGATGCTAGGGAGACCGCTTTTATTCCGACACCCAGGCTCCCAACCATAAATTTGCCCCCAGAAGCTCTAGCATATACTGTGGTGCTAGTTAATGTCCCTCCCCTTCCCCTTAATGTTCAAGAGCATTGGTCAAATTTGAGAAATAAAGCCCTATATTTCTTATCAGTTAAATTTGGGTCAAATGGTGCATTATTCTCCAATTTCAAGATGGCCAGAAGAGTTGGTTGGATTGGTTCATCTACCAAAACATTCAGAGGGGATTGTGTGATACTTTCATTCCGGTCACCCCCTCTGGTTAATGACATCATGGGGAGATGTTATTCTGCCCAACTTCTTACTGACCACGTAAATATTGTCCCACTTGCTTATTTTTACTCTTCTCCATGGTAGGAAAGGATGCAAGGTTTTCGTCCTTTATTCCCTAACCAGGGGTACCTTGAGGAAGGGAGATTTGCTGTCCCAACTTCTAACCGATTTGATATTCTCAGTGGTTTGGATAATAATGATTGACAGCAAACAAGTGTTCCACCTAGCATTTGGATATCTGTATCGACCACTATCCCGCTTCCTGACCCCCTGGTTCCTATTAATGGCGAAATTAGTATAGTTAGCTCATGTCCTGGAACTGATGGTATATTGAATAAGGAGGAAATGCCGGCTGATTGTATCGATGATATGAGAGGGAATGGTTTATCTCCTCTGAGGACAGATCTCATTTTAGATCCTATCTTGGATCCTTCTATTTGTCCTGTGAGTAACTTTGTGGTTTGCAATATGTGTTCTTGGAACATTGCTGGTATTAAATCTAAAATTGATAACCCTTTGTGGCAAAATTTTATATACCAGCAAGAACTTATTTGCCTCCAAGAAACATGGTCAGAGGACCCAGTTCATATCAACGGGTTCATAACATTCCATACTCCAGCAGTGAACTCTGCACATGGCAGAGCTAAAGGAGGCTTGACAACCTATGTATCCAATAACCTGCTTTTATTAAAGATATTGGAGCCAGCTAAAGATCCCTATTTCCAACTTTTTTTTTTTTTTTTTTTGAAAAACCTTTACTACAATTTCAGAGACATACAAGTATGGGCCTACAACCAACAGGCCAGCCGCTAATGCACACTATAAGCATAGACACATCTTAACAGCCACATCGGTGAAGCAATAAGAGAGGTACTGGAGTGCTAATCAACTCAGCCAGCCGCAGCCGCAGTCCATAGACAAACAAAGAGAGGTTTCATATTTTTAAAGAAAACGAAAAACATCATACACACAAGGCAGAGGAGGTCAATAGTAGTAACATGTGCTCCCCGTATCGAAGGGGTAAACAAACCCAGGGAGAAAGAGGGGGGGGGGGCAGGCAGAAGAAACCAAATGCACATGTCGCAGGAGCATAGAGGAATGCGCGGGCTAGGGAGACAGAGCAGCATCCATCTCTCGCATCTGGGGCGGGGCGCAAATATCTCCACGATAGGAGTTCCAGGGACCCCACACCTTAATCCACTTCCCAGGCTTGCCTCTCGCCACATACACCATTTTCTCTCTGAACATACACCAGTCCATGTGTTCCTTCCACGCTGAGACCGTTGGTGGCCTCTGGGTGCCCCACAGTTGTGCAATGTCACGCTTCGCTACCATATAGCCCAGAGTCACCCACTGCGTCTGCATAACATTGTAATCAGTCGGCTCCCAGACATTCAGCAAACATCTCCGTGCCTCCGGCAACAAGGCAACATGCGTGACTTCTTCTAACACTGCATGCACTCTACACCAAAACCGAGTCACTTCCGGACATTCCCACAGGATATGGAGGAAAGTCCCCAGTAGTCCACAGCCTCGCTTACACAAACCATCCACCGAATACCCCATACGCATCAAACCAGGCCCCGTGACGTACACTCTATGAAGTATCTTAAGCTGGAAGAAACGCAAACGGGCCGGGATAGCCACCTCCTTCGGGGAGGCCACCGCTGACACCCAATCCTTGTCGTCAAGTTCCAAGCCGTCAGCAGTCCATGTCTCTCGCAATGAGGTGAGCAAACCCATTCGATCATTGATAAGCTTCTTATAAATCAGCTAAATGGTGCTATCCGGCACATAGCCGTCCAATACTCTATCTCCCAACGGGGAGGACTCCGGAATAGCCGCAACGTCCGGGAATGCAGAAGACAAAGCGTGATGAACCTGAGCGTACCGAAAGTATTCCCTATCGTTCAACTGATATTCGGTTTTAAGCATGTCGAACGTCTTAAATTTCCCTTTCGTCCAGAGATCCCCTACCTTGCTGATACCAATCATATCCCATTTCTCGAAGCCTTTCGTATTACACAGATAGCCCAAACGCCGGGAAGCGTACAATGGCGTTGCCCGAGTCAAGCGATCCCTCCACCCCATCGCCGCATTGGCTGCATGCCACACCTGCACCGCGACCCGCGTCGGGCCTGTCAATCGCGCATCAAGGGACCCCGAGTATAGTGCTAGATTATAATCCCCGCTTGGCAATAGCAATTTGTCCATCTCAAAAGCCGGGTTCAAAGCAGGCCCATACATCCCGTGATTGACAGCAGCCAACTGGGAGGCCCAATAATATCATTTAATATCAGGGAGAGCGACCCCCCCATCGTACCACGGTAGGGTTAGTTTGGCGAGAGCGATCCGTGGCCGCCCATCCCAAAACAATCGACGCTGAAGACACTCCACCTCCCGAAAATAGCGGGCCGGCACTACATCCACAGTGTTCTGTAGGGCGTACAAAAAGTGTGGCAGCGACATCATTTTGAACAACGCCGCCCGGCCGAGCGGCGAGAGCGGCAGCCGCCGCCAACCCGCCACATCCGCCCTTAGGCGCTGAAGGGAGGGAGAAGATTCCGCTCATACCGGGCCACCGGGTCTAGGGTTATAAAGATTCCCAAATACTTAAACCCCGACTGCGCAACCTGTGCCAGTGGGTTATCATAAAGCAATTTCACCCAACCGATGAACCCCGGGCCGAACCCAAACTTCGCCAATGCTGCCCAAATATACGGCCATTCCAAGGTGTCAAACGCCATGGTAGCGTCCAGGGACGCCAAAATGGCCGGCTCACGCATGAATGGCGCTCTAGCGAGGACGCCATGCAGTCGCCGCAGGTTCAAAGCGGTATTGCGGTGGGGTATAAAACCGGATTGATCCTGATGGATCAGGTCGCCCACGACCCGGATCAGGCGATTGGCCAGTACCTTGGCAAGGATTTTGGGCTCCGCGTTCAACAAAGAGATAGGCCTGTAAGAAGTACACCGATCCCGCGGCTTCCCTTCCTTATGGATAACAACAATAGTAGCAAGACCTTGGTCAGGGGGAGGGAGCCCGCTGCCTGTGCCTCGAGGAACATGTCCCGGAGATACGGCGCAATCCTATCTGGGCGCAACTTATATAATTCGATGGGAAGGCCATTAGGACCCATGGCCTTGCCAGAAGCAATAGAGCGAATGGCCAGAGCAATCTCATCCGGCGACGGGGCAGCGTCCATCAGTAATTTATCCTCATCAGATAGAGATGGCAAAGCGATGTCTTTAAGCAGCAGGCGAGAGTCTTCCTCCGATCGTTCAGAGACCGGAGAGTAAACCCCATGAAAATACTCTGCAAAGCAATCAACAATATCACCGGGGTCCGTCACACACACCATCCACCCTCTCAACAACCGGCACCACTCGACTCGCTCTCTCCTTCTTATCCAACCAGGCAATCAACTTCCCCGCCTTATCACCCATATCGTACAAACGCCCCTGTTGCTCCCTGCTCATACTCTTGTAAGATTCAGTAACCAGCGCCTTGTAGTCGGCCTGTTTAAGCCCCAGCACATGCAGTCTGTCATCCGTAACACCTTGCTCCAAATCGATCTCCAACTCGGTGATCTCATTTTCTAGTCGAACCACCTCTTTCGCCTCGCATTTTTTGGTATGGGAGATGAGAGACAGGGCCTGGCCCCGGAGCACCGTCTTAAAGGCCTCCCAAAGGGAGACGGCGGAAGACACCGACCCCACGTTGTCGTTAAAATAGTGTTCCAGGGACCCAACCAGGTTTTCGTAGGTACCAGGGGTTGATCAGCGCCACCCTCCCCACCGCCCCCATGGCGATATCTAAGTGTAGCAAAAGAGGGGAGTGATCAGAAATACCGCGGGCCGAGTGTCGCCGCTCCCCAATCATCCCAGCTTGGGCCGCAGGCACTAGCATATAGTCAAGCCTCGAAAGACTACCGTGGGCCCCGGATTGGAAAGTATATTGTGCTTGTCCAGGGTGTTTCAACCGCCAACAATCTATCAGTCCCAGGGTATCCAGAAAGCCCCCCAGCCAGTTTTGGGCCCGAGGGAGGTCTCTAGGGGGGTGTCGATCTTCAACTCCGGAAACCACTGCGTTAAAATCCCCCCCAAGACCAAAACCCCCCCCGGAAGCCCAAGTAGCAGGCGCCCCAAATCAGCAAAGGTGGCCGTCTGCAGGCCCGGCGGCACGTAGACAGCAACCAGCGAAATCAACTTACCCTCCCATCTCCCCACCAGCGCAGTGTAGCGCCCTCTGTCGTTGTGGAGCACCTCATCCACCTCCAACGGGAGAGAGGTCCTAACTAAAATGCCCACTCCCCTCGAGCCAGAGGTGAAACCAGAATGGGCCAGAAGGCGATATCCCCACCTGTTCATGGCATGGAAAGAGTTCCCTATAAGGTGCGTCTCCTGCAGAAACACAATGTCAGGTGAAATACGTTTCAAGAACTGCAGGACCACCCCCCGCTTTATCCTGTCCCCCAGCCCATTCACATTCCATGATAGAAGTCTCAACCCCTTACCCCCCATCCCCCCAGCACAAAATATCCCCCTCCCGGAGAGCACAGTCATAATAACACAACAGAAAACATTACCCCGCCTTGTGATGCAAACAAACAAACCCCAACCCCACCCCATCAACCCCAACAAACCTCCCCCCTCCCTGCACCCCTGCATGAGCCCAAACAGCCCCCCCAATGTGCAGTGTGCCTGTCGCCCCAATATGAAACTCACTACAAAGAAGACCGAAAAAAAGAAAAACCCCAGAAGGAGGAAAGGGCCCCAGCAAGCCCCCCGCAACCTCCAAATACCAAAGGGCAAAGTGTTACAAACTGGAGTCCAGTGCAGCCACAGGTGCAAAACGTTACCAGTCCGGTCCATAGCCAGGATCCCAGTTCTATTCCTACTCCGTCGAGCACTCTCCGTTTTCCGCCATCCGACCTTCCCGACCTCGACCCCTAGGTAGAGCATCCAGCCATTCTCCAACCGCCTCCGGCCGGTCAAAGAAATGCGAGCGACCCTCTAACTCAACCCGCAGCCTAGCCGGGAATAGCATCGCATATTTCAGCACCATGTCCCTCAAGCGCCGTTTGATGGCCAAAAAACCCGACCGTTGCTTTTGAACCGCTTGCGTGAAGTCTGGGTAAAAGCTAACATTAGAGTTCTCAAACTGTAATGGCCCAGCCACCCTCGATGCCTGAAGGATAGCATCTCTATCCCGAAAATTAAAAAGTCGGGCAATGATAGGCCGCGGGGGAGCACCCACCTTGGGCGCACCACCCGGAATCCTGTGGGCCCGTTCCACAGCGAAGAACTTGCTCAGTCCCTTGGGTGCTAGATGAGTCACCACTAGATCCTCCACAAAAAGATCCGCAGCAGACTCCTCCGATCGTTCGGGCACCCCAATAATACGGACATTATTCCGCCTGGCCCTGCTTTCGGAATCCTCAAGGCGACGATCAGTCAGATCTCTGGCGAGCCGCAACCTTCGCACCTCCGTCTGCAAAGCGGCCACATCCACGGTTAGGCTCGACGCCGCTTGAGTCAATGAGTCCACCCGGTCATTTGTTTTGGACAGGTCCGCTCTGACCAAATTCACACCAATCAACACCGAGTCCAATTTATTAGCCTGGGTATCAAATTGCTGGTTCACAGTCGCCTTCATCTCCTCAATGGCCCCCATGACATCCAGCAGAGTCAATTCGGACGATGCGCCCGAGGCCTCCTTGGGCAGCTCAGGCGATTTATGTGAGCCACTAGGGGATCCCTTTGGCTGCGCATAGCGGTCCATGTTGTTGGCCTGGGTATAAGCTCCCCTCCGGGTAGACTTGGGTTTCAGCTTGTCGCCGTCCACTCTCGCCGCCATCATAAGCGACCACCAAGGTCAGCACCCTCCAGCACCCGGAGGAAGGCCAGGCGACCACTGCAGGAGATCCGGGCCGCCAACTGAAATAGGCCCGTTGACAGTTCGAGAATCAGGCCCCGGCACTGCTTACCCTAAGGCCCGACGTCAGTTTCCGAAGATCAACTCGAAACCGAAAGTGAAAGCACGGGGTCCGGGGCAGGCCCAGACTGGCATGCCGCTGTTGTTCACTTCGCGCCCGGGCACCTCCCCAACTCGAGTACGGGACCAAGGCCGGAGAAGGCCGCAAACTTCAGATCGCCACCAGTCCGGTTCCCGGAGTCCGATTTCGATTTGGAAAATGAGTGGCACCCTAGCGCAAGATCATAGACAAAAGCCCGTCTAGAAAACCAGGATTATGACAGGATAGACGTGGGAGGTTGCGGAGGCCTCCGGGAGACGCAAGCCTACGCGGCCATCTTGGTTGCGCGCTAGGCTCCTCCCCCCCTATTTCTAACTTTTGATCTTGGTTTTTACCACAGCTTCCCCGATTGTTCTTATCAATTTCTATAATAATTTTGCCTTGGAGGACGCCTCAAATATACTTAATAAATTGGCTCAACAGGAAAAATCTATTGGACACAATATGATGATCCTCCTACTGGGTGATTTTAACTGTACCCTGTGCCCTATGGCGATTGATAAGCGATGTATCGTGGGACGTGAAGATGGAGTGAATTCCTTACATTTCAATCATTCCCACTTAGGAGATCTTTATAATGAACTCCTGGGTCATTTTGATCTGGGTTTCCTAAACGAAACTTCTACTAACCCCTTCCCTCTCCTACCAATTTTTAACGGCCGTGGTTGTTCCTCGACCATTGATTTAGCACTTTCCACCATTCGGCATGCCGAAAGGTTCACTAAATTTAGCGTCTCTGATATGGCGCTAAGTGATCACTTTCCTTTGTGCCTAACTATGTCCATCCCCAAGATGACGATTTTAAAAGATAGTGACAGGGAGATATTGTGGGAGAATCTGACCATTGGTTGTATCAACGGTTATTCCCTTAAATGGGAGAATGTAGATCAACCTAAAGTATTAACTTCCATTATAAATAAATGTGCTCCTGAGCTGTCGATTTGTCTATCGGAGGATGCTACCCCTGATAAAATTCTTACTTCTTTTTCCATAATTTGCGATCAAATTAAAGCTTCCCTGACGAGGAAATGTAAAAGTAACAGAGCACCGAGGGATGGTTGGTTCAACTCTAGTTGTACTAGAGCATATTCACATTTAAAGAAAACACTTGCTAGCCGCCCCAGGTGCATAGAGGATATACGCAGAGCAAGGTTAACATATAAATCAGCCCTAAAAGAGAGGAAAGATGAGCTAAGGAAAGAATCTTGGGAAGCGTTGCATCAGGCTTCGGTTGGCAATGACTGTGCAAGGTTCTGGAAAATTATTAGAAATCCCTTTCTTAGCGAAGAGGTCTGTCCCTCTATTGAGATAGCCATTTCAGAGGACAAATGGATTGATCACTTTTCCAAAGTCTACGAGGGAGAGACCATGCTCTATTCCCCATGTAGACCTACGGACCACCCTCCCTTGGGCAATATGCAGTTCTCCTTAAAGGAGGTTGAAAAAGCCATATCTACGAGCTAGGGAGGTAAGGCTCCTGGTCCCGACGGCGTACCCATAGATGTGTTTAAGACTTTACCGTCCTTGTGGGCCCCTCTTTTGGTCCAGGTGTTAAACGCCAGTTGTAGGACGGACTTACTACCCTCTTGGGTGGAGTCGATAATAGTCCCAATTTTTAAAAAGGGGGATAGACATGACCCGGGTTGTTATAGACCCATCTCCCTTTTAGATTCCTATACAAAAATAGTTGGACGTGTAATCCTGGATCGCTTACTTTCATGGGTTGAAAATAATTCTGTCCTATCAGATTTACAATATGGATTTCGTTCTGGTTTAGGCACAGTGAAACAGGGTCTTAATTTATTGATGCTGATTGGGAAGTATACCAGAGCTAAGAGGGAGAATCTGTTTGTGGCTTTTGTTGACCTTTCAGCCGCCTTTGATTGTGTGGTTCACTCCAAATTATGGACACTTTTGGATCAAATTGGGGTTGAAGATAATATAATTTATTTTCTTAAATGTTTTTACAGCGAGGCATTTGCCCGCGTTCGCTATGGGCGAAAGGGAGAACGCACGGGGAAAATTCTAATCAGGAGTGGTGTCAGGCAGGGTTGTGTATTGGCACCACTCCTTTTTAATTTATATATTAACGGATTAGAGAAGGCCCTGTGCAATTCAAGTTTTGATACCCCGTACGTAGCGGGTCGACCAATACCGCTATTAATGTATGCGGATGACGCTGTTTTAATGTCTCGTACTCAAGTGGGTTTACAGCGTGTGGTGGAAAGTTTCGCCCTCTTCATGAAAGATCTGGGCTTACGAGTTAACATATCCAAAACCTTCATCATGCGCTGTGGCAGACGCCCTAAAATTAAAAAGCCTATAACCATTGAGGGTCAGCAATTATTGTCCACGAAGCAATTTTCTTACCTGGGTATTTTATTTACTGAGAAGGATGTCTGGGGTGAGGCCATATTAGCCAAAAAATTGACAATGAATCGTGTAACTGCCGCCCTTAGATCCTTTACGAGGAAATTAGGTACCAGACCCCCTACTGAATTAATCAAGATTTATAAAGCAAAATGCGTCTCTGGCGCAATGTACGGTAGTGGGATCTGGGGATTTGCTGATTCCTCACAGCTCCAGGTACTTGAAAATTGTTTCCTAAAATTTATACTTGCAGTTCCAAGGAGTTCCTCAAACCATATTTGTCATTTGGAATTGGGACTCCATTTTATATCCGATCTTATTAAATTGGAACCGATTTTACTCTGGCATAGGGTATGGACAAATGAAGAATCTAAACTCAACAGAGACATACTGGCTGACGCTCCTAAACTAGATGGATACTTAAGGATACCGTGGCTGAATTATGTACGTAAGTTCCTAAGTGACATTGGCAAATTGGATTATTTTTTAAAACCCCATACTATGCTTGCTATTTCCCGGAAAGAGTTTAAAAAAGAGGGTTTACTCTTTCTAGAATCCTTAAGAATTACTACAGAGATTTCAAAACCCACTGTTTTAAACCATCAAATAATATTAACATCTTTTAATATTCAACCCTATCTGATCCATGTCCCGGGTAACTATGATAGATTTTTATTAACCCGTTTAAGGTTGGGACTGTTCCACAGACTGGTCAGCTTCCCATCAGTTAACAATTGGTCCCACGTATTACCGCCCTGTCCGTGTGATGTAAGCTCTCCCCAAAGCACAATACATGTTGTTTTATTCTGTAAATTTTATCATCAAATGAGGTCTGTGCACTTATTACCTTTTTTAAGAGAGCTCGGGCATCGGCAATGCCGCCCGGCCATGTACGATATCCAACGTTTGGATAATCATCTCTGCGTTGCAATAATTACCCTGTACCTAAAGAAAGTGATCTCTATTGCGATCATGTGTTTTTCAAAGGTTATGACATTATTTATGTACTTTTTAATGAATTGTAATGTTTTGTTATTTGTACACTTTTATGATTGTTTTTATATGACAATCGAATAAAGTTCTTTGACTGACTGACTATTAGCACAAAGCACTCCCACCCCTACTCTGTTTTGCACACCTTTGTCAAAGATGAGCAGAAGAAACCCTTTTCATCTTTTGGCAATCATTTTTAACAAGATACATTTCTTGCAACTAGCAGATAACTCTTCCAGACTAATGCAACAGGTTAATCACAGCCAGATGCTTCTCTTGGGCATTTAACCTAGTTGACGTGAATGTATAATATTTCATGGATTTTTTAGGGAAGTTTGCATACTGCTTAGCAGAAATGCGAACCTGGGCACCTCGGTTTTTCTAGGGCATGATGTCAATCTGGCTGTTGTGGTCTTTGGTAAAATACCGGAGTGTCTTGTCCTCATGGATAACCAAGAAACTCCCCATTACCCCACAAAACAATTTAAAGTGAAACAAAAACTTTGAACCTATAAGTCTGATTTGCTCAGCTTCTCCTCTTGGTGTCTTGGTATGGTACCAATTGCAACAGAAGAGTTGGTTAATCCTTATCGTGGATATTGCTCCACCTACCACTTAGGTGCTCCTAATCATGTAGGTGCCAGGTCACAAGGGTGGGCTGATCAGTGTCATCCTCATCCATTTTAAATCTCTTAAGTTCCTGCTTCTCTTCTGCTGCGTTGGTCTGGAAAAATCGCTGGACCTCCTTCAGGACATAGGGTTTGACTCTTTCCGTCTTCCCCCATTGTGAGTGTTTGTCTATGTATTTTAATTGAATGTAGTGCTATGTAGGACACAGCTCCCTCTGTTATTCGTGGCGGGAAATGCTGATTTACAACCCTCATTGAGGTTCAGAAGGTTCTGTGCTTCAGGAATGGAGTAATGGAGCAGATGGACCTCCTTGTGCCCCCCTATAAAGATTATTATATAAGGCCTGATCCTTATTTTATCAGGCCTATACCTATTTTGTAGGTCATCCTCTTTGGTCGAAAGATCTTACTTGTCTTCTAGTGTTAAGAGGGCTCCCACTTCCCATGGTTCTCTGCATGGTCATCAATGTTATTCTCCAGGTCACTCGTGCTGTTCCCTAGAACTCCCACATCTTTTTGTAATTCCTGAAGACATTTTGAGGTCTGCTCTTCATGTGTCCTCCTCTGCCTTGATATCTGTCAAGAAGTATTAGACAAAGCCCTGCAAGATAGTGTTGGATGGGACGCAGACCCTCTCTCTGGTGAAGGTTTGGCACAGTTTGGCTATGTGTTCCATTTCCCTTTTGTCATGAACAATTACTTGATCAAGGCATTTCGACATCCCCATTAGCCGCTATATTTATGTTCCTTTAATGTGCATCTCTTTTCTGCTCCATGATAAGTTAAGAATTGTATATTCATAATTCAAGAATATGTTGAAGCTTTATTATGCTTTGCATTTGGCATGCTTCACTCTTTGGGCAAATGTAGGGCACTTCTATCAAGTGAGCCCTTTCAGCCTTGGGTCTCAACCACACCTTGTGAGAGGAATCAGAAGCTTGTCACTAGGATATTGGGACACTGAAAGAATGAAATCTTGTGTCCCTTTGAGTATTCAATTTTTTGAGTGGGTTGAAGTAGGGGTGTTTGTGGAATAAGTGCCTTCAGAATGCTTTTCAGGGTCATCAGTGAAGTAGTTGGCTATGAGTGTGATTCTTGGGCACAAAGACTCCCCAGTGACACTGGTTACCTGGTCAATCTGGCTTTAGTTGGTGGCCTGAGCCATTTGGAGGTGGAGCATCTAGGAGCCTCTCTAGCCTACACCCCACTTTTCATTTTCACTGTCCAGTACCTGGATGACGCATTCTCTGTGAGTTAACATCCAGATCACCCTCCTTCCCTGTGTAAGTGAGACATCCTTTCACCACTATTCTGCATCAGCTCTGGCTTCTAACTAGGCCTCACTCATCGTCTCTGATCTTCCCTACATGTAGAGGCCTCAGCACCCTGCCATCATGGGCCATTGGCAGGGCAATTTAACCCCAGGCCCTCGGGTATCCATAAAATGGGATTTCAGCAGATGCTTTCTTCAAGTCTCCAACTCAGGTTTGCTGTAAAGAAGAACAAGTTGCTTACCTTCGGTAACGCTTTTTCTGGTGGATACAGTATCTGCCTGTGGATTCCTCACTTATGAATATGCTCTGCGCCAGCATTCCACTGAACTTTTTCCTAGCTCTCCGCTCCGACGAGGTCGTCTCAGCGTCATGGCTCCACATGATGTCACCGGAGCCATAAGAAGACCATTATTATTATTATTATTATTATTATTATTGAGTCTTGTATAGCGCGTGGTTACCCTTGGGCATCCCAGCGCTCGTCCAGAGTACACACCAAACCAGCAGAGCACTAAGCAGGGAACAGATGAGTCTTTAAAAGTTTGCGAAATCGCAAGGTGCCAGTTTCGGAGCGAAGGGCATGCAGAAGGGAGTTCCATAATGCTGCCACGTTGACAGAAAATCTTCTAACGCCAGTCCTGGCTTTTTTTACTTTCGCGACTTGCAAGAGATGTTGGTGGTCTGAGCAGAGGGCGCGAGAGGCCTTATAAGGTTGGACCATACTCCGCAGGATAGGGGGCCCTTTTCCCTGCAAGATTTTGTGAGCCATGCTGAGTACTTTAAACTTCACCCTCTCTCTCACAGGGAGCCAGTGGAGTGCCTTCAACGCAGGTCGGGCTGACTGCCGCCTGGGAAGGTCCGTCAAAAGCCTGGCGGCAGCATTTTGCACTTGTTGCAATTTGTTTAGAGTTGATTCTGGAGCCCCCAGAAACAGCGCATTGCTGTAGTCCAGCCGTGAAATAATGAGACCCTGGATTAGTAACCTCCTAGTGGCCATCGGGAGGAGGGGTAGGATCTTCCGGGCTGACCGGAGCAGGCCGAAACACACGCCTGCGGTCTTTTTTGCGTGTGTCTTGAAGGATAGGTCCTGCTCCAGCCAAACCCCCAAGCTCTTAATCTCCTGTTTTGGGGTAGGTGGCGCTCCCAGACAGCTAGGCCAGCTACTAGGGGACAAGGAGGGAGGGGAGTTCCCCAGCATCATCAGTTCGGTTTTTGAACCGTTAAGTTTAAGTGCTGAGTTGCACATCCAGGTGAAGACCCTGGCTAAACATGTGTGCAGCAGGTCGAGTTGGTTCGCCGGCTGGGGGAGCCCAACCACCAACTGGGTATCATCCGCATAGCTGATGATCTTGATACCCAGTGGCAGTACCACACTCTCCAGTGGGGCCATGTAGATATTAAATAGTGTGGGGCTCAACGATGAGCCCTGTGGCACACCACACTGGAGGGGAACCGATGTTGACTTCTCGTGGCCTTCCCAGACCTCAAACGTCCGATCTTCTAAGAAGGACCCGAACCATTTCAGGGCCAACCCGGAGACCCCCACCCCCGACAGCCGCTGGAGTAACACCTGATGGTCTACGGTGTCAAATGCCGCACTAAGGTCCAGGAGGATCACTGCCACCGATCCCCCTGAATCCAAAATGCTCCTGGCATTCTCCACGACTGCCATCAGGGCAGTGTCCGTCCCCTGGCCAGGGCGAAATCCCGTTTGGGAGTCACCCAAGAGAGAGTTGGATTCCAGAAAACCCGAAAGGCGCCTATTCACAAGTTTCTCCGCCACCTTGCTAAGGCCGGGAAGCAGGGAGATAGGCCTAAAATTAGCAAGGTCAGCGGGGTCCAGGCTGGGCTTCTTCAGGAGGGCCTTAACTACCGCTGCTTTCCAGCTGGGAGGCACAACTCCTTGGGTGAAGGATAGGTTCAAAAGGTCCGTCACTGGGCCGCCGATGGTAGAAGCTACCTGATTCAGGTATTTCATCGGTACTGGATCTCTCGGAGACCCACTCTTCAGGGTCACCAAGACCCCAAGAGCCTCGTCCACAGTGACTGGGCCAAAGGAGTCCAGCTCTGCTGTCCTGACCCCAGGCTGAGACCCAGGGTTGCATTCGGAGGATTGCTCCTGCGCTAACCGAGGGAGGGACGCCAAGATGTTTTCTATCTTAGATTTAAAGAAAGTGGCTAAATCTGAGCATTTTTCACGCGGGTTGTCATGAGTGACCGGAGGTTCGGGGGTTTGCAGAAGTTCTCTGATGACCTTAAACGACTCTTTCGAGGAATTAGAAGAGAGTCCTATTCTCTCCTCAAAGAACTTGAATTTCGCTGCCCGGATGGCGGATTTATAGATGTTAAGTGCTGCCCGGGATTCTCTCCGGCTCACTTCGCCCCAGTCTCTCCTCCAGATCCGCTCCTGCCTCTTGCAGCCCTTCCTCAAAGCTCTGAGCTCTGGCGTGTACCAGGGAGCTGAGCCCACTCTCTTACCCCTGGTGAGTAGTCTTTTCTTAGGGAGGATAGCATCGAGCGAGTTGGTCAACCAGGTGTTTAAATTCGCATCAGCGACTAGCGGGTCAGGCCCGGGCGGGGGACGTGTCGCCTCCAAATGTACTGCCCAGGTATCCACTGGGAGCCTAGACCAGGCTCTTTCCACCGTGTATACTCTAGGTGTAGGTACCACTGGGACATCAAACTGCCACAGGGCCGGAACCATAAAATGATCTGTCCAGGGCAGAACCAGCGCGGGCAGTACTTTAAGGCGTTCCGAGTTCGAAAAAATGGGGTCGAGCAAGTGTCCCTTCCCGTGCGTTGCACCTGAATTGACCAGGTTAATCTCGAATGCTTTCAGATCACCCTGAAGATCTACTGCCAAAGAGTCAGAGGGGTCATCAAAATGGATGTTAAAGTCACCTAGTGCCACAAAGTTGAATGTGGAAGAGGCAAGAAGCGCGACCGTTTCAAGAAAAGAGTTGAGGAAGTTGCCCATGGTCCCAGGTGGGCGATAGACAAGGAGGCCTGCCAAGGAAGCGGTATGCGACAACCGTAGAGAGAATTGACAGCTCTCACAGTCGCTCATCCCTCCATCCTGGACCTTACAGGTTAACGTATCCCTGTAAAGGATGGCAATTTCACCTCCCCGCCCTACTGGTCTATCTAGGTGAGATATAAGAAAGCCTGGTGGAAGTGCTCTGACCATATCCGGGCCGGAGCTGGAAGAGATCCAGGTTTCTGTTAAGAACAAGATGTCCAACTTGTGGTCGAGAATGAGGGAGTTAATTTCTGTCGCATGTCGGCGTGATGATGTCAGTTCCACCCATTTTTTCCGTGCCACAGAGGCAAAACCGGCGTACCGACCATAGAGACAATGCATACATAGTACACAGTATTCACACAAATACACACAGTGTAAAGTGAAAAAGGAAAGCAAACATTTTCTATAAGCTTACATTTCAAATAAGTCAACCATGGACAAATAGAGGTAATAAAATCTTGAGTACACAAAAACATTAAATAACCAATACCTCATCTTTTAAGGTATAAAAGGGTGGACAACGGGGTGGTGGGTGGGTCAGTGAGGAATCCACAGGCAGATAATGTATCCACCAGAAAAAGCGTTACGGAAGGTAAGTAACTTGTTCTTCTGATGGATACATCTGCCTGTGGATTCCTTACCTTATGAATAGAATCCCACAGCAGTCCCACTCCCGGAGGAGGGTGTCCACCCTTCTATACCAAACATTTTTGCAAATCAGAGCGCGCAAAACGACCATCCCTCCTCACCTCGGAATCCAAGCAGTAATACTTTGTGTGGAGGGAGGCCCAAGTTGCGGCTTTACAGATGTCCAATACAGGAACACCCCTGGACAAGGCAGAAGTAGAGGACTTAGTCCTGGTGGAATGAGCTCTAATGCCTACAGGAGGCTCCTTACCGGCCAGGGAGTAGCAAATCTTGATGCACAAGATGATCCACCTGGATAAAGTGCGCTTGTGCACTGCCTTGCCCTTCATACGACCAGCTTATTCAACAAAGAGCTGATCATATTGCCCGAAGTCTTTAGTTCTATCCAAATAGAAGCTAATCGCCCTCTTTGGATCCAAAAGATGAAGTCTCTCCTCCTCCTTGGAGGGGTGAGGTGGAGGATAGAAAGTAGAGAGGGTAATGGACTGCCCTAGATGGAAGGGAGTTACCACCTTAGGCAGAAAAGCAGCCCTGGTCCTGAGTACCATCCTTTCAGCATGTATGGTCAGAAAAGGAGCCCTTGAACTCAAAGCCTGGAGCTCACTCACCCTCCTAGCCGAAGTGATAGCCACTAGAAAGACTGTTTTAAACGTCAATAGTCTCAATGGACAACTATGCATAGGTTCAAACGTAGAACCCATTAAAAAAGTCAACACCAGATTTAAATCCCACTGGGGCATAATAAAAGGAGTGGGCGGAAACATGTTAGTAAGCTCCTCAATGAACCTTAAGACTATTGGAGACTTAAAAAGAGAGGGCTGGTCGGGCAAACAAAGAAATGCCAACAAAGCCGACAAATATCCTTTAACAGTGGCTACAGCACAACCCTGCTGAGCCAAATGAAGTGAAAAACAAAGAACATCAGAAAGATGTGCTTTCAGAGGATCAATAAATTTTCTCCACACCATCTAACAAATTTTGACCACCTGTAGGAGTAGATAGATTTGGTGGAGTGTCGCCTGGCCGATAAAGTAACATCCACTATGTCAGGCGGGAGAGAAAAAGAATTCAGCTTGCCCCGTTCAATCTCCAGACATGAAGGTGCAGGCTCAGGAGGTGGGGGTGTAGAACCTGCCCCTCCATCTGAGAGAGGAGGTCTGCCCTGAGAGGGAGACGGAGCGGAGGGTGCGACGGGAGGTGAAGAAGGTCCGTGTACCACACCCTTCTTGGCCAGTCGGGGGCGATTAATATAACTTGGGCCCGGTCTTGACGAATCTTCCTCAGAACCCGAGCAATCAAGGGTATGGGAGGAAACGTGTAAAGGAGTTGTGAGCTCCAACTCAACTGAAACGCATCCCCCAAAGCTCCCTGCATCGGAAACTGGAGACTGCAGAACGACGGGCAGTGCGCGTTCTCGAAAGTGCCCCCACGTCCGGAAGATGTGTCGAACTACCTCTGGATGAAGCCTCCACTCGTGGTCGGCGGAGAACTGCCGACTGAGACTGTCAGCACGCACGTTCAACAGCCCGGCCAGATGATTTGCCACCAAGCAAATCCGATGGTCCTGAGCCTAGGTCCAGAGCCGCAAGGTCTCTCTGCAGAAACGGTATGACCCTACTCCTCCCTGCTTGTTGACATACCACATCGCGGCAGTGTTGTCCATCAGGACTTGAACCGACTGACTGCGAATGGAAGGGAGAAAGGCCTTGAGCGCCAAACGTATAGCCCGCAATTCCAGAAGATTGATATGAGACAATCTTTCCTCTGGAGACCAAAGACCCTTGATCTCCAGATCCCCCAGATGAGCACCCCACCCTAGGGTAGAGTCATCCGTTATCACTGTGGTCACAGACGGAGGAAGATGAAAGGGCTTTCCTTGAGACAGATTGCCCTCCACGCTCCACCAATACAGATCCGCTGCAGCTTCTCTGGAGATCCTGACTGACTCCCTGAAATCTCTGTTGTGTTTATACCACTGCCTGTGGAGGCACCACTGGAGTGCCCTCATGTGCCAGCGTGCATGTTTGACCAACAGAATGCAGGAAGCGAACAGACCTAGCAGGCAAAGGACCAGTGGTATCCAATACTGCCCCTATGAATGGGTTGCGCTCAGAGGGCATCAGGTGAGACTTGGGTACATTTATCGAAAAAACCAATTTGTACAACAGCTGGGTTGTAACTTGCAGATGATGAAGCACCATCTCTGGCGACCCCGCCTTCAGAAGCCAGTCGTCCAGGTAGGGGAAAACAGGAATCCCCGACCTCCTGAGATTGGCAGCCACCACTGCCATCACCTTGGTGAATACTCGAGGTGCGGTAGTAAGACCAAACGGAAGGACCGCAAACTGGTAGTGTTGCGACCCAACCGTAAAACAGAGATACTTCCTGTGCGACTTCAGGATTGGGATATGGAAATACGCATCCTGCAAATCGATGGACACCATCCAGTCCTCCTGTTGCAGCGCCTGAAGAACCTGCGCTAGGGTGAGCATCTTGAATCTCTCCCACTTGAGAAACAGATTCAAGATTCTGAGGTCCAGGATAGGACGTAACCTGCCATCCTTCTTGGGGATCAGGAAATACCTGGAGTTGCACCCCTGACCCTTTTCCTGTTCGGGAACCACCTCTATCGCACGCTTTTGTAAAAGGGTAAGAACCTCCATCTGAAGGAGAAGCAAATGGTCCTCTGTGCAAAACCCCTGGCAAGGAGGGTAAGGAGGAGGGAATTCCCTGAAGGGAAGGGTGTACCCATTTTCTACATGATCTAAAACCCAAAGGTCTGAAGTGATTAACTTCCAATCCTGTAGAAAATGGGTAAGCCGACCTCCCACAGGACCCACATGATCCAGGATGGCGGATCTAGGGCTGCTTTCCTGCATTACCAGGAGGGGCTGGGGAGGTAGAGGACGAGGAGGAAGAGGGATGACGTCCGGCTCCACGAAGGCGACCTCTGCCTTTACCCCTGTAGCTCTTATACAAGGGGTTCTGCTGCTGTTGCTGTTGCTGCTGCTGCTGAGGCTGTCTGGATCCACTAAGGAAGATCTCCCAAAGCCACGGTATCTGTTACATCCATAGCCTCTTGAATGAGTCTGCAGACCCAAAGACCTCGCCGTTGCCTTACTGTCCTTAAATCTCTGCAGGGCAGAGTCCGCCTTTTCACCAAAAAGCTTGGAACCATCAAATGGTAAATCAATAAGAGCAGCCTGCACATCAGGAGTGAATCCAGAAGATGTTAACCATGCCTGCCTCCTTGTCGCAATAGACGAGCCCATAATTCTAGCAACAGAGTCCGCTGTATCCAGACCAGACTGGATAACTTGGCGAGCAACCACTTAAGCATCCACCAACACCTCATTTAGATTACCCTTGTCCTCCTCAGACAACCTAGGGAGAATCTGTTTCGCAGAGTCCATTAAAGCATGAATGTACCTGCCCAAGAGACAAGTGGCGTTGGTAGATTTTAGTGCCCTACTGGCCGAAGAAAAGACTTTCTTCGCAGATTGCTCCAACTTCTTAGAATCTCTATCTGCAGGAGCCTGCGATAATGCCCCTAATGACTTCTTCGAGCAAGAAGCCTGCACCACCAGAGTTTCAGGGGAAGGGTGAGAGGAAAGAAAAACCGGATCCCCAGGAGCAGGTCTATACCTTCTTGAGACTGTTCTCGAACCTGCAGGAGCTGAAAGAGGATTGTGCCACACCTCAAGAATAGGCTCAGTCAGAGCATCATTAAATGGTAAAAGCGGCTCAACAACTGAAGATGAAGAGTGAAGAACTTCAGTGAGAAGATTAGGCTTATACTCCGCTACAGGAAGCTGTAAGTCCAAAAGTTCTGCAGCCTTCCTAATAACTGTATGGTATGTAGCAACATCCTTAGAGGGGGAAGCCTTTTGAGAAACAAAGTCCCACTCAGGGGAGGTGTCAAGGCCACTTGCCTCACACAAGTCCTCAAACACATCCTCTGTATCATACACCTCTCCTTCCTCCCTTTCTTCAGCCTCTACGCCTCTCTCCTTAAATGCATCTTCGGTTGCGGCGTCGGCGGCGCCACACACGGCATCGATGGCTCCGGGAGCGGCGTCGAAGGCGGATCCGATCGATTCCGAGAGGCTTCACGGGATGGAGCCGGGGACTGACCATACGGCGTCGACATCCTCGGAGCCGGAAAAGACCAGGACGACGTCGCTGGCATGATTGGCATAAAGGGGGCCTGTGGATACTGATGAGGCACACTGTGGGCCCGATTCACAGAACTAACTTAAGACAAAATCCTAAACTTACTACCATTTTGGTATTCACATAAGGCACTTACTCATTTTGGTATTCACAGAAGGCACTTACTCATTTCGGTATTCACTGAAGTTAGGAGTCCTAACTTTAGGACTCCTAAATGCCTTCTGTGAATACCGAAAGTCTTAAAATTAGGATTTTTCTCAGTTTAGTAGTAGTATAGTTAGGACTCCTAGCAATGTCGCCCTATGAACTTGTAACTTCATGAATGGATGCTATCACTGGATTGCATCCAAGAAGACAACGCACAGAAAGATTGGCTATAGCTATCAATCCGAATTCAAAGTTTCATTTGATTGCTCACTTACCCTCCACCTAGCCTGAATCTGTGCAGCCTAGCGGTATAATTTAGAATTAGGTGACACTACACCGCCCTTTGCATGGCTATGGTGAAGAGAAGGGGGGACAGCGGGCACTCTGTCTTGTGCCATGGGTAATGCCAATGGGGGAAGAGATTTTGCCATTTATTTGGAGCCTTGCCATTGGTGCAGAGTAGAGCAGAGCGACTTTGTTTAAGAAGGAAGGACTAATGCCGATTCAGTCGAGAAATGCGAAAAGATATGGCAATTCCAAGGTGTTAAAAGCCTTAGTGGCATCAAGGAAGATTGTGGCAGCCGGGAGGGAGGGGTCTATCTCTTACATGGTCACAATGAAGGTGCGGAGGTTGTGTGATGTGCCACTGCCAGGGACGAAGCCGCACTGGTCAGGTCGCAGCACTGTGGGCAGCAGTGGAAGTAGTAGAGTCGCTAAATCCACCTGCACTTTGAAGAGGGAATTGAGATCCCCTTGCAGGCGGGCTCAGTGAGTGACTGCATCCGCCTGCAAGAGGATGTATCTGGGGTCCATGGGACCCCCTTGCTCCCTCAAGAGGGCAGCCATCAGTGGGCGCACTGACAGTGCGCCACCTTTTAAGTGGTGCACTGTCAGTGCGCCTCCTGAGAGCTTCTTTGCCTCTGTGTCCACATCTGTAATACGGCACGGGCATAGAGGCAAAGAGATTGTCTCATTTGCATGGGGCACACCCCCATGCAAATGTGAGGAACATCCTCAGAAGATAGGGCTGGTGTTTTATGTGTGCCAGTGCTATCTGTATTACAGAAGGGGCCGCACAAACTCCTATTTTGCCCCCAGGGTCTGTTAGAATTTAAACGTATTACCAACATATTGCTCGTATTCTGCATGATTATGTTAGCATTTATTTAGCTATCTTACAGTATATTCTTGTTGGATGCATGCGCAATTAACAGTTATGTGAGTTGGGTCAGCATCTCTGCCACCATTTTAGTTTTTGAAGACGCCATTTTGTATTATAATTGCAACTGTTACTTGATCATTTACGAGAAATGGTCCTTGGTAAGTTTTGTTTCTCAAATGCTGAATCTTGTTCATTAACGCATTCCTTTTCTGTTACATAGAGGCCTTCTCCCACCTGTCTAGAGGGGAGGATAAGCCAGACGACCTTGGGCAGTAGAGAGCTTGTGCCAGGCTGCGGAATCAAAACGTATGTTCTTTACCCCCATTGTATTACGACAGCTACCAGTGTTTTTCCATAGTAGGCGGGTCTTTGTTGGCTCCGCAACATACATTATGTAACCTTATGCTTGTTAGAGTCAGTCCCTCGTCAAGCATCATAGGAGCCTGGTCAGACTGGACTCCACTGCAGTGTACTTCGCGAATACACTAGTTTGCTTGCATTCTCTACTGCGTCATCGACTTTTCATTCTTGGAAGGCTAGAGGAGGTCAAGAGTGACCCAGGTGGCCCTGTTCGGGTCACTTCCTTTAGTTGGCACCCGAACAAGGGCACCACCAGTTTACCCATCCCGCCCATAGTCGGGCTGTTGGTTGCATCCGGTCGGATGGGCGGATCGGGGATCCCCATATGGTAGAGCCTGGTTCTTGTGGTTTCCCAGCCTGTCTGATCGGGCGGCTCCTCGTCTAGTGGTAATCTCGGCTGGGGTCTTGAAAAGGCGAATCCCTTAGATCTGACCGTTTGGTCCGAAGAGCCGGCAGTGGAGAATAATCTTGTTTGACCTTTGTGCACCAGGTGAGTTCATTTAGATTTTTGGTAAGTGCGCCACCGTCTTGATTAACTTGGTGGGTCTGTGGAACCTTGTGATACGGAGCTTTTTTGAATGTTCTGCCAGGCCACTTGTTGAATTTGGTGCTTGGGGTGCCGTTGTTGATCTGCTGAGCATCGGCTAGAGGAAAGGCAGCCTACGCCTCCAGAAGGCACTCCGAGTTTTGAGATGTATGTGAAGCATGGTATTGGCCCTATTATGTTTCGTACATTGTGGCACAAGTACATGAGGGACAATACTGAGCTCCAGTTGCCACTGGATGGTACCTTTGATGAACAAAAATTTAATTATTTACAGGGCAAATAATTTGCTAGAAGAAGTAGACAGTCGATGTTTGATACTTTGCAGGTATGGCAGAAGGAAGCTAAGGAGAGGCATATATGAGCCGAGAAGGAGTCTAGGAAGAAGGCAATGCAAACAGTGGTTCAGGAAGCTGTAGCTTATGATAGAGAACAAACCAAAAAGAGTATTGAGTAGGGGTGGGTGGATTTTGCGTAGTCGCGCTACGCAAAGCTCCGCGAAATGATAAAAAATCTCCGTGAGCACTCAGAAATTCCATGAACACGCGGAATTGCTTGTTCGCAATGCTTTTTTCCAGTGCTTGGGGGGAAATATCTTGCGAACACACATTTTGAGAATGCGAACTGGCAAAAAATTCTACGAAGCCGTGGAACGCAGAATTTTGGGCAATTCCGCGTTCTCCGTGGAACGCAAAATTACTCAAATTCCGCAAGCGGAACGGAATTTACTGCCCAGGCCTAGTATTGAGTGTGTAGATAGGAAGTTTTGATTGCAATGAAATAAGTCCTATGCTGTTTGAGAGGATGAGGATCCTTTTGTGGAGGATCTGCTGGAAACTCGTTCCCCACTTCTCTATGCCCCGCAGAGAAGATATACTGCTGTTCCGTCGCCTCAGTCCTTCGTTGCCCCTCTGCCTTCCTCTGGTCTTTCTGCAGATTCAACAGCTTCGGCTCTAGTCCTATCTGTCTCCCCTCCAGTTTTGCAACCTGTGAGTGTGATGACTGCAGGCACCCCCGCAGTGTCTGCTGTTTCCACTCATGTTTCTCTTCCTTCTCCTACACCTACCACACAGTCATTGCTAACACTGTCACCTGCGTCTGTACCTCTTGTGTCTTCCCCAGGCATCTCATCCGTAGTGTTGTGTAGTGTTGGAACACCTGTACGAGGGTCGGATGGAGGGAATTGGGCGGCAGTACAGGAGCGAATGCAGCGGGCATTGATTCGATCTGATGTGGGTGAAGAGGAGAAAAAGATGGTTCAAATCAGGCGGCACAATGGGCTCGGAGTCCGATTTATAGTGTGGAAGATATATGGAGTGTGAAGAAAGATTTTGACCCGTTTGTACAACAGCATGCCTTTCAGCATATGTCAGCTACATTGATTGGTTTCTGGGAACAGTGTATTGGAGGCACAGCTTCTCAAATTATTTATGACATTCGAGATCGTGTATATTCAGCTGGTATGGCCCCTGCAGAAGTTCTTGGTAATGTGGGGAGGCCACTCGGTTATCGAGAAAGATTACATCACCATACTCGAGCTAGTGTGTCCCAATTTGCGACGAGGAAGGTGCATCCTATTTTTCATCCTGAGATTCCAGAGCAGCGTAACCAGAGAGGAGATGTGGTTCAACAACAGGTAGCGGCTCACTTTCAGGAACAGTGGGTCTATACCCTGTGGAAAAGAAGTGAAGTGATAGCTCTTAAGAGTCAGTTACCAGATCCTAGGAAAACCATACGGCGTATTATGAAGAGTTAACTCCTTCAGTGCCCATGACGAGATGGTCTCGTCATGGAGCGCGGTTGCGCTGTGCCCATGACGAGACTATCTCGTCATGAACCCCGCCCGCTAATGCAACGCCCGGCACAGGGCGGGGAAAGGGTGGGGCACTGAAGGGGTTAACAGAGGCCACCTCCTCGTCAGTTATGACCTTAGCAGATGCTGAGATGCTTTTTGGGCTGTTAGTGCAAGTGTATATATGGAAGCAAAAGTCACACAATTGATCGACGAATGCAGAACAAATCCAAACATTCACCCCCAGTCAAGAGATCTTGGTTAAATCTATCATTCTTTTGCTCACCATGCCACCCCAGTTTAGACCTGGCCATATGCAAATCAGTCTTGACCCACAGTCCAGCCCTAACTGCCAAGCCAGGTCCTCCCTGGACCAGAAACAAGCATCCTAGGACCGGTTTCACCCCTCTTCAGCTAGGATAGCTTGATTCCAGTGGCACAGTGAGTCCAGGACCCACATCTGGGCATACCTGGCGCACTTAGAGCGAGAAAGCAAAAGTCACACAATTGATGGACGGAATGCAGAACAAATCAAAACATTGAGTCAAGTGATCTGTGTTAAATCCATCATTATTTTGCTCACCATGCCACCCCAGTTTAGACCTGGCCATATGCAAATGGTTTCACCCCTCTTCAGCCAGGATAGCTTGATTCCAGTGGCACAGTGAGCCCAGGACCCAGCTTGATTCCAGTGGCAAAGTGAGCCCAGGACCCAAGGACCCAACCCGTGCTTTCAATGCCACTGGAATCAAACTATCCTGGCTGAAGAGGGGTGAAACCCCGAAACCGGTCCTAGGATGCTTGTTTCCAGTCCAGGGAGGACCTGGCTTGGCAGTTCGGGCTGGACTGTTCCCATGAGACACAGGGTCAAGTCTGATTTGCATATGGCTGGGTTCAAACTGGAATGGCACGGTGAGCAAAATAACGGTGGATTTAGGCCCAGATCTCTGTACTGGGGTGAATGTATGACATTGTTCTGCATTCTGTCCATCAACTGTTTTTGCAAGTGTATATAAAGAGGCAGGTCCTTACACAGGATCACAGGGTGTAATTGGGGGGCACATGGGATGAGATTAAGTTTTGGGACAAGGAGCGAAAGCCTGGTGAATAACCTAGGGCTGAGATTCTTTCTTTGCCAAGTCGCATCATCACTTACATGTATTCTCTTCCACCCAGACGAGTAGATTGGGATAAGCTGACGACCTGTCGTCAAAAGAAAGAGAAGAGTGTTTCTGATTTTTTTACTCAGTGTTCTTGGATTTCAGTGGGCAGGGTTGAAGGTGGTGTTTGTTTGTTAACAGGTTTGTTATGAATTTGCTTCCAGAGATTGCGGCTCGGTTGCAAGCGTTGGAGAGCACTTGGACTACCTCCTCCCCTTTGGTGATATTGAGTATGGCTCAGTATTATGAGCAGCGAGAAAATGAGGTAAAGGACATGGTGGAAAAGAAGAGTAAAGATTTGAAAACAAGGGTGTTGCTGCAGCAGGCTGAAAGAGGGTCCAGAAGGGATCAAGGCACTGGCCCAGCTCAGAGATCGTGGGGTGCTGGTAGAGGTGGTGTACCCCTAGGGCCGAATCAGTGTGCGTATTGCAAAAAGGAGGGACATCGGTGAAGCGAGTTTCCGAATATGTTACAGAAAATTGCAGTACCTGATCAGAACTATTTTGATGACCCCGGGTAAGGCAGAACTATCATGATGATTATGATATGAATGATGCTACAGGGATATCCTATGGTTAGGACAGCCAGGGACAGGGAAAGGGACCCGTCCACATTTCTGTAGATCAGCATGGTCCTTATGTCACAGCAGATTTGCATGGTTCGGCACAGACGTTTTTGGTGGATACACGTGCAATGAATAGCTCTGTTTCTCGTTTGCTGGTCCCTGGGGCAGCCTTGTCTAGCCATAATGTTTCGGTAGGTTTCTCAGGTGTACTGGTTGTGAGCCCCATTTCCAAACCTCTTGCTTTTACTGTTAGTCCTTTTACTGTGGACTCCCCATTTTTGTTGACGACGAATTGTGGGGAAAACATATTAGGATTGGATTTGTTGAAATAGCTACATGCTACCATTTATTGTTCCCCAGATGGTGTTCACATGACTCTTGGACCTAAAGTGGTTAGTGCAAAACAGTGTTTGGTGAAGGATGTGCTGCTTCCTGTTGAATTTAAGGATGTGGCGTCATCATTGTGGGCCACAGGGGATACGAATGTGGGGTTGTTGCAGACACCACCAGTTTCTATAAAGGTCAAGGACAACGCTGTGCTCTCTCGTATTCCCCAGTACAAAATATCACAAGCTAGGGAACAGGCTTTGATGTAGATTATACAGGACCTGATCAAATCGGGAGTGGTTGAGGAGACAGTTGCAAATGTATGCAATAGTCCCATTCTCTCTATTCTTAAGAAGGCACCTTTGGATTCCCCTGATGCGCATCATTATGCCTATCGCTTTGTGATTGATCTGCGGGAGATTAATAAAATAGTAGTCCCCCAGTTCTCGGTGGTTCCAGACATTACTGTTCTCTTGATGATAATTCCTTCCACAGCCAAATTATTTTCTGTGATTGATTTGAAAAATGCTTTCTTTAGTATTCCTATTCACCCAGACAGAAGGTATCTTTTTGGATTTGCCCTGGCTGGTAGGAGCTTTCAATTATGTCGTGCTCCTCAGGGTATACTGAAAGTCCCAGTATTTATAGCCAGGCTTTGAAAAGTCAATTGGACTCTCTCTCTCTCCCCGCAGGTAATGTATTATTGCAGTATGTGGATGACATTTTGATTGCCTCCCATACAGAGGAGGGTTGTCAGGCTGCTACGGTTAAATTATTAAAGCATTTGGCAAACATAGGACATAAAGGTGCCGATTCCGATCCGTTAAAAATATTACCCATACGAATCGTATCCGGATTTTTTTCCGTACGAATCGTACAAGTCCCGTACAAACTGGCAAGTACGATTCGTATGTTAAAAAATCCATACGAATCGCATTGGGAAAATTACCCGACACATCCTCGGGTCGGAAACAGTGTCCGACACGTCCCCGGACAGTTTTACGTACGAATCGGTAAACTGAAGTCCGAGCGCGCAAGTACGATCCGTCCCTTCCGTCCGAATGCACAACCGTATGGAAAAAACACCGTACGGAGTGAACTCCCATGGCAACCATGGAGACATCCAAACATGTGCCTGCATACGCGCCGAACACCCCCCCAGCCCACCCCCCCACGTATGCGCCGTACCCCCAGCCCCACCCCCAAGTATGCGCCGTATGCCCAGCCCCCCATGTACGCGCCGTACCCCCACCCCACCCCCGTAGGTACGGAGTGTACCACCACCCCCGTAGGTACGGAGTGTATCCCCACCCCACCCCCGTAGGTACGGAGCGTACCACCACCCCACCCCCGTAGGTACGGAGCGTACCCCCACCCCACCCCCATAGGTACGGAGCATACCACCACCCCACCCCCGTAGGTACGGAGCGTACCCCCACCCCACCCCCGTAGGTACGGAGCGTACCACCACCCCCGTAGGTACGGAGCGTACCCTCACCCCACCCCCGTAGGTACGGAGCGTACCACCACCCCTGTAGGTACGGTGCGGACCCCCAGCACTGGGGTGGTGGTATGCTCCGTATCTACGGGGGTGGGGTGGGGGTACGCTCTGTACCTACGGGGTGGTGGTACGCGGGGGTGGTGGTACGCTCCGTACCTACGGGTGTGGGGTGGGGGTACGCTCTGTACCTACTGGGGTGGTGGTACGCTTCATACCTACGGGGGTGGGGGTCCGCACCGTACCTACGGGGGTGGGGTGGGGGTACGCTCCGTACCTATGGGAGTGGTGGTATGCGCCGTACCTACGGGGTGGGGTGGGGGTATGCTCCGTACCTACGGGGGTGGGGTGGGGGTATGCTCCATACCTACGGGGGTGGTGGTATGCTCCGTACCTACGTGGGTGGGGTGGGGGTACGCTCCGTACCCACGGGGGTGGTGGTACGCTCCGTACCTACGGGGGTGGGGGTCCACACCATACCTACGGGGGTGGGGTGGGGGTACGCTCCGTACCTACGGGGTGGTGGTACGCTCCGTACCTACGGGGGTGGGGTGAGGGTATGCTCCGTACCTACAGGGGTGGGGTAGGGGTATGCTCCATACCTACGGGGGTGGTGGTACGCTCCGTACCTACGGGGTGGTGTGGGAGTACGCTCCGTACCTACGGGGGGGTGGTACGCTCTGTACCTACGGGGGTGGGGGTCCGCACCGTACCTACGGGGGTGGGGTGGGGGTACGCTCCGTACCTATGGGGGTGGTGGTACACTCCATACCTACGGGGGTGGGGGTCTGCACAGTACCTATGGGGGTGGGGTGGGGGTACACTCCATACCTACGGGGTGGGGGTACGCTCCGTACCTACGGGGGTGGGGTGGGGGTATGCCCCGTACCTACGGGGGTGGGGTGGGGGTACGCTCCATACCTACGGGAGTGGTGGTATGCTCCGTACCTACAGGGGTGGGGTGGGGGTACGCTCCGTACCTACGGGGGTGGGGGTACGGCACAGACATGGGGGGTTGCTGGGGTACGGCGTGGACATGGGGGGTGCTGGGGTACAGCGCAGACATGGGGGGTGCTGGGGTATGGCACGGAAATGGAGGGTGCTGGGGTACGGCGCGGACGTGTAGGGATGGGGGTACGGTGCGTACCGGGCCCCCTTTTCGCCGTGCATCGTGGCGTACTTAGCTTTTCCGGCACTTTTTGGGTCCCGTAAAAATATTGCCGTGCGAAGTGCTGTGGGTACGAATCGTACTTGCTGGTCCTTAAAACGCTGCCTGACTCCGTGCGAATGTCGCGTACGCGGTGTCCCGGATCGGAATTGTGGGTATGTTTTAGCCGGTCAGTGTTTTTTACGATTCGTACGGAAATGGTGTTTCTGTACGAATCGTACTTGCGGGTTTGTAAGGTGTTTTTCCCGGGTACGAGTCGGACGGAGAAAACGCTCCGTCCGACGGTTCGTACCCGGGTTTTACAGGATCGGAATTGGCACCAAAGTGTCCCTTTCTAAATTCCAATAATATCAACAGCATGTCACCTATTCAGATCACCTCCTGTCGAAGGAGGGTCGGAGGCTGACACCTGAACGAGTTGATGCTATTGTTAAAATGCCTGCCCATGTGACTCAGAGAGATGTGCATGCTTTCATAGGCATCACCTTGTATTGTCGACATTGGATACCCGCTTATTCTTTATTAATACAGCCCTTGCTTCGCCTGACAACTAAAGATGTGCATGAACTTTTGCCCTGGATGCATGAATGTCAGCATGCTTTTGAACAATTAAAAGTTGCGCTTTGCTCTGCACCTGTGCTTGGTACACCTGATTACCAGAAACCTTTTGTGTTGTACATACACAATGCGGCTGGATGTGCACTTTCTGTGTTAACACAAGCCTTTCGAGGTAAGCAGAGGCTGTGTGCTTACTTTTATGCTACGCTTGACCCTGTCGCCAGAGCCCACACGAGTTGTTTAAGAGGTCTCTATTAGACAATTGGCAAGGCTTGTTCTCAGTCATGATGTCACAGTAATGTTACCCCACTTGTGCTGTGTATTTGTCTTTTGAACAAGACAAAGACACAGCACCTTACCAGTGCTTGTCTGACCGACTATGAATTGACTCTATTTGCACCTCATATTACTATTACTTTCAAAAGATGTGCCATTCTGAACCCAGCCACGTTACTACCCCTCCCTTCGGAAAATGAGGAACAGATGTCCATGATTGTTTGTGTCGTTCAAAATAAGAGACGAAGGGACGGATAGACTTGACTGACGATCCCTTATCTGACCTGCAAGGGGAAGTGTATGTCAATGGCTCTTGTTTCAAACTGTCAGATGGCACCACTATAGCGGCTTATGCTATTACCATGCTGAGCACTGTAGTCGAGACATTACGTGTTTCTTACCAATCAGCGCAAGCTGTGGAGCTGATACCCCTTTTGCGAGCATGTGAATTGAGGAAAGGACTGACTGTCAATAATTACCGTGACAGTCAGTATGCCTTGGGGGTGGCCCATAATATTGGACGCGTCTGGGCAGAGAGAGGATTCTTGACTTCAGATGGCACTAAGATTCAAAATGGTCCATTGATAGAGAGGCTTTTGACAGCCTTGACCCTTCCCAAACAATTGGCAATAGTAAAGTGTAGTGCCCATAATGCAATTACTGATAATGTGGGGAGGGGAAATGCCTTTGCTGATCAGATAGCAAAAGACACAGCCAGGTCGAAAATTACCAAAATGTTTGTGGCAGGACCTGCTAGATGGGTACCAGATGTTACTATGTTTCAAAAAGTGTTGGAAAGTGTTAGAGAAATACAGAATGAGGCAACAGTTGAGGAGTTGGCAGTGTGGCAGGAGACTACAGGGCGTTTAGATGATGAAGGGTGCTGGACTGATACATCTGAGAAGCAGAGATGGATGTTAACCGATGCATACGTATTTCCTGTAGTTACAATGGCACATGGTCAGGCTCATATTAGTACGAGGGGAATTTGTAGGTTATTGGATACTGTGTGGCAAAATGACAATACCCCAAAGGTTGCTTCCCATTTAGTGAAACACTGTATGAATTGTTTGAAGTACAATCCTGGGAAAGGTTCCCCTACACCTTCTGGTAATTTTGCGCCACATTCCCTCCTATTCGAGGTAATCCAGATGGATTATATTGAGATGCAACAAATTAATAATTTGAAATATGTGCTAGTGGTTGTTTGTGCATTTAGTAAGTGGATTGAGGCCTACCCAACAAAAGAAAACACAGCCATGGCGACGGCGAAAGCTCTTATTAAGGAGTTTTTCCCGCACTACGATTTGCCCCGTTTGATTTGGAGTGACAACGGAAGTCACTTCAATGCAAAAGTGATCCAATTGGTTTGCGATGGTCTGCACATCAAGCAACAATGTCATGCAGCAAATCATTCTCAGCAGGTTTAGTTGAAAAGTACAATGGTACTCTCAAGCTAAAGTTGGCAAAGATTAAGGAAAGTGCTGGGTTGCAATAGCCAGATGCATTACCCCTTGCTCTGTTGTACACCAGAATGACAGCCCATTCTAGAACTGGATTATCGCAGTATGAGGTGGTCTTTGGCCCTCCCGCAAATGTGTGGGGCATCCCTAGACCAAAATGGTTTCTGAAATTGATTACCCCCTGCTTTTCGATTATTTATATGATCTTACTAAAAGTTTACGTTCTATTCATCAACAGATACATGAAGCTTTGCCTCCAGCACCAGAGGCGCCCGGGCACATCATACAGCCTGGTGATTTCATACTCATTAAATATTTTCAGAGGCGAGACATCTTGGAACCCAGATGGAAAGGACCATATTTGGTCCTCATCACAACAAGGATGGCAGTGAGAGTGGACAGCCAGAAGCATTGGATCCATAACTCTCATTGTCGGCGAGTGCCGCTCCCCCTCCCCTATGATGGTTAGGTTCACGAGGGGATAGAGGATCACCAGACAGAGAAGGTTCCACGTTTTGTTCCCTTTTCCAATGCCCAACTGACTTGGGCGCAGACGGTTGAAGAGAGTGAGGCAGTTCTGAATGTGGCAGTTCCTCCAGAAATTAGGGCTACCATGGCTTCTTCTTCATCTGATCCGCAGGAGCCCGAGTCTCGGCCTCTGACACCCCCTGAATTTCAGATTCTTCTCCGTTATGAGACAGTGCCTGGAGTAGCAAGGTACAATTTGCGTCTCCTATGGAAGAATAGTGCACCAAAAGAGAAGTGAGTGTAGCAGGGATGGACTTTGTAGATAAGATTAGTGAAAATGCCCCTTGTTTCTGCTTTTTCCCATTAGACTAGGGATCAGAAGATTGGTACACTGTCTGTGACGCAGGACAGCATAAGCTAAGGGTATTTTCCAAGGAGGGAGAGTGCCCTATCCTGGGAACAGTGAACATTTGCTGATGGGCTCCAACAGTTTGGCTCCACTGTGAAGTGATAAATAGCACCACCTAGGATCGAACAATAGAAGCCTGTCAGGGAGGCTTGTGACGGCCCCTGAACTTTTCAACGTTTTCATTTTTTCATTTTTTTGTGTCCTTTCCATCATTGGTTCCATTATATGACATCTTCTTCTCTGGTGATTCAATTTGTAAAATTACAGTAAAAATGTATCTGTTTGGTCGTCCCATTGTAGAGGATGAACAACCTTTTGTTGCCTTGCGACCGGGGAAACTCAGTTTCGATTGGTTGCTCAGAAAAAAGGTGTTCTGTATTGTTTTCATATTACTGTTCTTATTGGTGGAGGGGGAATGTTTTGGGTCTTCGAGTGTTCTGGTGATACCCCATCATGCCTTTTATACTGGATTGTCTCTTCAGATTGTAGCAAAAGAGCTATGCAGAGTAATGTTTTCTTAGATATGAACAGGAAGTTTTTTTGAGATAACACAGCTTGCTATCCCACTGATTCTCTTACATGTTTATGGACTACTTACCCATTTTCGTTGGTGAATTATACATATATTTGTCCTCCCCATTTCATAGTGGCAAAGGGTGAATTTGGTATGGGATATCCTGGCCCTTGTTTGTTTTATGGAAAACCCAGAGGGACAGAGTACCCAGGTTGCATGCCTGAAATGTATTGTGATAATTTGTATATTAATAAAAGAAATGTCACTCTGACAGGTTAACATTATCAAGACCTGACAGTCACTCAAGAGGCAGGTTTTTATCCTATGTGTTGCCCAATAATAAACAGTACTGATGCTTATTTGTATCGAAATTGTTCTGGATCAATAGTGTACAAAAATATATTACGGTTAGGAAAAAAGGAGGACCCAAGTATGAAGGGAATGGATACTAGGTATGCTCCATTGGATTATCAGGGTCCACTTTATGAACACGCAGGTTTTAATTTTTTATCAAATGGTACATATTCAATATGTACAACGGCACAGATAATGTGGCCTTGGGAATGGTGTTACCTCTTGGGGTACCTTGCAAGAACAGTAAACCAAATACAAGATGGGTAAAAAGAACATTGTCCAAGGAATTTTGTGAGGGTGTTACCGATTTGGAAGTCAACAATTACAGTAATGGTAGCACTTTTGGATATATACTTTCCTCTATTATCACATTTGGTGGCACTGCCATGGATGCAAATTACAGATTCTGTCTAATTCTACAGTGGCAGCTATATGTGACATCACCACTCAGTTAAAAAGTATGCACGTATACTCTGAGCAAACCAGTTATGCGGTTGATTTGATTTTAGCTAATGGTGGTGGTGCATGCGCAGTAATAGGAGAGCAGTGTGTGGTCGGTATCACAAATATGGAAAGGAATATTACCCAACATATTTTAGACATTTTGGAAAATGTTCAAAAAATGAAAAGCGGTAACCTAAGTTGGTCTCTATTTGGTGGTTGGGGTTAGATTCTAGAAAAGGTGATATATTTTATTGTTCTTTTAATTTGTTGCTGTGTCTTGATTCAGTATCTTCCCTTATGCTGCTCATACTGTGCTACTTATCTGTCTCCCAAAAGGATTTCAGTTCATGATACTAATGCGACTATAATGCTTCAAAAGGAGCTTGATACTATTATGCAAATAGATAAGGGTGTTTTTAGTTTAACTGCTTCTCTTGCAGGTTCTGTTCCTGATGTTACTTGTACTGCTATTGTTTAGTGTCATTTTCTTCCATACGTTTGCTATGCATATATACATACATATTTGACATGTTATTGCCTGAATTTCTACATTGTCTATACATTTGAATTGTAAAGACCCTTACCTGATAGCAAGAATAAAAATGCCCATATTAGCTAAATAATGCTAAAATGAGGGTCTGTTAGAATTGAAACGTATTACCGACATATTGCTCATATTCTGCATGATTATGTTAGTATTTATTTAGCTATCTTACAGTATATTCTTGTTGGATGCATACGCAATTAACAGTTATGTGAGATGAGGTTAGCATCTCTGCCACCATTTTAGTTTTTGAAGACGCCATTTTGTATTATAATTGAAACTGGTACTTGATCATTTACGAGAAATGGTCCTTGCTAAGTTTCGTTTCTCAATGCTGAATCTTGCTCATTACCGCATGCCTTGTCTGTGTCTGTATCTGTTACATAGAGGCCTTCTCAAACCTGTCTAGAGGGGAGGATAAGCTAGACGACCTTGCCAGGCTGCAAAATCGAAATTTATGTTCTGTACCCCCATTGTATTACGAAAGCTACCAGTGTTTTCCACAGTAGGCAAGTCTTTGTGGGCTCCGCAACATACATAATGTAACCTTATGCTTGTTAGAGTCAGTCCCTTGTCAGCCATCATAGGAGGCTGGTCAGACTGGACTCCACTGCAGTGTACTTTGTGAATAAACTAGTTTCTTTGTATTCTCTACTGCGTCATCGACTCTTCATTCTTGAAAGGCTAGAGGAGGTTGAGAGTGACCCGGGTGGTCCTAGTTGGGTCACTTACTTCAAGGGCACTTGTATAATACTGCCCCAGATCGCGCTTGACCGGAAAAAAGTCAAAGTTTGAGGCCAACCATGATGGCACGCTGGTCGGATACCCTAACTGGGAGGCCTCGGTCAAAAGTTTACCTTCGCACTCAGAAACTTTTCTGGAGGATTTCCTTCCAACGTAGACCAAGTTTCCACAGCAGGCTTGACTTTCTATGAGGCCCTGGTCAAATCTTGAAACTCTTAAGTTCCGGAGCTTTCAGCAGGAGGAACCTGAAATAATGGCTGGGTTGCGGTTAAAGGTAGTTGGCTTGACTCTTGACATCGGGTCGGACACCTCATGGAGCTTTTTCACAAAAGTTTTCCAAACTTCAGGAGGTGCTTCCTGAAGGTTTCCTTGTGCTCAGTCCTTCAGAGTGCAGGCCTTTGGGTGCAGATCCAGATTCCAGCAGGGCAATCCTCCTTCTCCTTGTAGTTTCAGGCAGCACATCTGAGAGACTGTGCGGCTTTCATATATTTATTCAATGTTCTGGGGCAACAAACATGACAATTTCCTCCACAGTCTGGCATCTTCTTGTCCCACAAAGCACTCACTTCCAAAATCTAGCATGGATGACTTCTCTCCACAGTAAGAGCTGTCTAAACCAACCCACAGTGTGGCTCATTTCCATAAGCTCTCTTCTCCTGACCTCTGCAAATTCCTGTCCTAAGCTAGGGCACAGGATGTGGGGTAGGTATGCCTGGCATTCCTTATTGATCTGCTCCAGCCTGGCCACTTATCACCTAATCACTGTAGCTTGGCTAAGCCTGTTAAGGCTGACTAAACAGCAGAGACTACTAGAAGTCTGGATTTTGGCTTAAAGAAGTGGACATTCTATAACTTCTCTTCTGTACTGGTTATGATAAATTCAACAGTGGCAAGTTGCTGACTTTATCAATACCAATCCTTTACGTTCTTAAATGAGATATTGTTACTTCTTTCCTTGCAATAGTAACACCTAAATAAAATTGCAATGTTAGCCTGTAGAGCTAAGTACCTACAATGGGGAAAATGACATGGGCAGTTTTTCCCTCACCGGGGCATATACAATATTTTTTCTAAGGTCCCTGCTTATAGTTACATGCCCCCCCCCCCACCCCTGGGCCACCTAGGGGAGACCTTGGGGTGCACAATATGTCAAAATAAAGTAGATTATCACTGTTAAAGTGCCTAAACCACCAAAGTTGAATTTGAGAACAGTTTGCTTTTGGACAGTTTACAAAACCATGCTGCCTCTAAAATGACAGCAGGCACTCAGCAGTGCACACATGCAAGTGCAGGAAATCTGCTGGGCGTCTAAACTTCCATGCCTATTTAATAATAGAGACTTATAGGTAATTTGTCCCCCCTAGCCCTATTATATACTAGGGACATATAGGGTCTGTCAATACCAATTGTAGAATTTACTTTTAAAGATAGGCTACAAGGCAGGACTGCCTTTAAAAGGACAGAAGGTTCACAGCAGTTCACACATGCAATTGAAGGAAATCTGCTAGGCCTCTAAACATCTTTGCTCCATTATATACTAGGGACTCAAAGGTAGAGTGCACCCCTGGACCTATTATCTGCTAGGGACTTATAGGGTCTGCCATTGACAATTGTAAGTGTACCCTAGTGCATGTACCTTCTTAAACATATCACTGGCCCTGGGTCTGGTTAGCAGAGCACAGGTTAGTCAGAATTAGTTACCACCAGTATCATTCAACAAATAATGGGGTGAACAGGGCAAAAGGATGACTTTCCAACAATAATTTAGAATTATTAATGGCACATTGCCTATGCTGCACTTTCACAAGTCATGCAATGTGCTTATTTTGCTTTCCAAAGAGGTTCTTGTGTTGAACATTCTCCAAATGGCTCTTCTTGAGGTTTCCTACCACAAGCACCTGCAATAGCTTGAAGCTCCCTCAATTTGCCCATCGGTCTGAGTCGTACCACTTTTTTTCTGCATAGGTGGATTACATTCTTTAGCCATTTAATCAGTTTTATGACTGCTATTACCAATGTAGCCCCTTAGGCATTGATAATTTCAATCAGATGGTGCCTGAAGAGCAAGGGCCTGATTTAGGAATGGATACTCCATCACAAACGCTTGTGATTGAATATCCCATCTGCAAAGCCCAATTCAGACCCAAATTATTTTTTAACTTGCATCTTCTTTCTTAAACAGCATTATGGATTATTATATCGGTTAGGGGCTTTCATGGTGACTGCCACACAAAACATCTGAGTCCAGTTGCACATGGGGATGTTCCCATTGTCTGAAAGATCAAGAGGCACATAAAGTAATGGCAAGACGATTGTGGTTTATCTCCACCTGATAGGAGCATTAGGTGTTAATGTCAGAGATGCGTTTCACAGGTGAATCTTCAGAGACTTTGATCCACAACGGTAAAGACAAAGCAGCTTCAGAGACCAGGAGTTTCATCATGGTATGCTGTGTAGTAGATGTGTCTCAAGTTGCTCCTTCTCAGGGGATGGAAAGCATGTTAACAGCTGCCGCAAAGGTAACTGGACTTACTCTAAGAGACACATACCATAGCTTTTTGATCAGCTCCTTAAAGCTAGGAATCATAGTATCTTGAAAATAGTGTTCTGAAATTTAAAATGGTTTACGTTTGAAGCAGGTGAATGACCCTTCAGATTTGACATTGAATGAAATAGGATACCACTGAGGTAATTTCAATCAGTGAGATACTGGAAAAATATGTGGTAGGCCACAGACAGAACATTTTAGCAATTTGTATACAAATGTAGAGTCTTGTAGTAAAATCACGTGATGTGAGATAGTAATCCATCAGTGATGCAATACTATCTCATCACAACTCAGAAAACCTCTGTCTCATTACCACCAGCAAAAAGGTGGTGATAACACCATTAAGAAAATATATAAAAGCACTGGGGGCAGATTCAGCAAAATGTCATACAAAGCAACAAGGCAGCGTATTGCGCTGTGCGACAGGGAGAAAGGAGGAATCCGCCATATCTACTAAAATATGACACATTTCTGTTCTCTCCCTGTGCTAGCCCACTGAGTGCTCTCTAGCACCAATGCAGACACCCTTGCACCATGATGCAAGGGTTCTTGCATTACAGGCAACACCTTCCTGTACAAAAAAAATCCTGAGAGGCATTTTCTTCTTATAGGTGTGCAGCAGAATGCAGCACATGTAGAAAGAGGAAATAATGAGGAGAAATTAATATATTTCTCCTCACAGTGCCTCTGTTGGGAAGGTGTACCATTTTGATGCAATCACAGGTTTACGACCCTTAGTAAATCTGGGATTGTATCGAAATGCATTAGTGGATGCATGGGAATGATCATGCTCTACCCATGCAATGCAATGCAGAGTAACACAAGGCAGCGATTTGCGCTGCGTTCCATTGCTCTGGATTTAGTAAGTTATGTAGGTCCAGGTAAGGGCGCTTTGTGTGGCTTAGTAATTCGCAATTAAGTCCTTGAGTTGCCTTGTGCCACCTTGAACAAGGCGAGTGCAGCGCAAGGTGCTTAGTAAATCAGGCCTACAGTGTTCTACTCCATATTGGGACTCATTTTCAAGATTTGTACGCAGTCACTTTGCTACACTGTCTGCGTCAAAAGAAAAGGGCAGGAATGCGTTGTCTCCATGAGACACGGTGCATTCCTGTCCTCTTTTATTGCGCTGGCGCGCAAATGGCTGGCTTGCGCCAACGCAGGCAGCCTTGCACCATGGTGCAAGGGCATATGTGTTGTTGGAATGATTTTTTTTGTACAGGAAGGGACACATTCCTGCACAAAAACATAACAATCAATGGAGAATGCAGGACACATAGAAATAGGAAAAAACGAGGAGAAATAAAGTTTTTTCTCCTTACTACGCCACCCCTGGGGAGGCGCACGGTTTTGAAACATACGCAGATTACGCTATGTTGTAAATCTGGGAATGTGTCAAAATCCATGGGCGTTGCATGAGAACATCCACTGCAACGCCCATGGCACACCTCTCTGACGCAGTGTGAGGTAACACAGCAACTTGTGCTGCGTTGCCTTACACCATATATATTAGGCCATAAAAAGCCATGCAGGGTGGCTTTGTGTGGCCTTGTAGATACTATTGAGAGACCTGCGCCACCAGAGCATCATTAAAAGTGACACTCCGGCGGCACAGGCCTCTTGTAAATGAGGCCCGTTGTTTCCGTAAAACATGAATTCAAAAGGTAATATCCATTGGCAAAGTGAATACCATTGCAGGGCATTAGCTCCTTATTTTGTACATAATATAAATGAACCTGAAGGAGGGAAAGCAGGATCTGCAGATTGCACCAGCCCACAACTGGAATAAATACTATTTAAAAATGTAGAAGCACAGAAGGAGCTAAGATATCACAACCTGTTTCAAGGAAAGCATTCCACATAGATACATTTCTAAACAATAAATACAGTCTGTGAAGGGTTCAGCAGCAAGGTTAATATTTCAGTTGTGTCCGATTCATTTACTCAATAGTTACATTTCAGATATGGTATATAGAGGAAGAGATCTAACCTATAACGCTTGATCCGCCGAGTCTTCGTGACTTAGACTTTGCAAGATTTGCACTTTCATTGTTTTCATTGGCCTCCGAGCTCGCTTTAATAAAGGAAAACATGCATTTCACTTCATCATCTTCATAATCTTAATATTAATAATAGTAATAAACAATATAGGTGGGTCCTCAAAAACAAAATCACATTAATAATGGTGAAAAGATATTAATTAAATTAACTGTACTTTAATTTCATATGTTTTGCAACCCAAAAGTCCAAATTGAAGGAAATTAAGAAAGTTTAATGTAACACTGCTTGTTGTCAGGAAGGTAATGTTACAAATGACAATTTTAAATAGACCGGAAAAATTAAGTTCAAGATTATGAAGCACTGTGCTGCTGGCAAGGATATTGTCGTTTGGATGAGATAACTATAAGGGAATACATCTTGGACATTGCAGACGCTCTAGTATCAGCAGATGAGCAGGAGACGTGAGTTTTAGGAGAACATGAGGACTATGCAAATCAGATCAATGAGGCTGCTGAAGAAATCTGGTCTCTGTCCACAATGAAAGTTAGAGTCCTTTGGCACAGGCAGCACGGTACCACGCCTGGGCATAACTGGCACACTTAGCGCATCTTCTACAAAAACACAGCAAGTCGGAAAGAATGCTTGAATTAATCTCAGCCACTGGCAATTGCTTGAGCATCATTCCAGAATCTTGTTTTTCACCCACTTTACCATTCTAGGTAGAGGCAGCCTTAGGCTAATTAGTCTTGGACCTGCTCCAAAAGGAAGGTTCCTTGTCGAAATGCTAGACGAGGTCCACTACAAATGGGAACACAAGCAACCCCAGACCAGTCCTGACCTGATTACCTTTCATAATGAGGTATAACTTGACTCCTATAGCACAGTGAGCCTGGGTCACACATCTCGACTGGGATGTTGCCTCCAGTTATTTGCAGTGACTGAAATTAATTCAAACATTCCATCCATCATTTTTTGATTTTTTGCAGAGTGAAATATTGGCTGGAAAAATTATTTACTGGAATGGGGCCTGAGTAATTACTCGAAGTTAAGATTAATTCAAATGTTTGAGTCATGATTTTATGTTTTAATTTGTATAATATATTCATGATGAATTCATCAGTATATCAATCCTGGCCCAAATCATGTACTGATTCCTTCTTTCAACCACTTGCCAGAGCTTCCAGATCATCATGCCCTAGATGTACTGAGCTATTTTACGGTTGCAAAAGGTCTGAGTCGCTAAATTAGAGCCTGTGTGAGCAGAAATAGCTTTCTGATATATGCCAAACCCAACTAGCGATTTGTTAACACATTACCAAATCGCAATTTGAATTTTTTGAGTATATACAAAAGCACTATTTGAAAGGGTCTTGTTTAGTGTGTCCCTTTCAAATAGCCATTTGCATCGGGATGTATTAAAGTTTTGAAACCAAAATCCAGTCGGATAACACTCATAATTGTACAAGTTATACAAAGGTAGTGGTTTACAAATGGAAAGTGAACCCTAGGGGATTCCTTCACCTTTGTGGATGCTGAGAAATACACTATTTAGGAGTAGGTAGAGTTCCAAAGGACAACTACTTCCTCCTAAGTTTGTGAAACATTTAAGTTTTTTTTCAAATGCATCCCGTTTTCTTTTATGGCAAACAGGCTGCACTTTAAAAATTATTATTTAAAAACAATCACAGATTTAGAGTCCGATTCCGATGTCTTTCATAAGGCCTACGAATCGGATTTGTCTTTCCTGAATCTCATTCGTAGCCCTTGTTTCTGACCGAATTGTACACAGGTCCGAACGATCAAGTACGATGCGGAGATTGCGTACGCGTCGACCGAATCGTTTCTGGGACCCGAACCTGTCCGTACGACTTGTTCTTAGCCAAATCATGCTGCGCAATGGAGCTGAATTCTGATTGAGTGAGTACAATGCACGATTCGGACTGCCGCTTCGACTCAGTCTCAGCGAGACGAAACGGCTGTCGGAATCGTACTTCGGGGGGCCGTAGCAAGCCCCCCTTCACCTGGGGCCCTCCAAATCTGTCACAGGGGTGTGCCCATGGGTCCCCCCAAGCCAGGCATGTACAGTGTGGTGGGCATCACCAAGGAAGACAGCACTCACGGGGGTCGGTTCTGTTAATTTATTAGAACAGAACACTCGCACAAACAAACAGACGCGTTTCGGCAACAGCCTTCCTCTATGTTTACCAGAAACACCGGAATTCATGTCTATCAGCCGTTCACAGCAACTATCAGTGACAGGCATCGAACAGAGTGGTGGCCTGACTTTGTTCAAGCCCGTCTCTCAATTTTTACCTCAGATACCGCCAGACGCTATTGAGACTTTTGCAGACTCTGTAGTCAAGGATTTGGTGCAGTTACGACAGAAGCAAAAGTTTGTGACTGGCAACAATAAAAATAAAGGGAACTTCTCATTCAAACAACGTATGGCTTTAAAGGGTCTGAGTGAGGACAAGGGAATTGTTTGTAAGCCCTCTGATAAGGGCGGGAACATTGTTCTTCAGACCAGGCGAAATTATGACAAGGAAGCTACAAGTCAACTTTCCATTCGGCAGAATTATGTTGTGATCAATGCAAATGAATATTATCAGAGTGTTGCGGATTATCATTCTTTAATCGCAAAATGGCATGGCAAAGGATTATTAGGAATGGACGAATTTCTGTTTCTAAGATGACTAAACCCAACTATCTCGACCTTCTATCATCTACCGAAGGTACACAAGAACAAGTTGGAACCACCAGGGAGACCCATTGTGGCATCGCAGGGAAGTTTAACTGAACATATGTCGATTTATGTGGACTTTTTTCTTTTACCTCATGTTAAAGTCCTTTAATCGTACATTAGAGATACAAAAGATCTGTTGGGATATATTGCGTTCATACATTGGAAAGACGATTACAAATTGATGGTGCTTGACATCACAAGCTTGTATACCTCAATAGCACACCAAGATGGCCTGAAGGCCATGAAATACTTCTTGGACAAGCGTCCATTGAAGTATATGGAACATAGCTCTTTGGTGTTGGAATTTGCTGAGTTCTGCCTGTATAATAACATCTTTCTTTTCCAGACCCAGATGTTTAGACAAATCTCAGGTACAGCCATGGGCACCTGCTTCGCCCCCAGCTACATGAACTTGTTCGTGGGCTGGTGGGAGGAGCAGATGGACTGGGGAGCAGCCAACAGTAAATGGACAGATCGGGTGTTGGGCTGGTACCGATTTATAGATGATCTGTTCATCATTTGGGACGGGTCAACAGAAACAGCTCTAGATTTCATTGGGATCTTGAATAAGAATGAGTTTAATCTGGAGTTTACGGGAGTAGTAAGCGCAGACTCAATGGATTATCTGGATCTCAATATATATGTGGAAGGAGGTCAGTTGAATACCAGGCTTTTTAGAAAGGAGACAGCAGGGAATTCTGTCCTGCACGCTTCCAGCAGCCACCCGACTAACTTGGTGAGAAGTATCCCCTATGGGGAACTACTCAGGATTAAGAGGAACAGCTCGGATGATAACGAGTTTCAGGGGGCTGCAAAGGATAGCATCAGACATTTTAGAACACGAGGCTATAGCCAGCAGGTCCTTAACGAGGCTTACAGTAGGGCTAACTCCCTTAAGAGAGAAGGGCTCTTGGTGGGCAAGGACAAGCAGGACGTAGAACCTACAATGAGTGAAGGCAAAATTCGCCTCATAACCACATATTCAAGAAATGCCAATGAACTGAAGAGAATCATGAGAAAGAACTGGCATATTTTGTTAACTGATAATGTGATAGGAGGGGATCTTCCATCTAACCCTCTTGTCACATTCAGGAAGGCAAGGTCGTTGAAAAATGACCTAGTCCATAGTTATCTTACTGACACTCCAAGACTGCCCTTTGGTTCGATAAAAGGGTTCTTCCCCTGTGGGAAGTGTAAAGCCTGCAGGGGAAGTAAGAGAGTCCTTACATATGAGATTTCTGGTGTGGGGATCCGCAGGAGTATCAATAAGTTCCTGACCTGTACCACCCCGATATGGTATATTGTCTCATGTGCCCATGCGGCTTACGGTACGTGGGGAGCACGATTCATCTGACTAAAATCAGGATATTGGGGCACATGCGGGCGATAGCCAATGGGGATGAGGCATACCCTGTTAAGTGTCATTTTGATAAGGTACATCAGCGCAACAGGGACTTGCTCAGTTATTTTTGTCTTGCTCATGTGCCAAGCAATCCCCGAGGGGGTGACAGGATTTTGAGGTTGAGGAGGCTGGAGTCACGATTTATAATTGATCTTCAGACTAAAGTACTCCTGGGTCTCAATAGCAGTGAGGAGCTTGTCATACACTTAGGACATTGATGTTACTTCGCTTGCATCAACCCTTGTTCCCATGACTTGCAGTATGTATAGGCAAAATGTTATTATGCATTTTCTTCTGGTCATTCTGTTTTGGATAAATTGACACTGTAGTTGTTCTAAGATCTCTTAATTTTTGAATTATTTTTTGAATTGTCTAGAGCAGTAGTATGCGCCCATTTGTAGATATTGTATGTAGTGTAGATAGACTGCCTCTTATCATGTTGGATGGATATAGATTTCATTTTAAGATCTGCAACACTACGTCATCATGTTGGTGATGAGATTTTGGCCCATACAGGGCTGGATTAATTTGAGCAAGCATTGAGAGGATTATGCCATTTTTATACGTGGGCCCATTCTGGGCGCTAATGTATTTGTATTTAGAATCGCAACTCACCGTTTTGCTTATTTTTCCTTTTATGCGGGGTAATATGTATTTTGTATTTAGCACATTTGTGATTCTAATTAGGTTTTTCATTTGTTTATTTACACATGAGAACATTCCAAAATGGCGCTTATGAGTCTTGCTTTGGGACGATAGGTCGCGATGACGCGATAGTCCCTTGTTTGTGTTGCTATAGGAAGTGATTTGGTTTAAATTACATGAATTCTGGCGTTTCTGGTAAACATAGAAGAAGGCCGTTGCCGAAACGCGTCTGTTTGTTTGTGCGAGTGTTCTGTTCTAATAAATTAACAGAACCGGCCCCCGTGAGTGCTGTCTTCCTTGATGATGACCGGGAGTTGGAGGAGAATTGAAGCTTTATTTACGATGCGGGAGCACCCCCGCATGTGAGAAGCACCCGCCTGTGAGTGCACCGATCAGGTGTTCTGGAGCGAGTATATATATATATATATATATATATATATATATATATATATATTTTTTTTTTTTTTCTTTACACACGACCCAGGTTACCGAAGTTCGTGGCCCATTAACAGGTGGTGAGTTACGCCGAGCAGGTCTCCCGGCAATAAATAATCCACACAAAAAGCTTCTTCAAAGAAGAACTTGTGCTCGGAAGATATTCCACATTTTATAAAAGGATGGTTACGCGTTTCGACAGAAAACTGTCTTGATCACACAATTTTCTGTCGAAACGCGTAACCATCCTTTAATAAAATTTTGAATATCTTCCGAGCGCGAGTTCTTCTTTGAAGAAGCTTTTTGTGTGGATTATATATATATATATATATATATATATATATATATATATATATATATATATTCATAATTTCACGGTGATTCGTCAAGCGGGGGTCGAGAAAAAAGCGGGGTCCCAAAACGTGTTTTCCCTATGCATTTTCCCATAGGACCTGTTGACGCAGCTACAGCCCGAACTGCTGAACGGAATTACACCAAATTTGGCAAAGAGGTAGTCCTCAGTTCAGACTCGTGCCTTTTGCTCAAATGGTGTAAATCCGTTCAGTAGTTCCTGAGAAAATGAGAGTTAAAAAGATAGATATATCTGAGCGGAGCCTAACTACACATCTCATTGTGAGATCTGATTGGCTGTCAGTACTTCATCCATGAAGTGTTGGCAACCATCTTGGGACCAATATACATGATAGCACCTCATTAAAAAGCATTGCAGTTAATAGAAGGTTTTAAGACTTTAGTTACATTATAAATCACTTGTTGATGGTACCATACTCATTTTAGGAATTGTGGTGTATTCTAAGGTGATTTGACCGTGTGAAAAAGCCTTCTGCTGTGATATCATGAATCATGTTTGAGAGAAAACTATTTTCTCATGCTTTTCCCACAGAGGTTTGGAAGGTGATCTATAAGCTAAACTGAGAGCATATTTTCTGTAAATTCACATTATCTTTCTCAGTCATGTGAGAATGAAGTCTGACATTCTCAGTAAAACATGTACATCGAACAAGGGCAGAGACTGTCAGTTGATTCCTTTGTGTTCTACTGCAGCTTCCCAGAGTGTTCTAAAGAACAACTAGAGCGCTAACAGTCCTACTTATGACAAACGTATTGCACACCTGAAGCCATCTTGATTGGAATAAAGTGGTAACTCTTAAAACATTTAATTTAAAAAGGAACAAAATGAGGGGGTTCATTTTGCCATAGAAAGTATAATTAGTGCTGCAGAAAGAAAAATTAGGGCACATTTTGAGTGACTTCTCAAATCCTCTTCTATTTCATTAAAACATTCTGACACGCAGACTGAAACATGCACTTTCAATACCAGCAGCAGACTTCCCTGGTGAGCAGTAGCTTCACTACAGTGATCTAATAAGCAACTAGAGTGCTAACATTCTGAATTTATGACAAATGTGTGACACATCTGAATGCCTTCTTGATGGAATCAAAGTAAAAAACTGAAAGTATTTCCTACTGAGGAGACTGTAGTAAATGAGGAAATTAGGAAACTTCATAACAAATAAGTCTCCCAAAATGGCCACCAGAGACAAAAGAGCCCAAATGTAGCACACATATCACCCAGATGTAGCCCAAGTATAGCCCAATGACAGAATGTCCCAGAGTGTTCTAGCAAACAACTAGAGCGCTAACAGTCTTACTTATGACAAAAGTATGGCACACCTGAAGCCATCTTGATTGGAATAAAGTGGTAACACTTAAAACATTTAATTTACAAAGGAACAAAATGAGGGGGTTCATTTTGCCATAGAAATTATGATTAGTGCTGCAGAAAGAAAAATTAGGGCACATTTTGACTTCTCAAATCCTCTTCTATTTCATAAAAAAATTGTGACATGCAGATTGAAACATGCACTTTGAATACCAGCAGCAGACTTCCCTGGTGAGCAGTAGCTTTACTACAGTGATCTAAGGAGCAACTAGAGTGCTAACATTCAGAATTTATGGCAAATGTGTGACACATCTGAATGCCTTCTTGATGGAACCAAAGTAAAAAACTGAAAGTATTTCCTACTGAGGAGACTGCAGTAAATGAGGAAATTAGGAAACTTCATAACAAATAAATCTCCCAAGATGGCCACCAGAGACAAAAGAGCCCAAATGTAACCCAAATATCACCCAGATGTAGCCCAAGTATAGCCCAATGACAGAATGTCCCAGAGTGTTCTTAAGAACCACTAGAGCGCTGTCTTACTTATGACAAAAGTATGGCACACCTGAAGCCATCTTGATTAGAATAAACTGGTAACACTTAAAACATTTAATTTAAAAATGAACAGAATCTGCGGGTTCATTTTGCCATAGAAATTATGATTAGTGCTGAAGAAAGTAAAATTAGGGCACATTTTGAGTGACTTCTCAAATCCTCTTCTATTTCATTAAAAAATTCTGATATGCAGACTGAAACATGCACTTTAAATACCAGCAGCAGACTTCCGTGGTGAGCAGTAGCTTTACTACAGTGATCTAATGAGCAACTAGAGTGCTAACATTCAGAATTTATGGCAAATGTGTGACATATCTGAATACCTTCTTGATGGAATCAAAGTAAAAAACTGAAAGCATTTCCTACTGAGGAGACTGCAGTAAATGAGGAAATTAGGAAACTTCATAACAAATAAATCTCCCAACATGGCCACCAGAGACAAAAGAGCCCAAATGCAGCCCAAAATCACCCAGATGTAGCCCAAATATAGCCCAATGACAGACGTGTGCAAAACACTTATTATTTTGTGTTTTTGCAGCTTTATATAGTGCAGACTTGTCAGGTATTGGAGTGCTTTACATGAGCATTGGTTACATCACACAAGATCAAATTCATTTTGATTGTAGACATGGGGAGATTAAGTGATTTTACCAGAATCAAAGAATGTTGAGCTGAAGCAGAAACTCCAACCTGGTTCCCCAGTTGCAAAGTCCGCAGCTCTGGATGTAACACCACATCCTCTCCCTTAGGTGCAACATTTAATCAAGTGGTCATCCGGATAAAAAAATATAAAGATTACAAATAATTTAAAAGTTCTTTGTCGCTATTTGAAAACTCAGAAAATATGTCCTCATTTTAGTGTTTTAGAGCACTAACCATAATTTTGATGCAAATAAGACCCTCTCATATATGTAATTTCTAAAGGAAATGCTCTAGGTATTACAGTTTTGATTACATCAAGATGACGTCAGGCGTTCCACACTTTTGTAATAAATATAGAATGTTAGCAATCTAGTTGTTCATTGGGATACTGTTGAGAGGCAGCGGCCAGGGGCACGGACTCTGAAAATTGAAGGCAGGTAGGAGAGTGCAGAGGCAACAATTTGACCACACTGGGCAGGCAGGAAGGGCAGTGGCAGCACAACAGACTATGGAGGGCAGTAGAAAGGGGGGCAGGGGCAACAAACCAACAATACAGGACTGGCAAGAGAAGCTGTGGCAATATAATAGACCATTGTGGGCAGAAGGAAGAGGCAGTGGTAGTACAACCATACATGCCAACAGACCCGTTTCAGCCAGGAATCGTCCAAAGTTTTTAAGCTCAAATGGGCATTATTTGATCTGTCTCCTGTCTACAATCTCCTCTTTTTTAATGTAACTCAAAGGGGAAAATCAATACCCCAGTTTTTTTTCAAAATCTCCCTCTTACCAAGTTCAAAATGTTCGCAAGTATGGTACATTGGATCATGGTAGGCAGGAGGAATTGGGGTAGGGACATGGACTCAGATAACAGAGGACAGGAGGGACATGTAGAGGTGCACCAAACTGACCCTACAGGGTAGGCATCAGGGTTTGCAGCAGCACAATACACCACACAGGGCATGCGGGACGGGAGTGCAGCACAACAATCCATAGAAAGCAATAGGGAGGGGACAGGACATTGCCATGGACAACAGAGAACAGAGGGGAAAGAGGCAATGGTAGCTAGCTGACCATAATGGACAGACAGGAGAGAAAGCTGCAGCATAACAGACCATAAAGGGCAGGAGGGATGGATCAGGGGCATTACAATGGAACAGACAAGCCAGGAGGGAGGGAATAGGGGTCTGCACATGGAAACAGAGGGCTGGGGGCAAGGGGGCAGGGCAGGAGCAGCAAGATGACCATGGAGGTCAGGCAGGATGGGCACTAGAAACAAGACACACCATGGAGAGCAACAGTGAGACTATGATGGCATACACACAGACCATGGAGGGAAGGTGGGAGGGGGTCAGGGGCAGCTAGCTGACCACACAGGGAAGGTGGGAGGGGCCATGGCAGCACAGAAGCCCATGCACGGCAAGCGGGAGGGTTAGTGGCAGCACAATGGCTATGATGGGCAAGAAGGAGGGTGCAGGGGCATGCACAAAGGACCATGGAGGATAGAAGGGAGGGTCAGGACCTGGGCACAGACAAGAGAGCACAGGGGAAGGGGCCTCACAACAGAACGCGCGGGGCAGGCAGGAGCAGCAGTTGCAGCACAACAGAACAGGGAGGGCAGAAGGGTGTGGCAGTAAAATGGACCATGGAGGACAGGAGGAAGGGGATAGGGGCATGGCATGTGGACAGGCAGGGTGGAGGTGGCAGGGACAGGTTACAGTCATCTGACAATGCTAGGCAGGTGGGAGGGGAGTGGCAGCTCAACAGAACACTCAGAGTAGATAGGAGTGGCAGGGCCATGGAACATGGTGGGCAAAAAGGATGGAGCAGGGGCATGCACAAAGAGATCGGAGTGCAGGGGGAAGGAGAAGAGGGGCAGCAAGCTAAGCACAGAGGCTAAGCAGGAGGTCAATGATGGGCCATAGAATTGGGCAATGGAGGGCAGGAGGAGTGGACTGGTACATCATGCTAAATGGAGGGCAGTGGCAGCACATCAGACCATGCATGGCAGGAGGGAGGATGCTAGTCCATGGATTCAGACAACAGAGGATAGGGAGGAGGTGGATGGGGCAGCAAGCTAACTGTTAAGAGAAGGTGGGTATTAGGAACTTTATTGTTTTTAAAATGTGTGTCTGTGCAAACTACTTAAAATATGAACAAGTATGCAGCATAATCTCACTTTTATTCAGGAAGAAGAGGACGTCTGTGACTGTGACTCCGGGCTCACTTCGCAGAAACACCCCCTGACCCTCCACCCCCATCACAAAATGTAATGCCCGTGAAAAGGGTAGGTGGACGCATTGTTATACAGAACATTGTCCTGAGAGCACGTTTGAAAATGAAAACTAGATATAGTATATGGTATAAACTATGCACCAAAAAATGTGATATAAGTTGAACCGGGGCGTGAAATATAATATGCAATACATTGTGTGCAATGCCAGATTCATCGGAGAGCGCGAGATAGCACAGGCACTAGCGCGTGCTATGCGATATGCGCCTTGGAGTGTAATATGCACAGGGCAGTGTTGTGTAACCTAACTAGTCTCTAAAGTTGTAATATAAAATATGTGCTGGGGAGTGTAACGTTGCATATGCACTGTGACAAAGATATGGATCCCAGATTGTAATATGTATGGCATAGCGCTGTGCGTTATAACATAGGCATCGAGGAAGGCACGTTAGATTGGGCAATATAACCTGTGCGAAGGCAAGTGTGGCATGACATATTCACGGGGTGGTGTTACAGTGCACATGGGCTAGAGAGTGTCATAGCATACACACTAGCTGGTGGAATACAACACAGAGGTGTGTGGCACTCGGCGGGCACTGGTGGGTGTAACACAGCATTGGGCTCAGCCAGGATCACGCTGTGACTATCATGTGAGGTTCGTCTCCTTTCCAGAGAGTAAAATAAAACACACATTCGGCGGTGGATGTGTGTTTTATTAACCGTGAGGGGGGTTTCTTGCATAGTTTGGTCAAATTTTTGTCGAATCCCCTTTGAATGGCTTGGTGTGCGTGTGTATTAAATGTGCCCGTTAATAGCTACCCATGTTTGTATAAATAAACAACAGGGTGTCTACTTGGAGAGTATGTATACAATAGGCTTATTGAAAAAGCTAACACGGGATTGGTTCTAACATAACATCACCGATAAGGAACTCCATAGCACAAGTTCTTTTTGTTCCCCAGTATTTCGCCCGAGTTGGGACTAATAACATTTGAGCCAGCATCAGCACTGAAGCTGTTTTTTATTCTGTCTGGTGTATAAAAACATCTCTTCCTGATCGCGGCACATTGAACGTTAAAACCACAATTCCCATGGATCCTTGAACCATTGGGATCATGTGGTCTCGTCACCCCTGACGGGGAAGTTAGAACCAATCCCGTGTTAGCTTTACGAACAAGGAAGTACAAGTTACCTGACCCACGATACAACGGCGCAAAACGCCGGAGATCGGGACCAAGTAGGTTGAGTGGCGGGGCAGGAATCTTGAAGAAGTAAGTGGGGAGATTTCCTGTTTCCTACCCATGTTGTAGGCATATTGCATCTCTACTGAGTTGACAACCAGCATATCCATGATCACTTTGGTCTCATACAGCTACTTCCAACATTCCTCCTCTTTTCCCTTTTTGTTCGGAGGACCCCGCTGATAGGGTTTGACTATAGAGCTGCCCCCATTAGCCCCACGATCTCCTGAGATACGGAACTCGTCCGAAGTGCGGGTAAGAACGTATGCATGTTTGTGCTTTTGGAAACAACGATGCACGAGTACAACATTGATTTTAACAGTCACGCATAGTTCACATTACTATGTTGATACATAGATGCGTTTTGAGTGTTGTGTGAGAGTGGAATTGTGTAGAGTGTGGTACATTGATAGTATTCACTAATTGGCATGCAAAAACAGTTAGGATGCGAGCAAGATCGCCACCACACGATATATCTGTCACGTTGATGAATTGCGTACAGATACAGCTATGAGTGGCACATGTTTGGACACACCACTATGTCATAGAATCACACGGCAATTGTTGGTGTCGTTCTTTGTCCTTAGCACGTTTATGGGACACATCACTTTGAAAAATCGTGAGAAAAGTCTACAAATACATGTTGTTTGTTTTGTTGTCCATGTTTTTTCTTTCAGATGGAATATCACACATGACGGATTAATCAATCAGTCGGTCCAACAAGGAGCAGCTACTCTGCCCTTGCATCAAAAAATAGAATAGGGAATTTCCTTTCTATTACCCAGGGAGGCCACGTTTGCCCTGAAGAAAGTCCTGGACCTTTATGGCCGCACTTGGACTGAAACATGTTGGCACTAGGGTCCTAGGACCATCATACTCCTATTAAGACCCCATTTTTTAGTTATTTTATTAACCCAGAGAGACCCAATAATAAAGGGAAACTGGGGATCTGCCTGGGGTTTTTTAATTTCTAGCCCCCCCTGGTCTATAAATATCTTCAAAGAGCTCCCAACATGTGGTTGAGCCCACCCCGACTTTTAGGCTTCGGGGTGACCCGATGATGAAGCATGACACCACTAGGGTGTGGGAGGGTACCTAAATCAAAAGGAATTGCTTCCTTGCTCACCTTTTGGTGAAGTTATATTCTCCCTCACTAGACATTGCACATCATCACACTAACGTGCTTTGATACCGACCACTGGATGGCCAGTTAGAGTAAAACTTTTGTGCAACTACTTGGAGAGTACTCACCGGCGGGGGCGCCAGGATTAGGTACGGTAGGGCGTCAGACACGTCAGAGCTTCACTAGCGGTGTGAATACATTCCACGTGGATTCATTGTATGCACAGTCGCCTTTTAATGAATATCACGCAAATCGTCATGGTGATAGGTACATACGGTTTGTCCAGCATGTCCTAGGTGTTTCTATAAATATATATTTTTTTAAAATATTAAAAAACAAAGGCCGGCCCTGGGGATAAGTGGCCTGAGGAGGGGGGTAACGCAGCCCCCCTCCTAAAGATTTTTTTTTTAAAAGGCCATGACCCAGGGGTTGGGGTCCCCGGGGCCGATTAAGGCCTTGGGAGGGCCAAATTTATTTTTTTCAACAAAAAAAATTAGGGTGCAGGCCCTGGGCAATGGGGTCCCCAGGGCCAATAAATTTGAAAAAGAAGGGGGGCCACACAGCCCTCCTTCTTAAAAAAGAAAATAAATAAAAGACCGGCATTGCGCCGGAGGCCACGCCCCCTCCTTGCAGCACTCTGCAAACGCGCCCCCTGGCCAGTTGTAAGTTGGGGAATTCATTCCCCTTCAATACTGAGGGTCCCTGAGGGCCAACTAGCCCAACAGGTATCTCCAGTATGCGCCAGGGAGCTGCGTTGAAGACAGGTGTTCTGAGGCCACGCCTCTTTTTACACCTCTCTGCAACGCAGCTCTGTGGCGCTTACTGGAGGTACCTAGTGTGCTAGTTTGACCCTAGGAACCCTTAGGATTCAAGGGGACTTAATCTCCCAACTTAAAACGGCCACAGGGCGTGTTTACACAGTGGGGAAGGGAGGGGACGGGGCCTGAGGTGACGTGTGCAAACACGCCCTGTGGCGCGTTTTAAGGAGTAGTTTTAATCCCCTGCCCTATTATATACTAGGGGCTTACAGAGGAGGTCATGCTAATCACAGGGGGACCCCAACGCATAGTGTTCCCTAGTGTATGTCGGTGTTGTCACTGTATTCTAAGTGTCTTTTCACATAGCACTGGCTCTAGGACTGGTTAGTCAGACTCAGTTACCACCAGTATCCATCTGAAAAAGTTGAGGGTACAGGATGATTTTGCAACAAGGCTTCTTTCTGCTCTTCTGTTTGTTCTTTCTGCACGTTATCCTTCTTCCTGCACTTTTCTTCGTCTTTGAGGACTTCTGTTGCTTCTTTCTGCATTTCTTTTTTTTCTTTCTCTGCGTTGTTTCTTCTTTCTTCACATGTCCTATCTCTGTAGGCATAGTTAGAAAATAGCATTTAAAAAACCTTTGAAATTCACTGAAAAAACCATAGGTTTCAGGCACGTTATAGTTAGGAATTAGCATTTAAAAAACCTTAGAAATTCACAAAAAAAAACATAGGGTTCAGGGGCGTTATAGTTAGCTGGACTTTTCACTCGTACAAAACCATTGAAATTCCCCCGGTATAGTTAGTTCAGCTAACTATAACTCGCGCGCCCACAATGCTCTGCTGATGACGTCACATATTACATCACTCATGACATGCTCAGTGACATCACTCATGACATCACTCATGACATCTCAAATGACATCACTGATGACATCACTGATGACATCATCCTTGTGATAGAGTGGCAGATCTCCTCTCCCCCTAATTTAACCTTTGATACACACATTCAAAAATAGAAACTAAAAGTTTCAAAACAATGAACATACCAATACCAGTTACAACAACCTATTCATTAATTCTAAGATCCACATACACATCCACTCATTCACCAACAGTCCTATACAGTCACTCATACATGTACTCACTCATCAGATGTACTCATACACCTATACATCCTGTTACACAACGCCACTCATCCATAGAGTTACTCACACACATAGTCACTCATGCTAATAAAGAATCAAACATCCATTTACTAGCATATACAGTTATACACACACCACCACACTTACTTCTACAGAAACTTACACATATTTAGTATTTTAAACAATCACTTATAGAAACACATACTTATTCATACAGGGACTCTTTCAATCTCTCACTCTCACATATACTCACTTATATACACCAATAGTCACATATACTAGTTTAAAACATATGTAGTTACTCATAAAGACACTATTGAGACAGTCATTCACTCACTAACACACCCATGCACACACTCATCCACCCATACAGTCCTGCACACATGCTGTCTTCAACACATACAAACAGTGAGTCACTCATTCATGCACCTATGCACTACGTAATACCCCCCACCGAATCATACAGACACTCAGACACTCATACTGATACTCAAAAAAACAACTAATAACCTATATAGACACTCATGTAGCTACTCACCAACCCATGCAGCCACTTATACACAAAGTGAGAGAGTGATACAGATATTTACATATTTAAATATCACTCACTAAGCCATGTATTCACTAAGATACACTTAATCAGTCAGTTATACAATCAATTTTTCAAAAACAAATCATCCATTTAGACACTTATATACCCATGTATTCTTCCATCGACCTTTAGATATACATATATAAAACATATGTAATTTTCAGAAAAACACACATTCGCTGGATGATGACATCAGTGATGTCATCAGTGATGTCATTTGAGATGTCATCAGTGATGTCATGAGTGATGTCACTGCCCATGTCAAGAGTGATGTAATATGTGACGTCATCAGCAGTGCATTGCGGGGGCGCGAGTTATAGTTAGCTGAACTAACTATAACGGGGGAATTTCAATGGTTTTGTACAAGTGAAAAGTCCAGATAACTATAACACCCCTGAAACCTATGGTTTTTTCAGTGAATATATATATATACCAGTAGGTAGGTATAGTTAGGACCTAGTGCCTGTAGGAAAGCATTTTTTGACTTGGCTTTAACTTTGGCGTTGTCTGACCAATCTGCATGAAATTTCGCCCAAAAGTTCCCCCGTTATAGTTAGTTCAGCTAACTATAACGGGGGAATTTCAATGGTTTTGTACGAGTGACAAGTCCAGCTAACTATAACGCCCCTGAAACCTATGGTTTTTTCAGTGAATATATATATATATATATCAATTATTACGCACCAGTAAAGCGATCACTTAGAGTTAGGCATACACCAGTGGTTGTTATTTATTCCAGGTTACGTGTTTCACTCGCACAGCGAGCTTGATCACACAATGAAACATGGGAAAGCATTAGCAATACATAGACAATGTAAACACAAACAGAGGACCAACAGAATGTACGTATTTCCTGCCAAAATGGCATCCATTTTGAAGTGGGTTACCTTTGCTTATTGTGGAAGGTGTATTACTTCATGCTCCAAATCATAATCATAAATGGGTCTCTCCGGCAGCTGCCCTCAGTCTCTTTACCAGAGCGCCAAATAAAGGACAAGTAAGGATCGAAACGAAACCCAAAGACACCACACTACAGGACAAACTGAGAAGATTGGAGAAGATCAAAAAGGCTGAAACATCAAAGTGGTGGGAAGCAATCTCATTACAAAACTACATAGATAAGGATATGGTGCCTAGAGGACTACGCATATATACCACCCCTTCATATGAATCCCCCAATCCTAGAATGCTTGAGGAATGGTCAGAAAACTCGGCAAACAGCTCCAAACAAATGCTTAACATCCTGGTCAAGTATGCCTGGTAGGAAAGGAAGTCACTGCTACAGGAACTTAAAACACTTGAAGATGAACTTAAGAATCACAAAGAACAAGAAATAATAAAGAAATTTGTGGATGACCTCAAACTGAGACTGAAAACATATGAAGAAGACATTAAAGCACGTAAGCAGCGCAAACTCCATCGTGGCTGCATAGATTACGAAAGCGGACGAATACTGACGTATTCACACAAATGCGATCATTTATATGAGAAACTATCACTAGGAGAACCCCTTGAAAGTGAGGCAGAATATGTAAGTGGAACTGACTCGGTAGTAAGCAGTGATGCTGAAGTGGAGGAACAGCGAGTACAAACCCCACAGACATCAAGAGAACACGGACAAAGAATCCAACCTACTTTTTTAGACAAATTCCGTGTCCTGAGGACACGGAGGGAAACACCACGGACCGTCCAACTGACAAAGACACGAGGAAGGGGACGGGGGAGAGGACGAGGAAAAAACCAGGAAGAAACTGGAGAAGAATGAAACTCCAACGGCAGAGAGAACAAAAGAGGCAGAGGACGTGGAAACCGGCTGATGGGAACAAAACAAATGGGCCAAAAGAATCAGAAATAATGGAAGATGACATGGTAAATAGAACAATCATAAACTTATCATCCAGACCGTTATCCATGGTCGAGAAGAACAAGTTACTTACCTTCGGAAACACTTTTTCTGGTGGATACAGTATTTGCCTGTGGATTCCTCACCTTGTGAATATCCCCTGCGCCAGCAACATTCTGAAACTTTTGTAGCAGTCCACGCCGATGAGGTCGAAGACGACGTCACAGAGACACATCTCCGCTCGCGACTCCGCTGACGTCACCGGCAGGCGTGGAGCGTCCATTTGGGCGTGGGGGCGTAGCACCCCCGCCCGCGCCCGCAGCTCCCTCTTAGCTCCCTCCTCTGTGAATGTCAGTCAGCATGACGTCGGACCGTGGGCGGTCCGGCGTCATGTTGACTGACATCATTGTCAGACGCCTTTGAGAAAGGCAGCACAAGTGCGCATGAGTGGGCATGGAGCTTAATTTTTACTCCGTGCCCAGTCATGCGTACTGGTGTTTTTGCTGCTTTGCGCATGCCCATTAGGAGCCCCTCGGTCTCCTAATGGGCAGGCGGCGGGCGAGGAGTAGGCGGTGCCGTCAGCCAATCCTGGCGCTGCTGCAGCGCCAGGATTGGCTGAGGGCCGGGTTGCAGTCACTTGCGTCACGTCACGTGGACGTGGTGTTCCGGACCGTTTGAAGGGGCAGAGAGGCGCCAACGCGGACCAGGAGAAGAGGCGGTCAGGTAAGTGTTTTTTAATTTTGGTTTTAGGGTACATGAGTCATAATCGGTGCGGTTTGAGGATTCCTGTTCCTTGTGCTGTTGGTCAGCATCATAAGTGAAAGAAAGCCTATCATTTATGTTCTGTTATAGTCCTTTCCTTTTTCTTCCGTTTTATTCTGTTGTGCTTCATTATGGGCTTTTTTGGATGTTTGTGTGTATATACTTCGTGTCAGAAAAGCTGAGCATCAACCAGTTATGGGAAGGGAAACGGTTGTGGGACAAGTTCACAATGCACACACTTGGCTAACCTGATGACAAAACAACGTAACTGCCCTAGACAACTGTAATCGAATTATTTCGCTATTTATTTTAACTTCATAGGGTGTATGCGAATATGGGAAAATCAGAAATTAATTGATGAAACTGAGTACAATGTTTCAGCTTCAAGATTCAGGAGGCTGTTTTCAAACGCGTAAAACATAAAGGTGTGAAAAATATGGGATTTTTTCATATAGATAAAAGGTATTAAACAGCTTAGACTACATGGTTTTGTAGTGGTCTGAATAAATGTGAATGTATTAATGAATGTGTGGGGTAGTTCACCAGGACAGAAGAGGTCTGTTCCTCCTGTGAGGCTGTTTCTTTTCTTGGATGGAGTTATCACACCCGCAGGTGGGGTGATTGCATGCCGTAATATCTATCAAGCCTGGTTTGTTTGCACCCCTTGCAGTTTCCTCCCATCGTATGGGGGTGCTCCCCATGGCTACTTCCAGGCTCGTTATTTCGGCTTCGTTTCATCTTTCTTCACTTCTGGAGACCCTTTTTTTAATGGGAAACTTTTTGCAAGAAACGTAGTGAAGTAGTATTTCGAAAATGGTTTTAGTCAAATGCATTCCTTCTTGGTTTAGAACCGATACCATTTCCCGCGTTTTCCAACGTTCCAAGGCGGAGTTCATCTGTGGAAGAAGTATGCGTTGTAAATTCGCATTCGTCGTTTTTCGTGCTTCTGGAATTGAAAAAGACCGTCTCCTGCACGTGTTAGAAGTCTTAATCAGGGGCGGCTGGTGACATTTGAAAATGGCGGGATATGTACTTAGCTGGGATCAGAGTTGGGAAGGTCTAATTTTGATTGCAAGTGTTTTGAAGAAAATCCATGGAGGGGAAGGGGTGTTTTGGTCCTAGTTTGAGAGTGCGTTTTGACGCGACTTTGTTATGGGGCACTTTTACGCCCCGCCATTTTCAAATGTCACCAGCCGCCACTGGTCACCGGCTCCATAAGAAGACCTCGTCAGCGTGATGACGTCAGTTCCGCCCTTTTTTTCCGTGCCTTCGAGGCACACGGACGGAATGACAAACAATATATATACACAGTATACACAGTACATAATATACAAATCAACACACACACAGTGTGGAGATCAAATAGAAAGGCAAAAGAAACAACACAAAGCCTTTGACAGAAATAAATACATCCTGAAACACCATCATATACTGAAGGTATACAAGGGTGGACAACGGGGAGGCGGGTGGGTCAGTGAGGAATCCAGAGGCAGATACTGTATCCACCAGAAAAAGCGTTACGAAGGTAAGTAACTTGTTCTTCTGATGGATACATCTGCCAGTGGATTCCTCACCTTGTGAATAGATTCCCACAGCAGTCCCACTCCAGGAGGAGGGTGTCCACCCTTCTATACCAGAAAGTCCTGAAGGACGGAACAAGCAAATTTTCCGTCCCTCCTCATCTCGGTGTCTAAGCAATAATGTTTTGCGAAAGTGTGGAGGGAGGCCCAAGTTGTCGCCCTACAAATGTCCTCCACAGGAACACCTCTAGACAAAGCAGAAGTGGAAGACTTAGCTCTAGTGGAATGGGCCCTTAAACCCTCTGGATGTTCCTTACCAGCCAAAGAGTAGCATATCTTGATGCACAAGACAATCCATCTGGAAAGGGTGCGCTTGTGCACCGCTCTGCCTTTCCTGCAGCCAACAAAGCCCACGAAGAGCTGGTCATCAACTCGAAAGTCGTTTGTCCAGTCAAGGTAGAAGCTCACCGCCCTCTTAGGGTCCAAGCGGTGAAGTCTCTCCTCCTCCTTGGAAGGGTGAGGGGAAGGATAGATGGTAGGAAGGGTAATGGACTGCCCCAGATGGAAAGGAGTTACCACCTTTGGCAGAAAGCAGCCCTGGTCCTGAGTACCATTCTTTCAGCATGAATGGTCAAGAACGGGGGTTTTGAGCTCAGAGCTTGAAGCTCACTTACCCTCCTTGCCGAGGTGATTGCAATGAGAAAAACCGTCTTGAAAGACAACAATCTCAAGGGACACTTGTGCAAGGGCTCAAAGGGAGAACCCATCAAGTAAGTTAAGACTAGAATTAAGTCCCATTGAGGCACAATAAAAGGAGTAGGAGAACACTTGTTTGTAAGACCTTTCAGAAATCGCGAAACAATAGGCGATTTGAACAAAGACGGCTGATCCGGCAAGCAAAGGAAAGCCGATAAATATCCCTTTACAGTGGCCACAGCAAAGCCTGGCTGAGCAAGAGAAAGGGCAAACTGCAGAATGTCAGATAAACGAGCCCTCAAAGGATCAATTGACTTCTCTCCACACCAGAGAACAAATTTAGACCACCTATAGGAATAGATAGATTTAGTGGAATGACGTCTGGCAGACAAAATTACATCTACCACATCTGGCGGGAGAGAGAAAGAATTCAGGTAGCCCCGTTCAATCTCCAGGCATGAAGGTGTAAGCTCTGGAGGTGGGGGTGTAGAACCTGCCCCTGTGACTGCGAGAGGAGGTCTGCCCTGAGAGGGAGACGGAGCAGAGGGCACGAGGAGAGGTGGAGAAGATCTGTATACCACACCCTCCTTGGCCAATCCGGGGCGATCAAAATGACTTGGGCCCGGTCTTGGCGAATCTTCCTCAGAACCTGAGGGTATGGAAGGAAATGCGTAAAGGAGATGTGAGTCCCATCTCAACTGAAATGCATCCCCCAAATCTCCCTGCATCGGATACTGGAGACTGCAGAATGACGGGCAGTGAGCGTTCTCGTGAGTGGCAAACAGGTCCACCTGAGGAGTTCCCCACATCCGAAAGACGTGACGAACCACCTCCGGATGAAGCCTCCACTCGTGGTCGGCAGAGAACTGCTGACTGAGACTGTCTGCACATACGTTCAGAACCCCGGCCATATGATTTGCCATCTGACAAATCTGATGATCCCGAGCCCAGGACCGGAGACGCAGAGCCTCTGTGCAGAGACAATGCGACCCCACTCCTCCCTGCTTGTTGACATACCACATCGCGGTAGTGTTGTCCGCCAGGACTTGAACTGACCGATCGCGAAGGGAAGGGAGGAAGGCCTTGAGCGCCAAACGTATTGCCCGCAATTCCAGAAGGTTGATGTGAAGCAACCTTTCTTCTGGAGACCAAAGACCCTTGATCTCCATATCCCCCAGATGAGCACCCCTAAAGTGGATGCATCCGTTATTGCTGTGGCCACCGATGGAGGAAGATGGAAGGGCTTTCCTTGAGACAGATTGCCCTCCACGCTCCACCAAGACAGATCCACCGCAGCTTCTCTGGAGATCGTCACAGACTCCCTGAGATCTCCTTTGTGCTGATACCACTGCCTGCGGAGGCACCACTGGAGGGCCCTCATGTGCCAGCGTGCATGGTTGACCAACAGAATGCAGGAAGCAAACAGACCGAGCAGGCGAAGGACCTTCAGGACTGGAACAACCGCTCCATAGTAAAACAAAGGAATCATTTCCTGTATGTTGATAATGCTTTGAGGAGGTGGGAATGCTCGACACACAGTAGTGTCCAGTACCACCCCTATGAACAGGTTGCGCTGAGAGGGCACCAGGTGAGATTTGGGTACGTTTATTGAAAAACCCAATTTGTACAACAGCTGAGTCGTAACCTGCAGATGATGAAGCACCTTCTCTGGCGACTCCGCTTTGATCAGCCAGTCGTCCAGATAGGGGAAGACTGAAATCCCCGACCTTCTGAGATGGGCTGCCACCACAGCCATCATCTTTGTGAAGACTCGGGGTGCAGTAGTGAGACCAAACGGAAGGACCGCAAACTGATAATGTTGCGACCCTACCGTAAATCGGAGCTACATCCTGTGCGACTTCAGGATGGGGATGTGGAAATACACATCCTGCAAGTCGATCGACACCATACAGTCCTCCTGATTCAGTGCCTGAAGAACCTGCGCAAGGGTGAGCATCTTGGACTTCTCTTGCTTCAGATAAAGATTCAAGATCCTGAGGTCCAATATCGGACGCAATCTGCCGTCCTTTTTCGGAATCAGAAAATACCGGGAGTCGCATCCCTGACCCCACTCCTGCTCTGGAACCCCCTCTATCGCACCTTTCTCTAGTAACTTCAGGACTTCCTCCTGCAGGAGAAGCCGGTGGTTCTCTGAGCAAACCCCTTGACAAGGAGGGTAATTTGGAGGGAATTCCCGAAAGGGAAGGGTATACCCATTTTCTACAAGATCTAGAACCCAAAGATCTGTAGTAACCGATTCCCAATCTTGTAGAAAATGGGTAAGCCGACCCTCCACAGGACCAACATGATCCAGAATGGTGGATCTAGGGCTGCTTTGCGGTGGTGGGAGGGGCTGAGGAAGAGGAAGAGGAGGAGGAGGAGAGCTGTCGGCCACGTGTGCGACCCCTGATTCTGCCTCTGTACCCCTTATACAGAGAGCTCTGCTGTTGTTGCTGCTGTTGCTGCTGGGGCTGCCTGTAAGAACGAAAGGTTGCCCTTCTGAAACCCCTGTACCTCTTGAACGAACCCCTCGACTGGGATTGAAGGCCCAAAGATTTAGCCATAGCCTTACTTTCTTTAAAACGTTCAAGTGCAGCATCCGCCTTCTTACCAAAGAGTCCAGAGCCATCAAAAGGCAAGTCCAACAGCGTTGATTGAATATCAGGGGAAAACTCCGATGACTTAAGCCACGCGCTCCTCCTAGTGGCAACAGAAGACCCCATGACTCTTGCTACCGAGTCAGCTGTGTCCAACCCACTCTGTATCACCTGGCGCGCTGCCGCCTGGGCATCCGCCAGGACCTCATTAAAACCAACCCTATCCTCCTCTGATAGTTTTGGGGCTAGTTGCTTCACTGAATCCATGAGCGCATGTATATAGCGTCCCAGTAGTCAAGTGGCATTCGTAGACTTAAGAGCCATGCTGGCCAAAGAAAATAACTTTTTGGCCCACTGATCCAGCTTCTTAGCCTCCCTGTCACTCGGGACCTGGGGAATTGATCCTTTAGATCTCCCTGAACATGCTGCCTGAACCACCAGGCTCTCAGGAGATGGGTGAGAAGTTAAAAACTGTGGGTCCCCCGGAGCAGCCCTATACCTTCTGGCAATGATTTTCGAAACTGCCGGAGCAGAAAAGGAACTTACGCCACACCTCCATCACTGGCTCTATGATGGCTTCGTTAAAGGGCAGCAAGGGCTCAGAAACCATAGTGGGAGAATGCAGCACCTCTGTCAAAATGTTCGACTTGAATTCAGTAGAAGGCAACTGCAGATCTAAAAGTTCAGCTGCTTTTCTTATGACCGCATGGTATGGTGCCACATCCTTTGAGGGTTCATCAGAAGGAGGATTAATCTCCCATTCAGGAGACAAGTCCAGGCCACTAGCCTCTTTTAGCCCTTCAAAAACATCATCTGACTCTATAAGCTCCCCTTCTTCCACCTCCTCCATAAGGTACCTTTGTTCATCCAGCACTCTTTGAGCCTCCCTTCTAGACCGGATTCTTACAACCGTGATCGAATCCGACAGCGCCGGCATTGAATGTGGATCCACAGGAGCAGCCGGCGTCGAACGAGGTCGAGTCAGCGCCGGTGAAGAAGGGAGCGGCGTCAACGTCCTCGGCGCCGGTAGATGCCAAGACGGCGTCGCCGGAAAAAATGGCATAAAGGGGGCCTGAGGATAGGCTTGTGGCACCCCCAAACTGAAGGCCATAGGACCCATTGGACCCGAAGGTGCACCAGCGCAGTACATGGCTCTTGAAAATACCCTGTACATTGCATTTAGATAATGCGTGGGGTCCTAACCTGGTCCAGGGAACGCAGGATACTGATCAGGCATCACTGGACTCAGGCCAACAGGCGCCGACGGTGGAATCTGCGGGGCCGAAGGATCACCCGGAACTGGAAGCTCCTCGACCGGAGCCGGGGACGAAGCCGGAGCCGGAGATGGAACCGGCATCAGAGTTGGAACCGGCGTCGGAGATGGAGCCGTAGCATGTTCCGGTGAAGCCACTGGAGAAGAAAGGCCAACAGGTGAATCTGCAACGGGCGAGGGAGATATAGAGTCCTTATGGCGTCGAGAGGGTGACTTCGACCTCGGAGCCGTACTCTTGTCCGAGTGACGCCGAGAGGAATGCCTCCTCTTCTTCTTGTGCTTCTTGGATTTTGAAGCATGCCCGAAGTCGACTTCGACGCCGACCTCGATCTCGACCTCGATCTTGACCTCATCCTAGATTTTCTCTTGCCTCTTTTCTCCTTCTTCATCCTCGCGATGAACAGCTTAGCTTCTCTCTCCTTGAGAGCCTTAGAACTCATCTTGCGGCAGCAAGAACATTTTGTCCACATCATGGTCCGATGAGAGGCACCATACGCAGTCGTCATGTGGATCCGTGATGGACATATGCTTCCCACATTCACGACAGGGCTTGAATCCTGACTTCTTTGTCGACATTTTCACAGAAGAAGACAAAGAAAAGCAGTAGAAAAACAAAGTAACAGTGAAGCTACAGATAGAGATTCCCGAAATCCGTTGGTGTCGACTGCGCGGAAAAAAGGGAACTGACGTCATCACGCCGACGAGGTCTTCTTAAGGAGCCGGTGACGTCAGCGTATTCGCGAGCGGAGCCGTGTCTCTGTGACGTCGTCTTCGACCTCATCGGCGTGGACTGCTACAAAAGTTTCCGAATGTTGCTGGCGCAGGGGATATTCACAAGGTGAGGAATCCATTGGCCGATGTATCCATCAGAAACGAACACTCTGCTTAGGACTCTCCTTTTGCCCTACAAACCCTTTTAATTATCCAGAAACAAGAGTAGACATGTTCACATTTGTAAGGAAGGTCAAATTTAAAAAATGGCACATGCTAAAAGGAACACCAGCAATTTCCCACAAAAGACCCAATAATGATCAGAACACATATCTCAGCATAAGGGATAGGGAAACATTGATGGCCATGCAGTGGCTTTACCAAGAATCAGGCTTAAACGAACTTGAAGAGGAGCCGGAGGCGAGAACTGATCGACCGGCTAATACCAAGTTCAAACCTAAATCGATCTTCTCACCACTCATGCCACATGACAATATAGATGCCTTTCATGAGACTACCACCCAAGATCTCATGAAATTCCGCAAACGCAGATACAATAAAAACACTGACTCCACCAACTTCACCAAGAAACAATGGCAATTCATTAAATCTCTCAGTGAGGATGAGAACATTATCCTCCGCCCCGCTGACAAAGAGGGAAATACTGTACTCTGGGACAGGTGATCATATATTTCGGAAGCCATCAGACAACTCACAGACACCAGATTCTATGTCACCACTGACATACATGAATACAATGCGAGCATTGTAAACATATGGGACACACTTACAGAGTACAAAGACAAAGGGAACCTCCAATGGGCATAGAGTATTGTTACTTGAAATGTGACTTCCCCAGAACTCCCATTTTTTATCTGCTACCCAAGGTGCATAAAGATCCCAGGGAACCGCCTGGAAGACCGATTGTTTCATCTATTGGCTGTGTCACTGAAAACATTTCTAAATATATAGACCTCTTTCTTTGTGACTATGTAGAAAAACTTCCGTCACATATCAGAGACACAAAAGATTTCTTGGGCAAAATCAAAGACATTATATGGGAGGATGACTATCACATGATCTACATTGATGTGAACTCACTGTACTCTATAATTGACCATTCCCTGGGCATTCGATGCTGTCAACATTACTAAAAAACACACGTGAAATATGTTACCTAGAACACACCAAAATGCTACTAGCACCGATGAAGTTCTGTCTCCTCAATAACATGTTTTTATTTAAGGGTACCATGTATAAACAAGTACTCGGGACTGCGATGGGTACTTGTTTTGCCCCCAGTTTTGCTAATCTGTTCCTGGAGGTATGGGAAGAGGAGGTCCTGAAAAAACTAGAGCACGACCCCAGTGGCAACAAGGTTGTAAGGTGGTACAGGTACATCGACAACCTTTTTGTAGTTTGGAAAGGCAGCGAAGAAAGCGCGAGAGACATGATCAGAGAACTGAACAACAACAATTTTAGTCTCACCCTGACTTACACCATTAGTAACAGGCAGATTGAATTCCTAGATGTAGTGGTGGAGATCACAAAAAATAGGATAAACACCAAACTCCATAGAAAAACCACTGCTGGCAACAGTCTGCTTCATGCTCTCAACTGTCACCCAGAAACACTGAAATAGAGCATTCCATTTGGAGAACTGCTGAGAGCGAGAAGAAACTGCAGCACCCAGGAAAGTTTTCTCAATGAACAAGAGAACATGATAAAAAGGTTCAAAGAGAGAGGGTATCCGAACTGGGTCTTGCAGAGAACTAAAGATAAAATTGACAAAATTGAGAGAGATGAAACATTGAGAGACAAAACGATCATTGAGGAAGTCACTACAACAAGAGTAATTCTCACTTACAACAAGGAATCAAAGGCCATATTCAAAATCCTGACACAAAATTGGAATATTCTAGCCAGTGATCCAGTGATAGGCCACACCATACAGGAGAGACCACAGATTACCTACAGGAAGGGGAGAAATCTCAAAGATTTCCTAGTCAGAGGGGATTTCACCAACAAGAGCTTGAACTCCCAGATTAATCTTCAAAGGTTCTTCCCCTGTGGCCACTGTAAAGCCTGCAGGAACAGTTCCATGGGGATGACCTACACTACCCCGACTGGAGATAGAACCATAAAACAATTTCTCACATGTGGCACGATATTTACCATCTATATCCTTGAATGCCCATGTAAGAAGAGATATGTAGGCAGCACCACCCTAGCCACCAAAAAACGGGTGTTGGAACACATGAGGGCCATAACCAACAAAGACCCCCATTACCCTGTAGCCAGACATTTCGCGGAGTACCATCTTTCCAATAGCTCCTTCCTGCCTTTCTTTGCCATAGAACAGATCGAATATACACAGAGAAGGGGCAACTGAGTCCTTCACCTGTGCAAAAAAGAATCCTGGCACATAATTAACCTTCAAACAAAAAAACCAGAAGGGCGTAATCAGGATGAAGAAATGAGCATACATCTACATGAACAATGTCGAAATATGTATGATTCTTCGCTATGCTGAAAATATTCTTAACTTCAAGACTGTACACCTTTGTAATTGTAACTTCACTTTTCTGATGTGTTTTTAATCCTAGAATGAGACCACTCATGGATTTTAATGTCTGTTTTTTCGTTCTTTCACAGGAGAAAACGAAGGGGTAGAATCTGAGAAACATCTTCACCTAAAACCACCCCTACCCTTTTCTTCTATCGCAATGGTGGAGGGCCCGACTAGACAGATAAGAGACTTTGTATATTCTCCTTTTATTCTGTTTACCAATTTTCACACAAACATTTTATCGTATCCTTATTGGATGCTTAAGTGTAGCTTTGATGTATGGGATAAGACACAATACATGTTAGAATAGAGAGGCTAGTCTTCTGTAGTCATACTACCTAGATAACTATGCCCATGGGTACACTTTAGTAACTAACACCTAGACACATTATGCTCGTGAAGAGCACATTGATCGCAATGTACAGAGCCAACCCAGGCACTGAGCCATACGAATCACATTAAAATGGGTTCAGCTGATCGACCACACTGGCTCATCCATGGCACTAGTCCAAATGGATATCAGTATAACGAGTTAGTTTTAAACGTTATTTACCGCAGACTGGAGCCTAACGATCTATACCTTGGGCATTAGTACATCAGTACGCTGATAAGATTAGCAAACACCCTGTGCACTAGGAAGCGCAAATGCATGTTACAATATGGCTGCTAGAAACCCTGAGTTGGAAAAAATACATTGGTATACACAGTAGAGATCTAGCCTTATCTTTAACCACTAGAGTATAATTATGGTTAAATTACTTGCACACGGCGAGACCTATTTATGATTACGATTTGGAGTATGAAGTAATACACCTTCCACAATAAGCAAAGGTAACCCACTTCAAAATGGATGCCATTTTGGCTGGAAATACGTACCTTCTGTTGGTCCTCTGTTTGTGTTTACATTGTCTATGTATTGCTAATGCTTTCCCATGTTTCATTGTGTGACCAAGTTCGCTGTGCGAGCGAAACGTGTAACCTGTAATAAATAACAACCACTGGTGTATGCCTGACTCTGAGTGATCGCGTTACTGGTGCGTAATAATTGATGTCGATGTTGGCGCGCTCCGCCAACTACAATCGAACCTCTGCAGAGGGTGGGGGAAGGCAGAAGGAGCAAAAATCAAGGAAATATATATACATATTATCTACTGGTGGTCGCCAGTAGATAGTTATAGTTAGGACCGTGTTTCCATAGGAAATCTCAAAATTCAATTTTGAATAACTTTGGCGCCGGTTGATGAATCTTCGCGATATTTTCAAAACTAATGGGGCGCTCCGCTCAGCTCCTACCCTGAAAGTCTCGGGGTGATTCGTCAAGCGAGGGCCGAGAAAAAAGGGGGGTCCCCATGCATTTTTCCATAGGACCTTTAGTCGAAGGTACAGCCCGACCGGCTGAACAGAATTACTTGAAATTTGGCAGAGAGGTAGTCCTCAGGTCAGGGAAGTGCCTTTTGCAGGTCTGGTGTCAATCTGTTCAGTATTTCCTGAGAAAATAGCATTTAAAAGCATATAAATATCTATACGCGCGCACCGTGCGCGCACCGTGCCATGCGCGAGCGAAATTCTGATTGGTTGTTAGATGTCAGTCAACATTCGAATCGGTCGAAATCAGGAAGTGTCGACCGCCAATTTTGTCTCGCACTGAACAGGAAAGGGGGAAAAAAGGTGGAAAACGTGAAAAGGGGGCAGGGAAGAGAGTTCCTGGCCCCCTAACCTTTTTTTATAAAAATCGCGGGGTGCGCGCACGGTGCGCGCACGGTGCACGCTGCGCACAGCGCACCGTGCGCCCAAAGCACGGTGAACAACCTAAAAAAATATATATATATTAATAAATACCTAACTTAGCATTTAAAAAACCGTACAAATTCACTTAAAAAACCATAGGTTTCACACACGTTATAGTTAGGAATTAGCATTTAAAAAACCTTGCAAATTCACTTAAAAAACCATAGGTTTCACACAGGTTATAGTTAGGTGGACATTTCACTCGTAAAAAAACAATGAAGTTCCCCTGTTATAGTTAGTTCAGATAACTATAACTCGCGCGACCGCCACTCTATCACAAGGATAATGTCATCAGTGATGTCATGAGTGATGCCACTGACCATGTCATGAGTGATGTAATATGTGACGTCATGAGCAGTGGATTGCGGGCGCGCGAGTTATAGTTATCTGAACTAACTGTAACTGGGGAAATCATTGTTTTTTTACGAGTGAAATGTCCACCTAACTATAACCTGTGTGAAACCTATGGTTTTTTTAAGTGAATATATATATATATTGACGCTCTGGCTTGACCTTCTAGTGAGAGTAACTCGAACAAAAAGCAAGACCTTCAAGCATAGGCCCATTCAAAGGTACGGAGGACACCAGCATGCTGATCTCTTTCACAGTCATAATACCAGCTGCCTGACGCATTTCGAAGTCAATCTTTTTCAAAGGCTGTTTGGTGAAAGGAAATGCACAGTCCGGTTTCCACTTCTTAAATGCACATGATAGCGCGCCCTCTATGGGCTGTTCCCAATGAAGCTGCGCTCCATGTTATGGAAGTTCTAGTCCCGTAGGGAAGTACGTTCCCTTGAAGTGCACATATTTACTGCTGAATAAAATTAAAGACCCGTGGATGCGCCTCAGCATGCGCAATCCTCCTCAATCCTGCTTCTGTACTTGTCTAATTGATTTTGCTATGTAATATATTTAACATTTTCTGATATCTCGGGAGAGAAGGAGCGCACTTATAGACTATTACTCATTGGATCCTTTACACTTCAATTATAATGCATGCCCGACTATTTCACTGATAGCCGTGCACTGGCGAATTGAATAAGACATTCTTCCATACTTTACTCTTTACACACATAAGGTGGCTGCCAGCGTTCTCGTTTACCAGGTAGTCCTTCTTTTAATCATGGGATCCGGCAATTTTGCCGTGACGTCCGAGATAGAGGCGTGTAATCTATTTTAAGCGCCGGTGAGTCAGCATTACTTGTTGCGTACTCGTACAAATACCGGTGCCGCCTGGGATCCGTTACTCTGGATTTCGCCACTCAGGTAAGCGAGACCTCCGATTCATTGTGGCACGCTGTTAATATTTCAAGATGGGATTTTTCCATCATTTTCAAACGTTTGCTTTGACCTAGACACGTTTTTAATACTGTTGGCAAGTTCTTTGCCATTGTGTCTTAGTAGCTGAGAACAGTTTAGGTTGCTCACAAGATTTGGACCTTTATTTTTACACTTTCCTCGTTTCCCATAACATGTTCATATTAGTGTCACCGGTTGGCGATTTATACACTTTGACGAGCTATCATCATCCAGGAAGCGGAGTGTATTTTCGGTCTCTTCCCCTATTGAATATAAGCTTTGCATATTTGATACTTTTGGGGCCCTTTTATGTTCTTAACATACATAATTTGTGTAGAGACTTTATGTACGATTTGAGTGCCATTGTCAGTAATAAACTTTTGTACGAGCATACCTGAGCAGGTTTTTTGATCGTTGTTTTTCACTTCACTTTACATTAGGGGCTCATGTTTATTTAGCCCACTCTTAGGATTTAGGATGTGATTGTGACTTGGTTCGTAATCTTGACCTAATTATCCTTTGTCCTAGATTTTACTTGAATTACGACTGGCTATTTTGGACCTGCTTACCATTACTCTTGGCTTTGAACATTTAGAATCCCTCGTGGGACGGAATTACAACCACGAATTATGTAGGTGTTTGAGCCCTATCTTGGTTGGGTTCTTAATTTTAATTTTCTACTTCTCTCCTGCTATATCTGATTTTTTTCTTGTCAGTTATCTTGTTTGTTTCAGCTACTTTATACGTAAAAGGATAGAGGTATTTATCAGACACTTTCATCACCTGTCTTTGACTCTTTGGGACAAATTTGGTCCTCTCTTGTATTTAGATCACTTTTATGTCCTATGAAGACACTTAGCATGTTTGAATTTATAGCTCTCACTGTTTGTTTTGCTCAGGGTTTGTTTGGAAACACCTTTTCCCCTCACGGGTGTTGTTTTCCCTCTATACAACACCTGGACTTTTTTTCAAGTCAGGTTGCAAATTCACTCTCTCAAATCGTGATGTTCACACGCATTTTTTGCGGATCTCACTATCACTGAGTCTCCTTCTCTACTCTTTGGTTTTTTACATTTATGATACTTCTTTTTATATTGTGTCTCTCCGGGATTGGCATCTTGTGCATGCTGGCCTCTCTTTTGGAATTATTTGTTCAGCATAACCAATTGTAAATCTGCTCTCCTGTGTTTGTAAGGTGATACATTGGTCTGTTTTGTAAGTCACAGCCTTGAAAAAGTCGCGGGTAATTGTCCCTAGGCGACAAAACACGTGTCGGCTGTATTTGTCCAGAGAAGTCTTCCAGTCCGAAGACATACAAGAATAAATAACAAGAGAAAACCTACATATGTCTTGAAGATATTTGATGCTAAACATTTACGTATATATGATTTGCTGTAAATTACTGTTGGACGTGCGCTGGGGATTTGTTTTATGTCTTGAATATATTTCATGGACTTTGCTCACGAAGTTTCTTGAGGAGTTTTGGTGGTTCTCCCCACCTTACATGCATCGTCACCAAGATATAGCTGTAGCATGAAAACATATTAGTGTTATTCTCCTCACTGGCGCCGCAGTACCTACAATTCAAATACCACTACTGCTAGCCTCATTTGTGTTTACATTGTCTATGTATTGCTAATGCTTTCCCATGTTTCATTGTGTGACCAAGCTCGCTGTGCGAGCGAAACGCGTAACCTATAATAAATAACAACCACTGGTGTATGCCTAACTCTGAGTGATCGCGTTACTGGTGCGTAATAATTGATGTCGATGTTGGCGCGATCCGCCAACTACAAGCGAACCTCTGCAGAGGGTGGGGGAAGGCAGCATGCGTAATCCTCCTCAATCCTGTACTTTCTGCCCTACACAGACAGTGGCCGTTGAATACCGACCCCAGTGGCCCCCTGTATTAATGGGGTGGTGCACTCTCGGCGGCAAGGCAGCTGCCCTGATATCGACGCTCCGGCTTGACCTTCTAGTGAGAGTCACTTGAACAAAAAGCAAGACCTTCAAGCATAGCCCCATTCAAATGTACGGAGGACACCAGCATGCTGATCTCTTTCACAGTCATAACACCAGCTGCCTGATGCGTTTCGAAGTCAATCTTTTTCAAAGGCTGTTTGGTGAAAGGAAATGCACAGTCCGGTTTCCACTTCTTAAATGCACATGATAGCGCGCCCTCTATGGGCTGTTCCGAATGAAGCTGCGCTCCGTGTTATGGAAGTTGTAGTCCCGTAGGGAAGTACGTTCCCTTGAAGTGCACATATTTACTGCTGAATAAAATTAAAGACCCGTGGATGCGCCTCAGCATGCGTAATCCTCCTCAATCCTGTACTTTCTGCCCCACACAGACAGTGGCCGTTGAATACCGACCCCAGTGGCCCCCTGTATTAATGGGGTGGTGCACTCTCGGCTGCAAGGCAGCTGCCCTGATATTGACGCTCCGGCTTGACCTTCTAGTGAGAGTTACTCGAACAAAAAGCAAGACCTTCAAGCATAGGCCCATTCAAAGGTACGGAGGACACCAGCATGCTGATCTCTTTCACAGTCATAACACCAGCTGCCTGACGCGTTTCGAAGTCAATCTTTTTCAAAGGCTGTTTGGTGAAAGGAAATGCACAGTCCGGTTTCCACTTCTTAAATGTACATGATAGCGCGCCCTCTATGGGCTGTTCCGAATGAAGCTGCGCTCCGTGTTATGGAAGTTGTAGTCCCGTAGGGAAGTACGTTCCCTTGAAGTGCACATATTTACTGCTGAGATCAGCATGCTGGTGTCCTCCGTACCTTTGAATGGGCCTATGCTTGAAGGTCTTCCTTTTTGTTCGAGTGACTCTCATGACCATGTCATGAATGATGTAATATGTGACATCATCAGCAGTGCATTGCGGGGGGGAGAGTTATAGTTAGCTGAACTAACTATAACGGGGGAATTTCTATGGTTTTGTATGAGTGAAATGTCCAGCTAACTATAACAGCCTTGAAACCTATGTTTTTTCTGTGAATTTCTAAGGTCTTTTAAATGCTAATTCCTAACTATAACGTACCTGAAACCTATGGTTTTTTAAGTGAATTTCAAAGGTTTTTTAAATGCTTATTTCTAACTATGCCTACAGAAATAGGACATGTGAATAAAGAAGAAACACACACAGAAGAAGAAAAAGAAATGCACACAACTGTGCAAACGCGCCCTGTGGCGCGTTTTAAGTTGGGGGATTAACTCTCTTTTAATACTGAGGGTCCCTAAGGGCCAACTAGCCCAACAGGTATCTCCAGTGTGAGCCAGGGAGCTGTGTTGCAGACAGGTGCTCAGAGGCCACGCCCCTTTTTACAACTCTCTGGAATGCAGCTCTGTGGTGCTAACTAGAGCTACCTGATGGGCTAGTTGTACCCAAGGGACACCTAGGATTCAAGGGGACTTTATCCCCCAAAGTAAAACAGCCATAGGACATGTTTGCACACGTCAGCTCAGCCCCCCCTCCCTTCACCAGTGTGCAAACGCGCCCTGTGGTGCGTTTTAAGAGGTAGTTTTAATCCCCCTGCCCTATTATATACTAGGGGCTTACAGAGGAGGTCATGCTAATCACAGGGGGACCCCAACGCATAATGTTCCCTAGTGTATGTAGGTGTTTTAACTGTATTCTAAGTGTCTTTTAGCATACCGCTGGCTCTAGGACTGGTTAGTCAGAGTCAGTTACCACCAGTACCCATCTGAAAAAGTTAAGGGTACAGGATGATTTTGCAACAAGGCTTCTTTCTGCTCTTCTTTTTGTTCTTTCTGCACGTTATCCTTCTTCCTGCACTTTTCTTTGTCTTTGAGGACGTCTGTTGCTTCTTTCTGCACTTCTTTTTTTTCTTTCTGTGCATTTTTTCTTCTTTCTTCACATGTCCTATCTCTGTAGGCATAGTTAGAAATTAGCATTTAAAAAACCTTTGAAATTCACAGAAAAAACCATAGGTTTCAGGCACGTTATAGTTAGGAATTAGCATTTAAAAAACCTCAGAAATTCACTGAAAAAAACATAGGTTTCAGGGGTGTTATAGTTAGCTGGAACCCCCACCGAACCATGCAGACACTCAGACTGATACTCAAAAAACCAACTAATAACCTATATAGACACCCATGTAGCTACTCACCAACCCATGCAGCCACTTATACACAAAGTGAGAGACTGATACAGATATTTACATATTTAAACATTACTCACTAAGCCATGTATTCACTATGATACACTTAATCAGTCAGTTACACAATCAATTTTTCAAAAACGAATCATCCATTTAAATACTTATATACCCATTTATTCTTCCATCGACCTTGAGATATACATATATAAAACATATTTAATTTTCAGAAAAACACACATTCACTGGATGATGTCATCAGTGATGTCATCAGTGATGTCATTTGAGATGTCATCAGTGATGTCATGAGTGATGTCACTGACCATGTCATGAGTGATGTAATATGTGACGTCATCAGCAGAGCATTGTTATAGTTAGCTGAACTAACTATACCGGGGGAATTTCAATGGTTTTGTACGAGTGAAAAGTCCAGCTAACTATAACGCCCCTGAAACCTATGGTTTTTTCAGTGAATATATATATGTATATATATATATATATATATATATATATATATATATATATATATATATTCACTGAAAAAACCATAGGTTTCACACGTTATAGTTAGCTGTACATTTTACTGATAAAAAACCAATGAAATTCCCCCGTTATAGTTACTGTAGGCAACTATAACTCACGCGACCGCAATCCTCTGCTGATGCTAATACTGTATTTAGACACTTATTTGCCCATGTCTTCTTCCATAAAATTTTAGCTATACATATATTACAAATATTTTTTTTTCATAAAGACACATATGTCATCAGCAGAGGATTACGTGAGTTATAGTTGCCTACAGTAACTATAACGGGGGAATTTCATTGGTTTTTTATCAGTAAAATGTACAGCTAACTATAACATGTGTGAAACCTATGGTTTTTTCAGTGAATTTGCAAGGTTTTTTAAATGCTAATTCCTAACTATAACGTGTGTGAAACCTATGGTTTTTTCAGTGAATTTGTACGTTTTTTTAAATGCTAACTTACTTTACGCCATTCGTGGCGTGCGCGCCCAGTTAACGCAGTTCGTTCCGTGCGCGCACGGTGCGCTTCGCGCTCCGTGCGCGCACAGTGAGCACGCGGTGCGCTTTGCGCACCGCGCGCCCACTTTACGCAGTTAGTGCCATGCACGCACGGTGGTCACGCGGTGCGTGCAGCGCACCGCGTGCCCACATTATGCGGGATGGGCCATGTTCGCGCACCGTGCGCACATGGGGGACATATTATGTGCATCGTTGTGAAATGTTTTGTTTATTATTTTCATTTGTTTGATATGCCATGCACAAATGGTGCCCTTAGGGCACCATTTGCACTTGGGGTGGGGAGAGTGTCGATAATTTTTTTTGTTTAAACCAATTTTTACCGTATGCGTACGGTAAGCGTAATCGGCGATTTTTCGGAAAAAAAAAAAATTTTTTTTTGGCCTTGGGGGTTGTTTGGGGGCCCGTATATCACTGCTGGGTGAATATTATCTCAATAAACTGCCCCTTTACACATTTTTGGGCTTCATTTATGCTGCCCCACTCAGAGTGCGAGAGAGAAAATGGCGGCCGCCGCTTCCTGGTTTCGGCCGAATCGAATGTTTACTAAGATCTAAGAGCCAATCAGAATCGCGCTCACGCACGTCACCGTACGCGTACGGTAAGCGCACCGTAAGCGCACCGTAAGCTGGCTCAGATATATATATTGATTTAAAGGCTATTTTCTCAGAATCTACTGAACAGATTTACACCAAACCTACAAAAGGCACTTCCTTGACCTGAGGACTACCTCTCTGCCAAATTTCAAGTAATTCTGTTCAGCCGTTCGGGCTGTAGCTGTGTCTAAAGGTCCTATGGAAAAATGCATGGGAAAAACGCGTTTTGGGACCCCCCTTTTATCTCAGCCCCCGCTTGACGAATCCCCCCGAGACTTTCAGGGTAGGAGCGGAGCGTAGCGCCCCACCTATTTTAAAAAATTCGCGAGGATTCGTCGACCGGCGCAAAAGTTATTCAAAATAGAATGTTGCGGATTTCCTATGGAAACGTGGTCCTAACTATAACTACCTACTGGCGATCGCCAGTAGGTAATATATATATATATATATATATATATATATATATATATATATATATATCCAAATTGTGTTGCCACTTGCTTGGAGTTGCACTCAAAAAACAAAGCAGGACCCCTTTCCATTTCAAAAAGGTCCTTTATTTAGTTGCAAAACCGGCTTTCATTTCAGAGTATTCAACAAGGTCCTACGCGTTTCAAGGCTCCTGCCTCTTGATCACGGCCCCACCTATTTTGAAAAATTCGCGAGAATTCGTCGACCGGTTATTCAAAATAGAATGTTGCGGATTTCCTATGGAAACGTGGTCCTAACTATAACTACCTACTGGCGACCGCCAGTAGGTAATATATATATATATATATATATATATATATATATATATATATATATATATATATATATGTATATATATATTTATATATATATATATATACCAGTAGGTAGGTATAGTTAGGACCTAGTGCCTGTAGGAAAGCATTTTTTGACTTGGTTTTAACTTTGGCGTTGTCTGACCAATCTGCATGAAATTTCGCCCAAAAGTGTCACAGTGGGTACTATTGATTGGGTAAGTTTGGGGGTGATCCGTGCAGTGGGGACCGAGAATTTGGGGTGCGAAATAAGGTTACGTTAGTAATGTTAATTCCCATTGGAACCTTTAGCTACGTCTTCAAGCCTTAACCGCTGAATGGACTTACACCACATTTGGCAGGGAGGTAGATGTCAGTTAAAGGAAGTGCCTATTGCTTATTTGGTGTAAATCTGTGAAGTAGTGATATCTCTGGCTGCATATATTTTGCGGTGGTTTCACGATTAATTGCGAATGCACTCACCCATGGGGATGCTCTGATTGGCTGGACGCAACCTGAATAGAAAGTTGCAGTCGCCATTTTAGCTATCAGAAACAGTTTCTGGGTTTGAAAATCTCTGTGAAAGCCCACATAAGGAGTCAGGGTGGAGATAGTCTGACTCCATAGTTAAGAAATGGAGGTGTTAGTGACAGAAGCTATATGTCCAAAATTGATTTCACACCAACATCGCGACCACCAGCGTGGCCGCCCCATGTACCATCGTGGGGTCATCGCGACTATTAACGAGTTATTTATATAGTGAGTTATCTACTCTGTTGGTTAGAATTAATTATATGATTTTTTTTTTAATGTGGTGGTGGCTATTGAGTTCCTGCTTTTGCTTTCCGCTTTTGTGACGTGTCCGGGGGGTCGCGATCTCCGACTGCAACGTGAAAGCGGAAAATAGGTTTTTGAGATGGTTGTTCTAGAAATCAAGGCAAAAAACATGAGTTTGAAGTGTGCAGTAATAAATCTCTAGTGTGTAGAATATTATAATATGTGTGCATATTTGTATTTTCACTTTATGGAAAAGGCACGATCGTTGCGGTTAATGACGCCATCGCGATATCCCGAATAACCGCGAAAATGGGAAATATGTCTGAAGATGGTTTTTAAAGAAACTTACCACAAAAATATTAGTTTAAACATGCTTCGAAAGAAGTATGTATATAGCAATGCATGTAGTGCAATGTTCAGAATGGATTTTTTTTACATATTATTTTTAGATGTGTTGATGGACATTGAATTTCTGCTTTTCTTTTCCTCTTTCGCAAGGTGTCCGGCGTAATCACGATTACCAACGTCGTCGCGATCTCCAGCATTACCGTAAAAAAATGTGTTTTACAGATGGATTTTACAGAAACTCTCTACAAAAACATGACTTTAGAGAATACTGTATGAAACCATAGGGGGCATGTTATCAAGGGCCATATCTCCGCTTTTTTGGCTTTAAAAGCCAAAAAAGCGGAGATAATATAATCGCCCTATTAACAAGGCGGTTGTTAGCAGCCTTTTTTCTCCCCACGCCTCGCCTTACATCGCTAATGAAATGCAAAGTAGGCGTTTGCAAACAACATGAAAAAGGATCGCTAACTGTACTTCGTGGTATTAACAAGCCGGCCCAAGAGACCCATAGCGATATTAAAAGACGCACTAACCACCGTTATAGCCGGAAGCTAACGTCTGCTACATTTCTGACTTAGCTATGTGTATAAAGGGAGGTGGTTCATCAGGCTAAGTCCACCATGGCCTATCAACAAGGAATTCCCTATCGCCACAGTGTTATCGCTGGATTTCCAGCGATATACCCGCATTTTGCTGCAATCACTGGATTAATTATTGCCTCGGAGATTAGCGTTGATAATACCGCGCTGACCGGGCGATAACATCCAGCGATAGCCGGCGATAAATGGAAACGCGCTATGTGCCCTTTGCGATGTTCATCGCCATCTATTGATAATATGCCCCATAGTGTGTAAAATAGCATAGTATGTGTGCATGTATGTGTTTTCACTTTATGTAAAAGGCGCGATCGTCATGGTTAATGACACCATGGCAACGTACAGAATAACTGCAAAAACAGAAAATTGGTCTGAAAGATGATTTTTAAAGACACTTACTACAAAAATATGAGTTTAAACATGCTTTGAAAGAAGTATGTTTATAGTAATGTGTGTAGCGCAATGTTCAGAATAGATCTTTTTATATTATCTTTGGATGTGTTGGTGGCCATTGAATGTCTGCTTTTGTTTTTCATACATGGACTAAGAACATTTTAGACATCATTTGGCATAACAGGGATGATATTTACAAAAAGATATGCAAAATGAAGACTGCTTCATAATTGTTGGACATTTTGTACCAGATATAAGAATATCAGAAACAGTTATACCATATAGTTGCTTTCATTACGGTAATAACCTATTAGCAAGCCAGTATTAAAAAATATGCAGTGAGTGCAGTGAACATAGATATAGTTGTAATGATCTACAGTACACCTTTGTTTTTGTTTTTTTTACAATCCATTGATTGTTTTTTCCCACTGTTTCATGATAAGTCTTCATACAAAGCACTGTTGAAAGTGAACAAGTATGAAAGCTGAGAACAGGAAAAAAACAGTAAAACATTTTGTCTATGTTGAATGAAAGTTTTGCTTAAACATTTTTGTATGTTGTTTATGTGCCTAATATTTTAAATTAAATTCCAATACATTTTTATCTATTTCTATTTTTTTCACAGTGGTTGGAGGTTGTGATATATTACGTGTGTCAAATCAGTAATCTAGTGATAGATTCATTGAGTTACTACTAATGGACTCATCCCATCTCTCAGGCACAATAGTTGCACTTGCCCAATCATCCAGCCACTATCTAAGCAGTCATCCATTCACTCAGGTACTGCACTTAAATTTATCTAATTTCCCAGCCACAGAAACTCATCCAATCACCCATACGGTGCCCATGCACTATGCAAACACCTAGATACTATGTATGCACTCATCCATTCACAGAGGCACTACCTATACACTCATCCACTCACCCAGGCACTACTCATGGGCTCATCCAATCATCCAGGCAGTACCCATGCACTCATCTAATCACCTGGGCACTATCCATGTACTTATCGAATCACACATGCAGTATCCATGCATTCACCCAATCACCCAGGCACTATCCTTGCACTCACCAAGGGGCCGCTTCACAGAACTAATCTGAGATAAAATTTTAAACGTACTACTTTTGGTATTAACAGAAGGCATTTAGTAGTAGTAAAGTTAGGACTCCTAACTTTACTACTACTACTATTCTTCTAATCACCCAGGCACTATTCATGCACTCACACAATCACCCAGGCACTACACTTGCACTCATCCATTTATTCACGCACTAAGCATGCGTTCATCCATTCACTCAGGCACTACCCATGCACTCATCCATTCACCCAGGCACTACCCATACACAAATCAATCACCCAGGCACTACTCTTCTGCTCATCCATTCACCTAAGCATTACCCATGCACTAATCTATTCACCCAGGCAGTACCCAAGCACTTATCCATTCAACAATGCACTAACCACAAACTCGTCCACTCACACAGGCACTACTCATGTACTCATCCAATCATCCAGGCAGTACCCATGCACTGATCCAATCACCCAGTCACTATTCATACATTCTTGCAATCACCCAGACACTAGCCATGCTGTTGCAGAATCACCCAGGCATTATGCTTGCACTCATCTATTCACCCAGGCACTGCCCATACACTCATCCATTCATCCAGGCACTACCCATGCACACATTCAATCACCCAGGCACTAGTCTTGCACTCATCCATTCACTCAGGTAGTACACATGTGCTTACTCATTCACCCAGGTTCTACCGATGCACTCATCTAATCATCCAGGCATCATTCTTTCACTCATCCATTTAGACAGGCAGTACACATGCAGTCATACATTCACTCAGGCACTACTCATACACTCATTCTATGATCCAGGCAATACCTTGGCACTCATCCATTAATGCACACACTACCCATTCAGTCATCCATTTACTCAAACACTACCCATGCACTCATCCATTCATCCAGGCACTACCCTTGCACTCATACATCCACTGAGGCACTATGCTTGTGCTCATCCATTCACGCAGCGACTATAAATGAACTTATGTAATTTAATGTAATGTAATGTGATTTATAAAGCGCAGCTGTTGCCCTGAGGAGTGTCCCGGCACTATAGCAAAGAAGCTGTCTGCAGGCAAAAAAAAGAAGAACCTAAGCTGCGGAAAAGAGCCAAGTCTTAAGGTTTTTCCAGAAGATCGGTATTTTCTTTATGGTCCTGAGTCCTGAGGCAGCTCATTCTAGAGAGAGGGGCCTAAAAATGAGAAGGATACGCCCCCCGCCCTCGCCTTCTTAATCCGAGGGACTATGGACAGACAGATTTCCGGAGCGAAGTTTTCTCTGGGAAGTGAAGGGCTTGATTTTGTCTCGAAGATACCCAGGACCTGTACCATACAGTGCTTTCTGGGTTAAAAGCAATATTTTAAAAGTGTTCCTCTTCCTGACTGGAAGCCAGTGTAGGCTATGAAGGTGGCCGGAGACATGTGAGTGGCATTGGAGCCCAAAGATGGTATGTGCTTCTCCGTTCTGAACGAACTGCAGCCTGTCTATCAAGTATATGGGCAACCCTGCGTACAGGCTATTTCCATAGTCCAGTCTTGAGGTAATCAGGGCCTGGGTCACCTGTTGTCTAGCCTGAAATGAGAGGAAAGAAAAAAAATTCCTAAGGACACAAAGGAGGGCAAAGCCCAAACCCACCACAGAGTTGGTTTGAGTGTGAAATGATAGTTGCTCGTCAAATTTAAAGCCCAAGTTCTTTATTGCTTGGCTTGTACATAAAGGAGGGGCGGCATCCTTCGGCCAGAAAGTTTCCCATGATGTCTTCGCCTCCGGGCAAAAGAAATGGAGCTCAGTCTTACCCTCATCACGTTTGAGTTGGTCACTTGATAACCAAGTAAATGTTGCATTCAGGCACTCACTGATTTTCTCACCCGGAAAAGGAGTTGGGTGTCATCAGCATGTGAACCTATTTTTGAACCCCAGAATTCCACCAAGGGGGCCAAGGGAGAAAGGTAGATATTAAATAGTGTCAGGCTCAGAGCTGAGCCCTGTGGCAATCCAACCTTAAGCTTACGGGAGGTGGCAGGAAAAGGGTTGCACCAGACCTCTTGACCTCTGTCTTCCAAAAAAGAGACAAGCCCCTTCCATGCCGACCCTGTGATCCCCATAGCCTGTATATGAGCTAGGAGGATGGAGTGAGATATGGCATTGAACACTGCTGATAGATAAAAAAACACCAGCAACGATCTGTTGCCTCTCTCAGTACAAAGGCGGATGGAATCGAGTACTTCCAGCAGCGCTGACTCAGTACTATAGTCAGGTCAGAAGCCAGATTGACTTACATACAACCCATTTTTGCTTTCTAAATGTGCGGAGATTTGATGATTAACATGTTTTTCAAGTATATTCGCTAGGGCTGGGAGAAGGGAGATGGGTCGATAGTTAATTGGATCATTTGGATCTGCCTGTGGTTTTTGTAGCACTGGTAAAATGTTAGCTTGTTTCCAAACCAGGGCATCTTAGCTGAACTCAGGAAAGTATCAAACAACTGATTCACTAGGGGGGTGATAGCCTTCGCCCCACGTAAAAAAAGGGAGGCAGGGCCCAGGTCTGCGGGGGAGCCAGATTTCAAGCGACTTATAGCTAGAAAAGGGTCTTCCACCGAAATGGGCATGAAGGAGTCTGAACAACAGACAGGGTTTCTGAGGGTAGGCAGTGGAGGATTCTGGTCTATCTTCATGCTTTCCATAATGCCTGGGTTACAGCTAACAAATGATGGACAGAATGCTGACAATGCAAACATTCTCCCCCAAGTCAAAAGATCTGGGTTAAATCCATTGTTCTGTTGCCCACTACACCACCCCAGTTTAGACCCAGCCATATGCAAATCAGTCTTGACCCTGTGCCCCATGGGAACAGTCCAGACCGAACTGCCAGGCCACGTCCTCCCTGGACCGCCAACAAGCATCTTGGGACCATTTTCAGGGTATGTCACCCTACTTCAGCCCGGCTACCTTGAATCCAGTGGCACAGTGAGCAAGGGCCCCACGTCTGGGCATACCCATCCCACTTAGGGCGAAAAGTGTTACAGCAAACAAATGAAGGACGGAATGCTGAAAATGCAAAAATTCTCCCCCAGTCAAAAGAGCTGGGTTAAATTCATTGTTCTTTTGCCCACTACGCCACCCCAGTTTGGACCCATCCATATGCAAATCAGTCTTGACCCTGTGCCCCATGGCAACAGTCCAGACCGAACTGCCAGTCCAGGTCCTCCCTGGTCCGGAAACAAGCATCCTGGGACTGGTTTCACAGTATGTCACCCTTCTTCAGCCAGGCTAGCTTGAATCTAGTGGCACAGTGAGCAAGGGACCCACATCTGGGCATACCCATCCCACTTAGGGCGAAAAGTGTTACAGCAAACAAATGATGGACGGAATGCTAACAATGCAAACATTCTTTACCAGTCAAAGATCTGGGTTGAATCCATCATTCTTTTGCCCTCTACGCCACCCCAGTTTAGACCCAGCCACATGCAAATCAGTCTTGACCCTGTGCCCCATGGGAACAGTCCAGACCGAACTGCCAGGCCACGTCCTCCCTGGACCACCAACAAGCATCTTGGGACCATTTTCAGGGTATGTCACCCTTCTTCAGCCAGGCTGGCTTGAATCCAATGGCACAGTGAGCAAGGGACCCACGTCTGGGCATACCCATCCCACTTAGGGTGAAAACTGTTACAGCAAACAAATGATGGACGGAATGCTGACAATGCAAACATTCTCCCCCAGTCAAAAGATCTGGGTTAAATCCATTGTTCTTTTGCCCACTACACCTCCCCGGTTTGGACCCAGCAATATGCAAATCATTCTTGACCCTGTGCCCCATGGGAACAGTCCAGACCGAACTGCCAGGCCAGGTCCTCCCTGGACCAGAAACAAGCATCCTGGGACTGGTTTCAGGGTATGTCACCCTTCTTCAGCCACTCTAGCTTGAATCCAGTGGCACAGCGAGCAAGAGACCCACGTTCGGGCATACCCATCCCACTTAGGGTGAAAAGTATTACAGCAAACAAATGATGGACGGAATGCTGACAATGCAAACATTCTCCCCCAGTCAAAAGATCTGGGTTAAATCCATTGTTCTTTTGCCGACTACGCCACCCCAGTTTGGACCCAGCCATATGCAAATCAGTCTTGACCCTGTGCCCCATGGGAACAGTCCAGACCGAACTGCCAGGCCAGGTCCTCCCTGGACCAGAAACAAGCATCCTGGGACCGGTTTCAGGGTATGTCACCCTTCTTCAGCCAGGCTAGCTTGAATCCAGTGGCACAGTGAGCAAGGGACCCACGGCTAGGCATACCCATCCCACTAAGGGCGAAAAGTATTACAGCAAACAAATGATGGACGGAAAGCTGACAATGCAAACATTCTCCCCCAGTCAAAAGATCTGGGTTAAATCCATCATTCTTTTGCCCAGTGGCACAGTGAGCAAGGGACCCACATCTGGGCATACCCATCCCACTTAGGTGGTCCATGTGATCCCCTTTCCCTCCTCCATAGGGTTGCCATCAGGGGGCATACTAACAGTGCGCAATCTTTGAGGTGCCGCACTTTCAGTGCGCCTCCTGAAAGCTTCTTTGCCTCTGCGCTCACGTCTGTAATACGACGCAGAGGCAAAGGGATTCTCTCATTTGCTTGGGCACACCCTCATGCAAATGAGGGAACGCCCTCAGAGGATAGCGCTGGTGCTTTATGTGTGCCAGCGCTATCGGTATTACAGAGGGGCCCCTTCTTTAATACCAAAGTGCAAAGCGGGCGCAAATGCCCGTTGCGCCTTTGGGGGCACTTGTATAGTATGTCCCCAGAGCGCGCTTGACCGGAACAAAGTCAAAGTTTCAGGCCAACCGCGATGGATCCTCGGTCGGATACACTAAGCGGGAGGCCTCAGTCAAAATATTACTTTCGCTCTTAGAAACTTTTCTGGAGGATTTTATTCTGACGACACTCCACCCTGCACAACAGGCCGGATTGGGAGAGGGTATGCCAGCTTAACTTTCTGCGAGGCCCTGGTCAAATTCTGGGATGTAAAAAAGAATCTGTGGTATTGTTTATAGGGAAAAGGCGCCCACAGGATATATTCACTAAGTATAAATACTCTATCTATCTTGGTACGGTGCTAAAAGGTGGAGAGAACCACCTGCCTCCCCAGATTCTGCGGCCTAAGCTACAACTCTAGTATTTTTAAAGCCCTAGCACACATAAAATTGTCACACAGAAACTGACAGCAGTAGCTTATGTATGTCAATACAAGTATATACAAAGTGCACAGTTGTTTCTTGAATTTCTTATTCTTTTTATATAGAGTCTTCACATGCGAGTTGCACGTCAGATCGAAAGCCAACACGTGATTTGTCGCTTCTGCTCTACTTAGAAAACACCGCAACATGTGCATTCGTGTGGTGCGGGGTTTTCTAAGTAGATCATGATGTATAATCGGATCGCATGACTTGAATCAGGAGATAGATTGACTAATTTGTGGATGTTTCACGGTGAAGGCATGTGTAATATTGTCTCTTAAAAACGTACAGTTTATAGTGATACAGCATTAGTTACTGTCATCTATTTTCCACTTAGCCTTGAAAAAGTCGCGTGTATATGTAAACAGAAGCTACGAAACACGTGTTGGCTTTTGATCTGACGTACAACTTGCATGTGAAGACTCAACATAAAAAGAATAAAAGATTTAAGAAATAACTGTGCACTTTGTATATACTTGTATTGACATACATAAGCTACTGCTGTCAGTTTCTGTGCAACTTAATTTTACTTGTGCTAAGGAATTCAAAATAAATTCTGGAATGTGATAAACTCCGGGCTTTCAGCGGGTCGGACCTGATATAATAATTGGGTCGTGGTTGAAGGTAGTTGGCTTGATTCTCGATGTCGGGTCAGACATCTATTGGAGCTTTTTCACAAACGTTCCCCAACGTTACCCAACCTTCAGGTGGGGCTTCCTGAAGGTCTCCTTGTAGGTTCAAGGTGTCCACAACACTAATCCAAAGGTCTGGAATCTCCTAGACGGTCTCTGGGATGTCAGAACTACAATTCCCACAATGCAACTGGCCAAATCCATAAAAGTACACCGGACACGCTCCAACATGGGGACTCTTGGTGGAGATGAGGTAGGTGGACCCTGTTAACCTGCAGCTTACAGGGAGTCCACTCCTTAATCCTTCTCAAAGCAAGGTACAGTTCCAGGGCTGTAGTACCAGATTGTGCAGCAAGCGCAATCATTCAGAATGCAGGCCTTTGGGTGCAGATCCAGATTCCAGGAGGGCAGTCCTTCTTCTCCTTGTAATTTAAGGCAACAGATCTGAGAGACTATACAGGTCTCACATATTTATTCAGTGTTTTGGGGCAACAAGCATGACAACTTCCCCCAACGTGTGGCATCTTCTTGCCCGTCAAAGCACTCACTTCCAAATTCCAACATGGATGACTTCTCTTCAGAGTAAGATCTGGCTAAACCAACTCATAGTGTGGCTCATTTCCATTATCTCTCCTCTCCCTTGCCGCTGCAAATTCCTGTCCTAAGTCTGAAGGATGTGGGGTAGGTACACCTGGCGTTCCTTAACCCCTTCCATGCGGGGCGGATTCCCCCGCGGTGCTGACTGCTGCTTGCGCGGGCGTGGTCATGACGGAACGGTTCCGTCATGAGCACAGCTCAACCGACGCTCATGACGGAACCGTTCCGTCATGAGCGTCGAAGGGGTTAATGATCTGCTCCAGCCAGCCCACTTATCACCTAATCACAGCAGCCCGGCTAAGCCTTTTAAGGCTGACTAATCCGCAGAGACCACAAGAAGGCAGGTGGTTGGCTTACAGAAGAGGACATTCTATAACTTCTCTCCTGTACTAGTTATGATAAATTCAGCAGTGGCACGCTGTTAACTTTATCAATACCAATCCTTTAAGTTATTGAAGAATGACATGGTACTCCTTTGCTAGCAATAGTTATATCTAAATAAAAAATTGCAATGTTTGCCTGTGGAGCTAAAGTATCTACAATGGGGAAAATTAAGTGGGCAGTTTTTCCCCCACCAGGCAATATAAAATATTTTTTATAAGTTCCCTACTTATAGTTACATGCCCTCCCCCCCTCCCCTGGGACACTTAGGGTAGACCTTGGGGTGCCTAATATGTAAAAATAAAGTTGATTATCACTTTTACAGTGCCCAGACCACCAAAGTTGAATTTGCATACAGTTTACTTTTAGACAGTTTGCAAAGCCAGGCTGCCTTTAAAATGATATCAGGCACTCGGCAGTGCACACATGCAAGTGCAGGAAATCTCCTGGTCCTCTAAACTTCCATGCCCTAGTTAATACTAGGGACTTATAGGTAGTTTTGTCCACCTAGCCATATTATATATTAGCGACTTATCGGGTCCATCATTGCCAATTGTAAATTTACCCTATTACATGTATGTTCTTAAACATTGCACTGGCCCTGGGTCTGGTTAGCAGAGCACATGGTAGTCAGAGTCCGATGCCACCAGTATCATTCAGCAAAACATTGCCTTTTCTGCACTTTCCCAAGCCATGAGCTGTGTTTATTTTTCTTTCCAAAGGGGCTCTTGGTTTGAACCCTTTTCAAATGGCTATTTTGGGGGTTTCCTACCACAATTCTCTGCAATAGCTTGAAGCTTCCACAATCTGAACATCAGTCTGAGTCCTACCACTTTTCCTGCATAGGTGGATTACATTCTTTAGCCATTTAATCAGTTCTGTGACTTCTATCACCAATGTAGCCCCTTCGGCATTGATAATTTCAATTAGACGGTGCCTGAAGACAAAGGGTCTGATTTAGATCTTGGTGGACGGGATACTACGTTACAAACGTAACGGATATCCCATCTGCCATATTACAAATGCCATAGAATATAATGCACTTGTAATACAGAGAATGAGATATCCATCATGCTTGTGACTAAATATCCCATCCGCCAAGACCTAAATCAGGCCTAAATTATTTTCAAACTCTCATGTTCTTTCTTAAATATCATTATGGTTTATTATATGGGTTAGGGGCTTTCCTGGTGACTGTCAAACAAAACAACTGGGTCCAGTTGCACATGGGGATTCGTCCATTGGTCTGAAAGATTAAGAGGCACGTGAAGTAATGACCAGACGATTGTGGTTCGCCTCCACCCGATAGAGCCAGTTGGTGTTAATGTCACGGATGCATTTCATAGGTGAAACTTCAGTTACTTTCATCCACTACGGTAAAGACAAAGCAGCTTCAGAGACCCAGAAGTTTCATCAAGGTATGCAGTGTAGTAGATGTGTCTCAAGTTGCTCCTTCTCAGAGGATGACAAGCATGTTAACAACGGCTGCAAAGGGAACAGGACTAACTGTGCCTCTAAGAGACACATACAATAGCTTTTTGATCAGCTCTTTATAGCTAGGAATCATATAATCTTGAAAATAGCATTCTGAAATATAAAATGGTGTATGTTTGAAGCAGGTGAACGACCCTTCACATTTGATAAAGGAATGAAAGAAGTTACCAGTGAGGTATTTTCAATCAGTGAGATACTGGAAAAAATATGTGGTAGGCCACTAACAGAACATTTTGGCCATTTGTATACACATGTAGAGTCTTGTAGTAAATTCATGTGTTGTGTGATAGTAATACATCAGTGATGCAATACTATCTCATCACAATTCACAAAACCACTATCTCATTACCACCAGCAAAACGATGATGATACCACCATGAAGAAAATGAATGAAAGCATTAGTGGCAGATTGAACAAATGTCATGCAAAGCAACAAGACAACTTGCTGCGCTGTGTGACAGTGAGAAAGGAGAATTGTGCCATAGCTACTAAAATATGACACATTTCTGCTCTCTCTCTCTGCGCTGGCACACTGAGAGCTCTCTAGCACCAATGCAGACACTCTTGCACCATGATGCAAGGGTGCCTGCGTTACAGGCAGGATTGATTTTATGCAGGACGGTGACATCTTCCTGCACAAAAACGATCCTTAGAGGCATTTTCTTCTTGTATGTGTGCAGCAAAATGCAGCACACGTAGAAATATTGAGGAGAAATTAAGATATTTCTCCTCACAATGCCTTTGTTGGGAGGGTGTACCATTTTGATGCAATCACAGGTTTACTACCCTTACTAAATCTGGGATTGCATCAAAATCTATTGGTGGATGCATGGGAATGCGCATGCACTATCAATGGAACACCATCCCAATGCACAGTAACGCAAGGCAGCGATTTGCGATGTGTTCCATTGCTCTAGATTTACTAAGTTATGTAGGTCCAGTCAAGGTGGCTTTGTGTGGCTTAGTAAATCTCACTTAAGTCCTTGAGTTGCCTTGTGCCACCTTGCACAAGGCAAGGGCAGCACAAGGGCTTAGTAAATTAGGCCTATAGTGTCTTATCCCCTGTTGGGCCTCATTTACAAGATTTTGAAACAGGTCAGCGCAGTAAATCACTTTGCTGCATTGTTCTGCGTCAAGAGAAAAGGGCAGGAATGCACTGTATCTATGGGATACAGAGCATTCCTGTCCTCTTTTACTCCGCTGGCGCACAAATGGCTGCTTTGCGACAACAGAGGTTGTTGGAATGATTGTTTTTGTAGAGGATGAGACACCTTCCTGCACAAAAACAATCAATGGAGCCTTCTTCCTCTTTCTATGTGTGCCCGCAGAATTCAGCACACAAGGAAAGAGGTAATAACAAGGAGAAATAAAGTTTTTTCTCCTTGTTACTCCACCCCTGGGAAGGCGCACGGCTTTGACACATTCCCAGATTTACGCTTTGTTGTAAATCTGGGAATGTGTCAAAATCCATGGGCATTGCATGGAAACACCCACCGCAACGCTAATGGCACACCACTGCGATACAGTGTGAGGAAACGCAACATCTTGCACTGCGTTGCCTTACACCATATCTACGAGGCCAGGAAAAGCCATGCAGGGTGGCTTTGTGTGGCCTCGAAGATATGATTGAGAGGCCTGTGCCACCGTAGCCTCTTTAAAAGTGACACTCCAGGGGGCGTAGGCCTCTTGTAAATGAGGCCTCTTGTTTCCGCAGAACGCTAATTCAAGAAGTAATATCCATTGGCAGAGTAAATACCATTGCAGGGTATTAGCTCCTTATTTTGTAGAGGATATAAATGAACCTGAAGGAGGAAAAGCAGGATCTGTAGATTTCACCAGCCAACAACAGGAATAAATATAATTGAAAAATGTAGGAGCACAGAAGGAGCTATAATATCACAACCTGTTTCAAGGAAAGCATACCACATAGATAGCATTTCTAAACAATGAATATAGTTCTGTGAAGGGTTCAACAGTGAGGTTAGTATTTCAGTTGCTTCTGATACATTTACTCAATAGCTATGTTTCAAATATGTTATATAGAGGAAGAGACCTAACCTATAACATTTGATCCGCCGAGTCTCCGTCTTTTTCCAAGTTTTGCACGTTTTTTTCCAAGTTTTACACGTTTTCTCCCGAGTTTTGCACGTTTTCTCCCAAGTTTTGCACGTTCATTGTTTTTTATTTCCATCCTGGACTCCGAGCTCGCTTTAATAAGGAGAACATGCATTTCACTTTAAAAAAATATTTCATCATCTTCATAATCTTAATAATAGTGATAGTACTAACCAATACAGATGGGTCCTCAAAAACAAAATCACATTAATAATGGTGAAACAATATTAAATTAATTAACTGTACTTTGATTTTGTAAATTTTGCAACCCAAAAGTCCAAATTGAAGGGACTTAAGAACGTTTAATGTAACACTGCTTGTTGTCAGGAAGGTAATGTTACAAATGACAATTGTAAATAGACAGGAAAAATTAAGTTCAAGATTATGAAGCACTGTGCTGCTGGCAAGGATATTGTCGTTTGGATGAGATAACGATAAGAGAATACATCTTGGACATTGCAGACGCTCTAGTACCAGCAGATGAGCACGAGATGTGAGTTTTAAGAGAACATGAGGAATATACAAGTCAGATCAATGCTGAGCTGCTGAATAACTGTGCTATCCGCAGAACATGCTAGGGGGTCAGGGTGTTTCTACTCTGCCCCCTTTTCTTTTTTTTAACGTGTTTTCTTGGGACTTGGTTCAACCGAGTCACAAGATGGCTGCCAACACTTCCTGGTTTGAGGTGTTGGCAGCCAATCCGATCTCAGGCACGAGATCGGGAGGGGTCGTGGATCCACCGTGACCATAGTTCTATATTTGAGAAATCTTTAAATTTCTCAGAAACTACTGAACGGATTTACTAAATTTAAGAAAAAGAGTGCTTCCTGGACCAAGAGCTGCCTTTTGCCAAATTCGGTGTAATTCCATTCAACAGTTCGGGCTGTAGCCATGTCTATGGTTTCCTATGGAAATTAACATGGGGAAAAAGCATTTTGGAATCCCCCTTTTTCTCAGTAGGTAATATATATGTGTGTGCATGTGCGTGTATGTATAAATGCACATATACGTTATATACGAACTCAAGAACTCCAAGAAGGCCTGCTGCACCCTGGAGAAGGCCTGGCTCCTCGACAAGACCGCTGACAACATGACCACCCTCAAACTCGCCACCCGCAAACATCACCAGCTCATCCGCACCACCAAGAAGAAATCTCTGAAGGACCGATTGGACAAGAACGCCCATGACAGCAAGGAGCTCTTCAACATCATCAAGGAATTCTCCAACCCCAGCACCGGCCACAACGACATCGCCCCCTCACAGGACCTTTGCGACTCCCTCGCCTCGTACTTCCACCGCAAGGTCGCCGACATCCATAGCAGTTTCGGCGCTCACCCCCTGCACCCGTCGATCGAACTCACGCACCCGACAGCCACCCTCCGGACATGGACCGAGGTGACCCCTGAAGATACTACTCGCATCATGAATACCATCCACTCCGGATCCCCGACCGACCCGTACCCCCACCACGTCTTCAACAAAGCGGCCCACACCATCGCACCCCATCTCCGAGACATCATCAACGCCTCCTTCAACACAGCAACCTTCCCGGAGTGCTGGAAGCACGCCGAACTCAGCGCCCTACTGAAGAAACCAACAGCGGACCCGACCGACCTCAAGAACTTCTGCCCCATCTCGCTCCTTCCCTTCCCGGCCAAAGTCATCGAAAAGATCGTCAACAAGCAACTGGCTGCCTTCCTCGAGACGCACGGATCCCTCGACCCATCACAGTCCGGATTCAGAACCAACCACAGCACCGAGACTGCCCTCATCGCAGCCACTGACGACATCCGAGCCCTGCTCGACAACGGTGAAACAGCAGCACTCATCCTCCTGGACCTCTCCGCGGCATTCGATACCGTCTGCCACCGCACCCTAGTACAACGCCTCCACAACACCGGCATCCAAGGGAAGGCCCTGGACTGGATCACCTCATACCTCTCCGGTAGAACACAGAGAGTACGCCTGCCTCCGTACCGCTCGGAGGCCACCACACTCATCTGCGGCGTCCCGCAAGGATCATCGCTCAGCCCCACGCTCTTCAACGTCTACATGAAACCTCTAGCGGCCATCGCTCGCAAACACAACCTGAACATCATCTCATACTCCGACGACACCCAGCTGATCCTCTCCCTCACCAGAGACCCCGACACCGCCAAAGCAAACCTCCACGAAGGGATGAAAGACGTCGCCGAATGGATGAACGACAGCCGCCTAAAGCTGAACACGGACAAGACAGAAGTCCTGATCCTGGGTCCATCACCCTCCGCGTGGGACGACTCCTGGTGGCCCCCGGCCCTAGGCACCGCACCCAAACCAACGGACCACGCACGCAACCTGGGCTTCATCCTGGACTCCACTCTTTCGATGACCAGACAAGTCAACGCCGTCTCCTCATCCTGTTTCCTCACACTCCGGATGCTCCGCAAGATCTTCCAATGGATTCCGACCGAGACGAGGAAGACTGTCACCCATGCCCTCGTCACCAGCAGACTGGACTATGGAAACACCCTCTACGCCGGAACGACAGCCAAGCTTCAGAAGAGACTCCAGCGCATCCAGAACGCCCGACTCATCCTGGACATCCCTCGACGCAGCCACATCTCGAGCCACCTTAGAGACCTGCACTGGCTCCCGGTCAACAAAAGGATCACGTTCAGAATCCTCACCCACGCACACAAATCCCTCCACGACCTGGGCCCAAGGTACCTCAACAACCACCTGACCTTCTACACGCCAACCCGCCAGCTACGATCCGCGGACCTCGCCCTCGCCGTCGTCCCCCGCTTCCAGAGAGTCACCGCCGGAGGAAGATCCTTCTCCTACCAGGCGGCGAAAACATGGAACACCCTGCAGGTCCACCTGCGACGTACCCGGGATCACCTCGCCTTCAGGAAACAGCTCAAGACCTGGCTGTTCGAGCAGTAGCAGACCCCTCTCCCCAAGCGCCTTGAGACCCGTCCGGGTGAGTAGTGCGCGATATAAATGCCTGATTGATTGATTGATATGTGCACACACACATATATACACACACACACGTATATATATATATATATTTATATATATTTATATATATATATATATATATATATATATATATATATATATATATATATATATTCACTTAAAAAACCATAGGTTTCACACATGTTATAGTTAGCTGGACATTTCACTCGTAAAAAACCAATGAAATTCCCCCGTTATAGTTAGTGCAGGCAACTATAACTCACGCGAACGCAATCCTCTGCTGATGACGTCAGATATTACATCACTGTATTTAGACACTTATTTACCCATGTCTTCTTCCATTAATCTTTAGCTATACATATATTACAACTATTTATTTTTCATAAAGACACATATGTCATCAGTGATGTAATATCTGACGTCATCAGCAGAGGATTGCGGTCGCGTGAGTTATAGTTGCCTGCACTAACTATAACGGGGGAATTTCATTGGTTTTTTACGAGTGAAATGTCCAGCTAACTATAACATGTGTGAAACCTATGGTTTTTTAAGTGAATTTGCAAGGTTTTTTTAATGCTAATTCGTAACTATAACGTGTGTGAAACCTATGGTTTTTTCAGTGAATTTGTACGGTTTTTTAAATGCTAAGTTATTTATTTTTTTTTTTTTCAGGTTTTTCCCCGTGCGCGCACCGTGAAATGTTGTTTTTTTTAAAGAAATCGCGAGGTCATAGTGCGAGGTCATAGTCGTAGTGCGTGCCGTGCGCGCTGGGTGCGTGCACCTCGCAATTTATTTTAAAAAATAAAAATGGTTTTTTTCCCCCTTGGGGGTCCTTCTGTGACCCCCTGACCAAGGCTAGGGGGTCAGGAACTGTCCACTCTGCCCCCTTTTCACGTTCTCCACCTTTTTTTTTCACCCCCTCAGACTGCGAGAGACAAAATGGCGGCCGACACTTCCTGGTTTCGACCGATTCGAATGTTTATTGACATCTAACAACCAATCAGAATTGCGCTCGGGCACGGCAGGGTGCGCGCACTGTGCGCGCACGGTGCGCGCGTATAGATATTGATATGCTTTTAAATGCTATTTCCTCAGGAAATACTGAACAGATTTACACCAGACCTGCAAAAGGCACTTCCTTGACCTTATGGCTACCTCTCTGCCAAATTTCAAGTAACTCTGTTCAGCCGTTCGGGCTGTAGCTGTGTCTAAAGGTCCTATGGAAAAATGCATGGGGAAAACGTGGTTTGGGACCCCCCTTTTTTCTCGGCCCCCGCTTGACGAATCACCCCGAGACTTTCAGGGTAGGAGCTGAATGGAGCGCCCCATTAGTTTTGAAAATTTCGCGAGGATTCGTCAACCGGCGCCAAAGTTATTCAAAATAGAATTTTGAGATTTCCTATGGAAACTAGGTTGTAACTATAACTATCTACTGGCGACCGCCAGTAGATAATATATATATATATATATATATATATATATATATGAATAAACAAAGTGCCCTTGAGCTTTCGGGAGGGCACACGCTGCAAAGTCCACCATCCGGTCTGCAATTGTAGCTCCCCACACTGACCCTCAGTTATCCATTGTGCCTGACGCGTTTCGATGCCTTGAGCATCTCATCAGAGGCTTGCTTGTTACTTGAACAGTGGAATCGGCCCTCTTTTATTTTCATTATCTGCACGCATGTGATCATTATCTTCCCTGAGTGGGTGTGCGCTTGTTAGGCATTTTATGTTGCATGCTGGGAAATTGAGTTCTTTCGTTTGAAAACTCAAGTTCCTAAAAGAGCCATAACGTCTCCCCTAAGTGGGTTTTCACTGAAAGTGTCTTTAAAAGCAATTTAGTTGTCCTAAATAGGATTCAGGACACTGTCGAGAGTTAATTTAATTCGGACTTGTAGCGCTGACTTGCCGTAGATCAGTTCAATGGCACAGCTTCTCTGTTTCAAATCGTAGAGACGGTGCTCCTCCCACGACGAGGCCGCCGCTAGAAATAGGAATAAACAAAGTGCCCTTGAGCTTTCGGGAGGGCACACGCTGCAAAGTCCACCATCCGGTCTGCAATTGTAGCAGACCCACTTAGGGGAGACGTTATGGCTCTTTTAGGAACTTGAGTTTTCAAACGAAAGAACTCAATTTCCCAGCATGCAACATAAAATGCCTAACAAGCGCACACCCACTCAGGGAAGATAATGATCACATGCGTGCAGATAATGAAAATAAAAGAGGGCCGATTCCACTGTTCAAGTAACAAGCAAGCCTCTGATGAGATGCTCAAGGCATCGAAACGCGTCAGGCACAATGGATAACTGAGGGTCAGTGTGGGGAGCTACAATTGCAGACCGGATGGTGGACTTTGCAGCGTGTGCCCTCCCGAAAGCTCAAGGGCACTTTGTTTATTCTCATATATATATATATATATATATATATATATATATATAATCTACTGGCGGTCGCCAGTAGATAGTTATAGTTAGGACCGTGTTTCCATAGTAAATCCGCAACATTCTATTTGGAATAACTTTGGCGCCGGTTGTCGAATCCTCGCGAAATTTTCAAAATAGGTGGGGCGCTCCGCTCCGCTCCTACCCTGAAAGGCTCGGGGGGATTCGTCAAGCGGGGGTTGAGAAAAAAGGGGGGTCCCAAAACACGTTTTCCCCATGCAATTTTCCATAGGGACCTTTAGTCCAAGGTACAGCCCGAACGACTGAACAGAATTACTTGAAATTTGGCAAAGAGGTAGTCCTCAGGTCAGGCATGTGCCTTTTGCATATATGGTGTCAATCTGTTCAGTAGTTCCTGAGAAAATCAAAGGTAAAATCATATACATATCTGGGCGGAGCCTAACCACACATCTCATCGTGAGATCTGATTGGCTGTCAGTACTTCATCCAAGAAGTGTTGGCAGCCATCTTGGGACCAATATACATGATAGCACCTCATTAAAAAGCATTGCAGTTAATAGAAGGTTTTAAGACTTTAGTTACATTATAAATCATTTATTGATGGTACCATACTCATTTTAGGAATTGTGGTGTGTTCTAAGGTGATTTTACCATGTGAAAAAGCCTTCTGCTGTGATATCACGAACCATGTTTGAGAGAACGGGGTGGGGGAATCATATCGCCCGACGCCCGAACCATGTTGTTTATATTGACGGGCAAGAAGGTTTATTGTCTATTTATGTCCGACGGACATGTAGACATTAATCACGTTTTAATCACGTTAAAACAACAGGCTGTGGGCACTCTGTGGCTCACAGCCAATCCGAAGCTTGCAGAGAGCCTTTGGCGGCATCTGATTGGCTAGCAGCCCATGACTGGGCTCTAGCCAGTGATTGGCTGGGGGAGTGAAACGTCACTCAGCCTCTGCAAGCAGTAGTCCGTGGCCGCCACGAGGCTTGCAATAAGCATTCAGGTAAAATAAGCAGTTTTGCCCGCTTGAATTGTGTGATATTGTGACGGAGGTGCTGCGATTTTCTTTTATTTATATTTTTAGCAACCGTGCCTGGATAGATTAATTAGTACAAAAGCCTAGGCCTGGCCCGCCTCGGCACCTCAGATGAGGACGTCAAAAAAGCGTATCGCAAGCAGGCGCGCTGCGCTACCACCGCTTCATGGGGGAAACACCCATTACAACGAATTCAGATTCACGCGCTGCCATCGCAACACGGGTTTAACATCGCGGGTCCGGAGCCTTCATACCGCAGATGGAAACAGATCTGCAGATTAATGCTTTCAAAAGAGAGATCCGTTGGTGACTTGCAATTTATAACTTAAAGTCCTAATATAGAATAGTGAACTATTAACTTTCAGCCCAGAACTGCATAAACACACCGACAAATATACATTACAAAATTGATTAATGTTGCAAAGAGGGTACATTTGGCGAAAAAATGATTCTTATTATTAAAGGAAGCTCCCAACTTTGCTGTTTCTTTTTTGACTCTGCGTTTGTGCTTCTCCACACCAAGCACTCTTAAACTACTGCCTACCAGTATGGGTGACATGTGACTCCTACACTTTCACTCCTTTGGCTTATGGGCAAAAAAACATTGTCGCACACGGCGCAGCCAGCACTAAAAGCTTTCGAAGCACCTGCTGCATCGTTTCTTTCTGCCGCCAATTACCAAGCCTCACAGAAATGTGTAGGAAACTTGTGTGATGAATTACCATCCTGGAAAAAGATCCGTGTTTTGTATGGTTGAGGTTGTGACCTCGGTGAAGTTAGTGCAGAGGGTTAATATGCCTGCTGCAAAGAACATGTACGAAGTCGATTACAGAGTGCATAGGATGGAAACAGATCTGCAGATTAATGCTTTCATAAGAGACATCCGTTGGTGACTTGCAATTTATAACTTAAAGTCCTAATATAGAATAGTGAACTAATAACTTGCAGCCCAGAACTGCATAAACACACCGACAATTATACATTACAAAATTGATTAATGTTGCAAAGAGGGTACATTTGTCGAAAAGATCCGTGTTTTGTATAGTTGAGGTTGTGACCTCGGTGAAGTTAGTGCAGAGGGTTAATATGCCTGCTGCAAAGAACATGTACGAAGTCGATTACAGATTGCTTAGGATGGGAACAGATCTGCAGATTAATGCTTTCAAAAGAGACATCCGTTGGTGACTTGCAATTTATAACTTAAAGTCCTAATATAGAATAGTGAGCTATTAACTTTCAGCCCATAACTGCGTAAACACACCGACAAATATACATTACACAATTGATTAATGTTGCAAAGAGGGTACATTTGGCGAAAAAACGATTCTTATTATTAAAGGAAGCTCCCAACTTTGCTGTTTCTTTTTCGATACAACTTACCGATTCGCAAGGAACGTAGGGCTCACGTCTGGCCAGCTGCAAAAGTGAGGGGGAAATGGCAGGAGGCACGCTGGCTGACACCTTTTATATCCCACCCATACGTTTTTACAAGGGTGACGGTAAATTAGTACATTACGTATGGTTTGAAATGTACGTATTTTGTGGGAATAAATACACAGCCAAGGGTGACGGTAAATTAGTACATTACGTATGGTTTGAAATGTACGTATTTTGTGGGAATAAATACACAGCCAAAAAAAATTGAAAAAAAGGGGAATAGAAATAAAAGAATTGCCGTCAGGGTTAAGGGGAGGGAGCGCAGGGGGGCAGGGACGCGATAATATCACTTGACAAGTTTTTCTTTAGCATTATTATTGCACAGCATTCAATGGTTTACTGATTTTAATAAAGCAAAATTATATTAAAGTTTCTCTGTCAGCCGGAGCCCTTAGGTTTGATGTGGAACGGGGGTAGGTGGGACAAGTGGATTTTACAGGACATGTAGATCTCAGTGGCATTTTGTCCCTTGGACAACTAGATTATTTGGAAAATTCCACACCCCTGTAAATAAAAGACCGGCATCGCGCCGGAGGCCACGCCCCCTCCTTGCAGCACTCTGCAAACGCGCCCCCTGGCCAGTTGTAAGTTGAGGAATTAATTCCCCTTCAATACTGAGGGTCCCTGAGGGCCAACTAGCCCAACAGGTTTCTCCAGTATGCGCCAGGGAGCTGCGTTGCAGACAGGTGTTCTGAGGTCACGCCTCTTTTTACACCTCCATGCAACGCAGCTCTGTGGCGCTTACTGGAGGTACCTAGTGGGCTAGTTTGACCCTAGGGACCCTTAGGATTCAAGGGGACTTAATCTCTCAACTCAGAACGCCCACAGGCCCTGTGGCGCGTTTTTAAGTTGGGGAAATAATTCCCTTTCAATCCTAAGGGACCCTGGGGTCCAACTAGCCCACCAGGTGCTTCCAGTAAGCACCACCGCTCTGCGTTGCAGAGAGGTGGTGCAGGCCGTGCCACTTTTTACACCTCTCTGCAACGCAGCTCTGTGGCGCTTACTGGAGGTACCTAGTGGTCTAGTTGGACCCTAGGGACCCTCAGGATTCAAGGGGACTTAATCTCCCAACTTAAAACGGCTACAGGGCGTGTTTACACAGTGGGGAAGGGAGGGGACGGGGCATGAGGTGACGAGTTCAAACACGCCCTGTGGTGCGTTTTAAGAGGTAGTTTTAATCCCCTGCCCTATTATATACTAGGGGCTTACAGAGGAGGTCATGCTAATCACAGGGGGACCCCAACACATAGTGTGCCCTAGTGTATGTAGGTGTTTTCACTGTATTCTGAGTGTCTTTTAACATAGCACTGGCTCTAGGACTGGTTAGTCAGACTCAGTTACCACCAGTATCCGTCTGAAAAAGTTGAGGGTACAGGATGATTTTGCAACAAGGCTTGTTTCTGCTCTTCTGTTTGTTCTTTCTGCACGTTATACTTCTTCCTGCACTTTTCTTCGTCTTTGAGGACTTCTGTTGCTTCTTTTTGCATTTCTTTTTTTTCTTTCTGTGCGTTTTTCCTTCTTTCTTCACATGTCCTATCTCTGTAGGCATAGCTAGAAATTAGCATTTAAAAAACCTTTGAAATTCACTGAAAAAACATAGGTTTCAGGCACGTTATAGCTAGGAATTAGCATTTAAAAAACCTTAGAAATTCACTGAAAAAACCATAGGTTTCAGGGGCGTTATAGTTAGCTGGACTTTTCACTCGTACAAAACCATAGAAATTCCCCCGTTATAGTTAGTTCAGCTAACTATAACTCGCGAGCCCGCAATGCACTGCTGATGACGTCACATATTACATCACTCATGACATGGTCAGTGACATCACTCATGATATCACTGATGACATCACTGATGACATCATCCTTGTGATAGAGTGGCAGACCTCCTCTCCCCCTAATATAACCTTTGATACACACATTCAAAAATAGAAATTAAAATTTTCAAAACAATGGACATACCAATACCAGTTACAACAACCTATTCAGTAATTGTAAGATCCACATCCACATCTACTCATTCACCAACAGTCCTATACAGTCACTCATACATGTACTCACTCATCATATGTACTCATACACCTATACATCCTGTTACACAACGCCACTCATCCATAAAGTTACTCACACACATAGTCACTCATGCTAATAAAGAATCAAACATCCGTTTACCTGCATATACAGTTATACACACACCACCACACTTACTTCTACAGAAACTTACACATACCTAGTCTTTTTAACAATCACTTATAGAACACATACTTATTCATACAGGAACTCTTTCAATCTCTCACTCTCACATATACTCACTTATATACACCAATAGTCACATATACTAGTTTAAAACATATGTAGTTACTCATAGAGACACTATTGAGACAGTCATTCACTCACTAACACACCCATGCACACACTCATCCACCCATACAGTCCTGCACACATGCTGTCTTCAACACATACAAACAGTGAGTCACTCATTCATGCACCTATGCACTACGTAATACCCCCCACCGAACCATACAGACATCAGACACTTATACTGATACTCAAAAAAACAACTAATAACCTATATAGACACTCATGTAGCTACTCACCAACCAATGCAGCCACTTATACACAAAGTGAGAGACTGATACAGATATTTACATATTTAAACATTACTCACTAAGCCATGTATTCACTAAGATACATTTAATCAGTCAGTTATACAATCAATTTTTCAAAAACAAATCATCCATTTAGACACTTATATACCCATTTATTCTTCCATCGACCTTGAGATATACATATATAAAACATATGTAATTTTCAGAAAAACACACATTCACTGGATGATATATATATATATATAAATATATATAAATATATATATATATATATCTGTTTTGGTGTTCCTCTTCCTGAACACCCGATCCAACGGCGGCACCCGTCCTAGAAACACCAGCTCTGACTCCAACTTACGGTCAGTTTTGAAAAAAACATATTTCTTTTGGCTTAAACAACTGGCATCATACTGTCCTTCTGCTTACAATCTCGTACTGACGCATTTCGGCGAATTGCCTTCCACTGGGTCACTGTGAGTTCGATATTGCGTACCTCATATTGCATGTCCCTCTTCCATGTCAATAACCCTTGGTGGCCACTAGAGCGATACATTTCTTTGTTTTCTTTTGGCCAAAATTCCCCGCCATTAGTGATTCACTTTATCACATTGAAAGGAAATCTTATTGCATTTATGTTTTTGTATTTCTAAACAACTTAATATTTTTTCTTCCTTCTTTTTTTCATCTTTTCTTTTTTTATTTGTTTCTGTTTTCATTTTTAACTTTTTATATACTTCTAGTCTGTTTTCCAAATTTTCATGTGATTAATTTTGATTTTTAAATTACAACACACATATTATTTTATTACATTTCATCAACATACAAAAGCCAAAGAAAGAGAAATTTGAGCTACAAATCAATTGTTACACAAATAATTCTCCCTATTGCACTTCCTATTGGTTAAGATTTAACACCTGTGTGTGGTCAAAGAGGGAAAAAGGTCTTAAGTGTGAGTGTAAATAAAAAAATAAAAATTATCCTTAAAAAATTAAACTAATTAATCCTTAAAAAATTAATTAATTAATCTTTAAAAAATTGATCCCTAAAAGAGCACAAAAGTATAAAAGATTATCACTTTTATACATTTCTAGCCAATCAGGCAAAATTGAAGTGCCATATGCTTATCAATAATAGTTCCCCGCTTCCAAGGGTTCTCCATAAAGTGCCACGTGCTTTTACTTAGCCCCACTTCAGGACCTTCATTCGGAAAAATACTGGAACATTTTTTTACTTTCTCAGGGTTTTTAACATTTTTAAAGTGACATGTACTCAATTGAGATTATACTCAATCACAACAGTTCTTTAATAAAGTGACAAATGCTGTTATTCAACCCCTCAGTGTTTCTGATCATACAAGATATAATATTGCAATACAATATGTATACTCAGCCCCTCATTGTTTCTGAGGGCCCTATTTGATTTGATCATCATAAAGTGTGAAGTGCCTAAATAAAGTGCTAGTGCCATATTTCATATACAAGAGAAAATCTTTCCTTCAATAATCAGATGGTATCTATAATAGAGTACTTGTTGATAAAAAGTGCCTATGTTCTCTTGTAATTTACACTTTCTCTGCTTCAGTTTGAAATGTAAATTTCATATGTATGTGTGTGTTCCTTAGTTTTTACTCCATTATATGAGATACATTCCAAACAACCCACTATTTTTGTATGTATACACATGGACAAAGTATTCTGCGCATTTATAACTTCATACTCATGCTAACATCACTCCATCCTTACATAGTTCATATATGCATAGTTTTATAAGTGCACAAAGAGCTGTGCCCCAAGGTACCTCTGTTCCCATCAATAGAATCAGTCGGGATTCCTGTTTCCGCAGCTCACTTGCTCGATTTGCCACTCTTGGATGGGCTTTGATGTTTTTAATGCCCCAACAAGAGAAAGTTGACAAGGATCGATTGTGCATTTGATTAAAGTGGCAGGCTACTGGGTAAGTCTTATCCCCATTTCTGATTGCTCTTATGTGCTGTAAAATCCTTAATTTCAGCTTGTTTTTTGTACTGCCTATGTTTAGCTTATTACAGCCACATTTTAATACATAAATGACAAACTCCGTGTTGCAAGTTATTCTAATCCAATGATGCACAAAGTCAATCGATCGTGCTCACAGAGACCACACCAAGTGTTGGGAACAAGTTGATTTATTACATCATAAATCAAAACGTGACGCTTTTCGGCTGACAAGCTGCCTTGATCACACAAAGTGCACAGTGCAAAACGTCCTCATTACATACACAGCATAAGAAACTGAGGTAGGACAGTATATTGTACTCAGATCAGTGTGAGTGACGAAATTACATGGCTGCCATGTTGTAACGTGTTAAAGAACAAGTTACTTACCTTCAGTAAAGCTTTTTCTGGTCGATACAGTATCTGCCTGTGGATTCCTCTCCTTTTGAATTACCCCTGCGCCAGCATTATATGGAAACTTTTTCCTAGCTCTCCCACGTCGACGAGGATGTCACAATGACACAGCTCCGCTCACGACTCAGTCTGACATCATCGGAACAACAAATAGACCTCGTCGGCGTGCTGACATCAGTTCGACCCATTTTTTCCGTGCCTCCGAGGCGAACGGGTGGACCAACATCATAATTGAAGTATACACAGTATACAATATAAACATAAATACACATCGTATAAAGAATCATAGGTAAAGCAAAACAAACTAGGCATTTCCTATGAACGAAACAAGGCATTTAAAATACACAGGAAAACAGCCATGTCAAATAAGTCATAAAATCATTGGTATACGAAGGTGGACAACGGGGAGGCGGGTGGGTCAGTGAGGAATCCACAGGCAGATACTGTATCCACCAGAATAGCGTTACCAAAGGTAAGTAACTTGTTCTTCTGATGGATACATATGCTTGTGGATTCCTCACCTTTTGAATTGAATCCCACAGCTGTCCCCCTTCCGGAGGAGGGTGTCCACCAACCTATACCAAAAATTCCTAATGCATAGAGCGTGCAAAATGGCTGCCCCTCCTAACCTCGGAATCCAAGCAGTAATGCATCGCAAAGGTGTGGAGGGAGGCCCAAGTTGTTGCCTTACAAATATCAACAACAGGAACACCTCTAGACAGAGCAGAAGAAGAAGACTTAGACCTGGTGAAATGAGCTCTGAAACCTTCAGGAGGTTCCTTCTTTGCCAAGGCGTAGCAGATCTTGATGCACAAGATGATCCACCTGGAGAGAGTCCGCTTGTGCACAGCCTTGCTTTTCATTCATCCAACGTAGCCCACAAAGAGCTGATCGTCCAGCCTCAGATCCTTGGTTCTGTCCAGATAGAAACTGACGGCCCTCTTAGGATCCAAACGATGAAGTGTCTCCTCCTCCTTGAAAGGGTGAAGGAGAGGATAGAAGGTAGGTAAAGTAATGGATTGCCCGAGATGGAAAGGAGTAACCACCTTAGGCAAGAAAGCAGACCTGGTCCTGAGAACCATCTTTTCTGCATGAATGGTCAAAAACTGAGGTTTGGAACTAAGAGCCTGAAGCTCACTTACCCTACTAGCTGAGGTAATAGCGATAAGAAAGACCGTTTTGAAAGAAAGAAGCCTCAACGGCAACTATGAAAAGGCTCAAATGGAGAACCCATTAGGCATGTAAGAACAAGATTTAAATCCCACTGAGGCATAATGAAAGGAGTAGGAGGAAACCTATTGGTAAGGCCCTTAATAAACCTCATAACAATGGGGAACTTAAACAAAGATGGCTGGTCTGGCAAACATAGAAAAGACGACAAAGCCGACAAATATCCATTTACTTTAGACACCGCACAACCCTGCTGGGCCAAAGAAAGGGAAATCTCTAGAATGTTAGACAAACAGGCTTTCAAAGGATCAATGGACCTCTCTCCACACCATTTAACAAATTTGGACCACCTACAGGAATAAACAGATTTGGTGGAGTGTCTCCTGGATGATAAAATAACATCCACCACATCCGGTAGGAGAGAGAAAGAACTCAGGTTGCCCCGTTCAATCTCCAGGCATGAAGGTGGAATCTCTGGAGGTGGGGGTGTAAAACCTGCCCTGTGATTGCAAGAGGAGATCTGCCCTGAGAGGGAGACAGAGCGGAGGGTCGATGAGAGGTGAAGTACATCTGTGTACCAGTGTACCACACCCTTCTTGGCCAATCCGGAGCAATCAATATGTCTTGGGCCTGGTCTTGGCAAATTTTCCTCAGAACTCAAGGAATCAAGGGTATGGGAGGAATGCGTAAAGGAGCTGTGAACTCCAATCCAACTGAAACGCGTCCCCCAAAGATCCCTGCATCGGAAACTGGATACTGCAGAACGACGGGAAGTGTGCGTTCTTGTGAGTGACAAAGAGGTCCAACCGAGGAAATCTCCACATCTCGAAGACAAAATGGACTACCTCTGGATGAAGCCGCAACTCGTGATTGGCGTTGAAATGCCGACTGAGACTGTCCACACGTACATTGAGCACACTAGGCAAATGATTTGCGAACACACAAATCTGACAGCCCTGAGCCCAGGACCAGAGTCTCAGAGCCTCTCTGCAGAGACAAAACAATTCTACACCTCCCTGTTTGTTGATGTACCCCATCGCAGTAGTGTTGTCCATCAGGACCTGAACTGACTGACCGTGAAGGGATGGAAGGAAGGCCTTTAGTGCCCAACAAATAGCCCGCAATTCCAGAAGGTGGATGTGAAGCAACCTTTCCTCTGGAGACCAAAGACCTCTAGATCCCCCAAATGAGCATCCCAGTCTAGAGTGGAGGTATCCGTGATCACTGTGGCCACCAGTGGAGGAAGCTGAAAGGATTTCCCGTGAAACAAGTTGCCCTGAACACTCCACCAAGACAGATCCGCTGCAGTTTCCCTGGAGATCCTGACTGACTCCCTGAGATCCCCGTTGTGCTGATACCACTGCCTGCGGAGACACCACTGGAGGGCCCTCATGTGCCAGCGTGCATGGTTGACCAACAGAATGCAGGAAGCGAACAGACGGAGCAGGCGTAGGACCTTCAGGACTAGAACAACCGCTCCATCGTGAAACAAGGGAATCATTTCCTGAACGTCAAGAATCCTCTGCAGAGGTGGAAATTCTCGACACACTGTAGTATCCAGTACTACCCCAATGAACAGGTTGTGCTCTGACTGCACCAGGTGAGACTTGGATACATTTATAGAGAAACCCAAAACGTACACCTGTTACCTGCAGAACCATCTCCGGCGACTTTACTTTGAGCAGCCAGTCGTCCAGGTAAGGGAAAACAGGAATTCCCGACTTTCTGAGATGAGTTGCCACCACCGCCATCACCTTTGTGAAGACTCGAGGTGCGGAAGTAAGTCCAAAGGAAAGGACCGCAAACTGATAGTGTAGGGACCCTACCGTGAAACGGAGATACTTCCGATGCGACTTCCGAATGGGGATGTGAAAATACGCATCCTGCAAATTGATCGACACCATACAGTCTTCTTCCTGCAACGCCAAAAGAACCTGAGCTAGGGTCAACATTTTGAATTTCTCCTGCCTAAGGCAAAAATTCAAAACCCTGAGGTCTAGAATAGGCCTTAACCTGCCGTCCTTCTTGGGGATCAGGAAATACAGGGAGTAGCATCCCTGACCCCTTTCGTGATTCGGAACCACCTCTATCATACCCTTTTGCAATAACACAAGAAACTCTTGCTGTAGAAGCAACAAATGGTCCTCTGAACTCCCGACCTGGCAAGGAATGTGAGGAGGAGGAAACTCCTGGAAGGGAAGGGCGTTCTCATTTCCTCAAGATTCAAAAGCCAAAGGTCTGATGTTATAGATTTCCAATCTTGTAGAAAATGGGACACCCAACTCCCTACAGGACCAGCATGGGGGATCTATGGCTGCTTTCCAGAGACACCAGTGGCAGGGGAATAAGAGGAAGAGGAGGAGGAGGAGAGTTGACGAGCTGTACCCTGCAAACGACCTCTGTTCTTCCCTCTGTGAGTTTTGTACTGGAGGTTCTGGTGCTGTAACTGAGGTTGCTGACAGCCTCGAAAGGAAGACATCCTGCCAAATCCACTATATATTTTAAAACCAAATCCTCTAGATTGGGATTGGAGACCTAAAGATTTAGCCGTAGCCCTACTGTCCTTAAATCTCTGCAGCGCAGAATCAGCTTTTTCCCCAAAAAGCCTTGACCCATCAAAGAGAAAATCCAAAAGAGTGTTCTGAACATCAGGAGAGAAACCTGAAGACCTAAGCCAGGCATGCCTTCTTGTAGCAACAGAAGAGCCCATCACTCTTGCCACTAAATCAGCAGTGTCCAATCCAGACTGTATACCCTGATGAGCCGCTGCCTGGGTATCCAACAGAATCTCCTGAAAAGGTTTCCGATCATTTTGCGGCAACTTTTGAATTAACTGCTTTGCCGAGTCCATCAAAGCATGGATATATCTCCCCAACAAGCAGGTTGCATGGGTGGATTTCAAGGCCATACTTGAAGAGGAGAAAACCTTCCTAGCAGACTGTTCTAACTTTTTTGAATCCCTGTCACCAGGAGTCTGGGGAAAAGAACCTGTTGATTGTTTGAACAAGAAGTCTGCAACACAAACCTTTCAGGTGAAGGATGACTCAGAAGAAATGCAGAATCATTAGGAGCAGGCCTGTACCTTCTTGCTATGGACCTTGAAACCGCAGGTGCAGACAGAGGCTTCCTCCACACCTCCAAAATAGGCTCAGTTAAAGCCTCATTAAATGGCAAAAGAGGTTCAACCACAGAGCAAGGAGAATGTAAAACCTCTGTTAAAATATTCAGCCTAAAATCAGCAGTGGGAAGCTGAAGATCTAAGAGTTCAGTGGCCTTTCTAATAACCGCATGATAAGGCGCAACATACTGCCAGGGTAACGATTTTGGAGATGAAACCTCCCATTCTGGGGAAGTATCCAATCTACTTGCCTCCTGAAGGCCTTCATATTAATCTTCCTCAATCTCGCCTTCTTCAGCTTCATCTTGTTGATAGTTCTCCTCTTCAAGAAGCCTTTGCACCTCTCTCCTAGACCTTATCTTCAGGACAGAATTCAGCGTTGATGAAGTCACACGCGACGCTGATGAATCAGGCACTGGCGTCGACGGCACAGCTTCTGATGCAGGCAAAGGTGCCGACCGAAGCCGAGAAGAAGAGCGACCTCCAGATGGAGTCAGAGACTAAAAGACCGGCGTCGAGAACCTCGGAGCCGGAAAATGCCAGGACGGCACCGTCAGCATAAAAGGCATGAATAGTGCCTGGGCATAATGTTGAGGAACACCCAAATTAAAAGCAAGTGGACCCACGGTGCCCGAAGGCGCAGCGGTAGGGTAGGCTGCCTTGGCAAACACGCCATACATCGCGTTAAGGAACTGGATGCATACCAGGCCCAGGAACGGATGGGAATGGAGCCATATCCTGATCCTGATGAGGCCGTGTAGGCGTCGGTGAAGTCCGACCTAAAACTGGAGAAGACACTGGAACAGGCTCAATAGAAACACTCGGCGCCGGCAAAGAGCTCGGCCCAGGAGCACCCTTCGGCATCAGAAAAAGCGCCAGAAAACCTGACGGCACCAGAGAACGTGCTGGTGTCGCTGGAGGAGGAGGCGATGAAGAAATGACATCTCTAGAACGATGTCTCAGAGCCGGTGAGGGCGATCTCAAAGTCCTACACTTCGCAGAATGACGTCGAGAACCATGCCTCCTCTTCTTCTTATGCTTCTTCGACTTCGAAGCATGCAAAGATGACAACTTTGACCTTTTCCGATCTCTTTCCTCCCTTTTCACCTTTGCCGTGAATAACTTGGTCTCACACTCCTTCAAGGCCTTTGGGTTCATCTTCTGGCAGCTGGTACCACCATCGACGTGATGGTCCGAAGAGAGGCACCTCAAACAGTCATCATGAGGGTCCATGATCGACATATGACCCTTGCATTCTCTACAAGGTTTAAAACCTGACTTCTTTGACAAAACAAAGTAACTATCAAAATGTCAATGGAGAGTCGCAGAAAATCGTTACGCGTTGTTGGCGCGGAAAAAAGAGAGGTGACGTCAGCACGCCGACAAGGTCTATTTATGGCTCCGATGATGTCATACCGAGTCGCGAGCGGAGCCGTGTCATTGTGAAGTTCTCGGCGACGTGGGAGAGCTAGGAAAAAGCTTCCGCGGAATGCTGGCGCAGGGGTAATTCAAGAGGTGAGGAACCCACAGGCAGATGTATCCATCGGAATCACATGTTAAATCACAATGTTCAACCATCTAGCACAGAAACGGAATACAAATATGTAAAACATATCCTCCCTCTCCATGAACCACCATATCAATGCCATCGCCTCCACTAGTTTCAACTGCCTTCGCATCCTCCATAAGACCTTCAAATGGATGTCCCCGACTGCAGTAGGACCGTCACCCACGCACTCATAACCAGCAGACTGGACTACGGCAACGCCCTCTACTCCAGAATCAATAAAACTCTTCTACACAAACTCCAAACCATCCGGAACGCTGCAGCCAGACTCGTCCTCGGGACACTGCGTCACGAGCACATGACCCAACATTCCATTCCAATAGAAGACCAGGTTCACACCAGAACATGGGCTTCTATTGGAATTTTCAAGGGCATATTATCAAGCCCATTATCCCGCTTTAGCGGCAGATTCCTGCCGCTATAGCGGCGATAATTTTAACTCCGTTCTTGATATTATGCCCCTTGGAGTCTTGTGCTTTTCTAAACCTGAAGTGTACTTGCCTGTGTAACCAATTAATGTCATGAAGTGTTTATCAAATTTGCAAACCGACCTTAAGACCCTTAACGTGGCGCTGTATGTGTAAAAATGCATCATCTTTTCACTTTTTAAAGTAAACGTTTGGAGTGACATTTGGCGCTGCACACGCGCGCGGTCTGGTTCCTGGCGCACATAGCCAAGGTTGCAGCGCACAGAGACCCTCCAGTGCCACACACAGAGGAAAAAAATTAGAGGGAACATTGGTAGGGACCCCTTTTGTTCTATCAATACCATCCAGTGTGTCCCTTCCTTTACTCTTGTAAAGGGAGAGGATAGAAATTTAAAATATTAAAAACATAGACTAGGTGATAAATAATGCACAATTATAAACAGTGCACAATTATAAACAGCACTTGGCATGCACAGTTACATTTGTGTATACTGTTGGCTCAGTATTGTATTACACCACTATTCCTCATGTTGGTGTATTGCAATCTCCTTGTCAATGTTGTGTCCCTTGGGGTAGCGTGTTCCCAACTCAATGATGTATCTGGATTTACGCTTCCTCAACTGGAGTTCACGATTGTCCCTTCTGTGATTGCTTTCTACTTGTTCATTAATGAAGTATTGTAGATTCGCACTATCTGAGTAGTGGTGTGTCTCAAAGTGCCAGGCTATGGGGTAGTGTTGATCTTTGTTGGAGATGGACCTCATAGGTTCCAAAACACACTTCTTGGCCATATGCGTGGTACTCCCCACATAGCGCAGCTTGCACTGGCACTCTAAGGCATTCACGACAAAAGATGAGCTGCATGTGAGGAATTGGCAGATCAGTGTAGGCCTGTTGCAGTTGGTGTTGAGATATTCCTTGCGCATGCAACTACTGCAACAGGCTTTGCAGTGTCCGCATGGCAAGAAGACCTGCAGGTTGATGTTTCTTTCCCCTTTGGTGGTAATATGGCTATGCACCAGAATGTCTCTCATGCTGCACCCCTTTCTGTATGTGATGCGTGGTCTATCTGGGATAGTGATACCTATGATGGAATCTTTCTTTAACATGTGCCAGTTCTTGGTGAGGATGCGTTGTACTTCCTTAGACCCACCAATGTATGTGAGGATGACTCTGGTGATGTCATCAGTGTCATTGTAGTCTCCATTGCTGTCATTACTTTCTAGGATGATAGTTCTGCTAATGGTTTTGACCTTCTCTACTGCAAGATGTAGGACCCATCTGGAATAACCTCTCTCGGTAAATCTTGTTAGCATGATCTCTTGTTCCCTGGTAAAGGACTCCTCCGAGCTGCAGTTACGTTTAGCTCTCAGGAGTTCCCCATAGGGGATACTCCACTTGAGCCTGTCGGGATGGTTGCTCATGGCATGGAGCGGACTATTCCTGGCAGTGGCTTTCCTGAAAAGGCTAGTGTGTAAGGAGTTGTTTTTGATTTATACATTGATGTGTAATTCCACTACAATGTTGCTAGTCAATACTAGATTGTGATTGTTGTTATTCAGTCTGTGTATGAAATCGTTAGCTTTGGTAATAGTTCCTCTCCAAATCAGGAAGAGGTCACCTATGTACCACAGCCAGAGAATAACCTTGTCAAAGTCACTTCTGAAGTTCATGTCTTTCCTTAACTCCTCCTCCCATGCCCCTAGGAACAAGTCCACAAAACTAGGAGCGAAACAAGTCCCCATGACGGTGCCGAGGGTCTGTCTGTATATGTCTCCATTGAAGAGAAAAAAGTTATTGTTGAGACAAAACCTGATCATGGCAATGATCATCTCTCTGTTCTCTAGGTGTTTAATGAATCTCTTAGACAGGTATTTCTTGCATGCCGGGATCTCTAACTCGTGCTCGATGATAATGTATAGAGAGCTGACAGCCATAGTAGTGTGCAGAAATTCATCTTGCCACTCCATCCCCTGAATTTTGATGAGAAAGTCCTTTGTATGTCTCACATAGGAGGGAAGGAGAACCACCTGGTCTTTCAAAAAGTGGTCCACGTATCTTGATACGTTTTCCAAAAGCACTACCTCTGAAGGAGACGATTGGCCAACCCGGGGGATTAGTGATATCCTTGTGGATTTTTGGAAGGAGGTAAAGAACAGGAAGTTTGGGGAAATCTTTCTTCAAAAAACAGTACTCTTCCCACTCTAGTAACCCCTTATCCCTCCAATCTGTGAGGTTGTTCCATATGCTAATGATGCTCTTGGTGTACTTATTTCTTTTGATGAGGGTGTAAAACGGAGGGTCATTCCATTGGCGGTTGGCTTCTGCTATGTACATCTCCTTACTCATGATAACCACATTCTCTCCCTTGTCAGCAGGCCTGACGACGATTGAGCTGTCAGTGGCTAAATTGGTGATTGCATTCTTTTGTGCTATGTTGAAATTGTGTGATATGGGTACTGATATCTTAAACCAAACTCTTTTTTTACATTTCAACAATTGATCAGATACAATGTCTTGAAACATGTCAATAATATCATAGCGATATTACCACCAAAGAGGAAAGAGGCATCAACCTGCAGGGCTTCTTCCCATGCGGGCAATGCAAACACGCAGGCGCTAGCCGCATGAGGAAGGAGTATCGCAACACTAACAGAAACAGGCCTACACTGATCCGCCAATTCCTCACATGCAGCTCATCTTTTGTCATGTATGCCTTAGTGTGCTCGTGCAACCTGCGCTATATGGGGAGTACCACGCAAATGGCCAAGAAGTGTGTTTTGGAATATATGAGGGCCATCTCCAAAACAGATAAACACTACCCCATATTCCAGGCACGTTGAGACACACCACTACTCGGATAGTGCGAAACTACAATACTTAATTGTTGAACAAGTAGAAAGCAATCACAGAGGGGGAATCGTGAACTCCAGTTGAGTAAGCTTGAATCAGATGCATTATTGAGTTTGGAACACGCTACCCCAAGGGACACAACATTGACGAAGAGATTGCAATACGCCTACATGAGGAATAGGGGTGTAATAAAATACTGAGCCAATTGTATACACAAATGTAACTGAGCATGCCAAGTGCTGTTTATAATTGTACACTGTTTATAATTGTGCATTATTTATCACCTAGTCTGTGATTTTAAGATTTTAACTTTCTATCTTCTCTCTTTACAGGAGGAAAGGAAGGGACACACTAGATGGTATTGATAGAACAACAGAGGTCTGTACCCTTTTCTTTGTGGCATCACTCTCCTGTTGTTCCTGTCACCGCAGATAAGACTTTGTCTTTTTATTTCCTTAAATGTTTCTTTTATGTTGTGTACATTCTGTACATCACGATTCACACGCTGTCACATTGGTTTTCCATGCCTTAGTTTACACAGCTGCCTTGCACAGATTTTACCACTTGGGGAATGTATTTCGAGATGCTGCTGTTTCGGTCCCTGTTATATTGCACTTTGCAGTCCATATCAACACACTGCTGAGATACTACCTGGCCAGTTGACCTATCTTACTTGGGGGTAACTTACTGGTTTTTAGCCCAATGGCTTAACCTTATTCACATTGTGACTAATCAATATTTGAAGCCAGGGCAAGTCCCCATGCAGGACACTTAGACATTCCCAGATAATGACCGTATCCGGTTTTGCCAAATCTCTTCTGTGCTAGATGGTCGAACATTGTGATTTAACATGTTACAACATGGCGGCCATGTAATTTCAGCACTCACACTTATCTGAGTACAATATACTGTCCTACCTCAGTTTCTTATGCTGTGTATGTAATGAGGACGTTTTGCACTGTACACTTTGTGTGATCAAGGCTGCTTGTTGGCCAAAATGCGTCATGTTTTGGTTTATGATGGAACTTGTTCCCAGCACTTGGTGTGGTCTCTGAGAGCGCGATTCATTGACTTTGTGCACAATATATATATATATTTACACCAAACAGAAAAAATATTAACAATTCAATTCCAACACATTCAATAAACCACCAAACAAATAAAATAAAAAAATTATTGTAAAAATGTTAAAACAAATAAAACCATAAGTAAATAATATAAAATTAAAATTACAAACAAATATTGAAAAATATATATATTTCTCCAATATTAGGAAATGTATTGGAGTCTGATGAATGATATATATACTATTCCCACTCCTGTTTCTGTCATAGTCTAGAAGTTGTAAGACATCTGAGGGGATAGATATATTATTTCCACTTCAAACAGCATGACAGTAGGAAAACCGGTGGACTTCAGCGGGGTTAAATTTACTAATCCCACTCCAGTTTGTGCAACAGATGGAAAAGCGAGGGACTTTTGTGGGGTAAAATTTACTATTCCCACTTCAGTATAAGCAGCAGTAGATAAACTATTTTCCCTTCACGCAAATTACATTCTTGAAGAAAACCTACTATTTTAGAAAAAATATAAAACTTCAAATATAAACATTATTACGTAATATAAAATATATATAAAATATACAATGAACAGCAATTATCCCATTCAAAAAATTCATAAACAGTGTAATTAATCTGCATTTAAAAGAAAATGCTTATTTAATAATTACTTCATTAAAATTCTTCGCTATAACCCTACAAACCCAGCAACCCACACCTAAAATATATTGACAATAAGAATAGCACAATTTACATAATTGAGAAAGAATTACATAATTAACAATGAATTGCTAATTAATTATTACTTAATTAACTTCCCACCCTACAACTCTGCAAACCCAGTGGCCCACACTTAAAATATAACTAAAATATATAATTATTACACAATTTACATAAAACAACGATAAGGGAGTGGGATGCTGTGCTAAATAGCCCTGTCATGATCCCCCGAAATACCAGGTTCCGCTTGATTGAACTCTGTGTAGTACACAGATCCCACCTCACTTCAGGAAAAATAAACCGCTATTTTGGGCCTACTGACACCGCCTGCCCCCGATGTCAACTGATAAACTCCGACCAGTTGCATATGCTGTGGCATTGCCCTTGGCTTGTGCACTACTGGAGTGCTGTCATGGATTGGCTGCTGCACTGTAAGTAAATAAATCTCACACATACATGGGAGGTCTGTATACTAGGCAGGAATAGAAAAGGCAAGAAATACAAAAGAACATGCCGCTTCATTTTGGCTAATGGCTAAATGCTCACTCACTCGATCACTCGAAAATGGAAATCCCCTGCTCCTCTGCATATTATGGCCTGGCTGTGCTCATTCATCAACTAGTTACGAGCAGAGAGTACATCCCTGCACAGGGAAGTCAATCCTGGTCTCTGAATGTAGCCCGTTGCCGCACACTGGGATGCGCTCATGGCAGATTTATTTATTTATTTATTTATTTATTTATTTTTTGAAAAACCTTTATTACAGTTTCAGAGACATACAAGTATGGGCCTACAACCAACAGGCCGGCCGCTAATGCACACTATAAGCATAGACACATCTTAACAACCACATCGGTGAAGCAATAAGAGAGCTACTGGAGTGCTATTCAACTCAGCCAGCCGCAGCCGCAGTCCATAGACAAGCAAAGAAAGGTTTCACATTTTTAAAGAAAACGAAAAACATCACACACACAAGGCAGAGGAGGTCAATAGTAGTAACATGTGCTCCCCGTGTCAAAGGGGTACACAAACCCAGGGAGAAAGAGGGGGGGGGGCAGGCAGAAGAAACCAAATGCACATGTCGCAGAAGCATAGAGGGATGCGCGGGCTAGGGAGACAGAGCAGCATCCATCTCTCGCGTCTGGGGCGGGGCGCAAATACCTCCACGATAGGAGTTCCAGGGACCCCACACCTTAACCCACTTCCCAGGCTTGCCTCTCGCCACATACACCGTTTTCTCTCTGAACATACACCAGTCCATGTGTTCCTTCCACGCTGAGACCGTTGGTGGCCTCTGGGAGCCCCACAGTTGTGCAATGTCACGCTTCGCTACCATATAGCCCAGAGTCACCCACTGCGTCTGCATCACATTGTAATCAGTCGGCTCCCAGACATTCAGCAAACATCGCCATGCCTCCGGCAACAAGGCAACATGCGTGACTTCTTCTAACACCGCATGCACTTTACACCAAAACCGAGTCACCTCCGGACACTCCCACAGGATATGGAGGAAAGTCCCCAGTAGTCCACAGCCACGCTTACACAGACCATCCACCGAATACCCCATACGCATCAAACCAGGCCCCGTGACATACACTCTATGAAGTATCTTAAGCTGGACGAAACGCAAGCGGGCCGGGATAGCCACCTCTTTCGGGGAGGCCACCGCTGACACCCAATCCTCGTCGTCCAGTTCCAAACCGTCGGCAATCCATGTCTCCCGCAATGAGGTCAGCAAACCCATTCGATCATTGATAAGCTTCTTATAAATCAGCGAAATGGTGCTATCCGGCACATAGCCGTTTAATACTCTATCTTCCAACGGGGAGGACTCCGGAATTGCCGCAGCGTCCGGGAATACGGAACACAAGGCGTGATGAACCTGAGCGTACCGAAAGTATTCCCTATCGTTCAACTGATATTCGGTTTTCAGCATGTCGAACGTCTTAAATTTCCCTTTCGTCCAGAGATCCCCTACCTTGCTGATACCAATCATATCCCATTTCTCAAAGCCTTTCGTAGTCCACAGATAACCCAAACGCCGGGAAGCGTACAATGGCGTTGCCCGAGTCAAGCGATCCCTCCACCCCATCGCCGCATTGGCTGCATGCCACACCTGCACCGCGACCCGCGTCGGGCCTGTCAATCGCGCATCAAGGGACCCCGAGAATAGTGCTCGATTATAATCCCCGCTTGGCAATAACAATTTGTCCATCTCAAAAGCCGGGTTCAAAGCAGGCCCATACATCCCGTGATTGACAGCAGCCAACTGGGAGGCCCAATAATATCGTTTAATATCAGGGAGAGCGACCCCCCCATCGTACCACGGTAGGGTTAGTTTGGCAAGAGCGATCCGCGGCCCCCCATCCCAAAACAATCGACGCTGAAGACACTCCACATCCCGAAAATAGCGGGCCGGCACCACGTCCATAGTGTTCTGCAGGGCGTACAAAAAGCGTGGCAGCGACATCATTTTGAACAACGCCGCCCGGCCGAGCGGCGAGAGCGGCAGCCGCCGCCAACCCGCCACATCCGCCCTTAGGCGCTGAAGGGGGGGGAGAAGATTCCGCTCATACCGGGCCACCGGGTCTAGGGTTATAAAGATTCCCAAATACTTAAACCCCGACTGCGCAACCCGGATAGGGCACCCCCGCGGAAGGGGGGGGGCCTCCCCGGAGAGAACGTACACACAAGACTTAGCCCAGTTAATGACCAATCCGGAGTTGCGACCAAAGGAGCTCAACACATCCACCAATACAATGAGCGATTTGTGCGGAGATGCAAGATACAAGAGGATATCGTCCGCATATAGGGAGACACGGTCCTCGTACTCCGGCGTCCATCTAAGGCCACGCATCGAAGGGTGCCACCGCAGCCACTCCGCAAGGGGCTCCAAACAAAGCGCAAAGAGAAGAGGCGACAACGGACATCCCTGTCGCGTGCCCCTACCCAAAACAAAAGGAGCCGACACCCGTCCGTTGACCACCACCTGTGCCAGTGGGTTATCATAAAGCAATTTCACCCAACTGATGAACCCCGGGCCGAACCCAAACTTTGCCAATGCTGCCCAAATATACGGCCATTCCAAGGTGTCAAACGCCATGGTAGCGTCCAGGGACGCCAAAATGGCCGGCTCACGCATGAATGGCGCTCTAGCGAGGACGCCATGCAGTCGCCTCAGGTTCAAAGCGGTATTGCGATGGGGTATAAAACCGGATTGATCCTGATGAATCAGGTCGCCCACGACCCGGATCAGGCGATTGGCCAGTACCTTGGCAAGGATTTTGGGCTCCGCGTTCAACAAAGAGATAGGCCTGTAAGAAGTACACCGATCCCGCGGCTTCCCTTCCTTATGGATAACAACATTAGTAGCAAGACGTTGGTCAGGGGGGAGGGAGCCCGCCGCCTGTGCCTCAAGGAACATGTCCCGGAGATACGGCGCAATCTTATCTGGGCACAACTTATATAATTCGATGGGAAGGCCATTAGGACCCATGGCCTTGCCAGAAGCAATAGAGCGAATGGCCAAAGCAATCTCATCCGGCGACGGGGCCGCGTCCATCAATAATTTATCCTCATCAGATAGAGACGGCAAAGCAATGTCTTTAAGCAGCAGGCGAGAGTCTTCCTCCGATCGCTCAGAGACCGGAGAGTAAACCCCGTGAAAATACTCCGTAAAGCAATCAACAATATCACCGGGGTCCGTCACACACACACCATCCACCCTCTCAACAACCGGCACCACTCAACTCGCTCTCTCCTTCTTATCCAACCAGGCAATCAACTTCCCCGCCTTATCACCCATATCATACAAACGCCCCTGTTGCTCCCTGCTCATACTCTTAGCAGCTTCAGTAACCAGCGCCTTGTAGTCGGCCTGTTTAAGCCCCAGCACATGCAGTCTGTCATCCGTAACACCTTGCTCCAAATCGATCTCTAACTCGGTGATCTCATTTTCTAGTCGAACCACCTCTTTCGCCTCGCATTTTTTGGTATGGGAGATGAGAGACAGGGCCTGGCCCCGGAGCACCGTCTTAAAGGCCTCCCAAAGGGAGACGGCGGAAGACACCGACCCCACGTTGTCGTTAAAATAGTGTTACAGGGACCTAACCAGGTCTGCACGGATCGTGGGGTTTCGTAGGTACCAGGGGTTGATCGGCGCCACCCTCCCCACCGCCCCCAAGGCGATATCTAAGTGTAGCAAAAGAGGGGAGTTATCAGATATACCGCGGGCCAAGTGTCGCACCTCCCCAATCATCCCAGCTTGGGCCGCAGGCACTAGCATATAGTCAAGCCTCGAAAGACTACCGTGGGCCCCGGAGTGGAAGGTATATTGTGCTTGTCCAGGGTGTTTCAACCGCCAACAATCTATCAGTCCCAGGGTATCCAGAAAGCCCCCCAGCCAGTTCTGGGCCCGAGGGAGGTCCCTAGGGGGGTGTCGATCTTCAACTCCGGAAACCACTGCGTTAAAATCCCCCCCCAAGACCAAAACCCCCCCCGAAAGCCCAAGTAGCAGGCGCCCCAAATCAGCAAAGGTGACCGTCTGCAGGCCCGGCGGCACGTAGACAGTAACCAGCAAAATCAACTTACCCTCCCATCTCCCCACCAACGCAGTGTAGTGCCCTCTGTCGTCGTGGAGCACCTCATCCACCTCCAACGGGAGAGAGGTCCTAACTAAAATGCCCACTCCCCTCGAGCCAGAGGTGAAACCAGAATGGGCCAGAAGGCGATATCCCCGCCTGTTCATGGCATGGAAAGAGTTCCCTATTAGGTGCGTCTCCTGCAGAAACACAATGTCCGGCGAAATACGTTTCAAGAACTGCAGGACCACCCCCCGCTTTATCCTGTCCCCCAGCCCATTCACATTCCATGAAAGAAGTCTCAACCCCTTACCCCCATCCCCCCCAGCACAAAATATCCCCCTCCTGGAGAGCACAATCATAATAACACAACAGAAAACATTACCCCGCCTTGTGATGCAAACAAACAAACCCCAACCCCACCCCATTAACCCCAACAAAACTCCCCCCTCCCTGCACCCCTGCGTGAGCCCAAACAGCCCCCCCAACGTGCAGTGTGCCTGTCGCCCCAATATGAAACTCACTACAAAGAAGATAAGAAAAACCCCAGAAGGAGGAAAGGGCCCCAGCAAGCCCCCCGCAACCTCCAAATACCAAAGGGCAAAGAGTTACAAACTGGAGTCCAGTGCAGCCACAGGTGCAAAACGTTACCAGTCCGGTCCATAGCCAGGATCCCAGTTCTATTCCTACTCCGCCGAGCACTCTCCGCTCTCCACCATCCGACCTTCCCGACCTCGACCCCTAGGTAGGGCATCCAGCCACTCTCCAACCGCCTCCGGCCGGTCGAAGAAATGCGATCGACCCTCTAACTCAACCCGCAGCCTAGCCGGGAATAGCATCGCATATTTCAGCTCCATGTCCCTCAAGCGCCGGTTGATGGCCAAAAACCCCAGCCGTTGCTTTTGAACCGCTTGCGTGAAGTCTGGGTAAAAGCTAACATTAGAGTTCCCAAACTTTAATGGCCCAGGCACCCTCGATGCCTGAAGGATAGCATCTCTATCCCGAAAATTAAAAAGTCGGGCAATGATAGGCCGCGGGGGAGCACCCACCTTGGGCGCACCACCCGGAATCCTGTGGGCCCGTTCCACAGCGAAGAACTTGCTCAGTCCCTTGGGTGCTAGATGAGTCACCACTAGATCCTCCACAAAAAGATCCGCAGCAGACTCCTCCGATCGTTCGGGCACCCCAATAATACGGACATTATTCCGCCTGGCCCTGCTTTCGGAATCCTCAAGGCGACGATCAGTCAGGTCACTGGCGAGCTGCAACCTCCGTACCTCCGTCTGCAAAGCGGCCACATCCACAGTTAGGCTCGACGCCGCTTGAGTCAATGAGTCGACCCGGTCATTTGTTTTGGACAGGTCCGCTCTGACCAAATTCACATCAATCAACACCGAGTCCAATTTATTAGCCAGGGTATCAAATTGCTGGTTCACAGTCGCCTTCATCTCCTCAATGGCCCCCATGACATCCAGCAGAGTCAATTCGGACGATGCGCCCGAGGCCTCCTTGGGCCGCTCAGGCGATTTATGTGATCCACTAGGGGATCCCTTTGGCTGCGCATAGCGGTCCATGTTGTTGGCCTGGGTATAAGCTCCCCTCCGGGTAGACTTGGGTTTCAGATTGTCGCCGTCCACTCTCGCCGCCATCATCAGCGACCACCAAGGTCAGCACCCTCCAGCACCCGGAGGAAGGCCAGGCGACCAATGCAGGAGATCCGGGCCACCAACTGAAATAGGCCCGTTTACAGTTCGAGAATCAGGCCATGCACTCCGCCCTCGGCGCTGCTTACCCGAAGTCCCGACGTCAGTTTCCGCAGATCAACTCGAAACCGAAAGTGAAAGTACGGGGTACGGGGCAGGGCCAGACTGGCATGCCGCTGTTGTTCACTTCGCACCCGGGCACCTCACCAACTCGAGTTCGGGACCAAGGCCGGAGAAGGCCGCAAACTTCAGATCGCCACCAGTCCGGTTCCCGGAGTCCGATTTCGATTTGGAAAACGAGTGGCACCTTAGCGCAAGATCATAGACAAAAGCCCGTCTAGAAAACCAGGATTATGACAGGATAGACGTGGGAGGTTGCGGAGGCCCTCGGGAGCCACAAGCCTACGCGGCCATCTTGGTTGCGCGCTAGGCTCCTCCAGCTCATGGCAGATTTAACCACTGACATACCATCCAGCTCAGGCCGCTTTGACACTGAAACGGAGGAGGGCAATGCTGGGAGAATTCGCAGGTGGGTCTAGCACTTATTCTTCTTAGATGGGTGGGTGCTAGCTGGTAGTCACACATATGGGGGCTATCAATAGGAATGCCTATCCTCACCCACATGCACATGTATGCTGCACATAATGACGGAGTAATGTTACCAGCTGTTTGGACAATGCAAATGATTAAGTACCTTCTTTTAATGGTAGCCATGCATATCACACAAGTCGTAGGGTGTTGCCTTGTTGAGAAAAATGTTTAGTTCTGTTTTGTACCAATGTCGACTAACCATAACCACCACATCTGAACCAACATTGTATTAGTGCCTTCAATGATATTATGTAAACGTTTACGAAGCATGTTATTACGTGATCCGAACTGCCACTAGTAGTAAATGCTGATATTGCCAACACTGTAAAAGGAATGTTTATACTTTACTTCAAAAAACAATAAAACAGATTTTAACAAAAAAATTAAATTACACAATTTACATAATTATTAATCAATCAAATATTAAACCATACAAGAATAATAATTATTTAATTAACGTCCCACTGTATAATTTTAAAAACGTAGCAACCTGCAACTAAAATATAACTGAAATAAATCAATATTGCATATTTAATAATCAATTCAGTTATGAATAATATATTAGGAATTAATTGTTAATTAATAAAATGATTACTTAATTAACTTCTCACCCTAAACTCCTAAAAACCCATCAGTCCTCACCTAAATGATAACTAAAATATATGATTATTACACAATTTAATTAATAATAATCAATCAAATAATGACTAATAAAGTATGCATTACTTGTTAATTCATTATTACCTAATTAAATTCCCACCATATACCCCTACAGACGTCGCAACCCAGCCCTAAAATATAAGTATAATAAATCAATATTACATAATATACATAATGAATATCAATCACATACTTACTGAAAACGAATTAATTAGTTAATAATGATTTATTACTTTTTAACTTCCCACCCTATCCCCCACAAACCCAACAATCCACTGTGACACAATGAATTACTACTACCAATTATATAACAATTATGCAAACAATGCTAATACATAAAATTGATATATAACTTAAACACAATAAATTAAATAAAAAAGGATAGTCTTTACAACTATATTAATGAAAACGATATTTATAACAACAATATTCTTAACAATGATATTACTTACCCGAAAAAATGATATTCTTGACAACGATATTTCTGCATCACAATAGTTTTGCATCACTATATTTTTTTTCGATAGTTCTTTCTCCCGATATTTACAACTTAATATTTTGCACAAATAGTTGTATAAGTACAAAGGTCAGTTCACACAAAATTTGCAAAACATCGGTGCACAAACTGCGACCACTTTTTTAAAATCCTTAGTACAATTGGCCTTAATTGTCTTTGGCATTCTAATTTTGCGCTTTATAGTATCAATCATGTTCGTCTTTTACTGCATTAACCCTGACATCCTGTCAATGGTATTTATGTTTGGGTTAATGGTGCACATGCAAGATTTTCCTTCATTTTCTCATATTCATTGTGCCTCCAAAGTCTCTTTCACTTCCCTTCAGTCCTTTATCACTATAGTGATTACGGATATAACATGTTGACATGGTTTTCCTTGATGATTGTGCATCTGTTAATGAATAGTAAGAGTTCTGATTTCAATATTCAAATAATTTTGATCACTTTTTTGTATAAAGAATATAGGTAATTTGATAATTCCCAAAGTCCAAACACATGTTTGATTATTGTGCTTCCCAATGTAGTCTCGTTTGGCTCATCATATATGATCTTTCTATCATTTCCATTCAGTTCAATATTATTGTAATATTTATAGTTTCATCATCTTCTGATGTATTTACATTGTACTGAAGTATGTCAAATCATTTTTCACATAGAATAAAAATAATATTTTTATACCAAGGTCTGTCTACGTGATAAAAATCCCCACATCTCCACCGAACTGCTATGCATGTATTCATTAAGCTTGAAGAGTCACATATGCTATTTTCTTTAAAAATAAAAACCACATTACTATTTAATTTTCACTTAGCCACCAGGGACATACATAATGTAGCATATTAATAAAGCAACATTCACTTAGGCCTTGATTATTTTTCAATATCTTTTGCTAGGTAATATCTGCCTAGGTCAAACCCCCTTTTAGCGGCCAATGGGCAAGCAAGAGCTACTGGGCCTAACAGTGGGGGTAGTGGCCTTTTACACCTGATGCCCCTGGACCTGACCTACTATGGGTCCTGTTTAACTGGGCCAAGCACTACCCTTCAATGCTTGGCAATTGAGCCTGGGGGCTTTCTGGAGAGCCACTCCACCATAGATCATTGCTTCGCGCTATGGACCATCATTCAGAAGGCTCTAGAAGTTAATCAAAGGCTGTGATGTTGTTTTGTTTACTTCAGGGCAGCCTTTGATTTGGTGGACAGGGACTCCCTATGGAGAAAACCTTCCACCAGGGAGCTTCCTCGAACCTCTTAGTGTATTACACTCCCTACACTCCGCCAATTGGGCACTGGTGGAGCTAGATAAATCGGGCCAACTATCCCAGAGAATCCCCATTAAGAATGACCTTTGGCAGGGGTGTGTTCTAGCACCCCTGCTTTTTAGTTCATTTTTAGCCAGCCTTCTTACTTTTATATCCAAAACAAATTCCTTTTCTCCTTAAGTCTCCAAAGTCTCAACACTTCTCGATGGGGAAAGTGACAACACATTCATTAATTTTTGTTGACATACCACATTGCGGTCATATTGCCTGGCATAATCTCAACAGACTGACTGTGAATGGTGGGGAAAAAATCCTTGAGGGCTAACTGTTTTGCTATTGTTCTAGCAGAATGATATGAAGAATCTGGTCTTCTGGAGATCAGAGGCCTCTGACCTTCAGATCCTCCAGATGAGCACCCCACCCTAGAGTGGAGGCACTGTCACTATTGTGGTCACTGTCAGGGGAGACCAGACAGACAACCCTGCTGTTTATTTCAGTTCTCCGCATGTGAGATACTCAATTGCATTTTGAGAGCTGACTAGGGTGTCTGAGAGATCTCCCCTGTGTTGGAAGCACTGCTTGCTGAGGCACCACTGGAGAGCCCTCATGTGACAACATGCACATATAACCAGTAGTATGCAACAGACCAGCAGATCTAGCAGTCGTAAGACCTTCTGGACTAGAATTTGAGCTCTGCCTCGAAAGAATGGAACCATGACTGGATGTTTCAAAATCTTCGAACTAGTGGAAACTTCAGAGAGACATTGAAACCTGCAATTCCCCTGTTAACAGGAGACACAGAGCACTCTAGGTGAGATTTGGGCAGTTTTAGAGAAAATCCTATGTCAAACTGCAGGCATGCTGCGGCATACAAGTGGCAAGACACTGTTTCTGACTATTGAGCTTTCAGCAGCGAATCATATAAATAAAGAAAAAAAGGTATTCCTGATATTCTGAGGTTGGCTGCTACCATCACCATAACCTTTATAAAGACTTGAGGGGAGCTATTAACAATACTATGTTACTCTTGTGAATAATTTACATTTGTAATTTACTCTTACATTTGTCACTCACTTTACTTCTTGGACTTTTCACAAAATGTGAATGTAAAGTTACTCAAAAGTGTAGACTTACATAGAGCCAAACTCCTTCCAAAGTGACTACCTCCAAAAAAAGAAGCAGTAATTAGTTCAGCACCACATACTGTCAGCCACTGGTACTGTAACACTTTCCCTTCAAAATCAAGGGAGGTAGGGATTTAAGATAAAATCCCATAGGAAATAATGTTAAAATAAATTAAATAATTCCATATAGTTAAATATGTAACTAGATACATATTATTTAATGTTTAAAAAAATCTAAAAATATAATCTATTTGTTATTTAATGATAAAATATTTTAACACCCTTGTTTGAATTAAGAAATTAAAGGTAGATTGAATTATAATAAAATATATTGAAATTACTTTTAATTAATTCCATACTTTAATGTTAATAATTATTAGTGCATAGTAAAAATATTGGTTTTCCTTTAGGTAGGGATGTATTAATTTAAACTTCAGCAAAATAGTTTGATTTAATCAAATATATTTAAATACAATTAATGTTTAATTCAAGATTAAGATAATGCTGTAGGTTTTGTTTAGTTTTTTTCTCTAAATGAATATATGAAATTATTATTTTTTAAATATCTCTTTAATATTCATTTGTATGGATACATTGCATATGTTGGCAGCATATTACTGGATAATTATACCATGTTTCAAAACAAAACTCGCTGTACATAGTAGGATCGGATCGAACTAACAACTTTAACATACAGATCAATAACCAAAATAAAACCATATATGTTTGACTTATCCAGTGAACCATAATTATTCATTATCTCCCATCTTGCATTACAAAGTGCCAAGTTTTACTACTTCATATGAAGAAGCTCATCTCCATTAAGGGGGCTTCTCATCCGTTTTGGAATGCAGCGCCAATAGGATAGTATCCCTTGCTGTGATAGATAACCCACCTGTCTTTGTCTCTGTAGAAGTGTCATAATGTTTATCTCTTCAGCAGTCTGAAATTCTTGGAGCCATTTGACACTGGGGGGCAGATTTACAAGCCCCTTGCAACACATTTATGCCGCCGTTGCGTCACTTCTGTGACGCAGCGGCGGCGTAAACCATGCACCATGTTGCGCCTTATTTACAACGTAACGCATCTAGGGAGATGCGTCACGTTGTAAAGCCCTGCGCCACATTAAACCTGCATTAGGTTTAATGTATGCAGGGTGGGCGTTCCCTCGGAAAAAGCCTCGGAAAAGTGACGCAGTGAAATCTACAAGATTTCACTGAGTCACTTTTCCGATGCTGCTGCGTCAAAACCCTGCGCCTGCTTGAAGCAGGCTTAAGGCGTGACGCAGCATGTTAGATATGGACAGCCCCTGAGCATTGCTGGAGTTGCATCACTCTTGCGACACGACTCCAGCAATGCGCCGCCCTTACGCCATGAGATGCGTCACGCATCTGTTTATCCTTGCGCCACGATGCGCCGCATTGTAAATGCGGCGCATCTGTGGTGGCGCAAGGGTAAAATTGCGTGACGCATCTTGCCTGGCGCATCCCTGCATATCAGCAGGGATGCGCCAGTCCTTGTAAATCTGCCCCTGGGTGCTTTGGGAGCTTTCCAGTTCATTGCCATTCTATGTTTATTCATCAGAATTTATATATCTAGAAATTTAGATATATTCTTAGTCCTTCCTGACTGCTGAAGATGCCCAGCAGATAATTTGCAATGGTAGTTTCCATGTACTTAACAGTTAATTCTTGTATAATAGACATCAGCGATGACCGTTACTCTTGGTTAATGGGGGGCGCGCATATCATTTGAAATAAGTCCAAGAATTCTATAGTAGTAGTAGTTTATTGTGCAGTTAATTAAAACCTGTACAAGAATATATCTCATTGATTGCCAATTCAAAACAATTGAAAACAGGGCTCATACATACATTGTAAGGCCGTTAAAATGTGCCGCCGACCCCCCAAAAGAGTTGGTTAGGGCCTAAAAAGAATAAAGTGTGTTTCGTTACTAAAAAAACAAGACAGACTGTTTTAGAATTGGTTTTAAAACAGTTATGAGCACAATGGAATGGCGCGCTAGTACCTATGGTGGTTAGTTAAAAGCCTCGAGGAACTAAAGTACAAGGCAGGCTGTCAATATTAGTCAGGGACTTAGCAGCAAAGAGCAGTGGTCACTGTTAGAAAGCACTTAATGGCAAGCAATCACTTTTGAACAGTAAACGCTGCATCAAAGGGGCTCAGGACAACGATGGCATTAACATTTAGGATTTAATATGAAATGCTCCAGGTTCGCACTGGGGGATGCAGCCTTTGCAAAGTGCAGACACAACCGTAGAGTGGCCCAAGAGTGCTTTGGATGTTTGATGCCAGCTGTGCAGTGATGTGAACATTTTTAGTGGCCCGGCTCGGGGCCACAAGTGGTGTAGACAGACCCCAGTTTTATCGCAGCCGCCTGTAGGAATTTGACTGTTTAACATTTAAGGTGGTGTTCTCTGGGCTCAGACTGGCAATCACAGCCTGACGGTATATATGCAACTCTAACCTCTAGTATCTGTAGTAGGCGTATGTACTGACTTCTGTTCTTTTGCGATTTTAGAGTTGTTCTGTCTGTATCTTTTTTATGGAACTCATGTACTCCGAAGTCCTTATGTAATGTAACTGGTCCTTTTGTAAACGCTCTAACCACTATTATATGTAGTAGACCTTTGTACTTACTACCATTCCTATGTGATGTAAGAGTGTATCTGTTTGTATCTCTTCCTTGATTGACTTTACAACTTGTACATTTGCAATTTTTCCTCCTTTCGCTCCACTTGTACATTTGCAATTTTTTTCCTGTTTTATATCTCTTATGTAACTCATATAATCCAAAGTCCCTATGTAACGCAACTGGTTCTTTTGTAAAGCGCTCTGACACCTTTGGGTAATGTTCGCGCTATATAAAATCACATTAAATAAATAGATAAATAAAAAGTACAATCTCCCAAGCAAACAAAGTGTACGCAAAACAAGTCTTTTCTTACCTGAAGCAGCGGGGGACAGATACATAAAATGTGAGTGATGGTTTGTGCACCCAGGACGCAGAGACGACACATTACACAGTGAGCTACAGCATTGCCAGATGGCGCGCATGTTCTATTACCCCAGTCCCAGTGCTACAGATCTGGCTGTAAGCCAGAGTGGGTAGGTGCAAGTGATATATTTCTGCTGGTTTCATGGGGCGTAGGAGTTAATTTCTGCCCAGGCATGTGAATGCATCCTCAACGCTGCCCAGTCATCCAGATTTTAGAGCCTTTCCACTGTGATTGCTGTCAGCTTTATGAATGCGGATTGTGTTTTTTTCCCCAGATTTCTGTGAGGTAGTGGACATTTAATTTGACCTGAAAATGGTGCTTGAACAAGGATCCTGAGCTGTCCAAATCCAGTCAAAGTAAGCCGTTCATGGTGTCTGGTAGGGTGAGTCTAAGCCGGTCGCAGCAATGCTTCTGGCCCAGGATTGCTTTATTATGTTGAATTCAAGCCTTATTTCTGCTTGCGATCCTCACTTGGGCAGATGCAGAGCAGCTTTGTAGATTCCAGTGATGATCTTGTCCAACAATGTGGCATCAATGCCCAGGGGGATTTCAATTCCATAAGCCAGTGCAGGAGTGGCATTTGCTTTCATTATCTGGGGGAAGGGGTCTAGACTCGGTCCCTTAAGGTTATGGGCCAGAGTCGTAAGAGCGAGCAGGAGGCGTGTGCCTTTCTTCTCCAGTGAGAGCAGATGAGATTTGAATGACCCTTGCCTTTCCCAAAAAATCCCCAGGTATTTGTACGCAGTGCTGTGCAAGCGCCGTTCCCTATTGAGGTGCCACCTGCCACAGCCTGTGGTTTTCTTTCCGAAGATAACTATCATAGTTTCATTGTGATTTATTTCAAGACTGATCCTGATGGTATAGTTGTACAAGCTTTTTGCAAGTTGTAGGCGTTGAAGGCCTACTTTAGTTTGACCTAGCAACACAAGGTCATCCGCATATAACAGGTGTGTCATGCAGTGGTCTCCCAGTTTGGGAAGGTGGCAGTTGACTTTGTTTGAGGCTTCCAGCATGTCAGAGACATACAGTTTGAAAAGCATGGGGGTGAGTACACAACTTTGTTTCAGCTCAGAGTTTGTTGGGATCTTCCTCGAAATGTGCGCCGCGTCCCTAGTTTGACCTGCACCCAGGAATACAGCTGCACAGTCGATCTCAGTAGGGCTCAGTCCTGCAATTTGCACCACACAGAGCCTCTGGGAATGCTGTCAAAAGTGGCTTTGAAATCTATAAAGCAGGAGTAGAGCGCGGATCCTCTCCTGAAGGCTTTGTCACCCATTAGTGCCAGCGCCATCAAATTTGTTGTGGTACCGCAGTTGTCTCTAAAGCCGCACTGATTTCTGGGGATGATCTGAAGCAAGAGGGCTGTCAGTAGTCACTTTGGGCCAGGTGCCCCATCTTTGCGAATTCAAAAAGTTTGAGTTTAGTCCGTTCCTCTGTCAAGCTGGTTAGGCAATTTTTAGAGCTGCATTGAGAGAGTGTACTACTGTGATGCTCTCAGAGATTTCCATAAAATTAGGGTGCACACATGACTGTTGCTTAGGAGACAATGACTCATTGCGATTATTGATCATTGTGAAATGTGTTATTAAACATGATATCTATGTGATTTCGATGATGTTTGCGTTTGTGCCTTTCTTACTTCCTGTTAAAATTTGGTTATCCTAGGTCCAAAATTGTTTGGAGTTCTTTTATTGTTGCTTATATATATGAGAGACGGGCCCAGAACCAGTCATTCTTTTTTCTTTGGACAATCAGATTGATCTTTTAAAGTGGGCCCTGGATATTTTCAGCTTTAGTTTTGCAGTTGGAGGGAAAGGATGCTGCAGGAGGTTCCACATATTTTGATTCACTTACCTCTTTAAGACCTTCTAGTTCTTTGTCAACTTGAGTTAAGCTGAGGGCTCGGATGTCTTTGTATGGGGCAGTGCTTGGTTTGAAGATTCTGGAGATTGACTTTCCTGATGCTCGCAGCCAGCCAGGAGTGTCCCTGCTCATGCAGCCATTTAGGAGCCTGAGGCCCAAAACTGCGCAGTCCATCAGAAAGGAATCTGGCAGTTGGCTCCTGAAAGTTTTTGCAGGCACCTTTTGCAGTGAGATATTGCATATTATATCCAGGCCCAGGTTTCTCTGATAGATGAGGATCTCGCAGTGGCTCCAGAAAGTTGTGATGTTATGACCGTCAAGCTTTTGTATGAGGCGTGTATGTTCCATGAACATATTTACATTTTTGCCATCGATGTCTGCTGAATGTCTGGGTTCTCCTCATTTTGTCAACAACTGTTTGTAGCCAGAAGGGCGGATGGTAGCCAGTTCCAGTCATTTAGGTTATCCTTTGGATCTTTAAGACCTTGCACTCATTGTGCATTTTTTTAAACTGAGTATGTGGGGGATTTCATCAAGTGGCTAAGCACATTCAGGTATCATTTTGCCGTCACTCGTTTTGGTGGGATTCTCCTGCCTTCTAGTAACGTTGTTTTTGTGAAGATTTCTTCCATGTATGAGTGGGAGGCAAGAGTGACCAATATAGATACTGATGTGTTTCAAGTCAGGAATTGATTTCAGTGGCTACTTGCGATTCCCTATTTAAAATATCCTCCCCTCTCCTCTGCAGTGAGCGACTTGCAGCTGATCCGGCAGTAGACCAACTGCCTGCACTATCGGTTCCAAAGATGGGGCGGTAGCCCAAAGGAGCCATGGAAGCTGGATGAGTAGCAGGAAGTGTGGTAGCACAAAACAGTCAGTCACCTCGTGTCCTTCCCACGTCCACTCCTGGAAGATTACAGGAGCCGGTGCTGCCGCATCTCAAGCATGCATGCATGCTGTTGCTGCATCCTGCTGTGTCAGCGGTCACACTCAATCCCCTCTTCTCGTCTGTGTCTGCATGAGGGTCTTTCTCGTTTATAGGTTTGTTATTCAATATTGCATCTGATATGATATGATGATATGCCGCTGGTGGCCCTGGACACATATTGGCTAGTCGTGTCGGGAAAAGTTAGGTGTGGTATAGGTATTAAACTGTGTGAATTTAAAACTTGGATTCCTATTTCCATTGTTAATATATTTCAAGATACAAGTCTGTAGTATCCTGCTGGACACGTTCTAGTGTTAAACTTCCTTTTGTACCCACACCATACACCATACACATGCCCTGGGCCAGTTCCAGAACTGCACTCCCTGTGTCTGTGTTAATTATTTCGGAGCATGTGGGCCTAGGGCCCAAGATACCACAATGGCGACGAGCTGGTCGATCCCTGCGCATACGACAGCAGTCCTACAGTGCGTCGTGACGGGAGAAGCTTAGCAGTATCTAATGCACTCCCGGACCTGCTGCTAAAGGAACCAGAGCACCAGGTCTGTGGCACTCCTGGACACGTGTCCACAGACAGATACCCCTGCATCCACCCGCCCACGTGCTGAGCTGCAGGAGCCCTGCCATACTGACCACCTGGCAGCAAGATACGCAGGGGTGAAGTGCCCCCACACAACTGAGTGACCCTTCCCCACCACTGCCAACACCCGCGTGGGGTGAGAAAACTGCATCGAGCAAAAGGTACGAGGCATTTACATGTGAGGTGTGATGTCAAGAAGGACAATGTGAAGCCCCTTCAAAGAGCAGAATTGCAGACTCACAAGCAGAGGCATTAACCCATGTCCTGAGATGCCTGCAAGCTGCCCCACATGTTGACATGTGTTCCAGTAAGGATGGCAGAGGAGCGATTGCCTAAGTGCGACAAGACAGTACTTGTAGCAGTACTCAATACCTGGCCAAGGGAAGGGTCTGCCATCCTGAAGATGTATTATGGCAGCGTGAGAGGTGTCCTGTCGCGTGGCCCTGCTTAGGACGAGGCCACACCAGCACAGATCAGCACCGCCACTGACGCGCCGACTCCAGCAGGCCTCCCAATACTACCAATAAGCTGGTAGTGCATCCTCCGACCTCGCCTATGGCAGCGCATGGCAGTACCCCCCTCTGCCGGCTATGCAAGCAGGAAATAGTGGGACAGTACCAGCAGTAAACAGTGCTCCATGAGACAGCTGTGTCGTGCCCAAGCGACACACACATGCTGCCATGGCACCAAAGCTGACCCTACGTGACACAACTCCCATAGGCCGCCCTGCCTGCCGTCATGAGTCAGGGTAAGGAGGTGAATGAAGTGCCAGCTTTAATGGAGAGCGAATGACTGCGACCGCATTAGCGCAGCACACAGCCCAGTGTCTGCATTCTCGTGCTCATAGAGGCCCACTGTCTCAGCAAAACTCTTCTGCGGCCCGTGGAGTGAAAACTAAGCCTGGGCGAAGCACTACGCTACGCTCGCGTAGTTTGCGAAGTTCGCGCTACTTCGTACTACGCGAACTGCACGTAGCACAGTGCGAACACGCGTAGCGTAGTGTTGCGTAGTGCTGCGGTCATTTTTTGCTTGTTCGCGGTCCTTAACGTCAAGTTGGCGACCGCGAGCAAGCAAAATGACATCCCGGCGAGACTTTTTCCTTGTTCGCGATCAGCAACATCAAGTTGGCGATCGCGAGCATGGAAAATAAACCTCCCGGCGAGATTCCCAATGCGAGGAGTTCAGGTTTCTCATTGCGAGGGGTCGCGTATGCTCGCGACCGCTCGTGATGAGAAACTACCAGTTCGCGTTGAGAAAGCTGCCGCTCGAGTAAAAATCTACTCGAGCAGCAGAAAACTACAGCTCGCACTGTGCAAGATGCCATTTTCAATGATTGCACAGTGCCGGTTGCTTGTCCGCACTGTGCAATCATTGAAAACAACATCTTGCACAGTGCGAACATGTTACTACGCAGTTCGCGAAGTGCTACGCGTAGCTCGCGTAGTGTCAACTTCACTTTGCGTAGCTTTGCGAAGTGCTACTTCGCGAACTACGCCCACCCTTAGTGAAAACAAAGCTGCAGTGTACTAGCAGTGGCAACCCTCACCAAGCCCACAAGCATTCTGCTCTACCGCACCAGCATGGCATCGAGAGACCCACTCGGGAGCCCACTGGCCAGCAGAGGCCGCAAGCTCTCTGCCGGTCACCACCATCAGCGAGGAAGAGTTGATTATTTGGGTAGGAGTCCCACAATCATGCCACTGCGCCTCACCTACCTGCAGAAGTGCCCGGTGCCTGCCTCCACCTGCCTCAAACAAACTATGCAGCTCCATATGCTTTACTTTCAGTGAGGAGGAGAAACAGAGCTGCCTAGCCACAAGGCTACAGCAGTAGAAAGACAGCCGATGAAGAGCGGGAGTACACTGCCAACTTGCTACAATTGCATCAAGCTGACCCGATATGGCAAAGACTTTGGAAAGGCACATACCGGATTAGCAGGGACAAGAGAGGCCCAGACAGGAGGCTCCCAGCTCAGGTCTCTACCCAAGGAGAAGCAGCCACACAAACTCACCTAGTACAGAAACAGATCCCCGCCTCCTACCCTGCAAAGCACACCCTGCTGCTTCAATCTGGAAGCATCAGCCCTGCACCTGCCAGCACATCACGAGGGAGTAGCAAGACATCCTTGGAGAACTACCAGCACATGCGGCCACCATGTGCCCAAGACGCAGCCAGTCTAGGGAAGAAAAGCCTCACAGCACTCCCAAGATTGCATTCCAAGCAGCCAAAGCCAAAAGATAGATAAAAGGGAGCGCAGCACCCCCAAGTGCACTTACCAGGCGGCTGAAGGGGAGAGACTGAAACCCTGCTGAAAGAGGTCCAAGAAGCTCAAAGCTGCCCAGCCAAGGGACCTGTCAAGAATCTAGGAAAAGGCAAGAGGACCAAAAGCAGCCAAGCCCCATAAAGGAACAAGGAGAATGTTTGCTGCACGCAAAGCCCCCAGTGGCTGTCTGATGCCACCACAAATGAGTAAAGTGCGCCACACCCCGGAGTGGGGAAGGGAAAACACTGCAAGCAAGCAAAAGTGGGCACACAAAGAATGCAGGGTCCAAGGTGCGCCGGCTCAGGCTCCCAGAAGCTTGACAGTATGGGCAGGCGCCCAGGAGAGAGAGACCTCCCCAAAGAGAAGAAACAATGCTGAAACATCTCCACTGCGCCAATGAGGCTCCGCAGTGGGCCAAAGTCAGCAAAGAGTGTCTACCCTCACACTGCCTCAAGACGGAGTCACCAGTGGCCCAAGACAGGCAAGAGGACAGTTGCACACTTCATGTGGCAAGCTGCCACCGCAACATGTGCTCCAACTACAGGCGACATGTGGCCGAATGCCACATTTGCACAGCAGGCGAGGAGCACGTCTCTCGAAGGGGCTGATCAAACGCCACAACTGCGCAGCCTCGAGGTGCACGCACGGCGCCCTTGAGTGAAGAGCAGAGGAGCACTGCAAAACCCCTGAGGAGGGTAAGGGGTCTGCAAGAGGTCCTCAAGGAGAAGAAGCATGTCCTACCAACAGGAGAGACCTGCGACAGGTCAGCAGCAAAGTAAAGACGGTCCCTGAACCAGACACAATCAGTGAGATGTCCATGTGGAGCAAACATGAGACATGTGGCAGGACGCTACATCCACGTGATGAACCTGGTTGGAAGAAGGAGTAGAGTGTGGCTAGATGCCATTTAGTGAAGGAGAAGAGCGTAGCAGGACGCCACTCCTCGAAGGAGGAAAGAAGAGTGGCACAACACGAAAAGGCAAACAACCACCACAGGTGCGTAAAAGGGAGAGGTACCCATCAGCACAAGCCAGCGACTGGGGTGCAGGGACATCACTGGAGACAGCTTCAAGAGAGGACCAACTGTAAGTAGCCAGCAAACGCAATCTGCGTCCGAGCCCCACGCTTCACAGTGCGACCGTCTACTCACCTATCACCAGCTGCTTGACATCGATGGCACCACATCTAGCAAGTGCACCTGCCTGAAGACAACCATAAGTGGCCACGAACTTCCTAGAGTCCTCCTCACTTCACGAGGTCCCCAAGAGGAAGAGGTCTCCGCCTGTTTGCCCAACTGGAAGAAAAGAATTGCATCCATCATCCAGGTACATTATCATCATCACAAAGAACATCTGAGGAGCAGCGCACCACCAGAGTGGATCCAAACACTCGAGAGATCCGGAGTTCAACGAGGCACTCCTGGCGCCAAGGGAGGCTAGCCACCCAGGAATCTTCTATGTGCACCCGTAAACCTGAAGCCTGCCTAAAAAGAGCATACCCTACCATTGGGATATCCACCCTTGGGGTTACACAAGGCTTGGCCATGGCCCTATTGGGAGTTCTGCAGCAACCCCTCAGCGTGGCCTACAAAAGGCCCGCACAGCCCACGCGGTCATGTGGCAAACCAGGGGCAAGGGCCTCAATGGAGTTCCTGTGAGAGGGGAATCCAGATCAGAGAGATTCATCGGCAGCAGCTCCACGACAGGCACTGGGAAGCATGGAGGTCACAGATGGAGACTAGTCACCCAAAGACCATCGGAGAAAGGCAGAGAACCGGAGTCCTAATGGTGAGAACACACAGACTCTGAGACACCACCCCTTGCGTCTGCATGAGCGACTTGGCTGGGGTCCTGTTGGCAGTTCCTCAGCGACGCCTTCGTGCGGCCTACATGAGGCCCTCACAGTCCACATGGTCTCATAGCAGCCCAGCAGGAAGGCCCTCCAGGAGACTCCTGTGAGAGGGGAGTCTGGGCAGGAGAGGCAAGTCCGAAGCTGCTCGTCTATAGCGAACTGGAAAGCGTAATCGGTTCCAAGGAAAGCCCTCATTCACCAAGGACATCCTCCATATTTGCAGGTTGTCTTTCCACCGGAGCCTGAGCGCCTGCAAGATCTCCATAGTGGATTCCACCACTGCTCCAGATGCATCGTTATTGGAACTCTGTAAATAGACTTCGACACCGCGAGACCAGGTCGGTATGAACTACATCACAGAGGTGGACTAAAGCATCCTGACCATGCGGTCCAGAGCTCCAGCACTGCCAGGCAGATGGCCTGAAGAGATTCATTGATGCTGTGTAATGGTTATTTGTTTTCCTCATAGGTTGGACTTTTGTTTTTTTCTTTTCATTAAAGTTTGGGAGGGATGTAGTGTCCTGCTGGACACATTCTAGTGTTCAACTTCTTGTTTTACCCACACCATACACCCACCCATCACAGGCGCACCGGTCAGGCAACCCTGCAAATAAAAGGGGCGGGCGCATGTGCCTTGGGCCAGTTTCAGTACTACACCCCCTGTGTCTGTGTCCATTATTCCGGAGCATGTGAGCCTAGGGCCCAAGATACCACAATGTCCACTGTTTATCAAAAATCTCCTCCCCCAACTTCTGTTCCATTGTTAGTTTAATTATCATCATAGATAAGTACTGTGTGGGGGTTAATGCAGAAAGAAGTGTCGTCACTGCCATTTGTTGAGTCTCGTGTAACAAAAGAACAGACAATACCCCAGATTTAGGCAGTCTGTTCCTTCCCCACCTCCATGTTATTTGGGTAGCTTTAATCAGAGCATTATATGCCAACAATCGACCGGCACTAAGTCAGGATTCATCTTGAGTGCTCAAATGTAGTCGGTGTACCATTGTTGTATAAATCCCAGCCTATACCCAATGTTGAATGTTGTGTAATTTTGCCACACTCACCAGTTTTGGCACAGACCACAACGGCAAGTCTGGTGAGTATAATGTAGAAGACCCCACCCTCTTCATATATTTTAACCAGCAAATTCTAATTGTACGTAGTCGTCTCGGGTGCTTGACACTGAGCGTAGTTTAATTAATAATAACTCCTGTAAGAGGTCAGTGCTCATTGCTCATTCATGGTCTGCATTCACCATCAGCTATCTAGTTAGACTTGGCATCTTTTGGCGTGTTTCCCCTGAGTTTTTGCTTTCTGGCCTCTCAGTTTTGACTCTGTATTTGCTGGCTTAGTGTTTCTGCGCACTTTTCTTACTGCTGATCAGTGGTAAAGGGCAAGTGTTCCTGTGGTAAAATGTGTTATGGATTGCTGTTTCCATGATTGGCCTATTTGATTTCTGAGTCAGTCCCTAGTGAAATGCTCTGAGGGTGCCAGGGCCTGTAAATCAAATGCGGTTAGTGGGCTGCAGCACTGGATTGTGCCACCCACACAAACAGCCCGTAAATGTAACTCTGGCCTGCCATTGCAGAGCCTGTGTGCAGTCTGGTACTGCCATGTCGACTTGGCAAGTGCACACACTTGCCAGGCCCTAACCTTCCCTTTTCTTACATGTTAGTCACCCCCTAAGGTAGGCCCAAGATGCCCCTTTGGGCAGGGTGCAGTATATGTGAAAGGTAGGACATGCCCTGGTGTGAATTACTGCCCATTTCGTTTATCACTATTGTGAGGCTACCTGTACCCATAGGATAGAATAGGTAGTTTGTTTATAACATCTTATAAACATAACTGGCCATGGGAACTAGGTAGGAAAATAAAGTTTAGAATGCCTGAACTCAGAATCTAAAGATGCATCTTTTAGTGAAGGTGATTTTTACATTCTGTGTTTGAAAATAACACTTTTAGAAAGTAGGTATTTTCTTGCTCAGCCATCCAGCAGGCCTGTGTGGATTGACTGTCTGGGTTATGGATGACAGGGGCTGGGGAGCAGCAGAGGCTCCAGATAGTCTAGGTGGGTCAAGAAAGGGCTGAATAGACCTGGGCTACATTTATAGTAGGGGGAGGAGATTTTCTTGCACCTGAATGGGCCTGGTCTCCCTCCGACAATGCTGTCTCCACCTCTTGCCAGGAAGCCACACCAGAGAACGTAGAACTGGTTCTGACAGGGCATAGACACTCTCTGCCTGAGAGGACAAAGGATTCTGTGCTATAAAAAGTGGAAACCAAACCCCTGAACTAAATAAGAAACTACCACTTTGCTGTGTGCTTTGCTGTGTTGGCCTGCAGTGGTTGCTTCTGTCTTGGGCAGTGAAAGGACTGGACTGAACTTTCTGCAATCTACTTTTGTGAGTTTCTCCAAGGGCTTGAGGTAGAGCTTGCCCCCTGTTCAAGAAGTCTCAGGAATAGCAAAGACTTCAAGTTCTTCTGCCCTCAGCACTGGGGACTGTGTGTTTTGTGCAGCAACAGAAGAAAAAGCAACCCAATGCCATCTATGATGCCGCTGTCAACTCGGTGTCCTGAAGGCACCGCAGAAGGCACAGCCGCAGCGCCGCACCGCGACCCTGGTCTCACCGCCGCCGCCTGCTGACGCCTCCACCGAGCTGCTGCTCGCATCGCGACCTGTGGACACCACACTCTGCATCACCTCGCTCCACGACTCCGCCTTGGTATCCACGACAACGCCTCTCCATGCCAAAATCGACGCCACTGCTTGCACTGTGGTTCGAGGGCACCGCCTGTAAGGTTACACGATGCACCGCCCTCACTCTGCACCACAGGCTTGGCCTATCGATGCCGGCACTATCGACTCCAGTTCGTCAGCCGCCGACAGCGCTTCAGCAACAACGAAGCCGCTGCTTGCACCGTGACCTGCCAGCACAGCGACAAACACCGCATTCACTCTGCACTGCGACCCTGGTCTCACCGACGATGCCATCTGATGCCGCCTCCGATCCGCTACTCGTACCGTGACCTGAGGGCACCGCACGCCACACCGCTGCACTTCGCACTGCAGCATCCGATGCCTGCTGAAGCCAGAGCTCCTGACATCAAGCCGCGAGGAGTTCGATCTGCAACGTGTGTGACTTCAAGGGCCTGATGACTCCTGCACCGGCCTCTGTAACCAATGCCTGTGGACGCCGTTCTTTTGGAAGCTCAACGAGAGGTCGCAGACGCCCTGCATCTCTAAAGGTACTGTTTTGCGGGTCTTCCCGACACCGTAGGTGGCCCGCGACGCCGCGGTCATACAGAAGTGCTTGGATTTGTTTGTTCACGACGACGTGATAGACCAGGACGGACCTATCGACATCAAGAAACTGTTTTTTAAGGTTATTTTGATAAATGAAGATTTCTTAATACTGTATTGTGGATTTTATAAATCATTTTTGGTCTTGTCTTAAATATATAAAAATATTGAATATTTTTCCAAACTGGTGTGGTGTTCTTTTGTAGTGCTTACACTGTATTACTGATGGCTATGTGCAAATCCTTTACACATTGCCTCTAAGATAAGCCTGACTACTCGTGCCAAGCTACCAAGGGGGTGAGCAGGGGTTATTTTAGGAGTGTACCTCCCTTATCCTGACTAGGAAGAAGGGTCTCTATTTGGACAAAGGTACTTACCTCTGACAACTAGAGACCCCCATTTCTATCATTGGTGCAGCGGTGGGATAGGACTTGCGTTTGCCCTTGACTTACAGTAATTGGTGTGCACTACTACCAAATCGCAGACCATTATGTACCACATACTGTTTTTTGGACTATTTTTGCCTTTCCATTGGTCTTCAACTTGAACTTTCCAGTACAACATGCTTGAATAAATTGCATCATCTGCTGCATCCTTGGAAGTGGCCTTTGAGGAGGAGAGGTTAAAAACCTACAATGCTAAGGAATTGAAGGCGATCTGCAAAAACGTCAAAGTCCAAATCAGGGGCCTCACCAGAAAAGAAGAGCTACAAAAGGGGCTGAGGGCCTAGGTAGCAGCCAGACATGCTTGAGAGCTGTCTGGGGTGATTTTGGCATTGAGGCAGAGATGCCTATTCCAAGGGTGGATGTGCTATTGGGAGGGAAGGGCACCCACTAAACCAGCAGCAGTGGCTTATCCCTAGAGGAGCTAGAGGACAGGCAGGAAGCAAGGAGAGTTGCTATGGAACTAGAGAAGCTAAATTTAGCCATGGAGCAGAAAAGAATGATGCTAGACCATGCGATCAGGATAAAGGAGCTGGATCAGAGGAGTAGAACCAGCTCAGATAGTGGCAGTAATTTGTCAGGGCAGTCAGACAGAATTTTGCACATCCCCAAGAATGTAGGCAAGGAGTACAAGATGGGTGAGGACATACAAAAGTGGTTCCAGGGGTATGAGGTATATATTCATATGAATGGGATCCCCAAGACAAATTGAGGGGCAGGGTTGTGGCCTCTCTTCCCAGAAGAAGCTAGAGATAGTCTGATAGCTTTGGGTAAGGAGCAGAACTTCACCTATGCTGACATGAAATATGCTCTCCTCACCAGGTATGGACTCACTCCTGAAAAGTACAGGGATCAGTTTAGGTCAAGTAAGAAAACTGATGCCAACACTTGGTTAGAATGTGTAGATTCTTTCTGCAGGTCTCTGGATGGCTGGGTGAAGGGCAGTAATGTAACAGATTTTCAGGGGCTCTACAATTTGATTGCGTGGGAGCACTTGTCTAGTCTATGTTTTCCAGAGCTGCACCAGCACTTGGTTGATAGTAAGCTAACTGACCCCAGGAAGCTTGCTATGGAGGTGGACCGCTGGGTGAGTACCTGGTCCACAAGAAAGCTTTTGGGGGAGACTCAGCAAAAGGTGGGCAGGGTCCACAGCCGAAAAGTGGGGGGGGGACAAGGGTAAAGGACAGGAGTTCTCTAAAGGGCCTCAAACTAACACCCAGGGTAAAGGTTGTCATCCCAGGAGATAAGAAACAAGGGGTCTCTTCAGGAAAGCATGCTGAGACTTGCTTCCGCAAGTGTTTTGCATGTGATCAGGTGGGTCACTTAAAGGGGGCACAGCCATCCACCGGTGGGCAGTCCAAGTTGTTGGCTAGTGTAGCGCTTGGGGAGGAGGGGTACCTACAGGAGGGTAGGGATCCCGCAGAAATGACCCTCGTCTCACTAGGGGACAGTGAGATGGTCCCAGGAAACCAAGTGCCCCCTAACAAAGAAATACAGCACCTTAGTGACCATCAATGGGAAAAGGGTAGATGCTCTCAGAGATACTGGAGCCAGTGTGACCTCAATCCGGTGTCACCTGGTCTCTGAGGAGCAGGTAGTCCCAGGGGCATTCCACCAAATAGTTGCTGTGGACAACTCAGAATGTCAGTGTATGGTTGCACAGAGGGGGGTCTCAGGTCCCTTGAGGGTGGTTGTGAGCCCCACCATGCCTGTAGATTGTCTGCTAGGTAAAGACCTGGAGCAGTTCTTGTGGAAAGATGTTGAGTTTAGGTCTCACTTGGAGATGCTTGGGTTGCCAGAGTGTGCATGTGTGTCTACTCGGTCAAAGAAAGCCAGGAAGGTTGCTCAGAGGACTTGGAGCCTGAAACACTGGCCCAAGTCCCTGCCAAGAGAAAGGGCAGGGGCACAGGAAACCTCCCCTGAAGTTCCCACGTCAGACCGAGAGAAAGCGGACCTTGAGGGGGGACGCCCCAGTGTCTAGAGGGGAGCAGATAGCTGAACTGGGGGACATCTCTGAGCTGACCCATTGGCAGCAAGAAGGGGGTCCCACAAGGGATGAATTCTGCCGGGAGCAGAAAGAGTGCCCTTCTATGGAGGGTCTGCGGTGGGAGGCTGCAGACCAGGCAGCTGGTGATCAGTCTGGATCACATTGGATCTACTGGGAAAATGGTCTCCTGTATAGTGATCCTAAGGCCGCTGAGACTGGGTCAGTCCGTGTGTGCTGTTGGTATCCCAGCGCTTTAGGACCTTCCTATTGGGTCTGGCTCATGACGTGCCTTTGGCAGGACATTTGGGGTGGGACAAGCCCTTTGACAGGCTTGTCACCCACTTCTCCTAGCCCCAAATGTGAAGGCTGTCAGATGGATATTGCAGGTCTTGCCAAACTTGCCAGGTATGTGATAAGAGTGGGAGGAAGGTAAAAGCTCCTCCCCAACCATTTCCAGTTGTTAGAACACCCTTTGAAAGGGTAGGGATTGACATTGTGGGGCCACTGGATCCCAAGACAGCAATGGGCAACAAGTACATTCTGGTCTTGGTGGACCACGCCACCCGGTACCCGGAGGCAATCCTTCTCAGGACAACGACGGTGCCAGTGGTGGGCCGGGCGTTAATGGGGATCTTTTCCCACATGGAGTTCCCCAGAGAGGTGGTTTATGACAGGGGGACCAATTTCATATCCAAGTATATGACATCCCTGTGGAAGGAGTGTGGCGTAACCTACAAGTTCACCACTCCTTACCACCCACAAGGTAACAGTCTGGTGGAGAGATTCAACCAGACCTTGAAGGGCATGATTAAGGGTCTAACAGAACCCATGAGGTGTAAGTGGGATGTCCTCTTGCCATGCCTTCTCTTTGCATATAGGGAGGTGCCACAGAAGACTCTTGGGTTCAGTCCCTTTGAGCTTCTGTATGGTCACCCTGTGAGAGGACCTCTGAGTTTGGTGAAGGAGGCTGGAGGCAGCTCCCAGGAAAACTCCCCAGGATATGTTTAGTTAAATGCTGGCCTTCAAGAACCAAACTGCCCACTTTAGGAAACTCGCTCAGGCAAACCTAGAAGCAAGCCAGGAAGAAATGAAGAGGTGGTATGATAAGAATGCCAATCTGGTCGAATTTCAACCTGGGCAAAAAGTGTGGCTTGGCCCCCGTGGAACCTTGTGCCTTGCAGGGCAAGTGGACTAGGCCGTTTGAGATGGTGGAGCACAAAGGTGATGTCACCTATCTGGTGGATTTGCGGACTCCAATGAACCCTTTGAGGGTCCTGCAAATGAACCACCTCAAGCCCCACTTCAAGAGGTCCGAAGTGAGCATGCTCCTGGCGACAGATGATGGGGTGGAAGAGGAGAGTGAACCTCTCCCTGACCTCCTGTCTACCAAGGAGCATGATGTGTCAGTGAAAGGTATGATCCTCTCCCCTACACTGACCCCAGAGCAGCAGAGCGACTGTCACCAGTGGTTGGGACAGTTTGCCCCACTGTTCTCTCCGACCCCAGGTGTTACTCACTGGTGTACCCATGACGTGGACACTGGTGACAGCCCTCCTGTGAAGCACAAGATTTACTGGTTGAATGACCGGGTTAGGGCCAGCATCAAAGAGGAGGTCTCTAAGATGTTGGCGTTAGGGGGGATCAGGCCCTCCAACAGTCCTTGGGCCAGCCCAGTGGTTTTGGTCCCAAAGGCTGGTGCACCCGGTGCCACTCCAGAACTGCATTTTTTTGTGGACTACCATGGGCTCAATGCCATCACCAGGACTGACGTGCACCCCATCCCCAGAGCTGATGAGCTCATTGATTGGTTGGGAGCTGCCAAGTTCCTCAGCACGTTTGATTTAACGTCTGGGTACTGGCAGATTGCCTTAACTGAAGGGGCCAAGGAGAGGTCAGCATTCTCAACCCCAGAAGGACATTACCACTTCCAGGTGATGCCCCTTGGGTTGAAGAATGCCACTGTCACCTTTCAGAGGTTGGTCAACCAGGTGTTGGCTGAACTAGAGGATTTTAGTGTCGCCTACCTGGATGACATTCCAGTGTTCAGTTCCAGCTGGGAAGAACACTTGCAGCACCTCGGTGAAGTGTTGACAGCGCTGCAGAGGGCAGGCCTCATGATCAAGGCAGGTAAGTGCCAGATCACGCAGGGTTCTGTGGTGCACTTGAGACACCAGGTAGGAAGCGTCCAGGTGGCGCTCCTTTACCTCAAGATTGACACCATTCCGGCTTGGGAGCACCCAAGACCGAGACAGAGGTGAGAGCCTTTTTAAGTCTCACCGGTTACTACAGGAGGTTTGTTAAGGGCTACGGAACCATTGTTGCCCCCTTAACCGAGCTGACTTCCAGGAAGCAGCCCAAGAAGGTGATCTGAACTGAGTCCTGCCAGAAGGCTTTTGATGACCTGAAGGTCACCATGTGCACGGCGCCCATGCTCAAGGCACCCGACTTCTCCAAGGGATTCGGCGTGCAGACTGATGCTTCAGAGTATGGTGTGGGGGTGGTGCTCTCACAACTGAATGAAGAGGGACTAGACCAGCCTGTAGTTTTCCTTAGCAGGAGACTACTCCCCAGGGAACAGAGGTGGAGTGCCATAGAAAGGAAACTTTTGCTGTTGTCTGGGCACTGGAGAAGCTGAGGCCCCACTTGTTTGGGACTCACTTCCGGGTTCAGACAGACCACAGGCCCCTCAGATGGTTGATGCAAATGAGGGGTGAGAATCTAAAACTGCTGAAGTGGGCCATCTCCCTACAGGAATGGACTGTACGATGGAACACCACCCTGGCACAGAATACGCCAAAACAGGAGGTTGGGTAGTTCTCCCTACTTTCAGCCGGAGGGGACATGTGTTAGACTTGGCATCTTTTGGCATGTTTCCCCAGAGTTTTTGCTGTCTGACCTCCCGGTTTTGAGTCTCTTTTTGCTGGCTTAGTGTTTCTGCATACTTTTCTCACTGCTGATCAGTGGTAAAGTGCAAGTGCTCCTGTGGTAAAATGCGTTATGGATTCGTGTTTCCACAATTGGCCTTTTTGATTTATGTGTCAGTCCCTAGTAAAGTGCACTGAGAGTGCCAGGGCCTGTAAATCAAATGCTGTTAGTAGGCTGCAATGTAAACGTAGGGAAAACCCAATATACCCTTTGATGCTTGGGCAAATCAAACAATAACAGGTCAAGGTGCCTACAAGGGATTTTGTTTAAAAAGGATTCACCAATTATGAATCCAAGAGTTTCTCTGCGGTTGAGTCTATTTAGAACGGAAACCCAAATGTCAATCGACTAGACCAAAGAATGAGTGAATATATAAAGCACAAACACGGGAATATCTTTTGTCAAAATATACAAAAATCTTTATATGTATGAATCAAATTACAAAGGAGTACAAATGAACAATTAATTAAGCAATAAATCATGAATGTGGAAAGCCTAAATCTATCCTACACTTCATGAAAAACATCTATTCCAATGAAAACAACAATGACATATCTCCTGAAGAGAATAATGATCAATTGAATATAGTAAAAATTGCGGAAATAGATGATGGAGTCGACGTTTCGGTCTTGAAGGGCGTCAGTCTGTCAGACCATCTTCAGGACAGTAGATATTGCATATAAGAAATGACCCTTTACCGGTTAGACTCAACACGAATAATCACTTTCACGGAGATGTGGTTCTCACCGCTTATATAAATAGCGGACCTGTCACAGATCAGCAGATCAAGGTCAATCCAATTTTTTGGTGGCACTTTCAAAAAGAAGATAGTGACCTCTCAAGTAACGGTTTCTTTACTGTGTCTCAAAAATCAGTTACGTAGTGAGTAGGGAAGCCAGCCACAGTTGTCTCTTGTTTGTGTGGACTGACGCTGGCTTCCCCACTCGCTACCACTGCACTTCGCACCACAGCACCCGACGCCTGCTGTCGCCAGCGCTCCTGACTTCAACTGCAAGAAGTTCGATCTGCAACGCGTTTGACTTCAAGGGCCCGACGACTCCTGCACCGACCTCGGGAACGATGCCTGTGGACGCCGTGCTCTCGGAAACTCAACGAGAGGTCGCCGACGCCCTGCATTTCTAAAGGAACTGTTTTGAGGGTGTTCCCGACACCGTAGCTAGACTGCGACGCGGCGGTCAGCCAGAACTGTTTGGAATTGTTTGTTCACAATGCCGTGATAGCCCCGGACGGAGCTATCGACATCAAGGAACTGTTTTTTAAGGTTATTTTGATAACTGATGATTTCTTAATACTGTATTGTGGATTTCTTTTATCATTTTCGATCTTGTCTCAAGTATATACAAATAGTGGATATTTTTCTAAACTGGTGTGCTGTCCTTTTGTAGTGCTTACACTGTATTACTGTTGGTTATGTGCAAATGCTTTACACACTGCCTCTAAGATAAGCCTGACTGCTCGTACTAAGCTACTAAGGGGGTGAGCAGGGGTTATTTTAGAGTGTAACTCCCTTATCCTGACTAGGAAGAAGGGTCCCTATTTGGACAAAGGTACTTACCCCTGCCAACTATAGAACCCCATTTCAAAAACCTCTCAACAAGCAAGTCAACTGATCAGCCAAATAATATATTTCCGCATTGGGTGCTCTAACCCCTCCTTAATCCAGCTGAAGATTAGCCTTTTCTATTGAGATATAGCTCCTGTGCTGGCCCTATATCAATATGGATAAAATCGTCTGTAGTTCGTGAAGTAAGGGCCTAAGAAGAAACGGAGGATGTGCCATATAAAAGTGAAACAGCCATGGTAGTACAATTATTTTAGCTACGATCAACCTTCCTGGTGGCGACAATAGAAGCCTGATTAAAAATGGTAGTTTCTGCCTGACAATATTGGCACTTATTTAAGTTGCTCCCTAAGCATGCCATCCGTATTTTAGATCTTGACAGCCAGATATTTAAAAGTAGCCCTCCAATGTCTGGTATGTATTTAATAGGGCTAGAGAACCTCAGAGGGAAATCTTAAATAGACTGTTGATCTAAAGGCCTGATATAGTTTCAAATTCCAATAACATGAACACTATAGAGGACATACTGTCTGCTGGGTCCCCGAGAAACTAAAGGGCAACAGCCACATGCCAGGCCACTGAGTGTCTTCTGCCACATATGTCAATATCCCAGTCTCGACTATGGGTCATTAGCACAGGTTTGTATTTGTTCTGGGGAAAGCCTTGATATGTTGAGGGAATTTTTCAAAGTCTGTAGGTGCATAAGTGAGAGCAGTTCAGAAGCAAGATACAGAGACTTACAGTGACTAGCAAACAATTTGTTTCTCTCAGCCTGTGTAATCGCTAGTGGGCCTGAATGTATCCGAATGGCACATATTGATTTATGGGGACTTTTTGATTCTACTAGCCAGGTCAGGCTCTGATGCTGTAGTAAGGAATCCCTTAATACGTACATACATTGTTAAGTTAACATAACCACGTTAGATGTTAGAAAGCCATCTTGCTGCTTTTGCGCACGACACTGCATCTACATGTTATTGTTTAAACAAACTGCTGACTCGCGCTTTGCCTCACACGAGAGCAATCTGTTGTTACCATCCCGAGCTATGCGCAGCGACCTTGGTCTGTACATGGTGTAACAAGAACAGTCTGGGTCGTTAGACAATGCATGTTTTCCACTCTAGGTTGATCGACTCACTATTTAGCCATAACACACAGGCAGCTGCGAATACCTGAAAGTTGGTGCTTTTAATATTGCAGACATCATGTTTAATATTCAGACCGAAGACGAGCCTTCCTGCGAGAAGACTTCTGATGCTCCTGTGATGTGATTTCACTAAGCTGATCTTTGAGGTATGGGGTCCCCCATTCAAGCCTAAGAGACCTTTTATTAGCATAATAATAATAGGAGCTTCTTATTAAAGGGAAGGTGGTAGTATCCACTGTCATTTATAACATGATCACTCCCTTTATATTCTATGGTATTGTAACGATGCTAATGGTTTTAATTATAATCATTTGTCTGCTTGTATTAGCCAAAGTACTGCATCTTAGGACACGTGGTCTATAAAATAAACTCTTTTATTTTCACCGTGTCTCTGTTTATTCTTGTTGTGGACTGATGTGAGAATAATATACGAACAGGTATTTCCGATTCCCACCATTCCTGAGAGTACACTGAGTCGCTTGTTCTGGGTTGTCTTTTCATTGGGACCGCCGAGCTAAATCTCGGATAACGAATGGGACACTTATGCTAGCCGGATACTGGGTTCTGGGTTCTGAGGTGAGTTTCTGGTACACCACAATTCACTGAGGTCCTGGGGTTCTACGCATAGTTCTGTGTATAAGCAGAATCCCTGCAACATGGCCCACCTAACGTTTGGTCTATGAGTTGAAACGCCTTAGTAGTGCTTATATTAGTCCACAACACCCTCATTCTTGTTTCCGGATAACAAGTCTGACGGATTTAGACCTACCTATTTCTGTTGATATAGGTTTTTTCAAAGCTTGATCATTAAAAAGGTTATTGAACCCTTGTGCTACTGATTTCTTCGAGTGTAACTTGTCCTTATGGCGGTTGAAATAGCGGCGCACAGTCGGGCAGCTCTGAAACGTCATTTGACGCAGTATGGGGTGCCGGACACTGGTATGAACGTAATCTTTGTGGTAGGAGCCGATGCGGCTCATCCTTATGAGTTGTTTTACTCTTGGGTGACGCTTCCGGCGGTGAGTGAGGACGATAACTCTTTTCATACTTACACTGCCACTGCCGTGCCAGCGAACTATACACCGTATAGGACACAAGAAATACCAATATCTGCTTGGCAGCATCTTATTTGGTTTAATGGCGCCCTTCCCCATGCGGTTATACCGCCGAGAATGGGCCCTTTGTCAATTGCAGGGGCCACTTGGCCGGTACTAGCCGGATATACGCCTCATGCCCGTTACCTAACGGTGCCGGTGGCTGATTTGCGTGTACTGCACACTGCCCTTATTACAGTGCATAGGGCTTTAGTACAGTACGTGTCACGCAATGTGCAGGCGGGGACACCTGCTGTTGCGGGGCAGCCTACTGACCACCACGCGGTGGTCATTAGTCCTGTTATGGTTAATTCTGTTATGGGCAAGCGCCCCCCGAATAGGGATGATTTCCCTTTTTGGCTTGCTGAAAAATTTGACCAAATAGAAGCGGTTTACCCGAATACATCTCCTGTGGAGAAACACAGGATCCTTACCATTAGTTTGCCTAAAGACTTGGTCCCCGACATTGATGATTGTGTAAACTGGGGCAAGGTCTTTGCAGCGACGTACTCGCAGTGTTTTGGCACTCCGTCTATGTCGGTACTGCCCTCCGTTATTAAACGTGTTCAAGATAACCACGGTGCGGAGTCTGCGATAGAATTAGGAATGCGGCTCCTCGGACAGTTTGACCTGGTGGCTACCATGGTAATGTGTAACCTTAAGGGTGATGCTATGCAATTCCAGGTTAGTAATGAACTGAAGAAGGTTGCTGATGAGGATAAGCCGCGGGAGTTCGCGAAAATAATCTCGACGGCATACAGAGATTTGGGTCGTAGCTCTTTAGGAGTTAAACCTGTCGTGAAAACTCCCGGAAATAAGCAGCAGGGTAAGGCAGAAGCCTCTGTTAAGGATGACCGTCCAAACTTTCCGAAACAGAGTTGGCGGTCAAAACAACAGGGAAAGCAGCAGCAGAAACAGGGGTCTCGGCCTGCCTCTCCCGTTCAGTCAGGTAGTGAGCGCACTTATGATCTGCGTGATCGTGCTACTATTAAGTCTCCTGAGAGATTTCAGGTTTCTGAACAACGTTCTCCTCGTTCTTCACAGGAAACATCGGCTTCACAGTCCGGTGGCGGAGGCGATGGCAAAGGTCGGGGTGCTCCACAAACACGTGACCAACCCCGACAGACTGAAGGTAAAGGCAAGCAGGACGAATTTGCACGACAAAGACCCCCGTTTCAGAAGAAGAAAGTGGCTGCCCTGACGGCAAGATATGCCTCAGATAGTGCGGACACAGCTTCGGAACCGGACATGGGCGCTGACGCTACTGGACAGCGCAGCGGAAATTACCATAGTCCGTCAAGCTCTGCGTCCATTTCTGGCGGCGACAGCAACTGCTACATTGGTTACTGTTGAGACAGCTGACACCAGAGTGGCTCCCCCTGACAGACTTTACGAAATAGTCTTACTAATTGAGGGTGACATACAACGTACAATAAAGGGGATTTTTTGGGATAATCTGACTACCACCTATGATATCCTCCTAGCGGAGGCAGATTGGCCCCCAGCTTTCATTTTTGAAGTTCCTAGAGGGGAGGAGGTAATCCTCCCGTCCTTTGCGCACACAGTGCCTAAGGACCGGGCTGAAGTGTACGCTGAGGAGTGGGCACTGGCGCTTGCGCCGGCAGTGTATCGTACTCAGGTGGGTTGGGACCGGTTGTCCCCCTGCCATGAGATTCCATTGCGGTCTATGCCCCAGCCACAGCCCCAATATCCTATGCGTCGTGAAGCTAGACCGCACGTCGCTGCAATCCTTGACCAATTGGAATATCAGGGTGTTATTGAAACTTGTGTGTCCCCTATGAATAACCCTTTATTTACTGTGACGAAGCCTGACGGGTCGTACCGTTTAGTTTTGGATTACCGGCACTTAAATTCGCATTGCCGGACCTGCGCGGTACAAAATACTCACAGCTCGGCTCTTGTCGACAGTCTCGTGCGTAAGAGATTTAAAACGACACTTGACATCTCCAATGGCTTTTTTAGCCATAACCTGTCCACACTGAGTAGCCAGTGGACGGCGTTTACTTCAGGCGGCAAACAAAAACAGTTCACAAGATTAGCCATGGGCTATAAAAACAGCCCTGGCGTCTTTGCCGCTCGCGTGGTCTCTCTCTTAGAAAGAATAGACCCCGACGCATACTCCTATGTTGACGATATCTACCTCACGGATGATGAGCTGATGCCACATCTGTCTCGAGTCGACAATATTATTGTGAGTTTTGCGGATTATGGCTACAAATTTAATTTTGCGAAGTCTCACATCGCGGAATATACAGTGTTGTTTTTGGGCTACGAGCTCAACAATGAAGGTAAAGGATTGGTTCCTCACTTTCTGGAGAAGTGCGCATGCCTGCGTGCTCCTACAACACTGAAAAAATTACAATCTTTGCTGGGCTTTCTGAATTTCGGCCGTACGTATATTCCTGATTATGCCCAGCGTATCAAGCCGCTTTACGCCTTGGTACACCCTTCTTTTTCGAAGTCTAGCTGGCAGCTAGAACATTCTGCTATTCTACAGTCTTTACAGGCTGATCTTCTTGCTTCACAATACTTATTGACGCGTGATAACCGCACTAACCTGGTAATAAGAATAGTACCAGGCGCGGTGGCTTTCACGTACTTGACGTTCAATGAGGGCGATACAGTCCCCATTGCGTATAAATCACACTTGTACACCTCTGCTGAGTTGCGTTTTTCCACTGTCGAGAAAGTTCTGACGGCAGTACAGATTGCGATCCTTAAAGAACGCGCACTGTCACATGGTAAACAAATACTGGTTGTAACACCGTATCCTGCCCTAGAGGCAGTGACAAAAGCAAGTGTACCAAATTCTAAAGCTTTGCATCCACGGTGGATACAATGGGCCACGACTCTGACATCACCAGATGTCACTTATATCTTTGACGCCTCTTTGCAGACTCAGGAGTACTTGCAGTATGAATTCGTTCATCCGGCTCCTCTGTCTTTGCGCCCGCTCGAAGAATACCATTGTGTCATATACACTGACGGCTCGGCGCAGCCGGCGATTGGATCGAAGCATGCCTATTCAGCGGCTTGCGCAATTGTCGTGGGTACATTCGTAAATGGTGAATTCCAATCTGATGCCGTGCATACGCAGACATTGGGTGATTGTACCGCGCAACTGGCGGAGCTCCGGGCTCTGGTGCTTGCACTGGAGTTTGCTGATCCCCGAGTCACTACTCTTATAGTAAGTGACTCCTTTTATTGTGTCCAGTCCTACAATGACAATTTACACTTCTGGTCTCAAAACGAATATCGCGATACCAAAGGTAGCACAATTAAGCATAAATTGCTTTGGGTTCGAGTGGCAGACTTTAAAGAACGTCTCCCTCTCGTGAATGTTATTCACACTCTTGGTCACCAAAGACTTGGTGTCCATGCTGTCGGTAACAGCTTGGCTGACGAGGCAGCAAAAACAGCAGTGGCTACATACTTAGTGGCAGCAGTTACAAGATCTAAAAGTAAGATTGGTGATGACATCTTGGCAGCTATTGATGCTACAGAGAAGGGAAGTGATTACCCGAAGTGTTTTCCTTCTCGTTATTTTTATCACTTAAGTCCTGATAACGTCCCGTTAGTGAGGATTAACGACGTTGGTGACAGAATTATTCCCAACGCGGACTGCAGACCAGCTCTGATACTAGCAGCGCACGAGGGGTTGGCATCTGCCCACGCCGGCGTGTCCGCTACTATATCTCTGTTTAAACAACGTTATTGGTGGTTCGGTTTATACAAACAAGCGCGCGCTTATGTTCTTGATTGTGACATTTGCCAACAGATTAAAGCTTCCACTGTTGCGCGCCCACCACAAACACAGTTGTACATATCTAATAAACCATTTGGTTGTGTTTATCTAGATCACTGCGGTCCTTTTTCTTCTGATACTGCGTACAAGTATATCTTGGTTGCAGTGGATTCGTGCACACGTTTTCTTTGGGTATGGCCACAAAGGAGTGCTGATTCGCGGACTGTCATCAGGGATTTGCGTGTCTTTGTGGGAACTTTTGCGTGTGGTACCTTCCATTCTGATCAGGGCCCTGCGTTCGCCTCAAAGGCTTACAAGGAGGCTATGAGAGATTTGGTGTTCAAGTCAAATTTTCGTCCCCCTACCGACCTGAGGGTAATAGTGTGGTGGAGCGAATGAACCGTGACTTAAAGCAATCTTTGACAGCACGAGTTTTAGGCACAGGCCGGAATTGGCTAGCCCACTTGTATAACGTCCAACGTGCACTTAATAATCTCCCTAGAAGGTCTCTGGGTGGGCGGACCCCGTACATGATGCTCTTCGGAATCAGAATGTTTGTCCCAGACCTTGATGGTCTAGACATGGCGGCGTCGACCGCACCCTTTGACGTAGATGATCACTGTGCTGTTTTGCAGACCCTACAAGAAGCCAGAGACACTCTATCGAAGGAACACTTGCCCTCCACGTCTGATGCTGAGCTTCAGATTCCGGTAGTCGGCTGGCTACCCCGAGTTGGAGACCTGGTCCGTGAGAAGGTGGAGAACAAGAAGGAGTTCGGCCCCTCTTATCGTGCACCAGTTCCAGTGCTTGGAGTGCAGGGTACAAGAACAGTCATTTTACCTCCACTTCCTGGTCGCAAAGAAAACAGGTACATCTCTATTGACAATGTCAAACTTCAGCGAGTGGCCGATACTTCTTAGTATGACTCCAGTAGTTTCATGCCAGACGATGCAAAGAAATTCAGTGTTGGTTCCTGCTTCTACCACCTTGTTTGATGTTGCCATCGAGATGCAGTCAGTTACTGATCCCTTGTTAATACCGCCGGCTGGTGGTCTGCCCGAAGAGACTGAGTATGCTTATCCTACAAATGATCACTCGCCTGTTTTACAATCTACGGCGGTTGACCAGTCACGTTTCTCCTTTGACACTACCTCATTGCCTCCTACTTCCCCTTCGAACATTGCTATTTTTGTTAGTTGGTTCAAAAGACATTTTTTGATTCCCCCTTGGACATACATTTGGCTGGTGCTTATAAGTATTTTTTTGTTCATGTCCGTTGGATTTGTAATAGTATTTTTCCGTCTGGTGAATGGCCACTATCTCAAAGAGAGATCTACAATTAGACTTATCAATGGAACTTTGGCCCCCCACTCCTCATCCCACATCATGAAAAGGGACCAGACTTTTGTGAATATTACCGCCTGGCCCGTTTTGGATGGAATTGCGTGGGATGCTGTTAAATTCCAAATACATGGTCCTACCGAGGTCATCAATGTACCTAATGTATTTCGTGTTTCTATGGGTGATGTGGTTAAGCAGAACATTCGTTCTGATGATTGGGATGTTCATGCCATTGAAGCACTGTTTTCTGATTTGAAATATTATGCCGCTTTTGATGCAGAAGATTTATATGAAAATGCGGCTAACTATGCAGAACAGTATTGTTTTCAACATTATGGCAATCACTTCCTGCATAAAGCTAATACATTTCGAAATTTTGTAAATTTTACCCAATGGGAACACTGTCCTACCCCATCTTTAGGCAGTTCACCTACATTGGTTGATAAATATACTTATTTTACTGATTTCAGTGTTTCCAGCCCAGCATCCTTTTATTTTAAAGTGATGTCTGAGTCTGCCTCGAAGGTTAGACTGACACACACCAAATTACTATATTCTAAGTCCTTTATGGATGAGTTGTCAATCAAAGGTTATGACCTGTGGAAGGCTACTGTTGATCTTAAATCGGTTTGGGGTTCCAAAATATGGCAGGTTCAGGGAACTGAAGCTTTACATCGTGCCTGTCTTGTACCAAATCACATGTTGTTTTTGAATTCAACCATCTTCCAGACCACCTGTTTCGGATTGGCCACTTCTAAAAAACTGAATTTCCCCTCTGTTCCAGATCTGGGCGCTTACCCAAATTGGGATAACCAAACGGATCTGTCCCTTCCTGCTTTGCAGTCATTAGTTTCTAATACATCTTTCAATATTTCGAAATTTAGTAGTGAAGGATGGTTAATTTGGCAAAGCAGTTCCGATACCTGTCAACGTCGTTTTCTGGGTCTGAAACCGGGGTATACGCAGCAGCGCGTAGACCCTCGGTTTGAGTCCTCTCATACAGTAACTACCTACTCTGTAGGGAAATTATGTCAATCCTGGCTGCGACATTCCACCTTGGCATCTGTCAAAGTTCATTTATCAAAATTACATGACAAAATAGATTTGAATGATTTTGTTAAAGGTCCTGTGGGTGGCAGATCCAAGAGGTGGGCGTATGCTATTTACAAAGAAGTATGGAAATTGTCGCAAATTGAAGCGGCTTCGAGATTGAGGGCTATTGATCAAGCAAATATGGAAAAGGTATTAGCCGTTATAGATAACTCTTTCTTCCAGAATTTATACATTAGACAATATTGTTTCTTCAATTGTTGATATTGTACATGATGATATGTCTGTATTGTATCATGGTCAAAACCAGTTGCGTTCTGTTATGCAGTTTGCATGGACATTACAAACGTTAAAGGCAGGAAAGGTCCCCTGGGACTATCTGAATACGACATCATTATTCCTTCCCTTTAACCTTACTGTAAAGCAACAGTTCATGTCCATGAAAGATGCTACATATTCATTGTTACACATTGAAAAGTTGGAGCCGTTACCTTTCTCTGTGGCGGAATTGAATTCAGCCGTGTGGTTAGTACATGGGTTGATCACGCTCCCTTTCGCGCTTTTTAAGTTTACGTCATGCATGAAACACTATGCCCTGGGTAGATATGAACAGTTGGGTACCGCGTTCCTACATGAGGTTTGGTCTCTCCCTTTTACGTATAGATCTACAAGAGACGGTACAGAGGTTTACCTGAAAGGTGAGGAGTGTACCTCGACACCTGATCATTCTGTAGTGTGTAGGCACATTCAGTTACACGGTGCATGCAATGTACACGCCCCAAATTTGGCCTGCGTCCTCAAAGGTGTCCCTGTGCCAGTGATTACACCGTCTTTCACGCTGCTTGCAAACGGTAGTTATTTAATTTTGAATAATGAAGCTTGCTGCGGGATGTTAGTGGGAATCCCATATATAGTAACTGTTTCGCAGAGAGTAGTCTGCTGCAATAATGTTCTATTTCCACCCCCGCATGGGCGGCTGGATGTTTCCATCTGGCCTTCGATTCCGACCTTGAAAGCAGAGTTCAACAAGATGAGCAGAATAAGAGCTCTATTGTCCCAAAAAGAGGTGCCATTGACTTCCTCCCGAGAAACATTTGTCCTTCATGTGGCAAATACGCGCACTGAGGTGCAGGCGCTTTTGAATACTGACCTCCCCCTGCATTTTGGAGCTTTGATCCAAACAATTTTCAATGCCTCGTCAACAACTGGCCTGGCTCATTTTTTTAAACTTGTGGGCTCAGGCCTCGTGACCTCCTTCCAAACTTTTTTTGGTGTGATTCCGGCATTTTTTCATTCTATTTTTTCGAGCATCTTTGGCGGTGTCCCGCTGATTCTGGCGCTGGTGGCGGGTGTGCTACTTTTACTTTTCATACAACGGAATGGCTGCACTTTCTGTGCCTCACGGCAACCTGCCCCGTCTGCATCTTCTTCGTGACAGGATGCTTGAATATTATGGTACGCTGCCATTGGCGACTTTGAGCCTGGCGTATGGATTATCCTTCCGGTATTCCTACTTTACCTGCGTACAACCTGTCTTTCACTGCCTAGATTGTCCCTTTGAATGGCCTCTGGATTTGTGCTTGACCAACACGGTGTCTCCGGTGCCGGATTATGATCGACTGATGAGACCCTTAGTGTCTCACGAGTTTGCCTGTTCTGGTGTTCGGATTATGGCCTGTGGTGCGGCGCATGGTATCCTGGGTAATTGGGACATCGCAAGGGCTGCCTATGACTTCTTGGATATGAGTTATCTGGAGGAACACGTCGGGTGCCCTCTGATGGTGCTAGAGGCTCCGCTTATTGAAGAACATGTATGTTCCTTTTCTTTGATTAACTGGATGGCTGAAACTTTTAGTGGCCGTGCCAACGATTTTCAGTTGGAAGCTGTTGCTACGTATGCTGCATACACGTTCATGGATTGAGTGAACTGTCATCCGCTATGTTTTTTCTACCATGTCCTGAACATTACCTGTGACTTTGGATTGCTGGCTGAAGCAGCATTTTTCGATTTTTTTCCTTTCACTTTTTGAGGTTTTTTTTGCTTTTCGTTTTTCTTGCTTCGAACTTTCTCTGAACCGATACTTGGTTTCAATTTGAATACGCCTTGTTCTGCTCTGTCGAATTTGAACTCTGCTTTCTCTCATTTCTTCCCTACTGGTTAGTGCTTCGATCAAGGGGGCATGTAGTAAGGAATCCCTTAATATGTACATACATTGTTAAGTTAGCATAACCACGTTAGATGTTAGAAAGCCATCTTGCTGCTTTTGCGCACGACACTGCATCTACATGTTATTGTTTAAACAAACTGTTGACTCGCGCTTTGCCTCACACAAGAGCAATCTGTTGTTACCATCCCGAGCTATGCGCAACGACCTTGATCTGTACATGGTGTAACAAGAACAGTCTGGGTCGTTAGACAATGCATGTTTTCCACTCTAGGTTGATCGACTCACTATTTAGCCATAACACACAGGCAGCTGCGAATACCTAAAAGTTGGTGCTTTTAATATTGCAGATATCATGTTTAATATTCAGACCGAAGACGAGCCTTCCTGCGAGAAGACTTCTGATGCTCCTGTGATGTGATTTCACTAAGCTGATCTTTGAGGTATGGGGTCCCCCATTCAAGCCTAAGAGACCTTTTATTAGCATAATAATAATAGTAGCTTCTTATTAAAGGGAAGGTGGTAGTATCCACTGTCATTTATAACATGATCACTCCCTTTATATTCTATGGTATAGTAACGATGCTGATGGTTTTAATTATAATCATTTGTCTGCTTGTATTAGCCAAAGTACTGCATCTTAGGACACGTGGTCTATAAAATAAACTCTTTTTATTTTCACCGTGTCTCTGTTTATTCTTGTTGTGGACTGATGTGAGAATAATATACGAACAGGTATTTCCGATTCCCACCATTCCTGAGAGTACACTGAGTCGCTTGTTCTGGGTTGTCTTTTCATTGGGACCGCCGAGCTAAATCTCGGATAACGAATGGGACACTTATGCTAGCCGGATACTGGGTTCTGGGTTCTGAGGTGAGTTTCTGGTACACCACAATTCACTGAGGTCCTGGGGTTCTACGCATAGTTCTGTGTATAAGCAGAATCCCTGCAACAATGCCTTCCCAGGCTGTCCTTTGTAGTTTAGACATTTATGGCATTCCAGTAATGTCACCCTATCAGTTTTCATTCCCATGGACTTCTCTAATATGTGCAGTTGTGGTTCGGCTATAGTAAGTTCTTGGGTCGGTGTCATTTTCATTTCTTTAATAGACTTTAATACATAGTGTAAGGATTTGAGTGTATTATATGATATGGCTGTGGGGCTTTATCATGGAATACATTTGTAAAACCTGTCTTGGGTCATGTCAGGCTTGTTTGTAAACTTTAACCTCAACCCTGGGTAGCTGTGGCTTCGAGGAGCAAAGCAAAACAAAGGAACTGTGTGTAGAGCATTTAACAGCACCAAACAATGGAAAAATAAAGACACACAACAAGCAAGAGAGACGACAATAATTTATAAAAATAGAGCATATTGTTATGAATTTTTAGAGTCCTTAAGCATCAAAGTCCAAAGAAGGGGTTCAACCAGTTAGTACGGTGAATCCAACTCGGATTAGGAGACCAATTGGCATATTTACTAGAAAATGTCAGAGCGTGGAGCTGTGCCAAATCTGGCAGCAAAATGCAGGGATGTGCCTTATTTACTACAATACGGCGCACCCTCGTGTTTTCCCTAGAGCCGGCGTTAAAATTAGCTGCCTTGTGCCAACGCAGGTACCTGTGCACCATAGGGCATGTGTGCGGTTGCAACGCAAATGCCTTTACATCGCATGCCATTACAATGTATGTCATTTCAAAGCATGTCACTACAACGCATGCCATTACAACACATACCATTACATCGCATGCCATTACAACACATCATAAGGTAAGTAATGTTGATTTTTTTTGTATTAGGGTGGGTATGGGATTTGGGGTACATGGGAATAGTAATTTTTACCCCTACACTATCCAACACTTTCTCTACTGTTGCACTCACTGGAGTAGGAATAGTAATTTTTACCCCTACACTATCCAACACTTACCCTACTGTTGCACTCACTCGAGTGGGAATAGTAATTTGTATCCCTACACTATCCAACACTTACCCTACTGTCTGCCCTAAAACTATTATGCGTTGTAAAGGTATACGTTGTAATGGTATGAGGTGTAATGGAATGCGTTGTAATGGTAGTTTTACAAATGCTCTGTAATGGCATGCGTTGTAAAATCATGCAATGTAATGGTAGTTGTGACATAAACACTGCATTGTAAAAGCATACGTTGTAATTGCATGCGTTGTATCGTCATATATTTTGTCAGATAGGCTCTGGTCCGTCCGACATCGTAATCGGGCCCGTAGTATTATGTATATATACTTGGGAGCTGAGTCTGCTCTACATGCAGCAGGGGTCATTGGATAGGTGGTATGATATGATCTAGAGCTCATTAATCATAGAAAGGAAAGCAATAGTGATGGTAGGGTGTGTCATGGCAGGACAACCGGCCTAAAGCAGCAGCAGTTGCGTATCTGTGGTTGATCTTATGGCCCTGCGAGGCACCACATGTGAACCCAGCACTCTGTACATAATCTGACTGAAAGTGACATAACTCATCATAATATCTATGCAAATGTAGTGGTATATAGTCTGGTTCTCCACAGTCCCTCGGTCATGGCTTAACAATCCATGCTTTGACCACCTCAACAACAACAATTAACAATAAAAAAACTAACTGTGTAGCAGATACTGTTGGATATTTACAAAAACAAAGAGGGAACTGCTGTCATTAATAGTGGGGCTCCAGTTAGTAGTGCAACCCCAATGTTACCACATAAAAGGGGATCACCGACACACTGAGAACTTACTAATCCTTCCCACAGAGTAGAAAATCTTCCTTCCTCTCCAATCAGAATTAATGTAAGACAATATTTTCCACCATTATTGAGGTACCAGATGAGCTCCATTGGGGTCTGGATCCTCTACCAAGGGTTGATGACTCCGAGCCTCTTTCAAGTGTATCTGAGTAACTGGCAGCCCATCCTGAGGGCGAGGCTCTCTGTGTGCAAATGTATTTTACCAGACTGGCTCTTTCATTGGCAGCTTGTACTTTAGTAGTGGCTCTAATTCAGAGGGGGACACAATGCTATTCAATATTTCACGTCAGATTCTTCTCCATGCGTTTCCTCATGAGTGTTACATTATGCCCATTGGATTCTAGCCAAGTTCAAAGTTCATCTAGTGATGTAAAAAGAGATGGATTTGTCATCTGCTGCTATGCAAAGGTTTGCTTGATGGACTAATCCATAGGGCATATAAAAGACATAAAATCTTCTTGGAAGCTCTGACCCTGCATTGCGCTAGTGTATTAAAGCCAGGAGAAATGTATCCATCGCAATAGATAAGCAGCCTTACCACCATCAGTTGTGGGAATACTTCACTGGGTAGAGGGTGCACCGGGATCCTGGGCACTCTCACTACTGAAACGAATTAAGAGTGCGAACCTATGAGTACTGTCCCTGGTAGCCATTTCTCAATGAATAGCTCCAAGGATAGGCCCTGCATCTTTCCAGGAAGCCCTATAGTCTGAATATTGTTTCAGCAAAACTGCCCTTTATCATGAAGGGTCTGACCTTCATAATGTAGCTCACTCATTTATCGTTGCACGTTAGAGACTGATGGCCTTTTAGTGGTAATTGTAGATTCAATTTCTGTCACCCTTTTCAAAAGTTTCCGGTTGTCATAACAAAGCAGCTATACTTCAAGTGCAACTGCATCAATTTTCTGTTTTATAATATTCAGCTCTCACTTATCCCAAGGATAGATACTCAGTCAAATTTATCTAAGACGAGAAACCTTCCTCATCTGATGAATCATTTAGAGCTTTCTCATGGAGGATACTGTAGTATCGCTGTAATGCATGGCCATTAGCCGTGTACAGATGGATAACTGACATAATTTCGATCACACAGTTGTCATGATATAAAAATATAGTGTCAGAAATATTGAGTACAAGAATATTGTTTTGCATACTGATAATGGTAAATACAAAAATATCGATACAAATATCATGTTGTACTAATATCATTAAAATGCATACAAAAATATTGATTTTCATTATATTTATAGTATAACATTTTAAATCCAAAATATTTTAACATATAACATTCAAATATAATGAAATACATATTTTTTTATATTCAAAAACATATAAATATATACTCATAAAAACACACAACTATATAGATGTATATGTGTATATGTATATATATATATTCACTGAAAAAACCATAGGTTTCACACACGTTATAGTTAGGAATTAGCATTTCAAAAACCTTGCAAATTCACTGAAAAAACCATAGGTTTCACACACGTTAGAGTTAGCTGGACATTTCACTCGTACAAAACCATTGCAATTTCCCCGTTATAGTTGGTTCAGCTAACTATAACTCGCGCGACCGCAATCCACTGCTGATGACGTCACATATTATATCACTCATGACATGGTCAGTGACATCACTCATGACATCAGTGATGACATCTCAAATGACATCACTGATGACATCACTGATGACATCATCCAATGAATATGTGTCTTTCTGAAAAATAAATATTTTTTATATATGTATATCTAAAGGTTAATGGAAGAATAAATGGGTAAATAAGTGTCTAAATGGATGTTTTTTTTTGTAAAATTAATTGTATAACTGACGTATTAACAGTATCTTAGTGAATACAGTGATGTAATATGTGATGTCATCAGCAGTGGATTGCGGTCGTGCGAGTTATAGTTAGCTGAACTAACTATAACGGGGGAATTTCAATGGTTTTGTACGAGTGAAATGTCCAGCTAACTATAACGTGTGTGAAACCTATGGTTTTTTCAGTGAATTTGCAAGGTTTTTTAAATGCTAATTCCTAACTATAACGTGTGTGAAACCTATGGTTTTTTCAGTGAATTTGCAAGGTTTTTTAAATGCTAATTCCTAACTATAACGTGTGTGAAACCTATGGTTTTTTCAGTGAATTTCAAAGGTTTTTTAAATGCTAATTCCTAAATATAACATGTGTGAAACCTATGTTTTTTTTTACTGAATTTGCAAGTTTTTTTAAATGCTAATTTATGTATGTATTATTATATTTTTTATATATTTATTTTACAATAAACTACCTACATATATAGTTATAGATTGAATGTATCCTGTAATATGGAATGGCTCAGCTCTTTTTTTTTTTATTTGGATAAAGTTGAACAGTATAGTTAATATCTTCCAAAAACATATAAACAGTTTTTTAATTTTTTTTAATTTTTTTAGGGTTTTTCACCGTCTCCGTGTGTGCATGCATGCGTGCTCCGTGTGCGCATGCATGCGTGCATGCTCCGTGTGTGCATGCGTGCGTGCTCCCTGCGTGAACCGTGTGCGCATGCGTGCGTGCTCCGTGCGCGCACGGTGCGCGCACGCAAGTCATGTGATTACGAAACAACACTTTTCATTGGTTCATAGTAGTTTCAGTTCCAGAATCTTCAAACACCACACCCACTCCCCTCATTATTTCTTCTTATTTCCTGGGAGAAGGAGCTGAACAGCTTTTCCACGTGAAAATGGCAGAACAGCAGTCTTCTACAGGGAGTGAAGAGGAGACCTTTGTGCCACCAAGGCAGAGAAAACAAAAGGACTCATTCATATGGAAGTTCTTTAGTTTTCCAGAGGGCCAGAAGAAGGTGAATGCCCCAAAAGTCACATGCACTGTTTGTGGAGTTGTCTTGTCTAGGGGAGATCCAAAAAAAAATACTCCTTTAGTATTTATTCTATGATGAGGCACTTTCAAACAGTGCATCCTGTGGCTTATGCTCGTGAGTCTACAAGAGCAACAAGAGACAACCCTCCAGCTGCTCAGCCGAGCACATCATCTGCGGCCGTAGATTCACCTGCTTCAAGATATCTGGATATCCACCCTCTGTTCGAGAAGGTTCATATACGGTGCAATGTGGGCAATGTTGTTCTCTGTTATGGTGAGAGCAGCATTAACTTAATAGAGAACAAAATACAGCAGCACACATGCTCCACCCCATCATGTTTTTTCATTTTTTGTTTTTGTTCCTGTTGAACAGTTTTTCATTCCCTGTTTTTTTTTGCTGCTCTAAATTTTTTTTAAAAAATAGAAAATTGTTAAAAAATAAAAAAAAAATACAAAACAAAAAAGACAAAAAAACAGTTCTTTTCAGAACTCACTTCACTTCTCCAAGAAGAGCTATATTCCTAATATACTGTGTTGTAATTTTATTGCCACCGTGCGCGCACCGTGCGCGCACCCCGTGATTTTTTGAAAAAAATAAAATGTTTTTTTCACCCTTCGGGGTCCTTCAGGGACCCCCTGGCAAAGGCTAGGGGGTCAGGAACTCTCTACCCTGTCCCCTTTTCACGTTCTCCACCTTTCTTTTTCACTGCCACACACAAAATGGCGTCCGACACTTCCTGATTTCGACAGATTCGAATGTTGACTGACATCTAACTACCAATCAGAATTACGCTCGCGCACGGCACGGTGCGCGCACGGTGCACGCATATAGATATTTATGTACTTTTAACTGCAATTTTCTCAGGAACTACTGAACAGATTGACACCATATATGCAAAAGACACATGCCTGACCTGAGGACTACCTCTTTGCCAAATTTCAAGTAATTCTGTTCAGCCGTTCAGGCTGTACCTTCGACTAAAGGTCCTATGAGAAAATGCACGGGGAAAACGCGTTTTGGGACCCCCCTTTTTTCTCAGCCCCCGCTTGACGAATCACCCCGAGACTTTCAGGGTAGGAGCTGAGCGGAGCGCCCCATTAGTTTTGAAACTTTTGCGAGGATATTTCACTCCTCCACACTCGGGTAAAACCGCCGCCTTCCAAACCAAGGGGTGTGTCGGCAGAAATGGACCACCCAAGTCCCGATCCTTCAAAATATCGTATTATCCTCGCTCGGCAGCACACTGCAAGGATTGCCGACATCTGTTCTGGCCTCAAAAATAATTTATTGAGTCAGCTTCTAGAAACTGAGGATAATACGATATATATATATATATATATATATATATATATATATATATATATATATATATATACCAGTAGATAGTTATAGTTAGGACCGAGTTCCCATAGGAAATCTGAAAATTCTATTTTGAATAACTTTGGCGCCGGTTGACGAATCCTCGCACACGGAGCACGCACGGAGCACACACGCATGCGCACACGGAGCACGCACGCATGCGCACACAGAGATGATGCGCGCAAGGTTTCAGCTAACTATAACTCGCGTGACCGCAATCCACTGCTGATGACGTCACATATTACATCACTGTATTCACTAAGATACTGTTAATAAGTCAGTTATACAATTAATTTTACAAAAAAAACATCCATTTAGAAACTTATTTACCCATTTATTCTTCCATTAACCTTTAGATATACATATATAAAAAATATTTATTTTTCAGAAAGACACATATTCACTGGATGATGTCATCAGTGATGTCATCAGTGATGTCATTTGAGATGTCATTAGTGATGTCATGAGTGATGTCACTGACCATGTCATGAGTGATGTAATATGTGACGTCATCAGCAGTAGATTGCGGTCGCGCGAGTTATAGTTAGCTGAACTAACTATAATGGGGAATTTCAATGGTTTTGTACGAGTGAAATGTCCAGCTAACTATAACGTGTGTGAAACCTATGGTTTTTTCAGTGAATTTGCAAGGTTTTTTAAATGCTGATTCCTAACTATAACGTGTGTGAAACCTATGGTTTTTTCAGTGAATATATATATATATATATATATATTTATATATATTACCTACTGGCGGTCGCCAGTAGGTAGTTATAGTTAGGACCACGTTTCCATAGGAAATCCGCAACATTCTATTTTGAATAACTTTGGCGCCGGTCGACGAATCCTCGCGAATTTTTCAAAATAGGTGGGGCGCTACGCTACGCTCCTACCCTGAAAGTCTCGGGGGGATTCGTCAAGCGGGGGCTGAGATAAAAGGGGGGTCCCAAAACGCATTTTTCCCATGCATTTTTCCATAGGACCTTTAGACAGGGCTACAGCCCGAACGGCTGAACAGAATTACTAGAAATTTGGCAGAGAGGTAGTCCTCAGGTCAAGGAAGTGCCTTTTGTAGGTTTGGTGTAAATCTGTTCAGTAGATTCTGAGAAAATAGCCTTTAAATCAATATATATATCTGAGCCAGCTTACGGTGCGCTTACGGTACGCTTACCGTACGCGTACGGTGGCGTGCGCGAGCGCGATTCTGATTGGCTCTTAGATCTTAGTAAACATTCGAATCGGCCGAAACCAGGAAGCGGCGGCCGCCATTTTCTCTCTCGCACTGAGAGTGATGTTTAAAATATAAAGGACAAAAACATGTAAAGGGGCTGTTTAGACAGCTCCCACACACATAGCCATGTTGAGGGACTCCCCAAAGATCCCTTAAGGCCAAAAACGGAATTTTTATTTTTTCGCTAATTTCGCCGATTACGCTTACCGTACGCGTACGGTAAAAAATTATAAAAAAATAAAAATTATCCACACTCTCCCCACCCCGTGTGCAATTGTTGGCCAAAGGCCACCAATTGTGCATGGCTTATTCCAGCAGAGATAAACTATAATATTTTTAAAAAAAATAATAAAAAAAAAAATTATCCACACTCTCTCCACCCCGTGTGCAAATGGTGCCCGAACGGCACCATTTGTGCATGGCTTATAAAAATTACGAAAAATTAAAATATTACCTTTCAAAACGAAGTGCATCATATGTCGTCCATGTGCGCACGGTGCGCGAAGCGCATCGTGCGTACATGGCCCATCTAGCGTAACGTGGGCACGCGGTGCGCGTAGCGCACTGCGTGCCCACCGTGCTTGCACGGCACTAACTGCGTAAAGTGGCCGTGCGGTGCGCGAAGCGCACCGCGTGCTTACTGTGCGCGCACGGTGCGCGAAGCGCACCGTGCGCGCACGGAACGAACTGCGTTAAGTGGGCGCTTACGTCACGAATGGCGTAAAGTAACTTAGCATTTAAAAAACCGTACAAATTCACTGAAAAAACCATAGGTTTCACACACGTTATAGTTAGGAATTAGCATTTAAAAAACCTTGCAAATTCACTGAAAAAACCATAGGGTTCACACATGTTATAGTTAGCGGAAATTTTACTGATAAAAAACCAATGAAATTCCCCCGTTATAGTTACTGTAGGCAACTATAACTCACGCGACCGCAATCTTCTGCTGATGACATATGTGTCTTTATGAAAAAAAAATATTTGTAATATATGTATAGCTAAAAATGTATGGAAGAAGACATGGGCAAATAAGTGTCTAAATACAGTATTAGCATCAGCAGAGGATTGCGGTCGCGTGAGTTATAGTTGCCTACAGTAACTATAACGGGGGAATTTCATTGGTTTTTTATCAGTAAAATTTCCGCTAACTATAACATGTGTGAACCCTATGGTTTTTTCAGTGAATATATATATATATATATTTATTTATATATACATATATAATATAGCACTATCAATAAAATATATATATTTTAATTTATACATTTGTTTTAATTATTGTTGTAGTTCATTATTCAGTTCAGTTATTTATTCGACTATCAAAAGAGGTAGTCATAAAAGTACAATCATATTCAATTTAAAAAAACAACTTAAAAGGCAGGTACAATCCCAATTGTTAAAAACATTTCATTTCTTACTTGATATCAAGACACATTCTCACATTAATGGCTTCAAAATAGACAAAATGATTATTGCTCAGGAAAAAACAAAAACTTCAGGATTAATAAAATCAATTTGGTTCTTTTCATCTATATTCTGATGTTTTTCCTCACGTTAATAGATTTCAGAATGAACAGGGCAAAGCTACAACATGTCAGGGGGCCACCTAGTGTTACCAAAAATTTCACAGCTGCTTTGTGTGACCTAATATTATGGGTGACAAACAATGGTTTAAGATAAAAACATTTCAGGAAAGAATGTTCTTGAATTTGCAGATCCTTGCTATTTGTGTGACCCCAAAGCCCTGCCTCATAAAGAGCTATATTTGCTCCTTTACCTTTATATATTGCTACCATCTCATTAGGTGGCCGGTTCCCCAATTTGGAGGAAAATTAAAAAAATTCCCTGAGTTACCCTGCTCATATTGATTCTGGTATTCAGAATATGTTGGGACCAAGAGCCATTATCTGTGAATAAAATGCCTAGATAGCAAAAGAAATTACTGGTATTAATAGGGCTATCCTCAATAAAAAAGTTTTGGGAGGTTTAGGTTTGGGCCCACAGATCATAGTATATGTTTTGGATTTATTTATAAACATTTTCCTTTGTATCATAAAAGCTGAGAATGCGTCCATCAATCTCTGAAGACCTACCGAAGTTCTTGCTAGGAGTACAGAATCGTCCGCGTATAATCAAACGGGTATCGCCTGCCACCATGGGGGCATCGGCCTGTATTGTCTGCAAATAGTTATCTATCCCATTGATAAATAGGGAGAATAATATTGGTGCTAACACACATCCTTGCCATATCCACCGTCCCCCCTTATTCGAAAAAGCTTAAATGTATAAATATATAAGTATATATGTATATTTAAATGAAATTTAAAAAATATTAAAACACAATTACAAAACATGGCACTTAGGGGCTTATTAGGATAGCGGGCAGACCCTGAGTCCACCCGCCATCCCTGCAGTGATGGTGGGACCGGCTGCCAGACATGCGACGGTCCCGAAGCAGGATGGTCGCATTCCGCATTTTAACATTTCGGCAGGTGCTGCTGACAGAGGCCACCGCCGGGATGTCACAATAAAATGCCTGGTATTTCACTGCACCACATGGCAGGCACCACACGGTGCCTGACACTTGGTGCTGTCAAATGTAGGGGAGTACCAGAGGTACCCCCCAAGTGCACCCTACTCCCTCAGACACAACGGGGGCCCGCAACGGACTCCCAAAGCCAATCGACATCCTAATATGGCGGACAGTAAGTGATAGGCACCTCCACCATATTAGAGCCCCGGCTCCGCCGGTCAGGCAATCGTAATGATTGCCTGCCGGCAGAAAAGCAGCAGACAAACTTTCCGTCCACCGCGATACCCACCACCATCGTAATATGGCGGTGGGTAATTCTCCTCACGATGGCGTAACAATCACCACCGCCGGTCCGGATCAGATCTTTAAAAGGAGTATAAAAATCTGCTGTGTCGACTTAAGGGGCGAAAGGGGGTCAAAGATGTGACGACATAAGAAACACAATAACCCTGTCGCCAAAGTTGATTCTGCGGCAGGTTTAAAGGCTAAAACTCGCTTGGCGCAGGCAAAAGCGCTTTCTTCGTCAGTCAGAGCCGGTCACCTGGTCAACCGCCCCAGTCTTAATTCTTAGAGCTCAGAAGAGGAACCGATCGAGGAACCTGCCGAGCTGCACTTGGAAGCAGGGGTTCCTTCAGCCCAATCCTCGATGGTGAATAGTGAAAGAACCGAGAAAAATCTGGACGGTGATTTAACAGCAGGGAACAGTAAGGAGAAGGGAAAAAGCATGAAGGAATTCCCGTTATTTACGAAAAAGGCATTCCAGGCGGCCCCTCCCCAACTCGATGCCCAACCACCACAAAAGTCTGAGGAGGCAGTCGGGATAGAAGACACCTTTAACAGCTCGCATCAGGCCACATCTCCACCTACATCTACATCTATATCAACACCTGCAATAGCTCAGGCGGCTCCCCCATCCTCCTTCACAGCACAAAAATTAAACCAAAGCTCCACGACCCAAGCAACATCTCCCTCGTCTGGGTCTACACCTCTACTCCATACCCAGCTTGTGCAGGTTCAGACGCCGGTAGTGGATGTAACAGGATCGTATTCAGAGGTCCAGGAACAGCAACAGATCCCGTTCCCGCTGTCGGATAGCAATAACGTAGGATCACCGGGCCAGTCCCCGGGGGGTCAGAAAGGGATAAAGAATCAACAACCTACGGTTTCAGAGTCCTTGGAAGCCTCAAAGGCTGGTTCTGGTTCATCTCATGCAGCTCTTACAAAACAGGCGGACATCAAGATATTGCTAAATCTGATTCTTGAGGAAATAAGAGAGATGAAAAGATCTCAGGATAATGAAATAGCTTCTCGCCATCATTGCCTTGGCAAAATAGAAGAAGCAGTGGCTTGTTTCCCTGTAAAAATTCAAGAAGCCGAAATAAGGATCTCCCAGTTGAGGACCAAATGAGATCCATGCTCTCGAAAGTAAACGAAGCCACCAAGGATAAGAACATTTTAGAGAATAAACTCAAAGAGCTTCAAACCACTCACGGCATTCGAATTTGCGAATAGTGGGGGTTCCGGAGAGGAGTGAGGGTGCCAAGATGTTGCAATGGGTGGAATCCTTTATTAAGCAAAAGGTATTGCCTGAATATAATGGGGATCTCACCTTCACAAGGGCCCACAGAGTTCCATTTCATCCGCTACCTAATTCCAATATTCCACGAACTATCTTAGTTAACTTCGCTGACTATCGTATCAAGGAAAGTATTATGGCAAAGGCCATACAACAAAGACAATTCCCCATTAATGAAACCTCGAACTGCCCAATATTTTCCGACATGTCAGTGACTGCGGTCTTTTTGAAGCTCAAGGTGCTCAGGCATCTATAGCCCAGCAATCCAAGCTTTGTGTACTTGTGAGGGGGGCATTTCATATGTTCTCTAATCTAGAAGATGCCCAGGGTCTTCTCAAAGAGATCTCAGTTTCAAAGTGAATTGATAGGCTAGATAATGTTTATTTCATTGCATCCTAATTCACGATTGCTGGAGGGAGGAGGGTCACCGAGGGTGCAGGTCCATGACACCCAAAAGAGAAGTTCGGGGGGGGAGATGTGATCTGTGTGGTGGTCCACATTTCTAGAGGGGTGTGAAGTGGTGGGAGGGGGGTATTAACCCCTTCAGCGCGGCACGGATTTCCGCGCCACGCTGAAGGTTCTGAGCGCGGGCGGGGCCATGACGGAACGGTTCCGTCATAAGCACAGCCCAACCGACGTGCATGACGGAACCGTTCCGTCATGGGCGTCGAAGGGGTTAAAAAAAGTGTGTAGCAGTAAAATGAGTAGGAGCAGTGGGGGAAAGATCATCAGGATTGTGGGATTGGTCATTCAGTATTTGAAACTTTATCGAAATGACAAATAAGTGCTGTATTATTTCTGTTAACGCCAATGGGATACTTAACAAACAAAAGTATGGAGTATTAATTAGGTGGCTAGCTTCCTTCTCGCCCCAGGTACTATTTCTTCAAGAAACTCACTTAAAAACCAACTACGCAAAACTATTTCTTCCAAGAGTTTTTTCTTATGCCTTTTTTGCTTCAGCCGGGTTGGCGAAAAGAGGAGTAGCTATCTACTTCTGTAGAGGTCTACTGTGGGAATTTGGCCAAGTGCGGAGAGACCCCTCTAGAAGGTGGATCTGGATTGAGGCCAAACTAAGTGTTATGATATTAAACTTTGTAAATTATTATGCCCCAGTAGTAGACGAAATTACAGCTTTGCTTAAGATTACTAAGCTACTAAGGGGGCACCAGGAAAGATAATTTTGGGTGAAGACTTTAATTTCATTCAAGGTCTAAAAAAAGACATCTCTAATAAAAAGAAAAGAGTTGAAGCCCAAAACCAAAAAAGTCTTAGATATTTTAAGACAGGAACATCTCCTGCTTAACCCCTGGTGCCCCGCCAATCCAACTGATTGTAAATTTACATGCTATTCTCGCAAATTTCATACGGCCTCCCGAATCAACTTTTTTTTAATATCACGATCTTTGAATGATTCAGGTATTGAAATAGGGACAAATTATTTTTCGGACTACTCCTTCATAAAGCTCAAGTTGGAGATTGAGGAGGGCAGGGGGACAAGATCCAGGTTGCAGATGGATCCTCATTGGGTTGCCGATATAAAAGATTGGATATTAGATTATTTTAAGATAAATGAAAACACAGCAGAAATGTTCTCTGCCTGGGGTGGGTTTAAGCAGCCCTACGTGGGCTGATGATCGCTTTCTCAGCTGCCCAGTCTAAAAAACGGCGAGACAAGATTGCTAAACTCCATCAGGCGGTGGATAAGGCTATATGCCTGAGAAATGCCCCATCTCAGGGGACGGGTGATGCCGGAGGGCAGCTTGAAAGGGCGAAGCAGGCATTGAAGGAGTATTTTTAAATTGAAGAAATAAACAGCTCTAGAACATACCAACAATGAGAGTATGAGGATAGTCAAATGGTTGGTAAAATGCTACCTGGGGCAACAAAAATGAAACAGGAAGCAGCCCTGATTTCTGAAATTATTGATCCTAAGACCGGAGACACTATAACGGACAAAGATGGATTAGCCCAAGTCTTTAGGGAACATTATTCACAGTTATACAGCACTAGATACAAGGTAGGACTGGACCAAATCCAAAAATATTTTGAGGGGGTAAATCTTCCCACTTTGTCAGAGCCGCTAGTGGAACAAATCAATCTCAATATATCTGAAACAGAAGTTTTAAATGTGGTGATATCTATTGCAGGGGCAAAAGCCTAAGGAGCTGATGGGCTACCGATCGAATTTTATAAAACTTTTTCCAAGAAATTGACTCCCTTCCTGGTGAAGCTGTTTAACACTATTAAATTGGGAGGCTGTGCTCCCCCTAGTTGTAAAGAATCTATAATCGTCAGCTTCGTAAAGAAGGTAAGAAAATCATAAGGATGTCAATTCATTCATGCTGATCAGTCTTCTCAATGCTGATTTCAAAATTTTTATGAAAGTCTGGGGTCAACGCTTCACCCCCATAGCCCAGGCACTAATTCATAGTGATCAGTCCAGGTTTGTTGCGGGGAGGTCCATGTCCTCCAATACTGGGTTTTTAATCCAGGCCCTCGACTACTCTACGAATAATAATGTTCCAACCCTTATTATGATGGTAGACGCCGAAAAGGCGTTCAACCTGGTTAATTGGGACCCACTTTGTTTTGGTTTGGATACATTTGGTATCCCTGTCCAAGTCACAAATATGTTGAGAAACATCTATCAGGGTGCCCAGGCCCAGGTGGTAATAAATGCCAATCAAATAGGGGCAGTTAATATAAATCGTGGGACCAGACAAGGTTGCCCGATGTCCCCCATTTTGTTCACTGTCTTCATCGAGCCCCTGGCCATTAGAAGCCACGGAAATCCGGAAATTAAAGCTCCAATAAAAGGGATGGCAAAACTATAACTTTCCGCAGATGATATAATTTTATATCTGAGCCCCGATAAGCGGAATCTGGATTTGGCTTTAGAAGAATTTAGCCAATTCGAATTAATAGGGGGATACAAAATAAATCAAAATAAAACTGAGATTTTAACATTGAATGTTGACTGTAATTTTGTCCCTCCAATTTAAATCCCAGGCTTTGAAAGCAGAACCAATTCGATATCTGGGCATATATGTCTCTAATCACTATGAACAGTTATTCAGTTTGAATTATTCAGCAATGCGGAATAAAATTAAAGCCCTGCTCGATAAGTGGTCTCTCTTACCTCTAACTCTAATAGGCTGTGTAGCGCTCATAAAAATGTCTATTCTTCCCCTATCAGTATTCCTCTTCATAAATGTACCCTTGAAGATCAACTCAAACTATTTTAAAGAGATGGAGTCAATGTTCAGGGAATTTGTCTGGAGTAGGAAGGCTTCCAGGGTTAAGCTAGCTATACTGCAGTTGGAAACTAATCAGGGGGGTCTAGCACTACCAAAAATACAAATATGAGGCAGCGATCTTGGATCTCACAGCACGTTTATTGGAATCAAATGATTTAATAGACAATTCTTTTTTTGACAGAATGATTCAGAAGTCAGGCTCGCAAATCCCGATATTTTTAAAAATATCCAAATTACCGAAAAAGACCGAATACAAGATGATACAAGATTTTTCCCACAGATTACAATCTTTTTTTTCAACAAGCTGGGTCCTCAGGATTTAACTATTTGAAGCTAGAGGAATGTAAAATTCTCGGTCTTCAAGTACACTCTAGTCGTCTTAAAAGATGGAAGGACTGTGGTTTTGAGGAATTGGGTCACTTCTTAATTAATAGGAAAGTAATCGACTGGCAAGAGGTTCAAAATAGATGCAGCAAACAAAATAAGCTTGGGTTTCTGCAGTATCTGCAGATCGTAAATTTTATAAATAGATACAATCTATTGTCAAGCGGTGCTCCAACAAAGCAGATAAATGCTCTATATAGAGCTAAACTAAAGGGGGTTGGAAATTGGTATCCTCAACTGAGAAAGTGTAACGAGCCTTCCCTGGTTGAAGAATTCCTGGAAAAAGTAACCCGGGAAACTAACTGTTCTTTCTCTAGTCAGGAATGGCAGTCCATAGCCCAGTTAGGAAGCAAGGCACTAAGAGCAGCTAACTTTAAAAGGATGGCTTTATTATCTCGGTGGTTGGCATACTACACCCCCAAAACTCTTAATAAACACTATCCGGAAGTGGAAAACAAATTTTTCCAATGCCAGGCAGAAGGAGAAGGAGATTGGCTCCACACATTTTTTACGTGCCCAAACCTCAAACTATTCTGGGCCAAGATCTTCTCGGCAATAAGCCAGGCAATAAAGAAGAGGCTTGACCCAGAGGCAGAGGTAGCACTCTTTGGCATTTCTATAGCAAGGTCTGACTTGACTAAAGCCGAAGAGACCTACACGGCGATTTGCTCTTTAGTTGCTCGCTCTCTAATTCTCCAAAACTGGATATCTGAAGATGTACCTTCCTATTTTAAATGGCTAAACAAAATGCATCACAATATGATGTTTGAAGAAGCTTATGCCAAGAGGGTTGGTGCAGCAAAAACATTTAAAACTGTTTGGAAGTTTTTGGAAAATTGTGAAACCATGATAGAACTATACATTTTTGGAGATATATGTATTGAAGTGTTAGGGAGCACTTTAGAACATTGCACTTTTTTCTGACATATATTTAAGGAAAGGCACGACGGCACTTTAATACTACAGTTCTTTTTATAGATATAATGTTTACATTACTTAGATCGGGTTTTATATGCTTATCTCTTTCTTTTATAATCAAGGGAATAAGAGATTCAAATTTAATGATTATAGGTAAACGTTAGGGCCTTTAAACAATGTCAGTAAATCAATCATGTGTTATTTTAATATGTAGCACTCTAGCACTTTAGAAATGTAAGCAGTAAGTTCAGGTTTTCAAATATTGTAAGACCTAGCCAGACTTCTGTTGCCTTTTAAAATATTTCGCGTTTAAATAATTGGTGTTGTGGTGTTGTTATTTAATCCATATTGATTCCATTTAAAAAATTAATCTTTTTTTTTTTGCTTAAAATGTTGTTTATAATCCCTGATGATCAATGGTATCCCAATGTATGTAATGCCCTTATGCTCTGCTCAATAAAAAATGTAAAAAAAAATTAAAAAATTAGGATTTTGTCTCAGATTAGTTCTGTGAATCGGCCCGAAGTGTGTGCACATTTACCAACAGCGAACCTGAATCAATCAAGCCTCCAAGGCTACAAAATATGATACCCCAGGTCTTAAGCAGGACCAGTCCACAGTGGCAGACCGGAGCAACCGTTATGCTCCGAGAACACACTCAAGCAGTAATAACCAAGAATCCTGTTTGGGCACTCACTCCAATACAAACCACAAGTACAGAAAGATGGGGAATATTTTGTACCTACACTCTTCTATACTAAGCATCTTGCAAACCTAAAACTCGGCACTCGAAATGTAATCAGACAAACTGCACCTCCAGATAGATTTCATGAACATTATGGCATCACATATCACTGGTATTAACACTAAACTAGAAAAGTTAATACACCAGGGGGTATATTCACAAGAACGTGTGATAACTATCGCAAGAGTAGCGTAACACAACTTTCAATATCGCAGCACATCGCGGGAAAATAAGCCTGTGACAACATGGGATTCACAACAAGGCAGTAGCATGCGATAGTCACCAGATAACGCGCCAAATGTTTGCGTCAAAATCAACGCCACGCTGCATAAATGCAATACACGAACACAAAAAACCATGCGATGAGGCCAACCAAGGTACCAAAAGTAGTGAAAACCAGCCACAGGCCTGCAAATCCCACGCGTCTGGCAGAACAATGCACAATAAAAACCACAGAAAAAATACACCAAAAACAATCCAAAGTGCGTAGCAACATGGATGCACCCTGACACAGCGCAGAGGCCAACCCGAACCCCACAACCCCCACAGACTACCAGCAAGGAACATAGGGTCCGGAGAAAGCCAAGGAGAAGAGGGAGTGGAAGACGGGGTGCAGATCGCAGGAAAACATGACCAGCGTCACGGAGGTGACACTACCAGCAACTGACCCACAAGCAGACCACCTGGATTGCAGGCGGAGTGCTGAGGAGGCCAATCCAGGAGGCCAATAGGCGCCGGCATTACATGACTACCTAAACCAGGCACAAACCCTCTGCCAACAGGAAGGCAGCAACGGCAACAGGAGGTGGCAGTCCAGGGCCAGCGGAGGAGCTGAAGGAAACCCAGGCCACAGTCATCATTGTGGAGACGGTGCAAGGAGTAGGGAGTACAGACACAGCTCGAGAGGACCTGACAAAACATCAACAGGGAGTGCAACGAACAGGGACTGGAGGGAAGGGGGAGTGGGCACAATGGCATACATGCACAATGAGGTGTTCCACACTGCACACCCACAATCACCCAGGTCCACGGCCTGGATCCCCTTGGCACACTGCAGCACACACTCACAGCACAATCAGCACACCCACATTGACAACAATGAGGAACAACACGCATTGCCGACACTGCAGAACAAAGGACACAACTGGCTCCGCACATGCACAGAAACATGCCTACTACATCTGACAGAGCCGGAAACTGTGAAATGGAAATGTACACGTACGACCGCAGAAGAATCCTGCACCCCCCAAACAGTTACAATGTACATTGCCATACAGTCTGCATGCAAACCTCCACAATGCGCCAACATATTTGTCAACACAAAGTCAATACGCACCTCTCCATCACATCGCAGAGGGGAACACAACACATTCAGCAGAGCACAGAATACAACACATCAGTGATGCCTGAGCAGACCACCACACCGTCAACACCGACGCCCTACATCAGCACATGGATATCCCACACAACCCCCCACCAGGACCCGGACAGCCAAGCTACTCAGAGAAGAACACCGAGCCTGCAACACACCACACAGCAGGAAGCACCCGCAAGCACAGCTGGCTCACGACACTTCATCCACCCACACATCGCACCCCAGTGCAATTTGTCTGCACGCCAAAAGGAGGTGGCCCAACAGGTGTGGGTGGAGCCCAAAACCATGGACTGCGAACCAGGACACGTATGTAGGTGTCTATCACCCTTCAAAGGCCATCAATACCCCACTAAGGAGACCCACACTGCCATAGAGACACATGCAGATGCAAATTCACAGTACAGACCCACGCGCAGGGGCGCTCAAATAGCAGTCACATATCCATGTTGGCTCTGTGTACGACGGCCCTGGACACTCCCCTTACGAATTGAGTGGGTGACGACAAGGCTACATGTCCAAGCTACAACCCGCTGCCTGCGGTGACACGTCTGCATCCGATGTACACAGCACAATGTAATGTCGTAGGGCCCAGGGCCCTCATGCATACAACAAGAACACAGGGACACACGTCGATATCATGTTGACTGGCTACGGGCACATGCGCCCGGGCCCTTTATTCGCAAGGCTACATGTACAGTGACGCCTGTGCTGGATGTGTGTGGGGCGAGTGTAAGCCAGCCCGCACAGAGTGCTTGGTGCTGGCAACAACTTGAACATTGGACACCAGTGCAGTGGAAACAGCAAACACAATCATAACAGAGTCAACTGCACAGCAACATGGAGAAAGCCAGAGTAAGGACAGAGGTCACCCGAAATTCAGTCAGGAGGTTCCGTGAGTTGCAGTGCACTGAGGTAGGGGTACTAGAGATGAGTGCGCTCATGTGAAGGAAATGCTAGGATTGTGTCCCTTTGTGTTAGTCCTGATGCAGATGCAGTGGGGTGTGTTACACCTGCATAAACTTCCTCATCAACGTCCCAGGTCTCCCACACTGTCTGAGGTGACAGTTGCGTGCGCAGTTCACAGCGCAATACCCAGTAATGGTGGGTGGCTCGACTATCACCTCCAGTCTGCATTCCTGTCTTGGGGATGTTGCCTCCTGCCCTCACATTGTCTGTGCCATCTCCCGTCTGCACACTTGACACATCTTCCTCATCATAGTCCCAGCTCTTCCCCACTGCATAAGGTGACATTACTGCGCACCATCTCCACAGCACATATGTCAATCAGTAACGGACAATGGCTTGCGGTGCCCTGAGTCACTGGCACCTGGAGTGCTGAGCAGGGTATTAGGCCGATGATGGCATCCATGACAGGTCTGAGCAACTCCGTAAGTCTGTCAGGACCACCGTGTCGACTGTGGCAGATGGCTGTTGGAGGTGGTCCTTGCGGTGGTGGCATGTGACTCCTGCGGTGATGCCACGTCTGGACCGTTCAGGACTCGATTTGGAGTGTGAGCCCTGCTGGGACGCTCTTGGGCCCGGAGGCTGCGTACAGCGCAGGGCCACAGAGAAATGGTGTTGATGACCCCAAGGCCAACGCTTCAGGGGCCATCCAATTTCTCAGAAGAAGGGGTCCCGGACCTGACTAGTACAGAGTTAGTGACCCCGGATGCACAGCAGCCGGCACAGGCACCCAGCCATGGGACGGTGACTTGCGGTGCAGTCAGAAGGGCCATGCGACCTGAGCGGGTCACCATCAATGTCCGTGGTGTATGTTGTGGAGGGTTTCGGGGGACAGTGGAAGGTGTCCTCTAGGGCATGACGCCGAAAGGTTTGATTTTATCCGGAAGCCGCAAATAGAGGAGTGGAATGCAACAGCCTTGTTGCCACCACCAATTCGGTATCAGCTACATGAGGATGAAAACTGCCCCCTGGTCCAAAGACTCATACGCCACCAAAGTTAGACCAGAGAGTGTCCATGATTGTCTGGGAACAGACTTAGTGGCACCGTGGATGAGAGGGGATGCAGTCTGCGATGATGCCGGTACGCTGGTATGAACTCAGCCAATGAAAAATGAAGAGGCTGTGACCTACTGGACCGCAGTGTAGGCTGGAGGCAGGGGTCAGCACAGGCCATTCACCGAGTGTTGCCGGCATAGGTTGGTGGCCCCACCGGCCTGCGTAGTTCAGGTTCAGTGGCACCACGTGTTCACTCACCTCCTTGACTGTGACCTGGCTTTTGTCCGGACTGAGCCGCATCTTCCTCTTACTCCTCCCAGTGTGACCACTGGTGTGGACTCTGCCATTTGTGATTTGCGCCAAGATGCTGGATGTGGGACCTACTGGTCCACAGGGTAGTCCTGGTCCCTCATCCACATGTCGCTGGCTGGGGTTGAACAGAGTTAGTGGCACCACGTGTCGCAGGCTGGCGTTGAACAGGGTTAGTAGGCACCACGTGTTGCAAATAGCCCATATGGAACTATGCCTCACGCCGGGCCATCCAACTCTGGTCACGCTTGGTAGGGGCGTAACAGTCCAATGGACTCCATACACCCAAGGTGTGTGTCGCCATGGATATGGGTGTGTTCTGCATACTGTGGTCTGTCCAGCACATCTCCGCCACTCTTGGCATTGTGTATTTTCCCAATCATGGTACTACTGCCTCCTTCACACATGCCTGGTTGCCACCTCTCCCCACATTCGGATGTTGTGTGGCTGAGGTACCATGCCGTTGATGGCTCATGTTCACGGCTTGGCCAGGTAACCATTGTGAGTTGTTCTGTTGTGTCTGGTGGGTTGTCATGTTGTTGTGCATGTTGGTAGTGATTTTGTGATGTGTGCATTGCCAGAGTTGTGAGTTGCATGGTTGTGGAGTTGAGGTGAGTAGGGTGTCCATTTGAAACTTGCCATGGGGCTGTGCATTTCCATTGTTGCCATCCTGGGTAGGCTGGTTGCTGATGGACTGTCGGAGGGTGTAGGAATTGTGCACCGTGGCTGGGTATTTGGAGGCGACTTTGTTGGAGGTTCCACGGTGTTCTGTTGTTGCCTGCACATTGATGTGTGACGTGTGCTTCCTGTGGTGATTGTGTGTTGTGTGACCAGGGGGTACAGATGGGACATGTGTGCTGTGGATTGCCCCCAACACGTGCGTGCATCCTGCTATTGTGTATGGTCCTTGCTTGGTCTCCAGCGGATCCTGCGCATTGTGTTGGACGTATGGGGACTGGTGTACCAGGGTGATGGTGATGTCCAGGACAGGTGTGGGGGACTTGGACTGCGCAGGAACAGCTGGAGACAAAGCAGGGCTTCGATGCCATAGCCAGATTCCCGGCCGTGTTGGGGCAATTGACTGCATACATGTTCCACTTGTGCCCCCTGCGGATACTGCACACCACTACCGCAACAGAATGCACGCGCATTCCATTAATGTGCAGGCAATAGTGGATCACTGGGGACTCTTCACAATGTCGTCGCCAACTACCCAGGCAGTGTGCACGATTCCTTCATCTTCCGACAGTCCATCATCAACCAGCGCTTCCATCATGGCACATATGGAACTGGACTGCTCGTTGGTAAGTCCCAAATCAACACACCACACATCCCACAACCAACAACGCACAAAGCACATCAGTGGGGATGCACACGTGACCAAGCCACATTCGACATGTCAGACTACATGACCACACACCAGACACAACTACACCGCTCCATGGTCATTCGGGGCTACTCCCTGAGGGCTGGCTTACACTCACCCCACACACAGCCAGAACAGGCATCACTGAGTTGGTGGGCCTGCAATCCCATCCTGCCGAACCAAGTATTGACTCTTTTCTCCCTGCACTTTCACAGGTGATCAAGGATATGCACTCTGCCTTTGGATGATGACACCCTTTCGAGACCCGAACACACCCGCCCAGAGGCAGTACAATGCGGCCCACATACGCACCAGGGGCATCGTTGAACGCACATTTGGTGTGTTGAAGTCACGTTTCAGGTGCCTGGACTGCACAGGTGGGAAGCTCCTGTACAGCCCAGACGTCATGTGCAAGTTGATTGTTGCATGTTTTGTGTTGCACAGCATCTGTGTTCGCACCAGGGCCCCATGGATCCCAGTACCAGAGGTACCGAACGATGATGATGGTGATGGGGCAGGTGGGCCACATCCCACTGCAGCTGCGTCTGGAATGGCTCGTAGGATCTACATCATTGACACCTACTTCTCATGAGCACGTCACATTGTGTCCGTCCGTGGCAATCATGGGACAGTAGTAGATGTCCAATTGCACTGCATGTGTGAATTAAACATTTTTGCAGGTTAACGTTTGGAATTGTGCATTGTCATGTTACATATCCCTGGGGTTACAGATGTGATTTGCCTGGTTGTGCACATTTGCCGGTTTAGTTGTGTCCTGTGTTCAGTTGTGGAGGGGTTGCTGTTTGTACCGGGATGTTGTCAATGTCGAGGTGCACTTCTGCTTATGTGCGTATGCTGCACGGTGGGTGTGTCGCTCTAGCGGATCAGATTTGTCTGCCTCTGGTCTCTTTCATGCGGTGTGCCTGTCAGTTCTGTCCTTCCACGGTGTTTGATGTTGTGGTGTGCATGTTGTCCTCTGCAGTTGGCCAGGATGCATCCGTGGTACTCCGCTGTTGCTGTATTTTGTTCAGTGGCATTTTCCGTATGCTGTTCTTGTGCTTGCTCCCACATTGCGCGGGAGTATTGCTGCCCTCGTGCTGCTTAACCCTGCTTTCCTCATCGCGGAAGGGCTCATCGCAGGTTTTCCGGTGTTGTGGTTTGTGTTTTTATCTCCGTCGGGGTAGTTGTATCGTGGACATTGTACGCGTTATCTGGTGGCTATCGCATGCTACCGCCTTGTTGTGAATTCCACGTTGACACAGGATTATTTTCCCGCGATGGGCTGTGATATTGAAAATTGTGTTACGCTACTCTTGCGGTAGTTATCACACGTTCTTGTGAATAAACCCCATTGAGTCCAAAAGGTAGCTTGTCATCGATAAGCTAAGCTCTATACCAGTTATTCTAACTGACATTTTAAATGAGCTGAAAAACCGTGATAAGCTCATAAAACCTGTCACACATTCCCCAGTCGGGAATACCTCTCACCAAACACCAACGACAGACCTACCAGGAAAAAATGGAAGCAAATGATATATGCCACATTCCTTGCAGAGCGTATATAGATTCGAAGATAACCGAGCAGCCCTGTCCCCTCCTGGACATTCCTTCCAAAAGGCCAGCGAATCACGTGAATCTAAGAGCCTAGTGCAAACCAAATATCGAAAGAAGCGTGCTAGGAAGGAAAGAAAGAATCCTCCCCTTACAGAATGGAATGGTGGACACAGTAACAATCTATATCCTGGGGCTTATTTACAAGCCCCTTGCGCCACCTGTACGTCACTTTTCCCATGTTAAAAATTACACAAAAGTGGCGCAAGAGGCTTGTAAATAAGCTCCCCTATATTTACTGCTGAGCCGAAACACCAAGGGGCATATTTACAAGGTCTTTTAGCCGCGGGTGCGTCACTTTTAATATGGAGAAAGTGACACACCAGCAACTTAAAGGGCTTGTAAATAAGCCACCAAGAACCTTCGGCAACTCCAACCAACAATCCAACCAAGAGACGCTGTTATCGAAACAGCTGATGAACCAGACACGAAGTTGACATCTCCGGTTCCACTTGATAAATCGCAAGCTACCCCTGGCAGGCCAGGCACTGAGCAGGAGGCTCAGCCTGTAAGCTAAATCAATCCGGGCAGTGCATGCAAGCTGACAAGATGCGCAACCTCCCTTGTCACCATTAGGAAATTAAAGATCCAGACAGGGTCACACCCCTGAACGGGAATTATGGACCCAGTCTGAGGATGGAAAAGGAACAAGTTCTCCCTTCAAGCAAGTGCAAAATCAAAGGGAGCAAACTCACCGAATGCAGGGGCATATCAACAAGGGGTGGCGATAATATTATCGCCGCTTTAGAGCCCGTTTTCGGGAGAAAAGCGGCGATAATATTACCGCATTATTAACAAGGAACACGCTAGCGCGTGTTTCCTTGAATTAGCGCCCCTTGTCAGCACGCCTCCCATCGCATCGCTAATGAGATGCAAAGGAGGAGTGCCTGACAAAACACCATGGGAAAATATCGCTAACCCAGCTTCGTCATATTAACAACGAGGGTTAGCGATATTTGAAATCGCGTTAAGTATGCCTTAATGCAGGAATTTAACGTCTGTTAAATTCCTGACTAAGGCATACCTAACATGGGGGGTGGATTGTGTGGCTAAAACCACAGGCCCTATCACCAAGGATATAGCCGTTTTCCAAGGAACATCGCTATCACTGGAATAATTATCGCCATGGCGCTATGCGTTGTTGATGCAGCGCAAGCATGGCGATAATTTCCAGCGATATCTGGCGATATGCAATCTCATGCTAAGAGCGGCCAGCGATAATTATTGCTGCCGCTTGTTGATATGCCCCGCAACACGCAGTCAGATTGCATCATCTCATTTGTCCACAGCTAGCCAGAAGGTAATCTCATTAAGATGGTACAGCAGAGGGCACGAAACGAGAGTCCCCTGCAAATGCTAAGATTCTGATAAAAGTTAATACCGAAAGTGAAGGGGGAACACACAAAAGAATGCTGCAACATAACAACAACTTGGATCTGTCAACCTGTACTTCCGTTTCAAGCATTCTCTCTTGGGATATAGACAGTGACAGTCAGCTACTTGTTTTAACACCCCAATATGTGTTACAAGGAATAGGGGAAACATCATGAGGCTGCTCGCAATAATAGTGACACTACAGCATATTAAATCAACGGATCTGATTTCGGTTAGATTTCTGCCCGAAGAAGAAAACAGCCACCAGGAGAAAACTCCCACAACATGGAGATCAGACTAGATAGCCCTCATAGTCAACAGCTCAAACCAACAGTTTGAATCATGGGGTACTCTCTCAAAACCCACTAAACCGCATTAAACATCACTCTTGTTAACAGCTTGGGGGGCCCTTTCTGTGTATTCTGTCTTACAACATGCAACTGGAATAGGCACCCAGTTGAAGAAACAAACAGCAGATGAGTCTCAGAGCAATGGCGCTGGCTAGCAACTGTGATAAATGCACCGAGAAAGGAATGACTTTCAAACCAATGATAAACAATTTAACATTCTCTCCTGGAACACCAATGGAACAAAGCACAAACGTACTGACGGTGCACTACTAGTAAATTGGTGGGGGGGGGGGGGGGGGGGAATACGAAATCATAGTCCTGCAAGGGACCTGGCTGCATAATCCAATGAAACTGGCAGGTTACTCTCTCCATCATGTTGGTTCAAACAAACTACATCGATCTGGAAGGGCCAGAGGGGGACTTTCAGTCTATGTATCAACCCCACTAAGCACTACATCAGAGCAATTACCTACCTCAACTCCAGATTTGCAAGTAATTAAGCTGCGCTTCTGCAAAGACCATCTGGTAACCCGGTAATATTATTTAATATATACGCACATCCTGATACACAAAAACTTACTGCATTGTTTAAGAAATTAACCCACAAGATAACAGAAACAAGATTCACGAATCCTAAATGGCAAATATTGGTGACACGTGATTTCAACAACAACCTAATACACACACTGGATGAAGATGAGCACCTGGCAGCCAAAAATACAATCTGGGCATTTCACCTGCAGGCCAGCCATCCTCGAAAATGATCTGATTGTATTGAGAAATATTTGGTTACTGCCCTCAAGCACTTAGGCTTAAGCTTAATTACCAAACAGAACTCTAGATGATAGCCCTCCCAGGTTCACACACTACGGAGGGACCTCAAGAACAATAATCAACTATTTAATTTCATCCTTTCCACTACTTCAGCAGCGAAAGAAATTTAGGGGAAGATTTACAAGCCCTTTGCGAGACATTTACGCTGCCGTTGCGTCACTTCTGTGACGCAGCGGTGGCGTAAACCATGCGCCATGTTGCGCCTTATTTACAATGTGACGCATCTAGGGAGATGTGTCACGTTGTAAAGCCCTGCGCTACATTAAACCTGCGGTTTAATGTATGCAGGGTGGGCGTTCCGTCAGAAAAAGCCTCGGAAAAGTGACGCAGTGAAATCTACAAGATTTCACTGAGTCACTTTTCCGACGCTGCTGCGTCAAAACCCTGCGCCTGCTTGAAGCAGGCGTAAGGCATGAGGCAGCATGTTAGCTATGGGCAGCCCCTAAACATTGCTGGAGTTGCGTCGTGCTTGCGACACAACTCCAGCAATGCGCCGCCCTTATGCCATCAGATGCGTCACGCATCTGTTTATCCTTGCGCCACGATGCACTGCATTGTAAATGCGGTGCATCTGTGGTGGCGCAAGGGTAAACTTGCGTGACGCATCTTTCCTGGCGCATCCCTGCTGATTTGCAGGGATGCGCCAGGAAACATGAATCTGCCCCTTAAAATCAAAAGATCCACGCAAAGCGACCACTCATACCAATATCTGGCATTGAGCTTAATTTCTGCAAGACACTTACCACAACCAGTGGAAATCAGGTGCCTAGAAATAATTAACCTGAAGCGCCTAAAATGGTCACACCAATAGCTCTTGAAGCTGGCAACCAAGACAAAAGCAATTCTGGAGTCCAGTATAACATCTTATGCCACCCCAATAACAATTGTACATTGATTTCAACAAAACTGCTAATGCACTGCTCAGTAGTTGCCCCCACTCAGAGCTGCATAACCTGGCAACCACAGAGCTTGACAGAGAGAACCTTAAACCTAAGATAAGAATTGAGACAGGCAATCAGGAAGGCCAGGAAATCCACTGTCTGAACACAGATATGAGAGAACATAAAAAATCAAAAAAAAAAGGCATTATAAAAAACAACTCCTGGCAGAGTGGAAAATAAAATCCAACTATTTCTGGGCAAAGTTGCTCTTAAATGCTAGACGAACCAACACAATAGCCTTCTGGGCAACCGTTAATGGTATTAGTAGGGAAGCAAGAATAATAAATAGCTCAAGTATCAGCGAAAAGGACTGGGTGCCCATTTGACGAAGACCTTTGCTGAACAAAAATGTTTTTAGTGCAAAAGCAAAGCAATGATGGCTGGGGCTAACGATGCAAAAGACCTGGCCATACATACAACATCCGAATCCAAGAGCAAATACTGTACAACGGCATCAGTGGCAAAAGTTATCAAGGCTGGATGAAGTGATGGGGTGCCGGTCCCAAATGGCATCCCACATGTCATCTCTAAGCTAGACCCTGAATATTGGGCCAACTCACTAACTGCACTATACAACAAGTTGGAGTTACTGGTCAGATTTCCAGCAGCAGGAGAGGGTTGATAATAAATCCAATTTTTAAAGGAGGGGACCGATCCAACCCAGCAAACTGTAAGTTCATCGCGCTCATCGACTCTGAAGCTTGATACTAAGCCTCACTAATCCTAGAAAATCTAGTTGAGTAGTCTGACCCCAACAATCGGGTCCCTTTCAACCAGACAGGGTTTCGGAAAAGCTATGGAACCACCATCAATGCATTAGTAGTAACAAATTGTGGACAGATGCAAGTGCTTACACAAAAAACTATACCTGTGCTTCATAGATTTTAAAACTGTATTCAATCAGATTGACAGAGCTCTCCTGTGGGGAAAGCTAAGGTAGTGGCACCTCCAAAACAAAACCCTGTGAGCCATTAAGTAACTCTATACACACACCTGGATCTAAATCCAGCTGGCGGATGGAACAAGGCTATCCAGGAAAATGCCAACAGCCATCGGCCTTAAACAAGGGTGTGTTCTTGCCCCACAGCTGTTTAACATCTTTATGGCTGACCTATCACCCAGGCTCAACCAGGTACATTTGCACCCTCCTAAACTAGGACCACAAATTTTGACCCACCTCTGATATGCAGACGATATTGGGTGGGATTGCAAAGATCAATTGCAGAACTAGCAGAATACGCTGTGGCCAACAAATTGAAAATAAATTCAACCAAGACAAAAATAATGTCTTTTTGGAATGGACCTGGCCCTCCCCTAAAGATCAAGTTATAAGATGAATGTTTAGAAGAGGTTAGCAATTACAAATACTTGAGTCTCTAAATCGATAACAAGTTGAACTTCCAGGAGCATAATCGGTATACGGCGAAGAAAAATAAGGCCCTTACTTACGCCTTTTTAGTTTTTGATAAGGAGTTGTATGGCCCCTCTTAAAAACCTCTACTGCTGAAAAATTTCTTCCAACAGTCTCTTATGCAAGTCCTGTTATCCATGGAAAAGATTGTTGCAACTCTGGACAAATTTCAAACAAATATTACAAGCAACTTTTTGGGCTTCTGCTGTGTGCCTCTCCGGCACAAGGTCGCTTGAAATTTGGACTCTCACAGCAAATCATCAGGAAAAGATATCTCACCATTAAAACATGGCATAAAATACAGTCAAATCACAGCAGTCCGCTGGTCAGTGCCTTAGGCAGTCTTTGGAAAGCGACCCTCATTCGATCTACAGCAAATTCTTGTGGTCTTGATTGCTAGTAATGAACATGAGTTATCTATGGCACTTATTCTACCGCATCCTGCCTTCAGCCATGGTCGCTAAACTACATTCTCTCATCAATGACGAGCATAAACTAATGGTTCGGTCCAACGCCTGGATGGCATTGCAATCCTATGGCTCTTTAAAGTCAGCAGCATACCTCAGCACGACATATCCAGCCTACTTCAAAAGAAAGCTGTTGGCCATCCGGTTAGGGGTATTGCCATCACTGGCTGACCAAACAACATGGAAACACAGAGGTTCTAATACATGCAGAATATGTGGGGCTCAAAAGGAAGACATCATAAGCATACATTTAGTTTGCATATGCGAAGCCCTAAAGAAATTGTGTGGGGATACAAACCTGTCGGATGGCCATAATAAAGAGACTTGTTCCTTCAGGCCCCCAGATCGATTCTAAATTGCTGAAGTTTCTGGCAATGTATGGAAAACTACTTCAATAGTGCTAGGTCTCTCCGGAAATAACATAAAACATGGATGTTTTATCAGGACTGTGGCACCTTAACGACCGAGAATCCGGATCATTATTATAACTTGGTTTCTCAATTGAATAATATGTACTTATATATAACAGCACATTTTAATTCTTCAGCGGGTTAGAGCCCATTCTGCAACCACAGCCTCCCATCATGACATTGCGTGTGTTTGTTCACATCCCACCTTTACCGAGGAAACATCAAATCAAGTCTTCTGCTGTTTGCAGGGTCAAACTGGGCATGCTCTGTTTGCTGGTGGCAGTGTTAGAGCCCTTGGATCATCCATCAGAACGGTTACCATCATCTTTGTGCATAGGGCCCCCACTAGTGATCCCAGTCACTGCCAGCAATGCCGCTGCCTTGTCTTTATCTGCTTGCACCCTCGTCGGCTTTTTGACGTGTTCAAGGCACATGGAGTCCTGGCATCATCATAGCATACAGTGTCGTGGTCTGGGTCCTGCTGTTGTAGCACCCCCGCCTATGCCTTCACCTTGGTACCTCTAGAACCACTCCCAGGCGTCCGATGGGTTCAGGAAGATATGCGGTCTACCTTCGATCATCAACTGCAAGCCAGGAATAAGAGGGAGTATCACAATCCTGTGTCTCGCAATCCTTGCTTGACTTACATAAAGGACACTCTCTTAGCCTGCACAGCTGCAGTAAAGTTGGGCAACATGGTCACAATCGCATTTTCAACATGAAATGGGCCATCCATGCACACCTGCTAGAGCAGAGTTTCGTGGTTTCTGTGGTGTAGCAATTTGGCCACCACTGGCCACCACGGCCATCCCGGTCCTCGGAGTTTGGCAGGGATCCTGCATGCCTGTTCAAGGACAAAGAAAGGAGAGAGTTCAGCAGGCACCAACTTGGTTTTCATCCACTACTCTAAATAAGTAACCCTGATTCTGCCTTCTGGCCCCTCAGGTAACCCCACAATCCGTACATCATTGCACCGATTGCATCCATCCGGATCATCCACTCTGTGCTCTAAAGGAAAGTGTCTCTTTTTGACAAGGTCCTCCCCACTTTTTGCCTGGCATCTGATGCAATTTTGCGAGAAGGGCACTGGATTCCTGCTATACAGGTCCCTAGTGCCAGCTCTCCTTCCCTAAAACTATGGGTCTGATTTAGATCTTAACGGAGCAATTCCCGGCATGTCTTTTTTAGCAGTCTTCCTACTCACAAGCTTGACAGTCCGTATGCCCTATTTAGATGTTAGTGGGTCAATAGATGAAAGACCACCGTGGTCCCGCTGTCACCGCCTTCACCGCCAGAAAACCTTAATGGTGGGATATGCAAAAGTGGCTGTCAGAGGCAGGACCTCCAGTTTCCCTGCTGGGCAAATCCTGATGTGCCTTTCTGCTGATGTGACTGTGGCGGGAAATCCTCCACACCTAGGTTGGTGGAATAGAAGAGATATAAGGCAGAAAGTCACCTTTTCTCACTTATACACTTCCTGTTACACCATGGATATGATCTTCCAAGTCCTGCCGCTGCTTGATAATAAACAAAACCAACACCATCTTGGATGCAATCGACTGTAAGCTACACTCTTACCTGTTACCTATTGAATTGTCTGTTAACATATGCACAGGACTTGTGCCTTTTTTACAAGCAATAGTATATCAATGTACATTGCATATGTCCGCAATGTTGACGTTTAAGAAAATTAAAGAAACACACCTGTATGATCATATTGTATGTATACATTTGGTGCAAGCTGACTTCAAAAAAATGTACACATGCACAAAAAAGGATATTAAAAACCCCCAAAAAGTCACAATTCAGATCTGTTTAAATAACTTCCTAAATTTCCAACATTAAAAATATATGCAACACACATCAGAGGGATAAGTGCAATGTAACATTATGTATAAATTGCACTAGACAAGGTGTAACCTTTACCTTAGAAATTAAATGTAAGCTCAATATCTGTCCCAATTAGAAGTATTCAATGTATACATCCATGTAACATTTCCCCCTGTCTAGTGCAATATCTGTCATAATGAGAAGTATTCAACGTATACGTCCATGTAACATTTTCCGCTGTCTAGTGCAAGTCCTGCACTGTATCCAATTTCAGTAGTCACAAAAAATGTCATATTTTTCAGTAATCAAGGTGAAACAAACACACCTGTATTATCACATCTAAATAGAATTTGTAACATCAATTAGTTGGTGCAAATGGCCATTAAGATGATGAATGCCTGCATCTAAATTCAAATGACCATCACTTTCAATGTTAACCAGTGTATGCTCTTAACAAAATAGATATTTAAAAAATCTTTTGTATTACCTGCAGTCATTATAAAGAAAAATAAGTACTTCACATTTTATTCTGAAACTTTGCTAGGCATCAAACAATTGATAAGGGAAATTATTGCTACGACTAATTTGGTCAAATCAAAAGTATGTATTTATTCAACAAAATGAGATGGGGCTCTCAAAAGATTAATTAGGCAAAATGGCATAAAGCAAAACATCTGCACTGCTGTGCAGTGGCACAAAACCTGCATCCAAATACACTGCCAAAGGGAACCTCCTCAAGAAGGGGCATCTAGTGGGCAGACCAGGCACCTCCAAGATCTTACATGGGAGTGTGTTTTGTGAGAGGTGCGCTTAGGTTTGGGAGGTCGTGGTTTTGGGAGGGGTGCTCTTGCATTTGGCAGGGGTGATTTGGGATGTGGAAGGGGTGTATTTGCATTTGGGAGAGGTGAATTGGGATGTGGAAGGGGCGGGTTGTGGGTCTATTGAAGGGCTAGATTGGTGTTTGGTAGGGGTGGGTTGGAATGTGGAAGGGGTGGATTTAGGTATAAAAGGGGTAGATTGCCATTTGCTACAGGTGGGTTGGGGTTTGACAGGTGTAAGGGAAAGGGTAAAAGGGACATCTTCAATGGGAAAATGGGTAGGGTGTTTGGGAGGTAGTTGGGCTTGGGAGGTAGAGGGAGTGGCAGTGTCTGAGGAGTATGTGTCTGGTGAGGGTGCTGGTGCCTGTGGGGCTGGTGTATGTTGTGCATTTTTGGGTGTGTCTTGCGTCATCGTTGTCTGTTACTTGGATGAGTGTGTACTTTTGAGTTTTGTGCCTCTGAATTCTGATGTGTGTGTGCGTATGGATAGGTGTGCTGTGAAAGTACTTGGTGTGGTTGTGATGCATGTGGGTGTGCTGGTGAATACAGTGCCTGTGGAGGTGTGGGTGGTACATGTGAGCGTGGTGGTGGCTGTGTTATCTGTGGAAATGCTGGGTATGGTGCATGAAGGTTTAGTGATGGCTGCAGTGTCTGTGGGTGTGATGGTGGTGGGGATGCTGTATGTGTGTGGTGGTGGCTGCAGTAGCTGTGGTTGAGATGGTCGTGGGTGGTGTCTGTCTGGATGCACACCTGCATTTTTTGTAGTGTATGTGTTTCTGTGTGGGTGTGCTTCTTGTGTCTAGGTGAGTGGGTGCATGCAAAGGCATGAGTGTGCTTGGGACAGGTCTGGGAATAGAGAATGTCGATGGCGAAGGGGTGGAAGGTGGGGCCCAAGATTGGGATGGTTAGGAGGCTGCGGTCAGTGAGGAGGCTAGACCTTGTAAAGATGCCTTCCATGTAGGCTACCATTTGTTGCAATTGGCAGCCAAGCCCCTGGATGCCATTTAGTAATGCAGTCTGGCCTCAAAAGATGGTCCTGAGGAGGTCAATAGCCTCCTCACTAAGCACAGCTAACAAGTGAAGGGCAGGGAGTGAATTGCCTGAATCGAAGGAGATGCCACCCCATTTAGGGGGTGGCTTTGGCTAACTGGGGGGGGGGGCAAGAGGGAGGGTGGAGATGGTACTCTGGGTGGCGGGGAAGGATGTTGGTGTAACAGGAGCAATAGAGTCCTCCACCACTTGGAAGTGCTCGCAGAGGAGGCCTCCAAAGAATATGTTGAGTTACTGACCACCTCTGTTGCATTCCCCTCACCCTCCATGACACTGGGCCCCTCGGTGTCAGTAAAGTCCGCACATGCAACACAGTGGCCATCTGCTTCCCCGTTTACATTTTGTAGGAAGCTGGCTCCGTATATACTATACCAAATTAAGGTGCAGTGTTCACAGAGTCCAGTGGATCCCGTAATTAGGCAGAGGTAAAAGTAGATAATACCTTACTCTCTATTTGTGGTAGTGTGGGTGAGCAGTAAGGCTTTATTAGAGGGTAGTGGTAAGCATTTATTGTACACACTCAGGCAAGAAATGTTTTTACACACTCAAAGACTGAACTCTGACACATTTTTTTTTTGTATAAAAATATTTTAGTTATATTTTATTTCAGATCCAAGCAGGATTTGGTACAGATAATAGTACTTTGCAAAAATAATGCAGTTTAATATCGTTAATTGCAATTGGTTGGTTACATGTAAGTCAAACATTCAAATACACTTAGAATTACCAGACAGTAACTTTGTAGTTACTTTGTGAGTAGTTGCTGAATTACTTTACAGGATTACTTTTCTTACTCAGTGTGGTATACCTAGATACCACACTGGGACATTTCCTAGATAAAGGTAAGTAATGCAATTTGTTATCAAAACAGACTTGTATGACTTTTCATAAAATTTCAACTCCACCCTTAAAACGTTTTTCAAAGGAAAACAGTCAATGCAATCCTATGGGGGGAAATAGAGTTATTTGTTTAGAGGTGTGTAATCGGTCTTGGGAGTTGGGTTTCTGAGGTTAGAATCAGGGTTTATCCAGAGTCAGGGATGCACTCCAAGAACACCCTCAGCAGCACTAAGGCGGCCAGGTGCAGAGTGCTGAGGCCCAATGTTATCCAAGGGGATAGGAGGTATCCAGTTTGTGGCTGCTCACTGGCACGCCACTTGGATGTGCGAGCAAAGCTTTTAGGGTTTAGCTTAGGGCAAAGGGAGATCCAAGTTAGCACACAAGGTACACCCACAGCAGCACTGGGGCGGCCAGGTGCAGAGTGCTGATTTGGCGTCAGGTGCCTAGTTGTTTTCAATGGAGATTCTCCAGTCTCAACAAACACTGCAGGCTGAGGGACGAAGATCTTCTGGAGGTGACCACTGGTTGCAGAGGTAAATTGGGATGTCTTGGGATGTTGGGACACCATTGGTTGGGCCACCCAAGGCAGTGGGGCATCGGGTGCAGGGATGTCTTTTGGCATCAGGTTTTCCTAATAGCCACAGTATGTTGGTGAGCAAATCTGGTGCTCACGGGAGACAAAGTCTTGTTAGTGAACGCAGGTCCTCCGGGTTCTTGGGGGGCTGTTGGCTACAGGACATGCCATGATTCCGCTGGAGCAGGTAAAGGTTGGGACAGGTCAGTAGAGCTGGGGACAAGTCAGTTTGTGTCCTCCTCTTCTTCTTTGAGCAAAGCTCTTTGGTCCTTCTTCTTCTTGTCTGGGGAGGCAAGGTTCGGGGTTAGCCCTAAATATTAGAGGTACAGGTTGGGACCAATGGGTCCATTCCTTAGGGAAGGTGCACCCCCTATTATGCTACCCTCCAGTGGGAGGGGGACATAGGCCTCACTCTGGTTGGCTGAGTCCCCCGATCTTTAAGATAGCGGGGACTGAGAGTTGTGATTCAACTAGCCTCCCCCACCTGAGGGGTGGGTTGGCAAAGGTGGGCACACCTCTCCTCTTTTCTTAGTTTTCCCACCTATTCTCACGGCAAAAGTGGGGGTCAGAAACTGTAGAGGCAAGTTGTTGGTAGCAGCAAAGGGCTGGGTTAGCTTACAAAGGCAGCAAGCCTTTGAAGCTTCGACTTCGTGGACCCTGCCTATCTGAAGGAGGAGACTTGACACTTCGGCCCATTATATGCTTTCTTTCAGGACCACGAGAGCGGCAGGCTCTACACCCAGGGGTCTAGAAACATGTCTGGTGGTGGCAGCCAGCGAGCATCCACTCAGACAGGGCACTAGAGTCAGGTCATTTTTCTGGGGCCATCTCTAAGATGCCCTCTGAGTGCATTTTTCATTAAATCCCACACTGGCATCAGTGTGGGTTTAATGTGCTGAGAAGTTGACACCATACGTCCCAGATTTCAGTAAAGCCATTATGGTGCTGTGGAGTTCATAGTGACAAACTCCAGACCATATATACAATGTCTTAAGAATAGACTTAGACACTGTACATGGCTCATGCATCTATATCCTCACCAGTGGCATAGTGCACCCAGCTAGAGGGGTGGCTGACCTATGCCACAGGCAGTGGGTTGTAGGCATGGCACAAAGGGATGTGTGCCATGTCGACTCTTCCTTTTCTCTGGACCAAAACACGCAGCCTGCAATGGCAGTGTGTATGTGTTAAGGTACAGGCCATTTAAGGGTGGCACAATAAGTGCTGCAGACCTTAGATGCCTTCTCTGGTCACAGGGCCCTTGGTACCTAGGGTACCTTTTACCAGACGTTTACATGTGGCCAGAGAGGTGCCAAATTGGGAGTACACAGTACAGTTTTAGGAACAGAACATAGGCCCTGGATACCTGGTTGACAGGCACCCAGGACACCCTTAGTCAAAGAGCATCAACATCAGGCAAAAGGTGGGGCACAACCATGCAAAAGGGACACTTTCCAACACATTGGCAACTTCTTCTTTGCCTTACCTGGATGATGCTGAAATGACATCTACAATAGTGTTATTGAATCTGTGTAAACAGAACTGACCATGAGCTTTGATCACAAAACAGTTCCCAAGTTTTCATATTTCACCTACTTCAAGGCTCTCAGACTTTGTTTCTCCATTACCATAAGCTCATGCATGCAGGCAACATTTTCAAAAAGCATTTGGTCACAGTTATATCATTCTCCATTACAGCTTGTCTCTTATCCATTATTATGTCTCTCAAGGAACTGTTCCTCACCTCTGAATGTTAGGCCTTTGTTGTTAAGAATTGTGAACTGATGTCACCAAAAAGGATATCAACCGGAAATACCTTTGTACAGTGTGTTCACTAGGCCCTAAAATCTGCATACCTTTCATTCTCAAAAAGTGAAATGTGAATAAATGTGTGTCAAAAAATACTGTAATGTTGTACCAACATTAGCATAAACTGAAAGCATGTTACCTTTGTTTGAGCATTTCACAATAGTAACACTTACTTTAAGTCACTAAAGTATATGTCAATTGTCAAAAATTATAAATGAATTCTGCACTGCAGTGGCTTAGCAATGAATTACAATCTATGTGGGTACCTATGCTGTGAAAGACAGTTAGAAAAAAATATTTGTGTGGATTGACAAATGACTTTTACAGGATAGGTAAATACATAGCCCTCGAAGCATTTCTAAAACACTTCAGTACAGAGCAAAACATCTTCACAATTGACTCCTGAATATCTCTAGTTATTTGAACTGTGTTGTATCCTTGTGAAATTGTTTTACTAAATATGCTGGCTTTCACTGACATGACAAAGGACATTGAGAAATGAGTGTGGGTATGTGTTACTCTGTCTACAATGTGTTTACATTCCTGACTGTGTTTCATCAAAAAAGTATGGCTATCACAATGATTTGTTCAAAAACAGACTGGCTTAGGCACACATTTGTGAAGGAGTAAGATATCATGCTAATCTGTCACATTTAACTGATATGAAACAGTATGTCTGATGTTAAACACAATTTGTATATATTTTGATTCCAAAATGTAGCCATACATTCTGACGTCACTAGCCATTTTGAATCACATGTTCAATCTTGTTTGTGTAAAATACCAACTTACCAATGTGGCATTTGGCACATCCACTGTATTATAAGGTCCTAGTATGCTTTGTCAGATGTAATAGGGCACCCATTACATTATCCACCAATCCAGGCCTGTGACATCATCTAGCCCAGGGGGGTCTGCATATTCTATGATGTGACTTACATCTGATCAGTGCAAAATATTGTGATCTACTGAATGCTAAACATAAATACTTATGGCACATTCTGGCCACATTGATTAAGGTACCTGCATTTTTGACATGACACAATGTCAGATGGGAGTAAAATGAAATGAAGTGTTAGTTCAAGAAGTTAGATAACTCTCCCTTTTGACTGCCGTCCATTTAAAAGCAGTCAGGTGCATTGTTTATGCACACCTCAAAATTACCAATGCAGTCTTCCAATCATGTACGCACTACTCCAGCACTCATGCAATCATTTAGGCACTATCTATGCACTCATGGAATAACCCAGGCTCTACCCTTGCACTCCTCCAATCACCCTCTCACTACCCATGCACTTATAAAATCACCACAAACTACTCTTGCATACTGCATACTTCCAATCACCTAGACACTACCCTTGCACTTATGGAATCACTCAAGCACTGTCCATGCACTTTTTTATTCACTCAGGCACTACTGTTACACTCCTTCAATCACCCAAGCATTATCCATGCACTCATGCAATCACTGAGGCATTACCCATAAAGGCATGCAATCACTCAGGCATTACCCATGCACTCTTCCAATCACCCATACATTACCTCTGCAATCATGCAATCACTCATGCATTACCCATGCACTTACAAAATAACCCAAGCAATATCCATGCACTTACAAAATCACACAGGCATTACCAATCCACTCCTTCAATCACCCAGGCTCTACTCATACACTCATGAAAAAACCCAGGCATTACCCATGCACTCATCCACTTACCCATGGACTACCCATGCACTCCTCCAATCACCTAGATACTACCCATGCACTCCACCAATCACCCTGCCACTACCCATGCACTTATAAAATCACCACGCACTACTCTTGCCCTCTTCCAATCACCTAGACACTACCTTGCACTCATGAAATCACAGAAGCACTGCCCATGCACTTCTTCAATCACTCAGGTACTACCCATACACTCCTCCAATTACCCAGGCACTACCCATGCACTCCTCCAATCATCCAGGCACTACTCATGCACTCATGCAATAACCCAAGCACTACCCATGCACTCAACCAATCACCCAGGCATTACCCATGCACTTACAAAATCACCCAAGCAATACCCAAGCAGTTAGAAAAACACCCAGGCATTACCAATGCACTCCTCCAATCACCCAGACACTACTCATGCACTCATGTAATAACCCAGGCAACATCCATGCACTCATCCAATCGCCCATGCACTCCTCCAATCACCTAGACACTACCCATGCACTAATCCAATTATCCAGCCAGTACCCATGCACTCCACCAATCACCCTGCCACTACCCATGCACTACCCATGCACTCAACCAATCACCCAGGCATTACCTATGCACTTACAAAATCACCCAAGCAATACCCAAGCAGTTAGAAAAACACCCAGGCATTACCAATGCACTCCTCCAATCACCCAGACACTACCCATGCACTCATGTAATTAACCAGGCAACATCCATGCACTCATCCAATCGCCCATGCACTCCTCCAATCACCTAGACACTACCCATGCACTAATCCAATTACCCAGCCAGTACCCATGCACTCCACCAATCACCCTGCCACTACCCATGCACTTATAAAATCACCACAAACTACTCTTGCCCTTTTCCAATCAGCTAGGCACTTCCCTTGCACTCATGGAATCACCAAAACACTAGCCATACACTTCTTCAATCACGCAGGCACTATGCATACAGTCCTCCAATCACCCAGGGACTACCCATGCACTCCTCCAATCACCCAGACACTACTCATACACTCATGCAATAACCCAGGCACTACCAATGCACTCATCCAATCACCCAGGCATTACCCATGCACTTACAAAGTCACCCAAGCAATACCCATGCAGTTACAAAATCACCCTGGCATTACCAATGCACTCCTCTAATAAAACAGGCACTACTCATGCACTCATGCAATAACCTAGGCACTACCCATGCACTCCTCTAATTACCCAGCCATTAGCCATGCACTCCTCCAATCACCCAGCCACTACCCATGCACTTATGAAATCACTATGCACTATCCTTGCAGTCCTCCAATCACCCAGGCACTACCCTTGTAGTTATGCAATCCCTCAGGTATTACCCATTCACTCCTTCAATCACTCTATCACTACCCTTGAACTCATGCAATCACTGAGGCATTACCCATGCACTCTTCCAATCATGCATAGATTAGCTCTGCACTCATACAATCACCCAGGCATAACCCATGCACTTACAAAATCACCACGCACTACCCTTGTACTCCTCCTTTCACCCAGACACTACTCTTGCAGTCATGCAATCACTCAGACATTCTCCATGCACTCCTCCAATCACCCACACATTATCTCTCCACTCATGCAATACTTCAGGCACTACTCATGCTCTCCTGCAATCACCCAGACATTTCTCTTGCACTCTTGCAATCACCCCGGCATTACTCATGCACTGCTTCAATCATATATGCACAAACTATACACTTCTCCATATATTCAACTTACCACAATACATACGAAAATTACAATTATTTTTCTTTTTTAAACAAAATAGGAGGTTCTGAAAAGAACCATTTTTTTCATTTTTGTTTTATAATTTGTTTGTATTTTGTGAACTTTTTTAAAAACATTTTTTGGTAAAAACATTGAAAAAAATATGCAATTAAAACTCATTGCATAATCAAAAAACATAAAACAAAAATAACACTTGTTGTTCTGAAGGGCAACCAGGATAGCATTCGTTGATTGCTCACCAACACATAATGTCTTTCTACATTTCAAACAACGCTGCTCCACTCGAGCTAAGTCAGGGTGGATGTTGATTGTCGCTGTTGTTGTGCCAGCAGAAGAGGTACTGGGTCCAGCAGTGTTGTCATCAGTTCAATCTTTTTGCTGTTGATGACGTAGTTATTCTCTTGTCAGACGTCGAGGGTGCATTGCCTGCAAATGCTTGAGCATAGAAGACATCCCGCAAGAATTTTTTTTGTCAGACCCTCGTCACAATATTTTGTCACAAATGCTGCATGTCACACTCCTGGCATTCACTTTTTTTTCACCTGGTGGTATAGTGTAAAATGCCCATACAATACTTTCATACCGCACTTTGATGGGTTACTCCAAATCTTCTTTGTCTTCTGGTGGCAGCTGCTGTGGTGGATTTTGATTTACCATTATTTGATGTAACAAAAAAAAAAAACAAGATACAACGAAGAGATCCAAAAGACAAGAGGTGTGTCTTCTGAGATGGTCTTGAAAGAATGAAACAAAATGGGTAGGGTCCATCAAGTTCTAGAATCAAAAGCCTCTAAACCAATGAATGTCTTTCTTTTGAAGTCACATGGGAATCGGGCACACGGCGCACAACCAGTGCGCAACCAACACGATTTCCCAAAAATACATTTAACAATATTATATCTTTATTCCAGTTACAAATACATGATATTTCCAATAATCTTAAATAATGTCTTGGGATAATATATATAATAAAGTTATATACACATATTTTTATAACTCAAAGATTTGCGATGGATTTGCACGGCCGGCGTGACCCCCGGGACTACGTACATGGCTCCCATCATTTACCGAACATGCATCGTACACGACTTATCCAATATGGCGGCAATATTCTTGGGTTCACATACCCCTCGAGACATGTACACGATCAGTACGTGAATCCACTTTAAAAATAAATAAATAAAAATGTATATTTATATTTTAGAAAAAGGAAAACATTATATTATTTTGATAACTATTAAAAAACTAAAAAAGAATATTTTGGGGACATTATCCTTAGAAATTATCATTTAAAAAAGCTTTAAAATTCACTGAAAAAACACAGGTTTCAGGGACGTTGTAGTTAGTTGGACATTTCACTCGTACAAAAGCAGAGAGATTCAGCTGTTATAGTTAGTTGAGCTAGCTATAACTCTCGCCCCTAGAATACACTGCTGATGACGTCACATATTACATCATTCATGACATGGTCAGTGACATCACTGATGACATCACTGATGACATCTCAAATTACATCACTGATAACATCACTGATGACATCATCCACATGATAATCTGATGCACCACCTCACACCCTAATATAACCTTTGATACACCCACTCTAAAATACAGACTACCATTTTCGAAACCATAGACACACCAATACCAGTTAGTGCATACCCACTAACTGATTCCTAGGTCTACACACATATCCACTCATTCACCCATACAGTCACTCATACATGCAGTAACTCATCAATACAACATATCATATGTACTCATACCCCTATACCAACACTCACACAAAGGCACTCATCCAGAGTTGCTCACACACCTAGTCAGTCATGCAAAGAATCAATTACACTCCCATTTACTCACCTATACAGTTATACACACACCACCTCTCTTATTCATACCGATACTAACACATACTTACTCTCTTATACAATCACTGATACAAGCACACACTCATCCATACAGCCACTCTCACAATCACTTACTCTCACATATAGTCATTTATATGCTCCAACACTCACATATACTGCCTTCCACATATGTAGTTGCTCACATATGTACCACTGAGATATCCATTCACTCACCAACACACCCATACACACACTCACCCACTTATACAGCCTTTCACATATATACTCTTAAACCCATACACCCAATGAATCACCCACTCACACATCTATGCACAGAGTCACACACCCCCACCCACACAGACACTCCAGCACCCATACAGATACTCACACAACCAATCAATAACCCATATAGGCACTCATTTAGCTACTCACCAACCCATGCAGCCACTTACACACCATCTGACAGACTGATAAAGACATTCACACAGTTTAGTCACTAACCCATGTATTCAGTGAAACACATTTAATCACTCACTTATACAGTCAGTCATGCACCTACTAAATCATCCATTCAGAAACGTATACACCCACTCATTTTTCAATACATTCTGGCATATATATACATATAAAACATATTTAAACTTTACAGATACACTCAGTCACTGGATGATGTCATCAGTGATGTCATCAGTGATGTCAATGACCAAGTCATGAATGATGCTATATGTGAAGTCATCAGTAGTGCATTGTGGGGGCACAAGATATAGTTAGCTCAACTAACTATAACGGCTGAATTTCTCTAGTTGTGTACGAGTGAAATGTCCAACTAACTATAACATCCCTGAAAGCTGTTGTTTTTTCAGTGAATTTCTAAGGTTTTTTTAATGCTAATTTCTAACTGTAACGTCCCTGAAACCTATGTTTTTTTCCAGTGATTTTTATATATATATATATATATATACACATACATACATATATGCACATACATGCATATATATTTATAAATTATCTACTGGCGGTCATCAGTAGATAGCTATAGTTAGGACGTAGTTTCCATAGGAAAAGCGTTTTTTGATTTGCCAATAACTTTAGCACTGTTTGACGAATCTTCATGAAAGTTTAAAAACTAATGGGGCGGTCATGTCAACTGTTGTCTTAAAAATTTCAGAGTGCTCCATTAAGCAGGGGTTGAGAAAAAGGGAGGACCAAAACGCTTTTTCTCCATGTTAATTTCCATAGGAAACTTTAGACACAGCTACAGCCTGAACTGCTGAATGGAATTACACCAAATTTGTCAGAAAGGTAGCTCTTGGTTCAGAAAGCACAGTTGCTGAGAAATGTAAAGATTCCTCAGACATACAACTGTGGCTGTGGTGGATCCACAAACCTTCCTGATCTCGTGCCTGAGAACTGATTGGCTGCCAACACTTCAAACCAGGAAGTGTTGGCATCCAGTGACTGTGAGTCTTTTTTACAAGTTTATGAGTGTTAAAGCTATATCCCTAGGTGTATGGGTGAATCAGTGGGTGTATGAGTGACTGGATGCTTGACTGAGTGGGTCACTAACTCTATAAGTGAGTGATTAGGTGTCTCAGTGAATGTATGGCTGAGTGACTGGTTGTGTAAATATGTGTATCTGTCTGTCAGTTGATGTCTAACTGGGAGTATGTGTGTTAGTGGGTATGTGAATGGCTAATGGGTGATTGATTGGCTGTCTGACTTTCTCTATGGTTGTCTGGGTGTCTGTGTGTGTGGGTGAGGAGTTGTGTGACTGCCTGTATGGATGAGTGAGTGGGTGATTCAGTGGCTGTATGGGTTAGTGAGTGTGTATGTGAGAAGCTGTATGGGTGAGTGAGTGTCTGTATGGCTGCATCAGTAATTGAGTGCTTGTGTCAGTATGGATGAGTAACTGGGTATGTGAAAGGCAGTATCGTTGAGTGACCGGATATATGAGTGACTGTATGTATGAGTGAGTGAATGTAAGAGCGTCTATATGGCTGAGTGCATGCTTCTGTCAGTCAATCAATCAATCAAGGGAATTGTAAGCGTACTACTCACCCGTGAGAGTCTCAAGGCGCTGAGGGGAGGGGGTAGTCAACTCCGTTTAGTCGAAGAGCCAGGTCTTGAGAGTCTTCCTGAAAATGTTCAGGGAGGGGGCGCGTCTGATGTCGATCATGAGCTCTGTCCAGGTCTTGACTGCGATGTAGTAGAAGGGTCTCCCACGTGTCCTGGCTCTGCGGATGCATGGGTTTCGGCAAGGGTGAGGTCAGTGGATAGGAGGTTTCTCTTGGGTTCATGGAAGAAGATTCTCTTGTTGAAGTATTGGGGTCCGGTGTTGTGGAGGCATTTGTAGGTGTGGGTGAGTATCTTGAATGTGACTCTCTTCTCCACGGGTATACAGTGGAGGTTACCCAGGTGTTGGGTGATGTGTTTGTGTCAAGGGATGCCGAGGACGAGTCTGGCTGCAGTGTTCTGTATGGTCTGAAGTGCGCCGAGCAGAGACTTGTTGATCCCGGTGTAGAGGGCATTCCGTAGTCCAGTCTGCTGGTTATCAGTGTGTTAGTGATTGTCTTGATTGATTCATGGAGATCCATTTGAAGGTCTTACAGAGGATGCGGAGGGTGTTGAAATAGCTGGAGGCGATGGAGTTGACATGACGGGTCATGGAGAAGGAGGATTCGAGTATGATGCTGAGGTTTTGGGCATGGTCCATGGGGTGGGAGGGCTGCCGAGGGCGGTGTGTCACCAGGTGTTGTCCCAAGCAGAGGGGGAGGGGCCAAGGATGAGGACATCTGCCTTCTCCAAGTTGAGCTTTAGGCAACTGCTGCTCATCCAGGATGCGATGTCCTTCATTCCTTCCTGGAAGTTGAGACTGGTGGTGATGGGGTCCTTGGTGAGGGAGAGGATGAGCTGGGTATTGCCGGAATAGGAGACTATGCTGAATCCGTGCTGTCTGACGATGGTGGTGAGGTGGGCCATGTAGCTGTTGAAGAGCGTGGGGCTGAGCGACGATTCTTGGGGTACTCCACAGTTGATTTTTGTGGGTTCGGAAAGGAAGGGTGGCAGTCTGATTCTTTGGGTTCTTCCGGTGAGGAGGAAGCAGATCAGCTTGAGGGCGGTTCCCTGTATGCCGGCATCATGGAGTCTGGCAGTGAGTGTGCGGTAGGAGATGGTGTCTAACGTGGCAGAGAGGTCGAGTAGGAGCAGGTTTGGGTGTGTCGTTGGTTGAGGAGGGTGCGAATGTTGCCTGTGGCGGCAAGTAGAGCGGTCTCAGTGCTGTGGTTTCTATAGAATCCGGATTGGGAGGGCTAGAGGATAAAGTTGTCTTCGATTAATTTTTTTAGCTGGGTGTTAACGATCTTCTCTGTGACTTTAGCTGCGAAGGGGAGAAGGTAGAGGGGTCCGTAGTTCTTGAGGTCTGGGTTTGTAATCCTAAGGATTTCGCCGTGGCTTTGCTGTCTTTGAACCTTTGAAGAGCAGAATCAGCCTTCTCCCTGAAAAGTTTTGAACCATCAAAGGGCAAATCAAGAAGGGTAGCCTGTAAGTCTGGGGAAAAACAAGGGGATCTAAGCCAAGCTTGTCTCCTGGTAACTATGGAGGAACTCATAACCCTGGCCACCGAATCAGCTGTATCCAGGCCTGACTGTATAACCTGTCGAGCAGCAGCCTGAGCATCCGACAGAACCTCCATAAAATTTCCCCGCTCTTCATCAGGCTACTTGGGTGCCAATTGCTTACCCAAATCCATCAATGTATGTATGTAACGTCCCAACAAACAGGTAGCATTGGTTGATTTTAGTGCCATGCAAGAGGAAGACAAGACCTTTTTAGCCGATTGCTCCAACTTTTTAGAGTTCCTGTCGGCAGGAGCCTGAGGAAATGCGCCTGAAGATTGTTTTGAACAGGACACCTGCACCACCAAACTTTCCGGAGACGGGTGTGTAGAAAGAAAGGGAGGGTCTCCCGGAGTCGATCGATACCTCCTTGCCACAAATTTAGATACAGCAGGAGAAGCCTTCCCCTTCAATGAACGGCGCAGAGAGCCACGTCTCCTCTTCTTCTTGTGCTTTCTCGACTTTGAAGCATGCGAAGTCGACTACTTTGACTTCTACTTTGAGCTTTTACGTCCTCTCCGTTCCTTCTTTGCTTTTGCCATAAAATATTTGGCCTCCCATTCTTTTAGAGCCTTTGAATTCATTTTACGACAGCTGGAACAGTCCTCCAAGTCGTGATCCGACGACAAACACCACAAACAGTCCTCATGGGGGTCAGTGATGGACATATGACCCCCACACTCTCTACAAGGCTTAAATGTCGACTTCCTCGAAGACGCCATCACAAAGCAACTGTTAAAGCTGAAGAAACAACAAAGTAACTCGACACAGTATGGAGAGTCCCAGAAAACCATTACACGTCGATGGCGCAGAAAAACAGAACTTGCGTTATCGCGCCGACGAGGCTCTCTTATGGCTCCAGTGAAGTCATGCAGAGTTGCGAGCGCAGCCGTAGCACTGTGACGACCTCGTCGGCGTGGGGAGCTAGGAAAAAGTTTCCGCGGAATACTGGCGCAGGGGATATTCAAAAGGTGAGGAATCCACAGGCAGATGTATCCATCAGAAGAAAAAAAATATAGATATATATAAATATTTGTATGTGTGTGTATATATATATATATATATATATATATATATGTAAACATGAAGCATTCATCGACATCCAGCGCGTAGCGTGTGGCCGAAATGAATGCACAAACTCCTCTTCGTCGGTAAATAAATTAATATTTTATTTACTCCCTTCTGTCTGCCATGACGCGTTTCGGCTGGTAAAACGGCCTTGATCACATGAGGCTGGCTTTAAAAGAAGTGATTTTTAAAGCGATAGCGTGCATGTCACATGGTAAATAGATATAGAAAACATACTTTACTTATACAGGTTGCTTTCCTGTAAAAAAAGAAAGACCAAATCACATGTGCAGAGATCAAACTATGAAATAACATAATGTTTTGCAAGTCAATGTATAAATACAGTGTTAGACATATATCCTATAAATTGTTTTATACATAATATCATAGAATCAAAAGTGCCGTTAATCCAGTGCCTTGTTTAAAATAAAGCATGATAGAGGACCGGGCCGATGAGAAGATATATATAATTTTGTAAGGGGCGACAGCTCTCCAGGTATTGATGTTAGGCTTTCTCTGCCACTTGCTTTAGGATCATTCAAAGATGCCAAATGGGTGTGCATGGTATGGAATTTTTTGAATGGCTGCCCATGCATGAACAAAAGCATTCCTGATTATACGTGGACAGCAATCTTAGCAATCTTTCAATGATTAATTTTTTCATTGTCTAATCTTCCAGTGTTCAGCATTCAAGCACGCTCAACTCAACAGTTCAACAGCTGTTTTTAGCTTCAATACATACCGCTTGAAGCAGTATTAGCTTTTAATGCTACTTTTTATGCACCTCACATCTGTATACATGTCCTGAGTATAACTACATGCAGCCTACTACCACCCTACTAGCACATTGCACAACAAGTGCATTATGACGTGTACTGCCATCAGCCCCTCAGTTCTGACTTCCATGATTTCATATTTTTTTCTGGTAAAACCTCTTCATTACAAATTCTATGCTAAAATGCCAAAATATCGGCCACCCCGATCAGAATCTAGGCATCTGGGTCCATATTATACAATGTTGCGCATTTTCCTTGTTAGCAATAAGCGCACCTTTCAAAAGGAGCGCTCATAACTAACAAAGAGAGACTGCTTTATTAGATTGAATGCACTGCCCCCGGGTCAGTTGTGAACTCATGCTGCCCTGAGGGTGGCGCATTCAGATTAAATATTAAGCGGCTTTGAAGCAGCAGTTCCGTGTTTCGCTCAGGGCCGGACTGCCTACCGGGCGTTTTGGAATGCTGCCGAGCTGGGGGCTGATGTCACTGCAGTGGGGGCTAATTTCATTGATGGAGACCTGCGTGGGGGCTAATTTCGTTCAGCACATGCAGGTCCCCATCAACAAAATCAGCCCCCAGCTTGGCAGCATGCCAAAATGCCCGGTTTCGCTGTGAGAAATCCCCTTACAGGCGGGTGACATTAATGTCTGCACCTGCCTGTAAAGGGGTGTATAGGGTGTCCATAGGACCCTCTATACCCCTACCAGAGGGCTGCCATTAGGAGGCGCACTGACAGTGAACCACCTTTTAGGTGGCGCACTCTCAGCATGTCTCCTGACAGCTTTTTTACCTTTGTCTATAATATGGCGTGGGCAAAGAGATTACCTTATTTGCATGATGCCATGACCCCATGCAAATGAGGGAATGCCCTCTGATGCAGCACGATATGTGCACCAGCGCAATCTATATTACAGAAGGTGCCGCAAAAGCGTCTGCAGTCTGTTCTGTAATACCAAAGTGCCCAAAGGCACGCAAAGCAGGCGCAAATGCCCATTGTGCCCCCAGGGCACTTTGTACAATACGGCCCCTGAAGTCTCGTACTTCAAGCCCACCTTTAACAGTCTGAATGCATGTTATAATTTGCTCAAATAACCCTAATGGCCCCAAATTCCTCAGTACTAGTACTCATTTTCAGCTTCTATATATCTCCTTCCATGCCTCTGTATCCACTCCAATCCATCCTAGCAATGTTCACTATATCAGTAGCCTGCATATGTCCATTGTTAATAGTCTGTGCACTGTACCTTATAGATATTACACAGCATAAAGCATATACACTAACTTGCTAACTTTGCAAGATAGCTCTTGAGACCCAAATTGATTTTTTTCTTTTTGAAACAAACTTTATTGATGTTGTGATTCATACATTGCATACATATGCGTAATTTATACCACTTTAAACATCCTTACACTCTTAACGTTACAACAGTTGAGTAATACCAGGGTGGGATATCTAGGTATACATAAGAGCAAATAAAAGCATGTGTGATGCATCATGTAGTATTTGTGGATTGTGATAGTACATCAAACACCACCCCATCCCACCCCCGCCTGGCTCACCACCTTACTGTTTATGAGACTTTAGTTAATCCGTTATCCATCGGGAATCGGCACCAAGTCCATTAGCTCCAAGCCTATGCCGGAAGGTTGGTAGACTTGAAGGCATCCAACATCGTGTCCCACTCCATTGAGATTGGAGATTTTCTCAGCCCTTTATAATCTTCCTTCTGTTTTGCCACATTATCCACCTTACCCCATCGGATTACCTCCTCGTACCAGTGTAATATATTAGGTGGCAAGGCTGATTTCCATCTCATAGTTATGGATTGCTTTGCAATAAGTAAGGCCAGGTGTGCAAATATTGCCTGTACTTTCTATTCTTGGAACGGTGGTATAAGCCCACTATATAGCTTTCTGCTGTTTTCCAGTGTGTACTACCAGTCACTACTCCGATTGTGTCCGCAACCTGTACCCAAAAGGTGGAAAGGAGTGAACATGTCCACAGCATATGCATTAGGCCAGCTTACAGGGATTGGCATCTTGTACAATTTTTCTGTGTGTCGGGGTACATTTTGTTTAGTTGATGGGGCATGAGGTAGGCCCTATTGCGGCATGCGTGCGGATACTGCGATAGAGCCATCGGGTCAGATGACGACCATTGCCCATTAGATATAGGGAGTGAACACATTTGCATGTAGGGGGTTCGGTGTTAGTTGGGGGCCAGCATTTTTGATGAATCTAGCAATATTTATGTGCAGAAAAAATAGGGACCCTGGGAAACCCTGTTCATGAGTAAAGTCCTCATGGTTTAGTAGTATTCCATCAGCAAACAGCACCCCCAATGTTGTTACCACCTCCCTTTCCCATTTGTGTGTGCAGCATTTTGTTACCAACCCTGTGGGAGTGTGTAGACCCAGCAGTGAGCTGTTTGGGGTGTATAGGACCACTCGCTTTGTTTATAGCTCTCCTCCAGTAACTGAGGGCTACTTTTAGGAGTAGTAGTGGAGCTGTTGGTAGGGTCTTGCTCTGGGGTAGAAGTAATGTGTGTAGGGTTCCTTGTGGCAAGGCATATGGTGTATATCCTAGTTTGTGTGGATTGAGTCCAGCAAGCCAGTATGCAAGCCATTGCAACTGACCTGTAAAACAATATGCTCGAAAGTCAGGCACGCCCATGCCAACTTTGTCCATCCCCAACTTCAGCTTGGGAAAACCTACCCTTCCGCAGCATTTTCCCCTTATGTTTAGGGCTGCAAAATGCGCACCTGGTATCACTATTGGGAGGTTAGAAAAATAATAAAGTAGTCGTGGTAGCATGACCATTTTGGAGATTGCTATACGGCCTGCTACTGTTAGGGGTAGGGATATCCAGAAGTTCACTTGGTTACGGAGGGTGGAGACTGCTTCCAATAGGCCTCATGGTGTTCTATAAATTTGGATGACTAGATATTTGAAGGTGGTAGGAGCGACCTGGAAATCATAGGGCACAAATGGTATTGTTGTTGTCTGTAGATTGTGTTTTAAAAAGTAGGCGTAGGATTTAGCCTCTTTTATAGAAAGACCTGAGATTTGTTCAAAATACGTAAAAATATTTTCTATAGGGTATAGAACTTCTTGTAGGTTCTTGAAACAAAGGATTATGTCATCTGCATATAGAGATAGTGTGTGTATTGTTTGACTGATATTGATGCCCTTTTTCACTGTCTCTTGTTGAAGCTTTATCCCTAGAGGCTCGAGGGCTAACACAAATAGAAGTGGAGATAATTGGCAACCCTGTCTTGTACCTCTGCACACTGGGTAGGGCTGTGATATATGTGCGCCTGGCCGGTTCTTGCAGTTGGCAGCGTGTATAATAGTTTAATCCAACACAAGTAGTCGGGGGGAATGCCAAACCTTCTGAGTACCACTAGCATATATTCCCAGTTGAGAGTATCGAAGGCTTGGTGCAGATCTAGGGAGATGCACCCAGCTCCCGTATGCTCAGTAGGGGTTGCGTCAATTACATGCTAGATGCGTATTATGTTTAGAGAGGTGCTACGACCGGGCACAAAACCCCATTGTTCCATATGTATAAATTAGGGCAGAAAGGGAAGTAATCGATGGGCCAGAATCTTGCTTAGGATCTTATATTCGGTGTTTTAAAGTGATGGTGGGCAGTATCCTGAGATGTTTTTAGGGTTCCTGCCAGGTTTGGGTTAGGGAGGGAACTAGCCCTTGCATTGTAGTGGGTGGGGGACCACCCATTTCTAATGCTGTTTGGTAGCAGAGTTCCAACTGGAGGACTAATTGGGCCGAGAAGGTGTTATAAAATGCGGCTTGGATGCTGTCTAGGCATGGTGTTTTGTTGTGCGGGAGCTCTCTGATAGTGTCTTTGATCTCAGTTTTGGTGATTGGGCCTGTCAACTCTTTTTTTGATCCATCAGGAATAATTGTTGGCAGTTGAGGTCCCTCAGGAATATTTCTGTTGTATCTGCACCTACAGCAATGGGAGCCTCGTAAAGTGCTTTATAATAGTCCCTGAAGGCTGAGTTTATTTTATTCTGCGTTGTAACTGTCACACCATCAATTGTGGTAACTTCATGTATTGGGATGGAGTGTAGGGAATCACATAATATTCATGCTAGGAGATTGCCAGTCTTGTCTGCTTCAGCGTTAAGTTGTTGTGTATAGGATTGGTGAGCTGTTATGCAAAGGCGTTCAAGCAGTTCAGTATACATGATGCATGCTTCTGGAGGTTTGCTGCACTGTTAGGATCCTTTACCGCTTCCTGCTCCAGTTTCCCTAGCTTGTTTTCCACTTATTTCAAGTCCTTGTGCAAGGTATGTGACACAAACCTACAGTTGATCTAATGGTTGTGCCTCGAACTACTGAATGAATACTTCCCATTCTGTTAGATGTGAGATGATAGTGTTAGCATTTTCAGTGAAGTATTTGGTAATGTTGTCTTTCATAGTGCTTTGGAACACTGCATCCTCCAATAATGGGGTTGCGGTCTCCAGGTAGGGACTGGTGTAGGGATCTTCCCCAGGACAAGGCAAGTTCTAAAGGGTTGTGATCCAATAGTGTCTTCTCAAGGTAAGTAGTGTGCGTAACTTGGATGATGAGGTTAGTGGAGCAGAGCTCCCGGTTGAGTCATGTGTGTAACATGTGTGATGGGGAGTAGAATGAGTATTAATGGAGGTCTGTGTATTTAAAGCCACAAGTGTCCGAAATGGACCAACCTTGTGCCCAATTTTGAAGGGCTTTGGCTTGTCTGATAGGTGCTGCTCCCTGTAGTGGGGAATGTGTGTGGTCTAGGTTAATGTCTAATACTGTGTTATAGTCCCCCCCAAGTAACCAAGGGTAATCTCCCCGTTCTGCTAGTGTTGAATTTATGCTTAATAAAAACTTGTCCTGATTATAATTTAGGGCATGTATGCTACCTAGAACCACATCCATCCCATCTAATGTGCCATGTATAATGATATATCAGCCATTAGTATCTATACACTGTTCCAAGATTACAAATGGTGTTCTATTTGTAATCCACATAGCTTCCCCACATGCAAATGCTGAGTATCATGTGTTAAAGACATGGCCTCTCCATTTCGTCTTCGATTTGGCCACTTCAGAGTTGGTGGGGTGTGTTTCTTGGAGAAAGACTACCTGTGCTTTTCTCCTATTTAGTTGAGCATATACTCTATGCCGCTTGTGAATTGAGCCCAGTCCTCGTACATTCCAAGTTATTATATTAAATTTCCCTGGGCCAGCCATATGATCATAGGTGTTGTTAGGTTACTTACTACGTCTTGTGGGTGTACATTCAGAGGAGGGGGTGTGAGTGGTGAGCCAAGCTTACAAATTATCCTCTTATAACACAATACTGGGTCCAAAAAGGTAACTATGGTGAATCAAACTAAGAACCATAAAAAAATAACCATTCCAACTTTGACCATCTTGCATTCGCAAGGGGGCTCATGGTTGCTGAGCCTTACAGGTCATGTGTGGCCTTGGGTATTAGCATTTTTATTAGTACCAAGCTGGACCTAGGCCATTCAATTAGTGAAGCATGGGTTTTAGTGCAAGGTGAGGACAACGCTAATAAACTTTTACTATATTGGTGAGTCCTGGGTCTTCTTGTGTATAGTGCCATATTTATCGTCTTAGCCCAAGTAATCATTCACCAGTTGTGGGTAATTTAAAGAAATAGAGTTAAAGTATTCTCAGAGTCCGAGTGCATGGTAGTGTCCTCTGAAGACTCAGCTGAAGAGCAGGAGGTCCTGGTGTTTGAGCGCCGCTGCTATAATTAAAGTTGACTTATGGTTTCGAGTACTTGTTCAGGTGATGGGCTTTTAGCAGTTCTTTTTCTGGGCTGGTTTGCCGTGACAAGTTTGCCTGCCAGAGCTTTTTGCAGGTCCTGGGAGGTAGCTTGTGTTGAGCTTTCAGAGTTACAAGATAGAAATGTCTCTTCTACCCAAGTATCTACTGCTTCTGCCAGTCAAAAAATATGCCTGTTGTTCGTGCATGACTTTGAGGTGGGCTGGGTACAATAAGGCATATTTAAGATTCAAGGTTCTGAGTTCTGTTTTTACTGCTTAGTAGGAAGCCTGTTGGCATTGGCCCAGTATTGTAAAGTCCGGAAACAGGGAGATTTGCTGGTTTTCAAATAATAGAAGGGCTTTGTCTCTGGCAATACAGAGCAGCGTATCACACTCCTTGTAGTTGAGTATCTGAACGATTACCGGTCTCGGCTGCGCGCCCGAAATTGGTTTCCTCGTAGGCAATCTACGCGCTCTTTCTACACAGAAAAGGTCTGTCAGTCCTCCTGGGGTCACCACATCTAATAGCAATTTTTCCACAAATTGTGTTGCATTGAGTCCTTCACATCGTTCTAATACTGATTGGGTATGTAAGTGGGTGTATGGGTCAGTGGGTGACTGTTTGAGTGGGTGTGTGGGTATGTGAGTAGCTGCATTGCACAGTAAGTGTCTGTATTAGTGGCTGTATAGGCTAGTGAGTGGGCATGTAAGTGCTCGTATGGATGTGTGAATAGGTATTTAAGTAGTTTTGTGGATGAGTGAATGGATGTGTGAGCTGCTGTATGGGTGAGTGAGTAGCTCTGTTAGCTGCATGGTTGAGTGAGTGGCTGTGTGAGTGGGTATATGAATTAATGAATGGTTGTGTGACTCTAGATATGAGGGGAGTGAGTGGGTGCATGTGACTACTTGAATGGGTTTTTGAAAGGGTATGTGAGTGGTTGTTTGGGTGTGTGAGAGGTTGTATATGGGTGTGCGTGGTTCTGTGGATGATGTGATGAGTGATGTCTTTTGGGATAACATCAATGAAGTGCATTGTAGAGGCGTAAGTTAACGTTAGCTCAGGTAACTATAACGGTCAAAATTCAATGGTTTCTGTATGAATGAATTGTGAGCCTAACTATAACGTCCTTATAACCTTTTTTCCCCCGTAAGTTTCTAAGGTATTTTCAAATTTAATTTCCTATTCATAACGTCCCTTTAACATTTGCTTTTTCAGTGGATTTCTAAGGATTATTTATTTTATTTCCTAATTATAACGTTCCTATAACCTGTGGTTTTTTAGGGTAATTGGTAAGGTTTCTTTAATTCTATTTGCAAAGTATTATTTCCCTGTAATGTTTTATTGTTTCAGTTAATTTGTTGGCTTTTTTTTTAGTACTAAGAATACTGCAATTTAAAACAACAAAACATTTAATACACTACGTATTTTAGTTTTTTAATAGGTATATCTCAGTAGGTGTGTGAATGGTTATCTAACTGGCTGTGTGGTTGTGTCACAGATCTGTATGGATGAGTGACTGTGGCTCGTTGGGTCTATGAGTGGGTGTGTGAGTGGGTATGTGAGTGGGTGTGTCAGTGTGTGGCTCCGTCTGTGAGTAGGTGTGTCAGTGTGTGACTGTGTTTGTGATTCTGTATGCGAGTGGGTGTGTGACTGACTGTGTGGGTCTGTAAGTGGGTGTGTAAGTGCCTCACTAGGTCGGTGAGTGGGTGTATGACTGTGTGAGTAGGTCTGTTACTGGATATGTAAGTGAATGAGTGAGTAGCTCTGTGAGTAGATGTGTAGGTGTCTCTATGAGCCTGAGTGGGTGTGTAAGTATCTCTGTGAGTGACTGTGTGAGTGTTTGTCTCTGTGTGTGAGTGGGTGTGTTGGGAGCAGAGGAGTCCCTGCATGTGTGGAAGATTTGGGATCATTGGCACCACTGTGTTATTCTGTGCACAGTTGTTTCTTGGATACATTAGCTATGTTCTACTGTAGCAACACAATGATCTTGTGTGAGTTGCCTGTAAAACCTGTGCATTTTGCCAGATGTATTTGGAATCATATGCATCCAAAATGCACAATATTTCTCCATTTCTATAGTGGACTGAGATGAGAGCCTCTGCAGAGGTCTTTGGAGTAGATTGGATTATCTCACCCTCTGTACCTTATGTTTGGTGGCCTATTTTAAAGTTTATCGTTGACTACTGGTTTGTTGACAACATAAAGTGGGCACTCTGTACCCGGAGCAGAAGGATGGGTGATTACATATTCATAGAGGTAGTCTTGTCTCCTGCAATAAACAAATGAGAGAATGCAATGTTATCAGGCACTCATATTTTACATACATTTGAGTGTAACATTTTGTTCAAGAATTTGTGTCGGTAAAATTGTCCCATTTTGTCCAGACTATTTACAATCACTGTCCAGAATTTGACTCTTTGGTGGGTGTCACCCTAATAGGCACTCTGCTGTTCTCTATAGCCTACAAAACCTCAGGATAGTGCAGAGCTCAATGAAAACACCCGAAATAAATAACTTTTATGAAGCTTGTGATTTAATCTGAAAATGCTTATCTGTCGGCATAAGTTTGAGAATGTTCATTTGCTTTAAGCCTCCTGTGTGAAGACAGGTTTTGTTACGTGCAGGGTTCTCATCGCTATACACTCCCCCGGCCCGACAGCAAGGAGAGACTTTTGGGAGAGGACCGACGTCCTTCTCTGAGAAGAGCAGGCAATCTGGAGGACGGCCGCCCTGGGCCAGCCATATGATCATAGGTGTTGTTAGGTTACTTACTACGTCTTGTGGGTGTACATTCAGAGGAGGGGGTGTGAGTGGTGAGCCAAGCTTACAAATTATCCTCTTATAACACAATACTGGGTCCAAAAAGGTAACTATGGTGAATCAAACTAAGAACCATAAAAAAATAACCATTCCAACTTTGACCATCTTGCATTCGCAAGGGGGCTCATGGTTGCTGAGCCTTACAGGTCATGTGTGGCCTTGGGTATTAGCATTTTTATTAGTACCAAGCTGGACCTAGGCCATTCAATTAGTGAAGCATGGGTTTTAGTGCAAGGTGAGGACAACGCTAATAAACTTTTACTATATTGGTGAGTCCTGGGTCTTCTTGTGTATAGTGCCATATTTATCGTCTTAGCCCAAGTAATCATTCACCAGTTGTGGGTAATTTAAAGAAATAGAGTTAAAGTATTCTCAGAGTCCGAGTGCATGGTAGTGTCCTCTGAAGACTCAGCTGAAGAGCAGGAGGTCCTGGTGTTTGAGCGCCGCTGCTATAATTAAAGTTGACTTATGGTTTCGAGTACTTGTTCAGGTGATGGGCTTTTAGCAGTTCTTTTTCTGAGCTGGTTTGCCGTGACAAGTTTGCCTGCCAGAGCTTTTTGCAGGTCCTGGGAGGTAGCTTGTGTTGAGCTTTCAGAGTTACAAGATAGAAATGTCTCTTCTACCCAAGTATCTACTGCTTCTGCCAGTCAAAAAATATGACTGTTTTTTGTGCATGACTTTGAGGTGGGCTGGGTACAATAAGGCATATTTAAGATTCAAGGTTCTGAGTTCTGTTTTTACTGCTTAGTAGGAAGCCTGTTGGCATTGGCCCAGTATTGTAAAGTCCGGAAACAGGGAGATTTGCTGGTTTTCAAATAATAGAAGGGCTTTGTCTCTGGCAATACAGAGCAGCGTATCACACTCCTTGTAGTTGAGTATCTGAACGATTACCGGTCTCGGCTGCGCGCCCGAAATTCTATGAGCCTGAGTGGGTGTGTAAGTATCTCTGTGAGTGACTGTGTGAGTGTTTGTCTCTGTGTGTGAGTGGGTGTGTTGGGAGCAGAGGAGTCCCTGCATGTGTGGAAGATTTGGGATCATTGGCACCACTGTGTTATTCTGTGCACAGTTGTTTCTTGGATACATTAGCTATGTTCTACTGTAGCAACACAATGATCTTGTGTGAGTTGCCTGTAAAACCTGTGCATTTTGCCAGATGTATTTGGAATCATATGCATCCAAAATGCACAATATTTCTCCATTTCTATAGTGGACTGAGATGAGAGCCTCTGCAGAGGTCTTTGGAGTAGATTGGATTATCTCACCCTCTGTACCTTATGTTTGGTGGCCTATTTTAAAGTTTATCGTTGACTACTGGTTTGTTGACAACATAAAGTGGGCACTCTGTACCCGGAGCAGAAGGATGGGTGATTACATATTCATAGAGGTAGTCTTGTCTCCTGCAATAAACAAATGAGAGAATGCAATGTTATCAGGCACTCATATTTTACATACATTTGAGTGTAACATTTTGTTCAAGAATTTGTGTCGGTAAAATTGTCCCATTTTGTCCAGACTATTTACAATCACTGTCCAGAATTTGACTCTTTGGTGGGTGTCACCCTAATAGGCACTCTGCTGTTCTCTATAGCCTACAAAACCTCAGGATAGTGCAGAGCTCAATGAAAACACCCGAAATAAATAACTTTTATGAAGCTTGTGATTTAATCTGAAAATGCTTATCTGTCGGCATAAGTTTGAGAATGTTCATTTGCTTTAAGCCTCCTGTGTGAAGACAGGTTTTGTTACGTGCAGGGTTCTCATCGCTATACACTCCCCCGGCCCGACAGCAAGGAGAGACTTTTGGGAGAGGACCGACGTCCTTCTCTGAGAAGAGCAGGCAATCTGGAGGACGGCCGCCGCTGGAGCTGCGGAACTACAACTCCCAGCGGCCTGTGCAGGGGGAGACGCGCGCGCGCCAGAAGTGACGTGGCATTGACTTCCGGAAGGCTATGTAAGCCGGAGAGAACCCCGCAGATAATCATGACTATGCCGCAGGACATGACCGAACGATTCGGGCTGCCAGATATCCCAGGTGGGGTAAGGGTGTCAGTGACACCGCCAAGAGTCTTTCTTTCCTCATAGCGCTATCATTGTAGCGGCCGCTGCAGTCGCGCATGGATTTTGAAACTTTGCACCATTTGGCAAGAGGGTGTCGGATTCTGTGAACATCTCCGTGTTGGCTCACAGTCTCAGTGAAGCTCATGAGCCTTGGCTGGTATCTTTACCAGGTGGTATATTGTTTACCCTGTGTTCTTAAACTCCACCAAGAATGGTTGCCTTATTTACCATACTATGAAAAAGCAGTACTAGTTTCTATGACATTTTCCTGTGATGATTGCAAGTTATAAAAGTGTGTGTTTGTTTTGACTTATAGCAGGGGAAATGTGAGAGGTAGCTGAAGTAAAGTATAAGCCTTCCCCCCTGGTGAGGCCCGCGCACACACCTTTTCTGGTGGGTAATATATACCTCCAACTGCAGTGTCTCTGGTATAGAATGGTTTTGAAACATCATTTATATTCATGTTTGTTTGTCCACAGTTCTTACGTCTGAGTATTTGCATATGTTTCTTCTAAGCCTTAGAAGACAAGGTAGCCAAGAGAAGGTCTTGATGAATGCCTAATCGTCCTTCTACTTGCAACTGCCAGACTGGTTATTTTTCTTTACAGGTAGACCTAGTTAAAACATTGTTGAACAATGCATGGAATGAAGGTTATCGTTGTTTCAGCGCAGTGTGTTTTAATAAGCCTTTTCTTTTCACAGGTCTCCCTCCCCGCTGTTCCCTTCCTTTCCTTCCCCCGATGGACCCCCTTAATCTTCCGTGCCTTAACAGCAATTCGGAATTGAGGTTGTCAATAGGTGGACCCCATTGAGCAACGAAGAGATCCTGAGAGGCCTCCGAGGGACCGTGACAGGTTTGTCTACAGCAGTTTGAAAGAACTTGTTAACAGGTCGAACGCATCATGTGCATTTCTGCAGTTCACACACATTCTTCCCTTTTCACCAAAAGTCTCACAATTTCTTTGGCACATTAAATCATAGTGAAAGGAAATGTGATGGTATGAAAGATTTTGGATGTGGCATCACAGGCTTAGACTGTTGATGGTGGTTTCAAAATACTAACCCCATAATGCTAACACCCGAATGTTAACAAGTTTCTAGAAACAGTTTCACACTCTGGTACAATTAAAATTTTCTAGAAGTCCCCATGCTGTGCGCCGGTATAACAGAACCCACAAAGTGCTTTCCAAAAATATCTGACATCACCAACTCCTTTTTGTTGTTGGGGCAGTTTCATATCAATCAATGGCAGAAAGAGTGCATTCCCCTGAACCCCGGGACAACAAACACTATCTGGGACTCAGAGACATAATGAAGTGGTCTAACACTCGGAGACCCACAGCATGGTCAGACACCAACAGACATAGGCAACTAGCCAGTTACGATCAGACACAGGCAGACCAAGATAACTAGACAGTTTACACACCCTAATAACCAGGTAACTATATCTGGCACTCAGATATAAAGTGATTTAGTTCGACACTCAGAGACACACAGCATGATCAGACACCATTAGACATAGATAAAAACACAGTTTAGCGGGTGCGTTTTGCTCGAGGTAGAGATACTAAACATGGCCAAAGGATAAGGAGGGACCGAGGTAGTAAGACAGACAGAGGAGTTCATAACGTTGACTGGGAGGGGCAAAGAGGGTTTCCAATAGAAACATATTGAAAAGATAGAGGCCCGAAGCACAGTGTTTGAGAGCTGGGAAATAAAGAGAAAGATATGACTAGAAGAGAGATAACATGATTGACACACAGACAGCGCTCCCAATAGACTGACATCGGCACCGACATGTGCTCTGAAATCAGCTCTCACAGACCCCAACGATGCTACTTGCTGCGTGTCACACACCCCCTACTGTACCTTGCTGCACACAGTACATGTACTCACCAGCTACTCCCTGTGTACCTCACAGTGCTGCCCCCTGTACACACTGCAGCTTCCCACAGCGATGCTCCTGCTGTGCCTCTTAGCACTTTCCTCTGAGTATTACCCACTGTACCTCTCAGTGCTGCACCATGTATGACACAGGAATGCTTCCTTCTCAGGCAGTTTTTGGTGCATGTGACGCTCCGGTCCATACACTCTCTCATTTGCCTGATCCTCTGCTCCTGGGAGTACAGTGCTGCATTATCAAGCACATCACAAGCAGGCCTCTGTCTCGCACACACAAGGCAGCTAAAGCAGTCAAGAGATTAGTGAGTGTGGCAAAGTCTAGAACTCTCAGGAAGTGACTGCCTTAATTCATGACTGCGATCAGAGTCAGCTGCTGTTCTCAAGCTACAAGTGAGCACCAGCGAGAGTACTGCTGCTTTCCAGCCGTACCTTAACTTATATAAATAATTGCTAAATGCCTAAGACCAGGACCATGGGTGGGGGAGGTCTGGGGGGCATATAGAAAACAAGCGCAGGAGACCGTGCATGTTTTTTTTCAATCTTGCCACTATTTGGCAGATCCCCCCGCAATTCTGCTGCATAATTGCAAAAAAAATGTTTTACCCCTACCGGGATCTCTGTGGGACTCCAAGACCACATCTATGGGGGCAGGGTATTCCCCATTTTTGGGGTGACTTGGCTAAAGCTGAATCCCAGGATGGCAGCCAACACTTCCTGGCTAAAGTGTTTACAGCCAATCATACTTCAGCACGGTGAGTGTCAGATCCACAGTGGAGCCGCTTCGCTACATATACAAATTTGTTTTCCGGTCAATAGCTCCAAAACTACAAGATGAATTACACCAAATTGCAAAAGGCATGATTTCTAGACCAAGAGCTAGCTTTCTGCCAAATTTGGTGTAATTTTGTCCAACAGTTCGGGCTGTAGTCGTGTTCACAATCCCTATGGGAATTAACATGGGAAAAATGTGTTTTGAAACCCCCCCTTTATCTTGGCCCCGCTTCACGAATCACCCTGAAACATTTCAGACAGCAGCTAAAGTGAGGTTGAATTGTTTTGGAATCTGTGAAGATTCATCTAACTGTGCCAAAGATAAAGGCAAGTCAAAAAACACTTTCCTATGGGAACATGGTCCTAACTATAACTACCTAATGGCGACATATATATATAATGTATGATATGTAAGAAATATTTTTCAATATTAGTAAGCTCACCTGTTTGACACATTTTTTCCTGGATATCTATATATATTTATATATATATTTGATGCAATAAATTCCTTCACTCCAAGGAAAAGACCGGCACGCTGAAAGTTGGTTGAATCCACTAGAAATATTTATTTGTGCAGTGATGGCATATCAATGCATTTTGGCTGCTGCCCCCAGCCTTGGTCACGATATATATCCAATAAAAAATGCTGGTGGAAAAAACCATGGTGCAAAAGAAGTACGCACATACTTTACCAGCCAACCACATTTAGAAAAATATGAAGAGCGCAACATTTAAACAAAAATAAGTGACCAGGTCAAGGAGTCTGTTTAGACCATCGTAGATTGAATTTGTCATCGCTGACATATAAGGCCAGCATTGAGAGGGTATAACTCTTACCTCAAAAGACCATCACAGAGCAGGAAGGATGGGTTGGGCATTAAGGAATTACTGCTAGACTATGTCTCTACCAGATATATAGTTACTGAAAGTAAGTAACTTTCCATCTGATAGAGACATATAGCCACATGCTCCTTAACTTAGAATTAGATACCACAGCTATACTCCGCTGGAGGAGAGTCTGCAAACTAATCCCACAAGAGTTCACAGGGAGAACAAGGTGGTCAACTAAAGACTGACCAAGGACATGTGGGAATAGTAAAACAAGAGCTTGGCTCTTAATAGAACCCATGACTACTGCCATGAAGCATATAAATAAAAGCAACTGCACAGGCCCGAGAAAATCGGTTCCTGAAGAGAAAGTTAAAAAAATTAAAAGGTTGTCTGGCAGAAGACGGACAGGACCCCTTTACCCCTAAAAAAGACGGAAAGAAGACTAGATGACCAAAAGGGTCAATGCATGATAGAAGACACATAATCACTGTTGTTTAGGACAAGACAGGACAGGAGTATGCAAAACATGAGATTCTAGAGCCTATATGACTTGGATATATACAGAAGTGTACCAGCAGATACTCCAATTGGCCCATGGATTCATGGAATTGCACTGGCCAAGAAACACTGCAGAAATGCAGGGGTATGTAAAACTTGCCCATTACAGTATCAACGTTTGAAGGACGGAACATAACTTGTAGTCTAATAAGGTCCGAATACCAGGGCAAGCGAACAAATAACCTTCTGTTCCTTTTTTTTTTTAAAGAATTATTTAATTATTTAAAACAAAGCTGATGCAACAAAAGGAGATCCACATAAAGTGCAGTTCAAATAGACGGACACCTGTGATTGATGACAAAATGAGAAGCACAGCAGCATATAATAATATGTAGATTCTGTATAGTATCATACATAACATCTCTGAAAGGAGATATTTGGTGAAAATGACACCGCCCCAAGAAAAAAGGGTGGGGACACCACTCCATAACAGTAGAGGTGATGTGTCAGAAGAAAATCCTGTCCGGCAATTGTGCAAACAAGAAAAGCAGTCATTAAACTCACAAGTGAGTAATGCTGGAGAAGAATTACATGCTTTCCAGAAGATAGGGAATGTAGACCAGACAGAACTACGTATAGCAAGGTAAGTTTACTAAATGGTGGCATGTATCAATTTATGATAACTTGGGACAATGTGGCCCAAATACGCAGCGTGAAAAATGTATAGGTATACCATACCACAACGTGGAGCATGGAAGGTATTGACTGTATTGGAGAACTAAAATCATGTTATACTAGACGCCGTTCTTTTCCCCAATAGGAAAAACTTGCAAGAAAATAGCATTCGAAGGATGCAAAATATAAATTGTGAACTAGAGCATGATTCATCTTGCTGAAACTCTTCAAAGCTCTGAGGCACTCAAAGAAATACCTTAGGACACTAGGGAAGCAAGACATAGTGCACAGAAGCCATTAGTATGGAAAAAACAGTGGATACGTGAAAGTACAACAAAACCTTGTGAAAGGCTATCACAAGAAGAAAATAGAGCTCTTAGCTCACTACAATAGTTCTCAGAAGAACAAACGCGAAGTCCGAGGCGGACACAGCAGTATAACAGAAAGAGTGTTCAGGGAAGAAATACACTACCAAGGTAGTATTCCTGAAGAGCTATACAATAGCAAACCAGTGATCCACATAGAGTTGTCACATACCCATAAAAGGTAGAATAGTGTCTTGAGCCTAGCTCTGTATCAGAGATTTAATGGAAAAGAAAACAAACCTGCTACCCAGCTTCAAACACTGTCTGGGAATGAAAGACTAAAACCTGGAGAGTAATAGTTTTCTATAAGTCAAAAGTAGTGCTTATACTTCAACACTACCAATGCAATGGAAGCCTCAACACAGAGACCACCACCGTGGACATCATAGAACAAATTAAACAAAACCCGAACAGACCCTATCACAAATTACCAGCAATGAGGCGCTGGACTGCAGAATCAGCATGGCCATCAAATAAGTGGAGGCCATCAAAAGGTAAGTCTCAGGGAATCTAGAATCACGCAGCCAAGCATGCCTCCTTAGAGCTACTGATCTAGCCATAGCCGTCCCTACAGAATCCGGAGTGTCCACTGCGGACCTCATAGTGAACTTAGCTAGTACACAACCATCCTGCACCAGCTGAAAAAGTTGAGCTCTAACTCCTTCTGGAAGAGAAGTAAGTAATCGGTTGACAGAATTCCATAGGGCAAAAGAACTCCGGCCAAATACACAGGACGTGTTCAAACATCTTAGGGCCGAATTAGAAGACGCAAACATAATTCAGCCACACGTCTCCAACCACCGACATTCCCTGCTCAGGGGGTTCACTGACAAAATATCAAAGTTAGAAATCTTGACGTAAAATTATCGATGTAAAAATATTCAATGCAAAAATATAAATTTCCTATACTTAAACAGGTAAGTAAACAAATGTCTAAAAAAGATATTGATGTATAAAAATATAGTTGTACAAAATATAGAATTTTATATATATGAATATATATATATATATAAATATACATAAAATAGTAGAGTTGATATAAATTTTTAAAAATGTAATAAATAAACGTAATTAAAAAAATGTAAATACACATAAATAATAATTCATATATATGTCCTTTGAAATGAATAATACACTATTAATTTTAATTCATTTTATAATTTTAAAATTGTATAAAAATGTACATATATATATATGTAAATGTGTGTGTGTACCAATAACAGAAAATCTAATAAAAAACATTCTATTATAAATTAAAACATTGAACTATTTAAAAATCTTCAAAGTTACATTTCCCACTCCAGTGAGTGCAACAGCAGAGAAAGTGTTGGATAGCGGAGGGGTAAAAATTACTATTCCCATCCAGTGAATGCAACAGTAGGGAAAGTGTTGGATAGCGGAGGGGTATATATTACTATTCCCAGTCCAGTGAGTGCAATAGTAGGGAAAGTTTGGATTGCGGAGGGGTCAAAATTACTATTCCTACTCCAGTGAGTGTAACAGTAGGGAAAGTGTTAGATAGCGGAGGGGTAAAAATTACTATTCCAACTCCAGTGAGTGCAACAGTAGGGAAAGTGTTGGATAGCAGAGGGGTAAAAATTACTATTCCAACTCCGGTGTGTGCAATAGTAGGGAAAGTGTTTGATAGCGGAGGGGTAAAAATTACTATTCCCACTCCAGTGAATGCAACAGCAGGGAAAGAGTTGGATAGCGGAGGGGTATAAATTACTATTCCCAGTCCAGTGAGTGCAACAGTAAGGAAAGTTTGGATAACCAAGGGGCAAAAATTACTATTCCCACTCCAGTGAGTTTAACAGTAGGGAAAATGTAGGATAGCAGAGGGGTAACCATTACTATTCCCAGTCCAATGAGTGCAACAGTAGGGAAAGTTTTGTATAGCAAAGGGGTAAAAATTACTATTCCCACTCCAGTGAGTGCAACAGTAGGGAAAGTGTTGGATAGCGAAGGGGAAGAAATCACTATTCCCACTCCAGTGAGTGCAACAGTAGTGAAAGTTTGGATAGAGGAGGGTTATAAATTGCTATTCCCACTCCAGTGAGTGTAACAGTAGGGAAAGTGTTGGATTGCGGAGGGGTAAAAATTACAATTCCAACTCCAGTGAATGCAACAGTAGGGAAAATGTTGGATAGCTGAGGGGTAACCATTACTATTCCCAGTCCAGTGAGTGCAACAGTAGGGAAAGTGTTGGATAGCGGAGGGGTACATTTTACGATTCCCACTCCAGTGAATGCAACAGCAGGGAAAGAGTTGGATAGCGGAGGGGTATAAATTACTATTCCCAGTCCAGTGAGTGTAACAGTAAGGAAAGTTTGGATAACCAAGGGGTAAAAATTACTATTCCCACTCCAGTGAGTGTAACAGTAGGGAAAGTGTTGGATTGCGGAGGGGTAAACATTAGAAATCCAACTCCAGTGAGTGCAACAGTAGGGAAAATGTTGGATAGCAGAGGGGTAACCATTACTATTCCCAGTCCAATGAGTGCAACAGTAGGGAAAGTTTTGTATAGCAAAGGGGTCAAAATTACTATTCTCACTCCAGTGAGTGCAACAGTAGGGAAAGTGTTGGATAGCGGAGGGGTAGAATTCACTATTCCCACTCCAGTGAGTGCAACAGTAGTGAAAGTTTGGATAGAGGAGGGTTAAAAATTGCTATTCCCACTCCAGTGAGTGTAACAGTAGGGAAAGTGTTGGATTGCGGCGGGGTAACCATTACTATTCCCAGTCCAGTGAGTGCAACAGTAGGGAAAGTGTTGGATAGCAAAGGGGTAAAAATTACTATTCCCATTCCAGTGAGTGTAACAGTAGGGAAAGTGAGTGTAACAGTAGGGAAAGTGTTGGATAGTGGAGGGGTAGAAATTACTATACCCACTCCAGTGAGTGCAACAGTAGGGAAAGTTTGAATAGAGGAGGGGTAAAAATTACTATTCGTACTCCAGTGAGTGTAACAGTAGGGAAAGTGTTAAATAGCGGAGGGGTAAAAATTACTATTCCCACTCCAGTGAGTGCAACAGTAGGGAAAGTTTGGATAGAGAAGGGGTAAAAATTACTATTCCCACTCCAGTGAGTGCAACAGAAGGGAAAGTGTTGGATAGAGGAGGGGTAAAAATTACTATTCCTACTTCAGTGAGTATAACAGTAGGGAAAGTGTTGGATAGTGGCGGGATAACATTTACTATTCCTGCCTCAATAATTGTAAAAGATGGGAAAGTTTTGGATAGCAGAGGGGTACAAATTACTATTCCCACTCCAGTGAGTGCAACAGTCGGGAAAGTGTTGGATAGTGTCGAGTCAGTTCAAAATTAAAAACAAACTAAATTTTAACAACAATAACACAATTGAAAATCTAAATAAATAAAAAAATATATAATATGTTAAAAATTCAAATACAAATATATTTAATGCAGGGGAGGGGTTGGGCGTGCACCAAGTGATGAAGTCCAGAAAGTCAATATTATGTTTTCAAGTAAGTCTTTATTTTCAATCAGTTAGTTCTCACGAAATTGGAAATTTTACAATCAGCCAACGGGTTTCGTTCTCACGATGAGAACTTCACCAGGGCTGAAAGTGATATAAACATACTTTTAGAAAATGAAAATTCCTACAAACCAGAAGAGAAAAACAGAAGAGTAAAGGAAGACCCAAGTTTCCCCATGTTTCAGAAGAGGAAGACATAGTGACATCACAATTTAAAAACTGCAACATGAAAATAGGAAGAGCGATTGTTAAGTATTTACAGTGCACTCCATGCTGTATAGTGGAGTGTTGCAGGGATAGAGTGAATGATAGATTAAAACACACAAAGTTAGAGAGTTAGTTCGTCTAAAAACGAGGGAATAAGGTGCCCCTGCATCTTATGTGAATTTCAACCGTGTATTTACATAATTGCATCAGTTGAGAGTTGATACACATTTAGAAGCTTGTTATATCCGCGAGTTAGAAGCTAAGGTGGTTACGAAAGCATAAATAGGAAAAAAAGTTATGCCGAATTGAACGTAACAGAGAACCTAAACACGGAGAGTGGCCTTAAGCCCAAATCAAAGTTTACACCATCGTACTCTTATCATCCCAACATTGATCTGTTGTATGAAAAAGCTACTGAGGGAATACACCACATGGAGACTCCCACTAGGTCCATGAACAGGCCCCCACACAATCTGACCTCCAGTGAAAGATATGCTCTTGCCAGACTTCAGGATGATCAGAGTATTGTCATTAGGGAGGCAGACAAAGGGGGGAATGTTGTTGTAATGAATACTTCAGACTACATGGGTGCAATCATGCGACAACTCAGTAATATCGACTGCTATGAGAGTCTTGTGAATAACCCCATTGGCGAACTCACCAGGGCCATAAACATGAAATTGACAGAATAGAAGGATATTTGTTTGTTGTCTGATAATGAATACCGTTATCTAAAGGTGACAAGCCGGAAAATACCCCTGTATCTATATCCTTCCCAAGATACACAAAGAAGGGACCTTCCCCCGGGCAGACCAATTATTTCTGGTAAAGGCTCCCCGACTGAGAAACTTTCAGAAGGATATCTTGGGCAAATTCAAAAACTTTTGCTGGTCCGAAGACTTATTCTTTGTGACCTTTGATGTGGTCAGTCTGTACACTTGCATCGATCACCGCAATGGATTCTCAGCAGTCAGATCCTTCCTTGATATAGAAGGTGCTGACTGTTATGATTATAATGGAATGATACTCGAGATGATCGAGTTGCTCCTGACGAAGAATGACTTACTCCATGACAGGACTTGGTACCATCAAAAGCAGGGTACTCCCATGGGTTCCAGGTTTGCTCCTTCGTATGCCTGCCTCTTCATGGGGTGGTACGAGAGGGAGCATGCCTGAGGCAAGTGTGCCTCCCCCTGGACTGATCATATTGTATTCTGGGGGAGGTACATTGACAACATTATCTGTCTGTGGTCAGGAACAGAGGTCTCCCTGCGACATTACCACACATACTTGTACAGTAACCCTTATAATGTCAGCCTCACCTTGGAATTCCATGCTGATAAAATGAATGTCCTTGATTTATACTTTTATATCAAGGAAGGAGTGATACACAGCTCCCTCTATCGCAAAAAGACAGCATGTAACAGTGTTCTACATGCAGGCAGTGCCCATGCTAGTTCTGTAATTCGTAATATACCCTTCAGTGAGATGGTCAGAATTAGGTGTAATTGCAGTGAGGAGGGGCCATTCACTAGGAATATCACAGAGGCAACAAAGAAATTTGAGGCCAGAGGCTACACTGCTAGGACCCTTCACACAGCGGAAAAAAGGGCATACAATCTAGAATGAGAATCCACCCTATCTGAACTCGCCATCAACAAGAAAGAGGACACAAACAACAAGAGTGTATGCTTTATAACCGAATACACAACACACAGCGATTACATCTGCAGGCTGTTTAAACGTAACTGCCATCAGCTACAAGAATTACCCAGCATCAAGGGCAATATCAGCAAAAAACCCTCTATCACATACAGGAGAGGGTGCACCCTCAAAAACAGACTGTGCCCTAGTTATGTTATGACCACGAACAAAACAGGCAATTGGCTGCCAGAGAAACCCAACGGGTTCTATACCTGCACTTCCTGTATCATCTGCAAATTCGGGGTCAACAAAACCATTCGTTTTACCCACAATGGATCGATAGAACACAAGATCAAACAGTTTATTAACTGTAATTCTACCCATGTGGCATATATAATTGGCTGCCCATACAATTTAATTTATGTTGGCAGCACCAAAAGGAACCTCAAACTCCGCATTCAAGAACATCGGAGAGCCATTATAAATGATTATAACAGGTACCGACTTGCAGAACACTTTTCGACAGTTCATCCTGAAGATTATACATTCTGGTTCTACTGTATTGAGCATGTGGAATCAGGGAAGGGGGGTGGAAACAGGGAACTCCATCTCACACAGTGTGAGGCTAAGTGGATATGTAGGCTACGTGCTGTTACACGAGGGCACAACACCGACAATGAAATGCATTTTTTTTCTTGAGGACATTCCATAGCATCTTTCATATAACTTGGCTGATTGAGTTGTATGTGAATTCTACCTGTTAGTTTAATGATGTCTCTGTTTATTTAAATCTGTATATATGTAACTGGCTTTCCAATCCTGTTACGTACACGATTCACAGAACTGCCACAATGCTGTATGATAACATTCTTTGATAACATGGATTATCTCATCTGCTATTAACTATGGGTTGGTGGTGCCTGAAAATTGTATTCTCTGTATCCCTCATTGATGTACTAGAAACCCTAAATGGAAATGAGACTGTACCAATGGTTTTAACCCGGACACTGAGTCTAATATGACACTAACGTCCATGCACTGGAAGTCCATATTCTCCTCTCAGTATCTCACATGATTCTGTTGATTTTTACTTCTATCTTTCTTAATTCATTAATCAAATTTCTACTCCTCTTCATTATTAGACACCTTGCCAGCATGTCTTTTATATGCATTGGCCGTCTCTTTTGGTTGCTATTTCTTTAATATGGTCTGCATTAGATTGCGGCTTTATAGCTAAAATCCCTTAACTTTCTTTCCTACTGATGACCTTTATTTAATTTATTTTAAAAGTGACCGAATAAAAAAAAACAATTTTCCGCATTTTTAAATACCATAAACCGCATTCTAGACAACTGCCATTACGTATACACTAATACGTCATCACAGCTTTACAATTTATGTCTCTTACATCGGGTAATCCGTTTCCCCTACTTCTGGTTATCATAAATCCGCACTCTAGTCATTCTTGCACGTGTCGATACGTCATGACGACACCTCTAACTGGCGTCAATGACAAACATTTTCTGTCTGCAGCCTTTCCTATAAAAATGAATTTGGCACCAACTCTCGCTCTCGCTTATTCTGGCAGGAGACCTTCTACTCTAAGGTAAGGGGTATGTGGAAGGGGCACGCCGTACTTGGACTCACCGAATCCACATCATATTGGGGATTTATTTGTTCCAACAATAATATCCCATTAGAACCTTGCAAACCGGGCAAGTCTTACGTGTAGGTTGAATAAACTAGGTGATGGGTTGACCTTGGTGAAGTAGGTCATTGTATAAGTATTATGCCTACCATCCGTTTAGACTTATTCGATTCCCTGTGGTTCCCCGCTAGCCAATTAATATCGAGTCATCCCACACCCAACTGGAATTATGTTACATACATATGACTGGTTACTTGGGTAAATTTTAGTTATCAATTGCCGAATATACTTTTGACTAACCTGGTGTTACTAAATCATACTACTTGGGGGCAAAACCTGCCTTTGTGTAAGATAACGCCAATTCAGTAACCTTCACGTAATGGACAACAGTCATCCCGTAACTTCACTTAATTGCAAAACTTGCGGAAACAGCTAGAGCGCCAATTCATTGATTTTACTGAGTGTTCTCAATTGATTTATTTTAGATTTACTTTTAAGGCCGACCAAGGCCCTGGGATATCCTTACTGCTTCCAGAGTAATTACCTGGAACACCGACTTGACTCATGTGTCACTTATACGAGTTTTAAACAAAATGTGAGGTCAATTTGTCCGGACTGCTTTCACACTGCTCACCTATCTTACAACTGTAAAGATATTACATTCTAACACTTAGTCTTGGGGTTTATAACATACAGGTCTCGTTGGAGCTATGGAGTGCAAACTTGTATAATATCGTGTACTTCAATGGAAGGACACTCGACCATTGAGGTGAGACCTAATTTGCAATCCGGTTTTGGATTCTCACCGGCACTCACCTTAGACCTTTAGGTGGGATGCATGGCTCTATTGTCTTACTCTCCTTTAGTCCGCTCTTTTCTTTTTTTCCTTTTTATATTCACTACCCAGTGGCTAAACGTATCCTCTGTCACAACTTAAACATATTTTCCTCTTTCACAACTTAAATAATTTCTTTCCTGTTTATGCTTTAGTAACCACCTTAGCTTCTAACTCGTGGATATAACAAGCTTCTAAATGTGTTACAACTCACAACTGATGCAATTATGTAAATACAAAGTTGGAATTCATATAAGGTGCAGGGGCACCTTATTCCCTCGATTTTAGACTAACTAACTCTCTAACTTTGTGAGTTTTAATCTATCATTCGCTCTATCCCTGCAACACTTCACTATACAGCATGGAGCCCACTGTAAATACTCAACAATCGCTCTTCTTTTTTCCATGTTAAAATTTTTAAATTGTGATGTCACTATGTCTTCCTCTTCTTAAACATGGGGAAACATGTGTCTTCCTTTACTCTTCAGTTTTTCCCTTCTGGTTTGTAGGAATTTTCACTTTCTAAATGTTTATGTCACTTTCAGCTCTGACGAAGTTCTCATTGTGAGAACGAAATGTGTTTGCTGACTGTAAAATCTCCAATTTTGTGAGAACTAACTGATTAAAAATAAAGACTTACTTGAAAAACATAATATATTATCTTTCTGCACTTCATCACTTGGCGCACGTCCAACCCCTCCCCTGCTTAGGATCTGATCTACAGAGGCATCACTTGACGGCTCGTGCCAGGGCTTGTTGCGCAAGGACACTTGCTACAATTGAAACTAACGTGAGATGCAGAAACAGCAGTCCACCGTCAAAGTAGCTTTGTTATTTTACAAATATATTTAATGTTAAAAAATATATATAATAATGTTAAATACATATAACTAATACCTACAAATATTATATTAAATAATATTTTTTTTAAATCCAAACAAATAAATATTTTTAATTAAAAAATATTTAGAAACAAAAACATTAATTATTACATAAACTTACTTTTTTAATTACCTACCCTATAACACCACACAATTCACAATACACAGCTAAATAAAAAAATGTACTTCCTCAACTAACATAATTAATTACCAACTAAAGAAATATTATTAATTTTAAAAACTCATAAAAATGATTTAACTTCGCTCAGTTTACCCCTATAATCCCGACAATCCACAGTTAAAATTAAACTATAAAAAAATTATTAATTACACAATTAAAACTTATTTTCAATTAAAAAACGAATAGTATTTAACAACAATTTTTTTGCAAAGAATATTAATGAATTCCAAATGCAACGAAGCTGAAGCTGCCTGCACAACAAGGCCTCCAGCCTTAGGGTGCTGAGAAAGACAAACAAAGTAATCTGGAGCAGCTCGATGACGGTGTGCAATAGCACGCTCAACAGAGACACCTGACATTGGTTTGGCCCAAGTCCCCAAAAGAATATCGTATAGCGACTCTCCAAAAGGAAGAAATGGGTACACCACAGTCTCTCCCTGATCGAGCAGATCCATTAAGGGATCAGAGGACCGAGTCACCATAGGAAGCTGCAGCTTTAAAATGTCAGCAGCCGGTTGAATGACACTAGCAAAAGCCGCACTAGCCTCAGTTGCCAGTCTAGGAGGTGAAAGTAAATCATAGGTAGCGGATGGTTGAAGACTAACGTCCCCACCAAAATCCAAGGAACCTCCTGCCTGCGGCTTGCCAAGAGCGCCCAAACACTCAGAATTGCCAGTATCTGCAGGCTCGCCTGCAACACTGGGGAAGCAGCAACCAAAGGAGTGCCATCCTCAATTTGAGGAGGAGATGGAGCAGAAGTGTCAGTGGCAAGAAAAGGCATCTCCGGAGCCGACCGACGTTGACTGCCACAACAAAGGGTGTCTCTGGCACCGGATGGCGTTGAGACAGTGTTGCATCGATGTCCACCACCAAGGGTGTCGTCGTCATTGCCGAGCATCGAGGCGGTGACAGGTCACCCTCTACGGATGCCATCGCCAACATAGCAAGAAGTCGCACCGGACTGTTTCCCGATGTCGTAGCGACTCCAGTGATGCAGGCCAGGTCATCGATCACAACAGAGGGCGAACCCGCTGGCGAATTTCCGATCAGTGTCCCTTCCACCTCTTTAGCCCAAAGGCGCTCCAGGGAAAGGAGCTGATCCAAAGAAAAAAAATTACTCCTCCATTTGGGTCCTAGTCGCTCCCTCACCATTATATAGTGGAAAACTCAGAGTCTACTCCTGGGCAAATGCCTCAGGTAGGGACCAGGAGGAACTGGCACCAGCATTACGACTTCACGAGGCCGAGGGCCTCTGTGACTTTACTCCCATCCGGTAGGATTTACCTGATTTTGGCAAGCGATGTCCCAGGAACGGCTTCCCGATGAGCGACGTCCATGTGAACAGCTTCTTGACCTGCCCTGAGCAGGATCCTGCAAATGGGAGGAAGAGCAGCGCCGCTTGGATTCGGAATGGGACAGCCAGGCTGACAGCAACTTCATCCGACGTTCCTGTAATGAGTTGGGCTTCAGTCTCCGGCAGATGTTGCACTCCTCAGAGTTGTGGTTCTCTCCCAAGCACCGCATACAAATGGCATGCAGAACCATTGCCGACATATGCTGCATATAGGTCTCGCAAGTTTTAAAGCCCGAAGGCATCGGCACACTGTCCCTGATGCAAAATGTGTTGAGTAGGCCAAAAAACAGAAAGAGGCCTGAGGAACAGCTTCTCCTGGATCCCCGTTACAGCACGAAAAAGAAGAAAATTGACGTCCGCACTGGAGGGGACTTAAATGGCTCCACTTACATCATATCCGTGGACGATGTCACTACAGGGCCATATGACGCCTTCCCCCGTCACATAGAGGTACTGCTGAAAAATCTCCCGACTTATGCCCGTATATAGATACATTCACATTGCCCTTATTTGGACATAGAAATCCAGCCCTTATTTAGACATTGTCCATACAAACCAAATACAGGCATGGCCACCTACATCCATCTATCCACGGCACAACTAATTCTTGGAAAACCAAGCCCCTAAACCTTTAGGAATTTCCCTCAGCTTGAATATTGATTTCTCCAAGAACTTATTAAGTATACATGAACATCTATTCCTTAGGGGTTTATTCATGACATTCCTCTGCCCGACTTTTACGTCAATACTGGCATTCCTAGACACCTTCAAGGTATAAATATACCAGCACTTGCCCTGGCAAATTGCGGTTCCCAGAGGATTTGATCCAACCCAGACTATGCGGTTCGCCACGGCAAGTTTGGAAGGAGATCGAGTTCCAGCCTGATGCACTGACCTGACACTGCCATCCTCCTCGCAGAGAATCCAGCTCCAGTGCTCTCTGACTTCCCTTGCGGGGGCTTAGACTATCGAAGTCCAGAAAAGAGATTCCAACCTCTCTCATTCGCAGGTATGGAGCTGACTAGAACTTAGAGAAACTTTTGGCAACTCTTGGCTAGACTAAAATATAGCTAGCTATACTTTAGAAACAGCACCTACTTCAAACCTCGTACTGCACTTAGGTTAGGTACACTGGGGTAGAACAATTTCGAAGCATCAGATGAGTATCACATTTTAGCATTATGTTATTTATGTATGTATTTTGATTAATATGTGTCATAGCTGCAAACCATGCTATTGCAGTATTATTTTATCTTACTGATAACCTCGTACATATGGTACTTCGCAGTCTGTTTTATGATTTTAGCAATTCATATCTCTTGCATGAGAAATAAGACTGTTCAATAAACCCTTTTATTGAAACGCCCGTCTCTCTATTTCTGTGCAACTCTGTGGAAACGAAGCATGCACGATTGACTGAGTGAAACTGTTATCTGTTGTTTTCACGATTCTGAGACTGTTCCGATTCTAAAGGGAAACAAAGTTGTCATGTTTATGCGGTTGTCAGAGACTAATCACTTCTTGTATATTCAAGAAGTTTCTAGTGACCTCTGAGTTAGCTGGCACACACAAGTAATTAAGTTTAATATACTCGATAGAGACATGCTGACCTTAGTCCTATGTCAAATCTATAGTGTATGTTATTTCAATGCGCAGAGCCTATCAGGGATATAGGAACTACACTACACAGGTTTACGATTTCTACATATAAAGTCATGCAGGGTGGCTTTAAGTGTCCTTGTAAATATCAAGCAGCAGATTGCGCCACCAGTGCGTTACGCAATGTGACGTACCGGCAGTGCAAGGAGCTTGCAAATAAGCCCTATAGTTGGTTGTGTGATGGAAAAATGCATGCCTCAACAACGCATGCCTTAACCATGCGGTCTAAACTGCGACCGTGTCTTTACCATGCATGCCTTTACCACACATTCTCTTACTACGCAATTTAGTGTTAGAGACATGTTTGGAAAATGGGCATGTGTGGTGAAGATCACACTCTTGCTCCTCTGCCTTAAACCCTAAAAACACCTTAAACCTAAAATCCCTACCGCCCCCCTGCCCTAGCCCGACTGCCCCCTCGACCTGAAAACTGCCCCTATCCTGTCCCCTACCCTGAGCCCTACAACTCAGCCCCTTTAAAACTACTCTGATCCAAGCCTCCTTCCTGAGCCCTAAAACAAGCCCCCGCCCCCTAAAACCTAACCCCACCTACCCCTACCCCAGCCCCAATCAAATTACCCCTTCAGCTTTAAAACTGCCCCTTTCTTGTCCCCTGCCCTGAGCCCTAAAACTCCCAACCCCCAGCTCTGAAACCTACCCTGACCACCTCCCCCAAAACTACCCCAACCCAAATAATCTACCCCTCTTCCATCCCCTGAGCCCTGAAACTCCCAACTCCCTCTCCACCTGAAAACTGCCCCTATCCTGTCCCCTACACCCAGCCACACAACTCAGCCCCCTGAAAACTACTCTGATCCCAGCCCCCTCCTTGAGACCTAAAACAAGCCTCCACCCCTTAAAACCTAACACCACCAGCCCCTGCCCCAGCCCAGCTGCCCCCTCAGCCTTTAAACTGCCCCTTTCCTGTCCCCTGCTCTAAGCCCAAAAACTCCTGACCCCCACCTTTAAAAATGACCCTAACCCCAATCCTAAAATTACCCCCACCCCAAATAGTCTACCCCCACCTCCCTCCCCTGCCCTGAGCCCTAAAACTCCTGGCCCCACGTCGTCCCTGTAAACAACACTGACCCCCTTGAAGCCCTGAAAACGACCCCAGAAACCCTAAAAACTACACCCCACCCCTCAAAACCCAACTTACCTCTTTGCCTCGTCTCGATCCTTCCTCTTCCAGCTCTTCCATCCTGCAGCACCAGCAACTAGACTGTGCATATGCAGTGGTTAGGGCATATTTGTGGTTTAGATGTGTGTGGTACCACCTGCGTGGTTTAGCCTCACATAGTTGACACTGTGTAGTTGAGGCTGTTTCCCTGCATAGTTCTTTAATTTGTCCATTAAGATATGTGCATAGAATGGAGCCATCCGAGTGCACACTGAAGTCCCTCGTATCTGCAGATAGTGTTTACTATTGAAAGTAAAATCGTTGGATTTAAGGATACCTCATAAAAAGTTGGTAAGCACATTTGTTGATGGCTTTTTTACTGTTCATTTTTTACCCCCTCCCAGCCCCCAAAACGACCCCACAACCCCTACAAACTACAATCGCAACCCCCTCAAAACCTGATTTACCTCTCCGCATGGTCCCAATCCTTCCTCTTCTTTCTTCCTGCTCTTCCACCCGGCAGCACTAGAAGCTAGACCGTGCAAATTCCTTAACCACACATATGCGTGGTTAAGGCATATTCGTGCTTTAGATGTGTGTGGTACTGCCTGCATGGTTCAGCCCTGCGTAGTTGACCCTGCGTAGTTAAGGCTGTTTCCCTGAATAGTTCTTTAATTTGCCCATGAAGATATGTGCATAGAATGGAGCCATCTGAGTGCCCATTGAAGTCCCGCTAATGCTCAGATAGTGTTTACTATTGAAGGTACAATTGTTGGATTTAGGATAACTCTTGAAAAGTTGGTAAGCATGTTTGTTGATGGCTTTTCTACTGTCCTTTCATAAAGAGCTTCAGTTAACGCCATAAGCCATCAAGAAATCAACACGAAAAGGGTTTTTGATAACATTACCTGAGAAGAAAGAAAAGCTCTCCACCACATTCAACAGAGAATGGACGTCATTATAAAACTGGCAGATAAAGGTGGTGCAGTGGTTGCCATGAAAGTAAGTGAATATATGGAGGAGGGAATGAGACAACTAATGGATAACAACGCTTACAAACCTCTAGAAACTGATCCCATAAAAGACTTGAACAAAGAAATTAGAAACAGAGTTGTAAGGTAAAGGAGCTTAAATCTCATTGATGAAACAACAGTTATACTTGTTCATCCCAAACCAAGATCTGGGAGATTTTATATGCTTCCTAAAATTCACAAAATAAACAATCCTGGCCGTCTCATCATCTCTTGCAATTTTACAGATTCTGAGAGATTATCTTTATTTGTCTACCTGCACCTCCAGACCATTTAACAGTAATATCCATAATTGTTTAAGGATATCAGTCACTTCCTTCAGATTATTGAAAATTTAAACCAAACCTACACATTTGATGATGACACTGTTCTGGTTACATTTGATGTTACATCATTAAACACCAATATACCTCAAGGAGGGGCTCATGGCTTTATCTGAAGCTCTTAATAAAAGAACTGTGAAAAAGCCATCAACAACATGCTTACCACCTTTGCATGTGTTATCCTTAAATCCAACAAGTTTACCTTATTTATTTATTTATTTTGAGTTTATAAAGCACACTGTCAATGACTGGTATCCTGGCGCTGCTCATAACAGCTGGGGAAGATAGAGAAAAAGGAAGTGGAACAATATCTATAGGGAAATAACTGTAGAGACATAGCTTTAGTAATAGGTGGCTGTATTCCATTTACTTGGTAAGCAGCCAAGTTTTCAACGCCTTCCTAAACTTCAATAGGTCAGACATGGATCTTAAAGAGCGGGGCAATGCATTCCAGAGCTTGGCTGCATGAACTGTTAAGTTCCTACCACCTTGCCTGGATTTCCTGAATTTCAGTACACAGAGCAGATTGGCTATTGCAGATCGGAGGGCTCTGTTGGGGATGTATCTTCTCAGTCCCTTTTGTGGGGAAAAGGGGCCTATCCCATTGCAGGCTTTAAACTCTATGCAGAGGGATTTAAACCAGATTCTTTGATTGAGTGGTAGCCAGTGCAACTCCCTTAATGCCAGAAAGGTAGAGGCTCCACGGGGTAGATTTAAAGCAAGTTTGGCTGCTGCAATCTGTTCCCTAGATAGACGATGGAAATGATATTTTGGAACATCCAGGAGAAGGGCATTGCAGTAATCCATGTGACTAAGAATAACGCAACGGATAAGCATAGCGGTGGAGGAAGGGGGGAGTACCAGCAGGATCTTCCGAAAAGGTTTCAGAAGTGCAAAACAGGTTCCAGACATTTTATTTATATAAGTTTCCATTCTGAGTTTGTCAGCAAAGGTGACTCTGAAGTTCTGAGCCGAGTTAACGTTTGCCACAGGTCCGTTAAACCATTTAGGCCAGGGATTAAGGTGTAAAGTCTCTTGCTTAGATTGAGTTGTACAGTTGAGAATCTCAGTCTTGTCCCCATTAACATTTAGAGAGTTTTTTGTTCAGCCATGAGATTAAGTCCTTCATGCAGTCATGAAAGAAGGAAAGTTTCATATTGCTACCCAGAGACAAGATGAGCTGAGTATCATCAGCATAATTAATTAGGGTCAGTACCTTCAATGATAAACACTATCTATGCACATTTCTACATGGGAAAACTAGAGAACTATGTACTTCCTACTTCTAGTATCAAACCTCTAGTATGGCTACGATAAATTGATGACATATTTATAATATGCAATACAGGAAGTAAAACATTGGATCAATTTACAGCTTATATGAACAGTATTCATCCTACCATCAAATTCAACAGCAGCAATACTAAGCAGAAGCATCGTCTCCCTTTTCTCGATGTGCTACTCACCATTCATGAACACAAAATGATAACTGATCTGTACAACAAGCCTTCAGATGCTCATTTGTATATAAACTGGACTTCATTTCACCCACACCACACTAAACTCAGCATCATCTACAGTCATCTACAGTCAAGCACTCAGAATAAGACACATCTGCAGCAACGAGGAAACCTGTGAAGACCATCTACAGGTGCTTGCTACAGCATTTAAAAGGCGAGGCTATCCTCCGCATACCATACAGCAACAAATTAGCAAGCCTTTTCAGTTACCCAGGGAAGCACTTATTTGAAATACCAGCTGCAGAAACAAAAGTTTTATAACTCCATTTGTGGTTGACTATCATTGATCAGCTCCTGACTGCAGAAACATAATGCAAAAGACTTTTCCCTTACTGTCCACTTTTGAAAAATTGCAAATAGTTTTTTCCAAAACCATCGGTCATTGCTTACCGCAGAGCTCCAAATGTATGATCTCTTATTGTGAGAGCGAAACTCAAGCAAGCTGAACCAATTGTAGGGGTTCATTGCTGTCACTCGAAAAGGTGCATCATGTGTGAATACCTTTTATAAACATCAGTAGTAACTATTTCTGCTATCATAAGGACCTATAGAACAAGACAGCATCTTACATGTTGCTCAACATGCATTATTTATGTGATTCAATGCCAATGCCAAAGCTGTAAAAACAAACATGTAGCTCAACTGGTGAATGACCTCCTTACATGATTCAGTAGCCACAGATCGGCAATTATTAACCCCTTGGGTGCTCATGACGAGCTGGACTTGTCATGGCACACAGTGGTCGTGTGCTCATGACGAGTTCAGCTCGTCATGACACCCAGCAATGGAAAACCCCTTTCATCCCCTAAAGCCTGGGAAGCTGGGGAAGAGCTTCCCCAGCTCCCGAGGCCCCCCCCTGTTTCCCCGAAATGACAATCAGCGCGCACGTCGCATTGATGTCATTTCAGTGAAAGCGAAATTTAAATGAGCCAAGAGGCTCATTCCAGTTTCAGTTTCTACGTGCTCAGGGGGCTATCTCAGCCCCCTGAGCACGTAGAAACTCAGCAGAGGTATCGCTGGAAAGGGGAGAATCTCCCCTTTCTAATGGTATCCCTCCCTAGTTGATCCTTGCTTGGGGATCGCTCCAGGAGTGCAATCCCCAAGCAGGGATCCACCCACTAAGCACCACGAAGGGTGGAGCGGCCCCTTGGGCAAGGGCCTTTGCTCCCCCCATAAAATGTTTGGCATAATTAGTCTTTCTGCCCCCCTGGGGGATATTTATTAGGGGTGGCCCCACCCCCTGGCACAAAATGACAGCCATTCTGCCCCCCAGGGGGGCAGATGGGGCAGCAGGTCCCCATCGGCCCCCCCCGGGGGGCAGAAAGCACACTAAACGCCAGGGATTTGTTTTTGCACCATTTTTTCAAGAGTGGGGGCTGCCCGAAACGGGCAAGCCAATGCCCTCACCCCACCACCATTACAGCCTTTCTGCCCCCCTGGGGAGCAGATGGGGGCAGTAGCCCCCAATCTGCCCCCCCCCTCCAGGGGGGTAGAAAGCCCACTTGTTGCCAGGGACTTTTTATGGGATTTTTATTAGTGGTGGGGGCTGCCGAAACGGGCAAGCCAATGCCCTCACCCCGCCACCATTACAGCCTTTCTGCCCCCCCCTGGGGAGCAGATGGGGGCAGTAGGCCCCCATCGGCCCCCCCGGGGGGACAGAAAACCCACTAAACGCCAGGGATTTGTTTTTGTACCATTTTTTTTAGAGTGTGGGCTGCCCGAAACGGGAAAGCCAATGCCCCCACCCCGTCACTATTACACCTTTGCTCAAAAAAATCCCTGGTATCTAGTAGGCTTTCTGCTCCCCCTGGGGGCAGATGGGGGTATTAGCCCCCAATCTGCACCCCCGGGGGGTCAAAAAGCCCACTAGTCACCAGGGATTTTTTTCAGGCAAATTTGAATTAGGGTGGGTGCTGCCTAAAACAGCCCAGTAGACGCCAGGGATTTTTTGGGCAAAATTTTATTAGGGTGGGGGCATTAGCCCCAAATCTGCCCCGCCGGGGGGGCAAAAAGCCCTCTAGACGCCAGGGTATTTTTGGGGGCAAATTTGAATTAGAGTGGGGCAGCCCAAAATGGGCATGCCCATGCCCCCACCCCAACAGAAATTACAGCCTTCCTGCTCCCCTGGGGGGCAGATGGGGCAGTAGCCCCCAATCTGCCCCCCTGAGGGGGCAAAAAGCCCACTAGATGCCAGGGATTTTTTTGGGCACATTTTTATTAGGGTGGGGGTTGCCAAAAACGGGCATGCCAATGCCCCCACCCTAATTAAAATTTGCTCAAAATAATTCCTGGTGTCTAGTAGGCTTTTTCTCCCTCAGGGAGGCAAATGGGGGCAGTAGCCCCCAATCTGCACCCCAGGGGGGCAAAAAGCCCACTAGTCGCCAGGGATTTTTTTGGGGCAAATTTAGATTAGGGTGGGGGCTGCCCAAAACAGGCATGCCCATGCCCCCACTCCCTCCCCTGCAAAAATTACAGCCTTCCTGCACCCCCTGGGGGGCAGAGAGCCCAGTAGACGCCAGGGATTTTTATGGGGCAAATTTTAATTAGGGTGCGGGCTTCTCAAAGCGGGCATGCCAATGCCCCCACCCCCACCCCCACCCAAAAAGCCCACTAGAAGCCAGGGATTTTTGGGGGAAAACTTTTATTAGGGTGGGGGCATTGGCATGCCCTTTTTTGGCAACCCTCACCCTAATTAAAATTTGCTAAAAAAAATCCCTGACATCTAGTTGGCTTTCTCCCCCCCCCCCCCCCGGGGGACAGATGGGGGCATTAGCCCCCAATCTGCACCCCAGGGGGGGCAAAAAGCCCACTAGTCGCCAGGGATTTTTTGGGGACAAATTTGTCACCTCGGTTTTTGGCCCCGTGCTTGTCGACCATCTAGGGAAACCTACCAAACCCACACATTTCTGAAAACTAGACACCCGGGGGATTCCAGGGAGGTATAGCTTGTGTGGATACCCCATCGTTTCCTTACCCAGAATCCCCTGCAAACCTCAATTTTAGTTGAAATAATCACTTTTTTCAAACATTTCTGTGGGGGAAAGTTGTGGCATCACCGGGCTGACACAAATTTCCTACCACCCAGCGTCGATAAAAATGGTGCCTCACTCGTGTGGGAGGACCAAGTGCCCGTGACAGGCAAGGGCCCAAAACATTTTGTGATAGGCAAAAATGTGTGAAAAAAGTGATTTGTTTCAGTTATAATTGAGATTTGCAGGGGATTCTGGGAAAGGAAACTTTGGGGGATCCACACAAGCCATACCTCCCTGGAATCCCCCGGGTGTCTAGTTTTAAGAAATGTGTGGTTTTGGTTGGTTTCCCTAGATGGCTGCCAGCACGGGGACAAAAACCCAGGTAAACCCCCTTGCAAGGCCAGGTTGTTTGGTGATAAGCCATTTTGATGTTGCCTCAATACGTTTTGGGCCCTTGCCTGTCGCGGGTACTTGGGCCTCCCACACGAGTGAGGCACTGTTTTTATCAGGAGACCCTGATGCATTTCTGCCTTTCTGCCTTCCAAATGAAAGACATTGTGTAAAAAAGAAGTCATTTTAAGAAATGACCGATAATTCTCATGCTAGTATGAGTATTCCCAATTTCGAAAATGTGCAAATATCTACTGTTTCTAAACTCTTTTTTGTTCCCATTTCAGAAATACATAGGTGTCTTTCATATCGATTTTTCCATGTGTACATTTCCCCACAATAATTGATATATACCTGGTACATAATAAAAAGCCATTGAAAATTGCTGCTCAGTTTTTGACTCTGGGTTCGTCCGGGTCTTGGTGAACCTACAAGTCCTATATATCCCCATAACCAGAAAGGTCCAGCGTATGTAACGGTATATTGCTTTCAAATAGCTGTCATAATTAAAAGAAGTTACAAGTGAAAACGTTGACACAAAAGGCTGTTTTTTTCAACTAATTTTCAATTTTTCCTATATTTAACTGATAGTTTCTATAAAGAAACCTTGATGGATCTACACAAATGACCCCTTGCTGAATTCAGAATGTTGTCTACTTTTCTAAAATGTATAGCTAAGCTTTCCAGGATCCATTATTGCTTTCATACCCATTTTGCCCATTAACTGGAAGGAGGTTGAAAGCACAAAAAATAGCAAAAATAGGCTATGTCCCAGAAAAATGCCAAAACTGTGCAAAAAATGTTGGTTTTCTGACAAAGTCTGTCATTCCCTAAAAGCTGGGAAAATGGTGATTTCAGCCCCACAAACCCATTTTGATACCATTTGCAGGGAAAAACCCAGACGCTTTCATTTGCAGCCCTTTTTTCCCATTTTTCCCCCAAAAAACAAAATGTAGCCTTATTTTGGCTAATTTCTGGGACCCCTCCAAGGGTATCCACAAACCCTGGGTACCTTTACAATCCCCATGATGTTGGAAGAAAAGGAAGCAAATTTGGCGTGGATACCTTATGTGGTCAAAAAGTTACAGCACTACTCCAAATAGCCAAAAAAAGGCTTAGCACGGGGGGGGGGGGGAAGGCCTAGCAGCGAAGGGGTTAAAGGGGGTCCCTAAGGGCTGCAGCATGTATCGTGCCACCCTAAGGGACCCCTCAGCATCAACATACAAACTGCCATTGCAGGCTGCCTGCCTTGTTGCAGAGAAAAGTGAAGACATGACGTGGCACATCTCCTGTGTGACATGCCTGCAGTCACTAGATGCAGTATAGGTAAGTCACAATACAACAGGCCTTACAACCCCAAGGCAGGGTACACTACACTACATGTTGGACATATCTGCACAAGCAGATATGCCGCTGTGATATCCAAGTTGATTCTTAAATTTTAGAAGTGAACAGAAAAGCCATTTGAGTTAATGTGCTGGGTACTGGTATTTACGAGTTCCCCAGCTATGTGATGGCTTCACAAAAACTAGAGATGTTTGGTATCATATATCTCATATTAATAAACCCACTGACTTCAGTGATGGATTTATTAGTGCATGCCCACAGAGGGCACCTTAGAGGTAGCCCCTAAAAACCTACCAACTACCAATGTGCTGACTGACTGGTGTAGACCAGACTGTCACCACATACAGGTTTCTGATCCCCTACAGGTGATAGCCTGTGCTCTCTGAGGGCAGAAACAATGTCTGCTCCGGAAAAAGGAGTTGTCACCTCCTCCAAGCAGGATTTCCCAGACTAGGAAAATGCCACCCCTTTCCCAGGGCCAATTTGGCACCAGGAGAGGGAGGAAAATTAGCTAGTCAGGAATCTTGCTCCCCTCTCAGGCTATTACCACCCGTGAGGTGGGCTACCTGATGTGAACACTACTTTTAGAATGCCACCATCTTAGTTTTGGCAGGATTAGGCTCCACCTGGGATGACCCCTGTGTCTCCACTGATGAACTGCTAATTTTTATTCTAATTCTGCATGTTGTCTTTATGCCACTGAACCTTACATAGAACCCCAGGTGGTCAATTCATCCAGCAGATGGTCTGCTCCATGTGGCAGTCCAGGTAGGGTCAGCAGCCTTCGAAGTGACCGCACAAATGTGCCTGCAGCGATCCACTGCACGCCACCCGCATAGACCACATGTGTCCTCTACAGGCCCAATACAGCACAAAGGTCCCAAGGGCGTTTGCCCAAGATGCCACCTCTTAGGCAAATGGCTACTCCACTGAGCCCAAGATTAGCCACAAGATGCTGCTGTAGTGTGGCACCACCACTGGGAAATCATGTGCTCCAATGCCAAGTCTGGCGTTGCTCATTGCTCTCCTTGTGGCTCTCAATGCAGCTGTCAAAATGACACTGACTCGTGGCTCCGGACCCTGTAGCACAATCTCCAAATGTGGTGGCTGCTGCTCCAGCCCAGATCTTTAAAGTGGGTCCTTGGTGCCCGTAGGTCATCCCAGAGGTTGCAGCTTCTCTCTGTTCTCTCGTGTCACATGGCGTGCTTGGTCTCAGGCATTGTCATGTAGTTCCTAAAAATACATAGGATCTGCGCGTTTGGACAACATAAACTAAGGGATTGGTGTCCAGACTGATTCCAGAAACCCCCAAAGAATGAGTTAGCCTTTAGACCAGCTACCTCACAGGGCCACTATAAGCTACCTAACCTTACCAAGGTGCGAATAGTCTCTGGCAACTATCGAACATAACAACCCTTGATACTTCAAGCTTCATGGAAACAGTACAGCACTTTTCGCTCAGTCAAACGTGCTCACTTAGTCTCAGAGAGATACACAGAATAAATGTGGACATTTTCAATAAGCATTTACTGAACCAGCGTTATTCTAGTATAAAACATGTTTGCTGCGACAACCATTAGAAAGAAACAGATGTATAAGATTACAAACACCAACAGAGTAAATAAATGTAGAATTCTACCATGGTGCAAAAACAGTGAATATATGCAGGCATATAGACATGACAGTAATCAAGCGTACTCCTACTATGCGGACCCTATCTAAGTGTACCTAAGAGTACCTAGCATGTATGCGAGTGCAAAGCCAAGAGTCCCCTAGGAAAGAGCCAACCCCATTACCTGATAGGAGAGATTGGTTTCGAGTTGGACATCCCGCAAGGGATGTCAGACCGCTGCGTGTTGCACCTTCTGCAGGTCGGGACCCTGGTGTCTTGTGTCAGCATGGAAGCTTCTCCTCTATCTATCTAGGGTAGGTATGGTTCTTTTATACCATAAAGATATCCTCTGGGTTCCTTATGCAATCGATATGTTGCGAGTACGATTATACAAATGAGCCTAGAATAATGTCTGCAATTATGCTGATTAGTTCTTTCACCATAGGATGAAGATGACCATGACATTTACGCAGAGTATGTTAATGCTGTATGTAAGTCATGTGCAGGGCCGTTTCTAAGAATCCTCATGCATAATAAATGAGGCTAGTTTCAAGGAAACCAATCGACATTCATTCAGCACATAACTGGGTAAAAGGTTAGTGGTAGAACCAATATGCAGAGCAAGGTAGGACAAATGTAGGTAAAAGGTAGTGTAGCTACCTAGGCCTAAATTTGGGTACATTGGGGTACATAACAGCAATGCACTTTCCGGACCAGGCTCTCCATACAAGACCTGCTCGACTGCGGGATCCTGCAGCAAGCCGCCATCAGTCAACGCATCATGGTGCCAGGAGCACATCTAGCCCCCAAGCCCCCCGTAGCGTCAGGATCGTACCCCAGGCAGCCTGTAAGGAGTTCAGGGGCGGATGTTGTGGAAGGCCGGAGCGGAGCGAGGGCCTCAGGCTTCTGCCATTTTGCCTGTGAAGCCACATAAAAGTCAGATCACATGCTGAGTCTTTATAAACAAGAATAAATTCTACCTTTTATAGAAGGGTAGAAAATATATGGCTACTTTGCTGTTATTCCAATGTCATCATAAGGTCTAACCTGTGGATTATAACTATGACTCCTCTGTACATCTATCGCCTTTGGCCCTGAACGAGTAGAATTAGCTAACAAATATGGTAATGCATATGCTAGGGGCATGGCTTCACAGGCAAAATGCCAGATGCTTGAGGCCCTCTCTCCACTCCTGCCTTCCACAGATGTTGTATGACATCATTGATAACATCACTGCAGCATCTGAAATGACATTGATAACAACACTGTGCATGGCAGGGGCTTGTGCCCTAAAGTAACTATAAATGAAGCTCAGGAAAAGAAGGTTTGGGACGCGAGCTCCCTCTCATTAAAAAGAAAGTGGCCCTGGGGATGGGCTCCCTGGTGCCTTAAAATGAGTCGGCGAGGGGGGCTGCACTCCCGCTTCCCAAAAATATTTGTTGCATTGACCCCCTAGGCACCGGCCTACTCCGGGCTAACCAATCCTTTTTTAATCAGATCTGCTGTACCGCTAAACAAAAAATGCTTTTGGCGGGGTATGAATACATCTGGCACCAAAGTTTGGGGCAGGAAAAGTTTAGGAGTGATTCGTCACGGGGTGTCTAGAAAAAAAGGGTGTCCAGCGAGCACAATTTAAAAAATGTAGCATTCTTATTAGCTGAGGGTTATTTTTCCATTAGGCTATCTCGGTTCCTTGGGAGTGTGGGTTCCTTGGGAGTAAGCTCTGTGATTGACTGGTTGCAACGAGAACAAAACGTTTGTGGAGGCAATGACTACACCAGAGGCTTAGTCCCCTGTCCTGAAAATATATGAAGAAACAATTCAAGAGGAGCCCGAAGGGTCGACTCTGGGTTTCCCTCCCTACCCGGGGCCCGTAGCGACCCCTGCCCAGCCACCTCACACCACGTGCAGAGTCACCAAATTCTTGTGCTAGAGTACATCCCTCATCATGGCCGCTGGATAAGAATATCAAGAAGTATCTGTAGGCGTCCGTACATCACAGGATATCCTTGAATTTTGAATAATTTCTGCCCTTCATTGGTCGACAGAAGGCTTCCTTCAGAGGTGGTTCAGAGGTATGGAAATTGTATCAACTTGAGGGTCGAACCTTCTACCTTCAAACACAGGGCAGGTGCATCCATATGTGAAAGGCAGGATCTCGCCTGTTATACAACAACTAGAATAATCAAAGCACTCACTGGGTAAGAATTCTTGATTAGCAGTAGCAGTCGCATTTCGGCGTAATTGCTTTTCTCAATGCTTAACCTGCTAAACATATGGCGCAAGAGATTTGGTTTGTTGATATTGTCCATCGGCTATCCTGATTGGTGATTTTTCAGCCAATGGAAAGGCTGCAAAGCTATGTTTTGGGTCCCCCCAGTGATGTCATTTGAGATGTCATCAGTGATGTCATCAGTGATGTCACTGACCATGTCGTGAGTGATGTAATATGTGGATTCATCAGCAGTGCATTGCGGGGGCGCGTGTTATAGTTAGCTGAACTAACTATAACAGGGGAATTTCAATGGTTTTGTATGAGGGAAATGTCCAGCTAACTATAACGCCCCTGAAACCTATGGTTTTTTCAGTGAATTTCTAAGGTTTTTTATATGCTAATTCCTAACTATAACATACCTGAAACCTATGTTTTTTATGTGAATTTCAAAGGTTTTTTAAATGCTAATTCCTATCTATAACTTATCTCTAAACCTATGATGTTTAATGATTTTCATAGGATTTCTAAATCTTTATATTTCAGTGTATCAATTCTTTTATTTAATTTTTATTATATTGTTTTTCACCATTTTTATAAGTTTTTTTTCACTTAATTCTGTTAAAAATAAAAAATATTATTTGTTTTTAATGAATTTTTTAAAGAAAATATTTGTAAATTCTTTTAAAACTATTTTTTATATATTTTTTTATGTTTTTTAAACTATATTTGTAATAGTTTGTTATTATTTTTTTTTACAAGCTTTTTTTGGATTCTCGCACCCTATGCGCACCTTTCTCGATCACTGCGTGGAACGTAGTCGCCATTTTACGATTGTGGTGTAGGATCCGCATATGGTATGTGTTGGGTATGTATTTTCGTGCGCGATTGCTAAGCGACCGGTACGCGACTCCAAGCCTATACGCGACATGTATGAAGTACATTACGCGACACCCACGCGCTTTCACATGACGTCATATATGTGCGCGACGCGGTGGATGCGCGAATTCCACTAAATTTTTTTATTTTTGAAATTATATATATAAGTATTTAATACACATATTAGGGCAAGACATTATCTAAGCTAATTATAAAAATAGTATACTTTTGGATTTAATAAACTTAAATTACTTTTTAATGCGATTTCACGAAGTCGCATTGGGTGCGTGCTGCCTATGCGCACGGTGCGCGGACCCCATGTGACCTGAAAAAAAGAGATTTGATTGGTTCATTACATTTCCCATTGTAACTATTGATGGACCCCACCCATTTCCATCATTTTTCTTTGAGCTTCTTTGGAGGAACATCTCACACCTTAGCACTAGAAGAAACTTTTTGGGGAAGATTTCCACAGCTGCAATTTTTCATTATCTGAAGACAATGGCTTCTGGACAGCAGCCACCATCAGATTCAGACCATTCGTCCGATGAGGGATTTGTTGTGGAACCTGCACGCCCAGAAAGATACACCTCTGTGGTGTGGATATTTTTTTCCTTCCCAGAAGGACAAAATAAAACAAATTCAACTAAAGTGACATGTAAAATATGTCAAAGAGTGCTGTCCAGAGGGGATTCATCGAAAAAATACTCTTGTAGGACTGCGAATATGAAAAAAACACCTGAAGACTCTGCATCCCGTGAACCTGGCCAAGGAGGAATGCAGAAGACTCCGAGAGCAGCCTCTGCCAGCAGTGGCAAGCACTTCTGCAGCATCACCATCGACCACTCACCCGGACATACGTCCAAAATATGGAAAACTGAAAATTGGTTGCATTAAATGCAACAAACTGCTCTGTTATGGCGAGCAGTCAATTGATCTTATCTGCCGAGCGCAGCAAAACCACAAGTGCGAAACTTGTGTTTATATCTTTTTGCAGAAGTTGACTGTTTTGTTCCTCCTGTTGTCTTTTCTCCTCTCCAAAAAAATAAAAAATAAAAAAAAAATAAAAAAAAATATTTTCAGAACTAATTTCTCTGTTTAAAAAAGAGCTATATTTGTATGATCGTGTGTGAAAGTTTGGTTGGATGTATGTGTAGTGTATAATTGACTGAAAGAATGTATTAGTAGTGTATGGTAAATATATAAGTGCAGGACTATAAGGAAGTGCTGCAGCGTGAGACTATAACCTCTTTAGCTGCAGTGTGCTGTGGTACTTACGAAGCACAGGGGTGTAACATATGTCCATAAATATGTTGCAATTCTGTGCTTCCCTCTCCACAGCTGCTTAAACTGCAGTCATGTGGTGACACAGGCACCCTTGCACCATGGTGCAAGGATGTCTGTGTCATGTGAAGATTGTTTTTGTGCAAAAAGGGACACCTTCCTGCACAAAAACAATCAGTGAAGGCATTTTTTCCTTCAATATATGCTGTGCATTGTAGCATATATTAAAAGTGAAAAAATGAAAACAAATCTCCTTGTTGTGCCTTGCTGCACCAATTGGAGGATGGTGCAGCATTCACATACATGTCCAGATTTATGATTTATGATAAATCTGGAGATGTATTTTCTTCTATGAGTGTTCTGTGCAAAGACGCACAGCAACACGTCAATGAGTACGAAAAAGTCCATAATTCAAACATATACCTTTCCTTGAGGCCAAATGGTATTTTTGCACTGTTTTTTATGTAAATTGTTCAATGGTAATCCTAATAAATTATAATAATAAATTCCTCAGAGAGTGAATTATCTTCCTAAAACTTTGGCTTTAAAAATATTAGGTAGGAATTTGGTAAATCACTAGGCAAACGTTGTTTGAAAACCAACTGGGCATCATTACAAAGTGTCCAGCCTTTGTCACAATTTAGATAGGCAGTGTAATGTCCAGATGTTGTGGAATGACCATCATGGAAAATTATTGCAATTGCTACAAAAGTCCTTCCTGATATTGATAGTTGTGTTGCTACAAATTGCTTTATTAAAGTATCCAATTATCTTCCATCAGCTGTACAACGTTGCATCATTAAAATTATATATTGTCCATATTTTTAAAAAAATATTGTGGATAACATTTCTGTTTTACCTTGGCTACACTCCATATTTTGATTTGCACCTTTAACTAATTTATTGAAAGACACTGATTTACAGTCCGGTAATGTTAAATATAGAAATCTTTCAGTGTCTACATTAGTGCTACATATTATCTATTTCTACACCTTCATTTTCAAAAATGGTAAGCATATACATTAAAAATTCCTGAGCATCTTGTTGGATATTTTGCGTAAATTGTGTAGAACCAGAACACACATCCAAAAGATTACGAACATCCGAAACAGTTTGTATTTTACTTGTATCTGTTGTCAATTTTTCATAAACAGAATGCAACAAGGAACAAAATCTTTTTTCCCGATTCTGCATAATTTGTTCTAGCAAACCTTCAAGATAAAAAACAACATTGACCACTACATTAGCATAGCAGTTGACACCTGAACTATTTTCCAACTGATAACCAACGATCTCTTCAATAGTGTCCTTTTTTTTTTTACTTGCAATCACAACATTATCTTGTTCTTTTTCCTTCTCTACACCTTCAGTACAGATATTCTCAACCCTTCTTTTTCGACCAACCACACGCTTTTCAAATACAGGATATTGACCTAAATTGGGAGCATACGCCCTTCTTAACCTACTATACTCTTTCACACAGTTTGCATCTGCCGTAACCTTTGTGTCATCAAAATCAATCAAAAGCAAACCAGATAATGTTCTGACTCGTGACAAAGCAACATATGCCATACCCTCTTTAAACACAGTAGATCCAATATTCACCAATGCACTGTCTACACTTAATCCTTGAGATTTATGAATAGTCACTGCGTATGCCAGAGAAAATGGAAATTGTTCCTACGGACATATAAATCTTTAACAAGCAAAAAACGAACTGAACAACGACCAATTTCTTTAACTTCTTCAATCTGCTCAAATTTAATTTTTAAAAATTCTATTCCTTCTTTTTTGGGATAATTAACAAAATCCACCACTTTACCCATTGCTCCATTAACTAAACATTTTTCTACATCCAAATTACGCCTTAAAATTACCCGACAGTTTACACATGCATATAGAGTCTTTTCTAAACCAGCCGTTTTAGATATCTTTTTTTCTAAAGAATCCAGTTTTGTTTTCAATTTTCCCGCCAAAATAATAGTGATTCCTTCATGCTCTATTTTATCGATGGCTTCCATTTTTATAATTTCTTAATTTTCCAGTTTCAATAGTTCTTCGTTGAATATAGAACAGTCGCGCAGTGTTGGCATTAAGCAGATCACTGATTTAATTTCTGCAATTTTCATGTACACTTTCTCAGGAACTACATCTTCATTTGGAAACAAATTGGAAAGTAATCGACTCTGCAAAGCTTGTTTGCCATGTTGTGTCAGAAGTCCAATTCTTATAACTTGAAGAATACTTCCATATTCAGCATCAATTGCCTGTCGCATATTTGTTGTCAGTTCTTTGTATTTAAATATGTCCAAATGTTCACGTTACCAACACTACCGAGAGACTTTCTGGTATCTTCATGCGCAAGTGTTTAAATACCGGTTGTCCTTTTACCGGAGTCAGTTGCAGTAGATCTCCAAAAACTATGACGTGTTTTCCTCCAAATAACACGTCATACTGTGTTTTAAGAATTTTCTGCATTCTTAAATGCACAAAGGCAAGCATCAAGTTTGAGACCATGCTTACCTCATCAATAATGAGAAGTTTCATTTTCTTCAGGACTCTTGAAACTTCACAACAAGCTTCTCCAGATAACTTGTGGTATTCCAATTTGTTCTCATGCTCTACTGTTAGCATTAGTAAACAATGTAAAGTAATTCCTTTAATGTTATGTGCTGCCAAACCAGTTGGAGCAGTGACAACACAAGACAAATGCGACTCAGTTGTTCTCTGCAGATAACTTGTAATTACTTTAATTAAGAAACTTTTTCCTGTTCCAGCTTGACCACTCACATACATTCGGATAGGTTGAAATGATGTACATGAGCACTCTTTCTTTTCATGAAGTAATCCATGGTCAATCTGTTCATTCACTTGTTGATATATTTGTTTCTGTTCAACATTTAGTTGTTCTTCCAAGTTTCCTAACTGCATTGCATCTTCTTGAGCTTGATGCATTGCTGTTTCCACCTCATTCATGGCAATTGCTGCTTCATTTTCAACAACTGGTTGTCCTAGTGGATCTTGACTCAGTGCAGCAGAACTTTGACTGTCTTGAGAACTGTATCTAGCAATCTCAGCTGCAATTGTAGCTTCTTGATCAATTTCATCATTCAACATTTTCCCATAATTTTCAAAAGCACTGCATTGTATGCTATCTTTACAAGCATTAAATGAATCTTCATAGCTCTGAAAATCTCCAAGTAATTCCTGTTCTGAACACCATGGTTTGAACATTTGCAAAAGGGCTAAATAGTAAAATTCCCTTTTATCAGCAGTGTCCCAACTCAGTTCCCTGTGATTAATTACATTTCCTTTCCTTTGTTTCAGCAAACATCCTTCGGAACCAATCACTGCATATTTTCCATCATTGATGTTTTCTGTAGTATTCCGTTTAAAAGTGTAGTTTTGCAGCAGTTCATAGAGACACATGTTCTCAAGATGGTAACTTCTGTTTGGGTAATATGTGTCCAACATATTCGTTTTCAAAATATCTGTACTTTCTGGTTCTTTTTCTGCTAAATATTCAATTTCTTGAACAGATTTCAGTACCCGATTTCGCATTGCTGCAAGACCTAGACTCACCCAAATGATTCTTCTATGTTTGGAGTATAGATTTGCAGATGATGACCGATCTGAGCATTCATATGCTCCAATTTCACGATGCGATAACATCTTCAAACTGGAACTGTATAATTTCTTTACTTAGAGTCTTCTCGTGAGAAATCTCTTCCCACATTTCTTTCAATTCCGTCTTTTCTGACTTAGTAATGTAGGACGTTACATATCGAGCAACAGCAATGGAATTGTCCGCAACATACTGAATATCCATGTTAGCGTTCCACATGGATAAAATAACTGGATTGTAGTCATTTATGTATTTTGACTCTTTGCTTCTTCTTAAGTTGTAGGTATTTTTCTGACACTTTCTTGTGATGGTATTTCGCATAGCTCACATAAAACTGTTCACTCTTTCTTTGGATGATACAGGACGTGGGAATCCAAAATGACATTTGGTATGGAACTCATCCTTAGACTTGTACTTTCGTCGACAGTATTTTCCACACCTATGGCGTTGGAATCGTAAGACTTGTTGTTTTAAGTTTTTATCTTCTCTGCTATTGGGTACAGCACATGTGGCATAATCTTCAATGAAAGACAAAACAGTATCATCTGAATCTGTTCCAAATTTAGGGGCGTCCTTAATACATAACAACATATGTATATGAGGAGCTCCTCTTGCTTGATACTCCTTTCTCCAAAAGAAATCCACAACTTCTCCAAGAGGAGGATTTTGTTTATTGCAGATGAAAGACATCATAGCTTCAAATCTATGATTGAAATATCTGCATACATTAACAGGATCCAAAGAGCCCAATTCTCCAGGTGTCTTGTATTCAATATTTTTTATATTGGAATTTGCCTCTTGAAGAAATTCAAGTAAATCATCCCAAGCATACTCAGCACAGCTTAGTGTAACAAACCATGTAGGAGTTCCTAAGTTCCATAGCATACATTTCAGTTCTCCATGACGACGGTACCAATATTCATTAGTCCCACGCTGACATGCAATCAGATTAATCAACTGAGATTCTAAATGATCATCTCTCTGATGCACTTTATCCATAAAATCCTTTTCAGTTACATTTTGCAGATGCATTCCAGTTTAAAATGATTTACTGCATATGAAAGTCCAAACAAGTCACTTTTAAACAGAAGATGAAACATATAAGGGATACATTGTCGAAATCTTGCATCTTCTGCATATAATCTTGTTGTCCGATATTCAGATGCAGGAATCTGCACAGGACGTTCATCATATCGTCCACCTTTTCCTGTTGGAAACAACTGCGGGAAACAACGAGCTTCCAAGCTCTCTTCCCATACACTCATGGGACTTCCTCTTGCTTTTTTCATTTGGAACAACTCAATCGTATTCCCCATCACCTGTTTGGAATGAAGTGGATGTACACTGTAATGTTCATAGATTTCTTCACATCTGGACATGTCCACTTAATGTTTCAATATCTTCTGCTAAATCTATGTCTTCTTCTCCTACAAACACATTTCTTTAGTACTCATTATTTTTTATCAGATACAATGAGGCCTTTTGCACTTTTCTAACATCCACTAACTCTTGCCAGATTTTCTTATTCTTAGTAGGAACACCATTAACTAGAATGACTAGTGGTTCGTTTTCTGCATGGTCTACACCAATAGTTTCAATGTTTTTCTTTAAATCTAACGGTAAATACAAAACTCTTCCTTTCAATCCTCTTTGTAACTCTGATGGAGGCAATTTACCTGTTTTATGCTCCATACGAACAATAGCCTGAAACGGGTGCACACATTGAATGAGAATAGACCCATATGTATTTAAATCTATCAGCTCTGAAGGAATAGCAACCAACTCTAGATTATTATGAACAGCTCTAGCAGGCATTTTATTCTCATCTAATTTATTATAACAATATTTGTAAATACGCTGCTCAGATCCCAAGTCAAAACAATCCTCTACCAAAAAATAAGTTGCAAATTCCTTCCACTTATCATTATTTTCTTTTTCACTTTTTAAATACAGATTGACACTCCTAGTCTGATTTTTATAGTTACTTCGCCGACAACAAATACAAGAAACATTTGGTCTTTCATCTGAAATTACCTTAAACTTTGTGATTTGATCTTCACAATTTTTTGTAATCATGGGTTCTACATTGTCTTCAACATTTTGTTCAACTAATGTGTCAGTTTCTGCACTCTCTTGCTGAGGACCAAAGTAACAAAACTCAATATCATCACAAACTTTCTTCACATCTGATACTGACCCACGCAAAAGAGCACTGTTCAACTCATTTAACTTTAGTGCTGGACTTTTTGCATAATACAATCTTCTCACTAACTTCCGCACTTGAGTATGATGTACTGCCAACATCCTGAAATGGTGAAAAACACTTTGACAAACTTTCCTGGAAAGACAAGCCAGAGAATGACCTTGCAAACCAGTATTCTTTCTCACTTTGCAAGGGTCTAGTCCTTGCAACACCTTGATCTTTTGTTTAACACTTTTTTTTACTATATGCTCATAGGAAACTACATCATTTATCAATAGATTCTTGTCGTACACTACAAATACTACTGCAATCCCAAGTGTACACAGGGTGTTTAGGACGTCAGCTATCACTTCTTCTGCATTTCTTTCAACCATTTTCTCTTTGTCAATTGGACAACCATTTCTAACCTCATAACCTCAACCACTGGTGTCAACTGCATGCAATAAATTATTGCTCTGTAAATAACTCTCTTCATTAAAGAAAGGCTCTGAACTTGAACTGTGTTTCCATTCTCCCAAAAAAACATCACAAACATTTGTTCTATTAATTACTCTTTTCCTCCTACTTTTGGCCTTCATTAAATGGATTGGTTTATCTAGTGATCGAATTCTGTTTAATACAAAAATAAATAGTTTCCTTTTTACTTCAAAAGCCTTTTCAACAATGCTTTCAATATGCTTCTTCTTTTTATAAAATAGAGCTCTCTTTTTATATTTCTTCGCATCTTTCAGCAAAATATATACTACTCTCTTGTAAACATTTTTTTGCGTATTTCCTTATACTGATTTTGCCTTCTTTTACCATACTTTGTCTCCTTTGACTGTCCATTTGCTTTTTTGCTTTTCCTATTATTTTGAATATTTTTTCTAGTTGAAGCATTCTCAGAGGTTTCAGCATTCTGTACATTCTGTCTGGTCCTACAAACATTTTTAATAAATTGCTTTGTGATCTTACCCGAAGATTTTTTCTTTTTAGCCACATTATGTTGTTCTTTAAATACTTGTGGTTGATATTTCTTCAAGTAAACATCCTTTCTCTATTCTTTTCTTTTACTTTTTTTTCCAGCATGATTTCTCTATTTTAATGGTGAAAAACAGTATCTGTAAAAAATAATCACAAATAAATGTATATTAATAACTTTATAATTTATACTTTTCTACTACTATACAAACACATTTTATATAAAAACTGACTAAGAAATTATAGCCCTGAAGCACAAGTGTGACGATGGTTAAAACACTACATGCATAGTGCATACTACTTTGAAACAGTTCCTGCCCTAAAGCCTGCCTCACTGAAAGACTACATGCTAACTGACTGAATGATTACAGTAATATAAGGAGAGACACTGAGTGAAATCACAGTTGTTTGAATTTTACTTCATTGAATAGATCACTACATGCCACTAAAAGACTCACTATGGGTTTGCAACAGCAGTCACAGTGTGTTTGCTGGAGGGTATGCATAGTAACTGTGGAAAAGTAGGCCTGATGCACAAGTGTAAAACTGGTTAGACCACTATATTCTTAGTGGATAGTTACTTCAAATAGTCCTTGTCAAAAGGCATGCTTCACTGCATGAGTACCTGAATACTGACTGAAACATTAGAGTAATGCAAGGATACCTGAATTAATCTTTTAAGGGTTTGGGTTTTTGTGCACTAAAGATTACTGCATGGTGCCAGATGAGTCACTAGAGGAGAGTAAGGGGATTGACAGGGTGTCTGCTGGAAGTGTATGTATACTGACTGGCGAATTGAAGGTGTGAAAGACAATTGTGTACGTGGTTAGAGGCCTACATGCATAGTGGATAGGCGTTTGAATCAATCCATGTGCTAAGGCCTGCCTCACTCCATTAGTACTTGGGTACTGACTGAATGTTTAGAGTATTGCAAAGAGAGTGCCTGCATGAATTTATAAGTGTTTGTTTTTTGGCACAGTTAATGGATTACTTCATGTTACTAAAAAATCACTGGAGAAGTGCAAAGGGAGTGACAGGGTGTTTGCAAGAACTGTATGGATACTGACTGGGATATTGATGGTGCGAAAGACATGTGTGTAGGTGGTTAGAGATCTACATGCATAGTGGATAGGCGTTTGAATCATTCCATGTGCTAAGGCCTGCCTCACTCCATTAGTACTTGGGTACTGACTGAATGTTTTGAGTATTGCAAGGAGAGTGCCTGGATGAATTTATAAGTATTTGTTTTTTGTTGCAGTAAATACATTACTACATGGTGCTGAATGAGTCACAGGAGAACTATAAGGGGAGTGACATGGTGTTTGCTGGAACTGTATGGATACTGACTGGGGAATTGAAGGTGTGAAAGACAAGTGTGTAGGTGGCTAGAGACCTGCATGCATAGTGGATAGACGTTTGAAACAGTCCATGGACTAACACCTGGATCACTGCATAACTACCTGGGTACTGACTGAATCATTAGAGTACTGCAAGGAGAGTGCCTGGGTGAATCTTTTTACGTTTTTGGGTTTTGGCGCAGTGAATAGATTAGTACATAGTGCCAAATGCGTCAGTGGAGGTGTGCAATTGGAGTGACAGGGTGTTTATTGGAGTTTATAGATATTGACTGGGAAATTGAAGGTCTGAAAGACAATTGTGTTGGTGGTTAGAGGCCTCCATGCATAGTGGAAACACGTTTGAATCAATCCATGTGCTAAGGCCTGCCTCACTCCATTAGTACTTGGGTACTGACTGAATGATTAGAGTATTGCAAGAAGAGTGCCTGGGTGAATTTATAAGTGATTCGGTTTTGGCGCAGTGAATGGATTACTACATGGTGCTGAATAAGTCACTGGAAGAGTGCAAGGGGAGTGACAGGGTGTTTGCTGGAAGTACATGGATACTGACTGGGGGGTTCAAGCTGTTAAAGACAAGTGTATAGTAGGTTAGAAGCCTGCATGCATACTGGATAGACATTTGAAGCAGTCCATGTGGTAATGCATGGTTCACTGCATGAGTACCTGGGTACTGACTGAATCATTAGACTATTGCTAGGAGACTGCCTGGGTGAAACTTTTAAGTTTTTCGGTTTTGGCGCAGTGAATAGATTAGTACATTGTACTGGATCAGTCACTGGAGGAGTGCAAGATGAGTGACAGGGTGTTTATTGAAGTATATAGATACTGACTATTTAATTTATGAAGTGAAAGACAAGTGTGTAGGTGACTAGAGGCCTGCATGTATAGTGGATAGACGTTTAAACAGTCCATGAGCTAAGACCTCGGACACTGCATGATTACCTGGGTACTGACGGAATCATTACAGTACTGCAAGGAGAGTGCCTGGGTTAATCTTTTTAAGTTTTTGTGTTTTGGTGCAGTGAATAGATTACTACATAGTGCCAGATGAGTCACTAGAGGTGTGCAAGTGGACTGAAAGAGTGTTTACTGGAGTTTATACATACTGCTGGGAAATTGAAGGTCTGAAAGACAATTGTGTAGGTGGTTAGAGGCCTCCATGCATAGTGAATACACATTTGAATCAATCCATGTGCTAAGGCCTGCCTAACTCCATTACTACTTGCATATTAACTAAATGTATACAGTATTGCACGATGAGTTCCTGGGTGAATTTATAAGTGTTGTGGTTTTGGCGCAGTAAATGGATTACTACATGATGCTGAATGAGTCACTAAAAGAGTGTAAGAGGAGTGACAGGGTGTTTGTAGGAACTGTATGAATACTGTCTGGGGTATTGAAGATGTGAAAGACAAATGTGTAGGTGGTTAGAGGACTTCATGCATAGTGGATTTGCATTTGAATCAATCCATGTGCTAAAGCCTGCCTCACTCTATTACTACTTGGATATTAACTAAATGTGATTTTAGACAAGCAACACTATCTCTTGGAGTTTACCAAAACTCATTCACTACTCTGGAAGGGGTAAGGGGACTGCACACAATCTACATATTTCAGTACTGCACTTTAGTGTCAAAGCCTGACTCGTTTTATGAATGCATAAGCAATGACTGGCTTCTAATGCTACTAAAACCTGACAACATGACAGGTTTTAAAACAGTTATCTGCCAGCAAATATACAATGTTACCAAGTGCTTCTCTCACAATGGTTACCCAAATGCACACACACATCCCCTCACAACTAAATAACTCACCTTTCAAGTTGTTTTGTAGATTAAGAAGTATGTCAGTCACACACCAGAATTTCTTATACAGAATCTCTGCACTGTGCACCTGTCAGCAAATCCAAAGAATGGCAAAGTTTCCCTCTCATTTTGCACACATATACATGTAAACATCAAATCACATTCATTCCCACATTAATTCAAAAGCTAACACACATTTCTATTGGTTAAACAATTGAACCCTTTCCAAATGACATAAATTTGAACCCTACCCCCAATCTACCTTCTGCCTGTTACCATAGAAACAGTTCATGGAACACTGAACTGAGCACACAGGTCACAAGTTCAGCACACAATGTTGCTAATCAAAACAGCAAGTGTGTTTGACTTTTCAGCATATAAGCTTATCATATATAATGTTCCTTTCAATACGTTTTTGTTAACCAATAAGAATCATGTGTTTAAAAAACAGAAACATGCACCCTAGTTTTCAGTGTAGAAGGTTGTCAAACAACCAATGATTTATTTTCTTTTTTCAAAACTGCATCATAGCCACCATTTTAGAAAAATCTTACTTTTCAAACTGCCATTTCATTTACAGAGACGATCTGAGTGCATCCAGACCTCCCTTCAAGATGCTTAGAGTGTGGATTGTGGGACACAGCTATATTTTCTGGAGCCAAAGGTAAGCAGAAAACAAAGGCATTCACAAAGACCTAGGTTTTCCAAATGTAGACATTAAATGGATTGGACAGATAGGGTTAAAGTGGCACCAATTGATGCCATTGGTAAAATCCTTTATGCATCTCCAACACCCTGACCTCATAATAGTGCACTGTGGTGGCAATGACCTAGGCACTTTGACTGGGGTAGGTCTGGAAATGCTTATGAAGGACACCTTTGCAGAATTGGTTTCACTTTTTCCCAAAACTGCATTTATGTATTCTAACATATGCCAAAGGCAGAAATGGAACTGGTCCAATCATTTTTGTCCACATATTGAGAAAGCTAGGAAACATGTGAATAAATCTGTTTCTGCTTTTCTCCGAGACTATAGAATGGGGTCCATTTACAATAACAATCTGCACTTTCATATGCAAGAGATGTATAGGAGAGATGGAGTACACTTTACTGATGAAGGAAACAGAGTCTTCCTCAACAACTTTGGACTCTGTATAGGTACTTACTTATAAGTACCAAAAACTCTCAATTAACACAACGGCTCTTTTTAGAGCCACTCAAGAACAAAACACTCAAGTTTGATGTTTATCTCCAAAACAGTTCTGTTTTTTTCTTTGGAGTCGCGCACCCAACGCGAAAGGAACCACGCACCCTACGCGAGAGAAATCGTGCACCCAACGCGATAGGATGCGCGACTCCTAATTTTACCGTAAAAAAGAAAGTAGCCCCTATCACTAATTATTATTATCCCCGGGGACCCCATCCCCCGGGGCTTATAAAAAACGTTGGGGACCGTGGGGGGGAGCCCCAACGCCCCCACGGTCCCAGGCAGCTCCCCGCGTCCTTCGGGAGCTGGCAATGCTTTTCCACATGGGGAGCTGCTGACATGCAGCTAGCCGTGTGGAAAAGCACTATGGTTTGGATTTTGAAAGAGAGAGCAGGTTTCCCTGCTCTCTCTTCCAAAATCCAAACAAATTTTGCTATGGGAGGGCAGGAGACTCCCGCCCTCTATAGCAAACAACAATGTCCTGGGGCTGGGCACCCCAGGACACTGTAGGAGCCGGCCCTGGGGGGTGGCGGTCCCCAGGGCCCTCGAGGGCTCCAGGAGGGGGGCCACGCAGCCCCCCTCCCTCAATAAATAAATCCCCGGGGGATGGTGGTCCCCAGGGCTTGGGGGGGTTGTTCATCCCCCCCACCCTATTTATTTTCTAGCCCCGGGGGTACCCCCCAATAATTTTTTACGCATTTTGCCCCCGGGATTTGGCACCCCGGGGGTTATTTGTTAAGGAAGCGCGAAAACCCACGCTTCATTTTTTTTTTTATGGCCTGGTCTGCGCACCCTGCGCGCATTTTGCCATTTAAAAAAAAAAAGGGGCCCTGGGAGTCCTTCTGGGACCCCCTAAGCAACTCTAGAGGGTCAGAGTATTTCTACCCTGCCCCCTTTATATCTTTCACACACTTTTTTCCCTTACTTCTTCAGCCTCACTTCTACCGAGGCACAAAATGGCTGCCAACAGTTCATGGTTTCGAATGTTGACAGACACTAAACAGCCAATTAACATTCAGCGCGTGATTGGGAGAGTGTGCGCACGGTTCGCAGAGGGTGCGCTCAGGGTGCGCATAGGGTGCGCGGATGATCCGAGGCCATAGATATATATGTACTACTGAACGGATTTACACCATTTAAGCAAAAGGCACGAGTCTGAACTGAGGACTAGCTTTTTGCCAAATTTGGTGTAATTCCGTTCAGCAGTTCGGGCTGTAGCTGCATCAAATGGTCCTATGGGAAATTGCATGGGGAAAACGTGTGTTTTGGGACCCCCCTTTTTTCTCGGCCCCCGCTTGACGAATCACCCCGGAACTTTCAGGATACAAGCGGAGGGTGCGCTCAGGGTGCGCATAGGGTGCGCGGATGATGCGAGGCCATAGATATATATGTACTTTTAACTCTAATTTTCTCAGGAACTACTGAACGGATTTACACCATTTAAGCAAAAGGCACGAGTCTGAACTGAGAACTAGCTTTTTGCCAAATTTGGTGTAATTCCGTTCAGCAGTTCGGGCTGTAGCTGCATCAAATGGTCCTATGGGAAATTGCATGGGGAAAACGTGTGTTTTGGGACCCCCCTTTTTTCTCGGCCCCCGCTAGACGAATCCCCCCGAAACTTTCAGGATAGAAGCGGACTGGAGCTGGCCAAAAGTTTGGAAAATTTTGCGAAGATTCGTCAACCGGCGCCAGACTTATTGGGAATAGAATGTTGCGGATTACCTATTGAAAATAGGTCCTAACTATAACTACCTACTGGCGACCACCAGTAGGTGATATATATATATATATATATATATATATATATATATAGATTACCTACTGGCGGTCGCCAGTAGGTAGTTATAGTTAGGACCACGTTTCCATAGGAAATCCGCAACATTCTATTTTGAATAACTTTTGCGCCGGTCAACGAATCCTTGCGAATTTTTCAAAATAGGTGGGGCGCTACGCTCCGCTTCTACCCTGAAAGTCTCGGGGGGATTCATCAAGCGGGGGCTGAGATAAAAGGGGGGTCCCAAAACGCGTTTTTCCCATGCATTTTTCCATAGGACCTTTAGACACAGCTACAGCCCGAACGGCTGAACAGAATTACTTGAAATTTGGCAGAGAGGTAGTCCTCAGGTCAAGGAAGTGCCTTTTGTAGGTTTGGTGTAAATCTGTTCAGTAGATTCTGAGAAAATAGCCTTTAAATCAATATATATATCTGAGCCAGCTTACGGTGCGCTTACGGTGCGCTTACCGTACGCGTACGGTGACGTGCGCGAGCGCGATTCTGATTGGCTGTTAGATCTTAGTAACCATTCGAATCAGTCGAAACCAGGAAGCGGCGGCCGCCATTTTCTCTCTCGCACTCAGAGTGTGGATTACAAAACAAAGGGCAAAAACATGTAAAGGAGCTGTTTAGCCAGCTCCAAAGCACCTAGCCATATAGAGGGAGTCCCCAAAGATCCCCCAATGCCAAAAACGGAATTTTTATTTTTTCGTTAATTTCGCCGATTACGCTTACAGTAAGCGTACGGTAAAAAATTATTGAAAAAAAAAAATTATCCACACCCTCCCCACCCCGTGTGTAAATGGTGCCCCACGGGCACCATTTGTGCATGGCTTATAAAGAGTTAAAAAAAATAAAATTTAACCTTTCACAACGAAGCGCATCATATGTCCTCCATGTGCGCACGGTGCGCGAAGCACATCGTGCGTACATGGCCCATCTAGCGTAACGTGGGCACGCGGTGCGCATAGCGCACCACGTGCCCACCGTGCGTGCACGGCACTAACTGTGTAAAGTGGGCGCGCGGTGCGCGGAGCGCGCACAGAACGAACTGCGTTAAGTGGGCGCGCACGCCACGAATGGCGTAAAGTAACTTAGCATTTAAAAAAACGTACAAATTCACTGAAAAAACCATAGGTTTCACACACGTTATAGTTAGGAATTAGCATTTAAAAAACCTTGCAAATTCACTGAAAAAACCATAGGTTTCACACATGTTATAGTTAGCGGAAATTTTACTGATAAAAAAACAATGAAATTCCCCCGTTATAGTTAGTGCAGGAAACTATAACTCACGCGACCGCAATCTTCTGCTGATGACATAGGTGTCTTTATGAAAAAAAAATATTTGTAATATATGTATAGCTAAAAATTTATGGAAGAAGACATGGGCAAATAAGTGTCTAAATACAGTATTAGCATCAGCAGAGGATTGCGGTCGCGTGAGTTATAGTTTCCTGCACTAACTATAACGGGGGAATTTCATTGGTTTTTTATCAGTAAAATTTCCGCTAACTATAACATGTGTGAAACCTATGGTTTTTTCAGTGATATATATATATGTATATATACATGTATATATATATTTTTGCAACCAAAGCCACACTTCACGGCTGAACTCAGCGGACGGGTGCCTCCTTTCATGCCTGTGGCTACACAACATAAAATTATCCACCAAAAACTTCACAAGAAGGAGCAGGCATACTCAGCAGGTTTGTATCCATTATTTATTAACTGCAGACACGTTTCGACAAGAAGTTGTCTTTCTCAATGCCTTGTTCCCATAATACCTTTCGGGTGCATGCTGATTGAATGAAAAACATCCACTGGAAAGATTTCACGATTAAAATAATTGTTACATGAGAGTAAGGGTGTACTCATATTAACAACAACTGTTTGAACATTCATGGACCAAGGCTTTTAGAAAGACAACTTCTTGTCGAAACGCGTCTGCAGCAAATAAATAATGGATACAAACGTGCTGAGTGCTCCTGCTCCTTCTTCTGAGTATATGTTGCATTTTGCAAGGGTTGGCACCTCTCCAGTCATTGATGCTAGGCTTTTTCTGCCACTTGTAGCACAAGTACTACAGGAGAAGGCGATCTTTGAATTGCTTTAGAATCATTCAAATATGCCAGATGAGTGTGCATAGTATGTAATTTTTTAATACTTTTAAAAACTTCCAAAAATGACTGCCCATGCATCACCAAAAAGCATGATTGCATATGCACGGATATAAATCTTTAGGGCCCGATTCACAGAACTAACTTAAGACAAAATCCTAAACTTACTATGGTATTCACAGAAGTCACTTACTCATTTTGGTATTCACAGAAGGGACTTACTCATTTCGGTATTCACAGAAGTTAGGAGTCCTAACTTTAGGACTCCTAAATGCATTCTGTCAATACCGAAAGTCTTAAAATTAGGATTTTTCTCTGTTTAGTAGTAGTATAGTTAGGACTCCTAACTTTAGGACTCCTAAATGCCTTCGGTGAATACCGAAAGTCTTAAAATTAGGATTTTTCTCAATTTAGTAGTAGTAAAGTTAGGACTCCTAACTTTAGGACTCCTAAATGCCTTCTGTGAATACCGAAAGCCTTAAAATTAGGATTTTTCTCAGTTTAGTAGTAGTATAGTTAGGACTTCTAACGTTAGGACTCCTAAATGCCTTCTGTGAATACCAGAAGTCTTAAAATTAGTTTTTTTCTCAATTTAGTAGTAGTAAAGTTAGGACTCCTAACTTTAGGACTCCTAAATGCCTTCTGTGAATACCGAAAGCCTTAAAATTAGGATTTTTCTCCGTTTAGTAGTAGTAAAGTTAGGAGTCCTAACTTTAGGACTCCCAAACTGAGAAAAATCCTAATTTTAAGACTTTCGGTATTCACAGAAGGCATTTAGGAGTCTTAAAGTTAGGACTCCTAACTTCTGTGAATACCGAATTGAGTAAGTGTCTTCTGTGAATACCAAAATGAGTAAGTGCCTTCTGTGAATACCAAAATGGTAGCAAGTTTAGGATTTTTTCTTAAGTTAGTTCTGTGAATCGGGCCCTTAAAGACTTATTTTTTCATTGTCTAATCTTCCAGTGTTTAGCAATTAGGCACTCTAAACTGAGCGATTTAACAGCTGTTTTCAGCTTCAATACATACTGCTTGAAGCAGTAACAACTTTTAATGCTACTTTTTTGCAATTCACCACCCATATACATGTCCTCAGTATAAGAAACAACTAAGTACACTTTACTACTACCCTAACAGCACATTGTACAACTTTTGAATTCTGACATCTCCTGCTATCAGCCCCTCAGTTCTGACCGCTATGATTTCATATTTTTATCTAGTGAAAGCTCTCCTTACCATGTCAGCGCTAACATGCCCTAATATCACCCACCCCAATTAGAATCTAGGAACCAACGACCTTGTTATACAATGCGGTGCATTTTCCTTGTTAGTGCTGGCCACACCTTTCACAAGGTGCGCTTGGCTCTAACAAGTAGAGTGTATCGTATTAGATTGAATGCGCTGCCCTGCAGGCAGCCGTGAAGTCGTGCTGAGGGAGCGCATTCAAGTGAAATACATAGCAGATTTGAAGCAGCCACTCTGTGTTTCACTGTGCAGGTGGTACCCCACCTGCACTTTTAAGAGGTGTGAGAGATCCTGTTGAACACGGGTGCAGTGAGTGACTACAGTCGCCTGCAAGGGGATGTCTATGGGGCCCATAGTCCATAGGGAGTCCATATGACCCCCTTCATGCCCTCCGGAGGTCTGCCCTCAGGGGCGCACTTACAGTGCACCACCTTTTAGATGACACACTGTCAGCACACGTCCTGACAGCTCCTTTACCTTTGCGCCCAAATCTATAATATGGCGCAGAGGTAAATAGATTCTCTTATTTAATGGGGCCACACCCCATGCAAATGAGGGAATGCCCTCTGATGATAGTGCTGCATGTGCGCCAGTGCTATCTGTATTACAGAAGGGGCTGCACAAGGGTCTGCGGCCCCTTCTGTAATACCAAACTGCCTCAGGCGCGCAAAGAAAATGTGCTGCATTACGTTGCATAAGATTTGCCTTTTCTTGCTACATAATGTAATCTACTATGCCTCATAATTTGGTGCTGCCCTGCAGGCATAATTCCCGTGGCTATGACCATTACCCATACAGTTATCAATATAGGTCTTGTGTAGGGCTCCCTCCAGTACTACAGAACAGGAGCATGATAATATCACATTATTTTACATGGCTGCATGGCGATCCTGTATTGTTTATGTCAGTTTCTAAATGTCATAACTCACTTCTTTGACTTAGCAGCAGTTGAGAAAAAAAACTTGTTAACCACTGTTGCTACGTCATTAAGGCCCTCCATGCCAGGCTGACAGGACTCTTTAAAAGCCTGTCAGCACAGTGATGGTTGTCTGCTTTGGCATAAAGCACATCTGTAGGGGGGGAAGGAAGGCATGGAAGAGGAGGGGAGTTGATTAGGGATTGCCAGTAAACTTATTTTTATTAAATTTGAGACAGGGAGGAGAGGCTGTGCTATGTTTTGCTCCCCCATCACTGTGTAGCAGTTGAAAGTGGGGCATATGATTTTGGAGGTCATATATAGATGGGTAAAAAGTGAATTACAGGGATGATTTTCAACGCAGGATTCTGAATGACATAAACAACTCAAGCTTTGCTCTTCTTATTTATTTGATGTCACTCAGAACTCCTCGGTGAAGAACATCCCCGTAATTCACTGTTACCCATATATAATTCTGTGTTGTTTCTGCATGGAAATAAACTTGCAGCCGTGAATGATAAGTGTTTATAATCATCCCGAAACTCTGCAGTTAAAATGAAAGAATGTTCATATAAAAGTTAGATTAATATAGCATAGCACCTTGAACACCCTGGAAATGTGTAAAAACAATACGTATTTTACAATTTTAGCTGCTAATTAGAATATTTAGCTACACTTCAATCAGCATGCAAGATTAAGAAAGAGAGTTATTATCTGTATTACCTGGTGATGCTGTCCTGGCTGTTGCTCTACCATTCTGACGGCGAGCATTCGGTTTCACTGGTTTACCTTCTTGTGGGAAGTCTTCATATACTAGAACCAAACAAATGACATTAGTATATTAAAGAAAGTAAATTATGCCACCATTGTGCTGAAATGTGTAGGTCTGGAATAAATATAATGGGGCTTATTTACAAGCCCCTTGCGCCTCCCGTGCGTCAGTTTTAACATGGAAAAAGTGACTTCCAGGCAGCGCAAGGGGCTTGTAAATAGGCCCCAATGTCTGCAATTTCAGGTATTGTGTGATTAGCTGTAAAAATACACATACATTAATTTAAAACCAGTTAGGTTAGAGTGTAGATCGTAGGCAGTTTTAGTAAAACAGGTCAATGGTTATTGCAAAACTGTGAGACATAATTTACAGTATCATGCTTTTTATATTAAGCCTTAAAATACTGATGTCACCATTACAAAAAATAAATCAGTGTGACGCTAAGATGAATATGAAAGAGTAATGCCTCTTTAGACACTGGTTCAACCCATTCAATATGGAGTAGTTAAAAGTTGTCACTTAACCTGATAGTTCTCTATTGGCTTTACATGCGTTTCCATGGCGTTCATACCACATACAGAACACAGAGGCCACGGGTCAGCTACAGTCTCAAGATATGAGGGAGACTGCATGGCATTTACCTTGTAAAGTACAGTGGAAAACTTTGCCTTTTGAATTGAGGACTTGAGAGTCTTTGATAGCCCCTCTGGGTTACTTTTACCTTCTCACTAATAATGTGGGCATGCCATGTCCATTGGGTAAAGTTAACTTAAGACATGACTCTAAACCCTAAAAGATGATTGCAGATAATAGGAATCAAGCACGGAAGAGAGGTAACGTGAACAAAGTGGGCAACAAGGAGCTCAATAATCTTGTCCAATAGAGTAAGTATTCAGTCACGCCCGGATACATTGTATATAGTGTGTCGTATTGAAGCATTTATATAGTGTCATAACAATGGCAATTCATGTGAATCAATTAAATGAAATACACTATTTGTTGGTAAATAAAAAAACATTACAGTTGTGGACTAAATATTGATAAATCAAAGCTCAAAAATAACTCAAGGATGATCAATGGGAGGAATTCAGTACAACTAGTAAACATAATTGAAAGTTTTCAAGGCACTGATTATAGCCTGCCTTAGGTAGGTAGAAGAATGAATACATAACTGTGTAATGCCTGAACTTTCCATATCTCCTTCTGTCTCCTACTCTTGAAAACTGAAGTGTACTTATTGTATTCCTTTGTGGAACATTGGAGCCATTGGTATAAAGCTACCAAAATATGACTTGTGTGACTGGTCTAGTGGCATTAGTATCTTTGTAATAAGAAAATTAGTGAGTTGCACCATTGTCAAGGTTTTTTTAAATATTAAATGGTTTGCTGGCAAACCAAATAAAGAAATAGCTAAGGGATATGTGTTAACTTGCATAGGATGAAAAGACCCTGGTGCAGTAGCCATGTGCCTTTTGCTTGCCATTTCATCATGCTGACAGACTCCGCATGGCTGCTTCTAGATGTGGACTGTGTCATACATTTTTCACTGGACTTTAGGGATTGATCTGCCAAAGGATTCTACCAAAACTGGACTACTGTCCAATGGCTAGGTCATGACACTGGTCATGACACAACCAATGGCGGATGACAGATTTGCCATCGTTATGGCATACAGAACTACCTTCTGAATCACCATTGTAGGATCTCTATAGTGTATCATGCCTGAGACCCATCATTCCCAGAGTGTGAGTGTATGTGTGGGGGGAAGGAGGTGCAGGGAGTGGTAGCCAGAGGTGTAGGTCGGAAATATTGAAAAAAAGTATTGAATGGACAATATTGTGACTAGAATATTGAGGGAGAAACTATCAACAGGTAATTTTGTACTCTATAGATTTCCTATACCTAACTCTACACATACTTACTTTGGTTATAAATATATATATATATTCACTGAAAAAAGCATAGGTTTCAGGGGCGTTATAGTTAGCTGGACATTTCCCTCGTACAAAACCCTAGAAATTCCCCGTTATAGTTAGTTCAGCTAACTATAACTCGCGACCCCGCAATGCACTGCTGATGACGTCACATATTACATCACTCATGACATGGTCAGTGACATCACTCATGACATCACTGATGACATCTGAAATGACATCACTGATGACATCACTGATGATGTCATCCATGTGATAAATTAGTGCATCTTCTCACACCCTTTGATATACTCAATCAAAATTTCAGACGTCCATTCTCAAAACCATAGATACTCCAATACCAATAACTACATACCCACTCATTGACTCTTAGATCTACACACACATCCACTCACTCACCTGTACAGTCACTCATACTTCAGTCACTCAGTACAGGACTATCATATGCATTTATACACCTACATAGACACTCACACACCACCAATAATCCATAGAGGTACTCTCACACCTAGTCAGTCATGAAAATAATTAATCACACTCCCATTTACTCACCTATGCAGTTATACACACACAAGTTCACTTACTCATAAAAATAGTACCACATTCTTACGCTCTTATACAATCACTGATACAAGCACACACTCATCCATACAGCCACTCTAACAATCACACACTCTCACATATACCCACTTATATACTCTTACACACATATATACTGCCTTTCACATATGTAGTTACTCACACATGTACCACTGAGAAATACATTCAATCACTAACACACCCATACATACACTCACCCAACCATACACTCCATCACAGATGCACTCTTAAAACCATGCACCCATAGAATCACCCACTCACACATGTATGCACAGAGTCACACACAGCCTACGCACACAAACACTCAGGCACCCATACAGATACTCAGACAACCAATCAATAAACCATATAGACACTCATATAGCTATTCACAAAACCATGCAGCCGCTTATACACCAACAGACAGACAGATACAGACATTCACACAGTTTAGTCACCTGTCTGGAGTAAGATACGTTTAATGACTCACTTATAGAGTCAGTCACGCACCTACTAAATCATCCATTCACACACTTATACACCCACTCATTCTTCCATAGCTTTTTCCCTATATATATATTAAACATATTTAAAATTTACAGAAACACACACTCACTGGATGAAGTCATCAGTGATGTCATCAGTGATGTCATTTCAGATGTAATCAGTGATGTCATCAGTGATGTCACTGACCATGTCATGAGTGATGTAATATGTGACGTCATCAGCAGTGCATTGCGGGGGCGCGAGTTATAGTTAGCTGAACTAACTATAACGGGGAATTTCTAGGGTTTTGTACGAGGGAAATGTCCAGCTAACTATAACGCCCCTGAAACCTATGGTTTTTTCAGTGAATTTCTAAGGTTTTTTAAATGCCAATACCTAACTATAACGCCCCTGAAACCTATGTTTTTTTCAGTGAATTTCAAAGGTTTTTTAAATGCTAATTCCTAACTATATCAGGCCTGAAACCTATGGTTTTTTCAGTGAATTTCATAGGTTTTGTAAATGACAATTTTTAATGTATTAATTGTTATACTGATTTTTTTATACTGATTTACTATATATTTTAAACTATTTATTTTTAGATATAATTACATTTTACATTACAATACAAAATATACTTTCTCAGAATGAATTACTTTAGTTTAAATACTTGGCATATAGGTAACAGACTTTTAAGTACAGTAGTTACAGTTGTTGCAATGGGAAACACAATTTTAAACACAAAGCAACATTGAGCTCAATGTGAATTTCTAGTGAAATGCAATTAGTTACTTTATGGATTACTTTTCTAACCACAGGACTGGATCCTAGATTCAGTCCTTGGACATCTCCTGTAAACAGTTGAGTAAAAGCGCTTTGGTTACAGTAGCTATTTTTAAGGAATATTATTGTATTTTAAAAGTTGACACTTAGAAATTTTTTCCCATAGAACCACCAATGTTATCCTATGGCAGAAAATTCACTTAGCAGGTAAGCAGTGTTATCATTACTTTTTCTTACTCAGTGGTGGATCCTGGATCCAGCACTGGCCAACCTCCTGTAAACAGTTAAAAGAATGTGTTTAAGTCATACAGACGATTTTTTAGGAATATTTTTAGTTTGTGAAAATAGACACTTAGAAACTTTTCTGGTGAAAACCACACAATGGATTCCTATGGAAGGAAATACAAGTTACTGCTAAGTTCGCTTAGAATTACTCTTCCGGGTCAGTGCTGGGCTAAAAGATGCAGCCCTGGGTTCTCTCCCGATAACAGGTGAGTAAATCGTAATTCGTAGTTCGGCTGATTTTAGAGGAATATTTGTACGTTTCAAAAATGGACACTGAAAATTTTCTGGTGAAAACCACACAATGGATTCCTATGGAAGGAAATACAAGTTACTGGTAAGTACGCTTAGAATTACTTTTCAGGGTCTGTGCTGGGCTAAAAGATGCAGCACTGGGTCCTCTTCTGATTACAGGTGAGTAAATCGGAATTCATAGTTCGGCTGATTTTAGAGGAATATTTCTACGTTTCAAAAATGGACACAGAAAATTTTCTGTTGAAAACCACACAATGGATTCCTATGGAAGGAAATACAATTTACTGGTAAGTACGCTTAGAATTACTTTTCAGGGTCAGTGCTGGGCTAAAAGATGCAGCCCTGGGTTCTCTCCTGGTAACAGGTGAGTAAATCGGAATTCGTAGTTCGGCTGATTTTAGAGGAATATTTGTACATTTCAAAAATGGACACTGAAAATTTTCTGGTGAAAACCACACAATTGATTCCTATGGAAGGAAATATAGGTTACTGGTAAGTACGCTTAGAATTACTCTTCAGGGTCAGTGCTGGGCTAAAAGATGCAGCCTTGGGTTCTCTCCTGATAACAGGTGAGTAGATCGGAATTCGTAGTTCGGCTGATTTTAGAGGAATATTTGTACGTTTCAAAATTGACACTTAGAAAATTTTCTGCTAAAAACTACACAATGGATTCCTATGAAGGGAAATACAAGTTACTGGTAAGTACGCATAGAATTACTTTTCAGGGTCAGTGCTGGGCTAAAAGATGCAGCACTGGGTTCTCTCCTGATTACAGGTGAGTAAATCGGAATTCGTAGTTCGGCTGATTTTAGAGGAATATTTGTACGTTTCAAAAATGGACACTTAGAAAATTTTCTGGTGAAAACCACTCAATGGATTCCTATGGAAGGAAATACAATTTACTGGTAAGTACGCTTAGAATTACTTTTCAGGGTCAGTGCTGGGCTAAAAGATGCAGCCCTGGGTTCTCTCCTGGTAACAGGTGAGTAAATCGGAATTCGTAGTTCGGCTGATTTTAGAGGAATATTTGTACATTTCAAAAATGGACACTGAAAATTTTCTGGTGAAAACCACACAATTGATTCCTATGGAAGGAAATATAGGTTACTGGTAAGTACGCTTAGAATTACTTTTCAGGGTCAGTGCTGGGCTAAAAGATGCAGCACTGGGTTCTCTCCGGATTACAGGTGAGTAAATCTGAATTCGTCGTTCGGCTGATTTTAGAGGAATATTTGTACGTTTCAAAAATGGACACTTAGGGCCCGATTCACAGAACTAACTTAAGACAAAATCCTAAACTTACTACCATTTTGGTATTCACAGAAGGCACTTACTCATTTTGGTATTCACAGAAGGCACTTACTCATTTCGGTATTCACAGAAGTTAGGAGTCCTAACTTTAGGACTCCTACATGCCTTCTGTGAATACCGAAAGTCTTAAAATTAGGATTTTTCTCAGTTTAGTAGTAGTATAGTTAGGACTCCTAACTTTAGGACTCCTAAATGCCTTCTGTGAATACCGAAAGTCTTAAAATTAGGATTTTTCTCAATTTAGTAGTCCTAAGTTTAGGACTCCTAACTTTAGGACTCCTAAATGCCTTCTGTGAATACCGAAAGCCTTAAAATTAGGATTTTTCTCAGTTTAGTAGTAGTATAGTTAGGACTCCTGACTTTAGGACTCCTAAATGCCTTCTGTGAATACCGAAAGTCTTAAAATTAGGATTTTTCTCAATTTAGTAGTCCTAAGTTTAGACTTAGGACTACTAAATTGAGAAAAATCCTAATTTTAAGGCTTTCGGTATTCACAGAAGGCATTTAGGAGTCCTAAAGTCAGGAGTCCTAACTATACTACTACTAAACTGAGAAAAATCCTAATTTTAAGACTTTCGGTATTCACAGAAGGCATTTAGGAGTCCTAAAGTTAGGACTCCTAACTTCTGTGAATACCGAAATGAGTAAGTGCCTTCTGTGAATACCAAAATGAGTAAGTGCCTTCTGTGAATACCAAAATGGTAGTAAGTTTAGGATTTTGTCTTAAGTTAGTTCTGTGAATCGGGCCCATAGAAACTTTTCTGCTGAAAACCACACAATGGATTCCTATGGAAGGAAATACAAGTTACTGGTAAGTACGCTTAGAATTACTTTTCAGGGTCAGTACTGAGGTAAAAGATGCAGCACTGGGTTCTCTCCTGATTACAGGTGAGTAAATCGGAATTCGTAGTTCGGCTGATTTTAGAGGAATATTTGTACGTTTCAAAAATGGACACTGAAAATTTTCTGGTGAAAACCACACAATGGATTCCTATGGAAGGAAATACAAGTTACTGGTAAGTATGCTTAGAATTACTTTTCAGGGTCAGTGCTGGGCTAAAAGATGCAGCCCTGGGTTCTCTCCTGATAACAGGTGAGTAAATCGGAATTCGTAGTTCGGCTGATTTTAGAGGAATATTTGTACATTTCAAAAATGGACACTGAAAATTTTCTGGTGAAAACCACACAATTGATTCCTATGGAAGGAAATATAGGTTACTGGTAAGTACGCTTAGAATTACTTTTCAGGGTCAGTGCTGGGCTAAAAGATGCAGCACTGGGTTCTCTCCGGATTACAGGTGAGTAAATCTGAATTCGTCGTTCGGCTGATTTTAGAGGAATATTTGTACGTTTCAAAAATGGACACTTAGGGCCCGATTCACAGAACTAACTTAAGACAAAATCCTAAACTTACTACCATTTTGGTATTCACAGAAGGCACTTACTCATTTTGGTATTCACAGAAGGCACTTACTCATTTCGGTATTCACAGAAGTTAGGAGTCCTAACTTTAGGACTCCTACATGCCTTCTGTGAATACCGAAAGTCTTAAAATTAGGATTTTTCTCAGTTTAGTAGTAGTATAGTTAGGACTCCTAACTTTAGGACTCCTAAATGCCTTCTGTGAATACCGAAAGTCTTAAAATTAGGATTTTTCTCAATTTAGTAGTCCTAAGTTTAGGACTCCTAACTTTAGGACTCCTAAATGCCTTCTGTGAATACCGAAAGCCTTAAAATTAGGATTTGTCTCAGTTTAGTAGTAGTATAGTTAGGACTCCTGACTTTAGGACTCCTAAATGCCTTCTGTGAATACCGAAAGTCTTAAAATTAGGATTTTTCTCAATTTAGTAGTCCTAAGTTTAGATTTAGGACTACTAAATTGAGAAAAATCCTAATTTTAAGGCTTTCGGTATTCACAGAAGGCATTTAGGAGTCCTAAAGTCAGGAGTCCTAACTATACTACTACTAAACTGAGAAAAATCCTAATTTTAAGACTTTCGGTATTCACAGAAGGCATTTAGGAGTCCTAAAGTTAGGACTCCTAACTTCTGTGAATACCGAAATGAGTAAGTGCCTTCTGTGAATACCAAAATGAGTAAGTGCCTTCTGTGAATACCAAAATGGTAGTAAGTTTAGGATTTTGTCTTAAGTTAGTTCTGTGAATCGGGCCCATAGAAACTTTTCTGCTGAAAACCACACAATGGATTCCTATGGAAGGAAATACAAGTTACTGGTAAGTACGCTTAGAATTACTTTTCAGGGTCAGTGCTGAGGTAAAAGATGCAGCACTGGGTTCTCTCCTGATTACAGGTGAGTAAATCGGAATTCGTAGTTCGGCTGATTTTAGAGGAATATTTGTACGTTTCAAAAATGGACACTGAAAATTTTCTGGTGAAAACCACACAATGGATTCCTATGGAAGGAAATACAAGTTACTGGTAAGTACGCTTAGAATTACTTTTCAGGGTCAGTGCTGGGCTAAAAGATGCAGCCCTGGGTTCTCTCCTGATAACAGGTGAGTAAATCGGAATTCGTAGTTCGGCTGATTTTAGAGGAATATTTGTATATTTCAAAAATGGACACTGAAAATTTTCTGGTGAAAACCACACAATTGATTCCTATGGAAAGAAATACAGGTTACTGGTAAGTACGCTTAGAATTACTTTTCAGGGTCAGTGCTGGGCTAAAAGATGCAGCACTGGGTTCTCTCCTGATTACAGGTGAGTAAATCAGAATTCGTAATTTGTAATTCGGCTGATTTTAGAGGAATATTTGTACGTTTCAAAAATGGACACATAACATTTTCTGGTGAAAACCACACAATGGATTCCTATGGAAGGAAATACAAGTTACTGGTAAGTACGCTTAGAATTACTTTTCAGGGTCAGCGCTGGGCTAAAAGATGCAGCACTGGGTCCTCTCCTGATTACAGGTGAGTAAATCTGAATTTGTCGTTCGGCTGATTTTAGAGGAATATTTGTACGTTTCAAAAATGGACACTTAGAAACTTTTCTGCTGAAAACCACACAATGGATTCCTATGGAAGGAAATACAAGTTACTGGTAAGTACGCTTAGAATTACTTTTCAGGGTCAGTGCTGAGGTAAAAGATGCAGCACTGGGTTCTCTCCTGATTACAGGTGAGTAAATCGGAATTCGTAGTTCGGCTGATTTTAGAGGAATATTTGTACGTTTCAAAAATGGACACTGAAAATTTTCTGGTGAAAACCACACAATGGATTCCTATGGAAGGAAATACAAGTTACTGGTAAGTACGCTTAGAATTACTCTTCAGGGTCAGTGCTGGGCTAAAAGATGCAGCCCTGGGTTCTCTCCTGATAACAGGTGAGTAGATCGGAATTCGTAGTTCGGCTGATTTTAGAGGAATATTTGTACGTTTCAAAATTGACACTTAGAAATTTTTCTGCTGAAAACCACACAATGGATTCCTATGGAAGGAAATACAAGTTACTGGTAAGTACGCTTAGAATTACTTTTCAGGGTCAGTGCTGGGCTAAAAGATGCAGCACTGGGTTCTCTCCTGATTACAGGTCAGTAAATCGGAATTCGTAGTTCGGCTGATTTTAGAGGAATATTTGTACGTTTCAAAAATGGACACTTAGAAAATTTTCTGGTGAAAACCACTCAATGGATTCCTATGGAAGGAAATACAAGTTACTGGTAAGTACGCTTAGAATTACTTTTCAGGGTTAGCGCTGGGCTAAAAGATGCAGCACTGGGTCCTCTCATGATTACAGGTGAGTAAATCTGAATTCTTCGTTCGGCTGATTTTAGAGGAATATTTGTACGTTTCAAAAATGGACACTTAGAAACTTTTCTGCTGAAAACCACACAATGGATTCCTATGGAAGGAAATACAAGTTACTGGTAAGTACGCTTAGAATCATTTTTCAGGGTCAGTGCTGGGCTAAAAGATGCAGCACTGGGTTCTCTCCTGATTACAGGTGAGTAAATCGGAATTCGTAGTTCGGCTGATTTTAGAGTAATATTTGTACGTTTCAAAAATGGACACTGGAGCTGCGTTGCAGAGAGGTGTAAAAAGGGGTGTGGCCTCATTACACCTCTCTGCAACGCAGCCCCCTGGCGCATACTGGAGGTTCCTGGTGGGCTAGTTGGCCGCCAGGGACCCCCAGTATTCAAGGGGAATTAGTTCCCCCTCTGCAAACGCGCCAGGGGGGCATGTTTGCTGAGTGGTGTAAGGAGGGGCGTGGCCTCCGGCCCGATCCCTATCTTTTCTGCCAGCATTGCTTTTTGACATGGGGAGCAGCTAACATGCTGCTCCCCATGTGGAAAAGCAATCAGCTTTGCTTCATTGAAGCGAGAGCAGGTTTCCCTGCTCTCGCTTCAATGAAGCAAAGCAGTTTGCAGTGACAGGGTGGGACCCGCCCTGTCATTGCAAACAGCAGTGTCCCAGGGGTGGGCACCCCCGGACACTGCAGGAGCCGGTCCTGGGGGGTGGCAGTCCCCAGGGCCATCATTGGCTCCAGGAGGGGGGCTGCGTGGCCCCCCTCCCACACGGACAAGTTGCCCGGGGGTGGCGGTCCCCGGGGCTGGGGGGCCTGAGAGCCCCGCCAACGCAAATACTTTCAAGCCCGGGGGTGGCGGTCCCCGGGGCTGGGGGGGCTACAAGCCCCCCCACCCATTTTCTATAAGCCCCGGGGGGTGGTGGTCCCCAGGACTGGGGGGGGCCGTGAGCCCCCCCATATAGTATCTCTGAGCCCCGGGGGTGGCGGTCCCCGGGGCAGTGTGGAGGGGATTGGGACCCCCCACAGTTTTTTATTTCTGCCCACAGGATTTGGCCCCCCCTGGGGGCCAATTACCAAAGAAGCGCGGGAGCCCCGCGCTTCTTTTTTTTGTATTTTCGGCCGAAATTCACGCTGGGTGCGCGAATCTCGCCAATACTTTTTTTTCAAAAAACATACTTTTTTTGGCACTGGGGGTCCTTGTGGGACCCCCTGAGCAGGCCTAGGGGGTCAGGGTGTTTCTACCCTGCCCCCTTGTCGCGTTTTGTGCCTTTGTTTTTGTGCTTTCCCGTGCCTCGGTTCTACCGAGGGACAAGATGGCTGCCAACACTTCCTGATTCAGAGTGTTGGCAGCCAATTAGCATTCAGCTCGTGCTCGGGAGGGTTCGGGGAGGGTGCGGGGAGGATCCGCGGATCCTCCCCGGCCATAGATATCACTAACTTTTAACTCTAATTTTCTCAGGAACTACCGAATGGATTTACACCATTTAAGCAAAAGGCACAAGTCTGAACTGAGGACTACCACCTTGCCAAATTTGGTGTAATTCCGTTCAGCAGTTCGGGCTGTAGCTGCGACAACAGGTCCTATGGGATATTGCATGGGGAAAACGTGTTTTGGGACCTCCCTTTTTTCTCGGCCCTCGCTTGACGAATCACCATGAAACTTTCAGGGTAGGAGCGGAGCGGAGCGGAGCTGGCCAAAAGTTTGGAAAATTTCGCTAAGATTCATAAACCGGCGCCAAAGATATTCCCAATAGAATATTGCGGATTTCCTATGGAAAATAGGTCCTAACTATAACTATCTACTGGCGACCGCCAGTAAAAAAAAAAAAAAAAAAATATATATATATATATATATATATATATATATAGGAAATCTCAAAATTCTATTTTGAATAACTTTGGCGCCGGTTGACGAATCCTCGCGAAATTTTCAAAACTAATGGGGCACTCCGTTCAGCTCCTACCCTAAAAGTCTCGGGGGGATTTGTCAAGCGGGGGCCGAGAAAAAGGGGGGGTCCCAAAACGCGTTTTCCCCATGCATTTTCCCATAGGCCCTTTAGACACAACTACAGCCCGTACGGCTGAACAGAATTACTTGAAATTTGGCAGAGAGGTAGCCATAAGGTCAAGGAAGTGCATTTAAAAGCATATCAATATCATATCATATCAATATCTATACGCGCGCACCGTGCGCGCACTGAGCAAGCCCAGTGCGTGCACCCTGCCGTGCGCGAGCATAATTTTGATTGGTTGTTAGATGTCAGTAAACATTCGAATCGGTCGAAATCAGGAAGTGTCGGCCGCCATTTTGTCTGTCGCACTGAAAAGGAAAGGTGGAGACCATGAATAGGGGGCAGGGTAGGGAGTTCTTGACCCCCTAGCCATTGTAAGGGGGTCACAGTAGGACCACGAAGGGCAAAAAAAATAGATTTTAATTTTTTTTTAAAACATTGCGAGGTGCACGCACTCAGCGTGCACCCCAAAAAAAACATTAAAAAAAATAGAATTAAAAATCACGTTTAAGTGTTTAGATATTAGGTGGCTCTAAAAAGAGCCCTTGTGTTTATTGAGTGTTTTTCGGTACCTACAAGTAAGTACTGATGCAGAGTCTAAAGTTCAAGAGGAAGACTCTGTTCCCTTCATCATTGAAATGCACACCGTCTCCTCTATAAATGTCTTGCGTGTTGTAACGCAAGTTGTTGTGGTATATAGAACCCATACCATAGTCTCTGAGGAAAGCAGAAACAGACTTATTGACGTGCTTTCTTGCTTTGTCAATCTGCGGACAAAATTGGTTGGACCAGTTCCACTTTTGCCTTTGGCATATATTAGAATATACAAAGGCAGTTTGTGGAAAAAGTGACATCAATTGCAGAAAGGTGTCCTTAATAAGCATTTCCAGACCTACCCCAGTTAAAGTGCCTAGGTCATTTCCACCACAGTGCACAATAATAAGGTTAGGCTGTGGGAGATGTAGAAAGGTTTTCACCAAAGGCATTAATTGGTGCCACTTTAACCCTCTCTGACCAATCCATTTAATGTCTACATTTGGCAAAGCAAGGTCTTTGAAAATACCTCTTTTTTCTGCATACTTTTCACTCCAGAAGACATAGCTATGACCTACAATCCACGCTGTAAAAATCTTCCAAGGAGAACAGGATGCACTCAGGAGGTGTTTTTCAGTAGAATGGCAATATGAAAAGAAAGACAGTTGAAAAATGGAGGCATACATACTTTTTTTTAATAAAAAGAACTCATTGGCTGATTCAAACCATTTTACAGTTAAAACTAGGCTGTATGTTTAAATTTTTAGAAGCATGTTTTGGATTGGTACAGAAAAATGTGTTCTCACTGAGCATTACTTTGGATTTGCTGTTAGGTTTGAAAAGTCAAGCACTCTTGCTCTTTGGATTTGAAACATTGTGTGCTGAACTTCTGACCTCTCTGCTCACACCTGTGTTCCATGAGCTGTTGCTATGGTAGCAGGCAGAAGTCATGTTGGGGGAAGGGATGATTTGGAAAGGGGTTAAAAGTTGCAACCAATAGAAATGTGTGATTCCATTTGAAAAAATGTGGGAAGGACTATGATTTTACATTAACATGTATATGTGGGAAAAAAGAGAGGGAAAAATTGCCATTTACTGGTTGTGGAGAGAGGAGAGAGGTGTACAGCTCTGAGATTCTGGCTCTGATAATCTGCTGTTTGAGTGCCACATTTCTTTCTCAACTAATTAATTTTAATGGTGAGTTATGAGTTTGAGAGGGGAAGTATGTGGTGTATTTTGATATAAATAATAGAATTGTCATTCTTGTTTTAAAGTTGTGTTTTACATTTTGTGATTTAGGAGAAATGTAACTGTCTTGAACTAGTAAGATATTATGGAGTATGTTTTCACTGTAAGTTAAGGTGTAGTGGTATCACTGAGGAATACTGTTTTGTGCCTAGAATCACATCATGAGTGTGTCTGCACACAGGATTTGTTGTCAGAGATTTAATTTGCGTTGCTGTTGTTCGGTTAGCCTTGCACTCGCAGAAAAGCGGCAGTTTGTTTGCTTAAAGTGTGATGGTTAGCATTCAGCAGAAATTAGTTACTCACAAAAAAGAGGCAAATGGAAACACATTTGAAAATTGCATGGTACATTTTCCTACCACTTTAAAAGTGGTGTTTTACATTTTATGTTAAGGAAGATATTTAAGTGCCTTGAACATGTTAGATATTATGGAGTATGTCATCACTATAAGTTAAGGTGTACTGCTATCACCCAGGAATACTGTTTTCTGCCTAGAATCACACCATGACACAGTGTGCACACAGGAATTGTTATCAGAGATTTAATTGGTGTTGGTCTTGCTCTATTACCCTTGCACTTGTAGGAAAGGGGCAGCTTGTTTTGTTCAAATGTATTGGTTAGTACTCAGCTATCGTTTTCTGCCTAGAATCACAGCATGAGTCTGTGTGGACAGAGGAATTGTTGTCAGAGATTTTATTTGTGTTGCTATTGTTCTGTGAAACTTGCACTTTCAGGAAAGGGCCAGCTTGTTTTGTTCAAATGTGATGGTTAGCACTCAGCAGAAATCACTATCTCACAAATGAGAGGCAAATGTTAACACATTAGAAATCAACAGGGTAGATTTTCCTTTCAATCTTGTAATCTGTGAGGTAGTTCCTACATGTAAAAAACTCTAATTGACCTTTACCAAAGATGTACTCTTAGACACATACCTGCAGTCTTCATGCACTTGTAAAAGTCTCCATGCAGATTTCTCTTGCAACTGACAATACACAGTCACCAGAAACACACTGTTTGCACACATTCAGCAGCTTCTCCTATACTCCTATGCATAATACTCAGCTCTGTGTTGTACTTCAGATAGCAGTGTGTAACGCAAACACATTCAACGTCATCAAGGCTCATTTCATTTGCTCTACTCTAATCACTCACCCTGTAACACATGTTGATGGTCTCAAGTAGCTGTTAGGACATGTGCTCTTTTTTGCCTCTCTAAAATATAAGGGAAATGTGTCAGGCTGTCTCAGTAACTATCACTAGCTCCATCCACAGTACTAAATGTGCTTTCAAATTGCCAAAGGAAATATCGTTTTCTGCCTAGAATCACAGCATGAGTCTGTGTGGATACAGGAATTGTTGTCAGAGATTTTATTTGTGTTGCTGTTGTTCTGTAAAACTTGCACTTTCAGGAAAGGGCCAGCTTGTTTTGTTCAAATGTGATGGTTAGCACTCAGCTATCGTTTTCTGCCTCTGTGTGGACAGAGGAATTGTTGACAGAGATTTTATTTGTGTTGCTGTTGTTCTGTAAAACTTGTACTTTCAGGAAAGGGCCAGCTTCTTTTGTTAAAATGTGATGGTTAGCACTCAGCAGAAATCACTATCAAAAAAATGAGAGGCAAATGGTAACACATTTCAAATCAACAGGGTAGATTGCCCATCCACTCCTGCAATGGGTGAGGTAGTTCCTACATGTAAAAAACTCTAATTGACCTTTACCAAAGATGTACTCTTACACACATATCTGCAGTCTTCATGCACTTGTAAAAGTCTCCATGCAGATTTATCTTGCAACTGACAATACACAGTCACCAGAAACACACTGTTTGCACACATGCAGCAGCTTCTCCTATACTCCCATGCATAATACTCAGCTCTGTGTTGTATTTCAGATAGCAGTGTGTAACGCAAACACATTCAACGTCATCAAGGCTCATTTCCTTTGCTCTACTCTAATCACTCACCCTGTAACACATGCTGATGGTCTCAAGTAGCTATTAGGACATGTGCTCTTTTTTTCCTCTCTAAAATATAAGGGAAATGTGTCAGGCTGTCTCAGTAATTATCACTTGCTCCATCCACAGTACTAGATGTGCTTTCAAATTGCCAAATGAAATATCGTTTTCTGCCTAGAATCACAGCATGAGTCTGTGTGGACAGAGGAATTGTTGTCAGAGATTTTATTTGTGTTGCTGTTGTTCTGTAAAACTTGCACTTTCAGGAAAGGGCCAGCTTGTTTTGTTCAAATGTGATGGTTAGCACTCAGCAGAAATCACTATCTCACAAATGAGAGGCAAATGTTAACACATTAGAAATCAACAGGGTAGATTTTCCTTTCAATCTTGTAATCTGTGAGGTAGTTCCTACATGTAAAAAACTCTAATTGACCTTTACCAAAGATGTACTCTTACACACATATCTGCAGTCTTCATGCACTTGTAAAAGTCTCCATGCAGATTTCTCTTGCAACTGACAATACACAGTCACCAGAAACACACTGTTTGCACACATTCAGCAGCTTCTCCTATACTCCTATGCATAATACTCAGCTCTGTGTTGTACTTCAGATAGCAGTGTGTAACGCAAACACATTCAACGTCATCAAGGCTCATTTAATTTGCTCTACTCTAATCACTCACCCTGTAACACATGCTGATGGTCTCAGGTAGCTGTTAGGACATGTGCTCTTTTTTGCCTCTCTAAAATATAAGGGAAATGTGTCAGGCTGTCTCTGTAACTATCAGTTGCTCCATCCACAGTACTAAATGTGCTTTCAAATTGCCAAAGGAAATATCGTTTTCTGCCTAGAATCACTGCATGAGTCTGTGTGGACACAGAAATTGTTGTCAGAGATTTTATTTGTGTTGCTGTTGTTCTGTAAAACTTGCACTTTCAGGAAAGGGACAGCTTTTTTTGTTCAAATATGATGGTTAGCACTCAGCCATAATTTTCTGCCTAGAATCACAGCATGAGTCTGTGTGGACAGAGGAATTGTTGACAGAGATTTTATTTGTGTTGCTGTTGTTCTGTAAAACTTGTACTTTCAGGAAAGGGCCAGCTTCTTTTGTTAAAATGTGATGGTTAGCACTCAGCAGAAATCACTATCAGAAAAATGAGAGGCAAATGGTAACACATTTCAAATCAACAGGGTAGATTGTCCATCCACTCCTGCAATGGGTGAGGTAGTTCCTACATGTAAAAAACTCTAATTGACCTTCACCAAAGATGTACTCTTACACACATATCTGCAGTCTTCATGCACTTGTAAAAGTCTCCATGCAGATTTCTCTTGCAACTGACAATACACAGTCACCAGAAACACACTGTTTGCACACATGCAGCAGCTTCTCCTATACTCCCATGCATAATACTCAGCTCTGTGTTGTATTTCAGATAGCAGTGTGTAACGCAAACACATTCAACGTCATCAAGGCTCATTTCCTTTGCTCTACTCTAATCATTCACCCTGTAACACATGCTGATGGTCTCAAGTAGCTATTAGGACATGTGCTCTTTTTTGCCTCTAAAATATAAGGGAAATGTGTCAGGCTGTCACAGTAATTATCATTTGCTCCTCAACAGAAGTAAATGTGCTTTCAAATTGCCAAATGAAATATCGTTTTCTGCCTAGAATCACAGCATGAGTCTGTGTGGATAGAGGAATTGTTGTCAGAGATTTTATTTGTGTTGCTGTTGTTCTGTAAAACTTGCACTTTCAGGAAAGGGCCAGCTTGTTTTGTTCAAATGTGATGGTTAGCACTCAGCAGAAATCACTATCTCACAAATGAGAGGCAAATGTTAACACATTAGAAATCAACAGGGTAGATTTTCCTTTCAATCTTGTAATCTGTGAGGTAGTTCCTACATGTAAAAAACTCTAATTGACCTTTACCAAATATGTACTCTTACACACATATCTGCAGTCTTCATGCACTTGTAAAAGTCTCCATGCAGATCTCTCTTGCACCTGACAATACACAGTCTCCAGAAACACACTCTTTGCACACATGCAGCAGCTTCACCTACACTCCAGTGCATACTACTCAGCTCTGTGTTATGTTTCAGATAGCAGTGTATAATGCAAACACATTCAACGTTACCAAGGCTCATTTCCTTTGCTCTACTCTAATCACTCACCCTGTAACACATGCTGATTGTCTCAAGTAGCTATTAGGACATGTGCTCTTTTTTGCCTCTCTAAAATATAAGGGAAATGTGTCAGGCTGTCACAGTAATTATCATTTGCTCCTCAACAGAAGTAAATGTGCTTTCAAATTGCCAAGCAAATATCGATTTCTGCCTAGAATCACACCATGAGTTTGTGTGCACACAGGAATTATTGTCAGAGATTTAATTCATGTTTCTGTTGTTTTGTAAGACTTGGACTCGTAGGAAAGGATCAGCTCATGTTATAGGATTTGAAAAGTTGCAAAAAAAAATTGTAAAGAATTAAAATTACATAAAGGTATTTTTTTTTTGTTTTTTCCAGGTATTGCTGAGCAACACTGAAAAAATATAAAGATGCCTATAAAGTCAAGAAAGAGAAAAGAAAAGAAACAACAATTATATTTGAAGACGACTGGTACAAAAAAAATAGGAGGCGAAGCGTGTGTTGGAAAACAGAAAAAGTCTTCTGGTAAGCAAACTAAAGAATTTTTAAAAAATATCTTCATTAAAAAAAAATGATCGAAACATAAATTCAAACAGTGTTTCAAGTACAAAACAACAACAGAGTCGACAGCAAAAAGAAAATGCTAATGTGACTCAGAAGTAAGAAAGAGTAACGTAACACGGAAAATAGATTGTAAAAACATTCGACGAAAAATGTTTCAGAGAAGAGTGATGTTAAATTTGCTAAAGGATGTGAAAAAGTATAAGAAAAAAACAAAATTTTATAAGAAAAAGAAATTAATAGAAAACATTGTTACCAAGGCATTAGAAATAACAAAAAACTATTCATTTTAATTTTGAACAGGATGCATAGATTAGATAAATTAGTCAATGCAATGAAGTCACAAAGCAAAAGGAAAAGAGAAGTAAAAAAAAAATAACTTTTGTAAAGTGTTCTTAGGAGAATGGAAGCATAGTTCAAGTACTGAACCATTTTTTAATGAAGAGAGTTATCTTCAAAGTAATAGTTTGTTGCATGCAGTTGACACCAATGGAAGCGCATATGAAGTTAAGGATGGTTGTGTAATGGAAAAGGAGAAAATGGTTCCAAGAAATGAGGAAGAAGTGATGGCTGATGAGGTTATGGGTAGACGTCCTAAAGCCCCAGTGTACACTTGGAATTGTAGTAGTATTTGTACTGTGCGTCAGGAATCTATTGATAAATTACGTGACTTTCTAAGAGAATATAGTAAAAAGAGTGTTAAACAGAAAATTAAGGTGCTTCAAAGACTAGATCCATGCAGAGTGAGAGAGAATACTGGTTTGCAAGGTCATTCTCTGGCTTGTCTATCTAGGAAAGTGTGTCAAAGTGTTTTTCACCATTTTAGGATGCTCGCTGTTCATCATACTGAAATGAGAAAGTTTGTGAGAACATTGTATTTTGCTAAAAGTCCAGCACTAAAGTTGAATGAGTTGAATAATGCTCTGTTCCGTGGATCTGTATCAGATGTAGTGAAGGTTACTGATGAGATTCAGTTTTGTTACTTTGGTCCAGAACAAGAAAGTGCAGAAAACGACACAGTTATTGAGGAAAATGTAGAAGAGAATGTAGAACTTACTGTTAGTAAAAATTTTGATGATGAAATGACAAAATTTGCTATCATCTCTAATGAAAGACCAACTATTACTTGTATATGTTGCCGGAGAAGCCATTATAAAATTCAAACAAGGAATGTTGATCTGTATAAAAAAAGTGAAAATGAAGATAATTATAAGTGGAAAGATTTTGCAACATATATATTTCTGGAAAATTGTTTTGAATTGGGTGAAGATCAGCGTATTTGTAAATACTGTTATAACAAGTTAGAAGAAAATAGAATGCCAGCAAGAGCTGTACATAATAAATTAGAATTGGTTGAAATTCCTCCAGAGCTGTCGGATTTAAATACGTATGAGTCTAGACTTATTCAATGTGTCCATCCGTTTCAGACCATAGTGCGTATGGAGCCAAAAACTGGTAAATTACCACCTTCAGATTTACAAAGAGGTTTAAAAGGAAGAGTTGTGTATTTGCCATTGAATTTGAAAAAAAATATGGAAACAATTGATGCAAATGCTTTGGAAACTGAACCATTAGTTATTCTGGTTAATGGTGTACCTACAAAGAATAAGAAAATTTGGCAGGAGCTGGTGGATGTACGAAAAGTACAAAGAGCAAATTTGTATTTGAAAAAAAATAATAAATGGTATGAAGCCATTTATATGGATGAAGATGAAGAAGAAATACTAGAAGACACAGGAATACCAACCGGGCAAATTGAAAAAGTGGATAAGTCAAAAGAAGAAGAAATTTATGAACATTTCAGCATACATCCTCTTCATTCTAAAGAAGTTATGGGAAACGCTATTGATCTGTTTCAGATGAAGAAAGCAAAAGGAACTCCTGTGAGTGTATGGGAGGAGAGCTTGGAAGCTCGTTGTTTTCCCCAACTGTTTCCTACAGGAGAAGGTGGACGATATGATGAACGTCCAGTACAGATTCCTGCTTCGGAGTATCGGACTACAAGATTATATGCAGAAGATCCAAGATTTTGTCAAAGTATTCCTTATTTGTTCCATCTTTTATTTGAAAGTGACTTGTCTGCACTATCTTATGCAGTAAATCACATTTTAAAAACTGGAGTACATCTACATAATGTGTCTGCAAAGGATTTTATGAACAAAGTGCAACAGCGAGATGATCATTTGGAATCTCAATTGATCAATCTGATGGCTTGTCAGCGTGGAACTAATGAATATTGGTACCGACGCCATGGAGAATTGAAGTGTATGTTACGGAATTTAGGAACTCCTACATGGTTCCTTACCCTGAGCTGTGCTGAGTACGCTCGGGATGATTTACTGGCTTTTCTGCGAGAGGCAAATTCAAACATTGAAAACATCCAATACAAGACAGCAGGAGAATTGTGCTCATTAGATCCGGTTAATGTTTGCAGATATTTCAATCACAAATTTGAGGCTATGATGTCCTTCATCTGCAATAAAAAAAATCCACCTCTTGGGGAAGTTGTGGATTTCTTTTGGAGAAAAGAGTACCAAGCACGAGGCGCTCCAAATATTCATATGCTGTTGTGGATCAAGGATGCCCCAAAATTTGGAACAGATGCTGATGAAGCAGTTTTATCTTTCATTGAAGGATATGCAACATGTGCTATACCTAAAAGCACAGAAGAGTAAAACTTAAAAGAGAAAGTTTTACGTTTCCAAAGTCATCGGTGTGGAAAATGTCGATTTGGATTTCCACTACCTGTTTTTTCAAAAGGAAGAGTAAACAGTTTTATGTCAGCTGTGCGACATACTATTACAAGAAAATCGCCTAAGAATACCTACAACCGGGGGAGGAGCCTAGCGCGCAACCAAGATGGCCGCGTAGGCTTGTGGCTCCCGAGGGCCTCCGCAACCTCCCACATCTATCCCGTCATAATCCTGTTTTTTTCGATGGGCTTCTGTTCATGATCTTGCGCTAAGGTGCCACTCGTTTTCCAAATCGAAATTGGACTCCGGGAACCGGTATTGTGGCGATCTGAAGTTTGCGGCCTTCTCCGGCCTTGGTCCCGAACTCGAGTTGGTGAGGTGCCCGGGTGCGAAGTGAACATCAGCGGCATGCCAGGCTGGGCCTGCCCCGGACCCCGTGCTTTCACTTTCGGTTTCGAGTTGATCTGCGGAAACTGACGTCGGGACATTGGGTGAGCAGCGCCGAGGACGGAGTGCATAGCCTGATTCTTGATCTGTAAATGGGCCTTTTCGGTTGGTGGCCCGGATCTCCTGGCCTTCCTCCGGGTGCTGGAGGGTGCTGACCTTGGTGGTCGCTAACGATGACGACGAGAGTGGACGGCGATAAACTGAAACCCAAGTCTACCCGGAGGGGAGCCTACTCCCAGGCCAACAATATGGACCGCTATGCGCAGCCAAAGGGATCCCCTAGTGGATCACGTAAATCGCCTGAGCCGCCCAAGGAGGCCTCAGGCGCATCATCCGAATTGACTCTGCTGGATGTCATGGGGGCCATTGAGGAGATGAAGGCGACTGTGAACCAGCAATTTGATACCTTGGCTAATAAATTGGACTCGGTGTTGATTGATGTCACTTTGGTCAGAGCGGATCTGTCCAAAACTAATGACCGGGTCGACTCATTGACTCAAGCGGCGTCGAGCCTAACGGTAGATGTGGCCGCTTTGCAGATGACTGTGCGGAGGTTGCAGCTCGCCAGTGACCTGACTGATCGTCGCCTTGAGGACTCCGAAAGCAGGGCCAGGCGGAATAACGTCCGTATTATCGGGGTGCCCGAACGATCGGAGGAGTCTACTGTGGATTTTTTTGTAGAGGATCTAGTGGTGACTCATCTAGCACCCAAAGGGCTGAGCAAGTTCTTCGCTGTGGAACGGGCCCACAGGATTCCAGGGGGTGCGCCTAAGGTGGGTGCCCCCCCGCGGCATATCATTGCCCGACTTTTTAATTTTCGGGATAGAGACGCTATCCTTCAGGCCTCGAGGGTGGCTGGGCCAGTAAAATTTGAGAACTCTAATGTTAGCTTTTACCCAGACTTCACGCAAGCAGTTCAAAAGCAACGGATGGGATTCTCGGCCATCAAACGGCGCTTGAGAGACATGGAGTTGAAGTATGCGATGCTATTCCCGGCTAGGCTGCGGGTCGAGTTAGATGGTCGCTCACACTTCTTCGACCGCCCGGAGCCAGTGGGAGAGTGGCTGGATGCCCTACCCAGGAGTCGAGGTCGGGAAGGTCGGATGGCAGAGAGCGGAGAGGGTTTGATGGAGTAGGAATGGAACTGTGATCCTGGCGATGGACTGGACTGGTAACGTTTTGCACCTGTGGCTGCACTGGACTCCAGTTTGTAACTCTTTGCCCTGTGGTATTTGGAGGTTGCGGGGTCTTGCTGGGGCCCTTTCCTCCTTCTGGGGTTTTTCTTGTCCTTTCTGTAGTGAGTTTTATATTGGGGCGACAGGCACACTGCATGTTGGGGGGGCTGGTCGGGCTCACGCAGGGGTGCAGGGAGGGGGGAGTTCTGTTGGGCTTGATGGGGTGGGGTTGGGGTTTGTTTGTTTGTTTCACAAGGCGGGGTAATGTTTTCTGTTGTGCTATTATGACTGTGCTCTCCGGGAGGGGGATAGTTTGTGCTGGGAGGGATGGGGGGTAAGGGGTTGAGACTTCTTTCATGGAATGTGAATGGGCTGGGGGACAGGATAAAGCGGGGGGTAGTCCTGCAGTTCTTGAAACGTATTTCGCCTGACATTGTGTTTCTGCAGGAAACGCACCTCATAGGGAACTCTTTCCATGCCATGAACAGACGAGGATATCGCCTTCTGGCCCATTCTGGTTTCACCTCTGGCTCGAGGGGAGTGGGCATTTTAGTCAGGACCTCTCTCCCGTTGGTGGTGGATGAGGTGGTCCACGACGACAGAGGGCGCTACACTGCTCTGGTGGGGAGGTGGGAGGGTAAGTTGATTTCGCTGGTCACGGTTTACGTGCCGCCGGGCCTGCAGACGGTCACCTTTGCTGATTTGGGGCGCCTGCTACTTGGGCTTCCGGGGGGGGTTTTAGTCTTGGGGGGGGATTTTAACGTTGTGGTTTCTGGAGTTGAGGATCGACACCCCCCTAGGGACCTCCCTCGGGCCCAGAACTGGCTGGGGGGCTTTCTGGATACCCTAGGACTGATAGACTGCTGGCGGTTGAAACACCCTGGACAGGCGCAATATACCTTCCACTCCGGGGCCCACGGTAGTCTTTCGAGGCTTGACTATAAGCTAGTGCCTGCTGCCCAAGCTGGGATGATCGGGGAGGTGCGACACTTGGCACGCGGTATATCTGACCACTCCCCTCTTTTGCTACACCTAGATATCGCCTTGGGGGCGGAGGGGAGGGTGGCGCCGATCAACCCCTGGTACCTACGAAACCCCAAGATCCATGCAGACCTGGTCAAGTCCCTGGAACACTATTTTAATGACAATGTGGGGTCGGTGTCTTCCGCCATCTCCCTTTGGGAGGCCTTTTAGACGGTGCTCCGGGACCAGGCCCTGTCTCTCATTTCCCATACCAAAAAATGCGAGGCGCAGGAGGTTGTTCGGCTAGAAAATGAGATCACCGAGTTGGAGATTGATTTGGAGCAAGGTGTCACGGATGACAGACTGCATGTGCTGGAGCTTAAGCAGGCCGACTACAAGGCGCTGGTTACCGAATCTGCTAGGAGTATGAGCAGGGAGCAACAGGGGCGTTTGTACGATATGGGTGATAAGGCCGGGAAGTTGATTGCCTGGTTGGATAAGAAGGAGAGAGCGAGTCGAGTGGTGCCGGATGTTGAGAGGGTGGATGGTGTGCGTGTGACCGACCCCGGTGATATTGTTGATTGCTTTGCGGAGTATTTTCACGGGGTTTACTCTCCGGTCTCTGAGCGGTCGGAGGAAGACTCTCGACTGCTGCTTCGAGACATTGCTCTGCCATCTCTATCTGATGAGGATAAATTATTGATGGATGCGGCCCCATCGCCGGATGAGATTGCTTTGGCCATTCGCTCTATTGCCTCTGGTAAGGCCATGGGTCCTAATGGCCTTCCCATCGAATTATATAAGTTGCACCCAGATAAGATTGCGCCGTATCTCCGGGACATGTTCCTTGAGGCTCAGGCGGCGGGCTCCCTCCCCCCTGACCAACGTCTTGCTACTATTGTTGTTATCCATAAGGAAGGGAAGCCGCGGGATCGGTGTACTTCTTACAGGCCTATCTCTTTGTTAAATGCGGAGCCCAAAATCCTTGCCAAGGTACTGGCCAATCGCCTGATCCGGGTTGTTGGCGACCTGCTTTGAACCCGGCTTTTGAGATGGACAAATTGTTATTGCCAAGCGGGGATTATAATCGAGCACTATACTCGGGGTCCCTTGATGCGCGATTGACATGCCCGACGCGGGTCGCGGTGCAGGTGTGGCATGCGGCAAATGCGGCGATGGGGTGGAGGGATCGCTTGACTCGTGCAACGCCATTGTACGCTTCCCAGCGTTTGGGTTATCTGTGTACTACGAAAGGCTTTGAGAAATGGGATATGATTGGTATCAGCAAGGTAGGGGATCTCTGGACGAAAGGGAAATTTAAGACGTTCGACATGCTGAAAACTGAATATCAGTTGAACGATAGGGAATACTTTCGGTATGCTCAGGTTCATCATGCCTTGTGTTCCGTGTTCCCAGACGTGGCTGCTATTCCAGAGTCTTCCCCATTGGAAGACAGAGTATTGGATGGCTATGTGCCGGATAGCACCATTTCGCTGATTTATAAGAAGCTTATCAATGATCGAATGGGTTTGCTGACCTCATTGCGGGAGACATGGATTGCCGACGGTTTGGAACTTGATGACGAGGATTGGGTGTCAGCGGTGGCCTCCCCGAAAGAGGTGGCTATCCCGGCCCGCTTGCGTTTCGTCCAGCTTAAGATACTTCATAGAGTGTACGTCACGGGGCCTGGTTTGATGCGTATGGGGTATTCGGTGGATGGTCTGTGTAAGCGAGGCTGTGGACTACTGGGGACTTTCCTTCATATCCTGTGGGAGTGTCCGGAGGTGACTCGGTTTTGGTGTAGAGTGCATGCGGTGTTGGAAGAAGTCACGCATGTTGCCTTGTTGCCGGAGGCACGGAGATGTTTGCTGAATGTCTGGGAACCGACTGATTACAATGTGATGCAGACGCAGTGGGTGACCCTGGGCTATATGGTAGCGAAGCGTGACATTGCACAATTGTGGGGCTCCCAGAGGCCACCAACGATCTCAGCGTGGAAGGAACACATGGACTGGTGTATGTTCAGAGAGAAAACGGTATATGTGGCGAGAGGCAAGCCTGGGAAGTGGATTAAGGTATGGGCTCCCTGGAACTCCTATCGTGGAGGTATTTGCCCCGCCCCAAACGCGTGAGATGGATGCTGCTCTGTCTCCCTAGCCCGCGCATTCCTACATGCTCCTGCGACATGCGAATTTGGTCTCTTCTGCCTGGCCCCCCCCCTCTGTCTCCCCGGGTTTGTTTACTCCTTCGATGCGAGGAGCACATGTTACTGCCATTAACCCCCTCTGCCTTGTGGGTGTGATGTTTTTCGTTTTTTCAAAATATGAAACCTTTCTTTGCTTGTCTATGGACTGCGGCTGCGGCCGGCTGAGTTGATTAGCACTCCAGTAGCTCTTTTGTTGCTTTATCGATGTGAATGTTAAGCTGTGCCTAAGTCTACACTGTGCATTAGCGGCCGGCCTGTTGGTTGTAGGCCCATACTTGTATGTCTCTGAAACTGTAATAAAGGTTTTTAAAAAAAAAAAAAAAAGAATACCTACAACCGAAGAAGAAAAGAAGAGTCAAAATATATAAATGACTACAACCCAGTCATTTTATCCATGTGGAATGCTAACATGGATATACAGTATGTGGCTGACAATTCTATTGCTGTTGCTCGGTATGTCACGTCTTACATCACTAAATCTGAGAAAACGGAATTGAAAGAAATGTGGGAAGAGATTTCTCACGAGAAGACTGTCAGTAAGAAGCTATACAGTTTCAGTTTAAAGATGTTATCGCATCGAGAAATTGGATCCTACGAATGCTCAGATAGGTTATTATCTGCAAGCCTGTACTCGAAATCCAGAAGAATAATTTGGGTAAGTTTAGGCCTTGCAGGAATGCGTAATCGGGTACTGAAATCTATTCGAGAAATTGAGTATTTAGCAGAGTTCGAACCAGAAAGTAAAGACATTTTAGGAACAAACATGTTGGACACATATTACCCACAAAGAAGTCATCACCTTGAGAACATGTGTCTTTGTGAAGTGCTGCAGAACTTCATTTTTAAACGGAATGCCACAGAAGATATCAACAATGGAAAATATAAAGTCCGTGGTGAGGAGGGATGTTTGGTGAAGCAAACAAAAGGAAGTTTGATAAATCACTGGAAGCTGAGTTGTGACACTCCTGACAAAAAGGAATTTTACCACTTGGCACTTTTGCAGCTGTTTAAACCATGGCGTTCAGAGGACGAACTACTTGGAGAATTCCAGAGTTATGAAGATTCCTTCAGTGCTAGCAAAGACAGCATAGAATGCAGTACTTTCACAACTTATGTTCAAATGTTAAATGAAGAAATTGAACAAGAAGCAACAATTGCAGCTGAAGTAGCTAGAGACAGTTCTCAAGACAGTCAAAGTTCTGGGACATTCAGTCAAGATCCTCTAGGACAACCAATCGTAGAAAATGACGCAGCAATAGCCATGAATGAAGTGGAAACAGCTATGCATCAAGCTCAGGAAGAATTAGTAGACTTAACATATTTGGAGCAGCAACTGAATGAAGAACAAAAACAAATTTATGAAGAAGTCAGGAAAAAAATTGATCACGGATTACTACATGAAAAGAAAGAGTGCTCATGCACATCATTTGAACCAATCAGGATGTATGTGAGTGGACAAGCTGGAACTGGAAAAAGTTTCTTAATTAATGTAATTAGAAGCTACCTACAGAAGAAAATGGATTCCATTTTGTCTTGTGTTGTTACTGCTCCAACTGGCTTAGCAGCGTATAACATAAAAGGAGTTATCTTGCATCGTTTGCTAATGTTACCAGTAGAGCATGAGAACAAAATACAGTACCACAAACTAGCAGGAGAAGCATGCTTGGAAGTTTCAAGAGTATTGAAGAAATTGAAAGTACTCATTATTGATGAGGTAAGCATGGTATCAAACTTAATGCTTGCCTTTGTGCATTTAAGAATGCAGCAAATTCTGAAGACAGAGTATGACGTGTTATTTGGAGGAAAACACGTCATAGTTTTTGGGGATCTTTTGCAACTTACTCCAGTTAAAGGACAACCGGTATTCCATACTCTTACACATGAAGACACGAAAAAGTCGTTAGGAAGTATAGGCAATATAAATATTTGGACATATTTTGAGTATAAGGAAGTCATTACCAATATGAGGCAAGCCAATGATGAGGACTATGCAAGTATTCTGAAAGACATAAGAATTGGACTACTCACAGAACATGGCAGAAAAGCATTACAGAGTCGATTGCTGAGTAATTTGTTTACAACAGAAGAAATAGTTCCTGAGAAAATATACAAGAAAATTGCTGAAAAAAATACTGTAATCTGCTTAATGCCAACACTACATGAATGCTCTGTATTCAATCAAGAACTTTTGAAATTGGAAAATGAAGAGATCATAAAACTGGAAGCTTTGGATAAAATTCAACATGAACGAATAACTATTATATTGACAGGCAAATTGGCTACTAAATTGGATTCTCTGGAGAAAAACATTTCAAAAACAGCTCGTTTGGAAAAGAATCTTTATGTGTGTATGAACTGTAGAGTAATTTTAAGATGCAATTTGGATGTAGAAAAAGGTTTAGTGAATGGAGCTATGGGTAAAGTTGTGGGTTTTGTAAAGTACCAGAAAAAAGATGGAATTGAATTCTTAAAAATAAAATTTGATCAGATTGAAGAGGTTAAAGTGATTAGTCGTTGTTCAGTTCGTTTTTTGCTAGTGAAAGACTTATATGTACGTAGGAAGCAGTTTCCAATATCTCTAGCATATGCTGTAACTATTCACAAGTCTCAAGGATTAACTGCTGATAGTGCTTTTGTAAACATTGGGTCTACTGTGTTCAAAGAAGGTATGGCATATGTTGCTTAGTCACGCGTGAAAAAATTATCTGGTTTATTCATGATAGACTTTGATGACTCAAAAGTAAGTGCTGATGCAAACTGTGTAAAGGAGTATAATAGATTAAGAAACAGCTATGCTCCTCATTTAGGTCAGTATCCTGTGTTTGAAAAACGTGTTGTTTGTTGGAAAAGGAGATTTGAGAATATCTGTAATGAGGATGTACAGAAGAGAAAACAAAAAGACAGTGATGGGACTGCAAGCAAAAAGAAAAAGGACAGCGTGGAAGAGGTTGTTGGTTGTCATTTTGAAAATCGCTCTGGTGTCAACTGCTACGCAAATGTACTAAATCATGAAAAAAGATTCTGTTCTTTGCTGAGTCTCCTTTATGAGAAGCTGAGTAATGATAAAAATATAATAGAAAGTGCTTCTGATGTTAGAAATCTTTTAGATGTATGTTCTGGATGTACACAGTTTACACAAAATGTCCAGCAAGATGCACAGGAATTCTTGATGTATATCCTGATGGTACTGGAAGATGAAGGAGTAGAAGTAGAAAATTTGTTTGGTGTCTCTTATACATGGGAACATTGTTGTGATAACTGTATGAACACAAGCAGTAGTAATGTAGATTCTGAAAGGTTCATATATTTACCATTACCAGAAAGTAAAACAGTGACTTTTAGTAAATTAGTTAAAGATGCTAATCACAACATGGAATGTTCTAAATGTCAATCTGAAATGTTGTCAACGTTATTTTTAAAGAAATATGGACAGTATGTAATTTTAATGGTACAACGTTGTAGAGCTGATGGAACAAAATTGGAAACTTTACTAAAGAAGTTTGTTGGCAACCAATTATCCATATCTGGGAAAACTTTTGTTAGAGTTGGAATAATTTTTCATGATGGTCCTTCTATAACTTCTGGTCATTACACAGTTTATCTTAAATGTGAAAAAGGATGGACACTGTGTAATGATTCTCAATTGATTTTCAAGCAACGTTTGCCTTATGATTTACCCAATTCTTACTTAATTTTTCTGAAACCCAAATTTTAAATACTAACATCATCATCGGAAGAAAGCATTATTAAAATTTAAAAGGATTAAAATTGGATATTTCACTCAAAAGGGATTTTAAACTTACCATTTGGCCTTAAGGAAAGGTAAAACAAACAATTATGGACTTCTTTGACAGATATTATTTTGGAAAATGTTCTTTTGCAACAAGGTTTACAGACATTATTTTTTGGAAATTGTTATTCTTCTTAAAAGGTATTTTTAACATTTCTATTAAGGTATGTTTTAGTGAGGATACATTTGGGGCTTTTTTAAACAATCTTTCAGATTGTTTTTTTTTTTGCCCGCTGTTAAATGATGAATACAATTGATATCACTATTTTCAGTGAAAATCAAAACATTCTGAAAACAGCAAAAAAAGGGCAAAAAATTGCTTTGCTAAATATGAAAAAACATGTACTGTTTAATAAAGTGTATTGTTGAATATTAATACTTTTTTTCTTTTTTTCAGAACTAGAAAGAAAATTTAGAAAATGTTATTCAGTTTTCTTTGCAATTAAATAAAAACATTTATTTCTAAATAATTTACTTTGATGGTCAGGTAAGTTTACCATATCTGTATGTGTCACTCCTTTTGTTTCATGCTTCCTTTTCTTCACCTCTCCTCACTCTGCTTTTCTCATTTCTCTTCCCTCTCACTCTTTCTGCTTTACTATTCTTTTGTAACTCCCTCACTCCTTCTCTACTAGTCCCCTACCTTTACTACCTTCATCACTCATTTTTCATCCATGTTTCTTTCTCTGTATCCATATGTCTTAGTCTTTTTAACTGCCTTACTCCTTCTCAGTTGTTTGCTTTCTGTCTCTGTATCTGTCACTCTCTGTTTGTCTGTTTTAACCTTAACTTCCTTAACATCTCTGGGACAGATTTACAAGCCACCTGCACCACTACTACGTCACTTTTCTTGACATACTAGTGGTGCAGGGTGCTCTTCCATATTTACAAGGAGAGGATAAGCCACTCTGTGTGTCTTTTCCTCTCCTTGTAAATACAGCCAATTCAAATGCAGCACTAAAATGAGCTATTATATTTTTTGATAGGTTTAGGGTAGCTATAGGTAAGTACTGATGCAGAATTTAAAGTTTAAAAGGAAGACTTTCTTGCCTTCATGTGTGAAATGTACACCATCTCTTTTTTAATTACTTTGCCACTCCCCTCTCTTTGTCAGGGAGTCCCTGAAGGTTTACTAAAGATGAAAAAAATGATTCTTTTTTGTTAAAAAACCCCATTGGGTGCGCGCAGGTTGCGCGCACCCAAAAAAAACAAACAGCAAAATAGATTAAAAAAACAAGTTTTTGTGTTTTGATTTTAGGTGGCTCTAAAAAGAGCCCTTGAGTTAATGTAGGGACAGAGGAAGTGAAAAACGAAAAAAAAAAAAAATTATGGCCTTTCGCAAAGATGCTCTTCAAATTTTCTTTGAATGAGATCAATACTGCTCTCACCCAAAGAAATAAGAAGACCACAATCCATGCAGTGTGTACTCATCCTCCCAAAACAAGGACGAATATCCAGAGGTGTGGAAGAAGGTGAAGGCATCATTGCAGAAGAAGTGCTCGCCTGAGCTGCCGAAGATGTGCTCGGCTGAGCTGCTGCAGATGTCGTCGGCTGAGCAGGTGGAGTGTTTGCTCAAGAAGCTTAACGAAAAGTCACAGGATGCATTGCCTCAACGTGCCTCATCATAGTGTGAATACTAAAAGAGTACTTCTTATTAGCATTCCCACGTGACAAAGTGCGCTGACACAGTGTGCAGGTGACCTTTGGTGCATTCACCTTCTTTTGTCCCTCAGGAAAAGTGAAAAACTGCCATATAAAGGAGTCTTTCTGCTTCCTCTGCCTCTGTCTCTCAAGAGTGTCCTGCTCACTCTCAGAAGGTGGCTGGTGCTCTGCCATTGTCTCACAAAAACAGAGTAGCTCCTTCTCCAAGGGAATCAGAACTAACAATGAGGGGGGTGGGTGTGATTTTGGAAGAATCTGGAACTGAAAGTACTTTGAACCAATGAAAAGTGATGTTTCTTGATCACATGACTTGCCATGAGGGGATTGGGTGTGGAGTTGAAACAATCTGAAACTGAAAGTAATGAAAACCAATTAAAAGTGTTGTTTTATTAATCACATAACCCGAGGTGCGCGCACTGAGCAAGCTCCGAGAGCGCACGGTGAAATTACGCATGCGCGTACGCGCGCATGCGCATACGTACTATGCGCGTACGTAACGCGCATACGCAGCACGCGCGTATGCGCGAACGTCAGCACGCGTACTGTACGCGTATACGGAAGTGTACCGCATGGAGCACGTACGACGCACGCATGCATACGTACATACGCATGCGTACTGGGTGCGCGCTGCGTGCGCGCACTAAAACTTATGTATGCGTACGTAGATTACGTACGCCTGCATACATGAAAAACGTATGCAAACGTACAAGGTGCGCGCTCTGAGCGCGCACCCTAAGAATTAAAAAAAAAAAGTGGACATAACTTAAGAGAAGATATTAACTATGCTGTTCAACTTTATCCAAATTCAAAGTAAAAAAAAAAATGAGCCACACCAAATTAAAGGATACAGATAATTTATAAATGTATATATAGGGAAAGTTTTGAAAAAGAAATATATAAAAAATATAATAAAAAAATTAAAAATTAGCATTTAAAAAACCTTTGAAATTCACTGAAAAAAGCATAGGTTTCACACACGTTATAGTTAGGAATTAGCATTTAAAAAACCTTGCAAATTCACTGAAAAAACCATAGGTTTCACACATGTTATAGTTAGCTGGTCATTTTACTCGTAAAAAACCAATGAAATTCCCCCGTTATAGTTAGTTCAGCTAACTATAACTCGCGCGCCCGCAATCCACTGCTGATGACGTCACATATTACATCACTCATGACATGGTCAGTGACATCACTCATGACATCACTGATGACATCTCAAATGACATCACTGATGACGTCATGTATGAGAAAAATTACCACATCTTCTCACACCATAATATAACCTTTGATACACCGAGTAAAAATTTAAGAGTTCCATTCTCAAAACCATATATACTGCAATACCAATCATTACATACCCACTTATTAACTCTTTGGTCTTCATATACCTCCACTTGCTCACCTGTAAAATCACTCATACTTACAGTCACTCCATACAAAACTATAATATACATTTAAACACTTATATAGACACTCACACACTAACAAGTATCCATAGAGCTACTGTTACACCAACTCAGTCATGCAAATAATCACACTCCCATTTTCTCACCTATGCAGTAAAACACACTCAAGTTCACTTACTCATAAAAATAGTATCACACTCTTACACTCTTATAGAATCATTGATACAAGCACACAATCATCCATACAGTCACTTTCACAATCATACACTCTCATATCTACTCACTTATATACTCTTACACGCACATATACTGACTTTCACATATGTAGTTAGTCACAAATGTACCACTGAGATATACATTCAATCCCTAACACACCCATACATACACTCGCTCAACCATACAGTCCATCACAGATGCACTCCTAAAACCATTCACCCATAGAATCACCAACTCACACATCTATGCATAGAGTGACACACACCCTACCCACACAAACACTCACGAACCGATACTGATACTCACACAACCAATCAATTACCCATATAGAGACTCAGATAGCTGTTCTCAAAACCATGCAGCCACTTATACACCAACATACAGACACATACACACATTTACACAGTTTAGTCACTAGTCTGCAGTAAGATACATTTAATGACTTACTTAAAGAATAATGTTATGCACCACAGAAAATCATCCATTTACACACTTGTACACCCACTCATTCTTCAACAGGACTTTCCCTATATATATAAAACATATTAAAATTCTTGAGAAACACATACTCACTAGATGACGTCATCAGTGATGTCATCAGTGATGTCATTTGAGATGTCATTAGTGATGTCATGAGTGATGTCACTGACCATGTCATGAGTGATGTAATATGTGACATCATCAGCAGTGGATTGCGGGCGCGCGAGTTATAGTTAGCTGAACTAACTATAACGGGGAGGAATTTCATTGGTTTTTTACGAGTAAAATGACCAGCTAACTATAACATGTGTGAAACCTATGGTTTTTTCAGTGAATATATATATATATATATATAATTCACTGAAAAAACCATAGGTTACACACATGTTATAGTTAGCGGAAATTTTACTGATAAAAAACCAATGAAATTCCCCCGTTATAGTTAGTGCAGGCAACTATAACTCACGCGACCGCAATCCTCTGCTGATGCTAATACTGTATTTAGACACTTATTTGCCCATGTCTTCTTCCATACATTTTTAGCTATACATATATTACAAATATTTTTTTTTCATAAAGACACATATGTCATCAGCAGAAGATTGCGGTCGCGTGAGTTATAGTTGCCTGCACTAACTATAACGGGGGAATTTCATTGGTTTTTTATCAGTAAAATTTCCGCTAACTATAACATGTGTGTAACCTATGGTTTTTTCAGTGAATTTGCAAGGTTTTTTAAATGCTAATTCCTAACTATAACGTGTGTGAAACCTATGGTTTTTTCAGTGAATTTGTACGGTTTTTTAAATGCTAAGTTACTTTACGCCATTCGTGGCGTGCGCGCCCACTTAACGCAGTTCGTTCCGTGCGCGCACGGTGCGCTTCGCGCACCGTGCGCGCACAGTGAGCACGCGGTGCGCTTCGCGCACCGCGCGCCCACTTTACGCAGTTAGTGCCGTGCACGCACGGTGGGCACGCGGTGCGATGACAAAGCAAGAAAGCACGTCAACAAATCTGTTTCTGCTTTCCTCCGTGACTATGGTATGGGTGCCATTTACCACAACAACTTGCGTTATGACATGCAAGACATTTATAGAGGAGATGGTGTGCACTTCAATGATGAAGGGAACAGAGTCTTCCTCTTGAACCTTAGACTCTGCATCGGTACTTACTTGTAGGTACCACTAAAAAATCATTTCATAAACACAACGGCTCTTTTTAGAGCCCCCTAATATCTAAACACTTAAATCTTATTTTCATTTTTTTTTTTTTTTTTTTTCTACCGTACGCTTACCGTAAGCTTACCGTACGCGTACCCCGTGATTTTTTTTAAAATCAATAAATGTTTTTTTTGTACTTTTCTGTCCTTCTTTGACCCCCTTACAAATGTTAGGGGGTCTGTAACTCTCCTCATTGCCCCCTTTCCTTGTTTTCACTCTTTTTTTTCAGAGTGAAATACACAAAATGGCGGCCGCCGCTTCCTGGTTTCGGCCGATTCGAATGTTTACTAAGATCTAAGAGCCAATCAGAATCGCGCTCGCGCACGCCACCGTACGCTTACCGTAAGCGTACGGTAAGCGTACCGTAAGCGGGCTCAGATATATATATTGATTTAAAGGCTATTTTCTCAGAATCTACTGAACAGATTTACACCAAACCTACAAAAGGCACTTCCTTGACCTAGGGACTACCTCTCTGCCAAATTTTGAGTAATTCTGTTCAGCCGTTCGGGCTGTAGCTCGTTCTAAAGGTCCTATGGAAAAATGCATGGGAAAAACGCGTTTTGGGACCCCCCTTTTATCTCAGCCCCCGCTTGACGGATCCCCCCGAGACTTTCAGGGTAGGAGCGGAGCAGAGCGCCCCACCTATTTTGAGAAATTCGCGAGGATTCGTCGACCGGCGCCAAAGTTATTCAAAATAGAATGTTGAGGTTTTCCTATGGAAACGTGGTCCTAACTATAACTACCTACTGGCGACCGCCAGTAGGTAATATATATATATATATATATATATATATATATATATATATATATCACTGAAAAAACCATAGGTTTCAGGCATGTTATAGTTAGGAATTAGCATTTAAAAAACCTTAGAAATTCACAGAAAAAAACATAGGTTTCAGGGCGTTATAGTTAGCTGGACTTTTCACTCGTACAAAACCATAGAAATTCCCCCGTTATAGTTATTTCAGCTAACTATAACTCGCACGCCCGCAATGCACTGCTGATGACGTCACATATTACATCACTCATGACATGGGCAGTGACATCACTCATGACATCACTGATGACATATCAAATGACATCACTGATGACATCATCCTTGTGATAGAGTGGCAGACCTCCTCTCCCCCTAATAAAACCTTTGATACACATGACCTCCTCTGTAAGCCCCTAGTATATAATAGGGCAGGGGATTAAAACTACCTCTTAAAACGCGCCACAGGGCGTGTTTGCACACGTCACCTCAGGCCCCGTTCCCTCCCTTCCCCACTGTGTAAACACGCCCTGTGGCCGTTTTAAGTTGGGAGATTAAGTCCCCTTGAATCCTGAGGGTCCTTAGGGTCCAACTAGACCACTAGGTTCCTCCAGTAAGCACCACAGAGCTGCGTTGCAGAGAGATGTAAAAAGGGGCACGGTCTAGACCACCTCTCTGCAATGCAGCGCAGTGGCACTTACTGGAAGCACCTGGTGGGCTAGTTGGCCCCCAGGGTCCCTCAGGATTGAAGGGGAATTATTTCCCCAACTTAAAATGTGCCACAGGGCGTGTTTGCACACGTTAACTCAGGCCCCGTCCCCTCCCTTCACCACTGTGTAAACACGCCCTGTGGCAGTTTTTAATTGGGAAATTAAGTTCATTTGAATACTGAGGGTCCCTAGGGTCCAACTAGCCCACTAGGTACCTCCAGCAAGTGCCACAGAGCTGCGTTGCAGAGAGGTGTAAAAAGTGGCACGGCCTGGACCACCTCTCTGCAACGCAGCTCAGTGGCGCTTACTGGAAGCACCTGGTGGGCTAGTTAGCCCCCAGGGGCCCTCAGGATTGAAGGGGAATTATTTCCCCAACTTAAAATGCGCCATAGGGCGTGTTTGCACACGTCACCTCAGACCCCGTCCTTTCCCTTCCCCACTGTGTAAACACGCCCTGAGGCCATTTTTTAAGTTGTGAGACTAAGCCCCTTGAATACTGAGGGTCCCTAGGGGCAAAGTAGCCCACTAGGTACGTCCAGTAAGCGCCATTGCAGAGAGGTGTAAAAAGGGGCACGGCCTGCACCACCTCTCTGCAACGCAGAGCAGTGGCGATTACTGGAAGCACCTGGTGGACTAGTTGGCCCCCAGGGTCCCTCAGGATTGAAAGGGAATTATTTCCCCAACTTAAAACGTGCCACAGGGCGTGTTTGCACACGTCACCTCAGGCCCCGCCCCTCCCTTCACCACTGTGTAAACGCGCCCTGTGGCCGTTCTAAGTTGAAAGATTTAAGTCCCCTTGAATCCTAAGGGTCCCTAGGGTCAAACTAGCCCACTAGGTACCTCCAGTAAGCGCCACAGAGCTGCTTTGCATAGAGGTGTAAAAAGGGGCGTGGCCTCAGAACACCTGTCTGCAACGCAGCTCCCTGGCGCATACTGGAGATACCTGTTGGGCTAGTTGGCCCTCAGGGACCCTCAGTATTGAAGGGGAATTAATTCCCCAACTTACAACTGGCCAGGGGGCGCGTTTGCAGAGTGCTGCAAGGAGGGGGCGTGGCCTCCAGCGCGATGCCGGTCTTTTATTTATTTTATTTTTTTCAGAAGGATGGCTGTGTGGCCCCCCTTCTTTTTCTAATTTATTGGCCCTGGGGACCCCATCCCCCAGAGCCTGCACCCTAATTTTTTTGTTGAAAAAAACTTAATTTGGCCCTCCCAAGGCCTTAATCGGCCCCGGGGACTCCAACCCCTGGGTCATGGCCTTTTTTTGGAGGGGGGCTGCGTTGCCCCCCTCCTCAGGCCACTTATGGCCCCGGGGACCCCATCCCCCGGGGCCGGCCTTTGTTTTTTATTATTTTAAAAAATATATATATTTATAGAAACACTTAGGACATGCTGGACAAACCGTATGTACCTATCACCATGACGATTTGCGTGATATTCATTAAAAGGCGACTATGCATACAATGAATCCACGTGGAATGTATTTACACCGCTAGTGAAGCTCTGACATGTCTGCCGCCTTACCGTGCCTAATCCCAGCACCCCCGCCGGTGGGTACTCTCCAAGTAGACACCCTTGTTGTTTATTTATACAAACATGGGTAGCTATTGACGGGCACCATTAATACACATGCACACCAAGCCATTCAAAGGGGATTCGACAAAAATTCGACCAAACTATGCAAGAAACCCCCCTCACGGTTAATAAAACACACATCCACCGCCGGATGTGTAATACTTTTTATTTTACTCTCTGGAAAGGAGACGAACCTCACTTGAGAGTCACAGCGTGCTCCTGGCTGAGCCCAATGCTGTGTTACACCCACCAGTGCCCGCCGAGTGCCACACACCTCTGTGTTGTATTCCACCAGCTAGTGCGTATGCTATGACACTCTCTAGCCCATGTGCACTGTAACACCACCCCGTGAATATGTCATGTCACACTTGCCTTCGCACGGGTTATATTGCCCCATCTAACGTGCCTTCCTCGATGCCTATGTTATAACGCACAGCACTATGCCATACATATTACAATCTGGGATCCATATCTTTGTCACAGTGCATATGCAACGTTACACTCCCCAGCACATATTTTACATTGTAACTTGAGACTAGTTAGGTTACACAACACTGCCCTGTGCATATTACACTCCAAGGCGCATATCGCAGAGCAAGCGCTAGTGCCTGTGCTATCTCGCGCTCTCCAATGAATCTGTCATTGTGCACAATGTATTGCATATTATATTTCACGCCCCAGTTCATTTTATATCACACTTTTTGGTGCATAATTTATACCATATACTATATCTAGTTTTTATTTTCAATTGTGCTCTCAGGACTATGTTCTATATAACACTGCGTCCACCTACCCTTTTCACGGGCATTACATTTTGAGATGGGGGTGGAGGGTCAGGGGATGTTTCTGCCAAGTGAGCCCGGAGTCACAGTCACAAACGTCCTCTTCTTCCTGAATAAAAGTGAGATTATGGAGCATACTTGTTCATATTTTAAGTAGTTCCCACAGACACACATTTTAAAAACAATAAAGTTCCTAATACCCACCTTCTCTGAACAGTTAGCTTGCTGCCCCATCCAGCTCCTCCCTATCCTCTGTAGTCTGAATCCATGGACTAGCCTCCTCCCTTCTGCCATGCATGGTTTGATGTGCTGCCACTGCCCTCCATTTAGCATGATGTACCAGTCCACTCCTCCTGCCCTCCATTGCCCAATTCTATGGCCCATCATTGACCTCCTGCTTAGCCTCTGTGCTTAGCTTGCTGCCCCTATTCTCCTTCCCCCTGCCCTCCGATTTCTTTGTGCATGCCCCTGCTCCATCCTTTTTGACCACCATGTTCCATGGACGTGCCACTCCTATCTACTCTGAGTGTTCTGTTGAGCTGCCACTCCCCTCCCACCTGCCTAACATTGTCAGATGACTGTAACCTGTCCCTGCCACCTCCATCCTGCCTGTCCACATGCCATGCCCCTATCCCCTTCCTCCTGTCCTCCATGGTCCATTTTACTGCCACACCCTTCTGCCCTCCCTGGTGTGTTGTGCTGCAACTGCTCCTCCTACCTGCCCCACGCGGTCTGTTGTGAGGCCCCTTCCCCTGAACTCTCTTGTCTGTGCCCAGGTCCTGACCCTCCCTTCTATCCTCCATGGTCCTTTGTGCATGCCCCTGCACCCTCCTTCTTGCCCATCATAGCCATTGTGCTGCCACTAACCCTCCTGCTTGCCATGTATGGTCTTCTGTGCTGCCATAGCCCCTCCCACCTTCCCTGTGTGGTCAGCTAGCTGCCCCTGACCCCTTCCCACCTTCCCTCCGTGGTCTGTGTGTATGCCATCATAGTCTCACTGTTGCTCTCCATGTTGTGTCTTGTTTCTAGTGCCCATCCTGCCTGACCTCCATGGTCATCTTGCTGCTCCTGCCCTGCCCCCTTGCCCCCAGCCCTCTGTTTCCATGTGCAGACCCCTATTCCCTCCCTCCTGGCTTGTCTGTTCCCCTGTAATGCCCCTGATCCGTCCCTTCTGCCCTTTATGGTCTGTTATGCTGCAGCTTTCTTCCCTGTCTGTCCGTTATGGTCAGCTAACTACCATTCCCTCTTTCCCCTCTGTTCTCTGTTGTCCATGTGCATGGTCCTGTCCCCTCCTATTGCTTTCTATGGATCGTTGTGCTGCACTCCCGTCCCGCATGCCCTGTGTGGTGTATTGTGCTGCTGCAAACCCTGATGCCTGCCCTGTAGGGTCTGTTTGGTGCACCTCTCCATGTCCCTCCTGTCCTCTGTAATCCGAGTCCATGTCCCTACCCCAATTCCTCCTGCCTACCATGATCCAATATACCATACTTGCGAACATTTTGAACTTGGTAAGAGGGAGATTTTGAAATAAAACTGGGGTATTGATTTTCCCCTTAAAATTAAATTGAAAAAGAGGAGATTGTAGACAGGAGACAGATCAAATAAAGCCCATTTGAGCTTAAAAACATTGGACGTTTCCTGGCTGAAATGGGTCTGTTGGCATGTATGGTTGTACTACCATTGCCTCTTCCTTCTGCCCACAATGGTCTATGATATTGCCACAGCCTCTCTTGCCAGTCCTGTATTGTTGGTTTGTTGCCCCTGCCCCCATTTCCACTGCCCTCCATTGTCTGTTGTGCTGCCACTGCCCTGCCTGCCTGCCCAGTGTGGTCAAATTGTTGTCTCTGCACTCTCCTACCTGCCTTCCATTTTCAGAGTCCGTGCCCCTGGCCTCTGCCTCTCAACAGTATCCCAATGAACAACTAGATTGCTAACATTCTATATTTATTACTAAAGTGTGGAACGCCTGTCGTCATCTTGATGTAATCAAAACTGTAATACCTAGAGCATTTCCTTTAGAAATTACATATATGAGAGGGTCTTATTTGCATCAAAATTATGTTAAGTGCTCTAAAAAACTAAAATGAGGACATATTTTCTGAGTTTTCAAATAGCGACAAAGAACTTTAAAATTATTTGTAATCTTTAGGTTTTTTTATCCAGTTGTCCACTTGATTAAATGTTGCACCTAGGGGAGAGGATGTGGTGTTACTTCTAGAGCTGCAGACTTTGCAACTGGGGAACCAGGTTGGAGTTTCTGCTTCAGCTCAACATTCTGTGATTCTGGTCAAATCACTTAATCTCCCCATGTCTACAACCAAAATGAATTTGATCTTGAGTGATGTAACCAATGCTCATGTAAAGCACTCCAATACCTGACAAGTCTGCACTATATAAAACTGCAAATACACAAAAAATAAGTGCTTTGCACACTTCTGTCATTGGGCTACATGTAGGCTACATCTGGGTGATATTTGGGCTACTTTTGGGCTCTTTTGTCTCTGGTGGCCATCTTGGGAGATTTATTTGTTATGAAGTTTTCTAATTTCCTCATTTACTGCAGTCTCCTCAGTAGGAAATGCTTTCAGTTTTTTACTTTGATTCCATCAAGAAGGTATTCAGATATGTCACACATTTGCCATAAATTCTGAATGTTACCACTCTAGTTGCTCATTAGAACTCTCTGTAGTAAAGCTAATGCTCACCACAGAAGTCTGCTGCTAGTATTAAAAGTGCATGTTTCAGTCTGCATATCATAATTTGTTAATGAAATAGAAGAGGATTTGAGAAGTCACTCAAAATGTGCCCTAATTTTTCTTTATGCAGCACTAATCATAATTTCTATGGCAAAATGAACCCCCTCATTTTGTTCCTTTGTAAATTAAATGTTTTAAGTGTTACCACTTTATTCCAATCAAGATGGCTTCAGGTGTGCCATACTTTTGTCATAGGTAAGACTGTTAGCGCTCTAGTTGTTCGTCAGAACACTCTGGGACATTCTGTCATTGGGCTATACTTGGGCTACATCTGGGTGATATTTGGGCTTCATTTGGGCTCTTTTGTCTCTGGTGGCCATCTTGGGAGATTTATTTGTTATGACGTTTTCTAATTTCCTCATTTACTGCAGTCTCCTCAGTAGGAAATACTTTCAGTTTTTTACTGTGGTTCCATCAAGAAGGCATTCAGATGTGTCACACATTTGCCATAAAATCTAAATGTTAGCACTCTAGTTGCTCATTAGATCACTGTAGTAAAGCTACTGCTCACCAGGGAAGTCTGCTGCTGGTATTCAACGTGCATGTTTCCGTCTGCATATCAGAATTTTTTTATGACACAGAAGAGGATTTGAGAAGTCAAAATGTGCCCTAATTTTTCTTTCTGCAGCACTAATCATAATTTCTATGGCAAAATGAACCCCCTCATTTTGTTCCTTTGTAAATTAAATGTTTTAAGTGTTACCACTTTATTCCAATCAAGATGGCTTCAGGTGTGCTATACTTTTGTCATAAGTAAGACTGTTAGCGCTCTAGTTGTTCTTTAGAACACTCTGGGAAGCTGCAGTAGAACACAAAGGAATCAACTGACAGTCTCTGCCCTTGTTGGATGTACATGTTTTACTGAGACTGTCAGACTTCATTCTCACATGACTGAGAAAGATAATGTGAATTTACAGAAAATATGTTCTCAGTTCAGCTTATAGATCACCTTCCAAACCTCTGTGGGAAAATCATGAGAAAATAGTTTTCTCTCAAACATGATTCATGATATCACAGCAGAAGGCTTTTTCACATGGTAAAATCACCTTAGAACACACCACAATTCCTAAAATGAGTATGGTACCATCAACAAATGATTTATATTGTAACTAAAGTCTTAAAACCTTCTATTAACTGCAATGCTATCATGTATATTGGTCCCAAGATGGCTGCCAACACTTCTTGGATGAAGTACTGACAGCCAATCAGATCTCACGATGAGATGTGGGGTTAGGCTCTGCCCAGATATATCTATCTTTTTAAATCTAATTTTCTCAGGAACTATGGGAAAATGCATGGGGAAAATGCGTTTTGGGACCCCCCTTTTTTCTCGGCCCCCGCTTGACGAATCACCGTAGGAGCAGAATGGAGCTGGCCAAAAGTTTGGAAAATTTCGCGAAGATTCATTAATCGGCACCAACGTTATTCCAAATAGAATGTTGCGGATTTCCTATGGAAAATAGGTCCTAACTATAACTACCTACTGGCGTTCAGGGCCTGTCCGGGCCAACAGATTTTGGGCCTGTTGATGGGACAAGCTGGCCTCCGGAATTGCGTAGAATCCAACGCACACGTCACATTGAAATATACCCAATGGAGGGTTATGATTGTACTTTGGGGACTGCTGTGACCAGGATGCATTGGGGCACTATGTCATGCATTTGCATATCATCAAGTTAAATCACCTGTGGGATTCGCAGCAGTCTTCAGCATTTGCCATGCCCGTGAACAAGACTATCGTCGAAACGCGTTGGGAGGCAACCAGTGGTCGTGTGTCGCTGGATTATATTAAAGGAGTATTGAACCTGCTTGAGTGTGCTGCTTGCTACTTCCCAGGGTCTCGTGGAGAGCAATTGGAAAATAATTGTACGGCACAGCCCAGTGCCGGTAAAAGTGTGCATCACCTAAAAAGGATGTCGGCTGCCTGCTGTACTCAAAAACAGGCTGCTCGCATCATCGCGGAATATTGCGTTCAGGGCCTGTCCGGGCCAACAGATTTAGGGCCTGTTGATGGGACAAGCTGGCCTCCGGAATTGCGTAGAATCCAACGCACACATCACATTGAAATATACCCAATGGAGGGTTATGATTGTACTTTGGGGACTGCTGTGACCAGGATGCATTGGGGCTCTATGTCATGCATTTGCATATCATCAAGTTAAATCACCTGTGGGATTCGCAGCAGTCTTCAGCATTTGCCATGCCCGTGAACAAGACTATCGTCGAAATGCGTTGGGAGGCAACCAGTGGTCGTGTGTCGCTGGATTATATGAAAGGAGTATTGAACCTGCTTGAGTGTGCCGCTTGCTGCTTCCCAGGGTCTCGTGGGGAGCAATTGGAAAATAATTGTACGGCACAGCCCAGAGCCGGTAAAAGTGTGCACCACCTAAAAAGGATGTCGGGCTGCCTGCTGTACTCAAAAACAGGCTGCTCGCAACATCGCGTATTACCGTGTTCAGGGCCTGTTCGGGCCAACAGATTTTGGTCCTGTTGATGGGACAAGCTGGCCTCCGGAATTGCGTAGAATCCAACGCACACATCACATTGAAATATACCCAATGGAGGGTTATGATTGTACTTTGGGGACTGCTGTGACCAGGATGCATTGGGGCACTGTGTCATGCATTTGCATATCATCAAGTTAAATCACCTGTGGGATCGCCAGCAGTCTTCAGCATTTGCCATGCCCGTGAACAAGACTATCGTCGAAACGCGTTGGGAGGCAACCAGTGGTCGTGTGTCGCTGGATTATATTAAAGGAGTATTGAACCTGCTTGAGTGTGCCGCTTGCTACTTCCCAGGGTCTCGTGGGGAGCAATTGGAAAATAATTGTACGGCACAGCCCAGTGCCGGTAAAAGTGTGCATCACCTAAAAAGGATGTCGGGCTGCCTGCTGTACTCAAAAACAAGCTGCTCGCATCATCGCGGAATTCTGCGTTCAGGGCCTGTCCGGGCCAACAGATTTTGGGCCTGTTGATGGGACAAGCTGGCCTCCGGAATTGCGTAGAATCCAACGCACACATCACATTGAAATATACCCAATGGAGGGTTATGATTGTACTTTGGGGACTGCTGTGACCAGGATGCATTGGGGCTCTATGTCATGCATTTGCATATCATCAAGTTAAATCACCTGTGGGATTCGCAGCAGTCTTCAGCATTTGCCATGCCCGTGAACAAGACTATCGTCGAAACGCGTTGGGAGGGAACCAGTGGTCGTGTGTCGCTGGATTATATTAAAGGAGTATTGAACCTGCTTGAGTGTGCCGCTTGCTGCTTCCCAGGGTCTCGTGGGGAGCAATTGGAAAATAATTGTACGGCACAGCCCAGTGCCGGTAAAAGTGTGCACCACCTAAAAAGGATGTCGGGCTGCCTGCTGTACTCAAAAACAGGCTGCTCGCATCATCGCGGATTACCGCGTTCAGGGCCTGTCCGGGCCAACAGATTTTGGGCCTGTTGGTGGGACAAGCTGGCCTCCGGAATTGCGTAGAATCCAAAGCATACATCACATTGAAATAAACCCAATGGAGGGTTATGATTGTACTTGGGGACTGCTGTGACCAGGATGCATTGGGGCACTATGTCATGCATTTGCATATCATCAAGTTAAATCACCTGTGGGATTCGCAGCAGTCTTCAGCATTTGCCATGCCCGTGAACAAGACTATCGTCGAAACGCGTTGGGGGGCAACCAGTGGTCGTGTGTCGCTGGATTATATTAAAGGAGTATTGAACCTGCTTGAGTGTGCCGCTTGCTGCTTCCCAGGGTCTCGTGGGGAGCAATTGGAAAATAATTGTACGGCACAGCCCAGTGCCGGTAAAAGTGTGCACCACCTAAAAAGGATGTCGGGCTGCCTGCTGTACTCAAAAACAGGCTGCTCACATCATCGCGGATTACCGCGTTCAGGGCCTGTCCGGGCCAACAGATTTTGGGCTTGTTGATGGGACAAGCTGGCCTCCGGAATTGCGTAGAATCCAACGCACACATCACATTGAAATATACCCAATGGAGGGTTATGATTGTACTTGGGGACTGCTGTGACCAGGATGCATTGGGGCACTATGTCATGCATTTGCATATCATCAAGTTAAATCACCTGTGGGATTCGCAGCAGTCTTCAGCATTTGCCATGCCCGTGAACAAGACTATCGTCAAAACGCGTTGGGAGGCAACCAGTGGTCGTGTGTCGCTGGATTATATTAAAGGAGTATTGAACCTGCTTGAGTGTGCCGCTTGCTACTTCCCAGGGTCTCGTGGGGAGCAATTGGAAAATAATTGTACGGCACAGCCCAGTGCCGGTAAAAGTGTGCATCACCTAAAAAGGATGTCGGCTGCCTGCTGTACTCAAAAACAGGCTGCTCGCATCATCGCGGAATGCTGCGTTCAGGGCCTGTCCGGGCCAACAGATTTTGGGCCTGTTGATGGGACAAGCTGGCCTCCGGAATTGCGTAGAATCCAACGCACACATCACATTGAAATATACCCAATGGAGGGTTATGATTGTACTTTGGGGACTGCTGTGACGAGGATGCATTGGGGCTCTATGTCATGCATTTGCATATCATCAAGTTAAATCACCTGTGGGATTCGCAGCAGTCTTCAGCATTTGCCATGCCCGTGAACAAGACTATCGTCGAAACGCGTTGGGAGGCAACCAGTGGTCGTGTGTCGCTGGATTATATTAAAGGAGTATTGAACCTGCTTGAGTGTGCTGCTTGCTACTTCCCAGGGTCTCGTGGAGAGCAATTGGAAAATAATTGTACGGCACAGCCCAGTGCCGGTAAAAGTGTGCATCACCTAAAAAGGATGTCGGCTGCCTGCTGTACTCAAAAACAGGCTGCTCGCATCATCGCGGAATACTGCGTTCAGGGCCTGTCCGGGCCAACAGATTTTGGGCCTGTTGATGGGACAAGCTGGCCTCCGGAATTGCGTAGAATCCAACGCACACATCACATTGAAATATACCCAATGGAGGGTTATGATTGTACTTTGGGGACTGCTGTGACCAGGATGCATTGGGGCTCTATGTCATGCATTTGCATATCATCAAGTTAAATCACCTGTGGGATTCGCAGCAGTCTTCAGCATTTGCCATGCCCGTGAACAAGACTATCGTCGAAATGCGTTGGGAGGCAACCAGTGGTCGTGTGTCGCTGGATTATATGAAAGGAGTATTGAACCTGCTTGAGTGTGCCGCTTGCTGCTTCCCAGGGTCTCGTGGGGAGCAATTGGAAAATAATTGTACGGCACAGCCCAGAGCCGGTAAAAGTGTGCACCACCTAAAAAGGATGTCGGGCTGCCTGCTGTACTCAAAAACAGGCTGCTCGCAACATCGCGTATTACCGTGTTCAGGGCCTGTTCGGGCCAACAGATTTTGGTCCTGTTGATGGGACAAGCTGGCCTCCGGAATTGCGTAGAATCCAACGCACACATCACATTGAAATATACCCAATGGAGGGTTATGATTGTACTTTGGGGACTGCTGTGACCAGGATGCATTGGGGCACTGTGTCATGCATTTGCATATCATCAAGTTAAATCACCTGTGGGATCGCCAGCAGTCTTCAGCATTTGCCATGCCCGTGAACAAGACTATCGTCGAAACGCGTTGGGAGGCAACCAGTGGTCGTGTGTCGCTGGATTATATTAAAGGAGTATTGAACCTGCTTGAGTGTGCCGCTTGCTACTTCCCAGGGTCTCGTGGGGAGCAATTGGAAAATAATTGTACGGCACAGCCCAGTGCCGGTAAAAGTGTGCATCACCTAAAAAGGATGTCGGGCTGCCTGCTGTACTCAAAAACAAGCTGCTCGCATCATCGCGGAATTCTGCGTTCAGGGCCTGTCCGGGCCAACAGATTTTGGGCCTGTTGATGGGACAAGCTGGCCTCCGGAATTGCGTAGAATCCAACGCACACATCACATTGAAATATACCCAATGGAGGGTTATGATTGTACTTTGGGGACTGCTGTGACCAGGATGCATTGGGGCTCTATGTCATGCATTTGCATATCATCAAGTTAAATCACCTGTGGGATTCGCAGCAGTCTTCAGCATTTGCCATGCCCGTGAACAAGACTATCGTCGAAACGCGTTGGGAGGGAACCAGTGGTCGTGTGTCGCTGGATTATATTAAAGGAGTATTGAACCTGCTTGAGTGTGCCGCTTGCTGCTTCCCAGGGTCTCGTGGGGAGCAATTGGAAAATAATTGTACGGCACAGCCCAGTGCCGGTAAAAGTGTGCACCACCTAAAAAGGATGTCGGGCTGCCTGCTGTACTCAAAAACAGGCTGCTCGCATCATCGCGGATTACCGCGTTCAGGGCCTGTCCGGGCCAACAGATTTTGGGCCTGTTGGTGGGACAAGCTGGCCTCCGGAATTGCGTAGAATCCAAAGCATACATCACATTGAAATAAACCCAATGGAGGGTTATGATTGTACTTGGGGACTGCTGTGACCAGGATGCATTGGGGCACTATGTCATGCATTTGCATATCATCAAGTTAAATCACCTGTGGGATTCGCAGCAGTCTTCAGCATTTGCCATGCCCGTGAACAAGACTATCGTCGAAACGCGTTGGGGGGCAACCAGTGGTCGTGTGTCGCTGGATTATATTAAAGGAGTATTGAACCTGCTTGAGTGTGCCGCTTGCTGCTTCCCAGGGTCTCGTGGGGAGCAATTGGAAAATAATTGTACGGCACAGCCCAGTGCCGGTAAAAGTGTGCACCACCTAAAAAGGATGTCGGGCTGCCTGCTGTACTCAAAAACAGGCTGCTCACATCATCGCGGATTACCGCGTTCAGGGCCTGTCCGGGCCAACAGATTTTGGGCTTGTTGATGGGACAAGCTGGCCTCCGGAATTGCGTAGAATCCAACGCACACATCACATTGAAATATACCCAATGGAGGGTTATGATTGTACTTGGGGACTGCTGTGACCAGGATGCATTGGGGCACTATGTCATGCATTTGCATATCATCAAGTTAAATCACCTGTGGGATTCGCAGCAGTCTTCAGCATTTGCCATGCCCGTGAACAAGACTATCGTCAAAACGCGTTGGGAGGCAACCAGTGGTCGTGTGTCGCTGGATTATATTAAAAGAGTATTGAACCTGCTTGAGTGTGTCGCTTGCTGCTTCCCAGGGTCTCGTGGGGAGCAATTGGAAAATAATTGTACGGCACAGCCCAGTGCCGGTGAAAGTGTGCACCACCTAAAAAGGATGTCGGGCTGCCTGCTGTACTCAAAAACAGGCTGCTCGCATCATCGCGGATCACCGCGTTCAGGGCCTGTCCTGGCCAACAGATTTTGGGCCTGTTGATGGGACAAGCTGGCCTCCGGAATTGCGTAGAATCCAACGCACACATCACATTGAAATATACCCAATGGAGGGTTATGATTGTACTTTGGGGACTGCTGTGACCAGGATGCATTGGGGCACTATGTCATGCATTTGCAAATCATCAAGTTAAATCACCTGTGGGATTCGCAGCAGTCTTCAGCATTTGCCATGCCCGTGAACAAGACTATCGTCGAAATGCGTTGGGAGGCAACCAGTGGTCGTGTGTCGCTGGATTATATTAAAGGAGTATTGAACCTGCTTGAGTGTGCCGCTTGCTGCTTCCCAGGGTCTCGTGGGGAGCAATTGGAAAATAATTGTACGGCACAGCCCAGTGCCGGTAAAAGTGTGCACCACCTAAAAAGGATGTCGGGCTGCCTGCTGTACTCAAAAACAGGCTGCTCGCATCATCGCGGATTACCGCGTTCAGGGCCTGTCCGGGCCAACAGATTTTGGGCCTGTTGATGGAACAAGCTGGCCTCCGGAATTGCGTAGAATCCAACGCACACATCACATTGAAATGTACCCAATGGAGGGTTATGATTGTACTTTGGGGACTGCTGTGACCAGGATGCATTGGGGCACCATGTCATGCATTCGCATATCATCAAGTTAAATCACCTGTGGGATTCGCAGCAGTCTTCAGCATTTGCCATGCCCGTGAACAAGACTATCGTCGAAACGCGTTGGGAGGCAACCAGTGGTCGTGTGTCGCTGGATTATATTAAAGGAGTATTGAACCTGCTTGAGTGTGCCGCTTGCTACTTCCCAGGGTCTCGTGGGGAGCAATTGGAAAATAATTGTACGGCACAGCCCAGTGCCGGTAAAAGTGTGCACCACCTAAAAAGGATGTCGGGCTGCCTGCTGTACTCAAAAACAGGCTGCTCGCATCATCGCGGATTACCGTGTTCAGGGCCTGTCCGGGCCAACAGATTTTGGGCCTGTTGATGGGACAAGCTGGCATCCGGAATTGCGTAGAATCCAATGCACACATCACATTGAAATATACCCAATGGAGGGTTATGATTGTACTTTGGGGACTGCTGTGACCAGGATGCATTGGGGCACTATGTCATGCATTTGCATATCATCAAGTTAAATCACCTGTGGGATTCGCAGCAGTCTTCAGCATTTGCCATGCCCGTGAACAAGACTATCGTTGAAATGCGTTGGGAGGCAACCAGTGGTCGTGTGTCGCTGGATTATATTAAAGGAGTATTGAACCTGCTTGAGTGTGCCGCTTGCTGCTTCCCAGGGTCTCGTGGGGAGCAATTGGAAAATAATTGTACGGCACAGCCCAGTGCCGGTAAAAGTGTGCACCACCTAAAAAGGATGTCGGGCTGCCTGCTGTACTCAAAAACAGGCTGCTCGCATCATCACGGATTACCGTGTTCAGGGTCTGTCCGGGCCAACAGATTTTGGGCCTGTTGATGGAACAAGCTGGCCTCCGGAATTGCGTAGAATCCAACGCACACATCACATTGAAATATACCCAATGGAGGGTTATGATTGTACTTTGGGGACTGCTGTGACCAGGATGCATTGGGGCACTATGTCATGCATTTGCATATCATCAAGTTAAATCACCTGTGGGATTCGCAGCAGTCTTCAGCATTTGCCATGCCCGTGAACAAGACTATCGTCGAAACGCGTTGGGAGGCAACCAGTGGTCGTGTGTCGCTGGATTATATTAAAGGAGTATTGAACCTGCTTGAGTGTGCCGCTTGCTACTTCCCAGGGTCTCGTGGGGAGCAATTGGAAAATAATTGTACGGCACAGCCCAGTGCCGGTAAAAGTGTGCATCACCTAAAAAGGATGTCGGCTGCCTGCTGTACTCAAAAACAGGCTGCTCGCATCATCGCGGAATGCTGCGTTCAGGGCCTGTCCGGGCCAACAGATTTTGGGCCTGTTGATGGGACAAGCTGGCCTCCGGAATTGCGTAGAATCCAACGCACACATCACATTGAAATATACCCAATGGAGGGTTATGATTGTACTTTGGGGACTGCTGTGATGAGGATGCATTGGGGCTCTATGTCATGCATTTGCATATCATCAAGTTAAATCACCTGTGGGATTCGCAGCAGTCTTCAGCATTTGCCATGCCCGTGAACAAGACTATCGTCGAAATGCGTTGGGAGGCAACCAGTGGTCGTGTGTCGCTGGATTATATGAAAGGAGTATTGAACCTGCTTGAGTGTGCCACTTGCTGCTTCCCAGGGTCTCGTGGGGAGCAATTGGAAAATAATTGTACGGCACAGCCCAGAGCCGGTAAAAGTGTGCACCACCTAAAAAGGATGTCGGGCTGCCTGCTGTACTCAAAAACAGGCTGCTCGCATCATCGCGTATTACCGTGTTCAGGGCCTGTTCGGGCCAACAGATTTTGGTCCTGTTGATGGGACAAGCTGGCCTCCGGAATTGCGTAGAATCCAACGCACACATCACATTGAAATATACCCAATGGAGGGTTATGATTGTACTTTGGGGACTGCTGTGACCAGGATGCATTGGGGCACTGTGTCATGCATTTGCATATCATCAAGTTAAATCACCTGTGGGATCGCCAGCAGTCTTCAGCATTTGCCATGCCCGTGAACAAGACTATCGTCGAAACGCGTTGGGAGGCAACCAGTGGTCGTGTGTCGCTGGATTATATTAAAGGAGTATTGAACCTGCTTGAGTGTGCCGCTTGCTACTTCCCAGGGTCTCGTGGGGAGCAATTGGAAAATAATTGTACGGCACAGCCCAGTGCCGGTAAAAGTGTGCATCACCTAAAAAGGATGTCGGGCTGCCTGCTGTACTCAAAAACAGGCTGCTCGCATCATCGCGGAATTCTGCGTTCAGGGCCTGTCCGGGCCAACAGATTTTGGGCCTGTTGATGGGACAAGCTGGCCTCCGGAATTGCGTAGAATCCAACGCACACATCGCATTGAAATATACCCAATGGAGGGTTATGATTGTACTTTGGGGACTGCTGTGACCAGGATGCATTGGGGCTCTATGTCATGCATTTGCATATCATCAAGTTAAATCACCTGTGGGATTCGCAGCAGTCTTCAGCATTTGCCATGCCCGTGAACAAGACTATCGTCGAAACGCGTTGGGAGGGAACCAGTGGTCGTGTGTCGCTGGATTATATTAAAGGAGTATTGAACCTGCTTGAGTGTGCCGCTTGCTGCTTCCCAGGGTCTCGTGGGGAGCAATTGGAAAATAATTGTACGGCACAGCCCAGTGCCGGTAAAAGTGTGCACCACCTAAAAAGGATGTCGGGCTGCCTGCTGTACTCAAAAACAGGCTGCTCGCATCATCGCGGATTACCGCGTTCAGGGCCTGTCCGGGCCAACAGATTTTGGGCCTGTTGGTGGGACAAGCTGGCCTCCGGAATTGCGTAGAATCCAAAGCATACATCACATTGAAATAAACCCAATGGAGGGTTATGATTGTACTTGGGGACTGCTGTGACCAGGATGCATTGGGGCACTATGTCATGCATTTGCATATCATCAAGTTAAATCACCTGTGGGATTCGCAGCAGTCTTCAGCATTTGCCATGCCCGTGAACAAGACTATCGTCGAAACGCGTTGGGGGGCAACCAGTGGTCGTGTGTCGCTGGATTATATTAAAGGAGTATTGAACCTGCTTGAGTGTGCCGCTTGCTACTTCCCAGGGTCTCGTGGGGAGCAATTGGAAAATAATTGTACGGCACAGCCCAGTGCCGGTAAAAGTGTGCACCACCTAAAAAGGATGTCGGGCTGCCTGCTGTACTCAAAAACAGGCTGCTCGCATCATCGCGGATTACCGTGTTCAGGGCCTGTCCGGGCCAACAGATTTTGGGCCTGTTGATGGGACAAGCTGGCATCCGGAATTGCGTAGAATCCAATGCACACATCACATTGAAATATACCCAATGGAGGGTTATGATTGTACTTTGGGGACTGCTGTGACCAGGATGCATTGGGGCACTATGTCATGCATTTGCATATCATCAAGTTAAATCACCTGTGGGATTCGCAGCAGTCTTCAGCATTTGCCATGCCCGTGAACAAGACTATCGTTGAAATGCGTTGGGAGGCAACCAGTGGTCGTGTGTCGCTGGATTATATTAAAGGAGTATTGAACCTGCTTGAGTGTGCCGCTTGCTGCTTCCCAGGGTCTCGTGGGGAGCAATTGGAAAATAATTGTACGGCACAGCCCAGTGCCGGTAAAAGTGTGCACCACCTAAAAAGGATGTCGGGCTGCCTGCTGTACTCAAAAACAGGCTGCTCGCATCATCACGGATTACCGTGTTCAGGGTCTGTCCGGGCCAACAGATTTTGGGCCTGTTGATGGAACAAGCTGGCCTCCGGAATTGCGTAGAATCCAACGCACACATCACATTGAAATATACCCAATGGAGGGTTATGATTGTACTTTGGGGACTGCTGTGACCAGGATGCATTGGGGCACTATGTCATGCATTTGCATATCATCAAGTTAAATCACCTGTGGGATTCGCAGCAGTCTTCAGCATTTGCCATGCCCGTGAACAAGACTATCGTCGAAACGCGTTGGGAGGCAACCAGTGGTCGTGTGTCGCTGGATTATATTAAAGGAGTATTGAACCTGCTTGAGTGTGCCGCTTGCTACTTCCCAGGGTCTCGTGGGGAGCAATTGGAAAATAATTGTACGGCACAGCCCAGTGCCGGTAAAAGTGTGCATCACCTAAAAAGGATGTCGGCTGCCTGCTGTACTCAAAAACAGGCTGCTCGCATCATCGCGGAATGCTGCGTTCAGGGCCTGTCCGGGCCAACAGATTTTGGGCCTGTTGATGGGACAAGCTGGCCTCCGGAATTGCGTAGAATCCAACGCACACATCACATTGAAATATACCCAATGGAGGGTTATGATTGTACTTTGGGGACTGCTGTGATGAGGATGCATTGGGGCTCTATGTCATGCATTTGCATATCATCAAGTTAAATCACCTGTGGGATTCGCAGCAGTCTTCAGCATTTGCCATGCCCGTGAACAAGACTATCGTCGAAATGCGTTGGGAGGCAACCAGTGGTCGTGTGTCGCTGGATTATATGAAAGGAGTATTGAACCTGCTTGAGTGTGCCACTTGCTGCTTCCCAGGGTCTCGTGGGGAGCAATTGGAAAATAATTGTACGGCACAGCCCAGAGCCGGTAAAAGTGTGCACCACCTAAAAAGGATGTCGGGCTGCCTGCTGTACTCAAAAACAGGCTGCTCGCATCATCGCGTATTACCGTGTTCAGGGCCTGTTCGGGCCAACAGATTTTGGTCCTGTTGATGGGACAAGCTGGCCTCCGGAATTGCGTAGAATCCAACGCACACATCACATTGAAATATACCCAATGGAGGGTTATGATTGTACTTTGGGGACTGCTGTGACCAGGATGCATTGGGGCACTGTGTCATGCATTTGCATATCATCAAGTTAAATCACCTGTGGGATCGCCAGCAGTCTTCAGCATTTGCCATGCCCGTGAACAAGACTATCGTCGAAACGCGTTGGGAGGCAACCAGTGGTCGTGTGTCGCTGGATTATATTAAAGGAGTATTGAACCTGCTTGAGTGTGCCGCTTGCTACTTCCCAGGGTCTCGTGGGGAGCAATTGGAAAATAATTGTACGGCACAGCCCAGTGCCGGTAAAAGTGTGCATCACCTAAAAAGGATGTCGGGCTGCCTGCTGTACTCAAAAACAGGCTGCTCGCATCATCGCGGAATTCTGCGTTCAGGGCCTGTCCGGGCCAACAGATTTTGGGCCTGTTGATGGGACAAGCTGGCCTCCGGAATTGCGTAGAATCCAACGCACACATCGCATTGAAATATACCCAATGGAGGGTTATGATTGTACTTTGGGGACTGCTGTGACCAGGATGCATTGGGGCTCTATGTCATGCATTTGCATATCATCAAGTTAAATCACCTGTGGGATTCGCAGCAGTCTTCAGCATTTGCCATGCCCGTGAACAAGACTATCGTCGAAACGCGTTGGGAGGGAACCAGTGGTCGTGTGTCGCTGGATTATATTAAAGGAGTATTGAACCTGCTTGAGTGTGCCGCTTGCTGCTTCCCAGGGTCTCGTGGGGAGCAATTGGAAAATAATTGTACGGCACAGCCCAGTGCCGGTAAAAGTGTGCACCACCTAAAAAGGATGTCGGGCTGCCTGCTGTACTCAAAAACAGGCTGCTCGCATCATCGCGGATTACCGCGTTCAGGGCCTGTCCGGGCCAACAGATTTTGGGCCTGTTGGTGGGACAAGCTGGCCTCCGGAATTGCGTAGAATCCAAAGCATACATCACATTGAAATAAACCCAATGGAGGGTTATGATTGTACTTGGGGACTGCTGTGACCAGGATGCATTGGGGCACTATGTCATGCATTTGCATATCATCAAGTTAAATCACCTGTGGGATTCGCAGCAGTCTTCAGCATTTGCCATGCCCGTGAACAAGACTATCGTCGAAACGCGTTGGGGGGCAACCAGTGGTCGTGTGTCGCTGGATTATATTAAAGGAGTATTGAACCTGCTTGAGTGTGCTGCTTGCTGCTTCCCAGGGTCTCGTGGGGAGCAATTGGAAAATAATTGTACGGCACAGCCCAGTGCCGGTAAAAGTGTGCACCACCTAAAAAGGATGTCGGGCTGCCTGCTGTACTCAAAAACAGGCTGCTCACATCATCGCGGATTACCGCGTTCAGGGCCTGTCCGGGCCAACAGATTTTGGGCTTGTTGATGGGACAAGCTGGCCTCCGGAATTGCGTAGAATCCAATGCACACATCACATTGAAATATACCCAATGGAGGGTTATGATTGTACTTGGGGACTGCTGTGACCAGGATGCATTGGGGCACTATGTCATGCATTTGCATATCATCAAGTTAAATCACCTGTGGGATTCGCAGCAGTCTTCAGCATTTGCCATGCCCGTGAACAAGACTATCGTCAAAACGCGTTGGGAGGCAACCAGTGGTCGTGTGTCGCTGGATTATATTAAAGGAGTATTGAACCTGCTTGAGTGTGTCGCTTGCTGCTTCCCAGGGTCTCGTGGGGAGCAATTGGAAAATAATTGTACGGCACAGCCCACTGCCGGTGAAAGTGTGCACCACCTAAAAAGGATGTCGGGCTGCCTGCTGTACTCAAAAACAGGCTGCTCGCATCATCGCGGATCACCGCGTTCAGGGCCTGTCCGGGCCAACAGATTTTGGGCCTGTTGATGGGACAAGCTGGCCTCCGGAATTGCGTAGAATCCAACGCACACATCACATTGAAATATACCCAATGGAGGGTTATGATTGTACTTTGGGGACTGCTGTGACCAGGATGCATTGGGGCACTATGTCATGCATTTGCAAATCATCAAGTTAAATCACCTGTGGGATTCGCAGCAGTCTTCAGCATTTGCCATGCCCGTGAACAAGACTATCGTCGAAATGCGTTGGGAGGCAACCAGTGGTCGTGTGTCGCTGGATTATATTAAAGGAGTATTGAACCTGCTTGAGTGTGCCGCTTGCTGCTTCCCAGGGTCTCGTGGGGAGCAATTGGAAAATAATTGTACGGCACAGCCCAGTGCCGGTAAAAGTGTGCACCACCTAAAAAGGATGTCGGGCTGCCTGCTGTACTCAAAAACAGGCTGCTCGCATCATCGCGGATTACCGCGTTCAGGGTCTGTCCGGGCCAACAGATTTTGGGCCTGTTGATGGAACAAGCTGGCCTCCGGAATTGCGTAGAATCCAACGCACACATCACATTGAAATGTACCCAATGGAGGGTTATGATTGTACTTTGGGGACTGCTGTGACCAGGATGCATTGGGGCACCATGTCATGCATTCGCATATCATCAAGTTAAATCACCTGTGGGATTCGCAGCAGTCTTCAGCATTTGCCATGCCCGTGAACAAGACTATCGTCGAAACGCGTTGGGAGGCAACCAGTGGTCGTGTGTCGCTGGATTATATTAAAGGAGTATTGAACCTGCTTGAGTGTGCCGCTTGCTACTTCCCAGGGTCTCGTGGGGAGCAATTGGAAAATAATTGTACGGCACAGCCCAGTGCCGGTAAAAGTGTGCACCACCTAAAAAGGATGTCGGGCTGCCTGCTGTACTCAAAAACAGGCTGCTCGCATCATCGCGGATTACCGTGTTCAGGGCCTGTCCGGGCCAACAGATTTTGGGCCTGTTGATGGGACAAGCTGGCCTCCGGAATTGCGTAGAATCCAACGCACACATCACATTGAAATATACCCAATGGAGGGTTATGATTGTACTTTGGGGACTGCTGTGACCAGGATGCATTGGGGCACTATGTCATGCATTTGCATATCATCAAGTTAAATCACCTGTGGGATTCGCAGCAGTCTTCAGCATTTGCCATGCCCGTGAACAAGACTATCGTCGAAATGCGTTGGGAGGCAACCAGTGGTCGTGTGTCGCTGGATTATATTAAAGGAGTATTGAACCTGCTTGAGTGTGCCGCTTGCTGCTTCCCAGGGTCTCGTGGGGAGCAATTGGAAAATAATTGTACGGCACAGCCCAGTGCCGGTAAAAGTGTGCACCACCTAAAAAGGATGTCGGGCTGCCTGCTGTACTCAAAAACAGGCTGCTCGCATCATCGCGGATTACCGTGTTCAGGGCCTGTCCGGGCCAACAGATTTTGGGCCTGTTGATGGAACAAGCTGGCCTCCGGAATTGCGTAGAATCCAACGCACACATCACATTGAAATATACCCAATGGAGGGTTATGATTGTACTTTGGGGACTGCTGTGACCAGGATGCATTGGGGCACTATGTCATGCATTTGCATATCATCAAGTTAAATCACCTGTGGGATTCGCAGCAGTCTTCAGCATTTGCCATGCCCGTGAACAAGACTATCGTCGAAACGCGTTGGGAGGCAACCAGTGGTCGTGTGTCGCTGGATTATATTAAAGGAGTATTGAACCTGCTTGAGTGTGCCGCTTGCTACTTCCCAGGGTCTCGTGGGGAGCAATTGGAAAATAATTGTACGGCACAGCCCAGTGCCGGTAAAAGTGTGCATCACCTAAAAAGGATGTCGGCTGCCTGCTGTACTCAAAAACAGGCTGCTCGCATCATCGCGGAATGCTGCGTTCAGGGCCTGTCCGGGCCAACAGATTTTGGGCCTGTTGATGGGACAAGCTGGCCTCCGGAATTGCGTAGAATCCAACGCACACATCACATTGAAATATACCCAATGGAGGGTTATGATTGTACTTTGGGGACTGCTGTGACCAGGATGCATTGGGGCTCTATGTCATGCATTTGCATATCATCAAGTTAAATCACCTGTGGGATTCGCAGCAGTCTTCAGCATTTGCCATGCCCGTGAACAAGACTATCGTCGAAATGCGTTGGGAGGCAACCAGTGGTCGTGTGTCGCTGGATTATATTAAAGGAGTATTGAACCTGCTTGAGTGTGCCGCTTGCTGCTTCCCAGGGTCTCATGGGGAGCAATTGGAAAATAATTGTACGGCACAGCCCAGTGCCGGTAAAAGTGTGCACCACCTAAAAAGGATGTCGGGCTGCCTGCTGTACTCAAAAACAGGCTGCTCGCATCATCGCGTATTACCGTGTTCAGGGCCTGTCCGGGCCAACAGATTTTGGTCCTGTTGATGGGACAAGCTGGCCTCCGGAATTGCGTAGAATCCAACGCACACATCACATTGAAATATACCCAATGGAGGGTTATGATTGTACTTTGGGGACTGCTGTGACCAGGATGCATTGGGGCACTGTGTCATGCATTTGCATATCATCAAGTTAAATCACCTGTGGGATCGCCAGCAGTCTTCAGCATTTGCCATGCCCGTGAACAAGACTATCGTTGAAACGCGTTGGGAGGCAACCAGTGGTCGTGTGTCGCTGGATTATATTAAAGGAGTATTGAACCTGCTTGAGTGTGCCGCTTGCTACTTCCCAGGGTCTCGTGGGGAGCAATTGGAAAATAATTGTACGGCACAGCCCAGTGCCGGTAAAAGTGTGCATCACCTAAAAAGGATGTCGGGCTGCCTGCTGTACTCAAAAACAGGCTGCTCGCATCATCGCGGAATACTGCGTTCAGGGCCTGTCCGGGCCAACAGATTTTGGGCCTGTTGATGGGACAAGCTGGCCTCCGGAATTGCGTAGAATCCAACGCACACATCACATTGAAATATACCCAATTGAGGGTTATGATTGTACTTTGGGGACTGCTGTGACCAGGATGCATTGGGGCTCTATGTCATGCATTTGCATTTCATCAAGTTAAATCACCTGTGGGATTCGCAGCAGTCTTCAGCATTTGCCATGCCCGTGAACAAGACTATTGTCGAAACGCGTTGGGAGGGAACCAGTGGTCGTGTGTCGCTGGATTATATTAAAGGAGTATTGAACCTGCTTGAGTGTGCCGCTTGCTGCTTCCCAGGGTCTCGTGGGGAGCAATTGGAAAATAATTGTATGGCACAGCCCAGTGCCGGTAAAAGTGTGCACCACCTAAAAAGGATGTCGGGCTGCCTGCTGTACTCAAAAACAGGCTGCTCGCATCATCGCGGATTACCACGTTCAGGGCCTGTCCGGGCCAACAGATTTTTGGCCTGTTGATGGGACAAGCTGGCCTCCGGAATTGCGTAGAATCCAAAGCATACATCACATTGAAATAAACCCAATGGAGGGTTATGATTGTACTTGGGGACTGCTGTGACCAGGATGCATTGGGGCACTATGTCATGCATTTGTATATCATCAAGTTAAATCACCTGTGGGATTCGCAGCAGTCTTCACCATTTGCCATGCCCGTGAACAAGACTATCGTCGAAACGCGTTGGGAGGCAACCAGTGGTCGTGTGTCGCTGGATTATATTAAAAGAGTATTGAACCTGCTTGAGTGTGCCGCTTGCTGCTTCCCAGGGTCTCGTGGGGAGCAATTGGAAAAGAATTGTACGGCACAGCCCAGTGCCGGTAAAAGTGTGCACCACCTAAAAAGGATGTCGGGCTGCCTGCTGTACTCAAAAACGGGCTGCTCGCATCATCGCGGATTACCGCGTTCAGGGCCTGTCGGGGCCAACAGATTTTGGGCCTGTTGATGGGACAAGCTGGCCTCCGGAATTGCATAGAATCCAACGCACACATCACATTGAAATATACCCAATGGAGGGTTATGATTGTACTTTGGGGACTGCTGTGACCAGGATGCATTGGGGCACTATGTCATGCATTTGCATATCATCAAGTTAAATCACCTGTGGGATTCGCAGCAGTCTTCAGCATTTGCCATGCCCGTGAACAAGACTATCGTCGAAACGCATTGGGAGGCAACCAGTGGTTGTGTGTCGCTGGATTATATTAAAGGAGTATTGAACCTGCTTGAGTGTGCCGCTTGCTGCTTCCCAGGGTCTCGTGGGGAGCAATTGGAAAATAATTGTACGGCACAGCCCAGTGCCGGTAAAAGTGTGCACCACCTAAAAAGGATGTCGGGCTGCCTGCTGTACTCAAAAACAGGCTGCTCGCATCATCGCGGATTACCGTGTTTAGGGCCTGTCCGGGCCAACAGATTTTGGGCCTGTTGATGGAACAAGCTGGCCTCCGGAATTGCGTAGAATCCAACGCACACATCACATTGAAATATACCCAACGGAGGGTTATGATTGTACTTTGGGGACTGCTATCACCAGGATGCATTGGGGCTCTATGTCACGCATTTGCATATCATCAAGTTAAATCACCTGTGGGATTCGCAGCAGTCTTCAGCATTTGCCATGCCCGTGAACAAGACTATCGTCGAAACGCGTTGGGAGGCAACCAGTGGTTGTGTGTCGCTGGATTATATTAAAGGAGTATTGAACCTGCTTGAGTGTGCCGCTTGCTGCTTCCCAGGGTCTCGTGGGGAGCAATTGGAAAATAATTGTACGGCACAGCCCAGTGCCGGTAAAAGTGTGCACCACCTAAAAAGGATGTCGGGCTGCCTGCTGTACTCAAAAACAGGCTGCTCGCATCATCGCGGATTACCGCGTTCAGGGCCTGTCCGGGCCAACAGATTTTGGGCCTGTTGATGGGACAAGCTGGCCTCCGGAATTGCGTAGAATCCAACGCACACATCACATTGAAATATACCCAATGGAGGGTTATGATTGTACTTTGGGGACTGCTGTGACCAGGATGCATTGGGGCACTATGTCATGCATTTGCATATCATCAAGTTAAATCACCTGTGGGATTCGCAGCAGTCTTCAGCATTTGCCATGCCCGTGAACAAGACTATCGTCGAAACACGTTTGGGGGCAACCAGTGGTCGTGTGTCGCTGGATTATATTAAAGGAGTATTGAACCTGCTTGAGTGTGCTGCTTGCTGCTTTCCAGGGTCTCGTGGGGAGCAATTGGAAAATAATTGTACGGCACAGCCCAGTGCCGGTAAAAGTGTGCACCACCTAAAAAGGATGTCAGGCTGCCTGCTGTACTCAAAAACAGGCTGCTCACATCATCGCGGATTACCGCGTTCAGGGCCTGTCCGGGCCAACAGATTTTGGGCCTGTTGATGGGACAAGCTGGCCTCCGGAATTGCGTAGAATCCAACGCACACATCACATTGAAATATACCCAATGGAGGGTTATGATTGTACTTTGGGGACTGCTGTGACCAGGATGCATTGGGGCACTATGTCATGCATTTGCATATCATCAAGTTAAATCACCTGTGGGATTCGCAGCAGTCTTCAGCATTTGCCATGCCCGTGAACAAGACTATCGTCGAAACGCGCTGGGAGGCAACCAGTGGTCATGTGTCGCTGGATTATATTAAAGGAGTATTGAACCTGCTTGAGTGTGCCGCTTGCTGCTTCCCAGGGTCTCGTGGGGAGCAATTGGAAAATAATTGTACGGCACAGCCCAGTGCCGGTAAAAGTGTGCACCACCTAAAAAGGATGTCGGGCTGCCTGCTGTACTCAAAAACAGGCTGCTCACATCATCGCGGATTACCGCGTTCAGGGCCTGTCCGGGCCAACAGATTTTGGGCCTGTTGATGGGACAAGCTGGCCTCTGGAATTGCGTAGAATCCAACGCACACGTCACATTGAAATATACCCAATGGAGGGTTATGATTGTACTTGGGGACTGCTGTGACCAGGATGCATTGGGGCACTATGTCATGCATTTGCATATCATCAAGTTAAATCACCTGTGGGATTCACAGCAGTCTTCAGCATTTGCCATGCCCGTGAACAAGACTATCGTCGAAACGCGTTGGGAGGCAACCAGTGGTCGTGTGTCGCTGGATTATATTAAAGGAGTATTGAACCTGCTTGAGTGTGCCGCTTGGTGCTTCCCAGGGTCTCGTGGGGAGCAATTGGAAAATAATTGTACGGCACAGCCCAGTGCCGGTAAAAGTGTGCACCACCTAAAAAGGATGTCGGGCTGCCTGCTGTACTCAAAAACAGGCTGCTCGCATCATCGCGGATTACCGCGTTCAGGGCCTGTCCGGGCCAACAGATTTTGGGCCTGTTGATGGGACAAGCTGGCCTCCGGAATTGCGTAGAATCCAACGCACACATCACATTGAAATATACCCAATGGAGGGTTATGATTGTACTTTGGGGACTGCTGTGACCAGGATGCATTGGGGCACTATGTCATGCATTTGCATATCATCAAGTTAAATCACCTGTGGGATTCGCAGCAGTCTTCAGCATTTGCCATGCCCGTGAACAAGACTATTGTCGAAACGCGTTGGGAGGCAACCAGTGGTCGTGTGTCGCTGGATTATATTAAAGGAGTATTGAACCTGCTTGAGTGTGCCGCTTGCTGCTTCCCAGGGTCTCGTGGGGAGCAATTGGAAAATAATTGTACGGCACAGCCCAGTGCCGGTAAAAGTGTGCACCACCTAAAAAGGATGTCGGGCTGCCTGCTGTACTCAAAAACAGGCTGCTCGCATCATCGCGGATTACCGCGTTCAGGGCCTGTCCGGGCCAACAGATTTTGGGCCTGTTGATGGAACAAGCTGGCCTCCGGAATTGCGTAGAATCCAACGCACACATCACATTAAAATATGCCCAATGGAGGGTTATGATTGTACTTTGGGGACTGCTGTGACCAGGATGCATTGGGGCACTATGTCATGCATTTGCATATCATCAAGTTAAATCACCTGTGGGATTCGCAGCAGTCTTCAGCATTTGCCATGCCCGTGAACAAGACTATCGTCGAAACGCGTTGGGAGGCAACCAGTGGTCGTGTGTCGCTGGATTATATTAAAGGAGTATTGAACCTGCTTGAGTGTGCCGCTTGCTGCTTCCCAGGGTCTCGTGGGGAGCAATTGGAAAATAATTGTACGCCTCAGCCCAGTGCCGGTAAAAGTGTGTACCACCTAAAAAGGATGTCGGGCTGCCTGCTGTACTCAAAAACAGGCTGCTCGCATCATCGCGGATTATCGCGTTCAGGGCCTGTCCGGACCAACAGATTTTGGGCCTGTTGATGGGACAAGCTGGCCTCCGGAATTGCGTAGAATCCAACGCACACATCACATTGAAATATACCCAATGGAGGGTTATGATTGTACTTTGGGGACTGCTGTGACCTGGATGCATTGGGGCACTATGTCATGCATTTGCATATCATCAAGTTAAATCACCTGTGGGATTCGCAGCAGTCTTCAGCATTTGCCATGCCCGTGAACAAGACTATCGTCGAAACGCGCTGGGAGGCAACCAGTGGTCGTGTGTCGCTGGATTATATTAAAGGAGTATTGAACCTGCTTGAGTGTGCCACTTGCTGCTTCCCAGGGTCTCGTGGGGAGCAATTGGAAAATAATTGTACGGCACAGCCCAGTGCCGGTAAAAGTGTGCACCACCTAAAAAGGATGTCGGGCTGCCTGCTGTACTCAAAAACAGGCTGCTCGCATCATCGCGGATTACCGCGTTCAGGGCCTGTCCGGGCCAACAGATTTTGGGCCTGTTGATGGGACAAGCTGGCCTCCGGAATTGCGTAGAATCCAACGCACACATCACATTGAAATATACCCAATGGAGGGTTATGATTGTACTTTGGGGACTGCTGTGACCAGGATGCATTGGGGCACTATGTCATGCATTTGCATATCATCAAGTTAAATCACCTGTGGGATTCGCAGCAGTCTTCAGCATTTGCCATGCCCGTGAACAAGACTATCGTCGAAACGCGTTGGGAGGCAACCAGTGGTCGTGTGTCGCTGGATTATATTAAAGGAGTATTGAACCTGCTTGTGTGTGCCGCTTGCTACTTCCCAGGGTCTCGTGGGGAGCAATTGGAAAATATATATATATATATATATATATATATATATATATATATATATATATATATATATCGCAGCACTCTTTAGAGGGTTATTTATTTCTTCCTGTATATCTAAAACATGACGTACTCAGGACTTGCAAGTGTTCCAATTCATAAAAGGGGAGGAAAGAGAAAATAGAACTTTGAAACTTAGATGCTTGGAGTCACGCTTAATCATAAGGTTCAAAACCAAGATCTCTTTGGGAATGAATGGGGACGAGGAGCTGTATATACATTTGTAACAACAGTCTCAGAATTTTCAAATCTTTACCCCTCTAAGAATGAACGAATTAGATATTGTTTGTATAGTTTTAGATATACAGAATGATTACAAGTTTACTAATGTGCTTCTTTAAATGTGTGGCACATACATGAAATTGTTACAGAGTGGGGTGTGGTTTTACATTGTTTTCAGAGGACAATATGTGGATTAACAAAGGTGAAAGGGCATTCATCCTGACAAAAGTCTACCCAGAGGTCCCAATAGGGTATTAATAGGGCACTATGCCCTTGACAATCACACAACGGTAGTGAAAATAATACAGACACTGAGTCCAGAGATTGATTGTAATGAAATAACAAGCAGAGATAAAAAGCTGTGTAAAACAAGCATTGGCATAGCCAATAGGTCTCGCCTTTGGGACCTTATAAGTGTTTAACCATTCAACAGTTAATGTTGTTGCAGTAAGGATATTGTGCTGCATAACTAAATACTTATAGGGTCCCAAAGGTGAGACCTATTGGCACAGCCAATAGGTCTCGCCTTTGGGCCCTTATAAGTGTTTAGCCAGAGCTATTGACTTTGCCAATGTCTTTAAGCTGTGCTGTAGAGAAGTGTGTCTGTTGTGCAGCATGCTGAAAAGTTTTAATAAAAAAGTGTCAGAAGTACTTTTGTTACCTTATATAGGACCAAGAAGGCATTATGTACAACTGAACGACCATATTAAAAAAAGTATTTACAATAAAAAATGTCCTCAGTTTTCTTTTGTTCTTGCAATGCTGGCAACTTGTTTTCTGCCTATTACAATGGTTGTTTGTTAAAGCTTTTTTTTGAGGGGGCATAACAAATTGGAGGGTGATAGGTTGGGAACTAGTACCTGTATTATAACACTAGCAGCGGGCAGACGCTAGGGAAGAATCAGCAGATGCCACATTCCGAGAGCAGGCTGAGGTGGTGCTGAGTGATGCTGAGGTGGTAGTGGTGGTGGTGGTGACTGGTGCGGAGACGATGCTGAGGTGATGCTGAATGATACTCAGGTCTTGCTGAGTGATGATGATGTGGTGGTGTACTAGTGCAAAGGCGATGCTGAGTGATACTGATGTGGTGCTGAGTGATGCTGTGGTGGCGCTGAGTGATGCTGTGATGGCGCTGAGTGATATTATTGTGGCCCTGAGTGATGCTGTGGTGGTGCTGAGTGATGCCGTGGTGGTGCTGAATGATGCTGTGGTGGCACTGAGTGCTGCTGTGGTGGTGCTGAGTGATGCTGTGGTGGCCCTGAGTGATGCTGTGGTGGTGTTGAGTGATGCTGTGGTGATGCTGAGTGATACTGTGGTGGTGCTGAGTGATGCTGTGATGGCGCTGAGTGATGCTGTGGTTTGTGGGAAGGAGGTGAACAAATGTATGCCAGTCACATGATTGGTACTTATTAATTTGGGCTAGGCTACCAACTGTGAAAAGGAAAATGTATTTTATATGATGTAACTGAGAAATTTGTTCAGGAGTACTGACCATACCTATGGTTTATAGATGATAGTGAGAATTTTTGTTGTCTGCATGCTGTTTATAGAGGTGGTGGAGTTGCTTGATAGACAGGGGGCAATTGCTGGGGATTCCAAGCATATTGTGTTTGGTATATTGGTAAATGTTTTGGTTGTGTGTTTGGTTCAGCCTGCACGAGAGAGGGCATGTTTATATATCTATATATATAGCGGGAAGTTGACCCGAGGGTATGTGAGCTCTATCTATGAGCAGCAGTTACATATTTACACAAGGACACAGTGCTGCTTTTACTTACAGTGTCCCCGGCCCCACTGATTGTGCCCCACCACTCTGCTGAACTCCTACTTACACACATTCCAGAAATATAAAGAAACAGAGCCGGAGGTCGAGTCCTCTCATACACCGTTCCTAAAACGTAGGTGGAACAGTCTCACACTTCACATCAGAGCACTGCATGTATTTATTGTAATTAGCAGAATTGCATTACTCAATAAGATAGGCTTAGTAAAAATATCTTGGCAGAAACCTTATTGTGCACTACTAGGCGAAGTTGTAGCTTTCTCTCACCTTTTAACTAATCTCACATAAGAGCAGCCCCTGTTACACCACTGCAGTGGTGCTGAATAACGCTCTCCTTTTCACTTTCTTACCTTTGAACTAGCTGGGGGTGGCACAGACCTCCGAAGCCCCGAGGCCAACAAATGTGTGTGAACGGAAAAGGGCTGAGTGCTCGATTAAAAGCTAACTACTGGGGGGGGCAGATCTGAGCACCAAAAGCACATGTGGCATCAGGCGATGGGAGGTCTCCGTCAATTTGGGGATTAGTGGTAGTCTCAGAAGTTGCAGATGTGTAAAAATAAAAAGAAGGAAGTAGGGAGGATGAGCCTGAAAAAGTAAAGGGCAATAGGTATGGCGCGGGCAGTAGAAGTGCTGTCACGCCCAAGCAATGAGGTATACATCTGACCATGACTGGGTCAAACGAACGAAGGGGCAGGTCTGCAACTTTATAGGGGCAGGCCAAAGGTCAATGCAAGAGCAGCAACACCCTCATAGGCAGGGATTTAAGTGGGATGAAAAAACTGGGGAGTCTTTCAAAGGGGCATGGCCAATGTAATTAAGGGCGTGGCTTAAAAACACAAGCTAAACATCTGTGCTTAGCATAGTGTGGAAGAGGGGCATGGCGAAGCAATCCTGGACTACAACATGACTGTGAGGCACAATTCTGTGAATCGGAAGTACACTGTGTGGATTGTAGCCCAAATTCTGGTAGCCCACCCAACTTGATTTTCCCATGCAAAATTGGGCAAAATATTGCTGAATTGTGGGAGATCTAGCCCAATCTGTGAGCACTACTGCTAAGTGTGCACGTGGAGGGCAGGGGGAGGAGAGATGGGGGAATGTGGAGGCCTGAGAACACGAAGGTGAGGGCTGGGAAAGAGTGAGGAGGGGTACAAGGAGAGGGGAGGAGGCATACGGGGGGAACCTGAGCTTTCCCATGGTCCATTGTTTGAAGCGTTTGAAAACGACAGAATGCATTGTATACAGTATATTATTACTAGTTGGACAGCAGTCTGCGTGCTGCGGAGCGGGTTCACCCTACTGTATGGCGTTTCTGTTCTGGCACTACCCTGCGGCGACAGTGTGGTGTTTGGGAACGGGCACCTAAATGAGAGGAGGGGCATGCATTTTTCCGAGGGCCAGAGCTGCAGAGGAGCTCGTGCTTGGCTGCGCGCAGTACTGCTGGAGGCTCTCTGCTCCGTCCGTCACTGCCATGGCGTGGAGAGTTCAGAGCAGAATGACGTGAAAGATCGCTCTTTTGGGGATCAAAACAAAGTGCAGACTGGGTGAGCCGCGGGGGAGGGATGGTGTGTTGGTGGAGCGTGGGGGGATGTCGTGGGTGAGAGGGGTGACGCAGGTCTCTTCACAAACTCTGTGCCCTAACAGGCGCTCCACAACTCCAAGCACTAGTGCTCAGTCCAAAAACACATGTTAACAAGACACGCGGCCACGAGACGCGCTCTGTGGTGGGGGAGGGGGAGGAGCGTTGAAGCGCGAGCAGGCCGAAGAGGCAATAAGGAAGTTAAAAAAAAGCCCGGGAGTTGTGTGCGCGCGCGCTAAAAGAAAATAAAGCACGTGAGTGGTGCGCGCTGGCGCACGGGACGGCAAAAGTGAAAGGAGGCTGGCGACTGGTGTGCGATGTGCGCGCACCATGATGAGAGAGGAAAGCCAGATGGCGCCTCTGCTCGTCATTGTGCACGTAACCGCACGCTTTATGCCAGCCAAAAAGCTATGGTCGGCTTTTTAAAGCCCACACACTTAAATGTCTTGCCAGAGCAGTGCATGCGCTGGCTCAGGCGAGACCTAAAAACTGTGTATTGGGACAATGGGCATCCACTATTTAGTATTGCAATACTACTTAGACATGAAATTTGAAATGTCAATAAGATTATAAATTTGTGATAACATCCACACTCCGAGAAAGGTAGAATTTTAAAACCCCTCGAGAAAGCAACCAATATTGAAAAAAAATACAAATGTGTAAATATATCATGTATATATGTTTGGTCATAGACCAAAGAACTACCTATCCTACAATGCATCATAAAAGACTAGGTGGGAGTTTGGTATAAAAGTAAGAAAGCAAAGATGGACTACTGCCATGTACTGTGATCAAGACCAGTTTGGTCAAAACGTGTAGGTGGAGTAAGGATGGCTAACTAATAAAAGAAAGAAATAACCCTCTGGAGAGTGCTGCGTGATAGTTTTGATGGCAATTATATATTCAAGGGACAGTCCGACCTTGCCGCAAGCAGGGGCATGTAATATATCAAGGGCGGAATCATAACACACACACTCTTCGAATGTGTGAGAAGTTGACCTGGTATATGCTGTCCACTAATTATAGTGGGCACCCTGTACCAGTCCAAAAAACAGCATATTGATAATAGGTTAAAGACAACCTTTATTGAAAGCTATCCTAGTGGTAGCTATGGAGAACAGCCTTCAGGTTAAGCCTTGAAGGAATGTAAAGCAGCTTGTTTTACCAGTCTATAATCTCCTGAGTGGCTAAATGAAAGACTATCACACCAGGTATATATATAAAATATATGTATTTATTTCTAAATCCACCCTCCTAGTCTCTTTATGAGGCTAGAGGTCAAAACACATAAGTTACACTTCAAGTATGACAGTAAAATATCACAAATGCATGTCAGGCCTTAGGGGCGAGCCAAACCATAAACTAAAATAGTGGTATATGAACCACAACTTTACAAGACACAAGGCCTAGAGCCTGTACAATCGCTGGGACCCAAAGGAACCACCCAAGGTAGTGACACAAGGGACCCACGGGGGCCGTGTGCAGTGTGAGAACACAGCCGCGAGCTCCCGTTAGCTTCAATAGGGAAAGTCGCGGTTCGATTTTTAAAGATTAGGGACACTTAGAAATGAGTCAGGACCAAACCCTTTGGGACTTAAGAAGTTCTAGGGTCAACACCCACGGGAGCACTGGAGTACTCGTGTTACCTCACCCAGGGAAGTCGGGTGCATAGGTGTCAAATGGTGTCGGGTCGCGTCGTTGATTTCAATGGGAGCTGGCAAAGAAGTGCTGCTGCCAGGAAGATGCGAAGTGTCCGAAGAGATCCAAGCCTGGATTGAAGTTGAGAAGAACCTGAAAGCAGAGGGGACATAATCTGGGTCACTAGCCAGTGACCAGGAGGATGATAGGCGGATGCCCACCGATGTCGGGTGATTTCAGGTGAAGAAGGTGAAGCTTGACTCTTCAGCCACGAGGACCAGGAGGTGTCGAGGACAACCAGGCGCTGGATTTGAGCTGTCCCACAAAGGATGTCGAGTGCTGCAGTATCAGTGTGTGGTAAATAATTTAATTACCGGAACTTAATTTGATGCGGAAAATCTATAATAATAGCTCAGTAAAATAAGAGGCAGAATCCGTGGTATTAGAGGTTCGGAACGGGCTTTATTCCAAAATCAATTCGAATTGATGGACTCCATATTCCATCACCACGAAGGTTCAGGAAGTGAAGAACATATATTATTGACAGATAAGCAGTTTTATAGAAAATACATTACAATGAAACAGATGCAAGAGGCGTAACAGTTGAAAACAGAGATAAAACATACATGCGTAGCTGAGATGGGTGTAACTAGGCGTAACTAAAGAACGTCATTGGATATGATGTCATAAATGGGTGGTTCCATGAAAGAATTTCGCAATGTCAGCAGAAATACTTGGCAGAGATGCGTGCGCAGCAGCATGACGTGTGATTGACGTGCAACTAGGGGGTGAAGGGGACTTGACATTTAGCTCTACATGTGGAGACAGAAGTCTGGGGTTATGTCAACCTAATCCCAAATCATATCTAACATCCTATGTTTAAAGAACTGTGTTATCCAAAAAGAGAGGTCTCTTAGGATAGAATCTTATTCTATACTGACTATACTGACTGTTAGTGCGTGTACAAGCGTCTAAGTGTCTACACTAGATGCGAGGGCAGAAATCTTCCATAGTAACAGGGCTATGAATTACTTGCATGAGGGCAGCGAGGCCTGGCCCTTTGCACGGTAGCTGGAGGAATGTTTACCTAAACTACTAGACAGGAATGCATCGGATGAGGAGCGGAGCAGAGCAGATAATCTTGAAGGTGAAATACAGTTTTTGGCAGGCAGATAGGCCGAGTCAGGCACCGTTAGCCGCGCAGGGAGTAAGACAAAGTTCATGGTCACAGATGCGAGCTCAGACTGGAGCTTTCAGAGGCAGAAGGCAGGAAAAGGCTTAATGGCAGAGTCAGGGCCTACTCGCCTGGACTGTAAAATGGGATAAATGAACCATATAAAGCCGGTGGCCTTTCATACTTAGAAATAGAATATCCGGCCCATTCATGGCGGATCTGAAAGAGGACATGTTGACGGTGGACGCACATGTGTTTGCGTCTTCATAACTGGAACTGGAGGAAACATACATGTACTTGTAATTTATACATGAAACCGTTGGGGTCCAAGATAGGGGACATAACCGACCATAAAAATCCATATTTCCACATTCCCTCCTTGTCCCCTACTTGCCCTTAAGAGATATCAATCTTCATCAATCCGTTGATCTGTTCAGATAACATCATTTGTTCTTCTTTCTTCTTCCGGGATCTCAAACGAAAACTTGGATGTGGGATACACGAGGTGGCACATAGACCACAAATCGCTGGTCCACATTGTAGACATAAGCAGCAACTGAATAGTATAAGGAAGCCAATACCTAGGAAGGAGAGCATTCTCCATCCCCAGGCTGACAACACGCCCCAGAACCAACCGGACCAAGTCCAGGTGCCTGGATTCTGATGTATCTGGCTTACAATCTTATGAAGGCGGGTTATGGCTTTATATACAGACGGCGAATTTTCTGGTATGAAAATACAACAACTTGATCCGATGACCCTACAAGCTCCGCCCCTATCGGCCAAGATGACGTCAAGGACAAGACGATTTTGAAGCACAACAATCCGCATAGCAGACTGCTCTTCTGTTAAATTGCCTAAGGCGGAAATAGTTTCGTTCACTACTGCTTCAAGGGTTCTGGTTAATCTACGTATCAGCTTACTATTAGTGACTGTACCTATATAAGGAAAGAAGCCTTTATTGAAATCTGTGTATTTCTCCCATGCTGTTTCAGTATAATCGACTATTGGGAGATCTCTCTGCTGTCTATTGTGTACTAAATGAATATTTCTATGATAATCAGGAGGAGCTAAGAAAACAGGTGGTAGAAGGAACGCTATGTAACAGGTACCATCCCAATCTAAAGGTAAACGTATATATGCGGTCTGGCCACATATGACGAGAAGCTCTAAATGTAGACTTGCCTTGATCACTGAATTCTATTACAGTGGTGCATTTACTATGGCCCATGTGTATGGAGCCATTCTTTTTTATACATAGTTCCCCTTTTACTGGGAATACGGACATGGCGGGTAATATTGGTGTAGCTTCAGATTCGACGTTCAGGATCATGAGGTTAAGTGTAAAATTACCTAATCCATATACTTCATTTTCTAGATCAGTTCCTGTTCTTTTGGGAAGTCCCTCCTTGTTAGGGTAGCAGACTTTAAGCAAAACTAAGTTCAGGTTTCCCCATACCCAGTTGTCTTGATAAACTGCGGAATTCGAATCTAGGGAATTAATTAAACTAAACCATGCTCCACAGGAGCCATTGTGTGTGAACGGATATGGAAAGAGGGGCAGAATTCCCTTATAGTTCTGATAGGGAGGGAGTCGGCCACATATCCAACAATTTGTAGCATTGCTAGCCTGATGGGAATGATGGGAATGATGTAACATACTAATAAAAGTGTTATTGCGCAGCGCAAATCTATATGACAACTCGTGCGGGGGTAATTCACTAAAAGAATGTTCAGCAGTAACATTGTAAACATGTTTAGAAATAGGATAATATATGTGCAACAATATACTTGCAGCGATTATTAAAAGACATAAGAAAAACAGAATTAATAACGTCACTGTGCAATGACTACGCAGTGATTTACAGTACGCATGTTTTTTCAACTGGATTTGATTATTTCTTTCTCTATTCCGGTCCAGAGGATACATGTCAGAGACAAATTCAACCGATTCACCTTGGAGAGGACTTAAACAATCAAATTGTCTGACTGTCTGGACCTCAATTTTAGTCTGTATAGTTCTGAGTTCGTTTGCTCAACCAAAGGGAGCTTTGAGTCTGTCTTTGAAGAAACACAGGGTTTAGTCTCTATATCGGATGGTAGTCCATGAAATTTCTTGATATGACTCGAATGTATCCAGCCTTTGCGACCTTCGATCTTCACGGCTGTCCTCGTGGTGAGCAGAACAAGTTGAGGCGATTTCCACCTCGGATCCAGCTGAGTCTTCCGGTCAAAATTCCTCACTAACACCAAGTCCCCGGGAACTACGTCATGGGGTTTCACCTCGGTGTTGTCGGGAAAGGCTGCAGCTACCTGTGAACGACAAGATTGTAGTGCAGACATCAAGGAAGCTAGGTAATCTGTCAGCATATTACAGTCAACGTCAGTTATTTTACGAGGTATAGGCGTCCCCCACATATTTGGTGGTCTACCGAAGATCACCTCATAAGGGGATAGCCCTGTTCGAGAATGTGCTACCATTCTCATATAAAAGAGTGCAACTGGTAAGGCTACTACCCAGTCGACACCTTTCTCTCTACATATTTTGGACAATCTAATTTTCAGAGTTTGATTATGTCGTTCCACGAGACCTGCTGCCTCGGGGTGTCGGACACAGTGAAATCTCCATTGATAACCTAACAAAAGTGAAACGTGTTTCATTAGTTCGGATGAGAACGGCTGGCCGTTATCTGAGTAGACAGCACGTGGTAAACTGTACCGTGGGAAGAATTCTCGAACTAACTGTTTGGCAGTAGTCGGGGCAGTGTAATCTGAAACCGGGTATGCCTCTGTCCAACGGGAAAGAGCACAAACAACTACAAGAACGTATTTGAATCCTCGACATCGTTCCATCTGGATATAATCCATCTGGAGGACTTCAAAAGGGTGATCAGGAGGCTGAAATCCACCTTGTTCTACGGGAATGCTTTTACCTGGGTTAAACTGACAACAGATCATACAGGTACGAACTTTTTGTTTAGCTGCTGCTCGTAAATGTTTGTTGAACCAAATGTGTTGAATGCTGTCTAGCATAGCTTTTTCTCCTAGGTGGGCAGGACTATGTATTGTATTTATGATAACTTGGACCATTGAATCAGGAAGGAACCATACAGATTTTTCCCTCGTCATCCATCCCTGATCCGTTTGGATCCCTCCTAATTCAGTCCATTTCTTTATTTCGTCTGATGTAGCATGTGTCTGTATGTCAATTACGTCAAGAGCGGGATCCTTAACCATCATGCAATGTGTTGGTGTCTGAACTATTGTCTTTGTCATGTCAGATGTGTGAGTTTGAGCAGTCTGTTTAGCTGTTTTGTCAGCTAGATCATTGCCTTGGGAAATGATATCAGTAACTTTCGTATGAGCTTTACATTTCATAATTGATATTGCAGTGGGTAGATGTATTGCATCTAATAAAGCATGAATGAGGGGTCCGTGCTGAATGTGGGCACCGTGAGAAGTTAAATAACCTCTCTCTCGCCACAGCACGCCGAAGTCATGTACAACTCCGAATGCATAACGTGAATCAGTGTATATGTTGACTTTCTTATTTGTGGCTTGAACACAGGCTTGTGTCAGAGCGATGAGCTCTGCTGCTTGAGCTGACAAGGTATTAATACGATTTGTTTCAATGACTTCAGTGTCTGTTGTGACTGCATACGCGGCCACTAGCTCTCCTGTACTTGTTCTCATACATGAACCATCTACATACAACGTCAGGTCTGGGTCTGACAATGGGACGTCCGTCAAGTCTTGTCTGGGTTTCGTCGTGATAGTAATAACTTCAATACAATCATGTGCTAGTGGGTCTGTTCCGTTTACAGGTAACAGTGTGGCAGGATTCAATGTACTACAACGTCTGATTTCTATGTGTGGCTGAAACAATGTTAGTTCGTAACCGGTGAGTCTTGCTATAGTCAAGTGTTGTGTTTGCGTGCGGTTCAAGAGAACCTCTACTGCGTGTGGTACTTGTACTGTCAATTGATGTCCTAACACTATGGCATCGCTTTGTCTGATTGCTAAAGCTGTCGCTGCCACTGATTTCAGGCACGCAGGCAGAGCCTGAGCTACGGGATCTAATGTACTAGAAAAATAAGCACATGGTTTGTGTGATCCTGCTTGTTCCTGTGTGAGTACTGACAAAGCAGTACCTTCGCGTTCTGTAACAAAGAGCGTAAACTGTTTGCTGTAACATGGTGTTGCTAGGACAGGTGCTTGACATAAAGCTTTCTTTAAACTTTCAAAGGCATGTGTATGTTCTTGAGTCCAAGGGAGGACAGTCGATGTGGCTGCCTCCTGTGTTGTCAACTGAATAAGTGGTTTTGCTAGAAATGCATACTGAGGGATCCACTGCCTACAATATGAAGTGAGGCCTATAAAAGCCCGCACCTCCTTTTGCGTCTTGGGTACTGACATGTTATCAATTAACTGTATGCGGTCGGGTGTAAGCTGCCTTCCCTCCTTGGACAGCGAGTGACCAAGGTAAACAACTCGCTGGACACAGAATTGCAGCTTAGAAGGGGACACCTTGTGCCCCTTTTCGGCCAAAAATTGTAAAACCTTCAGTGAGGCTTTTTCACATTCATGTTCGCTTCTAGCGGTGATCAGCAGATCATCGACATATTGAAGCAGGGCAGTGTTGACTGGCATGTGTATACTGTCAAGTTCTCGTTTCAGTGCTTGGCTATAGATGCTGGGGCTTTCTGTGAATCCTTGAGGTGCGCGTGTGAATTTAAAGCTTCGTCCATTTAAACTAAAACCGAACAAGTATTGACTTTCCGGATCTATTGGGACGCTGAAAAAGGCATTCTTGAGATCAATTACAGTAAAGAATGTTGCTTCGGAATCAATGGCTGTCAGTAATGAAGAAATGTCTGGGACTACGGGGTATTGTGGTACAATACATTTATTTAATTCGCGCAGATCAATAACCAATCGATATACTGGCGGGGCTTTTGGATCAGTGCGTTTAAGAATCGGAATTATCGGGGAATTACATACATTGGAGTCAGTTTCCACAACTACTCCTTGGGTAATAAGCTCGTCAATAATTTGCAGTAAAGCCAATACAGCATCTGTGGGTAACTTGTATTGTCGCATTCGTGGTAGTACCACTCCTGTCTTTAGTGTGACTCGATATGGTGTAATGTTCATGCAACCAACATCTGTAGGGCCTTGCGCCCATAAATGTGCGGGTAAAGTCTGCAGTCGGGGATCCATGTCTCGGGACACGTAGTGCCCTTTGAAATCACGTAAAAACAATCTTACTCCTTCCGGAGAACAACATATTATAGCTCCTAGAGCTTTCAATGTTTTTATACCTAACAGGTTTTCTGGACATGATTTAGTAAGCAATAAATCTGTAGTTCGTGTCAAAGGACCAATCGTAAGGGGAAGAGGCTGTGATACTTCGTTAATGATAGGTTTTCCTGAAAAACCAAGGGAAATATTCTGTGAGCCTGAGAGGGGTGCCCCTGGAACTTCACTACGTTTTATGGTTGTTCGGCTTGCCCCTGTATCAAGTAAAAATTTTCTATCTTGGCCTAATAGTTCACTGTGTACATAAGGTCCTTCTTGATCTACAGGGACCTCGATAAGGGGTAAGCCAACTTCCCTCTCTAGGCTGTTTCATGAGTATCGTTGATAATCAGGATAGTCATACTGTGCAGTCTGGTACATTTGTCGTGTCGTTGTTGGTGTAGCAGCAATAGGCTGCGGTGGTGGAGCTGGCATAGACTGTTGCGGAGCTGGCATGGCCTGTGCATGCTGCAGGGCTCCTTGTTGGTTCTGATCCTGTCTAAGTGGTCGTGGTCTTTCTTTTGTATTACCTATGGCGATATTATGTTTTAAAACTGGACAATCGTGTACATAATGACCTGGCTGTTTACAATAGTTGCATGTCCCTTTCACAGAAACTGCTGAAACACTGGACTGTGTCATACCCTTTTTATGACCGTCAGCCGGAACTGTCTGGGAAACTAGCATTTTCATTTTCGTGTCTTTCATGCGTCTTTGTTCATGTTCTTGTTCCTCTCTAATTCTATTGTGATGATACTGTAGCATTTGTAACATTTGTGACGGAGTGTTACCTTGCCAGGTACTCTCGAATTTCAATACTCTATTCTTAACTTGGGGCAAGGAATTTTCAACTAATTTTGTCACAAACAGATGTGGATACGATTCGCTACTTGCTTTTATCCCACTATTTATACCAAAACATTTTTCGAATCGGGCATAGAAATCACTAGTGTCTTCATCTTGCTTTTGTTTACAGGCTGAGATTGCACCCCAGTCTTCCTTTTTCGTAGTTAATAAACGTGGTAGTACCTGTACTAGTAAACCTGGTAGTGTTTTGGTCTTGTCCCCAAGCCCTGAACCTGGACCTCGAGCTTTTTCTTCGTTTTCTAATGCTGTCCAATCTATCTTCTGGTCTCCCACCTCCCAATCCTTTTCCTTGAGTTTTTCGTAAATGCCCGCAGGCATTAATACCTTCAATATTGTCATAATGTCGGGATAGGTATACTCTCCCATGAGCAACATGTCTTTAATTTCACGGCGGAAACCCGCTGGGTCTTTGTCATGACTGGGTACCACTTTCTTCATTTCTAATAGTTCTATTTTAGATATGGGTGTGTATACAAACACACGTTTAAACTGATTGTCATCACCTTTTATCGGGTGCACTTCGCGTAAGGGATTCTGTCTATCCATATAATACGTCGTTCTTTCCTTGATGGGCAGTGAGACATGTTCGGGACATACAAAAAGAATGTACTGCTTTCTGGATACTAGTATTTCTCTAATTAGCTCAGTACCTGAACCTCTCCATTTATTCGCGAGTAATTCAGTCAAGATATTAGGTAAGGGGCCAGGATCGGAGTGTTGGCTTTTATATAATATAAGGAGTTGTTGAATCATATAGATACCAGCTAAACGCTGTTCATCTGGGGTGAGGTTCAAAAACGTGTGTGCTAATGTATCATCACTATATTTTCCGGGACTGTCAACCCAGTGAACGGCTGACCTGGCTAATTCTTGTTCGTCCATAGAATCGAGTATATGATAACCCCTTCGTTCTCGGAGTAATTTGTCAGCAGCTTGGAACGAATGCTCGGGGGACCTTATATTTATTATAGGGGTTTGGAAATTTCTGTTATTATCTGGACGTATCGGACGTATCGGATCAGTAAAGCCTCTAGTGTTATTACAAGATCTTCCTCTACCTACATAGGCCATGGTTTCTAACTGTCCTGTGGGCAGTTCTAATTCTTCCTCCTCCTCGGTTTGTTCAGGCTCGTCTACTGCTAATCTTTCTTCGTGTATTCGTTCTATTTCTTTGCGGATTTTTCGGCACATAGCTATGATACTTAATCGTTTATCATGTCTCCCTTCTGATATATTCCGACTCCATGTGGTAAGAATTTGCATTTCTTCCGGATTTACCCCTGGTCGGTCTTGATTTCTGACCACACAATTTATGAGGAAACGTAACAGTTCTCCCTGTATCTCCACTTTCTGGTACTCCATGGCTCTATTAATGCTTTCAGAATCTCGCCCTGACTGGACAAAATGATATATATTTTCTAAATGTGTAGTCATTCCTGGTAGCCTCCCTAAATATATTGCAGCTCGTCGGATACGTAATGATGCCAGCAGCATTTCATCCTTTTTGCCGGGCACAGGATCATATCTACAATCTATTAGAAGTTCCTTAAGCGTGTCGGGAGTTACTAGTTTGGGCGTACGTTGGTGGGCTAATTCTTGAAAGGAAAGTTTATTTACTCTGGGTGGCGTGGAAAAAATGTTTGTTGTACCTCCTGTAGCACCGCCTGGGGTGCTGGGTGTGAAAGGATTCGTTGAACGTGATATAGCAACCATAGGTGTGGGTACAGCTGTAGAAACAGATGTGCTTGCCGGAACTTGTGTCGGAATTTGTTGTTGCAGAGGTACAGACGGAGGGGGGTCTTGGCGTTGAACCCCCTCGGCAGGCGGTCTATGTGGCGCGGTACTAGCATACTCGGGAGCTGCGTCGTCTAAATAAGAGGAAAGAAAAACATCTTCTGCGGTTCTGGGATGCCCTTTGGGATGTGCTTTTATCGGAAACAATGGGGGTGGCAAGTCTTTTGGTATCTCCGCAGTAGCCTTAGGTAACCCTTCGGCCAGAAGAGGATACATACCATTCATAAGGGCATTTCTTTGTCTGTCTGTTTGTTCTGATTTTACTCGGGTACCTTCTTCAATTAATAGATTTTCTCGGACTTTATCTGAATTCTCCTTACTCTTCTCTTCCTGTCTACGTGCTTTTTCTGTGCGTCTATACGATTCTTTACGCCATAATTCAATGGCATCTTTCTGTGATTGTCTAGCTTTCTTTTTCCATAATTCTTCCTCTACTTTCACGATGCAATCTGCATCCCAGGTCCCAGCTGCGGGCCACCTCTGACTTTCTGGTAATTCCTTGGTGTAGTCTGCCCATAAATCAAGAAATAATATGGCGTCTAGGCCATGTTTATGATACATGAAGTACCCTGGAGTGTCCCTAGGAGGAATGGGAACAGCTTCTTCGAGTACCCCTTTTCTAGTTTTGATCTGTCTTAATTTTGAAAAGAGCGGCATATTGAGAACTGATCTGATACCTAATTTTGAACACGTTTAATACAACAAAACACAATAATGAACAGTCATTCACACCACAATATGCAGAACGTACTTAAAACATTTTAACATTTAACATTTTAATGAACAACAATGATGGTCATTTAGGGATCTAGTCACTAAGCATAATACTCGACACTAACTAGGTAATTCTGAATTATATACTAGACATACTTGATATACTGCTGAACAGTACAGATACACTGCTGAAACAGTGCAGACCGGATTTGTGTACCCAAACCCGTCTTGACCGGCACAACCTATGTGCACGTCAAAACGCCTCCCCGATAATGGTACTCACCGGGTAGCTCGGAACGGAAGGCCTCGGAACTGAACTGAACTGGACTCGGACCGGACTCGACTCGACTCGAAACTTCGGAACTTCGGAACCTGGTGGGCCTCTGTATACCTCGGATCTTGCTCTCTCAGCTAGGCTCTGGTCGGGATACTTCGCACTTCTCACCGCCTCGTCTGGGTGTTGATCGCAGCCTCAGTTACCCCCGCTCGGCAGGAGGGAGACACAGGAAATCCTGTGGGTACGCGTTGTTGTCCGTCCAGCTGTGGCAGGAGACCGGGCCTGCAACGCACCGCCGGCGCGTGAGATGAGAAAGTGTCCCTGTTCGGGCGCCATATATGTGGTAAATAATTTAATTACCGGAACTTAATTTGATGCGGAAAATCTATAATAATAGCTCAGTAAAATAAGAGGCAGAATCCGTGGTATTAGAGGTTCGGAACGGGCTTTATTCCAAAATCAATTCGAATTGATGGACTCCATATTCCATCACCACGAAGGTTCAGGAAGTGAAGAACATATATTATTGACAGATAAGCAGTTTTATAGAAAATACATTACAATGAAACAGATGCAAGAGGCGTAACAGTTGAAAACAGAGATAAAACATACATGCGTAGCTGAGATGGGTGTAACTAGGCGTAACTAAAGAACGTCATTGGATATGATGTCATAAATGGGTGGTTCCATGAAAGAATTTCGCAATGTCAGCAGAAATACTTGGCAGAGATGCGCGCGCAGCAGCATGACGTGTGATTGACGTGCAACTAGGGGGTGAAGGGGACTTGACATTTAGCTCTACATGTGGAGACAGAAGTCTGGGGTTATGTCAACCTAATCCCAAATCATATCTAACATCCTATGTTTAAAGAACTGTGTTATCCAAAAAGAGAGGTCTCTTAGGATAGAATCTTATTCTATACTGACTATACTGACTGTTAGTGCGTGTACAAGCGTCTAAGTGTCTACACTAGATGCGAGGGCAGAAATCTTCCATAGTAACAGAGCTATGAATTACTTGCATGAGGGCAGCGAGGCCTGGCCCTTTGCACGGTAGCTGGAGGAATGTTTACCTAAACTACTAGACAGGAATGCATCGGATGAGGAGCGGAGCAGAGCAGATAATCTTGAAGGTGAAATACAGTTTTTGGCAGGCAGATAGGCCGAGTCAGGCACCGTTAGCCGCGCAGGGAGTAAGACAAAGTTCATGGTCACAGATGCGAGCTCAGACTGGAGCTTTCAGAGGCAGAAGGCAGGAAAAGGCTTAATGGCAGAGTCAGGGCCTACTCGCCTGGACTGTAAAATGGGATAAATGAACCATATAAAGCCGGTGGCCTTTCATACTTAGAAATAGAATATCCGGCCCATTCATGGCGGATCTGAAAGAGGACATGTTGACGGTGGACGCACATGTGTTTGCGTCTTCATAACTGGAACTGGAGGAAACATACATGTACTTGTAATTTATACATGAAACCGTTGGGGTCCAAGATAGGGGACATAACCGACCATAAAAATCCATATTTCCACAAGTGTCTGGATTGGACACAACAAGCCTTGGCAACAGCAACCCACGCAGAAAGGAGAAAGATGCTTTGGTGCAGACCAGCAAGGTCTGGGGGACTCACCACTCAGTGGGGAGTCAGGGCAAGTCTGGAGCAACCAGGGAAGCCCAAGGAAAATCAAAGTTGTTTTCTATTGGACCCGCCAGTCGACAGACCAAGGATTGTGAAGGAGCCTCAAGAGGAAACAAAAAATGGTGGCCCACGGGTCACTCGGGGTGACTAGGCTGACAATCTTTAGTGGATTCTCTGCTCAAGGTAGGGGCTACAAGTGACCCCAAGCATGACTTTAAGAGATGTCGAGAAGTCAATGCACTTGCAAAAGTGCACGGCGCCCAGGAGTCCTGGTTCCACACTACTCACAAGGGCTGCGGGTCTCAGCTTTGCTGGGGCCTCGGGTCAGCCTCTGACATATCTGGAAATCCTCTTCCTGGGCTGAAATTACTTCGGAGTCCGGCGGGAGCTTCGGAGATGCAGACTGGCAAAATGCTTTGTTGGTGCCTGCCAAGCAGGGGAGTCACTTCTTGACCCCAAGGGAGATTTCTTCAGTCCTCTAGTCTTTAATAGAGCGTCAAAGTTCCAGGATTCAGCTTCAGGGTTTTGTTCAGGGATATCTAAAGTTCTGGTTACAGAGGTTCCTTACTTATACCTAAGGAAGGGGTTGGACTAGCTCTAGGGACCCACATATGGGATGGTTTGGAAAGAGGGGTGGCTACAACCATTTCCTTTGTCCAGTTTCATGCCAGAGCAGGGGCTGGAAGCTCCTGAACCAGTTTGAGCTGGACTATGCACAAGGACACCAAATGTGCCCCCAGTGCAGGACTTCAAAGCACTCTGAGAGTGCTCCCACCCTGCCCCAAAACAAATAAGCCTGTCTGGTAGGGGGTTACACCTCCCTGTAGCAGGAAACCTATTGTCCGGGCCTCCCCTGCCAGAGTGTTGGTAAGCAGCAGGAGGCCAGACCCATGTCTGTGGCTGCAGCATCCATTTTGTGATGCCAGGGCTCTGTTAAGTTTCTACAGGGTACACCAGTACTGTCATGTCTCTCCCTCTAGTAGGTTGGGATCATATTTTCACATCAGGAATTGATGTGGGGGTGTGATTCCAAGGTGTTTGACACCAAACACGACATGTTTCCGTGCAACCAGTCCAAAGTTAGCATTAACTCTTTAGATATAATGCACTTAAGAGTATATGGTCAGGCTGCATCACTGACATCCCCGGAGAAGAGATTCCAAAGGCTGCAGAGGGGCTCAGCCCATGTCTGTGCACCCTCTCACATATTACCAAGCACCCTGCCTTCAGGATTGATAAGCCCTGCCGTAGTGGTGACTGATAGGTTACTATGTGCAGTGATAGGTGAGGTAACGTGAACCTATACCTCAGTAAGGGGTGCATGCACCACCTTACCCAGGCTGCAGTAGCAGACCTGTGGTGCCATTTTGGAGGGCTTTCCAGGGTTGGCACAATACATGCTTCAGCCTCTGGCAGGCCTCTGTGGTACCTATGCCCTGGGTACACAGTATACCATATACTAGGGGCTCACAAGGGTACCCCAGAATTCAATCTGGAGTGTACCTAAAGTACATGCAATCAATTTAGAGAGGAAGCAGCTAGGCTGGGGCCCTGAATAGCAGGGTACCAGCCAGACTAAATTTGAAAAACAGTGAAACACCAGCAAAAAGTCGGGGTAACCATATGAAACAGATCTTACTCTCCTACAGAGTGCATCTCACCCGTTTGGGCACCTTGGAGATTTTAAATATATCACCAGTCACCAGTAGGTAGCTGTAGTTAGGACCTTGTTTCTATTCAAAAGTGTTTTTCTTTTGGCAATATCTTTGGCGCCGGTTGCCGAATCTTCGTGACTTTGTTTAACTAATGGTTCAGTCAGGTCAGCTCCTGTCCTTAAAGTTTCAGGGTGATTCGTCAAGCAGGGGCTGAGAAAAAGGAGGGTCCCAAGATCAGTTTTCCCCATGTTAATTTCCATGGTAAATTTTGGGACAGGCTACAGCCTTAACTGCTGAAGGGAATTAACCAAAATTTGGCAAAAAGGTAGCTCTTGGTTCAGAAAGCAACCTTTTTTTAAATGTTGTAAATCCGTTCCGTAGTTCCTGAGAAATTAAAAAAATAAAAATATTGATATCTGAGCACCGCATGAGCTTCATTCTGATTGTCTGCCAACACTCCAAACCAGGAAGTGTTGGCAGCCATCTTGTGACTCAGCAACCCTGTCATAAGAAAAGAGTCAAAAAAAGATGAAAAACAAGAAAAGGGGGCAGGGTAGAAACACCCTGACCCCCTAGGCCTACTCAGGGGGTCCCACAAGGACCCTCAGGGCCACAAAAAATGCTTTACAAAAATAATTGGCTGAATTCGCGCTAAGTGAGAAAATCTGGCCGGGAAAATTTTAAAAAACAAAGGGCGGGCTCCCGTGCCTTGTTTTCATTAAGGCCCCGGGTGGGCCAGGTCCTGGGGGCAATGTGGTATTATATATCCACCTCTTTTTATGCATAATGTGTGGGGGCACATGCCCCTCTCAGCCCTGGAGATCACCACCTCCCCGGGGCTTGTAAAATAATGTGTGGGGGGCTCCTTCCCCCCCACGCTGCCCCAGAGACCCCCACCTCCCCGAGGTATTAATGATTATCAGTGGGGGGCCTCATGGGCCCCAAGCTCCACGGACCACCGCCTCCCCGGGGCTTAAATTAATATAAAAGTGTGGGGGGCTCCTGCCCCCTACACTGCCTGGGGAACCACCACCACCTCCCCACCAGGTCTTTGAAAATGTAGGGAGGGGGTCTGCTCAGCCCCCCTCTTGGAGTCCTTGATGGCCCTGGGAACCACCACCCCCCAGGGCCGACTCCTGCAATGTCGCTATAACAGGGAGGGAGCACGGCTCCTGCCCTGCCATCGCAAACACTGCTTTACTTCATAGAAGCGAGAGCAGGAAACTTGTGTCCTGAGGAGGACCTCAGGACATAAGTGGACGTCCTCCCCTGAGCATCAGTGCACTAGAAGGCGCTTTTGCAGATTGATGTAAAAAGGGGGTGTGGCCTCGTACCACTCTCAGCAATCCAGCTCTGTGGGGCTTACTGGAGGTACCTGGTGTGATAGTTGGCCCCAGTGACCCTCATGAGGAGAGGGAACTTCATCCCCCAACCAAGAGCACACCAGGAGGTGCATTTGGAGAGTGGTAGAGAAAGTGGGCATGGCCTGTGTCCACCTCTCAACAAACCCACTGTGTGGGGCTTCATGGAGGTAAGAGGTAGGCTAGTTGGCCCCTAAGGATCACCATCAGTGACAGGGACTTCAATCTCCATCCAAGAGCGCGCCAGGGAGCGCTTTTACAGAGTGGTGGGCAAGGGGGCATGGCAAGGAATGAGAACTTAGCAATCCTGGTGTGTGGTACTTACTGGAGGTAATAGGAGGGGTAGTTGGCCCCCAAGGATGTCCTTGGGGGCCAACTACCCCTCTTGTTACCTCCAGTAAGTCCCACACAGTAGGATTGCTAAGATGTCTTCGGAGGCCAAACACCCTTTCTCCACCACTCTGCAAACGCGCCTCCTGCCAGACTACAGGATGGGGGATAAAGTCCACTTGACTTCTGAGGAACTTTGGGGGACAAGAAGCCCTCCTGGTACCTCCTGTAAGTCCTACGCAGCGGAATTACTGAGCGCTGGTCGGAGGCCCAGCACTCTTTCTCATCCACTCTGCAAATGCGGCTACTAGTTAAAGAAGCATCTTTCTGCATCTCTGAGTTAGAGGTAGTTTTAATCCCCCTAACCTTTTATGTACTAGCGCCTCACAGGGGAGGTCATGCCAATCACAGGGGTACCCCAACCCATAATGTACCCTAGTGTATGAAGGTGATTTCACTGTATTCAGAGTGTCTTTTAGCATAGCACTGGCTCTAGGCCTGGTTAGTCCGACTCAGTTACCACCAGTACCCGTCAGCAAAAAGATGGGGGCACAGAATGACTTTGCAACAAGGCTTCTCTCTGCCCCTCTGTTGGTTCTTTCTGCATATCTCTTGCTTCTTTCGGTACCTTTCTTTCACTTTCTGGACTTCTGTTGCCTCTTTCTGCATTTCCCTTGCTTCTTTCTGTGCCTTTCTTCCTCTTTCTGCATATGTCCTACCTATGTAGGCATAGTTTGAAATTAGCATTTAAAAAACCTTTGAAATTTACTGAAAAAAAACATAGGTTTCAGGGTCGTTATAGTTAGAAATTAGCATTTAAAAAACCTGTCAAATTCATTGAAAAAAAACATAGGTTTCAGGGACGTTACAGTTAGTTGGACATTTTACTCGTACAAAAGACAAAACCAGAGAAATTCGGCCATTATAGTTAGTTGAGCTAAGTTTAACTCTCTCTCCCGCAATGCACTGCTGATGACTTCACATATTACATCGTTCATGACATGGTCAGTGACATCACTGATGACATCTCACATGACATCACTGATGACATCATCCATGTGATAATCTGATGCACCTCCTCATACCCAATTATAACCTTTGATACACCAACTCTAAAATACAGACTACCGTTTTCAAAACCATAGACACTCCAATACCAGTTACTACATACCCACTCAGTGATTCCTAGGTCTACACACACATCCACTTATTCACTGATACAGTCACTCCTATATGCAGTCACTCATCAATACAGTACTATCATATGCACTCCTACACCTATACAGACACTCACACACCACCACTCACCCATAGAGTTACTCACACACCTAGTCAGTCATGCAAACAATCAATCACACTCCCATTTACTCACCTATACATTTATACACACACACCACCTCACTTATTCATACAGATACTAACCCATACTTATTCTCTTCTACAATCACTGACACAAGCACACACTCATGCGAACAGTCACTCTCACAATCACTCACTCTCACATATAGTCATTTATGTAATCCAAAACACACACGTACTGCCTTTTACATTTGTAGTTACTCACACATGTATCACTGAGACATCCATTCACTCACCAACACACCCATACATACACTCACCAACCCATATAGTCCATCACATATGTACTCTTGAACCCATACACCCAGTGAATCACCCACTCACACATCTATGCACAGAGTCACACAACCCGACCTACCCAAAAAGACTCTCATGGGACCCATGCAGATACTCAGACAATCAATCAATAACCCATATACACACTCATTTAGCTACTTACTAACCCATGCAACCTCTTACACACCAACTGACAGAATGATGCAGACTTTTACACTGTTTAGTCACTAATCCATGCATTCAGTAAGACATGTTTAATCACTCACTTATACAGTCATTCATGCACCAACTAAATCATCAATACAGACACTCATACTTTCACTCATTCTTCAATACACCTTGGCATATATATATAAAACATATTTAAACTTTACACAAACACACAGTCACTGGAAGATGTCATCAGTGATATCATCAGTGATGTCATCAGTGATGTCACTGACCATGTCATGAATGATGTAATATGTGACGTCAGCAGCAGTGTATTGCGGAGGCGCAAGTTATAGTTGCCTAAACTAACTATAACAACTGAATTTCTCTGGTTTTGTACGAGTAAAATGTTCGACTAACTATAACGTCCCTGAAACCTAAGTTTTTTTCAGTGAAAATATATATATATATATATATATATATATATATATATATATATATATATATATGTCAATAAATGCCAATTCACTGCTCAGAGATTGCAAAAACTATTTCTGAAATAGGAGAGACTCCTCATGCGTTCTTGATTTATTCACTGTGGATTGTCACTGGAATCAGAAAACCTAACTATAAAGATTTAGATGTGCAAAAATAGCTATACATTGCTCTATAGAGTACAACTGCACCATTGTGGACAAGCTGTTTATAAACGCATCCATTGTCTATTCAACATTGAACCATACATTTCAATTAAAGTGTTTCATGCTGATACCTCAATCAAGGACATTTATGATTCCTAGTTTTTCATAGTTTTTTCAAAAGATGTTTTTTCTAGGAAAACTATAAAAAAAAATGCCACATTAAAGAGAATTGAATACAGAAGCTTCTTAGGGTTCTATCAAAGTGCAAAGTGCCAGAGTAAAAAAGGACTCTACAAAAGGTTAAAATCCAAACCCAGTAAAATTGGAATAAACACGGTTTATAGCAGCATGTATAAATAATCTATGAAAATTTGCAAAATAAGACAGCACCAGTGTAAAGTACACATATGCAACATCACAGAGGCAGCCAACAAGGTTGGAAAATATGTAGCAGCACATATGGTCGATCAATGTGCAAATTTACAAAATGCATCAGCAGCAGTATAAAGTGCATAAATAAATGTCCATATACCAGCATCCAAAATTGATAAAGTGCAGTGTGTGAGGTGCATTAGATGAGTAAGCAGCAGATGTCAGCACATTTGACTTTCAGAGCAGTGAAAGCATCCCAAGTTAAAAAAGTGCAAAGTGAAAGCATAGATAAACCATTAGGGTTATTCAGGGTAAAAAACTTTAAGCAGGTTATACACTAAAAGCAAAGTAAATACAATATTACACTGCATAAGACATTTTCAAAAATCAGGGTGTCCTGAGATAACTCATTTATGTGGACAGCTCATCCACTTGCCATGTTTTTACCTTCAGGAAGCAGGTGACAATAGATCTACGAATGTGGGCCATACCAATCATGACTCTATTAGTACTAATATACAGCACATTCTGCAACATGTAATGGGCCTTGAAAAAGTTAAACAGGGAGATGAGATGGAGATACTGGTGTGAGCCACTCACTAGCTCACTCCAAATGTACATGTAATTCAGCATGTGTATTCAGACAGAATGGGCTTTCAGTACCCATTGAGAGTATCCATCTTGATTCTGCTCTTTGCAGTTTCACATCCCTGTCGCCTCCTCTTGGATTTACAAATATTACCTGAATTCCGTAGTATACAAGTTTACTCATCTCCCCATTGTGATGCTCCCAGATGTGTTTCACACTGACATATGTGTAGTCTTTTTCTGTTAATCGCTCCAATGTGCTGCAGGATTCGTAGTTTCAATTTGTTGATGGTACTCCCTACGTATAGCATCACACATTTACACTCCAATGTATACATAACATAGGTACTCTCACAATTTATGTGTTCCTTGATTTTTCTTATTTTGCCGTCCACCAATTTCACCTCTGTCCTGTTTGCTCCCCGTTTGCAGGCTTTGCATTTAATGCACCTGTAGAATTCCATTGTTTTGGGGAGTGTCCAACCACTGATGTTTTGCTGTTGTGGCATAAAGCTCTGTATCAATAGATCACCCAGGGAATGCATTCTCCGAAATGTAATGCTTGGATTGGTTTTTAAAAACTCTTTAGTTCCTCATCTTGCTCCAAGATCCTCCAGCTGTCCTTAATATGGTTTTTAACTTCTTTCTCTGAATTGTTAAAGTGCTTGATGAATCTTATTGTACACTCCTCATCTGCTCCTTCAGAATTCCTTCCCATGGGCAGTAGGAGATCTCGCCTATTCTTTTCTTTAGCTGTCCGAAAAACATCCCTCACAACCGACACAGGATACCCACCGTTAGGAATCTTTGTGTCATTTCTGATGCTTGGTCCTCAAAGATATTGTTCTCTGAACAATTCCTTTTGACTCTGAGGAACTGTCCATAAGTAATGCTCTATTTCAAGACTTTGGGGTATACACTGTTTGCAAAAAGGAGGTTATTTCCACTTGTGGGTTTCCTAAAGACTTTTGTGCAACTTCTGTCATCTGATGCACACATCTGGACATCAAGAAATGTATATGCATATATATATATAAATAATATATATATATATATATATATATATATATATATATATATATATATATATATATATATATATATATATATATATATTCACTTAAAAAACCATAGGTTTCACACATGTTATAGTTAGCTGGACATTTCACTCGTAAAAAACCAATGAAATTCCCCCGTTATAGTTAGTGCAGGCAACTATAACTCATGCGACCGCAATCCTCTGCTGATGACGTCAGATATTACATCACTGATGACATATGTGTCTTTCTGAAAAATAAATATTTGTAATATATGTATAGCTAAAGATTAATGGAAGAAGACATGGGTAAATAAGTGTCTAAATACAGTGATGTAATATCTGACGTCATCAGCAGAGGATTGCGGTCGCGTGAGTTATAGTTGCCTGCACTAACTATAATGGGGGAATTTCATTGTTTTTTTACGAGTGAAATGTCCAGCTAACTATAACATGTGTGAAACCTATGGTTTTTAAGTGAAAATATATATATATATATATATATATTCACTTAAAAAACCATAGGTTTCACACATGTTATAGTTAGCAGGACATTTCCCTCGTAAAAAACCAATGAAATTCCCCCGTTATAGTTAGTAAAGGGAACTATAAGTCACGCGACCGCAATCCACTGCTGATGACGTCAGATATTACATCACTGATGACATATGTATCTTTCTGTAAAATAAATATTTATTAAATATGTATAGCTAAAGGTTAAAGGAAATAAAAATGGGTAAATAAGTGAATAAATACAGTGATGTAATATCTGACGTCATCAGCAGTGGATTGCGGTCACGTGAGTTATAGTTCCCTTTACTAACTATAACGGGGGAATTTCATTGGTTTTTTACGAGGGAAATGTCCTGCTAACTATAACATGTGTGAAACCTATGGTTTTTTAAGTGAATTTGCAAGGTTTTTTAAATGCTAATTCCTAACTATAACATGTGTGAAACCTATGGTTTTTTCAGTGAATTTGTACGGTTTTTTAAATGCTAAGTTATGTATTTATTATTTATTTATTTTTATTTTTTAAGGTTTTTCACCGTGCGCGTACCGTGCGCGCACGGTGCGCTTCGCGCACTGTGCGCGCTCGGTGGGCGCACGGTTCGCATCGCGCACCGTGCGCCCACGTTACGCCGTTCACGTAATTTTCCCGTTTCTACAGTGCGCGCACGGTAAGCGCACTCCGTGATTTTTAGTCAAAATATTAAAAACATTTATGGCCCTTGGGGGTCCTTTGGGGACCCCCTGACAATGGCCAGGGGGTCAGGAACTGTCCACCCTGCCCCCTTTTCATGTTCTCCACCTTTATTTTTCACCTCCCTCGAATTGCGAGAGACAAAATGGCGGCCGACACTTCCTGGTTTCGACCGATTCGAATGTTTACTAAGATCTAACAACCAATCAGAATTGCGCTCGCGCACGGCAGGGTGCGCTTACCGTACGCGCACGGTGTGCGCCTATAGACATATATATGCTTTTAAATGCTATTTTCTCAGAAAATACTGAACAGATTTACACCAGACCTGCAAAAGGCACATCTCTGACCTGAGGACTACCTCTCTGCCAAATTTCAAGGTTTTCTGTTCAGCCGTTCGGGCTGTAGCGCGGACTAAAGGTCCTATGGGAAAATGCATGGGGAAAACGCGTTTTGGGACCCCCCCTTTTTCTCAGCCCCCGCTTGACGAATTCACCAAAGACTTTCAGGGAAGGAGCGGAGCGGAGCGCCCCACCTATTTTGAAAATTTCGCGAGGATTCGTCAATCGACGCAAAAGTTATTCCAAATAGAATGTTGCGGATTTCCTATGGAAACACGGTCCTAACTATAACTATCTACTGGCGACCGCCAGTAGATAATATATATATATATATATATTCACTGAAAAAAACAAAGGTTTCAGACATGTTATAGAAAAAGGATTTATTGCATCTGCCTGAGGCTTCCTTTCATCGGGGCTACCTTTTGTTGTGGAATTTAGCGGCTACAGTCCGGCCGCGAAGGGAAGCCCGCTGCTCTAAAAGAGGACCCGTGCTGACATCAAGAGGGTGACAGCGCACAAGGGAGGCAGCACTCCGAGACTCCACTACAAAGCAGGGCAGAGTTTTCTGGCGTTACAAATACTTCAACCCACTTGGGCTTTTAATAACTGTGTAATTTTTCTGCAAAGATTCGAGGAACTCACTGGAGGTTTATTTCCTTGCACTACATGTCCCAGAAGGCTGTATTGCCATACCCACTGGGGCGGGCCCTGGAAGATAAAAGGTGCGAGGCAGCATGTCGAACTTGGATGCAGTTTCACAGCCATTGAGAAAGGGAAACGAAGTTCCCGAAACGCGTTTGGCAATTGAATACCTTGAAGCTTTGGTTCACGCTGTACTTTGCTGGCAAGTTGGGTCTCAATAAAAAGGATTTATTGCATCTGCCTGAGCCTTCCTTTCATCGGGGCTACCTTTTGTTGTGAAATATATATATATTCACTGAAAAAACCATAGGTTTCAGGGGTGTTATAGTTAGCTGGACTTTTCACTTGTACAAAACCATTGAAATTCCCCGTTATAGTTAGTTCAGCTAACTATAACTCGCGCACCCGCAATGCCCTGCTGATGACGTCACATATTACATCACTCATGACATGGTCAGTGACATCACTCATGACATCACTGATGACATCTCAAATGACATCACTGATGGCATCACTGATGACATCATCCAGTGAATGTGTGTTGTTCTGAAAATTAAATATGTTTTATATATGTATATCTCAAGGTCGATGGAAGAATAAATGGGTATATAAGTGTCTAAATGGATGATTTGTTTTTGAAAAATTGATTGTGTAACTGACTGATTAAGTGTATCATAGTGAATACATGGCTTAGTGAGTAATGTTTAAATATGTAAATATCTGTATCAGTCTCTCACTTTGTGTATAAGTGGCTGCATGGGTTGGTGAGTAGCAACATGGGTGTCTATATAGGTTATTAGTTGGTTTTTTGAGTATCAGTCTGTCTGCATGGTTCGGTGGGGGGTATTATGTAGTGCATAGGTGCATGAATGAGTGACTCACTGTTTGTATGTGTTGAACACAGCATGTGTGCAGGACTGTATGGGTGGATGAGTGTGTGTATGGGTGTGTTAGTGAGTGAATGACTGTCTCAATAGTGTCTTTATGAGTAACTACATATGTTTTAAACTAGTATATGTGACTATTGGTGTATATATGTGAGTATATGTGAGAGTGAGAGATTGAAAGAGTTCCTGTATGAATAAGTATGTGTTTCTATAAGTGATTGTTTAAAAGACGAAGTATGTGTAAGTTTCCGTAGAAGTAAGTGTGGTGGTGCGTGTATAACTGTATATGCAAGTAAATGTATGTTTGATTCTTTATTAGCATGAGTGACTATGTGTGTGAGTAACTCTATGGATGAGTGGCATTGTGTAACAGGATGTATAGGTGTATGAGTACATATGATGAGTGAGTACATGTATGAGTGACTGTATAGGACTGTTGGTGAATGAGTGGATGTGTATGTGGATCTTAGAATTACTGAAGAGGTTGTTGCAACTGGTATTGGTATGTCCATTGTTTTGAAAATGTTAGTCTCTATTTTTGAATGTGTGTATCAAAGGTTATATTAGGGTGAGAGGAGGTCAGCCACTCTATCACAAGGATGATGTCATCAGTGATGTCATTTGAGATGTCATCAGTGATGTCATGAGTGATGTCACTGACCATGTCATGAGTGATGTAATATGTGACGTCATCAGCAGTGCATTGCGGGCGCGCGAGTTATAGTTAGCTGAACTAACTATAACGGGGGAATTTCAATGGTTTTGTACAAGTGAAAAGTCCAGCTAACTATAACACCCCTGAAACCTATGGTTTTTTCAGTGAATTTCTGAGGTTTTTTAAATGCTAATTCCTAACTATAACGTGCCTGAAACCTATGGTTTTTTCTGTGAATTTCAAAGGTTTTTTAAATGCTAATTTCTAACTATGCCTACAGAGATAGGACATGTGAAGAAAGAAGAAAAAATGCACAGAAAGAAACAAAAGAAGTGCAGAAAGAAGCAACAGAAGTCCTCAAATACGAAGATAAGTGCAGGAAGAAGGATAACGTGCAGAAAGAACAAAAAGAAGAGCAGAAAGAAGCCTTGTTGCAAAATCATCCTGTACCCTTAACTTTTTCAGACGGATACTGGTGGTAACTGAGTCTGACTAACCAGTCCTAGAGCCAGTGCTATGTTAAAAGACACTTAGAATACAGTGAAAACACCTACATACACTAGGGAACATTATGCGTTGGGGTCCCGCTGTGATTAGCATGACCTCCTCTGTAAGCCCCTAGTATGTAATAGGGCATGGGGATTAAGACTACCTCTTAAACCAGGCCACAGGGCGTTTTTGCACACGTTAACTCAGGCCCCGTCCCCTCCCTTCACCACTGTGTAAACACGCCCTGTGTCCGTTTTTAGTTGGGAGATTAAGTTCATTTGAATCCTGAGGGTCCCTAGGGTCCAACTAGCCCACTAGGTACCTCCAGTAAGTGCCACAGAGCTGCGTTGCAGAGAGGTGTAAAAAGTGGCACGGCCTCGACCACCTCTCTGCAATGCAGCTCAGTGGCGCTTACTGGAAGCACTTGGTGGGCTAGTTAGCCCCCAGGGGCCCTCAGTATTGAAGGGAAATTATATCCCCAATTTAAAACGTGCCATAGTGCGTGTTTGCACACGTCACCTCAGGCCCCATCCCCTCCCTTCACCACTGTGTAAACGCGCCCTGTGGCTGTTCTAAGTTGAGAGATTAAGTCCCCTTGAATCCTAAGGGTCCCAGAGGGTCAAACTAGACTACTAGGTACCTCCAGTAAGCGCCACAGAGCTGCGTTGCAGAGAGGTGTAAAAAGGGGCTTGGCCTCAGAACACCTGTCTGCAGCGCAGCTCCCTGGCGCATACTGGAGATGCCTGTTGGGGGCGCTTTGCAAAGTGCTGCACGGAGGGGGCATGGCCTCCGGCACGATGCCAGTCTTTTATTTATTTTAATTTTTTAAGAAGGGGGGCTGTGTGGTTCCCCTTCTTAATCTAATTTATTGGCCCTGATGACCCCATCCCCCAGGGCCTGTCTCCTAATTATATTTTTTTGACCCCAATCCCCAGGGCCGGCCACTGTTTTTTATTATTTTTAAAAAATATATATTTATAGACACACCTAGGACATGCTGGACAAACCGTACGTACCTATCACCAGGACGATTTGCGTGATATTCATTAAAAGGCGACTATACATGCAATGAATCCACGTGGAATGTATTTACACCACTAGTGAAGCTCTGACATGTCTGATGCCCTACCGTGCCTAATCCCGGTAGACACCCTTGTCATTTATTTATACAAACATGGGTAGCTATTGACGGGCACATTTAATACACATGCACACCAAGCCATTCAAAGGGGATTCGACAAAAATTCGACCAAAACTATGCAAGAAACCCCCCTCGCGGTTAATAAAACACACATCCACTGCCGGATGTGTAATACTTTTTATTTTACTCTCTGGAAAGGGGACGAACATCACTTGAGAGTCACAGTGCGCTCCTGACAGAGCCCAATGCTGTGTTACACCCACCATTGCCTGCCGAGTGCCACACACCTCTGTGTTGTATTCCACTAGCTAGTGCATATGCTATGACACTCTCTAGCCCATGTGCACTGTAACACCACCCCGTGAATATGTCATGCCACACTTGTCTTCGCACGGGTTATATTGCCCCATCTAACGTGCCTTCCTCAATGCCTATGTTATAACGCACAGTGCTATGCCATACATATTACAATCTGGGATCCATATCTTTGTCACAGTGCATATGCAACGTTACACTCCCCAGCACATATTTTATATTACAACTTTAGAGACTAGTTAGGTTACACAACACTGCCCTGTGCATATTACAATCCAAGGCGCATATCGCATAGCAGGCGCTAGTGCCTGTGCTATCTCGCGCTCTCCAATGAATCTGTCATTGCGCACAATGTATTGCATATTATATTTCACGCCCGGTTCATCTTATATCACACTTTTTGGTGCATAGTTTATACCATACACTATATCTAGTTTTCATTTTCAATCGTGCTCTCAGGACTATGTTCTATATAACACTGTGTTCACCTACCCTTTTCACGGGCATTACATTTTACGATAGGGGGTGGAGGGTCAGGGGGTGTTTCAGCCAAGTGAGCCCGGAGTCACAGTCACAAACGTCCTCTTCTTCCTGAATAAAAGTGAGATTATGCTGCATACTTGTTCATATTTTAAGTAGTTCGCAGAGACACAATGTTTTAAAAACAATAAAGTTCCTAATACCCGCCTTCTCTGAACAGTTAGCTTGCTGCCCCATCCCCCTCCTCCCTATCCTCTGTTGTGTGAATCCATGGACTAGCCTCCTCCCTCCTGCCATGCATGGTCTGATGTGCTGCCACTGCCCTCAATTTAGTATGATGTACCAGTCCACTCCTCCTGCCCTCCATTGCCCAATTCTATGCCCCATCATTGACCTCCTGCTTAAACTCTGCTTAGCTTGCTGCCCCTATTCTCCTTCCCCCTGCCCTCCGATGTCTTTGTGCATACCCCTGCTCCATCCTTTTTGCCCACCATGTCCCATGGACCTGCCACTCCTATCTACTCTGAGTGTTCTGTTGAGCTGCCACTCCCCTCCCACCTGCCTAGCATTGTAAGATGACTGTAACCTGTCCCTGCCACCTCCACCCTGCCTGTCCACATGCCATGCCCCTATCCTCTTCCTCCTGTCCTACATGGTCCATTGTACTGCCACACCCTTCTGCTCTCCCTGGTCTGTTGTGCTGCAACTGCTCCTCCTGCCTTCCCCGTGTGGTCTGTTGTGAGGCCCCTTCCCCTGAACTTTCTTGTCTGTGCACAGGTCCTAACCCTCCCTTCTATCCTCCATCGTCCTTTGTGCATGCCCCTGCACCCTCCTTCTTGCCCATCATAGCCATTGTGCTGCCACTAACCCTCCCACTTGCCATGCATGGTCTTCTGTGATGCCATGGCCCCTCCCACCTTCCCTGTGTGGTCAGTTAGCTGCCCCTGACCCCCTCCCACCTTCCCTCCATGGTCTGTGTGTATGCCATCACAGTTTCACTGTTGCTCTTCATGGTGTGTCTTGCTTCTAGTGCCCATCCTGCCTGACCTCCATGGCTATCTTGCTGCTCCTGCCCTGCCCCCTTGCCCCCAGCCCTCTGTTTACATGTGCAGACCCCTACTCCCTCCCTCCTGGCTTGTCTGTTCCATTGTAATGCCCCTGATCCGACCCTCCTGCCCTTTATGGTCTGTTATGCTGCAGCTTTCTCTCCTGTCTGTCCATTATGGTCAGCTAGCTACCATTGCCTCTTGCCCCTCTGTTCTCTGTTGTCCATGTGCATGGTCCTGTCCCCTCCCTCTTGCTTTCTATGGATTGTTGTGCTGCACTCCCGTCCTGCATGCCCTGTGTGGTGTATTGTGCTGCTGCAAACCCTGATGCCTGCCCTGCAGGGTCAGTTTGGTGCACCTCTCCATGTCCCTCCTGTCCTCTGTTATCCAAGTCCATGTCCCTATCCCATTTCCTTCCATGATCCAATGTACCATACTTGCGAACATTTTGAACTTGGTAAGAGGGAGATTTTGAAAAAAACTGGGGTATTGATTTTCCCCTTTGAGTTACATTGAAAAAGAGGATATTGTAGACAGGAGACAGATCAAATAAAGCCCATTTGAGCTTAAAAACATTGGACGTTTCCTGGCTGAATCGGGTCTTTTGGCATGTATGGTTGTACTACCATTGCCTCTTCCTTCTGCCCACAATGGTCTATTACATTGCCACAGCCACTCTTGCAAGTCCTGTATTGTTGGTTTGTTGCCCCTGCCCCCCTTTCCACTGCCCTCCATAGTCTGTTGTGCTTCCACGGCCCTTCCTGCCTGCTCAGTGTGGTTAAATTGTTGCCTTTGCACCCTCCTACCTGCCTTCAATTTTCAGAGTCCGTGCCCCTGGCTTCTGCCTCTCAACAGTATCCTAATGAACAACTAGATTGCTAACATTCTATATTCATTACAAAAGTGTGGAACGCCTGACATCATCTTGATGTAATCAAAACTGTAATACCTAGAGCATTTCCTTTAGAAATTACATATATGAGAGGGTCTTATTGGCATAAAAATTATGGTTAGTGCTCTAAAAGTCTAAAATAAGGACATATTTTCTGAGTTTTCAAATAGCGACAAAGCACTGTTAAATTATTTGTTATCTTTATGTTTTTTTATCCAGTTGACCACTTGATTAAATGTTGCACTTAGGGGAGAGGATGTGGTGTTACTTCCAGAACTGCAGACTTTGCAACTGGGGAACCAGGTTGAAGTTTCTGCTTCAGCTCGACATTCTGTGATTCTGGTCAAATCACTTAGTCTCCCCATGTCTACAACCAAAATGAATTTGTTCTTGTGTGATGTAACCAATGCTCATGTAAAGCACTCCAATACCTGACAAGTCTGCACTATATAACACTGCAAAAACACAAAAAAATAAGTGTTTTGCACACTTCTGTCATTGGGCTATATTTGGGCTACATCTGGGTGATTTTGGGCTACATTTGGGCTCTTTTGTCTCCGGTGGCCATCTTGGGAGATTTATTTGTTATGAGGTTTCCTAATTTCCTCATGTACTGCAGTCTCCTCAGTAGGAAATGCTTTCAGTTTTTTACTTTGATTCCATCATGAAGGTATTCAGATATGTCACACATTTGCCATAAATTCTGAATGTTAGCACTCTAGTTGCTCATTAGATCACTGTAGTAAAACTACTGTTCACCATGGAAGTCTGCTCCTGGTATTAAAAGTGCATGTTTCAGTCTGCATGTCAGAATTTTTTAATGAAATAGAAGAGGATTTGAGAAGTCACTCAAAATGTGCCCTCATTTTCTTTCTTCAGCATTAATCATAATTTGTATGGCAAAATGAACCCCCTCATTGTGTTCCTTTTTAAATTAAATGTTTTAAGTGTTACCAGTTTATTCCAATCAAGATGGCTTCAGGTGTGCCATACTTTTGTCATAATGAAGACAGTAAGCGCTCTAGTTGTTTTTAAGAACATTCTGACATTGGGCTACACTTGGGCTACATCTGGGTGATATTTGGGCTACATTTGGGCTCTTTTGTCTCTGGTGGCCATCTTTGGAGACTTATTTGTTATGAAGTTTCCTAATTTCCTCATTTACTGCAGTCTCCTCAGTAGGAAATACTTTCAGTTTTTTACTTTGATTCCATCAAGAAGGCATTCAGATGTGTCACACATTTGCCATAAATTCAGAATGTTAACACTCTTTTTGCTCATTAGATCACTGTAGTAAAGCTACTGCTCACCAGGGAAAACTGCTGCTGGTATTGAAAGTGAATGTTTCAGTCTGCATGTCAGAATTTTTTAATGAAATAGAAGAGGATTTGAGAAGTCACTCAAAATGTGCCCTAATTTTTCTTTCTGCAGCACTAATCATACTTTTTATGAAAAAATGAACCCCCTCATTTTGTTCCTTTTTATATTAAATGTTTTAAGAGTAACCACTTTAATCCAAGCAAGATGGCTTCAGGTGTGCCATACGTTTATCATAAGTAGGACTGTTAGCGCTCTAGTAGTTCTTTGGAACACTCTGGGAAGCTGCAGTAGAACACAAAGGAATCAACTGACAGTCTCTGCCCTTGTTGGATGTACATGTTTTACTGAGAATGTCAGACTTCATTCTCACATGACTGAGAAAGATAATGTGAATTTACAGAGCTCACCTTCCAAACCTCTGTGGTAAAAGCATGAGAAAATATTTTTCTCTCAATCATGATATCCCAGCAGAAGGCTTTTTCACATACTACAATTCCTAAAATGAGTATGGTACCATCAACAAATGATTTATAATGTAACTAAAGTCTTAAAACCTTCTATTAACTGCAATGCTTTTTAATGAGGTGCTATCATGTATATTGGTCCCAAGATGGCTGCCAACACTTCTTGGATGAAGTGCTGACAGCCAATCAGATCTCAGGATGAGATGTGTGGTTAGGCTCCGCCCACATATATATATGCTTTTAAATGCTATTTTCTCAGGAAATACTGAACAGATTTACACCAGACCTGCAAAAGGCACTTCCTTGACCTTATGGCTACCTCTCTTCCAAATTTCAAGTAATTCTGTTCAGCCGTTCGGGCTGTAGCTGTGTCTAAAGGTCCTATGGAAAAATGCATGGGGAAAACGCGTTTTGGGAACCCCCTTTTTTCTCGGCCCCTGCTTGACGAATCGCCCCGAGACTTTCAGGGTAGGAGCTGAACGGAGCGCCCCATTAGTTTTGAAAATTTCGCGAGGATTCGTCAACCGGCGCCAAAGTTATTCAAAATAGAATTTTGAGATTTCCTATGGAAACTAGGTTGTAACTATAACTATCTACTGGCGACCGCCAGTAGATAATATATATATATATATATATATATATATATATATATATATATATATATATATATATATATATATATATATATATATATATATATATATATATATATATATATATATATATATATATATATATATATATATATATATATATCTATATCTATATATATATCTATATATATATATATATATATATATATATATATATATATATATATATATATATATATATATATATATATATATATATATATATATATATATATATATATATATATATATAAAAATATATATATATGTATATATATATATGTAGAACCGAGTCACAAGAAAACAGAAAAACAAGAAAAGGGGGCAGGGTAGAAACACCCTGAACCCCTAGGCCTGCTTAGTGGGTCCCACAAGGACCCCCAGGGCCAAAAAAAGCATTAAAAAAAAAAAAAGATAAAGCAGCAAATGTCACGGAGGATCTGCGGATCTTGCCGCGAAAATAAAAAAAACGTGCTTCGTTATGTGGGCCAAGTCCCGGGGGTATGGTATGTTGTGATTGCGGAGGCCCAGAGGGGCCCCCCGCACATCCATGGACCGCCACCCCTGGGGCTTTCATTACATATTTGCGGGGGTGGCATACGGCCCCCCCACACGTCCCTTTATGCACATGTACACATGCCGTACTCCTGTCAGGATGGTGCATGCGCATGCTTTAATATCCAAAAGGTAATGTGGAGAAACATTGTGAGCAGAGTGTCCGACTAGTCACAAACATTGTCTTCGGTGTACACAAAGGCGTATACATGCCTGCAGTGTGTTTATGTACTTGTTTACGATCCTCAGCTTCTGCCTGCTGCGATTTACTCTCAGAGAAGTCTAGTTTCATCTAAGCATGCTCCTGCTGTCTCTCGTTGCTGCCTCTCACCAAAGACACCGTCCCCTGGCTTCCTGCTCTGAAAGACAGAAGCAGCAGCTGGGGGGGAGCGAGCCCTTGAATTTGACCACTAAAGGGAATTCCTTGACCGCCATAAAAGCCGGAAAACTATCTGCAGAGCCCATTCCTTCTGGCTGGATAGAAGGGAAGAAAGAGGCGACCCAGAAAATCCCGATAGAAGACAACAACAGTCTCACGCAGCCAAATCACACCATGAAAGTTACATTGCAGTGTTTTCACCAAACAAAACCAGACATGTTGGCAAGTTGAATTGTGGGTTAGATGCTATTTGGGGCAAAGGGCGCTGGGGAGAGAGAAACAAAAACAAGTGCCTTTATCACACCAGGAAAGTTTTCAGAAAGTGCTTGTAAAACTCTGTTTTAACGGCAGTTGCCATGTAAGGGCCGCCTGGATGCTCAGAAGCAACAAACAGCTGAGAGTAGTGAACACACGAGCAGTCTCTCTGGACAGAGGGGGAGGGGCATGTGAGGGGGGTACCCTTGCCTCATTAGCGTACAGGTTATTAAGGCTTCCAAGCTCCCCCTGAGATGGTTAATATGCAAAGTTCTCCAAAAGTCCGGCTACTAGCTAGTGAATAATTCACCAGGCGCTACAGTACATGATCATGGCACGCGGGCACCTCTGTGAAAGGCAAAGCGAGAACGATGAGAAACCCGAGTTCAAAATGCCCCTTGCCAGGAATTAATAGTTTTGTGCGATTGTTTGAAAGTGAAGTTGTTCCCTATCTAAGCACACACACACACACACACACACTCTGCATTCATGTGTAAACACGGGCATGTTACACCTACGCGAAGGCGCCCGCGCACCACAAAGCAATACATACAGCAGCAGTAAGATCAGATGTAATTGTAAAGGTGGAATATTGCCCATTTGTCGGAGCTCCCGCATTAAATATGGCCATGAAGATGACAGTTTTTGTGTATCGTGGAAATTCTATTATTTGAGCGATTAATTCAAATGATAACTTATACACACCACACACAAAACACACACACACATTCAATGATATAAATATACATACAGGAATATACTGTAGCAACTGTGTATATCTGTGAATATAATAGCCTGATGAGCGCACATACATGTAATATTTGACGAGTGTGCCCTATTCCGCAGATGCACCAGTAAGGAGTCTCGTTCAATCGCAAACTAACATAGAATCCTAAGAATATTCTATGAGTTACTTAAATAACTGAAACAACTAAATATGGATGTTGGTCTTATAAGTGAGAAATATTACGCATTCCACAGTATTACGCCTGAGGTATATTTGCCACAAAACAGCCTGCATGGAGGTTGTCTCAAAGTGGTGTGTCTTCGGTATACGGACAGACTGCCTAGAAATATATGCTCTCAAAGCGCTATCTTTGCACGCACACATGCTCATATTATCTAACACACGTGAAAGTACACGTTCGCACACATGTGTGCACTCTCAAATGCAGTCAGACACACACACCATCTCTCGCATTAAATCACACTTGGCTGTCATTGTCATGCAGATGCATATAACACATGCACACTCTCACACCTTTCTTACACACATTCACCTTATTTTACGCTAACGCTTTCCCTACAGACACTGTGATGCACACAAAGACTCTGTCACACACAAACACACATTCTCACACACACATTCTCTCTCACCCCCGACACATGAGCATGCACATACTCCAGCGCGTACACTCATGGGTATGTAAACTCACGCCTTCATGCACTGGGCACTATCTCACCCTCATGCATTCACAAACATGCTTTATGTCCCATATTTCCTCTCACACGCTACTCACACTCTCGCTCACACGCATGAATGCACACACATACGCTCTGGTTCACACACATATACACATATATACGCTCTTGTTCACACACATGTATACACACATACGCTCTCGTTCACACACATGTATACACATACATACGCTCTCTTTCACACAGATACATACATACATACTCTCTCTTCACACACATACATACACACATACTCTCTCTTCACACACATACATACAGACACATACGCTCTCGTTTACACACATGTATACACACACATACACACACGCTCTTGTTCACACACATGTATACGCACACATACTCTCTCATTCACACACAACTATAGATACACATACGCTCTTGTTCACACACAGGTATACACACACATACGCTCTTGTTCACACACATGTATACGCATACATAAGCCGTGTCTCGTGTACACTCTCACATGCACACTCACACCTCCACCCTCTCACACCAGAACAGGGCTCACTGGAATGACACGGGCAGGGAGGGACCGGATTATGCAGCAGGGTGTACATTACGTGTAAGAAAAGCCAAATTATTGGGTACAAACCTGCACATTTTGTGATTGTGCTCACTTAATTGTTTTTTAATTTTTACGCCTGTTAACGATATCTGGGCAAAGGTTTTACCCCATTAGAACCAGCCTGACAACCAAACTCTGCAATCAACAACAGATCGAAGGCCAGCCCACCTTCTGAAGGGCCTCCCAGTGAAATGTCAGCCTAACACTAATGTCCCTGAAACCTGTGCTTTTTTCAATGACTATATATATATATATATATATATATATATATATATATATATATATATATATATATATATATTACCTACTGGCGGTCGTTATAGTTAGGACCACGTTTCCATAGGAAATCCGCAACATTCTATTTTGAATAACTTTGGCGCCGGTCGACGAATCCTCGCGAATTTTTCAAAATAGGTGGGGCGCTACGCTCCGCTCCTACCCTGAAAGTCTCAGGGGAATTCGTCAAGCGGGGGCTGAGATAAAAGGGGGGTCCCAAAACGCGTTTTCCCATGCATTTTTCCATAGGACCTTTAGACACAGCTACAGCCCGAACGGCTGAACAGAATTACAAGAAATTTGGCAGAGAGGTAGTCCTCAGGTCAAGGAAGTGCCTTTTGTAGGTTTGGTGTAAATCTGTTCAGTAGATTCTGAGAAAATAGCCTTTAAATCAATATATATATCTGAGCCAGCTTACGGTGCGCTTACGGTATGCTTACCGTACGCGTACGGTGGCGTGCGCGAGCGCGATTCTGATTGGCTCTTAGATCTTAGTAAACATTCGAATCGGCCGAAACCAGGAAGCGGCGGCCGCCATTTTCTCTCTCGCACTGAGAGTGATGATTAAAATACAAAGACCAAAAACATGTAAAGGGGCTGTTTGGACAGCTCCAAAACACCTAGCCATGTTGAGGGAGTCCCCAAAGATCCCCCAAGGCAAAAAACAGAATTTTTATTTTTTCGCTAATTTCGCCGATTACGCTTACCGTACGCGTACGGTAAAAAAATATTAAAAAAAAAAAATTATCCCCACTCTCCCCACCCCGTGCGCAAATGGTGCTCGAAGGGCAACATTTGTGCATGGCTTATAACAGGTGCGAAAAATTTAAAATATTACCTTTCAAAACGAAGTGCATCATATGTCCTCCATGTGCGCACGGTGCGCGAGGCGCATCGTGCGTACATGGCCCATCTAGCGTAACGTGGGCACGCGGTGCGCGTAGTGCACCGCGTGCCCACCGTGCGTGCACGGCACTAACTGCGTAAAGTGGGCGCGCGGTGCGCGAAGCGCACCGCCTGCTCACTGTGCGCGCACGGTGCGCGCACGGAACGAACTGCGTTAAGTGGGTGCGCACGCCACGAATGGCGTAAAGTAACTTAGCATTTAAAAAACCGTACAAATTCACTGAAAAAACCATAGGTTTCACACACGTTATAGTTAGGAATTAGCATTTAAAAAACCTTGCAAATTCACTGAAAAAACCATAGGTTTCACACATGTTATAGTTAGCGGAAATTTTACTGATAAAAAACCAATGAAATTCCCCCGTTATAGTTAGTGCAGGCAACTATAACTCACGCGACCGCAATCTTCTGCTGATGACATATGTGTCTTTATGAAAAAAAAATATTTGTAATATATGTATAGCTAAAAATGTATGGAAGAAGACATGGGCAAATAATTGTCTAAATACAGTATTAGCATCAGCAGAGGATTGCGGTCGCGTGAGTTATAGTTGCCTGCACTAACTATAACGGGGGAATTTCATTGGTTTTTTATCAGTAAAATTTCCGCTAACTATAACATGTGTGAAACCTATGGTTTTTCAGTGAATATATATATATATATATAAATTCACTGAAAAACCATTGGTTTCAGGGGCGTTATAGTTAGCTGGACATTTCCCTCGTACAAAACCCTAGAAATTCCCCTGTTATAGTTAGTTCGGCTAACTATAACTCGAGCCCCCGCAATGCACTGCTGATGACGTCACATATTACATCACTCATGACATGGTCAGTGACATCACTGATGACATCACTGATGACATCTCAAATGACATCACTGATGACATCATCCATTGAGTATGTATTTCTGAACAGTTTTAATATGTTTAATATATATAGGGAAAGGCCTGTTGAAAAATAAGTGGGTGTACAAGTGTGTGAATGGATGATTTTCTAGGTGCGTAACTGACTCTATAAGTGAGTCATTAAATGTATCTTACTGCAGACTAGTGACTAAACTTTGTGAATGTCTGTATGTGTCTGTGTGATGGTGTATAAGTGGCTGCATGGTTTTGTGAATAGCTATATAGTGTCTATGTGGGTTATTGATTGGTTGTCTGAGTATCTGTATGGGTGCCCGAGTGTTTGTGTGGGTAGGGTGTGTGTGACTCTGTGACTAGATGTGTGAGTGGGTGATTCAGTGGGTGCATGGTTTTAAGAGTGCATCTGTGATGGACTGTATGGTTGGGTGAGTGTATGTATGGGTGTGTTAGTGATTGAATGTATATCTCAGTTGTACATGTGTCAGTAACTACATATGTGAAATGCAGTGTATATGTGTGTAAGAGTACATAACTATCTATATGTGAGAGTGTGTGATTTTGGGAGTGGCTGTATGCGCCGTAGTGCAAGGATATCTGTGTCATGTGCTGTTTGTTTTTCTGCAGGAAGACACAGAATTTGTTAGTATTTTTATGAGTAAGTGAACTTGAGTGTGTTTAACTGTATAGGTGAGTAAATTGGACTGTGATTAATTATTTGCATGACTGACTAGATGTGTCAGTACCTCAATGGATGATTGGCGGTGTGTGAGTGTCTATATAGGTGTATAAATGCACAGAGTGACTGTAAGTATGAGTGACTGTACAGATGAGTGAGTGGACATATATGTAGACCTAAAAGTCAATGAGTGGGTGTGTAGTTATTGGTATTGGAATATCTATGGTTGTCAAAATGGCCGTTTGCAATTTTGAGTCGGTGTATCAAAGGTTATATTAGGGTGTGAGAAGATGCACTAATTTATCACATGGTTGACGTCATCAGTGATGTCATCAGTGATGTAATTTGAGATGTAATCAGTGATGTCATCAGTGATGTCACTGACCATGTCATGAGTGATGTAATATGTGATGTCATCAGCAGTGCATCGCCCGGGCTGTTCGTTCTGTGGGGGTCTACAAGCGCCGCATCCGCAAATGCCAGAAGAGGTGGCAGGACCTTCGGGGCTGGACCTGGAGAATAGCTAGAGTCCAGCTGAAGCTGAGACCTCCACGCAGGAGGGGCAGACACCGGACCCTGACTCCCCACATGCTCCAGATACTGGCGCATGTGGGGACCTGGATAGGCAGCTGAAGGCCAGACTGCAGCAGGAAGGGGGTAAGTCCATGCCTGATGTGTGTACTATGTCTGACATGCAAATAGCAGTCTTTTGTCCTGGTCACACTTCCACATTACGTAGGTCTTGTAGTCCCAAAATCAGGTCCCTCATTTGTGTGATGCACCCTCCTTATTTGTTCCACAGATGTGGCCCCTACAGTCTGTTGCTTGTGTCACTAGGGCACTGTGTCCCTGCAGTCAGCTATGCTGCAGGTACCAGTCAGCATCAGTTCCCGTGACTCTGTTGTGTGTTTCATAGGTGGGTCAATTGTTTACACAATGCCTGAGATCTGACATGTGAACTGTGTGTGCCCTTGAGATGTGTACCAATTGCTGGTCTGACTCGCAACATGTATCTGGGGTATTCCAAACAAAACCATGCAGCAGGGGGCTCCAATTTTTGGGCATCAGAAGTATGTATATCAAGTATGTCACAATTAATTAGCCACCTGACTACTGTCCGGGGCAAAACACTGTTTCACTTAGTCCTGCCCAGTCATGCCCCCTCAAGGGCATTCAGAAACACTCTGTAATCCCAATCCTGTGTATGAAATTGCAGGTTTTGCTTAGTGACAGGTGCCCTCAGGTGTCTGCCTCTGTGTCATTAGGGTGTGGCTTGTTGCTACGTACAACTGGGGTGTCCATGATTCAGAGGTCAGCATGCCATCTGCAATGTGACTGTGGGAGACAAGACCTGTGTGACATATAGGTGTGTGCGGCGTCCCTCAAGGATCCTCCCTGAGCCTGATGCTGTTCAACGTCTACATGGCACCACTAGCACGCATCACCCGACTGCACGACCTCAACATAATCTCCTACGCCGATGACACTCAGCTGATCCTCTCCCTCACCAAGAACCCTCCCACCACCAAATCCAACCTCCACCAGGGAATGAAGGTCGTCGCCTACTGGATGGAGGATAGCCGCCTTAAACTGAACACAGACAAGATGAAGATCCTCATCCTCCGGCCCAACCCCTCTGCTTGGGACGACTCCTGGTGGCCCACATCACTGGGGACCCCCCGGCCCCCACCGACCACGCACGCAACTTGGGAGTCATCCTCGACTCGAAACTCACCATGACCAAACAAGTCAACATAATCTCCTACGCCGATGACACTCAGCTGATCCTCTCCCTCACCAAGAACCCTCCCACCACCAAATCCAACCTCCACCAGGGAATGAAGGTCGTCGCCGACTGGATGGAGGATAGCCGCCTTAAACTGAACACAGACAAGATGAAGATCCTCATCCTCCGGCCCAACCCCTCTGCTTGGGACGACTCCTGGTGGCCCACATCACTGGGGACCCCCCGGCCCCCACCGACCACGCACGCAACTTGGGAGTCATCCTCGACTCGAAAATCACCATGACCAAACAAGTCAACGCAGTCTCCTCCACCTGCTTCAACACCCTCCTCATGCTCCGCAAGATCTACAGATGGATCCCGACAAACACAAGGAAAACAGTCACCCAGGCTCTAGTCAGCAGCAGACTCGACTACGGAAACGCCATCTACGCCGGAGCACCATAAAAACTCAATCAATCATTTGTAAAGCGCACTACATACCCGTGAGGGTTTCAAGACGCTGGGGGGGGGAGCTGCTGCTATTGGTCGAAGACCCAGGTCTTGAGTTGTCTCCTGAAGGCCAGCATGTCTTCGGTTTGTCGCAGGTAGAGGGGGAGGGAGTTCCAGGTCTTGGCGGCACGGTGGGAGAAGGATCTGCCTCCGGAAGTAGTTCTCCGGATGCGTGGGACCGTGGCCAGGGTGTGGTCAGCGGAGCGGAGTTTCCTGTTGGTCATGTAGAAGGAGAGTCGACTGTTGAGATAGGCTGGGCCGGTTTTGTGGAGTACCTTGTATGCGTGGATCAGGAGCTTGAAGGAGATTCTTTTGTTGATTGGGAGCCAGTGCAGGTTCCTCAGGTGGGAGGTGATGTGGTCGCAGTGTGGGACGTCGAGGATCAGGCGTGCAGAGGCGTTCTGGATTCTTTGTAGTCTGTTGATGAGTTTGGACGAGGCTCCGGCGTAGAGGGCGTTTCCGTAGTCGAGCCTGCTGCTGACTAGGGCCTGGGTGACTACTGGGTGACAACAGACTGCAGAGAATCCAGAACGCCTCCGCACGCCGGATCCTTGACGTCCCGCGCCGCGACCACATGACCCCCCACCTGAGGAACCTACACTGGCTCCCCGTCGACAGGAGAATCTCCTTCAAGCTCCTGATCCACGCACACAAGGCACTCCACAAGACCGGACCAGCCTATCTCGACAATCGACTCTCCTTCTACGCACCCAACAGGAAACTCCGCTCTGCTGACCACGCCCTGGCCACGGTCCTGCGCATCCGTAGAACAACTTCCGGAGGCAGATCCTTCTCCCACCGCGCCACCAGGACTTGGAACACCCTCCCCCTCGACCTATGACAAACCGAAGACCTGCTGACCTTCAGGAGACAACTCAAGACCTGGCTCTTCGACCAATAGCAGCAGCACCCCCCCTCCCCCCCCAGCGCCTTGAAACCCTCACGGGTATGTAGTGCGCTTTACAAATTACTTGATTGATTGATTGATTGATCATCTGACAGCGCACAATGGTGTATGCAACTCTGTCCCTCATGCAGCTGGGTTACATGCATGGCAGACTGTGATGTGTTAATATACATGGATTTGTGTTTGCTGAGACTCATATGAATGATTTGCATGATGTGGGGTCTTCTGGGTCCTGGATATGTTGTTTGCATGGGATGGGCAAGTGTGCCGGTCATCTGCAGAGTCAGCTTTACCCCTGATCTAGGATTGAGAGTCAGTGCATATTGTTGTTGTCTGAATGCCCTGCCCCTGTGACAGGAGACAGTGTTGACTGACTTTCAGGGCATCCCAGTGTGATGGCATTGAACTTGCTATGAGTGAGCCTGCATTGTGTTCAAGTGTGCACCATGCACCCCATTGTGGCCTTGCCCATCAGGACATGAGTACATCCTAGTGTGTGTTGCTGGCATGCATCGCAAGCATGTGAAATGAGTCTCTGCCCATCCCAGCAGAAACAGATTTATTCACATGTTTCCTAGCTTTTTCAATTTGTGGACAAAAATGATCGGACTAGTTCCATTTCTGCCTTTGGCATATGTTAGAATACACAAAGGCAGTTTTGGGGAAAAGTGAAATCAGTTCTGCAAAGGTGTCCTTCATAAGGATTTCCAGACCTACCCTAGTCAAAGTGCCTAGGTCATTGCCACCATAGTGCACTATTATGAAGTCAGGGTGTTGGATATGCATGAAGGTCAAGTCAAGTCAAGTCAAAGATAGCTTTATTCGATTTCAGTTGTTAAAACCATAAAAGCACATAAAAATACATACATAAGAACACAATAATAAAAAATCAAAATACATCACAATCTGAGTACTTCATAATAGGGAAGACCTAAGTCAAGAAGGAAGCCAATATGTAATTCATAGAGGATCTACATCGAATTGCAAATTTTAAAAATTTTGATACAGCACTAATGGTCAATTCATCTTCTAGGAGCAGCAGCTTTACATAAGCAGGTTTACACTGTATCAGGCCCCAAATCTTAAGAAGGGGAATCAGAAATCTCTTTCTTCCCCAAGCATAATATTTACAAAATAAAACACAATGTATTGTTGTTTGCGTAGAAAGGTTATCACAGGGGCATTTAATTAAGCTGGACGACCAATCATTATTATCGGGGAAGGTTAACATCCTATAATAAGAACCGGCTCTAAGTCGAGCTAACAACATCCTAGTGTAACAGGAAAGCTCAGGAGATAGATAAAGCTGCATGCCAGATCCCTGAAGTATTAGATGATGATGTAATACAGATGTCTTATTCCTCTCCTCAAGCCACCGTTTGGACTCCAGAAATTCAAGACAACATTTTTTAAAAGCCTTTCTGGAGATCGAGGACAGCGAGGATGGGGGTATTAAAATATCCTACATACCCCATATTAGTCAGGAATTCCTTTATAAATGAGATCCATTTGATATATTTCGATCTCTCTAATCTCATGCAGTCTAGCAGGATGGCTCTATTATAAGTAGTTGCCTCAGAGGTCCATATCTTATGCCATAGCAGTAACGGGCTAATTTTTATTAGATCCGATATGTAAACCAGATCGAGTTCTCTATGGCAAACGTATGTGGAGGTCGAAATGGGTACCGCTAAGAGATAGCACAGGAAAGAATTTTCTTTAGCTTGTATTTCCCGGCAATCCGTGGTACCCCAAATACCGGCCCCATAAATAGCGGTTGAGACGCATTTAGACTTGTAAATCTCCAAAAGGATACGTACAGGCCTACCCCCCAATTTATTTGCAAATTGTTTTACTGCACCTAGAGCACGGGCAAAAGCAAGATTCCTTGTACTGACCGCTGATTTCCAAGTTCCCATTTTATTAAAAACAATCCCTAAATATGAAAAAGTACTTGTTAAGCCTATCTTAGACTTTTGAATAAAAATATCACAAGAAAGCTTTTTCTTTGATGAGCAGCACATGGTAAAAGTTTTCCCAATATTAATTTTTAAACCCCTAGAACGCATATAAGATGAAAACTGGTTACCGCCTTTTGGAGGCCCGTTTGGGTTTTAGCCATGATGACCGCATCATCAGCATAAAGTAAAATGGGGACCGCCGCTCCATCAATTTGTGGGTAATCTACATTTAATTCCAATAAAAAATCCGCCACGCCATTTATATATAAGTTAAAAAGAAAAGGTGCCAAAATGCAAATCTGGCGAACGCCTTTCATTATTGGGAATTTGTTGGTACATTCTCCTCTTTTTCCATATCGTACCTTTGCCCCAGCCCCTCTATAAAGTTCTTTTAAAAAGTTGAGAATTATTTGATTTATGCCAAACCCACTTAAAGTGTCCCATAAGACCTCGTGGCTTAAGCAATCAAACGCTGAACTAAGATCAACGAAGGTCATAAAAAGGTTGCCCTTTTTTGCCGTCGTATATTTGCCAGTTATTAAAGCTAAGTTAAGGCCTTGTTCGACAGTTCCCAAACCTGACTTAAAACCGTACTGAAATTTAGATAAAATATCATTATCCTCCGCCCATATTTGCAACCTAATTAAAATAATTCTACCAGCTACCTTCATAAGTGAGTCGAGAAGCGAAATTGGCCTATAACATTTGGGATCATTACGGTCTCCCTTCTTAAAAATAGGCACTACGATCGCTTCCTGCCAAGTAAGTGGGAATCCCTTTTTGTTGAAGCTATTTAAAACATTGGTAAGCAATGGGGCCCATAAGGAAATATTATCTTTATAAATGTCTATAGGGATCCCATCAGGCCCTGGAGCTTTGTTTTTTGAGCTTGCCAACAATGCTTCTTCCACTTCGGAGATAGAAAAGAAGATCCCTAGTGGGAACAGGAGAGAAGAAATAGGCTCGCTAACAACCGATTGAAATTGGAGGTTGCAATCTGAGGTAGGCAAGTCGTCTTTTTTATAGAGCTCGGTAAAGTGGTCGACCCAGACTGAATCTTCGATAGCAAGCTCTATCAAGTCAGATTTCCTTTCATTAAAAAAAGGAGCATTTATTGCTCTCCAGAAAGCAATATTGTCTCTCAAAGAGCTAGCCTGGACTAAAGCAGTCCAGGCATTCTCCTTCAACTCCGATTTCCGCTTTTGTAATGAGGATCTATAGGTTGCTCTAGCAGTTCTAATTTCTTGTGGATTTTTGGGTATTTTTTTTAAAACCTGTTTTAAGTTAGTATGAGCTGTAGAACATTCTGAATTGAACCAGCCCTCTGCCTTAAGTTTCGCCCCGTCCCGCGGAGTTCCTGTCAGTTTGCTGCCAATAAGAAATGTGATCCTCGAGAAGGCACTAATAACAACATCTGGATCAGGCGTTTCATCTAAACAAATCATGAAATCATTAAATTGATCTGCAATCAGAGTATGCGTGAATTTTATAGGATCAACCTTATTCCATTTTATCGCGTAGCCGTTTGTTTTCGACAATGAAATGGCATGGCGATATAAATTGTCAGCTACGCTGGACATGAGTCTAGAACTCAAATCAAAATCAAATATTGAACTAATTGGGAAGTGATCACTGATCGCAGTGTCCAATGTTTTAAACAACAGGACATTGTGATGGTGGCTAGAAGTGATCAATGTAAAATCAATGACGGACAATATACCACGCCCGTTGAAAGTGGGTTCAAAGTTAACCTGAGGACTACAAAATTTGTTTACAAAACCCAGGTTCCAATCAGAGAGTAAACTATTAAACAGGTTACCCATCATAGAATGCTCAAAATGTGTACATGGTTCGCCGATTAGGTTTACCATACCGCATGTGCCTAAATTACTGTAGGGGCATAGATGGCAATTGAAATCGCCCGTCCATATAATACATGGATCATTATATTCCTTTTCTATCTCGTTACCTAAACAATTAATTAAGTCATCCAAGACTTCTTTCTGATCCTCCTTAGGGATAATATTATATAGGTTAACTAAGATGATGGAACGATTTCCTTTCCCTTTTAAAAAAAGTGACTGAAAAGCATTATGACCCCCAGTAGAATGGTGCTTTATAATCAAATTAACTGCATTTGAGATATAAGTGCAAAGCCCCCCGGAACATCTGCCCCTCCTAGACTGGGTAGCTGTGGTGAAATATGTACGATACCCAGCAAGATGGGTTTCAACCTGATCCCAACATTCCTGGAAACAGATGATATCATATCTTTCAACGAGGTCACAAAAAATAGGGTCGTTTAGCTTATTAGATAACCCCGCTATGTTCCAGGACAAAAGGGCCAACTTCCGTCTATGAGCAGGTTCAGATCTTTCCAGGACATGCGGATTTACGACAGAAACGTCTAGTACTTTTGGTAAGGAATTTGATCTAGTATCCCTCACGGTGATATTGTGAGGTTGTAAGGAGACCGATTCACCATCTTGTACAACCTCAGGGTCATTTGGAACTACAACTTCTTGGGTGACCAGTTCCTCAGATGAAATCCGAGGAACAATTTGAGTACTTATTAACTCTTTGTCCCCGGCATTATGCATGTCCCTTAAATGGCCATTCTCAAGGTAGTTACGTTCTTTCTGAGATTTATTGGATTCGCCGCAAGGATCATGCTTGGCTTCACCAATCAGATGGAGTCAATCAACCATCTCCAGGCAACTATACCTATTGGTGGTCATTATTCCTCGCCAGAAATCCCCGATTTCCAATTCCCTGTTTGGTTGCCTTCTCCACCCCCTGGTATCTCCTCCTTTCTCTTGGTAACCTACTTCACCCCTGCTACAGTCATAGGCTGAGTGGAGGGGGGACCTAGGGGGATAGAAGAAAGAAAGTCTCTTGGTTCCAATAGCCTCGTTATTATTATGGGTATCCCAGGAGCAGATATAATCAACCATAGCCGGGTCCTCAAAGTTAACCAAGACACAATCGCCCTGGATTATTTTTCTACCGAACCCCACCCAGGGAGCCCTACGCACCATTAAAATCTTACTCGTCCTGTCTGGAGGTAATGGGCGATTTAAATTAAGCCAGTATTGCACCTTATTTTTTAAAGACCCAGTGGACTCCTCCATGTCCTCCTTCAATTTAGGAACCCCGGTCAGAACCACCAAAAAAGGGGTTACTTCCGGGGGTAAATTGATAGCTAGTTTCCCTGATTGAAATTCATGTTTATAATCCTGAGTTTTGTTTGCCTCCAGAGTGTTATTTGTGGCAGTATTAATGGTATTCTCTATAGGTTTCTTCTCTGGGAAGATCAAATCCAATATAGTTTCATTCTCATTTGGGACTGATGTTTTTTTTGTTGTGGAGCCCACAGGATTATTTTTTTGATGAGTGAAATTCTTATTCCCCGCCTTTATTACCTCGGAGCTAATCAAATTTTTAGAATAGACGGTCAATTCAGTTAATTGTTTTTCAATCAGACTCAGTCTATTTTCTAGAGGGAAAATATATGTTTTAAAAAGCCCACTCATGTGATTAAAAAGTTTGTGGTAATCAGCCGCAGCAACCTTAGAATTTACTAATGGGCTAGAAGCAACCTCTGCATTGTCCAGTTCGGAAGTCATACTATTCGCATGTGCACATGCGGAAATACGGCCATCCTTTGACAGTCGGTCTGATTGTTCCCCGTTGCTCGGGGGTACCACGTTTAGCCCTTTTTCTTCGAGTGCCAAATTTCTCAGACTGTGCTTGGTCTTCTTTAGCTTCTTTATTTTGCCTTTAATTCTTGGCATTGTTAGGGCGGCGCCCTCTCTCATACCCCTCGTTTGTCTTGGTGTTAAAACTTCTACGGTTTGAACTGGTTCTAGGGCCAGAGACCTCTCTAACTGCGAGTCTAAAATACAATCAGAGGGAGACGGTGATAGGTCTACCACATTTGGGATGCTGTGAAAGTCCGCATGAACTGTAATGGGAGCTAATTGCTTATTCTGATGGTCTGGAGTTTTAGCTGTTGCGAAGTGTCCCAAAGACGAGCGTTTTGCTAGAATAAGGTCTTGGGACACTCTCCGTTCCATAAGAGCAATTCCCTGATCGATGACTGAGTTAGCCCTCACGATAAAGTTATCCAAAGGGCCAATTATACTATTTGCATCAGTAGCCACTTTGGGGCACATGCATCAACCAAACCAATACCGATTCCTTAATAGCGAAAAATAAGGAATCGCCATTAAGGAATCGGTATTTGGCATGCATCAACAGATTCGGCAAAATTTAGCGATTCCTTACAAATCGCTAAATTTACCGATTTTTCAATTGCGGGGCATGCAAACTCCCATTAGCAAATTGCGAGTTCGGTAATACCGAAATAGCTAATAGCGAGTTCGGTAATACCGAGTTAGCTATTAGCGAATCGGTAATAGCGAAATCGCAAATGACCGCGTCGCTCCGGGAACGTGCAGATGACATCACCAACCAGGAAATACTGCTGCCCCACCCACATAGCCTCGACAGAGGAGCAAACAGGAGCTGTGAAGCAAGACTGCCTGTGGAGAGTGAAGCCACACCGACTCAGCAAATCGCCAGAGACATACATCATGGCGCAGGAAGTGCCATCCAGCGCTGAGTCAGCACGCAAGCGCAAGCGCAAATTCTCTGACAGGGAGCTGGAGTACCTTATAGAGGGAGTCTCCAGCAAACACGACCGCCTCTTCGGCAAGCTGTCCCTCAAGGTGCCTGAGCAGGAGAAGCGGCGCATCCGTGAGAGGGTGAATGCACCTCAAGAAAAGGTGGTACGACCTGCGGAAGCGTGCCAAGGAGATGATTGCGGAGAGGCTCCGGGAGGCGAGCAGGACTGGAGGCGGCCCCTCTACAGCACCATCCAACACTGCCCTGGAGGACCTGGTGGAAGGGACGATTGAGCGGGAAGCCGTCGTGGGGGTGACCCAGATGGACACGTCCGGCGCAGCCACAAGTGCCCAAGGTAAGATGCATGCCAGTGCCCACACCCAGCATAGCGTAAATCCATATCCATGCCCCCAGCCCGATCTCAGTGTGTCTGCAGCTCTGGCACACACAGCTTTCCACATGACACTAGTGCATCATGGGAGTCGTAGTCTAGTCAGCCCAGTGTGCATGTACAGGCGTAAATCCAATGACCATACACCACATCAGTTTAACATGGATGGAGACAGTTTATTAAGTGGACCACAGAGGGACATGTATGTGTACAACACTATGTAGGTGTAACTATCCCACTAACCATGCACTGTTTCACACATAGATGCATCTCCTGGGGATTCGGACGACAGCGGCCAGCTGGTGATCTCCGAAACTCCCGTCGATTCCGACCAGGAGACAGCGCAGGATGCGCATGCATCACCGACACCTGCCACCCCAACAGCACCACCACCACCAGCACCACCAGCAATGGCACCAGCACCAGCGCCACCAGCAACGGCACCAGCCAAACACGCTGCAGCCACAACAGCCACAAAAGCGCAGAGGCGCAGGTCCCAAGTTGCGCCCTTGCAGGAGATGGAAACACCCTCCACGCAATTGGCACCCAGTCAGCGCACCATCACACCACCTGATGCACCACCTGGAGGCGCAAGACGTGCACGGCGGCACAGGACTCGTCGAAGTTCCGTCTCCTCAGCCGACCAGGATGTCCCAGCAACTTCTGCAATCGAGGAGAGGATGCTGTGTGCACACCGCATGCAGGGACGACACGTGGCAAACATTAGCTGCAATATCGTGCGCCTTGCTAGGGTGATGCGCGCCATGACTGCGGCAGTTACGGACATGAGCACGGCGGTTAGGGACATGACCACTGTGGTGGCAGAGGGCAATGCTCAGCTCAGGGAAGACGTCCATGAGCTCACACGTGCCATGAGGGAGGGCCATGAGTGCCAGAAGAGGAGGCACCAGCAGCAATTGGTGCGTTCCGCTGCCGCTACAAAGGCAATCACACGTCACAGCAACAGCACCGCAGTGTTGGCACGCCGCTCTGTGTCCCTGCAGGTAGACCTTGGCCACTTCTGCGGGGATGTAGCAAAGTCACTAGGACTGATCACCACTGCTGTGGAACACCTTCAGAGCAGCACATGCAGTGCTGCTGCTTTGGGAGGGGATGACGCCAGTGAGGCTGCCTCCAGTGTCAGCAGCGTGTCACTGGCAGAGGCCAGCACCAGGCGCCGCAGTTCGCGTGCCTCCACGGGGACAGGCTGTGGTGAGGCATTGGATACACCTGAGCGGAGGCTTGGGGTACGTGGCAAGCGCCACTAGGAACATGCACAGACATACCGGACCATGGTGGGGCAACCATGGACCTACCCTTCCTGAGACTGCACAGGTGTGACTTTTCCGCACAGTTGTTGTTACTTGTTTCCTGTGGTGCATTATTTCCATAGCTTGTTCATTTGCACATACCACAGTGCTACTGTGCATTAAACAGTTGCACACAAAACAGACTTGTAACGTTTCATTCCCACCTGATTCAGAAATGATGTTGCATGATGTATGTCCGCCTCCTGTGGCCCTCTGCTGTGTTAGGGACGTGTGCCTGTCGGTGTTGGGCGGGTGGTTGGTCATCCCGGTGGTCGTCATCCCTGTCCACCTCTATGGGTATCCCCCTTCTGGTGGCAATGTTGTGCAGCATTGCACATACAGCAATTATCCGGCAGCACGTTTCAGGTTTGTATAGCAATGCGCCGCCAGTCTTGTGTAGGATTCTGAAGCGACTCTTCAGAATCCCAAATGTCCTCTCTATGACATTCCTAGTGCTGATGTGTGCAGCGTTGTAGCGATGTTCCTGCGGGGTTGCTGGATTGATGTATGGTGTGAGTATGTATTCACGCAGGGCGTAAGCACTGTCACCTAGAAGATAGAAGCATAGACTTAGTATTGGTGATGTACATACATGTGTGGTGTTGGTGTGGGGAAGCGTATATTTACGTACCTAGCAGGAGTCCCTCTCCAAATTCTCCGTTGATTAGTCGCCTGTGCATTCCACTGTGCCGGAAGATGTAGGAGTCGTGTGTGCTCCCTGGGAATTGTGCCACTAGGTCCGTTATGATGTTATTGGCATCGCACACAACCTGCACGTTGATTGAGTGGTATGACTTGCGGTTCCGGAAAATGTACTCATTTGCTGCGGGTGGACATATGGGGATATGCGTGCAGTCGATGCATCCAATCACATGTGGGAATTGTGCCACCTGGTAGAATGCCTGCTTGGTGCGATCCAACTGCTGTGGGGTTGTGGGGAAGCTGATGTGGGTGTGTAGCATTGTCAGCATGGCATCGAGGAATTTCTTGAAGAAGCGTGACAGTGCGCTTTGCGATACGCCTCCGACCACCGCAATTACCCCCTGGAAACTCCCTGAGGCCAGTAGGTGCAGGCTGCATAGGACCTGAACGTGCGCAGGGATTGCATTGGTCCGGTGTGTCTGGTGCTGCAGTAATGGTTCCAGGTCTGCAATCAGGCACATGATCATTGCACGATTGAGGCGATACTTCTCGTACACCTCGTCCTCATTCTGCCCGAGCAAGGTTATGCGCAGTCTGAAAACTCGCTCCTGGACCGTTCTCCTGCGCTGTCCTTCAGAATTGATACGCATCCTCCTTGCAAGCACGTAGAGGGCAGCCATTTTGTGGGAGCCAACAGGGTCTCCTGGGCCACATTTAAGGGTTTTGTGATTGCCTCAATCATTTGCACATGTTGAAATAGTTTTTTTGCATTTTTTTTATTTTTATTTTTAACTTTACCTCCAGGTTTTGATTCCCCTTATTTAGCTCTTGCAAAATAGCGATTTTGGGGATTTTCGTTATTAGCGACTGTTGTTGCATTGGGGTGCGATTGGTTATTTGCTATTGGCACTTTCCGGGAGCTAATAGTGATTTCGGTAACTGCTAAAGCGGTATTTAGCGATTCGGTAATGTTGCATTTTGGTTATTAGCGATTCTGTATTTTGGCTGATTTATTTTAGCGATTCGTTATTTGCTCAGGTTTTGGGTTCATGCATTTGAAGTGGGTATTTTTACCTCGCTACCGGGAGCTATTAGCGAATCGGTATTTTACCGACTGGATTTTGGCTTGATGCATGAGGCTGAGTATTCCTAGATCCTCGTGTAGACGCCATTTACAGATCAGGTTGTTCAACTGCGAAACGCTACACAAATACAGAACTAAATTGTAATCAGCCACATACAAGAATAAATGTTAAAGGGGGGGCCCGGTCCGGTCCTACTCGGTCTGTAACGGGCCCGCCCTTGGCCCGGGCTTGAAGGATTTCACCAATGGCATCAATTGGTGCACTTTAACCCTCTCTGTCCAATCCATTTAATGTCTACATTTGGCAAACCTAGGTCTTTGTGAATGCCTTTGTTTTCTGCATACCTTTGGCTCCAGAAAATATAGCTGTGTCCCACAATCCACACTCTAAGCATCTTGAAAGGAGGTCTGGATGCACTCAGATGGTCTCTCTAAATGAAATGGCAGTTTGGAAAGTAAGATGTTTCTAAAATGGTGGCTAAGATGCAGTTTTGAAAAAAGACAAGAAATCATTGGTTGTTTGACAACCTTCTACACTGAAAGGTAGGGTGTTTATTTCTTTTTTTTTAAACGTATGATTCTTATTGGTTAACAAAAACTGATTGTAAGGAACATTATATATGATAAGCTGATATGTTGAAAAGTCAAGCACACTTGCTGTCTTGATTAGCAACATTGTGTGCTGAACTTGTGACCTGTGTGCTCAGTACAGTGTTCCATGATCTGTTTCTATGGTAACGGGCAGAAGGCAGATTGGGGGAAGGGTTGAAATGTATGTCATTTGGAAAGGGTTGAAATGTTTAACCAATAGAGATGTGTGTTTGCTTTTGAATTTATGTGGGAAGGAATGTGATTTGATGTTTACATGTATATGTGTGGGAAATGAGAGGGAATCTGCCATTCTTTTGTTCTGCTGAGAGGTACACAGTGCAGAGATTCTGTATAAGAAAATCTGGTGTGTGACTGACATACGTCTTAATCTACAAAACAACTTGAAAGGTGAGTTTTTTAATTGTGAGGGGATGTATGTGGTCTATTTTGATTTTAATCAGACTAATGTGTTTCTCCTGCTAAAGTGCAGGGAGTACTTTTTTTGGTCTAGAATCTTATTTTCAGTGTGTGTGCATTTAGAAACCATTCTGTGATAAGCATTTGTGGTTTTCATGTGTTTGCAGACAGATAACTGTGCTGTTTTCATGTTTTGGTAGAATTATAAACCAGTCGTTGTTTATGTATTTGCAAAATGAGTCACGTTTCTACACTAAAATGCAGTACTCCTTCTAGATTAAGAAATGTATTTTGGAACAGTGCAAGGGATAGTGTTGTTTGTCTAGAATCACACAGTGAGTCTGTGTGCATTTAGGAATCATTTTGAGAGAAACATTTTGGTACTAATGTGTAGTCGAAAATTTTCTGTAATGTGTGCAATCACCTTACATCTTGTAGACTAGTAAATGTATTTTGTACAAGGGATATTTGTTTGTCTGCAATCACACTGTGAGTCTGTGTGCATTTGGGCAACTATTGTGAGAAAAGCATTTGGTAATATCATGTATTTGCTGGCAGATAACTGCTTTAAAACCTGTTTTGTTGTCAAGTTTTAGTAGCATTAGAGGCCAATCATTGCTAAATGAGTCAGACTTTCACAGTAGTGTGCAGTACAGAAATATGTAGAATGTGTGCATTCACCTTACACCTTCTAGACTAGTGATTGTGTCTTGGTAAAGTACAAGGAAGAGTGTTGCTTGTCTAGAATCACACTGTGAGTCTGTGTGCATTTGGGAAGCACTGTGAGAGAAGCATTTGGGTACTTCATATCTTTGCATACACGTAACTGCTTAAAAACCTTTCCTGTTCTCAAGTTTTGGTTGAATTAGAAGCCAGTTATTCCATATGTATTCGGAAAATGAGTCAAGCTTTGACACTAAAGTGCAGCATGAAATATGTAGAATGTGTGCAGTTACGTTATCTCTTCCAGAGTGAATGTGTTTTGGTAAAATACAGGGGATAGTGGTTGTTGTCTAGAATCACACTGTGAGTCTGTCTGCATTTGGGTAAGCATTGTGAGAGAAGCATTTGGAAACAGTGTGTATTTGCTCACAGATAACTGTTTTAAAACCTGTCATGTTAAGTTTTAGTAGCATTAGAAGCCAGTCGTTGCTTATGCATTCATAAAATGAGTCGGGCTTTGACACTAAAGTGTAGTACTAAAATATGTAGATTGTGTGCAGTCCCCTTACCCCTTCCAGAGTAGTGAATGAGTTTTGGTAAAGTCCAAGGGATAGTGTTGCTTGTCTAGAATCACACTGGGAGTCTGTGTGCATTTGGGCACCACTGTGAGAGAAGCATTTGGTAACATCGTGTATTTGCTGACAGATAACTGTTTTAAAACCTGTCTTGTTGTCAAGTTTTAGTAGCATTAGAAGCCAGTCTTTGCTTATTCATTATTAAAATGAGTCATGCTTTGACACTAATGTGCGGTACTTTAATATGTAGATTGTGTGTAGTGTCCTTACCCCTTGCACAGTAGTAAATGAGTTTTGGTAAGCTGCTAGGGATAGTGTTGCTTGTCTAGAATCACACTGTGAGTCTGTGTGCATTTGGGAACCACTGTGAGAGAAGTATTTGGTAACATCGTTTATTTTCTGACAGATAACTCTTTTAAAACCTGTCATGTTGTCAAGTTTTAGTAGCATTAGAAGCAAGTGTTTGCTTATGCGTTGATTAAATGAGTTAGGCTTTGACACAAAAGTGCAGTCCTGAAATATGTAGATTGTGTGCAGTTCCCTTACCACTTCCATAGTAGTGAATGAGTTTTGGTAAACTCCTAGGGATAGTGGCTGTTGTCTAGAATCACACTGTGAGTCTGTGTGCATTTGGGAACCACTGTGAGAGAAGCATTTGATAACATTGTGTATTTGCTGAGAGGTAACTGTTTTAAAACTAGGGGTGGGCGGAATTTGCGGTATCGCGTTACGCAAATCTCCGCGAAACGGTAAAAAATCTCCGCGAACACGCAGAAATTCCGCGAACACGCGGAATTGCTTGTTCGCGGTGCTTTTTTCCTGTTCACAATCGCTGTTTGCGTGCTCGGGGAGAAATATCTCGCGAACACGCATTTTGAGAACGCGAACAAGCAAAAATTTCGCGAAGTCGCGGAAAGCGGAATTTTGGGCAATTTCACGGTCTCCTCAGAACGCGAAATTACCCAAATTCCGCAAATTCCGCGAACGGAACAGAATTTACCGCCCAGGCCTATTTAAAACCTGTCTTGTTGTCAAGATTTAGTAGCATTATAAGGCAGTTTATGCTTATGGTTTGATTAAATGGGTCAGGCTTTGACACAAAAGTGCAGTCCTGAAATATGTAGATTGTGTGCAGTTCCCTTACCACTTCCACTGTAGTGAATGAGTTTTGGTAAACTCCTAGGGATAGTGGTGCTTGTCTAGAATCACACTGTGAGTCTGTGTGCATTTGGGAGCCACTGTGAGAGAAGCATTTGGTAACATTGTGTATTTGCTGACAGATAACTCTTTTAAAACCTGTCATGTTGTCAAGTTTTAATAGCATTAGAAGCCAGTCTTTGCTTATGCGTTGATTAAATGAGTTAGGTTTTGACACAAAAGTGCAGTCCTGAAATATGTAGATTGTGTGCAGTTCCCTTACCACTTCCACAGTAGTGAATGAGTTTTGGTAAACTCCTAGGGATAGTGGTTGTTTTCTAGAATCACACTGTGAGTCTGTGTGCATTTGGGAACTACTGTGAGAGAAGCATTTGGTAACATCGTGTATTTGCTGACAGATAACTCTTTTAAAACCTGTCATGTTGTCAAGTTTTAGGAGCATTAGAAGCCAGTCTTTGCTTATGCATTGATAAAATGAGTCAGGCTTTGACACTAAAGTGCAGTACTTAAATATGTAGACTAGTGAATGAGTTTTGGTAAACTCCTAGGATAGTGTTGCTTGTCTAAAATCACACTGTGAGTCTGTGTGCATTTGGGTAAGGATTGTGAGAGAAGCATTTGGTAACATTGTGTATTTGCTGACAGATAACTGTTTTAAAACCGGTCATGTTGTCAAGTTTTAGTAGCATTAGAAGCTAGTCTTTGCTTATGCATTGATAAAATGAGTCAGGGTTTGACACTAAAGTGCAGTACCATGTACTATTCTCTTCACTGAGCCAGAACTGAAAATTTAAAGGTTTTACCCAGGCACTGTCCTAGCAGTAGTCTGATGATTTAGTCAGTTTCCAAGTACTCATGTTGTGAACCATACATTACCACATAGACTGCTTCAAATGTCTATGCAGTATGCATGCAGTCTTCTAACATACTATAGACTTGTCTTTCACACCTTCAATTCCCTCGTCAGTATCCATACAGTCCAGCAAACATCCTGTCACTCCCTTTGCACTCCTCTAGTGACCCATTCAGTACCAAATACTAATCCATTCACTGTGCCAAAAGCCAACTACTTATAAATTCACCCAGGCACTCTCCTTGCTGTACTTTAATCATTCAGTCAGTACCCAAGTACTCATGCAGTGAGCGAGGCCTTAGCACATGGACTGCTTCAAACGCCGATCCACTATGTATGCAGTCCTCTTAACCACCTACACAGTTGTCTTTCACACCTTCAATTCCCCAGTCAGTATTCATACACTTCTAGCAAACATCCTGTTACTCACCCAGTGTGTCTCCTTATAGTACTGTAATCATTCAGTCTGCTAGCATGTAGTCTTTTAGTGAGGTAGGCTTCAGGGCATGAACTGCTTCAAAGTAGTATGCACTATGCATTGGGGTTTTTTAACCATCGTCACACTTGTGGTTCAGTTCTATAGTTTCTTAATCAGTTTTTATATAAAATGTGTTTGTACAGTCATGGAATAGTATACATTTGAAAGTTATTAATATACATTTATTTGTGATTCTTTTTTACAGATACTGTTTTTTAACGTTAAAATAGAGAAATCATGGCAGAAAAAAAAGAAACAGAAAAGAAACTCAGAAAGGCGCAGGAGCAGGAGTGTCTCTCATCCGTCGGCATTCTTCTCGTGCAAGATTGTTCGGATGAAGGGTCCTCAGGTGCTTCATCATACTTGCCGTGCCGCACGAGTATTTCTTGTTAGGATCCCCTCGCGACAACACTCTTTTACAAATCTTGCACGTGACCAAGGTGGCATTGGTCTTCGTTTGCCCCTCGGGAAAAGTAAAAAATGTCCACACCACAGATGAAAAACATGGTGTGCGTGGTGTCTCCTCCAAAAATTAATCCTCAGATGTATGAGGAGATGCAGGTGATGCTTGCTGCCCTGAAGCCATTTTTGGTTGAAAAAAGTTCGAGCTAAGTGAAATCTTAGTCCCAAAAATCTTCTTCTCTGCAAAGAGATGCTCTTCCAAAGAAGGTGAAAGAAGAATGATTGAATTGGGTGGGGACTTTCAATAGTTAGAACAAGAAGTGTAATAAACCAATCAAATCTCTTTTTTTGCAGGTCTCATGGGATCCGCGCACCCTGCGCTCACGCACAACGCACCCAGTGCGCATCTGCGAAATTGAATTAAAAAAAAATAGAGGATTAGATGTAAAAATATATTACTTTTAAGACTAGTTTAGAGTTTGTCTTCAATTAATATTCACATGAAATACATATATATGTCTTTTTAAATGTTAAATATTTCGCGGGATCCGCGCACCTTCCGCGTCAGAGACGCAGATGACGCATCGCGGAAGCGCGTAAATGTTGCGTTACGTACATCGAACGTGTCACGTATAGGCTGGGAGTTGCGTACCGGTCGCATTGCGATCGCGTACTAAACACGTACCCAACTCATACCATGCGCGAATGCTATCGCGTAGGGATCGAGAACGGTGCGCATAGGGTGTGGAGATCCAAAAAACATGGAAAAAAATATATAAAATAAAGTTTTGAACATATAGTTAAAAATATTTAAAAAAATATAAAAAAATATTTTTTGAAAAACCCAATAAATACAAATAATATTTTTTCATTTTTAAAAGAATTGATTGAAAAAATAAGTTTAAAAAATGGTGATAAAAAACATAATTAATGAAATTGACACACTGAATTTGAAAAATGTAGAAATCCAATGAAAATCATTAAACATGATATCTTTAGAGATAAGATATAGATAGGAATTAGCCTTTAAAAAACCTTTGAAATTCACTGAAAAAAACATAGGTTTCATGCACGTTATAGTTAGGAATTGGCATTTAAAAAACCTTAGAAATTCACTGAAAAAACCATAGGTTTCAGGGGCGTTATAGTTAGCTGGACATTTCCCTCGTACAAAAACCTAGAAATTTCCCTGTTATAGTTAGTTCAGCTAACTATAACTCGCGCCCCCACAATGCACTGCTGATGACGTCACATATTACATCACTCATGACATGGTCAGTGACATCACTGATGACATCACTGATGATTTCTGAAATGACATCACTGATGACATCACTGATGACGTCATCCATGTGATAAATTAGTGCATCTTCTCACATCCTAATAATAACCTTTGATACACCGGCTCAAAATTTCAGACGGCCATTTTGAAAACCATAGATACTCCAATACCAATAACTACATACCTACTCATTGACTCTTAGGTCTACATACATCTCCACTCACTCACCTGTACAGTCACTCATACTTACAGTCACGCCGTACAAGACTATCATATGCATTTATACACCTATATAGACACTCACACACCGCCAATCATCCATTGAGGTACTGACACACCTAGTCAGTCATGCAAATAATTAAACACAGTCCAATTTACTCACCTATACAGTTAAACACACTCAAGTTCACTTACTCAGAAAAATACTAACAAATTCTGATGCTCTTATACAATTACTAATACAAGCACACACTCATCCATACAGCCACTCCCGCAATCACACACTCTCACATATAGATAGTTATATACTCATACACATATATACACTGCGTTTCACATATGTAGTTACTGACACATGTACAAGTGAGATTTACATTCAATCACTAACACACCCATACATACACTCACCCAACCATACAGTCCATCACAGTTGCACTCTTAAAACCAAGCACCCATAGAATCACCCACTCACACAGCTATGCACAGAGTCACACACACCTTACTCATATAAACACTAAGGCACCCATACAGATACTCAGACAACCAATCAATAACCCATATAGACACTCATATAGCTATTCACAAAACCATGCAGCCACTTATACACCAACACACAGACACATACAGACATTCACACAGTTTAGTCACTAGTCTGCAGTAAGATACATTTAATGACTCACTTATAGAGTCAGTTACGCACCTAGAAAATCATCCATTCAAACACTTGTACACCCACTCATTCTTCAACAGGCCTTTCCCTATTTATATTAAACATATTAAAACTGTACAGAAACACATACTCACTGGATGACGTCATCAGTGATGTCATCAGTGATATCACTGACCATGTTATGAGTGATGTAATATGTGACGTCATCAGCAGTGCATTGCGGGGGCGCGAGTTATAGTTAGCTGAACTAACTATAACAGGGGAATTTCTATGGTTTTGTATGAGGGAAATGTCCAGCTAACTATAACGCCCCTGAAACCTATGGTTTTTTCAGTGAATATATATATATATATATATATATATATATATTCACTGAAAAAACCATAGGTTTCACACACGTTATAGTTAGGAATTAGCATTTAAAAAACCTTAGAAATTCAGTGAAAAAACCATAGGTTTCACACACGTTATAGTTAGCTAGACATTTTACTCGTAAAAAACCAGTGAAATTGCCCCGTTATAGTTAGTTCAGCTAACTATAACTCGCGCGCCCGCAATGCACTGCTGATGACGTCACATATTACATCACTCATGACATGGTCAGTGACATCACTCATGACATCACTGATGACATCTCAAATGACATCACTGATGACATCACTGATGACATCATCCAGTGAATGTGTGTTATTCTGAAAATTAAATATGTTTTATATATGTATATCTCAAGGTCGATGGAAGAATAAATGGGTATATAAGTGTCTAAATGGTTGTTTTTTTTTTGAAAAATTGATTGTGTAACTGACTGATTAAGTGTATCATAGTGAATACATGGTTTAGTGAGTAATGTTTAAACATATAAATATCTGTGACAGTCTCTCACTTTGTGTATAAGAGGCTGCATGGGTTGGTGAGTAGCTACATGGGTGTCTATATAGGTTATTAGTTGTTTTTTTGAGTATCAGTCTGAGTGTCTGCATGGTTCGGTGGGGGGTATTATGTAGTGCATAGGTGCATGAATGAGTGACTCACTGTTTGTATGTGTTGAACACAGCATGTCTGCAGGACTGTATGGGTGGATGAGTGTGTGTATGGGTGTGTTAGTGAGTGAATGACTGTCTCAATAGTGTCTTCAGGAGAAACTACATATGTTTTAAACTAGTATATGTGACTATTGTTGTATATAAGTGAGTATATGTGAGAGGGAGAGATTGAAAGTGTTCCTGTATGAATAAGTATGTGTTTCTATAAGTGATTGTTTAAAAGACTAAGTATGTGTAAGTTTCTGTAGAAGCAAGTGTGGTGGTGTGTGTATAACTGTATATGCAGGTGAATGCATGTTTGATTCTTTGTTAGCATGAGTGACTATGTGTGTGAGTAACTCTATGGATGAGTGGCATAATGTAACAGGATGTGTAGGTGTATGAGTACATATAATGAGTGAGTACATGTATGAGTGACTGTATAGGACTGTAGGTGAATGAGTGGATGTGTATGTGGACCTTAGAATTACTGAAGAGGTTGTTGTAACTGTTATTGGTATGTCCTTTTTTTTTGAAAATTTTAGTCTCTATTTTTGAATGTGTGTGTCAAAGGTTATATTAGGGTGAGAGGAGGTCTGCCACTTTATCACAAGGATGATGTCATCAGTGATGTCATCAGTGATGTCATTTGAGATGTCATCAGTGATGTCATGAGTGATGTCACTGACCATGTCATGAGTGATGTAATATGTGACGTCATCAGCAGTGCATTGCGGGCGCGCGAGTTATAGTTAGCTGAACTAACTATAACGGGGCAATTTCACTGGTTTTTTACGAGTAAAATGTCTAGCTAACTATAACGTGTGTGAAACCTATGGTTTTTTCACTGAATTTCTAAGGTTTTTTAAATGCTAATTCCTAACTATAACGTGTGTGAAACCTATGGTTTTTTCAGTGAATTTGCAAGGTTTTTTAAATGCTAATTCCTAACTACAACGTGTGTGAATCCTATGGTTTTTTCAGTGAATTTGCAAGGTTTTTTAAATGCTAATTCCTAACTATAACGTGTGTGAAACCCATGGTTTTTTTCAGTGAATTAGCAAGGTTTTTTAAATGCTAATCTCTAAATATTTCGTTTTTGAAACCTATGTTTTTTTCTGAGAATTTGTATGGTAAGTAATGTATTTTTAATTAAAGATATTTTTTTTATTTAAATAAAATTACTTTATATTCATTTATGTATTATCTGTATTTTTTTATAAATTATTTTTTTAAATAATTCAATTTGGATATTTATTTTTTATGATTTTTTAAATTATTTAATGTCCTCTTTTTTTTTTTATTTATAATTTCTTGGGGTGCGCGCTCTGGGCGCGCTCCTAGTACTATTTCGTATGTTTTTTATGAATTCCGGCGTACGTTATTTACGTACGCAAATATACTTGTTGGTGCGCGCTGGGAGCGCGCACCCAGTACGTATGCGTACGTACGTACGCATCCGTACGTACGTACGCATGCGTCCTACGCCCTCGACGCGGTTTACTTCCGCATACGCTGAAATTACGCGCAATAACGGTCGCGTATACGCGTGTTAAACGTATGCGCGCTAGGTGCGCGTATATGACGTATGCACCTGCGCGTTTACGCGTTCGTGCATACGTCATCACGGGGTGCGCGCTCGGAGCTTGCACAGTGCGCGCACCTCGGGTTTATACATAATAAAACAACATTTCTTATTGGTTATCATTACTTTCAGTTTCTAATTGTTTCAATACCACACCCAATCCCCTCATGGCAAGTCATGTGATCCAGAATCATCACTTTTGATTGGTTTGAAGTACTTTCTGTTCCAGATTCTTCCCAAACCACACCTACTCCCCTCATTATTAGTTCTGATTCCTTTGGAGAAGGAGCTATTCTGTTGTTGAGAGACAATGGCTGAACAGCAACCTACTTCAGACAGTGAGCAGGACACTCTTGAGAGGCAGAGGAACAGGAAGCAGAAAGACAGCTTTATATGGCAGTTTTTCAGTTTTCCCAAGAATGAGAAAAAGGTAAATGCACCAAAAGTTACTTGTCTACTTTGTGGCAAAGTCTTATCTCGTGGGAATCCTAATAAGAAGTATTCTTTTAGCATTCACACTATGTTAAGACATGTTGACAAAATGCACCCAGTATCTTTTCGTCGAGCTTCTGAAGAAGACTCTTCACCTGCTCAGCCGACGACCTCAGCAGCAGCTCAGCCGAGCACATCTTCGGCAGCTCAGGGGAGCACTTCAGCTGCGGTGGTGCCTTCACCTGTTTCTTTACCTCTTGTTGGACCACCTTGTTTGGCGAGGTTGTCTACACGGTGCACTGATTGCGGTTCACTTATTTCTGTGGGGGAGACCAGTCTTGATCTCCTTCAGAGAAAATTTGATGCACATTCATGCACTAGGCCATAGATTTGATGCACATTCATGCACTAGGCCATAGATTTTTTTTTCATTTTTTGCGTTTTTCTCTTCCTGTTTCCCTCCATTAACTCAAGGGCTCTTTTAAGAGCCACTTATAAACTTAACCAAAAATTTTTTTTTTTTTAAATTTTTTTTAAAATTTTTTTTGAGGTGCGCGCACCCAGCGCGCACCCAAGGTTTTTTTTTTAATTTTTTTTTTTTTTTTTTTTTTTTTGAGAGACTCCCCCTTTCTCCTACTAATGCAACTGTGAAATCACCAGAGCAAAACGCAACAAATCTCTTCCTGTAATTCCTATTTGCACACAGAGTCATGTTTTTACATTAGTCACAAAACGAAAAATCTTTGCCAATTTGAATGCACACTTACTGCTTTTTTTTGTTGGCAAGTGAAAATTACTTTTACAGACTGACACATTATGAATCCACTTTTCAGATTTTTTTAAATGCACATGTCCAGACTGCATTTTGAGACCACAAACCATGTGTATGCTGGGTGACTGCCTACACTCCAGCAAGGGCAACCAGCCTTAGTGATGCTGAATGTATTTGCATTACAGACTGAAACCTCAAAACCCCACAGCAGATTATCAGAGCCAGGACCTTTGTTCTCTACACCTCTCTCCACTCAGCAGAACCAGATAATGGCAATCTTGCCCTCTATTGTTCAACACATATAGATGTTAATTTCAAATCACACTGCTTCCCCCTTTTTTACAAATGTAATCACACATTTCTATTGCTTGAAAACCAACCCTTTTCCAAAAGTACCCTTCCCCCTACTTAACTTCTGCCTAGTACCCTTCCCCCAACTTGACTTCTGCCTGCTACCATGGCAACAGCTCATGGAACACTGCTGTGTGGAGTTAGGTCAGAAGTTCGCCACACAATGTTTCAATTCCACAGAGCAAGAGTGCTTGACTTTTCAAACCTTACAGCAAATCCATAGTACTGTTCTTTGGTAACACATTTTTCTGAACCAATACAAAACATGCTTCTATAAATTTACACATACAGCCTAGTTTTTATTGTAGAATGGTATGAAACAGCCAATCAGTTCTTTTTTTTTTATAAAAAATATGTATGCCTCCCATTCCCACACTGTCTTTCATTTCTTTTTACCATTCCACTGAATTACACCTCCTGAGTGCATCCAGTTCTCCTTTGAAGATGTTCACAGTGTGGATTGTAGGACACAGCTATGTCTTCTGGAGTGAAAAATTTGCAGAGAAAAGAGGTATGGTGAGAGACCTTGCTTTGCCAAATGTAGACATCAAGTGGATTGGTCAGAGAGGGTTAAAGTGGCACCAATTAATGCCTTTGGTGAAAACCTTTCTACATCTCCCACAGCCTAACCTTATTATTGTGCACTGTGGTGGAAATGACCTAGGCACTTTAACTGGGGTAGGTCTGGAAATGCTTATTAAGGACACCTTTGTGCAATTGATGTCGCTTTTTCCTCAATCTGCCTTTGTATATTCTAACATATGCCAAAGGCAAAAGTGGAACTGGTCCAACCAATTTTGTCCGCAGATTGACAAAGCAAGGAAGCACGTCAACAAATCTGTTTCTGCTTTCCTCCGTGACTATGGTATGGGTTCCATTTACCACAACAACTTGCGTTACGACATGCAAGACATTTATAGAGGAGATGGTGTGCACTTTAATGATGAAGGGAACAGAGTCTTTCTCTTGAACCTCAGACTCTGCGTCGGTACTTACTTTTAGGTACCGAAAAACAAACAATAAACACAAGGGCTCTTTTTAGAGCCACCTTATATCTAAACACTTAAATGCAATTTTTTTAAAATTTCTTTTATTATTTTTTTTCCCGGGTGCGCGCAGGGTGCGCGCACTCGGCGATATTTTTTTACAAAATATTATTCTTTTTTTTTGCCCTACAAGGTCCTACTTTGACCCACTTACAATGCCTACTGGGTCTATTTCTACCCACTCTGCCCCCTTTTCAAGTGCACCCCCTTTGTTTATCACTCCCTCTTTATGCGAGAGAGAAAATGGCGGACGCCGCTTCCTGGTTTCTGCCGATTCGAATGTTTACTAAGATCTAACAACCAATCAGAATTGCGCTCGCGCACGGCAAGGTGCGCGCACCCAGCGCGCACTCTGCGCGCATACAGATATATATATTGATTCAAAGGCTATTTTCTCAGAATCTACTGAACAGATTTACACCAAACCTACAAAAGGCACTTCCTTGACCTAGGGACTACCTCTCTGCCAAATTTTGAGTAATTCTGTTCAGCCGTTCGGGCTGTAGCTCGTTCTAAAGGTCCTATGGAAAAATGCATGGGAAAAACGCGTTTTGGGACCCCCCTTTTATCTCAGCCCCCGCTTGACGGATCCCACCGAGACTTTCAGGGTAGGAGCGGAGCGTAGCGCCCCACCTATTTTGAGAAATTCGCGAGGATTCGTCGACCGGCGCCAAAGTTATTCAAAATAGAATGTTGAGGTTTTCCTATGGAAACGTGGTCCTAACTATAACTACCTACTGGCGACCGCCAGTAGGTAATATATATATATATATATATATACATATATACACATATATATTTATATATAGCCACAATTCCTCCCACAAACAGGAGTTAGGGTCGCACTCATGAAAGGTGGTAAATCAATTCTTTATTTTATTTGCATTTTAACGATGAAAGCTACATCTGCGTGCTTCGATCTCCTCTGAGACCTTGGTCACAATGGTTTTTGCGATGCATTACACATGTAATTAAATGCATTTTTCCATAATTACATAATTTCCTGTTTTCTCTAGCATCACAATGCATTTTGGGAACAGTCTACGCCAGCCCCTTTCCATAATTTGGCAAGTGCAAAATGTGCAGTTGTGCTAAAATTATACAAAAACAGTGATAGGTTTCAAATACATTACATGGTATTTCCTCTACTGAAATTATAAGAGTTTTTGAAAGCCTAGGGTTATCAGATAAAGTGCATTGTGCTTTGTTTCATAACAGTACCATCTTAATTCATCATACTAATTCCGCCCTCTAGTGGGCAATTATGATCTTAGTGCAATAAAAGACCTTACGCACATATATCCTGTATTAAAAAAATTATTTTCAGGTTATCAGATAAAGTGCATCGTGCTTCATTTGATATTAATGCGATCCTGATTCAGCATACGAATATGAATACGAATAAATATGTGAGATAAATTAAATTGGCAGAAAATAAGGAAATGAAAGATCATAAAAAAATCATGTAAACACCACTCTCCACTTTTGCAGCAAAAGAATCAAATGATTTATTAACACTAATAAACTTGGATGTAACAGAAGAAAGTGAAAATGTCAGCTTGGAAATTGCCTGCCCATAATTGGGCAACAAAATAGACTTACTTCAACAGATGTGAGTGAAGGTGAAATAGAAACAACAGGAGAAATAACCAAACACACTTTTTTAGGAGACATGCAACTCGTTTTACAACAATGACAGTGGGAACAGAACAGAAACATTCAACAAGGACACAGAGGAAGAGGAAGAGGACGCAGAAAAAAAACAAGAAGAAGAAAAAGGAGCAAGTGGCACCACGGAAAAAATTGGGACAACAACGAGAAGTATGCGTCAGAAGAAAATGTTCTAGATCAAATGGAAGAATTAGAAATAGTAAATCTATCCAAAAGAGTAATGTCAGAGGCACCGATATCATTATTAAAACATGGCATAAACTTTTGTCCTACAGAAAAATTGATATTTCTACAACTAGGATCGACATATATAAATGTGTGAGAAAAATTAAATTGGCAAAAATGTTCGCAGAAAATAAGGAAATGAAAGATCATAAAAAAATCAAAGAAACACCAATCTCCACTCTTGCAGCAAAAGAATCAAATGCTTTATTAACACTAATAAACTTGGATGTAACAGAAGAAAGTGAAAATGTCAGCTTGGAAATTGCCTGCCCACAAATGGGCGCTGGTCAAAGTGGAAAAAAACCTAACTCACGTTTCTACCCCCAATTACCATCGGGTAACAAAATAGACATTTTTGACGAAGCTGTGATCCAGGATATATAAAATTTGAAGAGAACAAGATACTTGGATAATCTTAGAAAAGAAGAGAGGGAGGCATTGACGTCCTTAACCCCAGACAAACAAATAGTAATTAAGATAGTCAACAAAGGCGGAAACATCGTCATCTGGGATCAAAAGGATTACATTGAGGAAGCACTTCACCAATTAAGTGATAGTGAATACTATTAATCCAACTGCAAATCTAAAAGTGGTTCTAGATAAGAAACTTGCAGAATGGTCATCAGAAAATGTATTGGATGAAGATGAATGTAAATATCTGACACAGATTTTCCAATAACAGCTACAATATATTTCTTACCTAAGTTCCATAAGGACCCACGTAAACCGCCAGGCCGACCAATCATATCGGCAAAAGGATAACTTTTAGAACCCATCACTAACTATATTGATCACTTTTTAATGCCGTTTGTCCTTAGCTTGAACTCATACATAAAAGACACTAGTGACTTACTGAGACACTTACAAGGGATACCGTGGCAAAAAGAATACAAGCTCATTACAATAGATGTGGTATCACTATATAGCAGAAAATGCAATCGGAATTAAGGCATGTGAATTCTTCCCCAAATAGGGAAACATACATTATACCCAGCACAATCTCATGCTAATCAAGATGATCAAAATGTGCCTGACTGAAAACATCTTTCTATTTGTGGATGACATCTATAAACAAACAAAAGGAACAGCGATGGGGTTTTCTTTTAGCCCCAGTTATGCCTGCCTTGTAATGGGCTGGTGGGAACAAAATTAGCCTGGCACTCAGAAACTGATGACTATGTGGAAAAACGATTATGTGGCTTCGATTTTATCGATGACCTGTTAATTATCTGGGATGTAACAAAAATGGAATTTCGAGAATATTTTAACATCTTAAATGCAACAGAAGCGAATCTTAAATTCACTTACGACAGCAGTGAAAAAAGTGTGACTTTCATTGACATAGAAATCTACATCAAAAATAATCAAATCCACACTACTTTACATCGCAAACTGATGGCGACAAATACCACACTTCATGCGGACAGTTTTTTATCAACGTACACTAATTCACAATATACCATATTGTGAATTCCTCCGAATTTGGAGAATATTCTCAGAAAGTGAAGAATGGACCAAACATAGCATGGCTACATCTTGAAGATTTAAGCAAAGAGACTACAAAGAAGTCACAATAAAGAAATGTTGGGAGAAATCAAATCAAGAGGAAAGAGAGGAAACTATAAAAATCAAAATTCCGGAGACACGTACAGACCCTGAAATGATCAGATTACTCTAATGAATCCAAACAAATAAAAGCTATTTTGAGAAAAATAGGAAAATACCCCAAATAGATCCCACAGTAAGCAAAATCATGGGTAAACATCCAAATGTGACTTATAGGGAAACTTGATAGATCAGTTGGTCCATAGTCACTTTTAAAAGAAGACAAACAAACAATGGCTCAACACTAAAGGTTTCACAAAATGTCACAAATGCAAAGTTTGCCAAATAGCAAAAAATACAATGGAAATATAATTGGCAAATAATAAACTATGGAAAATCAAAGAGCTAATTACATGCAAAAGCCAATTTTCAGTTTATGTAATCTAATGCTGGTGTTTGTTGAAGTATGTGGGGAGTACAATCTGTGAGTTGAAAAAACAAATCCTAGACCATGTTCGCGCAACTATCAGCAAAGATTGCAGTAATGCTGTGGCAAAACATATGGAGTCTCATCATGGCGGCAATTGGAAACTCTTACAATTTTATGCCATTGAAACTGTTGCACGAAGTGAACGAGGGGGCAACAGGGAGAAAAAACTACGCCAAAGAGAATCAAGACAAATTCTTCATTTACGGAAATTTACTCCATAAGGTCTGAACCAAAGTGAAGAATTATATGTACATTTGTAAATTTATGATAAGTTTTTCTTCTCAGTGTACAATAATTTTAACTCACTAGAAGCACCTTTCACTATCGCACTTTCATGACATTCTTAGAGAGGTTTCATATACATGATTAATAATTTGGGTTAAAAGAAATGAAAACAGATACTCTTTACAATGATTGTGAATTGTGCAAATTGAACAAAAGGGTTGTAAAAAATAGTACATTATGGGGCCGATTCCGATCCTGTATTTTTTTTTTCCGTACGACTCGTATCCGTATTTTTTTCTGTACGAATCGTACCAGTCACGTCTGACCCGTGAAGTACGATTCGTACGGGAAAAAGTACATACGGATCGGCCCGATCCATACGAATCGTATCGGGAAAAGTTGTACGAGACGTACCCAGACACTTTTCCGTACAAATCGTAAAAATACAGTCCGAGCGTACAAGTACGATCCGGACCGGCTTTCCGATTTACGATTCGTACGGAAAACGTCCCGTACGTATTTAGCATGCACTCTCTTTGGAGCACTGAAATTACTCTAGTTATTAGTCATATACTTAAGGAACGGCCTAGCCACTATCACAAGTGCAGGTACAATATTTTGTAAACTATGCATGCAGACCTCTAACCAGCTACATACTATTGATACGCTCTTATAAATACCCTGTTAGTACCTATGCAGTCTAGGAATCCTCCTGTCTGTCCCATGCATTTCTCCAATCACCCATCCAGCACTATCTACTTATCCTATTACTCCACCAATACCTAAGCACTTATAAATTCACTATATACTCTGTTTGTAATACTGTAACTATTCTAGTCACAAGTCATGAACTTATGGAATGGCCTAGCTACTAACACAAGTACATCTATAATATTTTGTTCACTATCCAAGCAGACCTCTAACTAGCTACATACTATTGATACACTCTTCTAAATACCCAGTTAGTACTCATGCAGTGGAGGAATTGTCCAGTCTGTCCCATGCACTTCTTTAATCACTTATCTACCACTATCTACTTATCCTATCACTCCACCAATATGTAAGTGTTCACTCTGTTTGCAGCACTGTCATCATTCCAGTTACTAGTGGTATTCTTATAAAATGACCTAGGCACCAACACAAGTACACATAAATTATTCTGTGCATAATCCCTACAACTCTCTAAGCAGATACATACTATTGGTCCACTCCATTAAATACTGAAGTAGTACCCATGCAGCGTAGGATACCTCCTGTCAGTCTCATGCAATTCTTCAATCACCCATCCAGCACTATGTTCTTATTGTATCAGTCTGCCAATACCTAAGCACTTATGGGGCAGATTTACAAGCACCCTGCGCCACCAGTACGTCACTTTTTGTAACGTAGTGATGGCGCCAGGCACTCCTTCATATTTACAAGAAGAGGAAAAGCCACTCTGCATAGTTTTTCCTCTCCTTGTAAATACGACCCCTTCAGACACAGAACTTTGCGATGAAGGGGCATCCCATAGGTGTTGCTTTGGGTGTTCCCACGCAACACCCATAGAACAAGACACATCTCCAGATTTATAAGAAATCGTAAATCTGGAGATGTGTATGAATGCTACGCCATCCTAGAGTTGGTGTAGCAAGGCGCAACGAGGATAATTGTTTTCATTTCTCCTCATTTTTTCCTCTTTCAATGCATGCTGCATTCCACAGCATACATTGAAAGAGGAAAATGCCTTTACTGATTGTTTTTGTGCAGGAAGGTGTCCCTTCCTGCACAAAAACAATCTCCACACGACACAGACATCCTTGCACCATGGTGCAAGGGTGCCTGTGTCACCGCATGGCTGCAGTTTGTGCAGCAGTGCAGAGGAAAGCACAGAATTGCAACATATTCATGTACATATGTCACATCCCTGTGCTTTGGAAGTGCCACAGTGCAGTGCAGCTAAAGAGCTTGCAGTGTAACGCTGCAGTACTTCCTCATAAATTTTCACCTATAAATTCACCATACACTACTAATGCATTCCTTCAGTCAATCATGCTGTATACATATATACAACCACATTTTCACACATTACCTTGCAATTATAGTTTTTTCTTTAACCAGATAAGGTAGTTCTGATAAGAACTTTTTTTTTCTTCTTTTCTCTTTTGTATTTTTTTTATTTTCTTGAACAATTTTGTATTTTTTTTGGTGTTTTTTCCAAAAATGACCAAAAATAGAACTAATAAACAGGAAACATTTGTAATTACTTACCATTCCAAAAACAAAAAAACAAAAAAATTAACAATGATGGTTGCGTTGCGCAGCACAAACTGCATCCACCGACTGCTCACCGAAGCATATAAGTTTCTTACACTTCACGCAGTGTTGCTCGAGAAAGGCACATTCTGGCCTAATTTCCATTGCAGGTGTTCCTGAGGACGCTCCAGATGTACATGCCACAGCAGGTGAGGGGTTCAAAGCAGCTCGCCTCATTTCCTCCCGAGCAAGATTGAGAGGATGTGTGGTCCGGAGATGCTTGTACATAGAATCAATGCCACAAAAGTATTTTTTTTCACTGCCTCTTGACAGGACTCAGTCACAAATTTTGCACGTCACCTTTCTCGCATTTACTTTCTTCTCTCCAGGTGGAAAAGTGAAGAAATTCCACACGACAGATTCCGGCCTCTGTGGACGTGGTGCCTCCTGCAAGAATTCTTCTTCAGAAGATACTTATTCCTGCTGCTGCTGCTGTCCAGATACCATTTTGTTTGATATTTTTTGAAAAACACCCAAAAAAACAAGCAAAAAGGGTTCTTGTAGGAAAAGAGATGTCTCTCTAAAGATGCTCCAACAAGAATGATTAAAATGGGTGGGGTCCTTCAATAGTTACAGTGGGAAATGTTATGAACCAATAAAAGATTTTTTTAGGTCACGTGGGATCCGCGCACTCTGCGCTCACGAAGCACGCACCCGACTCGACTTCGCAAAAATATATTTAAAAATAATATACGTTTATTATAAGTAAAAATATATTATTTTTATGAATATCTTAGATAGCCTCTTGCCCTAATATGTATATTAAACACACATAAATATCATTTTAGAACATAAAAATGTTTTGCGGGAGTTGTGCACACAGTGCGCCCCAGCACGTATATGACATCACGCGGGACCCGCCACCGGGCAAGCGTCGCATACCGTAATGCGCATGTGTGCAAATGCACGGGAGCAGGAGTCGCGGACGGGTTGCATACCAATCGCACACATCACGTAATATTAAATGTTATATGATGTAACTGAAAAACACGCAGCCATTGCACACCGTACTCGGATCCTTCGCGACGTTTCTAAAATGGCGGCTAGAATCCGCGCACCCATCGTGAAGTGTACGCTTTGGGTGCGCGACTCCGAAAAAAAATTGAAAAAAAAACTTTTACAAAAGAAAACAATATAAATATATTAAAATAAAAAAATAAAACAAAAAAATTAAACAATATTTCAGTTTTAATTTTTTTAATTTTTTTTGCAATTTTCAGAAAAATATATAATGTTATTTAATGAATAAAATATTTATAAATAAACAGAAAACTGTAGAAAATCAGTACAAAAAATAGGTATAACTACTATTACACTTAAAAATTAGCATTTAAAAAACCTTTGAAATTCACTGAAAAAACCATAGGTTTCAGAGACATTATAGGTAGAAATTAGCATTTAAAAAAGCTTTGAAATTCACTGAAAAAACCATAGGTTTCAGAAACGTTATAGTTGGAAATTAGCATTTAAAAAAACCATAGAAATTAACAGAAAAAAGCATAGGTTTCAGGGGTGTTATATTTAGCTGGACATTTCACTCGTACAAAACAATAGAAATTCCTCTGTTATAGTTAGTTCTGCTAACTATAACTCGCACGCCCGCAATGCACTGCTGATGATGTCACATATTACATCATTCATGACATGGTCAGTGACATCACTGATGACATCTCAAATGATATCACTGATGACATCACTGATGACATCATCCACGTGACAATCTGATACTCCTCATCATACACTAGTATAACATTTCATCACTCACTGTAAAATACAGAGTACCATATTTGAAACCATTGACACACAAATACCAGTTACTACATTCCCACTCACTGATTCCTAAGTCTACACTAGGGGTGGGCGGAATTACCGGAAGTGCCTTTCGCCAAATATTGCGAAACGGCACAAAATCTCCGCGATCTTGCGATATTTCACGGGATCGCGGAGATTAGTGCTTCCGGTTGGGTGCCCTCGAGTCAGCTGTCCGTCATAGTGGGGGAAAGGGCGGAAAGACGATGCCCACCACTGGTGTGTGTGGTGGGGCTTCCATGCAGTTCACATGCCGCTTGTTTAAAGGGCCAGAGACCGATCAGAGCAGCAGATGAGGAGACAGAACCTCCTGGTGTCAGGAACTACACGGGGATTGCGCTCGAAAAAGTCGTGGATGCACAGAGCTCCATCGATGATCACAGCTAATTTTTGACGGGAGATAACTGGACTCGGAGTACGTTCTTCTGGCTAATCAGAAAGTGCTACCTCGTTGGGTAAATGTATAGTGCTTTTCCTACACTACAACTGCGTAAAGGGCCCGAAGAGTTGTCTACAGTGACCATATGCGTCTTCAACGTTGCCACGGCGCCGACGGGCCCGGGGTTCCGTGAGTCAGCTGTCCATCATAGTGGGGGAAAGGGCGGGAAGACGATGCCCACCGCTGGTGTGTGTGGCGGGGCTTCCATGCAGTTCACATGCCGCTTGTTTATAAAGGGCCAGAGACCGATCAGAGCAGCAGATGAGGAGACAGAACCTCCTGCCGTCAGGAGTTACACAGGATTGAGCTCGAGAAAGTCGTGGATGCACAGAGCTCCATCGAGGATCACAGCTAATTTTTGATGGTAGATGTGGGGAGAAAAGCACACTTGCTCAGCCTCGACCTAGCTACTCCCGAATGTATTCTGTTTTGTGCTGATTATTGCGTTACTGAAGTTGAGCTCCAACTCGGGCACCTGCTTTATTTATATCTGTAAGTGCTTCCTGTTGAGGTTTAATTTTTGTGACAGGAGCATCGTGCCAGAATGAATCCTGTCCTGCATATGTCCATTCCGGTCGCGGATCGCAGAAGTTTCGACATTTTCGCGTTCCGCGCGGAACACGAAAATGTCGAAATGTCGCAATTTCCGCGAGCGGAACGGAAATCTCGCCCACCCCTAGTCTACACACACAACTACCCATTCAACAACAGAATCACTTATACATGCAGTCACTAATTAATTGAACACTATCAAATGCACTTATACACCTACATAGACATTGACACATCAGCAGTCATCTTAGTCGGTTATGCAGTCATCCTACTCACTCATGAAAACAATTAATCACACTTACATTTACTCACTTACACAATTATACACACAACACCTCATTTATTCAAACACATATTAACTCATAGTTAATATGTTAACAAATCACCATTACAATTATACACTCATTCATATAGTTACGTTCACAATCACTGACTGTTATATATACTTATTTATATACACCAACTCTCACATACAATGCCTTTTATTTTTGTACTTTGTTGAAGATGTACAACTAAAACATGTATTCGCTCACCAACACACAAATAAATACACTCAGTCACCCAAACAACTGTTTCCACATGCACTCTTAAACCTATACACCAAGTCAATCAACCATTCACACATCTATGCATAGTTACACAAACCAAATCCAACCACACACAAACTCAGTGTCCCATACAAATACTCACCCAACTAATCAATAACTAAAATACACACTCATGTAGTTAGTGACCAACTGATGCAGCATGTTATACAACAACAGAGACAGTGATGCACACATTCACATAGTTTAGTTACTAATCCATGTATTAAGTGAGACACTTTTAATTACTCACTTAAGCAGACAGTCAGACAGCTACTAAATCCTCCATCCAGACAGTTATATATCCACTCAATCTTCAATACAGATTGATATATATATAATACATATTTAAATTCCAAACTAAAACACATTCACTGGTTGATATCATCAGTGATGTCATCAGTGATGTCATTTGAGATGTCATCAGTGATGTCATCAGTGATGTCACAGACCGTGTCATGAATGATGTAATATGTGACATCATCAGCAGTGCATTGCGGGCACGCGAGTTATAGTTAGCAGAACTAAATATAACAGAGGAATTTCTATGGTTTTGTACGAGTGAAATGATCAGCTAGCTATAACACCCCTGAAACCTATGTTTTTTTCTGTGAATTTCTAAGTTTTTTTAAATGCTAATGTCTACCTATAACATTTCTGAAACCTATGGTTTTTTCAGTGATGTTCACAGCTTTTTAAAATGCTAATTTCTAACTATAACTTGCCTGAAACCTATGGTTTTTTCAGTGCATTTGAAAGGTTTTTTAAATGCTCATTTCTATCTATAACATGCCTGAAACCTATGTTTTTTTCAGTACATATGTTTATATATATATATATGTGTATATATTACCTACTGGCAGTCGCCAGTAGGTAGTTATAGTTAGGACCTATTTTCCATAGGAAATCCGCAACATTCTATTTGGAATAACGTTGGCGTCGATTGATGAATCTTCGCAAAAATCTCCAAACTTTTGGCCAGCTCCGGTCCGCTCCTATCCTGAAAATTTCACAGTGATTCGTCAAGCGGGGGCCAAGGAAAAAGGGGGTTCCAAAACACGTTTTCCCCATGCATTTTCCCATAGGACCTGTTGACGCCGCTACAGCCCGAACTGCTGAACGGAATTACACCAAATTTGGCAAAGAGGTAGTCCTCAGTTCAGACTCATGCCTTTTGCTTCAATGGTGCAAAGCTGTTCAGTAGTTCCTGAGAAAATCAAAAGTAAAATCACATATATATCTGGGCGGAGCCTAACCACACATCTCATCGTGAGATCTGATTGGCTATCAGCACTTCATCCAAGAAGTGTTGGCAACCATCTTGGGACCAATATACATGATGGCACCTCATTAAAAAGCATTGCAGTTAATAGAAGGTTTTAAGAGGGGAACAACCTTTACAACGCAACTTTTACAACGCACTACCATTACAACGAAACTGTTACAACGCAAATGCATTGACAACGCATGCCATTACAACGCAAGTCTTTACATCGACTTGCACTAGATGGCGTGCTAACATTAAAAATAGTGTAGTTTACTATCCAAACACCTTCCCTACTGTTACGTGGACTGGAGTTAGAATAGTAAATTACACTTTTTTAATGTTAGCACGCCATCTAGTGCAAGTCGGTGTAAAGACTTGCGTTGTAAAGACTTGCGTTGTCACTGCATTTGCGTTGTAAAAATTTCGTTGTAACAGCATGCGTTGTAAAAGCATGTGTTGTAACATCATACATCCGTTTTAAGACTTTAGTTACATTATAAATCATTTGTTGATGGTACCATACTCATTTTAGGAATTGTGGTGTGTTCTAAGGTGATTTGACCGTGTGAAAAAGCCTTCTACTGTGATATCATAAATCATGTTTGAGAGAAAACTATTTTCTCATGCTTTTCCCACAGAGGTTTGGAAGGTGATCTATAAGCTAAACTGAGAGCATATTTTCTGTAAATTCACATTATCTTTCTCAGTCATGTGAGAATGAAGTCTGACATTCTCAGTAAAACATGTACATCCAACAAGGGCAGAGACTGTCAGTTGATTCCTTTGTGTTCTACTGCAGCTTCCCAGAGTGTTCTAAAGAACAACTAGAGCGCTAACAGTCCTACTTATGACAAACGTATGGCACACCTGAAGCCATCTTGGTTGGAATAAAGTGGTATCTCTTAAAACATTTAATTTAAAAAGGAACACAATGAGGGGGTTCATTTTGCCATAGAAAGTATAATTAGTGCTGCAGAAAGAAAAATTAGGGCACATTTTGAGTGACTTCTCAACTCCTCTTCTATTTCATTAAATAATTCTGACATGCAGACTGAAACATGCACTTTTAATACCAGCAGCAGACTTCCCTGGTGAGCAGTAGCTTTACTACAGTGATCTAATAAGCAACTAGAGTGCTAACATTCTGAATTTATGGCAAATGTGTGACACATCTGAATGCCTTCTTGATGGAATCAAAGTAAAAAACTGAAAGTATTTCCTACTGAGGAGACTGTAGTAAATGAGGAAATTAGGAAACATCATAACAAATAAGTCTCACAAAATGGCCACCAGAGACAAAAGAGCCCAAATGTAGCCCAAATATCACCACGATGTAGCCCAAGTATAGCCCAATGACAGAATGTCCCAGAGTGTTCTAACGAACAACTAGAGCGCTAACAGTCTTACTTATGACAAAGGTATGGCACACCTGAAGCCATCTTGATTGGAATAAAGTGGTAACACTTAAAACATTTAATTTACAAAGGAACAAAATGAGGGGGTTCATTTTGCCATAGAAATTATGATTAGTGCTGCAGAAAGAAAAATTAGGGCACATTTTGACTTCTCAAATCCTCTTCTATTTCATAAAAAAATTCTGACATGCAGACTGAAACATGCACTTTAAATACCAGCAGCAGACTTCCCTGGTGAGCAGTAGCTTTACTACAGTGATCTAATGAGCAACTCGAGTGCTAACATTCAGAATTTATGGCAAATGTGTGACACATCTGAATGCCTTCTTGATGGAACCAAAATAAAAAAATGAAAGTATTCCCACTGAGGAGACTGCAGTAAATGAGGAAATTAGGAAACGTCATAACAAATAAATCTCCCAAGATAGCCACCAGAGACAAAAGAGCCCAAATACAGCCCAAATATCACCCAGATGTAGCTCAAGTATAGCCCAATGACAGAATGTCCCAGAGTGTCCTTAATAACAACTAGAGCGCTTACTGTCTTACTTATGACAAAAGTATGGCACACCTGAAGCCATCTTGATTGGAATAAACTGGTAACACTTAAAACATTTAATTTAAAAAGGAACACAATGAGGGGGTTCATTTTGCCATAAAAATTATGATTAGTGCTGAAGAAAGAAAAATTAGGGCACATTTTGAGTGACTTCTCAAATCCTCTTCTATTTCATTAACAAATTCTGATATGCAGGCTAAAACATGCACTTTTAATACCAGCAGTAGACTTCCGTGGTGAGCAGTAGCTTTACTATAGTGATTTAATGACATATCTGAATACCTTCTTGATGGAATCAAAGTAAAAAACTGAAAGCATTTCCTACTGAGGAGACTGCAGTAAATGAGGAAATTAGGAAACTTCATAACAAATAAATCTCCCAAGATGGCCACCAGAGACAAAATAGCCCAAATGCAGCACAAATATCACCCAGATGTAGCCCACATGTAGCCCAATGACAGAAGTGTGCAAAACACTTATTTTTTGTGTATTTGCAGTTTTATATAGTGCAGACTTGTCGGGTATTGGAGTGCTTTACATGAGAATTGGTTACATCACACAAGATCAAATTCATTTTGGTTGTAGACATGGGGAGATTAAGTGATTTGACCAGAATCACAGAATGTTGAGCTGAAACAGAAACTCCAACCTGGTTCCCCAGTTGCAAAGTCTGCAGCTCTGGAAATAAAACCACATCCTCTCCCCTCGGTGCAACATTTAATCAAATGGTCAACTGGATAAAAAACATAAAGATTACAAATATTTTAAAAGTTCTTTGTCGCTATTTGAAAACTCAGAAAATATGTCCTCATTTTAGTTTTTTAGAGCACTAACCATAATTTTGATGCAAATAAGACCCTCTCATATATGTAATTTCTAAAGAAAATACTCTAGGTATTACAGTTTTGATTACATCAAGATGACGTCAGGCGTTCCACACTTTTGTAATAAATATAGAATGTTAGCAATCTAGTTGTTTATTGGGATACTGTTGAGAGGCAGAGGCCAGGGGCACGGACTCTGAAAATTGAAGGCAGGTAGGAGAGTGCAGAGGCAACAATTTGACCACACTGGGCAGGCAGGAAGGGCAGTGGCAGCACAACAGACTATGGAGGGCAGTGGAAATGGGGACAGGGGCAACAAACCAACAATACAGGACTGGCAAGAGAGGCTGTGGCAATATAATAGACCATTGTGGGCAGAAGGAAGAGGCAGTGGTAGTACAACCATACATGCCAACACACCCGTTTCAGCCAGGAAACGTCCAATGTTTTTAAGCTCAAATGGGCTTTATTTGATCTGTCTCCTGTCTACAATCTCCTCTTTTTCAATGTAACTCAAAGGGGAAAATCAATACCCCAGTTTTTTTTCAAAATCTCCCTCTTACCAAGTTCAAAATGTTCGCAAGTATGGTACATTGGATCATGGTAGGCAGGAGGAATTGGGGTAGGGACATGTACTCTGTAACAGAGGACAGGAGGAACAAGGAGAGGTGCACCAAACTGACCCTACAGGGCAGGCATCAGGGTTTGCAGCAGCACAATACACCACCCAGGGCATGCGGGACGGGAGTGCAACAAAACAATCCATAGAAAGCAATAGGGAGGGGACAGGACCATGCACATGGACAACAGAGAACAGAGGGGAAAGAGGCAATGGTAGCTAGCTGACCATAATGGACAGACAGGAGAGAAAGCTGCAGCATAACAGACCATAAAGGGCAGGAGGGACGGATCAGGGGCATTACAATGGAACAGACAAGCCAGGAGGGAGGGAATAGGGGTCTGCACATGGAAACAGAGGGCTGAGGGCAAGGGGGCAGGGCAGGAGCAGCAAGATGACCATGGAGGTCAGGCAGGATGGGATCTAGAAACAAGACACACCATGGAGAGCAACAATGAGCCTATGATGGCATACACACAGACGATGGAGGGAAGGTGGGAGGGGGTCAGGGGCAGCTAGATGACCACACAGGGAAGGTGGGAGGGGCCATGGCAGCACAGAAGACCATGCTTGGCAAGCAGGAGGGTTAGTGGCAGCACAATGGCTATGATGGGCAAGAAGGAGGGTGCAGGGGCATGCACAAAGGACCATGGAGGATAGAAGGGAGGGTGAGGACCTGGGCACAGACAAGAGAGTTCATGGGAAGGGGCCTCACAACAGACCGCACGGGGCAGGCAGGAGGAGCAGTTGCAGCACAACAGACCAGGGAGGGCAGAAGAGTGTGGCAGTAAAATGGACCATGGAGGACAGGAGGAAGGGGATAGGGGCATGGCATGTGGACAGGCAGGGTGGAGGTGGCAGGGACAGGTTACAGTCATCTGACAATGCTAGGCAGGTGGGAGGGGAGTGGCAGCTCAACAGAACACTCAGAGTAGATAGGAGTGGCAGGTCCATGGAACATGGTGGGCAAAAAGGATGGAGCAGGGGCATGGACAAAGACATCGGAGGGCAGGGGGAAGGAGAATAGGGGCAGCAAGCTAAGCACAGAGGCTAAGCAGGAGGTCAATGATGGGCCATAGAATTGGGCAATGGAGGACAGGAGGAGAGCACTGGTACATCATGCTAAATGGAGGGCAGTGGCAGCACATCAGACCATGCATGGCAGGAGGGAGGAGGCTAGTCCATGGATTCAGACAACAGAGGATAGGGAGGAGGTGGATGGGGCAGAAAGCTAACTGTTCAGAGAAGGTGCATATTAGGAACTTTATTGTTTTTAAAATGTGTGTCTGTGCGAACTACTTAAAATATGAACAAGTATGCGGCATAATCTCACTTTTATTCAGGAAGAAGAGGACGTTTGTGACTGTGACTCCGGGCTCACTTGGCAGAAACACCCTCTGACCCTCCATCCCCCATCGCAAAATGTAATGCCCGTGAAAAGGGTAGGTGGACGCAGTGTTATATAGAACATAGACCTGAGAGCACGATTGAAAATGACAACTAGATATAGTATATGGTATAAACTATGCACCAAAAAGTGTGATATAAGATGAACCGGGGCGTGAAATATAATATGCAATACATTGTGCGCAATGACAGATTCATTGGAGAGCGAGATAGCACAGGCACTAGCGCGTGCTATGCGATATGCGGCTTGGAGTGTAATATGCACAGGGCAGTGTTTTGTAACCTAACTAGTCTCTAAAGTTGTAATATAAAATATGTGCTAGGGAGTGTAATGTTGCATATGCACTGTGACAAAGATATGGATCCCCGATTGTATTATGTATGGCATAGCGCTGTGCGTTATAACATAGGCATCGAGGAAGGCACATTAGATGGGGCAATATAACCCGTGCGAAGGCAAGTGTGGCATGACATATTCACGGGGTGGTGTTACAGTGCACATGGGCTAGAGAGTGTCGTAGCATACGCACTAGCTGGTGGAATACAACACAGAGGTGTGAGGCACATTGGGCGGCCACTGGTGGGTGTAACACAGCATTGGGCTCAGCCAGGAGCACGCTGTGACTCTCAAGTGAGGTTTGTCTCCTTTCCAGAGAGTAAAATAAAAAGTATTACACATCCAGCGGTGGATGTGTATTTTATTAACCGTGAGGGGGGTTTCTTGCATAGTTTGGTCGAATTTTTGTCGAATCCCCTTTGAATGGCTTGGTGTGAATGTATATTAAATGTGCCCGTCAATAGCTACCCATGTTTGTATAAATAAAGGACAAGGGTGTCTACTTGGAGAGTACCCACCGGCGGGGGCACCGGGATTAGGCACGGTAGGGCGTCAGACAAATCAGAGCTTCACTAGCGGTGTAAATACATTCCATGTGGATTCATTCTATGCATAGTCGCCTTTTAATGAATATCTCGGAAATCGTCATGGTGATAGGTACGTACGGTTTGTCCAGCATGTCCTAGGTGTTTCTATACATATATATTTTTTAAAAATAATAAAAAACAAAGGCCGGCCCTGGGGGATGGGGTCCCCGGGGCCATAAGTGGCCTGAGGAGGGGACCAACGCAGCCCCCTCCTAAATAATTTTTTTTTAAAAAGGCGATGACCCGGGGGTTGGGGTCCCCGGGGCCGATTAAGGCCTTGGGAGGGCCAAATTAATTTTTTTCAACAAAATAAATTAGGGTGCAGGCCCTCAGGGCCAGTAAATTAGAAAAAGAAGGGGGGCCACACAGCCCTCCTTCTTAAAAAAATAAAATAAATAAAAGACCGGCATCGTGCCGGAGGCCACGCCCCCTCCTTGCAGCACTCTGCAAACGCGCCTCCTGGCCAGTTGTAAGTTGGGGAATTAATTCCCCTTCAATACTGAGGGTCCAGTGAATGTGTGGTTTTCTGAAAATTACATAATTTTTATGTATGTATATCTCAAGGTCGATGGAAGAATAAATGGGTATATAAGTGTCTAAATGGATGATTTGTTTTTGAAAAATTGATTGTATAACTGACTGATTAAGTGTATCTTAGTGAATACATGGCTTAGTGAGTAATGTTTAAATATGTAAATATTTGTATCAGTTTCTCACTTTGTGTATAAGTGGCTGCATGGGTTGGTGAGTAGCTACATGAGTGTCTATATAGGTTATTGGTTGTTTTTTTGAGTATCAGTATGAGTGTCTGAGTGTCTGTATGGTTCGGTGGGGGTATTACGTAATGCATAGGTGCATGAATGAGGGACTCACTGTTTGTATGTGTTGAAGACAGCATGTGTGCAGGACTGTATGGGTGGATGAGTGTGTGCATGGGTGTGTTAGTGATGAATGACTGTCTCAATAGTGTCTTTATGAGTAACTACATATGTTGTAAACTAGTATATGTGACTATTGGTGTATATAAGTGAGTAGATGTGAGAGTGAGAGATTGGAAGAGTTCCTGTATGAATAAGTATGTGTTTCTATAAGTGATTGTTTAAAAAACTAAGTATGTGTAAGTTTCTGTAGAAGTAAGTGTGGTGGTGTGTGTATAACTGTATATGCAAGTAAATGGATGTTTGATTCTTTATTAGCATGAGTGACTATGTGTGTGAGTAACTCTATGGATGAGTGGTGTTGTGTAACAGGATGTATAGGTATATGAGTACATATGATGAGTGAGTACATGTATGAGTGACTGTATAGGACGGTTGGTGAATGAGTGGATGTGTATGTGGATCTTACTGAATAGGTTGTTGTAACTGGTATTGGTATGTCCATTGTTTTGAAAATTTTAGTTTCTATTTTTGAATGTGTGTATCAATGGTTATATTAGGGGAAGCGGAGGTCTGCCACTCTATCACTAGGATGATGTCATCAGTGATGTCATTTGAGATGTCATCAGGGATGTCATCAGTGATGTCACTGACCATGTCATGAGTGATGTAATATGTGACGTCATCAGCAGTGCATTGCGGGCGCGCGAGTAATAGTTAGCTGAACTAACTATAACGGGGGAATTTCAATGGTTTTGTACAAGTGAAAAGTCCAGCTAACTATAACGCCCCTGAAACCTATGGTTTCTTCACTGAATTTCTAAGGTTTTTTAAATGCTAATTCCTAACTATAACGTGCCTGAAACCTATGGTTTTTCAGTGAATTTCAAAGGTTTTTTAAATGCTAATTTCTAACTATGCCTACCGAGATAGGACATGTGAAGAAAGAACAAAAAACGCACAGAAAGAAAAAAAAGAAATGCAGAAAGAAGCAACAGAAGTCCTCAAAGACGAAGAAAAGTGCAGGAAGAAGGATAACGTGCAGAAAGAACAAACAGAAGAGCAGAAAGAAGCCTTGATGCAAAATCATCCTGTACCCTCAACTTTTTCAGACGGATACTGGGGGTAACTGAGTCTGACTAACCAGTCCTAGAGCCGGTGCTATGTTAAGGGACACTCTGAATACAGTGAAAACACCTTCATACACTAGGGAACACTATGCGTTGGGGTCCCCCTGTGATTAGCATGACCTCCTCTGTAAGCCCCTAGTATATAATAGGGCAGGGGATTAAAACTGCCTGTTAAAACGCACCACAGGGCGTGTTTGCACACGTCACCTCAGGCCCCGTCCCCTCCCTTCCCCACTGTGTAAACACGCCCTGTGGCCGTTTTAAGTTGGGGGACTAAGTCCCCTTGAATCCTGAGGGTCCCTAGGGTCCAACTAGAGCACTAGGTACCTCCAGTAAGCGCCACAGAGCTGCGTTGCAGAGAGATGAAAAAAGGGGCACGGCCTAGACCACCTCTCTGCAACGCAGCTCAGTGGCGCTTACTGGAAGCACCTGGTGGGCTAGTTAGCCCCCAGGGGCCCTCAGGATTGAAGGGGAATTATTTCCCCAACTTAAAACGCGCCATAGGGCGTGTTTGCACATGTCACCTCAGGCCCGGTCCCGTCCCTTCCCCACTGTGTAAACACGCCCTGTGGCCGTTTTAAGTTGGGAGATTAAGTCCCCTTGAATCCTGAGGGTCCCTAGGTGCAAAATAGCCCACTAGGTATGTCCAGTAAGCGCCATTGCAGAGAGGTGTAAAAAGGGGCACGGCCTGCACCACCTCTCTGCAACGCAGCTCAGTGTCGCTTACTGGAAGCACCTGGTGGGCTAGTTGGCTCCCAGGGACCCGCAGTATTGAAGGGGAATTAATTCCCCAACTTACAACTGGCCAGGGGGCGCGTTTGCAGAGTGCTGCAAGGAGGGGGAGTGGCCTCCGGCGCGATGCCGGTCTTTTATTTATTTTAATTTTTTTAAGAAGGAGCGCTGTGTGGCCCCCCTTCTTTTACTAATTTATTGGCCCTGGGGACCCCATGCCCCAGGGCCTGCACCCTAATTTTTTGTTGTTGAAAAAAATACATTTGGAAGGGGGCCGCATGGCCCCCCTACCAAGGCCTTAATCGGCCCCGGGGAACCCAACCCCCGGGTCATGGCCTTGTTTTTTTTTAATTCTTTAGGAGGGGGGCTGCGTTGCCCCCCTCCTCAGGCCACTTATGGCCTCGGGGACCCCATCCCCCGGGGCCGGCCTTTGTTTTTTATTATTTTTAAAAAATATATATTTATAGAAACACCTACGACATGCTGGACAAACCGTAGGTACCTATCACCATGACGATTTGCGTGATATTCATTAAAAGGCGACTATGCATACAATGAATCCACGTGGAATGTATTTACACTACTAGTGAAGCTCTGACGTGTCTGACGCCCTACCATGCCTTATCCCGGCGCCCCCGCCGGTGGGTACTCTCCAAGTAGACACCCTTGTAGTTTATTTATACTAACATGGGTAGCTATTGAGAGGCACATTTAATACACATGCACACCAAGTCATTCAAAGAGGATTCGACAAAAATTCGACCAAACTATGCAAGAAACCCCCCTCATGGTTAATAAAACACACATCCGCCGCCGGTTGTGGAATACTTTTTATTTTACTCTCTGGAAAAGAGAAGAACCTCACTTGAGAGTCACAGCGTGCTCCTGGCTAAGACGAATGCTGTGTTACACCCACCAGTGCCCGCCGAGTGCCACACACCTCTGTGTTGTATTCCACCAGCTAGTGCGTATGCTATGACACTCTCTAGCCCGTGTGCACTGTGGCCCCACCCCGTGAATATGTCATGCCACACTTGCCTTCGCATGGGTTATATTGCCCCATCTAACGTGCCTTCCTCGATGCCTATGTATAACGCACAGTGCTATGCCATACATATTACAATCTGGGATCCATATCTTTGTCACAGTGCATATGCAACGTTACACTCCCCAGCACATATTTTATATCACAACTGTAGAGACTAGTTAGGTTACACAACACTGCCCTGTGCATATTACACTCCAAGGCGCTTATCGCATAGCACGCGTTAGTGCCTGTGCTATCTCGCGCTCTCCAATGAATCTGTCATTGCGCACAATGTATTGCATATTATATTTCACGCCCCGGTTCATCTTATATAAATTTTTGGAGAATAGTTTATACCATATACTATATCTAGTTTTCATTTTCAATCGTGCTCTCAGGACTATGTTCTATATAACACTGCGTCCACCTACCCTTTTCACAGGCATTACATTAAGCCTGGGCAAAGCACTACGCTACGCTCACGTAGTTTGCGAAGTTCGTGCTACTTTGCACTACGCGAATTGCACGTAGCACAGTGCGAACACGCGTAACGTAGTGTTGAGTAGTGCTGCGGTCATTTTTTGCTTGCTCGCGGTCCTCAACGTCAAGTTGGCGACCGCGAGCAAGCAAAATGACATCCCGGCGAGATTCCCAACGCGAGGAGGTCAGGTTTCTCATTGCGAGGGGTCGCGTATGCTCGCGACCTCTCGCGATGAGAAACTACCAGTTCGCGTTGAGAAAGCTGCCGCTCGAGTAAAAATCTACTCGAGCAGCAGAAAACTACAGCTCGCACTGTGCAAGATGCCATTTTCAATGATTGCACAGTGCCGGTTGCTTGTCCGCACCGTGCAATCATTAAAAACGACATCTGGCACAGTGCGAACAAGGTACTACGCAGTTCGCGAAGTGCTACGCGTAGATCGCGCAGTGCGAACTGCACTTTGCGTAGCTTCGCGAAGTGCTACTTCGTGAACTACGCCCAGGGTTACATTACATTTTGCGATGGGGGGTGGAGGGTCAGAGAGTGTTTCTGCCAAGTGAGCCCAGAGTCACAGTCACAAACGTCCTCTTCTTCCTGAATAAAAGTGAGATTATGCTGCATACTTGTTCATATTTTAAGTAGTTCGCACAGACACACATTTTAAAAACAATAAAGTTCCTAATACCCACCTTCTCTGAACAGTTAGCTTGCTTCCCCATCCACCTCCTCCCTATCCTCTGTTGTCTGAATCCATGGACTAGCCTCCTCCCTCCTGCCATGCATGGTCTGAGGTGCTGCCACTGCCCTTCATTTAGCATTATGTACCAGTGCTCTCCTCCTGCCCTCCATAGCCCAATTCTATGGCCCATCATTGACCTCCTGCTTAGTCTCTGTGCTTAGCTTGCTGCCCCTATTCTCCTTCCCCCTGCTCTCCGATGTCTTTGTGCATGACCCTGCTCCATCCTTTTTGCCCACCATTTTCCATGGACCTGACACTCCTATCTACTCTAAGTGTTCTGTTGAGCTGCCACTCCCCTCCCACTTGCCTAGCATTGTCAGATAACCTGTCCCTGCCACCTCCAGCCTGCCTGTCCATATGCCATGCCCCTATCCCCTTCCTCCTGTCCTCCATGGTCCATTTTACTGCCACACCCTTCTGCCCTCCCTGGTCTGTTGTGCTGCAACTGCTCCTCCTGCCTGCCCCGCGGTCTGTTGTGAGGCCCCTTCCCCTGAACTCTCTTGTCTGTGCCCAGGTCCGGACCCTCCCTTCTATCCTCCATGGTCCTTTGTGCATGCCCCTGCACCCTCCTTCTTGCCCATCATAGCCATTGTGCTGCCACTAACCCTCCCGCTGGCCATGCATGGTCTTCTGTGCTGCCACGGCCCCTCCCACCTTCCCTGTGTGGTCAGCTAGCTGCCCCTGACCCCCTCCCCCCTTCCCTCCATGGTCTGTGTGTATGCCATCATAGTCTCACTGTTGCTCTCCATGGTGTGTCTTGCTTCTAGTGCCCATCCTGCCTGACCTCCATGGTCATTTTGCTGCTCCTGCCCTGTCCCCTTGCCCCCAGCCCTCTATTTCCATGTGCAGACCCATATTCTCCCCCTGCTGGCTTGTCTGTTCCATTGTAATGCCCCCGATCTGTCCCTTCTGCCCTTTATGGTCTGTTATGCTTCAGCTTTTTCTCCTGTCTGTCCATTACGGTCAGCTAGCTACCATTGTCTCTTTCCCCTCTGTTCTCTTTTGTCCATGTGCATGGTCCTGTCCCTTCCCTATTGCTTTCTATGGATTGTTGTGCTGCACTCCCGTCCCGCATGCCCTGTGTGGTGTATTGTGCTGCTGCAAACCCTGATACCTGCCCTGCAGTGTCAGTTTGGTGCACCTCTCCATGTCCCTCCTGTCCTCTGTTATCCAAGTCCATGTCCCTACCCCAATTCCTCCTGCCTTCCATGATCCAATGTACCATACTTGTGAACATTTTGAACTTGGTAAGAGGGAGATTTTGGAAAAAAACTGGGGTACTGATTTTCCCCTTTGAGTTACATTGAAAAAGAGGAGACTGTAGACAGGAGACAGATCAAATAAAGCCAATTTAAGCTTAAAAACATTGGACGTTTCCTGGCTGAATCGGGTCTGTTGGCATGTATGGTTGCACTACCACTGCCTCTTCCTTCTGCCCACAATGGTCTATTATATTGCCACAGCCTCTCTTGCCAGTCCTGTATTGTTGGTTTGTTGCCCTTGCCGTCCATAGTCTGTTGTGCTTCCACTACCCTTCCTGCCTGCCCATTGTGGTCAAGATATTCCCTCTGCACCCTCCTACCTGCCTTCAATTTTCAGAGTCCGTGCCAATGGCCTCTGCCTCTCAACAGTATCCTAATGAACAACTAGATTGTTAACATTCTATATTTATTACAAAAGTGTAGAATGCCTGACGTCATCTTGATGTAATCAAAACTGTAATACCTAGAGCATTTCCTTTAGAAATAACATATATGAGAGGGTCTTATTTGCATCAAAAGTATAGTTAGTGCTCTAAAAAACTAAAATTAGGACATATTTTCTGAGTTTTCAAAAAGCGACAAAGCACTTTTAAATTATTTGTTATCTTTATGTTTTTTTATCCAGTTGACCACTTGATTAAATGTTGCACTTAGTGGAGAGGATGTGGTGTTACTTCCAGAACTGCAGACTTTGCAACTGGGGAACCAGGTTGGAGTTTCTGCTTCAGCGCGACATTCTGTGATTCTGGTCAAATCACTTAATCTCCCCATGTCTACAACCAAAATGAATTTGTTCTTGTGTGATATAACCAATGCTCATGTAAATCACTCCAATACCTGACAAGTCTGCACTATATAAAACTGCAAAAACACAAAAAATAAGTGTTTTGCACACTTCTGTCATTGGGCTATACTTGGGCTACATCTGGGTGATATTTGGGCTACATTTGGGCTCTTTTGTCTCTGGTGGCCTTCTTGGGAGATTTATTTGTTATGAAGTTTCCTAATTTCCTCATTTACTACAGTCTCCTCAGTAGGAAATGCTTTCAGTTTTTTACTTTGATTCCATCAAGAAGGTATTCAGATATGTCACACATTTGCCATAAATTCTGAATGTTAGCACTCTAGTTGCTCATTAGATCACTGTAGTAAAACTACTGCTCACCACGGAAGTCTGTTGCTGCTATTAAAAGTGCATGTTTTAGTCTGCATGTCACATTTTTTTCATGAAATAGAAGAGGATTTGAGAAGTCACTCAAAATGTGCCCTAATTTTTCTATCTTCAGCGCTAATCATAATTTCTATGGCAAAATGAACCCCTCATTGTGTTCCTTTTTAAATTAAATGTTTTAAGTGTTACCAGTTTATTCCAATCAAGATGGCTTCAGGTGTGCCATACTTTTGTCATAAGTAAGACAGTAAGCAATCTAGTTGTTCTTAAGAACACTCTGGGACATTCTGTCATTGCGCTATACTTGGGCTACATCTGTGTGATATTTGGGCTACATTTGGGCTCTTTTGTCTCTGGTGGCCATCTTGTGAGACTTACTTGTTATGAAGTTTCCTATTTTCCTCATTTACTGTACTCTCCTCAGTAGGAAATACTTTCAGTTTTCTACTTTGGTTCCATCAAGAAGGCATTCAGATGTGTCACACATTTGCCATAAATTCTGAATGGTAGCACTCTAGTTCCTCATTAGGGGCCTCATGTAGGTCGCCAAATACCGGTCGGTAACGGCCGATTTTCGGTAATTATACCGTTACCGACCGGTATTTTGGCTTTTGGTATGTAGGGGGCTCATTTCTGTATTCGGTAATTTACCGAATCGGTAAAATTACCGAATCGGTAATTTTACCGATTCGGTAAATTCCGAATACAGAAATGAGATGTAGGGGGAGTGTGTGGGTGTTTTTAGGAGTCGGTATTTACCACCAACTAACAGTTGGTGGTAAATAATTAATGGATGTGTGTATGCATTATTAAGCGCTTAGCAGTGTGCAATGTGGCAGACATACATGCCCTTAGGGCATGTATGTGTGCCACATGTGCACACATGGCCGAATCAGGGGTGCAACAGGGTGTCAATGTGACACCCTGCCACCCTTGCATGTGTTCCCCCCATTACCGAATCGGTATTTACCGATTCGGTAATGAGGCATACCTTCCCATCAATGGGAAGGTATGCCTCATTACCGAATCGGTAAATACCGATTCGGTAATTACCGAATGTTAACGAATCGGTAAAAATTACCGACACTTTACCTACATACGAGTTACCACTTCTTAAATACCGATTCGGTAACGTTCGGTATTTAAGAAGTGGTAACTGGTATGCTACCTACATGAGGCCCTTGATCACTATAGTAAAGCTACTGCTCACCAGGGAAGTCTGCTGCTGGTATTCAAAGTGCATGTTTCAGTCTGCATGTCAGAATTTTTTTATGAAATAGAAGAGAATTTGAGAAGTCAAAATGTGCCCTAATTTTTCTTTCTGCAGCACTAATCATAATTTCTATGGCAAAATGAATCCCCTTATTTTGTTCCTTTGCAAATTAAATGTTTTAAGTGTTACCACTTTATTCCAATCAAGATGGCTTCAGGTGTGCCATACTTTTGTCATAAGTAAGACTGTTAGCGCTCTAGTTGTTCATTAGAACACTCTGGGACATTCTGTCATTGGGCTAAACTTGGTCTACATCTGGGTGATATTTGTGCTACATTTGGGCTCTTTTGTCTCTGGTGGCCATTTTGGGAGACTTATTTGTTATGAAGTTTCCTAATTTCCTCATTTACTACAGTCTGCTCAGTAGGAAATACTTTCAGTTTATTACTTTGATTCCATCAAGAAGGCATTCAGATGTGTCACACATTTGCCATAAATTCACTCTAGTTGCTCATTAGATCACTGTAGTAAAGCTACTGCACACCAGGGAAGTCTGCTGCTGGTATTGAAAGTGCATGTTTCAGTCTGCATGTCAGAATTTTTTCATGAAATAGAAGAGGATTTGAGAAGTCACTCAAAATGTGCCCTAATTTTTCTTTCTGCAGCACTAAGACCAAGTTACTTACCTTCGGTAACGATGTATCTGTAAGAAACATTAGTTAGTTAGATTCCTCACCTTAGAATATCCCCAGACGTCAGACTGGATCCAGAAGATTTTTCGTCAGCAATACACCTTGTGCGTCGCTAGGCGTCGTCTGCGGCTCCGCATCCGTCGTCGGCGTCGTGCGCCGGAATGACGTCGCCGGAGTACTTAGATGCCGCCCTCGCGCGCTGACGTCAGTTCTTGTACATAGCTTTCCGCGCCAGGAACGCAGAGCCATGCAAAGACCGACACTGCTGCCAAAAATAAAATCTAGGGGCCTGAAAAGGATAACCTTAACCCTAGATGTCAGTTCGCAGAACGGGGAGGATGGGTGGGTCGGTGAGGAATCTAACTAACTAAGATTTCTTACAGATACATCGTTACCGAAGGTAAGTGACTTGTTCATCTGAAAGAAACACGTTAGTTAGATTCCTCACCTTAGAATAGATACCCAAGCAATACCATTCCCGGTGGTGGGTCTGCGAACCAAGATCACACCAGAAAGTCCTGGAGGACAGAACGGCCAAAGCAGCCATCCCTCCGGACTTGGCTGTCAAGGCAATAATGCCTGGCAAACGTGTGTAGCGAAGCCCACGTCGCCGCCTGACAGATGCCCTGCAAAGGGACACCCCGTCCCAAAGCAGTAGTAGCCGCTGTGGCCCGAGTGGAATGGGCGCGCAGCCCAACAGGAGGGTCCTTTCTTGCCAAGGAATAACAAATTTTGATGCACAAAACGACCCACCGAGAGATGGTCCGTTTGTGCACAGCTTTCCCCTTCTTAGCACCCACGTATCCAACGAAAAGTTGGTCGTCCACCCGGAACTGCTTTGTGCGGTCCAGATAAAAGGAGAGCGCACGTTTTGGGTCCAGGCGGTGGAGTCTCTCTTCCTCTTTGGAAGGATGCGGAGGCAGAAAGAAGGTGTGCAAGGTGACAGACTGCCCAAGATGAAATGGAGTCACCACTTTTGGAAGAAAGGAGGGACGAGGCCGAAGGACAACCTTGTCCGGATGAACAGAGAGAAAAGGAGGCTTTGAAGATAAATCCTGGAGCTCACTCACCCGTCTAGCCGAGGTGATGGCTACCAGAAAAGCAGTCTTAAGCGTCAGCAGACGAAGAGGACAATTATGAAGAGGCTCAAAGGGAGCGCACATTAGAAATGTGAGAACATGATTCAAGTCCCACTGAGGCATTACAAAAGGGACAGGAAGGAACGTGTGAGTAATGCCTTTTAGAAAGCGTGTAACGACAGGGGACTTGAAAAGAGAAGGCTGATCAGGAAGCCGCAAGAAGGCAGAAATGGCAGCAAGATAACCTTTCAAGGTACCCAGGGCAGAGCCCTGCCGGGCAAAAGAAAGAAGAAAGAGGAGAACCTCAGAAAGAGGGGCGGAAAGGGGATCCACAGCCTTTGCTGTGCACCATGCCACAAATTTGTTCCACCGGCAGGCGTATACCGTCTTTGTGGAGGGACGCCTGGCTGCCAGAATGATATCACAGACTTCAGGAGGCAAGTCAAATGGCAACAACTGCCGCCGCTCAATCTCCACGCATGGAGGTGGAGGCTGGACAGGTTCGGGTGGAGGACCGTCCCCTGCTGCTGCGACAGAAGATCCTCCCGAAGGGGCAGACGTATCGGAGGATCGGTCAACATACTGAGTAGCTCGGGATACCAGTACCTTCGTGCCCAATCCGGAGCCACCAAGATGACTTGGGCCCGGTCGCACCTGATCTTCTTCAGCACTCTGGGCAGAAGTGGTATAGGCGGAAAGGCGTACAACAGACCGCAACTCCACTCGTGACGAAAAGCGTCGCCGAGCGAGTGCCGCCTTGGAAATTCCAACGCGCAGAACTGCTGACATTGCGCGTTCTCTTCGGTGGCGAATAGATCTAACCAAGGCTCTCCCCACTGCTGAAAGAGACCTTGCGCCACTTCGGAGTTCAGACGCCATTCGTGATCCATCATGCACCGGCAGCTGAGTTCGTCTGCTCTGGCGTTCAGAGAGCCCGCCAGATGTTGAACCACTAGGGTGACGCCCTGGTGTTCCAGCCACGTCCAGAGGCGCAGAGCCTCCTGACAAAGGTTCCACGACCCCACCCCGCCCTGTTTGTTGCAATACCACATGGCGGTGGTGTTGTCCGTGAACACCTGCACGACACTTCCCCTGACAGAGGGAAGGAAGGCTTTCAGTGCAAGCCGGATCGCTCTCAACTCCAACAGGTTGATGTGGAGATGAGACTCCGCCGGAGACCAGAGGCCTCTGATCTCCGCCTCTCCCATATGGCCACCCCATCCCAGGAGGGATGCATCCGTCACTACGACATGCTCCGGTTGGGGAAGGGAGAGGCTTCTGCCCATGACCCAATCGCGGTCCATGAGCCACCACTGCAACTGCTGTGCAGTGCCCTCCGAGATCAAGACATGGTCGGACAGGTTGCCGTGATGCTGGGCCCACTGAAACTTCAGGTCCCACTGCAGAGCCCGCATGCGCCGTCTGGCGTGATGCACTAATAGGATGCAGGAGGCCATCAGCCCCAGAAGCCGCAACACTAGCCTGACCGAAACCCAGGATAGAGGCCGAAAGATGGGAATCAGGGCCTGAATATCCCGGACCCGCTGTTCCGGTGGATAGACCCGGAACTGCGCCGAATCGAGAACCGCTCCGATGAAGAGGAGCTTCTGAGAGGGACTCAGGTGTGACTTCGGCACGTTGATGGAAAATCCCAGCAAATGCAGGAGATCCGCCGTAGTCTGGAGGTGGGAGACGACTGCCTGGGGCGAGCCCGCCTTCAACAACCAGTCGTCGAGATAGGGGAAGACTGGAACCCCTGATCTGCGCAGATGAGCTGCGACCACCGCCATCACTTTCGTGAACACCCGAGGGGCACTGGTGAGGCCGAAGGGGAGCACGGTAAACTGAAAGTGCTCTTGACCCACCGTGAACCGCAGGTAACGCCGGTGGGCCGGCAGGACGGGGATGTGGAAATATGCGTCCAGCAAGTCCAACGCTACCATCCAGTCTCCAGGGTCGAGGGCAGCTAGAACCTGAGCCAAAGTTAACATCTTGAACCTCTCCTTCCGGAGGAAGGCATTGACGTTCCGGAGGTCCAAGATAGGGCGTAGGCCCCCTTTGCCCTTCTTGGGAACCAGAAAGTAGTGGGAATAACAACTACAACCTACTTCTGGGCTCGGAACGCGCTCGACGGCCCCCTTGGCCAAGAGGGCCGAAACTTCCTCGTGGAGAAGATTCAAATGGGAATAACGGTCCAAGAGACAGGCGGTGTTCAAAGACCGCAGGCCCAAACTAAGGGAGGAGAACAGCTTCTTGCCAAACTGTTCCAGTCTCTTGGAATCCCGGTCCGGCGGGGCGGTCGGGATGGAGGATTGGGAGGTAGAGGCCTGGATAACCAGGCTCTCGGGGGTAGGGTGTTGGGACAGAAAACTGGGGTCGCCCGGAGCAGGGCGGTGGCGCCTGGCGACGTTCCTGTCCACAGGAGGAACTGTGGAGGGCTTGGACCAGGTGACCTGCAGAACGTCAATGAGGGCCTCATTGAATTGCAGCAGAGGCTCAGTGGAGCTTGCTGCAGACTGAAGCACCTCAGTGAGGACGTTAGTCCTCACAGCCACGGCAGGCAGCTCGAGCCCAAGGGCTGCGGCCGCCTTGTGCAGCACCACAGAGAAAGCAGCACCCTCCTCCGAAGCCACAGTCGGAGGAGAGATGAATCCAGTGTCCGGAGAGGTATCCAGGCCACTGGCCTCCCCCAGTTCATCTGCCCAGTCCTGTGACATTTGAGCCTGAGCGGCCATAGGATCCTCGGATCCCTCCCAGTGGTCCCCATCATCCGATTCCTGGTATACAGGAGGAAGGAGCGGAGCCGGGCGATAGACAAAATGTGTCTCCAGCGGCGCCGAACACGGCGTCCATCGACGCCGTATCGGCGCCGGGAGCGGGGCTGAACTGGGGCTCGACGTCGAGCGGAGCCGGCGTCAGAGGTGGTACCGGTGTCGACGCCGGCGGAGGAGGCGTGACGAGGTCGACCGGTGTCGGCGGGGACTCGGGAACGGGTCCCTCGGGCGCTTGCGGCGTTGAGGCCGGAGCCGTCGACGGCACCGGGGCCGGAGCCGCCGGCAGGCAAGGTAGCCCAGTCGGGTCCGCGGGGCCCGAAGGCGCGCCAGCGGGCATCGACGGCGGAGCCAGGCTCCTCATGGCCGAGAGGAAGGCACTGACTTCCACCGGCGTCGCGTCAGTCCCAGGGACCGGTGGGTATGTGGACTTGCGCGGCGCCTGCAGCTCCGCCGGAGCCGCGGGGGTGGAACCACCCTGACCCTCGGCCGAGTCACCCGACCGGCGAGGGGAGTCCGAAGAGCGGTGTCGCCTCTTGGACTTCTTGGAGTGCTTCGACTTACCCGAAGACTTGGATCCCGACGACCGATGATGACCGAGTGGCGAATCTCGAGAAGCTTACAGGACCGCTCCCGTCTAGCCTTCGAGGTCAGGGCCTTGCAGTCCGAATACGACTCCGCGTCGTGGTCGAGGCCCAAGCAGTAAAGGCACCGGCGGTGATGGTCCGTAACCGACATCAAGCGGCTACAGTCAGCACAGGCTTTAAAACCAGGCATCCTACCGGCACCGGAGTCGAGACAAGATCAAAAAGGATCGAAAAAGTTAGTCAAAAAATGACTAAAGGGGTAGCTCTCCCAGATCTGCGCTTACTGGCGCGGAAAAAAGAAGAACTGACGTCAGCGCGCGAGGGCGGCGTCTAAGTACACCGACGACGTCATTCCGGCGCACGACGCCGACGACGGACGCGGAGCCGCAGACGACGCCTAGCGACGCGCAAGGGGTATTGCTGACAAAAAATCTTCCGGATCCAGTCTGACGCCTGGGGATATTCTAAGGTGAGGAATCTAACTAACGTGTTTCTTTCAGATTCACACTTTCTATGGCAAAATGAACCCCCTCATTTTGTTCCTTTTTAAATTAAATGTTTTAAGAGTTACCACTTTATTCCAATCAAGATGGCTTCAAGTGTGCAATACGTTTGTCATAAGTAGGACTGTTAGCGCTCTAGTTGTCCTTTAGAACACTCTGGGAAGCTGCAGTAGAACACAAAGGAATCAACTGACAGTCTCTGCCCTTGTTGGATGTACATGTTTTACTGAGAATGTCAGACTTCATTCTCACATGACTGAGAAAGATAATGTGAATTTACAGAAAATATGCTCTCAGTTTAGCTTATAGATCACCTTCCAAACCTCTGTGGGAAAAGCATGAGAAAATAGTTTTCTCTCAAGCATGATTCATGATATCACAGCAGAAGGCTTTTTCACATGGTAAAATCACCTTAGAACACACCACAATTCCTAATATGAGTATGGTACCATCAACAAATGATTTATGATGTAACTAAAGTCTTAAAACCTTCTATTAACTGCAATGCTTTTTAATGAGGTGCTATCATGTATATTGGTCCCAAGATGGCTGCCAACACTTATTGGATGAAGTACTGACAGCCAATCAGATCTCACGATGTGTGGTTAGGCTCCGCCCAGATATATCTATCTTTTTAACTCTAATTTTCTCAGGAACTACTGAACGGATTTACACCATTTAAGCAAAAGGCACGAGTCTGAACTGAGGACTACCTCTTTGCCAAATTTGGTGTAATTCCGTTCAGCAGTTCGGGCTGTAGCTGCGTCAACAGGTCCTATGGGAAAATGCATGGGGAAAATGCGTTTTGGGACCCCCCTTTTTTCTCGGCCCCGCTTGACGAAACACAGTGAACTTTTCAGGATAGGAGCGGACCGGAGCTAGCCCAAAGTTTGGAAAATTGCACGAAGATGCGTCAATCGGCGCCAAAGTTATTCCAAATAGAAAGTTGTGGATTTCCTATGGAAAATAGGTCCTAACTATAACTACCTACTGGCGACTGCCAGTAGGTAATATATATATATATATATATATATATATATATATATATATATATATATATATATAGATATATATATAGATATATATATAGATATATATATATATATATTCACTGAAAAACCATAGGTTTCAGGCATGTTATAGTTAGAAATTAGCATTTGAAAAACCTTAGAAATTCACTGAAAGAAATATAGTTTTCAGAAATGTTATAGTTTCAGACATGTTATGGTTAGTTGGACATTTCACTCGTATAAAACCTTAGAAATCCCCCTGTTACAGTTAGTTCAGCTAACTATAACTCGCGCCCCCACAATGCACTGCTGATGACATCACATATTACATCATTCATGACATGGTCAGTGACATCACTGATGACATCCCTGAAGACATCTCAAATGACATCACTGATGACATCATCCAGTGACTGTGTTTCTGTAGAGTTTAAATATGTTTTATATATATGCCAAGGTGTAGTGAAGAATGAGTGGGTGTATAAGTGTCTGGATGGAGGATTTAGTAACTGACTGTTTAAGTGAGTTATTACATGTGTCTTATTGAATGCATGGGTTAGTGAATAAACTGTGTGAATGCCTGTATCAGTCTGTTTGCTGTTTTATAAGCTACTCCATGGGTTGGTTAGTAGCTACATGAGTGTCTATATGGGTTATTGATTGGTTGCCAGAGTATTGTGTGTGTGTGGGTGCGTGAGAGGTGTGTGACTCTGTGCATACATGTTTGAGTGATTGATTCACTGGCTGTATGTGTTCAATAGTGCAGGTAGAAACAGCTGTATGGGTGGGTCAGTGTGTGTATGGCTTTGTTACTGAATGAATGAATGTCTCAGTGGTACATGTCCAAGTAACTACATATGTAAAAGGCAGTGTATGTGAGAATTGGTGTATATAAATGACTATATGTGAGAGTCAGTGATTGTGAGAGTGACTGTATAGATGAGTGTTTACTTGTATCAGTGATTGTATTAACCGTGGGCGTAGTTCGCGAAGTAGCAATTCGCGAAGCTACGCAAAGTGCAGTTCGCACTACGCGAGCTATGCGTAGCACTTCGCGAACTGCGTAGTACCTTGTTCGCACTGTGCCAGATGTCGTTTTCAATGATTGCACAGTGCGGACAAGCAACCGGCACTGTGCAATCATTGAAAATGGCATCTTGCACAGTGCGAGCTGTAGTTTTCTGCTGCTCGAGTAGATTTTTACTCGAGCGGCAGCTTTCTCAACGCGAACTGGTAGTTTCTCATCGCGAGCGGTCGCGAGCATACGCGACCACTCGCAATGAGAAACCTGACCTCCTCGCGTTGGGAATCTCGCCGGGAGGTTTATTTTCCATGCTCGCGATCGCCAACTTGATGTTGCTGATCGCGAACAAGGAAAAAGTCTCGCCGGGATGTCATTTTGCTTGCTCGCGGTCGCTAACTTGACGTTGAGGACCGCGAGCAAGCAAAAAATGGCCGCAGCACTACGCAACACTACGCTACGCGTGTTCGCACTGTGCTACGTGCAGTTCGCGTAGTGCGAAGTAGCGCGAACTTCGCAAACTACGCGAGCGTAGCGTAGTGCTTTGCCCAGGCTTAGATTGTATAAGAGAGTAATTATGTGTTTGTTTCTGTTTGAATAAGTGATCTGTGTTGTGTATAACCCTATATGCCAGTAAATGGAAGTGTGATTGATTCTTTGCATGACTGACTAGGTGTGTGAGTAACTCCATGAATGAGTGACGCTGTGTGAGTGTCTGTATAGGTGTATGAGTGCATATGATAGTGTTGTATTCATGAGTGACTGCATGTATGAGGGACTGTATGGGTGAATGAGTGGATGTGTGTCTAGACCTAGGAATCAGTGAGCGCGTATGAAATAACTGGTATTGGTGTGTCGATGGTTTTGAAAATGATACTCTATATTTTAGAGTGGATGTACCAAAGGTTATATTAGAGTGTGAGGAGGTGCATCAGATTTTCACGTGGATGATGTCATCAGTGATGTCATTTGAGATGTCATCAGTGATGTCATCAATGATGTCACTAACCATGTCATTAATGATGTAATATGTGACGTCATCAGCAGTGCATTGCGGGGGCGCGAGTTACAGTTAGCTGAACTAACTATAACGGGTATTTCTATGGTTTTGTATGAGTGAAATGTCCAACTAACTATAACATGTCTAAAACCTATGGTTTTTTCAGTGAATTTCTAAGGTTTTTTAAATGCTAATTTCTAACTATAACATGCCTGAAACCTATGGTTTTTTCAGTGAATTTCTAAGGTTTTTTAAATGCTAATTTCTAACTAAAACATGCCTGAAACCGATGGTTTTTTCAGTGAATTTCAAAGGTTTTTTAAATGCTAATTTCTCACTATAACGTGCCTGAAACCTATGGTTTTTTCAGTGAATTTCAAAGGTTTTTTAAATGCTCATTTCTATCTATAACGTGCCTGAAACCTATGTTTTTTTCAGTGAATTTCAATGTTTTTTTAATGCTAACTTGTAATTATAATGTTAATTTATCCTGTAATTTTTTCCGACACCCAAGAAGGACACAACACCCACTGCCACAACCCTCAGGACCTCCCCCCGTGCCACCCCTCTCCCTACTACCACCAAGGCAGTGCAGAACAGGACAGTGAACCCTCCAAAAACGGCATGGTCCCTCAGCCATATAATAGCTCAATGTTGGGAAATGTGGCAATCGTTTTTTCAGTAAATTTGAATGTTTTTTTAAATACTAATTCCTAACTTTAATGTTCCTGAGACCTATGTTTTTTTGTGAATTTCAAAGGTTATTTAAATACTTATTTCTAATTATAATGTTCATAAAACCTATGTTTTTCTCAGTAATTTTGAAAACAAAATGTGATATTTTGTAACTTTAATATCCTAAAAATAGTTTTTGTAATTTTTTTTATTTGTTATTTAAACTATATAATGTCTTCTTGTTTTTTAAATATTAAACAACTACATACAGTATAAAAGGGAGCCCAGCCCAGAGCCACATCTGAAGACCAACACATGTCATAAACCTACTGATCAAGCAGCTCAGAATATGAATGTAGTGAGTGCAAGAGATATGATTGGTAGTTCAGAGAGGTGTGATTGTGTGTAGGGGGTGTGCTGAATTAATTTGTTACAATCTCATTACATGTGATTTCCAAATTGTGGATATGGATATGAATTTGTTTTAACTGAGAAGCCATATATTTTTGTATTTGAGACGATTTCTTGCTATGTACAAAATGTAAAGTATAATAAATATACAAGATAAAAAGAAAAAAATGAAATAAATGAGAAATCACTTTTTGTGTAACTCAATGTTCATTATGCCCATTCTCTGAGCAATATCAAGCCAGAATTCAAAGCAAATTAGATCTAGAGGGAATTCTACTGTTGTAGTTCATATTTTGTTGTTTTTCCCCCCTGTTCCCAGACCTACAGAAATCATATTCGAGGGGGGTGCCTAGATCATCCTAGCCACTAAACCTATTCAACACAAGCCGATCTCACATGTGGAACTGTGTCCTGAGTCCTGAATGGCAGTGACCCCAACTTCGTGGCAGTGACCACAGCACCAGACTCTCTTCGAATAGTGAGGCGTATTTGCATATGGAAGGCCGGCGACACGTGGTGCCACTGAAACTGAACTACGCAGGCCGGTGGGGTCACCAACCTATGCACGCAACTGTGGGCCCTTGCTCACCACTACCTCTGACCTACACTGCAGTCAGCAGCGCTCACAATTCAGATAGAGTTGCGATTGCAGATGACGCAGTCCAGTAAACAAGACACATTGCTCCAGTGCACCCCATCCACACCAAGCATCATCACAGTCTCATACTCTCTCAATGCTTCTGGTGCCACTAACTGTGCACCTCAACTCAATGCCACGTGGCTATGGGCCCTTGCTGACTGCTACCTCTGGCCTACACTGTGGTCATCAGGGCTCACAATTAAAATTAAGTCTTGATTCATTAATTACAGAGTCCAGTAGGCAAATAACTATCACACTCCTAAACCCTACATAATATCCTTTTAGCATCCTTGCGTCAAGAACTTTTTTTATATCAGTTATAGCTTTAGTACAATGACCAAATTCATCTTCAAGTGCAAACGAACACTCAATAGCAGTCTACACTGCGGGCAGCAGAGCTCGAAATTTGAATTTTGGACACGTGGTGCCACTAACCCTGTTCAACACAAGCCGGCGACACGTGGTGCCACTAACCCTGTTCAACACAAGCCGATACCACATGTGCAACTGTGTCCTGAGTCCTGAATGGCAGTGACCCCAAGTCCGTGGCAGCAACTAGGGGTGGGAGGAATTTGCATAGTCGCGCTTCGCAAAGCTCCGCGAAACAGTAAAAAATCTCCACGAGCTCGCAGAAATTCCGCAAACACACAGAATTGCTTGTTCGCAATGCTTTTTTCCTGTTCGCGAACGCTGTTTGCGTGCTCAGGGGGAAATATCTTGCGTACATGCATTTTGAGAACAAGAACAAGCAAATAATTCAGCGAAGCCGCGGAATGCAGAATTTTGCGCAATTCCACATTTTCCGTGGAATGCGAAATTACCCAAATTCTGCAAATTCCGTGAGCGGAACGGAATTAACGCCCAGGCCTAGCAGCAACCACAGCACCAGACTCCCTTTGATCAGTCAGACATATTTCAATATTCAAGGCCGGCGACACGTGGGGCCACTAACCCTGTACAACACAAGGCGCGACACGTGGTGCCACTAACCCTGTTCAACACGAGCCGATCCCACATGTGGAACTATGTCCTGAGTCCTGAATGGCAGTGACCAGCTGAGGAGGTTGCTTCGGCACGTGGTGGACCCTCTTACACACACGCCGGTGGCGGAAGGTGAGCAGAGAGACTTCTTTCTGCAGCAGCGGGCAGTCACCTCTGGGCGGTGGGAGTGGATAGTGTGCAGCAGTCTGTGTGCACAAGAGCGCACAGACACCTCCAAGAAGTGGGAGTGTATGAGGTGCACAACCCTTATTGCGCATTACCGAAAAATAGAATTATGCGTGTGCAGTTGTATGGACTCTGCAATTACTAATTCTATACTATCTTTCAGATCACTAAACTTGAGGGCTGCACTATCTCCCGGCACATGGTTGGAGACACACCAGTGGCACAAAGGTGAGCTGCAAAGATTTTCTCCAGCCTTAACACTCCCTCGCCATCTCTTCCTTTCTCTCTCCCACTCTCTCGCTCTCTCGCTCTCTCTCTCACACACACTTTCTCTTTTTCTCTCACTCACACTTTCTCTCTCTTCCTCTCTCACACTGATTCTATCTTCCTCGTATCTCACTCTTTCTCTCTTTCCCTGTCTTCCACTCACTGACGCTGTTTCTCTCTTCCTTGTAGCTCACTCTTTCTCTCTTCCTCTCTCTCACTCTTTCTCTCTCTGTCTTCCTCTCTCTCACACTGTTTCTCTTTCTCTCTTTCTTGCATCTTATTCTTTCTCTCACTCACTATTTATCTCTTTATCTTTCAGATCACTAAACGTGAGGTCTGTACTATCTCCCGTCACATAGTTGGAGACACACAGGTGGCACAAACGTAAGCTGCAAAGATTTTTCCAGTCTCAACACTCTCTCTCCATCTGTTCCTTTCTCTCTCTCACACTTTCTCTTTTTCTCTGTCTCATTCTTTCTTTCTCTCCTCCTCTCTCTCACTTTTTATCTCTCTCTCTTCCTCTCTCTCACACTGTTTCTCTCTTTATCTCTCTCTTTCTGTCTCTCACACTGTTTCTCTTGTTGTCTTCCTCTCTGTCTCACTATTTCTCTCTTTGGCTGGCTTCCTCTCTCTCACTCTTTCCCTCTCTCTCTTACTCTCTCTCTCTCTCTTTCTCTCTCTCTCCCTCTCTCTCACTCTTTCCCTCTCTTCCTCTCTCACACTCATTTTCTCTTTCTCTTTCCTCGTATCTCACTCTTTTTCTCTCTTTCCCTGTCTTCCTCTCTCTCACACTGTTTCTCTCTTCCTTATAGCTCTCTCGTTCTCCCTCTCTCTCACTCTTTCTCTCTCTGTCTTCCTCTCTCTCAAACTGTTTCTCCTTCTCTCTTCCTTGTATCTTACTCTTTCTCTCTCTCACTCTTTCTCTCTTTATCTTTCAGATCACTAAACCTGAGGTCTGCACTATCTCCCGGCATGTGTTTGGAGACACACTGGTGGCACAAAGGTGAGCTGCAAAGATCTTTCAAGTCTCAACACTCCCTCTCCATCTATTCTTTTCTATCTCTCACACTTTCTCATTTTCTCTGTTTCATTCTTTCTTTCTCTCCTGCTCTATCTCACTCTTTAGCTCTCTCTCTTCCTCTCTCTCACACTGTTTCTCTCTTTATCTCTCTCTCTTCCTGTCTCTCACACTGATTCTCTCATTGTCTTCCTCTCTGTCTCACTCTTTCTCACTTTGGCTGGCTTCCTCTCTCTCACTCTTTCTCTCTTCCTGTCGCCCTCTCTCTCTCTCTTCATCTCTCTCACTCTTTCTGTCTCTTCCTCTCTCACACTGATTCTCTCTTTCTCTCCTCCTCGTATCTCACTCTTTCTCTCTCTTTCCCTGTCTTCTTCTCTCTCACACTGTTTCTCTCTTCCTTGTAGCTCTCTCTTTCTCTCTTCCTCTCTCTACCTCTTTCTCTCTCTGTCTTCCTCTCTCTCACACTGTTTCTCTTTCTCTCTTCCTTGTATCTTACTCTTTCTCTCTCTCTCACTCTTTCTCTCTTTATCTTTCAGATCACTAAACTTGAGGTCTGCACTATCTCCCGTCATGTGGTTGGAGACACACCAGTGGCACAAAGGTGAGCTGCAAAGGTTTTTCCAGTCTCAACACTCCCTCTCCATCTGTTCCTTTCTCTCTCACACACATTTCTCCTTTTCTCTGTCTCATTCTTTCTTTCTCTCCTCCTCTCTCTCACTCTTTATCTCTCTCTCTTCCTCTCTCTCACACTGTTTCTCTCGTTACCTCTCTCTCTTCCTGTCTATCACACTGATTCTCTCGTTGTCTTCCTCTCTGTCTGACTCTTTCTCTCTTTGGCTGGCTTCCTCTCTCTCACTCTTTCTCTCTTCCTCTCTCACACTTTCTCTCTCTCTTCCTCACTCTCACACTGATTCTCTCTTTTTCTCTTCCTCGTATCTCATTCTTTCTCTCTTTCTCCATCTTCCTCTCTCTCACTCTTTCTCTCTTCCTCTCCCTCTCTCTCTCACTCTTTCTCTCTCTCTCTCTCTCTCTCTCTCTCTCTCTCTATCTATCTCCTTTGCTGGATGCATGACGCACCATCTTATCTTTCTTTTTGTCTTGCAGGCTGTGAATCACAAATGGACCAGCGATGTCACGCCACGGCTGTACATAGTTTTATTTGTTGTTGTTTTGTTTAAATAAAATGTTTTATATGTAAATCTATACATGACTAAGATTCTTGTTCGTCCAACTGCACAGGGACACTTCCGGGCAAAAGAAGGTTGTTGAGGGTATGTTGGTAATGTGGGCAGAGGGTGCGTTACCTGCTGATGTGGGGAGAGGCAGTGTGAAAGGGGTATCTCTCACAGAAAGAACTCAGACAGATGCCAGCTGACAGACTGAATCACAAAATGGCTTTTCAATGATTATGTAGTGTGACTTATAAACAGTATTCTCATGAAAATAAAATGCAGGAACCCGCGAAAAGTTATAAGCACATGGAGGGCTCCAGGAGAGGAGCTGCGCAACACCCCTCCCAACATGAGTAAAGCCCCGGGACTGCAGGGACCTCAGCGAGCCCTGGGACTGCGCAGACCCCAGTGGACCCCCGCAGCCCCAGCGAGCCCCCGCTATCTTTTTTCTAAAAAATTCCCCCGAGACCTAGCCCACTCCGTTGTCTCATTAACGAAGGAACCCGCGACCCCAGCGCGAATTGCACCGATTTCTTTCTTTTTAAAAAAAAAAAGTTTTGGGGGCCAGGGTGTTTTTCTGGGACCCCCTGAGCAGGCGTAGGAGGTCAGGGTGTTTCTACCCTGCCTCCTTCTCTTGTTTCCTACCTTTGTTTCTCTGTTTTCTGGTGACTCGCTTCTTCCGACAAACAAGATGGCTGCCTACACTTCCTAGTTTGGAGTGTTCGCAGCCAATCACAGTGAAGCTTGTGTACGGCACTTAGGCTCTGCCCAGATATCAAAACTTTTATTTTTCTTATTTCTCAGCGACTACTTAACAGATTTACACCATTAAAAAAGGTCACTTTCTAACCCACACACTAATTTTGTGCCAAATTTGGGGTAATTCCGTTCAGTAGTTTCAGTTGTAGCCTTGCACAAAGTTTCCTATGGGAAATTGATTTTTTGACTCTTACATTTTTTAATTTCTCAAAAACTACTGAACAGATTTACACCATTTAAAAAAGGTCACTTTCTGAACCAAGCTCTACCTTTCTGCCAAATTTGGGGTAATTCCGTCAGCAGTTCAGGCTGTAACTCGTCGCAAAATTTCCTATGGAAATTAACATGGGGAAAACGCGTTTTGGAACCCCCTTTTTTCTCAGCCCCTGCTTCAGGAATCACCCCCAAACTTTTAGGATAGGAGCTGACCTGGATAGACTTTTCTGGGGAGAATTTCAAAAAGATTCGTCAAATGACGCCAAAGTTATTAGCAAATCAAAAAATGCTTTTCCTAAGGAAACTAGGTTCTAACTATAACTACCTACTGGTGACCGCCAGTAGGTAATATATATCCCAGCAACAGTTTTCCACCAGGGGCCGTCGAACTCTTAGCGAGTGCATGCAGAGAGTGGGGGTAGAACCACCTTATTAATATAACATACACAGCAGTTCGGTGCACTCACAGGGTATATCAAAGCGATTAAAAGTGCCTGCAGACGCGTTTCAGGCATCTTGCCATTTTCAGTGCGGGAAAGCCATGAATAGAGAAACACAGTGAGAGTTATTTAAACAATCCTGAACGCTGGTTGGTGAATCCATGGACAATGGGAGGACTGCAACTCCCAAGAGGCCGGCAGTGGGGGGTTAACATTTTTGATGTTATCCGTTGATGTACGGGCGTCAATGCGCCATTTAACAGTCACATCTGATGTTCAGATACAATGTTGTAACACACCCACCACCTTCACAATTCTAAAGACAGTCATAGTCACTGTGCCTTACCCCTCGCTTGCAGCTGGATATTATAACACCCTGGTTTTATAACAAAACAGGAGTGCCTTGCCATATGAAGGATACTCACAGTAAAGCCTGTTATAATATCCATTGTATACTGTATAAGTGAGTAATTAAACGTGTCTTACTGAATGCATGGGTTAGTGACTAAACAGGCTTTACTGCGGGTATCCTTCATATGGCAAGGCACCCTGGTTTTGCATAAACCATGACCTCAGAGGGTCAACAGAATCCATTGGCGGCAGTTCAGGCAGCCCAAAAATGAATCCCAGCAACAGATTTCCACCAGGGGCCATCGAACTCTTAGCGGGTGCATCCGGAGAGTGGGGTGGAACCCGCTTATTAATATAACACACGCAGGTTGGTGCACTCACGGGGTATATCAAAGGGCTTAAAAGTGTCTGCAGACGCATTTCAGGCATCTTGCCATCTTCAGTGCGGGAAAGCCATGAATAGAGAAAAACAGTGGGAGTTATTTAAACAATCCTGTATGCTGGTTGGTGAATCCATGGCCAATGGGAAGACTGCAACTCCCAGGAGGCCGGCAGTGGGGCGTTAACATTTCTGATGTTATCTGTTGATGTACGGGCCTCAATGCACCATTTAACAGTCAAATCTGATGTTCAGATGAAATGTTGCAACACACCCACCACCTTCACAATTCTAAAGACAGTCATAGTCACTGTGCCTTACCCCTCGCTTGCAGCTGGATATTATAACACCCTGGTTTTATAACAAAACAGGAGTGCCTTGCCATATGAAGGATACTCACAGTAAAGCCTGCTATAATATCCATCGTATACTGTATAAGTGAGTAATTAAACGTGTCTTACTGAATGCATGGGTTAGTGGCTAAACTGTGTGAATGTCTGTTTCAGTATGTCAGTTCGTGTGTAAGCGTCGGAATGGGTTGGTGAGTCGCTACATGAGTGTCTATATGGGTTATTGATTGGTTGTCTGAGTATCTGTATGGGTGCCTGAGTGTCTGTGTGGGTGGGGGGTGTGACTCTGTACATAGATATGTGAGTGGGTGATTCACTGGGTGTACGGCTTCAGGAGCGTATCTGTGAAGGGCTGTATGAGTGGGGGAGTGTTTGTTTGGTTGTGTTGGTGAGTGAATGGATATCTCAGTGGTACATGTGTGAGTAACTACATATGTGAAAGGCAATATATGTGGGTGTTGGACTATATAAATGACTATATGTGAGAGTTAGTGATTATGAGAGTGGCTGTATGGATGAGTGTGTGCTTGGGTCAGTGATTGTATAAGAGAGTAAGCATGTGTTAGTATCTGTATGAATAAGTGAAGAGTTGTGTGTATAACTGTATAGGGGAGTAAATGGGAGTGTGATTGATTTTTTGCGAGACTGACTAGGTGTGTGAGTAACTATGGGTGAGTGGCGGTATGTGAGTATCTGTACAGATAAATGCATGCATATTTCAGTGGCTATATTGATGAGTGACTGCGTGTATGAGTGACTGTATTGGTGAGTGGATATGTGTGTAGACCTATGAATCAGTGAGTGGGTATGTATTAACTGGTATTGGTGTGCCTATGGTATCGAGAATGGTAGTCTGTATTTTAGAGGAGGTGTATCAAAGGTTATATTAGGGTGTGAGGAGGTGCATCAGATGATAACGTGGATGATATCATCAGTAATGTCATTTGAGATGTCATCAGTGATGTCATCAGTGATGTCATTGACCATGTCATCAGTGATGTAATATGTGACGTCATCAGCAGTGCATTGCAGGGGCGTGAGTTAGAGTTAGCACAACTTACTATAACGGCTGAATTTCTCTGGTTTTGTACGAGTGAAATGTCCAACTAACTATAACGTCCCTGAAAACTATGTTTTTTTCTGTGAATTTCTGAGGTTTTTAATGCTAATTTCTAACTATAACGTCCCTGAAACCTCTGTTTTTTCAGAGAATTTCAAAGGTTTTTTAAATGATAATTCCTAACTATAACGCTCCTAAAAACCTATGGTGTTAATATACACACACTATCTCTAAATAATGTTCTAGCGATTATAGTTCCATTCCATTCACAGCTCATTTGAGATGTCATGAGTGATGTAACTGACCATGTCATGAATGATGTAATGTCTGAGGTCATTAGGATTACATTAGGGGGGTGTAGGTTATAGTTAGCTCAGGTAACTATAACTGCTGAATTTCACTGGTTGTGTACGAGTGAAATCTGAGTCTAACTATAACCTCCCTGTAATCTTTACTTTTTTCAGCAAATGTTTAGTTTTTTTTAACGTTAAGTAAGATGCATATCACAATGGATGGTAGGGGGTTGGAAGCAGGGCCTGGCCTGGCATTGTGCTGCCCCCACCCAAGCTTGCTGCTCCTGCCTCCCCTTCTCCTAGCCATCCATTGTCCAAGTCCATGTCCTTGCTCCCTTATTACAGCCCTGTGCGGCTGTTATTCTGCCACTGGCCTTCCCGCCTTCTCTGAACAGTTAGCTTGCTGCCCCATTCACCTCCTCCCTATCCTCTGTGGTCTGAATCCATGCATTACCCTCCTCCCTCCGGCTATGCATTGTCTGATGTGCTGCCACTGCCCTCCATTTAGCATGATGTCCCAGTCCACTCCTCCTGCCCTCCATTGCCCAATTCTATGCCCCGTCATTGACCTCCTGCTTAGCCTCTGTGCTTAGCTTGCTGACCCTACTCTCCTTCCCCCTGCCCTCTGATGTCTGTATGCATGCCCCTGCTCCATCCTTTTTGCCCACCATGTTCCATGGACCTGCCCCCCCTATCTACTCTGAGTGTTCTGTTGAGCTGCCTCTCCCCTTCCCACCTGCCTAGCATTGTCAGATGACTGTAACCTGTCCCTGCCACCTCCACCCTGCCTGTCCATGTTTCATGCCCCTATCCCCTTCCTCGTGTCCTCCATGGTCCATTTTACTGCCACACTCTTCTGCCCTCCCAGGTCTGTTTGTTGTAACTGCTCCTCCTGCCTGCCCCGTGTGGTCTGTTGTAAGGCCCCTTCCCCTGAACTCTCTTGTCAGTGTCCAGCTCCTACCCCTCCCTTCTATCCTCCATGGTCCATTGTGAATGCCCCTGCCCCCTCCTTCTTGCCCATCATGGCCATTGTGCTGCCACTAACCCTCCCGCTTGCAGTGCATGGTCTTCTGTGCTTCCACGGCCCCTCCCACCTTCCCAGTGTGGCCAGCTAGCTGTCCCTGACCCCCTCCCACCTTCCCTCCATGATCTGTGTGTATGCCATCATAGTCTCACTGTTGCTGTCCATGGTGTGTCTTGCTTCTAGTACCCATCCTGCCTGACCTCCATGGTCAGCTTGCTGCTCCTGTCCTACCCCCTTGCCCCCTGTCCTCAGTTTCCCATGTGCAGATCCCTATTCCCTCCCTCCTGGCTTGCCTGTTCCATTGTAAGGCCCCTGATCCCTCCCTCCTGCCCTTTATGGTCCGTTATGCTGCAGCTTTCTCTCCTGTCTGTCCATTATGGTCAGCTAGCTGCCATTGCCTCTTTCCCATCTGTTCTCTGTTGTCCATGTGCATGGTCCTGTCCCCTCCCTATTACTTTCTGGGGATTGCTGTGCTGCACTCCCTTCACGCATGCCCTGTGTGGTGTATTGTGCTGCTGCAAACCCTGATGCATGCCCTGTATAGTCAGGTTGGTGCACCTCTCCATGTCCCTCCTGTCCTCTGTTATCCGAGTCCATGTCCCTATCCCCAATTCCTCCTGCCTGCCATGATCCAATGTACCATACTTGCTAACATTTTGAACTTGGTATGAGGGAGATTTTGAAAGAAAACTGGGGTATTGATGTTCCCCTTTGACTTACATTGAAGAAGAGGAGGTTGTAGACAGGAGACAGATCAAATAAAGCCCATTTGGGCTTAAAAACATTGGGCGTTTCCTGGCTGAATCGGGTCTGTTAGCATGTATGGTTGTAGTACCACTACCTCTTCCTTCTGCCCACAATGGTCTATTATATTGCCAGAGCCTCTCTTGCCTGTCTTGTATTGTTGGTTTGTTGCCCCTGCCCCCCTTTCCACTGCCCTCCATAGTCTGCTGTGCTGCCACTGCCCATCCTGCCTGCCCAGTGTGGTCAAATTGTTGCCTCTGCACCCTCCTACCTGCCTTTAATTTTCTGAGTCTGTGCCCCTTGGCTCTGCCTCTCAACAGTATCCTAATGAACAACTAGATTGCTAACATTTTATATTTATTACAAAAGTGTGGCACGCCTGACGTCATCTTGATGTAATCAAAACTGTAATACCTAGAGCATTTCCTTTAGAAATTGCATAGATGAGAGGGTCTTATTTGCATCGAAATTATGGTTAGTGCTCTAAAAAACTAAAATGAGGACATATTTTCTGAGTTTTCAAAAAGCAACAAAGCACTTTTAAATTATTTGTTATCTTTATGTTTTTTTATCCAGTTGACCACTTGATTAAATGTTGCACTTAGGGGAGAGGATTTGGTGTTACTTCCAGAGTGGCAGACTTTGCAACTGGGGAACCAGGTTGGAGTTTCTGCTTCAGCTCGACATTCTGTGATTCTGATCAAATCACTTATTCTCCCCATATCTACAACGAAAATGAATGTGTCCTTTTGTGATGTAACCAATGCTCATGTAAAGCACTCCAAAACCTGACCAGTCTGCACTATATAAAACTGCAAAAACACAAAATATAAAAAGTGTTTTGAACACTTCTGTCATTGGGCTACACGTGGGCTACATCTGGGTGATATTTGTGCTACATTTGGGCTCTTTTGTCTCTGGTGGCCATCTTGGGAGATTTATTTGTTATGAAGTTTCCTAATTTCCTCATTTACTGCAGTCTCCTCAGTAGGAAATGCTTTCAGTTTTTTACCTTGATTCCATCAAGAAGGCATTCAGATTGTCATACATTTGCCACACATTTTGAATGTTAGCACTCTAGTTGCTGATTAGATCACTGTAGTAAAGCTACTGGTCACCAGGGAAGTCTGCTGCTGGTATTCAAAGTGCATGTTTCAGTCTGCATGTCAGAATTTTTTTATGAAATAGAAGAGGATTTGAGATGTCACTCAAAATGTGCCCTCATTTTTCTTTCTGCATCACTAATCATAATTTCTATTTCTAAAGGGTGGGCGGAATTTGCGAAATTGCCTTTCGCAAAATATCGCGAAACGGCAAAAAATCCCCGCGAACACGCGAAATTTCGCGTGCTCAAGGAGATTTTGAGCTGATTAATGCGTTACTGAATTTGATGTTCAATTCGGGCACCTGCTTTATTTATATCTGTAAGTGCTTCCTGTTGAGGTCTAATTTTTGTGACAGGAGCATCGTGCCAGAAGGAATCCTGTCCTGCATATTTATCCAAGAAGATACCACCATTTTGTGCAATACCTCTACTCAACTGGAGTACTTTTTAATGGCTAATCAGTAAGTGCTACCTCGGTGGGTAAATGTATAGTGCTTTTCCTACACTACAGCTGTGTAAAGGGACAGAAGAGTTGTTTCCAGCGACCATGTGTGTCTGTAACTTTTGCCACCGCGCCGATGGGCGTCGGGGTCCCTCGAGTGATCATAGTGGGCAAAGACGTTGCACACCGCTGGTGTGTGGGATGGGGCCAAACGGCAGGGCTTCTATGCAGTTCACATGCCTCTTGTTTATAAAGGGTCAGAGACCGACCAGAGCAGCAGATGAGGAGACAGAACCTCCTGGTGTCAGGAACTACACGGGGATTGCGCTCGAGAAACTCATGGATGCACAGACCTCCATCAAGGATTACAGCAAATTGTTGACAGTAGATATGGGGAAAAAGCACACCTGCCTAGCCTCCACCGTGCTCACGAATCTTTTGTGCTGATTAATGCGTTACTGAATTTGACCTTCAACTCGGGCACCTGCTTTATTTATATCTGTAAGTGCTTCCTGTTGAGGTTTAATGACAGGAGCATCATGCCAGAATGAACCCTGCCCTGCATATTTCTGTTCTACCGCGGATCGCAATAGTTTCGACATTTTCGCGTTCCGTGCGGAACGCGAAAATGTTGCAATCTCGCAATTTCCGCGAAAGGAGCAAAAATTGTTGCCCACCCTTACAAAATGAACCCCCTCATGTTGTTCCTTTTTAAATTAAATGTTTTAAGAGTTACCACTATATTCCAATCATGATGGCATCAGGTGTGCAATACTTTTGTCATAAGTAAGACTGTTAGCGCTCTAGTTGTTGTTTAGAACACTCTGGAAAGCTGCAGTAGAACACAAAGGAATCAACTGACAGTCTCTGCTCTTGTTAAATGCACATGTTTTACTGAGAATGTCAGACTTCATTCTCACATGACTGAGAAAGATAATGTGAATTTACAGAAAATATGCTCTCATTTTAGCTTCTAGATCACCTACCAAACCTCTGTGGAAAAAGGATGAGAAAATAGTTTTCTCTCAAACATGATTCATGATATTCCAGCAGAAGGGTTTTTCACAGGGTAAAATCACCTTAGAACACACCACAATTCCTAAAATTAGTATGGTACCATCAACAAATGATTTATAAAGTAACTAAAGTTTTATCACCCTTTATACGTTCTCCTTTTGGTGACCCTCAAAACCTTCCATTCACTGCAATGCTTTTTAATGACGTGCTATCATGTATATTGGTCCCTAGATGGCTGCCAACACTTCTTGGATTAAGGGCTGACAGCCAATCAGATCTCACATTGAGATGTGTGGTTAGGCTCCGCCCAGATATATAAAGTTCTTTTTTGTTTTCTTTAATATTTCAATAGCTGCTGAACGGATTTACACCATTTAACAATAAGGACTCTTTCTGAACCAAGACCTACTTTTTTGCCAAATTTGGTGTAATTCCGTTCAGCAGTTCGGGCTGTAGCTTTGTCTAAAGTTTCCAATGGAAAATAACATTCGGAAAACGCTTTTTGGGACCCACCTTTCTTCTCGGCCCCCACTTGACGAATCACCCTGAAACTTTTACGACAGGAGCTGATTGGAGCTGATCAATAGTTTAAAGTTTTTTGCAAAGATTCGTCAACCGGCGCCAAAGTTATTCGAAAAACAAAAAACACTTTCCTATGTTAACTAGATCCTAACTATAACTGACCCTGAAACCGGTCCCAGGATGCTTGTTTCCGGTCCAGGGAGGACCTGTCCCGGCAGTTCTGTCTGTACTGTTCCGATGGGGTACAGGGTCAAGACTGATTTGCATATGGCTGGGTCCAAACTGGGGTGGCGTAGTGGGCAAAAGACCGATGGATTTAACCCAGATCTTTTGACTGGGGGAGAATGTTTGCATTGTAGGCATTCCGTCCATCACTTGTTTGCTGTAACACTTTGTGCCCTAAGTGGGATGAGTATGCCCAGACGTGGGTTCCTTGCTCACTGTGCCACTGGAATCAAGCTAGCCTGGCTGAAGAAGGGTGACATACCCTGAAACCGGTTCCAGGATGCTTGTTTCCGGTCCAGCGAAGGACTTGGCCTGGCAGTTCGGTCTGAACTGTTCTCATGGGGCACAGGGTCAAGACTGATTTGCATATGGCTGGGTCCAAATTGGGGTAGCATAGTGGGCAAAAAGAGCGATGGATTTAACCCAGATCTTTTGACTGGGAGAGAATGTTTGCATTGTCAGCATTCCGTCCATCACGTGTTTGCTGTAACACTTTTCACCCTAAGTGGGATGGGTATGCCCAGACGTGGGTCCCTTGCTCACTGTGCCATTGGAAACAAGCTAGCCTGGCTGTAGAAGGATGACATACCCTGAAACCAGTTCCAGGATGCTTGTTTCCGGTCCAGCGAAGGACCTGGCCTGGCAGTTCGGTCTGGGCTGTTCCCCTGGGGCACAGGGTCAAGACTGATTTTCATATGGCTGGGTCCAAATTGGGGTGGCATAGTGGGCACAAAGAACAATGGATTTAACCCAGATCTTTTGACTGGGAGAGAAGGTTTGCATTGTCAGCATTCCGTCCATCACGTGTTTGCTGTAACACTTTTCGCCCTAAGTGGGATGGGTATGCCCAGACCTGCGTCCCTTGCTCACTGTGCCATTGGAATCAAGCTAGCCTGGCTGAAGAAGGGTGACATACCCTGAAAAAGGTCCCAGGATGCTTGTTTCCGGTTCAGGAAGGACCTGGCCTGGCAGTTTGGTCTGGACTGTTCCTATGGGGCACAGGATCAAGACTGATTTGCATGTGACTGGGTCCAAACTGGGGTGGCGTAGTGGGCAAAAGAACAATGGATTTAACCCAGATCTTTTGACTGGGGGAGAATGATTGCACTGTCAGCATTCCATCCATCACTTGTTTGCTGCTACACTTTTTGCGCTAACTGGGATGGGTATGCCCAGATGTGGGTCCATTGCTCACTGTGCCACTGGAATCAAGCTAGCCTGGCTGAAGAAGGGTGACGTACCCTGAAACCGGTCCCAGGATGCTTGTTTCCGGTTCAGGAAGGACCTGGCCTGGCAGTTCGGTCTGGACTGTTCCCATGGGGCACAGGGTCAAGACTGATTTGAACATGGCTGGGTCCAAACGGGTGGCGTAGTGGGTAAAAGAACAATGGATTTAACCCAGATCTTTTGACTGGGGAAGAATGTTTGCATTGTCAGCATTCCGTCCATCACTTGTTTGCTGAAACACTAGTACAGAAAAGGGCAGGGGGATTAAAACTACCTCTAAGTCAGAGGTGCAGAAGAACAAGTTACTTACCTTCGGTGACGCTTTTTCTGGTGAATACAGTATCTGCCTGTGGATTCCTCACCTTGTGAATATCCCCTGTGCCATCAACATTTGGAAACTTTTGTAGCTCTCCATGCCGACTAGGATGAATTCACAGAAGCACGGCTTCGCACGCGGCTCCGCTGACGTCACTGGATCCATAAGAGGACCTCGTTGGCGTGATGACGTCAATTCCGCCCTTTTTTCCATGCCTTCGAGGCACACGGACGGACCGACAACAAAATATATACAGTATACACAGTACATAATATACAAACTAACACACACAGTGTGAAGTCAATGAAGGAAAGCAAAAGAAATAACACACTTCCTTTGACAGCAATAGACAAATCTTGTCACATCATCACTATTGTAGGTATACAAGGGTGGACAACGGGGAGGTGGGTGGGTCAGTGAGGAATCCACAGGCAGATACTGTATCCACCAGAAAAAGCGTTCCTGAAGGTAAGTAACTTGTTCTTCTTATAAATACATCTGCCAGTGGATTCCTCACCTTGTGAAAAGATTCCCACAGCAGTCCCACTCCCGGAGGAGGGTATCCACCCTTCTATACCAAAAAGTCCTGAAGGACGGAATGAGCAAAGTGACCGTCCCTCCTCACCTCGGAATCCAAGCAGTAATGCTTCGCAAAAGTGTGGAGGGAGGCCCAAGTTGCCGCCCTACAAATGTCCTCCACAGGAACACCTCTAGATAAGGCAGATGTAGAAGACTTTTTCCTGGTAGAATGAACCCTTATACCCTCTGGAGGTTCCTTACCGGCCAAAGAGTAACATATCTTGATGCACAAGATAATCCATCTGGAAAGGGTGCGCTTGTGCACCGCTCTGCCTTTACTGCAGCCACCAAAACCCACGAAGAGCTGGTCATCCACTCGAAAGTCTTTAGTCCTATTGAGGTAAAAGCTCACCGCTCCTCCTCCTTGGAAGGGTGAGGGGGAGAATAGAAGGTAGGAAGGGTAATGGACTGCCTCAGATGGGAAGGAGTTACCACCTTAGGCATAAAAGCAGCCCTGGTCCTGAGTACCATTCTTTCAGCATGAATGGTCAAGAACAGGGGTTTCGAACTCAAAGCTTGAAGCTCACTTACCCTCCAAGCCGAGGTAATGGCAATGAGAAAAACTGTTTTGAAAGACAATAGCCTTAAGGGATACTTGTGCAAGGGCTCAAAGGGAGAACCCATCAAGTAAGTTAAGACAAGATTTAAGTCCCATTGAGGCACAAAAAATGGAGTGGGCTGAAATTTGTTGGTCAGGCCCTTAATGAACCGTAATACAATGGGTGATTTAAACAAGGACGGCTGATCCGGAAAACAAAGGAATGCCGACAAAGCTGATAAATAACCCTTCACAGTAGCTACAGCAAAACCATGCTGAGCAAGAGAGAGAGAAAAATGAAGGATGTTGGATAAACGAGCCCTCAAAGGGTCAATAGACTTCTCTCCGCACCAAAGGACAAATTTAGACCACCTATAGGAATAGATAGACTTTGTGGAATGACGCCTGGCAGACAAAATTACGTCTACCACATCAGGCAGGAGAGAAAAAGAATTCAGGTTGCACCGTTCAATCTCCAGGCATGAAGGTGTAAGCGCTGGAGGTGGGGGTGTAAGACCTGCCCCTCCGACTGTGAGAGGAGGTCTGCCCTGAGAGGGAGACTGAGCGGAGGGCACGGGGAGAGGTGGGGAAGATCTGTGTACCACACCCTTCTTGGCCAATCCGGGGCGATCAATATGACTTGGGCCCGGTCTTGGCGAATCTTCCTCATAACCCGAGGAATCAAGGGTATAGGAGGAAACGAGTAAAGGAGATGTGAATCCCATCTCAACTGAAACGCGTTCCCCAAAGCTCCCTGCATCGGATACTGGAGACTGCAGAATGACAGGCAGTGAGCGTTCTTGTGAGTGGCAAACAGGTCCACCCGAGGAGTTCCCCACGTCCGAAAGACGTGATGAACTACCTCCGGATGGAGCCTCCACTCGTGGTCGGCAGAGAACTGCCGACTGAGACTGTCTGCACGCACGTTCAGAACTCCGGCCATATGATTTGCCATTAGACAAATCTGATGATCCTGAACCCAGGACCAGAGAAGCAGAGCCTCTTTGCAGGGACAATGTGACCCCACTCCTCCCTGCTTATTGACATACCACATTGTGGTAGTGTTGTCCGTCAGGACTTGAACCGACTGACCGTGAAGGGAAGGGAGGAAGGTCTTGAGTGGCAAACGTATCGCCCGCAACTCCAAAAGGTTGATGTGAAGCAACCTTTCCTCTGGAGACCAAAGACCTTTGATCTCCAGATCCCCCAGATGCGCACCCCACCCTAAAGTGGATGCATCCGTTATCACTGTGGCCACCGATGGAGGTAGATGGAAGGGCTTTCCTTGAGACAGATTGCCCTCCACGCTCCACCAAGACAGATCCACTGCAGTTTCTCTGGAGATCCTCACAGACTCCCTTAGATCTCTGTTGTGCTGATAACACTGCCTGCGGAGGCACCACTGGAGCGCCCTCATGTGCCAGCATGCATGGTTGACCAACAGAATGCAGGAAGCAAACAGACCAAGCAGAAGAAGGACCTTCAGGACTGCAACGACCGCTCCATTGTAAAACAAAGGAGTCATTTCCTGTATGTCGAGAATCCATTGAGGAGGTGGGAATGCTCCACACACAGTAGTGTCCAGTACCGCCCTTATGAACAGGTTGCGCTGAGAGGGCACCAGGTGAGATTTGGGCATGTTTATCGAGAAATCCAATTTGTACAACAGCTAAGTTGTAACATGCAGATGATGAAGCACCTTCTCTGGCGACTCCGCTTTGATCAGCCAGTCGTCCAGATAGGGGAAAACTGGAATCCCCGACCTTCTGAGATGGGCTGCCACCACTGCCATCACCTTGGTGAAGACTCGAGGTGCAGTAGTAAGACCAAATGGGAGGACTGCAAACTGATAATGTTGCGACCCTACCGTAAAACGGAGATACTTCCTGTGCGACTTCAGTATGGGGATGTGAAAATACGCATCCTGCACGTCGATCAACACCATCCAATCCTCCTGTTGCAGTGTTTGAAGAACCTGTGCAAGGGTGTGCATCTTGAACTTCTCCTGCTTCAGAAAAATTTTCATGATCCTAAGGTCCAGGATTGGACGTAGTCTGCCATCCTTCTTCGGAATCAGGAAATACCGGGAGTAGCATCCCTGACCCCTTTCCTGCTCTGGAACCACCTCTATCGCACCTTTTTTTAGTAATGTAAGGACTTCCTCCTGCAGGAGAAAAAGGTGGTCCTCCGAGCAAGCACCTTGGCAAGGAGGGTAATTCGGAGGGAATTCTCGAAAGGGAAGAGCATACCCATTTTCTACAAGATCTAGAACCCAAAGGTCTGTAATGATCAATTCCCAATCTTGTAGAAAATGGGTAAGCCGACCCCCCACAGGACCAACTTGATCCAGAATGTTGGATCTAGGGCTGCTTTGCAGTGGTAGGAGGTAGGGAAGAAGAGGAGGAGGAGGAGGAGTGCTGACGACCTCGAGCACAACCTCTGTTCCTGCCCCTGTAGTTCTTATACAGGGTATTTTGCTGTTGCTGCTGCTGAGGCTGCCTGAAGGTCCGAAAGGACGACCTCCCAAACCCTCTGTACCTCCTATAAGAGGAACCTCTAGGCTGTGCCTGTAGGCCCAGAGACTTGGCCGTGGCTTTGATGTCCTTGAACCTTTCCAAGGCCGCATCCGCTTTCTTCCCGAACAGCCCAGAACCATCAAAAGGCAAGTCCAGAAGTGTTGCCTGCATATCAGGAGAGAACTCTGGCGATTTAAGCCAAGCACTCCTCCTTGTGGTGACCGAGGTGCCCATGATCCTGGCAACAGAGTCCGCAGTGTCCAAACCTCTCTGGATAACCTGTCGTGCAGCCGCCTGAATGTCCGACAGGACTTCATTAAAATTCTGCCTGTCCTCCTCAGACAACTTAGGAGCCAGCTGTTTAGCAGAATCCATGAGAGCATGGATATAACGGCCCAAGAGACAGGTGGCATTTGTGGACTTTAAGGTCATACTCGCCAAGGAGAACACCTTCTTGGCCGATTGGTCGAGCTTTTTTGACTCCCTATCACTACGAACCTGTGGAAAAGCCCCAGAAGACTTCTTTGAACAGGCAGCCTGAACCACCAGACTTTCAGGAGAAGGATGGGGTGTAAGAGAGTCCAGATCTCCTGGAGCCGCCCTGTACCTCCTAGCAACAGACTTAGATACTGCCGGAGCCGAAAAGGGCTTACGCCAAACCTCCATGACTGGCTCAGTGATGGCATCATTAAATGGAAGTAAAGGCTCTACCACGGTGGAGGGAGAATGAAGAACCTCAGTAAGGATGTTGGGTTTACATTCAGCAGTTGGGAGCTGTAAGTCCAAAAGCTCTGCTGCTTTCCTTATGACCATGTGGTAAGGAGCCACATCCTTAGAGGGAGCGTCAGTGTGGATCCGTAATGGACATGTGTTTACCACACTCTCTACAGGGCTTGAATCCTGACTTCTTCATCGAGATCATGAAAAAGAAGCAAGAAGAAAGCTGAAACACCAGCAGAAACACAAAGTAACCAGCAAAGCTACGGAGAGTCCCAGAAAACCATTAGCGTCGATGGCGCGGAAAAGAGGGAACTGACGTAATCTCGCTCACGAGGTCCTCTTATGGATCCAGTGACTTCAGCAGAGCCACGTGCGTAGATGTGCTTCTGTGATGTCGTCCTCGTCGGCGTGGAGAGCTGCAAAAGTTTCCGAATGTTGCTAGCGCAGGGGATATTCACAAGGTGAGGAATCCACTGGCAGATGTATCCATCAGAAACATGCTTCTTTAACTAGTAGTCACATTTGCAGAGTGGTAGAAAAAGGGTGCTGGGCCTCCGACCAGTGTTCAGGATTTCCTCTGCGTAGGACTTACAGGAGGTGCCAGGAGGGCTTCTTGGCCCCCAAAGTCTCTCAGGAGTAAAGTGGACTTCATCCCCCATCCCGTAGTCTGCCAGGAGACGGATTTGCAGAGTGGTGGAGAAAGGGGGTATATATATATATATATATATATATATATATATATATATATATATATATATATATATATATATATATATATATATATTACCTACTGGCGGTCGCCAGTAGGTAGTTATAGTTAGGACCACGTTTCCATAGGAAATCCGCAACATTCTATTTTGAATAACTTTGGCGCCGGTCGACGAATCCTTGCGAATTTTTCAAAATAGGTGGGGCGCTACGCTCCGCTCCTACCCTGAAAGTCTCGGGGGGATTTGTCAAGCGGGGGCTGAGATAAAAGGGGGGTCCCAAAACGCGTTTTTCCCTGGCATTTTTCCATAGGACCTTTAGACACAGCTACAGCCCGAACGGCTGAACAGAATTACTAGAAATTTGGCAGAGAGGTAGTCCTCAGGTCAAGGAAGTGCCTTTTGTAGGTTTGGTGTAAATCTGTTCAGTAGATTCTGAGAAAATAGCCTTTAAATCAATATATATATCTGAGCCAGCTTACGGTGCGCTTACGGTACGCTTACCGTACGCGTACGGTGGCGTGCGCGAGCGCGATTCTGATTGGCTCTTAGATCTTAGTAAACATTCGAATCGGCCGAAACCAGGAAGCGGCGGCCGCCATTTTCTCTCTCGCACTGAGAGTGATGATTAAAATACAAAGCACAAAAACATGTAAAGGGGCTGTTTGGACAGCTCCAAAACACCTAGCCATGTTGAGGGAGTCCCAAAAGATCCCCCAAGGCCAAAAACCGAATTTTTATTTTTTCGCTAATTTCGCCGATTACGCTTACCGTACGCGTACGGTAAAAAAATATAAAAAAAAAAAATTATCCACACTCTCCCCACCCCTTGTGCAAATGGTGCTCGAAGGGCTCCATTTGTGCATGGCTTATAACAGGTGCGAAAAATTAAAATATTACCTTTCAAAACGAAGTGCATCATATGTCCTCCATGTGCGCACGGTGCGCGAAGCGCATCGTGCGTACATGGCCCATCTAGCGTAACGTGGGCACGCGGTGCGCGTAGCGCACCGCGTGCCCACCGTGCGTGCACGGCACTAACTGCGTAAAGTGGGCGCGCGGTGCGCGAAGCGCACCGCGTGCTCACTGTGCGCGCACGGTGCGCGAAGCGCACCTATGCGCGCACGGAACGAACTGCGTTAAGTGGGCGCGCACGCCACGAATGGCGTAAAGTAACTTAGCATTTAAAAAACCGTACAAATTCACTGAAAAAACCATAGGTTTCACACACGTTATAGTTAGGAATTAGCATTTAAAAAACCTTGCAAATTCACTGAAAAAACCATAGGTTTCACACATGTTATAGTTAGCGGAAATTTTACTGATAAAAAACCAATGAAATTCCCCCGTTATAGTTAGTGCAGGCAACTATAACTCACGCGACCGCAATCTTCTGCTGATGACATATGTGTCTTTATGAAAAAAAAATATTTGTAATATATGTATAGCTAAAAATGTATGGAAGAAGACATGGGCAAATAAGTGTCTAAATACAGTATTAGCATCAGCAGAGGATTGCGGTCGCGTGAGTTATAGTTGCCTGCACTAACTATAACGGGGGAATTTCATTGGTTTTTTATCAGTAAAATTTCCGCTAACTATAACATGTGTGAAACCTATGGGTTTTTCAGTGAATATATATATATATATATATATATATATATATATATATATATATATATATATATATATATATTTAAAATAGTAAATATTAGTAAATATTATTGTTTTAACTTGTAACATTATTATATAATAATAATATTTAAAGGTATATAGAAAAATATACTTATTTAAACACACACACATATATATTTATATGTGGATGTGGATGAACACCTATATCAATTAAAACTGAAAGTAAAAATAATAATTAATATTATATATTTTTTCACATTTCTATTTACTAAAGCAACAAATATATGTATGTATGTGTATATATATATGAAAAAAACCATAGGTTTCAGGCACATTATAGTTAGGAATTAGCATTTAAAAAACCTTAGAAATTCACTGAAAAAACCATCATCAGTGATGTCATGAGTGATGTCACTGACCATGTCATGAGTGATGTAATATGTGACGTCATCAGCAGTACATTGCGAGCGCGCGAGTTATAGTTAGCTGAACTAACTATAACGGGGAATTTCAATGGTTTTGTACGAGTGAAAAGTCCAGCTAACTATAACGCCCCTGAAACCTATGGTTTTTTCAGTGAATATATATATATATATATATATTCCACAAACTCCGTTCTTTCAATTCCTTTTCCTGGGGGCCAAACGGAATCGAGCCACCAAGTAAGTGCTCAAATTTTCAGTTTATTGCTGCCACCATGACCGCGATGACACGTTTTGGCCAGCCTCGGCCTTGTTCACATGACGCGTTTCAGGAGTCGTCATCAACTTTTTAAAGTGACCTGTGCCTCTCACGTGATTTAGCATGGAAATAGAAAAAATACTGCAGTTTTTCCTTTATGTGAAAAACGAACAACATCAAGACAATTAACTTTTGTCAGATCATCTGTAAACATTGCTTATATAAATATATAAATATATGTAAACATGTATTGATGTAAACTCATACATAGTCAGTACTATTGTGCAAATCAGCAATTATATATCTATAAATAAATAAATACATATGCATTGATATACAATTTTAAAACAAGAATCTATGGTTAAAATCCAATTTCTTATAAAAATCGTATAAAACCTTCATGATTCTAAAACATACATTAAAACAATTGTTGTTCTCTTGTAGTTTGTCCAATCAAAGGTAAGATTACGTATTTTGTGAAAATGGTATTATTGCCTTATAGGAATTTATATTAACACTTGAATGCGTTGTGTCAAAAGATTTTTTGTTCCTAAACGTTTTGCTGCTCGATCTAAGTCGCACTGTATAAAACTTGATCTGCTACATTATCTTGTTGTGCATTGTCCATGCTATTGTTAAAAAGAATAAACATATTAATAAATACTATCCTTAAGTGTAACAAACCCCGGTGTGAACCCGGACTAAACCATGGTCCTGTGTTAAAAAAATGTGAAAAGAAAGGGGTGTGGAGGGACTTGGGTCGTATACTTGAAAATTAATATAAAATAGTACTTTTTGTGTGTTTTTCTCAAATTATTTCAAAATATAAATATTGAATATTAAATCGCAGTATGCTGATCTATATGTAAAAAGATATTCAAGCAAGAGGTTATTGTCATAAGATAATTCACACTTGAGTTGTTATGTTGGTTCATGAAACTTATCCTAACCATGTGTGAAAATCTTCGCTTGAATTGTGCCCATTGGGGGTCTTGGTATCTAATTCCAAGATATATTGCATTTCAAGCTTTCTTAATTTGGCTTCTCTGTTCCCCCCTCGTCTGGACGCTGGTATAGAATCAATCAAAAAGTAGGAAAAATGTTTCAAATCACTGGCATGCGTTTTTTCAATATATATATATATATATATATATATATATATATCTATATATATATATATATGTGTATATATATCACAAACACGCTGTTACCTTGTAGAATCACAGCAGCCGCGAACACCAGAAGGCTTTTAAAGCAGATGTTTATTCAGCAGAAATTAACAACTCAATGCGTTTCGGCCCAAGTCCCTTGTTCACGAGTTCTGTGGCTTAGCCTCCATTACATTTAAATAAACATGTGACTATAATCATCAAGAGCGTGAAAACAGACTTACATGAGATGAGGAGTTAACTCACTCCTTCCTCCACAAACTGTGATTGCATGTTACTTTCATAATGAATTTTACCTTTTACAAAGAGAAACATAGCTATGTGTCAATTGTTAACAACTGACACATAGATATGGAGGCTAAGCCACAGCACTCGTGAACAAGGGACTTGGTACCGAAACGTGTTGAGTTGTTAATTTCGGCTGAATAAACAACTGCTTTAAAAGCCTTCTGGTGTCCGCGGCTGCTGTGATTCTATGAGGTAACAGCATGTGTGTGGTGTTAGGAGGCACGCCCCCTCGCCACGGACCGCAGTTGTGAGAGGAAGGGGAAAGGCGTTTTCAGTGCTTATGCACTGAGCTGCAGTTTTGGATATATATATATATATATATATATATATATATATATATATATATATATATATATATATATATATATATATATATATATATTACCTACTGGCAGTCGCCAGTAGGTAGTTATAGTTAGGACCACGTTTCCATAGGAAATCCGCAACATTCTATTTTGAATAACTTTGGCGCCAGTTGACGAATCCTCGCAAATTTTTCAAAATAGGTGGGGCGCTACGCTCCGCTCCTACCCTGAAAGTCTCGGGGGGATTCGTCAAGCGGGGGCTGAGATAAAAGGGGGGTCCCAAAACGCGTTTTTCCCATGCATTTTTCCATAGGACCTTTAGACAGGGCTACAGCCCGAACGGCTGAACAGAATTACTAGAAATTTGGCAGAGAGGTAGTCCTCAGGTCAAGGAAGTGCCTTTTGTAGGTTTGGTGTAAATCTGTTCAGTAGATTCTGAGAAAATAGCCTTTAAATCAATATATATATCTGAGCCAGCTTACGGTGCGCTTACGGTACGCTTACCGTACGCGTACGGTGGCGTGCACGAGCGCGATTATGATTGGCTCTTAGATCTTAGTAAACATTCGAATTGGCCGAAACCAGGAAGCGGCGGCCGCCATTTTCTCTCTCGCACTGAGAGAGATGATTAACAAACAAAGCACAGAAACATGTAAAGGGGCTGTTTTGACAGCTCCCACACACATAGCCATGTACAGGGAGTCCCCAAAGATCCCCCAAGGCCAAAAACGGAATTTTTCTTTTTTCGCTAATTTCGCCGATTACGCTTACCGTACGCGTACGGTAAAAAAATATTTAAAAAAATAAAATATCCACACTAACCCCACCCCGTGTGCAATTGGTGACTGAAGGTCACCAATTGTGCATGGATTATCACAGAAGTAAAAAACGAAAAGATTAAAAAAAAAAATATAAAAAAAAAAAATTATCCACACTCTCTCCACCCCGTGTGCAAATGGTGCCCGAAGGGCACCATTTGTGCATGGCTTATAACTACTGCGAAAAATTAAAATATTACCTTTAAAAACGAAGTGCATCATATGTCCTCCATGTGCGCACGGTGCGCGAAGCGCATCGTGCGTACATGGCCCATCTAGCGAAACGTGGGCACGCGGTGCGCATAGCGCACCGCGTGCCCACCGTGCGTGCACGGCACTAACTGCGTAAAGTGGGCGCGCGGTGCGCGAAGCGCACGGCGTGCTCACCGTGCGCGCACGGAACAAACTGCGTTAAGTGGGCGCGCACGCCACGAATGGCGTAAAGTAACTTAGCATTTAAAAAACCGTACAAATTCACTGAAAAAACCATAGGTTTCACACACTTTATAGTTAGGAATTAGCATTTAAAAAACCTTGCAAATTCACTGAAAAAACCATAGGTTTCACACATGTTATAGTTAGCGGAAATTTTACTGATAAAAAACCAATGAAATTCCCCCGTTATAGTTAGTGCAGGCAACTATAACTCACGCGACCGCAATCTTCTGCTGATGACATATGTGTCTTTATGAAAAGAAAATATTTGTAATATATGTATAGCTAAAAATGTATGGAAGAAGACATGGGTAAATAAGTGTCTAAATACAGTATTAGCATCAGCAGAGGATTGCGGTCGCGTGAGTTATAGTTGCCTGCACTAACTATAACGGGGGAATTTCATTGGTTTTTTATCAGTAAAATTTCCGCTAACTATAACATGTGTGAAACCTATGGTTTTTTCAGTGAATATATATATATATATATATCACTGAAAAAACCATAGGTTTCAGGGGTGTTATAGTTAGCTGGACTTTTCACTTGTACAAAACCGTTGAAATTCCCCCGTTATAGTTAGTTCAGCTAACTATAACTCGCGCGCCCGCAATGCACTGCTGATGACGTCACATATTACATCACTCATGACATGGTCAGTGACATCACTCATGACATCACTCATGACATCTCAAATGACATCACTGATGACATCATCCAGTGAATGTGTGTTTTTCTGAAAATTAAATATGTTTTATATATGTATATCTCAAGGTCGATGGAAGAATAAATGGGTATATAAGTGTCTAAATGGATGATTTGTTTTTGAAAAATTGATTGTGTAACTGACTGATTAAGTGTATCATAGTGAATACACGGCTTAGTGAGTAATGTTTAAATATGTAAATATCTGTATCAGTCTCTCACTTTGTGTATAAGTGGCTGCATGGGTTGGTGAGTAGCTACATGGGTGTCTGTATAGGTTATTAGTTGGTTTTTTGAGTATCAGTCTGAATGTCTGCATGGTTCGGTGGGGGTATTACGTAGTGCATAGGTGCATGAATGAGTGACTCACTCTTTGTATGTGTTGAAGACAGCATGTGTGCAGGACTGTATGGGTGGATGAGTGTGTGTATGGGTGTGCTAGTGAGTGAATGACTGTCTCAATAGTGTCTTTATGAGTAACTACATATGTTTTAAACTAGTATATGTGACTATTGGTGTATATAAGTGAGTATATGTGAGAGTGAGAGATTGAAAAAGTTCCTCTATGAATAAGTATGTGCTTCTATAAGTGATTGTTTAAAAGACTAAGTATGTGTAAGTTTCCGTAGAAGTAAGTGTGGTGGTGTGTGTATAACTGTATATGCAAGTAAATATATGTTTGATTCTTTATTAGCATGAGTGACTATGTGTGTGAGTAACTCTATGGATGAGTGGCATTGTGTAACAGGATGTATAGGTGTATGAGTACATATGATAAGTGAGTACATGTATGAGTGACTGTATAGGACTGTTGGTGAATGAGTGGATGTGTATGTGGATCTTAGAATTACTGAAGAGGTTGTTGTAACTGGTATTGGTATGTCCATTGTTTTGAAAAGTTTAGTCTCTATTTTTGAATGTGTGTATCAAAGGTTATATTAGGGTGAGAGGAGGTCTGCCACTCTATCACAAGGATGATGTCATCAGTGATGTCATCAGTGATGTCATTTGAGATGTCATGAGTGATGTCATGAGTGATGTCACTGACCATGTCATGAGTGATGTAATATGTGACGTCATCAGCAGTGCATTGCGGGCGCGTGAGTTATAGTTAGCTGAACTAACTATAATGGGGGAATTTCAATGGTTTTGTACAAGTGAAAAGTCCAGCTAACTATAACACCCCTGAAACCTATGGTTTTTTCAGTGAATTTCTGAGGTTTTTTAAATGCTAATTCCTAACTATAACGTGCCTGAAACCTATGGTTTTTTCTGTGAATTTCAAAGGTTTTTTAAATGCTAATATCTAACTATGCCTACAGAGATAGGACATGTGAAGAAAGAAGAAAAAATGCACAGAAAGAAAAAAAAGAAGTGCAGAAAGAAGCAACAGAAGTCCTCAAAGACGAAGAAAAGTGCAGGAAGAAGGATAACGTGCAGAAGGAACAAAAAGAAGAGCAGAAAGAAGCCTTGTTGCAAAATCATCCTGTACCCTCAACTTTTTCAGACGGATACTGGTGGTAACTGAGTCTGACTAACCAGTCCTAGAGCCAGTGCTATGTTAAAAGACACTTAGAATACAGTGAAAACACCTACATACACTAGGGAACATTATGCGTTGGGGTCCCCCTGTGATTAGCATGACCTCCTCTGTAATAGTATATAATAGGGCAGGGGGATTAAAGCTACCTCTTAAAACAGGCCACAGGGCATTTTTGCACACGTTAACTCAGGCCCCGTCCCCTCCCTTCACCACTGTGTAAACACGCCCTGTGTCCGTTTTTAGTTGGGAAATTAAGTTCATTTGAATCCTGAGGGTCCCTAGGGTCCAACTAGCCCACTAGGTACCTCCAGTAAGTGCCACAGAGTTGCGTTGCAGTGAGGTGTAAAAAGTGGCACGGCCTGGACCACCTCTCTGCAATGCAGCTCAGTGGCGCTTACTGGAAGCACTTGGTGGGCTAGTTAGCCCCCAGGGGCCCTCAGTATTGAAGGAAAATTATATCCCCAATTTAAAACGTGCCATAGTGCGTGTTTGCACACGTCACCTCAGGCCCCGTCCCCTCCCTTCACCACTGTGTAAACACGCCCTGTGGCTGTTCTAAGTTGAGAGATTAAGTCCCCTTGAATCCTAAGGGTCCCTAGGGTCAAACTAGACCACTAGGTACCTCCAGTAAGCGCCACAGAGCTGCGTTGCAGAGAGGTGTAAAAAGGGGCTTGGCATCAGAACACCTGTCTGCAGCGCAGCTCTCTGGCGCATACTGGAGATGCCTGTTGGGCTAGTTGGCCCTCAGGGACCCTCAGTATTGAAGAGGAATTAATTCCCCAACTTACAACTCACCAGGGGGCGCGTTTGCAGAGTGCTGCAAGTAGGGGGTGTGGCCTCCGGCACGATGCCTGTCTTTTATTTATTTTAATTTTTTAAGAAGGGGGGCTGTGTGGTTCCCCTTCTTATTCTAATTTATTGGCCCTGATGACCCCATCCCCCAGGGCCTGTCTCCTAATTATATTTTCTTGACCCCAATCCCCAGGGCCGGCCACTGTTTTTTATTATTTTTAAAAAATATATATTTATAGACACACCTAGGACATGCTGGACAAACCGTACGTACCTATCACCATGACGATTTGCGTGATATTCATTAAAAGGCGAATATGCATACAATGAATCCACGTGGAATGTATTTACACCACTAGTGAAGCTCTGACATGTCTGATGCCCTACCGTGCCTAATCCCGGTAGACACCCTTGTCGTTTATTTATACAAACATGGGTAGCTATTGACGGGCACATTTAATACACATGCACACCAAGCCATTCAAAGGGGATTCGACAAAAATTCGACCAAAACTATGCAAGAAACCCCCCTCACGGTTAATAAAACACACATCCACTGCCGGATGTGTAATACTTTTTATTTTACTCTCTGGAAAGGGGAGAACATCACTTGAGAGTCACAGCGCGCTCCTGGCAGAGCCCAATGCTGTGTTACACCCACCATTGCCTGCTGAGTGCCACACACCTCTGTGTTGTATTCCACTAGCTAGTGCATATGCTATGACACTCTCTAGCCCATGTGCACTGTAACACCACCCCGTGAATATGTCATGCCACACTTGTCTACGCACGGGTTATATTGCCCCATCTAACGTGCCTTCCTCGATGCCTATGTTATAACGCACAGTGCTATGCCATACATATTACAATCTGGGATCCATATCTTTGTCACAGTGCATACGCAATGTTACACTCCCCAGCACATATTTTATATTACAACTTTAGAGACTAGTTAGGTTACACAACACTGCCCTGTGCATATTACACTCCAAGGCGCATATCGCATAGCACGCGCTAGTGCCTGTGCTATCTCGCGCTCTCCAATGAATCTGTCATTGCGCACAATGTATTGCATATTATATTTCACGCCCGGTTCATCTTATATCACACTTTTTGGTGCATAGTTTATACCATACACTATATCTAGTTTTCATTTTCAATCGTTGTCTCAGGACTATGTTCTATATAACACTGTGTTCACCTACCCTTTTCACGGGCATTACATTTTGCGAAAGGGGGTGGAGGGTCAGGGGGTGTTTCTGCCAAGTGAGACCGGAGTCACAGTCACAAACGTCCTCTTCTTCCTGAATAAAAGTGAGATTATGCTGCATACTTGTTCATATTTTAAGTAGTTCGCACAGACACACGTTTTAAAAACAATAAAGTTCCTAATACCCGCCTTCTCTGAACAGTTAGCTTGCTGCCCCATCCCCCTCCTCCCTATCCTCTGTTGTGTGAATCCATGGACTAGCCTCCTCCCTCCTGCCATGCATGGTCTGATGTGCTGCCACTGCCCTCAATTTAGTATGATGTACCAGTCCACTCCTCCTGCCCTCCATTGCCCAATTATATGCCCCATCATTGACCTCCTGCTTAAACTCTGTGCTTAGCTTGCTGCCCCTATTCTCCTTCCCCCTGCCCTCCGATGTCTTTGTGCATGCCCCTGCGCCATCCTTTTTGCCCACCATGTTCCATGGACCTGCCACTCCTATCTACTCTGAGTGTTCTGTTGAGCTGCCACTCCCCTCCCACCTGCCTAGCATTGTCAGATGACTGTAACCTGTCCCTGCCACCTCCACCCTGCCTGTCCACATGCCATGCCCCTATCCTCTTCCTCCTGTCCTACATGGTCCATTGTACTGCCACACCCTTCTGCCCTCCCTGGTCTGTTGTGCTGCAACTGCTCCTCCTGCCTGCCCCGTGCGGTCTGTTGTGAGGCCCCTTCCCCTGAACTTTCTTGTCTGTGCACAGGTCCTGACCCTCCCTTCTATCCTCCATCGTCCTTTGTGCATGCCCCTGCACCCTCCTTCTTGCCCTTCATAGCCATTGTGCTGCCACTAACCCTCCCACTTGCCATGCATGGTCTACTGTGCTGCCATGGCCCCTCCCACCTTCCCTGTGTGGTCAGTTAGCTGCCCCTGAACCCCTCCCACCTTCCTTCCATGGTCTGTGTGTATGCCATCACAGTCTCACTGTTGCTCTTCATGGTGTGTCTTGCTTCTAGTGCCCATCCTGCCTGACCTCCATGGCTATCTTGCTGCTCCTGCCCTGCCCCCTTGCCCCCAGCCCTCTGTTTACATGTGCAGACCCCTACTCCCTCCCTCCTGGCTTGTCTGTTCCATTGTAATGCCCCTGATCCGTCCCTCCTGCCCTTTATGGTCTGTTATGCTGCAGCTTTCTCTCCTGTCTGTCCATTATGGTCAGCTAGCTACCATTGCCTCTTGCCCCTCTGTTCTCTGTTGTCCATGTGCATGGTCCTGTCCCGTCCCTCTTACTTTCTATGGATTGTTGTGCTGCACTCCCGTCCCGCATGCCCTGTGTGGTGTATTGTGCTGCTGCAAACCCTGATGTCTGCCCTGCAGGGTCAGTTTGGTGCACCTCTCCATGTCCCTCCTGTCCTCTGTTATCCAAGTCCATGTCCCTACCCCATTTCCTTCCATGATCCAATGTACCATACTTGCGAACATTTTGAACTTTATAAGAGAGAGATTTTGAAAAAAAACTGGGGTATTGATTTTCCCCTTTGAGTTACATTGAAAAGAGGAGATTGTAGACAGGAGACAGATCAAATAAAGCCCATTTGAGCTTAAAAAAATTGGACGTTTCCTGGCTGAATCGGGTCTGTTGGCATGTATGGTTGTTCTACCATTGCCTCTTCGTTCTGCCCACAATGGTCTATTACATTGCCACAGCCTCTCTTGCAAGTCCTGTATTGTTGGTTTGTTGCCCCTGACCCCCTTTCCACTGCCCTCCATAGTCTGTTGTGCTGCCACAGCCCTTCCTGCCTGCTCAGTGTGGTAAAATTGTTGCCTTTGCACCCTCCTACCTGCCTTCAATTTTCAGAGTCCGTGCCCCTGGCCTCTGCCTCTCAACAGTATCCTAATGAACAACTAGATTGCTAACATTCTATATTTATTACAAAAGTGTGGAACGCCTGACGTCATCTTGATGTAATGAAAACTGTAATACCTAGAGCATTTCCTTTAGAAATTACATATATGAGAGGGTCATATTGGCATCAAAATTATGGTTAGTGCTCTAAAAGACTAAAATAAGAACATATTTTCTGAGTTTTCAAATAGCGACAAAGCACTTTTAAATTATTTGTTACCTTTATGTTTTTTTATCCAGTTGACCACTTGATTAAATGTTGCACTTAGGGGAGAGGATGTGGCGTTACTTCCAGAACTGCAGACTTTGCAACTGGGGAACCAGGTTGGAGTTTCTGCTTCAGCTCGACATTCTGTGATTCTGGTCAAATCACTTAGTCTCCCCATGTCTACAACCAAAATGAATTTGTTCTTGTGTGATGTAACCAATGCTCATGTAAAGCACTCCAATACCTGACAAGTCTGCACTATATAACACTGCAAAAACACAACATAATAAGTGTTTTGCACACTTCTGTCATTGGGCTATATTTGGGCTACATCTGGGTGATTTTGGGCTACATTTGGGCTCTTTTGTCTCCGGTGGCCATCTTGGGAGATTTATTTGTTATGAAGATTCCTAATTTCCTCATGTACTGCAGTCTCCTCAGTAGGAAATGCTTTCAGTTTTTTACTTGGATTCCATCATGAAGGTATTCAGATATGTCACACATTTGTCATAAATTCTGAATGTTAGCACTCTAGTTGCTCATTAGATCACTGTAGTAAAACTACTGTTCACCATGGAAGTCTGCTCCTGGTATTAAAAGTGCATGTTTCAGTCTGCATGTCAGAATTTTTTAATGAAATAGAAGAGGATTTGAGAAGTCACTCAAAATGTGCCCTCATTTTCTTTCTTCAGCATTAATCATAATTTCTGTGGCAAAATGAACCCCCTCATTGTGTTTCTTTTTAAATTAAATGTTTTAAGTGTTACCAGTTTATTCCAATCAAGATGGATTCAGGTGTGCCATACTTTTGTCATAATGAAGACAGTAAGCGCTCTAGTTGTTTTTAAGAACACTCTGGGACATTCTGTCATTGGGCTATACTTGGGCTACATCTGGGTGATATTTGGGCTACATTAGGGCTCTTTTGTCTCTGGTGGCCATCTTGGGAGACTTATTTGTTATGAAGTTTCCTAATTTCTCATTTACTGCAGTCTCCTCAGTAGGAAATACTTTCAGTTTTTTTACTTTGATTCCATAAAGAAGGCATTCAGATGTGTCACACATTTGCCATAAATTCAGAATGTTAGCACTCTTTTTGCTCATTAGATCACTGTAGTAAAGCCAGGGAAAACTGCTGCTGGTATTGAAAGTGCATGTTTCAGTCTGCATGTCAGAATTTTTTAATGAAATAGAAGAGGATTTGAGAAGTCACTCAAAATGTGCCCTAATTTTTCTTTCTGCAGCACTAATCATACGTTTTATGGAAAAATTAACCCCCTCATTTTGTTCCTTTTTAAATTAAATGTTTTAAGAGTTACCACTTTAATCCAAGCAAGATGGCTTCAGGTGTGCCATACGTTTATCATAAGTAGGACTGTTAGCGCTCTAGTTGTTCTTTGGAACACTCTGGGAAGCTGCAGTAGAACACAAAGGAATCAACTGACAGTCTCTGCCCTTGTTGGATGTACATGTTTTACTGAGAATGTCAGACTTCATTCTCACATGACTGAGAAAGATAATGTGAATTTACAGAAAATAAGCTCTCAGTTTAGCTTATAGATCACCTTCCAAACCTCTGTGGGAGAAGCATGAGAAAATATTTTTCTCTCAATCATGATATCCCAGCAGAAGGCTTTTTCACATGGTGAAATCACCTTAAAACATACCACAATTCCTAAAATGAGAATGGTACCATCATCAAATGATTTATAATGTAACTAAAGTCTTAAAACCTTCTATTAACTGCAATGCTTTTTAATGAGGTGCTATCATGTATATTGGTCCCAAGATGGCTGCCAACACTTCTTGGATGAAGTGCTGACAGCCAATCAGATCTCAGGATGAGATGTGTGGTTAGGCTCCGCCCACATATGTATATGATTTTACTTTTGATTTTCTCTGGAACTACTGAACAGATTGACATCAGACCTGCAAAAGGCACATCCCTGACCTGAGGACTACCTCTCTGCCAAATTTCAAGTAATTCTGTTCAGCCGTTCGGGCTGTACCTTGGACTAAAGGTCCCTATGGAAAATTGCATGGGGAAAACGCGTTTTGGGACCCCCCTTTTTTCTCAGCCCCTGCTTGACGCATCCCCCCGAGACTTTCAGGGTAGGAGCGGAGCGGATCGCCCCACCTATTTTGAAAATTTCGCGGGGATTCGTCAACCGGCACCAAAGTTATTCCAAATAGAATGTTGCAGATTTCCTATGGAAACACGGTCCTAACTATAACTATCTACTGGCGACCGCCAGTAGATAATATATATATATATATATATGTATATATATATATATATATATATATTTTTTTTTTATCTAAGTAGCTTTTTCCAGAAATCTCAAAATCAGCAAAGCGGCTCACCAAATGACAACATAATTCCTTTATTGTGTATACAAACGACGCGTTTCGGTGACGCCTTTTTCAAGTTGATGACCTGCGCCCTATTCCCCTTAGAAATACAGGTCACGGTTAATAAACAGGGAAAAAATATTGTGTTCAAATACGCTTTGGTTCAAAACAATTCATACATTCATTAAATTTCATTGGACCTTGAATTAATATACCACAGGTGTTTGCGCCAACATTAAACCTGTCCATAAATCAAATTTCTGAATTTACAATTTCAGACATTTTGGATAGAGAAATTCATCCGTGGTCATAAAACATTTTGAACATAAACGGTAATGTCGCCACGCTATTTCTCAGTCATATGCTGTTTAAGCAAACACTTTCACCAATCAATCCATAGTCATAATGATCATTCAGGTTAGGGCATCAAAGGCAAATATATGCATATAAACATATGTACTGTGTGGATCGGTAATGTACCGTCTACGTTGCTGGTAGTAGCATATGTAATTTGGGCAAGACTTTATCATATATAAATAAAGAGCACCCTATAACCATTCAATAATGAAAACATGTAGACTATGAAATTCATATCCTAGGTAATGTACCTTCATGTCCAACAGTGATATACATAATTCAATCATAGTAGTGTAAGCATTACCGCAGTATAGTTGATTCAAACTAGTTTTTTTTTGTTGGGCTAACAGTGTTTAGTGACACATTGCGAGAGTAAATGAAAAGGTGAATGAATAACTACTATATACATGTGTGTTAGAAGCAATAGAAGGCTTATGGATCAATCATCCCCTCGACAGCCGTCATGGGTAAAGTCACATAGCCATATGTGATATCGGAACCTCTACTATCGTAGATTCCCATCCAGTGAGTCAAGAATCATACCTGCATTATATATATATATATATATATATATATTCACAGAAAAAACCATAGGTTTCAGGCACGTTATAGTTAGGAATTAGCATTTAAAAAACCTCAGAAATTCACTGAAAAAACCATAGGTTTCAGGGGTGTTATAGTTAGCTGGACTTTTCACTTGTACAAAACCATTGAAATCCCCCCGTTATAGTTAGTTCAGCTAACTATAACTCGCGCGCCCGCAATGCACTGCTGATGACGTCACATATTACATCACTCATGACATGGTCAGTGACATCACTCATGACATCACTGATGACATCTCAAATGACATCACTGATGACATCACTTAAGACATCATCCAGTGAATGTGTGTTTTTCTGAAAATTAAATATGTTTTATATATGTATATCTCAAGGTCGATGGAAGAATAAATGGGTATATAAGTGTCTAAATGGATGATTTGTTTTTGAAAAATTGATTGTGTAACTGACTGATTAAGTGTATCATAGTGAATACATGGCTTAGTGAGTAATGTTTAAATATGTAAATATCTGTATCAGTCTCTCACTTTTTGTATAAGTGGCTGCATGGGTTGGTAAGTAGCTACATGGGTGTCTATATAGGTTATTAGTTGTTTTTTTGAGTATCAGTCTGAGTGTCTGCATGGTTCGGTGGGGGGTATTACGTAGTGCATAGGTGCATGAATGAGTGACTCACTGTTTGTATGGGTTGAACACAGCATGTGTGCAGGACTGTATGGGTGGATGAGTGTGTGTATGGGTGTGTTAGTGAGTGAATGACTGTCTCAATAGTGTCTTTATGAGTAACTACATATGTTTTAAACTAGTATATGTGACTATTGGTGTATATATGTGAGTATATGTGAGAGTGAGAGATTGAAAGAGTTCCTGTATGAATAAGTATGTGTTTCTTTAAGTGATTGTTTAAAAGACTAAGTATGTGTAAGTTTCCGTAGAAGTAAGTATGGTGGTGTGTGTATAACTGTATATGCAAGTAAATGTATGTTTGATTCTTTATTAGCATGAGTGACTATGTGTGTGAGTAACTCTATGGATGAGTGGCATTGTGTAACAGGAGGTATAGGTGTATGAGTACATATGATGAGTGAGTACATGTATGAGTGACTGTATAGGACTGTTGGTGAATGAGTGGATGTGTATGTGGATCTTAGAATTACTGAAGAGGTTGTTGTAACTGGTATTGGTATGTCCATTGTTTTGAAAATTTTAGTCTCTACTTTTGAATGTGTGTATCAAAGGTTATATTAGGGTGAGAGGAGGTCTGCCACTCTATCACAAGGATGATGTCATCAGTGATGTCATTTGAGATGTCATCAGTGATGTCATGAGTGATGTCACTGACCATGTCATGAGTGATGTAATATGTGACGTCATCAGCAGTGCATTGCGGGCGCGCGAGTTATAGTTAGCTGAACTAACTATAACGGGGGAATTTCAATGGTTTTGTACAAGTGAAAAGTCCAGCTAACTATAACACCCCTGAAACCTATGGTTTTTTCAGTGAATTTCTGAGGTTTTTTAAATGCTAATTCCTAACTATAACGTGCCTGAAACCTATGGTTTTTTCTGTGAATTTCAAAGGTTTTTTAAATGCTAATTTCTAACTATGCCTACAGAGATAGGACATGTGAAGAAAGAAGAAAAAATGCACAGAAAGAAACAAAAGAAGTGCAGAAAGAAGCAACAGAAGTCCTCAAATACGAAGATAAGTGCAGGAAGAAGGATAACGTGCAGAAAGAACAAAAAGAAGAGCAGAAAGACGCCTTGTTGCAAAATCATCCTGTACCCTCAACTTTTTCAGACGGATACTGGTGGTAACTGAGTCTGACTAACCAGTCCTAGAGCCAGTGCTATGTTAAAAGACACTTAGAATACAGTGAAAACACCTACATACACTAGGGAACATTATGCGTTGGGGTCCCCCTGTGATTAGCATGACCTCCTCTGTAAGCCCCTAGTATATAATAGGGCATGGGGATTAAAACTACCTCTTAAAACAGGCCACAGGGCGTTTTTGCACACGTTAACTCAGGCCCCGTCCCCTCCATTCACCACTGTGTAAACACGCCCTGTGTCCATTTTTAGTTGGGAGATTAAGTTCATTTGAATCCTGAGGGTCCCTAGGGTCCAACTAGCCCACTAGGTACCTCCAGTAAGTGCCACAGAGCTGCGTTGCAGAGAGGTGTAAAAAGTGGCACGGCCTCGACCACCTCTCTGCAATGCAGCTCAGTGGCGCTTACTGGAAGCACTTGGTGGGCTAGTTAGCCCCCAGGGGCCCTCAGTATTGAAGGGAAATTATATCCCCAATTTAAAACGTGCCATAGTGCGTGTTTGCACACGTCACCTCAGGCCCTGTCCCCTCCCTTCACCACTGTGTAAACGCGCCCTGTGGCTGTTCTAAGTTGAGAGATTAAGTCCCCTTGAATCCTAAGGGTCTCTAGGGTCAAACTAGACCACTAGGTACATCCAGTAAGCGCCACAGAGCTGCGTTGCAGAGAGGTGTAAAAAGGGGCTTGGCCTCAGAACACCTGGCTGCAGCGCAGCTCCCTGGCGCATACTGGAGATGCCTGTTGGGGGCGTGTTTGCAGAGTGCTGCACGGAGGGGGCATGGCCTCCGGCACGATGCCAGTCTTTTATTTATTTTAGTTTCTTAAGAAGGGGGGCTGTTTGGTTCCCCTTCTTATTCTAATTTATTGGCCCTGATGACCCCATCCCCCAGGGCCAGTCTCCTAATTATATTTTTTTGACCCCAATCCCCAGGGCCGGCCACTGTTTTTTATTATTTTTAAAAAATATATATTTATAGACACACCTAGGACATGCTGGACAAACCGTACGTACCTATCACCATGACGATTTGCGTGATATTCATTAAAAGGCGACTATGCATGCAATGAATCCACGTGGAATGTATTTACACCACTAGTGAAGCTCTGACATGTCTGATGCCCTACCGTGCCTAATCCTGGTAGACACCCTTGTCGTTTATTTATACAAACATGGGTAGCTATTGACGGGCACATTTAATACACATGCACACCAAGCCATTCAAAGGGGATTCGACAAAAATTCGACCAAAACTATGCAAGAAACCCCCCTCACGGTTAATAAAACACACATCCACTGCCGGATGTGTAATACTTTTTATTTTACTCTCTGGAAAGGGGACGAACATCACTTGAGAGTCACAGCGTGCTCCTGACAGAGCCCAATGCTGTGTTACACCCACCATTGTCTGCCGAGTGCCACACACCTCTGTGTTGTATTCCACTAGCTAGTGCATATGCTATGACACTCTCTAGCCCATGTGCACTGTAACACCACCCCGTGAATATGTCATGCCACACTTGTCTTTGCACGGGTTATATTGCCCCATCTAACGTGCCTTTCTCGATGCCTATGTTATAACGCACAGTGCTATGCCATACATATTACAATCTGGGATCCATATCTTTGTCACAGTGCATATGCAACGTTACACTCCCCAGCACATATTTTATATTACAACTTTAGAGACTAGTTAGGTTACACAACACTGCCCTGTGCATATTACACTCCAAGGCGCATATCGCATAGCACACGCTAGTGCCTGTGCTATCTCGCGCTCTCCAATGAATCTGTCATTGCGCACAATGTATTGCATATTATATTTCACGCCCGGTTCATCTTATATCACACTTTTTGGTGCATAGTTTATACCATACACTATATCTAGTTTTCATTTTCAATCGTGCTCTCAGGACTATGTTCTATATAACACTGTGTTCACCTACCCTTTTCACGGGCATTACATTTTGCGATAGGGGGTGGAGGGTCAGGGGGTGTTTCTGCCAAGTGAGCCTGGAGTCACAGTCACAAACGTCCTCTTCTTCCTGAATAAATGTGAGATTATGCTGCATACTTGTTCATATTTTAAGTAGTTCAAAACAATAAAGTTCCTAATACCCGCCTTCTCTGAACAGTTAGCTTGCTGCCCCATCCCCTTCCTCCCTATCCTCTGTTGTGTGAATCCATGGACTAGCCTACTCCCTCCTGCCATGCATGGTCTGATGTGCTGCCACTGCCCTCAATTTAGTATGATGTACCAGTCCACTCCTCCTGCCCTCCATTGCCCAATTCTATGCCCCATCATTGACCTCCTGCTTAAACTCTGTGCTTAGCTTGCTGCCCCTATTCTCCTTCCCCCTGCCCTCCGATGTCTTTGTGCATGCCCCTGCTCCATCCTTTTTGCCCACCATGTCCCATGGACCTGCCACTCCTATCTACTCTGAGTGTTCTGTTGAGCTGCCACTCCCCTCCCACCTGCCTAGCATTGTCAGATGACTGTAACCTGTCCCTGCCACCTCCACCCTGCCTGTCCACATGCCATGCCCCTATCCTCTTCCTCCTGTCCTACATGGTCCATTGTACTGCCACACCCTTCTGCCCTCCCTGGTCTGTTGTGCTGCAACTGCTCCTCCTGCCTGCCCCGTGTGGTCTGTTGTGAGGTCCCTTCCCCTGAACTTTCTTGTCTGTGCACAGGTCCTGACCCTCCCTTCTATCCTCCATCGTCCTTTGTGCATGCCCCTCCACCCTCCTTCTTGCCCATCATAGCCATTGTGCTGCCACTAACCCTCCCACTTGCCATGCATGGTCTTCTGTGCTGCCATGGACCCTCCCACCTTCCCTGTGTGGTCAGTTAGCTGCCCCTGACCCCCTCCCACCTTCCCTCCATGGTCTGTGTGTATGCCATCACAGTCTCACTGTTGCTCTTCATGGTGTGTCTTGCTTCTAGTGCCCATCCTGCCTGACCTCCATGGCTATCTTGCTGCTCCTGCCCTGCCCCCTTGCCCCCAGCCCTACTCCCTCCCTCCTGGCTTGTCTGTTCCATTGTAATGCCCCTGATCCGTCCCTCCTGCCCTTTATGGTCTGTTATGCTGCAGCTTTCTCTCCTGTCTGTCCATTATGGTCAGCTAGCTACCATTGCCTCTTGCCCCTGTTGTCCATGTGCATGGTCCTGTCCCCTCCCTCTTGCTTTCTATGGATTGTTGTGCTGCACTCCCGTCCTGCATGCCCTGTGTGGTGTATTGTGCTGCTGCAAACCCTGATGCCTGCCCTGCAGGGTCAGTTTGGTGCACCTCTCCATGTCCCTCCTGTCCTCTGTTATCCAAGTCCATGTCCCTATCCCATTTCCTTCCATGATCCAATGTACCATACTTGCGAACATTTTGAACTTGGTAAGAGGGAGATTTTGAAAAAAAACTGGGGTATTGATTTTCCCCTTTGAGTTACATTGAAAAAGAGGATATTGTAGACAGGAGACAGATCAAATAAAGCCCATTTGAGCTTAAAAACATTGGACGTTTCCTGGCTGAATCGGGTCTGTTGGCATGTATGGTTGTACTACCATTGCCTCTTCCTTCTGCCCACAATGGTCTATTACATTGCCACAGCCTTGAAGGAGGGTAGATTTTGTATCACAGGGGGCCCCTGGCCCGTTCTGTCCACACCTGAAGTATGAGACCCTTGTCCTTGCCCTGCCAGCTGCATTTGTAGGCCGTATTAAATTGACCAGCGGGTCCTGTGTTGCTATATAATTATCCTGAGACATCCTTACCACTCAGCCAGCATAAAACCCCTGTGTAGGCCCTTCTGTTCAATATGTAGGCCTCTTTGTTAAATTGACCATAGCTCTGCAATTTTAGTGTATAGCAGTCTGAAGGCAGGTCTGCGAGGCCTTCTGATCCAAACTAGTAGCCCCCACCCTACCCGAGTGCTCCGTGCTCGGTATCAAAGTTCAACATCCCCCTGAAGCTGTCGACATACAGTAGGCTGCATCCTGGACTGGTACTTGCTTCCTGGGCAGGTTTCCCGCTTTTAAGGAAGTGGCAACCGCAGAGCGTCAAGTTAGGAGAACTGAGGAGATTTTATACATGAATATATTGAATTCCCGTACAATACCCATTATTTTCTGCTTGCTCTATGGAACTTACGATAAGCGATTGGCCTGAGAGACTGACCTTTTCACCCAGTCCATTGTCAGCATTAAGTGGGTAAATGACGAAATGTCTGGTAAAATCTGCAGACGAAGCTTTTGGGTAGCATACGTAGGTAGATGTAGCGTGCAAAGGAGCCCACAAAATGATATAAAAAGGGAGCACCCACAGATATCGACGGACTACCTCGCCGTCTGTATGTAGGTTAACAGGCAGTGCAGGTTTTCCCCAAGAGCTGGGAGCTCTTGTCTTCCTTTGCTTAAAATGTCTTGCTCTGCTTTGCTTGAAGTATCTTATTCTATTTTACCTATATGAAATGTCATGTTATGTTTAACCATTGTTCTCTTTACTTTTGCATTTAAAAGATTTTGTATTGTAATTGCAGGAATGCTTGCTCTAAGAGTAAACGTGAGTGTTCCTAGGTAACATTTTCCTTGGTGTAACTTGTTTCTCATGATGCATTTATAGATGTGTTTTCTCTCTCTCTCTGTCAGTATATTAATTGAGATACAGAGAATATTATGACAGCTGTATGATTATCTGGATTCTGTATTTTGTACTTTATGTCTCTATTCTGCGGTTTCTTTGAAGTTGCATCTTCTCATTAAACTGCCATTGTATTCTGCCTCCAATTCCATGTCTCATATGTCTGTTTTCTTCATTTTTGGAGCAAGCGTTCCTAGGCACCCCGGCTCAAATTAAGGTGCCCCTTTTGTCCCTGACTCACTCTCCTGCTCAGTTCTGTGGTGGCTCTCGGGGATCTGGGGACCGCCCCTAGCTTCCTTGACCCGTAATAGATCTTCCCTCCAACAGCCTCTCTTGCAAGTCCTGTATTGTTGGTTTGTTGCCCCTGCCCCCCTTTCCACTGCCCTCCATAGTCTGTTGTGCTTCCACGGCCCTTCCTGCCTGCTCAGTGTGGTTAAATTGTTGCCTTTGCACCCTCCTACCTGCCTTCAATTTTCAGAGTCCGTGCCCCTGGCCTCTGCCTCTCAACAGTATCCTAATGAACAACTAGATTGCTAACATTCTATATTTATTACAAAAGTGTGGAACGCCTGACATCATCTTGATGTAATCAAAACTGTAATACCTAGAGCATTTCCTTTAGAAATTACATATATGAGAGGGTCTTATTGGCATCAAAATTATGGTTAGTGCTCTAAAAGACTAAAATAAGGACATATTTTCTGAGTTTTCAAATAGCGACAAAGCACTTTTAAATTATTTGTTATCTTTATGTTTTTTTATCCAGTTGACCACTTGATTAAATGTTGCACTTAGGGGAGAGGATGTGGTGTTACTTCCAGAACTGCAGACTTTGCAACTGGGGAACCAGGTTGAAGTTTCTGCTTCAGCTCGACATTCTGTGATTCTGGTCAAATCACTTAGTCTCCCCATGTCTACAACCAAAATGAATTTGTTCTTGTGTGATGTAACCAATGCTCATGTAAAGCACTCCAATACCTGACAAGTCTGCACTATATAACACTGCAAAAACACAAAATAATAAGTGTTTTGCACACTTCTGTCATTGGGCTATATTTGGGCTACATCTGGGTGATTTTGGGCTACATTTGGGCTCTTTTGTCTCCGGTGGCCATCTTGGGAGATTTATTTGTTATGAAGTTTCCTAATTTCCTCATGTACTGCAGTCTCCTCAGTAGGAAATGCTTTCAGTTTTTTACTTTGATTCCATCATGAAGGTATCCAGATATGTCACACATTTGCCATAAATTCTGAATGTTAGCACTCTAGTTGCTCATTAGATCACTGTAGTAAAACTACTGCACCATGGAAGTCTGCTCCTGGTATTAAAAGTGCATGTTTCAGTCTGCATGTCAGAATGTTTTAATGAAATAGAAGAGGATTTGAGAAGTCACTCAAAATGTGCCCTCATTTTCTTTCTTCAGCATTAATCATAATTTCTATGGCAAAATGAACCTCCTCATTGTGTTCCTTTTTAAATTAAATGTTTTAAGTGTTACCAGTTTATTCCAATCAAGATGGCTTCAGGTGTGCCATACTTTTGTCATAATGAAGACAGTAAGCGCTCTAGTTGTTTTTAAGAACATTCTGGGACATTCTGTCATTGGGCTATACTTGGGCTACATCTGGGTGATATTTGGGCTACATTTGGGCTCTTTTGTCTCTGGTGGCCATCTTGGGAGACTTATTTGTTATGAAGTTTCCTAATTTCCTTATTTACTGCAGTCTCCTCAGTAGGAAATACTTTCAGTTTTTTACTTTGATTCCATCAAGAAGGCATTCAGATGTGTCACACATTTGCCATAAATTCAGAATGTTAGCACTCTTTTTGCTCATTAGATCACTGTAGTAAAGCTACTGCTCACCAGGGAAAACTGCTGCTGGTATTGAAAGTGCATGTTTCAGTCTGCATGTCAGAATGTTTTAATGAAATAGAAGAGGATTTGAGAAGTCACTCAAAATGTGCCCTAATTTTTCTTTCTGCAGCACTAATCATACTTTTTATGGAAAAATGAACCCCCTCATTTTGTTCCTTTTTAAATTAAATGTTTTAAGAGTTACCACTTTAATCCAAGCAAGATGGCTTCAGGTGTGCCATACTTTTATCATAAGTAGGACTGTTAGCGCTCTAGTAGTTCTTTGGAACACTCTGGGAAGCTGCAGTAGAACACAAAGGAATCAACTGACAGTCTCTGCCCTTGTTGGATGTATATGTTTTACTGAGAATGTCAGACTTCATTCTCACATGACTGAGAAAGATAATGTGAATTTACAGAAAATAAGCTCTCAGTTTAGCCTATAGATCACCTTCCAAACCTCTGTGGTAAAAGCATGAGAAAATATTTTTCTCTCAATCATGATATCCCAGCAGAAGGCTTTTTCACATGGTGAAATCACCTTAGAACATACCACAATTCCTAAAATGAGTATGGTACCATCAACAAATGATTTATAATGTAACTAAAGTCTTAAAACCTTCTATTAACTGCAATGCTTTTTAATGAGGTGCTATCATGTATATTGGTCCCAAGATGGCTGCCAACACTTCTTGGATGAAGTGCTGACAGCCAATCAGATCTCAGGATGAGATGTGTGGTTAGGTTCCGCCCACATATATATATGCTTTTAAATGCTATTTTCTCAGGAAATACTGAACAGATTTACACCAGACCTGCAAAAGGCACTTCCTTGACCTTATGGCTACCTCTCTGCCAAATTTCAAGTAATTCTGTTCAGCCGTTCGGGCTGTAGCTGTGTCTAAAGGTCCTATGGAAAAATGCATGGGGAAAACGCGTTTTGGGACCCCCCTTTTTTCTCAGCCCCTGCTTGACGAATCCCCCCGAGACTTTCAGGGTAGGAGCGGAGCGTAGCGCCCCACCTATTTTGAAAATTTCGCGAGGATTCGTCGACCGGCGCCAAAGTTATTCCAAATAGAATGTTGCGGATTTCCTATGGAAACAGGGTCCTAACTATAACTACCTACTGGCGACCGCCAGTAGGTAATATATATATATATATATATATATATATATATATATATATATATATATTCACTTAAAAAACCATAGGTTTCGCACATGTTATAGTTAGCTGGACATTTCACTCGTGAAAAACCATTGAAATTCCCCCGTTATAGTTAGTGCAGGCAACTATAACTCACGCTACCGCAATCCTCTACTGATGACGTCAGATATTACATCACTGTATTTAGACACTTATTTACCCATGTCTTCTTCCATTAATTTTTAGCTATACATATATTACAAATATTTTTTTTTCAGAAAGACACATATGTCATCAGTGATGTAATATCTGACGTCATCAGCAGAGGATTGCGTTCGCGTGAGACCGCCAGTAGATAATATATATATATATATATATATGTATTATCTACTGGCGGTCGCCAGTGGATAGTTATAGTTAGGACCGTGTTTCCATAGGAAATCCGCAACATTCTATTTGGAATAACTGGCGCCGGTTGACGAATCCTCGCGAAATTTTCAAAATAGGTGGGGCGCTCCGCTCCACTCCTACCCTGAAAGTCTCGGGGGGATTCGTCAAGCGGGGGCTGAGAAAAAATGGGGGTCCCAAAACGCGTTTTCCTCATGCAATTTTCCATAGGGACCTTTAGTCCAAGGTACAGCCCGAACGGCTGAACAGAATTACTTGAAATTTGGCAGAGAGGTAGTCCTCAGGTCAGAGAAGTGCCTTTTGCAGGTCTGGTGTCAATCTGCTCAGTAGTTCCTGAGAAAATCAAAAGTAAAATCATATATATATATGTGGGCGGAGCCTAATCACACATCTAATCCTGAGATCTGATTGGCTGTCAGCACTTCATCCAAGAAGTGTTGGCAGCCATCTTGGGACCAATATACATGATAGCACCTCATTAAAAAGCATTGCAGTTAATAGAAGGTTTTAAGACTTTAGTTACATTATAAATCATTTGATGATGGTACCATTCTCATTTTAGGAATTGTGGTATGTTTTAAGGTGATTTCACCATGTGAAAAAGCCTTCTGCTGGGATATCATGATTGAGAGAAAAATATTTTCTCATGCTTCTCCCACAGAGGTTTGGAAGGTGATCTATAAGCTAAACTGAGAGCTTATTTTCTGTAAATTCACATTATCTTTCTCAGTCATGTGAGAATGAAGTCTGACATTCTCAGTAAAACATGTACATCCAACAAGGGCAGAGACTGTCAGTTGATTCCTTTGTGTTCTACTGCAGCTTCCCAGAGTGTTCCAAAGAACAACTAGAGCGCTAACAGTCCTACTTATGATAAACGTATGGCACACCTGAAGCCATCTTGCTTGGATTAAAGTGGTAACTCTTAAAACATTTAATTAAAAAAGGAACAAAATGAGGGGGTTCATTTTTTCATAAAAAGTATGATTAGTGCTGCAGAAAGAAAAATTAGGGCACATTTTGAGTGACTTCTCAAATCCTCTTCTATTTCATTAAAAAATTCTGACATGCAGACTGAAACATGCACTTTCAATACCAGCAGCAGTTTTCCCTGGTGAGCAGTAGCTTTACTACAGTGATCTAATGAGCAAAAAGAGTGCTAACATTCTGAATTTATGGCAAATGTGTGACACATCTGAATGCCTTTGGAATCAAAGTGAAAAACTGAAAGTATTTCCTCCTGAGGAGACTGCAGTAAATGAGGAAATTAGGAAACTTCATAACAAATAAGTCTGCCAAGATGGCCACCAGAGACAAAAGAGCCCAAATGTAGCCCAAATATCACCCAGATGTAGCCCAAGTATAGCCCAATGACAGAATGTCCCAGAGTGTTCTTAAAAACAACTAGAGCGCTTACTGTCTTCATTATGACAACAGTATAGCACACCTGAAGCCATCTTGATTGGAATAAACTGGTAACACTTAAAACATTTAATTTAAAAAGGAACACAACGAGGGGGTTCATTTTGCCATAGAAAATATGATTAATGCTGAAGAAAGAAAATGAGGGCACATTTTGAGTGACTTCTCAAATCCTCTTCTATTTCATTAAAAAATTCTGACATGCAGACTGAAACATGCACTTTTAATTCCAGGAGCAGACTTCCATGGTGAACAGTAGTTTTACTACAGTGATCTAATGAGCAACTAGAGTGCTAACATTCAGAATTTATGGCAAATGTGTGACATATCTGAATACCTTCATGATGGAATCAAAGTAAAAAACTGAAAGCATTTCCTACTGAGTAGACTGCAGTAAATGAGAAATTAGGAAACTTCATAACAAATAAATCTCCCAAGATGGCCACCGGAGACAAAAGAGCCCAAATGTAGCCCAAAATCACCCAGATGTAGCCCAAATATAGCCCAATGACAGAAGGGTGCAAAACACTTATTATTTTGTGTTTTTGCAGTGTTATATAGTGCAGACTTGTCAGGTATTGGAGTGCTTTACATGAGCATTGGTTACATCACACAAGAACAAATTCATTTTGGTTGTAGACATGGGGAGACTAAGTGATTTGACCAGAATCACAGAATGTCGAGCTGAAGCAGAAACTCCAACCTGGTTCCCCAGTTGCAAAGTCTGCAGTTCTGGAAGTAACACCACATCCGCTCCCCTAAGTGCAACATTTAATCAAGTGGTCAACTGGATCAAAAAACATAAAGGTAACAAATAATTTAAAAGTGCTTTCTCGCTATTTGAAAACTCAGAAAATATGTCCTTATTTTAGTCTTTTAGAGCACTAACCATAATTTTGATGCCAATAAGACCCTCTCATATATGTAATTTTTAAAGGAAATGCTCTAGGTATTACAGTTTTGATTACATCAAGATGACGTCAGGCGTTCCACACTTTTGTAATAAATATAGAATGTTAGCAATCTAGTTGTTCATTAGGATACTGTTGAGAGGCAGAGGCCAGGGGCACGGACTCTGAAAATTGAAGGCAGGTAGGAGGGTGCAAAGGCAACAATTTAACCACACTGAGCAGGCAGGAAGGGCTGTGGCAGCACAACAGACTATGGAGGGCAGTGGAAAGGGGGGCAGGGGCAACAAACCAACAATACAGGACTTGCAACAGAGGCTGTGGCAATGTAATAGACCATTGTGGGCAGAAGGAAGAGGCAATGGTAGTACAACCATACATGCCAACAGACCCGATTCAGCCAGGAAACGTCCAATGTTTTTAAGCTCAAATGGGCTTTATTTTATCTGTCTCCTGTCTACAATCTCCTCTTTTTCAATGTAACTCAAAGGGGAAAATCAATACCCCAGTTTTTTTTCAAAATCTCCCTCTTACCAAGTTCAAAATGTTCGCAAGTATGGTACATTGGATCATGGAAGGAAATGGGGTAGGGACATGGACTTGGATAACAGAGGACAGGAGGGACATGGAGAGGTGCACCAAACTGACCCTGCAGGGCAGGCATCAGGGTTTGCAGCAGCAAAATACACCACACATGGCATGCGGGACGGGAGTGCAGCACAACAATCCATAGAAAGCAAGAGGGAGGGGACAGGACCATGCACATGGACAACAGAGAACAGAGGGGCAAGAGGCAGGACCATAATGGACAGACAGGAGAGAAAGCTGCAGCATAACAGACCATAAAGGGCAGGAGGGATGGATCAGGGGCATTACAATGGAACAGACAAGCCAGGAGGGAGGGAGTAAGGGTCTGCACATGTAAACAGAGGGCTTGGGGCAAGGGGGCAGGGCAGGAGCAGCAAGATAGCCATGGAGGCCAGGCAGGATGGGCACTAGAAGCAAGACACACCATGAAGAGCAACAGTGAGACTGTGATGGCATACACACTGACCACACAGGGAAGGTGGGAGGGGCCATGGCAGCACAGAAGACCATGCATGGCAAGTGGGAGGGTTAGTGGTAGCACAATGACTATGATGGGCAAGAAGGAGGGTGCAGGGGCATGCACAAAGGACGATGGAGGATAGAAGGGAGGGTCAGGACCTGTGCACAGACAAGAAAGTTCAGGGGAAGGGGCCTCACAACAGACCGCACGGGGCAGGCAGGAGGAGCAGTTGCAGCACAACAGACCAGGGAGGGCAGAAGGGTGTGGCAGTACAATGGACCATGTAGGACAGGAGGAAGAGGATAGGGGCATGGCATGTGGACAGGCAGGGTGGAGGTGGCAGGGACAGGTTACAGTCATCTGACAATGCTAGGCAGGTGGGAGGGGAGTGGCAGCTCAACAGAACACTCAGAGTAGATAGCAGTGGCAGGTCCATGGAACATGGTGGGCAAAAAGGATGGAGCAGGGGCATACACAAAGAAATCGGAGGGAAGGGGGAAGGAGAATAGGGGCAGCAAGCTAAGCACATAGTTTAAGAAGGAGGTCAATGATGGGCCATAGAATTGGGCAATGGAGGGCAGGAGGAGTGGACTGGTACATCATACTAAATTGAGGGCAGTGGCAGCACATCAGACCATGCATGGCAGGAGGGAGGAGGCTAGTCCATGGATTCACACAACAGAGGATAGGGAGTAGGGGGATGGGGCAGGAAGCTAACTGTTCAGAGAAGGCAGGTATTAGGAACATTATTGTTTTTAAAACGTGTGTCTGTGCGAACTACTTAAAATATGAACAAGTATGCAGCATAATCTCACTTTTATTCAGGAAGAAGAGGACGTTTGTGACTGTGACTCCGGGCTCACTTAGCAGAAACACCCCCTGACCCTCCACCCCCTATCGCAAAATGTAATGCCCGTGAAAAGGGTAGGTGAACACAGTGTTATATAGAACATAGTCCTGAGAGCACGATTGAAAATGAAAACTAGATATAGTGTATGGTATAAACTATGCACCAAAAAGTGTGATATAAGATGAACCGGGCGTGAAATATAATATGCAATACATTGTGCGCAATGACAGATTCATTGGAGAGCGCGAGATAGCACAGGCACTAGCGCGTGCTATGCGATATGCACCTTGGAGTGTAATATGCACAGGGCAGTGTTGTGTAACCTAACTAGTCTCTAAAGTTGTAATATAAAATATGTGCTTGGGAGTGTAATGTTGCATATGCACCGTGACAAAGATATGGATCCCAGATTGTAATATGTATGGCATAGCACTGTGCGTTATAACATAGGCATCGAGGAAGGCACGTTAGATGGGGCAAATAACCCGTGCGAAGACAAGTGTGGCATGACATATTCACGGGGTGGTGTTACAGTGCACATGGGCTAGAGAGTGTCATAGCATATGCACTAGCTAGTGGAATACAACACAGAGGTGTGTGGCACTCAGCAGGCAATGGTGGGTGTAACACAGCATTGGGCTCTGCCAGGAGCGCGCTGTGACTCTCAAGTGATGTTCTCCCCTTTCCAGAGAGTAAAATAAAAAGTATTACACATCCGGCAGTGGATGTGTGTTTTATTAACCGTGAGGGGGGTTTCTTGCATAGTTTTGGTCTAATTTTTGTCGAATCCCCTTTGAATGGCTTGGTGTGCATGTGTATTAAATGCGCCCGTCAATAGCTACCCATGTTTGTATAAATAAACGACAAGGGTGTCTACCGGGATTAGGCACGGTAGGGCATCAGACATGTCAGAGCTTCACTAGTGGTGTAAATACATTCCACGTGGATTCATTGTATGCATAGTCGCCTTTTAATGAATATCACTCAAATCGTCATGGTGATAGATACGTACGGTTTGTCCAGCATGTCCTAGGTGTGTCTATAAATATATATATTTTTAAAATAATCAAAAACAGTGGCCGGCCCTGGGGATTGGGGTCGAAAAAATATAATTAGGAGACAGGCCCTGGGGGATGGGGTCATCAGGGCCAATAAATTAGAATAAGAAGTGGAACCACACAGCCCCCCTTCTTAAAAAATTAAAATAAATAAAAGACTGGCATCGTGCCGGAGGCCACGCCCCCTCCTTGCAGCACTCTGCAAACGCGCCCCCTGGCGAGTTCTAAGTTGGGGAATTAATTCCTCTTCAATACTGAGGGTCCCTGAGGGCCAACTAGCCCAATAGGCATCTCCAGTATGCACCAGGGAGCTGCGCTGCAGACAGGTGTTCTGAGGCCAAGCCCCTTTTTACACCTCTCTGCAACGCAGCTCTGTGGCGCTTACTGGAGGTACCTAGTAGTCTAGTTTGACCCTAGGGACCCTTAGGATTCAAGGGGACTTAATCTCTCAACTTAGAACAGCCACAGGGCGCGTTTACACAGTGGTGAAGGGAGGGGACGGGGCCTGAGGTGACGTGTGCAAACACGCACTATGGCACGTTTTAAATTGGGAATATAATTTTCCTTCAATACTGAGGGCCCCTGCGGGCTAACTAGCCCACCAAGTGCTTCCAGTAAGCGCCACTGAGCTGCATTGCAGAGAGGTGGTCCAGGCCGTGCCACTTTTTACACCTCTCTGCAACACAGCTCTGTGGCACTTACTGGAGGTACCTAGTGGGCTAGTTGGACCCTAGGGACCCTCAGGATTCAAATGAACTTAATCTCCCAACTAAAAACGGACACAGGGCGAGTTTACACAGTGGTGAAGTGAGGGGATGGGGCCTGAGTTAACGTGTGCAAAAACGCCCTGTGGCCTGTTTTAAGAGGTAGTTTTAATCCCCCTGCCCTATTATATACTAGGGGCTTACAGAGGAGGTCATGCTAATCACAGGGGGACCCCAACGCATAATGTTCCCTAGTGTATGTAGGTGTTTTCACTGTATTCTAAGTGTCTTTTAACATAGCACTGGCTCTAGGACTGGTTAGTCAGACTCAGTTACCACCAGTATCCGTCTGAAAAAGTTGAGGGTACAGGATGATTTTGCAACAAGGCTTCTTTCTGCTCTTCTTTTTGTTCTTTCTGCACGTTATCCTTCTTCCTGCACTTTTCTTCGTCTTTGAGGACTTCTGTTGCTTCTTTCTGCACTTCTTTTTTTTCTTTCTGTGCATTATTTCTTCTTTCTTCACATGTCCTATCTCTGTAGGCATAGTTAGAAATTAGCATTTAAAAAACCTTTGAAATTCACAGAAAAAACCATAGGTTTCAGGCACGTTATAGTTAGGAATTAGCATTTAAAAAACCTCAGAAATTCACTGAAAAAACCATAGGTTTCAGGGGTGTTATAGTTAGCTGGACTTTTCACTTGTACAAAACCATTGAAATTCCCCCGTTATAGTTAGTTCAGCTAACTATAACTCGCGCGCCCGCAATGCACTGCTGATGACGTCACATATTACATCACTCATGACATGGTCAGTGACATCACTCATGACATCACTGATGACATCTCAAATGACATCACTGATGACATCATCCTTGTGATAGAGTGGCAGACCTCCTCTCACCCTAATATAACCTTTGATACACACATTCAAATATAGAGAATAAACTTTTTAAAACAATGGACATACCAATACCAGTTACAACAACCTCTTCAGTAATTCTAAGATCCACATACACATCCACTCATTCACCAACAGTCCTATACAGTCACTCATACATGTATTCACTCATTATATGTACTCATACACCTATACATCCTGTTACACAATGCCACTCATCCATAGAGTTACACACATAGTCACTCATGCTAATAAAGAATCAAACATACATTTATTTGCATATACAGTTATACACACACCACCACACTTACTTCTACGGAAACTTACACATACATAGTCTTTTAAACAATCACTTATAGAAACACATACTTATTCATACAGGAACTCTTTCAATCGCTCACTCTCACATATACTCACTTATATACACCAATAGTCACATATACTAGTTTAAAACATATGTAGTTACTCATAAAGACACTATTGAGACAGTCATTCACTCACTAACACACCCATACACACACTCATCCACCCATACAGTCCTGCACACATGCTGTCTTCAACACATACAAAGAGTAAGTCACTCATTCATGCACCTATGTACTACGTAATACCCCCACCGAACCATGCAGACACTCAGACTGATACTCAAAAAACCAACTAATAACCTATATAGACACCCATGTAGCTACTCACCAACCCATGCAGCCACTTATACACAAAGTGAGAGACTGATACAGATATTTACATATTTAAAAATTACTCACTAAGCCATGTATTCACTATGATACACTTAATCAGTCAGTTACACAATCAATTTTTCAAAAACAAATCATCCATTTAGACACTTATATACCCATTTATTCTTCCATCGACCTTGAGATATACATATATAAAACATATTTATTTTCAGAAGTGATGTCATTTGAGATGTCATCAGTGATGTCATGAGTGATGTCACTGACCATGTCATGAGTGATGTAATATGTGACGTCATCAGCAGTGCATTGCAGGCGCGCGAGTTATAGTTAGCTGAACTAACTATAACGGGGGAATTTCAATGGTTTTGTACAAGTGAAAAGTCCAGCTAACTATAACACCCCTAAAACCTATGGTTTTTTCAGTGAATATATATATATATATATATATATATAATTCACGCCTCCGAGCCCAGCAATGAAAGCCGGGCACAGACTCTGATTTTTAAGTGCAGTTTATTTAAATCACAGCATGTCCGTAAAGTATAACATGTTTGAGCCAGGCTGGCCTTGTTCACATACAGAATTAAACTCAAAGCGTCTTTTTTATATTAGTTTTTTTGTATCTAGTGATCATGTGATACACTACAAGCAGAAACACTGAAAACAGACTATACAAGGGTTAATAGATTAAAAGCAGAACAGCAGACTATCAAGTAGATCATATTGTCAAAAGTACATAATATGAGTTGTCATATTTTATTGTGGTCAATTCAAGATTTTCCTTTGTATAAAAAATTATTTAATAAATAAATACCAGCAGAAAAAATTGTACATGAATATGGACTCAGTCAGGGTATTGTAGAAGTCTATGACAGTAAAACACGTTGTCTATATATCCATATATATAAAAAAAATATATATATGAAGTATGTATAGATCAAAATGGTGCACACACTCTCAAGATTTTCTATAAATTCCTTGGTAGATCAACTGTGCCCAAATTTGAACACTAATGATATATATAGAGTATACACCAAAGACAAAAAAACGTGTTAAATCATCCCAGGCTGTCACAGATTGAGCGAGAAGTGTCCTAATATATACCTCGTGTCTAGTGGCAAATACCTTTTATTATACAAATTTATAATAGGTTACTTTACCACATTGCTTTCCTACATATGTAACCATAAAATACTTCAAAATAGATTGTGCAAATATGGCATTGAATCTCTAAAGTGCTCTTCGTGTTAAAGTGCAGTGCATATTTACGTACCAGAATTAACGTAAAGTAATAATATATAGAAGCAAATATAAAACTATATATATATATACGATGATACAGTTAAAGGCAGCATTTTTATGTTGATCACGTTGTGACTCACAGAAAGCTGTGTAATTCCTCTCCAAGGTTTAACCCATTGGGTACCATAGTGTCGAGATTGAGTATGTAACGTTTTTTTATTTGTCTGAGTAGTGCCTCATGATTACCTCCTCGTCTTAATTTTTATATTGAGTCAATAACATAGTCTTTCAAGCAACTCAAATTGTTAATGTGGACTTGCTTGAAATGGCAAGCTACAGGGTAGGTGGGGTCAGAATTACTAATAAGTCGTAGGTGTTCAATCAATCAATCAATCAATCACACATTTGTTAAACGCTACTACTCACCTGTGAGCGTCTCAAGGCACTGGGGAGGGGGGTTTCACAGGTTCCAGTCCATCAAGGAGGGGGTCTGTTGAAGAGCCAGGTTTTGAGGTTTCTTTTGAAGATGGGGAGAGATGTTGTCTGTCTGAGATGGAGAGGGAGGGCATTCCAGTCTCTGGCCGAGAGGAAGGAGAAGGCGCGGCTGCCTGATCTGGTCTTTCAGGTGCAGGGGACCATGGCGTAGGACAGCTGGGCTGATCGTGGGGTCCTTTGGGGTGCGTGGAATTTCAGTTGGCAGTTCAGGTATGCTGTTCCTGTGTCGTGGAGGGCCTTGTGAGCATGGGTGAGCATCTTGAGGCTGACTCTAGCTTTGATGGGGAGCCAGTGGAGTGTGCGCAGGTGCTGGGAGATGTGGCAGTGTCTTGGCAGGTTGAGGACCAGCCTTGCGGTGGTGTTCTGGCTGTTGTGTAGCTTGCATGTGAGGTTTTTGTTTATTCCGGTGTAGAGTGTGTTGCCATAGTCGAGTCTGCTGGGGACCAGGGCATGAGTGACGGTCTTTCTGTGTTTGAGGGGGATCCATTTGAATCTTGTGTAGGAGTAGGAGGGTGTGGAATCAGGAGGACGAGACGGCGTTGATCTTGCGGTCCATTTTGAGTTTAGAGTCCAGGACGTTTCCCAGGTTGCGTGCTTGGTCCGTGTGGGTGGGTGGACTTCCAAGGGCAGGGGGCCACCAGGTGTCGTTCCAGGCGTCGGGGTGTGAGCCCATGATGAGTGCTTCTGTTTTGTTGGTGTTTAGTTGAAGGCAGCTGTTTTTCATCCATTTTATGATGGCTTCCATGCCTTTTCAAAAATTGTGTCTGGCGGTGTTGGGTTCGTTGGATAGGGAGAGGATGAGTTGGGTGTCGTCTACATATGACACAATGTTGAGTCCGTAGGTTCTGACGATGGGGGCGAGGGGAGCCATGTAGATGTTGAAGAGCATAGGGCTGAGGGATGACCCCTGGGAGACTCCGCAGGTGGTTGTTGTTGGGTCCAAGAGGAAAGGGGGGAGTCTGACCCGCTGCATTCTGCCGGAGAGGAAGGAGCGGATCCAGTCGAGGGCCTTGTCTTGAATCCCTGCGTTGTGGAGTCTGCGTATTAGGGTGCAGTGAGAGACTGCATTGAACGCCGCTGAGAGGTTGAGGGCGATGAGGGCTGCTGTTTCTCCTTTGTCCAGTAGGGTACGGATGTCGTCTGTTGCGGCGAGGAGGGCAGTTTCCGTGCTGTGGTTTTTTCTGAAGCTGGATTGGTAGGAGTTAAGGATGTTGTGCTCTTCGATGAATGTGGCGATTTGGCTGTGGATGGCTTTCTCGATGACTTTCGCTGGGAAGGGGAGCAGGGAGATGGGTCTGTAGTTTTTGAGGTCGCTGGGGTCTGCTGAGAGTTTCTTGAGGAGGGGGTTGATCTCAGCGTGTTTCCTTGCCAGACAGCGGTTGATGGTGTGGTGAAGCATGGTTGCGATTGTGTTGGCGGCTCTGTTGAAAATGTGGTGGGGGCAGGGGTCCATGGGGGCCCTAGAGTGGATAGATTTCATTGTCTTCAGTGTGTCTTTGGTGGTGAGGGCTGTCCAGTTGACGATCGTTGGCTTCATGGTGTCGGGGGTGGTTGGTGAGGGTTTAGTGTGTTGGTTGTCTTCATCGAAGTTGTCGTAGATGCTCTTGATTTTGTGGTGGAAAAAGTGCTGAGTTTGTCGCAGAGGTCTTGTGAGAGTGGGATGTCAGTGGACTCGCTGGTAGGTTGGGCGAACTCCTTGATGATGTTGAAGAGTTCTTTGCTGTTGTGTGCGTGGGTGGAGATTCTGTCTTCAATCGCTTTTTTCCTCGTTTTTCTCATGAGTTGGTGGTGGACTTTGGTGGCAGCTCTGAATTTTTAGTGGGGTTCTGTGGATTTGGTACTCCTCCAGACCTTTTCGAGGTGGTGGCAAGTGCGTCTGGACTCTCGAAGTTCTGTGGTAAACCATCTAGATTTCTTGGCGTGGGTGTTGTTGTTTTTCTTGAGGGGGGCTAAGGTGTTGGTGCTGTTAGTGATCCATCTGTGCAGGGTTCAGGCTGCGGGGTTGGGGTCGTCGTTTCCCACGACAGTCAGGGTGGAGTTGCTGAGTGATGAGGTTAGATGGTCGTCGGTGATTCTGGTCCAATTTCTTAGTGGGAGCAGGTGCTGGTGTCTGTGGATGGTGGGTGTTCTGAAGGTGAAGTGGACTCATCGATGGTCAGTCAGGTGTTGTATAATATAAACATGTACCTGCAACTTGGCGCTACCGGCATATATAGGTTTGCAGGTGCACTCTAGAACGTACACGTACACTGCATAGTCAGTTTTGCATGTGCAAAAGCCTTTTATTTTATAGATTTATTGATAAAGGCTGTAGTGTATTGTATCACAGTCATAACAAAGTGTCACGCTTTGCATGAGCTGCATTTGAGAAATCATTTTCTAGGGGACAACCAACTGCTTGTTTTAATTAATTCAGTGCTGCTGGTCACTAGTGCATTGCTCATAGAAGGTGTTCTTCAGAAAGAAATTGCAGGCTTTGTAGGTAGAGTTGATCCTATAATAGGATCCGATTAAATTATGGGCTATTGTCTGTTGGAAATAGTCCTCAATTTATGTTCATGTTTGCTAAATGGTATAATTAATCTAATGTTGTTACAGTCACTATTTTTGTTGTGTTGTGTATCCTTGATTCTATGTTGTGTTCTAAAGTTACTGCGGTCCCTTAAAAAAATTGATTCCCTATTGTTCTTAATGGCCTGCTCAATTGCCCGAGTAATAGTTTTAATTGAATAACCACGTTCTTAGAATATAACCGTGGCTTCATCTTGACATGAGGTAAGAGTACTGGTCTGGCTACAATTTCTTCATAGTCTGAGCATTTCACTGTATGGGATACTGTCCTTCAAATGTCTAGGATCAAAGCTGCTGGCATGCAAAATTAAGTTGCCAGCTGTTGTGTTTCTGAATAACATGGTTTCGATTCTATTGTTTTTCACAAATGTATGTACATCAAGAAAATCAATTTCACAAGTGCTAATATGAGCAATGAATTCTAGGTTGACATTGTTGACATTGATTTTATCGACAACAGCTAGAGCACTGGTGACTGTCCCCTGCCAAATAACGAAAATATAATTAATGTATTGGAGCCAAATAACAGTATTGCTATCCCAAGCTTCAAGATATTCAACCATGAGGACCTGCTCCTCCCACGATTTCATATATAAACAGGCATTGCTTGGGGAGAAGCAGGCCCACATTGTCACTCCCCTCAACTTCTGGATTATCTTGTTGTAGAACTGGAAGAAATTGTTATTCAGGAAGAAATTGATCATAAATTGTAGAATTTCATGGGCCTACTTCTTAAAAAATGTCTGACGGCATTCAATCCATCTTGATGAGTGATACACGTGTATAACAAGGTAATATCTAGTGTTATCAGTACATAATCATTATCTCAAGGAAAATCCTATATTCTGTGCAAAAAGTCATTGTTGTCCTGAATAGAAGAGGGAAGGCTCGACACATTTTCCTGTAGAAAATAGTCCCCATATTGTGATGTAGTTTAAAAAATGCTGTTTCTTGCAGAGATGATAGGTCTTCCAGGTGTAGGCACAAACTTCTTATGGCATTACTGGATGGTTTTTACACAAGAATATATATTCATCCTTTGACAACAAACCATCATTTCTCCACTTGTTTAAATTCTCATGAAATAGGATGTTCATCTCTCTCATGTGTTGTAAATTTCTGTAAGTGTTTATTGTGTAGTTGCCTGTATGTCTCTGTAAAATAGTCCATTCTTGGCCAAAGAACGACGTTGCACCCTTATCGGAATTTCTGATAATGACTTTATTGTTTTGTTGTAGCTTATCAATTAGATAAACATATATTTTGTCACGATCATACAATCTCTTTGATGTGTGTTGAGATTGGAGATTTAGTTTTTTGATTTGCTCAGTTAATTCTCATGAAAACTATTAATGGCATCTTTTGGCATATTTGGCACAAAACGTTGATTTTGGCTTGAAAGAGGTTGTAGGTGAGGCTCATACGTCAAGGGCTTGTTGGGAAATTATCAGTTGCGGAGGTACTGAAACACTTGGATCCAACCCGTCATTTTGAAGTGCCTGCAAATCCCGTAAAATATCAATGTCACTTATTTTTAATTTGTGAGAGACCATATTTTCCAGTATTGCAGTTTTTTTAAACATAGATTGTTCTCTCTGTTTGTGGTCTTTCATCAACCCGAATTTGGGGATGAATTTCAACACTGCAATTTGCATTTGGCTGTAATTGAAAGTACTTTCCGGACAGATGGTTAAGCCTGAAGAAAGTAACTGAACTTCAGCTTCTTTAAGTTCGCTATTGGATAGATTGATCACTCTGTTGGTAGAAGTGTTTTTACGTTTTCTCCTTTGTCTCCATCTGGGCCTTATAGACATTGCACAGCATAAAGCGTATGAGTTAACTTGGTAACTTTGCAAGTTAGCACTTCAGTCCCAAATTGAACTTTATAGAAACACAGAACAACAACTACTGCTCTCTTTCATACCATTTTCATGTTGTACAATTTGCTGAGCATACTATATCCTGAGGCAGTCCAGTGACTGAAATTGCCACATAATCCATTACCTGCTTCTTAGTAATATTTTAACACAAAAAAGTTTAAGAGCTCAAATGTATCAAAAGTTACAAAAATTGTGACGACACCTGTTGCAATTGAAGGACCTTCGCAAAGTTTGACCGAACAGGGTTAACATCTGTAAAAATGCCAAAATAAAGAACTGCTCTGCTGAATAATTTGGTGCTCCCATGCTGCATAATTCCAGTGGCTAAGACCATAACCCACACTTTTATTAATATAGGTCATGTGCAGGGCTCTCTCCTGTACTACAGAACAGGAACGTGAAAATGCACATGGTGTTGTATGGCTGCATGGAGATCCTGTATTGTTTATGTCAGTTTCTAAATGTCATAACTCACTTCTTTGGCATAGCACAGTTGATAACAAAACTTGTTAACCACTGTTGCTACGCCATGAGGGCCCTCCAGGCCAGGCTGACAGTGTTCTTTGAGAGCCTGTCAGCACAGTGATGGTTATCTGCTTTGAAAGAAAGCATAGCTATAGGAGGGGGAAGGAAGGCATGGAAGGTGATGGGAGATGGTTAGTGATTGCGGGTAAGCTTATTTTTATTAAATGTATACAGGGAGGAGAGGCTGTGTTATGTATGGCTGCCCCATCAGTGTTAAACAGTTGAAAGCCGGGTAGATGATTTTGGAGGTCATATATAACATAACATTATGGATAGGTAAAAAGTGAATTACAGTAATGTTTTTCAACTCTGGGTTGTGAGTGACATAAGCAACTTGAACTTCGCTCTCCTCATATATTTGATGGCACTCAAAACCACTTGGTGAAGAACATCTCTGTAAGTCACTGTTACCCATCTATAATTCTATGTTGTTTCTGCAGGGAAATAATACTTGAAGCCTTGAATGATAAGTGTGTATAACCATTTCCTAAACTCAGCAGTTAAAGTTGAAGAATGTTCATATAAAAGTTAGATTAATATAGCATAGCACCTTGAGTAACCTGGAAATATGTAAAAACAAAACTTATTTGACCATTTTAGCTGCCAATTAGAATATTCAGCTACACTGCAAACAACATGCAAGATTAAGAAAAAAAGTGCATTATTATCTGTATAACCTGGCAATCCTGTCCTCGGTTTTGCTGTACTAATCAGACGGCGAGAAGTCGGTTTCACTGGTTTACCTCCTTTTGCAAAGTTTTCTTTTTCTAGAACCAAACAAATGACATGAAAAATTTGAGAAAATAAATTATGCCACCATTGCGCTGCAATATCTAGGTCTGGAATAAAGATAATGTCTACAATTTAAGGTATCGTGCTGTTACCTTTAATACTACACATAAATTAATTTAAACTGGTTAAGGTGGAGTGTAGTTCTTGGGTAGTTTTAGTAAAACTGATCAATAGTTATTGCAAAACTGTGAGACATATTCTACGGTGTCGTGCCTTTTAAATGAAGCCTTAATGTACTACTGTCACCATTACAAAAGATAAATCAGTGTGACGCTAAGATGAATATGAAAGAGTAATGCCTCTTTAGACACTGTTTCAACCCATTCAATATGGAGTAATTAAAGATTGTCACTTAACCTGATAGTTCTCTATTGGCTTTACATGTGTCTCTCTGGCCGTCATACCACATACAGAACACAAAGGCCCTTGATAAGTACAAGAGAAGAGATTGGCTTTTGAACTGAGGGCTTGAGAGTTATTATTTGATAGCAGCTCTGGGTTACTTTTACCTTCTCACTAATAATGTGGGCTTGCCATGTCCATTGGGTAAAGTTAACTTAAGACATGACTCTAAGGGCCATATGTCTGAAACTTTGGTTTTGCGATTCTCAAATAGCGATTTTTAGCGAATCGCTATTTGAGAATCGCAAAATGCTATGTATGTAGGATTTGCAAATAATTTTGCGAATCCTACATATTCCTTAATTGCGAATCGCAAATTGCAATTCGCAATTAAGGAATACCTCCCCATTCATTCCTATGGGCCTAGAGGCCCATAGGAATGAATGGGAAGACATTCTCAATTTGCGATTCTCAATTAAAGAATCGCAAATTGAGAATTCGATGTCAAAGGTGCCAGGGTGTCAAAAGGACACCCTGTTGCACCCCTGAAATGTACATGTGTGCACATGTGGCACACATACATGGCCTAAGGGCATGTATGTGTGCCACATGGCACTTTGAAAAATGCAAAAAAGTGCATTTTTCAAAGAAATCGCAAATTACCACCAACTTGAAGTTGGTGGTAATTTGCGATTCCTTAAGGCCAAATTGCTCTTTTTCTGGGCCTCTTACATTGCATTTAAGGAATCGCAATTTGCGATGCCTTAAATGCAATTGCAAAATAAGGAATCACTAATTTTGCGATTCCTTATTTTGCGAGGCTGTTTACCTTTCATACATCCCACTTAGCTAAATTGCGATCGCAAACGCCGAAATTCTGCGAATTTCGGCATTTGCGATTGCATTTTTGACTGGTACATATGGCCCTAAATCCTAGAAGATGATTGCTGGTGATAGGAACCAAGCACGGAAGAGAGGTAACGTGAACAAGGTGGGAAACAAAGAGCTCCATAATCCTGTCTAATAGAGTAAGTTTTCAGTCATTCCCGGATACATTGTATATAGTGTGTTGTATTGAAGCATTTATATAGTTTCATAACAATGGCAATTTATGTGAATCAATTGAATAAAATAGGTTATTTGTAGGTCAATAAAAACACATTACAATTGTGGACCAATTATTGATTAATCAAAGCTCAGAAATATCTCAAAGATGATCAATGGGAGGAAATCAGTACAACTAGTAAATATAATTCAAAGTTTTCAAGGCAGTGCTCATACCCTTCCATAGGTAGGTAGAAGAATGAATAAATAATTTGTGTGGACTGTGTGATGCCTGAACTTTCTACATCTCCTTCTGTCTCCCACTCTTGAAAACTGAAGTGCACTTATTGTATTGCTTTGTGGAACATTGGAGCCATTAGTAGGAAGCTACCAAAGTAAGACTTGTGTGATTGGTCTGGTGGCTTTAGAATCTGTGTAATAGGAAAATAAGGGAGTTGCACCATTGTCTAGGTTTTTTTTAAATATTCAAATGGTTTGCTGGCAAACCAAATAAAGAAACAGACTTATTGAAAAGGAAAAGCACTGTCCAGCACACCCTCCAGTACTACAATACTGCCAAGTTTCGGGTTGATAAATTAACTTCAGACCACAAATACAAGTCTGTCCCTTACACTATGCTGCCACTTAATGAAGATCATTCAATGTTGCAAGTTACACGAGATAAACAGAGTCCACACGTTTCAGTTTCTTTAATTTGATATCATTTTATTTCCTCGTAGTTGTTACATCCATCATGAAAGACTGTCACTATGCCAACACGTGTTTCGTCTCCCCTTAGACTTTATCAAGGCGATTGGCAAAATCGCTTGTTGTCCTACTGTGCATCAAAGAACCAGAACTGTCTTGTACTTCTGGTTATGCAAAATCCACAGCTTTATTATGTGTTAATTCTTCATCCAAGGGTATCACCACTCGCTTCTGTAACCGTGGCGCACCCGGCATAAAAAGATATTTGGAGTTGATGTTCTCAGAATTAAAAAAGACAAGTACGTGTCATATCGGTTGTGTGGTCAAAAAAGAAGAGAAAATGCGCCGGTATGGAACCTTGATACGTTCCAACCCGCAATTAAGACGAAGTGCGTCCTGCACTTGACTCCCGTTCTTATGGCTGCGTCGTGACATACACGAGTGCATATGATAGTGTTATATTGATGAGTGACAGCATGTATGAGTAACTGTATGGGTGAATGAGTGGATGTGTGTGTAGACCTAGGAATCGCTCAGTGCGTATTTAGTAACTGGTATTGATATGTCTATATTTTCGAAAATGGTAGTCTGTATTTTAGAGTGGGTGTATCAAAGGTTATATTCAGGTGTGAGGAGGTGCATCAGATTTTCACGTGGATAATGTCATCAGTGATGTCATTTGACATGTCATCAGTGATGTCACTGACCATGTCATAAATGATGTAATATGTGACGTCATTAGCAGTGATTGCGGGGGTGCGAGTTATAGTTAGCTGAACTAACTATAACGCCGGAATTTTGATGGTTTTATACAAGTGAAATGTCCAACTAACTATAATGTTCCTGAAACCTATGGATTTTTCAGTGAATTTCTATAGTTTTTTAAATGCTAATTTCTAACTATAACGTGCTTGAAACCTATGGTTTTTTCAGTGAATTTCTATGGTTTCTTAAATGCAAATTTCTAACTATAACGTGCCTGAAACCTATGGTTTTTTCAGTGAATTTCAAAGTTTTTCTGAATGAAAATTTGTAAGTCTAATGTACCTCAATCCTATGTTTCTTTTATCTTATATATATATATATAGCACACAAACGTCTTCTTCAAAGAACGACCCTCACTCGGAAATGAATCACAAAATTTTATCCTGTAGATTACGCGATTCGACAGCAAGCTGTCTTGATCACACAGTGTACTACAAGGTAAAAGGCAATACATAGATGTAGAAAGTAATGACGGACTTCTGTTTGACAAGTGGATAGCGATCATCACGGCAGCCATATTTGAATGGGCTTGGGTTAGATAGACTTAGATATATGTATACCACAAAAGGAAATAAAATAAAAGTCGTTTTGATAAACGTAATACAATCAGTATGTCACACATGTTTGTTGAACGCACATTAATTTCCGTTGTTAAAATAAAATATCATAAAGTTTTCAAGCTGTCTAGTACATTGAACGGAAAAATCAGCCATTTGAAACCTAAAATGGGAAAATGCATAATGCGCAGTATAGTAATGTTCCTTGGCTCAAAAACCATATTGATGTTGTCAGGTTTAACTACAGTATATTATACTTGTTAATCATATCCACAAGTGGGCCAACGTAGAAAAAACCTGCATATTATATACGTATGGACATGAATATGCATTTATATATCATTGCATGGAAAAACATAATCATATAGATATGCTGCATGTTCTTTTTTAAACCTTGGTGGTATACCAATGCATAGAAAGACATTATATTTTCTGCATATTCACATCAATATGCTACATATTCCTTTTGAACCATAGTGGTAAAATATTATATATCCCAAAACTCAAGTCCAATTACGTCTAATCTACTGCCATCGCTAAATCATAAAAACTTTCAAAAACTTTCAAAATCAGTAAGCCTTTAAAACAACCGGAGAAGTGCCCACAAGGAATAAAGAAATAACAAACTTGTCTTATCTGGGAAATTACCACAGACCATGGAAGAAAGGGAAAGGGAAACCGGAACGGATGAGACAGTCCGCTGACGGTACGACCCCTCCTCTCTTCCTGCGTATAAAACAAAATAAATAAATATTAGGTCCACTATTAAAATACATAGTGAAAACTAATTGATTAAAAAGTATTGAACATTTTAAACAGAATCAGAATCAGCATGTTACGGATGGCTAATAGTACAGTATAGAAAAGATTATAGAAATACATCAATCAAAGCGTAAGTGTGTACTTAGCTCCTCATCCAAATTGTGGCCTGTGGGGTACTTCGTTTCTAATTCAATTATCCATTTAGATTCTCGTTTACGAAGTTGTAAAGTTCTATTACCTCCCCTGGGACCACTATGGACTTGTTCTAACACAAAATATCGCAATTGCGAACTGTTGGACAAATGGAATAACTCGAAATGTCGGGCAATGGGATAATGGCTGTCTTTTTTATTTATGGCGCGTAGATGTTCCAACACTGTTTTTATCGCCATAAATGTGGTGCTCCCCACATACCATAACTCACATGGGCATACCAGTACATATATGCAGTAAGTGGTACTGCATGTTAAAAATTGATTTATATTCCTAGGTAGTTTCTGACCCGGGATATTGAAAGACTTAATCATGTAGCTGTTGCGGCAAGCTTTACAATGACCGCATGGAAAAAAGCCTCTAAGATTGTGTTCACTGGTATTGGCCATTGATGTTACGTCATTGTGGACAAGAATATCTCTGAGACTGCGCCCTTTGCGGTATGTTATTTTAGGACGACAGTCATACATATGTCCCACAATGGAGTCACGTGTCAAAATTTCCCATTTTTCTGCAAATATCTTTTGTATTTGCCCTGACGTTTGAAGAAGACGTTTGTGTGCTACATTATATGCCGGGAGACCTGCCCGACTGAACCCGCCACCTGTCTACGGGCCATTAGGACTCCAGTAACCTTGTTCGATATGTGGATATGAAATACGAGGAGTCTACACGGCTGGCCACTATCATATCTGTGGGGAAAGAACATTGATTTGCAGTTTGCTTGCACTGTGGCAGTCACCGAAGCGTTCGTGAGATAGGAGTCTCCTTTTCCCATTTCGGGAGCGTGGTTGATTGGGGAGGGGGGAGGTGTGCCGTTTGGGAGCAGACGCACCCTGTCCCTGTCCGTCATAATGCTTAGGAGACACCATGTCCTCGGAACTGGCATTTACGCTCTAAGAATTTTGGAATTAAGACAAGTGCCCTTTTTCTCTCATAATAAATTGCGGATATATGACAACATTTGGGAGCTTGTTTTCTACCAAATAAAAGCCATGTCTATCCAGTACCATCGTAACTGAATAGAGGTGACGGATGTGCCATTAGCAGACTTCTAGTAACCACGACATATATATCTGTGCGGCAACAGGAACCTCTAATTATTTAGAGGGGAAAACAATCACATTAACAAGGGGAGGAGTGCTCACTTCTCAAATTCTTTGCATATTACGCATGTGTATCTTTTCTGCAAAAGTACACTGATTCACAGATACACTTCACCAGCATGGAAACAGAAACGGAACGCCGGGCAGCAGCAGTGACTCTTTTGGCACGTGCACCGGGAAAAGGAACTAATGTAAAAAACCCTCAACAAACCGATACATCATTGAATTCTAAATTACGACGTCTGGAAAAACTAAAGAAGTCTGAAACCGCCAAATGGTGGGAAGCCATCTCATTACAGGATTATGTTGATAAAGAGATGGTACCCAGAGGCCTTCACATTTACATCATGCCTTCATACGAATCACAAAATCCTCGCATGTTGCAAGATTGACAGGAGAACTCAGCAAACAGCTCAAGGAACATGTTAAATATACTTATCAAATATGCATGGGAGGACAGGGATAACATATTATCAGAAATCAGTACCCTGGAAGTCGAGTTATCTAACAGTAGTGAGCAGGATATGATCAATAAATTCCTGTCTGAATTGAAACCTAAACTACAACAACATGAGGAGGATATAAAGAATCGTAAACAAAGAAAATTGCATAGGGACTGCGTAGACTACGAGTCAGGCCGTATCCTTACGTATAGTCATAAATATGACTATTTGTATGAAGATTTACCACAAACAATGGAGCCCGTACAAATTACAACATTGGAGGCAGAAACCATTGTAACAGAAACCAGTGGGTCTGGTACTGAGAATTCAGTCTCGACAGACAGTTCAATATCTGAAAGGCCTATCCTAAGTAAAACAGTGACTTTTTTAGACGAATTCCGGATTTTAAGAAGAGGTCGACAAATACCGAGATCGACGCCACAGTCATCATCGGTGAGAGGGAGAGCATCACGAGGCAGAGGCCGTGGAAGAGGAAGAGGGAGGGGAGGAGTAAACAAAGACGGAAATGCAGAAAACAAAGGGAATGCAAAGACCAACATAAAAGAGCCCATGGGATACAAGGCACGAGGCTGAAGATACATGAAGTAATGGATCCAGATACGGTAAATAAAACAATTGTTAATCTTAGTAACAGACAACTGACATTTCTGGAGAAAAGCACCTTATGCCTTGGTCTTACTTTCTGCCCAACAGAAATTTTTAACTATGCAGACACCCGTATAGACCTGTAGAAATTTGTACGTAAAGTAAAACTGCAGAAATGGCATGCGCTATATAAACGTGACCATCAGGGTAATAGAGACAATGAGAGTGATGGACTATTTTCCAACTTAAATATTGCGGATGTCGAAACATTACACGACATACAGGATCTAGTTATGGAACAAGAAACCGTAACAGCTTCACAGATTGAGGGTTGGGAGACTGACATCTCTACAGATTCTGCAGCCCCCACAAAATTTAAACCCCGATCAATATTTTATCCTAACCTCCCCCATGATAATATTGACACCTTCCAAGAAGTAGTTACACAAGCTCTGTTGAAATTGAAACATCAAACCAACAAGAAAGTACAGTCAAATCTATCCTTCAAGCAAAAGAAACTCCTAACTAATCTAGCAGAAGATGTGAATATCGTTATCCGCCCTGCTGATAAAGGAGGGAATATTGTCCTTTGGGATAGAGATATGTACATTACGGAAGAAGTAAAACAACTGAATGATCAAAAATTCTATCTCAAAGTGAACATGGATGTTTATAATGCCAGCATTGTCGAAATCTGGGACAAATTGAAAAAGTGGGAACAAAAATGTTACATCACTTGGGAAGAGTATTGTTTTTTGAAAAGAGATTTTCCCAAACTATCAATATTGTATCTTTTGCCGAAGATACATAAGAACCCTACTCTGCCTCCAGGACGCCCTATTGTTTCCTCCATAGGTAGCGCCCTGGAAAATGTCTCTAAGTATGTGGATCATTTCCTTCGGGAATATGTAACAGGACTTCCTTCATATGTTCAAGACACTAAGGATTTCCTCATTAAACTTGAGAATGTTAGATGGGAACCAACTGACCTTTTGATAACATTAGATGTAAATTCTCTCTATAAGATCATAGATCATAAACAGGGCATTGAAGCGTGCTATCATTACCTAAAAAAGAGATCTATGAAACATTTGGAACACACTAGAATGCTTATAGAGATGATGTATTTATGCCTTATGAATAACATTTTCATGTTTAATGGTACCTTGTATAAACAAATACTTGGTGCGGCAATGGGAACATGTTTTGCTCCATCTTCTGCAAATCGTTTTCTGGGAAAATGGGAGGAAGATATCAGGAATGACGAAAGTCTTTTTTCATCTTTTGGCAAAGTCAAGATTTGGCTTCGCTATATAGATGACTTATTTGTAATTTGGACTGGCACTGAGGAATCAGCCCAAAGATTCATTGAGAGACTTAATATTAACAACTACAACATCACACTCACAAGTAATATGAGCAGAGTCTCTATAGAATTTCTTGATCTCCTGATTACACCCCAGGGTAACACTCTTCAAACCAGCCTTTATAGAAAAACAACGGCGGGTAATGCGCTTCTTCACGCTCTCAGCAGCCACCCTGATACCCTTAAGTGGAGTATGCCCTTTGGGGAGCTGCTGAGAGCGAGAAGAAACTGTAGTACCGCCGCAGCCTTCCAATTAGAACAGGAAGTCATGACTAAGAGATTTCTGGATCGAGGCTACCCTAAGTGGGTTTTTAAAAAAAGCCATCGATAGAGTCAATCAAATTGACCGCAGCCAGACTCTTAGCAGAAAAGACGAGACTGAGAATACCCCCAATATGGATGAAACTAACAGGGTTATTCTCACTTACAATGGAAATTCAGGGCAAATACAAAAGATATTTGCAGATAAATGGGAAATTTTGACAAGTGACTCCATTGTGGGACATATGTATGACTGTCGTCCTAAAATACCATACCGCAAAGGGCGCAGTCTCAGAGATATTCTTGTCCACAATGACGTAACATCAATGGCCAATACCAGTGAACACAATCTTAGAGGCTTTTTTCCATGCGGTCATTGTAAAGCTTGCCGCAACAGCTACATGATTAAGTCTTTCAATATCCCGGGTCAGAAACTACCTAGGAATATAAATCAATTTTTAACATGCAGTACCACTTGCTGCATATATGTACTGGTATGCCCATGTGAGTTATGGTATGTGGGGAGCACCACATTTATGGCGAAAAAAAGAGTGTTGGAACATCTACGCGCCATAAATAAAAAAGACAGCCATTATCCCATTGCCCGACATTTCAAGTTATTCCATTTGTCCAACAGTTCGCAATTGTGATATTTTGTGTTAGAACGAGTCCATAGTGGTCCCAGGGGAGGTAATAGAACTTTACAACTTCGTAAACGAGAATCTAAATGGATAATTGAATTAGAAACGAAGTACCCCACAGGCCACAATTTGGATGAGGAGCTAAGTACACACTTACGCTTTGATTGATGTATTTCTATAATCTTTTCTATACTGTACTATTAGCCATCCGTAACATGCTGATTCTTATTCTGTTTAAAATGTTCAATACTTTTTAATCAATTAGTTTTCACTATGTATTTTAATAGTGGACCTAATATTTATTTATTTTGTTTTATACGCAGGAAGAGAGGAGGGGTCGTACCGTCAGCGGACTGTCTCATCCGTTCCGGTTTCCCTTTCCCTTTCTTCCATGGTCGGTGGTCCTTTCCCAGATAAGACAAGTTTGTTATTTCTTTATTCCTTGTGGGCACTTCTCCGGTTGTTTTAAAGGCTTACTGATTTTGAAAGTTTTTGAAAGTTTTTATGATTTAGCGATGGCAGTAGATTAGACGTAATTGGACTTGAGTTTTGGGATATATAATATTATACCACTATGGTTCAAAAGGAATATGTAGCATATCGATGTGAATATGCAGAAAAAATAATGTCTTTCTATGCATTGGTATACCACCAAGGTTTAAAAAAGAACATGCAGCATATCTATATGATTATGTTTTTCCATGCAATGATATATAAATGCATATTCATGTCCATACGTATATAATATGCAGGTTTTTTCTACGTTGGCCCACTTGGGGATATGATTAACAAGTATAATATACTGTAGTTAAACCTGACAACATCAATATGGTTTTTCAGCCAAGGAACAGTACTATACTGCGCATTATGCATTTTCCTATTTTAGGTTCAAATGGCTGATTTTTCCATTCAATGTACTAGACAGCTTGAAAACGTTATGATATTTTATTTTAACAACGGAAATTAATGTGCGTTCAACAAATATGTGTGACATACTGATTGTATTACGTTTATCAAAACGACTTTTATTTTATTTCCTTTTGTGGTATATATATATCTAAGTCTATCTAACCCAAGCCCATTCAAATATGACTGCCGTGATGATCACTATCCACTTGTCAAACAGAAGTCCGTCATTACTTTCTACATCTATGTATTGCCTTTTCACCTTGTAGTACACTGTGTGATCAAGACAGCTTGCTGTCGAAACGCGTAATCTACAGGATAACATTTTGTGATTCATTTCCGAAAGCGGGTCGTTCTTTGAAGAAGACGTTTGTGTGCTACATTATATGCCGGGAAACCTGCCCGACTGAACCCGCCACCTGTCTACGGGCCAATAGGACTCCAGTAACCTTGGTCGATATGTGGATGTATATAGATATATATATATATTCAATGAAAAAACCATAGGTTTCACACATGTTATAGTTAGCTGGAAATTTTACTGATAAAAAACCAATGAAATTCCCCCGTTATAGTTACTGTAGGCATCTATAACTCACGCGACCGTAATCCTCTGCTGATGACATATGTGTCTTTATGAAAAAAAAATATTTGTAATATATGTATAGCTAAAATTTAATGGAAGAAGACATGGGCAAATAAGTGTCTAAATACAGTATTAGCATCAGCAGAGGATTACGGTCGCGTGAGTTATAGTTGCCTACAGTAACTATAACGGGGGAATTTCATTGGTTTTTTATCAGTAAAATTTCCAGCTAACTATAACATGTGTGAAACCTATGGTTTTTTCATTGAATTAGCAAGGTTTTTTAAATGCTAATTCCTAACTATAACGTGTGTGAAACCTATGGTTTTTTCAGTGAATTTGTACGGTTTTTTAAATGCTAAGTTACTTTACACGCCCACTTAACGCAGTTCGTTCCGTGCGCGCACGGTGCGCTTCGCGCACCGTGCGCGCACAGTGAGCACGCGGTGCGCTTCGCGCACCGCGCGCCCACTTTACGCAGTTAGTGCCGTACACGCAAGGTGGGCACGCAGTGCGCTACGCGCACCGCGTGCCCACGTTACGCACCGTGCGCACATGGAGGACATATTATGCGCTTCCTTGTGATAGGTAATCTGTTAAATTTAATTTGTAAGTGATGACAATAATATGCCATGCACAGAGAGTGTTTTTTTTTTTTTATTAAAATTTTTTGCGTAAGCGCACCGTACGCGTACGGTAAGCGTAATCGGCGAAATTTTCAACAAATAAAAATGTACCGTTTTTGGCCTTGGGGGATCTTTGAGGACTCAACTAACATGGCTATGTGCATGGGCGCTGTCTAAACAGCCCCTTTATATGTTTTTTGCCTTTGTTTACAGCCCCCCCTCAGAGTGCGAGAGAGAAAATGGCGGCCGCTGCTTCCTGGTTTCGACCGATTCGAATGTTTACTTAGATGTAACAGCCAATCAGAATCGCGCTCGCGCATGCCACCGTACGCGTACGGTAAGCTTACGGTAAGCGTACCGTAAGCTGGCTCAGATATATATATTGATTTAAAGGCTATTTTCTCAGAATCTACTGAACAGATTTACACCAAACCTACAAAAGGCACTTCCTTGACCTGAGGACTACCTCTCTGCCAAATTTCTAGTAATTCTGTTCAGCCGTTCGGGCTGTAGCCCTGTCTAAAGGTCCTATGGAAAAATGCATGGGAAAAACGCGTTTTGGGACCCCCCTTTTATCTCAGCCCCCGCTTGACGAATCCCCCCGAGACTTTCAGGGTAGGAGCGGAGCGTAGCGCCCCACCTATTTTGAGAAATTCGCGAGGATTCGTCGACCGGCGCCAAAGTTATTCAAAATAGAATGTTGCGGATTTCCTATGGAAACAGGGTCCTAACTATAACTACCTACTGGCGACCGCCAGTAGGTAATATATATATATTCACTGAAAAAACCATAGGTTTCACACACGTTATAGTTAGGAATTATCATTTACAAAACCTTGCAAATTCACTTAAAAAACCATAGGTTTCACACATGTTATAGTTAGCTGTACATTTCACTCGTAAAAAGCCAATGAAATTCCACGTTATAGTTAGATCAGGTAACTATAACTTGCGCGCCCACAATAAACTGCTCATGACGTCACATATTACATCACTCATGACATGGTCAGTGACATCACTCATGACATCAATGATGACATCTGAAATTACACATTGTGGATTGCGTTCGCGCAAGTTATAGTTATAGTTACCCTGCGCGCACGGTGCGCTTCGCGCACCGTGCGCGCGCTGTGGGCACTCGGTTGCGCAGTCCATGCCGTGCGCGCCTTGCTTTTTTTTACACAGTAACATTTGTTTTTTTCTCCCTTGTGGGTCCTTTAATTTATTTAATAAATGTGATTGTTACTTCTTTATTTTTTTTTTTATTTTTTTTTGCCGTGCACGTACGGTAAGCTTACCGTACGCGCACTCCGTGATTTTTTTTAAAAATTATTAAATGTTTTTTTCTTACTTTGGGGTCCTTCTTGGACCCCCTGACAAACAGTAGGGGGTCTGCAACTCTCTTCGTTGCCCCCTTTTCACGTTCCCCACCTTTGTTTCTCAGTGCGAGAGACAGAAAATGGCGGCCGACACTTCCTGATTTCGACCGATTCGAATGTTTACAGTCATGTAACCACCAATCAGAATTGAGCTCGCGCACGGCACCGTACGCGTACGGTAAGCTTACGGTAAGCGCACGGAGCGCGCTTACAGATATATATATTGATTTAAATGCTATTTTCTCAGGACCTACTGAACAGATTTACACCAGACCTACAAAAGGCACATCCTTGACCTGAGGACTACCTCTCTGCCAAATTTCAAGTAATTCTGTTCAGCCGTTCGGGCTGTAGCTCGGACTAAAGGTCCTATGGGAAAATGCATGGGGAAAACGCGTTTTGGGACCCCCTTTTTTCTCAGCCCCCGCTTGACGAATCCCCCTGAGACTTTCAGGGTAGGAGCGGAGCGTAGCGCCTCATTAGTTTTGAAAATTTCGCGAGGATTCGTCGACCGGCGCCAAAGTTATTCCAAATAGAATGTTGCGGATTTCCTATGGAAACACGGTCCTAACTATAACTATCTACTGGCGACCGGCAGTAGATAATATATACATATATATATTTAAAAAAATTGTGAATAATCTTTAGTTAGGAAAACTATAGTCAATCTTTTTTTTTTTTTAATATTATACAGCAGTCGCGCACCCTACACGATGGCTGCGCGCATTCTGGTAGCCATTTTGAAAAGTCGCTCTGAGGTCCCGACTTCGGGGTGATTTGTAAAGTATGAAATGTCTTTAAATTAATTATAAATAAAAGTTTTCCTTTAAGTGTTTGTCTAAATTTATTGATAAAAGTATTTTTAAAGTATTATTTTCAATATAAGTTTGGCGAAAAATTATTCGATTCTGTCGCGACCACCCAGCTTTGCAGAACCACTCCGAGCAGGAAGCCCCAGGGTTTTGGCCAGATCACGCGGTTCCCAGGAAATCGGAGCCGCGAGAACTGCAGGACCCATAACTCCCTGCGACAACGGAGTAGTTCTAGGCGGCTACCCTTGTTTATTGGCCTATAAAGCGCCTCCTCCCGGAAGGGGCGGCGCTTGACAATCTTGCCCGTAATCTCGTTTCCAGCTTTGTGGGCGAATGGTGTTCCCCACCGGAGTACGTGTTCCCGTTGCAGCAAAGGCTATCCTGTGCTAAGGACACTACTACGAAGCCGCCCAGAACTGACGTTTGCACCAAGCCGGAATTTTCACCCGCATCATGGAGAATTAGGTATTTAGGCCTTCATGCGAGGTAACTGACGAGGGAGTGAAACGCTGGACCTGTGCCTCCTTCGTCGCCAGCCATTCCTGAGAGTGTTCCGCTTCTCTGAATCTCCCCTTGTTGATTTTACATTCCTTGCCTCCTGCGCCACGCTAGCTGTGAATAGAACAGCGGAGCCTGCCGTTTTGACAACCACTACAAGCAGCAAGGCCACTGACCTCCCATGCTGTGACATTAAACAGCGTCTGGAGGTGTTGGTAGCTAACTCCCCGCTGACTGTGGATCCAAGGCCAGACTTTCCTATTACCCAGTTTCTCCTGAGTAATCAGCCTCTCCTTCCATTACTACTTCCCCACATTAAGAGGAGAAGACCGAGGGTACCTGCTTACCGCTAGCCAGGTGAGACTGCGTTTCCCTAAGTCCAGGACCTGCCCTGATCACTGTCTTACCAGGGAGTGGGTGTTCATCCTGTGGTATAGGCTATGTGGTTAACTGTCCTTCGTTTCCCTGTTCTATAATCCATTTGTTTTCTCGTTTCTGCATAGTGGCCCCCTGGGAGGATATTGCAGAGCTATTGAAAACCCCGCTAGAACTTGGGTATCAGGAAGAAGCCAGAGCAGCAACCTTGTTATTTTCTCCAATCCCTTTTTCTCCCCGGGGTGCTCCCTTACGCGGGAGTTTTCAGATCCTCCATGGGAGGGTGCGCCCAGGAGAAGAAAGGGACTACTCATCTATCATCGTCCCTGATGGTCCGTCCTCCAGGTTAGTGGCATCTTGTATCTCGTGCTACTAACAGGACCCTGACAGATTATTATTGGATTCGGAGGTTAGGAGGGATGGCCATTTTGCTTGATCTGTTTTGCAAGGTCTTTTGGTCTAGTCAGGTGGACACCCTCCTCCAGGTGAGGTACGGCTTAGGGATTCTATTCAAAAGGTGAGGAATCCACAGGCAGAAGTATCCCTCAGAAGAACAAGTTACTTACCTTCGGTAATACTTTTTCTGGTGGATACAGTATCTGTTTGTGGATTCCTCACTGTCCCACCCGCCTCCCCATTGTCCACCTGTTTCTACCAAAAAGATGCTATTACTGTTTGGCATGAATGTTTTTAATATGTCTTAATCATGCGTATGTTTAAATAGTGAGAAGTGCTTGATCTGTTGCTATTTCTTTATGCCTTTATTGGTTATGCATTTGTATATAGATATATATATATATATTTAGTATACTATGTATACATGTGAAAATGTCTTGGTTCGCCTGTTTGCCTCAGTGGCACGGAAAAAATGGGTGAAACTGACGTCAGCACACCGACGAGGTCCTCTTGTGGCTCCGATGACCTCATACGGTGTTGCGAGTGGAGCCGTGCTATTATGACGTCCTCATCGATGTGGTAGAGCTTGGAAAGAATTTCCGTGGAATGCTGGTGCAGGGGATATTCACCTAAGTGTTCAGGCTAATTCTTTGGGAGCAACTGTTTATGTTGCCACTCCAGAAACTGAAACCAGTGATCCGAGGGCAGAGGCCCTGCAGATGGCACATGAGGTGGGGTGCCCAGTCGTGTGCACCGGCGGGGCAGCGATGTGACAAGGACCACAACCCACAAAAAAGGTAATGAGGGCACTGAATAACAGAGGATCTTCTCTTGGTATCTGACAGTAACAACGAGGTGAAAATGCCCTAGTTCCAAAATGTAGAATTAGTGCTACAACAGTCTTCAAGAGAACCTGCGATTCCGCTTCTGCCTCCCGTACCCTAGAGGCGGCATATGGGTCACGCGGTACGGTCATACTGCGGTGGGACGCACACTTGTTGACCACTCATGGTACTGCTCCACATTTTAGGGAGGACGCTCTCCATTAGCTGTGTTTTCTGATGACGTGTCGTGCCGGCCCTGTCCAATAACAGACTTCCTGTAGAGCCAAACAGACTCTTCCACTCTCTCACCGGAAGTGAAACCAGGCCAAATGGACACTTTCACAATACAACAGCTGGGAATGCACTTTTCGGTAAAAAAAAAACACTTTCCTTCCTCCTAATTTATCAAATAAACGACTCACTGAAGAACAGGGGTCAGTTTCAATCAGTAAACAGCCGTTACAAAGACTTTTTTACATCGCGATACCATTACAACGCATGCATTACCACGCATGTGTTGTATATCGCGAAGTAATTACTGCGCATTTTTTTAGAATGCATGGTCATTTACCACACATGCCTTTACAACGAATTTCGCTGTAAAGGTATGTATGGTAAATGACCATGCGTTCTAAAAAACATGTAGACGATCCACGTCGTTGTAAGGAAACAGAGGCTGTTCCATTTCCTCACAATGACGTGCACCGCCCCTCAGAGATGATGTGAAGCAGGAACCATGAGGAGAGAGGAACCACAAGGAGTGAGAGGTAAGGGTGATTGGGCATGGGGCGGGGATTTCTTTTCTAGGATTTAGGGTAGTGCAGTGGTGTTTGGGTAGTGTAATGGGATATGCTGGGGGTAGAGTTTAAGGGTTTAGGGTAGTGCAGTGGTGTTTGTGTAGTGTAGGGGGTCGTGTTTTAGGGTTTAGGGTAGTGCAGTGGTATTTGGATAGCGTAGGGGGTAGTGCTGGGGGTAGTGTTTTTAGGTATAGGGTAGTGCAGTTGTGTTTGGGTAGTGAAGGGGTTGTGCTGGGGGTAATGTTTTAGGGTTTAGGGTAGTGCAGTGGTGTTTGTGTACTGTAGTGGGTCTTGCTGGGGGTAGTGTTTTAGGGTTTAGGGTAGTGCGGTGGTGTTTGAGTAGTGTAGGGGGTCGTGCTGGGGGTAGTATTTTCGGGTTTAGGGCAGTGCAGTGGTGTTTGGTTAGTGTAGGGGGTCATGCTCGGGGTAGTGTTTCAGGGTTTAGGGTTGTGTAGTGGTGTTTGGGTAGTGTAGGAGCTAGTGCAGGGGTATATTCAGGGTTTAGGGTAGTGCAGTGGTGTTCGGGTAGTGTAGGGGGTAATGCTGGGGGTAGTGTTTTAAAATTTAGGGTAGTGCAGTTGTGTTTGGGTAGTGTAGGGGGTACTGCGGGTAGAGTTTTAGGGTTTAGGGTAGTGCCGTGGTGTTTGTGTAGTGTAGGGGGTCGTGTTTTAGGGTTTAGGAAAGTGCATTGGTGTTTGTGTAGTGTAGAGGGTCGTGCTGGGGGTAGTGTTTTAGGGTTTGGGGTAGTGCAGTTGTGTTTGTGTAGTGTAGGGGTTCGTGCTGCGGTAGTGTTTTATGGTTTTGGGTTGTGCAGTGGTGTTTGGGTAGTGTAGGGGGTTGTGCTGGGGGTAGTGTTTTCGGGTTTAGGGCAGTGCAGTGGTGTTTGGGTAGTGTAGGGGGTCGTGATGGGGTAGTGTTTTAGGGTTTACGGCAGTGCAGTGGAGTCTGTGCAGTGTAGGGGGTCATGCTGGGGCAAGTGTTTCAGAGTTTAGGGTAGTGCAGTGGTGTTTGGATAGTGTAGGGGTTTGTGCGGGGGTGGATTTAGGGTTTAGGGTAGTGCAGTGGTGTTTGGGTCGTGTAGGGGGTAATGCTGGGGGTAGTGTTTTAGGGTTTAGGGTAGTGCAGGGGTGTTTGTGTAGAGTAATGGGTCATGCTGGGGGAAGTGTCTTAGGGTTTAGGGTAGCGCAGTGGTGTTCAGTAAGTGTAAGAGGTCGTGCTGGAGGTAGTGTTTTTAGGGTTTAGGGTAGCGCAGTGGTGTTTGTGTAGTATAGGGGGTCATGCTGGGGTTATATTTAGGATTTATAGCAGAGCAGTGCAGTGGTGTTTGGGTAGTGTATGGGGTCATGCTGGGGGTAGATTTAGGGTTTAGGGTAGTGCAATGGTGTTTGTGTAGTGCAGGGGGTCATCCTGGGGTTAGTGTTTTAGGGTTTCGGGTAGTGCAGTGGTGTTTGGGTAGTGTAGGGGATCAAGCTGGGGATAGTGTTTTGGGGTTTAGGGTAGTGCAGTAGGGTAGTGCAGTGGTGTTTGTGTAGTGTAGGGGGTTATGCTGGGGGTAGTGTTTTAGGGTTTAGGGTAGTGCAGTTGTGTTTGGGTAGTGTAGGGGGTACAGCTGGGGATAGTGTTTTAGGGTTTAGGGTAGTGGAGTGGTGTTTGGGTAGTGTAGGGGGTCGTGCTTGTGGTAGTGTTTTAGGGTTTAGGGTAGTGCAGTGGTGTTTGTGTAGTGTAGGGGTCGTGCTGGGGGTAGTGTTTTAGGGTTTAGGGTAGTGTAGTGGTGTTTGTGTGGTATAGGGGGTTGTGCTGGGGTAAGTGTTTTAGGGTTTAGGGTAGCGCAGTGGTGTTTGTGTAGTGTAGGGTGTTGTGCTGGGGGTAGTGTTTTAGGGTTTAGGGAAGTGCAGTTGTGTTTGGGTAGTGTAGGGGGTACTGCAGGGGTAGTGTTTTAGGGTTTAGGGTAGTGCAGTGGTGTTTAGGTAGTGTAGGGGGTCATGCTGGGGGTAGTGTTTTAGGGTTTAAGGTAGCGCAGTGGTGTTAGAATTCGGGTTCTCTGGTTGGCACAGGTAGGTACTTGTGACAAGCAGGGAACCTTTCCTCTAGTCATGGTAAGGGGTTACACTCCTAAAATAACCCCTGCTCACCCTCTAGGTATCTTGGCGCGAGCAGACAAGGCTAATCTCAGAGCGTTATAGGTTAAGCATTTGTGAACACATACAGTAACCCAGTGACAACACTACAGATGGACACCACACAGGTTTTTATATTAAAAATAAGGATTCTTTATATAGAGTTACCACAAGACCATTAAACGACAAAAATACACAATACTGTTACTTTAGATGGTAGAAGTTTGCTTAGTTCTCTTAAGTTCTTAAATGCGACACTTTAAGTCAATGTACCTTAGATGCGACACGCAGGGCAACGAAAGTGTTGTAACGATGCTGATGCGATGAAGTTTCTGGTGCAAAGAAATAAAGACGTGAAGATCTTCCAGATGCGTTACGCTTCTCCGATGTTGCGAGAAGATTCGACTCGATCCGTCAGCTACAGCGGCGTCACCCCTTTACGGGATGCGACAACAGCGGCCTTGGCAGCGGCACTCTTCTCCGACGTTTGCGAGACGCTTCGGCTCGATGCGATGCTGCAGCGGCGTCACCCCTTTACGCGATGCGACGACAGCAGCTCCGACGGCGGCATGCTTCTCCGTGGATGCGAGGCGCTTCTCTTGATGCAGTGCAATGCGTCAGCTACGATGGCTGCGATGGCGACACGCTTCTTCGGCGTTTCGAGACACTTCCGGAATGATGCGAGACGCTTCCGCTCGATACGATGCTGCAGCGGCGACACCCTTTGCGAGATGCGACGACAACAGCTCCGACGGCGGCACGCTTTTCCTTCTTGAGTCGCGCTTCCAGCTCCTTGCGACACACAGTCCCTCAGAAGGCCTAACAACAGCAGCAGGCACTTCCAAAAGTCTCTGGGGAGCTGGGGGTGAAGTCCACTGGTTCTGGGACTTCGTTCAGGGGGCAAGCTCAGGACAAGCCCTTGGAGACCTTTTAAGCACAAGTTGAATTAAAGTCTTTGTAGTCTTTTCTCCTCTCCTTTCAGCAGCAAGTCAACCACTGCAGGCCAATCCCCCAGGTCAGGGACACTACTCCTCCTTACAGCTTTCCCAGTTCCTTCTCCTCAGGCAGCGGTTCTTCTTGTCAAGCAGGATCTAATTTCTTGGGAGCAGGGTCCCAATACTTATACCCCTAATTCCTTTGTTCGTCTGGAGTAGAGGGGCCTTTGCCCAGTCCAAACCAGTTCTTGAGCACTTTGTTGACATGACTCTGCCTTTCTATTCAGGGTGCAGGGCAGAGACATCAGTCGCTCCATAGGAGGTGGAGCCAGCATTGTGGTGGCAGAGCACAGCCCTATTCAGAGTCCAGGTGCGCTCCTCCCACCCATCTGGATGTCAATCTCTCCATTCACCACCAGGCTACCTAGCCCTGCCCCTCTGGGTTTCCCCAGCCCTGTCACTCACACAAACCAGACAGGCAGATACACATCATAGCAGAGGCAGGCTGAAATGGTTAGGCAAGCAAATACCAACTTTCTAAAAGTGGTATTTGCAAACACAGAATATTAAAATAAACTTTACTAAAAGATGTATTTTATTATTCTGAGTTCAGGCATACTAAACTCGTTTATTCTTCCATGTTCCCTGGGTCTGTTAGGATCATAGGATGTAACAATTCTAACAGCCCATTCTGGCCTGTGGGAACAGGTAGCCTTACAATAGTGAAAAACGAAAATGGCTGTAATTCACTATTAGGACATGCCACACACATCAGGGCTTGTCTTACCTTACAATGCACCCTGCCCTTGGGCCTACCATAGGGGTGACTAATATGAAGTTAAGGGAAGGTTTAGGGACTGGGAAGTGGGTGCACTTGCCCAGTCAGCATGACAGTACCAGACTGCACGCAGGTTCTTCAATGGCAGACCTTAGACACATTTTACTAGGCCGCTTCTGTGGGTGGCACAACCAGTGCTGCAAGCCCACCAGCAGCATTTGTGTTTACAAGCCCTGGGCACTCCTGGTGCACTTTACTGGTGTCTGACAGTAAACCAAATAAGCCAATCATGGAATCCAACCAACATACACATTTTAAATAGGGAGCACTTGCACTGTGGCACTGGTTGGCAGTGGCACAGTGCTCTGAGCAGCTAACACCAGCAAAACACATGAGGCACAGCGACAAAAAGTGGAAGGGAGACTCACGCCAAGGTGCCAGGTCTAACACGTGGCCCCTCCAGCTGAAAAGTGGGGAGAACTACCCTACCCCAGGGAGTTCCTCATCACTAAGGCGGAAAAATCTGGACAGTTCGTCAGCATTGGCGTGATCTGTACCAGGGCGATGTTCCACCGTGAAATCCATACCCTGTAGGGAAATGGACCACCTCAACAGCTTTGGATTCTCACCCCTCATATGCATCAACCATCTGAGGGGCCTGTGGTCTGTCTGAACCCGGAAGTGAGACCCAAACAGGTAGGTTCTTAGCTTCTTCAGCGCCCAGACCACAGCAAATGCCTCACGCTCAATAGCCCTTCATCTCTGTTCCCGTGGTAGTAACCTCCTGCTAATAAAGGCTACAGGTTGATCTAGGCCCTCTTCATTAATCTGTGAAAGAACAGCCCCCACACCATGCTCTGAAGCGTCTGTCTGAACGATAAACTCTTTGGAGAAGTTGGGAGCCAAAAGCACGGGCGCCGTGCACATAGCAGCTTTCAGGGCCTCAAAAGATTTCTGACAGGTGTCAGTCCAAATCACATTCCTGGGCTGCTTCCTTGAAGTCAGTGCTGTCAAGGGGGCAACAATGTTGCCACACCCCTTGACAAACCTCCTGTAGTACCCGGTGAGACCTAGGAAGGCTCTCACCTCTGTCTGGGTTTTGGGCGACTCCCAATTGAGGATGGTTTCTATCTTGGGTTGAAGGGGTGCCACCTGGCCACTCTCAACTTGGTGCCCCAAGTACACTACTGAACCCTGCCCGATCTTGCACTTACTCGCCTTGATCGTGAGGCCTGCCCTCCGCAGCGCCATCAACACTTCCCAGAGGTGGCGCAGGTGTTCCTCTCACGTGGAGCTGAACACTGCGATGTCATCCAGGTAGGTTGCACTGAACGAATCCAGCCCAACCAACACCTGGTTGACCAATCTCTGAAAGGAGGCAGGGGCATTTTTCATCCCAAAGGGCATAACCCGGAACTGGTAATGCCCATCAGGGGTGGAAAATGCTGACCTCTCTTTGGCCCCATCGGTCAAGGCGATCTGCCAATACCCAGACGTTAAATCAAACGTGCTGAGGTAGTTGGCAGCCCCTAGCCGATCTATGAGCTCATCAGCTCTGGGGATGGGGTGTGCGTCAGCCCTGGTGACCGAATTGAGTCCTCTGTAGTCCACACAGAACCGGAGTGTGGGTGTGGCTCCCGGTGGTGCAGCCTTTGGGACCAAGACCACTGGGCTGGCCCAAGGACTGCCTGAGGACTCAATTACCCCAAGGGCAAACATCTTGGAGACCTCCTCCTTGATGCAGGCCCTTACCCTGTCAGTCACCCTGTAGGCCTTGTGCCGCACAGGTGTACTACCCCCAGTGTCCGCATCATGGACACACCAATCAGTGACACCGGGAATCAGGGAAAACAGGTCAGAGAATTGTCCCAGTAACTGGCGACAATCGTTCTGTTGCTCAGGGGTCAGGGTGGAAGAGAGGATGACACCATCAACTGACCCATCTTGCTCCTTGGCTGACAGGAGGTCAGGAGGAGGCTCGGTCTCCTCCTCCATCCCAGCATCTGTCGCTAAGAGCATGCCCACTTGGGACCTCTCCAAGTGGGGCTTGAGGCGGTTGACATGAAGGACCCTAAAGGGGTTCCTTGGAGACCGCAAGTTCACCAAATAGGTGACAGGGCTCTTGCGCTCCACAACCTCAAAGGGACCGGTCCACTTATCCTGGAGTGCACAGGGCTCCACTGGGGCCAAGACCCATACCTTCTGTCCAGGCTGAAGCTCTACCAGAGTGGCATTCTGGTCGTACCACCCCTTCATCTCCTCCTTGCTGGCTTCCAGGTTTGCCTCAGCAAGTTCCCTGAAACGCCTAGTCTGGTTTCTGAAGGCCAGCATGTAGCTATATACATTCTGGGGAGGTTTCCTGGGAGATTGCTCCCAGCCTTCCTTGACCAGACTTAGAGGTCCTCTCACTGGGTGTCCGTACAGAAGCTCAAAGGGACTGAACCCTAGAGACCTCTGTGGCACCTCTCTGTAAGCAAAGAGAAGGCATGGTGAGAGGACGTCCCACTTACGCCTCATGGGTTCCTCAAGACCCATTATCATGCCCTTTAGGGTTTGGTTGAATCGCTCAACCAACGCGTTTCCTTGGGGGTGGCAAGTTGTGGTGAACTTGTAGGTTACCCCACACTCTTTACAAAGGGATTTCATATATTTAGATATGAAATTGGTACCTCGGTCAGACACCACCTCTAGAGCGAATCCCACTCGGGAGAAAATTCCCATCAGCGCACGTCTCACCACGGGGGCCGTCACTGTCCTCAGAGGGATGGCTTCCGGGTACCGGGTGGCATGGTCCACCAGGACCAGGATGAACCTATTGCCCATCGCTGTCCTGGGGTCCAGTGGCCCTACAATGTCATTCCCCACTCGCTGGAATGGGGTACCGACCACAGGGAATGGCTGGAGTGGAGCCTTCTGCTTCCTTCCACTCTTCCCACTTGCCTGGCAAGTCTAACAGGTCCTGCAGTGAGTGTCTGAACTACTGCGCATTTGGGGCCAAAAGAAGTGGGTGAAAAGCCTTTCAAAGGTCTTGTCCTGGCCCAAATGTTCTCGTGAGCCAGCCCCAGTAGGAAGGCTCTGAAGCGCTGGGGTACCACCAGCACACGGGCTGACCCAGGCTCAGCAACCTTAGGCTCAGAATACAGGAGTTTGTTCTCCCAGTAAATGAAATATGACCCAGACTGATCACCTGCGGCCTGGTCTGCAGCCTGCTGCCGCATACCCACAAGAGAAGGGCATTCTTTCTGCTCCCTGCAGAATTCCTCCCTGGAGGGTCCTCCTTCTTGCTGCCAATGGGTTAGCTCAGTCAGGTCCCCCAGTTCAGCTATCTGTTCCCCTGTAGGTTCCAGGGCATCCCCCTCAAGGTCTGCTTCCTCCTGGACCGTGGGAACTTCAGGGGCTGGTTTCCCGCGCCCCCTGCCTCTTCTCCCTAAGGCTGGTTCCTGGGCCTCCCTCTCAGGCTCCAGGTCCTCTTGAGCACCTCTACTCGCTGCAATGGACCGTGTGGTAACACACGCCCAATCTGGCATACCCAACATCTACAGGCGAGCACTTCGCTCCACCTTAGCCCAAGGTGAGCTCTCCAGATCGTTCCCTAACAGACAGTCTACAGGCATGGCGGGCCTCACAGCTACCTGAAGAGTACCAGAGACCCCCCCCACTCAAAGGGAACCTGAGCCACCAGGCAGTGACTCTCGGTGTTGTCGGCGGCACCAACCGGATAGAATGCTCCTGGGACAACCTGCTCCTGAAACACCAGGTGACGCTTGACAGCCGCCACACTGGCTCCTGTGTCTCTGAGAGCTTCCACCCTATGGCCATTTATGGTCACCCACTGCCTGTATTTTTTAGTGTTCTCAAGCAGTTGGGTTTTGGGGACCACTTCACGGTCTCCTAATGAGACCAGGGACATTTCTACTGAACCCCACCCACCTTGGACACCCATCTCTCCACCCAGGGCTACACTAGCCGTCTGCCGGGGGGTTGCACCAGTGGGTGCTGGTTTACCAAACTGGCGACACTTGGGATCATTGGCAAAATGACCCAGCTCACCACATCTGTAACAGGTTGGGGGCCCTCTTTGAACAGGGGTACCTGTCGGGGCCCCAGTCGGTTTCTGGGGTGGGGAGGCTGAGAACCTTTCCCTTGGTTCCCTTGGGGATTACTTTGGGGCCTCTTCTGAAACTCCCGCTGTTTACCCTTGTCCCCCCCGCTCTTCTGCTGGGGACCCTGCCCACCTTTGGCGGAGTCTCCCACAGGACCCTTGTGGACCCTGGTACTGACCCAGCGGTCCGCCTCCTCAGCAAGCTTCCTAGGGTTAGTCAGCCTACTATCATTCAGGTGCTGGCGTAGCTCAGTTAAACAATTACTGGACAAGTGCTCCCATGCCATTAAATCAAGAAGCCCTTGAAAATTATCAACCTTGCTACCCTTCACCCAACCATCCAGTGCTCTGCAAAAAAAGTCACATACTCCACATACGTACTATTGGGAAGCTTAGTGCAAACCCTGAACCTCTGTCTATACATTTCAGGGGTTAACCCATACCTAGCCATTAAAGCTTCCTTCATATGGGGGTAAGAGTTATACACTTCTGAGGGCAAATCTAGCAGTGTGTCCCGCCCTTCACTCAAGAACCGCCCCCACAACCCCGCTCCCCAATCCTTCTCAGGGACCCGGTGGGAGGACATGGCTGCTTCGTAGGCTTTGAACCACTGCCCTATGTCATAATTTTTAAAAAATTCTTTCACTACATCTTTGGGTATGTACACTCTGGAGTGTACTTGCACTGGGGGTGTGCTGCCACCAGAGGGAGTGCTTCCCAAGCCCTGGGCTTTCAACTCCAGCTCCCTCATTTTCATTTCATGCTCCATTTGGATTTTTTTCTCTTCCATTTCCATTTTTCTCTCTTCCATTTCCAGCCTTTTTTGTTCCATTGCCAGTTGTCCATTTAGTTTGGCCATCTCTATTTCATGAGCTCTGGTTTCCTTCCTGTCTGCCAACTCCTCTGGAGATAAACTTTTACTAGAAACACTGCTACCTGCGGGGGAAGGGGTTCTCCTTCCTCTTGAACCTACTGGCCCATCCAGCTGCTCATCTGCATTATCATCATCAGTGGCATTCCTTGCTTCTACCCAGGCCCTCAGCGCCTTGTAGAACTCTGCCTTGCTTCTACATCCAGTAGTGCAAACATTAAATTTCTTGCAAAAGAATTTCAGATGTGATAACTTGTAGCTTTCCAGTTTCTCTTCTTCCCATTCAAATTCAGTATTCACAGAGACTATGGATGCTGCTTTCTCCACCATGGTTAAGCTTGGCAGTGCTCAAAAATAGACAGTCCCAAAAGAAATCTACCAACAAGTATTGGTTGCGTTTAAGGTCTGCACTCACTAAGTAGTGTTCACCAATTACTGTACATGAGTCACAAATGCAAGTCCAGAATCCTCACCGCTGACCACCAATGTTAGAATCCAGGTTCTCTGGTTGGCACACGTAGGTACTTGTGACAAGCAGGGAACCTTTCCTCTAGTCAGGGTAAGGGGTTACACTCCTAAAATAACCCCTGCTCACCCTCTAGGTAGCTTGGCGCGAGCAGACAAGGCTTATCTCAGAGTGTTTTAGGTTAAGCATTTGTGAACACATACAGTAACCAAGTGACAACACTACAAATGGACACCACACAGGTTTTTATATTAAAAATAAGGATTCTCTATATAGAGTTACCACAAGACCATTAAAAGACAAAAATACACAATACTGTTACTTTAGATGGTAGAAGTTTGCTTAGTTCTCTTAAGTTCTTAAATGCGACACTTTAAGTCAATGTACCTTAGATGCGACACGCAGGGCAACGAAAGTGTTGCAACGATGCTGATGCGATGAAGTTTCTGGTGCAAAGAAATAAAGAAGTGAAGATCTTCCAGATGCGTTACGCTTCTCTGATGTTGCGAGAAGACTCGACTCGATGCGTCAGCTACAGCGGTGTCACCCCTATACGCGATGCGACGACAGAGGCCTTGGCAGCGGCACTCTTCTCCGACGTTTGCGAGACGCTTCCGCACGATGCGATGCTGCATCGGCGTCACCCCTTTACGCGATGCGACGACAGCAGCTCCGACGGCGGCACGCTTCTCCGTGGATGCGAGGCGCTTTTCTTGATGCGGTGCAATGCGACAACTACGATGGCTGCGATGGAGACACGCTTCATCCTCGATGCGAGACTCTTCTCTTGATGCGGCGAATGTGTCAGCTACGATGGCTGCGATGGCGACACGCTTCTTCGGCATTGCGAGACACTTCCGGAATGATGCGAGACGCTTCCGCTCGATGCGATGCTGCAGCGGCGACACCCTTTGCGAGATGCGACGACAACAGCTCCGACAGCGGCACGCTTCTCCTTCTTGAGTCGCGCTTCCAGCTCCTTGCGACACACAGTCCCGCAGAAGGCCCAACAACAGCAGCAGGCACTTCCAAAAGACTCTGGGGAGCTGGGGGTGAAGTCCACTGGTCCTGGGACTTCGTTCAGGGGGCAAGCTCAGTAAAAGCCCTTGGAGATCTTTTAAGCACAAGTTGAATTAAAGTCTTTGTAGTCTTTACTCCTCTCCTTTCAGCAGCAAGGCAACCAGTGCAGGCCAATCCCCCAGGTCTGGGACAGTACTCCTCCCAGCCGCGGCCCGTGTAGGGCGTGTTAGTGGGGCGGTGACGTGGCGAAGAGGAGGGGCAGGGTGGGGGGTTGCAAAATGCGGCTTACGGACGATTTAAGGTAAGTAACGAAAAAATTTAATAAAACGAATTTCATTGCGTGCGCTGCAACGCCAAATGCGATGCAGCGCGCGCAACGAAATTCGTTTTCGTTATGTTAGCAAAAGTACTGCACCTTAGAGCACGTAGTTAAAAATAAACATTTGAAAGTTTTTCATGTCTCTGATTACTAACATAAGCAGACAAATGATTAATGACTTCATCTGTGACACTGAGCTTTGTGGTGCAGTTCTTAGGCCAGGAACAATGTGTCACTCAGGGCATTTCCCCAATGGGTCATGTGTGATGTTCTGGTGCTGCTTGTCAGTCATGGTTGCTCCTATGCAGTTCAACTGTGTGTGCTGTCCAGTCCTCTAGTCAAGTTGTTTCCACCTTTGTGTCCCAGGCTTGTGCATCTATTGGGTGTTGTGTTGGATGTATGTGTGTTGTTTGTGTTTTTGCTTCACTTCCTGGGTGTGCTGTTGTCTTTGTGCTGTGCTGATTGGTGTTGTGTGGGTTGCTGTTCTGTCACTGATGTCTGTGTGTGTCTGATATGCTTGGTGTGCACACACAGCTTGTTGTGTATGCAGTGCTGTGTGTGTATGCTGCCTTTGGATTGCCTGGTGTGCATCCCCTGATGTCCTGCTGTGTTTGCTATGTGATTGTTCTGCCTGTGCATCTGTTGTTTGTTTGCTGTGGATGTGTTGTTCTGTGATGGTGCACTTCTTGTGTGTGTTGTGGTATGTTGTCTGTGCATTGTTCCTGAGTGATGAGGTTGTGCACTCCTGTTGTGTCTGTGCTCCCATTGCCTGTCCCCAGTTTAGCTGCACAGGGCATGTATGTTGTTGTTGTGGCTCTGTGTGTGTTTCTGTTGGGTTATGTGTTTGTCTGTTGTATTTGTTTCCACATTTGTGGTGGCATCCCTGTGTATATGAGTGTGTGTGATGTTTGTGGCTGACCCCAGGGTGTGTGGTTGTTTGTGTGTGTATTTACTGTCAAGTATTGCCAGCCTTCAGTGTGTTTAGCACTGGTGTTGTGTGCTGCTGGTGTGAGGGGGTATGTGTGTAGATTCTTACTGGTGTTTGTCAGTCCTGAGGTGTGTAGATGGGCCCTGTGTGTAGCGCTGCTGGTGTACTCCTGTGAAGTAGTTGTATGGATGTGTGGCTGTTCACAGTTTGACTTCAGGGCCTTCCTTTCATCCTTGTGCCTATACGTGGTTTGCCTTGCTGTCTCCCTGTGTTGTTGCACTGAGCTGTCTGTGGTTTGAGTTCACTCACTGTGCTAGCCATGTGTGCTTTGATGGTGTGAGGGTGTTGTGCTCTGTTCCTTGTGTTGATGTGATGTACACATGATTGTTGTGTGTCTCCATGGCCTTCCATTTGTGTGCAGCCCATCTTGGTGTCCCTATTTGTTGTGCTCCATTGCTGTTGGCATGTGGGGTGTGTATGTGTGTGTGTGTCAGTCTGTGGTATGTATGTGTGACTATGCAGGCTGTGTGTCCATTTGTATGTTAATTCCTTGTATGTGTTCATTTGTTGCTTGTCCTCATTTTTATTTCCCTGAGTGTGGTGTTGTGGTGTGTGTGTTTTCCTGGCCCTGTGCTACTGTGCTATGTGTTGTGTGTTCCTGTGCAGCCACTCCTGCTGTGTATGTCTCCATTATTGTTTGTTGTGTGGTGCAGGGTGTGTATTGACCGGGCTTTTTGTTGTGCATGGGGTGCAGAGGAGGGGCACATGGCATGTGCCTTCATGGGGTGTGCTAGTGTGTGGTGGGAGGGGGTGTGGCCCTGTGGTCTTTGTGCCCTGCCCATGCCTGGCACTGGCCCTGCCTTCTGCATTGCGCGCATGTATTTGCTTGTGTTCGCCGCTGTGGTGCCATGACCGGGACATTGCTGCATGGTGGCGGTAGCTGTGTGTCCAGGATGCAGAGGGGTGACTTTGTGGCAGGTGGATGATGTGTGGGTGCCCTTGTGGATGTGTCCCTGTCCCCCCTAGGGTGTCTGATGTGGATTTGGACCCTGTGTCAGCCCCTGTGTTGTGTGTTGTGTTTGTGTTGTTGCGTACCTGCGGCAGCGTCCGTGGCAGTCCATGAGTTCCTGGTGATGTAGCAGGTACAGCTCCGGAAAGACATGTAGAGCTGGGTCCATGGCGGTTGTGACCAGGACTCTGGTTTTGCGCTCCGCTGTTGAGCTTCCGCCGTCTCTGGTTGGGCGTGTCTCCGCTGCGGTGCGTCTGCTTGTTTGAGTCATCCTAATTTGTGGAGCAGGGCAGACGTCATTCCGCTCGGCGGTGAGTCTCCGTTGGCTCCCACCGCCGCGGTGGCGGGCGCACTTTGTTGGCGGTGCACGTCGGACTGCGGTGGTCGGGAAATGGCCTATGTTTGGCCATACTAATATGGCGGACGTGAGGGCCGCTGCTCGCGGGCAGAAAATAGCTTTTTCCCGCACCGGCCGCACTGTGGTGGTGCCGGCGCCCGACATTCTAATGGGCCCCTTAGTGTCTGGGTGATAAGATGAACATATAGGTAGTGCCAGCATAGTTGAATGCCTACATAATTTCTGCCTGACTGATTGCAAGAGTACATGTGTAATGTCTAGGTAATTGAATGACTCCATGGATAGTGACTCACTGACTTGATGACTGCCAGACTAGTGGCTGGGCGATTGCACGAGTGCCTGAAAACTGCCTGACTGACTGTGAAAGTTTGTTCATTGCTGTTAAATACATAACAGTTGTGACTATATCTCTGACTCATTGGTTATCTCATTCTGTCAGTATCAAACTACCTGTTTTACTGTATATATGAGCTATGTGTGAGTGAAGCCTAAATTTCACACTTGGTATATAATTGCATACATAGATATCTAGGAGCATACATTGCTTTGTTACTGAGCGTGAACATGCATCAGTAAGTTCCTAAAACAGAAAACAAAATGTTTACATTTTTCAAAGCACAAAATCTTTTTGTGAATGGCATACCTACATCATATTCTCAAAAATTTCTGCTTCTAAAACATATATTCAGCATTTCTCAATCAAAAGTTACACTCCAAATGATGATAGCATAGGAACTCTCGAGGCATTCTGCACTATTAATTCTCCTCAATTGTTTAAACAAACTATCTTAAAGAAAAAACACCACCCTCACCATATACATGATATTTTTATCAGCCTCACTGAACATATATCTCTGTGTAAACATATATGTGATTTCTTTATAGATGTACACCTTGAGTTCTCGACGGAGAGAGACACGGATTGGCTCCTAAGTCGAGGAGAAGGCACCTTCTAGATCCGGTCACCCCTTAGCCTGCGAGGTGTCCGAGTGGCCACACCTGCAATCCAGGGAAGGTGAGTTTCATTCCATCGCCCTGCCCATACACCAGGCATTCAAATTTACTGGCACCAAGAGGCCCGGACCATCTGTGAGGCCCTGCGGCTCTGTGAAGCCAAGTTTGGCCGCTCGGAGTGAGAATCAGCCACTGCATAGTTAGAACATGGGGCTTTCTGCTTGGGCATCCCCCGGCATAGTTGGCCTGAAGCAGAACGAGCGCGACACCAGTTCCCCGCGCTGCTCGGCTGGTGATCTTGCAGCTTGGCCTGAGACGGTGTGCAGCACAGGGCCGGGAGAAGCACCCCAGCCTGTTCACTGTGGGGGAAGGTTGGTACTGCCTAGGAGAGGAGGGGGAGGCATTTGGCTCAAAGCAGGGCTGCCTGACCACCTGCAAAGGCCGAGTTATTGACAGGCCACCAAGACTGTGACTAGAGTCTCGGGCCTGTCGGGGGTCGAGAACAGACATAGAGGAGTAAGGAGTCACCCCCCTCCTCCAGAGGCCAAGACTCAAACAACTGGGCCGGGCTGGCCCTCCCTCCAAAAGCCATAGCTGGTGCGTGCCCACGACCGATAGAGCTGAACGGCCTACACGACCGATCGGGTGGGAGCAGTAACAATCCCAGGGGTTCATAATGATCTGATTGACCCAGAAAATGGAACAGCTCCCGTACAGCTCCCGGCGGTGTTGACGCCTCCCACTGGCAGTTGAGATCTGGTGCAGGAGTTCGAGGGACTGGGGGTCCAGGGATAGAGTAGGCCGTAGAGAATTACACCGATAAATGGTTGACCCTGAAAGAGCACCTCGAAAGATACAGCTGCTCTTCACCTAAATAAGCGAAAGACACTGCTTAATTTGGAAATGGCCCCAAATAAGAATAAGGAACGCTTTGTCAAGGATCTCCTCCTAAACTCCTGCACTACATAGTGGATGCGATCTCATCCCCGTCCGGGGGCCCTACGGACCCAGTGTTTGGAGGAGGGAAGAGGTCCCGGTGACATACACCTTTCTTGAGACTCTGTTTGCCTCCCTGAAGGACAACCTCCATACCTTGAACAAGGAAATTGCCCAGGAGATTCTGGAGGTTCAGAATGACCTAGATTCGGTGGATGACAGGGTGGGTAGGCTGGAGACACAGGCATTCACTAGGGACGAAGAGATACATCAGCTCCAACAGGAAGTCCTCCGTTTACAGGACCAGCATCTGGATCTCCAGGCACACGCGGAGGACCTCAGGAACCGCTCTTGACGCAACATCATTTGAATCTATGCGGTTCCTTGTGGAGCTGAGGGGTCAAATATTGAAGCCTATGTGGAGTACCTCTTTCTCTTCATTCTGGGTGCTCCTACGGAACAGCAGATCAAACTGGACCGCACGCACAAAGTAGGCCCAATGAGTGCGGCACCAGCCCCGCCACCAGACATCCTCACGTGTGTCCAAGATTTTCAACCTAAAGAACAGATCCTCCAAGAGGCACGAGATAAGCAACTCGTTGAGTTCCGTTCCTCCTGCCCCCTCTTATTTCAAGACTTAGCGGCCTGCACATTGCAAAAAAGGAGGGAGTTTAGGCCAATTACTGCCCACCTCCAATCCAATGATATTCCATACTCTTGGGGCCACCCTTTCAGACTAATTTTTAAATGGGAAGGTAAGGCACACCATATTAGATTATTGCAGGAGGCCTTACAGCTGCTAAACTTATTGGAGGAGGATCAGGGTGCTCCTGCGCAGGCGGACTCCAAAAATAGACCTCCGAGAGCTGAGAGGTAGCAGAGAGTGAGCCAGCCCCCTTCATCTCCGGCTAGACAAAGAGACTATTGCCAATGAGAGAAAGGTGGCCATTGTCTCCCTGGGCGAAGACACTCTTGACGCAGACGGATATCTGCCTGATCATGTCGTCAGGGGGGATTTGGGGTCTTGAAAGCCTACATTATGAAACCTCCCATTCTTTCACAGTGCTGGGGCCCAGGTGGGGTGGAGGGGCAGAATGGGTCCTGCTGACATCTCATGCCTACTCATTGGGTATTCCACCAAGGACTACTGTACTGTTTCTCATTTATGTTTGTTTCAGTTTAAAATGTTATGGGGTTTCTTAGTCCTCCTCCTCCCTCACATATACCTCCTGAAGCTTGAAGAGACTCTTCAGGGGTTACGTTGCTGGTGCATAAATACCTGTCAACCTACAAAATGGATGGCCCTCATGATCATTACGAGGCATTCAAGTATGTGTATCGTTCTAATACACCCAACCACATAACTACAACCCTTAAGATAATCTCATTGAAAGTCAAAGGTCTTAACAACCTGGTCAAAAGGCGCGTTGTTCTTTTGTTTCTGGATCACGCGGATGCACATATCTGTTTTCCCCAGGAGACACACCTTCTCTCAAGGAACATTTACAGATTAAGAGCAAGCGCGTTCCCTCAGCAATTTTTCTCGTCTCACTCCACCAAAACAGCTGGCGTGGCCATTCTAGTCTCCTCTAAGTTTAATGGTAGAGTTGGCCCCAAACTAGCCAAAATCAGGGGTAGGTTACTGGCACATACATTCACAATGGGCCCGCAATCATTTACCGTTGGCACAGTATACACCCCGAACGAGGGTCAAAAAAGATTTTTACGTGAGGTGGTACTGGATTTATCTAAATTCCCCAACAGATTGTTGGTTATAGGGGGAGACTCACCCTGGCTTTTGATAATGAGGTGGACAGATCAAACCAGCAACATGGGCAGACCGGGTCCCTCAGCAGGGAGGGACGGCAGCTCCTGATTGAGGCAGGGTTGACTGACATATTGAGGGCTCCTCACCCGATAGAAACTGAGGACACTTTCTACTCACATTGCCACAAGACCTATGCTAAGGTGACTATCTTCTAACCACCAGCACAATGACCCAGCAGGCGCAATAGGTAGAGATACTCCCTTGGACAATATCGGACCTTTCGGGAGTGAGTATGTTGTTGACCTTCACTAGTCCTCGGCCCGCGCGCTGCCTTTGATGACTCAAAGAGACAATGCTCCAACCCCCTATGGTAGTACAGCGGATTACAAAGGGAAAAGTGGACTACTTAGATGTGAACGATACGCCTGATACCCCTATTGCAACGCTTAGGGTTGGTCCGTAGGTGGTAGTCAGGGGAGAATTTATCACTATTACTGCATTTGACGATAAAATTTGGCAGGAAAAGAGGGAGCAACTCTCCAGCGAGGTAAAAGAGTTAGAACCTATACATCAGAGGACAGGTGCTCCGAGGGTCTAGAGGCAGCTAAAGGCGTTGCGAACACAATTGGCAGGCCTGGATCTCAATAGGGCAGAATATGCCACTCTACTGCTTAGGCATTCCTTCTACACAGTGGGGATAGAGATGGGAGACTTCTGGCTAATAGGTTAAGGGGAGAGCGGCAGGCCTCTAGCATACCTGCAGTTATTGACCACTCTGGGCAAGAACAGACGTCTGACCAGGACAATGCAGAAACATTCCAGCAGTACTACGCGACCCTATATGGGGCGCAGCAACTCCCTGATGATGGCCCTGCCCAATACTTACAGGATGTGAAGATTGCCAAACTAGTGCCTAGCCAAGCTGAGGACCTTGACTCACCGATCAAGTTAGAGGAGGTGATTTCAGCTATTGCTAAACAAAAATTGCTTAAATCCCCCAGCCCGTATGGGTTCTCTTCCCTTTTTCCATAAAACCTTCTCTACCATATTAGCCCCAATATTGGTGAGGGTATACAACGCAATAGGGCTTTCCTCCCCCATACCGGCCATGATGCTGGAGGCACTAGTTACAGTCATAATCAAACAGGTTGACGAGAAGCAACACTGTACATCTTACCATCCTATCTCCCTCCTTAACATGGATCCTAAACTGTTCACGTGGATCCTAGCGCTGTGGCTTTCCCCTTGCCTTCCAGGGTTGATAGACCCAGACCAGTCGGGCTTTGTGCCAGGTCACCAGTGCTCCGACAATGAAAAAACCCTCCTGCACATTATAGACAAGGCCAAGCGTGTTGATACAGAAGGCATGATCCTTTCCATAGATGCAGAGAAGACGTTAGACTGAGTGCACTGGCCCTACCTTATAGCAACAATGTGACACTTTGGCCTGGCAGAGAGATTTATAAGCTGGGTCATAAGCAGTTACACCAACCCTACAGCCTCTGTGCGGGTAACAGCATTACTTCGGACCCCTTCCCTATTCAACAAGGAACAAGACAGGGCTGCCCCCTCTCACCACTCTTATTTTCTTTACACAGAACCCATGGCCTAAAAGGTGCGGGATGACCCCTTGATATCCGGGGTAGAGTTTGGGGGTGAGAAACATAAGATCAGTTTATACGCGGATGATGTAGTCGCCACCTTAGAAAACCCCGGGGACTCTTTGCCTGCCCTTATGGCCGAGCTGGAACGCTTTGCGCAAGTATTGGGATTCAAAGTCAACATCCACAAGTCATACACTCTCGACCTGTCGATCAACCCTGACACAATAGAGGTACTCAAACACATGCATCTCCTTCAATAGGCACAAGAGGCCATCCCCTTTCTAGGCCTTTAACTCACGCCCAGCACACAGCGCACCACCTCTTGAAGTACACAATGTTACTGCGATATACACACTACTGCCTCCTCAGATGGAGACCGCATTCACTGTCTTGGTTAGGCTGCATACCGACACTAAAAATGACAGTCCTACCAAAGATAATAATCCTATTCCAGACCCTCCCACTGGCCCATCTCTCGAGAGTATTGCACTCCATGCAACAAGATTTGGAACACTTTATCTGGCGCGATCAGCAACCTTGATTACCCTGAGAGTTATGTTATAGGCCCCCAATAGTAGGGGGATTGGGGGTCCCGAATTTGCAAGACTATTATTGGGCAGTGCAGTTGAGGCCTCTAGTAGAATGGTCAAGGCCAGAATCTGAGAATCACTGGCTGTTCATGGACAGAGCTTTAGCTAGACAGCCCCTATGGGGAGTCCCCTTTCTCATGAAGGCGGCAAGACTGTGCAACATATACCTATCAAGGGTCACACACTCTACGCTCTCAGCATGGGAAAGAGTGGTCATGTCTCGTGGGCTTATGACGTTTCCGTCCCAAATCAAGTATATTGTCCACAACTCTGCATATACCCCTGGTCTCAACACGAAAGCATTTGCTCAATGGACCAAAGAGGGCAGTTGGTCCATAGGACATTTCTTTGATGTGGAGGGGCCCTTATCATTCACCGACTTCAGTACACAACAAAATCTTCCGGAAAAGGAACTCTTCCACTACCACCAAATCCGGCATTGGGTTCTGTGAACAGAGATCCAGGAGGGGGCATAGAGGGCCATTACGCCAATTAAGAAATGGTTAGTGACGAAACACACAGACTCGCGCTTGACAACAGAATTCTATAGACTTCTCAGATGAACCCCCGGGACAGATAAATCCCCGTACAGCTGAGATGGGAGCCGCAGCTGGGCAGGACGCTCTCGCAGAAAGAGTGGTCGGACATTTATTACAGAGCTCGCCACATGGTATGTAGTGTGGTGAACATAGAGACCGCAATGAAAATAGCAACCTATTGGTACCTTACCCCACCAAGGCTTCATAGAGGTAACCTGACCCGAAACCCCCAATGTTGGATAGCTTGCGGTACGCTGGACACCTTAACCCACCTGCTGTGGGAATGCCCTCAAATCTCGGGTTATGGACGCAGGTATTAGATGACATCGATTCCTACTTTGACACCCAGCCCACTTTGACAACCAGGTACCCAGCTTTCCTGCCTACACTCTATTGGGACTCCCCAATTCTCTCACCTTTCTACGTGAATCCCGGAGTGAATCAACATATTGCACTAGCGCTAGGAGCGGCTCTCCAAAACATTTTATCTCACTTGGGGACAACCACCTCGCCCACTTACCTTGGGTGGCTTCACAGGCTCTGGCATATTCTTCGCATGGAGAGGATCTCTCTCTCGCTCTCCAACCCAGGGGCCTTATTCCAGGATCTCTGGAAACTCTTAACTGCCCAAGGCACCTGAGACTATTGCATGTAGCCGACCCACCACACACAACACCACAAGAAGAGGAATCACATTAACGGTTATAGAGTACAGCGGGTTAGAGGTCGACAGCTGGGAGTGAGTCTGAGGGCACACAACATAAGGCTTTATTCCCCAGAGGGAGGGGGAGGCGGAGTGGGTTTTTGTTTATTTCTTTTTATTGTACCTAAGCCAGTTCAATTGATGGGGCTCATAGCAATACTCACAGAGTGTACTGTATTGTTGAATGTTTATGGTTAACACGAAAAGTCAATAAAGAAATTTAAACACATAGAAGTACACCTTCATTTCCAAAAATATGTACCTCTATGCATCTTTAAGCAAACTCAAAACTTCCACCAAATATATGGTAATGTGCAACTACAAGAACCATATCTCACCATCTAAGCATGTGCAAAGCGGTCATATAAGTTAAAAGGTTTTTAACTTATAAAAAGCACATTGACAAACAGTTTCCAATACATACCAAACAAGTATTACTTCTTTCTAGTTTATATACAGGCTGACAACATGTTCTCATCTTTTATTTGTGATCACACTAGTCTTATTTAATAATATTACTAAAAGCACTGCAACTCCCAGAATGCAAATAACAGATGCATCTATTCTGCACATGATGTCTAGTCCTTTAAAACATTCTGAGTTCCTCATTGCAACTTTCCACCAAACTATACTGTTATTTTTCAGTAAAATACACAATGTAATAAAAAAGCATGAATCAATTTTTCTCTAACTTCCCAAAACATTCACCAGTAACCTCTTAAACACATACACTCTAATAGATACAGTTCATCTGATATATCTTTCATATCACTGTGTTACTCCTTTTTCTCAAACTCCCATATACATCTTCATTTCTAATGTAATTTTTATAAAGGATTAAAAAGTTATGTACATACCAGTGAATTCAGTTTGTAGATTATGGGGCCGATTCCAATCCTGGGAAAAGGCTGTACGAATCGTTGTACGGAGCGTTTTCTCCGTATGACTCGTACCCGGTAAACTGTCCGTACAACCTAGGAAGTACGATTCGTACAGAAAGCCTATTTCCGTACGTTTCGTACAAAAGACCGTACGGGTAAAAAAAAACAACGATTCTGATCCGGAACAGCTTGTACGCGATGTCCGGACGCATTCAAGCAGCGGTTTCCGGCCCAGCAAGGAAAAGCAGAGTCCGACGCGAACCGCTACGCAACGGAGCCCCGGTACGCGACGTACACGCCATGAACCCCATCGTATGTGTCATCCCGGTCCTCCTAGCCTACGACCTGGTGCACCGGACCCCACGCACATGCCGCAGAAGGTGAGAACAACACCCAGGGGCCAGGGGGGGTGAGGGGCATGAAACATACCGCATACCCAAAGCAAAACCTATAATATGGAGCCCATACATTACCACCAGGGTCTGGTCACTTGGGGTGGCATGGCCAGCAACCCCTGCGTACCGCAACAATGGAAGTGGATGTGTACGGTGCGTGGCACACGTAGCCCTACGGCACCAGTAGAACAGTCATACGGACCGTACACATGCAATGAATGCGTGGGTATGGTGCGTTCCACACGTACCCCTACGGCACCAGTAGAACGGTCATACGGACCGTACACGCAATGAATGCGTGGGTATGGTGCGTTCCACACGTACCCCTACGGCACCAGTAGAACAGTCATACGGACCGTACACACGCAATTAATGCGTGGGTATGGTGCGTTCCACACGTACCCCTACGGCACCAGTAGAACAGTCATACGGACCGTACACACGCAATGAATGCGTGGGTAAGGTGCGTTCCACACGTACCCCTACGGCACCAGTTCATTTGGGATACGAGGCGTACACACACCAGGAATGTGGGCTTACAGACTGGCCCTGCATGTTAACTTCATATTGGTGTGTGTAGGTCCAGACCAGCAGTGTACTGCTCCAAGGGGGTGGGTGGGTGCAGAGGATTCCCAGCAGTGGCCACACATATAGGGGTGGGTGCTGATCAATACCAGCAGTGGACAGAGACATGGGGGGGTGCAGAGGACTCCCAGCAGTGAACAGAGACATGGGGGTGGGTGCAGATGAATACCAGCAGTATCCAGACATATGGGGGTGGGTGCACAGGACTCCCAGCAGTGGCCTGCAATATGAGGGGTGTGTGCACATGAATACCAGCAGTGTCCAGACATATTGGGGTGGGTGCAGAGGACTCCCAGCAGTGGGCTGCAATATGAGGGGTGTGTGCAGATGAATACCAGCAGTGTCCAGACATATGGGGGTGGGTGCACAGGACTCCCAGCAGTGGACAAAGACATGGGGGTGGGTGCAGATGAATACCAGCAGTGTCCAGACATATGGGGGTGGGTGCAGAGGACTCCCAGCAGTGGACAGAGACATGGGGGTGGGTGCAGACGACTCCCAGCAGTGGACAGAGACATGGGGGTGGGTGCAGAGGACTCCCAGCAGTGGACAGAGACATGGGGGTGGGTGCAGAGGACTCCCAGCAGTGGACAGAGACATGGGGGTGGGTGCAGATGAATACCAGCAGTGTCCAGACATATGGGGGTGGGTGCAGAGGACTCCCAGCAGTGGCCTGCAATATGAGGTGTGTGTGCAGATGAATACCAGCAGTGTCCAGACATATGGGGGTGGGTGCACAGGACTCCCACCAGTGGCCTGCAATATGAGTGGTGTGTGCAGATGAATACCAGCAGTGTCCAGACATATGGGGGTGGGTGCAGAGGACTTCCAGCAGTGGACAGAGACATGGAAGTGGGTGCAGAGGACTCCCAGCAGTTGCCTGCAATATGAGGTGTGTGTACAGATGAATACCAGCAGTGACCAGACATATGGGGTGGGTGCACAGGACTCCCAGCAGTGGCCTGCAATATGAGGTGTGTGTACAGATGAATACCAGCAGTGTCCAGACATATGGGGGTGGGTGCACAGGACTCCCAGCAGTGGCCTGCAATATGAGGGGTGTGTGCAGATGAATACCAGCAGGGTCCAGACATATGGGGGTGGGTGCACAGGACTCCCAGCAGTGGACAGAGACATGGGGGTGGGCGCAGAGGACTCCCAGCAGTGGACAGAGACATGGGGGTGGGTGCAGATGAATACCAGCATTGTCCAGACATATGGGGGTGGGTGCACAGGACTCCCAGCAGTGGACAGAGACATGGGGGGGTGCAGACGACTCCCAGCAGTGGACAGAGACATGGGGGTGGGTGCAGAGGACTCCCAGCACTGGACAGAGATATGGGGGTGGGTGCAGAGGAGTCCCAGCAGTGGACAGAGACATGGGGGTGGGTGCAGAGGACTCCCAACAGTTGCCTGCAATATGAGGTGTGTGTGCAGATGAATACCAGCAGTGTCCAGACATATGGGAGTGGGTGCACAGGACTCCCAGCAGTGGCCTGTAATATGAGGTGTGTGTGCAGATGAATACCAGCAGTGTCCAGACATATGGGGGTGGGTCACAGGACTCCCAGCAGTGGACAGAGACATGGGTGTGGGTGCAGAGGACTCCCAGCAGTTGCCTGCAATATGATGTGTGTCTGCAGATGAATACCAGCAGTGTCCAGACATATGGGGGTGGGTGCACAGGACTCCCAGCAGTGGACAGAGACATGGGGGTGGGCGCAGAGGACTCCCAGCAGTGGACAGAGACATGGGGGTGGGTGCAGATGAATACCAGCATTGTCCAGACATATGGGGGTGGGTGCACAGGACTCTCAGCAGTGGACAGAGACATGGAGGTGGGTGCAGAGGACTCCCAGCAGTAAACAGAGACATGGGGGTGGGTGCAGAGGACTCCCAGCAGTAGCTTGTAATATGAGGTGTGTGCAGATGAATACCAGCTGTGTCCAAACATATGGGGGTGGGTGCACAGGACTCCCAGCAGTGGCCTGCAATGTGAGGGGTGTGTGCAGATGAATACCAGCAGTGTCCAGACATATGGGGGTGGGTGCACAGGACTCCCAGCAGTGGACAGAGACATGGGGTGGGCGCAGAGGACTCCCAGCAGTGGACAGAGACATGGGGTGGGTGCAGATGAATACCAGCAGTGTCCAGACATATGGGGGTGGGTGCACTGGACTGCCAGCAGTGGACAGAGACATGGGGTGGGCGCAGATGACTCCCAGCAGTGGACAGAGACATGGGGGTGTGTGCAGATGAATACCAGCAGTGTCCAGACATATGGGGGTGGGTGCACTGGACTGCCAGCAGTGGACAGAGACATGGGGTGGGCGCAGATGACTCCCAGCAGTGGACAGAGACATGGGGGTGGGTGCAGATGAATACCAGCAGTGTCCAGACATATGGGGGTGGGTGCACAGGACTCCCAGCAGTGGCCTGCAATATGAGGGGTGTGTGCAGATGAATACCAGCAGTGTCCAGACATATGGGGGTGGGTGCACAGGACTCCCAGCAGTGGCCTGCAATATGAGGGGTGTGTACAGATGAATACCAGCAGTGTCCAGACATATGGGGGTGCGTGCACAGAACTCCCAGCAGTGGACAGAGACATGGGGGTGGGTGCAGAGGACTCCAATCAGTGGACAGAGACATGGGGGTAGGTGCAGATGAATACCAGCAGTGTCCAGACATATGGGGGTGGGTGCACAGGACTCCCAGCAGTGGACAGAGACATGGGGGTGGGTGCAGATGACTCCCAGCAGTGGACAGAGATATGGGGGGTGTACATCATTATCAGATGGCCACACCTACATGGTGGTATGGACACATCCCTAACTTTGGACTATGATGATGATAGTGCTATGACAACACATCACTGACAGCAGTGTCCCACTCCCAGGAAGATGGATGTATTTCACACACTGAATGACACACCACATGTGGGTGTGAGGACATATAACACATGCATACCCACCCATGGCGGATGCAGCACAATACACACCCTGATATCATGCCACAAAACTGTATAGTCATGTAACTGCCTACAAAACTAAGATAGCCAAAGGGAACACACACTGTCACGCACATCCCAGGACTGATAGGAATGTCCAGGTGCTGGTCCAGCCACCAAGATGTTGTCTCTCATGGAAGGAATAGGGTGGAAGTCCCCTAGATACAATGCCCACAATTGTCAGTCAGGTGCCCAAATACCCTGCAAAACAAGTACCATTTGTGTGGTAGGCCGTGATTAGACACATGCATAGTGGTGAAAAGGGGGAATTTGTCCATGAAGGCATTTCGACATACTCAAAACACAAGTACAGTGACTAGCAAGGATGGCACAGACGATTCAGCAGGAGACATCGGTGAGCAGGCATGGCCATTGTTGAAGGGATCTGTCACCAACAAAGGAAATGTTGACACAGGTCAGCACAACAATTGTGCAACTGTTTGCAGGGAAGATGTCAGGTGCCACAGAGGAAGGAACACTCCTTGGGACAATGTCTCTAAACAAAATTAACACACACTGCCAATGATTCTTTGCAGAGACATTGTGATGGCACACAGATACCATGGTCCACCTCATGACCATCATACAAAAACATGTCTCTGAACCCTAACACATTACCAGAACACCAACTCCAGGAGCCTCAGCACCAACATCAAGTACCTGAAATGCAATAGTGATGAAAGTAAAAATAAAGGCTTTATTCAGCACTAAAAAAACCAATGAAAAATAGACTATGTACAGAGGCCAATGGCCAGTCCATATTTCAAGTCCAAGGGGGGACGTAGGGGACCGCGTCTACCCCTAGCTTGCCTGCACAAAAGAACCTCAAGGTTTGTCGACCGGGTGGGCATCATCTATGGCAGTACCAGGCACCGCAGGGACAGGAGGGGGAAGGGTAGGTGTTCCGGGTGCAGGGGGGGATGTCTCCTCCACAGGGGGTGGGGCAGCGCCGAAGGTGGAGGCGAGCTCGGCGCTGCACACCACTGCCAGTGCCTCCATCTGAACCCCTGCACCTGAGGATTCCCCAGGGTCAACAGAGGGTGTGGTGGGCGAGGGATGGGGTGCAGCGCTCTTGGGGGAGGGAGTCGACCTGGTGGGGGACTCAACTCCCATGCCCGGGGACTTCCTCACCCGCTTGTGGGGTGGTCGCTCAGTGGGGGCGAGGTCCAGCTCACCCATGAAGATCTCCTTGGGTGAGAGTTTGGCAGGGGAGCCAAGGGGAGTGGTTTTGGAGGAACAGGGTTGTGAGGACTGTGGACTGCGACTGTGGCTGCATGTATGTCGTCTGTCCCCAGACCCTGTGGGTGTGCCTACATCCCCCTGAGTGTGCATGCCAGGAGGTGTGTGCTTTGCCTTACTTGGGGGTGTGCTGGCTGTGTCTGGTGGGGTGCGTGCCCGTGACTGTCTGGGTGTGTGTTGGACAGGCATGGGAGAGGGAAGTGTGGATGGGTCTGGGGTAGGGGGGGAGCACTGCAAGAGACTAACTGCTGCCGTCAGGGAAGACTCCATGGACCGCAGAATCCTGGGTTGGTCAGACATCGTTGCTGACATGCCCTCCATGAAAGACACCATCTGTGTGAGCAGTTTAGTGTGTCCATGGAGGACATTCAGCCCCGATGCCTGCCCAACCTGCAACTGCTGCAGTATGTCCACAGACTCTTCACTGAGGGCAGCAGGGGTGACAAGGGCAGGGGGTGCGGTGCCTGGGCCGAAGGAGACATGGTGGGCCTCTGCATGGACAGAAGGGACGGGAGCAACTGGGAGGGCGGGGATGGTAACGGAGGAGGCGGGGACAGATGTGGGGTTGCTGCCAGGTGGTGTTGCAGCCTCCGCCTCCCCCAGGAGGTCAGCGTCGGACCCGTCGGCGTCGTTGCTGGTATCGTGTCCAGACAGGTCCTCTGACTGACTCCCCTCGCCCTCCGTGCCACTGGCTCCTCCTGACTCTACAGCACTGGTGGCACTGTCGCTGGGTCCCTCCTCCAGGTCCGTGCAGGTGTCTCCCTCCGTTGCGGATGATGATGCTGTGGTCAAGGACAAGAAACCGAAACGCATCAGTCACCTGTATACATCTGACACATGAGCACAAAAACAATTGGTCACAGTGCATATCAGGCAATGCATCATAAGTAACAGCTAGATTACTCTGCACATATGTAAGCCCGGTACTGCCTAGTTGGTAGACCCACTATGCCACTTGGACACAAGGAAAAAAAGAACACACCAGGCCACTACTTGAATGAGAAATACACTGAGAAGCTAGTGTCTGTGAACTGGTGAGCATAGCAATACAATGAAGTCATGCCACCTCTTGTTTACCCTGAAAGAAACAGTAGTGGTGCACCCAACGTAAACTGACACACCTCAATACTCAAGGTATCACCACACTCAGAGACCTGTAAGTACTTTGGAACACAAAACGAAAAAATCTTGGTAACTTGGGACTCACAATACTTTACACAATCGACATGTTTGGAATGTACCAATTCGCCATTTTGCGAAAAGAACACTCATGTGCCTGCATGAAATATGTTTCACAAGGAAGTGCACACAAAACTACATTTACACTGTCTTTGAAGAAGCTGGCACCTTTTCTAAGAAGCCACTGTTAGAAATGAATGGTGTTGCAGCAAGTACATATACATGGGCCCACGGAGGTCTGGATGTCTTGAGACTTGTTAGTTTGTATCACCAACAACAAAGGAGTCTCACAAAATCCAGACCACTGTGGGAACATGTATATGGAAAATCTGCAACACCATTTAATTCTAACAGCGGCTTCTTTGCAAAGGTGCCAGCGTGTTCCATGAAAGTGGAAACGTCGTTTGGTGTGCACTTCCTTGGGAGACATCTTTCATGCAGGCACACCAGTGTTCTCAACAAAAACCATCAAATTACCACATTTAAAACATGAAGAACTGTTGACAAGTGCTGTGAGTGCCAAGGTACAATTTTTTTAGAGTAACAACTTGAATTATGTCAGTTGTCACATGGCCATCCATCACCTGATTACACAGTTGGCTACACATATGACCTACTGCCTGTCATCTGGAGTGGCACCAATGTCCACACCCAGGACAATGCATAAGCTACTGGGCCTGCAATTGGGTTGTTAAAAAGCATAGCTGTACTGTGGAGACACCCTCATGGCAAGCCAGAATGTCCACACAGATTTCAGCACACAAAGTCCAAACTGTGTTGCATCTGAACCACACACAGGTGCCAAAAATGTCTGAGCAGGAATCATGTTTTAGAAAAAATGACACAGGCTGCAAAGCACGAGCATTAAGCACTGGCCAGCATCACAGGGGCACTGCACGGTGATTCTGTGTACAGCCAATTCTCACACACAGGTCAGACCTGGCAAGGAAAAATCAGGGGTGCCCATGTAGGCCTCTCCCGTACAACCACCCATACCTGAGTCAATGTGATTGATACAGATCAAGAAGTGACACCTCTTACTCAGGGTAACAAAAATTGTGCAGCAAAAATTGCTAGATTTACACAACATCACCTCCTGGGGCTGGCAACACATATTTGTGACAAATAACCAGCAACAGATTTTTGTGAATAGCCACACAGGCACTGCCCAGTGTGAGTATGCACAAGCAAAATGGTGTATCCCTGTCCAGTGGACACATGTAGCACACATTAGAAAAATACAAACTAGGCCAGGGACCAATGCCACAGAGGAAGACCTATGCTGAACCCACAGAGAATGTGCACAGTGTTGGATGACACACATGATTAGGAGGCCAGGGTGTCTCAGGGGACTGTAGTGGTCACACTGCTCCGTGTTCCTGGAATGAGCTGACTGTACCATGAGCAACCGTCATGGCACTATGCATATCTCACACTCATGCACATCATGTCTGAGGCCACAACATTGGTCATGCATGCTACAAGGGTGTTCATTTGAAACCTCACACTCCTATGTTGAGAATCATCATCAGTGCCAACAAATATGGACCCCCAACACAGTGAACAGGTCATGGCACTGGCAAGGTACCAACACAAGTCACAGACCACCCTCCCACATGATGCAGAAAGCAATGTGCACTTAGATTTACTGGAACCTTAGATGACCATGTGCAAATGTGATTACACACAGACCAGGGGACACATGTCAAGGAGGGGAAGATATGAAAAAGAGCACCAGGTGACATTGGGGAACAGAAAATGCACTGCACATATAAACTCTGGGAGTGTATCCAGGCTACAGAGCACTTCCAAAAGCTGGTGACACATAACACAACAGCAGCCATGTACCTACCCCATCGTTGCTGCAGTCTCTCCTGTAACTGCCTATCGAGGTCAGGGAATATTACTACCAGGACACGGCTCATGTGGGGGGTCAGGTGTCCGCGCCTGCCGTGGGGGCGAGGAGAGTCGATCCCCAGCTGGACCCGGGCGATCCGCAGGGTCCAGCACCGGATATCCTGCCACCTTTTGCGGACCTGGGGCAGGCTTTGACTACGCTCCTCCGCAGATCTCACGGCCCTGACGATGTCCCTCCAGATCATCCCCTTCTCGTAGGCAGTTACCTGTCAGGATGACAAAGTGACACAACATCAATACACCTGCTCCATGTCCCAGAGACACACATTTGAACATCTTTAAAATGTTGAACAGGGCATAGGATGCTGACAGGAATTGCATCATTCACAATAAGAAATTGGCCTGTGTGCAAGCCCCAATGCACTACATGGCATTGAAAGTCAACAGGTGGCATGAGGGGTGCGACACACTCACAGATCATGGCACACACTGTCTAGCACATACAACATCAAGCTGATGGCCAGCACATGTCAAGCAGTCACATGTCCCACTCTACTGACGCACCCTCAGCAGACTAGACAGACACACCCCGGCACAGATCACTCGCCTGTCAGTCACAACAGCGGATACAACCCTCACTCTGCACATATGCCACTTGCCAGTGGGGTGTCACAGGTGTCGTGCCAGCTCTGCAAGTCAGACACACAGCACGGCTTAGTTGTCACATCAGATGGGTAGATCTGTTGCCTACTCCATGCAGCTGTGGTGCAACACTTCACATAGACACTCACCCACATGACAAGGAACATTCACACACATCAATGTCCATGAGGTCGTACACATCATTTGGACACTCTCACCACAGGTCCACTCAACTCATACACATCTGTGGGTACAGTCACCTGTCATACCGGGGGGACCACTGAATCACCTCAGGACAATAGGAAAAAAAGCCACCAAGGATTTCCCAGGCTGAATGTGTCATGCACTATGCAGTGAATGTCACAGTAAGTACAATGAAAGTGAGGAGTGCACACAGGAACTACCTCATGCTCTGCATGAGAGACATAAGCATGTTACCCCCGGGACCCACTCTAAACAACATTGAATGTCTGTCACACCTGGACACAATGCCAGAAGTGACAGTCACACAACATGTGCATAGGGAAAGGTAGTGGAGTCAGCACTCACCTGCTCCCCTGGTCTCCCATACAGCTTGGGGTACTGTGGGAGGAGGACATCCAGCAATGCCCCATTCTCCTCCAGGGTGAATGGCTGGGCCCTCTCCACAGTACGTGACATGGTCCAGAGGAAGCAGAGACAGCAGTAGTGTGGTCGACTGGAAAGTTGTGCAGGCAAGTGCCCTCTCATGGGATCTGGCTGCCTTATATCTGTCTTGCTGAGGGGCATTCATTTTGAGGAGTACATAGTGATTGGTCAGACACATTTGCATCGTACGTTTACTCCAATCCCTTTAAACATACACCTATGACACGCATTCGCATCGTTCAAATTTTGAGCATCATGTCAAGTCAACAACCACTTTGCAACATTGTATTTTGTGGCCAACTGACTGTTCCAGGACACCTGATGGACACATTTCAACTGAAAACTCAGTATTCATGACAACCAGCATGCATTTAGGGCCTTATGTGTCCCCTATGTAATTTTGAAATCCACACACAGGTACGGTGTGTTTCACACGTACCCCTAAGGCACAAGTACAATAGTGAAACGAAGCGTACACACGTGATAATTGCGGGTGTACGGTGCGTTTCACATGTACCCCTACGGCACAAGTACAATAGTGAAACGAAGCGTACACACGCGATGATTGCAGGTGTACAGTGCGTTTCACACGTATCCCTACGGCACAAGTACAATGGTGAAACGAAGCACACACACGCGATCATTGCGGGTGTACGGTGTGTTTCACACGTACCCCTACGGCACAAGTACAATGGTGAAACAAAGCGCACACACGTGATGATTGCGGGTGTACGGTGCGTTTCACACGTACCCCTACGGCACAAGTACAATGGTGAAACAAAGCATACACATGCGATGATTGCGGGTGTACGGTGCATTTCACACGCACCCCTACGGCACAAGTACGCTAATGAAACGAAGCACACACATGCGATGATTGTGGGTGTACGGTGTGTTTCACAAGCTTACAATGGTAATACAGGCGTACACATGCCAGGAATGGAGGACTACGAGTCGCACAAGAATGTCCATCAAGTACTTGTCATTGCATACTTTCATGTGCAGGCCCTAGGTGTGTCAGACAGTGATATTGCACATATCATCTCATCTAGTTGCACAATTGATGTGTGATGACCTGTGTACACATGTTATGTGTTATGGGGCACTAAGTGGCACACATCACCTTGCCACTTGCCACATGTGTGTCTGTAGTCCAACTGTGTCATGCACAGCAGCAGTGGGATGGCACAGTCATCACCACCCGCACCTGTCTCCTGATGCCAGGGACAGGGACACTCTCTCAACAGACATGTCATGATCAGCGTGCCCCTATGTGACTATGTCAGGTATGTGTCATGTGTTCCCATGAGCTTGCTGTTAGTGTTTCGTCAACTGCATCTGCTGTTGGTGCATCCAACATGGGTCTGTGTGGAGATGGGCATGGCAGACATCTACGCACACCATGTCACATGTGGATTCCCACGGCTGTAGGGTCTGTGTGCATCGGACATCATATTTTCCCAGGCATACATGTCTGCGTCGTCTCAATGGCTGTGTTTAATTGTTGTCACGTGTACCCCTTCATCGCAATGTGTGTCATATGTACATTTGACATTCCATGTGACCTGTGCGTGTGCCTTGCAGTCATCTGTCTGGATGAGATGACATCCTTCCAATGCAGTTATGTGCATGTGTGTCACTCCGGTGATATCTCTGGCTGTTCACTCAGACTTGCCCCCAGCTCATTTCAGGGCCTGTCATGTAGACTTGACAATCAACAGGTGTATCTGGCTTTTCGTAGGAGTACCAGCAAGGTGGCATATGTGTCCTGGATGTATTGCACACACCAGACTCCATAGTTACCTGATGTGTAGTACCAGTTTAGCATGTGCTATGTTCATTGACATTGATGTTGGCAGACTCTCAATCTTCATTATTCCTAACAATGTCTTGCAGGGCACCGTCTGTCCCAAGAACAATGACAGACTTGGCTGCAATGAGGGAACGTGCCTGCATCCGATGTTACAGATTCACTCAACAGTTGATTGAGGACTTGACCGACAGGCTGGCACCACACCTCCAACCGCGACACAGGTATCCTACTGCGCTGACCCAAAAGATGAAGGTGACGGCAGCCCTACATTTTTTTGCTACAGGTCCGTTTCAATTGACCATAGCTGATGTTGGTGGGATGTCACAGACAATGTTCAGCCATGTCCTGCGTGATGTTTTGGCAGACATGTTGGAGCACCTTGATGAATTAATCAAATTTCCTACTCCTGAGGAGTTGACAGATGTCAAGGGTGATTTCTATTAGGCCTGGGCGGTAAATTCCGTTCCGTTCGCGGAATTTGCGGAATTTGGGTAATTTCGCGTTCTGCGGAGAACGCGAAATTGCCCAAAAATCTGCGTTCCGCGACTTCGCGAAATTTTTTGCTTGTTCGCGTTCTCAATATGCGTGTTCGCGAGATATTTCACCCCGAGCACGCAAACAGCGATCGCGAACAGGAAAAAAGTATCGCGAACAAGCAATTCCGCGTGTTCGCGGAATTTCTGCGTGTTCGCGGAGATTTTTTACCGTTTCGCGGAGATTTGCGTAACGCGATTACGCAAATTCCGCCCACCCCTAATTTCTATGCCCTGGGAGGGATGCCCCATGTCATTGGGTCCATTGATGGGACACATGTGGCTTTGGTACCACCACAGGCACAGGAGCAAGCCTATCGCAACCGTAAACATTACCACTCAATAAATGCCCTTGTGGTGTGTCTTGCTAACATGCTGATTTCCCATGTCTGTGCACGTTTCCAAGGATCAGCACACAATGCCTACATCATGAGGCGTAGCAGGGTGCCACAAATGATGCTGCGGCTGCACAACGAACGAGCATGTCTTGTTGTTGGGTATACTCTATTTGTCCTGTGTGTTGCGGTATCATTGGCTCTTACGGCATCTCCTGACCCACTTATTTACATGATGTTTCCATGTAGGGGACTCTGGATATCCCAACATGCCATGGCTAATGACACCTCTCCACAACCCAAGAACAGCTGCAGACCACAGGTACAACAATGCACACGGGCAGACCAGGCGAGTGATTGAGAGGACGTTTGGCCTCCTGAAGAGCCGATTCCGGTGCCTTGACAAGACAGGCAGGTACCTCCCATATGCACCGGAGAAGGTGTGCAAAATCTTCATTGTGTGCTGCATGCTGCACAACATGGCCGTTGAGAAGGCAGTGCCACTCATCCTTGATCCTGATGAGGAGCAACACCCACCCGTGGAGGATCCAGGGTTTGGTCACGAGGCAAGTGATGAGGAGGAGGAGGATGATATCCGGAGTCAGCTCATACGCAACTTCTTCTCATAATGGTGAGTCACTGGGCATGAGTGTGCAAGCTTGTAGCATTGAGTGGCATGTGTTGCAATGTGTGTGTCCAGCTGACTGAATGCAAAGTGACTTTGATGTGTGTACTGATGTGTCACTCGAGTGATGATGTCTTGCCATACAGTTTTGCGGAGAGACTTTCTTTGAAATTTGCATTTGTCCAACATTGTTCATGTTTCGTAACTGACCATGTGTGCGGCGAGATTTGTTTTAGGTGACTTCTTGTGTGTCTGTCATTCCCAGGTTTTTGCGCCTGTTGTCTGCTCGTGTCATCGTTGTCCTCCTGCTATTCCTCATGAGGATTGCAACGTGTGCTGAATCAGCGTTCCATGCACGGACATGTGGAAATGTCAGTTTGGGTAAGGGTTGCAGCAATGCTTTTTGGTGGTGGTACGGGTTGGGAATGTGTGGGGACTGCTTCTGTGCATGTTGTGGTACCATGCATACATGTCTTCTCACCATGGAGCATATAAAATGTAGCATCACACCCATGAAATGATAGTCACCCTTCTTGATAGTCATCTGTAGTGAAGTGTGGAGTCTGATGAAGGCATCAATGTGCGTAAACCTTGCCTCTGAAACATTTCTGATGCTACGGGTGGACATAGTGTGGGACATCACAACAACTGGCTCTATGGTGATTTGCAGCATCTCCGTGTGCAGCAGGATGTGTTTGGCTCATCCCCTTGACTTGTGTGCAAGTTCATTGGGATTTACAACATCCGTGTTGTGAAGGGGGGGTCCAGCGTATGTCCCACATGTTCTGTCAACTGACCTGTGAGTCTGTTCGTATGTATGCATTTCCCTTTGTGTGAGTTTGTACAATAAAGGTGTTCTGCACAATCCAAAGTGCCTCATCTCTGTCACTGCACATTTCTTGCCAGTTTGCATGCGTCATCTATGGCATAATTGTCAAAGATTGAGCATATGAGTGTATGTGTACTTCGGCAACATGCATGCATTTCTTGATGGCTAATAATCTCTATTGTGCATGAAGTACCTGGTTGTGTATGTATTTGTGCAGGTTGCTCCCCACGACGGGACGTCAACGCCTGCTGACGGTGTTTTCTCCTGTGCGCAGCTCCGCATTTTGTTGCCTGATCCTGTGGCCGTCATTTTTGTTGATTCTTCATACATTTTCTCGGAGTGACCCATGAGTAACCTGACACTCCTTCCTTTACATACACCTGTTGCACTGATCCTTTCTGACCTCCTTGTCTTTGTGTGCTACTTTTTGCCTAGTTTCTCACCCCTTCCGCCTGCTGCTGCCTCACCTGTGGCACCACCCCACCGAGTGCCCTGATTCGGCAACCAACATGCCTCCAAAATGGTCCTCCCTTCCCCCTCCACCCATTCTAAATGCAGCCAGCAGCTTGTCTGTGCCACTGTTGCACCAACGCCGTGCCGAAGGCAGGACCGTATGCGCCTGCAACGTGCACAGTGCATGACCCTCTGGTCCTTGCATGACCCACGTCACACAACAGGCTCATGCTGCAGCCACCCTCCAAGCAATGTCCTCCAGACAATCAACCGCCTGCAATCAGGCAACCCCTAAGCGCACACACAACACCTTTGCATGCTGAGTGTGCAACTCCAACTGCCTACACAGCGCTGCCCCGCCTACCAGACTCTGTCATAACAACCAGGTCATGTGCCTCCTACTCCACACCCGCTCCGTCCACAAGCACGCCATTGGACTCTGTTACCTCCTCAACACAACGGTCCCACACATCACCTTCATGACAGTAACCTGGTCAAAAGCATCCTCAGCACACAATTTCTTCATTGCCATCTCAGACGGATACAAGATCACCCGCAGGGACGGCAACAAAAATCCCGGAGGATGAATTGCAATATAAAGTACACAATCAGAGTCACAATTCCGGTTTTGCTCCAACCACCTGGCAACCCTCAGAGTAACACTCACCTACAGATCTCCAGGCCTACATCCACAACTCCGCAAAGCCATCAACACGTACATCTGCACGCACGCCCTCACGTCCACAGGCTACATGTGGCTGGGGGCCAGTAACTTCTTGCTGGAGGAGAACCACACCACCATCCAACATTGGTCATCAACATTTGTATCCACGTCTCCGACAAGTAACACACTGCCCCACACCCCGCTGCCGATCCCCCAAAGATGCTTGATGTAAGTCACCACAGGCAAGCTGTGTGGGACACTCTAACCAACACTACCGCCACACCCTGCAACCTCACACACTGGATCAGCTACTGATCTAACAATCTTGCCACATTGACGGACTTTCCTGTGAAGCACAACAACAGTTAAGCCACCTGGGACAAGGCAGACCTACTGGACTCATACAGATCGAGCCGGACTCTTGTGCAAACCTTGCAACACAAAGTACTTTCATTTACCTTACAGCCCTGGAAAACGCCACACACAGCCATCACCGTATCATCAGCACGGACAAGTGGAGATCCTTCAGATAGGGCCGAGGCACCAAAACACACGACATCAAGGAGCTCATCAGCATTGTGAGTGAACTGACAGCAGATCTCCATCCAAAAGACACCCCACCCTTGCAAGGCAGATCACATCCCTTGCATTTTTCTACCACTGCAAGCTCATGGCCACACACGACAGCCTTGGCACACAGAGGCAGACAGCACTATTATCCGCATGACAAACCCTCTCAGGTTCTGGACTCCTGTCAGCAACAAATACACCACCTGGCTCATGTGCACCATCCACTCTGGCTCTCCATCAGGCCCCTTCCCACACAACATCTCAACCACATCATTCCCCATCCTTGAAGCCCACGTCCAGGGCATCCTGAATGTCTCATTTGAGTTTGCCACATTCCAGGGGAGCTGGAGGCATGCAGAGACCCAGGCCCTTCTTCAACAACAGATGGCAGTACCGCAGGATCTCCTGGAACATCACCCTGCTTCCCTACCCAGCAAATGTCATCAGGAAGACACTCAACGAGCGACTGACAAACTTCCTCCGCGCAAACAGCTCCAGGCAACCGGCACCAGAACATCTTCCACAGTAATCACACCACTCCAACCGTCATCATTGCCACCACCAACGACAACTTAGTCCTACTCAACAATGGTGAGACCACCCCCCTTGACCTCTCAACGGCATTGTACACCATGTGCTATGACACTGTCAGCTCACACATCTCCAACACTGGTATCCAGAGGAGGGTCCAGGATTAAATCACCAAGTAGCTCACCAGCAAGGCCCAGGGAGTCGGCCTCCACCCTGCAGCATGTAGTACACTGGGGTCATGTGGCCCATGCCCCAGGGCTAATCTCTCAGCGTGACGATCTTCAATGTCTCCATGACCCCCCTCTCCACCATCACATGCACACACGACCTCATCATCATCTTGTATGCCATTGAGACCCAGCTGCTCCTCAACCTCACCAAAGACCCAGCCATTGCCAGATCCATGCTTCAATAAGGCATGAGATCCGTTGACGAATGGCTGACCATCAGCCACCTGAGGCTGGATTTGGACAGGACTGAGGTCATCATCTCAGGATTGTACCCTTACGACTGGGTCAACTCCTTGTGTCCCACCGGCCTGGGCACCGCACCAGCAGCCAGTGGCCACGCACGCAAGTTGGTGTTCATCATGGATTCATCGTTCACAATTACCATGCAACTCAGCACCATCTGTACCTCATGCTGCAACACCCTCCGCATACTGCAAATGATCCACAGATAGATCCACTCCAAGGCAAGACAGACCGTCCCCCAGGTCCACAAAACTAGCCGGGTCAACTACAGCAACACCCTCTATGGAGGAACAACAGCAAAACTGCAGGAGAAGTTGTCCAAATCCAGGGTGCATCCGCACACCTCATCTTCAACATCCCCTGCCCCAGCCACATCACCGTCCACCTGAGATAGCTAGAATGGCTCACTGTCTGCTGCATGATCACCTTCAGACTCCTGAACCACACTCAGGAGGCAGTCCACAGCCCCAGACCCAAAACCGACCTTGGACGTCTGTCATCCAACACCCCGTTGGCCCAACTTCGTGCAGCCCACCTTGCCCTGGCCACCATTCATCACATCCACAGAACAACTGCATGCAGGAGATAGTTCTCCCACCTCGCAAAACAGACCTGGGACTTCCTCCCCGGGCACCTCAACATGACCCATGACCTCTACACCTTCATGATACTCTGGCAAATTGGTCTGTCTGAGCAGTATTGCAAGCCCCCCTCAGCAGCTTGAGGCCATCATGGGTGAGGATTGGGCTCCCTGTCTGTATTTGGTGATACATTGTGACCCATGTGTGTCCTCGACTGAACTCAGATCCAAGTGTATGGATGGCTGGAGTTAGTTCCACACTTAGGCATACTTTGACATATCCCCACACGTATGTTGTGGACTCATGCTAAATGACTGCAACATAAAATTACAATTATACATTTTTTTATTATAGGTCCGGGACGTGATTTGTGCACAGAAAAAGGTGCAATACAGGGACAATAGAATCCAAAGTTCACAGGGGGAGATGGGATCCTTGGCATTTTAAGTCATCAGAGTCCAGGCCACAGTGTTTGGCATCATTGGTCAGACTGTGACCAGCAAGTCCATTTGGCAGATGATGTCAGTCAATGAGGTGATGCTGTCGCACATGGAGGCCAGGTGCCACGCCAGGTGACCTGGGAGATGTGGATGGTCCGCTGCCTCTCACGGTCTTTTCCGTGGACGACTCACCTTCCTCTGGGGACCCTCAGATGCAGGCCTTGACGATGCTTGGGATGCTCCGTCGGACGAATCCTCCTCCTCCTCCCTCCCTGTGGCTGGTGGTGGTCTTCGCCTGGTGGCACAGGGAGGGTTGCCCATGTTGTCAGCGATCCGACGGAGTGAATGGCTTATGTCCCTTTGCACCGCCAGGAGCTCAGCCAGTCTTGCCTCCATCCGTCCTTGGTGTTCTTGTTGACTGGCGTGTTGCTCGGCCTGCTGGTTCTTCATCTCTGTGAGGGTCACCACTACCTGGCTGAACTCCCTGGTGTCACACCGTTATGCGTCCCTGATGTTGTCTATGTGTGACATACCGGTCCCTTCAGCTGGTTGGTCAGGTTCTCGCCTCCGCCTGCCTCCACTCCCACCACCCCTGCCCACATGAGCCTGGGCTGCCGTTGTGGACACATCGGGTCTATGGGACCCCTGAGGGATGGCAGTGGCAGTGTTGTCTGCCTCCTCCTGGGTGCCCGGCACACCTTGTCCCTCCTGGTCAGACTGGCTCAGGTGTTCACTGCGGGCAGGGCTCCTCGGTGTCTCCTGGAATGTGGCAGGAATGGGGGTGGTGGTTGGCACAGATGTTCCTGAACCAGGTGCTGCAGGGGCTTGGACACCAGAGGGTCTAGGTCGGTCGGGGTCATCCTCGGAGTGTTGAGAGGCGTCGCTGCCGGTGGGATCAGGTTCCTCCCGAGCCTGAGACTGAGATTGTTCACCCCCATTGTTGGGGGAGAATCATCACGTTGCCCTGTGTGTGAGAGACAGACAATGTTAATGCTGTTTCATGCAACATCCATGTTTCATACACATTCAAGTTGGCACTGTTCCTCCAGGTAGTTGTATGTGCCTAGCATTCTCCTCAATGTTCACTTATGGATGGGTATTTTGCGGGGGACAGATTGATATGTTCTCCTGAGTCTTTGACATGTAGATTTTTGGCTTGGATGCTTCTTCGGCTATGTATTGGTGTTGTTGTGTTACATGTCCATTGTGACAGTGGGTAAATCCATTGCCTGTCCCGGGGTGTCTGCTTGTGTAAGGGGTGTGTGTGACAGGGCCTGCTGGTGGGTGCAGTGTGATTTGGCAGTGGGGCTCCCAGGTGATGTAGCTGTCCCCCCATGGAGCATGCTGCCATGACAGTGAGTGTGAGTTCCTGTCCTAGATATCTGACCTTGTTGTCTTGGTGTTTGTGTTTGCACTGTTCACAGGAGGGCCTTGTGCTGCCTACACCCGGGCCAAGTGTCAGCTATCTTGTCAGTGCTTTCCCAATCCCTGTGCATTGTGCATGGTGCATGGGTATGCACCTGGGCCATATGGGATGAGGGCAATTGTGTCTGATTTGGAGTTCAACAATGCGTTTTGTAACACCCACCCTCCCAGCATACGGGACATCCATTCTTGGGTTGGTGCTTCGTGTAGCATGGGACATACCATGGCCTTGCTTTCTCAATAGGGCATGCACATGTTATTGGCATTAGAGTTGTTTTTGACTATGGTTGTGGCCGGTGAGGGCTTGGGGGTAGTTGCGTGCATTTTGTGTAGATGGGGTGTGGATGCCATTACCCCCATGTCACGTAAGTTGTTTGTGTACTCACCAGGGTCTGGAAGTCCTTGAAGTCCATGTACTCCCACCGGCGGAAGCAGGGCCATCACCTTCTCCTCCCAGGCATGGAAATGTACTGGTCTGCGGGGCCCACCCCCTCCAGTGATGTTGCTCTGGGCGTAGTCGTCATTCATTTTTCGCTTCACCGCCCTCCGCAGATCGTACCACCTGGCTTGGCATTCAGTCCTGGTCCTTCTGATGGGTGCAACAGCATTCACCCTATCGACGATCCTCTGCCACAGGCGTGATTTGTCGGCTATGCTGGTCTGACTGACCAATGTTCCAAACAGCTGTGGCTCGACTCTGATAACTTCATTGACAAGGATCTCCAGCTCCTCCATTGTGAACTTTGGATTCTTGTCTGTGGGCATGGTGTGGGGTGAGGGTGTGGATGGTTGTGGGTGTGTGGGTGTGAATGTGAAGTTGTGGGTCTGAATGTGAAGAGGGGGTATGTCTGAAGGAGGTTGTGTGAAGGTGTATATGTTAAGGTGGATGGGTGCAGCTGTTGGTGTGTGCTCTCTAGCTGCAGTGAGTCTGTTGCAAAGGCTCATGGTTTGTGTGTGTGGGCCCTTGTTATTGGTCCATTTGTGGGTGGGCCTCAGTTTGAATTTTTGGTGGGTGTGTTAGAAGGGGTGGTCGTGAGTTTGACCCTCTGTTTGCCTGTTTGGATGTGGCCAGGTCAGTCATTTCCATGTTTTGTGCACTGTAGACGTGTTTTGTGGTGTTGTGCGAGTCGAATAGACCCTCCTTGTGCTGTTTTACATTGCCTATGTACGGTGCATACATCCGCGATGTTGTTTTGAGGTGCATACATACGCGATGTTGGGTACGCACCGTACATACGCGATGATGTTGTTGTGAGGTGCATACATACGTGATGATGTTGTTTTGGGGTGCGTACACACACGGGGTTGGGGTACGCACTGTACATACGCGATGATGTTGTTGTGAGGTGCTGTACATACGTGAGGATGTTGTTGTGGGGCGCGTACATACGCGATGTTGGGGTAAGCACCGTACATACGCGATGATGTTGTTGTGAGGTGCGTACATATGTGAGGATGTTGTTGTGGGGTGCGTACATACGCGATGTTGGGGTACGCACCGTACATATGCGATGATGTTGTTGTGAGGTACGTACATACATGAGGATGTTGTTGTGGGGTGAGTACATACGCGATGTTGGGGTACGCACCGTACATACGTGATGATGTTGTTGTGAGGTGCGTACATACGTGATGATGTTGTTGTGGGGTGCGTACATACGCGATGTTGGGGTACGCACCGTACATTAGCAATGATGTTGTTGTGAGGTGCGTACATACGTGATGATGTTGTTGTGGGGTGCGTACATACGTGATGATGTTGTTGTGGGGTGCGTACCTACGCGATGTTGGGGTACGCACCGTACATACGCGATGATGTTGTTGTGGGGTGCGTACATACGCGATGTTGGGGTACGCACTGTACATACGCGATGATGTTGTTGTGAGGTGCGTACATACGTGAGGATGTTGTTGTGGGGTGCGTACATACGCGATGTTGGGGTACGCACCATACATACGCGATGATGTTGTTGTGAGGTGCGTACATATGTGAGGATGTTGTTGTGGGGTGCGTACATACGCGATGTTGGGGTACGCACCGTACATACGTGATGATGTTGTTGTGAGGTACGTACATACGTGATGATGTTTTTGTAGGGTGCGTACATATGCGATGTTGGGGTACGCACCGTACATTAGCGATGATGTTGTTGTGAGGTGCGTACATACGTGATGATGTTGTTGTGGGGTGCGTACATACGCGATGTTGGGGTACGCACCGTACATATGTGATGTTGTTGTGAGGTGCGTACATATGTGATGATGTTGTTGTGGGGTGCGTACCTACGTGATGTTGGGGTACGCACCGTACATACGCGATGATGTTGTTGTGGGGTGCGTACATACGCGATGTTGGGGTACACACCGTACATACGGGATGATGTTGTTGTGGGATGCGTACATACGCGATGTTGGGGTACGCACCGTACATACGCGATGATGTTGTTGTGAGGTGCGTACATACGCGTTGTTGGGGTACGCACCGTACATACGCGATGATGTTGTTGTGAGGTGCGTACATACGCGATGTTGGTGTACGCACCGTACATACGCGATGATGTTGTTGTGGGGTGCGTACATACGCGATGTTGGGTTACACACCGTACATACGCGATGATGTTGTGATGTTGGGGTACGCATCGTACATACGCGATGATGTTGTTGTAAGGTGTGTACATACGCGATGTTGTTGTGAGGTGCGTACATATGCATGGGGGGCCTGTACGACTCGCACCCCGGGAACTACTTTTCCCGGGATACGAGTCGTACAAAGTTTTCTTTGTAGCGGGTAAAGTAATTCCCTGTGTACGGGACGCTTTCCACACGAATCCTAAATTGGAAAGCTGGTCCGGATCGTGCTTGTATGGTCGGACTGTATTTTTAAGCTTTGTACGGAAAAGTGTCCGGGTCCATCTCGTACAACTTTTCCCGATCGAATTCGTACGGATCGGGCCGATCCGTATGTATTTTTCCCATACAAATCGCACTTCACGGGTGGGACGGGACTTGTACGATTCGTACGGGAAAAATTACGGATGCGAGTCGTACGGAAAAAAAACATATAGGATCAGAATCGGCCCCTATATTGTTGTTTTAGCTTTTTTTGGATAGTTTTGACACTGCCAGGATTTGTAAAAACTAAGCACACAAATGGTACACCACTGTCATACAAAGTAACCATAAAATGGCAACCTCTTCAACTTTGCACTCTGTGATCATGAGAATGGCAGCAGATGAAATCAAATCTTTCAATTTAAATAAACCTATCTCCACTTGTGAATTTTTAGTATCTGTTAACACTTTCCCTCTCTTTCAAAAAGAGATTCCTATTTATGTGCATTTGCAATGTATTTGCAATGTTCGTGAACAAATTGCAAACAAAAAAACGGGAGTCCAAACCTATATCTAGCTTCATTTTTTTTATGTAAAAACTACACAACAGTTTATTACATAGTCCTGAGTTGGAAATTTATTCTTGCCATTACCTAAATTGTGTCATCACTTCAACTTTAAAAAATATTTTATGTCTCTTTAACATCCTTCCCCACAATAGACTCTTAGATCTGTGTGCCTTGCAACACATTGCAACCACTAGGTCACAAGTTCATAACACATTCTATAAGGAACATGCTACTTCCAAATAACATACAGCGGGTGTGCTTTACTATACAGATTGAAAAGCATATCAATGTCTGAATTACATTTCTTTTCTTAAACAACAGCCAATAATAAGACTTCTTGCTAAAGCATCAAACACACTACCTAATTTTATTCACTTTCATGCTGACAGCATCCAATGAAATATATCTTTAAAAAAAGAATCCATTTTAACTGCTTTTAATTTAAACTACCTTATTCAGCTCCAGCCTTCTCCTGGCTGCTATTGCTCCTTCACGTCAAAATACTTATGTATATATTGTGGGCCACAGCTATTTCTATTGGACTAAAGATGCTGCAAAAAAGAGAGGTATTGACAGAGACTTAGATTTGCCAAATGTGCAGATTACTTGGCGTGGCCAGAGAGGGTTAAAGTTTCATCAGTTGCTGGCTTTGGTTAAGTCCATTGTGGATTCCCAAGCTCTTCACCTCATGATTGTGCACTGTGGTGGCAATGGCCTAGGCACATTGACTGGGGTAGGGCTGGAAATCCTAATGAAAGAAACCTTTGCAGAACTGATGTCGCTTTTTCATCACACTGTCTTTGTGTAGTCTAATATATGCCAAAGACCGAAATGGAAGTGGTCAACCAATTCTGTCCACAGATTGAAAAAAGCCAGGAAACATGTCAATTAAACTGTTTCTGCATTCCTCAGAAACCATTGCATGCACTGTATCTATAACAAGAACCTGTGTTTTGACATGCATGAAATTTAAAGAAATGATGGAGTGCACTTTACATATGAAGGCAGCAGGGTGTTTCTAAGTAACCTGAAACTCTACATCCCATCTTATGTGTAGCAGCCTTAAACACACAACCAACAAGTTTTTCGGAATCTTCTTAACAACGTCGTGAATATCGAAAATAAAAGCAGCCATTTAATGAACACCAACACAACCCAAAATATTATTTAAAAAATCCATTCTGAACATTGCACTACACATATTACTATATACATACTTCTTTTAAAGCATGTTTAAACTCAGATTTGTGTACTACGTTTCTTTAAAAACCATCTTTCAGACCTATTCTCCGTTTTCACAGTTATTTGGGGAGTCGCGCTGATGCCGTTAACCGCGACTATCGTGCCTTTTCCATAAAGGGAAAAATACATATATGCACACATATTACAGTATTTTATACACTATGGATTTATTCTCATATACTTTAAACTCATGTTTTTCTAGTGTATTTCTAGAACAACCATCTCTAAAACCGATTTTCCATTTTTGCGGTGACACCAGAGATCGCGATGACGATGGCAATCACGATCTTCGTGGATACGTCGTGAAGAACAAGTTACTTACCTTGTGTAAAGCATTATCTGGATAGAGACTCTATCTAGCTGCAGATTCCTTACCTTTGAATTTCCTAGGTGTCATGCTGGATCCGGAAACTTTTGCTAAGCAATACCCCTTGCACGCTCCTTTTGGGTGGCTCCATTCGACTCCACGTGACGTTGTCGGCTTTGTTAGCGTCGGTTATGACGTTGTGGTGCCTTTTTATTTTTTCCATGCCAAAAGTGTAGAGCCACGAAGTAACTAACGTAGTTGTGTGCAAAACTAGGGCCCTGAACAGTAACCTTAGTTCTACAATATTAGTTAGCACAGCTGGGAGGCATGGGTGGGGCTGTAAGGAATTTGCAGCTTGATAGAGTCTCTACCAGATATTGCGTTACTGAAGGTAAGTTCTTCTAATAGAAACTTCTAGCTACATATTCCTTACCTTTAAATTAGATACCCAAGCCATACCATCCCGGCAGTGGGTTGTGAACCAATAACTCAAACTAGGAGGTCCTATAGGACTGAACGGGCAAAATGCCCATCTCTACGAACTTGGTTGTCCAGGCAGTAATGTTTTGCAAAAAAGACTGGGGAGCTCGAAACTAGTTGACTTCATAATATGCTAGGCACACCTTTCCATCATAGTTAGGATCCCTTGTCATATTACCCCGTTTTTAATTTTTTCAGCTTAGAGCACCAATAAAGTTTATTCTGTAGCCCACTAGCTGATTATTTTAATTTTCCCACTCCACCACTTCACTTACACCACACATAGTTTACCCAAATTCTCAGTGCTCCTACGTAACACCGCAAGTCGCAGCACGCCTCAGTCCGTAGAGGACTGGGAGGACCCCAATGATGAAGCATGTCACCGTGGGGAAACCCTGGTGAGTGAGGGGACTATAGAAAAAGATAATACTTCTCTTTCGGATAACGGTGTCTTCAAGGATCAAATTGTTTCCTACACCTTCTGCTTTTTCCCAGTTAGGTTCCTGTCTATCTGACTTGTTTAGATAGTCTTTTTTGCTAGATATATTTGTGGAGGGTGAACCTAACTTTTACCTCTACTTCCCCTTATTTCTGAACTAAGTAATGTTTTGCAAACATGTGCAATGATGCCCACATTGCTGTCTGACAGATGTCTAGGACTAGGACATCCCGAGCCAAGGCCGTAGTCGCAGCCTTATCCCTGGTGGAATGGGTCATTAATCCCTCAGTGGGCTGCTTCTTTGCCAAGGGATAGCAGATCTTAATGCAGAGAATGACCCAATGAGAGATGGTCCTTTTCTGCATTGACCTTACCTTCTTTGTTCCCATGTACCCCACAAAGAGTTGGTTGTTCACTCGGAACTCTTTTGTGCAGTTAAGGTAGAACGACAATGCTCTTTTTGGGTCCAGTCGATGGAGATGCTCCACTTTCTTAGAGGGATGTGGGGGAGCAAAGAAGGTGGGCTATGTGATGGTTTGACTCAGATGGAATGGGGTCACAACTTTTGGCAAAAAGGAAGACTGGGTGCGAAGCATCACTTTGTCGAGAACAGACATTATATAGGGAGGCGAGCAAGATAACAGCCACTAAGAAGGCTGTTTTGATGGTCAGCAGCCGGAGGGGACAATTATGTAAAGGCCCAAAGGAAGCACACATCAGGTAGGTGAGGACCAAATGAAGGTCCCTCTGTGGCATAACTAAGGGCATGGGTGGAAACAAATAAGACAGCCCTTTCAGAAATCTATGTACAATAGGAGAGATGGTTGGTCTGGAAGCTGCAAAAAAGCAGACAGAGCAGAAAGGTAACCCTTGAGAGTTCCCAAAGCAGAGCCCTGTGGGGCAAAGGTCAGAATAAACAAAAGAACAGTAGAAAGAGATGCAGAAAGTGGGCCAATAGACCTTTCTGTACAGTATAATACAAATTTCTGCCACCAGCAGGTGTATACTGTCTTAGTGGAGGGCCGCCAAAATACCGTTGCATACTTCGGGAGGAAGGTCAAAAGCCATCAATTGTTGCTGCTCGATCTCTACACATGGAGAAGCAGAATTAGCAGGTTCGGTCCCTCCCCTGCTGCTGTGACAGAAATTCCTCCCAAAGGGGCAGCCTGATCAGAGGATCGATGCTCATTTTCAGAAGCTCTGGATACCAGACTCTCCTCGCCCAGTCCGGAGCCACAAGAATGACTTGGGCCCAGTCGCTCCTGCTCTTCTTCAGAACCCTGGTCATGAGTGATATGCGCAGAAAGGCGTACATCAGGCCTGTGCTCCACATGCAACAAAAGGCGTGGCAGAGCGATAGCTGCCTTGGAAACTCCAGTGTGCAGTACTGCTTACACTGTGCATTCTCTTCAGAGGCGAACAAATCTAACCAAGGTTCTCCTCACTGCTTAAAAAAACTTTGCGCCACCTCCGACCAGGCTGAGTTCATCTGCTCGTGTGTTCAGAGAACCTGCCAGGTGTTGAACCACTGGGGTTATGCTCTGCTGTTCCAGCCATGTCCAGGGACCAGGACCTCTCTACACGGGGTCTACAACCCCACCTCGCCCTGCTTGTTGCAGTACCACATGGGGGTGGTGTTGTACCAGGGGAAGAAATGCCTTCAAAGCCAAACGTATCTCTTGGAGCACAAACACATGCCCCCTGATCTCCACCTCTCCCAGATGGCAGCCCCATCTCAGAAGTGATGCATCTGTCACAAATGTGACATCTAGTTGGAGAAGGGAGAGGGGTCTGCCGTTGACCCAATCGCAGTTCCTCAATGACCACCGCAGATCTTCTGCAGTCCCTTCTAAAATCTGAACCGCATCAGTGAGATTTCCCTGATGCTGTGCCCACTGGAACTTGGAGTCCCACTGCAGAGCCCTCATGCGCCACCTGGCATGCTTCACTAACAGGATGCAGGAGGCCATGTTGCCCAACAGCCTCAGAGTCAGTCGCACTGAAATCCAGGATTGAAGAAGAAATATCAGTATCATAGCATGAATATTCTGGACTTGCTGCTCAGGAAGATAGACCCAAAACTGCACTGTATCCAGAACCGCTCTGATGAAAGGGAGTGTCTGAGAAGGAATCAGGTATGACTTCGGCATGTTTAAAGAGAACACCAGCGAATGCAGGAGGTTTGCCATAGTTTGAAGGTGTACGACAACTGTCTGGGGTGAGAACGCCTTCAGCAGCCAGTCATCAATGTAGGGGAAGACTGAAACCCCTAACCTGTGCAGATGAGCTGCAACCACCGCCATTACCTTGATGAACACCAGAGGGGCGCTGGTGAGGCTGAAGGGGAGCACAGTAAACTGAAAATGCTCGCAGCCTACCTTGAACAGCAGGTAACACCTGTGGTCTTGCAGGATGGCGATGTGAAAATACATATCCTATAGGTCTAATGCTACCATCCAGTTTCCTTTGTCTAGGGAAGACAAGACCTGAGCCAGAGTGAGCATCTTGAATTTCATCTTCTTGAGGAAGAGATTGATGGTCTGAAGATCTAAAACGTGCCGCAGCCCTTTGTTTTTCTTTGGATTCAGAAAGTAGCTGCAACAACAGCCAATACCTACTTCTGAAACTATAGCTCCCATGGCCAAAAGAACTGTAATTTCCTCCTTGAGTAATAAATAAATGATCCTCTGTCAGCCGTTCCTGATTTGGCAGAGTGGGAGAATAAAATTAAAGGAAAGGAAGAGAAAGGAAGAAAATAGCCCTCCTGAATGAGCTGCAAGATCCACTTGTCTGATGTTATGGACCTCTAGTTGAGGAGATGGTGATGGATCCTCCCGCCAACTGGAGTGGTGTGGTCTTGCAGAGTCAGACTAGGAGTGCTTGGAGACAGCGGCTGCCAAGGGCGGAGTGGCCGACAACTTCTGGCTTCCATTCCTAAGTCGGAATGAACCACATCCATGTCCCTGCACAGCTTGGGAAGCCTACGCAGGATGGTGGCTGGAACAGGGCTGATATGGGTGGAAAGCCCTTTCGTTGCCACAAAAGGAGTTAAAGGTAGGCTAGCCAATAGGAGTGGGTGAGCGGCACAAGGATCTGGCAAATCCTTGAGAGTCCTTGAACCTCACTAGGGCTGGATCTGCCTTTTCCCCAAAAAGGTGGGTCCCATCAAAGGGCATGTCCATCAGATTTGCATGGACATCCTCAGAGAAGCCAGTTGTCCTAAGATAGACATGACACCTCAAGGTCACTGTATGTGGAATTGATCTGCCCAGTGAATCCATTGAATCAAGGCCACACCTGATGGCAAATTTTGCTGCACCTCTACTATCCTAAACAGGTTGAGAGAGCGCAGCCCGGGCCTCCTCCAGGACTTGTGGCAGCACTTGCGCAACTGTATCCCAAAGGGAGTGGTAGAAACGGCCCAATAAACACACGGTATTTACCAGCCGCGATGCCAGACTGGAAGAAAAAAATATTTTCTTCCCAAATGAATCCAGCCTCTGGGATTTCCTATGTGGGGGGCAGAATGTAGAGGCCTGCATCACCAAACTTCCTGGGGTGGGGTGTTGGCTGAGGAATGTTTGGTTACCCGGAGCTGGGCGATGGTGGTGGGTGATTGTCCTAGCCCCTGTTCTAGGTATGGAACACATGCCTAGAGGGACATCAGTAAGTGCTTCATTAAATGCCGAAAGGGGTTCTGAGGTGGAACCCCCAGGCTAAAGCACATCGGTCAGGAGATTAGTCCTGACCTCCGCTTAGGCAGTTCCAGCCCAAGGACCTCAGCTGCCCTCTTAACCACCATGATGAAAGATGCCCCCTGCTCCATAGCCACAGTTGGAGGAGAGAGATAGCCAGTATCTGGAGAAGTGTCCAGTCCACTAGTCTCCCCAATTCCCCATACTAGTACAACTGCTCTGTCGAGGCATCCTGGTGATCTAGAGGGTCCAGAGACCCCTCCCATTCCTCTCCTGAACCTAACACATCCACAAAGTGCTTAGGCAACAACATAGAAATTCTGGGTTCAATTGATGTCGAAATTGGTGTCGAGCGATGTTCTTCTGGCTCCGTGTCATCGGAATTGACGATGGGACTGAGATCACTGATGCCGCAGGCACCTACTTCGGGTCCGGCGCCAGAGGAAGTTGAGGTGGCATGACCGGCGTCGACCCAGAATCGGATCCCTGAGGCCCCGCCATGGCCGGAGCTGATTGGCATAGAATCCAAATGGGTCCCCTCCCGACGCCGCTGGGCCGTAAGGCTCACCAGAGCTCAAATAAGAGGTGCAATGCCTTATAAAACTCTTTAATCTGAGTGGGGGTCACTCCATCTACCGGAAAAGAGGAGAGGTACGGAGTCAACCCTGGCTCAGAAGAACCGTGCCTAGAGCATCGGTGCTCTTTACTTCCTTTGTCGACTAACAACATCCAAGGTGAAGACAAACTCAGCTTGGACTTCTTCTTCTTGTGCATTTTCCCAGAGTGTCTCGGCGACCTTGAGTGGGATGAAGAGGACTTTGGGCTCTGGGAGCGGTCCCACGACCTCCTCTTCCTTGATCGGGACCGGGACCTCCGCGAAGTCTTGCTTGATGGCATCGGCTGTCCGGCCGCACGACACTTCAAAGCGTGCTCCATCGAGGTCTTGGGAGCAATGACCCGACAGTCGGAGCATGACTTTGGATCATGGTCAGGCTCGGGACACCATAGGAAGACGAGGTGGGGATTGTTGACCGACATCATGCGGGGACAGGCCCCGCATGGCTTAAACCGTGTCTTCCTCAAAGACATCCCTCCCAACCAATGAAAAAATACAGAAGTCGACAAAACAAGAAAAAAGTCAAAAAGCGACAGAGGGGTAACTCTCCCCACATCGGTGTTTAACTGGCGTGGAAAGAAAAGAAATGACGTCTGTGCGCCTGGGTGGTGCCTGTATAGGCACCACAACGTCATAACCAATGCTAACAACACCAACAACATCACTTGGGGATGAATGGAGCCAAACGACAGTGCTCAGCAAAAGTTTCCGGATCCAGCCTGATGCAAAGGTAAGGAATCTGTAGTTAGAAGTCTCTATCAGATAATGTAAAGCAAAAGCAGGATTTTAATAGGCACCACCATATTCAGCAATTATAACTATCTTACTCATTCTAACCTTCACACTAGATAAATCACTATCAATTAACTTAACACAAACATTTATCAATATCTCTATAACAGTGTGTTTTACTGAGGCACTCGGTTATCTCAATGGATGCATAAGCCTCCAAGTGGGTCTGTCACTGTGTATAGAAGTCTGTGAGTGGATATCAGAGTAGACTCATGAGTCTTTCAGTAAGTGTTTCACTGCCTGCATAAGTCTCTGAGTGCATCTCTACATCAGTAAATGTATAAGTGGAAGTATAAGTCTCGCAGTGGCTCTGTGAGTCAGTAAGCGATTGTCAGACTGGAGCTGTGACTGAGGCAATCGATGTCTTAGTGGAGGTGTAAGTGGAATTATAAGTCTCTCAGTGGGTCTGTGAATCAATGCATGAATGTTTGAGTGAGTCTCTGAGTGGGTGAGTGAGTATCTGAGTCAGTCTCTGAGGGGGTGCATGAGTTTCTGAATCGGTCTGTGAGTGGCTCTATGAGTCTAAGACAGCTTATGTGAATGGGTATAGGAGCCAGTGACCGTATCTATGAGTCTGTGCATGAGTATCTGAGTGGGCCTGTCTTTCAGTGAGTGTGTCAGTGGAAGCAGTGAGTGTATGAGTGTCTGAGTGGGTCTATACATAGGTGCATCACTCTCCAAGTGAGTCTGTAAGTGTGTGCATAAGAACCTGAATGGGTTTGACAGTGGGTATATCAGTATCTGAGTGGGAATGTGACTGGATATAAAAGTGTGTGAGTGGGTATGTGAATGAGTGTATAAGTATTTGAGTGAATATGTGAGTAGGTACATAAGTGTGTGACAGTCATCGGCTAGTGTGTACAAATGTATATATATACTTTTTTATATTTCTACAAATATATGCGACAACATTGGTAGAAGCGACGTCCCAATGACAGTATACGGAGGCTTGTGCTGTGGGTCGCAGCATTGACGCAAATATTGCACGCCATTAAAAAAAACATTTCGGACTCATAACTTGTGTCACCAACACCCCCATTTCTCAAGCATGGGGTCAGAGTACCTCAACTCTGACCCCTTATGTTAGCTTTTTCAGAAATGTTCAGCCCTGGTAACCATTCCTGATCAATAAAATGTCAGCCGCGATAATTTTTAACCTTGGGCGTTGTACTACGCTACGCTCGTGGAGCGTGCGTAGTTTGAGCACTACGCACTACGCGAATTGCACGTAGCACAGTGCAAAAATGCGTAGACGGTGAGATTCTCAATGCTGGAAGGTCAGGCTTCTCATTGCGAGCGGTCGGGTATGCACACGACCGCTCGCAATGAGAAAATACCAGTCCACGTTGAGAAAGCTGCCGCTTGAGTACAAATCTACTCGAGCGGCAGAAAACGACCGCTGTGCAAGATGACGTTTGCAATGATTGCACAGTGCGGACAAGTATCCAGCACTGTGCAATCAGTGCGAACAGCATTTCACTACCGCACTACGCAGTTCGCGTAGCATGCGTAGTGCGAAGTACACTTCGCGTAGCTATGCGTAGCACTACTACGCAAACTACTCCCAGGGTTAGTAATTTTCAGCTTGAATTTCTCAAAAGCTACTAAACAGATTAACAGTAAATAGGCAAAAGGCACTTCTTGAACCAACATCTACCTCCCTGTCAAATTTGCTGGAAGTCTGTTTAACAGTTCGGGCTGTAGGTGTGGCTAAACTTTCCAATAGGAGTTAGCATTACAAACAAACCCATATTTCGTGCCCCAAATTCTCGGTCCCCACTTCACGGATCTTCCCCAAACTTTCCATGACATCCAGAACCTACCCTAATACTTTTTGCAGAAAGTTTCATCAAGATTGGTCCAACTTCACCAAAGTTATAGCCAAGTCAAACAATGCTTTCCCCATGGAAGCTAGGTTTTAACTATAACTACCTACTGGCAGCCAGCATTGGGTAATATATATATACCATCATCAATTTGACACCCTTAGAGCTCACCGATGACGACAAAAGAATACTTGCACTTGGCCTATCCTTTGCACCACAAAATAACTTTGACTATGCCTCTGTGCGATGTGATATTTACAAAGCTGTCCGCAAGCTTAAGCTAAAGAAATCGTTTGCGATGCGCAGCAACAGACGCAATCCCCCTGACATTGCCAATGACAACGCCCTGCAGGAGGCCATTCAGGAGCTTTGGGACACGGAGGGTGCAGGTGAAAGCTCCAATTGCACAGATGGAACTAGCTCTAAGGGACCTACCACGCCGTTCAGACCCAAGTCTACCTACACTCCAGTCATGCCCCATGATGCCATAGATATCTTCTACGACAATGTGACAACTGAGATTAAAGCCTTACACACCAAAATTCAATCCAAGAAGCCACGCTATAATCAGCAATCTCAGCAATATAATCAGCTTATCATCAAACTCAAAAGCAATAAAAAGATCATCGTACGCCAGAGCGATAAGGGTGGCAATATCGTTCTACTAACCAAGGAACTCTATGACCACGAAGCCTCCATTCAACTCAATGACAGGAATTGTTATATTTGTACAACTGCAGCAGCCATCCAAGCTTCTAACATAGTATTCCGGGACAAATTGGCCAACTGGATGAGACTCAAACTTATTACGGAAGCGGAATTCAATTTCCTGAAAAAAGATAACCCTGTTATCCCCACGCTGTACTTTATCCCCAGATACACAAAGATCCTGTTAAACCCCCCGGCAGACCGATAATCTCAGCACGGGATGGTATGTACGAGAAAACGTCCCAATATATTGACTATTTTTTACAGGACTTTGTGAGATCACTGGATTCATACGTACAAGACACTGGGGATTTTCTACGGAAGATCAATGAAGTCCAATGGAGAGATGGCTATTGGATGTTAGCTCTGGACGTAACATCACTGTACACCAGTATTAGTCACGATGACGGTATCCAGGCCACCAAATACTTTCTTTCACGCAAACCTACCCAGTTTGAGAGTCACAATGCTATGCTGATTGAGATGCTTGAACTCTGCCTCCTTAACAACAACTTCATGTTCAACAGTTTGTTATACCGGCAACTGAGGGGCGTAGCTATGGGGGCTAGTTTTTCTCCAAGCTACGCCTGCCTCCACATGGATTACTGGGAGGAGACTATCCTTCACAAGGATCATGCACAGTGCCTCAGAGATAATGTTGTTGTATGGCTGCGGTTTATCGATGATTTATTTGTAGTGTGGAAAGGTTCATTAGAGGAGGCACATGGGTTCATTGAGAGTATAAATGTGAACAATCTCAACCTCCAATTCACTGCCACGTGCAGCCAAACTCATGTCACTTTCCTTGATACCGAGGTCTACACCTATGCGGGCAAGCTAGAAACTAGGCTACATCGTAAACCCACTGCAGGCAACACGACCCTACACGCCACGAGTGCACATCCACCCCACCTCATCAATAGCATACCTTATGGGGAGATGTTACGGTTGAAGAGAATATGTAGCAATGGCAATGATCTCAAAACAGCACAAGAGCAAAGCAAACTTAGATTTAGGGCGAGGGGTTACTCGGTGAACATCATTGAAAGTGCCATAGTCAGATCCAATGCACTCAATCGTGATGATCTGTTAAAAACCCATTAGTGGAGTTACCAGCAGCATTTTGTTGCCTAACAATCAAGAGGAGACCAACAAAAACCCACCCCATAATTTTAGGATCATCATGGGCTTCAGCAAACAACAAGCTGATTTGCGTAAAATCATCAACAAAAACTGGCCCATTGTACGTAGTGACCCTGTCTTAGGTCCCATGCTCCCACAGCAGGTTACAATTACACATAGCCGAGCCCCCACTATGAGACAAGCATTGGTCAACACGAATCCTGAAACCATTGTCAAAACGTCTTGGCTACAACTCAATAGTGGTTTTTACAAATGCAAAACTTGCAAAGCTTGCTCTCACGGTGTCAATACTAAAACTTTTATTGATCCTTTCAGTAACAGACAGCTCAGGATTAATAAATTACTGACATGTAAGACCGAATTTGCTATTTATGTCCTCACCTGTCCGTGTAACCTGAAGTACATAGGCAGCACGAAACTAGCGGTACACAAACGCATTTTACAACATTTGCGTGCGATCACCAACCAGGACAACACCTACCCCGTGGCTCGACATTTTAGAGAAATTCACTGTAGTGATAACAAGGGTTTAAGCTACTATGTTATAGACTGCATTGAACCTAGTAGAAGGGGTGGGGATCGCGAGTCCATTCTCCGCAAATTGGAAACACGGTACATTCTGCAACTGAACACAAAGGTTCCCGCAGGTTTAAACATGACAGAGGACTTGCATACATGTTTGGGTTGATTTTACACTTTTTACCGCTTTACAATGGGAAACCTTTTATCTGATGTGTTCATAGCCATTTTTTTACTAATTTTAGTCATTTGTCTTAACCCCATGAAATGTGTAATTTTTAGGTTATTTATTTAGTATTTTACTATTTATTATTGACAATGTGTACTTTTTTATGTAAAATTTGCGTGGTTTGCACATCCCATTCCCATTATGGATTTCTGTGTTCCTATGCCTTTGGCTCTACTTCGCACTTATTACACATGACCGAGGTAGCTGGATCATTCTTGCTTAACATCGGGGTTCCACCGCAGTACTTGTGCTGGGAAAGATCCCACTGCGAAATATCTAATTCTCTCCATACGGATTCTTTTTTATCCGTGATATTGCCTTTTATGCCGCCCACCAACCTATTATGTGTTCCCTATATTGCTTACCATATCCCTGTGCTACATCTGGATGGGAACCCCATTTTTTCATGTCCATATTATTTAGGATATGCAGTATTTCTAAACATTTGAGCACAGGCACTTTAAATGTATGTTTACCCTTTACCAGTATATTTTTCCTGCACTATTCACTTTACTATTTAGATTGGTCTATGGGGCAACCTGGATTAATTACATAATATATTTTATCTCAATATTATTATACTATATATTTATATATTTATATTTTTATGTATGAGATTTGCGGTATTATGTCTTTAAGGTCTGACTAATATTGTGTGAATCCGCTTTTTGGTAACCATGTTAATCATGAGCAACTGGTCAATTCACATATCCAGGCTTCACAGTTGACAGTTGCTCCCACCCTATATCCTACCCAGACTTATAGAGCATTTATGCTGGCATTGTAACTCATTACTTTCTTGATTATTTATTTGCGTGTCGATTGAGGATCACATGTAAATCTGTGGGTGGATATTTCTTCTCTTTTTACCAACGATGTTTTGTATCCTTTTCTGTGTCTATGACCTGACACCCAGGTGATTCCCCCCCATGTGACCAGCAATTTCACTTTAAATTTGTAACTTCACGAGCTAATAGCTGTCATGTGATCAAGGCTCCACGGAGCCGAAACGTTATGGCCGTCGCTCTGGGCAATAAATGAAACCTGCACTATCCCCAGGCTCGTGTACTTACTTCTTTGGCAGTTGAAGGACTTTCAAGGCTGATGGGAGTAGTCTTTTTGATATATATATATATATATATATATATATATATATATATATATATATATATATATATATATATATATATATATATATATATATATATATATATATATATATAGATATATATATATAGATATAGAGATATATATAGATTTTCTTCAATGTGGTTTCGTTACCGGATCGCTCAACAGCGGGTGCAGGCGTAGGGCAAAACCAATAGCCAACATCAATTTTGTAACAAAGGACGCCGCACTCTGGAACTTGTCTTTTTCTATTTTATTCCACAGAGCCCAGTCGGTCACACCGACGCGTTTCGGCCTAACGGCCTTTCTCACGGTAGGTGCCACTACTTTTTTCCATCTGCTTTATGCGTTTCCTGTCATTACATTTTCCCTAAGACTTATGGGACATGTAGTTTAAATATAACTCAATACAAGTCACCTTGTTGCAGTTACTTTCAGAATTATATAAATTGAAACCATACATTGATACTTGCATTTCGCAATCAGTGATGTTCAATTATTTGGTTGAAACCCAATATGCATTATTTACGAATTAATTGGCAAAAGTTCAATTTCGAAAATTAAAGTCATATATCAAATATACTGTTATTCATTATAAGTGATAACGGACAATTATATGTATAATGTCCCAATTGCATCAATATGAAAGCATTCGAAACGATATTCCCTCCAATGCATTTGGATTTCTGTTGTGTCTGGTTTAGTACCCAATAGTTGATTAACACAGTACTTCATATTGGTATGAGTACATATGTGTAAAAGAGATCTCACTTTGCAATTCATGTTTACAGATTATTGTCAAATTTAAGGATTGTCAAAACCGTTTGCACAGTCCAACTTCTTTAGAATTCTATTATAGATGGACATAAAGTTCTTCATCAGAGTTCAATGCTCTCGAATTCTTGGTCCGCAGTCTGATAATATACTTGGATTCCAACTGCCTCAATTTCTTTTTTCGGTCCCCCATTCTTTCGTTGTATTCAATTGTATCTATGGCAAAGAAACTCATGTTGCGCCAGTTCCCACCTTGGCAGCTTAGTAGGTGTTTGGCAGTGGCGTATGTTAGGTCTTTGTTTTTTACTGCCCTTATGTGTTCCAGAATTCTCTTCTTTAACATACAAACTGTGCTCCCCATATATAGCTTGCCACAGTTGCATTGCATCGCATAGACCACAAATTGTACATGTGATCTTTTGGTTGATGACAATTAATCTTCCCTCTGGATCTCTTATGTTTTTCTTATTCACGCCAATCTTACAAGCTTTACAGGTGTTACACTTTTTGAAGCCTTTCTGTTGTTGTTCTAGCCAATTCTGTGTTTTCTCTCTTGATTGAAAATGGCTTTGTACTAGTACGTCTTTGATTGATTGTGCCTTCCTAAAGGTGGTTTGTGGTCTGGTGCCAATGATTTCGGCCATATCTTGATCTTGTTGTAATAAAGGCCAGTATTTTTGCACACTTTGACGTATTTTGTGAGCTTCCTTGCTGAATGATAGTATTAACCTTGGAGCCAATTGTTTTGAATCATTGATTTGTTGTTGTTTCGTTTTCTTGATCAAGATTTCCGTTCGTGTCATTGTTTGAATCTTCTTCATGCTTTTATTCAGATCTCGTTCTCTTTAGCCTCTTTTAGATATAGATATAGATAGATAGATGATCTACTGGCGGTCGCCAGTAGATAGTTATAGTTATAGTTAGGACCTATTTTCCATAGGAAATCCGCAACATTCTATTCCTAATAAGTCTGGTGCCGGTTGACGAATCCTCGCGAAATTTCCAAACTGTTGGCTAGCTCCGCTCCGCTCCTACCCTGAAAGTTTTGCGGTGATTCGTCAAGCGGGGGCCGAGAAAACAGGGGGGTCCCAAAACGCGTTTTCCCCATGCAATTTCCCATAGGATCTGTTGTCGCAGCTACAGCCCGAACCGCTGAACGGAATGACACCAAATTTGGCAAAGAGATAGTCCTTAGTTCAGACTCGTGCCTTTTGCATAAATGGTGTAAATCCTTTCAGTAGTTCCTGAGAAAATTAGAGTTAAAAGTACATAAATATCTATGGCCGGGGAGGATCCGTGGACCCTACCCGCACCATATGCACACCCTCCCCGAACCAAGCGTGCACCCTCCCGATCGCGCGCTGAATGCTAATTGGCTGTTGAGTGTCTGTCTACATTCGAAACCAGGAACTGTTGGCGGTCATTTTCTGCCTCGGTAGAAGCGAGGCTGAAGAAGCAAGGGGAATAAGTGTGTAAAACATATAAAGGGGCAGAATGGAAATACTCTGACCCTCTAGAGGTGCTTAGGGGGTTCCAGAAGCACCCCCTGGGGCCCCTTTTTTTTTTTTAAACGGCAAAATGCGTGCACGGTGCACGCATCCTATCGCGTTGGATGCACGGATTCTCTCGCGGTGGGTTCGCGGATCCAAGTGAAAAAAAAATGAAATTGTTGGGAGATAAAGATTAAGGTTAAGTGTTTTGTTCTTGAGTGGCTCTAAAAAGAGCCGTTCTGTTCATTCAGAGTTTTTGGTACTTATAAGTAAGTACCTATACAGAGTCTAAAGTTGTTGAGGAAGACTCTGTTTCCTTCATCAGTAAAGTGTACTCCATCTCTCCTATAATCTCTTGCATATGAAAGCGCAGATTGTTATTGTAAATGGACCCCATTCTGTAGTCTCGGAGAAAAGCAGAAACAGATTTATTCACATGTTTCCTAGCTTTCTCAATCTGTGGACAAAAATGATTCGACCAGTTCCATTTCTGCCTTTGGCATAGTTAGAATACACAAAGGCAGTTTTAGGGAAAAGTGAAATCAGTTCTGCAAAGGTGTCCTTCATAAGCATTTCTAGACCTACCCCAGTCAAAGTGCTTAGGTCATTGCCACCACAGTGCACTATTGTGAGGTCAGGGTGTTGGATTTGCATGAAGGATTTCACCAATGGCATCAATTGGTGCCACTTTAACCCTCTCTGTCCAATCCATTTAATGTCTACATTTGGCAAACCTAGGTCTTTGTGAATGCCTTTGTTTTCTGCATACCTTTGGCTCCAGAAAATGTAGCTGTGTCCCACAATCCACACTGTAAGCATCTTGTAAGGAGGTCTGGATGCACTCAGATGGTCTCTGTAAATGAAATGGCAGTTTGGAGAGTAAGATGTTTGCAAAATGGTGGCCAAGATGCAATTTTGAAAAAAGACAAGAAATCATTGGTTGTTTGACAACCTTCTACACTGAAAGGTAGGGTGTATATTTCTGTTTTTTAAACACATGATTCTTATTGGTTAACAAAAACTGATTGTAAGGAACATTATTATGATAAACTGATATGTTGAAAAGTCAAGCACACTTGCTGTCTTGATTAGCAACATTGTGTGTGCTGAACTTGTGACCTGTGTGCTCAGTACAGTGTTCCATGACCTGTTTCTATGGTAACGGGCAGAAGGCAGATTGGGGGAAGGGTTGAAGTTTATGTCATTTGGAAAGGGTTGAAATGTTTAACCAATAGAAATGTGTGTTTGCTTTTAAATTTATGTGGGAAGGAATGTGATTTGATGTTTACATGTATATGTGTGGAAAATGAGAGGGAAACTTTGGTTCTGCTGATAGGTGCACAGTGCAGAGATTCTGTATGAGAAAATCTGGTGTGTGACTGATATACTTCTTAATCTACAAAACAACTTGAAAGGTGAATTATTTAATTGTGAGGGGATGTATGTAGGCTATTTTGATTTTAATCAGACTAATGTATTTCTCCTGCTAAAGTGTAGGGAGTACTTTTTTTCTCTACAATCTTATTGACAGTGTGTGTGCATGTAGAAACCATTCTGTGATAAGCATTTGTTTTTTTCATGTGTTTGTAGACAGATAACTGTGCAGTTTTTATATTTTTGTAGAATTAGAAACCAGTCATTGTTTATGGATTTGTGAAATGAGTTATGTTTCTGCACTAAAATGTAGTACTCCTTGTAGGTGAAGAAATGGGTTTTGGTATAGTTCAAGGGATAGTGTTGTTTGTCTAGAATCACACAGTGAGTCTGTGTGCATTTGAAAACCACTGTGAGAGAAGCATTTGGTAACATCGTGTATTTGCTGACAGATAACTCTTTTAAAACCTGTCATGTTGTCAAGTTTTAGTAGCATTAGAAGCCAGTGTTTGCTTATGCGTTGATTAAATGAGTCAGGCTTTGACACAAAAGTGCACTCTTGAAATATGTACATTGTGTGCAGTTCCCTTACCACTTCCACAGTAGTGAATGAGTTTTGGTAATCTGCTAGGGATAGTGTTGTTTGTCTAGAATCACACTGTGAGTCTGTGTGCATTTGGGAACCACTGTGAGAGAAGTGATTGGTAACATCGTGTATTTGCTGACAGATAACTGTTTTAAAACATGTCATGTTGTCAAGTTTTAGTAGCATTAGAAGACAGTTATGGCTTATGCTTTGATTAAATGAGTCAGGCATTGACACTAAAGTGCAGTCGTGAACTATGTAGATTGTGTGCAGTTCCCTTACCACTTCCACTGTAGTGAATGAGTTTTGGTAAACTCCTAGGGATAGTGGTGATTGTCTAGAATCACACTGTGAGTGTGTGTGCATTTGGGAATCACTGTGAGAGAAGGATTGGGTAACATCGTGTATTTTCTGACAGATAAGTCTTTTAAAACCGGTCATGTTGTCAAGTTTTAGTAGCGTTAGAAGCTAGTCTTTGCTTATGCATTGATAAAATGAGTCAGGGTTTGACACTAAGGTGCAGTACCATGTACTATTCTCTTCACTGTGGCACAACTGCAAATTTAAAAGTTTTACCCAGGCACTGTCCTAGAAGTAGTCTGATGATTTAGTCAGTTTCTAAGTACTTATGTTGTGAACCATTCATTACCAAATAGACTGCTTCAAATGTCTATGCAGTATGCATGTAGTGTTCTAACATACTCTACACTTGTCTTTTACACCTGCAATTCCCTAGTCATTATCCATACACTTCCAGGAAACACCCTGTCACTCCCTTTGCACTACTATAGTGACCCATTCAGCACCATGTACTAATCCATTCACTGTGCCGAAACCCAAACACTTATAAATTCACCAAGACACTCTCTTTCCAGTACTCTAATGATTCAGTCACTGCCTAAGTATTCATGCACTGAGCCAGGCCTTAGCACATGGACTTCTTCAAATCTCTATCCACTATGCATGCAGTCTTCTAACCACCTAGACACTTCTCTTTCACACTTTCAATTCCCTAGTCAGTATCCATACAGTCCAGCAAACATCCTGTAACTCCCTTTGCACTCCTCTAGTGACCCATTCAGCATACATTGAAAGAGAAAAATTCATTTTCTCATTGTTTTTGTGCAGGAAGGTGGGTCTTCCTGCAGAAAAACAAACAGCACATGACACAGATATCCTTGCACTATGGTGCAAGGGTGCCTGTGTCACCACATGGCTGCAGTTTAAGCAGCCGTGCAGAGAGAAGCATAGATTTGCAACATATTTATGCACATATGTTGCATCCCTGTGCTTCGGAAGTACTACAGCACACTGTAGTTAAAGAGGTTACTGTGTGATGCTGCAGCACTTCCTCATAGTTCTGCACTTATACATTCACCATACGCTACTAATGCATTCATTCAGTCAATTACGTACTACACATACATTCATCTAAACTTTCACACACTAACAAAGAAATTTAGCTCTTTTTTTAAACCAGGAAAGTTAGTTCTTACAAGAACTTTTTTTTTCTTCTTTCTTCTTTGATATTGTTTTTTTGGTTTTTCTAACAATTTTGTGATTTTTTTGGTTTTTCTGAAAAAAAAACCAAAAAAAAAATCAGGAGAAACCAAACAATGAACTTCAGGGAACAATAAAAAAAACGAAAAAAAAAAAACTAGCAAATGTGACTTTCTTGCCGGCGGCAGGTCAGATTGATCGACTGCTCACCATAGCACAAAGTCGCATTGCACTTAGTGCAGAGCACTGTTAAAAATTGAAATTGAGGACGGATGTCCAAGGTTTGGGCTGATGGATGCACTCTTGATGTGCTCGGCTGCGATGAGGTGGAAGGCGCAGGAGCAGGAGTGTTTCTCATCCGTCGGCACTCTTCTCGTGCAAGATTTTTGGGATGAAGGGTCCTTATGTGCTTCATCATACTTGCCGTACCGCACGAGTATTTTAGGATCCCCTCACGACAGGACTCTTTTGCAAATTTTACACGTGACCAAGGTGGCATTGGTCTTATTCTGCCCCTCGGGAAAAGTAAAAAATGTCCAAACCACTGAAGAAAAACGTTCTTTGGGTGGTGCCTCCTCCAAAAATTCATCCTCAGATGAGTGAGGAGATGCAGGTGATGCCTGCTGCCCTGAAGCCATTTTTGGTTGAAAAAAGTTAGAGCTAAGTGTAAACTTAGTCTAAAAAATCTTCTTCTCTCCAAAGAGATAGTCCTCTAAAGAAGGTCAAAGAAGAATGATTGAAATGGGTGGTGTCTTTCAATAGTTAGAAGAGGAAGTGTAATGAACCAACCAAATCTCTTTTTTTGCAGGTCACATGGGATCCGCGCACCCTGCACTTACGCAGCACGCAGCTAGCGCGCATCCGCGAAATTGAATTAAATAGAAATATAGGATTAGATGTACAAATATATTAATTTTAAGACTAGTTTAGAGTTTGTCTTCAATTAATATTCACATGAAATACATAAATACGTTTTTTTACATGTTAAATACTTCGCGGGATCCGTGCACCTACCGCATCATAGACGCAGATGACGCACCGCGGAAGCGCGTAAACATCGCGTTACGTACATCGAACGTGTCGCGTATAGGCTGGGAGTCGCGTACCGGTCGCATTGGAATCGCGCACTAACCACGTACCCGACGCATACCATGCGCGGATGCTATCGTGTAGGGATCGAGAACTGTGCGCATAGGGTGCGCGGATCCAAAAACATTGAAAAAGAATATGTAAAATAAAGTTTTGAACATATAGTTAAAGAAATATTTTTTAAAATATAAAAAATATGTTTGAAAAACCCATTAAGTTCAAATAATATTTTTTAATTTTTAAAAGAATTAATTGAAAAAATAAGTTTAAAAAATGGTGATAAAAAAGTATTTAAAAAAAAATGTAATCAATGAAATTGACACACAAAATCATTAAACATGATATCTTCAGAGATAAGCTATAGATAGGAATTAGCATTTAAAAAACCTTTGAAGTTCACTGAAAAAACCATAGGTTTCATGCACGTTATAGTTAGGAATTGGCATTTAAAAAAACCTTTGAAATTCACTGAAAAAAACCTTAGGTTTCAGCGGTGTTATAGTTAGCTGGACATTTCCCTCGTACAAAACCCTAGAAATTCCCCTATAACTTGCGCCCCCGCAATGCACTGCTGATGACGTCACCATATTACATCACTCATGACATGGTCAGTGACATCACTGATGACATCACTGATGACATCTCAAATGACATCACTGATGACATCACTGATGACATCATCCATGTGATTAATTACTGCATCTTCTCACATCGTAATTTAACCGTTGATACACCAACTCAAAATTTCAGACGTCCATTCTCAAAACCATAGATACTCCAATACCAATAAGTACATACCCACTCATTAACTCTTAGGTCTACATACACCTGCACTCACTCACCTGTACAGTCACTCATACTTACAGTCACTCCGTACAAGACTATCATATGCATTGATACACCTACATAGACACTTACACACCACCAATCATCCATAGAGGTACTCTCACACCTAGTCAGTCATGCAAATAATTAATCACACTCCCATTTACTCACCTATGCAGTTATACACACTCAAGTTCACTTACTCATAAAAATAGTACCACATTCTTACGCTCTTATACAATCATTGATACAAGCACACACTCATCCATACAGCCACTCTCACAATCACACACTCTCACATATACCCACTTATATACTCTTAGATGCATATATACTGCCTTTCACATATGTAGTTAGTCACACATGTACCACTGAGATATACATTCAATCCCTAACACACCCATACATACACTCACTCAACCATACAGTTCATCACAGATACACTCTTAAAACCATGCACCCATAGAATCACCCACACACACCCTACCCACACAAACACTCAGGCACCCATACAGATACTCAGACAACCAATCAACAACCCATATAGACACTCATATAGCTATTCACAAAACCATGCAGCCACTTATACACCAACAGACAGACACATACATACATTCACACAGTTTAGTCACTAGTCTGCAGTAAGATACATTTGATGACTCACTTATAGAGTCAGTTACGCACCTAGAAAATCATCCATTCACACACTTGTACAGCCACTCATTCTTCCACAGGCCTTTCACTATAAATATATAAAACATATTTAAACTTTACAGAAACATACAGTCACTGGATGACGTCATCAGTGATGTCATCAGTGATGTCATTTGAGATGTCATCAGTGATGTCATCAGTGATGTCACTGACCATGTCATGAGTGATGTAATATGTGACGTCATCAGCAGTGTATTGCGGGGGCGCGAGTTATAGTTAGCTGAACTAACTATAACAGGGAAATTTCTAGGGTTTTGTATGAGGGAAATGTCCAGCTAACTATAACACCCCTGAAAACTATGTTTTTTTCAGCGAATTTCTAAGGTTTTTTAAATGCCAATTCCTAACTATAACGCCCCTCAAACCTTTGGTTTTTTCAGTGAATATAGATATATGTATAGATATATAGATATATTACCTACTGGCAGTCGCCTGTAGGTAGTTATAGTTAGGAACTATTTTCCATAGGAAAACCGCAACATTCTATTTGGAATAACGTTGGCGCCGATTGATGAATCTTCGCGAAATTTTCCAAACTTTTGGCCAGCTCTGGTCCGCTCCTATCCTGAAAAAAGGTGATTCGTCAAGCAGGGGCCGAGAAAAAAGGGGGGCCCCAAAACGCATTTTCCCATTGCATTTTCCCATAGGACCTGTTGACGCAGCTACAGCCCGAACTGCTGAACGGAATTACACCAAATTTGGCAAAGAGGTAGTCCTCAGTTCAGCCTCGTGCCTTTTGCTTAAATGGTGTAAATCCGTTCAGTAGTTCCTGAGAAAATCAAAATCAAAATCACATATATATCTGGGCAGAGCCTAACCACACATCTCATCATGAGATCTGATTGGCTGTCAGTACTTCATCCAAGAAGTGTTGACAGCCATCTTGGGACCAATATACATGATAGCACCTCATTAAAAAGCATTGCAGTTAATAGAAGGTTTTAAGACTTTAGTTACATTATAAATCATTTGTTGATGGTACCATACTCATTTTAGGAATTGTGGTGTGTTCTAAGGTGATTTTACCATGTAAAAAAGCCTCCTGCTGTGATATCATGAATCATGTTTGAGAGAAAACTACTTTCTCATGCTTTTCCAACAGAGGTTTGGAAGGTGATCTAAACTGAGAGCATATTTTCTGTAAATTCACATTATCTTTCTCAGTCATGTGAGAATGAAGTCTGACATTCTCAGTAAAACATGTACATCCAACAAGGGCAGAGACTGTCAGTTGATTCCTTTGTGTTCTACTGCAGCTTCCCAGAGTGTTCTTACGAACAACTAGAGCGCTAACAGTCTTACTTATGACAAAAGTATGGCATACCTGAAGCCATCTTGATTGGAATAAAGTGGTAACACTTAAAACATTTAATTTAAAAAGGAACACAATGAGGGGGTTCATTTTGCCATAGAAATTATGATTAGTGCTGAAGAAAGAAACATTAGGGCAAATTGTGAGTGACTTCTCAAATCCTCTTCTATTTCATTAAAAAATTCTGATATGCAGACTAAAACATGCACTTTTAATACCAGCAGCAGACTTCCGTGGTGAGCAGTAGCTTTACTACAGTGATCTAATGAGCAACTAGAGTGCTAACATTCAGAATTTATGGCAAATGAGTGACATATCTGAATACCTTCTTGATGGAATCAAAGTAAAAAACTGAAAGCATTTCCTACTGAGGAGACTGCAGTAAATGAGGAAATTATGAAACTTCATAACAAATAAATCTCCCAAGATGGCCACCAGAGACAAAAGAGCCCAAATGCAGCACAAATATAACCCAGATGTAGCCCACATGTAGCTTAATGACAGAAGTGTGCAAAACACTTATTTTTTGTGTATTTGCAGTTTTATATAGTGCAGACTTGTCAGGTATTGGAGGGCTTTACATGATCATTGGTTACATCATACAAGATCAAATTCGTTTTGGATGTAGACATGGGGAGATTAAGTGATTTTACCCGAATCACAGAATGCTGAGCTGAAGCAGAAACTCCAACCTGGTTTCCCAGTTGCAAAGTCTGCAGCTCTGGAAGTAACACCACATCCTCTCCCCTAAGTGCAACATTTAATCAAGTGGTCAACTGGATAAAAAAACATAAAGATTACAAATAATTTAAAAGTTCTTTGTCGCTATTTGAAAACTCAGAAAATATGTCCTCATTTTAGTTTTTTAGAGCACTAACCATAATTTTGATGCAAATAAGACCCTCTCATATATGTAATTTCTAAAGGAAATGCTCTAGGTATTTCAGTTTTGATTACATCAAGATGACGTCCGGCGTTCCACACTTTTGTAATAAATATAGAATGTTAGCAATCTAGTTGTTCATTGGGATACTGTTGAGAGGGAGAGGCCAGGGGTGCGGACTCTGAAAATTGAAGGCAGGTAGGAGAGTGCAGAGGCAACAATTTGACCACACTGGGCAGGCAGGAAGGGCAGTGGCAGTACAACAGACTATGGAGGGCAGTGGAAAGGGGGCAGGGGCAACAAACCAACAATACAGGACTGGCGAGAGAGGCTGTGGCAATAAATTAGACCATTGTGGGCAGAAGGAAGAGGCAGTGGTAGTACAACCATACATGCCAACAGACCCGTTTCAGCCAGGAAACATCCAATGTTTTTAAGCTCAAATGGGCTTTATTTGATCTGTCTCCTGTCTACAATCTACTCTTTTTCAATGTAACTCAAAGGGGAAAATCAATACCCCAGTTTTTTTTCAAAATCTCCCTCTTACCAAGTTCAAAATGTTCGCAAGTATGGTACATTGGATCATGGTAGGCAGGAGGAATTGGGGTAGGGACATGGACTCGGATAACAGAGGACAGGAGGGACATGGAGAGGTGCACCAAACTGACCCTACAGGGCACGCATCAGGGTTTGCAGCAGCACAATAGCCCACACAGGGAATGCGGGACGGGAGTGCAGCACAACAATCCATAGAAAGAAAAAGGGAGGGGACAGGACTATGCACATGGACAACAGAGAACAGAGGGGAAAGAGGCAATGGTAGCTAGCTGACCATAATGGACAGACAGGAGAGAAAGCTGCAGCATAACAGACCATAAAGGGCAGAAGGGACGGATCAGGGGCATTACAATGGAACAGACAAGCCAGGAGGGAGGGAATAGGGGTCTGCACTTGGAAACAGAGGGCTGGGGGCAAGGGGGCAGGGCAGGAGCAGCAAGATGACCATACACACAGACCATGGAGGGAAGGTGGGAGGGGGTCAGGGGCAGCTAGCTGACCACACAGGGAAGGTGGGAGGGACCATGGCAGCACAGAAGACAATGCATGGCAAGCGGGAGGGTAAGTGGCAGCACAATGGCTATGATGGGCAAGAAGGAGGGTGCAGGGGCATGCACAAAGGACCATGGAGGATAGAAGGGAGGGTCAGGACCTGGGCACAGGCAAGAGAGTTCAGGGGAAGGGGCCTCACAACAGACCGCGTGGTGCAGGCAGGAGGAGCAGTTGCAGCACAACAGACCAGGGAGGGTAGAAGGGTGTGGCAGTAAAATGGACCATGGAGGACAGGAGGAAGGGGATGGGTGCATGGCATGTGGACAGGCAGGGTGGAGGTGGCAGGGACATGTTACAGTCATCTGACAATGCTAGGCAGGTGGGGGGGGAGTGGCAGCTCAACAGAACACTCAGAGTAGATGGGAGTGGCAGGTCCATGGAACATGGTGGGCAAAAAGGATGGAGCAGGGGCATGCAAAAAGACATCGGAGGGCAGGGGGAAGGAGAATAGGGGCAGCAAGCTAAGCACAGAGGCTAAGCAGGAGGTCAATGATGGGCCATAGAATTGGGCAATGGAGAGCAGGAGGAGTGGACTGGTACATCATGCTAAATGGAGGGAAGTGACAGCACATCAGACCATGCATGGCAGGAGGGAGGAGTCTAGTCCATGGATTCAGACAACAGAGGATAGGGAGGAGGTGGATGGGGCAGCAAGCTAACTGTTCAGAGAAGGTGGGTATTAGGAACTTTATTGTTTTTAAAATGTGTGTCTGTGCAAACTACTTAAAATATGAACAAGTATGCAGCATAATCTCACTTTCATTCAGGAAGAAGAGGACTTTTGTGACTGTGACTCTGGGATCACTTGGCAGAAACACCCCCTGACCCTCCACCCCCCATCGCAAAATGTAATGCCCGTGAAAATGGTAGGTGGACGCAGTGTTATATAGAACATAGTCGTGAGAGCACAATTGAAAATGAAAACTAGATATAGTATATGGTATAAACTATGCACCAAAATGTGTGATATAAGATGAACCGGGGCGTGAAATATAATATGCAATACATTGTGCGCAATGACAGATTCATTGGAGAGCGCGAGATAGCACAGGCACTAGCGCGTGCTATGCGATATGCGCCTTGGAGTGTAATATGCACAGGGCAGTGTTGTGTAACCTAACTAGTTTCTAAAGTTGTAATATAAAATATGTGCTGCGGAGTGTAACGTTGCATATGCACAGTGACAAATATATGGATCCCAGATTGTAATATGTATGGCATAGCGCTGTGCGTTATAACATAGGCATCGAGGAAGGCACGTTAGATGGGGCAATATAACCTGTGCGAAGGCAAGTGTGGCATGACATATTCACGGGGTGGTGTTACAGTGCACATGGGCTAGAGAGTGTCATAGCATACGCACTAGCTGGTGGAATACAACACAGAGGTGTGTGGCACTCGGCGGGCACTGGTGGGTGTAACACAGCATTGGGCTCAGCCAGGAGCACGCTGTGACTCTCAAGTGAGGTTTGTCTCCTTTCCAGAGAGTAAAATAAAAAGTATTACACATCCGGCGGTGGATGTGTCTTTTATTAACCCTGGGGGTTTCTTGCATAGTTTGGTCGAATTTTTGTCGAATCCCCTTTGAATGGCTTGGTGTGCTTGTGTATTAAATGTGCCAGTCAATAGTTACCCATGTTTGTATAAATAAACGACAAGGGTGTCTACTTGGAGAGTACCCACCGGCGGGGGCGCCGGGATTAGGCACGTTGTAAGTTGGGGAATTAATTCCCCTTCAATACTGAGGGTCATTGAGGGCCAACTAGCCCAACAGGTATCTCCAGTATGCGCCAGGGAGCTGCGTTGCAGACAGGTGTTCTGAGGCCACGCCCCTTTTTACACCTCTATGCAACACAGCTCTGTGGCGCTTACTGGAGGTACCTAGTGGGCTAGTTTGACCCTAGGGACCCTTAGGATTCAAGGGGACTTAATCTCTCAATTTAGAACGGCCACAGGGTGTGTTTACACAGTTTTGAATGGAGGGGACGGGGCCTGAGGTGACGTGTGCAAACACGCCCGGGGGCGCGTTTTAAGTTGGGGAAATAATTCCCTTACAATCCTGAGGGACCCTGGGGGCCAACTAGTCGACCAGGTGCTTCCAGTAAGCGCCACTGCTCTGCGTTGCAGAGAGGTGGTGCAGGCCGTGCCCCTTTTTACACCTCTCTGCAATGGCGCTTACTGGACGTACCTAGTGGGCTATTTTGCCTCTAGGGACCCTCAGGATTCAAGGGGACTTAATCTCCCAACTTAAAACGCTCACAGGGCGTGTTTACACAGTGGGGAAGGGAGGGGACGGGGCCTGAGGTGACGTGTGCAAACACGCCCTATGACGTGTTTTAAGTAGGGGTAATAATTCCCCTTCAATCCTGAGGGCCCCTGGGGGCTAACTAGCCCACCAGGTGCTTCCAGTAAGCGCCACTGAGCTGCGTTGCAGAGAGGTGGTCCAGGCCGTGCCACTTTTTACACCTCTCTGCAACGCAGCTCTGTGGCGCTTACTGGAGGTACCTAGTCGGCTAGTTGGACCCTAGGGACCCTCAGGTTTCAAATGAACTTAATCTCCCAACTAAAAATGGCCACCGGGCGTGTTTACACAGTGGTGAAGGGAGTGGACGGGGCCTGAGTTAACGTGTGCAAACAAGCCCTGTGGCGCGTTTTAAGTTGGGGAAATAATTCCCCTTCAATCCTGAGGGACCATGAGGGCCAACTAGCCCACCAGGTGCTACCAGTAAGCGTCACTGTGCTGCGTTGCAGAGAGGTGGTCTAGGCCATGCCCCTTTTTACATCTCTCTGCAACGCAGCTCTGTGGAGCTTACTGGAGGTACCTAGTGGTCTAGTTGTACCCTAGGGACCCTCAGGATTCAAGGGGACTTAATCTCCCAACTTAAAACGGCCACAGGGGGTGTTTACACAGTGGGGAAGGGAGGGGACGGGGCCTGAGGTGACGTGTGCAAACACGCCCTGTGGCGCGTTTTAAGAGGTAGTTTTAATCCCCTGCCCTATTATATACTAGGGGCTTACAGAGGAGGTCATGCTAATCACAGGGGGACCCCAACGCATAGTGTTCCCTAGTGTATGTAGGTGTTTTCACTGTATTCTTAGTGTCTTTTACCATAGCACTGGCTCTAGGACTGGTTAGTCAGACTCAGTTACCACCAGTATCCGTCTGAAAAACTTGAGGGTACAGGATGATTTTGCAACAAGGCTTCTTTCTGCTCTTCTGTTTGTTCTTTCTGCAGGTTATCCTTCTTCCTGCACTTTTCTTCGTATTTGAGGACTTCTGTTGCATCTTTCTGCATTTCTTTTTTTTCTTTCTGTGCGTTTTTTCTTCTTTTTTCACATGTCCTATCTCTGTAGGCATAGTTAGAAATTAGCATTTAAAAAACCTTTGAAATTCACTGAAAAAACCATAGGTTTCAGGCTCTTTATAGTTAGGAATTAGCATTTAAAAAAACCTTAGAAATTCACAGAAAAAACCCATAGGTTTCAGGGGCGTTATAGTTAGCTGGACTATTCACTCATACAAAACCATTGATATTCCCCCGTTATAGTTAGTTCAGCTAACTATAACACGCGCGCCCGCAATGCACTGCTGATGACGTCACATATTACATCACTCATGACATGGTCAGTGACATCACTCATGACATCACTCATGACATCTCAAATGACATCACTGATGACATCACTGATGACATCATCCAGTGACTGAGTGTTTCTAAAAATTTCAAGAACGTTATATCTTTATATGCCAAGCTATATTGAAGAATGATTGGTTGTCTAAGAACCTGTATGGGTGCCTGAGTGTCTGTGTGGGTGGGGGGTGTGTGACTCCCTGCATGGATGTGTGAGTGGTTGATTCACTGGGTGTATGCATTTATGAGTGCGTGTGTTAGGGAGTGTATGGGTTAGTGAGTGTATGTATATCTGTGTTGCTGAGTGAATGGATGTGTTAGTGGTATATGTGTAAGTAACTACAATTGTGAAAGGCAGCATTTGTGAGTGTTAGAGTATATATTGAGTATATGTGACAGTGAGTGATTGTGACAGTGGCTGCATGGATAAGTGTGTGCTTATGTCAGTAATAATTGAAAACAGTATGCGTCTGTATGAATAAGTGATGTGGTGTGTGTATAACTGTATAGGTGAGTAATTGGCAGTGTGATTAATTCTTTGGGTGACTGACTAGGTTTTTGAGTAACTCTTTGGGTGAGTGGCAGTGTGTAGGTCTCTATATTGGTATATGAGTGGATATATCAGTGGCTGTACTGATGAATGACTGTGCGTATGAGTGACTGTATGGGTTAGTGGTTGGATGTGTGTGTAGACATGTGAATCACTGAGCGGGTATGTACTAACTGCCATTGGTGTGCTTACGGTTTCGAATATTGGTAGTCTGCATTTTAGAGTGGGTGTATGAAAGGTTTTATTAGTGTGTGAGGATGTGCATCAGATGGTCACGTCAATGATGTCATCAGTGATGTCAACAGTGATGTCAACAGAGATGTCATCAGTGATGTCATCAGTAACGTCAATGAGCATGTAATGAGTGATGTAATATATCACATCATCAGCAGTGCATTGTGGAGGCGCGAATTATAAATGTCCAACTAACTATAATGTCCCTAAAACCTATGTTTTTTCAGTGAATTTCTAAGGTTTTTTAAATGCTTAGTTCTTACTATAACGTTCCTGAAACCAATGTTTTTTTCAGTGAATTTCAAAGGTTTTTAAATGCAAATTTCTAACTATAACGGCCCTGAAACTTATGTTTTTTTCAGTGTATTTCTAAGGTTTTTAAATGCTAATTTCTAACTATAATGTCCCTGAAACCTATGTTTTTTCAGTGAATTTCAAAGGTTTTTTAAATGTTAATTTCTAGCCATAACGTCCCTGAAACGTATGTTTTTTTTTGTGAATTTTAAAGGTTTTTTAAATGCTAATTTGTAACTATAACATAGCAGTCGCGTTTACAGAGTGGTGGAGAAAGGTGAGCGTAGGCTCCGAACACCTCTTAGCAATCCCACTGTGTGGGATTTACTGGAGATAACAGGAGGGGTAGTTAGCCCCCAACGTCAACCTTGGGGGCCAACTACCCCTCCTATTGCATCCAGTAAGCCCCAGACAGCAGGATGACTAACTTCTCATACCAGGCCCGCCCCCTTTCTCCACCACTCTACAAATGCGCCCCCGGCGCGTTGAGAGTTGGGGAATTAATTCCACTTGAATACTAAGGGTCCCTGGTGGCCAACTAGCGCACCAGGTACCTCAAGGTGGTCTGAGGCCACGCCCCTTTTTACACCACTCTGCAAACATGGCTCCTGGCACATTGCTGCTCGGAGGATGAAGTCCACTTATGTCCTGAGGTCCTCAGGACACAAGAGGACCTCATCGCCCCAATAGCAGTGCGCCAAGATGCTTGTTTGCAGAGTGGTGTAAAAAGGGGCGTGGCCTTAGACCACCTCTCTTCAATCCAGCTCAGTGGCGCTTTTTGGGAGTACCTGGTAAGCTAGTTGGCCCCAGTGACCCTCAGTATTCAAGGGGAAATATATTCCCCAACTTACAACGTGCCAGGGGGAGCATTTGCAGAGTGGTGCAGGGAGGGGGCAGGGTCACAGGCGAGAAGCCGGCATTTTTAAAATATTTTTTTTTAGAAGGGGGCTCTGTGGCCCCTCTTCTTTTATCATTTTTGGGACCCCATCCCCCAGGGCCTGACCCCTTTTTAATATTTTTTTTTTTAAACGGGAAAGCGTCCTCGTGGCCCTCCTCCTGCGGCCAATTTAGGCCCTGGGGACCCCATCCCCCGGGGCATGGCCAGAATTTTTAAATTTTAATTTTATATTTGGAGGGGGGCTGCGTGGCCCCCCTCCTAAGGCCAATTATGGCACTTGGGACCCCATCCACTGGGCCGGCCTTTCTGTTTTTTAAAATGTATTTATTAATTATTGGGGAGGGGGGCCACGTGGCCCCCTTCCTAGGCCACTTCTGGCCCTGGGGACCCCATCTCCCGGGGCCTGGCCTCTCCGTTTGGGACTGTGGGGGGGTACCCCAATGCCCCACGTTCCCGCCAGCTTCCGGCCTCCTGCAGGAGCCAGCATTGCTTTTGCACAAGGGGAGCTGCTGACATGCAGCTCCCCTTGTACAAAGGCAATTCTGCCGGCCCTGGGGGGTGGCGGTCCACAGGGCCATCAAGGGCTCCAGGAGGGGGGGCGCGCGGCCCCTCTCCCATGTGTTGGTCACCGGGGCTCGGTGGTCTGCAAAGGACCCCTGCATTTAATTAAAGAGTGCCCCGGGGAGGTGGTGGTCCCTGGGGCAGTGTGAGGCAGGGCAAGAGCTCCCCCATACTTCTTTTATGATTTATTTTAGCCCTGGGGAGGTGGCGGTCCCCGGGGCTTGATGGGCCCGTGAGGCCCCCCGCCCTATACAAATGAAGCCCCAGGGAGGTGGCGGTCCCCGGGACTTGGGGGGGCCACGAGGCCTCCCACCCTATTCAAATGAAGCTCCAGGGCTGCGGGGGGGCCATGTACCCCGCGCATAAAATATAAGGCCCCAGGGAGGTGGCAGTCCCTGGGGCTGCGGGGCCCACGTTGCAGAATACAGGATTGCCCCGGGACCTCGGTTCGTTTTTTTTTCATTTTCGACAGGGTTCGCGTAGCCAGTGCAATCCGGCTGAAAATGTAAAAACAAAATGCTTTTTTGGGGCCCGGCGGTCCCTGTTGGACCCTCTGAGCAGGCCTGGGGGGTCAGGGTGTTTTTGCCATGCCCCCTTTTCTTGTTTCTAATCTATCTCTTACCTTTTTCCTTCTCCCACAGTCTGAAGCACAAGATGGCTGCCAACACTTTCTGGTTTGAAGTGTTGGCAGCCAATCAGAGGCAAGTTCGTGCTCGGAGGGCTCAGCCAATCAGATTTCACAATTCTCAAATATCGTTATCTGTAAATCTTTAAATATCTCAAAAACTACTGAACGGAATTACACCATTTTAAAAAAGCGTGTTTTCTGGATCAAGCTATCTGTCTGCCAAATTTGGTGTAATTCCATTTAGTAGTTCAGGCTGCAGCCATGTCTAAAGTTTCCTATGGAAATTAACATGGAGAAAAGATGTTTTGGAACCCCCCTTTTTTCACAGCCCCCCTTGACAAATCACCCTGAAACATTCAAGACAGGAGCTGACCTGAGTGAATAATTAGTTTTGAAAATGTTGTTAAGATTCGTCAAACGGTGCCAAAGTACGAGTTACTTACCTTCGGTAACAATGTATCAGGTAGAGACGTTGTCTAGCTGCAGATTCCTTAACTTAGAATATCTCCAGGCTTCAGACTGGATCCAGAAAACTTTTTGCAGCAGCACCTCTGCGCGCCCGGGGACAGTGCCACATGACCCTGCCCTGACGTCATCCACGTATGTGACGTCAGTGAGGTCATATAAGTCCCTTCCGGCGCGCTGACATCAGTTTTCTTCTGAGAAACTTTTCCGCGACACAACACGGAGCCACCAACAAAAAAAACTGTGAAAGTACGGGAACGGTGTGCGAGGGATGAAAATCCGTGAAGAAAGAATGAGGATGGTGCAAGACACCATTGTAAAAGACAGAATTAGACAGTGCCTTCATACAAGTGAAAAAAGCTGTGAGAAAGAATCTTGCAATCTAAGTGAAGACCCTTCCCAAGTGCAACAAGGGAAGAACATCTCAACAGACAGAAACAGACTGCTACAGAAATAGACGTTAGTACCATGGAGAACTGTGTTGTCTAACAAAAACGGAGCACAGAGAGAACAACAGTCCACCGCAGGAATGTATGAAAAGACTGGCACTGCCCCTATAGTAATGGAGGTCTGAAACAGAGGACAACAGATCCCCAAAGAAGACAACTGTAGTGGAGACCAGAACCCTGAGCCAATAGAGGAGGTGGGAGGAAGGGAAGACAGCAGGAGAAGAGAAAAAAATGAATACGAATCTCCTGTTGAAGGTCAATCAAAAGGCATCATGTTACAGGTAAGAAACCCTTGAGAGGGAGTCAGCTGTATTATGGTAACAGAAACCACGAGAGGGATTCTGCTGTATTATGGCAAACCTGAAAGGGATGCAACAATGTGAGCACCCATGAGAGAAAAACCAAGGGCAACTGAAAAAGGGAGCCAGCGGAGAACCCCACTTGGAAAAGTCCTCGCAGAACGGAGAGGCTGGGTGGGGGTTAAGGAATCTTGGGCTAGACAACCTCCCTACCAGATACATTGTTACTGAAGGTAAGTAACTCGTACATCTGATAGAGACATCTAGCCGCAGATTCCTTAACTTAGAATAGATACCACAGCCATACCCCAAAGGGGAGGTGGGTCTGCGATAGAACAACAGAAAGCGGCAAGCATCCGATCCGGCAACAGATTGACAGATAAAGGGGGTAGGCTATGGCGGAACAGCCAGACAGCAACCCAAGCAGCTCGGAAGAGCAGAAATAACGGGATGGTAGATATCCTAAAAATGCCAGGTAGAACGGCATGAGCCATGTACCAGAGCAAAGAAAGAGAGAGAGAGGAAGAAGGACCACTCTCCGCTCAATGGCGCACGATGAGGACACCGACCCAAGCTTGAAAATAACCTGAAGAGATGCAACCAGAGCCTAACGGACTCGCCCATAGAAGGAAGGCCGAAGGAGCGAGTGCCAAGAGTCCAAAGGCAAGAGCTAGAACCTGAGCAATGCGTTGGTAATAGCCGGTGGGACAAGAAACATGCCAAGTGCACACCCAATCCCAAAAAGGGGAAATAGGGGAAAATAGCATCAATTTTAAACCCGCTGCAGCAGGTAGAAACACGCAGCAGGCAAATGGCCACAGAGACCTTAAAGAGGTTTACACAAGAAGCATAAGAGTGCCCGACGGGCAGTATGAAGCCAAAGTGAGAAACAACCCACAATATAGACTTGCAGGCAGTAGTCAAGGACCTCTGCCCTCATAAAAGGTGTCCTGCAGGCGTAGCTTTAACAATAGTAAGTGATAATTTATAAAAAATGGCATATCCGAAGGATGTGGCCCAAAAAAAACAAGGTAACGAATCGTGGGAAGAGCCTCAGAATCCGAGACCAAACACTCCAGAAAAGACACGTACAGTGTCGAACAGCAAAAAGGGAGTATTTGTCAAATTGGGAAATCACCCCAGTAAGCAGAAGCAAGGAGGAACTTATGGGCAACTTGTAACAACTCAGTAAAGCTCCCCCACACATGGAGATATCGGTCCAGACCTCGCAGCCTCGAAAAGAGGTGGCGGCGAAGGAAGAGGAATACCAAGGCAACCGGCATATATACATAAATGTATAAACATATAAATATGTAGAGACAGAACAAGCCAGGAGCATGAACATGTCTATACCGGAGCATACCTAGTACAGTAAGGGCAGGTAGGAGCCGCTTTTGAAGAGGAGATCAAGAAACCTCCCAAGGAGGTGGAACAGGCAACAGGGAGGATGACCATGGCGTAAGAAGATGGAACCAGGGAAAATCATAGAACACCGTACAACGTACCACCAAGCGACGCATGGAGTCCACAGGATCTCCAAGACCAGGTGAGATAAGCAGAGCTATATAATAGCATACAAGTACCCCACATGGAGTATGCACACCCCAAACAACAGGGAACACCTCTTAGGACAATAAGCCAAGCCAAAAGAGCGCAGTAACGAACCGCACCCATGAACATGAGTTACGAGCCGTATGACATTACCGAGCTGAACCACCGGCTCAATACCACAGTCAGAGGACCAGACACAGCAACCTGTGGAACACTGCGACAGCAGGCCCACAGTCATCTCAAAGCAAAACGCATCCAAGGGATGCTAATAAAAGGGGTAATCACCATCGACCACAGAAAAAGAAAATGTAAGGCTCACAGCCCATGTTAAACACAGAGCGCATCAAAAGGATGCGAAATGAAAAATTACCACCACGGAAGACAGGGCTAAGAAGACCTAAGTGGGAGGACGAAAGCCAGCAAGGAGCCGTTGAACCGCCGATTCGGTGTGAGCATCAAACAGTAAAACCCCATCAAAGGGTAAGTCAACTAGTCGCTCCCGGATATTTTCAGGGAAGATGCTATCTCGCAACCAAACATGATGCCTTAAGGCAACATAACCCACCATAGCTCGGCCCAAAGAATCCACATTATCTAAGGCTGAGCGGATTGTGAATTCAGCAAGAATGTGGCCATCCCGAAGGAGGTGAAGGAGATCAGCGCAAGCACCTTCAGAGGTGGCAGAAAGCAAAGAATCTGCAGAGCCCGACAGAGCAGAGGTAGCCCGAGCCAAAACACACACTGTATTTAAAGACCGTAGGGCTGCACTAGTGGATGTAAAGATGTTCCTATCCCATGACTCAAGCCATTTGGACTCCCGAGAGGGAGGTCTTGTTAGTGGAGGCAGGGAAGGAAAGTCTGTCCGCAACACAAACCCCTGCGCATCAGGGTGCACAAAAAGACAAACAGGATCATGTGGAGCTGGACGGTGGCGGTGCAAAACTGAACAAGCCACCGGTTCACCTGAAGCAGGCCGAACCCAGGTACCCAAAAGGGCATCATAAAGGGAAGCCTCAAAGGGTAGAAGCTTTTCCACATTCCCGGACCCACGGTGAAGGAACTCAAGCAAGGGGTCCACAGACAAGGGGGCAGAAGGGAGTTGCATGTTTAAAATGCGAGTGGCCAATGAGACAACTCTCAAAAAAGCCGCACCAGCCTCGGTAGCCCTCCACGGAGGGGACAAAAACTCATCAGTGGAGGAGGGTTGCAAGCTGCCTCTCCCAAGACACTGAGGGTGCGACCAATGCCCCACGGAAGAGAGCCCAATTGAAGAATGAGGATCCTGATGGGGCTCCTGGGGAGGCGAAGAGCCTGCCGGATCTGGGAGCTCCTGAGGAGGCTCCACAAATTCCAAGGGGGGCACTGGCAATAATACCTACGGTGACGCCAGGCATGAGGGCGGCACCAAACTCACTCCAGAGGCTTCTAGAGAAGAGTCCACAACCCGACATCGACAAAGCGCCAAAACGACGCGTGCCGGCACCCAGTGTGCCTCATCAGGCCCCGACTCGGCTGCATCGGTGTCAAGTCAGCGCAGTCCGGCGCCGAACTATGACAAGCTCCCCTTCCGAAGAAGGAGAAGGCGCTGGGGAGGCAAGCCTCCTGTGCCGCACCAGCGCCGACTCTGCCTCATCCATGACAGGCTCCCACTCCGGAGAAAAAAGCGGTGCCGGGGAGGCGGGCCTACGGCGCCGGAACGGTGCCAACCCCGGCTCCGGACAGGCAGCCACCTGCCCGGAAGTCCGGGGTGTGCTCAAGGCAGGGCTTTGAGCACCGGCAACCACCTGCGGTGCCACAGGAAGCCCAGCGGGGCTATGCGGCACAGCAGAGGCGCCGTGGGTCATAGAGGGGGACCCAGCTGGGCCGTGCCCTGACGACTCAATGTGGACCATAGAGGGGGACCCATCGGGTCCACGCCCTAACAACACCACATCTCTGGCATTCCCGGGGCAAAGGCTCCATTGGCGCCAGGGGCAAACCCGCCGGCGAGTCTGTCGGAGACCCCACAAGAATCGGAGGCATGAGGATGCCCCAGGAACTGGAGAGGACCCAAGGGAGGCCTGCAAGGCTGTGGCATATGCCTCCATTTAAGCCCGATTTGCCCCCACACCTGGAAAGGGCGGATAGAGGGAGGGCGACTGTCGGGAGCACACACCCGGAATGTCCCGGGAACCAGTGCCCCCGACAACAGAAGAAAGGGAGGTCGAAGACCTCGGCAACAAGCGCCTCGACTTACCCAGTGGCAGACGACGGCCCCGGAACCCAGAGGGCGATCAACAGCGGAACCGGACAGTAGAGGGACCAGCTGGCGATGAAGAGGTCGGGGGAAGAGACAACTCCGACTGGGAAGCTGTGCCAAGAGAAGCTTCATACGGCGCTCCCGCCGAGACTTTGGCTTCAGGTTTAGGCAGGCGTCGCAGTCCGTGGAGTCAAGGTGCTCGCCCAGACACCACATACAAATAAGATGCGGGTCCGTCGCGGACATCTACCGTGAACAGGAATTACAAGTTTTAAGGCCCAAAGGCATCGCACACTGTTCCTGATGCAAAACGTCAAAAAGGAGTCCTGAAAACAGGCAAGAGGAACCGCTCACTTCGGATCCGCGTTGCACGTGGAAAAGAAGGAAACTGATGTCAGCGCAGCGGGAGGGACTTATATGGCCTCGCTGACGTCACGTATGTCGATGACGTTAGGGCAGGGTCGTGTAGCGCCATCCCCCGACGCGCAGATGTGCTGCTGGAAAAAGTTTTCCGGATACAGTCTGACACCTGGGGATATTCTAAGTTAAGGAATCTGGGGCTATATATATATATATATATATATATATATATATATATATATATATATATATAGTCGCCAGTAGATAGTTATAGTTAGGACCGTGTTTCCATAGGAAATCCGCAACATTCTATTTGGAATAACTTTAGCGCCGATTGTCGAATCCTGGCGAAATTTTCAAAATAGGTGGGGCGCTCCGCTCCTATCCTGAGAGTCTTGAGGGGATTTGTCAAGCGGGGGCTGATATATATATATAAATATGTATATATATATATACATATATATGTACATATTCCCTTCTGGCGGTCGCCAGTAGATAGTTATAGTTAAGACCTATTATCCATAGGAAATCCGCAACATTCTATTTGGAATAACTTTGGCCCCGGTTGCCTAATGTTTGCGAAATTTTCAAAAGTGGTGGGGCGCTCCGATCCTCTCCTATCCTGAAAATCTCGGGGTTATTCATCAAGCGGGGGCCAAGAAAAAAGGGGGGTCCCAAAAGGTGTTTGCCCCATGCAATTTTCCATAGGAACCCTTAATCGCAGCTACAGCCCGAACTGCTGAACGGAATTATACCAAATTTGACAAAGAGGTAGCTCTTGGTTCAGAGTCGTGCCTTTTGGTTAAATGGTGTAAATCCGTTCAGTAGTTCCTGAGAAAATCAAAAGTATAATCACATATAAATCTGGGCGGAGCCTAACCACACATCTCATTGTGAGATCTGATTGGCTCTGAGCACTTCATCCAAGAAGTGTTGGTAGCCATCTTAGGACCAATATACATGATAGCACATCATTAAAAAGCATTGCTGTTAATAGAAGGTTTTAAGACTTTAGTTACATTATAAATCATTTGTTGATGGTACCATACTCATTTTATGAATTGTGGTGTATTCTAAGGTGATTTTACCATGTGAAAAAGCCTTCTGATGGGATATCATGAATCTTGTTTGAGAGAAAACTATTTTCTCATGCTTTTCCCACAGAGGTTTGGAAGGTGATCTATAAGTTAAACTGAGAGCATATTTTCTGTAAATTCACATTATCTTTCTCAGTCATGTGAGAATGAAGTCTGACATTCTCAGTAAAACATGCACATCCAACAAGGGCAGAGACTGTCAGTTGATTCCTTTGTGTTCTACTGCAGCTTCCCAGAGTGTTATAAAGAACAACTAGAGCGCTAACAGTCCTTCTTATGACAAACATATTGCACACCTGAAGCCATCTTGATTGGAATAAAGTGGTAACTCTTAAAACATTTAATTTAAAAAGGAACAACATGAGGGGGTTCATTTTGCCATAGAAAGTATGATTAGTGCTGCAGAAAGAAAAATTAGGGCACATTTTGAGTGACTTTTCAAATCCTCTTCTATTTCATTAAAAAATTCTGACATGCAGACTGAATCTTGCACTTTCAATATCAGCAGCAGACTTCCCTGGTGAGCAGTAGCTTTACTACAGTGATCTAATGAGCAACTAGAGTGCTAGCATTCTGAATTTATGGCAAATGTGTGACACATCTGAATGCCTTCTTGATGGAATCAAAGTAAAAAACTGAAAGTATTTCCTACTGAGGAGACTGTAGTAAATGAGGAAATTAGGAAACTTCATAACAAATAAGTCTCCCAAGACGGCCACCAGAGACAAAAGAGCCCAAATGTAGCACAAATATCACCCAGATGTAGCCCAAGTATAGCCCAATGACAGAAGTTTTATGTAGTGCAGACTTGTCAGGTATTGGAGTGCTTTACATGAGCATTAGTTACATAACACAAGAACAAATTCATTTTGGTTGTAGACATACGGAGATTAAGTGATTTGACCAGAATCACAGATAGTCGAGCTGAAGCAGAAACTCCAACCTGGTTTCCCAGTTGCAAAGTCTGCAGCTCTGGAAGTAACACCACATCCTCTCCCCTAAGTGCAACATTTAATCAAGTGGTCAACTGGATAAAAAAACATAAAGATAACAAATAATTTAAAAGTGCTTTGTCGCTATTTGAAAACTCAGAAAATATGTCCTCATTTTTGTTTTTTTAGAGCACTAATGCAAATAAGACCCTCTCATATATGTAATTTCTAAAGGAAATGCTCTAGGTATTACAGTTTTGATTACATCAAGATGACGTCAGGCGTTCCACACTTTTGTAATAAATATAGAATGTTAGCAATCTAGTTGTTCATTAGGATACTGTTGAGAGGCAGAGGCCAGGGGCACAGACTCTGAAAATTGAAGGCAGGTAGGAGGGTGCAATTTGACCACACTGGGCAGGCAGGAAGGACAGTGGCAGCACAACAGACTATAGAGGGCAGTGGAAAGGGGGCAGGGGCAACAAGCCAACAATACAGGACTAGCAAGAGAGGCTGTGGCAATATAATAGACCATTGTGAGCAGAAGGTAAGAGGCAGTGGTAGTACAACCATACATGCCAACAGACCCGATTCAGCCAGGAAACGTCCAATGTTTTTAAACTCAAATGGGCTTTAATTGATCTGTTTCCTGTCTACAATCTCCTCTTTTTCAATGTAACTCAAAGGGGAAAATCAATACCCCAGTTTTTTTTCAAAATCTCCCTCTTACCAAGTTCAAAATGTTCGCAAGTATGGTACATTGGATCATGGAAGGCAAGAGGAATTGGGGTAGGGACATGGACTCGGATAACAGAGGACAGGAGGGACATGGAGAAGTGCACCAAACTGACCCTACAGGGCAGGCATCAGGGTTTGCAGCCGCACAATACACCACACAGGGCATGCGGAACGGGAGTGCAGCACAACAATCCATAGAAGGCAATAGGGAGGGGACAAAACCATGCACATGGACAACAGAGAACAGAGGGGAAAGAGGCAATGGCAGCTAGCTGACCATAATGGACAGACAGGAGAGAAAGCTGCAGCATAACAGACCATAAAGGGCAAGAGGGACGGATCAGGGGCATTACAATGAAACAGACAAGCCAGGAGGGAGTGAATAGGGGTCTGCACATGGAAACAGAGGGCCGGGGGCAAGGGGGCAGGGCAGAAGCAGCAAGATGACCATGGAGGTCAGGTGGTATGAGCACTAGAAGCAAGACACACCATGGAGAGCAACAGTGAGACTATGATGGCATACACACAGACCATGGAGGGAAGGTGGGAGGGGGTCAGGGGCAGCTAGCTGACCACACAGGGAAGGTGGGAGGGGCCATGGCAGCACAGAAGACCATGCATGGCAAGTGGGAGGGTTAGTGGCAGCACAATGGCTATGATGGGCAAGAAGGAGGATGCAGGGGCATGCACAAAGGACCATGGAGGATAGAAGGGAGGGTCAGGACCTGGGCACAGACAAGAGAGTTCAGGGGAAGGGGCCTCACAACAGACTATGCGGGACAAGCAGGAGAAGCAGTTGCAGCACAACAGACCAGGAAGGACAGAAGGGTGAGGCAGTAAAATGGACCATGGAGGACAGGAGGAAGGGGATAGGGACATGGAATATGGACAGGCAGGGTGGAGGTGGCAGGGACAGGTTACAGTCATCTGACAATGCTAGGCAGGTGGGAGGGGAGTGGTAGCTCAACAGAACACTCAGAGTAGATGGGACTGGCAGGTCCATGGAACATGGTAGGCAAAAAGGATGGATCAGGGGCATGCACAAAGACATTGGAGGGCAGGGGGAAGGAGAATAGGGGCAGCAAGCTAAGCACAGAGGCTAAGCAGGAGGTCAATGATGGGGCATAGAATTGGGCAATGGAGGGCAGGAGGAGTTGACTGGTACATCATGCTAAATGGAGGGCAGTGGCAGCACATCAGACCATGCATGGCAGGAGGGAGGAAGCTAGTCCATGGATTCAGACAACAGAGGATAGGGAGGAGGTCGATGGAGCAGCAAGCTAACTGTTCAGAGAAGGCGGGAAGGCCAGTGGCAGGACAACAGCCACACAGGGCTGTAATAAGGGAGCAGGGACATGGACTTGGACAATGGATGGCTAGGAGGAGGGAAGGCAGGAGCAGCAAGCTTGGGTGGGGCAGCACAATGCCCGGCACTGCTTCCAACCCCCCACCATCCATTGTGATATGCATCTTACTTAACGTAAAAAAAAACTAGAAATTTGCTGAAAAAAACAAAGATTACAGGGACGGTATAGTTAGACTCAGATTTCACCCATACACAACCAGTGAAATTCAGCAGTTATAGTTACCTGAGCTAACTATAACTTACGCCCCCGCAATGCACTGCTAATGACCTCAGACATTACATAATTCATGACATGGTCAGTTACATCACTCATGACATCACTAATGACATCTCTAATGAGCTGTGAATGGAATGGAACTGTAATCGCTAGAACTTTATTTAGGGATAGTGTGTGTATATTAACACCCCTTTTTTTCCTTTTCTTTTGTGTAAGAACCATTATAATACGCAGCGTGCCCAGATTAATATGGCCGATAGCCTTTCACTCTAAAGTAATGTGTAGTCCATTGTTTATGATTGTGTTTGCAATTCTAAGTATGTTTATTATGAATAAGTCACATTGACGAACATACAGGTATGGCGGTCACGGGGCAAGATATGCTGAAATGACATTGTGTGCATATTAACACTTGTTTTCTTTTCTTTATTGTATTAATTCCTGAATTTTCACATCGTGACCAGGCCAATATGGCCACCAGCTTTTTGGATTAAAGTAATGCACTGCTAATGACGTAACATATTACATCACCCATGACATGGTCAGTGACATCACTGATGACATCACTGATGACATCTCAAATGACATCACTGATGACATAATCTACGTGATCATCTGATGCACCTCCTCACACCCTAAAATACAGACTACCATTCTCGAAACCATAGACACACCAATACTAGTACAGCAATAATATTCTGTGCACTATGCATGCAGACCTCTAATCAGCTACATAGCTTTGATATAGTCTTTTAAATACTCAGTTAGTACCTATGCAGTCTAGGAATCCTTCTGTCTGTCCCATGCACTTCTCCATTCAACCATCCAGCACTATCAACGCATCCTATCACTCTGCCAATACCTAAGCACTAATAAATTTAGCATGCACTCACTTTGCAGCACTGAAATTACTCCAGTTATTAGTCATATACTTAAGGAATGGCCTAGCCACTAACACAAGTGCAGGCACAATAGTTTGTACACTATGCATGCAGACCTCTAACCAGCTACATACTATTGATATGCTCTTCTAAATACCCAGTTAGTACCTATGCAGTCTAGGAATCCATCTGTCTGTCCCATGCACTTCTCCATTCACCCATCCAGCACTATCTACGTATCCTATCACTCCACCAATACCTAAGCAATTATAAATTCAGCACGCACTTTCTTTGCAACACTGAAATTACTCCAGTTATTAGTCGTATACTTAAGGAATGGTTTAGTCAAAAACACAAGTGCAGGTACAATATTTTGTACACTATGCATGCAGACCTCTAACCAGCTACAAACTATTGATACGCTCTTCTAAATACCCAGTTAGTACCTATGCAGTGTAGGAATCCTCCTGTCTGTCCCATGAATTTCTCCAATCACCCATCCAGCACTATCTACTTATCCTATTACTCCACCAATACCTAAGCACTTATAAATTCACTATATACTCTATTTGTAATACTGCAATTATTCTAGTTACTAGTCATGAACTTATGGAATGGCTTAGCTACTAACACAAGTACATCTATAATATTTTGTGCACAATCCAAGCAGACCTCTAACTAGCTACATACTATTCATACACTCTTCTAAATACCCAGTTAGTACTCATACAGTGTAGGAATCTACCAGTCTGTCCCATGCACTTCTTTAATCACTTATCTACCACTATCTACTTATCCTATCACTCCACCAATACGTAAGCACTTATAAATTAAGTGTTCACTCTGTTTGCAGCACTGTCATCATTCCAGTTACTAGTGGTATTCTTATAAAATGACCTAGGAACCAACACAAGTACACATAAAATATTCTGTGCATAATCCCTACAAATCTCTAAGCAGATACATACTATTGGTCCACTCCATTAAATATTGAAGTAGTACCCATGCAGCGTAGGATATCTCCTGTTAGTCTCATGCAATTCTTCAATCACTCATCCAGCACTATGTTCTTATTGTATCAGTCTGCCAATACCTAAGCACTTATGGGGCAGATTTACAAGCACCCTGCGCCACCAGTACGTCACTTTTTGTAACGTAGAGATGGCGCCAGGCACTCCTTCATATTTACAAGGAGAGGAAAAGCCACCCTGCATGGTTTTTCCTCTTCTTGTAAATACGACCCCTTCATACACAGAACTTTGCATTGAAGGGGCATCCCATAGGTGTTGCTGTGGTTGTTCCCACGCAACACCCATAGAACAAGACACATCTCCAGATTTATGAGAAATCGTAAATCTGGAGATGTGTGTGAATGCTGCGCCATCCTAGAGTTGGTGTAGCAAGGCGCAACGAGGAGAATTGTTTTAATTTCTCCTCATTTTTTCCTCTTTCAATGCATACTGCATTCCACAGCATACATCGAAAGAGGAAAATGCCTTTACTGATTGTTTTTGTGCAGGAAAAAACAATCTCCACACGACACAGACATCCTTGCACCATGGTGCAAGGGTGCCTGTGACACCGCATGGCTGCAGTTTGTGCAGCAGTGCAGAGGGAAGCACAGAGTTGCAACACATTCATGTACATATGTCACATCCCTGTGCTTCGGAAGTGCCACAGTGCAGTGCAGTGCAGTTAAAGAGCTTGCAGTGTCACACTGCAGTACTTCCTCATAAATCTTCACCTATAAATTCACCATGCACTACTAATGCATTCTTTCAGTCAATCATGCTGTATACATATACTCAACCAAACTTTCACACATTACCTTGCAATTATAGTTCTTTCTTTAACCAGATAAGGTAGTTCTGATAAGAACTTTTTTTTTCTTCTTTTTTCATTTGTATTTTATTGTATTTTTTTTTAACAATTTTGTATTTGTTTTGTTTTTTTCAAAAAATGAACAAAAGAAAGAACGAATAAAACAGGAAACATTTGGAATTACTTATCATTCCAAAAACAAAAAAACTGCATCCACCGACTGCTCACCGAAGCATATACGTTTCTTACACTTCACGCAGTGTTGCTCGAGAAAGGCGAATTCTGCCCTAATGTCCATTGCAGGTGTCCCTGAGGATGCTCCAGATGTACTTGCCACAGCAGGTGAGGGGTTCAGAACAGCTCGCCTCATTTCCTCCCAAGCGAGATTGAGAGGATGTGTGGTCCGGAGATGCTTGTACATAGAAGTAGTGCCACAAGAGTATTTTTTTTCACTGCTTCTTGACAGGACTCGGTCACAAATTTTGCACGTCAGCTTTCTCGCATTTACTTTCTTCTCTCCTGGTGGAAAAGTGAAGAATTTCCACATGACAGATTCCGGCCTCTGTGGACGTGGTGCCTCCTGCAAGAATTCTTCTTCAGAAGATACTTCCTCCTGCTGCTGCTGCTGTCCAGATGCCATTTTGTTTGATATTTTTTGAAAAACACCAAAAAAAACACGCAAAAAGGGTTCTTGTAGGAAAAGAGATGTCTCTTTAAAGATGCTCCAACAAGAATGATTAAAATGGGTGGGGTCCTTCAATAGTTACAGTGGGAAATGTTATGAACCAATGAAATTGTTTTCTTTAGGTCACATGGGATCCGCGCACTCTGTGCTCACGAAGCACGCACCAGGCGCGACTTCGCGAAAATATATTTAACAATAATATAAGTTTATTATAAGTACAAATATATTATTTTTATGAATATCTTAGATAGTCTCTTGCCCTAATATGTATATTAAACACACATACATATCATTTTAGAACATAAACTAATTTAGCGGGAGTCGCGCACCCAGCGCGCCCAGCACGTATATGATGTCAGACGGGACCAGCCACCGCGCAAGCGTCACGTACCGTAATGTGATGCGAATGCGTGGGAGCAGGATTCGCGGTCTGGTCGCATACCAATCGCGCACTTCACGTAATATTAAATGTATATGATGTAACTGAAAAACACGCAGCTGTCGCACACCGTACGTAGATCCTTCACGACGTTTCTAAAATGGCGGCTAGAATCCGCGCACCCACCGTAATGTGTACACTTTGGGTGCGCGACTCCCAAAAAAATTGGGATTTTTTTTTTAACGTAAATAATATATATATATTAAAATAAAAAAAAGAAAACAAAAAAATTAAACAATATTTCAGTTGTAATTTTTTTTTGTTGCAATTTTAAGAAAAATATATGTTATTTAATGAATAAAATATTTATAAATAAACAGTTAAAAAACTGTAGAAAATCAGTACAAAAAAATAGGTATAATTACTATTACACTTAAAAATTTACATTTACATAACCTTTGAAATTCACTGAAAAAAAAAAGGTTTCAGAGACTTTATAGTTAGAAATTCGCATTTAAAAAAGCTTTGAAATTCACTGAAAAAACCATAGGTTTCAGAGACGTTATAGTTAGAAATTAGCATTTAAAAAACCTTAGAAATTCACAGAAAAAAACATAGGTTTTTAGGAGTGTTTTAGTTAGCTGGACATTTCACTCATACAAAACCATAGCAAATCCTTCGTTATAGTTAGTTCTGCTAACTATAACTCGTGCGCCCGCAATGCACTGCTGATGACGTCACATATTACATCACTCATGACATGGTCAGTGACATCACTGATGACATCACTGATCCTAGTGGTAGCTATGGAGAGCAGCCTTCAGGCTAAGTCTTGAAGGAATGTAAAGCAGCTTGTTTTACCAGTCTATAATCTCTTAATTGATCAAATTAAAGGATAACCACACCAGGTATATATTTAAAATATATGTATTTAAGATAAAACACACCTCTCTAGTCTCTTTATAAGGCTGGAGTTCGAAGTACTTAAGTTACAAGTCAGTTATCAACAATATTAGCACAAATACACGTTTGGGCCCCAGGGGCGTACCAAACCATATACCAATAAAGTGGTATAAGAACCACGACTGAACTAGACACAAGGCCTAGCGCCTGTAGAAACATGGCGACCCCAAAGAACCACCCAAGGGGGGCCGTGTGCAGTGTGTGAACACAGCCGCGGGTTCCCGTTAGCTTCTATGGGCAATGTCACGGTTGAAAATTTAAAGATTAGGGACACTTAGAATTGAGTCAGGACCAAACCCTTTTGGACTTAGGAAGTTCTAGGGCTAGCACCCATGGGAGCACCTGAGTACTCGTCTTACCTCACCCAGGGAAGCCGGGTGCATAGGTGTCTTTTGGTGTCGGGTCGCGTCGTCGATTTCAAGGGGAGCTGGCGAAGAAATGCTGCTGCCATGAAGAGGAGAAGTGTCCGAAGTGATCCAAGCCACGATCTAGGATGGAAGGAACCTGAAAGCAGAGGGGGCAGAGTCTGGGTCACTTACCAGTGACCAATGGCACGATAGACCAATGCCCACAGATGTTGGGTGCTTCAGGTGAGTTGATGGGTGTCTTGACTCTTCAGCCACGAGGTCCAAGAGGTGCTGATTAGGGGTGGGCGTAATTTGCGGAATTGCGTTACGCAAATCTCCGCGAAACGGTAAAAAATCTCCGCGAACACGCAGAAATTCCGCGAACACGCGGAATTGCTTGTTCGCGATGCTTTTTTCCTGTTCACAATTGCTGTTTGCGTGCTCGGGGAGAAATATCTCGCGAACACGCATTTTGAGAACGCAAACAAGCAAAAATTTCGCGAAATCGCAGAAAGCAGACTTTTGAGCAATTTCGCGTTCTCCGCGGAACGCGAAATTCCGCAAATTCCGCAAATTCCGCGAACGGAATTTACGGCCCAGGCCTAGTGCTGATGACAACCAGGAGCTGGATTCAAGCTGTACCACAAAGTCTGTCGAGTACTGCGGTGTCGGTGACCAGATTGGACGTACCTGTTATTTGCTTAAAGCCGCCCGTGTGTTGACTCTGTGTTGTTTTAATCTTTTTAAAAAAAACAAAATCACTGTTTAGCCTCTGTAATTATTTGTGCTCTCGGAATAATCTTCTCAACCTTTTAAACTTTTAAATCACTCTGCTTACTTGCACATTAAAACGGAAATACATCGGAACGCTTTGTTCCTGACTTTGGCTACTATCTTCTAAATATTGCTATTTGCACCTCACCTCTCCAATATGGCGCTTCCATAATTTCACTTTACTCCTCTAGAGTCACGTGCTCCGCCCTCTTGCACCTCCCAGCCTTCCCTGGCCTCTATTTTAACAGCCGGATGCAAGCGCGCCCTCTGTAGGTAACGTACCTGTTATTTGCTTAAACCTGCCCGTGTGTTGACTCTGTGTTGTTTTAATCTTTTTAAAAAAAACAAAATCACTGTTTAGCCTCTGTAATTATTTGTGCTCTCAGAATAATCTTCTCAACCTTTTGAACTTTTAAATCACTCTGCTTACTTGCACATTAAAACGGAAATACATCGGAATGCTTTGTTCCTGACTTTGGCTGCTATCTGCTAATTATTGCTATTTGCACCTCACCTCTCCAATATGGCGCTTCCATAATTTCACTTTACTCCTCTAGAGTCACGTGCTCCGCCCTCTTGCACCTCCCAGCCTGCCCCGGCCTCTATTTTAACAGCCGGATGCAAGCGCGCAGCGTGCGTGCGCAGCGGGGGCAGGCGAGCCAAATGCAAGCCCGTCTGCACCCGTCCGCGGCCAGCACCCAGCAGGGCCTGCTCATTAGCTGCTCCTACTCCCATTTTCTTAAAATATTCAGCTGACGATCTGTGGTCCCTGCGAGGCTTGATTTTGCCTCTCTGTGTTGTAGCCAAATTTCAATCAGGTAGGTTTGTTTGCCCTAATTGTCATCTTGCTTGGGGTCGGGGCTCTAGAGCACATCGAAAGCCCTTTGACCTCGCCTGCTCAAAGGAGAAGTCACTACCAGGCGCAGGCAATTCCCTCCATTTCTGGAGCCTTAATTGTCGTTCACTCCCGAAAAATGAGGCTCACATTCATGACTTTTTACAGTCAAAAAAACCCGATGCCTTATTTATTACTGAAACTTGGCTTCATGCCAGCTCTGGGCCAGATATTGCTTGCGCTTTTCCCCCCGGTTATGTCATTGTTAGGCATGACAGAAGCACGGGAAGGGGCGGCGGGAGAGGGATCATTTTTAGATCAAAGTATTCCTGTAAGTTGGAACCCCAATCCTTCTTAGGCTGTGAGGCCGCCTTGTTCAAACTCACCATTTCATCCCAAATGACTATATCTGGAATGCTCATTTATCGCCCCCCTGGCTACGCGAAACATTGGTCCTCCTCTTTACCAGATCTAATCGCTCCTTTTATTCTACAAGCAGCTAATTTTATGATTCTGGGCGATCTAAACCTTCATCTGGAGGACCCTGTGAGCTTGGATAGCTCTATCTTTTTAGCTGGCTTAGAAGCCCTGGGCTTGACTCTTCATAACAAGGGATCTACACACCTGGCAGGGCATTTACTGGACCCTATCTTTTCGAACCTCTCTTTAACCTGCAATCAGCCTGCCCTTCCCTTAGTTTGGTCAGATCATTTTGCGGTCCACTTCCAACTCACTGTTCCCAGCTTCCCTTCATCTCTGCCCACTTATAGCACTAGCACTAAGAGACCTTGGCACAAGTTAAATTTAAATCAATTAAATAGCCTTCTTGAAGTAAACCCTCCGAATCTGGAACTTTCACTTAATTCTTTAAATTCAGCGGTGTCTGAGTGTTTGTTTTCATCAATCAATCTTTGCCTGCCTTTTACACCTAAAACCTCCTCCTCCCACCGCATTCCAGTTCCATGGTTCAACGACGATTTAAAGAGTTTGAAAACTAAATGTAAATCCTTGGAAAGAAAATGGCGCAAATCATACGCTTCCAGCTGCAAAATCGACTATAAAGCAGCTCTTCACATTTATCACTCTGCTTGTAAAGCAGCAAGGGTGACATATGTTTCTACAATTATTAATAACTCATTGAATCATTCTCAAGTTCTGTTTTCAATGGTGAAAAAATTGGCCGGTGCTAATACTCTTCCCTTACCTCCTGCTCTTGATTCAACCAAATGTAATAACCTGGCCAATTTCTTCATCAATAAGGTGAAGACGATCCACAATAACCTAACTTCCACTGCCCCCAATGTCTCAAATAAGTCCTGTTCAGATACTATATCTGTGGATCCTCTCTCTGATGTAGGAAAAATTTCACAATGGCCCCTCCTCGATGAGATATCTTTTGAGAACTGCTTAACTAGGGTAAAATCTGGTTCCCCTTTGGATCCCCTGCCATCTAACATTCTACAACAACTCTCCCCCATTGCGCTAGAAATTTGTAGAGGGCTCCTGAATTCTTCTCTACGTGAGTCCTCCGTTCCATCCAACTGGAAACATGTGATGGTGGTTCCTTTGTTGAAAAAGTCCAATGCCGATCCTTCAATCTTAGCTAACTACCGCCCAATCTCGCTTCTGCCAGTGTTTTCCAAAATTTGGGAAAGACACGTCAATTTCCATCTAACCACTCACATTGAAAAATCTGGATTTTTACACCCTTCTCAATCAGGTTTCAGAACATATTTTTCAACTGAAACTACACTTTTAGGAGTTACTGAACAACTACGCTCTCGCCTTGATCAAGGTGAGACTATGGCACTCATCTTATTGGATTTGAGTGCAGCATTTGACACTGTGTCTCACCCTATCCTGTTGAAATCTCTTCAACTAGCAGGTATAGAAGGTCCAGCCTTGCTGTGGCTGTCCTCTTTCCATAGTGATCGTACATTTCAGGTTTTTTCCTCTGGCTCTTCATCCACTTCCCGTTCATCGACATTTGGAGTCCCCCAGGGCTCTATCTTGAGCCCTATGCTTTTTAACATCTACGTTCGACCCCTTGCTACCATCGTCGAGGACGCTGGCCTTACGTTATACTCCTATGCCAATGATACCCAAATCATCTTCTCTCTATCTTCTTCCAAAGACACTCCTGTATACTCTTTACAGAGCGGCCTACGCCGAGTCTCGGAATGGATGAATGCCAACTGCCTGAAATTAAATGGGGATAAAACAGAGGTCATTGTCTTGGGCAAAGATAAACATCTCTGGAATCCCTCGCACTGGCCTCTAGAAATGGGTCAGTTCCCTCAGCCAGTTGCTCAAGCTCGAAATTTGGGGTTCATCATTGACAGCCAACTCGCCATGCGGCAACAAGCAGTTAATACCGCTGGTACCTGTTTTTCCATACTGAGATGGCTGCGGAAGATACTCTGGATGCTCCCTCTTTCTACACAGAGAACCGTAGTCCAGTCCCTCGTCATCTCTCGTCTGGACTACGGGAATGTACTTTACTTGGGAAGCAACAAGGAACTTCTGAACAAGGTCCAGGTTGTCCAAAATTCTGCGGCGCACCTTCTCTGTCATGTCCCTAGAAGAACTTCCATCACTCCTTTTCTCTACAACCTCCATTGGCTCCGTATTGGCAATCAAATTAAATTTAAGACCCTCTGCTTCATTTTTAAAATAAAGCAAGGTGAAGCACCAACGTACTTACAGAAACGTATTTGTCCCTACACGCCGTTTCGCGCCTTATGTCCTGCCACACTAGGAAATATGGCACTTCCTACATTTAAACTGACCAGAATGAGTGGACGCTCCTTCTCATTCCTTGGACCCAGACTTTGGAATTCCCTTCCTAATTGCTTGAAACAGGAATCCTACTACCTTAAATTTCGACGTGACCTCAAGACCTGGCTCTTTACTCAGTAATAGGCTCAGTTACCTAGTCTGGTCTTGTCTTTTAGACTCATTGCGCCAGGAAACCCTGAATAGGGTAGCTGTGCGCCCAATAAATTTAATAATAATAATAATAATGATAACAAGCCTTGGCAACGGCAAGTTACTTGGAATCAGAGAAAGGACGTCGGTTCAGCAAGGTCTGGGAGACTCGTCCTGTAAGGGTAAGTCGGGGCATGTCTGGAGCAACCAGGAAAACCCAATCAGAAGAGGAGTTGCCTTCATGGGGACCTACTAGCCAACGGGCTGGCAATCGCAAAGAAGCCTCAAGCGGTCGCACTTGAAACTGGCCCACGGGTCACTCGTGGAGTGGAGGCCAGCAATCTTCGGTGCAGGAGGTGCTCAAGGCTGGGGCTACTCGGAGCCGAAAGCACAACTTCGAGGAAGACCAGGAAGATGATGGAGCTGCAAAAGATCACAATGTCCAGGGGTCAAGGTTCCACGTCACCCACGATAGCCACGGGCCTCAGCTTTGCTGTAGAATCAGGGAAACCTTGGAGAAATCTGGAAATCCACATCTGGTGATGCAAAGACTATGGCGTCCGGCGGGAGCTTCAGCGATGCAGACCCGTCAGTTGCTTCTTTGGTGCCTGCCAAGCAGGGGAGTCATTCTTTGACCCCAAGGGAGATTTCTTCAGTCTTCTAGTTGAAATAGAACATCGAAGGTCCATGATATATATTGCAGAGTTTTGTCAAGGGTAATCTAAAGTCGCAAGGACTGGGTTCCCATACTTATACTAAGTTTAGGGGTTGGACATACTCTAGGGACCCACCTATGGGAGGGTTTGGAAAGAGGGGTAGTTACACCAATTTCCTTTGTCCAGTTTCATGCCAGAGCAGGGGCAGGTAGCCCCTGCAACCGGTTTGAACTGGACTATGCACAGGGACACCAAGTGTGCCCCCAGTGCAGGACTTCAAAGCACCAGAGAGTGCTCCCGCCCAGCCCCAATACACATCTGCCTGTCTGTGGAGGTGGTTACACCTCCCTGGGACAGGAAACCTATTGTCCAGGCCTCCCCTGATGGAGTTTCGGTCAGCAGAAGGAGGCCAGACCCGTGTCTGTGGCAGTGGCATCCATTTTGTGATGCCAGGACTTTAGAAAGTCTTAACCGAGTAGACCAGTGTGAACATATCTCTCCCTCTAGAAAGGTGGAATGCTACCCCTGCCACCAGAACTGGAGGGGGGTAGTATTCAAAAGTGTTTGACACCAAACACGACATGTTTCCGTGCAGCCATCCCAAAGTCAGCATTTACCGCGAGGTTATAATGCACTTAAGAGTATATGGTCAGGCTGCACCACAAACAGCATCAGCGGAGGTACTCCGAACACTGCAGAGGGCTCTGCTCATGCAGGGGTACCCTCTCACATACAAACCAAGCACTCTGCCTTCAGGATTGTTAAGGCCTGCCATAGGAGTGACTTATAGGTTTTATATGTATGTATAATTGTTGTGATATAGATAACCTATACCACAGTAAGGGGTGCAGGCACCACCTTACCCAGGCTGCAGTAGCAGAGCTGTGGTGTCATTTTGGAGTGCTTCCCAGGGGTGGCATAATACATGCTTCAGCTGCTGGTAGGCCTCTGAGGTACCTATGCCCTAGGTACATAGTATACCATATACTAGGGGCTTATAAGGCACTCCAGAATCCAATTAGAATTGTACCTAATGTACATGGAAACCATTTTAGAGAGGAAGCAGCTAGGCTGGGGTCCTGATTAGCAGGGCCACAGCCTGACTAAGGTTGAAAAACAGTGAAACACCAGCAAAAAGTGGGGGTGCCCATGTGAAGCAGATCCTACTCTCCTATAATGGGTTCATGAGGGCATCTGTGAGGGACTGTTTGGGCAAGTGAGTGTGCATATGGCTGTGTCGGTGAGTGAATGGATGTCTCACTGGTATATGGATGAGTAACTGCAAATGTGAAAGGTAGTATATGTGAGTGTTGGAGTATATAAGTGACTATGTATGAGTGAGTGATTGTGAGAGAGGCCGTATGGGTGAGTGTGTGCCTGTGTAAGCGACTGTATGGAGAGTAAGTATTTGGTATTATCTGTATGAGTAGTTAGTGTGTGTGTGTTTCTGTATGAGTGAGTAAGTGGTTGTGTGATTCTGTGTTTGGGTGAGTGAGTAAGTGTGTGAGCAGCTCTCTGTGTGACTGAAGGTATATGAGTGGCTGTGTGGGTATATAAATGACTATCTCAGCGGCTGTATTGTTGAGTGACTGGCTTTATGAGTGCCTGTATGGGTGAGTGAGTGGATGTGTATGTAGACAGATGAATTAATGAGTAGATATGTACGTACTGGTATTGGTGTGTCAATTGTTTCAAGAATGGTAGTCTGAAATTTGTAGTGGGAATATAATAGGTTATATTGGGGTGTGAGTAGGTGCATAAGAGATTATGTGGATGATGTCATCAGTGATGCCATCAATGATGTCATTTGAGATGTCATCAGTGATGTCACAGACTATTCATGAGTGATGTAACATGTGACATCATCAGCAGTGCATTGCGGGGGTGCAAGTTAGTTAGCTCAGCTAACTATAACGGCTGAATTTCTCTGTTTTTTTACAAGTGAAATGTCAGCCTAACTATAACGTCCCTGAAACCTGTGGTTTTAACAGTGAATTTCTAAGGTTTTTTAAATGCTAATCTCTAAATATAGTGTCCCTGAAACCTGTGTTTTTTTCGGTGAACTTCTAAAAAAATACCAATGCTAATTTCTAACTATGCCTATATAGGTAAGACATGTGCAGAAAGAGGGAGACAAGTGAAGAAAGAAGCAAGAGAAGTGCAGAAAGAGGCAAGAGAGGTGCAGAAAAAGGAAGAAAGGTGCAAAAATAAGCAATCGAAGTGCAGAAAGAAGCAGGAGAGGTACAGAAAGAAGCAACAGAGATGCAGAAAGAGACAAGAGAACTACAGAAAGAGGCATGAGAGGTATAGTAAGAGGCAGGACAATCAATCAAAAAATCAATTAATCAAGGTACTTGTAAAGTGTGCTACACACCCGTGAGGGTCTCAAGGCGCTATGGGGGGGGTGCCGCTACTGCTCGAAGAGCCAGGTCTTGAGGAGCCTTCTGAAGGTGAGTAGGTCTTGGGTCTGCCGTAGGTGGGTCAGCATGGTGTTCCAGGTCTTAGCGGCGAGGTAAGAGAAGGTTCTGCCGCCGGAGGTCTTTCATTGGATGCGGGGGACCGTGACGAGGGCGAGGTTCGCGGAGCGGAGCTGGCGGGTGGGGGTGTAGAAGTTGAGTCTGCTGTTCAGGTAGGCTGGTCCGGCGTTGTGGAGTGCTTGTGTGCGTGGGTGAGGAGCTTGAAGGTGATCCTCTTGTCAATGGGGAGCCAGTGCAGGTCTCTCAGGTGGGGGTGATGTGGCTGCGGCGGGGTACGTTGAGGATCAGTCGGGCGGAGTCGTTTTGGATGCTTTGTAGTCGACGCATGTGTTTGGCTGGGATTCCTGCATAGAGTGCATTGCCATAGTCTAGCCTGCTGCTGACGAGGGACTGCATCACCGTTCTTCTTGTTTTGGTTGGGATCCACTTGTAGATCCTGCGGAGCATGCAGAGGGTGTTGTAGCAGGAGGAGGAGACGGCGTTGACCTGCTTCGCCATGGAGAGGGAGGAGTCGAGGACGAATCCTAGGTTGCGTGCGTGGTCGGTGGGTGTCGGTGCTGTCCACAGCGTGGTCGGTCACCACGAGTCGTCCCAGGCTGAGGGGGTGGGTCCAAGGATGAGGACCTCCGTTTTGTCCGAGTTCAGTTGCAGACGACAGGTGCTGATGAGGGAAGAGGGGTAAAGAAAGAAGCAAGAGAGGTGCAGAAAGAGGAAAGAGAGGTGCAGAAAGAAGCAAGTGATGTACAGAAAGAGGCAAGGGAGATGCAGAAAAAGTCAAGAGAGGTGCAGAAAGGCGGAAGAGTGTGCAGAAAGAGGCAAGAGAGTTACAGAAAGAGGGAAGAGGGTGCAGAAAGAGGCAAGATAAGTGCAGAAAGAAGCAAGAGAGGGGTAGAAAGAAGCAAGAGAAGTGCAGAAAAAAGCAACAGAGGTGCAGATAAAGGGAAGAGGGGTACGGAAAGAGGCACAAGAAGTGCAGAAAGAAGGAACAGAGGTATAGAGAGAGGCAGCAGAACTGCAAAATTAGGCAAATGAGGAGCATAAAGAGACAACACAGGTGCAAAAAAAAGAAAGAGAGGTGCAGAAAGAGGCAAGAGAAGTGCAGAAAAAAGCAACAGAGGTGCAGAAAGGGACAACGGAACTGCAGAATGATGCAAGAGAGGTACATGAAGTGGCAGGGCAGGTGCAGAAAGAGGGAAGATGGGTATAGAAAGAGGCAAGAGGTATTCAGAATGAAGCGAGAGGTGCATAAAGAAGCAAGAGAAGTACAGAAAGGAGCAACAGAGGTGCAAAAAGAGGCAGGAGAACTGCAGAATGAGGAAAGAGAGGTGCAGAAAGAGGCAAGACAGGTACAGAAAGAGGGAAAAGAAGTCCAGAAAGAGGCAAGAGAAATGCAGAAAAAAGCAACAGACGTGCAGAAAGAGGCAAGAGGGGTGCAGAAAGAAGCAAGAGAGGTACAGAAAGAGGCAAAAGAAGCACAAAAAGAAGCAACAGAGGTGCAGAAAGGGAAGAGAACTGACGAATGAGGCATGACAGGTACAGAAAGAGGCAGGACAGGTGCAGAAAGAGGGAAGAGGGGTGCAGAAAGAGGAGGAGGGGGACAGAATGAAACAAGAGAGGTTCAGAAAGAGGCAAGACAACTGCAGAAAGAGGGAAGAGAGGCTCAGAAATATAGGCAAGAGGGTGCAGAGAGAAGCAAGAGAGGTGCAGAAAGAAGCAAGAGAAGTGCAGAGAGAACCAACAGAGGTACAGAAAGAGGCAAGAAGGGTGCGGAAAAAGGCAAGCAAAGTACAGAATGAGGCAATAGAGGTACAGAAAGGTGCAAGACCGGTAAATAAAGAGGGGAGAGGAGTGCAGAAAGAGGAAAGTGAAATGTAGAAAGAAGCAACAGAGGTGCAGAAAGAGGCAAGAGAACTGCAGAAGGAGGCAAGAGAGGTACAGGAAATGGCAGGGCAGGTACAAAAAAAAGGAAAGATGGGTACATAAAGAGGTGTGCAGAATGAAGCAAGAGAGGTGCAGAACGAAGCACGAGAAGTACAGAAAGAAGCAACAAAGGTGCAGAAAAAGGGAAGAGAACTGCAGAATGAGGCACGAGAGGTACAGAAAGAGGCAACACAGGTGCAGGAAGTGAGGTACAGAAAGAGTCTGTTGAACTGTATAAAGAAGCAGCAGAGGTGTAGAAAGAGGCAAGAGAACTGCAGAAAGAGGTAAGAGAGGTGCAGAAAGAGGCAGGACAGGTACAGAAAGAGAGAAGAGGGGTGCAGAAAGAGGAAGAGGGGTGCAGAGTGAAGCAAGAGAGGTTCGGAAAGAGGAAAGAGAACTACAGAAAGAGGGAAAATAAGCTCAGAAAGAGAAAGAATAGGTGCAGAAACAGGAAAGAGGGGTGCAATAAGAGGAAAGAGGGTGCAGAGAGAAGAAGCAGAAGTACAGAAAGAAGCAATAGAGGTGCAGAAAGAGGGTAGAAAACTGCAGAATGAGGCACAAGAGTTACAGAAAGAGGCACACAGGTGCAGGAAGAGAGGTACAGAAAGAGGCTAGTGAAGTGTAGAAAGAAGCAACAGAGGTGCAGAAAGAGGTATAAGAAGCTCAGAAAGAGAAAGGATAGGTGCAGAAAGAGGAAAGAGGGGTGCAGTAAGAGGCAAGAGGGTGCAGAGAGAAGCAAGAGAAGTACAGAAAAAAGCAACAGAGGTGCAGAAAGAGGCAAGCAAACTGCAGAAAGAGGCAGGAGGGGTGTAGAAAGAGATAGGACAGGTGCAAAAAGACGGAAGAGTGGTGCAGGAAGAGGAGGAGGTGTGCAGAATGAAGCAAGAGAGGTTCAGAAAGAGGCAAGAGAACTGCAGAATGAGGGAAGAGAGGTTCAGAAAGAGAAAGGCTAGGCAAGAGGGTGCAGAGAGAAGCAAGAGAGGTGCAGAAAGAAACAAGAGAAGTGCAGAGAGAACCAACAGAGGTACAGAAAGAGGCTAGCGGTGTACAGAAAGAAGCAACAGATGTACAGAAAGAGGTAAGAGAACTGCAGAATGAGGCAAAAGAGGTACAGAAAGGGACATGACAGGTAGAGAAAGAGGGGAGAGGGGTGCAGAATGAGGCAAGAGAAATGCATAAAGAAGCAACAGAGGTGCAGGAAGAGGCAAGAGAAATGCAGAAAGATGCAAGAGAGGTACAGGAAGTAACAGGACAGGTGCAGAAAGAGAAAAGATGGGTACTGAAAGAGGAGTGCAGAATGAAGCAAGAGTGGTGCAGAAAGAAGCAAGATAAGTACAGAAAGAAGCAACAGAGGTGCAGAAAGAGGGAAGAGAACTGCAGAATGAGGCAAGAGAGGTACAGAAAGAAGCAACACGTGCAGAAAGAGGGAAGAAGGGTGCAGAAAGAGGCAAGAAAAGTGCAGAACAAAGCAACAGAGGTGCCGAAAGAGACAAGAGAAATGCAGAAAGAAGCAACAGATGCAAAAAAAGGAAAGATGGGTACAGAAAGAGAGGTACAGAAAGAAGCAAGAGAAGTACAGTAAGAAGCAACAGAGGTGCAAAAGAGGCAAGAGAACAGCAGAAAGAGGCAAGAGAGATATATAAAGAGGCAGGACAGGTGCAGAAAGAGGGAAGAGGGGTGCAGAGAGAAGCAAGAAAGTTGCAGAATGAAGCAAGGGAGGTGCAGAAAGAAGCAAGAGAAGTACAGAAAGAAACAACAGAGGTGCAAAAAGAGGCAAAAGAACAGAAGGAAGAGGCAAGAGAGGTACATAAAGAGGCAGGACAGGTGCAGAAAGAGGGAAAAGGGATGCAGAGAGAAGCGAGAAAGTTGCAGAAAGAAGCAAGAGAAGTGCAGAAAGAAGCAATAGTGGTACCGAAAGAAGCAGGAGAACTGCAGAATGAGGCAGGAGAGGTGCAGAAAGAAGCAACAGAGGGGCAGAAAGAGGGAAGCGAACTACAGAATGAGGCATGAGAGGTACAGAAAGAGGCAACACAGGTGCAGGAAGGGAAGTGCAGAAAGAGGCTAGAGAACTGTAGAAAGAAGCAACAGAGGTGCAGAAAGAGGCAAGAGAACTGCAGAAAGAGGCAAGCGAGGTGCAGAAAGAAGCAGGACAGGTGCAGAAAGAGGGAAGAGGGGTGCAGAAAGAGGAAGAGGGGTGCAGAATGAAGGAAGAGAGGTTTGGAAAGAGGCAAGAGAACTACAGAAAGAGGCTCAGAAAGAAGGAAGAGGGGTTCAGCAAAAGACAAGAGTGTGCAGAGAGAAGAAAGAGAGGTACCGAAAGAAGCAAGAGAAGTGCAGAAAGAATCAACAGAGGTGCAAAAAGAGAGAAGAGGGGTATAGAAAGAGACAATAGTAATGCAGAAATAAGCAACATAGGTGCAGAAACAGACAACAAGTGCAGAATGAGGCAAGAGAGGTACAGAAAGGGGCAACCCAGGTACAGGAAGAGAGGTGCAGAAGGAGGCTAGAGAAGTGTAGAAAGAAGCAACAGAGGTGCAGAAAGAGGCAAGAGAACTGCAGAAAGAGGTAAGAGAGGTGCAGAAAGAGGCAGGACAGGTGCATAAAGAGGGAACAGGGGTGCAGAAAGCGGCAAGAGGGGTGCAGAATGAAGCAATAGAGGTGCAGAAAGAAGCAACAAAAGTGCAGAAAGAAGCAAGAGAGGTGCAGAAAGAGGCAAGAGAAGTGCCAAAAAAGTAACTGAGGTGAAAAAAGAGGAAACATAACTACAGAAAGATGGAAGAGAGGTGCAGAAAGAGACAGGATAGGTTCAGAAAGACGGATCAATGGTGCAGATAGAGGCAAGAGGGTACAGAGTGAAGCAAGAAAGGTGCAGAAAGAAGCAAGAGATGTGCAGAGACAACCAACGGAAGTGTAGAAAGAAGCAAGAGAGGAACAGAAAGAGGGGAACGGTATACAGAAAGAGGCAGAAAAAGTGCATAAAGAAGCAGCAGAGGTGGAGAAAGAGGCAAGAGAATGCCGTGGATGCCGCGAGGGAGATGATTATATGAGGTAGTACCCTGCTAAATAGTGCATATAGCACCGGGTCCCCATCATTTCATAGGCTCATGACGCCACTGGCTTCAGTACAGCAAATTGAAATTAAGGAATTTCGCAAATCAGATTGAGACCATTGGGTGGTATTTGTAGATTTTATTATCTGTCTACTCATAGCGTCTAATCATTGTTGACATTGTCACACATTTCATGTGAGTAGGGTAGGGATCTGTGTACCCGTCCTGAAGAAGAAGCAGTATGCTTCGAAACATGTTGACACACACAGGAGGTCTTGTACATTAATACAGCACACCTCCACCTCATACTTTTTTAACAATACCGGCACCAAGGCATATTACATTTTTCTACTCCATAGGTGCTAGGTATTTTTTAACATTCAATTATCACTCACTCCTTACCCTACCACTCACCCTCTCTCACACTACACATAGTGGAAACATCAGTGCTCCCGCGCATCCACTGGTAGTAGCATGCCAAGTTCCGTAGAGGGACGCAAAGACCTCTATGGCACCAAGGGCCCTTTTGGTGTGTGAGGGGTATTTAAGAAACACAATGTGCTTCCCACCAATGTAGGAAACACACTTGTCCCATGATCAAAAATCATCCATCGTAACCTCCCTTGGGTGGATCCTTTTGTTTATAAGGAGGTGTAGAAAGAGGCAGGACTGATGCAGAAAGAGGGAGGAGGGATACAGAAAGAGGCAAGAGGGGTACAGAGAGAAGCAAGAGAGGTGCAGAAAGAATCAAGAGAAGTGTAGAGAGAACCAACAGAGGTACAGAAAGAGGGGAAGAGGGGTGCAGAACGAGGTAAGAGAAGTACAGAAAGAAACAATAGAGGTGCAGAAAGAGGCAAGAGAATTGCAGAATTGAGGCACAAGAGGTACAGAAAGAGGGGAGACAAGTGCAGAAAGAGGGAAGAAAAATATAGAAAGAGGCAAGAGAAGTGCAGAACGAAGCAACAGAGGTGCACAAAGAATCAACAGAGGTGCAGAAAGAAGCAAGAGAAGTGCAGAAAGAAGCAAGAGAGTTGCAGAAAGAGGCAAGTCAAGTACAGAAAGAGGAAAGAAGGGTGCAGAAAGAAGCAAGAGAGGTTCACAAAGACACATGGGAAGTGCAGAAAGAAGCAAGCAAAGTTCAGAAAGAGGCAAGAGAAGTGCAGAAAGAGGCAAGACAGTTGCAAAAAAGGCAAGAGAGGTGCAGAAAGAGGGAAGAGTGTACAGAAAGAGGCAAGAGAAGTAAAGAAAGAACCAACAGAGGTGCAGAAAGAGGTACGAGAGGTGCAGAGGAAAGAAGAAAGAGAGGTGCAGAAAGAAGCAAAAGAGGCACAGAAGGAAGGGAGGTGCTGAAAGGCGAAGAGATGTGCAGAAAGAGGCAAGAGAAGGGTACCGAAAGAAGCAAGAGAAATGAAGAAAGAGGCGAGAGAGGCACAGAAAAGAGCAAGAGTGGTTTGTACACCATTAGTACCAATTTAACAACCAAATTTAGCAATAAGTAACAGGTGACCATTCCAGCTTTGCAAAGTGCCTTCCACCACGCTGACACAATTGTCGCCACATTTTTGGTAACGTTTAAGCCATTTGAGGTAGAAACAAGGTTTTTTTTCTTCAAATCTTCAGATTATGCGGCAGTTGATGGATTATGTGGCAAAAGCAGAAAATGTGTAACTAGGCGAAAATCGCCTCAGCTGAACAGTCACATAATTCCAGTGAAATGTCTAGAGATAGACATGACTACATACCAAGTGACTGGGTGATTTTACAAGTGCAAGGTTACTTCTTAGGTGATTGCAGGACTACTGAGGTGGAGTCTGAGTAAATAAAAGAGTATGAAAGCAGTGCATGGGTGATTTCACAACACCATGACTACTGGCTGAGTGATTACATGAGTACAAAGGTAGTTAGTGCCTCCTTGATTCAAGGAGGGCAGCAGTAGTGCCTGGGTGATTACATAAGTACATGAGTAATACCTCAGTGATTGCATACCTACATAGATACTGCATAAATGATTGCATCAGTGCAGCAGTAACACCTAAGTGATTACAGCACTCCATGAGTAACACCTGCATCATTGTAAGACTGCATGGAGAGTACTTGGGTTCTTTTATAACTACATGAGAGTTGGGCCTAATCAAATATAAAGCAGCACACTATTACATAACCAAACTATAAGTGTCTCCATATTGTTAAAGCACACATACATATCTCTCTATGTTATCAAATCTTCATGATATGTAAAAGAAATATGTATACAATATTTCCGAAACATTTTGAAACCTAGAAACTGAGAAACATAATAGATCTCACTAAGTAATCCCAACACTCAATGGGTACTCATTGGGTTATTGTATGAGTGCAAGGGTACTCACTAGATAAGTACAGGACAAGATGAAAAGTGACTGGCTAATTTTATGAGTGCAAACATACACATTGAGTGCATGGATAAGTGTATAAATAGCATGTGAAGGCATAGATGAGTCATTGAGTACTGCCTATGTGAATACATGAATGCAACAGAAAGGCATGGGTGATTCAATGACTACAAGGGTAGTGTGTAGTAATTACATGACTGCACAGCAACAGCCTGCATGTTTGCAAAACTGTAGGGGTAGTATGTAACTAGACCCTGAGTGATTCCTTGCCTGCAAGGGTAATATCTGGGGGATAACTGAAGTAGATAGCAAATGAGTGGGAGATTTTATAAGTTCATGAGTACCAACTGGGTGATTACTGAACTATTAAGATTCTGCCTTAGTGATTACAGGTGTGGAAAGGTAGTGACTGGGTGATTTTAAAAGTACATGACTAGTGGCTGAATGATTAAATAAGTACAAGAAAAGTGCGTATCTGATAGAAAGAGTACAAGGGGATTAAAGGACTATGTAGATAATATCTCACTATTTGCATGACTACAGGGAGAATGTCTAGGGATTGACATGACTACATAGCAAGTGACTGAGTTATTTTACAAGTGTATGACTACTCCTTGGGTGATTGCAGGACTACTGAGGTGGAGCATGAGTAAATAAAACAGTGCGAAAGCAGTGCCTGGGTGATTTCACAACACCCTGACGACTGGCTGAGTGATTACATGAGTACAAAGGTGGTGCCTCCTTGATTCAAGGAGTGCAGCAGTAGTGCCTGGGTGATTACATAAGTACATGAGTAATACCTTAGTTATTGCAAAACTAGATAGATACAGCATACATGATTGCATCAGTTCAGCAGTAGCGCCTGACTGATTACAGCAATGCATATGTAACGCCTGCATCATTGTAAGGCTGCATGGCGAGTACTTGGGTGCTTTTATAACTCCATGAGAGTTGGGCCTAGTCAAATATAAAGCAGCACACTATTACATAACTCAACTATAAGTGTCTCCATATTGCTAAAAGCAGGCATACATATCTCTCTACGTTATCAAATCATCATGATATGTAAATCAAATATTTATACAATACTTCCAAAACATGTTGAAACCTAGAAACTGAGACACATAATAGATCTCATTAAGTAATCCCAACATTCAATGGGTACTCCTTGGAAAATTGTATGAGTAAAAGGGTACTCACTGGGTAAGTACAGGACAACATGAAAAGTGACTGGCTAATTTCATGAGTGCAAACATACACATTGAGTGCATGGATAAGTGTATAAATAGCACCTGGAGGCATAGATGAGTCATTGAGTACTGCCTATGTGAATACATGAATGCAACAGAAAGGCAGGGGTGAATCGACGACTGCAAGGGTAGTGTGTAGGTAATTACATGACTGCACAGCAACAGCCTGCATGTTTGCATAACTGTAGGGGTAGTACGTAACTACACCCTGAGTGAATCCTTGCCTGCAAGGGTAATATCTGGGGGATTACTAAAGTAGATAGCAAGTGAGTGGGTGATTTTATCAGTTTATGAGCACCGCCTGGGTGATTACTGAACTAGTAAGACTCTGCCTGAGTGATTACAGGTGTGGAAAGGTAGTCACTGGGTGATTTTATAAGTACATGACTAGTGGCTGAATGATTACATAAGTACAAGAAAAGTGCGTATCTCATAGAAAGAGTACAAGGGGATTAAAGGACTACGTAGATAACATCTCACTGATTGCATGACTACAGGGAAAATGTCTAGGGATTGACATGACAAAATACCAAGAGACTGGGTGATTTTACAAGTGCATGGCTACATCTTGGGTGATTGCAGGACTACGGAGTTGGATCCTGAGTAAATAAAAGAGTGCGAAAGCAGGGTTTGAGTGAAATCACAGCACCATGACTACTGGCTGAGTGATTACATGAGTACAAAGGTAGTGCTTCCTTGATTTAAGGACTGCAGCAGTAGTGCCTGGGTGATTACAAAAGTACATGAGTAATACCTCAGTGATTGCATAACTACATAGATACTGCATAAATGATTGCATCAGTGCAGGAGTAACGCCTGTATGATTACAGTACTGCATATGTAATGCTTGCATCATTGTAAGGCTGCATGGCGAGTACTTGGGTGCTTTTATAACTGCATGAGAGTTGGGTTAGTCAAATATAAAGCAGCACACTATTACATAACTCAACGATATGTGTCTCCATATTGTTAAAGCACACATACCTATCTCTCTACCTTATCAAATCATCATGATATGTAAAAGAAATATGTATACAATATTTCCAAAACATTTTGAAACCTAGAAACTGAGACATGTTATAGATCTCACTAAGCAATCCCAATACTCAATGGGTACTTTTTCGGTAATTGTATGAGTGCAAGGGTACTCACAGGGTAAGTACAGGACAAGATGAAAAGTGACTGGCTAATTTCATGAGTGCAAACATACACATTAAGTGCATGGATAAGTGTATAAATAGCACCTGAAGGCATATATGAGTCATTGAGTACTGCCTACATGAATACATGAATGCAACAGACAGGAATGGGTGATTTGACGACTGCAAGGGTAGTGTGTAGGTAATTACATGACTGCACAGCAACAGCCTGCATGATTCCAAAACTGTAGGAATAGCACGTAACTAGACCCTGAGTGATTCTTTGCCTGCAAGGGTAATATCTGGGAGATTACTGAAGTAGAAAGCTAGTGAATGGGTGATTTTATATAAGTTCATGAACACCGCCTGGGTGATTACTGAACTAGAAGGATTCTGCCTGAGTATTTACAGGTGTGGAAAGGTAGTGACTGGGTGATTTTAAAACTACATGACTAGTGGCTGAATGATTACATAAGTACAAAAAAAGTGTGAATCTGATATAAAGAGTACAAGCTAATTAAAGGACAACGTAGATAACATCTCACTGATTACATGACTACAGGGAGAATGTCTAGGGATTGACATGACTACATACAAAGTGACTGGGTGATTTTACAAGTGCATGGCTACTTCTTGGGTGGTTGCAGGACTGCTGAGGTGGAGCCTGAGTAAATAAAACAGTGTGAAAGCAGTGTGTGGGTGATTTCACAACACCATGACTACTGGCTGAGTTATTACATGAGTACAAAGGTAGTGCCTCCTTGATTCAAGGAGTGCAGCAGTAGTGCCTGGGTGATTACATAAGTACATGAGTAATACCTTAGTGATTGCATAACTACATAGATACTGCATAAATGATTGCATCAGTGCAGCAGTAACGCCTGGGTGATTACAGCACTGCATATGTAACGCCTGCATCATTGTAAAACTGCATGGCGAGTATATATATCTCCCTACGTTATCAAATGATCATGATACGTAAAAGAAATATGTATACAATATTTGTAAAATATGTTGAAACCTAGAAACTGAAACATGTAATAGATATCACTAAGTAATCCCAACACTCAATGGGTACTCCTTGGGTAATTGTATGAGTGTAATGGTACTCACTGGGTAAGTACGGGACAAGATGAAAAGTGAATGGCTAATTTCATGAGTGCAAACATACACATTGACTGCATGGATAAGTGTATAAATAGCACTTGAAGGGATTCATGAGTCATTGAGTAATGCCTAAATGAATAGACGAATGCAACAGAAGGGCATGGATAATCCTACAACTGCAGAACTAGTATATAGGTTATTATATGGCTGTATAGGTACAGCCTGCATAATTGCATGACTGTAGGGAAAGTACATAAGTAGACAGTGGATTATTACATGCATGCAAGGGTAATATCTGCTGCATACGTTTGTGCTACATCTTCACCATTCTATCTAAAATTATGCAGCATCATTCAACTATACCTTTCTACAGACTTGAGAAAAGAAGCCTAATTAACAACACCTTATATGAGGATCCTTAAAAGGACACTTGTGCTCTGCATCTTCACCTTTCTATCTAAAATTATGCAGCATCATTCAATTATACCTTTGTGCAGACTAGAAAAAAGAAGCCCAATTAATAACACCTTATATGAGCATCTTTGAAAGCACACTTTTGTGCTGCATCTTCACCATTCTATCTAAAATTATGCAGCATCATTCAACTATACCATTCTACAGACTAGAAAAAAAGAAGCCTAATTAATAACACCTTATATGAGCATCCTTAAAAGCACACCCTTATGATGCATCTTCACCATTCTTTCTAAAATGATGTGGCATCATTCAACTATACCTTTCTAAACACTAGTAAAATGATGACTAATGAATAACACCTTATTTGAGCATCCTTAAAAGCACACTTTTATGCTGCATCTTCACCATTCTTTCTAAAATTATGTGGCATCATTCAACTATACCTTTCTAAACACTAGTAAAAAGTTGCCTAATTAATAACACCTTATGTGAACATCTTTCAAACCACACTTTTGTCCTGCATCATCACCATTCTACTACTACTCACAGTTTTGACCCTACCACATAAAAAGCAACAACAGCTCCTTGTTATACATCATGTACCTTAAAATGTATAAAACATATGAAAATACATATACAAGTAGAAACATACTTAGGACAGAAATCTACGCAAACCTTTAAACTTCACAGAATTCACCTCCTAATTTAAACCAACAGTTAAAATTATGCGGTATACTACAAATGTACATATCCACACACTAAAACAAACTATCATAATCACTAATCCATATTCCAATATACACATGATACTGTACAGAATCTATTTCAAACAACATTTAACTAAAATAAAACAAACTACAATAAACATCTCTACATTTACTAATATATGTCAAACATCAAAGTTCTTGATTAATTATTTAACTAAAAAATAAAAATAACACATAATACACATCACAAATTTATAACTCACCTTCCAAATTGATTTGTAGAATTTATAATATCAGAAACTCCTAAAAAACAATCTTATACACACAATTAATGTAATGCACTCCTCTCAGCAAAGCAAAACCAGTAATGGCATAGTTTCCCTCTCTTCCTCTACACAGATAAATGTAAGTAACAAATCACATTGCTTCCCACATGTTTAGAAATTCAAATACACATTTTTATTGGTTACACATATTAACCCTTACCTACTGACTTCTAAAAGTGAAGTCGCGACTCCATCGTGCAGCAAAGCGACGGAGTCGTGAATCCATACGGGAGTTCAAAAATATATTAAAAATAAAAAAAAGTCTACTTTTTAACAACACACCACTTCTAAACATACTACTGACTTGGGAAATCTACTTTAATTAGATTTCACTGATATATAAATTACAATTTCACATTTTAAGTACACAGTTAATTTTCAACCCTTCCCCCATTCTGCTTGATGCCAGTTTCCATAGTAACAGTACATGGAACATTCAACTGAACTCACAGTTCACAAGTTCACCATATTTTCAAGTTCACCACACAATGTTACAAATGCAAACAATGGGTGGGGTTGACATTTCCAAAATATGTGCTTTTACTATCTACTGTACCTTTCAAACGTTTTTTACTAACCAATAAGAAACATGCTTTTTAAAAAACAATAACATGCACCCTATTTTTGAATGTACAATGTTCTTAAACAGCCAATCAATTCTCTACTTTTAAAAAAAAACAGCATCTTGTCCACCATTTTACATACCTCTCATTCTACCAACTGACTACATCAGCTACAGACATCTTTTCATTACTTCCAGACATCCCTTCAAGATGCTTACAGAATGGATTGTTGGGCACAGCTATGTTTTCTGTTGCAAAAGGTATGCTGAACACAGAGGTATTGACAAAGACCTAGCTTTGCAAAATGTGGACATTAAATGGATTGCACAGAGAGGATTAAAGTGGCACCAATTGATGCCTTTGGTTAAAACCTTTTTGCATCTCCAACCCCCTGATCTCATGATTGTGCACTGTGGTGGCAATGACCTAGGCACATTGACTGGGGTAGGTCTGGAAATGCTAATGAAGGACACCTTTGCACAATTGATGTTGCTTTTTCCTCAAACTGTCTTTGTATACTCTAACATATGCCAAAGACAGAAATGGAAGTGGTCAAATCAATTCTGCCCACAGATTGAGAAAGCTAGAAAAAATAGGATGGGATCCATATATAACAACAATCTACATTTTGATATGGAGGGCATCTACAGGAGTGATGGAGTGCGCTTTAGAGAGCAGGGAAACCGAGTCTTTCTCAAAAACCTAAAGCTCTGCATCTCCACTTACACGTATCTACAACAAACTCATACTAAACACAAGGGCTCTTTTTAGAGCCACCCTGTAACCCAACAGTGAATCTTACCTATTAAAAACATACATATTCTTTTTTCTACAATTTTGCTTGGAGTCATGAACCCATCACTTTTACACTGGGGGGCCGCACTCGATGTGATGGAGTCGCGACTCCAAGAGCGCGAAAGAAAAAAAAATGCCCTCTATTCTAAATTGTTAAATTCTGCCTCCCGGACCCCATCCGCCAAGGCATACCCTTGGGGACCGTGGGGGGAGCCCCAATGCACCCACGATCCCAGTCAGCTCCATGCCTCCTGCGGGAGCCAGCATTGCTTTTGGACAAGGGGAGCAGCGTACATGAAGCTCCCCTTGCCCAAAAGCAATACTGCTTTGCTTCTTGGAAGCGAGAACAGGTTGCCTGCTCTCGCTTCCAAGAACCAAAGCAGTGTTTGCAAGGACAGGGCAGGAGCCACACGGCTCCCACCTTATCCTTGCAAACTGCAATGTCCCGGGGTGGGCACCCCAGGACATTGCACGAGCTTGCCCTGGGGGTGACGGTCCCCAGGGCCATTGAGGGCTCCACGAGGGGGGCCACGCGGCCCCCTCACTTTATTTGCATAGCCCCAGGGAGGTGGTGGAACCCGGGGCTTGTGGGGCCCGCGAGGACCCCTCATTATGTAATGAAGCCCTGGGGAGGTGGTGGTCCCCAGGGCTTGGGCGGGCCAGCGAGGCCCCCTTACAATTAGAAATGCCTCTGGGAGGTAGCAGTCCCTGGGGCAATGTGGGGGAGTTATGAACCCCCACGCATTGAATAAATAAGCCCCGGGGAGGTGGCGGTCCCCGGGGCTGCAGGGGCCCCCTTGGGGCCCCAAAAATTAAAAACTGATTTCCCCCATGACCTGGCCGACCAGGGGGCTTAAGAAAACGAAGCACTTTGTTTTCATTTTTTCATCTGGATTCAAGCAACCAGTGTGACCTCGGCCGTTTCTATTTTTTAAATGGGTTTTTGGGCCTGGGGTCCTTCTGGGACCCCCTGACCAGGCCTAAGCGGCAGGGTCTTTCTACCTTGCCCGCTTTTCTTCCTTTTCAGCCTTTTTTCCACTCTTTTTCTTGTCTCTTGATAACAGAGTCACAAGATGGCTGCCAATATTTCCTGGTTTGGAGTGTTGGCAGCCAATCAGAAGTCAGCTCGTGTCGGGAGGAGTCACGACTCCTCCTTGGTGCTCAGATATCGAAAGTTTTCTTTTTTTAATTTCTCAGGAACTACAAAACGGATTTACACCATTTAAAAAAAAGGTTTCTTTCTAAACCAAGAGCCACCTTTCTGCCAAATTTGGTGTAATTCCGTTCAGCAGTTTGGGCTGTAGCTTTGTCTAAAGTTTCTATGGATATTAACATGGGGAAAACGTGATTTGGGACCACCTTTTTTCTCGGCCCCCGCTTGACAAATCACCCCAAAACTTTCAAGCCAGGAGCTGACCACAGCGGGCCATTAGTTTTGAAAATTTTGCGAAGATTCATCAAACTGCGCCAAAGATATTGGCACAAGAAAAAACGCTTTTTGAATCGAAACGAGGTCCTAACTATAACTACTTACTGGCGAGCGCCAGTAGTTAATATATATACACACATATATATATATATATATATATATATATATATATATATATATATATATATATATATATATATATATATATATATATATATATATATATATATATATATATAGGGGATCAGGAGGGCCCTCTTCCCAAGCCCATTTAGGGCAATGGGAACCCCATCCCAGGGGCTGGGTATATTTAAGAGAAGGGGCTATGTGGCTCCCAACCCAATTTACTTAATATGGGGAGGGGATGGGCGTCCCCCACTCCCAGAGCAGTGTTTGACCTCAGGGGCCCCATCCCCCTGTGCCCAATGTATTTATTAAGTGGAGTGGGGTTGCGAGGTCGCACCTTCACAAGCCTTAAAAAGGCCATGAAAACCCCATCCCTCATGGCTGTCACTTCAATCCAAAGGGAGGGGGGCCTCCCTGAGCCTTTAATGGCCCCAGGAACCCTATGCCCTGGAGCCAGCTCACTTACTGTTCATCGGGGAGCCCACACTAGGAACACAATAGTTTCCTTGGCCACACGGGAGCAGGCCGGGAAAAGTGTTTGCTACAACCTGCCCAGAGCATTTTCGAAATCTCCCGTAAAACAGGAGCAAACACTAAGTGGGATATTTACTAAGATTTTGTGCCACGTTTGTGGCACAAAAGTGATGCAAATCAGAGAAAATTTAGTTTTTTCCAAGTTACTTTCCAGCACTAAGCTAGTGTAGTAATGGAAATAACGGAAAAGTAACATGAAGCAGAGCATAGCATTACTTTGCGCCATGGGGGCTTACCAAGGGTGGAGCATGGGCATTCCCATGCAAGAACCCAAGGTTTCTCATTTACTAAGTAAAGTAGATTGGGTTTAGAGTGAAAAACTGTGCCCTTTTCAAGGAGGCGCAAGGAAAGAGAAATGCTTTAATTTCTTCTTCCTTTTCTGACTTTGCATTTGTGTTGCACTGTGCAGCACGCATGGAAAGAGGGAAAAGGTTTGGAGTGCGTCTCAGTATAGTATTTTGTACTGTGAGGGTACAAACCCTCACAGACTCACAGAGACACACTTGAACCATGGAGATAAGATGTCTCTGTGGCGCACAGCAGCTGATTTCACTAGTAAGAGGGGAGGAGAGTGCCTAAGACGCTCTCTTCCTCTCTCCTTTTCACGTAGCACAGCATTTGCGGCTGCTGCAGTGTGCTAGATGAAAAGTAGGTAAATCTCCGCCTAAGTCTTCTCCCAGTGGGTGGGAGATTTAAATTGGCTCCCGCCGGGTGGGAGCAGCAAACGTATTGGGAGCAATGCTGGCTCCCGCAGAAAGCAGGGAGCCAGCTGCAGCCCCGGGGGCCCAGGGGCTAACCCTGTGGCCCACAATGTTGTGTTTTATGATCACCCAGCTCTAAATATTAGAGGCCCTGAAAAATGTAGTGGCTGGATCCAAAATAATTTTGGGGGGTTGTGGGCCCCCTCCAGTTTAAAAAAAACCATGGCCCCATGGGAAGGGGTGCAGGGAGCCTGGGAAGACTCAGGAGGGGGCTGCTCCCTCCCTTTTGTAGGTCTATTTGGCCCCAGGGATGGGTTCATTAACAGACCATACAGGTGCAGCAACTAAAACCTGCAAAGCTCAAAGAAACAATGCAGGTACCTGTAGGAGTTCTTCCATCAAAGGTAAGACGTGGATAGATGGATATAGGAAATGCGCAGACTGATGCCTCTGAACATGGGATTGAAGCGGTCCTTTCCCAGACCTATGATGATGGCCATGACCTGCCTGTTGCTTTCATTAGCAGGAAGTTACTCCCCAGAGAGCAGCTTTGGAGTGCCATTGAGAGGGAAGCCTTTGCTGTGGTTTGGTCACTGAAGAAGAGACCATACCTGTCTGGTGCTCATTTACGTGTCCAAACCAACCACAGGCCTCTCAGATGGCTAATGCACATGAAAGGTGAAAACCCCAAACTGTTGAGGTACTCCATCTTCATACAGGGTACGCACTTAGCAGTGAAGCACAGACCTGGAACTGACCATGCCAATGCAGACGGCCTTTTAAAGGCTTTTCCAATTAGATGATGAAGACTCTCTTAGTAAAGGCTAGTCTCATTCTCCTTCAGTTGTGCAAGGATTGTGCATGAATGCACCCCTTTTTGACATGGTCACCCTCATATTTTGCCTGGTATGTGATGCAAGTTTGACAGCAGAACACTAGGTTCCTGCTATCAAGGTTCCCAGTGCCAGATCTCTTTCCCAAAAACTATACAAAATCACCCCCAATTGGCAATATCTTTTGCATCCCCTGTAAGTCCCTAATAAATGGTACCCCTGGAACCTAGGGCGAGGAGGTTAAAGAGGGTCCTTTAGGGCTGCAGCATGTATTGTGCCACCTTAAAGGACCCCTCAGCACCAACATGCAAACTGCCATTGCAGGCTTCCTGCCATGGTGCAGAGAACGCCACATCCAGTATAGGTAAATCACCCCTACAGCAGGCCATACATCCCTAAGGCCCGAAGCACTATACTACATGTGTGGTCATAGCTGCAAGAGCACGTATGCCCCTGTGATGTCTAAGTTGATTTTTAGATGTTATAAGTGAAGAGGAAAACCATTTTGAGTTTGTGTGCTGCACAATGGAATTTATGAGTTCCCCAGCTACATGATGGCTTCACTGAAACTGGAGATGTTTGGTATCAAATATCTCATATTAATAAACCCACACTGAGTCCAGTGATGGATTTATTAATACATGCACTCTGAGGGCACCTTAGAGGGGCCCCCTGAAAACCCTAATGACAACCAGTGTGCTGGCTGATTGGTGTAGACCGCCCTGCCACCACAGACAGGTTTTTGCCCCCCTACTGGTGAAAACCTGTGCTCTCTAAGGGCAGAATCAATACCTGTTCCGGCTAGAGGGATTGCTACCTCCTGCAAGTAGGATGGCTGAGTGATCATCATATCAAGGCAGGAGGCTTCAAAGGCCTCTCCCACTTATAATATGTGATCCAAGGCTTTCCCAGACAGGGAAAATGCCACCTCCTGCCAAGGCCCATTTGTTCCTAAGTCCCCATACCCCCGCCCCAGAAATCGACCATAACTAACTGTATCCAACATATGAGTTTTCTCCCAGAAAGAAGCATTGCTGCGTAAAGATGCATTTAAATGAACTGTTTACTTCTCTATGAAAATTCACATTTAAAAAAAGTACATAACTGATAACGAAGTTGTTGGTATCAAAATCTATATGAAAAACCAATGTTATTTTTCTAAATTGGACCCGGATTTATTTGTGTTTGTCTCATTTATTGTCTCTGTGATTGCTTAGCACTACCCTCTGATATGCCTAAACTACTCACCCAAGCTACCACAAAAGAAGCATTTTCTGGGTTACCTAGATGCTTTACACAGTGTGACTCATTTGGGTGCACTATATAAAGGGCCAGCTTCGTACATGCTTCAAGATCCATACCCATCAGTAAGATCAGTCATTTGTTGCAGCAAGGAGTGTTGCGCCGGTAGGAGCTCTCCCACAATCACCTCAGTGGCCTTAACCTTGTCAGCTAGTTTTTGGTGGTCCACCCTGAAAAGGCCCAGCTTCATCCCCACTATACCAATCTGATACAGAAGTGTTTTTCTGAAGTCAGCAATAACAGCTAGTATTTTATCCAATTTGAGCTGCAGGACAGGTAACAGGACCTCCAGACTGGCCCCCTATATCTCCACTGATGAACCACTATTTTTTTTCTAGTTCTGCCCATTGTCTTTGTGCTACTGAACCTTAAACAGAACCTCAGTTAGTCAATTCACCCAGTAGATGATCTGCTCCAACCAGCAGTCCAGGTGGGGTCAGCACCCTTCAAAGTGACAGCCCAAATGTGCCAGAAGAGGTCTACTGTGTGTTGCCCACACAGGTCTCCTCTCCTCATCTGCTGAGTGCTGATCCCCACTCCGAGTGACCACTACCATGATGGCCCACTCCTCAGCACTGTCTAATCGCTCCCAGCAGGGAGAGCCCCAGTGGAGAAACACCTCTGCGGTTGTCTCAAAGCCACTACCAGGCTCTAGATTCGCTTCAACTCCCAGGCCTGATACAGAGCAAAGGCACAAGGGCCTTGGCCCAAGGTGACACCTCATATTCAAATGGCTCCTCCACTGAGCCCAAGATTAGCCCTAAGATGCTGCTGCAGTGGGGCACCTCAGAGGGAAGTCATCTGGTCTGGTGTTTACCACACTGCTCTCCATCTGGCTCTCATTGCAATAGTCAAAATGGCACTGACTCATGGCTCCCAACCCTGTCACCCAATCTTCAAGCATAGTATCTACTGCGCCAGCCCAGGTCCTTAAGGTGGGGCCTAGGTGCCCATAGTTCATCCCACGGGCTACAGCTTCTCTCTGTTTCATTATGTTATACAGCACGCCCGGGTTTCAGGCATTGCGCTTTCCGGCCCAGGCTCTCCATAAGGGACCCGCACAACCACAGGGTCACCTAGCAAGCTGCTGGTATTCCCCTGGCATGGGGCCAGGAGCACCACTGTTTCCCGTGACCCCTGTAGTGTCAGGATTGCACCCCAGTCGGCATGTCGGGAGTAAAGGGGTGAATGTTGTGGAAGGCCGGAGCAGAACGAGTGCTTCACATATCTGCCATTTTGCCTGTGAAGTCACGCCCCTAGCGTGTGCATTACCTTACTTGTCAGCTGCTTCTATTCATTCAGGGCTAAAGATGAATGATGTGCATAGAAGTCAGAGTTATAATCCACAGGCTTGACCTAATGAAGCCAGTAGATTAAGAACAATGTAGCCAGAATCATTTCTACCGTTCTATAAAAGGTAGAAGTTATTCTAGTTCAGAAACACTCAGCATGTGCTCTGACGTTTGTGGAACGTGGAGTTGAAAACCATAGAGCATGACAGTTGGATGCCCTGTAGCTCGTACGAACAGCAGATTCAACTTATGAGGGTAGGCAATGATAGAGACAGTGAGTTGCTGTCTGAATGGGCAATGTGCTAATAATAAGGCAGACTGTCTCTCTGGTAACATCCTTTCTACACAAATGTGCAAGCAGGCAAATCCAGGCATATAGAGGTGTTGATCTTCAGAGACTCCTCTAATGGTGCCCTTGTGAATTTCTTTTCCACTTGCAGAAGTATAAATGCTGATTACATTTGTGTGGGTGAAAAACTGTTTTTTAATCGACTCTTAAGCATTTTTTTTTAAACGTCCGAAATTTAATAGAAGTAAATTCATAAGAATAATAAAAACTTTGTTGCGTTTGCCATTATATCCTTGAAAAAGGTAAAACAATGGGTTTATATGCTGTAGCCCCTCACCTTTATTATTTTATACTTATATTTGCATCTTGCTGATTCCCACCGCTCAAGCTACATCCCCTTTCTACTGCATCACAGTGCAAGCTTCACCATGAAGCTTGCACAGTACTGTGATAGGTTGTGTGTGAAGCTTGTGTGGCAGCTGCAGCCAGAGAACCATGGTTTTTGAAAGAGCTCCTTTGCCTGTAGTATTCGTGCTGCAGTTGTACTACCAATGTCAGTGAAAGCCTCACAGCAATAGATAACTTGCACCGTCACACTGCACTGCTTATTAGGTATGGTAATAATATTTTACTTAACTAAATATAACTCATGCCTTTGTTATGCACTGCTTAAGACCTCACGTATTACAACACGGGAAACATCGGTTACATCGTGGTGTTTACACCGCAATACCTTTACAGCGGGGGTATTACAACGCAACTCATTACAATGACTTGCGCTGGATGGCGCTCTAACCTAAGGAATAGTATGATTTACTATTCCAACACCTTCCCTACTGTATGTAGACTGGAGTTGGAATAGTAAATCATACTATTCCTAAATCCAGCACCCTCCAGCGCAAGTCGTTGTAATGACTTGCGTTGTAATGACTGCGTTGTAAAGGACCCCACGATGTAACGTCGTATACTCATTACAACACTCATGACATATTCTACGATCATTGAAAACATCATATTACATCATTAATGACAACACTGTGCATAGCAGGGTCGCAAGTTAAAGTTTCTTGAGCTAACATTATAGGAAGGAGAAAATATCAGTTAAAACTTTACATTTGAACTAACAAAACCACCAAAATTCACCAGTCATAATTATCTCAAGTAACTATAAATCGTGCCCTAAAGTTACTATAACTCACACCCTTGATGCGCACTGCAAATTAACGCAAATCTTACATTAGCCATGACATGTTGTGTGACATCATTGATAACATCACTGCAGCATCAGAAAGAACATTATTGACAACCACACTGTGCATGGTGGGAGCTTATGCCCTAAAGTAACTATAACTCAAGCTCGCAGAAAGATGGCTTGGGCCACATGCTCCCTCCCGTTAAAAAGAACATGGCCCCAGGGATGGGGTACTTGGTGCCTTAAAATGACTCAGGGAGGGATTCTGCTAACCCTGGGCGGAAAACTACGCCACGCTCGAAGTAGAAAGCTAGTGAATGGGTGATTTTATATAAGTTCATGAACACCGCCTGGGTGATTACTGAACTAGTAGGATTCTGCCTGAGTATTTACAGGTGTGGAAAGGTAGTGACTGGGTGATTTTAAAACTACATGACTAGTGGCTGAATGATTACATAAGTACAAAAAAAGTGTGAATCTGATATAAAGAGTACAAGGTAATTAAAGGACAACATAGATAACATCTCACTGATTACATGACTACAGGGAGAATGTCTAGGGATTGACATGACTACATACAAAGTGACTGGGTGATTTTACAAGTGCATGGCTACTTCTTGGGTGGTTGCAGGACTGCTGAGGTGGAGCCTGAGTAAATAAAACAGTGTGAAAGCAGTGTGTGGGTGATTTCACAACACCATGACTACTGGCTGAGTTCTTACATGAGTACAAAGGTAGTGCCTCCTTGATTCAAGGAGTGCGGCAGTAGTGCCTGGGTGATTACATAAGTACATGAGTAATACCTTAGTGATTGCATAACTACATAGATACTGCATAAATGATTGCATCAGTGCAGCAGTAACGCCTGGGTGATTACAGCACTGCATATGTAACGCCTGCATCATTGTAAAACTGCATGGCGAGTATATATATCTCCCTACGTTCTCAAATGATCATGATACGTAAAAGAAATATGTATACAATATTTGTAAAATATGTTGAAACCTAGAAACTGAAACATGTAATAGATATCACTAAGTAATCCCAACACTCAATGGGTACTCCTTGGGTAATTGTATGAGTGTAATGGTACTCACTGGGTAAGTACGGGACAAGATGAAAAGTGAATGGCTAATTTCATGAGTGCAAACATACACATTGACTGCATGGATAAGTGTATAAATAGCACTTGAAGTGATTCATGAGTCATTGAGTAATGCCTAAATGAATAGATGAATGCAACAGAAGGGCATGGATAATCCTACAACTGCAGAACTAGTATATAGGTTATTATATGGCTGTATAGGTACAGCCTGCATAATTGCATGACTGTAGAGAAAGTACATAAGTAGACCCTGGATGATTACATGCCTGCAAGGGTAATATCTGCTGCATACGTTTGTGCTACATCTTCACCATTCTATCTAAAATTATGCAGCATCATTCAACTATACCTTTCTACAGACTTGTGAAAAGAAGCCTAATTAACAACACCTTATATGAGGATCCTTAAAAGGACACTTGTGCTCTGCATCTTCACCTTTCTATCTAAAATTATGCAGCATCATTCAATTATACCTTTGTGCAGACTAGAAAAAAGAAGCCCAATTAATAACACCTTATATGAGCATCTTTGAAAGCACACTTTTGTGCTGCATCTTCACCATTCTATCTAAAATTATGCAGCATCATTCAACTATACCATTCTACAGACTAGAAAAAAAGAAGCCTAATTAATAACACCTTATATGAGCATCCTTAAAAGCACACCCTTATGATGCATCTTCACCATTCTTTCTAAAATGATGTGGCATCATTCAACTATACCTTTCTAAACACTAGTAAAATGATGCCTAATGAATAACACCTTATGTGAACATCTTTCAAACCACACTTTTGTCCTGCATCATCACCATTCTACTACTACTCACAGTTTTGACCCTACCACATAAAAAGCAACAACAGCTCCTTGTTATACATCATGTACCTTAAAATGTATAAAACATATGAAAATACATATACAAGTAGAAACATACTTAGGACAGAAATCTACGCAAACCTTTAAACTTCACAGAATTCACCTCCTAATTTAAACCAACAGTTAAAATTATGCGGTATACTACAAATGTACATATCCACACACTAAAACAAACTATCATAATCACTAATCCATATTCCAATATACACATGATACTGTACAGAATCTATTTCAAACAACATTTAACTAAAATAAAACAAACTACAATAAACATCTCTACATTTACTAATATATGTCAAACATCAAAGTTCTTGATTAATTATTTAACTAAAAAATAAAAATAACACATAATACACATCACAAATTTATAACTCACCATCCAAATTGATTTGTAGAATTTATAATATCAGAAACTCCTAAAAAACAATCTTATACACACAATTAATGTAATGCACTCCTCTCAGCAAAGCAAAACCAGTAATGGCAAAGTTTCCCTCTCTTCCTCTACACAGATAAATGTAAGTAACAAATCACATTGCTTCCCACATGTTTAGAAATTCAAATACACATTTTTATTGGTTACACATATTAACCCTTACCTACTGACTTCTAAAAGTGAAGTCGCGACTCCATCGTGCAGCAAAGCGACGGAGTCGTGAATCCATACGGGAGTTCAAAAATATATTAAAAATAAAAAAAAGTCTACTTTTTAACAACACAGCACTTCTAAACATACTACTGACTTGGGAAATCTACTTTAATTAGATTTCACTGATATATAAATTACAATTTCACATTTTAAGTACACAGTTAATTTTCAACCCTTCCCCCATTCTGCTTGATGCCAGTTTCCATAGTAACAGTACATGGAACATTCAACTGAACTCACAGTTCACAAGTTCACCATATTTTCAAGTTCACCACACAATGTTACAAATGCAAACAACGGGTGGGGTTGACATTTCCAAAATATGTGCTTTTACTATCTACTGTACCTTTCAAACGTTTTTTACTAACCAATAAGAAACATGCTTTTTAAAAAACAATAACATGCACCCTATTTTTGAATGTACAATGTTCTTAAACAGCCAATCAATTCTCTACTTTTAAAAAAAAACAGCATCTTGTCCACCATTTTACATACCTCTCATTCTACCAACTGACTACATCAGCTACAGACATCTTTTCATTACTTCCAGACATCCCTTCAAGATGCTTACAGAATGGATTGTTGGGCACAGCTATGTTTTCTGTTGCAAAAGGTATGCTGAACACAGAGGTATTGACAAAGACCTAGCTTTGCAAAATGTGGACATTAAATGGATTGCACAGAGAGGATTAAAGTGGCACCAATTGATGCCTTTGGTTAAAACCTTTTTGCATCTCCAACCCCCTGATCTCATGATTGTGCACTGTGGTGGCAATGACCTAGGCACATTGACTGGGGTAGGTCTGGAAATGCTAATGAAGGACACCTTTGCACAATTGATGTTGCTTTTTCCTCAAACTGTCTTTGTATACTCTAACATATGCCAAAGACAGAAATGGAGTGATGGAGTGCACTTTAGAGAGCAGGGAAACCGAGTCTTTCTCAAAAACCTAAACCTCTGCATCTCCACTTACACGTATCTACAACAAACTCACAATAAACACAAGGGCTCTTTTTAGAGCCACCCTATAACCCAACAGTGAATCTTACCTATTAAAAACATACATATTCTTTTTTCTACAATTTTGCTTGGAGTCGTGAACCCATCACTTTTACACTGGGGGGCCGCACTCGATGTGATGGAGTCGCGACTCCAAGAGCGCGAAAGAAAAAAAAATGCCCTCTATTCTAAATTGTTAAATTCTGCCTCCCGGACCCCATCCGCCAAGGCATACCCTTGGGGACCGTGGGGGGAGCCCCAATGCACCCACGATCCCAGTCAGCTCCATGCCTCCTGCGGGAGCCAGCATTGCTTTTGGACAAGGGGAGCAGCGTACATGAAGCTCCCCTTGCCCAAAAGCAATACTGCTTTGCTTCTTGGAAGCGAGAACAGGTTGCCTGCTCTCGCTTCCAAGAACCAAAGCAGTGTTTGCAAGGATAGGGCAGGAGCCACACGGCTCCCACCTTATCCTTGCAAACTGCAATGTCCCGGGGTGGGCACCCCAGGACATTGCACGAGCTTGCCCTGGGGGTGACGGTCCCCAGGGCCATTGAGGGCTCCACGAGGGGGGCCACGCGGCCCCCTCACTTCATTTGCATAGCCCCAGGGAGGTGGTGGAACCCGGGGCTTGGGGGGCCCGCGAGGCCCCCCTCATTATGTAATGAAGCCTCGGGGAGGTGGTGGTCCCCAGGGCTTGGGCCGGCCAGCGAGGCCCCCTTACAATTAGAAATGCCTCTGGGAACTATCAGTCCCTGGGGCAATGTGGGGGAGTTATGAACCCCCACGCATTGAATAAATAAGCCCCGGGGATGTGGCGGTCCCCGGGGCTGCAGGGGCCCCCTTGGGGCCCCAAAAATTAAAAACTGATTTCCCCCATGACCTGGCCGACCAGGGGGCTTAAAAAAACGAAGCACTTTGTTTTCATTTTTTCATCTGGATTCACGCAACCAGTGCGACTTTGGCCGTTTCTATTTTTTAAATGGGTTTTTTGGGCCTGGGGTCCTTCTGGGACCCCCTGACCAGGCCTTAGCGGTCAGGGTCTTTCTACCTTGCCCCCTTTTCTTCCTTTTCAGCCTTTTTTCCACTCTTTTTCTTGTCTCTTGATAACAGAGTCACAAGATGGCTGCCAATATTTCCTGGTTTGGAGTGTTGGCAGCCAATCAGAAGTCAGCTCGTGCTCGGGAGGAGTCATGACTCCTCCTTGGTGCTCAGATATCGAAAGTTTTCTTTTTTTAATTTCTCAGGAACTACACAACGGATTTACACCATTTAAAAAAAAGTTTTCTTTCTAAACTAAGAGCTACCTTTCTGCCAAATTTGGTGTAATTCCGTTCAGCAGTTTGGGCCGTAGCTTTGTCTAAAGTTTCTATGGATATTAACATGGGGAAAACGTGATTTGGGACCACCTTTTTTCTCGGCCCCCGCTTGACAAATCACCCCAAAACTTTCAAGCCAGGAGCTGACCACAGCGGGCCATTAGTTTTGAAAATTTTGCGAAGATTCATCAAACTGCGCCAAAGATATTGGCACAAGAAAAAACGCTTTTTGAATCGAAACGAGGTCCTAACTATAACTACTTACTGGCGAGCGCCAGTAGTTGATATATATACACACATATATATATATTCACTGAAAAAACCATGGGTTTCACACACGTTATAGTTAGGAATTAGCATTTAAAAAACCTTAGAAATTCAATGAAAAAACCAAAGGTTTCACACATGTTATAGTTAGCTGGACATTTCACTCGTAAAAAACCAATGAAATTCCCCCGTTATAGTTAGTTCAGCTAACTATAACTCGCGCGCCCGCAATGCACTACTGATGACGTCACATATTACATCACTCATGACATGGTCAGTGACATCACTCATGACATCACTGATGACATCTCAAATGACATCACTGATGACATCATCCAGTGAATGTGTGTTTTTCTGAAAATTAAATATGTTTTATATATGTATATCTCAAGGTCGATGGAAGAATAAATAGGTATATAAGTGTCTAAATGGATGATTTGTTTCTGAAAAATTGGTTGTATAACTGACTGATTAAGTGTATCTTTTTGAATACATGGCTTAGTGAGTAATGTTTAAATGTGTAAATACCTGTATCAGTCTCTCACTTTGTATATAAGTGGCTGCATGGGTTGGTGAGTGGCTACATGAGTGTCTATATAGGTTAATAGTTGGTTTTTTGAGTATCAGTATGAGTGTCTGAGTGTCTGTATGGTTCGGTGGGGGTATTATGTAGTGCATAGGTGCATGAATGAGTGACTCACTGTTTGTATGTGTTGAAGACAGCATGTGTGCAGGACTGTATGGGTGGATGAGTGTGTGCATGGGTGTGTTAGTGAGTGAATGACTGTCTCAATAGTGTCTTCATAAGTAACTACATATGTTTTAAACTAGTATATGTGACTATTGTTGTTTATAAGTGAGTATATGTGAGAGTGAGAGATTGGAAGAGTTCCTGTATGAATAAGTATGTGTTTCTATAAGTGATTGTTAAAAAGACTAAGTATGTGTAAGTTTCTGTTAAAGTAAGTGTGGTGGTGTGTGTATAACTGTATATGCAAGTAAATGGATGTTTGTTTCTTTATTAGCATGAGTGACTATGTGTGTGAGTAACTCTATGGATGAGTGGCATTGTGTAACAGGATGTATAGGTGTATGAGTACATATGATGTGTGAGTACATGTATGAGTGACTGTATAGGATTGTTGGTGGATGAGTGGATGTGTATGTGGATCTTAGAATTACTGAATAGGTTGTTGTAACTGTTATTGTTATGTCCATTGTTTTGAAAATTTTAGTGTCTATTTTTGAATGTTTGTATCAAAGGTTATATTAGGGTGAGAGGAGGTCTACCACTCTGTCACAAGGATAATGTCATCAGTGATGTCATTTGAGATGTCATCAGTGATGTCATGAGTGATGTCACTGACCATGTCATGAGTGATGTAATATGTGACGTCATCAGTAGTGCATTGCGGGCGCGCGAGTTATAGTTAGCTGAACTAACTATAACGGGGGAATTTCATTGGTTTTTTACGAGTGAAATGTCCAGCTAACTATAACATGTGTGAAACCTTTGGTTTTTTCATTGAATTTCTAAGGTTTTTTAAATGCTAATTCCTAACTATAACGTGTGTGAAACCCATGGTTTTTTCAGTGAATTTCAAAGGTTTTTTAAATGCTAATTCCTAACTATAACGTGTGTGAAACCCATGGTTTTTTCAGTGAATTTGCATGGTTTTTTAAATGCTAATTTTTTTTTTTTCTTCAATTTTTTTTTACATATTTTTATTTTAATTTTCTATCCTTTTTTAAAGACTATGGTTAAATTTTTAAAATTCTATAATATGTTTTTTTTAATATATTTTATAAAATAAACATGTAAAATGTATTTGCAATACATTTTTTCCTTTTTTTTTTATTTTTTTTTTAGTACGCGTACCGTAAGCTTACGGTAAGCGTACGGTTTACGCAACGTCCGTAATTTATCTACGCTGTTTGCGTATAGTTACGCAATTTGCGTAGCCGCGCGTAGTCCGCGTGGGACGCGTACGCGTGTACGCTACACGCGCACGTTACGCGGAAGTGTCGGGGAGTGACTGTTAAGCGCATGCGCGCAAGCGCGTGTCTTTTTTACGCGCATGCGTACTTTTGCCGTAAGCGCACCGTAAGCGTACCGTAAGCGTACGGTAGGTCATGTGATCATGAAACACAACTTTTGATTGGTTGAAACTACTTTCAGTTCTAGAACTCTCCTACACCACACCCATTCCCCTCATTTCTGCTTGTGATCCCTTAGGAGAAGGAGCTGGGTTGTCTTTGTGATACGATAGCAGAACAGCAGAGCTCTTCTGAGAGTGAGGCTAGCAGCACTACCTTGAGGCAGAGAGCGAGGAAACAAAAGACCTCTTACGTATGGGATTATTTTACTTTTCCAGAAGGCCAGCAAAAGGTAAATGCACCCTTAGTGACTTGCAAGCTGTGTAAGCGTGTACTTTCAAGAGGTAATCCTGACAGGAAGTATTCCTTTGGGAATCACACCATGATGAGACACCTTAAGGATGTACACAGAAGGACGCATGCTCGACTTACTGAAGGTAACCCTTCAGTAAGTCAACCAAGCACATCCACAGCAGCTCAGCCTGGACCATCATCTGCAGAGCCGAGTCCTTCTTCTGCAGGTCAGGTGAGCCCTTCATCTGTGGGGGGAGCATCTCCTTTTTCTGGTCCTCTGGAAATTAAACCTCGGTTTGCGAGGGTTGAAGTACGGTGCGCCACTTGTCATGATCTAATTACTTATAGGGAGACCAGTGTTTCCCTAGTGAACAGTAAAATAGATCAGCACACTTGTCGTACCGTCTAATATTCCCAATCTTTCTTTCCTCTGTCCCTGCATGAACACAACGGCTCTTTTAAGAGCCAACCTTACCTTTCATCTATTTTTTATATATTTTTTTAAAAACTTTTTTTATTTTTTTTTTTACCGTACGCGTACGGTACGCGTAATTTTTTTTTTTTTTTTTTTTAAAACACTAAAAATCAATTATCACATTACAAGGTCCTTGAGAGTACAATTAAAAACTGCAAATGTGATTGTAGAGAAGTGGAAAAAAGGGACCATGACATTATTGACTTACCATACCCACTCAAAAAAAGATTTATTCATTTAATTTATTTTTAATTGCTTTTTAAATGGTTATAGTTTTCGAAAATTTTCTATCTCAATCTGAAAAAAAAGAAAAAAGTATTAATATTTATTAAAACATTTAATAATACAGTACACATATTTACATATTTTTCAAAAAATATTTTTGCCTTTTTTTTGCTGTTTTCAGAAAATATTGCATTTCACTATAAATTGTGAAAGCAATTGCATTCATCATTTAACAGCAGGCAAAAAAAAATTAACAATCTCAAAGATTGTTTTTAAAAAAGCCCAGAATCTCTTTTTTCATAAACATAACTTTAAAGAAATGCATAATATTCTAAAAAAATATCATCTAATATCTATACTTATTTCTTTAAAATACCGTCTGATATTTTTGTTTCAGAAGTATAATCACAATAATATATGTCAAATAAGTCCACAATACATCTGGTTCCATTTCCTTTAGGCCAAATAGTAATTTTAAAATTCTTTTTTTGTTTAATTTCCAATGGTAATCCAATAAAAAACAAAAGTTTAAATTGTACAGATGTCACCGTTTCTCTGTAACATTTTGGTTTCCGAAAGATTAATTAATAATTAAATAAGTCCACAATAGAATTGTTTACTTTTCCGCATGGCCAAATAGTAATTTTAAAAATCTTTTTTGAAAAAATTTCCAATGGCAATCCAATAACATTCCAAAATTTAAATTGTGCAGATGTTACCGATTTTTTCTAAATTTTTGGTTTTCCAAAGTTTCCTTAAAAAATGGAAAAATTCCACATTACAATTGGTTACCTTTCCATTAGGCCAAATGATAATTTGTTAAATCTTTTTATTTGTAAATTCCAAATGGTAATCCAATAAAATGGTAAAATTGTTTTCTCCAGATGTTGTCAAATCACTCTAAAATTTAGGTTTCAGGAAGATTAGATAGGAATTTGCTAAATCAAAAGGCAAACGTTGCTTAAAAATCAATTGGGAATCATTACACAGTGTCCAGCCTTTTTCACATTTAAGATAAACTGTGTAATGACCAGAAGTTACAGTAGGTCCATCATGGAAAATTATTGCAACTGTTACAAAAGTTTTTCCTGAAATTGATAATTGCTGTCCTGTAAACTTCTTTATTAAAGTATCCAATTTTGAACCATCAGCTCTACATCGTTGCATCATTAAAATTACATACTGTCTGTATTCCTTTAAAATTAATGTTGAAAACATGTCAGATTTACACTCACTGCATTGCATGCTATGATTAGCATCTTTAACTAATTTAGCAAAAGTGACTGTTTTACTCTTTGGCAATGTTAAATAAATAAACCTTTCAGAATCAACATTAGAGCCACATATATTATAACAGTTTTCACAACTATGTTCCCATTTATAAGAGAGACCAAACATATTTTGTATTTGTACCCCTTCCTCTACCAGTACCTGAAGAAAATACATCAAGAATTCCTGTGCATCTTGCTGTACATTTTGAGAAAACTGTGTTCGTCCTGAACATACATCTAAAACTTTTCTAATTTCAGTAGCACTTTCTATTTGAGTTTTATCATTACTCAGCTTTTCAAAAAGGAGACTCAGCACAGTACAGAATCTTTTTCCCTGATTTACTATTATCTGCTCTTGCAAACTTTCCAGATAAAATGCAACATTCAGCACTACATTAGCGTAGCAGTTGACACCAGAGCTATTTTCAAAATAACATCCTACAACCTGTTCTTCATTTTCCTTATTCTTTTTGCTTGCAATTACATCACTCCTCTTTTTTTTCCTCCTCTCTACATCTTCATTACAGATATTCTCATTTCTCCTTTTACGAGAAACTACACGTTTCTCCAACACAGGATACTGACCTAAATGAGGAGCATAGCTTCTTCTTAATCTATTATACTCCTTTACACAGTTTGTATCAGCACTAACTTTTGAATCATCAAAGTCTATCATGAATAAACCTGATAATGTTTTCACTCGTGACAAAGCAACATATGCCATACCTTCTTTGAACACAGTTGAACCAATGTTCACAAATGCACAATCTACAGTCAATCCTTGAGACTTGTGAATAGTTACAGCATATGCTAGAGAAAACGGAAACTGCTTCCTACGTACATATAAGTCTTTCACAAGCATGAAACGAACTGTACAACGACAAATATCTTTAACTTCTTCTATCTGATCAAATTTTATTTTTAAACATTCAATTCCATCTTTTTTCTGATAATTAATAAAACCCACAACTCTTCCCATAGCTCCATTAACTAAACCTTTTTCAACATCCAAATTTCTCCTTAAAAATACTCTACAGGTCATGCAAACATATAGATTTTTTTCTAATCCAGCTGTTTTGGAAATCTTCTTCTCTAGTGAATCCAATTTATTTTTCAGTGTGCCTGTTAATGTGACAGTAATTCTTCCATCCTCAATTTTGTCCACTGCTTCCAATTTCCTGATATCTTCCTTTTCCAATTTCAAAAGCTCCTCATTGAATATTGAGCATTCACGTAGAGTTGGCATTAAGCAGATGACACTTTTGTTTTCTGCAATGTTCTTGTATATCTTCTCTGCAACTATTTCTTCCTTTGGAAATAAATTATGTAGCAGCCGAGTCTGTAATGCTTTTTTGCCAGCTTCTGTGAGTAGTCCAATCCTGATATCTTTCAGAATACTTCCATATTCTTCATCGTTTGCTTGCCTCATATTAGTTGTAAGTTCCTTGTACTCAAAGAAGGACCAAATATTTGCATTACCGATGCTTCCCAATGACTTCTTCGTGTCTTCATGTGTCACAGTATTAAACACTGGTAGTCCTTTAACTGGAGTAAGTTGCAAAAGATCTCCAAAAACTATGACGTGTTTTCCTCCAAATAACACGTCATAGTCTGACTTCAGAATTTGCTGCATTCTTAAATGCACAAAGGCAAGCATTAAGTTCGATACCATGCTCACCTTATCAATAATGAGAACTTGCATCTTCTTCAATACTCTTGAAACTTCCAAGCATGCTTCTCCAGTTAGCTTGTTGTATTGTATTTGTTCTCATGCTCCACTGGTAACATTAGCAAACGATGTAAAGTGATTCCTTTTATGTTATATGCTGCTAACCCAGTTGGAGCAGTAACCACACAAGACAAAGTAGAATCCGTTTTTTGCTGTAGGTAGCTTCTGATGACTTTTATAAGGAAACTTTTTCCAGTTCCAGCTTGTCCGCTTACATACATCCTGATTGGATGAAATGATGTGCATGAGCACTCTTTTTTTTCATGTAGAAATCCGTGATCAATTTTGTTTCTGATCTCTTCATAAATTTGTTGCTGCTCTTGATTCAGTTGTCTTTCCAAATTTTGTAAGTCTATAAATTCTTCTTGAGCTTGATTCATAGCTGTTTCCACTTCATTCATGGCTATTGATGCTTCATTTTCAACGATTGGTTGTCCTAGGGGATCTTGACTGAGTGTTCCTGAACTTTGGCTGTCCTGAGAACTGTCTCTAGCTATTTCTGCTGCAATTGTAGTTTCCTGTTCAATTTCTTCATTTAACATTTGCAGATAAGTTGTGAATGTTCTGCATTGTATGCTGTCTTTGCAAGCATTAAATGAATCTTCATAGCTTTGAAATTCTCCCAGTAGTTCATCCTCTGTACGCCATGGTTTAAACAGCTGTAAAAGAGCCAAGTAGTAAAATTCCTTTTTGTCAGTAGTGTCGCAACTCAGCTTCCGGTGATTTATCAAACTTCCTTTTGTTTGCTTCACCAAACATCCTTCCTCACCAATAACTTTATATTTTCCATTGTTGATGTCTTCTGCGGCTTTCCGTGAATAAATGTAGTTCTGCAGCACTTCATAGAGACACATGTTCTCCAGATGATGACTTCTCTTTGGGTAATATGTATCCAACATGTTTGATTTCAAAATATCTGTACTTTCTGGGTCATTCTCGGCCAAATATTCAATTTCTCCAACAAATTTCAGTACCCGATTTCTCATTGCTGCAAGGCCTAAACTTGCCCAAATTATTCTTCTTGATTTCGAGTAGAGACTTGCAGAAGATAACCTATCTGAACATTCGTAGGATCCAATTTCTCGATGCGATAACATCTTCAAACTGAAACTGTACAGCTTCTTACTGACAGTTTTCTCTTGAGAAATCTCTTCCCACATTTCCTTCAATTCTGTTTTTTCTGATTTCGTAATGTAAGACGTTACATATCGAGCAACAGCAATGGAATTGTCAGCTACATTCTGTATATCCATGTTAGCGTTCCACATGGATAAAATCACTGGGTTGTAGTCATTTATATTTTTTGATTCTTCTTTTCTTTTAAGGTTGTAGGTATTCTTAGGTGATTTTCTTGTGAAAGTATGTCTCACAGCTGACATAAAACTGTTAACTCTTTCTTTTGAAATAACAGGTCTAGGAAATCCAAATCGACATTTAGTGTAGTATTTATCTTTGCTCTTGTATTTCCGTCGACAGTATTTTCCACACCGATGACTTTGGAAACGTAAAACTTGCTCCTTTAACTTTTTCTCTTCTGTGCTTTTTGGTATAGCACATGTTGCATATTCTTCAATGTAAGATAACACTGCTTCATCAGTATCTGTTCCAAACTTTGGGGCATCCTTGATCCACAACAGCATATGAATATGAGGAGCACCTCTTGCCTGGTACTCTTTTCTCCAAAAGAAATCCACTACTTCTCCTAGAGGTGGATTTTTTTTATTGCAGATGAAGGACATCATAGCCTCAAATCTATGATTGAAATATCTGCAAACATTAACCGGATCCAATGAGCACAGTTCTCCTGCTGTTTTGAATTCGATGTTTTTAATGTTTGAATTTGCCTCTCGTAGAAAATCCAGTAAATCATCCCAAGCGTACTCAGCACAGCTTAGGGTAAGGAACCATGTTGGTGTTCCTAAATTCCGTAACATGCATTTTAATTCACCATGGCGTCGGTACCAATATTCATTTGTCCCACGCTGACAAGCCATCAGATTGATCAGTTGTGTTTCCAAATGATCATCTCGGTGCTGCACTTTCTCCATAAAATCCTTAGCAGACACATTTTGTAAATGTACTCCACTTTTTAAAATGTGATTTACTGCATAAGACAGTGCAGACAAGTCGCTTTCAAATAAAAGATGGAACAAATAAGGAATACTTTGTCGAAATCTGGGATCTTCAGCATATAGTCTTGTAGTCCGATATTCAGAAGCTGGAATCTGTTCCGGACGTTCATCGTATCGTCCTCCTTTTCCTTTAGGAAACAGCTGGGGAAAACATCGAGCTTCCAAGCTCTCCTCCCATACACTCACGGGAGTTCCTTTTGCTTTCTTCATCTGAAATAGATCAATATTGTCTCCCATAACTTCTTTTGAATGAAGAGGATGTATGCTAAAATGTTCATAAATTTCTTCTTCCTTTGACTTGTCCACTTTTTCAATTTGTCCAGTTGGTGTTTCTGTGTCTTCTTGTAAATCTTCTTCTTCTTCTTCTTCTATATAAATTGATTCATACCATTTGTTATTCCTTTTCAAATACAAATTTGCTCTTTGTACTTTCCGTACATCTACCAGCTCCTGCCAAATCTTCTTATTCTTTGTAGGTACACCATTAACCAGAATAATTAATGGTTCAGTTTCCAAAGTATCCGCATCAATAGTTTCCATATTTTTTTTCAAATCCAAGGGCAAATACACCACTCTACCTTTTAAACCTCTCAGTAAATCTGAAGGAGGTAATTTACCAGTTTTGGGCTCCATACGTACTATGGTCTGGAACGGATGAACACATTGAATGAGTATAGACTCATATGTATTTAATTCAGAAAGTTCAGCAGGAATAGCATCCAATTCTAAATTATTATGTACAGCTCTGGTCGGCATTCTATTTTCCTCTAACTTGTTGTAACAGTATTTACAAATACGCTGAACTTCACCCAATTCAAAACAATTTTCAAGAAATATATAGGTGGCAAAATCCTTCCACTTATAATTATCTTCATTTTCACTCTTTCTGTAGAGATCAACATACCTGGTTTGTTTTCTATAATGAGTTCTGCGGCAACAAATACAAGTTATATTTGGTCTTTCATTAGAGATTATTGCAAATTTTGTTATGTGATCATTAAATGTCTTACTTACAGAGGGTTCTACATTTTCTTCCACTTCTTCCTCATTTACTGTGTCCTTCTCTGCACTGTTTTGTTCAGGACCAAAGTAACAAAACTGAATTTCATCAACAACCTTCTCTACATCTGATACCGTTCCACGGAACAGAGCCCTATTCAATTCATCTAACTTTATTGCTGGACTTTTAGCAAAATACAACCGTCTCACAAACTTTCTCATTTCAGTATGATGAACAGCCAGCATCCTAAAATGATGGAAAACACTATTACACACTTTTCTAGATAGACAAGCCAGAGAATGACCCTGCAAACCAGTATTCTCTCTCACTCTGCATGGATCTAGACTTTGAAGCACCTTAATCTTCTGTTTCACACTTTTTTTGCTATATTCTCTTAGAAACTCACGAAATTTATCAATAGATTCCTGACGCACAGTGCAAATACTACTACAATTCCAAGTGTACACTGGGGCTTTAGGACGTCTCCCCATAGCCTCATCCGCCATCACTTGTACCTCATCTCTTGGAACCATTATCTCCTTCTCCATTATGCAACCATTTTTCACTTCAAAAGCACGACCTCTGGTGTCAACTGCATGCAGCAAACTATTACTTTGAAAATAACTCTCTTCATTAAAAAAAGGTTCACTACTTGAACTATGCATCCATTTTCCTAAAAACACTTTACAAAAGTTTGTTCTGTTCACTACTCTTTTCCTTTTGCTATGTGATTTCAGTACATTAACCATTTTGTCTAATGTACGCATCCTATTCAAAATTAAAATGAATAGTTTCCTTTTTAATTCTAATGCCTTAGCTGCAATGGCTTCAATTTCTTTTTTTCTCTTAAAAAACTTTGACTTTTGCTTATATTTCTTCACATCCTTTATCAAATTGGACATAACTCTCCTCTGAAACATTTTTCTACGTATCTCTTTAAACGCTGTTTTTCTGTTTAAGTTTATCTTTTTAGTTGCAGAAGGTATATTTGCATTAACTAAATTCTCAATTTTTTCCTGTCCTTTTCGATTCAAATCATTCTTTCCAGTACAGACATTTTGTACATTTTTCCTTTTTTTGAATATGTTCCTTAGAAAATCTTTTTTTTGCTTACCAGAAGATTTTTTCTTCTTCCCAACATGAGCATCTTCAACTAACTTAGGTCCTCATGTTGTCTCCAAATATAGGTTTTTTTTCTGCTCTTTTTTTACTCTGGATTTTGTAGGCATCTTAAATTTTGTTCACTGCTCTTCAGCAATACCTGAAAAAAACTAAAAAAAAATTCCTTTATTTTATTTAAATATATTACTACATTTGTTTTCACATTAGTCACAAAACGAAATTTCTTTGCCAATTTGAAAGCACACTTACTGCTCTTTTTTTTGGCAAGTGATAAACACTTTTACAGACTGACACATTATGAATCCACTTTTCAGATTTTTTACAAAGCACATGTCCAAACTGCTTTTTCAGACCAGCATCATTTGTAACCTGGGTGTCTGCCTACACTCCAGCAAGGGCAACCAGCCTTAGTGATGCTGAATGTATTTGCATTACTGACTGAAACCTCAAACCCCACTCGCTTGTGAATACTGTGCATGATTCCACATGGTAAGCAGCTACCTGTGTGCTAAGAGTCAGCTTCTGCACCAAAAAAAGGCTCCCCCTTTCCATCTAATGCAACTGTGAAATCACCAGAGCAATACGCAATAAATCTCTGCCTGTAATTCCTATTTGGACACAGAGTCATGTTTTCACATTAGTCACAAAACGAAATTTCTTTGCCAATTTGAAAGCACACTTACTGCTCTTTTTTTTGGCAAGTAATAAACACTTTTACAGACTGACACATTATGAATCCACTTTTCAGATTTTTTACAAAGCACATGTCCAAACTGCTTTTTCAGACCAGCATCATTTGTAACCTGGGTGTCTGCCTACACTCCAGCAAGGGCAACCAGCCTTAGTGATGCTGAATGTATTTGCATTACTGACTGAAACCTCAAACCCCACTCGCTTGTGAATACTGTGCATGATTCCACATAGTAAGCAGCTACCTGTGTGCTAAGAGTCTGCTTCTGCACCAAAAAATGTCTCCCCCTTTCCATCTAATGCAACTGTGAAATCACCAGAGCAATACGCAATAAATCTCTGCCTGTAATTCCTATTTGCACACAGAGTCATGTTTTCACATTAGTCACAAAACGAAATTTCTTTGCCAATTTGAAAGCACACTTACTGCTCTTTTTTTTGGCAAGTGATAAACACTTTTACAGACTGACACATTATGAATCCACTTTTCAGATTTTTTACAAAGCACATGTCCAAACTGCTTTTTCAGACCAGCATCATTTGTAACCTGGGTGTCTGCCTACACTCCAGCAAGGGCAACCAGCCTTAGTGATGCTGAATGTATTTGCATTACTGACTGAAACCTCAAACCCCACTCGCTTGTGAATACTGTGCATGATTCCACATAGTAAGCAGCTACCTGTGTGCTAAGAGTCTGCTTCTGCACCAAAAAATGTCTCCCCCTTTCCATCTAATGCAACTGTGAAATCACCAGAGCAATACGCAATAAATCTCTGCCTGTAATTCCTATTTGCACACAGAGTCATGTTTTCACATTAGTCACAAAACGAAATTTCTTTGCCAATTTGAAAGCACACTTACTGCTCTTTTTTTTGGCAAGTGATAAACACTTTTACAGACTGACACATTATGAATCCACTTTTCAGATTTTTTACAAAGCACATGTCCAAACTGCTTTTTCAGACCAGCATCATTTGTAACCTGGGTGTCTGCCTACACTCCAGCAAGGGCAACCAGCCTTAGTGATGCTGAATGTATTTGCATTACTGACTGAAACCTCAAACCCCACTCGCTTGTGAATACTGTGAATGATTCCACATAGTAAGCAGCTACCTGTGTGCTAAGAGTCTGCTTCTGCACCAAAAAATGTCTCCCCCTTTCCATCTAATGCAACTGTGAAATCACCAGAGAAATACGCAATAAATCTCTGCCTGTAATTCCTATTTGCACACAGAGTCATGTTTTCACATTAGTCACAAAACGAAATTTCTTTGCCAATTTGAAAGCACACTTACTGCTCTTTTTTTTGGCAAGTGATAAACACTTTTACAGACTGACACATTATGAATCCACTTTTCAGATTTTTTACAAAGCACATGTCCAAACTGCTTTTTCAGACCAGCATCATTTGTAACCTGGGTGTCTGCCTACACTCCAGCAAGGGCAACCAGCCTTAGTGATGCTGAATGTATTTGCATTACTGACTGAAACCTCAAACCCCACTCGCTTGTGAATACTGTGCATGATTCCACATAGTAAGCAGCTACCTGTGTGCTAAGAGTCTGCTTCTGCACCAAAAAATGTCTCCCCCTTTCCATCTAATGCAACTGTGAAATCACCAGAGAAATACGCAATAAATCTCTGCCTGTAATTCCTATTTGCACACAGAGTCATGTTTTCACATTAGTCACAAAACAAAATTTCTTTGCCAATTTGAAAGCACACTTACTGCTCTTTTTTTTGGCAAGTGATAAACACTTTTACAGACTGACACATTATGAATCCACTTTTCAGATTTTTTACAAAGCACATGTCCAAACTGCTTTTTCAGACCAGCATCATTTGTAACCTGGGTGTCTGCCTACACTCCAGCAAGGGCAACCAGCCTTAGTGATGCTGAATGTATTTGCATTACTGACTGAAACCTCAAACCCCACTCGCTTGTGAATACTGTGCATGATTCCACATGGTAAGCAGCTACCTGTGTGCTAAGAGTCTGCTTCTGCACCAAAAAATGTCTCCCCCTTTCCATATAATGCAACTGTGAAATCACCAGAGCAATACGCAATAAATCTCTGCCTGTAATTCCTATTTGCACACAGAGTCATGTTTTCACATTAGTCACAAAACGAAATTTCTTTGCCAATTTGAAAGCACACTTACTGCTCTTTTTTTTGGCAAGTAATAAACACTTTTACAGACTGACACATTATGAATCCACTTTTCAGATTTTTTACAAAGCACATGTCCAAACTGCTTTTTCAGACCAGCATCATTTGTAACCTGGGTGTCTGCCTACACTCCAGCAAGGGCAACCAGCCTTAGTGATGCTGAATGTATTTGCATTACTGACTGAAACCTCAAACCCCACTCGCTTGTGAATACTGTGCATGATTCCACATGGTAAGCAGCTACCTGTGTGCTAAGAGTCTGCTTCTGCACCAAAAAAAGGCTCCCCCTTTCCTTCTAATGCAACTGTGAAATCACCAGAGCAATACGCAATAAATCTATGCCTGTAATTCCTATTTGCACACAGAGTCATGTTTTCACATTAGTCACAAAACGAAATTTCTTTGCCAATTTGAAAGCACACTTACTGCTCTTTTTTTTGGCAAGTGATAAACACTTTTACAGACTGACACATTATGAATCCACTTTTCAGATTTTTTACAAAGCACATGTCCAAACTGCTTTTTCAGACCAGCATCATTTGTAACCTGGGTGTCTGCCTACACTCCAGCAAGGGCAACCAGCCTTAGTGATGCTGAATGTATTTGCATTACTGACTGAAACCTCAAACCCCACTCGCTTGTGAATACTGTGCATGATTCCACATGGTAAGCAGCTACCTGTGTGCTAAGAGTCTGCTTCTGCACCAAAAAATGTCTCCCCCTTTCCATCTAATGCAACTGTGAAATCACCAGAGCAATACGCAATAAATCTCTGCCTGTAATTCCTATTTGCACACAGAGTCATGTTTTCACATTAGTCACAAAACGAAATTTCTTTGCCAATTTGAAAGCACACTTACTGCTCTTTTTTTTGGCAAGTGATAAACACTTTTACAGACTGACACATTATGAATCCACTTTTCAGATTTTTTACAAAGCACATGTCCAAACTGCTTTTTCAGACCAGCATCATTTGTAACCTGGGTGTCTGCCTACACTCCAGCAAGGGCAACCAGCCTTAGTGATGCTGAATGTATTTGCATTACTGAGTCCAACCTCAAACCCTTAAACTATTCTTTTATTATACCAGTACACCTTAATTTATTGTGAAAACATAGGGGCATATGCATCAACATTAGCATTTGCGATTCCTTATTAGCGAAAAATAAGGAATCGCTAATAAGGAATAGCAAAAGGCTATGCATGTAGGAATCGCTATTAAAATAGCGATTCCTTAACATTCCTTATTACCGAATCGGTAATACCGAATCGGTAATAAGGAATACCTACCCATTCATTCCTATGGGCTTGGAGGCCCATAGGAATGAATGTAAAGCCATTCTGTATTAGCGATTCGGTATTACCGAATCGCTAATAGCTGGAGCACTTTCAAGGGTGCCAGGGTGTCAAAAGGACACCCTGTTGCACCCCTGAAAATGATATGTGCACATATGTTGCACACACACATGCTCTAAGGGCATGTGTGTGCGCAACATGACACTTTGAAAAATGCACAAAAGTGCATTTTTCAAAGTTTTTGCAAATTACCATGCAGTTCATCTTCATGGTAATTTGCTCCCCTTATTAGCGAAATCGCTAATTTTTTAACTTTGATGCATTGCATTTAAGGAATCTCACTTTGGGATTCCTTAAATGCAAGAGCTATTTAAGGAATCGGTATTTAAGGAATCCCTATTTAAAGAATCGCTATTTAAGGATTCCTTAAATACCGATTTCTGCTTTTGGGTTGATGCATTGGGATTGGGTATTTTCTACTTAATACCGGGAGCTAATAAGGAATCGGTATTTTACCGACTGGATTTTGGCTTGATGCATAAGGGTGATAGTCCATATTATTTTACATGTTCCTCACATTTAAATTTCTCCCAAAACAGAAAATAATAAACACAACTTCTACAAAAAGAATTGCATTTCTATTATTCATTTCTTAATTTACCATATACATCCCCTCTCAGACTCTAAACTCACCTTTAAAATTAGTTAGTTGTGAAAGAAATGTGGCACTCAAACAGCAGATTATCAGAGCCAGGATCTCTGTTCTCTACACCTCTCTCCTCTCAGCAGAACCAGATAATGGCAAACTTTCCCTCTCTTTTTCCACACATATACATGTTAGTTTCAAATCTCACTGCTTGCCCCTTTTTTTCAAATGTAATCACACATTTCTATTGGTTGAAAACCAACCCTTTTCCAAAAGTACCCTTCCCCCAACTTGACTTCTGCCTAGTACCCTTCCCCCAACTTGACTTCTGCCTGCTACCATAGCAACAGCTCATGGAACACTGCTGTGTGGAGTCAGGTCAGAAGTTCGCCAAACAATGTTTCAATTCCACAGAGCAAGAGTGCTTGACTTTTCAAACCTAACAGCAAATCCATAGTACTGTTCTTTGGTAACACATTTTTCTGTACCAATACAAAACATGCTTCTATTAATTTACACATACAGCCTAGTTTTTATTCTAGAATGGTATGAAACAGCCAATCAGTTCTTTTTTTTATGAAAAAAAGATGTATGCCTCCATTTCCAAACTGTCTTTCTTTTCATATTGCCATTCTAATGAATTACACCTCCTGAGTGCATCCAGTTCTCCTTTGAAGATGTTCACAGTGTGGATTGTAGGGCACAGCTATGTCTTCTGGAGTGAAAAGTTTGCAGAGAAAACAGGTATGGTGAGAGACCTTGCTGTGCCAAATGTAGACATTAAATGGATTGGTCAGAGAGGGTTAAAGTGGCACCAATTGATGCCATTGGTGAAATCCTTCATGCACATCCAACACCCTGACCTCATAATAGTGCACTGTGGTGGCAATGACCTAGGCACTTTGACTGGGGTAGGTCTGGAAATGCTTATGAAGGACACCTTTGCACAACTGTTTTCACTTTTCCCTAAAACTGCCTTTGTGTTTTCTAACATATGCCAAAGGCAAAAATGGAACTGGTCCAATCATTTCTGTCCGCAGATTGACAAAGCAAGAAAGCACGTCAACAAATCTGTTTCTGCTTTCCTCCGTGACTATGGTATGGGTTCCATTTACCACAACAACTTGCGTTATGACAAGCAAGACATTTATAGAGGAGATGGTGTGCACTTCAATGATGAAGGGAACATAGTCTTCCTCTTGAACCTTAGACTCTGCATCGGTACTTACTTGTAGGTACCACAAAAAAATCACTTCATAAACACAACGGCTCTTTTTAGAGCCCCCTAATATCTAAACACTTAAATCTGCATTTAATTTCATTTTTTTTTTTTTTTTTACCGTACGCGTACGGTAAGCTTACCGTACGCGTACCCCGCGATTTTTTTTAAAATCAATAAATGTTTTCTTTGTACTTTTCTGTCCTTCTTTGACCCCCTTACAAATGTTAGGGGGTCTGTAACTCTCCTCCTTGCCCCCTTTTCTTGTTATCACTCCTTTTTTTTCTGAGTGAAACACACGAAATGGCGGCCGCCGCTTCCTGGTTTTGACCGATTCGAATGTTTACTAAGATCTAAGAGCCAATCAGAATCGCGCTCGCGCACGCCACCGTACGCGTACGGTAAGCGTACCGTAAGCACACCGTAAGCTGGCTCAGATATATATATTGATTTAAAGGCTATTTTCTCAGAATCTACTGAACAGATTTACACCAAACCTACACAAGGCACTTCCTTGACCTGAGGACTACCTCTCTGCCAAATTTCTAGTAATTCTGTTCAGCCGTTCGGGCTGTAGCTGTGTCTAAAGGTCCTATGGAAAAATGCATGGGAAAAACGCGTTTTGGGACCCCCCTTTTATCTCAGCCCCTGCTTGACGAATCCCCCCGAGACTTTCAGGGAAGGAGCGGAGCGTAGCGCCCCACCTATTTTGAAAAATTCGCGAGGATTCGTCGACCGGCGCCAAAGTTATTCAAAATAGAATGTTGCGGATTTCCTATGGAAACGTGGTCCTAACTATAACTACCTACTGGCGACCGCCAGTAGGTAATATATATATATATATATATATATATATATATATATATATCAAGCTCCAAGGTTGCCACACAGATTAGGAAGCACTCGACAGCTACGAAGGTTCAACCTTTAAACCTTTAATGAAAGGTACGGGCGGCATACAGCAAGCTGGAAACATTGTAACAATAAGTTCGTCATGCCTGACGCGTTTCGAATAACTTCTTCTTCAGAGGCTTTGGACGACAAAATGGCAAACAGGCACTCCCCCGCATCTTAAATGCTCGATACCACGCCCTGGATGGGCCGCCCAAATGGGACAGTGTCCTATTGCATTCTGGGAGTTGGAGTGCCACACTTTACAATCCATGGATGGATACATTTTCTTACTGCCAATGAGGACTCTGGATGAGCCCCCGCTTGTGTCACCGTCCTCAATCCTGACGTAGATGCCCACTGCAGGGTAGGTAAATACCGTTCCCGTGGCCCCCAATGATCAAGGGGTGGTGCATTCCCTACGGCTGAGGCTGCCGCAATTACATCAAGCTCCAAGGTTGCCACACAGATTAGGAAGCACTCGACAGCTACGAAGGTTCAACCTTTAAACCTTTAATGAAAGGTACGGGCGGCATACAGCAAGCTGGAAACATTGTAACAATAAGTTCGTCATGCCTGACGCGTTTCGAATAACTTCTTCTTCAGAGGCTTTGGACGACAAAATGGCAAACAGGCACTCCCCCGCATCTTAAATGCTCGATACCACGCCCTGGATGGGCCGCCCAAATGGGACAGTGTCCTATTGCATTCTGGGAGTTGGAGTGCCACACTTTACAATCCATGGATGGATACATTTTCTTACTGCCAATGAGGACTCTGGATGAGCCCCCGCTTGTGTCACCGTCCTCAATCCTGACGTAGATGCCCACTGCAGGGTAGGTAAATACCGTTCCCGTGGCCCCCAATGATCAAGGGGTGGTGCATTCCCTACGGCTGAGGCTGCCGCAATTACATCAAGCTCCAAGGTTGCCACACAGATTAGGAAGCACTCGACAGCTACGAAGGTTCAACCTTTAAACCTTTAATGAAAGGTACGGGCGGCATACAGCAAGCTGGAAACATTGTAACAATAAGTTCGTCATGCCTGACGCGTTTCGAATAACTTCTTCTTCAGAGGCTTTGGACGACAAAATGGCAAACAGGCACTCCCCCGCATCTTAAATGCTCGATACCACGCCCTGGATGGGCCGCCCAAATGGGACAGTGTCCTATTGCATTCTGGGAGTTGGAGTGCCACACTTTACAATCCATGGATGGATACATTTTCTTACTGCCAATGAGGACTCTGGATGAGCCCCCGCTTGTGTCACCGTCCTCAATCCTGACGTAGATGCCCACTGCAGGGTAGGTAAATACCGTTCCCGTGGCCCCCAATGATCAAGGGGTGGTGCATTCCCTACGGCTGAGGCTGCCGCAATTACATCAAGCTCCAAGGTTGCCACACAGATTAGGAAGCACTCGACAGCTACGAAGGTTTAACCTTTAAACCTTTAATGAAAGGTACGGGCGGCATACAGCAAGCTGGAAACATTGTAACAATAAGTTCGTCATGCCTGACGCGTTTCGAATAACTTCTTCTTCAGAGGCTTTGGACGACAAAATGGCAAACAGGCACTCCCCCGCATCTTAAATGCTCGATACCACGCCCTGGATGGGCCGCCCAAATGGGACAGTGTCCTATTGCATTCTGGGAGTTGGAGTGCCACACTTTACAATCCATGGATGGATACATTTTCTTACTGCCAATGAGGACTCTGGATGAGCCCCCGCTTGTGTCACCGTCCTCAATCCTGACGTAGATGCCCACTGCAGGGTAGGTAAATACCGTTCCCGTGGCCCCCAATGATCAAGGGGTGGTGCATTCCCTACGGCTGAGGCTGCCGCAATTACATCAAGCTCCAAGGTTGCCACACAGTTGAGGACGGTGACACAAGCGGGGGCTCATCCAGAGTCCTCATTGGCAGTAAGAAATTGTATCCATCCATGGATTGTAAAGTGTGGCACTCCAACTCCCAGAATGCAATAGGACACTGTCCCATTTGGGCGGCCCATCCAGGGCGTGGTATCGAGCATTTAAGATGCGGGGGAGTGCCTGTTTGCCATTTTGTCGTCCAAAGCCTCTGAAGAAGAAGTTATTCGAAACGCGTCAGGCATGACGAACTTATTGTTACAATGTTTCCAGCTTGCTGTATGCCGCCCGTACCTTTCATTAAAGGTTTAAAGGTTGAACCTTCGTAGCTGTCGAGTGCTTCCTAATCTGTGTGGCAACCTTGGAGCTTGATGTAATTGCGGCAGCCTCAGCCGTAGGGAATGCACCACCCCTTGATCATTGGGGGCCACGGGAACGGTATTTACCTACCCTGCAGTGGGCATCTACGTCAGGATTGAGGACGGTGACACAAGCGGGGGCTCATCCAGAGTCCTCATTGGCAGTAAGAAAATGTATCCATCCATGGATTGTAAAGTGTGGCACTCCAACTCCCAGAATGCAATAGGACACTGTCCCATTTGGGCGGCCCATCCAGGGCGTGGTATCGAGCATTTAAGATGCGGGGGAGTGCCTGTTTGCCATTTTGTCGTCCAAAGCCTCTGAAGAAGAAGTTATTCGAAACGCGTCAGGCATGACGAACTTATTGTTACAATGTTTCCAGCTTGCTGTATGCCGCCCGTACCTTTCATTAAAGGTTTAAAGGTTGAACCTTCGTAGCTGTCGAGTGCTTCCTAATCTGTGTGGCAACCTTGGAGCTTGATGTAATTGCGGCAGCCTCAGCCGTAGGGAATGCACCACCCCTTGATCATTGGGGGCCACGGGAACGGTATTTACCTACCCTGCAGTGGGCATCTACGTCAGGATTGAGGACGGTGACACAAGCGGGGGCTCATCCAGAGTCCTCATTGGCAGTAAGAAAATGTATCCATCCATGGATTGTAAAGTGTGGCACTCCAACTCCCAGAATGCAATAGGACACTGTCCCATTTGGGCGGCCCATCCAGGGCGTGGTATCGAGCATTTAAGATGCGGGGGAGTGCCTGTTTGCCATTTTGTCGTCCAAAGCCTCTGAAGAAGAAGTTATTCGAAACGCGTCAGGCATGACGAACTTATTGTTACAATGTTTCCAGCTTGCTGTATGCCGCCCGTACCTTTCATTAAAGGTTTAAAGGTTGAACCTTCGTAGCTGTCGAGTGCTTCCTAATCTGTGTGGCAACCTTGGAGCTTGATGTAATTGCGGCAGCCTCAGCCGTAGGGAATGCACCACCCCTTTATCATTGGGGGCCACGGGAACGGTATTTACCTACCCTGCAGTGGGCATCTACGTCAGGATTGAGGACGGTGACACAAGCGGGGGCTCATCCAGAGTCCTCATTGGCAGTAAGAAAATGTATCCATCCATGGATTGTAAAGTGTGGCACTCCAACTCCCAGAATGCAATAGGACACTGTCCCATTTGGGCGGCCCATCCAGGGCGTGGTATCGAGCATTTAAGATGCGGGGGAGTGCCTGTTTGCCATTTTGTCGTCCAAAGCCTCTGAAGAAGAAGTTATTCGAAACGCGTCAGGCATGACGAACTTATTGTTACAATGTTTCCAGCTTGCTGTATGCCGCCCGTACCTTTCATTAAAGGTTTAAAGGTTGAACCTTCGTAGCTGTTGAGTGCTTCCTAATCTGTGTGGCAACCTTGGAGCTTGATGTAATTGCGGCAGCCTCAGCCGTAGGGAATGCACCACCCCTTGATCATTGGGGGCCACGGGAACGGTATTTACCTACCCTGCAGTGGGCATCTACGTCAGGATTGAGGACGGTGACACAAGCGGGGGCTCATCCAGAGTCCTCATTGGCAGTAAGAAAATGTATCCATCCATGGATTGTAAAGTGTGGCACTCCAACTCCCAGAATGCAATAGGACACTGTCCCATTTGGGCGGCCCATCCAGGGCGTGGTATCGAGCATTTAAGATGCGGGGGAGTGCCTGTTTGCCATTTTGTCGTCCAAAGCCTCTGAAGAAGAAGTTATTCGAAACGCGTCAGGCATGACGAACTTATTGTTACAATGTTTCCAGCTTGCTGTATGCCGCCCGTACCTTTCATTAAAGGTTTAAAGGTTGAACCTTCGTAGCTGTCGAGTGCTTCCTAATCTGTGTGGCAACCTTGGAGCTTGATGTAATTGCGGCAGCCTCAGCCGTAGGGAATGCACCACCCCTTGATCATTGGGGGCCACGGGAACGGTATTTACCTACCCTGCAGTGGGCATCTACGTCAGGATTGAGGACGGTGACACAAGCGGGGGCTCATCCAGAGTCCTCATTGGCAGTAAGAAAATGTATCCATCCATGGATTGTAAAGTGTGGCACTCCAACTCCCAGAATGCAATAGGACACTGTCCCATTTGGGCGGCCCATCCAGGGCGTGGTATCGAGCATTTAAGATGCGGGGGAGTGCCTGTTTGCCATTTTGTCGTCCAAAGCCTCTGAAGAAGAAGTTATTCGAAACGTGTCAGGCATGACGAACTTATTGTTACAATGTTTCCAGCTTGCTGTATGCCGCCCGTACCTTTCATTAAAGGTTTAAAGGTTGAACCTTCGTAGCTGTCGAGTGCTTCCTAATCTGTGTGGCAACCTTGGAGCTTGATGTAATTGCGGCAGCCTCAGCCGTAGGGAATGCACCACCCCTTGATCATTGGGGGCCACGGGAACGGTATTTACCTACCCTGCAGTGGGCATCTACGTCAGGATTGAGGACGGTGACACAAGCGGGGGCTCATCCAGAGTCCTCATTGGCAGTAAGAAAATGTATCCATCCATGGATTGTAAAGTGTGGCACTCCAACTCCCAGAATGCAATAGGACACTGTCCCATTTGGGCGGCCCATCCAGGGCGTGGTATCGAGCATTTAAGATGCGGGGGAGTGCCTGTTTGCCATTTTGTCGTCCAAAGCCTCTGAAGAAGAAGTTATTCGAAACGCGTCAGGCATGACGAACTTATTGTTACAATGTTTCCAGCTTGCTGTATGCCGCCCGTACCTTTCATTAAAGGTTTAAAGGTTGAACCTTCGTAGCTGTCGAGTGCTTCCTAATCTGTGTGGCAACCTTGGAGCTTGATGTAATTGCGGCAGCCTCAGCCGTAGGGAATGCACCACCCCTTGATCATTGGGGGCCACGGGAACGGTATTTACCTACCCTGCAGTGGGCATCTACGTCAGGATTGAGGACGGTGACACAAGCGGGGGCTCATCCAGAGTCCTCATTGGCAGTAAGAAAATGTATCCATCCATGGATTGTAAAGTGTGGCACTCCAACTCCCAGAATGCAATAGGACACTGTCCCATTTGGGCGGCCCATCCAGGGCGTGGTATCGAGCATTTAAGATGCGGGGGAGTGCCTGTTTGCCATTTTGTCGTCCAAAGCCTCTGAAGAAGAAGTTATTCGAAACGCGTCAGGCATGACGAACTTATTGTTACAATGTTTCCAGCTTGCTGTATGCCGCCCGTACCTTTCATTAAAGGTTTAAAGGTTGAACCTTTGTAGATGTCGAGTGCTTCCTAATCTGTGTGGCAACCTTGGAGCTTGATGTAATTGCGGCAGCCTCAGCCGTAGGGAATGCACCACCCCTTGATCATTGGGGGCCACGGGAACGGTATTTACCTACCCTGCAGTGGGCATCTACGTCAGGATTGAGGACGGTGACACAAGCGGGGGCTCATCCAGAGTCCTCATTGGCAGTAAGAAAATGTATCCATCCATGGATTGTAAAGTGTGGCACTCCAACTCCCAGAATGCAATAGGACACTGTCCCATTTGGGCGGCCCATCCAGGGCGTGGTATCGAGCATTTAAGATGCGGGGGAGTGCCTGTTTGCCATTTTGTCGTCCAAAGCCTCTGAAGAAGAAGTTATTCGAAACGCGTCAGGCATGACGAACTTATTGTTACAATGTTTCCAGCTTGCTGTATGCCGCCCGTACCTTTCATTAAAGGTTTAAAGGTTGAACCTTCGTAGCTGTCGAGTGCTTCCTAATCTGTGTGGCAACCTTGGAGCTTGATGTAATTGCGGCAGCCTCAGCCGTAGGGAATGCACCACCCCTTGATCATTGGGGGCCACGGGAACGGTATTTACCTACCCTGCAGTGGGTATCTACGTCAGGATTGAGGACGGTGACACAAGCGGGGGCTCATCCAGAGTCCTCATTGGCAGTAAGAAAATGTATCCATCCATGGATTGTAAAGTGTGGCACTCCAACTCCCAGAATGCAATAGGACACTGTCCCATTTTGGCGGCCCATCCAGGGCGTGGTATCGAGCATTTAAGATGCGGGGGAGTGCCTGTTTGCCATTTTGTCGTCCAAAGCCTCTGAAGAAGAAGTTATTCGAAACGCGTCAGGCATGACGAACTTATTGTTACAATGTTTCCAGCTTGCTGTATGCCGCCCGTACCTTTCATTAAAGGTTTAAAGGTTGAACCTTCGTAGCTGTCGAGTGCTTCCTAATCTGTGTGGCAACCTTGGAGCTTGATATATATATATATATACATAGGGGATCAGGAGGGCCCTCTTCCCAAGCCCATTTAGGGCAATGGGAACCCCATCCCAGGGGCTGGGTATATTTAAGAGAAGGGGCTATGTGGCTCCCAACCCAATTTACTTAATATGGGGAGGGGATGGGCGTCCCCCACTCCCAGAGCAGTGTTTGACCTCAGGGGCCCCATCCCCCTGTGCCCAATGTATTTATTAAGTGGAGTGGGGTTGCGAGGTCGCACCTTCACAAGCCTTAAAAAGGCCATGAAAACCCCATCCCTCATGGCTGTCACTTCAATCCAAAGGGAGGGGGGCCTCCCTGAGCCTTTAATGGCCCCAGGAACCCTATGCCCTGGAGCCAGCTCACTTACTGTTCATCGGGGAGCCCACACTAGGAACACAATAGTTTCCTTGGCCACACGGGAGCAGGCCGGGAAAAGTGTTTGCTACAACCTGCCCAGAGCATTTTCGAAATCTCCCGTAAAACAGGAGCAAACACTAAGTGGGATATTTACTAAGATTTTGTGCCACGTTTGTGGCACAAAAGTGATGCAAATCAGAGAAAATGTAGTTTTTTCCAAGTTACTTTCCAGCACTAAGCTAGTTTAGTAATGGAAATAACGGAAAAGTAACATGAAGCAGAGCATAGCATTACTTTGCGCCATGGGGGCTTACCAAGGGTGGAGCATGGGCATTCCCATGCAAGAACCCAAGGTTTCTCATTTACTAAGTAAAGTAGATTGGGTTTAGAGTGAAAAACTGTGCCCTTTTCAAGGAGGTGCAAGGAAAGAGAAATGCTTTAATTTCTTCTTCCTTTTCTGACTTTGCATTTGTGTTGCACTGTGCAGTACGCATGGAAAGAGGGAAAAGGTTTGGAGTGCGTCTCAGTATAGTATTTTGTACTGTGAGGGTACAAACCCTATGCTAGACTCACAGAGACACAATTGAAGCATGGAGATAAGATGTCTCTGTGGCGCACAGCAGCTGATTTCACTAGTAAGAGGGGAGGAGAGTGCCTAAGACGCTCTCTTCCTCTCTCCTTTTCACGTAGCACAGCATTTGCGGCTGCTGCAGTGTGCTAGATGAAAAGTAGGTAAATCTCCACCTAAGTCTTCTCCCAGTGGGTGGGAGATTTAAATTGGCTCCCGCCGGGTGGGAGCAGCAAACGTATTGGGAGCAATGCTGGCTCCCGCAGAAAGCAGGGAGCCAGCTGCAGCCCCGGGGGCCCAGGGGCTAACCCTGTGGCCAACAATGTTGTGTTTCATGATCACCCAGCTCTAAATATTAGAGGCCCTGAAAAATGTAGTGGCTGGATCCAAAATAATTTTGGGGGGTTGTGGGCCCCCTCCAGTTTAAAAAAAACCATGGCCCCATGGGAAGGGGTGCAGGGAGCCTGGGAAGACTCAGGAGGGGGCTGCTCCCTCCCTTTTGTAAGTCTATTTGGCCCCAGGGATGGGTTCATTAACAGACCATACAGGTGCAGCAACTAAAACCTGCAAAGCTCAAAGAAACAATGCAGGTACCTGTAGGAGTTCTTCCATCAAAGGTAAGACGTGGATAGATGGATATAGGAAATGCGCAGACTGATGCCTCTGAACATGGGATTGAAGCGGTCCTTTCCCAGACCTATGATGATGGCCATGACCTGCCTGTTGCTTTCATTAGCAGGAGGTTACTCCCCAGAGAGCAGCTTTGGAGTGCCATTGAGAGGGAAGCCTTTGCTGTGGTTTGGTCACTGAAGAAGAGACCATACCTGTCTGGTGCTCATTTACGTGTCCAAACCAACCACAGGCCTCTCAGATGGCTAATGCACATGAAAGGTGAAAACCCCAAACTGTTGAGGTACTCCATCTTCATACAGGGTACGCACTTTGCAGTGAAGCGCAGACCTGGAACTGACCATGCCAATGCAGACGGCCTTTTAAAGGCTTTTCCACTTAGATGATGAAGACTCTCTTAGTACAGGCTAGTCTCATTCTCCTTCATTTGTGGGAGGATTGTGCATGAAAGCACCCCTTTTTGACATGGTCACCCTCATATTTTGCCTGGTATGTGATGCAAGTTTGACAGCAGAACACTAGGTTCATGCTATCAAGGTTCCCAGTGCCAGATCTCTTTCCCTAAAACTATACAAAATCACCTCCAATTGGCAATATCTTTTGCATCCCCTGTAAGTCCCTAATAAATGGTACCCCTGGAACCTAGGGCGAGGAGGTTAAAGAGGTTCATTTAGGGCTGCAGCATGTATTGTGCCACCTTAAAGGACCCCTCAGCACCAACATGCAAACTGCCATTGCAGGCTTCCTGCCATGGTGCAGAGAACGCCACATCCAGTATAGGTAAATCACCCCTACAGCAGGCCATACATCCCTAAGGCCCGAAGCACTATACTACATGTGTGGTCATAGCTGCAAGAGCACGTATGCCCCTGTGATGTCTAAGTTGATTTTTAGATGTTATAAGTGAAGAGGAAAACCATTTTGAGTTTGTGTGCTGCACAATGGAATTTATGAGTTCCCCAGCTACATGATGGCTTCACTGAAACTGGAGATGTTTGGTATCAAATATCTCATATTAATAAACCCACACTGAGTCCAGTGATGGATTTATTAATACATGCACTCTGAGGGCACCTTAGAGGGGCCCCCTGAAAACCCTAATGACAACCAGTGTGCTGGCTGATTGGTGTAGACCGCCCTGCCACCACAGACAGGTTTTTGCCCCCCTACTGGTGAAAACCTGTGCTCTCTAAGGGCAGAATCAATACCTGTTCCGGCTAGAGGGATTGCTACCTCCTGCAAGTAGGATGGCTGAGTGATCATCATATCAAGGCAGGAGGCTTCAAAGGCCTCTCCCACTTATAATATGTGATCCAAGGCTTTCCCAGACAGGGAAAATGCCACCTCCTGCCAAGGCCCATTTGTTCCTAAGTCCCCATACCCCCGCCCCAGAAATCGACCATAACTAACTGTATCCAACATATGAGTTTTCTCCCAGAAAGAAGCATTGCTGCGTAAAGATGCATTTAAATGAACTGTTTACTTCTCTATGAAAATTCACATTTAAAAAAAGTACATAACTGATAACGAAGTTGTTGGTATCAAAATCTATATGAAAAACCAATGTTATTTTTCTAAATTGGACCCGGATTTATTTGTGTTTGTCTCATTTATTGTCTCTGTGATTGCTTAGCACTACCCTCTGATATGCCTAAACTACTCACCCAAGCTACCACAAAAGAAGCATTTTCTGGGTTACCTAGATGCTTTACACAGTGTGACTCATTTGGGTGCACTATATAAAGGGCCAGCTTCGTACATGCTTCAAGATCCATACCCATCAGTAAGATCAGTCATTTGTTGCAGCAAGGAGTGTTGCGCCGGTAGGAGCTCTCCCACAATCACCGCAGTGGCCTTAACCTTGTCAGCTAGTTTTTGGTGGTCCACCCTGAAAAGGCCCAGCTTCGTCCCCACTATACCAATCTGATACAGAAGTGTTTTTCTGAAGTCAGCAATAACAGCTATTATGTTATCCAATTTGAGCTGCAGGACAGGTAACAGGACCTCCAGACTGGCCCCCTATATCTCCACTGATGAACCACTATTTTTTTTCTAGTTCTGCCCATTGTCTTTGTGCTACTGAACCTTAAACAGAACCCCAGTTAGTCAATTCACCCAGTAGATGATCTGCTCCAACCAGCAGTCCAGGTGGGGTCAGCACCCTTCAAAGTGACAGCCCAAATGTGCCAGAAGAGGTCTACTGTGTGTTGCCCACACAGGTCTCCTCTCCTCATCTGCTGAGTGCTGATCCCCACTCCGAGTGACCACTACCATGATGGCCCACTCCTCAGCACTGTCTAATCGCTGCCAGCAGGGAGAGCCCCAGTGGAGAAACACCTCTGCGGTTGTCTCAAAGCCACTACCAGGCTCTAGATTCCCTTCAACTCCCAGGCCTGATACAGAGCAAAGGCACAAGGGCCTTGGCCCAAGGTGACACCTCATATTCAAATGGCTCCTCCACTGAGCCCAAGATTAGCCCTAAGATGCTGCTGCAGTGGGGCACCTCAGAGGGAAGTCATCTGGTCTGGTGTTTACCACACTGCTCTCCATCTGGCTCTCATTGCAATAGTCAAAATGGCACTGACTCATGGCTCCCAACCCTGTCACCCAATCTTCAAGCATAGTAGCTACTGCGCCAGCCCAGGTCCTTAAGGTGGGGCCTAGGTGCCCATAGTTCATCCCACGGGCTACAGCTTCTCTCTGTTTCATTATGTTATACAGCACGCCCGGGTTTCAGGCATTGCGCTTTCCGGCCCAGGCTCTCCATAAGGGACCCGCACAACCGCAGGGTCACCTAGCAAGCTGCTGGTATTCCCCTGGCATGGGGCCAGGAGCACCACTGTTCCCCGTGACCCCTGTAGTGTCAGGATTGCACCCCAGTCGGCATGTCGGGAGTAAAGGGGTGAATGTTGTGGAAGGCCGGAGCAGAACGAGTGCTTCACATATCTGCCATTTTGCCTGTGAAGTCACGCCCCTAGCGTGTGCATTACCTTACTTGTCAGCTGCTTCTATTCATTCAGGGCTAAAGATGAATGATGTGCATAGAAGTCAGAGTTACAATCCACAAGCTTGACCTAATGAAGCCAGTAGATTAACAGCAATGTAGCCAGAATCATTTCTACCGTTCTATAAAAGGTAGAAGTTATTCTAGTTCAGAAACACTCAGCATGTGCTCTGACGTTTGTGGAACGTGGAGTTGAAAACCATAGAGCATGACAGTTGGATGCCCTGTAGCTCGTACGAACAGCAGATTCAACTTATGAGGGTAGGCAATGATAGAGACAGTGAGTTGCTGTCCGAATGGGCAATGTGCTAATAATAAGGCAGACTGTCTCTCTGGTAACATCCTTTCTACACAAATGTGCAAGCAGGCAAATCCAGGTGCCCTTGTGAATTTCTTTTCCACTTGCAGAAGTATAAATGCTGATTACATTTGTGTGGGTGAAAAACTGTTTTTTAATCGACTCTTAAGCATTTTTTTTTTAAACGTCAGAAATTTAATAGAAATAAATTCATAAGAATAATAAAAACTTTGTTGCGTTTGCCATTATATCCTTGAAAAAGGTAAAACAATGGGTTTACATGCTGTAGCCCCTCACATTTATTATTTTATACTTATATTTGCATCTTGCTGATTCCCACCGCTCAAGCTACATCCCCTTTCTACTGCATCACAGTGCAAGCTTCACCATGAAGCTTGCACAGTACTGTGATAGGTTGTGTGTGAAGCTTGTGTGGCAGCTGCAGCCGGAGAACCATGGTTTTTGAAAGAGCTCCTTTGTCTGTAGTATTCGTGCTGCAGTTGTACTACCAATGTCAGTGAAAGCCTCACAGCAATAGATAACTTGCACCGTCACACTGCACTGCTTATTAGGTATGGTAATATTATTTTACTTAACTAAATATAACTCATGCCTTTATTAAGCACTGCTTAAGACCTCACGTATTACAACACGGGAAACATCGGTTACATCGTGGTGTTTACACCGCAATACCTTTACAGCGGGGGTATTACAACGCAACTCATTACAATGACTTGCGCTGGATGGCGCTCTAACCTAAGGAATAGTATGATTTACTATTCCAACACCTTCCCTACTGTACGTAGACTGGAGTTGGAATAGTAAATCATACTATTCCTAAATCCAGCACCCTCCAGCGCAAGTCGTTGTAATGACTTGCGTTGTAATGACTGCGTTGTAAAGGACCCCACGATGTAACGTCGTATATTCATTACAACACTCATGACATATTCTACGATCATTGAAAACATCATATTACATCATTAATGACAACACTGTGCATAGCAGGGGCACAAGTTAAAGTTTCTTGAGCTAACATTATAGGAAGGAGAAAATATCAGTTAAAACTTTACATTTGAACTAACAAAACCACCAAAATTCACCAGTCATAATTATCTCAAGTAACTATAAATCGTGCCCTAAAGTTACTATAACTCACACCCTTGATGCGCACTGCAAATTAACGCAAATCTTACATTAGCCATGACATGTTGTGTGACATCATTGATAACATCACTGCAGCATCAGAAAGAACATTATTGACAACCACACTGTGCATGGTGGGAGCTTATGCCCTAAAGTAACTATAACTCAAGCTCACAGAAAGATGGCTTGGGCCACATGCTCCCTCCCATTAACAAGAACATGGCCCCAGGGATGGGGTACTTGGTGCCTTAAAATGACTCAGGGAGGGATTCTGCTAACCCTGGGCGGAAAACTACGCCACGCTCGCGGAGTGTGCGTAGCGAGCGCAACTACGCGCTAGGTGAATCGCACGTAGCACAGTGCAAAAACGCGTAGCGTAGTGGGAATTTTTTGCTCGCTCGTGGTCCTCAACGTCAAGTTGGCGACCACGAGCGAGCAAAATCAACATCCCGGCGAGACTTTTTCCTCGTTCGCGATCGGTAACATCAAGTTGCTGATAGCGAGCGTGGAAAACAAACCTCCCGGTGAGATTCTCAACCCGGGGCGGTCAGGTTTCTTATTGCGAGTTGTCGCGTATGCTCGCAACCGCTCGCGATGAGAAACTACCAGTCCGCGTTGAGAAAGCTGCCACTCGAGTACAAATCTACTCGAGTGGCAGAAACCGACCTCTTGCACTGTGCATGATGAGTTCGCAATGATTCCACAGTGCGGACAAGCATCCGGCACTGTTCAATCATTGCGAACAGCATTTCCCTACCGCACTACGCAGTTCGCGTAGCTACGCGTAGTGCGACGTAGTGAAAAGTGCACTTCGCGTAGCTACGCGTAGTGCGACTACGCGAACTATGCCCAGGGTTAGATACTGCACACCCACTCCCCAAAAATATTTGTTGCATCAACCCCCTACGCCCCGGCCTTCTCTGGGCTATCTGATCCATTTTTAAGTCAGATCTGCTGTACCGTTAAAAAAATGCTTTTCGAATCCATATGGCACCACTGCCTCAGACCTTTAGGTGTGATACATCAAAGGGGAACCTAGAAGAAACGGGTGTCCCAGAATGCAAAATCTCTATGCACTATCCATAGAATTTTTTATGACGCGATAACACAAAAAACAGCTAAATTGAACTGCACCAAATTTAGCAGGAAACTAGATCTTGGTCAAAAGGTCTGCAGTTTGTGATTTGGTGTAAATCTGCTCCATAGTTTTAAAGAAATTAATGCTCAGAAATATTTGTATATCTGGACAGTTGGTCTTGGGGGTGTCCACGAGAGTCCTGCGAGCACAACTTGAAGAAATAGAGCATTCTTTTTGGCTGAGGGTTTTTTTTCCCTCAGGCTATTTCGCTCCCACGGGAGTGAGGGATCCACAGGAGCAAGCTCTGTGATTGACTGGCTGCAACATGATCAAAAATATTGTTGTGGCCAGTACTACACCAGAGACTTAAATCCTTGTCCAAAAAATAGGTGAAAATACAACACAAGTGGGCAATATAGGGATAACCTCCTCTAACCTTTGTTAAGGACACCTAGAGGGACCCTGCTGGAGCCAAAATTACCAATAAAATTGGGGGTTTTGCATCAATCCTGCAGTACTCCAACTGGATTGCAGTAAAAAAATATTATGGCTGGCATTAATATTTGTTAGTAAAATGACCCGCGGGGATGGCCTTGGTCCAGGGGTTAATTAAAATGTATATTGGAGAGGGGTGGAGAAGGGGCACCCCTTCCAGAACAGATTACTGCTCCAAGGACCCGACATCCTTGTGAAATGGGAGGGGGACTGCGGGCCCTTCCCTCCCAAGCCAATATGGCACAGGGACCCCATTTCCCAGGGTTTGGCATAATATTGAATGGGGAGGAGGGTGCGCTGCCCCCTCAGTGAATCAATTACATCCCAAAGCCCCCATCCTTGGCACCTAGTATGACTATTGAAGGGGAAGGGGCGAATGCCCCCCCTCCATGAACCTTCGCAAGACCCCCATCCCCAGAGGCTGAATTTATTTTAAAAGGTAGAGGACCACACGCTCCCTCCCCATGCTGATATCAGCCAGGGGATCACCATCACACAGGGTTCAATACTGTACAGTGTAAAGAGTGGCCACCCCCTGGACACTGAGGTTCCCTGTCTGGGAGATTGCAGGCATAACCTGCACACACTCTCCAGGACAAGGAGCTCAACTTTGTTTCCCCCCCGGCGGGAGCTGTAAGAAATACTGACACGGCCCGGGTGGCTTAAAAGAGAAGATGCTGGCTCTTGCAAGAACCCAGCATAGTGCGAGCTGGATAGTTGGCTGTGGCCGCAGGAACCTTGGCACTTACCCTGCAGCCCACAACAGGGCCAGCAATGTGGGTTCCCTGTGTGGGCATCAGGCACTCAGTAGATTTTTTTATAAAGGGCTGGCCACCATCAGGGGAGTCTGCTGGCGCCGAGGTAGCTCAGGAGTCCCACCACAACCCTCAAAGGTTGAGCTGTAGTTGCTCCAGGTAGGCACTGGGGCACTTACTCCAGAAAAACATGCAGGCTATCGCCTATCCCCACTATTGGTCAATAGGGGGAGCCACTGGGCTCACAGGAGCACTGTGGTTCCCCAGCAACCCCCAAACCAAATTTATATGTGGTTGCCCTATGTGGGCACCAGGACAAGCACAACATTTTTTATTTTTTAAAGTGAATGATAAAAAGCCGGCAGGCGCCGGTCGTTTTTTATTCACTGCTCTTTGAAGGAGCGCCCCATAATGTCCTGTGAGGGCAATTTACATTTTTTTTTTTTAGCTAAGTGATGTCCCTATAAGGAGCAGGGGCTCCACCAAGCATTTTTAATTAATGTTGTGGGGAGATGCAGGGAGTGCATCAGCCCCCCAACACATTAAAAACACATTAAAACACATTAAAAATAACAGTCCTTAAATCAATGACACCAGCAGAATAGCTTGGGCCCTATGCTCTTCAGCAAAGAGTGCAAGGCCCTCTTGTGCTTGTTTTATAATTGTATTTTGTGGCATGAACATTTTTTTTTGAGTCTTTCTTTTAACAATTTCAGCCCACAAAATGCAATAATAAAAACTGTTTGAAAAGAAAGACTCACATTCATGTTGGTTTTATTTGTTTTATTTAGAACTGTATTAAACATTTTTATAAATATCACTGTTATTAAATATTGCATTGTGTAAATTACTCATTTATAAATTATACATTTAATAACAAATAATAGTGATTTTTTGACAGAAATGATAGATCTGCTGTACATATATTAATATGCTCTCTGCTTGATTAAGCCAATAGCCCCACTTTAATATTTTGGTGTGGCGACTCTTTGACACAGTTGTGACTCTTTGACAAAATCAGTAAGTATGCTTGAGTGCGGCCAGGACCTGCGAGACCAACAGTGCGCTGTGCATGAGAGAAGGCTATATGCTGTGGTCGGTAGGGCACTAACCCGGGCGGAGACCTCAGCCCTACCAGCGGAGTGTGGAGATTTGCCTTCTCTGCGTTCCGCGGGGGAACGCGGAGAAGGCAAATCTCTGCACACTCTGCAGAGGAGCGGAGTTGGCCAGCCCCTACCTCCACCCTCACTATTAACAAATAAATTAACATTAATTAAAAATACATTTAAAACCACTCACTTCTGTAATGCTGCGTCCCCGGGCTGCAGTCTTCCTCACCCTATCAATAATCCTTGCGAGAAATGCGCATGCGTTGGCGCGCACGCATACGCAATTTTCACCAGGATTACCAATACTGTGAGGAAGAGAAGGATTTCAGCCCAGTTACGCCGCAGTACAGAGGTACGTGGTTTTAAATGTATTTTTTATTAATGTTTACTTACTTGTTAATAGTGGGGGTGGAGGCGGGTGGTGTAGCGGAGCTCCAAAGAGTTGAACGAAGTTTGTTTGTGACTCCATGGACCTCCGCATAGCCCAGCTACGCCCACTATGCCCAGCGTTATAGGGCACTAGTAGGGCACTAGCAGACGGTATGGCACAGGGTCTGGACTTGGGCCAGCCCTTGTGGCCAACCCCACTCTGCGCATGGCTGAAGGCTAGGCATGTGTGGGGTTTGTTTATGAATTCCAAAAAGTGTTTCTTTACCTTAAAAATACCTAGAATTTACTGAAAAAACAAAGGTTAAAGTGACATTATAGTCAGGAATTGTAATTATATCTTACTTTACATTTATAAAAACCTTGAAAAATTCATGGAAAGAAGTAACGTTATGGTAAGGTGAATATGTCATTGACAACTTAACATTTCAAACTGAAACAAAAACACTGAAATTCACCAGATCCAGTTATCTTAAATAACTATAACTCATGACCTAAAGTAACTATAACTTTCACCCTCGCCATGCACTGATTGTGAACTAACATATTACAACATTCATGACATGGTCAGTGACTTCATTGATAGCATTACTAAACTGACATAATTGACTTCAACATTGTACATGACCTAGGTTCAAGTTGTACTTACTTTAGGACATGAGTTCCTGAGCTATAATTGCTTTGAATAACTATATCTGGTAAATTCCAGTGTTTTTTTGTTTAAACCGTTACGTTAACACTGAAATGTTCACCGAAATCTAACATTACTTTAATCTTTGTTTTTTTCAGTGAATTTCTAAGGTTTTTTATAAATGTAATTAAGATAAAATGACAATTTCTAAATATATAGTCACTAATTTAACCATATATCTCTATCTATCTATCTATCTATCTATCTATCTATCTATCTATCTATCTATCTATCTATCTATCTATCTATCTATCTATCTATCTATCTATCTATCTATCTATCTATCTATCTATCTATCTATCTATCTATCTATCTATCTATCTATATATATATATGTATATATATATATACACTGAAAAAACCATAGGTTTCAGGTGTGTTATAGTTAGCAGGACATTTCACTCGTACAAAACCATTGAAATTCCTCCGTCATAGTTAGTTCTACTAACTATAACTCGCGCGCCCACAATCCACTGCTGATGATGTCACATATTACATCATTCATGACATGGTCAGTGACATCACTAATGACATCACTGATGACATCTCAAATGACATCACTGATGACATCACTGATGACATCATCTAGTGAATGTAGTTTGGTTCGATATTTAAATATATATTATATATTTTGCAATCTGTATTTAATACTGACTGGATGTATAAGTGTCTGGATGGAGGATTTAGTAGCACTGTGATTGACTGTGTAAGTGACTCATTTAAAGTGTCTCACTAAATATATGGGATAGTGATTAAACTGTGTGAATATCTGTTTCACTTCATCTCTTGTTGCGTACACTACTGCATAGGTTGGTTACTAGCTATGTAAAGTCTATATTAGTATTAATTATTTAAGTGAGTATTTGTATAGGATAGTGAATGTGTGTGTGGTTGGATGGGAGGTGTGTGACTGTCCAAAGATGTATAAATAGTTGATTTAGTAGGTATATGAGTTAAGACTGCACGTGGAAACACTTGTTTGGGTGAGTGAATCTCTTTATGGGTGTGGTGATGAGTAAATATATTTCTCAATGATACATGTCTAACAAAGTAGAAATATAAAAGGCAGTTTATGTGACAGTTGTTGCTTATAAATAACTATACTTAACACTCAGTGATAGTATGAGTGACTGTATCGAAAACTGTATACTTGTAATAGTGATTTTATAACACACTAAGTATGAGTTACTATCTATATTAATACATGAAGTGGTGTTTGTATAAGTGTGTAGCTTAGTAAATGTAAGTATGATCAATTGCTTGCACAAGTGAGTAGGATGACTGCATAAGTGAATAGGATGTGTGCTGGTGAGTAATGTTGATGTAGGTGTATAAGTATATTTAATAATGTTCTATTTGTCTTTGTAAGCATGTATGAGTGAATCTATAGGTAAGTGTTTAGATGTGTGTGTAGATGTAGGAATCACTGTGTGGGTTTTTAGAAGCTTATATTGGTGTGTCAATGGTTTCAAACATGGCACTCCATATTTTATAATGAGTGTTGAAAGGTTATACTAGTGTATGATGAGGTGTATCAGATTGTCACATGGATGATATCATCAGTGATGTCATTTGAGATGTCATCAGTGATGTCATCAGTGATATCACTGACCATGTCATGAATGATGTAATATGTGACATCATCAGCAGTGGATTGCGGGCGTGCAAGTTATAGTCAGTAGAACCAACTATAACAGAGGAATTTCAATGGTTTTGTACGAGTGAAATGTCCTGCTAACTATAACACCCCTGAAACCTTTGGTTTTTTCAGTGAATTTCTAAGGTTTTTTAAATGCTAATTCCCAACTATAACATGTCTGAAACCTATGGTTTTTTCAGTGAATTTCAAAGGTTTTGTAAATGACAATTTTTAAATGTATTGTTATATTTATTTTTTTGATACTGATTTACTACATTTTTTTAAACTATTTATTTTTAGATATTTTTTATTTAAATTACATTATAATTACATTATACATTACATTACAAAATATACTTTCTCAGAATGAATTACTTTAGTTTAAATACTTTGCAAATAGGCAATAGACTTTTAAGTACCGTATTTACAGTTGTTGCAATGCGCAACACAATTTCAGACACAATACAACATTGAGCTCAATGTGAATTTCCAGTTAAATGGAATTAGTTACTTTATGGATTACTTTACTAACCACAGGACTGGATCCTAGATTCAATCAATCAATCAATAAGCTTTATTATCGGTTAAAAACCATAAAAGCAATACAAACAAGAGAATACAGAGTTTCCGGAGCACACCAGATAAGAATTCATAAATAAATAAAACACACGTAATATAATTAAAATGGTTAAAAACCAAATTGCCCAATGGGCTAAAAAACATGGGCTACACGGGAAGATCTATCCAGAAAGGATAGGCCTATGGAGTCACAGATACAACAGGTAAGTGCAGATTAATTTTAGCACGTCGAGCATTCCACATAGCCCATAGAAATCTCGAGATCGCAAAGACAATTAGGGGGGTGGTGTCATATTTAAATAATCTAAAAGCCTCCCTATAGTCTCTGAGGCCCAACACTTTACAAAGAGGGATAATCCACTTAGCTCTGCTCCTAGAATAATACGGGCAAAAAAGCAATACATGTAGATCCGTTTCATCACACCTTTCACAACCAACACAAAGACTAGAGACCACAGGGATGACAGACCAATTGGTAATCACTGCCCGAAAGGGGAGTGTCCCGTGTCTCAGTTGGACATACAACTTCTTAGCCAATGCAAGTTGGATGTCGTCCAGACATTTCTCAAAGTGATAAAGATCCTTGGCCTCCAAGAACCTTTCAGAGAGCGTGCCCAATGATGGATTACTAAGAGCAAGTTCCAAACTGTGATTATTGAGTAGGGTGGCCAACTCTCTCTTAGAGAGGGAGTGGCATGTCAAATCAGGGGCATCCCATAAGTCAACCCTGCCCAAGGTTTTACATGTATTTTTGACAAACTGTAGCCAAGGAATTTTCCCAACCCCCCTGAGAGACAAAAGGTCCCTTAGGTCATCTCTATAGCTTAGCAGCTCTGGTGTAGACCAGAGCCGCCTCCAATATAACACTGGCCGATTCGAGATGACCGCCTGTATGGGGGGTAAACCCAGATCAAGGCGAAGAGGAAGCAATGGTGTACTCTGAGGTAAGCCCAACAAACGTCTGATAAGGTATTCTCAGTAATTGTCAGGGGAGTAGCAGGCGAATGTCCCCATAACTCCGCCCCGTAGAGCGCCCCTCCTCTCGCCTGGGTCTTATAAATTTCTAGGGGCGGACCCACTGATTTAAAAGGGGACCCAGTATGAGCTTTAAGAATGCCACCAGAAGATTGGGCCAGCCTCAAATTTGCTTTGGCTACCTGGGGCCCCCACCCCATCCTGTCACTCAAGGTAACACCTAGGTAATCAAAATTAGAAACCCTTTCTAGCGCCATACCGTCCAGGTATGGATGTGAACAGGTGGAGATTTTGGCGTTAAAAACCATAAATTTGGTTTTAGCCAAATTAATCTCCAGGTTCCTTGACTTGCAAAAAAGACAAAAAGACTCCAGTGTTCGCTGCAAACCCATAGAGGTTTTTGATAATAATAGGGTGTCATCAGCGAACATCAGGGCTGGGATCTTCCGGGCAGCCAGGCTGGGGGAATCCAGATCCCTGGCCCCCGAAAGATGGTCAATTAATCCGTTGAGGAACAGGGAGAAGAGAGTGGGAGCCAACACACACCCCTGTCTCACTCCCCGTTCGACCGGAAAGGGGGCCGAGAGCTCCCCAGAGTGCCCATACCTTACCCTCGCATAGGTACCTTTGTGGAGCCGTTTGAATAGGTTGCATAAGTATGTGGGAGCCCCCATCTCCCTCAAAATGGCCCAAAGCTTATCCCTCTGCACCAAGTCAAAAGCAGATCTAAGGTCAACAAAGATCAGATACAGGCTACCGGCCCCCAGTGTAACCGTTTTCCAAAAGATCAACTGGAATCTAAACAGTTGATCAATGGTGGAGACCTTGCAGCGAAACCCCGCTTGAAGGGAGGTTAGAATTTGGTGGTCATCGATCCAACTCTGTAGCCTTGTTAGGAGAATGTGAGAAAACAATTTCTGCAACACATCAATCAGGCTAATGGGTCGATAATTGGCCGGATCGAGGGGGGAGGCCTTTTTGTGAATGGGAATAATCTCGGCCCCCAGCCAAGTTCCAGGAATTTCCATGCCATTCAAAATTGCATTAAAGAATAGCCAGATATAGGGGACCCAAACTTCCTGCTCACCCAAAAATAAATCACCAGGTATTCTATCCAGCCCTGGAGCTTTCCCTGGAGCCAAATTTTTAAGGGCCGCTTTAATTTCTTGAATAGATATAGGTGGGCACTCATCCACAGCCGAGGATGTTAGAGGTGACGGGCTCCCAAGTAGAGAGGCTGAATGCACCTCTAGGTCGGCTTTCGTAAGAGAATATAAAGGCTTAAAATGAGCTAGCCAAACCTCTTCACTCAAGTTTGGTGAGAAAGCGGGTGGACCCTCTAGTGAACCTGATCTGACCAAGTTCCAAAACTCAGAATAATCACGCCTATCTAGAGCATCTTTTATATTTGCCCATTTAAACTCTTCCCACTCAGTCTTAGCTGACACTATCAAAGCTTTGTAGGCAGTTCTAGCCACTATTACACTCGAAACAGAGCCGGTTTTAACCACTCTGACGAGCTCTCTTTTGGCCAGTCTACAAGCTTTATTAAACCAAGGGCCCTCTTTATTTGTTTGTGGCCTGTTGGTTGCAGAGGTGTAGAAGTATTCTGCCAGATTACTGGTTATGCTGGAGTGGATATGTTCCAAATCCTGGAAGAAGGATATGTCATAATTCCCAGTAAAGAGATCAAAGGCCTCCCCCAATTTGGGGACTACACAAGAATAAAGCTCAGCCACCTTACCAGGATTTGCCACAAACCTCGCCCATCTAATACGTCTGCCACCAGCCACAGAGACCAGATTCGTAGCAGCAGGGGTGTCCAGCTTCTCCCTGCCGAAGGAATGGCCGAGTTTGTGTTTGATTTCAAGAGAAAGGAGGTTGTGGTCGCTATCAACCCTCTGTATGACCCGGAAAGCCCTTATTTGGGACCAGAGTTCGACATTGACTAATATATAGTCAATAATAGAGCTCTTCCCAATTCGGTTAAATGTATAGTGCCCAGGAACGTCAGGGGGAATTCTACCATTGCAGGCCCTAAGAGAATGGGCTGCCAAAAGCTTATTTAGCTGCAATGTTAATGGGGTTAAGCTCCTGAATGGGTACGCCTGACACTCCTGAATCTGCCAGGTGGAGTCTTTGTCCAGGGAGGCTGAGGGAATTCCTGCCAAAGGTTCAAAGTGGCAATTAAAATCGCCCCCTATGATTCTGTGAGAAGTTAGTGGCTGCTAGGAGTTCATCAAGGGTTTCTAGCATGGATAACCCCAGCTCGATAGGGGGAAGGCGTAAATATAGATTGGCGATCAGCATCGTAGAGCCGTCCATAAATTTAAGGCTAACAGAAAGAAAATCTAGAGAATGAGAATCAACGACTTTCGCCAAACACCCCAGAGACGAGGATACCCAGATACACAAGCCCCCAGACGGTCTACCACGTGGGCCCTGAACTGCTGGTAAAGAAAAGGTTGCAAAACCAACCCTATTGGAGGGGTGGATCATCCAGGTTTCTTGAAACAGGCATAGATCATATTGGTCCACCAGTTCCCCCCAATCAGGATCAGCTAGTTTTTTTGACAGGCCTGTGACATTCCAAGAGCCCACTAAGGGGCCTAAAGAAGCCGTGGCTTGAGGACTAGGGGGGAGGGAAAGGGGCATAGGGATTGGCGGTAGCTCACTAGAAAGGGCAGGAGAGAGTCCCTCCAGGGTTGAGCTAGAAGATGAAAATGCGTTGGTAGTAGGGGAGGATACAAGTCCCATACCTAGTTCAGGGTCCACCAAGGCCTCCTCGGTGCCCCCCAAGGCTGAAAAGACAGGTGAGTTACGCCTAGGGGATTGCGGAAGTCAATCTACACAGCTTAAACGGGTAAAACGATTGGCCAGAGGAACATGAAAATCGCTCACCCAGGTATCCTTATGGTGATGGTTTGGTCTAGAGCCCCCAGATGTAATGTCCCTGATATAAAAATAGCCCAGGGGTAATGGCATAATCACACCCTTGTTGCCTAAGTCACCCCAATCAAGGATATGCTTAACCACTCCAGGATCCCTGAAGTTGACGATCACGCATTCCCCTCCAATATCTTTCGCTCTAGTTCCCACCCAGGTGACTCTTCTAACTGTAAGAATTTTACCTTGGCATGTTCTCCTTAATGGTCTATGGCGGTTTAACCAGTGAATTGTTTTATTTTTTAGCTCAGTGTGAGATTCACTGCGGTCTCCCATCAGCAGGGGGACGCCAGTTAATACCACCACATAGGGGGAAGCCTCAGGGGGCAACTGTGGGTATAATGTTGGTCGAGATACACCATCATCTAAAGGAATGGTGTGCGTTCTTAAGGGTACCCGGCCCCCTGCCCTCAGCAAATTGCTGTCGGAGTTGCATGATGGGAGGGGGACCAGAGTAGGTAGAGCAACATTTTCCACAGTTCCCTTAGAGCTGGTATCAGGACCAAAATTTAAAGTGTTAGGTGGGCAACCCGGGTAAGACGTTGCGCATCAAACTCGAAGTATGGTTAACAATGCTTAGACCTTGGTCATAACTAGGATTGAAAGCCTGATGATCAGGGTTACCAGCTACCAATGGTTGATGAGCCATTTTACCTGGTGGTGGCACACTATCACCCCCCTTACACTTGGTATTAATCAAAGAGATAACTTTGTCGATTCTGCTAAATAAAGTTTTAAACTGTGAGTTGACAAGCTGTTCAATGTGAGTTTGTAGATCAATAAAAAGATGAGAAACCCAGATTGGGGGAGCTAGTGGTGAGAAGGGGGTATCTAAATTTGTCTGGGAGGTGCCCAAAAGTGGAAGAGAGGCCTTAGTAGGATTTATTTTAGCTTTTGATTTCTTATTTCTAGGGCAGGGCTTAGGGCCCTTAGTAGGCACTTTACTCAGTTTAGGACCAATTTCACTGGTCAGGGTGGTGCAGTCTGGCGTAGTTTGTGCAGGAGCTTGACCAAGCTGAGCACATGGTAACGCTACAAAGGAGGGGGCTACCAACGAATCAGATGAATTACATGTAACTAGAGAGTCATTTCCAGAAAGCACTTCTGATGGAATAACTGGGGTGATGGAAAGGCGTCTTTCGGTGTTCTCAATGGCTGTTGCCACTACCCCAATAGTCTTTTGCAGCATTTTATCTATGGCTGGGAGGCTTGGTAGTTGTGTAGGTAGGGCTGGATATTGTCTAGTGCATGGTCGTGAAATTGAAGGATATGATTTACCCATGACGTATCAACTTACAACTTACAATAAAAAAAAAAGTTAAACATTTGCAAAAATAGGTTAAAATAAGATAGACAAGGTCTGTATAGCCCAGAGATCACAATGAGCAAGAAAACTGACCCAGACTTAGAACTCAGTAGCAGGGAAATACTAGTGCAGTTCTCCAAACCCTGCTCTAGAATAACATTGCATATAATAGCAGTGCAGTGAAATAGTTAGGACAATACCAGGGCAAGGTCCCAAATATAAGATGCAACCATCAAGGGGGAGTGCCCAACCCGGCCTCCTTCGGCCTACGACGGCCTAAGACGGTCCCGCCCTTGTCCCGGGCTTCTCCCGGTGCGTCCCGCGCGCGTCCCGCGGGACGAGGATCCACTCGAGGCTTTAGCGCCTCCTGGCGCGTGAAAGCAGCGTCAGCGGCGACCTCCGGGAGAGCGGGCTGCTGGGGATTGTAGGCGATGTCACACGCTGCAGCGGAGGAAAGCCCGGCTGGGGGGAAAGCCACAGAAGGGACGGCGTAGCCAAGCCTGGCCAGGATCCAAGTATTGCACAGGTAAGAGTTCCACAGAGAGCCTCGGCCCCACTCGAGGCTTTAGCGCCTCCTGGCGTGTGAAAGCAGTGTCAGTGGCGACCTCCGGGAGAGCGGGGCTGCTGGGGATTGTAGGCGATGTCACACGCCGCAGCGGAGGGAAGCCCGGCTGGGGGGAAAGCCACAGAAGGGACGGCGTAGCCAAGCCCGGCCAGGATCCAAGGATTGCACAGGTAAGAGTTCCACAGAGAGCCTCGGCCCCACTCGAGGCTTTAGCGCCTCCTGGCGTGTGAAAGCAGCATCAGTGGCGACCTCCGGGAGAGCGGGCTGCTGGGGATTGTAGGCGATGTCACACGCCGCAGCGGAGGGAAGCCCGGCTGGGGGGAAAGCCACAGAAGGGACGGCGTAGCCAAGCCCGGCCAGGATCCAAGGATTGCACAGGTAAGAGTTCCTAGATTCAGTCCTGGGACATTGCCTGTAAACAGTTGAGTAAAAGCGTTTTGGTTACACTAGTGATTTTTAAGGAATATTATTTTATTTTAAACGTTGACACTTAGAAACTTTTTCACATAGAATCACCAATGTTATCCTATGGGAGGAAATTCACTTACAGGTAAGTAGTGTTATCGTTACTTTTTCTTACTCAGTGGTGGATCCTGGATCCAGAACTGGTGCATCTCCTGTAAACAGTTGAAAGAATGCGTTTAAGTCATACAGGCTATTTTTTAGGAATATTTTTAGTTTGTGAAAATAGACACTTAGAAACTTTTCAGGTGAAAACCAGGCAATGGATTCCTATGGAAGGAAATACAAGTTACTGGTAAGTACGGTTAGAATTACTTTTCAGGATCAGTGCTGGGCTAAAAGATGCAGCATTGGGTTCTCTCCTGATAACAGGTGAGTTAATCGGAATTCGATGTTCGGATGATTTTAGGTGAATATTTAAAAATTCCAAAACTCCACACTTAGAACAATTTTCCAAGTGAAACCAGTCAATGTTAGCCTATGGAAGGAAATTCAAGTTACTGGTAAGTATGGTTAGAATTACTTTTCAGGATCAGTACTGGGCTCAAAGATGCAGCACTGAGGTCTCTCCTGATAACAGGTGAGTAAATCGGAATTCGTAGTACATCCAGTAAGCGCCACAGAGCTGCGTAGCAGAGAGATGTAAAAAGGGGCATGGCCTGCACCACCTCTCTGCAACGCAGTGCAGTGGCGCTTCCTGGAAGCACCTGGTGGGCTACTTGGCCCCCATGGTCCCTCAGGTTTGAAGTGGAATTTTTTCCCAAACTTAAAACGCGCTACAGGGCGTGTTTGCACACATCACGTCAGTCCCCGTCCCCTCCCTTCACCACTGTGTAAACGTGCCCTGTCACCGTTCTAAGTTGAGAGATTAAGTCCCCTTCAATCCTAAGGGTCCCTAGGGTCAAACTAACCCACTAGATATCTCCAGTAAGCGCCACAGAGCTGCGTTGCCAAGAGGTGTAAAAAGGGGCGTGGCCTCTGAACACCTGTCTGCAACGCAGCTCCCTGGCGCATACTGGAGATACCTGTTGGACTATTTGGCCCTCAGGGACCCTCAGTATTGAAAGAGAATTAATTCCCCAACTTAAAACGCGCCACGGGGCGCGTTTGCACAGTGGTGAAGGAAGGGGGCGTGGCCTGAGGTGATATGTCTGCAAACACACCCTGTGGCGCGTTTTAAGTTAGAGAATTAATTCCTCCTCAATCCTGTGGGTCCCTGGGGGCCAACTAGCCCACCAGGTACCTCCAGTATGCGCCAGGAGGCTGCGCTGCAGAGAGGTGTTTAGAGGCCACGCCCCTTTTTACAACACTCTGCAACGCAGCTCCGTGGCGCTTACTGGAGGTACCTGGTGGGCTAGTTGGCCCCCAGGGACCCTCAGTATTGACAAGGAATTAATTCCCCAACTTAAACCGTGCCACAGGGCGTGTTTGCACACATGTGAACTCAGGCCCCGCCCCCTTCCTTCACCACTGTGCAAACGCACCCGTGGTGCGTTTTAAGTTGGGGGATTAACTCCCCTTGAATACTGAGGGTCCCTGGGGTGTAACTAGCCCACCAGCTACCTCCAGTAAGCTCCACAGAGCTGCGTTGCAGAGAGGTGTAAAAAGGGGCGTGGCCTAAGAACACCTCTCTGCAATGGAGCTCCCTGGCACATACTGGAGGTACCTGGTGGGCTGGTTGGCCCCCAGGGACCCTCAGTATTTAAGGGGAATTTGTTCCCCCTCTCCAAACGCGCCAGGGGGTGCGTTTGCAGAGTGGTGCAATGAGGGGGCGTGGCCTCCATCCGCGATCCCGTTTTTTGTAATTATTTTTTTCTAGAAGGGGGGCTGTGTAGCCCCCCTTCTTTTTCTAATTTTTTGGCCCTGGGGACCCCATCCCTCAGGGCCTGCCTCCATTTTTTTTAAAAATAATTAATCATTGGGAAGGGGCTGCGTGGCCCCCCTCCTGAGGCCATAATCTGCACCGGGGACCCCATCCCCCGGGGCATGGGCCTTTTAAAATAATACAATTTTGGTGGGGGGCTACCTTGCCCCCCTCCTGTGGCCACTTATGGCCTCGGGGACCCCATCCCCTGGGGACGGCCCTTTTTTATTTAAAAAATAAAAAATCATTTTGGGGAGGGGGCTGCGTGGCCCACCTCCCTGGCCACTAATAGCCCCTGGGACCCCATCCCCTGGGTCTGGCCCACTCCATTGGGGACCATAGGGGGGTCCCCAATCCCCCCACTGTCCCAGCCGGCTCCCCGCATCCTGCGGGAGCCGGCATTGCTTTTCCACATGGGGAGCAGCTAACATTCTGCTCCCCATGTGGAAAAGCAATCTGCTTTGCTATTTGGAAGAGAGAGCAGGTTTCCTGCTCTCTCTTCCAAATAACAAAGCAGTTTGTAACGACAGGGTGGGAGCTGCGAGGCTCCCACCCTTTCATTGCAAACGGCAGTGTCCCAGGGGTGGGCAGCCCGGGACACTGCAGGAGCCGGCCCTCGGGGTGGAGGTCCCCAGGGCCATCAAAGACTCCAGGAGGGGGCTGTGCGGCCCCCCTCCCACCTGTTTCAAAGCCCCAGGGGTGGTGGTCCCTGGGGCTGGGGGGTCTGTCACGGACCCCCCAATTTACATATTTAGAGGAGATGGCGGTCACCGGGGTGTGTGGAGGGCTTGAGCCCCCCACACAGGGTATATTTTTTAGAAATAAAGCCCCGGGGGTGGTGGTCCCCGGGGTCACAGGGGGGCCGTGAGCTCCCCGCCATTCATTTTTTTAAGCCCCGGGGTGGCGGTCCCCGGGGCTGGGGGGGCCTGAGAGCCCCCCAACGAATATTAAGAAGCCCCGGGGGTGGCGGTCCCTGGGGCTGGGGGCCCTGAGAGCCCCCCACACAATTGAAATAGGCCCCGGGGGGTGGCAGTCCCCAGGGCTGGGGGGCCCCTCTGGGCCCCCCTTTACATAACTATTGCCTCCAGGATTTGGCCCCCCGGGGGCCAATTACCAAAGAAGCTTCAGATGTCAACAGTGATGTCATGAGTGATGTCACTGACCATGTCATGAGTGATGTAATATGTGACGTCATCAGCAGTGCATCGCGGGCGCGTGAGTTATAGTTAGCTGAACTAACTAGAACGAGTGAAAAGTCCAGATAACTATAACACCCCTGAAACCTATGGATTTTTAGTGAATTTTTAAGGTTTTTTAAATGCTAATTCCTAACTATAACATGCCTGAAACCTATGGTTTTTTCAGTGAATTTCAAAGGTTTTTTAAATGCTAATTATGCCTACAGAGATAGGACATGTGAAGAAAGAAGAAAAAACGCACAGAAAGAAAAAAAAGAAATGCAGAAAGAAGCAACAGAAGTCCTCAAAGACGAAGAAAAGTGCAGGAAGAAGGATAACGTGCAGAAAGAACAAACAGAAGAGCAGAAAGAAGCCTTGTTGCAAAATCATCCTGTACCCTCAACGTTTTCAGACGGATACTGGTGGTAACTGAGTCTGACTAACCAGTCCTAGAGCCAGTGCTATGTTAAAAGACACTCAGAATACAGTGAAAACACCTACATACACTAGGGAACACTATGCGTTGGGGTCCCCCTGTGATTAGCATGACCTCCTCTGTAAGCCCCTAGTATATAATAGGGCAGGGGATTAAAACTACCTCTTAAAACGCGCCACAGGGCGTGTTGGCACACGTCACCTCAGGCCCCGTCCCCTCCCTTCCCCACTGTGTAAACACGCCCTGTGGCCATTTTAAGTTGGGAGATTAAGTCCCCTTGAATCCTGAGGGTCCCTAGGGTCCAACTAGACCACTAGGTACCTCCAGTAAGCGCCACAGAGCTGCGTTGCAGAGAGATGTAAAAAGGGGCTCGGCCTAGACCACTTCTCTGCAACGCAGCGCAGTGGCGCTTACTGGAAGCACCTGGTGGGCTAGTTGGCCCCCAGGGTCCCTCAGGATTGAAGGGGAATTATTTCCCCAACTTAAAACGTGCCACAGGGCATGTTTGCACACGTTAACTCAGGCCCGTCCCTTCCCTTCACCACTGTGTAAACACGCCCTGTGTCCGTTTTTAGTTGGGAGATTAAGTTCATTTGCATGCTGAGGGTCCCTAGGGTCCAACTAGCCCACTAGGTACCTCCAGTAAGCGCCACAGAGCTGCCTTGAAGAGACGTGTAAAAAGTGGGACGGCCAAGACAACCTCTCTGCAACGCAGCTCAGTGGCGCTTACTGGAAGCACCTGGTGGGCTAGTTAGCCCCCAGGGGCCCTAAGGATTGAAGGGGAATTATTTCCCCAACTTAAAATGCGCCATAGGGCGTGTTTGTACAAGTCACCTCAGGCCCCGTCCCCTCCCTTCCCCAATGTGTAAACACGCCCTGTGGCCGTTTTAAGTTGGGAGATTAAGTCCCCTTGAATCCTGAGGGTCCCTTGGGGCAAAATAGCCCACTAGGTACGTCCAGTAAGCGCCATTGCAGAGAGGTGTAAAAAGGGGCACGGCCTGCACCACCTCTCTGCAACGCAGAGCAGTGGCGCTTACTGGAAGCACCTGGTGGGCTTGTTGGCCCCCAGGGTCCCTCAGGATTGAAAGGGAATTATTTCCCCAACTTAAAACACGCCACAGGGCGTGTTTGCACACGTCACCTCAGGCCCCGTCCCCTCCCTTCACCACTGTGTAAACGCGCCCTGTGGCCGTTCTAAGTTGAGAGATTAAGTCCCCTTGAATCCTAAGGGTCCCTAGGGTCAAACTAGCCCACTAGGTGCCTCCAGTAAGCGCCACAGAGCTGCGTTGCACAGAGGTGTAAAAAGGGGCGTGGCCTCAGAACACCTGCCTGCAACGCAGCTCCCTGGCGCATACTGGAGATACCTGTTGGGCTAGTTGGCCCTCAGGGACACTCATTATTGAAGGGGAATTAATTCCCCAACTTACAACTAGCCAGGGGGCGCGTTTGCAGAGTGCTGCAAGTAGGGGGTGTGGCCTCCGGCGCGATGCCGGTCTTTAATTTATTTATTTTTTTTTAAGAAAGAGGGCTGTGTGGCCCCCTTCTTTTTCTAATTTATTGGCTCTGGTGACCCCATCCCCCAGGGACTGCACCCTAATTTTTATTTGTTGAAAAAAATAAATTTAATCGGGACCCCAACCCCTGGGTCATGGGCTTTTTTTTTTTATTCTTTAGGAGGGGGGCTGCGTTGCCCCCCTCCTCAGGCCACTTATGGCCCCAGGGACCCCATCCCCCGGGGCCGGCCTTTGTTTTTTATTATTTAAAAAATATATATATTTATAGAAATACCTAGGACATGCTGGACAAACCGTATGTACCCATCACCATGACGATTTGCGTGATATTCATTAAAAGTCGACTATGCATACAATGAATCCACGTGGAATGTATTTACACCGCTAGTGAAGCTCTGACGTGTCTGACGCCCTACCGTGCCTAATCACGGCGTCCCCGCCGGTGGGTACTCTCCAAGTAGAGACCCTTGTCGTTTATTTATACAAACATGGGTAGCTATTGGCGGGCACATTTAATACACACGCACACCAAGCCATTCAAAGGGGATTCGACAAAAATTCGACCAAACTATGCAAGAAACACCCCTCACGGTTAATAAAACACACATCCACCGCCGGATTTGTAATACTTTTCATTTTACACTCTGGAAAGGAGACGAACCTCACTTGAGAGTCACAGTGTGCTCCTGGCATAGCCCAATGCTGTGTTACACCCACCAGTGCCCGCCGAGTGCCACACACCTCTGTGTTGTATTCCACCAGCTAGTGTATATGCTATGACACTCTAGCCCATGTGCACTGTAAGACCACCCTGTGAATATGTCATGCCACACTTGCCTTCGCACAGGTTATATTGCCCCATCTAACATGCCTTCCACGATGCCTATGTTATAACGCACAGCGCTATGCCATACATATTACAATCTGGGATCCATATGTTTGTCACAGTGCATATGCAACGTTACACTCCCCAGCACATATTTAATATTACAACTTTAGAGACTAGTTAGGTTACACAACACTGCCCTGTGCATATTACACTCCAAGGCGCATATCGCATAGCACACACTAGTGCCTGTGCTATCTCGTGCTCTCCAATGAATCTGTCATTGCGCACAATGTATTGCATATTATATTTCACGCCCTGGTTCATCTTATATCACACTTTTTGGTGCATAGTTTATACTGTATACTATATCTAGTTTTCATTTTCAATCGTGCTCTCAGGACTATGTTCTATATAACACTGCGTCTACCTACCCTTTTCACGGGCATTACATTTTGCGATGGGGGTGGAGGGTCAGGGGGTGGTTCTGCCAAGTGAGCCCAGAGTCACAGTCACAAACGTCCTCTTCTTCCTGAATAAAAGTGAGATTATGCTGCATACTTGTTCATATTTTAAGTAGTTCGCACAGACACACATTTTAAAAACAATAAAGTTCCTAATACCCACCTTCTCTGAACAGTTAGCTTGCTGCCCCATCCACATCCTCCCTATCCTCTGTTGTCTGAATGCATGGACTAGCATCCTCCCTCCTGCCATGCATGGTCTGATGTGCTGCCACTGCCCTCCATTTAGCATGATGTACCAGTCCACTACTCCTGCCCTCCATTGTCCAATTCTATGGCCCATCATTGACCTCCTGCTTAGCCTCTGTGCTTAGCTTGCTGCCCCTATTCTCCTTCCCCCTGCTCTCCGATGTCTTTGTGCATGCCCCTGCTCCATCCTTTTTGCCCACCATGTTCCATGGACCTGCCACTCCTATCTACTCGGAGTGTTCTGTTGAGCTGCCACTCCCCTCCCGCCTGTCTAGCATTGTCAGATGACTGTAACCTGTCCCTGCCACCTCCACCCTGCCTGTCCACATGCCATGCCCCTATCCCCTTCCTTCTGTCCTCCATGGTCCATTTTACTGCCACACCCTTCTGCCCTCCCTGGTCTGTTGTGCTGCAACTGCTCCTCCTGCCTGCCCCGCGCGGTCTGTTGTGAGGCCCCTTCCCCTGAACTCTCTTGTCTGTGCCCAGGTCCTGGCCCTCCCTTCTATCCCCCATGGTCCTTTGAGCATGCCCCTGCACCCTCCTTCTTGCCCATCATAGCCATTGTGCGGCCTCTATCCCTTCTGCTTGCCATGCATGGTCTTCTGTGCTGCCATGGCCCCTCCCACCTTCCCTGTGTGGTCAGCTAGCTACCCCTTACCCCCTCCCACCTTCCCTCCATGGTCTGTGTGTATGCCATCATAGTCTCACTGTTGCTCTCCATGGTGTGTCTTGTTTCTAGTGCCCATCCTGCCTGACCTCCAAGGTCATCTTGCTGCTCTTGCCCTGCCCCCCTGCCCCCTTGCCCCCAGCCCTCTGTTTCCATGTGCAGACCACTATTCACTTCCTCCTGGCTTGTCTGTTCCATTCTAATGCCCCTGATCCGTCCCTCCTGCCCTTTATGGTCTGTTATGCTGCAGCTTTCTCTCCTGTCTGTCCATTATGGTCAGCTAGCTACCATTGCCTCTTTCCCCTCTGTTCTCTGTTGTCCATGTGCATTGTCCTGTCCCCTTACTATTGCTTTCTATTGATTGTTGCGCTGCACTCCCGTCCCGCATGCCCTCTGTGGTGTATTGTGCTGCTGCAAACCCTGATGCCTGCCCTGTAGGGTCAGTTTGGTGCACCTCTCCCTGTCCCTCCTGTCCTCTGTTATCCGAGTCCATATCCCTACCCCAATTCCTCCTGCCTACCATGATCCAATGTACCATACTTGCGAACATTTTGAACTTGGTAAGAGGGAGATTTTGAAAAAAAACTGCGGTATTGATTTTCCCCTTTGAGTTACATTGAAAAAGAGGAGATTGTAGACAGGAGACAGATCAAATAAAGCCCATTTGAGCTTAAAAACATTGGACGTTTCCTGGCTGAAACGGGTCTGTTGGCATGTATGGTTGTACTACCACTGCCTCTTCCTTCTGCCCACAATGGTCTATTATATTGCCACAGCCTCTCTTGCCAGTCCTGTATTGTTGGTTTGTTGGCCCTGCTCCCCTTTCCACTGCCCTCCATAGTCTGTTGTGCTGCCACTGCCCTTCCTGCCTGCCCAGTGTGGTCAAATTGTTGCCTCTGCACCCTCCTACCTGCCTTCAATTTTCAGAATCCGTGCCCCTGGCTTCTGCCTCTCAAAAGTATCATAATGAACAACTAGATTGCTAACATTCTATATTTATTTTAAAAGTGTGGAACGCCTGACGTCATCTTGATGTAATCAAAACTGTAATACCTAGAGCATTTCCTTTAGAAATTACATATATGAGAGGGTCTTATTTGCATCAAAATTATGGTTAGTGCTCTAAAAAACTAAAATGAGGACATATTTTCTGAGTTTTCAAATAGCGACAAAGAACTTTTAAATTATTTGTAATCTTTATGTTTTTTTATTCAGTTGACCACTTGATTAAATGTTGCACTTAGGGGAGAGGATGTGGTGTTACTTCCAGAGCTGCAGACTTTGTAACTGGGGAACCAGGTTGGAGTTTCAGCTTCAGCTCAACGTTCTGTCATTCTGGTCAAATCACTTAATCTTCCCATGTCTACAACTAAAATGAATTTGATCGTGTGTGATGTAACCAATGCTCATGTAAAGCACTCCAATACCTGACATGTCTGCATTATATAAAACTGCACACTTCTTTCATTGGGCTACATATGGGCTACATCTGGGTGATATGTGTGCTGCATTTGGTCTCTTTTGTCTCTGGTGGCCATCTTGAGAGATTTATTTGTTATGACGTTTCCTAATTTCCTCATTTACTGCAGTCTCCTCAGTAGGAAATACTTTCAGTTTTTTACTTTGGTTGCATCAAGAAGGCATTCAGATGTGTCACACATATGCCATAAATTCAGAATGTTAGCACTCTAGTTGCTTATTAGATCACTGTAGTAAAGCTACTGCTGGTATTGAAAGTGCATGTTTCAGTCTGCATGTCAGAATTTTTTAATGAAATAGAAGAGGATTTGAGAAGTCACTCAAAATGTGCCCTAATTTTTCTTTCTGCAGCACTAATCATACTTTCTATGGCAAAATGAACCCCCTCATTTTGTTCCTTTTTAAATTAAATGTTTTAAGAGTTACCACTTTATTCCAATCAAGATGTCTTCAGGTATGCAATACGTTTGTCATAAGTAGGACTGTTAGCGCTCTAGTTGTTCTCTAGAATACTTTGGGAAGCTGCAGTAGAATCAACTGACAGTCTCTGCCCTTGTTGGATGTACATGTTTTACTGAGAATTTCAGACTTCATTCTCACATGACTGAGAAAGATAATGTGAATTTACAGAAAATATGCTCTCAGTTTAGCTTATAGATCACCTTCCAAACCTCTGTGGGAAAAGCATGAGAAAATAGTTTTCTCTCAAACATGATTTATGATATCACAGCAGAAGGTTTTTCACATGGTAAAATCACCTTAGAACACACCACAATAACTAAAATGAGTATGGTAGCATCAACAAATGATTTATAATGTAACTAAAGTCTTAAAACCTTCTATTAACTGCAATGCTCTTTAATGAGGTGCTATCATGTATATTGGTCCCAAGATGGCTGCCAACACTTCTTGGATGAAGTACTGACAGCCAATCAGATCTCACGATGAGATGTGTAGTTAGGCTCCGCCCAGATATAGCTATCTTTTTAACTCTAATTTTCTCAGGAACTACTGACCGGATTTACACCATTTAAGCAAAAGGCACGAGTCTGAACTGAGGACTACCTCTTTGCCAAATTTGGAGTAATTCTGTTCAGCAGTTCGGGCTGTAGCTGCGTCAACAGTTCCTATGGGAAAATGCATGGGGAAAATGCGTTTTGGGACCCCCTTTTTTCTCGGCCCCCGCTTGACGAATCACCGTGAAATTTTCAGGATCGGAGCGGACCGGAGCTGGCCAAAAGTATTGAAAATTTCGCGAAGATTCGTCAATAGGCGCCAACGTTATTCCAAATAGAATGTTGCGGATTTCCTATGGAAAATAGGTCCTAACTATAACTACCTACTGGCGACTGCCAGTAGGTAATATATATATATATATATATATATATATATATATATATATATATATAGATAGATAGATAGATAGATAGATAGATAGATAGATATATTCACTGAAAAAACCATAGGTTTCACACACGTTATAGTTAGGAATTAGCATTTAAAAAACCTTGCAAATTCACTGAAAAAACCATAGATTTCACACACGTTATAGTTAGGATTTAGCATTTAAAAAACCTTGCAAATTCAGTGAAAAAACCATAGGTTTCACACACGTTATAGTTAGCGGACATTTTAATCATAAAAAACCATTGAAATTCCCTCGTTATAGTTAGTTAAGCTAACTATAACTCGCGCACCCGCAATCCACTGCTGATGACGTAACATATTACATCACTCATGACATGGTCAGTGACATCACTCATGACATCACTGATGACATCTCAAATGACATCACTGATGACATCATCCTGTGAATGTGTGTTTAAATGAAAATTAAATATGTTTTTTATATGTATATCTCAAGGTCAATGGAAAAATAAATGGGTATATAAGTGTCTAAAAGGATGATTTTTTTGGGAAAATTTGATTGTGTAACTGACTGATTAAGTGTATCTTAGTGAATACATGGCTTAATGAGTAATGTTTAAATATGTAATTTTCTGTATCAGTCTCTCACTTTGTGTATAAGTGTCTGCATGGGTTGGTGAGTAGCTATATGGGTGTTTATATTGGATTTTAAGTTGTTTTTGAGTATCAGTCTGAGTGTCTGCATGATTCAGTGGGGGGTTTAACGTTGTGCATAGGTGCATGAATGATTGTCTGTCTGGTTGTATGTTTTGAAGACAGCATGTGTGCATGACTGTATGGTTTGATGAGTGTGTGTATGGGTGTGTTAGTGAGTGAATGACTGTCTCAATAGTGTCTTTATGAGTTACTTAATATGTTTTAAAGAAGTATATTTGACTATTGTTTTATATAAGTGAGTATATGTGAGAGTGAGAGATTGAAATAGTTCCTGTATAAATAAGTATGTGTTTTTATTAGTGATTATTTAAAAGAGTAAGTATGTTTAAGTTTCTGTAGAAGTACGTGTTGAGGTGTGTGTATAACTGAATATGCAAGTAAATGGATGTTTGATTCTTTATTAGCATGAGTGACTATGTGTGTGAGTAACTCTATGGATGAGTGGCAATGTGTAACAGGATGTATAGGTGTATGAGTACATATGATGAGTGAGTACATGTATGAGTGACTGTACAGGACTGTTGGTGAATGAGTGGATGTGTATGTGGATCTAAGAATTACTGAATAGGTTATTGTAACTGGTATTGGTATGTCCATTGTTTTGAAAATTGTAGTCTCTATTTTTGAATGTGTGTATCAAAGGTTATATTAGGGTGAGAGGAGGTCTACCACTCTGTCACAAGGATGATGTCATCAGTGATGTCATTTGAGATGTCATCAGTGATGTCATGAGTGATGTCACTGACCATGTCATGAGTGATGTAATATGTTACGTCATCAGCAGTGGATTGCGGGTGCGCGAGTTATAGTTAGCTTAACTAACTATAACGGGGGAATTTCAATGGTTTTTTATGATTAAAATGTCCGCTAACTATAACGTGTGTGAAACCTATGGTTTTTTCACTGAATTTGCAAGGTTTTTTAAATGCTAAAACCTAACTATAACGTGTGTGAAACCTATGGTTTTTTCAGTGAATTTGCAAGGTTTTTTAAATGCTGATTCCTAACTATAACGTGTGTGAAACCTATGGTTTTTTCAGTGAATTTGCAAGGTTTTTTAAATGCTAATTCCTAACTATAATGTGTGTGATTTACATGTTTTTTTCTTTGTTTTTGTATGATTCTTTTTAATATAAATTCTTATATTAAATGTGTTTTTTTTAATAAAAAAGAAAGTTTTTTTTTTTTTAACTTTTTATTCTCTAAAAACACTATGTTTTTTTTAAATAAAAAATCTGCAATATATTAATTTTTTTTTTTATTTTTACCAAACAGGTAAGATATATTACTATAACATAGAATTTTTTTTTTTTTTTTTTTTTTTAAGTACGCGTACGGTAAGCTTACGGTAAGCGTACGGTTTGCGTAATGTACGTAATTTTTCTACTCTTTTTGCGTATAGTTACGCAATTTGCGTAGCCATGCGTACTGCGTATGTGCGCGTAAGCGTGTACGCTACACGCGCACGTTACGCGGAAGTGTTGGGGAGTGCCTTTTATGCGCATGCGCGTGAGCGCGTGTCTTTTTTACGCGCATGCGTACTTTTACCGTAAGCGCACCGTAAGCGCTCCGTAAGCGTAACGTAAGCGTAACGTACGTGCACGGTGGGTCATGTGATCAAGAAACAAAGCATTTGATTGGTTCAAAGTAGTTTCAGTTCTAGAACTCTCCTACACCACACCCATTCCCCTCATTTCTGCTTGTGATCCCTTAGGAGAAGGAGCTGACTTGTCTTTGTGATACGATGGCAGACCAGCACTCTTCTGCTGAGAGTGAGGCTAGCAGCACCACCATCAGGCAGAGAAAGAGGAAACAGAAGAGCTCTTTTATATGGGAGTATTTTAGTTTTCCAGAGGGTGAGAAAAAAGTCAATGCTGCTTTGGTGACTTGTAAGCTGTGCCAGCGTGTACTTTCGAGAGGAAATCCCAACAAGAAGTATTCCTTCGGGAATCACACTATGTTGAGACACCTTGAGGATGTGCATCCTAGGACACATGCACGACATACTAGAGGCAACCCTTCAGTAAGTCGAGCAAGCACATCCACAGCAGCTCAGCCGAGTCCTTCTTCGGAAGCTCAGCAGAGCCCTTCATCTGTGGGGGCAGATTCACCTTTTTCTGATCGGTTTGCGAGGGTTACTATGCGGTGTTCATTTTGCCATGGTCTAATTGTTCATAGGGAGACCAGTCTTCCCTTTTTTAACAACAAAATAGACCAGCACATTTGTCCTACCAGCTAATGTTCACATTCTTCCTTTCCTCTGTCCCTGCATGAACACAACGGCTCTTTTAAGAGCCAACCTTACCTCTCAACTTTTTTTTAATTTTTTCTTTAATTTTTTTATTTTTTTTTCCTGTACGCGTACGGTAAGCGTAATTTTTTTTTTTTTTTTTTAAAACATTAAAAATCAATTACCACATCTCAAGATCCTTGAGGAATTATTAACTAAATACTAAAAATCTGTTTGAGGAGAAGTGGAAGAAAGGGACCATCTAATTTCTGACTTACCTGACCCACCCAACAATTTAATTTTTAATTAAAATTTAATTGAAATTACTTGAAAAAATGGTTGGTTTTCTTCGAAAATTTTCTTTCACAATCTGAAAAAAAAGAAAAAAATATTAATATTTTAAAAATCATTATATTACACAGTACACGTATTTACATATTTTCCCCAAAACATTTTTTGCCTTTTTTTTGCTGTTTTCAGAATATATTGCATTTCACTATAAATCGTGAAAGCAATTGCATTCATCACTTAACAGCGGGCAAAAAAAAAATAACAATCTCAAAGATTGTTTTAAAAAAGCCCAGAATCTCTTTTTACTTAAACATAACATTATAGAAATGCATAATATTATAAAAAAATATCATCTAATAACAATAACTATTTCTTTAAAATACCGTCTGACAATTTTGTTACAAAAGCATAATCTCAAAAATAATATATCTCAAATAACTCCACAATACATCTGGTTACATTTCCTTTAGGCCAAATATTAATTTTAAAATTCTTTTTTGATTAAATTTCCAATGGTAATCCAATTAAATTCCAAAATTTAAATTGTACAGATGTTACCGATTCTCTCTAACATTTTGGTTTCCGAAAGATTAATTAATAATTAAATAAGTCCACAATACAATTGGTTACCTTTCCTTATGGCCAAATAGTAATTTAAAAAATCTTTTTTGAATAAATTTCCAATGGTAATCCAATAAAATTCAAAAATTTAAATTGTACAGATGTTACCGATTTTCTCTAAATTTTTGGTTTCCGAAAGATTCATTAGGAATTAAATAAGTCCACATTGCAATTGGTTACCTTTCCATTAGGCCAAATGGTAATTTTAAAAATCTTTTTTGATGAAAATTCCAATGGTAATCCAATAAAATGGTAAAATTGTTTTGTACAGATCTTGCCAAGTCTCTCTAAAATTTAGGTTTCAGGAAGATTAGATAGGAATTTGCTAAATCAAAAGGCAAACGTTGCTTGAAAATCAATTTGGAATCATTACACAGTGTCCAGCCTTTTTCACATTTAAGATAAACTGTGTAATGTCCGGAAGTAACAGTAGGTCCTTCATGGAAAATTATTGCAACTGTTACAAAAGTTTTTCCTGAAATTGATAATTGCTGTCCTATAAACTTCTTTATTAAAGTATCCAATTTTGAACCATCAGCTCTACATCGTTGCATCACTAAAATTACATACTGTCCGTATTCCTTTAAAATTAACGTTGAAAACATGTCAGGTTTACACTCACCGCATTCCATGCTATGATTAGCATCTTCAACTAATTTAGCAAAAGTGACTGTTTTACTGTCTGGCAATGTTAAATAAATAAACCTTTCAGAATCAACATTAGAGCCACATGTATTGTAACAGTTTTCACAACTATGTTCCCATTTATAAGAGACACCAAACAAATTTTCAATTGGCACCCCTTCTTCTTCCAGTACCTGAAGAAAATACATCAAGAATTCCTGTGCGTCTTGCTGTACATTTTGAGAAAACTGTGTTCGTCCTGAACATGCATCTAAAAGTTTTCTAATTTCAGTTGCACTTTCTATTTGAGTTTTATCATTACTCAGCTTTTGAAAAAGGAGACTCAACTCAGAACAGAATCTTTTTCTCTGATTTACTATTATCTGCTCTTGCAAACTTTCCAGATAAAATGCAACATTCAGCACTACATTAGCGTAGCAGTTGACACCAGAGCTATTTTCAAAATGACATCCTACAACCTCTTCTTCATTTTCCTTTTTCTTTTTGCTTGCAATTACATCACTCCTCTTTTTTTTCCTCCTCTCTACATCCTCATTACAGATATTCTCAATTCTCCTTTTACGAGAAACTGCACGTTTCTCTAACACAGGACACTGATCTAAATGAGGAGCATAGGTTCTTCTTAATCTATTATACTCCTTTACACAGTTTGTATCAGCACTAACTTTTGAATCATCAAAGTCTATCATGAATAAACCAGATGTTTTCACTCGTGACAAAGCTACATAAGCCATACCTTCTTTGAACACAGTTGAACCAATGTTTACAAATGCACAATCTACAGTTAATCCTTGAGACTTGTGAATAGTTACAGCATATGCTAGAGAAAATGGAAACTGTTTCCTTTGTACATATAAGTCTTTCACAAGCATGAAACGAACTGTACAACGACAAATGTCTATAACTTCTTCTATCTGATCAAATTTTATTCTTAAACATTCAATTCCATCTTTTTTCTGATAATTAATAAAACCCACAACTCTTCCCATAGCTCCATTAACTAAACCTTTTTCAACTTCCAAATTTCTCCTTAAAAATACTCTACAATTCATGCAAACATATAGATTTTTTTCTAATCCAGCAGTTTTGGAAATGTTCTTCTCTAGTGAATCCAATTTATTTTTCAGTTTGCCTGTCAATGTGATAGTAATTCTTCCATCCTGAATTTTGTCCACTGCTTCCAATTTTCTGATATCTTCCTTTTCCAATTTCAAAAGCTCCTCATTGAATATTGAGCATTCACGTAGAGTTGGCATTAAGCAGATGACACTTTTCTTTTCTGCAATGTTCTTGTATATCTTCTCTGCAACTATTTCTTCCTTTGGAAATAAATTATGTAGCAACCGACTCTGTAATGCTTTCGTGCCAGCTTCAGTGAGTAGTCCAATTCTGATATCTTTCAGAATACTTCCATATTCTTCATCGTTTGCTTGCCTCATATTAGTAGTAAGTTCCTTGTACTCAAAGAAGGACCAAATATTTGCATTACCAATGCTTCCCAATGACTTCTTTGTGTCTTCATGTGTCACAGTATTAAACACTGGTTGTCCTTTAACTGGAGTAAGCTGTAGAAGATCCCCAAAAACTATGACATGTTTTCCACCAAATAACATGTCATAGTCTGTCCTTAGAATTTGCTGCATTCGTAAATGCACAAAGGCAAGTATTAAGTTTGATACCATGCTCACCTCATCAATAATGAGAACTTGCATCTTCTTCAACACTCTTGAAACTTCCAAGCATGCTTCTCCAGTTAGCTTGTGGTATTGTATTTTGTTCTCATGCTCCACTGGTAACATTAGTAAACGATGTAAGGTGATTCCTTTTATGTTATATGCTGCTAACCCAGTTGGAGCAGTAACCACACAAGACAAAGTTGAGTCCGTTTTTTGCTGTAGGTAGCTTCTGATGACTTTTATTAAGAAACATTTTCCCGTTCCAGCTTGTCCGCTTACATACATCCTGATTGGATGAAATGATGTGCATGAGCACTCTTTTTTTTCATGTAGTAATCCGTGATCAATTTTGTTTCTGATCTCTTCATAAATTTGTTGCTGCTCTTCATTCAGTTGTCTTTCCAAATTTGGTAAGTCTATAAATTCTTCTTGAGCTTGATTCATAGCCGTTTCCACTTCATTCATGGCTATTGCAGCTTCATTTTCAACGATTGGTTGTCCTAGGGGATCTTGACTGAGTGTTCCTGAACTTTGGCTGTCTTGAGAACTGTCTCTAGCTACTTCAGCTGCAATTGTAGTTTCCTGTTCAATTTCTTCATTTAACATTTGCACATAATTTGTGAATGTACTGCATTGTATGGTGTCTTTGCAAGCATTAAATGAATCTTCATAGCCTTGAAATTCTCCCAGTAGTTCATCCTCTGTACGCCATGGTTTAAACAGCTGTAAAAGAGCCAAGTAGTAAAATTCCTTTTTGTCAGTAGTGTCGCAACTCAGCTTCCTGTGATTTATCAAACTTCCTTTTGTTTGCTTCACCAAACATCCTTCCTCACCAATGACTTTATATTTTCCATTGTTGATGTCTTCTGTGGCTTTCCGTGAATAAATGTAGTTCTGCAGCACTTCATAGAGACACATGTTCTCTAGATGATGACTTCTCTTGGGATAATATGTGTCCAACATGTTTGATTTCAAAATATCTGTACTTTCTGGGTCATTCTCGGCCAAATATTCAATTTCTCCAACAGATTTCAGTACCCGATTTCTCATTGCTGCAAGGCCTAAACTTGCCCAAATTATTCTTCTTGATTTCGAGTAGAGACTTGCAGAAGATAACCTATCTGAACATTCGTAGGATCCAATTTCTCGATGCGATAACATCTTTAAACTGAAACTGTACAGCTTCTTACTGACAGTCTTCTCGTGAGAAATCTCTTCCCACATTTCTTTCAATTCAGTTTTTTCTGATTTAGTAATGTAAGACGTTACATATCGAGCAACAGCAATGGAATTGTCAGCTACATACTGTATATCCATGTTAGCATTCCACATGGATAAAATGACTGGGTTGTAGTCATTTATATTTTTTGATTCTTCTTTTCTTTTAAGGTTGTAGGTATTCTTTGGTGATTTTCTTGTAATAGTATGTCTCACAGATGACATAAAACTGTTTACTCTTCCATTTGAAAGAACAGGTCTAGGAAATCCAAATCGACATTTAGTGTAGTATTTATCTTTGCTCTTGTATTTCCGTCAACAGTATTTTCCACACCGATGACTTTGAAAACGTAAAACTTGCTCCTTTAACTTTTTCTCTTCTGTGCTTTTTGGTATAGCACATGTTGCATATTCTTCAATGAAAGATAACACTGCTTCATCAGTATCTGTTCCAAATTTTGGGGCATCCTTGATCCACAACAGCATATGAATATGAGGAGCACCTCTTGCCTGGTACTCTTTTCTCCAAAAGAAATCCACTACTTCTCCAAGAGGTGGATTTTTTTTATTGCAGATGAAGGACATCATAGCCTCAAATCTATGATTGAAATATCTGCAAACATTAACCGGATCCAATGAGCACAGTTCTCCTGCTGTCTTGTATTCGATGTTTTTAATGTTTGAATTTGCCTCTCGTAGAAAATCCAGTAAATCATCCCAAGCGTACTCAGCACAGCTTAGGGTAAGGAACCATGTTGGTGTTCCTAAATTCCGTAACATGCATTTTAATTCACCATGGCGTCGGTACCAATATTCATTTGTCCCACGCTGACAAGCCATCAGATTGATCAGTTGTGTTTCCAAATGATCATCTCGGTGCTGCACTTTCTCCATAAAATCCTTAGCAGACACATTTTGTAAATGTACTCCACTTTTTAAAATGTGATTTACTGCATATGATAATGCAGACAAGTCGCTTTCAAATAAAAGATGGAACAAATAAGGAATACTTTGTCGAAATCTGGGATCTTCTGCATATAGTCTTGTAGTTCGATACTCAGAAGCCGGAATCTGTTCTGGACGTTCATCGTATCGTCCTCCTTTTCCTGTAGGAAACAGCTGGGGAAAACATCGAGCTTCCAAGCTCTCCTCCCATACACTCACGGGAGTTCCTTTTGCTTTCTTCATCTGAAACAGATCAATATTGTCTCCCATAACTTCTTTTGAATGAAGAGGATGTATGCTAAAATGTTCATAAATTTCTTCTTCCTTTGACTTGTCCACTTTTTCAATTTGTCCAGTTGGTGTTTCTGTGTCTTCTTGTAAATCTTCTTCTTCTTCTTCTATATAAATTGATTCATACCATTTATTATTTCTTTTCAAATACAAATTTGCTCTTTGTACTTTCCGTACATCTACCAGCTCCTGCCAAATCTTCTTATTCTTTGTCGGTACACCATTAACCAGAATAACTAATGGTTCAGTTTCCAAAGTATCTGCATCAATAGTTTCCATATTTTTTTTCAAATCCAAGGGCAAATACACCACTCTACCTTTTAAACCTCTCAGTAAATCTGAAGGAGGTAATTTACCAGTTTTGGGCTCCATACGTACTATGGTCTGCAACGGATGAACACATTGAATAAGTATAGACTCATATGTATTTAATTCAGAAAGTTCGGCAGGAATAACATCCAATTCTAAATTATTATGTACAGCTCTGGTTGGCATTCTATTTTCCTCTAACTTGTTGTAACAGTATTTACAAATACGCTGATCTTCACCCAATTCAAAACAATTTTCAAGAAATATATATGTGGCAAAATCCTTCCACTTATAATTATCTTCATTTTCACTTTTTCTGTGGAGATCAACATTCCTGGTTTGTTTTCTATAATGAGTTCTGCGGCAACAAATACAAGTAATATTTGGTCTTTCATTAGAGATTATTGCAAATTTTGTTATTTGATCATTAAATGTCTTACTTACAGAGGGTTCTACATTCTCTTCCACTTCTTCCTCATTTACTGTCTCCTTTTCTGCACTGTCTTGTTCAGGACCAAAGTAACAAAACTGAATTTCATCAGTAACCTTCTCTACATCTGATACCGATCCACGGAACAGAGCCCTATTCAATTCATCTAACTTTATTGCTGGACTTTTAGCAAAATACAACCGTCTCACAAACTTTCTCATTTCAGTATGATGAACAGCCAGCATCCTAAAATGATGAAATACACTTTTACACACTTTTCTAGATAGACAAGCCAGAGAATGACCCTGCAAACCAGTATTCTCTCTCACTCTGCACGGATCTAGTCCTTGAAGCACCTTAATCTTCTGTTTTACACTCTTTTTACTATATTCTCTTAGAAACTCACGAAATTTATCAATAGATTCCTGACGCACAGTGCAAATACTACTACAATTCCAAGTGTACACTGGGGCTTTAGGACGTCTCCCCATAGCCTCATCCGCCATCACTTGTACCTCATCTCTTGGAACCATTTTCTCCTTCTCCATCATACAACCATTTTTCACTTCATAAGCACGACCTCTGGTGTCAACTGCATGCAGCAAACTATTACTTTGAAAATAACTCTCTTCATTAAAAAAAGGTTCACTACTTGAACTATGCATCCATTCTCCTAAAAACACTTTACAAAAGTTTGTTCTTTTCACTACTCTTTTCCTTTTGCTTTGTGATTTCAGTACATTAACCATTTTATCTAATGTACGCATCCTATTCAAAATTAAAATGAATAGTTTCCTTTTTAATTCTAATGCCTTTGCTGCAATGGCTTCAATTTCTTTTTCTCTTATAAAATTTTGCCTTTTGCTTATATTTCTTCACATCCTTTATCAAATTGGACATAACTCTTCTCTGAAACATTTTTCTACGTATCTCTTTAAACGCTGTTTTTCTTTTTAAGTTAATCTTTTTTGTTTCCGAAGGTATATTTGCATAAACTAAATGCTCAATTTTTTCCTGTTGTTTACTATTTAATACATTCTTTCTAGTACAGACATTTTGTACATTTTTCCTTTTTTTGAAGATGTTCTTTAAAAAATCTTTTGTCTGCTTACCAGAAGACTTTCTCTTTTTCCCAACATGAGCATCTCCAACTATCTTAGGTCCTCCAGTTGTCTTCAAATATAGTATGATCTTTTCAAATCTTAAAATACTATGTACCCCTTTTCTACAAGTGAAAATCACAATAACACCTTCACAAATTAAATATCTCAAAACAATTCCTCTTTGCACACAGAGTCATGGTTTGAAATTAGGCAGAAAACGAAATTTCTTTTCCAATTTGAAAGCACACTTACTACTCTTTTTTTTTGCAAGTGATATGTACTTTTACAATCTGACACATTTTTAATCCACTTTTCAGATTCTTTAAAATGCACATGTCCAAACAGCTTGTTCAGACCAGCAACATGTGTAACCTGGGTGACTGACTACACTCCAGCAAGGACAACCAGCCTTAGTGATGCTGAATGTATTCGCATTACTGACTGCAACCTCAAACCCCACTCGCTTGTGAATACTGTGCATGATTCCACAGGATAAGTAGCTGGGTGTGTGCTAAGAGTCTGCTTCTGCAGAAAAAAATAGCTCCCCCTTTCCATCTAATGCAACTGTAAAATTACCAGATCAATACGCAATAAATCTCTGTCTGTAATTCCTCTTTGCACACAGAGTCATGGTTTCATATTAGTCAGAAAACGAAATTTCTTTGCCAATTTGAAAGCACACTTACTACTCTTTTTTTTTGGCAAGTGATAAGTACTTTTACAATCTGACACATTTTTAATCCACTTTTCAGATTCTTTAAAAAGCACATGTCCAAACAGCTTTTTCAGACCAGAAACATGTGTAACCTGGGTGACTGACTACACTCCAGCAAGGGCAACCAGCCTTAATGATGCTGAATGTATTTGCATTACTGACTGCAACCTCAAACCCCACTCGCTTGTGAATACTGTGCATGATTCCACAGGATAAGCAGCTGGGTGTGTGCTAAGAGTCTGCTTCTGCAGAAAAAAATAGCTCCCCCTTTCCTACTAATGCAACTGTAAAATTACCAGAGCAATACGCAATAAATATCTGTCTGTAATTCCTCTTTGCACACAGAGTCATGGTTTCATATTAGTCAGAAAACGAAATTTCTTTGCCAATTTGAAAGCACACTTACTACTCTTTTTTTTTGCAAGTGATAAGTACTTTTACAATCTGACACATTTTTAATCCACTTTTCAGATTCTTTAAAATGCACATGTCCAAACAGCTTTTTCAGACCAGCAACATGTGTAACCTGGGTGACTGACTACACTCCAGCAAGGGCAACCAGCCTTAGTGATGCTGAATGTATTCGCATTACTGACTGCAACCTCAAACCCCACTCGCTTGTGAATACTTTGCATGATTCCACAGGATAAGCAGCTGGGTGTGTGCTAAGAGTCTGCTTCTGCAGAAAAAAATAGCTCCCCCTTTCCTACTAATGCAACTGTAAAATTACCAGATCAATACGCAATAAATCTCTGTCTGTAATTCCTCTTTGCACACAGAGTCATGGTTTCATATTAGTCAGAAAACGAAATTTCTTTGCCAATTTGAAAGCACACTTACTACTCTTTTTTTTTGCAAGTGATAAGTACTTTTACAATCTGACACATTTTTAATCCACTTTTCAGATTCTTTAAAATGCACATGTCCAAACAGCTTTTTCAGACCAGCAACATGTGTAACCTGGGTGACTGACTACACTCCAGCAAGGGCAACCAACCTTAGTGATGCTGAATGTATTCACATTACTGACTGCAACCTCAAACCCCACTCGCTTGTGAATACTGTGCATGATTCCACAGGATAAGCAGCTGGGTGTGTGCTAAGAGTCTGCTTCTGCAGAAAAAAATAGCTCCCCCTTTCCATCTAATGCAACTGTAAAATTACCAGATCAATACGCAATAAATCTTTGTCTGTAATTCCTCTTTGCACACAGAGTCATGGTTTCATATTAGTCAGAAAACGAAATTTCTTTGCCAATTTGAAAGCACACTTACTACTCTTTTTTTTTGCAAGTGATAAGTACTTTTACAATCTGACACATTTTTAATCCACTTTTCAGATTCTTTAAAATGCACATGTCCAAACAGCTTTTTCAGACCAGCAACATGTGTAACCTGGGTGACTGACTACACTCCAGCAAGGGCAACCAGCCTTAGTGATGCTGAATGTATTCGCATTACTGACTGCAACCTCAAACCCCACTCGCTTGTGAATACTGTGCATGATTCCACAGGATAAGCAGCTGGGTGTGTGCTAAGAGTCTGCTTCTGCAGAAAAAAATAGCTCCCCCTTTCCATCTAATGCAACTGTAAAATTACCAGATCAATACGCAATAAATCTCTGTCTGTAATTCCTCTTTGCACACAGAGTCATGGTTTCATATTAGTCAGAAAACGAAATTTCTTTGCCAATTTGAAAGCACACTTACTACTCTTTTTTTTTGCAAGTGATAAGTACTTTTACAATCTGACACATTTTTAATCCACTTTTCAGATTCTTTAAAATGCACATGTCCAAACATCTTTTTCAGACCAGCAACATGTGTAACCTGGGTGACTGACTACACTCCAGCAAGGGCAACCAGCCTTAGTGATGCTGAATGTATTCGCATTACTGACTGCAACCTCAAACCCCACTCGCTTGTGAATACTGTGCATGATTCCACAGGATAAGCAGCTGGGTGTGTGCTAAGAGTCTGCTTCTGCAGAAAAAAAAAGCTCCCCCTTTCCATCTAATGCAAATGTAAAATTACCAGATCAATACGCAATAATTCTCTGTCTATAATTCCTCTTTGCACACAGAGTCATGGTTTCATATTAGTCAGAAAACGAAATTTCTTTGCCAATTTGAAAGCACACTTACTACTCTTTTTTTTTGCAAGTGATAAGTACCTTTACAATCTGACACATTTTTAATCCACTTTTCAGATTCTTTAAAATGCACATGTCCAAACAGCTTTTTTAGACCAGCAACATGTGTAACCTGGGTGACTGACTACACTCCAGCAAGGGCAACCAGCCTTAGTGATGCTGAATGTATTCGCATTACTGACTGCAACCTCAAACCCCACTCGCTTGTGAATACTGTGCATGATTCCACAGGATAAGCAGCTGGGTGTGTGCTAAGAGTCTGCTTCTGCAGAAAAAAATAGCTCCCCCTTTCCATCTAATGCAAATGTAAAATTACCAGAGTAATACGCAATAAATCTCTGTCTATAATTCCTCTTTGCACACAGAGTCATGGTTTCATATTACTCAGAAAACGAAATTTCTTTGCCAATTTGAAAGCACACTTACTACTCTTTTTTTTGCAAGTGATAAGTACTTTTACAATCTGACACATTTTTAATCCACTTTTCAGATTCTTAAAAAAGCACATGTCCAAACAGCTTTTTCAGACCAGAAACATGTGTAACCTGGGTGACTGACTACACTCCAGCAAGGGCAACCAGCCTTAGTGATGCTGAATGTATTCGCATTACTGACTGCAACCTCAAACCCCACTCGCTTGTGAATACTGTGCATGATTCCACAGGATAAGCAGCTGGGTGTGTGCTAAGAGTCTGCTTCTGCAGAAAAAAATAGCTCCCCCTTTCCATCTAATGCAACTGTAAAATTACCAGATCAATACGCAATAAATCTCTGTCTGTAATTCCTCTTTGCACACAGAGTCATGGTTTCATATTAGTCAGAAAACGAAATTTCTTTGCCAATTTGAAAGCACACTTACTACTCTTTTTTTTTGCAAGTGATAAGTACTTTTACAATCTGACACATTTTTAATCCACTTTTCAGATTCTTTAAAATGCACATGTCCAAACAGCTTTTTCAGACCAGCAACATGTGTAACCTGGGTGACTGACTACACTCCAGCAAGGGCAACCAGCCTTAGTGATGCTGAATGTATTCGCATTACTGACTGCAACCTCAAACCCCACTCGCTTGTGAATACTGTGCATGATTCCACAGGATAAGCAGCTGGGTGTGTGCTAAGAGTCTGCTTCTGCAGAAAAAAAAAGCTCCCCCTTTCCATCTAATGCAAATGTAAAATTACCAGATCAATACGCAATAAATCTCTGTCTATAATTCCTCTTTGCACACAGAGTCATGGTTTCATATTAGTCAGAAAACGAAATTTCTTTGCCAATTTGAAAGCACACTTACTACTCTTTTTTCTTGCAAGTGATAAGTACTTTTACAATCTGACACATTTTTAATCCACTTTTCAGATTCTTTAAAATGCACATGTCCAAACAGCTTTTTTAGACCAGCAACATGTGTAACCTGGGTGACTGACTACACTCCAGCAAGGGCAACCAGCCTTAGTGATGCTGAATGTATTCGCATTACTGACTGCAACCTCAAACCCCACTCGCTTGTGAATACTGTGCATGATTCCACAGGATAAGCAGCTGGGTGTGTGCTAAGAGTCTGCTTCTGCAGAAAAAAATAGCTCCCCCTTTCCATCTAATGCAAATGTAAAATTACCAGAGTAATACGCAATAAATCTCTGTCTATAATTCCTCTTTGCACACAGAGTCATGGTTTCATATTACTCAGAAAACGAAATTTCTTTGCCAATTTGAAAGCACACTTACTACTCTTTTTTTTTGCAAGTGATAAGTACTTTTACAATCTGACACATTTTTAATCCACTTTTCAGATTCTTAAAAAAGCACATGTCCAAACAGCTTTTTCAGACCAGAAACATGTGTAACCTGGGTGACTGACTACACTCCAGCAAGGGCAACCAGCCTTAGTGATGCTGAATGTATTCGCATTACTGACTGCAACCTCAAACCCCACTCGCTTGTGAATACTGTGCATGATTCCACAGGATAAGCAGCTGGGTGTGTGCTAAGAGTCTGCTTCTGCAGAAAAAAATAGCTCCCCCTTTCCATCTAATGCAACTGTAAAATTACCAGATCAATACGCAATAAATCTCTGTCTGTAATTCCTCTTTGCACACAGAGTCATGGTTTCATATTAGTCAGAAAACGAAATGTATTTGCCAATTTGAAAGCACACTTACTACTCTTTTTTTTTGCAAGTGATAAGTACTTTTACAATCTGACACATTTTTAATCCACTTTTCAGATTCTTTAAAATGCACATGTCCAAACAGCTTTTTCAGACCAGCAACATGTGTAACCTGGGTGACTGACTACACTCCAGCAAGGGCAACCAGCCTTAGTGATGCTGAATGTATTCGCATTACTGACTGCAACCTCAAACCCCACTCGCTTGTGAATACTGTGCATGATTCCACAGGATAAGCAGCTGGGTGTGTGCTAAGAGTCTGCTTCTGCAGAAAAAAAAAGCTCCCCCTTTCCATCTAATGCAAATGTAAAATTACCAGATCAATACGCAATAAATCTCTGTCTATAATTCCTCTTTGCACACAGAGTCATGGTTTCATATTAGTCAGAAAACGAAATTTCTTTGCCAATTTGAAAGCACACTTACTACTCTTTTTTCTTGCAAGTGATAAGTACTTTTACAATCTGACACATTTTTAATCCACTTTTCAGATTCTTTAAAATGCACATGTCCAAACAGCTTTTTCAGACCAGCAACATGTGTAACCTGGGTGACTGACTACACTCCAGCAAGGGCAACCAGCCTTAGTGATGCTGAATGTATTCGCATTACTGACTGCAACCTCAAACCCCACTCGCTTGTGAATACTGTGCATGATTCCACAGGATAAGCAGCTGGGTGTGTGCTAAGAGTCTGCTTCTGCAGAAAAAAATAGCTCCCCCTTTCCATCTAATGCAAATGTAAAATTACCAGAGTAATACGCAATAAATCTCTGTCTATAATTCCTCTTTGCACACAGAGTCATGGTTTCATATTACTGAGAAAACGAAATTTCTTTGCCAATTTGAAAGCACACTTACTACTCTTTTTTTTTGCAAGTGATAAGTACTTTTACAATCTGACACATTTTTAATCCACTTTTCAGATTCTTAAAAAAGCACATGTCCAAACAGCTTTTTCAGACCAGAAACATGTGTAACCTGGGTGACTGACTACACTCCAGCAAGGGCAACCAGCCTTAGTGATGCTGAATGTATTCGCATTACTGACTGCAACCTCAAACCCCACTCGCTTGTGAATACTGTGCATGATTCCACAGGATAAGCAGCTGGGTGTGTGCTAAGAGTCTGCTTCTGCAGAAAAAAATAGCTCCCCCTTTCCATCTAATGCAAATGTAAAATTACCAGAGTAATACGCAATAAATCTCTGTCTATAATTCCTCTTTGCACACAGAGTCATGGTTTCATATTACTCAGAAAACGAAATTTCTTTGCCAATTTGAAAGCACACTTACTACTCTTTTTTTTTGCAAGTGATAAGTACTTTTACAATCTGACACATTTTTAATCCACTTTTCAGATTCTTAAAAAAGCACATGTCCAAACAGCTTTTTCAGACCAGAAACATGTGTAACCTGGGTGACTGACTACACTCCAGCAAAGGCAACCAGCCTTAGTGATGCTGAATGTATTTGCATTACTGACTGGAACCTCAAACCCTAAAAGTATTCCTCATTTATAACAATACACCTTATTTTATGGTGAAAACATAGTCCATATTATTTTACATGTTCCTCACATTTAAATTTCTCCCAAAACACAAAACGATAAACACAACTTCAACAAAAGGAATTCCAATTCTATTATTCATTTCTTATTTTACCATATACATCCCCTCTCAAACTCATAACTCACCTTTAAAATTAGTTAGTTGTGAAAGAAATGTGGCACTCAAACAGCAGATTATCAGAGCCAGGATCTCTGTTCTGTACACCTCTCTCCTCTCAGCAGAACCAGATAATGGCAATGTTTCCCTCTCTTTTTCCACACATATACATGTTAATTTCAAATCTCAGTGCTTCCCCCTTTTTTTCAAATGTAATCACACATTTTTATTGGTTGAAAACCAACCCTTTTCCAAAAGTACCCTTCCCCCAACTTGACTTCAGCCTAGTACCCTTCCCCCAACTTGACTTCTGCCTGCTACCATAGCAACAGCTCTTGAAACACTGCTGTGTAGAGTTAGGTCAGAAGTTCACCACACAATGTTTCATTTCCAAAGAGCAGGAGTGCTTGACTTTTCAAACCTAACAGCAAATCCATAGTACTGTTCTTTGATAACACATTTTTCTGTACCAATACAAAACATGCTTCTATAAATTTATACATACAGCCTAGTTTTTAGTGTAGAATGGTATGAAACAGCCAATCAATTCTTTTAAAAAAAAAAATATGTATGCCTCCATTTCCAAACTGTCTTTCATTTTTTTTCCCATTCTACTGAAAGACACCTCCTGAGTGCATCCAGTTCTCCTTTTAAGATGTTCACAGTGTGGATTGTAGGGCACAGCTATGTCTTCTGGATGAAAAGTATGCAGAGAAAACAGGTATGGTGAGAGACCTTGCTTTGCCAAATGTAGACATTAAATGGATTGGTCAAAGAGGGTTAAAGTGGCACCAATTGATGCCATTGGTGAAATCCTTCATGCAAATCCAACACCCTGACCTCATAATAGTGCACTGTGGTGGCAATGACCTAGGCACTTTGACTGGGGTAGGTCTGGAAATGCTTATGAAGGAGACCTTTGCACAACTGTTTTCACTTTTCCCTAAAACTGCCTTTGTATATTCTAACATATGCCAAAGGCAAAAATGGAACTGGTCCAATCATTTTTGCCCGCAGATTGACAAAGCAAGAAAGCACGTCAACAAATCTGTTTCTGCTTTCCTCCGAGACTATGGTATGGGTTCCATTTACCACAACAACTTGCTTTACTACATGCAAGACATTTATAGAGGAGATGGTGTACACTTCACTGATGAAGGGAACAGAGTCTTCCTCTTGAACCTTAGACTCTGCATCGGTACTTACTTGTAGGTACCACTAAAAAATCAAATCACTTCATAAACACAACGGCTCTTTTTAGAGCCCCCTAATATCTAAACACTTAAATCTGAATTTTATTTCTTTTTTTATTTTTTTTTTCTACCGTACGCGTACGGTAAGCTCACCGTAAACTTACCGTACGCGTACCCTGCGATTTTTTAAAAAAATTAATAAATGTTTTTTTTGTACTTTTCTGTCCTTCTTTGACCCCCTTTCAAATGTTAGGGGGTCTGTAACTCTCTTCCTTGCCCCCTTTTCAAGTTTTCACCCTTTTTTTTTCTGAGTGAAACACACGAAATGGCGGCCGCCGCTTCCTGGTTTCGACCGATTCGAATGTTTACTAAGATCTAACAGCCAATCAGAATCGGGCTCGCGCACGTCACCGTACGCGTACGGTAAGCGCACGGTAAGCGCACCGTAAGCTGCCACAGATATATATATTGATTTAAATGCTATTTTCTCAGGAACTACTGAACAGATTTACACCACACCTACAAAAGGCACTTCCTTGACCTGAGGACTACCTCTCTGCCAAATTTCAAGTAACTCTGTTCATCCGTTCGGGCTGTAGCTGTGTCTAAAGGTCCTATGGAAAAATGCATGGGAAAAACGCATTTTGGGACCCCCCTTTTTTCTCAGCCCCCACTTGACGAATCCCCCCGAGACTTTCAGGGAAGGAGCGGAGCATAGCGCCCCACCTATTTTGAAAATTTTGCGAGGATTCGTCGACCGGCGCAAAAGTTATTCCAAATAGAATGTTGCGGATTTCCTATGGAAACGTGGTCCTAACTATAACTACCTACTGGCGACCGCCAGTAGGTAATAGATATATATAAGAAGATATATGTATATATATATATATATATATATATATATATATATATATATTATCTACTGGCGGCCGCCAGTAGATAGTTATAGTTAGGACCTATTTTCCATAGGAAATCCGCAACATTCTATTCCCAATAAGTCTGGCGCCGGTTGATGAATCCTCGCAAAATTTTCCAAACTTTTGGCCAGCTCCGCTCTGCTCGTACCCTGAAAGTTTCGTGGTGATTCGTCAAGCGGGGTCGAGAAAAAAGGGGGGTCCCAAAATGCGTTTTCCCCATGCAATTTCCCTTAGGATCTGTTGTCGCAGCTACAGCCCGAACCGCTGAACGGAATGACCCCAAATTTGGCAAAGAGGTAGTCCTCAGTTCAGACTCGTGCCTTTTGCATAAATGGTGTGAATCCGTTCAGTAGTTCCTGAGACATATTAGAATTAAAAGTACATAAATATCTATGGTCGGGGAGGATCCGCGGACCCTACACGCACCGTAAGCGCACCCTCCCCGAACCGAGCGCGCACCCTCCTGATCGCGCGCTGAATGCTAATTGCCTGTCGAGTGTCTGTCTACATTCGAAACCAGGAACTGTTAGCGGCCATTTTCTGCCTCGGTAGAAGCGAGGCTGAAGAAGCAAAGGGAATAAGTGTGTAAAACATATAAAGGGGGCAGAGTGGAAATACTCTGACCCTCTAGAGGTGCTTAGGGGGCCCCAGAAGGACCCCCTGGGGACCCCTTTTTTTAAAAAAGATTTCTGTGGATCCGCGCACCCAACGCGATAGGATGTTCGCACGGTGCGCGCATCCTATCGCGTTGGGTGCGCGGATCCACGGAATTTAAAAAAAAAAAAAAGACAAGAAATCATTGGTTGTATGACTACTTTGTACACTGAAAGGTAGGGTGTATATTTCTGTTTTTAAAAGGTATGATTCTTATTGGTTAACAAAAACAGATTGTAAGGAACATTATATATGATTAGCTGATATGTTGAAAAGTGAAGCACACTTCCTCTCTTGTTTAGCAACATTGTGTGCTGAACTTCTGACCTGTGTGCTCAGTGCAGTGTTCCATGACCTGTTTCTATGGTAACAGGCAGAAGGCAGATTGGGGGAAGGGTTGAAATGTATTTCAGTTGGAAAGGGTTGAAATGTTTAACCAATAGAAATGTGTTTGCTTTTGAGTTTATGTGTGAAGGATTGTGATTTGATGTTTACATGTATATGTGTGGAAAATGAAAGGGAAACTTTTCCATTCTTTGTTTTTGCTGAGAGGTGCACAGTGCAGAGATTCTGTAAAAGAAAATATGGTGAGTGACTGATATACTTCTTAATCTACAAAGAACTTGAAAGATGAGTTATTTAATTTTGAGGGGATGTATGTAGACTATTTTGATTTTAATCAGACTAATGTATTTCTCCTGCTAAAGTGTAGGGAGTACTTTTTTTTCTCTACAATCTTATTGACAGTGTGTGTGCATGTAGAAACCATTCTGTGATAAGCATTTGTGTTTTTCATGTGTTTGCAGACAGATAACTGTGCTGTTTTTATATTTTGGTAGAATTAGAAACCAGTCATTGTTTATGAATTTGTGAAATGAGTTATGTTATGTTTCTATACTAAAATGTAGTACTTCTTCTAGATGAAGAAATATGTTTAGGTATAGTGCAAGGGATAGTGTTGTTTGTCTAGAATCACACAGTGAGTATGTGTGCATTTGGGAACCACTGTGAGAGAAGCATTTGGTAACATCATGTATTTGCTGACAGATAACTGTTTTAAAACCTGTCATGTTGTGAAGTTTTATTTGTTACATAGAATTTGTAGAGCGCACGTTCACCAAACGGTTTCTTGGCGCTAGGAGAAACATGAGGCAGCAGAGGGACAAGAGCTAGTTGTCATAAGCCTGAGAAAATAGCTGAGTCTTCAGAAGTTTCCTGAATAAGGCATAGGTGGAGGCTGTTCTTATCTCCAGACGGAGTGAGTTCCAGAACTGCGGTGCCAGTACTCCAAGACGAGCGCCACCCACTTTTTTACGTTTGAAGGTAGGGATGACTAGCAGGTTGTGATGAATGGACCGGAGGACCCGGTTGGGGACATAGCGTACGATTTTAGATGAAATGAAAGCTGGTGAGCTTCAGTACAGAGATTTGAAGATGGTGCACCCCAGTTTAAAAAGACCTCGTTTGGCCACAGGTAGCCAGTGAAGTTCCTTCAAAAGAGGCTGGATGTGATGCCATCTAGGCTGATGGAAGATCAGTCTGGCCGCCTGATTCTGGACAAGTTGGAGGCGTCTAAGCTGATAAGCTGGGATGCCTACATAAAGGCAGTTAGAGAAGTCCAGTCGGGAGATGACCAGGGCTAAGATAACTAAGGTCAAGGCTTCTTGAGATAGGAATCTGCTAATTTTTTTGATTCGGTGCAATTGGAAAAAGCCGGCTGAGACCACAGAACTGATCTCGGCCTTCATCGAGAGGTCGTTACTGACCAGTATTCCAAGGCTCTTAGCGGAGCTAGCTGGGACAGGGGGGTTGCCTAAGTAGGGGGGCCAAAAGTTAGAGTTCCATGGGTTAGCAGGGCCACCCGTGAGAATTAACTCCGTTTCGTCAGGATTGAGTTTCAGCTGGTTTCCATTCATCCATTCATTAATAAATGTCATAGTATCTTGGAAGTGGGTTAGCGAGGAAGGGAGGAGGCTGATATTGAAAATCAGCTGAAGGTCATCCGCATAATTATAGGTTACAGCTTCCCTGTCCCGAAGAGAAGAGATTAATGGGAGAAGGTATAGATTGAAAAGGAGCGGGAAAAGGGAAGAGCCCTGAGGGACTCCACAGGAGAGTTTCCTCTTTTTAGAGGAGAAATTGGCAAGACGGACTGATTGAAATCTGTTGCTAAGGAAAGAGGAGAGCCAATCCAGAGCCCGCCCCTGGATCCCGGCACTATTGACACGGTCCAGAAGGATGTTATGGTCGACCGTGTCAAAGGCCGCGGACAGATCCAGGAGGACCAGAGCCTGAGTAAGCCCTTTATCAGCACTCCCTCTGAGCTCGTCCATCACTGTCAAAATGACAGATTCAGTGGAGTGAAAGGGTCGGAAGCCGGCTTGCTGAGGGTCCAGAATATGATGCAGTTCAACAAAAGAACTTAGTTGTGAGGAGACATAAGCCTCTAGGACTTTACCATGGTATGGTAGGAGTGATATGGGGCGGTAGTTGCCAGGGATGGAGGGGTCAGCACCTGGCTTCTTCAATATAGGGATGATTTCCGCATACTTAAAGAGGTTGGGGACAATGCCCTCTTCAAATGATTTATTTAGGAGGGAAAGGGAATGGTCAGGACACCTAGAGAGGGTCTGCTGAAAGATGTGGGGGGCAGCAATCTGTTGGGGACCCTGAGCTGACTCTTTTTAGTAACCCCAAAAAGGTTTCCAAGGAGATAAGGGGGAGCTGGGTCATCGGAGGTGGCAGGTCCTTGGTGTTAGGAGGAGTAAGGGGGGTGCAGAAGGGTGGGATACTGGCTTTAATGTCAGTAATCTTGTCCATAAAGTAGGAGTTAAGTGAATCGCAAAGAGATTGAGAGGGAGTTAGCTTAGGCACTATTCTGTCAGGTTTAGACAGCTCACTGATTATAGAAAAAATGTCTTTAGCTTTGTTGGCTGAATCTACAACCTTTTTTGAAAAGTAGTCTGTTTTGGTTTGGAGAATGGCACTTTTATATTCCTTTAATAGGGTGATGTAAATATTTTTATCGACTGAGTGATAGTGGAGTCTCCACTTACGCTCAGCTTGTCTGAGTGTAAGTTTCTTAATTTTTAGGTCCGTGGAGAACCATCACTGAGCATCATATGGTCTACAGGTTTTAGTGTACTTGAGCGGAGCGACGTACTCACTTGCGGATTCAAGCCAAGACTTGAGATTTGTGGCCTGATCATGGATTGACTCTGAGTCAATAGGGGCCGTAAGAGTAAGATAGGAACAGAGAAGATCAATGTTAGCATTTTTCCAGCTCCTTGACTTAAGGTTTTTGATCGGTTTAGGTTTAGGGAGTCGAACTTCCGGTAAGGAGAAGGACACAAAATGATGGTCCGACCAGGTGCACGGAGAGATCAAAAGGGACGAGGGAGTCATATTCGCTATCCAAACCTGGTCTAAAATATGTCCCTTGGTGTGGGTAGGTACCTGCACGTGTTGGGTGCAGTTCATACCCAACAGAAGATCCGTTAATTCAATAGAGCCGGCGCTCTCTATTGCATCTAAGGGCCAGTCCCCTATAATAAGGAGTCTAGCATGAACATTCGCCAGGTGAGAGATCATTTCTCCTAGGGCCTGGGGGAAAGTGGGCATACAGCAGGGGGGTCTGTAAAAGAGGGCGCAGGTGAAGGACAAATTGGGGGATTCTAGTTTGATGACTAGACTATCAACAGAAGGTACACCCTTAATCTCCATAGTTTTGAACTGATGGTCCTTAAGGATATTGGCAGCAACACCGCCACCCGCTTTCCCTGAGGGGCGGTTGGTTTGGAGAATATAGTAATTATCTGGCAGAGCTGCCAGGATGTCAGGTGTAAGCCATGTTTCCGTAAGGAGAAGTAGATCAGGCCTCTCCAACTGTAAAAGTTGGAGGATCTCAAGTTGGTGTTTCACCATAGATCGGGTGTTTAAGTATATAACAGAGAGGCCCCCTAGGCTTTGAGTGCTAGGAGTGTTGAGCATGATGCCATAGTAAGTTTTAGTAGCATTAGAATCCAGTCTTTGCTTATGAATTGATTAAATGAGTCATGCTTTGACACTAATGTGCTGTACTTAAATATGTAGATTGTGTGCAGTACCATTAACTCTTCTAGACTAGTGAATGAGTTTTGGTAAACTACTAGGATAGTGTTGCTTGTCTAAAATCACACTGTGAGTCTGTGTGCATTTGGGTAAGGATTGTGAGAGAAGCATTTGGTAACATCGTGTATTTGCTGAAAGATAACTGTTTTAAAACCGGTCATGTTGTCAAGTTTTAGTAGCATTAGAAGCCAGTCTTTGCTTATGCTTTGATTAAATGAGTCAGGCTTTGACACAAAAGTGCAGTCCTGAAATATGTAGATTGTGTGCAGTTCCCTTACCACTTCCACAGTAGTGAATGAGTTTTGGTAAACTTCTAGGGATAGTGGTTGTTGTCTAGAATCACACAGTGAGTCTGTGTGCATTTGGGAACCACTGTGAGAGAAGCATTTGGTAACATCATGTATTTGGTGGCAGATAACTGTTTTAAAACCTGTCATGTTGTTAAGTTTTAGTAGCATTAGAAGCCAGTGTTTGCTTATGCTTTGATTAAATGAGTCAGGCTTTGACACAAAAGTGCAGTCCTGAAATATGAAGATTGTGTGCAGTTCCCTTACCACTTCCAAAGTAGTGAATGATTTTTGGTAAACTCCTAGGTATAGTGGTTGTTGTCTAGAATCACACTGTGAGTCTGTGTGCATTTGGGAACCACTGTAAGAGAAGCATTTGGTAACATTGTGTATTTTTTAGCAGATAACTCTTTTAAAACCTGTCATGTTGTCAAGTTTTAGTAGCATTAGAAGCTAGTCTTTGCTTATGCATTGGTAAAATGAGTCAGGGTTTGACACTAAGGTGCAGTACCATGTACTATTCTCTTCACTGTGGCAGAACTGAAAATGTAAAAGTTTTACCCAAGCACTGTCCTAGAAGTAGTCTGATGATTTAGTCAGTTTCTAAGTACCAAATAGACTGCTTCAAATGTCTATGCAGTATGCATGTAGTGTTCTAACATACTATACACTTGTCTTTTACACCTTCAATTCCCTAGTCAGTATCCATACACTTCCAGGAAACACCCTGTCACTCCCTTTGCAGTCCTCTAGTGACCCATTCAACACCATGTACTAATCCATTCACTGTGCCAAAACCCAAACACTTATAAATTCACCAAGAGACTCTCTTTCCAGTACTCTAACGATTCAGTCACTGCCTAAGTATTCATGCACTGAGCCAGGCCTTAGCACATGGACTTCTTCAAACCCCTATCCACTATGCATTCAGTCCTCTAACCACCTACACACTTGTCTTTCACACCTTCAATTCTCCAGTCAGTATCCATACACTTCCAGCAAACACCCTGTCACTCCCCTTGCACTCCTCCAGTGACCTATTAAGCCTCATGTACTAATGCATTCACTGCGCCAAAACCCAAACCCTAATAAATTCACCCAGGCACTCTCCTTGCAGTACTCTAATCATTCAGTCAGTACCCAAGTACTCATCCAGTGACCCTGGTCTTAGCATATGGACTGCTTCAAACCCCTATCCACTATGCATGCAGTCCTCTAACCACCTACACAACTGTCTTTCACACCTTCAATTCCCTAGTCAGTATCCATACACTTCCAGGAAACACCCTGTCACTCCCTTTGCAGTCCTCTAGTGACTCATTCAGCATCATGTACTATTCCATTCACTGTGCAAACACTCAAACACTTATAAATTCACCAAGATACTATCTTTGCAGTACTCTAATCATTCAGTCAGTGCCTAAGTATTCATGCACTGAGCCAGGCCTTAGCACATGGACTGCTTCAAACCCCTATCCACTATGTATGCAGTCTTCTAACCACTTAGACACTTTTCTTTCACACTTTCAATTTCCTAGTCAGTATCTCCATACAGTCCAGCAAACATCTTGTCACTGCCTTTGCACTCCTCTAGTGACCCATTAAGTACCAAGTACTAATCCATTTCCTGTGCGAAAAGCCTACCACTTATAAATTCACCTAGGCACTCTCCTTGCTGTACTCTAATCATTCAGTCAGTACCCAATTAGTCATGCAGTGAGCCAGGCCTTAGCACATGGACTGCTTTAAATGCCTATGCAGTATGGATGCAGTCCTCTAATCATCTACACAGTTGTGTTTCACACCTTCAATTCCCTAGTTAGTATTCATACACTTCTTGCAAACACCCTGTCACTCACCCAGTGTGTCTCCTTATAGTACTGTAATCATTTAGTCAGTTAGCATGTAGTGTTTTAGTGAGGTCGGCTTTAGGGCATGAACTGCTTCAAAGTAGTATGCACTATGCATGTAGTGTTTTAACCATCTTCACACTTGTGGTTCAGGGCTATAGTTTCTTAGTCAGTATTTATATAAAATGTGTTTGTACAGTAATTGAATAGTATAAATTTGAAAGTTATTAATATACATTTATTTGTAATTCTTTTTTACAGATACAGAACAGGAGTGTTTCTCATCTGTTTGCACTCTTCTCGTGCAAGATTGTTTGGATGAAGGGTCCTTAGGTTTTTCATCATACTTACTGTGCCGCACGAGTATTTTTTGTTAGGATCCCCTCGTAACAGAACTCTTTTGAAAATCTTGCGCGTGAGAAAGGTGGCATTGGTCTTTGTTTGCCCCTCGAGAAAAGTAGAAAATTTCCACATCACTGAAGGAAAACGTGGGCGTGGTGCATCCTCAAAAAATTAATCTTTAGATTCGGTGAATATTTTAAAGCGACATCATTTACAGTTTTTGTAAGTTAAAGTAAAAAAATGTTGTTAGCTGTGTGCATTTTATATATCTGTGATTTGTATCTTGTTTTTTTTTGTTGAGAATGTCATGTTGTTTTTTTTTTAACAAACTTTGAGATTGTGTTTTCTTTGCCCGCTGTTAGGTGATGAGTACGATTGAAATCACTATTTTTAGTGAAATTTAATATATTCTGAGAACAGCAAAAAAGGCAAAAAATTACTTTGTGGAAATTATGCTGTGCTGTAAAAAATGTATTATTACATGTTATAATTTTTTTTCCTTTTCTTATACAGATCCAAATTTTAAAACAAGCAATTTATATGAATTTATATTGGAATGAAAAACAGAAAAAAAATGTATACCATTTTTTATTCATATTACTGTGAAGGTAAGTTTAACTAAGTATCAATATGCAGAATGAAGAGGTCTGCAAGAAGCTACAAAGTTGAAATACGTTTCTAAAACACTCTGTTTATGTAGTTTTGAAATCTGACCATAATCAGATATCATGTGACCTGCAAAAAAAGAGATTTGAGGGGTTCATAATATTTCCCATTTTAGCTATTGAAGGACCGCAATTATTTCAATCATTCTTCTTTGAATATCTTTGCAGACAAAACTCTGTGCTTACCTTCTATCATTCGCAAGGAAATTTAAAAACGGAAATGTCACTTTTTGTAACATAGTTATTATGCAAGATACTCTTTCATATTTACAAAGTGAGGAAAAGGCACTCTGTGCACTTTTTATACTCCATGTAAATACAACTTCATCATGCACACCACTTTGTGTTGAAAGGGTGTTCTATAAGTGTTGTTGTGCATGATTGCACTTAATACTCATAGAACAAGACACATGTCTAGATTTATCAGAAATCATAAATCTCGATATGTGTGTGAATGCTGCACCATCCTAAAATTGGTGTAGGAAAGCACAACAAGGAGAATTGTTTTACTTTCTCCACATTTTTATATCTTCAATGCATGCTGAAATGTTCAGCATACATTGAAGGAGAAAAATGCATTTTATCATTGTTTTTGTGCAGGAAGGTGTGTCTTCCTGTAGAAAAACAAACAGCACATGACACAGATATCCTTGCACTATGGTGCAAGGGTGCCTGTGTCACCACATGGCTGCAGTTTAAGCAGCCGTGCAGGGAGAAGCATAAATTTGCAACATATTTATGTACATATGTTGCATCCCTGTGCTTCGGAAGTACTACAGCACACTGCAGTTAAAGAGGTTACTGTGTGATGCTGCAGCACTACCTCAAAGTTCTGCACTTATACATTCACCATACGCTACTAAGGCATTCATTCAGTCAATTAAGTACTACACATACATTCCTCTAAACTTTCACACACTAACAAAGAAATTTAGCTCTTTTTTTAAACCAGGAAAGTTAGTTCTTAGAAGAACTTTTTTTTTTCTTCTTTTTTGTTTTTTAATTTTTTTGTACTTTTTGGAACAATTTTCTTATTTTTTAGTTTTTTTCAAAAGGAAAGCATGTAGTGTTTTAGTGAGGTCGGCTTTAGGGCATGAACTGTTTCAAAGTAGTATGCACTATGCATGTAGTGTTTTAACCATCGTCACACTTGTGGTTCAGGGCTATAGTTTCTTAGTCAGTATTTATATAAAATGTGTTTGTACAGTAATGGAATAGTATACATTTGAAAGTTATTAATATACATTTATTTGTAATTCTTTTTTACAGATACAGAACAGGAGTGTTTCTCATCTGTTTGCACTCTTCTCGTGCAAGATTGTTTGGATGAAGGGTCCTTAGGTGTTTCATCATACTTGCTGTGCCGCACGAGTATTTTTTGTTAGGATCCCCTCGTAACAGAACTCTTTTGAAAATCTTGCGCGTGAGAAAGGTGGCATTGGTCTTTGTTTGCCCCTCGAGAAAAGTAGAAAATTTCCACATCACTGAAGGAAAACGTTGTGGGCGTGGTGCATCCTCAAAAAATTAATCTTTAGATTCGGTGAATATTTGAAAGCGACATCATTTACAGTTTTTGTAAGTTAAAGTAAAAAAATTTTGTTAGCTGTGTGCATTTTATATATCTGTGATTTGTATCTTGTTTGTTTTTTGTTGAGAATGTCATGTTGTTTTTTTTTAACAATCTTTGAGATTGTGTTTTCTTTGCCCGCTGTTAAGTGATGAGTACGATTGAAATCACTATTTTTAGTGAAATTTAATATATTCTGAGAACAGCAAAAAAGGCAAAAAAATTACTTTGTGGAAATTATGCTGTGTTGTAAAAAATGTATTATTACAGGTTATAATTTTTTTTCCTTTTCTTTTACAGATCCAAATTTTAAAATAAGCAATTTATATGAATTTATATTGGAATGAAAAACAGAAAAAAAATGTATACCATTTTTTATTAATATTACTGTGAAGGTAAGTTTAACTAAGTCTCAATATGCAGAATGAAGAGGTCTGCAAGAAGCTACAAAGTTGAAATACGTTTCTAAAACACTCTGTTTATGTAGTTTTGAAATCTGACCATAATCAGATATCATGTGACCTGCAAAAAAAGGGATTTGAGGGGTTCATAATATTTCCCATTTTAGCTATTGAAGGACCGCAATTATTTCAATCATTCTTCTTTGAACATCTTTGCAGACAAAACTCTGTGCTTACCTTCTATCATTCGCAAGGAAATTTAAAAACGGAAATATGTCACTTTTTGTAACATAGTTATTATGCAAGATACTCTTTCATATTTACAAAGAGAGGAAAAGGCACTCTGTGCACTTTTTACACTCCATGTAAATACAACTTCATCATGCACACCACTTTGTGTTGAAAGGGTGTTCTATAAGTGTTGTTGTGCATGATTGCACTTAATACTCATAGAACAAGACACATGTCTAGATTTATCAGAAATCATAAATCTCGATATGTGTGTGAATGCTGCACCATCCTAAAATTGGTGTAGGAAAGCACAACAAGGAGAATTGTTTTACTTTCTCCACATTTTTATATCTTCAATGCATGCTGAAATGTTCAGCATACATTGAAGGAGAAAAATGCATTTTATCATTGTTTTTGTGCAGGAAGGTGTGTCTTCCTGTAGAAAAACAAACAGCACATGACACAGATATCCTTGCACTATGGTGCAAGGGTGCCTGTGTCACCACATGGCTGCAGTTTAAGCAGCCGTGCAGAGAGAAGCATAGATTTGCAACATATTTATGTACATATGTTGCATCCCTGTGCTTCGGAAGTACTACAGCACACTGCAGTTAAAGAGGTTACTGTGTGATGCTGCAGCACTACCTCAAAGTTCTGCACTTATACATTCACCATACGCTACTAATGCATTCATTCAGTCAATTACGTACTACACATACATTCATCTAAACTTTCACACACTATCAAAGAAATTTAGCTCTTTTTTTAAACCAGGAAAGTTAGTTCTTAGAAGAACTTTTTTTTTTCTTCTTTTTTGTTTTTTAATTTTTTTGTACTTTTTGGAACAATTTTCTTATTTTTTTGTTTTTTTCAAAAGGAGAGCATGTAGTGTTTTAGTGAGGTCGGCTTTAGGGCATGAACTGCTTCAAAGTAGTATGCACTATGCATGTAGTGTTTTAACCATCGTCACACTTGTGGTTCAGGGCTATAGTTTCTTAGTCAGTATTTATATAAAATGTGTTTGTACAGTAATGGAATAGTATAAATTTGAAAGTTATTAATATACATTTATTTGTAATTCTTTTTTACAGATACAGAACAGGAGTGTTTCTCATCTGTTTGCACTCTTCTCGTGCAAGATTGTTTGGATGAAGGGTCCTTAGGTGTTTCATCATACTTGCTGTGCCGCACGAGTATTTTTTGTTAGGATCCCCTCGTAACAGAACTCTTCTGAAAATCTTGCGCGTGAGAAAGGTGGCATTGGTCTTTGTTTGCCCCTCGAGAAAAGTAGAACATTTCCACATCACTGAAGGAAAACGTTGTGGGCGTGGTGCATCCTCAAAAAATTAATCTTTAGATTCGGTGAATATTTTAAAGCGACATCATTTACAGTTTTTGTAAGTTAAAGTAAAAAAATTTTGTTAGCTGTGTGCATTTTATATATCTGTGATTTGTATCTTGTTTGTTTTTTGTTGAGAATGTCATGTTGTTTTTTTTTAACAATCTTTGAGATTGTGTTTTCTTTGCCCGCTGTTAAGTGATGAGTACGATTGAAATCACTATTTTTAGTGAAATTTAATATATTCTGAGAACAGCAAAAAAGGCAAAAAATTACTTTGTGGAAATTATGCTGTGTTGTAAAAAATGTATTATTACATGTTATAATTTTTTTTCCTTTTCTTTTACAGATCCAAATTTTAAAATAAGCAATTTATATGAATTTATATTGGAATGAAAAACAGAAAAAAAATGTATACCATTTTTTATTCATATTACTGTGAAGGTAAGTTTAACTAAGTCTCAATATGCAGAATGAAGAGGTCTGCAAGAAGCTACAAAGTTGAAATACGTTTCTGAAACACTCTGTTTATGTAGTTTTGAAATCTGACCATAATCAGATATCATGTGACCTGCAAAAAAAGAGATTTGAGGGGTTCATAATATTTCCTATTTTAGCTATTGAAGGACCGCAATTATTTCAATCATTCTTCTTTGAACATCTTTGCAGACAAAACTCTGTGCTTACCTTCTATCATTCGCAAGGAAATTTAAAAACGGAAATATGTCACTTTTTGTAACATAGTTATTATGCAAGATACTCTTTCATATTTACAAAGAGAGGAAAAGGCACACTGTGCACTTTTTATACTCCATGTAAATACAACTTCATCATGCACACCACTTTGTGTTGAAAGGGTGTTCTATAAGTGTTGTTGTGCATGATTGCACTTAATACTCATAGAACAAGACACATGTCTAGATTTATCAGAAATCATAAATCTCGATATGTGTGTGAATGCTGCACCATCCTAAAATTGGTGTAGGAAAGCACAACAAGGAGAATTGTTTTACTTTCTCCACATTTTTATATCTTCAATGCATGCTGAAATGTTCAGCATACATTGAAGGAGAAAAATGCATTTTATCATTGTTTTTGTGCAGGAAGGTGTGTCTTCCTGTAGAAAAACAAACAGCACATGACACAGATATCCTTTCACTATGGTGCAAGGGTGCCTGTGTCACCACATGGCTGCAGTTTAAGCAGCCGTGCAGAGAGAAGCATAGATTTGCAACATATTTATGTACATATGTTGCATCCCTGTGCTTCGGAAGTACTACAGCACACTGCAGTTAAAGAGGTTACTGTGTGATGCTGCAGCACTACCTCAAAGTTCTGCACTTATACATTCACCATACGCTACTAATGCATTCATTCAGTCAATTACGTACTACACATACATTCATCTAAACTTTCACACACTAACAAAGAAATTTAGCTCTTTTTTTAAACCAGGAAAGTTAGTTCTTAGAAGAACTTTTTTTTTTGATTCTTTTTTGTTTTTTAATTTTTTTTGTACTTTTTGGAACAATTTTCTTATTTTTTTGTTTTTTTCAAAAGGAAAAAAAGACAACAGGAGGAACAAAACAGTCAACTTCTGCAAAAAAAAAAAATAAACACAAGTTTAGCACTTGTGGTTTTGCTGCGCTCGGCAGATTAGTTAAATTGACTGCTCGCCGTAACATAGTAGTTTGTTGCATTTAATGCAACTAATTTTTAGTTTTCCAAATTCTGGACGTATGTCCGGGTGAGTGCTTGATGGTGATGCTGCAGAAGTGCTTGCCACTGCTGGCTGAGGCTGCTGTCGGAGTCTTCTGCATTCCTGCTTGGCCAGGTTCACGGGATGCAGAGTCTTCAGGTGTTTTAACATACTTGCAGTCCCACAAGAGTATTTTTTTGATTGATCTCCTCTGGAAAGCACTATTTGACATATTTTACATGTCACTTTAGTTGAATTAGTTTTATTTTGTCCTTCTGGGAAGGAAAAAAAATTCCACACCACAGAGGTGTATCTTTCTGGGCGTGGAGGTTCCACAACAAATTCCACATTGGACGAATGGTCTGATTCTGATGGTGGCTGCTGTGCAGAAGCCATTGTCTTCAGAAAAATTGCAGCTGTGGAAATCTTCCCCAAAAAGTTTCTTCTAGTTCTAAGGTGTGAGATGTTCCTCCAAAGAAGCTCTAAGAATGATTGAAATGGGTGGGATTGTTCAATAGTTAGAATAGGAAGTGTAATGAACCAATCAAATCTCTTTTTTTGCAGGTCACATGGGATCCGCGCACCGTGCGCTTACGCAGCATGCACCCAGCGCGGATCCGCAAAATTGAATAGGATTAGATATAAAAATATATTAGTTTTAAGACTAGTTTAGAGTTTGTCTTCAATTAATATTCACATGAAATAGATATATATATGTTTTTTTAAATGTTAAATATTTTGCGGAATCCGCGCACCTACCGCGTCATAGTCACAGATGACGCATCGTGGAAGCGCGTAAACGTCGCGTTACGTACATCGAACGTGTCGCGTATATGCTGGGAGTCTTGTACCAGTCGCATTGCGATCGCGCACTGAACACGTACCCAACGCATACCATGCGCGGATGCTATCGCGTAGGGATCGAGAACGGTGCGCTTAGGGTGCACGGATCTAAAAACATTGAAAAAAATATATAAAGTTTTGCACATATAGTTTAAAAAATATTTTGAAAAATATAAACAAATATGTTTGAAAAAACCATTAAGTTCAAATTATATTTTTTAATTTTTAAAAGAATTAATTGAAAAAATAGGTTAAAAAAATTGCAATTAAAAAGTATTTTAAAAAAAATGTAATTAATGAAATTGACACACTGAATTTGAAAAATATAGAAATCCAATCAAAATCATTAAACATGATATCTTCAGAGATAAGTTATAGATAGGAATTAGCATTTAAAAAACCTTTGAAATTCACTGAAAAAACCATAGGTTTCATGCACGTTATAGTTAGGAATTGGCATTTAAAAAACCTTTGAAATTCACTGAAAAAACCAAAGGTTTCAGGGGCGTTATAGTTAGGAATTGGCATTTAAAAAACCTTAGAAATTCATTGAAAAAACCATAGGTTTCAGGGGTGTTATGGTTAGCTGGACATTTCCCTCGTACACAACCCTAGAAATTCTCCTGTTATAGTTAGTTCAGCTAACTATAACTCGCGCCCCCGCAATGCAGTGCTGATGAAGTCACATATTACATCATTCATGACATGGTCTTTGACATCACTGATGACATTACTGATGACATCTCAAATGACATCACTGATGACATCACTGATGATGTCATCCAGTGACTGTGTGTTTCTGTAAAGTTTAAATATGCTTTATATATTTATAGTAAAAGGCCTGTTGAAGAATGAGTGGGTGTACACGTGTGTGAATGGATGATTTTGTAGGTGTGTACCTGACTCTATAAGTGAGTCATTAAATGTATCTTACTGCAGACTAGTGACTAAACTGTGTGAATGTCTGTATGTGTCTGTGTGTTTGTGTATAAGTGGCTGAATGGTTTTGTGAATAGCTATATGAGTGTCTATATGGTTTATTGATTGGTTGTCTGAGTATCTGTATGGGTGCCTGAGTGTTTGTGTGCGTAGGCTGTGTGTGACTCTGTGCATAGATGTGTGAGTGGGTGATTCTATTGGTGCATGGTTTTAAGAGTGCATCTGTGATGAACTGTATGGTTGAGTGAGTGTATGTATGGGTGTGTTAGGGATTGAATGTATATCTCAGTGGTACATTTGTGAATATCTACATATGTGAAAGGCAGTATATATGCGTGTAAGAGTGTATAAGTGGGTATATGTGATAGTGTGTGATTGTGAGAGTGGCTGTATGGATGAGTGTGTGCTTGTATCAATGATTGTATAAGAGCGTAAGAATGTGGTACTATTTTTATGAGTAAGTTAACTTGAGTGTGTATAACTGCATAGGTGAGTAAATGGGAGTGTAATTAATTATTTGCATGACTGACTAGGTGTGAGAGTACCTCTATAAATGATTGGTGGTGTGTAAGTGTCTATGTAGGTGTATAAATGCATATGATAGTCTTGTACGGAGTGACTGTAAGTATGAGTGACTGTACAGGTGAATGAGTGGGGGTGTATGTAGACCTAAGAGTTAATGAGTAGGTATGTAGTTATTGGTATTGGAGTATCTATGGTTTTGAGAATGGACGTCTGAAATTTTGAGTTGGTGTATCAACGGTTAAATTAGGGTGTGAGAAGATGCAGTAATTTATCACATGGATGACGTCATCAGTGATGTCATTTAGGAAGTCCTTTATACCTTTTGGTAAAAGGTATAAAGGACTTCCTGAATGAAAAAGTTTCCTAAACTTGTGATATGCACTGTGGGAGATGCAGTATTGTTTTAGTCACGTGACCTCTAATTTTAAAAGCACGCACGATGCACTTTGCAAATTGCTTCCATTTCCTGTGAACAAGGCCAACGCCGAAACGCGTAAGGAGAGAAAGAGGCATGACATGCTGCTGCGCCTTTGTAAATAAAGCTGATACCATGGAATGGGCCTTTGTGTTGCTCTGTTGGATTGTTGGGCTTCTTCGTGCCCAATCTTTTTAGAGGCCGCCCTGTAGGGTCGGGGGCTCCAGTGCTCGGAGGACGTTTTTGGGAATTAATGTGGAGCATGACCCACTCGCTCACACAAGCCTACTGAGGAATGCTAAATAGCGAAATTGTGTGGGCTGAGGAAGGGATTCGGTGGGGAGGATGTCCCACGCCGATCGTTCCAAAGGTATGCACTTTGTTTGAAGGCAGTTAAAGGAATCGGACATTAGTCGGATATAAAATGAAAACTTCCGTGACTATTTTCCATTTGGATTTAAAAGACCAATACAAGTGCACATTACATAATGATGAAATTGAGCAATGGCAAAAGGTATAAAGGACTTCCTAAATGAAAAAGTTTCCTAAACTTGTGAAATGCACTGTGGGAGATGCAGTATTGTTTTAGTCACGTGACCTCTAATTTTAAAAGCACGCACGACGCACTTTGCAAATTGCTTCCATTTCCTGTGAACAAGGCCAACGCCGAAACGCGTAAGGAGAGAAAGAGGCATGACATGCTGCTGCGCGTTTGTAAATAAAGCTGATACCATGGAATGGGCCTCTGTGTTGCTCTGTTGGATTGTTGGGCTTCTTCGTGCCCAATGTTTTTAGAGGCCGCCCTGTAGGGTCGGGGGCTCCAGTGCTCGGAGGACGCTTTTGGGAATTAATGTGGAGCATGACCCACTCGCTCACACAAGCCTACTGAGGAATGCTAAATAGCGAAATTGTGTGGGCTGAGGAAGGGATTCGGTGGGGAGGATGTCCCACGCCGATCGTTCCAAAGGTATGCACTTTGTTTGAAGGCAGTTAAAGGAATCAGACATTAGTCGGATATAAAATGAAAACTTACGTGACTTTTTTCTATTTGGATTTAAAAGACCAATACAAGTGCACATTACATAATGATGAAATTGAGCAATGGCAAAAGGTATAAAGGACTTCCTAAATGAAAAAGTTTCCTAAACTTGTGAAATGCACTGTGGGAGATGCAGTATTGTTTTAGTCACGTGACCTCTAATTTTAAAAGCACGCACGACGCACTTTGCAAATTGCTTCTATTTCCTGTGAACAAGGCCAACGCCGAAACGCGTAAGGAGAGAAAGAGGCATGACATGCTGCTGCGCCTTTGTAAATAAAGCTGAAACCATGGAATGGGCCTCTGTGTTGCTCTGTTGGATTGTTGGGCTTCTTCGTGCCCAATGTTTTTAGAGGCCGCCCTGTAGGGTCGGGGGCTCCAGTGCTCGGAGGACGTTTTTGGGATATATATATATATATATATATATATATATATATATATATATATATATATATATATATATATATAACAAACAAAGTTCCCAGGGAACGTGGAGCACTCTCGGGTTAACACAAATCCAATTTATTTGTTTAAAGGTACAGGCAGACGCGTTTCGAGGTCCATATGTCTTTATCAGTGCCATTACAGGTGAATGAGTTACCATCGTAGGTTTTGATATGTCCATCAACCACTCCCATTGGTTCACTAACCTACAGTAGGTGTATTGCACACATGCCCCCCAGTGCACTTCACTGGGTAAAGTACATCCCGATTTTCGTTGGTACCTGATTAAGCAGGGAGCGATGCCACTCAATTTGAGTTCTCTTCCCCTAACTCAGCCATAACTGCCCCATCAGGAAAGGCACACTCACAGGTGCTCATTCATTAACTTACGCTCTTCATTTTAGTAAACGACGATTGGTATCGGCTTCTGTGCCTCTCCTTCTCGACACGTGATGGTTCTAGCTACATTTTTTTCAAAGATCCACCAAATGTCACTAAGTAGCAGATGAACACTTTTCAGAGTGGGTGCATCCATGCGTGCTAGGGACTGCACATCACAACCTCTACCACCAATGTTCCTAGGAAACATGGAGCACTCTTGCGTTCACACAAATCCAATTTATTGGTCCAAAGTTACAGGCAGACACGTTTTGACATCCATATGTCTTTATCATTGCCATTACAGGTGAGTGGGTTACCATCATCAGTTTTTATATGTCGATCAACCACTCCCATTGGTTGACTATCCTGCAGTAAGAGTGTTGCACACAAGTCCCACATCGCACTTCACTGGGTAAAGTACATCCCGATTTTAGTTGGTACTTGATTTTGCAGGGAGCGATGCCACTTTATTTGTGTTCTCTTCCCCTCCCTAAACCATAACTGCCCCATCAGGAAAGGCGCACTTGCAGGCACTCATTCAGTAACGTATGCATTTTAGTAAACAACGATTGGTATCGGCTTCTGTGCCTTTTCTTCATGGCAGGTGATGGTTCTAACTGCTTTTCTTTCAATGATCAACCAAATGTCACTAAATAGCAGCTGAACACTTTTCAGAGTGGGTAACATTACTTTGATAACCAATTATAACCTGGTATTGTATATACTTCATTTATTTTTTCACTTTTTTTAAATACAATTATATAATCTTTTTTTAAATACAAAAATATATATCTAAATAATAACAAATTGTTTTGAAAAACACACAGAATCTATTTATCTTTTTATTTCAATTGATGCACATATTTTCTTTACAATCTGGAAGTCAATTTTCAAAAACTCACAGTTGTCATATTTCTCTATTCATTGTTACTATCAAAAACATTTACATAATTTCTGTGATCATATAATCAATATTTGAAACCATCCATCAAATTAATAATATGAGGAGACTGGCAGCTTGTTGACAAATGATCATACAATCAATGTTTAAAACCATCCATCGTTATAATGATATGAGGAGACTGGTGGCTTGTTGACAAACTACGCACGTTTCGGCATAGGCCTTCGTCATGACTCCGTCACAGTGGTTACTGAAGGGAATGTACAGAAATGGACAGCCCTGGATGTCTGTTTTGTAGAGAATCTTTCGGCTGCTACCTTGTTTTTGCTTTTCGGCTTTAATTTTCCTTTCAGAGGTGAGTGGCTCTGCAAATTCTTTCCTGTGTTGACAGGATATCTTTATAAACGGCGATATCCAGGCAGCTGTCAAAGAATGATCAAGCTAATCCCACAGACTAGAATTAAAAGTACAGAGCACTTAATACACGTTTGTCAGGATAGGCAAACAATCCTTAGTTCTGTTGATGCAGGTTTGGATATATATGCTTTACTGTACTGACATGTGCAGTCGGTTAGGGAAGTGGTTGAGATACAAGAGTGCACTCAGTCTATTTCTACTCCTCCACAGGTTTGTCCGTATTGGTCGCTGAGCTTCACCTATTGAGTAACGCCGAAGAGATATATATTTTTATATTTTCAAAAAAGATGATATATATAACAAAAGTGACAAAATAAAGGAAGTATATACAATACCAGCTTGCAATTGGTTTTCAAAGTAGTGTTATCATAATGAATGTCTGGAATTAATGTGCCTGCTTTATGTCAAATCCACCGTGCCCAGGTGTTTCTTTCCCCATAGTTGTAATTCCCTGTCAGGGTAAGTTCATTCTAGATACAGGGGCCTTGTTTCTTTCCAAAATGAAGGCCTTCCAGGCCAGGGTGACAGGACTCATTGAGGGCCTGTCAGCACAGTGATGGTTGTCTGCTTTGGCAGAAAGCACAGATGTAGGAGGGGAAGGAAGGCATGGAAGGTGAAGGGAGTTGGGGGCATATGTATGAAACTCCCATTTAGCGAATCCCAATTTGTGATATATATCGATTAGCAAATTGAGATTCGCAAAGCGGGATGTAAAAAAAAAATCGCTAAAGTTTTGCGATTTCTTAAAAATCGCAAAATAATCTCAGAAACCACATTTGCGATTTCTTAATTGCGAAAATCGCAAATTAAGAAATCGCAAAAACGGGAATCTGCAATCCAGGTGCAGCCTGATGACATCACAACCAGGAAACTGGAGTGATTTCCTGCACCTGCTCACCTGAGCCACACCCAGAGTCTGCTTGGAGAGTGTGAGGAGGCATCCCAGGAGAGAGCAACCAGCAATGGAGTCTAACAAACAACAGGAGGGCAAGGATGCAGAGAAGAGGAAGAGGAAACACAAGTTTTCAGAAAAGGAGCAGGAGGTCCTCATTGAGGAGATGGTGTGCAGCCATGAGCTTCTTTTTGGCAAGAAGGCACTGCGTGTCCCAGAGGCAAGGAAGCTCAAAATTTGGCTGGATATCCAAAATAAGGTCAATGCAGTGGGAGTCACCAATCGCACCATCGAAGAATTGCGCAAGCGATGGTATGACATGCGCCAAAGGTCGAAGGAGAGGGTGGCAGCCAGACTGAAGGACGCAAACCAGACTGGGGGAGGACCATCCACAGCACCACAGCCAACACCCCACGAGGAGCTTGTGGAGTCCATTCTCCTGCCTGAGAGCGTCGGTGGTATGGCTGACATAGACAGCTCCGACCCTGCATCCAGCAGCCAAGGTAAGATGCATGCAAAATCAATCTGCACTGATCCCCATCCCATGCACACTTCCCCAAATGCGCTTAATACCCTCACAAAATGTCATTCCAGTCCAAGTCTTACAGCACACCCAGCAATGCATCATGGGACTTGTAGTACTATGTCTGACAGTGTGTCCATGAGACAAAGGAAATGTAATGCAACATGTGGGTTGGGGATAAGTGAATGATACAGTGTCAGAGGTTAGCCGATACAAACTGTATGAACTTTATTGATTGCTAATTGCAGACAAAGACACAAACTCATGTAGTCCCCTTTACATCCACAGCACAATCCAGGGCACGTGAGGACAGCGCAGAGGGAGAGGAGCCTGCACATCCTGGGGACTCCAGTGACGAGACAGAGACAATACCAATCCAGCGCAGGAAGCGCACACATGTGCCCCCACTGCCTCTATTTGAGGATGAAATACCGGCCACAGGGGAGGACTGTGACAGGAGAGAGGGGAGTCAGGGTGTGTCACACATGCTCATTCAGGACACACAAAGGCCAAGGATTCGACCACAGGACACAAGCAGGTCAAGGCCCAGGAGCAGCACTGCCACTGAGGGAGAAGAAACTGTTTTTTCTGGCCTGGAACACAGCATGCTGCAGGAACAGCGCCTGCAAAGTAAAGCACTCAGGTCAATCAATAGGCAGCTATGCTGTATCCACCAGGATCAAACCAACATGGGGGAGGGCATCATGGCCATGGCAGGTGCCATCCGTGACCTACGTGACACTTTGAGGCACAACCAAGCCGTCAGTGAGAGGGCTGGCCGATGTGCCAATGCACGCCTTCACAACTACACCAAGGCCGTGAACCGCCTCTGCACCACCACCAGCACTCTCACACGCAGAAGCATCACGATGCAGGTTGAAATGGCGCACTGCTGCCAGGACATAGCCACAGGACTTGCACAGGTCACCAGTGTTGTGGATCAGCTGCAGACGGCCAACGCAGGTGGCAGCGCTCTCATGGCCTCTGGCGAGAGTGAAGACACCTCCAGTAGGAGCAGCATCACTCCTACATTGCCAGGAGAAAGGCGGCGCAGTGCCAGACAGGGTGCAGGACAAGGGAACACCATGGGGGGCACTCAGCCTGGACGCCAAACACCACCAATGCGTCACTGAAGGAGGTGAACTGTGCGGTGACACTTAATGCTAAAAGGGTGAAGTAACCCTACTATGCTGTGTGCACAGTTACTTGTGCCTTACCTGCACTGTGTGCATAACATGTGCTGGGGACAGCTACACTTCTCATTATTGTGAAGTGTAAATAAACACTGCACACATTATCAAGCTTTTTTGTCTCATGTCATCATTGCTCACCTAGAAGTAGTTTTGTGTGATCTCAGTCCGTCTCTGACGTCCTGCAGCTGCCCCGACTCCTGATGCAGGTCTGGCAGGGGGAGCAGGGCGATCGTCATCCGATGTGTCTGTATCGGTCACATCAATTGTGGTGCCTTTCCTCATTGCCATGTTATGTAGCATTGCACAGCTTGCCACGATTTTACAGCAGGTCTCAGGGCTGTATTGCAGTGCGCCTCCACTTTTATGCAGGCACCGGAAGCGGCTCTTCAGGATTCCAAAGGTATGCTCAATGAAGCTGCATGTAGATCTGTGTGCCCTGTTGTAGCTCCTCTCTCTTGCATTTGCAGGATCCAGATATGGGGTCAGGATGAAGTCCCGCACTGCATAGGCACTGTCACCTGCAGGGATAGACACAATAGGTAAGTCAATGTCCCCCCCCTCAAGGGATGTAGTGGATGTATTGATGTGTGCCATGTATTTACCTAGCAGGTATCCCTCCCCAAACTCTCCAGCACTCAGACGTCTGTGTATTTCAATGTGTCTAAAGATGAAGGAGTCATGTGTACTGCCGGGGTATTTGGGGACAATGTCAGTGATGATATACTTTGCGTTGCACACCATCTGTATATTGAGGGAATGGTAGCATTTCCGGTTTCTGTAGACATATTCGGTTGCTGATGGGGGTGTGATGGCCACATGGGTCCCATCGATGCAGCCAATGACGTGGGGGAAACGTGCAATCTGGTAGAAGTCCAGTTTTGTTTGCTGTACTGCCTGTTGGGTGGTGGGGAAGTATATGTGATGTGAGAGCCTCTGTAGCATTGCATCTAAAAAGGCATGTAAGAAGCGCGACAGTGCACTCTGTGGCACCCCACCAACCTCCGCTATTACCCGTTGAAAACTCCCTGAGGCCAGGAGGTGCAGGGAGCACAGGACCTGCACATGTGTGGGAATTGTTTGTGTCCTGCGTGTAGGGTGTTCCAAGTAGGGTTGCAGCTCCTCAATCAGGTCCATTATGGTCTGTGGGTGCAGTCTGTACTTGTCATAGATGTCCTCTTCAGTGTGCTGGCACAGAGTGATGCACAGCCTGAATATCCGTTCCTGTCTCATTCTCCTCTGTGCAAGAGCCCGAATACGCAGCCTCCTGGCTATCACGAACATTGCTGCCATTGTGGTTGGGTCTGTTGCATTGTGGGGTGGTTTAAGTACCTTGCACCAGTTTACCACCTGCATGCAATTGGTGTTAATAGCGATTTCTTAATTAGCGAATTTCGTGAAATCGCAATTAGTGACTTTTTCATACATTTGTTAGCGATTTCTTATATTGCAATATCCCTATTGCGAATTTCGCAAAGTTGAAAAATTCGCAATCTAAGAAATCGCTAAAATATACGCAATTTTTCTGTTTCGCAGCCTAAGAAATCGCTAATTTAGCGATTTCTTATTTTTCTCTGGGAATGTGTGTCATGCATATGAAATAGCGAAAATTTAGTCGCAAACACTGTTTTTTGCGATTCGCAGCTTTTGCGAGTAAATTTTGGTTTCATACATATGCCCCTTGGTGAGGAATTGCTGGTAAGTTAAAAAAAAAAAAAAATGAGACAGAGAGGAGAGGCTGTGCTATGTATGGCTCCCCATCAGTGTGTAGCAGTTGAAAGCGGGGTAAATAATTTTGGATGTCAAATATAACATAAAATTACAGATGGATAAAAAGGGAATTACAGGGATGTTTTTCAACTCAGGGTTCTAAGTGACATATACAACTCATGCTTTGCTCTCCTTATCTATTTGAAGTCACTCAGAACCCCTCACTGAAGAACATCCCCGTAATTCACTGTTACCCATCTATAATTCTATGTTGTTTCTGCAGGGAAATAATACTTGCAACCTTGAATGATAAGGGTTTATAACCATTTCCAAAACTCAGCAGTTAAAATTGAAGAAAGTTCATATAAAAGTTAGATTAATATAGCATAGCACCTTGAGCAACCTGGAAATGTGTAAAAACGAAACTTATTTTTCAATTTTAGCTGCCAATCAGAATATTCAGCTGCACTGCAATCAATATGCAAGATTGAGAAAGAAAGAGTGTTCTTATCTGTATAATACCATTCAGACGGGGAGCATTTGGTTTCGCTGGGTTATCTCCTTGTGCGAAGTTTTCATATTCTAGAACCAAACAAATGATATGAAAAATTAAAGAAAATATATTATGCCACCATTGCCCTGCAATATATAGGTCTGGAATAAAGATAATGTCTGCAGTTTCAGGTTGTGTGGTTACCTTTACAAATACACATACATTAATTTTAAACCGGTTAGGGTGGAGTGTAGATCTTGGGCAGTTTTAGTAAAACAGATCAATAGTTATTGCAAAACTGTGAGACATATTTTACAGTGTCATGCCTTTTATATAAAGCCTCAAAATAATGCTGTCACCATTACAAAAAATACATCAGCGTGACGCTAAGATAAATATGAGAGAGTAATGCCTCTTTAGACACTGGTTCAACCCATTCAATATGGAGTAATAAAAGGTTGTTCTCTATTGGCTTTACACGTGTCTCCCTATCGTTCATACCACATACAGAACACAGAGGCCCCGGGTCAGCTACAGTCTCAAGATATGAGGGAGACTGCATAGCATTTACCTTGTAAAGTACAGTGGAAAACTTTGGTTTTTGAACTGAGGACTTGAGAGCTATTTTTTTATAGCCCCTCTGGGTTACTTTTAACTTCTCACTAATAATGTGGTTATGCCATGTCCATTGGGTAAAGTTACCTCAAGACATGACTCTAAATCCTAAAAAACGATTGCAGGTGATAGGAAACAAGCATGGAAGAGAGGTAACATGAACAAAGTGGGAAACAAGGAGCTCAATAATCTTGTCCAATAGAGTAAGCTGGTAATCACCCCTGGATACATTGGGCCAGATGTACGACCTGCTAAATAACGTCTTGCAAATTGCGTCGCATTTGCGACTCGTAATTTGCAAGGTGCTATTTAGCATGTACAACAGTGTGCTTAACGCTGTTTGTGATTCCCAATGGGGTCGCAAATTGCGAGGCTCATAAATATTAATGAGCCTCTCGCAATTTGGGAGCCCATTGGGAATGACAGACCTTACCAGGGATGGTGGCCTCCTGGGCTCAGCAGACCACCATGTCTAGGACTGCTTTTAAATAAAGCAGTTTTTTTTAAATGCAGCTCATTTTCTTTAAAGGAAAACAGGATGCATTTAACCCCTTCGGTGCCGATGACGAGGTGGACTCGTCATGACACACAGTGGGTGTGTGCTCATGACGAGTCCTGCTCGTCATGGCACCCACCCACGGTGGAAGCGCTGGCGCTCCCCCCACGGGTGTCCGATTTCGCCCCCACAAAGGGGGATGGAAGCGGAAGAGTTTCCGCTGCCACCCCCGACCCCCTCATCGGAATCCCATGACATCAGCGCGCACAGCACACGCTGTCATCAGGAAGTACCAGACACTCTGGAAGCCATTTGCTTCCTGAGCGTCGGAGAAACAAGGTAGGTTTCCTTGTTCCTGGGGGGGTTTGGAGAATGCATCGAGGCTTCGGGGGAGAGGAAAGAGATTTTCCTCTCCCCTGATGTCTCTTTGCAGGGAATTTCTGCTTCACGATCGCGCACAGCGTCGCGATCGTGCAGCGGAAAAATGCCCCCACTGGCACCAGGGATTTTTGTTTTTCAATGGAAGCGACCCCTTGGGCAAGGGTCGCTTCCTAAGGGGCGCATTTTTTAGGTGATGTTTTTCTGCCCCCCCCCCCCCCAAAGGGGCAAATCGGCCAGTTTTTCAGAAAATGCCACTAGCCACCAGGGTTTCCTTTTGGTGGCATAAATTTAGATGGAAGCAACCCCTTGGGCAAGGGTCGCTTCCAAAGGGGACATTTGTTAGGTGATGTTTTTCTGCCCCCCTGGGGGGCAAATCAACCCATTCTTTTGACCGTTTTGCCCCCATGGGGGCAGAAAACGCCACTAGCCACAGGGTTTCCTTTTGGGGGCATTTACATTTAGATGGAAGCAGCCCTTTGGGCAAGGGTTGCTTCCAAAGGGGAGCATTTTTTGTTGATGTTTTTCTGCTCCCCCTGGGGAAAATCGGCCCATTCTGTTGGCTGTTTTGCCCCAAGGGGGGGGGGGGGCAGAAAACGCCACTAGCCACCAGGGTTTTGGTTTGGGGGCATTTAAATTTAGATGGAAGCGACCCCATGGGCAAGGGTCGCTTCCAAAGGGGTGTATTTTTGTCTTGATGTTTTTGTGCATCCCTGGGGGCAAATTGGCCTGTTTGTTTGGCCGTTTTGCCCCCAGGGAGGGCAGAAAACACCACTAGCCACCTGGATTTGTTTTGGAAGATTTAAATGTAGATGGAAGTGACCCCTTGGGAAAGGGTCACTTCCAAAGGGGAGCATTTTTTATGGATGTCTTTCTGTCCCCCCTGGGGGCATATCTGCCCGTTTTTTGGGCCTTTCTGGCCCACTAGGCGCTAGGGATTGTGCTTTGTAGTGTGTGGAAGCGACCCCTTGGGCAAGGTTCGCTCCCAAAGGTGGTTATATTTGTGGATGTTTTTTTCTGCCCGCCCCCCCTGGTGGCAGTCGGTCCTTTTTTGTCCTTACTGCCCCTTGGTGGGGGGCAGAAAACCCCAGTAGACACCAGGAATATTCTTTAATAGGTAATGGAAGCGACCCCTTGGCCAATTGACCATTTGGGTAGCGACATTGTGTGTTATAATTTTAATTGTCATATTGTTTGTGAAATGTAATAGTAATTTTTTTTATTTCTCTATTTTATTCTAGTTCAAGGCTTTTGCTCTTTAGACTGTTCCGGGTTGCGGTTTTGTTACTGCTGGTTTTGCAGCTTGTGTAGTTGCATGTGCTTGGTAAGCGAATTTTTTTGTACTATATACTCTAAATTAGTTTAATTTCCCTATATGAATGTGTTTTTTGCAAATAGTGTAATAATAGCAGTATGTTTGGCTTCTGTGTTTTGAGTGTCAAAATCATTTTGCGTTAGTGCTTGATGTGTACTTTGTTGTCTTATGAGTAATTGGTTTTGTTTTTTCTTTCTAGTGGGATATCGTTGCTTTTTGCTGTGTCTCTGAAGAGTAGGTGCTGGTGAGTGTAGCTATCTTTGGTAAGAGAGTTATAATGTTTTTAAGTATTTAGATCTTTGTGCTAAAGCCACACTTTGTTTACTACTTATTTTGCACAGTGTAGGTTGCTGTTTACTTGTTTGTGCAGTCTCCTTTCTTAGTAAGGATAATGGCTAGCCGCAGGATTAGTGCTCAGCAGGTTGTTGGTATGCTTTTTGAGACTTCCTCTGACCATGGTTCAGAGACTGACTCTGATTCTGAGGCAGAGGTGGGAGGAAAAGATTCAGGCAGTGAGTTTTTTCTCCACATGGAATCATCGGTTGATGAAGCTACTCTCAGTGCGGATGAAGCTACTATTAGTGCGGATGAAGTGCCTGTGTTAAAGGAGGGCATTGATGTGCCTATAGTGCGGCAAGAGGCATCTGGGCTGCAGCCTGCGGCTGCAAGGCTTCACGTTGGTGTAGTGTGGCAAGAGGCATCTGGGGCTGCAAGGCTCCCCTTTGGTGTAGTGAAACAAGAGGCATCTGGGCTGTAGCCTGGGGCTGCAAGGCTTCCTGTTGAAAGTGCTGACCTCTGGGTTGCCCCTGGCATGGTGCAGTCGGCATTGCCAAACTTTACTGGTGTTCCAAGGTGTAGAGTGAACACTGAAAACTTTTTGCCGATACATTTTTTTCAGTTGTTTTTGGACGATGTGTTTTTGGCAGAGATTGTTGAGCAGACTAATTTGTATGCACAACAGTTTTTGAGGGACAACAGTGCCAGCCTTAAGCCCCATTCTAGAGTTACCCGGTGGACTCCCACAAATCTGGAAGAGTTAAAGAAGTTCTTGGGTTTAACTTTTTGATGGGCTTGCTAAGGAAGCCATCAATGTTTTCATATTGGTCTACTAGTCCATTGATGGCAACGGCTATATTTCTGGCTGTCATGAGTCGTGATAGATATTTGCTTTTGCTTCGGATGCTGCATTTTATCGATAATGGTTTAGCGTTGGCACAAGATCACCCTGATTGAGACTGTCTTTTTTAGATTCGGCCTGTCCTTGATCACTTTGTTGATCGATTTTCTGAGATCTATGCTCCAGGAAAAGAAATAGCAGTGGATGAGTCTTTGGTGTTGTTCAAAGGCCGCTTGGTTTTTAGGCATTACATTCCTAGTAAGAGGGCACGCTATAGAATTAAGCTGTATATGCTGTGTGACAGTGGGACTAGATATGTCTCTAATTTCAGGGTGTACACCGGTAAGGAATCCAGGATTAACACCCCTGGTTGTCTGTCTACTTTTGGAGTGACTGAGAAAATTGTGTGAGAACTTGGTAGAGGATTATTTAACAAAGGCCACCATTTATATGTAGATAACTTCTACACTGGTGTGTGGTTGTTCAGGAAATTGGCCAAAGTGGGCACTGTTGCTTGTGGCACAATCCGCTCTAACCGTAAAGGTTTCCCAAAAGAACTTGTTTATCAAAAGCTTGTGCGGGGACAGTGCAGTGTGTTGCGTTGCGAGGAGCTTCTAGCTGTGAAGGTTTCAGACAAGAGAGATGTCTACATGCTGACTACCATCCATGATGAAAGCACTGCACCTGTGACTGTTTGGGTTCAGGTTGCTGAAGTGTGCAAACCTGTGTGCATTTTAGACTATAATAGGCACATGGGTGGTGTTGACAGAGTAGATCAGAGGTTGGAACCTTACACTGCTCTTTGTAAGGCTTACATTTGGTATAAGAAGTTGGCTATCCATCTTTTGAACTTGGCAACATTTAATGCTTTTGTTGTGTTCAAGGATTCTTGTCCTGAGTCAAAGATGACTTTTGCTAAGTTTCAGGAGTCTGTAATAGGCAGCCTTGTTCTAGTGGAACAGGCAAGTGTTCCTAGAGTTGGAGTGGTGGAGGATGTAGCTAGATTGAAAGATCGCCACTTTCCTGAATACATTCCTCCCTACCCTCAAAAGACTTTCCCACTAGGAGATGTAGAGTCTGTTGGCGAAGAGGTGTGCGGAAGGAGACTCGTATGTACTGCCCCGAGTGTCCTTATATCCCTGGACTGTGTGTGTCTGCTTGTTTTAGAACGTACCACATGCATAAGAATTTTTGGAAGCATCCATGAGTGGTAAAGTGAACTGCCTGGTCTGTATTGTTTAAAAAAATGTATTCTGTTTCAAGGTTGGCATTAGTGCAATGTACTTAGATTCAGATTTTGTGTTAGTAGATTTGTATCTATTTGCAATTTGTTTGTGTTTTCTTTTTTGTATAAAAAAGTCCTAAATGTGATGGTGGTGTGTGTAGGCTGCTGCTTGGCTGGTGGTGTGCGTGGAATAGCACTTGGCTGGTGGTGTGCGTGGACTGGCGCTTGGCTGGCGGTGTGCGTGGACTGGAGCTTGGCTGGCGGTGTGCATGGATTGGCACTTGGCTGGCAGTGTGCGTGGATTGGCGCTTGGCTGGCATTGTGCATGGACTGGCGCTTGACTGGTGGTGTGCGTGGACTGGTGCTTGGCTGGCGGTGTGAGTGGACTGGCGCTTGGCTGGGGGTGTCCATGGATTGGTGCTTGGCTGGCGGTGTGCATGGATTGGCACTTGGCTGGCGGTGTGCGTGGACTGGTGCTTGGCTGGCGGTGTGCGTAGATTGGTGCTCAGCTGGCGCTGTGTGAGTAGTGACTTGCTGCTGGTCACTACACACACTGCTAGCTGAGCGCCACTCCACGCAATCCATCAGGTTGTGTGGTTGCTGTGTCAGGAATGTGGGCGTGTGAATGTGATGGGCCCTTGAATGGCACTGTCTGCTGGTGTGAGTGTTGTAATGTGATGGGCCCGCGGCTGGCAGTGTGAATGGTTTTGTATGTGTCACACGTATGAAAGGTGTATGAATGGCCTGTAAAGAAGTTGGTGCCTTGTCGTGGCTTTACAGCTCACGAGCTGTGAGTCAATGGTTCAGTTTCTCGTCCTTTCAATTATTAACAGTGCATTTCATTTTTGTGAAATCACTTGCTAATACAATTGTATATACTGAACCATCACTCACCCTCGTGCCACATGCACCCAGTATGTATGTGTACTTGAGGATTAGATGGCTGTGCAGTAAATATTTATCTTTTTTGTCTTTCTGAAGCAGGGTGTACCTTGTGCCTTTTTGTGAATGTTGTAATGTGTTGGTTTCGTGCCTGGTGGTGTGAATGGTCTTGTGTGTATCACGTATGAAAGGTGTGTGAATGGCCTGTAAAGCGGTTGGTGCCTTGCCGTGGCTTTACAGCTTACGAGCTGCGAGTCACGGGTTCATTTTTTTGTCCATTTAATTATTGACAGTGCATTTCATTTTTGTGAAATCTGTTAATACAATTTTTTATACTGAACCAACACTCGCCCTCGTGCCAAATACAACCAGTATGTGTGTGTGTTTGAGGAATAGATGGCTGTGCAGGAATCTTTGTCTTTTTAGTCTCTCTGCCAAGGTGTACATTCCATCTAAGAATAACCTACCAACTGTAGATATTGTCGTAAACACATGGGAGTACATGGTGATGTCTCTCTTGTGAATCTCAACAAGTTATTTTATCCACAATGTCCTGCAAACCTCAGAATGTCTGTCACATTTTCCTTGCAATATTGTGCCAAAATTTTCATGCTGCATAAATAAACAACAAATTATCTCAAAATGACCTGGTTTTGCAAGGGGGGTCACCTGGATTTTCGGCCCCGTGCTCGGCGGCCATCTAGGGAAACCTACAAAACGCACACATTTCTGAAAACTAGACACCTGGCGGCTTCCAGGGAGGTATGGCTTGTGTGGATCCCCCAACGTTTCCTTACACAGAATCCCCTGAAAACCTCAATGTTGGCTGAAATAATAACTTTTTTCACACATTTTTGTGCGGGAAAGTTGTGGCATCACCGGGCTCACACAAATTTACTACCACCCAGTGTTCCCCCAGGTCTCCTGATAAAAATGGTGCCTCACTCATGTGGGAGGCCCAAGTACCCACGACAGGCAAGGGTCCAAAACATAGTGAGGCGACATCAAAATTGCCTATCTCAAAACCACCTGGTTTTGCAAGAGGGGTCACCTGGGTTTTTGGCCCCGTGCTCAGCGGCCATCTAGGGAAACCTACCAAACCCACACATTTCTGAAAACTAGACACCCGGGGGCTTCCAGGGAGGTATGGCTTGCGTGGATCCCCCAAAGTTTACTTACCCTGAATCCCCTGCAAACCTCAATTTTAGCTGAAAAAATCACTTTTTCACACATTTTTGTGTGGGAAAGTTGTGGCATCACCGGGCTCACACAAATTTCCTACCACCCAGCATTTCCCCAGGTCTCCCGATAAAAATGGTGCCTCACTCATGTGGGAGGCCCAAGTACCCGCAAGAGGCAAGGGCTCAAATCGTAGTGAGGTGACATCAAAATTGCCTATCACAAAACAACCTGGTTTTGCAAGGGGGTCACCTGGGTTTTTGAGGTGAAGTCATACCTCCCTGGAATCTCCTGGGTGTCTAGTTTTCAGAAATGTGTGGGTTTGGTAGGTTTCCCTAGGTGGCCACCGAGCAAGGGGCCAGAAACCCAGGTGACCCCCATTGCAAAACTAGGTAGTTTTGTGATAGGCAATTTTGATGTCTCCTCACTGCGTTTTGGGCCCTTGCCTGTTGCGGGTACTTGGGCCTCCCACACGAGTGAGGCACCATTTTTATCGAGAGACCCGGGGGAACGCTGGGTGGTAGGAAATTTGTGTCAGCCTGGTGATGCCGCAACTTTTCAACACAAAAATGTGTGAATAAAGTGAATTTGTCTGCTAAAATTGAGGTTTGCAAGGGATTCTGGGTAAGGAAACGTTGGGGGATCCACGCAAGCCATACCTCCCTGGAGTCCCCTGGGTGTCTAGTTTTCAAAAATGTATAGGTTTGCTAGGTTTCCCTAGGTGCCAGCAGAGCTAGGGTTCAAAAACTACAACTAGGCACTTTGCAAAAAAAGGGTAATTTTTCATTGTGAAAATTTGGTGTGTTCACGTTGGGTTTTGAGTCATTTCCTGTTGTGGGCACTATTCCTACCCACAAAAGTGAGGTACCATTTTTATTGGGAGACTTAAGGTAATTCAGATTTGTAAAGCAACTGTTATTACCTATTGACCTTTGATGCATTTCTGCCTTCCAAATGAAAGAAGTTGTGTAAAAAAGAAGTCATTTTGAAAAATGACCGATAATTCTCATGCTAGTATGAGTATTCCCAATTTCGAAAATGTGCAAATATCTACTGTTTCTAAACTCTATAATTTGTTTCCATTTCAGAAATCCATATGTGTCTTTCATACCGATTTTTCCATGTATACATTTTCCAACAATAATTGCTATATACCCGGTACATAATAACAAGCCATTGCAAATTGCTGCTCAGTTTTTGACTCTGAGTTCGTGGGGTTCTTGGTGAACCTAAAAGTCCTATATATCCCCACAACCAGAAAGGTCCAGCGGATGTAACAATATATTGCTTTCAAAGAGCTGTCATAATTAGAAGAAGTTACATGTGAAAACGTTGACACAAAAGGCTGTTTTTTTCAACAAATTTTCAATTTTTCCTATATTTAACTGTTATAAAGAAACCTTGATGGATCTACACAAATGACCCCTTGCTGAATTCAGAATTTTGTCTACCTTTCTAAAATGTATAGCTTTCCAGGATCCATTATTGCTTTCATACCCATTTCTACCATTAACTGGAAGGAGGTTGAAAGTACAAAAAATAGCAAAAATAGGCTATGTCCCAGAAAAATGCCAAAACTGTGTACACAATGATGGTTTTCTGACAAAAGTCTGTCATTCCCTAAAAGCTGGGAAAATGGTGATTTCAGCCCCACAAACCCTTTTTTGATACCATTTGCAGGGAAAAACCCAGACACTTTCATTTGCAGCCCTTTTTTCCCATTTTTCCCACAAAAAACTAAATTTAATTGTATTTTGGCTAATTTCTGGGACCCCTCCAGGGGAATCCACAAACACTGGGAACCTTTAGAATCCCCATGATGTTGGAAGAAAAGGACGCAAATTTGGCGTGGATACCTTATGTGGTCAAAACGTTACAGGGGCCTAAGCACGCACTACCCCAAATAGCCAAAAAAAGGCTTAGCACAGGGGGGAAAAGGCCTAGCAGCGAAGGGGTTAAAAAACAAAAAAGAAACGTTTTTGTTTCCTTTTTTAAGGGCAGGCAGTGGCCCCTGGGACCAATGCCTGCCCTTAAAAATAATATTGCATGCATTTCCAAAGGGGAAGGGTTCCCTGGAGACCCCTTCCCATTTGCGAATGCATTACCACCTACCTAAAATAGGTGGTAATTTGCAAGTGTTTTGCGACCGGTCGCAAAACATTGGAACATAGCTTTGCGGCCGCTATTAGGAAGGGATCGCTCCTTTCTAATAGCGAGTCGCAAAACAGTATTTTGCGAGTCTCAATTTATTTGCAAGTCGCAAGTACTGTTTATACATGGCCCCATTCTTCTTAGTGTGAGCAAATGGGTCTAAGACCTGTTTACGCACGCTAAAAAGTGCTGTACATCTGGCCCATTGTATATAGTTGTCGTATTGAAGGATTTATATAGTGTTATGACAGTGGAAATTGATGTGAATTAGTTAAATGAAATAATTGAACGCTCAGAAATAACTCAAAGATGATCAATGGGTGGAATTCAGTACAACTTGTACAGGTAAATGAAAGTTTTTTAAGGCAGTGCTCATACCCTGCCTTAGGTAGGTAGAAGAATGAATAAATAATTTGTGTGGACTGTGTGATGCCTGAACTTTCCACATATCCATCTATCTCCCACTCTTGAAAACTGAAGTGTACTTATTGTGTTGCTTTGTGGAACATTGGAGCCATTGATCCAAAGCTACCTAAGTATGAGTTGTGTGACTGGTCTAGTGGCTTTAGTATCTGTGTCATAAGAAAATAAACGAGTTGCATCATTGCAAGGTTTTTTAATATTCAAATGGTTTGCCGACAAACCAAATAAACAAAAAGCTAAGGGATATTTGTTAACTTGGTATAATATGAAAAGTATCTAGTGCAGTAGCCATGTAAATTTTTGCTCGCCATTTCATCATGCTGACAGACTCTGCATGGCTGCTTGCAGATGTAGACTGTGTCATGAATATTCTGTTTCCCTGGACTTTAGGGATCTGCCAAAGGGTTCTACCAAAACTGGACTACTGCCCAATCACCAGGTCATGACACCAGTCATGACACAACCAATGGCCAATGGCAGATTATCCATCATCATTGCATAAAGAGCTACCTTCTGATCACCTTCATAAGATCTCTATAGTGTACCATGCCTGGGGCTCATCATTCCCAGAGGGTGTGTGTGAGGGGGGACAGGAGGTGTGGGAGGAGGTAGCTAGAGGTGTAGGTCAGGAATAATGAGGACACGTTATTGAGTGGACAATATCGTGACTAGAATATCGAGGGAGAAACTACCAACAGATAAGAATGTAAAGCAAATCCAGCAATGCACTGCCTCAAGTGATCACTCCACTTCACCCCTGTGTCCTAGCCCCTTCTGCTTCCAGACCCAACTCGCGATGCCATCGGCGAGGTGGAGAGACACCGAGAACCATAGCACGCCTGAGAAGCTACAAGGGGCCGTTTTTTTTCTATTTTTTTTTTCTTTCGTGGCGGTGGTGTTATTTCAGCGCCTCTCTCCAGGATCGAGTTGGTGCCCACAAGTTTTGGATGCCAAATGTGGTGTTCATTATACCTTAGACTGCAGCACCTGGCCTCAGGTTTGATTACTCCCACAACTGCAGGGAGCTGGTAGGCTTGTACGTGGATCCTCTGACATGGACGGTGACAGAGCCAGAGCAGAGCAGACTGGAGGCAGCTGAGGTTGACTTCTTCTGCACACGCAGGGCTGGTGAGTACTGGAGCCTTGTTTGTTGCTACAGGCTTGCTTGCTTATGGAACAGTAGGGGGGAGCTGTCTTCCATCCCACTCTACATTTGCTTTGGGCCTGTTGGCAAATTACTGGGGAAAGACTGACAGTCTTTTATTCTTCTCCTGCGTGATCGCTCTCCTCCCTTCGGACTAACCTCGTAATTATTTTGGAGCCTCGCCCTCTATTAGATGCCCCAAAAGCTGGGAATAACTGCAGTTGAAGGACAGAGGTACCCCCAGGTTTTACTCAAGTAGTAAAATAAAACGAAGGAGTTTATAATTCTGAGGAGGGTCCTGGCAGTGGATTGCTAGTTGTGGTCCTCCACCTGCCCCCGATCCAGAAAAGTGTTCTGGACTGGAAATAATGGGGAAGCATTTAAAAATTACCAATTTAACAGCCAATGCTCATATGAAGGCAGCATCAGCCACTGCAAGAACTGAGCGCAGGCAAAAACCACGAAGCGGATCTGCAACAATCTCAAGCTCTCTTAGCTTAGAAGATGCATTAGAGCCCAGAAGGGAGCCTGGAATGGGGGGTTCAGTCTTAGGGATTATACCACAAGAGTAGTCAGATGAGGAAACAGGGCCAGAAGAAGAGCTTTGTGCACAAAATGAAGTGCCAGAAATGTTTAATCCAGTTGTCCGGGCTCCACAGGGCAGAGCGTGCAAAGAAGAGGGGCTGCCTACAGGGGCAGTCCAAAAGGGGAAAGAAATTTGCTCTCCACAAGAGGACACAAATGAAAAACAACAAATCCAACCTATGCAAAAACAAAGGAGTACCCACTATTTTCCAATGTTAAATCAACACCCACTCAAACACAATCTGGTCTCTTGCTATGCGATCAGTCTTCCGCTGCACATCCAGTTCTCCTGGAAGACAAGGGCAATCACAAGTCCCCTCAAGAGTCGAGCAGTGTCTCAACGGACTGGCAGCCGCAGCTAAAGTTACAGCCAGGACACAGCCACAGTCTCAGCCTCCAAACACACAAGGACTAGCTGCCACAGGGCAGCAAGCACAGGCTCAGATAGAGACTGGCGGGTTCTCTGGCAAGCAGGCATAACAGCTGCAAGGAGAGGGAACTTTGCTGCAATGTGACATAAAATGCATGCTAAATCTTATCTTAGATTAAATAAAGGAAGCGCAAGATAACACAAGCAAGTGAAATAGCATCCCTCCATCACCATTTGTCGAAAATCGAGGAGGCAGTTGGTGGCTTCCAAGCAAGCATGCAAGAGACAGAGTCAGGATCTCACAGCTTGAGGACCAGATGAACACTGTGCAGCAACAGGTGAACTTAACCAGAAAGGAAAAATATTCACTAGAAATCTAACTTGAGGACCTCGAAAACCACTCTTGATGGTCTAACCTGCATCTAGTCAGGGTCCCAGATGGATGTGAAGGGACCCAAACTCTTAAATGGGTCGAGACTTTTGTTAAAAAGAGTGTATTGCCAGAATTTGCAGGAGACCTCACTATCACAAGAGCACATAGGGTACCGTCACAGCCGTTTCCCAATTCAAAGCTACCACAAACAATTCTTGTGAACTTTGCAGACTACAGCATTAAAGAGCAGATACTCTCTAAAGCCTTCATGAAGAAACAATTCTTGATCAATGAAGTATCCAGCTGTCCAAACTTTTGCTGACATGTTAGCGGCCGCTTCACGCCATCGAAAGGAGTTTGCTAAATTATTTTTAAGGTGCAGGGCGAGCAGGCTGCAATAGAACAGCAGTCCACGTTAAGGCTCCTAGTGGGAGGCAAGTTTCATATGTTTGCTAAAATAGATGAAGCTCAGAAGGTGCTCCAAGAAATCTCCACCGTAAAAAAGAAAAGAAACATTAAATAGAATATAGTAATATGACTGAGGACAGGGGGTGGTGGGGACTATCACTCAAGGTGCAGCACTATGGCACTCAGCAGGTGCACCAATTAGAGGAGGTAGGAAAGAGGTGTTGCAGGGCATACCCCATTCTCCGAGGGTGGTTGGGGGTCAGGGAGGGCACAGGGGCAGGTGGGCAGGGGTAGCAAATATTAGCATAATCATAGAGTGAAAGGTATTGGGGAGCCGATATCAAGGATGGGTCTAAAAGTCTGGATAGTCACGGTCAATGTAAATGGCATATCGAATAAGCAAATATATGGCAGGTTAATAAGATGGTTAACCTCTTTCTCGCCACAAGTTCTGTTCTTCAGGAAACCCACCTCAAAACTAATACTCCAAAGCTCTTTATTCCCAATTTTTTTTCGAAGGTGAATTTTACCTCTGCTGGGATGGCAATATGGGGGGTAGCTATTTATTTCAGCCAAGGGATAGATTGGAAGATTACCCAAGTCCGGAGAGATCCACACAGCAGATGGATATGGGTCACTCTCATGGTAAAGGACAATGTTTTTTAATTTTGTGAACTATTATGCACCAATCATACATGATCCCACATTTATTATGAAGATCAATAATTTACTTAGAGGGGCTATGGGCCCTAAAATGTGAGGGGGGGTTAATTTAAGATTTAGTGAAAAATACTTTGGATGAAAATAAAAAAACACCTGAAGCCTAAGACTAAAAAAGTATTAGATGTAATAAAGCAAGACTATCAATTAATCGATCTATGGTGAAGAGCCCATCGGGAAACCTGGCAGTATACCTGCTATTCCCCCCAAAACCAGTCTGCATCTCGTATTGATTTTTTCTTATTTCTCACTCTTTGAACTGTTCTAGCTCCGAATTATGGGCTAATTTATCTTCAGATCACTCGCTGGTCAAACTTGAAATAGAAATAGATTCAAGAAGGAGTGTAAGTTCCAGGTGGCAGATGGATAGACTCCTTCTCTCAAACCAGCAATGGGTGACTAGTTCAAGAAAATGGATAAAAGAGTTTTTTCAGTAAAACAAGGGCACGGCAACACTTTTCTCATCTGTGGGGAATTTAAGGCATAGTGCAAGGGCAGATGGTGGCCTTAATGGCTGCACAATCAAAAATCTGAAGGACACGTATAGCCGTACTTCAGATTCAGACGATACTGCTTTGTTGAAGAAGAATGCATCCACAGGGGGGGATTTAGTGGGGAGACAACTCAACAAAGCAAAACCGGAGCTAAGCAAGTTTTTTTTTACCATAGAAGAGATAAATAGCTCACAGACATTTCAGCAGCAGGTCTATGAGGAAAGTCAAATTGTAGGCACATTTTTAGCCTGGTGGACCAAGGTAAAGCAGGAAGCTGCATTAATCACTGAGCTGCAGGAGCCAGGGACAAGGGTCCTTGTGATTGAAAGGAAAAAGATCGCTAAAATCGTTTTAGACCTTTATAATGAGTTATATGCGACTAAATATATGGATTCGCAAGAAGCAATACAGCAATACTTTTATCATATAAACCTCCCACAGTTATAAAATACGCAGGTAGAGGAGATGCAAGCAGACTTTCATCAGCCGTAATTCAGCAAGCCCTTGCCTCAATACCTGGAGGAAAGGCCTGTGGTAATGACAGTCTCCCAACAGAATATTATAAAATGTTTGCTGAGAAGTTAGCATCATTTTTTGCCAAGCTTTTTAACTATGATAAAGTGGGTGGCAAGGTTCCATCAATTTTTAAAGAATCTATCATTGTAAGTTTTGTTAAGAAGGGCAAGAATCCCAGGGACATCAACTCATATAGGCCAATCAGTCTATTAAATTCTGACTATAACATTTTTATTAAAATTTGGATGAATCGCTTCACCCCAGCTTCACAAAATGTGTTCCATAAGGACCAGACAGGGTTTGTGGCCGGGAGGTTAATGTAATCTAATACTGGATTCCTAGTGCAAGCACTTGACCTTTTTAATACTAAATTAACACCAGCACTTATAATAATGATGGTCGACGCCCAGAAAGCGTTCGACTTGGTGAACTGGGATTCTCTTTTTATGGTTTTGGAAGGGATGGGATAGTTCCTCTCAGAAAAACTATTGGTTTTTTGGGCAAGATGGCGTCCACTGGATGGACGTGTGAGTGAGGAGCTCCTGGCTGTTTTCCCCTACCCTGGATTTTTGCGGTCAACAGGTTACGGAAAAACGGTGTCAACTGTGGAGAATCGACGGAGCATAAAAATACTCAAAAGGTGCGAACAAAAAAATATAAAAAGTTAAGCTTTTGGAAGGCATTGAAAGCGGCATAAAGTAATTAAGCAGGAACGCCCTGTGAAGACTTTCCCCGGCAAGGTACGATCACCTGCTGCACACACCTGTGGAAGCTGGGAGATCCATCGGCATGACCAGCAACAACAGGGCTGCTGGACGGGAGTGCTGGCGCACGGAAGAGGCAGCGAGGAGCTGGAAGCAATAAGCAGTAAGGCCAGTGGTCTGGCTGGTTTGGTGAAAACGGCGGCATTGGCTGGGGTGTTTGGTGGGGGAGCTGAAGCGGCAGCGAGGTGACGGAAAGGGCTGTATATGCTTGTGGAGTGGAGAAGGCACTAAAATCGGCAGTGGAGTCAGAAAACGGCCAGGCTAGTGAAGGTGAAAGGTGGTGTGAGCGGCTGAGTGGGGGCTTACCCCAGGCTTTATTAAAAGAACAAGCTAGCGATTTGGCTGCAGGGGGTGTAGCCCTAAATAACTATTGAACATGCGTTGAAATGCCTCCAAAAACAGCCCTTGGTGGGAAAACCAGAGGCATTACTGAGGCAGTAGCAGGGAACAAAGCAGCACTTGCTGGGTGCAATGCTATGGAGACGCTGGAGATAGCAGAAGGGCTCATGGAGGAATCGCTGCAAGGAAGTGAGCGAGGGGGAGCGTGTAAATAAGTACCCCAGATATTTTTGGTAGCAAATAGAAAAAAACAGCTAACCCCGCATGTGTCTAAGGCTGCAACGGATATAGAACAAGTGGAATTGATGGAAAAGGAGGGTTTACAGCGACAAGTAGAGACTGAACAGAGTGTCACTTATACTGTTTTAGTTGCGGAAGAGCCAGGGACAGTGACTGAATCAAATCTGATTACAATGGGGTTTCAAGTGGATAGCAGGCCTTTGAAAGCTGAGGTTGGACTAACTGCTGAAGCCACTAGTAGAGAGAGTGATTCAGGGGAATTTCTTTTTTTCCTGTCAGACCCTTCGGATTTGTTGGATGACAATGGTGTATTGGGGCTTAAATCAGGATCATTGGAGGGGTCAGTAATGAGCATTGGTAGTGACTTCAATAGTACAAATCTGGAATAAGAAAATTTGGAGGCAACCATGGTGCGTAGGCAAGTATTAAATAAGGAGAAGGGGGATCGGTCAGAAGCAACTAAGAATTTACTTTGGGATTTTTCCTCCTCAGGAGAAATGACCCCTGAAGCTGTTAAAACTGATGACCTAACCGTTGGTGGCCCAGTAGAAAAACCAAAATATGAGATATCCCTGGAATCAATTTACCAATACATTTCAGATCACAGAGTGGAGACTCGCATGGAGAATGCAAACTTCAAAATACAGTCAGAAGGATTGCTAAAACGTGCAATGAATTTACAGAGAGAATGAACGACGCCGAGCCAAGAATCTCTACACTGGAGGATGAAATCGCGGTACAGAAGGCGGCTACAGAAGATATACGTCTTCATAGAGATGACATACAAAATAAGTTTGTGGACTTGGAGAATAGACTTCGGAGGAATAATCTTGGAATTTTAGGGGTGACTGAGGGGATTGGGGGACAGGATGTCCGTAAGTTTATGGTGGAGTTATTTGCAGAGGCGTTTCCTGAGCTGACAGGATTGAACTGGGCTAATGAAGTGCAAAGGGCACCCAGGTTCCCATTTAAACAGCAGGTGGTGAAAGCTGGACAATCTGATCTAAGACCACAGACGATTCTGATTCGCTTGAACAACTTTTTGGCATGCCAGGCCATCTATGATCTTGCACAGCCTGATAGAAAGAGGAAGGGGAAGAGCACGCAATTTTTAGTGAGACCCGACTATTGTCATCATACGGTGGAGAAAAGGTGGCAGCTGCGTCAGTTAATCACTCCCTTTCAGGGAAAGGGGGCACAAGCTTTTTTGTTACAACCTGCCACACTTAAAGTAATTCTTAAGCTCAAGAGTATCTGATGTCCATTTAAGTGCACTTTGGGATATGTAGTGAGTTATTTTTTTTTGTTCCTGGCTTTGAAGCAATGGTACATGGGGACATATGAAGATTTATTAGAATGCGGTAATATAGGTTAAGAAAGTAATTGATGTCTTCTTGTGATGTTGCAAACGTTTGGTTTTGATTATAATTTAGCTAGGAATATGTTAGAAGGGTGGGCGAACACAGGGCCGCAAACTCACTTTCCATCACAAGGGCCATTGGCCCTGTTGCCTATTTTTTGGGGAGAGGGTGGAGGGAGGGGGAGGGGCTTTTTGGGACACGGGGTGGTATTGAGTGCGGGGTCAGGGTTGGGGCATGGGGAATGTGGGGAGGGAATGGGAAGAAAAATTCAATCCATGATGATAAAAACATGACATTTGTGAGCAGTTTTATTGAGGTTAAATTTCTGATGTATATATTGGTAGGATACTGTATAAGACATGGTGGATAAAATGAGGGAATATGGGTTACGGGTCTGTTCGTTTAATGTTTGTGGTCTGAATAATAATAGCAAAAGACATCGAGTTGCAGCTGATCTGCAGTTAATGAAACCTGATATTGTATGTATACAGGAAATGCATATACCCTTGGGCAGACGTATGGTGATGAAAGAATTGGGATTTAGTTTAGTAGTGGCATCCCATCAGACTAACATGAATAGGAGTGTGGCTATAATGGTTAGACATGGACTAGGGGTGATTGGGAAGACCAAGGCTGATAATTCCGGGAGGTGGGCTATTGCAGAATGTGTAATAGATGGTAAGAAGGTTGTCATAAGTACAGTTTATGGCTCAAATTTTGATGAAGCAGAAATATTAGCAGGACTGAATGTTGAGTTAGCTATGTGGGACACACCGTTGATTTTATGTTTAAACTTCAATATACATGTGGAAGGGCAGGAGTGGGATCCTAATAAGAAAAAGTATTCAGGTCGGAAACCCAAGGTTTTTAAAGCGCTATGACAATTTATCTTGGATCATGGATTAGTTGATGCTAGGGCAACCCTAAATTACGCGGATCTGGGATATACTTTCTATTCGCACCTGCATCATAAGTTAGTAAGACTTGATTATGTTTTTATGCCAAGACAATATGTGGTGGGAGGAAAAATGCAGATATGACCCAGGATCACGGCGGATCATGGCCCATTGTTATTAGATGTCAATTTAGGTGTTCAAAAGAGGGTGGGCAGACCCTTTACGTTTAATGGGAAGGTCTTGTTGGACAGTTTATTTGTTGAACACATGAAAGCTTGGTGTTTGCAATTTTTAGAAATTAATAGAGGATCAGCCTTAACAGCTATAATATGGGATGCAATGAAGGCCGGACTGCGAGGAGAAACAATTAGTTATGGATGGGGTAAGAGGAAGCAACATCAGGATATGATGTGAGGACTTTTAGATGATCTCAGAAATGCGGAACAGGAACTTATTCAGGAAATAAGGAGGGGGTTGAAGACAAGAGAATACAAACAAATATAGCTTGCTGTAAGGCTAATCAGGTCTGGAGTAAGGATATTACTTGTCAATATAAGGCATATAAAGAGGAAAGATATGAATTTGGTGAAGCCACAGGTCGGTGTCTGGTGCAGAGATTGCAGGTCAAGCACTCTTTACAGAAAATAAGTGCATTGAAGGACTCAGTTGGGAATATGGTAGAGAGTTTGGAGGGTATATTGGGAATTTTTCATGCATTTTATAAAGAAATATACTCTCATGAGGAAAGGAGTGAGCAGGCTATTATGGTTTTCTTGCAGAAAGTAGACTTATCAAAATTAGGATTAGAGGAGCAGAAAATACTCGACACCCTGATAACAATGGAAGAGCTAGAGGAGGCAGTGGGCTCGCTGGCTCGAGGAAAAGCAGCAGGGCCAGATAAATTACCACTTGAGGTGTATCAAGTACTGTTTTAGGTGTTAAAGGAGGACAAGTTGGCTGTCATGCAAGTAGCACACATTAGGAAATCACCACCATCATGGTACGAGGCCAACATAGTGGTATTTAATAAAAAAAGACAAACCACCAGAATTGCCAGCGTCTTATAGGCCCATTTCTCTGTTAAACTCAGATGACAAAATATATGGTGACATTTTGGCAATGAGGTTGGCGAGGGTGATTACCCCTCTGGTCTCAATACATCAGCATGGGTTTATACTCGCCAGGGGCACGGTCAACCATATAAATAGAGTAGTTGCCTTAATAGACTATACGAATGTACAACAAGCTAATCTGGGATTGATATTTCTGGATGCTGAGAAGGCGTTTGACCGTGTCTCCTGGCCTTTTTTATGGACAGTTTTATATAAAATAGGGTTTGGGCTGTCATATATTTAAGCTATTCAAACCACCTAAAGCTAGAATATGTGTAATGGGTAAAGAATCGGAGCCGGTGTTTATAGGAAGGGGAACAAGGCAAGGATGTCCCTGCTTCCCATTGCTATTTGAATTATATATCAACCCATTCTTATGTATGCTTGAAAATAGCAATCGGATCCAATCTATGACCTGTGGACAATATTCAGTTCGAGTATTAGCCTACGCAGATGATATTGCGGTGGCAACGTCAGATCCACCACAGACGGTTGAGGAGATAGAAAGGCTGGCCCAAGGATTTGGTGAAGTGTCTGGATATAAATTAAATCTGGCAAAAACTCAGATTCTGTCTACAGAGGAGGGGTGCCCGGGGGACCCTCGGGTAGTGGTCGAGGCTACATATCTGGGTATAAAAATCAGGATGGATTTACAGCAGCTAATAAATGTTAATTGGAGAAGTATAGTTGCAGGGCTTCAGCAGATGTTGGACCGATTGGAGTGCCTTCATTTGACACTAGTGGGAAGGTGTAATGTCCTCAAGATGTGTATATTACCCAAGCTCACGTATTATTTTAGGGCAGTCCCATTAGAGCTAACTCGCATGCAGCTTCAAAAGTACAAGCTATTGGTGATAGGTTTTTGTGGGGATAAAGAAAAGCCACAAGGGTGTTTAAATATATGATGCTACCACGGGATCGTGGTGGCTGGGCTGAACCCAACTTTGCTTTCTATTACTACATTTGTCTCTTTCAAAATATGAGGGTTATGTTAACAGGAGAGGAAGTGGAAATGCTGGCAGAAATACCATCAATATATCAGTTGCAGATGGGATCAGAGATAAGAAATTGTTTGTTAAAATTTTTAAAGTTAAGTTATTATAAGAGAACGTGATTCGAAATGGTAATTGCGGCATACAAAGCTTGGAAGCTATTTAGAAAGAGAATAGGGGTAACAGGGATTTGTTATTATACTCCTACAAATACCACTTCAATGCTGTTGCCTATATTTTTGGATTTTAGAATGGAGAAATGGAGAGCAAACGGGATTAGGCAATTAGGTGACTTTTTTGAGGATAAGGTATTTGTTTCATTTAAAAGGTTATCAGATACATTTGCGTTGCAAAAAAATGAGTTCTTCAAGTATTTGCAAATTCAAGATTATTTTTTGAAGCAGAAAGGGCAGAGGGGGATGAAAATCTACCCACTTGTCGAGGCAGTTAGGTGGGGGGCTAGAATAGGTACACTGTATCAAATATCGAAGGATGTACAGCAAGATGATATGGAGACGCAAGATAGGAATTGGGGCTCCCGGTTACATCAAGATGGATTGTATATGCAGGAATCAATAGATGTTGCGGGGAAAATTTTGCTGTCAGCTAATTTGATAGCCCAACACTGTAAGACACTATTTAATTTGTATCAAACACCTTTAAAAATTATGAAATGGGGAGCCACAAATGATGGCAGATGTTTTCGGGTGTGCGATGGAGAGGGTGGATATTACCATATATTTTTGGGGTGTGTGCAATTAAACCTATGGCAGAGACATATTGAGAGGTTTCTCTCAGAGTTTACGGGGGTTAATGTACAGATAACGATGGATATAATGCTAAAAGGAATTGGGGAATCCCTCAAAATGGGGGAAGAGTGTTATCCATTAGATGCCAGATATTTATAGCAGTGGCGGTACCCAGGTTGTGTGTAACATCGCTGTGGTTGCAACAGGAAGCTCCTTCTTTTGAAATGTGGCGGGCCAAATATTATAATATTTTTAATTTGGAATCTAGTTTATATTCTTTGAAATCAATGAAAAAACTAAAATTGTGTATTCAGATATGGGGGCCCATGATAGAGCATATGAAATAAGAAATGTGAATAAGGGATAGATCATGTATTGGCTTACTTGACTGTTTATTTACAATTTTATTATTGGTATATACGGTACGGGGACTTGTGGGCTTATGTATTTATGTAATTGATTTTGATTGTTATTTATCATGGGTTGAATAAAAAACTTTAAACAAAGTAAAAAAAAAGGATGGGATGGGATTCCTCCTCAGGTGATGAGCATGCTACGGGATATATGAACAAGTTACTTACCTTCGGTAACGATGTATCTGTAAGAAACATTAGTTAGTTAGATTCCCAGATGTACTGTGTGTGAACTTACCACCCCTACTAAAAGTGTCACATTGGGAGGTGGCAGAACATGGTACCTAAATGCATTTAGCAACTGCAACACGAATAACGTCATATACAGACTGACGTGCCCATGTGGCCTTCACTACATTGGCCTTACCACACGTAAAGTGAAGATTAGAGTCCAAGAACACCTGAGTACCATCCGTGTGGGGAAATTGACTACAAAATTGGTCCAACATTTTGTGACAGCTAGACACAGTCCCCAAGACCTCCGCTGGGTTATACTGGAGCGAGTGCAGGGTGACATTCACAATATGAGAGCCAGATTAATAACTAAGGAGGCGCGCTGGATTTTCCAGGAGAAAGCAGACCAAGAGGGCTTAAATGACTACATTGATTGGAACAAGGTGGTGTATTAATAATGTAAACTCAATGACACCTATTGCAATATAACACCACTTATAGATGATTACACTCTTATAGTAGCTGGGTAATCCCCTCTTATCTCTCTATATCATCAGAGCGATTGATCAGCAACAGTTAGGGTGTTGAGTCAATAGTAAGTGGCTGTTGATGATATTTACGGGTGTAACAAATGACAATATTTGCATAAATAAATAATTTGTCAGTTCCTTATACTTGCAACATAACTGCACTAATGAGGCGGGCAGCACTCGGTGTAATGTTCCGACTAGGGTGCAGTCTCTAGCGGTACGAGTTCAATGGATAACTGATATCATATACGATCAATAATAGGCAGCCGAGCCGGTGTACACAAGATGGCCGCCCCCACCTTCGACTTACATCCACGCATGCGCGCAGTTTAGCGCGAGGTCCATTTAAACAGGAAGTAGGCTCGGAGTCCGTGATGGAGGTTGAATAGCATCCGGAACTCCGAGCCGATGAGGTGAGAGCGTGAGCAGGCCACTAGCTGTAGTGCAAATTAGAACCGTGGCATTTTATTCTCTGCAGGGACGGACATAGTTTTAGCTGTCTTGAGTGAGGGTAAGAGGGAGACATTGTAATACCGATAGTGAGATGACTTTGGCATTGCACTAAAAAGGCGTATGCAGGTTCGAGTTAATATAGTGCTGATAATGGCTATGTGAGTGAATTTGGGAGCGCGATGGGGTCTAGATGTGCATTGGACCATACAGACAAGCCACCAGGTTCATTGAGACAGTGGGCGCTAGGTCTCCAATATTTCAATATTCAAATACACGCGGGTGACTCATAGGCATAACAAAATGTCGGTAGTATCATTTGTAGCCGGTTATAATGAGATAACGAGCTCGAGTGTTTTTGAGTATAAGAACATGAATGCTGGTTGCCGCAAAATCTACAAAACTCGCGTTCCTGCTTGTAATTTTAAGTTTTGTTTCCATGTATTTAGAAACGCGAATCCGCGGCTAAGGAACAAGCAATTTTGAACTATCCGAGGCAACACATACCAACCAATACCGAGGGTTGAGGTATGCTGTAAGTGAGCAACCCTCACGGTAAATATGAGTCACTGATGTCCTCGCAGTCACAAATTGCTCTCATGAATGTGTGGATAACCTCTATTAGTAATGGGAATGCTACATTGAATGTGTGTGTTTTTTAATTGTGTTTCCCTCAGGTGCTGATAGAGATAACACTGGTCAGGACTAGTAAAGCAGAGAGGCCAGTCGACCCTAGCCCTGAAGAAGTTGTCGCTAATTTAAACAGGCAACGAAACATGTTGGTTTTTATTGGACAGACACACAGCACAGAATAAAGTTGCATATAGCTAGTGTGGTCTTGCCCGGTTTTAATTGGGAGTGACGTGGGTCCTGATCAGACTCAGTCTCCCGTGTCCTTTTGGGGTCGACACTCACTTTATTATTTTTTGGAACATAGACACAGTTTGATTATTAGTTCCACAAAACACTAGTCAGTTAAGGTTTACATTAGAATTTTCATTTATTCTTTTTCTTTAACCTGGTCGGCAGTTGCCTATGATGAGAACGTGAGGTAGCAGGCGAGTACCTGTCTGCAATTCCTCATCGGGGTTACTTCCGTGAGGCACTGTCGTCCTTCTCACTTTTTTTCACCTTTCTGCACTTCTCTCCTGGCGGCATTTGAAAAGGCACTACATCGCAGGGATTTGTTGAGCCCTCCTTTCTCTTTTATACCATTGGGGAAATGGAGCACCAGGGAAACTTTGTTATTAATACACGTTGACACGTAGGAGGTCCAAGAGCTTGTGACACTAGACCCACCTAGAGACTGGCAAACAGTGCCGCATAGATGGTACAGATTGTAATAGGCTTTATAAGTACCAGGGTCGCTGAGTAGGATGTGTTCACTGAGCTAAGTAAGATAAAAGTCATTGTTCAAGGCAGGTCTTGTTGTGTAGATGGTTATGGGTGGGGGGCGACCTGCCTATTAGACCCCCTTGGCTCCAGTTTTGTTGATGATGGTGTCCTTGATGCCTTAAAATGACTCGGCGAGGGATGCTGCACACCCACTCCCCAAAAATATTTGTTGTATCAACCTCCTACGCCCTGGCTTTCTCTGCAGGGGCGTAACACAGCCCCCCATGCTGCAGGGGACCCCCTTGGCACAGTACTTCTGCCTGTGCTCTCCGGAAAAAATCCGGAGGGGGGCCCCTCCATGTATATTGCAGGGGGCCCCTTGAACTTTCATTACGCCACTGTTTCTCTGGGCTATCTGATCCTTTTTTACTCAGATTTGATGTACCGTTAAAAAATGATTTTTGAATCCATATGGCACCACTGCCTCAGACCTAGGGAGGCAGGGAAAGATTAGGCGCGATACATCAAATGGGAACCTAGAAGAAACGGGTGTCCCAAAATGCAAAATCTCTATGCACTATCCATAGAATTTTTCGTGACGTGATAACACAAAAAACTGCTAAATGGAACTGCACCAAATTTTGCAGGAAACTAGATTTTGGTCGAAAGGTGTGCAGATTGTGATTTTGTGTAAATCTGCCCATAAGTTTTAAAGAAGTTAATGCTCAGAAATATTTGTATATCTGGACAGTTGGTCTTGCGGGTGTCCACGAGAGTCCTGCGAGCACAACTTAAAGAAATAGCGCATTCTTTTTAGCTGAGGTTTTTTTTCCTCAGGCTATCTCGCTTCCATGGTAGTGAGGTTCCACAGGAGCAAGCTCTGTGATTGACTGACTGCAACATGATCAAAAATATTGTGGTGGCCAGTACTACACCAAAGACTTAGCCCTTTGACCAGAAAATAGGTAAAAATACAACACAAGTGGGCACTATAGTGATAACCTCCTCCAGCCTTTGTTAAGGACGTCTAGAGGGACCCTGCTGGAGCCAAAATTAACAATAAAATTGGGGGTTTTGCAGCAATCCTGCAGTACTCCAACTGGGTCGCAGGAAAAAAAATGTATGACCGGCATTAATATTTTTTAGTAAAATGACCTCCGGGGAGGGCTTAGGTTCTTGGGGTTATTTAAAATATATATTGGAGATGGGCGAGTGAGGGGCACCCCACCCAGAACTGATTACTGCACCAAGGACCTGACATCCTTGTGAAATGGAAGGGGGACTGCGGCTCTTCCCCTCACACGCCAATATGGCCCAGGTACCCCATTTCCCAGGCTTTGGCATAATATTGAATGGGGAGGAGGGTGCACTGCCCCCTCAGTGAATCGATTACATCCCGAGGACCTCATCCTTGGCATGACTATTGAAGAGGAAGGGGCGAATGGCCCCCCTCAATTAACCTTTGCAAGACCCCCATCCCCAGAATTCATTTTAGAAGGTAGGGAATCACACGCTCCAGCCCCATGCTGATATCAGCCAGGGGATCCCATCACACAGAGTTCAATACTTTACAGTGTAAAGAGTGGCACCTCCCCGGGACACTGAGCTTCCCTGTCTGGGAGATTGCGGGCAAAACCTGCAAACACTCTCCAGGACAAGGAGCTCAACTTTGCTTCCACCCGGCGGGAGCTGTAAGAAATACTGACACGGCCCAGGCGGCACAAAAGGGAAGGTGCTGGCTCCTGCAAGAACCCAGCATAGTGCTGGCTGGATAGTTGGCTGTGGCCGCGGAAACCTTGGCACTCACCCTGCAGCCCACAACAGAGCCAGCAGTGTTGGTTCCCTGGGTGGGCATCAGGCACTCATTAGAATTTTTTTTAAAGGGCTGGCCACCATCAGGGGAGCCTGCTGGGGCCAAGGGAGCTCAGGGGTCCCACCACAATCCCCAAAGGTTGAGCTGTGGTTGCCCCAGGTAGGCACTGGGGCACTTACTCCACAAAAACATGGGGGCTATCGCCTATCCCCACTGTTGGTCCACATGGGGAGCCACTGGGCTCAGAGGGGCACTGGGGTTCCCCAGCAACCCCCAAATAACATTTAGAATGTGGGTGCCCTATGTGGGCACCAGGACAAGCACAATTTATTTTGTTAAAAAGTGAATAATAAATAAGCGGCCGGTCGTTTATTATTCACTGCTCCTTGAAGGAGCACCCCATAATGTCCTGTGAGGGCTATTTATAGTTTTTTATTTTAGCTAGGTGATGTCCCTATAAGGGCCAGGGGCGCCACCAAGCATTTTTAATTAATGTTGTGGGGGGCTGCAGGGAGTGCATCAGCCCCCCAACACATTAAAAATAAGAGTCCTTAAATCAATGACACCAGTAGAACATACAATATGTTTTAAAAACAGTCCTAGCTTGGGCCCTATGCTCTTCAGCAAAGAGTACAAAATTAGTGCAAAAATAGTGAATTGTAAAAAGCCACAGTACTGTTTATAAAACACATATAAAAGAGAGGGAAAATGGGGCTGGAACCAGAGGTAGCTGTTCATTGTGAGCAAAGCTCACTAAAGTGCTAATGCTACTATTGATAGCTACCAATGAAAAGATATGTGCAAAAAAATGCAATAAATAAATCCTAAGTGGTCTGTCAACGAACAGACAGGGGACCATCAGAAACAATCCTATGTGATCACATCATTAATCACAAAATAGGACTTTAAAAGCAAAGAGTAGTTCATAACTGCTTAAAATGTGACATGATGTGGATGTTTTACACATTGGAGTGGCCCATCAAATGCAAAGATGATAACATATCATACACAATATTATAGAAAATTATGGAGATCTTCACTGGTGTTCAATCCATTAGGCATTCTAGTTTCTAGTGAAAGAATGAAGGAAGACTCCAACTGACGTAATTGTTTTTCTCTGTTTCCCCCACGAATTGATGGGGGAACTGCCCCAATGACAAAATATTTTAAATCACAAATTTTGTTGGAATGGATGGCTTTAAAATGTCGGGCAACAGGATAGGTAGAATCTGAGTTCACAATCGCACGCAGATGTTGTAATATGCGATTGAAAACTGGCAATTTTGTGCTGTCAATGTACTTGAGGTGACATGTACACTCAAGCACATACTCTGCAAAGTCCGTTTGGCACGTAAAATGGTTTTTAATGGGGACTGGGATGTTACAAAATGCTGTGCGGTACTCAGATACATTGATTCCAAATTTACATGCTCGACAGGACGAACATTTGAAAAAGCCAGAGCGTGACAACCAAGTAGTTTTAACCGTGAGTTCAGGACTAGATTTGATTAGGGCATCCCTTGATTGAGGGAGCCCTCCTGAAAGTGATATTTTGTAGTGAGGGAAAGGTAATGTCAGTTAGAATGATAGGCCAATGTTTGTAGATTATTTTACGAATAGTTTTATCTTGTTTACAATATGTAGTGATAAGTCTAATGGGTTGAGTTTCATCACTAGTCACAACACCTGTGTTGGGTGGAACTTGTTGTTGTTTAGTAACAAGGCATGTGTCACGAGAGCAAGCATTAGCTTTGTTTAAGGCTTTCTCTAGGTTAGATAGTTTATAACCCTGAGATAAGAAACAGTTTAGTGCTTCTTCTTGACAATGTTCCAAATCCGAGTCACGGCAACAAATGCGCCGTAGATGGAGAAATTCCCCATAAGTTATGCTATAAATAAGATGGGGAGGATGGGCATTACTGGCATGCACTATGGAGTTTCCGGCAGTAGATTTTCCATTTAGTTTAGTTTCTATCCGGCTCTCCAAAATGGTAGACCTCCACATCCCAAAATTCCACCCTCTGAGTGCTGACGGTGGCCGTAAATTGTAAATTCATAGCATTGTCATTTATGACTGTTTTTATTTATTTTTATTTTTTATTGTCCTCATAAGCAAAATTTTGGGAGTTTTGGAGGAGTCAGGGGCCCCCTTAAACACTCTATTTCTGATGCGGCCATGCCTTAGAGTGTAACGTAGTGTGGATAGATCCAGTCTTAGCCATTGGGGTCCCTTTTTGTCCATCTCCTGGCACAAGATGATTGAAATTGGAGGGAGCTAGTCATGATGACTACTCGATTCAAGACCCTGCTTGAAGTCTTTGTTACCATTGCCTTAATCATTGGACACCCTGTTGTTTGCCTGACTATAATATTCCCAAATTTTCCAAAAGTTTTTGTTCTTACTTTTTTCCCCTTGTTTATCTAATTTGTACACCCTTAGTATAGACGCCAGCCACTCTCTGTGAGTTGGAGGTGTAGTTTTAACCCAGTTAATACAGATCTCCCTTCTGGCAAGCAGAGTGAATAGGAAAAGGATATTTTCCTGATCCCTATTCAATAAGGGATAGTGTGTGTTTTGGCGATTAATCCCAAAAATAACTGTTTCCATGCTTACCTCTATGGGCTGCCAATCTGTTTCCAGAACTCTTCCAACTCAGCGCAGTACCGGAACATGTGGAGATCATCCACTCTTTCTTCCCCACATTTAGGACACTTCTTTATCATGTTATTGTTGATTTTGGGCAGTCTTTTGGGAGTCCAGTATGATCTGTGTATCGTCAACAAGTGGTTCTTCTTCAGTGGGGCTGATTTTACCACGCGCCCAAGAATTGCCATCGAAGTTTGCCAGTAATGGGGGATATCCAGACTTAGAAAAGCTTTTCCCCAGATTTCATTCGGGACTTTATATTCTATTTCACCTGCTCTTATAAGGGCCCAGTACCAAAATGATATCTCCTTTTTGAAAGGGTTTATGTTTAACAACTTTTGTTCAATGTCGTAGTCCCCTTGTAGGTTTTTCTTGATATCTTTTACCCAACTACTAAGTTGGTAGTATTTAAATCTTGCTAGTGAACCTTTAGTCTTTTTTTGCAGGGTCTCCCATTCTATAATTTTGTTATTTTTTATTAACTGTCCCCAATAGTTTATGTTTCCTTTTCTCATGGGGGTCACTAGACTGTCTTTTAGGCACTCAGGGGTGCCTGGTGAATCCCAAATGGGTGCATTTATACTGTAGTAGGAAATTTTCAGAATCGTTCTTATTCTATACCAAGTTCTTGCTGCTGAATTCAAGGTCTTTAGTTTGATCTTTTTGAAAAATTTTGGGTGGCCAAATTTATAAAGGAAATGGTCTCTGTCAGGTTCGACAAGGGCTTCCATATATGTAGGCCATGTTTCCCGCTTACCCAGGAGTTTCCTTATGTTCTTGAATTGGAAAGCTCTGCAGTATTTAAGAATATCTGGGTTTGCGATTCCTCCTTGTACCTTGTTTCTTCTCAATTTTTTCCATCCAATCCTACCCCCTTAGCCACCCAGATAAAGCTGGATATCTCCCCTTGCAACTTTTTTATCTGTTCCGTCTTAAAATTTAACGGGATGGATTTGAATAAGTATGTACATTTGGGTAGTATATTCATCTTAATCAGGTTGGATTTACCCAGGAAGGACAGATGTAGACCCGACCAGGCTTTGAGAAGTTTTCTTATATCTTTATGAATTCTAATAAAATTCATACTAGCTATCCCATCTAGATCTTTTATATATTCTATTCCTAAATATTTAATTTTTTTCTTTACTAATAGGTTACCAGAGACTGTGTTCCATTCTAAGATTTCCATTTTTAGTTGATTAACAAGGTATCCTGAAACTGCCCCAAACAGATCTATATCTTTTTCTATCTTTGGAAGAGAGCTATTTAAGTCGCTAGTGAATATCATTAAGTCGTCGGCATATAATGCTACTTTCTTTTCCCAGCCTCGATGCTTAAATGGTACTATCCCCTCTTCTCTTCTCAGAAGGCAGGCTAAAGGCTCTATATAAAGATTGAATAGTAACGGGGAGAGGGGGCAACCTTGTCTTGTGCCTCTTTTTATCTTTATATTATCTGTGAGGGCGTCATTAACCAGTACTTTGGCTGTTGGATTTTTATATATATTTGTGATTGCACTCTCAAATTTATCCCCAAGATTAAATTTGGATAAGATAGCGTTCAGAAAGGGCCAACTGACCCTATCGAAAGCTTTTACGGCATCGAATGTTATCACTGCCAATGGTATAGAATTTTGAGTCGCAATATCGATTGCACTGACTAGCTCATGCGATAATTCATAGATTTGTCTGCCTTTAATGAACCCTTTTTGATTTGGGTGAATCAGGGACCCTGCCACATCCCCTAACCTCTTAGCTAGTATCTGTGTGTAGATCTTGTAGTCTGAGTTCAAGAGTGAGATAGGACGATAAGATTCACATTTGGCGGGATCCTTTCCTGGCTTTAGTAAAATACTCACTATGGCATCATTCCATGAATCTGGAATATCTTTTTTTCCGCAAAAGATATTATTTAAAATATCTGTTAGGGGGGATATTAAAACTTCCTTTAAAGTTGAGTATAATTCATTTGGTAGCGCATCCGGGCCTGCAGCTTTTCCTTTCTTTAGGCCTTTTATTGCATCCAAGACTTCTTCTCTGGTAATCTCCTGATTCAAGGCTGTTTAGGGGTTGTTTCTGGAGTTGTTATCCCGTCTAGGAAGCTTTGTATTTGTTTTTTAGTATGGAAATCTCTTCCATATATAGTTTATCATAGAAATCCTTAAATTCCCGTCTAATTTCTGTATCTTCTGAAAAGCAGCCAGGTAAAGCTTCCTTCTGAATTTTCGTAACCCTGTTACGTGTTGCTTCTGTTTTGGCTTTCCAGGTCAGAATTCTCCTACACCCTTCACCATATTCATATTGTGATAATTTACTGGCCTCCCATCTGTATCTAACCTTTGAATCAAGAAAATCTGCTAGATCTACTCTCTTCTTTTTCTTTTTTTCCTATATTACTCCCCTTTCTTGTGCAGTTTTTGCTTTTGTGTGTTCTACATCCAATGTTTCCAGATCCCTTTCAATTTGTTTTATAAAGGACTTATTCACCTTGTTTCTATGACCTGTGATGCTTAAAATCCTCCCCCTAATATAGGCTTTATATGCGTCCCAGGCTATTTGTTTTGTTGTGCCTTCTTTATTTAGTTGGAAAAAGAGATCTGTGTCTTCAACCAGCTTATCAATGCAAGCTGTGTCTGCAAATATAGCTCTATTCACTGTCCATCTTTGATTGCACGGGGAGGTTTTTAAGTTAAGGCTAAGTTGCACCGCTGAATGGTCTGAAATATGCTCTGGGATATGTTCAACCTTATTTGTGCAGGCCACCAAACTCCTATTGATCAGAAAAAAGTCGATTCTAGATGCGTGCCCTAGCCTTTAATTCTGAAGGGTGAATCTGTGATTTTTATTTCCCTTTTCTTTTCAGATGTCTACAAGCCCCAAATCTCGAATGCACATCCCAATCCATTCTCTCATTTTTGGTAGGTTAGGATTTTTTTTTACTGGGTATCGATCTTCCTTAGGGTTTAAAATTATGTTAAAATCCCCACCCATTATTACCGGAGCCTGTGCTGTCATTAGGTATGAATATATTTTTTGCAGGGGCTCGGGTTCGTCCATGTTTGGACCATAATATCCTGCTATAGTATAAAAATTATTTTGTCTATTTCCGTTTTTTCAATGGTCGCTTTCGAAGAATTTTTGAAAATTATTGCTACACCCTTTATGTTACAATCTTGGTTTGTGCATACACAATGATCCACCCATCTTTGATTTTTGCAGATCAGTGCCCATTCTTCTTTTAACAGATGGGTTTCCTGAAGTATGATTATTTCACAGTCGATATTTGTTATATATTCCAGGATCTTCAATCTCCGTTTTTTTATCCGTAGCCCATTTATATTCCAAGATAGAATGTTGAGCCTCTTTTCTTTAGCCTTGTTACCTGTGGCCGACATCTTTGTTTTTAATCCTTTGTAGTTTGCTTAAAGGAACCCCTTCTCCTCCTGCATTTGTTTTTAGGACATTTTTTTTTCTTTTTTCCCCATTTTGCTCCCCACCTCGTTTTATACTATTTTTATTTTTCCAAATTTTGTGAGATAGATTTTTACGGGAGCCCCCCCCCCCCCCTTCCCTGGAGAAGCCTCCCTTTTCTTCTTTTTCCTGGGCAGATTTACTGCCCTTTTGAGCTCCTTGCCCTTCACCAATTTTTGCTGTGTTTGCCGTCTTATTGATATTAAAGATCTAATTACAACCCATTTCTTATGGATTAGGGGTGATCTTTCCTTTGTGATTTAATTTGTTCTATGAGACCTTCAACCTCCTTCGGGTCTCTCATGTTGTGCATTTTGTTATCCCACATAATTCTCAGGGAGGCCGTGAAGCGCATTTGGACAGTGGCTCCAAGTGATCTTAGTTGTGGCATATGTTGACCCTGTTCCCATTGCCTATCTTGGGTTGCTATAGATAGGTCGGACCTGATTCTGTATGACCAGTCATCTTTGGGAAACGAGCCAACTTTGAGACCCTCACTCAGGATCCTCTCTTTCAGGGAGTATGTCTTGAAATTAATTAAAATCTTCCTGGGGTTTTTCCTCGCGTTCCCTTTCTTAAAGGGATCTCGATGTATCCTTTGGATATCTTCTGCAAGGTTAACTGATTTGGTCCAGGGGATCTTCTCTTCTAGTAATTGAATCATGAACCCTTTTATAACTTCCCCTTCGATATCTTCAGGTACATTTAAAATTTTAAGGTTGTTCCTCCTCGCGTGGTTTTCCAAGGTTTCCATCCTCTCGCTGATCTCCGTTTCTTTAGTTTTCAATCTGATCTCTTCACGATTAGTCTCTGTTTTTTTGTTCAGTAGCTCTACTTCTACTTCCACCTGCGATACTCTATCGATGAGTGTATTTATTTTTTGGTCAAGTATTTCACAGGTTTCTTGTATTTTTGTTTGATTTCTCTCTGAAATCGCGAAGTTAATTCTCATTTCCTTCAGCATTTCCTCTAAGATGTTTTCTGAGTGGTTACTCACAGAGGCTACTGAGTTTTGACTGGTTTCTGGAATGGTTCCTGCCCCCTCCTTGGCTGTGGCTCCTTTTACGACACCTTCTGGTGCCTCTCCACCAGTTTCTAGTTCCTGATTAGAGAGGATTTGGAATCTATTGCTCAGCCCTGTTTCTATATTTCCAAACTTAGTTTTCTCTGCCATTTTTATAGCTTTTGGATCAGTGGCTACTGCCGATGGAGAACAAAACAGACAAGATAATTCTGTGGTGTTGTTACTTGTGGTTTTCACCGGTGTCTTTAGTCCTCTCCTTCCTAAGTCTGGCTCCTTATCCTGAACCCTGATGTAGGATCTTAGGGAAGGGGTAATTTTCTGTGTTTTGCCCAAGCCCGGTGTTTTTAAATTGGGGCGACTTGCTCTGGATAGTGGGGCTTGTGGCTGCCCTGAGATGTACTTTTTATTCAGACTTCTTTCCACCTTGGGTGGTGCGTTAGCCAGTGCTAAAATTTTCTCTTTGCTGACTTCACTGACTCCGGTGCCTTTAACAGCTGGAGTGGTCCTGAGGTCTGTATTCCCTTTAGCAGGCAGTTGCCTGCTCCTGAGGCAATAACCCTCTCCTTTAATGTGCCTACTCTTAAACTCTCTATTAGTAGTGGGGGGGAGTTTGGTGCCTTCCAGGATCCCATCCACTACTACCCCTTGTTCTCCAACTGACACTGGGGAGGAACCCAGACACACCCTTAAGGAGATCCCTCCCTGCCCTGCCCCCGTTTCTACTGGCACTTTGTCGTATTTTAATTCAGAGTAAGAGCCGGCTCATAAACGCGCTGTCTTTCGAATTTTTGCTCAATGATGGTTGTGCAGTCTGTGCTCCCAGAGTGTGAGCTGCCCGTTTCACTGTAGTTTACCTTGGTGGAGCAGCATCGTGTTCTTCTCCTCCCGTGTACTGCCTCGGTAGCTACCACATATCTCCCCCGGAGTGAGACTCTACCGGCGGCCCTCCTGCTGCTGCAATGTGCTCCAGCAGCCTCCGCCCACACTCCCGCAGACCTTCGCTGCAAGACCTCCAGAGTGCTCTTCCCGTGGACCTGTGCTGCACGACCCTCAGAACGCTCCAGTGCGCTCCAGTACGCTCTCCCGTACTAGGGCCGGGCGGAACCTCACGGTGACGGTGACAAGCAGCAGCAGCGCTCCACCGCTGAGATCGACGCTGTGATGAGGGCACGACGCTGACACCGATATGGACGACAGACGCCGGCAGATCTCAGCCGGTCTCGATGTTTTGCCGCTCCTGTCGGTATGTTTCTCTTCCCCTCTTTTTTTTTTCTTCGATCTACTCCTACTCCCAATCCATACACTTTCACTCCTTTAGACCCGCTTTACATTTTTTGTGTCGACGGCCATCTCACGATTCATTTTGGTGAGGTTCGGGGCAGGTAGCTCCCGACCGAGCTCCTCAGTCGGCCGCCATCTGTCATTTATGGCTGTTACAAACAAAGCTGCCTCATGTTCAGTGCCTTTCCAGACGATAAATATATATCCTCAATGTATCTGCCATAATAGCGGATGTGTATCCCAGACTGCCTTATGGGTGGCCATGAGGACATGTTCCTCCCACCAACCGACCAAAAGGCAGGCATAGGTTGGAGAAAAACAAGCCCCCATAGCCACCCCCCTCAGTTGTCGATACAGGGTTTTGTCAAATAGGAATACATTATTGTTAAGGCAGAGATCAATCATTTGGAGAAGCATGGAATTATGGTCATGTAGATTGATGGCACGAGAGTTTAGAAAGTGTTTGACAGCTACCAAACCTTGAGAGTGTATAATACTGGTATATAGGGAGGCTATGTCAAGCGTGATTAATGCAAAGTCAGATTTCCATTCCACTGTTTGTATCTTCTTTAGGAAATCACCTGTGTCCTTTATAAAGGATGGCAAAGCGGTCATATGGGGCTGAAGAAAAAAATCAACATATTTGGACATGGCTTCTAATAAATTATTCCTTGCAGAGATAATTGGTCTGCCAGGTATGGGGAAAATACCCTTATGAACCTTGTAATAAAATATAGGGTAGCAGTTGTGGGGAAGTCATTTTTTAGAAAAGATATTCATTCTTAGATAGAAGACCAATTCTTTTCCACTGTAACAAATGAGTGGTTACGGAATTCTTAACTTGTCTCAAATAGTCACGGCCTACTTTACAATAACAGTTGGTATCTGATAGGTGATGTTGAGGATCCTGGAGGTACTCATCTTTTGGCCATAAGACTATGTTGCCACCCTTGTCAGCACCCATGACCACAATTTGAACTTTTTCACGTAATTTTTTAATTAGTGCCCAATAACTCCTCAATCTATGACTTTGTTTACCGCCTTGTGAATTGACAGACAGGTTAAGCTTTTTCAAATACTCAATGACCATATAACTAAAAACATCCAAAGAGTCTTTAGGCATGACTGGATAAAAGCAAGAAGGAGGACGAAACGGACTGACAACCGCCATTCCCGTGTTGATTCCTTCAAGATACTCAGAATCAATGTCCGATATCGTACAGTCAGAATTCTCTATAGCCAATGATTGTATGGTTTGGAGCACATGTAAATCTCGAACTTGTAGCTTGTCGAGCGTTGTATTTGCGACAGTAGCGACATTGGTCGATTTGTTTAGCTGGAATTTTTTATATATATATATATGTATATAGATATATTTCTCTCTCTCTCTATATATATATATATATCACTGAAAAAAACATAGGTTTCAGAGACGTTATAGTTAGAAATTAGCATTTAAAAAACCTTAGAAATTCACAGAAAAAAACATAGGTTTCAGGGGTGTTATAGTTAGCTGCCCATTTCACTCATACAAAGTCATAGAAATTCCTCCGTTATAGTTAGTTCTGCTAACTATAACTCACGCGCCCGCAATGCACTGCTGATGATGTCACATATTGCATCATTCATGACATGGTCAGTGACATCACTGATGACATCTCAAATGACATCACTGATGACATCATCCACTGAATGTGGTTTAGTTTGAAATTTAGATATGTATTATAAATATACCAATCTGTATTGAAGATTGAGTGGATATATAACTGTCTGGATGGAGGATTTAGTAGCTGTCTGACTGTCTTTTTAAGTGAGTAATTAAAAGTGTCTCACTTAATACATGGATTAGTAACTTAACTATGTGAATGTGTGCAGCACTGTCTCTGTTGTTGTATAAGATGCTGCATCAGTTGGTCACTAACTACATGAGTGTGTATATTAGTTATTGATTAGTTGGGAGAGTATTTCTATGGGACACTGAGTTTGTGTATGGTTGGATGGGGTGTGTGTAACTCTATGAATAGATGTGTGAATGGTTGATTGACTAGGTGTATGGGTTTAAGAGTGCATGTGGAAACAGTTGTTTGCGTGACTGAGTGTATTTATTTGTGTGTTGGTGAGCGAATATATGTTTTAGTTGTACATCTTCAACAAAGTAAAAAAATAAAAGGCATTGTATGTGAGAGTTGGTGTATATAAATAAGTATGTGTAAGAGTCAGTGATTGTGAAAGTACCTATATGAATGAGTGTATAATTGTAATGGTGCTTTTTTAACATATTAACGATGAGTTACTATGTGTTTGAATAAATGAGGTGTTGTTGGATAATTGTGTAAGTGAGTAAATTTAAGTGCGATACATTTTTTTCATGAGTGAGTAGGATAACTGCATAACCGACTAAGATGACTGCTGATGTGTCAATGTCTATATATGTCTATAAGTGCATTTGATAGTGTTCTATTAATTAATGACTGCATGAATAGATGATTCTGTTGTTGAATGGGTTGTTGTGTGTGTAGACTTAGGAATCAGTGAGTGGGTATGTAGTAACTGGTATTGGTGTGTCAATGGTTTCAAATATGGTACTCTGTATTTTACAGTGAGTGATGAAAGGTTATACTAGTGTATGATGAGGTGTATCAGATTGTCAAGTGGATGATGTCATCAGTGATGTCATTTGAGATGTCATCAGTGATGTCATCAGTGCTGTCACTGACCATGTCATGAATGATGCAATATGTGACATCATCAGCAGTGCATTGCGGGCGCGTGAGATATAGTTAGCAGAACTAACTATAACGGAGGATTTCTATGGTTTTGTATGAGTGAAATGGGCAGCTAACTATAACACCCCTGAAACCTATGGTTTTTTCTGTGAATTTCTAAGGTTTTTTAAATGCTAATTTCTAACTATAACGTCTCTGAAACCTATGTTTTTTCAGTGAATTTCAAAGGTTTTTTAAATCCAACTTTTAAGTGTGATAGTAGTTATATCTATTTTTTTGTACTGATTTTCTACAGTTTTTTAACTGTTTATTTATAAATATTTTATTCATTAAATAACATTATATATTTTTCTGAAAATTGCACCAAAAATTTTTTTTGTAATAAAACTGACATATTGATTAATGTTCTTGTTTTCATTTTAATATATTTATATTATTTTCTTTAAAAAAAAAATTCCAATTTTTTTCGGAGTCGCGCACTCACCGTGATGGTGGGTGCGCGCATTCTAGCCGCCATTTTAGGAAAGTCATGAAGGATCCGCGTATGGTGTGCGGCGGCTGCGTGTTTTTCAGTTACATCATATATATTTAATATCATGTAATATGCGCGATTGGTATGCGACCAGTCTGCGACTCCTGCTCCCGCGCATTTGCGACACATGCGCATTACAGTACGAGATGTTTGCGCGGTTGTGGGTCCCGCGTGACATCATATACGTGCTGGGGCGAGCTGGATGTGCGACTCCCGCAAAAAAAATTTATGTTCCAAAATGATATGTATGTTTCTTTAATATACATATTAAGGCAAGAGATTATGTAAGATATTCATCAAAATAATATATTTGTACTTATAATAAACTTATATTATTTTTAAATATATTTTTGCGAAGTCGGGTGCGTGCATCGTGAGTGCAGAAAACCAGGTCAGCAGAGCTGCTGTAGAGCCAGAGAACCAGGTCAGCAGAGCTGCTCTAGAGCCTAAGAACTAGGTCAGCAGAGCTGCTCTAGAGCCAGAGAACCAGGTCAGCAGAGCTGCTGTAGAGCCAGAGAAACCAGGTCAGCAGAGCTGCTTTAGAGGGAGAGAACCAGGTCAGCAGAGCTGCTTTGGAGCCAGAGAACCAAATCAGCAGAGCTGCTTTAGAGCCATAGAACCAGGTCAGCAGAGCTGCTCTAGAGCCAGAGAACCAGGTCTGCAGAGCTGCTGCAGAGCCAGAGAAACCAGGTCAGTAGAGCTGCTTTAGAGGGAGAGAACCAGGTCAGCAGACCTGCTGTAGAGCCAGAGAAACCAGGGCAGCAGAGCTGCTTTAGAGAGAGAGAACCAGGTCAGCAGAGCTGCTTTAGAGCCAGAGAAGCAGGTCAGCAGAGCTGCTCTAGCTGACACTGACTGACTGACACTGACTGACTGACACTGACTGATTGACACTGACTGACACAGATTGACTGAAACTGACACTGACTGACACTGATTGACTGACACTGACTGACTGAAACTGACTGACTGACTGACACTGACTGACACTGATTGACACTGACTGACACTGATTGACTGACACTGACTGACTGACACTGATTGACTGACACTGACTGACACTGATTGACTGACACTGACTGACTGACTGACACTGACTGACTGACACTGACTGACACTGACTGATTACTCTCTACTACTCTTCTACTGACTCTCTACTACTCTCTACTACTCTCTCTCTACTACTCACTCTCTACTACTCACTCTCTACTACTCTCTACTACTCACTCTCTACTACTCTACTACTCTCTAATACTCACTCTCAACTACTCACTCTACTACTCACTCTCTACTACTCACTCGCTACTACTCTCTACTACTCACTCTCTACTACTCACTCTCTACTACTCACGCTCTACTACTCTCTACTACTCACTGTCTACTACTACTCTCTCTACTACTCACTCTCTACTACTCTCTACTATTCACTCTCTACTACTCACTCTCTACTACTCACTCTACTACTTTCTACTACTCTCTACCACTCACTCTCTACTACTCTACTACTCACTCTCTACTACTCTCTACTACTCACTCGCTACTACTCTCTACTACTCACTCTCTACTACTCTCTCTACTACTCTCTCTCTCTACTACTCTCTACTACTACTCTCTACTATTCACTCTCTACTACTCACTCTCTATTACTCTCTACTACTCTCTCCTGCTCTCTACCACTCACTCTCTACTACTCTACTACTCTCTCTCTACTATTCACTCTCTACTACTCACTCTCTACTATTCACTCTACTACTCTCTACTACACTCTCTACTCTCTCTCTACTACTCGCTCTCTACTACTCACTCTCCACTACTCACTCTCTACTACTCTCTACTACTCACTCTCTAGTACTCACTCTCTACTACTCTCTCTGCTACTCACTCTCTACTACTCACTCTCTACTACTCTACTACTCTCTACTACTCTCTCTCTACTACTCACTCTCTACTACTCTCTACTACTCACTCTCTACTACTCTCTACTACTCACTCTCTACTACTGTCTCTCTACTTCTGTCTACTTCTCACTCTCTACTACTCTCTACTACTCACTCTCTACTACTCTCTCTCTACTACTCTCTACTACTCACTCGGCTACTCACTCTCTACTACTCTCTAATACTCTCTCTGCTACTCACTCTCTACTACTCTCTACTATTCACTCTCTACTACTCACTCTCTACTACTCTCTACTACTCTACTACTCTCTCTACTTCTCACTCTCTACTACTCTCTCTCTACTACTCACTCTCTACTACTCTCTACTACTCACTCTCGACTACACACTGTCTACTACTTGCTCTCTGCTACTCGCTCTCTACTACTCTCTAGTACTCACTCTACTACTCACTCTCTACTACTCTTGACTACTCACTCTCTACTACTCAACTACTCTCTACTACTCACTCTCTACTACTCACTCTCTACTACTCAACTACTCTCTACTACTCTCTATCTACTACTCACTCTCTACTACTCTCTACTACTCACTCTCTACTACTCTCTACTACTCACTCTCTACTACTCTCTCTCTCTACTACTCTCAACTTCTCACTCTCTACTACTCTCTACTACTCACTACTAATCTCTCTCTACTACTCTCTACTACTCACTCTGCTACTCACTCTCTACTACTCTCTAATACTCTCTCTGTTACTCACTCTCTACTACTCTCTACTACTCACTCTACTACTCACTCTCTACTACTCTCTACTACTCACTCTCTAATACTCACTCTCTACTACTCACTCTCTACTGCTCACTCTCTACTACTCACTCTACTACTCTCTACTACTCACTATCTGATACTTTCTCTACTACTCTCTACTACTCACTCTCTACTCTCTATCACTCGCTCTCTATTCTCTACCTCTCTACCTCTCTCTCTACTACTCTCTACCTCTCTACCTCTACCTCTCTACCTCTACACCTCTACCTATACACCTCTACCTCTCTACCTCTCTGTACATGCACACATATGCACATTTATATGCATATATATGCATATGCATTTATATATATGTATGTGTATATATATATACATATATAAACATATAAATATAATCTGCACATCTATATAAATATAAATGCATGCAAACATATACATATACATATATGCATACATATGCATGGTATGTACATGAAATTTTGAAAAACACTAATAAAAGCAAAGCTAAAAAGCCACCTAATTACAAACAGAATTGCTTTAACTTAAACGAGGGCGAGACCTATTGCATTTTCAATGCCTATTTACTTTGGTTCCATCAAGAAGGCATTCAGATGTGACACATTTGCCATAAATTCTGAATGGTAGGACTCTAGTTCCTCATTAGATCACTGTAGTAAAGCTACTGCTCACCAGGGAAGTCTGCTGCTGGTATTCAAAGTGCATGTTTCAGTCTGCATGTCAGAACTTTTTAATGAAATAGAAGAGGATTTGAGAAGTCAAAATGTGCCCTAATTTTTCTTTCTGCAGCACTAATCATAATTTCTATGGCAAAATGAACCCCCTCATTTTGTTCCTTTACAAATTAAATGTTTTAAGTGTTACCACTTTATTCCAATCAAGATGGCTTCAGGTGTGCCATACTTTTGTCATAAGTAAGACTGTTAGCGCTCTAGTTGTTCTTTAAAACACTCTGGGATTTCTGTCATTGGGCTATACTTGGGCTACATTTCGGTGATATTTGTGCTACATTTGGGCTCTTTTGTCTCTGGTGGCCATCTTGGGAGACTTGTTATGAAGTTTCCTAATTTCCTCATTTACTACAGTCTCCTCAGTAGGCATTCTGTCAGTTTTTTACTCTGATTCAATGAAGAAGGCATTCAGATGTGTCACACATTTGCCATAAATTCAGAATGTTAGCACTCTAGTTGCTCATTAGATCACTGTAGTAAAGCTACTGCTCACCAGGGAAGTCTGCTGCTGGTATTGAAAGTGCATGTTTCAGTCTGCATGTCAGAATTCTTTAATGAAATAGAAAAGGATTTGAGAAGTCTCTCAAAATGTGCCCTAATTTTCCTTTCTGCAGCACTAATCATACATTCTATGGCAAAATGAACCCCCTCATTTTGTTCCTTTTTAAATTAAATGTTTTAAGAGTTACCACTTTATTCCAATCAAGATGGCTTCAGGTGTGCCATACATTTATCATAAGTAGCAGTGTTAGCGCTCTAGTTGTTCTTTGGAACACTCTGGGAAGCTGCAGTAGAACACAAAGGAATCAACTGACAGTCTCTGCCCTTGTTGGATGTACATGTTTTACTGAGAATGTCAGACTTCATTCTCACATGACTAAGAAAGATAATGTGAATTTACAGAAAATATGCTCTCAGTTTAGCTTATAGATCACCTTCCAAACCTCTGTGGGAAAAGCATGTGAAAATAGTTTTCTCTCAAACATGATTCATGATATCCCAGCAGAAGGCTTTTTCACATGGTAAAATCACCTTAGAACATACCACAATTCCTAAAATGAGTATGGTACCATCAACAAATGATTTATAATGTAACTAAAGTCTTAAAACCTTCTATTAACTGCAATGCTTTTTAATGAGGTGCTATCATGTATATTGGTCCCAAGATGGCTGCCAACACTTCTTGGATGAAGTGCTGACAGCCAATCAGATCTCACGATGAGATGTGTGGTTAGGCTCCACCCAGATATATATGTGATTTTACTTTTGATTTTCCCAGGAACTACTGAACGGATTTACACCATTTAAGCAAAAGGCACGACTCTGAACCAAGGTCTACCTTTCTGCCAAATTAGGTGTAATTCCGTTCAGCAGTTCGGGCTGTAGCTGCGTCAACAGGTCCTATGGGAAATTGCATGGGGAAAAAGCATTTTGGGACCCCCCTTTTTTCTCAGCCCCCGCTTGACGAATCACCACGAAACTTTCAGGATAGGAGCGGACCGGAGCTGGTCAAAAGTTTGGAAAATTTTGCGAAGATTCGTCAACCGGCGCCAGACTTATTGGGAATAGAATGTTGCGAATTTCCTATGGAAAATAGGTCCTAACTATAACCACCTACTGGCGACCGCCAGTAGGTAATATATGTATGTATATATATATATATATAGATTCACTGAAAAAACCATGGGTTTCACACACGTTATAGTTAGGAAATAGCATTTAAAAAACCTTAGAAATTCAATGAAAAAACCAAAGGTTTCACACATGTTATAGTTAGCTGGACATTTCACTCGTAAAAAACCATTGAAATTCCCCCGTTATAGTTAGTTCAGCTAACTATAACTCGCGCGCCCGCAATGCACTACTGATGACGTCACATATTACATCACTCATGACATGGTCACTGACATCACTCATGACATCACTGATGACATCTCAAATGACATCACTGATGACATCATCCTTGTGATAGAGTGGCAGACCTCCTCTTCCCCTAATATAACCATAGAAACACACATTCAAAAATAGAAACTAAAATGTTCAAAATAATGAACATATCAATATCAGTTTCAACAACCTATTCAGTAATTCTAAGAACCACATACACATACAGTAATTCACCAACAGTCCTCTACAGTCACTCATACATGTACTCACTCATCATATGTACTCATGCACCTGTACATCCTGTTACACAATGCCACTCAGCCATAGAGTTACTCACACACATAGTCACTCATGCTAATAAAGAATCAAACATCCATTTACTTGCATGTACAGTTATACACACACCACCACACTTACTTCTACAGAAACTTACATATACTTACTCTTTTAAACAATAACTTATAGAAACACATACTTATTCATACAGGAACTCTTCCAATCTCTCACTCTCACATATACTCACTTATATACACCAATAGTCACATATACTAGTTTAAAACATATGTAGTTACTCATAAAGACACTATAGAGACAGTCATTCACTCACTAACACACCCATGCACACACTCATCCACCCATACAGTCCTGCACACATGCTTTATTCAACACATACAAACAGTGAGTCACTCATTCATGCACCTATGCACTACGTAATACCCCCCACTGAACCATACAGAAACTCAGACACTCATAGTGATAAAAAACCAACTAATAACCTATATAGACACTCATGTAGATACTCACCAACCCATGCAGCCACTTATACACAAAGTAAGAAACTGATACAGATATTTAAATATTTAAAGATTACTCAGTAAGCCATGTATTCACTATGATACACTTAAACAGTCAGTTACACAAAAAAAATTTCAAAAAAAAAGCATCCATTTAGACACTTATATACCCATTTATTCTTCCTTTGACCTTGAGATATACCTAAATATAAAAAATATTTAATATTCAGAAAAACACACAATCACTGGATGATGTCATCAGTGATGTCATCAGTGATGTCATTTGAGATGTCATCAGTGATGTCATGAGTGATGTCAGTGACCATGTCATGAGTGATGTAATATGTGACGTCATCAGTAGTGCATTGCGGGCGCGCGAGTTATAGTTAGCTGAACTAACTATAACGGGGGAATTTCAATGGTTTTTTACGAGTGAAATGTCCAGCTAACTATAACATGTGTGAAACCTTTGGTTTTTTCATTGAATTTCTAAGGTTTTTTAAATGCTAATTCCTAACTATAACGTGTGTGAAACCCATGGTTTTTTCAGTGAATTTGCAAGGTTTTTTAAATGCTAATTCCTAACTATAACGTGAGTGAAACCCATGTTTTTTTCAGTGAATTTGCAGGGTTTTTTAAATGCTAATTTTTGTTTTTTTTTCTATTTTTTTTTACATATTTTTATTTTAATTTTCTATCCTTTTTTAAAGACTATGGTTAAATTTTAAAAATTCTAAAATATGTTTTTTTTTACCATTTTTATAAAATAAACAGGTAAGATTTATTAGTATAACCTTTTTTTTTTTTTTCTTTTTTTTTTAACGTGCGCGTACGGTAAGCGCACGTCTTGCTTTAATTACGTTAGATTTCTACGCTGTTTGCGTTTATTTACGCAATATGCGTAGACGCACGTCACGCGCGCACAGCGCGTAACGCGTACGCTGCACGCGCACGTTACGCGGAAGTGAAGGGGCGTGCCTGTTGTGCGCATGCGCGCGTGCGTGTGTCTTTTTTACGCGCATGCGTACTTTTGCCGTAAGCGCACCGTAAGCGTACCGTAAGCGTACGGTAGGTCATGTGATCAAGAAACAAGACTTTTGATTGATTTTGACTTACAGTTCTAGAACTCTCCTACACCACACCCATTCCCCTCATTTCTGCTTGTGATCCCTTAGGAGAAGGAGCTGGGTTGTCTTTGTGATACGATGGCAGAACAGCAGAGCCCTTCTGAGAGTGAGGCTAGCAGCACTACCTTGAGGCAGAGAACGAGGAAACAAAAGACCTCTTTCTTATGGGAGTATTTTTCTTTTCCAGAGGGCCAGCAAAAGGTAAATGCACCCTTAGTGACTTGTAAGCTGTGTAAGCGTGTACTTTCAAGAGGGAATCCCAACAGGAAGTATTCCTTCGGGAATCACACCATGTTGAGACACCTTAAGGATGTACACAGAATTATACATGCTCGACATACTGACGGTAACCCTTCAGTAAGTCAACCAAGCACATCCACAGCAGCTCAGCCTGGACCATCATCTGCAGGGCCGAGTCCATCTTCGGCAGGTCAGGTGAGCCCTTCATCTGTGGGGGGAGCATCTCCTTTTTCTCATCCTCTGGAAATCAACCCTCGGTTTCTGAGGGTTGGAATACGGTGCGCCACTTGTCATGATCTAATTTGTTATAGGGAGACCAGTACTTCCCTAGTGAACAATAAAACAGATCAGCACACTTGTCGTACCGTCTAATATTCCCATTCTTTCTTTCCTCTGTCCCTGCATGAACACAACGGCTCTTTTAAGAGCCAACCTTACCTTTCATCTATTTTTTATATATGTTTTTAAAACTTTTTTTTGGTTTTTTTTTTACCGTACGCGTACGGTACGCGTAATTATTATTTTTTTATTTAAAAAACACTAAAAATCAATTATCACATTACAAGGTCCTTGAGAGACTACAATGAAAAACTGAAAATGTGATTGTGGAGAAGTGGAAAAAAGGGACCATGATATTTTTGACTTACCATACCCACTGAAAAAAATATTTATTCATTTAAATTTTTTTTTAATTGCTTTAAAAATGGTTCTAGTTTTCGAAAATTTTCTATCTCAATCTGAAAAAAAAGAAAAAAGTATTAATATTTAATAAAACATTTTATAATACAGTACACATACTTACATATTTTTCAAAAAAAATGTTTGCCTTTTTTTTGCTGTTTTCAGAATATATTGCATTTCACTATAAATTGTGAAAGCAAGTGCATTCATCATTTAACAGCGGGCAAAAAAAAAATTAACAATCTCAAAGATTGTTTTAAAAAAGCCCACAATCTCTTTTTGCATAAACATAACTTTATAGAAATGCATAATATTCTTAAAAAATATCATCTAATATCAATACTTATTTCTTTAAAATACCGTCTGATATTTTTGTTTCAGAAGTATAATCACAAAAATATATCTCAAATAACTCCACAATACATCTGGTTCCATTTCCTTTAGGCCAAATAGTAATTTTAAAATTCTTTTTTGATTAAATTTCCAATGTTAATCCAATAAAAATCTAAAGTTTAAATTGTACAGATCTCACCGATTCTCTGTAGCATTATGGTTTCCGAAAGATTTATTAATAATTAAATAAGTCCACAATAGAATTGTTTACCTTTCCGCATGGCCAAATAGTAATTTTAAAAATCTTTTTTGAATAAATTTCCAATGGCAATCCAATAACATTCCAAAATTTAAATTGTGCAGATGTTACCGATTTTTTCTAAATTTTTGGTTTTCCAAAGTTTCATTAAAAATTGAAAAAGTCCACATTACAATTGGTTACCTTTCCATTAGGCCAAATGGTAATTTGTAAAATCATTTTTTTTGAAAATTCCAATGGTAATCCAATAAAATGGTAAAATTGTTTTGTCCAGATGTTGCCAAATCTCTCTAAAATTTAGGTTTCAGGAAGATTAGATAGGAATTTGCTAAATCCAAAGGCAAACGTTGCTTAAAAATCAATTGGGAATCATTACACAGTGTCCAGCCTTTTTCACATTTAAGATAAACTGTGTAATGACCAGAAGTTACAGTAGGTCCATCATGGAAAATTATTGCAACTGTTACAAAAGTTTTTCCTGAAATTGATAATTGCTGTCCTGTAAACTTCTTTATTAAAGTATCTAATTTTGAACCATCAGCTTTACAGCGTTGCATCATTAAAATTACATACTGTCCGTATTCCTTTAAAATTAACGTTGAAAACATGTCAGATTGACACTCACTGCATTCCATGCTATGATTAGCATCTTTAACTAATTTAGCAAAAGTGACTGTTTTACTTTCTGGCAATGTTAAATAAATAAACCTTTCAGAATCAACATTAGAGCCACATATATTATAACAGTTTTCACAACTATGTTCCCATTTATAAGAGACACCAAATACATTTTTAATGGGAACCCCTTCTTCTTCCAGTACCTGAAGAAAAAACATCAAGAATTCCTGTGCGTCTTGCTGTACATTTTGAGAAAACTGTGTTCGTCCTAAAAGTTTTCTAATTTCAGTAGCACTTTCTATTTGAGTTTTATCATTACTCAGCTTTTGAAAAAGGAGACTCAACTCAGAACAGAATCTTTTTCCCTGATTTACTATTATCTGCTCTTGCACACTTTCCAGATAAAATGCAACATTCAGCACTACATTAGCGTAGCAGTTGACACCAGAGCTATTTTCAAAATGACATCCTACAACCTGTTCTTCATTTTCCTTTTTCTTTTTGCTTGCAATTACATCACTCCTCTTTTTTTTCCTCCTCTCTACATCTTCATTACAGATATTCTCATTTCTCCTTTTACGAGAAACTACACGTTTCTCCAACACAGGATACTGACCTAAATGAGGAGCATAGCTTCTTCTTAATCTATTATACTCCTTTACACAATTTGCATCAGCACTAACTTTTGAGTCATCAAAGTTTATCATGAATAAACCTGATAATGTTTTCACTCGTGACAAAGCAACATATGCCATACCTTCTTTGAACACAGTTGAACCAATGTTCACAAATGCACAATCTACAGTCAATCCTTGAGACTTGTGAATAGTTACAGCATATGCTAGAGAAAACGGAAACTGCTTCCTACGTACATATAAATCTTTCACAAGCATGAAACGAACTGAACAACGACAAATGTCTTTAACTTCTTCTATCTGATCAAATTTTATTTTTAAACATTCAATTCCATCTTTTTTCTGATAATTAATAAAACCCACAACTCTTCCCATAGCTCCATTAACTAAACCCTTTTCAACATCCAAATTTCTCCTTAAAAATACTCTACAGTTCATGCAAACATATAGATTTTTTTCTAATCCAGCTGTTTTGGAAATGTTCTTCTCTAGTGAATCCAATTTATTTTTCAGTGTGCCTGTTAATGTGACAGTAATTCTTCCATCCTCAATTTTGTCCACTGCTTCCAATTTCCTGATATCTTCCTTTTCCAATTTCAAAAGCTCCTCATTGAATATTGAGCATTCACGTAGAGTTGGCATTAAGCAGATGACACTTTTCTTTTCTGCAATGTTCTTGTATATCTTCTCTGCAACTATTTCTTCCTTTGGAAATAAATTATGTAGCAGCCGACTCTGTAATGCTTTTGTGCCAGCTTCAGTGAGTAGTCCAATTCTGATATCTTTCAGAATACTTCCATATTCTTCATCGTTTGCTTGCCTCATATTAGTAGTAAGTTCCTTGTACTCAAAGAAGGACCAAATATTTGCATTACCGATGCTTCCCAATGACTTCTTCGTGTCTTCATGTGTCACAGTATTAAACACTGGTTGTCCTTTAACTGGAGTAAGTTGCAAAAGATCTCCAAAAACTATGATGTGTTTTCCTCCAAATAACACGTCATAGTCTGTCTTCAGAATTTGCTGCATTCTTAAATGCACAAAGGCAAGCATTAAGTTTGATACCATGCTCACCTCATCAATAATGAGAACTTGCATCTTCTTCAATACTCTTGAAACTTCCAAGCATGCTTCTCCAGTTAGCTTGTTGTATTGTATTTTGTTCTCATGCTCCACTGGTAACATTAGCAAACGATGTAAAGTGATTCCTTTTATGTTATATGCTGCTAACCCAGTTGGAGCAGTAACCACACAAGACAAAGTAGAATCCGTTTTTTGCTGTAGGTAGCTTCTGATGACTTTTATAAGGAAACTTTTTCCAGTTCCAGCTTGTCCGCTTACATACATCCTGATTGGATGAAATGATGTGCATGAGCACTCTTTTTTTTCATGTAGAAATCCGTGATCAATTTTGTTTCTGATCTCTTCATAAATTTGTTGCTGCTCTTCGTTCAGTTGTCTTTCCAAATTTTGTAAGTCTATAAATTCTTCTTGAGCTTGATTCATAGCCGTTTCCACTTCATTCATGGCTATTGATGCTTCATTTTCAACGATTGGTTGTCCTAGGGGATCTTGACTGAGTGTTCCTGAACTTTGGCTGTCCTGAGAACTGTCTCTAGCTATTTCTGCTGCAATTGTAGTTTCCTGTTCAATTTCTTCATTTAACATTTGCAGATAAGTTGAGAATGTACTGCATTGTATGCTGTCTTTGCAAGCATTAAAAGAATCTTCATAGCTTTGAAATTCTCCCAGTAGTTCATCCTCTGTACGCCATGGTTTAAACAGCTGTAAAAGAGCCAAGTAGTAAAATTCCTTTTTGTCAGTAGTGTCGCAACTCAGCTTCCTGTGATTTATCAAACTTCCTTTTGTTTGCTTCACCAAACATCCTTCCTCACTAATGACTTTATATTTTCCATTGTTGATGTCTTCTGTGGCTTTCCGTGAATAAATGTAGTTCTGCAGCACTTCATAGAGACACATGTTCTCCAGATGATGACTTCTCTTGGGATAATATGTGTCCAACATGTTTGATTTCAAAATATCTGTACTTTCTGGGTCATTCTCGGCCAAATATTCAATTTCTCCAACAGATTTCAGTACCCGATTTCTCATTGCTGCAAGGCCTAAACTTGCCCAAATTATTCTTCTTGATTTCGAGTAGAGACTTGCAGAAGATAACCTATCTGAACATTCGAAGGATCCAATTTCTCGATGCGATAACATCTTCAAACTGAAACTGTACAGCTTCTTACTGACAGTCTTCTCGTGAGAAATCTCTTCCCACATTTCCTTCAATTCTGTTTTTTCTGATTTCGTAATGTAAGACGTTACATATCGAGCAACAGCAATGGAATTGTCAGCTACATACTGTATATCCATGTTAGCATTCCACATGGATAAAATGACTGGGTTGTAGTCATTTATATTTTTTGATTCTTCTTTTCTTTTAAGGTTGTAGGTATTCTTAGGTGATTTTCTTGTGATAGTATGTCTCACAGATGACATAAAACTGTTTACTCTTCCATTTGAAAGAACAGGTCTAGGAAATCCAAATCGACATTTAGTGTAGTATTTATCTTTGCTCTTGTATTTCCGTCGACAGTATTTTCCACACCGATGACTTTGGAAACGTAAAACTTGCTCCTTTAACTTTTTCTCTTCTGTGTTTTTTGGTATAGCACATGTTGCATATTCTTCAATGTAAGATAACACTGCTTCATCAGCATCTATTCCAAACTTTGGGGCATCCTTGATCCACAACAGCATATGAATATGAGGAGCACCTCTTGTCTGGTACTCTTTTCTCCAAAAGAAATCCACTACTTCTCCTAGAGGTGGATTTTTTTTATTGCAGATGAACGACATCATAGCCTCAAATCTATGATTGAAATATCTGCAAACATTAACCGGATCCAATGAGCACAGTTCTCCTGCTGTGTTGTATTCGATGTTTTTAATGTTTGAATTTGCCTCTCGTAGAAAATCCAGTAAATCATCCCAAGCGTACTCAGCACAGCTTAGGGTAACGAACCATGTTGGTGTTCCTAAATTCCGTAACATGCATTTTAATTCACCATGGCGTCTGTACCAATATTCATTTGTCCCACGCTGACAAGCCATCAGATTGATCAGTTGTGTTTCCAAATGATCATCTCGGTGCTGCACTTTCTCCATAAAATCCTTAGCAGACACATTTTGTAAATGTACTCCACTTTTTAAAATGTGATTTACTGCATAAGACAGTGCAGACAAGTCGCTTTCAAATAAAAGATGGAACAAATAAGGAATACTTTGTTGGAATCTGGGATCTTCAGCATATAGTCTTGTAGTCCGATACTCAGAAGCTGGAATCTGTTCCGGACGTTCATCGTATCGTCCTCCTTTTCCTTTAGGAAACAGCTGGGGAAAACATCGAGCTTCCAAGCTCTCCTCCCATACACTCACGGGAGTTCCTTTTGCTTTCTTCATCTGAAACAGATCAATATTGTCTCCCATAACTTCTTTTGAATGAAGAGGATGTATGCTAAAATGTTCATAAATTTCTTCTTCCTTTGACTTGTCCACTTTTTCAATTTGTCCAGTTGGTGTTTCTGTGTCTTCTTGTAAATCTTCTTCTTCTTCTTCTTCTATATAAATTGATTCATACCATTTGTTATTCCTTTTCAAATACAAATTTGCTCTTTGTACTTTCCGTACATCTACCAGCTCCTGCCAAATCTTCTTATTCTTTGTAGGTACACCATTAACCAGAATAATTAATGGTTCAGTTTCCAAAGTATCCGCATCAATAGTTTCCATATTTTTTTTCAAATCCAAGGGCAAATACACAACTCTACCTTTTAAACCTCTCAGTAAATCTGAAGGAGGTAATTTACCAGTTTTGGGCTCCATACGTACTATGGTCTGGAACGGATGAACACATTGAATGAGTATAGACTCATATGTATTTAATTCAGAAAGTTCAGCAGGAATAGCATCCAATTCTAAATTATTATGTACAGCTCTGGTCGGCATTCTATTTTCTTCTAACTTATTATAACAGTATTTACAAATACGCTGAACTTCACCCAATTCAAAACAATTTTCAAGAAATATATATGTGGCAAAATCCTTCCACTTATAATTATCTTCATTTTCACTTTTTCTATAGAGATCAACATACCTGGTTTGTTTTCTATAATGAGTTCTGCGGCAACAAATACAAGTAATATTTGGTCTTTCATTAGAGATTTTTTCAAATTTTGTTATGTGATCATTAAATGTCTTACTTACAAATGGTTGTACATTCTCTTCCACTTCTTCCTCATTTACTGTGTCCTTTTCTGCACTGTTTTGTTCAGGACCAAAGTAACAAAACTGAATTTCATCAACAACCTTCTCTACATCTGATACTGACCCACGGAACAGAGCCCTATTCAATTCATCTAACTTTATTGCTGGACTTTTAGCAAAATACAACCGTCTCACAAACTTTCTCATTTCAGTATGATGAACAGCCAGCATTCTAAAATGATGGAAAACACTGATACACACTTTTCTAGATAGACAAGCCAGAGAATGACCCTGCAAACCAGTATTCTCTCTCACTCTGCATGGATCTAGACTTTGAAGCACCTTAATCTTCTGTTTTACACTTTTTTTACTATATTCTCTTAGAAACTCACGAAATTTATCAATAGATTCCTGACGCACAGTGCAAATACTACTACAATTCCAAGTGTACACTGGGGCTTTAGGACGTCTCCCCATAGCCTCATCCGCCATCACTTGTACCTCATCTCTTGGAACCATTATCTCCTTCTCCATTATGCAACCATTTTTCACTTCGTAAGCACGACCTCTGGTGTCAACTGCATGCAGCAAACTATTACTTTGAAAATAGCTCTCTTCATTAAAAAAAGGTTCACTACTTGAACTATGCATCCATTTTCCTAAAAACACTTTACAAAAGTTTGTTCTGTTCACTACTCTTTTCCTTTTACTTTGTGATTTCAGTACATTAACCATTTTATCTAATGTACGCATCCTATTCAAAATTAAAATGAATAGTTTCCTTTTTAATTCTAATGCCTTTGCTGCAATGGCTTCAATTTCTTTTTTTCTCTTATAAAACTTAGCCTTTTGCTTATATTTCTTCACATCCTTTATCAAATTGGACATAACTCTTCTCTGAAACATTTTTCTACGTATCTCTTTAAACGCTGTTTTTCTGTTTAAGTTAATCTTTTTAGTTGCAGAAGGTACATTTGCATTAACTAAATGCTCATTTTTTTCCTCTCCTTTTCTATTGAAAACATTCTTTCCAGTACAGACATTTTGTACATTTTTCCTTTTTTTGAATATGTTCTTTAAAAAATCTTTTGTTTGCTTACCAGAAGATTTTTTCTTTTTCCCAACATGAGCATCTCCAACTAACTTAGGTCCTCCAGTTGTCTTCAAATATAGGTTTTTTTTGTGGTCTTTCTTTACTCTGGATTTTGTAGGCATCTTAAATTTTGTTCACTGCTCTTCAGCAATACCTGAAAAAAACTAAAAAAAAATTCCTTTATTTTATTTAAATATATTACTACATTTTTTTATGTTCTTTAGAAATCTTAAAATACTATAAACCCCTTTCCTATAAATGAAAATCACAATAACACCTTCACAAATTAAATTTCTAAAAATAATTCCTGTGTGCACACAAACTCATGCTTTGAAATTAGGCAGAAAACGAAATTTCTTTGCCAATTGCAAAGCATACTTTCTACTACTTTTTAGGCAAGTGAAAAGTACTTTTACAGACTGACACATTATGAATCCACTTTTCAGATTCTGATAAAAGCACATGTCCAAACAGCTTTTTCAGACCAGCACCATGTGTAACCTGGGTGACTGCCTACACTCCAGCAAGGGCAACCAGCCTTAGTGATGCTGAATGTATTTGCATTACTGACTGAAACCTCAAACCCCACTCGCTTGTGAATACTGTGCATGATTCCACAGGGTAAGCAGCTGGGTGTGTGCTAAGAGTCTGCTTCTGCACCAAAAAATGGCTCCCCCTTTCCATCTAATGCAACTGTGAAATCACCAGAGCAATACGCAATAAATCTCTGCCTGTAATTCCTATATGCACACAGAGTCATGTTTTCACATTAGTCACAAAAAGAAATTTCTATGCCATTTTGAAAGCACACTTACTACTCTTTTTTTTGGCAAGTGATAAACACTTTTACAGTCTGTCACATTTTGAATCCACTTTTCAGATTCTTAAAAAAGCACATGTCCAAACTGCTTTTTCAGACCAGCACCATGTGTAACCAGGGTGACTGCCTACACTCCAGCAAGGGCAACCAGCCTTAGTGATGCTGAATGTATTTGCATTACTGACTGAAACCTCAAACCCCACTCGCTTGTGAATACTGTGCATGATTCCACAGGGTAAGCAGCTGGGTGTGTGCTAAGAGTCTGCTTCTGCACAAAAAAATGGCTCCCCCTTTCCATCTAATGCAACTGTGAAATCACCAGAGCAATACGCAATAAATCTCTGCCTGTAATTCCTATATGCACACAGAGTCATGTTTTCACATTAGTCACAAAACGAAATTTCTTTGCCAATTTGAAAGCACACTTACTACTCTTTTTTTTTGGCAAGTGATAAACACTTTTACAGTCTGTCACATTTTGAATCCAGTTTTCAGATTCTTAAAAAAGCACATGTCCAAACTGCTTTTTCAGACCAGCACCATGTGTAACCTGGGTAACTGCCTACACTCAAGCAAGGGTAACCAGCCTTAGTGATGCTGAATGTATTTGCATTACTGACTGAAACCTCAAACCCCACTCGCTTGTGAATACTGTGCATGATTCCACAGGGTAAGCAGCTGGGTGTGTGCTAAGAGTCTGCTTCTGCACCAAAAAATGGCTCCCCCTTTCCATCTAATGCAACTGTGAAATCACCAGAGCAATACGCAATAAATCTCTGCCTGTAATTCCTATATGCACACAGAGTCATGTTTTCACATTAGTCACAAAACGAAATTTCTTTGCCAATTTGAAAGCACACTTACTACTCTTTTTTTTTGGCAAGTGATAAACACTTTTACAGACTGACACATTATGAATCCACTTTTCAGATTCTTAAAAAAGCACATGTCCAAACTGCTTTTTCAGACCAGCACCATGTGTAACCTGGGTGACTGCCTACACTCCAGCAAGGACAACCAGCCTTAGTGATGCTGAATGTATTTGCATTACTGACTGAAACCTCAAACCCCACTCGCTTGTGAATACTGTGCATGATTCCACAGGGTAAGCAGCTGGGTGTGTGCTAAGAGTCTGCTTCTGCACCAAAAAATGGCTCCCCCTTTCCATCTAATGCAACTGTGAAATCACCAGAGCAATACGCAATAAATCTCTGCCTGTAATTCCTATTTGCACACAGAGTCATGTTTTCACATTAGTCACAAAACGAAATTTCTTTGCCATTTTGAAAGCACACTTACTACTCTTTTTTTTGGCAAGTGATAAACACTTTTACAGTCTGTCACATTTTGAATCCAGTTTTCAGATTCTTAAAAAAGCACATGTCCAAACTGCTTTTTCAGACCAGCACCATGTGTAACCTGGGTAACTGCCTACACTCCAGCAAGGGGAACCAGCCTTAGTGATGCTGAATGTATTTGCATTACTGACTGAAACCTCAAACCCCACTCGCTTGTGAATACTGTGCATGATTCCACAGGGTAAGCAGCTGGGTGTGTGCTAAGAGTCTGCTTCTGCACCAAAAAATGGCTCCCCCTTTACATCTAATGCAACTGTGAAATCACCAGAGCAATACGCAATAAATCTCTGCCTGTAATTCCTATTTGCACACAGAGTCATGTTTTCACATTAGTCACAAAACGAAATTTCTTTGCCATTTTGAAAGCACACTTACTACTCTTTTTTTTGGCAAGTGATAAACACTTTTACAGTCTGTCACATTTTGAATCCACTTTTCAGATTCTTAAAAAAGTACATGTCCAAACTGCTTTTTCAGACCAGCACCATGTGTAACCTGGGTGACTGCCTACACTCCAGCAAGGGCAACCAGCCTTAGTGATGCTGAATGTATTTGCATTACTGACTGAAACCTCAAACCCCACTCGCTTGTGAATACTGTGTATGATTCCACAGGGTAAGCAGCTGGGTGTGTGCTAAGAGTCTGCTTCTGCACCAAAAAATGGCTCCCCCTTTCCATCTAATGCAACTGTGAAATCACCAGAGCAATACGCAATAAATCTCTGCCTGTAATTCCTATTTGCACACAGAGTCATGTTTTCACATTAGTCACAAAACGAAATTTCTTTGCCAATTTGAAAGCACACTTACTACTCTTTTTTTTGGCAAGTGATAAACACTTTTACAGTCTGTCACATTATGAATCCACTTTTCAGATTCTTAAAAAAGCACATGTCCAAACTGCTTTTTCAGACCAGCACCATGTGTAACCTGGGTGACTGCCTAAACTCCAGCAAGGGCAACCAGCCTTAGTGATGCTGAATGTATTTGCATTACTGACTGAAACCTCAAACCCCACTCGCTTGTGAATACTGTGCATGATTCCACAGGGTAAGCAGCTGGGTGTGTGCTAAGAGTCTGCTTCTGCACCAAAAAATGGCTCCCCCTTTCCATCTAATGCAACTGTGAAATCACCAGAGCAATACGCAATAAATCTCTGCCTGTAATTCCTATTTGCACACAGAGTCATGTTTTCACATTAGTCACAAAACGAAATTTCTTTGCCAATTTGAAAGCACACTTACTACTCTTTTTTTTGGCAAGTGATAAACACTTTTACAGTCTGTCACATTATGAATCCACTTTTCAGATTCTTAAAAAAGCACATGTCCAAACTGCTTTTTCAGACCAGCACCATGTGTAACCTGGGTGACTGCCTAAACTCCAGCAAGGGCAACCAGCCTTACTGATGCTGTATGTATTTGCATTACTGAGTCCAACCTCAAACCCTTAAAGTATTCTTTATTTTTACCAGTACACCTTAATTTATGGTGAAAACATAGTCCATATTATTTTACATGTTCCTCACATTTAAATTTCTCCCAAAACAGAAAATAATAAACACAACTTCAACAAAAGGAATTCCATTTCTATTATTCATTTCTTAATTTACCATATACATCCCCTCTCAAACTCTAAACTCACCTTTAAAATTAGTTAGCTGTGAAAGAAATGTGGCACTCAAACGGCAGATTATCAGAGCCAGGATCTCTGTTCTTTACACCTCTCTCCTCTCAGCAGAACCAGATAATGGCAAAGTTTCCCTCTCTTTTTCCACACATATACATGTAAGTTTCAAATCTCAGTGCTTCCCCCTTTTTTTCAAATGTAATCACACATTTCTATTGGTTGAAAACCAACCCTTTTCCAAAAGTACCCTTCCCCCAACTTGACTTCTGCCTAGTACCCTTCCCCCAACTTGACTTCTGCCTGCTACCATAGCAACAGCTCATGGAACACTGCTGTGTGGAGTTAGGTCAGAAGTTCACCAAACAATGTTTCAATTCCACAGAGCAAGAGTGCTTGACTTTTCAAACCTAACAGCAAATCCATAGTACTGTTCTTTGGTAACACATTTTTCTGTACCAATACAAAACATGCTTCTATTAATTTACACATACAGCCTAGTTTTTATTCTAGAATGGTATGAAACAGCCAATCAGTTCTTTTTTTTATTAAAAAAATATGTATGCCTCCATTTCCAAACTGTCTTTCATTTCTTTTTACCATTCTACTGAATTACACCTCCTGAGTGCATCCAGTTCTCCTTTGAAGATGTTCACAGTGTGGATTGTAGGGCACAGCTATGTCTTCTGGAGTGAAAAGTATGCAGAGAAAACAGGTATGGTGAGAGACCTTGCTTTACCAAATGTAGACATTAAATGGATTGGTCAGAGAGGGTTAAAGTGGCACCAATTGATGCCATTGGTGAAATCCTTCATGCAAATCCAACACCCTGACCTCATAATAGTGCACTGTGGTGGCAATGACCTAGGCACTTTGACTGGGGTAGGTCTGGAAATGCTTATGAAGGACACCTTTGCACAACTGTTTTCACTTTTCCCTAAAACTGCCTTTGTGTTTTCTAACATATGCCAAAGGCAAAAATGGAACTGGTCCAATCATTTCTGTCCGCAGATTGACAAAGCAAGAAAGCACGTCAACAAATCTGTTTCTGCTTTCCTCCGTGACTATGGTATGGGTTCCATTTACCACAACAACTTGCGTTATGACATGCAAGACATTTATAGAGGAGATGGTGTGCACTTCAATGATGAAGGGAACAGAGTCTTCCTCTTGAACCTTAGACTCTGCATCGGTACTTACTTGTAGGTACCACTAAAAAATCACTTCATAAACACAATGGCTCTTTTTAGAGCCCCCTAATATCTAAACACTTAAATCTGCATTTCATTTCATTTTTTATTTTTTTTTTCTACCGTACGCGTACCGTACGCGTACCCCGCGATTTTTTTTAAAATCAATAAATGTTTTCTTTGTACCTTTCTGTCCTTCTTTGACCCCCTTACAAATGTTAGGGGGTCTGTAACTCTCCTCCTTGCCCCCTTTTCAAGATATCACTCTTTTTTTTCTGAGTGAAACACATGAAATGGCGGCCGCCGCTTCCTGGTTTCGACCGATTCGAATGTTTACTAAGATCTAAGAGCCAATCAGAATCTCGCTCGCGCACGCCACCGTACGCGTACGGTAAGCGCACCGTAAGCGCACCGTAAGCTGGCTCAGATATATATATTGGTTTAAAGGCTATTTTCTCAGAATCTACTGAACAGATTTACACCAAACCTACAAAAGGCACTTCCTTGACCTGAGGACTACCTCTCTGCCAAATGTCTAGTAATTCTGTTCAGCCGTTCGGGCTGTAGCTGTGTCTAAAGGTCCTATGGAAAAATGTATGGGAAAAACGCGTTTTGGGACCCCCCTTTTATCTCAGCCCCCGCTTGATGAATCCCCCCGAGACTTTCAGGGTAGGAGCGGAGCGTAGCGCCCCACCTATTTTGAAATATTCGCGAGGATTCGTCGACCGGCGCCAAAGTTATTCAAAATAGAATGTTGCGGATTTCCTGTGGAAACAGGGTCCTAACTATAACTACCTACTGGCGACCGCCAGTAGGTAATATATATAGATATATATATATATATATATATTCACTTAAAAAACCATAGGTTTCACACATGTTATAGTTAGGTGGATATTTCACTCGTAAAAAACCAATGAAATTCCCCCGTTATAGTTAGTTCAGATAACTATAACTCGCGCGACTGCAATCCACTGCTGATGACGTCACATATTACATCACTCATGACATGGTCAGTGGCATCACTCATGACATCACTGATGACATCATCCTTGTGATAGAGTGGCGGCCGCGCGAGTTATAGTTATCTGAACTAACTATAACGGGGGAATTTCATTGGTTTTTTACGAGTGAAATATCCACCTAACTGTAACATGTGTGAAACCTATGGTTTTTTAACTGAATTTGCAAGGTTTTTTAAATGCTAATTCCTAACTATAATGTGTGTGAAACCTATGGTTTTTTCAGTGAATTTGTACGGTTTTTTAAATGCTAAGTTATGTATGTATTATTATTTTATTATATATTTATTTTACAATAAACTACGTATTAAAAAAATATACATATTATTATTGGGTTTTTTTCGTTTTTCACCGTGCGCGCATGGTGCGCGCACACCCGCGATTTAAAAAAAAAAATTAAAATGTTTTTTTCTGCCTTCGGGGTCCTTCAGGGACCCCCTGACAAAGGCTAGGGGGTCAGGAACTCTCTACCCTGCCCCCTTTTCACATTCGCCACCTTCCTTTTTCACTCTCGCACTGAAAACAAACAAAATGGCGGCCGACACTTCTTGATTTCGACCGATTCGAACGTTGACTAACATGTAACCACCAATCAGAACTATGCTCGCGCACGTTAGGTGCGCGCACGGTGTTCGCACAGTGCGCGCACGGTGCGCGGCTATAGATATATATGTGCTTTTAACTGCAATTCTCTCAGGAACTACTGAACAGATTGACTCCATATATGCAAAAGGCACATCCCTGAGCTAAGGACTACCTCTCTGCCAAATTTCAAGTAATTCTGTTCAGCCGTTCGGGCTGTACCTTGGACTAAAGGTCCCTATGGAAAATTGCATGGGGAAAACGCGTTTTGGGACCCCCCTTTTTTCTCAGCCCCCGCTTGACGAATCCCCCCGAGACTTTCAGGGTAGGAGCGGAGCGCCCCACCTATTTTGAAAATTTCACGAGGATTCGTCAACCGGCGCCAAAGTTATTCCAAATAGAATGTTGCGGATTTCCTATGGAAACACGGTCCTAACTATAACTATCTACTGGCGACCGCCAGTAGATAATATATATAGGTAGTTAAAGTTACAACCTAGTTTCCATAGGAAAAGCATTTTTTGATTTGCTAATAACTGTGAAATTCTCTAAAAAAAAAGTCTATCCAGGTCAGCTCCTATCCTGAAAGTTTGGGGGTGATTCGTCAAGCTGGGGCTGAGAAAAAAGGGGGGTCCCAAAACGCGTTTTCCCCTCGTTAATTTCTATAGGAAATTTTGCGACGAGCTACAGCCCGAACTGCTGAACGGAATTACCCCAAATTTGGCAGAAAGGTAGAGCTTGGTTCAAAAAGCGACCTTTTTTTAAATGGTGTAAATCCGTTCAGTAGTTTTTGAGAAATTCAAAGAATAAGAGTCAAAAAATCAATTTCTCTTAGGAAACTTTGTGCAAGGCTAGAGCCAAAACTACTGAACGGAATTACCCCAAATTTGGCAAAAAGGTAGTGCTTGCATTAGAAAGCGACTTTTTTTTTAAATGGTGTAAATCCGTTCGGTAGTTTCTGAGAAATTAGAAAAATAAAATTCCCGTGCACAAGCTTCACTGTGATTGGCTGTCAACACTCCAAACCAGGAAGTGTTGGCAGCCAGCTTGTGACTCGGTAGAAGCGAGTCACCAGAAAACAGAGAAACAAAGGTAAAAAACAAGAGAAGGGGGCAGGGTAGAAACACCCTGACCCCCTAGGCCTGCTCAGGGGGTCCCAGAAGGACCCTCAGGGCCAAAGAAAACATTTTTTTTTTAAATTAAAAATCGGCGCAATTCGCGCTGGGGTCGCGGGTTCCCGCGTTTTATTTTAATGAGATCCCCGGGTGGGCTAGGTCCAGGGGGCATTTCTTAAAAAATATTAGCGGGGGCTCGCTGGGGCTGCGGGAGCCCGCTGGGATCCCCGCAGGCCCAGGGCTTCACTGATGTTGGGAGGGGGGTTGCATGGCCCCCCTCCTGGAGTCCTCCATGTGCTTATAACTTTGGCGTTGTTTGACGAATCTTTACTACATTTTCCAAAAAGTTTCTCTTTTTTGATCAGCTCCTATCTTGAAAGTTTAGGGGTGTATTGAGGACGTACAAGGTTGGTTGTTGATCGAAAGCAAGTTTATTGCAAGATATTTGCACCCACGACCGGAGCCATGAAGCTGCAAAGACATATTACAGGGTGATTGGTCAAGGGGGGGGCTGAGAAAAAAGGGGGGTCTGAAAAAGTGTTTTCTCAATGCATTTTCCATGGGAAACTCTAGACAAGGCTACAGGTCAAACTGCTGAACGGAATTACGCCAAATTCGGCAGGGAGAAAGGTATTGGTCCAGAAAGCGTGCTTTTGTTGAAATGGTGTAAATCCGTTCAGTAGTTTTTGAGATATTAAAGGAAAAAAAGATATATATATCTGGACTGTGCCTGACTCCCGAAAATGAGCTTGCCTCTGATTGGCTGCTAACACTTCAAATAAGGAAGTGTTCTCTGATTGGCTGCTAACACTTCAAACCAGGAAGTGTTATCAGCCATCTTGTGCCTCGCATCGAGTGAAAATATAAAAGAAAGGTTCAGAGGGCAATTTAATATACCAAAGCTCTCTCTGTGGGAGATACCCCTTTCACGCTGCGTCTCCCTACATCAGCAGGGAACACACCCTTTCCCCAATCAACAGCATACCTCCAACAACATTCTTGGGCCCGCAAGTCTCCCTCTGCGAACCATTTGTCGGCTCAAAGCTCTTCGGGCGTGAGTTCTCGGGCCCGCAGTTGTATCTGTGAAGCCAAGACTGGAAATATATCACAGGTCTCTCTCTGCGAGATACGCTCTTCACGGTCCCTCTCCCCACATCACTGTTCCGCAGCTATCCCTTTGGAAGCTGATGGCTTGCACCTATCCCTATACCAGTTGGCCCGCAGGTGTTCCTCTGCGAGCTGGCCCGCAGCTCTCCCTCTGCGAACTGACGGGCCGCGGTTCTCCCTCTATGAACCTGCCAGTCGGCTCGCAGCTCTTCATCTATGAGCCAGCCTGCCGGCTCGTAAGTCTCTGAGAACAGATGCAATGAAGGCAACGATCATGCAGGACGGACACCCAACACTGCTCCAACATCCCCCAGCAGGAGCTCCTAGTCCGGAATCCCCTCTCTCCCCCACCCCCCCACAAACAAATGTGACAGTCATGTTAGGGTATCTGGAACGTAAAATATTGGGTAATGTTGTTTAATTATTAATAAGAAGATGCTTGCGAGGTTGGAAAAATAAGAATCTTAGTCATGTATGGATTTACATATAAAACATGTTATTAAAACAAAACAACAACAAATAAAACTATGTACAGCCATGTCATGTCATCGCTGGACCATTTGTGAATAACAGCCTGCAAGACAAAGAGAAAGATAAGATGGTGTGTCATGCATCCAGCAAAGGAGAAAAAAAAGAGAGAAAGAGTGAGAGAGAGGGAGAGAAACAAAGAAAGACTGAGAGAGAAAGTGAGATACAAGGAAGAGAGAGAGGAAGAGAGAGATAGAAAGAGTGAGAGAGAGGAATAGAGACAGAAAGAGTGAGAGAGAGGAGAGAAAGAGTGAGAGAGAGGAAGACAAAGAGTGAGAGAGGAAGACAGAGAAAGAGAGAAAGAGTGAGAGAGCAAAAGAGAGAAAGAGTAAGATACAAGGAAAAGAGAGAGAGAAACAGTGTGAGGGAGAGGAAGAGAGAGAGAGAAAGAGGAAGAGAGAGAAAGAAAGAATGAGAGAGAGGAAGAGACAGAGAAAGAGAGAAAGTGCGAGAGAGAGAAAGGAAGAGATGGAGAGGGAGAGGGAGTATTGACACTGGAGAAAATCTTCGCAGCTCACCTTTGTGCCACCGGTGTGTCTCCAACCACATGCCGGGACATATTGCACCCTCAAGTTTAGTCATCTGAAAGATAGTATAGAATTAGTAATTGTAGAGTACATACAACTGCACACGCCTAATTCTCTGTTTCGCCAATGTGCACTCAGGCTGCTACAGCCCATCCACTCCTCGGAGGTGTCTGTGCGCTCTTGTGCACCCAGGCTGCTGCACACTATCCACTCCCACCGCCCAGAGGTGACTGCCCGCTGCTGCGGAAAGAAGCCTCTCTGCTCACCTTCCGCTACCGGTGTGTGTGTAAGAGGGTCCACCACATGCCGAAGCAACTTTCTCAGGCGTTGTCGAGATGGCCACGCATCATCGCAGGTTCTATACGTGTTCAGCTGTGGTGGTGTTGGGGGGGCGTTGATTCGTGAATCACAGCTTGTTAGATAAAAAGCAAGATAAGATTGTGCGTCATGCATCCATCAGAGGAGATAGAAAGAGAGATAGAGAGAGAAAGAAAGAGTGAGAGGAAGACAGAGAGAAAAAGAAAGAAAGTGAGAGGAAGACAGAGAGAAAGAGAGAAAGAGTAAGAGAGACGAAGAGAGAGAGAAACAGTGAGAGAGAGGAAGAGAGAGAGAGAGAGAGAGAGAGTGAGAAAGAGGAAGAGAGAGAAAAAGAGAGACACAGTGTGAGGAAGAGAGAAATAAAGAGTGTGAAGGAGAGAAAGGAAGAGATGAAGAGGGACAGTGAGTGCCCATACTGTGGACAAAACCCTCACAGCTCACCTTTACGCCACCGCTGTGTCTCCAACCACGTGCAGGGACCTAGTGGAGCCCTCAAGCTCCCACATCTGAAACATAGTACAGAATTAGTAATGGCAGAGTATATACGACTGTGCATGCCTAAATCGCTGTTCCGCATTTGTGCATCCAGGCTGCTGCACATCATCCACTCCCGCCGCCCAGAGGTGTCTGCCCACCCCTGCACACCGAGGCCTCACAGCTCACCTTTTCGTGGACAGGGCACCCTGTATATCATGCAGCCCCATTCCGCAGGCCACCAGGTCTCTCATTTGGTGTTGCGTCTTGATTTTGCCATAACAGAGGACATACCAGTGCACCGATCATCATCGCAGGTTGCACACCCGCTCAGCCATTGCGGTGCCACTAACTCAGTGACCCGCAAGGTGACGCAACGTGGTGGTAGGCCTGCACTTCTGATGGCTCAGGCCTACACTGCGGTCCAGCAGGACACACTAAACCTGAGCTGTCCAGACCGTCGGTAAGTACCATCACCGCAGGCTGCACACCCGCTCAGCAGTTACGGTACCCATACCTCAGTGGACCGAAAGTCACCGTCCTGTGCCGGTGTGCCTGTGCCGGCCGCAGTGCATTCGCTGTGAGCAACTCTGAAATGGCGTCGAGCACGTGCGCCCGGTCTTTTTTATTGGGAGGGTCACATGTCCTGTGATGCCTGTGCTGGATGGGTGTGGTGTGGGTGTATACTAGCCATTAGGGAGTGGCTGTGGCGTACTGACAACTATGGTGTGACCAGCAGATCACTGTAATTAAAATCTGGGCCATGTAGCATTGTTGTCCTTCCCTGTAAGCGTAAGTAGAGTGGGCTGGCCTGGCGTATACCAGTCTAGCGTGAGGCTGTGAAGAATGACTTCGGAGCTATGGGCGTGGCTCCATCGTGAGCTGTATGAGGAATCAACTGATGCGGCACTGTTGCCATATTGGGCCAGATCACGCACAATTAGGCTATATTTTTCCCGGTTGCGCAGTTAAATTTTGGTTTGTGCTACTTGTCAGATTATAAATAGATATACAGCGCGCCAGCAAAGTAGTATGTTAAAGCGATTTATAAGACAAATATTTGCTGGGAAGCCTGCTGCAACATCAATTCCAATGCATTCAACGCCTGCTTGACGATGTCCCTGCCCCTCCTTCCTTAAAGTAGCAATATTGGGCTACTTTGGGCTACTTTTTGGTTGGCTTTGGGGTAGAGAATGCTTACAAAATCTGGCAACACTGGCATGCGGGTGTTGTTATAGTGCTGCCATCACCCAGGTCGCAAATGTCAATGTGTCACTCTGTGAGCCAAGTCCCACAACATGCCCAACATGGAAGATACGAGGAATCACTGACCCTGCATTCATCCATAGTTCCACACAAGAAAGATGGTGGAAATGACACATCTGTGTGGATGTGAATGTTTATTGCACATTCAGTGGAGTGTTGTAGCTGTAGCAATAAAGGGCAGTGCAAAGCCCAAATTTCAGTTTTTGGGATATGAAGGGCAGCCAATTAGAGACAAGTTCTTTGTCGGAGTTAAGCTGTGCCAACATATGTACTTATACAATCACTCCACCAATCCCCATGCACTTATATATTCACTATACACTCTCCTTGCAGTACTCTGATCATCTAGTCTCTATGTACGTACTTGTACAATGACCGAGACAAAGTTACATACCAAAGTTTTCTCCTACTGTCAAAGGTAAGTTGGTTGCATACGCTGTCCAGAGCACAATGTAATGTGGTAGGGCCCAGGGGCAGCATGTTGCATACATAATGAACACACGGACACAGATAGATAGTGGAACTGGGTACGGGCACGTGCGCTCGACTCCTTTTTTTTACCAGGGTCACATGTCCAGTGACGTCTGTGCTGGATGCGTGTGGGGTGAGTGTAAGCCAGCCCTCCGGGAATGGTTGATGCTGGTAACAAGTACAACAGTAATCATCGGATCACCCATAGAGATTCAATCATAAAGGGTTCATGACTTGTGCTGCACTAAATTAGGGGCACCAGATGTGAAATAATACACAAAAGATTCTATCGTAAAGGGTTCATGACTTGTGGTTCACTGAGGTAGGGGCAGCAGATCTGAAATCATACACAAAAGATTCTATCATAAAGGGTCCATGAGTTGTGGTGCACTGAGGTAGGGGCATCAGAAGCATTCAGCGTGTGCACAGCTAGCGAAGATGCATGGTCTGGGAGGGCTGCACTGGTAGCAATGTTTGTTGCTTACTGGACTGCGTCATCTGCAGTCACGACTCGATCTGAATTGTGAGCCCTGCAGTCCGCAATGTAGATGGAAGGCAGTAGTCAGCACAGACATCGAGGAATGCTTTTTGTCACTTCCTCCTGACATAATCCGAAGACATAGAGTACAATTCTGTCTGCAATTAATAAATCATGTCTCAATGTAAATTGTGAGCTCTACTGACTGCAGTGAAGGTAACAAAAGATGAAATATGTATGGAATACATTGTCGAAATGTGTAGGTTTCGGGGACGTAATAGTTAGTTGCTTACTGGACTCTGAAATTAATGAATCAAGACTGAATTTTAATTGTGAGCCCTTCTGACCACAGTGTAGGCCGGAGGCAGCGGTCAGCAAAGGCCCACAGCCACGTGGCGTTGACTTTAGCTGCACAGTTTGGGAGCATTTGGTTTTCTTAACCGATTATAGTCTCTTACACAATTTGCATCGGTACTAATCTTGAATTGTGAGCCCTGCTGACCACAGTGTAGACCGGAGGCAGTGGTCAGGAAAGGCCCACAGCCATGTGTTGTTGACTTGAGCTGTATAGAGTTTGTGGTAGGTGAGGCGCTCAGCGTGTGCGCGGCCAGTGATGATGCGTGGTGTGGGCGGGCCGCACTGGGAGCAATGTCTCTTGCCTACTGGACTGCATCATCTGCAATCGAGACTCCATCTGAATTCTGAGCCCTGCTGTCCGCAGTATAGATCGAAGGCAGTAGTCAGCACAGACATCGAGGAATGCTTTTTGTGACTTCCTCTTGAGAAAATCCAACGACATAGAGTACAGTTCACTCTGCAATAAATAAATCAAAACTGAATTCCAACTGTGAGCTCTGCTGACCGCAGTATAGACTGGCATTCAGTGTTCCTTTGGACTTGCAAGATGAATTTGGTCATTGTACTAAAGCCATAATTGATATCAAAAAAGTTCTCGAAGCAAGGATACTAAAAGGATATTATTTAGGTTTCGAAGACATTGTAGTTAGTTGCCTACTGGACTCTGTAATTAATGAATCAAGACTCAGTCAGTCAAATATCTTTATTCGGTTTAAGTGCAAACCATAAAAGCATACTACAAAACGCGATATATAAAAACAGTTGTAGGTACGTGATTCATTTAACACAATCATAGCTCATAAAAACTTATAGAGACATTCAATAGAACCAATAAAAACAATTTTATTTTTGACACAACTAAAAGAGGATGTACATGATTTAATGTTAAGTTCATTTCCTCAAAATTCCTATAGCTGCTGATAAAAAATTAGCAACGTTAAAAGTTTCCCAAACGTCAGTTAACATTTGCAAGTAGAGAAGGGCAGGTCTCACTTGCACAAAGCCTTTGTTTTTTAAAATAGGGAGAATAAAATGTTTCCTAATGACAATAAGGTGTTCACAGAAAAAAATGAAATGTATGATGTCTTGTTGCAAAAAATTATCGCAAGTACAGGGGCCAAGATCCTCTACCCTCTTCCATCCTTTCTGTCCTCCAATAAGAAGATGCAGTTGATTAAATCTGAATCTAGTCAGTAAAAAACGATGATTATTGTTTGTGACATAGCCTAGATATGGTTCCATGGATAGTGTTGTTTTACATAGCTGGTGGGCCCTTACTGTCACCTTTACCAGCTCTCTCGCTTCCATATCCATAGTGGCTATGCGCAAAAACATTTCCTTACACCATTTTATGTCTCCCTTCACTAGAGCTTCTGGTGAATGATATAATTCATGACGACCCAGCTTTACTGCCAGCCTCTGAATATATTTGAGCCAGGGTATACACAGCCCATGGTCGAGTGACATACAGTCTTTCATGATGGTATGATTAAGCAGTAAGTCAGGGTTTAACCAAGTAGCTATCCATTTCAGTAGTGGTGCCACAGCAATAGCACCTTCAACAAAGCCGATTCCAAGCTCCTGATGGGTATTGTAATTGGCTGTTGTTTTAGGGACAGATAGGAGGTGCTTTAAAAACCTATCTTCAACAGTCTGTATGTTCTTTACGTTTTTTGTGCCCCATAACTCGGCCCCATACATGGCTAGTGAAATGCACTTGGCTCTGTATATTTGAATGAGGGCCTTCATTGGCCTGGCTCCTAACTTTCTGGCAAAACCCAATACAGCCAGGGTTGCTCTTATCAGTACAATATTTTTCGCTGTGATTTGGATTACCCAGGATCCTTGGTCGTCGAAAAGTACACCCAAGTATGGGAACGACGACACCCTGGTTAATATATGGCCCTCACAATAAAAAGTTTTAGCCTTTGGGGATTTCTGTCCAATAGTCATTACATGCGATTTTGAAAAATTTACGCTTAAATCTAATGACTTCATGAAGCCAGAAAAAGAGTCTAACAATAATTGAAGTCCCACTGCCGTTCTTGCTAGGAGGGCGGCGTCATCCGCATATAAAAGTGCGGGAATCAGGCGTCTCCCTGCACAGGGAATATCTTTACAGGATGCAATTAGGGCAGTATCTAGGTTATTGATGTATAATGTAAAGAGCAGGGGCGCCAAAATGCACCCCTGTTTAACTCCATTTGATATGGGTATACCTTCCGTACAATTACCCTGTTGGTCATACCTCACCGTTGCAGATAAATCCCTATGCAGGTCGGCTAGGAAATAGACGATGTTTTTGTCTACTCCACAGGTTAGGAGCAAGGACCACAGCTTTGACCTGTTTACTCGATCAAAGGCCGAGGACAGGTCCATGAAAGCTACTAATAGTGCTCCATTCTTTGCCACCGTATATTTACCTATTAGTAGTTGCAAGTTCAAGCATTGGTCCGTGGTGCCCATCCCTTTTCTGAAGCCGTACTGGGCCATAGAGAGTGTTCCAGATTCCTCGAGCCAGCCGGTCAGTTGGCCAAGGACCACCCTACCCAATACTTTCACAGAGGAGTCAATTAGGGATATCGGGCGGTAACAACTCGGGTCACCTCTGTTACCCTTCTTATATATGGGTATAATGACAGATCGTGCCCATGTGGGGGGCAGGCCCAATTGACAGGCGTTAACAAAGACATTATATAAAATCTTTGACCAGGTTTTTACATCTGATTTAAAAAGGTCTGCCGGGACTCCGTCGGGTCCCGGAGCCTTATTACTTGTCATTTGCATAATGGCATGTGTTACTTCTAATTCTGTGAAGGTCAAAGAATATTTCTCAATATTTAAGACTGGGCCTTCCAACATCCCATTTCCATCATAAACCTGTTTAAAGTGACTGTACCATTTTTTTTCCTGGATACCACAATCAAGCTCGCTGTTGCTTTTATCCTGGAAAAAAGGCTTATTTATCACAGTCCAAAATTTAGCACTATTTTTAATTACATCTATTGATAAAAGCTTGTTCCAGGCTTCCTGCCTAATTTCGTTTTTTCGCTTTCTTTGTGCTTTTTTATAATTATTCCTAAGGGCAGCAATTTCCGCTTTATCGGGCGGGTCAGCTTTCAGCGCTACCATCAACTTCCGTTGGGCTATTGAGCAGTTGTGGTCAAACCATTTTTCCCCGTTCCTAGGTTGCCCCTTAACTGCTTTTTTGAGGTCACTATAGACCTGGGTGCAGATTCTGCCATAGGCTACTAGGACCTCATCCCCTATGACGCCATCTTTCAGACAAGTGGTCATATAATCCCCAACCTTTCCCAGCAAATTTTCCTTGAAGTCCTTTGGCACCACACGGCACCATTTCAGGCGTCGCGCTTGATCGGTGGGCCTTATGTCAAGGATTCCAGCAGTCAGGTTGGGTTTCACTTTTTTCCTTAGGTCATCTGTCAGAGTCACCTTTACAGGGTTATGATCTCCGTAGGGAGACCAACTGACATTATACTGACTAACCCTACTTGTTAAGTTTACACTCACAAAAATATAATCAATAGTTGACCCAGAGCATCTTCCTTTATAGGTTGGGATGTCTCCTGTAAATTTGGTGGGGTAGATCAAGTCATTACCTACCACCAAATCTTCTAAATACAATCCCTGCGGGGTGTGTTCAAAATGAATATTATCTTGGTTTGCTGGACCTAAGCTGTCCCAAACAAAACAGTTACCTTTACAACAATGAACATTAAAATCTCCAAGCACAATAACCGAATAATAATTCGTACTATTAACATTATACAATTCCAAAAAATCGTGTAGACTGACTAAATGTTCATTAAAAATACTCTTGTCAAAGGAGTTATAAAAGCTGACAATGAGCCAATTCCCAGTTAATTTAGTTAGAATTTCCACTGCAAGGCAATATGGCATGCCTGTCTCCACTTTAGTATAAATCCCCTCAAGTTTTAATGAAATGAGGGTTAAAAGTCCGCCCTTTGCCCTCCCCATGGGGGAAGCAACTGCTGCCAACCAGAAAGCCGCATACCCATCCAAAAAAAAGGTATTTTCCGTGTCCCAGGTTTCTTGTAACCCAATAATTTCGCAGTCTGTCAAACAGTCCCTCCATTTTGCATCATTTGCTTTACTATTCAGCCCAGCGAAGTTCCAACTAAGGACCCTCGTACCTAGACGTGGGGCCCTCACTGCCACCATACCATCAGTGGGGCCACCTTGGACATCCCCCTCTGTGTTCATGACATTTGGGGTACCACCCCCACAAGGGCTCACTGAGTTTCCATTTAACCCACATTCCTCCTCCACAATCAATGTAGAAGCTTCTACAACAGGTGTGGGATGGTTCCGGCCGTATTCAAGTCAATCATTTGAATCTAGATCACTCAGGGGTTGATAACGATTGAATGTGGCAACCCCGCGGCCGGTAAACCCTACAGTGCCAATTCCTCTGCCCCTACATAAGTCATTAATGGGCTGCTGAGTTAGATGTCTGTAGAAATATCCCAGTGAACGAAGTGTGATGCCCTGATCAGTATGTGGCAGCGAGGAAGCTCTTAGCAAAGCATTATTAACGAGAAGTGGGTTACTAAAATTTATAATGACACAATCCCCCCTAATATTCTTGTGTGATCGTCCTATCCATGAGACTCTCCTGGTGGTTAGTATCTGATGTGATAGACCTACTGGGAACCCACACTCTCTATTTAGCCACAATACAGTTTTATTCTTTAGGGATTCGTGGGATTTGTGGGATTCGTGGGATTCGTGGGATTCTGGCTTGTTTGACAGGCCACCCTCTACTAGAGGTGGAACATTTGTCAACACTGCGACAAATGGGGCACATTCAGGAGGTAAGTCTGGTTGTGCACTGACCGTGCAACTGGTCTTTACTTCTGCCGGCCCTCTCTTACTCCCTAGACATGTTACTGGTGGTGGAGTTTTACTCGCAGTTGCCAGGGATACAGCAGCTGCTGGTTCTACTATACTGGGTCCTTCCTTAATGGGCTTTGGTATCTCATTGTTAGCCCTAGGGCCCTTTTCAGAAGTGCTATCACTTACAATTATATCACTACGGGGTCCCAGGAGGTTTCCTAATCTCACAATTTCCGCAGACAACGTGTCAATTTTGGCCACAAGGGGTTTAACTATCTTAGTGATTTTGGCCTCTAAAATGCCAATCAGGCAATCTATTTGCTCTGTGTCTATTTTAATTGTGGCATTGTTAGCCAAAGCCTCATTTAGGCTTTCCCCACTAGTAGGTGGTGGGTCTGTTTTTTTGTTTGTGTTTCGGCCACCCCCCGTTTAATTTGTGTATACTTGCGAGATCTCAACACTCTCTGTGTTACCGGGGCCGGGGAACGATCTGGTGGAGCATCATTGATGTAATTTGGGTCGGCCATATTTTCCTGATTCTGCACTAATTCAGAGGGCAGCAGAGCTAAATCTGCCTTATTTATCAAATCGTGTTGATCAGTGCTACAGCTATCACCCTGAATAGGAGAAAACAATGCAGTGGGCGAACTAGACAATGAGAAAGAACTAGTCCCCTGGCCCAATGATTTACGTCTTTCACTGTTAATTTTAGTTACAACTTTCACCAGATAATTATCTAGTGTTGCAGCTGCAAGGAGTGTTTTGCCTGTTGTGGATTTCAACATTTTCAGCGGTAACAAAGAGGCCTATAAAAAACTAAATGTATTGCCTAGACAGAAAAATAATAACAAAACAATAATAAGGGGTATTTCAGCTCCTTATCCTATGAAATACCCACACATGCTCTATTAAGTTAAAAAGTCTCACTAAGTCCGAAGTGACAGGGGACAGCAGCGAAGTCCTGGAGCCAAAAAGCGTGGCCCAGCCCAGCCTCCTTGTGCCTCTGAGGGCCTCAGAGGGCCCGCCCTTCGCCCGGACTTAGCCCGCGCGCGGTCCCGCGTTGCGGGAACAATGGATATTTAAATAGTGGAAGTGGGCGTGGCCGTCAGCTCCGGCGCAGGTGACTCTGACCGCGAGGCTCCTGGTCCCTGGAGTCCTCGCGTTTGCCCCAGATGCTGCTGTTAGGGGCTGGCTGCACACTTCAACTGCCCCCGGTCTGCAGGCACACACACCGGCAAGCTCCAAAGTCCGCTTCACGAGCGGCTCCCGCGAGGCGGGGGCCGGCAGGTGTTTTGAGGTGGAAGGGCGCGTGGCCGTTAGCTCCGGCGCAGGTGACTCTGACCGCGAGGCTGCTGGTCCCTGGAGTCCTCGCGTTTGCCCCAGATGCTGCTGTTAGGGGCTGGCTGCACACTTCAACTGCCCCCGGTCTGCAGGCACACACACCGGCAAGCTCCAAAGTCCGCTTCACAAGACTCAATTTTAATTGTGAGCCCTGCTGACCGCAGTGTTGGCCGGAGGCAGCGGTCAGCAAGTACCCACAGCCACGTGGCGTTGAGTTGAGCTGCACACTTAGTGGCACCTGAAGCAACCTGCATGTGCGGAGCCTGCGATGATGAGTGATCCGGGTGGGCCGCACTGGTAGCGATGTCTTTTGTCTAATAAATTCTGCCTTAATAAGGCTACGTGGCGATGGCTTGTGGTGCAGTGAGTTAGTGGCACCTGAAGCACTCAGTGTGTGCGCTCCCTGCGATGATGCGTGGTACGGGCGGGCCGCACTGGTAGCAATGTCTTGTGTCTAATGATTTCTGCCTTAATAAGGCCACGTGGCAGTGACTTGTGGTGCACTGAGTTAGTGGTACCTCTGGCGTTCAGCATGTACGCAGCGTGCGATGATGCGTGGTCCGGGCGGGCCGCACTTGGAGCAATGTGTCTTGCCTACTGGACTGCTTCATCTGCAATCGCGAGTCCATCTGAATTATGAGTCCTGCTGTCCGCAGTGTAGATCGAAGGAAGTAGTGTGTACAGATGTAACTCTGCAGTGCTGTGCTGCTGTGTTGGCAGGGGGCCTGTGTTAATGAGGCCCACAGTCAAGGCGGCAGCCACATGGCAGGGTGAGGGCCGCCACTCTGGCAAACGTGTTGGCCTTCACACAAGTGTACCACGCCCAGAGACCCGGCCTATTTATTCACACTTCTACACTGGAGTGGCGTAAGTTGGACCAGCCCACTGCGCTTCCGCTTCCAGGGGACGACGACACAGGTACATGACGAGATCTTCCGCACTGCCTGAGGTAACATGGTTGTGTCCACTGTCCACAACACTACAAGCACCAGCAGTATATGTACACATGGAGAGGTTTGTGCTCTGCATAGTGAGGTCTGTCCAGCACATCACCGCTACACTTGGTATTGTGTGCATTATTATTAGTGGGTGACTTGCCTCCTTCACACATGTTTGGTTGCAACATCTCGCAACATTCAGCTATTGTGTGGCTGAGGGGCCATGCCGTTTTTGGAAGGTTCGCTGTCCTGTTGTGCGCTGCCTGGGTGGTAGTAGGGGGGTCCGGGGGAGGGTGGTGCCAGTGGATTTTGTGGCCTTCTTGGGTGTGGGAGGTACATGATCAGTAGCTCCATGACATGACATGGTCTTCAGATGTGATTCTGAGCTGGGCTCCCTTTCACACTGTAGGTAGTTGTCCTACTTTACACCAGTAAAAGGCAGATGTTACATTCCTACTGCTAACGCAGCTTATCACCTGTTTTAATATTATTATTAGCCTTAGTTGTTGCGCTCATTTGTGTCAATTTTTTTGCGGAAGCTATTGCTGGAAAACTGGCGATATCGGCCGTTTTCACCAGGTTTAAAATGGAATGATAATTTAAAATCACTGAAAAAACCATAGGTTTAATGAACATTATAATTAGAAATTAACATTTAAAAAACCTTTGAAATTCACAAAAAAACATAGGTTTCAGGGACGTTTTAGTTGCAAATTATGATTTTAAAAACCTTTGAAATTCACTGAAAAAAACATAGGTTTCTAGGAACGATATAGTTACAAATTAGCATTTAAAAAACCTTTGAAATTCACTGAAAAAACCATAGGTTTCAGGGACGTTATAGTTAGTTGCGCATTTCACTCATACAAAACCAGAGAAATTTTGCTGTTATAGTTAGTTGAGCTAACTATAACTCACACCCCCGCAATGCACTGCTGATGACGTCACATATTACATCATTCATGACATGGTCAGTGACATCACTGATGACATCTCAAATGACATCACTGAACAATTTGCAGAGCATTCTATATACAGAGGCATTCGAATGACTGGAATTGCCACATAATCCATTACCTGCTCCATAGCAATAACTGAACAAAAAAAAAATGTTGTGCTCAAACGTATCAAAAGTTAATAAAATTGTGATAACACCTGTTGCAATTGAAGGACCTTCACAAAGTTTAAATGGTCAAATTTCAGATGGTATTATTATAGTTCAACTTTTGCCTGAACAGGGTTAAAATCCGTAAAAATGCCAAAATAATGAAGTAATACTATCACAAAATGTGCTACATTACGTTGCATAATTTGCCTTTTCTTCCTAGATAATTCAATCTACTGTGCTGCATAATCCAGTGCTCCCCTGCTGCATAATTTCAGTGGCTATGACCATAACCCATGCAGTTATCAATATAGGTCATGTGCAGGGCTCTCTCCTGTACTACAGAACAGGAGCATGATAAAAACCCATGGTTTTGTATAGCTGCATGGAGATCCTGTATTGTTTACGTCCGTTTCTAAATGTCAAAACTCACTTCTTTGGCATAGCAACAGTTGATTAACTTGTTAACCACTGTTCATATGTCATGAAGGCCTTCCAGGCCAGAGTGACAGGGCTCTTTGAGGGCCTGTCAGCACAGTGATGGCTGTCTGCTTTGGCAGAAAGCACAGCTGTAGGAGGGGAAGGAAGGCATGGTAGGTGAAGGGAGCTTGTGAGGAATTGCCGGTAAATTCTTTTTTTTTAAAATAAATTGAGACAGGGAGGAGAGGCTGTGATATGTATGGCTCCCCATCACTGTGTAACAGTTGAAAGCGAGGTAGATAATTTTGAAGGTCAAATGTAGCATAAAATTATAGATGGATAAAAAGGGAATTACAGGGATGTTTTTCAACTCAGGGTTCTAAGTGACATAACAACTCGAGCATTGCTTTCCTTATCTGTTTGAAGTCACTCAGAACCCCTCAGTGAAGAACATCCCCGTAATTCACTTTTACCCATATATAATTCTATGTTGTTTCTGCAGGGAAATAATACTTGCAGCCTTGAATGATGAGTGTTTATAACCAATTCCTAAACTCAGCAGTTAAAATTCAAGAAAGTTCATATAAAAGTTAGATTCATATAGCATAGCACCTTGAGCAACCTGGTAATGTGTAAAAACAAACCTTATTTTCCAATTTTAGCTGCCAATTAGACTATTCAGATGCACTGCAATCAATATGCCATATTGAGAAAGAAAGAGCATTATTATCTGTATAATACCATTCAGACGGGGAGCATTTGGTTCCGCTGGCTTATCTCCTTGTGCGAAGTTTTCATATTCTAGAAACATACAAATGACATGAAAAATGTAAGAAAATAAATTATGCCACCATTACGCTGTAATATGTAGGTCTGGAATAAAGATAATGTCTGCAATTTCAGATTGTTAGGTTACCTTTAAAAATACACATAAATTAATTTTAAACCGGATAGGGGGGAGTGTAGATCTTGGGCAGTTTTAGTAAAACAGGTCAATAATTATTGCATAACTGTGAGACATATTTTACAGTGTCATGACTTTTATATAAAGCCTTAAAATAATGCTGTCACCATTACAAAAAATAAATCAGCGTGACGCTAAGATAAATATGAGAGAGCAATGCCTCTTTAGACACTGGTTCAACCTATTCAATATGGAGTAATTAAAGGTTGTCACTTAACCTGATAGTTCTCTATTGGCTTTACATGTGTCTCCTTATTGTTCATACCACATACAGAACACAGAGGCCCCAGGTCAGCTACAGTCTCAAGGTATGAGGGAGACTGCATAGCATTTACCTTGTAAAGTACAGTAGAACACTTTGGTTTTTGAACTGAGGAATTGAGAGTTATTCTTTAATAGCCCCTCTGGGTTACTTTTACCTTCTCACTAATAATTTGGGCATGCCATGTCCATTGGGTAAAGTTAACTCAAGACATGACTCTAAATCCTAAAAGATGATTGCAGGTAATAGGAATCAAGCATGGAAGAGAGGTAACATGAACAAAGTGGGAAACAAGGAGCTCAATAATCTTGTCCAATAGAGTAAGCTGTGAGTCACCCCTGGATACATCAAGCAAGATGTACGACCTGCCAAATACCGCCTCTCACATTGCGTCGCATTTGCAACTCGTAATTTGTGAGGTGCTATTTAACATGTACAACAGTGTGCTTAACACTGGTTGCGATTCCGAATGGGGTCGCAAATTGCGATGCTCATAAATTTTAATAAGCCTTTCTCAATTTGCAAACCCATCGGGAATGACAGACCTTTCCAGGGTTGGTGGACTGCTGGGCTCAGCAGACCACCATGTCTCAGACTGCTTTTAAATAAAGCAGCTTTTTTTTTAAATGTAGCTTATATTCTTTAAAGGAAAACGGGATGCATTTCAAAAACAAAAAAAGAAACGTTTTCGTTTCATTTTTTAAGGGCAGGACGTGGTCCCTGGGACCAATGCCTGCCCGTAAAAAAATAAAATTGCATGCATTTGCGAAGGGAAAGGGGTCCCCTGGAGACCCCTTCCCATTTGCGATTGCATTACCACCTACCTAAAATAGGTGGTAATTTGCAAGTGTTTTGCGACCGCAATTGCGGTTGCAAAACATTGGTAAAAAGCTTTGCTATTGCTATTAGGAAGGGATCGCCCCTTTCTAATAGCAAGTCGCAAAACAGTATTTTGCGAGTCTCAATTTATTTTGCGAGTTGCAAAATACTGTTTATACATGGGCCCATGCTTTTTAGCATGCACAAATGGGTCTAAGACCCGTTTACGCATGCTAAAAAGCACTGTACATCTGGCCCATTGTATATAGCTGTCATATTGAACGATTTATATAGTGTTATGACAATGGCAAATTATGTGAATCAATTAAATGCAATACGTTATTTATTGAATAATAAAAAAACATTACAATTGAGGACCAATTATTGATAAATCAAAGCTCAGAAATAACTCAAAGATGATCAATGGGTGGAATTCAGTACAACTTGTAAATATAAATAAACGCTTTTCAGGAAGTACTCATACCCTGCCTTAGGTAGGTATAAGAATGAATAAATAATTTGTGTGGACTGTGTGATGCCTGAACTTTCTACATCTCCTTCTGTATCCCACTCTTGAAAACTGAAGTGTACTTATTGCGTTGCTTTGTGGAACATTGGAGCCATTGATCAAAAGCTACCAAAGTATGACTTGTGTGACTAGTCTAGTGGCTTTAGTATCTGTGTCATAAGAAAATAAATGAATTGCACCATTGCAAAGTTTTTTAATATTCAAATGGTTTGCTGGCAAACCAAATAAAGAAAAAGCTAAGGGATGTTTGTAAACTTGGTATAAGATGAAAAGTCCCTGGTGCAGTAGCCATGTGACTTTTAGCTCGCCATTTCATCATGCTGGCAGACTCTGCATGGCTGCTTGCGGATGTAGACTGTGTCATAAATATTCTGTTTCCCTGGACGTTAGGGATCTGCCAAAGGGTTCTACCAAAACTGGACTACTGCCCAACGACAAGATCATGACACCAGTCATGAGACAACCAATGGTCAATGGCAGATTATCCATCGTCATAGCATAAAGAGCTACCTTCTGATCACCTTCATAAGATCTGTATAGTGTACCATGCCTGGGGCTCATCATTCCCAGAGGGTGTGTGTGAGGGGGACAGGAGGTGTGAGAGGAGGTAGCTAGAGGTGTAGGTCAGGAATAATGAGGACACGTTATTGAGTGGACAATATCATGACTAGAATATCGAGGGAGAAACTACCAACAGGTAACATTGTGAGGCAAATCCAGCAATGCACAGCCTCCAGTGATCGCTCCACTTCACCCCTGTGTCCAAGCCCCTCCTGCTTCCGGACCCAACTCGTGATGCCGTCGGCAAGGTGGAGAGACACCGAGACACCATAGCGTTTCTTTCATGGCGGTGGCGTTATTTCAGCGCCTCTCGCCAGGATCCAGTTGGTGCCCACAAGTTTTGGATGCCTAATGTGGTGTCCTTTATACCTTGGAATGCAGCACCTGGCCTCAGATTTGATTACTCCCACAACTGCAGGGAGCTGGTAGGCTCGTACGTGGATGCTCTAACATGGACGGTGAGAGAGCCAGAGCAGAGCAGAGCACACTGGAGGCAGCCAAGGTGGACTTCTTCTGCACACAGCAAGGCTGGTGAGTGCTGGAGCCTTGTTTGGAGCCTTGCTTGCTTATGGAACAGTAGCGGGGGGAGCTGTCTTCCATCCCACTCTACATTTGCTTGGGGACCTGTTGGCTAATTACTGGGGAAAGACTGACAGTCTTTTGTTCTTTTCCTGCGTGATCGCTCCCCTTCCTTCGGACTAAACTCGTAATGATTGAGGAGCCTCGCCCTCTGTTAGATGCCCCAAAAGCTGGGAATAATTGCAGTTGAAGGACAGAGGTACCTCCAGGTTTTCGCCAGTAGTAAAAAAACAAAAACAAAGGAGTTTATAATTCTGAGGAGGGTCCTCGCAGTGGGTTGCTGGTTTTGGTCCTCCACCCGCCCCGATCCAGAAAAGTGCTCTGGACTGGAAATAATGGGGAAGCATAACAATTTTCCAATTTAACAGCCAATGCTCATATGAAGGCAGCATCAGCCACTGCAAGAACCGAGCGCAGCCAAAAATCACAAAGCGGATCTGCAACAATCTCAAGCTCTCTGAGCTCAAAAGATGCATTGGAGCCCAGTAGGGAGCCTGAAATGGGGGGCGGGGTTCAGTCTTGGAGATTATACCACAAGAGTAGTCAGATGTAGAAACAGGGCCAGAAGAAGAGTTTGGCGCACAAAATGAAGAGCCATACATTTTTAATCCAGTTGTCTGGGCTGCAGAGGGCAGAGCGGGCAAAGAAGAGGGGCTGCCTACAGGGGCAGTCCAAAAGGGGAAATAAATGTGCCCTCCACAAGAGGACACAAATAAAAAAAAAAAAATCCAACCTATGCAAAAACAAAGGAGTACCCACTATTTTCCAATGTTAAATCAACACCAACCGCACCGCAAGGGCCTCCCGCTGAAACACAATCTGGTCCCTTGCTATGCGAGCAGTCTTCCCCTGCACATCCAGTTCTCCTGGAAGACAAGGGCAATCACAGGTCCCTTCAAGAGTAGAGCAGTGTCTCAACAAACTCTCAGCCATAGCTACAGTTACAGCCAGGACGCAGCCACAGCCTCAGCCTCCAAACACACAAGGACTAGCTGTCACAGGGCAGCAAGCACAGGCGCAGATAGAGACTGGTGGGTTATCAGGCAAGCAGGCATAACAGCTGCAAGAGAGGGACCTTCGCTGCAATGTGACATAAAAGTCATGCTAAATCTTATCTTAGATTAAATAAAGGAAGTGCTAGATAACAAAAGCAAGTGAAATAGCATCCATCCATCCCCATTTTTCAAAAATCTAGGAGGCAGTTGGTAGCTTCCAAGCAAGCATGTAAGAGACAGATGAACAGTATGCAGCAACAGGTGAACTTAGCCACGAAGGAATAATACTCACTAGAAAGCTAGCTTGAGGACCTCGAAAACCACTCTTCATGGTCTAATCTGCATCTAGTCAGGGTCCCAGATGGATGTGAAGGGACCCAAACTCTTAAATTGGTCGAGACTTTTATTAAAAAGAGTGTATTGCCAGAATTTGCAGAAGACCTCACTATCATAAGAGCGCATAGGGTACTGTCACAATCCTTTCCCAATTCAAAGCTACCACAAACAAGTCTTGTGAACTTTGCAGACTACCGCATTAAAGAGCAGATACTCTCTAAAGCCATCATGAAGAAAAAATTCTTGTTCAATGAAGTATCCAGGTGTCCAAACTTTTGCTGACATGTTAGCGGCAGCTTCACGACATCGAAAGGAGTTTGTTAAATTATTTTTAAGGCGTCGGGCGACCAGGCTGCAATTGAACGGCAGTCCAAGTTAAGGGTTCTAGTGGGAGGTAAGTTTCATATGTAAGCTCAGAAACTGCTCCATGAATTCTCCACCACAAAATAGAAAAGAAACATTAAATAGAATATAGTAATATGACTGAGGACAGGGGGCGGTGGGAACGATCACTCAAGGTGCAGCACCATGGCATCCAGCAGGGGTGCCAATCAGTAGAGGGAGGAAAGAGGTAGTGCGGGCCATTCCCCATCATCCGGGGGTGGTTGGGGGTCAGGGAGGGCACAGTGGCAGGTGGGCACTGCTAGCAAAAATTAGCAGAATCATATTCTGAAAGGTATTGGGGAGACAATCTCAAGGATGGGTCTAAAAATTCGGATAGTCACGGTCAATGTAAATTGCATATCGAATAAGCAAAAATATGGCAGGTTAATAAGATGGCTAACCTCTTTCTCGCCACAAGTAAACCCACCTCAAAACAAATACTCCAAAGCTCTTTATTCCCAAAACTTTTTCGAAGGTGAATTTTATCTCTGCCGGGATGGCAACATGGGGGGTAGCTATCTATTTCGGCCAAGGGATAGATTGGGAGATTACCCAAGTCCAGAGAGATCAACATAGCAGATGGATATGGGTCACTTCCATGGTAAACAACAATGTTTTTTTAATTTTGTGAACTATCATACATGATCCCACAATTATTATGAAGATCAATGATTTACTTAGAGAGGCCATGGGCCCTATATTTTGAGGGGGGTTAACTTAATCCAAGATTTGGAGATGAATACTTTGAATAAAAATAAAAAAACACCTGAAGCCTAAGACTAAAAAAGTATTAGATGTAATAAAGCAAGACTTTCAATTAATCAATCCATGGCGAAGAGCCCATCGGGAAACCACGCAGTATACATGCTATTCCATCTAAAACCATTCTGCATCTCGTATTGATTTTTCCTTATTTCTCATTCTTTGAACTGTTCTAGTTCGGAAATATGGGCTAATTCATCTTCAGATCACTCGCTGGTCAAACTTGAAATAGAAATAGATGCAAGAAGGAGTGTAAGATCCAGGTGGCAGATGGATCGACTCATTCTCTCAAACCATCAATGGGTGAGTAGCTCAAGAAAATGGATAAAAGAGTTTTTCAGTACAACTAGGGCACGACAACACTTTTCTCATCTGTGGGTCTTTTAAGGTCTCAGTGTAAAGGGCAGATGGTGGCTTTTATGGCTGCACAATCAAAAATCGGAAGGATACGCATAGCCGAACTTCAGATTCAGAAGATACTGCTTTGTTGAAGAAGAATTCCTCCACAGGGGGTGAATTTAGTGCAGAGGCACCTCAACAAAGCAAAACAGGAGCTAAGAGAGTTTTTTTTACTATAGAAGAAATAAATAGCTCACAGACATTTCAGCAGCAAAGCTATGAGAAAAGTCAAATGTAGGCACAATTTAGCCTGGTCGACCAAGATAAAGCAGGAAGCTGCATTAATCACTGAGCTGCAGGAGCCAGGGACAAGGGCCCTGGTGGTTGAATGGAAAAAGATCTCTAAAATCTTTTTAGACCTTTATAATGAGTTATATCCTACTAAATAAATGGCTTCGCAAGAAGCAATACAGCAATACTTTTATTACATAAACTTCCCACAGTTATAAAATACGCAGGTAGAGGAGATACAAGCAGATTTTCAGCAGCCGAAATTCAGCAAGCCCTTTCCTCAATGCCTGGAGGAAAGGCCTGTGGTAACGACGGTCTCCCAACAGAATTTTATCAAATGTTTGCTGAGGAGTTAACACCATTTTCTGCCAATCTTTTTAACTATGTTAAAGCGGGTGGCGAGGTTCCATTAATTTTTAAAGAATCTATTATTGTAAGTTTTGTTAAGAAGGGCAAGAATCCCAGGGACATCAACTCATATAGGCCGATCAGTCTATTAAATTCTGACTATAAAATTTTTATGAAAATCTGGATGAGTCGCTTCACCCCAGCTAAACAAAATGTGTTTCATAAGGACCAGACAGGGTTTGTGGCTGGGAGGTTAATGTCATCTAATACTGGATTCCTTGTCCAAGCATTTGACTTTTTTACTACTAAACGAACACCAGCATATATAATGATGGTTGAGGCCGAGAAAGTGTTCGACTTGGTGAACTGGGATGCTCTTTTTTATGGTCTTGGAAGGGATTGGATTCCTCCTCAGGTTATGAACATGCTACGGAATATACATCAAGGGGCACAGGCTAAGGTTTTTATTAATTCCAACCTGGCCAGGACAGTCAATGTAAATCGGGGAACTAGGCAAGGCTGCCCCCTAGCCCCATGATGTTTACCTTTTTTATTGCACCCCCGGCTATCAGGATCCGAAAAAACATTGAGATAAAAACACCAATACCAGGAACGTCGAAATTAAAGTTATTTGTGGATGTTGCTATCCTATATCTGAGACCTGGAAGGCAGAATATTGAAACAACTCTGATAGAATTTGCGCAGTTTGAATTAATTTGAGGGTATAATATCAATCACAAGAATACTGACATTTTAATACTCATTACTTCTAGTGATTTTCTTCTGGACAATCTTAAATGGCAAGCCCTTTCTCCTGACCTGATCCGAAATTTAGGGATATACGTCACCAATCGGTATGTGGAAATGTATAAATTGAATTATCAGGCCATTCTGAAACAAATCAAAAATCTACTTGATAAATGGTCACATCTTCCTCTCACATTGATCGGTCGTATTGCAAGTATAAAAATTTCAATTTTCCCTTTACTGGTTTTGCTATTTACAAATGTTCCCACCCTTCCTGTGACCGCCCATATGTGCCAGCAGAGATCCAATGCGTTGCACCCTCACTAGACCACAGGTCTCTCCTCCTCATCTGCTGAGTGCCGATCCCCACTCCAAGTGACCACTACCATGATGGCACTGTCTAATCGCTGCCAGCAGGGGGAGCCCCAGTGGAGAAACACCTCTGCGGGTGTCTCAATGCCACTACCAGTCTCTAGATTACCTTCAACTCCCAGGCCTGATACAGAGCAAAGGCACCAAGGGCATTGGCCCAAGATGACAACTCATAATCAAATGGCTCCTCCACTGACTCCAAGATTAGCCCCAAGACATGCAGCAGTGGGGCAGGGCATCTGGTCTGGTGTTTACCACACTGCTCTCCATCTTGCTCTCATTGTGATAGTCAAAACGGCACTGACTCTCGGCTCCAGACCCTGCCGCCCACTCTTCAAGCATGGTGGCTGCTGCAGCAGCCCAGATCTTTAAGGTGGGGCTAAGGTGCCCATAGTTCATCCCACGGGTTACAGCTTCTCTCTGTTCCCTTATGTCATAATGTGCGCCCAGGTTTCAGGCATTGTGCTTTCTGGCACAGGCTCTCCGTACAGGACCCGCACAACCGCAGGGTCACACAACAAGCCGCTGGTAGTCCCCCCGCATGGGGCCAGGAGCACCACTGGTCCCCATGACCCCTGTAGTGTCAGGATTGCACCACGGGCGGCCTGTCAGGAGTAAAGGGGTGAATGTTGTGGAAGGCCGCAGCAGAACGAGGGCCTCAGATATCTGCCATTTTGCCTGTAAAGTCATGCCCCTGGCGTGTGCATTACCATATTCATCAGCTGCTTCTACTCATTCAGGGCTAAAGATGAATGATGTGCACAGGAGTCAGAGTTATAATCCACAGGCTTGACCTCATGAATCCAGTAGAATAACAGCAATGTAGCCAAAATCATTTCTACTGCTCTATAAAAGTAGAAGTTATTCTTGTTCAGAAACACTCAGCATGTGCTGTAACATTTGTGAGCGTGACCTGAGTGTACCCCCCACACGCCTCATTGGGTGGAGCTGGGATAAGAATTTTATTCCTGAAAAACATCGAATATAAGGTTGGTTTTGAATTAATATTCTAAAAATAGAAAAACCAAACGATATTATGAAATAACATTAATATTAATGCCTCTCTCCAATATTGATAATTATAGGACCAACTGCTGAGCGGTACCTATTTATTTTAAATATGATAAAACTCACGCATCTGAGATAAGACTTGGGCAAGATCGGAAGAGACCAGATATGAGTAATGATAAAACCGAACACAGATATAATTAAGTGTGAATATTACAATAGAAACCCATCTCTCAAATAGATAATTTTGACCTATTACCAAATCCTAGGTGTTCCTATTGACAAGGATATACAGAAAGAAAGGTTCACCTAAGTGAATATCACCTAAAAAATATAGGTGAGTTTTTCAATAAGATCTTTTTAGACAATATATAAACAAAAGGGATGAATGGAAGATTGATAGATAATTCTACTTCACAGTCTGAAACAGGAGAACAGGGGTGGTGTGGTTATATTTATTAAAGCAGCACCAGAATCATTAAAGCTTGTAATTGTCATGATGATAAATGTAGTAAAACAAGATTAAAATTATTTTGTATTTTGCTAGAGTGGAGTTTATATATGATTTATATTTTAAAACATGGTATGAATTTAAAAGAGATAGAATATACATGTCCTGAAGAAGGTGGTCTTATGCAGGTACCACCGAAACACGCTTTGACGCTGGTTTTTAAGAGGTTACATCCAATGAACGAATAGCATTTATTATAATGAAATAAAACATTGTCAATACTGTTATCGATTCAGATGGAATAACCATTGACAAAGATTAATTTTTATATCTGTTCCTATTTCTCTCTGATGTTTTTAATAATATTTTGTAATTATTGTCCGGTATGTGTTTTTTTAAAATAATGTAATGTACATTCTGATGATTTATAGTATTAAAAAAAGATCCCCTTGGTGTTTTCTTGTCGGTATTGGTGAAGTTTTATGGTTTGATTAATTCGCAAAAAGCTGTGGATATTGACTTGCCATGAGTTGTTTTAAAAAAAAAAGTATACTACCAGGAGCAGTGTAAAAGCCTCACAGTACTAGATAACGTTCACCGTCACACTGCACTGCTAATTAAGTATGGTAATAACATCTAACTTAACTAAATAATATATAACTCATGCCTTTGTTATGCACTGCTTATGACTTCACATATTACAACACTCATGACATATTTTACGATTATTGATAACATCGGGGTGCCGCTCGCAGGCGAGGACAGTTCTCTGAAATCCTTCACCCTCTGAGCATCGAGGAAATTACTGGGACGATTTTTACACAGCGCTAACCTGATCTTACTGGGAGCCCGTTTTAAAAGCTGGGACTGCGAGGTCCAGGTCCAGGGTGCATCACTACAAATCTAATACAGCGCACCTGGACACTCTTCCCGGCCCCTCCTACTTCCATTCTTTGAACCAAGCCCACAACCGCGCTAGCGGGACGCGTGCGGGGCGTAGTCCGGGGCGAAGCCCGGGCAAAGGGCGGGCTCGTCTGAGCTCGTCCGAGGTCGGCAGAGGACGGGACGGGCCACAACCCTTGGCTCCGCTGGTATGTGAACTCAAATTTGTTTCCCGCTGACGCTGATTGCCTGTGTTACAGCGATTCGCTGCTCCGTTGGCCACTTAGGTTCATTGTGTTGCCTTGTTCTCGTCCACTTCTGTTTTTGTGTTTACTCTTGCTGCTGATACCTGGGCAATGGCAACTGGAGGTCCCGGGAAAGGGAGGAAATCTATAACTGGGTCTGGAATTGTCGGCACAATGGACAATTTTCTCATAAGGGCTACCTCAGTCCTACAGAGAGAAATCGAGATGACCGAAAAAAGGCTTTCTTTTGACCAAGCTTTTACTAAAAGGTCATCTTTGGGAAAATTGCCACAGCTCAGTCACCAACTAGACATTGTATTCCTAGTTGTATTGTTAATTCCCACAGCAGCCTATCTACATCCATAGAATTGAGTCCTAACATCAATAACCCTATTGAGCGTGAAGAGCATATTGACCAGGTTCCAAGCCTCGCTACATCTACTGTGGGGTTTACCCGATCTGGCCATCCGATCCGACTGGAAGCAGGCAATGCTACTTCAATCAAACAGGCTGCCAGACGTAAGCGGAGTGGCACAGCCCTGACCAACACAAATTCGAAACACCCTAAACGGTCTAAACTTGGGGTCATGGATTGTGCAGTTAACACTGAACATGTTACTTTGACGTCGCAAAACACTGAGTGCAATCTGGGTTCGGAATTTGGAGGAGACTTCTGGTCTAAATTGGAGCAGCTACTCACGGCTACATGCCTTCCAATGTATAATAGACTTGACGTAATTGAAAATAAGTTATCAGCCTTTGAACTGCGGTTTGCTGGTTTCTTGGGGGATATTGAGTCTAATTTGCGTGAGGGCACTAACATCAATCCTATTTTGACAAATTATTCTGCTGAGCCAATTGTTCCTGCTCCTAAATCCCCTAACCCGAGGCTAGGGGCTGTAGTCCATTCCATCTCGCAGAGTGTGAGGTCTGGCACCACTGCCCAAATGTCACTTGATAGTCCATCCACATCCACTATAACTGGAAATGCTTTGAGTAGGGGTAATCTTGCTAAAACAAACATACCTGCTGACAAGGGAGCCACTAACCCTCCACATAACACACTTAGCTGTTCAAATATTGCCACCAAAGTGAACCACAAGCTAACTTGTTTGGATCTCCCCCCGGAATCAGTTCCTTATGTGGTGGTACTCGCAGGGGTCCCAACCCTAGATAAAGGTACGAAGGAGGACCCCTGTAAGCTTAAGAATAAGTGTATTCATTGGTTGAACCGGTACAAACCTCTTCCGAAAGGGTGTAGCAGCGAAATTCTCTTTGCAAGACGGCTTGACTGGGTGGGAAACAGAATTAAAGATCTGCAGGGCGATTGCGTTGTGATTAACTTTAGAAATCCTAGAACAGTTGGTTACATCTGCAATGTACAGCCATGCATCACAGGCAGCATTGAAACTTCCATTAAAGCTCTCCCCCTTACTTACTTCTACCCGGGTCCTTCTCTATTGGGTCGCAAAGCTTCTGGGACGATCCGGGCAACGGGCCCAGATTGGGATTTGGTGGGTTCTCACCCCCATCGTCTCAATGAATCTCAAGCTACAACTCAATTTTGCCCACCTGCTCTTGAATCTTTCTATCACTATAACAACTATAGCGTTCTGGACCAGGTGGACTGACGCCCGGTCCCCGGTGTTCCCTTTACTTTGACTGGGGCCCAGAAAGAGTCAAACAATGTTAGGGTAGCTGGGGAGGTTAATTGTTCACGAATTGTGTTTCCCTCCTCTGTTCCTACACCCAACCCCATGGTAACCTGTTACAGGGAAGATTCACTTGTACACCTAGAAAATTCTCGCCCGGTCCCCGGTGTTCTCTTTACTTCGACTGGGGCCCAGAAAGAGTCAAACAATGTTAAGGCAGCTGGGGAGGTTAATTGTTCACGAATCGTGTTTTCTTCCTCTGTTCCTACACCCAACCCCATGGTAGTCTGTTACAGGGAAGGTTCACTTGTACACCTAGAAAACTCTCCTGCATTGCCTCGGTTGGGCGTCCTGACACATGAACATGTTGGGGTAAATTTGGATAAGGACTCTTCAGTTGAAATAGAGGCCAGGACCAATGTCAATCTTATCTCCTGGAATGTAGCGGGTCTAAAGAGCAAACAGATCTGCAAAGAGTGGGGCAAGTTTATAGACACCTTTGACATTTGCTTGTTACAAGAGACATGGGCCATGGAAAATTACCAACGAGAAGGGTATGCCACCTTCGATATCCTTGCCTTATCTAGTGGCAGGGGAAGACCCTCCGGAGGCCTTAGCACCTGGGTTGCAATTCATCTGGGAGCTTCAGCAAGGCAACTCCAAACGGGATCTGACGACATTCTATGTGTCCTACTTGACTTGCCTGGGAACAAATTTATAGCCCTTTTAAATGTCTATTCAAGACCCTCCCCAGGAGGTTGTGAATCCAAGGTCATCACAGCTCTGAATGATTTTATTCTGACTTTGGATTCAGAATATTCACTCATAGTTGGCGGTGACTTTAATTGCCAATATGAGCCATTAAGCCTCTCTGTACAGAATGATCCTGTGGCGGAAGATGCTCACTCGAATATTCCTGAGCCTATGATTCCCAAGGTTAGGGCTTGGACCCCTCTAGTGCTGCAAATACTCTCTCTGGCTCTTTCTCTATCGTTGAGGGCTTGTAACGGACGATTTAAGTCTGACCAGCCTGGACAAACCACTTTTAATAGAGGTGGGCATTTGTCGATCTTGGATTACATTCTGATTGACACAAAATCCTGGGATAAGGTCATAGATTTTAAGGTGGTCGTTCGAGATGATAGCGACCACAATGCCCTTACTCTGAAATTAAAACCAGATCACTGGGGATTTACAACATATGTTAATGGACCGTCATCTCCACCACTACCCTTAACCCTACACAACAATAAACGAAGAGTAAGATGGTCCAACATCCTTACGTGTCCCGACAGATTGGCTGAAACATATAGATTGGCACTGCCCTGTCTCATTGAAATGGCCGGAGTCGAGCCAAATTGCTCCTCTACTGAGAGCTTACTCAGCCCTGTCACTATTCACACCCAGCTATCCACAAAACTTATGGAGGTTTTCTCCAGGGCAGTGGCTCCTAAGGCCCATGTGACCAACAAACACGCCTGGTATACTCCTGAATGCAGGAAATTAAAAACCGAATTGATTGGGGCAATAAAAATGAAGGACAAAGCTAGGACCAAATTACTCCGAGCCCAGTATAAACAACAGACCAATAGGGCAAGGAAGTCTTGGGATGATGATAAGTGGGAGGAATTGAGAACATCATTGCAGAACAAGGATTTTAGAACATTTTGGGCCATTGTTAATAATGGAAGGCTGAATCCTGACACTATTACTGGCTCCAATATTGCTTCTGCAGTATGGGAAGGGCACTTCAGGGCCCTATATTCTATACCAAATTGCAACTCATTTCCCCCAATTGATCTTCCCTCCAGTCCAGTTTGTCATGCTGACCCCATTCCACGAATTGTAACCAAAGAGGTCGAAAATGCCATTCTTATGCTCATATTTAACAAAGCGCCGGGTCTGGACAAAATTCCGGGTGATCTTTTTAAGTCTGAACCTTTGATATGGGCCCCATATTTATGCGTCCTATTTAATGCTATTCTATTCGGTGCAGATCCACCAGCAACTTGGCGAGGTGCAGAGATAGTGCCTATTCATAAAAAAGGTTGTCCTTTACAGCCTTCGAACTACCGCCCGATAAGTCTTATTGATACGACTCAAAAATTATTCGGGCGCATAATTCTGAATAGACTGCAGGCCTGGGAAGAAGAATGCAACATCCTAAGCCCCTTGCAGGCAGGCTTCAGGAAGGGTATTTCAACCCTCGACCAGATCTTTCGTCTCCAGGTTATATTCTGGAAATTTGCGAGTGTAGAGGGTGGCAGCCTCTACCTCGTTTTTGTTGATCTACGATCAGAATTTGATCTGGTCCCGAGGGAAAAACTGTGGGCCGTCCTGCAAACGCTCAATGTTCCCCCCTATCTTCTGGATGTCCTGAAAAGCTTACATAAGGCCAACTTCGCTCGGGTCAGATGCGGAAAATATGGCGAACTTTCTGAACCCTTCCCTGTCTCACGAGGAGTTCGACAGGGATGTGTGTTAGCGCCCACGCTGTTCTGCCTCTACATCAATGGGCTTGTAAACCATCTTTTAGCCCTCAAAGACACTGATGTTCCTAGGCTGTCCACTGGTAAGGTACCGGCCTTAATGTTTGCCGACGACACCTTGCTGTTGTCACGCACCCCCATGGGCATTCAGCGCATATTAGATGGCTTTGTAGACTTTTGCAGTGATAGGGGTCTTGAGATCAACCTGGCCAAAACTAAATTTATGATCCTTAATCCTCCTAAACGTACCCGCCCCAACCCAGTCTTGAATGGCATTCCCCTAGAACGGGTGAAAACTTTTACCTATCTGGGGATTACTCTCCAGGAAGACTTGGGCTGGGGTGGCCAGGCTCTCCATTCTACTCTTAAGCTGACACAAACTTTAGGAGGCATGGCCCGATTGTTCAATGGATCGGTTTTCAAACCAATTCTACCAGTGGTAGAAATCCTTAAAACCCAGGCAAGACCTGCTTCAACTTATGGAGCAGAACTATGGGGCCACTCGAATATAGATAGTCTAGTGAGGGTTGAAAATTCTTTTATAAGAAAATTATTAAGTCTACCCTCTAGTTCTCCTTTGGTCCCCATTAGATTTGACCTAGGTCTGCTTCCTATTGAAGAGGTGGTGGCAGCTCGGCCTGTCCACTATTGGAAGAGACTATGGTCTAATCCGGATCTCGGGACCTATAGAGATGAATTTATAGAGATTTGGCCCACAATCAAACATATGAATATTCCTTGGTTGACTCATGTCAGGGACACCTGTTCCAAGATTGGACGACAGGAACTCTGGGATACCCCAGGAAGTTCCTGTTTAGCTGTTTCCAAAACCAATCTGGCTGATGAACTTAGACATTTCCATTTAACACGTCTACACATGAACTCTAAAATAGGTAGGCTGACTGAGCAGTTTCTCCTGGTAAAACCAAATTATGGGAGGGAACCATTCTTGGATTTGATTTTTCCCAATGTGGCTAGGAAATTATATGTACAATTTAGAATGGGTACTTTACCACTCAGGTCTTTTACCTCTAGTTGGGGCACCACTAAGACTACTTCATGTCCTGCATGTGGCTATAAGTTGGAAGATGAAAACCATGTGTTCTTCTTCTGCCCAACGTACCATACCCATAGGAAGCGTTGGGTGAAATCAATATGCAGGAATCTTGGTTTTAGAGACTGTGTTACCGCCCTGCGAGTTTTAAAATATGACACCCATCCCCCCATTGTCTTCGCAGTTTCACGTTTTTTAAATGCTGTATGGTTGCAGCGTAGGAAATTTTCCACCAATTGTTAATCATTTGATTATTTTAAACCCAATTCGATCATTTTATACTGTTTTGGTGGTTTAAATGTGTTCTGCTTTTTGACATGATTATTGATGAAATGTATTGCTGCTTTTATGGCCCTTGTGGCCGAAATAAAGTTCTCAAAGGTAAAGGATAACATCAAATTACATCATTGATGACAACACTGTGCATAGCGGGGGCGCAAGGTAAAGTTTTTTGAGCTATCTTTATAAGAAGGAGAAAATGTCAGTTAAAACTTTACATTTGAGCTAACAAAACCACTGAAATTCAATTATCTCAAGCAACTATCAATCATGCCCTAAAGTAACTGTAACTCATACCCTTGACGCTCACTGCAAATTAACGCACATATTACATTATTCATGACATGTTGTGTGACATCACTGCAGCATCAGAAAGAACATTATTGACAACCACACTGTGCATGGGGGGAGCTTATGCCCTAAAATAACTATAACTCAAGCTTGCAGAAAGATGGCTTGGGCCGCATGCTCCCTCCCATTAACAAGAAAATGGCCCCAGGGAAGGGGTCCTTGGTGCCTTAAAATGACTCAGCGAGGGATGCTGCACACCCACTCCCCAAAAATATTTGTTGCATCAACCTCCTACGCCCTGGCCTTCTCTGGGCTATCTGTTCCTTTTTTTAGTCAGATCTGCTGTACCGTTAAAAAAATGCTTTTTGAATCCATTTGGCACCACTGCCTCAGACCTAGGGAGGCAGGGAAAGTTTAGGCGTGATACATCAAAGGGGAACCTAGAAGAAACTGGTGTCCCAGAATGCAAAATCTCTATGCACTAGCCATAGAATGTTTTGTGACGTGATAGCACAAAAAACTGCTAAATAGAACTGCACCAAATTTTGCAGGAAACTAGATCTTGGTCAAAAGGAGTGCAGTTTGTGATTTGGTGTAAATCTGCTCCTAAGTTTTAAAGAAATTAATGCTCAGAAATATTTGTATATCTGGACAGTTGGTCTCGGGGGTGTCCACGAGAGTCCTGCGAGCACAACTTAAAGAAATAGAGAATTCTTTTTGGCTGACGTTTTTTTCCCTCAGGCTATCTTGCTCCCATGGGAGTGAGGGTACCACAGGTGAAATCTCTGTGATTGACTGGCTGCAGCATGATCAAAAATATTGTGGTAGCCAGTACTACACCGAAGACTTAGCCCCTTGTCCAGAAAATAGGTGAAAATACAACACAATTTGGCAATATAGGGATAACCTCCTCTAGCCTTTGTTAAGGACGTGTAGAGGGACCCTGCTGAGCCAAAATTAAAAATAAAATTGGGGGTTTTGTAGCAATCCTGCAGTACTCTGACTGGATCCCAAGAAAAAAACAGTATGGCCGGCATTAATATTTTTTAGTAAAATGACCCCTGGGGAGAGCCTTAGTCCGGGGTTTATTTAAAATATATATTGGAGAGGGGCGGGGAAGGGGCACCCCTCTCAGAACTGATTACTGCTCCAAGGACCTGACATCCTTGTGAAATGGGACTGCGGCTCATCCCCTCCCATGCCAATGTGGCCCAGGGACCCCATTTCCCAGGGCTTGGCATAAAATTGAATGGGGAGGAGGGTGCACTGTCCCCTCAGTGAATTGATTACATCCCGAGGACCCCATCCTTGGCGCCTGGCATGACTATTGAAGGGGAAAGGGTGAATGGCCTCCCTCCATGAACCTTTTCAAGACCCCATCACCAGGGGTTGAATTTATTTTAAAAGGTAGGGGACCGAATGCTCCCTCCCCATGCTATTATCAGCCAGGGGATCCCATCACACAGGGTTCAATACTGTACAGTGTAAAGAGTGGCAACCCGCCGGGACACTGAGGTTCCCTGTCTGGGAGATTGCGGACATAACCTGCCCACACTCTCCAGGGGAAGGAGCTCAACTTTGCTTCCACCCGGCGGGAAGGTGCTGGCTCCTGCAAGAACCCAGCATAGTGCTGGCTGGATAGTTGTCTGTGGCCGCAGGAACATTGGCACTCACCCTGCAGCCCACAACAGAGCTAGCAGTGTGGGTTCCATGGGTGGACATAAGGCACTCATTAGAATTTTTTTTAAAGGGCTGGCCACCATCAGGGGAGCCTGCTGGGGCCAAGGGAGCTCAGGGGTCCCACCACAACCCCCAAAGGTTGAGCTGTGGATGCCCCAGGTAGGCACTGGGGCTCTTACTCCAGAAAAACATGCGGGCAATCGCCTATCCCCACTTTTGGTGCCATATGTGGTGCCACTGGGCTCACAGGGGCACTGGGGTTCTCCAGCAACCCCAAACAAAATGTATAATGTGGGTGCCCCATGTGGGCACCGGGACAAGCACAAAAGTTTTTGTTTTTTTAAAAGTGAATAATTAATAGGCGTCAGGCGCCGGTCATTTATTATTTACTGCTCCTTGAAGGAGCGCCCCATAATGTCCTGTGAGTGCTATTTACATTTTTTATTTTAGCTAGGTGATGTCCCTATAAGGGGCAGGGGCGCCACCAAGCATTTTTTTTGTCAAGATTCTTTTTATTATTTAGCATCATAAGCAAGTGTTACAACATGCATACAGTAGAGCGTGTAGGACCTTGGGTCCAGACATTTACCTAATTATAATCCAGATTCACGTGTCACAATGTCTATTACAACCCCCCTGCACCCAAAGGAGAAGAGGCCTGTTTTTGAACATTCAACTTTAAGGGTAATCCTTTAAACATAAAAAGAAAAGAGATACGAAATCAAACGCCCCCGCCCCCCCAACCCTCCCTCCCCTCCTCCCCTGGTGGTGGTGGATTTGTTTGAGAAAGGTCGGATATCGCGGGTGTGTCTAGGAAATGAGGCAGTAAACATAGGGCTATGGCTCCTAAGAGAATGATGAGTGTGTCAGCCAACCCTCATTGGAGAGATTAAAATTGAAAAAGATGCATTGTCCTTAAAGAGGGTGGGTACACTGCCGAGGGCAAACCATGGGACAGATAAGTTACCAATGGGCCCAATTTATATTCAAAATTCTTATAGCTGTCCCGGAAGATATCAGCGAAGCGTTCCATAGATAGAATTCTCCACAGTCAGGCATGCCATAATGATATCGCCGAAGCGTCTTTCCTTTTATCATACGGCTTCTATAGTGAGTTTTGTTGCCCCCAGACAGGCCCATATTATGGCCTTGTCGGCTTTCGTTTGGTGTTCCAAGGCAGGGTCCCTAATGCCCAGTAGTGTCCCTTCTATAGTTGCCGGGATGGGATACCCCCGGATATCCTTGATATGTGAAAGGATTTTGTCCCAAAAAGGCCAGATACCAGGGCAGTCCCACCAAATGTGGTGGAAATCCCCCTGCACACCGCTGCCCCACCAGCAGAGATCTGAGGTGCCAGGGAAGATCCGTTTGAGTTTAGTGGGGTAGCGGTACCAGTCTAGGAGTGTCTTGTAATGCGCCTCCCTCAAAGCAACTGAACGGTTGTTCTTAGTAATATCTCCCCAGACGTGTTTCCATTCCTCATCAGAGACAACCCTTCCCAGCACCTGTTCCAAAAGGACATGTAGCACGCCCGTGTAGCGTGTAGGGTGGCTAATAGCATGGCATATAGTGAGGAGATTTCCCCTTTCATGGAACCAGTATCTCCATAGTCGTAAGTTCCCTGGTGGCTGCTTCTCTTATGTGTGGTGGTGAGACCCAATGCTTAAGCTGGAGATAGTGATAGTGCTCGCTGTGCGCCACCTGGAAGTCTCTTTTGCAGCTCTTGAAAGTCAACACATTAAAGTTGTGGATAGGTCCGAAAGTTTTAAGCAACCCCCTCCCTCCAACAGTCAAAGGGCCCCTTGCGCAGTACTGGCGGGAATTCCGGGTTGAAGTGGATTGCGGTATATGGGGAGGGAAAAGATGTCCATCCCTCGCTCTTCGGGACTTGGTCCCAAACCGTGAGTGTGGTACTCGTGGGAGTGCTTAGGTATGCGTTTGTCAGCCTGTCTGCCTTCGGCTTCCACAGGACGTCCCATATTGTTCGCCCAACGATTGCCCTGTCCATGTGGAGCCAGTGCTTATCAGATCCTCTAGCGGTCCATTCCATCACCCCCCGTAGTTGTGCCATCTGAAAATATAACTGAAAGTCTGACAATGCCACCCCCCATCTTTCTATGAGCGTTGCAGGACATGAAATGGAAGGCAAGCCCTCCCCCACTGCCAAATGAATTTGGTGACGAGCGAGTGCAGGCGTGGTAGAAGACCCCAGTCAAGTTAAATTGGGAGTGCCTCGAATCAATATAGGAGTTTTGGCAGGACCGTCATTTTGATGGAGTTGATCCACCCAAGCGAGGAGATTTAGAGAGGTTACCAACTCTTAAAATCTTGTTGAAGCTGTGCCTCCAGAGGGGGGTAATTAGCCTTGTATAGGTCCCTGAGTTTAGGGGTGATATGTACGCCAAGATATAAAAGGGAGTGTTTAGCCCACTGAAAGGGCGTTTGACCCTGTAGTCTTGTTGCCACAGGTTCGGAGAGTGTGAGGTTTAGTATGAAGGATTTGGATAAATTATCTTTAAAACCGGCCACTAGCTCAAAGTTCCTCAATTCCTCCTGTACCGCCCGGAGGGAGGAGGCCGGCTCTATGAGCGTGAGCAAGATGTCGTCCGCTAAAAGGGACGCTTTATGGCCTGTGCCTCCAAAGCGTATACCCCGGATCTCCTCATTGGTTCGGAATTTCACAGCCAAGGGTTCAACACTGAGGGCAAATAAAAGGGGGGAGAGCGGGCAGCCCTGCCGCCTACCTCTGCTAAGGGCGAAGGGGAGCTACGAGTAACCGTTCACCAATACCCGGGATTGTGGCAAATGATAGTTAGCCGTGACCATGTTAAGGAACCCATCTTCGAAGCTGTATCTCCGCATCGTGAGGAAGAGAAACGACCAATCCACCCTCTCAAAGGCCTTTTCGGCATTGAGGCCCACTAAGATTGAGGGGAGTCTGAATTTGAACACTTTTTCAATAAGGTGTATAGTGTGGCGAATGTTGTCATGTGTTTGCCGCCCCTTTATAAAGCCAAATTGATCAGGGTGGATCAGTCCTCAAGTCTAGCGGCCAGAATCGCGGAGTACAGCTTCGCATCTAAGTTAAGGAGGGCTATGGGTCTATACAAAGCACAACTCTGGGGATTTTTCCCAGGTTTTGGAATGACAGATATCACTGCCTCGGCCATGGAATCTGAGACCTTGGCCTCTACTGCTATGGCATTGAACAGCTCGGTGAGGTGTGGGATTAGCTCGGATGCAAAGCATTTATGAAATTGCGCCATTAGGGCATCAGGCCCCGGAGCCTTGTGCAATTTAAGTTTAGTAATGGCCTGTCCAACCTCCTCTGATGTAATGGGAACATCCAGAGACTCCGCGGTTGCCGTGGAGATGTAGGGAAGATCCACTGAACATAGGTATTGCTGTTGTAGGGGTGCATCGTTGGGAATGCCGCTGTAGAGTTCCCCATAGAATTTGCCAAAGATGTTGGCTTTGATGTCGTCCGCGTGAGTGAGATGACCGGCCTCATCTAGGATACCCCCAATAAATTTTCGCTCCCTTTTCTTCCGTAGCTGTTGCGCTAAGTGGGACCCCACTTTATCACCCTGGGTATTTGCTGTCTGTTGCAATTTCAGCATTGTGTATTTGGCTCTGTTATTGTAGAAGGCGCGTAGTTTACCCCTTAATGTGGTGAGCTGTTGCTGTAACAATCGAGTGGGTGTTTCCTTATGAGCTTTATCTACTACCTCGAGTTCTTCTTTAAGAGTTAAGCGTTCCTTCGCCCTGTGCTTATTCAGGACTGCATTAAGTTGGATGCATTTACCCCTCAGTACAGCCTTGAAAGCGTCCCAGTTGTTCTGTGGAGTAGTGGCCTGCGCAGTGTTAAGAGTAAAGTATTCGGAAACAGAGGTCATTAATTCATCACGTAGAGTCTTATCTCGGGTGATTGACACTGGAAAGTACCACCTAGATGGGCTCGGCTAATTCCCTCCCCAAACTAGGCTGATGGATATGAGGCTATGTTCTGCTATTGATATTGATATTGGGGGCCCAGGAGTGTCTGACTAATGAAAATGTAGTCAATCCTGGAGTAGGTATGGTGGACATGGGAGAAATATGTATAATTTATGGTGGTAGGATGCAGTGACCGCCAAGCATCGTAGAGTCCCAGCGTGTGCATTTTTTCAGATGAATCCCTTTGGTAAAGCAATTGAAGGTTGCCCTACGGGAGTGGGAGCTATCTAGGGAATTGTGCCATGTCAAGTTGAAGTCCCCCAAGAGGATCACTGGGCCCTCCGCGAAGCCTCCAATTAAATCTAGCGTGCTGGAGAGGAACACCACCTGTCCCGAGTTGGGTGCATAGACGGAATTAAATGTGCAAAGAGTATTCCGTAGTCTTCCCATCACCATTATGACTCTCCCCTCCTGGTCGGACTTTACCACCTCTTGCTGGAATTTGACTGTGGACCTAAAGAGCAGAGCCACTCCTTTGTGTTTGGTGCTTGCCGATGATTTATAAATTAAGGGGTATGATTTGTGGCGTAGCCGTGTGTCTTGTAGAGCCACAACCTCAAACTGACGGTGATTGAGGTATTTCCAGACTTTTGGCACTTTTGGGGTGAGTTCAGGCCCTTAACATTCCAGGACGCTATGGCAACCATGGAACAGACTGTACACTCCCTCCCTGATCATTGATACCCCACACGAGCCACCCTCCTCATGTCGTATCTCTCTCCCTGTAGCCCCGTACTGCAAAGAAGACCCCCACCACAAGTCGCCTGCTCTTAGGAACACCGTAAGCTAACGAAGCCCCGTCACCACCACCAGGAACCCTCCCCCCAACAACAAATCCCCAACATCTCCTGGAAAAATTATGCAGAGCGGCCAACAGGCCCTCAGCTGGGTCCTTCTCAAAGAAGAATAAGGTAATTCTGGGCGGTACGGACAAGGCCCGCACCCCCCCCCCCGGCTGCCACGTGGAAAAGACACAAAAGGCATGTAAAAAAAGACAGTAATGTCTGAGACAAACGGGTGCTAGCACCCACAAATCAAGTGTGGAGCCATCATCAGTCCGCTGCATCGGGTCCATGGTAGCCAGTGGCACAACGGTGGGGCTCTGTGAAAGAGAAACCATGAGCTCCATAGTGTCTGCGGTCAACACCCTCTGGGAAGCGTCATATCAGGCAGGGGTGTGCTTGCTTTTCGTGATTGTTTGCCAGGACCTGGTCCGGGGTCGTCATTTGAGAGTCCCGCATCGGTTTCCGCCTCTGGTAGGCCCAAAATACGCAAACTGTTGCTCAGATCTGTAACAAAATGTCCAACGGTAATGAAGGTTGTCTTTGCGGAGTTTGGTGGTGATAGGGCGGAACAGCTGCCTATGTGCCAGAGTGGAAGGCGCCAAGTCCTGGAAGAGCGCACACTTGTATCCTTGAAAGGAGACCTCCTCTTTCTTCCTTGCGGCACTTAGGATAGCTTCTTTGACTTTAAATGAGTGCATCTTTACCAGAACGTCTCGAGTCTGTCTTCGCTCCCCAGTTTGCGGTGTCCCCACTCGATGAACCCAGTCTATCTTGAGCTTCATCTGACGAGGCGCCAGGAGCTCAGAGAAAACACCCACCACAAACGCCTCCAAGTCTGGCCCTTCAGCGCCCTCGTCCAGGTCCCGAATGCATATGTTCTCCCTCCGGGATCTTTTCTCCAAATCCTTCGCCTTCAGGAGGACCTGTTGCAGCTGGAATTGGAGATATTGTTGGGTGTCGTGTAGTTTTGCGGAGCAAGCGTCGAGGTCCTGTGTCTGTTCTTCCACCTCCAACACCCTAGTGCCCACCGCATCTACATCTTGCCGAAGTGTCGCTATTTGTCTCTGTGAGGTTGGCCTTGAGCTGATCCATCGAGGCGCGGAAATCTTGCTTAATTTCCTTGCATAGTTCAGATTTGAAATCCCGGAGGGAAGCTGCCAAGTCTTCTCTGGTGAGGGCCATAGTCGCCGCCGGGTCCCTCTCAGTGGGGGAAACACTTTTATGCGGAAGTGCGAAATAACGGGAGACTTTATTCGCAGCCTTCTTTGGTGGCATAAGGGCAGAGCGGTGCACGGTATCAAGATCAGCCATGAGAGGCCCCCTTATGTGATGTCGCCTCAGATCTGGTTGTGCATGAGCGCCCGGTACAGGTGTGGGGGAGGATAACTACTAAGTCCCGAGAGCCATCTTAAGGTCAGGCAGCACTGGGAGAGGTGCAGCCACAGCACAGGGATAGCATTGAAGTTCTCTGCTCTTGGCAGGGTGGGCAGCCCGGGGGGAAGATTTTTTGCTCAAAGCTCCCTCCCCAGCCGCCAGGAGTGCTGAGCCAGAGCAGATCCCAGGAGTTCTCTACTGTGCGGGCGCCATCATAGGGTCAGGCATAACCTCTCCACATAGGCCTCACCCGGATTCACTGCTTGCTTTAATTTTAACAACTAGTAGAGACTAACCCGACTGGTGGGCCTCCTCGCCATCGGCCTGCACTTTCCTGCATTCAGTGCCTCTGTAAGCAGTGTTCCTCAGCTCCTTCTCGAAGTATCGGACGTCTCGCGGCTCTGCTCCGTCGCCGACACGCATGGCATTGCCCCCATCTGATTGGTGTAGCAGTCCGCCGAGGTCGGTAGGACAATCCGGAGCTCCCCTGTGGTGTCGCTGATGCAGGGGGTACATACCGCAGGTAAAACTGCGAGCTGGCAGCGCCAGGTGACAGCGGGCGCTCAAGTGCATGTAGACGCTCCACACTGCGCGGACTTCCGTGCCATTTTGAGGCCAATCCCAGCCCTCCGATCAGCCTACTTTCTTTCTTGTTTCCAAGCCAGGGAGTCAATTTTAAAGCTCAGCGCTGTACTCTTGATTAGCACGGGCCGGCGACAGATGAGTCCATGCGATTTATAGCCCTCTATGGGTGCTGAAATCGCTGGCAGCAACCAAGGGGGTCCGGAGCTGAAACGGATCACGTCCGTTCAGCCATCTTGCTTGGCCATGCCCCCCACCAAGCATTTTAATTAATGTTGTTTGGGGCTGCAGGGACTGCATCAGCCCTTCAATACATTGAAAATAACAGTCCTTAAATCAATGACACCAGTAGAACATACAATATTTTTCAAAAACAGTCCTACCTTGGGCCCTATGCTCTTCATCAAAGAGTGCAAGGCCCTCTTGTGGTTGGTTTATAATTGTATTTTGTGGCCTGAAACATTTAAAAAGAAAGACTCTGAAACATGCTGAATCCCTGAGTCTTTCATTTAACAATTTCAGCCCACAAAATGCAATTATAAAAACTGTTTGAAAAGAAAGTCTCACATTCATGTTGGTTTTATTTGTTTTATTTAAAACTGTATTAAACATTTTTATAATTACCACTGTTATTAAATACTGCATTGTGCAAATTACTACATTATCAATTATACATTTAATTAAAAATAATAGTGATTTTTGGACATAAATGATAAATCTGCTGAACATATATTAATATGCTCTCTGCTTGATTAGGCCAATATCCCCACTTTAATATTTTGTTCTGGAGACTCGTTGACACAGTTATGACTCGTTGACAAAATCACTAAGTATGCTTGAGTGCAGGCGGGACCAGCAAGACCAACCGTGCGCTGTGCATGCCAGAAGGGCGGAGAACTCAGCCCTGCCCGCGGAGTGTGCAGAGATTTGCCTTCTCCGCATTTCGTGGAGAACGGGGAGAAGGCAAATCTCAGCACACTCCACAGCGGAGCGGAGTTGGCCAGCCCCCACCTCCACCCCCAGTATTAACAAGTAAGTAAACAATAATTAAAAATGCATTTAAAACCACTTACCTCTGTACTGCAACATCCCCGGGCTGCAGTCCTCCTCTTCATCGCCCTAGCGTTAATCCTTGTGAAAACTGCAAATGCTTCCGCAGCCGGCATGCGCATTTCTCTCAAGAAATCTGCATGCATTGGCACGCACGCATGCGCAGTTTTCACCAGGATTACCGATACGGCAAGGAAGAGCAGGACTGCAGCCCGGTTACGCCACAGTACAGAGGTAAGTGGTCTTAAATGTATTTTTTATTAATGTTTACTTACTTGTTAATAGTGGGGGTGGAGGCGGGTGGCGTAGCAGAGTTCCACGGAGTTGAACGACGTTTGTTTGTGACTCCATGGACCTCCGCATAGCCCCGCTACGCCCACTATGCCCAGGGTTATAGGGCACTAGCAGACGGTATGGCACAGGGTCTGGACTTGGGCCAGGCCTTGTGGCTAACCTCAAGCTGCGCTTTGCTGAAGGGGATAGATAGATAGATAGATAGATAGATAGATAGATAGATAGATAGATAGATAGATAGATAGATAGATAGATAGATAGATAGATAGATAGATAGATAGATAGATAGATAGATAGATAGATAGATAGATAGATAGATAGATAGATAGATAGATAGATAGATAGATAGATAGATAGATAGATAGATAGATAGATAGATAGATAGATAGAAAGATAGATTTGTCTTTGTCAATGCCATTACAGGTGAGTGAGTCACCATCGTAGGTTTTTATATATCCATCAACCACTCCTATTGGTTCTCTAACCTGCAGTGTGTTGCACACAAGTCCCCCAGTGCACTTCACTGGGTAACGTACATCCCGATTTTAGTTGGTGCTTGACTAAGCAGGGAGCGATGCCACTCTATTTGAGTTCGCTTCCCCTCACTCAGCCATAACTGCCCCATCAGGAAAGGCACAGTCACAAGTGGTCATTCATTAACTTACGCTCTTCATTTTAGTAAACGACGATTGGTATCGGCTTCTGTGCCTCTCCTTCTCGGCACATGATGGTTCTAGCTGCATTTCTTTCAATGTTCCACCAAATGTCACTAAATAGCAGATGAAACGTTTTCAGAGTGGGTGCATCCATGCGTGATAGTGACTGCACATCATTACCTCTACCACCGAAGTTTCCAGGGAACATGGAGCACTCTTGGGTTTACACAAATCCAATGTATTGGTCCAAAGTTACAGGCAGACGTGTTTCGACATCCATATGTCTTTATCAATGCCATTACAGGTGAGTGGGTTACCATCACCAGTTTTATATGTCTATCAACCACTCCCATTGGTTGACTATCCTGCAGTAGGTGTGTTGCACACAAGTCCCACAGTGCACTTCACTGGGTAAAGTACATCCTGATTTTAGTTGGTACTTGATATTGCAGGGAGCGATGCCACTTTATTTGAGTTCTCTTCTCCTCGCTCAACCATAACTGCCCCATCAGGAAAGGCGCACTTGCAGGCACTCATTCAGTAACGTATGCTCTTCATTTTAGTAAACGACGATTGGTATCAGCTTCTGTGACTTTCCTTCACGGCAGGTGATGTTTCTAACTGCTTTTCTTTCAATGATCCACCAAATGTCACTAAAAAGCAGCTGAAACCTTTTCAGAGTGGGTGCATCCATACGTGCTAGGGACTGCACATCATTACCTCTACCACCGAAGTTCCCAGGGAACATGGAGCACTCTTGGGTTTACACAAATCCAATTTATTGGTCCAAAGTTACAGGAAGACGTGTTTCGACATCCATATGTCTTTATCAATGCCATTACAAGTGAGTGGGTTACCATCATCAGATTTATATGTGCATTAACCACTCTCATTGATTGACTATCCTGCAGCAGTGTGTTCCCCACAAGTCCCACAGTGCAGTTCAATGGGTAGAGTACATGTTGATTCATGTTGCTACTTGATTAAGTAGGGAGCGATGCCACTCTATTTGTGTCCTCATCCCCTGGCTAAGCCATAACTGCCCCACCAGGAAAGGCGCACTCGCAGATGCTCGCTCTGTAACTTACGCTCTTCATTTTAGTAAAGGCCGATTGGTACCGGCTGTTGCTGCATCATTGGAAGAAATGCAGCCAGAAACTTCATGTGCCGAGGAGAGGCACATAAGTCGATACCAATCATCCTTTACTGAAATGAAGAGCGCACAGACAGTGCACCACCCATGATGTGGCTCACTGCCAGGACGCCTCCTGACAGCTCCTTTACGTTTCCATCTGTGTCTACAGTATAGTGCAGAGGTAAAGCGTTTCCCTCATTTGCATGGGGCACACCCTCATGCAAATAAGGAAACGTCCTCTGATGATAGTGCTATATGTGCGCCAGCTCTATCTGAATCACAGAAGGTGGCGTTCAAGCATCTGAGGCCCCTTCTATAATACCAGAGTGCCCCTGGGGTACAGAAAGCGGGCACAAACGCCTGTTACACCCCCGGTATACTTTGTATAATATGGGCCCTGAAGTCCCATACTACAAGCCCACCTTTACCAGTCTGAATGCATGTTATATTTTGCTCAATTATCCATAAAGGTCCCTAATACCTTGCTACTACTCCTCATTTCCAGCTTCTACATATCTCTTTCCATGCCTTTGTATCAACTCCAATCCATCCTAGCAATGTTCACTACATTAGTAGCCTGCATATGTCTATCATTACTAATCCGTGTACTGGGCCTTATAGACATTGCACAGGGCAAAGCGTATGCACTAACTTGGTAACTTTGCAACTTAGCACTTGAGCCCCAAACTGAACGTTAAGGAAACAGAGCAACAACTACTTCTCTCTTTCATCCCATTGTCATGCTGTACAATTTGCAGAGCATAATATATCCAGAGGCAGTCGAATGACTGGAATTGCCACATAATCCGTTACCTGGTTAATAATTTAACAACAATAATTGTTTTGAGCTCAAACGTGTCAAAAGTTACTAAAATGGTGATGACACCTGTTGCAATTGAAGGACCTTCGCAAAGTTTAAATGGTCAAATTTCAGATGTGCATCTGGGTTATTAATATAGTACTACTTTTGCCTGAACAGGGTTAACATCTTTAAAAATGCCAAAATAATTAAGTGATACTATCACAAAATGTACTGCATTAAGTTGTATAATTTGTCTTTTCTTGCCAGATAATTGAATCTACTGTGCTGCATAATTCAGTGCTCCCCTGCTGCCTAATTCCAGTGGCTATGACCATAACCCATGCAGTTATCAATATAGTTCATGTGCAGGGCTTTCTCCTGTACAGAACAGGAACATGATAAATTCCCATGGTTTTGTATGGCTGCATGGAGATCCTGTATTGTTTATGTCAGTTTCTGAATGTCATAACTCACTTCTTTGGTGTAACAACAGTTGAAAACAAAACTTGTTAACCACTGTTGCTTTGTCAAGAAGGCCTTCCAGGCCAGAGTGAAGGGGTCTTTGAGGGCCTGTCAGCACATTGATGGTTGTCTGCTTTGGCAGAAAGCACAGCTGTAGGAAGGCAAGGAAGGCATGGAAGGTGATGGGACTTGGTGAGGAATTGCTGGTGTTTAAAAAAAAATTGAGACATGGAGGAGAGGATGTGCTATGTATGGCTCCCTATCACTGTGTAGCAGTTTAAAGCGGGATAGCTAATTTTGAAGGCCATTTCTAACATACAATTATAGATGGCTACAAAGTGAATTACAGAGATGTTTTTCAACTCAGGGTTCTGACTGACACAAACAACGCAATCTTTGCTCTCCTTATCTATTTGAAGTCACTCAGAACCCCTCAGTGAAGAACATCCCCGTAATTCACTGTTACCCATCTATTATTCTATGTTGTTTCTGCAGGGAAATAATACTTGCAGCCTTGAATAATAAGTGTTTATAACCATTTCCTAAACTCAGCAGTTAAAATTGAAGAAAGGTCATAAAAAAGTTGGATTAATATAGCATAGCACCTTGAGCAACCTGGAAATGTGTAAAAACAAACTTATTTTAGAATTTTAGCTGCCAATCAGAATATTCAGCTGCACTGCAATCAATAATGCAAGATTAAGAAAGAAAGAGCGTTATTATCTGTATAATACCATTCAGACGGGGAGCATTCGGTTTCGCTGGTTTACCTCCTTGTGCAAAGTTTTCATATTCTAGAACCAAACAAATGACATGAAAAATTAAAGTAAATAAATGATGCCTCCATTGCGCTGCAATATGTAGGTCTGCAATAAAGATTGTGTCTGCAATTCTGGTTGTGTGGTTACCTTTAAAAATACTCATACATTAATTTTAAACCGGTTAGGGTGGAGTGTGGATCTTGGGCAGTTTTAGTAAAGCAGGTCAATAGTTATTGTAAAACTGTGAGACATATTTTACAGTGTCATGCCTTTTATATAAAGCCTTAAAATAATGCTATCATCATTACAAAAAATAATTCAGCGTGACGCTAAGATAAATATGAGGGAGTAATGCCTCTTTAGACACTGGTTCAACCCATTCAATATGGAGTAATTAAAGGTTGTCACTTAACTGTTCTCCTTTGGCTTTACATGTGTCTCCCTATCGTTCATACCACATGCAGAACACAGAGGCCCCGGGTCAGCTGCAGTCTCAAGATATGAGGGAGAATGCATAGCATTTACCTTGTAAAGTACAGTGGAAAACTTTGGTTTTTGAACTGAGGACTTGAGAGTTATTCGTTTATAGCCCCTCTGGGTTACTTTTAACTTCTCACTAATAATATGGGCATGCCATGTCCATTGGGTAAAGTTAACTCAAGACATGACTCTAAATCCTAAAAGACGATTGTAGGTGATAGGAAACAAGCATGGAAGAGAGCTAACGTGAACAAAGTGGGAAACAAAGAGCTCAATAATCTTGTCCATTAGAGTAAGCTGTCAGTCACCCCTGGATACATCAAGCAAGATGTACGACCTGCCAAATACCGCCTCGCAAATTGCGTCGCATTTGCTACTCGTAATTTGCAAGGCGCTATTTGGCATGTAGAACAGTGTTCTTAGCAATGGTTGTGATTCCTAATGGAGTCGCAAATTGTGAGGCTCATAAATATTAATGAGCCTCTGGCAATTTGCGAGCTCATTGGGAATGACAGACCCTCCCAGGAATGGTAGCCTGCTGGGCTCAGAAGACCACCATGTCTGCGACTGCTTTAAAGTAAAGCAGCGTTTTAAAAAAAAATGCAACCCGTTTTCTTTAAAGGAAAACAGGATGCATTTAAAAAACAAAAAAAGAAACGTTTTTGTTTCATTTTATAAGGGCAGGCAGTGGTCCCTGGGACCACTGCCTGCCCTTAAAAAATAATATTGCATGGCTTTTCAAAGGGGAAGGGGTCCCCTGGGGTCCCGTTCCCATTTGCGAATGCATTACCATCTACTTGAAATAGGTGGTTGCAAAACTTTGGTACATAGCTTTGCGGTCGCTATTAGGAAGGGATCGCCCCTTTCTAATAGCGAGTCGCAAAACAGTATTTTGCGAGTCTCAATTTATTTGCGAGTTGCAAAATACTGTTTGTACATGGGCCATGCTTTTTAGCGTGTGCAAATGGGTCTAAGACCTGTTTGCGCACACTAAAAAGCATTGTACATCTGGCCCATTGTATATAGTTGTCGTATTGAAGGATTTATTTAGTGTTATGACAATGGGAATTTATGGGAATCAATTAATTGAAATACATTATTTGTTGGTCAATAAAAAAACATTACAATTGTGGACCAATCATTGATAAATCAAAGCCCAGAAATAACTCAAAGATGATCAATGGGAGGAATTCAGTACAAGTAGTAAACATAAATGATCATTTTTCAAGGCAGTGCTTATATCCCGCCTTAGGTGGGTAGAAGAATGAATACATAATTTGTGTGCACTGTGTGATACCTGCGCTTTCCACATATCCTTCTGTCTCCCACACTTGAAAACTGAAGTGTACTTATTGTGTTGCTTTGTGGAACATTAGAGCCATTGATCCAAAGCTACCAAAGTATGAGTTGTGTGACTGGTTTAGTGGCTTTAGTATCTGTGTCATAAGACAATTAATGAGTTGCACCATTGCAAGGTTTTTTAATATTCAAATAGTTTGCTGGCAAACCAAATAAAGAAATTGTTAAGGGATATTTGTTAACTTGGCCTAAGGTGAAAAGTCTCTAGTGCAGTAGCCATGTGACTTGTTGCTTGCCATTTCATCATGCTGACAGACTCTACATGGCTGCTTGCAGATGTAGACTTTGTCATGAATATTCTGTTTCACTGGACTTTAGGGATTTGACAAAGGGTTCTATCAAAACTGGACTACTGCCCAATGACCAGGTCATCACACCAGTCATGCCGCAACCAATGGCCAATGGCAGATTATCCATCCTCATAGCCTAAAGAGCTACCCTCTGATCACCTGCATAAGATCTCTATAGTGTACCATGCCTGGGACTCATCATTCCCAGAGTGTGACTGTGTGTGTGTGGGGTGACAGGAGGTGTGGGATGTGATAGCTAGAGGTGTAGGTCGGGATAAATAAGGACAAGTTATTGAGTGGACACTATCGTGACTATAATATCGAGGGAGAAACAATCAACAGGTAAGATTGTAAGGCAAATCCAGCATTGCACTGCCTCTAGTGATCGCTCCACTTCACCCCTGTGTCCAAGCCGCTCCTGCTTCCGGTCCCAACTCGCGATGCCGCCGGCGAGGAGGAGAGACACCGAGACACCATAGCACGCCTGAGAAGGTACCAGGAGCCATTTTTTAATATTTGTTTTTTTTCTTTCATGGCTGTTACGTTATTTCAGCTCCTCTCTCCAGGATCCAGTTGGTGCCCACAAGTTTTGGACGCCTAATGTGGTGTCCTTTATACCTTGGATTGCAGCACCTGGCCTCGGGTTTGATTACTCCCGCAACTGCAGGGAGCTGGTAGGCTTGTACGTGGATGCTCGGACATGGACGGTGACAGAGCCAGAGCAGAGCAGACTGGAGGCAGCCGAGGTTGACTTCTTCTGCACACAGCAGGGCTGGTGAGTGCTGCAGCCTTGTTTGTTGTTGGAGCCTTGCTTGCTTATGGAACAGTAGGGGGAGATGTCTTCCATCCCACATTTGCTTGGGGGCCTGTTGGCAAATTACTTTGGAAAGACTGACAGTTTTTTGTTCTTATCATGCGTGATGGCTCCCCTAACTTCGGAGTAACCTCGTAATTATTGTGGAGCCTCGCCCTCTATTAGATGCCCCAAAAAGCTGGTAATAATTGCAGTTGAAGGACAGAGGAACCTCCAGGTTTTACGGCAGTAGTAAAAAAAAACAAAGTAGTTTATACTTCTGAGGAGGGTCCTGGCAGTGGGTCTCTGGTTTTGGTCCTCCTCCTGCTCCCGATCCAGTAAAGTGTTCTGGACTGGAAATAATGGGGAAGCATTTAAAAATATCAAATTTAAAAACCAATGCTCATATGAAGGAAGCATCAGCCGCTGCAACAACCGAGCGCAGCCAAAAATCACGAAGCGGATCTGCAACAATCTCAAGCTTTCTGGGCTTAGAAGATGAATTGGAGCCCAGAAGGGAGCCTGGAATGGGGGGGGTTCAGTCTTGGAGATTATATCACAAGAGTAGTCAGATGTAGAAACAGGGCCAGAAGAGCTTGGCGCAGAAATTGAAGCACCAGAAACTTTTAATCCAGTTGTCCAGGCTCCAGAGGGCAGAGCAGGCAAAGAAGAGGGTCTGCATACAGGGGCAGTCCAAAAGGGGAAAGAAATTTGCCCTCCACAAGAGGACACAAATGAAAAAACTAATCCAACCTATGCGAAAACAAAGGAGTACCCACTATTTTCCAAAGTTAATTCAACACCAACCGCACAACAAGGGCCTCCCGCAGAAACACAATCTGGTCCCTTGCTATGCGATCAGTCTTCCGCTGCACATTCAGTTCTCCTGGAAGACAAGGGCAATCACAGGTCCCCTCAAGAGTAGAGCAGTGTCTCAACTGACTCTCAGCCGCAGCTACAGTTACAGTCAGGCCGCAGCCACAGTTTCGGCATCCAAACACACAAGGACTAGCTGCCATAGAGCAGCAAGCATAGGCGCAGATAGAGACTGGGGGTTCTCAGGCAAGCAGGCATAACAGCTGCAAGGAGAGGGAACTTTGTTGCAATGTGACATAAAAGTCAAGCTAAATGTTATCTTAGATTAAATAAAGGAAGCACAAGATAACACAAGCAAGCGAAATAGCATCCCTCCATCACCATTTGTCAAAAATTGAGGAGGCAGTTGGTAGCCTCCAAGCAAACATGCAAGAGACAGAGTTCTGGATCTCGCAGCTTGAGGACAAGATGAATACTATGCAGCAACAGGTGAACTTAGCCAGAAAGGAAAAATACTCAATAGAAAGTAAACTTGAGGACCTTGAAAATCACTCTCAATGGTCTAACCTGCATCTGGTTGGGGTCCAAGACGGATGTGAAGGGAACCAAACTCTTACATGGGTCGAGACTTTTATAAAAAAGAATGTATTGCGAGAAGTTGCAGGAGACCTCACTATCGCAAGAGCACATAGAGCACCGTTACAGCCATTTCCCAATTCAAAGCTACCACAAACAATTCTTGTAAACTTTGTAGACTACCGCATTAAAGAGCAGATACTCTCTAAAGCCATCATGAAGAAACAATTGTTGATCAACGAAGTATACAGCTGTCCAAACTTTTACAGACATGTTAGCGGAAGCTGCACGCCTTTGAAAGGACTTTGTTAAATTATTGTATATTTTTAAGGCGCAGGGCGAGGAGGCTGCAATAGAACAGCAGTCCAAGATAAGGGTCCTAGTGAGAGGCATTTTTCATATGTTTGCCAACATAGATACAGCTCAGAAACTCCTCCAAGAAATCTCCACTGCAGAATAGAAAAGAAACATTAAATAGAAAATAGTAATATGACTGAGGACAGGGGGCGGTGGTAAAGATCACTCAGGGTGCAGTACCATGGCACCCAGCAGGGGCGCCAATCAGTGGAGGGAGGATAGGGATATTGCGGGCCATTCTCCACCCTCTGGGGGTGGTTGAGGATTGGGAGGGCACAGGGGCAGGTGGTCACGGGCAGCAAAAATGAGCAGAACCATAGTGTGAAAGGTATTGGGGAGACAATCTCAAGGATGGGTTTTAAAATTCGTATAGTTACGGTCAATGTAAATGGCATATCGAATGAGCAAAAATATGGCAGGTTAATTGGGGGATTAAGTCCCCTTCAATCCTGAGGGTCCCTGGGGGCCAACTAACCCACCAGTTACCTCCAGTAGGCGCCACAGAGATGCGTTGCAGAGAGGTGGGCTGAGGCCATGCCCCTTTTTACACCTCTCTGCAAAGCAGCTATGTGGCGCTTACTGGAGGTACTTGGTGGGCTAGCTGGCCACCAGGGACTCTTAGGATTCAAGGGGACTTAGTCCCCCAACTTACAATGCTCCAGGGGGCGCGTTTGCACAGTGGTGCAGGGAGGGCGCAGGCCTGACATAACAAGTGTGCAAACGCACCCCCTGGCACATTGTAAATTGGGGGATTAAGTCCCCTTCAATTCTGAGTGTCCCTGGGGGCCAACTAGCCCACCGGGTGCCTCCAGTACCACCAGTGCCACCACCGGCACCAACTGCCTGCTCGCCTGGACCAACATCAACGACAACGACATCATCAAGATTATGAACACCGTCCACTCCGGATCCCCAGAAGACTCCTGCAGACACCACATCTTCAACAAAGCCAGCAGCACCATCGCACCCCATCTCCAGAAAACCATCAACATCTCCTTCGAGACAGCGACCTTCCCGGAGAGCTGGAAACACGCAGAGATCAACGCCTTACTCAAGAAACCCAAGGCGGACCCCAAGGACCTCAAGAACTTCCGACCCATCTCCCTGCTCCCATTCCCGGCGAAGGTCATCGAAAAGGCCGTCAACAAACAACTGACCTGCTTCCTCGAGGAGAACAGCATCCTAGACCTGTCCCAGTCTGGGTTCCGCAGCAACCACAGTGCCAAAACTGCCCTCATCCCCACCACCAATGACATCAGTACCCTGCTTGACAACGGAGAAACCGTGGCCCTCATCCTCCTGGACCTGTCAGCCGCCTTCGACACGGTCTGCCACCACACACTACGAACACACCTCTACGATACCGGAATCCAAGAGAAGGCCCTGGACTGGACCACCTCCTTCCTCTCCGGCAGAACACAGAGCATCCGCCTCCCCCCCTTCCGCTCCGAAGCCACCGAGATCATCGGCGGTGTACCCCAAGGCTCATCCCTCAGTCCAACGTTGTTCAACGTCTACATGGCACCGCTCACCCACGTCGCACAACGGCACGACCTCAACATCATCTCCTACGCCCAGCTGATCCTCCCCTCAACAATGACCCCCACACCGCCAAAACCAACCTCCACAAAGGAATGAAGGCCGTCGCTGACTGGATGAGAAACAGCTGACTGAAGGTGAACTCGGACTAGACGGAGGTCCTCATCCTCGGATCCACCCCCTCAGCCTGGGACGACTCCTGGTGGCCGACTGCACTAGGAGCACCCCCTACATCCAGCGACCACGCACACAACCTAGGGGTCATCCTCGACTCCACCCTTTCCATGACGAAGCAGGTCAACATCGTCTCCTCCTCCTGCTTCAACACCCTCCACATGCTTCGCAAGATCTTCAAGTGGATCCCCACCGAAACAAGAAGGACGGTCACCCAGGCCCTCGTCAGCAGTAGAGTGGACTACGGAAACGCACTCTATGCAGGAGCCCCGGCCAAACTCCTGAAACAGCTCCAACGCATCCAGAACGCCTTCGCACACCTGATACTCAACATCCCTTGCCGCCGCCACATCACACCCCAATTGAGAGACCTGCACTGGCTCCCCATCAACAAGAGGATAACCTTCAAACTCCTCACCCACGCACACAAGGCACTCCACAACACCGGACAAGCATACCTCAACAGCCGACTCAGCCTATACACCCCCACCAGCCAGCTTCGCTCTGCAGACCGCGCCCTCGCCACCATACCCCATATACGAAGACTGACCGCCAGCAGCAGATCATTCTCCCACCTCGCCGCCAAGACATGGAATACCCTCCCCATCCGCCTGCGGCAGACCGAAGACCTTCTAACCTTCAGGAGACTTCTCTGGCTCTTCGAACAGTAGCAGCGTCCCCCCACTAGCGCCTTGAGACCTCACGGGTATGTAGTGCGCTCTATAAATGCTATGATTGATTGATTAATTGATTTGAGATGTCATCAGTGATGTCACTGACCATGTCATGAATTATGTAATATGTGATGTCATCAGCAGTGCATTGCGGGGTCGTGAGTTATCGTTAGCTGAACTAACTATAACGGTGGAATTTCTCTGGTTTTGTACGAGTGAAATGTCCAACTAACTATAACGTCCCTGAAAACCTATGGTTTTTTCAGTGAGTATCTATCTATCTATCTATCTATCTATCTATCTATCTATCTATCTATCTATCTATCTATCTATCTATCTATCTATCTATCTATCTATCTATCTATCTATCTATCTATCTATCTATCTATCTATCTATCTATCTATCTATCTATCTATCTATCTATCTATCTATCTGTCTGTCTGTCTGTCTGTCTGTCTGTCTGTCTGTCTGTCTGTCTGTCTGTCTGTCTGTCTGTCTGTCTGTCTATCTATCTGTCTATCTATCTATCTATCTATCTATCTATCTATCTATCTATCTATATCTATATATATCTATATACATATATATATATACATATATATATATATATATATATTCACTGAAAAAACCATGGGTTTCACACACGTTATAGTTAGGAATTAGCATTTAAAAAACCTTGCAAATTCACTGAAAAAACCATGGGTTTCACACACGTTATAGTTAGGAATTAGCATTTAAAAAACCTTAGAAATTCAGTGAAAAAACCATAGGTTTCACACACGTTATAGTTAGGAATTAGCATTTAAAAAACCTTAGAAATTCAGTGAAAAAACCATAGGTTTCACACATGTTATAGTTAGCTGGACATTTTACTCGTAAAAAACCAATGAAATTCCCCCGTTATAGTTAGTTCAGCTAACTATAACTCGCGCGCCCGCAATGCACTGCTGATGACGTCACATATTACATCACTCATGACATGGTCAGTGACATCACTCATGACATCACTGATGACATCTCAAATGACATCACTGATGACCTCACTGATGACATCATCCAGTGAATGTGTGTTTTTCTGAAAATTAAATATGTTTTATATATGTATATCTCAAGGTCGATGGAAGAATAAATGGGTATATTACTGTCTAAATGGATGATTTCTTTTTGAAAAATTGTTTGTGTAACTGACTGATTAAGTGTATCATAGTGAATACATGGCTTAGTGAGTAATGTTTAAATATATAAATATCTGTATCAGTCTCTCACTTTGTGTATAAGTGGCTGCATGGGTTGGAGAGTAGCTACATGGGTGTCTATATAGGTTATTAGTTGGTTTTTTGAGTATCAGTATGAGTGTCTGCATGGTTCGGTGGGGGGTATGACGTAGTGCATAGGTGCATGAATGAGTGACTCACTGTTTGTATGTGTTGAACAGAGCATGTGTGCAGGACTGCATGGGTGGATGAGTATGTGTATGGGTGTGTTAGTGAGTGAATGACTGTCTCAATAGTGTCTTTATGAGTAACTACATATGTTTAAAACTAGTATATGTGACTATTGGTTTATATATGTGAGTATATGTGAGAGTGAGAGATTGAAAGAGTTCCTGTATGAATAAGTATGTATTTCTATAAGTAATTGTTTAAAAGACTAAGTATGTGTAAGTTTCCGTAGAAGTAAGTGTGGTGGTGTGTGTATAACTGTATATGCAAGTAAATGTATGTTTGATTCTTTATTAGCACGAGTGACTATGTGTGTGAGTAGCTCTATGGGTGAGTGGCATTGTGTAACAGGATGTATAGGTGTATGAGTACATATGATAAGTGAGTACATGTATGAGTGACTGTATTGGACTGTTGGTGAATGAGTGGATGTGTATGTGGATCTTAGAATTACTGAAGAGGTTGTTGTAACTGTTATTGGTATGTCCATTGTTTTGTAAATTTTAGTCTCTATTTTTGAATGTGTGTATCAAAGGTTTTATTAGGGGAAGAGGAGGTCTGCCACTCTATCACAAGGATGATGTCATCAGTGAGGTCATCAGTGATGTCATTTGAGATGTCATCAGTGATGTCATGAGTGATGTCACTGACCATGTCATGAGTGATGTAATATGTGACGTCATCAGCAGTGCATTGCGGGCGCGCGAGTTATAGTTAGCTGAACTAACTATAACGGGGGAATTTCATTGGTTTTTTACGAGTAAAATGTCCAGCTAACTATAACATGTGTGAAACCTATGGTTTTTTCACTGAATTTCTAAGGTTTTTTAAATGCTAATTCCTAACTATAACGTGTGTGAAACCTATGGTTTTTTCACTGAATTTCTAAGGTTTTTTAAATGCTAATTCCTAACTATAACGTGTGTGAAACCCATGGTTTTTTCAGTGAATTTGCAAGGTTTTTTAAATGCTAATTCCTAACTATAACGTGTGTGAAACCCACGGTTTTTTCAGTGAATTTGCAAGGTTTTTTAAATGCAAATTTTTTTTTTTTCTTCTATTTTTTTTAACATATTTTTATTTTAATTTTCTTACCTTTTATAAAGACTATGATTAAATTTTTAAAATTCTTTAATATGTTTTTTTTTATATATTTTTTAAAATAAACATGTAAAATTTATTTGCAGTACTTTTTTTCAATTTTTTTTAAAATTTTTTTAGTACGCGTACCGTAAGCTCACGGTAAGCGTACGGTTTACGCAACGTCCGTAATTTTCCAACGCTGCTTGCGTATAGTTACGCAATTTGCGTAGCAGCGCGTACTCCGCGTGGGACGCGTACGCGTGTACGCTACACGCGCACGTTACGCAGAAGTGCCGGGAGTGACTGTTATGCGCATGCGCGCAAGCGCGTGTCTTTTTTACGCGCATGCGCACTTTTGCCGTAAGCGTACCGTAAGCGTACCGTAAGCGTACGGTAGGTCATGTGATCATGAAACACAACTTTTGATTGGTTGAAACTACTTTCAGTTCTAGAACTCTCCTACACCACACCCATTCCCCTCATTTCTGCTTGTGATCATTTGGGAGAAGGAGCTGGTTTGTCTTTGGGATACGATGGCAGAACAGCAGAGCTCTTCTGAGAGTGAGGCTAGCACTAGCAGCACTGTCTTGAGGCAGAGATCGAGGAAACAAAAGCCCTCTTATGTATGGGATTATTTTACTTTTCTTGAAGGCCAGCAAAAGGTAAATGCACCCTTAGTGACTTGTAAGCTGTGTAAGCGTGTACTTTCTAGAGGTAATCCTAACAGGAAGTATTCCTTTGGGAATCACACCATGAAGAGACACCTCCAGGATGTACACAGAAGGACACATGGTCATCTTTTTGGAGATAACTCTTCAGAAAGACAAGCCAGTACATCCACAGCAGCTCAGCCTGGACCATCATCTGCAGGGCTGACTCCTTCTTCTGCAGGTCAGGTGAGCCCTTCATCTGTGGGGGGAGAATCTCCTTTTGCTGGCCCTCTGGATATTAACCCTCGGTTTGCGAGGGTTGAAGTACGGTGCGCCACTTGTCACGATCTAATTACTTATAGGGAGACCAGTGTTTCCCTAGTGAACAGTAAAATAGATCAGCACACTTGTCGTACCGTCTAATATTCCCAATCTTTCTTTCCTCTGTCCCTGCATGAACACAACGGCTCTTTTAAGAGCCAACCTTACCTTTCATCTATTTTTTATATATGTTTTTAAAAACTTTTTTTTTTTTTTTACCGTACGCGTACGGTACGCGTAATATTTATTTTTTTTTTTTTAAAAACACTAAAAATCAATTATCACATTACAAGGTCCTTGAGAGACTACAATTATTATTATTGACTTACCATACTCACTCAAAAAAATATTTATTCATTTGTTTTTTTTAAAAATAGCTTTAAAAATGGTTCTAGTTTTCGAAAATTTTCTATATGAATCTGAAAAAAAAGAAAAAAGTATTAATATTTTTAAAACATTTTATAATACAGTACACATATTTACATTTTTTTCCCAAAAATATTTTTGCCTTATTTTTGCTGTTTTCAGAATATATTGCATTTCACTATAAATTGTGAAAGCAATTGCATTCATCATTTTACAGCGGGCAAAAAAAAATAACAATCACAAAGATTGTAATAAAAAAGCCCAGAATCTCTTTTTACTTAAACTTAACATTATAGAAATGCATAATATTCTAAAAAAATATCATCTAATACCAATACTTATTTCTTTAAAATACCGTCTGATATGTTTGTTTCAGAAGTATAATCACAATATTATATCTCAAATAACTCCAAAATACATCTGATTTCATTTCCTTTAGACCAAATAGTAATTTTAAATTTTTTTTGGGAATAAATTTCCAACGGTAATCCAATAAAATTCTAAAGTTTAATTTGTCCAGATCTCACCGATTCTCTGTAACATTTTGGTTCACGAAAATTTTTTGAATAATTTATTAAGTCCACAATAGAATTGGTTACTTTTCCGCATGGCCAAATAGTAATTTTTTAAATCATTTTTGAAAAAATTTCCAATGGCAGTCCAATAACATTCCAAAATTTAAAATGTGCAGAAGTTACCGATAATCTCTAAATTATTGGTTTTTCAAAGTTTCATTAAAAATTTAAAAAGTCCACATTACAATTGGTTATCTTTCCATTAGGCCAAATGATAATTTAAAAAATCTTTTTTCTACAAAATTGTAATGGTAATCCAGTAAAATGGTAAAATTATTTTGTCGAGATCTTGCCAAATCTGTCTAAAATTTAGGTTTCAGGAAGATTAGATAGGAATTTGCTAAATCAAAAGGCAAACATTGTTTGAAAATCAATTGGGAATCATTACACAGTGTCCAGCCTTTTTCACATTTAAGATAAACTGTGTAATGTCCAGAAGTAACAGTAGGTCCATCATGGAAAATTATTGCAACAGTTACAAAAGTTTTTCCTGAAATTGATAATTGCTGTCCTGTAAACTTCTTTATTAAAGTATCCAATTTTGAACCATCAGCTCTACATCGTTGCATCATTAAAATTACATACTGTCCGTATTCCTTTAAAATTAATGTAGAAAACATGTCAGATTGACACTCACTACATTTCATGCTATGATTAGCATCTTTAACTAATTTTGCAAAAGTGACTGTTTTACTCTCTGGCAATGTCAAATAAATAAATCTTTCATTATCAACAATAGAGCCACATATATTATAACAATTATCACAACTATGTTCCCATTTATAAGAGAGACCAAAAAAAATGTCAATGGGAACTCCTTCTTCTTCCACTACCTGAAGAAAATACATCAAAAATTCATGTGCATCTTGCTGTTCATTTTGAGAAAACTGTGTTCGTCCTGAACATACATCTAAAAGTTTTCTAATTTCAGTAGCACTTTCTATTTGAGTTTTATCTTTACTCAGCTTTTGAAAAAGGAGACTCAGCTCTGAACAGAATCTTTTTCCCTGATTTACTATTATCTGCTCTTGCAAACTTTTCAGATAAAATGCAACATTCAGCACTACATTTGCGTAGCAGTTGACACCAGAGCTATTTTCAAAATGACATCCTACAACCTGTTCTTCATTTTCCTTTTTCTTTTTGCTTGCAATTACATCACTCCTCTTTTTTTTCCTCTTCTCTACATCTTCATTACAGATATTCTCATTTTTTCTTTTACGAGAAACTACACGTTTCTCCAACACAGGATACTGACCTAAATGAGGAGCATAGCTTCTTCTTAATCTATTATACTCCTTTACACAGTTTGTATCAGCACTAACTTTTGAGTCATCAAAGTCTATCATGAATAAACCTGATAATGTTTTCACTCGTGACAAAGCTACATATGCCATACCTTCTTTGAACACAGTTGAACCAATGTTCACAAATGCACAATCTACAGTCAATCCTTGAGACTTGTGAATAGTTACAGCATATGCTAGAGAAAACGGAAACTGCTTCCTACGTACATATAAGTCTTTCACAAGCATAAAACGTACTGTACAACGACAAATATCTTTAACTTCTTCTATCTGATCAAATTTTATTTTTAAACATTCAACTCCTTCTTTTTTCTGGTAATTAATAAAACCCACAACTCTTCCCATCGCTCCATTAACTAAACCTTTTTCAACATCCAAATTTCTCCTTAAAAATACTCTACAGTTCATGCAAACATATAGATTTTTTTCTAATCCAGCTGTTTTGGAGATGTTCTTCTCTAGTGAGTCCAATTTATTTTTCAGTTTGCCTGTTACTGTGACACTAATTCTTCCATCCTCAATTTTGTCCACTGCTTCCAATTTCCTGATCTCTTCCTTTTCCAATTTCAAAAGCTCCTCATTGAATATTGAGCATTCACGTAGAGTTGGCATTAAGCAGATGACACTTTTGTTTTCTGCAATCTTCTTGTATATCTTCTCTGCAACTATTTCTTCCTTTGGAAATAAATTATGTAGCAGCCGACTCTGTAATGTTTTTTTGCCAACTTCTGTGAGTAGTCCAATCCTGATATCTTTCAGAATACTTCCATATTCTTCATCGTTTGCTTGCCTCATATTAGTAGTAAGTTCCTTGTACTCAAAGAAGGACCAAATATTTGTATTTCCGATGCTTCCCAATGACTTCTTCGTGTCTTCATGTGTGACAGTATTAAACACTGGTTGTCCTTTAACTGGAGTAAGTTGCAAAAGATCTCCAAAAACTATGACGTGTTTTCCACCAAATAACATGTCATAGTCTGTCTTCAAAATTTGCTGCATTCTTAAATGCACAAAGGCAAGCATTAAGTTTGATACCATGCTCACCTCATCAATAATGAGAACTTGCATCTTCTTCAATACTCTTGAAACTTCCAAGGATGCTTCTCCAGTTAGCTTGTTGAATTGTATTTTGTTCTCATGCTCCACTGGTAACATTAGCAAACGATGTAAAGTGATTCCTTTTATGTTATATGCTGCTAACCCAGTTGGAGCAGTAACCACACAAGACAAAGTAGAATCCGTTTTTTGCTTTAGGTAGCTTCTGATGATTTTTATTAGGAAACTTTTTCCAGTTCCAGCTTGTCCGCTTACATACATCCTGATTGGATGAAATGATGTGCATGAGCACTCTTTTTTTTCATGTAGAAATCCGTGATCAATTTTGTTTTTGATCTCTTCATAAATTTGTTGCTGCTCTTGATTCAGTTGTCTTTCCAAATTTTCTAAGTCTATAAATTCTTCTTGAGCTTGATTCATAGCCGTTTCCACTTCATTCATGGCTATTGATGCTTCATTTTCAATGATTGGTTGTCCTAGGGGATCTTGACTGAGTGTTCCTGAACTTTGGCTGTCCTGAGAACTATCTCTAGCGATTTCTGCTGCAATTGTAGTTTCCTGATCAATTTCTTCATTTAACATTTGCAGATAAGTTGAGAATGTACTGCATTGTATGCTGTCTTTGCAAGCATTAAAAGAATCTTCATAGCTCTGGAATTCTCCCAGTAGTTCATCCTCTGTACGCCATGGTTTAAACAACTGTAAAAGAGCCAAGTAGTAAAATTCCTTCTTGTCAGTAGTGTCGCAACTCAGCTTCCGGTGATTTATCAAACTTCCTTTTGTTTGCTTCACCAAACATCCTTCCTCACCAACGACTTTATATTTTCCATTATTGATTTCTTCTGTGGCTTTCCGTGAATAAATGTAGTTCTGCAGCACTTCATAGAGACACATGTTCTCCAGATGTTGACTTCTCTTGGGATAATATGTGTCCAACATGTTTGTTTTCAAAATATCTGTACTTTCTGGGTCATTCTCGGCCAAATATTCAATTTCTCCTACAGATTTCAGTACCCGATTTCTCATTGCTGCAAGGCCTAAACTTGCCCAAATTATTCTTCTTGACTTCGAGTAGAGACTTGCAGAAGATAACCTATCTGAACATTCGTAGGATCCAATTTCTCGATGCGATAACATCTTCAAACTGAAACTGTACAGCTTCTTACTGACAGTCTTCTCGTGAGAAATCTCTTCCCACATTTCTTTCAATTCTGTTTTTTCTGATTTCGTAATGTAAGACGTTACATATCGAGCAACAGCAATGGAATTGTCAGCTACATACTGTATATCCATGTTAGCGTTCCACATGGATAAAATGACTGGGTTGTAGTCATTTATATTTTTTGATTCTTCTTTTCTTTTTAGGTTGTAGGTATTCTTAGGTGATTTTCTTGTGATAGTATGTCTCACAGCTGACATAAAACTGTTGACTCTTCCATTTGAAAGAACAGGTCTAGGAAATCCAAATCGACATTTAGTGTAGTATTTTTCTTTGCTCTTGTATTTCCGTCGACAGTATTTTCCACACCGATGACTTTGGAAACGTAAAACTTGCTCCTTTAACTTGTTCTCTTCTGTGCTTTTTGGTATAGCACATGTTGCATATTCTTCAATGTAAGATAACACTGCTTCATCAGCATCTGTTCCAAACTTTGGGGCATCCTTGATCCACAACAGCATATGAATATGAGGAGCACCTCTTGCCTGGTACTCTTTTCTCCAAAAGAAATCCACTACTTCTCCAAGGGGTGGATTTTTTTTATTGCAGATGAAGGACATCATAGCCTCAAATCTATGATTGAAATATCTGCAAACATTAACCGGATCCAATGAGCACAGTTCTCCTGCTGTCTTGTATTCGATGTTTTTAATGTTTGAATTGGCCTCTCGTAGAAAATCCAGTAAATCATCCCAAGCGTACTCGGCACAGCTTAGGGTAAGGAACCATGTTGGTGTTCCTAAATTCCGTAACATGCATTTTAGTTCACCATGGCGTCGGTACCAATATTCATTTGTCCCACGCTGACAAGCCATCAGATTGATCAGTTGTGTTTCCAAATGATCATCTCGGTGCTGCACTTTCTCCATAAAATCCTTAGCAGACACATTTTGTAAATGTACTCCACTTTTTAAAATGTGATTTACTGCATAAGACAGTGCAGACAAGTCGCTTTCAAATAAAAGATGGAACAAATAAGGAATACTTTGTCGAAATCTGGGATCTTCAGCATATAGTCTTGTAGTCCGATACTCAGAAGCTGGAATCTGTTCTGGACGTTCATCGTATCGTCCTCCTTTTCCTTTAGGAAACAGCTGGGGAAAACATCGAGCTTCCAAGCTCTCCTCCCATACACTCATGGGAGTTCCTTTTGCTTTCTTCATCTGAAAGAGATCAATATTGTCTCCCATAACTTCTTTCGAATGAAGAGGATGTATGCTAAAATGTTCATAAATTTCTTCTTCCTTTGACTTGTCCACTTTTTCAATTTGTCCAGTTGGTATTTCTGTGTCTTCTTGTAAATCTTCTTCTTCTTCTTCTATATAAATTGATTCATACCATTTGTTATTTTTTTTCAAATACAAATTTGCTCTTTGTACTTTCCGCACATCTACCAGCTCCTGCCAAATCTTCTTATTCTTTGTAGGTACACCATTAACCAGAATAATTAATGGTTCAGTTTCCAAAGTATCCGCATCAATAGTTTCCATATTTTTTTTCAAATCCAAGGGCAAATACACCACTCTACCTTTTAAACCTCTCAGTAAATCTGAAGGAGGTAATTTACCAGTTTTGGGCTCCATACGTACTATGGTCTGGAACGGATGAACACATTGAATGAGTATAGACTCATATGTATTTAATTCAGAAAGTTCAGCAGGAATAGCATCCAATTCTAAATTATTATGTACAGCTCTGGTCGGCATTCTATTTTCCTCTAACTTGTTGTAACAGTATTTACAAATACGCTGATCTTCACCCAATTCAAAACAATTTTCTAGAAATATATATGTGGCAAAATCCTTCCACTTATAATTATCTTCATTTTCACTCTTTCTGTAGAGATCAACATTCCTAGTTTGTTTTCTATAATGAGTTCTGCGGCAACAAATACAAGTAAAATTTGGTCTTTCATTAGAGACTATTGCAAATTTTGTTATGTGATCATTAAATGTGTTACTTACAGAGGGTTCTACATTCTCTTCCACTTCTTCCTCATTTACTGTGTCCTTCTCTGCACTGTTTTGTTCAGGACCAAAGTAACAAAACTGAATTTCATCAACAACCTTCTCTACATCTGATACTGTTCCTCGGAACAGAGCCCTATTCAATTCATTTAACTTTATTGCTGGACTTTTGGCAAAATACAACCGTCTCACAAACTTTCTCATTTCAGTATGATGAACAGCCAGCATCCTAAAATGATGGAAAACACTATTGCACACTTTTCTAGATAGACAAGCCAGAGAATGACCCTGCAAACCAGTATTCTCTCTCACTCTTTGACTTTGAAGCACCTTAATCTTCTGTTTTACACTTTTTTTACTATATTCTCTTAGAAACTCTCGAAATTTGTCAATAGATTCCTGACGCACAGTGCAAATACTACTACAATTCCAAGTGTACACTGGGGCTTTAGGACGTCTCCCCATTGCCTCATCTGCCATCACTTGTACCTCATCTCTTGGAACCATTATCTCCTTCTCCATTATGCAACCATTTGTTACTTCGTATGAACGACCTCTGGTGTCAACTGCATGCAGCAAACTATTACTTTGAAAATAGCTCTCTTCATTAAAAAAAGGTTCACTACTTGAACTATGCATCCACTTTCCTAAAAACACTTTACAAAAGTTTGTTCTGTTCACTACTCTTTTCCTTTTGCTATGTGATTTCAGTACATTAACCATTTTGTCTAATGTACGCATCCTATTCAAAATTAATATGAATAGTTTCCTTTTTAATTCTAATGCCTTTGCTGCAATGGCTTCAATTTCTTTTTTTCTCTTGTAATATTTTGCCTTTTGCTTATATTTCTTCACATCCTTTATCAAATTGGACATAACTCTTCTCTGAAACATTTTTCTACGTATCTCTTTAAACGCTGTTTTTCTGTTTATGTAAATCTTTTCAGTTGCAGAAGGTATATTTGCATTAACTAAATTCTCAATTTTTTCCTGTTCTGTTCGTTTCGTAACATTCTTTCCAGTACAGACATTTTGTACATTTTTCCTTGTTTTGAATATATTTTTAAGAAATTGTTTTTTCTGCTTACCAGAAGATTTTTTCTTTTTCCCAACATGAGCATCTTCTACTAACTTTGGTCCTCCAGTTGTCTTCAAATATAGTTTTTTTTTTTTAGCGTTTTTTGAACTCTGGATTTTGTAGGCATCTTAAATTTTGTTCACTGCTCTTCAGCAATACCTGAAAAAAACTAAAAAAAAATTCCTTTATTGTATTTAAATATATTACTACATTTCTTTTCACAATAGTCACAAAACGAAATTTCTATGCCAATTTGAATGCACACTAACTGCTCTTTTTTTTGGGCAAGTGAAAATCACTTTTACAAACTGTCACATTATGAAACCACTTTTCAGATTTTTTAAAAAGCCCATGTCCAGACTGCTACACTACAGCAAGGGCAACCAGCCTTAGTGATGCTGAATGTATTTGCATTACAGACTGAAACCTGAAAACCCCACTCGCTTGTAAATACTGTGCATGATTATACATGGCAAGCACATGGGTGTGTGCTAAGAGTCTGCTTCTTCCCCCAAAAATTCACTCCCCCTTTCCATCTAATGCAACTGTGAAATCACCAGAGCAATACGCAATAAATCTCTGCCTATAATTCCTCTCTGCACACAGAGTCATGTTTTCACATTAGTCCCAAAACGAAATTTCTTTGCCAATTTGAAAGCACACTTACTGCTCTTTTTTTTTCGGGGCAAGTGAAAATCACTTTTACAGACTGACACATTATGAAACCACTTTTTTTGATTTATTTAAATGCACATGTCCAAACTGTTTTTTCAGACCACCACCATGTGTATTCTCGGTGACTGCCTACACTCCAGCAAGGGCAACCAGCCTTAGTGATGCTGAATGTATTTGCATTACAGACTGTAACCTGAAAACCCCACTCGCTTGTAAATACTGTGCATGATTATACATGGCAAGCACATGGGTGTGTGCTAAGAGTCTGCTTCTTCCCCCAAAAATTCGCTCCCCCTTTCCATCTAATGCAACTGTGAAATCACCAGAGCAATACACAATAAATCTCTGCCTATAATTCCTCTCTGCACACAGAGTCATGTTTTCACATTAGTCCCAAAACGAAATTTCTTTGCCAATTTGAAAGCACACTTACTGCTCTTTTTTTTTTCGGGGCAAGTGAAAATCACTTTTACAGACTGACACATTATGAAACCACTTTTTTTGATTTATTTAAATGCACATGTCCAAACTGTTTTTTCAGACCACCACCATGTGTATTCTCGGTGACTGCCTACACTCCAGCAAGGGCAACCAGCCTTAGTGATGCTGAATGTATTTGCATTACAGACTGAAACCTGAAAACCCCACTCGCTTGTAAATACTGTGCATGATTATACATGGCAAGCACATGGGTGTGTGCTAAGAGTCTGCCTCTTCCCCCAAAAATTCGCTCCCCCTTTCCATCTAATGCAACTGTGAAATCACCAGAGCAATACGCAATAAATCTCTGCGCACATGGGTGTGTGCTAAGAGTCTGCTTCTTCCCCCAAAAATTCGCTCCCCCTTTCCATCTAATGCAACTGTGAAATCACCAGAGCAATACGCAATAAATCTCTGTTTTTTCAGACCACCACCATGTGTATTCTCGGTGACTGCCTACACTCCAGCAAGGGCAACCAGCCTTAGTGATGCTGAATGTATTTGCATTACAGACTGAAACCTGAAAACCCCACTCGCTTGTAAATACTGTGCATGATTATACATGGCAAGCACATGGGTGTGTGCTAAGAGTCTGCCTCTTCCCCCAAAAATTCGCTCCCCCTTTCCATCTAATGCAACTGTGAAATCACCAGAGCAATACGCAATAAATCTCTGCCTATAATTCCTCTCTGCACACAGTCATGTTTTCACATTAGTCCCAAAACGAAATTTCTTTGCCAATTTGAAAGCACACTTACTGCTCTTTTTTTTTTCGGGGCAAGTGAAAATCACTTTTACAGACTGACACATTATGAAACCACTTTTTTTGATTTATTTAAATGCACATGTCCAAACTGTTTTTTCAGACCACCACCATGTGTATTCTCGGTGACTGCCTACACTCCAGCAAGGGCAACCAGCCTTAGTGATGCTGAATGTATTTGCATTACAGACTGAAACCTGAAAACCCCACTCGCTTTTAAATACTGTGCATGATTATACATGGCAAGCACATGGGTGTGTGCTAAGAGTCTGCCTCTTCCCCCAAAAATTCGCTCCCCCTTTCCATCTAATGCAACTGTGAAATCACCAGAGCAATACGCAATAAATCTCTGCCTATAATTCCTCTCTGCACACAGAGTCATGTTTTCACATTAGTCCCAAAACGACATTTCTTTGCCAATTTGAAAGCACACTTACTGCTCTTTTTTTTTTCGGGGCAAGTGAAAATCACTTTTACAGACTGACACATTATGAAACCACTTTTTTTGATTTATTTAAATGCACATGTCCAAACTGTTTTTTCAGACCACCACCATGTGTATTCTCGGTGACTGCCTACACTCCAGCAAGGGCAACCAGCCTTAGTGATGCTGAATGTATTTGCATTACTGAGTCCAACCTCAAACCCTTAAACTATTCTTTTTTTTTCCAGTACACCTTAATTTATTGTGAAAACATACTCCATATTATTTTACATGTTCCTCACATTTAAATTTCTCCCAAAATAGAAAATGATAAACGCAACTACAACAAAAACAATTTCCATTTCTATTATTCATTTCTTAAGTTACCACATACATCCCCTCTCAAACTGTAAACTCACCTTTAAAATTAGTTAGTTGTGAAAGAAATGTGACACTCAAACAGCAGATTATCAGAGCCAGGATCTCTGTTGTGTTCACCTCTCTCCTCTCAGCAGAACCAGATAATGGCAAACTTTCCCTCTATTTTTCCACACATATACATGTAAGTTTCAAATCTCAGTGCTTCCCCCTTTTTTTCAAATGTAATCACACATTTCTATTGGTTGAAAACCAACCCTTTTCCAAAAGTACCCTTCCCCCAACTTGGCTTCTGCCTAGTACCCTTCCCCCAACTTGACTTCTGCCTGCTACCATAGCAACAGCTCATGGAACACTGCTGTGTTGAGTTAGGTCAGAAGTTCACCAAACAATGTTTCAATTCCACAGAGCAAGAGTGCTTGACTTTTCAAACCTAACAGCAAATCCATAGTACTGTTCTTTGGTTACACATTTTTTTGTACCAATACAAAACATGCTTCTATTAATTTACACATACAGCCTAGTTTTTATTCTAGAATGGTATGAAACAGCCAATCAGTTCTTTTTGTTTTGAAAAAAATATGTATGCCTCCATTTCCAAACTGTCTTTCTTTTCATATTGCCATTCTACTGAAAGACACCTCCTGAGTGCATCCAGATCTCCTTTGAAGATGTTCACAGTGTGGATTGTAGGGCACAGCTATGGTGCCGATCACGATCCGGTAAAAACCGGGTACGAACCGTCGGACGGAGCATATTCTCCGTCCGACGCGTACCCGGTCGTCAATTTCTACAAACAAGGAATTACGAATCGCACGGGTACACCATGACCGTACGATTCGTAAAAAAGTCCGACCGAACAAAAAAACACCTACCAATGCGATCCGGGAAAGTGCCGACCTGACGTCGGGACGCTCGCAGCCAGCCATTCACTACCCAGGAATCACGATTCGCACCGACGTCACCCCGCACGGTGAATATTTTGCGGCAGCCAAAAACTGCCGGGAAATCAGGACGACGCGAACAAGGACCACCAGTACGCGACGGACAGACGACGACGCGAACAAGGAGGACCAGTACGTGACGGACACACAGGACGACGCCACCAAGGAGGACCCGTACGTGACAGGACGACGCGATTGGAGTACCAGTACGCGACGGACAGACATGGACCCGAACCTACGAGTCATCCCTGCCCTCATAGCAGTCCACCTGCTCTACAGGCACCGACGCAGACGCCGCAGAAGGTCAGAATAACTAAGGGAGGGGGGAAAGTGGGGTGGGGTGGGGGTGGCACGACCAGGGCAGACCACAAAACAACCACATAAGTCACACATGGCCTGGACATACCTGACTCCCATGCCCTGGTCACCACGAGGGGGTGGGGGTGTGTCCTGATAAGCCAGCGACCGCCACAACGGAAGTCCGTCACCACGCGAACCGGCAACACAACCAGACAGGTACGTCCCGTACCCACGCCTCAAGAGCGTGGGTACGAGTCGTACCACGCCCACACACACGTCACCCCAACAATGGCGGGACGGATCGTACCCACGTGGCAAAGGCCTGGGTACGGCCCGCACAAGCATCACATAGCGTGGGGACGGATATGTACGGACCCTACCCCCACCCGCGTATGCATGGAGCGTACCCCCACCCCAACAGTGTAAGTACGACTCGAACCCTCACCCGCGGACGTACGGACCGTACCCCCCATGCCAACAGTGGAAGTACGACCCGTACCCCCACCCGCGTATGCATGGAGCGTACCCCCCATGCCAACAGTGTAAGTACGACCCGTACCCCACCCGCGTATGCATGGAGCGTACCCCCCATGCCAACAGTGTAAGTACGACCCGTACCCCCACCCGCGGATGCATGGAGCGTACCCCCCATGCCAACAGTGTAAGTACGACCCGTACCCCCACCCGCGTATGCATGGAGCGTACCCCCCACCCCAACAGTGTAAGTACGACTCGAACCCTCACCCGCGGACGTACGGACCGTACCCCCACCCCCACCAGTGTAAGTACGACCCGTACCCCCACCCGCGTATGCATGGAGCGTACCCCCCATGCCAACAGTGTAAGTACGACCCGTACCCTCACCCGCGTATGCATGGAGCGTAACCCCCATGCCAACAGTGTAAGTACGACCCGTACCCCCACCCGCGTATGCATGGAGCGTGCCCCCCACCCCAACAGTGTAAGTACGACTCGAACCCTCACCCGCGGACGTACGGACCATACCCCCACCCCCACCAGTGTAAGTACGACCCGTACCCCCACCCGCGTATGCAAGGAGCGTACTCCCCACCCCAACAGTGTAAGTACGACTCGAACCCTCACCCGCGGACGTACGGACCGTACCCCCACCCCCACCAGTGTAAGTACGACCCGTACCCCCACCCGCGTATGCATGGAGCGTACCCCCCATGCCAACAGTGTAAGTACGACACGAACCCTCACCCGCGTATGCATGAAGCGTACCCCCCCACCCCAACAGTGTAAGTACGACCCGTACCCCCAACCGCGTATGCATGGAGCGTACCCCCCACCCCAACAGTGTAAGTACGACCCGTACCCTCACCTCGAATGCATGGAGCGCACCCACACCGTGTATGTCCCAAGCGTACATATCCAGAAATTGGAGGTGTGTGTGCAGAGTCCTCCCAGCAGTGCCCAGAGACAGGAGGGTGTGTGCAGAGTCCTCCCAGCAGTGCCCTGAGACAGGAGGGGTGGGTGCAGAGTCCTCCCAGCAGTGTCCAGACCCAGGAGGGGTGTGTGCAGAGTCCCCCCAGCAGTGTCCAGACCCAGGAGGGGTGTGTGCAGAGTCCTCCCAGCAGTGCCCAGAGACAGGAGGTGTGTGTGCAGAGCCCTCCCAGCAGTGCCCTGAGACAGGAGGGGTGGGTGTGGAGTCCTCCCAGCAGTGCCCTGAGACAGGAGGGGTGGGTGTGGAGTCCTCCCAGCAGTGCCCTGAGACAGGAGGGGTGGGTGTGGAGTCCTCCCAGCAGTGCCCTGAGACAGGAGGGGTGGGTGCAGAGTCCTCCCAGCAGTGCCCTGAGACAGGAGGGGTGGGTGTGGAGTCCTCCCAGCAGTGCCCTGAGACAGGAGGGGTGGGTGCCCATCACTCCCAGCAGTGCCCTGATACAGGAGGGGTGTAACACATGTGTGTGAGGCCAGAATTATCCACATGCATACTGGCTACAAGGGAACATGTCCCCATGAACTCATGTCAACAGACTCCACACACAAGTACAGTGATCACCAAGGATGCCACGATTGTCGCAGGTGGAGACATGGCCCTGCATGCATGGCCAAAGTAGAAGGGCTCCGTCACACACACAGCTCATGTAGACACAGCTCTGCGCTAAACATTGGGAACACCCTGCAGGGAAGAAAGCTGGGTACACAGAGGAAGGAATACACCCTGGGACAAGTGCACCATGCAGTAACTGCTTACATGAACAAAGAAAGTTAGCCAACACCTTGTGATGGCACACAGATCACAGGGTCCCACCAATGAGCAGTACACTACTACACATCCCACACACCCAAACCCTTACACACCACCCAAAACCATGTAGCAGCCCCACCAACACCAATACCAGCATAGCAGTAGTGTGATAATGAAAACAAAATTAAGCTTTATTCAGCATGAGCACAATGTCCGTGGATCGCAGGCAGTTCAATCTTCACAAAGCCCATAGGGCAGTCAATGATTCTCAGCTGGATGGGGGACACAGTGGGATGCGTGTCCCCTACATTGCCTGCACAGTCAAATGGCATCGTCTTCCACACTGGTGAGGGCATCAGGGGGGGGAGAAGCAACAGGCACCGCAGGGACATCAGGGCAAAGGGGCGGCGTTGTGGGTGCAGGGATGGAGGACTCCACCACAGGGGGTGGGTCAGTGCCAAAGGCGGAGGCCAGGATGGCACTACACACCTTTGCAAGGTCCTCCAGGGAGTCCCCTGCACCCGAAGGGACCTCAGGCCCCAAGGAGGGGGGGGGGGTCAGAGGGATGGGTCGCAGCGCCACCGGGGGAGGGTGGAGACAGGGGGGAAGACTCAACCACCCTGACCGGGGACCTCCTTGACCGCTTGCGTGGTGGTGTAACTGTGGGGCTCAGGGACAGAGCGGCCATGAAGGTGTCCTTGGGGGAGATGTGGCCAGGAGAGCTGAGGGGAGGGGATTTGGAGGGAGTGGACTGGGTGGAATGCGGACTCCCACTATGGCTGCGTGTCACACGTTTGCCCCCCGACCCAGTGGGTGTGCCTACCTCACCCTGTGTGTGCGTGTCAGGAGGAGTGCGGTGGACCTTCCCTGCTGGTGTGGTGCCCGTGTCCGTTGATGTGGGTGCATGCCGACGTCTGGGTGTACGTGTTGTGGAAATATGGATTTTTCTGGTCAGTTATGTCCCCTATCTTGGACCCCAACGGTTCTATGTGCATGTTACAAGTACATGTATGTTCCCTCCAGTTCCAGTTATGAAGACGCAAATACATGTGCGTCCACCGTTAACATGTCCTCTGTTGATCCGCCATGAATGGGCCGGATATTCCATTCCTAAGTACGAAAGGCCACCGCCTTTATATGGTTCACTTATGCCATTTTACAGTCCAGGCAAGTAGGCCCTGATTCTGTCATCAAGCTTTTCTTGCTTTCTGTCTCTGAAGCTCCAGTCCGAGCCTGCATCTGTGACCATGAACTTTGTCTCATCCTCTGCGCGGCTCACGATGCCCGACATCAGCTTGCTGCCTGCCAAGAACTGTATTTCACCTTCGGAAATTATCTGCTCCGCTCCCTGTCCAATGCATTCCTGTCTAGTAGTTTAAGTAAACATTCTGCCAGCTACCGAGCAAAGGCCCGGCTTCTCTGTCCTCATGCAAGTAATTCATAGCCCTGTTACCATGGAATATTCCTACCCCCTCGCATTTAGTGTAGACACTTAGACGCTTGTACACGCACTCACAGTCTGTATAGAATAGATTTTGTTCGAGAGACCTTTCTTTTTGGATAACACAGTTCTTTAAACATAGGATATTAGATATGATTTGGGATTAGGTTGACATAACCCCAGACTTTTGTCTCCACATGTAGAGCTAAATGTCAAGTCCCTTTCTCCCTCTAGTTGCACGTCTATCACACGTCATGCGACTGCGCACGCATCTCTGCCAAATATTTCTGCTGACATTGCAGGATTCTCCAGGTATCCACCCACACATGACAAATTACCCATTATCATCAAGTGGACGCCCACATGGACGCCCACCTTCACGCCTACTTACACGCCCACATGCTCTTATCTCATTCTCTCTTGCTCTTTTGCTTACGTACAATTGAGAAATGTATATATACTGTACTCTGTGAATAATGTTTTGAGAATATTGAGAATACTTTTGAGCCCCTTTCCAGATCCAATTTTGGTGATGGAAATATTCTCCCTTTGACTCGAGTTATTGGAATAAATCCCTTTATGAACCTGATACCACAGACTCAGCCTCTTGCTTTATGCATGATCTTATTGATATTATGAAATTATGAGAGCGTGATATTTTATTTACCACAGAATGGCGCCCGAACAGTTTAATCTATTTCCCCACACGCCAGAGATGAAGGTGCAGTTTTGCTCCCTTCCTCAGCCGTGATGGACTTCAAGCGCGCATGTCGCGGGTCTTCCCGCCAACTCCCTCAGGCCAACGAAGGGGACAGACTGCGACCAGGCATCCATACGAGGCGGTGAGGAACGCAGATTGTCCTACCCAGAGCCCACCTGCGAGAGAGCTGTGTCCGAGGTATACAGAGGCCCACCAGATTCCGAAGTTCCGAAGTATCCAGGTCACGAGTCGAGTCCAGTCCAGTCCAGTCCGGTCCAGTCCAGTCCAGTTCAGTTCCGAGGCCTTCCGTTCCGAGCTACCCGGTGAGTACCATTGCCGGGGAGGCGTTCTGACGTGCACATAGGTTGTGCCGGTCAAGACGGGTTTGGGTACACAAATCCGGTCTGCACTGTTTTAGCAGTGTATCTGTACTGTTTAGCAGTATATCTAGTATATCAAGTATATAAATTCAGAATAATTCAGTTAATGCCGAGTATTATGTTTAGTGACTAGTTTCCTAGATCATCATCATCATTGTTGCTCATTAAATGTTAAATGTTAAATGTGTTAATACGTCCTGCATATTGTGGTATGAATGACTGTTCATTATTGTGTTTTATTGTATTAAGTTTGTTCAAAACCAAGTATCAGATCAGTTCTCAATATGCCGCTCTTTTCGAAACTAAGACAGATCACAACTAGAAAAGGGGTACTCGAAGAAGCTGTTCCCATTCCACCTAGGGACACTCCAGGGTACTTTATGTATCATAAGCATGGCCTAGACGCCATATTATTTCTTGATTTATGGGTAGACTACACCAAGGAATTATCAGAAAGTCACAGGTGGCCCGCAGCTGGGACCTGGGATGCAGATTGCATCGTGAAAGTAGAGGAAGAATTATGGAAAAGGAAAGCTAGACAATAACAGAAAGACGCCATTGATTTATGGCGAAAAGAATCGTATAGACGTACGGAAAAAGCACGTAGACAGGAAGAGAAGAGTAAGGAGAATTCAAATAAAGTTCGAGAAAATATGTTAGTTGAGGAAGGTATCCGAGTAAAAGCAGAACAAGTAGATGGACAACGAAACACTCTTATGAAAAAGTAATTTTTGAAAAGTTTAGCTTGAAAAAAAAAAAAAAAAAAAAAAAAAAAAGAATTGTGGGTATTTCGAATTTGCAAATTGTTCAAGAATACAGGTTTGTGTTCTTGGTGGTCCAGTGAGCCAATGTGCTGGGTCAAGTCGGTGAGATTATGACCCCCTGAGTGCAAATTGTATGTAAAAATAATTTTTCAATTGGGCGAATTATTGCAGTTTTTATGGAATTGAGTAGTCTTTTTGTCTTTGACAGCTTCAGAGTGAGGAGAAGGTGGGGGCTGTGTAGAGCAGTATGTGATACAGAAATCGGAGACAGATTCTGACCTTGTAGCCAGTGTAGGTGGGGGCCGGTGAGAGGAGCAGAACAGAGGCACTGCTTAGAAAGCTTCTCTGACATCGCATCTGTGTAATGCCTGCAGCCGGAACAACGAAAAAAAGTTGGCTGGCAGCCCAGGCTCAGGCCGCGCTGAGGGGCTATTTTTAGCTTCTCTGATAAGACAGGGCAGCTGAGAAATGTAAGTCGAGAAAGATTCCCTTGGTCTATTCTGTGCTAAACGAGTGCCCCGAGGAAATGTCTATGGAGAAGATTTGTTTTATTTTTTAGAAAATGCTAGATTGCTTCTGGCCAGAAAGTAAAATGTTGCTCTTGCTTGGAATTTTAAGGGCTATGTGCCTATATAAAAACGATTTTCAAATTCAGACATTTTTGAATTGTGGCCACAAGCTGCCACCAGTTGCATTGGATAAATGATCCAGTGGTTAAAAGTCTGTAAGGAGAGATGAGAGGTGCGTCTTCGTCTGGGACATTAGGGTACATTGTGTTGACGAAGATGCATAGCTCATTTTTATAAAAGAAAACAAACAGGTTCGTGTGTTCTTCGTTTTTGATTATTATTGCTGATTCTGTTTTTATAAAAGAAAACAAACAGGTTCGTGTGTTCTTCGTTTTTGATTATTATTGCTGATTCTGTGTGTCAGACTTGACACGGTGATTTCAGATGGGGGTGTATAGGGCAGGTAAATGAATTATTGATTATAAGCCTGACAAATTAAGCAGGCCAGAATGTTCGCCTCTGAGCTGTAGGTACTGTAATTGCGCATCGCTGCTCATTTATATATGTTAGTGCAATTGTCTATGCTTTCTGTGCTTGGTATACTGATGGCTTGGCATATGTATTTTATATATGTTTTGTTTTTGTGTTGTATTGACCAGTCTGTTTAGCGTTTTAATACCAAGTTCTCCTGTGCAAGTACAGAGATAGTCGTGACGACGGCGATCTTTGCACAGCGCTTGGCTGGAACTTGTTCACAATTACTAAATTTCACAGACGTGATATTACCTTTATCATGCTGTCAAAATAGCAGACAACACGTTATCAGTGTATGTCTAATTGGTGTTGGAGATGAATGAAATAAAAGGAAAAATTATGCAAGACTAAAATATTTTTCACATGACTGCCTTTCTCTTATAGACAGGCAGCCTCGGTCATATGTTTCCAGATTGGACATTAAGGAACACTTATGATCTGTGCACTCGCATCTTAACTCTTGAAAGGCCTGTTCTAAATAAGGACTGCCACCACAGAGTGACAAATGAGGCTCGGTATTTAGGGTAATGAGAAAATATCTGACAGGATTTCCTTTTTAAAGTTTGCTTTAGTAAGCTCATTCTTGTAAGTGGTGGCCCCAAAAGTTGACTTGTTTTTAAATTAGGCTATTTATTGTATAGGTGGAAATTATTGCAAAATGACTGATTTCTTTAGCAGATAAATTATTAATTATCAACATTAACAACTGTTCTTAAACTTGGTTTTCCGAATATTTAGGTAATTTAGCATTCCTATTAGGGCCTACTAGCATTAATATTGACTTCAGGTTGGTGTAGGTTCATGTAATAGGGACATTTGCATATGAGATGTCATTTGGCTAGCTTATGAGCTAACACATTGAGGTTTGTACATTAATTTGAAGGATTTCTCGCCGTTTCAAATACGCTGTGTATCTCCTATAATTTTGCTTACGCCCAGTAGCTACACACAGGGATTAATAGTGTTGACAAGACACAGGGTTTGATAGTGTTTGACAGCAGTGAAATCTGTTTCAGATTTCCTCCTGTCAAAAAGGGGGGGAAGGAGGAGAATATTGGCTTTCTGCTGGCCCCTGAGGAGGTTCGCTTCCCGCTAGCCCCTTAAGAAATTAAGCCCCTTAGAAATTAGCCCCCTTAGAAATTAAGTCGAGGAAATAGGTATGGTGCTTTCCCCTTTTTCTCATGTTTTATTGTGATCTTTCAGGGGAATTAGTTGTGGGCACCGGAACGTATTCAATTGATTTCTGGTTTTTCCCAGCCCTAGACACAAAAAGACTAAAGTCCTCAAGAACACACTGTGGCATTTGAAGAATTAAAGAGAGCTTTATGTCAAGCACCAGTTTTAGCAAACCCTGATTACAACAAATCGTTTATGCTTTTTGTGACAGAGCGGGATGGAACAGCACTATCTGTCCTAACACAAGATCATGCAGGAAAACACGAGCCCTGTGCTTATTTTTCTAGTACATTAGACCCAGTAGCACAGGCTTTGCCTGCGTGCCTAAAATCAGTTGCAGCAACGGCCTTAGCCATAAGACAAAGTGACTCGATAGTGCTGGGCCACCCTCTGACAGTACAAGTACCACACGCAGTAGAGGTTCTCTTGAACCGGACACAAACACAACACCTGACTGTAGCTAGACTGACAGGCTATGAGCCAACGTTATTTCAACCACACATAGAGATCAGACGATGCAACATACTGAATCCTGCTACCCTTTTGCCCTCCAGTACAGAAAGCGTTTCACCACACGACTGTGTTGAAGTAATACATACCGTGACTAAACCAAGACAAGACTTGACAGACGTTGCACTCCCAGACCCCGACCTAACACTATAAGTTGACGGCTCATGCATGAGGACAGGGGCGGGAGAATTAGTGGCAGCATATGCAGTGACTACTGATACTGTAATAATAGAGACTAAAAGAATAGACATATTGTCAGCACAAGCAGCAGAGCTCATCGCCCTGACACAAGCGTGCATAAGAGCTAAGCACCTGAGAGTAAACATTTACACCGATTCTCTGGCGAGAAAGAGGTTTCTTGACCTCTCATGGGGTCAAGATACAGCATGGCCCCATATTCAAGCCCTACTGGAAGCAATACATTTACCAACAGCCATAGCTATCCTAAAATGTAAAGCACATACTAGAGCCACAGATACCATTTCCCAAGGCAATGATCTGGCAGACCGAACAGCTAAACAGACAGCTCAGACCCCACTAGACATGACAAAGTTACAGGTTCAATAAGTGTCCAAAGCCATGACAGTTAGGGATCCTTCCAAGGATGTACAAGACATACAGACACATGCTACGATGGACGAATTAAAGAAATGGTCGGAACAAGGAGGGGTACTGACTGATCAGGGTTTCTTCCTGATTCAATGGTACAAGTGATTATAAATACCGCACATAGTCCTGCACACTTAGGAGAGAAAGCAATGATAGATAGCTTACAGAATATATGGTTCAACAAGCACCTGCGTGCAGCAGCGAAACAAAAGGTCAGAACATGTATGATCTGTTGCCAATTCAATCCAGGTAAAGGCATTCCGATGGAACAAGGTGGATTCCATCCACCTGACCACCCTTTTGAAGTGCTCCAAATGGATTATATCCAAATAAACAGATGTAGAGGTTACAAATATGTCCTGGTACTAATGAAGCAGGTGTCCCTTCTGTTAGGGTATACCTGGAAATTCCATTGTGTGCGACATCCTGAAGCAGCAGGCCTTGTAGAAAGACATAAACAGACATTAAAAATTTGCGCAGACAAAGGTGTAGATTGGATGGTAGCCCTGCCGGTTGCCCTCTTTTTCATGCGAATGGTAGCTCATTCTAGAACAGGCTTATCTCCCTATGAAGTGGTCTTTGGTAGACCACCAAATATGTGGGGCACTCCAATGCCTAAAAGATAATAACATGCTGACAGATTACCTGGCTTCCTTGATGTCTGCACTACTCTCTTGTTGTTCGCAGGTTGCTGCCGCCTTCCCTGACAACGCCCAGGTCAAAGAATACTCCATCGCTCCTGGATGGAAGGCGCCAAAGTCAGTGCTCTGGACCACGGGGACGGCCGTTAAAGTCAAAGTGCACCTTCACCACTCTTTTACAAAGGAAAAAGACTTTAAACTTGGATTTTGGATTTTGAACACCATTTTCTAGAGGAGACTCCCCAGAAGTTTCCACAAAGCTAAACTTTGATCTAAGAAGTCAGAACCCGTTTGATCAATTAAGTCCACTAGGTGGTGAAGCGGTTGAACATGTATTCTGGCTTGCATAAGATCTTGGACAATAACATTGATATAAAAAAAAAAAGAGAGCAAGATGTGCATCACGATAATATGTATCAGCTTAATACTACATGCTATTTTTCCTCCTATTGCCTCACTCTTATACTCCTCCACTAATGATACCATAAAGCACACATTTAGTGATCTGCCATCCTATGAGCTATCATATCGACTTGCCTTACGCAACAATACCTTTATTCAGATGCTGCACCATTCACATCAGACTAGCAATGCTACAGACTGCTGGGTCTGTGGCCGACTCCCCCCCTATCAGAACTATAAGGGAGTTTTGCCCCTCTTTCTCTATCCGTTCACACACAATGGCTCCTGTGGAGCATGGTTTAGTTTGATTAATTCCCTAGATTCGAATTCCGCAGTTTATCAAGACAACTGGGTATGGGGAAACCTGAACTTAGTTTTGCTTAAAGTCTGCTACCCTAACAAGGAGGGACTTCCCAAAAGAACAGGAACTGATCTAAGAAATGAAGTATATGGATTAGGTAATTTTACACTTAACCTCATGATCCTGAACGTTGAATCTGAAGCTACACCAATCTTGCCCGCCATGTCCATATTCCCAGTAAAAGGGGAATTATGTATAAGAAAGAATGGCTCCATACACATGGGCCATAGTAAATGCACCACTGTAATAAAATTCAGTGATCAAGGCAAGTCTACATTTAGAGCTTCTCGTCATTCCTACTTTATATGTGGCCAGACCGCATATATACGCCTACCTCTAGATTGGGATGGTACCTGTTACATAGCATTCCTCCTACCACCTGTTTTCCTAGCTCCTCCTGATTATCATAGAAATACTCATTTAGTACACAATAGACAGCAGAGAGATCTCCCAATTGTCGATTACACTGAAACAGCATGGGAAAAATACACAGATTTCAATAAAGGTTTCTTTCCCTATATAGGTACAGTTACCAATAGTAAGCTGATACGTAGATTAACCAGAACCCTTGAAGCAGTAGTGAACGAAACTATTTCCGCCTTAGGCAATTTAACAGAAGAGCAGTCTGCTATGCGGATTGTTGTGCTTCAAAATAGTCTTGTCCTTGACGTTATCCTGGCCGATAGGGGCGGAGCTTGTAGGGTCATCAAATCAAGCTGTTGCATTTTTCATACCAGAAAATTCGCCATTTGTATATAAAGCCATAACTCGCCTTCATAAGATTGTAAGCCAGATACACCAGAATCCAGGCACCTGGACTTGGTCCGGTTGGTTTTGGAGTGTATTATCTACCTTTGGATGGAGGGTCCTATCCTTCCTAGGTATTGGCCTTCTCATACTATTCAGTTGCTGCTTATGCCTGCAATGTGGACCAGCGATTTGTGGTCTGTGTGCCACATCGTGCATTCCACATCAAGATTTTCATTCAAGATCCCGGAAGAAGAAAGAAGAACAAATGATGCTATATGAACAGATCAATGGATTAATGAAGATTGATATCTCTTGACGGGCAAGTAGGGGACAAGGAGGGAATGTGGAAATATGGATTTTTCTGGTCAGTTATGTCCCCTATCTTGGACCCCAACGGTTCTATGTGCATGTTACAAGTACATGTATGTTCCCTCCAGTTCCAGTTATGAAGACGCAAATACATGTGCGTCCACCGTTAACATGTCCTCTGTTGATCCGCCATGAATGGGCCGGATATTCCATTCCTAAGTACGAAAGGCCACCGCCTTTATATGGTTCACTTATGCCATTTTACAGTCCAGGCAAGTAGGCCCTGATTCTGTCATCAAGCTTTTCTTGCTTTCTGTCTCTGAAGCTCCAGTCCGAGCCTGCATCTGTGACCATGAACTTTGTCTCATCCTCTGCGCGGCTCACGATGCCCGACATCAGCTTGCTGCCTGCCAAGAACTGTATTTCACCTTCGGAAATTATCTGCTCCGCTCCCTGTCCAATGCATTCCTGTCTAGTAGTTTAAGGAAACATTCTGCCAGCTACCGAGCAAAGGCCCGGCTTCTCTGTCCTCATGCAAGTAATTCATAGCCCTGTTACCATGGAATATTCCTACCCCCTCGCATTTAGTGTAGACACTTAGACGCTTGTACACGCACTCACAGTCAGTATAGAATAGATTTTGTTCGAGAGACCTTTCTTTTTGGATAACACAGTTCTTTAAACATAGGATATTAGATATGATTTGGGATGAGGTTGACATAACCCCAGACTTTTGTCTCCACATGTAGAGCTAAATGTCAAGTCCCTTTCTCCCTCTAGTTGCACGTCTATCACACGTCATGCGACTGCGCACGCATCTCTGCCAAATATTTCTGCTGACATTGCAGGATTCTCCAGGTATCCACCCACACATGACAAATTACCCATTATCATCAAGTGGACGCCCACATGGACGCCTACCTTCACGCCTACTTACACGCCCACATGCTCTTATCTCATTCTCTCTTGCTCTTTTGCTTACGTACAATTGAGAAATGTATATATACTGTACTCTGTGAATAATGTTTTGAGAATATTGAGAATACTTTTGAGCCCCTTTCCAGATCCAATTTTGGTGATGGAAATATTCTCCCTTTGACTCGAGTTATTGGAATAAATCCCTTTATGAACCTGATACCACAGACTCAGCCTCTTGCTTTATGCATGATCTTATTGATATTATGAAATTATGAGAGCGTGATATTTTATTTACCACAGTGTGACAGGCATGGGAGCGGGAAGTGTGGATGGGGCAGGGGTAGGTGGGGGGAGGTCGCGCTGCAGGAGACCCACTGCTGCAGTCAGTGTGGAGTCGATGGACCTCAGCAAGTTGCGTTGGTCAGCCTGCGATGAATGAATGCCCTCCAAGAAAGCCTCGATGTTGGTGAGGGTTTTGCCGTGGGCATGGAGGACATTAAGGATCGCAGCCTGACCAACCTGCAGTTGCCGCTGGATGTCCACAGACTCTGCATTGGCGGCAGCAGTGGAGACAGGGGCAGGGGGTGCGGTGCCTGGCAGGAAGGAGACATGCTGTGACCGGGCACGCTGGGAAGGGACACGAGCAAGTGGGAGGCGGCTGGTGGAAACTGAGGGGGCGGTGCGAGGTGTTGTTCCGCTGTCAGCTGCTGGTGCAGCCTCCGCCCACTCGGAGACATCATCCCCGGACCTGTCAGCTTCGTAGTCTGATGTGCCAGTCGACAGGTCCTCGGCCACACTCTCCTCCGCCTCTGTACCACTCGATGTGCCAGACCCGATGTCACGGCTGGCACTGGTGCTCGGTCCCTCCGCCTGGTCTGTGTCCATGTCTCCCTCTGTGTCCCCCGACGATGCTGTGGGCAGGGTGGAGAGACAGAAATAATCAGACATCTGTACACATCTGTCACATGAGTCCAATCCACATAGGTAACATTGCATGGCCTGAAAAGGAAGATCCCTAACATCTACTGAACAGGGTACCGATGTAGGGCATGAAACACACAGTTGGTTGAGCCACCATGCCACTGAAATACCATGGAGAGCATGAGACAATAGCTAAACACAGGAAAAGGAGTCTGACATAGCACCCAGGCCCTGGGGACAATCCAGCACTGCATCTGCACCACACAGCGTTGGCGAAAATACCGATGACCAGGGACCATATCCATGAACTTGAGACACATGCTGCATAGGTAATGCTGAAAACATGCACAACATGACTCTGTCACTGCACATTGCGTGTGTGTCCAGACACATCACACACTGCCCAGACCCAGCAAGTGGTAATCAGGATTTAACACATAGGCATTGCCCGCCCCAACAAGACCCTACACGAGGCAAATTGTTGAGACACAGGTGGCACCAACATCTCATAGTCTGGGTGATACACACAGGGGCAGGCAAAAAGCGAGATTGAACGCCAAACAGCCAAGGTGCGCCTGTACAAATAATGTGGTACCAGTGCCCATCCTCAGATGAGTATAGCAAGACACACAGGCACTGGCAACTGTGAGTATGAAGAAGGACAATCAGGTCAGGCTGCACAGTGGACACCTGTACAAAATAGCACGTCTATATACATGGTGACAGGGGACAATGGCAGAGAGCACAACTTACGCTGTAGACACTGACAGTGGCCACGTTTATGATGACACATACACCACTGAGGAAAAGGTGCCCCAGGGGACAGTAGTGGGCACGCAACTACATGCTACTGAATGGTAATGACTGCAACACACGTCACCATCCCTGCACTATGTGTATCGCACACTCATGCACATCATGTCACAGGCCACTACATGGGACATGCGCGCTGTAAGGCATGACACATGAGAGACCAACTCCCATGTCTGGAGTCAGCATCAGTGCCAACTGATATGGAACCCACATGCAGTGAACTTGACAGTGCACAGGCAATGTCCCACAACCTGTTACACACCACCCCCACACATGATGCTACAGACATTGTTCCCGTGGACAAAGCGCCAGCCTACATTACCCTGTGGAGGAGTGACTACACACAGACCAGGGAACACATTGCAAGGAGGGGAAGGGTGGCAGGGGCACAGCGCTATACTGGGGCAAACAGGATCTGCACAGCACCTTTAAACCCTGCCAGTGAATTCATGCTACTGTGCCCTTACAAATGCCGGTGACACACAACAAACACACATGTACCTACCCCCTTCCGGCTGCTGCATCGCCTGTAAGCGCCTCTCCAGGTCTGGAAAGACCACCGGCAGCACACGCCTGTGGAGGTGGCTCAGACGGCGGCGGCCACGGTTCTTGTGGCTCTCAGGTGAGTCCCCCAGCAGGAGCCGTGCAATCCTCCGCGTCCAGCACCGGATATCCTGCCAGCGTTTCCTCACCTGGGGAAGGCTCCGCCTCCGACCATCCACACGCCTCACGGCACTGACGGCGGTCAGCCAGATCTGCTCCTTGGCAGTGGCGCCTACCTGTGAGGTAGAACAAGTGACACCACATCAATACACCAGCCACATGTCACAGAGAGACATATGGGTACAAATTAGCTGGTTACAACAAGGCATGTCATGCAGCCAACGCATTGCACCTTTGTCATAGGGACATCATCCCCTGTTGAGGGGAAAAAGCACTACGTGCCACAGTGGGTACACAGGTGGAATGATGGCAATGTCACAATCAATGATCAAGGCTCACACTGTGCATCACACCCACCCCTCCTGTCTCAGGGCACTGCTGTTAGTGATAGGCACACACCCCTCCTGTCTCAGGGCACTGCTGGGAGCACACTGTACCCACCCCTCCTGTCTCAGGGCACTGCTGGGAGCACTCTGTACCCACCCCTCCTGTCTCAGGGCACTGCTGGGAGCACTCTGTACCCACCCCTCCTGTCTCAGGGCACTGCTGTTAGTGATAGGCACACACCCCTCCTGTCTCAGGGCACTGCTGGGAGACATCAGGCACCCCCCCCTGGGACCCCCCCGACAGTACATGGCATGTGTGTTACACCTGGACGCAATGGCAGAAGTCACAGTCACAACATAGGGACAGTCTGTGGCAGTGGCCTATGCACTCACCTGATACCCTGGTCGCCCATACAGCATGGGGTACTGTGGGAGGATCACATCCAGCAGAGCCATGTTCTCCTCCAGGGTGAATGGCTGTGTCCTCTCCACAGCCCTTGACATGGTTCCAGGGAATCAGTAGCAGCAGCTGGGTCGACGAATGCAAAGATGTGCAGGCAAGTGCTCCCTCATGGGACCTGGCTGCCTTATATGTGCCCTTCTGCCCAGTCTCATCCACAGGAGTACAGAGAGATTGGTCACTCACATTTGCATCCTATGTTTCCACCAATCCCTACAAACCTAGCAGTCTGTGTGTTCTCTATCGGTTTCATTCTCCTGCATGATGTCAGCCCCACAAACACATTGCAACAAAGTAGACAAATTCCAACTGACTTCTGCTGTGCACCTTCCAGAACAATTTCGAATTTTGAACTTGGTCTCCATGACAACCAGCATGCATGTAGGCCTTAATACTTGTCCCCTATGTAATTTGGAGCATCACACACAGGTACGGTGCGTGTGGGGGCCCTAGGGCACCCCAAATGCATGGCAACGGCCCGTACATGCATGCCTACCCTCTCCATCACTATGGGTCTGCACGTGTATGCGTACCCGTAGTGGTACGGACCGTACACTCGCATCTACGCTCACTATCACTATGGGTCTGCACGCGTATGCGTACCCGTAGTGGTACGGACCGTACACTCGCATCTACGCTCACTATCACTATGGGTCTGCACGCGTATGCGTACCCGTAGTGGTACGGACCGTACACTCGCATCTACGCTCTCCATCACTATGGGTCTGCACGCGTATGCGTACTCGTAGTGATAGTGAGCGTAGATGCGAGTGTACGGTCCGTACCACTACGGGTACGCATACGCGTGCAGACCCATAGTGATAGTGAGCGTAGATGCGAGTGTACGGTCCGTACCACTACGGGTACGCATACGCGTGCAGACCTATAGTGATAGTGAGCGTAGATGCGAGTGTACGGTCCGTACCACTACGGGTACGCATACGCGTGCAGACCCATAGTGATAGTGAGCGTAGATGCGAGTGTACGGTCCGTACCACTACGGGTACGCATACGCGTGCAGACCCATAGTGATAGTGAGCGTAGATGCGAGTGTACGGTCCGTACCACTACGGGTACGCATACGCGTGCAGGCCCATAGTGATAGTGAGCGTAGATGCGAGTGTACGGTCCGTACCACTACGGGTACGCATACGCGTGCAGACCCATAGTGATAGTGAGCGTAGATGCGAGTGTACGGTCCGTACCACTACGGGTACGCATACGCGTGCAGACCCATAGTGATAGGGCCGTACACTCGCATCTACGCTCTCCATCACTATGGGTCTGCACGCGTATGCGTACCCGTAGTGACACGGACCGTACACTCGCATCTACGCTCGCCATCACGATGGGTACACATACGGCAGCACTCCCACAGTGATTTGGGAACATGCACAGGCCCTCTCAGCAGCAGTACGGCGGATTTTACACATCACTGTGGTGATAGGCGACACACATGTAGGAATAGGGCGGACATACTTGTCCATGGATGGACATACTTGTCCAGGAATGGACATCAAGGCATCGTCTGTGCATTACCACATGTGTGGGGCACAGGTGTCACAGGCTGTGATGTGGAACATGCCTCCTGAGTGGAGAAGGCACCAGATGTATGATGAGATGTGTACATGTGTACTGTGTGAGGGTGCAATGTGTGCCAGGCATGCCCTTGACTCCTTTGACATGTGTGCATGTGGGACTGCGCACTTGGGGTGAGCGTCACTGGCATGGCACCGACACCAACACACGGAAGTGTCCCATGATGCCAGGTACAGGGTTCATGACACATGACTTATCACTACCCACAGTGCACAATGTGACTATGCCATATATGTGTCCGGGATTTACATCAGGTTGATGTTGTAGCACCCTCAAAAGCTGCAGCCGTTGCAGCAACCAACATGTGGCTGTGTGTAGATTGTCATTGCACACTGTTCCCAACACCATGCCACATGTGTTCTCGGATGTGAGGTGCACATGTATGCAAGGGACACGGAGTAGCGTGACAAGGCCATGTCAGCAAACTCACAAGGAATGTGTGGTGAGTCATGACATGTGCACCTTCATGGCAAGGTGTGTGGGCTGGACTAGTGTAATGTCATGTGACCTGTGGCTCAAGTGTTCCGCTGCCAGTCTCTGCAATCGGCATCACACTTCTGCTGATGTGTGGGTGTATGTCACTCCTGTCTTGCGTCGGGCAGTGCACTTGCACTGGGACACAGGTATTTCCATGGCGTGGCATGGGGAGGTTCTCAATCACCGTGTGTAGCTGGGTCTTGGAAGGAGTGTCACCTTGCATCCATACGTGTCCTGGGCATGTAGCACATGCCTGACTCCCTATGTGGCATGTGTGTATTGCCAGATTTACATGTGCTCAGTAGACATGAGTTGTTCTCGTAGTGCACTCACTCTTCCTTGTCACTTCCAAATTACTGCAGAGCGCCTCCTGTTGCCCGAAGAATTCCAGACTTGGCCACCATGCAGGAGAATGACAGGATCCGGCTCTACCGCTTCACCCAACCGTTGATTCTGGAGCTGACGGCGAGACTGGCACCACACCTGCAACCGCAGCACAGGTATCCTACGGCACTGACACCCCAGCTGAAGGTAATGGCTGCCCTACATTTCCTTGCCACGGGTACCTTCCAAAATACCATAGCTCATGTTGGTGGCATGTCCCAGAGCATGTTCAGCGGTGTGCTGCATGATTTCTTGGAGGCCATGTTGATTCACCTGGATGACTTCATCAAGTTCCCAACCCCTGAACAGATGACTGAGGTCAAGCGTGGATTCTATGCCCTGGGAGGGATGCCCCATGTCATTGGGTCCATAGATGGGACACATGTAGGTTTGGTACCACCACACGCACGGGAGGTGGCGTACCGCAATCGGAAGCACTACCACTCCATCAATGCCCTTGTGGTGTGTCTGTCCAACATGGTGATTTCACATGTCTGTGCTCGTTTCCCAGGATCAGCACACGATGCCTACATCATGAGGCGTAGCGGGATGCCTGATATGATGATGCAGCTGCGCAACGAACGAGCATGTGTTGTTGGTGGGTACAGTCTGTCTGTCCTGTATTCTGTTTGGCCGAGCAGCACTACCGCTTCGCCAGTTCTAACGATGTCCATGTGCTTCCCATGTAGGGGACGCTGGCTATCCCAACATGCCTTGGCTGCTGACACCTCTCCGCAACCCCATCACGCCGGCCCAGCTCCGCTACAACACCGCCCATGGCCGGACAAGGCGAGTGATAGAGAGGACGTTTGGCATGCTGAAGAGCCGATTCCGGTGCCTCCACAAGACCGGCGGCGCACTCCCATATGCCCCGGCAAAGGTTTGCAAGATCTTCATGGTCTGCTGCATGCTGCACAACATGGCAGTTGAAAGAGCTGTGCCACTCATCCTGAATCAACATGACGAGGACCATCCACCAATGGAGGACGAAGGGCTTGGCAATGGGGCTAGTGATGTGGAGGATGTGGAGCCGCAAGAGGACATCCGGACTCGGCTCATACGCGACTTCTTTGCTTAGTGGTGAGTACCAGTGTCTGAGTGTGCACGCCTTGGTCCCCGTGTGGCATGTGTTGTGATGTGTGTGTCCACCTGCATGTATGGCACGTGAGTCAGAGGTGTGTGTGGGTGTGTCACTGGAGTGATGGTGGCAGTGATGGTAGTATTTCCCCAGTCATAATTGTGACCTAGCATGTTGTCATCCATACATGTGTCGAGTCAATGCACATGCAAGTGGCTGTGCTTTTTGTGGCTGACTTCTTGTGTGTCTCTCTTCCCCAGGTACCTGCGCATGCCATCTGCTGGTTGCATTGTTGTGGCACTGCTATTCCTCATGGACATGGCATCGTGGGCTGACTCAGCGTTACAGGCACGGACACGTTTGGAAGTCTCCATGGGGTAAGGGATGCATCTGGGGGGTATTGGGTGTGGCAGTTGTTCACGATGTGTGCACACTGCCCAGGTCGGGGTTTGGTTCCTCTGCAGTCATGTTGCATCCCCATGGGACACGACATGCAGCTGGGTACACCAGAATAGATGGGCTGCCTGGTTGTCAGTCATCAGTGATGGGATGGTGGATTGTGATGATGGCATCAATGTGTGTGACACTGCCCTCGGACACATACGGTTGACATTGGCTTGACATGGCGTGGGACTTCCACATCAGCGGATCTATGGTGTATGGCAGGCTCTCCGTGTGCAGCTGTGGGTATTTAGCTGTTAGCCGACGCTTGTGTGCCAGTACCATGGCTATCACGCATTTGTGCTGCAGAAGGGGGGTGCCAGTGTTTGAGCCACATGTTACTCCACATGATGTGTTCATGTGTACTTCAAGTTGCCTCTGCAATTCCAAAAACATGACTATTAAAGGTGTCCCTATGCCTCCAAGGTGCCTCTGCTCAGTCAATGCTGGTGTGTTGGCACGGTGCATCCTGCATGTCTGGCATGGTATTCCCAGATTGTGGCTATGTGTCAATGTGTCGAGTGGCAAGATGCAAGCTGTGTGTGTGTGCTGAGACTGTGTATTGGGCATGATGTCCATGACTGTGTGGGTAGTGTGACATGTGCCATCCCCATGCATCCAACGTTGTCCAGGCCCCCATTCTCTGCATCCACCGGACTCAAGCTTGCAGGACATGGTTCTGCCACATGTCTACACGTACCTGGGTGCCCCCCAGGACACGGGCCAGGTTCCCTGACCTCTGCGCATGACTGTTGCTGTACTCAATGTGTCTGTCAGCACGGTTGTTCGGCCACCCCCTCAGCTGGTTCTGCACATCACGGGTGTGTATGGTGCTCCATGTCTGTCTTGCCTAATAAACTGTGACCCATGTGTCCTGTGCCAGACTCAGGCCCCAGGGTGTGGATGGTTGAAGTGAACAGATGACTCAGGCATGTTTAGACTGTACAAGACACATGTTAGGTAATAATGCTACCAGCAGGCATCTACTCTTAATAGTGTGATTTATTAGGGGGGGGGGGGGACAAAGTGGGGGGCTTTCCGGGATTAGGGAATCCAAAGTTCAGTAGGGGAGTTGGTGTCCTTGCCATTGGAAATCCTCAGAGTCCATGCCACAGTCTTTGTCAACATTGGTCAGCCAGTGACCAGCAGGGCCATGTGGCAGAGAATGTCTCTTGATGCTGTGATGCTGTTGCTCCAGTGGGCCAGGTGCCAGGCCAGGTGTCCTGGGAGATGGTGATGTAGCAGCCACCCTCACGGTCCTTTCCGTGGACGACCCGGCTTCCTGCGGGGAACCTCAGCAGCAGGCCGTGACGACGTCTGGGATGCTCCGTCGGATGTTTCCTCCTCCTCCTCATGATCCCTCCCTGTGGGTGGTGATGTTCTCCGCCTTCTGGCACAGGGAGGGTCGGCCATGGTGTCGGCCATCCGACGGAGTTCAGCGTGAATCCCCTGGGACGCCGTCACTTGCTCAGCCTGTCTGTCCTCCATCCTCCGTTGGTGTAGCTGTAGACAGGCTATTAGCTCCGCATGTTGCTGGGCCTGCTGGACCTTGATCCCCTCGAGGACGGACACAACCTGGGCCATGCCCGTGGTGTCCTGCCGGTATGAGTCCAGGATGTTACGGACATGTGAAAATACCGGATCCCCAGCCAACTGGTCAGGCTCGCGCCTCCGCCGTCCTCCACTCCCACCACCCCTGCCCACTTGCGTCTGGCCTGCACTTGTGGGCACATCGGGTCTCCGGGACCCCTGAGGGGTGGCATTGGCGTTGTCGCCTGCCTCCTCCTGGGTGCCCGGGACACCGTGTCCCTCCTGGCGAGCCTGGCTGCATTGTGGTGTTGGGGCAGGGATCCTGGGTGTCTCCTGGGATGTGGCAGGAGTGGGGGTGGTGGTTGGCACGGTTGTACCTGACGCAGGTGCTGCAGGTGGTTGGACACCAGAGGGGCCAGGTCGGTCGGGGTCGTCCGCAGAGTGGTGAGAGTGGTCGCTGCCGGTGGGATCGGTCTCCTGCAGATCCGGGTCCTGTGAGTGTTCCCCCCCAGTGTTGGGGGGTGCAGCACGACGTTGACCTGTGTGTGAGAGAGAAAATGTTAATTTGGATCCATGCAACATCCATGTTTCATCCGTTACAAAGTTGGCACATTTCCTCTTGGAATTAGGATCTGTCTTGCATTCCACTCACAGTGCACTTGTGCATGTGTGTGTCCCTTGGGCACCAATTTGGCCCCTTTAACTATGTGTGGCACAGTCTTACTTGCTGCGTCAAGTGTGACTGCAGTCAGCAGTGGAGTGTGCATGTGTGCCGAGCTATGCATTTGCGCCTTCCTTGTAGCACTGTACATGTGCACATGGAGTGGATCCACACACTCATATGATGCAGGTGGCTGTCCTTGTGCTCGTGTACAGGTTGTGACATGGCCCTGCGTTTTGCCATGATGAAGAGGGGGGGTTCTGGCACTGGCCACCCTTGTCTACATGCACGCAGTCCACCTGCTGACGAGCAGACATTCCCACACACCACAGGACTGATTTGCTCTCCCTGTGTCTCCCTCCTTCTCTGTCCCCCTCTCCCTCCCTCTCTGTCCCCCTCTCCCTCCCTCTGTGTCCCCCTCTCCCTCCCTCTGTGTCCCCCTCTCCCTCCCTCTGTGTCCCCCTCTCCCTCCCTCTGTGTGTCAGCCTCCTCCCTCTGTCCATCTTCCTGTGTCTCCCTCCCTCTGTGTCCCCCTCTCCCTCCCTCTGTGTGTCAGCCTCCTCCCTCTGTCCATCTTCCTGTGTCTCCCTCCCTCTGTGTCCCCCTCTCCCTCCCTCTGTGTGTCAGCCTCCTCCCTCTGTCCATCTTCCTGTGTCTCCCTCCCTCTCTGTCCCCCTCTCCCTCCCTCTCTGTCCCCCTCTCCCTCCCTCTCTGTCCCCCTCTCCCTCCCTCTGTGTGTCAGCCTCCTCCCTCTGTCCATCTTCCTGTGTCTCCCTCCCTCTCTGTCCCCCTCTCCCTCCCTCTCTGTCCCCCTCTCCCTCCCTCTGTGTGTCAGCCTCCTCCCTCTGTCCATCTTCCTGTGTCTCCCTCCCTCTCAGTCCCCCTCTCCCTCCCTCTGTGTCCCCCTCTCCCTCCCTCCGTGTGTCACCCTCTGTCACCTTGGCCCAGCTTCCTGGGCACACACTGTTAGCAGATCTTTGAGTGGCCCTTGGCCTGTTGATGTGAGTTTGTTTCTGATCTCCAGGCACCCATTTTGTCTGCTGTGTGTCTGTGCGCTGCTGCTGTGGTGGTGTGTGCTGCCACTCTTTCACACTGTTGGCTGTTCATTAGCTGCTGGCATGTGCAAAACAGTGCCTTCACCCCCATGTGCTGATGCAAGGCATCCGCCATTTGCTGGCAAGTCATTCCTGTGTTGGGACACAGTGTTTGTCTGGCTGTGACCTAGGCCATATCGGCAGAGGGCATTGTTGTCTGCTTTGGAGTCGCACTATGTGATTCTTGGTGCCCAGCCTCCCGCCATCCGGGTTACCGTGTCATGTGTTGTTGTCTTCTGTGGCCTGTGACTTGACATTGTCCAGCTGGGTGCATGGGGCATGGTGGCAGCAGTGGCATGTGCCTGCTCATGGAGTGTGGTTGAGTAATGCGATGGCTTGTGGTGGTTGCGTGCCTGTTATTAATTTTGGTTGTGGTTGCAGTTCCCCCCATGTGAGGTGCGTTGTTTGTGTACTCACCCGGGTCTCGGAGTCCTTCTACTCCTTCAACTGCCTCCACCGGCAGTATGGCCATCACCCTCTCCTCCCAGGGATGGTACTGTACGGGTCTGCGGGAGGGCCCTCCTCCGGTGGCGTTGGCCTGGTCGTGTTCCTCCTGTCTCTTGGCTCTGACCCTCCTCCGCAGATCGTACCACCTGTTCTGGCAATCCTGCTTGGTCCTCCTGGTGTCCGCAACAGCATTCACAGCATCGACGATGGTCTGCCACATGGCTGTTTTGGCTGCCTGGCTGGTGCTTCTGACCAATGTTCCAAAGATCTGTGGCTCGACTCTGAGGATTTGATCAACAAGGACCTCCAACTCTCGGTGACTGAACTTTGGATTCTTGGTAGTGGGCATGGTGAGGGGTGTGGGTGGGGATGGTGTGGGTGTGGGGGGTGTGTGGATGTTGGGGGGGGGTGTGGATGGTTGTGTGTGTGTGTGAATGTGATGAGAGGGTGTTTGTGAGGGTGGTCGTGTGAAGGTGTGCAAGTGTAAGATGTGGTGTCGCTTGTAGTCTGGTTCTGTGGTGTCTGGCAGCAGTGGGTCTGTTGCAAAGGCTCATGGTTTGTGTGTGTGGGCCCTTTTTATTGGTCCATGGGTGGGTGTGGCAGTGTTTGAATTTTGGGTGGGTGTGTTATAAGGAGTGGTGGTGTATTGGGCCTCTGTTTGTTTTTGACAGTTGCAGGTCAGTGATTGTGTTATTTTAGTGGTTGTTGGCCATGTTTAGTGGCTGTGTGCCTTTCGAATGGTGTATTGTTGAGTTGTTTTGTTTTGTCCTTGTTGTGTACGTGCGTTTTGAGCGTGTGTACGGTGTGTACATGGGCCATTTGGTTGTACGATTTGGTCCTTGTGTGTGGCTTTGTACGACTCGTACATGCGGTTGTGATGTTGGGGCATGGGGTGCGCTCCGTACTTAGGAGGTTGTGTTGGGGGTGCGCCAGGAACGTACTGGGGTGGGGGTACGACTGGAACGTACTGGGGTGTACATAGACGGTGGTACGACACGTACAGGGGTGGGGGGGTGTACATTGACGGTGGTACGACACGTACTGGGGTGGGGGTACGACTGGAACGTACTGGGGTGTACATAGACGGTGGTACGACACGTACAGGGGTGGGGGGGTGTACATAAACGGTGGTACGACACGTACAGGGGTGGGGGGGTGTACATTGACGGTGGTACGACACGTACAGGGGTGGGGGGGTGTACATTGACGGCGGTACGACACGTACTGGGGTGGGGGTGCGACTGGAACGTACTGGGGTGTACATAGACGGTGGTACGACACGTACAGGGGTGGGGGGGTGTACATTGACGGTGGTACGACACGTACAGGGGTGGGGGGGTGTACATTGACGGTGGTACGACACGTACTGGGGTGGGGGTACGACTGGAACGTACTGGGGTGTAGGTAGACGGGGCTATGACACGTACTGGGGTGGGGGTGTGGCTCGAACGTACTGGGGTGTAGGTACACGGGGGGTACGACATGTACTGGGGTGGGGGTACGACTGGAACGTACTGGGGTGTAGGTAGACGGGGCTGTGACACGTACTGGGGTGGGGGTGTGGCTCGAACGTACTGGGGTGTAGGTACACGGGGGGTACGACACGTACTGGGGTGGGGGTGCGACTGGAACGTACTGGGGTGTACATAGACGGTGGTACGACACGTACAGGGGTGGGGGGGTGTACATTGACGGTGGTACGACACGTACTGGGGTGGGGGGGTGTACATTGACGGTGGTACGACACGTACTGGGGTGGGGGTACGACTGGAACGTACTGGGGTGGGGGTACGACTGGAACGTACTGGGGTGTACATAGACGGTGGTACGACACGTACAGGGGTGGGGGGGTGTACATTGACGATGGTACGACACGTACTGGGGTGGGGGTACGACTGGAACGTACTGGGGTGTACATAGACGGTGGTACGACACGTACAGGGGTGGGGGGGTGTACATTGACGGTGGTACGACACGTACTGGGGTGGGGGTACGACTGGAACGTACTGGGGTGTACATAGACGGTGGTACGACACGTACAGGGGTGGGGGGGTGTACATTGACGGTGGTACGACACGTACAGGGGTGGGGGGGTGTACATTGACGGTGGTACGACACGTACTGGGGTGGGGGTACGACTGGAACGTACTGGGGTGTAGGTAGACGGGGCTATGACACGTACTGGGGTGGGGGTGTGGCTCGAACGTACTGGGGTGTAGGTACACGGGGGGTACGACACGTACTGGGGTGGGGGTACGACTGGAACGTACTGGGGTGTAGGTAGACGGGGCTGTGACACGTACTGGGGTGGGGGTGTGGCTCGAACGTACTGGGGTGTAGGTACACGGGGGGTACGACACGTACTGGGGTGGGATTGCGACTGGAACGTACTGGGGTGTACATAGACGGTGGTACGACACGTACAGGGGTGGGGGGGTGTACATTGACGGTGGTACGACACGTACTGGGGTGGGGGGGTGTACATTGACGGTGGTACGACACGTACTGGGGTGGGGGTACGACTGGAACGTACTGGGGTGTAGGTAGACGGGGCTATGACACGTACTGGGGTGGGGGTGTGGCTCGAACGTACTGGGGTGTAGGTACACGGGGGGTACGACACGTACTGGGGTGGGGGTACGACTGGAACGTACTGGGGTGTAGGTAGACGGGGCTGTGACACGTACTGGGGTGGGGGTGTGGCTCGAACGTACTGGGGTGTAGGTACATGGGGGGTACGACACGTACTGGGGTGGGGGTGCGACTGGAACGTACTGGGGTGTACATAGACGGTGGTACGACACGTACAGGGGTGGGGGGGTGTACATTGACGGTGGTACGACACATACTGGGGTGGGGGTACGACTGGAACGTACTGGGGTGTACATAGACGGGTGGGGGTATATATATACGGGGGGTACGTGTCGGACGTACGGGGGCTGGGGGGAGTGTTGGGCGCGTATGCGGGCACATGTCTCCATGGTTGCTATTGGTGTTCGGTGCGGACGGTGTTTTTTCCATACGGTTGTAGGCTCGGACGCACGGGATGGATCGTGATTCCTCGGTCGGACTTGGATTTTTACGTTTGTAAGGTAAATCGTCCGAGGACGTGTCGGACACATTTTCCGACCCGAGGACGTGTGGGGAATGATTCCCGGTGCGGTTCGTATGGACTTTTTACCATGCGAATCGTGATTGCCAGTTCGTACGGCACTTGGACGATTCGTACGGTAAAAAGACCCGATACGAGTCGCACGGGGGAATTTTTTACCGGATCGTGATCGGCACCTATGTCTTCTGGAGTGAAAAGTTTGCAGAGAAAACAGATATGGTGAGAGACCTTGCTTTGCCAAATGTAGACATTAAATGGATTGGTCAGAGAGGGTTAAAGTGGCACCAATTGATGCCATTGGTGAAATCCTTCATGCAAATCCAACACCCTGACCTCATAATAGTGCACTGTGGTGGCAATGACCTAGGCACTTTGACTGGGGTAGGTCTGGAAATGCTTATGAAGGACACCTTTGCACAACTGTTTTCACTTTTCCCTAAAACTGCCTTTGTGTTTTCCAACATATGCCAAAGGCAAAAATGGAACTGGTCCAATCATTTCTGTCCGCAGATTGACAAAGCAAGAAAGCACGTCAACAAATCTGTTTCTGCTTTCCTCCGTGACTATGGTATGGGTGCCATTTACCACAACAACTTGCGTTATGACATGCAAGACATTTATAGAGGAGATGGTGTGCACTTCAATGATGAAGGGAACAGAGTCTTCCTTTTGAACCTTAGACTCTGCATCGGTACTTACTTGTAGGTACCACTAAAAAAATGACTTCATAAACACAACAGCTCTTTTTAGAGCTCCCTAATATCTAAACTCTTAAATCTGATTTTCATTTATTTATTTTTATTTTTTTTTCCGTACGCTTACCGTAAGCTTACCGTACGCGTACCCCGTGATTTTTTTAAAAATCAATAAATGTTTTTTTTGTACTTTTCTGTCCTTCTTTGACCCCCTTACAAATGTTAGGGGGTCTGTAACTCTCCTCATTGCCCCCTTTTCTTGTTTTCACTCTTTTTTTTCAGAGTGAAATTCACAAAATGGCGGCCGCCGCTTCCTGGTTTCGGCCGATTCGAATGTTTACTAAGATCTAAGAGCCAATCAGAATCGCGCTCGCGCACGCCACCGTACGCTTACGGTAAGCGTACCGTAAGCGGGCTCAGATATATATATTGATTTAAAGGCTATTTTCTCAGAATCTACTGAACAGATTTACACCAAACCTACAAAAGGCACTTCCTTGACCTAGGGACTACCTCTCTGCCAAATTTCGAGTAATTCTGTTCAGCCGTTCGGGCTGTAGCTCGTTCTAAAGGTCCTATGGAAAAATGCATGGGAAAAACGCGTTTTGGGACCCCCCTTTTATCTCAGCCCCCGCTTGACGGATCCCCCCGAGACTTTCAGGGTAGGAGCGGAGCGTAGCGCCCCACCTATTTTGAGAAATTCGCGAGGATTCGTCAACCGGCGCCAAAGTTATTCAAAATAGAATGTTGCGGATTTCCTATGGAAAAGGGGTCCTAACTATAACTACCTACTGGCGACCGCCAGTAGGTAATATATAACCCATAAGAATTAAGAGCCTGATGAATTGTAACACCAGCCACACGGTGTACTGTTTGGTATGTCCGTGTGGCCTACGTTACATCGGCAGTACGATCCATCCCACTAAGATAAGAATTCTGGAGCACCTTAGGGCAATACAGAACAGGGATCCCACTTATCCTGTGGCCAGACATTTCGAGGAGTGCCACAATAGTAACAGGGATCAGTTAAGCTTCTTCTGTATTGATCAAGTACCTTTGAATGTTAGAGGGGGAAACAGGAAGCTATCATTACGTAGGTTAGAGTCAAGACACATCATTGACAATCAGACTAAGAAACCGGGGGGTCTCAACAGTGGTGAGGAAATGGCAGTGCATCTGTAAGACAAATATGTTTATACTTACTTATGCTGCATGTTCTTTATGTAAATATGTCTTCATTGCATCAATAGCACCAGTATCATATTAAGGTTAGAATCAATCTTTCAATAGAGATACATGTGACTATTGATTATCACTGTTAATCAATATACTGACAAGCATAATGAATTCAAGCCCATCCAGGGCGGAAAGTAAGGGTGTTATGCATGTATAAACTTGTGTTTATTTAAACAAATAGTAGTATGCACAATTAAGCCCATTCAGGGCTAAATGTATGTAGAAACAAATTTACGTGATTGATTTATCTATTCTGCTTTGTTGTAACAAACAACATGTTCAGTAATGGCCGACACCAATGACCAAAGCATGGTTGGTGTCCTTTGTTTATGTTTAACAGTGGATATTGATTTAAGTGTGTCTCACACCGGCGCCGGCTACCATTGACAAAGGCGATAGCTGAAACGCGTCTGGTCGTGTGAAGAACCCATTAAAACTTTGGGTAATCCGTTCCTGAGAGTGCTTGGTCCATTTACTTGTGCCGTGAGCTGTGGATTGTTGATCCGTGCGGTTTCCGTCACCGCACTATCGAGCACCCGATCGAGAGTGTAAGGGAGTAAAGGCGGGGATTGAGCATGATATATATATATATATATATATATACCACCAAAGTTCCCAGGGAACATGGAGCACTCTCAGGTTTACACAAATCCAATTTATTTGTCCAAAGTTACAGGCAGCCGCGTTTCGGAGTGAGTAACCATCGTAGGTTTTTATATGTCCATCAACCACTCCCATTAGTTCACTACCTGTAGTAGGTGTGTTGCACACAAGTCCCCCAGTGCACTTCACTGGGTAAAGTACATCCCGATTTTAGTTGGTGCTTGATTAAGCAGGGAGCAATGCCACTCTATATAAGTGCTCTTCCCCTTACTCAGCCATAACGGCCCCATCAGGAAAGGCACACGTGCAGGTGCTCATTCATTAACTTACGCTCTTCATTTTAGTAAACGACGATTGGTATCAGCTTCTGTGCCTCTCCTTCTCGGCACGTGATGGTTCTAGCTGCATTTCTTTCAACGATCCACCAAATGTCACTAAATAGCAGATAAACACTTTTCAGAGTGGGTGCATCCATACGTGCTAGGGACTGCACATCACAACCTCTACCACCAATGTTCCCAGGGAACATGGAGCACTCTTGGGTTAACACAAATCCAATTTATTGGTCAAAAGTTACAGGCAGACGTGTTTAGACATCCATATGTCTTTATCAATGCCATTACAGATGAGAGGGTTTCCATCATCAGATTTATATGTGCATTAACCACTCTCATTGGTTGACTATCCTGCAGCAGTGTGTTTCACACAAGTGCAACAGTGCAGTTCACTGGGTAAAGTACATCCTGGTTTAAGTTGGTACTTGATTAAGTAGGGAGCGATGCCACTTTATTTGTGTTCTCTTCCCCTCACTGAGCCATAACTGCCCCATCAGGAAAGGCACACTCGCAGATGCTCGCTCTGTAACTTACGCTCTTCATTTTAGTAAAGGCCGATTGGTACCGGCTTTTGGTGCATCATTGAAAGAAACGCAGCTAGAACCTTCATGTGCCGAGAAGGAGAGGAACAGAAGCCGATACCAAGCATCCTTTTCTGCAATGAAGAGTGCACAGACAGTGCACCACCTTTGATGTGGCTCACTGTGAGGACGCCTCCTGACATCTCCTTTACATTTGCATCTGTGTTTATAGTACAGTGCAGAGGTAAAGAGATTCCCTCATTTGCATAATGGCACACCCCCATACAAATGAATAAACGTCCTCTAATGATAGTGCTGTATGTGCGCCAGCTCTATCTGTATCACAGAAGGTGGCGCACAAGCATCTGAGGCCCCTTCTGTAGGATGTATGATGTTACCACGCGATAATTTTGATCGTGGTACATTACATCGCTGTTTTTACAACGCAAGTCGTTACAACGACTTGCGCTGTAGGGTGCTGTATTTAGGAATAGTATGATTTACTATTCCAACTCCAGCCTACGTACAGTAGGGAAGGTGTTGGAATAGTAGATCACACTATTCCTTAGCCTAGAGCGCCCTCCAGTGAATGTATTGCAGTGTTTTCACTGCGTCGTTAAGGTCGTTTCCCCTTCTGTAATACCAGAATGATCCGGGGGTATGGAAAGCAGGCAGAAATGCCTGTTACGCCCCCGGTATACTTTGTATAATATCGCCCCTGAAGCCCCATACTTCAAGCTCCCCTTTACCAGTCTGAAAGCATGATATATTTTGCTCAATTATACCTAATGATCCCTAATACCTTGGTACTAGTCCTCATTTTCAGCTTCTATTTATCTCTTTCCATGCCATTGTATCAACTCCGATCCATCCTAGCAATGTTCACTATATTAGTAGCCTGCATATGTCTATTCTTACTAGTCCGTGCACTGGGCCTTATAGCCATTGCACAGGGTAAAGCGCATGCACTAACTTAGTAACTTTGCAAGTTAGCACTTGAGCCCCAAACTGAACGTTATAGAAACAGAACAACTACTGCTCTCTTTCATCCCATTTACATGCTGTTCAATTTGCAGAGCATACTATATCCAGAGGCAGTCGAATGACTGGAATGGCCACATAATCCATTACGTGCTCCATAGCAATAATTTAACAAAAAAATAGATTTGAGCTCAAACGTATCAAAAATTACTACAATTGTGATGACACCTTTTGAAGGGCCTTCACAAAGTTTAAATGATCAAATTTCAGATGCATCTGGGTTATTAATATAGTACAACTATTGCCTGAACAGGGTTAACATCTGTAAAAATGCCAAAATAATGAAGTGATACTATCACAAAATGTGCTGCATTACGTTGTATAATTTGCCTTTTCTTGCCAGATAATTGAATCTACTGTGCCACATAATTCAGTGCTCGCCTGCTGCATAATTCCATTGGCTGTGACAATAACCCATGCAGTAATCCATATAGGTCATGTGCAGGGCTCTCTCTTGTACTACTGAACAGCAGCATTATAAAAACCCATGGATTTGTATGGCTGCATTGAGATCCTGTATTGTTTATGTCAGTTTCTAAACGTCATAACTCACTTCTTTAGCGTAGCAACAGTTGATAACAAAACTTATTAACCACTGTTGCTATGTCATGAAGGCCTTCCAGGCTAGGCTGACTCGGCTCTTTGAGAGCCTGTCAGCACAGTGATGGCTGTCTGCTTTGGCAGAAAGCACAGCTGTAGGAGGGGAAGGAAGGCAGGGAAGATGATGGGAGTTGGTGAGGAATTGTTGGTAAGTTCTTTTTGAAAAATAAATTGAGACAGGGAGGAGAGGCTGTGCTATGTATGGCTTCCCATCACAGTGTAGCAGTTGAAAGCAGGGTAGATAACTTTGGAGGTCAAATATACCATAATAATATAGATGGCTAAAAAGGGAATTACAGGGATGTTTTTCAACTCAGGGTTCTGAGTGACATAAATAACTCGAGCTTTGCTTTCCTTATCTATTTGAAGTTACTCAGAACCCCTCAGTGAAGAACATCCCCGTAATTCACTGTTACCCATCTATAATCCTATGTTGTTTCTGCAGGGTAATAATAATTGCAGCCTTGAATGATAAGTGTTTATAACCATTTCCTGAACTCAGCAGTTACAATTTAAGAAAGATCATCTAAAAGTTAGATTAATATAGCATAGCACCTTGAGCAACCTGGAAATGTGTAAAAACAAAACGTATTTTATAATTTTAGCTGCCAATTAGAATATTCAGCTGCACTGCAATCAATATGCAAGATTGAGAAAGAAAGAGCGTTCTTATCTTTTTTTTTTTTTTTATTGAGCAGAGCCAAATAGAAAAAAAAGACATGACTTCAAAGCATACAAGCAATCCATCTGAGACTATCAACAAAAAGTATCCCAGACCTTTAAGAACTTCTTTGTTGCCCCCACCCGTTTAGCATAAGCTTCCTCGAAGCATTTTGTTTGATTCATTTTACACATCCATTTCTCAAATAGTGGTATCGTCTCGGATTTCCAATTTTGTAAAATCAATGAATGAGCGACTAACATCATAATTACAAGGAAATGAGCATGAGAATCTGAAAAAATCATATCCTTAGTACTTATGCCAAACATAATGATTTCTGGAGAAGGTTTACACAATTGTCCTGTCGCTTCACTAAAATAAGAAAATATTTGCGCCCAGAAAACACATAACTTTGGACAAGAGTAAAAAATATGATACCATCCGCCACCTACTGAGGAATCACAACGAAAACATTTATTTGGTACCTCTGGATAGATTTTGTTTAAGGCTTCAGGAGTATAATAAAGCATCCAGTTTGCCAAGAATGCCATTCTTTTATAATTGGCAGCACGCAAAGCCTTATTACCAAAAATTGAAATTCTTTGCCAATCTTGGAAGGAAAAAACACATTTTGTATTGATTGACATTTTTTCCAAAATCTTAGATACCAGAGGGGATTCATCCTGATGATTCAATATATGGTACCAATTACCTACGCCGATTAATCTTGCAACATAAAGTGCCGAAGCAATATTATTGGGAGGGGTACCAAGCACTATATTATATTTTTTCGAAAAGTTAATTATTTGAATATATTCAAAAAAAGAAAGTCTATTCGAGCCAGAGGATCTCGTCTGGGCTTCTTCCCAAGTAATTGCCCTCCCTTGAATGCCTAATTTACTCAGAGTCCCCAATCCGGATTCATTCCATTTTCTTATTTGTGTCGAATGCATATATAATCCTAACTCGCGGCACTCAAGCAAATTAAGTGAAAAGTAACCAGAAAAACCTCTTTGTTTAAAAAACAAACATAAACGATTAGAAAAATCAATTAGAGTCTTCTAACGGGTTTTTTTGGGCAATTTTGAAGTTTTTAAAAAGGTCGGAAGTTGCATACCAGCTTCTTGAGTCATTAAACTAAAAAAGAAGTTGTCGAGCGAATAGGGTTTGGATAGAATACATGTCATGTAGTCACATAGTGCCGCTTCGTAATATAAACGAATATTCGGTAAAGAAAGTCCTCCCATACTAATATCAAGTTGTAAAATTGGAAGCTGAACTCTAGGATTCTTTTTGTTCCATATAAAACTTCTAATCATAGTATCAATTTGTTTAAAGAAACTAACGTTAAGTTTAATCGGGACATTAGTAAATAAAAAACCCAAGAGAGGTAGAATAGACATTTTAATTAAAGCTATTCGACCCACCAAAGTAAGAGGAAGATTGGACCATTTAGCCAAAAGATTAGCGATCTTATCGCAGGTTGCTTCATAATTATTTTTTAATAAATCTCTGTAGTGTGTTGTAACGAAAATCCCTAAATATCTAACTGGATCGATTTTCAACGCCTGGGATTTTAATTCTTCCGGTAGACAATCCACCCCCATATTTAACATCAAAATCTCAGTTTTAGTGGTATTTATTTTATACCCTCCGATTTGTTCGAACTTTTGAAATTCTGCGAGAGTAGATTGAATATTTAATTTTTCCGGATCTAAATAAAGAATAGCGTCGTCTGCGAAAAGTTTTATTTTAGTCATCCCTGCAATAGGGGCTCTACTATTCCTATTTGAGCGTAAACTAATTGCTAAGGGTTCTATAAAAAAAGTAAACAAGAGAGGTGACAAGGGGCATCCCTGCCTAGTTCCACGATTAATTTTAACCGTGCCTGCTTCACCCCCATTGATTATAATCAGTGCCTGAGCTTCCGAGTAAATATTTTTGATCATCGTTATTATAGATGATGGAAAGCCAAACCTTAAAAGTGCAAAAAATAAAGAGTCCCAATTAACCAAATCAAAGGCCTTTTCAGCATCCACCATCGCTATGCAAGCAGAAGTCTTATTGCTATTGAAATAATCGAGAGCTTGAATCAAAAAGCGGGTATTAGTTGACATCGTTCTTCCTGCAATGAACCCTGTTTGATCGCCATGAATCACTTCCTTGGCTGCCGGGGTCAAGCGCCGGGCCCAAATCTTCATAAAAAATGTATAATCTGCATTCAGTAAACTAATTGGACGATAAGAGTTAACATTATTAGATGGTTTACCCTTTTTTACGAAACTAACAACTATAGCTTTTTTAAATTCTGAAGGAATTATGTCCCCCATTTTTATATAATCAAACAACTTAACCAGAAAAGGAGTTAACTCTTTCCAGAAATTTTAAAAAAATTCATTGGGGAGTCCATCCTCACCACACGCTTTAGCTGACGCCGAAGATTTTTTGACTTTCTCAATCTCAGCTGCGATTATTTGCATTTGAAGTGTTGACACCAAGCTATCAGATAATTTGGGAACAAGAAGAGAATCAAAATAGCTCTCAATCAGCTCTTTATTTATTGGATTATTAATGGTATAAATTTGTTGATAATGATCAACAAATATACGAGCAATCTCTGCTCTATCAGTGGTTCTTAAGTGTGTTTGGTAATCTAAAATTTCGCTAATGCATGCAGATTCTTTACGAGCTCTTGTAGAACAGGCAAGCATCTTCCCCACCATTTGACTTTCCTCATAATCTTTCTGTTGGTAAGTCTGGGAGCAGTTAATTTCTTCCAAAACAAAGAAATCCCTTAACTCCTTCCTTGCTTGATCCAACCTAGAATGATTTAAAGTGCCGCCTGCATTAGCAGCATCAATTATTGACTGTTGAAGTTGTGCTATCTTATCTCGACGTTCCTTAGATTTATTAGCCATAATAGCGATCATCTTTCCTCGTGCTGAAGCTTTGAACCCCCCCAAACAGAAAAAATGTCAGCTGTTCCTTCATTTATTAAAAAGTATTCATTTATCCAAACTCGAAATTTACTAATCCAGACTGGGTCCTTTAGCAGAAGCTGGTCCAACTGCCACTTGGACCTGCCTCTCCCAGCCAGATCCAGTTCGACATCTACTAAAACATAAGAGTGATCAGAGAATGCATTGGGGCCTATACTTGCATCTTTGAAATTAAAGGAGGGAGACATTAGTAAGAAGTCTATGCGTGATGCGGTTTTATACTTACGAGAAAAACAAGTATACTCCCGAATGGCAGGATTTAAACCCCGCCAGGGATTGATTAAATGAAGATCTTGAATCAGACCGTCCAAAAGCTTCTTTGTTTTGGGTTTTAATTGTTTTTCCCTCTGTTAGACGTATCGTGCTTTAAATTCTGAATATAATTAAATTCCCCGCCTAGAACTATTCGACCCGGAGCCCCCATCAATAATTTATAAAGTGTGGATAATGCAGTGTCGTCATAAAAAATTGACCCATAATAGTTTACAAAATTTAGAATCTGATTATTAAGTGAAACTTGTACCCAGAGCCATCTCCCAAGGGGATCTCTTTGTTCATGATGAAAAACCCAATCAAAATCACAAGAGAAATAGATCGCTACCCCTCGCATAGCAACTCCAGCAGAAGCAAAAAAGGCCCTCGAAAATATTCCTGGAATAAAATAATTAGGAGTATTAGTTTTTAAATGAGTTTCCTGGCGATAGAGAATTTGGGGTTTTAAGGTAACTAGCCATCTAATCAAACCTCCGCATTTACATTTATTCAGAATGCCATTGACGTTAATTGACACAACTCGACAATTGCTAGCTGGAATCATTTTTGTTTTTTGTAGAAAATAAATAAATCTGAGAACATTCTAATCTACCAAGAATTACCAGTATAGCCCCTAACATAATATCCCAACAGCATCTGCTCAAAATTCTTTTAGAACCCTTCCCCCCACTGACTCCCCCCACCCAATACAAACCCTCCCTAAACCCACCAGGAATTATGGAATTACCCGCTGTCCATAATTCCCTCCCCCTGAACATATATTGGTGCCCTGATATTGCACCACCCAGTGGCCTCACCACCCCCCGCGAGAGAAAGAAAGAAAAAAAAAAAAGGGTAAGTCCCAAAGACCAGAAACCAGAAGAAACAAGCAAACGAACTAACTATACAGTCAATATAACTTAGCAGCATCCAAACTATATGACATATATACTGATACTACACGGTAATTGTTTTAAGCAGTTCCTGAGCTTCATCTAAGCGAGTGAACAGATGGAATTTGCCATGAACTGGGACTTTGAGCTTCGATTGTTGAGCAATAGAGGCTTGAGCCCCTTGAGCCTTGAACAAAAATAAAAGCTTGACAAACTCCTTTCGTCTTTTTACCACCGTTACAGACATGTCTGAAATAATTCTACATCTTCCTCCATTTTCCGTTTCGAATTGACGAGCCTGAATTGCTGCCGAGAGAATTTTTTCCTTTATTCGAAAATCTGCAAAATTCACGAGAATAGTACGAGGAAATTTTGCGTTTGGAGGAAGGTAAGCAGGAACTCGATGAGCCCTGGTCAAAGTTAAGTCGCCAGCAAAATTTGGAAGCACAATTTTTTTTTATAAACTTCTCTACCCATTGGATAGTATTGGTCCCTTCAAGCCGTTCAGGAACACCAACTATCCGTAGATTGTTATGCCAGGAAAAATTCTCCAATTCCTCGATTTTGTCCTCCAAAATCGATTTCTTCTGTAGCGCTACTTCAACTTGCTGGAGGACAGCCACCATTTGATCTTCCAAAGTGGAAATCCTTGATTCAGCTTCAAGGAATCTAGCCGGGAGACTCGATACCGCTTCTTCAATTTTTTCCAGACGCCGATGAATAGCCAGAGTTTCGACGAGATGGATTTTCTTCATACCCCGAATTTCCTCCAAAATCAGATTCAGCATAGTTTTAATATCCATCTGACATGCAAATTCCTTTTCTTCCTGAATTACCAACAGAGATTTTTGAGACTCTGCCTGTAGATCATTTTCTTGCGGATTAGATGTAGAAGCAGCTAAATCTGAGCCCAGTATCATAGAAGAGGGTTGCCTATTGGCAGGCCCCTGAGACAGATCTGACCTGGCTGGCCCATTTATCATGTCTATCTCATCGGCCTGATACTGATTCTGATCAAGATCTTGTGGCAGAATTGAGGGATTTGAACGAGATTGTATAATTTTCATGATTCCAGAATAAGGGGAAGAGGGGGGCACCGGGAGGAGACTCGCGGCGGATACTGTCATCATAGTCTCACAGTTTTGAGGTATGCTCCCATCCTTCGCCAATGAAGCTTTTGCCTGATTCATAGATAGAAGAGAAATTTCTTGGGCTGAGATAATAGCATCCCCAGAAGGCTCGCTCGTTGATGCCCGTGTAGCCTGTACCAGCTCTGGCCCAATGTCTAGCGAGCTTTTTGAAATACTCTGAGAAACTGTTTTTTTCGAAAAAAGAGGAAATTCTTTGGAATTGTTCACTAGCCTTTTAGGCTGTATCTCAACAATTCCTGGAGGAGCTTTACCATCTTTTTCCGAGGCCATCGGCATTCTTATAAGATTCAGAGGAGAATCCTCTAGCCCCGAGCTTTGTGAGCTAAACGAGGACTCAGGTTGTTGATGTTTATTACTCCCCTTAAAATTAGTTGATTTGACTTTCAACGAATGTGTCTTAATTTTAGCCGCTGCTTTAGCAGCTGCAGTTGCCATTTTATGTTGTTTTCTGAGCATACTTCGCCTTGAATTAACAAAACCCCCAGAGCAGAGAAAAAAAAAAAAAAGAAAAAAAAAACAAGTGAGGGAATACAAGCCCACGTCTGAACAGACTATCAGACTATACAATTAAAGTTTTTCTTAAAAACAAAAGATGCTTCTGGTTTAATTTTCCCCAGTATAAAACTAGGAACCTTAATAATGTTGCCAAGTCTCGTATATATATGTTTATCCAACTTTTTATGCGCAGCCTCGTGGGGTGCTATGGAGATCCCCGCCTCTCCTTAGTCAGGTGTGTGACACCGCCCCTCGTGGGAGAAACCGAGGAGAAGGAATGGCGATGAGCGCTGTGAATAACGCTACACTGCCGAGATGATCTATGCTTGCTGAAAATTTCCGGGAGCTGAGCGCGAAAGGGAACGTCTGGCAGCCGAGGTCTCGATGATTGATGTTCAGCTGCTGAAGTTATTTTTTCGAAATACAGAGGGCTTTTCAGCACGAGTTTACATCGCTTGCAGCTTTCAAGAGAATCACTGGAGCCCATCAGACATGGAAAGCATCTTGCAGCTTTTAAGAACAAGTGGTTGTTAATAAATTCTTATTGTGGTCGGAAAAGGGAAAGAAGTTTCTCGGTTATGTGAGAGCAACTAGAGGCATTCTGGCGGCAAGGTTGGTGATTTATGGCCCATTTAAAAATAACAGTTGGCTGCACGTGAGATTAAACAAGACTGAAGATCGAACTGATAAGGGAAAGAAGGGAGAAGAAGGGAAAGAAAGGGGCAGCTTGGATAATTTCTGAACAAAACTCGTCATGGAAACAAATATTCAGATATGAATTGAGGGATATGCCTAGTGTCATATTGGGGGTCATACGTTTCCACCAGCTCCAGCAAATTCAGTCTGGGGGCAACGTTACAAGTGACTGTGAGCCAGCTGAAAACATTAGAATGGGTGTGTTTTCCCTTTCCCTACTATCATGTGGAGGCGGTTTGGTGCTCCGGTCTTAGATTTCTATTGTTTGTTGTGTTATGCTGGATTCAAGTAATCTGGAGGCTTTCTGATCAAGAAAGAGCATTCTTATCTGTATAATACCATTCAAACGGGGAGCATTTAGTTTCGCTGGGTTATCTCCTTGTGCGAAGTTTTCATATTCTAGAACGAAACAAATGACATGAATAATTTAAGAAAATAAATTATGCCACCATTGCGCTGCGATATGTAGGTCTGGAATAAAGATAATGGCTGCAATTTTAGGTTGTGTGGTTAAAAATACACATACGTTAATTTTAAACCGGTTAGGGTGGAGTATAGATCTTGGGCAGTTTTAGTAAAACAGGTCAATAGTTATTGCATAACTGTGAGACATATTTTACCGTTTCATGCCTTTTATATAAAGCCTTAAAATAATGCTGTGACCATTACAAAAAATAAATCAGCGTGACGCTAAGATAAATATGAGGGAGTAATGCCTCTTTAGACACTGGTTCAACCCATTCAATATGGAGTAATTAAAGGTTGTCACTTAACCTGATAGTTCTCTATTGGCTTTACGTATTGGCATTCATACCACATACAGAACCCAGAGGCCCCGGGTCAGCTACAATCTCAAGATATGAGGGAGACTGCATAGCATTTACCTTGTAAAGTCCAGTAGAACACATTGGCTTTTGAACTGAGAACTTGAGAGTTATTCTTTTATAGCCCCTCTGGGTTACTTTTACCTTCTCACTAATAATGTGGGCATACCATGTCCATTGGGTAAAATTAACTCAAGACATGACTCTAAATCCTAAAAGATGATTGCAGGTGATAGGAAACAAGCACCGAAGAGAGGTAACGTGAACAAAGTGGGAAACAAGGAGCTCAATAATCTTGTCAAATGGAGTAAGCTGTCAGTCACCCCTGGATACATTGGGCCAGATGTACGACCTGCCAAATAGCGCCTCGCAGTCGCCAATTGCATTGCGTTTGCGACTCGTAATTTGCGAGGTGGTATTTGGCATGTACAACAGTGTGCTTAAGACTGTTTGCGATTCCCAATGGGGTAGCAAATTGCGAGGCTCATAAATATTAATGAGCCTCTCGCAATTTGCGAGAGCATTGGGAATGACAGACCTTCCCAGGGATGGTGGCCTGCTGGGCTCAGAAGACCACCATGTCAGGGACTGCTTTTAAATAAAGCAGCTTTTTTTTTTTTAATGCAGCTCTTTTTCTGGGATGCATTTAAAAAACAACAAAAGAAACGATTTTGTTTCCTTTTGTAAGGGCAGGCAGTGGTCCCTGGGACCACTGCCTGCCCTTAAAAAATAATATTGCATGCATTTCCGAAGGGGAAGGGGTCCCCTGGGGACCCCTTCCCATTTATGAATGCATTACTACCTACCTAAAATAGGTGGTAATTTGCAAGTGATTTGCGACCGCATTTGCGGTCGTAAAACATTGGTGCATAGCTTTGCGGTCGCTATTAGGAAGGGATCGCCCCTTTCTAATAGTGAGTCGCAAAGCTGTATTTTACGAGTCTCAATTTATTTGCGAGTCGCAAAATACTGCTTGCACATGGGCCTATGCTTTTTAACTTGCATAAATGGGTCTAAGACCCATTTACGCACACTAAAAAGCGTTGTACATCTGGCCCATTGTATATAGTTGTCGTATTGAAGGATTTACATAGTGGTATGACAATGACAATTTATGTGAATCAATTAAATGAAATACGTTATTTGTTGGATAATAAAAATAAATTACAATTGTGGACTAATTATTGATAAATCAAAGCTCAGAAATAACTCAAAGATGATCAATGGGTGGAATTCAGTACAACTTGTAAACATAAATGAAAGTTTTTCAAGGCAGTGCTCCTACCCTGCCTTAGGTAGGAAGAAGAATGAATACATAATTTGTGTGGACTGTGTGATTGTGTTGCTTTGTGGAACATTGGAGCCATTGATCCAAAGCTACCAAAGTATGGTTTGTGTGACTGGTCTAGTGGCTTTAGTATCTGTGTCATAAGAAAATAAACGAGTTGCACCATTGCAAGGTTTTTTAATATTCAAATAGTTTGCCGGCAAACCAAATGCAGAAAAAGCTAAGGGATATTTGTTAACTTGGTATAAGACGAAAAGTCCCTAGTGCAGTAGACATGTGACTTTTTGCTCTCCATTTCATCATACTGACAGACTCTGCATGGCTGCTTGCAGATGTAGACTGTGTCATGAATATTCTGTTTCACTGCACTTTAGGGATCTGCCAAAGGGTTCTACCAAAACTGGACTACTGCCCAATGACCAGGTCATGACACCAGTCATGACACAACCAATGGCCAATGGAAGATTATCCATCGTCATAGCATAAAGAGCTACCTTCTGCTCACCTTCATAAGATCTCTATAGTGTACCATGCCTGGGGCTCATCATTCCCAGAGTGTGACTGTGTGTGCGTGGGGTGACAGGAGGTGTGTGAGGTGGTAGCTAGAGATGTAGGTCAGGAATAATGAGGACAAGATATTGAATGGACAATATTGTGACTAGAATATCGAGGGAGAAACTACCAACAGGTGAGATTGTAAGGCAAATCCAGCAATGCACTGCCTCCAGTGATCGCTCCAATTCAGCACTGTGTCCAAGCCACTTCTGCCTCCGGACACCCAACTCGCGATGCTGTGGGCGAGGTGGAGAGACACTGAGACACCATAGTGCACCTGAGAAGCTACCAGGGGCAGTTTATCTTTGTTTTTTTTCTTTCATGGCGGTGGTGTTATTTCCGCGCCTCTCTCCAGGATCCAGTTGGTGCACACAAGTTTTGGACGCCTAATGTGCTATCCTTTATACCTTGGACTGCAGCACCTGGCCTCAGGTTTGATTACTCCTGCAACTGCAGGTAGTTAGTATGCTCGTACGTGGATGCTCTAACATGGACGGTGACAGAGCTGAGCAGACTGGAGGCAGCCGAGGTCGACTTCTTCTGCACACAGCAGGGCTGGTGTGTGCTGGAGCCTTGTTTGTTGATAGGAGCCTTGCTTGCTTATGGAACAGTAGGGGGGGGAGCTGTCTTTCATACCACTCTATATTTGCCTGGGGGCCTGTTGAACAAGTTACTTACCTTCGGTAACACTTTTTCTGGTGGATTCCTCACTTTGTGAATATCCCCTGCGCCAGCATTCCACGGAACTTTTCTTCCCCAGCACTCCACGTCGACGTGGGCGACATCATAATGCCTCGGCTCCGCTCGCGACTCCGTTCGACGTCACCGGAGCCATAAGAAGCCCACATCAGCGTGATGACGTCAGTTCCACCCATTTTTTCCCCGTGCCTTCGAGGCGAACAGGTGGACTAACGACAGACTCACAGTATACACAGTATACAATAAACCATAACATATATATATAATATACAAAGGAAAGGAATGCAAAGAAAAACAAGCATTTCCTACAACTGTACTATACAGCAAAAACACATATCTACAAGACCTTTTTCATGGCATATGAAGGTGGACAACGGGGAGGCGGGTGGGCCAGTGAGGAATCCACAGGCAGATACTGTATCCACCAGAAAAAGCGTTACCGAAGGTAAGTAACTTGTTCTTCTGATGGATACATCTGCCAGTGGATTCCTCACCTTGTGAATAGATTCCCACACCAGTCCCCACTCCTGGAGGAGGGTGTGCACTTTCCTATACCAGAAAGTCTTGCAGGACAGAGCGCGCGAAGTGGCCCTCCCTCCTCATCTCAGAGTCCAAGCAATAATGCTTTGCGAAAGTATGGAGGGAGGCCCAAGTCGCGGCTTTACAAATGTCTGCCACTGGAACACCCCGGGCCAAAGCAGACGTAGATGACTTAGCTCTAGTTGAATGAGCCCTAATGCCCTCAGGAGGGGTCTTACCAGCCAGGGCGTAGCAGATCTTGATAGCCAGTATTATCCATCTCGATAGCGTGCGCTTGTGCACCGCTTTACCCTTAGAACGACCAACGTATCCAATAAAGAGTTGGTCATCAAGGCAAAAATCCTTGGTTCTGTCCAAATAAAAACTCACAGCCCTCTTTGGATCCAGGCGATGGAGTCTTTCCTCCTCTTTGGAAGGATAAGGAGGTGGGTAAAAAACAGGGAGAGTAATGGACTGCCCCAAATTAAACGGAGTGACAACTTTAGGCAGGAAAGCAGCCCTGGTCCTGAGAACCATCCTTTCAACATGTAAGGTAAGAAAAGGAGGTTTGGAACTAAGAGCTTGAAGCTCACTTACCCTCCTTGCCGAGGTTATGGCCACAAGAAAAAACACTTTAAAGGACAACAGCCTCAAAGGACAACTATGTAGAGGCTCAAATGGGGACCCCATTAGAAAGGTTAAAACAAAATTAAGGTCCCACTGAGGCATTACAAAGGGAGTAGGAGGAAACATGTTTGTAAGGCCTTTGATGAACCTCAGAACAACCGGAGATTTAAATAGTGAAGGTTGATCTGGGAGGCACAGAAATGCCGATAAGGCCGAAAGGTAGCCCTTGACCGTGGCCACAGCAAAGCCCTGCTGAGCCAAGGAAAGAGCAAACTGGAGCACATTGGAAAGATGAGCCTTTAAAGGGTCAATAGATCTCTCTCCACACCATTTTACAAATTTTGACCACCTGTAGGAGTAAATGGACTTGGTGGAGTGTCGCCTGGCCGATAAAATAACGTCCACCACATCAGGTGGGAGAGAGAAGGAACTCAGGTTGCCCCGTTCAATCTCCAGGCATGAAGGTCTAAGCTCTGGAGGTGGGGGTGTAGAACCTGCCCCTCCGACTGCGAGAGGAGGTCTGCCCTCAGAGGGAGACGGAGCGGAGGGCACGAGAAGAGGTGGAGAAGATCTGTGTACCACACCCTTCTTGGCCAATCCGGGGCGATCAATATGACTTGGGCCCGGTCTTGGCGAATCTTCCTCAGAACCCGAGGAATTAAGGGTATGGGAGGAAACGCGTAAAGGAGCCCCAACTCAACTGAAACGCGTCCCCCAACGCCCCTTGCATCGGATACTGGAGACTGCAGAATGACGGGCAGTGCGCGTTCACGAAAGTGGCGAACAGATCCCCCCGAGGAGTCCCCCACGTCCGAAAGACGTGACGAACTACCTCCGGATGGAGCCTCCACTCATGGTCGGCGGAGAACTGCCGACTGAGACTGTCCGCATGCACGTTCAGCACCCCGGCCAGATGATTTGCCATCAGACAAATCTGATGGTCCTGAGCCCAGGACCATAGACGTAAAGCCTCTCTGCAAAGACAAAGAGACCCCACTCCTCCCTGCTTGTTGACATGCCACATCGCGGTCGTGTTGTCTGTCAGGACTTGAATCGACTGACCGCGAAGGGAAGGGAGGAAGGCCTTGAGCGCCAAACGAATCGCCCGCAATTCCAGAAGGTTGATGTGAAGCAACCTTTCCTCTGGAGACCAAAGACCTTTGATCTCCAAGTCCCCCAGATGCGCACCCCACCCTAAGGTGGATGCATCCGTTATCACTGTGGCCACCGATGGAGGCAGATGAAAAGGCTTTCCTTGAGACAGATTGCCCTCCACGCTCCACCAAGACAGATCCGCTGCAGCTTCTCTGGAGATCTTGATCGACTCCCCAAGATCTCTGTTGTGCTGATACCACTGCTTGCGGAGACACCACTGGAGCGCCCTCACGTGTCGGCGTGCATGGTTGACCAACAGGATGCAGGAAGCGAACAGACCGAGCACGCGAAGGACCTTCAGAACTGGAACAACCGCTCCATTGTGGAATAAAGGGACCATCTCCTGAATGTCGAGAATCCTTTGAGGAGGAGGGAATGCTTGACACACAGTAGTGTCCAGTACCGCCCCTATGAACAGGTTGCGTTGAGAGGGCACCAGGTGAGATTTGGGCACATTGATCGAAAAACCCAAGTCGAATAACAGCTGAGATGTTACCTGCAGATGACGCTGCACCATCTCTGGGGACTCTGCCTTCAGAAGCCAGTCGTCCAGGTAGGGGAAAACTGGAATCCCCGACCTCCTGAGATGAGCAGCCACCACTGCCATCACCTTCGTGAAGACCCGAGGTGCGGAAGTAAGACCAAACGGGAGGACCACAAACTGGTAGTGTTGTGACCCAACCGTAAAACGGAGATACTTCCTGTGCGACTTCAGGATTGGGACATGAAAGTACGCGTCCTGCAAATCGAGCGACACCATCCAGTCTCCTTGTTGCAACGCTTGAAGAACCTGCGCAAGGGTCAGCGTCTTGAATTTCTCCTGCTTCAGGTAAAAATTCAAGATTCTGAGGTCCAGGATTGGACGCAATCTGCCGTCCTTTTTGGGAATCAGGAAATACCGGGAGTAGCATCCCTGACCCCTTTCCTGCTCCGGAACCACCTCTATCGCACCCTTCTGAAGCAAGGCCAGAACTTCTTTCTGCAGGAGATGCAGATGGTCTTCCGAGCAATAACCTTGACAAGGAGGGTAAGGGGGAGGAAATTCCCGAAAGGGAAGGGCGTACCCAGTCTCTACGAGGTTCAAAACCCAAAGGTCTGTTGTAACAGATTTCCAACCCCGTAGAAAGTAGGACACCCGACCCCCCACAGGTCTTACATGATCCGGGATGGGGGATCTAGGGCTGCTTCCCTGAAGCTTCATTGGGAGCAGAAGAGGAGGAGGAAGAAGAGGGGTTGCGCCCAGAACCTCTCCGACCCCTTTGTCTCCCTCTATAGGACTTATAGAGGGGAGTCTGCTGCTGTTGTTGCTGCTGCTGTTGGGGCTTGCCTGTAAGAGCGAAATGACGATCTTCCAAAACCCCTAAATTTTCGAAAAGACGAACTCCTAGCAGGAGCTTGCAGCCCCAAGGATTTCGCAGTCAACCTGCTGTCCTTAAATCGCTGCAGGGCAGAGTCTGCCTTTTCCCCAAACAGCTTCTGTCCGTCGAATGGCTGATCAACCAGCGTAGCTTGCACATCAGCTGAGAACCCAGAGGTACGGAGCCAAGCTTGCCTCCTTGCGGCAACAGACGATCCCATGATCCTTGCCACAGAGTCCGCAGTATCCAACCCTGACTGGATAACTTGTCTGGCAGCCGCCTGAGTGTCTGCCACAACCTCCAAAAAGAACGACTTATCCCCCTCAGGCAACTTAGGGGCCAAAGACTTAATGGAGTCCATTAGCGCATGCACATAACGCCCCAACAGGCATGTAGCATTAATTGATTTTAACGCAATACTTCCAGTGGAAAAGGTCTTTTTGGCTGCCTGATCAACCTTTTTAGATTCCCTGTCAGCTGGAGACTGAGGGAAGGCACTCGAAGCATGCTTGGAACAAGAAGCCTGCACAACCAAGCTGTCCGGAGATGGATGAGTTGACAAGAAGTCAGGATTCCCTGGTGCAACCTTGTACCTTCTTGCCACCTGCCTACACACCGCCGGAGATGAAAGGGGTTTCTTCCACTCCTCCAAGACCGGCTCCAAGATGGCCTCATTGAAAGGCAACAACGGCTCTGATGTTGATGATGGAGAATGCAACACTTCTGTAAGCAAGTTGGATTTGTACTCCACAGAAGGCAGCTGCAAATCCAAAAGTTCTGCCGCCTTTTTGATCACTACATGATAGGGAGCCAATTCCTGAGGTGGAGAAGACCTGGCAGATGAATGCTCCCACTCTGGGGTTGTATCCAATCCACTAGCTTCATCAATGCCTTCAAATTCATCTGAGGAAGAGTCAACCTCACCTTCTTCCACATCTGTCCGACATCATCTTTCCTCCAACACCCTCTGGGCCTCCCTCCTCGACCAGATCCGGGGAGCCGGTGTCGACGATGTTGTATGCGGCGTCGGAGGAGCCAGAGGTACCGGAGTCGGCGGCGCCATAGGTGGAGTCGGCGGCGCCGGACGCGGCACCATTGGAGTCGGCCTCGGCGTCGAGGAAGGCTCCGAAGTCCGCTGGTCCTTCCGAGGTCGAATCGGATCCCCAGACGGTGCCGGAAACTGCCAAGAAGGCGCCATCGGCATAAAGGGCATAAAGGGGGCCTGAGCATACTGCTGCGGCACCCCTAGTGTAAATGCCATCGGACCCACGGGACCAGTTGGTGCTCCGGATGGGTAGGCCGCCCTATTAAAAATGCCATACATAGCATTTAAGAAATTGGTAGAATCTGTACCTGGACCCGGGAATTGAGGAAAAGGAACAGGCCCTGTATCCCCTTGTGGAGTCACCGGCGTCGGCTCCGCAGTATCTTCAACCGGAGCCTCAGACTCTTCAGGCACCGGAACAGACTCTTCCTGCTCCTGTTCATGCATGGAAGCATCCGACTCCCCTCGAACCGGAGTCGACTCCTTAGACGGATCCGATGACCGCGTCGGGGACTGAGCCGGAGTCTGCTTCTTCGAAGGAGAACACCTCGGTGACTTCAAAGGTGAAGGAGAAGGAGACAAGCATTTGCTCCGACGTCGAAGGGGCGAAGCCGACCTCGACCTCGACTTCCTGGACCTCGAGGACCGACGTCGAGAAGAATGTTTCCTCTACTTGTGGTGCTTCTTCGACCTCGAAGACTTCGAAGTCGATGACCCCCTCTTCGACTTCTCCTTTTTCCTCCCTCTCTTCTCCTCACCGATCCTCTTCATAAAGAGCTTGGTCTTCCTCTCCTTTGAGTGCTTTCGGGTTCATGCTTCTACAGCATCCGCACTCCTCCATATCATGTTCCGAAGAGAGGCACCATAAACAGTTCTGGTGTGGATCCGTCATCGACATCAGACCTCCACTTTCCCTACAAGGCTTAAATCCCGATTTTCTAGTCGAAGACATACTCAAATTAACAGATTAACACGGCTAAACTACAAAGTAGCCAACGAGCACTGGAAAAAAAAACGTTGCGCGTCGAGGGGGTGGAAAAAAGGGAACTGACGTCATCACGCCGACGTGGGCTTCTTATGGCTCCGGTGACGTCGAACGGAGTCGCGAGCGGAGCCGAGGCATTATGACGTCGCCCACGTCGACGTGGAGTGCTGGGGAAGAAAAGTGCCGTGGAATGCTGGCGCAGGGGATATTCACAAGGTGAGGAATCCACTGGCAGATGTATCCATCAGAAGGCAAATTACTAGGGAAAGACTGACAGTCTGCGTGATCGGTCTCCTCCCTTCGGACTAACCTAGTAATGATTGTGGAGCCTCGCCCTCTATTAGATGCCCCAAAAGGTGTGAATAATTGCAGTTGAAGGACAGAGGTACATCCAGGTTTTACGCCAGTAGTAAAAAAAACAAAGACAAAGGAGTTTATAATTCTGAGGTAGGTCCTGGCAGTGGGTCGCTGGTTTTGGTCCTCCACCCGCCTCCGATCCAGAAAAGTGTTTTGGACTGGTAATAATGGGGAAGAATAAAAATGTTTCCAATTTAACACCCAATGCTCATATGAAGGCAGCATCAGCCGCTGCAAGAACCTAGCACAGCCAAAAATCACGAAGCGGATCTGCAACAATCGCAAGCTCTCTGAGCTCAGAAGATGCATTGGAGCCCAGAAGGGAGCCTGGAATGGGGGGGTTCAATCTCAGAAATTATACCACAAGAGTAGTCAAATGTAGAAATAGGGCCAGAAGAAGAGCTTGGCGCACAAAATGAAGTGCCAGAAATGTTTAATCCAGTTGTTCGGGCTCCAGAGGGCAGAGGGGTCAAAGAAGAGGGGCTGCCTACAGGGGCAGTCTAAAAGGGGAAAGAAATTTGCCCACAACAAAAGGACACAAACGAAAAAACAACAAATCCAACCTAAGCAAAAACAAAGGAGTACCCACTATTTTCCAATGTTAAATCAACACCAACCGCACCACAAGGGCCTCCAGGAAGACAAGGGCAATCACAGGTTCTCTCAAGAGTAGAGCAGTGTCTCAACGGACTCCCAACCACAGCTACAGTTACAGCCAGGCCACAGCTACAGCCTCAGCCTCCAAACACACAAGGACTAGCTGCCACAGGGCAGCAAGCACAGGCACAGATAGAGACTGGCGGGTTCTCAGGCAAGCAGGCATAACAGCTGCAAGGAGAGGGAACTTTGCTGCAATGTGACATAAAAGTCATGCTAAATCTTATCTTAGATGAAACAAAGGAAGTGCAAGATAACACAAGCAAGTGAAATAGCATCCCTCCATCACCATTTGTCAAAACTCGAGGAGGCAGTTGGTAGCTTCCAAGCAAGCATGCAAGAGACAGAGTCCAGGATCTCGCTGCTTGAGGACCATATGAACACTATGCAGCAACAGGGGAACTTAGCTAGGAAGGGAAAATACTCACTAGAAAGCTAACTTGAGGACCTCGAAAACCACTCTTGATGGTCTAACCTGCATCTAATCAGGGTCCCAGATGGATTTGAAGGGACCCAAACTCTTAAATGGGTCGAGACTTTTATTAAAAAGAGTGTATTGCCAGAATTTGCAGGAGACCTCACTATCACAAGAGCGCACAGGGTACGGTCACAGTCATTTCCCAATTCAAAGCTACCGCAAACAATTCTTGTGAGCTTTGCAGACTACCGAATTAAAGAGCAGATACTCTCTAAGGGAGGGCACAGGGGCAGGTGGGCACGGATAGCAAAAATAAGCAGAATCATAGAGTGAAAGGTATTTGGGAGACAATCTCATGGATGGGTCTAAAAATTCAGATAGTCACGGTCAATGTAAATGGCATATCGAATAAGCAAAAATATGGCAGGTTAATACGATGGCTAACTTATTTCTCGCCACAAGTTATGTTCTTCAGGAAACCCACCTCAAAACAAATACTCCAAAGCTCTTTATTCCCAAAATGTTTTTGAAGGTGAATTTTACCTCTGCCGGGATGGCAATATGGGCGGTAGCTATCTATTTCAGCCAAGGGATAGATTGGGATATTACCCAAGTCCAGAGAGATCCTCACAGCAGATGGACATGGGTCACTCCCATGGTAAACGACAATGGAGCAGATTTAAAAGCCCCTTGCGCCACTTTTGCGTCATTTTTAACATGGGAAAAATGACACAAACGTGGCTCAAGGGGCTTGTAAATCTGCCCCAATGTTTTTTAATTTTGTGAACTATTATGCACTAATCATACATGATCCCACATTTATTTTGAAGATAAATGATGTACTTAGAGGGGCTATGGGCCCTATAATTTGAGGGGGTGTTAACTTTATCCAAGATATGGCAAAGAATACTTTGAATAAAAATAAAAAAACACCTGAATCCTGAGACTAAAAAAATATTAGCTATAATAAAGCTAGACTATCAATTAATCGATCCATGGCGAAGAGCCCATCGGGAAACCTCGCAGTATACCTGCTATTCCCACCAAAACCACTCTGCATCTCGTATTGATTTTTCCTTATTTCTCACTCTTTGAACTGTTCTAGTTCGGAAATATAGGCTAATTCATCTTCAGATCACTCGCTGGTCAAACTTGAAATAGAATTAGATGCAAGAAGGAGTGTAAGGTCCAGGTGGCAGATGGATCGACTCCTTCTCTCAAACCAGCAATGGGTGACTAGCTCAAGAAAATGGATAAAAGAGTTGTTTCAGGTCAAACAGGGGACGGCAACACGTTTCTCATCTGTGGGGCTTTTAAGGCCTCAGTGCAAGGGCAGATGGGGGCCTTTATGGCTGCACAATCAAAAATCCGAAGGACACGCATAGGCGAACTTCAGCTTCAGAGGATACTGCTTTGTAGAAGAAGAATGCTTCCACAGGGGGGGAATTTAGTGGAGAGGCACCTCAACAAAGCAAAACAAGAGCTAAGAGACTTTTTACCATAGAAGAAATAAATAGCTCACAGACATTTCAGCAGCAAGTCTATGAGGAAAGTCAAATGGTAGGCACATTTTAGCCTGGTCAACCAAGCTAGAGCAGGAATATGGATTAATCACTGAGCTGCAGGAGCCAGGGACAACGGCCCTGGTGATCGAAAGGGAAAAGATGGCTAAAATCATTTTAGACCTTTATAATGAGTTATATGCGACTAAATATATGGCTTTGCAAGAAGCAATACTTTTAAAATATAAATCTCCCACAGTTATAAAATATGCAGGTAGAGGAGATGCATGCAGATTCTCAGTAGCTGAAATTCAGAAAGCCCTTGCCTCAAAAACTGGAGTAAAGGCCTGTGGTAACGATGGTCTTCCAACAAAATTTTATAAAATGTTTGCTGAGGAGGTAACACGATTTTCTGCCAAGCATTTTAACTATGTTAAAGCAGGTAGCGAGGTTCCATTAATTTTTAAAGAATGGATGTATGACGTTACTACGCCATCCATTACCCCGCAGTAGGTTACAACGCGGACGTTACATCGTCTGCATTGTTACCACGGAGGGCTTTACATCGCAAGTCGTTTCTACGACTTGCGCTAGATGCCGCACAACACCAGGGAATATGTTGGATTTTTAAATCCAACATATTCCCTGGTGTTGTGCGCCATCTAGCGCAAGTCGTAGAAACGACTTGCGATGTAATGCCATGCGTGGTAACAACGTGGACGATGTAACGTCCGCGTTGTAACCTACCCGCGTGTTATTACCAGCGTTGTAAACGCTGTTTCCCTTAAAGAATCTATTATTTTAAGTTTTGTTAAGAAGGGCAAGAATCCCAGGGACATCAATTCATATAGGCCGATTAGTCTTAAAAATTTTGACTATAAAATTTTAATGAAAATCTGGATGAACCGCTTCACCCAAGCTTCACAAAATGTGTTCCATAAGGACAAGACAGGGTTTGTGGCTGGGAGGTTAATTTAATCTAATACTGGATTCCTAGTCCAAGCACTTGACTTTTTTAATACTAAACTAAACCAGCACTTATATTGATGGTCGACGCAGAGAAAGCGTTCGACTGGGATGCTATTTTTTATGGTCTTGGAAGGGATGGGATTCCTTCTCAGGTTATGAAAATGCCACAGAATATGTATATCAAGGGGCAAATGCTCAGGCTTTTATTAATTCTAACCTGGCCAGGACAGTCAATGTTAATCGGGGCAAGGCTGTCCCCTATCCCCCGTGATGTTTACCTTTTTTATTAAACCCCTGGATATCAGGATCCGAAAAATACATTGAGATAAAAACACCAATACCAGGAACGTTGAATTTAAAGTTATTTGTGGGCAATGCTATCCTATATCTGAGATCTGGAAGGCAGTATATCGAAACAACTCTGATAGAATTTGCGCCTTTTGAATTAATTGGAGGATATAAAATCAATCACAATAAGACTGAAATTTTAATACTCAATAATTCTAGTGATTTTCTCCCCGACAACCCTACAATCTTAAACGGCAAGCCCTTTCTCCTGATCTGATCCGATATTTAGGGACATACGTCACCAATCAGTATGCGGAAATGTATAAATTGAATTATGAGGCCATGCTGAAACAAATCAAAAATCTACTTGATAAATGGTCACATCTTCCTCTTACTTTGATTGGTGGTGTTGCCCTTATAAAAATGTTGATTTTCTCTTTACTGGCTTTTCTTTTTACAAATGTTCCCACCCTTTCAAGTGACCACCCAAATGTGCCAGCGGAGATCCACAGGTGCCGCCCACACTAGACCACAGGTCTCCCCTCCTCATCTGCTAAGTGCAGATCCCCACTCCAAGGGACCACTACCATGATGACCCACTCCCCAGCACTGTCTAATCGCTGGCGGCAGGCGGAGCCCCAGTAGAGAAACACTTCTTCACCAATGAAGCTTGCACAGTACTGCGATAGGTTGAGTGTGAAGCGTGTGGCAGCTGCAGTGGGAGAACCATTGTATTTAAAAGAGCTCCTTTGCCTGTAGTATTTGTGCTGCCCGTGCTCTACCAGTGGCAGTGAAAGCCTCACAGCAATAGATAACTTGCACAGTCACACTGCACTGCTAATTAGGTATGGTAATACATCTTACTTAACTAAATATAACTCATGCCTTTGTTATGCACTGCTTATGACCTCACATATTACAACACTCATGACATATTCTACGATCATTGACAACATCAAATTGCATCATTGATGACAACACTGTGCATAGCGGGGGCGCAAGTTAAAGTTTCTTGAGCTAACGTTTTAGAAAGGAGAAAATGTCAGTTAAAACTTTACATTTGAACTAACAAAACCACTGAAATTCACCAGTCATAATTATCTCAAGTAACTATAAATTGTGCCCTAATTTAACTGTAACTCACACCCTTGACGCGCACTCAAATTAACTCACATATTACATAAGTTATGACATGATGTGTGACATCATTGATAACATCACTGCAGCATCAGAAACAACATTATTGACAACCACACTGTGCATGGTGGGGGCTTGTGCCCTAAAGTTACTATAACTCAAGCTCGCGGAAAGATGGCTTGGGCCGCATACTTCCTCCCATTAACAAGAAAATGGCCCCAGGGATGGGGTCCTTAGTGCCTTAAAATGACTCAGCAAGGGATGCTGCACACCGACTTCCCAAAAATATTTGTTGCATCGACCCCTATGCCCTGACCTTCTCTGGGCTATCTGATCCTATTTTTAGTCAGATCTGCTGTACCTTTGAAAAAATGCTTTTTGAATCCATGTGGCACCACTGCCTCAGACTTAAGGAGACAGGAAAGGTTTAGGGGTGATCCGTCAAAGGGAAGCCTAGAAAAAAGGGGTGTACCAGAATGCAAAATCTCTATGCACTCTCCATAGACTTTTTTGTGACGCAATAACACAAAAACTGCTGAATGGAACTGCACCAAATTTTGCAGGAAACTAGATCTTGGTCAAAAGTTGTGCCGTTTGTGATTTGATGTAAATCTGCTCCGTAGTTTTAAAGAAAGTAATGCTCATAAATATTTGTATATCTGGACATTTGGTTTTTGGGGTGTCCATGAGAGTCCTGCCAGCACAACTCAAAGGGATAGAGCATTCTTTTTGGCTGAGGTTTTGTTTCCTCAGGTTATCTCTCTCCCTTGGGAGTGAGGGTTCCACAGGAGCAAGCTCTGTGATTGACTGGCTGCAACATGAACAAAAATATTGTGGTGGGCATTACTACACCAGAGACTTAGCCCCTTGTCCAGAAAATAGGTGAAAACACAATACAAGTGGGAAATATAGGGATACCCTCCTCCAGCCTTTGTTAACGACTTCCCAGAGGGACCCTGCTGGGGCCAAAATGAACAATAAAATTGGGGGTTTTGCAGTAATTCTTCAGTACTCCAACTGGATCGCAGCAAACAAAAATTATGGCCGGCATTAATTTCTTTAGTAAAATGACCCCCGGGGAGAGCCTTGGTCCGGGGGTTAACTAAAATGTATATTGGAGAGGGCCGGGGAAGGGGCACCCCTCCCAGAACTGATTACTGCTCCAAGGAACTGACATCCTTGTGAAATGGGAGGGGGACTGTGGGCCCTCCCCTCCCACGCCAATATGGCCCAGGAACCCCAATTTTGAATTTATTTTGAAAGGTAGGGGACCACACGCTCCCTTCCCATGCTGATATCAGCCAGGGTATCCCATCACACAGTGTTCAATACTGTACAGTATAAAGAGTGGCCAGCCCCCCCAGGACAATGAGGTTCCCTATCCGGGAGATTGCGGGCACAACCTGCCCACACTCTCCAGGACAAGGAGCTCAACTTTGCTTTCAACCGGCAGGAGCTGTAAAAAATACTGACATGGCCCGGGGAGCAGAAAAGGGAAGGTGCTGGCTCCTGCAAGAACCTAGCATAATGCTGGATGAATAGTTGGCTGTGACCACAGGAACCTTGGCACTCGCCCTGCAGCCCACTTCAATGCCAGCAGTGTGGGTTCACTAGGTGGGCATCAGGCACACAGTATTTTTTTTAAAGGACTGACCACCATCAGGTGAGCCTGCTGGGGCCAGGGAGCCCAGGGGTTCCACCACAACCCCCAAAGGCTGAGCTGTGGTTGCCCCAGGTAGGCACTGGGGAACCTACTTCAGAAAACATGCGGGCTATCACGTATCCCCACTATCAGTGCCATATGAGGAGCCACTGGGCGCACAGGGGCACTGGGGTTCCCCATCATCCCCCAAACAAAATTTATAATGTGGGTGCCTCATGTGGGCACGAAGAAAAGCACAAGATTATTAGCTTTTTAAAAAGTGAATAATAATTAAGCTGCAGGCGCCGGTCGTTTATTATTCACTGCTCGTGAAGGCTATTCACTTTTTTTATTTTAGCTAGGTGATGTCCCTATAAGGGGCAGGGGCGCTTCCAAGCATTTTAATTAATGTTGTGGGAGGCTGCAGAGAGTGCATCAGCCCCCCAGCACATTAAAAATAACAGTCCTTAAATCAATGACAACAGTAGAACATACAATATTTTTCAAAAACAGTCTTGGCTTGGGCCCTATGCTCTTCAGCTAAGAGTGCAAGTCCCTCTTGTGGTTGTTTTATAATTGTATTTTGTAGCCTGAAAAATGTAAAAAGTAAGATTCTGAAACATACTGTTTTTATCTAAAAAAACATGTCCCTGAGTCTTTCTTTTACAATTGCAGCCCACAAAATGCAATTATAAAAACTGTTTGAAAAGAAAGACTCACATTAAAGTTGATTTTATTTTGTTTTATTTAAAATTGTATGAAACATTTTTATAATTATCACTGTTATTAAATATTGCATTGTGTAAATTACTAAATTATAAATTATACGTTTGATTAACAATAATAGTTATTTTTGGACATAAATGATAGCTCTGCTGTACATATATTAATATTCTCTCTGCTTGATTAAGCCAATAGCCCCCTGTTTTATTATTTTAGTGTGGTGACTCTTTGACACAGTTGTGACTCTTTGACAAAGTCAGTAAGTAAGCTGGAGTGCAGCCAGGACCTGCGAAACCAACCGTGTGCTGTGCATGCCAGAAGGCTATATGCTGCAGTAGGTAGGGCACTAACCCCAGGCGGAGACGTCCGCTCTGCCTGCGGAATGTGAGGGGATTTGCTTTCTCCTCATTCCGCAGAGAACGTGGAGAAGGCAAATCTCCACACACTCCGCAGCAGAGCAGAGTTGGCCAGTCCCCGCCTCCACCCCCACTATTAACAAATAAGTAAACATTAATTAAAAATACATTTAAAACCACTTACCTCTGTACTGCGGCATCCCCCGGCTGCAGGCCTCCTCTCCCTCGCCCTATCGGTAATCCTTGTGAAAACTTTGAATGATCACGCGCCTGCACATTCCTCGCAAGAAATGCGCATGCGCTGGCGCATGCCCAGTTTTCACCAGGATTACTGATAGGAAGAGGAGGACTGCAGCCCAGGGATGTCGCAGTACAGAGGTAAGTGGTTTTAAATGTATTTTTAATTCATGTTTACTTACTTGTTAATAGTGGGGGTGGAAGCGGGTAGCGTAGTGGAGCTCCACGGAGTTCCATGGAATTTATTTGCGACTCAGTGGACCTCCGCGTAGCCCCGCTACACCCACTACGCCCAGGGTTATAGGACACACGCAGGGCACTAGCAAACGGTATGGCACCGGGTCTGGACATGGGCCAGGCCTTGTGGCCAACCTCACGCTGTGCATGGCTAAAGGCTGGGCATGTGTGGGGTTTGTTTACGAATGCCAATAAACTGTTTCTTTACGATAAAAATACCTAGAATTTACTGAAAAAACAAAGGTTAAAGTGACGTTATAGTTAGGAATTGTAATTTAATCTTACTTTACATTTACAAAACCTTGAAAAATCCATGGAATAAATGTAACGTTATAGTAAGGTGAATATGTCAGTGACAACTTAACATTTCAAACTGAAACAAAAACACTGAAATTCACCAGTTCCAGTTATCTTAAATAACTGTAACTAATGACCTAAAGTAACTATAACTTTCACCCTTGCCATGCACTGATTGTGAACTCACATATTACAACATTTGAAGTCTTCAATGTAGGAGAGTAGGATCTGCTTGACATGGTTACCCCAACCTTTTGCTGCTGTAACACTGTTTGTCAACTTTAGTCTGACTGGGACCCTGCTATTCAGGGCCGCAGCCTAGATTCTTCCTCGCTAAATTGATTCCATATACTTTAGGTACACTCCAGATTGGATTCTGGGGTACCCTTTTGAGTCCCTAGTATATGGTATACTATGTATCCAGGGCATAGGTACCCCAGAGGCCTACCAGGGGCTGAAGCATGTATTATGCCACCACTGGAAAGCCCTCCAAAATGACACCACAGGTCTGCTACTGCAGCCTAGGTAAGGTGGTGCATGCACCCCTTACTGAGATATAGGTTCACTATATCTCACCTATCACTGCACATAGAAACCTATCAGTCACCCATATGGCAGGCCTTATCAATCCTGAAGGCAGGGAGCTTGGTTATATGTGAGAGGGTACCCAGGCATGAGCTAAGCCCCTCTGCAGCCTTCAGAATCTCTTCTCCGGGGTTGTCAGTGGTGCAGCCTGACCATATACTCTTAAGTGCATTATAACCAAACGGTAAATGCTAACTTTGAACTGGCTGCACGGAAACATGTCGTGTTTGGTGTCAAACACCTTGGAATAATACCCCCACACCAGTAACTGGTGTGGGAGTATGAACCCACTCTTCTAGAGGGAGAGACATGACAGCACCGGTATACCCGGTACCAACTTAAAAGAGCCCTGGCATCACAAAATGGATGCTGCAGCCACAGACACGGGTCTGGCCTCCTGCTGCTGACCGAAACTCTGGCAGGGGAGGCCTGGACAATAGGTTTCCTGTCACAGGGACGTGTAACCACCTCCCAGACAGGCTGATGTATATTGGGGCTGGGTGGGAGCACTCTCAGAGTGCTTTGAAGTCCTGCACTGGGGGCACATTTGGTGTTCCTGTGCATAGTCCAGCTCAAACCGGTTCAGGGGCTTCCAGCCCCTGCTCTGGCATGAAACTGGACAAAGGAAATGGGTGTAGCCACTCCTCTTTCCAAACCCTCCCATAGGTGGGTCCCCTGAGTTAGTCCGACCCCTTTTTTAGGTATAAGTAAGGAACCCCCAGCAACAGGACTTTAGATATCCCTGGAAGAAACTCTGCAACTGAATCCTGTAACTTCGACGCTCTACTGAAGATTAGAGGACTGAAGAAATCTCCATTGGGGTCAAGGAGTGACTCCACTGCTTGGCAGGCACCAACAAAGCATATTGCCGGTCTGCATCTCCGAAGCTCCCGACGGACTCCGAAGTATCTGCAGCCCAGGAAGAGGATTTCGAGACTTCTCAGAGGCTGACCGGAGTCCCCAGGAAAGCTGAGACCCGTAGCCCTCGAGAGTAATGTGGAACTAGAACTCCTGGTCACCGTGCACATTTGTAAGTGCATTGACTTTCTGACGTCTCTCAAAGTCATGCTTTGGGTTACTTGTAGCCCAATCACAGAGCACCATCTGCACCGAAGATTGTGGGCCTACACTCGACGAGTGTTCCGTGAGCCTGCTTCTTGCATTTAAGCTCGAGACTCCTTCACGATCCCTGGTCCGTCGACTGGTGGGTCCCTGTGAAGGCAACTTTGATTTTCCTTGGACTTCCCTGGCAGCTCCAGACGTGCCCTGACTCCCAACCATGTGGTGAGTCCCTCAGACCTTGCTGGTCTGCACCGAAGCATCTTTCTTCTTTCTGCGTGGGTTGCTGTTGCCAAGGCTTGTTGTGTCCAATCCAGGCACCGATGCTGCAGCACTCAACATCCTTTGGGGGACAGCTCAAATCTAGCTCCTGGTTATCATTGATGCCTCTTGGTCCTCGTGGCGGAAAAGTCAAGCTTCACCTTCTTCACGTGAATTCACCCGACATCGGTGGTCATTTGCCTATCGTGCACATGGTCACTGGCTAGTGACCCAGACTCTGTCCCCTCTGCTTTCAGGTTCTTCTCGACTTCGATCCAGGCTTGGATCTCTTTGGACACTTTGCATCTTCCCGGAAGCAGCACTTTTTTGCCAGATCCCATTGAAAACGACGACGCGACCCGACACCATTTGACACCTATGCATCCGGCTTCCCTGGGTGAGGTAACTCAAGTACTCTGGTGCTCCCATGGGTGTTGACTCTAGAACTTCCTAAGTCCAAAAGGGTTTGGTTCTAGTTCGTTTCTAAGTGTCCCGAAACTTTAAAAATCTAACCGCAACTTTCCCCATAGAAGTTAACGGGAGCTCGCGGCTGTGTTCTCACACTGCACACGGCCCCAGTGGGTCCCCTGTGTCACTACCTTGGGTGGTTCCTTGAGGTACCAGCGATTCTACAGGCTCTAGGCAATGTGTCTAGTTAAGTCGTGGTGCTTATACCACTATTTTAGTATATGGTTTGGCTCGCCCCTAGGGTCTGACGTGTATTTGTGCTATTTTACTGTAATATTTGAAGTGTAACTTATGTTTTTGGACCTCCAGCCTCATAAAGAGACTAGTAGGGTGTGTTTAGAAATAAATACATATATTGTATATATATACCTTGTCTGGTTTTCTTTCATTTAGCCATTCAAGAGATTATAGACTGGTAAAACAAGCTGCTTTACATTCCTTCAAGACTTAGCCTGAAGGCTGCTTTCCATAGCGACCACTAGGATAGCTTTCAATAAAGGTTGTCTTTAACCTATCATCAATAAGGGGTTGTTTGGACTGGTGCAAGGTGCCCACTATAATTAGTGAACAGTATATACCAGGCCAACTTCTCACATTGGTGTGCAGCGTGTGGGATTCCAGCTTGCTATTGTTTTACCAGATAATCTCAATTGAGTGACTAAATGAAAACCATAAAGGTACCTGAGGTACATATAATACAAGCTTTAGAATACAGTAAGTTTTACTGAACTTAGAGTTGTGTGCTAAGGGCTTAGCACACCCTTTCTACAACTCAAGAGAGTTTAGTAGGCCACACTAGTAGGTAGTGCAATACACCACACCTCACTAGTAATGTCTTCAAGGCCAGGAACCAGTGGGTCCCTGCCAGAAGACAATGGGCTTCTTCCCCCAAAGTATGAAAACCTCCCATTCTTGGAATTGAGAGCATTATGCAGGACTAAGAGACTGAAGACAGGCAAACGTCCAACCACCCAACATCTCATAGAGGTACTCAGGCTGGATGATCTTTGAAGACCTATAGGGTCTGAAGGGATAGGCAGAGTGGGTGGGGCAGCACATTAGGAAGGGCCTAGGGGTGAAATTCCCCATGACCTGACCTCTAATGCTGACCAGGAAGATGACAATGATCTTGACTTGGATAACCCAGCTCCCCTGGAAGATGAGGGGGAGGGTCACAATGGTTCTCTCTTTGTCCGTTCTGGAAGAGTTGGTGGTGGACCTAGAAGGTCCAGATCTCCCTCAGTGGAGTCTAACCATTGTAGTTCATTTATAGGGACCTCTATCTCTGCTCATAGGAGGGAAACCTCCCAGGAGAGGAGAGAGAGACTGCTGAAGTATGAGGAAGCTCAGCTTAACAACAGAAAGCAGAAGCTGGCATTAGACAGGGAATCCCTAGAGCTCCTGAGAGCTAGAAAAAAGATGGGACTAAAGTCCCATGGTGGCAGCAACATCCCTAGTGATAGGGAGAGGTCTCATGACCATAGAAATCTAAATAAGATTGTCCCTCCCTACCAGAATGGGGATGACATCCACAAATGGATAACTGCATTGGAAAGGGCCTGTAAAATTCAAAGGGTCTCCCAGGAGCAGTGGGCAGCAATCTTATAGCTCTCCTTTGCAGACAAAGGTAGAGATAAGCTCCTCACTGTTAGAAAGGAGGATGCTGATGATTATACCAGTCTGATAAGTGCATTGATTGAAGGGTTTGGCCTAACCACTGAACAATACAGGTTAAAGTTCAGAGATACCCAAAAGGCACAGAATCAGGACTTGGTGGACTTTGTAGATTGTGCTACTAAGGCTCTGGAGGGTTGGTTCCTTGGCAGCAAAGTACATGACTTTCAAGGATTGTACAATTTGATTATGAGGGAGCAGATCGTTAATAACTGGCAAAATCAGCTGTTGCACCAGTATCTGGTGGACTCATCTCTGACCTCTCCCCAAGAATTGGGAAAGAAGGCAGACAAATGGGTCAGAACCAGGGTGAGGAAGAAGGTTCAGAACCAAAGTGGTGACCAGAAGAAGCAAGATCCTAAAAACTCTGACAAGGTTGGGGAGAAGGGTAAAGACCAGAAGTCTTCGCGAGATCCCCAAAAATCTTCTTCAGGGGGTGAATCCCAATCTAATAAAGGAAAAGGCCAAAAAAAAACATATTGCAAAATCTGTAAACAGAAGACTCACTGGACAAGTGATTGCACCAAGTCCAAAGACTCAACTCCAGCCACCATTGCCCCTAAGGCAACTGTTCCCCCTAGTACAGCTCAAATTGGTGGTGGCAATATCCAGAATAAGGGTGCAGTAGGGTTAATCCTGGGTTCTGCGATGGACTCTGGCCTAGTCAGAGTTCCAACTCAGGCTGTCCTGATCTGTAATGGAGGCATGGATATGTCCTCCTTTGTGAGTCCCAGTAACTTGGGCAACTACAGACAGCAGCCTTTGATTATTGGAAAAGAGGCGTTGGCATTCAGAGACACAGGAGCAAGTGTCACAATGGTGACAAAAGATCTCATGGATCCTGGGCAGATTATACTTGGTGAAATGTACCAAGTGACTAATTCTAGAAATGTCAGAACAGACCGTTCTCTGGCAGTTGTTAACTTCTCCTGGGGAGGGGTAACTGGCCTTAAGAAGGTTGTGGTAAGTGCAGACCTAGCAGTCGAATGCTTGCTTGCCAATGATCTGGAAACTTCAGCCTGAGTTGGAGCTCAGGACACATGCAGAAATACAAGGGATCCCTGCGCAAGTCTTTGCTGTGACTAGGTCACAGGCCAAAATGTCCAACACTGGACAGGCCCTGGTTTCTGCAAGAATGGCCCAGGTGCCTCCCAAGAGAAGGAGCAGTAGGGTTAAGGCAGTGCCTTCCCCCCTGACTCAGAATACAGATCAGCCTCCTGAGGGAGCTGATCTTGAACCTGAAGAAGGATTTGTCCCAGAGGAGCTTGAACCTGAGCAGGTTGAGTTCTTGGGGACAGGGGGCCCTTCCAGGGCAGATCTGAGCCAGGAGCTCAGATCTCTTGAACCTCTCAGAAAGCAAGCTGCTGATGAGGCTGCTGGGAATGCTAGTGGCACCCATAAAATCTATTGGGATGATGGACTCCTTCATTCAGAGTGTAGAGACCCCAAGCCTGGTGCTTCTAGGAGGTTGGTTATACCTCTGACATTTAGGGGCTTCCTATTGACACTAGCCCGGGATATTCCCTTAGCAGGAGCCCTGGGCCAGAACAAGACTTGGGACAGAATTGTCCCTCTTTTTCACTGGCCCCACATGTCTGAAGACACCAAGGAGTTTTGTCGCTCCTGTGTGACCTGCCAAGTTAGTGACAAGGCAGGTGGAACCACAAAGGCCCCCCTGATACCACTACCTGTGGTGGGGGTTCCCTTTGAGCGGGCAGGGATTGACATTGTTGGTCCCATGGATCCTCAAACTGCATCTGGGCACAGATGTATCCTGGTGGTGGTAGACCATGCCACTAGGTACCCAGAGGCCATTCCACTTAGGACCTCTACAGCACATGTGGTGGCAAGAGCCCTCTTGGGTGTATTCTCAAGAGTGGGTTTCCTAAGGAGGTAGTATCTGACAGGGGTGGAAACTTCATGTCAGGTTACTTGACTGCAATGTGGAAGGAGTGTGGAGTGAATGAAAACTTCACCACACCCTGTCACCCACAATGCAATGGTTTAGTTGAAAGATTCAACAAAACCTTAAAGGGCATGATCAAAGGTCTCCCAGAAAAGCTTAGCCGCAGATGGGTCATCCTTTTGCCCTGCCTTTTGTTTGCCTACAGTGAGGTGTTACAGCCCTTTTGAACTTTTGTTTGGCCATCCTGTTAGGGGTAATTTGTGTCTGGTGAAGGAGGGATGGGAGTTACCTCTCAAACCCCCTAAACAGGACATAGTGGACAATGTACTTGGTCTCCGCTCCAGGATGGCTGAGTACATGAAAAAGGCAACTAAAAACCTTGAGGTTAGCCAGGAATTGCAAAAGGCCTGGCATGCCCAAAAGGCTGTGCTGACTGTTTACCAGCCAGGGCAGAAAGTGTGGGTGTTGGAGGCCCTGCAAAAAGCAGGCCTAACTATCAAGGCTACTAAGTGCCAGAGAGGGCAAAGTCAGGTTGTGTACCTGGGCCACCTTGTATGTGGAGGCCAGGTTGAACCATTGCAGAGCAAAATCCAGACCACAATGGACTGGGTTGCTCCAACTACCGAGACTCAGGTGAGAGCTTTCTTAGGCCAGACTGGGTATTACAGAAGATTTGTCAAGGGGTATGGATCAATAGTGACACCCCTGAATGACTTAACCTCTAAGAAAATGCCCCACAAGGTTCAGTGGACAGTTAGCTGTCAAAAGGCATTTGATGACCTGAAGCAGGCCATGTGCACTGCTCCCATTCTGCAAAGTCCTGATTACTCCAAAAAGTTCATTGAACAAACAGATGCATCTGAGTTGGGGGTAGGGGCTGTACTGTCACAGTTGAATGATGAAGGTCAGGATCAACCAGTAGCTTTCATAAGCAGAAGGTTGACCCCCAGAGAGAGACGTTGGTCAGCCATTGAGAGGGAGGCCTTTGCTGTGGTTTGGGCTCTGAAGAAGTTGAGGCCATACTTGTTTGGTACTCACTTCATTGTTCAGACAGACCATAAGCCCCTTTTATGGCTAAAACAGATGAAGGGTGAAAACCCCAAACTTCTCAGGTGGTCCATTTCCCTACAGGGGATGGACTATACAGTGGAACATAGACCTGGGAGCAACCATGCCAATGCAGATGGACTCTCCAGATATTTCCACTTAGACAATGAAGACTCAACTGGTCAAGGTTACTTTAATGTCCCTGCGTTTGGGGGGGGTTGTGTAGGAGAGTAGGATCTGCTTCACATGGTTACCCCCACTTTTTGCTGCTGTCACACTGTTTTACGTCTTTAGTCTAGCTGGGAACCTGCTATTCAGGGCCCCAGCCTAGCTGCTTCCTCTCTAAATTGATTCCATGTACTTTAGGTACACTCCAGATTGGATTCCGGGGTACCCTTGTGAGTCCCTAGAATATGGTATACTATGTACCCAGGGCATAGGTACCCCAGAGGCCTACCAGGGGCTGAAGCATATATTATGCCACCCCTGGAAAGCCCTCTAAAATGACACCACAGGTCTGCTACTGCAGCCTGTGTAAGATGGTGCATGCACCCCTTACTGAGATATAGGTTCACTATATCTCACCTATCACTGCACATAGAAACCTATCAGTCACCCCTATGGCAGACCTTATCAATCCTGAAGGCAGGTTGCTTGGTTATATGTGAGAGGGTGCCCAGGCATGAGCTGAGCCCATCTGCAGCCATTGGAATCTCTTCTCCGGGGTTGTCAGTGGTGCAGCCTGACCATATACTCTGAAGTGCATTATATCTTAAACGGTTAATGCTAACTTTGGACTGGCTGCAAAGAGACATGTCATGTTTGGTGTCAAACACCTTGGAATCATACCCCAACATCAATTCCTGATGTGAGGATATGATCCCACCCTTCTAGAGGGAGAGACATGACAGCACCGGTATATCCGGTACCAACTTAAAAGAGCTCTGGCATCAAAAAATGGATGCTGCAGCCACAGACACGGGTCTGGCCTCCTGCTGCTGACCGAAACTCTGGCAGGGGAGGCCTGGACAATAGGCTTCCTGTCACAGGGAGGTGTAACCACCTCCCAGACAGGCAGATGTGTATTGGGGCTGGGTGGGAGCACTCTGAGAGCGCTTTGCAGTCTTGCACTGGGGGCATATTTGGTGTCTCTGTGCATAGTCCAACTCAAACTGGTTCAGGGGCTTGCAACCCCTGCTCTGGCGCAAAACTGGGTAAAGGAAATGGGTGTAGCCACCCCTCTTTCCAAACCCTCCCATAGTCGGGTCTCCTGAGTTAGTCCAATCCCTTTCTTAGGTATAAGTAAGGAACCCCTGGCAACAGGACTTTAGATATCCCTGGTCGAAACTCTGCAACTGAATCCTGGAACTTCAACGCTCTGCTGACGATTAGAGGACTGAAGAAATCTCCCTTGGGGTCAAGGAGTGACTCCCCTGCTTGGCAGGCATCAATGAAGCATTTTATTGGTCTGCATCTCCAAAGCTCCCGACGGACTCCGAAGTATCTGCAGCCCAGGAAGAGGATTTCCAGACTTCTCAGAGGCCGACCCGAGTTCCCAGCAAAGCTGAGACCCGCAGCCCTCGTGAGTAACATGGAACTGGTACTTCTGGTCACCATGCACATTTGTAAGTGTATTAACTTCCTGATGTCTCTCGAAGTCGTGCTTTGGGTTACATGTAGCCCACTCCCCGAGCACTATCTGCACTGACGATTGTGGGCCTACACTCCACGAGTGTTCCATGAGCCCGCTTCTTGCATTTCAGTTCGAGGCTCCTTCACGATCCCTGGTCCATCAACTGGTGGGTCCCTGTGAAGGCAACTTTGATTTTCCTTGGGCTTTGCCGATTGCTCCAGACGTGCCCTGACTCCCCACTGCATGGTGAGTCCTTCAGACCTTGCTGGTCTGCAACGAAGCATCTTTCTCCTTTCTGCGTGGGTTGCTGTTGCCAAGGCTTGTTGTGTCCAATCCAGTCACTGACGCTGCAGCACTCGACATCCTTTGTGGGACAGCTCGAATCCAGCTCCTGGTCATCCTCGACGCCTCCTGGTCCTCGTGGCTGAAGAGTCAAGCTTCACCTTCTTCACCTGAAATACCCAACTTAGGTGGGCATTCACCTATCGTGCCCCTGGTCACTGACTAGTGACCCAGGCTCTGTCCCCTCTGCTTTCAGGTTCATCTTGACTTCGAATCAGGCTTCGATCTCTTTGGACACTTCGCATCTTCCCGGCAGTAGCACTTCTTTGCCAGCTCCCATTGAAAACGACGACGCGACCCAACACCATTTCACATCTATGCACCCGGCTTCCCTGGGTGAGGTAGCTCGACTACTCTGGTGCTCCCATGGGTGTTGACCCTAGAACTTCCTAAGTCCAAAAGGGTTTGGTCCTAGTTCATTGCTAAGTGTCCCTAATCTTTAAAAATCTAACCGCGACTTTCCCCATAGAAGCTAACGAGAGCTCGCTGCTATATTCTCACACTGCACTCGGCCCCCGTGGGTCCCCTGTGTCACTACCTTGGGTGGTTCCTTGGGGTCCCAGCGATTCTACAGGCTCTAAGCCTTGTGTCTAGTTAAGTTGTTGTTCTTATACCACTATTTTAGTATATGATTTGGCTCGCCCCTAGGGCCTGAAGTGTATTTGTGCTATTTTACTTTAATATTTGAAGTGTAACTTATGTGTTTGGACCTCTAGCCTCATAAAGAGACTAGTAGGGTGTGTTTAGAAATAAATACATATAGTTTATATATATACCTGGTGTGGTTGTCTTTCATTTAGCCATTCGAGAGATTATAGTCTGGTAAAACAAGCTGCTTTACATTCCTTCAAGACTTAGCCTGAAGGCTGCTCTCCATAGCTACCACTAGGATAGCTTTCAATAGAGGTTGTATTTAACCTATCATCAATAAGGGGTTGTTTGGACTGGTGCAAGGTGCTCACTATAATTAGTCGCGGTTGGAAATTAAGAGTTTCAGGACACTTAGAGGATGACTACGAGCGAACCCTTTTGGACTTAGAGGTGTCTAGGGCCAACACCCACAGGACACCGGAGTACTCGAGTTTCCTCACCCAGGGAAGCCGGGTGCATAGCTGTCAAATGGTGTCGGGTCGCGTTTCTGTTTTCAATGGAAGCTGCTCGGGAAGTGCTGCTGCCGTGAAGAGAAGAAGTGTCTGAAGTGATCCAAGCCCGGATCGAGGATGGAAGGAACCTGAAAGCAGAGGGGACAGAGTCTGGGTCACTTACCAGTGACCAAGGGCATGATAGTCCAATGCCCACAGATATCGGGTGCTTTAGGTGAGTTGACAGGAGTCTTGATTCTTCAGCCACAAGGTCCAGGAGGCGTCGATAACAACCAGGAGCTGGATTCGAGCTGCTTCACGAAGTCTGTCGAGTACTGTGGTGTCGGCGACCAAATTGGACCCAACAAGCCATGGCAACGGCATGTTACTTGGAAATAGAGAAAGGACATCGGTGCAGACCAGCAAGGTCTGGGGGACTCACCCAGCGAGGGTAAGTCGGGGCACATCTGGAGCAACCAGAAAAGCTCAATCAAAAGAGGAGTCGCCTCCGTGGGGACCCACTAGCCAACGGGCTAGCGATCGCGAAGGCGCCTCAAGTGGTCCCACTGGAAACTGGCCCACAGGTCACTCGTGGAGTGGAGGCCAGAAATCTTTGGTGCAGGAGGTGCTCAAGGCTGGGGCTACTCGGAGCCCAAAGCACAACTTCGAGGAAGACCAAGAAGATGATGGATCAGCAAAAGACCACAGTGTTCAGGGGTCACGGTTTCATGTCACCCACGATAGCCATGGGCCTCAGCTTTGCTGTGGACTCAGGGTAGCCTCGGGGAAGTCTGGAAATCCACCTCTGGGGATGCAGAGACTTCGGCGTCCGGCGGGAGCTTCGAAATTTCAGACCGGACAGTTGCTTCTTTGGTGCCTGCCAAGCAGGGGAGTCACTCCTTGACTCCAAGGGAGATTTCTTCAGTCTTCTAGTCAAAATAGAACGTTGAAGGTCCAGGATATATGTTGCAGAGTTTCGTCCAGGGTATTCCAAAGTCTCAAGGACTGGGTTCCCATACTTATACTAAGTTTGGGGGTTGGACATACTCTAGGGACCCACCTATGAGAGGGTTTGGAAAGAGGGGTGGTTACACCCATTTCCTTTGTCCAGTTTCGCACCAGAGCAGGGGCAGGTAGCCCCTGCAACCGGTTTGAACTGGACTATGCACAGGGACACCAAGTGTGCCCCCAATGCAGGACTTCAAAGCACCAGAGAGTGCTCCGGCCCAGTCCCAATACACATCTGGCCTGTCTGGGGAGGTGGTTACACCTCCCCGGGACAGGAAACCTATTGTCCAGGCCTCCCCTGCCGGAGTTTCGGTCAGCAGCAGGAGGACAGACCCGTGTCTGTGGCAGAGGCATCCATTTTGTAGAAAGTCTTTACCGGGTTAGACTAGTGTGAGCATGTCTCTCCCTCTAGAAGGGTGGAATGCTACCCCTGCCGCCAGAACTGGCAAGGGGGTAGTATTCCAAAGCGTTTGACACCAAACACAGCCAGTCCAAAGTTAGCATTTAATACGAGGTTATATAGCATCAGAGGAGGTACTCCGAACGCTGCAGAGGGGCTCTGCTCATGCAGGTGCACCCTCTCACATAAAAACCAAGCACTCTGCCTTCAGGATTTTTAAGGCCTGCCATAGGAGTGACTTATAGGTTTTATATGTGTGTGCAATGGTAGTGATATAGGTAGCCTATACCACAGTAAGGGGTACAAGCACCACCTTACACAGGCTGCAGTAGCAGATCTGTGGTGTCATTTTGGAGTGCTTTCCGAGGGTGGCATAATACATGCTTCAGCCCCTGGTAGGCCTCTGAGGTACCTGTGCTCTAGGTACATAGTATACCATATACTAGGGGCTTATAAGGCACTCCAAAATCCAATTAGAAATGTACCTAATGTGCATGGAAACCATTTTAGAGAGGAAGAAGCTAGGCTGAGGTCCTGATTAGCAGGGACACAGCCAGACTAAGGTCGAAAAACAGTGAAACACCAGCCAAAAGTGGGGGTACCCATGTGAAGCAGATCCTACTCTCCTACACTCTCTTCATTTTAGTAAAGGCCGTTTGGTATCGGCTTTTGGTGCATCATTGAAAGAAACGCAGCTAGAACCTTCATGTGCCGAGAAGGAGATGCACAGATGCAGACACCAAGCATCCTTTACTGAAATGAAGAGCACACAGCCAGTGCACCACCTTTTAGGTGGCTTGCTGTCAGGACGCCTCATGACAGCTCCTTTACATTTGCATCTGTGTCTATAGTACAGTGCAGAGGTAAAGAGATTCCCTCATTTGCATAAGGGCATACCACCATGCAAATGAGGAAACGTCCTCTGATGATAGTGCTGTATGAGCGCCAGCTCAATCTGTATCACAGAAGGTGCCGCACAAGCATCTGAGACCCCATCCGTAATACCAGATTGCCCTGGGGGTACGGAAAGGGTGCATAAACGCTTGTTGCGCCCCAGTGTAATTTGTATAATATGGCCCCTGAAGTCTCATTCTTCAAGCCCACCTTTACCAGTCTGAATGCATGATATATTTTGCTCAATTATCCCTAATGATCCCTAAAACCTTGGTACTAGTCCTTATTTTCAGCTTCTATATATCTCTTTCCAAGCCTTTGTATCAACTCCAATCCATCCTAGCAATGTTCACTATATTAGTAGTCTGAATATGTCTATTGTTACTTGTCTGTGCACTGGGCCTTATAGACATTGCACAGGGTAAAACTTATGCACTAACTTGGTAACTTTGCAAGTTAGTACTTGAGCCCCAAACGGAACGTTATAGAAACAGAACAACAACTACTTCTCTCTTTCATCCCATTTTCATGCTGTACAATTTGTAGAGCATACTATATTCAGAGGCAGTTGAATGACTGGAATAGCCACATAATCCATTACCTGCTCCATAGCAATAACTTAATAAAAAAAATAGTTTTGAGCTCAAACGTTTCAAAAGTTACTAAAATTGTGATGACACCTGTTGCAATTGAAGGACCTTCGCAAAGTTTGACTGGTCAAATTTCAGATGCGCATCTGGGTTATTAATATAGTACAATTTTTGCCTGAACAGGGTTAACATCTGTAAAAAGGCCAAAATAATGAAGTAATACTATCACAAAATGTGCTGCATTACGTTGTATAATTGACCTTTTTTGCCAGATAAGTGAATCTACTGGGCCGCATAATTCCGTGCTCCCCTGCTGCGTAATTCCAGTGGCTATGACCATAACCTATGCAGTTTTCAATATAGGTCAAGTGCAGGGCTCTCTCCTGTACTACAGAACAGGTGCATGATAAAAACCCATGGTTTTGTATGGCTGCATTGAGATCCTGTATTGTTTATGTCAGTTTCTAAACGTCATAACTCACTTCTTTGGTGTAGCAACAGTTGATAACAAAACTTGTTAACCACTGTTGCTATGTCAAGAAAGGCCTTCCAGGCTAGGCTGACAGGGCTCTTTGAGAGCCTGTCAGCACAGTGATGGTTGTCTGCTTTAGCATAAAGCACAGCTGTAGGAGGGGAAGGAAGGCAGGGAAGGTGATGGGAGTTGGTGAGGAATTGCTGGTACGTTTTTAAAAAACAAATAAATTGAGACAGGGACGAGAGGCTGTGCTATGTATGGCTCGCCATCACTGTGTAGCAGTTGTAAGCGGGGGAGATAATTTTGGTACATAAAATTATATATGGCTAAAAAGGGAATTACCGGGATGTTTTTCAACTCAGGGTTCTGAGTGACATAAACAACTCGAGCTTTGCTCTTCTTACCTATTTGAAGTCACTCAGAACCCCTCAGTAAAGAACATCCCCGTAATTCACTGTTACCCATCTATAATTCTATGTTGTTTCTGCAGGGAAATAATACTTGCAGCCTTGAATAATAAGTGTTTATAACCATTTCCTAAACTCAGCAGTTAAAATTGAAGAAAGTTCATAAAAAGTTAGATTAATATAGCATAGCACCTTGAGCAACCTGGAAATGTGTAAAAACAGAATTTTAGCTGCCAATCAGAATACTCAGCAGCACTGCAATCAATATGCAAGATTAAGAAGGAACGAGCGTTTTTATCTGTATAATACCATTCAGACCGCCAGCATTCGGTTTCGCTGGGTTACCTCCTTAGAAGTTTTAATATTCTAAAACCAAACAAATGACATCAAAAATAAAATAAAATAAATTATGCTACCATTGCGCTGCAATATGTAGGTCTGGAATAAAGATTATGTCTGCAATTCTGGTTGTGTGGTTACCTTTAAAAATAGAAAAAGTTAGGAAACCACGCACACCAAAAGTTAAATGGAGAATTTCACAAGTTGAGGCGTGCTGTAGAGGAAACGTCACCTAAACCAGGACGTATAATAATTAAATAATGCACTAATCAGGTCGAGTAGTGTCCCACTTGAAGCACAGCCGAGAAAGGCAACCAAGTTGCAAAAAATTAATTAAACAAAGTTTTCATGGAAAGTTCAAACTCATATGTTTATTGAGTAGATATATCAATCTTCGTTCAATTCACGAAATTTGTGTTTTCCCAATAAGAATAATTCAAAAGAATCAAGGACTTGTTTATGTTCTCAATGCATTTCGGGTATTAATATACCCTTCATCAGGAGAAGTCCTGTAAAAATACAAAGAGGAGAGATGTGTCGACCAGTTACATAAAAGGTGAAAATAAGATAAATGGTTTTAAACCGCCTAAAAACGATGGCGCCGTGACTTTGTGCCCATAGACTGACTGAAACGGAAAACGTGATAAAGGTGTGCTGAAACAATATATGCTGGAAGAAATGTAAAGTGAATCTGAGGAACACTATCAAACAAAGATGTGCCAAGTTTGAGAATTTAAATGTGATGCTAAGGTCGAAATGCGTAAAATGTAACCGGGTATAGGCGAAGGTATATTAACGAACTAAAGCTTAGTACGTGAATAAGGTTAACTCTAGCTCGGGTGGCTGTTAGTTCATGAGCAAGCAGCGTGTGAACGCTTATGAAACATACCTCAATAGTCGGTATAACCCGGGTGAAGAGAGTATTCCCGCATGCCGGAGCAGTTAGCGTGTGTTCGTGCCACGAACATCAACAGAAGTAAAGTAGTTAGTGAAAAGTGAAAAAAGACTACTTATAACGAAGCCCGATATGGCGGCCATGATAGAGTGGTAAATCAAGAGTGAAACTGCAATGTGGTCAGAGCTGAAGTGGTTAGACTTAATAACAGATAAGATGAAGGATCAAATACGATTAGATAAAAAGATAAGGATGAAAGGCAAAAGACAAACTGAGAAATGTAAAAAGAAGAGTGAAGATGAAATATGATAGAGACTAACATGTAACGACAAAAATTATGAATAAAGTTATGGGAAAAAAATAAAAAAGGAAGAAACTGAAAAATGACATGTTTAAGGAAGGTGAAAAAGTAAATCATATACAATACAGGTTGAGGTAAGATGAAAATCGAAGGGGACAGGATATAAGGAACAGAGATTACAAAAAGCAGCTAAGTTCGACGCGGTCATTGAGTCCATGTGGTACCAAAGCATTCATTTTATAAATCCATGCCGTCTCTCTCTGGAGAAGGAATTTCCGATTGTCTCTGTCTTCTTTCAAGGGTACGATTTCAAGTACCAAGAATCTCAATTGGCTGATATCGTGATTTTTAGACAAAAAGTGCATAGCGACAGTAAATTTCGAGTTCTTGTTGCGGATGTTGCTTTTATGTTCAGTCAAGCGGACCTTGATTTTCCTCTCGGTTTTACCTATGTAAACAAGGCCACAGGGGCATTTAAGCATATATATCAAATTTTTAGAGTCACAGGTCGCCGTGACGTATAGTTTGATGTTAGATCCTTGTGTAGGATGTTGAGTCACATTTCCTTTGATGACATTATTGCAATGTCCGCAGTTGTAGCAGGGCGTTGTGCCTTTGTAAGGTAAAACAGGATCACAAGACGGATGAGAACTAAGGAATTCCATCAAATTCTTGCTTCTCTCGTATGCAAAGAGTGGTCTTTCCACAAAGATGTCTTTAAAGTCAGGTTCGATCTGTAACATTGGCCAATGTTTTAAGATTGCTTTTTTGATGTTGAAGCTCTGAGTGCAAAATTTGGTTAACCATGACAGATCTGGATGTGGGTTTCTTGCTGTCGCTCGTCTTCAATAGTTGTGATCTAGATTTGAGTTTGACTCTTTCAGTTGAGATTGACAGAGTTTCTTTAGGATATCCACGGTTGATAAAGCGCTTTTCCATGGCTGCATTTTGTTGGGCCAATTGAGAAGGTTCAGAAATGATCCTTTTGATCCTCAATAGTTGAGAATACCGTAAATGTAGTTTCAGAGACGGCTGATGAAAGCTAGAAAAATGTAACAGGTTGTTCCTGTCAGTCCTCTTTCTGTAAAGGGTAGTTTCAATCCGATCGTCCTTAATGTACAGCAGTACATCCAAGTAGTTGATGGCATCTTTATGAATGTTGTAAGTGAACTTCAGACGTTCATTGATCCCATTGAGAAGATCAATAGCTTCAATTAATGGTTCTGCAGAACCTTTCCAGATTAAAAAAATGTCATCAATGTAACATAAAAATAATAACATGTGTGATTGCCAATGTTCATTATTGATGATATGTTCCAGCTCAAATTTGTGCATGAATAATTGTGCGTAGCTGGGAGCTGCACAATTGCCCATAGATGTACCGTTCAATTGCAAGTAGAAGCGGTTGTTGTGAGAAAAGTAGCTATGATATAGTGTAAAATGAAGTAACTCGAGTAAAAATACTTTATGATCTTCGGGTGTCGGTGATTGTAACAGAAAAAACTCAATAGCTTCCATACCAAGATCATGTGGAATGGAAGTATATAACGATGTTACATCGATGGTGCAAAAAAGGGTATCTGTATCCCATTTGATATCACTTTCCTGAATGATGTTCAAAAAATGGGTTGTGTCCCTTACGTAGGTGGACATTTTCTGTACCAGAGGTTGGAGAGGTCTGTCAAGATATTTGCCTACGGGCTCGTGTAGAGAACCTCGGGTGGAGACGATCGGTCTCATGGGTGGATCGAAGATATTTTTGTGAATTTGTGGCAACATTCTTAAGGTGGGACGTGTCGGAAAATTTTGAGTGAAAAATTTCTGTTCCTTTTCTCCGATGGTACCACAGTGGACTGCTTTGTCTACAATATTTTGTAGGGTCACTTGTATTTGAATAGTAGGATCAGCTTCAAGTTCAGAGTATGTAGTGAGATCATGCACATGTTCTTCCAGTTTGAGTTGATAATGGGTGGAATCCATTATAACTAATGCACCCCCTTTAGCCGCGTTGAGAAATACTAAATTGGGATTGTCGGCCAATTTTTGAAGAAGTGCTCTGTCTTTGATTGTCAGGTTCCGGTGTGAGGTTCTGTGTGATTTAAAGATCCTCAATAAGTCTCGTTTGACTAGTGTTTCGAAAAGTATCAAGCACCTTATGGCTGATGGGTGCAATATACGTGCTTTTGCTTTTCAGACCAACCAAAGTATTGTCAGGTTGTGGTTGAGGGTCAATCAAAACATTATCAAAAAAATGTCTAAGTCTCAATGAGCGCATAAAGCGATGAAAACTAACTTCTGCCTCCAATAAATTGGAGGAATAGGTCGGGACAAAAGAAGGACCTTTTTGGAGAAGTTTCACTTGTAACTGATCTATTGGAACCGAAGAGATGTGAATGACTAAATTGTCAGAGTCATTTAGCGTTGACTTCTTGTCACTCTCTTGTCCAGGGATGATGTCGTTGATCTGCCGTTTTTTGCCCCTCCTGGGTCTGCGTTCTCTGACTGACCTGTCCCTAAAAAAGGAACCGCAGATGAATTTGTTGAGGTGGACGTGGATGGTAATTCAGATGCTGATGGTGTTCCTGCCGAGGGCTGCGACGTTTGTGTGCTAGATTTGGGTCTGTTTCTGATGTTGTCTGAATCACTGGACGCTGGTGAAGTATCGGTGTCTGAAGCTCTTCCAAAGGGTCTGCTTTGGCGTCTACGAGCATAGACTTCAGCCCAGTTATAGACTTCGCCCAGTTTGTAATCTATAGTGTCCCGTCGGAATTTCCGTAGTTTCCTTTCATTAATTTCTTGTGTGTGCTTTTTTAGTTGCTCATTGATGTCTGATAATGTACGTGTGAGTTCTTCGGAGGACATTTTGGTGGATAACTCTTGTTTGAGGTGACCAATTTACTTGTTGAGTTCATCCAGGATGTTGGATAATTCCTCAATTATTAAAAGAATGAGGTCCAATGAACATTTGTTCAGGATGCCGTACCATCTTTCAATACATTTTGGATCGTTTTTACACAATGAGGGCTTCAAAGAAATTCTTAAACCTCTTGGAATGCGTTGCGCTCGATGATATTGTATAAGGGTGCTGGCATGTAATCTTTGATTGATTTCACGTTTAGTTAAGTACATAAGTTGTCTAATGTTACTCTGTGCTGTACCGGTCCCAGAAGTGGTCGATTCAATCTCTCCTATGAGTGAATAGATTCTTTGTGCTTCATCCTCGCCAAATGCAAACGTATCTGCTCGTTTGTCAGTTAAATTCGTGATATCTTGATAAGCCATGATAGAATGCGTGCTGTGGTAGTGGTTTAGCGGAAAAATATTTAAAAAGTTAGGAAACCACGCACACCAAAAGTTAAATGGAAAATTTCACAAGTTGAGGCGTGCTGTAGAGGAAACGTCACCTAAACCAGGACGTGTAATAATTAAATGATGCACTAATCAGGTCGAGTAGTGTCCCACTTGAAGCACAGCCGAGAAAGGCAACCAAGTTGCAAAAAATTAATTAAACAAAGTTTTCATGGAAAGTTCAAACTCATATGTTTATTGAGTAGATATATCAATCTTCGTTCAATTCACGAAATTTGTGTTTTCCCAATAAGAATAATTCAAAAGAATCAAGGACTTGTTTATGTTCTCAATGCATTTGGGGTATTAATATACCCTTCATCAGGAGAAGTCCTGTAAAAATACAAAGAGGAGAGATGTGTCGACCAGTTACATAAAAGGTGAAAATAAGATAAATGGTTTTAAACCGCCTAAAAACGATGGCGCCGTGAATTTGTGCCCATAGACTGACTGAAACGGAAAACGTGATAAAGGTGTGCTGAAACAATATATGCTGGAAGAAATATAAAGTGAATCTGAGGAACACTATCAAACAAAGATGTGCCAAAGTTTGAGAATTTAAATGTGATGCTAAGGTCGAAATGCGTAAAATGTAACCGGGTATAGGCGAAGGAATATTAACGAACTAAAGCTTAGTACGTGAATAAGGTTAACTCTAGCTCGGGTGGCTGTTAGTTCATGAGCAAGCAGCGTGTGAACGCTTGTGAAACATACCTCAATAGTCGGTATAACCCGGGTGAAGAGAGTATTCCCGCATGCCGGAGCAGTTAGCGTGTGTTCGTGCCACAAACATCAACAGAAGTAAAGTAGTTAGTGAAAAGTGAAAAAAGACTACTTTTAACGAAGCCCGATATGGCGGTCATGATAGAGTGGTAAATCAAGAGTGAAACTGCAATGTGGTCAGAGCTGAAGTGGTTAGACTTAATAACAGATAAGATGAAGGATCAAATACGATTAGATAAAAAGATAAGGATGAAAGGCAAAAGACAAACTGAGAAATGTAAAAAGAAGAGTGAAGATGAAATATGATAGAGACTAACATGTAACGACAAAAATTATGAATAAAGTTGTGGGAAAAAAATAAAAAAGGAAGAAACTGAAAAATGACATGTTTAAGGAAGGTGAAAAAGTAAATCATATACAATACAGGTTGAGGTAAGATGAAAATTGAAGGGGAGAGGATACAAGGAACAGAGATTACAAAAAGCAGCTAAGTTCGACGCGGTCATTGAGTCAATGTGGTACCAAAGCATTCATTTTATAAATCCATGCCGTCTATCTCTGGAGAAGGAATTTCCGATTGTCTCTGTCTTCTTTCAAGGGTACGATTTCAAGTACCAAGAATCTCAATTGGCTGATATTGTGATTTTTAGACAAAAAGTGCATATCGACAGTAGATTTCGAGTTATTGTTGCGGATGTTGCTTTTATGTTCAGTCAAGCGGACCTTGATTTTCCTCTCGGTTTTACCTATGTAAACAAGGCCACAGGGGCATTTAAGCATATATATCAAATTTTTAGAGTCACAGGTCGCCGTGACGTATAGTTTGATGTTAGATCCTTGTGTAGGATGTTGAGTCACATTTCCTTTGATGACATTATTGCAATGTCCACAGTTGTAGCAGGGCGTTGTGCCTTTGTAAGGTAAAACAGGATCACAAGACGGATGAGAACTAAGGAATTCCATCAAATTCTTGCTTCTCTCGTATGCAAAGAGTGGTCTTTCCACAAAGATGTCTTTAAAGTCAGGTTCGATCTGTAACATTGGCCAATGTTTTAAGATTGCTTTTTTGATGTTGAAGCTCTGAGTGCAAAATTTGGTTAACCATGACAGATCTGGATGTGGGTTTCTTGCTGTCGCTCGTCTTCAATAGTTGTGATCTAGATTTGAGTTTGACTCTTTCAGTTGAGATTGACAGAGTTTCTTTAGGATATCCACGGTTGATAAAGCGCTTTTCCATGGCTGCATTTTGTTGGGCCAATTGAGAAGGTTCAGCAATGATCCTTTTGATCCTCAATAGTTGAGAAAATGGTAAATGTAGTTTCAGAGACGGCTGATGAAAGCTAGAAAAATGTAACAGGTTGTTCCTGTCAGTCCTCTTTCTGTAAAGGGTAGTTTCAATCCGATTGTCCTTAATGTACAGCAGTACATCCAAGTAGTTGATGGCATCTTTATGAATGTTGTAAGTGAACTTCAGACGTTCATTGATCCCATTGAGAAGATCACTAGCTTCAATTAATGGTTCTGCAGAACCTTTCCAGATTAAAAAAATGTCATCAATGTAACGTAAAAATAATAACATGTGTGATTGCCAATGTTCATTATTGATGATATGTTCCAGCTCAAATTTGTGCATGAATAATTGTGCGTAGCTGGGAGCTGCACAATTGCCCATAGATGTACCATTCAATTGCAAGTAGAAGCGGTTGTTGTGAGAAAAGTAGCTATGATGTAGTGTAAAATGAAGTAACTCGAGTAAAAATACTTTATGATCTTCGGGTGTCGGTGATTGTAACAGAAAAAACTCAATAGCTTCCATACCAAGATCATGTGGAATGGAAGTATATAACGATGTTACATCGATGGTGCAAAAAAGGGTATCTGTATCCCATTTGATATCACTTTCCTGAATGATGTTCAAAAAATGGATTGTGTCCCTTACGTAGGTGGACATTTTATGTACCAGAGGTTGGAGATGTCTGTCAAGATATTTGCCTACGGGCTCGTGTAGAGAACCTCGGGTGGAGACGATCGGTCTCATGGGTGGATCGAAGATATTTTTGTGAATTTGTGGCAACATTCTTAAGGTGGGACGTGTCGGTAAATTTTGAGTGAAACATTTCTGTTCCTTTTCTCCGATGGTACCACGGTGGACTGCTTTGTCTACAATATTTTGTAGGGTCACTTGTATTTGAATAGTAGGATCAGCTTCAAGTTCAGAGTATGTAGTGAGATCATGCACATGTTCTTCCAGTTTGAGTTGATAATGGGTGGAATCCATTATAACTAATGCACCCCCTTTAGCCGCGTTGAGAAATACTAAATTGGGATTGTCGGCCAATTTTTGAAGAAGTGCTCTGTCTTTGATTGTCAGGTTCCGGTGTGAGGTTCTGTGTGATTTAAAGATCCTCAATAAGTCTTGTTTGACTAGTGTTTCGAAAGTATCAAGCACCTTATGGCTGATGGGTGCAATATACGTGCTTTTGCTTTTCAGACCAACCAAAGTATTGTCAGGTTGTGGTTGAGGGTCAATCAAAACATTATCAAAAAAATGTCTAAGTCTCAATGAGCGCATAAAGCGATGAAAACTAACTTCTGCCTCCATTAAATTGGAGGAATAGGTCGGGACAAAAGAAGGACCTTTTTGGAGAAGTTTCACTTGTAACTGATCTATTGGAACCGAAGAGATGTGAATGACTAAATTGTCAGAGTCATTTAGCGTTGACTTCTTGTCACTCTCTTGTCCAGGGATGATGTCGTTGATCTGCCGTTTTTTTCCCCTCCTGGGTCTGCATTCTCTGACTGACCTGTCCCTAAAAAAGGAACCGCAGATGAAGTTGTTGAGGTGGACGTGGATGGTAATTCAGATGCTGATGGTGTGCCTGCCGAGGGCTCCGACGTTTGTGTGCTAGATTTGGGTCTGTTTCTGATGTTGTCTGAATCACTGGACGCTGGTGAAGTATCGATGTCTGAAGTTCTTCCAAAGGGTCTGCTTTGGCGTCTACGAGCATAGACTTCAGCCCAGTTATAGACTTCGCCCAGTTTGTAATCTATAGTGTCCCGTCGGAATTTCCGTAGTTTCCTTTCATTAATTTCTTGTGTGTGCTTTTTTAGTTGCTCATTGATGTCTGATAATGTACGTGTGAGTTCTTCGGAGGACATTTTGGTGGATAACTCTTGTTTGAGTTGACCAATTTACTTGTTGAGTTCATCCAGGATGTTGGATAATTCCTCAATTATTAAAAGAATGAGGTCCAATGAACATTTGTTCAGGATGCCGTACCATCTTTCAATACATTTTGGATCGTTTTTACACAATGAGGGCTTCAAAGATATTCTTAAACCTCTTGGAATGCGTTGCGCTCGATGATATTGTATAAGGGTGCTGGCATGTAATCTTTGATTGATTTCACGTTTAGTTCAGTACATAAGTTGTCTAATGTTACTCTGTGCTGTACCGGTCCCAGAAGTGGTCGATTCAATCTCTCCTATGAGTGAATAGATTCTTTGTGCTTCATCCTCGCCAAATGCAAACGTATCTGCTCGTTTGTCAGTTAAATTCGTGATATCTTGATAAGCCATGATAGAATGCGTGCTGTGGTAGTGGTTTAGCGGAAAAATTAAAAAAGTTAGGAAACCACGCACACCAAAAGTTAAATGGAAAATTTCACAAGTTTAGGCGTGCTGTAGAGGAAACGTCACCTAAACCAGGACGTGTAATAATTAAATGATGCACTAATCAGGTCGAGTAGTGTCCCACTTGAAGCACAGCCGAGAAAGGCAACCAAGTTGCAAAAAATTTATTAAACAACGTTTTCATGGAAAGTTCAAACTCATATGTTTATTGAGTAGATATATCAATCTTCGTTCAATTCACGAAATATGTGTTTTCCCAATAAGAATAATTCAAAAGAATCAAGGACTTGTTTATGTTCTCAATGCATTTTGGGTATTAATATACCCTTCATCAGGAGAAGTCCTGTAAAAATACAAAGAGGAGAGATGTGTCGACCAGTTACATAAAAGGTGAAAAAAAGATGAATGGTTTTAAACCGCCTAAAAACGATGGCGCCGTGACTTTGTGCCCATAGACTGACTGAAACGGAAAACGTGATAAAGGTGTGCTGAAACAATATATGCTGGAAGAAATATAAAGTGAATCTGAGGAACACTATCAAACAAAGATGTGCCAAAGTTTGAGAATTTAAATGTGATGCTAAGGTCGAAATGCGTAAAATGTAACTGGGTATAGGCGAAGGTATATTAACGAACTAAAGCTTAGTACGTGAATAAGGTTAACTCTAGCTCGGGTGGCTGGTAGTTCATGAGCAAGCAGCGTGTGAACGCTTATGAAACATACCTCAATAGTCGGTATAACCCGGGTGAAGAGAGTATTCCCGCATGCCGGAGCAGTTAGAGTGTGTTCATGCCACGAACATCAACAGAAGTAAAGTAGTTAGTGAAAAGTGAAAATAGACTACTTATAACGAAGCCCGATATGGCGGCCATGATAGAGTGGTAAATCAAGAGTGAAACTGCAATGTGGTCAGAGCTGAAGTGGTTAGACTTAATAACAGATAAGATGAAGGATCAAATACGATTAGATAAAAAGATAAGGATGAAAGGCAAAAGACAAACTGAGAAATGTAAAAAGAAGAGTGAAGATGAAATATGATAGAGACTAACATGTAAAGACAAAAATTATGAATAAAGTTGTGGGAAAAAATTAAAAAAGGAAGAAACTGAAAAATGACATGTTTAAGGAAGGTGAAAAAGTAAATCATATACAATACAGGTTGAGGTAAGATGAAAATTGAAGAGGACAGGATACAAGGAACAGAGATTACAAAAAGCAGCTAAGTTCGATGCGGTCATTGAGTCCATGTGGTACCAAAGCATTCATGTTATAAATCCATGCCGTCTCTCTCTGGAGAAGGAATTTCCGATTGTCTCTGTCTTCTTTCAAGGGTACGATTTCAAGTACCAAGAATCTCAATTGGCTGATATTGTGATTTTTAGACAAAAAGTGCATAGCGACAGTAGATTTCGAGTTCTTGTTGCGGATGTTGCTTTTATGTTCAGTCAAGCGGAGCTTGATTTTCCTCTCGGTTTTACCTATGTAAACAAGGCCACAGGGGCATTTAAGCATATATATCAAATTTTTAGAGTCACAGGTCGCCGTGACGTATAGTTTGATGTTAGATCCTTGTGTAGGATGTTGAGTCACATTTCCTTTGATGATATTATTGCAATGTCCGCAGTTGTAGCAGGGCGTTGTGCCTTTGTAAGGTAAAACAGGATCACAAGACGGATGAGAACTAAGGAATTCCATCAAATTCTTGCTTCTCTCGTATGCAAAGAGTGGTCTTTCCGCAAAGATGTCTTTAAAGTCAGGTTCGATCTGTAACATTGGCCAATGTTTTAAGATTGCTTTTTTGATGTTGAAGCTCTGAGTGCAAGATTTGGTTACCATGACAGATCTGGATGTGGGTTTCTTGCTGTCGCTCGTCTTCAAAAGTTGTGATCTAGATTTGAGTTTGACTCTTTCAGTTGAGATTGACAGAGTTTCTTTAGGATATCCACGGTTGATAAAGCGCTTTTCCATGGCTGCATTTTGTTGGGCCAAATGAGAAGGTTCAGCAATGATCCTTTTGATCCTCAATAGTTGAGAATACGGTAAATGTAGTTTCAGAGACGGCTGATGAAAGCTAGAAAAATGTAACAGGTTGTTCCTGTCAGTACTCTTTCTGTAAAGGGTAGTTTCAATCCGATCGTCCTTAATGTACAGCAGTACATCCAAGTAGTTGATGGCATCTTTATGAATGTTGTAAGTGAACTTCAGACGTTCATTGATCCCATTGAGAAGATCAATAGCTTCAATTAATGGTTCTGCAGAACCTTTCCAGATTAAAAAAATGTCATCAATGTAACGTAAAAATAATAACATGTGTGATTGCCAATGTTCATTATTGATGATATGTTCCAGCTCAAATTTGTGCATGAATAATTGTGCGTAGCTGGGAGCTGCACAATTGCCCATAGATGTACCGTTCAATTGCAAGTAGAAGCGGTTGTTGTGAGAAAAGTAGCTATGATATAGTGTAAAATGAAATAACTCGAGTAAAATACTTTATGATCTTCGGGTGTCAGTGATTGTAACAGAAAAAACTCAATAGCTTCCATACCAAGATCATGTGGAATGGAAGTATATAACGATGTTACATCGATGGTGTAAAAAAGGGTATCTGTATTCCATTTGATATCACTTTCCTGAATGATGTTCAAAAAATGGGTTGTGTCCCTTACGTAGGTGGACATTTTCTGTACCAGAGGTTGGAGATGTCTGTCAAGATATTTGCCTACGGGCTCGTGTAGAGAACCTCGGATGGAGACGATCGGTCTCATGGGTGGATCGAAGATATTTTTGTGAATTTTTGGCAACATTCTTAAGGTGGGGCGTGTCGGAAAATTTTGAGTGAAACATTTCTGTTCCTTTTCTCCGATGGTACCACGGTGGACTGCTTTGTCTACAATATTTTGTAGGGTCACTTGTATTTGAATAGTAGGATCAGCTTCAAGTTCAGAGTATGTAGTGAGATCATGCACATGTTCTTCCAGTTTGAGTTGATAATGGGTGGAATCCATTATAACTAATGCACCCCCTTTAGCCGCGTTGAGAAATACTAAATTGGGATTGTCGGCCAATTTTTGAAGAAGTGCTCTGTCTTTGATTGTCAGGTTCCGGTGTGAGGTTCTGTGTGATTTAAAGATCCTCAATAAGTCTTGTTTGACTAGTGTTTCGAAAGTATCAAGCACCTTATGGCTGATGGGTGCAATATACGTGCTTTTGCTTTTCAGACCAACCAAAGTATTGTCAGGTTGTGGTTGAGGGTCAATCAAAACATTATCAAAAAAATGTCTAACTCTCAATGAGCGCATAAAGCGATGAAAACTAACTTCTGCCTCCATTAAATTGGAGGAATAGGTCGGGACAAAAGAAGGACCTTTTTGGAGAAGTTTCACTTGTAACTGATCTATTGGAACCGAAGAGATGTGAATGACTAAATTGTCAGAGTCATTTAGCGTTGACTTCTTGTCACTCTCTTGTCCAGGGATGATGTCGTTGATCTGCCGTTTTTTTCCCCTCCTGGGTCTGCATTCTCTGACTGACCTGTCCCTAAAAAAGGAACCGCAGATTAAGTTGTTGAGGTGGACGTGGATGGTAATTCAGATGCTGATGGTGTGCCTGCCGAGGGCTCCGACGTTTGTGTGCTAGATTTGGGTCTGTTTCTGATGTTGTCTGAATCACTGGACGCTGGTGAAGTATCGATGTCTGAAGTTCTTCCAAAGGGTCTGCTTTGGCGTCTACGAGCATAGACTTCAGCCCAGTTATAGACTTCGCCCAGTTTGTAATCTATAGTGTCCCGTCGGAATTTCCGTAGTTTCCTTTCATTAATTTCTTGTGTGTGCTTTTTTAGTTGCTCATTGATGTCTGATAATGTACGTGTGAGTTCTTCGGAGGACATTTTGGTGGATAACTCTTGTTTGAGTTGACCAATTTACTTGTTGAGTTCATCCAGGATGTTGGATAATTCCTCAATTATTAAAAGAATGAGGTCCAATGAACATTTGTTCAGGATGCCGTACCATCTTTCAATACATTTTGGATCGTTTTTACACAATGAGGGCTTCAAAGATATTCTTAAACCTCTTGGAATGCGTTGCGCTCGATGATATTGTATAAGGGTGCTGGCATGTAATCTTTGATTGATTTCACGTTTAGTTAAGTACATAAGTTGTCTAATGTTACTCTGTGCTGTACCGGTCCCAGAAGTGGTCGATTCAATCTCTCCTATGAGTGAATAGATTCTTTGTGCTTCATCCTCGCCAAATGCAAACGTATCTGCTCGTTTGTCAGTTAAATTCGTGATATCTTGATAAGCCATGATAGAATGCGTGCTGTGGTAGTGGTTTAGCGGAAAAAATTTAAAAAGTTAGGAAACCACGCACACCAAAAGTTAAATGGAAAATTTCACAAGTTGAGGCGTGCTGTAGAGGAAACGTCACCTAAACCAGGACGTGTAATAATTAAATGATGCACTAATCAGGTCGAGTAGTGTCCCACTTGAAGCACAGCCGAGAAAGGCAACCAAGTTGCAAAAAATTAATTAAACAAAGTTTTCATGGAAAGTTCAAACTCATATGTTTATTGAGTAGATATATCAATCTTCGTTCAATTCACGAAATATGTGTTTTCCCAATAAGAATAATTCAAAAGAATCAAGGACTTGTTTATGTTCTCAATGCATTTTGGGTATTAATATACCCTTCATCAGGAAAAGTCATGTAAAAATACAAAGAGGAGAGATGTGTCGACCAGTTACATAAAAGGTGAAAAAAAGATGAATGGTTTTAAACCGCCTAAAAACGATGGCGCCGTGACTTTGTGCCCATAGACTGACTGAAACGGAAAACGTGATAAAGGTGTGCTGAAACAATATATGCTGGAAGAAATATAAAGTGAATCTGAGGAACACTATCAAACAAAGATGTGCCAAAGTTTGAGAATTTAAATGTGATGCTAAGGTCGAAATGCGTAAAATGTAACTGGGTATAGGCGAAGGTATATTAACGAACTAAAGCTTAGTACGTGAATAAGGTTAACTCTAGCTCGGGTGGCTGGTAGTTCATGAGCAAGCAGCGTGTGAACGCTTATGAAACATACCTCAATAGTCGGTATAACCCGGGTGAAGAGAGTATTCCCGCATGCCGGAGCAGTTAGAGTGTGTTCATGCCACGAACATCAACAGAAGTAAAGTAGTTAGTGAAAAGTGAAAAAAGACTACTTATAACGAAGCCCGATATGGCGGCCATGATAGAGTGGTAAATCAAGAGTGAAACTGCAATGTGGTCAGAGCTGAAGTGGTTAGACTTAATAACAGATAAGATGAAGGATCAAATACTTTTAGATAAAAAGATAAGGATGAAAGGCAAAAGACAAACTGAGAAATGTAAAAAGAAGAGTGAAGATGAAATATGATAGAGACTAACATGTAAAGACAAAAATTATGAATAAAGTTGTGGGAAAAAATTAAAAAAGGAAGAAACTGAAAAATGACATGTTTTAGGAAGGTGAAAAAGTAAATCATATACAATACAGGTTGAGGTAAGATGAAAATTGAAGAGGACAGGATACAAGGAACAGAGATTACAAAAAGCAGCTAAGTTCGATGCGGTCATTGAGTCCATGTGGTACCAAAGCATTCATGTTATAAATCCATGCCGTCTCTCTCTGGAGAAGGAATTTCCGATTGTCTCTGTCTTCTTTCAAGGGTACGATTTCAAGTACCAAGAATCTCAATTGGCTGATATTGTGATTTTTAGACAAAAAGTGCATAGCGACAGTAGATTTCGAGTTCTTGTTGCGGATGTTGCTTTTATGTTCAGTCAAGCGGAGCTTGATTTTCCTCTCGGTTTTACCTATGTAAACAAGGCCACAGGGGCATTTAAGCATATATATCAAATTTTTAGAGTCACAGGTCGCCGTGACGTATAGTTTGATGTTAGATCCTTGTGTAGGATGTTGAGTCACATTTCCTTTGATGATATTATTGCAATGTCCGCAGTTGTAGCAGGGCGTTGTGCCTTTGTAAGGTAAAACAGGATCACAAGACGGATGAGAACTAAGGAATTCCATCAAATTCTTGCTTCTCTCGTATGCAAAGAGTGGTCTTTCCGCAAAGATGTCTTTAAAGTCAGGTTCGATCTGTAACATTGGCCAATGTTTTAAGATTGCTTTTTTGATGTTGAAGCTCTGAGTGCAAGATTTGGTTACCATGACAGATCTGGATGTGGGTTTCTTGCTGTCGCTCGTCTTCAAAAGTTGTGATCTAGATTTGAGTTTGACTCTTTCAGTTGAGATTGACAGAGTTTCTTTAGGATATCCACGGTTGATAAAGCGCTTTTCCATGGCTGCATTTTGTTGGGCCAAATGAGAAGGTTCAGCAATGATCCTTTTGATCCTCAATAGTTGAGAATACGGTAAATGTAGTTTCAGAGACGGCTGATGAAAGCTAGAAAAATGTAACAGGTTGTTCCTGTCAGTACTCTTTCTGTAAAGGGTAGTTTCAATCCGATCGTCCTTAATGTACAGCAGTACATCCAAGTAGTTGATGGCATCTTTATGAATGTTGTAAGTGAACTTCAGACGTTCATTGATCCCATTGAGAAGATCAATAGCTTCAATTAATGGTTCTGCAGAACCTTTCCAGATTAAAAAAATGTCATCAATGTAACATAAAAATAATAACATGTGTGATTGCCAATGTTCATTATTGATGATATGTTCCAGCTCAAATTTGTGCATGAATAATTGTGCATAGCTGGGAGCTGCACAATTGCCCATAGATGTACCGTTCAATTGCAAGTAGAAGCGGTTGTTGTGAGAAAAGTAGCTATGATATAGTGTAAAATGAAATAACTCGAGTAAAAATACTTTATGATCTTCGGGTGTCGGTGATTGTAACAGAAAAAACTCAATAGCTTCCATACCAAGATCATGTGGAATGGAAGTATATAACGATGTTACATCGATGGTGCAAAAAAGGGTATCTGTATTCCATTTGATATCACTTTCCTGAATGATGTTCAAAAAATGGGTTGTGTCCCTTACGTAGGTGGACATTTTCTGTACCAGAGGTTGGAGATGTCTGTCAAGATATTTGCCTACGGGCTCGTGTAGAGAACCTCGGATGGAGACGATCGGTCTCATGGGTGGATCGAAGATATTTTTGTGAATTTTTGGCAACATTCTTAAGGTGGGGCGTGTCGGAAAATTTTGAGTGAAAAATTTCTGTTCCTTTTCTCCGATAGTACCACGGTGGACTGCTTTGTCTACAATATTTTGTAGGGTCACTTGTATTTGAATAGTAGGATCAGCTTCAAGTTCAGAGTATGTAGTGAGATCATGCACATGTTCTTCCAGTTTGAGTTGATAATGGGTGGAATCCATTATAACTAATGCACCCCCTTTAGCCGCGTTGAGAAATACTAAATTGGGATTGTCGGCCAATTTTTGAAGAAGTGCTCTGTCTTTGATTGTCAGGTTCCGGTGGGAGGTCCTGTGTGATTTAAAGATCCTCAATAAGTCTTGTTTGACTAGTGTTTCGAAAGTATCAATCACCTTATGGCTGATGGGTGCAATATACTTGCTTTTGCTTTTCAGACCAACCAAAGTATTGTCAGGTTGTGGTTGAGGGTCAATCAAAACATTATCAAAAAAATGTCTAAGTCTCAATGAGCGCATAAAGCGATGAAAACTAACTTCTGCCTCCAATAAATTGGAGGAATAGGTCGGGACAAAAGAAGGACCTTTTTGGAGAAGTTTCACTTGTAACTGATCTATTGGAACCGAACAGATGTTAATGACTAAATTGTCAGAGTCATTTAGCGTTGACTTCTTGTCACTCTCTTGTCCAGGGATGATGTCGTTGATCTGCCGTTTTTTGCCCCTCCTGGGTCTGCGTTCTCTGACTGACCTGTCCCTAAAAAAGGAACCGCAGATGAAGTTGTTGAGGTGGACGTGGATGGTAATTCAGATGCTGATGGTGTTCCTGCCGAGGGCTGCGACGTTTGTGTGCTAGATTTGGGTCTGTTTCTGATGTTGTCTGAATCACTGAACGCTGGTGAAGTATCGGTGTCTGAAGCTCTTCCAAAGGGTCTGCTTTGGCGTCTACGAGCATAGACTTCAGCCCAGTTATAGACTTCGCCCAGTTTGTAATCTATAGTGTCACGTCGGAATTTCCGTAGTTTCCTTTCATTAATTTCTTGTGTGTGCTTTTTTAGTTGCTCATTGATGTCTGATAATGTACGTGTGAGTTCTTCGGAGGACATTTTGGTGGATAACTCTTGTTTGAGTTGACCAATTTCCTTATTGAGTTCATCCAGGATGTTGGATAATTCCTCAATTATTAAAAGAATGAGGTCCAATGAACATTTGTTCAGGATGCCGTACCATCTTTCAATACATTTTGGATCGTTTTTACACAATGAGGGCTTCAAAGAAATTCTTAAACCTCTTGGAATGCATTGCGCTCAATGATATTGTATAAGGGTGCTGGCATGTAATCTTTGATTGATTTCACGTTTAGTTAAGTACAAAAGTTGTCTAATGTTACTCTGTGCTGTACCGGTCCCAGAAGTGGTCGATTCAATCTCTCCTATGAGTGAATAGATTCTTTGTGCTTCATCCTTGCCAAATGCAAACGTATCTGCTCGTTTGTCAGTTAAATTCGTGATATCTTGATAAGCCATGATAGAATGGGTGCTATGGTAGTGGTTTAGCGGAAAAAATTGAAAAAGTTAGGAAACCACGCACACCAAAAGTTAAATGGAGAATTTCACAAGTTGAGGCGTGCTGTAGAGGAAACGTCACCTAAACCAAGACGTATAATAATTAAATGATGCACTAATCAGGTCGAGTAGTGTCCCACTTGAAGCACAGCCGAGAAAGGCAACCAAGTTGCAAAAAATTAATTAAACAAAGTTTTCATGGAAAGTTCAAACTCATATGTTTATTGAGTAGATATATCAATCTTCGTTCAATTCACGAAATTTGTGTTTTCCCAATAAGAATAATTCAAAAGAATCAAGGAGTTGTTTATGCTCTCAATGCATTTCGGGTATTAATATACCCTTCATCAGGAGAAGTCCTGTAAAAATACAAAGAGGAGAGATGTGTCGACCAGTTACATAAAAGGTGAAAATAAGATAAATGGTTTTAAACCGCCTAAAAACGATGGCGCCGTGACTTTGTGCCCATAGACTGACTGAAACGGAAAACGTGATAAAGGTGTGCTGAAACAATATATGCTGGAAGAAATATAAAGTGAATCTGAGGAACACTATCAAACAAAGATGTGCCAAAGTTTGAGAATTTAAATGTGATGCTAAGGTCGAAATGCGTAAAATGTAACCGGGTATAGGCGAAGGTATATTAACGAACTAAAGCTTAGTACGTGTATAAGGTTAACTCTAGCTCGGGTGGCTGTTAGTTCATGAGCAAGCAGCGTGTGAACGCTTGTGAAACATACCTCAATAGTCGGTATAACCCGGGTGAAGAGAGTATTCCCGCATGCCGGAGCAGTTAGCGTGTGTTCGTGCCACGAACATCAACAGAAGTAAAGTAGTTAGTGAAAAGTGAAAAAAGACTACTTATAACGAAGCCCGATATGGCGGCCATGATAGAGTGGTAAATCAAGAGTGAAACTGCAATGTGGTCAGAGCTGAAGTGGTTAGACTTAATAACAGATAAGATGAAGGATCAAATACGATTAGATAAAAAGATAAGGATGAAAGGCAAAAGACAAACTGAGAAATGTAAAAAGAAGAGTGAAGATTAAATATGATAGAGACTAACATGTAACGACAAAAATTATGAATAAAGTTGTGGAAAAAAATAAAAAAGGAAGAAACTGAAAAATGACATGTTTAAGGAAGGTGAAAAAGTAAATCATATACAATACAGGTTGAGGTAAGATGAAAATTGAAGGGGACAGGATACAAGGAACAGAGATTACAAAAAGCAGCTAAGTTCGACGCGGTCATTGAGTCCATGTGGTACCAAAGCATTCATTTTATAAATCCATGCCGTCTCTCTCTGGAGAAGGAATTTCCGATTGTCTCTGTCTTCTTTCAAGGGTACGATTCCAAGTACCAAGAATCTCAATTGGCTGATATTGTGATTTTTAGACAAAAAGTGCATAGCGACAGTAGATTTCGAGTTCTTGTTGCGGATGTTGCTTTTATGTTCAGTCAAGCGGACCTTGATTTTCCTCTCGGTTTTACCCATCGTTTTTAGGCGGTTTAAAACCATTTATCTTATTTTCACCTTTTATGTAACTGGTCGACACATCTCTCCTCTTTGTATTTTTACAGGACTTCTCCTGATGAAGGGTATATTAATACCCGAAATGCATTGAGAACATAAACAAGTCCTTTTGAATTATTCTTATTGGGAAAACACAAATTTCGTGAATTGAACGAAGATTGATATATCTACTCAATAAACATATGAGTTTGAACTTTCCATGAAAACTTTGTTTAATGAATTTTTTGCAACTTGGTTGCCTTTCTCGGCTGTGCTTCAAGTGGGACACTACTCTACCTGATTAGTGCATCATTTAATTACCTTTAAAAATACACATACATTAATTTTAAACCGGTCAGGGTGGAGTGTGGATCTTGGGCAGTTTTAGTAAAACAGGTCAATAGTTATTGTAAAACTGTGAGACATATTTTACAGTGTCATGCCTTTTATATAAAGCCTTAAAATAATGCTGTCACCATTAAGTACGGTAGAACACTTTGGTTTTTGAATTGAGGACTTGAGAGTTATTCTTTTAGAGCCCCTCTGGGTTACTTTTACCTTCTCATTAATAATGCGGGCATGCCATGTCCATTGGATAAAGTTAACTCAAGACATGACTATTAATCCTAAAAGATGTTTGCAGATGATAGGAAACAAGCACAGAAGAGAGATAACGTGAACAAAGTGGGAAACAAGCAGCTCAATAATCTTGTCCAATAGAGTAAGCTTTCAATCACCCCTGGATACATTGGGCCAGATGTACGACCTGCCAAATAGCGCCTCGCAAATTGCTTTACACTGTTTGCGATTCCCAATGGGGTCGCAAATTGTGAGGCTCATAAATATTAACGAGCCTCTCGCAATTTGCGAGAATATTGGGAATGACAGACCCTCCCAGGGATGGTAGCCTGCTGGAATCAGCAGACCACCATGTCTGGGACTGCTTGTAAATAAAGCAACTTTTTTTAATGCAACCCGTTTTCCTTAAAGGAAAACGGGATGCATTTAAAAAACAAAAAAATAAACGTTTTTGTCTCATTTTTTAACCCCTTCCATGCTGTGCAAATTCCGCCGCTGTGCTGACGGAATCTTGCGCGGGCGTGGTCATGACGGAACGGTTCCGTCATGAGCACAGCTCAACCGTGGCTCATGACGGAACCGTTCCGTCATGAGCACCGAAGGGGTTAAGGGCAAGCAGTGACCACTCCCGTACCTTGAAAAATAATATTGCATGCATTTGTAAAGGGGAAGGAGTCCCCTGGGGACCCCTTCCCATTTGCAAATGTATCATCAACCTGCTTGAAGTAGTTGGTAATTTGCAAGTGTTATGCGACTGCAATTGCGATAGAAAAACATTGGTACATAGCTTTGCAGTCAATATTAGAAGGGACCCCCCCTTTCTAATAGCGAGTCGCAAAACAGTATTTTGAAAGTCTTAATTTATTTGCGAGTCGTAAAATACTGTTTGTACATGGGCCATGCTTTTTAGCGTGCGCAAATGGGTCTAAGACATGTTTGCGCACACTAAAAAGCATTGTACATCTGGCCCATTGTATATAGTTGTCGTATTGAAGGATTTATTTAGCGTTATGACAATGGGAATTTATGTGAATCAGTCAACTGAAATACGTTATTTGTTGGTTAATAAAAAAACATTACAATTGTGAACCAATCATTGAAGAATCAAAGCTCAGAAATAACTCAAAGATGATCAATGTGAGGAATTCAGTACAACTAGTAAACATAAATGAACGTTTTTCAAGGCAGTGTTCATACCCTCCCTTAGGTAGGTTAAAGAATGAATAAATAATTTGTGTGGACTGTGTGAAGCCTGAACTTTCCATATCTCCTTCTGTCTCCCACTCTTGAAAACTGAAGTGTACTTATTTTGTTGCTTTGTGAAACACTGCAGCCATTGATCCAAAGCTACCAAAGTATGACTAGTGTGACTGGTCTAGTGCCTTCAGTATCTGTGTCATAAGAAAATTACCAAGTTGCACCATTGCAAGGTTTTTTAATATTCAAATGGTTTGCCGGCAAACCAAATAAAGAAATAGCTAAGGGTATTTGCTAACTTGGTATAAGATGAAAAGTCCCTAGTGCAGTAGCCATGTGACTCTTTGCTCGCCATTTCATCATGCTGACAGACTCTGCATGGCTGCTTGCAGATGTAGACTGTGCCATTAATATTCTGTTTCACTGGACTTTAAGGATCGATCTGCCAAAAGGTTCTACCAAAACTGGGCTACTGCCCAATGACCAGGTCATGACACCAGTCATGACACAACCAATGGCCAATGGCAGATTATCCATCGTCATAGCATAAAGAGCTACCTTCTGATCACCTTCATGAGATCTCTATAGTGTACCATGCCTGGGACTCATCATTCCCAGAGTGTTAGTATGTGAGTGGGGAGGACAGGTGGTGTGGGAGGTGGTAGCTAGAGGTGTATGTCGGGAATAATGAGGACAAGTTATTGAATGGGCAATATCATGACTAGAATATCGAGGGAGAAACTAACAACAGGTACGTTTGTAAGGCAAATCCTACAATAACTGCCTTTAGTGATCGCTCCACTTCAGTGCCGTGTCCAAGCCGCTTCTGCTTCTGGTCCCAACTCGCAATGGCGTCGGTGAGGTGTAGAGACGCCAAGACACCATAGCGCACCTGAAAAGCTACCAGGGGCCTTTTTTTATATTCGTTTTTTTTCTTTCGTGGTGGTGGAGTTATTTCAGCTCCTCTCTCCAGGATCCAGTTGGTGCCCACACGTTTTGGATGCCTAATGTGGTGTCCTTTATCCCTTGGACTGCAGAACCTGGCCTCAGGTTTAATAACTCCCGCAACTGCAGGGAGCTGGTAGACTTTTATGTGGATGCTCCGACATGGACGGTGACAGAGCCAGAGCAGAGCAGACTGGAGACAGCCGAGGTCGACTTCTTCTGCACACAGCAGGGCTGATGAGTGTTGCAGCCTTGTTTGTTGCTGGAGCCTTTCTTGCTTGTGGAACAGCAGGGTTAGCTGTATTCCATCCCACTCTACATTTCCTTGGGGGCCTGTTGGCAAATTACTGGGGAAAGACTGACAGTCTTTTGTTCTCCTGCGTGACCGCTCCACTGCCTTCGGACTAACCTCGTAATGATTGTGGAGCTTTGCCCTCTATTAGATGCCCCAAAAGCTGGGAATAATTGCAATTTTAGGACATAGGTACCTCCAGGTTTTACGCCAGTAGTAAAACAAAAAAAACAAAGAAGTTTATACTTCTGAGGAGGGTCCTGGCATTGGGTCGCTGGTTTTGGTCCTCCTCCCGCCCCAATCCAGTAAAGTGTTCTGGACTGGAAATAATGGTGAAGCATTTTAAAATGTCCAATTTAACAGCCAATACTCATATAAAGGAAGCATCAGCCACTGCAAGAACCGAGCGCAGCTAAAAATCACGAAGCGGATCTGCAACAATCTTAAGCTCTCTGAGCTGAGAAGAAGCATTGGAGCCCAGAAGGGAGCCTGGAATTGGGGGGTTCTGTCTTGGAGATGATACCACAAGAGTGGTCAGATGTAGAAACAGGGCAAGAAGAAGAGCTTGGCACACAAAATGAAGCGCCAGAAATTTTTAATCCAGTTGTCTGGACTCCAGAGGGCAAAGAAGAGGGGCTGCCTACAGGGGCAGTCCAAAAGGGGAATGAAATTTGCCCTACACAAGAGGACACATATGAAAAAACAACAAAACCAACCTATGCGAAAACAAGGGAGTACCCATTATTTTCCAAAGTTAAGTCAACACCAACTGCATCTCAAGGGCCTCCCACTGAAACACAATCTGGTCTCTTGCTATGTGATCAGTCTTCCGCTGCACATCCAATTCTCTTGGAAGACAAGGGCAATCACAGGTCCCCTTAAGAGAAGAGCAGTGTCTCAATGGACTCTCAGCCGCAGCTACAGTTACAGCCATGCTGCAGCCACAGTCTCAGCCTCCAAACACAGAAGGACTAGCTGCCATAGGGCAGCAAGCACAGGTGCAGATAGAGACTGGCGGGAGTTCAGGCAAGCAGGCATAACAGCTGAAGGAGAGGGAACTTTCCTGCAATGTGACATAAAAGTCATGGTAAATCTTATCTTAGATGAAATAAAGTACGCGCAAGATAACACAAGCAAGTGAAATAGCATCCCTCCATCACCATTTGCCAAAAATCGAGGAGGCAGTTGGTAGCTTCCAAGCAAGCATGCAAGAGACAGAGTGCAGGATCTCGCAGCATGAGGACCAGATGAACACCAAGCAGCAACAGGTGAACTTTGCCAGAAGGAAAAATCCTCACTAGAAAGCAAACTTGAGGAGCTCGAAAACCACTCTCGATGGTCTAACCTGCATCTAGTCGGGGTCCCAGAAGGATGTGAAGGGACCCAAACTCTTCAATGGGTCGAGACTTCTATTAAAAAGAGTGTATTGCCAGAATTTACAGGAGACCTCACTATCACAAGAGATCATAGGGTACCATCACAGCCATTTCCCAATTCAAAGCGACCACAAACAATTCTTGTGAACTTTGCAGACTACCGCATTAAAGAGCAAATACTCTCTAAAGCCATCATGAAGAAACAATTCTTGATCAATGAAGTATCCAGCTGTCCAGACTTTTGCTGACATGTCAGCGGCCACTGCACGCCGTTGAAAGGAGTTTGGTAAATTATTGTATCTTTTTAAGGCGCAGGACGAGCAGGCTGCAGTAGCACAGCAGTCCAAGTTAAGGGTCCTAGTGAGAGGCAAGTTTCATATGTTTGCTAACATAGATGAAGCTCAGGAACTGCTCCAGTAAATCTCCACCGCAAAATAGAAAAGAAACGTCAAATAGAATATAGTAATATGACTGAGGACAAGAGGCGGTGGGAACGATCACTCAGGGTGCAGCGCCATGGCACCCAGCAGGGGCGCCAATCAGTGGAGGGAGGAAAGGGGTATTGCGGGCCATTCTTCATCCTCCGGGGGTGGTTGGGGGTTGGGAGGGCACAGGGGCAGGTAGGCATGGGTAGCAAAAATGAGCAGAATCATAGAGTGAAAGGTATTGGGGAGACAATCTCAAGGATGGGTCTTAAACTTCACATAGTCACGATCAATGTAAATGGCATATCGAATAATCAAAAATATGGCGGGTTAATAAGATGGCTAACCTCTTTCTCACCACAAGTTCTGTTTCTTCAGGAAACCCACCTCAAAACAAATACTCCAAAGCTCTTTATTCCTAAAAAATGTTCGAAGGTGAATTTTGCCTCTGCCGGGGTTGCAATATGGGTTGTAGCTATCTATTTCAGCCAAGGGATAGATTGGGAGATTACCCAAGTCCGTAGAGATTCTCACAGCAGATGGATATAGGTCACTCCCATGGTAAACGACAATATTTTCTTTAGTTGTCAACTATTATGCACCAGTCATAGATGATCCCACATTTCTTATGAAGATCAATGATTTACTTAAAGGGGCTATGGGCCCTTTAATTTGGGGGGGGAGGGGGGGGGGGTTAACTTTATCCAAGATTTGGCGAAGAATATTTTGAATAAAAATAAAAAACAACTGAAGCCTAAGACTGAAAAAGTATTAGATGTAATAAAGCAAGATTAGCAGTTAATCGATCCATGGCAAAGAGCCCAACAGGAACCCTCACATTATGCCTGCTTTTCCCGCCAATACCAGTCTGCATATCATATTGCTTTACCCTTATTTCTCACTCTTTTAACTGTTCTAGTTTTGAAATATGGTCTAATTCATCTTCAGACCACTCGCTGGTCAAACTTGATATAGAAATAGATGCAAGAAGGAGGCAGATGGATCGACTCCTTCTCTCAAATCAGCAATGGGTGACTAGCGCAAGAAAATGGTTAATAGAGTTTTTTCAGTACAACAAGGGCACATTGACACTTTTCTCAGTCTGTGGGGCCTTTAAGGCCTCAGTGCGTGGGCAGATGGTGGTCTTTATGGCTGCACAATCAAAAATCTGAAGGACACGGATAGCCAAACTTCAGCTGGTAGAGGATACTGCTTTGTTGAGGAAGAATACCTCCTCAGGGGGGGAATTTAGTGGAGAGGCACCTCAACAAGGCAAAAAAGGAGCTAAGAGTGTTTTTTACCATGGAAGAAATAAATAGCTCACAGACATTTCAGCAGCAAGTCTATGAGGATAGTCAAATGGTAGGCACATTTTTAGCCTGGTCGACCAAGGTAAAGCAGGAAGCTGCATTAATCACTGAGCTGCAGGAGCCAGGGACAAGGGCCCTGGTGATCGAAAGGAAAAAGATCGCAAATATTTTTTTAGACCAATATAATAAGGTATATGTGACTAAATATATGGCTTCGCAAGAAGCAATACAGCAATACTTTAATTATATAATCCTCCCACAGTTATCAAATTCACAGGTAGAAGAGATGCAAGAAGATATTTCAGCAGCCAAAATTCAGCAAGCACTTGCCTCAGTGCCTGAAGGGAAGGCCTGTGGTAATGACGGTCTCCCAAAAGAATTTTATAAAATGTTTGCTAAGGAGTTAACACAATTTTTTGCCAAGCTTTTAAACTATGTTAAAGCGGATGGCGAGGTTCCATTAATTTTTAAAGAATCTATTATTGTAAGTTTTGTTAAGAATGACAAGAATCCCAGGGACATCAAATCATATAGGTCGATCACTCTATTAAATTCTGACTATAACATTTTTATTAAAATCTGGATGAATTGCTTAACCCCAGCTTCACAAAATGTGTTCCATAAGGACCAGACAGGGTTTGTGGCCGGGAGGTTAATGTCATCTAATACTGGATTCCTAGTCCAAGCACTTGACTTTTAAATACTAAACAAACACCAGCACTTATAATGATGGTTGACGCAGACAAAGTGTTTGACTTGGTGAACTGGGACACTCTTTTTTATGATCTTGGAAGGGATGGGATTCCTCCTCAGATTATCAATATGCTACGGAATATATATCAAGGGGCATAGGCTCAGGTTTTTATTAATTCTAACCTGGCCAGGACAGTCAATGTAAATGTAAATCGGGGAACTAGTGGATGCTATCCTATATCTTAGACCTTAAAGGCAGAATATCGAACCAACTCTGATGTCATCAGTGATGTCACTGACCATGTCATGAATGATGCAATATGTGACATCATCAACAGTGCATTGCGGGCACGCGAGTTATAGTTAGTGGAACTAACTACAAAAGAGGAATTTCTATGGTTTTGTACGAGTGAAATGGCCAGCTAACTATAACACCCCTAAAACCTATGGTTTTTTCTGTGAATTTCTAATGTTTTTTAAATGCTAATTTCTAACTAAATAACGTCTCTGAAACCTATGGTTTTTTCAGTGAATTTCAAAGCTTTTTTAAATGCTAATTTCTAACTATAATATCTCTGAAACCTATGTTTTTTTTCAGTGAATTTCAAAAGTTTTATTAAATGCTAATTTTTAAGTGATAGTAGTTATACCTATTTTTTTGTACTGATTTTCTACAGTTTTTTAACTGTTTATTTATAAATATTTTATTCATTAAATAACATTATAATTTTGGGGGAAAATTGCAAAAAGAAAATTAAAAATTCAAACTGAAATATTGATAAATTTTCTTGTTTTCATTTTTTATTTTAATATATTTACATAATTTTCTTTAAAAAAAAAATTCAATTTTTTTTCTGAATCGCGCACTCAAAGCGTACACATCACAGTGGGTGCGCGCATTCTAGCCGCCATTTTAGGTGATAATTATTATATTACGTGATGTGCGAGATTGGTATGCGACCAGTCCACGACTCCTGCTCCCGCGCATTCGCGACACATGTGCATTACGGTACAAGATGCTTGCATGGTTGCGGGTGCAGCGTGACATCATATATGTGCTGGGGCGCGCCGGGTGCGCGACTCCCGCAAACAAAAATTTATGTTCCAAAATGATTTGTATGTGTCTTTAATATACATATTAGGGCAAGAGATTATCTAAGATATTCATAAAAATAATATATTTGTACTTATAATAAACTTATATTATTTTTAAATATATTTTCGCAAAGTCGGGTGCGTGAATCGTGAGTGCAGAGAACCAGGTCAGGAGAGCTGCTGTAGAGCCAGAAAAACCAGGTCAGCAGAGCCGTTGTAGAGCCAGAGAACTAGGTCAGCGGAGCTGCTCTAGAGCCTAAGAAGCAGGTCAGCAGAGCTGCTCTAGAACAGAGACCCAGGTCAGCAGAGCTGCTCTAGAGCCAGAGACCCAGGAGCAGAGCTGCTCTAGAGGCCAAGAACCAGGTCAGCAGAGCTGCTGTAGAGCCAGAGAAACTAGGTCAGCAGAGCTGCTTTAGAGCCATAGAACCAGGTCAGCAGAGCTGCTCTAGAGGCAGAGAACCAGGTCAGCAGAACTGCTTTAGAGCCAAAGAACCAGGTCAGCAGAGCTCTTTAGAGGGACAAAACCAGGTCAGCAGAGCTGCTTTAGAGCCAGAGAACCAGGTCAGCAGAGCTGCTCTAGAGCCAGAGTACCAAGTCAGCAGAGCTGCTTTAGAGCCATAGAACCAGGTCAGCAGAGCTGCTTTAGAGCCAGAAAACAAGGTCAGCTGAGCTGCTCTAGAGCCAGAGAAACAGGTCAGCAGAGCTGCTGTAGAGCCATAGAAACCAGGTCAGTAGAGCTGCTTTGGACGGAGAGAAACAGGTCAGCAGAGCTGCTCTAGAGGGAGAGAACCAGGTCAGCAGAGCTGCTCTAGAGCCAGAGAGCCATGTTAGCAGAACTGCTTTAGAGCCATAGAACTGGGTCAGCAAAGCTGCTTTAGAGCCAGAGAACCAGATCAGCAGAGCTGCTCTGTAGCCTAAGAACTAGGTCAGCAGAGCTGCTGTAGAGCCAGAGAACCAGGTCAGCAGACCTGCTTTAGAGCCAGAGAAACCAGGCCATCAGAGCTGCTTTAGAGGGAGAGAGCCAGATCAGCAGAGCTGCTTTAGAGCCAGAGAACCAGGTCAGCAGAGCTGCTCTAGCTGACACTAACTAACTGACACTGACTGACTGACACTGACTGATTGACACTGATTGACTGACACTGACACTGACACTGACTGACACTGACACTGTCTGTCACTGATTGATTGACACTGACACTGACTGACACTGACACTGATTGACTGAAACTGACTGACTGACAATGACTGACACTGATTGACTGACACTGACTGACTAACACTGACTGACACTGATTGACTGACACTGACTGACTGACACTGACTGACACTGACTGACACTAATTGACTGACACGGACTGACTGACTGACACTGACTGACACTGACTGACTATTCTCTACTACTCACTCTCTACTACTCTCTCTCTACTAACTCTCTACTACTCACTCTCTACTACTCTCTTCTACTCACTCTCTACTACTCTACTACTCTCTACTACTCACTCTCCACTATTCACTCTCTCCTACTCTCTACTACTCACTCTCTAATACACACTCTACTACTCACTCTCTACTACTCTCTCTATTACTCACTCTCTACTACTCTCTACAATTCACTCTCTAGTACTCACTCTCTAGTACTCACTCTACCACTTTCTACTACTCTCTACCACTCACTCTCTACTACTCTACTACTCACTCTCTACTACTCTCTCTCTACTACTCACTCTCTACTACTCTACTCCTCTCTACTACTCACTCTCTACTACTCTCTACTACTCACTCTTTACTACTCACTTTCTACGACTCTCTACTACTCACTCTCTACCACTCACTCTCTACTACTCTCTACTACTCTCTCTCTACTACTCTCTACTACTAATCTCTACTATTCACTCTCCACTACTCACTCTCTACTACTCTCTACTACTCACTCTACTACTCTCTACTACTCTACCACTCACTCTCTACTACTCTACTACTCACTCTCCACTACTCTCTACTACTCCCTCTCTACAACTCACTCTACTACTCTCTACTACTCTCTACTACTCACTCTCTACTACTCTCTCTCTACTACTCACTCTCTACTACTCACTCTCCACTATTCACTCTCTACTACTTGCTCTCTACTACTCTCTACTACTCACTCTCTACTACTCACTCTCTACTACTCTCTACTACTCACTCTCTACTATTCAATCTCTACTACTCACTCTCTACTACTCTCTGCTACTCTCTCTACTACTAACTCTCTTCTATTCTCTACTACTCCCTCTACTACTCTCTACTACTCACTCTCTACTTCACTACTACTCACTCTCTACTACTCACTCTCAACTACTCACTCTACTACTCTCTACTACTCACTCTCTACTACTCTCTCTCTACTACTCACTCTCTACTACTCTCTAGTGCTCACTCTCCACTACTCACGCTCTACTACTAGCTCTCAACCACTCTCTACTACTCACTCTACTTCTCACGCTCTACTACTCTACTACTCTCTCTTACTCTCTCTACTTCTAACTCTCTACTACTTTCTCTACTACTCACTCTCTACTGCTCTCTACTACTCACTCTCTACTACACACTCTCTACTACTTGCTCACTACTACTCGCCCTCTACTACTCTCTAGTACTCACTCTACTACTACATCTGGGTGTTGTTTGTTCTACATTTGGGCTCTTTTGTCTCTGGTGGCCATCTTGGGAGACTTATTTGTTCGCTCTCTACTACTTTCTACTACTCACTCTCTACTATGCTCTACTACTCACTCTCTACTACTCCACTACTCTCTACAACTCACTCTCTACTACTCACTCTCTACTACTCTACTACTCTCTACTACTCTCTCTCTACTACTCACTCTCTACTACTCTCTACTACTCACTCTCTACTACTCTCTCTCTACTATTCACTCTCTACTACTCTCTACTACTCACTCTCTACTACTCTCTCTCTACTACTCACTCTCTACTACTCTCTACTACTCACTCTCTACTCTCTATTACTCACTCTCTACCTCTATACCTCTCTCTCTACTGCTCTCTACCTCTCTACCTCTCTACCTCTACCTCTCTACCTCTACACCTCTACACCTCTACCTCTATGCCTCTACCTCTGTACCTCTCTGTACCTCACTCTACACGCACACATATGCACATATATATGCATATATATGCATATGCATTTATATACGTATGTGTATATATATATATATACATATATAAACATATATATAATCTGCATATCTATATAAATACAAATATAAATGCATGCATACATATACATATATGCATACATATGCACATGAAAGTTTGAAAACCTAATACAAGCAAAGATAAAAAGCCACCTATTACAAACAGAATTGCTTTAACTTAAACGAGGGCGAGACTTATCGCATTCTCAATGCTTGTTTACTTTGGTTCCATCAAGAAGGCATTAAGATGTGTCACACATTTGCCATAAATTCGGAATGGAAGCACTCTACTTGCTCATTAGATCACTGTAGTAAAGCTACTGCTCACCAGGGAAGTCTGCTGCTGGTATTCAAAGTGCATGTTTCAGTCTGCATGTCAGAATTTTTTAATAAAATAGAAGAGGATTTGAGAAGTCAAAATGTGCCCTAATTTTTCTTTCTGCAGCACTAATCATAATTTCTATGGCAAAATGAACCCCCTCATTGTGTTCCTTTTACATTTAACTACTCACTCTCTACTACTCACTCGCTACTACTCTCTACTACTCACTCTACTACTCTCTACTTCTCTCATGGGGCCCTTGCAGCCCTGGGGACCGCCACCCCCTGGGGCATATTTTTTAATGTGTGGGGTCCTCCAAGGCCCCCAAAGCCACGGGGACCACCATCCCCCGGGGCTTTTATAAATTATTTGCAGGGGGCACATGGCCCCCCGCTGCCCTGGGGACCGCCACCCCCGCGGCTTCTTTTTTAATGTGTGGGGGTCCTGCAAGGCCCCCAATCCCCGGGGACCACCACCCCCGGGGCTTTTATTAATTATTCGTGGGGGCACATGCCCCCCCGCTGCCCCAGGGACCGCGACCCCTGAGGCTTTAAAAAAATAAATAAACCTGTGTGGGGGGCTCGAGCCCCCTCACATGTCCTGCGGTCCGCCACCTCCATTACTGCCACCAGCCGGGTCACGGAACAACAGTGCAGTGTCCGCGTTCCCCTGTCAGATCCGGGTTGCTCCTTGCAAAAACCACTTGCTGGGTCGGTTCCTGAGGCAGCCCGAGGTAACACCAAAACCTTGGAAAATATCGCACTTTTACCAGATACCCCTCGGACTCTTTCAGAGCTGGTCCTTTAGCACGCTACTGGCATGCGTGCAAAGACATGAGGTCTGATGGGGGAACGCGGACACTGCACTGTTGTTCGGTGATCCGGCTGGTGGCAGTCATGGAGGCAGAGCGTTGGGGACCTGAGGAAGACCGATGTACCATCATATCGGATAAAGTTGGGGAAACAGCACCCACCTCTATAAGGCATGAACAGTACCAATGCGAAGTAGTCTGGGCCCCATTGTCAGTTACCAACCCATGGACTTCTGGGAGTTGCAGTCCCCTACACCGGACTACAAAGGAGAGACTATGTTTTCTCGATTGGGGCCAGCTGTACTCCAACAAATGGGAGGAGCCAAGGAGGTATATGTAAGGGTGAAACCCAATTCCGATTTTAAAGGCATCTGAAGAAGACAAAGTGTCGAAATGCATCATGCCATATTTACTTTCAGTAAACGATCTTCCTCTGAATCCCCGCTTTGTCCTTTGGGTTTCTTGTAAACAAGTTGCCTATTGTTTTATGTATATATATATATATATATATATATACACACACACACATATATATATATGTGTGTGTGTGTATTACCTACTGGCGGTCGCCAGTGGGTAGTTATAGTTAGGACCTATTATCCATAGGAAATCCGCAACATTCTATTTGGAATAACTTTGGCGCCGGTTGATGAATCTTCGCGAAATTTTCAAAACTGTTGGGGCGCTCCGGTCCACTCCTATCCTGAAAGTCTTGGGGTGATACGTTAAGCGGGGGCCGAGAAAAAAGGGAGGTCCCAAAACATGTTTTCCCCATGCAATTTTTCATAGGAACATTTAATCGCAGCTACAGCCCGAACTGCTGAACGGAATTACACCAAACTTGGCAAAAAGGTAGCCCTTGGTTCAGAGTCGTGCCTTTTTATTAAATGGTGTAAATCTGTTCAGTAGTTTCTGAGAAGATCAAAAGTAAAATCACATATATATCTGGGCGGAGCCTAACCACACACCTCATCGTAAGATCTGATTGACTGTCAGCACTTAATCCGAGAAGTGTTGGCAGCCATCTTGGGACCAATTTACATGATAGCACCTCATTAAAAAGCATTGAATTTAATAGGTTTTAAGACTTTAGTTACATTATAAATCATTTGTTGATGGTACTATGCTCATTTTAGGAATTGTGGTGTGTTCTAAGGTGATTTTACCATGTGAAAAAGCCTTCTGCTGGGATATCATGAATCATGTTTGAGAGAAAAATATTTTCTCATGCTTTTCCCACAGAGGTTTGGAAGGTGATCTATAAGATAAACTGAGAGCATATTTTCTGTAAATTCACATTATCTTTCTCAGTCATGTGAGAATGAAGTCTGACATTCTCAGTAAAACATGTACATCCAACAAGGGCAGAGACTGTCAGTTGATTCCTTTGTGTTCTACAGCAGCTTCCCAGAGTGTTCTAAAGAACAACTAGAGCGCTAACAGTCCTACTTATGACAAACGTATTGCACACCTGAAGCCATCTTGAGTGGAATAAAGTGGTAACACTTAAAACACTTAATTTGCAGAGGAACTAAATGAGGGGGTTCATTTTGCCATAGAAATTATGATTAGTGCTGCAGAAAGAAAAAGTAGGGCACATTTTGACCCCTCAAATCCTCTTCTATTTCCTTTCAAAAATTCTGACATGCAGACTGAAACATGCACTTTGAATACCAGCAGCAAACTTCCCTGATGAGCAGTAGCTTTACTACAGTGATCTAGTGAACACCAAGACTGCTAACATTCAGAATTTATGGCAAATGTGTGACACATCTGAATGCCTTCTTGATGGAACCAAAGTAAAAAACTGAAAGTATTTCCTACTGAGGAGACTGCAGTAAATGAGGAAATTAGGAAACTTCATAACAAATAAGTCTCCCAAGATGGCCACAGAGCCCAAAGGTATCACAAATATCACCCAGATGTAGCCCAAGTACAGCCCAATGACAGCATGTCCCAGAGTATTCTTAAGAACAACTAGAGCACTTACTGTCTTACTTATGACAAAAGTATGGCACCCCTGAAGCCATCTTGATTGGAATACACTGGTAACACTTGAAAAATTTAATTTAAAAAGGAACACAATGAGAGCGTTCATTTTGTCATAGAAATTATGATTATTGCTGATGAAAGAAAAATTAGGACACATTTTGAGTGACTTCTCAAATCCTCTTCTATTTCATTAAAAAATTCTGACATGCAGACTTAAACATGCACTTTTAACACCAGCAGCAGACTTCCGTGGTGAGCAGTAGCTTTACTACAGTGATCTAATGAGCAACTAGAGTGCTACATTCAGAATTTATGGCAAATGTGTGACATATCTAAATACCTTCTTGATGGAATCAAAGTAAAAAACTGAAAGCATTTCCTACTGAGGAGAATGCAGTAAATGAGGAAATTAGGAAACTTCATAACAAATAAATCTCCCAAGATGGCCACCAGAGACAAAAGAGACCAAATGCAGCACAAATTTCAACCAGGTGTAGCCCAATGACAGAAGTGTGCAAAGCACTTTTTATTTTTTGTGTTTTGCAGGTTTATATAGTGCAGACTTGTCAGGTATTGGAGTGCTTTACATGAGCATTGGTTACATCACCCAAGAACAAATTCATTTTGGTTGTAGACATGGGGAGATTAAGTGATTTGACCAGAATCACAGAATGTCGAGCTGAAGAAGAAACTCCAACCTGGTTCCCCAGTTGCAAAGTCTGCAGCTCTGGAAGTAACACCACATCCTCTTCCCTAAGTGCAACATTTAATCAGGTGGTCAACTGGATAAAAAAACATAAAGATAACAAATAATTTAAAGTGCTTTGTTGCTATTTAAAAACTCAGAAAATATGTCCTCATTTTAGTTTTTTAGAGCACTAACCATAATTTTGATGCAAATAAGACCCTCTCATATATGTAATTTCTAAAGGAAATGCTCTAGGTATTACAGTTTTGATTACATCAAGGTGACGTCAGGCGTTCCACACTTTTGTAATAAATAAAGAATGTTAGCAATCTAGTTGTTCATTAGGATACTGTTGAGAGGCAGAGGCCAGTGGCACCGACTCTGAAAATTGAAGGCCGGTAGGAGTGTGTAGAGGCAACAATTTAACCACACTGGGCAGGCAGTAAGGGCAGTGGCAGCACAACAGACTATGGAGGGCAGTGGAAAGGGGGGCAGGGATAACACACCAACAATACAGGACTGGCAAGAGTGGATGTGGCAACATAATAGACCATTGTGGGCAGAAGGAAGAGGCAGTGGTAGTACAACCATACATGCCAACAGACCCGATTCAGCCAGGAAACGTCCAATGTTTTTAAGCTCATATGGGCTTTATTTGATCTGACTCCTGTCTACAATCTCCTCTTTTTCAATGTAACTCAAAGGGGAAAATCAATACCCCAGTTTTTTTTCAAAATCTTCCTCTTACCAAGTTAAACATGTTCGCAGGTATGGTACATTGGATCATGGAAGGCAGGAGGAATTGGGGTAGGGACATGGACTCGGATAACAGAGGACAGGAGGGACGTGGAGAGGTGCACCAAACTGAACCTACAGGGCAGGCATCAGGGTTTGCTGCAGCACAATACACCACACAGGGCATGCGGGACAGGAGTGCAGCACAACAATCCATAGAAAGCAATAGGAAGGGGACAGGACCATGCACATGGACAACAGAGAACAGAGGGGAAAGAGGCAATGGTAGCAAGCTGACCATAATGGACAGACAGGAGAGAAAGCTGCAGCATAACAGACCATACAGGGCAGGAGGGACGGATCAGGGGCAGGAGCAGCAAGATGACCATGGAGGTCAGGCAGGATGGGCACTAGAAGCAAGACACACCATGGAGAGCAACAGTGAGACTATGATGGCATACACACAGACCATGGAGGGAAGGTGGGAGGGGCAGCTAGCTGACCACACAGGAAAGGTGGGAGGGGCCATGACAGCACAGAAGACCATGCATGGCAAGCGGGAGGGTAAGTGGCAGCACAATGGCTATGATGGGCAAGAAGGAGGGTGCAGGGGCATGCACAAAGGACCATAGAGGATAGAAGGGAGGGTCAGGACCTGGGCACAGACAAGAGAGTTCAGGGGAAGGGGCCTCACAACAGCCCATGCGGGGCAGGCAGGAGGAGCAGTTGCAGCACAACACACCAGGGAGGGCAGAAGGGTGTGGCAGTAAAATGGACCATGGAGGACAGGAGGAAGGGGATAGGGGCATGGAATGTGGACAGGCAGGGCAGAGGTGGCAGGAACAGGTTACAGTCATCTGACAATGCTAGGCAAGTGGGAGGGGAGTGGCAGCTCAACAGAACACTCAGAGTAGATAGGAGTGGCAGGTCCATGGAACATGGTGGGCAAAAAGGATGGAGCAGGGGCATGCACAAAGACATCGGAGGGCAGGGAGAAGGAGAATGGGGCGGCAAGCTAAGTACAGAGGCTAAGCAGGAGGTCAATGATGGGGCATAGAATTAGGCAATGGAGGGCAGGAGGAGTGGACTGGTACATCATGCTAAATGGAGGGCAGTGGCAGCACATCAGACCATGCATGGCAGGAGGGAGGAGGCAAGTCCATGGATTCAGACAACAGAGGATAGGGAGGAGGTGGATGGGGCAGCAAGCTAACTGTTCAGAGAAGGCGGGTATTAGGCACTTTATTGTTTTTAAAATGTGTGTCTGTGCGAACTACTTAAAATATGAACAAGTATGCAGCATAATCTCACTTTTATTCAGGAAGAAGAGGACGTTTGTGACTATGAGTCCGGGATCACTTGGCAGAAATACCCCCTGACCCTCCACCCCCATCGCAAAATGTAATGCCCGTGAAAAGGGTTGGTGAACGCAGTGGTATATAGAATATAGTCCTGAGAGCACGATTGAAAATGAAAACTAGATATAGTGTATGGTATAAACTATGCACCAAAAAGTGTGATATAAGAGGAACCGGGGAGTGAAATATAATATGCAATACATTGTGCGCAATGAAAGATACATTGCAGAGCACGAGATAGCACAGGCACTAGCGCGTGCCATGCGATATGCACCTTGGAGTGTAATATGCACATGGCAGTGTTGTGTAACCTAACTAGTCTCTAAAGTTGTAATATAAAATATGTGCTGGGGAGTGTAACGTTGCATATGCACTGTGATAAAGATATGGATCCCAGATTGTAATATGTATGGCATACCACTGTGCGTTATAACATAGGCATCGAGGAAGGCATGTTAGTTCGGGCAATATAGCCCGTGCGAAGGCAAGTGTGGCATGACATATTCACGGGGTGGTGTTACAGTGCACATGGGCTAGAGAGTGTCATAGCATACGCACTAGCTGGTGGAATACAACACAGGGGTGTGTGGCACTCGGGGGCACTGGTGTGTGTAACACAGCATTGGGCTCAGCCAGGAGCACGCTGTGACTCTCAAGTGAGGCTTATCTCCTTTCCAGAGAGTAGAATAAAAAGTATTACACATCCGGCGGTGGATGTGTGTTTTATTAACCGTGAGGGAGGTGTCTTACATAGTTTTGGTCGAATTTTTGTCGAATCCCCTTTGAATGGCTTGGTGTGCGTGTGTATTAAATGTGCTGGTCAATAGCTACCCATGTTTGTATAAATAAACGACAAGGGTGTCTACTTGGAGAGTACCCACCGGCGGGGGCGGCGAGATTAGGCACGGTAGGGCATCAGACACGTCAGAGCTTCACTAGCAGTGTAAATACATTCCACTTGGATTCATTGTATGCATAGTCGCCTTTTAATGAATATCACACAAATCGTCATGGTGATAGGTACATACGGCTTTTCCAGCACGTCCTTGGTGTTTCTATAAATATCTAAAAAAAAATAATAATAAAAAACAAAGGCCGGTCGCGGGGGATGGGGTGCCTGGGGCCATAAGTGGCCTGAGGAGGGGGGCAACGCAGCCCCTCTCCTAAAGATTTTTTTTTTAAAAAGGCCATGCCCCGGGGCTTGGGGTCCCCGGGCCGATTAATGCCTCGGGAGGGGGGCCACGCAGCCCCCTTGCAATTGATATTTTTTTCCCCCAAAAAAATTAGGGGTCAGGCCCTGGGGGATGGGGTCCCCAGGGCCAATACATTAGAAAAAGAAGGGGGACCACACAGCCTCCCTTCTTAAAAAAATAAAATAAATAACAGACCGGCATCGTGCCGGAGGCCACGCCCCCGCCTTGCAGCACTCTGCAAACGCACCCCCTGGCGAGTTGTGAGTTGGGGAATTAATTCCCCTTCAATACTGAGGGTCCCTGAGGGCCAACTAGCCCAACAGGTATCTCCAGTATGCGCCAGGGTGCTGCGATGCAGACAGGTGTTCTGAGTCCATGCCCCTTTTTACACCTCTCTGCAACGCAGCTTTGTGGCGCTTAATGGAGGTCCCTAGTGGGCTAGTTTGACCCTAGGGATCCTTAGGATTCAAGGGGACTTAATCTCTCAATGTAGAACGGCCACAGGGTGTGTTTACACAGTGGTGAAGGGAGGGGAAGGGGCCTGAGGTGACGTGTGCAAACACGCCCTGTGGCGCGTTTTAAGTTGGGGAAATAATTCCCTTTCAATCCTGAGGGACCCTGGGGGCCAACTAGCCCACCAGGTGCTTCCAGTAAGCGCCGCTGCGCTGCAGAGAGGTGGTGCAGGCGTTGGCCCTTTTTACACCTCTCTGCAATGGCGCTTACTGGATGCACCTAGAGGGCTATTTTGCCCCTAGGGACCCACAGGATTCAAGGGGACTTAATCTCCCAACTTAAAACAGCCACAGGGTGTGTTTACACAGTGGGGAAGGGAGGGGACGGGGCCTGAGGTGACGTGTGCAAACACTCCCTATGGTACGTTTTAAGTTGGGGAAATAATTCAACCTTCAATCCTGAGGGATCCTGGGGGTCAACTAGCCCACCAGATGCTTCCAGTAAGCGCCACTGCGCTGCGTTGCAGAGAGGTGGACTAGGCCGTGCCCCTTTTTACATCTCTCTGCAACACAGCTCTGTGGCACTTACTAGAGGTACCTAGTGGGCTAGTTGGACCCTAGGGACCCTCAGAATTCAAGGGGACTTAATCTCCCAACTTAAAACGGCCTCAGGGCGTGTTTACACAGTGGAGAAGGGAGGGGACGGGGCCTGAGGTGACGTGTGCATACAAGCCCTGTGGCGCGTTTTAAGAAGTAGTTTTAATCCCCCTGCCCTATTATATACTAGGGGCTTACAGAGGAGGTCATGCTAATCACAGGCGGACCCCAACGCATAGTGTTCCCTAGTGTATGTAGGTGTTTTCACTGTATTCTAAGTGTCTTTTAACATAGCACTGGCTCTAGGACTGGTTAGTCAGACTCAGTTACCACCAGTATCCGTCTGAAAAAGTTGAGGGTACAGGATGATTTTGCAACAAGGCTTCTTTCTGCTCTTCTGTTTGTTCTTTCTGCATGTTATCCTTCTTCCTGCACTTTTCTTCATCTTTGAGGACTTCTGTTGCTTCTTTCTGCATTTATTTTTTTTCTGTGCATTTTTTCGTCTTTCTTCACATGTCCTATGTCTGTAGGCATAGTTAGAAATTAGCATTTAAAAAACCTTTGAAATTCATTGAAAAAAACATAGGTTTCAGGCACGTTATAGTTAGGAATTAGCATTTAAAAAACCTTAGAAATTCACTGAAAAAAACATAGGTTTCAGGGCCGTTATAGTTAGCTGGACTTTTTTACTCGTACAAAACCATTGAAATTCCCCCGTTATAGTTAGTTCAGCTAACTATAACTCGCGCGCCCGCAATGCACTGCCGAGGATGTCACATATTACATCACTCATGACATGGTCAGTGACATTACTCAGGACATCACTGATTGATAAAGCCTGAACATAATATATTAGCCCTATTCATACCGATTATGAGTACCTGCCAATTTCTCTTTGGAGTTGGATGGATGTTGGATTGGAGATATATATATATATATCAACAGAACCTCCTCCTTGCGAAAGAGCAGAGGCCACGCAGGGGAATCTTGGAAGCACTTTAATACAAACTGCGGCAAATGCATTTCGGCCTTATCGGCCTTCTTCAGTGCCAAAATATTGAGGAGGCTGCCATCCACCGCATTATATTAGTCCTGCCATGTCTCCATTGGTGAAAACCCACTCCTCCCCCATAAGATGAAAGCTCACCCAAACGCAGTTCACGGGATACTGGTGAACTACATGTCCCAGGATGCACTTTTGCCGATGTAGGTGATGCGTGGGGTCTGTGTAACCAAGTGGTCAGCGGCAAGCAGGATCGCGGTGTCAGTGAGAGCCAATATCCTTTAAAGTTCAAATTCAAGCGGTTCCTCGGGTCCCCAAGACTGCTGCAGCCCCCAAGTTGAGGATTAGTGTAGGCGGGGGCAGTAATGCCCTGGCACAAAGTCAATGACCCCAATACACCGCCTCTTCTTCTCCCAGACCTGGAGGCGGGCTGAGACCAACCAATACCTTGGAAAATCAAACGAAACCGCCGTAGCAGAAACCAGTAATGTCTCAGCCAACTTGCACAGCGGGGGCCTCTGAATCGCGTCACTGGCTGACGCGTATCAAATCAACAGAACCTCCTCCTTGCGAAAAGAGCAGAGGCCACGCAGGGGAATCTTGGAAGCACTTTAAAACAAACTGCGGCAAATGCATTTCGGCCTTATCAGCCTTCTTCAGTGCCAAAATAATGAGGAGGCTGCCACCCACCGCATTATATTAGTCCTGCCATGTCTCCATTGGTGGAAACCCGCTCCTCCCCCATCAGATGAAAGCTCACCCAAATGCAGTTCACGGGATACTGGTGAACTACATGTCCCAGGATGCACTTTTGCCGAGGTAGGTGATGCGTGGGGTCTGTGTAACCAAGTGGTCAGCGGCAAGCAGGATCGCGGTGTCAGTGGGAGCCAATATCCTTTAAAGTTCAAATTCAAGCGCCTCCTCGGGTCCCCAAGACCGCTGCAGCCCCCAAGTTGAGGATTAGTGTAGGCTGGGGCAGGAATGCTCAGGCAAGAAGAAAATGACCCCAATACACCGCCTCTTCTTCTCCCAGACCTGGAGGCGGGCTGAGACCAACCAATACCTTGGAAAATCAAACGAAACCACCGTAGCAGAAACCAGTAATGTCTCAGCCAACTTGCACAGCGGGGGCCTCTGAATCGCGTCACTGGCTGACGCGTATCAAATCAACAGAACCTCCTCCTTGCGAAAAGAGCAGAGGCCATGCAGGGGAATCTTGGAAGCACTTTAATACAAACTGCGGCAAATGCATTTCGGCCATATCGGCCTTCTTCAGTGCCAAAATAATGAGGAGGCTGCCACCCACCGCATTATATTAGTCCTGCCATGTCTCCATTGGTGGAGACCCGCTCCTCCCCCATCAGATGAAAGCTCACCCAAATGCAGTTCACGGGATACTGGTGAACTACATGTCCCAGGATGCACTTTTGCCGAGGTAGGTGATGCGTGGGGTCTGTGTAACCAAGTGGTCAGCGGCAACCAGGATCGCGGTGTCAGTGAGAGCCAATATCCTTTAAAGTTCAAATTCAAGCGCCTCCTCGGGTCCCCAAGACCGCTGCAGCCCCCAAGTTGAGGATTAGTGTAGGCAGGGGCAGGAATGCTCAGGCAAGAAGAAAATGACCCCAATACACCGCCTCTTCTTCTCCCAGACCTGGAGGCGGGCTGAGACCAACCAATACCTTGGAAAATCAAACGAAACCGCCGTAGCAGAAACCAGTAATGTCTCAGCCAACTTGCACAGCGGGGGCCTCTGAATCGCGTCACTGGCTGACGCGTATCAAATCAACAGAACCTCCTCCTTGTGAAAAGAGCAGAGGCCATGGAGGGGAATCTTGGAAGCACTTTAATACAAACTGTGGCAAATGCATTTTGGCCTTATCGACCTTCTTCAGTGCCAAAATAATGAGGAGGCTGCCACCCACCGCATTATATTAGTCCAGCCATGTCTCCATTGGTGGAAACCTGCTCCTCCCCATCAGATGAAAGCTCACCCAAACGCAGTTCACGGGATACTGGTGAACTACATGTCCCAGGATGCACTTTTGCCGAGGTAGGTGATGCGTGGGGACTGTGTAACCAAGTGGTCAGCGGCAAGCAGGATCGCGGTGTCAGTGAGAGCCAATATCCTTTAAAGTTCAAATTCAAGCGCCTCCTCGGGTCCCCAAGACCGCTGCAGCCCCCGAGTTGAGGATTAGTGTAGGCGGGGGCAGGAATGCCCAGGCACGAAGTCAATGACCCCAATACACCGCCTCTTCTTCTCCCAGACCTGGAGGCGGGCTGACACCAACCAATACCTTGGAAAATCAAACGAAACCGCCGTAGCTGAAACCAGTAATGTCTCAGCCAACTTGCACAGCGGGGGCCTCTAAATTGCGTCACTGGCTGACGCGTATCAAATCAACAGAACCTCCTCCTTGCGAAAAGAGCAGAGGCCATGCAGGGGAATCTTGGAAGCACTTTAATACAAACTGCGGCAAATGCATTTCGGCCATATCGGCCTTCTTCAGTGCCAAAATAATGAGGAGGCTGCCACCCACCGCATTATATTAGTCCTGCCATGTCTCCATTGGTGGAAACCCGCTCCTCCCCCATCAGATGAAAGCTCACCCAAACGCAGTTCACAGGATACTATATATATATATGTGTATCCAGGGATTTGTGATAATGAATTTGGATTTTGAGTTTAGCTACTGTTCCGTAATTCTATCAATACATGCTAGATGTTTGAGGAAATGTGTAGCTTTCCTTCCAACATTTATGGATAAGTGTAACTATAGTGAAAGGTACACAATGTAGGATCATAAACTAGCTCATCAGTTCAACTACATTAAGATTAACTTGGTTGACTTAAGCCCATTCAGGGCACAATTATGAGGGGTAACATGAAGCTTTTGATAACAATTTTGTGCACTTTTACAATGACAACTTGTGTATTTTTCTTTAATTGAAAGAATAGTATTAATATGCACATCATCAATGTTTACCCCTGAATATGTAAATACCTTATTTTGGTTTATTTATTGTTTTTCACTATTCATTTGCACGTTCTAAGATGGCCGCCATGATCTACGGCCGTAAAAAAAGTTTTTTAGTTCTACTTTCACTTTGTGATCATCACATGCACCTATGGGCTTGTACTTAAGTCAGTGCCTGGCTTGAGAACACCGACATTGAAAAAGGCTTTCATGCTTAAACGCGCCTGTTGGTGTGGGGGGGTCCGCACAATAAAGAAAATAGCAAGAACAGACCCGCGAGTGTGTCTTTTTGTGGTCTTAATCGTACCGCTGTGGAGAAATATATATATATAGATATATATCTATATATATATATATATATATTTATATCCAGTTATACCCGTAATATGTTCGATTCACCAAACAACAGGTCTAGACCACAATTTGGTGCAAATTTTAATCCTTTATTGCGTGCTTGGCGGCACAACACGTTTCAGCTCTCACATGAGCCTTGATCACATCATCATATATATATATATATAACCTACTGGCAGTCACCAGTAGGTAGTTATAGTTAGGACCTAGTTTCCATAGGAAAACCGTTTTTCTTTTGCCAATATCTTTGGTGCCGTTTGATGAATCATCAAAATTAATGGGGTGCTAAGATCAGCTCCTGTCTTGAAAGTTTTGGGATAATTCGGCAAGGGAGGCCAGAGAAAAAAAGGGGGGTCCCAAACGCATTTTCTCCATGTTAATTTCAATAGGAATTTTCGGAACAGGCTACAGCTCGAACTGCAGAACGGTATAACACCAAATTTGGCAAAAAAGGTAGCTCTTGGTTCAGAAAGTGATCTTTTTTTAAATGGTGTAAATCCATTCAGTAGTTCTAGAGAAATTTAAAAAACTATAATATCGATATCTGAGCACTGAGGAGTCGTGAATCCTACTGAGCATGAACTTCATTCTGATTGGCAGCTAACACTCCAAACCAGAGTGTGTTGGCAGCCATTTTGTGACTCGGTAGAACCGAGTCATAGAACCAAAGTCATATCAAAAAGAAGGAAAAAGGTTGTAAATGTAGAGAAGGGGTCAGGGTAGAAACACCCCGACCCCCTAGGGCCGCTCAGAGGGTCCCACGGGGAACACCAGGGCCAAAAAAAGCTATTTTGCTTTTTCAGCGGAAGTCGCGCTGGGTGCATGAATCACGCCAAGAAAATGTTTAAAAAACGAAGTGCAGTCTCCCGACCTTCATTTTCCTTAAGTCCTGGGGGCAATGTGTCATTATATAGTGGGGGCCTGCCTCCTCCCCGGGGCTTTATGCATAATACGTTGGGGGCACACAGCCTCCCCCACAGCCCCGGGGACCGCCACCTCCCTGGGGCTTTATTTATATAAGAAAGGGGGGCTTCATGGGCCCCCTAAGCGCCAGGGACCGTCACCTCCCTGGAGCTTTGACAAATAATTAGTGTGGGGGGCTCCAGCCCCCCCATACTGCCCTATGGACCACCACGACCCACACTGAATATGTAAATACAGGGGTCCATTTCGGACCCCCGGGGACCACTACCTCCCCGGGGCAATTTTCACAAAGGGAGGGGGGCTGTGCAACCCTCCTCCTGGAGCTCTCCATGGCCCTGGGGACTGCCACCCCCCATGGCCAGCTCCTGCAATATCCCGAGATACCCACCACCGGGACAATGCTGTTTGTTATGGCAGGGCAGGAGCATGGCCCCAGCCCTGCCATAGCAAACACTGCTTTGCTTTATTAAAGCGAGAGTAGAAAACCTGTTCTTGCTTCAACAAAGCAAATCAGTATAGCTTTTGGGCAAGGGATAGCTGCATGTTATCAGCTCTGCTTGCCCAAAAGCAATGCCGGCTTATGCAGGAGGCGGGGAGTTGGCAGGGACCGTGGGGGCATTGGGACGTCTCCCACAATCCCCAATGCTGAGGCCAGGCCCTGGGGGATGGGATCCCCGGGGCCACTATTGTCCTGAGGAGGGCGGCCATGCGGTCCCCCTCCTTATTTTTAATTTTTTTTAATGGTAGCAGGCCCAGGGGGGTGGGGTCCCTGGGGCCATTATTGGCCTGAGGAGGGTGCCACGCAGTCCCCCTCCTAATTTAAAAAAAAAGAAAATGCTGGCAGGCCCCGGGTGATGGGGTCCCCAGGGTGAATAGTGAATAATTGAAGTGGAGCGGTTTTGTTTTTCTTTTGAGTCGCAAGCCCAAGCAGCTCTCAGTGCGGCTCCTCCGTGTAACGTTGCGTTGGATTCGCAAATTCACCTTGAATAAATAATTGAGTAGTATATAATGTATACGGTAATGTTGTATTTGTTAAGTTGTTTTGAAGAATTTCTGTGATTGAAGTTAATGACAACATTACAATTGATAGAGTTGTTAAAACTATATATAATATAAAATAAATAGTTAAACTTGAAAAGTGTATTTTGTTGTAGTACATTGAATTCATGCTTTTGCAGATTCGCGTAGGGTGAACAAATCCACCCAAATTGTTTTAAAAAATATGTATGTATACAAAATAAGGTATATTCACTATTATGTTATAGGGTGGATCTAAAAGGAGCCATTGTTTTAATTATGAGTTTGTTGTTGCTACATGTAGGTGTGGATGCACAGCTTTAGGTTGTTGAGAAAGACTCTGTTTCCTTGATCTGTGAAGTGTACTCCATTACTTCTGTAGAAGTCATCCATATCAAAACATATATTGTTGTTATAGATGGAGCCCATCCTATGGTCTCTGAGGTAAGCAGAAACAGCTTTATTGACATTTTCCCTAGCTTTTTCAATCTGTGGACAGAATTGATTTGACCACCTCCATTTCTGTCTTTGGCATATATTAGAGTATACAAAGACAGTTTGAGGTAAAAGCAAAATCAATTGTGCAAAGGTGTCCTTCATTAGCATTTCAAGACCTACCTCAGTCAATGTGCTAGGTCATTGCCACCACAGTGCACAATCATGAGGGCATGGAGTTGGTGATGCAAAAAGGTTTTAACCAAAGGCATCAATTGGTGCCACTTTAATCCTCTCTGTGAAATCCATTTAATATCCACATTTTGTAAAGCTAGGTCTTTGTAAATATCTCTGCGTTCAGCACACCTTTTACACCAGAAAACATAGCTGTGTCCAACAATCCATACTGTAAGCATCTTGAAGGGATGTCTGGAAGTAATGAAAAGATGTCTGTAGATGAAGTAGTCAATTGGTAGAATGAAAGGTATCTAAAATGGTAGACAAGATGCTGTTTTTTTAAAAGTAGAGAATTGATTGGCTGTTTAAGAAGATTGTACACTCAAAAATAGGGTGCATGTTACTTTCTTTAAAAAGCATGTTCCTTATTGGTAAGTAGAAAATGTTTGAAAGGTACAGTAGATAGGATAAGGAGATATTTTTGAAATTGAAATGTCAACCACACCTGCTGTTTGCATTTGTATCCTTGTGTGCTGGATTTGAAAATATAGAGAACTTGCGACCTGTCAGTTCAGTTGAATGTTCCATGAACTGTTACTATGGAAACTGGTATTAAGCAGAATGAGGAGAGGGCTGAAACTTAACTGTGGAGTTAAAATGTGAAATTGCAATTTATATATAGGTGATATGTTATTAAAGTATAATTACCCAAGTCAGTGCTATCTCTAAAAGTGGTGTGTTGTTAATAAATAGTGGTATTTTTATTTGTAATATATTTTTGAACTCCCATATGGATTCGCGGCATCAGCGCTTTAGTGCACTGTGGAGTCGCAATTCAAAAAAATTCCAGAACCAGTTTGTGCACTTTTAAAGTCATTTCATAAGGATGAATATGGCTAACCAATAGACATGTGTTTTATAATTTGAAATAATGTAGGAAGCAATGTGATTTGCCACCTACATGTATTTGTGTGCAGAAAGAGAGGGAGAGTTTGCCATTACTGGTTTTACCTTGCTGAGAGTGGTGCATTACATTGATTGTGTGCATAAGAATTTTTTTTATGAGTTTGTGATATTTTAAACTCTACAAATCAATTTGGAAGTGAGTTATAAACTTGTGAGGTGTATAATGTGTTAGATTTATTTTTAATCTTTAAAAAGTATTGATGAACTGTGATGTTTGAAATATGTTATTAAATGTAGAGATATGTATTGTAGTTTGTTTTATTGTAGTTAAATGTTGTTTGAAATAGATTTTTTATAGTAATATGTGTATATTGGATGATGGATTAGTGATTATGGTAGTTTGTTTTAGTGTGTGGATATGTACATTTGCAGTATACCGCATAATTTTAGGTGTTGCTTTAAAATTGGAGGTGGAGTCTGTCAAGTTTTAAGGTGTACATGGACTTCTGTCTCAAGTGTGTCTCTACTTGTATATGTATTTTCATATTTAATACATTTGGAGGTGCATTATGTATAACAAAGAGGTGTTCTGGCTTTTTATGTGGTAGGCTCAAGACTGTGAATAGTAGTGGAATGGTGAAGATGCAGCATGATAGTGTGGTTTAAATATGTTGACTTAAGGTATTATTGATTAGGCTTCTTTTTTAAAGCTTCTAGAGAGGTACAGTTGAAATATGCCACATAATTGTTGGTGTTTGGTTAAAATTGGGAGTTTGTTCTGTGAACTTTAAGGTTTGTATAGTGTTATGGTACAGACATATTCATGTATGCCTTTAGGAATATGGTGAGTCTTTTAATAAAGACAAGTGAAGGATTCCTGCTTTGTATTTGGCTAGGTGTAACATTATAAGTAGTTGTAGAATGGTAAAGCAGCAGCCTGAAAGTGAGGTTTGAGATGCCTGTAGAGATGTTATTTATTAGAGTAATTTGTATGATGTGTGGAAAGTTATAGTTCATATATACCCCATACTTTTCAGTGTCTGTTTGAAAATTGAAGTGTAGTCTGTGAAGTTCTGAGCTGTGGATGGTGTTGTGACTGAGATATATGTCTACGTGCACATATATTATGGTATGTGTTATGCGTCTGAAGATGATAGATATATAAAACACAGATATACATTTATCTGTGTATGAATTTTATATATGATGGTGCTAGCAAAAGGTACAGACATATGCTTACATGGTTTTAGAAATATAGGGAGACTTTCATGAAAGATAAGTGAAGCGTTGCTTTGCTGGTAGCTATGCTCTATAACTGATTACTGCTGGAATAGTGTAGGAGAAAAGTGATGTTTAAGATATCTTGGGAGAGGAATTATTGATTATGGTACTTTATAAGAGTCTGTGTCAAAGTTCACTTGAAATTTGCTACATAAATCTAGGTGTGTTTGAAATGTTAAGTGTAGTCTGTCAAATTTTAAGACCTTTATGGTATTGTGAGACTGTGGTTATGTTTCTACTTACACATGTATTCTAATATGTGTAATGCTTTTGGCAATAGGTATAGATAGAAGCATGCATGCTTTTAGGAATATGGTTGGAGTTATGGTAGAGACAGGTTGCTGCTTTATGTTTGGCTTGGCCCAATATTCGTAGAATGATCAAGCTGCAGCACAAAAGTGAGTTTTAAAACATGTTAGCAGAAAGTATTACTGATTATGCTACTCTCTATGAGGCTGGGGAAAGGTACACTTGAAATACACTGCGGAAATGTAGGTGTGTCTTTGAAATGTTAATTTCAGTCTACTTGTTTAATTCTGTTATATATAATGATGATTTCAAAAGGTAGACATATATGTATGTATAATTTCAGGAATATGGTGAGATTTATAACAGACAAATGTTTAGCCATTATGATTTATTTTGAGGATGTCCAACACCCTGATTTGGGACATAATTTTGAAGCTGCAGTACAAAAGTGTACACCATGTCATAGACCTGACTTTTGTGCTGCAGTTTCAGTATTCTGCTACTACTCAGGATCTTGCACTCCTCTAATCACTCAGGTACTACTGCAGTACTACTCAAATCACTCAGGTAGTACACATGCACTTATAAAATCAATCACCCAGGCACTTTCTATGTACTCCTGTAATCTTCCAGATATTACTCCTGCAATCATGGAATCATCAGGCAATACCTATGTACTACTCTAATCCCCCAGTCATAACTGCTGCAATCATGTAATCATCAATGTGTTAGCTATACACTGGATTCATCACGCAGGCACTACCCTTGCAGTCCTCCAATCACCCTTTCAGGATCCTTGCACTCCTCCAATCATTTCGCCAGTGCCTATGCACTTATAAAATACCCCAGGCACTACCTTTACACTTTTGCAATCACTGAGGCACTACCACAGTATCACTCTAATCACCCAAGCAGTACTGATGCAATTATAAAATCACCCAGGTACTTTCTAGGTAGTCCTGTAGTCCCCCAGATATTACCTCTGAACTCATGCAATGACCAATGCATTAGCTATGCACTGGTTCAATCACCCAGGCAATACCCTTGCAATCTTTCAATGACCTTTTCAGGATCTATTCACTCCTCCAATCACTTAGCCAGTACGCATGCACTTATAACAATCACCTACTCACGTGCTATGTACTTCAATAATCCCCCAGATATTACCCCTGTAGACATGGTCTCATCCAGGCACGAGTTATGTACTACCCCTGTAGTCATAGAATCATACAGTGTCTACCTATGCAGTCATGTAATAACCCACACACTACCCTTGCAGTCATAGAATCACCCAGGCCCTATTGTTGCACTCATCTATTCGCCTAGGCACTTCTTAGTGACGCATCTATGCCTTCAGGTGCCATTCATACACTTATCCATGCACTCAACCTTTATGTGTGCACTCATGCAATTAGCCAGTCACAATCCATCTTCGCCTGCAACGACGCAGCAACTACCTTCGGAGTCATACAATCACCCAAACACTACCCATGGACCTTTGCAGTCACTCAGGCAGATCTATTGGATATCTCAGTCTCTAGGTTTTACTATATTTCAGAAATATTTTATACATATTTCTTTTAGATATTATGATGATTTGAAAATGTAGAGACATATGTATGCAAGCTTTTAACAATGTTATGTTATGTTATCGTTTTGGTAGAGCGCAACAGCTGCCCCAGCTAAGAGGCGTCCCGGCGCTAAGGAACCACAGACACTATACTGAGGAAGAAAGGAGTGGGACAGACAAGAGTCATAAGGAGAGGGGGAACAGGTGTGTCTTGATGGCCTTCCGGAAGGTAGACAGGTTTTCCAAAGAACGGATGTTCAGTGGCAGAGCGTTCCAGAGCTTGGCTCCTAAAACCCTAAAGGAGCGACCACCAGTGCGGCAGAGCTTTGTGCGGGGCACAGTCAATAGGTGTTGGCCTAATGAGCGCAAATTGCGCTGAGGTACATACGGTGTAAGGAGTGGACGCAGAAGTTCTGGGCAACCGGATTTAATGACTTTGAATGTCATGATGAGGGTTTTGAACTGGATTCGGGAATCAATGGGTAACCAGTGTAACTTTCGGATAGTAGCTCTGACCGAGCATCTGCGGGGAAGACCAACCAAGGCTCTTGCCACAGAGTTCTGCACGCGTTGCAATCTCGCTATCTCCCCTTTGTTGGCGCCCAGAAGTAGAACATTGGCTTAATCCAAACGGGCGAGAATTGTGTTTTGGACAATGAGTTGGTGAACCTTAGAGTCAAAAAAGCCAAGTATCGGTCTGAGACTCCTCAGCAGGCCCACACAAGTAGCTGCCACTTTTTTTGTGTGGGTTTGAAAGCTGAGCGAGGAGTCCATCCAGACGCCTAGGTTCTTGACCAAGGCTTTAGGTGGTGGAACAGTGCCCAATGACGAGGGCCACCAGTGCTCGTTCCAGTAGCTGGTATTCCTTCCGAGGAGCAGCACCTCCATCTTGCCTGCATTGAGCTGCAGGCTGTTGTACGTCATCCACTGGGCTATTGCAGCAAGGCCATCCCTAAATCTTGAGGCCGAAGTAGAAGGGCCTTCAGTGAGAGTGATGGCCAGCTGCGTGTCATCTGCGTATGACACCAGCGTTAGGTCCCACTCCTTAGCCACTACCGCAAGTGGCTGCACATAAAGATTAAAGAGGGATGGGCTTAGTGCAGAGCCCTGCGGGACTCCCTGTCCGATGGAATGGGGCTTTGAAAGAAACGGGGGAGCTGAAACCCGGAAGGATCTGTCCTTCAAGAAGGAGCGTAACCATTCCAGGGCAAGGCCGGAAATCCCTACTGTCGCCAGATGATTTAACAGAATGTTATGGGATACCGTGTCAAAGGCTGCACTGAGGTCTAACAGAATCAGCGCAGCACTCTGACCGGCATCGAGGATCGTCCGGAGATGTTCAGTCGTGGCCAGGAGGGCAGACTCAGTGCTGTGGCCCGGCCTGAAACCATTTTGAGATGGGTCCAAGATATTGTTTTGATCCATATGTAGGGACAGGACATTGTTAACATGAGCCTCTGCAAGTTTAGATAGCCATGGGAGTAGCGAGATAGGTCTGAAGTTTTCCAGTTTGGAAGGGTCTAGAGTGGCTTCTTGATAATAGGGGAGACCCAAGCTTGTTTCCAAACAGTCGGGACATTAGCCGAAGAAAAGGAAAGATTCAGTATAGAGGCCAGGGAAGGCAGAAAGAATTCTAGCGATTCTATAAATTGGGTCGGCCTCATCGGGTCTGCTGGAGAACCAGACTTAACTTTCCTGCAGAGTTGGGGGGCGTGGCCAAGCCGCGGGCTAAGATGGCCGCACGGCGTTGAAGCTCCGCCATCGACCCGGCGCAAACCCTGCTTTCCTCACCCTCCTGATGCGGGCGCGGGACGCCAGACACCGCCGCTTACCCTACCACGGCCCAGGAGTGCGCTGGGATGCAGAACGGACCTCCCGAGCCACGGGGACGTCCGGCGCCGACCACATCATCCTGAGGCCTAAGATGGCGGGCTGATCCGGGGATTGGGGTCGCGAGTGCGTGGAAGGCGGCCGGCCGAGAGACAGGTACCCAGGGGGCTCAGAGGGGGGGGGGCATTGAGCACCGTGGTGCTGTCTGGCGGGGGCCTGCTTCTCTCCCTGTGCCGTTGCGGACCGGAGGACGACCGGGCGCTCGGCTCATGCCCTGCGCTCCAGGCGCCGCCTCGCTCGTTGTCTTCTCCTGGGGGCCCCGGGCTAATTTGGTCAGGGAGCCTGGGAGGGGTGGCGTGACGGCCTGCTAGAGGTGGGGGGGGCAGTGGGGCTCGGCGCTGGGCCTGGCACCCGGGTTGTCTCTGCCTCGATCCTTGGGCCCTCCCTGGGTTGACCATGTGCTCTGCGGCTGGTTTGTGCGATCCTCCCTTGCCCCGTCCGGCGGCGTCGAGTCGCGGCTGCTGACTACATCGCGCTGGTGCGCTGGATGTTCTATTGGGACCCTGCTGGCTCCATGGAGTTGTGGCCCTTGCCTACTGCACAGTGAGGTCGAGATCTGTCCGGTGCCCGGTGGGCACAACAACGCCCGGGGTCCAGAGCAGCTTGGCTAAGGTTTGGCCTACGCCGTAGGACTGACGCTCCATCGTACCAGCGCCTCCCCTGCTCTACACACGGCTGGCTGGTAGCCGTCTGGCGGTTGTGGGCATGGGTCGCAAGGACCCTAAACAGAAAACGCTGCAGTTCGAGAAACTATCTGAGCAGCCCGCGGAAACCCGCCCTGACATGCCGGACCCGGCTGGTGGAGCGACCGGCAGCTCGACGGCCCGTGCCCCATCCCCGGACTGGCTGCAGGAGTTGCGTGCCGGCTTCAGGGCCCTGGATGGTCGCTTTGATGCCCTAGATAAGACTTTGGAAACTATGGGGGCCAAAATCCAGGCCCACGACAAGCGTTTGGGAGAGACTGAGGCCCGGATCTCTGCAATGGAGGATAAATCGGTGCAGGAGATCAAAAGGGTGGACAGGCTGGAGTGCATATTGAAGGAAGTGGCCAGCAAAACGAAGATTTGGAATCGCGCATTCGGCGCAACAATGTGCGAATTATTGGGGTTCCGGAGTCCACAGCCACGTGCAGGCTTGATGTTTTCGTGGAACAACTGTTGGCTGACATCTTTGGGAGAGAATCCTTCACTCCTGGCTTCGTGGTGGAGCGTGCTCACCGCTCCCTGGGTCCGAGACCTAACCCGGGGCTTCCGCCTCGCCCGCTGATTGCCCGCATTATGAACTTCCGACACCGCGACACTGCCTTGCGGCTTGCCAGAGAGAAGGGCGAGATTACCTGGCAGGGCTCAAGACTCTCACTCTACCCAGACTTTACTGCCATGGTCCAGGAGGCCAGGCGTAAGTATGCGGGGGTGAAGGCGGCGCTCCGGAACTAGGCCCTCAAATATGGCATGCTCTATCCGGCCCGGCTTCGGGTCGAGGTTGATGGCCGAGCTCGGCTATTTGACAATCCCGCTGCGGTGCAGGATTTTTGCCGTAACTACAAGCCGCGCAGAGGCCCGCCGGGGGGGGATGAGGGTGGACGGTCTCCCCCTGGTAGTGGATCTGCGGGCAGCCAGGACCTGTTCTTGACCTCCGGTGTCGGCTGAGGCGGCGCCCGTCACCTAACTTTGTACTGTTGGACTTTGGCTATTTGGGGATGTATTAACATTTGGAGTACATTTGTGCTGCAGCGCTGGGTTGATTGCGGATCGTTGTCACCCCCCTTTGGTTGAAACCGTTGGGATCATTTTTGGTTGCGATGCTCTGTTTTTTACTGTTTGGTTATACTTGGTATTACTGTCTAGAGCTATGTTCTTTTTTTCCAGGATTGGGATTGCCTCACGTTTGCGTGGTTTGGCTGGGTGGGGGGAGGGGGGTAGGGGTAAGCAATTTTGGTTTTTCTGATATGGCTATGTGTGAACGAACTTTATTGATCCACAGTGACATCCCGGTTTTGTTGCTCCCATCACCTGCTGACTGGCATCAATGGCCCATATAGGTCTGAATGAAGCTCCTCTCAATCTATCGTTAATGACTTGGAATGTCCGGGGCCTAAACAACCGGAGTAAATGCAAACAAATACTGCACTACTTAAATCGGCACCATGTGGACATTGCTTTTCTCCAAGAGACTCATCTGCATGCTCCAATGACTGCCCGCTTTGCAGCTTCCTGGGGCGCTCATCGATATTTTGCCAATTTCAGTAATTACGCTAGAGGCACTGCGGTGCTGATCCATAAGAGAGTCCTGTTTCAGTGCCAGACGTTTCTGGGAGACAGGGAGGGGCGCTACTGTATTGTAAAGGGGGTTTTGATGGGCCATGTGGTCACTCTTGTCTGTGTGTATGCTCCCAACACCGATTCCCCGTACTTTTTCCATGCGCTTGCGGCCCAACTGGTAACCCTGGCGCCGGCCGGCGTCCTGCTGGGTGGCGACCTCAACATGTTGCTGGATGTGGGGCTGGATAGCACCTCTGGGGCCACAGATTCTAAGCCTAGGGCACGGCGCGCGTTCTTGGACCTTTGCCGTCGGTTCTCGCTGACGGATATATGGCGCAGGCGAAACCCGAACACTACTGACTACACACACTTTCAGGACAACACAATACTTGAACCAGAATTGACTACTGGCTCCTCTCCCCGGGCCTGTCCCCCTGGTTCCGCGCGTTGAGGACGTTCCCGAGAACATACTCGGACCATTCCCCGGTCCTACTTGGCTTAGACGTTCCTCGGCCTGAGGGTTTTGAGCGGCAGTGGCGTTTCCCTGGGAGGGCGCTATTAGATGACCTTTTTGTACACGAGGTTTCCGAGGCGATAGAGGACTACTTCACCATAAATACAGGCTCGATGGACTCGTGGGCAGTACTCTGGGATGGGTTCAAGGCATACATCAGAGGGGTTTGCATAGCCAAGCATGCGGGGGTTCTGAAGGTATTGCGCTCCACAATAACACAACTGGAGACACAGCTAGATGCGCTAGACACTGAGGCACAACGGGCACCCTCCGACGAGGTATTTTCCAGGCGCTTACGCCTGTTGTCTGACTTCCGGGAAGCCGCGGACAGGGAGATCCTTTATCTGGGGAAATACCAGGTTGCGCGTAGGTACGGAGAGGGGGACAGGCCAGGGCGCACACTAGCGCAGGCCTTGCGACCACCATACAGCAAGTCCCTGATCGCCGAAGTGCGGGGCACGGATGGTGCGCTCCGCACATCGCCCGCTGAGATCCGGGACGAATTCCTGGCCTACTACACTGATCTATATACCACCAAGCTGGGTGACTCTGCGGCCGCTTGTGCGGCCTATCTAGCGGAAATCGCTCTTGTGTTCCTGGATAGGGGCATGCAGGAGTTCATGGCGGAACCTATAACGGTAGCGGAAGTGCGGGGGGCGATCAAAGTGCTTCGGGGCTCTTCGGCCCCGGGCCTTGATGGCTTCTCCGCTGACTTTTACAAGGCCTTTTCTGATCTGCTGGCGCCCAAGCTAATAGAGGTGTATGCGGAGGCCTTGGAGTGTGGCTCCCTCCCGCCTACTCTGGGTGAGGCTGTCATTGTGCTGCTCCCGAAGCCAAATAAGGACCCGATGTTGTGTGGGTCGTACAGGCCCCTCTCCCTCTTAAACACTGACTATAAGATCTTGGCCAAAATAGTGGCCAACAGGCTTTCCCAACTGATGGAATTCATTATATCGCCCGCACAGTCTGGCTTTGTCCCCCGCCGCTCGACCTCGCTGAATTTGCGTACGCTCTTCACAGTTCTGCACAGAATTAACCCGACCACACCGGCTGCAGCGATCCTTCTAGACACCGAAAAAGCGTTCGATTCCTTAGAATGGCCTTTCTTTCTTTCCGTCATGGAGCGCATGGGCATGCCTGCGAACTTCCTAGCTACTGTTAGACTCCTCTATAGTCGCCCTACGGCCCGTTTGCGTATCAACGGCACGCTATCTCGCCCATTCTCGCTCACGCGCGGTACGCGGCAGGGTTGCCCGCTCTCACCACTCTTGTTCATTTTAGCAATGGACCCCCTGATTTGGCATTTCCAGGAGCGGCACCTCCACAGGGGTCTCCAGTTTCGGACGGGCCCATTGCTGGCCTCACTCTATGCCGATGACACAATCCTGTATGTCAGGGAGCCGCAGGCCAACCTTGCCCCCTTGATACATGAGATCCTTCGTTTCGGTAGCCACTCGGGTCTGGGCATAAACTGGCATAAGTCCATCATCTTTCTATTGACTAGTGGCACCTCCCCATGGCATTGTGAGTTCCCTCTGGAGTGGTGCTCGGACTCGGTGCGGTACTTGGGCATACAAATACATTTGAACACGGACAAAATTATCCGCCTCAACTATGGCCGCGCAATTTCGCGACTGGAGACTCAGGTGGATGGGTGGCTGCGGCTCCCGCTCTCTATGTCCGCTAGGATAGCCCTTCTCAAAATGATAGTGCTCCCTAAATTTTTGTATCTTTTCAATAACATCCCGGTTCCTCTTACCCGAGCCTTTTTCTCCACCCTGCGGTCCCTCCTGATTAGACTGGTCTGGGGCGGGAAGCACCCCCGGATCCGCTGGGCGACTCTCATACTCCCACAGGATCGAGGAGGCCTTGGAGTCCCTGATTTATATTTATACTACCTAGTCGCTCAGTGTGCACATGCCTATGCCTGGTATCACCCTGACGCTCGGATCCCATTCCTTCGCCCAGAGGCGGACTTTGTCCTCCCGGGTCGCTTGTCGGCGGTTGTTGGACCCGGCCTCGTGGCGTGGTCCTTAACCCCGTGGATTGTGCCCGTTCCCCGCCCCGGCCTTCACGGGCCACCCTTCTGAACTGCACCGAGGCCCTTCATCCAGAGCTGCACGAAGTCGCATACCCCTCGTGGCTCCGCCATCTTGTTGGCATCCACGTGACTCTGTGCACCAGCCAGTGCGACCCCGCTCAACCCGGCCTCGACCCCAGCGAAGCCCCGACATCAAGGCACCACGAACTGGCCAGGGGGTGCCGCAGGAACCATTCATCGCCCCCGGCGGAGGACAGTATCGATGGGACCCCCAACTGTCCTCCCCTCTCGAGGTGTGATCGCCCTGCAACTCCCTTGGGCCTGGCGCCTCTCCTGCTGGGCGTCTGGCCACCTCCACCCGGCCTCTCCGCCCCCCCGGGCGCCTGGGTCCGGACATCAAAGGGTGGAGACCTATATCTGGGGCGACCCCGCCACAGATCGGCAGTTGTATCCCGGAGTCGAGAGCCCTGCTGATTGAATCGCGGCTGACCCTACGGAGAAGAACTCTTGTCGGAACCATCACGAGCCCTGCTGACTGCGTCGCGGCTCCTTCTTGTGAACACTTTGAACCACCTGGAACATCGGAGCCCTGCTGACGCTGTCGCGGCCCAACCTCGCTGAAACCTCCCTCGGAGCCCTGCTGACGACGTCGCGGCTCGAGCTGAGCAGAAACCATCTTGAGAGCCCTGCTGATTGGATCGCGGCTCTCCACGAACTGTACGCCGGAGCCCTGCTGACGCCGTCGCGGCTCGACCCCTCCGAGATCCGGAGGTCCTCCAGCTTGAGGATAAGAACTGGGCCCCAGGTACCCTCGTACCGCACTCCTGCCAAAGACTGTCCCGCTACCCCTACCCTTCCAAAGAGACACTGAGACTGTAGCATCCATTTTGTGATGCCAGGGCTCTATAAAGTTTCCACTGGGTATACCAGTGCTGTCATGTCTCTCCCTTTAGAAGGGTGGGATCATACTCCCACACAAGTTACTGGTGTGGGGTATGATTCCAAGGTGTTTGACACCAAACACGACATGTTTCCGTGCAGCCAGTCCAAAGTTAGCATTTACCGTTTGGTTATAATGCACTTAAGAGTATATGGTCAGGCTGCACTACTGACAACCCCAGAGACGAGATTCCGAAGGCTGCAGAGGGGCTCAGCTCATGCCTGGGCACCCCCTCACATATAACCAAGCACCCTGCCTTCAGGATTAATAAGGCCTGCCATAGGGGTGACTGATAGGTTTGTATGTGCAGTATATGGTGAGATATAGTGAACCTATATCTCAGTAAGGGGTGCATGAACTACCTTACCCAGGCTGCAGTAGCAGACCTGTGGTGTCATTTTGGGTGGCTTTCCAGGGGTGGCATAATAGATGCTTCAGCCCCTGGTAGGCCTCTGGGATACATATGCCCTGGTTTCATAGTATACCATATACTAGGGACTTAAAAGGGCACCTCAGATCCAATCTGTAACGTACCTAAAGTACATGGAATCATTTTAGAGAGGAAGCAGTTAGTCTGGGGCCCTGAATAGCAGGGTCCCAGCCAGACTAAAGTCGAAAAACAGTGAAACACCAGCAAAAAGTGGGGGTAAACATTTGAAGCAGATCCTACTCTTCTACACCAGGCATTACCTATGCACTCCTTTAATCAGTTAGACAGTACCCATGCACTCCACCAATCACACAGACATTACCTGTGTACTCATGCAATCACTTAGGCAGTACCCATGCACTCCTCCAATCACCCAGGCACTACCCATGCAATTATGCAATCACCCAGGCACTACCCATGCACTTATGCAATCACACAAGCATACATATGCACTCCTTCAATCACCCAGTCAGTACCCATGCAATCCTCCAACCACCCATACATTACTCCTGCATTTATGGAATCACCCAGGCATTAATCATGTACTCCTTCAATCACTCAGGCAGCACTTATACACTCCTCCAATCACCCAGACATTACCCCTGCACTCATGCAATCACCCAGGCATTACACATGTACTCTTTCAATCACTCAGGCAGTACCCATGCACTCCTCCAATCACCCACACATTACACCTGCACTCATGCAATCACCCAGGCATTACCCATTCACTCTTTCTATCACTCAGGCAGTATCCATGTACTCCTCGGATCACCCAGGCACTACCCATGCACTTATGCAATCACCCAGGCATTACCTAGGCACTCATGCAATCACCCAGGCAGAACCCATGCACTCTCCCAATGACCCAGTCATTACCCATGCACTTATGGAATCACCCAGGCATTACTCATGCACTCCTTCAATTGCTTAGGCAGTACCCATGCATGCCTCCAATCAAACAGACATTACCCCTGCACTCATGCAATCATGCAGGCACTAGCCATGCACTCCTCCAATCACCCAGGCACTACCCATGCAGTTTTGCAATCACTCAGGCATTACCCATGCACTCCTTCAATCACTGAGGTAGTAGCCATACACTCCTCCAATCACCCAGGATTCAGCCCTGCACTTCAGCAATTACACAGGCACTACCCATGCACTTTTTCAATCACTCAGGCAGTACCCATGCACTCCTCCAATCACCCAGACACTGCCCATGCACGTATGCAATCACCCAGGCAGTACCCATCCATTCCTTCAATCATTCAGACAGTACCCATGCACTCCTCCAATCACCCAGACATTATACCTGCACTCATGCAATCACCCAGGCAATACACATGCACTCCTTCAATCACTCAGGCAGTATCCATGCACTTGTCCAATCACCCAGGCACTACCTATGCACTTATGCAATCACCTAGGCATTAAGTACGCACTCCTTCGATCACTCAGGCAGTACCCATGCACTCCTCCAACCACCCATACATTACTCCTGCATTCATGGAATCACCTAGGCATTACCCATGCACAACTTCAATCACTCAGGCAGTACCTATGCACTCCTTCAATCACCCAGACATTACCCCTGCACTTAAGCAATCACCTAGGCATTACCCATGCACTCCTTCAATCACTCAGGCAGTATCCATGCACTCCTCCAATCACCCAGGCACTACACCTGCACTCATGCAATCACCTAGGGAGTATCCATGCACTCCTCCAATCACACAGGCACTACCCATGCACTTATGCAATCATGCAGGTATTACCTATGCACTCTTCAATCACTCAGGCAGAACCCATACACTCCTCCAATCGCCCAGACATTACTCCTGCACTCAAGGAATCACCCAGGCACTACCCATGCACTCATGCAATCACCCAGGCACTACCCATGAACTTATAGAATCACCCGGGCATTACACATGAACTCCTTCAATCACTTAGGTAGTACCCAGGCACTCCTCCAATCACCTAGACATTACCCCTGCACTCATGCAATCACACAGGCACTAGCCATGCACTTCTTCAATCATTCAGGCAGTACCAATGCACTCCTCCAATCCCCCAGGCACTACCCATGCAGTCTTGCAATCACCAAGGCATTACCCATGCACTTCTTCAATCACTCAGGCATTATCCATGCACTTGTTCAATCACTGAGGCCGTACCCATTCACTCCTCCAATCACACAGACATTAGCCCTGCACTTATGCAATTACCCAGGCACTACCTATGCACTTTTTAAATCACTCAGGCAGTACCATGTACTCCTCCAATCACCCAGGCATTACCCATCCACTCCTTTAATCATTCAGACAGTACCCATGACTCCTCTAATCACCCAGACATTACACCTGCACACATGCAATCACCGTGGCATTACACATGCACTTCTGCAATCACTCAGGCATTACCTATGCACTCTTTCAATCACTCAGGCAGTACCCATGCACTCCTTCAATCACCCAGGCACTACCCTTGCTCTCCTCCAGTCATCCAGGCACTATCCATATACTCCTCCAATCACCGAGCCACTAGCCATGCACTTATAAAATCACCCAGGCACTACCTATACACTCGTCTAATGGCACAGGCACTACCCATGCACTCTTCCATTTACCAAGACATTACCTCTGCATTCATGCAATCACCCAGGCATTACCCATGCACTCCTTCAATCACTCAGGCAGTGCCCATGCACTCCTCCAATCACCCAGACATTACCCATGTACTCATACATGCACTCAGGTATTTCTGTGGCTCTCATGCAATTACCCAAGCACTACTCATGCACTCTTCCAATTATTCCGGAACTACCCATGCAGTCCTACATGTTCCCATGCACTATACATGCACTCTCCTATGTACCCAGGCATTACCTATGCATGCCTCCAATCACCCACACATTACCCCTGCAGTCATGCAATCAGCCAGTCACAAGATATGCACTCTTCCAATTACCCAGGCACTATGTCAGCAGTCATCTAATCACTCAGGCAGATCTTTTTGCACTCATCCATTCCCTCAAGCAAAACCCATGCACACTTCTATGCACTCAGACTCTACCCATGCACTCATTTAATCACTCAGGCACTACCCTTGCACTCATCCATTCACTCAAACACTACTCTTGTGCTTATCCGTGCACTCAGGAGCTACCGATGCACTCCTCTAATCTCCCAGGGACTACCCAAGCACTCATGCAATAAGCCAGGCACTATCCATGTACTCATGCAATCACTCAGGCAGTACTGCTGCACTCATTCATCCCCTCAAACACTATCCATGCACTCATCCAATGGCTCAGGCAATACTGCTGCACTCATTCATTCACCCAGACAGCACTTATTCACTCATACAATGACTCAGACATTACACTTGCAGTCATTCATACAACACATACAAGTTTGTCTATTTTTAAGCAATTGGTGGTTCTAAAAAGAACCATTGTTTTCGTCGGTTTTTTTAATTTTACTTTTTTTGTGTTTTGTGAACTCCTCTTAATTTTTTGGGTGTTTTTTTAAACAAAAGATTAAAAAAACAAGGAAATGAACTGAAAAAACCTTTCAAAGCATTTTGCAATTAGAAACTCATTGCAAAACAGAATATAACAATGATGATTCTTTGCAGCAACAACAATAGCTACAAAAGATTGCTTGCCTGCAAAAATAAGTTTCTTGCACTTTATACAGTGCTGTTCCAGTCCTGCAAACTCTGGAGCAAGTGTGTGTATGAAGTAGATCCCCCAGAAGTACTAGGTCCTGCAACCTGATCATCTTGTTGAGACTCTTGCATTTGGCACCGATGTTGTTCATGCCCAAGACGGTTTGCGTGCATGGCCTGAGGGTGTTTGAGCATTGATGAAGTCCCGAAGGAATACTTCTTTTCAGATCCACGAGATAAGATGCTCTTGCAAACAGTGCAGGCGACTTTGTGAGCATTCATCTTCTTTTCTCCTTCTGGGATAGAGAAGAAAGACCACACAATAATCTCCATCCTTTTCTTAATCGGTTCTTCCAGCTCCTCTTCATCTGCAGGAATATCCTGTGCTGGATTTTGAGATGCCATTTCCTCTCTTAGAAAAAACACCCAAAAAATCAAATAAAGAGGGACAGAAAACATAAGAGGTTTTCCTTGAAAAGATGCTCCTGGAAGAATAAAAAAATGGGTGGGGTCCTTCAAGTTCTAGAGTAGAAAGCTTCCAAACCAATAAAATAGCTTCATTTGAAGTCACAAAGGATTCACGCACACGGCGCACACCCGGCACGAGTCCCGAAAAATTCCTTTAACAATAATATATCTTTATTACAATTACAAATATATGATATTTACACTGATATTAAGTAACCTCTTGGTATAATATAAATAATAAAGTTATATACACATACTTTTAAAACGTAAAGATTTGCAATGGATTCGCGCCCCCGGTGCGAACCCCGGAAATACGTACGTGATGCTGCATGGGGTCAAGAACCACGTACCCTTCACATATCATATGTGCACCGTACAAGACTTAACCAACATGGTGGCAAAATTCTTGGATTCGCACACCCACCATGACTGGTACACAACCGGGATGCGAATCCACATTAAAAAAAAAAAGGTAAATGCATCTTTTAGAAAGGAGGAAACATCACATTATTTTTATAAAAGTTTAAAAATTTTAAAAAAGCATTTTGGGGACATTACAATTAGAAGTTAGCATTTAAAAAAACATTGAAATTCACTGAAAAAACCATAGGTTTCAGGGACATTACAATTAGAAGTTAGCATTTAAAAAAACATTGAAATTCACTGAAAAAACCATAGGTTTCAGGGACATTATAGTCCAACTAACTATAACGTCCCTGAAACCTGTGGTTTTTTCAGTCAATTTCTAAGGTTTTTAAATGCTAATTTCTAATTATAACGTCCCTGAAAACTATGTTTTTTTCAGTGAATTTCTAAGGTTTTTTAAATGCTAATTTCTAACTATGCCTACAGAGGTAGGACATGTGCAGAAAGAGGAAGAATGGTGCAGAAAGAAGCAAGAGAAATGCAGGAAGAGGCAACATATGTCCAGAAAAATGAAGAAAGGTGCAGAAAGAAGCAAAAGATATGCAGAAAGAACCAACAGAGGTGCAGAAAGAAGCCTTGTTGCAAAGTCATCCTGTGCCCCCAACTTTTTGCTGACTGGTACTGGTGGTAACTGACTCTGACTAACCAGGCCTGGACTCTGTTCTATGCTGAAAGACACATAGAATACAGTGAAAACACCTACATACAGTAGGGTACACTATGGGTTGGGGTACCCCTGTGATTGCATGACCTCCTCTGTAAGACCCTAGTACATAATAGGGCCGAGGGATTAAAACTACCTTTGAAAGAGGTGCAGAAAGAGGCAAAAGAAAAGCAGAAAGAAGTAACAGAGGTGCCGAAAGAGGCAAGAGAGGTGTAGAAAGAAGCAAGTGAAGTGCAGAAAGAGGCAACAGAGGTGCAGAAAGAGACAAGAAAGGTGCAGAAAAAAGCAGGAGAATTGCTGAAAGAAGCAAAAGCAGTGCAGAATTAACCAACAGAGGTGCAAAAAGAGGCAAATGGGGTGCAGAAAGAGGTAGGAGAGGTGCACAAAGACACAAGAGGGGTACAGAAAGAGGTAGGATGGGTGCAGAAAAAAGGAAGGACAGTGCAGAAAGAAGCAACAGAGGTACTGAAAGAGGCACAAAGGGTGCAGAAAGAGGCAAGTGAAGTGCAGAAAGGAGCAACAGATGTACTGAAAGAGGTAAGAGAAGTGCAGAAACAGGCAGGAAAGGTGCAGAAAGAGGGAACTGGGGTGAGGAAAGAGGCAAGAGAGGTGTAGAAAGAGGGGAGAGGGGTGCAGAAAGACACAAGATGGGTGCAGAAAAAAGAAAGTGAAGTGCAGAAAGAGGCAATGGAGGTGCAGAAAGAGGAATGAGAATTGCTGAAAGAAGTAACCGGTGTAGAAAGAAGCAAGAGAAGTGCAGAAAGAGGCAAGTGAGGTGCAGAAAGAAGGTGCGAAAAATGGCAAGAGAAAAGCAGAAAGAAGCAACAGAGGTGCCGAAAGAGGCAGGAGGGGTGTAGAAAGAAGCAAATGAAGTGCAGAAAGAGGCAAGAGAGGTGCGGAAAGACACAAGAAAGGTGCAGAAAAAAGCAAGCGAAGTGCCGAAAGAGGCAAGAGAATTGCTGAAAGAAGCAAGAGCAGTGCAGAATGAACCAACAGAGGTGCAAAAAGAGGCAAGAGGGGTACAAAACGAGGTAGGACAGGTACACGAAGAGGCAAGAGGGATACAGAAATAGGCAAGAGGGGTGCAGAAATAAGGAAGAGAAGTGCAGAAATAAGCAACAGAGGTGCTGAAAGAGGTGCAGAGGGTACAGAAAGAGGCAAATGAAGTGCAGAAAGAGCAACAGATGTACAGAAAGAGGCAAGAGAGGTACATAAACAGGCAGGAGAGGTGCAGAAGGAGGGAACTGGGGTACTTGAAGAGGCAAGAATGTTGCAGAAAGAGGGGAGAGGGGTGCGAAAGACGCAAGAGAGGTACATAAATAAGCAAGTGAGGTACAGAAAGAGGCAACTGAGGTACAGAAAGAGGCAAGAGAATTGCTGAAAGAAGCAACAGACGTGTAGAAAGAAGTAAGAGAAGTGCAGAGTCAAGTGAGCTGCAGAAAGAGCCAAGGGAGGTACGGAATGAGGGAAGACAAGTGCAGAAAGAGACAACAGGGGTGTAGAAAGAAGCAAGAGAGGTGCAGGAAGAGGCAAAAGAAGGGCAGAAAGAAGTAACAGAGGTACAGAAATAGGCAAGAGAGGTGCAGAAAGAGGGAGGAGGGGTGCAAAAAGAGGCAATATGGGTGCAGAAAGAAGCAACAGAGGTGAAGAAGGAAGCAAAAGAACTGCTGAAAGAGACAAGAGAGTTGCAGAAACAAGCAAAAGGAGTGCAGAAAGAGGGAACAGTGTGTAAACAGAGGCAAGAGAGCTGCAGAAAGACGGAAAAGGGGTGCTGAAAGAGACAAGAGGGATGCATAAATTTGCAACATAGGTGCAGGAAGAAGCAAGAGCAGTGCAGAATGAACCAAAAGGTGCAGAAACAGGCAAGAGAGGTACAGATAGAGGCAGGAGAAGTGCAGAAAGAAGCAAAAGAGGTACAGAAAGAGGCACGAGAGGTGCAGAAGCAAGCAGGAAAGGTACAGAAAGAGGGAACAGAGGTGCAGAAAAAGGCAAGAGGGATATAGAAATTTGCAAAAGAGGTGCAGTAAGAAGCAAGAGCAGTTCAGAAAGAACCAACGGAGGTGCACAAAGAATCAAGAGGGGTACAGAAAGAGGCAAGGGGGGTGCAGAAAGAAGCTAGAGAAGTACAGAAAGAAGCAACAGAGGTGCTGAAAGAGGCAAGAGGGGTGCAGAAAGAGGCAAGAGAAGTGCAGAAAGATGCAACAGAGGTGCAGGAAGAGGCAAGAGAGGTGCAGAAACATGCAGAAAAGGTGCAGAAAGAGGGAACAGGGATACAGAAATAGGCAAGAGGGATACAGAAATTTACAAAAAAGGTGCAAAAAGAAGCAAGAGCAGTGCAGAATGAACCAACAGAGGTGCAGAAAGAGGCAAGAAGGGTTTAGAAAGAGGTAGGAGAGGTGCACAAAGAGGCAAGAGGGGTATAAAAAGAATCAAGAGGGGGGCAGAAAGAAGAAAGAGAAGCGCAGAAGTAAGCAACAGAGTTGCTGAAAGAGCAAGAAGGGTGCAGCAAGAGGCAAGAGAAGTGCTGAAAGAAGCAACAGAGTTGCAGAAAAAAGCAATAGAGGTGCGGAAAGAGGCAAATGGGATGCAGAAAGAAGCAAGAGAGATGCAGAAAGAGGCAAGAGAGGTGCAGAAAGAAGAGAGTGAGGTTCAAAAAGAGGTAAGAGAAGAGCAGAAAGTGGCAAGTGAGGTGCAGAAAGAGGCAAGAGAGGTACAGAAAGAGGCTCGAGAAGTCCAGATAGAGGCAAGAGAACTGCAGAAAGAGGTAAGAGATGTGCAGAAGGAAGAGAGTGAGGTGATGAAAGAGGCAAGTGAGGTGCAGAAAGAGGCAAGAGAGGTACAGAAAGAGTCAAGGGAAGTTCAGAAACAGGCAAGAGAAATGCACAAAGAGGCAATTGAGGTGCAGAAAGAGGCAAGGGAACTGCAGAAAGAGGCAAGAGAGGTACAGAAAGAGGCAAGAGATCTGCATAAAAAAGCAACACAGGTGCTGAAAGAGGCATGTGAGGTGCAGAAAGGGACAAGAGAAGTGCAGAAAGCGGCAAGTGAAGTGCAGAAAGAATACAGTGAGGTACAGAAAGAGAAAGACAGGTACAGAAAGAAGCAAGAGAAATGCAGAAACAGGCAAGAGAGGCATAGAAAGAAGAGAGGTTTGGGCACCATTAGTACCAATTTAACACCCACATTTAGCAATATGTAACACGTGACCATTCCAGCTTTGCAAAGGGCCTTCCACCATGCTGTAACACATGACACTGCATTTTTGGGAACATTTGAGCCGTTTAAGCTAGAAACAAGGCTTTTTTTGTTCAAATCTGCAGATTAGGCAGCATATGATGTAATATTTTGCAAATGCAGAAAATGTTTAATTATGTGAAAATTGGTGCAACCGAACAGTCACATAATTTCAGTGGCCCTGCTCTTATCTCCGACTAGTTCCAGAAGTCTTCTCAGTGGTTCCTTCTTATTTGTGTCTCATTGAGTTTATAGTTTAGCTTCTATGGAAACGAGGAAGACTAAACCTGAGGTTACCACTCCACAACACAGACTACAATACCAGATAATTACTCTCCAAAACACATAATCCCACTCCACATAATTCCTATACACTAATTACCACATACTTTCTATTCACATAATTTCACTGCACAACATACCACATAATTCCACTACACACAACGTACATCTAGTCTACATCAAATAACATTAGTAAAAATCTTTTACCTCTACACTGTCAATAGCTCTAACTCTCGCAAATGCGAGACCTATTACATTACAAATGCTTCTTCAACTGGTAGTTGCATTTGCAGAGTGGTGCAGAAATGGGGCTTGGCCTCCGCCCAGCACTCAGGAATTCTGCTGCGTAGGGCTTACAGGAGGTGCCAGGAGGGCTTCTTGGCCCCCAAAGTCCCTTAGGAGTAAAGTGGACTTCATCCCCCAACCAGTGTGCCTGGAGGCGCGTTTGTAGAGTGCTGGAGAAAGGGGGGGCATTGCCTCTGAAGACCTCTTAGCAATTCCACTGTTTGGGGCTTAGTGGAGGTAATATGAGAGATAGTTGGCTCCCAAGCAGGATTGCTGAGCTGTCATAGCAGTCCACATCCCCTTTCCCCACCACTCTGCAAACGCACTCCTTGACTCAGTCTTGGATGGGGATTAAAGTCACCTTCACTGCTGAGGGTCCTTAGGGGCCAAGTAGCCTACCTGATACCTTCAGTATGCCCCAGATAGTGGAATTGCTGATAGGTGGACACAGGCCATGCCCCCTTGGTCCACCACTCTACAAATGCACCTCTTGGCGTGCTCTTGGTTGGGGCATGAAGTCCCCTTGCCTCCTGTGGGTACCTGGGGCCAACTAGCCCATCAGAAACTTCCAGTAAGCCCACTCAGCTGGATTGCTGAGAGTGGTCCGAGGCCACGTCCCCTTTTAATACCCCTCTGCAAACGTGCCTCCTGGCGCACTGCTGCTCAGGGGATGAAGTTCACTTGTCTCCTGAGGTCCTCAGGACACAAGAGGACATCATCACTCCCCAAAATAATTTTTAAAACAATCAATGCAGCCTCCCAGAAAAACTAAGCCCATAATAGGCTAAGCAATGCTGTGAGATCTTGTTTTCGCACATACACAAACAAACAGGAAGACCAAAAGACACTTGAACTGCTTTTAAAGAACAGCAGAAAAGTAGTCCTGCAAAGAAAAAGGCAGGTATTGTTAGCCCATTGGCTGCATTGGAACTTCAATAGCATAGAAACTGAAAGCAAATGTAGAAACTCAAAAACTGGCACTGTGCCTTTAAGGCAGCCATGATCCCAAGCTTGAAATGGAACGCTTGGAGGCTGGGAAACCTGGTCTTATGGAACCATAGTTTAGAAATAGCTGATCAGACTTTCTAATGGTCTTAGACTTATCTAAGTAGAACTTCAGAACTCTTTTAAGGTCTAGGGAATAGAGAGAATTTTCCGCTGGTGTAGATGGATTGGGAAAGAAAGAAGTTAGTGAGATAGTTTGATTGACATGAAAATCCAACACCACCTTCAAAAGGAAGGAGGGATGGGTCCTCAAAACCACTCTGTTGTAGTGAAAAACCATGTACGGTTCTTTGGAACACAGCACCTGAATCTTGCTTACTCTGTGAGCTGAAGTAATCACCATCAAAAAGCCAGCTTTTCATGTGAGATGCTGAAGGGTCTTTTTGTGAATAGGCTCATAAGCGAGGCCCATTAGCTTGGAAAGAACCAGGTTCAACTCCCAAGGAGGTGAAGGAGGCCAGACAGGGGGAAAAACTTTCTTACAACCATGAAGGAAATCCTTAACCACCTGGAGCTGGAATAAAGATGCTTGATTTGGAGACATTCTGTAAGCTGCGATGGCAGCCAGGTGTACTTTAATGGAAGTAAACTTTAGACCTGACTTGGCTAAATGCAGGAGATAGGGTAAAATTACCTTCTCTTGCCCCCTGGTAATAGGGTAAAATTATTACCTCATCTTGCCCCCTGGTAGGTTGGAAACTGTTACGTAAACACCACAAATAAAACCTTTTCCATTTAAAATAATAGGAATGTCATGTAGAAGTTCTTTTGGACTCCCTCAAAATGTTCATACAGTCGTGAAGGAGGTTCAGGTGGCCGTCCTGGAGGACCTTAGGAGCCATGCTGCTAAGTTCAATGAGGGAAGTTTGGGATGATGGATCCTCCCATTTATTTTGGACAGAGGGTCCGGTCTGCACGGAAAACTCGTGTGTGGATACTACGAGCGATGCAGAAGGTCCGGGTACCACCACTGCCGTGGCCAGTCTGGTGCTATTGGAATCATCCTTATCCTGGAGCGTGCGAGTTTGGTTATGACCTTTGGGATGAGAGGAAGAGGTGGAAAAGCCGAAACAAAGGTTCCTGACCAGTCGATCAAAAGGGCATTGCGTATCAATTCTGGTCAGCAAAACCTTGACGCGAAGGCGTGGCATTTTGTGTTTGACTCGTACACAAAGAGATCGATGGTTGGATGACCCCATTGTTGAAAAATGTCCGGCACCACTTCGTCGTTTAATACCCAGTCTTGTTGATCTTGGAAGTGACAACTTAGAGAGTCCGCCTGAGAATTTTGCTCCCCTGGCAGATGGACTGCTATGATTTAGAGCTGTCTGACCAGGAGCCAATGCCAGATCGCCTGAGCTTCCAGGGACAGTGTGAAAGAGTGATTTCCCCCCAGTTTGTTTAGGTAGTACATGGTGGTCATGTTGTCCGTCTGTGCTACTATGGACTTGGACTGTTTGTACGGGTAGAACGCTTTGAGGGCTAGATGCACTGCCTGTGGCTCCAGCATGTTTATGTGATATGTTTGTTCCTTGCTTGAGCACTTGCCCTGAGTCTGCAGAAGATCCATGTGCACTCCCCAACCCTGAAGTGAGGCATCCGGGATCAAGGATTGTGTCGGAGGAGGTTTGTGGAAAGGCACTCCTACCAGGAGATTTTTCTGATGAGTCCACCATGGGATGGAAGATCTCCCGGAATGGGAAAGAAGAATCCGGTCTTCCCATCGTCCCAACGTCTGATCCCATTTGTCGTCCAAGTCCTGCTGTAGAGGTCTCATCCTCAGTCTGGCATTGGGGACTAGAAAGATGCAAGATGGCATCGACCCCAGAAACGATGCAACCTGCTGAACTGAGGAATGATGAACTTGAAGAAAGAGATTGCACTTCAGCTTTATTGAGAGTAGTCTCTCATCTGAAGGAGTCACTTTTACTGTGCTGGAGTCCAGAGTAGCCCCCAGGTAGTGAATTATTTGGGTGGGCTGATGGATTGATTTCTAAATATTTACATGAAGGCCTAAGCGTTGCAGCAAGTTCAGGCAGATTCAATAGTGGTCTTTCACCGTTTGAGGAGATGAGCTCTTTAGTAGCCAGTTGTGGAGATATGGATAGACAAATAGACCTTGGCGACGTAGAGCGTCGACTACCACTGCAATGCATTTTGTGAATACTCGAGGTACAGATTTTAGGCCGAACGGTAGGACTCTGTACTGATAATGCTTGGAGCCTACCATGAAGCACAGGAACGTCCGGTGCCATGGAGCAATTGTAACATGGAAGTAAACATCCTGGAGGTCTATTAAGCACATCCAATCTCCTATCTGAATATGTGGATATATTTGATGGAGCGCCAGCATATGAAACCTTTCTTTTTAGATGACTTTGCTGAGGGAATGAAGATCCAGAACAGGTCTGAAACTCTCCTTTTGACCCTTCTTTTGTACCAGGAAGTGTCTGGAGTATACTCCTTTTCCACGTTGTGATGGAGGAACCTCTTCTATGGCCAATTTCTGTAAGAGTGTGGATACCTCCTGATGCAACAATGGCAGTTGGTGAACTCTTGTCTTTACTGGGAGAGTGCACTTTGGAGGAGCACGAAAACGTAGATGAGCCCGCAAGTACAGGGAGCGAACACTTAGCTGATGTAACTGTAGGAGAGTAGAATCTGCTTCACATGGGTACCCCCACTTTTTGCTGGTGTTTCACTGTTTTTAGACCTTAGTGTGGCTGTGGCCCTGCTAATCAGGACCACAGCCTAGCTGCTTCCTCTCTAAAATGGTTTCCATGCACATTAGGTACATATCTAATTGGATTCTGGAGTGCCTTATAAGCCCCTCGTATATGGTATACTATGTCCCTAGGGCATAGGTACTTCAGAGGCCTACCAGGGGCTGCAGCATGTATTATGCCACCCCTGCGAATCACTCCAAAATGACACCACAGCTCTGCTACTGCAGCCTGGGTAAGGGTGTGCTTGCACCCCTTACTGTGGTATAGTCTACCTATATCTGAGGAAATATGAATTTTTATGGTCAATTGTGTCCCCTATCTTAGACCCCAATGACTCCATGTACATGCTACAAGTACATGTATGTTCCCTCCAGTTCCAGCTATGAAGACGCAAATACATGTGCGTCCAACGCCAACATATCCTCTTTCAGATCCGTCATAAATGGGTCGAATATTCCATTCCTAAGTATGATTGGCCACCGACTTTATATGGTTCACTTTTCTAGTTTTACAGTTCAGGCGAGTAGGCCCTGAATTCTGTCATCGAGCCTTTTCCTGCTTCTGCCTCTGAAAATGCTCCAGCTTGGACCTGCATCCGTGTCCATGAACTTTGTCTTACTCCCTGCACGGCTAGCGGTGCCTGACGCGGCCTGTTGCCTGCCAAAAACTGTATTCAGCCTTCAAAGTTATCTGCTCCGCTCCTCATCCAATACATTCCTGTCTAGTAGTTTAGGTAAACATCCTTCTAGCTACCGAGCAAAGGGCCCGGCCTCGCTGTTTTTATGCAAGTAATTCATAGGCCCATGGAAGATTCTTGCCCCCTCGCATCTCATGTAGACACATAGACGCTTGTACACGCACTAACAGTCAGTATAGAATAGGATCTGTCCGAGAAGACCTTTCCTTCCAGATAATATGGTTCCTTAAACGCAAGATATTAGATATGATTTAGGACTAGGTTGTCCTGACACCCCAGACTTCTGTCTCCATATGTAGAGCTAAATGCCAATTCCCCTTCACCCTCTAGTTGCACGTCAATCACACGTCATGCGGCTGCGCGCGCATCTCTGCCAAATATTTCTGCTGACACTGCAGGATTCTCTTATGGATCCACCCACTTGTGACATCATTTTAAATGACGTTCCTAGTATACGCCTGTATTACGCCTATTTTTTCATTACGTATGTGTATTCTTATCTGTATTATCAGCTGTTACGCCTCCTGCATCTGTCCTAATGCAATGCTTTTCATATAAATATTGTTACTTGTCAATAATGTATTGCTGATCCCTTCCTGAACCTTCGTGGTGATGGAATATGATTGCCTGGTTCGAACTATAATTCCTTTGCAAGGAATAAAGCCCTTTTCAGAACCTCTAATACCACGGATTCTGCCTCTTATTTTGACTGAGTTATTCATACTAGACTTTACCGCATAAAAAAATAGTACAGGTAATTTAAATATTTACCACATAAATTGGCGCCCGAACAGGGACACTTTCTCATCTCACGCTCCGGAGGTGCATTGCAGGCCCGGTCCCCTGCCACAGCTGAACGGACAAAAACGCGTACCCGCAGGATTTCCTGTATCTCCCTCCGGCCAAGCGGGGGTGACTGAGGCTGCGATCAACACCCAGACGAGGCGGTGAGAAGTGCGAAGTATCCCGACCAGAGCCTAGCTGAGAGAGCAAGATCCGAGGTATACAGAGGCCCACCAGGTTCCGAAGTTCCGAGTCGAGTCGAGTCCAGTCCGGTCCAGTTCAGTTCAGTTCCGAGGCCTTCCGTTCCGTGCTACCCGGTGAGTACCGTTGCTGGGGAGGCAGTTAGACGTGCACATTAATTTGTGCCGGTCCTGACGGGTTTGGGTACACAGATCCGGTCTGCACTGTTTTAGCAGTGTATCTGTACTGTTTAGCAGTATATCCAGTATGTTCATGTATATAATTCAATATTATCTAGTATTAGTATTATGTCAGTAACTAGTTTTCTTCTAAATTATCATTGTTCGTTAAAAGTTAAATGTTAAATGTTAAATGTTTTACTGTGTTCAAAAATTGTGGTATGAATGAGTGTTCATTATTGTGTTTATCGTATTAATTGTGTTCAAGTCCAGTTCGAGTAAGAACCAAGTAACAAGGTTTAAAGATGCCGTTCTTTTCAAAATTAAGACAGATCAAAACTAGAAAAGGAGTACTCGAAGAAGCCGTTCCCATTCCACCTAGGGACACTCCAGGGTATTTTATGTATCATAAACATGGTCTAGATGCCGTATTATATCTTGACTTATGGGTGGACTACACCAAGGATCTGGCAGAAAGTCAGAGGTGGCCCGCAGCTGGGACATGGGATGCAGACTGCATCATGAGAGTAGAAGAAGAATTATGGAAAAAGAAAGCCAGACAGTCACAGAAAGATGCCATTGAGTTATGGCGTAAAGAATCGCATAGGCGCACAGAGAAAGCGCTCAGACTGGAAGAGAAAAGTAGGGAGAACTCAAATAGAGCCCGAGAAAACGTATTAGTTGAGGAAGGTATTCGAGTAAAAACAGAACAAGTAGACAGACAACGAAACACTCTTATGAATGGTATGTATCCTCTTTTGGCCGAAGGTTTACCTAAAGCCACCCCGGAAATACCGAAAGATTTGCCACCCCCATTACTCCCGACTAAAGCACATCCCAAGACCGCAAAAGATATTTTCCTTTCCTCCTATTTAGACGATATAGCTCCCGAATATGTTAATGATCCACCACACACGCCACCTGTCGATGGTGCTCAACCTCGAGATCATCTACCCCCACCTCCGCAACAACAAACTCCTCCGCACAATCCAACAGGTTCATCTGTTTCCACCGCTTTTCCTGCATCCACAGTCTCTACCTTACATCCCACGAATCCTTTCATGCCTAGCACCTCAGAAGGTGCGACAGCAATTTTTGCCACACCACCATCAAGAAGCAAATCGTCTCTTAGAGATTTAGCCAACCAACGTACACCCCAAATAGCAACGTCCGACATGTTTAAGGAACATCTTGTAGATTGTAGATATGATCCAGTGCCCGGTAAAATTGATAGAATGCTGCTATCATCACTACGTATACGACGAGCTTCACTATATTTAACGACGCTACCAGGAATGATTAAACATTTAGACAATATATATCGCTTTGTCCAAACAGGGCAAGGCCCTGAAAGTATTGACGAAGCCATGGAATACCAGAAAGCGGATATACAGAGACAACTGTTACGTTTCTTCATAAACTGCTTGATCAGAGACAGAGATAGGTCCGAGGTAGACCAGGATGAAATGCAAGTACTTACCCGATGGGGTCAGAATATATCAGAGGGAAAACATGATAAACAGACATGTATAGTAGTTATGTGCCGAAAGATCCCCAAAGAAGTAGAACGAATACATAAAGCCAGATTAGAGGCAGACAAAACTGAATCAGAGGGAGAGGAGGAGGAAGAATCAGAAATGCCCACAGGACAATTAGAAACGATAGCTTATGTAGGTAGGGGAAGACCTTGTAACAATATCCGATACTTTAATGACCCGATACGTCCGATACGTCCAGAATGTAATAGACATTTTCAAGCCCCTATGTTAAATACGAAGTCCCCTGAACACTTATTCCAGGCTGCTGATAAATTACTCCGAGACCGAAGGGGGTATCATATGCTCGATTCTATGGATGAACAAGAATTAGCCAGGTCAGCAGTACAATGGGCTGACAGTTCTGAAAAATACAGTGATGATGCGTTGGCACACATGTTTTTGAATCTTACCCCAGACGAACAGCGTTTAGCTGGTATATACATGATACAACATCTCGTTATATTATATAGAAGCCAACACTCCGATCCCGGTCCCCTGCCTGATATATTGATAGAATTACTCACGAATAAATGGAGAGGTTCAGGTACTGATTTAATTAAAGAAATTCTGGAATATCGACACCAGTACATTGTCTTCATATGCCCAGAACATGTTTCAGTTCCCCCCAAGGAAAGAAAAACGTATCACATAGACAGACAGAATCCCTTACGCGAAGTGCACCCAATCAGAGGTGAGGACAATATTTTTAAACGCGTGTTTGTGTACGCGCCCATAACTAAAATTGAATTTTTAGAGATGAAGAAAGTAGTACCTAGCCATGACAAAGACCCAGCAGGTTTCCACCGTGAGATAAAAGACATGTTACTCATGGGAGAGTATACTTACCCGGACATTATGAAAATATTAAAAGTCCTATTACCCGCCGGTATTTACGAGAAACTCAAAGAAAAGGAATGGGAGGTGGGAGACCAAAAGATAGATTGGACAGTATTAGAAAACGAAGAAAAGGCCCGAGCTGCAGGTTCAGGGCTTGGGGAAAGGACTACAGCATTACCAGGATTATTAGTGCAGGTACTACCACGTTTATTAACTACGAAAAAGGAAGACTGGGGTGCAATTTCAGCCTGTAAACAAAAACAAGATGAAGACACTAGTGATTTCTATTCCCGATTTGAAAAATGTTTTGGTATTAATAGTGGCATAAAAGCAAGCAGTGAATCGTATCCACATCTGTTTGTAACAAAATTAGTTGAGAATTCCCTGCCACAAGTTAAGAGTAGAGTATTAAAATTCGAGAGTACTTGGCAAGGTAACACACCGTCACAGATGTTACAAATGTTACAATATCATCACAATAGAATCAGAGAAGAACAAGAACATGAACAAAGACGTATGAAAGACACGAAAATGAAAATGCTAGTGGCTCAGTCAGTTCCAGCTGACGGTCATAAAAAGGGTACGACACAATCCAATGATTCAACGGGTCCCGTTAGAGGGACATGCAACTATTGTAAACAGCCAGGTCATTATATACACGATTGCGCAGTTCTAAAACATAATATCTCTACGGGTATAACGAAAGAGAGACCACGTCCGCCTAGACAGGATCAGATCCAACAACAAGTACCTCAGAATATACAGCCTATGCCAGCTGTACAACAGACCGCACCACAACCACAACAACAACTACAACAACAACCACAGCCTATTGCTGCAACACAAAACACGACACAACAGATGTACCAGTATGCACAAAATGACTACCCAGAGTATCAGCGCTACACATGAAATAGCCTGGAGAGGGAAGTTGGCCTACCCCTTATCGAGGTTCCCGTAGATCAAGAGGGTCCTTATGTACAGAGTCAAGTATTAGGGAAGGACCGAAAGTTTTTACTCGATACAGGGGCAAGCAGAACCACTATCAGTCACAGCGAGGTCCCAGGGGTACCCCTCTCAGGCTCACAAAATATTTCCCTTGGTTTTTCAGGAAAGCCCACTATTAACGAAGTATCACAACCACTGGCATTTACAGTTGGTCCATTGACACGGACTACAGATCTATTACTTACGAAATCATGTCCAGAAAACTTGTTAGGTATAAAAACATTGAAAGCTCTAGGAGCTGTAATATGTTGTTCTCCGGAAGGAGTACGACTATTTTTGCGTGACTTTAAAGGTCACTACGTGTCTAGAGACATGGATCACCGGTTACAGAATCTACCTGCACATTTATGGGCACAAGGCCCCACTGATGTAGGTTGTATGCACATTACACCATATCGAGTCACAATCAAAACAGGAGTGGTACTACCACGAATACGACAATACAAGTTACCCCCAGATGCTGTAGTGGCTTTACTGCAAATCATTGACGAGCTCATTGCGCAAGGAGTGGTTGTGGAAACCGACTCCAATGTATGTAATTCCCCGATAATTCCGATTCTTAAAAGAACTGATCCAAAAGCACCCCCAGTATATAGATTAGTTATTGATCTGCGAGAATTAAATAAATGCATTGTACCACAATACCCCGTGGTCCCAGATATCTCTTCATTGCTAACAGCCATAGATTCAGAAGCAATGTTCTTTACTGTAATTGATCTCAAGAACGCTTTCTTTAGCGTCCCAATCGATCCGGAAAGCCAATATTTGTTCGGATTCAGTTTAAATGGACAAAGTTTTAAATTCGCACGCGCACCTCAAGGATTCACAGAAAGCCCCAGCATCTATAGCCAAGCACTAAAAAGAGAACTTGACAGTATCCACATGCCAGCTAACACTGCCCTGCTTCAATATGTCGATGATCTGCTGATCACCGCCCGAAGCGAACCTGAATGTGAAAAAGCATCACTGACGGTTTTACATTTCTTAGCCGACAAGGGGCACAAAGTGTCCCCTTCAAAGCTGCAATTCTGTGTCCAGCAAGTTGTGTACCTTGGGCACTTGCTGTCCAAGGGGGGAAGACAGCTTACACCCGACCGTATCCAGTTAATTGTTAACATGCCGCCACCTAAGACACAAAAGGAGGTACGGGCGTTCATAGGCCTCACTTCGTACTGTAGGCAGTGGATCCCTCAATATGCATTTCTAGCGAAACCACTCATTCAATTGACAACACAGGAGGCAGCGACATCGACTGTCCTCCCTTGGACTCAGGAACACACACAAGCTTTTGAAAGCTTAAAGAAAGCTTTCTGCCAAGCACCTGTTTTAGCAACGCCATGTTACAGTAAACGTTTTACACTTTTCGTTACAGAACGTGAAGGTACTGCTTTGTCAGTACTCACGCAGGAACAAGCAGGATCACACAAGCCATGTGCTTATTTTTCTAGTACATTAGATCCCGTAGCTCAGGCTCTTCCTGCGTGCCTGAAATCAGTCGCAGCAACAGCTTTAGCAATCAGACAAAGCGATGCCATAGTATTAGGACATCAATTGACAGTACAAGTACCACACGCAGTAGAGGTTCTCTTGAACCGGACCCAAACACAACACTTGACTATAGCAAGACTGACGGGTTATGAATTAACATTGTTCCAGCCACACATAGAAATCAGACGTTGTAGTACATTAAATCCTGCCACACTTTTGCCATTAAATGGAACAGACCCATTGGCACATGATTGTATTGAAGTCATTACTATGTGGTAAATAATTTAATTACCGGAACTTAATTTGATGCGGAAAATTAATAATAATAGCTCAGAAAAATAAGAGGCAGAATCCGTGGTATTAGAGGTTCGGAACGGGCTTTATTCCAAAATCAATTCGAATTGATGGACTCCATATTCCATCACCACGAAGGTTCAGGAAGTGAAGGACCATACTTTATTGACAGGTAATCATTTTTATACAGTAGGCATTACAGTGAAACAGATGCAGGAGGCGTAACAGTTGATAACAAAGATAAAACATACATGCGTAACTAAAGTGGGTGTAACTAGGCGTAACTAAAGAACGTCATTAGGTATGATGTCACAACAGGGTGGTTCCATGAAAGAATTTCGCAATGTCAGCAGAAATACTCGGCAGAGATGCGCGCGCAGCAACATGACGTGTGATTGACGTGCAACTAGGGGGTGAAGGGGACTTGACATTTAGCTCTACATGTGGAGACAGAAGTCTGGGGGGTCAAGTCAACCTAATCCCAAATCATATCTAACATCCTATGTTTAAAGAACTATGTTATCCAAAAAGAAAGGTCTTTCGAACAAAATTTATTCTATACTGACTGTGAGTGCGTGTACAAGCGTCTAAGTGTCTACACTAGATGCGAGGGCAGAAATCTTCCATAGTAACAGGGCTATGAATTACTTGCATAAAGACAGAGAAGCCGGGCCCTTTGCTCGGTAGCTGGAAGAATGTTTACTTAAACTACTAGACAGGAATGCATTGGATAGGGAGCGGAGCAGATAATCTCGAAGGTGAAATACAGTTTTTGGCAGGCAACAGGCTGGAGTCAGGCACCGTTAGCCGCGCAGGGAATAGGACAAAGTTCATGGATACAGATGCGAGCTCAGACTGGAGCTTTCAGAGGCAGAAGGCAGGAAAAGGCTTAATGGCAGAATCAGGGCCTACTCGCCTGGACTGAAAAATGGGATAAATGAACCATATAAAGCCGGTGGCCTTTCATACTTAAGAATGGAATATCCGACCCATTCATGGCGGATCTGAAAGAGGACATGTTAGCGGTGGACGCACATGTGTTTGCGTCTTCATAACTGGAACTGGAGGGAACATACATGTACTTGTGATTTATACATGAAACCGTTGGGGTCCAAGATAGGGGACATAACTGATCATAAAAATCCATATTTCCACAACTATTACGATGAAACCCAGACAAGACTTGACAGATATTCCATTATCAGACCCAGACCTGACATTGTATGTAGATGGTTCATGTATGAGAACAAATACAGGAGAATTAGTGGCCGCTTATGCAGTCACAACAGATACTGAAATTATTGAAACAAATTGTATCGATACCTTGTCAGCTCAAGCAGCAGAGCTCATCGCTCTGACACAAGCCTGTATTCAAGCCAAAAATAAGAAAGTCAACATATACACAGATTCACGTTATGCATTCGGAGTCGTCCATGACTTCGGCGTGCTGTGGCGAGAGAGAGGTTATTTAACTTCTCACGGTGCCCACATCCAGCACGGTCCCCTTATTCAAGCTCTGTTAGATGCAATACATCTGCCTACTGCAATATCGATTATGAAGTGCAAGGCCCATACGAAAGTGACTGACATTATTTCCCAGGGTAACGACCTAGCTGACAGAACAGCTAAACAGACTGCTCAGAATCAGACTCGTCCAACTGACACGACAAAGACAATAGTTCCGACATCAACACACTGCATGACAGTTAAGGATCCCGCCCTTGATGTAATTGACATACAGACACATGCTACACCAGAAGAAATAAAGAGATGGACTGAATTAGGAGGGATCCAAACGGATCAAGGATGGATGACGAAGGGAAAATCTATATGGTTTCTCCCCGACTCAATGGTTCAGGTCATCATTAACACAATACATAGTCCAGCGCACCTAGGAGAGAAAGCTATGCTAGACAGTATTCAACACATTTGGTTCAATAAACACTTGCGAGCAGCAGCTAAACAGAAAGTACGTACCTGCATGATTTGTTGTCAGTTCAATCCAGGAAAAGGCGTACCTGTAGAACAGGGTGGATTTCAACCCCCCGATCACCCTTTTGAAGTCCTCCAGATGGATTATATCCAGATGGAACGATGTCGAGGATTCAAATATGTCCTCGTAGTTGTATGCGCTCTCTCCCGGTGGACAGAGGCGTATCCCGTCTCAGATTACACTGCCCCGACTACTGCCAAACAGTTAGTTCGAGAATTCTTCCCACGGTATGGTTTGCCCCGTATCGTGTACTCAGACAATGGCCAGCCGTTCTCATCCGAGCTAATGAAACATGTTTCACTTCTGTTAGGCTACCAATGGAAATTCCACTGTGTCCGACATCCCGAGGCAGCAGGTCTCGTGGAACGACATAATCAAACTCTGAAAATTAGACTGTCCAAAGTATGTAGAGAAAAAGGTGTCGACTGGATAGTAGCTTTACCAGTTGCGCTCTTTTACATGAGAATGGTAGCGCACTCTCGAACAGGGCTATCCCCGTATGAGGTGATCTTCGGTAGACCACCAAATATGTGGGGGACGCCTATACCTCGTAAAATAACTGATGTTGATTGTAATATGCTGACAGATTACCTGGCTTCCTTGATGTCTGCACTACAATCTTGTCGTTCACAGGTAGCTGCAGCTTTTCCCGATAACACTGAGGTGAAGCCCCATGACGTGGTTCCTGGAGCCTCGCTGGCAGTCGCCTAAACTCGTCTTATTGACCACAAGGACAGCTGTGAAGATTGAGGGACGTAAAGGGTGGTTGCACTCGAGCCATATCAAAAAATTTCATGGACTACCATCCGACTTGAATTATCAGCCCTGCATTCCCTCACAGACTGACTCAAAACTCCCCCTGGTTGACAAAACCGAAAAGGAAAATTATAAACTGAAACTAAGGTCTAGCAAGTCAGACAATTTGATTGTTTAAGTCCTCTCCAAGGTGAATCGGTTGAATTTGTCTCTGACATGTATCCTCTAGACCGAAATAGAGAGAAAAATGGACAGAAACAGCTCAGGACACATGCGTACTGTAAATCACTTCGTAGTCACTGCATAGTGACATTGTTAATTATGTTTTTTTTAAGTCTTCTGATTATTATCTCCAGTATATTATTACACATGTATTACCCTATCTCCAAGCGTGCTTCCAATGCTACTGCCGAACACTCTTTTAGCGAATTACCCCCACATGAGTTGTCCTATAGATTTGCGCTGCGCAACAACACATTCATTAGTATGCTACATCATTCTCATCAGACCAGCAATGCTACAAATTGTTGGATATGTGGCCGACTCCCTCCCTATCAGAAATACAAGGGAGTTCTGCCTCTCTTTCCGTATCCGTTCACACACAATGGCTCCTGTGGAGCATGGTTTAGTTTGATTAATTCCCTAGATTCAAATTCAGTAGTTTATGAAGACAACTGGGTTTGGGGAAACCTGAACCTAGTTTTACTTAAAGTCTGCTACCCTAACAAGGAGGGACTTCCCAAAAGAACAGGAACTGATCTAGAAAATGAAGTATATGGATTAGGTAACTTTACACTTAATCTTATGATCCTGAATATTGAATCCGAAGCTACACCAATCTTGCCCGCTATGTCAGTATTTCCAGTTAGAGGCGAATTATGTGTAAGAAAGAATGGTTCAATACACATGGGCCATAGTAAATGTACCACTGTAATAGAATTCAGTGATAAAGGCAAGTCTACATTTAGAGCTTCTCGTCACTCCTACTTCATTTGTGGTCACACCGCATACATACGCCTACCCTTAGATTGGGATGGTACCTGTTACATTGCATTCCTTCTACCACCTGTTTTCCTAGCCCCGCCTGATTACCATAGGAATACCCATTTAGTACACAACAGACAACAGAGAGATCTCCCGATTGTCGATTACACCGAAACAGCATGGGAGCAATACACAGATTTCAATAAAGGTTTCTTTCCCTACATAGGTACAGTCACTAATAGTAAGTTGATACGTAGATTAACTAGAACCCTTGAAGCAGTAGTGAATGAAACTACTTCCGCCTTAGGCAACTTAACAGAGGAGCAGTCTGCGATGCGGATTGTTGTTCTTCAAAATCGTCTTGTCCTTGACGTCATCCTGGCCGATAGGGGCGGAGCCTGTAGGGTCATCGGATCAAGTTGCTGTGTTTTCATACCAGAAAACGCGCCGTCAGTATATAAAGCCATAACTCGACTTCATAAAATTGTAAGCCAGATACATCAGACTTGGTCCGGTTGGTTCTGGAGCGTGTTGTCAGCCTGGGGATGGAGGACCCTATCCTTCCTAGGTATTGGCTTTCTCATACTATTCAGTTGCTGCTTGTGTCTACAATGTGGGCCAGCGATTTGTGGTCTGTGTGCCACATCGTGTATCCCGCCTTCAAATTTTCATTCAAGATCCCGGAAGAAGAAAGAAGAACAAATGATGCTATATGAACAGATTGATGGATTAATGAAGATGGATATTTCATGAGGGTCCGTAGGGGACAAGGAGGGAATGAGGAAATATGAATTTTTATGGTCAATTGTGTCCCCTATCTTAGACCCCAACGACTCCATGTACATGCTACAAGTACATGTATGTTCCCTCCAGTTCCAGCTATGAAGACGCAAATACATGTGCGTCCAACGCCAACATATCCTCTTTCAGATCCGTCATAAATGGGTCGAATATTCCATTCCTAAGTATGATTGGCCACCGACTTTATATGGTTCACTTTTCTAGTTTTACAGTTCAGGCGAGTAGGCCCTGAATTCTGTCATCGAGCCTTTTCCTGCTTCTGCCTCTGAAAATGCTCCAGCTTGGACCTGCATCCGTGTCCATGAACTTTGTCTTACTCCCTGCACGGCTAGCGGTGCCTGACGCGGCCTGTTGCCTGCCAAAAACTGTATTCAGCCTTCAAAGTTATCTGCTCCGCTCCTCATCCAATACATTCCTGTCTAGTAGTTTAGGTAAACATCCTTCTAGCTACCGAGCAAAGGGCCCGGCCTCGCTGTTTTTATGCAAGTAATTCATAGGCCCATGGAAGATTCTTGCCCCCTCGCATCTCATGTAGACACATAGACGCTTGTACACGCACTAACAGTCAGTATAGAATAGGATCTGTCCGAGAAGACCTTTCCTTCCAGATAATATGGTTCCTTAAACACAAGATATTAGATATGATTTAGGACTAGGTTGTCCTGACACCCCAGACTTCTGTCTCCATATGTAGAGCTAAATGCCAATTCCCCTTCACCCTCTAGTTGCACGTCAATCACACGTCATGCGGCTGCGCGCGCATCTCTGCCAAATATTTCTGCTGACACTGCAGGATTCTCTTATGGATCCACCCACTTGTGACATCATTTTAAATGACGTTCCTAGTATACGCCTGTATTACGCCTATTTTTTCATTACGTATGTGTATTCTTATCTGTATTATCAGCTGTTACGCCTCCTGCATCTGTCCTAATGCAATGCTTTTCATATAAATATTGTTACATGTCAATAATGTATTGCTGATCCCTTCCTGAACCTTCGTGGTGATGGAATATGATTGCCTGGTTCGAACTATAATTCCTTTGTAAGGAATAAAGCCCTTTTCAGAACCTCTAATACCACGGATTCTGCCTCTTATTTTGACTGAGTTATTCTTACTAGACTTTACCGCATAAAAAAATAGTACAGGTAATTTAAATATTTACCACATATCACTACCTTATACAGACACATATAAACCTATAAGCCACTCCTATGGCAGGCCTTGACAATCCTGAAGGCAGAGTGCTTGGTTTTATGTGAGAGGGTGCCCAAGCATGAGCTGAGCCCCTCTGCAGCTTTTGGGAATACTTCCTTATGGCTGTTCTGTGATACAGCCATACCATATACTCTTAAGTGCATTATAACCTCGCAGTAAATGCTAACTTTGGGATGGCTGCATTAAACAATGTCGTGTTTGCTGTCAAACGCTTTGGAATAATACCCCACCCCCGCCAGTCATGGCGGCGGGGGAGCATTCCACCCTTCTAGAGGGAGAGACATGTTCACACTGGCTAAACCCGGTAGGACTTTCCTGAGCCCTGGCATCACAAAATGGATGCCTCTGCCACCGAAACGCCGGAAGGGGAGGCCTGGACAATAGGTTTCCTGTCAAGTGGAGATGTCCCCACCTCCCCAGACAGGCTGATGTGTATTGGGGCTGGGTGGGAGCACTCTCTGGTGCATTGAAGTCCTGCACTGGGGGAACACTTGGTGTCCCTGTTGTGAGAAGTTGGCCTGGCATATGCTGGTCACTAGTTATAGTGGCCACCTTGCACCAGTCCAATTCAACTCTTATGGTAGATAGGTTTAAGACAACCTTTTAAAGAACGCTATCCTAGTGGTAGCTGTGGAGAGCAGCCTTCAGGCTAAGTCTCAGAGGAATGTAAAGCAGCTTGTTTTACCTTATAATCTCTTGAATTACCAAATGAAAGGACACCACACAGGTATATATGTCAAATATATATGTATTTATTACTAGGCACACTCTACTAATCTCTTTATGAGATTAGAAACCAGGTACACATTCAAATGTCAACGTTTCACAATAAATTAAGCACAAATATTGCTGGAGCCCTAGGGGCGTTCCAGACCATATACTAAGAAAGTGGTATAAGGATGTCGACTTGCAAAATGACAAGGCCTAGGGCCTGGGAAATTGCTGGGGCTTTACTACTGCAGTGTTAGCAGGTAAGTAACAGGCCCACGGGAGACGCGTGCAGTGTGTGAACACAGCCGCGGGTTCCCTATTGATTGCAATGGAGCAAGTCGCGGTTTGATTTTTAAAGTTTTAGGGTACTTCGAGGAAGTCTACAAGCAAGCTACTTACAAGGTAAGTAATTCGAGGGCCAACACACACTAGGGCACTGGAGTGTACGAGTTACCTCACCCCGGGAAGCCGGGTGCATAGGTGTCTTTTGGTGTCGGGTCGCGTCGCTGTTTTCTATGGAGACCAAAGAAGACTTGCTGCTTGCGTCGACTGAAGAAGTGTCCGGTGGAATCCGAAGGTGGATTCAAGAGGCTGAAGACCAGAAAATTGAAGGGACAGTGTTCAAGGTTACTTGCCAGTGACCGGTGGCCAGTAAGATGGATGACCACAGATGTCGCGTCGATTCAGGTCATTGATGGTGTTTTGACTCTTCGCTCACGAGGTCCACGAGCCGGATTCAAGCTGTGCCATGAAATCTGTCGAGTGCTGCGGTGCTAGCTTGGATCTCTTCGGACACTTTTCCTCTTCACGGCAGCAGCAGTTCTTTGCAGGCTTCCATTGAAATCGACGACGGGACCCGACACCAAAAGACACCTATACACCCGGCTTCCCTGGGTGAGGTAACTCGAGAACTCTGGTGCTCTAGTGGGTGCTAGCCCTAGAACTTCCTAAGTCCAAAAGGGTTTGGTCCAGACTCGATTAGAAGTGTCCTTAATCTTTAAATTTCCAACCGCGACATTGCCCATAGAAGATAATAGGAACCCGCGGTTGTGTTTTCACACTGCATACAGCTCCCGTGGATCCTCTGTGTCACTACCTTGGGTGGTTCCTTGGGGTCCCAGTGATTCTAGAGGCAATAGGCCTAGTGCCTGTGTTCCAGTCGTGGTTCTTATACCACTTTTTTGGTATATGGTTTGGTACGCCCCTAGGGCCCAAACATGTATTTGTGCTTTTACTAATGCTTAATCACTTGTAACTTAAGTACTTCGAACTCCAGTCTCATAAAGAGACTAGAGGGGTGTGTGTTAACCTAAATACATATATTTTAAATATATACCTGGTGTGATTGTCCTTTCATTTGATCATTCAAGAGATTATAGACTGGTAAAACAAGCTGCTTTACATTCCTTCAAGACTTAGCCTGGAGGCTGCTCTCCATAGCTACCACTAGGATAGCTTTCACATAAGGTTGTCTTTAACCATTCACCATAAGGGGTTGTTTGGACTGATACAATGTGCCCACTAGAACTAGTGGACAGCATATATCAGGCCACCTTCTCACATTGGTGTGCAGCGTGTTGGATTCCAGCTTGCAATTGCTTTACCAGATAATCTCAATTGAATTGATCAACTGAAAACCACTAAAGGTGCCTGAGGTATATATAATATCAAGTTTAGCTACATTAAGTTCTACTGAACTTAGAGTTGTGTGTTAAGGGATAGCACACTCTTTCTACAACTCAAGAGAGTTTAGTAGGCCACACTAGTGTAGGTAGTGCAATACACCACACCACATTAGTAATGTCTAACCAGCCAGGAATCAGTGGGTCCCTACTAGGAACCAGTGAGCTCCTTTCCTATAAATATGAGGATCTCTCCTTTGCTCAGCGTAGGGCATTATGTACCATTAGGAAGCTGAAGACAGGCAAAAGTCCATCCACCCAGCATCTCATAAAGATACTGAAGCTGGATGATATCACAGGTCCTAATGGGCCTGATGATGTAGACAATGTGGGTGGGGCAGCACCTGAGGGTGGGTCCAGGGGTGGAAACTCCCCTGACCCTAACTCTAATGCTGACCAGACTGGTGACAATGACCAGACTCTGGTGAACACAGACCACCAGGATGAAGATGAGGAGGATGACAACAAAGCCACTTCCTTTATTCCTCCTGGTAGGCCTGACAACAGGGCTAGAAGGGATAGGTCTCTGTCAAGGGGATCTATCCAGTTTAACTCCTCTATTGGAACGTCTGTCTTTTCTCACAGAGGGAGGGAAACCTTCCAGGAGAGGAGAGAGAGACTGCTGAAGTATGAGCAAGACAAGTTCAACCTCAGAATGCAGCAGATGGCCTTAGATAGGGAAACCCTGGAGCTCTACAGAGTTAGTAAAAAGGAGGGACTAGAGTCCCTTGGTGGCAGCAATTTCCCTAGAGATAGGGAGAAGTCTTATGACCATAGAAACCTAAGTAAGATTGTCCCTCCCTACCAGAGTGGGGATGACATCAACAAATGGATAACTGCCTTGGAGAGGGCCTGTAAAGTACAGAAGGTCCCTCAGGGTCAGTGGGCAGCAATCTTATGGCTCTCCTTTGCAGATATAGGTAGAGACAAGCTCCTCACTGTAAGAGAAGAGGATGCTGATGACTACAAAGTCTTGAAAAGTGCTCTAATAGATGGGTTTGGCTTAACCACTGAACAATACAGGTTAAAGTTCAGAGACACCCAAAAAGCACAAAATCAGGACTGGGTTGACTTTGTTGGCTGTGCTGCTGAGGCTCTGGAAGGTTGGTTGTTGGGCAGTAAAGTGTGTGACTTCATAGGATTGTACAATCTGACAATGAGGGAGCAGATTCTTAATAACTGTCAAAATCAGCTGTTGCACCTGTACCTGGTAGACTCTGATCTGACCTCTCCCGAAGAATTGGGAAAGAAGGCAGACAAATGGGTCAGAACCAGGGTGAGGCAGAAAGTACAGAACTAAGGTGGTGACCCTAAGAAGCCAGATTCTAAAAACTCTGATAAGGGTGGGGACAAGGGTAAAGACCAGAAGTCTTCACAAGGGCCCCAAAAATCTGCTTCGGGTGGGGATTCACAGGCTAACAAAGGGAAAGGCCAAAAGAAACCTTGGTGCAAAATCTGTAAACAGAAAACTCACTGGACTAGTGACTGCACCAAGGCCAAAAATACTCCAACCACCACCAATGCCCATAAGGCACCTGCTCCCCCTAGTGCAGTTACAATTGGTGGTGGGAATACACAGAATAAGGGTGTAGTAGGGTTGACCCTGGGTTCTGAGATGGACTCTGGCCTAGTCAGAGTACCAACTCAGGCTGTGCTTGTCAGTGATGGGGCATGGATATGTCCCCCTTTGTGAGCCCCAGTAACCTGGGCAAATACAGACAGCAGCCTTTGACAAATGGAGTAGAAGCTTGGGCATTCAGGGACACAGGAGCAAGTGCCACAATGGTGACAAAAGATCTTGTGGATCCTGGGCAGATTATACTTGGTGAAATGTACAAAGTGACCAATGCAAGCAATGTCAGAACAGTCCATTCTCTGGAAGTTGTTAACTTCTCCTGGGGAGGGGTAACTGGCCTTAAGAAGTGCGGACCTACCAGTACAGTGCTTGCTTGGCAATGATCTGGAAACTTCAGCTTGGGCTGAAGTGGAGCTCAGGACACTTGCAGAAATGTTAGGGATCCCTCCACATGTCTTTGCTGTGACTAAGTCACAGGCTAAAATGCCAAAAGCTGGACAGGCCCTGGATTCTGGAATAATGGACCAGGTGCCTCACAACAGGAGGAGCAGTAGGCTTAAGGCAGAGCCTTCCCAACTGACTCAGAGTGCTGATCAGTCTCCTCAGGGAGATGATCTTTAGCCTGAAGAAGGAACTGTCCCAGAGGAGCTTGAACCTTACCATGTCGAGTTCTTGGGAACAGGGGGCCCTTCCAGGTCTGATCTGAGCCAGGAGCAGACAACCTGCCCCTCTCTTGAAACCCCCAGACAGCAAGCTGCTGATGAGGCTGCTGTGAATGCTAGTGGCACCCATAAAGGTTATTGGGATGATGGACTCCTATACGCAGAGAGTAGAGACCCCAAGCCTGGTGCATCCAGGAGGTTGGTTATACCTCTGAAGTTTAGGGGTTTCCTATTGACACTAGCCCATGATATTGCCCTAGCAGGACACCTAGGCCAGAGCAAGACTTGGGACAGAATTGTTCCTCACTTTCACTGGCCTCACATGTCTGAAGCCACGAAGGAGTTTTGTCCCTCCTATGTAACCTGCCAAGCCAGTGGCAAAGCAGGTGGCACTACAAATGCCCCCCTGATACCATTACCTGTGGTGGGGGTTCCCTTTGAGAGGGTTGGGATTAACATTGTTGGTCCCATGGATCCTCAAACAGCATCTGGGCACACTGGTGGTAGTGGATCATGCCACCAGGTATCCAGAAGCAATTCCCCTAAGGACCACTACAGCACCTGTGGTGGCAAGAGCTCTCTTGAGTGTGTTCTCAAGAGTAGGCTTTCCTAAGGAGGTAGTATCTGACAGAGCTACAAACTTTATGTCAAGTTACTTAACTGCTATGTGGAAGGAGTGTGGAGTGAATTATAAATTCACCACACCCTATCACCCACAATGCAATGGTTTAGTTGAGAGATTCAATAAAACCTTAAAGGGCATGATCAAAGGACTCCCAGAGAAGCTTAGGCAAAAATGGGACCTGCTCTTGCCCTGCCTTTTTTTTTGCATACAGGGAGGTGCCTCAGAAGAGGGTTGGCTACAGCCCATTTGAACTTCTGTTTGGTCACACTGTCAGGGGTCCATTGTGTTTGGTGAAGGGAGGATGGGAGTTACCTCTCAAGCCCCCAAAGCAAGACATAGTGGACTATGTACTTGGTCTCCGCTCCAGGATGGCTGAGTACATGAAAAAGGCAAACAAAAACCTTGAGGCTAGCCAGGAACTGCAAAAAGCCTGGCATGACCAAAAGGCTGTCCTGACTGTTTACCAGCCAAGACAGAAAGTGTGGGTGTTGGAGCCTGTGGCCCCAGCAGCTCTTCAGGACAAGTGGAGTGGACCCCACACTATTGCTGAACAGAAGGGAGAGGTTACTTATTTAGTAGACCTATGAACTCCCAGGAGCCCCCACAGGGTTCTCCATGTCAACAGGCTGAAGCCATATGTGGACAGGGCTGACATGGGCTTGCTCATGGCAACTGACGAGGGACAGGAGGAAGAGAGTGACCCACTCCCTGACCTCTTCTCACAGAACCCTGATGATGGGTCAGTTGATGGTGTAGCCTTGGCAGGCTGTCTCACTGCCCAGCAGCAAACTGATTGCAGACAGGTTCTCAAACAGTTCTCGCTGACTCCAAGTCAGACTACCTGGTGCACTCATGAAGTGAACACCGGGGACAGTCTGCCTATTAAAAATAATATTTATGGGGGCGTGGCCTAGCTTCAAAGCAAGATGGCTGCGTAACTCTTCAGCTCCGCCGAAAACCTCCTCCCCGGCATAAATCCTGTCATCTATCCTGACTTCTGGCAACGGAATCGGTACCTGGAGTGAGCGGTGCATGTGCATGTCTTGCTGAGCCCCGGCGCTGCCTTCAAACTTTAAAAACAGGTCCCGTCGTCTGGGGCCTAGAGACACTCCTGACGCCTGTGGCTAAAGTGATCCTGTGAGCCGGTGCAGCGCAACAGCGACGGCGGCTGCCTCGTACCGGAAGTCGCCGGTGAGTGGAGCGCCCTGTGGCAACGAGCAGCATTGCAGCATCTGGTATTACGGCTGCCGATCGCGGGAGGGGACACACTGCACATCTCCTTGACCCCCCGCCAGGAGGCTTCAACAACGGAGGATCGGGCGGGGACTCCACTGGGACCCCTCGAGAGCTGCACTGCTTCTTGGGTGTTGGTGTGCCCTTCTGGGACCCTCGGCTTCGCTTGGCAAGTGGACGATGGGGCTCCATCGACGGCCCACATCCACGACGGACCCCCCTCTGCAGCGGGCATTGGTGCGAGTCGCCGTGTTGGGGTTGCGAGGGCAAGAGCGTCAGGTGACTCAAGCCGATGTGGAGTGGCCCTGCCATGGGGCGTACGTGGAGACCTGTTGCCTATGGTAGGAGAGTGAGACGCGCCGCGCCGGGACAGGAACACTCGGCTGGGCCGTGCTGAATGCCGTGGGAGTGTGCCCTTGTGTGGTGAATTGGAGCAACACCAGCGAAGCTCGGCTCTGTGCACTAGAACCGACCCTGGCCTCTGTGTTTGCAGCGGCGCTCCGCCTCGAGGGGGCCACTACTGCTGCCCTTTGTGACTCCCCCATGGGTCCATATTAGCACACAATAGGAAGTAGACTGCCACGCAGTGGACACGTGCCAGGAGACTTGAAATCGACTGCTGGGCCCCTGGGTGCTAGTGTGCGTTCAGCTGGGACTCTCTGCGGCGGGACGGCGGAAGAGAGATGGGGGGGATCCACTTGACCTGCTGAGTGGGCGGACAGTTGCGGGACCCCGCTGCGTGGCGATCCAGTTGCGCGCTCTGTACTGGGTGACCTGCCTTAAGGGACTCTTTCCACAACCACCCCGCTCTGGTGCCCTGCTTTAGAGGGGCTAGCTCTGTGTCTTCGTTGGCCGGGCCAGGGGCCCCACCATGCCCAATTCGAAGGGCGCGAAACCATCCCAACAGAGCAGACTGGACCGTTACACCTGCCCGAGGGTGGACCTACATGAGCGGAAGGGAGCAGGCGACAAACAACAAAGTGGCGCGGAGCAGGACCCTTCTGAACCCACCATGAAGGATCTACTGGCAGCAATTACTGGGGTTCGAACGTCCATTGATGCCTTGTCCTCTGAAGTGTCGTTAATCAGGGCGGACCTCGCCAAATATAGGGAAAAGGTAAAGCAACTCGAGACCACCACTGCAGGTCTAGTAGCAGACACCTCGCAAGTACAAACTGATGTTAAGGAACTCCAAGCGTTCCGCAAATTCACAGAGGATAAGCTCGATGACTATGAGGGGAGATTAAGGCGTAACAACATACGTGTGCTGGGGGTGCCAGAGAAATTGGAGGGCCCTGCTGTAGACCTGTTCATTGAGGACCTTATCGTAACGAAACTACAACCAAAGGGTCTCTCCAAGCTGTTTGTGGTCGAAAGGGCACACAGAGTGCTCGGGGGTCGCCCGCGGTCGGGAGCTCCACCCCACCCGATACTGGCCCGATTATTGAACTATCGTGACAGAGATACAATTCTCCAAGCCGCCAGAGTCGCCCCCCCACTCCGCCTGGATAATGCGGTTGTTACTTTCTTTCCCGATTTTACTCGCACAGTGCAGATGCGTCGGCGCTTATTCCTGGATGTTAAGCGAAGACTGCGGGCCAGAGATCTGAAATACGCCATGCTCTTCCCCGCGCGTCTGCGTGTCGAGGCAGATGGGCAAACCTATTTTTTCGATCTTCCAGAGGCCGGATCTGACTCGTTGGACAGCCGGAGAGACCCTACGGAGAGCGGCCCCAACGAAAGCTGAACTGGACGGGGTGCCTGCGTCGGAGATCCTTGAATGACTTCGAAGCCACCGTCTCCTGTCATGGGCTAGAACCTGACCATGACTCCGTGATACTCACAGGTGCTGAACTATACACTTTGTTCTGGCATAAAACTCTGTTCCTTATTTTGACTTTCCTTATGCAATGCACCGATACCTTGCTATGATAGGGGGGAGGGTCGGCGGGGCTCCACAGCCCCCCTCTACATTCTTCTTGTTAGCTTTTTTCTTTTTTTGGGCGACAGGCACTCTGCATTTTTTAAGATGGGTAGTTTCGAGCCCAGAGCGCAGGGAATCAGGGCGGGGGGTTGTTGGGTGGGATTGTTTTTTCTTGTTATTTGTTGTTTGCATTTACTCGACGGCATAGTCCTTATCTGTGAAACACAGTGTCACACTTCCTTTACACGCAAATGGGTACGCAACGGAACAAAGAAGTCAAAATCTTAAGTTGGAATGTTAACGGGTTAGGGGACAAAATTAAGAGAAGCGTGGTGTTGCAACACATTAAAGACTGTCACCTGACATCGTCCTGCTTCAGGAAACGCATCTAATCGGCAATACGTGTAAAGCGATGTACAGGTGGGGATACTCCATGGTGGCACACGCTGGCTTTACATCTAACTCAAGAGGGGTGGGCATTATGCAAAAAAAAAACATTTCCATTATCTTACATCCACACATATGGATGACCGTGGGAGATATGTTGGGGTCACGGGCATGTGGGAAGGCCAATGCATCACTTTCCTGTCTGTTTATGCGCCCCCTGGACTACAGCCGGCCACATTCACTGACCTCAGTGCTCTGCTGCTAACGCTGCCTGATGGGCACCTCGTCCTCGGCGGCGACTTCAACGCTGTCGTATCGGGCAAGATAGATAGACACCCGCCTCGTGCACTACCCCCCACTGCACACTCTTTTTCTAGCTTTCTGGAGGGAATGGGCTTTGTAGACGTATGGAGATCTTATAACCCAGACAAAATACAACACATCTTTCACTCTGGTGCGCATAACAGTCTCTCCCGTCTGGATTACATAATTGTCCCCGCTTCCCAGGTCGCTAACGTCCACAAGATCCGGCACCTTGTCAGAGGCATATCTGATCACTCTCCCCTATGGGTTCACATAGTATTAGACCACATACGCATAGGACGCATTGCCCCTATAAACCCCTGGCAACTTAAAAACCCCAAAATATGTAAAAGTTTGATCAAGTCTATTGACGACTACTTTGTGGAGAATGAACATACTGTTGAATCCCCACAAACGCTTTGGGAAGCCTTTAAAACTGTAGTCCGGGGCCAGGCCTTATCCCTCGTAGCGGAAGCCAAGAAAGAACGGTTAAAGGACATCTCAGACGCTGAGCAGGAGATCTATCTACTAGAACAAGACGCTAACGCTGGTGCCGAGCCTGAAGCGCTTCATGCACTCCGGCTGCGCCAAGACGAGTATAGTGCTCTGGACACTGACTGGGCCAAATTAATGGGGCAAGAAAGACTGGGCCGGATCTACGACTGGGGAGACAAAGCAGGGAAACTGATTGCTTGGCTTGATAAAAAGGAGCATGCTAGTCGGCTTATCCCAGAGCTCAGAGGAACTGACGGCAACCCCATAATAGATCCCCAAGATATAGCTAACCGATTTGCAGCCCATTTTCACACAGTATATAGCTCGGTGGCCTCATATACAAATGCAGATTCCTTAGATCTTCTAAAAGATATCTCTCTCCCTACTCTCCCAGATACTGACCGCCTATTTTTTGATAGTGCCCTCTCCGCTGAAGAAATTGGTTTAGCGATACGTGCGCTACGCCCGGGTAAAGCCCTCGGCCCAAACGGTATTCCAATTGAGCTGTACAAGCTTCGCCCTGACAAACTAGGCCACTATTTGAAATCCATGTATACCAACAGTCTGGAAAAGGGAATACTGCCCCTAGACCAAAGAATGGCGACCATTGTCACGATATACAAAGACGGGAAACCCAAAACTGACTGTGCCTCTTATAGGCCCATTTCATTGCTGAACGCTGAGCCTAAAATCCTAGCTAAAGTACTCGCCAACAGATTAGTTAAAGTCATAGGAGACCTAGTGCATCCTGATCAATCAGGATTCATGCCTTGGAGGAACACTGCCCTAAACCTGCGCAGTGCTGGTAGTACTGGGTAGGTCACCGACCATTCGCGAAGATGCAGTTGTGGTGTCCCTAGATGCTACGATGGCATTCGACACCCTTGAATGACCATATCTCTTCGCAGTACTAACAAAATTAGGATTTGGCCCGATATTCATCAGATGGGTCAAGTTGCTTTACAGCGCACATATGGCGCAAGTGGTTGTGAACAACAAAAAGTCCGAAACCTTCACACTCAGTCGCGGCACCCGCCAGGGCTGACCCCTCTCTCCTTTACTGTTTGCCCTAGCCCTCGAGCCTCTTGCAGCATGGATCCATAAAGATGCAGTAATCCGAGGGATGCGGTGGTCGGCAGACTGGAAGGACCGTATTTCCCTGTATGCGGATGACATCCTCCTTTATGTCACCTCCCCCAAGAGATCCTTGATTGTGGTATTTGACATCTTAGACGTTTTTGGGAGATATTCTGGATTTCGAGTTAATTGGCAAAAATAACTCGTATATGTTCTCCGTGGAAACTCTCCCCAACTGCCCCGAGACTGCCCCATTTCAATAGTTACTGAAGGCTTTAAATATCTAGGCATATTCATCTCTCTTGACCCAGCGATCAGATATGCCCGCAACCTGGTCCCTCCCCTGCAGAGGCATTACAAAACTCGGCTGACCCTGTCCCAAACTCCTATTTTAAGGAAATCGAAGGACTCCAGAGGGACCTTCTTTGGAGTGGGAGACCGCGCATTGCTTTACCAAAACTCACACTCAGCTGGTATGACGGTGGAATCGGGCTACCAGACATAAGGAAATACTACTGGGCTGCACACCTCACAGCAATAAACCCGGCACCTACGGTCGCCCTGAAGCTCCGGGGTTCCGTATGGACCGTTGGATCCTTCCTAGCGGGGCCTACACCCGAGCACTGTATTCCAAACCTGACAGATACCCACTGACTGGGCCTACCAAGCACACAGTTAAGATCTGGCATGCCGCAACCCAATCCTTGGGCTGGAACAACAGATTAACAACAGATTAACACTTGCCACCCCACTGTGGGATTCTCAAAAACTAGGGGACTTGGGTAACTCCAAAGGCTTCGACAAATGGGACCTGATTGGAATCTCCACTATTGGAGACCTATGGGAGGCAGGGGGGGGTAAAACCTTTTAGCACTCTCCAAAATCAATACGCGCTGGCGGACTCTGAGTTTTTCAGATATCTTCAGGTCCGCCACGCATTACAATCCGCACTGCCTTGTGATGCCTCCCCACCGGATAGCTCCCCATTAGAGGACAGACTGCTAGATGGACATCTGCCCGAAAGGGCTATATCCTTAACTTACAGAAAACAACATGAGCGATCCCCTAACTCTACTGCGGGAGAAATGGACGGGAGATGGCATCGAACTAGATGACGAAAGTTGGCAGACGGCGATCTCATCCCCTAAAACAGTTGCAATATCAGCGTGGCTCCGGCTTGTGCAGCTGAAAATCCTACATAGAATATATGTAACAGGTCCCCAACTGGTGCATATGGGGGGTCAGACGGATGGGTCCTGTAGACGGGGATGCACTCAACCAGGCACTTTCATGCACACTATATGGCACTGCAGGCCAATCCAGGAATTCTGGCGTAAGACACATGCAATCATGAGCGAAATACAGGAGTCTGAGCTCCAGCAGGAAGCACCCAGATGCCTCCTAAATATCTGGGAACCGACAGACCTCACCACCTATGGCACACAGTGGGTCACACTCGGCTGTATGATAGCCAAAAGGAACATTGCGCAGCTCTGGGGGGCCTCACATGCACCCACAATTACGAACTGGAAAAAAGACCTTGACTGGTGTATGCAAAGAGAGAAGTTTGTGTATACGGCCCGTGGCTGTCCCCGTAAATGGTCCAAGATATGGTCCCCTTGGAATTTATATTGTGGAAACATTTGTACCCCTCCTCGCATACACGATGATGATGTCTCCCCTTCCCCGTGATTTCCACTGCATAAGCTTACTGTATTATTATGTATATTGATTTTTGCGGTACCCTCCATATTGACTTTGTGATACTATGCCTTGTTGTCAAGTCTGTTTAATAAAAAGATTTATAAAAAAAAAATAAGATTTATAGGCAACCTGACCATGTCAGGGACTGTATCAGGACAGAAGTCAAGAAAATGTTGGATTTGGGTGTGATTGAACCCTCAGATAGCCCTTGTGCTAGTCAGTCCAGTGGTCCGTGTGCCAAAACCTCACACCAGTGGTGGGAAAAGAGAGATGAGGTTTTGTGTGGACTACAGGGGTTTCAATGCAGTCACTAGGACTGATGCCCATCCAATACCAAGGGCAGATGAGCTTATACATAATTTGGCCTCAGCCAAGTCCCTAGCACATTTGACTTGACAGCTGGCTACTGGCAGATCAGACTAGCTGATGATGCAAAGCCAAAGACAGCTTTTTCTACCCCTAGTGGGCACTATCAATTTGTGGCAATGCCCTTTGGTTTGAAGAATGCACCTGCCACTTTCCAAAGGTTGGTGAATACAGTTAAGCCTTTAGTGCAGCAAATCTAGATGATATTGCTGTCTTTAGCTCCACCTGGGAGAATCACCTGGTCCACCTAAGGAATGTTTTGGAGGCCCTACAAAAAGCAGGCATAACTATCAAGGCTACTAAGTGCCAGATAGGGCAGAGTCAGGTTGTGTACCTGGGTCACCTTGTAGGTGGAGGCCAGGTTCAACCATTGCAGAGCAAGATCCAGACCATAATGGAATGGACTGCTCCCAACTACCTAGACTCGGGTGAGAGCCTTCTTAGGCCTGACTGGGTACTATAGGAGATTTGTCAAAGGGTATGGATCAATAGTGACACCCTTGAATGACTTAACTTCTAAGAAAATGCCCAAAAAGGTTCAGTGGACAGCTAGCTGTCAAAAGGCATTTGATGACCTGAAGCAGGCCATGTGTACTGCTCCCATTCTGCAGAGTCCTGACCTCTCCAAAAAGTTCAATATTCAAACTGATGCATCTGAATTGGGGGTTGGGGCTGTACTGTCACAATTGAATGAAGAAGGTCAGGATCAGCCAGTAGCTTTCATAAAAAGAAGGCTGACCTCTAGAGAGAAACGTTCGTCAGACATTGAGAGGGAGGCCTTTGCTGTGGTTTGGGCTCTGAAGAAGTTGAGGCCATACTTGTTTGGTACTCACTTCCTTGTTCAGACAGGCCATAAGCACCTCTTATGGCTAAAACAAATGAAGGGTGAAAACCCCAAACTGCTTAGGTGGTCCATTTCCCTACAGGGGATGGACTTTACAGTGGAAGATAGACCTGGGGGTAACCGTGCCAATGCAGATAGACTCTTTAGGTATTTCCACTTAGAACATGAATACTCAATTGGTCAAGGTTAGTTTAATATCCCTGCGTTTGGGGGGGGGGGGGTTGTGTAGGAGAGTAGGATCTGCTTCACATGGGTACCCCCACATTTTGCTGGTGTTTCACTGTTTTTCGAAATTAGTCTGGCTGTGGCCCTGCTAATCAGGACCACAGCCTAGCTGCTTCCTTTCTAAAATGGTTTCCATGTACATTAGGTACATATCTAATTGGATTCTGGAGTGCCTTATAAGCCCCTAGTATATGGTATACTATGTACCTAGGGCATAGGTACCTCAGAGGCCTACCAGGGACTGCAGCATGTATTATGCCACCCCTGGGAAGCACTCCAAAATGACACCACAGGTCTTCTACTGCAGCCTGAGTAAGGGTGTGCTTGCACCCCTTACTGTGGTATAGGCTACCTATATCACTACCTTATACAGACACATATAAACCTATAAGCCACTCCTATGGCAGGCTTTGACAATCCTGAAGGCAGAGTGCTTGGTTTTATGTAAGAGGGTAACCAAGCATGAGATGAGCCCCTCTGCAGCTTTCGGAAATACTTCCTTATGGCTGTTCTGGGATACAGCCATACCATATACTCTTAAGTGCATTATAACCTCACGGTAAATGCTAACTTTGGGATGGCTGCATCAAAACATGTTGGGGCCGATTCACAGAACTAACTTAAGACAAAATCCTAAACTTACTACTTTTGGTGTTCACAGAAGTTAGGATTTTGTCTTAAGTTTGTCTTAAGATAAACTTAAGACAAACTTAAGACAGACTTAAGACAGACTTAAGACAGACTTAAGACAGACTTTAGACAGACTGTCTTAAGTCTGTCTTAAGTTTGTCTTAAGACAAACTTAAGACAAAATCCTAACTTCTGTGAATACCAAAAGTAGTAAGTTTAGGATTTTGTCTTAAGTTAGTTCTGTGAATCGGGCCCGTTGTGTTTGGTGTCAAATGCTTTGGAATACTACCCCCCTGCCAGTCCTGGCGACAGGGGTAGCATTTCACCCTTCTAGAGGGAGAGACATGTTCACACTGGCTAAAACCGGTAGGACTTTCCTGAGCCCTGGCATCACAAAATGGATGCCTCTGCCACAGACATGGGTCTGGCCACCTGCTGCTGACCGAAACTCCGGCAGGGGAGGCCTCGGCAATAGGTTTCCTGTCGAGGAGAGGTGTCCACACCTCCCCAGACAGGTTGATGTGTATTGGGGCTGGGCGGGAGCACTCTCTGGTGCATTGAAGTCCTGCACAGGGGGCACACTTGGTGTCCCTGTGCATACTCCAGTTCAAACCGGTTGCAGGCGCTACCTGCCCCTGCTCTGGCGCGAAACTGGACAAAGGAAATGGGTGTAACCACCCCTCTTTTCTGGCCCACCCATAGGTGGGGCATTAGAGTTAGTCCATCCCCTAAACGTAGTATAAGTATAGGAATCCAGTCCCTAGGACTTTAGATTACCCTGGACGAAACTCTGCAATGTACATCCTAGACCTTCGACGTTCTATCCTGACTAGAAGACTGAAGAAATCTCCCTTGGGGTCAAGGAGTGACTCCCCTGCAACTGACCGGTCTGCAATTCTGAAGCTCCTGCCAGACGCCGAAGTCTCTGCATCCCCAGATGTGGATTTCCATACTTCCCCGAAGCTACCCTGAGTCCACAGCAAAGCTGAGGTCCGTGGCTATTGTGGGTGACATGGAACCTTGACCCCTGGACACCGTGAACTTTTGCAGCAACACTATCTTCCTGGTACTCCTCGAAGTTGTGCTTTGGGCTCCGAGTAGCCCCAGCCTTGAGCACCTCTTGCACTGAAGATTGTTGGCCTCCACTCCACAAGTGACCCATGGGCCAGCTCCAAGAGCGACCGCTCGAGGCTCCTTCACGATCACTAGCCCGTTGGCTAGCAGGTCCCCACGAAGGCGACTCCTTTTCTGATTGGGCTTACCTGGTTGCTCCAGACATGCCCCGACTTACCCTTGCTGGGTGAGTCCCTCAGACCTTGCTGGTCTGCACCGCAGTCCTTTCTCTGAATTCCAGTGACTTGCCGTTGCGAAGGCTTGTTGGGTCCTTTCTGGTCGCCGACAATGCAGCACTTGGCAGACTTCGTGGGACAGCTCAAATCCGGCTTGTGGACTTCATCGACGGCTCCTGGACCTCGTGGCTGAAGAGTCAAGACACCCATCAACTCATCTGAAGCACCCGACATCTGTGGGCATTGGTCCATCCTGCCCTCGGTCACTGGCTATTGACCCAGACTCTGTCCCCTCTGCTTTCAGGTTCCTTACATATTAGATCCAGGCTTGGATCTCTTCAGACACTTCTCCTCTTCACAGCAGCAGCAGTTCTTAGGCTTCCATTGAAATCGACGACGCGACCCGACACCAAACGACACCCGGCTTCCCTGGGTGAGGTAACTCGAGTACTCCAGTGCACTCTTTGTTACAGAACGCGAAGGTACTGCCTTGTCAGTACTCACGCAGGAACAAGCAGGATCACACAAGCCATGTGCTTATTTTTCTAGTACATTAGATCCCGTAGCTCAGGCTCTTCCTGCGTGCCTGAAATCAGTCGCAGCAACAGCTTTAGCAATCAGACAAAGCGATGCCATAGTATTAGGACATCAATTGACAGTACAAGTACCACACGCAGTAGAGGTTCTCTTGAACCGGACCCAAACACAACACTTGACTATAGCAAGACTGACGGGTTATGAATTAACATTGTTCCAGCCACACATAGAAATCAGACGTTGTAGTACATTAAATCCTGCCACACTTTTGCCATTAAATGGAACAGACCCATTGGCACATGATTGTATTGAAGTCATTACTATGTGGTAAATAATTTAATTACCGGAACTTAATTTGATGCGGAAAATTAATAATAATAGCTCAGAAAAATAAGAGGCAGAATCCGTGGTATTAGAGGTTCGGAACGGGCTTTATTCCAAAATCAATTCGAATTGATGGACTCCATATTCCATCACCACGAAGGTTCAGGAAGTGAAGGACCATACTTTATTGACAGGTAATCATTTTTATACAGTAGGCATTACAGTGAAACAGATGCAGGAGGCGTAACAGTTGATAACAAAGATAAAACATACATGCGTAACTAAAGTGGGTGTAACTAGGCGTAACTAAAGAACGTCATTAGGTATGATGTCACAACAGGGTGGTTCCATGAAAGAATTTCGCAATGTCAGCAGAAATACTCGGCAGAGATGCGCGCGCAGCAACATGACGTGTGATTGACGTGCAACTAGGGGGTGAAGGGGACTTGACATTTAGCTCTACATGTGGAGACAGAAGTCTGGGGGGTCAAGTCAACCTAATCCCAAATCATATCTAACATCCTATGTTTAAAGAACTATGTTATCCAAAAAGAAAGGTCTTTCGAACAAAATTTATTCTATACTGACTGTGAGTGCGTGTACAAGCGTCTAAGTGTCTACACTAGATGCGAGGGCAGAAATCTTCCATAGTAACAGGGCTATGAATTACTTGCATAAAGACAGAGAAGCCGGGCCCTTTGCTCGGTAGCTGGAAGAATGTTTACTTAAACTACTAGACAGGAATGCATTGGATAGGGAGCGGAGCAGATAATCTCGAAGGTGAAATACAGTTTTTGGCAGGCAACAGGCTGGAGTCAGGCACCGTTAGCCGCGCAGGGAATAGGACAAAGTTCATGGATACAGATGCGAGCTCAGACTGGAGCTTTCAGAGGCAGAAGGCAGGAAAAGGCTTAATGGCAGAATCAGGGCCTACTCGCCTGGACTGAAAAATGGGATAAATGAACCATATAAAGCCGGTGGCCTTTCATACTTAAGAATGGAATATCCGACCCATTCATGGCGGATCTGAAAGAGGACATGTTAGCGGTGGACGCACATGTGTTTGCGTCTTCATAACTGGAACTGGAGGGAACATACATGTACTTGTGATTTATACATGAAACCGTTGGGGTCCAAGATAGGGGACATAACTGATCATAAAAATCCATATTTCCACATTCCCTCCTTGTCCCCTACTTGCCCTTAAGAGATATCAATCTTCATCAATCCGTTGATCTGTTCATATAGCATCATTTGTTCTTCTTTTTTCTTCTGGGATGAATGAAATCTTGATGGTGGAATACACGATGTGGCACACAGACCACAAATCGCTGGTCCACATTGTAGGCATAAGCAGCAACTGAATAGTATGAGAAAGCCAATACCTAGGAAGGATAGGACCCTCCATCCAAAGGTTGACAATACACTCCAAAACCAACCGGACCAAGTCCAGGTGCCTGGATTCTGGTGTATCTGGCTTACAATCTTATGAAGGCGAGTTATGGCTTTATATACAGATGGCGAATTTTCTGGTATGAAAATGCAACAGCTTGATCCGATGACCCTACAAGCTCCGCCCCTATCGGCCAGGATGACGTCAAGGACAAGACGATTTTGAAGCACAACAATCCGCATAGCAGACTGCTCTTCTGTTAAATTGCCTAAGGCGGAAATAGTTTCGTTCACTACTGCTTCAAGGGTTCTGGTTAATCTACGTATCAGCTTGCTATTGGTAACTGTACCTATATAGGGAAAGAGACCTTTATTGAAATCTGTGTATTTTTCCCATGCTGTCTCAGTGTAATCGACTATTGGGAGATCTCTCCGTTCTCTATTGTGTACTAAATGAGTATTTCTATGATAATCTGGAGGAGCTAGGAAAACAGGTGGCAAAAGGAATCCGATGTAGCAGGTACCATCCCAATCTAGAGGCAAACGTATATATGCAGTCTGACCACATACGAAGTAGGAATGGCGAGAAGCTCTAAATGTAGACTTGCCTTGATCACTGAATTCTATTGCAGTGGTGCATCTACTATGGCCCATATGTATGGAACCATTCTTTCTTACACATAATTCACCTTTAACTGGAAATACTGACATGGCGGGCAAAATTGGTGCAGCTTCGGATTCAACATTCAGGATCATGAGATTAAGCGTGAAATTCCGTAATCCATATACTTCATTTTCTAGATCAGTTCCTGTTCTTTTGGGAAGTCCCTTCTTGTCAGGGTAGCAGACTTTGAGTAAAACTAAGTTCAGGTTTCCCCATACCCAGTTGTCTTGATAAACTGCAGAATTCGAATCTAGGGAATTTAATTAAACTAAACCATGCTCCACAGGAGCCATTGTGTGTGAACGGATATGGAAAGAGAGGCAGAATTCCCTTATAATTCTGATAGGGAGGGAGTCGGCCACATATCCAACAATTTGTAGCATTGCTAGCCTGATGGGAATGATGTAACATACTAATGAAAGTGTTATTGCGCAGCGCAAATCTATAGGACAACTCATGCGGGGGTAATTCACTAAAAGAATGTTCAGCAGTAACATTGAAAACATGTTTAGAAATAGGATAATATATGTACAACAATATACTTGCAGCGATTATTAAAAGACTTAAGAAAAACAAAATTAATAACGTCACTGTGCAATGACTACGCAGTGATTTACAGTACGCATGTTGTTTCAACTGCATCCTTCGGTTTCTTTCTCTATTCAGGTCTAAGGGATACATGTCAGAGACAAATTCGACCGATTCACCTTGGAGAGGACTTAAACAATCAAATTGTCTGACTTGTTAGACCTTAGTTTTAGTTTATATTGTTCCTGATTACTCAGTTCAACCAAAGGAAGCTTTGAGTCAATCGGTGAAGACACGCGAGGTGTATCGTTTACATCTGATTATAATCCATGAAATTTCTTGATATGACTTGAATGTATCCAGCCTTTGCGACCTTCGATCTTCACGGCTGTCCTCGTGGTGAGCAGTACTAGTTGAGGCGATTTCCACCTAGGGTCCAGCTGAGACTTCCGGTCAAAATTTCTCACTAACACCAAGTCCCCGGGAACTACGTCATGGGGTTTCACCTCGGTGTTGTCGGGAAAGGCTGCAGCTACCTGTGAACGACAAGATTGTAGTGCAGACATCAAGGAAGCCAGGTAATCTGTCAGCATATTACAGTCAACATCAGTTATTTTGCGTGGTATAGGCGTCCCCCACATATTTGGTGGTCTGCCAAAGACCACCTCATAAGGGGATAGCCCTGTTCGAGAGTGCGCTACCATTCTCATGTAAAAGAGTGCAACTGGTAAGGCTACTACCCAGTCGACACCTTTCTCTCTACATATTTTGGACAATCTAATTTTCAGAGTTTGATTATGTCGTTCCACGAGACCTGCTGCCTCGGGGTGTCGGACACAGTGAAATTTCCACTGATAGCCTAACAAAAGTGAAACGTGTTTCATTAGTTCGGATGAGAACGGCTGGCCGTTATCTGAGTAGACAACACGTGGTAAACCGTACCGTGGGAAGAATTCTCGAACCAACTGTTTGGCAGTAGTCGGGGCAGTGTAATCTGAAACCGGGTATGCCTCTGTCCAACGGGAAAGAGCACAGACAACTACGAGAACATATTTGAATCCTCGACATCGTTCCATCTGGATATAATCCATCTGGAGGACTTCAAAAGGGTGATCAGGAGGCTGAAATCCACCCTGTTCTACGGGAATGCTTTTACCTGGGTTAAACTGACAACAAATCATACAGGTACGAACTTTTTGTTTGGCTGCTGCTCGTAAATGTTTGTTGAACCAAATGTGTTGAATGCTGTCTAGCATAGCTTTTTCTCCTAGGTGCGCTGGACTATGTATTGTATTAATGATAACTTGGACCATTGAATCAGGAAGGAACCACACAGATTTTTCCTTCGTCATCCATCCTTGATCCGTTTGGATCCCTCCTAATTCAGTCCATTTCTTTATTTCATCTGGTGTAGCATGTGTCTGTATGTCAATTACGTCAAGAGCGGGATCCTTAACCGTCATGCAATATGTTGGTGTCGGAACTATTGTCTTTGTCATGTCAGATGTTTGAGTTTGAGCAGTCTGTTTAGCTGTTCTGTCAGCTAGATCATTGCCTTGGGAAATGATATCAGTAACTTTCGTATGAGCTTTACATTTCATAATTGATATTGCAGTGGGTAGATGTATTGCATCTAATAAGGCATGAATGAGGGGTCCGTGCTGAATGTGGGCACCGTGAGAAGTTAAATAACCTCTCTCTCGCCACAGCACGCCGAAGTCATGTACAACTCCGAAGGCATAACGTGAATCAGTGTATATGTTGACTTTTTTATTTGTGGCTTGAATACAGGCTTGTGTCAGAGCGATAAGCTCTGCTGCTTGAGCTGACAAGGTATTTATGCAATTTGTTTCAATGATTTCAGTGTCTGTTGTGACTGCATACGCGGCCACTAGCTCTCCTGTACTTGTTCTCATACATGAACCATCTACATACAACGTCAGGTCTGGATCTGACAATGGGACATCTGTCAAGTCTTGTCTAGGTTTCGTCGTGATAGTGATAACTTCAATACAATCATGTGCTAGTGGGTCTGTTCCGTTTACTGGTAACAGTGTGGCAGGATTCAATGTACTACAACGTCTGATTTCTATGTGTGGCTGAAACAATGTTAACTCGTAACCGGTGAGTCTTGCTATAGTCAAGTGTTGTGTTTGTGTGCGGTTCAAGAGAACCTCTACTGCATGTGGTACTTGTACTGTCAATTGGTGTCCTAGTACTATGGCATCGCTTTGTCTGATTGCTAAAGCTGTCGCTGCCACTGATTTCAGGCACGCAGGCAGAGCCTGAGCTACGGGATCTAATGTACTAGAAAAATAAGCACATGGTTTGTGTGATCCTGCTTGTTCCTGTGTGAGTACTGACAAGGCAGTACCTTCGCGTTCTGTAACAAAGAGTGTAAACTGTTTAGTGTAACATGGTGTTACTAAAACAGGTGCTTGACATAAAGCTTTCTTTAGGCTTTCAAAAGCTTGTGTATGTTCCTGAGTCCAAGGGAGGACAGTCGATGTGGCTGCCTCCTGCGTTGTCAACTGAATGAGTGGTTTTGCTAGAAATGCATACTGAGGGATCCACTGCCTACAATATGAAGTGAGGCCTATGAAGGCCCGCACCTCCTTCTGTGTCTTGGGTATTGACATGTTAGCAATTAACTGGATGCGATCTGGTGTAAGCTGCCTTCCCTCCTTGGACAGCGAGTGCCCAAGGTAAACAACTCGCTGGACACAGAATTGCAGCTTAGAAGGGGACACCTTGTGCCCCTTTTCGGCCAAAGATTGTAAAACCGTCAGTGAGGCTTTTTCACATTCAGGTTCGCTTCTAGCGGTGATCAGCAGATCATCGACATATTGAAGCAGGGCAGTGTTGACTGGCATGTGGATACTGTCAAGTTCTCGTTTCAGTGCTTGGCTATAGATGCTGGGGCTTTCTGTGAATCCTTGAGGTGCGCGTGTGAATTGAAAGCTTCGTCCATTTAAACTAAATCCGAACAAGTATTGGCTTTCCGGATCTATTGGGACGCTGAAAAAGGCATTCTTGAGGTCAATTACAGTAAAGAATGTTGCTTCGGAATCAATGGCTGTCAGTAATGAAGAAATGTCTGGGACTACGGGGTATTGTGGTACAATGCATTTATTTAATTCGCGCAGATCAATAACCAATCGATATACTGGCGGGGCTGTTGGATCAGTTCGTTTAAGAATCGGAATTATCGGTGAATTACATACATTGGAGTCGGTTTCCACAACCACTCCTTGGGTAATAAGCTCGTCAATGATTTGCAGTAAAGCCACTACAGCATCTGGGGGTAACTTGTATTGTCGCATTCGTGGTAGTACCACTCCTGCCTTTAGTGTGACTCGATATGGTGTAATGTTCATGCAACCAACATCTGTAGGGCCTTGTGCCCATAAATGTGTGGGTAAAGTCTGCAGTCGGTCATCCATGTCTCGGGACACATAGTGCCCTTTGAAATCACGTAAAAACAATCTTACTCCTTCCGGAGAACAACATATTATAGCTCCTAGAGCTTTCAACGTTTTTATACCTAACAGATTTTCTGGACATGATTTAGTAAGCAATAAATCTGTAGTTCGTGTCAAGGGACCAATCGTAAGTGGAAGAGGCTGTGATACTTCGTTAATGATAGGTTTTCCTGAAAAGCCAAGGGAAATATTCTGTGAGCCTGAGAGGGGTGCCCCTGGAACTTCACTACGTTTTATTGTTGTTCGGCTTGCCCCTGTATCAAGTAAAAATTTTCTATCTTGGCCTAATAGTTCACTGTGTACATAAGGTCCTTCTTGATCTACAGGGACCTCGATAAGGGGTAAGCCAACTTGCCTCTCTAGGCTGTTTCATGAGTATCGTTGATAATCAGGATAGTCATACTGTGCGGTCTGATACATCTGTTGTGTCGTTGTTTGTGTGGCAGCAATAGGCTGCGGTGGTGGAGCAGGCATAGACTGTTGTGGAGCTGGCATGGACTGTGCATGCTGCGGGGCTCCTTGTTGGTTCTGATCCTGTCTAAGTGGTCGTGGTCTTTCTTTTGTGTTACCTATGGCGATATTATGTTTTAAAACTGGACAATCGTGTACATAATGACCTGGCTGTTTACAATAATTGCACGTCCCTTTTACAGGACCTGCTGAAACACTGGACTGTGTCATACCCTTTTTATGACCGTCAGCTGGAACTGTCTGGGAAACTAGCATTTTCATTTTCGTGTCTTTCATACGTCTTTGTTCATGTTCTTGTTCCTCTCTAATTCTATTATGATGGTACTGTAGCATTTGTAACATTTGTGACGGAGTGTTACCTTGCCAGGTACTCTAGAATTTCAATACTCTATTCTTAACTTGGGGCAAGGAATTTTCAACTAATTTTGTCACAAACAGATGTGGATACAGATGTAGAAACAGATGTGCTTGCCGGAACTTGTGTCGGAGTTTGCTGTTGCGGAGGTACAGACGGAGGAGGGTCTTGGCGTTGAACCCCCTCGGCAGGCGGTCTATGTGGCGCAGTATTAGCATACTCGGGAGCTGCGTCGTCTAAATAAGAGGAAAGAAAAACATCTTCTGCGGTTCTGGGATGCCCTTTGGGATGTACTTTTATCGGAAACAATGGGGGTGGCAAGTCTTTTGGTATCTCCGGAGTAGCCTTAGGTAACCCTTCGGCCAGAAGAGGATACATACCATTCATAAGGGCATTTCTTTGTCTGTCTATTTGTTCTGATTTTACTCGAGTACCTTCTTCAATTAATAGATTTTCTCGAACTTTATTTGAATTCTCCTTACTTTTCTCTTCCTGTCTGAGCGCTTTTTCTGTACGTCTATATGATTCTTTACGCCATAATTCAATGGCATCTTTCTGTGACTGTCTAGCTTTCTTTTTCCATAATTCTTCCTCTACTTTCATGATGCAATCTGCATCCCAGGTCCCAGCTGCGGGCCACCTCTGACTTTCTGGTAATTCCTTGGTGTAGTCTACCCATAAATCAAGAAATAATATGGCGTCCAGGCCATGTTTATGATACATGAAGTACCCTGGAGTGTCCCTAGGAGGAATGGGAACAGCTTCTTCGAGTACCCCTTTTCTAGTTTTGATCTGTCTTAATTTCGAAAAGAGCGGCATATTGAGAACTGATCTGATACCTAATTTTGAACACGTTTAATACAACAAAACACAATAATGAACAGTCATTCACACCACAATATGCAGAACGTATTTAAAACATTTAACATTTAACATTTAATGAACAACAATGATGGCCATTTAGGGAACTAGTCACTAAGCATAATACTCGGTACTAACTAGATAATTCTGAATTATATACTAGACATACTTGATATACTGCTAAACAGTACAGATACACTGCTGAAACAGTGCAGACCGGATTTGTGTACCCAAACCCGTCTTGACCGGCACAAACTATGTGCACGTCAGAACGCCTCCCCGACAATGGTACTCACCGGGTAGCTCGGAACGGAAGGCCTCGGGACTGAACTGAACTGGACTTGAACCGGACTGGACTCGACTCGAAACTTCGGAACCTCGGAAACTGGTGGGCCTCTGTATACCTCGGATCTTGCTCTCTCAGCTAGGCTCTGGTCGGGATACTTCGCACTTCTCACCGCCTCGTCTGGGTGTTGATCGCAGCCTCAGTTACCCCCGCTCGGCAGGAGGGAGATACAGGAAATCCTGTGGGTACGCGTTGTTGTCCGTCCAGCTGTGGCAGGAGACCGGGCCTGCAACGCACCTCCGGCGCGTGAGATGAGAAAGTGTCCCTGTTCGGGCGCCATATATGTGGTAAATAATTTAATTACCGGAACTTAATTTGATGCGGAAAATTAATAATAATAGCTCAGAAAAATAAGAGGCAGAATCCGTGGTATTAGAGGTTCGGAACGGGCTTTATTCCAAAATCAATTCGAATTGATGGACTCCATATTCCATCACCACGAAGGTTCAGGAAGTGAAGGACCATACTTTATTGACAGGTAATCATTTTTATACAGTAGGCATTACAGTGAAACAGATGCAGGAGGCGTAACAGTTGATAACAAAGATAAAACATACATGCGTAACTAAAGTGGGTGTAACTAGGCGTAACTAAAGAACGTCATTAGGTATGATGTCACAACAGGGTGGTTCCATGAAAGAATTTCGCAATGTCAGCAGAAATACTCGGCAGAGATGCGCGCGCAGCAACATGACGTGTGATTGACGTGCAACTAGGGGGTGAAGGGGACTTGACATTTAGCTCTACATGTGGAGACAGAAGTCTGGGGGGTCAAGTCAACCTAATCCCAAATCATATCTAACATCCTATGTTTAAAGAACTATGTTATCCAAAAAGAAAGGTCTTTCGAACAAAATTTATTCTATACTGACTGTGAGTGCGTGTACAAGCGTCTAAGTGTCTACACTAGATGCGAGGGCAGAAATCTTCCATAGTAACAGGGCTATGAATTACTTGCATAAAGACAGAGAAGCCGGGCCCTTTGCTCGGTAGCTGGAAGAATGTTTACTTAAACTACTAGACAGGAATGCATTGGATAGGGAGCGGAGCAGATAATCTCGAAGGTGAAATACAGTTTTTGGCAGGCAACAGGCTGGAGTCAGGCACCGTTAGCCGCGCAGGGAATAGGACAAAGTTCATGGATACAGATGCGAGCTCAGACTGGAGCTTTCAGAGGCAGAAGGCAGGAAAAGGCTTAATGGCAGAATCAGGGCCTACTCGCCTGGACTGAAAAATGGGATAAATGAACCATATAAAGCCGGTGGCCTTTCATACTTAAGAATGGAATATCCGACCCATTCATGGCGGATCTGAAAGAGGACATGTTGGCGGTGGACGCACATGTGTTTGCGTCTTCATAACTGGAACTGGAGGGAACATACATGTACTTGTGATTTATACATGAAACCGTTGGGGTCCAAGATAGGGGACATAACTGATCATAAAAATCCATATTTCCACAACTATTACGACGAAACCCAGACAAGACTTGACAGATATTCCATTATCAGACCCAGACCTGACATTGTATGTAGATGGTTCATGTATGAGAACAAATACAGGAGAATTAGTGGCCGCTTATGCAGTCACAACAGATACTGAAATTATTGAAACAAATTGTATCGATACCTTGTCAGCTCAAGCAGCAGAGCTCATCGCTCTGACACAAGCCTGTATTCAAGCCAAAAATAAGAAAGTCAACATATACACAGATTCACGTTATGCATTCGGAGTCGTCCATGACTTCGGCGTGCTGTGGCGAGAGAGAGGTTATTTAACTTCTCACGGTGCCCACATCCAGCACGGTCCCCTTATTCAAGCTCTGTTAGATGCAATACATCTGCCTACTGCAATATCGATTATGAAGTGCAAGGCCCATACGAAAGTGACTGACATTATTTCCCAGGGTAACGACCTAGCTGACAGAACAGCTAAACAGACTGCTCAGAATCAGACTCGTCCAACTGACACGACAAAGACAATAGTTCCGACATCAACACACTGCATGACAGTTAAGGATCCCGTCCTTGATGTAATTGACATACAGACACATGCTACACCAGAAGAAATAAAGAGATGGACTGAATTAGGAGGGATCCAAACGGATCAAGGATGGATGACGAAGGGAAAATCTATATGGTTTCTCCCCGACTCAATGGTTCAGGTCATCATTAACACAATACATAGTCCAGCGCACCTAGGAGAGAAAGCTATGCTAGACAGTATTCAACACATTTGGTTCAATAAACACTTGCGAGCAGCAGCTAAACAGAAAGTACGTACCTGCATGATTTGTTGTCAGTTCAATCCAGGAAAAGGCGTACCTGTAGAACAGGGTGGATTTCAACCCCCCGATCACCCTTTTGAAGTCCTCCAGATGGATTATATCCAGATGGAACGATGTCGAGGATTCAAATATGTCCTCGTAGTTGTATGCGCTCTCTCCCGGTGGACAGAGGCGTATCCCGTCTCAGATTACACTGCCCCGACTACTGCCAAACAGTTAGTTCGAGAATTCTTCCCACGGTATGGTTTGCCCCGTATCGTGTACTCAGACAATGGCCAGCCGTTCTCATCCGAGCTAATGAAACATGTTTCACTTCTGTTAGGCTACCAATGGAAATTCCACTGTGTCCGACATCCCGAGGCAGCAGGTCTCGTGGAACGACATAATCAAACTCTGAAAATTAGACTGTCCAAAGTATGTAGAGAAAAAGGTGTCGACTGGATAGTAGCTTTACCAGTTGCGCTCTTTTACATGAGAATGGTAGCGCACTCTCGAACAGGGCTATCCCCGTATGAGGTGATCTTCGGTAGACCACCAAATATGTGGGGGACGCCTATACCTCGTAAAATAACTGATGTTGATTGTAATATGCTGACAGATTACCTGGCTTCCTTGATGTCTGCACTACAATCTTGTCGTTCACAGGTAGCTGCAGCTTTTCCCGATAACACTGAGGTGAAGCCCCATGACGTGGTTCCGGGAGATATCGTACTAGTAAGGAACTTCGACAGAAGGAACCCGCTGGAGCCTCGCTGGCAGTCGCCTAAACTCGTCTTATTGACCACAAGGACAGCTGTGAAGATTGAGGGACGTAAAGGGTGGTTGCACTCGAGCCATTTCAAAAAATTTCATGGACTACCATCCGACTTGAATTATCAGCCCTGCATTCCCTCACAGACTGACTCAAAACTCCCCCTGGTTGACAAAACCGAAAAGGAAAATTATAAACTGAAACTAAGGTCTAGCAAGTCAGACAATTTGATTGTTTAAGTCCTCTCCAAGGTGAATCGGTTGAATTTGTCTCTGACATGTATCCTCTAGACCGAAATAGAGAGAAAAATGGACAGAAACAGCTCAGGACACATGCGTACTGTAAATCACTTCGTAGTCACTGCATAGTGACATTGTTAATTATGTTTTTTTTAAGTCTTCTGATTATTATCTCCAGTATATTATTACACATGTATTACCCTATCTCCAAGCGTGCTTCCAATGCTACTGCCGAACACTCTTTTAGCGAATTACCCCCACATGAGTTGTCCTATAGATTTGCGCTGCGCAACAACACATTCATTAGTATGCTACATCATTCTCATCAGACCAGCAATGCTACAAATTGTTGGATATGTGGCCGACTCCCTCCCTATCAGAAATACAAGGGAGTTCTGCCTCTCTTTCCGTATCCGTTCACACACAATGGCTCCTGTGGAGCATGGTTTAGTTTGATTAATTCCCTAGATTCAAATTCAGTAGTTTATGAAGACAACTGGGTTTGGGGAAACCTGAACCTAGTTTTACTTAAAGTCTGCTACCCTAACAAGGAGGGACTTCCCAAAAGAACAGGAACTGATCTAGAAAATGAAGAATATGGATTAGGTAACTTTACACTTAATCTTATGATCCTGAATATTGAATCCGAAGCTACACCAATCTTGCCCGCTATGTCAGTATTTCCAGTTAGAGGCGAATTATGTGTAAGAAAGAATGGTTCAATACACATGGGCCATAGTAAATGTACCACTGTAATAGAATTCAGTGATAAAGGCAAGTCTACATTTAGAGCTTCTCGTCACTCCTACTTCATTTGTGGTCACACCGCATACATACGCCTACCCTTAGATTGGGATGGTACCTGTTACATTGCATTCCTTCTACCACCTGTTTTCCTAGCCCCGCCTGATTACCATAGGAATACCCATTTAGTACACAACAGACAACAGAGAGATCTCCCGATTGTCGATTACACCGAAACAGCATGGGAGCAATACACAGATTTCAATAAAGGTTTCTTTCCCTACATAGGTACAGTCACTAATAGTAAGTTGATACGTAGATTAACTAGAACCCTTGAAGCAGTAGTGAATGAAACTACTTCCGCCTTAGGCAACTTAACAGAGGAGCAGTCTGCGATGCGGATTGTTGTTCTTCAAAATCGTCTTGTCCTTGACGTCATCCTGGCCGATAGGGGCGGAGCCTGTAGGGTCATCGGATCAAGTTGCTGTGTTTTCATACCAGAAAACGCGCCGTCAGTATATAAAGCCATAACTCGACTTCATAAAATTGTAAGCCAGATACATCAGACTTGGTCCGGTTGGTTCTGGAGCGTGTTGTCAGCCTGGGGATGGAGGACCCTATCCTTCCTAGGTATTGGCTTTCTCATACTATTCAGTTGCTGCTTGTGTCTACAATGTGGGCCAGCGATTTGTGGTCTGTGTGCCACATCGTGTATCCCGCCTTCAAATTTTCATTCAAGATCCCGGAAGAAGAAAGAAGAACAAATGATGCTATATGAACAGATTGATGGATTAATGAAGATGGATATTTCATGAGGGTCCGTAGGGGACAAGGAGGGAATGAGGAAATATGAATTTTTATGGTCAATTGTGTCCCCTATCTTAGACCCCAACGACTCCATGTACATGCTACAAGTACATGTATGTTCCCTCCAGTTCCAGCTATGAAGACGCAAATACATGTGCGTCCAACGCCAACATATCCTCTTTCAGATCCGTCATAAATGGGTCGAATATTCCATTCCTAAGTATGATTGGCCACCGACTTTATATGGTTCACTTTTCTAGTTTTACAGTTCAGGCGAGTAGGCCCTGAATTCTGTCATCGAGCCTTTTCCTGCTTCTGCCTCTGAAAATGCTCCAGCTTGGACCTGCATCCGTGTCCATGAACTTTGTCTTACTCCCTGCACGGCTAGCGGTGCCTGACGCGGCCTGTTGCCTGCCAAAAACTGTATTCAGCCTTCAAAGTTATCTGCTCCGCTCCTCATCCAATACATTCCTGTCTAGTAGTTTAGGTAAACATCCTTCTAGCTACCGAGCAAAGGGCCCGGCCTCGCTGTTTTTATGCAAGTAATTCATAGGCCCATGGAAGATTCTTGCCCCCTCGCATCTCATGTAGACACATAGACGCTTGTACACGCACTAACAGTCAGTATAGAATAGGATCTGTCCGAGAAGACCTTTCCTTCCAGATAATATGGTTCCTTAAACACAAGATATTAGATATGATTTAGGACTAGGTTGTCCTGACACCCCAGACTTCTGTCTCCATATGTAGAGCTAAATGCCAATTCCCCTTCACCCTCTAGTTGCACGTCAATCACACGTCATGCGGCTGCGCGCGCATCTCTGCCAAATATTTCTGCTGACACTGCAGGATTCTCTTATGGATCCACCCACTTGTGACATCATTTTAAATGACGTTCCTAGTATACGCCTGTATTACGCCTATTTTTTCATTACGTATGTGTATTCTTATCTGTATTATCAGCTGTTACGCCTCCTGCATCTGTCCTAATGCAATGCTTTTCATATAAATATTGTTACATGTCAATAATGTATTGCTGATCCCTTCCTGAACCTTCGTGGTGATGGAATATGATTGCCTGGTTCGAACTATAATTCCTTTGTAAGGAATAAAGCCCTTTTCAGAACCTCTAATACCACGGATTCTGCCTCTTATTTTGACTGAGTTATTCTTACTAGACTTTACCGCATAAAAAAATAGTACAGGTAATTTAAATATTTACCACATATCACTACCTTATACAGACACATATAAACCTATAAGCCACTCCTATGGCAGGCCTTGACAATCCTGAAGGCAGAGTGCTTGGTTTTATGTGAGAGGGTGCCCAAGCATGAGCTGAGCCCCTCTGCAGCTTTTGGGAATACTTCCTTATGGCTGTTCTGTGATACAGCCATACCATATACTCTTAAGTGCATTATAACCTCGCAGTAAATGCTAACTTTGGGATGGCTGCATTAAACAATGTCGTGTTTGCTGTCAAACGCTTTGGAATAATACCCCACCCCCGCCAGTCATGGCGGCGGGGGAGCATTCCACCCTTCTAGAGGGAGAGACATGTTCACACTGGCTAAACCCGGTAGGACTTTCCTGAGCCCTGGCATCACAAAATGGATGCCTCTGCCACCGAAACGCCGGAAGGGGAGGCCTGGACAATAGGTTTCCTGTCAAGTGGAGATGTCCCCACCTCCCCAGACAGGCTGATGTGTATTGGGGCTGGGTGGGAGCACTCTCTGGTGCATTGAAGTCCTGCACTGGGGGAACACTTGGTGTCCCTGTTGTGAGAAGTTGGCCTGGCATATGCTGGTCACTAGTTATAGTGGCCACCTTGCACCAGTCCAATTCAACTCTTATGGTAGATAGGTTTAAGACAACCTTTTAAAGAACGCTATCCTAGTGGTAGCTGTGGAGAGCAGCCTTCAGGCTAAGTCTCAGAGGAATGTAAAGCAGCTTGTTTTACCTTATAATCTCTTGAATTACCAAATGAAAGGACACCACACAGGTATATATGTCAAATATATATGTATTTATTACTAGGCACACTCTACTAATCTCTTTATGAGATTAGAAACCAGGTACACATTCAAATGTCAACGTTTCACAATAAATTAAGCACAAATATTGCTGGAGCCCTAGGGGCGTTCCAGACCATATACTAAGAAAGTGGTATAAGGATGTCGACTTGCAAAATGACAAGGCCTAGGGCCTGGGAAATTGCTGGGGCTTTACTACTGCAGTGTTAGCAGGTAAGTAACAGGCCCACGGGAGACGCGTGCAGTGTGTGAACACAGCCGCGGGTTCCCTATTGATTGCAATGGAGCAAGTCGCGGTTTGATTTTTAAAGTTTTAGGGTACTTCGAGGAAGTCTACAAGCAAGCTACTTACAAGGTAAGTAATTCGAGGGCCAACACACACTAGGGCACTGGAGTGTACGAGTTACCTCACCCCGGGAAGCCGGGTGCATAGGTGTCTTTTGGTGTCGGGTCGCGTCGCTGTTTTCTATGGAGACCAAAGAAGACTTGCTGCTTGCGTCGACTGAAGAAGTGTCCGGTGGAATCCGAAGGTGGATTCAAGAGGCTGAAGACCAGAAAATTGAAGGGACAGTGTTCAAGGTTACTTGCCAGTGACCGGTGGCCAGTAAGATGGATGACCACAGATGTCGCGTCGATTCAGGTCATTGATGGTGTTTTGACTCTTCGCTCACGAGGTCCACGAGCCGGATTCAAGCTGTGCCATGAAATCTGTCGAGTGCTGCGGTGCTAGCTTGGATCTCTTCGGACACTTTTCCTCTTCACGGCAGCAGCAGTTCTTTGCAGGCTTCCATTGAAATCGACGACGGGACCCGACACCAAAAGACACCTATACACCCGGCTTCCCTGGGTGAGGTAACTCGAGAACTCTGGTGCTCTAGTGGGTGCTAGCCCTAGAACTTCCTAAGTCCAAAAGGGTTTGGTCCAGACTCGATTAGAAGTGTCCTTAATCTTTAAATTTCCAACCGCGACATTGCCCATAGAAGATAATAGGAACCCGCGGTTGTGTTTTCACACTGCATACAGCTCCCGTGGATCCTCTGTGTCACTACCTTGGGTGGTTCCTTGGGGTCCCAGTGATTCTAGAGGCAATAGGCCTAGTGCCTGTGTTCCAGTCGTGGTTCTTATACCACTTTTTTGGTATATGGTTTGGTACGCCCCTAGGGCCCAAACATGTATTTGTGCTTTTACTAATGCTTAATCACTTGTAACTTAAGTACTTCGAACTCCAGTCTCATAAAGAGACTAGAGGGGTGTGTGTTAACCTAAATACATATATTTTAAATATATACCTGGTGTGATTGTCCTTTCATTTGATCATTCAAGAGATTATAGACTGGTAAAACAAGCTGCTTTACATTCCTTCAAGACTTAGCCTGGAGGCTGCTCTCCATAGCTACCACTAGGATAGCTTTCACATAAGGTTGTCTTTAACCATTCACCATAAGGGGTTGTTTGGACTGATACAATGTGCCCACTAGAACTAGTGGACAGCATATATCAGGCCACCTTCTCACATTGGTGTGCAGCGTGTTGGATTCCAGCTTGCAATTGCTTTACCAGATAATCTCAATTGAATTGATCAACTGAAAACCACTAAAGGTGCCTGAGGTATATATAATATCAAGTTTAGCTACATTAAGTTCTACTGAACTTAGAGTTGTGTGTTAAGGGATAGCACACTCTTTCTACAACTCAAGAGAGTTTAGTAGGCCACACTAGTGTAGGTAGTGCAATACACCACACCACATTAGTAATGTCTAACCAGCCAGGAATCAGTGGGTCCCTACTAGGAACCAGTGAGCTCCTTTCCTATAAATATGAGGATCTCTCCTTTGCTCAGCGTAGGGCATTATGTACCATTAGGAAGCTGAAGACAGGCAAAAGTCCATCCACCCAGCATCTCATAAAGATACTGAAGCTGGATGATATCACAGGTCCTAATGGGCCTGATGATGTAGACAATGTGGGTGGGGCAGCACCTGAGGGTGGGTCCAGGGGTGGAAACTCCCCTGACCCTAACTCTAATGCTGACCAGACTGGTGACAATGACCAGACTCTGGTGAACACAGACCACCAGGATGAAGATGAGGAGGATGACAACAAAGCCACTTCCTTTATTCCTCCTGGTAGGCCTGACAACAGGGCTAGAAGGGATAGGTCTCTGTCAAGGGGATCTATCCAGTTTAACTCCTCTATTGGAACGTCTGTCTTTTCTCACAGAGGGAGGGAAACCTTCCAGGAGAGGAGAGAGAGACTGCTGAAGTATGAGCAAGACAAGTTCAACCTCAGAATGCAGCAGATGGCCTTAGATAGGGAAACCCTGGAGCTCTACAGAGTTAGTAAAAAGGAGGGACTAGAGTCCCTTGGTGGCAGCAATTTCCCTAGAGATAGGGAGAAGTCTTATGACCATAGAAACCTAAGTAAGATTGTCCCTCCCTACCAGAGTGGGGATGACATCAACAAATGGATAACTGCCTTGGAGAGGGCCTGTAAAGTACAGAAGGTCCCTCAGGGTCAGTGGGCAGCAATCTTATGGCTCTCCTTTGCAGATATAGGTAGAGACAAGCTCCTCACTGTAAGAGAAGAGGATGCTGATGACTACAAAGTCTTGAAAAGTGCTCTAATAGATGGGTTTGGCTTAACCACTGAACAATACAGGTTAAAGTTCAGAGACACCCAAAAAGCACAAAATCAGGACTGGGTTGACTTTGTTGGCTGTGCTGCTGAGGCTCTGGAAGGTTGGTTGTTGGGCAGTAAAGTGTGTGACTTCATAGGATTGTACAATCTGACAATGAGGGAGCAGATTCTTAATAACTGTCAAAATCAGCTGTTGCACCTGTACCTGGTAGACTCTGATCTGACCTCTCCCGAAGAATTGGGAAAGAAGGCAGACAAATGGGTCAGAACCAGGGTGAGGCAGAAAGTACAGAACTAAGGTGGTGACCCTAAGAAGCCAGATTCTAAAAACTCTGATAAGGGTGGGGACAAGGGTAAAGACCAGAAGTCTTCACAAGGGCCCCAAAAATCTGCTTCGGGTGGGGATTCACAGGCTAACAAAGGGAAAGGCCAAAAGAAACCTTGGTGCAAAATCTGTAAACAGAAAACTCACTGGACTAGTGACTGCACCAAGGCCAAAAATACTCCAACCACCACCAATGCCCATAAGGCACCTGCTCCCCCTAGTGCAGTTACAATTGGTGGTGGGAATACACAGAATAAGGGTGTAGTAGGGTTGACCCTGGGTTCTGAGATGGACTCTGGCCTAGTCAGAGTACCAACTCAGGCTGTGCTTGTCAGTGATGGGGCATGGATATGTCCCCCTTTGTGAGCCCCAGTAACCTGGGCAAATACAGACAGCAGCCTTTGACAAATGGAGTAGAAGCTTGGGCATTCAGGGACACAGGAGCAAGTGCCACAATGGTGACAAAAGATCTTGTGGATCCTGGGCAGATTATACTTGGTGAAATGTACAAAGTGACCAATGCAAGCAATGTCAGAACAGTCCATTCTCTGGAAGTTGTTAACTTCTCCTGGGGAGGGGTAACTGGCCTTAAGAAGTGCGGACCTACCAGTACAGTGCTTGCTTGGCAATGATCTGGAAACTTCAGCTTGGGCTGAAGTGGAGCTCAGGACACTTGCAGAAATGTTAGGGATCCCTCCACATGTCTTTGCTGTGACTAAGTCACAGGCTAAAATGCCAAAAGCTGGACAGGCCCTGGATTCTGGAATAATGGACCAGGTGCCTCACAACAGGAGGAGCAGTAGGCTTAAGGCAGAGCCTTCCCAACTGACTCAGAGTGCTGATCAGTCTCCTCAGGGAGATGATCTTTAGCCTGAAGAAGGAACTGTCCCAGAGGAGCTTGAACCTTACCATGTCGAGTTCTTGGGAACAGGGGGCCCTTCCAGGTCTGATCTGAGCCAGGAGCAGACAACCTGCCCCTCTCTTGAAACCCCCAGACAGCAAGCTGCTGATGAGGCTGCTGTGAATGCTAGTGGCACCCATAAAGGTTATTGGGATGATGGACTCCTATACGCAGAGAGTAGAGACCCCAAGCCTGGTGCATCCAGGAGGTTGGTTATACCTCTGAAGTTTAGGGGTTTCCTATTGACACTAGCCCATGATATTGCCCTAGCAGGACACCTAGGCCAGAGCAAGACTTGGGACAGAATTGTTCCTCACTTTCACTGGCCTCACATGTCTGAAGCCACGAAGGAGTTTTGTCCCTCCTATGTAACCTGCCAAGCCAGTGGCAAAGCAGGTGGCACTACAAATGCCCCCCTGATACCATTACCTGTGGTGGGGGTTCCCTTTGAGAGGGTTGGGATTAACATTGTTGGTCCCATGGATCCTCAAACAGCATCTGGGCACAGATTTATACTGGTGGTAGTGGATCATGCCACCAGGTATCCAGAAGCAATTCCCCTAAGGACCACTACAGCACCTGTGGTGGCAAGAGCTCTCTTGAGTGTGTTCTCAAGAGTAGGCTTTCCTAAGGAGGTAGTATCTGACAGAGCTACAAACTTTATGTCAAGTTACTTAACTGCTATGTGGAAGGAGTGTGGAGTGAATTATAAATTCACCACACCCTATCACCCACAATGCAATGGTTTAGTTGAGAGATTCAATAAAACCTTAAAGGGCATGATCAAAGGACTCCCAGAGAAGCTTAGGCAAAAATGGGACCTGCTCTTGCCCTGCCTTTTTTTTTGCATACAGGGAGGTGCCTCAGAAGAGGGTTGGCTACAGCCCATTTGAACTTCTGTTTGGTCACACTGTCAGGGGTCCATTGTGTTTGGTGAAGGGAGGATGGGAGTTACCTCTCAAGCCCCCAAAGCAAGACATAGTGGACTATGTACTTGGTCTCCGCTCCAGGATGGCTGAGTACATGAAAAAGGCAAACAAAAACCTTGAGGCTAGCCAGGAACTGCAAAAAGCCTGGCATGACCAAAAGGCTGTCCTGACTGTTTACCAGCCAAGACAGAAAGTGTGGGTGTTGGAGCCTGTGGCCCCAGCAGCTCTTCAGGACAAGTGGAGTGGACCCCACACTATTGCTGAACAGAAGTGAGAGGTTACTTATTTAGTAGACCTATGAACTCCCAGGAGCCCCCACAGGGTTCTCCATGTCAACAGGCTGAAGCCATATGTGGACAGGGCTGACATGGGCTTGCTCATGGCAACTGACGAGGGACAGGAGGAAGAGAGTGACCCACTCCCTGACCTCTTCTCACAGAACCCTGATGATGGGTCAGTTGATGGTGTAGCCTTGGCAGGCTGTCTCACTGCCCAGCAGCAAACTGATTGCAGACAGGTTCTCAAACAGTTCTCGCTGACTCCAAGTCAGACTACCTGGTGCACTCATGAAGTGAACACCGGGGACAGTCTGCCTATTAAAAATAATATTTATGGGGGCGTGGCCTAGCTTCAAAGCAAGATGGCTGCGTAACTCTTCAGCTCCGCCGAAAACCTCCTCCCCGGCATAAATCCTGTCATCTATCCTGACTTCTGGCAACGGAATCGGTACCTGGAGTGAGGGGTGCATGTGCGTGTCTTGCTGAGCCCCGGCGCTGCCTCCAAACTTTAAAAACAGGTCCCGTCGTCTGGGGCCTAGAGACACTCCTGACGCCTGTGGCTAAAGTGATCCTGTGAGCCGGTGCAGCGCAACAGCGACGGCGGCTGCCTCGTACCGGAAGTCGCCGGTGAGTGGAGCGCCCTGTGGCAACGAGCAGCATTGCAGCATCTGGTATTACGGCTGCCGATCGCGGGAGGGGACACACTGCACATCTCCTTGACCCCCCGCCAGGAGGCTTCAACAACGGAGGATCGGGCGGGGACTCCACTGGGACCCCTCGAGAGCTGCACTGCTTCTTGGGTGTTGGTGTGCCCTTCTGGGACCCTCGGCTTCGCTTGGCAAGTGGACGATGGGGCTCCATCGACGGCCACATCCACGACAGACCCCCCTCTGCAGCGGGCATTGGTGCGAGTCGCCGTGTTGGGGTTGCGAGGGCAAGAGCGTCAGGTGACTCAAGCCGATGTGGAGTGGCCCTGCCATGGGGCGTACGTGGAGCCCTGTTGCCTATGGTAGGAGAGTGAGACGCGCCGCGCCGGGACGGGAACACTCGGCTGGGCCGTGCTGAATGCCGTGGGAGTGTGCCCTTGTGTGGTGAATTGGAGCAACACCAGCGAAGCTCGGCTCTGTGCACTAGAACCGACCCTGGCCTCTGTGTTTGCAGCGGCGCTCCGCCTCGAGGGGGCCACTACTGCTGCCCTTTGTGACTCCCCCATGGGTCCATATTAGCACACAATAGGAAGTAGACTGCCACGCAGTGGACACGTGCCAGGAGACTTGAAATCGACTGCTGGGCCCCTGGGTGCTAGTGTGCGTTCAGCTGGGACTCTCTGCGGCGGGACGGCGGAAGAGAGATGGGGGGGATCCACTTGACCTGCTGAGTGGGCGGACAGTTGCGGGACCCCGCTGCGTGGCGATCCAGTTGCGCGCTCTGTACTGGGTGACCTGCCTTAAGGGACTCTTTCCACAACCACCCCGCTCTGGTGCCCTGCTTTAGAGGGGCTAGCTCTGTGTCTTCGTTGGCCGGGCCAGGGCCCCACCATGCCCAATTCGAAGGGCGCGAAACCATCCCAACAGAGCAGACTGGACCGTTACACCTGCCCGAGTGTGGACCTACATGAGCGGAAGGGAGCAGGCGACAAACAACAAAGTGGCGCGGAGCAGGACCCTTCTGAACCCACCATGAAGGATCTACTGGCAGCAATTACTGGGGTTCGAACGTCCATTGATGCCTTGTCCTCTGAAGTGTCGTTAATCAGGGCGGACCTCGCCAAATATAGGGAAAAGGTAAAGCAACTCGAGACCACCACTGCAGGTCTAGTAGCAGACACCTCGCAAGTACAAACTGATGTTAAGGAACTCCAAGCGTTCCGCAAATTCACAGAGGATAAACTCGATGACTATGAGGGGAGATTAAGGCGTAACAACATACGAGTGCTGGGGGTGCCAGAGAAATTGGAGGGCCCTGCTGTAGACCTGTTCATTGAGGACCTTATCGTAACGAAACTACAACCAAAGGGTCTCTCCAAGCTGTTTGTGGTCGAAAGGGCACACAGAGTGCTCGGGGGTCGCCCGCGGTCGGGAGCTCCACCCCACCCGATACTGGCCCGATTATTGAACTATCGTGACAGAGATACAATTCTCCAAGCCGCCAGAGTCGCCCCCCCACTCCGCCTGGATAATGCGGTTGTTACTTTCTTTCCCGATTTTACTCGCACAGTGCAGATGCGTCGGCGCTTATTCCTGGATGTTAAGCGAAGACTGCGGGCCAGAGATCTGAAATACGCCATGCTCTTCCCCGCGCGTCTGCGTGTCGAGGCAGATGGGCAAACCTATTTTTTCGATCTTCCAGAGGCCGGATCTGACTCGTTGGACAGCCGGAGAGACCCTACGGAGAGCGGCCCCAACGAAAGCTGAACTGGACGGGGTGCCTGCGTCGGAGATCCTTGAATGACTTCGAAGCCACCGTCTCCTGTCATGGGCTAGAACCTGACCATGACTCCGTGATACTCACAGGTGCTGAACTATACACTTTGTTCTGGCATAAAACTCTGTTCCTTATTTTGACTTTCCTTATGCAATGCACCGATACCTTGCTATGATAGGGGGGAGGGTCGGCGGGGCTCCACAGCCCCCCTCTACATTCTTCTTGTTAGCTTTTTTCTTTTTTTGGGCGACAGGCACTCTGCATTTTTTAAGATGGGTAGTTTCGAGCCCAGAGCGCAGGGAATCAGGGCGGGGGGTTGTTGGGTGGGATTGTTTTTTCTTGTTATTTGTTGTTTGCATTTACTCGACGGCATAGTCCTTATCTGTGAAACACAGTGTCACACTTCCTTTACACGCAAATGGGTACGCAACGGAACAAAGAAGTCAAAATCTTAAGTTGGAATGTTAACGGGTTAGGGGACAAAATTAAGAGAAGCGTGGTGTTGCAACACATTAAAGACTGTCACCTGACATCGTCCTGCTTCAGGAAACGCATCTAATCGGCAATACGTGTAAAGCGATGTACAGGTGGGGATACTCCATGGTGGCACACGCTGGCTTTACATCTAACTCAAGAGGGGTGGGCATTATGCAAAAAAAAAACATTTCCATTATCTTACATCCACACATATGGATGACCGTGGGAGATATGTTGGGGTCACGGGCATGTGGGAAGGCCAATGCATCACTTTCCTGTCTGTTTATGCGCCCCCTGGACTACAGCCGGCCACATTCACTGACCTCAGTGCTCTGCTGCTAACGCTGCCTGATGGGCACCTCGTCCTCGGCGGCGACTTCAACGCTGTCGTATCGGGCAAGATAGATAGACACCCGCCTCGTGCACTACCCCCCACTGCACACTCTTTTTCTAGCTTTCTGGAGGGAATGGGCTTTGTAGACGTATGGAGATCTTATAACCCAGACAAAATACAACACATCTTTCACTCTGGTGCGCATAACAGTCTCTCCCGTCTGGATTACATAATTGTCCCCGCTTCCCAGGTCGCTAACGTCCACAAGATCCGGCACCTTGTCAGAGGCATATCTGATCACTCTCCCCTATGGGTTCACATAGTATTAGACCACATACGCATAGGACGCATTGCCCCTATAAACCCCTGGCAACTTAAAAACCCCAAAATACGTAAAAGTTTGATCAAGTCTATTGACGACTACTTTGTGGAGAATGAACATACTGTTGAATCCCCACAAACGCTTTGGGAAGCCTTTAAAACTGTAGTCCGGGGCCAGGCCTTATCCCTCGTAGCGGAAGCCAAGAAAGAACGGTTAAAGGACATCTCAGACGCTGAGCAGGAGATCTATCTACTAGAACAAGACGCTAACGCTGGTGCCGAGCCTGAAGCGCTTCATGCACTCCGGCTGCGCCAAGACGAGTATAGGGCTCTGGACACTGACTGGGCCAAATTAATGGGGCAAGAAAGACTGGGCCGGATCTACGACTGGGGAGACAAAGCAGGGAAACTGATTGCTTGGCTTGATAAAAAGGAGCATGCTAGTCGGCTTATCCCAGAGCTCAGAGGAACTGACGGCAACCCCATAATAGATCCCCAAGATATAGCTAACCGATTTGCAGCCCATTTTCACACAGTATATAGCTCGGTGGCCTCATATACAAATGCAGATTCCTTAGATCTTCTAAAAGATATCTCTCTCCCTACTCTCCCAGATACTGACCGCCTATTTTTTGATAGTGCCCTCTCCACTGAAGAAATTGGTTTAGCGATACGTGCGCTACGCCCGGGTAAAGCCCTCGGCCCAAACGGTATTCCAATTGAGCTGTACAAGCTTCGCCCTGACAAACTAGGCCACTATTTGAAATCCATGTATACCAACAGTCTGGAAAAGGGAATACTGCCCCTAGACCAAAGAATGGCGACCATTGTCACGATATACAAAGACGGGAAACCCAAAACTGACTGTGCCTCTTATAGGCCCATTTCATTGCTGAACGCTGAGCCTAAAATCCTAGCTAAAGTACTCGCCAACAGATTAGTTAAAGTCATAGGAGACCTAGTGCATCCTGATCAATCAGGATTCATGCCTTGGAGGAACACTGCCCTAAACCTGCCCAGTGCTGGTAGTACTGGGTAGGTCACCGACCATTCGCGAAGATGCAGTTGTGGTGTCCCTAGATGCTACGATGGCATTCGACACCCTTGAATGACCATATCTCTTCGCAGTACTAACAAAATTAGGATTTGGCCCGATATTCATCAGATGGGTCAAGTTGCTTTACAGCGCACATATGGCGCAAGTGGTTGTGAACAACAAAAAGTCCGAAACCTTCACACTCAGTCGCGGCACCCGCCAGGGCTGACCCCTCTCTCCTTTACTGTTTGCCCTAGCCCTCGAGCCTCTTGCAGCATGGATCCATAAAGATGCAGTAATCCGAGGGATGCGGTGGTCGGCAGACTGGAAGGACCGTATTTCCCTGTATGCGGATGACATCCTCCTTTATGTCACCTCCCCCAAGAGATCCTTGATTGTGGTATTTGACATCTTAGACGTTTTTGGGAGATATTCTGGATTTCGAGTTAATTGGCAAAAATAACTCGTATATGTTCTCCGTGGAAACTCTCCCCAACTGCCCCGAGACTGCCCCATTTCAATAGTTACTGAAGGCTTTAAATATCTAGGCATATTCATCTCTCTTGACCCAGCGATCAGATATGCCCGCAACCTGGTCCCTCCCCTGCAGAGGCATTACAAAACTCGGCTGACCCTGTCCCAAACTCCTATTTTAAGGAAATCGAAGGACTCCAGAGGGACCTTCTTTGGAGTGGGAGACCGCGCATTGCTTTACCAAAACTCACACTCAGCTGGTATGACGGTGGAATCGGGCTACCAGACATAAGGAAATACTACTGGGCTGCACACCTCACAGCAATAAACCCGGCACCTACGGTCGCCCTGAAGCTCCGGGGTTCCGTATGGACCGTTGGATCCTTCCTAGCGGGGCCTACACCCGAGCACTGTATTCCAAACCTGACAGATACCCACTGACTGGGCCTACCAAGCACACAGTTAAGATCTGGCATGCCGCAACCCAATCCTTGGGCTGGAACAACAGATTAACAACAGATTAACACTTGCCACCCCACTGTGGGATTCTCAAAAACTAGGGGACTTGGGTAACTCCAAAGGCTTCGACAAATGGGACCTGATTGGAATCTCCACTATTGGAGACCTATGGGAGGCAGGGGGGGGTAAAACCTTTTAGCACTCTCCAAAATCAATACGCGCTGGCGGACTCTGAGTTTTTCAGATATCTTCAGGTCCGCCACGCATTACAATCCGCACTGCCTTGTGATGCCTCCCCACCGGATAGCTCCCCATTAGAGGACAGACTGCTAGATGGACATCTGCCCGAAAGGGCTATATCCTTAACTTACAGAAAACAACATGAGCGATCCCCTAACTCTACTGCGGGAGAAATGGACGGGAGATGGCATCGAACTAGATGACGAAAGTTGGCAGACGGCGATCTCATCCCCTAAAACAGTTGCAATATCAGCGCGGCTCCGGCTTGTGCAGCTGAAAATCCTACATAGAATATATGTAACAGGTCCCCAACTGGTGCATATGGGGGGTCAGACGGATGGGTCCTGTAGACGGGGATGCACTCAACCAGGCACTTTCATGCACACTATATGGCACTGCAGGCCAATCCAGGAATTCTGGCGTAAGACACATGCAATCATGAGCGAAATACAGGAGTCTGAGCTCCAGCCGGAAGCACCCAGATGCCTCCTAAATATCTGGGAACCGACAGACCTCACCACCTATGGCACACAGTGGGTCACACTCGGCTGTATGATAGCCAAAAGGAACATTGCGCAGCTCTGGGGGGCCTCACATGCACCCACAATTACGAACTGGAAAAAAGACCTTGACTGGTGTATGCAAAGAGAGAAGTTTGTGTATACGGCCCGTGGCTGTCCCCGTAAATGGTCCAAGATATGGTCCCCTTGGAATTTATATTGTGGAAACATTTGTACCCCTCCTCGCATACACGATGATGATGTCTCCCCTTCCCCGTGATTTCCACTGCATAAGCTTACTGTATTATTATGTATATTGATTTTTGCGGTACCCTCCATATTGACTTTGTGATACTATGCCTTGTTGTCAAGTCTGTTTAATAAAAAGATTTATAAAAAAAAAATAAGATTTATAGGCAACCTGACCATGTCAGGGACTGTATCAGGACAGAAGTCAAGAAAATGTTGGATTTGGGTGTGATTGAACCCTCAGATAGCCCTTGTGCTAGTCAGTCCAGTGGTCCGTGTGCCAAAACCTCACACCAGTGGTGGGAAAAGAGAGATGAGGTTTTGTGTGGACTACAGGGGTTTCAATGCAGTCACTAGGACTGATGCCCATCCAATACCAAGGGCAGATGAGCTTATACATAATTTGGCCTCAGCCAAGTCCCTAGCACATTTGACTTGACAGCTGGCTACTGGCAGATCAGACTAGCTGATGATGCAAAGCCAAAGACAGCTTTTTCTACCCCTAGTGGGCACTATCAATTTGTGGCAATGCCCTTTGGTTTGAAGAATGCACCTGCCACTTTCCAAAGGTTGGTGAATACAGTTAAGCCTTTAGTGCAGCAAATCTAGATGATATTGCTGTCTTTAGCTCCACCTGGGAGAATCACCTGGTCCACCTAAGGAATGTTTTGGAGGCCCTACAAAAAGCAGGCATAACTATCAAGGCTACTAAGTGCCAGATAGGGCAGAGTCAGGTTGTGTACCTGGGTCACCTTGTAGGTGGAGGCCAGGTTCAACCATTGCAGAGCAAGATCCAGACCATAATGGAATGGACTGCTCCCAACTACCTAGACTCGGGTGAGAGCCTTCTTAGGCCTGACTGGGTACTATAGGAGATTTGTCAAAGGGTATGGATCAATAGTGACACCCTTGAATGACTTAACTTCTAAGAAAATGCCCAAAAAGGTTCAGTGGACAGCTAGCTGTCAAAAGGCATTTGATGACCTGAAGCAGGCCATGTGTACTGCTCCCATTCTGCAGAGTCCTGACCTCTCCAAAAAGTTCAATATTCAACCTGATGCATCTGAATTGGGGGTTGGGGCTGTACTGTCACAATTGAATGAAGAAGGTCAGGATCAGCCAGTAGCTTTCATAAAAAGAAGGCTGACCTCTAGAGAGAAACGTTCGTCAGACATTGAGAGGGAGGCCTTTGCTGTGGTTTGGGCTCTGAAGAAGTTGAGGCCATACTTGTTTGGTACTCACTTCCTTGTTCAGACAGGCCATAAGCACCTCTTATGGCTAAAACAAATGAAGGGTGAAAACCCCAAACTGCTTAGGTGGTCCATTTCCCTACAGGGGATGGACTTTACAGTGGAAGATAGACCTGGGGGTAACCGTGCCAATGCAGATAGACTCTTTAGGTATTTCCACTTAGAACATGAATACTCAATTGGTCAAGGTTAGTTTAATATCCCTGCGTTTGGGGGGGGGGGTTGTGTAGGAGAGTAGGATCTGCTTCACATGGGTACCCCCACATTTTGCTGGTGTTTCACTGTTTTTCGAAATTAGTCTGGCTGTGGCCCTGCTAATCAGGACCACAGCCTAGCTGCTTCCTCTCTAAAATGGTTTCCATGTACATTAGGTACATATCTAATTGGATTCTGGAGTGCCTTATAAGCCCCTAGTATATGGTATACTATGTACCTAGGGCATAGGTACCTCAGAGGCCTACCAGGGACTGCAGCATGTATTATGCCACCCCTGGGAAGCACTCCAAAATGACACCACAGGTCTGCTACTGCAGCCTGAGTAAGGGTGTGCTTGCACCCCTTACTGTGGTATAGGCTACCTATATCACTACCTTATACAGACACATATAAACCTATAAGCCACTCCTATGGCAGGCTTTGACAATCCTGAAGGCAGAGTGCTTGGTTTTATGTAAGAGGGTGCCCAAGCATGAGATGAGCCCTCTGCAGCTTTCGGAAATACTTCCTTATGGCTGTTCTGGGATACAGCCATACCATATACTCTTAAGTGCATTATAACCTCACGGTAAATGCTAACTTTGGGATGGCTGCATCAAAACATGTTGGGGCCGATTCACAGAACTAACTTAAGACAAAATCCTAAACTTACTACTTTTGGTGTTCACAGAAGTTAGGATTTTGTCTTAAGTTTGTCTTAAGATAAACTTAAGACAAACTTAAGACAGACTTAAGACAGACTTAAGACAGACTTTAGACAGACTGTCTTAAGTCTGTCTTAAGTTTGTCTTAAGACAAACTTAAGACAAAATCCTAACTTCTGTGAATACCAAAAGTAGTAAGTTTAGGATTTTGTCTTAAGTTAGTTCTGTGAATCGGGCCCGTTGTGTTTGGTGTCAAATGCTTTGGAATACTACCCCCCTGCCAGTCCTGGCGACAGGGGTAGCATTTCACCCTTCTAGAGGGAGAGACATGTTCACACTGGCTAAAACCGGTAGGACTTTCCTGAGCCCTGGCATCACAAAATGGATGCCTCTGCCACAGACATGGGTCTGGCCACCTGCTGCTGACCGAAACTCCGGCAGGGGAGGCCTCGGCAATAGGTTTCCTGTCGAGGGGAGGTGTCCACACCTCCCCAGACAGGTTGATGTGTATTGGGGCTGGGCGGGAGCACTCTCTGGTGCATTGAAGTCCTGCACAGGGGGCACACTTGGTGTCCCTGTGCATACTCCAGTTCAAACCGGTTGCAGGCGCTACCTGCCCCTGCTCTGGCGCGAAACTGGACAAAGGAAATGGGTGTAACCACCCCTCTTTTCTGGCCCACCCATAGGTGGGGCATTAGAGTTAGTCCATCCCCTAAACGTAGTATAAGTATAGGAATCCAGTCCCTAGGACTTTAGATTACCCTGGACGAAACTCTGCAATGTACATCCTGGACCTTCGACGTTCTATCCTGACTAGAAGACTGACGAAATCTCCCTTGGGGTCAAGGAGTGACTCCCCTGCAACTGACCGGTCTGCAATTCTGAAGCTCCTGCCAGACGCCGAAGTCTCTGCATCCCCAGATGTGGATTTCCATACTTCCCCGAAGCTACCCTGAGTCCACAGCAAAGCTGAGGTCCGTGGCTATTGTGGGTGACATGGAACCTTGACCCCTGGACACCGTGAACTTTTGCAGCAACACTATCTTCCTGGTACTCCTCGAAGTTGTGCTTTGGGCTCCGAGTAGCCCCAGCCTTGAGCACCTCTTGCACTGAAGATTGTTGGCCTCCACTCCACAAGTGACCCATGGGCCAGCTCCAAGAGCGACCGCTCGAGGCTCCTTCACGATCACTAGCCCGTTGGCTAGCAGGTCCCCACGAAGGCGACTCCTTTTCTGATTGGGCTTACCTGGTTGCTCCAGACATGCCCCGACTTACCCTTGCTGGGTGAGTCCCTCAGACCTTGCTGGTCTGCACCGCAGTCCTTTCTCTGAATTCCAGTGACTTGCCGTTGCGAAGGCTTGTTGGGTCCTTTCTGGTCGCCGACAATGCAGCACTTGGCAGACTTCGTGGGACAGCTCAAATCCGGCTTGTGGACTTCATCGACGGCTCCTGGACCTCGTGGCTGAAGAGTCAAGACACCCATCAACTCATCTGAAGCACCCGACATCTGTGGGCATTGGTCCATCCTGCCCTCGGTCACTGGCTATTGACCCAGACTCTGTCCCCTCTGCTTTTAGGTTCCTTACATATTAGATCCAGGCTTGGATCTCTTCAGACACTTCTCCTCTTCACAGCAGCAGCAGTTCTTAGGCTTCCATTGAAATCGACGACGCGACCCGACACCAAACGACACCCGGCTTCCCTGGGTGAGGTAACTCGAGTACTCCAGTGCACTCTTTGTTACAGAACGCGAAGGTACTGCCTTGTCAGTACTCACGCAGGAACAAGCAGGATCACACAAGCCATGTGCTTATTTTTCTAGTACATTAGATCCCGTAGCTCAGGCTCTTCCTGCGTGCCTGAAATCAGTCGCAGCAACAGCTTTAGCAATCAGACAAAGCGATGCCATAGTATTAGGACATCAATTGACAGTACAAGTACCACACGCAGTAGAGGTTCTCTTGAACCGGACCCAAACACAACACTTGACTATAGCAAGACTGACGGGTTATGAATTAACATTGTTCCAGCCACACATAGAAATCAGACGTTGTAGTACATTAAATCCTGCCACACTTTTGCCATTAAATGGAACAGACCCATTGGCACATGATTGTATTGAAGTCATTACTATGTGGTAAATAATTTAATTACCGGAACTTAATTTGATGCGGAAAATTAATAATAATAGCTCAGAAAAATAAGAGGCAGAATCCGTGGTATTAGAGGTTCGGAACGGGCTTTATTCCAAAATCAATTCGAATTGATGGACTCCATATTCCATCACCACGAAGGTTCAGGAAGTGAAGGACCATACTTTATTGACAGGTAATCATTTTTATACAGTAGGCATTACAGTGAAACAGATGCAGGAGGCGTAACAGTTGATAACAAAGATAAAACATACATGCGTAACTAAAGTGGGTGTAACTAGGCGTAACTAAAGAACGTCATTAGGTATGATGTCACAACAGGGTGGTTCCATGAAAGAATTTCGCAATGTCAGCAGAAATACTCGGCAGAGATGCGCGCGCAGCAACATGACGTGTGATTGACGTGCAACTAGGGGGTGAAGGGGACTTGACATTTAGCTCTACATGTGGAGACAGAAGTCTGGGGGGTCAAGTCAACCTAATCCCAAATCATATCTAACATCCTATGTTTAAAGAACTATGTTATCCAAAAAGAAAGGTCTTTCGAACAAAATTTATTCTATACTGACTGTGAGTGCGTGTACAAGCGTCTAAGTGTCTACACTAGATGCGAGGGCAGAAATCTTCCATAGTAACAGGGCTATGAATTACTTGCATAAAGACAGAGAAGCCGGGCCCTTTGCTCGGTAGCTGGAAGAATGTTTACTTAAACTACTAGACAGGAATGCATTGGATAGGGAGCGGAGCAGATAATCTCGAAGGTGAAATACAGTTTTTGGCAGGCAACAGGCTGGAGTCAGGCACCGTTAGCCGCACAGGGAATAGGACAAAGTTCATGGATACAGATGCGAGCTCAGACTGGAGCTTTCAGAGGCAGAAGGCAGGAAAAGGCTTAATGGCAGAATCAGGGCCTACTCGCCTGGACTGAAAAATGGGATAAATGAACCATATAAAGCCGGTGGCCTTTCATACTTAAGAATGGAATATCCGACCCATTCATGGCGGATCTGAAAGAGGACATGTTAGCGGTGGACGCACATGTGTTTGCGTCTTCATAACTGGAACTGGAGGGAACATACATGTACTTGTGATTTATACATGAAACCGTTGGGGTCCAAGATAGGGGACATAACTGATCATAAAAATCCATATTTCCACATTCCCTCCTTGTCCCCTACTTGCCCTTAAGAGATATCAATCTTCATCAATCCGTTGATCTGTTCATATAGCATCATTTGTTCTTCTTTTTTCTTCTGGGATGAATGAAATCTTGATGGTGGAATACACGATGTGGCACACAGACCACAAATCGCTGGTCCACATTGTAGGCATAAGCAGCAACTGAATAGTATGAGAAAGCCAATACCTAGGAAGGATAGGACCCTCCATCCAAAGGTTGACAATACACTCCAAAACCAACCGGACCAAGTCCAGGTGCCTGGATTCTGGTGTATCTGGCTTACAATCTTATGAAGGCGAGTTATGGCTTTATATACAGATGGCGAATTTTCTGGTATGAAAATGCAACAGCTTGATCCGATGACCCTACAAGCTCCGCCCCTATCGGCCAGGATGACGTCAAGGACAAGACGATTTTGAAGCACAACAATCCGCATAGCAGACTGCTCTTCTGTTAAATTGCCTAAGGCGGAAATAGTTTCGTTCACTACTGCTTCAAGGGTTCTGGTTAATCTACGTATCAGCTTGCTATTGGTAACTGTACCTATATAGGGAAAGAGACCTTTATTGAAATCTGTGTATTTTTCCCATGCTGTCTCAGTGTAATCGACTATTGGGAGATCTCTCCGTTCTCTATTGTGTACTAAATGAGTATTTCTATGATAATCTGGAGGAGCTAGGAAAACAGGTGGCAAAAGGAATCCGATGTAGCAGGTACCATCCCAATCTAGAGGCAAACGTATATATGCAGTCTGACCACATACGAAGTAGGAATGGCGAGAAGCTCTAAATGTAGACTTGCCTTGATCACTGAATTCTATTGCAGTGGTGCATCTACTATGGCCCATATGTATGGAACCATTCTTTCTTACACATAATTCACCTTTAACTGGAAATACTGACATGGCGGGCAAAATTGGTGCAGCTTCGGATTCAACATTCAGGATCATGAGATTAAGCGTGAAATTCCCTAATCCATATACTTCATTTTCTAGATCAGTTCCTGTTCTTTTGGGAAGTCCCTTCTTGTCAGGGTAGCAGACTTTGAGTAAAACTAAGTTCAGGTTTCCCCATACCCAGTTGTCTTGATAAACTGCAGAATTCGAATCTAGGGAATTTAATTAAACTAAACCATGCTCCACAGGAGCCATTGTGTGTGAACGGATATGGAAAGAGAGGCAGAATTCCCTTATAATTCTGATAGGGAGGGAGTCGGCCACATATCCAACAATTTGTAGCATTGCTAGCCTGATGGGAATGATGTAACATACTAATGAAAGTGTTATTGCGCAGCGCAAATCTATAGGACAACTCATGCGGGGGTAATTCACTAAAAGAATGTTCAGCAGTAACATTGAAAACATGTTTAGAAATAGGATAATATATGTGCAACAATATACTTGCAGCGATTATTAAAAGACTTAAGAAAAACAAAATTAATAACGTCACTGTGCAATGACTACGCAGTGATTTACAGTACGCATGTTGTTTCAACTGCATCCTTCGGTTTCTTTCTCTATTCAGGTCTAAGGGATACATGTCAGAGACAAATTCGACCGATTCACCTTGGAGAGGACTTAAACAATCAAATTGTCTGACTTGTTAGACCTTAGTTTTAGTTTATATTGTTCCTGATTACTCAGTTCAACCAAAGGAAGCTTTGAGTCAATCGGTGAAGACACGCGAGGTGTATCGTTTACATCTGATTATAATCCATGAAATTTCTTGATATGACTTGAATGTATCCAGCCTTTGCGACCTTCGATCTTCACGGCTGTCCTCGTGGTGAGCAGTACTAGTTGAGGCGATTTCCACCTAGGGTCCAGCTGAGACTTCCGGTCAAAATTTCTCACTAACACCAAGTCCCCGGGAACTACGTCATGGGGTTTCACCTCGGTGTTGTCGGGAAAGGCTGCAGCTACCTGTGAACGACAAGATTGTAGTGCAGACATCAAGGAAGCCAGGTAATCTGTCAGCATATTACAGTCAACATCAGTTATTTTGCGTGGTATAAGCGTCCCCCACATATTTGGTGGTCTGCCAAAGACCACCTCATAAGGGGATAGCCCTGTTCGAGAGTGCGCTACCATTCTCATGTAAAAGAGTGCAACTGGTAAGGCTACTACCCAGTCGACACCTTTCTCTCTACATATTTTGGACAATCTAATTTTCAGAGTTTGATTATGTCGTTCCACGAGACCTGCTGCCTCGGGGTGTCGGACACAGTGAAATTTCCACTGATAGCCTAACAAAAGTGAAACGTGTTTCATTAGTTCGGATGAGAACGGCTGGCCGTTATCTGAGTAGACAACACGTGGTAAACCGTACCGTGGGAAGAATTCTCGAACCAACTGTTTGGCAGTAGTCGGGGCAGTGTAATCTGAAACCGGGTATGCCTCTGTCCAACGGGAAAGAGCACAGACAACTACGAGAACATATTTGAATCCTCGACATCGTTCCATCTGGATATAATCCATCTGGAGGACTTCAAAAGGGTGATCAGGAGGCTGAAATCCACCCTGTTCTACGGGAATGCTTTTACCTGGGTTAAACTGACAACAAATCATACAGGTACGAACTTTTTGTTTGGCTGCTGCTCGTAAATGTTTGTTGAACCAAATGTGTTGAATGCTGTCTAGCATAGCTTTTTCTCCTAGGTGCGCTGGACTATGTATTGTATTAATGATAACTTGGACCATTGAATCAGGAAGGAACCACACAGATTTTTCCTTCGTCATCCATCCTTGATCCGTTTGGATCCCTCCTAATTCAGTCCATTTCTTTATTTCATCTGGTGTAGCATGTGTCTGTATGTCAATTACGTCAAGAGCGGGATCCTTAACCGTCATGCAATATGTTGGTGTCGGAACTATTGTCTTTGTCATGTCAGATGTTTGAGTTTGAGCAGTCTGTTTAGCTGTTCTGTCAGCTAGATCATTGCCTTGGGAAATGATATCAGTAACTTTCGTATGAGCTTTACATTTCATAATTGATATTGCAGTGGGTAGATGTATTGCATCTAATAAGGCATGAATGAGGGGTCCGTGCTGAATGTGGGCACCGTGAGAAGTTAAATAACCTCTCTCTCGCCACAGCACGCCGAAGTGATGTACAACTCCGAAGGCATAACGTGAATCAGTGTATATGTTGACTTTTTTATTTGTGGCTTGAATACAGGCTTGTGTCAGAGCGATAAGCTCTGCTGCTTGAGCTGACAAGGTATTTATGCAATTTGTTTCAATGATTTCAGTGTCTGTTGTGACTGCATACGCGGCCACTAGCTCTCCTGTACTTGTTCTCATACATGAACCATCTACATACAACGTCAGGTCTGGATCTGACAATGGGACATCTGTCAAGTCTTGTCTAGGTTTCGTCGTGATAGTGATAACTTCAATACAATCATGTGCTAGTGGGTCTGTTCCGTTTACTGGTAACAGTGTGGCAGGATTCAATGTACTACAACGTCTGATTTCTATGTGTGGCTGAAACAATGTTAACTCGTAACCGGTGAGTCTTGCTATAGTCAAGTGTTGTGTTTGTGTGCGGTTCAAGAGAACCTCTACTGCATGTGGTACTTGTACTGTCAATTGGTGTCCTAGTACTATGGCATCGCTTTGTCTGATTGCTAAAGCTGTCGCTGCCACTGATTTCAGGCACGCAGGCAGAGCCTGAGCTACGGGATCTAATGTACTAGAAAAATAAGCACATGGTTTGTGTGATCCTGCTTGTTCCTGTGTGAGTACTGACAAGGCAGTACCTTCGCGTTCTGTAACAAAGAGTGTAAACTGTTTATTGTAACATGGTGTTGCTAAAACAGGTGCTTGACATAAAGCTTTCTTTAGGCTTTCAAAAGCTTGTGTATGTTCCTGAGTCCAAGGGAGGACAGTCGATGTGGCTGCCTCCTGCGTTGTCAACTGAATGAGTGGTTTTGCTAGAAATGCATACTGAGGGATCCACTGCCTACAATATGAAGTGAGGCCTATGAAGGCCCGCACCTCCTTCTGTGTCTTGGGTATTGACATGTTAGCAATTAACTGGATGCGATCTGGTGTAAGCTGCCTTCCCTCCTTGGACAGCGAGTGCCCAAGGTAAACAACTCGCTGGACACAGAATTGCAGCTTAGAAGGGGACACCTTGTGCCCCTTTTCGGCCAAAAATTGTAAAACCGTCAGTGAGGCTTTTTCACATTCAGGTTCGCTTCTAGCGGTGATCAGCAGATCATCGACATATTGAAGCAGGGCAGTGTTGACTGGCATGTGGATACTGTCAAGTTCTCGTTTCAGTGCTTGGCTATAGATGCTGGGGCTTTCTGTGAATCCTTGAGGTGCGCGTGTGAATTGAAAGCTTCGTCCATTTAAACTAAATCCGAACAAGTATTGGCTTTCCGGATCTATTGGGACGCTGAAAAAGGCATTCTTGAGGTCAATTACAGTAAAGAATGTTGCTTCGGAATCAATGGCTGTCAGTAATGAAGAAATGTCTGGGACTACGGGGTATTGTGGTACAATGCATTTATTTAATTCGCGCAGATCAATAACCAATCGATATACTGGCAGGGCTGTTGGATCAGTTCGTTTAAGAATCGGAATTATCGGTGAATTACATACATTGGAGTCGGTTTCCACAACCACTCCTTGGGTAATAAGCTCGTCAATGATTTGCAGTAAAGCCACTACAGCATCTGGGGGTAACTTGTATTGTCGCATTCGTGGTAGTACCACTCCTGCCTTTAGTGTGACTCGATATGGTGTAATGTTCATGCAACCAACATCTGTAGGGCCTTGTGCCCATAAATGTGTGGGTAAAGTCTGCAGTCGGTCATCCATGTCTCGGGACACATAGTGCCCTTTGAAATCACGTAAAAACAATCTTACTCCTTCCGGAGAACAACATATTATAGCTCCTAGAGCTTTCAACGTTTTTATACCTAACAGATTTTCTGGACATGATTTAGTAAGCAATAAATCTGTAGTTCGTGTCAAGGGACCAATCGTAAGTGGAAGAGGCTGTGATACTTCGTTAATGATAGGTTTTCCTGAAAAGCCAAGGGAAATATTCTGTGAGCCTGAGAGGGGTGCCCCTGGAACTTCACTACGTTTTATTGTTGTTCGGCTTGCCCCTGTATCAAGTAAAAATTTTCTATCTTGGCCTAATAGTTCACTGTGTACATAAGGTCCTTCTTGATCTACAGGGACCTCGATAAGGGGTAAGCCAACTTGCCTCTCTAGGCTGTTTCATGAGTATCGTTGATAATCAGGATAGTCATACTGTGCGGTCTGATACATCTGTTGTGTCGTTGTTTGTGTGGCAGCAATAGGCTGCGGTGGTGGAGCAGGCATAGACTGTTGTGGAGCTGGCATGGACTGTGCATGCTGCGGGGCTCCTTGTTGGTTCTGATCCTGTCTAAGTGGTCGTGGTCTTTCTTTTGTGTTACCTATGGCGATATTATGTTTTAAAACTGGACAATCGTGTACATAATGACCTGGCTGTTTACAATAATTGCACGTCCCTTTTACAGGACCTGCTGAAACACTGGACTGTGTCATACCCTTTTTATTACCGTCAGCTGGAACTGTCTGGGAAACTAGCATTTTCATTTTCGTGTCTTTCATACGTCTTTGTTCATGTTCTTGTTCCTCTCTAATTCTATTATGATGGTACTGTAGCATTTGTAACATTTGTGACGGAGTGTTACCTTGCCAGGTACTCTAGAATTTCAATACTCTATTCTTAACTTGGGGCAAGGAATTTTCAACTAATTTTGTCACAAACAGATGTGGATACAGATGTAGAAACAGATGTGCTTGCCGGAACTTGTGTCGGAGTTTGCTGTTGCGGAGGTACAGACGGAGGAGGGTCTTGGCGTTGAACCCCCTCGGCAGGCGGTCTATGTGGCGCAGTATTAGCATACTCGGGAGCTGCGTCGTCTAAATAAGAGGAAAGAAAAACATCTTCTGCGGTTCTGGGATGCCCTTTGGGATGTACTTTTATCGGAAACAATGGGGTTGGCAAGTCTTTTGGTATCTCCGGAGTAGCCTTAGGTAACCCTTCGGCCAGAAGAGGATACATACCATTCATAAGGGCATTTCTTTGTCTGTCTATTTGTTCTGATTTTACTCGAGTACCTTCTTCAATTAATAGATTTTCTCGAACTTTATTTGAATTCTCCTTACTTTTCTCTTCCTGTCTGAGCGCTTTTTCTGTACGTCTATATGATTCTTTACGCCATAATTCAATGGCATCTTTCTGTGACTGTCTAGCTTTCTTTTTCCATAATTCTTCCTCTACTTTCATGATGCAATCTGCATCCCAGGTCCCAGCTGCGGGCCACCTCTGACTTTCTGGTAATTCCTTGGTGTAGTCTACCCATAAATCAAGAAATAATATGGCGTCCAGGCCATGTTTATGATACATGAAGTACCCTGGAGTGTCCCTAGGAGGAATGGGAACAGCTTCTTCGAGTACCCCTTTTCTAGTTTTGATCTGTCTTAATTTCGAAAAGAGCCGCATATTGAGAACTGATCTGATACCTAATTTTGAACACGTTTAATACAACAAAACACAATAATGAACAGTCATTCACACCACAATATGCAGAACGTATTTAAAACATTTAACATTTAACATTTAATGAACAACAATGATGGCCATTTAGGGAACTAGTCACTAAGCATAATACTCGGTACTAACTAGATAATTCTGAATTATATACTAGACATACTTGATATACTGCTAAACAGTACAGATACACTGCTGAAACAGTGCAGACCGGATTTGTGTACCCAAACCCGTCTTGACCGGCACAAACTATGTGCACGTCAGAACGCCTCCCCGACAATGGTACTCACCGGGTAGCTCGGAACGGAAGGCCTCGGGACTGAACTGAACTGGACTTGAACCGGACTGGACTCGACTCGAAACTTCGGAACCTCGGAAACTGGTGGGCCTCTGTATACCTCGGATCTTGCTCTCTCAGCTAGGCTCTGGTCGGGATACTTCGCACTTCTCACCGCCTCGTCTGGGTGTTGATCGCAGCCTCAGTTACCCCCGCTCGGCAGGAGGGAGATACAGGAAATCCTGTGGGTACGCGTTGTTGTCCGTCCAGCTGTGGCAGGAGACCGGGCCTGCAACGCACCTCCGGCGCGTGAGATGAGAAAGTGTCCCTGTTCGGGCGCCATATATGTGGTAAATAATTTAATTACCGGAACTTAATTTGATGCGGAAAATTAATAATAATAGCTCAGAAAAATAAGAGGCAGAATCCGTGGTATTAGAGGTTCGGAACGGGCTTTATTCCAAAATCAATTCGAATTGATGGACTCCATATTCCATCACCACGAAGGTTCAGGAAGTGAAGGACCATACTTTATTGACAGGTAATCATTTTTATACAGTAGGCATTACAGTGAAACAGATGCAGGAGGCGTAACAGTTGATAACAAAGATAAAACATACATGCGTAACTAAAGTGGGTGTAACTAGGCGTAACTAAAGAACGTCATTAGGTATGATGTCACAACAGGGTGGTTCCATGAAAGAATTTCGCAATGTCAGCAGAAATACTCGGCAGAGATGCGCGCGCAGCAACATGACGTGTGATTGACGTGCAACTAGGGGGTGAAGGGGACTTGACATTTAGCTCTACATGTGGAGACAGAAGTCTGGGGGGTCAAGTCAACCTAATCCCAAATCATATCTAACATCCTATGTTTAAAGAACTATGTTATCCAAAAAGAAAGGTCTTTCGAACAAAATTTATTCTATACTGACTGTGAGTGCGTGTACAAGCGTCTAAGTGTCTACACTAGATGCGAGGGCAGAAATCTTCCATAGTAACAGGGCTATGAATTACTTGCATAAAGACAGAGAAGCCGGGCCCTTTGCTCGGTAGCTGGAAGAATGTTTACTTAAACTACTAGACAGGAATGCATTGGATAGGGAGCGGAGCAGATAATCTCGAAGGTGAAATACAGTTTTTGGCAGGCAACAGGCTGGAGTCAGGCACCGTTAGCCGCGCAGGGAATAGGACAAAGTTCATGGATACAGATGCGAGCTCAGACTGGAGCTTTCAGAGGCAGAAGGCAGGAAAAGGCTTAATGGCAGAATCAGGGCCTACTCGCCTGGACTGAAAAATGGGATAAATGAACCATATAAAGCCGGTGGCCTTTCATACTTAAGAATGGAATATCCGACCCATTCATGGCGGATCTGAAAGAGGACATGTTGGCGGTGGACGCACATGTGTTTGCGTCTTCATAACTGGAACTGGAGGGAACATACATGTACTTGTGATTTATACATGAAACCGTTGGGGTCCAAGATAGGGGACATAACTGATCATAAAAATCCATATTTCCACAACTATTACGACGAAACCCAGACAAGACTTGACAGATATTCCATTATCAGACCCAGACCTGACATTGTATGTAGATGGTTCATGTATGAGAACAAATACAGGAGAATTAGTGGCCGCTTATGCAGTCACAACAGATACTGAAATTATTGAAACAAATTGTATCGATACCTTGTCAGCTCAAGCAGCAGAGCTCATCGCTCTGACACAAGCCTGTATTCAAGCCAAAAATAAGAAAGTCAACATATACACAGATTCACGTTATGCATTCGGAGTCGTCCATGACTTCGGCGTGCTGTGGCGAGAGAGAGGTTATTTAACTTCTCACGGTGCCCACATCCAGCACGGTCCCCTTATTCAAGCTCTGTTAGATGCAATACATCTGCCTACTGCAATATCGATTATGAAGTGCAAGGCCCATACGAAAGTGACTGACATTATTTCCCAGGGTAACGACCTAGCTGACAGAACAGCTAAACAGACTGCTCAGAATCAGACTCGTCCAACTGACACGACAAAGACAATAGTTCCGACATCAACACACTGCGTGACAGTTAAGGATCCCGCCCTTGATGTAATTGACATACAGACACATGCTACACCAGAAGAAATAAAGAGATGGACTGAATTAGGAGGGATCCAAACGGATCAAGGATGGATGACGAAGGGAAAATCTATATGGTTTCTCCCCGACTCAATGGTTCAGGTCATCATTAACACAATACATAGTCCAGCGCACCTAGGAGAGAAAGCTATGCTAGACAGTATTCAACACATTTGGTTCAATAAACACTTGCGAGCAGCAGCTAAACAGAAAGTACGTACCTGCATGATTTGTTGTCAGTTCAATCCAGGAAAAGGCGTACCTGTAGAACAGGGTGGATTTCAACCCCCCGATCACCCTTTTGAAGTCCTCCAGATGGATTATATCCAGATGGAACGATGTCGAGGATTCAAATATGTCCTCGTAGTTGTATGCGCTCTCTCCCGGTGGACAGAGGCGTATCCCGTCTCAGATTACACTGCCCCGACTACTGCCAAACAGTTAGTTCGAGAATTCTTCCCACGGTATGGTTTGCCCCGTATCGTGTACTCAGACAATGGCCAGCCGTTCTCATCCGAGCTAATGAAACATGTTTCACTTCTGTTAGGCTACCAATGGAAATTCCACTGTGTCCGACATCCCGAGGCAGCAGGTCTCGTGGAACGACATAATCAAACTCTGAAAATTAGACTGTCCAAAGTATGTAGAGAAAAAGGTGTCGACTGGATAGTAGCTTTACCAGTTGCGCTCTTTTACATGAGTATGGTAGCGCACTCTCGAACAGGGCTATCCCCGTATGAGGTGATCTTCGGTAGACCACCAAATATGTGGGGGACGCCTATACCTCGTAAAATAACTGATGTTGATTGTAATATGCTGACAGATTACCTGGCTTCCTTGATGTCTGCACTACAATCTTGTCGTTCACAGGTAGCTGCAGCTTTTCCCGATAACACTGAGGTGAAGCCCCATGACGTGGTTCCGGGAGATATCGTACTAGTAAGGAACTTCGACAGAAGGAACCCGCTGGAGCCTCGCTGGCAGTCGCCTAAACTCGTCTTATTGACCACAAGGACAGCTGTGAAGATTGAGGGACGTAAAGGGTGGTTGCACTCGAGCCATATCAAAAAATTTCATGGACTACCATCCGACTTGAATTATCAGCCCTGCATTCCCTCACAGACTGACTCAAAACTCCCCCTGGTTGACAAAACCGAAAAGGAAAATTATAAACTGAAACTAAGGTCTAGCAAGTCAGACAATTTGATTGTTTAAGTCCTCTCCAAGGTGAATCGGTTGAATTTGTCTCTGACATGTATCCTCTAGACCGAAATAGAGAGAAAAATGGACAGAAACAGCTCAGGATACATGCGTACTGTAAATCACTTCGTAGTCACTGCATAGTGACATTGTTAATTATGTTTTTTTTAAGTCTTCTGATTATTATCTCCAGTATATTATTACACATGTATTACCCTATCTCCAAGCGTGCTTCCAATGCTACTGCCGAACACTCTTTTAGCGAATTACCCCCACATGAGTTGTCCTATAGATTTGCGCTGCGCAACAACACATTCATTAGTATGCTACATCATTCTCATCAGACCAGCAATGCTACAAATTGTTGGATATGTGGCCGACTCCCTCCCTATCAGAAATACAAGGGAGTTCTGCCTCTCTTTCCGTATCCGTTCACACACAATGGCTCCTGTGGAGCATGGTTTAGTTTGATTAATTCCCTAGATTCAAATTCAGTAGTTTATGAAGACAACTGGGTTTGGGGAAACCTGAACCTAGTTTTACTTAAAGTCTGCTACCCTAACAAGGAGGGACTTCCCAAAAGAACAGGAACTGATCTAGAAAATGAAGTATATGGATTAGGTAACTTTACACTTAATCTTATGATCCTGAATATTGAATCCGAAGCTACACCAATCTTGCCCGCTATGTCAGTATTTCCAGTTAGAGGCGAATTATGTGTAAGAAAGAATGGTTCAATACACATGGGCCATAGTAAATGTACCACTGTAATAGAATTCAGTGATAAAGGCAAGTCTACATTTAGAGCTTCTCGTCACTCCTACTTCATTTGTGGTCACACCGCATACATACGCCTACCCTTAGATTGGGATGGTACCTGTTACATTGCATTCCTTCTACCACCTGTTTTCCTAGCCCCGCCTGATTACCATAGGAATACCCATTTAGTACACAACAGACAACAGAGAGATCTCCCGATTGTCGATTACACCGAAACAGCATGGGAGCAATACACAGATTTCAATAAAGGTTTCTTTCCCTACATAGGTACAGTCACTAATAGTAAGTTGATACGTAGATTAACTAGAACCCTTGAAGCAGTAGTGAATGAAACTACTTCCGCCTTAGGCAACTTAACAGAGGAGCAGTCTGCGATGCGGATTGTTGTTCTTCAAAATCGTCTTGTCCTTGACGTCATCCTGGCCGATAGGGGCGGAGCCTGTAGGGTCATCGGATCAAGTTGCTGTGTTTTCATACCAGAAAACGCGCCGTCAGTATATAAAGCCATAACTCGACTTCATAAAATTGTAAGCCAGATACATCAGACTTGGTCCGGTTGGTTCTGGAGCGTGTTGTCAGCCTGGGGATGGAGGACCCTATCCTTCCTAGGTATTGGCTTTCTCATACTATTCAGTTGCTGCTTGTGTCTACAATGTGGGCCAGCGATTTGTGGTCTGTGTGCCACATCGTGTATCCCGCCTTCAAATTTTCATTCAAGATCCCGGAAGAAGAAAGAAGAACAAATGATGCTATATGAACAGATTGATGGATTAATGAAGATGGATATTTCATGAGGGTCCGTAGGGGACAAGGAGGGAATGAGGAAATATGAATTTTTATGGTCAATTGTGTCCCCTATCTTAGACCCCAACGACTCCATGTACATGCTACAAGTACATGTATGTTCCCTCCAGTTCCAGCTATGAAGACGCAAATACATGTGCGTCCAACGCCAACATATCCTCTTTCAGATCCGTCATAAATGGGTCGAATATTCCATTCCTAAGTATGATTGGCCACCGACTTTATATGGTTCACTTTTCTAGTTTTACAGTTCAGGCGAGTAGGCCCTGAATTCTGTCATCGAGCCTTTTCCTGCTTCTGCCTCTGAAAATGCTCCAGCTTGGACCTGCATCCGTGTCCATGAACTTTGTCTTACTCCCTGCACGGCTAGCGGTGCCTGACGCGGCCTGTTGCCTGCCAAAAACTGTATTCAGCCTTCAAAGTTATCTGCTCCGCTCCTCATCCAATACATTCCTGTCTAGTAGTTTAGGTAAACATCCTTCTAGCTACCGAGCAAAGGGCCCGGCCTCGCTGTTTTTATGCAAGTAATTCATAGGCCCATGGAAGATTCTTGCCCCCTCGCATCTCATGTAGACACATAGACGCTTGTACACGCACTAACAGTCAGTATAGAATAGGATCTGTCCGAGAAGACCTTTCCTTCCAGATAATATGGTTCCTTAAACACAAGATATTAGATATGATTTAGGACTAGGTTGTCCTGACACCCCAGACTTCTGTCTCCATATGTAGAGCTAAATGCCAATTCCCCTTCACCCTCTAGTTGCACGTCAATCACACGTCATGCGGCTGCGCGCGCATCTCTGCCAAATATTTCTGCTGACACTGCAGGATTCTCTTATGGATCCACCCACTTGTGACATCATTTTAAATGACGTTCCTAGTATACGCCTGTATTACGCCTATTTTTTCATTACGTATGTGTATTCTTATCTGTATTATCAGCTGTTACGCCTCCTGCATCTGTCCTAATGCAATGCTTTTCATATAAATATTGTTACTTGTCAATAATGTATTGCTGATCCCTTCCTGAACCTTCGTGGTGATGGAATATGATTGCCTGGTTCGAACTATAATTCCTTTGTAAGGAATAAAGCCCTTTTCAGAACCTCTAATACCACGGATTCTGCCTCTTATTTTGACTGAGTTATTCTTACTAGACTTTACCGCATAAAAAAATAGTACAGGTAATTTAAATATTTACCACATATCACTACCTTATACAGACACATATAAACCTATAAGCCACTCCTATGGCAGGCCTTGACAATCCTGAAGGCAGAGTGCTTGGTTTTATGTGAGAGGGTGTCCAAGCATGAGCTGAGCCCCTCTGCAGCTTTTGGGAATACTTCCTTATGGCTGTTCTGTGATACAGCCATACCATATACTCTTAAGTGCATTATAACCTTGCAGTAAATGCTAACTTTGGGATGGCTGCATTAAACAATGTCGTGTTTGCTGTCAAACGCTTTGGAATAATACCCCACCCCCGCCAGTCCTGGCGGCGGGGGAGCATTCCACCCTTCTAGAGGGAGAGACATGTTCACACTGGCTAAACCCGGTAGGACTTTCCTGAGCCCTGGCATCACAAAATGGATGCCTCTGCCACCGAAACGCCGGAAGGGGAGGCCTGGACAATAGGTTTCCTGTCAAGTGGAGATGTCCCCACCTCCCCAGACAGGCTGATGTGTATTGGGGCTGGGTGGGAGCACTCTCTGGTGCATTGAAGTCCTGCACTGGGGGAACACTTGGTGTCCCTGTTGTGAGAAGTTGGCCTGGCATATGCTGGTCACTAGTTATAGTGGCCACCTTGCACCAGTCCAATTCAACTCTTATGGTAGATAGGTTTAAGACAACCTTTTAAAGAACGCTATCCTAGTGGTAGCTGTGGAGAGCAGCCTTCAGGCTAAGTCTCAGAGGAATGTAAAGCAGCTTGTTTTACCTTATAATCTCTTGAATTACCAAATGAAAGGACACCACACAGGTATATATGTCAAATATATATGTATTTATTACTAGGCACACTCTACTAATCTCTTTATGAGATTAGAAACCAGGTACACATTCAAATGTCAACGTTTCACAATAAATTAAGCACAAATATTGCTGGAGCCCTAGGGGCGTTCCAGACCATATACTAAGAAAGTGGTATAAGGATGTCGACTTGCAAAATGACAAGGCCTAGGGCCTGGGAAATTGCTGGGGCTTTACTACTGCAGTGTTAGCAGGTAAGTAACAGGCCCACGGGAGACGCGTGCAGTGTGTGAACACAGCCGCGGGTTCCCTATTGATTGCAATGGAGCAAGTCGCGGTTTGATTTTTAAAGTTTTAGGGTACTTCGAGGAAGTCTACAAGCAAGCTACTTACAAGGTAAGTAATTCGAGGGCCAACACACACTAGGGCACTGGAGTGTACGAGTTACCTCACCCCGGGAAGCCGGGTGCATAGGTGTCTTTTGGTGTCGGGTCGCGTCGCTGTTTTCTATGGAGACCAAAGAAGACTTGCTGCTTGCGTCGACTGAAGAAGTGTCCGGTGGAATCCGAAGGTGGATTCAAGAGGCTGAAGACCAGAAAATTGAAGGGACAGTGTTCAAGGTTACTTGCCAGTGACCGGTGGCCAGTAAGATGGATGACCACAGATGTCGCGTCGATTCAGGTCATTGATGGTGTTTTGACTCTTCGCTCACGAGGTCCACGAGCCGGATTCAAGCTGTGCCATGAAATCTGTCGAGTGCTGCGGTGCTAGCTTGGATCTCTTCGGACACTTTTCCTCTTCACGGCAGCAGCAGTTCTTTGCAGGCTTCCATTGAAATCGACGACGGGACCCGACACCAAAAGACACCTATACACCCGGCTTCCCTGGGTGAGGTAACTCGAGAACTCTGGTGCTCTAGTGGGTGCTAGCCCTAGAACTTCCTAAGTCCAAAAGGGTTTGGTCCAGACTCGATTAGAAGTGTCCTTAATCTTTAAATTTCCAACCGCGACATTGCCCATAGAAGATAATAGGAACCCGCGGTTGTGTTTTCACACTGCATACAGCTCCCGTGGATCCTCTGTGTCACTACCTTGGGTGGTTCCTTGGGGTCCCAGTGATTCTAGAGGCAATAGGCCTAGTGCCTGTGTTCCAGTCGTGGTTCTTATACCACTTTTTTGGTATATGGTTTGGTACGCCCCTAGGGCCCAAACATGTATTTGTGCTTTTACTAATGCTTAATCACTTGTAACTTAAGTACTTCGAACTCCAGTCTCATAAAGAGACTAGAGGGGTGTGTGTTAACCTAAATACATATATTTTAAATATATACCTGGTGTGATTGTCCTTTCATTTGATCATTCAAGAGATTATAGACTGGTAAAACAAGCTGCTTTACATTCCTTCAAGACTTAGCCTGGAGGCTGCTCTCCATAGCTACCACTAGGATAGCTTTCACATAAGGTTGTCTTTAACCATTCACCATAAGGGGTTGTTTGGACTGATACAATGTGCCCACTAGAACTAGTGGACAGCATATATCAGGCCACCTTCTCACATTGGTGTGCAGCGTGTTGGATTCCAGCTTGCAATTGCTTTACCAGATAATCTCAATTGAATTGATCAACTGAAAACCACTAAAGGTGCCTGAGGTATATATAATATCAAGTTTAGCTACATTAAGTTCTACTGAACTTAGAGTTGTGTGTTAAGGGATAGCACACTCTTTCTACAACTCAAGAGAGTTTAGTAGGCCACACTAGTGTAGGTAGTGCAATACACCACACCACATTAGTAATGTCTAACCAGCCAGGAATCAGTGGGTCCCTACTAGGAACCAGTGAGCTCCTTTCCTATAAATATGAGGATCTCTCCTTTGCTCAGCGTAGGGCATTATGTACCATTAGGAAGCTGAAGACAGGCAAAAGTCCATCCACCCAGCATCTCATAAAGATACTGAAGCTGGATGATATCACAGGTCCTAATGGGCCTGATGATGTAGACAATGTGGGTGGGGCAGCACCTGAGGGTGGGTCCAGGGGTGGAAACTCCCCTGACCCTAACTCTAATGCTGACCAGACTGGTGACAATGACCAGACTCTGGTGAACACAGACCACCAGGATGAAGATGAGGAGGATGACAACAAAGCCACTTCCTTTATTCCTCCTGGTAGGCCTGACAACAGGGCTAGAAGGGATAGGTCTCTGTCAAGGGGATCTATCCAGTTTAACTCCTCTATTGGAACGTCTGTCTTTTCTCACAGAGGGAGGGAAACCTTCCAGGAGAGGAGAGAGAGACTGCTGAAGTATGAGCAAGACAAGTTCAACCTCAGAATGCAGCAGATGGCCTTAGATAGGGAAACCCTGGAGCTCTACAGAGTTAGTAAAAAGGAGGGACTAGAGTCCCTTGGTGGCAGCAATTTCCCTAGAGATAGGGAGAAGTCTTATGACCATAGAAACCTAAGTAAGATTGTCCCTCCCTACCAGAGTGGGGATGACATCAACAAATGGATAACTGCCTTGGAGAGGGCCTGTAAAGTACAGAAGGTCCCTCAGGGTCAGTGGGCAGCAATCTTATGGCTCTCCTTTGCAGATATAGGTAGAGACAAGCTCCTCACTGTAAGAGAAGAGGATGCTGATGACTACAAAGTCTTGAAAAGTGCTCTAATAGATGGGTTTGGCTTAACCACTGAACAATACAGGTTAAAGTTCAGAGACACCCAAAAAGCACAAAATCAGGACTGGGTTGACTTTGTTGGCTGTGCTGCTGAGGCTCTGGAAGGTTGGTTGTTGGGCAGTAAAGTGTGTGACTTCATAGGATTGTACAATCTGACAATGAGGGAGCAGATTCTTAATAACTGTCAAAATCAGCTGTTGCACCTGTACCTGGTAGACTCTGATCTGACCTCTCCCCAAGAATTGGGAAAGAAGGCAGACAAATGGGTCAGAACCAGGGTGAGGCAGAAAGTACAGAACTAAGGTGGTGACCCTAAGATTCTAAAAACTCTGATAAGGGTGGGGACAAGGGTAAAGACCAGAAGTCTTCACAAGGGCCCCAAAAATCTGCTTCGGGTGGGGATTCACAGGCTAACAAAGGGAAAGGCCAAAAGAAACCTTGGTGCAAAATCTGTAAACAGAAAACTCACTGGACTAGTGACTGCACCAAGGCCAAAAATACTCCAACCACCACCAATGCCCATAAGGCACCTGCTCCCCCTAGTGCAGTTACAATTGGTGGTGGGAATACACAGAATAAGGGTGTAGTAGGGTTGACCCTGGGTTCTGAGATGGACTCTGGCCTAGTCAGAGTACCAACTCAGGCTGTGCTTGTCAGTGATGGGGCATGGATATGTCCCCCTTTGTGAGCCCCAGTAACCTGGGCAAATACAGACAGCAGCCTTTGACAAATGGAGTAGAAGCTTGGGCATTCAGGGACACAGGAGCAAGTGCCACAATGGTGACAAAAGATCTTGTGGATCCTGGGCAGATTATACTTGGTGAAATGTACAAAGTGACCAATGCAAGCAATGTCAGAACAGTCCATTCTCTGGAAGTTGTTAACTTCTCCTGGGGAGGGGTAACTGGCCTTAAGAAGTGCGGACCTACCAGTACAGTGCTTGCTTGGCAATGATCTGGAAACTTCAGCTTGGGCTGAAGTGGAGCTCAGGACACTTGCAGAAATGTTAGGGATCCCTCCACATGTCTTTGCTGTGACTAAGTCACAGGCTAAAATGCCAAAAGCTGGACAGGCCCTGGATTCTGGAATAATGGACCAGGTGCCTCACAACAGGAGGAGCAGTAGGCTTAAGGCAGAGCCTTCCCAACTGACTCAGAGTGCTGATCAGTCTCCTCAGGGAGATGATCTTTAGCCTGAAGAAGGAACTGTCCCAGAGGAGCTTGAACCTTACCATGTCGAGTTCTTGGGAACAGGGGGCCCTTCCAGGTCTGATCTGAGCCAGGAGCAGACAACCTGCCCCTCTCTTGAAACCCCCAGACAGCAAGCTGCTGATGAGGCTGCTGTGAATGCTAGTGGCACCCATAAAGGTTATTGGGATGATGGACTCCTATACGCAGAGAGTAGAGACCCCAAGCCTGGTGCATCCAGGAGGTTGGTTATACCTCTGAAGTTTAGGGGTTTCCTATTGACACTAGCCCATGATATTGCCCTAGCAGGACACCTAGGCCAGAGCAAGACTTGGGACAGAATTGTTCCTCACTTTCACTGGCCTCACATGTCTGAAGCCACGAAGGAGTTTTGTCCCTCCTATGTAACCTGCCAAGCCAGTGGCAAAGCAGGTGGCACTACAAATGCCCCCCTGATACCATTACCTGTGGTGGGGGTTCCCTTTGAGAGGGTTGGGATTAACATTGTTGGTCCCATGGATCCTCAAACAGCATCTGGGCACAGATTTATACTGGTGGTAGTGGATCATGCCACCAGGTATCCAGAAGCAATTCCCCTAAGGACCACTACAGCACCTGTGGTGGCAAGAGCTCTCTTGAGTGTGTTCTCAAGAGTAGGCTTTCCTAAGGAGGTAGTATCTGACAGAGCTACAAACTTTATGTCAAGTTACTTAACTGCTATGTGGAAGGAGTGTGGAGTGAATTATAAATTCACCACACCCTATCACCCACAATGCAATGGTTTAGTTGAGAGATTCAATAAAACCTTAAAGGGCATGATCAAAGGACTCCCAGAGAAGCTTAGGCAAAAATGGGACCTGCTCTTGCCCTGCCTTTTTTTTTGCATACAGGGAGGTGCCTCAGAAGAGGGTTGGCTACAGCCCATTTGAACTTCTGTTTGGTCACACTGTCAGGGGTCCATTGTGTTTGGTGAAGGGAGGATGGGAGTTACCTCTCAGGCCCCCAAAGCAAGACATAGTGGACTATGTACTTGGTCTCCGCTCCAGGATGGCTGAGTACATGAAAAAGGCAAACAAAAACCTTGAGGCTAGCCAGGAACTGCAAAAAGCCTGGCATGACCAAAAGGCTGTCCTGACTGTTTACCAGCCAAGACAGAAAGTGTGGGTGTTGGAGCCTGTGGCCCCAGCAGCTCTTCAGGACAAGTGGAGTGGACCCCACACTATTGCTGAACAGAAGGGAGAGGTTACTTATTTAGTAGACCTATGAACTCCCAGGAGCCCCCACAGGGTTCTCCATGTCAACAGGCTGAAGCCATATGTGGACAGGGCTGACATGGGCTTGCTCATGGCAACTGACGAGGGACAGGAGGAAGAGAGTGACCCACTCCCTGACCTCTTCTCACAGAACCCTGATGATGGGTCAGTTGATGGTGTAGCCTTGGCAGGCTGTCTCACTGCCCAGCAGCAAACTGATTGCAGACAGGTTCTCAAACAGTTCTCGCTGACTCCAAGTCAGACTACCTGGTGCACTCATGAAGTGAACACCGGGGACAGTCTGCCTATTAAAAATAATATTTATGGGGGCGTGGCCTAGCTTCAAAGCAAGATGGCTGCGTAACTCTTCAGCTCCGCCGAAAACCTCCTCCCCGGCATAAATCCTGTCATCTATCCTGACTTCTGGCAACGGAATCGGTACCTGGAGTGAGCGGTGCATGTGCGTGTCTTGCTGAGCCCCGGCGCTGCCTCCAAACTTTAAAAACAGGTCCCGTCGTCTGGGGCCTAGAGACACTCCTGACGCCTGTGGCTAAAGTGATCCTGTGAGCCGGTGCAGCGCAACAGTGACGGCGGCTGCCTCGTACCGGAAGTCGCCGGTGAGTGGAGCGCCCTGTGGCAACGAGCAGCATTGCAGCATCTGGTATTACGGCTGCCGATCGCGGGAGGGGACACACTGCACATCTCCTTGACCCCCCGCCAGGAGGCTTCAACAACGGAGGATCGGGCGGGGACTCCACTGGGACCCCTCGAGAGCTGCACTGCTTCTTGGGTGTTGGTGTGCCCTTCTGGGACCCTCGGCTTCGCTTGGCAAGTGGACGATGGGGCTCCATCGACGGCCCACATCCACGACGGACCCCCCTCTGCAGCGGGCATTGGTGCGAGTCGCCGTGTTGGGGTTGCGAGGGCAAGAGCGTCAGGTGACTCAAGCCGATGTGGAGTGGCCCTGCCATGGGGCGTACGTGGAGCCCTGTTGCCTATGGTAGGAGAGTGAGACGCGCCGCGCCGGGATGGGAACACTCGGCTGGGCCGTGCTGAATGCCGTGGGAGTGTGCCCTTGTGTGGTGAATTGGAGCAACACCAGCGAAGCTCGGCTCTGTGCACTAGAACCGACCCTGGCCTCTGTGTTTGCAGCGGCGCTCCGCCTCGAGGGGGCCACTACTGCTGCCCTTTGTGACTCCCCCATGGGTCCATATTAGCACACAATAGGAAGTAGACTGCCACGCAGTGGACACGTGCCAGGAGACTTGAAATCGACTGCTGGGCCCCTGGGTGCTAGTGTGCGTTCAGCTGGGACTCTCTGCGGCGGGACGGCGGAAGAGAGATGGGGGGGATCCACTTGACCTGCTGAGTGGGCGGACAGTTGCGGGACCCCGCTGCGTGGCGATCCAGTTGCGCGCTCTGTACTGGGTGACCTGCCTTAAGGGACTCTTTCCACAACCACCCCGCTCTGGTGCCCTGCTTTAGAGGGGCTAGCTCTGTGTCTTCGTTGGCCGGGCCAGGGGCCCCACCATGCCCAATTCGAAGGGCGCGAAACCATCCCAACAGAGCAGACTGGACCGTTACACCTGCCCGAGGGTGGACCTACATGAGCGGAAGGGAGCAGGCGACAAACAACAAAGTGGCGCGGAGCAGGACCCTTCTGAACCCACCATGAAGGATCTACTGGCAGCAATTACTGGGGTTCGAACGTCCATTGATGCCTTGTCCTCTGAAGTGTCGTTAATCAGGGCGGACCTCGCCAAATATAGGGAAAAGGTAAAGCAACTCGAGACCACCACTGCAGGTCTAGTAGCAGACACCTCGCAAGTACAAACTGATGTTAAGGAACTCCAAGCGTTCCGCAAATTCACAGAGGATAAGCTCGATGACTATGAGGGGAGATTAAGGCGTAACAACATACGAGTGCTGGGGGTGCCAGAGAAATTGGAGGGCCCTGCTGTAGACCTGTTCATTGAGGACCTTATCGTAACGAAACTACAACCAAAGGGTCTCTCCAAGCTGTTTGTGGTCGAAAGGGCACACAGAGTGCTCGGGGGTCGCCCGCGGTCGGGAGCTCCACCCCACCCGATACTGGCCCGATTATTGAACTATCGTGACAGAGATACAATTCTCCAAGCCGCCAGAGTCGCCCCCCCACTCCGCCTGGATAATGCGGTTGTTACTTTCTTTCCCGATTTTACTCGCACAGTGCAGATGCGTCGGCGCTTATTCCTGGATGTTAAGCGAAGACTGCGGGCCAGAGATCTGAAATACGCCATGCTCTTCCCCGCGCGTCTGCGTGTCGAGGCAGATGGGCAAACCTATTTTTTCGATCTTCCAGAGGCCGGATCTGACTCGTTGGACAGCCGGAGAGACCCTACGGAGAGCGGCCCCAACGAAAGCTGAACTGGACGGGGTGCCTGCGTCGGAGATCCTTGAATGACTTCGAAGCCACCGTCTCCTGTCATGGGCTAGAACCTGACCATGACTCCGTGATACTCACAGGTGCTGAACTATACACTTTGTTCTGGCATAAAACTCTGTTCCTTATTTTGACTTTCCTTATGCAATGCACCGATACCTTGCTATGATAGGGGGGAGGGTCGGCGGGGCTCCACAGCCCCCCTCTACATTCTTCTTGTTAGCTTTTTTCTTTTTTTGGGCGACAGGCACTCTGCATTTTTTAAGATGGGTAGTTTCGAGCCCAGAGCGCAGGGAATCAGGGCGGGGGGTTGTTGGGTGGGATTGTTTTTTCTTGTTATTTGTTGTTTGCATTTACTCGACGGCATAGTCCTTATCTGTGAAACACAGTGTCACACTTCCTTTACACGCAAATGGGTACGCAACGGAACAAAGAAGTCAAAATCTTAAGTTGGAATGTTAACGGGTTAGGGGACAAAATTAAGAGAAGCGTGGTGTTGCAACACATTAAAGACTGTCACCTGACATCGTCCTGCTTCAGGAAACGCATCTAATCGGCAATACGTGTAAAGCGATGTACAGGTGGGGATACTCCATGGTGGCACACGCTGGCTTTACATCTAACTCAAGAGGGGTGGGCATTATGCAAAAAAAAAACATTTCCATTATCTTACATCTACACATATGGATGACCGTGGGAGATATGTTGGGGTCACGGGCATGTGGGAAGGCCAATGCATCACTTTCCTGTCTGTTTATGCGCCCCCTGGACTACAGCCGGCCACATTCACTGACCTCAGTGCTCTGCTGCTAACGCTGCCTGATGGGCACCTCGTCCTCGGCGGCGACTTCAACGCTGTCGTATCGGGCAAGATAGATAGACACCCGCCTCGTGCACTACCCCCCACTGCACACTCTTTTTCTAGCTTTCTGGAGGGAATGGGCTTTGTAGACGTATGGAGATCTTATAACCCAGACAAAATACAACACATCTTTCACTCTGGTGCGCATAACAGTCTCTCCCGTCTGGATTACATAATTGTCCCCGCTTCCCAGGTCGCTAACGTCCACAAGATCCGGCACCTTGTCAGAGGCATATCTGATCACTCTCCCCTATGGGTTCACATAGTATTAGACCACATACGCATAGGTCGCATTGCCCCTATAAACCCCTGGCAACTTAAAAACCCCAAAATACGTAAAAGTTTGATCAAGTCTATTGACGACTACTTTGTGGAGAATGAACATACTGTTGAATCCCCACAAACGCTTTGGGAAGCCTTTAAAACTGTAGTCCGGGGCCAGGCCTTATCCCTCGTAGCGGAAGCCAAGAAAGAACGGTTAAAGGACATCTCAGACGCTGAGCAGGAGATCTATCTACTAGAACAAGACGCTAACGCTGGTGCCGAGCCTGAAGCGCTTCATGCACTCCGGCTGCGCCAAGACGAGTATAGGGCTCTGGACACTGACTGGGCCAAATTAATGGGGCAAGAAAGACTGGGCCGGATCTACGACTGGGGAGACAAAGCAGGGAAACTGATTGCTTGGCTTGATAAAAAGGAGCATGCTAGTCGGCTTATCCCAGAGCTCAGAGGAACTGACGGCAACCCCATAATAGATCCCCAAGATATAGCTAACCGATTTGCAGCCCATTTTCACACAGTATATAGCTCGGTGGCCTCATATACAAATGCAGATTCCTTAGATCTTCTAAAAGATATCTCTCTCCCTACTCTCCCAGATACTGACCGCCTATTTTTTGATAGTGCCCTCTCCACTGAAGAAATTGGTTTAGCGATACGTGCGCTACGCCCGGGTAAAGCCCTCGGCCCAAACGGTATTCCAATTGAGCTGTACAAGCTTCGCCCTGACAAACTAGGCCACTATTTGAAATCCATGTATACCAACAGTCTGGAAAAGGGAATACTGCCCCTAGACCAAAGAATGGCGACCATTGTCACGATATACAAAGACGGGAAACCCAAAACTGACTGTGCCTCTTATAGGCCCATTTCATTGCTGAACGCTGAGCCTAAAATCCTAGCTAAAGTACTCGCCAACAGATTAGTTAAAGTCATAGGAGACCTAGTGCATCCTGATCAATCAGGATTCATGCCTTGGAGGAACACTGCCCTAAACCTGCGCAGTGCTGGTAGTACTGGGTAGGTCACCGACCATTCGCGAAGATGCAGTTGTGGTGTCCCTAGATGCTACGATGGCATTCGACACCCTTGAATGACCATATCTCTTCGCAGTACTAACAAAATTAGGATTTGGCCCGATATTCATCAGATGGGTCAAGTTGCTTTACAGCGCACATATGGCGCAAGTGGTTGTGAACAACAAAAAGTCCGAAACCTTCACACTCAGTCGCGGCACCCGCCAGGGCTGACCCCTCTCTCCTTTACTGTTTGCCCTAGCCCTCGAGCCTCTTGCAGCATGGATCCATAAAGATGCAGTAATCCGAGGGATGCGGTGGTCGGCAGACTGGAAGGACCGTATTTCCCTGTATGCGGATGACATCCTCCTTTATGTCACCTCCCCCAAGAGATCCTTGATTGTGGTATTTGACATCTTAGACGTTTTTGGGAGATATTCTGGATTTCGAGTTAATTGGCAAAAATAACTCGTATATGTTCTCCGTGGAAACTCTCCCCAACTGCCCCGAGACTGCTCCATTTCAATAGTTACTGAAGGCTTTAAATATCTAGGCATATTCATCTCTCTTGACCCAGCGATCAGATATGCCCGCAACCTGGTCCCTCCCCTGCAGAGGCATTACAAAACTCGGCTGACCCTGTCCCAAACTCCTATTTTAAGGAAATCGAAGGACTCCAGAGGGACCTTCTTTGGAGTGGGAGACCGCGCATTGCTTTACCAAAACTCACACTCAGCTGGTATGACGGTGGAATCGGGCTACCAGACATAAGGAAATACTACTGGGCTGCACACCTCACAGCAATAAACCCGGCACCTACGGTCGCCCTGAAGCTCCGGGGTTCCGTATGGACCGTTGGATCCTTCCTAGCGGGGCCTACACCCGAGCACTGTATTCCAAACCTGACAGATACCCACTGACTGGGCCTACCAAGCACACAGTTAAGATCTGGCATGCCGCAACCCAATCCTTGGGCTGGAACAACAGATTAACAACAGATTAACACTTGCCACCCCACTGTGGGATTCTCAAAAACTAGGGGACTTGGGTAACTCCAAAGGCTTCGACAAATGGGACCTGATTGGAATCTCCACTATTGGAGACCTATGGGAGGCAGGGGGGGGGTAAAACCTTTTAGCACTCTCCAAAATCAATACGCGCTGGCGGACTCTGAGTTTTTCAGATATCTTCAGGTCCGCCACGCATTACAATCCGCACTGCCTTGTGATGCCTCCCCACCGGATAGCTCCCCATTAGAGGACAGACTGCTAGATGGACATCTGCCCGAAAGGGCTATATCCTTAACTTACAGAAAACAACATGAGCGATCCCCTAACTCTACTGCGGGAGAAATGGACGGGAGATGGCATCGAACTAGATGACGAAAGTTGGCAGACGGCGATCTCATCCCCTAAAACAGTTGCAATATCAGCGCGGCTCCGGCTTGTGCAGCTGAAAATCCTACATAGAATATATGTAACAGGTCCCCAACTGGTGCATATGGGGGGTCAGACGGATGGGTCCTGTAGACGGGGATGCACTCAACCAGGCACTTTCATGCACACTATATGGCACTGCAGGCCAATCCAGGAATTCTGGCGTAAGACACATGCAATCATGAGCGAAATACAGGAGTCTGAGCTCCAGCCGGAAGCACCCAGATGCCTCCTAAATATCTGGGAACCGACAGACCTCACCACCTATGGCACACAGTGGGTCACACTCGGCTGTATGATAGCCAAAAGGAACATTGCGCAGCTCTGGGGGGCCTCACATGCACCCACAATTACGAACTGGAAAAAAGACCTTGACTGGTGTATGCAAAGAGAGAAGTTTGTGTATACGGCCCGTGGCTGTCCCCGTAAATGGTCCAAGATATGGTCCCCTTGGAATCTATATTGTGGAAACATTTGTACCCCTCCTCGCATACACGATGATGATGTCTCCCCTTCCCCGTGATTTCCACTGCATAAGCTTACTGTATTATTATGTATATTGATTTTTGCGGTACCCTCCATATTGACTTTGTGATACTATGCCTTGTTGTCAAGTCTGTTTAATAAAAAGATTTATAAAAAAAAAATAAGATTTATAGGCAACCTGACCATGTCAGGGACTGTATCAGGACAGAAGTCAAGAAAATGTTGGATTTGGGTGTGATTGAACCCTCAGATAGCCCTTGTGCTAGTCAGTCCAGTGGTCCGTGTGCCAAAACCTCACACCAGTGGTGGGAAAAGAGAGATGAGGTTTTGTGTGGACTACAGGGGTTTCAATGCAGTCACTAGGACTGATGCCCATCCAATACCAAGGGCAGATGAGCTTATACATAATTTGGCCTCAGCCAAGTCCCTAGCACATTTGACTTGACAGCTGGCTACTGGCAGATCAGACTAGCTGATGATGCAAAGCCAAAGACAGCTTTTTCTACCCCTAGTGGGCACTATCAATTTGTGGCAATGCCCTTTGGTTTGAAGAATGCACCTGCCACTTTCCAAAGGTTGGTGAATACATTTAAGCCTTTAGTGCAGCAAATCTAGATGATATTGCTGTCTTTAGCTCCACCTGGGAGAATCACCTGGTCCACCTAAGGAATGTTTTGGAGGCCCTACAAAAAGCAGGCATAACTATCAAGGCTACTAAGTGCCAGATAGGGCAGAGTCAGGTTGTGTACCTGGGTCACCTTGTAGGTGGAGGCCAGGTTCAACCATTGCAGAGCAAGATCCAGACCATAATGGAATGGACTGCTCCCAACTACCTAGACTCGGGTGAGAGCCTTCTTAGGCCTGACTGGGTACTATAGGAGATTTGTCAAAGGGTATGGATCAATAGTGACACCCTTGAATGACTTAACTTCTAAGAAAATGCCCAAAAAGGTTCAGTGGACAGCTAGCTGTCAAAAGGCATTTGATGACCTGAAGCAGGCCATGTGTACTGCTCCCATTCTGCAGAGTCCTGACCTCTCCAAAAAGTTCAATATTCAAACTGATGCATCTGAATTGGGGGTTGGGGCTGTACTGTCACAATTGAATGAAGAAGGTCAGGATCAGCCAGTAGCTTTCATAAAAAGAAGGCTGACCTCTAGAGAGAAACGTTCGTCAGACATTGAGAGGGAGGCCTTTGCTGTGGTTTGGGCTCTGAAGAAGTTGAGGCCATACTTGTTTGGTACTCACTTCCTTGTTCAGACAGGCCATAAGCACCTCTTATGGCTAAAACAAATGAAGGGTGAAAACCCCAAACTGCTTAGGTGGTCCATTTCCCTACAGGGGATGGACTTTACAGTGGAAGATAGACCTGGGGGTAACCGTGCCAATGCAGATAGACTCTTTAGGTATTTCCACTTAGAACATGAATACTCAATTGGTCAAGGTTAGTTTAATATCCCTGCGTTTGGGGGGGGGGGGTTGTGTAGGAGAGTAGGATCTGCTTCACATGGGTACCCCCACATTTTGCTGGTGTTTCACTGTTTTTCGAAATTAGTCTGGCTGTGGCCCTGCTAATCAGGACCACAGCCTAGCTGCTTCCTCTCTAAAATGGTTTCCATGTACATTAGGTACATATCTAATTGGATTCTGGAGTGCCTTATAAGCCCCTAGTATATGGTATACTATGTACCTAGGGCATAGGTACCTCAGAGGCCTACCAGGGACTGCAGCATGTATTATGCCACCCCTGGGAAGCACTCCAAAATGACACCACAGGTCTGCTACTGCAGCCTGAGTAAGGGTGTGCTTGCACCCCTTACTGTGGTATAGGCTACCTATATCACTACCTTATACAGACACATATAAACCTATAAGCCACTCCTATGGCAGGCTTTGACAATCCTGAAGGCAGAGTGCTTGGTTTTATGTAAGAGGGTGCCCAAGCATGAGATGAGCCCCTCTGCAGCTTTCGGAAATACTTCCTTATGGCTGTTCTGGGATACAGCCATACCATATACTCTTAAGTGCATTATAACCTCACGGTAAATGCTAACTTTGGGATGGCTGCATCAAAACATGTTGGGGCCGATTCACAGAACTAACTTAAGACAAAATCCTAAACTTACTACTTTTGGTGTTCACAGAAGTTAGGATTTTGTCTTAAGTTTGTCTTAAGATAAACTTAAGACAAACTTAAGACAGACTTAAGACAGACTTAAGACAGACTTAAGACAGACTTTAGACAGACTGTCTTAAGTCTGTCTTAAGTTTGTCTTAAGACAAACTTAAGACAAAATCCTAACTTCTGTGAATACCAAAAGTAGTAAGTTTAGGATTTTGTCTTAAGTTAGTTCTGTGAATCGGGCCCGTTGTGTTTGGTGTCAAATGCTTTGGAATACTACCCCCCTGCCAGTCCTGGCGACAGGGGTAGCATTTCACCCTTCTAGAGGGAGAGACATGTTCACACTGGCTAAAACCGGTAGGACTTTCCTGAGCCCTGGCATCACAAAATGGATGCCTCTGCCACAGACATGGGTCTGGCCACCTGCTGCTGACCGAAACTCCGGCAGGGGAGGCCTCGGCAATAGGTTTCCTGTCGAGGGGAGGTGTCCACACCTCCCCAGACAGGTTGATGTGTATTGGGGCTGGGCGGGAGCACTCTCTGGTGCATTGAAGTCCTGCACAGGGGGCACACTTGGTGTCCCTGTGCATACTCCAGTTCAAACCGGTTGCAGGCGCTACCTGCCCCTGCTCTGGCGCGAAACTGGACAAAGGAAATGGGTGTAACCACCCCTCTTTTCTGGCCCACCCATAGGTGGGGCATTAGAGTTAGTCCATCCCCTAAACTTAGTATAAGTATAGGAATCCAGTCCCTAGGACTTTAGATTACCCTGGACGAAACTCTGCAATGTACATCCTGGACCTTCGACGTTCTATCCTGACTAGAAGACTGAAGAAATCTCCCTTGGGGTCAAGGAGTGACTCCCCTGCAACTGACCGGTCTGCAATTCTGAAGCTCCTGCCAGACGCCGAAGTCTCTGCATCCCCAGATGTGGATTTCCATACTTCCCCGAAGCTACCCTGAGTCCACAGCAAAGCTGAGGTCCGTGGCTATTGTGGGTGACATGGAACCTTGACCCCTGGACACCGTGAACTTTTGCAGCAACACTATCTTCCTGGTACTCCTCGAAGTTGTGCTTTGGGCTCCGAGTAGCCCCAGCCTTGAGCACCTCTTGCACTGAAGATTGTTGGCCTCCACTCCACAAGTGACCCATGGGCCAGCTCCAAGAGCGACCGCTCGAGGCTCCTTCACGATCACTAGCCCGTTGGCTAGCAGGTCCCCACGAAGGCGACTCCTTTTCTGATTGGGCTTACCTGGTTGCTCCAGACATGCCCCGACTTACCCTTGCTGGGTGAGTCCCTCAGACCTTGCTGGTCTGCACCGCAGTCCTTTCTCTGAATTCCAGTGACTTGCCGTTGCGAAGGCTTGTTGGGTCCTTTCTGGTCGCCGACAATGCAGCACTTGGCAGACTTCGTGGGACAGCTCAAATCCGGCTTGTGGACTTCATCGACGGCTCCTGGACCTCGTGGCTGAAGAGTCAAGACACCCATCAACTCATCTGAAGCACCCGACATCTGTGGGCATTGGTCCATCCTGCCCTCGGTCACTGGCTATTGACCCAGACTCTGTCCCCTCTGCTTTCAGGTTCCTTACATATTAGATCCAGGCTTGGATCTCTTCAGACACTTCTCCTCTTCACAGCAGCAGCAGTTCTTAGGCTTCCATTGAAATCGACGACGCGACCCGACACCAAACGACACCCGGCTTCCCTGGGTGAGGTAACTCGAGTACTCCAGTGCTCTCGCGGGTGCTAGCCCTAGAACTTCTTAAGTCCAAAAGGGTTTGGTCCAGACTCGATTAGAAGTGTCCCTAGTCTTTAAATTTCCAACCGCGACATTGCCCATAGAAGATAATAGGAACCCGCGGTTGTGTTTTCACACTGCATACAGCTCCCGTGGGTTCCCTGTGTCACTACCTTGGGTGGTTCCTTGGGGTCCCAGTGATTCTAGAGGCAATAGGCCTAGTGCCTGTTCCAGTCGTGGTTCTTATACCATTTTTTGGTATATGGTTTGGTACGCCCCTAGGGCCCAAACGTGTATTTGTGCTTTTACTGATGCTTGTTTACGTGTAACTTAAGTACTTCGAACTCCAGTCTCATAAAGAGACTAGAGGGGAGACCGCGTTTGGATTTTGGCATCTTTGCACCCGGCCCCTTAGCCCCCAAACTAGCACTGCACTTTAGTCCAAGTCCCTGGAGGGACGTGAAAACCGGCACAGCGGTCCCGCAGCGCGGGAGACCGCGTTTGGATTTTGGCATCTTTGCACCCGGCCTCTTGGCCCCCAAACCAGCACTGCACTTTAGTCCAAGTCCCTGGAGGGACGTGAAAACCGGCACAGCGGTCCCGCAGCGCGTGAGACCGCGTTTGGATTTTGGCATCTTTGCACCCGGCCCCTTGGCCCCCAAACCAGCACTGCACTTTAGTCCAAGTCCCTGGAGGGATGTGAAAATCGGCACCGTGGTCCCACAGCACAGGAAGCGCGCGGGCTCGGCCTGGGCGAAGACGGGCCCGTCTTTGCCCGTCCTAGGCCGACGTAGGCTGGGCTGGGCCACAGCTCTAGGTTGTATGGTGGAGGGCTACCTGGCTCATAAAGCTTCTGTAAAATACAAAGGGAGCGGGTAAGTCTGTGCCATCTGGCCTCTTTTACTTTGTTATTGCAGTTAGCTGACTGACAGTGATCCCCTGGCAGCATACATCAAGACATGGGGAGAAGGAAAACTATGTGTCAAAAAAATCTTCATAAGGAGGGTGGGGGGAGGAGCCACTAGACGCTTCTGAAATATCTGACTGGAGCCATGGGAGCCATAGAGCAGCAGATTTCATCTGTAGAGGAGGCTATAAACATTGAAAGATCTGGCTCAGCAGAAGAGGGTGATACTGAGAAGGAGACTTGCACCCCTCCATTAGATATTCCTGAAATCATTGAACCCAGTGTTAGCACCAATGGGTGCATTGCAAACCTCTCTGATTATATCTCTATTTGCGAGCCAGAACTAGATGGTGACCCCCAACCACCGACCAAACGAATGCAGAATACTATAAATCCCAAAACTAATTTAACTAATACCCCCCACAATCAGTCAGAGGTGAGAGTCGTTACTAATAACCCTGTATTTGGCACAGTACGGGATAAAATTCCCAAAAAGATTAACCCAGTGATGGAACCACGAAGCCGCAGGAACAACACTAATAAGGGCCCGTCGTACAACACTCCAAAGGAACTGGCGGCATTAAATAATAAGTTTGACATTTTGGACTCTTATCTGCAAGAAACTTTATCTGACCTCGTTAAAAGAGTGGGCATCCTGGAAGCCACACTTTCAAGTCACCTGGAAATTCGCCAGCCGGTTATTGCAAGACATAAAACACCTTACCATGGGGAATTTGTACTGGAAGGGCAAGCAAACAACTCAACTCTAAAGGCTGTTACAATTCCCAGTTCTAGTGCGAACTCAACAAGACATAATCAGACATTGGCTAAAATAGATTTAGGCACTAAACCAATGGGTACATCCACAGACATCACACGGGGGTCTTCAAATCCTGTGTCAAATTTACCAAATATTGGAATTCCCCTTTGTCCTGATGTTGCCCCCAGGTTAGGTCAGCAACAGAAAAATTATGTAGGAATCCATAATCACCCTGCATCAAATAACTCAGCACCTGACTATAACCTAATTGTTGATCAATCTAAGATAGTCTTGGACCTTCCTCCCGTTGTCTCCCTATTTTCCGTTATTCTGGCCAATGTCCCGCGACTTCGTGCTGGGGCCATAGAACAGTGGGATACATTAAGGAATAAATCACTGTTTTGGCTAGGTTCCAAAACTGGCCCCACAGATAATCTTTTCCATAACTTTAAAATGGCCAGAAGAGTTAGCTGGCTAGGGAAGGGCCAGAAATCTATGCCAGGGGATTGTGTGATATTGACTTTTAAGTCAATAGAGCTAGTTCACCACATCTTGTCCAGGGCGGGCTCATCTTCTATCTCCCTGCATGACATTAATGTGGTCCCGCTGGGCTTCTTTAATCAACCTTTTAACTCTATACATTCACATCCACATGACAGGGAATACCCTATGAGGTACACACTTTATAATGTCCCAGTGCAGAATCGTTATGATCTTTTCTCCCACTTGGAGCAGGTGGATTGACGCCCTAAGAACAGAGAGGGGCCGAACCTGTCAAGTAGATTTGTTACCACAGATATGAGACCATTAGTACAGGGACTAAATGAATTGGGCCTTATAAATGTTATGGTAAATCCATCCATATCTTTAGAGATGAACACACAGGAAGATCCTAGGAAAGATACTCACTCGGCCCTAATCAGTAAAGTCCTTGAAACAGTAGGTAAAAATTCAAGTCCAGTTGTCACTCCTGCCCTTAGTCTAGACAATGGCCTAATAGCGTCCTCCAAAGTGGGTTCTGTTACAGCAGTAGAACCAAGCGTTGGTGTCCCAAAGGAGAAGTTCATAGATTGTACTTGTAAGATCCTGTTTTGGAACATTGCAGGTTTAAAGTCCAAGATTGTGAACCCACAGTGGACAGAGTTTGTATTCAAGTTCGATATCTTATTCCTGCAGGAAACATGAGCCGAAGATGTGATTCATATTAATGGGTTTAAGACCTTTCACTTACCTGCAGTAGCATCAACGCATGGACTTTGCACCTATGTAGCATGTAATACAAACCTGTTGAATATAGTAACATTGGTTACTGACCGCCACTTTCAAATAACAGGGGCCAATTTGGACAGATCTACTGGTCTACTGATAGTGAATTTTTACAATAATGTCCCGCGTAAAGATCAGGCAGAAATGTTGGGGGCCATATCCCTACACGTTATTAAGATTCAGGAGGCCTCCACTAGAGATCTTTTTATAATCTGGAGCGGAGACTTCAATATCAATCTCTGTCAGCATTGGGACACCGGAGTCTGTGGCTTTGGATATAATAGTGAGATTAGTCTCCCTCATTTTAACCACTCTGGTCCAGGGGAGATTTAAATGATATTATGCTCACCAGCGATATGGGCTTTGCAAACATCTTATGTAGGTCACCGGCTCCTTTTAGTCCAACTTTCAATGGTCGCGGACTTTACTCCACCATTGATTTTATTTTAATTTCAGCAAGACATGCCTCCAGACTTATACATTTTCAAACTCATGACATCTCCTTAAGCGATCATTTCCCACAGAGCATTGAAGCTAAGTTGAATTGCAGACCAGTTAAAGGGAAGGACTCCTCTACTTATTGTGTAAACAACGTCACTTTGACAAGACAAAATGGCTACACGCTGAGCTGGAAAAAAATAGACCCAGACTAATTCATAAATATGGTTACATCAAATTGCAGTGAATCTATCAATAAATGCACAGGGGAAGGCCATTCAGCGTCAGAAATAGTGGAGGCGTTTTCTGTACTATCTAAATTTATAGGCAATTCTCTATATGTAAACTCAAATAGGAAATCTACTCATAAGAAAGGGTGGTTTGATCATAGTTGTACTATGGCTCACTCCAATCTTAAATCTGCTCTTCATAGTAAGCCTTCAAACAACAATGAAATAAAAGAAGCGAGAAGGGGATATCAATATGCCTTGAAAGTAAGGAAAAATAGGCTAAGGGAGGAGGCATGGAATAATCTCCGAACTGCACCTGAACTGAAAGACTCCTCAGCATTTTGGAAAGCGGTAAATGCCCCGTTCTTTAGTCGACGCAGGGAGGGCAAGTATAGAGATAGCGGTAACTGGGGAGGAATGGGTAGACCACTATTCTAAACTATATTCCACTCCTTCCCCTAAACCAAGTTTTAGCGACTTGGAGGGGGATAGAACAGAACCCCAGATTGTTAATTATCATTCGCAACTTCAACTGGATCTTAAAGAGATTGAGGAGGCGATCAGATCGAGTAAGAGTAGTAAAGCTCCAGGGCCAGATGGCATCCCGGTGGATCTTTTTAAATACAATATAGCCTTCTGGGGACCTATTTTAACTCACATCATTAATGCATGCATATCAACTAGTCTTATTACTACTTGGAGCGAATCGATTTTGGTCCCAATTTTTAAGAAGTGGGACAGGCATAATCCTGCATGCTATCGCCCTATATCGCTCTTAGACTCTACGGTTAAAATAATTGGAAGAGTAATTTTATCTAGAATACAGGCTTCGGCAGATGAACACTCTATCATTAGCAATATCCAATATGGCTTCCGTAAGGGCCTGGGAACGATAGACCAGTGCCTAAACTTAGAATTAATTATCACCAAATACACTAAGGCTAAAAGGGTTCCTCTTTATTTAGCCTTTGTGGATTTATCCGCCGCGTTTGATTGCGTCATTCACAACAAACTATGGCCGATTTTAGAGAAGCTGGGAGTAGAACTATCTCTAATTTCTTTAATGCGTGAATTTTATATCAAAGCAAGAGCTATGGTGCGTTTTGGGACGGGGGAGAGTGTACTGATTGTTTTACTGTCGGCAGAGGAGTAAGGCAGGGCTGCGTCCTGGCACCCCTCCTTTTTACCCTGTATATTAACAACTTAGATCAGACCTTGCGAAAGGAATGCCAGGACCTGCCAGGGGCAGGGAACTGTCCTCTCCCTGTGCTAATGTATGCTGACGATGCGGTGCTCATGGCCCGCACCCCAAATAGTCTCCAGACGGTTTTAAATAGCTTTGAAAATTTCATGTCCAACTTGGGACTCACAGTTAATTCATCTAAAACTTTTATACTAAAATGTGGTCAGGGAAGTAATAGGTGCCGCCCTTTCTTTCTTGAGGAGAATAGCTTAACCTGTGCCAATACTTTTTTATAACTGGGGGTTCTTTTTGACCGTACTGCTTCGTGGTCAAAGGCTGTAAATTTGCGAAGAATGTTGTTTTATAAGGCCCTGACAGCTCTGAACAATTTTGGTAGAAAATTAGGTAGACATCCCCCACTGAACTGCTCCACATTTATAAAGCTAAATGTGTATCAACAGCGACCTATGGAGCGGGCATCTGGGGATATGTAGACATGACCTCCATACAAAAGATCGAAAATAGATTTCTCAGACATCTGCTTGCTCTTCCGGCAAGCGTTTCTACTTTTAATTGTCACATGGAGTTGGGCTTATCGCACATAGAAGATGTCATTGGCATTCAACCATTTCTCCTCTGGCATCACATCTGGACCTCAGGGGAAACATTGTTTACAATGCGGGGATTACATCGCGATGCCATTACATCGCGGTTTTTACAACGCAAGTTGTTACAACGACTTGCGCTAGATGGCGCTCTAGGACAAGGAATAGTATAATTTACTATCCAACACCTTCCCTACTGTATGTAGACTGGAGTTGGAATAGTAAATTATACTACTCCTAAGTCCAGCGCCCTCCAACGCAAGTCGTTGTAACGACTTGCGTTGTCAATACCGCGATGTAATGTACCGCGATGTAAATGTATGCGTTGTAACGTCATACATTCGACCTCAGAACAGACCATCCTAAACCGCCAAGTGATCAGAGACTGCTGTGCGCTAGATGGGGCCTTTCACAGATTTTTCGCGTAAATTAGGCCATCCAGAATATTTTGATAACCCTAGTAGCCTGACTAAATTTAACAGGAAATCTCCGAAACTTAGGGGCATATCAACAACAACCGGCGATAATTATCTCTAAGCGCACTTAGCGCTAGGATAATTATCGCCGGCTAGCGTGAATTTTTATCGCTGATATAGCGTGCTATTAGCAACGCTTATCTCAATAGCGATAAAAATCCTCACGCTAACGGGCTAACGTGAGATTATCGCAGCGATAATCTCACGTTACCTTGTTGATACGGACAGGCAAACTTAGCCATGATATCCTCCTTCCATAGGATATCATGGCTAAGTCTGAAAAATACCAGACGTAAAAAAGCAGCGTTAACCGCGGTTAGCGCTGCTTTTTTTGTCTCTAACAGGGTTAGCGACATACTTGATAATAGGAGAAATGTCGCTTAGCGACATTTCTCCTATTATTTTACTCTGGAACGACCCCTTTGCATCTCATTAGAGATGCAAGGGGAAGCGTAGAGTAAAAGGGTGCTAACATGCAAATTTGCATGTTAGCACCCTGTTGTTGATAGGGCGCTAGTTTTATCTCTCCTTTTTTGGCTTTTAAAGCCAAAAAAGCAGAGATAAAGCCCTTGTTGATATGCCCCGTTGTTGTTTGCACTCGAAAATATAAGACTAAATACAGAGATCCATAAAATCTCAGTCCTGGCACATCAACACATTCTTATCACTTTTAAGATACAGCCATATCTAACATAAGTAGCCCCCGATTTTGATAGATTTTTATTAACACGTTTTAGGATGTCTATTGTTCATAGGCTTTTCAGATTTCCAACAATTAATGATTGGTCTAGGCAACTATCCAATTGCCCATGTGATGGCGTGTCCACACAATCTACCATGCACGTCTTATTCTTTTGTCAATTTTATATACATCAGAGGAAACGGTGGATACTTCCAGTGCTCAGAACATTAGGCCTGAAACAAGGTTGCCCAGCTTTTCTGGTTATGCAATCCCTGGGGAAGAGCTCATAACTTTAGCAGTTACATCGTTTTTAAAGTCTGTTTTTAAATGAAGGAAGACTATTTTTATGTAAGAATTTGGATTGTAAAATTCATTGTTTTTGAGGTTCGTCCTGTTTTATTTATTAGTTACATGTGTCTTTTGTCTTGGACTGTATTGAATTTTTTATGTGCTTTTATGATTATCTTTTTAATTGAATAAAGCTTGTTTTGATTTTGATTTTTGACAAGAGGGGTGTGTGTTAACCTAAATATATATATTTTAAATATATACCTAGTGTAGTTGTCCTTTCATTTGATCATTCAAGAGATTATAGACTGGTAAAACAAGCTGCTTTACAATCCTTCAAGACTTAGCCTGAAGGCTGCTCTCCATAGCTACCACTAGGATTGCTTTCACATAAGGTTGTCTTTAACCATTCACCATAAGGGGTTGTTTGGACTGGTACAAGGTGCCCACTAGAACTAGTGGATAGCATATATCAGGCCACCTTCTCACAGCAAATATGGCCCCACTTCCTTGTCCCCCTTGTGATCTATTTACCCTGACTATCGCATGCTCTTGTCTGGTTCTCTTACCCTTAGGTGACTGACCCTTCAATTTAAGATCAGCCCCTGCCATCTCGGGCGTTTCCTCTTTCCCCCCACTAATTGCAAAGCTTAATTGTTCTCCAAAATTAGGTTGCTTGCTTTTTCATATATGGCACCTGGTCCCTCCTGATTCACAATTTGAATGAAGTTTGCTCAACACTGACCAAGAAAACCACAAAACAAAATAATAACAAAAGGATAGCCATTTTTACCTTCTCAATGTATCACAGAACAAATGTTGTCCAAAAACCAAGAGGGTAGGCTGAGTCCAGTCTCGTCTGGGCTCCTCCCGGCGTGGACTGGCCCACCCTTGGCCTGGGCTTTTCCCTGGCATGACCCAGGCGCGTCTACACACGTCCCGCGCTGCGGGAGCCCCGCCCTGGCTTAATGTCCCTCCTGGCGCATGATGTGTGTGGGAGGCGGCCTGAGTGCTGCAAGGATGCCTGGGACCTGGAGTCCTGCTCCCCCCTGGAGCAGCAAGGCAGGTAGAATCGGAAATGATGGGACTTCCTTCTGATTATTGAAAAATTAAACAAAACCTACACATTTGATGATAAAACTCTTCTGGCTACATTTGATGTTACATCATTGTACACCAATATAAATCCAACAATTTTACCTTGAATAAATTGGAAGATGAGCAATTTGGGTTCAGGCCTGGTCACGGAACGGAGACAGCCTTGGTGACCGTCTTAGATAACCTCAGAATGCGGGCGGACAGGGGACAATCTGCAACCTTAATATTGCTAGACCTGTCTGCCGCATTCGATATGGTCAATCATGCTATTCTCCTCTCGAGGCTGGAAACCCTGAGAAGGAAAGGTGGCAAGCAGTAGCACTTCCACCGTATCAATCGGAGTTTGTAAAAAATGAACATGGGGTACCTCAGGGGTCCTCAATCAGCCCCATTCTGTTCGGTGCATATATGCGACCACTGTTGGAGATTGTAAAAACGCATAACATCAGTGTGGTCAACTACGCCGATGACACCAAGCTTATGGTGTCTCTGGACAGCGACCACACAGACTCCCAGGAAAGTTTTCACGCATGTATATTTGAAATGGTGAAATGGCTGAGGGACAACTCGCTTCAGTCCTGGCACATCAACACATTCTTATCACTTTTAAGATACAGCCATATCTAACATATGTAGCCCCCGATTTTGATAGATTTTTATTAACACGTTTTAGGATGTCTATTGTTCACAGGCTTTTCAGATTTCCAACAATTAATGATTGGTCTAGGCAACTATCCAATTGCCCATGTGATGGCGTGTCCACACAATCTACCATGCACGTCTTATTCTTTTGTCAATTTTATATACATCAGAGGAAACGGTGGATACTTCCAGTGCTCAGAACATTAGGCCTGAAACAAGGTTGCCCAGCTTTTCTGGTTATGCAATCCGTGGGGGAAGAGCTCATAACTTTAGCAGTTACATCGTTTTTAAAGTCTGTTTTTAAATGAAGGAAGACTATTTTTATGTAAGAATTTGGATTGTAAAATTCATTGTTTTTGAGGTTTGTCCTGTTTTATTTATTAGTTACATGTGTCTTTTGTCTTGGACTGTATTGAATTTTTTATGTGCTTTTATGATTATCTTTTTAATTGAATAAAGCTTGTTTTGATTTTTGACAAGAGGGGTGTGTGTTAACCTAAATATATATATTTTAAATATATACCTGGTGTAGTTGTCCTTTCATTTGATCATTCAAGAGATTATAGACTGGTAAAACAAGCTGCTTTACAATCCTTCAAGACTTAGCCTGAAGGCTGCTCTCCATAGCTACCACTAGGATTGCTTTCACATAAGGTTGTCTTTAACCATTCACCATAAGGGGTTGTTTGGACTGGTACAAGGTGCCCACTAGAACTAGTGGATAGCATATATCAGGCCACCTTCTCACAGCAAATATGACCCCACTTCCTTGTCCCCCTTGTGATCTATTTACCCTGACTATCGCATGCTCTTGTCTGGTTCTCTTACCCTTAGGTGACTGACCCTTCAATTTAAGATCAGCCCCTGCCATCTCGGGGCGTTTCCTCTTTCCCCCCACTAATTGCAAAGGTTAATTGTTCTCCAAAATTAGGTTGCTTGCTTTTTCATATATGGCACCTGGTCCCTCCTGATTCACAATTTGAATGAAGTTTGCTCAACACTGACCAAGAAAACCACAATACAAAATAATAACAAAAGGATAGCCATTTTTACCTTCTCAATGTATCACAGAACAAATGTTGTCCAAAAACCAAGAGGGTAGGCTGAGTCCAGTCTCGTCTGGGCTCCTCCCGGCGTGGACTGGCCCACCCTTGGCCTGGGCTTTTTCCTGGCATGACCCAGGCGCGTCTACACACGTCCCGCGCTGCGGGAGCCCCGCCCTGGCTTAATGTCCCTCCTGGCGCATGATGTGTGTGGGAGGCGGCCTGAGTGCTGCAAGGATGCCTGGGACCTGGAGTCCTGCTCCCCCCTGGAGCAGCAAGGCAGGTAGAATCGGAAATGATGGGACTTCCTTCTGATTATTGAAAAATTAAACAAAACCTACACATTTGATGATAAAACTCTTCTGGCTACATTTGATGTTACATCATTGTACACCAATATAAATCCAACAATTTTACCTTGAATAAATTGGAAGATGAGCAATTTGGGTTCAGGCCTGGTCACGGAACGGAGACAGCCTTGGTGACCGTCTTAGATAACCTCAGAATGCGGGCGGACAGGGGACAATCTGCAACCTTAATATTGCTAGACCTGTCCGCCGCATTCGATATGGTCAATCATGCTATTCTCCTCTCGAGGCTGGAAACCCTGAGAAGGAAAGGTGGCAAGCAGTAGCACTTCCACCGTATCAATCGGAGTTTGTAAAAAATGAACATGGGGTACCTCAGGGGTCCTCAATCAGCCCCATTCTGTTTGATGCATATATGCGACCACTGTTGGAGATTGTAAAAACGCATAACATCAGTGTGGTCAACTACGCCGATGACACCAAGCTTATGGTGTCTCTGGACGGCGACCATACAGACTCCCAGGAAAGTTTTCACGCATGTATATTTGAAATGGTGAGGTTCTGTAGCGATCCGAACCCGTGAATTCGGTATCGTAGTACTGACACGATTTCGGTACCAATGAACCGCAAATGATCCATTGTATACATGACAGTGTTTTCGCTGCGCAACTAGCATGAATTCACTGGGAAATAGGGCATTTTGTCGTAAGAGTCATGGCATCCATTTTAGTTACGGCATCCATCTTGTTTCTTGCCCTCACATAGTCAATGAACGGACGATGACCCCGGCAGAGTCACCTTGTTAAGGACACGTAAGCTTGAGCCCGAGAAAGGCTGACGCTGCATGACTAGGCAGAATCAAGCTGCCTCCCTTGCCCAAGGCCAGTCCTGCTATACTGGTTCTTGTGTCCGTTGTCCTGACTGAAAGGCCGAAGACGGTAGCCATGCCCGTTTATGATCCATAAACACCTCTTATCCTACATTTCAATCCTTTGCACCTGGCTCTGCTCTTTTCCTTCTGGGCGTTTACAATGGGGAGGTTACGATTTTTATGATGGGGAGGATCGGGCGAAGAATGGAGAACTGTCGAGGGGATCTGATCGAATACTGAAAACCTACGACTAATTATTGTTTGATGTCAAATTTACTGTTTGTTTGGGATACCGGGCTGGGCATGAGAAATATTTGTGTAATGTTGCCTAAAGGCGATTTGTGTGTATTTAAGAAGTGACCCACTTAATGCAATTTGAACAGTCTCGTAGATTCTGCCTCTGTGTGGTTCCTATGATTTCTGTGTCCCTCCAGTAAATAAACCTTGGTCTTTGACGCCGCCATCGAGAAGCCCGTGTCTCTGTTTATTTGTGCACCGAGACAGGAGGAACTCAGGGGTCTTCGGGTGTTGTTTCCCTGACACCTCTGGACTCTTAAAAGTCCAGAACCTCAAATTGGCGCCCAACGTGGGGCGACGTCATCCGGTACCGGTCCAAAGCCTGAAAAGTTCGAGAAGTTTCGTGTGAAGATTCCGGAGGGAGGTACCCCGCTTCATCGATCCCTGCATGTCGTAAAAGTGGCCCGACAATCTCTTCCACGAGGGTTCCCGTTCCCAGACAGCTACAGAGGACCGCTGCCTTGACTGTTGCCCTGTCTTGGACCCGAGGTGCAGACCTTAGTACGGCGAGACGTAGACGGGTTCTCCTTGGTGACGTCTTCCATATTTCAGTTAAGTATTTAGTTACGCTCGATTTGGTTGTTCCTTGTTGCTCTGGTTTGATTCGTAGATTATCATTGGTTGCTCTTGTTTAGATAATCTTTGTTTTGGTATTGGTTCATTTTGGTAGGCCTAAGTTCTTTGCGCATATTTGTTGGAATTTGTTTTTGTTGTCATGACTACCAGTAGTAATTGTTTCTTGTCCTGGTTACGTTGCAACGGGGATTCCCTGTTGGAGGATTCGTGTTCGGTTCCTCCGATTGGAACTCCTACATATGAGCTCTATTGTAAACATGGTGTGGGTCCTATCACGTATAATGAAGTATGGGTCCGTTATACCAGAAAAGATGGTGTCCTTAGTTGGCCACCGCATGGTAGTTTCGAAACGGAAATACTAGACAATCTAGAAATGAAGTTGTTCAAGAGAAAAGCCCGTCCGGCAATGTTTGATTCTTTTCGCGTATGGCGTAAAGAAGCCAAACAGAGAGAAATTAGGAAAACGAAGAAAGAACAGAAAGAGAAAGGGTTGACTTTAATGCAGTCTGCTAGGAAGTTGCATGTCAACGAGACTGAGAAAGCAATGGAGATGGCGAATAGAAAATATAATTTGGCAATTGATAAATGTTACCCTGTATTGCCATCATGTCCTGCTAAGCCGATGGAGGATCAAGAAAAGGATCCTCTGTTGTCTTATCTGTTGAGATCACCTCCACCGTATGCACAGGGTATTACAGTACCACAATTGCTACCTGTTGTACAGCCAGCTGCTGGTCAGCCTGGAATAGCTGCTCCACTTCCTTTGATTCAAGCTCCTGTCCTTCCTGTGGTTAATGTTCCTCCGGCACCCCCTCTTCCTGGGTCGCCTGTTCCGCCTTTGCCTGTCGTTTCGCAAACTGCTTTACCTGCTACTCCCACCCTTACTATTCCATCTGCTCCAACTACCTTGCTCCCGAACCCTGTGAACGTTCTAACTCTGCTTTCTGTTCGTCGGAAAATAACCGACTCTGTAACTAAAATCTTAACTCCTCTCTACGGGTCTTTAATTGGGACCCCCGTTTCTGATTCTATACAGAGACGTAGCCAGCTTCCTGGTTCCCAAGAACGAGACAATTTAGACTCGACAGCTCTTAGGTGGACGTCGAAAGCTGCGAAGTATGATGCACGAAGAGTGTTAGAGACATTTATGCAATGGAATGAACCGACTCAACGTTATGTTTTTGACGTGATGTGTTCTCTTGTGCGCGAGGAATGGGAAGATGATCATTTAGACTCCGTCCCCACTGACCTGATAAATATTCAGCAGAAATTTGCCGCAGGAATGGTGATAGGTCCAGAAGTTAGGGGAGCGATAGAACTGATTTTAGCTTATAGGGATGAGTCCCCTCTTCGAGCGACAAGAGACTCTGATGGTTCACCGAGTACTACTAGGAAACAACGAGGACAATATCCAATGAGGGAAGTTCCGCCCATATGGCGTAATGCAGTTGCCGCTGATGGGAACTTGGGCATTGCAGCTGTTCCGGCACATTTCCAGAGAGTGTGGATACATATCCCTTGGAAACGGGCTGAAGTATTAGCAGTAAAACAAGCATTACCAGATCCACGTAAAAATCCTGCTGGTTATTACAAAGAGTTAACGCAGACAGTTCAAGCGTGTATCATGAATTTGGCAGACATTGAAATGTTATTTGGCAATGTGGTGCCACAGCCTATATGGGCCAAAATTCGGCAAGAGAACCACCCAGTCGCCTTAGGAGGTGACTGGCCAGCTATTATAGCAGCAGATGCGCAACAAATTGGCGGTGCTAAACCTGAACCTCTGATTGCTGACTTACCTGGCAGAATAATTACTCTGATGAAAACGCTGATGCCAGCGTTACGAGTCAATTGGGATAAATTATCGGCATGCAAGCAAAAGAAGGACGAAAGCGTCTCTGACTTCTTCACTAGATTTGAAGAGACCTTCGTAGATCACAGTGGGCAAGATATGAGTACTGAGGGAGGCCAGAGATTGTTTGTCGACAAGTTCGTGTTTAATTTACTACCTGAGCTTAGTAACAAGTTAAAAGATTCTGAAAGTGCATGGGCAGTGTCGACGACAGCACAGATACTTGCAACTGCTCAGTATTACGAGAATAGAGAGAAAGAAGAGAAGGAAAAGTCAGAAAAGAAAACGAAAGATTTAAAAACCAAAGTTCTTTTGCAACAGGCGTATCCGCCTCGTTCAAATCAGTCAGATTCACAGCAACGACCCCAGTTTCAGCAGCAGCCACAATTCCAGCAAGGGATAGCCCAAAAGTTTAATTATAGTTTTCCCCGACAGCAGTTAGCATGGAACCAGTGCGCTTATTGTAAAAAGGAGGGTCATTATAAGAATGAGTGTCCAGTTCTGCACCCACAAACTAGTGGTGTCCCAGCTCAGAGAGGTAATGTTGGGTTTATGCAAGCTCCTAGAGGTAGAGGGCGTGGTATGATGACACCACAGACTGATCGCCAATCGAATTATTTCGATCAGCGAAATATACAACCTACACAACCAGGTAGATCTCCACAGTATCATGTTGAAGATTACTATGATCATAATGAAGAGATTCAAAGAAACGAGCAATAGGACAGCCGCAGACAGAGAGAGGGAGTAGTATCAGTTCCAGTTGATCAGAGTGGACCTTATGTCGCAGTAGTTACCTCAGGCGTGGTCGAACCGTTTCTGTTGGATACTGGTGCGGCAAAAAGTTCAATTATGCATGCGAAACTCCCTGGCGCACCTTTGTCTGGCTTAACGAACACTTCAGTAGGTTTCTCAGGCGCCCCTGTTCACAACCCTGTTTCTAGTCCTTTGTCGATTTCTGTTGGACCATGCGAACTAGAAGCACCCTTATTCTAACAACCGGCTGTAATGAGAATCTGCTTGGTTTAGATCTGTTGAAACGCCTGCATGCGACACTGTACTGTTCTCCTTCGGGAGTACAGCTCACATTAGGCAAGAGAGTCATCTCTCCAATGTATATGTCGATGGATAAGCTCCCACCGGAGCTGCGTTCTCTCCCTGATACTCTTTGGGCAACTGGTCCTAACGATGTAGGCCTCTTGGAAATTCCCCCTTATGTGGTAAGTCTGAAAGCTAATGTTAAATTTCCACGAATCCCACAGTATCGGATTTCGAATGAGGGTGAACGAGCACTCTTGTTGATTGTGAAGGACCTAATACAGAAAGATGTGATTGAGGAAACTAGAGGAAACGTCTGCAATAGTCCTGTTCTGCCGATTTTGAAACGTACTGACCCTTCCAAACCTCCAATTTACAGATTTGTGATTGACCTCAGAGAAGTTAACAAAATAGTGATTCCACAGTTTCCTGTGGTACCAGATATCACTGCATTACTGACGTTGATTCCTGCCTCAGCTTCATGGTTTACAGTGATTGATTTGAAAAATGCCTTTTTCAGCATTCCGATAGCCGAAGAAAGTAGAGACATTTTTGGTTTCTCCTTAGGAGGTCGCAGTTTCAGATTCAAACGCGCTCCACAAGGTTATTGTGAGAGTCCTTCAATTTACAACCAAGCATTAAAGAGTCAATTAGATACCCTTGTACTTCCTCATGGTGTTGCTCTGATCCAATACGTAGACGATCTTTTACTAGCCGCTGATGACAAGGAAACTTGCAAAGCAGCTACAATTTCTTTGTTACGTCATTTGTCAGACTTACATCACAAGGTGTCACCTTCTAAACTGCAATATTGTTGCCAAGAAGTGACCTACTTAGGTCATCTTTTGTCAAAGGAGGGAAGAAGGTTGACCCCAGAGAGAATCAAAGCAATTTCACAGATGACTGTACCAAGCACACAAAGAGAAGTACGTGCGTTTTTGGGTATTACGTCATACTGTAGGCAATGGATCCCAAATTTTTCTCTCATGGCAAAACCATTGGTAGCCCTGACTGGAAAAGGTGTTCCGAGCCCTTTGCCATGGTCTGATGAATGTCAACAGAGCTTCTCTGACTTACGTGATGCGCTGTGTTCAGCTCCTGTGTTGGGTACTCCTGACTACAGTAAGCCGTTTACTCTATATGTCCATGAAAGAGAAGGTTGTGCATTGAGTGTATTAACGCAACAATTTGGTGACAAGCAGCGGCCTTGTGCATATTTCTCATCCACATTAGATCCGGTAGCCAGAGCGTTGCCAAGTTGTTTGAGAGCTACAGCAGCAGCTGCAGTGTCTATTCGACAGTCTGCTGGACTAGTCATGAACAACATGTTAGTAGTCATGGTTCCACATGCCGTGGATACACTCATGAATCGAACGAAAACTCAGCACCTCACCAGTGCTAGACTATCAGGCTATGAGCTGACGCTTTTGGCGAGCCACATTCAGATCAAGCGATGCAACATATTGAATCCAGCAACGCTGTTGCCGACTACTCAGGAGTCGAGTGATTCAGAGCCCCATGATTGTTGTTTCAGAACTGAGGAAGAGACAAAAGGTAGGATTGATTTAAAAGATACTCCGTTACTAGACCCAGACGGCACGTTATATGTCGATGGGTCTTGCTTTAAACTACAGAATGGTGATGTGACGGCCGCGTATGCAGTTACGACTTTGAGTACGATTGTTGAGACTGCAAGAGTGAGTCAGAATTCTGCCCAAGCTGCAGAATTAATTGCATTAACAAGAGCGTGTGTTTTAGCTGAGGGAAAGAGAGTGAATGTGTTTACTGACAGCCAGTACGCCTTCGGCGTAGCACATAGTTTTGGGCGTCTGTGGAAAGAAAGAGGTTTTCTCACGTCACATGGGACTAAGATCCAACATGGACAGTTAGTCAGCGATCTATTGGAATCCCTGACTCTACCGAATGAAGTTGCAATTGTGAAGTGCAGTGCACATCGGAAAATTACGGATGATGTTGGCCGTGGAAATGCGTTTGCTGATGAGGTCGCTAAAGAAACGGCCAAGAATATGACGAGCCGAATGTACGTTGCAACATCTGCAAGATGGATTGCTGAATCAGGAATGTGTGAGAATACGATTGACAGTGTGAAAGCAATTCAGAATGAAGCAACTGAAAATGAGAAGAATGAATGGAAGGAGAAAACGGGTAAAATGGATTCAAGTGGATGTTGGGTCAATTTGTCTGAACAGCAGCGTTGGATGTTACCTGATGCGTATGTACTTGCAGTAGTCACGATGGCACATGGAGCGGCGCACATAAGTTCGAAAGGCCACGGATTGTTTGGTCGGACAATGGAAGTGAATTTGTAGGGAAAGTTATGAAGAGTGTGTGTGCGGGTCTGGGTATTTCTCAAAAATTCCACAGTGCGAATCACCCACAGTCAGCGGGATTGGTTGAAGGGTACAATGGCACCCTGAAGCTGAAACTTGCGAAAATTCAAGCTTCCACTGGTCTCTCTTGGCCAGACGCACTGCCTTTAGCTTTACTGTCCACCAGAGCGACTGTACACTCTCGAGTAGGGCTTAGCCCATATGAGATTGTGTTCGGCCTCCCTGCTAATGTTTGGGGAGTCCCTAGGCCAAAGGAATTTAAACAGATTGAATACCCAATGTTGATTGATTACCTTTATGATCTGACTGCTAAATTGAGCCTTATTCATCAACAGGTATTCGAATCCTTGCCTAAACTGCCGGAGAGTCCAGGCCACACGTTGAAACCCGGTAACCAGGTTGTGGTCCGGAACTTTGAACGTACCCGGAACCTTCAGCCAAGATTCGTGGGCCCGTTCCAGGTCCTCCTTGCAACCAGAACTGCAGTACGGCTAGCTGGAAGGACGAATTGGGTGCACGCCAGCCATACGAAGCGTGTCCCTCTTCCACTCCCCTATGACAACTGGGTTAGACAGGGAATTGGTGTATCCGAGACAGAACCTGTTCCTAGGCACATCCCTTTCAGTGACGCAGAGTACCTAACGGACCACCCACGAACAGAAACACAGAACTTTGACACTTCAGCAGGAACTGCTCCTTTGAACCCTGAACCGAGTATCGTACAAAGTGAACATTTGTCACCTGTGGAGTTGAACATTTCCACACCTGTAGACCAACTATTCCAAGACCGGACTAGACCCGGAAAGTACAGATATAATCTACGTTCTCATGTTATGAACAAATGACATTACATTATTACCCTTCTGTTTGAAGACTGTAAAACTGTTTTGATCGTATTACATTCCATTCAATCAGGAAGTTTGCTAAAATTTTTATCTTTTTATTTCTGTTTCTCTCACCTTGCCATCTGGGTTACCGTAGGGTCGTAACGTGTGCCTTGTTTTAATTTGCAGGGAATCAGACACTAGGTCGTTTTCTTCTGTTTGTCTTGGGAACTTCCAGGATAGACAGAGGCAAGTTTTTAACAGGTACAAACCATCCGTTGCGAACGGTTGTAGAAGATGGAGCTTCCTGAATTACGACGGGTTAATGTCATAAATGTGCACAAGACAAAATTACATGACATATTGTACAGTAAATGTTTCCTAATGCAATGCACTCTGACACTTCTGATTGTCTTAATAACCTTGGTAGGCGGAATTATTTTTGGTATTCAGTTGATCTTTACACCTATTGCACCTACAGTATCTCCCCATGCTCCTGTTTCTCCGACTGTTGTTTCCCTTCATTCTTTCCATCCTTTTTCTGCCCACGAGAAAGCTCGACGCTCGGAGTTTATAAATAACACTTTCATTCAGCTCTTGCACCAACATCAACTAGTGGTCAACACAACAAACTGCTGGGTATGTGGCTTGATACCACATACCATGGACAAGGGCATCCCTTATTTGGTACTGCCTTTTAGTTATAATGGATCATTCTGGGCATTTCAGACCATGTTCGCTTATGCCCTAGAGACCTATCCCCCACGACCTCCGCGTTCCACCCGGTATAGCTCTGCTAATAGAGCCTTGGTAAAAGGAATAACTGACATGGTGAGAGATGTCAATAATACTCCGTACATTCCCAAGGATGAATTGCGAGTTTACATGGGTTGGAATATTACGGAATACGGCATTACTCTGGGTGAGAACAAACGTAAGAGCTCAACTCCGATTTGGGTCGTACCCCACCAAGGTCAAGTCTGTTTGCAAGGAAATGGGAGGAATCCGAAAGCTCGACTAGGGAAAAGTGACTGTATCGAAACATATGTTTTCCCGTCACAGTCTTCCCCTGCATTCTTAGCTGCTAAGGGTACCTATTTTGTTTGCCAAGACAGAGCATATACATGGCTGCCTGCTGACTTCTCAGGCTCATGTTATATCGCTCAACTGTTACCTCCGACATATACTGCTGCACCGGATTATCACAAAACTAGAGTTGTGAGAGGTGTTTTCAGTAAGGAAGATACTGCTGGCCAAGAGGCAGGAGACTTTTTCAAGGGTTTCCTCCCATTCTGGGGGCCTATGGCCAACAGTAGAAACTTACGCCAACTAACACGGGTAGTTGAATCCACCATCACTGAAACTGCGGGTGCCCTTAGTAACTTGACAGCTGAGCTTCAAGCGGATCGCCTCATGACATTACAGAACCGTATGGTTCTTGATGTGTTACTTGCAGATCGAGGTGGAGTATGTAAGATGATCCAATCAAGTTGCTGCGTTTTTATTCCAGATAATGCGCCAACAGTATACAAGGCCATCTCTAAGTTACATAAGATTTCTGACTCTATTCATGTAGAGGAAGGTAACTGGTCATTAATGGGATGGTTCTGGAGTCTGTTGTCCGCGTGGGGATGGAAGGTTCTAATAGTCACTGGTGTTGCGTTAGTATTTTTATTTTCGTGCTGTCTCATTGTTCAGTGTGGCCCTGCCTTATGTAATCTCTGCGTTTCAACATGCGTAAGAAGACCACCTGCTTTTAGAGATACGCCACGAGATAGAGCAATGCTGCAACAACACATCAGTGACCTGATGAGCATAGAAATGGACTCTGACATAGAGTGAGTTATTGCCTATGTAAGGGCAAAAGGACGGTCTGAGGTTCTGTAGCGATCCGAACCCGTGAATTCGGTATCGTAGTACTGACACGATTTCGGTACCAATGAACCGCAAATGATCCATTGTATACATGACAGTGTTTTCGCTGCGCAACTAGCATGAATTCAGTGAGAAATAGGGCATTTTGTCGTAAGAGTCATGGCATCCATTTTAGTTACGGCATCCATCTTGTTTCTTGCCCTCACATAGTCAATGAACGGACGATGACCCCGGCAGAGTCACCTTGTTAAGGACACGTAAGCTTGAGCCCGAGAAAGGCTGACGCTGCATGACTAGGCAGAATCAAGCTGCCTCCCTTGCCCAAGGCCAGTCCTGCTATACTGGTTCTTGTGTCCGTTGTCCTGACTGAAAGGCCGAAGACGGTAGCCATGCCCGTTTATGATCCATAAACACCTCTTATCCTACATTTCAATCCTTTGCACCTGGCTCTGCTCTTGTCCTTCTGGGCGTTTACAATGGGGAGGTTACGATTTTTATGATGGGGAGGATCGGGCGAAGAATGGAGAACTGTCGAGGGGATCTGATCGAATACTGAAAACCTACGACTAATTATTGTTTGATGTCAAATTTACTGTTTGTTTGGGATACCGGGCTGGGCATGAGAAATATTTGTGTAATGTTGCCTAAAGGCGATTTGTGTGTATTTAAGAAGTGACCCACTTAATGCAATTTGAACAGTCTCGTAGATTCTGCCTCTGTGTAGTTCCTATGATTTTTGTGTCCCTGCAGTAAATAAACCTTGGTCTTTGACGCCGCCATCGAGAAGCCCGTGTCTCTGTTTATTTGTGCACCGAGACAGGAGGAACTCAGGGGTCTTCGGGTGTTGTTTCCCTGACACCTCTGGACTCTTAAAAGTCCAGAACCTCAATGGTGAAATGGCTGAGGGACAACTCGCTTCAATTGAATAGCGAGAAAACAGAGATTCTACACTGCAAGGTGGGTGGGATCCCTCGAGGACTACCAGATGATTTTTGGCCAATAACCTCAGATGGCCCTCTGACACCAGTGAGCACAGTACACAATCTCGGGGTCAGTTTTAATGAAAATTTGACTCTGGAGTCCCATGTTAATAAACTGGTAGGAGGTTGTTATTCTCTCATCCAAGGACTCCGGAAAGTGCTACCATTCTTGCCAGTTCAGGCAAGAACTATGGTTGATTACTGTAATGCCCTGCTCTTAGAGTCCCCAGGCACTAGACTCTAGAGTATCCAGGCGGCAGCAGCAAAGCTTGCTCTGACTCGGGCACGCCGCTCCTCGACGACACCAGCGCTGGCTTCCAGTGACTCAAAGAATTTTGTTCAAATCCCTATGTATTGTGTTCAGGGCACTTCATGGACAGGGGCCTAAATTACCTCAAGACAGATTCCAATGGTATGAACCTATACGTAACCTTTGCTCATCCTCTGTTAGTCTTGCTAAGATTCCTAGGATAAAGAAAGCAACCCTGGGGTGAAGAGCTTTTGGCATAGCTGCTGCCCGCCTTTGGAACCGCCTTCCTCTGAAAATCAGGAGTATACAGAACCTAATGCTGTTCCGTAAGAGAGTCAAGACGTGGCTCTTCCCCCAAGTATAATCCTCTGATCTAGCCATGTAATCCTTCACATCAGCTTTCTCTCTCTATGTCTCAGCGCCAGGATGCCCGCAGGGTTGCAGTGCGCTCTAGAAGTGTTAAATATAAATGTTCAACACTATATGGAGATGTAAGAGACTTCCATGGGCACATGGATGGCTCCATTTCATGAACATATCTTCATGGACAAACTAGAGAACTATATACTTGCTACTTTTAGCATTTGTAAGGCTACGATACATTGATGATGTCTTATTTTGAAAGCGGAACGCAAACAATAACACATGCAGGGGTTTATTGCTGTGACTCTAAAAGGTGCATCACATGTGGATACCTTTTACAACATCATCAGTAACTAGTTCTGTTATGAGAAGGACCTATGGAATAAGACAGCATCTTTTGTCACTCAACATGCTTTATTTATGTGATTTAGTGCCAAAGCTGGTAAAAACAATGTGTAGAACAAACAGTGAATGACCTCCATACACAATTCAGTAACCATAAATCGGCATTAAGTAACAAGAAACCTGACCAGCCTGTAGCCAATCATTTTAAACTTGTGGATTGTTTACTATCATTTTTGAAGATTTTTGCGTGTGGAACCTATCTTAAAGGAAGAAATACTGGACTCAGAAAAAAATGCCTGGATGTAGAGTTTAAAACCACTGCATCAGGATGGACTGAACATCACTTACAATATCACCTGATTACTGCATATATCAAGAGATATCAGGACTGCATTGATAACCACATTCCAAATGGAATCTTCACTCATGTCAGCAGTGTCATCTGTGCAGCCACTGAGCAAGACATCATGTACTACCTGAGGAAGGTGTAAGCTGAAAAGTTGTAGTGGAAATATATTTTTGTTCTTTGGCGAGCCCATCTGTTTGAGTCACTTCTGTCTTGTATATTTTATTTCTTTGTCACTCATTGTATACTGGCTGTTGTTTTCCTGCAATCCTTTTTGGTTTGATAATAACTTTGGCACCGTTTGACAAATCTTCACAAAACCTTCCCCAAAAATGCAAATACACTTCAGCTGGTTCCTATAAAACTTCAGGGTGATCCATCAAGTGGAGGCAGAGAAAAAAGGGGGCCTCGAAAAACTAATTTAGCCATATATTTTCCATAGACTTCTTTAGGCAGGGCTACTGTAAAAAATGCTGGACAGAATTACACCAAATTTGACAGAAAGCTAAATCTTGGTCTGCAAAGTGTGCCTTTTGTTGTGATTCCACGGAACTTCCATGGGATCATGGCAAAACCTAAAAATAAATGGCGGCCGCCATTTTGATTCTATATATGTATATATATATTCACTGAAAAACAAACATAGGTTTCAGGCACGTTATAGTTAGGAATTAGCATTTAAAAAACCTTAGAAATTCACTGAAAAAAACATAGGTTTCAGGGGCGTTATAGTTAGCTGGACATTTCGCTCATACAAAACCATTAAAATTCCCCCGTTATAGTTAGTTCAGCTAACTATAACTTGCGCGCCCGCAATTCACTGCTGGTGACGTCACATATTACATCACTCATGACATGGTCAGTGACATCACTTATGACATCTCAAATGACATCACTGATGACATCATCCAGTGAATGTGTGTTTTTCTGAAAATTAAATAAGTTTTATATATGTATATCTCATGGTGGATGGAAGAATAAATGGGTATATAAGTGTCTAAATGGATGATTTTTTTAATGAAAAATTGATTGTATGACTACTGATTAAGTGTATCTTAGTGAATACATGGGTTAGTGAGTAATGTTTATATATATAAATATCTGTATCAGTCTCTCACTTTGTGTATAAGTGGCTGCATGGGTTATTACTTGGTTTTTCGAGTATCAGTATGAGTGTCTGAGTGTCTGTATGGTGCAGTGGGGGTATTACTTAGTGCATACATGCATGAATGAGTGAGTCACTATTTGTATGGGCGGATGAGTGTGTGTATGGGTGTGTTAGTGAGTGAATGACTGTCTCAATAGTGTCTTTATTAGCAACTACATATATTTTAAACTAGTATATGTGAGTATTGGTGTATATAAGTGAGTATATGTGAGAGTGAGAGATTGGAAGAGTTCCTATATGAATAAGTATGTGTTTCTATAAGTGATTGTTTAAAAGACTAAGTATGTGTAAGTTCCCGTAGAAGTAAGTGTGGTGGTGTGTGTATAAATGTATATGCAAGTAAATGTATGTTTCTTTCTTTATTTTCATGAGTGACTATGTGTGTCAGTAACTCTGTGGATGAGTGCCGTTGTGAAACAGGATGTATAGGTGTATGATTACATATGATGAGTGAGTACATGTATGAGTGACTGTATAGGACTGTTGGTGAATGAGTGGATGTGTATGTGGATCTTAGAATTACTCATGAGGTTGTTGTAACTGTAATTGGTATGTCCATTGTTTTGAAAATTTTAGTCTCTATTTTTGAATGTGTGTATCAAAGGTTATATTAGGGTGAGAGGAGGTCTGCCACTCTATCACAAGGATGATGTCATCAGTGATGTCACCAGTGATGTCATTTGAGATGTCATATGTGATGTCATGAGTGATGTCACTGACCATGTCATGAGTGATGTAATATGTGACGTCATCAGCAGTGCATTGCAGGCACACGAGTTATAGTTAGCTGAACTAACTATTTCAATGGTTTTGTACGAGCAAAATGTCCAGCTAACTATAGCGCCCATGAAACCTATGTTTTGTCAGTTAATTGTTAAGGTGTTTTAAATGCTAGTTTCTAACTATGCCTACAGAGTTAGGACATGTGAAGAAAGAAGAAAAAACGCACAGAAAGAAAAAAAAGAAATGCAGAAAGAAGAAACAGAAGTCCTCAAAGACGAAGAAAAGTGCAGGAAGAAGAAAGACGTGCAGAAAGAACAAACAGAGGAGCAGAAAGAAGCCTTGTTGCAAAATCATCCTGTATCCTCAACTTTTTCAGACGGGTACTGGTGGTAACTCACTCTGACTAACCAGTCCTAGAGCCAGTGCTATGCTAAAAGACAATTAGAATACAGTGAAAACACCTACATACACTAGGGAACACTATCCGTTGGGGTATCCTTGTGATTAGCATGACCTCCTCTGTAAGCCCCTAGTATATAATAGGGCAGGGGGATTAAAACTACCTCTTAAAAAGTGCCACGGTATGCGTTTGCACACTGATGAAGGGGGGGGGGGCCTGAGGTGATATGTGTGTAAACACGCCCTGTGGGCATTTTAAATTGGTGGATAAAGTCCCCTTGAATCATGAGGGTCCCTGGGGGCCAACTAACAGACCAGGAATGTCCACTAAGCACCACAGAGCTGCATTGCAGAGAGGTGTAAAAAGGGGCACGGCCTCGGACCACCTCTCTGCCACGCAGCGCAGTGGCACCTACTGGAAGCACCTGATGGGCTAGTTAGCCCCCAGGGGCCCTCTGGATTGAAGGGGAATTATTTTTCAAACTTAAAACGCGCCCCAGGGCGTGTTTGCACACGTCAACTCAGACCCCCTCCCCTCCCTTCACCACTGTGTAAACGCGCCCAGTGGCCATTTTAATTTAGGAGATTAAGTCCACTTGAATCCTGAGGGTTCCTAGGGTCGAACTAGCCCACTAGGTACCTCCAGTAAGCGCCACAGAGCTGCGTTGCATAGAGGTGTAAAAAGGGGTACAGCCTGGACCACTTCTTTGCAACGCAGAGCAGTGGCGCTTACTGGAAGCACCTGGGGGGCAAGTTAGCCCCCAGGGGCCCTTAGGATTGAAGGGGAATTATTTCCCCAACTTAAAACGTGCCACAGGGCGTGTTTGCAGACGTCACCTCAGGCCCCGTCCCCTCCCTTCACCACTGTGTAAATGCGCCCTGTGGCCGTTTTAATTTGGGAGATTAAGTCTCCTTGAATCCTGAGGGTCCCTAGGATCCAACTAGCCCACGAGGTACCTCCAGTAAGTGACACATAGCTGCGTTGCAGAGAGGTGTAAAAAGGGGCACGGCCTAGACCACCTCTCTGCAATGCAGTGCAGTGGTGCTTACTGGAAGCACCTGGTGGGCTAGTTGGCCTCCCGGAGCCCTCGGGATTGAAGGGGAATTATTTCCCCAACTTAAAACACGCCACAGGGCGTGTTTGCACACGTCACCTCAGGCCCCATCCCCTCCCTTTACCACTGTGTAAACACGCCCTGTGGCCAATTTAAGTTGGGAGATTAAGTTCATTTGAATCCTGAGGGTCCCAAGGGTCCAACTAGCCCGCGAGGTACCTCCAGTAAGCTCCATAGAGCTGCGTTGCAGAGAGGTGTAAAAAGTGGCAAGACCTGGACCACCTCTCTGCAACGCAGCGCAGTGGCGCTTACTGGAAGCACCTAGTGGGCTAGTTAGCTCCCAGGGGACATCAGGATTGAAGGGGAATAATTTCCTCAACTTAAAATGCACCTTAGGGCGTGTTTGCACACGTCACCTCAGGCTCCGTCCCCTCCTTCCCCACTGTGTAAACACACCGTGTGGCCGTTTTAAGTTGGGAGATTAATTCTCCTTGAATCCTAAGGGTCCCTAGGGGCAAATTAGCTCACTAAGTACCTCCAGTAAGTGCCATTGCAGAGAGGTGTAAAAAGGGTCACGGCCTGGACCACCTCTCTGCAACGCTGTGCAGTGGCGCTTACTGGAAGCACCTGGTGGGCTAGTTGGCCCCCAGGGTCCCTCAAGATTGAAGGGGAATTATTTCCCCAACTTAAAATGGGCCACAGGGTGTGTCTGCACACGTCACCTCAGGCCCTGTCCCCTCTCTTCACCACTGTGTAAACGCACCCTGTGGCCATTCTAAGTTGAGAGATTAAGTCTCCTTTAATCCTAAGGGTCCCTAGGGTCAAACTAGCCCACTAGGTACCTCCAGTAAGCGCCACAGAGCTGCGTTGCAGAAAGGTGTAAAAAGGGGCGTGGCCTCTGAACACCTGTCTGCAACGCAGCTCCCTGGCGCATACTGGAGATACCTGTTGGTCTAGTTGGCCCTCAGGGACCCTCAGCATTGAAAGAAAAGTAATTCCCCAACTTACAACTCGCCAAGGGGTTCGTTTGCAGAGTGCTGCAAGGAGGGGGCGTGGCCTCCGGTGCGATGCCGGTCTTTTATTTATTTTATTTTTTAAAGACGGGGGCTGTGTGGTCCCCCTTCTTTTTCTGTAGCACGTTTTAAGTTGGAGAATTAATTCCTCCTCAATCCTGAGGGTCCCTGGGGGCCAACTAGCCCACCAGGTACCTCCAGTATGCGCCAGAGAGCTGGGTTGCAGCGAGGTGTTCAGAGGCCACGCCCCTTTTTACAACTTTTTAGCAAGCTGCCCCTGACCCCCTCCCATCTTCCCTCCATGGTCTGTGTGTATGCCATCATAGTCTCACTGTTGCTCTCCATGGTGTGTCTTGCTTCTAGTGCCCATCCTGCCTGACCTCCATGGTCATCTTGCTGCTCCTGCCCTGCCCCCTTGCCCCCAGCCCTATGTTTCCATGTGCAGACTCCTATTCCCTCCCACCTGGCTTGTCTGTTCCATTGTAATGCCCCTGGTCCGTCCCTCATGCCCTTTATGGTCTGTTATGCTGCAGCTTTCTCGCTACCATTGCCTCTTTCCCCTCTGTTCTCTGTTGTCCATGTTCATGGTTCTGTCCCCTCCCTATTTCTTTCTATGGATTGTTGTGCTGCACTCCTGTCCCGCATGCCCTGTGTGGTGTATTGTGCTGCTGCAAACCCTGATGCCTGCCCTGTAGGGTCAGTTTGGTGCACCTCTCCATGTCCCTCCTGTCCTCTGTTATCCGAGTCCATGTCCCTACCCCAATTTCTCCTGTCTTCCAAGATCAAATGCACCATACTTGCGAATATTTTGAACTTGTTAAGAGGGAGATTTTGAAAAAAAAAACTGGGATTTTGATTTTCCCCTATGAGTTACATTGAAAAAGAGGAGATTGTAGACAGGAGACAGATCAAATAAAACCCATTTGAGCTTAAAAACATTGGATGTTTCCTGGCTGAATCGGGTCTGTTGGCATGTATGGTTGTACTACCACTGCCTTTTCCTTCTGCCCACAATGGTCTATTATATTGCCACAGCCTCTCTTGCCAGTCCTGTATTGTTTGTTTGTTGCCCCTGCCCCCCTTTCCACTGCTCTCCATAGTCTGTTGTGCTGCCACTGCCCTTCCTGCCTGCCCAGTGTGGTCAAATTGTTGCCTCTGCACCCTCCTACCTGCCTTCTTTTTTCAGAGTCCGTGCCCCTGGCCTCTGCCTCTCAACAGTCTCCTAATGAACAACTAGATTGCTAACATTCTATATTTATTACAAAAGTGTGGAACGCCTGACGTCATCTTGATGTAATCAAAACTGTAATACCTAGAGCATTTCCTTTAGAAATTACATATATGAGAGGGTCTTATTTGCATCAAAATTATGGTTAGTGCTCTAAAAAACTAAAATGAGCACATATTTTCTGAGTTTTCAAATAGCGACAAAACACTTTTAAATTATTTTTTATCTTTATGTTTTTTTATCCAGTTGACCACTTGATTAAATGTTGCACTTAGGGGAGAGGATGTGGTGTTACTTCCAGAGCTGCAGACTTTGCACCTGGGCAACCAGGTTGGAGTTTCTGCTTTAGCTCGACATTCTGTGATTCTGGTCAAATCTCTTAATCTCCCCATGTCTACAACCAAAATGAATTTGTTATTGTGTGATGTAACCAATGCTCATGTAAAGCACTCCAATACCTGACAAGTCTTGTCTCTGCTGGCCATCTTGGGAGATTTATTTGTTATGAAGTTGCCTAATTTCCTCATTTACTGCAGTGTCCTCAGTAGGACATGCTTTCAGTTTTTTACTTTGATTCCATCAAGAAGGTATTCAGATATGTCACACATTTGCCATCAATTCTGAATGTTAGCACTCTAGTTGCTCATTAGAGCACTGTAGTAAAGCTACTGCTCACCACGGAAGTCTGCTGCTGGTATTAAAAGTACATGTTTCAGTCTGCATGTCAGAAATTTTTAATGAAATAGTAGAGGATTTGAGAAGTCACTCAAAATGTGCCCTAATTTTTCTTTCTTCTGCACTAATCATAATTTGTATGGCAAAATGAACCCCCTCGTTGTGTTCCTTTTTAAATTAAATGTTTTAAGTGTTACCAGTTTATTCCAATCAAGATGGCTTCAGGTGTGCCATACTTTTGTTATAAGTAAGCCAATAAGCGCTCTAGTTGTTTTTAAGAATACTCTGGGACATTCTGTCATTGGGCTATACTTGGGCTACATATGGGTGATATTTGTGCTGCATTTGGGCTCTTTTGTCTCTGGTGGCCATCTTGGGAGACTTATTTGTTATGAAGTTTCCTAATTTCCTCATTTAATACAGTCTCCTCAGTAGGAAATACTTTCAGTTTTTTACTTTGATTCCATCAAGAAGGCATTCAGATGTGTCACACATTTGCCATAAATTCAGAATGTTAGCACTCTAGATGCTCATTAGATCACTGTAGTAAAGCTACTACTCACCAGGGAAGTCTGCTTCTGGTATTGAAAGTGCATGTTTCAGTCTGAATGTCAGAATATTTTAATGAAATAGAAGAGGATTTGAGAAGTCACTCAAAATGTGCCCTCATTTTTCTTTCTGCAGCACTAATCATACTTTCTATGGCAAATTGAACCCCCTCATTTTGTTCCTTTTCAAAATAAATGTTTTAAGAGTTACCAATTTATTCCAATCAAGATGGCTTCAGGTGTGCAATACGTTTGTCATAAGTAGGACTGTTAGCACTCTAGTTGTTCTTTATAACACTCTGGGAAGCTGCAGTAGAACACAAAGGAATCAACTGAGAAAGATAATGTAAATTTACAGAAAATATGCTCTCAGTTTAGCTTATAGATCACCTTCAAAACGTCTGTGGAAAAAACATGAGAAAATAGTTTTCTCTCCAACATGATTCATGATATCCCAGCAGAAGGCTTTTTCACATGGTAAAATCACCTTAGAACACACCACAATTCCTAAAATGAGTATGGTACCATCAAAAAATGATTTATAATGTAACTAAAGTCTTAAAACCTTTCTATTAACTGCAATGCCTTTTAATGAGGTGCTATCATTATATTGGTCCCAAGATGGCTGCCAACACTTATTGGATGAAGTGCTGACAGCCAATCAGATCACACGATGAGATGTGTGGTTAGGCTCTGCCCAGATATATATGTGATTTTACTTTTGATTTTCTCAGGAACTACTGAACAGATTTACACCATTTAACCAAAAAGCACGACTCTGAACCAAGGGCTACCTTTTTGCCAAATTTGGTGTAATGCCTTTCAGCAGTTCGGGCTGTAGCTGCGACTAAAGGTTCCTATGGAAAATTGCATGGGGAAAACACGTTTTGGGACCCCCTCTTTTCTCAGCCCCCGCTTGACGAATCACCCCGAGACTTTCAGGATAGGAGCGGACCGGAGCTGGCCAAAAGTTTTGAAAATGTCGCGAAGATTCGTCAACCGGCGCCAAACTTATTGGGAATAGAATGTTACGGACTTCCTATGGAAAATAGTTCCTAACTATAGCTATGGCCGCCAGTAGGTAATAGATATATATATATAACCTCTTAAGCTCACACAATTTTCTTAATCTCATGGAGATTGCAGCCGCGCCTCTCAGTGACGGATGTACAGTACCAACTTATAGAAGTCGAGGTTCAACCTCCACCATTGATTACATTTTTATAACCGCTTCCCTTGAAAGCCATGTGCTAAGGGCTGAAGTAATTCCAACAATACAAGGAGACCATAATCCTAAATTTCACACGTCGTCCAGCGTATGATTATACGCATGGGGCAAGTGATTTAACGACAACAACTGATAATCTCAGACTTGTGTGGCGTGGCATTGATAATAATGTACTATTTGAAAGGATGATAAAACACTATCCGAATTTGGTCAACACATGTCTGACATTTAGTACACACGATATAGAGGTAGTTGGTGCCTTCTCAGAGCTTTTGTTTTGGTATTAAAAATATATTGTCCAAGCCAAATAGGAACATTAACTCTGACCCAGGCTGGTTCAATGCAGATTGTTCTGCGGCTAACAGAGCACTAAGAAGGGCACTTGTAAGTGAACCTAGAGTCAACTCTCTTGTGTCGTCACTTAGGAGAAGTTACAAAAAAGCTATTACATGTAGGAAGGAGGAGCTCATCAATGATCATTGGGCTAACCTTGTGCGGGCAAATGTACTGAAAAATGGTAAGAATTTCTGGAAGGCTGTTAAAGGCATGAAATCTATGGGAAATACAGCCTCACCGATTAGCTGCAACATATCTAGTAAGTCTTGGGAGGCTCATTTTAGTAACATCTATGCCGCCCCGGACTCCTGTGAAACTAAAAAGGAGTATACATATACCACTGAGATTCAGATTGAATTATCTGAAGTCGAGGAGGCTATTACCCAGAGTCTGGGGGGCAATGCTCCCGGGCCGGACGGTCTCCCTATTGACCTCATTAAAAGTAACCCCGATTTTTGAGCACCACTACTTGTAAATGTTTTTAATAATTTGACGAATTCATCCATTCCTGAAACAAGGTCCTACAGTACAATAGTTCCAATTTTTAAGAAGGAGGCCAATATCATTGATTGATAACACTCTGAAAATTTTGGGGAGGGTGTTATTCAATAGGATTAAGTCATCGGCTGAGGATTGCCAGGTTTTACACCCATGCCAGCTGGGGTTCAGGAGTAAGGTTGGCACTGTGGAACAGTGCCTTAACCTTAACCTGATTATCAGTAAATATACCATAGCCAAGAAAACACCTGTGTACCTGGCATTCAAGGATCTTACGTTGGCCTTTGACTTTGTGAATAGATCTCGGCTGTGGTTAACTCTTTTAAATCTTGTCCTAGACGATTCATTAGTCTACGTCTAGGGCATATTTGCACAGAGATCTAAACGCCAGGGTGCGTATCAGTAGGGATGGTGAGATCTCCAAGGCTATTGAAATTGGTAGGGGGGTCAGACATGGTTGTGTCTTGGCCCCCCTCCTATTTATTTTGTATATTAATGATTTAACCAAATCCTTGATTATTTCAACTAGAGACGTCCCAACTATTAGTGGAAATAAAATCCCTGCATTGTTATATGCTGACGATGCAGTTTTATTGGGACGTACCCCTAAAGCTTTACGCGCCCTGGTTCAGGGCTTTGTGAAATTTATGGCAACTTTGGATTTATGTACTAATTTTAAAAAATCGTTTTTAATGTCATGTGGGTCTAAGAAATATTCTAACCTTTCAATTGTTATAAATTCTGATCAATTATTAAGCACTTGCACTTTCCCGTATCTTGGGTTGGTATTTGCATCTAATGGATTATGGAATGATCACGTGGCTCATTGCAAAAGGAAGTTTATTAACTCTATTAATACCATACTTTGGTTACCCAAGCCACGAAACATAGAGGTAGTGCCTTCTATTGTTAAAATCTATAGATTGCAATGCACACCAACCGCCACATTTGGGGCGGAGGTCTGGGGGAATACCATTAGTACCCCCATCCAGCGTGAAGAGAACAGATTCTGTCGCAAAGTTTTGGGTGCGCCATTTTTCTCCTCTACCTATGCTGGCCATAGTGAACTTTATCTACCGTACATAGAGGATTATATTAAGGCTCGCCCGACTTTGTTCTGGCTGAGAATTTGGAAGAACCCGGCTGCACAATTGACAAGGGAGATAATTTTAGATTGTTTAAAATGCAATAAAGGGATGGATATACCGTGGTTGGCGGGAGTCCATAAAAGTCTAAGTAGTATGAATATGGAATGTCTTTTTTTAAACCCTTTAGATCATAGCTCCATCAGTAGTAAAACTCTCGAAAAAACTCTTTATGCATCATATAAAGAAATAAGATTAGCAACTGAATGTAAAAAAACCTCAGTTGCTAGATATATGCAAATCGAGAATGTGACCTCAGCAATGCCTAGATATCTTTCAAAACCAATTGGCCGCTGGGAAAGGGGCTTACTTTTTAGGCTAAGGACAGACACAATGAAATAGTTGTTGTCATTTCCTATTGGTTTTACCGCAAACTTTGATTTTTTATACTGCCCTTGCGATAACACACATAAGCAATCAATGTTACACTTACTATTTTTTTGTTCTTATTACTTACTTCTCACTAAAAAATTCTTGATCCCATATTTTAAATCTCGATGTGTAACTGATTATAAGGCAGCTTACGGGATGGTGCTAGCTATAAGCGATGATGAATTATGTTTTCGGGTGGGATCTGTCTTAAAAACGGCGGTGCGTATTCGTAATTCTGTGCACCCCGGTTAATGTTTCAAATGTCTTAAAATCTTTCTATTTATTTAATGGTTTTGTATAATCATGATTCATTTATTAATCTTGAATGATATTTTAATTGTACTTTTATGGATATGTTGTTTTTATCCGAATAAAGTTCATATTGAGATATATATATATATATATATATATATATATATATATATATATATATATATATATATATATATATATATATATATATATGCCGGACGTTTCACCTGGGGGGCTCCTGCAATCCCCCAATCATCCAGGACAACACAGGCACAGACGACGATTGGCCCAGTTGAAAGTGCAAGTGAGTAATTTTATTTAAATCTCAGCATGCCTGCATGACGTGTTTCAGCCTACCAAAGGCCTTGATTACATGACGCCTTTGGAGTTACAATGCCGCATTTAAAGTGCATAGTGCAATGTAAACAGTAACACGATTGGTTGCCTGATGCAAGGGTAACGGACATAGACAAAATACATGTTTGTTTGTAGTCACATTAAAACCGACAGAGTAATAGTAATCGGAACACAGCTAGCAACATCATAAATAGCTTAAAATACTTTAAGAATATAAAAACACAAAATGAGTGTAATTAATCAATATTAAAAGTATAAGCTATATACGGCCGAATTTTTCTGATTTTGTACGAGTGAAATGTCCAACTAACTATAACGTCCCTGAATCTCATGTTTTTTTCTGTGAATTTCTATGGTTTTTTTAAATGCTAATTTCTATTTATAACGTCCCTGAAATGTATGGTTTTTTCAGTGAATTTCAAAGGTTTTTTAAATGATAATTTCTAACTATAACGTCCCTGAACCCTATGGTTTTTTCATTGAATTTCAAAGGTTTTTTACATGATAATTTCTAACAATAACGTCCCTGAAACCTATGGTTTTTTCAGTGAATTTATAGGGTTTTTTAAATGATAATTTCTAACTATGCCTACAGAAGTAGGACATGTGAAGAAAGAGGAAGAAAGGCACAGAAGAAGAGAAATGCAGGAAGAGGCAACAGAAGTCCAGCAAGACGAAGAAAAGTGCAGGAAAAAGAAAGATATATGCAGAAAGAACCAACGGAGGTGCAGAAAAAGGCCTTGTTACAAAGTCATCCTGTGCCCCCAACTTTTTACTGAACGCTACTGGTGGTAACTAGGCCTGGGCGTTAAACTCAGCTCCGTCTGCGGAGTTTTCTGTAATTCGCACTCGGCAGAGCTCGCGGAGTGCAAGAAAACCCCGCTCCACGTAGTGCCGCTGAGTTTTTTCCCCACTCGTGCTTGCGAATGGTAAGTTCGTGAGCTCGGGCTGCAGCTTGGGTAGAATTTCTACATGAGCTGCAGAAAGACCAGCGCGAACAGCAGTCCGCACAACACTCTGACAATTCCGGAACTTTGCTGAAAGAAGCAACAGAGGTGCTGAAAGAGGCACAAGGGATGCAGAAAGAAGGAAGAGAAGTGCAGAAAGAAGCAATAGAGGTGCTGAAAGAGGCACAAAATGTGCAGAAAGAGGCAAGAGAAGTGCAGAAAGAAGCAAGAGCAGTGCATAAAGAACCAACAGAGGTGCTGAAAGACGCAACAGATGTGCAGAAGGAGTCACGAGGGGTGCAGAAAGAAGGAAGAGGAGTGCAGAAAGAAGCAACAGAGATGCTGAAAGAGGCACAAAGGGTACAGAAAGACTCAACAGAGGTGCAGAAGGAGTCATGAGGGGTGCAGAAAGAAAGAAGAGGAGTGCAGAAAGAAGGAAGAGGAGTGCAGAAAGAAGCAATAGAGGTGCTGAAAGAGACATGAAGGGTGGAGAAAGAGGGAAGAGAAATGCGGAAAGAAGCAACAGAGGTGCAAAAAAGAGGCAATAGTGGTGCAGAAAGAGGGAAGAGTGGTGTAGAAAGAGGTTAGAGATTTGTACAAAGAGGGAAGATGGGTGCAGAAAGAGGCAAGAGGGGTGCAGAAACAGGTAAGAGAACTTCAGAAAAAGGCAAGAGAATTGCAGAAAGAAGCAACAGAGGTGTAGAAAGAAGAAAGAAAAGTGCAGAAAGAATCAACTGAGATGCAGAAACAGGAAAGAAAGGTACAGAAAGAGGGAAGACGAGTGCAGAAAGAGACAAAAGGGGTGCAGAAAGAAGCAAGACAGGTGCAGAAAGAAAGATGGAAAGTGCAGACTGAAGCAACAGGGGTGCAGAAAGAGGCAAGAGAAGTGCAGAAAGACGCAACAGAGGTGCAGAAGGAGGCAAGAGAACTCCAGAAAGAGGCAAGAGAGTTGCAGAAACAGGCAAAAGAGGTACAGAAAGAGGGAACAGAGATGCAGACAGGGGCAAGAGAGGTATAGAAATGTGCAAGAGAGGTGCAGAAAGAACAAGAGCAGTGCAAAAGAACCAACAGAGGTCCAAAAAGAACCAAGTGAGGTACAGAAGGAGGCAAGAGAACTGCAGAAAGAGGGAAGAGGGGTGCAGAAAAAGGCAAGAGGGATGAAGAATTTTGGAATAGAGGTGCAGGAGGAAGCCAGAGAAGTGCAGAAAGAACCAAAAGAGGTGCAGAAGGAACCAACAGAGGTGGAAAAAGAGGCAAGAGGGGTGTAGAAAGGGGTAGGAGAGGTACACAAAGAGACAAGAGGGGTACATAAAGAGACAGGAGGGGTGCAGAAAGAGGAAGAGAGCTGCAGAAAGAAGCAACAGAGGTGCTGAAAGAGGCACGAAGGGTGCAGAAAGAGACAAGACAGGTGAAGAAAGAAGGAACAGAGGTACAGAAAGAGGCAAGAGTGGTTCAGAAAGAGGGAAGAATGGTGTAGAAAGAGGTAAGAGAGTTGCACAAATAAGGAAGAGGGGTGCAGAGACAGGCAAAATGTGTGCAAAAAGAAGCAAGTGAGGTGCAGAAAGAGGCAAGAGAGTTACAGAAAGAGGCAAGTGAAGTGCAGAAGGAGGCAAAAGAACTGCAGATAGAGGCAATAGAGGTGCAGAAAGAGGCAAGTGATGTGCAGAAAGAAGCAAGATAAGTGCAGACAGAAGCAACAGAAGTGCAGAAAGATGGAAGAGGGATGGAGAGAGAGGCAAGAGGGGTGCAGAAAGAAGCAAGACAGATGTAGAAAGTAACAAAAGAAGTGCAGAAAGAAGGAATAGAGGTGCAGAAAGAGGCAAAAAGGGTGCAGAAAGACAAAAGATGGATACAGAAAGAAGCAAACAAGGTGCAGAAAGAGGCAACAGACATGCAGAAAGAGGGAAGAGAGGTGCAGAAAGTACATAGAGATTTGCAGAATGAGGTCACGAGAAGTGCAGAAAAAGAAAGAAATGTGCAGAAAGAAGCAACAAAAATTTAGAAAGAGATAAGAGAGGCGCAGAGGGAAGCAATAGTGGCTTGCACACCATTAGTACTAATTTAACACCCACACTTAGGAATAAGTAACAGGTGCCCATTCTAGGTTTTCAAAGGGCCAACCACCACGCAGATGATGAATTATGTGGCTAATGCAGAAAATGTATAATTGTGTAAAAGTCGGTGCAGCGCAACAGGCACATAATTCCAGTGGCCCTGCTCATACCTCTGACTAGGTCCACAAGTGCTCCTCAGTGATTCCATCTTTTTTGTCTCAATGAGTTCATAGTTGAGTGTCTATGGAAATGAGGAAGACTAAACCTGAGGTTGCCACTCCACAACACAGACTACCATACCACATAATTACTCTCCATAACACATAATCCCACTCTACATAATTCCTATACACTAATACCACATACTTTCTATCCACATAATTACGTACATACACTCTACTCCAAAAAACATTAGTAAAAAACTTTTGCATTTACAAAGCCAATAGCTCTAATACTCGTAAATGTGAAACCTATTACATTGCAAACACTTCTTTAACTAGTAGTCGCATTTGCAGAGTGGTGGAGAAAGGGTGCTGGGCCTTTGACCAGCGCTCAGGGATTCCACTGCGTAGGGCTTACAGGAGGTACAAGTAGGGCTTCTTGGCCCTCAAAGTCCCTCAGTAGTAAATTGGACTTCATCCACCATCCCGTAGTCTGCCAGGAGGCAGGTTTGAAGAGTGGTGGGGATAGGGGGGCATGGCCTCCAAAGATGTTTTAGCAATCCCACAGTGTGGGACTTACTGGAGGTAACAAGAGGGGTAGTTGGCCCCCAAGGACATCCCTGGGGGCCAACTACCCCTCCTATTACCTCCAGTAAGTCCCACACAGCAGGATTACTAAGTTCTCAGAGCAGGCCATACCCCCTTTGCCCACCACTCTACAAACACGCTGCCTGGCACACTCTTGACTGCGGATTGAAGTCCCCTTCACTACTGGGAGTCCTTTAGGGGCCAACTAGCATACCTCTTACCTCCAGTAAGCCCCACACATTGGGATTGCTGAGAGGTGGACAAAGGCCCTGCCCCCTTTCCCCACCACTCTGTAAACGCGCCCCCTGGCACGTTCTAAGTTGGGGGATTAGGTCCCCTTGAATACTGAGGGTCCCTGGGGGCCAACTAGCCCACCAGGTACCTCCAGGAAGTGCCACACAGCTGGATTGCAGAGAGGTGGTCCGAGGCCACGCCCTCTTTTTACACCAATCTGCAAACGCACCTCTTGGCGCACTGCTGCTCGGGGGATGAAGTCCATTTGTGTCTCGAGGTCCTCAAAAATTATTAAGTGCCCATGTGCGCACTGGTAGACCCCGGCGCAAACTAAGCAGTAGTTTAAAGTCAAAAATTGCCAAACTGATGTAGCAGCATGTTTGCTGAACCCTAGAACACGTGGTCTCTGCAGCAGGCTCTCTTCACACTGAGCTGTTTGTCCATGTGGGCTTGTGCCTTAGCATCATCACACTCACCGGTTTGTGTGTTCTGTGTTATAAAAAACAGAAACAGCATATTCCTTAACGAGTCTGTTATACAGCATGCCCAAAGAGCAAATGCTAATGATTAAGTGCCCATGTGTGCACTGGTGGGCCACGGCTCAAATTAAGCAGTAGTTTAAAGTCTAAAATTACCAAACTAATGTACAGCATGGTTGCCTGTTCCTAAAAGATGAAAGTCTGAGCGCTAGAACACGTGGTCTCTGCAGCAGGCTCTCTTCCCACTGAGCTTTCTGTCCATGTGGACTTGTGCCTTAGCATCATTACACTCGCTGGTTTGTGTGTTGTGTGTTATAAAACAGAAACAGCATATTCCCTAAAGAGTCTGTTACAAAGCATGCCCAAAGAGCATGTGCTAATGATTAAGTGCCCATATGCGCACTGGTAGAAACCGGCTCAAAATAAGTAGTAGTTTAAAGTCTAAAATTGCCAAACTGACGTAGCAGCATAGTTGCCTTCTCCTAAAAGATGAAAGTCTGAGCGCTAGAACACGTGGTCTCTGCAGCAGGCTCTCTTCACACTGAGCTGTCTGTCCATGTGGGCTTGTGCCTTAGCATCATTACACTCGCCGGTTTGTGTGCTCTGTGTTATAAAAAACAGAAACAGCATATTCCTTAACGAGTCTGTTATACAGCATGCCCAAAGAGCAAATGCTAATGATTAAGTGCCCATGTGTGCACTGGTGGGCCCCGGCTCAAATTAAGCAGTAGTTTAAAGTCTAAAATTACCAAACTAATGTACAGCATGGTTGCCTGTTCCTAAAAGATGAAAGTCTGAGCGCTAGAACACGTGGTCTCTGCAGCAGGCTCTCTTCACACTGAGCTTTCTGTCCATGTGGACTTGTGCCTTAGCATCATTACACTCGCTGGTTTGTGTGTTGTGTGTTATAAAACAGAAACAGCATATTCCCTAAAGAGTCTGTTACAAAGCATGCCCAAAGAGAATGTGCTAATGATTAAGTGCCCATATGTGCACTGGTAGACCCCAGCTCAAATTAAGTAGTAGTTTAAAGTCTAATATTGCCAAACTGATGTAGCAGCATAGTTGCCTGCTCCTAAAAGATGAAAGGCTGAGCGCTAGAACACGTGGTCTCTGCAGCAGGCTCTCTTCACACTGAGCTGTCTGTCCATGTGGGCTTGTGCCTGTGCTTCATTACACTCGCCGGTTTCTGTGTTGTGTGTTATAAAAGAGAAACAGCATATTGCCTAACAAGTCTGTTACAAAGCACGCCCAAAGAGCAAGTGCTAATGATTAAGCGCCCATATGCCCACTGGTAGACTCCAGCTCAAATTAAGCAGTAGTTTAAAGTCCAAAATTGCCAAACTGATGTAGCAGCATGGTTGCCTGCTCCTAAAAGATGAAAGGTGAGCGCTAGAACACGTGGTCTCTGCAGCAGGCTCTCTTCACACTGAGCTGTTCGCCCATTTGGACTTGTGCCTTAGCATCATTACACTCACCGGTTTGTGTGTTGTGTGTTATAAAACAGAAACAGCATATTTCCCAACGAGTCTGTTACACAGCACGCCCAAAGAGCAAGTACTAATGACCAAGTGCCCATATGCGCACTGGTAGACCCTGGCGCAAATTAAGCAGTAGTTAAAGTCTAAAATTGGCAAACTGATGTAGCAGCATGGCTGCCTGCTCCTAAAAGATGAAAGGCTGAGTGCTAGAACACTTGGTCTCTGCAGCAGGCTCTCTTCAAACTGAGCTGTTCGTACATGTGGGCGTGTGCCTTAGCATCATCATACTCGCCGGTTTGTGTGTTGTATGTTATAAATCAGAAACGGCATATTCCCTAACAAGTATGTTACACAGCACGCCCAAAGAGCAAGTGCTAATTATTAACCCCTTCGGTGCTCATGACGGAACGGTTCCGTCATGAGCGTCGGTTGAGCTGTGCTCATGACGGAACCGTTCCGTCATGACCACGCCCGCGCAAGAAACGGTCAGCGCTGGGCGGGAATCGGCGCCGCATGGAAGGGGTTAAGTGTGCATGTGCGCACTGGTAGACCCCGGCTCAAATTAAGGAGTAGTTTAAAGTCTAAAATTGGCAAACTGATGTAGCAGCATGGCTGCCAGCTCCTAAAAGATGAAAGGCTGAGTGCTAGAACACGTGGTCTCTGCAGCAGGCTCTCTTCACAGTGAGCTGTCTGTTCATGTGGGCTTGTGCCTTTGCATCATTACACTCGCCGGTTTGTGTGTTGTGTGTTATAAAAGAGAAACAGCATATTCCCTAACGAGTCTGTTACGAAGCATGCCCAAAGAGCAAGTGCTAATGATTAAGTGCCGATATGCCCACTGGTAGACCCGGCTTAAATAAAGTAGTAGTTTAAAGTCCAAAATTGCCAAACTGATGTAGCAGCATGGTTGCCTGCTGCTAAAAGATTAAAGGTGAGCGCTAGAACACGTGTTCTCCGCCGCAGGCTCTCTTCACACTGAGCTGTTCGTCCATTTGGGCTTGTCCCTTAGCATCATTACACTCACCGGTTTGTGTGTTGTGTGTTATAAAACAGACTATTTCCCAACGAGTCTGTTACACAGCACGCCCAAAGAGCAAGGACTAATGACTAAGTGCCCATGTGCGCACTGGTAGACCCTGGCGCAAATTAAGCAGTAGTTTAAAGTCTAAAATTGCCAAACTGATGTAGCAGCATGGCTGCATGCTCCTAAAAGATGAAAGGCTGAGTGCTAGAACACTTGGTCTCTGCAGCAGGCTCTCTTTACACTGAGCTGTCCGTCCATGTGGGCTTGTGTCTTAGCATCATCATACTCGCCGGTTTGTGTGTTGTGTGTTATAAATCAGAAACAGCATATTCCCTAACAAGTATGTTACACAGCACGCCCAAAGAGCAAGTGCTAATTATTAAATGCGCATGTGCGCACTGGTAGACCCCGGCTCAAATTAAGGAGTAGTTTAAAGTATAAAATTACCAAACTGATATAGCAGCATGATTGCCTGCTCCTAAAAGATGAAAGGCTGAGTGATAGAACACTTGGTCTCTGCAGCAGGCTCTCTTTACACTGAGCTATCCGTCCATGTGGGCTTGTGCCTTAGCATCATTACACTCGCCGGTTTGTGTGTTGTGTGTTATAAAACAGAAACAGCATATTCCTCAACAAGTCTGTTACACACTAATTATGGGAGGGGGGCCGCATAGCCCCCCTTCCCTAGGCCACTTCTGGCCCCGGGGACCCCATCCCCGGGGCCTACCCACCGTATATTTTTAATGTTATAGGGGGGCCGTGTGACCCCCTCCTCGGGCCACTATTGTCCACCGGGTACCGATCTGCTTCGGTTTTTGGAAGCGAGAGCAGAAGCAGAGTTTGCTATGGCAGGGCGGGAGCCATGCTCCCACCCTGCCATAGCAAATGGCAATGTCCCGGGGGTGGGCACCCCGGGACATTGCAGGAGCCGGCCCTGGGGGGTGGTGTTCCCCAGGGCGCAGCCCCCCTCCCAATGTTTTCAAATCCCCATAGGTGGTGGTCCCCGGGGCCGGGGGGCCGTAACAGACCCCTGTATTTAAACATAGAGTGCCCCGGGTGGTGGTTGTCCCCGGGGCTTGGGCGGGCCCACAAGGCTCTCCACCCTTATTGTTTTGAAGCCCCAGGGAGGTGGCCGTTCCCGGGGGTGCAGTGGGCAGCGTGCCCTCGTGAATAAATTAGAAAACCCCGGGAAGGTGGCGGTTCCCAAGGCTGCCCGCTACATAAATCCAATTGCCCCCGGGACCTGGCCCACCCCGGGGATTTTAAAAACAAAGTGCGGAAGAGACTTCGTTTTTTTAATTTTCGGACAGTTTGCAATGTATGTCTCACCTTTTTGCGATTTTCACTCGATGCGAGGCACAAGATGGCTGCCAACACTTCCTGAGTTGGAGTGTCGGCAGCCAATTAGAATGAAGCTCGTGATCAAGAGGATATGTGTGGTTAGGCTCCGCCCAGATATCTATATTTCTTTTTCCTTTAATATTTCAAAGACTGCTGAACGGATTTACACCATTTAAAAAAGGGCACTTTCTGAACCAAGAGTTACCTTTTTTGCCATATTTGGTGTAATTCCGTTCAGCAATTTAGGCTGTAGCCTGTTCCAAAATGTCCTATGGAAATTAACATGGAGAAAACACGCTTTGGGACCCCCCTTTTTTCTCGGGGCTGACTCATTAGTTTTGAAAATTTCTGGAAGATTCGTCAAATGGCGCCAAAGATATTGGCAAATCAAAAAACGCTTTTCCAATGGAAACTAGGTTCTAACTATAATTACCTACTGGCGACCTCCAGTAGTATGTATATATATATATAGCCAAATGAACCTTGACGAGAAAGGCGCCCTTCCAGGCGGGTCGGGGCTTCTTGGCGTCGTCACCGCCTCAACATTCCATACGCAAGTCATACCGCAGTTGCAGCATACAGAAGCCCACCATTCGGAAAGTAAGTAAGTATCAAAATTGCTTTCATTTCCAAGGACAGCAGTCAAAGAATGTAGCATAACGCGCTTCAAGCGTAAGACGCCCTTAATCATATGCAGTCCAGAGGCTCAGCTGTTACTCATTTAAATATGCTGAGGTAGTAAACAGCGAAGGGGGACTCCACACACACCATCGGTTCGAAAGTAACCATTATCAGTGTTCTTTGTTTGTTCAAATATTTGCACTTTATCAACTAGAGTTCCTTTGGTAGTTGAACTCCCTCTTTCAATGCATCGTGCAGTCATTTTGATCGACAGTTTCAAACTATACAACTCTGTCGAACGTGCCGGCCGTGATTGGACTACATTACCCATAATACCTTGTAATGTCCATAGTACGATGCGGCATTCCCCTCGATTCTGATCAATATCATGGATGATGGGGGAAAGGTTATTTGTCATAGTTCATATTGAAATAGTTTCCAAGTCTTACTTGCTTATAGGGAATAGTTCCCTTGATGACAGCAAACCTTCCTCCGTTCATTGCAGGGACGCTCAGCCTCATAATATTAAGACAGTCCATAAGTATCTTACTTCCCTGCTATCCTTAATTTTGCCTTTTGTTTTCCTGAAGTGTGGAGGTCACCCTCCACAAACCCTGGCTGCAACAAAATGTTCCTTAAATTCACGGCCAGCAGGCCTCCCCTTGAATCAGTGGTGGGTGCCTCCTGTTTCAGTGGCGACCTCCAGTAGTATATATATATATATATATATATATATATATATATATATATATATATATATATATTACCTACTGGCGGTCGCCAGTAGGTAGTTATAGTTAGGACCACGTTTCCATAGGAAAACCTCAACATTCTATTTTGAATAACTTTGGCGCCGGTCGACGAATCCTCGCGAATTTCTCAAAATAGGTGGGGCGCTACGCTCCGCTCCTACCCTGAAAGTCTCGGGGGGATTCGTCAAGCGGGGGCTGAGATAAAAGGGGGGTCCCAAAACGCGTTTTTCCCATGCATTTTTCCATAGGACCTTTAGAACGAGCTACAGCCCGAACGGCTGAACAGAATTACTAGAAATTTGGCAGAGAGGTAGTCCCTAGGTCAAGGAAGTGCCTTTTGTAGGTTTGGTGTAAATCTGTTCAGTAGATTCTGAGAAAATAGCCTTTAAATCAATATATATATCTGAGCCCGCTTACGGTACGCTTACGGTACGCTTACCGTACGCTTACCGTAAGCTTACGGTGGCGTGCGCGAGCGCGATTCTGATTGGCTCTTAGATCTTAGTAAACATTCGAATCGGCCGAAACCAGGAAGCGGCGTCCGCCATTTTGTCTCTCGCACTGAGTGTTGTTTATCAAACATGATGGCCAAAAACATGTTACGGGGCTGTTTTGACAACTCCCTCCCACATAGTCATGTTGAGGGAGTCCCCAAACATCCCCCAAGAGCAAAAACGGTTTTATTTTTTTTTCGGCAATTTCGCGGGGTACGCTTACCGTACGCTTACCGTACGCTTACCGTAAGCTTACCGTACGCTTACGGTAAAAAAATAAAAATAAAAAAAACACTATCCACACTTACCCCACCCCCTGTGCTTTTGGTGGCCGCAGGCCACCAAATGTGCAGGGCTTATTAATAGAGAAAAAAAACGTAATTTTGGCAACATGAAATTATAAAATCGAAATAAAAAAAACACTATCCACATTGACCTCACCCTCTGTGCTTTTGGTGGCCGAAGGCCACCAAATGTACAGGGCTTATTAAAGTTGATAAAAACCGTGCACGGAACGAACTGCGTTAAGTGGGCGCGCACGCCACAAATGGCGTAAAGTAACTTAGCATTTAAAAACCCGTACAAATTCACTGAAAAAACCATAGGTTTCACACACGTTATAGTTAGGAAATAGCATTTAAAAAACCTTGCTAATTCACTGAAAAAACCATAGGTTTCACACATGTTATAGTTAGCTGGACATTTTACTGATAAAAAACCAATGAAATTCCCCCGTTATAGTTACTGTAGGCAACTATAACTCACGCGACCGTAATCCTCTGCTGATGACATATGTGTCTTTATGAAAAAAAAATATTTGTAATATATGTATAGCTAAAATTTAATGGAAGAAGATATGGGCAAATAAGTGTCTAAATACAGTATTAGCATCAGCAGAGGGTTGCGGTCGCGTGAGTTATAGTTGCCTACAGTAACTATAACGGGGGAATTTCATTGGTTTTTTATCAGTAAAATGTCCAGCTAACTATAACATGTGTGAAACCTATGGTTTTTTCAGTGAATATATATATATTCACTGAAAAAACCATAGGTTTCACACATGTTATAGTTAGCTGGACATTTCACTCGTTAAAAACCAATGAAATTCCCCCGTTATAGTTAGTGCAGGCAACTATAACTCACGCGACCGCAATCCTCTGCTGATGATGTCAGATATTACATCACTGATGACATATGTGTCTTTATGAAAAATAAATATTTGTAATATATGTATAGCTAAAGAAACAGTATTAGCATCAACAGAGGATTGCGGTCGCGTGAGTTATAGTTGCCTGCACTAACTATAACGGGGGAATTTCATTGGTTTTTAACGAGTGAAATGTCCAGCTAACTATAACATGTGTGAAACCTATGGTTTTTTCAGTGAATTTGCAAGGTTTTTTAAATGCTAATTCCTAACTATAACGTGTGTGAAACCTATGGTTTTTTCAGTGAATTTGTACGGTTTTTTAAATGCAAATTTTTTTTTGAGATTTTTGGTAAACCTATGTATAAAATAATATATGTACTATATCCTGCATTATGGAATGGTTAATTTTTTTTTAATGCATTTTTTGCCGTGCGCGCACGGTACGCGTAATAGTTACGCGAAGTTCGCGGAATTTCTCCTCGCGGAATTTCTCCGTTTACGCCGTGCGCGTACGCTACGCGCATTCGGCGATTTTTTGAAAAAAAATTCAAATTAATTTTTGCCCTTGGGGGTCCTTCTTGGACCCCCTGACAAAGGCTAGGGGTTCAGGAATTGTCCAGCCTGCCCCCTTTTCATGTTATCCACCTTTGTTTTTCACCCCCTCAGACTGCGAGAGACAAAATGGCGGCCGACACTTCCTGGTTTCGACCGATTCGAATGTTTACTGAGATCTAACAACCAATCAGAATCGCGCTCGTTCACGGCGGCGTGCGCGTACGGTAAGCTTACGGTACACGCTCGGAGCGCGCCCATAGATATATATATTGATTTAAATGCTATTTTCTCAGGAAATACTGTACAGATTTACACGAGACCTTCAAAAGGCACATCCCTGACCTGAGGGCTACCTCTCTGACAAATTTCAAGTAATTCTGTTCAGCTGTTCGGGCTGTAGCTGCGACTAAAGTCCCTATGGAAAAATCCATGGGGAAAACGGGTTTTGGGACCCCCCTTTTGTCTCGGCCCCCGCTTGACGAATCACCCCGAGACTTTCAGGGTAGGAGCGGAGCGGAGCGCCCCATTAGTTTTGAAAATTTCGCGAGGATACAGAATTACTTGTAATTTGGCAGAGAGGTAGCCATAAGGTCAAGGAAGTGCCTTTTGTAGGTCTGGTGTAAATCTGTTCAGTAGTTCCTGAGAAAATAGCATTTAAATCAATATATATATCTGTGGCAGCGCTCCGTGCGCTTACCGTGCGCTTACGGTAAGCTTACCGTATGCGTACGGTGCCGTGCGCGAGCGCGTTTCTGATTGGTTGTTAGATCAAAGTAAACATTCGAATCGGTCGAAACCAGGAAGTATCGGCCGCCATTTTCTGTCTCTCGCACTGAGAAAAAAAGGTTGATAACACGAAAAGGGGGCCATGAAGAGAGTTGCAGACCCCCTAGCGTTCGTCAGGGGGTTCAAGAAGGACCAAAAAGTATGAAAAATGAATTTAATAATTTTAAAAAAAGAATCGCGGGGTGCGCGTACGGTCATGTGACATGATTCTTTCCTGTCTCACTTGCAACATTTTTCTTTTTGGAGATGACCTTTATCGTCAAAAGAACGGGGCAGCCATGGGTTTTTCTTTTAGCCCAAGCTATGCTTGCCTAGTAATGGGCTGGTGGGAGCGAGAGGTGGCATGGAACAAACAATATGAGCGACACACAAACAAAATCATCAAATGGACAAGATTTATCGATGATTTATTAATAATCTGGAACGGAAATGAGAAGGAATTCAGTGAATATTTTGAAATCATCAATAACAGTGTCGCGAGCTTGAAATTCACATATGAAACCAATAAGGATAAGATCAACTTTTTGGATGCTACAATATACGTGAAGAATGGCCGTTTGGAATCAACCTTGTACCGCAAAAGCACGGCAACAAACACCACCCTCGAAGCAACGAGCTTCCACCAACCCTCTCTGGTGTCAAGCATACCCTACGGAGAATTTCTCCGCCTTCGTAGATTGTGCAGTGAGGAGGAAGAATGGAAGAAACAAAGCGCAGGCACAATCAACAGATTCCTTAAGAGAAAATACAATAAAAACACAGTAAAACAGTGCTGGAATAAAGCCAATCAGAAAACCCGGGAGGAGTGTTTGACACAAACCAAAGATTCAGAAATTATGGATGAACCAATAAGACTAATTTTGGATTACACTTTGGAATCTAAAGAGATTGTGAATATAATCCCAAAAAATTGGAAAATACTACAATTGGATGGGACTGTGGGAAAAATAATGGGACCTCACCCAACAATAACTTACAGGAGAGCTCCAAATTTAAAAGACAGATTGGTGCACAGTCATTTTAAATCAAATAAAGCACAAACAACGTGGCTAAAGAAAACTGGCTTCATCAAATGTCAGAACTGTAAGGTGTGCCAAATTGCTAAACCCTTAAGTGAGATCACAATGGCAAACAAAAAAACTTGGAAAATCAAACAATTAATATCTTGCAAGAGTCAATACACTGTTTACATCATTGAATGCCCCTGTAAATTAAAATATGTGGGAAGCACCATCTGTGAATTAAAGAAAAGAATTTTGGAACACACGAGGGCTACCAAAAACAAGGACAAAAATAACGCGGTAGCGAAGCATATGGAAACACACCACAACAGCAATTGGAAGTCATTAAAGTTTTTTGGAATAGAAACAGTACCAATCAACACACGAGGAGGGAATCGGGAGAGACTACTAAGACAAAAGGAGTCACGACATATTATCAACTTCAGAAGCATGACACCGTTCGGTCTGAACCAGTCTGAAGAACTGTATATACATCTTTAGACAACAACACAAACATATTGATTGTTCTCAATAACACTGTTATATACCTGTATACATGGTTATTTTGTGCAAATATTTTTTGAAATTTCATAATGAATATTATGGCCTAATTTTCAGCCTTGTTTCTAAGATGTAGGCCCACCAGAGGGCACAGAGCAATGTCGACCCATTAGAGGGCATTTATTTACAATGTGATTGTGTCATTGAAACACGGGACTCTAACGAGCCATGGAAAATTACCTTATTTTTGAATCAAAATAATGTTGCGCAACATTGACACTGCAATTATTTTATCGTTATGTTAATATTCAGCCTTTCGTTTAAAATCCAGAAGATTTCACAAGTAAATGTTGGTTAATTAACGGGACTACATTTCCCAGAAATCCGGGGCTTCTCAACCACCCCGCACATGACAGGAAAGGAGGGTATGATAACTTCCTGTCTTTAGTTTGTTTAAAAATACTTGATTTGAATGAGAGATTTAACCGTGAGCTTGTCAGCGGACGCTGACGAAACGCGCTGGTTTCTCTTTTGCATCTCGGAACCTGTGGATGATTTTTGAATAAAATATCAAGGATTACTACAACTCGCTGGAGTGCGACCCTGTTTTTTCTTTCAACCTGGGAGAAAAATTGTTGGCATATTAGCGGCGGTCCAACCCGCAAGGGCACCACACCTTCAAATTGAGCGCCATCAATCCGGAACCGTTGGACGCTTTTGGATAAATATATATATATATATATATATATATATATATATATATATATATATATATATATATATATATATATAGATATATATATATATATATGTATATGAGAGAGAGAGAGAGAGGCGGGATCAGGAGGCCCCCGCTATAGCCCATTTAGTGCTACGCGGCTCCCCACCCATTTTAATTAATATGGGGAGTGGATGGGCGTCCTCACTCTCTGAGCCATATTTGGCCTTAGGGGGCCCATCCCCCTTGGCTAAATGTATTTAATAAGGGGAGTGGGTTGCTTGGAAGCTCCCTTCACAAGCCTTAGAAAGGCAGTATGGACCACATCCCCCCGGGCCTCTCACTTCAATGCAAAGGGAGGAGGGCCTCCCTGAGACCTCAGGAACCTCATCTTATGGGGCCGGCTCACTTACTATGCCCCGGGGAAATTCCCCTTGGGAAACATTAGTTTCCTTGCCCATGGCAGAGCAGGCAGGGAAATGTGTGTGTTACTGCCTGCCCACAGAATTTTCAAAATCTCAATTGAAACAGGAGAAACACTAAGTCTGCTCCCAGTGAGCAGGAGAATTAAAAAGGCTCCTGTCAACTGGAAGCAGCATAAGCAGCTGCTCCCTCCGGGAAGGAGCAATTCCAGCTCCGCTGGCTGTGGCACAGGGGTCCAGGGGCTGCCCCCACAGTCCGTAAGACTGTGTTCGGTGATTACCCTTCTGTAAATAATAGAGGCCCTCGGAAAATGGGTCCCTGGGGCCAAAATAGTTCAAAGAGGGGGTAGCACGGCCACCTCCACTTTAAAATAAAAACATGACCAGACGGGAAGGGGTGCAGGAAGCCTGAGAAGGCTCGGGAGGCGGGCCATGCAACCTCATTCCTTTTTTAAGTATATTTGGCCCCAGGGATGAGTTCATTAATAGACTATCCAGGTGCAGGAATTCAAACCTGCAATGCTCAAACAAACAATGCAGATACCTGTAGGAGTTCATCCATCAAATGTAAGACGGGGATAGATGGACATAGGCAATGCCCAGATATCTATGTGTTTCAGTGACAGTCAACAATCTCAGCAACCATTCTCAAAGCTCCAGATTATTCAAAGCAGTTCTTACACATGCATCTGATCATGGGATTGGAGCGGTCCTTTCCCAGACCAGTGATGATTGCCATTACCAGCGTGCTGCTTTCATTAGCACTAGCAGTAGGTTCTTCCACAGAGAGCAGCATTGGAGTGCCATTGAGAGGGAGCCTTTGCTGTGGTTTGGTCCATGTAGAAACTGAGACCAAATCTGTCTGGTACTCACTTTCGTGTCCAAACCAACCACAGCCTCTTGGATGGCTGATGCAGATGAAAGGTGAAAACTGTTGAGGTGGTCCATCTCCATGCAGGGTATACACTTTGCAGTGGAGCTCAGACCTTGGACTGACCATGCCAGTGCAGATGGCTTTTCCAGGTTTTTCTACTTAGATGATGAAGACTCTCTTGATAAAGGCTAGTCTCATTCTCTTTCAATTGTGGGAAGGGTTTGTCTGGTATGTAACGCAATTGTGACAGAAGAATACTGGCTTCCTGCTATCCAGGTCACCAGTGCTAGATCTCTTTCCCTAAAACTGTACCATTGCTCCCCCATTTGGGAATATCTTTTGCACCCCTTGTAAGTCCCTAATACATGGTACCCCTGGTACCTAGGGTGAGGAGTCTGAAGCGAGCTGGTGTGTACTGACATCGAGCCTGCATACCGTGAGGGGAACGGTTGCCTATGGAGTGTGTTTCTGCTCTTTCTGCCACGCCGTTTTAGCACTTCCCAAGCCGTGAGGGGAACGGCTCCAGGTCATCCAGGACTACGACACCCAGAGGGCTGTGCGCAGTCAGCTCACCTGTTGCAGCTGAGGGGAGGAGGCCCTTAAAAGATCGTAGCGCCTCCCGCAGCGCGGGACGCGCGCTGAAGCGAGCTGGTGTGTACTGACATCGAGCCTGCATACCGTGAGGGGAACGGTTGCCTATGGAGTGTGTTTCTGCTCTTTCTGCCACGCCGTTTTAGCACTTCCCAAGCCGTGAGGGGAACGGCTCCAGGTCATCCAGGACTACGACACCCAGAGGGCTGTGCGCAGTCAGCTCACCTGTTACAGCTGAGGGGAGGAGGCCCTTAAAAGATCGTAGCGCCTCCCGCAGCGCGGGACGCGCGCTGAAGCGAGCTGGTGTGTACTGACATCGAGCCTGCATACCGTGAGGGGAACGGTTGCCTATGGAGTGTGTTTCTGCTCTGCCACGCCGTTTTAGCACTTCCCAAGCCGTGAGGGGAACGGCTCCAGGTCATCCAGGACTACGACACCCAGAGGGCTGTGCGCAGTCAGCTCACCTGTTACAGCTGAAGGGAGGAGGCCCTTAAAAGATCGTAGCGCCTCCCGCAGCGCGGGACGCGCGCGGGCAGCGCCCGGGCGAAGCCCGGGCCAAGGGCGGGCCCGTCCTTGCCCGTCATCGCCAGGAAGAGGCAGGGCTGGGCCACCCCTCGTAGATCTTCTTCCCAACGCCTAAGGTACTGTGGCAAAGTTGAAGCTGTGATCATTATTGCTACGTGGTGCTTTGAGGATAGTGTGCTACTGGAGCATTTTACCCCCTGAGGACATATACCTGTTTTATTTCTTATGCTAAGTACATTTTGTGATCAATCGCTGGACTTTGCACCATCATATTGGGACGTAATCGGGATATAATTTCTCATGCAAAGTTATGAGAATCTGTGTTCTGTAGATTTTTTTTTTTTTTTTTTGTTTTGTTTTTTTCAATATATGTTTTCTTTTTGCTATCACAGTTTTATTTTAAGGTAGTAATTTGGCCCCTTGTACTGTTTTTCAGGTTGGGCAATGGCAGGGAAGGGCAAACGCACGGGGGGTGGCGGGACAGTTACTGGCACTATGGACCAGTTTATAACACGCGCTGTTTCCGTTCTAGAGCATGAAATCGCCATAACTGAGCGACGGCTCTCTACTGATCCAACACTGTTAACCCCTTCCATGCTGCGCAAATTCCGCCGCTGTGCTGACGGAATCTTGCGCGGGCGTGGTCATGACGGAACGGTTCCGTCATGAGCACAGCTCAACCGTGGCTCATGACGGAACCGTTCCGTCATGAGCACCGAAGGGGTTAAGACGCTCATCTATTGGGCCTCTAGCATTAGCTAGATCCCCTTCAAGATTAGTTGGGCCTGTGGTGGGTAGCCCCTCCCAGGTAGAGGACCTTGAGATTCGTCCCTCTCTGAATCAAAGTAATACCAGGATTCTAGAGTCCCCTGCTGAGGATGTTTTGGCAGTTGAAAATTTTTCAAGATCCGATGATACACCCCCCCAGACACGGGCTAGTAAGAAATCCAAAGGTATGCCTAACCCCAAAAGAAAAAGAGCTGATGATATTCAAGGAGGGAGGCAGCCGAAACTCTCCAAAAAGCCTACCAATTCAAATACTGGTACTTGTACGCTATTAGAGGGGGATTGTGATACTAATGGCGTGGGTAAAAAGATCACTCTTGACCGGTCGCAATCGGATGAGCTTATCACCAAGATTGAACAGGTGGTACGCTCGTTACTACTTCCCCTGGTTGAGAGGGTCAAAGTGATCAACATAAAAGTCGAGTCTTTGGAGCAGACGATGCTTGATAATTTTTGCTCCTTAAAAAATGTTATCAAACTCGTAACAAGTGAGAGAGTTAATTCTAATTTTTCCAACATTCCTGTGGCTGTACCTACAACAAATACTAGAGTTACCCCTGTTGTTGGCCCTGTGATCACCCCTAGAGACAGGTCAGAGACTGACCCACCTATTGCTTTGGACAGCACTAACCATATTTTGCCATGTATAAGCTCCATCAAAAGTAATTACAGGGGCAATGACACTGAAGTAAAGAACTCTAATGGGACAAACAGGGGCTCGAAGGTAGGACCCAGCAGTATTGTTCGTACAGATCCTGCGAAACCTGTAAACGTTCACCTTCATCTTCCACCAGCCTCTTTTCCTTATGTAGCAGTGTTAACTGGAGTTCCAGAACTAAAGGATGGCAAGTCTGAATCCTACCCAGAACTTAAAAATAAAGTGACCTTCTGGCTAAATAAAAATAGACCTATGCACTCTGGATTGGATGGGAAGATCTTATTTGCCAGAAGGGTTGGTTGGGTTCGAACAAGGCCTAAAGATGTGGAGGGAGACGTCATTGTTGTAAACTTCCAAGATAGACGTATAGTGCGCCTTATCTGTGATGATATCTTATCCGGGGGACAGTTGGGGATAGGGGTGCGTGATCTTGGATATTTCTATAATGTACCCTCCCATAGCGCCGAAAGTTTTTTCCATCATTGGGGAGTGCCTAGAGAGCTCCCAGAGCCCATTATTTCCCATTCTGATCATTACAATCCTAATTTTAATCGCATTTTGGGTTGTTTTAATTGACCAGAATCTCATACCCAAAGGGAAGCTACGGCAGTGAGTGCTGACACTGTGAATAATAGGGTTGAAGTTGAATTCCCTTTTTCCGGGATAACAAATCTTTCTAGTCAATCCCCTTTGCAAACTCATCTAGGGCACTCAAACCATCTTGACAGTAGCCCCAATAACATCTGTCAGTCTAATCTGTCGGGAATAGGGCTGGGCTCAATGATCTCGTGGAATGTTGCTGGCCTTAAGTCAAAAATGGATTCCCCTGAGTGGGTCCAATTTATGGGTAATTTTGATGTTTGCCTCCTTCAGGAGACTTGGTCCTGCGAGCCGCAGTTTCTTCAAGGCTTTCTGAATTTCCACGTTCCTGCATCTAAGGGACCCAAAGGGTGTCCGATGGGTGGGCTAACAATATGGGCTCGACAAGCATTATTCTTGGCGGTCAATGAAATCAACACAGGCTCCCCTGACATTCAATTGGTCAGACTATCCGCGGGCCCATTGGGTGACGTGGACATCTATAATTTGTACTCGAGGGGGACTAATGGGATGAAGTCCAGGACTCTGGTTGCACTGGATTCCCTTATCACACAGCACTCAAGTGAGAGGGGAGTGCTTGCTGCAGGGGATCTGAATGTAACTTTTGAACCACTCTTAAGTTCAGATTCCTGCTGGGGACTTGACCCAGAAGAAGAACAATTATGGGGTATCCCTGGCCTAGATATGGACCCAATAAAACGCTGGTCTGAGGCAGCAGTGCAGGTTAACGCCCTCTGTTATGAAAGAGGCCTGAGGGCTTTGAATGGAAGAACCCCTGGTGATAAGGAAGGGGCCTACACCTTTGACAATGGCCGATACAAGAGCAGAATTGATTATGTACTCTGCAGCATGAGGTTATGGCAATTTGTAAAAGACATGGTTGTAGCTCCCAGACCAGAAAGTGACCACAACCCTTTATGTGTAACGCATCGCTGGTGGAAAAGTAGCAATGAAGAACCAACAGTGGCGTCATCTACTCCACCTGAGGTATTTCCCTCTAACGACATGCGCAGGCTTAAGTGGAGTTTGGTTAGGTCTAACGAAAAGGCAATTGATAGCATTAATATATTGCTGTCTGAAGTCATTGTGGAACTTGAAAGATGTAGGCTCTCTGACCAAGGTGTAATGGCAGCAACTGGCCACCATGAAACGTTCTTTGAGGAACTACGCCAGTTTTTTCTTAAACCAACTAGGAGAGGTAGTCGACCACCCCCTAAACGCTTACGGTGGTATGACGCTGATTGCAAAAGAGCCAGAACTAATCTAATTACAGCCCTCTCCAGTGGCAGTATTGATCACGTGAGGGAAGCTCGCCAAGTATATAAGAAATGCATAGCTATAGCCAAAAAGAATTGGGACGAGCAATATTGGATAGACTTGAAAGATGCTGGTGATGCCAGGGACTCACGATTATTTTGGAACATCATCAAGTGGGGCAGGGGAGGGTCACCAGATAGACCAACAAATCATGTCTCACAAGATGACTGGGTAAACTACTTTAGGCCCCAATATGCATGTGACCCCCAGTCAAACCCCACAGGGGAAATATCCCTTGTTTTCTTCTCTAGTGGCCCTTTTTGCACTAAAGACACTCTATTGGCCCTGGGATCCGTAGCAGCTGGGCGCGCTCCAGGTCTCGATGGGATACCATCTGATCTTTTCCTTGGTAACAAAAAACCCTGGAGCGAATACATTACCCTTTTGGCAAATGCAATTGCTGTTGGTGCGCCAGTTCCTAAATCCGGGGGGGGGGGCTGTCATAATTCCTGTGTTTAAAAAGGGTGACAGAACCCTCCCTGGAAACTACAGACCAATCAGTCTAATTGACACAATCCAGAAGGTTATCAGGAGGATGTTATTGAACCAGGTGTTAGCGTGGGCTGACGATAATATGATTCTCTCCCACCTTCAAGCTGGTTTTCGTAAGTCAACCAGCACACTGGATCAGGTCTTTAGATTTGTGCAACTCCACTGGAAAGTGGTTACTTTGGGGAAAGGCAGTCTCTACGTAGCATTTGTGGATCTGCGAGCTGCCTTTGACCTTGTCCCCCGTCATCGGCTATGGGCTGTGCTCAATAAATTAGGACTCCCGGTAGAAATTTTGACAATGATAAGGAGGCTCCATGAGTCTAATTTTGCAAGGATCCAGTGGGGTGGAGCAGGTGAAGTCACTCCAGAGTTTCCGGTCGAGCGGGGTGTGAGGCAAGGCTGCACCATGGCTCCAACCCTTTTTTCCTTGTATATTAATGGGATTGCCCAAGCTATGCTCAACGCCACTATTGATGCCCCAAAACTTGCTGGAGTTACTACTCCGATATTAATGTTTGCGGATGATACGTTAATCGTATCAAAAACTCCAAACGGCTTGCAGAGAGCATTAAAAGTCTTTGAGGAGTTTTGTCTTGGCCATGGTTTGGAGGTAAACGTGGCCAAGACTAAACTCATGGCCTTTAATCCGCATCCAAATCGTAGAGAGAGTAAGTTTTTTCTGGATGGGCAACTAATAGAAATGGTTTCCAACTTTGTCTACTTGGGTATACACATAACTAGTACCAGCAAGTGGGACAAGCACATTGAGGTCGCTGCCCTGAAGCTTAGACAAATCTCGGGAACCCTGATAAAAGAACACAAGAAGTCTTTTACCAAGCCCGTTAAACCTGTACTCCAAGTTTACGAGGCAAAGGCACTGGGTTCAGCTTTGTACGGGTCAGAATTATGGGGGTTTAGTCGGTTGGCTCCCCTAACAACAGCAGAAAATTATTTTCTCCGTAGCATAACAAGCCTCCCGCAGAGTTCACCTATGGTCCCTGTAAGGTACGAGCTTGGCAGGAATGCCGTTGCAGATATCGCCAGATTACGTCCAATTTTATACTGGCGAAGGCTTTGGACTACTCCCGAGCTCTCTTCGTATGCCAAAGGGATTATTGATGTCATAGAACTAGATGTCTTTCATAAAATTGAATGGCTGAGGCAGCTTCGTCAGACCTTAACAGCCATGGGCATGGCGGGACTATGGAGTGAACCAACAACTGCGCAGTTCCCCCCCAAAGAAAGTTATGAAAGCTATTTATTGGGAGCGGGTTAACCACCAGGTGTGGAATAGTGTAAATCCTAATGGGATGGCTGGTCGTTATCTGGAGGCGAAGTTTACACCCGCCTTTGAACCCTATTGGGACCTGATCACAAAGCCTAGAGACAGGAAGCTGTATTTTCAGCTGCGAGCAGGTTCTCTTCCAATTAAGTCTCTTACAGGCAGATGGTCTAGTGCAAATGAAGAGATCTGTCCAGCTTGTGGGGTGCATGTTGAATCTATCGCCCATTTACTGATTGTCTGTCCAGCACTTGCTGTTCCTAGGCGAGTGTGGTTGTCATCATTGTGTAGGAACTTGGGTACCACGAGCAGTGCCATTGCCTTAAGAATTTTATGCACCAGCACTTCCCCAACCATTTCTATCCCATTAGCAAAATTTCTGGGTTGGGCGTGGAACCTAAGGGCGAAAGCCTCTAGCAAATCACAGATAATTCCCTCTCAAGCTACCAACATCGCTGTCGCCTAGTGTCAAATTCTGTAAAATGTTTTTACAATGCTGTAGCCCAGGGTTTTTTTTAATTATACATTGTTAAATTTGCTGTTAGTCCGACTAGTTTAATGCTTTTTTAGAATCCATTTTAACCTATTTATTGATGAACTTAACAATTTTAATGTGTTTTTATATGTAATGTTTTGATTTATGTTTGTGTCTTTCATGATTTTGTTAAATCGAATAAAGACTAATGGTACTGGTACTAGATGTATTGTAACATGCTAGGGGACCTCTCAGCACCAACATGCAAACTTCAATTGCATGCTGCCTGCCATGGTGCAGAGAAAAGTGAAGTCATAACATGGCACATCTCTTGTGTGCCATGCCTGTTGAGGTGGTCCATCTCCATATAGGGTACACATTTTACAGTGGAGCACAGACCTGGGGCTAATCATGCAAATGCAGATGGCCTTTCCATGTTTTCCCACTTAGATGACGAAGACTCTCTTGGTAAAAGCTAGTCTCATTCTCTTTCATTTGTGGGGATGGTTGTGCATGAAAGTGCCCATTTTTTAAATGGTCACCCCTATATTTTGCCTGGTATGCAATGCAATTTTGACTGCAGAGCACTGGGTTCCTGCTTTCCAGGTCACCAGTGCCAGATCTCTTTGCCTAAACTGTACAATTGCTCCCCGAATTTGCAATACCTTTCACACCCCCTGTAAGTACCTAATAAATAGTACCCCTGGTACCTAGGGTGAGGAGTTTAAAGAGGGTCCCTAAGGGCTGCAGCATGTATTGTGCCATCATTATGGACCTCTAAGCACCAACACACAAACTTCCATTGTAGGCTGCCTGCCATGGTGCAGAGAAAAGTGAAGAAACAACATGGCACATCGTCTGTGCGCCATGCCTGCAGACACTGCATGCAGTATAGGTAAGTCACCCCTACAGCAGGCCTTACATCCCTGAGGCAGGGTGCACTATACTAAATGTGAGGACATATCTTCGAGAGCAGATATGCCCCTGTGATGTCTAAGTTGATTCTTGGATTTTAGAATTAAGGGGAAAGGCATTTTGAGTTCATGTGCTGGACACTAATATTTGCGAGTTCCCCAGCTACATGATGGCTTCACTGAAACTAGAGGTATCAAATATCTCATCTTAATAAGTACACACTGATTTCAGTGATGGATTTATTCATACATGCACCCAGACGGCTTCTTAGAGGTGCCCCTTGAAAACCTACCAACTACCAGTTTGATGGCTGATTGGTGAAGACCAGAATGCCACCACAGACAGGTTTCGGACTCCCTACAGGTAATAGCCTGTGCTCACTGAGTGTAGAAACAATGCCTGCTCTGGCCGGAGGGGGTATCACCTTCTCCAAGCAGGGTGGCTGGATGATCAGCATATCAAAGGCAGGAGCCTTCAAAGGCCTCTGCCACCTTTGATATGTAAACCAAGGCTTTCCCAAACAGGGCCCTTTCCAGGCCCATATGGCACGAGGACAGGCAGGAAAATGAGCTAGCCAGAAGGCATGTTCCCCTTTCACGCTAATTCCACCCATAAGGCGGGCTACCTGATTTGAACACAACTTTTAAAATTCCACCAGCTTAATTTTGGTGGAATTAGGCTCTCTTGGTCAGGGTTATGCCCACTTACCACAGAAAGTGGACATATAGGTGTAGACACCCTAATGGTAAGTGGTCCATTGGCTACTACCTGTCACTCCCCTTAAAACCCCTAAATTGAGTACTTGAGTAAATTGAGTACTTAGGTGGCACCCCTGAAGCCAAAAACTTAGATTTGAATGATCCAGAAGAAGGGGACAAAGAAGAGCTGTGAGAAAAGTGAAAACTGAAGACCTGCTGTGGATTTTTGGTACCAAATCCTGCCTGCCTGCACCAGTGTCGACAATTGAAAGTAGCAACTCAACCTACAGCCGAATAGCTTCCAAGAACCACAGGAGACTACTAGTTCTTTGAAAATTGCTAGCAATCTCCCTCGGAGAAGAGGAGCTACTCCCATGCAGTCGGCAGGCATCAAAAACACAAAGTCTAGTTAACTGAGTTGCCACTCTCAGGCTAGCCCGATGGAGCAGCCTCCCAGGAAGAGGACCCTGTGGTCCTGAAGGCCAGATCTGTTTCCCCCACCAAGTGAGAGGACACCAGGAGCATCCAGAGCTGCACAGGACCAATAACCTGGGTTACTGAACCCCTTGCAGTAAACAGAGCCCATGAGCTTCCAATCTGGACTCCCACTGAACTGAGACCGACACAAATGTGCAAGAAGGCACATCAAGATATATATAGGTGTTAATCTTCAGAGACCCATCTAATGGTACAAACATAAAAGCTCATAAAAATAATAAAAACTTTGATGCGTTTGCTCTTATATCTTTTGACAAAGGCAAACAGTGGGTTTACACACTGGCATTCCCTCACCTTTATTAGTTTGGAGCTCTATTTGTATCTGGCATATACCCACAGCTTAAGCTTCATCCATATTCTATTGCATCACAGTGCAAGCTTCACCAATGAAGCTTGCACAGTATCATGATAGGATGAGTGTGAAGCTTGTCTGGCAGCTCCAGCAGGATAACCATGTTATTTAAAGGAGCTCCTTTGCCTGTAGTATTTGTTCTGTACTTGTACTACAAGTGGCAGTGAAAGCCGTGCAGCAGTAGGTAACTTGCGCCGATAACATGCACTGCTAATTAGGTACGGTAATAACATCTTACTTAACTAAATATAACTCACGCCTTTGTCATGCACTGCTTATGACCTTACATATTACAACACGCATGACATATTCTATGATGATTGACAAAATTAAATTACATCATTGATGACAACACTGTGCATGGCGGGGGGCAAGTCAAAGTTTCTTGAGCTAAATTTATAGGAAGGAGAAAATGTCAGCTAAAACTTTACATTTAAACTAACAAAATCCCTGAAATTCATCAGTCATAATTATCTCAAGTAACAATAACTCATGCTGAAAGTAACTATAACTCACATTCTCGACACGCAGTGCTCATTAACTCACATATTGCATTAGTCATGACATGTTGTAAAACATCATTGATAACATCACTGCAGCATGTGACACAACATCATTGATAACCACACTGTGCATGGTGGGGGCTCGTGCTCTAAAGTAGCTATAACTCGAGCTTGGGGAAAGGTGGCTCGGGCTGCGTGCTTCCTCCCATTAAAAAGAAAGTGGCCTCAGGGATGGGGTCCATGGGGACTTAAAATGACTCTGCAAGCGGGGCTGTATGCTCGCTCCCAAAAAATATTTGTTACCTCGACCCCCTAGGCCCTGACCTACTCTGGGCTACCGATCAAATTTGGCAGGAAACTAGCTCTTTGTCAAAAGGTTTGCATTTTGTGATTTGGTGTAAATCTGCTCCGTAGGTTTTAAGGAATTAACGCTCAGAAATATTTGTATATTCGGACAGTTGGTTTCTGGGGAGTATAAAAAGAGTCCTGCAAGCACAACTTTATTAGAGCATTCTTAGGCTATCTCGCTCTCTTGGGAGTTAGGGTTCCACGGAAGCAAACTCTGCGATTGATTGACCTCAACATGAACAAATATATTGTGATGACCATTACTACACCGGAGACTTAGTCATCTGTCCTGAAAATGTGTGAAAAAACAATACAAGGGGGCATTATAGGGATACCCTACCCCCCATCCCTTGCTAAAGGGTTCCAGAAGAACCCGGCTGGGGCCAAAATTAATAATACAATTGGGTTTTTTGCCGCAATCCTGCAGTACTCCCACTAGATCGCAGGGGAAAAAAAAGAGACCCGGCATTAATTATTTTAAGTAAAATGACCCCTGGGTGGGCCTTGGTTCGGGGGTAATTAAAATGTATATTGGAGAGGGGTGGGGAAGAGGCCCCCTTCACTAGAACTGATAACGGCACTGGGGATCCCAAATCATTGTGATAGGGGAGGGGTAGTGCAGCGCCGCCCATCCCACATCAATTATGGTCCCGTCGCCCCATCACCAAGGGTTTGGCATGATATTCAATGGGAAGGATTGCGTGCTGTCCCCTTAGTGAATCGATTATATCCCCGGCGACCCCATTCATTGCGCCTCGCATAACTAGTGAAGGAGATGGGGGTGGAATGCCCCCTCTCCAAGCCTTTTTAAAGGTAGCAGGCCACACACCTCCCTCCCCATGCTGATATCAGCCGGGAGGACCTCATCCCCCCAGGTTCAATACATTACAGTGTAAAGGGGGGCCACCCTCCGGTTCACTGCCTGGAAGATTGCAGGCATATCCTGCCCACACTCTCCAGGACAAGGAGAGTGTGGGCAGGATACCCAGCGGGAGCTGTAAAAAATACTGCTAAGGCCCGGGAGGCAGCAAAGGGAAAGGGCAGGCTCCTGCCAGAACCCAGCATGGTGTTGGCTGGATAGTTGGTTTGGGCCTTGGCGCTCACCCTGCAGCCCACAACAGAGCCAGCAGTGTGGATGCCCTGGCTGGGCACCAGGGCAGTCATCAGAATTATTTTTTTAAAGGGATGGCCCCCACCTAGAGAGCCATCTGGGGGCAACGGGAGCCCAGGGGTCCCCCAACAGCCCCCAAATTGTGAGCTGTGGGAGTCCCAGATAGGCACTGGGACACCTACTTCAGAAAAAAACATGCAGACTATTGCCAAAACCCATTAACTCTGCCATATGGGGAGCCGCTGAGTTCCCCAGGGCACTAGGGTTCCTCCACAGCCCCTAAACAAAATTTATAATGTGCGTGTTCCATGTGAGCACCAGGACACACACAACATAATTTGTTTTTTTTAAGTGAATAATAGATGAGCGGCAGGCGCCGGTCATTTATTATTCACTGCTCCTTGTTGGAGTACCCCATAATGGCCTGTAAGGACTATTTACATTTTATATTTAAGCTAGGTGATGTCCCTATAAGGGGCAGGGGCACCACTAAGCATTCGTTTTAATGTTGTGGGGATCTGCAATGAGTGCAGCATCCCCCAGCACATTAAAAAGAACAGTAAGTCTCCTTAGTCATAAAATCCATGACACTAGGAGAACATACCATATTTTTCAAAAACAGTCTTGGCTGGAGCGCTATGCATTTCTTTTTATTTTTTTACATTTTTATTTATACAACTCCAGTTGAGACATTTGAAAATAGATACATATATACAGCTGTTATCCAACACAAGAGAGAAAAGAAAAGGGAGATTCGGGAAATTAATTTGATAAATACAGAATACATTAACTATACAGTTCGGTTCATTATATCAATTCTAATCAGATAATGCAATTATAGCGATCATCTACATATTTTAATTAGAACATTTTAATTTTATATCGTTCTTATAGTTATACTCCAGGCTTCTATTGGGGACCAGATCTTGTTGCACCGCGCTCTGGAATGTCTTCCTCTCGTAGCATAGATAGCTTTTTCCTGATTGTATACTCCCAAAAAACGAGTTAACCACATTTGAAAGCTCTGTGGATCTACATCTTTCCAGTGTGCCGCTAATATTATTCTATAAACTGCTGTACCAATAAACAGGCAGGACTCCTCTTCTTGGTTTAATTCAAGAGTATTGTCATAGCCGAGATTATATAGGGTGGACGATTTTGCTACTTTGTGCCCGAACACTTCTTCCCAAAATTCTGAAAGCATTTTTTTAAGTAATGATAATTTGTCACATTCATAAAACATATGAATTAAAGTGGCTGGACCAATTCCACATCTAGGGCATTCGTCGTTTATCCTTTTGCCCCAAGCATGAAGTTTAGCAGGGGTATAGTACAAATTATGGATTGTCTTATATAGCTGGGCCTTTAGATTCGATGATAAGAGCAGTCGTGATGTCAATAACAAACACTTATCGATGTCAACATTTGGGTTAGTCAGTTTACCAGCCCATGACACCTCCGTTCGTTCTAGGCCATCTGGCAGTTTTTCAAGAAGAAGACTATATATTATGGCAATCTTTGTTCTTTGTTTATTTACGGTCTCCAACAAGGGAATTTTTCCCAATGTAATAATAGGAGTTTTTAGATTCAGAATAGTATTAATTTGAATAAATTTAAAGTAATCATTGTTAGAGACCCCATATTTTTCATATAATCTTAAAAAGCTGGCAGATGAGTCTTCACCCTGAAAGTCACAAACAGTAATAATCCCCTTGCTTTCCCAATTTCTGGCTAAAGCATCATTGACTTGTGCTGATAATAGTGAGGAGTACCATAGGGGAGTATATCTATTCAATTTGGGGATTGCCTTGTATTTAGAGATTTTATTCCATATCTTCCAAGCACTGCTGATCATTTTAAATTTAGTTTTTTTAAAGTAACTAGGCTCTAGTTGTCTCAATAATAGTCCTCTGGCCTTCCTTCCGATTGATAGTTCATAAATAGATGGTATTTCTACATCTCCTATATTCTCCGTATCGGGAGAAGTCTTGAATAGAGGTGTCATTTGTTGGAAAAGCGAGGCCCATAAATAACATGTCATATTGGGAATTGCCAACCCACCCCTATCCTGGGGCAATGATAAATATTTCAAGGACCTCCTGATTTTTCCAAATTGCCAGATGAAATTAGCAATTTGTGATTCTATAGTTCTAATAATGTTGTCGTCAACCATTAAAGGAATAGCACAAAATAAATATAGTACCCGAGGAAGTATGTTCATTTTTTATAAAATTTCCTCTACCAATAATTGACAGGTGTAAACTATTTATTCGTGTTAGATCCTTTCTTAGAATGCTCACTAATGGATCATAGTTTAGTTTGCAGATATCTTGGATCTTTGTAGTTATACATACCCCAAGGTATGTTGCTGTTTCTGCTTTTCTGGGGTCGATATAGTTTATGTTATCGGTACATAAGATAATCGTCTTATCTTTATTAAGAGAGTATCCAGAATAATTACCGAATAACTGCGTAATTGCCTCTACTTCTGCCATTGCTTCAGACGGATTTGATGTTAGTACGGCTATGTCGTCTGCATAGGTAAGTATTTTTGTTTCATGTAGACCCACTATGACTGGTTTTATTACTTGGCTCTGAAGGAGTTTCACAATTAGAGGATTGATATACATAGCGAATAATAAAGGGGAGCAGGGGCACCCTTGTCTAGTTCCTCTCGATATGTTAATACCCCCGGATTCAATACCCATTACTTGGAGTATCGCAGTTGGTTTTTGATACATTGCTCTAATAGCCTTTACTAGATTAGGCCCAAAATTGTTCCGATCTAGGACCCCCCATAGAAATTCCCACGACACCCGATCGAAGGCTTTCTCGGCATCCAGGAGGATCATCGACATCCGGTCCCCTGTTCCAGCCATAATATCGAAAAGTGAAATAACTCCTCGAGTATGGTCAGTGGTGCCTCTACCAGGGATGAAGCCATGTTGCCATGGGGGAGACCAACTGTTCGATGACCCTCCCGAGCCGATTAGCCAGGATCTTGGCAAATAGTTTGGAGTCAGAATTAATCAATGAAATTGGACGATATGATGAAGGTAGATCAGCAGGTTTACCTTTTTCATGAAAGATGATTATGTTAGTCTCCTTCCAGGAGTCCGGTGGAACCCCGCTCCATTGGATACCAACAAAGAGATCTAACAAGAAAGGTAATATTTGTTCTCCTAAGATTTTATATAGCTCTAATGGAATTCTATCAGGGCCTGCCGCCTTCCCTGAAGCTAAGCTTGTCAGGGCAGTTTGTAATTTTGTAATGGTAATTTCTTTCTCAAGATCTTTTTTTGTTATACTATCAATGGCGCTATACCAACCTGTGTTAGCTGTAAATTCGCTCCAGAATGTTTAATTTTCATCTGAGACAGTTAGGTTATCACTTTTATATAGCTTTTGATAGTATTGTTGAAATATTTCGACTATCTCTTCCGGTTTGGTATAGTTGTGACCTTCTGACTTAATAGATGTAATTATATTATAGGAAAATCCTCTGTCGCGTATGCAAAGCGAGATGTTTCCCAATCTTTTCGCCGTTTTCATACATATTGCTTTGATGTATTCGATAGGTTTCTGCCGCTTTCTGTGTCAGCCCCTTATTAAGGTCAATTTTCAGTAATAATATTTGACGTAACGTAATCTTCCCCTCCTCCCGTCGGGCTAATGATGCAGCATGTTCCTCTTCTGCTCTAGCTAGCTCTAGCATCAGTAGGCGGTGTTCATTGTCTTGTGGTTTCTTAATTCTTGCCACATAGCTAATTGTCTCACCCCTAAGCATAGCTTTAAAACAATCCCACACCGCCCCTCTAGAGGCGCTGTATCTGTTTGTATCAAAATAACCTTGAGCTCATTTAGTGATATAGTTTATATAATCTCTATTAACAAGGAGTTTCCTATCGAAAGTCTATTTTGAAAATTGTTTGGGGAACCCCATTAAATCAATTATGAGAATTAGAGCATTATGGTCGGAAATTGTTTTTGGGCATTTGAGGATTATCGCTTGGCTAGACAGATCCCTTGTAGTTAATATGTAATCTATTTTAACATATTTATTGTGAGGATGTGAGAAATAAGTGTATCCTGGATCTGGTTGATTTTTTAAATCCCATATATCCAATTGGTCATAACTGTCCCTAAGTTGGCAAATAGAACTGAATACTCTTGGTTTGCATCCTGTATATATTTGTTGTCTTTGTTTCCTGAATGCAGTCCCTAGTGATATATTAAAATCACCACAGAATACAAGTGGTCCTGGCCATGATGCGAGTTCCACTTCCAGATTTTCAAATATGTAGGGGTCATCTTGATTCGATCCATACACTGAACAGATAGTTATTCCCAGTGCCAACTTCATGAAGACCCACCTCCCTTGAGTGTCTACTGCATTACGTATGACTTTTCCTAAGGAGGCTTTGGCTATGATGGCTACACCTCGGATATTCAATGTTTGAGAGGTACAAGCCAATGAGTTATAGCCATAAATTTTTAATAAATCTCTCTTTTTCCATGGTAAGTGAGTTTCTTGAAAACAAATAATATCAGTAGGATTTTGTTTGCGGGCGCGTTTATTTCTATCATTCAACCCTGCTATGTTCCATGTACATATTGTTATCTTCCCCATTGCTGTTTGCTAATCAGTCTCTTAAGAGCATGTATTCGCCGCAGTTTGATTAGTTCCCTTTTTCGCCCCTCAGGGATATCTCGGTCTTCTTGTGCTGCTTTTATTAATATAACTAATAATATAACTAAATTAGTTATATCAGTTTTTAGTTCCATTATCAAGTTGGAGTTGTTTATTTTGTTTTTTTAACCCTCTGCCCTCCCTTCACCACCCCTCCCTCCCTGCCCCATACCCTCCATACACCCAATGTGAGGCGTACAGACTCTATAAGAGTCTGGTTGTGATGAACATGCAACAGTTGAACAGAGCTTGCTCCGATATTTTCCCCAATTGCATTATATCATTTCCATCTATTTCCATATCTTAGATACTGTTACCGGGCTAAATCATTTTCTACAATACTGTACATCTCATTCTACTGGCCTCATTCAATTCTCCTCATATTATTCCTACTTAATGCTTTTTGTTAAGCCCCTCCAGATATTCCTTAGCTTTTATTTCAGAGGTAAAAAAATTGGTTTGACCATTATAAATTATTTTAAGCCGTGCAGAATTATTCAGAAATGCCTGTGCTTGCTTGTCCTGAAATGGCCTAATTAACTGGCGTAATCTCCACCGTCTTTCGACGGTAGAATGGCAAAAATCTGGACGTACAAAATAATTAATCCCATTTGCCGTACGTTTAGTCTCAGGCCTAGCTTTCTCAAAAATGGCCTGGCGGTGCAAAAAATTGCCAAAAAATACAAGGATAGCACGAGGGTATGCTCCTGGTTTTGTTGGTAATTTCAAATTAAAGGGTATCCGATGGGCGCGTTGAACCTCTGCCTCCCAGTTCCAGTGCGAGAGTTCAGGCAGTGATTCACGCAGAAGATTCACAACAAACAAGTGGACATCTTCCCCTTCAACTGTCTCGGAAACCCCCAGAATACGTAAGTTATTTCTGCGTTAGCGATTTTCAAATTCTTCCAGCTTCCATCTAACATCTGCTAGCTCGGCTTCATGTGATTTAACCCTTTCTTGGTTCATAGTGATTCCTGCCTCGTTAGAGACGATTTTGGATTCCAGCTCGGTCAGACGGTCCCCGAAGGTACTACAGGTCTTGGTCAGTTTTCAAACTACCCCTTGTACCTTACGTAGGGATGCCTGTGCCTTGCAGCCATCTTGTGAGGTCTCCTCATGGTGTGATGCTATTGCTTGAAGGACAGTATCAAGGGTAGCAGCTGGTATATCACCTGGTGTTAAGTGGTTTGACTGTTGTGTCGGGTCAGCTGCGCAGGTGGGACTAGTAAGTTGGTTTGTAGGGGTATAGTCCCATGCTAGATCCATCTCTTCATAATGTTTTTTTTCCCCCGTTTCACCGTTGTTTTGGGTCTAACGCTAGCCGCTTGTAATTTCTCACCGCTAGCACTCTGATCAGTCTCGCCTGAGGTAGAATTGTCTGACCACTCTGCTTCGACCGAGAAAGAGAAAAAATCGCTAGGATCCTTTTCAGGGTCAGCATGGACATCAAAATTGAATGTTTCCCTCTTTTCCAGGTCAGTTGCCTCCATATTATCAATGCTTATATCTGAGTTCAGGTTGGCAGCCTGTACTTGACATTTTTGATGTAATTGAGGATCAGAAGCCAGTTTTAATCCTGACTGCATCTGATGGGGCTTTTTAGATTGATTTATATTTACACTAGTATCCGTTAGGTTAGATATTCCTTCTTCATAACTTATACCTGTGTCTGCATTGATAGAATTATTACTTAAAGTCACAGGAGGCGTAAGCATACCTTCATTCTCCCTGTCATCAATCTCGGGGGGGCGCCGGCGTTATATTCACTCGCTTGGGCTCCTCCGCTGTCACCTCTGGAAGTTGCCGATGTGACTGTATTCACCGCCTCTGGGGTATTTGAGAATATTAATTCTCCCGGCATAGCATTCCTCACACCCGGGGTGACCCCCCGAGTCAGCCCCGCTGTGTTCGTCTCCAGATCAGCGCTGCAATGTTCATCGAAGCTCTCGGAGTTTCCAGGCTTACACTTCCCAGCATGAACCGGATGCGGTCCAGAAGCCTTGCAGAGCAGATCAACTACGGATGGGTCGGTCGGATTCCCTTTCTGGGCTGTGGCACCTCGGCACTTCGGCGTCCCACCGACTCTAACACCGAGAACAGTTTCGTCTCTGGGCTCTGCTGTGGCCCCACCGGACCTCTCTGCAACCTCGCGCTGTGCAGCTCTCGTAGCTCTGGCCCGAGCCGCGGCCGCCACCACCGCTGCGTTCTTAGGAGCCATACCGCCGTCGACCCCAGTCGCAACGCCTGTAGTGAGGTGAGATTTAACAATACTTCTTTCTCTTCCAGCGTTCTCAACATGTATCGAAGAACGGTCAGGCTGATCACCGTCCCAAGAGTAGTTATCTGGTTATATGGTAATTCGACCGCTGCATGATGGTTAAGATGGTTATCTTCTATCATCTTCGTGACTCTCTCTGCAATTTTCTTAATCAGAGATAGGCATAGGCTTCGGGATCAGTATTCTTAAGAACAAACATACATTTCAATTCAGCATAGGAGCTCTGATCAATCGTGTGCACTACGGTTTTGAACAAACCGCCATCTTGCCTCGGGATCGCGTTTTCACTCGGAGCACTCTTAGCTGAAATGCATAGGAGCGCTATGCATTTCAGCTAAGAGTACAAAGTCCTCTTTTGACTGTTTCTATAATTGTATTATGTGGCCTCCAAAATGTAAAAAGAAAGACTCTGAAACATGCTGATTTTATCTGAAAACAAATGACTCTGAGTCTTTCTTATAACATTTTCAGCCCACAAATTGCAATTATAAAAACTATTTGAAAAGAAAGACACACAGACATGTTGGTTGTTTTATTTAAAATGTTATTAAACATTTTTATAATAATCACTGTTATTAAACATTGCTTTGTGCAAATTACTAAGATATACATTTGATCGAAATAATTGTGATTTTTTGGACAAAAATGATAGATCTGCTTTATGTATATTAATATACTCACCACTTGATTAATCCAATAGCCCTTCTTTTTTATATTTTGGTGTTGCGACTCTTTGACAAAGTTGTGACTCTTTGACAAAGTCAGTAAGAATGCCTGAGTGCTGCCAGGACCTGGGAGACCAACTGTGCGCTCTGCATGCCAGAAGGCCGTGTGCTGCTGTAGGTAGGGCCCTAGCAGGGAGTATGGCACAGATCCTGTACTTGGGCCAGGCCTTGTGGACAATCCTACGCTGCTCATGGCTGAAGGCTGTGCACGGTGTTGGGTTTGCTGTATGAATGGCAATCAAGTATTACTTTACACTAAAAAAATAGAATTTACTGTTAAAAGAAAGGTTAAAGTGATGTTATAGTTAGGATTTGTAACCATATGTTACTGTACATTTAAAAAAACCTTAAGAAATTAATTGAAAAAAAGTAGCGTTATAGTAAGGTGAGCTATTCAGTAACAGTTTAACATTTTAAACAAAAACACTGAAATTCACCAGTTCCAGTTATCTCAAATAAATATTACTCATGTCCTAAAGTAACTATAACTTGCACCCTCGCCATGCACTGAAATCATTGATGTCAACACTGTGCATGACCTGGGTGCAAGTTATACTTACTGTAGGGCATGAGTTAATGAGTTATAATTACTTGAGATAACTATAGCTGTTGAATTTCAGTGTTTTTTTTTAGTTTGGACCATTACATTATCTTTAAAATGTTCACCGAAATATAACGTTACTTTAATCTTTGCTTTTTTTCAGTAAATTTCCAAGATTTTTTTAAACTGTATATATTTCCAAAAGTTGCCCAAAATCTTGAGAACACACTCAACAGCAGCTATTCACACTAATCTTTATTTGAGGGGAACCGGCTTTTCAGTCCTGACTCAATGCGTCTGACCGGTTTCGGACCCCCTGCTCCTTAATCATAGGCATGGCATAGCTGGTCTCAGCAGGTAACTGCAAGCATTTATTAGCCGCATGCTAAATTCTATTGGTTATTGCCCCCATGCCTATGATTGAGGAGCAGGGGGCTCCGAAACCGGTCAGGCGCATTGAGTCAGGACTGAAAAGCTGGTTACCCACAAATAAAGATTCGTTTGAATAGCTGCTGTTGTTGCGTTCTCTAGCTTTTGGACAAATTTTGAAAAAATATATATATATATATATATATATTTTTTTTTTTTAAACATTAGATTAAACATATATATATAATATAATGTTTATAATATAATATATTATCTACTGGCGGTCGCCAGTAGATAGTTATAGTTACAACCTAGTTTCCAGAGGAAATCTCAAAATTCTATTTTGAATAACTTTGGCGCCGGTTGACGAATCCTCGCGAAATTTTCAAAACTAATGGGGCGCTCCGCTCAGCTCCTACCCTGAAAGTCTCGGGGTGATTCGTCAAGCGGGGGCCGAGAAAAAAGGGGGGTCCCAAAACGCGTTTTCCCGATGTTATTTTCCATAGGACCTTTAGACACAGCTACAGCCCGAACGGCTGAACAGAATTACGTGAAATTTGGCAGAGAGGTAGCCATAAGGTCAAGGAAGTGCCTTTTGCAGGTCTGGTGTAAATCTGTTCAGTATTTCCTGAGAAAATAGCATTTAAAAGCATATCAATATCTATACACGCGCACCGTGCGCGAGCGCAATTCTGATTGGTTGTTAGATGTCGGTAAACATTCGAATCGGTCGAAACTAGTAAGTGTCGGCCGCCATTTTGTCTCTCGCAGTCTGAGGGGGTGAAAAAAAAGGTGGAGAACGTGAAAAGGGGGCAGAGTGGACAGTTCCTGACCCCCTAGCCTTGGTCAGGGGGTCACAGAAGGACCCCCAAGGGAGAAAAAACCAATCTTTTTTATTTTTAAAAAATCGCGAGGTTCGCGCACCCTGCGCGCACGGCACGAACTGCGAACCGTGGGTGCTCGGCGCACGAAGCGCACCGAGCGCCCACAGCGCGCGCACGGTGGGCGAAGCGCACCGTGCGCGCAGGGTGCGCGCACCTCGCGATTTAAAAAAAATAATAATAATTCACGGTGCGCGCACAGTGAAAAACCTGAAAAAATAAATCATTAATAAATACATAACTTAGCATTTAAAAAAACCGTACAAATTCACTGAAAAAACCATAGGTTTCACACACGTTATAGTTACGAATTAGCATTTAAAAAACCTTGCAAATTCACTTAAAAAACCATAGGTTTCACACATGTTATAGTTAGCTGGACATTTCACTCGTAAAAAACCAATGAAATTCCCCCGTTATAGTTACTGCAGGCAACTATAACTCACGCGACCGCAATCCTCTGCTGATGAAGTCAAATATTACATCACTTATGACATATGTGTCTTTATGAAAAATAAATATTTGTAATATATGTATAGCTAAAGATTAATGGAAGAAGACATGGGTAAATAAGTGTCTAAATACAGTGATGTAATATCTGACGTCATCAGCAGAGGATTGCGGTCGCGTGAGTTATATTTGCCTGCAGTAACTATAACGGGGGAATTTCATTGGTTTTTTACGAGTGAAATGTCCAGCTAACTATAACATGTGTGAAACCTATGGTTTTTTAAGTGAATATATATATATGTTGCATTTTGAAAGGTTCGCCTTCTCTACTATCATTGATGCTAGGCTTTCTCTGCGACTTGCAGCGCAAGTGCAGCATGAGTACTACAGGAAAAGGCAATCTTGAATTGCTTTAGAATCATTCAAAGATGCCATATGAGTGTGCATGGTATGTAAGTTTTAAATTACTTTTAAAAATTGCCCATGCATGGACAAAAGCGTGCCTGCAAATGCACGGACAGAAATCTTTTAAAGATTTATTTTGTAATTGTCTAATCTTCCAGTGTTTACCATTTAAGCAATCTAAACTCACCAATTCAGCAGTTGTTTTCAGCTTCAATACATACCGCTTGAAGCGGAACCAGCTTTTGATACTACTTTTTTTGCACCTCACCACCCGTATAGATGTCATCAGTATAAGAAACAACTACCTGCACCCTACTACCACCCTACTAGCACATTGCACAACTTGTGCATTCCGACATCTCCTGCTATCAGCCAATCTTCATTACCATTTCCATGCTAACATGTCCTAATATCAGCCACCTCAATCAGAATCTAGGCACCTGTTGCTATATTATAGAATGCAGTGCATTTTCCTTGTTAGTGCCGGGTCCACCTTTCAAAACGTGTGCTCGCCAGTAACAAGGAGAGTGCATCGTAATAAATTGAATGCGGTGTCCTGGGAGCAACCTTGAACTCGTGCTACACATGGGGGCAGAGCATTCAAGTGAAATACACAGTGGCTTTGAAGCATCCACTCCGTGTTTTACTGTGCAGGTGGAAACCCGCCTGCACTTTTACAAGGGGTGAGAGAACCCCTTGCAGGAGGGTGCAATGAGTGACAGCAACCACCTGCAAGGGTATGTCTAGGGGGTCTTTAGGACCCCCCTTCACCCCCTTCCGAGGGCTGCCATCAGTGCACCATATTTTAGGTGGCGCACTCTCAGATGCCTCCTGACAGCTCCTTTACCTTGGCGCCTGCATCTATAACAGGGCACAGAGGTAAAGAGATTCCCTCTGATGATAGTGCAATATGTGCACCAGTGCTATCTGTATCGCAGAAGGGGCTGCACAGGTGTCTGCTGCCCCTTCTGCAATACTGGAGTGTCCTGGAGCTGCGCAAAGCGGGTGCAAACGACCGTTGCACCCTCTGGATACTTTGTATAATATTGCCCTGAAGTCCCATACTTCAAGTCTACTTTTACCAGTCTGAATGCATGTTATATTTTGCTCAATTAACCCGAATATCTCAAATACCTCAGTACCAGTCCTCATTTTCAGCTTCTACATATTTGTTTCCATGCCTATGTATCAACTCCAATCCAGCTTAGCAATGTTCACTATATTTGTAGCCTGCATATGTCTATCGTTACTAGCCAATGCCCTGGGCCCTATAGACCTTGCATAGCATAATAAAGCATATGCACTAACTTGGTAACTTTGCACGTAAGCACTTGAACTCCAAATTGAACATTATAGAAACACAGAACAACTACTACTCTCTTTCATCCCATTTCCATGTTGTACAGCTTGCAGAACATACTATATATCTAGAGGCAGTCAAATGACTGGAATTGTCACATAATCCATTCCCTGCTCCATAATATTTTAACAAAAAAATTGTATTGAGCTCAAACATATTAAAAGTTACTACAATTGTGTTGACTCTTGTTTCAATTAAAGGACCTTCGCAAAGTTTGACTGGTCAAATTTCAGTTGCGTATCTGGGTTGATAAAATAGTGGAACTTTTGCATGAACCAGGTAAACATCTGTAAAACTGCCAAAGCAATGAATTAATACTATCACCAAATGTGCTGCATTACGTTGTATAATTTGGCTTTTCTTGCCACATAATTTAATCTACTGTGCCTCATAATTTGGTGCTCCCCTGATGCATAATTCCAGTGGTTATGACCATAACCCTTGTAGTTATCAATATAGGTTCTGTGCAGGGCTCTCTCCTGTACTACAGAACAGGAGCATGATAATGCAGATGGTTTTGTATGCCTACATGGAGATCGTGTATTGTGTATGTCAGTTTCTAAATGTCTTATCTCACTTCTTTGGCATAGCAACAGTTGATAACAAAACTTGTTAATCACTGTTGCTACAACTGTGCCCCCTTTTTATTTCTGTACCCCTCGCCGTCCACTGTACCCCTGTGTTTACTTTGTGCCTGTGACACTGATTTTGTACCCCTTTTCTCTTCTGTGCCCCGCGCCGGTCTCCTGTCCCCTGTCCCCGCGGCTGCCTCCCCTGCAGCCCCGCCCCCTCCGCGCCCATTCGTCACACCCGTCCCTCGCCTCCCGCCTCCCAGCTGCTCCTCCCTCCCCAGCTCCCCATATATGGCGGCCGCTGCGGGGTGAGGAGAGCGACCCTTGACCTTCTGGTAGGTTGCTCCCCCCCTGCGGCAGCGCCGCCTGCACCCCCGCTGTCTGCTGCCACCGGTGGAATTCGAGGCCCTCCACCACCCACAGGCTTCCACCTGCGCCTCATCCCTGGTGGCCAGTGGTGGCCTTAGGTACATCTCACTTGCTGCCTTTGTGCCTCCGTGCCCCTTGATTCTGTGCCTGTGACTGTCTGTGCCCCCTACCCCCCCCCCTCGCTGCTCTGCTTCTGTGCCCCCTTTTTATTTCTTTACCCCTCGTTGTCCACTGTACCCCTGTGTTTACTTTGTGCCTGTGACCCTGATTTTGAACCCCTTTGCTTTTCTGTGCCCCCCGCTGGTCTCCTGTCCCCCGTCCCCGCTGCTGCCTCCCCTGCGGCCCCGCCCCCTCCGCGCCCATTCATCACACCCGTCCCTCGCCTCCCGCCTCCCTGCTGCTCCTCCCTCCCCACCTCCCCACCTCCCCATATATGGCAGCCGCTGTGCAAGCCCATCTGCGCCCGTCTGTGCCTGGACCGCACCCAGTGCCAGAACCCCTGGCCCCAGCAGCAGCCACGAAGACTGCCTCCGCTACGACGCCAAAACCCTTGTCGCTCTCAACCCAGGAAGGACCCACACCTGCTGCAAGGACACCACGAAGCAAACCCACGGCCCCTTCACCTGCTGGAACTGCAACTTCTCCTGCCACGAAACCGCCAAGACACCCACCACAACGGAAGCCAACCAGCTCAGATGCATCCTGATCAACAACCGCTCCGCACACAAACACGCCGTCGAACTCTGGGACCTACTCGACACCACATCACCGGACGTCGCCTTCCTGACCGAGACCTGGATGAACGAAGCCTCCTCACCAGACATCTCCATAGCCATCCCAGACGGGTACAAGATCACCCGCAGAAACTGCTCTAACAGGGCCGGAGGAGGAATCGCCATCGTCCACAAAAACACCATCAAGATCTCAACAAACACCAACGACACCCTCAGCACCACCGAACACATGCACTTCCAGATCCACACGGACCCTAAGACCACCCTAAGAGGCACCCTCGTCTACAGACCGCCAGTAGCCCGGCCTCAATTCTGCGACTCCATCGACGACCTCATCAGCACGCACATGCTGACCTCCACTGACTACATCCTCCTTGGAGACCTGAACTATCATCTGGAGAACAACAACAACAACTCTTTCACCCTGATCGACAATCTCGCCAACCTCGGACTGAAACAGCTCGTCACGAAACCGACCCACATCGCCGGCCACACGCTTGATGGCATCTTCTCCTCAAGCCCCCACGTCACCTTCAGCCACACCTCCGAACTCACCTGGACAGACCACCACTGCATCCACTTCTCCTTCCGAAAACCACTCACACACCACCGCACCCCACAGACCCCCTGCCACCGCTGTGGCAAAATCACTGAAGAACAACTACAGACAAGCCTCGCACTCAACCCTCCAACGAACCCCACCAACCCGGATGAAGGTGCACTCGCCCTCGAACGCTGGATGAACGACTGCGCCAACACCGTCGCTCCGCTAAAAAACCCCACCAACAGAGACACCAGCAGAAGAGTCAGCTGGTTCATCCCGGAACTCCTCGACTCCAAACGCACCTGCCGGAAACTGGAAAACATATGGCACAGCAACAAGACGCCAGACAGCCGCACCACCCACTAAAAAAAGCCATCCGCAACCACCACCACCTCATCAGGACCACCAAAAGAACCTCCTTCACAGACCGCCTTGACAACAACGCGCACAACAGCAAGGAGCTCTTCACCATCGTGAAGGAACTCTCCAACCCCAGCTCCAACGCCAACGACATCCCACCATCGCAAGCCCTGTGCGACTCCCTCGCCACCTTCTTTCACTGGAAAATCACCGATGTCCATGACAGCTTCAGACCCCGGATGACCCCTGCCGACCACACCGCACCGAACCCACCGCACCCCACCGCCCATGACACCCTGACAACCTGGGCCAACGTGAGCATCGAGGACACAATCAAGACCATGGGAAAAATCCACTCCGCTTCCCCGTCCGACCCTCTCCCGCACCACATCTTCAACAAAGCCAGCAAGTCCATCGCACCCCACCTGCACAAAATCATCAACCTCTCCTTCGAGACCGCCACCTTCCCTGAGAACTGGAAGCATGCAGAGATCAACGCCCTACTGAAGAAACCCAAGGTGGACCCAAGCGACCTCAAGAACTTCTGGCCCATCTCCTTGCTTCCGTTCCCAGCAAAGGTCATCGAGAAGATAGTAAACACCCAGCTCACCCGGCACCTCGAAGACAACAACATCTTAGACTCGTCTCAATCAGGATTCCGCAACAACCACAGCACCGAGACCGCCCTCATCGCCGCCACAGATGACATCAAGATCCTGCTAGACAACGGCAAAACGGCGGCCCTCATCCTCCTGGACCTCTCCGCCGCCTTCGACACCGTCTGCCACTGCACACTACGCACGCGCCTCCACGACGCAGGGATCCGAAACAAAGCCCTGGACTGGACCACCTCCTTCCTCTCCGGCAGAACTCAGAGAGTCCGTCTCCCCCGTTCCGATCCGAGGCCTCCGAGATCATCTGTGGCATCTCTCAAGGATCCTCCCTCAGCCCGACGCTGTTCAACATCTACATGGCACCACTAGCACGCATCGCCCGACAGCATGACCTCAACATAATCTCCTACGCAGACGACACTCAGCTGATCCTCTCCCTCACCAAGGACCCCCTCACCGCCAAATCCAACCTCCACCAGGGAATGAAGGGCGTCGCCAACTGGATGGAGGACAGCCGCCTCAAACTGAACACAGACAAGACGGAAATCCTTGTCCTTGGGTCTAACCCCTCCACATGGGACGACTCTTGGTGGCCCACATCACTGGGGTCCCCCCCCCGGCCCCCACCGACCACGCACGCAACCTGGGAGTCATCCTCGACTCAAAACTTTCCATGACCAAACAAGTCAACGCAGTCTCCTCCACCTGTTTCAACACCCTCCGCATGCTCCGCAAGATCTACAGATGGATCCCGACAAACACGAGGAAAACAGTCACCCAGGCCCTAGTCAGTAGCAGACTCGACTACGGAAACGCCCTCTACGCTGGAGCCTCATCCAAGCTTATCAGCAGACTACAGAGAATCCAGAATGCCTCTGCACGCCTGATCCTCGACGTCCCGCGCCGCGACCACATCACCCCCCACCTGAGGAACCTGCACTGGCTCCCCGTCGACAAAATAATCTCCTTCAAGCTCCTGATCCACGCACACAAGGCACTCCACAAAACTGGCCCAGCCTATCTCAACAGGCGACTCTCCTTCTAGGTACCCAACAGGAAACTCCGCTCCACTGACCACGCCCTGGCCACGGTCCCACGCATCCGGAGAACTACTTCCGAAGGCAGATCCTTCTCCCATCGCGCCGCCAAGACCTGGAACACCCTCCCCCTCTACCTGTGACAACCCGAAGACCTGCTGACCTTCAGGAGACAACTCAAGACCTGGCTCTTCGACCAGTAACAGCATCACCCCCCCCCAGCGCCTTGAAACCCTCCCGGGTTTGTAGTACGCTTTACAAATTATGTGATTGGTTGAGCTGTAGGAGGGGGAAGGAAGGCATAGAAGGTGATGGTAGTTGGTTAGGGATTGCCGGTAAGCTTATTTTTATTAAATTTGAGACAGGAAGGATAAGCAGTGCTATGTATGGCTCCCCCATCATTGTGTAGCAGTTGAAAGTGGGGCATATGATTTTGGAGGTCATATATAACATACCATCATAAGAAAAAAAAGGGAATTGCAGGCATGTTTTTCAACTCAGCGTTCTGAGTGACATAAACAACTCGAGCTTCACTCTCCTTGTCTATTTGATGTCACTCAAAACACCCTGGTGAAGAACATCCCCATAATTCACTGTTACCCATGTATAGTTCTATGTTGTTTCTGCAGGAAAATACTACTTGCAACCTTGAATGATGTGTTTATAACAATTTCCTAAACTCTGCAGTTAAAATGGAAGAATTTTCATATAAAAGTTAGATTAATATAGCATAGCACCTTGAGCAACCTGGAAATTAGTAAAATCAAAACGTATTTTACCATTTTAGCTGCACTGCATTCAATATGCAAGATTAAGAAAGAAAGAGTGTTATTATCTGTACAACCTGGGAATCCTGTCCTAGGTTTTGTTGCACCAACCAGACGACGAGCATTCGGTTTCGCTGGTTTACCTTCTTGTGCGAAGTTTTCATATTCTAGAACGACACAAATGCCATGAAAAATTAAGGAAAATAAATTATGCCACCATTGCGCTGCAATATGCAGGTCTGGAATAAGGATAATGTCTGCAATTTCAGTTTGTGTGATTACCTTTAAAACTACACATACATTAATTGACACCGGTTCGTGAGGAGTGAATATCTTGGGCAGTTTTAGTAAAGCAAGTCAATAGTTATTACAAAACTGTGAGACATATTTCACAGTGTCATGCCTTTTATATAAAGCCTTACAATACTGCTGTCACATTACAAAAAATAAATCAGCGTGACGCTAAGATAAATATGAGAGAGTAATGCCTCTTTAGACACTGGTTCAACCCATTCAATATGGAGTAATTAAAGGTTGTCACTTAACCTGATAGTTCTCTATTGGCTTTACATGCGTCTCCCTGGCGTTCATACCACATACAGAACACAGCTACAGTCTCAAGATATGAGGGAGACTGCATTGGCATTTACCTTGTAGAGTCCAGTAGAACACATTGGCTTTTGAACTGAGGACTTGGGAGTTATTCTTTCATAGTCCCTCTGAGTTACTTTAACCTTCTCACTAATAATGTGGGTATGCCATGTCCATTGGGTAAAGTTAACTCAAGACATGACTCTATACTAAAAGATGATTGCTGGTAATAGGAATCAAGCACGGACGAGAGGTAACGTGAACAAAGTGTGAAACAAGGAGCTCCGTAATCCTGTCTAATAGAGTAAGCTTCAGTCCCCCCCGGGTACATTGTATATAGTTGTCGCATTAAAGCATTTATATGGTGTCATGACAATGGCAATTTATGTGAATCAATTATATGAAATGCGTCATTTGTTGGACATAAAAAAACATTACAATTGTGGATCAATTATTGATAAATCCTAGCTCAGAAATAACTCAAAGATGATCAATGGGAGGAATTCAGTACAACTAGTAAACATAAATGAAAGTTTTCAAGGCAGTGATTATAACCTGCCTTAGGTAAGTAGAAGAATGAATAAATACTTTTTTGTAGACTATGTGATGCCTGATCTTTCCACATCTGCTGTCTTCCACTCTTGAAAACTGGAGTGTACTTATTGTGTTGCTTTGTGGAATATTGCAGCCATTGGTCCGAAGCACCAAAGTATGACTTGTGTGACTGGTCTGGTGGCTTTAGTACCTGTGTAATACGAGAATTAGTGAGTTGCACCATTGCAAGTTTTTTAAAATATTGAAATGGTTCTCTGGCAAACCAAATAATGAAATAGCTACGGGATATTTGTTAACTTGGTGTGGGATGAAAAGTCCCTAGTGCAGTAGCCATGTGCCTTTTTGCTCACTGTATCATCATGCTGACAGACTCCTCATGGCTGCTTGCAGATGAGGACTGTCTCATAAATATTCTGTTTCATTGGACTTTAGGCATCTGCCAAAGCGTTCTACCAAAACTTGACTACTGTCCAGTAAAAAAGTCATGACACCAGTCATGACACAACCAATTGCCAATGCCAGATTATCCAACATCATCGAATAAACAACTATCTTCGGACTCACCTTTGTAAATTCTCTATAGTGCATCATGCTTGTGACTCATCATTCCCAGAGTGTGTGTGTCTTGAGGGGCAGGAGGTGTGGGGAGTCGTAGCCAGAGGAGTGGGTCGGGGATATTGAGGACCAACTATCGAATGGACAATATTGTGACCAGAATATCGAGGGAAAAACTATCAACAGGTAAGTTTGTATTCTATAGATTTCCTATGCCTAACTCTACACATATACATATTTTTACGTTGGATATATATATATATATGTATGTATATATATATATACATACATATATATATATTTGAAACAAGGCAAGGAACGTGGCACTCTGGAACTGGTTTTGAGCATATATTTATTCTTTTCACAACCTCCACAAACCAACGCGTTTCAGCCCCTCGGTTTTTTTCACGGTATATTTATATATATATTATCTACTGGCGGTCGCCAGTAGATAGTTATAGTTAGGACCGTGTTTCCATAGGAAATCCGCAACATTCTATTTGGAATAACTTTGGCGCCGGTTGACGAATCCTCGCGAAATTTTCAAAATAGGTGGGGCGCTCCGCTCCGCTCCTACCCTGAAAGTCTCGGGGGGATTCGTCAAGCGGGGGCTGAGAAAAAAGGGGGGTCCCAAAACGCGTTTTTCCCATGCAATTTTCCATAGGGACCTTTAGTCCAAGGTACAGCCCGAACGGCTGAACAGAATTACTTGAAAGTTGGCTGAGAGGTAGTCCTCAGCTCAGGGATGTGCCTTTTGCATATATGGTGTCAATCTGTTCAGTAGTTCCTAAGAAAATCAAAAGTAAAATCATATATATATGTGGGCGGAGCCTAACGACACATCTCATCCTGAGATCTGATTGGCTGTCAGCACTTCATCCAAGAAGTGTTGGCAGCTATCTTGGGACCAATATACATGATAGCACCTCATTAAAAAGCATTGCAGTTAATAGAAGGTTTTAAGACTTTAGTTACATTATAAATCATTTGTTGATGGTACCATACTCATTTTAGGAATTGTGGTATGTTCTAAGGTGATTTCACCATGTGAAAAAGCCTTCTGCTGGGATATCATGATTGAGAGAAAAATATTTTCTCATGCTTTTCCCACAGAGGTTTGGAAGGTGATCTATAAGCTAAACTGAGAGCTTATTTTCTGTAAATTCACATTATCTTTCTCAGAAATGTGAGAATGAAGTCTGACATTCTCAGTAAAACATGTACATCCAACAAGGGCAGAGACTGTCAGTTGATTCCTTTGTGTTCTACTGCAGCTTCCCAGAGTGTTCCAAAGAACAACTAGAGCACTAACAGTCCTACTTATGATAAACGTATGGCACACCTGAAGCCATCTTGCTTGGATTAACGTGGTAACTCTTAAAACATTTAATTTAAAAAGGAACAAAATGAGGGGGTTCATTTTTCCATAAAAAGTATGATTAGTGCTGCAGAAAGAAAAATTAGGGCACATTTTGAGTGACTTCTCAAATCCTCTTCTATTTCATTAAAAAATTCTGACATGCAGACTGAAACATGCACTTTCAATACCAGCAGCAGTTTTCCCTGGTGAGCAGTAGCTTTACTACAGTGATCTGATGAGCAAAAAGAGTGCTAACATTCAGAATTTATGGCAAATGTGTGACATATCTGAATACCTTCATGATGGAATCAAAGTAAAAAACTGCAAGCATTTCCTACTGAGGAGACTGCAGTACATGAGGAAATTAGGAAACTTCATAACAAATAAATCTCCCAAGATGGCCACCGGAGACAAAAGAGCCCAAATGTAGCCCAAATATCACCAAGATGTAGCCCAAGTATAGCCCAATGACAGAATGTCCCAGAGTGTTCTTAAAAACAACTAGAGCGCTTACTGTCTTCATTATGACAAAAGTATGGCACACCTGAAGCCATCTTGATTGGAATAAACTGGTAACACTTAAAACATTTAATTTTAAAAAGGAACACAATGAGGGGGTTCATTTTGCCATAGAAATTATGATTAATGCTGAAGAAAGAAAATGAGGGCACATTTTGAGTGACTTCTCAAATCCTCTTCTATTTCATTAAAAAATTCTGACATGCAGACTGAAACATGCACTTTTAATACCAGGAGCAGACTTCTATTGTGAACAGTAGTTTTACTACAGTGATCTAATGAGCAACTAGAGTGCTAACATTCAGAATTTATGGCAAATGTGTGACATATCTGAATACCTTCATGATGGAATCAAAGTAAAAAACTGAAAGCATTTTCTACTGAGGAGACTGCAGTACATGAGGAAATTAGGAAACTTCATAACAAATAAATCTCCCAAGATGGCCACCGGAGACAAAAGAGCCCAAATGTAGCCCAAAATCACCCAGATGTAGCCCAAATATAGCCCAATGACAGAAGTGTGCAAAACACTTATTATTTTGTGTTTTTGCAGTGTTATTTAGTGCAGACTTGTCAGGTATTGGAGTGCTTTACATGAGCATTGGTTACATCACACAAGAACAAATTCATTTTGGTTGTAGACATGGGGAGACTAAGTGATTTGACCAGAATCACAGAATGTCGAGCTGAAGCAGAAACTCCAACCTGGTTCCCCAGTTGCAAAGTCTGCAGTTCTGGAAGTAATACCACATCTTTTTCCCTAAGTGCAACATTTAATCAAGTGGTCAACTGGATAAAAAAACATAAAGATAACAAATAATTTAAAAGTGCTTTGTTGCTATTTGAAAACTCAGAAAATATGTCCTTATTTTAGTCTTTTAGAGCACTAACCATAATTTTGATGCCAATAAGACGCTCTCAAATATGTAATTTCTAAAGGAAATGCTCTAGGTATTACAGTTTTGATTACATCAAGATGACGTCAGGCGTTCCACACTTTTGTAATAAATATAGAATGTTAGCAATCTAGTTGTTCATTAGGATACTGTTGAGAGGCAGAGGCCAGGGGCACGGACTCTGAAAATTGAATGCAGGTAGGAGGGTGCAAAGGCAACAATTTAACCACACTGAGCAGGCAGGAAGGGCCGTGGCAGCACAACAGACTATGGAGGGCAGTGGAAAGGGGGGCAGGGGCAACAAACCAACAATACAGGACTTGCAAGAGAGGCTGTGGCAATGTAATAGACCATTGTGGGCAGAAGGAAGAGGCAATGGTAGTACAACCATACATGCCAACAGACCAGATTCAGCCAGGAAACGTCCAATGTTTTTAAGCTCAAATGGGCTTTATTTGATCTGTCTCCTGTCTACAATCTCCTCTTTTTCAATGTAACTCAAAGGGGAAAATCAATGCCCCAGTTTTTTTCCAAAATCTCTCTCTTACCAAGTTCAAAATGTTCGCAAGTATGGTACATTGGATCATGGAAGGAAATGGGGTAGGGACATGGACTTGGATAACAAAGGACAGGAGGGACATGGAGAGATGCACCAAACTGACCCTGCAGGTCAGGCATCAGGGTTTGCCGCAGCACAATACACCACACAGGGCATGCGGGACGGGAGTGCAGCACAACAATCCATAGAAAGCAAGAGGGAGGGGACAGGACCATGCACATGGACAACAGAGAACAGAGGGGCAAGAGGCAATGGTAGCTAGCTGACCATAATGGACAGACAGGAGTGAAAGCTGCAGCATAACAGACCATAAAGGGCAGGAGGGACGGATCAGGGGCATTACAATGGAACAGACAAGCCAGGAGGGAGGAAGTAGGGGTCTGCACATGTAAACAGAGGGCTGGGGGCAAGGGGGCAGGGCAGGAGCAGCAAGATAGCCATGGAGGTCAGGCAGGATGGGCACTAGAAGCAAGACACATCATGAAGAGCAACAGTGAGACTGTGATGGAATACACACAGACCATGGAGGGAAGGTGGGAGGGGGTCAGGGGCAGCTAACTGACCACACAGGGAAGGTGGGAGGGGTCATGGTAGCACAGAAGACCATGCATGGCAAGTGGGAGGGTTAGTGGCAGCACAATGGCTATGATGGGCAAGAAGGAGGGTGCAGGGGCATGCACAAAGGACGATGGAGGATAGAAGGGAGGGTCAGGACCTGTGCACAGACAAGAAAGTTCAGGGGAAGGAGCCTCACAACAGACCGCACGAGGCAGGCAGGAGGAGGAACAGTTGCAGCACAACAGACCAGGGAGGGCAGAAGGGTGTGGCAGTACAATGGACCATGTAGGACAGGAGGAAGAGGATAGGGGTATGGCATGTGGACAGGCAGGGTGGAGGTGGCAGGGACAGGTTACAGTCATCCGACAATGCTAGGCAGGTGGGAGGGTAGTGGCAGCTCAACAGAACACTCAGAGTAGATAGGAGTGGCAGTTCCATGGAACATGGTGGACAAAAAGGATGGAGCAGGGGCATGCACAAAGACATCGGAGGGCAGGGGGAAGGAGAATAGGGGCAGCAAGCTAAGCACAGAGTTTAAGCAGGAGGTCAATGATGGTGCATAGATTGGGCAATGGAGGGCAGGAGGAGTGGACTGGTGCATCATACTAAATTGAGGGCAGTGGCAGCACAATAGACAATGCATGGAAGAAGGGAGGAGGCTAGTCCATGGATTCACACAACAGAGGATAGGGAGCTGGGGGATGGGGCAGCAAGCTAACTGTTCAGAGAAGGCGGGTATTAGGAACTTTATTGTTTTTAAAACATGTGTCTGTGCGAACTACTTAAAATATGAACAAGTATGCAGCATAATCTGACTTTTATTCAGGAAGAAGAGGACGTTTGTGACTGTGACTCCGGGCTCACTTGGCAGAAACACCCCCTGACCTTCCACCCCCTATCGCAAAATGTAATGCCCGTGAAAAGGGTAGGTGAACACAGTGTTATATAGAACATAGTTCTGAGAGCACGATTGAAAATGAAAACTAGATATAGTGTATGGTATAAACTATGCACCAAAAAGTGTGATATAAGATGAACCAGGCGTGAAATATAATATGCAATACATTGTGCGCAATGACAGATTCATTGGAGAGCGCGAGATAGCACAGGCACTAGCGTGTGCTATGCGATATGCGCCTTGGAGTGTAATATGCACAGGGCAGTGTTGTGTAACCTAACTAGTCTCTAAAGTTGTAATATAAAATATGTGCTGGGGAGTGTAACGTTGCATATGCATTGTGACAAAGATATGGATCCCAGATTGTAATATGTATGGCATAGCACTGTGCGTTATAACATAGGCATCGAGGAAGGCACGTTAGATGGGGCAATATATCCCGTGCGAAGACAAGTGTGGCATGACATATTCACGGGGTGGTGTTACAGTGCACATGGGCTAGAGAGTGTCATAGCATATGCACTTGCTGGTGGAATACAACACAGAGGTGTGTGGCACTCAGCAGGCAATGGTGGGTGTAACACAGCATTGGGCTCTGCCAGGAGCGCGCTGTGACTCTCAAGTGATGTTCGTTCCCTTTCCAGAGAGTAAAATAAAAAGTATTACACATCCGGCAGTGGATGTGTGTTTTATTAACCGTGAGGGGGGTTTCTTGCATAGTTTTGGTCAAATTTTTGTCGAATCCCTTTTGAATGGCTTGGTGTGCATGTGTATTAAATGTGCCCATCAATAGCTACCCATGTTTGTATAAATAAACGACAAGGGTGTCTACCGGGATTAGGCACGGTAGGGCATCAGACATGTCAGAGCTTCACTAGTGGTGTAAATACATTCCACGTGGATTCATTGTATGCATAGTCGCCTTTTAATGAATATCACGCAAATCATCATGGTGATAGGTACGTACGGTTTGTTAAGCATGTCCTAGGTGTGTCTATAAATATATATTTTTTAAAAATATTAAAAAACAGTGGCCGGCCCTGGGATTGGGGTCAAAAAAATATAATTAGGAGACAGGCCCTGGGGGATGGGGTCATCAGGGCCAATAAATTAGAATAAGAAGGGGAACCACACAGCCCCTCTTCTTAAAAAATTAAAATAAATAAAAGACTGGCATCGTGCCGGAGGCCACGCCCCCTCCTTGCAGCACTCTGCAAACGCGCCCCCTGGTGAGTTGTAAGTTGGGGAATTAATTCCTCTTCAATACTGAGGGTCCCTGAGGGCCAATTAGCCCAACAGGCATCTCCAGTATGCGCCAGGGAGCTGCTCTGCAGACAGGTGTTCTGAGGTCAAGCCCCTTTTTACTCCTCTCTGCAACGCAGCTCTGTGGCGCTTACTGGAGGTACCTAGTGGTCTAGTTTGACCCTAGGGACCCTTAGGATTCAAGGGGACTTAATCTCTCAACTTAGAACAGCCACAGGGCGCGTTTACACAGTGGTGAAGGGCGGGGACGGGGCCTGAGGTGACGTGTGCAAACACGCACTATGGCACGTTTTAAATTGGGGATATAATTTCCCTTCAATACTGAGGGCCCCTGGGGGCTAACTAGCCCACCAAGTGCTTCCAGTAAGCGCCACTGAGCTGCATTGCAGAGAGGTGGTCCAGGCCGTGCCACTTTTTACACCTCTCTGCAATGCAGCTCTGTGGCATTTACTGGAGGTACCTCATGGGCTAGTTTGACCCTAGGGACCCTCAGGATTCAAATGAACTTAATCTCCCAACTAAAAATGGACACAGGGCGTGTTTACACAGTGGTGAAGGGAGGGGACGGGGCCTGAGTTAACGTGTGCAAAAATGCCCTGTGGCCTGTTTTAAGAGGTAGTTTTAATCCCCCTGCCCTATTATATACTAGGGGCTTACAGAGGAGGTCATGCTAATCACAGGGGGACCCCAACGCATAATGTCCCCTAGTGTATGCAGGTGTTTTCACTGTATTCTAAGTGTCTTTTAACATAGCACTGGCTCTAGGACTGGTTAGTCAGACTCAGTTACCACCAGTAACCGTCTGAAAAAGTTGAGGGTACAGGATGATTTTGCAACAAGGCTTCTTTCTGCTCTTCTTTTTGTTCTTTCTGCACGTTATCCTTCTTCCTGCACTTTTCTTCGTCTTTGAGGACTTCTGTTGCTTCTTTCTGCACTTCTTTTTATTCTTTCTGTGCATTTTTTCTTCTTTCTTCACATGTCCTATCTCTGTAGGCATAGTTAGAAATTAGCATTTAAAAAACCTTTGAAATTCACAGAAAAAAACATAGGTTTCAGGCACGGTATAGTTAGGAATTAGCATTTAAAAAACCTCAGAAATTCACTGAAAAAACCATAGGTTTCAGGGGTGTTATAGTTAGCTGGACTTTTCACTTGTACAAAACCATTGAAATTGCCCCGTTCTAGTTAGTTCAGCTAACTATAACTCGCGTGCCCGCAATGCACTGCTGATGACGTCACACATTACATCACTCATGACATGGTCAGTGACATCACTCATGACATCACTCATGACATCTCAAATGACATCACTGATGACATCACTGATGACATCATCCTTGTGATAGAGTGGCAGACCTCCTCTCACCCTAATATAACCTTTGATACACACATTCAAAAATAGAGACTAAAATTTTCAAAACAATGGACATACCAATACCAGTTACAACAACCTATTCAGTAATTCTAAGATTCACATACACATCCACTCATTTACCAACAGTCCTATACAGTCACTCAAACATGTACTCACTCATCACATGTACTCAAACACCTATACATCCTGTTACACAATGCCACTCATCCATAGAGTTACTCACACACATTGTCACTCATGCTAATAAAGAATCAAACATACATTTACTTGCATATACAGTTATACACACACCACCACACTTACTTCTACGGAAACTTACACATACTTAGTCTTTTAAACAATCACTTATAGAAACACATACTTATTCATACAGGAACTCTTTCAATCTCCCACTCTCACATATACTCACTTATATACACCAATAGTCACATATACTAGTTTAAAACATATGTAGTTACTCATAAAGACACTATTGAGATAGTCATTCACTCACTAACCACCAATACACACACTTATCCACCCATACAGTCCTGCACACATGCTGTCTTCAACACAAACAAACAGTGAGTCACTCATTCATGCACCTATGCACTACGTAATACCCCCCACCGAACCATGCAGACACTCAGACTGATACTCAAAAAACCAACTAATAACCTATATAGACACCCATGTAGCTACTCACCAACCCATGCAGCCACTTATACACAAAGTGAGAGACTGATACAGATATTTACATATTTAAACATTACTCATTAAGCCATGTATTCACTATGATACACTTAATCAGTCAGTTACACAATCAATTTTTCAAAAACAAATCATCCATTTAGACACTTATATACCCATTTATTCTTCCATCGACCTTGAGATATACATATATAAAACATATTTAATTTTCAGAAAAACACACATTCACTGGATGATGTCATCAGTGATGTCATCAGTGATGTCATTTGAGATGTCATGAGTGATGTCATGAGTGATGTCACTGACCATGTCATGAGTGATGTAATATGTGACGTCATCAGCAGTGCATTGCGGGCGCGCGAGTTATAGTTAGCTGAACTAACTATAACGGGGGAATTTCAATGGTTTTGTACAAGTGAAAAGTCCAGCTAACTATAAGACCCCTGAAACCTATGGTTTTTTCAGTGATATATATATATATATATATATATTCACTGAAAAAACCATAGGTTTCACACACGTTATAGTTAGGAAATAGCATTTAAAAAACCTTGCTAATTCACTGAAAAAACCATAGGTTTCACACATGTTATAGTTAGCTGGACATTTTACTGATAAAAAACCAATGAAATTCCCCCGTTATAGTTACTGTAGGCAACTATAACTCACGCGACCGTAATCCTCTGCTGATGCTAATACTGTATTTAGACACTTATTTGCCCATATCTTCTTCCATTAAATTTTAGCTATACATATATTACAAATATGTTTTTTTTCATAAAGACACATATGTCATCAGCAGAGGATTACGGTCGCGTGAGTTATAGTTGCCTACAGTAACTATAACGGGGGAATTTCATTGGTTTTTTATCAGTAAAATGTCCAGCTAACTATAACATGTGTGAAACCTATGGTTTTTTCAGTGAATTAGCAAGGTTTTTTAAATGCTATTTCCTAACTATAACGTGTGTGAAACCTATGGTTTTTTCAGTGAATTTGTACGGTTTTTTAAATGCTAAGTTACTTTACGCCATTTGTGGCGTGCGCGCCCACTTAACGCAGTTCGTTCCGTGCACGGTTTTTATCAACTTTAATAAGCCCTGTACATTTGGTGGCCTTCGGCCACCAAAAGCACAGGGGGTGAGGTCAATGTGGATAGTGTTTTTTTTATTTCGATTTTATAATTTCATGTTGCCAAAATTACGTTTTTTTTCTCTATTAATAAGCCCTGCACATTTGGTGGCCTGCGGCCACCAAAAGCACAGGGGGTGGGGTAAGTGTGGATAGTGTTTTTTTTATTTTTATTTTTTTACCGTAAGCGTACGGTAAGCTTACGGTAAGCGTACGGTAAGCGTACGGTAAGCGTACGGTAAGCGTACCCCGCGAAATTGCCGAAAAAAAAATAAAACCGTTTTTGCTCTTGGGGGATGTTTGGGGACTCCCTCAACATGACTATGTGGGAGGGAGTTGTCAAAACAGCCCCGTAACATGTTTTTGGCCATCATGTTTGATAAACAACACTCAGTGCGAGAGACAAAATGGCGGACGCCGCTTCCTGGTTTCGGCCGATTCGAATGTTTACTAAGATCTAAGAGCCAATCAGAATCGCGCTCGCGCACGCCACCGTAAGCTTACGGTAAGCGTACGGTAAGCGTACGGTAAGCGTACCGTAAGCGGGCTCAGATATATATATTGATTTAAAGGCTATTTTCTCAGAATCTACTGAACAGATTTACACCAAACCTACAAAAGGCACTTCCTTGACCTAGAGACTACCTCTCTGCCAAATTTCTAGTAATTCTGTTCAGCCGTTCGGGCTGTAGCTCGTTCTAAAGGTCCTATGGAAAAATGCATGGGAAAAACGCGTTTTGGGACCCCCCTTTTATCTCAGCCCCCGCTTGACGAATCCCCCCGAGACTTTCAGGGTAGGAGCGGAGCGTAGCGCCCCACCTATTTTGAGAAATTCGCGAGGATTCGTAGACCGGCGCCAAAGTTATTCAAAATAGAATGTTGAGGTTTTCCTATGGAAACGTGGTCCTAACTATAACTACCTACTGGCGACCGCCAGTAGGTAATATATATATATATATATATATATATATTCACTGCAGGCAACTATAACTCACGCGACCGCAATCCTCTGCTGATGCTAATACTGTATTTAGACACTTATTTGCCCATGTCTTCTTCCATTAAATTTTAGCTATACATATATTACAAATATTTTTTTTTCATAAAGACACATATGTCATCAGCAGAAGATTGCGGTCGCGTGAGTTATAGTTGCCTGCACTAACTATAACGGGGGAATTTCATTGGTTTTTTACGAGTGAAATGTACAGCTAACTATAACATGTGTGAAACCTATGGTTTTTTCAGTGAATTTGCAAGGTTTTTTAAATGCTAATTCCTAACTATAACGTGTGTGAAACCTATGGTTTTTTCAGTGAATTTGTACGGTTTTTTAAATGCACCGCGCGCCCACTTTACGCAGTTAGTGCCGTGCACGCACGGTGGTCACGCGGTGCGCTGCGCGCACCGTGTGCCCACGTTATGCGGGATGGGCCATGTACGCACGATGCGCTTCGCACACCGTGCGCACATGGGGGACATATTATGCGCATCTTTGTGAAAATTATTCTTTGTTTATTTCTTATGTGTAATAAGCCATGCACAAATGGTGCCCTTCGGGCACCATTTGCACACGGGGTGGGGAGGGTGTGGATAATTTTTTTATTTTTATTTGTTTCCGTACGCGTAATCGGCGATTTTCCGAAAAAAATTCTTTTTTTTTATTTGGGCTTGGGGGTTGTTTGGGGACCCCTATATCAATGCTGGGTGGTTAGGATCTCAAGAAACTGCCTCTATAGACATTTTTTGGCATCGTTTTTGCTGCCCAACTCAGAGAGCGAGAGAGAAAATGGTGGCCGCCGCTTCCTGGTTTCGACCGATTCGAATGTTTACTAAGATCTAACAGCCAATCAAAATCGCGCTCGCGCACGCCACCGTACGCGTACGGTAAGCGCACCGTAAGCGCACCGTAAGCTGGCTCAGATATATATAGTGATTTAAAGGTTATTTTCTCTGAATCTACTGAACAGATTTACACCAAACCTACAAAAGGCACTTCCTTGACCTGAGGACTACCTCTCTGCCAAATTTCAAGTAATTCTGTTCAGCCGTTCGGGCTGTAGCTGTGTCTAAAGGTCCTATGGAAAAATGCATGGGAAAAACGCGTTTTGGGACCCCCCTTTTATCTCAGCCCCCGCTTGACGAATCCCCCCGAGACTTTCAGGGTAGGAGCGGAGCGTAGCGCCCCACCTATTTTGAAAAATTTGCGAGGATTCGTCGACCGGCGCCAAAGTTATTCAAAATAGAATGTTGCGGATTTCCTATGGAAACGTGGTCCTAACTATAACTACCTACTGGCAACCGCCAGTAGGTAATATATATATATATATATATATATATATATATATATATATATATATATATATATATATTCACTTAAAAAACCATAGGTTTCACACATTTTATAGTTAGCTGGACATTTCACTCGTGAAAAACCATTGAAATTCCCCCGTTATAGTTAGTGCAGGCAACTATAACTCATGCGACCGCAATCCTCTGCTGATGACGTCAGATATTACATCACTGTATTTAGACACTTATTTACCCATGTCTTCTTCCATAAATTTTTAGCTATACATATATTACAAATATTTTTTTTTTTCAGAAAGACACATATGTCATCAGTGATGTAATATCTGACGTCATCAGCAGAGGATTGCGGTCGCGTGAGTTATAGTTGCCTGCACTAACTATAACGGGGGAATTTCAATGGTTTTTCACGAGTGAAATGTCCAGCTAACTATAATGTGTGAAACCTATGGTTTTTTTAAGTGAATTTGCAAGGTTTTTTAAATGCTAATTTCTAACTATAATGTGTGTGAAACCTATGGTTTTTTCAGTGAATTTGTACGTTTTTTTAAATGCTAAGTTATGTAGTTATTTATTTATTTATTTTTAAGGTTTTTCTCCGTGCGCGCTCCGTACGCGCACGGTGCGCTTTGCGCACCGTACGCCCACGTTACGCAGTTCGTGGAATTTTTCCGTTTCTACCATACGCGTACGCTACGCGTACTCCGCGATTTTTCGTAAAAAAAATGTAAAGACATTTTGGCCCTTGGGGGTCCTTCTGGGACCCCCTGACAAAGGCTAGGGGGTCAGGAACTGTCCACCCTGCCCCCTTTTCACGTTCTCCACCTTTGTTTTTCACCCCCTCAGACTGCGAGAGACAAAATGGCGGCCGACACTTCCTGGTTTCGACCGATTCGAATGTTTACTAAGATCTAACAACCAATCAGAATCGCGCTCGCGCACGGCAGCGTGCGCGTACGGTAAGTTTTGCTGTACACGCACGGAGCGCGCCTATAGATATATATATGCTTTTAAATGCTATTTTCTCAGGAAATACTGAACAGATTTACACCAGATCTGCAAAAGGCACATCCCTGACCTGAGGACTACCTCTCTGCCAAATTTCAAGTAATTCTGTTTCAGCCGTTCGGGTTGTAGCTTGGACTAAAGGTCCTATGGAAAAATGCATGGGGAAACGCGTTTTGGGACCCCCCTTTTTCTCAGCCCCCGCTTGACGAATCCCCCCGAGACTTTCAGGGAAGGAGCGGAGCGGAGCGCTTCACCTATTTTGAAAATTTTGCGAGGATTCGTCAATCGGCGCCAAAGTTATTCCAAATAGAATGTTGCGGATTTCCTATGGAAACACGATCCTAACTATAACTATCTACTGGCGACCGCCAGTAGATAATATATAGATATATATATACATATATATTCACATGCATTCTTCCCTTTTCGTCGAAAGTCCTACAGTTTCTGTGGCACATAAAATTAAAGTAGAAGGAAATGCAATGGCATGCCGGATGTCGGGTTGTGGCTTCAAGTGGCTACACTGTGGTTTCAAAAGACTAACCCCCTCATGTTAACATGCAAACAATATTCTGGAAAGGTAAAAGCATCCAGTATGCAGCTTACTAGAAACAGTTTCACACTCTGGTGTAATGTAAATGTTTCTAGCAGTCCTCATAGTGTGTGCCGCTATTACAGAACCCGACTGGTGATTTCCAAAAATATCTCTGACGCCACCAACTCCTTTTTGCTGTGGGGCAGTTTAATGTCAATCAATAGCAGAAAGAGTAGGTTTTATTCCCCTTACCCCCGGGACAAACTAACACTATCTGACACTCTGAGATAAAATTATGTGGTTCAACACTCAGAGACCTAAAGCATGGTCAGACACCAACAGACATAGGCAACTAGCCTGTTACGGTCAGACACTGACAGAGCTAATTAGATAGTTTACACACCTTAATGACCAGGTGACACTATCTGACACTCAGAGATAAAATGATTCGGTCCGACACTCAGAGACCAACAGCATGCTCAGGCACCGACAGACATAGTTAACTGCACAATTTATCGGGTGCTTTTGCTCGAGGTCGTCAAGCGGGGGAGGAGAAAAAAGGGGGCGGGCTCCCAAAACACATTTTCTCCATGTAATTTTAATAGGAACTTTAGACACGGCTACAGCCCGAACTGCCAAACGGAATTACACCAAATTTAGCGAAAAGGTAGCTCTTGGTTCAAAAAGAGACATTTTTTTTAAATGGTGTAAATCCGTTCAGTAGTTCCTGAGAAGTTAAAAAAATATATATATATCGATATCTGAGGATTCACGAACCCTCCCAAGCATGAACTTCATTCTGATGTGCTGCCAACACTCCAGACCAAAAAATGTTGGCAGCCATCTTGTGACTTGAGACACAAGAAAACAGTAAAAAAAAAGATAAAAAACAAGAAAAGGGGGAAGTTTAGAAGCACCCAGACCCCCTAGGAATGCTTAGGGGGTCCCACAGGGACCTCCAGGGCCAAAAAAAGCATTTTTTTATATTTTTGCCTGAATTCGCGCTGGGTGCGCGAATCCAGCCCAAACTTTAAAAAAAAAACAAGCGTTGTCTCCCGCGCTTCGTTTCTTTGAGCCTCCAGGGAGGGCCATGTTCCGGGGGCAATGAAGAAATTATATGCGCTGGCCCGGGGGGGCCCGCAGCCCCGGGGATCTCCACCTCCCCAGGCCTTAGATAATCATATGCGGGGGGACATGGCCCCCCACAGCCCCAGGAATGCCACTTCCCTGCGTTTTAAAAAAAGGAATGCGTGGGGGGCTCCTGCCCCCACGCTGCCCGGGGCACCACCACCTCCCCGGGGCATTTAATTATTTTAGGGCAGGGGGACTTGTGGACCCCCTCATGCCCCAAGGACCACCACCTCCCTAGGGCTTTAAATTATTTTGGGTAGGGGGGTCATGCGGTCCCACCCAAGCACTGCAGACCATCACCAACTTCCCGGGACTACATAATTTAAATACGGGGAGCCACACAGCCTGCCTGCAGCCCCGGGGACCGCCACCTCCCCGGGGCTACTTTCAAAAACAAAGTGTGGGGGGCTTGAACCCCCCCCACAGTGCCCTAGGAACCACCTCCTCCCAGGGCACTGTTGACTAAAATGAAGGGGTCCGTTGCAGTCTCCTGGCCCCAGGGACCGCCACCTCCCAGGGGCTTTAAGTTGGGAGGGGGGCCACGTGTCTTCTGTGCAGACACTGAGCAAAACATCTTGTGCTACCTGAAGAAGGTGGAAGCTGAAATGTTTTTGTGGAAATATATTTTTGTTCTTTTGAAAGGCCATCTGTTTGAGTCACTTCTTTCTTGGATACTTTATTTCTTTGTCACTCATTGTATCATGGCTGTTGCTTTCTTGTGATCCTTTTTGGTTTGATAATAACTTTGGCACCATTTGACAAATCTTCACAAAACTTTCCACAATAAAGCAAATACACTTCAGCGGCTTTCTGTAAAATTTCAGGGCGATCTTTCAAGTGGAGCCCGAGAAATTAGGTGGGCCAAAAAAGCAAATTTACCCATGCATTTTCCATAGCATCTTTAGGTAGGGCTACTGTAAAAAATCCTGAACAGAATTTTGCCAAATTTGGAAGAAATCTAGATCTCGGTCCGCAATTTATGCTTTTTGTAATTTAGTGTACATTTGTTTTTGAGAAATTAAGGTTTAAAATAATTGCATATCTGGACGTTTGGGTCTGCAAGAGGCTAACGGGAGCACTAATCTAAAAACAGGATGTTCTGATTGTCCCAGGGAGCTTATATTCCCTTGGGCCAACTCGCTCCCATGAGTGCGAGCCCTCTGATTAGCTGCCAGGAACATGAAAAAAATGTTGCTAACAACCATTATGGGACCCAGGTACTTGGTCACCTGTCTTGAAGTTAAAAAAACATATTAGTATTAGGGGCAGTTTTTTTTTTAATTTCTTTTTTTTATTGAGCAGAGCAAGAGGTTCAAAATACATTACAGAATAAATTTTACAATCATATCATAGATAATATGGCATTAAAGTGCAATCGAAAGTGCAATGTGCCATGTGCAAAACAGCATTGACCGTAGATTTTAAGATCAAAAACCAAAAAAAACCCTGTACGCCACAGAGTGAAGTGGCAGTCTCCTGAGAACCTACTTTGTGTACTTCTAGGATAACTGTACTAGCTGCAGTTAAATAAATCTGATCTTGTAACGCCAAAAAAAAAAAAAAAAAAAAAAAATCACTAAAATGCAAGTGCAAGGCTTAAATAATTGGAATAATGTTACGATAAAGGGAATTCATTAATATACAAACATCGATAAAAAACCTACTTCAAAACAATTCAACACTTCCAGTATTTAAAATGTAATGTCTATAAAGTGCTAGTGCATTCTTGACAAAAAAACAATCAAAAAGGAGGTTCACTTCCGTACAGAGACCACGTAGGGAGAAGACTTCAAGGAATATCCCTTCCAATATTTCATTTTCTATTAAGACCTCTCTAACATTTAAAAAAACTTCCAATTTCGCTCAAACTTTTTTACAGCTCCTACCCTCCTAGCGTATTTTTTTACCCTTTTCATTTTGTTAATCCATTTCAGATGCGAGGGGGCTTCTGTAGATCTCCAATTTTGCAAGATTAATGAGCGTGCAACCGCACTTGCAATAAATATAAAAACTCTTTCTGGTTTAGACTGTTGTATCCCTCCCTTGCAATAGCCAAATAGCGTTGCCTCAGCTTCAACCGGGATTCTATTTCCGATTGCGCGCTCCATATCTGAAAAAACGGCTTCCCAGAAAGACCTGAGACCGGGACATACAAAAAAAATATGATGCCAGCCACCTTCCCCAGGTTTAGAACATCGAAAACACTTATCTTCCACCTCTGGAAACCTTTTGCTTAGAGTAGAAGGTGTTAGATAAGCCAGCCACCTTGATAAAAAGGCCATCCTCTTGTAATTGGCAGCACGCAATGCTCTGCCTCCTAAGTGGCTGATCCACTCCCACTCCCTTTCGGATAATCTGCAGTCAGTCTCCCGATTTATTTTTTCCAAATGATTCTGAATCACCAAAGGATATTTTGCTTTATGTAGCAACTTATACCAGTTGCCTATTCCTCGTAATTTGGCCCCGTAAAGGGCAACTACCAAATGATTGGGGGATTCAATTATACCACTGGTGCTTCTAAACCAGGACACTAACCGCAGATATTCGAAAAAGGCCAGTTTCCGATGGGTCCCTGTCCTGGCCAATATTTCCTGCCAGGATATCAGCCTATTCTGTACTATGAAATGTCTCAATTCGGTTAACCCAGAATTCTCCCAGACATTGATATGGCTCGCTTGTATCTGGAAACCGAGGCTGGCACATTCTCTTATATTCAGATACTAAGAACCCGTCAGATTCATTTCCTTAGAGACATCTTGAAGTCTAAAAAGGGAGTCTTTTAAAGTTTTATATCGAGTTTTCTTAGGAAGTTTAGCAGTTTTTAAAAACACTGGAGTGGACGAACCGATTTCTAGCAGCATTCTATCGATAACAAAAGTATCTCTACAAGAGCTGGATCCTAACAGCCCAGATACTAAATCAAGAAGGGCAGATTCATAATATAATCTTATATGTGGCAGCGCAAGCCCCCCCAAATCTATAGACAATTGTAGAGTATTCAATTTAACTCTAGGGGCTTTCTTCTCCCAAATGAATTGTCTAAAAAGCGTATCCATTTCCCTGAAAAATACCTGATTAATTTTAATTGGAACATTGGAAAATAAAAAAATCAATAGGGGTAATATAGACATTTTATTTATTGATACTCGCCCTATTATAGATAATGGGAGCAATGACCATTGCTCCAATAATTTACTTATTTTTGTCTTCATTCTTAAATAATTTAACTCAAATAGTTGAGAAAACTGTGAGGAAACATATATCCCAAGGTATCTTATAGGGTCAGTTCTCAATGCTTGTAATTTCAAAGAACAGGGAAATGCATCAATATCAGCGTTCATGGCAAGAACTTCTGTTTTATTTGCGTTAATTTTATAAATGCCTATTCTCTCAAACTGAGAAAATTCTCCCAAAACCTCCTCGAAATTTATCCTATTTGGGGCCAAGTATAGAATAATGTCGTCGGCAAATAATTTAAGTTTAGGCATATCAGAAATTGGGGGATGGATAGCAGCATTATTTCGAATTTTTAAAACCAAGGGTTCAATAAAAAAGGTAAAAAGTAGAGGAGAAAGCGGGCAGCCTTGTCTCTTTCTGCGCCTAATTTTTATTGTTCCTGCGCAGCTGGAATTTATTACAAGCTTGGCTGTAGCATCCTGATAAATATTGTTTAACATCCATACAACATTCAAATGGAAACCAAATTGAGCCAAAGTAATGAATGAAGTTTTCCAATTTACAAGGTCGAATACTTTTTCTGCATCGACCATTACAATGCTTGCAGGGATACGATTTGTATTAATATAATCTAAAGCCTGTATTAAAAATTGGGTATTGGCTGCCATTGATCTACCCGCAATAAAACCAGTTTGCTCCCTATGAATTACTTCCTGAGCAGCTGGTAACAGACGCTCAGCCCAAACCTTTATTAACAGTTTATAATCAGAATTCAAAAGACTTATGGGCCGATACGAATTCATATCATCGGGATTCTTATCTTTTTTAATGAATGAAACAATAGTCGCCTCTTCAAAATCGCCCGGGACCTGGCCCCCTTCTCTAATAAAATTAAACAGATTTCTCAAAGGAACGAGTAATTCCTTTGAAAAAACTTTAAAAAACTCGATTGGGAAGCCATCTTGCCCACAAGCTTTAGCGCCCGCAGTTGATTTGATAGCCGCTAAAATTTCCCCTACCTCAACTTCTCTTTCTAAATTTTGAACCCGCTCCGAAGATAGTTGAGGGAGATTCAAAGTTGAAAAATACTCTTTAATCGAGTTTTCCTGTATTACATATTCGGTGGAGTATAACCGGGCATAGTGATCCAAGAAGAGTTGGGAAATATTGCAGCTATCAACTACTTCTAATCCAGTAGAGGGATCCAATATTTTTATTATTGAGGCAGATTCCTGTTTCTTCCTCGTAGAATTTGCCAGGAGTTAGCCAATTATTTGGCTCTCCTCGTAGACCCTCTGTTGAAATAATTGAGAGTTACATACCTCTTCAACGGTAAAAAAGTCTTTCAATGCCATTTTTGCCTGATCATATTTATTTGGTAGAGACTGAAGTTGGAGGACATACTCCTGCTCCAGTTCTATCTGTAATTGAGCTATCTTGTTCCTTCGAACCTTTTGCTGAGCAGTAGTAAAAGCTATTATTAAACCCCGAGCTGTCGTTTTAAACCCTCCCCTGACAGAGAAAGGGGTAGCGGTATTTTCGTTAATTCGGAAATATTCCCCGATCCAGACCCTAAAATCCTTTACCCATTCCTCATTTTGCAGTAGGAAACGGTCCAGCTGCCACCTGGGCCTTTCCTTATTCTCTCCCTGGATTTTAATCTCCAGATTAATATAGCCGTGATCTGAAAAGGGGTTGCATCCTATACCTACTTCTAAAATCTGAAGGGACCTGGAGCTAAGGAAGAAATCAATTCTGGATGCGGTTTGAAAGCGATGTGAATAAAAAGTAAAAAATTCCTTCTCCGCATTCCTTTCCCTCCAACCATCTGCCAATTGGAATCCCTTAATAATAGTTTCCAGAGCTTTTTTAGTACTCGGTTTTTAATTGTCTCCTCTGTTTATTTGTCGTATCTTTTCTTGGATCCAATATAAAATTAAAATCTCCACCAAATATCATCTGGCCCGAGGCACCAGATAATAAGGTATATATTTGGATTTACGGAGCCTCATCATCTATTATCGGGCCATAATAGTTGATTAGGTTGAGCCTTTTCCCATTTAGCTTTACTGCTACCCATATCCATCTCCCCTGCAGATCCCTATGAACTTCTACAACCTCCCAAGGAAGCTTACTTGAAAGATAAATTGCAACACCCCTCGTTGCTGAACCCGAAGATGCAAAAAATACTTTCGAGAAAATTCTGGGTATAAATAACTTGGGGGAGTTAGACTTAAGATGAGTTTCTTGTAGGAAAAGGATTTGAGGGTTTAACGAAGTTAGCCATCTAATTAAAGCACCATACTTCTTTTTATTCAATATGCCATTTACATTGGCTGATAGAATCTTGCATCTATTTAATTCCCTATCCATCTATCCATCTATTTGTGATCAATTTTTTGCCTTGCCTTTTAATGTATATTCTAATAGTAACCTTATTCAAAAAACCTTTTGCTCTTGCTCTATTTTTGCCCCCTTTTCCATACGTGAACCCTCGCCCCCCCCCCTGAGCCCTCCAACCCCTGGAAACAAGAACCCCCTCCCTAGAATGTGGAGTATCCCCTACCAGCCACACTAACCACATTGCTGCCCACCCTACAACACCTTGGGGTGTCTTGAACTTACACCCTTCGTGACCCGCAGCCCCACCCCACCCCCCTGCCTATGTGAATTAACTAAAAACCTTGAAAGTTGAAAAATATTTGTAAAGATCAAGCTAGCCCAAGGCTTTTACATGAAAACTCCTGTTAAACTTGATCCCCCTTTGAAATTTCCTTTAATAATGCCTGTGCTTCATCCGGGTCTGAAAACAAAAAAAACTTGCCCTTGACAAGAACCTTAAGTTTGGATTGTTGTGCGATAGATGCTTGGGCGCCATAGGTTTTAAAGAGTTGCAAGAGTTTAACAAATTCTTTTCTTTTGCGCGCAGCAGAGGCACTAATGTCAGAATAGATACGACATTTGGTGGTTGCGTTCACTGAAAACTGCCTCTGCCGAAATGCTCTTGTAATTATTCTTTCTTTGATTCGGAAGTCCGTAAAATTTACCAAAATTGTTCGTGGCATTAAGGAGTTCAGGAAGGGTTGTGCTGGTACACGATGTGTGAGGGGCAGATAAGGGCAACCCTGCCCCCCTATGCCTTATGTCATGGACCCCTAGGTATTCCCCTCCTTGGATGAAAATAAAAAGTAAATCTGCGTTTTTTGCTGTGATTCCATGTAACCTCCACAGGATCATGGCAGAACCATATATATATATATATATATATATATATATATATATATATATATATATATATATATATATATATATATATTCACTGAAAAAACCATAGGTTTCACACATGTTATAGTTAGCGGAAATTTTACTGATAAAAAACCAATGAAATTCCCCCGTTATAGTTAGTGCAGGCAACTATAACTCACGCGACCGCAATCCTCTGCTGATGCTAATACTGTATTTAGACACTTATTTGCCCATGTCTTCTTCCATACATTTTTAGCTATACATATATTACAAATATTTTTTTTTCATAAAGACACATATGTCATCAGCAGAAGATTGCGGTCGCGTGAGTTATAGTTGCCTGCACTAACTATAACGGGGGAATTTCATTAGTTTTTTATCAGTAAAATTTCCGCTAACTATAACATGTGTGAAACCTATGGTTTTTTCAGTGAATTTGCAAGGTTTTTTAAATGCTAATTCCTAACTATAACGTGTGTGAAACCTATGGTTTTTTCAGTGAATTTGTACGGTTTTTTAAATGCTAAGTTACTTTACGCCATTCGTGGCGTGCGCGCCCACTTAACGCAGTTTGTTCCGTGCGCGTACGGTGCGCTTCGCGCACCGTGCGCGCACAGTGAGCACGCGGTGCGCTTCGTGCACCGCGCGCCCACTTTACGCAGTTAGTGCCGTGCACGCACGGTGGGCACGCGGTGCGATGACAAAGCAAGAAAGCACGTCAACAAATCTGTTTCTGCTTTCCTCCGTGACTATGGTATGGGTGCCATTTACCACAACAACTTGCGTTATGACATGCAAGACATTTATAGAGGAGATGGTGTGCACTTCAATGATGAAGGGAACAGAGTCTTCCTCTTGAACCTTAGACTCTGCATCGGTACTTACTTGTAGGTACCACTAAAAAATCATTTCATAAACACAACGGCTCTTTTTAGAGCCCCCTAATATCTAAACACTTAAATCTGATTTTCATTTTTTTTTTTTTTTTTTCTACCGTACGCTTACCGTAAGCTTACCGTACGCGTACCCCGTGATTTTTTTTAAAATCAATAAATGTTTTCTTTGTACTTTACAGTCCTTCTTTGACCCCCTCACAAATGTAAGGGGGTCTGTAACTCTCCTCATTGCCCCCTTTTCTTGTTTTCACTCTTTTTTTTCTGAGTGAAATACACAAAATGGCGGCCGCCGCTTCCTGGTTTCGGCCGATTCGAATGTTTACTAAGATCTAAGAGCCAATCAGAATCGCGCTCGCGCACGCCACCGTAAGCGTACCGTAAGCGGGCTCAGATATATATATTGATTTAAAGGCTATTTTCTCAGAATCTACTGAACAGATTTACACCAAACCTACAAAAGGCACTTCCTTGACCTAGGGACTACCTCTCTGCCAAATTTCGAGTAATTCTGTTCAGCCGTTCGGGCTGTAGCTCGTTCTAAAGGTCCTATGGAAAAATGCATGGGGAAAACGCGTTTTGGGACCCCCCTTTTATCTCAGCCCCTGCTTGACGGATCCCCCCGAGACTTTCAGGGTAGGAGCGGAGCGTAGCGCCCCACCTATTTTGAGAAATTCGCGAGGATTCATCGACCGGCGCCAAAGTTATTCAAAATAGAATGTTGAGGTTTTCCTATGGAAAAGGGGTCCTAACTATAACTACCTACTGGCGACCGCCAGTAGGTAATATATATATATATATATATATATATATATATATTATCTACTGGCGATCGCCAGTAGATAGTTATAGTTAGGACCGTGTTTCCATAGGAAATCTCACAATTCTATTTTGAATAACTTTGCCGCCGGTTGACGAATCTTCGCGAAATTTTCAAAACTAATGGGGCGCTCCGCTCAGCTCCTACCCTGAAAGTCTCGGGGTGATTCATCAAGCGGGGGCCGAGAAAAAAGGGGAGTCCCACAACACGTTTTCCCCATGCATTTTTCCATAGGACCTTTAGTCGAAGGTACCGCCCGAACGGCTGAACAGAATTACTTGAAATTTGGCAGAGAGGTAGTCCTCAGGTCAGGGAAGTGCCTTTTGCAGGTCTGGTGTCAATCTGTTCAGTATTTCCTGAGAAAATAGCATTTAAAAGCATATAAATATCTATACACGCGCACGTGCGCGCACGGTGCCGTGCGCAAGCTAAATTCTGATTGGTTGTTAGATGTCAGTCAACATTCGAATCGGTCGAAATCAGGAAGTGTTGGCCGCCATTTTGTCTCTCGCACTGAAAAGGAAAGGGGGAAAAAAGGTGGAAAACGTGAAAAGGGGGCAGGGAAGAGAGTTCCTGACCCCCTAGCCTTTGTCAGGAGGTTACAGAAGGACCCCCATGGGTGAAATAAACATTTTTTTTTTTTTTATAAAAATCGCGGGGTGCACGCACGGTGCACGGTGTGCGCAGCGCACCGTGCCCCCAACGCGCGCGCACCGTGCGCCAAGCGCACCGTGCGCCCAAAGCGCACGCACGGTGCACCAAGCGCACCGTGCGCGCATGGTGCGCCCATGGTGAAAAACCTTAAAAAATATATATATTAATAAATACATAACTTAGCCTTTAAAAAACCGTACAAATTCACTTAAAAAACCATAGGTTTCACACACGTTATAGTTAAGAATTAGCATTTCACAAACCTTGCAAATTCACTTAAAAAACCATAGGTTTCACACAGGTTATAGTTAGGTGGACATTTCACTCGTAAAAAACCAATGAAATTCCCCCGTTATAGTTAGTTCAGATAACTATAACTCGCGCGACCGCCACTCTATCACAAGGATGATGTCATCAGTGATGTCATGAGTGATGCCACTGACCATGTCATGAGTGATGTAATATGTGACGTCATGAGCAGTGGATTGCGGGCGCGCGAGTTATAGTTATCTGAACTAACTATAACGGGGGAATTTCATTGTTTTTTTACGAGTGAAATGTCCACCTAACTATAACCTGTGTGAAACCTATGGTTTTTTAAGTGAATTTTATATATATATATATATATATATATATATATATATATATATATATATATATATGCATCTGAACATGGGATTCCAGCGGTCCTTTCCTAGACCAGTGATGATGGCCATGACCAGCCTGTTGCTTTCATTAGCTGGAGCTTACTCCCCAGATAGCAGAGTTGGAGTGCCATTGAGAAGGAAGCCTTTGCTGTGGTTTGATCCATGAAGAAGCTGAAACCATACCCATCTGGTACTCACTTCTGTGTCCAAGCCAACCACAGCCTCTCAGATGGCTGATGCAAATGAAAGGTGAAAACTGTTGAGGTGGTCCAGCTCCATGCAGGGTATACACTTTGCAGTGAAGCTCAGACCTTGGACTGACCATGCCAATGCAGATGGCCTTTCCAGGTTTTTCTACTTAGATGATGAAGACTCTCTTGGTAAAGTCTAGTCTCATTCTCTTTCAATTGTGGGAAGGGTTTGTCTGGTATGTGATGCAATTGTGACAGAAGAATACTGGGTTCCTGCTATCCAGGTCACCAGTGCTAGATCTCTTTCCCTAAAACTGTACCATTGCTCCCCCATTTGGTAATATCTTTTGCACCTCTTGTAAGTCCCTAATACATGGTACCCCTGGTACCTAGGGTGAGGAGGTTAAATATGTATTGTCACATGCTAGGGGATCTCTTATCACCAACATGCAAACTTCAATTGCATGCTGTCTGCCATGGTGCAGAAAAAGGTGAAGTCATAACATGGCACATCTCTTGTGTTCCATGCCTGCAGATACTGCATACAGTATAGGTAAGTCGCCTCTACAGCAGTCCTTACCGCCCTAAGGCAGGATGCACTATACTAAATGTGTGGACATATCTGCAAGAGCAGATAAGCCCCGTGATGTCGAAGTTGATCCTTAGATTTTAGAAGTGAAGAGGAAAGCCTTTTTGAGTTCATGTGCTGGAAACTGGTATTTACAGGTTCCCCAGCTACATGATTGCTTCGCTGAAACTAGAGGTGTTTGGTATCATATATCACATATTACGTAGCCCACACTGATTCCAGTGATAGATTTATTAATACATGCACCCAGAGGGCACGTTAGAGGTATTCCCTGAAAACTACTGACAGTGTGCTGGCTGATTGGTGTAGACCAGCCTGCAACCACAGACATGTTTCTGACCCCTTTCCGGTGATAACCTATGGTCTCTGAGGGCAGAAACACTAACTGCTCTGGCTGGAGGGGGAGCTACCTCCTGCAACCAGGATGGCTGAGTGATCAGCATATCAAAGCAGGAGGCTGGAAAGGCCTCTGCCACCTTTGATATGCAACCCAAGGCTTTCCCAGACAGGTGAAATGACACCCCCTTCCCGGGCGCATTTGGCAACAGGGCAGGCAGGAATATTAGCTTTTCAGAAGGCAAGAAAATTAGCTAGTTAGGAGGCATGTTCCCCTCTCAGGCTAGTTCCACCCATTAGGTAGGCTACCTGATGTGAACACAACTTTTAGAATTACACCAGCTTATTTTTGGTGGAATTAGACTCTCTGGGTCAGGGTCATACCCACTTTCTACAGGAAGTAGACATACAGAGGGTGTAGATACCCTAATGGTAAGTGGCCCACTGGCTACTACCTGTCACTACCCTTAAAACCCCTAAATTGAGAACTCAGGTGGCATCCCTGACAACAAGAACTTAGATTTGACTGATCCAGAAGAAGAGGACAAAGAAGAGCTGCGAGAAATTGAGAACTGAAGACCTGCTGTGGTCATTTGGTACCAAATCTTGCCAGCCTGCTCCAGTCTCGACAATTGTGAGTAGCAACTTGTCCTGCAGCTGAACAGCTTCCAAGAACCACAGGAGACCACCAGCCCTTTGCAAATTGCTAGAAATCTCCATTGGAGTAGAGGAGCAACTCCCCTGCAGTCTGCAGGCACTGATAACGCAAAGTCCAGCTAACCAAGTTGCCACTAGCAAGCCAGGCCGATGAGAAGCCTCCCAGGAAGAGGAGCCTGTGCTCTCGAAGGTCAGATCTGTTTCCCCTACCAAATGAGAGGACACAAGGAGCAACCAAAGCCATACAGGACAAATACCTTGGGTACCAAACCCCGTGCAGCAAACAGAGCCAGTGAGCATCCAATCCAGACTCCCACTGAATTGAGGCCAAAAAGCTAATCAAAGGATTTCAGTCCCGCAGAGACCAACTTCAAAAGTGGCCCAGCTGTCATGATTTTGCACCTTGAACGGCCAGTAGTGACAACTGCTAGGCCCTAAGACGCACACAGCCCAGCCAACTTTTCTACTCTGCACCCTTGAGCCCAGCCTGGGTACTGATGAATTGGCTGGGCCCCCCTGTCCACAGGATCTTTGTGACCCGCGCTCATGGTCTTGGACCCAAGTCCCACTCTGCAGCATCTTTCTAGGTGGCCCCCCTTCTTTCCACTAGCGTAGCAAGCACCGCTAGCCAGTACCTCTGCACATGGACACTCCAGTGCAGGTAATGAGTAACTACTGATGGTACTTTGTACCCGGCCCACTACGACCCTAAGTTCCGAAGGAGACCCCGAGAAAAAAAACATAAATAACTATATGCAACATATGATTTTTCTCCCATAGGGAAGCATTCACAAGTAAAGACATATTCAAGTGAAATGCTTACTTACCTGTGAAAATTCTTATTTAAAAAAGTACTTAAATGATATCAAAGTTATTGGTATCAAAATGTATATGAAAAACACATGTTATTAATATATATTGGACCTGGATTTAATCTTAAGTGTGTGTGGCATTTATTACCTCTGTGATTACAACAACTGAGTAGCACCACCCTCTGATAAGCCTCAAATGTTCACCCACACTACCACAAAAGAGAGCATTTCCTGGGTTACCGGGACTCCTTACACAGTGTAGCTCATTTTGGTCCACTATATAAAGAGCCAGCTTCCTACATGCTCCATGATCCGTACTCTCTCAGTAAGATCAGTCATTTGTTGCTGTAATGATCATTGCACTGGTTAGAGCTCTCCCACTATCACGTCAATCGCCTTAACCTTGTCAGCCAGTTTTTGGTGGTCCGCCCAGAGAAGGCCCAGCTTCCGTGCCACTGTACTCTTCTGATTTTGAGATTATCCTGAAGTCAGCAATAGCAGCTAGCATTTTATCAAACATGAGCTGCAGAACAGGTGGCAGGAGCTCCATACTGGCTCCCTATTTCTTTACTGTTGAACTGCTATTTTTTCCAGTTCTGCAAATTCTCTTTGTGCCACTGAACCTTAAGCAAAACCCCAGGTAGTCTATTCACTCAGCAGATGATCTGCTCCAACCTGCAGTCCAGATAGGTCAGTACCCTTTGAAGTGACTGCCCAAATGTGCCAGTAAAGATCCACTGTGCGCCGCCCGCACTAGGCCACAGGTCTCCTCTCCTCAGCTGCCGAGCGCCTATCCCCACTCCTAGTGACCACTTCCATGATGGCCCACTCTCCAGTACTGTCTGATCGCTGTCGCCAGGGTGAGTCCCCAGTGGAGAAACACAACCAGACTCTAGATGCCCTCCAATTCCCAGACCCGATACAGCGCAATGACCCTAAGGGCGTTGGCCCAAGATGTCACCTCATAGTCAAACGGCTCCTCTGCTGAACCCCAAATTAGGCCCAAGACGCTGCTGCAGTGGGGCACCCTCCGTGTGAAGACATCTGGTTTGGTGTTTACCTCACTGCTCTCCTTCTGACTCTCAATGCGACACTGACTAGCGGCTCCTAACCCTGATGCCCAATCTTCAAGCATGGTGGCTGCTGCTGCAGCCCAGATCTTTAAGGTGGGGTCTAGGTGCCCATAGTTCATCCCATGGGCTAAAGCTCCTCTCTGCTCTCTTATGTCCCACAATGCACCAGGGTTTCTAACATTGTGATTTCTGACCCAGGCTTTCCATACAGGAGCCGCTCAACCACAGGGTCCCGCAGCAAGCCGCCAGCAGTCCCAAATGGGGCCAGGAGCACCTCTGGTCCCCAAGACACCCGTAGGGTCAGAAACGCCCCCCCCCCCGGTGGCATGTCAGGAGTAAAGAAGCACATTTTTTGTGGAATGCCGGAACGGATCGAGGGCCTCACACGTCTGCCATTTTGCCTGTGAAGTCATGTCCCTCACATGTGCATTTCCATATTTGTGAGCTGCTTCTACTCATTCAGGGCCAAAGATGAAAGATGTACAGGGGAGTCATAGTTATAATACACAGGTTAGACATCATGATGGCAGTAGCATTACAGCAATGTAGCCAACATCATTTCTACCCTTCTATAAAAGGTAGAAGTTTTTCTTGTTCAGAAACACTCAGCATATGCTCTGACTTTAGTGTAAAGTGGGGTTGAAAACCACAGAGCATGACACTTGGATGTCTCGAGTCTCTAGCTTGTCCGACCAGTGGATTCAACATACAAGGGTAGGCATTATAGCGATAGTAAGACACTGTCCGAATGAGCAATGCACTTATACTAAGGCAGACTGTCTCTCTAGAAACATCTTTCTACACAATTGTGTAAGCAGGCAAATCCAGGCATATTTAAGTGTTAATATTCAGAGACCCATCTGATGGTGCCCGTGTGAATTTCCCTTCTGGGCCTTTTGCATATTATTTCCACTTGCACAAGTATAAATGCTGAATTCCATTAGTGTGAGTGACATATTTTCTCCCATTTTTGGGGGCATCTTCTACTTTTCTATACAACCTTTTCTGCCAGGCTGCACCACTTCAGGTCTTGCTTCCAGTTGGTGAGCTTTTCTGGTTCTTGTGCCCCCTGCAGTCTGGCTATCTTGTGCTTTGCCACTCTGGATGCTAATGCTAACCAAGTTTTCATGTGAGATGGCCAGTTGAACTTCCCCGTGATGCCCAGTAGGTGCCAGCGAACGTCTAGGGGTACCTGCGTGCCTAGTACCTCGGACATTACTTCAGTGATAAGCACCCAAAACCATTGTCTTAGGACAATCCCAGATAATATGGAAAAAGGTGCCTGTCTCACTGCATCCCCTGATGCAATGGTCCGAGTCTGACCAGCCTAGTCTATAGTGAAGCGTCCAAGGGGTGTAGGATCTATGCAGGATTCTCAGCTGAATCAATCTAAATTGCCTGTATGGCAGTTTCTCCGGGGTCCTGAATTGCTTCCTGCTAATCGTCATCCTCTAATAATACTAGGTCAGATTCCCAGTTGGCTCTCAGGGAAATGAGAGGATCAGGGAGATTGTTCATAATTTTCCGATAGGTTAGGGATGTTGCTTTGTCTGACTTGGGATTGTGTAACAATTGGTCCTCTAAAGGAAAGTATTCCAGGATGGTATCTCCCTCTGATATGTAGTGGTGCAAGGCATGTCTCAATTGTAAGTAGCAAGAATGCTCTGTATCAGCTAGCTGGTATTCAGTCTTGAGTTCCGCAAAGGTTAGCATTTTCCCACCTCGCCATACATCCCCTATGGTGTCTAAACCGATCAAGCTCCATTTGGGAAATTCCTATAGTTGCCCTCCATCGCCCAGTTCGTCGCTCTCCCAAAGTGGTGTCTGCTGAGTTAGCCTCGAATCCCACCCCTGCAGTCTAGAAGTAGAGTGCCATGCTCTTATGACCCCTGAATGTGTGCGATGGCAATGATTTCCCTCTGTGTTTCCTTAGAGTCCCACTAAGTGCCCTCCGCTTCCCATCGCATGTCCGTCAATCCTGTATGCCGGTTTTGTCTGCGGCTCAAAAACTCACCCATTGATATTGATCAGTTGAGACGCTAAGTAATAACTCTGAATGTCCGGGACTGCTAGTCCGCCCCCTACACTCCGCACTGTAGTTTGCGCAGAGTTATTCGAGGCCTGCCTCCCTCCCACAGTAGGTTGCATTGTTCCCCCTCTATAGTTTTGAAGATGGAATCAGGAATTCTGAAAGGGGTATCCTGCAGGACGTAGAGCAAGTGTGGTAGAGCCATCATCTTGAATAATGTCGCTCTGCCCATGAGAAAGATCGGCAAATTCCACCAGTGTTTTATGTCTCAGCGCAGCCTCTCCAATTGGGGATGTATATTAAGGCTAAGGAATTCCTCAGTTGTCCTCGTGATCCATATGCCTAAGTATTTGAATTTGTCATGGTGTACTAGGGCTACACAGTCAGTTGTGAGGGTGGGAGTGTGCCCACAAGAGTAAAAATAAGAGAAGAGTCCCAGTTTATCTGGTACCCAGAGTAGGTGCTAAAAAGCTGTAGTATGTTTATTAGCCTATGGAATGTTTGTTTGGGCCAGTGTGCGTACAGCAATATGTCATCAGCGCTCTTCCCACCCCTGCCGATGTCTATGCCCCATATAAAGGGGTCCCTTCAGGTCCATGCCTCCAGTGGTTCGAGCTGAAGAGCAAATAATATTGGTGACAGTGGTCATCCTTGTCTCATGCCCCGATGAAGTGTGAACGTTCTCGAAACCGACCCATTGACACACACCAAGGCTTTCAGGCATTGGTATAAAAGACGAACCCATGCAAAGAAATGAGGTCCAAGGCCCAGCCTGAGCAACACAGCGTTGAGATAGGGTCACTCAATGCTATTGAACGCCATTCGGGCGTCTAATGACATAAGAGTGGCTGGTATATGTGGTTGTGTCGCCGTAGCCTGGATGACACTGTATAGTCGTCTAAGATTAAGTCTGTGGGGGTATAAACCCAGACTGATCAGGGAGTATTAGGGTGGAGATTATAGGTATGAGTCGGTTGGCCAGTACTTTAGCAAGTACTTTGGTTTCCTAATTGAGAAGGGATATGGGTTTGTATGAACTGCATAAGTCTGCGGGTTTGCCTTTTTATGGATGATTACAATCGTGGCCAATCTTAGGTCTTTGGGTAGGGATCCCTCTTCCAGTGCAGCCTTCAACATTTCCAGCATCGGATGTTCCACTTTTGTCACTGCACATTTAAAGAGCTCAGTGGGTATTCCATTTGGACCGACCACCTTCCCAGATTGTAGGTCTCTTATGACCCCTTCCACCTCCTCTTTTGTTAAGTCGTTGTCAAGCGCCTCCCTGTCATCATCCGTAAGGGTTGGGAGTGACATGTCTCTGAGGAGTTCTACACTCTCGTCCCCCATCTAACTGTCACTGATTGATAAAGCGACTCATAATAAGACGCAAATGCCTCTGCTATGTCTTTCCCCATGTGTTGTACAGATTTTGGTGACCCAGTTCTGCTCTCTGTCTCTCTGCTCTAGCAATACAATGAGTTTGTTGGCCTTGTCCCCCTGGTCATACAGTTGTTTCTGTGTAGCTACTGCGTGGTGGTGAGCCGTCTCGTTCTCCAAGTCCTAAATGCTGCAGCCCCAAGATGTCTGCTTCGTCACTATTAGTGCGTTGTTCTAGTAGACTTATCTCACGCTCTAACGTAGTACATTTAGAGCGACTCTCTTTCTTGTTGCCCCCTATAGTGGCCTGCAAGTATCCCCTCGCTACCACCTTATATGCTTCCCACAAGGTGGAGTGTGAGTCCACGGGCCCAGAGTTTCCGTCAAAATATTGCTGCGTTCACTCGCTAAATTTATCTTGGAATTTTACTACTCTGAAAGTGCCAGGATACTATACGTGGGGGTGTGGTATAAGTCCTGACTGGGCCTTGGATAAGGACCTCTACTGGTGAGTTGTCCGAGATGCCTCTGGCTTTATGCTGTGCCCCTCAGAAGTGTTCCACATGCATGCACTGCATAAAAAGATAGTCTATACGTGACCCAGATCAGTGTGCTGCAGAAATGTGTGTATACTGTCTGCTGGTTGGGTTATGCAGTTTCCATAGGTCTGATAGACCTATTGCCTTCACGAATGTCCGTAGCGGCTCTGTCCCTCCTGTTCTGGTCTGCGCTGCAGTTTTGCCGGCCCGCGTGACATCACTGCATTCATATCCTCACCCAGTATGTGTATTCCTGGTGGCATGTCCAGAAGTGTTTTGCTTAGTTCAGGGAGGGTGCCTGCATGGAGTTTTGGTGGGATGTTTACCGAACATATATGTTCCAATCAGTGTCGCAAATCTTTCCCAGTGGGTCCTGCCAGGTGCAGTCTCTTATCAGTGGCACCAAGTTTTTAACCAGTATCGCCATTCCTCTGGATCCTGTCGTAAAGCCCGCATGAGCTGCAAACGTATAGCCATATCTATTGAGTGCTAGACCCTGGTCGCCTTTCAAGTGTGTCTCCTGGAGAAGGACTGTTAGAAATGGGATCTCTGGTTGGCTAAGGCTTGCGCCAAAGCCAGGCAGAGACCACCACTCTAGTCAGGGCAAGGGAGTTACACACCAAAGATAACCCCTGCTCACCCCCTTGGTAGCTTGGCACAAGCAGTCAGGCTTATCCCGGAGGCCATGTGTAAAGCATTTGCGCACGCACCCAGCAACAACATCCCAGGCACACCACAAAAGGAACTCTACACATGGTTATATCAAAAATAGCCTTTGTATTCTCATAACACATTACAATAGTACTCACATAATATACATGGTGCCACCTGGCACTAGGTCATATCTACAAGGGATTACATACACCTGACAGGGCCCACTGGACCATCACAGAGTGAACTTAGTAAAAGTAAAACATATCATAAACATACAACCAGTAATCACTGGTAACCACTGTACTCAGCATCAGCCTGTAACGTAAACCACATTATGCACAGTATCACATTTAAGCGTGAAATACAATTAGGGGCATAAATCACAGTGGAGGATAACCTCCCAAGCATAAGCTATATTATGCAAATAACCTAATACTTACAAACCACATTTAGAGGTATAAAACAGGGTGCATAAATCAAACTACATGAATCACATTTCCTAGCACCACATATATCTCATTAGGGCCTGGCGCCCTACAATCCTAACAGTCCCCCTGACCAACTGGCCATCTCAAAGGGGCTCAAATGCCCTGTGCCCAGAATGTCAGGGCTGCTGCTTAGCAGTGGAATCCAAAGTACCGCCACTGCACCAACCTAAACGTAGCAGCTGCCCACTACTTGCTGGGAAGCTGGGAAACTCACTGGCACCTCTGTGCCTCTGTTCCCTCTCAGGGACTCTCTCTCACTTGTGCCCAATCCGTTGCAGCTGCCCGCGCTGATGCGGCGCAGCTGTGGCATTTCTCATGAAGGGGGCCCGGCAACTCTGTGCCCACTGGACCCCACGTGGCACTAAAACATATGCCACCATCGTTGGGGCGGCCCACTCTCTGGCGGGACCGCCCAGGTGCCGACAATGCGCCTCGAAATGCCCTAGGTCGCTGGCTAGTTGGGGCTCTCTCAGGCACCAAAAAGAACTTGCCCCCAAAGAACTGTGACCCTCTGGGGCTCTCTTAAAACGAATCTGCCCCCTTGTAGGAGAGGCCCGCTCTCTCTCGCGGGTCCGCTCAGAACAAGGTCAAGCGGCAGCTTCACTCACCAGGGCTTTGTGTGAGGACTCTGCTCCTCTCCCAGTTGCGCTGCGGCTGCCCGTGGGACTCCCTCTTCACTACGGGAGTCCTGCCTGGAGTATCCCAGGGTTGCGGCATCACTGCTCTTCACCCGGGCAGCAGGCAGGGCTCTCTCTCTCATGAGAGCCTTGATGGGGATCTGGCTGCACTCCTCTTACGGCGCGGGGCTTCCATTCACTCCTGGGAGCCCTGCGCTGCAGTCGGCGGACTCGGCCGCCTTTACTCTTCACCCGGGCCCCCTCCTGGGACCCGGGACTTCTCTTTGGTGCTCCGGGAGGCGGGGTGGGCTCCCGTTCTCCCTCTCGCTGCACACCGGGGCTCCCATCGGCTCACGGGAGCCCCGCACCAACACGGGCATAACTTTTAGTCCTGCCGCCGGCCCCTCCCAGAGGCAGGCGAACTTTGCCTGGCTTCCGGGTCAGTGGAAATTACTCACTCGGGCCGCGGCGGTGATTTTCATCGCAATAAGAACGCGGGGTGGGCTCCCGCTTTAAAATAATAAAATCAAAATGCGGCAATGAGGGGTAGGCTCCCTCCTAATTAAAAGTATAAAGTGGGGTGGGCACCCGCTTCGGCCGGCATCACGGGTGAATCCCTCCGGTGGGGGATTCCCACTAAATGGACGGGCAGCGCCACACTGAGCAGCCCACGCTCCTCTTCCAAAGTAAAATTAAGCCCTCCCAGGCGCTAGATGCAAAGGTCCTGCAGAAAGAAGCACCAGCAGAAAGTTCCTGTAGAAATTAAGGGCAATGCAGGGCATCCGAATATAGCGCTCCCAAGGCGCTTAAGTCCTGCCAGAGTCCCAGGGGCATAGCTGGGCCCAGGGAGGCAGCCCCGATGGCGGTTCCTCCTGGGCCCTAGCAGCAGCAAGCCCCCGCAGGGTTTGGATCAGGTACAGAACATTTTCATGGGGTCACAGCCCCTATATTTATACTACATTTCCCTTTGTGTCACAGCACAGTGCTTGCGGATACCAGTCAGGACTGGTTTAGGGGGGATTTGGAGGACTTCGTTTTGCCCAGCTCCTCTCCCCTTTGTCAGGTGGGGGCTTAGTGATCAGACACACCACAGGGGGAAGAGCCAGCATTGTACTAGGGAAGCACCATCCCATTCAGAGTCAGGGGATTACTCCTCCCACCACTCTTCCTCCAGGTGTCCCATTCAGCCTAGCTGGCTCACCCTGCCCCTCCTGGAGCCACCCACACCTCTCAGCTCCTGTCAATCACAAGCCAGACATGCAATTCACATCAGGCAGGCAGACACACAGCACACAGAAATGCCAACTTCTAAAAGTGGCATTTTTCTACCAGTCACCATAAATCTGCCCACACCATTGCGCAGCATTTATCCTCAAGAGTTCGCACATACTAAACTCGACCCTGCACTCCCGTCATAACAGGAATTACCATGGACACACAAATCCCCCATGCATTCCTATGGGAGGGCAGGCCAATCTCACCACACACACTGAGAGAGCGCACGCACTTTACACTAGACCACAGTGCTAAAGTGCCCAGAGGCCTAAAACCACTACCATCATGTCAGAGCTTAAGGCAAAAAGTTCAGGGGTGAACCTGCCAAAAAGGACCAAGTCAGGGGACTGCCTACATAGGTAAAGCATGACCATAGTTCTTTTAATTTTGTCCCTAAGGCCATTCACGTTCCAGCAATTGTTTTTTAGTGCGGTCGCGTGCTGTGGTTTTGTAGCTATATCTGAGTATTATGTGTATGAGAGTCCATTCCCACCTCCTTCTCCATCCCTCCCTTCCCTGATTACCGCGAGGTGCATTTGGTTAGAAATGATGGGTCGATGCATAGCGCATCAATAACATAAAACAAACATAATCTCCTATTAAAAAAACGGACCCCCTTTGCAATTAACCCCCTCCCTGCTAACCGGTACTGTAGGTTTAAAACTACCCACCTCTCCAATTTGCAGAGCGCCTGTCGCCCCAATAAAGCTATTCAACTACAACTTGGGTTTGGCTGGCTCCGCCACATGTTTACCCGCAGCCACCCACCCGCCCTTTTGCATCTGAGAGTTAGCCATTTGGGCAGCTTGTTGTCCAAAGTCATAGACCACTTCTCAGCAGTCTTTCACCATACCAGATAGGCCCTGATTACCTTACAAAGTCCTTTGTTCCTGTTCCTACTTATCTTCCGGGCCAGGTACGTAAGCTATATTTGCAATGTTGATATTCAAATGTGTCCTCACTCTACCCCTTCCCTCTGGCCGCTCGGTGTCCAGCATCATCTTCAGAGTGTGTGTGTGCTTCTGTTTCGTCGGTCTGAGTTCCACCAGAAGGTGAACACCTTCGATGTACCCGTTTCCGGCCTGGGTACTGCCGCCGCTGGCGATTCATTTTTTCCCTCCTTCAAGTCAGTCCCATACCTCATCAGTTGTTGTGAAATATAGAGATTTGTCGTGGTCACTGACTCTAAGTTTAGCGGGAAATATCATCATATATTTCAGATTTTTTGTTCTCAGGGTTCTCTTTACCTCGTCAAAGTTGCGTTGTTGCCGCTGTACCATGAGAGTGAAGTCTGGACAGAACCAGATTACAGAGTTTTCATAGGGTAGGTCACACCTTGTGCGAGCTGACTGTAGTATTATGTCGCGATCTTGGAAGTTAAGGATGGTTGCAAATATTGTCCTCACGGGCCACAGGTTTTGGCGGTGGTGCAAGTGCACTATATGCTCTTTCTACAGAGAAGACGTTTGAAAGGTGCTTGGGTTTGAGGTGGTTAACTATGAGTTCTTCCAAAAAGAATACCGCATCTGGGCCCTCTGCCCCCTCAGGCACCCCATCACTAAAATATTATTTCTCTGGGATCGCCCGTCCTGGTCCTCCAGCTTTGCTGCCATCACTTTGTGTTGCTGTGTGAGATGATGTATCTGCTTCTCCATTCTTTTGGAAGCAGTTTGTAGTTCGGCGATATTTGTTTCTGCTGTGCCCACTTTTTCAGAGGTTTTATTCAGGTCTGCTCTCAGCAAGGTCACTTCGATTGTGACTCTATCCATTTTGGATTTGAGCGTTGTCCCCAGTTCATCTATCACTGCCATAATTGCCCCCAATGAAGGCTCCATTGGGTCTTGAGCTCCGTGCGCTGCTCCCCCTTCTGACATCGGTACCCTGGGTACTGTGTATTTATCAAGTTTATAAATCTGCTGTGGCAGGGCACTCTTGGAGCACATTGTGTGTCCCTCCACTGGTGGCGAACAGCGGAGAAGACACCGCAGTATCTCAGTCCAGGCCAAACTCCCTGATGGGCCCCAGGGCCTCCCCACACAAAGCCGCTCCCGACCGTAATGTTGCTGTAGACCCAGCCGTGGGGATCTCCCAGTATAGCTCAACAGTTTGCACGATCTTGAGGCCGCAGTGCGATCTCCCACCAGGAGCGGGGGGCCTCCCTGTATTTCCCAGGCTCTTATTCAAGGGAGGGGAGCTGATTGTTTACCAGGGGTGTCCTCTACTCCCGGGAACCATCCAGTTTGGCACTCCGGCTTCCCTCTGTGCAGTTTGGGTGTAGCCCTAGCCCCGGGCTAAGTCACTTGTTTCGAAAGCCTAGGGGCCCGTTGATCAAGGTCCTTACCTATGAGGCCTGGTTACCATGTGCATTGGCAGCATCGTTATGTAGTAGCCCTGCCTCCAAGAGAGATGGGGGGCCCCAGGCTGAGAAAGCGGACCGCCAGTCTCGACTACTGTTTCACAGCCTAGGCCACGACAGTAGGGCCCCAGTCGCAGCCCGGCCTCCGCTACATTGTCGGCTCCACCCGGCACCCCCCTGTTGGTGAAGGAAGGCTCCGGAGCTGGTAGGTCTTTGTTTGGAGGGCGGCCCCGTGTAGAGGAGACCACTAATTCAATGGGACGTTCCGTGTCCCCCACCACAGCACCGGGCTGGCTTCCACTTCTCAGTCCAGACTCTCGGCGTCAGCCTCACCTGTCTCCCTGGCCGTCGGTCATGCAGATCCCAGCATCTCGCAGGGCACCACCGCGGGGCCCCGGGTCCGATCAGACTTCAGGACACCAGCCCTAGGCCTCTTTTGTTTTCAGCCTGTCCAGCACTGCGGGGCTCAGACGATTCACGGAAGGCTCCTCCCTCTGCGAGCTTCCGGCGGCGCACCCCGTCCACGCACCGACGTTATTTTTGGACCTCTCCTGCCGTCTATCGCGGCCCTGCTTCAACACAGCGCGATGCCCCGTTGCCGTGTGGATGTCCAGCAGATTCTACCAGTCAGAGCCCTCTGTATATTGTCAGATTTTAGTTAAGGGAGGGAGAGCCACAGCAGAGCCCTCAGACTACGCAGCCTTCTTGGTTGGTGCCAGACCACGCCCCTCCTCTAAGGTCTTTTTAACTGTAAAGTAAGATAAAATTACAATTTCTAACTATGATGTCCCTAATTTAACCGGATATATATAAATATATATATAATATAAAATAACATAACATTACATTACATTATATTACATTACATTATATTATATTATAATATATTATATATGTGTTGCATTTTTCAAGGGTCTGCTGCTCTACAGTCATTGATGCTAGGCATTCTCTGACACTTGCAACGCAAGTGCAGCACAAGTACTACAAGAAAAGGCAATCTTTGAATTGCTCTAGAATCATTCAAAGATGTCAAATGAGTGTGCATGGTATGTAATATTTAAATGACTTTTAAAAATTCAAAAATATTGCTGCCCATGCATGAACAAAAGCGTGCCTGCATATGCATGGACAGCAATCTTTTAATGATTTATGTTTTTATTGTCTAATCTTCCAGTGTTCAGCATTTAAGCACTCTAAACATACCAATTCAGCAGCTGTTTTCAGCTTCAATACATACCGCTTGAAGCATTAACAGCTTTTAATGCAACTTTTTTTGCACCTCACCACCCGTATACATCTCCTAAGAATAAAAACAGCTTTGTGCACCCTACTACCACCCTACTAGCACATTGCACAACTTGTGCATTCTGACATCTCCTTCTCTCAGCCAATCTTCATTACCATTTCCATGCTAACATGCCCTAGTATCAGCCACCCCATCGGAATCTAGACACCTGGGGCTGTATTATAGGATGCAGTGCATTTTCCTTATTAGTGCCGGGTGCACCTTTCAAAAGGTCTGCTCGCTGCTAACAAGCAGAGTGCGTCATAATAATTTGAATGAGCTGCCCTGTGGGCAGCCGTGAACTTGTGCTGCCCTGGGGCAGTGCATTCAAGTGAAATACAAAGTGGCTTTGAAGCGGACGCTCCGTGTTTTACTGTGCAGGCGGAAACCCGCCTGCACTTTTAAGAGGGGTGAGAGAACCCCTTGCAGGCGGGTCCAGTGAGTGACAGCATCCGCCTGCAAGGGCATGTCTAGGGGGTCTTTAGGACCCCTTCACCCCTCCTGAGGTCTGCCATCAGGGGCACCCAGACAAAGAACCACCTTATAGGTGGCTCACTCTCAGACGCCGCCTGTCAGCTCCTTTACCTTTGCGCCTACATCTATAGTATGGCGCAGAGGTAAAGAGATTCCCTCTAATGATAGTGCTGTATGTGCACCAGCGCTATCTGTACCGCAGAAGGGGCTGCACAGGCGTATGCTGCCCCTTCTGTAATACCAGAGTGCCCCAGAGCCCTGCAAAGCGGGTGCAAACGATCATTGCACCCCTCGGATACTTTATATAATATGGCCCCTGAAGTCCTATACTTCAACCCACCTTTAACATTCTGAATGCATGTTATATTTTGCTCAATTAACCCTAATTATCCCAAATACCTAGTACTAGTCCTCATTTTCATCTTCTACATATCTCTTTCCATGCCTTTGTATCAACTCCATTCCAGCCTAGCAATGTTCACTATATTAGTAGCCTGCATATGTCTATCATTACTAGTCCGTGATCTGGGCCCAATAGACATTGCATAGCGTAAAGCATATGCACTAACTTGTTAACTTTGCACTTAAGCACTTGAACTCCAAATTGAACATTATAGAAACATAGAACAACTACTACTCTCTTTCATCCCATTTCTATGTTGTACAGCTTGCAGAGCATACTATATCCAGAGGCAGTCAAATTACTGGAACTGCCACATAATCCATTACCTGTTCCATAAAAATATTTCAACGAAGAAATTGTATCAAGCTCATACGTATCAAACGTTACTACAATTGTGACGACACCTGTTGCAATTGAAGGACCTTCGCAAAGTTTCACCAGTCAAATTTCAGTTGCGTATCTGGGTTAATAATATAGTAGAACTTTTGCATGAACAGGGTTAACATCTGTAAAAATGCCAAAACAATGAAGTAATATTTTCACAAAATGTGCTGCATTACGTTGCATAATTTGCCTTTTCTTGCCACGTAATTTAATCTACTGTGCCACATAATTTGGTGCTCCCCTGCTGCATAATACCAGTGGCTATGGCCATTATCCATGCAGTTATCAATATAGGTCATGTGCAGGGATCTCTCCTGTACTACAGAACAGGAGCATGGAAAAAAACATGGATTTGTATGGCTACATGGAGAGCCTGTATTGTTTATGTCAGTTCCTTAATGTCATAACTCACTTCTTTGGTGAAGCAACAGTTGATAACGAACAAACGAAGCAAAAAAGGTGGTGGAAGGTGGAAGGCTGGAGAAACTCACCTGAGCGCGTTGCTGACACTCTCGGGCTCCCTGTGCCTGCCGCGTCTCCCTCCCGCCGTCGCCTGCTGTGGTGGCCGCTGTGTGGGGGGAGCGCAAACTAAAGACTACATTTCCCGGGATCCTTTGGGGCCGGAAACACGACGCCAGTGCGCCCGGAGGCGCTACTTAACGCTCCTTGACCCCCGCGTCGCGGGTAGCGCGCGGGTGGCGCCGGGAGAAGCCCGGGACAAGGGCGGGACCGTCTGTGGCCGTCCGGGGCCGAAGGAGGCCGGGCTGGGCCATATCTCTTCGACCGTGGACACTGGACTAGTGTGGACTTCTAACCATTACAGGTTATTTTATTCTTGTGTTAAGACGTAGTTTACAGTCTCAAGCTGCGCATAGAGTTTTTCATCTTTTATTAGACATTGTTCGTTTTTAGCCAATTGTTGCACACAGGTTTCTATTTGCACTACTCCAGTCTGTTAGTCTGCACCTGAACTATGGGGAAAACTTCTAAATCTTCATCGAGTCGCCCAAAGACTAGACAACACGCTAATTTAAATCCCCCGCTTCCAAGTCTTACAGCTATAGACAAAATGCTGCAGAAAACCATTGGGGTGGTCGCCACAGCCATTGAAAATACGGAAAGACGGCTGTCCATTACCCCTGCATTCACTTTGGCACCCCCTTCTGATGGCCTGGCTGATCTGTCTTCATATCAGGTGGACCTGGAAGCTATGTCCTCTATGTTGCCCTCCTTTACCCAGCTACCTTGTGCACAGGCGACTCTAGATGAGTCTGTGCAAGCGGAAGTTGGCCCACTATCATCATCATATGTTTCTATAGTGGCTCCCAAGAAGCAGGTAAAGCCAAGGAATAAAAAGCCGAAATTCAAAAAAAGGAGCATACGCCCCACCCCCCCTGCAGCTGGGTCTGCCTCTTCAGCCCCGGCCCAACACCCTTCCTTTACTAACCCACCGGTTTGGGCTTCTAATTTAGTAATAGATCTGCAGTCGTATATAGACCACTCCCTAAACCTTCTTTTAAAAACCCTGTCATCCAAAATCGACAGGTTGGTATCTTTAATTAACACCAAAGGTAGTGGGAAAAAGCTGTCAAACCATGATCCTCTGCATAATCCAGGTAGCCTGGAGGGTGTGGGTACCCTAGCCTCGACTAATAATGTTTCTTCACAAGGCCAGTCTACTTTCCCCTATCCTACCCCTTCTGTCCCAGCGCAGCTACCCTCGGCGCTGCCTATTGTTCCTTCCCTTGATGCTGGTCTTCCCATGCCTCCGCTTACCACCCGTGTCCCCACTGTTTCATCAGCAGGTCCCCAGTCTCACAGTAATAAGGATTATATTCCTCGGAGCCCTGGTGGGGGTAGGCTTCCCTCTGATACGGGTGGTAATTTAGCTCTCCGGAACCTGGCCGATTCCTCTCCCCTCGTTCAGCTCCCTCCCGAGGCAGCCCCCTATGTGGTTGTGCTTACAGGTGTTCCTCCTTTAACTAATGCTAAGGGGGAGACCTATTATGAACTCAAAAATAAAGTTACCCACTGGCTGTCCAAAAATAGACCTCTGAATGGAGTTGGGAGAGGGGAGATTATTTTTGTTCGCAGGGTTACCTGGCTAGGGACTCGACCAAAGGATATTGGTGGGGATTGTGTTCTGATCAACTTTAGGGACCCCAGAGTAGTCGGACATATATTGGATTTGGGCGGGAAGTTTAAAATAGGATCCATTGACACGTGTCATCTGGGGTATTTCTATCCCTCTTCTGATCCGATCCATGTGGAACTTCCCAACTTCTATCATGCCTCACATAATCCCTACTTCAATGTCCCGGTTGCCAGCCGTTTTGATATGCTCAGGTTTGTGGATTGACCATCATCCCTGAGGTATAACATGGGAGGGCATAGGCATACGGGGGGGAGTTTGGGTGGGGATGGGCATGATGTGGAGATGGATCTCCCCTCGGCTGTTCCTGGTGCCGGGGGCGGTCTTATTTCCTCCTCCTCCCCGCTTGAGTTGGGCCCCTGTGAGCATATTGCTTCACAGGGTTCCCCCACTTCTTTCCCTCTGGTGGCTTGTTCCTTCTATATGCCTGCACGTAGACCTTTAATAGGGTCTTGGAATGTGGCTGGATTGGAGTCCAAACTCTCCGACCCTGAGTGGGGAGAGTTAATGGACAATTATGATATCTGTTTATTCCAAGAAACATGGCTACGGCATATTCCATCGAGGGTGGGATACGCTTCTTTTTTTGTTCCTGCGGCCCAAGGTGCAAGGGGTAGACCCTCGGGGGGCCTTGTCGTTTGGGTTGCAACTCATCTAGGTTGCTCTGTAAAACTCATAGATTCAAAATCCCCAGATATCCTATGTTTATTACTCACATTTTCTACCGGTTATTCGCTGGCAGTACTAAATGTCTACCTGCGTCCCCATCCGGCACAGCTGGGTTTGTCGATCTTGGGCGCCTTAGATGATGTACTACATTTCCTTCCCCCTGCGTGTCACAAATTAATAGGTGCAGATTTTAATTGTCACTTTGAACCTCTCCCTGGGATCCCCTCTCCTACTTGTGATGAGGACGAAAACTATAAAATTCCAGAGCCCACTATCTATCCTGCTAAACGTCTGATTCCACTAGCCCTTGAGATCAACAAGTTGGCCATTGCACATTCCTTGAGGGCTTGCAATGGTAGACTCTGTCCTGATGTACCGGGGTCTTTCACCTTTAATAGACCTGGGAGTTGTTCGACTATCGACTACATCCTGGTGAATGTGGAATTTTGGGGCTTTTTATCAGCCTTTTCTGTTACTCCGCGGGTCGATAGTGATCATAACCTACTGTCACTGGAACTGGTAAATAATATTGGTGGCAGTGGAGTCCCACGGGGCCTAACACCACTAAATAGTGAGAACTTGGTGTTAGTGGCAGGAGGCAGACGGATTAGGTGGGCTAGGGTTGTGACTGATGAGTCAAAACTTGCAGTCCTTTATAGCAATGTTACCAGTTCCCTGGAGGCGGTTTCCCACCTTTTGAGCCCCAAGGGGATATTCCGCCGAATTACTTCCCTGATTTACAGAATATTCACAAGGAACTCCTCGGCGCCCTGGTGGTTTTTTTTTACACCTCTACTGCCCCTAGGTCAAGGGTTGTTAGGCCTGAGCACTGGTATAATGGCTCCTGTAGGCTGGCTAAGGCTGCCCTGATTAAAGAGGATAAAAACGGGCACACAGTCTAGTGTCCAGGCTGCGAGGACCTTTTACAAAAATTTGATTAAGGAGGCAAAATCCGAGTGGGAGGACCTAAGGTGGCAAAATATGAAGCAAGCATTAGTTGATCGTGATTCGAGGGCTTTCTGGAACCTAGTTCGAACTGGTACGGCAGCATGCAGCCCTGCTATTATCCCTAACCTCAGTGAGGAGGTTTTGCTTGCCCATTTTAAACCCCTTTACTCTTCTAGTAATCCTAGGGGAGGTGTTGACCTGGCAACCCCCCCTAATGCTATTGTAATGAATCAAGTGTACCAGGATGATTTAGTGAGTCGATCCTTCTCCCTTCCTGAAATAGAGCTGGCCCTTTGTACCCTTTCAGTCGGGAAAGCTCCGGGGCTCGATAGGATCCCTGGTGACCTTTACAGAAGTGAATTAAAAATCTGGGCCCCTTACATCCGGGTATACTTTAATGCCATTCTGCAGGGCCTTGAGATCCCGGATACTTGGCTGGGAGCAGAAATTATACCCATCCATAAAAAATCTTCCCCTTTGGATCCAGCGAACTATCGCCCTATAAGCTTGATCGACGTCTTACAGAAGTTGTTTGCCCGAGTCCTTTTAACAAGACTGCAGACCTGGATGGAGGACCACCAAATTCTAACCTCCCTCCAGGCGGGGTTTCGTGCAAAGGTCTCCACTATCGATCAATTGTTTAGGTTACAGTTGATCTATTGGAAGACAGTCAGTATGGGCGCTGATAATCTTTATTTGATTTTTGTGGACCTGCGGTCCGCATTCGATATGGTCCAAAGGGAAAAACTATGGGTCTTATTACTAGAGATGGGTGCTCCCCCCTACCTTTGTCATTTATTTAAACGTCTGCACGAAGGTACTTATGCAAGGGTGAGATTCGGGAGATGTGGGGAGATTTCAGGGCCATTCCCGGTTGAAAAGGGTGTGAGGCAGGGCTGTGTTCTGGCCCCCACTCTCTTCTCCCTCTTTATTAATGGGTTGATCGAGCATCTTTTGAGCGCCGCCAACTTGGATTCCCCTTTTCTAGCGGGGCGTAAGATACCGGCCCTAATGTTCGCGGATGATACGCTCCTGTTGTCTAAATCTTACATGGGCATCCAGCGCACATTAGAGGCCTTTTGCTCCTTCTGTAAATTAAGGGATCTGGAACTGAACCTATCTAAAACAAAATTCATGGTCTTCAGTTCTAATTCAACCAACTGCCCACACCCCAAGATGGGAGATGTTGCATTGGACAGGGTCTCTACCTTCGAATATTTAGGGGTGACCCTCAACGACAAAATGAAATGGGGGTCTCACTTGGCGAAGGCAAATCTCAAGCTAGCACAATCAGCGGGGGGTATCCTGAAGGTTTTTAATAACACCTCTTCTAAACCTCTGGGCCCCCCTATGGAAATTTACAAATCCCAAGCAAGAGGGGGTGCGCTTTACGGCGCTGAACTCTGGGGATATTGCACCTGTGCTACCTTAACGTCAATTGAGAATTCCTTTATTAGGCGATTGCTAAAACTACCTGCAAGTACCCCTTTAATTCCGTTGAGATGGGATTTAGGTCTAGTTCCTATAGAAGAGATTATCCTGAACCGCCCACTCCTGTTTTGGAGACGTCTCTGGTCAACTCCCGAGCTTGCAAGCTATAGGCAGGATCTTGGTGACGTACTGTCAAGGGGGAATCTGGAAAAAATCCCTTGGTTAACTTATGTAAAGAACCTTTGCTACTCCATAGGGATGGGGGACCTATGGTCCGCGCCGGAAGTGACTAGTCGCTCACTTTCAAAGAATTCACTGCGGGAGGCACTACAATTGTATCGGAGGGAGATTTTACTGCATTCCTCTCTGGGCAGGCTTACCGACACCTTTTTGGACATTAAGTTTTGCCCTCAGTTTGAAGTTTTTTTGGATGTTATCCAACCCCCTTTGGCGAAGAAACTCTACATACAGTTTAGACACGGTTCGTTACCATTGAGGGCTCTTACCTGCAGATGGTCTAATGTATCTGATCCCTTAAACACGTGTCCTGTATGCATTGATATTTGTGAAACAGAGCTCCATGCCGTTCTTTTTTGCCCTCTATATAACAAGGCAAGGAAGAAGTGGATTATTCAGCTCTGCAAGTCCAAGGGTTTTAGGGACTATCAGGAGGTGTTTAGAATACTGAAGTATGACACTACCCCTTTAATAGTGTTTGCGACGGCCAAATACCTTCTTTCTATGTGGTTTACCCGGTCTAAAAAACTGCAATCTGTCACATAACCCTCCCGATCCTAGTGTTGCTACTTCCAAGAAGCTGAGGTGTAGCGAGAACACCGTGGGCCTTGGATCTAGTTTTAACAATTTGTTTTTATGAAATTGTTATCTTTTGTTGGATTATACTCTATGCATTGTTAATTTAATCATGTTTTATTGTATATAATTATTTATGTCTTTTTATGGTATTTTACCGAAATAAAAGCTTGACTGACTGATAACACAACTTATTAACCACTGTTGCTATGCCATGAGGGCCCTCCAAGCCAGGCTGACATGGCTCTTTGAGAGCCTGTCAGCACAGTGATGGTTGTTTGCTTTGGCAGAAGGCATAGCTGTAGGAGAGGGAAGGAAGGCATGGAAGGTGATGGGAGTTGATTAGGGATTGCCAGTAAGCACATTTTCATTAAATTTGAGACAGGGAGGAGAGGCTGTGCTATGTATGGCTCCCCCATCACTGTGTAGCAGATGAAAGCGGGGTAGATGATTTTGAAGGTCATATATACCATAATATTATAGACGGGTAAAAAGTGAATTACATGGATGTTTTTCAACTCAGGGTTCTGAGTGACTTAAAAAACTCGAGCTCTTCTCTCCTTGTCTATTTGATGTCACTCATAACCCCTCGGTGAAGAACATCTCCATAATTCACTGTTACCCATCTATAATTCTATGTTGTTTCTGCTGGGAAATAAACTTGCAGCCGTGAATGATAAGTGTCTATAACCGTTTCCTAAACTCTGCAGTTAAAATGGAAGAAAGTTCACATACAAGTTAGATTAATATTGCATAGCACATTGAGCAACATGGACATTTGTCAAACGTATTTCACCATTTTAGCTGCACTACAATCAATATGCAAGATTAAGAAAGAAAATGCATTATTCTCTGTATAACCTGGGAATCCTGTCCTAGGTTTTGCTGTACCATCCAGACGGTGAACATTCGGTTTTGCTGGGTTACCTCCTTGTGCGAAGTTTTCATTTTCTAGAACGAAACAAATGACATGAAAAATTAAAGAAAATAAATTATGCCATAATTGCGCTGAAATATGTAGGTCTTGAATAAAGATAATGTCTGCAATTTCAGGTATCGAACTGTACCTTTAAAACTACACATACGTTAATTGAAACCGGTTATGGTGGAGTGTAGATCTTGGGCAGTTTTAGTAAAACAAGACAATAGTGATTGCAAACTTTGAGACATAATTTACAGTATCATGCCTTTTATATAAAGCCTTATAATACTGCTGTCACTATTACTAAAAATAAATCAGAGTGACACTAAGATGATCATGAATGAGTAGGCGCCCACCCCCATCTAGGAGAGGGGTGCCCTTAGTCGTGCAATGGAGCCAAGCTCAGCTCAGTAACATCATAGAATTTGGAACTCATGTTCACGGGTTCGATTCGCTACTGTGGTCATTTTGTTTGGCTTTGTTAATTTAAAAAATAAATAAATATACTATAACGATGGCGTGTAACAGCTTTATTTATATTATGTGTGTTGTGGTATGGCACTATGGTGGTCGGCGGAAAGCAGGGTGATTTTTAGTGGCAGCCGCATTGCGGCCCCCAGGGGAAGTGAGGTCAACAGCCCAGTTTACCCTTGGGGAGTTCGCGCGAGACCGGGTTTTTGGGGGGTGGGGTTTTAAGTTAGGTTATAAAGGGGGCAGGAGAGGAAGTTCTTCCTCTTCCTGTCACCAGCGCCTCAGGGAGGGTTAAGGGAAGTTTTTGTTGACGCCAGTGGTGTCCCGGTGTGCGAAGATTTGCAGGGCAAGACAGTCATAGGGAAGGGACCTCGGCGGCTCAGCGTGTTTTCAGAGGAGGAAGGAATGACGGAACCTGACGCGGCGGCCGTGCGCGCCGCCTTGCAGGTGCTCGGCCGGGCCAGGAGAACCGATCTCCTGCGGCCCGGCGTTTTGGATCAGGCTTGGGTCGGAATGACCCGGACGCCGTGATCGGCGTCGGCAGGAGTGGCAGCGGCAGTGGTGGCGTGCCAAGATGTGCCACCACTGCCTAGAACAGGTATGGTGGTGCAGGGGAGGGGCAGGCAGCAGGCGGAGGCCAGTAAGTGCGGGGGATGGTGTCTGAGCCTCCCCGCACGCATGCTTAGTGAGGCGGCAGCGCTCCCAGTGGGGCTGGGGGCGGGGGGAGGGGCTTTGGCAGGCATGCAGGGCATTTCTGTGGACCCGGTGGACGGCAGGAAGGTGGGGAAGCAGGAGACATTGTGCTCTGGAACCTTGGAGCAAGGGATTGGGCAGGGCACGTCTAGTGAAGGCAGTGAGCAGGAGGGGGAAGGGGAGAGTGAGATTGAGGACCTGGCTGGGGAGGATTTTGCTTTAATACTGTCAGGCAGTGATTCGGTTGGGGGAGGAGGGGGCCTGGGGGGAGCAGCCCATTGATCTGTCAGGGGGGGTAAAGGGGGCAGTGGAGGGCGGGGGCAAGGGCAAGGGACCCTTGAAGGCAGCAGTGGCGCAGGGGGCGAGGCCGGTGCGAGGTGGGAGTGCCCCCGGCCCTTCCAAGGGTGAGGGGCCAGGCCCCAGAGTAGGGATGGGGGTCAGTGGGGCTGACAGGTGGGATAGCATGACGATGGAGGAGCGCATCTGTGATCAGCGGCGAGTTATTAAGGAGACGGAGCTCAGGTGGCAGGAGATGTGCGCGGCCAGGGAAGCGGAGGGGAAGGGGTTTGCGCCAGGGGGGGTCTGCCCCCTGGCATGGCCGGCGGAGCTGGCGCCAGGGCAAGGACAGGGCAAACGGCAGCATAGGGCACAAGGCCACTGGGTTTGGGTGGATGAGGTAGGGACTGCCTTGACGTTGCAGAGACCTGGTGGCGCTGGGGCCCCCTCGGGCTTTGACGGTCTGGGGGGGGTGTAAGCCAGTGGTGGAAGCTGGAAGAGGCCAGGGTGGGCCGGCGGGGTGCAAGACGGCCTCTAAACACCGGGGCGAAGCAGCAGGGGAGTCCGCGGCGGCCTGCCCTCCATCGAGGGAGCGGGCATCGTCAGCGCCGGAGTGTGAGTTTGTGCCTGACATGAAAGGAAAGGGTGCGAAGTGGTGAGTGAGGTGCTGAAGGTGCCAGTTGAAGAGGTGCATGAAGAGCAATTGGATTATGATTCGGACAGTGAGGAGTTGGAGGAAGGTGAAGTGCGTGAGGTGCCCAGGGGACGGGAGAAGGCGGCAACGAGATGGATTGGTGTTTTACGGGCGCCGCATGCCAGCAGCAGTGGGACCCAGACGGAGAGCGTGCAGTCGCCAGTGATCGGTGGCCGGGAGCGTGCGGTGCCAGTGAAGCTTGCAGGTGAGGGTACTTGGTGGGATGCGTGGGAGGAAGGGGGCAGAGGTGGCCGGAAGAAGGCCTGCCGGTCGGTGGGTGTTGGGGATGAGTCAGTGCGGGAGGCGGGAGCGCCGGGCAAGGTGGCAGTGTCGGCAGGGGGGATAGCAGTTAGTGGGTGCTGGCGTACAGGCTGACAAGCCAGGGGAAAAGGAGGGGAATGAGGAGGTGGGGGAGAAACATTGCAAGAAGTTGCCGTACATGGGCCTGGCTATGCCCTTAGGGTCGCACTTATCTGAGAAGACGAGGTCTAGGATTTGGAAGCACGAATATGTGGATGTGTTTAAATTGTTGCATAGCGAGATACAGGCCAAGGAGGGTTCAAAGGAGGAGGAATGGGAGTTGACTAGGCGGCAGAGGGTACCGGTGAATATGGAGAATTGGACGTCGGCGTTTCTTATCTACGCGAGTATATATTGTGAGAAGCACCAGGATAGGGCCATAGCGTTGTTTAAGTATATGGATATTATGCGCAAGGCGCAGATGCACTTTGGTGGATTTGCATGGCTCAGTTACGATGAGGAGTTCAGGGCCAGGATCAGTGTTAACCCCGACAAGCTGTGGGGGGAGGTGGACCAGGAGCTGTGGGTCCAATGGATGTCCTCCACTCAGTTGTCGGCTTCTACGCACACGGCCAGTGGGCTTCCGGTAGCCTATCGGTCTTTCAGCTGCGTCCCGCCCAGTCTGGGGCGGGGGGCAGGGTGCTACAGGTGGAACGGGAGGACAGACCTTTCCCTCCGGGTCAACAGGGCAGTCAGCTAAGCTTGGGGGGGCCACCACAGGGGCGTGTTGGAACTTTAATAAGGGATTCTGCACACGGCACCCTTGCAAATTCAAGCATGAGTGCTCTAAGTGCGGTGGACGCCACCCTGTCACACAGTGCTTCATGCTGGCTACTCCCTCTGAGCAGTGGCAGATTACTAAAGGACAGGGGCAGGCTGGGCCAAAGGGCTCCTACGCCGGTTGATGTGGAGGCCATGGGTGCATGGCTCTCTAGGTACCCTGATAGGGAGGCCGTTTTGAAGATTTACTGGGGGTTTGCAGAGGGGTTTCGTGTGGGGTATCAGGGTCCCAGGGAGCGGAGATGGGCGAAGAACTTGCGGTCAGCTAAAGAGTTGCCTGGGGTGGTGGAGTCAAAATTGAGGAAGGAGATGCTGGAAGGTAGGATTGCGGGTCCTTTTGACACATGGCCGATGCCGGAGCTTATTATCTTGCCGCTGGGGGTAGTGCCCAAGAAGGAACAAGGGGAGTTTTGCTTGATTCATCACTTGTCTTGGCCAGAGGGGGCATCTGTGAATGATTTCATTGTGGTGGAGGATTCCAAGGTGTTGTACGAGTCTGTGGATGATGCGATCGGCTTGGTGCAGGTGGGCGGCCGGGGGGGCGGAATTGGCAAAGTGCGATATCAAATCAGCATTTCGCCTCCTTCCTATTCATCCGGCGGATTTCGCATTGTTGGGAATGCAGTTCGGGGGGGGCTATTTTTTGATGATAAGGTCTTGCCCATGCGCTGCGCTGTGTCCTGTGCGCTGTTTGAAACGTTCAGTTCCTTTTTACAGTGTGTCTTCACGGACAGAAGTGGGCACCGGCTGGTGTCGCACTATTTGGATGATTTCTTGTTTGTGGGATGAGGTCAGACGGGGGAGTGTGGGGAAGCTCTCTGGCAGTTTCAGCGACTTGCCTGTGATTTTGGGGTCCCTTTGGCGCTGGAGAAGACGGCTGGGCCAAGCTGTTGTCTGACATTCCTGGGTATTGAGCTGGACTCCGTGGTATGGTCGGCGCGGTTGCCTACTCAGAAAGTGGGGGAGATGCAGGAATTCTTGCTGCAGGTGATGGGGGTACGGAGGATTGATTTGAGGTCTGTGCAGCAGCTCTTGGGTTTGTTGAACTTTGCGTGTCGAGTGGTGCGGGCTGGCAGGACTTTTTGCAGACATCTCGGCATGGCTATGTCGGGGGCGGTGCTCCCTCATCACAGAGTCAGGATCTCTATGGGCGTGCGGGCGGATTTGCGGATCTGGCATTGTTTCCTGGCCGATTTCAATGGTGTGTCTTTGGATTTTTTGGATGACAGGATGATGTGGCAGGTGCAGAATTTTTCGGACGCTGCCGGTGTTTCTGGGACGGGAGGTGGTGTGCGGAGCAGTGGCCGGAGCACTGGTTGAAGCAGGGCAGGAGCATTGCGTTTTTAGAATTCTTTCCTTTGCTGGTCGCGCTGCAAGTATGGGGCCTGGAGTTTCAGAACAGATCGGTCTTATTTCATGTGGACAACAGGATGGTGGTGGACCTGGTAAACAATCAAAAGGCAAGGGATCTGTGAGTGCTGCACTTGCTGCAAAGTTTTATGCTGCTCTGTTTGCGTTTCAATGTGCTGTTTCGCACGCAACATGTTCCAGGCGCAAGCAATGACATTGCGGATGCATTGTCTCGTTTGCAGTGGCAGCACTTCAGGAGGCTGGCGCCGGGAGCAGAGGCTTGCAAGACCAAGGTGCCGGAGGGTATCTGGGCCTGGGGGGAGTGAGAGCAGTGGGCCTGGTAGAAAGGTCTATAGCTGACTCCACAAGGCGCTCTTATCGCTTGGTATGGTCTGAATTCGGTGCTTTTCTGGGATGGACTAGTGTGACTTGGCGTATGTCCCGGGGCAGCTGTGAGCAGGGAGTGATACAGTTTGTTTTAGACTGTATGGACAGAGGTTTGTCGCAGGTTACTATTGCAGGGAAGTTGGCGGGGATTTCTTTTTATAGCATGATGTATTTGGGGTTTGACCCCGCAAAAAGTGAATTGCTGAGCAGAATGTTGAAAGGCTGGGGTAGGGTGAGGGGGGATGTTGGGGGTGGGGCCCTGCAGGAGGCAATCACATTTAACTTGTTGGTTGAAATATTGGCGGAATTGCAGCAGTGTTGTTATGATGCTTGCGAGTTGGCATTGTTTCATTTGTGCATGATTTGGATGTTTTTGGGGCATTTCGGGTGTCCGAGTTGTTGGGGACTAGGGGCGCACCCGGCAGGCGGTTCGAGGAGCTGCGGTTGGATGGATCACACTTGGGTATCTGATTGGGTCATTCTAAAACGGATCAGGTGGGGAGAGGCAAGTGGGTATGGTTGTGTGAGAGTGGTTGGGCAGGGGCTTGCCCAGTTCAGGAGTGGAATGCGTTTTGTCTTCAGGCTGGAACGTCGGGGGAGAGATTTTTTGCCATGCTTCTAACTAGTGGGTAACGGCGTTTCAGCTGCTGGCGGTGTTACGGATGGCATTGAGGCGTTTGGGCAGGGACCCTGCATTGTATGGGACTCACTCTTTTCGTATTGGCGCGGTGACGGCGGCAGCCCGGCTGGGGTGGTCTTGGGAGAAGATTAGGCGGATTGGAAGGTGGAGGTCCCATTGTTGCGAGCAGTATGTGCGGAAATGATGGCTGGTGTGCGCGCTGGGGTACGCTCTAGGGCTGCTGGGGCGGTGGCGGTTTGTTGGTGGTTTGTTGCATTGTACTAATCTCTTTTTCCTTCGTAGGTTGCGTTGGGGGTCCAGGAGCCAAGACGGTTACCTGGATTGTCAGACATTCCTTTGTGCATTGGGCGCCGAAATATGCGGACAGGCAGGTGGTCGGTCGTAGCCTTGGCCTGCAGAGCAGTCACCACGAGGTACATTGGTGGGGTAAGAGTGGGATGCGCTGGGGAGCTTTGTTGCCCTGGTTGATGAAAAAGGTGTCTCAGAGGGGCTGCCCGGACATGATTGTGATCCACTTGGGGGAAAGTGACTTGGTGAAACAATCCGGGGTGTCTCTCCTACATTTGATGCAACGGAACTTGGAAGCTATGCGAAGCAATCTGGCTGGCGCCTGTATTGTCTGGACTGAATTCGTTCAGCGCCGGATCTGGCGGGGGGCATTGAAGCCTGCAGTAGTTGAAAGAGCACGGAGGAAACTGAATAGGGCAATGCGAGTTTTTTGTGGAAACCTCGGGATCAAAATGATTGCTCACACAGGTTTACGGCTCGAGGAGCCCCTTCTCTTTAGGGACGACGGGGTGCACCTTTCGTACATGGGTAATGCTTATTATATGTTGGAGTTGAGGGATGTCATCAGTGCTTTGTGGAACGAGACTATTTGGTGCCGTCGGGTTTGAGGAAGAAAGGTGCACTTGAGTTGGGTGGGGCAGGTAACCACCCTCCGGGGGTTTCCTGGTTGGCGGTACTTGTGGGGGGGGAGTCCATGACGGGCATTCTCACCCTTCCGAGGAGGGGGATACAGGTGCAAGGTGGGGGTTCGTCATGCAGGAGTGCGATGGCTGGAGATGATGGAGGAGGTTGGAAGAGAAGTGAGGAAGCGTATGGGATAAGTGAAGAGGTCGCTGGGTGATGTGGGAGTGAGTATTTGGAGTTTGGGAGTGAATGGAGGGATGAGAGACATGACGTTAGGGATTGTTGGGGGGGTTTGTTGATGTTGTGTCATATGTTGTTCAACCCTGTCCTAATAAATGGCCTTTTACGCTAACTAACAGCGTGGAGTGGTTATTGCGCGATGCGGCCCCCAGGGGAAGTGAGATCGACAGACCAGTCTTCCCCTGGGAAGTTCGCGTGAGACCGGGACAGGGGTCTAGTTAGTTTTTGGGGGGTGGGGTTTTAAGTTAGGTTATCAAGGGCCTCAGTGGGGGTTAAGGGAAGTTTTTGTTGTCCACCCACCCGCCCTACTGTTATAGGTGGAGGTTAAGGGTGTATGTATACAAAGCGTGTCAGTTTAGGACAGGTTGAGAGGTCGTGTTGGCGGTACTTGGGAGGGGGGGGAGTCCATGACAGGCATACTCACCCTTTCGGGGAGGGGGATACAGGTGCAATGTGGGGGTGCGTCATGCAGGAGTGCGATGGCTGGAGATGATGGAGGAGGTTGGAAGAGAAGTGAGGAAGCAAATTACTTTGACCTTCTCACTAGTATTGTTGGCATGCCATGTCCAATGAGTAAAGTTAACTCAAAATATGACCCTAAATCATAAAAGATAATTGCAGGTGATAGGAAACTAGCACGGAAGAGAGGTAACGTGAACAAAGTGGAAAACAAGGAGCTCCGTAATCCTCTCTAATAGAGTAAGCTTCGGTCACCCCCAGGTACATTGTATATAGTGTGTCGTATTGAAGCATTTATATAGTGCTATGACAATTGCAATTTATGTGAATCAATTATAGAAAATGAGTTATTTGTTGGTCAATAAAAAAACAGTACAATTGTGGATCAATTATTGAAAAATCAAAGCTCAGAAATAACTCAAAGATGATTCATGGGAGGAATTCAGTACAACATTCAATATAAAGTATTGGAAGTTTTCAAGGCAGTGCTTATATCCTGCCTTAGATAGGTAGAAGAATGAATGAATACATTTGTGTGGATTGTGTAATGCCTGAACTTTCTACATCTCCTGTCTCCCACTTTTGAAAACTTAAGTGTACTTATTGTGTTGCTTTGTGGAACACTGCAGTCATTGGTCCGAAACTACCCAAGTATGACTTGTTATGACTGGTCTGGCGGCTTTAGATCTGTGTCATAAGAAAACTAGCGAGTTGCACCATTGCAAGGTTTTTTAATATTCAAATGGTTTGCTGGCAAGCCAAATTAAGAAATAACCAAGGGATATTTGTTAACTTGGTATAGGATGAAAAGTCAGTAGTCATGTGCCTTTTTGCTTGCCATTTCATCATGCTGACAGACTCCGCATGGCTGCTTGCAGATGTGGACTGTCTCATGAACCATCTGTTTTCCTGGACTTTAGAGATCTGGCAAAGGGTTCTACCAAAACTGGACTACTGTCCAATGACCAGGTCATGGCACCAGTCATGACAATACTAATGGCTGTTCACAGAATCTCCATCGTCCTAGCATAAGGAGCTACCCTCTGACTCACCTTTGTAAGATCACTAAAGTGTATCATGCTTGGGACTCATCATTCCCAGAGGGTGAGTGTGTGTGTGTTGAGGGGCAGGAGGTGTGGGGAGTAGTAGCCAGAGGTGTGGGTCCAGAATATTGAGGACCAATTATTGAACGGACAATATCGGTACCAGAATATCAAGGGAGAAACTATCAACAGGTAAGTTTGTATTCTATATATTTCCTATGCCTAACTCTACACATACTTACGTTGGATATATATATATATATATATATATATATATATATATATATATATATATATATATATATATATATATATATATGTATATATATATATATATATATATATATATATATATAAGATGGAATCGCTTTCAAAACAAGAACTGAGCGACAGTACCTATCCGAATGCGGTAATTAATTTAACTAATATGCAACTGTCCCCAACTGAAGAGAAGATTCTGGGGTTGGGTTTGTCATTTTGCCCACCCTGTGATTTTAATTTTGTAGATACCAGATTGGACACTTACCGCTTCATTAGGAAACTGAAATTGCACAAATTTCACCTCCTTCAACCTAAGAAAGCCACAATCCCGAGCACCTCGGAGTCAACAAGCCTTCCCCTACTCACAGCGGGGGATGCATCCTTATTTCAAGATGCTTGGTCCCTTATTGCAGAACAAGCAGAGAGCAATACAACGGGTGAGCCAGCACTTATTGATGATAGAGGGATTTGTGAAACCCCATTCAAACCGAAATCGAACTTCCAGCCAATTTTCTTGAATGATAATTTGGATGTATACCACGAGTTGGTAACCCAAGACTTAAAGAAGCTATACACCATATCTAATAGGACATTTCACAATAGGAACAAACAGAACCTTATCTACTGGAATCTCATAAATAAACTGGGAGCGGACAATAATGTTATTGTGAGACAGGCAGACAAGGGCGGGAATATAGTCCTATGGCCACGCCGACTATACATGGAGGAGGCAAAATCGCAATTGGATGATACAGCGTGCTACCGCAAAAGTAATATCAACGTGGTGAAAGCATCCTGGCAAGAACATTACTTAAGACTTTTGGCTTGGAAGAGTGGGGGATTAATTACTGAGGCAGAATATCGGTTTATGAAGAAGGAATTTCCAGTTATTCCAACTTTTTATTTAATCCCAAAGGTGCACAAAAGTACCACTACTCCACCAGGGAGACCGATAATTTCCGCAATTAACAGTATAATGGAAAATACCTCCAAATATATAGATTTTTTCTTACAGGAATGGGTTCGCAATCTATCATCATATGTACAGGATACTTCAGATTTTCTCCGCAAGATTGAGGTTGTATCTTGGGGTGATGATATGTTATTGATGACTATGGATGTGAAGTCCTTGTATACCTCGATAAAACATTGTGATGGCCTTAAGGCAATAGAACATTATTTGAACTTGAGGCCCATGACATATGCGGCACACAACAAAATGCTCAGTATGATGATTTCTGCATGTTTGGAGCAAAATTTCTTTATGTTTGATAACCAGAGCTATCAACAGATTAGAGGTGTCGCGATGGGGGCCTGCTTCTCTCCTAGCTATGCATGTTTGCATATGGGCTTATGGGAGGAGCAGGTCCTCTACGGTGAACACATGGCCACTACAAAGGAGCATGTTGTGCTGTATTTGAGGTATATTGATGATTTGTTTTTTATCTGGAGGGGAACGGAGCAAAGCGCAAAGGATTTTGTGGAGGCACTAAATGTTAATTGTCTTAATCTTGAGTTCACATCATCAATCAGTGATAAGACAGTTTGCTTTCTAGATGTGGAAATTAGTATTAACAATAATACACTTTCCACTAGACTATTTAGAAAATTGACTGCGGGCAACACCATTTTGCATGCCTCAAGTCACCATCCCTCACACCTCATTCGGAGCATCCCCTACGGGGAGATGCTCCGCATTAGGCGCATATGTAGCTCCGATTCTGATTGTGAAAGTGCTCAGGAGGCCAGTAAACAGAGGTTCCTAGCTAGAGGTTACCCCCTCAAATTAATCAAGGATGCAATCCAGAAAACACGACTTATACCTAGACCAAATGCGCTGCTACCAAAGACTAGAAGTGAAAAAACATTGGATAAATCGCCTATATTCCAATCGAGAATCATTCTAACTTATAGTAGACAACATCAGGAACTGAGAAGAATTTTCAGCCGTAATTGGAACTTGATACAGGGCGACCCAGTAATTGGGAGTACCATCAATCCTAAACCGGCCATAACTTTTAGGAAAGCATTTTCCTTAAAGGATGGCTTGGTAAGTAGCAGTCCAGAATTGGCCCCAGCAAATACGTGGTTGTCACAAGTGAAAGGTTTTAAGAAATGTTCAAGCTGCAAAGCTTGCAAATTCGGATGCAGTAAAACACACTTTTTAAGTCCCTTTAAGACCATGCCTATAGAAATTGATAAAAGACTTACATGCAAAACCGAATTTGCAATTTATATTTTGGAATGTCCCTGTGGACTCAAATATGTTGGTAGCACTAAGCTACCAGCTCACAAAAGGATTCTGCAGCATATTAGGGCAATTTCCAATAAAGATCAGACCTATCCTGTGGCTAGGCATTTTGAGGGGAAACACAACAGCAATCCTGGACTCCTTCAATATTATGTCATTGATGCAATCTTACCATTGAAACGTGGTGGCAATCGGGAGGCCAAACTTCGGTTACTTGAAACCAGGTACATTATAGAATTAGATACGAAGAATCCGAATGGCCTTAACTCTAGTGAGGATTTCTTCACATGTCTCTAGCTCCCACATGGCCAGATAATGTCTCTATCACCACCTTCAGCATTAATTTTATTTTCTACTTCAAATCTCTCCAATCCTGTTCTCTCTGATGGGACACAATATGGGCTCATATTGTTTTCCCGTAGGGAGCGTGCAGCGACATGTTTTTAATAGGAGTTTCTTTACTTTTTCCCTTTTTCTTTTTCTTTTCCGTTTCTCTGCGGAGATGGGAAATAGTAGATAGAGGTATTTAACGGGCTTTGGGTTCATATATTGAGATGAGATAAAGTGCATACCCTATATTTGTTGGCTTTGAATTGTAGCCTGTTTGTTAATAATTATGAACTAAAAGTTCAATATCTCAACAGGAAAAGGGAGAAATCAATGAAATCAATATGAAGTAACTACAAAAAAGAATTTCATTTTTTAACAAATTGTGAAAATATAAACATGGGAAAAAATTGGAAAATTATGCAAAAGAGCTCCAATCTTGAATTTTAAGTAGTGGTTGACAGTCTTTAAAACTCTGTCAGGTGGGGGATAAATGATAAGATGGGGTAGAAATTACCTGTCTTTTTCTGAAGAAGAGGTAATTTATGAATTTATACATTAACACCCGTTTGATTTGTTAGCAAGATATCAGGGGATCATTTTGGATGATGTCATTAAGATGGAAACTAGATCTAATATTAATTGGCCCACTGGGGCGTAATTGGGGCATCTTAAGATCAGTAAAGATATTACGAATTAACAAATTAAATCTTGTTGGAAGTGAAGGTTCATTTTATACAGTTTATACAGTTAGGATATTTAAACAACATCACTGTATACACTAGAAGGGAACTTTTATATATATTGTATATTTCATGAAAATTTATTTTTGATATGGAATTGTATATATATTTTTCTATTTGTATATATATTCATAATATATTTATATAATTATTTATTTGTAAATATGTGCATGAACTGTGAATCATCCACAACTGCGCACAATATCTCGTGTATTTTATACAGCAATACTGAAACTGTCGATATGCAGTAACTCCTCAATGTCCATGATGTGGTCATATCCGATGTTGATTCCCCTTTAAAAACTGCTATTCCCCTCTGCAACGTGTCATGTGATCAAGGCCCGAGTGGGGGCTAAAACGCGTCATGGCGGACTGGTACAGAGAAATTTGAATAAAAATCTCAGTGATTGGCACCGAAGTCTGGGTCCGTTCTTCGTCTTCATAAGCAAGGCAGCATCAGAGACGAATTTACATTTTTTTATATATATATATATATATATATATATATATCTCCACACTTCCGCTCCGTTTCAAGGGGCCCCTGGCGCTTCTCTATCCGGTGCAATGCTGCGGCCGAGCTGTGCCGTCATAACATCCTCCGACAGTTCCCTGGTAGGAAACCAAATAGCACGCACTCACGGTTTGTTTAGTTTTAATCCCAGTTCTTTATTCGTCTTAATAGATATCCAGCCTTAAGACTGGATATCTATTAAGACGAATAAAGAACTGGGATTAAAACTAAACAAACCGTGAGTGCGTGCTATTTGGTTTCCTACCAGGGAACCGTCGGAGGATATATATATATATATATATATATATATATAAATATATATTCGCTCTATTTCTTCAGCATGCAACAAACGCGTTTCGGCGATCTGCCTTCCACCGAGGAAGGCAGATCGCCAAAACGCGTTTGTTGCATGCTGCTGAATAAAGTTCTTCAAGCGCCCCCGTGAGTGCTGATTTCTTTGTAACTGAAGAAATAGAGCGAAAATAAATTGTGGAATCCACGGCCGCATTCATGCACCCGCCCGAGAGTGCTTCACATGGAGGTGGAGTTTGAGCGTAAGATATATATATATATATATAGTGCATTCTTCCCTTTTCGTCGTCAGTCCTACAGTTTCTGTGGCACATTAAATTATGGTAGAAGGAAATGTGATGGCATGCTGGATGTCGGGTGTGGCCTCAAATGGTTACACTATCGACTGTGGTTTCAAAAGACGAACTCCCTCATGTTAACATGCTTAAAATATTCTGGAAAGGGAAAAGCATCCGGTATGCAGCTTACTAGAAACAGTTTCACACTCTGGTGCAATGTAAATGTTTCTAGAAGTCCTCATAGTGTGTGTCGCTATTACAGAACCCGACTGGTGATTTCCCAAAATATCTCTGATGCCACCAACTCCTTTTTGCTGTGGGGCAGTTCAATCAATAGTAGAAAGAGTAGGTTTTATTCCCCTGAACCCCGGTACCAACTAGCACTATCTGACACTTGCTCTCGATGGCATGCTGGACTTAGGAATAGTATAATTTACTATTCCAACTACAGTGTGTGCAAGAGTAGGGAAGGTGTTGGAATAGTAAATTATACTATTCCTTAGTTTAGAGCACCATCTAGAGCAAGTTGTTGTAACGACTTGCATTGTAATGGTACTCAGTTGTAACAACACAGTCATTGTAACGACCGTGTTGTAAAGGTATCGTGGTGTAATGACCGCGTTGTAAAGGTTGTTTCCCCAGACACCAACAGACATAGGCAACTAGCTAGTTACGGTCAGACACTGACATAGATAATTAGATAGTTTACACACCCTAATGACAAGGTGACACTATCTGACACTCAGAGATAAAATGATTCGGTCTGACACTCAGAGACCCACAGCACGGCCAGACACCGACAGACATAGATAACTGTGCAGTTTACCAGGTGCTTTTGCTAAAGGTACAGATATTATACATGGCAAAGAGATCAGGCGGGAACGAGGTAGTGAGACACAGAGAGGAGTTCATGACGTGGACTCAGAAGAGAAAAGAGAGTTTCCAAAAGAAACAAAATGAGAAGACAGATGCCGGAAGCACAGTGTTTGAGAGATGGGAGCTAAAGATAAAGATATGACGAAGAGATATAACTCGATTGACTCACAGCAAGAGCTCTTGATAGACTGACAGAGGCACTGACAGGTGCTCTGAAATCAGTTCTCACAGATTCCAGTGATACTACTGGCTGCGTGTCAAACTCCCCCTACTGTAACTCGCTGCACACTCTACATGTACTCACCAGCTCCTCCCTGTGTACCTCTCACTGCTGCCCCCTGTACACAACCTTGCTGCCCACAGAACTGTGCCTGCTGCAACTCTCAACACTATCCTCTGAGTATTACCCACTGAACATCTCAGTGCGGCACCATGTATGTCACTGGGATGCTTCTTTCCCAGGCAGTCTGTGGTGCTTGTGACGCTCCTAAAACCCGTCTGCAATACTTCTTTCCATGCACTCTCTCATATGCCTGATCATCTGCTCCTGGGAGTACGGTGCTGGGCTACCAAGCACATCACAAGCAGGCCTCTTTCTCGCAAACACAAGGCAGCTAAAGCAGTCAAGAGAGTAGTGAGTGCTGCAAAGCCTGGAACTCTTGGGAGGTGACTGTCTTGATTCATGACTGTACTCAGAGTCAGCTGAAGTTCTAGAGCTACAAGTGAGCCCTAGTGTGAGTACTGTTACTTCCAGACGTAATTTAACTTACATAAATAATTGCTAAATGCCTGGGACCTGGCCCATGGGTTTGGGGGTCTGGGGGCAAACAAATTTGTTTTTTCCAATATTTTGGCTAATTTGCAGATCCACCCTCAAATTTGTGTCATAATTGCAAACACAGGGGGTCAAGGTATTCCTAACCCCTTTTCTTTATTGTAAACGATTTTTGCTGAACTTGGCTGAAACAGAGTCCCAAGATGGCTGGCAACACATCCTGGCTAAAGTTTTGGCAGCCAATCCGATTTCAGCATAGGGGCTGTAACCGCTGAGGAACTACGTCCCAAGATATACAAATATGGTTTACAGTTAATATCTCTAAAACTACTGAGTGGATTACACCAAATCACACGAAGTGAGCTTTCTGGACTGTTGCAGGGATTCTGCTTATACACAGAACTATGCGTAGAACCCCAGGACCTCAGTGAATTGTGGTGTACCAGAAACTCACCTCAGAACCCAGAACCCAGTATCCGGCTAGCATAAGTGTCCCATTCGTTATCCGAGATTCGGCTCAGAGATCCCAATGAAAAGACAACCCAGAACAAGCTACTTAGTGTACTCTCAGGAATGGTGGGAATCAGAAATACCTGTTCGTATATTATTCTCACATCAGTCCACAACAAGAATCAACAGAGACACGGTGTAAATAAAAAGAGTTTATTTTTATAGACCACGTGTCCTAAGATGCAGTACTTTGGCTAATACAAGCAGACAAATGATTAAAATCAAAACCATCAGCATCGTTACAATACCATAGAATATAAAAGGGGTGATCATGTTATAATGACAGTGGATACTACCACCTTCCATTTATTAAGAAGCTAATATTATTATTAGGCTAGTAGAAGGTCTCTTAGGCTTGAATAGGGGACCCCATACCTCAAAGATCAGCTTAGTGAAATCACATCACAGGAGCATCAGGAGTCTTCTCGCAGGAAGGCTCGTCTTCGGTCTGAATAATAAACATGATGTCTGTGATATTAAAAGCACCAACTTTCAGGTATTTGCAGCTGCTCGTGTGTTATGGCTAAATAGTGGGTCGATCAACCTAGAGTGGAAAACATGCATTGTGTAATAACCCAGACTGTTTGTCACACCATGTACAGACCAAGGTCGCTGCGCAGAGCTCGGGATGGTAACAACAGATTGCTCTCGTGTGAGGCAAGGCTCGAGTCAGCAGTTTGTTTAAGGAATAACATGTAAACGCAGTGTCGTGCGCAAAAGCAGCAAGATGGCTTTCTAACATCTAACGTGGTTAGCCTAACTTAACAATGAATGTACGTATTAAGGGAGTCCTCACTACAGGACCAAGAGCAAGCTTCCTGCCAAATGTAGTCTAATTGTGTAGAGCAGTTAAGCTGTAGTCGTGTTCAAAATACTCATGGGAATTAAGCTATCCTGGCTGAAGCACGGTGAAATCGCGAAACCGGTCCTAGGATGCTTGTTTCCAGTCCAGGGAGGACCTGGCTTGGCAGTTCGGGCTGGACTGTTCCCGTGAGGCACAGGGTCAATACTGATTTGCATATGGCTGGGTTCAAACTGGAATGGCATGGTGAGCAAAGAAACGATGGATTTAGGCCCAGATCTCTGTACTGGGGTGAATGTATGACATTGTTCTGCATTGTGTCCATCAACTGTTGTTTTTGGGAATTAACACGGGGAACATGCATTTTGGGACCCTCTTTTATGTGGCCCCTGCTTCACAATTCACCCTAAAACCTTTCAGGGAGCAGCTCAAGTGAGTGTCAAACTGTTTTGGAAACAGTTGTGAAGATTTGCCAAACTGGGCCATATATATGTGTGTGTGTGTGTATGTATGTATATATATATATATATATATATATATATATATATATATATATATATATATATATATATATAATATATATGAAAAGGTTTGCCATCTTGTGAGATGCACTCCCAGGAAGTAAGCAGACTCAGGAACTGAAATGTTAAAACACACTGACCAGCAGTTTAATGCGACGCGTTTCAGGCTTACGCCCTTCTTCAAAGCCAACTGCTCTCCAGGAAGGCCAAACATTACTGCCAGCATTTTCCCTCCATTTATTCAAAGTCACGCCCCAAGTGGGCCGGCAAATCGCAGTGCCTGCAAAGCATGATGGGGCTGGTAGTTCCTTACCCATGTGGGTCTGTTTGTAGCCATCACTGATTTTCAAAGTTCTTTAAATGGTGCTTTAAAACAAGGAAACAGTTCTTTCTACAGGCCGCTCCTCCTGTTCCACCCGCAGTCAATATAAAACAGCAGGCGGCCCCGCTAGGGATCTTGCGGTGGTGCAGTCTCTCGACCTAGGCGGGCCGAATTATTTATTTGAAAAGGTTTGCCATCTTGTGAGATGCACTCCCAGGAAGTAAGCAGACTCAGGAACTGAAATGTTAAAACACACTGACCAGCAGTTTAATGCGACGCGTTTCAGGCTTACGCCCTTCTTCAAAGCCAACTGCTCTCCAGGAAGGCCAAACATTACTGCCAGCATTTTCCCTCCATTTATTCAAAGTCACGCCCCAAGTGGGCCAGCAAATCGCAGTGCCTGCAAAGCATGATGGGGCTGGTAGTTCCTTACCCATGTGGGTCTGTTTGTAGCCATCACTGATTTTCAAAGTTCTTTAAATGGTGCTTTAAAACAAGGAAACAGTTCTTTCTACAGGCCGCTCCTCCTGTTCCACCCGCAGTCAATATAAAACAGCAGGCGGCCCCGCTAGGGATCTTGCGGTGGTGCAGTCTCTCGACCTAGGCGGGCCGAATTATTTATTTGAAAAGGTTTGCCATCTTGTGAGATGCACTCCCAGGAAGTAAGCAGACTCAGGAACTGAAATGTTAAAACACACTGACCAGCAGTTTAATGCGACGCGTTTCAGGCTTACGCCCTTCTTCAAAGCCAACTGCTCTCCAGGAAGGCCAAACATTACTGCCAGCATTTTCCCTCCATTTATTCAAAGTCACGCCCCAAGTGGGCCGGCAAATCGCAGTGCCTGCAAAGCATGATGGGGCTGGTAGTTCCTTACCCATGTGGGTCTGTTTGTAGACATCACTGATTTTCAAAGTTCTTTAAATGGTGCTTTAAAACAAGGAAACAGTTCTTTCTACAGGCCGCTCCTCCTGTTCCACCCGCAGTCAATATAAAACAGCAGGCGGCCCCGCTAGGGATCTTGCGGTGGTGCAGTCTCTCGACCTAGGCAGGCCGAATTATTTATTTGAAAAGGTTTGCCATCTTGTGAGATGCACTCCCAGGAAGTAAGCAGACTCAGGAACTGAAATGTTAAAACACACTGACCAGCAGTTTAATGCGACGCGTTTCAGGCTTACGCCCTTCTTCAAAGCCAACTGCTCTCCAGGAAGGCCAAACATTACTGCCAGCATTTTCCCTCCATTTATTCAAAGTCACGCCCCAAGTGGGCCGGCAAATCGCAGTGCCTGCAAAGCATGATGGGGCTGGTAGTTCCTTACCCATGTGGATCTGTTTGTAGCCATCACTGATTTTCAAAGTTCTTTAAATGGTGCTTTAAAACAAGGAAACAGTTCTTTCTACAGGCCGCTATATATATATATATTACCTACTGGCGGTCGACCTAGTTTCCATGAGGAAAGCGTTTTTTGATTTGCTAATAAATTTGGCGTAATTTGACGAATCTTTGCAAAGTTCTCCCAAAAAAAGTCTATGCAGGTCTGCTCCTATCCTGAAGGTTTGGGGTGATTCGTTAAGCGGGGGCTGAGATAAAGGGGGGTCCCAAAACGTGTTTTCCCCATGTTAATTTCGATAGGAAATTTTGCGACGAGCTACAGCCCGAACTGCTGAACGGAATTACCCCAAATTTGGCAGAAAGGTAGAGCTTGGTTCAGAAAGCGACCTTTTTTGTTAATTGTGTAAATCCGTTCAGTAGTTTTTGAGAAATTCAAAAAATAAAAGTTTCGATATCTGGGTGGAGCCTAAGTCCCAAGCACGAGCTTCACTGTGATTGGCTGTCAACACTACAAACCAGGAAGTGTTGGCAGCCATCTTGTGACTCGGTAGAAGCGAGTCACCAGAAAACAGAGAAACAAAGGTATAAAACAAGAGAAGGGGGCAGGGTAGAAACACCCTGACCCCCTAGGCCTGCTCAGGGGGTCCCAGAAGGACCCTCAGAGCCAAAGAAAGCATTAAAAAAATATATCTATATATCGGCGCAATTTGTTCTGGGGTTGCGGGTTCCCGTGTTTTATTTTAATGAGACCCCGTGGTGGGCTAGGCCCCAGGGGCATTTCTAAAAAAATAATAGCGGGGGCTCGCTGGGGTTGCCAGGGCCTGCTGGGTTCCTCGCAGACCTGGGGCTTCACTCATGTTGGGAGGGGGGTTGCACGGCCCTCCTCCTGGAGTCCTCCATGTGCTTATAACTTTGGCGTCATTCGGCGAATCTTTACAAAATTTTCCAAAAAGTTTCTCTTTTTTTAACAGCTCCTATCTTGAAAGTTTAGGGGTGTATTGAGGACGTACAAGGTTGGTTGTTGATTGAAAGCAAGTTTATTGTGAGAGATTTGCACCCACAACCGGAGTCATCCAGCTGCAAAGACATATTACAGGGTGATTGGTCAAGGGGGGGCTGAGCAAAAAGGGGAGTCCGAAAAAGTGTTTTCTCAATGCATTTTCCATAGGAAACTTTAGACAAGGCTACAGGTCAAACTGCTGAATGGTATTACACCAATTTGGGCAGGGAGAAAGGTCTTGGTCCAGAAAGTGCGCTTTTGTTGAAATGGTGTAAATCTGTTCTGAAATATTAAAGGAAAAAAAGATATATATATATATATATATATATATATATATATATATATATATATATATATATATATATATATATATATATATATATATATATATATATATATATATATATATATAGATAGATAGATCTGGAAGGTGCCTAACTCCCGAGCACAAGCTTGCCTCTGATTGGCTGTTAACACTTCAAACCAGGAAGTGTTCTCTGATTGGCTGCTAACACTTCAAACCAGGAAGTGTTAGCAGCCATCTTGTGCCTCACATCGAGTGAAAATATAAAAGAAAAGGTCCCAATATAATATACTGGAGCTCTGTCTGTGTTAGATACCCCTTTCACACAGCGTCTCCCTACATCAGCAGGCAACGCACCCTTTTGCCCCATCAACAGCATACCTCCAACAACATTCTTGGGCCCGCAAGTCTCCCTCTGTGAACCACTTGTCGGCTCACAGCTATTCGGGTGCGAGTTCTCCGGCCCGCATTGTATCTGTGAAGCCAAGACTGGAAATATATCGCAGGTCTCTCTCTGCGAGATATGCTCTTCACGGTCCCTCTCCCCAAATCACTGTTCCGCAGCTATCCCTTTGGAAGCTGATGGCCTGCACCTTTCCCTATACCAGTTGGCCCGCAGGTGTTCCTCTGTGAGCTGGCCCGCAGCTCTCCCTCCGCGAACTGACAGGCCGCGGTTCTCCCTCTATGAGCCTGCCAGTCGTCTCGCAGCTCTTCATCTACGAGCCAGCCCGCCGGCTCATAAGTCTCTGAGAAGAGATGCAATGGAGGCAATGATCATGCAGGTCGGACACCCAACACTGCTCTGACATCCCCCAGCAGGAGCTCCTTGTCTGTCATCCCCCCTCACCCTCACCCCCACCCCCCACAAACAAATGTGACAGTCACGTTAGGGAATCTGGAAAGTAAAAAATTGGGTAATGTTGTACAATTATTAATAAGAAGATGCTTGTGAGATTGGACATATAAGAATCTTAGTCATGTATGGATTTACATATAAACATTTTATTGAAAACAAAACATCAACAAATAAAACTATGTACATCCATGTCATGTCATCGCTGGACCATTTGTGAATCACAGCCTGCAAGACCAAAAGAAAAATAAGATGATGCGTCATGCATCCAGCAAAGGAGAATAAGAAAGAGAGAGAGAGTGAGAGAGAAGCAAAGAGTGAGAGAGAGAGAGAGAGAGAGAGAGAGAGAAAGAGTGAGCTACAAGGAAAAGAGAAAGAGAGAAAGAGTGTGAGAGGGGAAAGAGAGAAAGAGTGAGAGAGAGGAAGAGAGACAGAGTGAAAGAGAGGAGGGGAGAGAGTGAGAGGAAGACAGAGAGAGTGAGAGAGAGAGAGGAAGACAGAGAAAGAGAGAGTGAGAGAAAGAGTAAGATACAAGGAAAAGAGAGAGAGAGAAACAGTGTGAGAAGAAGAGAGAAAGAAAGAATGAGAGAGAGGAAGAGATAGAGAACGAGAGAAAGTGTGAGAGAGATAAAGGAAGAGATGGAGAGGGAGTGTTGACACTGGAGAAAATCTTCGCAGATCACATTTGTGCCACCGGTGTGCCTCCAACCACGTACCAGGACATAGTGCACCCTCAAGTTTAGTCATCTGAAAGATAGGATAGCATTAGTAATTGCAGAGTACATACAACTGCACACGCCCAATTTTCTGTTTTGCCAATGCACACTCAGGCTGCTACAGCCCATCCAATCCCACTGCTCAGAGGTGTCTGTGCACTCTTGTCAGCCCAGGCTGCTGCACACTATCCACTCCCACCGCCCAGAGGTGACTGCCCGCTGCTGTGGAAAGAAGCCTCTCTGCTCACCTTCTGCCACTGGCGTGTGTGTAAGAGGGTCCACCACGTGCCGAAGCAACTTTCTCAGGTGTTGTCAGGATGGCCACGCATCATCGCAGGTTCTACACGCGTTCAGCTGTGGTGGTGTTGGGGGGACGTCGTTTCGTGAATCACAGCCTGTTAGATCAAAAGCAAGAGAAGATTGTGCATCATGCGTCCATCAAAGGAGAGCGAAAGAGAGAGAGAGAGAGAAATAAAGAGTGAGAGGAAGACAGAGAGAAAGAGAGAAACTGTGGGAGTGAGAGGAAGAGAGAGAGAAAAAGAAATACTGAGAGGAAGACAGAGAGAGAGTGAGAGAGACGAGAGAAAGAGTGAGAGAGAGGAAGACAGAGAAAGAGTGAGAGAGGAAGACAGAAAGAGAGTGAGATACAAGAAAGAGAGAAACAGTGTAATAGAGGAAGAGAGAGAAGCAATGTGAGAGAGAGGAAGAGAGGAAAAGAATGAGAGAGAGAGGAAGAGACAGAGAAAGTGTGTGAGAGAGAGAGAGCGAGAAAGATAGGGAGAGGGAGTGTTGACACTGGAGAAAATCTTCACAGCTCACTTTTCTGCCACCGGTGTGTCTCCAACCACGTACCAGGACATAGTGCACCCTCAAGTTTAGTCATCTAAAAGATAGTATAGAATTAGTAATTGCAGAGTACATACAACTGCACAAGCGTAATTCTCTGTTTTGCCGCTGCGCACTGAGGCTGCTGCACCCCATCCACTCCCATTGGTCGGAGGTGTCTGTGTGCTCTTATGCGCCCGTGCTGCTCCACACTATCCCCTCCCACCGCCCAGAGGTGACTGCCCGCTGCTGCGGAAAGAAGCCTCTCTGCTCATCTTCCGCCACTGGCATGTGTGTGAGGGTCCACCACATGCCGAAGCAACCTTCTTAGGCGTTGCGTACTCGTGATAAAGCAGAGTGCATAGTTCAAAGTGGGTGTTGTCAGGATGGCCATGAATCATCGCAGGTTCCACACGAGATCAGCTCTGGTGGCACTGAGTGGCGGGAGTTCCGTGTTGCGGGGGCCTCAATTCTTGAATCACAGCCTGTTAGATAAAAAGCAAGATAAGATTGTGCGTCATGCGTCCATCAAAGGAGATAGAAAGAGAGACTGAGAGAGAAAGAAAGAGTGAGAGGAAGAAAGAGATAAACAGAGAGCGGAAGAGAGAGAGAAAAAGAAAGAGTGAGAGGAAGACAGAGAGAGATGAAGAGAGAGACAAACATTGAGCGAGAGGAAGAGAGAGAAACAAACAGTGTGAGAGGAAGGGAGAGAGAAAGAGTGTGAAGGAGAGAAAGGAAGAGATGAAGAGGGACAGTGAGTGCCCATACTGTGGACAAAACCCTCACAGCTCACCTTTACGCCACCGCTGTGTCTCCAACCACATACCGGGCCCTCAAGCTCCCACATCTAAAACATAGTACAGAATTAGTAATGGCAGAGTATATATGACTGCGCACGCCTAAATTGCTTTTCCGCATTTGTGCATCCAGGCTGCTGCACATCATCCACTCCAGCCGCCCAGAGGTGTCTGCCTGCCCTAGCGCACCCAGGCCTCACTGCTCACCTTTTTGCGGACAGGGCACCCTGCATATCATGCAGCCCGCTCCGCAGGCCACCAGGTATTACATTTGGTGCTGGGTCTTGATTTCACCATGGCAGAGGACATACCAGTGCACCGGGATTTTTATCGCAGGCTGCACACCCGCTCAGCCCTTGTGGTGTCACTAACTCTGTGACCGGCGAGGCGACACCACATGGCGGTAGGTCTGCGCTGTCTGATGGCTCAGGCCTTTACTGCGGTCCAGCAGGGCACACAAAGCCTGAGCTATCCAGACTGCCGGGACGGGCCATCACCGCAGGCTGCATACCCGCTCAGCAGTTACTTTACCCGTACCTCAGTGGACTGAAAGTCACCGCCCCGTGCCGGTGTGCCTGGGCCGGCCACAGGGCATCCGGTGCGAGCAACTCTGAAATGGCGTTGAGCACGAGTACCCAAACTTTTTTATTGGGAGGGTGACGTGTCCTGTGACGCCTGTGCTGGATGAGTGTGGTATGGGTTTATACTAGCCGTGAGGGAGTGGCTGTGGCGTACTGACAACTAGGGTGTGACCAGCAGATCACTGCAATGAAAATCTGGGCCATATAGTGTTGATGTCCTTCCCTGTAAGCGTAAGTAGAGTGAACTGTCCTGGCATATGCCAGTCCTGAGTGAGGCTGTGAAGAATGACTCCGAAGCTATGGGCGTGGCTCCATCGTGAACTGTATGAGGAATCAACTGATCTGGCACTGTTGCCATAGTGTGCTAGATCACGCACAATTGGGCTATATTTTTCCAGGTTGTGCGGTAAAATTTTGGTTTGTGCTAGTTGCCAGATTATAAATATATATACAGGGCCCCAGCAAAGTTTTATGTTAAAGCGCTTTATTAGACAAATATTTACTTGGCAGCCTGCTGCAACATCAATTCCAATGCATTCACCGCTTGCTTGACGATGTCCCTGCCACTCCTTCCTTAAAGTAGCAATATTGGGCTACTTTTTGGTTGGCTTTGGGCTAGAGAATGCTTAAGAAAATCTGGCAACACTGGCATGCGGGTGTTCTTGTTGTAGTGCTGCCATCACCTGGGTCGCAAGCGTCAATGTGTCACTCTGTGAGCAAAGTCCCACAACATGGCCAACATGGAAGGTACGGGGAACCACTGACCCTACATTCATCCATAGTTCCGCACAAGAAAGATGGTGGACATGACACATCTGTGTGGATGTGAATGTTTATTGCACATTCAGTGGAGTGTTGCAGCTGTAGCAATACAGGGCCATACAAAGACCAAATTTCAGTTTGTGGGACATGGAGGGCAGCCAATTAGAGACAAGCTCGTTGTCGGAGTTAGGCTGCGCCAACATATGTACTTAAACAATCACTCCGCCAATCCCCACGCACTTATAAATTCACTATACACTCTCCTTGCAGTACTCTAATCATCCAGTCTCTACGTATGCACTTGTACAATGACCGAGACAGAGTTACATAACCAAAGTTTTCTCCCACTGTCAAAGGTAAGTCGGTTGCTTACGCTGTCCAGAGCACAATGTAATGTGGTCGGGCCCAGGGGCAGCATGTTGCATACATAATGAACACACGGACACAGATAGATAGTGGAACTGGGTACAGGCACGTGCGCTGTCTAGTGACGTCTGTGCTGGATGCGTGTGGGGTGAGTGTAAGCCAGCCCTCCGGGAATGGTTGGTGCTGGCAGCAAGTACAACTGTAATCATTGGATCAGACACAGAAATTCAATCATAAAGGGTCAATGATTTGTGCTACACTAAGGTAGGGGCACCAGATGTGAAATACCACACAAAAGATTCTATCGTAAAGGGTCCATGACTTGTGGTACACTGAGGTAGGGGCACCAGATATGAAATTATACACAAAATATTGTATCATAAAGTGTCCATGAGCTGTGCTGCATTAAGATAGGAGCATTAGAAGCATTCAGCGTGTGTGCAGCCAGCGATGATGCGTGGTCTGGGCGGGCTGCACTGGGAGCAATGTCTCTTGCCTACTGGACTGCGTCATCTGCAATTGCGACTCAATCTGAATTGTGAGCCCTGCAGTCCGCAATGTAGATGGAAGGCAGTAGTCAGCACAGACATCAAGGAATGCTTTTTGACAAAATGCGAGTACTAAAGCTATAATTGATATCAAAAAAGTTCTTGAAGTAAGGATACTAAAAGGATATTGTGTAGGTTTCAGGCACGTTGTAGTTAGTTGCCTACTGGACTCTGTAATTAATGAATCAAGACTCAATTTTAATTTTGAGCCCTGCTGACCACAGTGTAGGCCAGAGGCAGCGGTCAGCAAGGCCCACAGCCACCTGGCATTGAGCTGCACAGTTAGTAGCATCAGAAGCATTCAGCGTGTGCGGAGCCTGCGATGATGCGTGGTCCGGGCAGGCCGCACTGGTAGCAATGTGTTTTGTCTAATGAATTCTGCCTTAATAAGGCTACGTGGTGATGACTTGTGGTGCAGTGAGTTAGTGGAACCTGAAGCAACCAGCGTGTGCGCACACTGCAATGATGCGTGGTCTGGGCGGGCCGCAGTGGTAGCAATGTCTTTGTCTAATGAATTCTGCCTCAGTAAGGACACATGGTGTTGACTTTGTGGTGCACTGAGTTAGTGGTACCTCTGGCACTCAGCGTGTACGCATCGTGCGATGATGCGTGGTCCGTACGGGCCACACTGGGAGCAATGTGACTCCATCTGAATTGTGAGCCCTGCTGTACGCAGTGTAGATCGAAGGCAGTAGTGTGTACAGATGTAATTCTGTGGTGCTGTGCCGCTGAGTTCGCAGGGGGCCTGTGTTGAGGAGGCCCGTGGTCATGCGGCAACCACGTGGCAGGGTGAGGGCGGCTGCTCTGGCAGACGCGTCGGCCTTCACACAAGTGAACCACGCCCAGAGCCCCGGCCTATTTATTCACACTTCTACACTGGAGTGGCGTACGTTGGGCCAGCCTACTGCACTTCTGCTCACAGGGGACGAAGACACAGTTACATGACCGAGATCTTCCCCATTGCCTGAGGTAACATGGTTGCGTTCACTGTCCACAACACTACAAGCACCAGCAGTATATGTTCACATGGAGAGGATTGTGCTCTGCATAGTGCGGTCTGTCCAGCAAATCACAGCTACACTTGGTATTGTATGCATTATTATTGGTGGGTGACTTGCGTCCTTCACACATGTTTGGTTGCCACATCTCGCAACATTCAGCTATTGTGTGGCTGAGGGGCCATGCCGTTTTTGAAAGGTACGCTGTCCTGTTGTGCACTGCCTCGGTGGTAGTAGGAGGGGTGGTCCGGGGGAGGTCCTGAGGGTGGTGGCAGTGGGTTTTGTGGCCTTCTTGGGTGTGGGAGGTGCATGATCAGTGGCTCTATGGCATGAGTTGGTCTTCAGATGTGATTCTGGGCTGGGCTCCCTTTCACACTGTAGGTAGTCGTCCTACTTTACACCAGTAAAAGGCAGATGTTACTTTCCTACTACTAACACAGCTTATTGCCTGTTTTATTATTATTAGTGTTAGTTGTTGCTCTTATTTGTGGCGATTTCTTTTTTTTTTGGAAGATATTGTTGGAAAACTGGCAATATCGGCTGTTTTCACCAGGTTGAGAATGGAATGATAATTTAAAATCACTGAAAAACCATAGGTTTAATGAACATTATAATTAGAAATAAGCATTTAAAAAACCTTTTGATATTCACTAAAATAAACAGGTTTCAGGAACGTTATAGTTACAAATTATCATTTTGAAAACCTTTGAAAGTCACGGAAAAAAACATAGGTTTCAGGGACGTTATAGTTAGTTGCACATTTCACCCATACCAAACCATAGAAATCCGGCCGTTATAGTTAGTTGAGCTAACTATAACTCACGCCCCCGCAATGCACTGCTAATGACGGCACATATTACATCATTCATGATATGGTCAGTGACATCACGGATGACATCACTGATGACCTCACAAATGACATCACTGATGACATCATCCACGTGAAAATCTGATGCACCTCCTCATACCTTAATAAAACCTTTGATACACCCACTCTAAAATACAGACTACCATTTTCGAAACAATAGAGACACCAATACCAGTTACTACATACGCACGCACTGATTCCTAGGTCTACACACACATCCACTCATTCAACCATACAGTCACTCATACATGCAGAGACTCATCAATACAACACTATTATAGGCACTCATACACCTATACAAACACTCACACACCGCCACTCATCCAGAGTTACTCACACATCTAGTCAGTCATGCAAAGAATCAATCACACTTCTATTTACTCAGCTATACAGTTATATACACCCAACCTCAGTTATTCATAGTGATACTAACATATACTTACTCTCTTATACAGTCACTTATACAAGTACACACTCATCCATACATCACTCTCAAAATTGACTCTCACGTATAGTCATTTATACACTCCAACTCTCTCATACACTATCTTTTACATAGGTAGTTACTTGGACATGTAGCACTGAGATATCCATTCACTCACCAACACACCCATACACACACTCACCCACCCATACAGATGTTTCCACATGCAGTCTTGAAACCATACCCCCAGAGAATAAAGAACTCACGCATCTGTGCACAAAGTCACACACCCCCCACCTACCCACACACTCGGACATTCAGGCACCCATACAAATACTCAGGCAACCAATCAATAACCCATATAGACACTCATGTAGCTTCTCATCAACCAATGCAGCAGCTTACACAGCAATAGACAGACTGATACAGACATTCACACAGTTTAGTCACTAACCCATGCATTCAGTAAGGCACATTTAATCACTCACTTATACAGTCAGTCACACACCTACTAAATCCTCCATCCACACACTCATACACCCACTCATTCTTCAATATACCTTGGCCAATATATTTATAAAACATATTTAAACTTTACAGAAACACACAGTCACTGGATGATGTCATCAGTGATGTCACTGACCATGTCATGAATGATATAATATGTGAAGTCATCAGCAGTGCATTGTGGGGCGTGAGTTATAGTTAGCTCAACTAACTATAAGGGCTGAATTTCTATGGTTTTGTACGAGTGAAATATTCAACTAACTATAACGTCCCTGAAACCTATGGTTTTTTCAGTGAATTTATATATATCTATATATATATTCAGTAAAAAAACCATAGGTTTGAGGGGCGTTATAGTTAGCTGGACATTTCCCTCGTACAAAACCCTAGAAATTCCCCCGTTATAGTTAGTTCAGCTAACTATAACTCGCGCCCCCGCAATGCACTGCTAATGACGTCACATATTACATCAGTCATGACATGGTCAGTGACATCACTGATGACATCATCCAGTGACTGTGTGTTTCTGTAAAGTTTAAATATGTTTAATATATATAGGGAAAGGCGTATTGAAGAATGAGTGGGTGTATAAGTGTGTGAATGGATGATTTAGTAGGTGTGTGACTGACTCTATAAGTGAGTCATTAAACGTATCTTACTGCAGACTAGTGACTAAACTGTGTGAATGTCTGTATGTGTCTGTGTGTTGGTGTATAAGTGGCTGCATGGTTTTGTGAATACCTATATGAATGTGTATATATGGGTTATTGATTGGTTGTCTCAGTATCTGTATGGGTGCCTGAGTGTTTGTGTGGGTAGGGTATGTGTGACTCTGCATACATGTGTGAGTGGGTGATTCTATGGGTGCATGGTTTTAAGAGTGCATCTGTGATGGACTGTATGGTTGGGTGAGTGTATGTATGGGTGTGTTAGTGATTGAACGTATATCTCAGTGGTACATGTGTGACTGACTAATATGTGAAAGGCAGTATATAAGCGTGTAAAAGTATATAAGTGGGTATATGTGAGAATGTATGATTGTGAGAGTGGCTGTATGGATGAGTGTATGCTTGTATCAATGATTGTATAAGAGCGTAAGAATGTGGTACTATTTTTATGAGTAAGTGAACTAAGTGTGTATAACTGCATAGGTGAGTAAATGGGAGTGTGATTAATTATTTGCATGACTGACTAGGTGTGAGAGTACCTCTATGGATGATTGGTGGTGTGTGAGTGTCTATGTAGGTGTATAAATGCATATGATAGTCTTGTACGGAGTGACTGTAAGTATGAGTGACTGTATAGGTGAGTGAGTGGAGGTGTATGTAGACCTAGGAGTTAATGAGTGGGTATGCAGTTATTGGTATTGGAGTATCTATGGTTTTGAAAATGGACGTCTGAAATTTTGAATTGGTGTATCAACGGTTAAATTAGGGTGTGAGAAGATGCAGTAATTTATCACATGGATGATGTCATCAGTGATGTCATCAGTGATGTCATTTGAGATGTCATCAGTGATGTCATGAGTGATGTCACTGACCATGTCATGAGTGATGTAATATGTGATGTCATCAGCAGTGCATTGCGGGGGTGCGAGTTATAGTTAGCTGAACTAACTATAACGGGGGAATTTCTAGGGTTTTCTACGAGGGAAATGTCCAGCTAACTATAATGCCCCTGAAACCTATGGTTTTTTTAGTGAATTTCCAAGGTTTTTTAAATGCCAATTCCTAACTATAACGCCCCTGAAACCTTTGGTTTTTTCAGTGAATTTCAAGGGTTATTTAAATGCCAATTCCTAACTTTAACGTGCATTAAAACTATGTTTTTTCAGTGAATTTCAAAGGTTTTTTAAATGCTTATTCCTATCTATAACTTATCTCTGAAGATATCATGTTTAATGATTTTGATTGGATTTCTATATTTTTTAAATTCAGTGTGTCAATGTCATTATCTTTTTTTGAAAATACTTTTTTGTCACCATTTTTTAAACTTATTTTTTCAATTAATTCTTTTAAAAATAAAAAAATGTTATTTGAACTTAATGGGTTTTACACACATATGTTTTTATATTTTTCCAAAAAATTTTTTAACTATATGTTCAAAACTGTATTTTATATATTTTTTTCAATGTTTTTGGATACGCGCGCCCTATGCGCACCATTCTCGATCCCTACGTGATAGCATCCGCGCATGGTACGAGTTGGGTACATGTTTAGTGAGCGATCGCATTGCGACAGGTACGCGACTCCCAGCCTATACGCGACACGTTCGATGTACGTAATGCGACGTTTACGCGCTTCCGCGATGCGTCATCTGCGTCTATGATGCGGTGGGTGCGCGGATCCCGTGAAATATTTAACATTAAAAAAACATATATATATGTATTTCATGTGAATATTAATTGAAGACAAACTCTAAACTAGTCTTAAAACTAATAATATATTTTTACATCTAATCCTAGATTTCTTTTTAATTGAATTTCACTGATGCGCGCTGGGTGCGTGCTGCGTAAGCGCAGGGTGCGCGGATCCCATTTGACCTGCAAAAAAACAGACTTGATTGGTTCATTACACTTCCTCTTCTAACTATTGAAAGACCCCACCCATTTCAATCATTCTTCTTTGACCTTCTTTAGAGCACCATCTCTTTGGAGAGAAGAAGATTTTTTAGACTAAGTTTACACTTAGCTCTAACTTTTTTCAACCAAAAATGGCTTCAGGGCAGCAGGCATCACCTGCATCACCTCATACTTCTGAGGATGAATTTTTGCCGGAGGCACCATCCAAAAAACGTTTTATTTCAGTGGTGTGGAAATTTTTTACTTTTCCCGAGGGGCAGAATAAGACCAATGCCACCTTGGTCACGTGCCAGATTTGCAAAAGAGTCCTATCGAGAGGGGATCCTAGCAAGAAATACTCTTGCGGCACGGCAAGTATGATGAAGCACATGAGGACCCTTCATCCGAACAATCTTGCACAAGAAGAGTGCCGACGGATGAGAAACACTCCTGCTCCTGCGCCATCCACCTCATCGCAGCCGAGCACATCAAGAGTGCATCCATCAGCCCAAATATTGGACATCCGTCCTCAATTTCAATTTTTAAAAGTGCTCTGCACTAACTGCAATAAGACTTTGTGCTATGGTGAGCAGTCGATCGATCTGATCTGCCGCCGGCAAGAAAGTCACATTTGCTAGTTTTTTAAAAAAAATGTATTGTTCCCTGAAGGTCATTGTTTGGTTTCTCCTGTTTTGTTTTTTTTTATAAAAGAAGAAAGAAGAAAAAAAAAGTTCTTGTAAGAACTAACTTTCCTGGTTTAAAAAAGAGCTAAATTTCTTTGTTAGTGTTAGTTTAGATGCATGTATGTGTAGTATGTAATTGACTGAATGAATGTATTAGTGGCGTATGGTGAATGTTTAAGTGCAGAACTATGAGGAAGTGCTGCAGCATCACACAGTAACCTCTTTAACTGTAGTGTGCTGTAGTACTTCCGAAGCACAGGGATGAAACATATGTACATAAATATGTTGCAAATCTATGCTTCTCTCTGCACGGCTGCTTAAACTGCAGCCATGTGGTGACACAGGCACCCTTGCACCATAGTGTAAGGATATTTGTGTCATGTGCTGTTTGTTTTTAAGCAGGAAGACACACCTTCCTGCACAAAAACAATGAGAAAATGCATTTTTCTTCTTCAATGTATGCTGAACATTTTAGCATGCATTGAAGATATAAAAATGTGGAGAAATTAAAACAATTCTCCATGTTGTGCTTTCCTACACCAGTTTTAGAATGGTGCAGCATTCACACACATATCGAGATTTATGATTTCTAATAAATCTAGACATATGTCTTGTTCTAGGAGTATTAAGTGCAATCATGCACAACAACACTTATAGAATACCCTTTCAACACAAAGTGGTGTGCATGATGAGGTTATATTTACATGGAGTATAAAAAGTGCAGGGAGTGCCTTTTCCTCTCTTTGTAAATATAAAAGACTATCTTGCACAATAACTATGTTACAAAAAGTGACATATTTCCGTTTCGAAATTTCCTTGCGAATGATAGAAGGTAAGCACAGAGTTTTGTCTGCAAAGATGTTCAAAGAAGAATGATTGAAATGATTGCGGTCCTTCAACAGCTAAAAAGGTGAAATATTATGAACCCCTCAGATCTCTTTTTTTGCAAGTCACATGATATCTGATTATGGTCAGATTTCAAAACTACATAAACCGAGTGTTTTTAGAAACGTGTTTCAACTTTGTAGCTTCTTGCAGGCCTCTTCATTCTGCATATTGAGACCTAGTTAAACTTACCTTCACAGTAATAGGAATAAAAAATGGTATACATTTTTTTCTGTTTTTCATTCAAATATAAATTCATATAAATTGCTTATTTTAAAATTTGGATCTGTGAAAGAAAAGGAAAAATAATTATAACATTTTTTACATTACAGCATAATTTCCACAAAGTAATTTTTTTGCCTTTTTTGCTGTTCTCAGAATATATTAAATTTCACTAAAAATAGTGATTTCAATCGTACTCATCACCTCAAAGATTGTTAAAAAAAAAACAACATGCCATTCTCAAAATACAAATCACAGAAATATAAAATGCACACAGCTAACAATTTTTTTAACTTTAACTTACAAAAAGTGTAAATGATGTCGCTATAAAATATTCACCAAATCTAAAGTTGAATTTTTGGAGGCTGCATCACGCCCACAACGTTTACCTTCAGTGATGTGGAAATTTTCTACTTTTCTCGAGGGGCAAACAAAGACCAATACCACCTTTCTCATGCACAAGATTTTCAAAAGAGTTCTGTTACGAGGGGATCCTAACAAAAAATACTCATGCAGCACAGCAAGTATGATGAAACACCTAAGGACCCTTCATCCAAACAATCTTGCACGAGAAGAGTGCAAACAGATGAGAAACACGCCTGTTCTGTATCTGTAAAAAAGAATCACAAATAAATGTATATTAATAACTTTCAAAATTATACTGTTCCATTACTGTACAAATACATTTTATATAAATACTGACTAAGAAACTATGTCCCTGAACCACAAGTGTGACGATGGTTAAAACACTACATGCATAGTGCATACTACTTTGCAACAGTTCATGCCCTAAAGCCTACCTCACTAAAACTCTACATGCTAACTGACTAAAAGATTACAGTACTATAAAGAGTAACACTGGGTGAGTGACAATGTGTTTGCTAGAAGAGTATGAATACTAACTAGGGAATTGAAGGTGTGAAACACAACTCTGTAGGTGATTAGAGGACTGCATGCATAGTGAATAGGCATTTGAAGCAGTCTATGTGCTAAGGCCTGGCTCACTGCATGACTACTTGGGTACTGACTGAATGATTAGAGTACAGCACGGAGAGCGCCTAGGTGAATTTATAAGTGCTAGGCTTTTCGCACAGGGAATGGATTAGTACTTGGTACTGAATGGGTCATTAGAGGAGTGCAAAGGCAGTGACAAGATGTTTGCTGGACTGTATGGATACTGACTAGGAAATTGAAAGTGTGAAAGACAAGTGTCTAGGTGGTTAGAAGACTGCATGCATAGTGCATAGGGATTGCAAGCAGTCCATGTGCTAAGGCCTGGCTCAGTGCATGAATACTTAGGCACTGACTGAATGATTAGAGTACTGCAAAGATAATATCTTGGTGAATTTATAAGTGTTTGAGTTTTCGCACAGTGAATGGATTAGTACATGATGCTGAATGGGTCACTAGAAGACTGCAGAGGGAGTGACAGGGTGTGTCCTGGAAGTGTATGGATACTGACTAGGGAATTGAAGGTGTGAAAGACAATTGTGTAGGTGGTTAGAGGACTGCATGCATAGTGGATAGGGGTTTGAAGCAGTCCATATACTAAGGCCTGGGTCACTGGATGAGTACTTGGGTACTGACTGAATGATTAGAGTACTGCAAGGAGAGTGCCTGGGTGAATTTATTAGGGTTTGGCGCAGTGAATGGATTAGTACATGATGCTGAATGGGGCACTAGAGGAGTGCAATGGGAGTGACAGGGTGTTTGCTGGAAGTGAATGGATACTGACTGGGGAATTGAAGGTGTGAAAGACAAGTGTGTAGGGGGTTAGAGGACTGCATGCATAGTTGATAGGGGTTTGAAGAAGTCTATGTGCTAAGACCTGGCTCAGTGCATGAATACTTAGGCAGTGACTGAATCATTAGAGTACTGGAAAGAGAGTGTCTTGGTGAATTTATAAGTGTTTGGGTTTTGGCACAGTGAATGGATTAGTACATGCTGTTGAATGGGTCTCTAGAGGACTGCAAATGGAGTGACAGGGTGTTTCCTGGAAGTGTATGGATACTGACTAGGGAATTGAAGGTGTAAAAGACAAGTGTATAGTATGTTAGAACACTACATGCATACTGCATAGAGATTTGAAGCAATCTATTTGGTACTTAGAAACTGACTAAATAATCAGACTACTTCTAGGACAGTACTTAGGTAAAACTTTTATTACATTTTCAGTTCTGCCACAGTGAACAGAATAGTACATGGTACTGCACCTTAGTGTCAAACCCTGACTCATTTTATCAATGCATAAGCAAAGACTAGCTTCTAATGCTACTAAAACTTGACAGCATGACAGGTTTTAAAAGAGTTGTCTGCTAAAAAATACACGATGTTACCAAATGCTTCTCTCACAGTGGTTCCCAAATGCAGACAGACTCACAGTGTGATTCTAGACAACAACCACTATACCTAGGAGTTTACCAAAAATCATTCACTACTGTGGAAGTGGTAAGGGACCTGCACACAATCTTCATATTTCAGGGCTACACTTTTGTGTCAAAGCCTGACTCATTTAATCAAAGCATAAGCAAAGACTGGCTTCTAATGCAACTAAAACTTGACAACATGACCGGTTTTAAAACAGTTATCTGTCAGCAAATACACAATGTTACCAAATGCTTCTCTCACAGTGGTTCCCAAATGCACACAGACTCACTGTGTGATTCTAGACAAACAACACTATCCCTTGCACTATACCAAAACACATTTCTTCATCTAAAAGAAGTACTACATTTTAGTATAGAAACATAACATAACTCATTTCACAAATTCATAAACAATGACAGGTTTCTAATTCTACCAAAATATAAAAACAGCACAGTTATCTGTCTGCAAACACATGAAAAACACAAATGCTAATCACAGAATGGTTTCAACATGCACACACACTGTCAATAAGATTGTAGAGAAAAAAAGTACTCCCTACAGTTTAGCAGGAGAAATACATTAGTCTGATTAAAATCAAAATAGTCTACATACATCCCCTCACAATTAAATAACTCATCTTTCAAGTTCTTTTGTAGAGTAAGAAGTATATCAGTCACTCACCATATGTTCTTTTACAGAATCTCTGCACTGTGCACCTCTCAGCAAAAACAAAGAATGGAAAAGTTTCCCCTTTCATTTTCTACACATATACATGTAAACATCAAATCACAATCCTTCACACATAAACTCAAAAGCAAACACACATTTCTATTGGTTAAACATTTCAACCCTTTCCAACTGAAAGACATTTCAACCCTTCCCCCAATCTGCCTTCTGCCTGTTACCATAGAAACAGGTCATGGAACACTGCACTAAGCACACAGGTCAGAAGTTCAGCACACAATGTTAAATATACACCCTACCTTTCAGTGTGCAAAGTAGTCATACAACCAATGATTTCTTCTCTTTTTTTAAAAAAAATCCATGGATCCGCGTACCCAACGCGATAGGATGCGTGCACTGTGCGCGCATTTCGCCGTTTTTTTTAGAAAAAAAAGGGGGCCCCAGGGGGTCCTTCTGGGACCCCCTAAGCACCTCTAGAGGGTCAGAGTATTTCCACTCTGGCCCCTTTATATGTTTTACACACTTATTCCCCTTGCTTCTTCAGCCTCGCTTCTACCGAGGCAGAAAATGGCCGCCAACAGTTCCTGGTTTCGAACGTAGAGAGACACTCGACAGCCAATTAGCATTCAGCGCGCGATCGGGAGGGTGCGCGCTCGGTTCGGGGAGGGTGCGCGTACGGTGCATGTACGGTCCACGGATCCTCCGCGGCCATAGATATTTATGTACTTTTAACTCTAATTTTCTCAGGAACTACTGAACGGATTCACACCATTTATGCAAAAGGCACGAGTCTGAACTGAGGACTACCTCTTTGCCAAATTTGGTGTTATTCCGTTCAGCGGTTCGGGCTGTAGCTGCGACAACAGATCCTATGGGAAATTGCATGGGGAAAATGCGTTTTGGGACCCCCCCTTTTTTCTCGGCCCCCGCTTGACGAATTACCACAAAACTTTCAGGGTAGGAGCGGAGCGGAGCTGGCCAAAAGTTTGGAAAATTTTGTGAGGATTCGTCAACTGGCGCCAGACTTATTGGGAATAGAATGTTGCAGATTTACTATGGAAAATAGGCCCTAACTATAACTACCTACTGGCGACCGCCAGTAGGTAATATATATATATATATTCACTGAAAAAACCATAGGTTTTACACATGTTATAGTTAGCTGGACATTTTACTGATAAAAAACCATTGAAATTCCCCCGTTATAGTTAGTGCAGGCAACTATAACTCACGCGACCGCAATCCTCTGCTGATGACATATGTGTCTTTATGAAAAAAAAATATTTGCAATATATGTATAGCTAAAATTTAATGGAAGAAGACATGGGCAAATAAGTGTCTAAATACAGTATTAGCATCAGCAGAGGATTGCGGTCGCGTGAGTTATAGTTGCCTGCACTAACTATAACGGGGGAATTTCAATGGTTTTTTATCAGTAAAATGTCCAGCTAACTATAACATGTGTGAAACCTATGGTTTTTTCAGTGAATTTGCAAGGTTTTTTAAATGCTAATTCCTAACTATAACGTGTGTGAAACCTATGGTTTTTTCAGTGAATTTGTATGTTTTTTTAAATGCTAAGTTACTTTGCGCCGTTCGTGGCGTGCGCGCCCACTTAACGCAGTTTGGGCACCATTTGCACACGGGGTGTAGAGAGTGTGGATAATTTTTTTTTTGCATTATTTTTACCGTACGCGTACGGTAAGCGTAATCGGCGATTTTTCAAAAAAATATAAAATTGAATTTTTGGCCTTGGGGGTTCTTTGGGGACACCTTCATCAAGGCTAGGTGGTTAGGAGCTGTCTAAACAGCCCCTTTACATGTTTTTTGCCTTTGTTTTTCCTCCCCCCCTCAGAGTGCGAGATAGAAAATGGCGGCCGCCGCTTCCTGGTTTCGACCGATTCGAATGTTTACTAAGATCTAACAGCCAATCAGAATCGCGCTCGCGCACGGCACCGTACGCGTACGGTAAGCTTACCGTAAGCGCACGGTAAGCGCACCGTAAGCTGCCACAGATATATATATATTGATTTAAATGCTATTTTCTCAGGATCTACTGAACAGATTTACACCAAACCTACAAAAGGCACTTCCTTGACCTGTAGACTACCTCTCTGCCAAATTTCAAGTAACTCTGTTCAGCCGTTCGGGCTGTAGCTGTGTCTAAAGGTCCTATGGAAAAATGCATGGGAAAAACGCGTTTTGGGACCCCCCTTTTTCCCAGCCCCCGCTTGTCGAATCCCCCCGAGACTTTCAGGGTAGGAGCGGAGCGTAGCGCCCCACCTATGTTGCGGATTTCCTATGGAAACAGGGTCCTAACTATAACTACCTACTGGCGACCGCCAGTAGGTAATATATATATATATATATATATATATATATATATATTCATTTATATACACACAGAAACAGCACTCTCGGAACCTCCTATGGCAAACTGAGAGAAACGAACACCAGGATAAATTTGGCAGATTGTTTATTTTCTCACTCCTCTGTCCCTTGTGACGAGTTTCGAGCACCAAGTGCCCTTGATCACACCTATAGATATATCTTGAAGAAAGAATGTCTTAAACAGATGAACTCAACTAGGAACAAAAATATATTTCCACTACAACGTTTCAGCCTCCAACTTCCTCAAGCAGTAAAACATGGTTTGCTCAGTGGTTGCACAGATGACAGTGCAGAATTTTCAAAAAGCATCATGAGTGAGGCTTCCATTTGGAATGTGGAATCAATGCAGTTCAAAGATCTCTTCAAGATAGGCAGTAATCAGGTGGTATTTTCAGTGATGTTCAGTCCATCTGTATGCTGTGATTTGAATCAGTACATCCAGAGGTTTTCTCTGGAGTCCAGAAGTTCTTCTTTTATGACATGTTTTACAGGGAAAATCTTTAAATCTGATAGTAAATGATCCAAAAGATTAAAATGATTGACTACAGAGCGGTCAAGTTTCTTATTAATTATTGTTGATTTGTGGTTCCTGAAATATGTACGGAGGTCATTCACTGTTTGGCCTACATATTGTTTTTTACAGCTTTGACGTTGGCACTGAATCATAGAAATAATGGATGTTGAGCGACATGTAAGATGCTGATTTAATCCATAGGTCCTTCTCCTAACAGAACTAGTTACTGATGATGTTTGTAAAATGTATTCACACATGATTTACCTTTTGGAGTCACAGCAATAAAACCCTACATTTGTTACAGCTTGCTTGAGTTCATCTCTCACAATAAGAGATCATAAATTGGGAACTGTGCAGTAATGAATAACTGGCAGTTTTGGAAAAACCATTTGCAATTTTTCACAAATGAACAGTAAGTGAAATATTTATTGCATTATATTTATCTAGCTGGGATCTGATGGATGATAGTCAAGCACAAATTGAGTTCTGTCACTTTTGTGCTGTTGGTATCCCAAATAAGTGCTTCCCTTGGCAACAGCAAAGACTTGTCAATTTGTTGCTGTCTGATGTGCAGAGGATAGCCTTGCTATTTAAATAATGTAGCAAGCACCTGTAAATGGTCTTTACAGGTGTACCCACAGCTGAAGATGCATCTTATTCTGACTGCTTGACTGTAGATGACGCTGAGTTTAGTGCAGCGTGGGACACAGAGGTAGTAACATATCCACCGAAGTCCAGTTTAGATACAAATAAGCATCTGTAGGCTTGTGCCACAGATCATTTATAACAGTTTGTTCATGAATGGTGAGTAGCACATCCAGAAAAGGGAGATAATGCTTCTGTTTATTATTGTTGCAGGTGAATTTGATTGTAGGATGGATACTCTAGATTTAAGCTGGAAATTGTATCAATGTTCTACTTCCTACATTCCATATTATAAATATGTCATCAAAGTGTTGTAGCCATACGAGTGGTTAGGGGCTAAAAGTAGCAAGTATATAGTTCTCTAGTTTGCCCATGAAGATACGTGCATAGGATGGAGTCATTTGAGTGCCCATGGAAGTCCCTCGGATCTGCAGATAGTGTTTACCATCGAAGGTATAATTGTTGAATTTAAGGATGACTCTTCAAAAGTCGGTAAGCATGTTTGTTGAAGGCTTTTTTACAGTTCTTTTATTAAGACCTTCAGATAACACCATAAGCCCATCCTCATGTGGTATACTGGTGTATAATGATGTAACATCAAATGTAGCCAGAAGTGTGTCATCATCAAATGTATAGGTTTGGTTTAATGTTTCAAAAAATTTGATGGAAGTGACTGGTATTCTTAACAAATGTCAGAAATTCCAAAACAATGGGCTGGAGTTGCAAGTCGACAAATAAAGATATGCTCTCAGTGGCTGTACATTGCCAGAGATGATGGGACTGCCAGGATTGTTTATTTTGTGAATTGTTTGAAACATAAAAAATCTCCCAGGTCCTGATTTGGGATGAACAAGTATATCTACTGTAGTTTCATCAATGAGGTTTAAGCTCCTGTACCTTACAACCATGTAAACATTTCTTTGTTCAAGTCTTCTGTGGGATCAGTTTCCAAAGGTTTGTAAGTGTTGGTATCCATTAGTTGTTCCAGTCCCTCCTCAATATAATAAATTACTTTCATGGCAACAACTGCACCACCTTTCTCTGCAGGTTTTATAATGACATCTATTCTCTGTTGAAGGTGGTGGAGAACTGTTCTTTCTTCTGTTGGTAACGTTATCTAAAATCCTTTTAGGTGTTGAATCCTTGCTGAGTTAGTTGATGGATAAAGGGTAGGTATAAAGAACAGGATTTCTACCACATTGAGGAGTCCATGTTTTGGGATGGAAGAACTTCTTAAATGGACCTGGAAGGTAACTTGGCAGATCAACATTAGAATTATTGTTAAAGTATTCTGCAAGTCTGCATCTTCTCTCAAAGTATTTAGGTCTCTCATCACGTTGGCCGTATTATGGTCCTTAGAAATAGAGGCCTTTGCTCAAGGGGTTCAATTCACATGGTTATAGGAGCCCTCAAGTTAAATCAATAACTGGGCCTGATGTCTGGAAGATTTGTAGCTGACAGAGGCTATGCAGTATGTTTTAGTGTTACAAATCTTCTGCTTTTTATGCTGTTTACTCACAGGACCTATATTGACAAAAAAACTCCAAAAACAGAATGATTTATGAAGTGGTGAGTTGGAAGATGAGGTAGATGAAATCTTAGCATGTCTCTTTTTAGTTTTGCAGATTTAATATCAATAGAATTCCTGGCAGTCATCTTTTTTTACTACTGCAATCCTCTGTAGTATATGTGCCACTTTTTGGGTTCTTTAAAAGCTCCAGTTCATTTTGTAGCTTGGTATTTTGAATGGCTTCTGTAACAGATGTTGCTGGTAGGTTCATTGATGAGTTATACAGAAAAATATTCCACGAAGTAGACCATTCAAAGTTAGTTAGTTTAAAAGGTGTCTTAGATTTAATCTCCAAATCTATTGGATAGATGTTTCATTTTTTTTTTAGATTTCTAAATGTGCTATTGTAAATTGAAACTTTCTGATTTCCACCCAGATGAACAGTGCATATCTAGGATTTAGATTTGTTCTGGAACTGGTGGCTGCTTCTGACTGGAGCTTTGCATTCAAGGAGTATACAAATGTTTAATCCCAAAAAGAGTATACTAGAAAATGAAGGATCACAAGCAATGGCTAGCCAGGGAGAAAATCTGGATCCCCAGGGACACAATGAGTCATACTGTACCACAAGCCTACAAATGCTCATTTGGATCTGATGTCTAAAATCTTTATTTGATTATTAATTAATAATCATAAAAGTACATATAAAACAAAATGCAAAATACTAGTATGAAAAACAAGCACTGCATTTCCTAAACAATGTTACATAGACATTAGAGACTGAATAATCGGGAATAAAAATCTTAAAAACAAAAGATTAAAAAACTCATACATATGATGTAGAACAGCATGCATGTTGGTGCATACAAATAGATAATTACATATTTATAGTAGCATTCAATAAAAGGGCACTTTTTAAAAAGGACACTAGTCTACGGACGGCAGGTGTAATAGCTGGGTCGGCCAACATCTGAAGATCGAGAAAAGCATGTAAAAATTGATAAAAACTCTGGGCTCTTAAAATGGGGAGCAAATAGCTTCTTTGAGGGAAGTTATACGTCAGACAGAATAGCACCAGATGGTCCAATATCTGCAGTGCGGTGACATCACTGGAACAGGCTAGTATATAATTGCAATCAAATTGGCCGGGGGGGGACATGATCCATGCCGTATGGAGCCCAGCCAAACATGACAAGCAGTGATCTCTCCCATGGATTTTATTTTACCAGACTAAGATAGGGCTCAAGACCAGGAGTAGATTTTATAACTTGCAGGCTTTCATGAGGAGTTTCTCCAAGGCCCTAGTTTTCCTTGTTTTCTTAGCCAGGAAAAAAACAGCTCATGCATCCTTTTGCCATCCGCTTTGGGGGGCATAATGCAATTCAGGATGTCCCAACATAATGGCCACATTTCTATTATAAGATAGACATGGGATTTTATGCTACAAGTCACAATTTAGGCAATCCTGAATTACTGCTATGTTGAAAGAAGTGTGGTCCACACACCAGACGGGAATCCTAAAAGGAGTTGGGCTAATGTTATAAAATCTTCTACATACCCCAAAACCCAATTCATAATGTGCAAAATACCTTGGACTAGCAAGACCAACCCCAAGCAACTTGCGATATAACCAATTTTCTTCTTACTGCGCTTTCATACAATTCTGATATCCCCAAATAGCAGCACCATTGGGTACATGCAGGCATACATTAGAGCCTATAGATTTGAAGGAGCGGAGCTGCAGGTATGTTGCAGAAAAATTAAAGAGGGCATCACGTGCTTGGTTAAAAAGCTGTCATCTATCAGCCAGACATGGGGTCCAATTGCTATATTGCTCAAAAGTGACACCCAAATATGGGATGGGACTGACTCGCGCGATAGCTTTCCACTTAATAGCTAGAAGCCATGTTTCAGAGGACAACCTTCCACTGACCATTAAATGGGTTTTGGAGATAACTCAGTATCACCCATGAACTGTACAAGCAAGTCCACCGAACTCCTTGGAAATTAGCTGTGCGGGATAACAAAACTGAGTCATCTGCATATAGCAGAGACTGGACAAAAACGAAATTAACCATGGAAACATCCCTCCGTTGGGAATCAAGAATTGATTCAAGCCATTTTTATACAATAGAAATAGGAGGGGCTCCAAAGTATACCCCTGCCTGACCCCTGTAGGAAGAATAAGGGAGTCCATACACTCCCAATCCTGTCCTTACCTAACAGCAGCACCTATGTCTGTGTGTATAGTACGTAAAAAGTACAACAAGGTTTTAGGAATTTCCAGATCGGCTAATAAAAACCATATCTTAGACCTATTTACACGGTCAAAAGCACTACTTAAATCCATGAACGATAGGTGAATAGTTACTTCACAACCATGTATTTCCCAATCAACAGATTAAGATGGAGACACTGTTCCATTACTCCTTGCCCTTCTTTAAATCCATCTCGGATAGCACTCAAGATAATATTGACCTGTACCCACGCTTCAATTTGGCTCAGAATAATTCTTTCTGACACTTTGAAAATCAAATTTAACAAGGATATGGTCCTGTAAGAGCAAGGGTTTGGGCGGTCTTTTTTTTTTTTTTTAAATAGGCACAATTGTGGCAGATTTCTATTCTTTGGGAATACAATATTCATCTGTATAAAGAATGTTAGTGATTAACAGGTCCCAAATGGGGATATTTCTCTTATACAAAACGATTGAAACCCCATCGGGCTGGGAGCCTTGTTACCAGGACTAGTCTGAATAGCCTCCCAAACCTCCTCCATCCCAAACCTCTTATCTAGGGTTACATAAATATTTCCTCACCACTTTCAAGTGGCCTGTTCAGGCCATGGAATAAATTGCAGAAAAATATGTCAGACACTGCTCAGGAGAAATATGCATACCAATATCCTCGGGACATCTTGGAGCAAATTCATTCTTTTGACTATCTATCAGAATCCCCTGGAATCTCTCTTAATGCAGGTATACATTAGTCAGTCTCATTCCTCTTCCTACAGAGTTTGTTTCTTAATCTTGATGGTCGACCTATATTTTACAATTGCATGAATAATTTTCACTTGGATTTGAGGCTGGGCATTGCATGTCTCTCTAAGCTGCCTCTCTGCAGCCCTATAGTCATGGCCAAACCAGCAGATGTTTTCCTGTTTCTTGGAGCATAATGACTTTGCATAATCTGGTAGGCAAAAACGTTAAGGCACCTGAATGCCTCCAGGATCCCCTCAGGAGAAGGGTCACATGAAAGCAATGCATCCAAAAGCTTGTTAACTAAAGACTAAAATAAGGGAAAGATTGAAATACTTTGTCAACTAATTCTCAGCCCCTTATCCCTACTGCTCAGAGCTTAAACTTAATTGATTAAACAACAGCAGATATACTTGTTCATCCTGAAACTAAGACCTGGGGAATTTATATGCTTCACAAAATTAATAATCCTGGCCATCCCATCATCTCTGTCAATGATACAGCTACTGAGAGACTATCTTCATTTGTTGACCTGAACCACCAGCCCATTGTACAGTAACTACAATCGTTTGTTAAGGATACCAGTCACTTCCTTCAGATTATTGAAAAATTAAACCAAACCTACTCATTTGATGATGACACTCTTCTAGCTAGAATTGATGTTACATCATTGTACAACAATATAAATCCTAAGGTTTTACCTTCAGTGGTAAACACTATCTGCAGATACAAGGGTCATCCATGGGCACTCAGATGGCTCCATTTTATGCACATATCTTCATGGGCAAACTAGAGAACAATATACTTGCTACTTCTAGCATCAAACCACTCTTATGGCTACAATACATTGATGACATATTTATAATATGCAAAGCAGGAAGTAGATCATTGGAACAAGTTACAGCTTATATCAAGAGGATCCATCCTACCATCAAATTCACAAGGAGTAAAACTAAACAGAAGCATAATCTCCTTTTTCTGGATGGGTTGCTTACCATTTATGAACAAAATATTATAACTGATCTATACCACAAGCCTTCAGATGCTCATTTGTATCTAAACATGGAATTCATGTCACACTGCACTAAACTCAGCATCATCTACAGTCAAGATTGCAGAAAAAACACATCTGCAGCAATGAGAACACCTGTAAAGACCCTCTAGAGGTGCTTGCTACATTAATTAAAAGGCGAGCCAATCATCTGCATATCATACAGGAACAAATTGACAATTCTTTGCAGTATCTCAAGAAAGCACTTATTTGGAATACCAATAGCAGAAACAAAAGTGATAGAACTATATTTGTGGTTGAATATCATTCATCAGCTCCCCACTGCAGAAATGTAGTGCAAAAAACATTTCCCTTACTGTCCACTTATGACAAATTGCAAATGGTTTTCTCATTGCTTATCACAGACCTACCAATTTAGGATCTATTACTGTGAGAGCGGAACTCAAGCAAGCAGTAACAACTGCAGGGATTCATTGCTGTGAATCTAAAAGGTGAACAACTTGTATTTTTTTTTATTTTTTATTTCCGCTTGACAAAAACAAAGGAAAAAAAGCACAGACCATAGACAATCATGGCAGTAAAAACGAAATATAGATTTGTTAACACAAATTGTCTCAACATCAATAACAAAAAACCAACAAATTCTACTTATTATACCAAGCCAAAAAGGGCGCCCAAATCCTTAAACCCTTCTCCTGCCTCCTTTTCCCGCTTTTTAGAAACACAGCTCATTCCAAATTATAAAGGGCGAGAATTCTTGCTCTCCAATTCAAAAAAGTTGGAGGTAAGGGGTTAATCCAATCGGAGGTCATCCACAAACGGATTAAAGACATTGCAATACAAAGAAAAGCAGATTCAAAAAATGGTCTATCTAGGCTTGAGTCCGTCACGCACCCCGTATTTACTAATTCGGCGGAGAGTTCTATCTGAATGTTAAGTGATTTGTTAATAAACGACTGGATATCATAAAGGGATGTACGTAGTTTAACACATGAAAAAAACATATGTACATCATTGGCTGCCGCCAACCCGCATCTAGGACACCCCTGAACACCACTCCCTCCCCATTTTGAGATTTTGTCTGGAGTATAATATAAGTCGAACAACGCCATATAGCTTTGAGAACGTAAGCTCCCCGAGATCAGTACAGAATTGGACAGGTCCAGTGCATGAATAATATCTATACCTGCCTTACCAAATTTGGCTTCTAGTTTTGCTTTCTGAGAGGGAAGATCGTCAGGAAGGCCCTTTAATAAGCTTTGGAAAAAGGCACTCAAGCGGGCCTTCCTCAGAATTAAATCCATAAGAATATTCTTAATTAATGCGTTAGGAGAAATAATTGCAAGACGATCTATATAGCCACGTAACTGCAAGTATTTAAAAAAATCACACGAAGCCAAAGCATACTTATCTTTTAAAAATGCAAAAGAAGCCATCTTACCCTCATACAGTAAGTCTCCCAACATAAGGATACCATGAGATCCCCACCTGATTGTAACTGAGTCTTGAAAGATTGAAGGTAAAAGCCTAGCAGCAGCCAGAGGAGTGTAAAAATGTATTTTAGGTATGGACCATTTCCGACATACCTTCCTCCAAACAGAATGCATAGCTGCAATATCCCTAAATTTGGTTTTCTTGTAATAACTCGGCTCAAGAACATTAAGGAGTAACCCCTTGGCCTCTTGTCCTAAACCGATCTCAAAAATAGAAGGACTGCAAGATAAAGGAAGTAAACCACGCGAGCCGAAAAGTGGGGGAGCCAGATGCTGAAGTAAGGCAGCCCAGTTGTATAACAAAAGACTAGAGACTGACCACCCTTTTCTATCCAATGTGAGGACCATCCACTTAGCGGCTCTACGAGGCATACAATAACTCCACATGACTCTATTGCAGCATCTTTCTGCTCTGCTAAGACTAGACTGAGAAAATTCGAGAGGAATTGTCCTAAAGATATACAAAAAATTTTGCAAAATCAGCATTTTTAGTACATTCCTTCTACTGAATAAGGAAAGATGTAAGTTATCTAACCTACGTAACGTAGAATTGGCGGCATCTATAATAGGCAGAATATTCATATCGGGTATCTGTTCTACTGCTGCCGAGATTTTGACCCCCAGATACGTTGCAGTTTGTACCACCGGTATTACCGTGGATGCCATAGTTGATGAATGGATAATCTGGGTTTTCTGGACATTGAGCTTGTATCCTGAGAGGCGCCCAAAAGAATGTGCAAGGGTCTTAATGGCCGAAAATGAAGATGTCACATTACTAGTTATGACTATGATATCATCGGCATAAGCTAGTGCCTTAAAATCAACCGCGTTGATCTTAACAGGCAAAATCTTACTAGAGAGCTCTAATTTATTTAGGAAGGGATCAATATAGAGAGCAAATAACAGGGGCGAGCAGGGGCAGCCCTGTCTTGTACCCATGTTTATCGCAAACGACCTTGAGGAGGTCCCTGAAATTGACACAAATGCTTGAGGGGCGATATAAAGTGATTGGAGGGCATGAACAAAATTCGGGCAAAACCCCTTCCACAGAAGAACCCTCCACAAGAAACCCCAGGCAACCCTGTCGAACGCCTGAATGGGTTGCTTACCATTTATGAACAAAATATTATAACTGATCTATACCACAAGCCTTCAGATGCTCATTTGTATCTAAACATGGAATTCATGTCACACTGCACTAAACTCAGCATCATCTACAGTCAAGAATGCAGAAAAACACATCTGCAGCAATGAGAACACCTGTAAAGACCCTCTAGAGGTGCTTGCTACGTTAATTAAAAGGCGAGCCTATCATCTGCATATCATACAGCAACAAATTGACAATTCTTTGCAGTATCCCAAGAAAGCACTTATTTGGAATACCAATAGCAGAAACAAAAGTGATAGAACTATATTTGTGGTTGACTATCATTCATCAGCTCCCCACTGCAGAAATGTAGAGCAAAAAACATTCCCCTTACTGTCCACTTATGACAAATTGCAAATGGTTTTCCCATTGCTTATCACAGACCTACCAATTTAGGATCTCTTACTGTGAGAGCCTAACTCAAGCAAGCAGTAACAACTGCAGGGATTCATTGCTGTGAATCTAAAAGGTGAACAACTTGTAAATACCTTTTACAAACATCATCAGTAACTAGTTCTGTTACGAGAAGGACCTATGGAATAAGACAGCATCTTATGTTGCTCAACGTGCATTTTTTTTATATGATTCAGTGCCAAAGGCTGTAAAAAAAACAATACATAGAACAAACAGTGAATGATCTCCATACATGATTCAGTAACCATAAATCGTCAATAATTGACAAGAAACTTGTCCGCTCTGTAGCCAATCATTTTAAACTTGTAGATCGTTTACTATCATATTTGAAGATTTTCCCCATGAGGATTTACTGGACTCCAGAGAAAACCTCTGGATGTACTGTTTAAATTCACTGCATCCAGATGGACTGAACATCACTGACAATATTACCTGGTTATTGCATATCTCAAGAGATCTCAGGACTGCATTGATTCCACATTTCAAATGGAATCTTCACTCATGATGCTTTTTGAAAATTCAGCAGTGTCATCTGTGCAGGCACTGAGCAAGACATCTTGTACTACTTGAAGAAGGTGGAAGCTAAAACGTTGTAGTGGAAATATATTTTTGATCTTTGGAGAGTCCATCTGTTTCGGTCACTTCTTTCTTGGATACTTTATTTCTTTGTCACTCGTATCCTGGCTGTTTTTTTCTTGTGATCCTTTTTGGTTTGATAATAACTTTGGTGCTGTTGGACAAATCTTCACAAAACTTTCCGCAAAAAAGTAAATACACTTCAGCTGCTTCCTGTAAAATATCAGGGTAATCCATCAAGTGGAGGCCGCGAAAATAGGGGGCCCATAAGCAAATTTACCCATGTATTGTCTGTAGACTTCTAAAGGCAGGGCTACTGTAAAAAAATGCTGAACAGAATTTTGCCAAATTTGACAGAAAGTTAGATCTTGGTAAGCAAAGTGTCCTTTTTGTGATTTAGTGTAAATTTGTTTTTGAGAAATTAAGGTTCAAAATAATTGCAAATCTGGACGGTTGGGTCTGCAGGAGGCTAACAGGAGCACCAATCTAAATACAGCATGTTCTGATTGTCCCAGGGAGCTTATATTCCCCTGGGTAAAGTCGCTCCCATGGGAATCTGACCCCTATGGGAGGGAGCCCTCTGATTAGCTGCCAGGAACATGAGAAAGGTGTTGCTAACAACTATTATAGGACCAAGGGACTAAGTCCCCTGTCCTGAAGTTAAAACAACATAATTGTATTAGGGGCAGGTTAGGGCAACCCTGCCCCTTCATGCCGTATGGCATGGACCCAGAGGTATTCGGCTCCCTGGGATGAAAATAAAAAATAAATGCGTTTTTTTATGTGATTCCACCGAACTTCCATGGGATCATGGCAAAATATATATACACACCACACTTCCAAACAGGAAAGTCAACGCTGTGTCTTTACGAAAAAAATGTTAACGTCCGCTGGTAATGTTAGACTCGTTTCGCCTGCCCAGCAGGCTTGCTCACTAACAATTCAATAACGTTTTTCCACCATTTTTAACTGTGAATGCAATCGTGTCACAAGTGAACTACAAACTAAAAGAGCGTGAAGACAGACTTGTAGTTTTCTCATTTATGAGACAGCATACTAGTACATATATATGTAATCCATTCAATAATTGGTGGATAATCATGAAAATAGTATTATGCGGCGATAAAGATAAAAAGTCAATCTTAAGATGTCACAAATATATTAAAACCTCAAATAGTTGCAGTTTTATTGTCACAGTTAAATAAACAAGGAAAATAGAGTCTTGCCCCAGTGGGCTACCTCATTTTTACCGTCACGATTGAGTTGTCACCTGCTTGTTCAAATAACATATCAATTCGAAACTCCATCCCTGGTGAATAAATAAATAGTTACATCCTACAAATTATTATGTAGAAAAACCTTAAAAGCCGATAAACGCAATAAAACAAAGCCAATCCTGCCCAAGTGGGCTTACCCAATATTGTCAGATAAAACCTCATATTCAACTTGTATGTTCACATTATTATTAGATTTGGGAAAAAGGGGGTGGTGATGGACAGAGTTTCTGAATGATGCAGAATACTCTTACCAAGTCAAGAGATCATGGTTTTAATCCATCACCGTTTTTTAGCTCACTGCACCATCCCAGCTCAGAACCTGGCTACATGCACATTAGTCTGTACCTGTCCCAGTGCATGATGGGAACAGGGCAAACCAAACTACCAAGCCAATTCTTATACTGGGAAGGAAACAAGCTTCCGGGGACCGGTTTCTGGCATCACAGCCTTCGTCGGCCCGGCTTGCCTGAATCCTGATGGTGCAATGAGCAAGGGACTCACGTCTGAGCTGGACTGTTCCCATGAGGCACAGGGTCAGACTGATTTGCATATGGCCTTGTCTGAACTGGGGTGGCAGAGTGGGCTAAAGAACGGTGATGGATTAAACCCAGATGAGTTGACTGGGGGTGAGTGCTTGCAATGTTCAACATTCCGTCCATCATTTCCTTTGGTTTTGCTTTGTTCGCCATAAGTTGGCAGGGTATGCTCAGACGTGAGTCCCTTGCTCACTTTGCCACTGGATTCAAGCAAGCCTGGCTGAAGACGGCTGAAATGCCAGAAACCGGTCCTAGGAAGCTTGTTTCCGGTCCAGGGAAGACATGGCTTGGCAGTTCGGGCTGGACTGTTCCCATGAGGCACAGGGTCAGACTGATTTGCATATGGCCTTGTCTGAACTGGGGTGGCAGAGTGGGCTAAAGAACGATGATGGATTAAACCCAGATCAGTTGACTGGGGGTGAGTGCTTGCAATGTTCAACATTCCGTCCATCATTTCCTTTGGTTTTGCTTTGTTCGCCATAAGTTGGCAGGGTATGCTCAGACGTGAGTCCCTTGCTCACTTTGCCACTGGATTCAAGCAAGCCTGGCTGAAGACGGCTGAAATGCCAGAAACCGGTCCTAGGAAGCTTGTTTCCGGTCCAGGGAAGACATGGCTTGGCAGTTCGGGCTGGACTGTTCCCATGAGGCACAGGGTCAGACTGATTTGCATATGGCCTTGTCTGAACTGGGGTGGCAGAGTGGGCTAAAGAACGGTGATGGATTAAACCCAGATCAGTTGACTGGGGGTGAGTGCTTGCAATGTTCAACATTCCGTCCATCATTTCCTTTGGTTTTGCTTTGTTCGCCATAAGTTGGCAGGGTATGCTCAGACGTGAGTCCCTTGCTCACTTTGCCACTGGATTCAAGCAAGCCTGGCTGAAGACGGCTGAAATGCCAGAAACCGGTCCTAGGAAGCTTGTTTCCAGTCCAGGGAAGACATGGCTTGGCAGTTCGGGCTGGACTGTTCCCATGAGGCACAGGGTCAGACTGATTTGCATATGACCTTGTCTGAACTGGGGTGGCAGAGTGGGCTAAAGAACGGTGATGGATTAAACCCAGATCAGTTGACTGGGGGTGAGTGCTTGCAATGTTCAACATTCCGTCCATCATTTCCTTTGGTTTTGCTTTGTTCGCCATAAGTTGGCAGGGTATGCTCAGACGTGAGTCCCTTGCTCACTTTGCCACTGGATTCAAGCAAGCCTGGCTGAAGACGGCTGAAATGCCAGAAACCGGTCCTAGGAAGCTTGTTTCCGGTCCAGGGAAGACATGGCTTGGCAGTTCGGGCTGGACTGTTCCCATGAGGCACTGGGTCAGACTGATTTGCATATGGCCTTGTCTGAACTGGGGTGGCAGAGTGGGCTAAAGAACGGTGATGGATTAAACCCAGATCAGTTGACTGGGGGTGAGTGCTTGCAATGTTCAACATTCCGTCCATCATTTCCTTTGGTTTTACATTATTATTAGAAACAGTTAGTTCAATATTCTTAATTCATAGTGAAACTGTCTGCCTATAAAGTGCAGGTGCTGTAATTTAAATAGTTAAAAACAAACAGGACAGGGGAAGTAGGAAAGCAGCATTCTAGACCTCAGTTACTGATGTGTATGGAAATCTTCCTCCATATTGAGCCCCTCGGGAATCTTGGTATTAAGGTTGATAATGTAGTATGATTCTTGCCTTCTCAGTTTCTTTTCATGATCACCACCTCTTAAATTGAGTGGGACAGCATCAATTACAAAATACGAGAGGCCCCTGACATCCTTACCGTGGTGTTGCTCAAAATGTCTGGCTACGGGGTAAGTTTAATCCACATTTTTAATAGCTCTAAAATGCTGCAAAACACCTTTATGGACTGGGAGAATAGTGCTACCCACATACCTCAGGCCACAAGGGCACTGGAGTACGTAGACAGCAAAATCGGTCTTACAGAAAAATTGTCCTTTAATCTTTTGCTCGTTGTTAAATAGACCAAGAGCATAGCTGGAAGTGTTCTTCCCATGAGTGCAAGCTTTGCACTTGGTGCATTTTATAAAACCGTCCTTTCTACTTAACCATGTTGTAGTGGATGTTTTATACGACATAGTGGGTAGCATGTTACTAACAAGTGTTTGCTTAAGGGACCTGGCCCTTCTGAAGGTTATCTGCGGCCTACGTTGGAAAAATGTGCCCAAGATGGGATCATTCTGAATAATATGCCGGTGTTTTTTGTAGGATGTTCCTTAGCCCACCCTGCTGGTTACTGTAGGTTGTAATCATTCTACATTGATTATCACTCTCTTTAGTTGCTCTTTCTTTCTTTTTGCTGGTGCTAAAGAGTATTTCTTCCCTAGATTTGTTTCGGGCCTTCCAGATTGCTTCATTTATGCATGTCTGTTAGTATCCTCTTGTAGCAAATCATTTTCTTAGGCATAGAAGTTCTGCCTCCAGATCTTTGCTATTGCTACAGTTCCTCATGGCCCGAAGACATTCCCCAGAGGGGATGCTTCTTAACAAGTTGTTAGGATGAAAACTAGTTGCGTGTAGCAATGTGTTTCCATCCGTGGGCTTACGATAGTTTTTGGTCTCTAGTTTGCCATTTTGTACAAACACTGTTAAATCAAGAAAGTTTACTTCAGTCGAACTGATCACACTCATGAGTTTCAAATTCAAATCATTAGTCTGGCGCTTTTTTACAAAGTCATGTGCACTCTTTTCAGTGCCTTTCCACACGACGAATAAATCGTCGATATAACGGCTCCAATGAATAATGTTATCGTGCCATTCCCTGTGCCACAGCGACTGGTCCACCTGCCGGACCGTGTTTGAGAGGTCTGCAATGCTGACGCACCCTCTGTTCTGGAGGTAGTGGGTGTGCTCAAACAAACGTGGACTATATATATATATATATATATATATATATATATATATATATATATATATATATATATATATATTCATATAGTCCAAACGCTGTCTCCCACTTCCTGACGGCGAGGAAGAATGCACACGGATGCAGGATTTTAATAGATGTCAGCACCCACACAGCACGCCATTACGCGTTTCAGCCACGAGATGGCCTTGATCACACAAAGTAACTACCGTTTCTATTGTCCTTATATATTGAGCACTCTATGACCTTGTGATGCTAGTGCTACTAAACATAGAAGAAATATACGCATGGTAAGTAAAGTTGATACAAGGTATACAAATATATTTGCAATCATTGTATCCTGGGTTTATAAAAACAAAGATCCACTGTGTTGTCTTTAACTTTTGTCTTGTTTTTGCCATTTTAAATCTTGGAGGATGTATAAAACATACACAATGAACACTGAAGCGAAGTGGTTCTAAAGTGCAGCTGTTGGTTGTGCAGATACGCAGGTTTTCTAGTGCAATTTGTAGCATTAAGGTGCAAAATATACATTCATAGTGCAAAAAATGCAATTGTGCAAAATACGCAATAATGGTGTAAAATACAAGCAAATGCATGATATGTTCACATGGCAACTACGTAGTGAACCTAATACACAAAGTTCATCAGTACATAAACAAAAATTTATATAACTCTCCAATATATGGCAGGGAAACCGAAAAAGAAAAACTGATCGGAAAACCCAGGATACTGTTAAAATCATTTACCAATGTATACATCTTAAAAACTTTGTAGAAGGTGAGAAGAGTGCAAATAATAATAGGTTAGGAAGAAGAGAAAGGAGAAAAAGGGGGAGATGAAAAAATGTGTTTTTATATTAAAGTACAGAAAAAAACAGTACATATGTACATAATTTTGATTTTGAATTCAACAATCCACCTGACCATTCATGTGACGAGGCAAAAAATTGGGCAGATCCGGTTGGGCTGATCTCACATAGAGAATGATTGGCAAAGATAATGAAAGCCTAACTTAGTAGGTCATCAACTTTAGGAACCGGAAACCGCCAACATCAGAGAAAGGAGTTTATTTCCTTTGTGTAAAGAGACAAAAGAGAAGAAAAGAGCGGAGTACTACAGACAGCAAGCCAAGAATTCTATTGTCAAATACTGATAGAAAAAACCTATACAGATACCATTAAAAGTAATGAGGATAAGGATTAAGAAAATGGACAGAGCAATAAAAATACCCCAGACAAAAAGCAACGAACAGAAAATCATAGCATGGATTAACAATGGATAATTAACGGTTATCTGTTGAGGCTTGAAGGAGTATATAATGTAGACTGCAGGAACTTAAATGAAGTTGTGCAAGTCCTCAGTGTTGTTTAACCCTGTAGGTACTTTGCTATCAAACTCGAGTATGTATTTGGATTCGAGCTGTCTGAGTAACTTTTCTCTGTTGCCCCCTTTCGGTTGTACGGGAATACTGTCGATAACAAAGTATTTGAGGCAACTGAGATCATTATTATGTTGTTTTTTGAAATGTCGCGCTACAGGGTAGCTGGGATCATTGTTCACAATTGCCCTTAAATGTTGTAAGATTCTGACATGGGCTTGCAGTTTGGTACTCCCTATGTAATTCAACCCACATGTGCAGTAAAGAACGTATACCACAAATTCAGATCTGCAGGTAAAATGGCCCTTGATTTGTCTGGTGTTATGACTGAAAGGGACTGAGTATTGAGTGGTATTTTGGCCGAATTTGCAAGCCCTGCAGCTAGTGCATTTAAAAAATACACTTTTAGGTTTGAGCCATGAACTACTGACAGGGCTTTGAGTACTAGACCTCATAAGGTCCTCTTTCATAGTTTTGGCCCTTCTAAACGTAAGTACTGGTTTAGAGGGTAGTGTTGGGGCCAAGACACCATCAGTGATCAAAATCGGCCAATTTTTGTTGACAATGGCCCTGATTTTGTGATGCTGCTTGTTAAAAGTTGTGATAAAGCGTGGTGCACCTGTGATTGCATTGTCTGGTCCATTAACTGAATTATTGGCACTCATGTTAACAGATTTGTCCTTTAACAGTGTATCTCTGGGAATAGATTTGACTTTCTTATAGGCTTCCGACGTGCTACAAATGCAATTAATGCTGAGGAGTTCCCCGTAGGGGATACTTTTTATGAGTTGTAATGGATGGGCACTGCTGGCGTGTAAAATCGAGTTGCCAGCAGTGGGTTTTCTATGCAGGGATGTCTCAATCTGGTTCTCGACAATCATGATCTTGGTGTCTAAAAACTCGACAGAGGTTTTATCAATGTTGGAAGTGAACTTGAGATTAAAAACGTTGTTGTTTAAAATCTCAATAAATCTCGACACACTAGTAAAATCACCTTTCCACACCATAAAAACATCATTAATATATCTGAGCCACTCAACAATGTTAGAATTGAATACATCAGCATGGGTCCCCATGAGAACCTGCTCCTCCCACCAGCCAACATGCAAACAAGCGTAGCTGGGGGAGAAGCAAGCTCCCATGGCGACTCCCCTCTTTTGGGAATAAATGTCATTTTCAAACATGAAATGGTTGTTATTTAGTGCCCACTTGATGAGTTCTAAAAGCATGACATTGTGGCTCTGAAATTTGATGGGTCTGCGGTCCAAATAATGTTTGGTGGCGGCAATTCCAGTACCATGTTCTATACTAGTGTACAGAGACTCTATGTCTAAGGTCACCAACAAGAAATCCTCATGCCATTGAATGTTAGTTAGTTTCCTGATAAAGTCGCCAGTGTCTTTTATGTAAGTAGGTAAATCTTGGACTAATGGTTGTAAAAAATAATCCACATACCTACTCGCGTTCTCACTGATGCTCCCAATAGATGAGATGATTGGTCTGCCCGGTACCGGCTTCACTCCTTTGTGGATCTTTGGTATAAGGCGAAGCGTAGGGATGATTGGAAACTCATTAAAAAGAAAATTAAATTCATGGTTCTAAATCAGTCCCTGCCTTTTATAGGAATGCAACATTTTCTTCAAGGATTCCTTAGAGGTGTTGTAGATTTTCATGCTGATTTTTTCATAGCAGTCTGTATCCGAAAGCTGCCTTTTTGCTTCAGTCCTGTACTCTTCCTTAGGCCATACGACCACGTTGCCCCCCTTATCAGACATACAGATCAAGAGACCAGGATTGTTATTCAATTTGCGAATAAGGTTTTTATATTGTAAATCCTGTTGGTTTATCTTCCCGTTTTTCGAGCTTGTGGCCCGGTAAAGATTTTTTAGATCATTGGTAACCATCTCCTGGTAAATATCGATGGCGTGCTTGGGCATCATGGGAATAAAACTTGATTTTCCTCTGAACGGACTGAGGCCGGCACATGGCTCTGTGCTAATAATTGATGCAAGCCTGTCCTGTGTGGATTGTATGTCATCTGACTGACCTCAAGAATCAGAATCCGTGTTATTTAGTTCAGCCAGGGTGAGGAGCAAATGTGCATCTGCTGCTGCCAGATTGTATTCACTGGTGGTCACCGTGTTATCGGAAGGAGCGGCATTTGGTTTGTTGCCAGCTTTGATAGTAAAAAATTTCTTTCGTTTTAATTTTCTTGTGAAGCTGAACTTATCCGCTCTGGTCTTGCAATAATTAAAGTTGTTACCAGCGCAATATGAGAGACCCAAAGATAGAATGTTTTCCTCTGCGGCAGTGAGAGCAAGTTTGGAAAGGTTGACTATAGTATTGTTGTTTTTCCCACCGTTTAGCGTCGTCGCCATTGTGTTTTTCTGCCCCTTTGTGCGGCGGGCCTTTCTTCTGGCGTTACGTTTTTTGTTTTGCTTGACCCTGCAATTGCTTGTGGATTCCGCGGCCTCAGGGTCTGGCGGCGGTCCTCGGCTAAAAAATTCAGCTCTTCTCCTGGTTGCAGAATGCTGGACTTCAAGCATCCACGGACCATTTCTTCCCCCTCGCTGCCGCTGCCACTGGTCAGGTAAACAGAATCACCTGTGTCTGATTCTACTGGCATACACTGTTCACTGGTGGTTGGTACATCTCGTGTAGTAGTAGCCAATTTGTCAGAACGTCTTTTCCTTGCACCATCATAGCGGCGAGCGAAAGTGAAAATCTGTCCAAGCTCATAATCCTCTCTGTCCCTGGTAAACTTGCGTATTTTCCTCTGCTTAAATTTTTCTTGTTGTTTGTTAATCCTGTCCTCAATTTCTTTTCTCAGTTTGAGAATTTCTTCTGTTTCAGGCCGTTTGCTAAGTTGTTCATTGATCTCCTCTATTTTCTTTACAAGCGAGTCACTGTCGATTCGGGCATATTTAATTAAGATTTTAACTGCATTCATGGAAGCGCTGAGATTGTTGTCCGCCCATTCCGCCAGCATTTCTGGGTGAATATTGTCGAAATTGGGCACCAGCATGATCCTCAAACCTCGTGGGACCCGACCTGCTTCCACATATTTAGTCAGTGAGATCTCCTCCCACCATTTCGTCATCTCACTTCGTTGACATTTCTCAAGTGCTTTCAATAAAGTTTTTAGATCGGGGTTGGTATCAATGGCTGAATTCGTGCCCTCATCAGTCCGTCTCGTAGATGCCGTCATCAGGTTTCTAAATAATTCATCAGCCTCCGCCTCGCGATCCCGCTGGGCGTTACTGGACATGTCTGTGGGGTGGTGACAATGTCTTCTTTGAGCAGTCCAGGTCTTGCCTGGATCGTGAAAATACAGAAACACTACCACGATACCCGTGATCGTCCGAAATTCTACTAGCCCATGCGAAGAGGAATCACCTGGAATCACCGGAAAGTGCATCGGGAAACCACATCCGGCAATGAACCTCAAAGGGCAGTCTGGGATATGTAGTCCACACGGGGGGCCGCCACGTTATTTCCTTATGAGAATAATATATATATCTTTTATTTATTTTCACAAAAAGGTTGCCCCACTGAAGACGCTACACATAAGAAATTACACACACATTTGTTAATGGCAGCAGCAGTATCCGTATCTCATACCGGTTCTCATTAAAATACCAAGCGTCTTATGTCCTTGATCACTGGCTATCAATAACAGAGGCAATGGATTTTCTGGAACGTTTTATTTAAATAGTCCAAGTTCTGCCCTGATGGGCATTGCACAATAGCCTGCTAGTTTGTATTTTAATGAGAACCGGTGTGAGATACGGATACTGTTGTTCCCGGTAACCTATGTGTGTGTTATTTCTTGTGTGTGGCGTCTTCAGTGGGGCAACCTTTTTGGGGAAAAAGATTAGTGGCCAGTCCAGCCACGAAGATGCCCCCTGCTGGGTAAGCGACTTCTGCAGTGCGTGAATCATGCGCTGTGAGAAACAAGGAGACCGGTGTTGCCGGTACATATGGGCAGCAGTCCTGGTTTTCTGTACATGGCTTCAACCCACTTGGGCAACATTATCATTGTGAACCCTCATGTGTTAATTTTATTTGAATTATGGAAGCAACGTCACCCACTCGGGTAGGATAATTGGAACTACGAGAACCAGTAGGCTATTGTGCCACATCAATCAGAGCGGAACTTGGACTATTCAAATAAAATGTTCCAGAAAATCCATTGCCTCTGTTTTGGATACCCAGTGATCAAGGACATAAGATTGTCTGAAATGCTTTTGGCATTTTAATGAGAACCAGTGTGTCGCGTCACACCGTGGCAGCATCCAACAAATACTGTAGAGTCTTACGGTATGACATATGCCGACTGGAACCCGAAGGATCTACAACTCCCATGATTCCATGGGTGATTGAAGTCGATGGCGTACCAACGTTCATGGAAGCTGGGGATATAATCGCTTCCAGGGCACCGGTCGGGTGCCGTTTATTCCATGACTAGGAGCTGACTTTGTGGAGAGAGAGGTCTGGTAAGGGTGCTTCTTGCACCACCCATTCCATGTCCTTTCTGCTGTTCCGTTTGGTCTCATTGGTAGACTATAGAGGAAATTGTTCCCGGCTGCTGTTTCAACCCGTTGGTTGAGCCATGGAATGGGCTCTCGCATGGGTAAATGAGTAGCGTCCTTGCATGTAATTCGTCCTACAGATTTGCCACATGTAAATTTAACATTGTGCAACACCACTGACTAGTCCTAAGAGTAACGGCAACGCGCATTGGTTACGCGGCTGCCATTACTGTTTGTGCATCCAGACTCTCTGTTCTCTCGAGTTGGAGAGTTGGGAGGCTAACTCATGCCGAGAGAGCGTTAACAACACGCAAAACGCTGGCGCAATATTTTCTGTCGATTATAGCTGAGTTAAGCATTCATTCCCAATGAGCAAGTGGTTGATCTTATTTCATTTGTGACACGTTGTGCATTGAGCAATTCTGTTTGGAGACTGCTGTCATTGGGTGCTTACTACTTCTGTGTGCTAAGAATACATCAGCCACATCTGACAATACATGTATGCTCAACTTGGTGTTTATTTGATTCACGTAAGGCCTCCAAGAGGAATTGGAGCCTGCACTTTGAATTCATTTGAATGAAACTTCCTTTAGGTTAACCAACCCATATGCACCCATTTAAACTTGCTGTTGTCTTGGTTGATTTGTTTATTTGTGTATCCCACAGCAGGGGTTGTTTGAGCATATCCAGAAGAACAGCTCTGCACCCCTGTTATCGCCACTATTTGATTCAATTGGTATGTAGAACCTATGAAAAAGTCTACCTCTAAACGGAGTATCATTAATGGGAACAGTTGTTAATTATATTGTTCTGTTCATAGATCATAGTGGATTCATGCCTCAAGGATTGTCCGTCTAGAAATCCGAATTCTTTTACTTTACAGGTATTATTACCAGGAGGAGTGTTAAAGAGGTGTTCTTGTGCCTATTGTTTGATATACTGTGTTCTCAACGTTATTACTCTTGTTGCAGGTCACCCTCCCCGCTGTTCCCATCCTTCCCTTCCCCCACTTGATCACTCCATTAAGTCTGTATGGGGCTATCAAGAGGTGTACCATATATAGCTACCTTAGAGGATGTTATAGCCGCCTTAGCCTCGGTACTGGTGGAACTGACTGCCTCAAGAGCGGAAACAGCTGCCCTACAGGCTCAGGTAGATAGGATTCAACTAAACCCTTTTGATGTGGGTTTAGCACACGCATCCCACGCAGCATCTGTGGTAGTGGAAATCCCTACACCCATCACTTCAGCTACACCTGAAAGGTTTCATGAGGAGAGTATCAAGGTGCAGATGTTCCTCACACAAGTACTACTACATTGTTCATGTAAAATCAAGGCCCTTAACACCAATCACGCTAGAGTAGCGTTTTTGATACCTTATCTGGCAGGGGATGCAGCCCAATGGGCGGTACCTCTAGTAACAAGCATTTGCAATGCAATAGGTCTCGCATTATTAAAAGTTGGAGCTTCTGGCATTGTAAATGACACTGTTTTTTAATTATATTTATTGTTTGCAGTGGAGTGATAATTTGACATGTATGCAATTACACCACTGCAGGAGACAATCGGAAGAGCACATATGGAAGAACTACCTGAATATTATATGCACGCTAAAATTGAGAGCATTATGTTACAAGCAGCTAGCTAGGCAGGGTGCTGCGAAAGAGGATTGATATGCAATAGTCAGCCAACTGAGAGCTCTTGCACTCAAAACACCAGGCCAACGCATGACCATGTGAGACACAGCAGAAGCAGCCTTTCAGCGATGTGAGCATCTGCACCCACAGACATGAGACTTGTGTGACCCTTAAGAAGGAGATTTGTCCTGGCGAAGGTTTTCTGTAGTTCAGCTTAACCGAGGCCAACAAAAAGAAAAATGTCCAAGCTTGACCCAAGTGGTTCTCTAAAACTTAGTCACCATAAGGATTCTGCATATAATGCAGCACAAATGGTTGACACACTTATGGGACCGAATGACATGCAGATCACTTTGCTATTAAAGGTCATAATTAGGGTATTATGGGGAAATACAAAATATACACTTATGCTGCATCTATAAAATAAACAAAGCATTTGCAAAATAAAACAAGTGCAAGTCCTAAAACAAGTGGGTTATGATTGCTGAAATTACTCTCTACAACCTGGGACTTGATCACCTTCCCAGTACATGCTTTGGATAGTACAATAAAGTCAATCAAATACCCCTTTCCTCTCCCGATAAATATTATCTGATTTGAGGATGCCTTGGGGGACAAATCAAGACTTATTATAGGATCATGGGTCTTTAGGATTCTGTTCGTATTATCACCACACAGAATGTGGTCAAAGTTCGAGAAATTACCAGAATCAGGTTCCTCTAATCCACATACTGTATTGTCTACGATAGGACATAGTCTAAAAATAAAATCCCCTCTCCAAAATATAACCTAAATCACATATATGTCTGTTATTATTGCCTCAAAGCTGAGGCATGGGAGCTAATAATGTGTATATTACTAGAAGCAAAGTTATTATGCTAAAAATGTAGTGGTTCACCACTCAATGGCAGACAAATAATTTGAAAGAAAGGGGAATCTAGATAGGTCTGTATTATCTTAGCTGCCAGTGTGACACTTGTAAGGGATAAGAGAGCCCCACTATGATGGCCTGATAAAGCCATAGTGGCAGGTGAGACAACCATGCAAAAAAACATTTATGTGCACAGTAGATACCATGTAGGTCTCCTGTAGACAAACAATCTGCTGCTTGGATATTAAAGACAATCTATTGTTATCACTTAATTTATTACTCAATCCCGCAAAATTCCAAGAGAGAAGGGACATATCATATGCTGGAGAGTCCGTTCCAGTGCAATCATTTGAAGCTCGACTATGTTCTAGAAGATTGCTTAAAGTTATTGGGGACAATGCACATAGCATCTATAGGACAAACATGGGCAATATCAGCTGGGGAGGCTGCTGGAAGAACGGTAAGCTGGGTAGCAATGTCCTTGGAAGGCAAGCCTGTTGCGGAATTAGTGGGGGTCAGCTGATTATCAGTATCTTTACCCTGTGTTCTGGCATCAAACGCTATATGATGTAGAGCGCATCTCCGCACCTTAAGGCTGGCCCTAGGGCAGAGAGTGTAGGTATTACAGTTAGCCATGATGGATGATGTTTTTATAATGCTAGCATTTTCCTCTGAGGGGGTTTTAATGGTTAAGGAAGCAGAACCATCCAGTCAATCAATTTTTTCAAGTACAGCAAAACGGTTTTGGCGTGGGCATAGAAAAGATACTACTATGCTCAAGGTTCTGGGAGACATAAAAAGTAGAATTGTTACTGCTTGTTTTGTAGTAATAGCCAGGGGAACCGGATATATCCTTTGAAGGAGCCCCTGCAGACCACCAAATCAATGCAAAATTTTGGGTCACATTAGTTAATTACGCCACAATCACCTGATTGCAGCTTAACGTTCTTCCCACCCAATACACTCTTCGGAGGCCAATGATTTCACTTGCAAATGTGTTGCCCCTAACAAATCTGATGGCAGAGCTGAGCCAATGCGTCAGCTGAGGGGTGGTTTTAATTTGAGCTGGGCACAAAGGAAGTACTTTATTCAGGACAACAAAATATGGAGTACACTCTGGAGGGAGCTGCATGGTATGAAGAAAAACGTTTCCACCCATGTACGGAGGAGAAATGTTAATAGATAATGAGGGAGAATTAGCACTAGGTTGTTGGAAGGGATCCTCTGTAATGCGCTGAGCTGTATTAGCAAGTTTGGGACCTCGGCCACCAGACTGGACACCCTTAGTGATTGAGTTCAGAGCCACAGTCTCTGTGGAACAAAGTTGAGGACCCATCTCCGTGGGTGGGCCTGAGCGCCAGTGCCAACAGCTCTTTCAGTGTTTTGTCGATGCTTTACACTCTAATAAGTCCCACATTTACCTCCAGAGGTACTGCATTTATGAAAGATGCAGCAATGACAGTCATTGTTACAGACAACATTTAAGGCAGGCCTCACAAATTCATGCAGAAAGCTTGTAGTCTGTCCAAATGCAGTGTTAAAGTACTCTCAAAGAATGCTCAGAATGCCAAACGAGGTATGCCCTGAGAACCCCCATATGTCCTTGCAGCGGAAGAACCCGAAGACGGAGGCAGCCGAGGCGGGAGGAAGGAAGGAAGCGCAGCCCTGGGGGTTGTATGTCATCTTTGGGCAGGAAATAACTGGCGGCGAGACCTGCTCATGGCGTCGCCTCACAAAATCATGCAGAAAGCTTGTAGTCTGTCCAAATGCAGTGTTAAAGTACTCTCAAAGAATGCTCAGAATGCCAAATGAGGTATGCCCTGAGAACCCCCATATGTCCTTGCAGCGGAAGAACCCGAAGACGGAGGCAGCCGAGGCGGGAGGAAGGAAGGAAGCGCAGCCCTGGGGGTTGTATGTCATCTTTGGGCAGGAAATAACTGGCGGCGAGACCTGCTCATGGCGTCGCCTGGAGATGAGCAGGCAGAGGGAGCGGTGCCCTGCTCCAGGGTCTGTGCCAGGGGGCCATGGAGGAGCGGGCCCCTGCCGCAGAAGAAGCTGAGCCGGGTGTGCGTCAGCTGGGGGTATGGGCGATTTACAGCTGCAGCTAGGGAGGGGAGAGGGGCAAGGGGATGAGGGAAGACTGTCCCTCAGCAAGGGGCAAGAGGGGAAGACGGGGCAGCGGGACCACTGGTCAGGAGAACAGGTGCAGCACGGCTCAAGGGTGGAGGGGGAGAAGGAGGGAGGACAGCAGGTGCTACAGGGTTCAGGGGTGGAGGGGCAGCTGCAGCAGCAGGGAGTAGCACAGGTGCAGCACAGCTCACGGGTGGAAGGGCAGCTGCAGCAGGAGGGAGTAGAACATGTGCAGCACAGCTCAAGGGTGGAGAGGCACCTCCAGCAGTAGGAAGTAGAACAGGTGCAGCACAGCTCAAGGGTGGAGGGACTGCTGCAGCAGGAGGGAGCAGAACAAGTGCAGCACAGCTCAAGAATGGAGGGACAGCTGCAACAGGACGCAGCAGAACAGGTGCAATACAGCTCAAGGGTGGAGGGGCTGCTGCAGCCGGAGGAAAGAGAACAGGTGCAGCACGGCTCAAGGGTGGAGGGGCAGCATGAGGTAGGATAATAGGTGCTGCAGGGTTCAAGGGTGGAGGGGCAGCTGCAGCAGGAAGGGGGCAGAACAGGAGCAGCACATCTCAAGGGTGGAGGGGCTTCTGCAGCTGGAGGAAAGAGAACAAGTACAGCACGGCTCTAGGGTGGAGGGGCACCTCCAGCAGGAGGGAGTAGAACAGGTGAAGCATGGCTCAAGGGTGGAGAGGCAGCAGGAGGGAGAACAGGTGCTGCAGGGTTCAAGGGTGGAGGGGCATCTACAGCAGGAGGGAGGAGAACAGGTGCAGCACGGCTCAAGGGTGGAGGGGTAGCAGGAAGAAAGAGAACAGGTGCTGCAGGGTTCAAGGGTGAAGGGGCAGCTGCAGCAGGAGGGAGGAGAACAGGTGCTGCAGGGTTCAAGGGTGGAGGGGCAGCTACAGCAGGAGGGAGGAGAACAGGTGCTGCAGGGTTCAAGGGTGAAGGGGCAGGTGCAGCGGGGCACTGTAGAACAGATGCAGCAGGACTTAGAGATGGATGGGGAGCTGCAGCATGGTACTGGCAAACATGTGCAGCAGGGCTCAAGGGTAAAAGGGCAGGCGCAGCAGGAGGGCATGATTCTGGCACCACAGGGCTTAGAGACGAAGAGGCTCCTGTACCCGGAGTCGGAGAGGCGCGTGCTGCAGACCAAATATCTCGGGACAGAAGAAGAGCAGGAGCGGACACTCGGGTTAGGAGAGCAGAGGCATCCGAGCAGAGAGGAGGGGGGTGAAAAGGAGCCCGGAGAGGAGGGACAGCTGTGTGCTGCAATAAAAGAGGTGCTAGAGCAGGAAGCGCTGAAGAGACCGCATAGCACCGATGGAACAGACAAAGAAGGACAAGGAAACCCCCTGCACTGGGCCAAGGCCCAGGGTGACACCCTGCGGGAGCTGACAGGCTCGAGCAATGAATCCAGTCACGTGACCTACTTCCTGACGAGTGACAACATCCCAGAGGTAAGCATCAGGTCAGCGGGTACCGCGCCTCCTAACGCCCAGCCCGGAGGTAGGAGGGGATTGCTGCTTTTCAGAAAGGTGCAGCAGTGAGCTAAACGCTCGTTGCTGATGTCTGCTGTAATCAGTTGTTCCCGAGTTCGACTCCAATAAAACTAGTCTATCCTTCCGCGGCAACAGTGCTGTTAAACTGAGTAGTAATACAAAGACCTGTTACTAACAACGCATGGAATAATCCAAAAAGAAGCCCGCTCGTGCCACTGTGAGTCATGTGCTTTCAATTATCGCGCCTGTGTCTGGGCACGATAATTGAAACCACATGGCCTATTGGTGTCTAGTACACGCACCAATCACGTAATAGACACCAATAGGCCATGGGCGGAGCAATGCGCCCACCTTTGGCCAATTGCCTGCAGTCTTTTATAAAAAAGATGCATGCAAAGGCCAATGGGGTAGCACAAAAGGAATCGCACACGCTTGTGCGATTCCTAGGTCAGTACTAAATCCCTGTTTTTCACCTACTAAATGTCTCGTGCTGCGCGAGCACTGCTGCACAGTGCAACGCTAGGTGCGAAACCTAACAAGGGACGATCCCTTAATACTAGGGGTGGGCGGAATTTGCAAAATTAACTTTCGCAAATTATCGCGCAAATGTTTAAAATTATCGCAAACAAGCGGAAATATCGCGAAGATGCGGAGGTTTCATGGTGTTTCTGCATGGTTGCGGGTCGCCAACTTACCCATGTGGTTGCTTGCGGGCGCGGCCATCTTGTTTTGAGTTGTCTTGCGGTGCATGATCGCGAGAAGAAAGACGTGATCGCGCGACGCATGACGTCACTGCGGGCACGAACTGTCGCGAGACAACGCAAATGGCTAAAAACAATACAACATCTCATGGAGAACGCGACCGGATCAAGAAAACTTGTCGGCGAACGCAGGGATTCAGGTAAGGCGATCGCGCCCGCGAGAATGTATTATTTTACAGCGCGAGCAAGAAATAAATTATCGCCAAGCTGCGGAAACCGGAATTTTTGACATTTTCGCGCTCTCCGCGGAACGCGAAAATGTCAAATTATCGCAATTTCCGCGAACGGAACAAAATTTTCACCCAGGCCTACTTAATACACGATTGGGATTCATTTATTAAGGAATTTGAGAGAACAGTCAATCGCAGAGCAGTCAGTCACTCTATCAGCAGACCGAGATTTATTGGAGCTGAAGCAAGGGAACTGGGACCTCATCTCCTATCTGAACGATTCTCAAAGATTGGTTACAGAAACAGAATGGCCTGAGGCCAAACAAGCGGCTATTTTCCACCAAGGACTAAGGGAGGAAATGAAAGACATCTTGGCCCAGATCGATCCGCAACCTGCTTCATGTGATTACGGTTGGACCATCGTCTTAGAGAGCGAAAGAGTGAGCACAAGAAGAAGGTGAGATACACCACCGTTTTGATCCATCTCGGACATCTGATAGCAGCCACGCAACTGAGCCAGAACCTATGGAGATCGGAACGGTTCATTCTTACCTCACCACCGAAGAAAGAGACTACCGACGAAAGAAAGGGCTGTGCATTTCTTGCAGGAGGAAAGTGGCAGTTCATTAAAGAATGCACCTTGAGACCGAAGTATCCTTGGACAGACTATAAAAAGGTATCTACAGTTACATCTGGACCACCGAAGGGAAAACGAAAGAGCTTGAAGAAGGACAAAGGGATTTCTTCAAGGCCAGAATACATCCCTTCATTGGAAGGCGACACAGTTAGTGAGAAATATACTTGCTGGTACTGGAAGAATGTTGCCTCATTTAGGCTATGTTAGATTCCGGCGCAACAGGTTGTTTCATGGACCAAGAGTAGGCGCTGACCTTTGAAATCTCTCTACAGGAGAAAGAAACATTAGAGGCGTTTTTTGCGGTGGATGGAAGACGTCCTGACTCCGGACCCATCCGTTTTCAAAGCAGTGCTCTGAACGTCTTGCATGGAGCTGACCACTTGGAGAGCCTGGTCTTTAACGTCATTCAAGCCCCCCAATACGGAGTGATCCTCGGACTACCTTGGCTGAGACTACATAACCCTCAGGTAAATTGGGTGGAGAAAACCCTTCTGTTTACCTCAGATTATTGCTTAAATCATTGTACCCAACCTTGTAATAGCCCGGCTAGAGCATTAGCACTGTGACATCACATCGCCACCGCAGTAGAACATAGTGTAAGGTTACCAGATGACTACAAACAAGATGCAGAGGTGATCAACAAAATAAAGGCAGAAGTGCTTCCACCACATCAGCCCTACGACTGCCAGATCAACTTAGTACCCGGAGCCGTCATACCATCGGGGAGGGTGTACGCACTGACTGAACCCTTGAATACCCATCTCCGTGCATACTTGGACAAGTATCTGGAGTTGAGATTTATACACAACTCCAAGTCACCTGCAGCTTCCCCTTTGTTTTTCATACCCATGGCTAATGGAGGGATCCGCGCTTGTGTGGACTTTAGATCGTTGAACGCCATCACGGTCAAGGACAGGTATCCGTTACCCCTGATCAACGTCCTGTTGGAGCTGGTAAAAAAGGCTGTGATATACACCTGTCTGGACTTAAAAGGAGCATACCACTTAGCAAGAATGCACCATGGGGACGAGTGGAAGACGGCGCTTAAAACACGCTACGGCCTTTACGAATATCTAGTAATGCAGTTTGGGTTATTTAACGCCCCCATGGCATTTCAGTTCTTTCCTAATGATGTCTTGCTGGAGTATCTGAATCAGTTTGTGGTAGTGTACTTAGATGACATCCTGATCTATTCTCCGAACGTAGGGATTCACACACAGCATGTATGTACCATCTTACAGACACTACAAGACCACCGGTTGTACTGTAAGATCAGCAAATGCGAGTTCAGTGTAACAACAGTCGAATTCCTCAGAGTTATGCTGACACCATGGGGACAAGAAATGTCCAAACGAAAAATAACCGCAGTGAAAGAGTGTCCTAAACCACAGAACGTCCGGGATATACAGTGCTTCCTTGGATTCGCCAATTTCTGCCGCAAGTTCATCGATCAATTCTCGAACCTGGCAGCAACCCTCATGCATTTATTGCGGAAGAAGAACATCTTTCAATGGACAGAGGAGGCTCAAAAGGAGTTTGATGCCTTAAAAAATGCCTTTGTGTCAGCCCTAGTGTTAGTACATGCAGATCCTGATCGACCGTACATAGTTGAGGCAGATGCTTCTGACTGCTGTAGGCGTGGTACTGTCTCAACGCCATATAACAACGGGCAAGTTACACCTAGTGGCTTATATGTAAAGAAAGCTCAATCCTGCTGAATGAAACTATACCATAACCGAAAAGGAGCTGGTAGCCATTAATGAGGCGTTTGTGGATTGGAGACATTTCCTGATGGGTGCCAAGCACGTTGCTACCGTGTTCACTGACCATCGCAACCTCCAATTCATGACGGCAGCAAGACATCTATTGCCCCATCAATTGCGATGCATGTTCTTCTTTGCGGAATACAATTTTCTGGTGACTTATCGTCCAGGAACAGAGAACGAGAAAGCGGACGCTTTAACATGCCAAACAACTCTCGTATCTCCTGAGGGAAGCCCTGAACATGGTATTATCAATCCTCAGAATCTGATATGTGCAACATGTACAGTATCCTTCCTTAGAAGTATTGCACATAACATTCTATCTGAGAAGTGGAAGGAACGGTTGGGGAAGAACAAGGACTGGAAGGTTGCAAAGGGCTTACTGGTACGAGGGAACAAGCTTTTGCCACCTATCTGTTCACTGTGAAAACAGGCATTCAAATGGTGCCACACCGTACCCAGTGCGGGGCACAATGGCACAGAAAAGACCCTGCAAAGAGTGCTGCGTCAATTTTGGTGGCCTACCATCAAAAAGGATATCACCACTACGGTAAACGCATGTGTGACTTGCAGCCAAACGAAAACCTTGCATGCTCGACAGGCCGGATTACTACAACCGCTTCCTACCCCAGAGCAACCCTGGGAATACGTATCAGTAGACTTTGTGGTAGGGATACCGCCTGACAATGGGCATACTGTTCTTCAGGTAGTCGTGGACTACCTAATGAAGATGGCCAATTTCATTGGCTGCAAGCAGGTTCCTACTGCAGGTCTGTTAGCCCATTTATTGTTGGTACACATAGTACGGTTACATGGGTTACCTAGGTTCATAGTGTCCAACCGTGGCCCACAGTTCACAGCTAATTTCTGGAGGGTATGGTGTTCAGCCTTACGTATTTCTTCGAACATATCCACTAGCTTCCACCCTCAAACAGATGGCCACACAGAAAGGGTAAACCAAACCCTAAAGCAGTATCTTAGGTGTTATGTTGACATATATTCGGAGGCCTGGGTAGACTGTTTATGGTTTTCAGAAATAGCTTATAGTAGTGTTACCCATAGTTCCACGAAGCACACTCCTGCACGTATGGGTTTCATCCAAGCTTTACCCCCTTTCTGAACTCTTTACATCTTAGACAGATTCCCGAGGTACACAAAAGGATAGCACATATCCAGAACACTTTGAAAGAGGCGCAGAAAGGCTTGAGAGAAGCTAAATTCCAGTACAAGACATACGCCGATAAACACAGACACCCAGGGCCGGTGTATAAGAGAGGCGATTATCTATGGTTATCTACAAAAAACATCAAGTTTAAGAGATATAGCATCTTTAATCCCAAGTACATAGGCCGCTATAGCTTTGTTAAAATTATAAATCCTGTGGTGATATAGCTAGCCTTGCCCTCCAATCTGAGAATCCATCCTGCTTTCCATATCTGTCTGCTTAAACCATCCCATTTAGTGATTCAGAAGGGTCCGATGCCAGTTCAGGTGAACGAGGTGGAGCATGAGGTGAGGGGTATCATGGACTCTAAAATCTATCGAACAAGACTGTGGTATTTGGTTGCCTGGAAGGGGTATGGGAACGAGGAGAACTCCTGGGAACCAGCCGCAGGGGTTGATGCCCCTCGTTCCACATCCCAGTTTCATAAACGCTTCCCCGGGAAGCCATGCCTCTGCCAGTGTTCTTCGGGAGAGGGATGTACTGTCGCGCCACAGCACAGCGGCATCCGAAGAACACTGTAGAGTCTTACAGTACAACATATGCCGGCTGGAACCCGAAGGAACTACAACTCCTGTGATTCCATTGGTGATTGACCTTGATGAAGTACCTACATTCACGGAAGCTGGGGATATAATTGCTTCCAGGGCACCGGTCGCGTGCCGTTTATTCCATGACTGGGAGCTGACTTTGTGGCATGAGAGGTCCGGTAAGGGTGCTTCTTGCACTACCCATTCCATGTCCTTTCCGCTATTACGTTTGGTCTCATTCTGCTATTAGTAGACTATAGCGGTAATTGTTCCAGGCTGCTGTTTTACCCCATTGGTTGAGCCATGGAACGGGCTCTTGCGGGCGTAAAGGAGCAGCGTCCTTGCATGTAATTTGTCCTACAAGTTTGCCACATGTGAATTTAACATTGTGCAACAACGCTGACTACTCCTAAGAGTAACGGCAACAAGTGTTGGTTACACGGCTGCCATTACTGTCTGTGCATCCAGACTCACTGTTCTCTGGAGTTGGAGAGTTGGGTGGCCAACTCATGCCAAAAGAGCATTGAAAACAGGCAAAACGCTGGCGCAATATTTTCCTTTGATTATAGCTGAGTTAAGCATTGATTCACAAGGAGCAAGTGGGTTATCTTATTTCATTCGTGACACGTTGTGCACTGAGCAATTCTGTGTGGAGACTGCTGCCATTGGGTGCTTACTACTTCTGTGTGCTAAGAATACATCGGCCACACCTCACAATACATGTATGCGCATCTTGGAGTTTATTCGATTCACGTAAGGCCTCTAAGAGGGATTGGAGCCTGCACTTTGAATTCATTTGAATGAAACTTCCTTTGGGTTAACTAACGGTTATGCACCCATTTAAACTTGCTGTTGTCTGGGTTGGTTTGTTTATTTGTGTATCCCACAGCAGGGGTTGTTTGAGCATATCCAGAAGAACAGCTCTGCACCCTTGTTGTTGCCACTATTTGATTCAATTGGTATGTAGCACCTATGAAAATGTCTACCTCTAAACGGAGTATCATTAATGGGAACAGTTGTTAACTATATTGTTCTGTTCATAGATCATAGTGGATTCATGCCTCAAGGATTGTCCATCTAAGCATTCAAATTATTTCGCTTTACAGGTATTATGACCAGGAGGAGTGTTAAAGAGGTGTTCTTGTGCCTATTGTTTGATATACTGTGTTCTCAAAGTTATTGCTCTCGTTGCAGGTCTCCCTCCCCGCTGTTCCCATCCTTCCCTTCCCCCAATCAATCACTCCATTAAGTCTGTTATATGAATCAGACCTTGGGGCAATCAGGAGGTGGACCATATATAGCAACATACGATCCCGAGGATTCAAGGCCTTGACACAGTGTGAGATACAGATATTGCTGCTGCAGGTAACCAATGGGTGTGTTATTCCTTGTGTGTGGCGTCTTCAGTGGGGCAACCATTTTGTAAAAAAACTATAGCGGGGTGAAACCCCGAAACCGGTCCTAGGATGCTTGTTTCCGGTCCAGGTAGGACCTGGCTTGGCGGTTCGGGCTGGACTGTTCCCATGAGGCACAGGGTCAGGACTGATTTGCATATGGCCAGGTCTAAACTGGGGTGGCATGGTGAGCAAAAGAATGATGGATTTAACCCAGATCTCTTGACTGGGGGTGAATGTTTTGATTTGTTCTGCATTCCGTCCATCAATTGTGTGTCTTTTATTATATATGGGCAGCAGTCCTGGTTTTCTGCACATCGCTTCAATCCACTTGGACAACATTATCATTGCGAACCTTCATGTGTAAATTATATTTGAATTATGGAAGCAACAGCACCCACTCAGGTAGGATAATTGGAACTACGAGAACCAGCAGGCTATTGTGCCACACCCATCCGGGCAGAACTTGGACTATTTAAATAAAATGTTCCAGAAAATCCATTGCCTCTGTTTTTGATAGCCAGTGATCAAGGACATAATATTGTCAGAAACGCGTTTGGCATTTTAATGAGAACCGGTGTGAGATACGGATACTGCTGCTGCCGGTAACCAATGTGTGTGCTATTCCTCATGTGTGGCGTCGTCATTGGGGCAACATTTTTCTGAAAATAATTTAGCGGCCAGTCCAGCCGCGAAGACACCCCGCTGCCGGATAAGCGGCTTCTGCAGCGTGTGAATCTTGAGCGCTGTGAGAAACGAGGAGACCGGTGTTGCCGGTATATATGGGCAGCAGTCCTGGTTTTCTGTACATCGCTTCAACCCACTTGGGCAACATTATCATTGTGAACCCTCATGTGTAAATTATATTTGAATTATGGAAGCAACGGTACCCACTCAGGTAGGATAATTGGAACTACGTGAACCAGCAGGCTATTGTGCCATCCCCATCGGGGCAGAACTTGAACTATTTAAATAAAATGTTCCAGAAAATCCATTGCCTCTATTTTTGATAACCAGTGATCTAGGACATAAGATTGTCCGAAACAGGTTTGGCATTTTAATGAGAACCGGTGTGAGATACGGATACTGCTGCTGCCGGTAACCAACGTGTGTGTCATTCCTCATGTGTGGCGTCTTCAGTGGGGTAATCTTTTTGGGGAAGAAAATAATATATATATATATATATATATATATATATATATATATATATATATATATATATATATATATATATATATATATATTGCACAGTGTGCGCACCCTGCGTGCGTATAGATATTGATATGCTTTTAAATGCTATTTTCTCAGGAAATACTGAACAGATTTACACAAGACCTGCGAAAGGCACTTCCTTGACCTTATGGCTACCTCTCTGCCAAATTTCACGTAATTCTGTTCAGCCGTTCGGGCTGTAGCTGGGACTAAAGGTCCTATGGAAAAATGCATGGGGAAAACGCATTTTGGGATCCCCCCTTTTTCTCGGCCCCCGCTTGACGAATAACCCCGAGACTTTCAGGGTAGGAGCTGAGCGGAGCGCCCCATTAGTTTTGAAAATTTCGCGAGGATTCGTCAACCGGCGCCAAAGTTATTCAAAATACAATTTTCAGATTTCCTATGGAAACTCGGTCCTAACTATAACTATCTACTGGCGACCGCCAGTAGATAATATATATATGTATACATATATATATATCCACAACAACAGGAAACCCATTCGAAGTGAAGCCACACGGAGGTAAATTGACGCTCATTTTAATAGGTAGACAGCCTGCCAGCAGGAAACATCCAAGGACAACAGGATTCAATACATGTACGCCAGACGCGTTTCAGGGGTAAACCCTTCTTCAGTGGCGTTTGTTGCACAGCGACTGGAAGTGCAGCTGAGAGCACCGTTTTGATTACAGCACCTGCCTCAGTGGGCGTGACCTTCCTCGTGGCCTTCTGGGTGATGTAGTGCTCTTGATTTTACCCTAGTGGGTGCAATGTCACAGTCTCGTAGTTACAACTAAAAAAATGAAATGCAAATGTCCGAGGTGGGACCTGCCCCACCTTGTGGCTGACAACCAGAGCCTTCGAACTGGCTCCCTCCCTGTAAGGGCTCCAGTTCCCTTCGTTCCAAGTATGGCAGCGCCAGCGTGGTTCCGCCAAAGACCCGCTAACAGCGGTGGGCTCCTCTTCGCGACCGGGTAAGGGCCGCCTTTAAATCCACAACAACAGGAAACCCATTCGAAGTGAAGCCACACGGAGGTAAATTGACGCTCATTTTAATAGGTAGACAGCCTGCCAGCAGGAAACATCCAAGGACAACAGGATTCAATACATGTACGCCAGACGCGTTTCAGGGGTAAACCTTTCTTCAGTGGCGTTTGTTGCACAGCGACTGGAAGTGCAGCTGAGAGCACCGTTTTGATTACAGCACCTGCCTCAGTGGGCGTGACCTTCCTCGTGGCCTTCTGGGTGATGTAGTGCTCTTGGTTTTACCCTAGTGGGTGCAATGTCACAGTCTCGTAGTTACAACTAAAAAAATGAAATGCAAATGTCCGAGGTGGGACCTGCCCCGCCTTGTGGCTGACAACCAGAGCCTTCGAACTGGCTCCCTCCCTGTAAGGGCTCCAGTTCCCTTCGTTCCAAGTATGGCAGCGCCAGCGTGGTGCCGCCAAAGACCCGCTAACACCGCTGTTAGCGGGTCTTTGGCGGCACCACGCTGGCGCTGCCATACTTGGAACGAAGGGAACTGGAGCCCTTACAGGGAGGGAGCCAGTTCGAAGGCTCTGGTTGTCAGCCACAAGGCGGGGCAGGTCCCACCTCGGACATTTGCATTTCATTTTTTTAGTTGTAACTACGAGACTGTGACATTGCACCCACTAGGGTAAAACCAAGAGCACTACATCACCCAGAAGGCCACGAGGAAGGTCACGCCCACTGAGGCAGGTGCTGTAATCAAAACGGTGCTCTCAGCTGCACTTCCAGTCGCTGTGCAACAAACGCCACTGAAGAAAGGTTTACCCCTGAAACGCGTCTGGCGTACATGTATTGAATCCTGTTGTCCTTGGATGTTTCCTGCTGGCAGGCTGTCTACCTATTAAAATGAGCGTCAATTTACCTCCGTGTGGCTTCACTTCGAATGGGTTTCCTGTTGTTGTGGACATATATATATATATATATATATATATATATATATATATATATATATATATATCTCAACGCACCAGTCTCCGTCTTTTCTCCCATTCACTCAAGGCCGGGTGCTCTATAATGTGGTGACGGACACCATGCAACAATTCATGCTCAGGGTAAAAATACCAGCAATCAAGGGAACATTTTCATCCCAGATTTTATTGGGATTTTTTCGAACACGGCAAGATGCGTTTCGGCTGCCGCCTTTTTCAATAGTGGCCGGTGCCGACATGAAGCACACATTAAATAATGAAATATAAACATCGACAAAAGACACTGGACCTGCTCCAGTCTCATGGTGTCGACCATTTGAAAAACATGCATTTGTTGTGCTTAAAACAACATTAAACCCAGCTTTATAACAAAATGATATCGCCCTGAATGGGCATTTCTTATGTTATATTCAGCCTCGTTCAATGCCAATATGGTTTTTAATCCAGCCCTGAATGGGCCATTCTTTCTGGGAGAGCGATCAATTACCCTGGCTGAGCACAACAACATGCTGACCAACTTTGTGAACTTTTGTCTATGCAATAAAAATGTTCTATTCCTGGATCGATTGTTTAGACAGATACGCGGGACTGCAATGGGCACCTGCTTCGCCCCCCAGCTACACAATTCTATTCATGGGCTGGTGGTGAGATGCAGGTGGCCTGGGAAGAGACCAATGAGAATTGTACCCGTAGGGTCGTAAGCTGGAATACATACATAGACAATTTATTTATCATCTAGGGGGGCACAGAACAGTCAGCAAAGGAGTATCTAGATGTGCTCAACAAGAATGACCTCAACCTCTGGTTTACAAGGGAAGTAAGCAAGACTTCTGTGAACTTTCTGGATCTTATGGTCTTCCCTGTGGAGGGTAGACTGTGCACTATATTGCACAGAAAGCCCACCGCGGGCAACTCTGTGCTGCATGCAAGCTGCTGCCATACAGGAAAAACCATAACAAGCATTCCGTATGGTGAGCTGCTTAAAATAAAAAGGAATTGTACACGTGATTGTGACTATCAGGCGCAGCTAAGGAGAGTATATAGAGATTTGAGGTCAGAGGGTACCGTAAAGAGACCCTAGAGGAAGCTAAGGCCAGAGTGGACAAGAAATCCAGACTGGAACTGATTAATGATAGTGCCCTAGGTGCTAAAAGGAAGGAGAAAAAAGAAACCTTAAAACACTTCAGGATGATTACGGAGTATTCTAGTGATGCTTCGGACATTAGAAAGGCATTTTCAAAAAATTGGCACATCTTAAAATCTGACCCAATAATAGGGAAAGAGTTGCCAAAAGCACTCCTAATGACATTTAGAAGGGCAAGGACACTGCGGAACAGCCTAGTTCAGAATCATTGCATTCAGGAGAATAAACTATCTGCCTTTGGTAGGTTAGCTGGGTTCTTTCCATGCTTAAAATGTAGGGCATGCAAAAACAGCAAAAATGTTTTAGACTACGCTGTGCCCGGTTTGGTAGAACCTAGAAAAATAAAAAAACTGATGAATTGTAACACAAGCTACACGGTCTACTGTTTGGTGTGCCCGTGTGGTCTGTGTTACATTGGAAGCACAATACACCCAACGAAAGTGCGTATTTTAGAACATCTTAGAGCCATCAAAAATAAAGATGTGACCTATCCGGTGGCTAGGCACTTTGAGGCATTCCACCAGAGTAACAGGGACCTGTTGAGCTTTTTCTGTATGGACAATGTACCCACCAACGTGAGAGGTGGGGATAGACAGTTACAACTTTGCAGATTGGAGTCGAGATATATTATCGACAACCAAACAAAGATGCCAGGAGGTTAGAATAATGGGGAAGAGATGGCTGTTCACTTATAAATGTTAAGATAGAAGGAATGAAACATCTGTTTTGAGGGAATTTGAATCTGAACAAGATATCATCACACCATATAAACATACTGCTTATTTGTTTAAAATTTGGTTTGAATTTCTATGATTTTGAAGACCCATTCAGGGTGATATCAGAAGTTTGGGGAAAAAATGGCCCATTCAGGGCTGGATTAAAACCATATTGGCATTGAACGAGGCTGAATATAACATAAGAAATGCCCATTCAAGGCGATATCATTTTGTTATAAAGCTGGGTTTCATGTTGTTTTAAGCAAAGCAAATGCATGTTTACAAATGGCCGACACCGTGAGACTGGAGGAAGTCCGGTGTCCTTTGTCGATGTTTATATTTCATTATTTAATGTGTGCTTCATATCGGCGCCGGCCACTATTGAAAAAGGCGGCAGGCGAAACGCGTCTTGTCATGTTTGAAAAAATCCCAATAAACATATATATTCACTAATAAAACACAGGTTTCAGGGACGTTATAGTTAGGCTGACATTTCACTCGTACAAACCAGAGAAGTTCAGCAGTTATAGATAGCTGAGCTATCTATAAGTTGCGCCACTGTAAAGCACTGCCGATGACGTCACATATTACATCACTCATGACATGGTCAGTGACATTACTGATGACATCTCAAATGACATCACTGGTGAAACCATCTAATGACTGAGTGTTTCTAAAAAGTGTAAGAATGTGATATATAAATATTTGTTCCAGTAGAAGACTGCTTAGCTAACATGCGTAGGCCATCCCTTTAATCCTGCTATGCACTTGGGTGTGCTAAATTACCTCTGTAGTGGTGCTGTGTACTTTATTTGGAGGGGAAGGATCAACATGGGTGAATTTGTGATGAATGGATGATTTTGTGGGTGTGTGACTGACTGTATAAGTGAGTGCTTAATTGTGTCTTAGTGAATATATGGGTGAATGACTAATCTGTGTGAATGTCTATATCAGTCTGTCAGTTGGTGTGTAAGTGGCTGAATGGGTTCATGATAGGGGTGGGCTGAATTTGCGCAGTTGCCTTTCTCAAAATTCCACGAAATGGCAAAAAATCTCCGCGAACATGCGGAATTTCGCGTGCTCGCGGAGATTTCGGGGGCAGGCTTCTTTGCTTTATTTATATCTGTAAGTGCTTTCTGCTGAGGTTTAATTTTTGTGACAGGAGCATCGTGCCAAAATGAATCCTGCCTTGCATATTTATCCAAGCAGATGCCACCGTTTTGTGCAATACCTCTACTCAACTGGAGTACTTTCTACTGGCTAATCAGTAAGTGCTACCTCGTTGGGTAAATGTAGTGCCTTTCCTTCCCTACACTACAGCTGCGTAAAGGGCCAGAAGAATTGTCTCCATTCACCTTCTGTGTCTGTAACTTTGCCACGGCGCCGGGTCCCTTGAGTGAGCTGTCCAACATATTGGTGAAAGGGCGGGAAGCCATTGCATACTGCTAGTGTATGTGGGGAGGGGCCAAACGGGTGGGGCTTCTGGTCCAGTTCACATGCCTCTTGTTTATAAAGGGTCAGAGCAGGATCTCAGCGGCAGACAAGGAAAAGGAACCTCCTAGTCACAGTTACTACACGAGGATTTCACTCGAGAAAATCAAAGATGCAAAGACCTCTATCAAGGATTACAGCTAACTTTTCAGTATGGAATGGAGAGAAGGCACATCTGCTTAGCCTCGCTCACAAATTCTACACGAGGACTGCGCTCGAGAAACTCAAGGATGCGTAGACCTCCAGCAAGGATTACAGTTATCTTTTCAGGGTGGAAATGGAGAGAAGGAACATCTGCTTAGCCACGCTCACGAATTCTACACGAGGATTGCGCTCGAGAAACTCAAGGATGTGAAGACATCCAGCAAGGATTACAGCTATCTTTTAAGGGTGGAAATGGAGAGAAGGCACATCTGCTTAGCCAAAACCTTGCTCACGAATTTTTGGGCTGATTAATGCGTTACAGAATTTGAGTTTCAACTCGGGCACCTGCTTTATTTATATCTGTAAGTGCTTCCTGCTGAGGTTTAATTTTTGTGACAGGAGCATTGTGCCAGAATGAGCCCTGCCCTGCATATTTATCCAGGAAGATGCCACCGTATTGTGCAATACCTCTACCCTCATGTCATGCCCCCGAATTCCGTTCCACCGCGGACCGTGGAAGTTTCGACATTTTCGCGTTCTGCGCGGAATGCCAAAATGCCAAAATTTCACAAGTTCCGCGAGCGGAACGGAATTTGCCGCCCACCCTTAGTTCATGAGTAGCTACATGAGTGTCTATATGAGTTAATGGTTGGTTGTCTCAGTACCTGTATGGGTGCATGAGTATCTGAGTGGATGGTTGGGGCGGTGTGGCTCCCTGCATGGACGTGTGAGTGGGTGATTCACTGGGTGTATGGGTTCATGAGTGCATCTGTGAGGGGTTCTATGGGTGAGTGAGTGTGTGTATGGCAGTGTTGGTGAGTGAATGGGTGTCTCATTGGTATATGTGTGAGTAACTACATATGTCAAAGGCAGTATATGTGAGTGTTGGAGCATATAAGTGACTATATGTGAGAGTGAGTGATTGTGGAGAGTAGCTGTATGGATGAGATTGTGCTTGTGTCAGTGATTATAGAAGAGAGTAAGTATGTGTTAGTATCTGTATGAATAAGTGAGGTGGTGTGTGTATAATTGTTTAGGTGAGCAAATGGCCGTGTGATTGATTCTTTGGGTGACTGACTAGGTGTGTGAGCAACTCTATGGGTGAGTGGCGGTTTGTTGAGTATCTGTATGGGTGTAAAAGTGGATATATCAGTGTCTGTTTGATGAGTGACTACATGTATGAGTAACTGTATGGGTGAGTGAGTGGATGTGTGTGTAGTCATATGAACCAGTGAGTGGGTATGTACTACCTAGTATTGGTGTGTCTATGGTTTCGAGAATGGTAGTCTATATTTTAGAGTGGGGGTATGAAAGGTTATAGTAGGATGTGAGGGGGTGCATTAGATATTAAGTAAATTATGTCATCAGTGATTTCATTTGAGATGTCATCAGTGATGCCATGAGTGATGTTACTGACCATGCCATGAGTGATGTTATCTGTGACATAATCAGAAGTGCATTGCAAGGCGCGAGTTACAGTTAGCTCAGCTAACTATACCAGCAGAATTTTTCTGGTTATGTACGAGTGAAATGTCAGCCTAACTATAACATCCCTGAAACCTGTGTTTTTTTCAGTGAATGTCTAAGGTGTATTAAATGCTAATTCCTAACTATAACACCCCTGAAACCTGTGTTTTTTTGGGTGAATTTCTAAGGTTTTTTAAATGCTAAACCCTAAAACGTCCCTGAATTCTGTGGTTTTTCAGGTGAATTTCTAAGGTTTTTTAAATGCTAATTTCTAACTATGACTATGTAGGTGGGACATGTACAGAAAGAGGAGGAAAGGCACAGAAAGAAGCAAAAGAAGTGCAGAAAGAGACAAGAGAGGTACAGAAAGAGGAAGAAAGGTGGAGAAAGAAGCAAGATAAGTGCAGAAAGAAGCAACAGAGGTGCAGAAAGTGGCCTACTTTTACTGTACCTTTCCACAGACTCATACAAAGCAGCATAATCATTAATCCTTCTCCCAAGATGTCTCAAACCTCACTTTTCTCTTGAAGGTTCACTATTCATCGACTGCTCAGAATGTTAGGCCTGCCAAATGTAAAACAGCAATCCTACCCATATCACTGTTGTAAGTCTGACCAAGTTTGTGAAGGTATGCATGTGTGTGTCTCTGCTTTTACCTAGTGACATGTTACATCAAAAAAACATACAAATACTTGAATACCTGTGTTTCAAACAGCATGCTCTGTAAGTTTGTGTACAAAAAGGTGTATGTATTTCTTTCTGCTCACAATACAGGGCACATGGGTATTCAATAGTATATCTGAGGGGCTCTATAACACCTATATACATAGGACATGTCTGCCTGTGCAACTGAATGACAGAGCAGAACTGAGAAGATTTGACCACCTATAGGAGAAGCTACACACTTTTTAAGCTACCATCTTCGGATGCATAACACATGTGAGAATATATGTACAAGTAGACCTATGCCTCAGTCACAAGAGAAAGAGGCGACAGAAGTACAGAAAGAAGCAAGAGAAGTGCAGAAAAAAACAAGACAGGTGCAGAAAGAGTAAGAAATGTGAAGAAAGAGGCAAGAGCGTATAGAAAAAGGTAATAGAATTGCAGAAAGAGGCAAGAGAGGAGTGGAACGAGACAAGAAAGGTGCAAAAAGAGGGAAAATGGGAGTAGAAAGAGGCAGGAGGTGTGCAGAAAGTAGCAAGAGAAATGCAGAAAGAAGCAATAGAAGTGAAGAAAGAAGCAAAAGCGGTACAGAAAGAGGCAAGAGGGATTCAGAAAGAAGCAAGAGAGGTACAGAAAAAAGCAAGTGAAGTACAGAAAAAGCAACAAATGTGCAGAAAGATGCAAGAGAAGTACGGAAAGAGGCAAGAGAGGTACAGAGAGAGGGAAGAGAAGTGAAGAAAGAAGCAACAGGGGTACAGAAAGAGACTAGAGGGATGCAGAAGGAGACAAGGGAGTTGCAGAAACAGGTAAAAGAGGTGCAGAGAGAGGGAACAAGTGCAGAAAGAGGAAAGAAGGGTGCAGAAAGAGGCACGAGGGGTACAGAAAGAGCCAAGAGAAGTACAGAAAGAAGCAAAAGAGGTACAGAAAGAGGCAAGAGAACTACTGGAAAAGGCAAGAGAGGTACAGAAAGAGGCAAGAGAGATGCACAAAGAGGGAAGAAGGGTACATAAAGAGGCAAGATGGGTGAAGAAAGAAGCAAGAGAGGTACAGAAATAAGTAAGAGAAGTGCAGAAAGAAGCAACAGAGGTGCAGAACGAGGCAAGAGGAGTAGTGCAGAAAGAGGCTGGAGAGGTGCAGAAACAGGCAGGAGAGGTACAGAAAGTGGGAAGAGGGGTGCAGAGAGAGGCAAGAGGGGTGCAGAAATGTGAAAAAGAGGTGCAGAAAGAAGTAAGAGGGGTGGAGAAAGAACCAAGAGAAGTGCAGAAAGAAGAAAAAGAGGTGTGGAAAGAGGCAAGAGAGGTGTAGAAAGATGCAAGTGAGGTGCAGAAAGAGGCAAGAGAGGGGCAGAAAGAGGCAAGAGAGGTGCAGAAAGAGGTAAGAGGTTTGAGCACCATTTGTACCAATTTAACACACACATTTAGCAACAGGTAACAGGTGACTATTCCAGGTTTGCAAAGGGCCTTCCACCACACTGTAACACTTCTCGCTGAATTTTTGGTAACGTTTGAGCTTGAAACTAATTTTTTTTTGTTCAAATCCACAGATTACGCATCAGATGATGGATTATATGGCAAATGCGTAAAATGAATAATTATGCAAAAATAGGTGCAGCCGAACAGTTGCATAATTCCAGGGGCCCTGCTCATACCTCTGACTAGGTCCAGAAGTGCTCCTCAGTGGTTCCTTCTTTTTTTTTCTCATTGAGTTTATGGTTTAGCTTGCATGGAAAAGAGAAAGACTAAACCAGAGGGTACCACTCCACAATACAGACTACCATACCACACAATTACTCTCTATAACACATAATTCAAATCTACATAATTCCTATACACTAAATACTGCATACTTTTTATCCACATAATTTCACTACACAACATACCACATAATTCCACTACACAAAACCTACATCCACTCCAAAAACATTAGTAAAAAAACGTTTACATTTACAATGCCAATAGCTCGAACTCTCGCAAATGCGAGCCCTATTACATTGCAAATGCTTCTTTAACCCCTTGGGTGCTCATGACGAGCTGGACTCGTCATGGCACACAGTGGGCGTGTGCTCATGATGAGTCCAGCTCGTCATGACACCCAGCACCGGAAATCCCTCTGGTGCGGGTACCAGAGGGATTCCCTTTTTTCCCCTAAAGCCTCGGGAGCTGGGGAAGAGCTTCCCCAGCTCCCGAGGCCCCTCCCCTGGTTTCCCTGAAATGACAATCAGCGCGCACGTCGTGCTGATGTCATTTCAGTGAAACCATAACTGAAATGAGCCAAGAGGCTCATTTCAGTTTCAGTTTCTACGTGCTCAGGGGGCTATATCAGCCCCCTGAGCACGTAGAAACTCAGGAGAGGTATTGTTGGAAAGGGGAGAATCTCCTCTTTCCAATGGTATCCCTCCCTGGTGCATCCCTGCTTGGGGATTGCCCCAGAAAGGCAAAAAGCCCACGAAACGCCAGGGATTCTTTTTTGCACCATTTGTTTTAGGGTGGGGGCTGCCTGAAATGGGCATGCCAATGCCCCCACCCCCTGCCACCATTACAGCCTTTCTGCCCCCCTTGGGATATTTTGGGGCAAATCTGAATTAGGGTGGGGCGGCCCAAAATGGGCATGCCCATGCCCCCACCCGCTCCCCCGCAAAAATTACAGCTATCCTGCCCCCTGGGAAGCAGATGGGGCAGTAGCCCCCAATCTGTCCCCCCGGGGGGGGCAAAAAGCCCACTAGACGCCAGGGATTTTTTGGGGAAAATTGTATTATGGCGGGGGCATTGGCATGCCCGTTTTGGGCAGCTCCCACCCTAATTAAAATTTGACCAAAAAACTCCCAGGCATCTAGTGGACTTTCAGCCCCCCCTGGGGGGCAAAAAGCCCACTAGTCACCAGGGATTTTTTGAGGCAAATTTGGATTAGGGTGGGGGCTGCCCAAAATACGCATGCCCATGCCCCCTCTACCGCAAAAATTGCAGCCTTCCTGCCCCCCCTGGGGAGCAGATGGGGCAGTAGCCCCAATCTGCCCCCCGAGGGGGGCAAAAAGCCCACTAGACGCCAGGGATTTTTTTGGGAAAATGTTTATTAGGGTGGGGGCATTGGCATGCCCATTTTTGCCAACCCCCACCCTAATTAAAATTTGCTCAAAAAAATCCCTGGCATCTAGTAGGCTTTCTGCCCCCCCCCCCCCCCCCGGGTTGGCAGATGGGGACATTAGCCCCAATCTGCATCCCCGGAAGGGGAAAAAATCCCACTAGTCACCAGGGATTTTTGGGGGGTAAATTTGAATTAGGGTGGGGGCTGCCCAAAACAGGCATGGAAACGTTGGGGGATCCACACAAGCCATATCTCCCTGGAATCTCCCGGGTGTCTAGTTTTCAGAAATGTGTGGGTTTGGTAGGTTTCCCTAGGTGGCCGCTGAGCACCGGGCCAAAAACCCAGGGCACCCCTCTTGCAAAACCAGGTTGTTTTGAGATAGGCAATTTTGATGTCGCCTCATTACGTTTTGGGCCCTTGCCTGTCGCGGGTACTTGGGCCTCCTACACGAGTGAGGCACCATTTTTATCGGGAGACCCAGGGGAATGCTGGGTGGTAGGAAATTTGTGTCAGCCTGGTGATGCCACAACTTTCCCACATAAAAATGTGTGAAAAAAGTGCATTATTCAGCTAAAATTGAGGTTTGCAGGGGAATTTTTCAGCTAAAATTGAGGTTTGCAGGGGATTCTGGGTAAGGAAACGTTCTGGAATCCACACAAGCCATACCTCCCTGGAATCCCCTGAGTGTCTAGTTTTCAGAAATGTGTGGGTTTGGTAGGTTTCCCTAGGTGCCGGCAGTGCTAGGGTTAAAATACAACAGCTAGGCACTTTGCCAAAAAAGGGCACTAGGCCAACCCACACAAGTGAGGTACCATTTTTCTCGGAAGACTTTGGGGAACGCGGGGTGGATGGAAATTTGTGGATCCACACGGATTCCAGAACTTTCCACCACAGAAATGTGGGCAAAATGTGGTTTGTTTGATAATTTCTTAGGTTTGCAAGGGATTCTGGGTAACAGAACCTGGTGGGAGGCAGTCAAGTCACCCCATCCTGGATTCCCCTGGGTGTCTAGTTTAAAAAAATGTATAGGTTTGCTAGGTTTCCCTGGGTGCTGGCAGAGCTAGGGTTCAAAAACTACAGCTAGGCACTTTGCAAAAAAAGGGTACTTTTTCATTGTGAAAATGTGGTGTGTTCACTTTGGGTTTTGAGGCATTTCCTGTCGTGGGCACTATGCCTATCCACACAAGTGAGGTACCATTTTTATCGGGAGACTTAGGGAAATTCAGATTTGTAAAGCAACTGTTATAACCTATTGAATTTCGATGCATTTCTGCCTTCCAAATGTAAGACATTGTGTAAAAAAGAAGTCATTTTGAAAAATGACCCATAGTTCTCAAGCTAGTATGAGTATTCCCAATTTCGAAAATGTGCAAATATCTACTGTTTCTAAACTCTATAGTTTGTTCCCATTTCAGAAATACATAGGTGTCTTTCATAACGATTTTTCCATGTATACATTTTCCCACAATAATTGCTATATACCCAGTACATAATAAAAAGCCATTGCAAATTGCTGCTCAGTTTTTGACTCTGGGTTCGTCGGGTTCTTGGTGAACCTACAAGTCCTATATATACCCACAACCAGAAAGGCCCAGTGGATGTAACGGTATATTGATTTCAAAGAGCTATCAGAATTAGAAGAAGTTACAGGTAAAAACGTTGACATAAAAGGCTGTTTTTTTCAACTAATTTTCAATATTTCCTATATTTAACTGTTAGTTTCTATAAAGAACCCTTGAAGGATCTACACAAATGACCCCTTGCTGAATTCAGAATTTTGTCTACTTTTCTAAAATGTATAGATTTCCAGGATCCATTATTGCTTCCATACCCATTTCTACAATTAACTGGAAGGAGGTTGAAAGCACAAAAAATAGCAGAAATAGGCTATGTCCCTGAAAAATGCCAAAACTGTGTAAAAAATGTTGGTTTTCTGACAAAAGTCTGTCATTCCCTAAAAGCTGGGGAAATGGTGATTTCAGAACCACAAACTCTTTTTTGATACCATTTGCAGGGAAAAACCCGGACACTTTCATTTGCAGCCCTTTTTTCCCATTTTTTCCCAAAAAAACAACATTTAGCTGTATTTTGGCTAATTGAATGCAAATTTGGCGTGGATACCATATGTGGTCAAAAAGTTACAGGGACCTAAGCGTGCACTACCCCAAATAGCCAAAAAAAGGCTTAGCACGGGGGGGAGAAAGCCTAGCAGCGAAGGGGTTAGCTAGTAGTCTTGGTTGCAGAGGGGTGGAGAAAGGGGGCTGGGCCTCCAACCAGCACTCAGAAATTCCGCTGTGTAGGACTTTAAGGAGGTCTTCTTGACCCCCCAAAGTCCTTCAGGAGGAAAGTAGACTTCATCTCCTACCAGCAGTGTGCCAGAGGTGGAGAAAGGGGGGGGGTGGCCTACGTAGACCTCAAAGCAATTGCGCTGTGTGGGACTCACTGGAGGTAACAGGAGGGGTAGTTGGCCCCCAAGGACAACCTTGGGGCCATCTACACCTCCTATTACCTCCAGTATATCCCCCACACACCAGGATTGCTAAATTCTCCTAGCAGGTCACGCCCCCCCCTTGCCCACCAATCTGCAAACGCAATCCCTGATGTGCTCTTGGATGGGGATTGAAGTCTCCTTCGCTGCTGGGGGTCTTTAGGGGCCAACTAGCCTACCTGGTACCTCCAGTAAGCCCCACAAAATGGGATTGCTGAGAGGTGGACGCAGGCTACACCCCCTTTCGACACCACTCTGCAAACGCACCTCATGGTGCACTTTTGGTTGGGGGATCTAGTCCCCTTGCCTCCTGAGGGTGTCTGGGGGCCAACTAGCCCTCCTGTTACCTCTAGTAGGTCCCACACAGTTGGATTCCTGAGAATGGTCAGAGACCAGGCCCCCTTTTTACACCATTCTGCAACCAGGCCTCCTGGCACACTGCTGCTTTGGAGATGAAGTCTACTTTAGCCCTGAAGTCCTCACGACACAAAGGGGACCTTATCGCCCCACCAGCAGTGTGCCAAGAGGCGTGTTTGCAGAGTGTTGTGAAAAGGGGCATGGCCTCGCACCACCTTTAGCAATCCCTCTGTGCGGGGCTTACTGGAGGTACCTGGTGGGCTAGTTGGCTCCTAAACACCCTCACCATTGTAGGGTACTTCATCCCCAAACTCAGAGCACGCCAAGAGGCACGTTGCAGAGTGGTGCAGAGAGGGGGTGGGGCCTCCGCCAAGTTGCCATTTTTTAAAATGCATTTTAGGAACGGGGGATGTGTGGCCCCCCTTTCATTTACCGATTTTGGCCTCAGGGAGCCCATCCCCGGGGCCTGAGCCATTTAAACTTGGACCAGGCCTTATGGGTTTAAAAAAAAATTAAAGGGAGGAGGCCGAGTGGCCCTCCTCCCAGGCCATTTTCGGCCCCAGGGACTCCATCCTCCGGTGCTTGACCTCTCATTAGGGACCGCAAGGAGAGCCCAAAGGCCCCCGCAGTGACTGCTGGCTCCCCGCCTCCATCAGGAGCCGGCATTGCTTTTGGACCAAGGGAGCTGCTAACATGCAGCTCCCTTTGCCCAAAAGCAATTCTGCTTTGCTTCATGGAAGCGAGAGCAGTTTTTCTGCTCTCGCTTTCATGAAGGGAAGCAGACGTTTGCTATGGCAGGGCGGGAGCATGGCTCACCGTACTATAGCAAACTGCAATGTCCCAGCTGTGGGCATCCCAGGACATTGCTGGAGACGGCCCTGGGGTGGTGGTCATGGCCCCCTCCCATCGTCTGTACAGCCCAAGAGAGGTGGTGGTCCCCAGGGCTGGAGGTCTGCAATGGATCCCTGCATTTTAATTAATTAATGCACCGGGGAGGTGGTGGTCCCCGGGGCATTGGGCCCTCCCCCCACCCATAATTAATAAAACCCTGGGGAGGTGGCTGTCCCCAGGGCAGTGTGGGGGGCAGGAGTCCCCATGTTTTCTTAAAATTAAAAGCCTTAGGAGGTGGCAGTCCTTGTGGGGGCTGCGTGCCCCCGCATATCATTAAAATTGCCCCAGGGAAGTGGCGGTCCCCAGGGCTGCGGGAGCCCCGTAGGACCCTCACATCCTATTTTGGCATTGCCCCCGGGATTTGGCCCACCCGTGGGCTTACTTAAACGAAGCGTGGGAGACCCTAAATAAATCCCACCAAAAATATAAATAAAAATGCAGGCCTAGGGGGTCAGAGTGTTTCTACCCTGCTCCCTTTTCTAGTTTATTTACCATTTTCCTCAGACTTGGTTCAACCAAGTCACAATATGGCTGCCAACACTTCCTGGATGGAACTGTTGGCAGCCACCCAGTCAGGTTCAAGATCGGGAGGGTTCGCGGATCCACCGCTGTCACCAGATATTAATATTTCTAAATATATGAATTTCCCATAAACTACTAAAAGGATTTACTTCATTTAACCAAAAGAGTACACTCTGGAGCAAAAGCTACCTTTCTGCCAAATTTGGTGTACTTCCGTTCAGCAGTTTGGGCCGTAGCTGCAACAATGTTTACTATGGAAATTAAAATGTAGAAAACACGTTTTGGACCCCCCCCTTTTTTCTCGGCTCCTGCTTGACCAATCACCACAAAACTGTCAACACGGCAGCTGCATTGAGAGGGCCATTCGTTTTGATAATTTCGCGAAGATTTGTCAAGCGGTGCAAAAGTTCCTGGCAAATCAAAAAACGCTTTTCCTATGGAAACAAGGTCCTAACTATAACTACCTACTGGCGACCCCCAATAGGTAATGTATGTGGATCAGGAGGGCCCCTCTCTTGAGCCCATTAATTAGGGCTATGCAGCTCCCCACTCAATGTAATTATTATGGGGAGGGGATGGTGTCCCCCCACTCCCTGAGCGGTGTTCGGCCATGGGGCCCCCATCCCCTGAGGCTCAATGGATTTAATAAAGGGAGTGGGGTGCATGGCTGCCCCTTCACAAGCCTTAAACGGTCCATGTGGACCCCATCCCTCAGGGATGTCAGTTCAATCGAATGGGAGGGGGGCCTCCCTGATCCTTTAATGGCCCCGGGAACCCTATCTCCTGGTGCCGGCTTAATTACTATGCCCCGGGAGCAAACCCTTGGGTCACAGTAGTTTCCTTGCCCGCACTGGAGCAGGTGGAAAACATGTTTGATACCACCTGCAAGGAGCATTTCCTAAATCTCCCATGAAACAGGAGCAAACAACAAGTCTGCTCCCAGTGAGCAGGAGATTTAAAAAGGCTCCTGTCAACTGGGAGCAAAATAATTAGCTGCTCCCTCCGGGCGGGAGCAATGCAAGATCCCGCAACATGCAGGGAGCTGGCTGCAGCACCAGGGGCTCCCTCTGCAGCCCACAACACTGTGTTTGGTGATTACCCACCTAAACTTAATAGTAGAGGCCCCCAAAAATGAGGTAACTGGGTCAAAATAGTTCAGGGATGGGGTCGCACGGCCCCCCTCCACTTTAAAATAAAAACATGACCAGTAGGGAAGGGGTACAGGGAGCCTGGGTAGGTTCGGGGAGTAGGGCCATGCTGCCTCCTCCCCTTCTCAAGTGTATTCGGCCCCAGGGATGGATTCATTAACAGACCATCCAGGTGCAGGAACTAAAACGTGCAATGCTCAAACAAACAATGCAGATACTTATAGGAGTTCATTCATCAAAGGTAAGAAGTAGTTAGATGAAATATGCAATGTCCAGATATATGTGTGTGTTGGTGACAGTCAACAATCTCAGCACCCATTCTTAAAGCTCCAGATTATTTGAAGCAGTTCATAGCGCAGACTGATGCCTCTGAACATGGGATTGGAGTGGCCCTTTCCCAGACCAGTAATGATGGCCATGACCAGCCTGTTGCTTTCATTAGCATGAGGTAACTCCCAAGAGAGCAGTGTTGAAGTGCCATTGAGAGGGAAGCCTTTGCTTTCCTGAAGAAGTGGAGACCCTACCTGTCTGGTATTCGCTTCTATCTCCACACCAACCACAGCATCTCAGATGGCTGATGCAGATGAAAGGTGAAAACCCCAAACTGTTGAGGTGGTTCATAGCCATACAGGGTATATACTTTACAGTGAAGCACAGATCTAGGACTGACCATGCCTATGCAGATAGCCTTTCCAGGTTTTTCCACTTAGATGATGGAGACTCTCTTGGTAAAGGCTAGTCTCCTTCTCTTTTATTTGTGGGGAGGTTTGTGCATGAAAGTGCCCTTTTTTTTAAATGGTCACATCCATATTTTGCCTGGTATGTGATGCAATTTTGATAGAAGAACACTTGGTTCCTACTATACAGGTCACCAGTGCCAGATCTCTTTCCCTAAAACTGTACAATTTCTCCCCCTATTGGCAATACCTTTTTCACCCTCTGTAAGTCCCTAATAAATGGAACCCCTGGTACCTAGGGCGAGGAGGTTAAAGAGGGTCCCTAAGGGCTGCAGCATGTATTGCGCCATCCTAGTGGACCTCTCAGCACCAACATTCTAACTTCCATTGCAGGCTGCCTGTCATGGTGCAGAGAAAAGTGAAGACAGAATATGGCACATCTCCTATGTGCCATACCTGCAGACACTGCATGCAGTATAGGTACGTCACCCCTACAGCAGGCCTTACATCCCTAAGGCAGGATGCACTATACTAAATGTGTGGGCATATTTGCAAACAGATATGCCTCTCTGATGTCTAAATTGATCCTTAGATTTTAGAAGTGAAGAGGAAAGCCGTTTTGAGTCCATATGCTGGACACTGGTTTTACGAGTTCCCCAGCTACATGATATTGGTATCAAATATTTCATATTAATAGGCCCACACTGATTCCACAGATGGATTTATTACTACATGCACCCAGAGGGTACTTTAGAGGTGCCACTTGATACCCTGTTGACTGGTGTAGACCAGCCTGCCACCACAGACAGGTTCTGACCACTTGCAAGTGGTAGCCTGTGCTCTCTGAGTGCAGAAACAATGCCTGGTCAGGCTGGAGGTGTTGTCACCTCCTTCAAGCAGGATGGCTGAGTGATCAGCATATCAAGGGAGGAGGCTTCAAAGGCCTCTGCCACCTTTGATATGCAACCCAAGGCTTTCCCAGACAGCGGAAATGCCACCCCCTTCCCGGGCACATTTGGCACCAGGACAGGCAGGAAAATTAGCTAGTCAGAAGGCAGGAATATTAGTTAGTCAGAAGGCATGTTCCAGACTCAGGCTAGTTCCACCCATAAGGTAGGCTAGCTGATGTGAATACAACTTTTAGATTTCAACCATCTTAATTTTGGTGGAATTAGGCTCTCTGGGTCAGGATTATGCCCACTTTCCACAGGAAGTAAACATATAGAGGGTGTATACACCCTAATGGTAAGAGGCTCATTGGCTACTACCTGTCACTCCCCTTAAAACCCCTAAATTGAGTACTTTGGTGGCACCCCTGACAACAAGAACTCAGATTTGACTGATCCAGAAGAAGAAGACAAAGAAGAGCTGCGAAAAAAGTGAGAACTGAAGACCTGCTGTGGACTTTTGGTACCAAATCTTGCCTGCCTGCACCAGCCTCGACAATCGTGAGTAGCAACTCGTCCTGCAGCTGAACAGCTTCCATGAACCACAGGGGACTACCAGCCCTTTGCAAATTGTTAGTAATCTCTATTGGAGTAGAGGAGCTACTCACTTGCAGTCTGCAGGCACCAAAAAAGCAAAGTCCAGGTAACCGAGTTGCTACTCGCAGGCCAGGCCGATGAAGCACCCCCCAGGAAGAGGAGCCTGTGCTCCCGAAGGTCAAATCTGTCTCCACCACTAAGTGAGAGGAAACCAGGAGCAACCAGACCTGCACAGGACCAATAACCAGGGTTAGCAATCCCTGTACAGCAAATGGAGCCCGTGAGCATCCAATCCAGACTCCCACTTCACTGATACCGAACAACCATCAAGGGATTTCAGCACCGCAGAGACTCACTTCCAAAGTGTCCCATCTGTCCTGATTTTGCATGCATCCTCAACGGCCAATACCGACAATGGCATGGCCCTAAAACGCGCACAGCCCAGCCGACCTTTCTACTCTAGCGCCCTAGCGCCCTAGTCTGGGAACCAATGAATCGGCTGTGCCCCGCTGACCCCAGGATCCTTGTGACCCTAGCTCCAGGTCTTGGACTCAAGTGTTCCTCGGCAGCATATTTCTAGATGGCCCCCCTTCTTTCCACCACCGTAGCAAGCACAGCTACCAACCCGACCAACACCTCTGCACAGGGACTCCCCAGTGCAGGTAATGAGTAACTACTGGTGGTAATTTGTACCCTGGCCCCCTACGACCCTAAGTCCCGAAGGAGACCCCGAGAAGACAGCCGTAAATAACTGTATGCAACATATGATTTTTCTCCCATAGGTAAGCATTGCTGAGTAAAGAAGCATTTAAGTGAACTGTTTATTTACCTTATTCATATTTAAAAAAGTACTTAACTGATAACGAAGTTCTTGGTATCAAAATATATATGAAAAACACGAGTTATTTATATAAATTGGACCCGGATTTAATCTTGAGTGTGTGTCGCATTTATTACCTTTGTGATTACAACAAATGCTTAGGATCCCCCACTGAGAAGCCTAAACTGCTCACCCACACTACCAGAAAAGAGAGCATTTTCTGGGTTACCTGGACTCTATGCACAGTGTAGCTCATTTTGGTCCACTATATATAGAGCCAGCTTTCTACATGCTCCAAGATTCGTACACATCATTAAGATCAGTCATTTGTTGCTGCAAGGATCGTTGCGCTGGTTGGAGGTCTCCTACAATCACCTCAGTGGCATTAACCTGGTCAGCCAGTTTTTGGTGGTCCACCCAGCGAAGGCCCATCTTTGTCGCCACTGTACCAATCTGATTATGAAGTGAATCCTTAAAGTCAACAATAGCAGCTAGTATTGTATCAAACATGAGCTGCAGGACAGGTAACAGGGGCTCCAGACTGGCCCCCTATTTCTCCACTGATTAACTGTTATTTCTTTTCAAGTTCTACATGTGCCACTGAACCTTAAACAAAACTCCAGGTAGTCAATTCACCCAGCACATGATCTGCTCCAGCAGTCCAGGTAGGCTCAGTACCCTTTGAAGTGACTGCCCAAATGTACTAGTAGAGATCCACTGTGCCCTGACAGCACTAGACCACAGGTCTCCTCTCCTCAGCTGCTGAGCGCCTATCCCCACGCATAGTGACCACTTCCATGATGGCCCACTCTCCAGCACTATCTGATCGCTGTCGCCAGGGGAAGTGCCCCAGTGGAGAAACACTACCAGGCTCTAGATGCCCTCCAATTTCCAGGCCCCGATACAGCGCAAATGCTCAAAGGGCGTTGGCCCAAGATGCCCCTCATAGTCAAACGGTGTCAAGGCTCACCTTCAGCTTCCCGCTGGTTGCCGTTGTCTTGCACAGGAACAGAAGCTGCTAGCTTCCCGACTCCCACTACTAATCACTCAGCCCCAAGAAATGTCTTTGGCTCTAACTGATCAGCAAGGGGGAAGGGGGAAATTGGATAAAATAACAAACGAGAGAAGAGACTGGTTCTGGACCTTCTGGTTTTCCTATCTGGAATTCTTCTTCAGCTATCACTCTGCTACTGAAGATTCCTGAGGTAACTAAGCACACAACATTATTATTATTCCTCCTCTACTCTATTCTGTCTCTTTTCTTCTCTTCTCTAATGGTGTTTTCTACCTACCCAGTATCCTGAACTCTGTGCCTCTCTTCTTGTTCAACTCTGCCTTTTCTTCTTTCTGGTTATTGATGTCACTAATTATCTGTAAAACATATATTCGTTTTTTATTATACCTATTTATCTTGTAGTCTTAATACCTTTTAACTCTTTCTCTTTTGACCTACCATCAATCTTTCTTCTCGTGGTTTCTCTTCTTTCTTTTCTTGATTCTAGCTGTACTAATAACTGTTGTCTTCTAGATGATTCTTTTGTGCTTTAACTTCTCCAGTTGCTTCCTCTCCTATGGTTACTGCGAACTGTTATAGCTCAGGTAAGTGTTTCTCCTTACTTTCCTAGTTGACTGTTCTTATTGTCTTTTATATTCTTTCCCTTAGAAACCTCTTCAGTATATACTACAATATACTTCTTTTCTTTTCAGGACTCGGTATGCAGATCTCTGCTGTCCCTTATTGCGTCACCCAACACTACTTATCATTTTAGTGCGACCTTAGATAATTTATCAGTAATTCACTTAGCTTTCTTCTGTCTTCTCTTCAGGTGCTGCAGAAGTCGTATCTTGTCTCCTGGAGCGACGAGGAAAAACTCCGAACTTTCTCTCAGTAAGTTGCCTCTACGGACTCTGCGGCTTTTTCTGTTCTCTTCGGTAAGTATCGACACAACTCTCTTGCGTCACTCTGGAAAACTTCTGAGACAAGGTATTCTCTTCAGAACTGGGAACTCTCTCGAACACGTCTTCTCTGAGGAAAAGTCTTGGTGAAGTGTGCATTACCTCAGGTGCGCGCGCGTCACATCGTCTCCCTCTAGATCTGTTAGCAACTAGACCGCCGACCCCAGCGTCTGCGCGGCCATCTTGGAAATGCGGGCATGCCACAAACTCGACCATTGAAACCCATTCAAGACTGAAGCGCCCATAGAACTTAATTCCTTGCGCTTCATTTTGGAACTCACATTAGGGATTCTGACAGTACCCCCCACCAAGGATGGTCCTTCCACTCTGGGCTTGGTTGGATTGCGCTGATAAAAAAGTTTTATTAGCCTAGGAGCATGAACATCTGAATCTGATTCCCAAGACCGCTCCTCTGGACCGTAGCCTTTCCAATCTACCAAATAGTACAGTTTACCTCTGACTAATTTTGAGTCCAGAATCTCTTTCACCTCAAACTCTACTCCTGTATCTAGCTGAATTGGTTTTGGAATTGGTTCTTTTCTCAAATCAGAAACTGCCTTCTTCAAAAGGGAAACATGAAATACTGGGTGAATTTTGAATTGGAAGGGTAAGGTCAATTTATAGGTCACTGGACCGATCTGCTCTGCAATTGGGTAAGGGCCGATAAATCGTGGCTGAAATTTTCGGTTCCCTTTTAGCCTTAAATTTTTTGTATTCAACCAGACTTTATCTCCTATTCCTAGTGGAGGGGGTTCCTTTCTTTACTTATCTGCGTATTTCTTATACTTTTCCTTAGCCTGTACTAGATTCTTTGATGCTTCTTCATGCACTGACTTTAAATGAGCTACCAAATCCTTGGCTGCTGGGACTGTGAGCTCCACATCTTGTACTGCGGAATTTGGATGTCTACCATAGTTTAAGTAGAACGGGGAATAACCAGTGGACACATTCTTCGCGTTATTATGAGCGAATTCTGCTGTCCACAAGTAGTCCGGCCATTCTCCCTCCTGTTTCAGCAAGAACAAACGTAAATATTGCTCCAATTCCTGGTTCACCCTTTCCGTTTGTCCATCCGTCTCCGGGTGGAAACTGGTGGAAAAACGAGTTTCTACTCCTAACCCTTTCATAAAAGCCTTCCAGAAATGTGAAACAAATTGGGTTCCCCGGTCTGATATTACGATCTTGGGTATTCCATGTAATCTGACAATCTGTGTACTAAAGTGTCTTGCTAACTGTTTTGCTGTAGGGATTCCCTTTAAGGCCAAGAAGTGTGTCATTTTTGTGTATGCATCTACTATTACTAGTATGGTATTTGTCCCTTGACAGGATGGTAAGTCTGTAATTAAGTCTAGGGTGATTGTATGCCAAGGATGAGGAGGAATGGGAAGGGGTTGCAACAGCCCTTGTGGAGCGTGCCGTTCTGATTTTCCCTGAGCGCATATCTCACAAGTCTTTACATATTGTTCTATGTCTTTACTCATCTGTGGCCACCAATATTTTCTTTTAATTAGATCGGCTGTCTTGAACTCTCCCTTGTGGCCAGCCAACAGATGATCATGGCATTCCTGCAAGGCTTGCTTCTGCAATGCTGTAGTCGGCAAATACAATGCACCTTCTTTAAATGGTAATTCATCGCGAACTTCTCTTCCAGGTTCTAGTTGCGCCCATCTCTGCATTTCTTCTGGGGTTAGAGCTTGGATTACCTTTTCCTTAAAGTTCAATATATCAGTGGCGCCTATAATCTTGGTATCTGGTATGATCACTTGAGCGCTTAGTGGACTTCTTTCTTCTCCGGTTCCCAACCTAGACAAAGCATCCGCCTTTCCATTCTGTGCCCCCGGCCGATAGGTTATCACAAAATCGTAATCGGCAAAGTACAGAGACCAACGGAGTTGGCGAGGTGTCAAGGTTCTGGCTGACTTCAGGAATTTTAAGTTCCGAAGGTCCGTGTAGACTGTTACCACGTGGTGGGCCCCCTTTAGATAATGTCTCCACTCCTTGAAGGCGTCTTTTATCGCCAGCAACTCTTTTTCCGTAATCGTATAATTGATTTCTGCTGGTGTCAACTTCCTGGACCGATAAGCCACCGGGTGTAACTGGCCCGTTTCCTTATTCCTTTGAGATAGAACTCCACCAATCGCAAGGTCCGAAGCATCCGTCTCGACATAAAAGGGCTTCATCGGATCGGCATGAAGGAGGATAGGCGCAGTGGTGAACTCTATCTTCAAATCTTTAAAAGCTTGCTCTGCTTCCTCCGACCATTCGAATCGTGTTCCCTTCTTCAGTAGTCGCTTCAAAGGTAGTATTCGTCGGGAAAATTCTCCAATAAATCTCCGATAGAAATTTGTGAACCCAATAAACGCTTGGACTTCTTTCACACAAGTGGGCAACTTCCATTCTTGTACGGCCTGAATCTTTCGTTTGTCCATATGAATGCCTGCTGGCGCGATTACAAAGCCCAAGAAATCTACCTGTGGAACTCCAAAAGCACATTTCTCCAACTTGACAAATAGTTTGTTCTCTCGCAGTTTCTGCAAAACTCCTCGAACCTGTGTTTGATGCTCCTGCGTATTCGTTGAGTAGATTAGTATATCGTCAATATACACAATTACGCATTGATCAATGAATTCACTGAGCACATCATTTATGAAGTGTTGGAACGCTGCAGGCGCATTACACAACCCATAGGGCATCACCTGGTATTCAAATAGCCCCAAGCGTGTTCTGAAGGCCGTCTTCCACTCGTCTCCCTCTCTAACTCGAATAAGGTGATAAGCTCCCCTTAAATCCAACTTCGTGAACATCTGTGCTCCTTTGATCTGGTCCAACAAGACGGAGTTAAGGAGAAGAGGATACCTGTTCTTCTTTGTTATTCGATTTATGGCTCTATAATCAATGCACGTTCTCAACTCGCCCTGCTCCTTCTTAGGCACAAAAAATAGTGGCGAGGACACCGGCGATTGGGAAGGACGTATAAATCCATTGGCCAGATACTTGTCGATATACTCCCTTAGATGATGATTCTCTTGTTCCGTCAAGGCGTACACTCGACTGCAAGGCAAATTCGCCCCTGGCTCCAAGTCTATTTTGCAGTCGTAAACACGATGAGGCGGCAGTTGCTCAGCTTCCTGTTCGTTGAAAACGTCCTCGATATCTTGATATTCTTGTGGAATTGTTTGCGTATTTATTACGCACACAGAGACTTCCGCTGAACATAAGGCATGAGCCGGGTTCTGTTTACTCGTTTCCTCGTAGGCCCCAAAACAGTTCTCTCTACAATATGCCGAGTTCATTTAAATTGTTCTGTTGCTCCAATTGATTGAAGGATTGTGCTCTGTGAGCCAAGGAAGGCCCAATATAAGTTGAAATTGGGGGGCATCAATTAAGTTAAAGTGCATAGCTTCCCTATGCCCATCTTCTTGAATCAGCTCTATCAACTCTGTGTGACTCGTGATTGGCCCTGAGGATAGATTGGTACCATCGATTGCTCGAACTGGTTCACTTTTAGCCTTGGCAATTGCTTGCAGCCCAATCTTAGTCGCGAATTTCTGATCGCAGAAATTACCTGTGGCTCCTGAGTCCACCATCACAGTCACTCCTTTCATTATTTTTTCACGAAAATGGATTGTCAAAGATAAAATCAAATGAGGCGAAGACGACTGTAATGTATTCGCTAGCCGATGTTCCTGAGGAGTTGATTTCTGATTCGCATCCACCTGCACAACTCTTTCTACAGGTGGTGCTGCGAGTTTTCCTTCGGCTTAAATGAACCCTTTGGCTTTTTTGGACAATTTCGCACAAAATGTCCACTAGATCCACAATACATACATAAGTTGTTGGCTCGTCTTTTCTCCTTCTCCTCCTTTGTGAGCGGTCCTCGAATCGTTCCTATTTGCATAGGTTCAGATCCTGAGGTTCCTTCTGTACTTCTTCCTGTTTCAGCCTTAGCTCGGTCAAATCGCGGAACCGTACTTCTGTACTCTCGTCTTCTCTCTCCTCTTCTCTCTCCCTGCCGGAAATCCAGTTCTAGCACGAGGTCTATCAGGGCGGAAATTTCAGTTGGACAATTCGGTATTTGAGCCAAGCCATCTTTTAATTCATCTCGCAGGCCTCGATAAAATATTGCTGTCCTCTTGTTCTCCGGCCAATCAGTCTCCATTACAAGTTTGTTGAATTGAGCTAGATAAGCCACTAAGTCTCTATTTCCCTGCTTCAATTCCAAGAGCTCGTTATCTACTGCTTGAGAGATCCGTCTTCGGTCAAAGATTCTCAAAAATTCTTTCTTGAACTCATCAAAATTCTGCAATAATGGATCATCTCGTGAGACTATCGGCATCGACCATGCTGCTGCATCTCCACTTAAATATGACAATATGAAGGCTACTTTCGACTGCGCATCAGGAAAGATAGAAGGGCGACACAAGAAATGAAGTGAACATTGTGTAATAAACACCTGCGCTTTTTGTGGGTCCCCACTAAATCTCTCTGGCGCTGCCAACGGTATTACTGGCGACAAGGAATGTGTTACTTGCGTTGTTAGCTTATTTGTGTCTTCCATTGAAGTGGTGGGACCCTCCCTTCCAGTTGAATACGGTTGTCTTATCCTCTGTGCTAATTCTGCCGTCTCTTTCCTAGAATTCATGAACTCCTGCCTTAGACTTTGATTCTCTTCCTTAACTCCTACCAATTCCTTTTGTATCGCCTCTAGGACTGACCCTAAAGTCTGTAAATTTATTCCCTCAACCATTTCTTTTCTGTTCGGGTGCAAGATTAATACGTGGGCACTTCACTCTGTCAAGGCTCACCTTCAGCTTCCCGCTGGTTGCCGTTGTCTTGCACAGGAGCAGAAGCTGCTAGCTTCCCGACTCCCACTACTAATTACTCAGCCCCAAGAAATGTCTTTGGCTCTAACTGATCAGCAAGGGGGAAGGGGGAAATTGGATAAAATAACAAACGAGAGAAGAGACTGGTTCTGGACCTTCTGGTTTTCCTATCTGGAATTCTTCTTCAGCTATCACTCTGCTACTGAAGATTCCTGAGGTAACTAAGCACACATTATTATTATTCCTCCTCTACTCTATTCTGTCTCTTTTCTTCTCTTCTCTAATGGTGTTTTCTACCTACCCAGTATCCTGAACTCTGTGCCTCTCTTCTTGTTCAACTCTGCCTTTCCTTCTTTCTGGTTATTGATGTCACTAATTATCTGTAAAACATATATTCGTTTTTTATTATACCTATTTATCTTGTAGTCTTAATATCCTTTACCTCTTTCTCTTTTGACCTTCCATCAATCTTTCTTCTCGTGGTTTCTCTTCTTTCTTTTCTTGCTTCTAGCTATACTAACAACTGTTGTCTTCTAGATGATTCTTTTGTGCTTTAACTTCTCCAGTTGCTTCCTCTCCTGTGGTTACTGCGAACTGTTATAGCTCAGGTAAGTCTTTCTCCTTACTTTCCTAGTTGACTGTTCTTATTGTCTTTTATATTCTTTCCCTTAGAAACCTCTTCAGTATATACTACAATATACTTCTTTTCTTTTCAGGACTCGGTATGCAGATCTCTGCTGTCCCTGGTAAGTCTTAACTTATTGCGTCACCCAACACTACTTATCATTTTAGTGTGACCTTAGATAATTTATCAGTAATTCACTTAGCTTTCTTCTGTCTTCGCTTCAGTGGCTGCAGAAGTCGTATCTTGTCTCCTGGAGCGACGAGGAAAAACTCTGAACTTTCTCTCAGTAAGTTGCCTCTACGGACTCTGTGGCTTTTTCTGTTCTCTTCGGTAAGTATCGACACAACTCTCTTGCGTCACTCTGGAAAACTTCTGAGACAAGGTATTCTCTTCAGAACTGGGAACTCTCTCGAACACGTCTTCTCTGAGGAAAAGTCTTGGTGAAGTGCGCACTACCTCAGGCACGCGCGCGTCACATCGTCTCCCTCTAGATCTGTTAGCAACTAGACCGCCGACCCCAGCGTCTGCGTGGCCATCTTGGAAATGCGGGCATGCCACAAACTCGACCATTGAAACCCATTCAAGACTGAAGCGCCCATAGAACTTAATTCCTTGCGCTTCGTTTTGGAACTCACATTAGGGATTCTGACAAACGGCTCCTCTACTGACTCCAAGATTGGCCCCAAGGCACTGCTGCGGTAGGGCACCCCCGTGGTAAATCATCTGGTTTAGTGTTTACCTCAATGCTCTCCTTCTGGCTCTCATTGTGGTAGTCCAAATGGCATTGACTCGCGGCTCCTAACCCTGCTGCCCAATCTTCAAGCATGGTGGCTGCTGCTGCAGCCCATATCTTTAAGGTGGGGCCTAGGTGCCCATAGTTCATCTCATGGGCTACAGCTTCTCCCTGTTCCCTTATGTCACACATTGTGCCAGGATTTCTAACATTGTGATTTCTAGCCCATTCTCTCCATATAGGACCCACTCAACCATGAGGTCCCGCAGCAAGCCGCTAGCAGTCCCCTTCGAATTGAGCCAGGAGCACTTCCGGTCCCCAAAACCCCCGTAGGGTCAGGATCGCACCCCGGGCGGCCTGTCAGGAGTAAAGGGGTGGATGTTGTGGAATGCCGTAGTGGAGGGAGGGACACACACGTCTGCCATTTTGCCTGTGAAGTCACGCCCCTAGCGTGTTCATTACCATATTTGTCAGCTGCTTTCTACTCATTCAGGGCCAAAGATGAAAGATGTACAGAGGAGTCACAGTTATAATCCACAGGTTAAACCTCATGATGCCAGTAGAATAACAGCAATGTAGCCAAAATCATTTCTACCCTTCTATAAAAGGTAGAAGTTATTCTTGTTCAGTAACAGTCATCATGTGCTATGACTTTTGTGTAAAGTGGTGTTGAAAACCACAGAGCATGACACTTGGATGCCTCGAGTCAATAGCTGTAGCTTGTCCGACCACTGGATTCAACATACATGGGTAGGCAAGGATAGCTCTAGTGAGTCCCTGTCCGAATGAGAAATGCACTTATAATAAGGCAGACTGTCTCTCTACAAACATCCTTTCTATACAAATGTGCAAGCAGGCTAATCTAGGCATATATAGGTGTTAATCTTTAGAGACCCATCTAATGGAGCCCTTGTGAATTACTCTTCTGTGCCTTTTGTATATGCTTTCTACTTGCACAAGTATAAATGCTGATTAACGTTTGTGTGAGTGAAAAACTGTTTTTTAATCAACTCTTAAGCATTTTTTTTAAAACATAAAAATGTCAGTGGAAGTAAACTCATAAAAATGATAAAAACTTTGTTGCGTTTGCCCATATATCCTTTGACAAAGGTAAACAGTGAGTTTACATGCTGCAGCCCCTCACCTTTATTATTTTAGAGTTCTATTTGTATCTTGCCTATACCCACCGCTCAAGCATCATCCCCATCCTACTGCATCACAGTGCAAGCTTCACCAATGATGCTTGCACAGTAGTCTGATAGGATGAGTGCGAAGCTAGTGTGGAAGCTACAGGAGGATCACCATGGCAGTGAAAGCACTGCAGCAATAGGTAACTGGCACCGTCACCATGCACTGATAATTAGGTATGATAATAACATCTTACTTAACCCACTATACCTCACACCTTTGTCATGCACTGCTTATGACCTTACATATTACAACACTCATGGCATATTCTATGATCAGTGACAACATCAAATTACATCATTGATGACAACACTGCATGGCGGGGGTGCAAGTTAAAGTTTCTTGAATTAACCTTATAGGTAGGAGAACATGTCAGTTAAAACTTTACATTTGAACTAACAAAACTACTCATAATCATCGCAAGTAACTATAACTCGTGCCCTAAAGTAACTAACTCACACCCTCAATACGCACTGCTAATTATCTCACATATTACATTGGTCATGACATGTTGTATGACATCATTGAAAACATCCCTGCAGCATGTGACACAACATTGATAACCACACTGTGCATGGTTGGGGCTTGTGCCCTAAAGTAACTATAACTCGAGGGGAGAAAGGTGGCTCGGGCCTCGTGCTCCCTCCCATTAAATAGAAAGTGGCCCAGGGGATGGGGTCCTTGGGGCCTTAGAAATGACTTCCAGAGGAGAGGTGTATGCCCGCTCCCAGAAGAATATTTGTTGCCTCGACTCCCTAGGCCCTGGCCTACTCTGGGCTAACCAATCATTTTTTAATCAGATCTGCTGTACCGTTAAAATAAAATGCTTTGGCAGGGGTGGGGGTGAATCCATCTGGCACTACTGCCTGATACCTAATGGTGTAGGGAAAGATTAGGCGTGATCCATCAAGGGCAGCCTAGAAAAAGGGGGTGTCCCAGAACGCAAAATCTCCATGCATTTCCAATAGACTTGTTTGGAACGAGATAACACAAAAACTGCTAAATGGAACTGCACCAAATTTGTCAGGAAACTAGATCTTTGTTAAAAAGAGCACATTTTGTAATTTGGTGTAAAGCTTCTCCGTTGTTTTTAAGAAATTAACGCTGAGAAATATGTGTATATATAGACAGTTGGTTTCTGGGGAGTATCACGAAACTCCTGCGAGCACAACTTAAAAATATTAGAGCATTCTTATCGGCTGAGGGTTTTTTCCCCTTAGGCTATCTTGCTCCCTTGGGAGTGAGGGGTCCACAGGAGCATGCTCTGCAATTGACTGGCCGCAACATGATCAAAAATAATATGGTGGCCAATACTTTACCAGAGACTTGGTCGTCTGTCCTGAAAATGTGCGAAAAAACAATATAAGGGGGCAGTATATGGATTCCTTATCCCCCAGGCCTTGTTAAAGGCTTCCAGAGGGACCGTGTTTGGGCCAAAATTAATAATAAAAATTAGAGTTTTTGCCCCAATCCAGCAGTACTCGCAATGGATGGCAGCAAAAAAAAAGGGGGGTCTGGGGGGTAAGCAAAATGTATATTGCAGAGGGGTGGGGAAGGGGCCCCCCTCCCAGAACTGATTTAGGCTCTGGGGACCCAACATCATTAAGGAGGGGGAGTGCAGCCCCACCCATCCCACGCCAATTATGGCCCAGGGCCCTATCTCCCAGGGTTTGGCTTAATATTGAATGGGAAGGAGAGTGTGTGGTCCCCTCAGTGATTCGATTACATCCCCGGGGACGCCATCTATGGCGCATGGCATTACTATTGAAGGGGAAGGGGGTAGAATGCCCCCCCCGAGTCTTTTACAAGGTAGGGGGCCACACGCCTCCCTTCCCGTGCTGATATGAGCCGGGAAGATCCCATCCCCCAAGGTTCAATACTGCACAGTGTAAAGGGTGGTCACCCCATGGGACACTGAGGTTCCATGCCGGGAAGATTTCCGGCATATAATGCCCACACTCTCCAGGACAAGGAGCTCAATGTTGCTTCCTCCCGGCGGGAATACCGATCTGACCCAGGTGGCAGCAAAGGGAAGGTTCTGGCTCCTGCCAGAACCCAGGATGGTGCAAGCTGGATAGTTGGCTCGGGCCTTGCCACTCGCCCTGCAGCTCACAACAGAGCCAGCAGTGTGGGTGGTCATCGGTCAGTCATCAGAATGTTTTTTTTAAAAGAGCTGGCCCCTGTCAGGAGAGCCAGCCGGGGCCACGGAATCGCAGGGGTACCCCCACAGCCCCCTAAAGTTGAGCTGTGGTTGCGCAGATAGGCACCGAGGCACCAACTTCAGCAAAAACATGCCAACTATTGCCGATACACATTATCGTTGCCATGCTGGGAGACGCTGGGCTCACCAGGACACTGGGGTTCCCCCACAGCCCCCAAACTACATTTATAATGTGGGTTGTCCCATGTGAGCACTGGGACACACACAACATGATTTGTTTTTAAAAAAGTGAATACTAAATGAGCGGGAGGCGCCGGTCATTTCTATATTCACTGCTCCTTGTAGGAGCGCCCCATAATGTCCTGTAAGAGCTATTTACATTTTTTATTTTAGCTAGGCAAAGTCCCTATAATGGCAGGGGCACCACTAAACATGTTTATTTAATGTTGTGCGGATCTGCATGGAGTGCAGCATCCCCCTAGCACATTAAAAATAACAGTAAGTCTCCTTAGTCATAAAATAATGACACTAGGAGAACATAACATATTTTTCAAAAACAGTCTTAGCAGGTGGCCTATTCTAAGACTGGCTATCTTGTGGGTGTTTTTAAAATTGTATTTTGTGGCCTAAAAAATATAAAAAGAAAGACATTGAAACATGCTAATTTTATCTGAAAACAATATCTATGAGTCTTTCTTTTAACATTTTCAGCCCACAAAATGCAAGTATAAAGACAATTTGAAAAGAAAGACTCACAGACATGTTGGTATTATTTGTTTTGTTCAAAACTTTTTTTTTATAATAATCACTGTTATTTGACATTTACTACAATATACATTTGATTGAAAATAATTGTGATTTTTGGACAAAAATAATAGATCTTCTTTACATGTAATACTATACTCACCGCTTTATTAAGCCAATAGCCCTTCTTTTTATATTTTGGTGTTGCGACTCTTTGAAAAAGTTGTGACTCTTTGACAAAGTAGGTAAGTATGCCTGAGTGCAGCCAGGACCTGTGAGACCAATCGCATGTTGTGCTTGCCAGAAGGCCATGTGCTGCGGTCAGTAAGGCACTAGCAAGGAGTACGGCACAGAGCCTGGACTTGGGCCAAGTCCTGTGGCAACCCCAAGTAACTCAAGGCTGAAGGCTGTGCACGGTATAAGGTTTGCTTTATAAATGGCAATACAGTATTACTTTACGCTAAAAAAATAGCAGTTACTGAATAAACAAAGGTTAAAGTGACGTCATAGTTAGGAATTGTAAATATATCTTACTTTACATTTAAAAAACGTTAAACAATTAATGGTAAAAAAGTAACATTATAGTAAGGTGAACATTTCAGTGACAACTTAATGTTTCAAAATTAAACAAAAACACTGAAATTCACCAGTTCCAGTTATCTCAAATAAATATAACTCATGCCCTAAAGTAATTATAACTTGCACCCTCGCCATGCACTGATTGTGAACTTGCATATTACAACACTCATGATGTGCTTAGTTACATCATTGTTAGCATTACTGAACTGACATCATTGTTGTCAACACTGTGCATGACCGGGGTACAAGTTATACTTACTTTATGGCATGAATGAATGAGTTAAAATTAGTTGAGATAACTATATCTGTTGAATTTCAGTGTTTTTTTTAGTTTAAATCATTACATTGTCACTGAAATGTTCACCGAAATATAACGTTACTTTAATCTTTGTTTTTTCAGTGAATTTCCCAAAAAATGTTATCTGTGGAGTAAGATAAAATTACAATTTCTAACTATAATGTCACTAATTTAACCATATATATCAATGTATATAATATATTATATATATATAATATTATGTTATATTATATTACACTACATTACATTATATTATATTATAATGTAATATAATATGATAGTATATTATATGATATATTATATTATATTATATTATATTATATTATATTATATTATATTATATTATATTATAATATATTATATATAGATATGTTTTGCATTTTGCAAGGGTCGGCTGCTCTACAGTGACGCTAGGCTATCTCTGCCACTTGCATTGCAGGTGCAGCACGAGTACTACAGGGAAAGTCAATCTTTGAATTGCTTTAGAATCATTCAAAGATGCCAAATGTGTGTGCAAGGTATATCATTTTTAAATTACTTTTAAAAATTACCAAAGATGGCTACCAAAGCATGAACAAAAGCGTGCCTGCAAATGCATGGACAGCAATATTTTAATGATTTATTTTTTCATTGTCTAATCTTTCAGTTTTCAGCATTTAAGCACTCTAATCTCACAAATTCAGCAGCTGTTTTCAGCTTCAATACATACTGCTTGAATCAGTAACAGCTATTGATGCTACTTTTTTTGCACCTCAGCACCCGTATACATGTCCTCAGTATAAGAAACAACTATGTGCACCCTACTACCACCCTACTAGCACATTACACAACTTGTGCATTCTGACATCTCCTGCTATCAGCCATTCTTCATTTCCATGCTAACATGCCCTAATATCAGCCACCTCAATCAGAATCTAGGCACCTGTGGCTATATTATAGAACGCAGCGCATTTTCCTTGTTAGTGCCGGGCGCACCTTTCAAAAGGTGTGCTTGCTGCTAACAAGGAGAATGTGTCGTATTAAATTGAATGCGCTGCCATGGGGGCTGCCGTGAACTTGTGCTGCCATGGGGGCAGGGCATTCAAGTGAAATACAAAGTGGCTTTGAAGCAGCTTCTCCATATTTTACTGTGCATGCGTAAACCCACCTGCACTTTTAAGAGTAGTGAGAGAACCCCTTGCAGGCGGGTGCGGTGAGTGACAGCATCCGCCTGCAAGGGCATGTCTAGGGGCTCTATAGGACCCCCTTCACCTCCTCCTGAGGACTGCCATCAGAGGTGCACAGTCAGTGCACCACCTTTTAGAAGTCGCACTTTCCGACGCCTCCTGACAGCTCCTTTACCTTTTCGCCCGCGTCTATAGTACAGCACAGAAGTAAAGAGATTCCCTCTGATGATAGTGCTGTATGTGCACCAGCGCTATCTGTACCGCAGAAGGTGCTGCACAGTTGTCTGCTGCCCCCTCTGTAATACCAGACTACCTCGGCGCCACGCACAGCGGGTGCAAATGACCATTGCGCCCCTGGGATACTTTGTATAATATGGCCCCTGAAGCCCCATACTTCAAACCCACCTTTACCAGTCTGAATGCATTTTACAGACAATGCATGTTATAGTGTGCTCAATAAACCCTAATGATTCCGAATACCTCAGTACTAGTCCTCATTTTCAGCTTCTACATATCTATTTCCAAGCCTTTGTATCAACTCCTATCCAGCCTACCAATGTTCACTACATTAGCAGCCTGCATATGTGTATCCTTACTAGTACGTGCACTGGGCACTATAGACATTGCATACCGTAAAGCGCATGCATTAACTTGGTAACTGTACACGTAAGCCCTTGAGCTCCAAATTGAAAATTATAGAAACACAGAACAACAACTACTACTCTCTTTCATCCCATTTCAAGTTATACAGCTTGCAGAGCATACTATATTGAGACGCAGTCAAATTACTGGAATCGCCACATAATCCATTACCTGCTCCATAGTAATATTTTAACAAAAAAATTGTATCGAGCTCAAACGTATCAAAAGTTACTACACTTGTGACGACATCTGTTGCAATTGAAGCACCTTTGCAAAGGTTGACTGGTCTCATTTCAGTTGCGTATCTGGGTTAATAATATAGCAGAACTTTTGCATGAACATAGTTAACAACTGTAAAAATACCAAAACAATGAAGTAATACGCTCACAAGATGTACTGCATTACGTTACATAATTTGCCTTTTCTTGCCACACAATTGCATCTACTCTGCTGAATGATTTGGTGCTCCCCTGCTGCAAAATTCCGGTGGCTATGACCATAATCCATACATTTATTAATATACGTCATGTGCAGGGCTTCCGTACTGCCGAACAGGAGCATGATAATGCTCATGGCTTTGTATGGCTGCATGGAAATCTTGTATTGTTTAAATCAGTTTCGAAATGTCATCATAACTCACTTCTTTGGCGTAGCAACAGTTGATAACAAAACTTGGCCTCTACATGCCAGGTCGACAGGGCTCTTTGAGAGCCTGTCAGCACAGTGATCGTTGTCTGCTTTGGCAGAAAGCACAGCTGTAGGGGGGGGGGGGGGGCGGAGGAAGGCAGGGAAGGTGATGGGAGTTGGTTAGGGATTGCCGGTAAACTTATTTTTATTAAATTTGAGACAGGGAGGAGAGGCTGAGCTATGTTTTGCTCCCCCATCACTGTGTAGCAGTTGAAAGGGGGGCATATGATTTTGGAGGTCATATATAACATAAAGTAATAGATGGGTAAAAAGTGAATTACAAGGATGTTTCTCAACTCAGGGTTCTGAGTGGCATAAACAACTCGAGCTTCGGTCTCCTTGTCTATTTGATGTCACTCAGAACCCCTTGGTGAAGAACATCCCCGTAATTTACTGTTACCCATCTATCATTCTACGTGTTCTTTCTGCAGTGAAATAGTATTTTCAGGCTTGAATGATAAGTGTTTATAACCATTTCCTAAACTCTGCAGGTAAAATGGAAGAATGTTCATATAGAAGTCAGATTAATATAGCATAGCACCTTGAGCAGCCTGGAAATTTGTCAAAACAAAATATATTTTACAATTTTAGCTGCTAATTAGAATATTCAGCTGCACTTCAATCAATGTGCAAGATTAAGAAAGAAAGTGCGTTACTGTCTGTATAACCTGGTAATCCTGTCCTAGCTGTTGTTGTACCATTCAGACGCCGAGCATTCGGTTTCACTGGTTTCCCTTCTTGTCTGAACTTTTCATTTTCTAGAAGCAAACAAATGACATTGGCAAATTAAAGAAAATGAATTATGCCACCATTGCGCTGAAATATGTAGGTACGGAATAAAGATGATGTCTGCAATTTCAGGTATCGTGCTGTTACCTTGAAAACTACATATACATTATTTGAAACTGGTTGGTGTGGAGTGTAGATCTTAGGAAGTTTAAGTGAAACAGGAAAATAGTTATTGCAAAACTGTAAAACATATTTAACAGTGCCATGCCTTTTATATAAAGCCTTAAAATAAGGCTGTCACCATTACAAAAAATAAATCCGCGTGACACTAAGAACAATATGAGAGAGTAATGCCTCTTTGGACACTGGTTCAACCCATTCAATGTGGAGTAATTAAAGGTTGTCACTTAACCTGATAGTTCTCTATTGGCTTTACATGCGTCTCCCCTGCGTTCATACCACATGCAGAACACAGAGGCCCCGGGTCAGCTACAGTCTCAAGATATGAGGGAGATTGCATGGCATTTAGCATGTAAAGTACAGTAGAACACATTGGCTTTTGAACTGAGGACTTGAGTTATTCTTTGATAGCCCCTCTGAGTTACTTTAACCTTCTCTTTTTTTTTTTGTTGAAAAAAACCTTTATTATTTGCAGTTGCTTCATCGTACAATGTACAGTCACCGTCCACGCGGCGAATCAGTTAAACAAAGCGTACGTTTCCTGATGGTGGGACACAGCCATTCAGCCGGCAACCCGGAGGTCCGGCGGCGCTGTACAGGTTAACATGTGCACAGGAATGAGATGCGTACATTGTTAAAACAACAGATACATGGGGTTTTTTCCTTTTTCCCGGTGTAGTTTTGTGGTGTTCCTGATGCATATTGTCAGCAACAGAGGACGGCGCTGTGGTCCAGCCCGCTCCGCGGCTATGTCGGTGGCTATCTAGGCCCCGCTCTAGAGTCTTACAGGACATCGCTAGTACCCCAAAATGTAAAGGCCTCCGGGCAGCCTAGCGTCAGCGTCGTGCTCATAATGTAGGCTGAAGCGCAACAAGGATGCTGTGGTATAGCTCACTGCGACATATATGACAACGTGTAGGCCCGGCGAGTCTAGTGTGCAGCATAGTAGCCCAGGGTTATGAGTGTACTACATGGTGCGCATCCGTCCCTCCAGCGCCGCGCCTCCCAAGCCGCCAAGTACCGGCCTACACCCGGCACGGCACATAGGGCGCCCAGAGCAAGAGTTTGCCGCGCTTCCCGGTCGTGTCCGTCCCGGTCGGGGAGTGCGTGCCTACAATACTTTGTCATCTGTAAGCGGGGGCGCGCCAGGGAGGGCAGCTCCCCGGGGGTGCCGCGCAATGCATCCATCGTTTGTTATCTGTGGTGAAATGAGGATTCGATCTGAGAACTTAACCTATATATAAACTATTCCCCATGTATGTGTGGCAATAGGGGGGCGTCAAGGTTAGGGTCGTAAACTCAGGTACGGTCAAGAGGAAGGGGAGAGGAGAGGAGGGAGGAGGAGATAATTCTGCGATAGAGCAGGGGGGCCATCATCCGCCAAGTGGAGCACAGTGGGACCGCGCAGTGTGCACGGGGAGCCGCAGGCCAGGGGGGGGGGAAAGTGGGCCGTCGAGAGGGCAATAGCCCCAGTGCTGCCGCCATCCCACTAGTAGGGGAGTGATAAGCTCCAGAGATTCATGTTATCCCTCGGTCCTGGCAGGCCCTCTGAAACGCTGCGAGGAGGTTATCCCAAAGCTGGGCGATGGGGAACTTCCGGAGCCCTGCAGTCTCTTCACGAAGAAGCACTGCGCTCTCCGCCTGCGCCCAATTGGTAAAGGAGGCCCTCCAATGTCGGATGTGTGGGGGGGCGGTTGCCTTCCAATGCTTGGTGAGCAAGCGTTTGGCCGTTATAAGACCCATGTCCCAAAAGCGCGCCTGTGCTTTGTTGTCTTTTGTGCGCCTATAGAGCCCTAGTATGCATGCTTCCCATGTGCGCAGGAGTTGTCCGTCAGCGCCGCGCGCGAGTAGTGTTAGTACGTCGTCCCAGTACGGCTGCACAGCAGGGCAGTGCCAGAGCATGTGTAAGAGGTCCGCTCCCGGCAGCAAGCATCGCTGGCAGGTCGCATCTGTCCGCGCAAAGTACCTATTAATTTTGTCAGGCATGAGGTATGCGCGCTGCAGTATGTAGTATTGTATAATTTTAAATCGGGGATTGCGTGGGACGTTGGTCGGGCCGGCCAGTATCAGCGCCCATTCCTTATCTGTCCAGTCTCTTCCCCTATCTGCCGCCCAGCGTTCCCTTAGTGTTAATGTGGATGGTTGCGAGTGTGCCTGTAGTGCCTGTGCCAGCCAGTGCACAATGTGTGCGCCATTCCCCATTACATGTAGGTACTGTATGAAGGTATGCATCGGAGGCTCCGCTGCCATATCGCCCCAGGAAGCAGTGAGCGTGCGCAAGAGGGAGGCGTGTAGGAGGAACTGTCCCGCCGGTAGGGTCGTGTCTTCAGCCAGGTTGGCGAACGTGAGCAGTTCGCCCTCTGCATATAGATCACTCAGCGTGTCCACCCCCGCCTGTTCCCAGCTAGCCAAGTGGGCCTCCGCGAGCGGCCCCGTCGGGCCAGGCATGCCCAAGAGCGGCAAGCTCGGGGCGTATGGCGTAGTTGCGCGTGTGAGACGTAGGCACCTCAGGAAACATCTGCGCGCCACTGCCAAGTAGATCTGGGAAGGGCAGGTTGTACGGGTTATCGGGTGGAACAGCGTATTGATTTGCGTGCGTGACCAGGCAGCCGCGTGCGAGGCAGTGTCCTCAAGTTGCTTGCCGCTCAGCCATCCCGCCACCCACTGCATTTGTGCCGCGAGATAGTACAATTCCAGATTAGGGACTGCCAACCCCCCGGAATCCGTGGGCATGTATAACTTAACCAGCGCCACTCGCGGTCTCCCCTTGTTCCAGATGAGGCCACGCAGCATCACCTCCAATTCACGGAATAGCTTGGCGGGAACATACAGAGGCATATTCGCAAAATAGTAGAGTAGGCGAGGCAGCACAATCATTTTGGTCAGTGCCACGCGGCTGGGCACGTTAAGGGGCAAAGTGTTCCAGAAGCCAATTTGTGCTCGGACAGAAGCGATCGCTCGACAGAGGTTACCCTCCAGAATATCAGCCGGTGTTCTGTAGATCCGAATCCCTAAATAGCGGAAGGTGGTGGGGTACGATTGCAGTCTGTCTCCTCCCAGCCGGATGTCGCATTCAGGCGTGTCCGGGCTAAAGGGATATGCCCCCGACTTGGCCCAATTGACTCTCAGACCCGACATTCTCTCAAAGGTGCGGAATATGTCAGTGAGGGAGGCGGGGATGGCAGTGATGTCTCTGACGTATAGTAGCAAATCATCCGCATACAGCGACACCCCATGTATACCATCCGCCAACGGGATTCCCCACTCCAGCCCGTGCCTCCTGAGAATCGCGGCCAGCGGCTCCATGGCCAGCGAGAACAGCAATGGTGACAGCGGGCAGCCCTGGCGGGTGCCCCTGCGGACTCGGATGGCAGCTGAGAGGAGGCGGCCCGTACGGACTCGGACTGTCGGTTTAGCATAGAGCAGGTCTATCATGGTCCAATATCCCCCCCCCAGTTGATACTTCTCTGTAACCGCCCGCAGGTACGGCCATTCAACTGAATCGAAAGCTTTCTCCAGATCCAGTATCAGGCATCCCGCTCTCGGCCACTGTTGCGTAGCGTATTCCTGTACTCGGAAGAGGCGGCGTATGTTGTGGGAAGTGTGGCATGTGGGGACAAATCCGTTTTGGTCCCGGTGCACCAGGGTGGGTACATGGAGGGCCAGTCTCCTAGCCAATGTAGAAGCCAGGATTTTATAATCCGTATTCAGTAGCGCCAGTGGGCGGTAAGAGCCCACCCGCGTGCTATCCTTGCCCGGTTTTAGAATAGAGACTAGCATGGCTTCATTTAACGTAGGGGGCAGAGCGGCATCTTCCGCTGCCGCGTTGTACATTCTCAGCAGTTCCGGGACTAGAATGTCCGAGCCGGCCTTGTACAGCTCCGCCGGTAGCCCATCCGGGCCCGGCGTTTTGCCATTGGACAAATTGAAGATGGCTTCCCGGAGCTCGTCTGGCTCCAGTGGGGCGCCCAGCTCGTCCTGTTGCGCAATAGTTAGTTGCGGCAGTGGCAGAGGGGAGAGGTAGTCGGCTATATCAGGATGGGAGACTGTTAAGCGGGAGCGATACAGCTCGTCGTAGTGGGTAGTGAAGACATCGTGGACACCAAGTTGTGTGTATATCAGCTCCCCCCCCCGCCCGCACGGCCGTTACCGGGGTCGAGCGGATTTCTTGAGAGATCAGCCACGCTAAGAGTTTGCCAGGTCTGTCGCCAAGGTGGTGCGTCCTTGCCGAGTGCGCAGCATAATTGACGTTTCGGAGGCGCTCCAAGAGGCGTGCATGTTCCACGCGGGCCTCGTGTAGCAGGTCCTCATCACCGTCCAAAGCCCCCTCCTCCCGCGTCAGTAGGTCTGACTCTAGCCTAGTTAGGTCCCTCTCCAATTGGTGCCTCACGTGTCCCTGTGCATGTAAGCAGTGCCCCCGGAGCACTACTTTGAAGGCGTCCCACTCCACCTGTGGAGTAGATGCCGTGCAAACATTGTCCTCAAAGTATTGTGCGGCGCGTGTAAGCAAGGTGTCTCGGAAAGCCGCGTCCAGCAACAGCGCAGGTTGCAGGCGCCATGTGGGTACAGGAGGGTGCGGGCGCGCCCAGGCTATGGACATGAAGTGTGGGTTGTGGTCTGAGTGCGTGCGGCCCATGTATTGTGCGTCCGTCACGTGGGGTAGAAGGGCAGCAGATGCCATGAATCGGTCCAGTCGGACATGTAAGTCGTGAGCGCCAGAGTAGTAGGAATACGTACGTGTCCCCGGGTTGCGCAATCACCAGACATCGTGTAGATCCTATTGTGTGGCCCAGTCCAGTAGTGCTTTCGTGGCTCCCCGTGTAGGGGCATTAGCGGGGGGTGGGAAGGAGCAGTCCAGTGTTGTATCTAGAGTGCAATTATAGTCGCCCCCTATTATCCATGAGGTGGCATGCCAAGGTGCCATGGTCGCTGAGATTACTTTAACCTTCTCACTAATAATGTGGGAATGCCATGTCCATTGGGTAAAGTTAACTCAAGACATGACTCTAAATCCTAAAAGATGATTGCTGGTTATGGGAAACAAGCACGGAAGAGAGGTAACATGAAAAAAGTGGGAAACAAGGAGCTCCAAAATCTTGTCTAATAGAGTAAGCTTTCAGTCACCCTGGATACATTAGTTTGCTTGCCCTCACTGGCAGGAAGACGTGTTTGCTACCACCTGGTAGAAACATTTTCAATTCTCCTGTCAAACAGGAGCAAACACTAAGTCTGTTACCAGCGGGCGGGGGATTATAAAAGGATTCCTCCAGCTGGGAGCAGACTTGTGTTCTGTTACCCTGCCCACAGTGCTGCGAGCAGTCAAACATAACAACATATTGCTCCCAACTTGGGCAGCAGCATAAATAAAAAGCTTTTTGGAAACCAGTCCGAGGTGCTGGCCATCAAGTCCTCCAAGACCCAGAATCAAGAAAGATTTTCCACAAAAGACCCATAATGTCTTTTCCGATCTATGCCCTGCCAAAGAGAAAATTAGATTCCTCCCAATCCCATCTTTGACCAGAGGCTGGTTTCATTCTAAGCATTCGGATGAAGAGACCTACAGGAATCCTTTTGTCTCTTCTTATATTTGCTCATTCCAGGAGATCAGTTCAGAGCTGGCCAACTGGATGGAGACTTAGAACGTTCTTCCTGATTACCAAGCAATGCTGATAGATATGTGGGACCTGTGAGGGCTATTCGATAGAATGAACATCCATTCAGGAACTGGTCTTCTTCAAACCATTTGGCCAACTAGACCAAGGGAAATGACCAATGGAGAAAGGTATAAAATCATCTATAGAAGAGTCCTCTGTCTTCTTTCATCAAACAAGCAAGGCTGTTCAATGGTTTTGCTTGTTCTCTAATTGCCAAACTACTATTATCAGATTGTAGACCTTAATTGCACCAACCTGTTTGTCCAGACACTGCAAAGCTCTTACATTAAAAAGAATATGTGAGCATCTGGTTACTCTACAAATTACCCACATTGCAATAAGGTTGTTCTACCTTGTTGTAATTCAAGGTTATTAGAACAGTCTCCTATGACAGTTGTTTGACAGGTTCATAAATGCATTGATAAGTAAATACATATGATTTGCCCTAAGTTCCTGGTTTATTACTATGCCTCTATCATGATGATTGGTTAAGGCACTCTGATTACAGGTAGCAGATGATGAAAGACCAGGAAAAAGTATGCAGTTTCTTTATCTCCCCATTATTGCTGCTAAATAACTTGCAGAGTCGAGTGTTTCAAGAATCTAAAAACTTTAGAAACGTATCTTACCAATTGCATCCATTCTTTTCTATTCCATTTTCTGAAGACTGATGGGGGAGCATTAGGTTTCAACCTCATCCTGGTTGCATGGACCACAAGCGGATTTGTTAGTGGTTGACAGACAAATAATGTAGATCCCGGCTATCTAGCCTACATTTCTTTCATAGTGTTTCAGAGATACACCAAATGATGAGAATTCATCTTACCTCCACACTGGCTCCTTTTAGGCATCAGCTTAGTGCATAAAGCAAGACAGACTTCCTTATGTAAAATGAATGTCAACCTATCCAGGGCAGCTTCATCCTTAGACAGATTCAATGGGTGAGGCTGCTCCTTTCAAATGGGATATGCGGGCAGTCAAGTCTGGAGACATTTGAGCAGGTGGTACGGATAAGATATCCACTCTGATGACATTCTGCTAATCATGCAAAGGATAAATATTTTCATCTTCTGCTCTTTGCAACATGGATATATTTGCAGACTTCTCAGGTGACAGTTACTCTGAAGCAATATCTGCCCTGCTAACATTTTGCTAATCACATTTCGCCAGATGATATTTTACATCTGCTATTCTTTTTAAAGAGGATATGTATGCAGCATACACATGTAACATCTAAGAACAGAAAGTGATAGTCTGTAAATCTGCTGTCTAGTGTAGGGTTACAGTTTAACAATGTTTGATAATTGTAGCACCATTTTTGGCATGCCAGCTGCTGTCTCGATGCCTATGGCACATCCTTTCAATGCCATTGTTATTTTCAAGGTGTTTAACTGCCACCAGTAGGGTCTCACTGGTCCTTTGTTTTGACTTCAGAAAGCTAACAGCAAGTGGGTATGGAGGGCAAGGATGTTTGTTGACATGATCTATATGCTGTACCTTGAAGGCTGATGAGTGGAGATGGAGTCATTCTGAACATGTCTCAGTGGGCTCAACGTGGAGTACCATGCCACATCAGTGTCATAAAAGTCCCTAAACGTTTGAACAGCTAAAAGGGGTAGAGATAAATACCACAAACATTAAGATGCCCAAATGATAAAAGACAGTGGTGCACTCACAAATTGGATACTTAATCCATCATGGTGCACTCACCAATTGGATACTTAATCCATCAGAAGTAGACATATAGCAATGCTCTCCTTGAATACTGAGCAACTGGACTTCAGACTGTTCCTAAGCCATGAAAGTAACCCAGGCTGCTTGTCTTGCCCTAAACTTCCAGTCATCGCTGTGACCCTTATTGGAGTGGTAGAGCAAATATATTCAACAGGTGCTCTTGCAAATGGAGGGTATCAAGGCTTGCCACCAGTGCACACCTCACTCCCATCGACCACTGAGCTAGGTATTGTTAGCGCCCATACCACCCCTTGCCCCGGGCATTGCTTCTCAGGATATCATTGATGCAAGTGCAGCACGTCATCCCACCTAGGATTGTTGCTGTCACTTGTGTGCTATCCTGTTGCTACCCCCTCATAACCAACACAGTCAATCCTATCCCCAAAAGCTGTGACAGTATGTGCTATCTGACTGGCAGGCTACAGCAGGATTCAAGGATCCTGGCATTTGAGAATCTAGGCAGGATTCAGGCATCCAGGGATTTGAGAATCTACTGCAGGAGTCAAGAAAAGAGCACCCTATAAATCCACCTTCAGGGGGTGGCCAACTGCTCGACTTTCTTCACTGTTGATGAGAGAAAACCAGTATTTGGTCTCTGCTCTTCACTTGTGTTTCTCTTGAACTCAGCTCTTTACCTATGTTCCTGGAGCTCCAGTCGAGATTGTCTTCAAGCCTAATTTCAGGAACATTTTCTCAGAATGTGTCTGAATGTCACACATCTTGACATTTCGTCAGCAGTATCACCTCAAAGACTTTTCTTACAGCCTTGGAATACTTCAACCTCACCAAATGTTATATTCATATGTCTCAGGTTAGTGATAGCTTGGGTGAGTTAGATATTACTTAGTTGGATTTTGAGACTACTGTTGGGCCACTTTACTGTCCCCTGCACCTTTATACTGGGATTGTGTCATCCCCAAAGTTGTACTGTAACAAGGGTCTCTTGGGGCCACAAAAGTGTTCTACGCAGGTTCTGTGTGAACCTTTGTTTCTAATCGATGCCTCCAGCTGTTGTGCATGAACAACTGTACACTGGAACAAGACCAGACTCATGACGATTCTTTTGGCTCTAGCAAGATAAAGGTACTGTGCCATTCGGATGTTGAATGTTTATCATAGTGCATAGGTTAAAGGAGTAAATCTTGTATACGTTTCATTGCCTTCAAAATGTTACCATTCATGTGAAATCCATGTAAATGAAACAACGTCATATTTTAAGTTGATGTAAGAGCAGAGAGTAACAGTAGGTTTTTGTTCTGTTTAGTATATAAAAGCAATTCATTGTGAGAGACTGCAGAAAATCAGAGGGAATCTATCTGATTAGATGAGCGGTGTGACCACAAACCAATTAAATCTCTGTTGAGCCTTCTCTCATATTCCTGTCTCCCCTCTTTGCTGCCAGCGCCAAAAGCAGTCTTGGACAGATTAGCACTGCCGACTGGAAGGAGACTGGTGTGTTCCATAGTTCTCACTGAAAATGTTTAATACAAAGGTTAATGGTGACTTAAGTCTGACAGCAGCAGAAGATGAGACATGGGAATGGACATTTTCTTCATGTTTTTCAAAAAATGGTACAATAAAAAAAACTAGATTTCCTGTGCTGGTCTCATGGAAGAACTGTGATGGGAGTCCTAGTCCCCTAAGTGAATGGATCAGGCTAGTCGTGGCTTCAAGGGAGTCTTAAAATTTATTAAAAGGCGACAGGTGAGGCATAGCTTTATTATAATATGACCTACAACCCAGGCCTTGCCGTATGTTATGATCACTTTCTGTTCCTTGAACACATTTGAATAAATGCTGGAAGTGTAAGGCCTAGAATACAGACCCATTTATTTCTAACAGGAGCCATTCAAATTGTTTAACTAATAAATATAGATTTGATTCGTCTTGCATTAGCGAACTGTAGAAATGAACACTTTCTATTCTCTAAGGCTTTATAATACAACCAGGAAGCTGAAATGACACTGGAAGAAGAGATTGCCTTTCAAGTTTCTTCTTGAAAGAAAAAGAAAAGATATCATATTAGCAAGTTTTCAGGTATTGCCTACAATTTGAACAACAATATTGTTTACTGGCCTGTGTGGCAAAACAAGAACGGAATATGTGTGAACCCATTCTTATAACATAAAGCACCATATATTTGAAAGGTATATGAGATACCTCTGTTTGGTGTGGTGTTAAAAATATGGACCAGTTGCAGGAGTGTCGCTGAAATATGGCGTTCTTACTTCTAGCCTGATGGTCCTATAACATATGCAGGAGCCTTTATATGCTTTGGAATACACCCATGAATAAAGAAATACAACTACGCGGTAGACAGATGGTTATAACATAGGTAGTGATTAGACAAATTGATTAGGGAATTGGGATGAAATAAGATTGGGCATGTGTCATTTACCCCAAGATGTATTTTATTTGCTGAGCTTTCCATATTATTTGAAGTCATTTTTAGACAAATAATGTGTGGATGAATAGTGTTTTATAAATAATGGCTGTCATGATGGACCCCAAAAAATTAAATTTATTAATTTCTAGCTGACATTAGGTAACTGATCTCCACCACAAAATGTAAAAAGGTCATTTTATAGGCCTAATGAGAAAAGCTCCTGTGTAAACATATAGAATGGCAAAAACTTGCATAGGAAAACATAACACCTGAAAGTTCTGTTTACTCTAAGACAGAAAAAGCAACTGAAGATGCTGTAGCAGCGACATTATACATGCCACCAGTGTGGACTCCTTCAATTAGGATTGCACAAACTATGTGGAGTGATTACAATAAACAGGATAACTCAGACTCTGAGAAATAATGGGAAAACCCCAACCTCATCACTGTGAATACACCACAAATAATTTGTTCATACATATGAATGTATTTCTTTAAGTACAGAATACTTTCTATAGCACGGTGTCACCGAGCGGTAGCAAACCATTGTATAAGTAAGTGGTGAATATATGACAGTTGGGAGACACAGAATTGACAGGGTCAACTGATGCGGACCCTTGCTCTCTGCCACAGAGTGTTTTTGCCCTGCTGTTTTCCTGCTGCCAGGACTTTGGCTGCATCTCTGGAGTGAGAACCACATCCCCAACTTCCCCAGTCGTGATGTGAGCCGCTAGGCACCGGATTACCATAAAATTGACAGGTGAGTCCTTCAGAGCTGGACCCTTGCTCACTGCCACAGCGTGTTTTTGCCCTGCTCTTTTCCTGCTGCCTGGACTTTTGCTGCATTGCTGGGGTGGGAACCACATCCCCCAGCTTCCCTGGTGTGAGGCACTAGGCTTCAGAGCACCATAAAACCGACAGAGGCGTCCCACAGCACGGGACACGCACAGGTCACTCCCAGGCATGGAACGGGCCAAGAACGTGCATGTATGTGCCCAGACTAGGCTAGGCTGGGCACCCCTCTTGGCTCGTTGGCTTGTTGATTATTTGAGAACCTGAGCCTAGTTTTTGGATTCTTGGTACTCAAACAGCTTCAAGTGACAAGATGGGTAAAGAGGAAAATGTTGGGGGTTTAAATACAATACATTCTTCCCCTGCTCCTACTTTGCTTGATAAAATGTTACAGTGTGCTTTGACAGCTATTAACTCAGAAATAATTCATGCGGAAAAAAGACAGTCCCTCACTACAGCTGTGGGGCCAAGCACTAAAAGTAATATCCATGTTTCTCCTTGTACCTCATCTTCTGCATAAATTAGTCATGATCATTTAAATTTGTCCTCCCAGGCACAAGCTTCTGATGCTATTTTATTGTCACCGAGCCCATACTCCTCAGACAGATCCCATCTTCAGAGTGATTCAAAGTGCTCTAGGTGATCCACTAAATCTAAGACCAGTAACAAAAAGTAGCCCAGGGCACTCAGATATCCAAGGGCTCAGATATAGTCTCAGACCTAAGAGAGCGTGATCCTTCCCCGATGGGGGTTGAACCCGATAAGGATGACATGGGGGTGAAATGGTGTCTGGATGGTGGGACGTTGGAGAGAATTTAAACTTTTCTGCGAGAGGAATTACGCCCAATACGGTCTAGATTGGATGCTATAGACTGTGCCTTACTGGAACTTAAAAACATGAAGGGCGAGTCGGAACTAGTCTATCCTCGCTCAGATAAGGATGCGACTGATGTGAAAGGTCGCACAGGAATATTAAAGCAAAATCTGAGGAGACATTCAGTTTGCAACTCATTTATCCCCATCACAAACCCTAATCAAGATACTGTAACTGTGTACCTAAATAGCTCAAAAATCCAAGTTAAGCCTCATGTTCAGGGAGGGGTCAAAGAAATCAATCATGAAGCGATACGAAAAGGGTCGTGTTTAACCCTCAGCCGGGGGTAAGAGCTGGATTGAATGGTGAAAGGGAGGAACATTCTGAATAAAAACAGCCAGCAATAGGTCTCCCTCCTGCTGCATGTCCATACCTTATTAATCTTTCAGGGGTACCTATGGAGAGCTGTTTTTGGAGAACAAGACCATAAACCGGCTGGGTTGGCATAGAAGTTTCCCACCCACACTGGCTAAGAACATTTTCATGTTAAGTACTGTGGGTTGTATTGGCACTTGGTCTGTGGCTCACCAAGGGGATTGTATCATTGTTAATTTTAACTCCCCATATTTGGCCAAAAGTCTAATATATGGAAATTTGAGTACCCAGTTTGAACCCAGCAATATTGAACTGTTGCCATTGGGGTATTTCTATAGTCCTAACTCGCAAGCCATTTGGGCCTCTATTTGAGCCTGCAGACAAACATGGCAGGGTGCAGTAATGACATCCATAATACCAGACAGGGGTGTGCTACTTATTTATTTGAAATGTTTTATAAAGCGTGAACATGACCTGAGCGGGTATCAGAGAGCTGTACAGAGGAGCAGAAGCGAAAAGGAGGAAAAGGCAAAAATACAACTGCAAAAAGTAACTTAACAAGGATAAATATAAAACAGGAGCAGCAACCCACCATGTGGGAAAAGTAAAGTAACAGAAGAGCTTATGGCACATGCAGATTCACAAAACATTTGCTAAGCTGAATGAGACATAAAATGATATCAACAGTAGAAAAAAGCTAGTTATGGTGGCTGAAGGACTTTTGCTGTAGATGGCTATTCAGGAGTAACCATTTAACTTGTTTTTGAATGAGGATGTAGAGGGGTTAGTTCTGATTTCGCAAGGAAGAGTATACTGTATTCTTGGTGCCAGACCATAGAAAGCATGATTGTAGGTTCTTTTTATTTTTTAATTTGGGAGGTTTCAACAGGAACTTGTCAGAGCTTCTTAGGGCTCTATTCAAACCAGTTAGTTCAAGCTTTTTTAGCCAGGTACATTGGGGTATTGTAGTGAATAGCGTTGTGTGTCAAGCAGGCTATCTTGAACCGAATCCTTGCTTTGATAGTCATCCAATTGAGTTGAATTAGGTCTGGAGTGATATGATCATGTTTCCTAGAACCAGTGATGAGTCTGGCTGCAGAGTTCAGAGTAGCTCTAGAGGTGCCAATCTAGCCTGGGGTAATCCTGCCAGGGTCACAATTCCATACTCTAAGCGTGAGATGACTAGGGATTAGACTGCAGACTGAATGTCCTTAGTGGGCATGAATGACTTGATTTTCCTTAATGTGTTGAGATGATGATTGGCACCCCTAGTTGTTGCACTGATGTGATCTTGCATATTCATGTATTTGTCCAGAGTTATGCCTGGACATTTAGCAGGTCAACAACATGAGGAGTCCAGTTGAGAGCTGTAAGTTGTTTGAGTTAGTCTTAAGTTGGAATGGAATGAGTGTGGGGGGGCAATCAAGAGGAATTTTGTCTTTAGGGTATTTAGCAGAAGATGATTGTGAGTTAACCATTGTTGAGTTTTCAGCAGCACACCATTAAGAGTTTTGATGTCATTTATCCCTTCATTCATTCATGCAAAAACTTTATTCAGTCTTAAAAGCAATAAACCATAAAAATACATAAAAGAATAATGTGCCTAACTGTCACTACACATAAAAGTTCAAAGTAGTCATGAGAATACTTGATGTCATCCGGCGAAGATATTTTCAAATACAATTGAGTGTCATCGGCATACATGTGGTATTGAATGTTAGAACTCTTCGGAATTTCGGCGAGTGGTTCCACAAAGAGGTTGGAAAGCGTGGGCGAGAGTGTGGAACCTTGAGGAACTCCAATTGAGACAAGGGTACTGGTTGCAAGGGGGTGGTTAACTTTGATTCTTTGCGTTCTGTTTTGTAAGAACAAGGTAAAACTAGTTTTAAGACAGGACCCATCCTTTTTTTGGAGGATGTCAGGGTATCATGTTTGACCATGTGAAACGCTGAGGTCAGATCAAGAAGGATAAATAGGCAGGGTACCTTCTGGTCAAGGCATCCTCAACGACGTGTGTTAGAGCGGTTTCAGTACTATGACCCATCTAAAGCCTGACTGGTATTGGTCAAGAAGCTGAAACGTTGTGATGCGGTTGCAGAGCTGTGTGTGAATGCATTTCTTAAGCAGTTTGGCCAAAATCATGATATTAGTAATTGGACAGAAGTTGGTGGGATCCCCTAAGTCTGCATTTGACCTTTTTGGGATAGGGATGACTTCTCTCATCTTGAGGCAGCCAGGAATCCTTCCCTGCAGGAGAGATTCATGGATAATAAAGGACCAGATTGGGAGAATGGCAGATTTGAGCTCTTTGAAGAACTTGGAGGGTAGTAGATCTTTGAAGTGATTGGAGGGTTTTAATGAAGTCATAAGGTTGAACAGCTCGTCAGCGTCAGGTAGTAAAAAGGAGTTCCACAATGCATTTTTTGGTAGTATAGTCAATGGAGTAGGAAGTAGGGGCTCTCGCTGCAATAAGCCAAGATGATGAAGTGGGCAGAGTCTGATGCTGCAACATAGTTGATGCGAGTTCAAGTTCAATTTTTCTAGACTTTTCAAGGAAGTGTGCTGAGAAATCCTCCCCATTGGGGAAAGAAATCTTGGGTGCAAAGAGTTGATTGGCTGATTGGTTAGCTTGATGTTTGATGATTTTAAATAGTTTTCTAGGTCTGTTTTGGGGTTGTCTAGCTGAGCCCTAAGGTGTTCGGTTTTTGCACTACGGATATGTTTGTTAAATGAACTTCTAGACATCCTCGATTGAGGTTTGTAATGGAAGGTGAGTTTCTCCATAATCTCTCTGTGAGACTTAGTTTGCGACGTTCCTCGTTTAGGGAGCTTGGCCTTGTGCTTTTTCCATCCCTACATATAAACAATTTGATGCATTACCAGATATTGATTGACCTAATAGAGAAGAGATCGATAATCATCAGGCAGTTTGCAAGGAAACGTTGAGTCTGGAGGAAATAAGTATAATAGAGATGCCAAAAGAGGATGGGGTCCCTCAGAAATCCTCCTAGAGTAATTTGAATTTACTCAGCTGGAATGTTGCAGGATTAAGATCATTGTTAGTAGATGAGAAGGGGCTGTATTTGTGCAAATCTTTTGAGAAAGGGTGCTTCCAGGGGACCTGGGATGTAGAGGGATTGTCCTTTATAGATGGGTTTTCTGTTTTCCAGGTTAATGCCATGGCGTCCCCACATGGTAGGGCTAAGGGGGGCTTGGCAACATATGTGAGTTTGAGGATAGGTTGCGTTATGGAGCAGGTAGTCTTTGATTCTGGACTTATTTTGGGAGTCCTGTTATCTTTTCCACATAAGATCTTGGTTTTGATAATAAATATCTATAATTCACCCTCCTCAAAGGTTGCTTTGGAATTTGACTTAAGAAGATTTTGTGAAAAGATTTTGTTAGGCTGCCTCTTTCTGCCCCTATCCATGTTTTTTGTGGATTTTAATCTACATCCTTGTACAGCATGCATTACCAATAAGAGGGATCAGGGTCAGGGGGTGGGCTTAGAGCAGGTTCATTCTAATCATTCTCAGCAGGGAGATATAGTTAACCTTATGGTATCCGAATTTAATCTTATCAATTTATTAAGTACAGAGGGATGTGATTCCCCCATGTCAGTACCTACATTCAAAGGAAGATGTTTTAACTCAAATTTTGATTCTATTTTAGTGTCAACTAGCCTGATTTCATTTGTAATTGGGTTTAGAGCTGTATGGAGTACTTTTATTGACCATAATCCTTTGATGGCTGAGTTTGGTTCGACCAAGACCTCAAATCCATACAAATACCCCCTAATATTCAAGGAGCAACTTAGACATATTGGCTGGGGCAAGAGAGTTCCTGAGGATTTTATGATGAATTTGCTTAAGGTCTGTAATCATGATTCTGAGGTGTGCATAAATTTCAATTCCCCTGATCATGCTATTGCGAATGTGTTTTTTAACATTTGTAATGAGGTACAGAAAGCACTACTAGCCCAATTTTTAGGTCTGATAGTAATGGCCCTAAATGGTTCGAGAAGGCCTGCTCGAGGGCTCACAAGGATTTAAAGATGGCTCTCAACCAAAAGCCAAGATTCCGCAATAGCTATAAAAGTGGCCAGAAGGATTGAACAGGCAGGTAGGAATCAGAAGATCTATGTGAAGAAAGTCGCTTGGGAAGATCTAAAAGAGGCCTTCAACAATAGGGATAGCGCAGCTTTCTGGAGAATTGTGAATCAGCCACTTTTTAACGAGGTAGCAGCACTGGACATGAGACAATCTATACTAGCTAAGAAATGGGTAGCTCATTTTGAGCTTATCTACTCAAATAATTGTGATTTTACCCCTACTGGATTGCCCGAGAGATGATGCTGCAAATGGAATTGGACGAGGTATAGGGGAATTTAAATTGGGGAAGGCGCCTGGACCAGATGGGGTGCCTGAGGATTTTTTTAAATCATGCATGGATCTCTGGGCCCCACTTATCACCCGGCATTTGAATGCTGTAGCACGTGGGCATATTCCGATATCTTGGAAGCAAATCAGTTATTGTACCAATTTTCAAAAAGGGGCATCAAGCGGACCAAGCATGCTATTATCTCATCTCATTGATAGATGCAGGGGTAAATGTTTTGGGCAGGGTCCTAGTAAAATGACTAACAGATTGGGCACATAATAAAGAAAATCTGTAAGACATTCAGTATGGCTTCAGGCCAGGACAAGGGACAGTAGAACAAAACTTGAACCTCTACTTTTAATTAATAAATATACAGTTAATAAAAAAGGAATGTACACATTTGGCCTTCATAGACCTCAGCACAGCATTTGACACAGTGGCTAGATTGAAACTGTGGGGTGTGCTGAGGGACGTGGGGTGGACGCAGCTTTCTTGCATCATTTGCACACAGGACTGGAAGTATCGGTAACATACGGGCCCTCGGGGGAACGCACCAAGCACTTTCAGTTAGGCAGGGTGGTCCGACAGGGATGCATTTTGGTCCCCATGCTTTTTATTCTATACATTAATAGGCTGGATCCGTTTTTAAGAGAACACTGTAAGGATGTGACGATGGTTGGAAACAGAATGGTTTTGGCTCTGCTGTATGTGGACATTTTCGTTCTTATTGCGCGTACAGCTAATGGCTTACGGTTGTTATTAAATTGTTTTTATGATTTTATGGAGAAGTAGGGTTTGATAATCAATTATCCCAAATCCTACAGCCCGATATTGGGCTTGAAAAATGCAAAAACGAAAAAATATTTCATTAAGGACCTGCTAATAGGGAAGGCGGACAAATTATGTTATGTGGGCTTTCTGCTGGATAATAAAACACAATGGACCCTTTGATAAGAGTGCATGTCTAATACTTTAATAGCCCATGACTTAGTCACTTTTTCAAGGCGCCTAGGATATAGCCACATAAAGTCCTGATTATATCCTTATAATGCGAAATATATTCCAACTGTAGAATTTGGTGCAGAGATTTGGAGCTATAAACATTGTCCTCCAATTCAAGTGGCTAGAAAATAATGTTTTTAGGAGAATACTGCAGATTCCCCAGAGTGCACCTGCAGATATTGTGCATGAAGATCTGGGACCAGGCTTTATTTCAGATTTTACACAAATCCCTCTAATACTCATATAGCTTTCCATTTGGTGTAAACGTGACTTAGAATTCAACAGAAAGATCATACTTGATTGTTTGAATATGGATCATAGTCAACTTACACCATGGTTGAGTTACATTAAAGCTACACTGGAAGCAATGGGTAAAAGCCAATTATTTAGTGCACCACAGCTGATTCGCAAATCAGATATGCATGGGCTAAAGGCGCTTTCACAACGCATACACAAGAAGCTAGGGCCTTAGTGCCCAGCAATATGCGATGGTAAGGTCTATGAGGAAAGTGGAATTTTATTTAACGTTGGACTGACGGTTTTTCACAGAAGATTATTAACATATTCTTGTTTAAATGTGTTCCCACAGTTGTTAGTTGGCTGGCATAAGCCTTCAGATCCCCCTTTGCACATGTGATATGACTTCCGCACTAGACACTTTACATATTGTCCTTATCTGCCCTAAATGGAATGGTTTACAACATAAGGGTGTTTGCCCTCTTCTTTTGCCACCGAATGTCAAGCAAGTAAGATTGGATTTATTGTATTTGCAATTTTAAGATAACTTTGGTGTTTGCTGTTTTTTATCTCGGTTTTTTTCAGGGGTGTATCACGCTTATTTACGAAACTGTACTGACATTACTGAATCTGTTTGTATTGTTGATCCAAAATTATTTTTATTGTACTTTTATGATTGTTTTTTCTAAACGAGTAAAGATATTTTGACTTTTGATAGGGTCAGCGGATGAAAATATTGCAAAAACTTCAAGAGAACAGGCACATGAGAGATTCTGAAGCAAAATATATTTCAATTAGTGTTAAAGGGACCATCCATTGCAGAGAAAAAAAAACTATTCTTATTCAGTGCTGCATCTCTAACACTCACCACCAAAAGGCATTCCTAAATGGTTTCTACTAAGGGAATGGAGAGATATTGTGACATATTTTACTAGGGGTTTCTTTAATGTGTTTAGTGATTTCTGGAAGATGAGTAAAAATGGCAGATGTTTCATGTTTTGAGGTATGCATCGGGAACAGAATTTCCAACTGTCTGACAGAGTCCTATTTGGGTTTTCTGAAGGGAACACAGGGGCAGATTTATGACGACTGGCGCATCCCTGCATATCAGCAGGGATGCGCCAGTTATTATGCGCCACAGCTGCGCCACCATGGATGCGCCGCATTTATAATGCGGCGCACCATGGGGCAAAAACGGCACAGATGCGTGACGCATCTGTGCCGAAAAGTGGCGCATTGCTGGAGTTGCGTCGCAAGCGCGACGCAGCTCCAGCAATGATCTGGGGGGCCCTATCTGTACAATGCTGCGTCAATCCTTACGCCTGCTTCAAGCAGGCGCAGGGTTTTGACGCAGCATGGGCCTAAAAGTGACTGAGTGAAATCTTGTAGATTTCACTCAGCCACTTTTAGGAGGCGTTCCTGCGCCGGAACGCCCCCACCTGCCCTGGAAACCCTACATGTGGCGCAGGGCTTTACAACGTGACGCATCTGGGAGATGCGTCACGTTTGTAAATGCCCCGCACCATGGCGCAGGATTTGCGCCGCTGCTGCGTCACAAAAGTGACGCAACGGCGGCGCAAAAGTGCCGCAAGTGCAACATAAATCTGCCCCTATGTTTTACTATACAATTTGCCTTGGGCGGGGGCTGGGGCCATGTTTTCCATTTCATGTAATTCAAACTGCTTCATATGGAAATTTACTGTGTCCTTTTTCCTTTTCGGAAAATGCTAAATAAAACTGTTAAAAAAAGAAATGTTTACTTTGGTAGTTTTCTGAATATCTAGAAAGAGGGGTGATCTACTGTTTGCTATATGAGAGTACGTGCAATGATGTTTCTAGTCAGTTTAGAATTACGGCTTTAATATGGCAATTCTGAATGAGATTTCTGCTGAGAGGGTCAGTCAATGTAAGTGGCCTAGGCGGGGCTGTCCCATGTTCGCACTCCAGTGACCATACATGCTGCTGAGTGCAGCCACTCTTGTATGGAGGTCAGAGTGACTTTTGGTATGCTTACTAGGAGTGTAAAACCAATGTATGTCCAAACATGATAGAACCAGGGCTTGGAGAACTTGACAAAACCCAGGATTTATCTATTCATTGGCCTCGATGGAACAAGTAAAATGTGGATATGGTAATGTTGGCTATGCGAGCTTGCATTATTAGGTTGCTGTAACTTTGCTAGTTGTTTGCATTGCTCAAGCCACATCTGAATCTCACAATTTGGTTTTCCTGCGTGTATGAGCTCCGAATTAATTTTACTGGGGTTCAATTTGAGATGAAAATTCCCTATCCAATTTTGAGGTTGACAAGGAAGGTTATACACCTTTTAATGTAACCCCTGGAGAATACCTTGAAGTAGAGGCAAGTATCATCTTCATACTAGTAGATGGGCGTTACCATTATTTTCGTATACCGACAGCAGAGGTACACAGACTGGAAATTGTCAGAGATAGTGTTGATCCATGAGTTACCACACATATCCATGTGTATATCTGTGATGTGGAGGATTCCATTTGTGCAAACTCTGCCCTGCCCTTCTGGAAGAGAATCTAATCTAGTTGTGGTCCACGAAGGTCTATGTGTGTTGGATGGGTGTAAAAGTAAAGTTTTGTGAATGATTTTATCAAAGGCTGCCGAGAGTGGTAATATGAGAATGTAAGTAGCCCCAGTTGACCATAATATGAAGTGCTTCATCCATTATGTGCAAAGTAGCATTTTAAGTGTTGTGTTTCAGACAAAAAACAAATGTGCAATTACAGATAAGGGAGTTGTGGCGAATGTCTTCATGTCTTTAAATGTTGACCATTTTTTCTATATTTTTCCGATGAAAATTCAATTAAGATAACGGTGAACAATTTTGTTATTTTCAGGGTCTAAGTCGGGTATTTTTGCAAAAAGGAAGTTCTGAGCTTTTAGAGCTCTTCTGGAAGTGTTCGCTGTTAGAATGAGGTATTCCGAATTTTCAGAAAGGGCTTAAATGTCGATTCAGTGTAGAAGCAGTATCATTAAAACTGATGAGAGAGTCACTTGCCAGAAAATTTGAATATATCTCTAGGAGGCACAACAGAAATATGAAGCAACAAAATGTTTATTATCATAAAATTCATAAATCAATAAAGCCTTACTAAAAATAAAAAAGAACGCATATTATCTTACAATTAATACACTGTGATCAATAAGGTTTTTGTAAAACTTAAAAAAAGAAACATAAAGGAATGCAATCACAAAACAATATAGAGGCGGGTCATCACCCAAGGGGACAGTTTAGAACCATAGAAACAAACAGAACCTGCCATATACTGGCAAAAGTACACATCAAATAGTATGACAGAAGCTAGAAGGCAGGCAGGTTGTTCTCCAACAAACTACACGTTGAAGAGGCTAGAAGCTGTGTGACAGAGATATGAGACATGGGAGGAATGGCACTGTCTGGTGAGAGGGAGGAAATTGAGAGATTTAAAGAGTACTTTTCAAATTTCTTAAAGAATGGAGCCACAACCCGAGAAGAGGAAATAGCTCACCAACACTGTGATGATCTCAGGGCTCACCCCAGAGGATATAAAGGAGGTTAAGTACCCAAAACAAAGGAGGATGCTCTCTGCTTGCACTTTCCATGGGCCGTGCCGAGTCGAATGAAAACTCAAGGTCGACCCATCGGTAAATGAAGCGGGTACACTGAGGTTTAGTAGTAGGGTACTTCATTGCGTTTGCGCTGGAGTACCCTGTCTCTCAACCTCTAAAATGGACCCTACGTTTGTGGTACATTTATTGGCAAAAATGCATACTCAAATGCACCAGTTGCAACTTAATATATTCACAGTAGATAAAACATAGTCGGATTCTATTAAAACGAGCAAAGAAATGCTTATTTGCCAGAAATGTTAAAAATAGATATAAATGCGGGTCCCTAACAAGTAATACATTTTAGAAATAACATAGTTTCAGTTTTAAGTGCACAAAGTAATTATTCTAGCCTTCATTGATTTATACACATTTTGTTGAAATACATTTGTAGTTCAATAATGTCAGCATTGTCTTCCCACATTGCAGGACCTGCCATCTGGGCAAGCACCACAGCTCCTTCCAGTTTAGACTATCGCGTATTTGTTACTTCATAGGAGGAACATCTGATCAATGAGGGCATCTCTGACGAGCAGCTGGAGATATTGTTTCTTTTCGTCTGCTTTTTAGAGGAGTCAAAAAACATTCATACCACATGGTCAGGGGAGGCTGCCTTGTACAATTGCTACTCTAAGAAAACAGAGACCCTTTTGTAAGAAAAGTGAAAGTAATTGGTCAGAAATATTTTATGTAAAATACTTTTTTTCATCAAGGACAACAAGCATACTTACCAGTAGATTTGAGTCTGCGTTTTTTTCTATAGGTCGTAGTATTTGAAATCTTCAACTGAGTCGTTACAAAAATATATCCTAAGTCTGCCAACTTCTTTTTAATCGCAGCCAAATCTGTAAATATAAGACACATTTTGATACAATGGTGTGTAAGAAAAATGATGTCTTTTTCAATTATATGTTAATGTATTTCAGGCAACAGCACTCCTCCCTCCAGAAAGCCTACACATTTATGCAACGAGCTCTATTGTTAGACTTGCTTAACGGGCACTCTGGCAATGCCAGATTGGAGAGTTTGAAAGGGCCACTATGTGGGTCTTTTTTTTTAAGCCTAGTCACCGACATGGAACCAAATTACCAGCTCACAAACTCGCCCATCTCGCAGTGACAGTGTTTCCAATTGGCCAGTGCAAAACTGGAGCTCTTGATTTCTTAGCAATTGTGGCACCAAAACTGAGACGCATGGGCTATTAGGATTTTTGCTATGCTCCGGATCATCCTTACAAAAAAAAATCCTTTCTTGTCTTGGCAATTAGTCAATCTCTTTCTATGACTGTGAGAAAATGGGTTGCTGAAAATTGGGTTGTTGGTTAACTAGGGTGTGAGTGTGCGCTGGTCAAGCAACAGCCATATTGCTTTGCAGCGTGAACCACAAAAAGTCACTTAAATGACCTGTATTTATGCAGCACACAAACAATAATAAAGTGAAAACACAACACAAGAATAATCCTAAACCAATTTAGAAAAAGAGAATACATTTTAATAAGTTATTATACACCAAAACAACAAACATCCAATCAGTAGTATCAGAGTTATTAACTTAATATTCTTTTGTGAAAACCAGCTCTTATAAGATCAAAGCCCCAATCGTGGACATCAAGTCCAACGAGACCAGGTCGAAGTTAAAAGTGAAGGCTGACCTCGATGAAGCCGGGTTTGGATACAAGTGGATTGGGCTCGGTCAGTGCTTACCTTCGAACGTAGAAAAATTCTTGAAGAAAATGTTTTGAGAAGGTAAAGTTCATTTGGGCAAGGCTGCAGGAGGTTTCCGAGGAAGGACCGGTGTCATCGGATGGCCTTAGGCTGAATCTGCGGTGACGTTTTTGATGTTCAGACTTAGTCATCAAAATGGAAGTAAAAAAACTCCAGCAGTACGAGGCAGAAAGCTGTAGCCAAAGACAGTTCCACAGGTCAGAAACCCCTTTGATGAATGACTGCTTAAACAAACTTGCGGAGGAAGAGGAGAATGTAGCGGGAAAGCCACAAAGTCAATCCGACAGGCGATGCACACTGGGCAGATAGGCAAGCATGTGGGTCCCTGCCTCCTCCTGGTTCTCAGAGCACTTTTGAGCCAAAATCTTTCTAAGTCCTTAATTTTGGTTGCTGGCCATCTGGGCACCTTTAGGTCCACAAAGGTTCAGGACTGATGGGACACCTCTTGGGGGTTCAGGACTCACTCAGGCTGGGTCCAGGTGCAGCTTCAAGATGGTGGGAGCCTTTCACTCCCAAGTGGTTGTGGACCGGAGGCCAGAAAATTTGCCCCTGGAGTAACTTCTGGTAGTCCTGGGTGCAGGTGGAGATGCAGGGCTTAACAGCAGGGCTGGTTTCTTAAAGTTCATGGTAGGCTCCAGGCAGCAAAGCAGTTCTTCCAGGTACAGCAGCAGTCTGGCAGAGTACCCAGCAGGTCACAGCAGCAAGCAGCCCTTTGAGAGTCCTTCTGTAGCTCCAGTAGTGAACTTGAGAGTGTGTCTGAAGGTCCTATTTTTATACCCTGATGCCCTTCTTCTGGAAGGTGGGAGAAGCTTCTGTAAAGAATGTTTGAAGTGCATTAAACTTCCTGACTCCTCTGCCCTGGATTTGCTTGACAATACAGGGTTGTTAGGCCCTTTGTGTGAAGGTACAGCACAGACTATTCAGCTGTTAGTGGAACTGTGCTCAGTTCCGCTCCCCCCATCCTACCAGCAGATGGCCCATTAAGGCACCCCTAATCCTTCTATTGTGTGATAATCTGGGAGGAATTCACAAAATCTAACTGTCAGCTACACCCAGTCATGTGACCCAAGAAAGGCTGCAGGGACAAAGTGCCGGAAAATGACAACTTTTTAAAAGTATTCGGACAATGTGTTCCTGGAGGAATTATTTTAAATATACTTTTCAATTCATTAGTCTTCATCAACAATGTAATTAATATGCAAAACAAATACTTAAGCATTAACCAGAAAATGCAATTTAAGGCGCACTGATCTGACAAGACAGTTCTTATTTAGTTCTTGCAGTTTCCTTATGATCATAAAAAAAACATATAATATTCAGGGACAAAGATACAATTTGAAATTATTATTACAACACTGTTGCACCCCACTTGATGAAACTAACAGCTATAGATTCCTTCCCAACACAGGATCACTGGGAAGTGATGTGTTCCTAACCACATGTGCTCACAAATCCTTAGTCCTGTTCGATTTCTTCTTCTTTGCTCCAACAATCATACGGAAGATAAACAACATAATATGAATGACATTAGAGAGTAGGCAACCGTCAACGTTTCAGTCTCTCATGGCAAGAGGTCCACAAGACCATCATTTGGGCAATCCCTGAAAGGTCTAACAAAATGAAACAATAATGAATATAATGAAAATAAACAATACGCCAAAGAACATCATGTGCACTGCTTGCTCACAATGTATCAACTCTAAAAGTGACTACCACTCTAAAACAAAAAGTGTTGCTTTATTACACCCAAAACGTGCTAAAATACAATAAAATAAGGTGGCCCCACCAAAAGTGATTACCACTTCATACCCATGTTCATACCTCGCCTGTACTGGAGCCTTTGGCTTGGAGTGCCCTGAGATCTATGGCCGCATCTGGGACTTTGTCTGCTGCTTGAGGGAGGAGACTACACCTGCCAGCTTCCATAGTTCCTGGCTGGCCGGGGGTGACGTGGAGTAAGGCGCTGGAATATCATTAATTTATCAGAGGTGTCCCGCAGCGCGGACCTGTGTTCATACCTTACCTTCACTGAAGCCTTTGTTTTGGAATGCCCTGAGATCTACAGCCACATCTGGGACTTTGTCTGCAGCTTGGAGGAGGAGACTACACCTCCCAGCTTCCCTGGTTCCTCTGACTGGCCAGCAGTAATGCAGAGTAATAAGCTGGAGCACCATAAATTTAGCAGAGGTGTTCCGCAGTACGGATGGCCCAGGCTAAGAACGAGACAAGAACAGGCTAAGAGCGGGCCAGTCTGCGCTCGTCAGTGGCAGTAAGAGCTGGGGCAGGGCAACCTCCCCTAGTTTTCATCATTGAACATTGTGGAACAGTGAACATTTTTATTTCTGTATTTTTGTGCCCAGGACATGGTACTGTTCTTTTCTTACTCTCTCTTGACTGTTACACTAGACTGGTTATCTTCTTGGTGACTTCTTCCTGGCCGCAGTGTATGGGTGTTAACCTGCCAAAGGGTTAATGGTGTTAAAAGGTATTGCAAATATGGGGAAAGAGAAAGGCCCCTCTATTAAAACCCCACCCCCATCTGAAGCCCCTGGTGTTATTACCATAGAAGGTTTTATCCACTAGGCAGTAGGGGTTGTATCCAAAGAAATAGAGTTGGCTGAAAGGAGGCTTTCTTTGGACAGGGATGGGTCCCTCATAACTGCTCACAGGTCACTGGTCTGTACTGGATTAGAGGGGCCCACCCCCGACCCGGGTCAACTGGGTGGGCAGGGGGAAGTCTTGGGGGGATACCCATGGTAATGGTAAGTCTATGTTTTCCACTACACCATTTTTTAGCCCAAGGCGCTAGAGGAAACAAAAACATGTGCTCCTGCCCAGCCTCTTGTTAAGTCTAAGCAGGGTGGCCGCTCTATTACTACTTTAACAGATGGAGAGGGTGGACCTTTTCTCAGGAATGCATCACTCAGGGATTTTCATTTAATGTTAATTAACAAATTGTATTCAATTGTGGTGAGGCTTTTTTCATAATGAACTTTTCTTGATGAACAAGGGGAAGGAGGGGTATGGGATTAGTCGGGAATAGGGTTCCTATTTGAGTATACTTGCTCCGGGAGAGACTCTGTGTCAAACCACTCTGTCACAGTTACAGACCCTATCCTGGTTGCACCCAAGTCAGAGAACTGGGATGGAGACTAGGGGTACTGCTGCTCAACCCCGTCTTTTGGGTACTGAAGGGGGCAGCCAGCCCACCGGGTATCCCATTAACTAGGGGGAAGTGCTTAATCTGCCTCCAGAAGCAACCCCTCCTGAAGTTGTTTTAGGGAATGCCCCCCCCACTTAACTACCATTGGTGAATCATATCAAAGACTTTAGAATAAGGTGGTGCATTTGTTTACCAAACATCTGTCCTGTAGTAGGGGGTTAGTAGACGCTATTATCATGGCGTAGATTGGGATAGAGTAAACTGGGTAGGCAAGGATATGAAACTTGGGGGGACTGCATGGTGGTAAATTTTAACAATGTTTGGCAAGGGGGACGAGCTTCTTGCAGCTGCCCCCATCCGATATTGGGCATACTAGGGATAGTCACCCTCCCTGTGTATTTTTTTACAGACCAGGTAGTCCAGTTGGTTTATTAGACTTTCATCACACTAACTGGGGGGCCCGTCTAATTAATGAATGCACAGAATTAAGGCCGCCACCCCTTGTGCCTATCTCCAATAGATTTCTCCTATTGACTGAATTGGAGTCTTGTGATTGACTGGATTTACATGATCCTCATCAGCTCTCCATAGCCCCCCTGGCCCTGGCCCCAACGGTAGGCCCATCTCAGTCTTTAAAAAAGGATATACATTGTTGTCCTGGAATATTGCTGGTCTCTCTTCTAAGTTTACTAATCCAAGGTGGGTTCAATTTGTTAAATCTTTCCACATAATTTGTCTCCAAGAAACTTGGGAAACTGTTAATAGTTTCTTCCTTGAGGGATATACTACTTACTTTGAACCTGTTACACCTTCGAGGGCGGGCAGGTCGAAGGGGGGGTTTAATTATGTTTATCAGTGGTATTGAGTGGTTACATTTCTGATCTCCATTAGCAGGTGCATACAATGCAGGGGGCATGGCTAACACTCCCTGGCTCCTAATCAGTGGTTATAATACACTTTTATAACAGTAAATGGGGTAGTGGTGGGTCGCACCTGGACCGCCTCTTGAGTTCAATTTCAGCTAAGGATGAAGAGCAAGTCTTAACTGTCATTGCTGGTGATTTTAATTGTCATTTATGCAACTCCCCAAGTCGATGAGATACTAAATTGTATGGGCAGATTTACAAGAAAGTGACGCATCTGTAGAGATGAGTCACTTTCCCTGCGCCACCCTGAGAAACCCTTGCGCCACCATGGATTTGCCATATTTATAATACAGCGCACCATTGTGCAAGGTTTGACAGATGCTTAAAAAATTCTGACGCATCTGTTTGCACAAAAGTCACACATTGCTGGAGCATGTCACAAGCACAAAGCAACTCCAGCAATGCATGATGAGGCCTATCCTCATTGTGCTGCGTCACTCCTTATGCCTGCTCCAAGCAGGCGTAAGGTTTTGACGCAGTGACATCCTAGAAGTGGCGCAGTGAAATCTTGTAGATTTCACTACGTCACTTCTACAAGGCTTTTTTGAGTGGGACCGCCCACCTTGCATGCATTATACCTTACGCAGATATAATGTGACGCAGGACTTTACAATGTGACGCATCTCCCTAGATGCGTCACATTGTAAATGGGCTGCATTTTTACGCAGCCGATGCGTCACAAGAAGTGACGCAAAGGCGGCGCAGAAATGACCCAAGGGGCTTGTAAATCTGCCCCGGAGTTTTTTGCTGAGAGAAGGGCTACACTTTGAGCATTCTCAGGAAGGCCGTGAGATCAATAAATTTTTGGAGAGTCACAATGAACAAGTTACTTACCTTCGGTAACGATGTATCTGTAAGAAACATTAGTTAGTTAGATTCCTCACCTTAGAATATCCCCAGGCGTCAGACTGGATCCGGAAGATTTTTCGTCAGCAATACCCCTTGGGCGTCGCTAGGCGTCGTCTGCGGCTCCGCGTCCGTCGTCGGCGTCGTGCGCCGGAATGATGTCGTCGGAGTACTTAGACGCCGCCCTCGCGCGCTGACGTCAGTTCTTGTACATAGCCTTCCGCGCCAGGAACGCAGAGCCATGCAAAGACCGACACTGGTGCCAGAAATAAAATCTAGGGGCCTGAAAAGGATAACCTTAACCCTAGATGTCAGTTCGCAGAACGGGGAGGATGGGTGGGTCGGTGAGGAATCTAACTAACTAATGTTTCTTACAGATACATCGTTACCGAAGGTAAGTAACTTGTTCATCTGAAAGAAACACGTTAGTTAGATTCCTCACCTTAGAATAGATACCCAAGCAATACCATCCCCGGTGGTGGGTCTGCGAACCAAGATCACACCAGAAAGTCCTGGAGGACAGAACGGCCAAAGAAGCCATTCCTCCGGACTTGGCTGTCAAGGCAATAATGCCTGGCAAACGTGTGTAGCGAAGCCCATGTCGCCGCCTGACAGATGTCCTGCAAAGGGACTCCCCGTCCGAAAGCAGTAGTAGCCGCTGTGGCCCGAGTAGAATGGGCGCGCAGCCCAACAGGAGGGTCCTTTTTTGCCAAAGAGTAACAAATTTTGATGCACAAAACCACCCACCGAGAGATGGTCCGTTTGTGCACAGCTTTCCCCTTCTTAGCACCCACGTATCCAACGAAAAGTTGGTCGTCCACCCGGAACTGCTTTGTGCGGTCCAAATAAAAGGAGAGCGCACGTTTTGGGTCCAGACGGTGGAGCCTCTCTTCCTCTTTGGAAGGATGCGGAGGCGGAAAGAAGGTGGGCAAGGTGACAGACTGCCCAAGATGAAATGGAGTCACTACTTTCGGAAGAAAGGAGGGACGAGGCCGAAGGACAACCTTGTCCGGATGAACAGACAGAAAAGGAGGCTTTGAAGATAAAGCCTGGAGCTCACTCACCCGTCTAGCCGAGGTGATGGCTACCAGAAAAGCAGTCTTAAGAGTCAGAAGACGAAGAGGACAATTGTGAAGAGGCTCGAAGGGAGCGCACATCAGGAATGTCAAGACCAGAATCAAGTCCCACTGAGGCATTACAAAAGGGACAGGAGGGAACGTGTGAGTAATGCCTTTTAGAAAGCGTGTAACCACAGGGGACTTGAAAAGAGAAGGCTGATCAGGAAGCCGCAAGAAGGCAGAGATGGCAGCAAGATAACCTTTCAGGGTGCCCAGGGCAGAGCCCTGCCGGGCCAAAGAAAGAAGAAAGAGGAGAACCTCAGAAAGAGGGGCGGAAAGGGGATCCACAGCCTTTGCTGTGCACCATGCCACAAATTTGTTCCACCGGCAGGCGTATACCGACTTTGTGGAGGGACGCCTGACTGCCAGAATGATATCACAGACTTCAGGAGGCAAGTCAAATGGCATCAACTGCCGCCGCTCAATCTCCACGCATGGAGGTGGAGGCTGGACAGGTTCGGGTGGAGGACCGTCCCCTGCTGCTGCGACAGAAGATCCTCCCGAAGGGGCAGACGTATCGGGGGATCGGTCAACATACTGAGTAGCTCGGGATACCAGTATCTTCGTGCCCAATCCGGAGCCACCAAGATGACTTGGGCCCGGTCGTGCCTGATCTTCTTCAGCACTCTGGGCAGAAGTGGTATAGGCGGAAAGGCGTACAACAGACCGCAACTCCACTCGTGACGAAAAGCGTCGCCGAGCGAGTGCCGCCTTGGAAATTCCAACGCGCAGAACTGCTGACATTGCGCGTTCTCTTCGGTGGCGAATAGATCTAACCAAGGCTCTCCCCACTGCTGAAAGAGACCTTGCGCCACTTCGGAGTTCAGACGCCATTCGTGATCCATCATGCACCGGCGGCTGAGTTCGTCCGCTCTGGCGTTCAGAGAGCCCGCCAGATGTTGAACCACTAGGGTGACGCCCTGGTGTTCCAGCCACATCCAGAGGCGCAGAGCCTCCTGACAAAGGGTCCACGACCCCACCCCGCCCTGTTTGTTGCAATACCACATGGCGGTGGTGTTGTCCGTGAACACCTGCACGACACTGCCCCTGACAGAGGGAAGGAAGGCTTTCAGTGCAAGTCGGATCGCTCTCAACTCCAACAGGTTGATGTGGAGACGAGACTCCGCCGGAGACCAGAGGCCTCTGATCTCCGCCTCTCCCATATGGCCACCCCATCCCAGGAGGGACGCATCCGTCACTACGACATGCTCCGGTTGGGGAAGGGAGAGGCTCCTGCCCATGACCCAATCGCGGTCCGTGAGCCACCACCGCAACTGCTGTGCAGTGCCCTCCGAGATCAAGACATGGTCGGACAGGTTGCCGTGATGCTGGGCCCACTGAAACTTCAGGTCCCACTGCAGAGCCCGCATGCGCCGCCTGGCGTGATGCACTAGTAGGATGCAGGAGGCCATCAGCCCCAGAAGCCGCAACACTAGCCTGACCGAAACCCAGGATAGAGGCCGAAAGATAGGAATCAGGGCCTGAATATCCTGGACCCGCTGTTCCGGTGGATAGACCCGGAACTGCGCCGAATCGAGAACCGCTCCGATGAAGAGGAGCTTCTGAGAGGGACTCAGGTGTGACTTCGGCACGTTGATGGAAAACCCCAGCAAATGCAGGAGATCCGCCGTAGTCTGGAGGTGGGAGACGACTGTCTGGGGCGAGCCCGCCTTCAACAACCAGTCGTCGAGATAGGGGAAGACTGGAACCCCTGATCTGCGCAGATGAGCTGCGACCACCGCCATCACTTTCGTGAACACCCGAGGGGCACTGGTGAGGCCGAAGGGGAGCACGGTAAACTGAAAGTGCTCTTGGCCCACCGTGAACCGCAGGTAACGCCGGTGGGCCGACAGGACGGGGATGTGGAAATATGCGTCCTGCAAGTCCAACGCTACCATCCAGTCTCCGGGGTCTAGGGCAGCTAGAACCTGAGCCAAAGTCAACATCTTGAACCGTTCCTGCCGGAGGAAGGCATTGACGTTCCGAAGGTCCAAGATAGGGCGTAGGCCCCCTTTGCCCTTCTTGGGAACCAGAAAGTAGTGGGAATAACAACCACGACCTACTTCTGGACTCGGAACGCGCTGAACGGCCCCCTTGGCCAAGAGGGCGGAAACTTCCTCGTGGAGAAGATGCAAATGATCCCCCGAGATACGGTGGTGCTGCGGTGGCATGGCTGGAGGGGTCGTCTCGAAGGGGAGGGAGTAGCCCCTTCGGACGATTTGCAGCACCCACCTGTCCGATGTGATGGACCGTCAGTGGAGCAGGTGATGGCGAACTCTGCCGCCCACTGGCGTGGAATGGGCCTGAAAGCTCGGACTAGGAAGGCTTTGAGGCGGATGCTGCCGGGGTGGATGTGGGCTGACCTCGTCGTCCTCCAGATCCGCCTCGGCGAAAACCACGTCCGCGACCGCGCGTAGGTTGGTTCTGCGGCTGGTGGCTAGGCGCACGTGAGGAGGCACCCCTTCCTTGGCCACGAAAGGGGCGAAAAGCAGAAGATTGCGACCGCGGAGCCGAGAGGCCCAAGGACTTGGCCGTAGCCCGGGAGTTCTTAAAGCGGTTCAGCGCACTGTCCGCCTTCTCGCCAAACAGGCGAGTGCCATCAAACGGCATGTCCATGAGAGTGCTCTGGACATCGCCGGAAAACGACGTGGACCGCAGCCAGGCGTGACGTCGAAGCGCCACTGAGGTGGAAATGGCCCTACCCAGCGAGTCCGTGGTGTCAAGCCCACAACGTATAGCATGTCGCGCGGCATCCCTCCCATCGGCCAGAGCCTGGGTAAGTCGTGTCTGGACCTCCTCCGGACACAGGGGCAGCGCGTTCTCCACCGCATCCCACAGAGAGTGGGAATAACGGTCCAAGAGACAAGCGGTGTTCAAAGACCGCAGGCCCAAACTAAGGGAAGAGAACAGTTTCTTGCCAAACTGCTCCAGTCTCTTGGAATCCCGGTCCGGCGGGGCGGTCGGGAAAGAGGATTGGGAGGTGAAGGCCTGGATAACCAGGCTCTCAGGGGTAGGGTGTTGGGACAGAAAACTGGGGTCGCCCGGAGCAGGGCGGTGGCGCCTGGCAACGTTCCTGTCCACAGGAGGAACTGTGGAGGGCTTGGACCAGGTGCCCTGGAGAACGTCAGTGAGGGCCTCATTGAATGGCAGCAGAGGCTCAGTGGAGCTTGCCGCAGACTGAAGCACCTCAGTGAGGACGTTCGTCCTCACAGCCACGGCAGGTAGCTCGAGCCCAAGGGCTGCGGCCGCCTTGCGCAGCACCACGGAGAAAGCAGAACCCTCCTCCAAAGCCACAGTCGGAGGAGAGATGAATCCAGTGTCTGGCGAGGTATCCAGACCACTGGCCTCCCCCAGTTCATCTGCTCAGTCCTGGGACAGTTGGGCCTGAGCGGCCATAGGATCCTCGGATCCCTCCCAGTAGTCCCCATCATCCGACTCCAGGTGTAGAGGGGAAAGTAACGGAGCCGGGCGGTGGACAAAATGTGTCTCTAGCGGCGTCGATCTCGGCGTCCATCGACGCCGGATCGGCGCCGGGCCCGGACCGGGACTAAACCGGGGCACGGCGTCGAGCGGAGTCGACGTCGGCGTCGGCGTCGGGGGTGGAACCGGAGTCGACGCCGGTGGAGGAGTGACAAGGTTGACCGGCGTCGACGGGGACTCGAGAACGGGTCCCCCGGGCGCTTGCGGCGTCGAGGACGGAGCCGTCAACGGTGCCGGGGCCGGAGCCGCCGGCTGGCAAGGCAGCCCAGTCGGGTCCGCGGGGCCCGAAGGCGCACCAGCGGGTGCCGACGGCGGAGCCAGGTTCCTCATGGCCGAGAGGAAGGCACTGACTTCCGCCGGCGTCGTGTTAGTCCCAGGGACCGGAGGGTATGGGGACGGACGCGGCTCCTGCGGCTCCGCCGGAGCCGCGGGGGTGGAACCACCCTGACCCTCGACCGAGTCGCGCGACCGGCGAGGGGAGTCCGAAGAGCGAGGTCGCCTCTTGGACTTCTTGGAATGCTTCGACTTACCCGAAGACTTGGATCCCGACGACCGATGGTGACGTCGGCTGCGGCTCCGCGACCGATCCTTGGACCTCCTCCTGGACCGGGATCGAGAGGCGCGCGGAGCCGAGTGGCGAATCTCGAGAAGCTTACGGGACCGCTCCCGTCTAGCCTTCGAGGTCAGGGCCTTACAGTCCGAACACGACTCCGCGTCGTGATCGAGGCCCAAGCAGTAAAGACACCGGCGGCGATGGTCCGTAACCGACTTCAGTCGGCTACAGTCCGAACAGGCTTTAAACCCAGGCATCCTACCGGCACCGGTGTCGAGACTCGATCAAAAAGGATCAAAAAAGTTAGTCAAAAATTGACTAAAGGGATCTGCGCTTACTGGCGCGGAAAAAAGAAGAACTGACGTCAGCGCGCGAGGGCGGCGTCTAAGTACTCCGACGACGTCATTCTGGCGCACGACGCCGACGACGGACGCGGAGCCGCAGACGACGCCTAGCGACGCGCAAGGGGTATTGCTGACGAAAAATCTTCCGGATCCAGTCTGACGCCTGGGGATATTCTAAGGTGAGGAATCTAACTAACGTGTTTCTTTCAGATCTGGTCTTTACTATGGAGAAACTGGTGAACTCTCAGAACCCTGTAATTTGTCCAACCTTCCAAGGGAGCGGCTCTAGGTCGTTTATTGATTTTATCTTTGTTTCTGCTCCACTATATTGGTTTATATCCCATTTTAACTTAATTTTTAGTTCTTTTAGTGATCATAATCCTTTATCTGTAACCCTTGATGTAACTAATGCCCCCAGTCACAGCACAGGGGGGGACTTTAACAACGCTCTCCACTGTTGACCTGTGGAGAAGTTTGAAATGGTCCCAGATGGACCCCCGGTGGCTTCAGGGAGCACTTTTTTCACTTTGTCTTCGTGAGATTTAATTTGTCTCTACATTGATGCTGAGGAAGGGGAGGTCCTGGAATGCTTTTAAAGCTAATGCTGCAGGGGTTCTCAAACTGATGACGGTCATATGCTCTAGCAACAAGGCGTCACATGTCCCCAAATGGTTTGACAGGGACAATTCGAGAACCCTACGTCATTTGAAGGCAGCTCTGAAGCAGTCACTGAGGGACGGGCAGCTGGTTTAAGATTGTAGGTTGGCTTACAAGCAGGCCTAAATTACTTTTAAACATAATTTACAGGAATTAGCCTGGGTGGAGCATTGCCAAGCACGTGAGATGAGGGATATCGCTTTCTTTTGGAGAGTGGTCAACGGGCCTTGTTTTGCAGAGAGCTCCGGGTTGCTTTTGTGCCATCATATTCCAGAGCAACAGTGGGTGGGTCATTTTGAGAGTGATTACAACCAGGGGGTCTTTGGGGTGAAAAAACTCCTGCTGGATCAATCACAGCCTGTAACCCAATGGCCTGGATCTTAGATGAAATTACACAAGGTATTCTTGCATTATCCAGTAACAAGGCCCCAGTCCTGATAATATCTTGTCAGATCTGTTTGAATCTAATATCGATGTCCTGGCTTCACTTTTAACACAGGTCCTGAATGCGGTCGCTCCGGTGGGGATATTGCCTTCTTGGCTTACTGCAGTGTGTGTTCCCATTTTTAAGAAGGGGACAAAGACAATCCACAATGTCATAGACCAATATCATTACTGGATTCAACCGTCATGGCACTGGGGAGGGTGAATTTAAATAGGCTGAGTGATTGGAAAGAAGAGAACAACATTCTGAGAGATGTCCAGTATGGTTTTAGAGCAGTGGGTCCACTTCAGACAATGCCTGGACCGTCATTTAATTATTAATAAATATAGGGTGGATTGGTCTGAATCCGTACATTTAGCCTTTATGGACCTGACATCAGCTTTTAACAGGGTGAACAGAGCAAAACTTTAGACCCTGCTTATCGAAATGGGGATTGATCCAAGTATTGTGGCCCTTCTATCCAACCTCCACCCAGAGACCTTTGCCTCTGTATGTCTTTCTCACGACGCCGCCTGTACTCGCCCATTCTTGACCAGCTTGGGTGTGTGTCAAGGATGCATATTTGCTCCTTTTCTGTTTAATTTGCATGTGAATGGGCTTGAGTTTGCGCTGTTATCAGTTGCGGCAGCCTGCCCCAAGGTTGGTGACAGATTTCCCCCTATTTTATTATACGCGGAGGACGTGGTCCTTATGGCTTGGACCGCACAGGGGCTGGACTTACTCCTGGCCAGGTCTGTGTCTTTTATGAGGAATATTGATCTGGCGGTTAATTTTCCAAAGTCATACGTGATGGTAGTAGGCCCTAAATCAACCATGAGCAAGACCTTTAAGTTGGCTAATTTTACCCTGGGCAAAGTGAAGGTGTTCCCTTACCTGGGGTTCTATTTGATGTTAATAATAGTTGGAAATCTCTGGTGGAGACGAAAAGATCAGAGTTTCTTAAAACCATGGGGGCGGTTTTGAGTTTTGCACAGAGGGTTGGTTCTAGGGTGCCAAGTGACCTGTTAAAAATGTATCATGCTATGTGTGTTTCTCAGCTACGTTACGGCAGTGAGATATGGGGGTATGCAAAAGTTGGACCAGATTCAATCAGTCGAAAATAATTTTCCCCGTAGAATGGTACAGGTTCTCCATGCTACCCCTGGTTTTTCTGTGCAGGCGGAGCTTGGGCTTTCACAAGTGTCGGATCTGATATTGCTTAGTCTGCTTCTGTGTTGGATTAAGATTTGGAGTAGGGTGGAACGGATGTTAAACAAGATGATCCTAGCAGACTGCCTGGCTCTTGATCAGGTACATATGATATCATGGATAGCCCATGTTAAGGCAGCTTTTACCTACATAGGTTGGTCAGATATTTTTGATGACCCCCACCTCTCTCTCGATGTGTGAGCTGGGGTGTGTCAAAGGTTGTTCTTAGAACAGTCTCAGCTGGAGAGAGAGTGTTTAGAACTTCAGAAAACATCAGTTTGGGGTCAAATACTGCTAAAAACTGTACAGGGGCAGGAGCCATATCTTGCCAAGGTTCACTCACAGCATGATAGGTTTTTGCCAGCCAGATTTTGGTTCAACCAAGTGTATCATCTTTTGGCATCTCCTTGTGGGTCTCCGCAGGATATGTTGCATTTTCTAATGTTTTGCTCTTATTATAGCTGTCCAAGGAAGCGATTTTGAATCCGCCTCTTGAAATCCCTGAATTCTAATCAAGTTAGGCCAGCTTTGATGTATCCTCAGATGTTTCCCGCTAATCATGTTATTTTTACTGTTCAATGTTTTTTACAAACAGTCTTGGTGTCCAGAAGAACGAGACTTTATTATTTGCCCCATTACTAATTATTGCATGTGTCATTTTATCTTTGTATTTAACGTTTATGAACTTGACAGTTAATTCTTTGTTTTGTTTTGTATTCTTTTATGGTGATTTTATCAATTGAATAAAGATTTTAAAAGAAAAAAGATTACCTCTGAATTAAACAGATGCCAACTTAAAAACACCAAAAAGTGATTGGTTCTAAACAACACGATGTGCCTCCAAATGACCACATCAAAACTGTAACTACCCATGTGCCGAGTACACATATACAATTCTACCATTTAGGTGTATCAAAAAGATCTATCTCACCTAGAATTTGACCACCACCTAGGAAATGAAAATATAAAAAAGTGTAAAACATCAAACTAGATGTCACACCTATAGACATAAATGCGAAAATATCGCCTCCTTACCAAAGTTCAATAAGGAAACTATACAACAGGGTAGAGTAATCTGTAAATACAAACCACAGCCTATGTAAATACAAATCAACTTAAGATCACTATATGTATATACCCCTTAGCTAGCAGGTGTTGCAGCACTTACTTTCCACATGCACACATCTGCGTTAGTCAAGTCTGAATCACACCAGAAGTTACAATCACCATAAATGCTATAAAAACGCGTAGAATCATTTGGTAAATGCCTAATGTACGTCACATGAGACGCTGAAACAAGAAGTGCCATCTTAATGGCAAACGCCATCACTGACAATCAATATAGGTCAAACCCGCCGACAGCATTACAACAGGGAGGGAAATGCTTTAAACGGATAATCAAATCCAAAATTCAAAGCGCTACCATGTAAAGCATTTACACCATCTGACATAGCCCAGGTCCAGAAAAAATAATACTGTCTCCAAAAATAAATCAAGGGTACAGCAACCAGCTAGAAACTATACGGATCCAGTACTTACTCGGATCTCAGTAATACGCACCCTTCTCCAGCTGCTCACTATTCGCGGTGTCATACAAAGGGAAGAAGGAGCACAAACATATGTATATTGGTTCATTGGTACCAGCGGCACAATGTTTGCAAAGAACATTGATTAAATAAATGCATATAAAGATTTAGTAATCAAGGAGCCTATGAGGATTGACACAATATTATAAGACCCATACCATTGAGCACAACAGACCTGACCAAAACCAGACCCCAATAATTTCTAATCATAAAAACAGAACAAATGTCTCACATAGCATTGAGATGTGCAGAGCCATACCTAAAGAAGATCCCACATGCACCTGTGCATCAATCACTGAAAGCACAGCAAAGAAAAAAATAGTATGGCCCAATATCACAACTTAGGTAAAACCGCACCATGTGATTATTTTTAGAACATCTTACTTAATACTGATCAAACAATGCCATACACTCATGCAAGTATAATAAGAAACTATTCAGATGTAACAGAGCACTGGCAATAACAGAGCACTTCTTATGCTTATGCTTACAAGGTGGGCAGCACATGCCATTCAACTTGTTGGTTAAGCCACATCTTAACTGTATTAGCCATGCACTTGACAACTTTGAGAACAAACCATTTAATTGCATTAGGGGCATGTGACATAGCCTTACAGTGGTCAACCAATGGAGCATTAATGATATTGCAGCGAATCCTCGATTAATGTTGTATTATACATTTTCTCACCTCTTGTATAGTTTTTCCCACTATAATACAATACACAAGGACATTCAATATAGTGGATGATGTTTTTGTCCCACAATTAGAAAAATGCTTCAGTTCCCACATTCTTTCATTTCATACACATGATTTTGTGACACTTGTGGTTCAACATGCTGTGCAACTGCTACACGGATAATGCTTACAGGAAGGGGTCAACCCCAACATCTGGCTGATTGTGATTGATTCTGGTTCAGTATATGCTCGGACCAATTGATCTTTAAGATTTCTCGCTCTCTTAAAGGAGAACAAAGTTTTCTCCTACTGAGTGTGTGATGTGTCTAATAAATGCCATTTTATAAGGATGATCTTATTATTCCTACTAGACTCCTTACCAAGCCTAGTCACACGTTGCAGCCGGCATTGATTCTGTTTCTCTTTTAACTGTAACAATGAATCACGATCATAATTCCACACCCGTTTAAGAGTTCTTTTCACCAGCCGATATGGGTAACCTCTAGTGGCAAATTTAGAAAGCAGTACTTTTGCCTCCGTAAAGCAATCATTCTTTCTTGTAAAGTTACTCCGTATCCTTAAGAACTGCCTAAAATGAAGAATATCTCACAGGTTCCTAGGATGGTGACTTGGATATTTGAGAAGAGTGTTTCTTGCTGTGGGTTTGGTATAAATGTCTAAATATAGGCAGCCTTCAACGTGGGTGACCTTTAAATCAAGAAGATGCATCAAATTGTTGTTATATTCGAGGGTGAACTGTAGATTGGCATTCTGGTTATTGAGCCACTCATGAAACTTGAGTAATTCTGCAGTAGATCCATGCCAAATTAACAAGATGTTGTCTATATATCGTAAACACTTCCTTATTTTCCTTTCATATGAGTTAGTACTGGTATAGATAGTTCTCTTTTCAAAAGCAGCAACATACAAATTAGCTATGTCTGGGGCAAAAATTACCCCCATCGCAACTCCTTTTATTTGGGCATAAAAATCCTCTTTAAAAATTAAATAGTTACACGCCAAAGCTATCTTAGCATAATCCCTAATGAAACTGGTCGGTATATTATGAGACAGTGGTCTGGTTTCAAGAAAAGACTTTATGACTTCCAACACTTCTGATTGTGGGATATTCATGTATAGACTTCGTCACAAGAATATTACAGTCAGCATTGCATGTCTCACATTCCATTTGTGTAATTTTAGTGAAGTTGGTTTTTAAAATGCATGTCTGAAAAAGCCACTTTTAGATATTTGACATTTTATTACTTTACCCTTTATGTGCCTTCTGCCTGTCTCCGGAACACACATCTGGGTTGGGTGACAGCTGGCCTTTGTCTATTTCCTCTAGACAGTTACACACAAAGAGAGCTGAGGTCTGACACTCACATCCTGATGCCTCATCAGAAGGCTGATGGGCCTTCTTGAGTTAGAGTGAAAGGGGGGAGCTTACACTTGCACCTGAATAGGACTGTGCCTGTTCCCTCACCAAGGGTTGCATACCATCCTGGATTGAGTCTAGAGCCAGTGCAGGAAGGACAGGGTCTTGTGCACTACAAAAACCTTTATTTGATGTCTCCTTTCTTCAAAGTCTAAAATGGGTATGAGTACTGGACCTCTGACACCATATACTCAGAACACTTCTGGAACTGAGGACATTCTATCAGGATTGTGCTGCCAGGAGGGTCTGCCACTTTGTTGCTTGCTTTGCTGTGTTGGTTTGCTGCCTGCTGCTTCTTGCCTAAGTGAGAGGACTGGCAATGACTCTCTATATCCTGCATCTCTGAAGGTTCTCCAAGGGCATGTTGGGCTTGCCTCCTATTTCTGAAGTCTCAGTGATATCAAAGACTTTATCTGTATCTTGCTACCAGCACCTGGGCTCCTCTGCTGTGAGTCCTGTTCTGCCAAGAGGTGCATACCCTCCTTTGCTCAAAGCATCATCCCGAGCTTCCACGCAACCAAGGTACTTTCAATGGGTCTGCAGAACTCCTTAATACAGCCTGCTCTCCATAGCCGTCAGACTGAACTCTCGGATTTTCCCTGCTCAAGCGCAATCAGATAGCCCCAGTTGAAGCTACTGATTTGTTTAATCTTCCAAAATTCATAACTTGACTTGTGTAGGTTGGATTTTAATCGCTTTGGTCCTTTTTTACTCAAATAAATATTGGTCATTTAACTGAACTGGTGTAGAATACTTTTGCAGTGTTTTACTGTGTTACTGCTTGTGCACAAATACTTCAGACATTGCCTCTTTAGTTTAGCCAGATTGCGCTGTGCCAAGCTACCAGAGGGTAAGCACAGGTAAATCTTTACTGTGTACCACACTTACCCTGACTAGGATTGTGGTTCCTGCTTTGACAGGGTACATACCTCTGCAAACCAGAAAAACAATTTCTAACATTGGGGATGAGTGTTGAGGATAGCACATGTATATATGCATTGCATACAGTGATTGATATCTACTTCTTCAATATTTCAGACCATTACATACCAAATCATTTCTTTTCTTTTGAACTCTTTGGTGGCTTTTTAAGTTTTTGCAACAGTCATGTCTCAATCTAGAGAGTCAGCAACTGCACCTGCAGTAGTGGAGTTTGAGCAGGAGAAGGTGGAAACCTACATGATGACCGAGCTGAAAGTTTTATGCAGGGATTTCCAAGTGTTCTTTGAAAGGCCTTAATAATAAAGGAAGAGCTGCAAAAGGCACTGAGGGCTTGGCTAGCAGCCAGGGATGCCTCTTAGAACCCAGAGGAGGAGGCTGATGTTATGGATGATGAGGTGCAAAGTCTGCATCTGGAGTTTCTTGAAGATCCAGTACCACCTGTGGGGTAGTGGGACAGCCTAAATGGAGGGAGAGACAGCAGTGTTTCCTCTTAAGGCCATATGCAAGAGAAGCTGGAGGACAGGCGAGAAGAAAGGAAGCTCTCAAGTTGGAGCTTTCAAAACTCAAATTGGATATGGAGAAAAATAAATTGAGAGTACACATACCCAAGGGTCTGGTGTCTGATTATGGAGTGAGAGACAGCATAGATCTGTGGTTTGAGGCCTATGAGATAGCTTTGTAAATGCACAAGATCCCTGAGAGGGATTGGGGGGCATGTTTGTAGAAGCATATCACAACTGAAGCAAAGGACACCTTACTGACACTAGAGGGGAGTGACAGGATGAGGTATACCGCCATGAAGGAGACCCTTACCAGGAAATATGTTTTGACTAGGGGTGGGCGGAATTTGCAAAATTCACTTTCGCAAACTATCGCGAAAATTTTTAAAATCTCTGCAAACACACGGAAATATCGCAAAGACGCGGACGTTTTTTTCCCGCCCGTTTGCGGTATTTTCTGCATGATCGCGGCTCGCCAACTTACCCATGCGGCTGCTCACGGGCGCGAGATCTCAATCATCTCATACTCTCGCGGTGCATGATCGCAAGAAGAAAGACGTGATCGCGCGACGAATGACGTGATCGCGTGACAAACAATGTTAATGCGGGCGCGAACTGTCGCGAGACAGCGCAAATGGCTACCAACAATCCCACATCTCGTGGAGAACGCGACCGGATCGGGAAAACTTGTCAGCGAAGGCGGGGATACAGGTAAGGCGATCACGCGCACGCGAGAATCTATTTTTTTACAGCGCGAGCAAGAGAAAAAATTCCGGTAGGATGCGGATTGCGGAAATTTTGACATTTTCGCGCTCTCGCGGAACGGAAAAATGTCAAATTATCGCAATTTCCGCGAGCGGAATGGAATTTTAGCCCAGGCCTAGTTTTGACCCCAGAGAAATACAGGCAGAAGTTTAGGGACTTCTCCCCACAGACCTGTGTGGATTGTGTTGATTCGTTTTTCAAGGCCCTGGATGGTTGGGTGAAGGGAAGTGATGTGACAGATTATCAGGGGCTGTACAATTTGATTGCACAAGAGCACATGTTTAGCCTTTGTTTTACAGAGCTGTACAAGAACTTGATTGATAGTAAGCTCGCCGACCCCAGAGAGCTTGCTAGGGAGGCAGATTGCTGGGTCAGCCCCAGGGTCCACAAGAAGGTATTGAGGGGAGATTATGGCAGGGGTGGGCAGGGTCCCCTGCAGGAGAAGGAGGGGATGACAAAAAACAAAAGTAAGGAGTTCTCTAAAGAGGCCCAAACTAGTTCCCAGGGTACCCAACACCCTACTGGAAAGAATAAATGGTTCCCTATTGATATGCCTGCAGGGAAGGGACCCCTGAAGTATTTTGAATGTAATCAATAAGGGCATTTCAAGGGAGATCCTAAGTTTCTTTAAGTGGGTACAGCCCCCCACTGGTAGGCAGTCACTGGGGATGGTTAGAGCAGCACTTGGGGAGGAGTTGGTCTCAGCTGGTGGTGGGGATACAGCTGAGGATATCCTAGCATCCGTGGGTGACAATGAAATGGTACAGAGAACGCTCATGCCTGACAATACTAGGAAGTATATGTAGTGGGTTACCATTAATGGGCAAAGTATGGAGGCTCTAAGAGACACAGGAGCCAGCATGATGACTGCCCGGTACCATAGGGTGTCTTCGGAGCAGGTAGTTCCTAATGTGGTCTACAAAGTACTTGCTAAAGACATCCGAGAGAGTCAATGTTTAGTGGCTCAGGTTCCGTTTGGGCAATGACCTGGAGAATACCACCTGGAAGGAGGTGGAACTCAAATCACACATGAAGATGTTGGGGTTGCCTAAATGTATGTGCGTGACCAGACAGTCCATGGTAGCACGTGAGAGTGGTCAGAAAGACCTGGAGCATAAAAGAGTGGTCCAGATGCCTGCCAAGAAGAGGAAGGGCAAGGGGTGCTGGAAACCAGCTCCTAAATTTCCCACAGTCTGGGAGGAAGCTGACCCTGAGGGGAATGCCCTGGAACCACAGGGGAGAAGTGGCCAAACTCAGGAACCTGCCTGAGCTGACCCATTGACAACAGGATGGAGATCCCTCCAGGTAGGAGTTCTGTGCAATGCAGAAGGAGTGCCCTACTCTTGTGGGTGTTTGTCAGCAGGCCTAGGCCCAGGCAGCTGATGCCTGCCTGATTTATTGGGAGAATATTCTCCTGTATATTGAGCCTAAGGTTCCTGAGCCTGGTAAAGCCCATTTGCTGGTGGCACCCTGGCGCTTCAGAACCTTCCTACTGGGTCTGGCTTATGACGTGCCACTGACAGGTCATTTGGGGCAAGCGAAGACCTTTAACAGGATTACCACCCACTTTTAATAGCCTCAGATGAGGAAGGCCTGAGATGCATTCTGCAGGTCTGGTCCTACTTTCCAGACAAGTGGCAAGACGGGCAAAATGCAATGCCCCCTGTAAACTTTCCCTGCTGTGAGCACCCCTTTCGAGCAGGTGGGAATTGACATTGTGGGGCCTTCAGGAAGGTACCACAGAAGGCGGTTGGCTTTAGCCCTTTTGAACTTCTGTACGGGCACCCTGTAAGAGGACCTCTCAGTTTGGTGAGGCAAGCTCTCCTGAGGCTACCCCAGGATGTATTTAGCTACATGCTGGCCTTCCTGTAACCACACAGCATGCTTCTGAAAACTCTGCCAGTAGAATCTGGAAGCTAGCCAGGAGGACATAAAATGCTGGTATGACTAGAATTGCACTCTAGTTAAGTTTCATCCTGGTCAAAAGTTGTGGGTAATGGCGCCTGTGGAGCCCCGTGCTCTGCAAGGCTGCTGGTGTTGCCCATTTGAGGTAAAGGAGCACAAGAGTAACATCACCATCCTGGTGGAATTGCAGACTCTTAGGAACCCTTTAAGGGCCCTGCACGGGAAGCGCCTCAAGCCACACTTTCAGATGTCCGAGTTGACCATGCCGTTGGTCACTGATGATGGGGTGGAAGAGTAGAATGAACCTCCCCTGACCTCCTATCTTCCAAAGAGCAGGATGCGTCAGTATAGGGTGTGAATCTGCCCAAACTTTAACCCCAGATCAACACTGAGACTGTGGCTTGTTGCTGGGACAGTTTGTATCTCTGTTCTCACTCACCCCAGGAGTCACCCATTGGTGCCCTCATAATGTGGATACTGGGGATAGCCTGCCTAAACTTACAGGTTGTCTGACAGAGAGAGGGCTAGCATCAAGGATGAGGTTTCCAAGATGCTAGCACTTGGGGTTATTGAGCCCTCCAACAGTTCTTGGTCCAGCCCAGTGGTTTTGGTCCCCAAGGCTGCTCCGCTCGGTGTCACACATGAACTATGGTTCCGTGCGACTACCGTGGACTCATTGTGGTAATTAAGACTGATGCACACCCCATCCCTACAGCTCATGAGCTCATTGATTGGCTTGCAGCTGTCAAGTTCCTCAGAGCGTTTGGTTTAACATCAAGGGTACTGGCAGATTGTCTTGACCAAGGGAGCACAAGAGAGGTCAGTGTTTTCAATGCCAGAAGGGCACCACCAGTTCGGTGTCATTCCTTTTGGGTTGAAGAACACCCCTGCCAGCTTCAAGAGGTCGGTCAACCAGGTCCTGGCTGTGTTGGAGAACTTCAATGCTGCATACCTTGATGAAATTACAGTCTTCAGCTTTGGAAGACCATTTGCAACATTTCGAAGTGCTGCAGGACCTGCAGAGTGCAGGTCTGACTATCAAGGCCAGTAAGTGCCAGATAGGGCAGGGTTCTGTGGTTTACTTGGATTAGTCTTGTGAGGATATGGAACCTTTTAGGAAAATCTCAAATGGGTGAAACATTCGTTAATAATGCACGCCAGAAACTCAGGGTAGAGATACTTGTTATGTAAACGGCATATAAGATCATATGTTCTGTTTCGTGACATAAGGAGCAAGGTTGCAGCATATTTAAAAGCAATAGAATTTACCAAATCGCGATTCGAAAAAGGAGATTAGATAGCGCCCTTGAATAATAATTAAACAAGTTACATTTCTTAAATAAAATGGCCCTTTCTTCCTCCTGTGTTAATCTTTTTCTAGTGTATGACTACAAGACGACACCATAACACACAAGATCCGCATGATGCTTAGTAGCACCGTACAGTAGGTGAGAGCAGCAATTGAAAGTGCTAACAGGCACCCATTCTGCATGACACGAGAGAGAGACCATCACTATGGGTGTAGGCTCCATCTGGATCACGAGTGAGTGCACCACCGAGCATGCTCTGTGTAACATTAATATACACGATTGAGAGTACACAAAGTGTTGCGTGTCATTGGTGAGAATAAGAGCGAGCACAATGACTTATACTATCTGGTTTTAACCTCACGTAGCATACCCACGGAAATCATAAAGGGTAAACAAGATAATTATTGAGGTAGGAGCACTGGTCATGTTTTTCAGCTCACAGCATACTTATTGCTAATAATCACCCAGTCTTGGGGGATTTAAAAAATCACATTGTGAATAACAGATGTGCATCACATTGTTATTAGATCCCTAAATACTGACAAAGTTGTTCGTATATCCTTGTTTCTTTTTGTCTTGTAGAAAAACTACTGGATGAATAAAAACGTTAGGTGAGTGCAATAGGCCTCATTAATGTTGTGCATGGAAAACTTGCTTAACATAAGGCAGGGACTTTAAAGAGTAGATATCTTAGCCTTGAAGAAGGCCCCAGACCCGGTAGTGTTATTATTGAGGGCCGAAACATGTTGGCATTACAGAAAGGGTACATTTTAATAAATTGCATTAAAAAAACCCTACTTCACGTTTTTATTATATACCACAGGTACCCTAGGAATAAAACATAGATTTTGGGTATACCTGTAGGTATTTTTAATATATCACCTATCTGGTTCCCTGCTTAACCAGTTGGTATTTTATATAAGAACTCCCAGAACATCTTTGGTTGAGTCCGCCCAGGTTGTACCATCTTACCTGGGTGTTGAAAGACTCCTATGATGAAGCATGTCATTATTAGTGAGTGAGGCGTCTTCTCCAATATCTTTGGATATCCCACTATACTAAGTGTTATAGGATATACCATTTGTTCAAGGATCACCTGGTAAGAAACTAAGTTTGGAAAACTGTATACCCTCTGGGGAAAACAGTAAACAACAGTTGCCTTTAGTGATACTACAGTACTTGGGAGATTGCAACTGTGCTCCTTCTCTCACTCTCTCCTGTGATAAACAGAATATATAGATGTCAGACACAATACGTCATGCGGACAATGGCAGTACATCACACAAGGGCTGCTCAAATTGCACAACCACAATTGGCTACGCCTAGAATTAGTCCATTGATCATAAATACAGTCATAGGTAAGGTTATCATCAGACGGGAGGAGATTCCGTTCTGGATTGCACAAACTACAAATCAGCTTGACACAGTGTTTCCCCATACGGGGCCCCAAGAACAACATAGAATTCTCATATGCTTGTCAATGGGAATAGCTCCTCAAGTGGAAGACTGCACCACTTTGCACAGTCTTTGCTGCAGTATATACTAGGACACCCAGTGCCCCCTCATTAGCTGTTTTGCCAGAGGTGCTTAAACAGGTCCGATATGATGACGGGGCAGTCCCTGTCCTGGATTTAGGGATGAAACTGATGGGCAACTTTTTCGCAGTATCCACAATAATGCAAAGTAATATATAAGGTGAAGGAGCAGTGTTGACTATATACCAGCGACTCGCACAGTTTGCTCTGGGAGACCAGGAGCGCAAATTACCTAAAATTATTGAGGAAACCGATGGATCAATAGGTAGAGATAACTTGTGAGGCATACGTAGCAAATCACAGATTAAAGGTAATTCTGAAGCAGATAACTTGAAGCAGACACCGAGTCGTCTAAGAATAAGTGGGATACTAAGAAAAATAAAGAAAAGACTAAAACACGGGGAGGATCTCTCAACAGAAGACCAGTGAAAAACTCTATATTGTGCATAACGTGAAACAATTAAAGCGCTTGATAGGTACCAGGATACTGATACACGTTTCTCTTTTATTTCAGGAGGACGATCAGAGTGCAGGTCAGAGGAGTATGTGAAACCAAAGAAGAACTCAAAAGGCTCTTCTGACTTCATAATAAAAAAGGAAGACAAACCTAATCATTCCAAACCACAATTTAAAAAGAAGGTAACTGGCATTAAAGGCAAGAAATTGAGGACACTGCTTCTGAACAGATAGTGGGCTTTGACCATGCTAGACAGTGCGGCAGAAGTCATGATAGTTCACCAGAATCTTATGGAGTGTCTGGCGGCAGTAGCAATGAGTGATTATATCCAGGTGGAATAACTGGACACGGCACTGAGTGTCCCTAGTCAATTATATGAATTGAAACTCTAGATGAAGGGGGATATACCATGTATAATAAATGCTCTCTTTTGGAAGTACTTGTCATTCGGTTATGACATTCACTTAGCTGAAAAGGATTGGCCACCAGAGTTTGTTATCAATTGCCCAAAAAGGTAAAAGGTGATTTTACCTGCCTTTTTTTCCCCGTTCAAGATGCAGTTAAACATTCATAAGTCAAGGAGTGGGTCTTAGCGTGAGCTCCGGCGTTATATCACAGCCATGTGGGTTGCGATGATGGATCCCCTTATCGCATCTTACATGTGAGGTTCACCCCACAACCACAAAAAAAGTAATCCATTAAAAATTAGGCTATAAAACAAGTTAGATAAACACTCACACAACTTGAATACCAAGGTGTTATAGAAAGTTGCACCTCCTCTATTAATAATCCTTTATTTCCAGTAATGAACAAGACGATTCATATCTTTTACTGTTAAATTATAGACACTTGAACACGTTTACATGCACATTTGCTTTACAAAACGTGCATAGCGTGGCATTAATGAACAATATAGTGTGCAAAAAATATAAAACCACAATATATATTTAAAATGGATTTGTCTGCCAAAATATAGCACCTGAATGCAGATATTGGACCGGATTCAGCAACCTAGGTTCTCAAAAACAGTTCTGTCGATTGCCCCAGGGGAATAAGAGTAGCCCGGGTGGTTTTAAGCCTTGGTAACAGAATGTTTACAAGATTGTGATATCTAGGCAGTGCCTTATGTTGATGACAAACTTGACAGATTATAACCTGTCAACTCACTTGGTTAGAGTAGATCACATAGTTTTGGGATTTGCTCACATAATCTACAAATGTAATTTAAAAAATAAAAAAGTGCCTATCTCAGTGTTCTGTTTTTGTGATACCAGCTATCAAGTGAAGGGAGAAGCCTTTTAACGCATTTCATAGAAAAGTGTGTGCTCCTGCAACCACCACACACATTGAACCAACACCATTAAGTAAGTAAGTAAGTAAGTAATTTTATTAGCATAGTTACTTAAAACCATTGCTGTACAAAATAAATTAAGAACAAGTATAATAAAAATACAATTCTAAATAGAATCAGAATAAAAACAATCGCATTTCCTTAAGTCGACTGAACACACGGCACAAGTTTTTTTTTATTTATTTTTTTTTAAAAGATTGATCGGCTTCATATTAGTGAGATTATTTCTTCTTTCCCAGTTTCCTCATGAGCTCATAGGGTCAGTGATGTCAACCGACTAGCAATGTTAAAATGATAATACAGGGACCATTATAGATTAAGTTTTGGCATCTTTTTTCCCACTGCCTTCATGAATTTTACGAAGCTGCAGTTCAAGCGAGGCTCATGGGGAGTAAAGCAAGCGAGAACTGCCTTCCTTCGTGTGCGAATCCCTTGCTGATGGAAGTGGTGTTTCAACAAGTGTTTTCGTTCCTCGCGTAGTTTCTCACAAGAGCAGATCAAGTGCAGCATGTCCTCTTGCCCCAAGCCACATAGCCGTCAAAGAGGGTCAGCTTTTATTTTAATCCAGTTTGGAAGGTTTTGAATGCAGGGGAGCAGGCCCAATCTGTGCTTTAAGAAGCACATTTTGGCGGATTTAGAGTATCCCTCACCAAAATAGCTCTGTGGTGCCTTCGTTGTGTACGAGTTTAGGATCATCCAGCCATGCGTTCTTTTAGAGAGGGCTGCCTTATCTTGAACCCATGATAGTTGTTTGATCGATTTCTTGACCAATTTTTTGAATGTTGTTTGATTTACTGGGGTATCCCAGAGCTGCTCTAAACCCGTGTACTTCAGGCTGTCCCGTAGGAACTTGGCTGCTGCTGAGGACGGGTGTTGGGCTAACTCCATCCACAGATGTTCATTTTACGTTCCTTGTTTCGATTTCCTCACTTTGTCCCAAGCTATCATATAGGCTCCCTGTCTTGCCAGGAGCTGTTGATCAATGCCAAATTCAAGTCTGATTTGAGCTGGTGAAGTTTGCTTGGGCAGGCTGAAGATGATTCTGTAGGCAGCTGTTATTGTTTGATCAAGGATCTTGGCGTCCTTTCCTCTAAGTGCCTCGCTCCCGTAGGTGATCATTGGGAGAAGTTTAGCGCAAATTATTTGCGTCAGGGGCAGAAGAGATGGGCCAGAAAGTTTGTTGTTTAGAGACTTCAGTGAAATTGCCAAGGATATCCCTTTCCCTCGAATGCTCATTCTTTGGGCGGTAAACTGCCCTCCGTTATCAATCTTCACTCCTAGATATTTATATATTGGAGTATCTCCAATTTTTATCTTTTCCCAGTACCATGATGTTAATTTGCTTCTTTTCTTGCTGATGGTCATTGACTGGGTTTTCTCCAAATTTATTGTAAGCTCATTTTTGCTTGAGTAGCATTGTGTTGCATTCAGGAGGTGCTGAAGTCCTACCTTGGTATGGCTTATAAGGACGATATCGTCAGCGTAAAGTAGACGAGGGAGTTGCAGTCCTCCTAATTTGGGAGCGTGGGAGTTGCAGCCATTTAAAATGGGGACAAGGTTGCTTAGGAACAGATTAAATAGGGTGGGGGCCAGGACGCAGCCTTGTTTCAGGCCCTTGTTGGTCGGTATGCGCCTGGACAGGGCGGATCCATCCCCCACCTTTATCTGTACCCAAGTCTCCGTATGAAGGTTAATTAGCAGGTTCAAAAGGGGTCTTGGTATTCCCCAATCGTTTAGTTTAGACCATAAAAGGATCCGATTTATGTGGTCAAAAGCGGCCTTGTAGTCAATAAAGCAGAAGTGAATGGGCATTTTGTTACATTCTGCCTTGTCTATCAGCATGCCCATGCTCAAAATGTTAGTCATTGTGCCTACTGCTTTGGCAAAGCCTGTCTGGTTAGCCGGGATTAAGGATCTCTCTGTTGCCCAGGCCATCAGCTCTTCTAGAAGGATGCCTGCAAAATATTTTGCCTCGTTGTCAATTAAAGCCACCAGTCGATAGTTTTGAGGGGAAGCCTTGTCTCCTGCCTTATGAATTGGGGAGATAATTGAGCCCTTCCAGGAGCTTGGCAGGATGTTGTAATGTCTTATCTCCAGAAAAAGCGGTTCCAGGGCTACTGCCCAGCCTACCACATCTTGTTTATAGAGAATTGGCGGGATTCCGTTGGGCCCTGGTGCTCCCTCACTTCTTCCCTTCTTGATTAGACGCTGAATGATGTTTTGTAAGTTCGGCAGATTCTCTCTATCATTTCGAGTCTGCCATTCTGTAAAGCTTGTGTTTTTGCTCGTTAGAGATTTTAGAGTGTCAAACTCATGGTCCTGGTTGTTTCCCACAGCCTGGTGAAAATGGCTGCCAAGATAGTTTGCCCATTTATCCTCTGTGATGTTAGATGAGACCCCGTGGTGCGTAGGTCTTAAAAATGAGTTTATTGATTTCCAGAACCTTGCCCCGTCGTTCCGTTTGATGTCAGAATGAAGTCTCGCCCATAGGTTATCCTCAGCGGATTTATTTGCTTCCCATTTTAATTTTTTCAGTGTTAATTTTAATTTCCGTAGTTGATCGCGCTTTGCTAAGTCCGTAGGTTTCTGTTGAAGTTCTCTCATTGTGCGATAAATTGTGGTTTTTATACCTCTGATTTTTCCTTTATGTTCTTGAGAGAATTTGCTCGATCTTTCATTGCCTAATTGTGATTGTGGCTTAGGTCTTGTAGCATACTTGGACAGAATGTTTGTAAATTGTTCCCATTTTGTGATTTCGCTATATCCAGTGCAACTCCCAAAGTGCTGTTTTGCTCTTTCCACTAGAGTTCCGTCTATTGCTGCTGAATACTTAATATTTTTGAAGTTGACGGTGTGGATTGACTCTTTTGGTTCTTTCGAGAGCTCAAAGTTGGGTTTTGCAATCTTGAAGGTGGTTTCTTGGGGGCAGTGATTGCTGTCTCCTCTACGGCCTATCCGGTATGATTTTAAAAACTGGCATAATGGTAGCGAAATGAAGGTGTAGTCTAGGATGCTGCTTGTTCTTGTTGAATGAAAAGTTGCGGCTGGGGGGGTGTCTCCAGAGGTCCTCCATTTAAGGCCCTGACGTTGAAGTGTACCAGGTCTTCCAGAATCTTATTCCCTAGCTTTGTTTGCTTGGAGATTTGTGAAGTAGCTTGTGATGGAATGTCCCAGATTGCATTTTGGATTAGTGACTCGTCTTCTTGCGTGACACCCATAAGGTTAAGATTGAAGTCCCCAGTGAGAACAACATTTGTTGTAGGTCTTTCCCTTATGCAAGTCTCCATAAAACTACAAAGGTTTTTAGCTGCTTTTCTTTTCTTTCTCGGATGAATGTAGACGTTAATTAGAGTAAAATCATTTTTAGCGGAGCCTATTATAAGTTGTGGCAGGTGAATATTTACAGCCAGCAAGGCTGTAACAGTTGGTCCAACTTCTTTTGCCGTCAAAATGCTTGTGGCCGCTATATAAGTTGCAAGGCCACCTTGAAGGTGTCCATATTTAGCTGACCTTTTAGCAGCAGAAAAGAAGTGTAAGTAGCCCTGAAGGTGCGGGGGGTCTGCAAGCCAAGTTTCTTGGAATGCCACGACATCGAAGTTTCTAATGTATGTCATAAACTCCGAGTCAGATATTTTTGAGGCCAAGCCATTAATATTCCATGAGCATGTTCTCAATGAGTCATGTACGGCCTCCCCTGGCTTGAGGCCGGTTTGTCATTCGTTATTATTTAAAGTTCTGGCTATCCATCTTGGGTCAGGCAGTCCAGATGGTTGTATGTGTTCGTCTACTATACGTCGGGCACTATCACTATTCAATATTGGGTGTCCTAAATGTTTGGCAGAACTTACATTACAGATTATGCAGAACGGGTAAGACCATTCTATGACCAGATTTTTCTAGACTTTTTAAGTTCACATTGGACAGCTGAACACACACAAATTCTACTTTGACTACAAGCTGACATGTTAGCTTCAAAATATTTACAGACACATGTGAACACCACAAACCTGGTGATCCGTATAATTGTGGGTACATTAGGGTACACCTGTGTCACATTCAATGAAGGAGACATTGCACCTATTGCATATAAATCGCATTTATATACAAATGCACAAATGCGTTTTACACTAACAGAAAAAATATTGATGGCACTACAGACTGCTGGAGTGAAAGAAAGATAATTGGTTGAGAGGAAACAAATAACTGTTGTGACTATTATTTGGGCCTTAGAGGCTGTTACGAAGGCTAACATTCCAAACGTGAAAGCTTTGCATCCACAATGGATAAAATGGGCCAACTCACTCACAGCAACAGAGGTAGATCACATATTTGACTCTACACTACAAACAGAAGCAAATCTGCAATATGAACATGAATATTCTCTGCTTAAGGAAGTCATGTCTCTAGATAAGTATGATTAATTATTCCATACTAACTGTTCTTCTCAGCCTACTGTAGGGACAAAGCACCAGTACTCTGCCACATGTGCAGCAGTAAAGGGTAGAATGCAGGATGGAGAATTCCACCCTCCTAAAGCCAATATGTAGTCACTTAGTGATTTCACAGTGCAGCGGGCTGAACTTGAAGCTCTAAATCTGGCACTTGAGAGTAAGGATCCTGAATTCCCCACACTCATAATGTATGATTCCTATTATTGTGTCCAGTTTTAAAATTTGCACTTACACTACGGGAGCCAGAATGGATTCTGAGATTACAAAGGATACACAATAAAGGACAAACTGCTTTGGGGACAGGTGGCCAAACTATAGGCATGTTTGCCCATGACTCCTGTGATACATACACAGAGTCATTAGCATGTAGGAATACATGTGGTAGGGAATTCCATTGTGAATGAAACCACAAAAGCAAGAGTAAAAGCTGCTGCAGTCACTGCAATTACTCGTTCTAGTATGAGTATAGATGGGAACATCATGATGGCTGTCAATGCTGCAAACAATGGTACCCTCTTGCTGAAAGGATTTCCAACTAAATACTCCTACCAGTTAAATGCTCAAAATATCCTGTTGGCTCATATTACTGCAGAGGGGAATAGAGTAATATTTAATTCAGATTGTAGGTTAGTGTTGATCCTAGCAGCACATGACGGTCTAGTATCTGCATAAATAGGGGTGGCAGCTACAAATTCGCTATTGCAGCAATGTTACTGGTGGCCAGGTTTATACAAACAGACCAATGTTTTGTCTTTAAATGGGACATCAGCCAGCAGATGAAGGTTTTCACCATAGCGCGCCCACTACAGACACCTCCATTGATCGGAGACAAGCCTCTGGCTTGTGTCTACTTGGACAACTGTGGACTCTTACATTCAGATGGGTCTTACAAATACATCATGGTAGCAGTGGATTCCTGCCTTAATTCCTACGTGTATGGCCACAGCGATTGACTGATGCCCATACTGTTATAAAAGACTTGCAAGTCTACATCCGGACATAAGCAGTTGGCACATTCCATTCGGACGAGGGTCAACACTGATTTGCATATGGCCAGGTCTAAACTGGGGTGGCATGGTGAACAAAAAAATTATGGATTTAACCCAGATCTCTTGACTGGAAGTGAATGTTTTGATTTGTTCTGCATTCCGTCCATCAATTGTGTGTTTTTTGCTTTCTCGCCCTAAGTGCGCCACGTATGCTCAGATGTGAGTCCTGGGCTCACTGTGCCACTGGAATCAAGCTATCCTGGCTAAAGAAGGGTGAAACCCCACAACCGGTCCTAGGATGCTTGTTTCCGGTCCAGGGAGGACCTGGCTTGGCAGTTCGGGCTGGGCTGTTCCCATGAGGCACAGGGTCACGACTGATTTGCATATGGCCAGGTCTAAACTGAGGTGGCATGGTGAGCAAAAGAATGATGGATTTAACCCAGATCTCTTGACTGAGGGTGAATGTTTTGATTTGTTCTGCATTCCGTCCATCAATTGTGTGTCTTTTGCTTTCTTGCCCTAAGTGTGCCAGGTATGCTCAGACGTGAGTCCTGGGCTCACTGTGGCACTGGAATCAAGCTATCCTGGCTAAAGAAGGGTGAAACCCCACAACCGGTCCTAGGATGCTTGTTTCCGGTCCAGGGAGGACCTGGCTTGGCAGTTCGGGCTGGGCTGTTCCCATGAGGCACAGGGTCACGACTGATTTGCATATGGCCAGGTCTAAACTGAGGTGGCATGGTGAGCAAAAGAATGATGGATTTAACCCAGATCTCTTGACTGAGGGTGAATGTTTTGATTTGTTCTGCATTCCGTCCATCAATTGTGTGTCTTTTGCTTTCTTGCCCTAAGTGTGCCAGGTATGCTCAGACGTGAGTCCTGGGCTCACTGTGCCACTGGAATCAAGCTATCCTGGCTGAAGAGGGGTGAAACCCCGAAACCGGTCCTAGGATGCTTGTTTCCGGTCCAGGGAGGACCTGGCTTGGCAGTTCGGGCTGGACTGTTCCCATGAGGCACAGGGTCAAGACTGATTTGCATATGGCCAGGTCTAAACTGGGGTGGCATGGTGAGCAAAAGAATGATGGATTTAACCCAGATCTCTTGACTGGAGGTGAATGTTTTGATTTGTTCTGTATTCCGTCCAAATGTTTTGATTTGTTCTGTATTTTGTCCATCAATTGTGCCACTGGAATCAAGATATCTTAGCTAAAGAGGGGTGAGACCCAGAAACCGGTCCTAGGATGCTTGTTTCCGGTCCAGGGAGGACCTGGCTTGGCAGTTCGGGCTGGACTGTTCCTATGAGGCACATGGTCAAGACTGATTTGCATATGGCCAGGTCTAAACTGGGGTGGCATGGTGAGCAAAAGAATGATGGATTTAACCCAGATCTCTTGACTGGAGGTGAATGTTTTGATTTGTTCTGTATTCCGTCCATCAATTGTGTGTCTTTTGCAGTATATACTAGGACACCCAGTGCCCCCTCATTAGCTGTTTTACCAGAGGTGCTTAAACAGGTCTGAAATGATGACGGGGCAGTCCCTGCCCTGGATTTAGGGATGAAACTGATGGGCAACTTTTCCGCAGTATCCACAATTATGCAAAGTAATATATAAGGTGAAGGAGCAGTGTTGACTATATACCAGCGACTCGCACAGTTTGCTCTGGGAGACCAGGAGCGCAAATTACCTAAAATTATTGAGGAAACCGATGGATCAATAGGTAGAGATAACTTGTGAGGCATACGTAGCAAATCACAGATTAAAGGTAATTCTGAAGCAGATAACTTGAAGCAGACACCGAGTTGTCTAAGAATAAGTGGGATACTAAGAAAAATAAAGAAAAGACTAAAACACGGGGAGGATCACTCAACAGAAGACCAGTGAAAAACTCTATATTGTGCATAACGTGAAACAATTAAAACGCTTGATAGGTACCAGGATACTGATACACGTTTCTCTTTTATTTCAGGAGGACGATCAGAGTGCAGGTCAGAGGAGTATGTGAAACCAAAGAAGGACTCAAAAGGCTCTTCTGACGTCATAATGAAAAAGGAAGTCAAACCTAATCATTCCAAACTAGGGGTGGGCGGAATTTGCGAAATTCACTTTCGCAAATCATCGCAAAAATGTTAAAAATCTCCGCAAACACGCGGAAATATCGCGAAGATGCTGAAGTTTTTTTCCCGCCCGTTCACGGTATGTTCTGCGTGGTTGCGGCTCGCCATCTTACCCATGCGGTTGCTCGCGGGCGCGGCCATCTTGTTTTCACTTGTCTCGCGGTGCATGATCGCGAGAAGAAAGACGTGATCGCGCAACGAATGATGTTACTGCGGGCGCGAACTGTCACGAGACAGCGCAAATGGCTACCAACAATCCAACATCTCGTGGAGAACGCGACCGGATCGGGAAAACTTGTCGGCGAACGCGGGGATTCAGGTAAGGCGATCGCACGCACGCAAGAATGTATTATCTTACAGCGCGAGCAAGCAAAACATTTCTGGTAAAATGCGGATTGCGGAAATTTTGACATTTTCGCGCTCTCCGCGGAACGCAAAAATGTCAAATTATCGCAATTACCGCGAGCGGAACGGATTTTTAGCTCAGGCTTATTTCTAACCACAATTTAAAAAGAAGGTAGCTGGCATTAAAGGCAAGAAATTGAGGACACTGCTTCTGAACAGGTAGTGGGCTCTGACCATGCTAGACAGTGCGGCAGAAGTCATGATAGTTCACCACAATCTTATGGAGTGTCTGGTGGCAGTAGCAATGAGTGATTATATCCAGGTGGAATCACCGGACATGACACTGAGTGTCCCTAGTCAATTATATGAATTGAAACTCTAGATGAAGGGGGATATACCATGTATAATAAATGCTCTCTTTTGGAAGAACTTGTCATTCGGTTATGACATTCACTTAGCTGAAAAGGATTGGCCACCATAGTTTATTATCAATTGCCAAAAAACGTAAAAGGTAATTTTACGTGCCTTTTTTTAACCTTGTTCAAGATGCAGTTAAACATTCATAAGTCAAGGAGTGGGCCTTAGCGTGAGCTCCGGTGTTATATCACACCCATGTGGGTTGCGATGATGGATCCCCTTATCGCATCTTACATGTGAGGTTCACCCCACAAACAAAAGAAAAAAATCCATTAAAAATTAGGCTAAAAAACAAGTTAGATTAATACTCACACAACTTGAATACCAAGGTGTTATAGAAAGTTGCACCTCCCCTATTAATAATCCTTTATTTCCAGTAATGAACAAGACCATTCATATCTTTTAGTGTTAAATTATAGACACTTGAACACAGTTACATGCATATTTGCTTTACAAAACGTGCATAGCGTGGCATTAATGAACAATATAGTGTGCAAAAAATATAAAACCATAATATATTTTTTAAATGGATTTGTCTGCCAAAATATAGCACCTGAATGCAGATATTGGACCGGATTCAGCAACCTAGGTTCTCAAAAACAGTTCTGTTGATTGCCCCAGGGGAATAAGAGTAGCCCGGGTGGTTTTAAGCCTTGGTAACAGAATGTTTACAAGATTGTGATGACCAGGCAGTGCCTTGTGTTGATGACATAAACTTGACAGATTATAACCTATCAACTCACTTGGGGGCATATTATCAAGACAGGCGATAAAATTATCGCCGCTTTAGCGGCAGAAAACTGCCGCTAAAACGGCGATAATGGGCTTGATAATATGCTCTATGGAATTCCAATTGAAGCCCATGTTAGATGTGAAGGACATCTAACCTGAGCTTCAATTGGATTTCCATAGAGTATATTATCAAGCCCATTATCGCCATTTTAGTGGCAGTTTTCTGCCGTTAAAGCAGCGATAATTTTATCAACTGTCTTGATAATATGCCCCTTGGTTAGAGTAGATCACATAGTTTTGGGATTTGCTCACATAATCTACAAATGTAATTAAAAAAATTAAAAAGTGCCTATCTCAATGTTCTGTATTTGTGATACCAGCTATCAAGTGAAGGGAGAAGCCTTTTAACGCATTTCATAGAGAAGTGTGCGCTCCTACAACCACCACACACATTGAAGCAATGCCATTCAATATTGGGTGTCCCAAATGTTTGGCAGAACTTACATTACAGATTATGCAGAACAGGTAAAACCATTCTATGACCTGATTTTTCTAGACTCTTTAAGTTCACATTGGACAGCTGAACACACACAAATGTTACTTTGAGTACAAGCTGACATGTTAGCTTCAAAATATTTACAGACACATGTGAACACCACAAACCTGGTGATCCGTATAATTGTGTGTACATTAGGGTACACCTGTGTCACATTCAATGAAGGAGACATTGTACCTATTGCATATAAATCGCATTTATATACAAATTCACAAATGCGTTTTACACTAACAGAAAAAATACTGATGGCACTACAGACTGCTGGAGTGAAAGAAAGGTAATTGGTTGAGGGGAAACAAATAACTGTTGTGACTATTGTTTGGGCCTTAGAGGCTGTTACAAAGGCTAACATTCCAAACGTGAAAGCTTTGCATCCACAATGGATAAAATGGGCCAACTCACTCACAGCAACAGAGGTAGATTACATATTTGACTCTACACTACAAACACAAGCAAATCTGCAATATGAACATGAATATTCTCTGCTTAAGGAAGTCATGTCTCTAGATAAGTATGATTAATTAATCTATACTAACTGTTCTTCTCAGCCTGCCGTAGGGACAAAGCACCAGCACTCTGCCACATGTGCAGCAGTAAAGGGTAGAATGCAGGATGGAGAATTCCACCCTCCTAAAGCCAATATGCAGTCACTTAGGGGCATATTATCAAGACTGGTGATAAAATTATCGCCGCTTTAGCGGCAGAAAACTGCCGCTAAAACGGCGATAATGGCCTTGATAATATGCTCTATGGAATTCCAATTGAAGCCCATGTTAAATGTGAAGGACGTCTAACATGGGGTTCAATTGGAATTTCATATAGCATATTATCAAGCCCATTATTGCAGTTTTAGCAGCAGTTTTCTGCCGCTAAAGCAGCAATAATTTTATCGCCTGGCTTGATAATATGCCCCTTAGTGATTCCACATTGCAGTGGGCTTAACTGCAAGCTCTAATTCTGGCACTTGAGGGTACGGATCCTGGATTCCCCACACTAATAATGTATGATTCCTATTATTGTGTCCAGTTTTAAAATTAGTACTTACACTACAGGAGCCAGAATGGATTCAGAGATTCCAAAGGATACACAATAAAGGACAAACTGCTTTGGGGACAGGTGGCCAAACTATAGGCATGTTTGCCCATGACTCCTGTGATACATACACAGAGTCATTAGCATGTAGGAATCCATGTGGTAGGGAATTCCATTGTGAATGAAGCCACAAAAGCAACAGTAAAAACTGCTGCAGTCACTGCAATTACTCATTCTAGTATGAGGATAGATGGGAACATCATGATGGCTGTCAATGCTGCACACAATGGTACCCTCTTGCTGAAAGGATTTCCAACTAAATACTCCTACCAGTTAAATGCTCAAAGTATCCTGTTGGCTCATATTACTGCAGAGGGGAATAGAGTAATATTTAATTCAGATTGTAGGTTAGTGTTGATCCTAGCAGCACATGACGGTCTAGTATCTGCACAAATAGGGGTGGCAGCTACAAATTCGCTATTGCAGCAATGTTACTGGTGGCCAGGTTTATACAAACAGACCAATGTTTTGTCTTTAAATGGGACATCAGCCAGCAGATGAATGTTTTCACCATAGCGCGCCCACTACAGACACCTCCATTGATCGGAGACAAGCCTCTGGCTTGTGTCTACTTGGACCACTGTGGACTCTTACATTCAGATGGGTCTTACAGATACATCATGGTAGCAGTGGATTCCTGCTCTCAATTCCTACATGTATGGCCACAGCAACTTACTGATGCCCATACTGTTATAAAAGACTTGCAAGTCTTCCTCCGGACATAAGCAGTTGGTACATTCCACTCAGACCAGGGTCAACACTGATTTGCATATGGCCAGGTCTAAACTGGGGTGGCATGGTGAGCAAAAGAATGATGGATTTAACCCAGATCTCTTGACTGGGGTGAATGTTTTGATTTGTTCTGCATACCGTCCATCAATTGTGTGTCTTTTGCTTTCTCGCCCTAAGTGCGCCAGGTATGCTCAGACGTGAGTCCTGGGCTCACTGTGCCACTGGAGTCAAGCTATCCTGGCTGACGAAGGGTGAAACCCCAAAACCGGTCCTAGGATGCTTGTTTCCGGTCCAGGGAGGACCTGGCTTGGCAGTTCGGGCTGGGCTGTTCCCATGAGGCACAGGGTCAAGACTGCTTTGCATATGGCCAGGCCTAAACTGGGGTGGCATGGTGAGCAATAGAATGATGGATTTAATCCAGATCTCTTGACTGGGGGTGAATGTTTTGATTTGTTCTGTATTCCGTCCATCAATTGTGTGTCTTTTGCTTTCTCGCCCTAAGTGCGCCAGGTATGCTCAGACGTGAGTCCTGGGCTCGCTGTGCCACTGGAATCAAGCTATCCTGGCTGAAGAGGGGTGAAACCACGAAACCGGTCCTAGGATGCTTGTTTCCGGTCCAGGGAGGACCTGGCTTGGCAGTTCGGGCTGGACTGTTCCCATGAGGCACAGGGTCAAGACTGATTTGCATATGGCCAGGTCTAAACTGGGGTGGCATGGTGAGCAAAAGAATGATGGATTTAACCCAGATCTCTTGACTGGGAGTCCATGTTTTGATTTGTTCTGCATTCCGTCCATCAATTGTGTGTCTTTTGCTTTCTCGCCCTAAGTGCGCCAGGTATGCTCAGACGTGAGTCCTGGGCTCACTGTGCCACTGGAATCAATCTATCTTAGCTGAAGAGGGGTGAAACCCAGAAACCGGTCCTAGGATGCTTGTTTCCGGTCCAGGGAGGACCTGGCTTGGCAGTTTGGGCTGGACTGTTCCCATGATGCATAGGGTCAAGACTGATTTGCATATGGCCAGGTCTAAACTGGGGTGGCATGGTGAGCAAAAGAATGATGGATTTAACCCAGATCTCTTGACTGGAGGTGAATGTTTTGATTTGTTCTGTATTCCGTCCATCAATTGTGTGTCTTTTGCAGTATATACTAGGACACCCAGTGCCCCCTCATTAGCTGTTTTGCCAGAGGTGCTTAAACAGGTCCGAAATGATGACGGGGCAGTCCCTGGCCTGGATTTAGGGATGAAACTGATGGGCAACTTTTCCGCAGTATCCACAATAATGCAAAGAAATATATAAGGTGAAGGAGCAGTGTTGACTATATACCAGCGACTCGCACAGTTTGCTCTGGGAGACCAGGAGCGCAAATTACCTAAAATTATTGAGGAAACCGATGGATCAATAGATAGAGATAACTTGTGAGGCATACGTAGCAAATCACAGATTAAAGGTAATTCTGAAGCAGATAACTTGAAGCAGACACAGAGTCGTCTAAGAATAAGTGGGATACTAAGATAAATAAAGAAAAGACTAAAACACGGGGAGGATCACTCAACAGAAGACCAGTGAAAAACTCTATATTGTGCATAACGTGAAACAATTAAAACGCTTGATAGGTACCAGGATACTGATACACGTTTCTCTTTTATTTCAGGAGGACGATCAGAGTGCAGGTCAGAGGAGCATGTGAAACCAAAGAAGGACTCAAAAGGCTCTTCTGACTTCATAATGAAAAAGGAAGTCAAACCTAATCATTCCAAACTAGGGGTGGGCGGAATTTGCGAAATGCACTTTTGCAAATTATCGCGAAAATGTTAAAAATCTCCGCAAACACACGGAAATATCGCGAAGATGCGGAAGTTTTTTTCCCGCCCGTTCGCGGTATGTTCTGCGTGGTCGCGGCTCGCCAACTTACCCATGCGGTTGCTCGCGGGCGCGGCCATCTTGTTTTCACTTGTCTCGCGGTGCAGGATCGTGAGAAGAAAGACGTGATCGCGCAAGGAATGATGTTACTGCGGGCGCGAACTGTCACGAGACAGCGCAAATGTCTACCAACAATCCAACATCTCGTGGAGAACGCAACCGGATCGGGAAAACTTGTCGGCGAACGCGGGGATTCAGGTAAGGCGATCGCGCGCACGCAAGAATGTATTATTTTACAGCGCGAGCAAGCAAAAAATTGCCGGTAAAATGCGGATTGCGGAAATGTTGACATTTTATCACCTGGCTTGATAATATGCCCCTTAGTGATTCCACAGTGCAGTGGGCTTAACTGCAAGCTCTAATTCTGGCACTTGAGAGTACGGATCCTGGATTCCCCACACTCATAATGTATGATTCCTATTATTGTGTCCAGTTTTAAAATTAGTACTTACACTACGGGAGCCAGAATGGATTCAGAGATTCCAAAGGATACACAATAAAGGACAAACTGCTTTGGGGACAGGTGGCCAAACTATAGGCATGTTTGCCCATGACTCCTGCGATACATACACAGAGTCATTAGCATGTAGGAATACATGTGGTAGGGAATTCCATTGTGAATGAAGCCACAAAAGCAACAGTAAAAACTGCTGCAGTCACTGCAATTACTCATTCTCGTATGAGGATAGATGGGAACATCATGATGGCTGTCAATGCTGCACACAATTGTACCCTCTTGCTGAAAGGATTTCCAACTAAATACTCCTACCAGTTAAATGCTCAAAGTATCCTGTTGGCTCATATTACTGCAGAGGGGAATAGAGTAATATTTAATTCAGATTGTAGGTTAGTGTTGATCCTAGCAGCACATGACGGTCTAGTATCTGCACACATAGGGGTGGCAGCTACAAATTCGCTATTGCAGCAATGTTACTGGTGGCCAGGTTTATACAAACAGACCAATGTTTTGTCATTAAATGGGACATCTGCCAGCAGATGAAGGTTTTCACCACTGCGCGCCCACTACAGACACCTCCATTGATCTTAGACAAGCCTCTGGCTTGTGTCTACTTGGACCACTGTGGACTCTTACATTCAGATGGGTCTTACAAATACATCATGGTAGCAGTGGATTCCTGCTCTCAATTCCTACGTGTATGGCCACAGCGATTGACTGATGCCCATACTGCAAGTCTTCATCCGGACATAGGCAGTTGGCATATTCCATTCGGACCAGGGTCCGGCGTTTGCCTCCAAGGCTTACAGAGACAGCACGGGAAAATTGGCTGTGACTCTGCAGTACTCCTTCCCCTGTTGTTTTTAGCAAACACAAGAGATTTGTGTCTCTATATCTCATCAAACCACATTGTGTGTCTGGTTGTACATAGTAGTACAAAAGGGCTCCTGATTAGTTACCTGTCTCCTCTCACTCTCTTACAGGAAGTCCCGTTGGATTCTTTGGCCAACAATGAAGCTTCTACCGAGCTGGTGACAGATAACATTGAAGTAGCACTTCTTTGTGTTTTATCAACGAGTGCCATACAATTATTATGTACAAAAGCACAGATTTCAATTCTGCAAGCAGAGAAAATGGTATCTACCATAAAGTACCGCCATTAGAGTCATTTACCAGTTCTACACAGCTCCACAAGCCTCCCAACCTTGTTCAAACAGTCTCCAGCTGCTTTATTTACTTTGATGATATCTCTTCGGATCCGTCAGACCAAGATCCACCTCTACAAGAGGGACCATGTGACTTGTACATCTGGCTCGAAAAGACATATCTTATCCCTCCATGGATATAAATTTGGGTTGCAATTGCATTCCTTTTCCTTTTCATCTAGATTGTTTTTTGTGACCGTCTTTTTTCTCCTTCTGAAAGGACATTATCTCTCAGAATGCTCAGCCATCAATCTAATAAACAGGGTTTTGAAACCCCCTTCTTTATCACACAAACTGCAAAAAAACTTTCCCTGGTGAACATTTTAGCTGCTCTAGTAACTGATGGAATTTTTTGGGATAAGGTATCCTATGATAAATTTGGTCCAACTGAAACTTTACAAATACCTTGTGTATTTCAAATTTCCTTGAACTATGTTATCGCTCCTGCTACTATCTCTGATGATTGATACACTAACTTAGTGCATGCAATGCTTGCTGATTTAGAGCATTACATGTATTTTAATAGTGAATAAATGTATGATGGTACATCTAATTATGGTAAATATGTTCAGTTTTCTCCATTATGGTCAACATAAATTACATAGAGCAAGTACTCCACATGTAATATTTCATTACAAACACAATGGGAACAATGCCCTACATCACCACAAGGTAGCTCAAGAACATTTGCATAGAAGTTTTAATATTGTTCAGGTCCCAATCCAGCTGAGTCCTATTATTATAAACTCACACCATCACAAACTAAGAAAATTATGCTCACTGATACCAAATTGATTTATTCCAGATTTTTCATTTCACAGTTGTCAATACAAAGGTTCTGGTTTTGGGAAGATAACTTAGATTTACAATCTATATGGGGAACCTAGAGATTGGCAGGTTCAGGGAATTAGGCTTTATTTTGAGCATGCCTTATACCACACTGTATGATTTTCCTGAAAAGAACTTTGCAGAAGACGTCCTGTCTTGGCTTCGCAAAGAGAAAGGGTCTTAATAAACAAAACATTCCCACATTTGCCTGTTTTGCGAATTTGCAGCAATTATCAAATTACAAGGAGGACACGTTTGTCAACATGCTTCGAAATGGTACATATAATTCTTCACATTCCAATCAAGAGGAATGTTTAGTGTGGCTTTTAGATACTGATTGGTATCAGGCACATTTTCTGGACAGCACAAAAGGGGTTTAGGATAAATAGGCCAGACCCACATTACGCACAGACACCACATACAGCATTGGAAAGTTGTGACTAGACTGGCTAAAACATTCAACGTTGTCAGTAGCAAAAGAGCACTAATCTCTTCTTTATGATGGCCTGGCCTTACAGGATGTTTTGTTAGGTCCTCGAAAGCCCCCTCTGAGATACAGTTGTTACTTTGCACCAATCTCTCACACCATTATGGATAGTTAGTTAACAGCATTTTTATAATTTTTAATTGTCGAACGACTTGTACCTCCCTCGGCAAAACTGTGAGTTTGTCAGACAACATAAATGTCAGGATTTTGCCAGACTTAGTCTGTGCACACCCTCAGGACATGTTGGCCGATGTCCCCACTAGCCACAGTGGACTATCTGTACCCCTAACCCTACAGGGCATCAAATGCGTGTGCAACCTTAGAACATGACAACCCTGATACCCCAAGGATATCGTGGTAACAGATCTAGAACCTTTTCGTTTGGACTCTCATGCATACCCAGAGAGGTACACAAGAAATACTCAGCAAGGTTTTTCAAAAATGTATTGAAGCAGTGTGATTCTTGCATAAAATATGTGCATAAAATTAAACAGATTACCGTAATTAGAAATCACAAGAACAGTGAAAAGGATGAAACTTTCCACCATTGTGCTAACACAGTGAATATATGGAAGCATAGAAGTACTGTGTATAGTTGTGCTCTTACCAAGCGCTCCCTAACCTAGTTTCCCCTAGGGTGGGTTATCTGTCAAATGCCTGCCAGGGTAGCCTAACTCCTCTTTACCTCTGGGTAAGTGTCAACAGGCTGCCCGTCTTGCTGTAGAGGAGGACATCCCTTGTGTTGGTAAGCAGGAATCTGCGGAGCAGGAATTCTAACATATCTTAATGCTGCAGTGTCAGCTGAGTGCTCCACTGCCTAAACAAGGAAGTTGCTCTGTATATATATCAATTGAACCCATGTGGGCTTTTCGCAAGCCCTGTCAGGCCGTAATTGTTTATTCTAGTTGGATAATGTCATCGCCTCACAGACAATAACATAAATATTATTTGCGCAGTGAACTTTATCCCTTGTACTGAACGTTCAAGGTATCGTGATAGTGTGCCTATGAAGTGGAAATGTAAGCAATGCAGATTCAGAGAATTTTCATCTGCATGGTTATGCATGCAAATGTATGGCAAAAGTCACTATGTATTAAATTGAAGGCAGCTTAAGAAACGTGAGCATGTAAAATGTCAGCTTTTCTACCCGGGCCTATCCTGACCACGCAAAACCAACCAATTGGACATAAGTCGGTGAAGGTTATCCCTTTACAACTGCTAAAATATGAGGGTCAATCAATATAAAAGGAAATCTAAAAAGCATCACGCTTCTTTATTAACAAAGAGCATAGAGAAAGCCTTTACTTAAGATCGTTCAAAAGAATTAAAAGCAATAAAAACAGATTTTAAAACCATAAAAAGAAAACTGAATCAAAAAGTGACCCAAGACTCAAAACTGCCAAATGGTTTATGTGTTTTGAGAGGTAGACAAAACATTGCTGTTCCCAGAGGCACCCATCGAATCAGATCCATGGAGCAAACATGTTCCCATCCATCCACTTCAGCAGCCATCGAAGGAGAAGTAGCCAGAGTGAGATCCGTAATAGCCGAGCCAAGATCCACATCACTAGGAGGAGAGGCATCCCAGGAGGGCTCGTAGAATGCGTTCAGCAGCAATGGTAAGCACAAGGGACAACAGTACCAACAGACCATAAATGGGCTCACCAATTGGTCAATGTCCAAAGATCAAACCAGATGTGTTCTTAGGCATATACAGTGCACATTTGAAAGTGCAGAGAAGACAGCAGAATACGGGCTGCAGACAGTGTAGTCACACAGGCCGAAAGGACAAGAGCCAGTGTTTGTTTCGTTCCGGAAGCAAGAGTGCACCAAAACATTGTATCATGCATTCATAACACAGAAGTTACATTTTGCCTCTTAATGGGACATCCATTGCGGAGCAGAAAAAGCAAAAGCAAAGTGCCAGCAATCAGGAACAAGAGCGGCAGGAGACCTCCAAAAATGCTTCCTACATGGAGTGAATGAATGATGGAATAACTCGGAAGACTGTCTGGAAGGTACTAACCAAGCCAGAGCCTATTATCTGAAAAAAGTGTGCCACTCTCACGGAACTAGACATGTTAAAAATGCGGTGCACAAGTTCCCCGAAATGTAGTGGGAAATTAGTGATGAGTAGCAACTGTATCTCAGAAGAAGACATTGCAACTTGAAGATTAAACATCTCCTTTGTAGATGTTAAGGCCAGATCTTTCTGGAATGTAAGGCTTTCAGTCTGCTCAAGGCATCAAAGTGCATGTTTGAAAGCTTTATCGAAGGCCAAAGCGTCGCATCCCTAACTGTATTGGCAGGTGGAAACAGTACTTGTGTAAAACAAGTCACAACTGCAGAAACTGTCACAGATAGGCGATTTCTGGTTTCATTCCACAGCAGTCTTGATTGTTCAACATCAAATAACTCCCATCGAGAGCAATCTGAAAGCCGGAGGACGTATCACAGCAGCTGGGGCACCCTTCAGATACCAGGACAAATTTGCATTGACACATTACATGTGCAACAAAGCGAAACCTCCCTGCACACCAAGGAATGTCCTAAAGTATTCTTGCAGTCTGACAAGCTAAAAATAAACCCAGTCTTGACAATACTACAGTGATATAAGGTAAATTTCATGACTCGTGCAAATATCGTTCTCCTAGCGCTTTGTATCTGCCTACTTGATGGTATTGTAAATAGTACTCAAACTGGAATGTCAATAATGGCAGAGAAATAAACCTGTTGATTATCCAATCCACAGAAGGTGTACATTGCGTCCTTCCTCGCCATGATTTTTTGCTGTTTTGTCAGATTATAAGGTAAAAACAAGCTTGTGGCAATAAGGTGTTGCCATGGTACGCGACAGGAACCCAGTGTCTGCAGAGTCCAACGTAATTACATAATCAATCTAACTGTGACTGCCCATGTTGTAAAGAGGGCAGGTAATTCAGAATGATGTCTATCGTAGATGACACAATGTTAACCAGAGAGTATATCCTAGTAGACAATGGGGTCATACCATTATCTACTACTGCAAGAGCCCTCTCTAAATTCCCTTTGTCAATCTCACGCAGTCTGTCAGTTGCCTCTTGCTAGGAAACGTTTCACACTTTGTTGTATATTGCACACAAGAAGCATGTTTGATGTGGTCTTTGAGGACCTAATAAAAAGTCCTGTAGTCCCATGTCATCAGAAAGAAGGGCCAAGTGTTGTGTCACCTAGGACAATCTTGAGGTTTTTAGCCAATCAAGGCATAACTTCACAACACTGTAAGTTGTTACCAGCCCAAATGTTGTATCTGTGAGTGATGTGGGTTAGGTCTCCTGGTCTTAAACACTTTTCTGTCACCCAGTTAATGTGCATGACATCCGTTAGTGTTTAACGGCCACACTAACCATCCCTTCTGATCAGATGCTGAAGAATTGTATGAACCATTGCGAAGCATGGTATCTAGTGTTTCCTGCATGTTATTTGTGAACCGTTGCCAGTTTTCAAAATGTTAAATGTGGGAATGTTTGGTGTAATTAACTCTTTTATCTAAACCAGGCTAAGACATGATGTGTGCAGCCATGTTTTGTTCAGGGAAATCCCGGTGCTGTAGAATCTGACATACTCTTAATAATGCCTTGTATCCATTAACTTGCCAATCCTTTGTTCCGCAAACTTTAAATCAACTGTGTCCCTCCACAATTCAAACCCTTGTGTAGACAGCTAGAAAAGAAAGGATTCAGATTATAACAGCCTTGTGTCAGTAAGCATAGTTTTTTTTGCTAGTGAAAAAATTTCGACCCTCAAAATAGCGCCATACAAAATATTGTGACATAAAAATCGATGTCAAAAATATCGTCATCCTATACGTATCGTGTAAATTACAAAAATATCGAAAAAAATATAGTTGTCACTAACATTGTTGTCTAAAATATATATTTTTTTAAATATATATTAATTTAAATACTAAACATTCAATATATCAAATCTAAATACGAATATGATAAAAAAATAAAATATATCCATTGGTTTTTAAACAATATAACAATTTAAATTACTTTCAAAAAGTAAAACTCATATGTATATTAATATATATATATATAAATATGTACATATATCTGATTAAAAATATTATCAAACTATTAATTTTATTTTATATTAATTTAATATGTTTTAATAATTCTAATAGTATAATAAATATATATTAAATATATTAACATGTATCCAATAACATAACAATTTAAAAACAAGCCAGTTTAACTGGAAATAAAAAATTAAACAAAATAAAAAATTACAATTTACTAAAAATACATTACATATTAAAAATATTACTAATGATAGATATTATAATTTTAAATAAACAGAAACATAATAATATAGATGTAAATAATAAAGTAAACTATAACATTTTGCAATTAATACATATACTATTCCCACTACAATTTATACAAGAGTAGGCAACGTGTTGGACTCAGGAAAAGTAAAAAGCATTCTGGGAGAAAGTGTCCATTTAGAAGCAAGAAAATCACTGTCACAAAACCAATCCAAAGGACGAGGAAATGTAATGAAATTGTATTTCACAGGTATAGCCATGGAGGAACAAAGTGTGTCTTCTGCAGCTAAAAGTAGAATACTCGCAATCTGCTCTGGAGAGTTGGAATTGGAGGTGATAGTGGCTCCAATTAATCTGACAAGAAGTCATCAAAGTCTATAAACTAGACGAAGGTTGTTCGATCTATTTTTGGCAGTTCTGGAGGCTGTGTGGAACTTGGAGCAGACTCAAACTGTGATTCATTGACGAACACACCATCCACGTTGGGTTTCTGAATAGAAATCTGTTTTTCTTTACAACTTTTTGTATAGCTGTTGTAGATGTAGCAGGTAGAAGAGATACTTCATTATTTCTATCCCCAGCCTGGAAAAGAAGCTTCATCACTTATCAAAACTTCCAATGGGACTTCCTGAATAGTAGTGAGAGGAGAAAGGTAACTACTCAGGATCCTGCGTGGCCTACTGTGTAGAACCGGCCGGATGAGTCGGTTTGATGGGATCGATTAACACAAATCTCTCGTTTTTGCAACCAGCAAGTAGCGGGAAAAGTACAGTCCTGGTACCTTCAACTGCCAGGACATGTACAAGATGGCCTAAATTCATTCTTATCCACTATTTTCTTCCTGACCAGTTCACCAATCTTGGAGATCAAGCCAGAGGCTGCTGGTGCTCCCTTCACTTCTCCAGTGGCAGTGTGCTTTACTTGGACATTGCTCTGAGCATCCCAGAAACTGTTCAGTTGCTGTAATATAGCTAAACATTCATTGATATCAATTGGTGTTTCAGCCACCACTGTGCCAAAACAGTTGAGGTGAGGCATCCACTTCTTAACCCTAAACAGGATCTCGTAAGGAGTCTGTCCACCCAGGGATTTTTTAGGCATATTGTTTAGTGCTCTTTGGACCCTATATAGGTGATGGACCCAACTGAAACCTGAGCCTAATACCCTCGCTGTTAAAGACTGGTTTAAGTCCTGGTTTTTCTCTCCACTACCAAATTTCCCACGGTGTGATAGGGGAAGAAATACCACATGGGCACACCTAATGTTTCCATGATGGCCTTTTAAGCCTTAGAGGTGAATGCCGGCCCCTGGTCCGAATGGAATGTGCCAACTCTGCATGGCCCGATAAAGACCGTTCAAGTCTTTGATATTGATAACAGTTCGTCCATCAGCTAATTGCTGTGTCCATATGCCTAGAAATCAAGAACAGGAACTGCAACCAAGATTCATATGTCAGCCCCATCTGATTGTAAGAGGCAGCAGTAATCCAAATAAATACAAGCAAGAGGCTTATCTGAGAGCAAGCCCTCATGTGCTGCCATGGTCAAACCTAACCTGCGATCAAAATTAGGTATTACTCTACTCTCCACTCTAGGGAATACGAGCAAATGGTATGTTTTGCGCGCTTAACTGGTAAAAGTACTTCATTGGAAAAGCATTTGGCAAATGGGTGTCTTCACATGCAGTGTTGACAGCCATCATTATATCTCCATCTACTCTCGTACTGGAATGAGTAGTTGCTGTGACAGCAGAATTTTGCACTGTTGCTTTTGCAGGTTCTTCAGTCATTGAATTCCTTGCATTATGTATTCCTACACGTTGATGACTCAAGCTGTGAATCACATGAGTCTGTGGCAAGTATTCTTTCAGTTTAGCCACTCGCCCTCAAAGTGTTTTGAGCTCTATGGTGACCCTATGGAATCTCTGAATCCATTTGGCTACAATAGTGTAGATACTTGTTGTAAGACTGGACACAATAATACGAATCACACACGAGTGTAGGGAATTCAGAATCAGTATTCTCTAGTGCTAGAATCAGAGCTCTAAGTTCTGCCAGCTATGCTGTGCAGTCACCAAGGGATTGTGTGTAGGTTTTCTCAGGTTGGATTTTAACATCCTGCAATCTCCCCTTCAGGGCTGTGCATGCTGCCAAGTATTGGTGCTTTGTCGGTACTGCAGGTTGTGCAGAACCATCAGTATAGATGATGTAATCATACTGATCCATAAGCATGACTTCATTAGGCAGAGGATATTCATGTTCATATTGCAGAAATGCTTGTGGTTGTAGTGTAGGCTCAAATCTTTAGTCTATATCTGTTGCCGTGAGAGAGTTGGCCCATTGTATCCATCTTGGATGGGATGCTTTTGCATTGGGCATGCTAGCTTTTATGCCAGCCTCTAAGGCCGGTACCAGAGTCACAGCAATTATTTGTTTCTCCTGAGCCAATTCTCTCTCTATCACCACAGCAGTCTGTACTGCCGTCAGAATATTTTCTGTCGGTGCAAAACACATCTTGGCATTCGTGTATAAATGCATTTTATATACAATTGATCATGGTTCATCGTCATTGAAGGTAACCCTGTACCAGTGTCAGACAGTAAATATATGGAGGCACATAAGTATTGTGTCTAGTTGTACTCCTACCTAGCATTCCCTAATATATATTTACTGAGGGTGGGTGATCTGCCAAATCACTGCCAGGGTGGGCACACTCCCCATTACCTGTGGGTCAGTGTCATCAGGCTGCCCCCTTTGGTGTAGAGCTGAACATCCCTCGTGTTGCTATGCAGGAATCAGTTGAGCTGGAATTCTGAAATGTGGTAATTCCCGACCTTTAGTGTCAGCTGAGCGCTCCTATGCCTAAACAAGGAAGTGGTTATGTGTATATAACAATAAAACCCATTCAGCCATGTTGCAACCCCTGTTAGGCTGCAATTGTTTATTCTAGTTGGATAGAATTGTCTCCTTATGCACAATAACATAAATACCATGTGTGCAGTGAACTTTAGCCCTTGTACTGAATGCTCAAGGTATCATTATAGTGTGCCTACGAAGTGGAAATGTAAGCAATGCAGTTCAGAAAATATTATTCTGCATAGTCGCGCAGACAAATGTACGTCAAAAGTCACTGTGAGTAATAGAGAGGACAAGTTAAGAAACTTGAGCATGTAAAATGGCAGAGTTTCTATGCGGGCCTATCCTGACCATGTAACAATATTGCAGGATAGCGCTTATTTAAAAGTAAATTGGCTCCAGATTGGTTAGTACCTTCCAGACAGTTTTCAAAGTTATTCCATCTTTCATACACTCCGTACTTGGAAGCATTTTTGGAGGCTTACCGCTTGTCCTCTTTCTGATTGTTGGGACACTGATTTTATTCTTTTTGATGCACAATCAATGTACCGCAGTGTGGACAAATAGGGATGGCACTACCACATGTGCTACTGTGCTGTGAGAGAATGATACAGTCCTTTGTGACACCCTTGCTTCAAGAAATTAATGACACCTGGTTCTTGTCCTTTCAGCATGTCCAGCTCCACTGCGTGCAGCCCATATTCTAATTTCAGCTGTGCAATTTCGACTGTGTCTTGGATATATGTTTGGGGATGCGAGTGGTTCAAACTACAGATATTAAGCTACTCGTGGGTCCCCTGAAGATGCACCTGGAAAGATGCCCTGCATGATTGCCGGTGCTTCAGAATGCATATTATTTGCCTTCCTTGGATGCTTCTGCTCATCGTGATGTGGATCCTGGTTCGTCCACTGCAGAGGCGCTTTTTACCATTACTCCTTCAGCGGCTGCTGAAGGGGTTGGGTTTGAACATGTTTTTTCCATGGAGCAGGAGACAGGGCTGCCAACAGATTGGTCATCCGTGGAAGTATAAGCAATTTATAGGAAATTTCCTATTAAGCAGTTCAAATATATTATATTGCTCCACTGTCGCCCTATAATGATTCTCTTCCACCAGTGGATAGATTCACTTCTATGAGTGAAGTCCAGGTCTTATCTGTTTTAAGGACAGCCAAATCTGACTTGCCAATGGATGTCTACCACCCCAGAACAGTTTTTACTATGTCAGCTGAACTTGCTCCGACGGTTTAGTTTCACTCAATCTATCTCTTGAAGCCACCACAGTACCATTGCTTGGAAAACAGCTTTGGTAGTCCCTTTACAGAAACAGCCAGTATTGATCCCACAAATTTGAGTAATTATTGCCCAATCTCCTTACTTTTTTAACTGGGAAACTTTTTTGAGAGCCATGTAAACAGACAGCTTATGATGTTCCTGGTTGACTATGCAATCTTGGGTTCTTCTCAATCGAGATTCAAAGCCTTGTGACAGTGAAGTACGTTGGTAAGGCATTATCTGGTAGAGACTCAATCTAGCTCCAGATTCCTTACCTTTGAATTTTCTAGGCATCAGGCAGGATCTGGAAACTTTTGCGTGAGCAGTACCCTGCGCTCCGTCGGTTGGCTCATTTTAGCTCAGCGTGACGTCATTAGTGTGGATTATGACATTGCAGTCACCTATATTGGCGCCACCGGGGTGCACGGATGGCAGTTACTTTTCACTTTTCCACGCCAGAAGCGCAGAGCCATGAAGTGAACTGACGTGTGTGTGTCACAACTAGGGCCCTGAAAAGGGAACAACCCTAGTCTTATCAAATGAGTCCGCATAGTGGAGAGGCATGGTTGCGTCTGTAAGGAATCTGCAGCTACATAGATTCTCTACCAGATAACGTGTTACCGAAAGTAAGAAACTTGTTCATCTGATAGAGACTTCTAGCTGTAGATTCCTTACTTTTGAATAGATACCCAAGCCGTACCATCCTGACGGTGGGCTATGGACACATTTTCACACTACAAATTACTGCAGGACCGAACAAGTGAAATGCCCATCCCTGCGGACCTGACTGCCCAAGCAGTAATGCTTGTCAAATGTGTACAGAGATGCTCACATTGCTGCCTGAGAGATGTCCAGGACACCGAGCCAATGCCGTGGTTGCAGGTTCCCCTAGGTAGAATGAGCTTGTAAGCCACCAGGGATTTGCTTCCTAGCCAGGGCATAGCAGATCTTGATGCAGAGAATGACCCAGCGAGAAATGGTCCATTTCTGCACTGTGTGACCTATTTCAGCTCCTGTGTAACCCACAAAGAGTTGATCATCCACCTGGAACTATTTTGTATGGTCAAGGTAGAATGACAACACTCTTTCTGGGTCCAGATGATGGACAAGCTCCTCTTTCTTAGAGGGATGCGAGGGAGCAAAAAAAGTGGGGAGCGTGATCGATTGCCCCACATGAAATGGGGTCAATACGTTTGGTAAAAATGAAGCACCACTTCATTCACAAACGTCATCATGTAGGGAGGTTTGCATGATAAAGCCTGCAGTTCACTCACCCTTCAGGCAGATGTTATCGCCACTAAAAAGGCTGTCTTGATAGTAAACAGCCAGAGGGGACAGTTATGTAAAGGCTTAAAAGGAGCACATCTAAAGGAATATGAGAATAAAATTAAGGTCCTACTGTGGCATGACAAAGGGTGTAGGTGGAAACATATGTACAAGCCCTTTCAAGAACCTATTAATAATAGGGGACTTGAACAGTGAGGGTTGGTCCGGCAGCTGCAAGAATGCGGACAGAGCATAAAGATAACTCTTGAGAGTGCCCAAAGCAGTACCCTGCTGGACAAGGGTAAGAATGAAAAGAATAGTAGATAGAGAAGCAGAAAGATGGTCAATAGACCTTTCTGTACAATATTTTACAACTTTTTGGCAAAGGCAGGTGTATACCATTTTAGTGGAGGGCCATCTCACCGACAAAATAACATTACATTCTTCGGGAGGAAGGTTGAAAGCTATAAACTATCACCACTCAATCTCCATGCATGAAGGCGGAGAGTTGGCAGGTTCAGATGGAGTACCCTCCACTGCTGATGCAACAGAAGATCCTCCCTAAGGGGCAGCCCCATCGGAGGATCAATGCTCATTCGAAGCAGCTCTGGATACCAGATTCTCCATGTCCAGTCCAGGGCCACAAGAATGACTTGGACCCAGTCGTTCTTGATCTTCTTGAGAACTTTGGGCAAAAGTGGTATGGGCAAAAAGGCGTAGAGGAGGTCTGGACTCCAACCGTGATCAAAAGCGCAGCAGAGCGATATCTGCCTTGGAAACTCCAGCATGCAAAACTGATGTTGTGTGATCTAACCAAGGCTCTCTCCACTGCTGAAAGAGACCTTGTGCCACCTCTGCCTGGAGACACCATTCATGATCCGCTAGGCATTGATGGCTGAGTTTGTCCGCCCTGGCGTCAGAGAGCCTGCCAAGTGTTGAACCACCATGGCTATGCCCTACTGTTTCAGCCATGCCCAGAGACACAGGGCCTCTTGACAAAGGGTCCAGGACCCCACCCTGCCCTGCAGTACCACATGGCGATGGTGTTGTCAGTGAACACCTGCACTAATATCCCTTGATAGAGGGAAGAAATGCTCTCAATGCTAGTCAAATCGCCCAAAGCTCTAACACGTTGATGTGGAGCCCCGACTCTGCGGGAGACCAGTGCCCCTTGATCACCACCCCTCCCAGATGCCTGCTCTATCCCAGGACTGACGTATCTGTCACTATTGTGAGATCTGGTTGGTGAAGGAAGAGGGGCTTGCATCTGACCCGATTGCAATTCATTAACCACTACTGCAGGTCCTTTGCAGTCCCCTCCGAGATCTGGACCATGTTGGAGAGATTCCCCTGATACTGCACCCACTGGAACTTCAGGTCCCACTGCAGAACCCATTTAGCGTTATTTACCAACAAGATGTAGGAAGCCTGGAGTCCCATCATCCTCAGAGTCAGTCTCATCAAAATCCAGGAAAGAGGCTGAAACATCGGAATCATATTCTGAATGTCCTGGACTCGCTGCTCGGGAGGATAAAGCCAAAACTGCACTGTGTCCAGAACATTTCCGATGAAAGGAAGCATCTGAGATGGAGTCAGGTGCGACTTTGGCACATTTATGGGGAACCCGAGTGAATGCAGGAGGGTTGCCGTAGACTGAAAGCGGAGACAACAGCCTGGGGTGAAGGCAACTTCACCAGCCAGTCTTCGAGGTAGTTGAAGATCGACACCCCTAACCTGCGCAGATTAGCTGCGACCACGGCCTTCACCTTGGTTAACACCAGAGGGGTGCTGGTAAGACAAAAAGATAGCACGATCCTCCACCAGCCATTCCTGAACTGACGGAATAGGTGGAGGAAAAGAAAGAAAGGGAAGGAAACAGCCTTCCTGAATGATCTGCAAGGCCCATTTATCTGATGTTATGGACCTCCAGCGAAGAAGATGGTGTTGAATTATCTCTCACACTGGAGTGAAATAGTCTTGCAGAACCAAACTAGGAATGCTTGGAGGATGCAGCTGCTGGGGGCTGGGTGGCAGACGACTTCAAGCTACCATCTGAGATTAGAATGACCTGCAACCACATCCTCACACAACTTAGGTAGTCTGCACAGGACAGTGGCTGGGATATGGCTGATGCAGTTGAAAACCCCTTCCAGAGCCACAAAAGGGCGAAAGCTAGACTGACCACAAGGTGCGACTGAGAGGCCCAAGGATCTTCCTGTAGCATGAGAATCTTTGAAGCGCCCCAAGGAAGAGTCCGCTTTCTCTCCAAACAAGCAAGTCCTGTCAAAGGGCATGTCCATAAGATTAGCGTGGACATCACCCAAGAAGCCAGATGTTCTAAGCCAGGAGTGGTTACTGTAAGGCCACCATCAACAAAACCGTTCTGCCCAGCAAGTCAGTTGTGTCTAAACCGCACCTAATGGTGAATTTTGCTGCATCTCTCCCATCCTTCACTGCCTCAGAGAATAGGGCCTGGTCCTCCTCTAGGACCTGTGCCAGCAAGTGCACCCCTATCTCCCAAAGGGTGAGGGAGAAATAGCCCAATAAGCATTCTGTATTCACTGACCTTAATGCCAGACTGGTAGAAGAAAACATTTTCTTCCCAGGTGTGTTCAGCCTCTTAGATTCCCTATCCAGAGGAGCGGAAGAGTACGCACCATGGGACATCGAAGCCTGAACCTCCAAGCTCTCAGGGGTGGGAACTTAGATTGCCCACACAGGGCGATGGCGGCATGCAATTGTCCTACTCACAAGCGCCCCTGTGCTATGCTTGGACCATGTGCCTAGAAGGACATCTGTAAGTGCTTCATTAAAGGGCAACAGAGGCTCGGAGGTGGAAGTTCCAGGGCTGAAGCACCTCGGTCAAGAGATTAGTACTGACCTGCACAGACGGCAGCTCCAGTCTAAGGACCTCTGCTGCCCTCTTTATCACCATGACATAAGAAGCTTCCTCCTCCGTAGCCACAGACAGTGCAGAGAGCATACCAGTATCTGAAGATGTGTCCAGTCCACTGGCTCCTCCAAGAACCTCATACCAAATCCAACTATTCCACATGAACATCTGGTTGTTGTTTAAAGGTTCCATAGACCACTCCAATTCCCCTCCTGAAGCCTTCTCAAAACGCACAGGCATTGACATAGAACCTCTGGGCTCCGCCAGTGGCGGAGTTGGCATTGAGTGATGCCGATCTGACTCCGAGTCATTGGGTATAAGGATGGGGCTGGTGCTGGCGGTGGGTGCAGGTGAAGCTGGAGGCACCTACTTTGGGTCCAACGGCGGGAAGGTCGTGTTGGCACAACCAATGTCGACCCAGAATTGCATCCAAGAGGCCCCACCAGCACCATGGCTGGAGCCGACAGCATCGTACTCGATGGGGCCTGTTCCGACCCTGTGGGGCCCCGAGGCTCACCAGACTGGTTAGCTCACTCAAAAACGTGGCACATAGCCTTGCAAAGGTCTTTTATTTGAGCGGGGGTCACTCTGGCTTCTGTAAACGGGGGAGGCGGGAAGTCAAACCTGGCTCGGTTACCATCATGACACGGTTGCAGGAACCACATGGTTTAAACCCTGTACGTCTAAGTGACAAGCTCGACAGAAGAAAAAATAATTGGGCAGCTCTTCTCCAGATCAGTGCCTAACTGGCGCAGAAAGAAACGAACGGACGTCTACGCATCTGGTGGCACATATATAGGTGACTGCAATATCATAACCGACGCTAACAACACCGACGACATCACACAGAGCCAACTGAGTCCCCGGCAGCTTGCAGGGGTACTGCTCAGGCAAACGTTTTCAGATCCATCCTGATGCCTGGGAAATTCTAAAGTAAGGAATCTGCAGCTAGAAGTCTCTATAAGATTGACTCTACCCGTCTTTCTTTGGATGGTGGTGCTCCTGCCATATTTGTTTTATTAGACCTCTCTGTAGATTTTGAGGCCATTTCCCATCCAGTTATGATTAGCAGTCTGCATAAGAGTGGTGTCAGTGGGATGCTATGCAGTGGTTAGCTGCTTTTCTAAAAGATCAGACCCAAATTATTAGATTGGGTTCCTTTAAATCTCAGTAGAATCCACTCACCAATAGAGTGCCTCAAGTCTCATCGTTGAGTCCAACGTTGTTTAATATCTATGTGGCTCTCTTGGCACAGCTGGTGAGAACCCATGGTTTTGAAGTAATCTAGTATACCAATGATGTTCAACTGATCATCACTATAGGACAGGACACTAGGAGCTTGAGGTATTTCTTCCAAAACTCCATGAAAGATATCTCTGCTTGGATGGTCAAAAACTGTCCTCAGCTTTATAGTGAGAAGACTGAGGTCCTGTTATTTGGCAAAGCACAACATCTTTGGTCACAGGACCGGTGGCTGGTGGAGCTGGGCACTGCCCCAACCCCTAGCTTTTTAGTGAATAGTTTAGAGATAAAAACTGACCCTTATTTGACAATGAAGGATCATGTTGCTGCGATTAGACGTACTTGTTTTGCCACTAAGAACACCTTGAAGAAGGTTTTCCCTTGGCTCCCTTCCTCAGCCAGGAAAACACTGATCAGGCTCTGATTATCAGTCACCTGGATTACAGTAATGCCCTGATTATGGCAGTCAATGACACTCCTTTGACATAACTGCAGGTTGTGCAAAATACAGCTGCCTGATTGATCTGTAATCTCCAAACAAGTTCACCTTCAGCTCCTATCATAAGGTCTTTGCACAGGATGCTGGTTAGGAAGTGTATATTTTTTAAAACCTGCTGTCTTATCCACAGAGCCCTCCTAGGCAGATCGCCTCTTTACCTGAAACCCAAACTACGCCATTATTGCCTGGTATGAAACCTTGGATTCAGTGGCAGGGCGCTCCTTTCTATCCCTCGGATTTAACTCTCCAGGCATGGAGATAGATCATTCTATTACATCGCACCGCGGACATAGAACCAGCTACCTGCCAATCTCCATGGCTGTGTAGATTTCAGTCAATTTAAGAATCTGTTGAAAACCTGGCTATTCTAACCTAATGTCGATGGTTCCTGTTGAGACTAGAGCCAAGATACACCTTCGGGAGTGATTCATTGCATTTTACAAATGGATATCATCATCATCTGTGGATGCTGGGAACAGTAATGTTTCATCTACTCCTCAAAACATTTAAACAATCTAGCAGTTTTGAGCAATGGAGATTCTTTTTATTTCAGCTATGTTTCTGTTCGCGAAATTTCTTATAGAAATGAAGTATTTTGATTACCTTATTAACATGCAATTTGGTTTTCTATTTGCTTTTATTATTAAAGAAGCATAAAGCTTGAGGGTTTAGGTTTTATATTTTTAGCATACATATTAGAAAGTTTGTTAGTCACCTCACATCCAAGGAGTGAGTGCCATGTGACACATTTAGGCCCAGGCAGGAACACCACCATTTTAGATGCTCATGTTAAACTTGACATCTTTTCTTGAATGTTTACGCTTGACACACTTTGTGATTGTGTGCTTGTATGGATAATGTTCCACGAAATAACTTTGCTTACATTTACACATCTTCATAGGCACATTATCAGAGCCTTGAATAATCTGTACGAAAGTTAAAGTACACGGCGCAAAATGATGTTGTTTATTATTATTCGCTCGGTCACAGATTTGTAGAATGAATAATGGCAGCCTGACTGGGACTTCGGAATGGCAACATGGGTGATGTTTATTACATAAATGACATCACTACTTTGTTCAGTTATAGGAACATTTCTCTGGCACTGTGATGTCACCCCATGTTGGAATTCCAGCCCAGCTGATTCCTGTTTAGCTACTGCGAGGGATGAAGCCTAGCTCTTTACCTAGATGGGCTCCGTGATGACACTTACCCACAGGTGACGGAGAAGTGGGATCACTCTACGGAGATTCTGGCAGATTCATCCACCGTAGGCACAGTAGGATATGTAGACCTTTGTAGGAGTACAAAATATAAGGGTACTTATATGTAAGCATATAATCTTTGTAACAGTACAATGGTTGATTTGTTGATCTTCTCCACCATTATCATATTGTTTATCACACTATTCTGTTTCCTTCTATTGATTATTGTTGCACACTTATTTCACACAAAAATCATAATTTTCTAAAAATATTGAAACACCACATTGTGTATTTCTAGTGTATTTTCTTTGGGTATGCACAAGTTTCCAAACTAAAAGGTTCTAGATCTGTTACCACAATTTCCTTGGGGAGTCAGTGTTGTCATGTTCTGAGGTTGCACATTCCACCAGTTACCTTGCCAAATTAGGGGTACATATGGTGTACTGTGAGCTAGCAATACAAAGTCCAACATATCATAATGGAGTGCAGAGAATCAGTCTTGCATAATTTTGACATTTATGTTGTCCAACAAATAAGCCATAAAACAACTACTTGTTTGAGACTCACTTTCGGGTTCAGACAGACCACAAGCCACTCATATGGATAATGCAGATGAGGAGTGAGAATCCGAAACTGTTAAGGTGGTCCATCTCTCTACAGGGAATGGACTTTTTGGTGGAACACTGTCCTAGAACAGAACAAGTCAACGTTGCTGGTCTTTCCAGGTTCTTCCACCTTAGTGAACAGAACTCTCAAGGGGTTGGGTAGATCTACCCACTTTTCGCTGGGGGGGACACGTGTTAGACATGGCATCTTTGGTGTGGTTTCCCCTTAATTTCTTCTTTCTGACCTGCTGTTTTGACTGTGTGCTGAACTTCCTTTTTGCTGGGTTTGAGACTCTATGCACTTTTTCACTGCTGTCCTGTGCTAAAGTGCATGTGCTGTGTGTCTACAATTTAATGGCATGTGGTTTTTCCAAGATTAGCATATTTGATTTACTGATAAGTCCCTAATAAAGTGCACTACATGTGCCCAGGGCCTGTAAATCAAAAGATACAAGTGGACCTGTAGCACTGATTGTGGAACTCATGAGTAGCTTTTCAAACATGCCTCAGTCTTGCCACTGCAGAGCTTGTGTGTGTGCAGTTTTAAACTGCAATTTCGACCTGACAAGATCACCTACTTGTCAGGACTAAACCATACTTTTTATTACACATAGGTCACCCTGGACAGCCCATGGGCAGGGTGCAGTGTACTTAGGTAGGACATGTACTTTTCAAGAGTTTTAAATGTCCAAGTAGTGAAACATTCTTACGTTTGTTTGACTACTGCAAGGCCTAGCTCGCCCATAATTTAACATTGGTGCTGCCTTGAAACATTCTACAAGTGTTAATTCAATTGGTAAAAGATAGGAAAAATAGGTTTGGTGACCTTGGACTCATAAGTTAAAAATACATCTTTTAGTGAAGCTGGTTTTTAAATTACAAGTCTAAAAATGCCACTTTTAGAAAGTTTACATTATCTTACTTTAAGCATTCTGTGCCTTCTGCCTGTCTCTGGAATACACGTCTGGGTTGGGTGACAGCTGGTCTTTTTGCATTCCCTCTAGACAGTCATACACAAAGGGAGCTGAGGAGTTCCGCTCACATCCTGAGTCCCCATCACAAGGCTGTTGGGTATTCCTGAGCTAGAATGAGAGGGATGAGCTGACACTTGCACCTGAATAGGGATGAGCCTGACCCCCACACCAAGGGTTGCATGCAAGCCTGTAGTGAGTCCAGAGTCAGGGCAGGAAAGGCAGGGTCTTGGGCTCTACAAAGACCTTTCCTTGAAGTCTCCATACTTCAACGGCTAAAATGGGTATAAGTACTAGAGCTCTTACACATATACTCAGAACACTTCTTGAATCTGTGGGTTTTATTACAATATTCCTACATTTAGACAGAGTGGTTAAAGCTTCACTTTGTCATTTACTAAGGTTGTAATTCACATATTTCAGTTTTTTCAATACCAACTCCTTTCACTACACAGATTGAGCTATTTTGATTATTTAGGACTCTAAGGTTGAAATATCTTTTCTACAATACTCCTTAGACTATCACACATGAAACCATAGGCCTGCATTGGCCATCAACATTTTATTAATCTTCTAATACCATGCCCAAAGAGATTACAACTTTTGAAAATGTTGTTTTGACAGAAACAGAGTTGTTATTTAAACTGCAGGTAAGGGTTGTGGGATCATAGTCCAAGATAAATTAGACCATGATAATGATGTGCTGCGGCAGCTACAAAAACCTTTGCATCCTTATGCTATGGAGAAAAAACATTCTACACTAACCATGGCTGGTCTCAGTACTATGTGGCTATGTAAAAAATAATGTGACTATTTGAACAAAGAGGACTATACCATATCAGCATTTTACACAATACCTAAGATACGTAAAAACGATAAAAGACCACCAGGGAGACCTATTGTTGTGGTATGTCAATCCATTTTACAGCCTCTTGCAGAATACGTAGACTACTTTATAAAACCTTATGTTCCTATGATTAGATCTCTCACCAGAGATACTCACAGTAATTACACAAATGGAATGCGAGACATTCAATGCTGACTGTAATATTCTTGTGACAATGAATATCGAAAGTCTATAAACGAACATTCCACAATCAAAAGCATTGGAAGTCATAGAGTTCATTCCTGAATACAGACGAGGCCTCAAAATATACCAACCAGTTCCATTAAGGATTATGCTAAGATAGCTTTGGAGCACAACTATTTTATTTTTAGGTTTAAATCTGCTTATTGAATTTGATGGTAAAAGAAAACAATACAGAAACATCTCATACTACATACATCGGCTGGTGATGAATAAGAGCAGGTGAGGGAGAGATGAAGAACATAGATAACAGAAGAAAAAAAGAGGGACACGTTAGGGAAAAAAGAAAGGGCAGATAACCTATCAGATTGCGATGGCATCCTCCAGTTAGTGGGCCTATGATGTTGCCTAAGTCGTGCCTAAGTCGTAGTGCAGGAGCATGGGTGGTTTTCAATCTAGTTTGGTACTGACAGGGTTATGTTTTACGGGCATCAGATGAAGTATGCGCAGGTACAAGGGGCAGGTGAATTGCCAGAATTACTTTCAAAGGAACTGTAAGCAGGAACCCCAAGTCTTGTCAAATTGGGGCAGACTTTGCTCGACGATGGCTGTCACCTTTCCATGCCAAGGAGTTCCCAGTGTTTTAAAGCCAGTCTAAGTGGGTGGGTAGTTTGGCAGTGCCCCAGCGTGCTAACAAGGCTTGCTTTGTGGCACATAGAGCTAGAGTGCTAGCTCGCCCTGTATAGATTTCAGGGGGTAGGTCAGGGTACGCAGGAGACCCACAAAACATGGCTCAGGAACATGGGAAGATTGGTGTCATACATTTGGCCAATAGTTGCTAGAACTTCAGATCAGTATTACTGGAGCTTAGGGCACTGCCAAAGAAAATGGTTCAGGTCCCCTCCTGTTTTTAGCCTTTCCAGCAATGTGCATCCCCATCCAGTTTCCACTGAGCTCTGCGAGCTGAGGTGTAATGTCAATAATGCACCAATTTGGCGAGTATTTCCCTGCTGGAATCGCTGCAAGCCAAGGTGTTGAATCCACCTTTGGGCTCCACTGGACTCCTTCACCATCCTCTACAGCGGCATCTTTCCTGAAGGCCTCCAATGTACACCCGGCAGTCCTGGTGTAGGTATTCTGGTTCCTGGGGTAACCACGGGTAGGCTGATACTCCAACGTTCCATCTTCCATTGGGTTTCTTCATGGTCCACTGGGAAGGGTCCTTTTTATTTAAAACTGCAACTGCAACTTACCCATTCACTTGTGTTTATCATGGGGTCGTGTTCACGCTCTGCACACAGCCTCCATAAGGGTCCTGGGTACTTACCTTGGGTGATTCCTTGGGCACCCAACACTTCTATGTCCTCTGGTGCATTCTTGACTTGAGTCGTGGTTTGCATTCCACTATTTTAGTATATACTATAGTTTGGTCCCCCCTGGAGACCACTGTGCATGTGTGCTACTTACGTGCTCTATTTCCTAAGTATTGTGTATATTTTGTTTCTATCTCTGGGTAGGGTATAGTACAAATGTGTTAGTGAGTGTTTGTAATAAATACATATTTTTATAACTACACTGTGTAATTCTTTTTCACTTGACCTATACCATAAAGATTAAGTGCTGGTAAAACAAGCTGCTTTATACTCCTTCTGGACTAAGCCAGAGGGCAGCTTTCCACAGCTACCATTTAGAGAGCTTTCTAAGGTGTTCTAAGACCACTAATATCACCATGAGGGTGGTCTGGATTACTGCAGGGAACTCCACTTAAATAAGTGAGCACCATATACTAAACCAGCCTCTCACAATCTACTTTTCCCTGCTCAAGCTCAATTCAGCAGCAGGAGGGCAGGCTCGCGTCTGTGATCAGTAGCAGCACTAGCTTGCTAGCAGACCCTGAAAGGCTGTTACCGGGAGTATTTGGGGATTCCCGGAGGAGCCCCCCAGTTCATGGAATCATACCTCCAACACCAATAACAGTGCTGAAGTATGATTCCAACATGTTTGATACCAAACATGCCCAGATTCGGCACAGCGACTATATAGTTAGCCATCACGTAATGATGGATGGCCATTATATATATCAAAATGGCTGTCTGCATATACAAAGCCTGGAGAATCGACTCTAGGGTTTTTAGGTGTATCCTGCTCATGCAGGGGTACCTATATACTTATAACCCAACACCCTGCCTCCAGGATTGCAAGGCCTGTCTTAGGGGTGACTTATAGGTTTTAAGTGTAGTGAACTAAGATATAGGAAAGTGTATGTCTGTTGTGAGTGGTGCTAGCACCAGCTTACAAAGGCTGCAATGGCAGGCCATAGTCACAGTTTGAGTGGTCTCTCATGGGTGGCACAATACATGCTGAAGCCCATGGGAGAGCCCTGGTGTCCCTAGGTCTTGGGTACCTCAGTACCAAATACTAGGGCCTTATAGGGGTACACCGGTAGCCAATTGTGGAGGTACAAAAGTACTTACCACGTCAAATATAGGGTGGAAGCACAGTGACTTGGGTCCTGATTAGCAGGACCCCAGCCAGATTAATCAAAAAAGAATATGGAGACCATTAAAAGTGGGGGTAACTATGACAGCAGATTCTACTTTCCTACTTGCAACCACCTCCACTCTCTTCCATCTGCCACAGAACACACACCAGGCAACTGACCAGCCCCACCTCTAATATACCACAGACACCACCTGAACAAAAAAAACAACTTGCTGTGCCCTTCTCAACACACGCTTACTATGCAAGCATTTCACTGAATTATGGGACCTCATCGCCAGTCGTGCACCCAACATTATCTTCCTCACTGAGACCTGGCTCAACCTTACATCTGCCCCAGACATTGCCACAGCGATCCCCAACGCATATACAATCACTCACCAGGACTGCAGCAACAAGCCGGGAGGAGGAAAAGCCATCACCCACAAAGAGACAACAGAGTGCACCACCACCACTGACAATACCTCCACCTCCATAGAAAATCTCAACTTCAAATCCACACAGACGACTAGACGCCCATCAGAGGCCCAATTGCATACTGATCCCCAGGCCCGCACGCCAGCTTCTGCAACCCCATTGCATACTTCATTGTGCCCTCAGACTCCAAGGCTGACATCTTCCTCGGTGACTTAATTTTCAATATCAATGACCCTAACGACAAAAACACAGCACACCTCCTCGACAGTATGAGCAGCATCGGATTAACCCAGATCATCCATGATCGACTCATTTACTAACTAGAAATGGTGGTATGTATATTGTAGGTTCACAGGGCGCCACACAGGAGAATAACACAAATTCAAATTATTCAGAAATAATAATAACTGGGTAACGGTGCTGACAGGGTAAGGAGAAACCACCTAACTCCTCAAAACTTTGTGACCAAGGCCAACAAATATATTCAAATTTTAACAGCAAATCCCTAGCACACGTTAAAGCAATACATTTTGTAGGTCAGATAAAGGTAAGCAAGTAGGCACAAAATATCATAGACATATGTAAGTTTTCTTGATTATTTAATCCAGTATTTCTTCAGGCTGAAAACATTTTTCCTTAGGACATAAGCAGCCAACACGTGTTTCGTCGCACAACGGGCAATATCCCGCGACTTTTTCAAGGCTGCAATAGACAAATAGACCAATGTACCTCCTTACAACATTGGGAGTACATAAGCAAACATTTGTGAATAACAAGAAAAACACATCAGAGAGGCCAGCAAACAAGTGTAAGAAGTCAAACCGTCTGTTATATCCATAAAGGATCTCAATGAGGACTAAAGGGTCCTGAGTAGAGATGAAGAATACCGGGAAATAAAGCCAAAAGAGTGTGACCACACGTAATACGTGATGTCCATAAGATGAGACATATATACGATCAGAACGCATCTGTGCTGAGTGGAAGACACCAAACCAGAAAAGAAAATTATGGCTAGCCAAGTCTGCCAGAAAGGATAAAATAATAATACGAGTGTAAAGCGTAGTTGAAGGATCAAGCATGCAAAAGTGCTGTTATCAAAAATAGCAAAGTGCATTTGTGTGTCAAGTGTTACCCATATTGTAAATGTGTGACAAGATGGGTGTTACAAGTACCTCTGTTTTTTGGAAAAGAAGATTCTGTAAATAGAATAAAGGAAATTCTATCAGAAATGACTAAAAAGAAATGGCCCGAAACGTAAGGTAAAGGGTACCTACATCCAATGTGGTTGTAATTCTGTCCCACGACGGATATATTCTGCTAAAATTTAATCCAATGTTCAAACAATCCGGAAAAGCACAAATGTTGTGTTCAATACACCTGGGAAAGAGAATAATCACGCTAAGAATTGGTGCGTCAATTGTATGATAAGCGCTGCAAGTGAATAAGCAAATCAGTCAATACAACGTAACCTCAACACACAGCAGCTAGCATATAAGTAGCTGAATTAACCATATAGTGGATCAATAATAGCATCTTCAATAACGTCAATGTAAGTGAAATTACCAGGAACCTCAACGCCGAGACTGTCACGGACCAGGAATCAAAAGCCAACCATGCGCAGAGGACTGGTGCTACAATATATTGAGAACAGTGATCTGCGCTAAATAAATGAAACGGGGTCCCATAAGGCACACATATACACTCTGATTCAAATAGTGTCTAAAAAGCACATTCGAAGAAAAACGCACTCAAATAAAACCAATATCAAACAATTCTAATACAGAATCTGAACACAAAACAACGTGACTCGCAGTATAAGTCTACAAAGGAGTGGCGCCTTAAAAAAGAGCAACTAACTCTCCTTGATTAACAAGAGTCAGTGTCTAACAGCGCCATCAGAAGCACACAACAGAGCTGTATTGCATATATGTTCCCACAAACGTTAAAGTCGAAGCCTGTAAATATTAAGTAACTGAGCACCAAAACGTAAGACACGCGTCTGTGTCTGCACAAAAATCACAACCAGAATAAGTGTCAAAGAGTACGACACTCTTCACGAAGAAACGCGCTTACCTCCTATATGATGCCAGCAGATGTTTCAGCAGAACCGGTCAGTGTGTAGGGCCGAGTGCGGTGAGCCAATGTTGTGTCACGAACAGTGCTTATAAAGTGAAACTGCAAGGCACGTCGCCATAATTGCAAACGTCATCATCAGTAGACATCAGTCAATGTAAGAGCGGCGGCCATCTTAAGTAGGGTAACTCAAAAGGATGTGTCCCAGTCTAATAAAGGCAGGAAACTAATAGTCAGTAATATAAAAGCCCACACAGCACTAAATCAGAAAACTCCAATCCAAAATAGATGATCTGAAAGTAAGAGTTTAAATAGATATGTCATCATAAAGAGTATATACTCCATCTCTCCCAATTTTAGTAGGATGTAAATATAAAGAACAATAGGAAAAACTGCAAAGCAAAAGTCCAGATAGGACGTTGTGGAAAACCAGAAAATCAAAAGTACAACAATTGGTTACATACAGTACTTATCAACATGAGAATTCCATATAACAACTCAGAATGAGGAAATTCATGTGGCATAGGAAGTAAACCATGGGCAGTGGCTGTCCCATGTGTATCATTTACCCAAGAAATAATGCAATTCCTGGTCAATGTTAAGCCCTATGTCAGTACTACGCAGTCTGAGTATCCACATTGCCTCTCTCTTGCGTAGGGCTAGTTCTCTGTTACCACCGTAGTGTCGTAGTCGTAGTGTTTGTTCAATTCCAAAATACTCAAAGGATTTGTGTATTGGTTGTGCAGCACACTGCGTAATATGTGCTGAGATAGGATATCTCACATCCCCTTGTTTGACAGCTCGTATATGTTCATTGATGCGCTCCCTCAATGTACGTATTGTACTGCCCACATATTTCTTTTTGCATTTGCATTCTATGACATATACAACATACTTCATAAGGCAGTTAATGTTTGTTTTTATATCATAAGTTCTGTTTCCTGGTCCATCAAAATGTGTTTTTTTCTTGCTAGCCCATTTGCAGGCTGCACAGTGTCCGCATCCATAGAAGCCTCTAATGTGTTCCATGAGCCAGTTGTCACCCGACTCTTCCCAAGGGTAACTAGGACTAAGTATGTTTCTGAGAGACTTGCCCCGTCTGTATGTTATGTTGGGTCTGTCCGTTATATGTTTGTTAAGAGCTTTGTCTGCCCTTAATAAATGTCTATTGAGACTCTGCAACAAAACACTAGACCAGTTGTGATATCCAGTCACCAACCTCAATTTATTGTCAGAAGTTACGGGATTGGTGCGTTCTTTAAGAGTGTCAGATCTTGTGATTCTACCAATTCGTCGTTCCGCTTTCCTAAGAGTACTGCTGTCGTAACCCCTGTTGCGGAATCTGGTGATGACCCCTTTCTTGCATTCCTCATACTCAGGTTCAAAACTGCAGTTACGCCTCACTCTGACTAGGTCACCAAAAGGGATGGATTTGATCTGGTGTGATGGATGGGCACTGGAGGCGTGCAGGAGAGCAATAAATGCCGTATGTTTACGATAAAGTCTACTGTGAATATTGTTTTCCCTGATGTAAAGTTGGACATCCAAGAAAGAGATCTCATTCTTACTATATTGAAATGTAAAGGCAATGTTGTGATCATTGGCGTTCAAGTGTTCAATAAAACTCATAAGTTTGGCAGTCGTGCCAGTCCAGATCATAAGACAATCGTCTATGTACCTGCCCCAAAAAATTATTGAGTCATTCCACTCCGATCCCATGTGGCCCCAGACTCTCTCTTCCTCGAACCAACCCATAAAAAGGTTAGCGTACGAGGGAGAGAATCTGGAGCCCATGGCAACTCCTTGCTTTTGCCTGTACCATCTGTCTTTGAATAGGAACACATTGTTATCTAAAATGAGCTCAATCATCTCGATAATTATTTATGTGTGGTCCCATGCTCTAGCTGATCTAGTATTCAATGTCTTCCTGATGGCCATAAGGCCATCATTTCTCCTGATGCTGGTATGCAGAGACGAAACGTCAAGTGTAACCATTGACATGTTCTCATCCCAATTTAAATCGGACATGATCCCTAGAATATGTTTCGTGTCACGAATATAGGATGGTAATTTAACAACCATAGGTTTAAGGAAGGTGTCTACATATTCAGAGACCCTCTCTGTGGGCCCGTCATTACCAGAAATAATGGGTCGTCCAGGTGGGAAGGGGAGATTTTTATGAATCTTAGGGAGTGTGTATATGCAGGGATACCTAGGTCGATCCACTCTAAGATATGTCATCTCATTGTCATCTAATAGGCCTTCTCCATGCCATCGTCTAAGTTGTCTGTTGATATGGTCTATCAGTGTCCTCATAGGGTTATTTGGGAGGGGCTCATAGCAGTCAGTGTCCTGGAGTTGTAATAAGATGTTGTTTTCGTGATCTGTTGTACGCATAATCACCATGTTTCCCCCTTTGTCTGCCTCCCATATGGTTATTTCTTTGTCACCAATCAGGTCAGTGAGGGCATTACGTTCACCTTGTGTCAAATTGTCTCTTTTCATCTTAATAGGTTTCCTTCTGTCAAAATGTTTATCTAAGTCTGTGACAACCAATTTGTGGAAAAGGTCGATATTGTTACCAGGAAAGAAAGTAGGCGTCCATTTGGATTGAGTTTTTAGATTACTTGTGATGCTGGAATCACTTATAACATTTATATCCCTCATGAGCATGTCAGTGGTGATCACCTCATCTTCGCAATCAGTGATTGACAACAAAAGTCTTGTATCCAAAACATCCTGAATAGAGAGTTCACTAGGGGCAAACACAGCACATCTTAGTTGCAAACTTGTATTACCTTCATCACATGTTTCAAAATGTTTCTTTATCTTCATTCTCCTAATAAACTTGTACAGATCAATTTTTGCATCACAAATGTCACCATATGTATTTGGGCAGAAACTCATGCCTTTCGTTAGCACAGAAATTGCATCATCAGACAAACATTTATCAGTTAAGTTAACGACATTGACAGTTTCTATTTCTTCGCATTCCAGGATCTGGTTTTGACCCCTGGTCATTCTTCTTGTCGTGCCCGTTCTCTTTCCCCTCCTTGTTTTGCGGCCATAGTAGGTCGCCTGTTCTCTCTGTTGCCCTTTTTTATCCTCTTCACTTCTAAAAAACTACTCTCATTGTTTTTAGCACTGTTAGCTCCCTCACCCCTATCAGACTCATTATCACTAGTGTGCTCTGTATCTAGTGAAGTTGTGCTAGAACTAGTAGATTTGCCATCGTTGGCACTCAACAAATCCTTTTTTGGGTATCAGGTAATCGTATTTCTTAGCAAACCTGAATACTCTGCCACTTAAGTAATCACGCTTGTCTCTTTTGAGCTTCCTGGTTTTCCTTTGCTTTATATCTGCAAGGGGATGTTGCAGTATGTCATCCAGGATCTTATCATGTTTATCTGTAGCCTCTGGTAAGTTGAGTTGTTTAATTTCTGATTCGATCTGATCTATTTCTTTCTGTAATTGTGTGCCTTTTCTTTCGCAATTCTCTATGAGAATAGTCATCAACCTGTTAGAATTATCAGTGAGTTCTCACTCCCAAACTATTAGTAAATCCGCCTCAAGATCTTCATACGTCGGTATGATCTGTGATCTGAGAGCTCTTGGGATCCTTTTCACTTTAATATACTGTTTAAGGGTGGCAGCATCCCACCACCGTGACATCTCGTTCTTCCTAAGCCTCTCTAACTTGATGAATTTCTCCTTAAGGCCTTCTTGTGTAGTAGGATGGCCATCCTGTACCAAAGGAGTAGTGGCATTTTTGCCTGAAATATTGTTCAGCCTCGCAGTCTATATTCATTTTTTCATTAGTAAAGCTTATCATGGTGTCTCCTTGGCTGCCTCCTACGTTGACACAATTACTAACTAGAAATGGTGGTATGTATATTGTAGGTTCACAGGGTGCCACACAGGAGAATAACACAAATTCAAGTTATTCAGAAATGATAATATCTGGGTAACGGTGCTGACAGGGTGAGGAGAAACCACCTAACTCCTCAAAACTTTGTGACCAAGGCCAACAAATATATTCAAATTTTAACAGCAAATCCCTAGCACACGTTAAAGCAATACGTTTTGTAGGTCAGATAAAGGCAAGCAGTTAGGCACAAAATATCATAGACATATGTAAGTTTTCTTGATTATTTAATCCAGTATTTCTTCAGGCTGAAAACATTTTTCCTTAGGACATAAGCAGCCGACACCCCGTGACTTTTTCAGGGCTGCAATAGACAAATAGACCAATGTATCTCCTTACAACATCGAGAGTACATAAGCAAACATTTGTGAATAACAGGAAAAACACATCAGAGAGGCCAGCAAACAAGTGTAAGAAGTCAAACCGTCTGTTATATCCATATAGGATCTCAATGAGGACTAAAGGGTCCTGAGTAGAGATGGAGAATACCGGAAAATAAAGCCAAAAGAGTGTGACCACACGTAATACGTGATGTCCATTAGATGAGACCTATATACGATCAGAACGCATCTGTGCTGAGTGAAAGACACCAAACCAGAAAAGAAAATTATGGCTAGCCAAGTCTGCCAGAAAGGATAAGATAATAATACGAGCGTAAAGCGTAGTTGAAGGATCAAGCATGCAAAAGTGCTGTTATCAAAAATAGCAAAGTGCATTCGTGTGTCAAGTGTTACCCATATTGTAAATATGTGACAAGATGGGTGTCACAAGTATCTCTATCTTTTGGAAAAAAAGATTCTGTAAATAGAATAAAGGAAATTCTATCAGAAATGACTAAAAAGAAATGGCCATAGTCATATAAGAAAAGGTGCCTGAAAGTTAAGGTAAAGGGTCGACACATACCGCAGGACACACCTTGGACCCAATTTTCTCCTCCATCAACTGTGTTATATACACCCATGTCACAGAATCCACATGGACTGATCACTCCATGGTCCACTTCAGCATCTCCAGCCCCCACACCATCACCCGCAAGATGACCAACGCCCCCCACCAGAGGTGAAACAAAATTTCGGCGACCAGCTGGGTGAATGCACTCATCACCTCCAACCCTGTTCCCACCACTAACCTTAAACAGGGAGTGAAAGACTTCAATGTCTGGATCACCAATTGCGTATACAGCATCGGCCCTATTGAGAGCAACACCCAGAGAAAATCCTCCAAAGAAGCTAGCTGGTACCCCAAGAACTCAGAACAGCAAAACAAGACAGCAAACAGTTGGAGAACAGATGGCACAACAGCAAGGACACATTTGACTGGTCAGCCTTCAAGACCTCCCTCAACCTCTACCACCACCTGCTGAGGGCAACAAAGAAGACAGCCCTTTCCGCACGCATCAAAACCAGCGCTAACAACACCAAGGAACTTTTCAACATTGGTAAGGAAATCTCCAACCTGGCTGCCAGTGAAAACAACATCACACCCTCACAGGAGCTGTGTGACAACCTTGCCCATTTCTTCCAGGATAAGATCACAAACATAATCAGAAACTTTGAACCCCCAACCCACACCTACAGACTTCCTCAACAGATATGCCACCACCGTAACCGACACAAACCACACACTGAACATCTGGAACATCCTCTCCAACCAGGACACTACCTCCACTATGATATTAATTCACTCTGGAGCTCCCACAGACCCATGTCGGCACCACATCTTCAACCTTGGAAATCAAAGCATCGGCAGGAACTTAACAGCTTACTCACCGCATTATCACCACCAAAACATTTTCCAACACCTGGAAAAACCCTTAAGTCAGACCATTACTTAAAAAAACCCTCAGCCAACCACAGCAAACTCAAAGACCTCAGGCCAATGTCCCTGCTCCCATTCCTAGCGAGGGTACTGGAAAGCTCATCAACTCATGACACACCTGGAGCAGAACCAGCGACCCAGGGCCTCCCAATCTGGCTTCTGTAGCAATCATGCACCAAAACCACCCTGATGGCAGCCACAGACGACATTCAAACCCTCCTTGACTGAAGAGAAACAGCAGCTTTGATCCTCCTCAACCTCTCGTAAGCCTTCTACACCGTATCCCACCATACACTGATTGAAAGACTCCACCACATCGACATCCAAGGGATGGATCACCTCTTTCCTCATGGGAAGAACCCAGGAGATCCACCTCACACCTTTCACCTCTGACCGAAAGGTGGTCACATGAGGTGTTCCCAGAGCTCATACCTCAGCCCCACTCTCTTCAACACATGTTTGACCCAGCTGGCCAACATCGTCAGATCTCACTGTCTCATTATAATTCATTATAATTTCCTATGCAGACCACACCCAACACTTATCCTCTCACGTACCGATGACCCCACCACCACCAGAACCAACTTCCACAGATGCATAGCAAACGTTGCTGACACTGTTCTGCACTCCTGCTGCTGAGCTGAGCTCAAGCAGGGGAAGGTAGAACAATAGGTTTCCTGTCACAGTGAGGGGTGACCACTTCCCAGACAAGACTTAGAGTTTTGGGCTGGGTTTTGGGTGCTTTCCAGCGCCACCAGACTGCATTGAAGGGCACATTTAGTGGCCTCCTTGCATACACCAGTTTGACCAGTTTAGGAACACTTGGGTCCTGCTTTGGCGCGAAACTGGACAAAGGACAGGGGAGTTTTCTCCCCTCTGTCCAGCCCCTCCTACAGGAGGGATCCCAGAGTTGTTAAAACCCTCTCCTTGGGTATTTAAGGGCTCCCCTTGGGTGGGTCCGCAGAATTGTTGTGGAACAAGAATAATCTCTGAAACCAAGACACTCTTCGACCGTCTGGACACTTGGGTTTTGCTGGACTTCACCTGTAACTGAGACAGCATCAAGGAAGGCTCCTACTGCTCTGCAAGTATTCTACCTCATCTGTGTCTTTGCTTTGCTTTGGCTCTGCAGGGAACAGTGGGCATCAAGGACATCCAAAGTAATCTCCCTTGGAGTGAAGGAGTCACTCCTCTGCATTTGCAGGCACCGCATCGAAGCTGACGGGTCTGCTTCTCTTGCCGTCCTATGGACTTCCCGAGGCTCATGAACACAGGTGGTAGACCTGTGACTCCCCAGAGGCTTGACTTGTCTTCCCTGCAATTTGGAGGACAGTATCCCTTTTTTGAGTCGTTGGGTTCAAACCCCTGTGCACCTCAACGACTTGCCGTTGCAAATGCTTGTTGGCTCTGCACTCCAGAGATCTTTGAGCTACAAGAAGCTCAAGCCTCCAGCACCTCATCCCTCAATAATAGCATCTTCCCTGCATCTCCTGTATCATGGGCCTCTGTTGGAAAGTGCCCCTTTTTGCATGGTTACCCCCCACTTTTTGCATGACATCTGATGCAACCTGACTTGATGTGCCCTGGGTCCTTGCTAACCAGGTTCCCAGGACCTGTGTTCTTTCCCAAGACAGTACCTTTGTACCCACAGTTGGCACATCTCTGACCACAGGTAAGCTCCTTGTAAAAGGTACCAAGGGCACTGTGACCGGTGAAGGCCTCTAAGGGCTGCAGCACCTATTGTGCCACCCTGAGATGCCCTGTACCTTAACACCCACACACTGCCATTGCAGGCTGCATGTTTTGGCACTGACAAAAGTGAGGAGTTGACATAGCACACACCCCTGTATGCCATGCCTGCAACTAGGGGTGGGCGGAATTTGCGTAATCGCGTAACGCAAATCTCCGCGAAACGGTAAAATATCTCCGCGAACATGCAGAAATTCCGCGAACACGCGGAATTGCTTGTTCGCGATGCTTTTTTCATGTTCACAGTTGCTGTTTGCGTGCTCGGGGAGAAATATCTCGCGAACACGCATTTTGAGAACGCGAACAAGAAAAAATTTCGCGAAGTCGCGGAAAGCAGAATTTTGGGCAATTTCGCGTTCTCCGCGGAACGCGAAATTACCGAAATTCCGCAAATTCCGCGCGCGGAACGGAATTTACCGTCCAGGCCTACCTGCAACCCACTGCCTGAGGACTAGGCAAGTCACTCCTTTAGAAGGGTGCACTAGCCCTAAGGTGAGAGTACAGTGGCATGAGCCCTGTCCCCTACAGTGGCTAAGCCCATTCTTAGACAATGTAACTGTAGTAAAGCCATAAAGAGTATATGGTCAGGGACCTGGTCATTACTCCACAGCTCCATAATGGCTTCACTAAAAACTGAGTAGTTTGGTTGCAAAAGTCTCTGCACATGAAAGCCACACTGCTGCCAGTGTTGGATTTAATGTAAAATGCACTCAGAGGGCATCTTAGAGATGCAACCCTGAAAATCAACCAGCCCTGGTGTGGTTCCTAAATAGCTGCCCGCCATTTGCCACCACCAGACAGGTTTCTGGAACTTTGGGTGGAGAGTTTCTGCTCTCTGGGTCAAAAAACAAAGCCCATCCTCCCCCAGGATGGGCTGGGTTCACAAAAAGGGAAGCTTCAAAGGCCTGTTGCCTTTGGAAGCTGTCCCTGTCTTTTGCTGCCTCCAGCGACTGGCTTCCACTGGTTCTGGCTCCCACTTTGGGCCGGAGAATCGGCAGGAAAACCAAGCTAAGAAGAGAGGTGTGCCCACCTTTGCTAACCTCACCCCTCAGGTGGGGGAGGCGAGGTGAAGCACACATCTAAGTCCACTCCATCTTGAAGATGGTGGTACTCAGCCAATTAAGGCGAGGCTCATGCCCCCCTCCCACTGGAGGGTGACATAATAGGGGGTATACCCATCCCAACGAAGGGACCCTTGGTCCCTATCTGCACATCCCTTTAATCGCTCCTAAATTTAGGATTTAGGGACAACCCTGAACCTTGCTCGGATCCTAGGAAGTAAGAAGAAGGACTGAAGAGCCATGCTGACCCAGGAAGAAGAGGACACCAACTACCAGCCTGTCCCGACTTCGACCTGTCTACAGCAAAGAAATCAGCGTGTCCCACGGTCCTGCATGACTTTGCAACCAGCCGCCACGGTCGGAGCCTGAGTGGCCCAACACACCAAGGAGGTTTCCCCAGTGATCCTAACCTAGGATGTGGCTGCCCCCGACCTCCTACAAGCTTTGAGACTACACCTGCAGTGCCAACCTTAAGGATCCCGCTGACCGTGACCAAAGGCAGTAAGAACACCACGACAGCGACACAAACAGTCTGAAGAATCGGACTGTGCCCTAGGTGGTCAGAAGAATCCATCATCAAAAGACATCCCCAGGTCTTGGGTGACCCCACCGGCGGTGTCCATGCATTCCCCAAGATCCCAGATTACCTCTCCTGCCAATGGTCACCTTCGGGAAGTCTCCCTGCCTGAGCCTGCAGCCTCTTTTCTGAATCCAAGTTCTTCATTAGCACCCGGCTGCCCCAGTGTCACTGGTGGTGCAACTCCCATGCTGATTGTAGCCCTGAAGTGAGCTTTGCTCCCTCACCCGAGTGGCCTGCTCGTAAGCATTCCCTAACCAAAGGCCCCCTTAGCCTCGTTGGCTAACAATGGGCCTCTGCAATCTGCACTCAGCTGCCCTAGTGCCGCTGGTGGTGCAACTTGAGTACCCATCTAGACCTTGAGGAATCTTGGTGCTAACCCCCAAAACTCCCATTCTTAAGTCGTGTACTTAGCTGAGAAACCGCTGCCACTTTTTCCCCATAGGAACAAATCTTATGAGTTTTCTGTTCATAAAAATGTGTAAGTGTTGACCGGTGTTTTGTATGGGATCAAAGTAACTTTATCTTAAACCTGAATAAGTCTTACTTACATTGTATTGTAGGATCCACGGTGTGAGATCTGGACCTCTCACCCAGAGTAGTCGATTAAATCCAAAAGTACAGAAAAAGTAATCAAGAGTAATTTCTATGTAATTTAAACTGTCTGAAGTATATATAAACCTGTAATGTTTGCAAATTTAACCACAACTACATTTCCCTGAAAAGTCTTGCATATGAGAGTATATTTTACTTTCCTGTGCCAAGTCCTGCTTGGTTCTAAAATGAAACATAAGTATACCGTTTTTTTCATACTTACCAATTGGTCCGGATTTTGTCTCTGAGTCTGTGTAAACAGTACTTGATCTAGTAAATACAATAAATGCTTAACACACCCTCTGGATAAACCTAACTGCTTACCCACACTACCACAAAGAGAGTTGTTAGTACTTACCTAATTTAGCCTCTGGTATACCTCTGGGGACTCCCTGGACTATGTGCAAACTATACGTTACTTTGGTATAATATATACAGAGCCAACTTCCTACGTTGGAGGATCAGCAGTGGGATGTAAAGCCTTAAATTTATTGGACTAACTTGGTCAACCTCTAATCATATGACTACTTTTTCAGAATTTCTAAAAGTCTTGTTAGGGCCTTGTGTTAAGTCCCTGTAACCTTTTTTAGGAAAAGTAAAATTCACTGAAGTTAGGGGGGAATTATGTAGAACTGTTAGTATAGTTCTTCCAAAAAGAACGCCACGTTAGAAATATAATGTGAAATCCAGGAAATATGGCTGAAGAGCTCAACTTCACCCCTTACTCTAAGCTACAGGTTAGAGGCTTAAGACTTCTCTGAAAGATTAATTAGACAAGAAATGGGTACAACCCTACCAGGATACAGCTCCAGGGGTTCCTGGCAGGGCATGCAAGGGACCACCCCACAGAAGAAGATGAAGACCTTCAAGAAAATGCAGAACATCTTGAGTATGATAAAGTCATAGACCAACCACCTCAACTACTTAAGGAGGAAGGTAACTGTGTGTCCTACCCTCCACACCCAAGAGGTACAGGGTCTGGCTCGTACAGAGGTAGGGCCAACTCCATACCAGACAGCGTGGACAACCTCTCTAAGGATGATCTCCTTTTAGTAAGGATGACCAAAAGACTAGACCTAGAGACTAGGCTCCTAGTTCTAGATAAAGAGAGTGCAGAGTTGGGTCTAGGATCCATCAATGGTAGCGGCAATTTAAAAAGTTTAGAAAAACAAGGATCCTATGACCCTAAAATCCCCAAAGGGATTGTCCCTAAATTTGAGGTTGGTGATGAAATCACCAAGTGATTAATGAGTGGGTCAACAACTATTCTGTAGGGTACGCAGTGGGTGTGACCCTGCAAGAATCAAATGCCCTCACACACATGGATAGGTGTCATGCTTCATCATAGTGTGTTTGCTCCTCGTCGGGCTGGCACTAAATGCGCGACGGGCACTCTCAATTGGGGCTCTTTGCCGGAGAGATCTTCCTGCTCGCTGTTTGGTGAAGTGCGGGTGTGGGGGCTTGAGGAGTATATTGGTGTTGAGGTGTGAAGGTGTGAGGTTAAAAATAGGCAAAGAGGTACTTCTCAGGAAAAACACTAATGAACAAGTTCTCTTACCTATACTTAAAATGTGTGGTGCTATCTATTAGATTGTAGTTATTTTAGAAAGCTATAGGTCAACATGTTTCTAGCCTCCGTGTAGTCATAACAATGATCTAGTAGCTATTCATCAAGACCATCTCTGGACGACCTACCCTTGTGTGCTGTCTTGGAAGTGTTGGCTCACGGGTACTTTGGGGGTATTTAACCTGTTTCTGATGGATTAACAAGGACCAGGTGTTGCCGGAATTGGACCCACCCTGCGTGCAAACGCTAGAGCGGGGATTGACTAGGCTGGTTTAGTCTGTTACTAATCTTCGGGGTCCTTTTTCTTTAAAACTGCAATAAGACTTCTCCAATGACTTCTATTGAACACGTGGCTGTGTTTCCACTCTGCACACACCCTCCTTGGGGTTCCTGGGTAATTACTTTGAGTGGTTCCTGATTTCCCAAGCTCTTCTAAGCCTTTTGTCCAAGTCCCGTTGTCCTTTGCAGTTCTCATTCTACTTCTTTAGTATTTGGTTTGGTCTCCTTCTGGAGACTAGTGTATATTTCTGCTTCTTACCTGATTTCTTTGAAGTATTCTTATGTGTATTATTGATATCTCCGGGAAGGAGATATACTAAGTGATCGTGATTGTTTTATGTTAATAAATGATAAACACTGTGTGGTTCTTCTTTCTCATCTAATCTATGTTGTTGATTAAATGTGGTAAAGCAAGCTGCTTTACACTCTTTCAAGATAAGCCCGAAGGCTGCTCTCCACAGCCACCCCTTTGAGAGTTTTAAGGTTATCAAACACCACTAAAATCACCATAAGGGTTGCCTGGATTAGTGCAAGGTGCATCATTCCTTTAAGAGTGCAATAAATACTAAGCCAGTCTCCTACAAACGCTGTCTCCTCCGCATGCTTCCTAACTCTATGCATGCCATGTAAGGGCATCAAGTTGCTCTGCCTTTGGGGTTTGTGTATTTATCCCTCTGAGGAAATGCAGTTTATTTCATGGTTTGCACAACCTCAAAGTGTAATAAGCTCACAAGCCGCTCTTGGGTCCAAGCAGGCTTCTTTGTAAAACCCTAGCCGAACCTGTGGAAGCTGTGGCTTTGAGCCGCTAAGCTTCAACAAAGGATTAAGTACAAGCATTTAGGAGTAGCAAAATAACTAAATTAGAAAGAAATGCAACACAAGGAAAATCAGACACCAATTTATAAAAATAGATCTTAATTTTATATTTTTTAGACACTAAAATGAGAACAAAATCCACTGGAGGGTTCCAGAGATACAAATAATTATGCAAATCGTGAATATAAAATAGTCACAAAAAATGCAAACAGCATTGGCTGCTACTGCAGTTAGCAGTTGCTTGAAAACATTTGTAAAGTTGTGTTTAGATACTCTGGACCACTTTGGGTGACCAACTTCGACAGGAAGCATGTTAGGGTGGCCAGTAAGGCTTAGCAGGCAGTAATATTGCAGTGAAAGCAGTCTCCAATCCAGTTCCAGGCTCTATGGGCACACCCCCACAGACATCAATGGAATAGTTGTGATGCAAGGGATACAGGATGCTGAGGATGCTGATCAGGTCAATGGGGGTTTTCCTTGGGTCACCAATCGGTCCACAAACTCAGTGAGGTGATTTTAGCCCCAGAGGTTGATGCCCTTTGAAGTCCCAGTGAAGTCCAGCCAAAAACCAGTTGCCACTTGTCTAATGGTCTCCAATCAAAGCGAAATCAGCCATTTCTTTTAACTGTGGCCAGTGCCCATCTTGGGGGATCAAACTGAACTTTGACGCTTCTCTGGTGTCCAGCAGACCAAGGTGCAACTTTTTAGTGTCAGGGTTTGGTCTCCCAGGCTGCTTTTTGCTGGTCAGGGGCGATCAAGCAAATGTGGCTACCAACTTGCCATGTCGGCCTCTTCAGCTTTTGTGGCTATGGAGCTGTAACAGGTAGTCATCAAACTAACTCTTGGAGTAAACCTCTTCTGTCTGGGACTTTCTAAGGTTGCCTTTTACTCAAAAGTTACATTAAATTCAACCTAGACATCACATTGGGTTTAATGTAATGATTATTTTGATAGCTTGAAGTATCGACTCATGTAGCCCTAGTCAAGCATTAGCACATCTTAGTTATCAGAGTGCAACCCTGTACTCGCCAATGTGGCTACCAGCCTTTCCGAAGACAAAATGACAATTTGAGATGTTTGCTCTTAAGGCATACCAAACTACATGTTGTGCTTTTTAATACACAGCACCCTGCCTTAGGGTGCAACATGAGCAAAAAGGTACAGGAGTAAACCCGTTAACCCAGTTGAGACCGGGGAATTTATTATAACAATGGAAACAATGTCTCAACAGGTAAACCAAGCAAGGGGACTGATTCGACAGTGTATCAATCACATAGCACAGGGAAGAAAACAAGGGAGACCAAAGGAAGGTGAAAAGATTGTTATTTGCATATAGAAGCACAAAATTACAACTACATTTCAGTAACCATAACAATCAATTGTGCACTGGAAGGTGATGTGGTGAATAAACGGCGCAGTGACACAAGTGATTAAGAAAAAAACAACGTGAGGTGGCGCAAAGAAATAATAAGGCAATCAGTACAGGTCAAACAAAATGTTTAAAATCACAAAAACATAATTCCATTGTTTGTGGAGACCTATAAAAATGCCGCAATTAGCGTTGTAGAGTCAACGGCGTTTCGACCTTTCTAACTTAAAGTCATCATCAGGACGATGGTTACATAAATCAATTTAATGTGCTCTATAGAATAAGAATAAAAGGTGGAAATATTAATGAAGTAGAAGACGGTCAGAAATGAAAGAAACCGGAGGAAAAAGAAAAAGGACATAGGTACCTGCAGATATTCAATGAGGGGGAAGAAGGAAATCATCATCATCATAAGTTCTTTATTTCGGCCATGTTGGCCATAAAAGAGTACAGGATAAAACTTAATAAAACATGATTAATAAATCATTTACATTTTTAAAAATCAATTTCATAAAATCATTAAGCATCTTTTTTAAAGGAAAAGAAGTCAGTGTATTAAGTCGTTAGCATTCAGTGTCAATTAATTGGCGCCGCTTCGTCCACATAGCTAGCAAGAACTTGGAAAGTGCAAAAACAATACAACTTGACGAGTTAGACTTAAAAATTCTAAAAGCATTTTTTAAAACCAAGGTTCTTGCAGAGAGGTACCAGCCAATGCCTCCTGGATTTAGTGTATGCAGGGCAGAAAAAAAGAACGTGAAGTTCATCCTCTACATCACAACTGCACCCGGGGCAGAGCTTGTTTGCTGTAACTGACCATTTGCTGGTAAAAGCTTTTAAAGCTAGAGTGTCGTATCTCCATTGCAAGAAAAGTTTCCTTGCCTGGAGCGGAAAAACAATATCCATGAAGTTCTCAAAAAAGTAAACATTTTTGACAATTAAAAATGATTTAGTCAGCGTACCAGTGTTGGAAGCATGGAATGTAGAATTCAAATGTTTTTCCTTAAAAATCCTGGTGAGCAACTTGCTCGAGACTTGGGAGCAAGAACTTTCCGGGTTATCCCATAAGGGCGCTAGTCCCAATCTCAAGAATTCATGTTTAATAAAGGCCAGCCAGGGAATTTTCCCAGAGCTGCTATAGGTCAATATCTGCTTGAGCTCTTGCCTATAGTGCAACAGATCTGGTGTTACCCAAAGCCTGCACCAGAACCTTAAAGGTTTGAGTGCTAGCTCATCTTCTATTGGACCTAATCCAAGATCCAGCCTAAGGGGGAGAAGCGGAGTGCCCTGAGGGAGTAACAGCAGCTGCCTTATAAATTTAGATTCTATTTTCGCGATGGCTGAGCCACTTAGATGCCCCCACAGCTCCCCACCATAGAGGGCTGCAGCCCTTGCTTGGGTCTTGTAAATCTCCAGGGCTGGACTCACTGGCTTGTATGACGACAGGTTTGAAACCGTAAGGATACCCCCCGTCAGCTGTGACAGTTTCAGTTGTGATTTGACCTGTTGAGGGGCCCCAGCAAAGGTTCTCTTCAAGAGTAACCCCCAAATATTGAAATGTTTTGACCCTTTCCAGCCTTTCACTCCCCAGGGTCGGACTGGCGCTAGTGGAAGACGGAGGATTAAATATCATAAATTTTGTTTCATTGACATTTATATCCAGACCACGGATTCGACAAAAATCTTCAAAGCCATTCAGTATACGTTGGATTCCCATGGGGGACTTAGAAAGAAGGAGGGTATCATCAGCGAACATAATCGCCGGAACCCTCCTACCTGCCTACCTTGGGGCATCATTATTTGGTACATTTTCCAAATGAGCAATTACACCATTGACAAAGAGGGAGAACAGGGTTGGTGCCAAGACGCAACCCTGTCTCACACCTCTACCAACCGGAAACCTTGAAGACAATGCCCCGTTCCTACCACTTCTAACACTGGCAAAGTTCCCCTTGTGTAATCTCATCAGTACCCGCAGTATTTGTTGCGGAACACCAAGATTATTGAGGACCCCCCAAAGTTTGTCCCGATGGATTAGGTCAAATGCGGACCGGAGGTCCACAAACACCATGTAGAGACTGAGACCCTCGATCTTTGCCGTTTTCCAGTATAGTAATATCAGGCGAAAGATCTGGTCCATGGTGGATGTGTTCCTCCTGAAGCCTGCTTGAAGAGGAGTTAGAATATCATTTTCCTCTATCCACACCATCAGATGATCCAGAACCAACCGCGCGAACATTTTTTGCGGGACATCTATGAGGCTAATAGGCCTATAATTGACTGGGAGCAGAGGAGAGCCCTTCTTGAAAATGCGGACAATCTCTGCTCCCAGCCAAGTATCTGGGACTTGGATACCTCTAAGGATTGCATTGAAGAGGATGACAAAGTAGGGTCCCCAAATCCCTGGTTGGTGCCTAAATAAGTCCCCCGGGAGTTTGTCCAGCCCCGGTGCCTTACCCACAGCAAGTTTGCGAATCACGCAAGTTACCTCCTCCAGGGAGAATTCTAATACCTCCGGACAAGTGGGTAAAGCCAAGGGTACCAACGTAACATCCTTTAGCTGATTATCTGAATATAAAGCTTCAAAATGTGCTTCCCATACCGGTGAAGCAATATTAGGTTCTATCGCCGGTCTGAGTACCCCCGAGCCAGTACTAACTAATGACCAGAATCTACGGGCGTCCCTAGCTGCAAGAGCAGCAGTTAAATTAGTCCACCTGTCCAAGTCCCAGTCTTTCCTTGCATTGGTCATTACCACCTTATAATGCAGTCGCCGATCCCTAACTTGGGTTTTGCATGTTGCCGATTTGACTGCCATAATCAGCTGCGACTTAGCCTTCCTACAAGTAGAGTTGTACCAGGACACAGCTGGGGTTCTTTTCTTCTTAGACGGAGACAGGGGATTAAGGACTTCGGCTAAATTAGAGACTAGGGCCGAATGAATAGACCTTAGGTTTTCATGAAAATCTGGGTTAGGGACTTTAGTAATTAGAGCCTCCACCTCCATTAAGCTAGGGAGGACAGTGTCATATAGTTTGCCTAGATCGTCATGTGATTGCAATAGATTCCCCCATTTTACCCTACGTCTGTTATTGGAGAGCAACAGCCCTTCATCTGGGTCGTTCAGGACCGACCTTAAAATTTCAGATGGGCCTAGGGGTTTCATTTCCAAGCTTAACGCATTATGATCACTATCTGTCCTTTGGATTACCCTGAAGTCGACAACTCTATGCCACAACCTTGTTACGACCATAATATAGTCCAAGCGAGATTCTTGGCCCCTCTTATTAAAGGTGCAAATCGACGGAATATCGGACGGTGTACGCCCGTTGCAAGCACTTAAAGAATTATTTAAAGTAAGAGAGAAGATCTGAGTCGCCAATGGGGACCATATTTTTGGGCGGGGCGATTGGCAAGGTGGAATAGCCCAATAGTCATCCTCTCCCATAAAGGCCCCTTCATTGTTTCACAGGAGGGGCTCATAGTGGCAGTTCACATCACCAGCTACCAAAAGGTGAGAGTCGCCTAACAATGAACTAAGAAAGTTGGATAGTACATCTATAGTAGGGGACACTGAGGCCAAGCTTACAGGACGTGAGTATACGTTCACGATGGCTAACTTGACGGAATTGGGCCATTTAATAGGAATACATTGAACATCATCAGAATGAGTGAGCAGGTTCTCCACCATACAGCCTAGATGAAGAGCAACCCAAATAGTAAGACCGCCCGAAGGTCTACCTTTGCCTCCCCACCTGGCAGGAATGAAGTAAGTGGCAAATCCCGCTCTAAAATGTTCTTCCCTGGCCCAAGTCTCCTGAAAAAGACAGATATCGTGTTGGTCCACCAGGTCCCCCCCACTCCATGCAATGTAATTTATTTGTCAGGCCTGCCACATTCCATGATAACATTTTTAGAAGCTTCAAGGGAGTAACGTTATTAGCAATTTGGTCTCTGCCAGTTATGTCACTACCGGATGCAGTGCTGCCCATATGTACTTCTCTCAAAATGCTCGATTCTAGAGTCTGTGGTGTGAGGTACAACTCTTTGCTTCTTGGAGCCTCAGGAGCAAGTAACATGTTAGGGGCCTGCAGTTGGGGAGCAGGATCCTTGGAAATGGTTGATGATCCGGTGCTAAAAAGCTCTGATTTTCCAGTTGAATTTGAAGAACTCCTACGAGAGATAGAACAGGTGGTGTTCAACTTAGTGTACCGTAGTCAATCCACCAATTCCAAGCCACTAAACCGGTTATGCGTGGGTACATTATACTGGTCGACTAAATGCCCTTGCCGACCCCTCACTGGCCTTCCTCTACCCAGATGTGTTACCCAAGGCCATCCACCTCCACAATCCGGTGATACAGGGTAGAAAAATGACAGGGAGAGGGAATGGATAGTTGACCCACTCATATTGTGACTCCAGCTGCAAATGTGCTCCACTGTACAGGGATCCCTGAAATTGATCAGCACACAGTCACCTGTGATGGTTTTTGGGCTGCGGCCCACCCAGGGAACCCTGCGTACCATCAAAATTTCACTAGAAATATGATGCGGTAATGGTCTATTAATATTGAGCCAATGTGTTACTTTATTTTTTAGTGATGCAAAGGATTCCTGGGTTGGATTTGTTATCTCAGGGAGCCCCCGCAGTACCACCAGATATGGACTGGTTTCCGGCGGTAGATAAATTATATTAACCCCCTGAGATTCCACCTGAGCCGGTAGCTGCCTAACTAAGTTTTGAAGTATTGGGAGCGTGGAATCGGCCCTTATTGGAAATTGGACTTTGTTGGCATTTGGGGAGGGCTGCTCTAATTGGGGCTGAGTATGATCTAATCTGACTCCTTCGGGCACAGGGTTGGTTACAGAGTTATCAATTCTCGGGCCAATTGACTTTGACTTTATGCCGACCTGAGCATCAAGTAAGGCGGATTCTAGTTGGAAAAGCTGATACTCAATTCGGCCAAGTCTTTCTTCTAATGGACCAAGTGTAGATCTCCATAAAGCGCCCAGTTTTGTAAACAAGAGATCCTCAGACATTGGTATTCCACTAGGAAGCTGGGCGACATTTGTCTCCTTCGGCCCTAAGCTCAATACAGTTGATGCTGGCGGGCCATGCTTAGTTGGAACACTAGGTACATTACATCCATTGATGGATGGTGTTGCAACCCTAGCACCTGGTCCTTTGGCCAAATTCAACTTCCTAGTATGAGATGAATCAGTGGCTGTATGCTTCTTCTTAGATTTTGGCTTTGCACCTTTTAGTCTCTCCCTAGGATTCCAAGTTCCTAGGTTCTCCGTAGGGTTAGCCAAAATAGAGGGGTCATTATCCATTGAGGGTTCCGTTGTCTTAGAGATCGAGATTGATGCTATAGACTCATTGTCTTGTGAGGAAAGAGGAGGTTGGACAAGTGCCTCAACAGATGACAAATTACTACAGCCGTTGCGCTCCGGTGTACGCGCAGTGGCAAAATGACCCATTGAAGAGCGTTTAGCCATCACAAGATCTTGCGACACTCGTCTCTCCATAAGGGTTATCCCCTGATCAATCACTGAGTTGGCCCTAATAATGAAATTATCCAGAGTTCCTGTTAGTTGGGCTCTATCAGCTGAAGTCTTACTCCTCAAATTGCAAGCCATAGGAATGCTAGTGGGGAGTTTCCACTCACTTGTGTCTTAGACTGTGCAGATGTGGAAAGCGTACTTGCAGCAAGCGAAAAAGGGATGGCCCGGTCCAATCTTTCTCGGTCTTGAACGGGCTAAAACGGGCACGCCCTTGGCTTCGCCCGTCCCGCAAATCGGGTGAAGAGGTGGTAAAAAACCCCGTAGGGAATGGGCGGGACAAAACCTACAAAACCTACAAGCTGTAGGCAGGGGTGGAGACAAAGGGAAGAGGAGACAGCTGATGAAAGAACCGGGCTGCTGGTCCTCGCAATCCCGTGCGCCAGTAGCCACCAAACAAAACCTCCTGCTTCAAACGGTATCGCTAGTCCTGGGGTCTCTGTTCAGTTCAATTCAGGGGTCACCTGCACAGTTCTTCTTAATGGGGCTTCCCCCACGGGGCCGCCGGTTGTTTAAGAAAGGAATGCGGTTCCTCCGTTCACAAAAGGGGTGCGCCGACCGGCCCGTGACCCAGAGAGGACAGTACCCTGTTGCACAGTCCCGCAAGCTGCCAGCACGGAAGCGGATCAGTACAGCCTGCGGCCACAGCTAAGAAGAGATGGTTCCGATTCAACCGCTACAGGGCGGTACTTTTAAAATGCCCCCAAAACAGGTACAACAGTCTGGCCGGCCCATGATGGCATGAAGACAGTCCCCTGCAGCCTGCTTCTCAGCAAATCAGTCCCTCAGCAGGTATTCCGCCCAAGACAGTGACAGGTGCGGGAGGCTCCGTGCACGCACGGGGCTTTACCTGAGAAACGGACAAGGCCAGTAGCAGTTCGAGTCTCCTCCGGTCTTCGGCGGCACTTGCCTCACTTGTCTCACTTGCCTCACAACGACGCTGCTCGGGGGGAGCGGCTAGCCCTCTCAGCTCTCAGCTCTTCTTCTCGGCTCACTGCCGGCTGCAGTCTCTGCCGGAATGGCATCGGAAGCCCAGATCCGATCGGTACCCAACAGGCCCCCAACGGGCAACGGGCTACAGCTGAGCGAGGCCGCGAAATGGAGTCAGGTGCTGGAAGCGGCTGAAGCGGCTGGAAACGGATGTAAACAGCCGGGTACGACCGCGAGGAGCAGAGAACGGAATGGAGCTCCTTGCTCGGTCATCCACACAGCACAGCTCAGCTCCCAGTCCAGCGGCCCGCAAAACCTGGACTGGAAGGAAATTGATTGGACGGGAATAACGGGAGGCAGCAATCCGTGGCGAGGGCGGAAAAAAGGGGAGGCGGCAATCTGGGGCGAGGACAGGTCTGATTGAAGGAGAAGGAAAGGTTAGGTAAAGTAATTACGGGTGTGCAAAGTCAGAAAAATAGATGCGGGGACTTACCAGGAAGGGCAAGTACGGTGAAACAAGAACAGCAGGCGAGTGCAATGAGGGGCAACAATCTAAAAAGAAGGACAATCAAGTCAAGGGAAGTCAAGAACAAAGTTCAGGGGTCATGAAAGCATGAGGGTAAATTAATGCGCTTACCAGCACTAATGGAAGAGTGGCAGCGGATTAATGCCAATACGTCTATGTTCTCAATGAGAGGCAAAAGGGCGATATGAATCCAAAGGGGTCGGGGACACGTAAATTAAAGAGCAGCGCTCTGTAAGGAAAAAACAAACAAATAAGGGACAAGCAACGTTCAAGGAGTCAAGGATTGTTTAAGGCTGAAAGGAGGGCATCTATCTTACCGGTAAATTTGGCAAAGGTGGCGGGTTGAGTCCGATGAGTAAATACTAAAAGTCTCAAATGGCGGGAGCCGGAATTAATCCAGGCAAGGTCCGGGACGTGTAAAGGGTCTCCCGAGTACCAGGCAGAATCGTACCCGGAAATAACTACTGGTAAGATCACGTGATGACGCTAGTCGTACGTGAACTGCAAAAACAACTAGACGGCGGGAGCGATTGTACGGTGCCCCAGGGGGAATTAGAGGAGTTATTGGATGAGGACAGAGAGAATTAGAAAGGGAAAAAAAAAGTGATTTAAAAAGGCACCGAGTATGAGAGAATCATGTACATGTGTTACATAAATTATAGCATCTTGCCATGAATCAATAATTGTAAAACCTGTTATAAAGATACAATTATATTAAATAATTGCACATTACAATGACACACAGAATGTAAGGATAAGTAATCAAATAACATCTCAAGTCAGTAATACATTTGATTAGAACAGGTCATAAGAATTGAGGCATACCAATTATTCATATTAAACAAACAGAACTCAAAAAATATTTTTGTTCCATAAGTTAAAGAAAACAGACATTCTTGAAAGAATATATACCATAAATTACAATAATTTAAAATGGATATCTACAGTAAACTGTGGTAGTCTAAAGTTCAAGGACATAATGACATTCAGAAACAATGTCCGCACTGAATAGAAGAACAGGACAAAGCTTAAACAAATAGGGGTAGGTAGATCTATGTAATAGAAATAGCAGTATTCCACTCATCAAGGTAATTTAGGCCTTGGGCTACCGAATTGCAGCGTGTGATCCATCTACACTCACATTTATTCAACAGGAGTTGGAGATTACCACCACGAATGGGTAATTGTGGTCGATCAATGACCAGCCAGGTCATGTCTGTTTCTGAGAAGTTGTTGTCTTTGTAATGAGTTACCAATGGTGCTGTTGTGACATTGCATCTAATGCGGCTCTTGTGTTGGGAGATGCGATCTTTCACCATTTGTGTCGTCTGGCCTATGTAAAGTAAATTACATGGGCACCAAATCGCATAGATGACATTTTTGGTGCGACAGTTGGAAAAGTACTTAAGTTGGTAAGTATGTTCTGTGGCAACAAAGACCTTTGTGTTGATGGTAAGGTCACAAACATTACAATTCTGGCACTTAAAGTGACCTAAGATTGCTGGAAGGCCCCATAGTGATGTCACTGACTGATCATTGTTGTCTCTAGACGGCCATGTAATGGCATGTACCAATTTGTCTGAGAGATTATTTCGTCTTTTGTAGGATAGTGAGGGAAGTTCGGCAAAATGTGCAAAAGTGCGGAGCAATGGCCAATTTTTCCTGATTATTCTGCCAACCTTGTTGCTGCAGGGGCTGTAAGTTGAAACAAAGGGGATACGTGTATTTTGACGTTTAGTAGATGCTGCCAAGATTATTTCCCTATGACTATACCAGGCCCGTTTAAGAGCCCTTTAGGGTGTAACAGGCCATACTTAGTGGTGACCTATATATATTAACAAGGAAAGTAAAGACTTTGTCATTGACTTAAATGGCAAATTTGAGATAGCAGTTTAAAACTGCTTTACCAGACTGCAGTTGCAGGCTGGGAGACAAGCTTTTCTTTGACACAATCAGGGTGGCACAATAAGTGACGCAGCCCATTAGAAACACTTTAACTTACAACTCTTGGGTACAACTGGTACCATATGATAGGGACATATAAGTGACTTAACCTATGCCTATTAAACATATACTTTTGAAGGTCAGAGCACTAGTACTGAGGCATGTGTAGCAGGCCTCACGACACCTCTGTGTTGAAAAAAAGAAGCAGCAATCCAAAACTGTGGGGGTGATCATGCAAAAAGATGAATTTCCGAACACTTCCAGAGAGTAAAACAAAGGGGGCAAGGTGTGGTCAGAATGGACTATCCTGCCAGAATGTTTGGGGATGGAGTTGTGCCCTGCTCAATTTGCACATGCAAAGGAACTTGACACTAATCTTCTGTTACCCCATACATCTTGAATCCTTGACAGGGAAAGGGAAAAACATTCCAGAATCAGATGTTGGGGCAAGAAAGGGTATTCCTCCACACAAAAAAGCAGGTAGCAGGTATAAATATAGCACCCTCAGAACAATTATTCAGTACACTCCGGGACCTGTGGAAGACTTTAAAAGGACTGCCCTGCCACAAGAGGACTGCTCTGCTCCTACCAGAGGACTAGGTGCCCTCCCAGGTTCTGGACCCTTGGTAGTGGTTTTGGCAGTACTTCTCAAAATGTTGGGACTTTGAAAGAATTTCCAGCAAAACTTCCTGTAGAACCAACAGAAGACCGGGTCCTACCTGCTAGCCGATCCACCCACAGTGCATCACCAGTCAGCATGACTACATGGTAACTCCTGCTATCGCAGCAGCAAATTCTCTTCAGCTGGACCTCCCAGCTAAGATATCTGGCCTCATGAAGTCCTCATTGAATAAAGCATGCAGCTTTGTCCCACAGGAGATTTATGACTTCTAAAAAGTTGTCTAATTCTGAAAGTAAAAATCTTCACTGGGCCTCATGATGATCAGCTCCCCATCAATGAACTCCTCTGCCTAGAAAGATTTTCCTGCTCTGAGCTTTCTTCCACCATCATCGACGGCTTCACCAAGACTTCAATCACTGGAGCCCGGGCATCTACAACAGCCTGCAGACTTTCTCTGCAGAACTCTTCCTTCTCAGGAACTTTTCTTGAAAAAGGTGGTGTGTTATAGTTACTTTAGAGTACAAGTTATAGTTAGTTGAGATAACTATAACTGGTGTATTTCGGTGTTTTTCATTAGTTTAAAATGGTATGTTATGAGTGATATTTTTTCACCTGACTATAATGTCACTTTAACATTTGCTTTTTTGTGAATTTCTAGCTAGGCTTTGCATTAACATAAATTAATATTTTATTACCACTGGTAAAGGCAACCCCGTGGTGTGGGTTGGCTGTAAGGCGGCCAGCACCTGCATTCAACCTTCTCATGGGAAGACAACAACCTGCAACCATCCAACCCCGCCACGCAAGGCATTTGGTCGTGTACGACGTCAGATTGATCAGCGGGCTGGGCCTGCATCGAACCCCTGCGGGCAGTCAACTTCCCCACAATGTATGGCCTTTGGCCATGCATGGTGTGGATTTGTGCACAGGGAATGACCTGTAGCCAAGCCTGGCATCCAACCTCCTGCGAGCATCCAACCCACAGTGGACAACAAACCCCCCGCCTTCTGCTGTGCGGGGTGTGGGGTTGGCCGAAGGAAGTGGTCAGGCCCTGCATCCCACCACCTCTGGGCAGCCAACTCCTAGTTTGCCCATGCACGGTGCAGGGTTGGGCATGTGGGCCTAGTCAGTGGTCAGGCCCTGCGTTCAACCCCCATGGGGTTGAGCACAGGGCCTGGTCGCCACCCCAAGCTTCGTATGGACATGTGTAGTAGGGTGTGTGGAGGTACTGACCTTTACACTGAGACTTCTCCCCAGGGTGGCAGGTGTGCAAAGGAGAGTATGGGGAGGGGCTGGCCACTCCGCTGATACTTCTTTCCAGAATGATGGACGTCTGTAGTAGGGTGTGGGGATGGACTGGGCTCTCCACTGACACTTCTTTTCTAGGTGATAAGTGTGTGCAGTAGCGTGTAGAGAGGGACTGGCCCCCAAGTTTTGTTATCACAATCCAGTGAGTGTCTCAGGAGATCTTCCCACAAATTCACAAGGATGCAACACTTTGGTAAAGAATTTACTGTTTGCTTCATTACACTACTAATGCCTAATAGACCTCGTCTCAATGACTAGGGGGTCAGGATGCCATTACCCTATCCTCTTATGTAACTTTTACTGATCATTTTTACAATACCAGGATTTTTTTCCCCATATTCCATAATGGCAGCAATTTAATTCATGTTTCTCAGTCAGTCAGTCAGCGTGCAGGCTCCCTTGGAACTCACGGAAGCGAGATGGCTGACGGGGAGAAAAGCCCTATCTACCAATCAGATGCCTCTACTTTTAATTTCGGACAACTGCAGGACTTTAGCAAGATTCTCATGAACATATACAAATATTTGTTAACGTTAATTTCTCAAAAACTACTGAATGAATTTACACCAAATCAGAAAAATCACAATTTCTTGACCAAGATCTAGTTTCCTACCAAAATTGGTGTAATTCTGTTTAGTCATTTTGACTGTAGTGCGTTCCAAATATCGCCATGAAAATTGCATTGGAAAATTTGGTTTTGTGACACTCCTGTTTTCTCGGCCACAGCTTTACCGGCCACCCCAAAACTTTCCAGGAAGGAGCTAAAGTATTGAACTTTTTAAAAAAAGTTTCATGAACATTCGTCAAACTGCACCAAAGTTATCAGCGACCAAAAAATGAATTTCGGTGATCCTTACTTTACTTACTATAACTCACACCTTCGTTATACACTGCTTATGACCTCACATATTTCAACACTCATGACATGTTCTTTAACATAAGTTAATAACATCATTGATGACAACTAATGGGGGGGCGAAACTGAGAGCCGAGAGTAATCAAAATGTTAAGATTGATTACATGGAACATTGCCAGATTGAAACACAAGAGGGGTACTTCAGATTGGCTCAGGGAGGTCACAGGTTTGATATTATGTATGCAGGAAACCTGGGAAACCAGTTGGGGTTTTCTAGATGGGTATAGCTCATATCAAATGTTTGCCACTCCATCGAGAGCAGGAAGAACAAGAGGGGGACTTTGAATCCTGATAGCCAATACAGCAAATGTAAAGATCTGACAATATTGGAATGGATTCCATTATTTTTTAATCTACTTGTCTGAAAGCTGCAACAACTGGGACTGGATTTTAGTTAACTAATATAATAATAATTTTAATAGTGACATGGTAGAAGTGGTTGGAGCGTTGGAAAAGGAGATAGATTCTTTGTGTGAGGCTCACCACAAACAGCTTCATTTGATGTGGTTTGGTGATTTTAATGCCCATAGTTGTGATCTGATTTATAAACTAGTCTGTGGGTTAATTCACAAGGAAGGGGGGTGATCCCCCATTTTCCTTATAGTAACTATGGTAATGCACTTAATAGGATGCTAATTGTTATGAAATTTTAGATTAGGAATACGGTTGATATCCGCTTGGGCCTATAACAAAAGACTTTTGGGTGGCAGGAAAAGGGTTCTACTATTGATTACATAGGAGCATCCAAAATTGTGGGCTTTTTGCTGACTGTGGTGGCAGTCATGTGTCTACATTTTTGTGATCACTCTTAAAATGAGATGAGAAGCCAAAAATGAAATAACTGGGGATATTGTGACAAAGAGATCTGGATTTACATTAAAATGGGAAAGGGTTGATAAGGAGGAGTTTTTAGCTATAATTTTGACCCAAAGTGATGGCCTGTTTGGATCCTAATCGAGCTGGGTACATTATTGGAAACCTTTAATGTGCTCTTGGGTGAAATTAAAACACAACTGGTGAGACCATGTTCCCTTAAACCCTCTTCGAGAGCTGGGTGATTTGATACTGCTTGATTATGATCCTTAAAAAGCTTACACAATGCATTGAGGGTGCCCAGAGACAAGAGTTTGGTTCGGAGCCTGTATGTGCAGTGTAAGGAAGCACGGAGGTTGAGGGTAAGAGATCTTAGAGAAAATACCTCGAAGAATCTGAGATCAGCAGCACTAAGGAAAGATAGTAGGAATTTGGGAGTTTGATTAAAGCCCCTTTTTAGAAATTCAAAAATGATCCCTTAATAGATGTCCATGTTGAAGAAGAAACTTGGGTTGAATACTTTTCGAATATATTTGGGTTGGTAGGTGAGCACTTAGCCTCAATACCCATACAGAGGCCGATAGGACAGCAGGGCAGCCTGGTCTTTGATGCCGAGGTCAGGCCTGGATTTGCCCAATGTAACAGTGTTACGGCTCTATGACCAGGCACAGTCCCAATAGATTGCTTTTTGGAACTCCCAGACCTTTTGGCTCCATTACTAACGAACATCTTTAATGCTGTTGGTAAGTTGGGTCCACCAGATTGATGGGACTCATGTGGAGTCCTCTATGCCTTCCTCCTGTGAATACCTTTGTCTCAGCATCTCAAGTAATAACCTGCCAGTTTGCAAACTTCACACTTTTTATCACCCCCCCGGGAGACAATCCCCCCTTCATTGAGCAACTAATGGAAGTCATCTCTGACAATATCGACTCAACTATGTCCCAAATCTTCCTTGGTGATTTCAATCTTCACTGGTCTAACCCCAAGGACCACGCGGTAACTTGCCTTAAAGCATTCTTGATTGATCAAAATCTGATTCAGCACTGTGACCAACCAACTCATAATAAAGGAGAAACTCTGGACCTCATTATCTCGAAAGAGAAGACCATCACATTGGATACCATTACCCCTTACAATTGGTCTGACCACCACTGAATTCTCTTTTATATTAACAGGGAGGTGTCGATGAGAAAGGCTCAGCCAACAAAATCAAAGATCTGGAAAAGGGGACCTCAGATCAATCAATTCAGATGAACTAGCAGCCCACTTCAAATCTACCCTCTCCTTCCAAGCTGACTTGGTTGAGATTCAGTTACTCACCGATTCCCACAACTCGACCATCTCCAACATCATGGATGACATTACACCGCTCCAACAAAAAAACGCTTCAACAAAAATATCCAAACCATGATTCAATGACAATTTAAACATGGAACGCCGCAACCTTAGGGCAGTTGAACGATCCTGGAGATCCAAACCCTACCTTGGAACAGATAAAACTCCTTAGAGATGTTAGGAGCTTCTACAACAAACAAATCAAGCGCGCTAAGGCAGACTATTTCAGACACCAACTTGATCATTCTGCTAACTACCCCAAGAAACTTTTCGAGATGGTCAAACAGCAATCAGTGGTAGGCCCAAACCACTCTGACTCTGGAAGCAGCCCACCGTCATGCGATATACTTGTTGCTTTCCTCACTGAGAAATCAAGACTCATCATCATTGAACACTCCTCCAAGAAGGTCCCACTGCCATCCTTCGATTCTATCCAGATCTGTGACTGGGGGTGAGTGTTTGAAAAGTTTCTGCACTCCGTCCATCATCTCCCTGTGTATCCTCCGGGTCTGCACCACCCCTTGACCTCTTAGAAAAGCACAAACCTATCTGCCTGAACACTAAGAACAATGCGTCATGGGGCACCTTTACCCCATTCAATGAAAAGGACATCTTTAAGATTCTTCAGAATATCAACCCATCTAACCACTTCAGTGGCCTGTTGACCCCGGCCATCTTTAAAGAAATCAAGAATGTACTGATCCCCACCTGGACAAGGATTGTGAACGCTTCTCTATCAAAAGGCATGATTCCAGACTGCCTAAAAGCAGCTCAGGTGTCACCTATACTAAAAAAACGAATGCAGATAAAGCTGACCTCAATAATTTCTGCCCTAGCTCCAACACCCCACCATAGCCAAACTAATAGAAAAATGCATACAATCCCTACTTTGTGCTCATATAGAGAATTTCCAACTCTTAGACCAACATCAATCTGCATTCCGGAAGGGGCACAGTACTGAATCACCTCTCACACACGTTATGGATGACATTTTAAAAATGCTTGACCAGAATGATTTCTGCCTCCTCCGCATTCGACACGGTTAATTACGACAACCTCCTATCCATTATGAAGAACAGGATGGGCTTCTCAGGTCGGGTGTAACAATGGTTCTCGTCTTTCCTCCACCACCTTATCTCCTATCCTTTTCAACCTTTTTTTGGAACCATTAGCTAATTCACTAAATTCTGCAAACATTCTCTTCCATATGTACGCGGATGACACCCAACTGTATTTGAAAATCTCATCCCCGGATAACATCATCTCACTCAACACTACCCTTACGTCCACTCAAAATTGGTTAACTGAGAATCATCTCCTGCTCAACACCTCCAAAACTGAATTCCTTCTCATCTCTCCCCTGAACCACATCCCCAAGCTAGACCTCTGGCTGAATCACCTCACTGCTTTCAACTGCACCCCTCTCATCATAGACTCAGCCAAATCACTCAGAATCAAACTGGACAAACACCTGAATATGAAAACCATATCAGCAATGTGTGTAAGGGAGCTAATAACTTGATGAGGACACTTAGAAATATCAAACCATTCCTTCCACAAAAGGATTTCAAGCAGGTGGTCCAAGCGCTTGTCTTGCCAAGCTTAGACTACAGCAGTGCTACAATCTGCGGCCCTCCCAAATACACCCTGGCTCCACTAAGGGCATCACTGAACACTGTGGCTAGACTGGTCACAGGTACCAAATGAAATGAGCACATATCCCCAGTCCTGAAATCTTTTAAATGGTTGCCCTACGAAGCTTGAATTTAGTTAACGATTGCCATTCTGGCGCACAAAGCCCTGCATTTCAAAACTGCCAGGTACCTAGCGCAAAAGCTTGAACTATCCTGTGGTGGCAGAGCCTCAAGAAGCGCTAAAACTTTCCTCTTGAAACACCTCATCCTTTGCAAAAAGAGAGCCTCTCACCGAGCCTTCACCGGCGCTGCCCCAAAGATATGGAACTCACTTCCACCGGAAGTTCTTAGAATCTTCTCAACGACTGCTTTCAAACTGGAAGCTAAAAGATTCCTAATGAACAAATTCTTACCTTAATTTGGCTAGGTTCACTTGCTCGAAGTCACTGATCCTACAATCATTGCACCACCATCTAATTTGGCTCGTCTTTACTGCATAGTGTGCCCCCTGCGTAGACCGCTAAATACCGGTTTATTGTATTACTCTCCTTGATTCATCTGACTTGTAATTTTGTGACTATTCCTGTTTTGTAGGCTTATCTGATGTCATTATTCCAATTATATCCCTCCTTCCATCCTGTTGTAAAGCGCTCTGATATCCTTGAGGAACTCAGAAACTTTAAAAATTAAATGAGTAAATGGCCAAAAACTATAATAATCTCTATTTATAAGAAGGGTTCCTGTGTCCAGATGGCCATTTCTTGAAGTATCTTCTTGCTGCCCACACCAGTGCTGCTTACCTTGTTGTGCTGCAGTCCCCCGCCGCAGCCATCTCCATCAGCGGCCGCAGTGTGGGGACAGGGTCGGACTACACTCCCCAGCATACTGTGCACCACCGGACCCGCTGACGCCGTGTTCGCGCCACGAGGCGCTTAAAAGATCGCCGTTGCCTCGACGGAGCGGGTTCCTGTGTCCAGCTGGCCATTTCTTGAAGTATCTTCTTGCTGCCCACACCAGTGCTGCTTACCTTGTTGTGCTGCAGTCCCCCGCCGCCGCCATCTCCATCAGCGGCCGCAGTGTGGGGACAGGGTCGGACTACACTCCCCAGCATCCTGTGCGCCACCGGGCCCGCTGACGCCGTGTTCGCGCCACGAGGCGCTTAAAAGATCGCCGTTGCCTCGACGGAGCGGGTTCCTGTGTCCAGCTGGCCATTTCTTGAAGTATCTTCTTGCTGCCCACACCAGTGCTGCTTACCTTGTTGTGCTGCAGTCCCCCGCCGCCGCCATCTCCATCAGCGGCCGCAGTGTGGGGACAGGGTCGGACTACACTCCCCAGCATCCTATGCGCCACCGGACCCGCTGACGCCGTGTTCGCACCACGAGGCGCTTAAAAGATCGCCGTTGCCTCGACGGAGCGGGTTCCTGTGTCCAGCTGGCCATTTCTTGAAGTATCTTCTTGCTGCCCACACCAGTGCTGCTTACCTTGTTGTGCTGCAGTCCCCCGCCGACGCCATCTCCATCAGCGGCCGCAGTGTGGGGACAGGGTCGGACTACACTCCCCAGCTTCCTGTGCGCCACCGGACCCGCTGACGCCGTGTTCGTGCCACGAGGCGCTTAAAAGATCGCTGTTGCCTCCGCGTCGCGGGACGCGTGCGGGCGGCGCCGGGCTGAGCCCGGGCAGAGGGCGGGCCATCTGTGGCCGTCAGGGGCCTGAGGAGGCCGGGTCGGGCCACCCCCCCTGCTTCGTCTCCCGGATGTACTGTTAAAATCATCCTGACTGGTCACTGGAAACCATTCACGGTCGGATTGCCCTACTCGGACCAGCTGAAGACATCAGACGGTATCGTGCACATTAATTCTTTCTTATAGCTCATTAACATGGAACCACGTAAAAGTACAGTGGGCACTTTAGATGCGTATCTATTGAGAGCTGAATCTCTACTCATTCAGGAAATACAATCTACCGAAAAAAGACTCTCACTAGAACCATCGTTAAGATCAATCAGACTTTCTGACACTTCCAGCCCACCCTCACCGACTAGATCTCCCATCAGGACAATGGCCACTATGGACCCCCCAGCCCATCTCCCCTCTATCTCACCGGGCCAAAAAGGAATACAGCAGAAAGTCATCTCTCCACAACCAAAAGGACCCTTAACACGGGGGAAAGCTAACATTAAACCAAGTATTGGGAGAGGGGCACATAGAAAGGGCCAATCTGCTAAACCTGGGAAGACATTAACCCATTTAATTACTCATGATACAGGCACCCAAACAGATGAACCAATCCCACTCTCCCATGCTCGACTAGATACCCTCGAAGAAATGATTAAGATGACAGCACAAAATAGTATGAAGGAAATTCAAACAGCTGTTAGCCATGACATAGAAGAAAAACTGAGCGAAATGATATCTTTACTTTCCTCGGTTTTTGAGGACAAATTTGCCCAACTTACGAAAACTTTACTTGATGGCAGCACACAATCATACCTTTCAAACACCGTGTTTGCATTAAGTCAATCCAACCCCCAGCAAGCACGAAACCCATCCCTACCAACAGAACACCCAAATAATCCCACTGCAATTACTTCCACCACTGTCTCAATAGCAAGATCGCCAAGCAAACAGGGCACACAGGGAGTTGCCACACCACACATAGCAATGGAACAATCTGTGACATCTCGCACAATTTTAAACCATGATAACAGGGTAGACCCGACTACCACCATAATTCCAAACAAAGAAAGTTTACATCTACCGCCAGCTGCTCGACCATATGTTTTGGTCCTAACAAATGTCCCGCCCCTACAAAAAGATTCTAAAGAAACATGGGTTTCATTAAGGAACAAGGTTGCCAACTGGCTCACTAATAACACCTATTTCCACTCCAGGCATATAAATCAGATCCTGATGGTGAGAAGAGTGGGCTGGATTGGGGACCTTAATAAAAAAAACCCTGGAGACTGTCTAGTCATAAATTTCAGGTCTCCAGGTCTAGTTCGCTCCCTTCTTAGGATCAATAGGGGAATAATACACAAAACCACTAACATCAACCTGGTGCCACTTGATTTTTTCTATCGTATTGAGCAAACTAAAGCTTACAGAGGGAATGGGTGCATCCTCACTCAAAACAGGTACGAACAACTCTCCACGTTAGAGGAGGTGGAATGACAGCTAATACCATCGGATACTCCTATTCCTCCAATTTCCACTCTGCCCCCTCCCACATTAAACGAGCATTCTAGCTTACATCCTGACACAAATAAGACCTCGATCATACCTCCCCTTACTTACCCATCACCAACAGCTCAACCGGGGACCCTTTTAAACCCCGATCACACCAGTGCTCCTGAAAACATCTCGTTCCAAACAGCTAGATCCTGTAGGGTGGACGTCAACACTCCCACAGAGTACACTCTTGTGGGCAAACAAATTACATCTAGGACCCCTAACAGAAGTAACAGAGAAAGCTCCGTTCTAACCATAACATTTTGGAACATTTCGGGCCTTCTCTCAAAGATCCAGAATGAAGAATGGATCAAATTTATGAAAGCAACCGAAATAATTGCTCTCCAGGAGACATGGGTAACCACCCCTATCTATATAAACGGTTTCAATACTTTCTTTAGTCCAGCACTCCCCTCAATATCTGGTAGAGCAAAGGGAGGACTAACCATCTACGTCTCAAATTTAATATCCACTCTGGAAGCCTACCCCCTTAAAAACGAATCACAGTATCAGATTCTACGAGTTACCATAAACAGAATGCCACCAATTCTAATAGTCAACATCTATAATAACCTTACTGACTCCAGCTTTATGGAGGTTATAAAAGAAATTCGTGAATTCTTACAAAAACAACTCACTCAAAGAAAAGGAAATGACTCTATAATAATCTGGGGGGGGATTTTAATTTGACACAATGTAAAAGTACCTTAAACGGAAACTGTGGCTATACGGACCATCAACAAAATTATATCCCCCACTTCGTGCACTCACACAAGGGGTCAATCCTGAACGAGACTATGATCCTTTTGCAATTAGCATTTGCAAACAAACACACTGTACCTCTAACTCCCTTTGCTCCAACTTTCAACGGCAGAGGTCTATCTTCCTGCATTGACTATATTTTAGTGGGGAATATTCGCCCAAAACAGATCCTCGATGTTACTACACACGACTGTGTTTTTAGTGACCATTTTCCACTATCCGTTGCCATTCAAATTACCACATTGCGAGCAAATGTTCAAACAACACTTCATGATGATCTCATTTCTATGTCCCGCTTAAACGGCTACGCACTTAAATGGTCAAACATCGACCCCGCAGACATTCTAAAAATTGTCATCACCGCAGCTCATCCAGCCTTTGAAGTCTGCTTAACAGAAACTTCATCTCCCGCCGAGATAGTGACCAACTACGAAGAAATAATCTCAGCGGTAAGAAATGCCCTGATAGTGCACCTCAGGGGACAAAAATCGACAAAGGACAGACCTAAGTTCAGATGGTTTAACCCAGCATGTTCCAAAGCCTATAAACATCTTAAAAGATCTTTTAAAAAAATCCCCAGAAACACGCTCGAGGTCCAAATGGCCAGGCAAACTTACAATAAAACAATAGCATCCAGAAAAAAGGAACTAAAAGAGGAACACTGGACTGCTTTACATAATAGTTGCCTAAGCAAAGACTCGGTCACTTTCTGGGAGATTGTAAATTCCCCTTTGCTGACGGGCCCAAAAGGCAGTGGAACACTTGAGTCGACCATCTCTGAACAAGAATGGGTCACCCACTTCTCAAAAATATTTTCAGCCCCAACAGATCAATCCCCACAGACATTAATTTTACCACTGGCCAAAACTAACCTTGCAGCAATGAATTTCAATCTTGCCGAGGTGGAGCAGGCCCTGAATGGCAGTAGATCAGGAAAGGCCCCAGGACCAGACTCGGTTCCCATGGACCTCTACAAATCAAACATCGACTTCTGGGCCCCCCTGCTACTAAACGTTCTAGTGGCCCTGGGACAGGTAGGACTGCCAACATCCTGGTCAGACTCGATTTTAGTCCCTATTTTTAAAAAAGGAAATAGGAACTGCCCTACGTGCTACAGACCTATATCCCTACTGGACTCCTTTGGTAAAGCAGTAGGTAGAATTCTTTTAGTACGACTACAAACCTGGGCAGAGACAAATAATATTTTATGTGACATCCAGTTTGGTTTCAGAGCAGGAAGAGGCACCACAGAACAGGTTCTTAACCTCACTCTCTTGAGAGGGAAGTATGTCCATGCAAAGGGTGGCAGCCTTTACATGGCATACGTTGACCTATCGGCAGCCTTCGACTGCGTAGACCATAACAAGCTCTGGGCCATAATGACTAAATTGGGAACCGATATAAACCTAGTCAATTACATCAGAGAAATCTACTGGAATACCACCACAAGAGTTAGATTTGGCACAGGGGGCCAGCTTACGTCATCTTTCAGTGTTGAACGGGGAGTCAGGCAAGGCTGTGTCCTGGCGCCCTTTCTTTTTAATATTTACACCAACGGTTTAGAAGCAGCTCTGCTAAAAGGTAGCCAGGACCACCCACATATCCAACTGCGCCCAATCCCCGCCCTTCTTTATGCGGACAACGCAGTTATATTAGCCCGTACCCCTCTGGAACTACAAAGGACATTGGACAGATACACAAATTTTATGCACTCATTGGGCTTAAACATCAACGCCAAGAAAACCTTTACAATGACATCAGGTAAACAACTGCGCAAAAGGAAAAATATCTACTCAAGTGACTCTATACTAGAACACACTACTACCTATCCCTATCTGGGAGTCATAATAGACAACAAATCCACCTGGAATAGTGCCGTAGAGAATAGAAACTCACAATTCCTAAAAGCAACAACGGCACTGAGAGTGTTTGCTCGGAGACTGGGAAAAAGAGCATCCAAAGAAATGCTAGACATTTACAACTCAAAATGTCTTAGCGTGGCGATCTACGGGGCAGGGATATGGGGTAGCGCACGAGTCACCTCAATCCAAAAAACAGAGAACTCCTTCCTGAAATTTTTGCTGGCAGCTCCGCGATCCACCTCAACTTTTAACATTCACAGTGAACTGGGCCTCCCATTTATCACAGACGTAATACGAATGCAGCCAATTCTTTTATGGCATCGCATCTGGTCTACACCGGAACTAAAATTTACACAGACACTCATTTTAGACGGAATGAAACTGGAGTACGGATCACGCATTACTTGGCTCACCTATGTCAAAAACGTTCTTACTGATTTAGGACTCAAACACTTTTTTACCAATCCCCTAAATACTAAACAAATCTCCAGAAAGAAAATACGTGACATATGCTCAACCCATCTAACAGACCTACGTCTGGCACTTGAATCAAACAAAATTACCGTGCAACCGTTTCTCCATATCCAGACAATAGATCAAATAGAGCCCTATCTGAACTCCGTCTTAACTAACTACGAGAAATTCTTACTGGCCAGATTGCGCTTGAATATATTCCACCGCTTAATCACATTCCCTGTGATAAATGATTGGTCAGCCCAATTGGCTCTATGCCCCTGTGATGACTCCTCTGTCCAGTCGACCCTGCACACAATCATGTTTTGTAGAGTTTATACCGAGGCAAGAAAGCTTCACCTGATTCCTGTTTTGAAGCATCTGGGCCTAACCCAATGTAGACCAGCTTTCATGACTCTTCAAATGTTAGAAACAGAAATGTTGGCAACTAACATGGCGAAGTTCCTAAAATTTTGCGTGCGACACAGAGCAAATCTCTAAACGAAATTTCACTCAGACGGCCCCTCGAGTCACTTAACCATACCCTACGATGAACTGGGACTAGCCCCCCTTGCACCCTAAACCTGCAATTGGGGGGTTTTGTTTTTCGAGCACCGTCTGTATATTCTTAAATTTTTAATGTTTTAAAACTTGTAAGGAATTGTAATGAATTATTTTATATGTATATTTGTATGTGCTTTTATGGTATGCAATTTCCTTACCGAATAAAGCTTTTCATTCATTCAAGAAGGGTGATAAGGCCCTACCTAGTAATTATAGGCCCACCTCCTTGCTGGATAGCACAGCCAAATGAATAGGTTCAGCTTTTATTGAATAGGTTAGAGGAGTGGGTAGAAGAGAGTGATGCCCTTATTAAGACACAATATGGTTTTAAAAATGGGAAAGGGACAGTCGACCAATGCCTTAATCTAAGATTTATAATAGCTAAGTATATGGTAGCAAAAAAGGGTAAATTTATATTGCCTTTATGGACCTGTCGGCGGCCTTTGTCTGTGTCTCCCATTCAGAATTACGGCAAAGAATGGAAGAAATGGGTAAAGATAGAGTTATTATTAATTTCATCCGAAATATCTACTCTCAGGCCACAGCTTGTGTCCGATATGGGAAGAACGGAGAGTGCAAGAGGTCTTTTGGAATCTGCTGAGGAGTTAGACAGTGCTGCTTCCTGGCCCCATTTTTATTCTCAATATATACAAATGGGGTGGAAGCAGCACTGACAGGGACAAAAAGAGATGTGCTGTACTTTATTTCTGTCCCTCCCCCAATACTCCTCTATGTAGATGATGCTGTGCCCATAGCAAGAACTGGGAGAGCACTGCAAATGCTGATAGAGCAGTACACAAGATTTATGCACAGTCTGGACCTTTGGGTCAATGAGTCAAAATCTTATGTTTCATAACAGGGGCACTCCCGAAGAAACTCCCAAATTCTAGATTAGGCTCAAGAAATATGAAGGTTGAGGATACATTGCATTCTCATGCTTGGCCATTTTATTTGACAGAAAGTACACCTGGAGAAATATGTTAACTAGTATTGAACTTCAAATGAAGAAAAGTATAGCGGCCATTTTTACCTTTGTAGCCTTACATGGGGCAGGGGTATGGGGCTTTGTGGAAAAATGGTCGCCTGCAGTGAAAAGAAGATGCTTTTTTAAAAAGGTTAATAGCTCTTCCAAGTAGTTGTTCAAACTTTATATGTCATACAGAGTTGGATGTCCTCTACTTCTCTGATATGATCCGCCTTGCACCAGTCTTACTGTGGCATTCCATATGGCGTAGGACGATAGTTAGCCTGAACCAGATTATACTGAAGGATTGTTTAGAGCTGGATTCAGCTAACACGATCAAGTGATTGAAGCATGTCAAGTACACTTTGAATGGTATTGGTTTATTAGATTTCTATGAGAATCCACTAACTGTGTGTTTATCCATAAAGCTAGAATCAAACACATTTTCTTCCAGAAAAGGAAGTCTGATAGAAGGGAGACCGCTGGCAACAAAGTAACACTGAAGCTATATTTAATGTCCCCCCAAAATCCCCAACTCATTTACTCTTATCTAGCCATTGTGTCTAATGATAATCCTCAGCATAGGTTTGTTTTAAAGAGGTTTCATTTAAATTATATCCCCTTGATATTGGGCTATCCTAGTAATGCATTTTCTGCAGGCAATTTGACATTATGTCCTTGCGATGGGAGGTCCTTACAGAGAGATTTGAATATATTATTTTTTTGTTCTCTCTATACTTCCCAGAGGAAGAGTTTTATAGTTCCAATTTGACATAAGTTTAATTTTAGAAACTTCAGACCTGCACTTTACTTTTTTCAAATGTTGGGTGAACCTTTGGTTTGTTAATCACTTGCTTCATTCCTCTGGGCTGCATTGAAGAAAAGGCGAGCTGAGACAATTTATGAAATCGGTTCCTAGAGGTTCTTCTATTCTTTTTTTTAAGATATACTAATTATGTAATGTGAATGATTGATTTCAGGGACGAGGTAGTTTATTAATAATGTAAGATAATTTTTAAAGATATTTCTTGCCAGTTTTATTGTTAGTTGATACATTTGATTGTATCTGAGTTTTAATATGAATTTTCTTGTTACTGTACTTTATATGACATACCAAAATAAAGCAAATTAATTGATTGATTGATTGATTTATTGGCAACAGAAATGAGATTATTGATGAGAACACTGTGCATGGCGAGGGTGCAAGTTATAGTTACTTCAGTTAGCTATAACTGGTGAATTAAAGTCATAGCCCAGGTTGCTTTTTGTTATCTAATCCAGGGAAAGGCTGGATTAATATTTTACCATACGTTTGACTGAAAGTGATTTACTGCCTTGAGTATGTTTTTTCTGATACTGTTGCATGGAGAGTTGCAGAAAATTACCCAGGTGTTGTGTGTCCAATCAGGGTAACATTAATGATTGACTCTTAGACAAGGTGTTTTCCTCTGCTTTAGTATGGTCAGTAGTGAAACGCACATCCAACTTTCATTAAACTCCTTTATCTGAATCTATTCATGAGCCAGGTTTACTCGGCTGCCTGATTTATGCTTGTGTTATTTCATCTTACCAAACTCCATATCACTATTTCCCAATTTAAACAAAAAACATAGTCCCCATAACCCTGTAATTCAATATCATTTGACCAATCACTTGTAAAATCCATGATCTCAATATCACTATCCTTCTCATCTCATACTAACATCTTCTCTCTGAGTTCACTTGACCAATCTCTTCTCCATGAGAATTTTGTTTATTTTATTATGAACCTTCTACCCATAACCTTCCCATGTCTTTTCTTCTGGGCTTCAATTTACCCAATCTCAGGATCTTGTCTCACCATAGTAATCAACCGGATTCTTCCATGTCAACCTTCTCTTCAAGTTCCCACTTTCTGTCAGGTCATCTCCCCTCTATCTCACCGGGCCAAAAAGGAATACAGCAGAAAGTCATCTCTCCACAACCAAAAGGACCCTTAACACGGGGGAAAGCTAACATTAAACCAAGTATTGGGAGAGGGGCACATAGAAAGGGCCAATCTGCTAAACCTGGGAAGACATTAACCCATTTAATTACTCATGATACAGGCACCCAAACAGATGAACCAATCCCACTCTCCCATGCTCGACTAGATACCCTCGAAGAAATGATTAAGATGACAGCACAAAATAGTATGAAGGAAATTCAAACAGCTGTTAGCCATGACATAGAAGAAAAACTGAGCGAAATGATATCTTTACTTTCCTCGGTTTTTGAGGACAAATTTGCCCAACTTACGAAAACTTTACTTGATGGCAGCAGACAATCATACCTTTCAAACACCGTGTTTGCATTAAGTCAATCCAACCCCCAGCAAGCACGAAACCCATCCCTACCAACAGAACACCCAAATAATCCCACTGCAATTACTTCCACCACTGTCTCAATTGCAAGATCGCCAAGCAAACAGGGCACACAGGGAGTTGCCACACCACACATAGCAATGGAACAATCTGTGACATCTCGCACAATTTTAAACCATGATAACAGGGTAGACCCGACTACCACCATAATTCCAAACAAAGAAAGTTTACATCTACCGCCAGCTGCTCGACCATATGTTTTGGTCCTAACAAATGTCCCGCCCCTACAAAAAGATTCCAAAGAAACATGGGTTTCATTAAGGAACAAGGTTGCCAACTGGCTCACTAATAACACCTATTTCCACTCCAGGCATATAAATCAGATCCTGATGGTGAGAAGAGTGGGCTGGATTGGGGACCTTAATAAAAAAAACCCTGGAGACTGTCTAGTCATAAATTTCAGGTCTCCAGGTCTAGTTCGCTCCCTTCTTAGGATCAATAGGGGAATAATACACGAAACCACTAACATCAACCTGGTGCCACTTGATTTTTTCTATCGTATTGAGCAAACTAAAGCTTACAGAGGGAATGGGTGCATCCTCACTCAAAACAGGTACGAACAACTCTCCACGTTAGAGGAGGTGGAATGACAGCTAATACCATCGGATACTCCTATTCCTCCAATTTCCACTCTGCCCCCTCCCACATTAAACGAGCATTCTAGCTTACATCCTAACACAAATAAGACCTCGATCATACCTCCCCTTACTTACCCATCACCAACAGCTCAACCGGGGACCCTTTTAAACCCCGATCACACCAGTGCTCCTGAAAGCATCTCGTTCCAAACAGCTACATCCTGTAGGGTGGACGTCAACACTCCCACAGAGTACACTCTTGTGGGCAAACAAATTACATCTAGGACCCCTAACAGAAGTAACGGAGAAAGCTCCGTTCTAACCATAACATTTTGGAACATTTCGGGCCTTCTCTCAAAGATCCAGAATGAAGAATGGATCAAATTTATGAAAGCAACCGAAATAATTGCTCTCCAGGAGACATGGGTAACCACCCCTATCCATATAAACGGTTTCAATACTTTCTTTAGTCCAGCACTCCCCTCAATATCTGGTAGAGCAAAGGGAGGACTAACCATCTACGTCTCAAATTTAATATTCACTCTGGAAGCCTACCCCCTTAAAAACGAATCACAGTATCAGATTCTACGAGTTACCATAAACAGAATGCCACCAATTCTAATAGTCAACATCTATAATAACCTTACTGACTCCAGCTTTATGGAGGTTATAAAAGAAATTCGTGAATTCTTACAAAAACAACTCACTCAAAGAAAAGGAAATGACCCTATAATAATCTGGGGGGGGATTTTAATTTGACACAATGTAAAAGTACCTTAAACGGAAACTGTGGCTATACGGACCATCAACAAAATTATATCCCCCACTTCGTGCACTCACACAAGGGGTCAATCCTGAACGAGACTATGATCCTTTTGCAATTAGCATTTGCAAACAAACACACTGTACCTCTAACTCCCTTTGCTCCAACTTTCAACAGCAGAGGTCTATCTTCCTGCATTGACTATATTTTAGTGGGGAATATTCGCCCAAAACAGATCCTCGATGTTACTACACACGACTGTGTTTTTAGTGACCATTTTCCACTATCCGTTGCAATTCAAATTACCACATTGCGAGCAAATGTTAAAACAACACTTCATGATGATCTAATTTCTATGTCCCGCTTAAACGGCTACGCACTTAAATGGTCAAACATCGACCCCGCAGACATTCTAAAAATTGTCATCACCGCAGCTCGTCCAGCCTTTGAAGTCTGCTTAACAGAAACTTCATCTCCCGCCGAGATAGTGACCAACTACGAAGAAATAATCTCAGCGGTAAGAAATGCCCTGATAGTGCACCTCAGGGGACAAAAATCGACAAAGGACAAACCTAAGTTCAGATGGTTTAACCCAGCATGTTCCAAAGCCTATAAACATCTTAAAAGATCTTTAAAAAAAATCCCCAGAAACACGCTCGAGGTCCAAATGGCCAGGCAAACTTACAATAAAACAATAGCATCCAGAAAAAAGGAACTAAAAGAGGAACACTGGACTGCTTTACATAATAGTTGCCTAAGCAAAGACTCGGTCACTTTCTGGGAGATTGTAAATTCCCCTTTGCTGACGGGCCCAAAAGGCAGTGGAACACTTGAGTCGACCATCTCTGAACAAGAATGGGTCACCCACTTCTCAAAAATATTTTCAGCCCCAACAGATCAATCCCCACAGACATTAATTTTACCACCGGCCAAAACTAACCTTGCAGCGATGAATTTCAATCTTGCCGAGGTGGAGCAGGCCCTGAATGGCAGTAGATCAGGAAAGGCCCCAGGACCAGACTCGGTTCCCATGGACCTCTACAAATCAAACATCGACTTCTGGGCTCCCCTGCTACTAAACGTTCTAGTGGCCCTGGGACAGGTAGGACTGCCAACATCCTGGTCAGACTCGATTTTAGTCCCTATTTTTAAAAAAGGAAATAGGAACTGCCCTACGTGCTACAGACCTATATCCCTACTGGACTCCTTTGGTAAAGCAGTAGGTAGAATTCTTTTAGTACGACTACAAACCTGGGCAGAGACAAATAATATTTTATGTGACATCCAGTTTGGTTTCAGAGCAGGAAGAGGCACCACAGAACAGGTTCTTAACCTCACTCTCTTGAGAGGGAAGTATGTCCATGCAAAGGGTGGCAGCCTTTACATGGCATACGTTGACCTATCGGCAGCCTTCGACTGCGTAGACCATAACAAGCTCTGGGCCATAATGACTAAATTGGGAACCGATATAAACCTAGTCAATTACATCAGAGAAATCTACTGGAATACCACCACAAGAGTTAGATTTGGCACAGGGGGCCAGCTTACGTCATCTTTCGGTGTTGAACGGGGAGTCAGGCAAGGCTGTGTCCTGGCGCCCTTTCTTTTTAATATTTACACCAACGGTTTAGAAGCAGCTCTGCTAAAAGGTAGCCAGGACCACCCACATATCCAACTGCGCCCAATCCCCGCCCTTCTTTATGCGGACAACGCAGTTATATTAGCCCGTACCCCTCTGGAACTACAAAGGACATTGGACAGATACACAAATTTAATGCACTCATTGGGCTTAAACATCAACGCCAAGAAAACCTTTACAATGACATCAGGTAAACAACTGCGCAAAAGGAAAAATATCTACTCAAGTGACTCTATAATCGAACACACTACTACCTATCCCTATCTGGGAGTCATAATAGACAACAAATCCACCTGGAATAGTGCTGTAGAGAATAGTAACTCACAATTCCTAAAAGCAACAACGGCACTGAGAGTGTTTGCTCGGAGACTGGGAAAAAGAGCATCCAAAGAAATGCTAGACATTTACAACTCAAAATGTCTTAGCGTGGCGATCTACGGGGCAGGGATATGGGGTAGCGCACGAGTCACCTCAATCCAAAAAACAGAGAACTCCTTCCTGAAATTTTTGCTGGCAGCTCCGCGATCCACCTCAACTTTTAACATTCACAGTGAACTGGGCCTCCCATTTATCACAGACGTAATACGAATGCAGCCAATTCTTTTATGGCATCGCATCTGGTCTACACCGGAACTAAAATTTACACAGACACTCATTTTAGACGGAATGAAACTGGAGTACGGATCACACATTACTTGGCTCACCTATGTCAAAAACGTTCTTACTGATTTAGGACTCGAACACTTTTTTACCAATCCCCTAAATACTAAACAAATCTCCAGAAAGAAAATACGTGACATATGCTCAACCCATCTAACAGACCTACGTCTGGCACTTGAATCAAACAAAATTACCGTGCAACCGTTTCTCCATATCCAGACAATAGATCAAATAGAGCCCTATCTGAACTCCGTCTTAACTAACTACGAGAAATTCTTACTGGCCAGATTGCGCTTGAATATATTCCACCGCTTAATCACATTCCCTGTGATAAATGATTGGTCAGCCCAATTGGCTCTATGCCCCTGTGATGACTCCTCTGTCCAGTCGACCCTGCACACAATCATGTTTTGTAGAGTTTATACCGAGGCAAGAAAGCTTCACCTGATTCCTGTTTTGAAGCATCTGGGCCTAACCCAATGTAGACCAGCTTTCATGACTCTTCAAATGTTAGAAACAGAAATGTTGGCAACTAACATGGCGAAGCTCCTAAAATTTTGCGTGCGACACAGAGCAAATCTCTAAACGAAATTTCACTCAGACGGCCCCTCGAGTCACTTAACCATACCCTACGATGAACTGAGACTAGCCCCCCTTGCACCCTAAACCTGCAATTGGGGGGTTTTGTTTTTCGAGCACCGTCTGTATATTCTTAAATTTTTAATGTTTTAAAACTTGTAAGGAATTGTAATGAATTATTTTATATGTATATTTGTATGTGCTTTTATGGTATGCAATTTCCTTACCGAATAAAGCTTTTCATTCATTCAAGAAGGGTGATAAGGCCCTACCTAGTAATTATAGGCCCACCTCCTTGCTGGATAGCACAGCCAAATGAATAGGTTCAGCTTTTATTGAATAGGTTAGAGGAGTGGGTAGAAGAGAGTGATGCCCTTATTAAGACACAATATGGTTTTAAAAATGGGAAAGGGACAGTCGACCAATGCCTTAATCTAAGATTTATAATAGCTAAGTATATGGTAGCAAAAAAGGGTAAATTTATATTGCCTTTATGGACCTGTCGGCGGCCTTTGTCTGTGTCTCCCATTCAGAATTACGGCAAAGAATGGAAGAAATGGGTAAAGATAGAGTTATTATTAATTTCATCCGAAATATCTACTCTCAGGCCACAGCTTGTGTCCGATATGGGAAGAACGGAGAGTGCAAGAGGTCTTTTGGAATCTGCTGTGGAGTTAGACAGTGCTGCTTCCTGGCCCCATTTTTATTCTCAATATATACAAATGGGGTGGAAGCAGCACTGACAGGGACAAAAAGAGATGTGCTGTACTTTATTTCTGTCCCTCCCCCAATACTCCTCTATGTAGATGATGCTGTGCCCATAGCAAGAACTGGGAGAGCACTGCAAATGCTGATAGAGCAGTACACAAGATTTATGCACAGTCTGGACCTTTGGGTCAATGAGTCAAAATCTTATGTTTCATAACAGGGGCACTCCCGAAGAAACTCCCAAATTCTAGATTAGGCTCAAGAAATATGAAGGTTGAGGATACATTGCATTCTCATGCTTGGCCATTTTATTTGACAGAAAGTACACCTGGAGAAATATGTTAACTAGTATTGAACTTCAAATGAAGAAAAGTATAGCGGCCATTTTTACCTTTGTAGCCTTACATGGGGCAGGGGTATGGGGCTTTGTGGAAAAATGGTCGCCTGCAGTGAAAAGAAGATGCTTTTTTAAAAAGGTTAATAGCTCTTCCAAGTAGTTGTTCAAACTTTATATGTCATACAGAGTTGGATGTCCTCTACTTCTCTGATATGATCCGCCTTGCACCAGTCTTACTGTGGCATTCCATATGGCGTAGGACGATAGTTAGCCTGAACCAGATTATACTGAAGGATTGTTTAGAGCTGGATTCAGCTAACACGATCAAGTGATTGAAGCATGTCAAGTACACTTTGAATGGTATTGGTTTATTAGATTTCTATGAGAATCCACTAACTGTGTGTTTATCCATAAAGCTAGAATCAAACACATTTTCTTCCAGAAAAGGAAGTCTGTTAGAAGGGAGACCGCTGGCAACAAAGTAACACTGAAGCTATATTTAATGTCCCCCCAAAATCCCCAACTCATTTACTCTTATCTAGCCATTGTGTCTAATGATAATCCTCAGCATAGGTTTGTTTTAAAGAGGTTTCATTTAAATTATATCCCCTTGATATTGGGCTATCCTAGTAATGCATTTTCTGCAGGCAATTTGACATTATGTCCTTGCGATGGGAGGTCCTTACAGAGAGATTTGAATATATTATTTTTTTGTTCTCTCTATTCTTCCCAGAGGAAGAGTTTTATAGTTCCAATTTGACATAAGTTTAATTTTAGAAACTTCAGACCTGCACTTTACTTTTTTCAAATGTTGGGTGAACCTTTGGTTTGTTAATCACTTGCTTCATTCCTCTGGGCTGCATTGAAGAAAAGGCGAGCTGAGACAATTTATGAAATCGGTTCCTAGAGGTTCTTCTATTCTTTTTTTTAAGATATACTAATTATGTAATGAGAATGATTGATTTCAGGGACGAGGTAGTTTATTAATAATGTAAGATAATTTTTAAAGATATTTCTTGCCAGTTTTATTGTTAGTTGATACATTTGATTGTATCTGAGTTTTAATATGAATTTTCTTGTTACTGTACTTTATATGACATACCAAAATAAAGCAAATTAATTGATTGATTGATTGATTTATTGGCAACAGAAATGAGATTATTGATGAGAACACTGTGCATGGCGAGGGTGCAAGTTATAGTTACTTCAGTTAGCTATAACTGGTGAATTAAAGTCATAGCCCAGGTTGCTTTTTGTTATCTAATCCAGGGAAAGGCTGGATTAATATTTTACCATACGTTTGACTGAAAGTGATTTACTGCCTTGAGTATGTTTTTTCTGATACTGTTGCATGGAGAGTTGCAGAAAATTACCCAGGTGTTGTGTGTCCAATCAGGGTAACATTAATGATTGACTCTTAGACAAGGTGTTTTCCTCTGCTTTAGTATGGTCAGTAGTGAAACGCACATCCAACTTTCATTAAACTCCTTTATCTGAATCTATTCATGAGCCAGGTTTACTCGGCTGCCTGATTTATGCTTGTGTTATTTCATCTTACCAAACTCCATATCACTATTTCCCAATTTAAACAAAAAACATAGTCCCCATAACCCTGTAATTCAATATCATTTGACCAATCACTTGTAAAATCCATGATCTCAATATCACTATCCTTCTCATCTCATACTAACATCTTCTCTCTGAGTTCACTTGACCAATCTCTTCTCCATGAGAATTTTGTTTATTTTATTATGAACCTTCTACCCATAACCTTCCCATGTCTTTTCTTCTGGGCTTCAATTTACCCAATCTCAGGATCTTGTCTCACCATAGTAATCAACCGGATTCTTCCATGTCAACCTTCTCTTCAAGTTCCCACTTTCTGTCAGGTTTTATTCAATTGTAACCCATATGTTCATCAGCAATACCCCAAGGCCAAGCTTTAAAATTGTGAAGAGGTTGAAAAGCATTGTTTAACATCAACTGACATAAAAAACAATTTGAGCAGTCAAGCAATAATTTAGCCAGGCTCTTATAGCAGTGGCTACTAATTTGTTAATTGTGCATTATTATAGTTCCTAAAATAAGCATAAAAAAGCAGAAGGTTACCACCAACCGAATTCTGGAGCAGCCTGCTTCACAGCAAAAGGTATTTGCTCGGGTAACGCATTTCGTTCTCCCACGTCAAATGGATTTGGACCATGTTTTGCTTTTCCTTGAAGAAATTAGAGGAACAGATGTTAAACTAGGCCTTTATAGAAATCTGTTACCTAAAGGAATGAAATCTTTATAAAAGAAAATTAATTGATTGCTCCTTCCTTTGCTCCTATTTTAAAAGTAAACGCTATCATTTAGCAATTCTGGTTCTCTTGTTTTTTGCTCAACAGCAATTTGTCATTTTTTAAATCTATGTGGAAGGTTCCCTTTTGTCACCTACCACTACATACATTTGTATTAAAAAAAAATCCAACGCTTTTTGATTAAGCTTTTAATAATCCTGCACCCCAGGGTCTGTAAGCACACATATTTATGGCATCTACCACTGTTACATTCAAAGGAACACACATACATTTACTAGTACTGAGATGAAGTGACCATTCCTGGATACACAGAGAGGCTGATTGGTGCTCAGGGCCCAGATTTGCTAACAGTTCATGCAAGGCAAAATAGCAAGACAAGTTGCTGTGCTGCATGTGAACGGGAGACAGCTGGACGGCGCCATGTTTACAAAGATATGGCGCTCTATAGCTCTCTGCTTGCACGTAAGGCTCTCTAGCACCAACACATGCACCCTTATGCCATGGTGCAAGAGTACCGACATTGTGGCCAAGATTGTTTTTTGTGCATAAAGATATACCTTTCTGCGGAAAGATAATTCTTAGAGGCTTATTCCTCTTTGCATGTGTACCTCAGAAAGCAGCATACATGAAAAGAGGAAGTAACAATGAAAAATTAGGATATTTCTCCTTGTTTTGCCATGGTCAGGTAAGCGCACCATTTTGGCACAAACCCAGGTTTACTGACTTTAATAAATCTGGGTTTGCATCAAAATACATGGTTGGATGCACAGGAACATCTATGTTCCACCCACATAACTTCTCCACATCACAAGGTAGCTGACTTATTTTGCTGGTGAAAAGTGACATAAGGCCACGCAAATATAATTTTCTGTGGCTTTGGAAATGTCACTCAGTCCCATGCAAGCAAGGACAACGCAACTGCTAAATAAATCTGGGCCCATCTGTTCGATTGAGGATCAAGCATGCAATAATATGTCCCTTTGAAATTCCAATAACATTGACTTTCTCAAGAAAATTGGAAACAAAACACCTGTTATCAAAAACTGTTGTGGTCATGATCTTTGCCATTCAAATAAGTGCTGAGGTGTTAATACTAGCCTGATAGGTAACTTTAGGCTTCAAAAGACAGAAAACAAATGGACAGGAAATTTCAAAGTTATGATAACAAAAAAGTAGCCACAGAATAAATGGGCTGGACTGGTGGCGTGCCCTGGCAGGGGGATTGCCTGCTGAATATTGTCATTCAAAATATTGTCATATATTAAAAGTGACAAGTCAAGTCAAGTCAGGGACATTTGTATCGCGCACATATCACTCCAAGAGTCTCATGGCGCTTGCAGACGACTCAGAAAAAAGGATACGTTTTCAAAAAGCCAGGTCTTCAAGTTCTTGCGAAAACAGCTATGTTCAGAAATGCTACGCAGATGTGAGGGCATTTTGTTCCAGGATGCCGGTGCAAGAAAGGAGAAAGAACGACCCCCTTTCCTGGCAGTTTGAATTCTAAGGGGAGTAAGCAATGCCTCATTGCTGGATCTGAGCGTTCTGGGTGGTTGATACCAGCGTAGCTTTTGCAACCAATAGTTTGGACCATTTCAATACATATGCTTATGAGTCAAGCACAGGATTTTAAAAAGGATTCGCTTTTTCACTGGAAGCCAGTGGAGAGTTTTTAAACAGGAGGCAGAAGAAGTTCTTTGTGGGAGGTCAAGGACTAACCTGGCTGTGGTATTCTGCAGAACCTGGAGCCTATTTAAAAGGTTTTCATTTAGTGAGAGCAGTAGGGCATTACTATAGTCCATTCTATTAATAATTAATCCCTGTATTAGTGGCTTCCGCACCTCAATGGGGATCCATTTAAAAACCTTCCGCAAACTGCGCATAACGCCAAAACAAGTGCCAATGACATGGTTTATTTGGCTTTTCATGGACAGTTAATTGTCCATATAAAAACCAAGATTACGAACCATATCCTTGGGGGTTGGGCAAGGGCCTAAATTAGATGGCCACCAATCATGTGTCCAATGTCCTGTGGCCTTGCAAAGGAGCATAATCTGTGACTTACAACTAGTTGGAGATAGTTAGCCCTCATCCACAACGCTGCTTGGTTTCAGTGGGGCCCGGTCCTAAGGTGATCAGAATCTGAGTGTCATCCGCGTAGTATATGACATCAAAACCATAGGTTCTGATCACCTTAGCCAATGGGGTCACATACAAATTAAAAAGCGTTGGGCTCAAAATGGAGCCCTGCAGGACTCCCATCTTGACCGGTCTCTCACATGAAATGCTGTTTCCCATCTGAACAGTTGTTACACGTTCGGATAGGTAGCTATTGAACCATTTAAGGGCGTTCCCTCTGACACCTATCTCCCAAAGCCGCTGTTCTAAAATGTTATGGGAGATGGTGTCAAAGGCGGCAGACAGATCGAGCAGGACGAGCATGGCTGACTGGTGTTTGTCTAAAGCCAGTCTGATGTTATCAGTGACCTCGATCAGCGCGGTCTCCGTGCTGTGTGCCGTCCTAAAACCAGACTGTGAGAGGTCTAAGAGTCCATGGCTTTCAAGATGGTCAACAAGCTGTTGGTTAACAAGGGACTCCAGCATCTTCCCGAAATAGGGGAGTAGAGAGATAGGACGGTAATTTTTGGCTCAGCCGTCGGTTTCTTTAAGATCGGCCTTACTGTTACATAAACTTCACTGGTGAGTGTGGTTTGCACGAGCGCTTGTATTCCCGCGCTCGTGGGAATCACGCCGGGTGTTTGTTTTCAAGGGAGCATTCTCGAGTGGGAGTAGATTGATTGCGGTTGGGTTGTCATTGATGTTACGAACCCGGACTGATGAACATGGATTAAACCTCCCTGCATATCCTGACTTTTCTCTCTTCATTTATTTATATTGATAAGACTTTACTTTTTCCCACACTTACTCTGGCTGCTTTCCACATTGTGGGAAAGTCTGCTTCTGAAAATGACTTATTAAATAAGCCGATTAATCTTTCCACTAATACTGGAGCGATGATGGAGAAAAATTTGGGAGGAACAGGGTCTGTAGGGGAACCCGACTTTATCTTCTGCATGACAGAGGTAACAGTCTTACAGTCACATTTTGCAAATTCATTCAGAACATGGGGAGGATCGGGTAAAGGGCAAGGCAGATCTTCAGGATAAGTACTATTGTGTAAAGATATAAGAGAAGGGTGAATGGCTGTAATTTTCTCCTCAAAAAATGTAGTCCAATTTTGGGAGACAGGCATTGATGGCTGATAACTGGGAATTGTAAATTCTTTTAAAATTTGTCTGATCTATAAGGAATGTTTTTTTTGCCAGTTTTATTTCATTCATGGAGCCATGATGCAGCTTCTTGTATTTTTCGTGATCGGCCAGATCTTTGCTTTTGCGCCACTGTCCTTCAGCGGTTCTACACGAGAATTTTGTCATTTTTAGTTGATCAGTAAACCAGGGGGCGGTTCTGGTCTTGATCTTGACATTACTGAAAGGGGCAATTTTATCTAATGCAGTCAGAATAGCTTTGTCAAGATGTTGTGCCGCTTGATTTACGCTGGCTTCTGGGTCTATCTGATATGGGCAGAAATGCTTTAAGAAGAGGGGCAAGGTGACTTTGCACCATGATCTACGCAATATGAGTTCACTTTGCAAGTTAGTTTTAGCCGCAGTTATGGGAATAGTGAATTTCAATAAGTAATGGTCAGTCCATAATAACGGTGTTGGGGGCTCCACCGTTATTCCAGACAAATTAGTAAAAAGAAGATCCAGAGTATGGCCTGTGCTATGTGTGGGACTTACGACCAGCTGAACAAGACCAAGGGTGTTCATGTTAGAGATCAGTTTCTCAGTGTCAGGGTTGGATAGCATTTCTGCAAGATAATTAAAATCTCCGATTAGGAGAAAATTGTCTGAGGCTAATACATGCAGTGCACTAGTTTTTAACAATTTATCAGAAAAGTCCCCTTTTGTTCCTGGGGGTCGATAAATTAAGGCCCCTCTCCAGGAGCCATTGGAGAAGCCATTGATCTTAAAAATACTTATTCCAATATGGCTATGGATGAGACTTTCTAAGACAGTGATATTTAGATCATGTATAGAGGCAATTAATAGGCCGCCCACTCTAGTCTCTTTCCTATCTATTCGAGTGACTTTGTCTTGCGAAGGGAAGGCAATATGCACATCAGGGGAGGCATGCTCATGTAGCCAGGTCTCCGTAACAAAGCAGATATCGGGGGCTACTAGATCTAAAAGGCTCCATATCTCTACTGAATGTTTAGAGATGGTTTTATCATAGCAAGCCGTACAGTATCTTCGTGATTGGTAAACGTTAGGGCAACTGACTTGGAATGTTTTCGTTACTGTGAGATAATGCAAAACCCAACAAGCAGGAGCTAGCCAAGAGTCTTTTTACGTGAACCATAAAGATAATGCCTCAACCTGCATGCCAAGCAGGTGTGGGTATAAATAGAAGACCTCATGAAGAGTAAAATAAATGAAACCAGCCTGAAATGTCCTCTAAGACTGCTGGAATTGAGAGCATACACATTTGCCAGTGCCCTGAAGAATGCTTTTTATGAGTGCCTATGATTGTGTTGTGGTGGGCCTGGGAAAACATGTATCAGAGTAGTAGAATGGGCAGAACCAATGAATGGAAGGCAGTATGTTGGAGGACACGTTACTAATTAACTGCAAGACAATGGTGCAGAAGTGGAGAATGGCAAGCAGTCAACAACAGGAGATTGATAGGAAGCAACATTTGGTTCTAGTAAGTGATTCAGGGAACGGACATTCAAAGCTGTCATGAAGCAGCCATATGAAAATCAAGAGTAACAGAAGACACATACAAAATAATGGTGGACACATTATCATTTGCTCGAATGGAATAAGCAAGTGAAGGATAGCAGTCCATCCCAGAGAGAGAAATGTAAAAACTGAGGAACTGCAGACAGATCAGTGAGCACATGCGAGGAGTTGGGTGTAATGAGATAAAGACTGTGACATGCAACAGATTTCGTAATGGAGGGAGGTGTGAGAGGGTGAACATGTGAGCAATATTGAGGAGGGAGGGGAAGAGAATGAGACATGTGAGGCAGGCACGGATTAGAGGGAGGTGAGGGTGATGAGGCTAAGGATTGTTGTGCGAGAGGAGAAAGTGTGGAGGCTGAAATTAACCTTCTGTCATTGAAAAAAAAGTTGCATACTTTTGGTAACGCCTTATCTAGCAGACAGGATCTAACTGCAGATTCCTTATCTTAGAATTCTCGGCAGGCGCCATGCTGGATCTGGAAACTGGATCCGGAAATTTTGCGTATCAGTAGAGGGTGTAGAGTGACTCCATAGTGATGCAGTTCCACTGGATGTGACATCGACGGAGTTCATATAAGCCCTCCCCTGGTATGCTAATACCAGTTTCTTCTGTGATTATTTTTCGCGCCAAAAACACAGAGCCACCTATGGAAACTGCCTATGGAAGCAGTGTGCCAAAAAAGAGACATCTTTGTTTCAAATGTATTCTTACGAAATTTGATGTTTGCAGGGGATTCTGGTTAAGAAAACAGTGGGGGATCAATGCAAGCCACACCTCCCTTGACTCCCCTTGGTATCTAGTTTTTATAGATGTCTGGTATTGGTAGGTTTCCCTAGATGGATGCCAAACCCGGTATCTAAAACACCTTTATCTACCACAAAACAACCTGGTTTTGCAAGGGTGACCAGTGATTTTTGGTCCTGGGCTCGGCGGCCATCTAGTAAAACCTACCAAACCTAGACATTTCGGAAAAATAGACACTTGAGGAAGTCGAGGGCGGTGTGACATACCCAGAATCCCTTCCAAACCTCAAATTTAGCTGAAAAAATCAAATTTTTCTCACATTTCTGTGTGGAAAAGTTGTGGTATCACTGGGCTGACACAAATTTCCTACCACTCAGCGTTCCTCCAGGTCTCCCGATAAAAATGGTACCTCACTTTTGTTGGTGTGCCAAGTACCTCCGGCAGGGCAAGGGCCCAAAATGTATTGTGAGACATCAAAATTATCTATCACAAAACAACCTGATTTTGCAAGGTGGGCAACTGCATTTTCGGTCCCGGGCTAGACAGCCATCTAGTGAAACCTACCAAACCCAAACATTTCTAAAAACTAGGCACCTGGGGGAGTCCAGGAAGGTGTGACTTGCGTGGATCCCCCAAAGCTTCCTAACCAGAATCCCTTGCAAACCTCACATTTAGCAGAAAAAAATAAAACATTTCGAACATTTCTGTGTGGGAAAATTGTGGGATCACCGGTCAGACACAAATTTCCTCCCACCACCCAGCATTACACCAGGTCTCCCAATAAAAATGGTACATCACTTGTGTGGGTGAGCCAAGTAGCCGTGGCAGGGAAGGGCCCAGAATGCATTGTGGAGACATCAAAATTGTCGATCACAAAATGACCTGGTTTTGCAAAGGGGTTACTTGTGTTTTTGGTCCCGGGCTCGGCAGCCTTCTAGGGAAACCTACCAAACCCAGATGTTTCCGAAAACTAGATGTCAGGGGGAGTTCAGGGAGGTATGGCTTGCCTGGATCCCCCAAAGTTTTCCTACCCAGAATCCCCTGCAAACCTCAAATGTAACTAAAAGAATCACATTTTACTCACATTTATATCTGGGTTCATAGCACCGGCACAAATGTCCTACCACCCAGCGTTCCCTTTAGTCTCCCGAGTAAAATGATACCTCACTTTTGTGGGTGGGCCAAGGGCCTGCAACTGGGAAGGGCCAAAACATAGGGAGTGAGGAGGTAGCACAGCGAACGGTAATCACAATATATTTTTGTAATACATTTTCAGATGATTCTGCATTGAACACCCACACAAGTGCAGTATATTTTTTATTAAGAGACAATGGGGAATGATAGGTAGTAGGACATTTGTGCCGGAGCACTGATTCCACCCAGAAAAGTAATGAAAATGTGATTTTATTTGTAGCTAAATTTGAGGTTTGCAGGTGATTCGGGGTAGGAAAACTTTGGGGGGGAGGTGCAAGCCACACCTCCCTGTACTCCCCCGGGTATAGTTTTCAGAAATGTGTGGGTTTGGTAGGTTTCCTTAGATGGTCGCCAAGCACGGGATCAAAAATGCAGGTGCCCCACTTGCCAAACCAGGTCGTTTTGTGTTAGGTAATTTTTATGTCTCCCCAATACGTTTGGGCCGTTTCCTGTCACAGGTACCAAGCCTACCCACACAAGTGAGGTACCATTTTTAACAAGAGACTTTGGGGAAGGCTAGTAGTCTGGAAGTTTATGGCTCCCCACAGATTCCAGAACTTTCCATCACAGAAATGTGAGGAAAACCTTTTTTTTTGGCAAATTTTGAGGTGTGCAAGGGATTCTGTGTAATAGAACCTGATGAGACCCACACAAATCACCTCATCTGGGATTCCCCTGGCTCAAAAATGTATAGGTTTGCTGGGTTTTCTTAGGTGCTGGCAAAGTAAGGGTCCGAAATCCATAGATAGGCACATTGCAAATAAGGGGACAGTTTTCACTGGAAAAATGTGGTGTCCATGTTGCATTTTTGGCCATTTCCTATTGCGGGTACCAGGACTACCCACACAAACAAAGTACCATTTTTATTGGGAGACTTTGGAGAATGCTGGCTGGGTGGAAGTGTGTGGCTCCCCACAGATTCCAGAACTTTCCATCACAGAAATGTGAGGAAAATGTATTATTATCTTGACAATGTTTGAAGTTTGCAAGGGATTCTGGGTGACAAAAGGACACTAATTTGGTGTGGATACCTTATGTGGACAAAATATTTCAGGGGCCTAAGTGTGAACTACCCCAAATAGCCAAAAAAGGCTTAGCATGGGGGGAAAAGACCTAGCAGGGAAGGGGTTTAAATGCATAGTAACAAGTAATAATTTCCTGTATTTTATTATTCTAGGAATTATTCTAAAACATGTAACACACACACATATATATATATATATATATTTATATATTTAATTCTAAAATATTTGTAAACTAATAATTTTAATGTATATGATAATTTAATATTTTTTAATATTGCAAAATATATATAAATCAACGCTAATACTTTGACCTCGAGTGCAGACCTCTGCAGTAGTCGTTTGGAGGAGTTTTCTGGATATATATATATCTTCAAGACAACTCGGCAAAGTCCCCAACCAGAGTATCCACGGCACAGAAGGAGTCCACAACAGTTAAATTGAGGTACTTTTTTAATCCTTTAACACCATGTGCAAAACAAAGAGGACGGACGACGCGTTTCGGCAGATGCCTTCAACTGGACCATTGAGTCCCACCGTCTAAACTGTCTATTTAAAGTGACTGAGTGCAAAGATCCCTTGTTTGTTTCCATTAAAAAAATAGACTAGACCAAAAACCCACATATAAAGGTTGGTAGTTTGACTTATACTGACTACCATTTTATCTCTCCATTTATATTTTTTTTCAAATTTTAACTTTTTTATGATAGTGAACATTTTATTGCGACATTATCAGTAAAGTACTAAAATTAGGTGCTAGAGACTCAATTACATTTTTGCGACTGCCTGTTTTTCTAATCTACTGTTCAAAGGGAGTAAAGGTGTGAATAAAAAGAGAGAGAGAGAATAAGGAGAGAAACTGACACAAGGAAATTAAAAAAAATTATACAGGTATTTGAGTATTTGATAAGACTAGAAGAAAGTTGATAGGTAGCCCCAAGTACATCCTAAGATTGTATTATTATCTGGAGAGTAAAGTGACATGTGCCTAATATAAAGAATATAGTTATAAATATACTTTTTATATAGATAATCAGATCTTCAAGAACTCATGAGGTATTTTTTGGGGGGATCAAGCAAAGAAAGTGACAAGTGCATTGTGCAAGTACATTGTGCAATTTGAAATTCCTTCTAGCTTGTCTCCAAATGATCGTAATTCTCAGGAGATAGTGTTCATAAAGTGACAAATGCAATGTGCAAATATATTGTGCAAAATCGCAATTCTAAAATGTCTCTCCTCAGAGCTTTATATTGCTCTAAAGTAGCAAAAGAATGTTTATATGTAAAAAATATAATGTCAATCGAGTTCATTTGGGGCATTTCTTCAATTACTTAATTAAGTCAATGTTTCTGACATTTCTTTTTATTTCCTTTTCCACTTCATGATATATTCTTTTATCCACTCTTCTCCAAAAAATCTCTTTATTCCTCAGTTCACTATCTGGAAAGTGCTACGAAAGGTGCTTGTACCAATAACTTAATCGGATACCATTACGGAAGCTTCTTTCTTTTTACTTGCCCCAGCGTTTTATTCCTTCATTTCCTCCTGAGCAAATTTATACTGTAGATGGAATTGATAGTTCTTATAAATGAACATGCAGTTCAGCATCCAAATTATGGCCATATGGTTTTTCTGTCCTCAGTGCTAAAATAAATTTAGACTCCGTTCTTCTGAGCTCCAGGGTTCTATCACACCCTCTGTCTTTTTGTTTTATCATTTTAGCACCAAAGTATCTCAGTCCTTGAACATTTCCCTGGTATTTTTCTGAGAAGTGCTTTGCCATAGGATATGCAAGATCTTTACTTTTTATTGCTCGGAGATGCTGTAAAATCCGTAGTTTCAATTTGTTAATGTTGCTCCCAACATAAAGTTTTTTACAAGGATATTCTAAAACATATACCACGTATTTAGATTCACACTTGATATGTGCAGTGATCCTTTCTTTCTTTCCATTTGACAGTAGATATGATTGTGTATTGCTTCCATATTCACAGGCTTTTCATTTGGAACATTTCCAAAATCCAGGAGTAGTTAATCATATTCCAGTTTCTTTTTTGATTGTTTCCAGGTACCTATGTGTCAATAGGTCGCCCAATGAGGCAGTCTTCCTATATGTTATTTTTGGAGTAGATGGTAACTTTTTCTTTAATGACTCATCAAGCATTAATATGCTCCAGTGCTTTTTCATGATCTTCCTTAGGCAATTGTTTTCCACATTGAAATCTAGGATAATCCGGGTAGTATGGTCATTTTCCAACTCTTCTTGTTCATCTAGTGGTTTCTCCATCACTCTACTTTTAGCACCTTCAATGACATCCAATGGGTAGCCTCTTGCCAGAAATCTAGTGCTGGTTTCTTCTAGATTTTGATCGATATTGCTGGCTTCAGAGCAATTCCTCTTGGTGCGGATCATGTCTCCATATGGGATGCTCCACTTGAGATGCATGCAAAATATTATTCGTGGCAGTCGGTTTCCTATGGATTTTGGTACAGAGCTTCTGTTTTTGAATAAACACTTCTACATCCAAATAGATCACTTGTGTCTTACTGTTGGTGGATGTGAACGATAGATTGTAATCATTTTGGTTCAAGCTTTGGATGAATTCTTCAAGGCTCGACAGGTCTCCTTCCCATATTACAAATTAGTCATCGATATATCTCATCCATGATTTGATATTCAACTTGTACCAGCTCTGTAGAATGCCTTCTTCCCAGACTGCCATAAATAAATTTGCATAGGTTGGAGCCACTGACGTCCCCATTGCCGTACCTTGTCTTTGGAGAAATATTTCCTCATTGAAAAGAAAAACATTGTGTGTTAAACAATAGCTCAACATATCCATAATCATTTCCGAGTGTTCCAAAAAACTCAATGATCTTGTTTTCAAGAAACTGCTGACTGCTGTTAAACCGTCTTTGTGGAGAATTGAAGTGTACAATGAAGTCACGTCAATCGTGACCATAATCTGATGATTATTCCAATTGATGTCTTGCAGTCTGTTCACTAAGGCCGTTGGGTCTTTGAGGTATGAGGGAAGTGATATTACATATTCCATAAGGAACAGATCGATGTAATGAGAGGTTTTTTCTATGATTATTTATGAGTGATTTGTGCACTTTGGGGAGGAAATATATGGTTGATGTTACTGGGTTGTCCACTTTAAGATACATATATTCCTCAAAATTGATCAATCCCCTTTCTTTCCAAGTTATTAGTTGCGTATGGTATTCCATAGTCCATTGTTCCATCGGGTTCCTCTCCAATTTTTGGTAGTGTTCCTGGTTCCTCAATTGCCTATATGCCTCAGCGATATAATGTTCTCGATCTTGTATAACAATATTGCCGCCTTTATCGCCAGCTTTTATATATATATATATATATATATAATATATATATATATATATATATTATATATATTCACTCCCAACAATTTCACGTATCTTAGAGAAATACTCGAACTCCAAAGTAGAATGCAGAAAGTTTTATTCACAAGTGCAAAGCGACGCGTTTCGCCATTACGGCTTGTTCACGCTCGAAATCACAGTGAAACACATCAAGTTTAAATTACATAAATTAGATGATGGACAAGTCACAACAAAGTAATGAAATACTTGCTACTGTCGCGGCCATTTTGTAACGATGTAGTTTTGTAAATAAACATAGTATAATAACATGAAATTGAGTACACAGTGGTCTCAAATGATACGTAGTATTTAAATAAGTCAAATGAATACATTCCTTACTCTGAGGAAACCTCATAGTTATACAATATATTTATAAATCAAAACCTGATACAAAGTTACGTTACGTATAAGGTTCCAATGAAGTTATCACCATCAATGTAGCCCGAGTGGGCGTTAATCCGATATTTATAATAGCACATCGTGGATATTATCGTACATATTTCCGTACAGGCCTTGTCGATGGAAATTCTAAACTTAGATGTAAAATACTTTCAATTCAAAGTCGGATACAAGTTTGTATTGCAAGCAAGGTACAATAAAGTTACCAACTTCAATAAAGCCCAGGTGGGCATTGATGTTTCAAATATTACGGCACATCGTAAATTGTGATATACATGTTGTAGTTCAGGCCGTAACTATGAGAATCCTGTGCTGATATACATAAGGTAAGTTAATGATTCTGTGCTATCATCGACAAAATCATGCCCAAGTGGGCAAAGAGAAAACCCAGTCCTGGCACACAAATTGAAAAAATAACAATGTATCGTTACTACTAGGATCATATGCATCTTCCATCATAGGTAGCATTCCTGTTGTACAACGTGTGACTCCATCTAGAATAAAATACAGAATTTAAAATGTAAGACTGCTTAAAATCACTACTGACAAATTTTAAGACATATTCATTGCAGATGTACTGCAAGTTCCTCACTCATATTTAACCCCTTAGGGGCTAGACTCTCAAAGTCCACTATACATCGGGATTCTAATTTTCTCAGGGATAGTTCTCTATTACCCCCTCTAATTCCCAGGTCAACCGAATCAATCACCACCATACGTGCCTTAGTCTCATCTTGCAAATGTAGGTCATAGAAATGTCTCGCTATGGGGTATGTTCTGTTGTTATTCTTGATCGCACGCAGATGCTCAAGCACAATTTACGATGTGCCGTAATATTTGAAACATCAATGCCCACCTGGGCTTTATTGAAGTTGGTAACTTTATTGTACCTTGCTTGCAACACAAACTTGTATCCGACTTTGAATTGAAAGTATTTTACATCTAAGTTTAGAATTTCCATCGACAAGGCCTGTACGGAAATATGTACGATAATATCCACGATGTGCTATTATAAATATCGGATTAACGCCCACTCGGGCTACATTGATGGTGATAACTTCATTGGAACCTTATACGGAACGTAACTTTGTATCAGGTTTTGATTTATAAATATATTGTATAACTATGAGGTTTCCTCAGAGTAAGGAATGTATTCATTTGACTTATTTAAATGTATCATTTGAGACCACTGTGTACTCAATTTCATGTTATTATACTATGTTTATTTACAAAACTACATCGTTACAAAATGGCCGCGACAGTAGCAAGTATTTCATTACTTTGTTGTGACTTGTCCATCATCTAATTTATGTAATTTAAACTTGATGTGTTTCACTGTGATTTCGAGCGTGAACAAGCCGTAATGGCGAAACGCGTCGCTTTGCACTTGTGAATAAAACTTTCTGCATTCTACTTTGGAGTTCGAGTATTTCTCTAAGATACGTGAGATTGTTGGGAGTGAATATTCTTGGAAATCCGGTTTCCAAACTCGGACCGCCGGCGACAGACCGAAATTCTTTTACCGGGATTTGTGGATTACTCAATTACTGAAGACGGTCTGACCCCCTCTGTGAGTAGTGACTCTCGGCGAATTCTGGACGATTTACTGCCGCAGCAACATAAGAGGCAAGATATTCCGAGGCAGAGAGCTACGAATTGTGCGATACGGGGGATATTTTGTCATCATCTGGATTCACTTCCGCGGAGTGTGTAAGGAGCGTGTGCCAATAGGTAGGCGATGATATTCCTCACTCCTTGCAACCACAGCGGTTTTTCGTCTCGATGAACATTGTCTCTCACCGCAGCAGCACACACGGAGGGGCTAAGGAGCGTGTTGGGGCCACAAATTACGTTGTCCTGTAACACGCATTAGTTGAATGCAACAAGCTATATTACACCCTGGCAAGTGCTTTAGATGCTCGACGCAAATTAACTGCTGACAAGTTATTCTTCACTCAGACTGGGTTGGGAGACAACATCTCTAACCCGGCCACGAACATTGCGGAAGAAATTAATCTACAATCATTACTGAACACCTTGGAAAAATTACAAAGAAAAGAATTGGCCAAGTGGTGGGAGGCGGAATCCCTACAACGGTACATCGATGTCAAACGAGTACCTGGGGGTCTGAGAATTTTCACAATCCCCACCTACGAGGATCCTGATAATGATATGCTAGAGGAATGGTCTAGCAATTCAACAGACTGTTCCATGACCATGATGCGTATCCTGGTTAAATATGCATTTAAGGATCGGGCCAAATTGTTACAGGAGATTGACAAATTACTATCGGAGATCAGCCAACTTATGCCCAAGGAGGCATTTGAAGCACACATGAACAATCTATCAAAGAAAATGGATAAACTGGAGGAAGAAATAACGGCAAAGAAACAGAGGAAATTTCTCCGGGACTACAAAGATTACCAATCTGGAAGAACATTGACATTCCACAGAAAATACGATCATCTCTTTGAAAAAAAGACAGGAATTATGACAATTCCGCCTGGAAATGTGGGTGCAACAGGGAACATGAGTGAAAGTGACGTCTCCGATGGGAATCTTTCGGATGCATCTACATCTGGCATAAACCAAGAAATAATCAATGATACTCAAAAAAGAGCGAGTAATTTTTTATTACAGTTTCAACTACTAAACCAAAACAGGACAGAATATCAACAGGAGAATGGGGCCCAAAGAGGGCGTGGACGAGGAAACAGAGGAAGAACAAGAGGAACCAACAGGCCAAGAGGAGGAGTAAGCAACGTAGACAAAACCTTAGTGGGAATGGAAACAAGGGGAAAAAGACAACAGAAAATATGACAGTTGTCAACCTATCAAAACTAACACCTGAATAGAGGGTCTAAGGGAGAGATTTAAAGACCTGCCCAAATTCTAATCCCCATAACAAAACTGTATAAACACAACAGAATAGGGGGTCTATAGGTAGACAGCACAAGATTAAAGTAAATGAAAAATAGTGTGTGAAAATATCAAACCCATGCAGAGTCAGAGCAGAGCACGGAAAACCATCAAACCGACTCAACCAACGAGGCCAAAGTTGAGAGCAAAGTCACCTCTCACAATCAGTTCATATCATATGGTCTCCACCAAGAGCCGAGGTGTGTCTCTTAGTCATAGAGACTTCCTCATTGGTGTAAGGCTCTCTTGCTCATCTGGGTTGATAACGAAAAGTCCAAAGGTCATGTGACAGACTATGACCTCCGGGCAGAAAGAGTGCAGTGCAAAGAAAGATGTGAAGTTTAAAAAGAGATTGTGTGAAGAGTATGATATAATTCACTCATTTCTACACATCTCAATTAAAAGGGTGCGTGAACAAAAAAATAATAATATATATCAAGCAGTGCCAGCTAGTCACTGTTGAATGAGGGTCAACATGTTTCAGCCTGCGCGGGATTATGGCCCAAGGCTTTCTTCAGGACCTATATAACTTAGTGCTACTGCATTCAGAAAGATGGATTCCAAAAGGTGAAAATATAAAGTGTGAAACCTTAACATAGGAAGAGGTAATCAATACAACCTCACTTTTGTCCTAATCCTCTGTATCACAAGGTGCTAGCATCACCTGAGGAGAAAGGACAGTTAACACACATAGTAAGTTCATTTTAGAAATAATGTGCCGTCTGTGTACAAGCAGAATTAAACATAACTTTTATGTTTAATTCTGCTTGTACACAGACGGCAGGTGATGCTAGCACCTTGTGACACAGAGGATTAGGACAAAAGTGAGGTTGTATTGATTACCTCTTCCTATGTTAAGGTTTCACACTTTATATTTTCACCTTTTGGAATCCATCTTTCTGAATGCAGTAGCACTAAGTTATATAGGTCCTGAAGAAAGCCTTGGGCCATAATCCCGCGCAGGCTGAAACATGTTGACCCTCATTCAACAGTGACTAGCTGGCACTGCTTGATATATATTATTATTTTTTTGTTCACGCACCCTTTTAATTGAGATGTGTAGAAATGAGTGAATTATATCATACTCTTCACACAATCTCTTTTTAAACTTCACATCTTTCTTTGCACTGCACTCTTTCTGCCCGGAGGTCATAGTCTGTCACATGACCTTTGGACTTTTCGTTATCAACCCAGATGAGCAAGAGAGCCTTACACCAATGAGGAAGTCTCTATGACTAAGAGACACACCTCGGCTCTTGGTGGAGACCATATGATATGAACTGATTGTGAGAGGTGACTTTGCTCTCAACTTTGGCCTCGTTGGTTGAGTCGGTTTGATGGTTTTCCGTGCTCTGCTCTGACTCTGCATGGGTTTGATATTTTCACACACTATTTTTCATTTACTTTAATCTTGTGCTGTCTACCTATAGACCCCCTATTCTGTTGTGTTTATACAGTTGTCAACCTATCCCAACGGTCTCTCTCAATTGAAGAGATTGAGACCCTCTCCCTTGGACTTACTTTTTGCCCGTCATCTAATATGAACTTTGCGCAAACCCGCATCGATCTATTCCTGTTTTCAAGAAAGTTGAAACTGAAGAAATGGTTCAACACCAAACCATCATATCAAGACAAAGTAAGTGTCAAGCCTAAAGAGAGTAATCTAAATTTGATGGACATTGAAATGTTACACGCTCTGCATAGTAGTACGGAAAATGTTGATGCTAGTCAATCTGTACCTGATTGGGAAATGTGGGGTGAAGATGTTGATATGAATCCTGGGAGTAAATTTAAACCCAAATCTGTGTTCCTCCCGAATGTTCAGTGTGAGGCTATTGAGATCTTTGAAAAAGGTGTCTTATATGATTTACAGAAAATGCGATACAAGAAGATACCATGGGATAGAAAGAATCTTACATTGAAACAAATTATGGCTATTGACAATCTAAAAGCTGACCAGAATATCGTCATACGCCAATCAGATAAAGGCGGCAATGTGGTCGTTTTAGACAAACAGAAATACCTTTTAGAAGGACTAAGACAACTTAACGATCAGGATTGTTATGTAAAAACAGATATGGCGGAAGTATTAAAATCTAAAACCATGTACAGAGAAACACTGGTGGGGTGGAAAGATAAAGGACTACTAGAACAGGAAGAGTTTAATTACCTGTACTGTGCACACCCCAGGTTACCGATTCTATATCTGCTTCCAAAGTTACATAAAGACATGCAGAATCCGCCGGGGCGACCCATAGTATCATCGATAGGGTCACTGTATGAGAATACATCTAGATTTATAGATTACTTTCTTAGGCCCTATGTTGTGGCCTTACCCTCATATCTAAAAGACACCACACATTTTTTAACTATCATTGATGGCCTACATTGGGAAGCAAATTACGTCCTAGTTTCCTTGGACGTAAGTAGTCTATACACCAGCATTCAACATGACTTGGGTCTCCGCAGTATTTTACATTTTTTCAAGAGTAGATCTATCTCACTTTTACACCATTCTCAAATGCTATTTGAGATGATTGAGATTTGTTTGAAGAACAATTTTTTTATTTTCAATGACACCATATACCGTCAGTCACAGGGTACCGCTATGGGAACCTGCTTCGCCCCCAGCTACGCGAACTTGTTCATGGGCTGGTGGGAGGAGCAGGTGGTCGCCAACATGCATGAATTTACCAACGTTGCCCTGTGGCTGAGGTATATTGATGATATTTTTTTCATCTGGTGTGGCGATGAAGAATCAGTAAAAAGATTCATTGAGAAACTGAACACCAACACATATAATCTTCAATTTACGGAGAAAATAAGCACGAATACAATTGATTTTCTGGATGTTCGCGTGGAAGTCAAGAATAATCAACTGACCTCCAAATTATTCCGCAAGGAAACTGCGGGTAATAGCATCCTAAATGCTAACAGCAGTCATCCTCGTAACCTAGTGCGCTGCATCCCTTATGGAGAGCTGCTACGCGCCAAAAGAAATTGCAGTACAGCAGAGGCGTATAAGCACGAGGAGAAAGTTATGTGTGACAGGTTCAAAGAGAGGGGCTACAGTGCCCAAATTATAAATGAAGCCAAGTCCAGAGTTGAAAGCAAATCCCGCAATGATCTCATTTACCCCAAACCCAAAGTAACCACAGAGGAAAACATCAGATTCATCACCACCTTTTCAGAACAAGCTCAGGAGGTACGAAGAATTTTTAAAAAACACTGGCATGTGCTACTCACCGATGAACATCTTAACAATGCTCTCGGAAGTAATCCCCAAATTACATTCAGAAAAGGGCGCTCCTTGAGAGACGAACTTAGTCATAATTACATCACTGAGATGGGTTCGAATATCTATGCCGACAATGGGGGATTTAGGTGTTGCCGCAGATGTAAAGCCTGCAAACACAGCATTGACTGTGACAAACTGCAAGTACCCAATTCCAAAAGACAATTTACCATAAGGAATAAACTTACTTGTAACACTACCTACTGTGTGTACGTTCTCATTTGCCCATGTGCTAAATGGTACATTGGGAGTACCAAACATACAGCAAAGAAAAGGGTGCTTGAGCATCTGCGTGCGATCAAGAATAACAACAGAACATACCCCATAGCGAGACATTTCTATGACCTACATTTGCAAGATGAGACTAAGGCACGTATGGTGGTGATTGATTCGGTTGACCTGGGAATTAGAGGGGGTAATAGAGAACTATCCCTGAGAAAATTAGAATCCCGATATATAGTGGACTTTGAGAGTCTAGCCCCTAAGGGGTTAAATATGAGTGAGGAACTTGCAGTACATCTGCAATGAATATGTCTTAAAATTTGTCAGTAGTGATTTTAAGCAGTCTTACATTTTAAATTCTGTATTTTATTCTAGATGGAGTCACACGTTGTACAACAGGAATGCTACCTATGATGGAAGATGCATATGATCCTAGTAGTAACGATACATTGTTATTTTTTCAATTTGTGTGCCAGGACTGGTGTTTCTCTTTGCCCACTTGGGCATGATTTTGTCGATGATAGCACAGGGTCATTAACTTACCTTATGTATATCAGCACAGGATTCTCATAGTTACGGCCTGAACTACAACATGTATAACACAATTTACGATGTGCCGTAATATTTGAAACATCAATGCCCACCTGGGCTTTATTGAAGTTGGTAACTTTATTGTACCTTGCTTGCAATACAAACTTGTATCCGACTTTGAATTGAAAGTATTTTACATCTAAGTTTAGAATTTCCATCGACAAGGCCTGTACGGAAATATGTACGATAATATCCACGATGTGCTATTATAAATATCGGATTAACGCCCACTCGGGCTACATTGATGGTGATAACTTCATTGGAACCTTATACGGAACGTAACTTTGTATCAGGCTTTGATTTATAAATATATTGTATAACTATGAGGTTTCCTCAGAGTAAGGAATGTATTCATTTGACTTATTTAAATACTACGTATCATTTGAGACCACTGTGTACTCAATTTCATGTTATTATACTATGTTTATTTACAAAACTACATCGTTACAAAATGGCCGCGACAGTAGCAAGTATTTCATTACTTTGTTGTGACTTGTCCATCATCTAATTTATGTAATTTAAACTTGATGTGTTTCACTGTGATTTCGAGCGTGAACAAGCCGTAATGGCGAAACGCGTCGCTTTGCACTTGTGAATAAAACTTTCTGCATTCTACTTTGGAGTTCGAGTATTTCTCTAAGATACGTGAGATTGTTGGGAGTGAATATTCTTGGAAATCCGGTTTCCAAACTCGGACCGCCGGCGACAGACCGAAATTCTTTTACCGGGATTTGTGGATTACTTAATATATTATATATATATATAATAGAGTATGGATTTGGACTGATGTATTTTGATTGCTTAAATATGAACAAAACAGTGGGTTGCACGTATTTATTGCTTGTGTAATTCACGAAAAGGAAAAATCACTTGTACTGAAGTCCTTCCTCTCTGTCTGACTTAGCAAGGTATTTAGGTTTCCCAAACACCTGTCCCTTGAATTTGCATATGATTAAGATCCATTTGGGATCGAAACGCGTTATGCATGCTGACATGTTGCTGGTTTACCTGCTTGAATAAAGGAGTTTGAAACTACTCTCGTTTGGAGGGCTTGACTCTCCTGCAGGGAATGTGCAAGAGTTTTTGTTCGCATTTATTGGGCGGTGACGTCGCCATCAAGCCCCGACCCGATGTGCTGGGCGTCTTTGTCGTCAAAAGTCATATGGAGGATATGTAACCGGACGCCCGCTGGCTGCGCTGGATTCGCCTCAGAGGATTTTGCTGAGTTGGTGCCACTGCTCACGGAGGCTGACGCCACGGTGAGAACAGGAGGCCTGCCTGCTGATTGTTTGATAACAGTTTGGAAACAGCCAGGGTTTGCAGGAGTATTAACTCTTGCACGTCGAGAGCAGAAGACTAACTTGTCTCTACACAAGCAGCTACTGACACTGTTAATGAATAGAAATAAACGCACAAGGATGTGTGCTTGGGCAATGAACTGAATTGAACTTTGTCATCTAGCCCTACACGGAAATCATTCCGCATGAGGCAAATGATGGTACTGTTCTTTGTAAAATAACGAATTTGCCAAACAAATACTTTAAACTTGGGAGAAGGATGGAGTGATTTCAAATCGCAGGTGCAAAGCATTATGGACATTATAGTCATGATAAGAAACGAAATTGTGATCATGGACTTTCCAACTCAAACATTATATAAAAAAGAGTGCAATAGCAAATATATTTAATAGAGTATGGATTTGGACTGATGTATTTTGATTGCTTAAATATGAACAAAACAGTGGGTTGTATGTATTTATTGCTTGTGTAATTCACGAAAAGGAAAAATCACTTGTACTGAAGTCCTTCCTCTCTGTCTGACTTAGCAAGGTATTGAAGTTTCCCAAACACCTGTCCCTTGAATTTGCATATGATTAAGATCCATTTGGGATTGAAACGCGTTATGCATGCTGACATGTTGCTGGTTTACCTGCGAAAATAATTTAATAAAACAGAATTGAAAAACTGACGAGGAAAGAAGTTGCCTTTTGTTAACTAGTGCCGCTGGATCTGGTGTTCACAAGGAGAACGCCCAATGGAGACATATATATGTCAAAGTAGGTTCTGGTTGTCATGGAATGTTTGGGACTGAGTCGTGCAGCGGAGACCGTGAAATAGGGGTGAGAAAAAAAGGGTGCATTTGTAATGTTAATTCCTATTGGAACACGTTGTCGAACCTACAGCCCCAACCGTTGGATGGAATTACACCACATTTGGCAGAAAGGTATATGCTGTTACGCAGATTGTGCTTTTTGTTATTTGGTTCCAATCCGTCCAGTAGTTTTTGAGAAATTTAAGCTGAAAATTATAGACATATCTCTGGCCGCGGATATTTCCCAGTGTTTTTGCGATGAATCGCGAATGTGCGCGCCAACGGGAATGCTCTGAGTGGCTGGACGCAAACTGAACAGAAACTTGCAATTGCCATTTTATGGTCTGGGAACGATTCCCAGGGTTGAAAATTTGTGTGAAAGGCCACAGAAGCGGTCAGGGTGGAGAAACTTTGCTCCCATGTTTGAGAAATGGGTATGTTAGTGACACAAGTTATGTGTCCAAAATAGATTTCTTTAATCACGTTCCATATTCGGAATGACAACGCTATAACCAGCAAGGCCCCCCCGTGTACCGCTTAGGGGACATCAGGACTATTGAGACATCATCATGAATATTATTGAAAATATATTTAAAAATGTATATATATTTGTGCACACTCGCCAGTCGCAGTCACACACTCATGTATGCACTCACAAACTCACTCAGACACTCATAAACCCATTCACATACACACTCACACACTTAAACATTCAGTCACATACACCCTCATATACTCATGCACCCACTCACATACCCATTCAGGTACTCATGCCCCTGCAACTGCGAGAGGAGGTCTGCCCTGAGAGGGAGACGGAGCAGAGGGTACGAAAAGAGGTGAAGAAGATCTGTGTACCACACCCTTCTTGGCCAATCCGGGGAGATCAATATGACTTGGGCCCGGTCTTGGCGAATCTTCCTCAGAACCCGAGGAATCAAGGGTATGGGAGGAAACGCGTAAAGGAGTTGTGAGCTCCAATCCAATTGAAACGCGTCCCCCAGCGCTCCCTGCAGTGGAAACTGGACACTGCAGAACAACGAGCAGTGCGCATTCTCTTGGGTGGCAAACAGGTCCAACCGGGGAGATGCCCACATTCGGAGGATATGATGGACCACCTTCGGATGAAGCCGCCACTCATGATCGGGCGAGTAACGCCGACTGAGACTGTCCGCACGAACATTCAGCCCACCGGCTAGATGATTTGCAAACACACAAATCTGATGCTTCTGAACCCAGGACTAGAGCCGCAGAGCTTCTCGACAGAGATGTACCACATCGCGGTAGTGTTGTCTGTCAGGACCTGAACCGACTGACCGCGAAGGGAAGGAAAGAAAGCCTTTAGTGCCAAACGTATCGCCCACAATTCTAGAAGGTTGATGTGAAGCAACCTTTCCTCTGGAGACCAAAGACCCTTGACCTCCAGATCCCCCAGATGAGCACCCCACTCTAGAGTGGAGGCATCCGTGATCACTGTGGCCACCGGCAGAGGAAGCTCAAAGGGTTTCCCTTGAGACAGGTTGCCCTGCACACTCCACCAAGTCAACTCCGCTGCAGCGTATCTGGAGATTCTGACTGACTCCCTGAGATCTCCGTTGTGTTGAAAGCACTGTCTACGGAGGCACCATTGGAGCACCCTCATGTGCATGCGCGCATGACTGCCCAACAGAATGCAGGAAGCAAACAGACCGAGCAGGGGAAGGACCTTCAGGACCGGAACAACCGCTCCATCATAAAAACAAAGGAATCATCTCCTGAATGTCGAGAATTCTTTGAGGAGGAGGAAAAGCTCGACACACAGTAGTGTCCAGTACCGCCCCTATGAACAGGTTGCGCTGAGAGGACACCAGGTGAGATTTGGGCACATTGATTGAAAAACGCAAGTTGAACAACAGTTGAGATGTTACTCGCAGATGATGAAGCCCATCTCTGGTGACTCCATTTTGAGCAGCCAGTCATCCAGATAGGTGAAAACAGGAATCCCGACCTTCTGAGATGAGCTGCCACCACTGCCATCACCTTTGTGAAGACTCGAGCTGCAGTAGTAAGACCAAACGGGAGGACCGCAGAAGAACCTGAGCACGGATCAGCATCTTGAATTTCTCCTGCTTCAGATAAAAATTCAAGACCCTGAGGTCCAGAATCGGACGTAACCTGCCGTCCTTTTTGGGGATAAGGAAATACCGGGAGTAGCATCCATGACCCCTTTCCTGCTCTGGAACCACCTCTATCGCACCCTTTTGAAGTAAAGCAAGGACCTCCTTCTGTAGAAGAAGCAAATGGTCCTCTGAACAAAAACCTTGGCAAGGAGGGTGAGGAGGAGGAAATTTCCGAAATGGAAGAGCGTACTCATTCTCTACAAGGTTTAAAACCCAAAGGTCTGACGCGACCGATTTCCAACCCTGTAGAAAGTGGGACAGCCGACCCCCTACAGGACCCAGATGATCCAGGATGGGGGGTCTAGGGCTGCTTTCCTGCGGTACCAGAGGGAGTGGGGGAGGCAAAAGAGAAGGAGGAGAGATTGCGGGCAGAACCACGTTGGTGACCTTTGCCTCTTCCTCTATAGGGCTTATAGAGCTGATTCTGCTGCTGCTGCTGAGGTTGACTGAATATGCGAAAGGAAGATCTTCCAAAGCCAAGATATTTTTTCTAGCCAAAACCCCTCGACTGGGTTTGTAATCCCAAGGATTTCACCGTGGCTCTGCTATCCTTAAACCTTTGCAAAGCCAACTTGGCCTTTTCCCCGAAGAGTTTAGACCCGTCAAAGGGCAAATCAAAAAGAGTGCCCTGGACATCAGGGGAAAATCCAGAGGATCTAAGCCAAGCTTGCCTTCTTGTAGCTATGGAGGAGCCCATAACCCTGGCTACTGAGTCAGCCATATCCAGCCTGCCTAGCTGCTGCCTGAGCATCCGAAAAAACCTCCATAAAGGTCCCCCTCTCCTCATCAGGTAACTTGGGGGCCGACTGTTTTGCCGAGTCCATCAAGGAATGTATATAACGGCCCGAAAGACAGGTAGCATTGGTCGATTTCAGTGCCATGCTAGACGAAGAGAAGACCTTTTTAGCTGAGTGCTCCATTTTCTTAGAGTCCCTGTCAGGTGGAGCCTGAGGAAAAGCACCTGAAGATTGCTTGGAACAAGAAGCCTGCACCACCAAACTTTGTGGAGATGGATGAGAAGAGAGAAATAGTGGATCCCCCAGTGCAGTCCTATATCTTCTAGCCACAGCCTTAGAAACAGCAGGTGAAGAGAGTGGTTTACGCCAAACCTCGAGGATAGGCTCCAATAAGGCTTCATTAAAGGGTAACAGAGGCTCAACTGTTGAAGAAGGTGAATGCAAAACCTCTGTTAACAAATTTGGCTTAAATTCAGCAGTAGGTAACAGTAAATCCAAAAGCTCTGCAGCTTTTCTTATAACCATATGGTATGGAGCTACCTCTTGAGGAGGAGAAGCCCTTGTTGAAGAGAGTTCCCACTCAGATGAGGTGTCCAATCCACTTGCCTCCTGAAATCCCTAGAATTCATCTAGAGACTCTTCCAATTCACCCACTTCTACTTCCTCCCTGCGATACTGCTCCTGTTCCAATAGTCTCTGTGCCTCTCTCCTTGAACGAATCCGTGGATGCGGCGTCGGTGGCGTCGTACGTGGTGCCGACTGCTCCGGAACCAGCATCAAAGGAGGTTCCGAAGGAGGTATGAGATCCGTACGAGGCCGAAAGGAAGGCTCACCAGACGGCGCCGGTGATTCCATCCACGGCGTCGAGACTCTCGGTGCCGGAAACTGCCATGACAGCGCCATCGGCATGAAAGGCACGAAGGGTGTCTGGGCATAGTGCTGGGGCATGCCCAAGTTGAAACCCAGTGGACCCACGGGACCAGAAGGTGCTCCGGATGGGGAAAGCCGCCCTTGCAAACACTCCGTACATTGCATTACAAACATGCGACGGATCCAAACCTGGAGTCGGGAACTGTGGATATGGATTCGAGCCAGTATCCAAACGGGGTGTATCCGACGTCGGAACGATTGGATCCACTGACGAATCCACCGGTTCATTTTCAGGCACAGGAGAAGATGGGTCATCCTGCACTGGCTCGGCTTCGGAAGCCCTTGGTGCCGGAGACTGCGTCGGAGCACCTCTAGGCGAAGGAGACCTCTCTGGAGTCGCACGAGGTGATGGCAAGGGCGAAGGAGATACAAAGGTGCCGATCACGATCCTGTAAAAACCGGGTACGAACCGTGGGACGGAGCATATTCTCCGTCCGACGCGTACCCGGTCGTCAAAACTTACAAACATGGAATTACGAATCTCACGGAAACTCCATTTCCGTACGATTCGTACAAAACCCCGACCGACGAAAATAAACATACAAATGCGATCCGGGAAAGCGATCCGGGAAAGCGCCGACGTGACGTCGGGACACACGCAGCCTGCCATTCACGAACCAGGAATTACGATTCGCACCGACGTCAGGACGACGCGAACAAGGAGTACCTGCACGCGACGGACAGACATGGACCCGAACCTACGTGTCATCCCGGCCCTCATAGCAGTCGACCTCCTCTACAGGTTCGGACGCAGACGCCGCAGAAGGTCAGAACAACAAAGGGAGGGGGGGGCAGGACCAGGGGCAGGCCACAAAACCCCCACCAAAGTCACACAGCACACATGCCCTGGACATACCTGACCCCCAGGCCCTGGTCACTACGAGGGGGTGGGGGCGTGTCCAGCAAAGCCATCGTCCGCCACAACGGAAGTGCTTGACGACGCGAACCGGCAACACAACAATACAGGTACGTCCCGTACCCACGCCTTAAGAGCGTGGGTACTAGTCGTACCCCGCCCACACCTACGTCATCCCAACAATGGCGGGAAGGCTGTACCCACGTGGCAAAGGCCTGGGTACGGCCCGCACAAGCATCACATAGCGTGGGGACGGATATGTACAGACCGGACCCCTACCCCCGTATGCATGGAGCGTACCCCCACCCCAACAGTGTAAGTACGACCCGTACCCCCACCCCCGTATGCATGGAGCGTACCCCCACCCCAACAGTGTAAGTACGACCCGTACCCTCACCCGCGTACGTATGGTGCGTACCCCCACCCCAACAGTGTAAGTACGACCCGTACCCTCACCCGCGGACGTATGGAGCATACCCACCACCCCAACAGTGTAAGTACGACCCGTACCCTCACCCGCGGACGTATGGAGCGTGCCCCCACCCCAACAGTGTAAGCACGACCCGTACCCTCACCCGCGGACGTATGGAGTGTACCCCCACCCCAACAGTGTAAGTACGACCCGTACCCCCACCCCCGTATGCATGGAGCGTACCCCCACCCCAACAGTGTAAGTACGACCCGTACCCTCACCCGCGTACGTATGGTGCGTACCCCCACCCCAACAGTGTAAGTACAACCCGTACCCTCACCCGCGGACGTATGGAGCGTACCCCCCACCCCAACAGTGTAAGTACGACCCGTACCCTCACCCGCGGACGTATGGAGCGTACCCCCACCCCAACAGTGTAAATACGACCCGTACCCTCACCCGCGTACGTATGGTGCGTACCCCCACCCCAACAGTGTAAGCACGACCCGTACCCTCACCGGCAGACGTATGGAGTGTACCCCCACCCCAACAGTGTAAGTACGACCCGTACCCCCACCCCCATATGCATGGAGCGTACCCCCACCCCAACAGTGTAAGTACGACCCGTACCCTCACCCGCGTACGTATGGTGCGTACCCCCACCCCAACAGTGTAAGTACGACCCGTACCCTCACCCGTGGACGTATGGAGTGTACCCCCCACCCCAACAGTGTAAGTACGACCCGTACCCTCACCCGCGGACGTATGGAGCGTACCCCCACCCCAACAGTGTAAGTACGACCCGTACCCTCACCCGCGTACGTATGGTGCATACCCCCACCCAACAGTGTAAGTACGACCCGTACCCTCACCCGCGGATGTATGGAGCGTACCCCCCACCCCAACAGTGTAAGTATGACCCGTACCCTCACCCGCGGACGTATGGAGCGTACCCCAACCCCAACAGTGTAAGTACGACCCGTACCCTCACCCGCGGACGTATGGAGCGTACCCCCAACCCAACAGTGTAAGTACGACCCGTACCCTCACCCGCGTACATATGGTGCGTACCCCCACCCCAACAGTGTAAGTACGACCCTTACCCTCACCCGCGGACGTATGGAGCGTTCCCCCCACCCCAACAGTGTAAGTACGACCCGTACCCTCACCAGCGGACGTATGGAGCGTACCCCCACCCCAACAGTGTAAGTACGACCCGTACCCTCACCCGCGGACGTATGGATCGTACCCCCACCCCAACAGTGTAAGTACGACCCGTACCCACACCCGCGGACGTATGGAGCGTACCCCCACCCCAACAGTGTATGTACGACCCGTACCCTCACCCGCGTACGTATGGAGCGTACCCCCCACCCCAACAGTGTAAGTACGACCCGTACCCTCACCCGCGTAAGTATGGAGCGTACCCCCACCGCAACAGTGTATGTACGACACGTACCCCCACCTCGTATGCATGGAGCTAACCCACACCCGTGTATGTTCTAAGCGTACATATCGTGAAATAGGAGGGGTGGGTGCAGAGTCCTCCCAGCAGTGCCCACACATAGGAGGGGTGGGTGCAGAGTCCTCCCAGCAGTGCCCAGACATAGGAGGGGTGGGTGCAGAGTCCTCCCAGCAGTGCCCAGACACAGGAGGGGTGGGTGCCTATCACTCCCAGCAGTGCCCAGACACAGGAGGGGTGGGTGCAGAGTCCTCCCAGCAGTGCCCAGACATAGGAGGGGTGGGTGCAGAGTCCTCCCAGCAGTGCCCAGACATAGGAGGGGTGGGTGCAGAGTCCTCCCAGCAGTGCCCAGACATAGGAGGGGTGGGTGCAGAGTCCTCCCAGCAGTGCCCAGACACAGGAGGGGTGGGTGCCTTTCACTCCCAGCAGTGCCCAGACACAGGAGGGGTGGGTGCCTATCACTCCCAGCAGTGCCCAGACACAGGAGGGGTGGGTGCAGAGTCCTCCCAGCAGTGCCCAGACATAGGAGGGGTGGGTGCAGAGTCCTCCCAGCAGTGCTCAGACATAGGAGGGGTGGGTGCAGAGTCCTCCCAGCAGTGCCCAGACATAGGAGGGGTGGGTGCAGAGTCCACCCAGCAGTGCCCAGACATAGGAGGGGTGGGTGCCCATCACTCCCAGCAGTGCCCAAACACAGGAGGGGTGGGTGCAGAGTCCTCCCAGCATTGCCCAGACACAGGAGGGGTGGGTGCCCATCACTCCCAGCAGTGCCCAGACACAGGTGGGGTGGGTGCAGAGTCCTCCCAGCAGTGCCCAGACATAGGAGGGGTTGGTGCAGAGTCCTCCCAGCAGTGCCCAGACACAGGAGGGGTGGGTGCCCATCACTCCCAGCAGTGCCCAGACACAGGAGGGGTGGGTGCAGAGTCCTCCCAGCAGTGCCCAGGCATAGGAGGGGTGGGTGCAGAGTCCTCCCAGCAGTGCCCAGACATAGGAGGGGTGGGTGCAGAGTCCTCCCAGCAGTGCCCAGACATAGGAGGGATGGGTGCAGAGTCCTCCCAGCAGTGCCCAGACACAGGAGGGGTGGGTGCAGAGTCCTCCCAGCAGTGCCCAGACACAGGAGGGGTGGGTGCCCATCACTCCCAGCAGTGCCCAGACACAGGAGGGGTGGGTGCAGAGTCCTCCCAGCAGTGCCCAGACATAGGAGGGGTGGGTGCAGAGTCCTCCCAGCAGTGCCCAGACACAGGAGGGGTGGGTGCCTATCACTTCCAGCAGTGCCCCTGCAAAGAAAAGGGTGGAGTACCCACAGATCCTATGCCCACAAATGTCAGTCAGGTGCACAAAGATCCTGCAGTACATGTACCACATGTGTGCGAGGCTGGGAGTATACACATGCATACAGCCTAAAAGGGAACATGTCCACATGAAGTCATGTCAACAGACTATATACACAAGTACAGTGATCACCAAGGATGCCACGAATGATGCAGGTGGAGACATCGCTCTGCATGCCTGTGCAAAGTTGAAGGAGTCCGTCACACCCCCAGCTGATGTAGACACAGCCCAGCACCACATAGTGGAAACACCCTGCAGGGAAGATGTCAGGGTACACAGAGGAAGGAACACACCTTGGGACAATTTCACCATGCAGTAACTGCATACATGAACAAAGACACTTAGCTAACACCTTGTGATGGCACACAGATACCAGGGTCCCCACTATGACCAGCACACTACTAAATTTCCCACACACCCAACACATGTTCACCACCCAAAATCATGTAGCAGCCCCACCAACAGCAATACCACAAAAGCTGTAGTGATCTAAGGAAAAAAAAATTGCCTTTATTCAGCATTACGAAAACATTTGTGAGTGGATAAAGTTCAATATTTACAAAGCCCATAGGGCAGTCCATGAGTCACAGCTGGATGGGGGACACAGTGGGACGCGTGTCCCCTAGCTTGCCTGCACAGTCAGACTCCTTCGTCTTCCACAGCGGGGAGGGCATCATGTGGGGGGGAAGGACCAGGCAACGCAGGGACAGGAGGGCGAAGGGTAGGCGTCGTGGGTGCAGGGATGGAGGACTCCACCACAGGGGGTGGGGCAGGGCCAAAGGCGGAGGCCAGGATCTCGCTGCACACCTTAGCAAGGTCCTCCAGCGTCTCCCCTGCACCCGAAGGAACCACAGGCCCCAAGGAGGGGGGGGGGCGGAGGGATGGGTCGCAGCGCCACTGGGGGAGGGTGTGGACAGGGGGGGACTCAACCACCCTGACCGGGGACTCCCTTGACCGCTTGCGGGGTGGTGTCACAGTGGGGCTCAGGGACAGAGCGGCCATGAAGGAGTCCTTGCCGGATATGTGGCCAGGAGAGCTGAGGGGAGGGGATTTGGAGGGAGTGGATTGGGTGGAATGCGGACTCCCACTCTCTGCGTGTCTTACGTTTGCCCCCCGACCCAGTGAGTGTGCCTACTTCACCCTGTGTGTGCGTGCCAGGAGGTGTGCGTATGACCTTCCCTGCTGGTGTGGTGCCTGTGTCTGTTGTGGTGGGTGCATGCTGACGTCTGGGTGTACGTGGGACAGGCATGGGAGTGGGAAGTGTGGATGGGGCAGGGGTAGGGGGTGGGACGTAGCGCTGCAGGAGACCCACTGCTGCAGTCAGTGTCGAGTCTATGGACCTCAGCAACTGGCGTTGGTCAGCCTGCGACGAAAAAATGCCCTCCAAGTATGCCTCCATGTTGTGCAGCACTTGGCTGTGGCCATGGAGGACATTAAGGATCACAACCTGACCAACCTGCAACTGCCGCTGGATGTCCACAGACTCGGCATTGGCGGCAGCAGTGGAGACAGGGGCAGGGGGTGCGGTGCCTGGCAGGAAGGAGACATGTGGTGACCGTGGACGTTGAGAAGGGACACGAGCAAGTGGGAGGCGGCTGATGGCAATGGAGGGGGCGGGGTGCGATGTTGTTCCGCTGTCAGCTGGTGGTGCAGCCTCCGCCCACTCGGAGAGATCATCCTCGGACCCGTCCGCTTCATATTCGGTGGTGCCAGTGGACAGGTCCTCGGCCTCACTCTCCTCCGCCTCTGTACCACTCAATGTGCCAGCCACGATGTCAACGCTGGCACTGGTGCTCGGTCCCTCCGCTCCGTCTGTGCTCATGTCTCCCTCCGTGTCCCCCGACGATGCTGTGGGCAAGGTGAAGAGACAGCAATTAATCACACACCTGTATACATATGTCACATGAGTCCAATCTACATAGGTTACAGTGCATAGCCTGCAAAGAAAGATCAGTAACATCTACAAAACAAGGTACAGATGTAGGGCATGCAACACACAGTTGGTTGACCCACCATGCCAATGAAAATCCATGGAGAGCATGACACAATAGCAAATGACATGAAATGGAGTTTGACATAGGAGCCAGGCCCTGGGGACAATCCAGCACTGCATCTGCACCACACAGCGTTGCCGAAAATAGGGATGAGGAGGGACCAAATCCATGAACTTGAGGCACATGCTGCATAGGTAATACTGAAAACATGCCCACCATGACTGGCTCACTGCACCTTGATTGTATGTCCAGACAAACATCACACACTGGCCAGACCTAGCAAGGAGAATTATGGTTTTGACATGTAGGCTTGGCCCGCACCAACCACCCCCTACATGAGACAATTTGTTGAGACACAGGTGGCACTTACATCTCTTAGTCTGGGTGAAATACACAGGGGATGCATAAATGCAAGATTGGACGCCAAATACCCAAGGTGCGCCTGTCCAAATAATCATGTACAAATGGCCATCATCAGATGATTGTAACAAGACACACAGGCACTGGCCACTGTGACTATGAACAAGGAAAATAAGGTCAGGCTGTACAGTGGACACTTGTACTACATTTCACGTCAATATACATGGTGCCAGGGGACAATGGCACAGAGCACAACCTATGCTGTAGACACTGAGAGTGTCCACGTTTTGTGATGACACACATGACACCTAGGAAAATATGCCCCAGGGGACAGTAGTGGCAACACAACTCCATGGTCCTGAATGAGAATGACTGCAACACACGCCACCATCCCTGCACTATGCGTATCGCACAATCATGCACATCATGTCACAGGCCACAACATAGGACATGCACGCTGTAAGGCATGACACTTGTGAGACTAACTCCCATGTCTGGACTCAGCATCAGTGCCAACTGACATGGAACCCACATGTACTGAACTGGACAGGGCACAGGCAAGGTCCCCAAACCTGTTACACACCACCCCCACACATGATGCTGCAGGCATAGTTCACGTGGAGAAAGCGCCAGCCTACATTACCTTGTGAAGGAGTGACTACACACAGACCAGGGAACACATTGCAAGGAGGGGAAGGGAGGCAGGAGAGCACAGCTATACTGTGGGTAACTGGATCTGCACAGCACCTTTAAACCCTGGCAGTGTATCCATGCAACTGTGCACTTACAAATGCTGGTGAAACACAACAAGCACACATGTACCTACCCCCTTCCTGCTGCTGCTTCTCCTGTAAGCGTCTCTCCAAGTCTGGAAATACCACCGGCAGCACACGCTTGTGGATGTGGGTCAGTCGGCGGCGCCCGCGGTTCTTATGGCTCTCAGGTGAGTCCCCCAGCAGGACCCGTGCGATCCTCCGCGTCCAGCACCGGATATCCTGCCAGCGTTTCCTCACCTGGGACAGGCGCCGCTTCCGACCATCCGCACTCCTCACGGCGCTGACGGCGGTCAGCCATATCTGCTCCTTGGCAGAGGCGCCTACCTGTGAGGATGAACAAGTGACACTACATCAATACACCTGGCACATGTCACAGGGACACATATTAGAACACATTTGCTGTTTACAACAAGGCATAGTATGCATCCAACGCATTGCACCTTTGTCATAGGGACATGATCCTCTGGGGAAGGACAAAAGCAGTACGTGCCATTGAAAGGACACAGGTGGAATGAGGGCAACTACACAATCAATGATCCAGGCTCACACTGTGCATCACAAGCTACACCAGGATAATGTGCAGCACCTCTAAGCAGTCACATGCAACAGGCCACTGACGCTACCGCAGCAGAGTACACAGACACACACAGGCACAGGACATTCACCTGCCATTGCCAAATGCAGCGACATACCTCACTCTGCACATGTGCCACTAGACTGGGGGGGGCTCACAGGTGTGGGGCTGGCTCTGCACGTCAGACACACAGCACTGCTCCCTGCTCACATCACATGGCCAGGGTATATCCATCCCTCATGCAGCTGGGGTGCTACACTCCACATATGCACCCACCCACATGAAAGGGGACTTACACACACACCGATGTCCAGGGTACGAACACATCCTGTGGACACTCTCAGCACAGGTACACAGAACTAACACACATCTGTGGGTACAGTCACCTGTCACACTGGGCTGACCACAGAATCACATGAGGACTGTAGAGGCTACATTTCCAGGAGGACAAGACAGGCAGAATGTGGCATGCACCATGCAGTGATTGTCACAGTAAACACCATGCAAGTGAGGACGGCAGACATGCACCACAGCATGCTCTGGCTGGAAGACATCAGGCATTCCCCCCCCTGGGACCCCCCCTACAGTACATAGCATGTGTGTCACACCTGGACACAATGCCAGAAGTCACAGTCACAAAAAAGGGACACAGTCTGTGCCAGTGGACTCTGCACTCACCTGATACCCTGGTCGCCCATACAGCATGGGGTACTGTGGGAGGATCACATCCAGCAAAGCCAGGTTCTCCTCCAGGGTGAAAGGCTGTGACCTCTCCACAGACCTTGACATGGTTCCAGGGAATCAGTAGCAGCAGCTGGGTTGTGGAATACAAAGATGTGCAGGCAAGTGCTCCCTCATGGGACCTGGCTGCCTTATATCTGCCTTGCTGGCCTGTTTCATGCACAGGAGTACAGAGTGATTGGTCACTCACATTTGCATCCTATGTTTCCTCCAATCCCTTCAAACCTAGCACAGTCAGTGGGTTCTTATTGTGTTTTTTTCTTCAGCATGATGTCAACTCCACAAACACATTGCAACAAAGTAGATTCATTCCAACTGACTTCTGCTGTGCACCTTCCGGAACAAATTCAAACTTTAAACTTGGTCTCCATGACAACCAGCATGCATGTAGGCCTTTATACTTGTCCCTCATGTGTCCCCTATGTAATTTGGAGCTTCACACACAGGTACGGTGCGTTCCGGGGCCCTAGGACACCCCAAATGCATATCAACGGCCCGTACAGGCGTGTGTACGCTCCGTACCACTATGGGTGTTCTCGCGTATGCGTACTCATGGTGGTACGGAGCGTACACACGCCTGTACGCTCACTATCACTATGAGTACGCATACGCGAGAACACCCATAGTGATAGTGAACGTACGCACGCGTGTACGGTCCGTACCACTATGGGTGTGCTCGCGTATGCGTACCCATAGTGATAGTGAGTGTACAGGCGTGTGTACGCTCCGTACCACTATGGGTGTTCTCACGTATGCGTACTCATGGTGGTACGGAGCGTACACACGCCTGTACGCTCACTATCACTATGAGTACGCATACGCGAGAACACCCATAGTGATAGTGAACGTACGCACGCGTGTACGGTCCGTACCACTATGGGTGTGCTCGCGTATGCGTACCCATAGTGATAGTGAGCGTACAGGCGTGTGTACGCTCCGTACCGCTATGGGTGTTCTCGCGTATGTGTACTCATGGTGGTACGGAGCGTACACACGCCTGTACGCTCACTATCACTATGAGTACGCATACGCGAGAACACCCATAGTGATAGTGAACGTACGCACGCGTGTACGGTCCGTACCACTATGGGTGTTCTTGCGTATGCGTACTCATGGTGGTACGGACCGTACACACGTGCGTACGCTCACCATCACTATGGGTACACATACGGCAGCACTCCCATAGTGATATGGGAACGTACACAGGCCCTCTTAGCGAAAGTACGGTGGTTTTCACACATCACAGTGGTGACAGGCAGCACACAGGAAGGAATAGGGCTGACATACTTGTCCATGGATGGACATCAAGGCATTATCTGGGCAGTACTACATGTGTGGGGCACAGGTGTGAAAGGCTGTGATCCTGCACATTACTCCTGAGTCGAGAAGGCACCAGATGTATGATGAGATGTGTACACATGTAATGTGTGACGGTGCAATGTGTTCCAGGCATGCCCTTGACTCCTTTGACATGTGTGCATGTCGTACTGCACACTTGGGATGAGCGTCACTGGCATGGCACGGACAACAACACACGGAAGTGTCCCCTGAGGCCCGGTACAGGGGTTACCACACCTGACATGTCACTACCCACGGTGCACGATGTGACTATGTCATGTATGTGTGGGGGATTCCCATTAGCTTGATGTTGGAGCTCCCTCAAAAGCAGCAGCTGTTGCAGCAACCAACATGTGTTTGTGTGTAGATTGACATGGCACACTGTTCCGCACATCATGCCACATGTGGTATCGGATGTGAGGTGCGTATGTATGCATGGGACACGGAGTAGCGTAACAAGGACATGTCTGCATCCTCTCTATGAATGTGTAGTGAGTCATCACATGTACACCTTCATGGCAAGGTGTGTGGGCTGTCCTAGTGTAATGTCATGTGACCTGTGGCTCTAGTGTTCCGCTACCAGTCTCTGCAATCGACATCCTACTTCTGCTGATGTGTGGATGTATGTCACTCCTGTGTTGCGTCTGGCTGTTCACTTACACTGGGACACAGCTAATCCCATGCCATGGCATGTGGAGGTTCACAATCTCCGTGTGTAGCTGGGTCTTGGTAGGAGTGTCACCTGGCAGCCATACGTATCCAGGGCATGTGGCACATACCTGACTCCGTATGTAGCATATGTGTATTGACAGATTAACATGTGCTCAGTACAAATAAATTGTTGTTGTGGTGCACTCACTCTTCCTTGTCACTTCCAAATTACTGCAGAGCGCCGCCTCTTCCCCGACCAATTCCGGACTTGGCTGCCATGCGGGAGAATGACTGTATCCGGTGCTACCGCTTCCCCCAACCGTTGATTCTGGAGTTGACGGCGAGACTGGCACCACACCTGCAACCGCTGCACAGGTATCCTACGGCACTGACACCCAAGCTGAAGGTAATGGCAGCCCTACATTTTCTTGCCACGGGTACCTTTCAAAATACCATAGCTCATGTTGGTGGCATGTCCCAGAGCATGTTCTGCTGTGTGCTGCATGATTTCTTAGAGGCCATGTTGCTTCACCTGAATGAGTTCATCCATTTCCCAACCCCTGAAATGTTGACTGGGGTCAAGCGTGGATTCTATGCCCTGGGAGGGATGCCCCACGTCATTGGGTCCATAGATGGGACACATGTGGCTTTGGTACCACCACAGGCACAGGAGGTAGCGTACAGGAATCGCAAGCACTACCACTCCATCAATGCCCTTGTGGTGTGTCTGTCCAACATGGTGATTTCACATGTCTGTGCTCGTTTTCCAGGATCAGCACACAATGCCTACATCATGAGGCGTAGCAGGATGCCTGAAATGATGACGCAGCTGCGCAACGAACGAGCATGTGTTGTTGGTGGGTACAGTCTGTCTGTCCTGTATTTTGCGTAGACTTCCAGCACGACCGCTTCTCCTGTCCTACTTATGTCCATGTGCTTTCCATGTAGGGGACGCTGGCTATCCCAACATGCCATGGCTGATCACACCTCTCCGCAACCCCATCACGCCGGCCCAGCTCCGCTACAACACCGCCCATGGCCGGACAAGGCGAGTGATAGAAAGGACGTTTGGCCTCCTGAAGAGCCGATTCCGATGCCTCCACAAGACCGGCGGCGCCCTCCCATATGCCCCAGCGAAGGTCTGCAAAATCTTCATGGTCTGCTGCATGCTGCACAACATGGCAGTTGAGAAAGCTGTGCCACTCATCCTGGATCAAGATGATCAGGACCATCCACCCGTGGAGGACGAAGGGCTTGGCAATGGGGCTAGTGATGTGGAGGATGTGGAGCCGCAGGAGGACATCCGGACTCGGCTCATACGCGACTTCTTTGCTTAGTGGTGAGTACCAGTGTCTGAGTGTGCACGCATTGGTCCCCGTGTGGCATGTGTTGCGATGTGTGTGTCCATCTGCATGTATGCCATGTGAGTCAGAGGTGTGTGTGGATGTGTCACTGGAGTGATGGTGCCAGTGATGAGTGTATTTCCCCAGTCATAATTGTGACCTAGCATGTTGTCATCCATACATGTGTCGAGTACATGCACATGCAAGTGGCTGTGCTTTTTGTGGCTGACTTCTTGTGTGTCTCTCTTCCCCAGGTACTTGCGCATGCCGTCTGCTGCTTGCATTGTTGTGGCACTGCTATTCCTCATGGACACGTCATCGTGTGCTGACTCAGCGTTACACGCACGGACAAGTTTGGAAGTCTCCTTAGGGTAAGGGATGCATCAGGGGTGTATTGGGTGTGGCAGTTGTTCACGATGTATGCACACTGCCCCTGTCGATGTTTGGTTCCTCTGCAGACATGTCGCATCACCATGGTACACATGACATGCAGATGGGTACACCTGAATAGATGGTCAGACTTGTTGACAGTCATCAGTGATGGGATTGTGGAATGAGATGATGGCATCAATGTGTGTTACACTGCCCTCGGACACATACGGTTGGCATTGGCTTGACATGGTGTGGGACTTCCACATCAGCGGTTCAATGGTGTATGGCAGGCTCTCCGTGAGCAGCAGGGGGTGTTTAGCTGTTAGCCGACACTTGTGTGCCAGTTCCATGGATATCATGCATTTGTGGTGCAGAAGGGGGGTGCCAGTGTTGGACCCACATGTTACTCCACATGACCTGTTCATGTGTACTCCGAGTTGCCTCTGCAATCCCGAATACATGACTAATAAAGGTGTCCCTATGCCTCCAAGGTGCCTCTTCTCAGTCAATGCTGGTGTGTTGCCATGGGGCATACGGCATGTCTGGCATGGTTTACCGTGATAGTGGCTATGTGTCTATGTGTAGAGTAGCAAGATGCAAGCTGTTTGTGTGGGATTAGACTGTGTATTGTGCATGATGTCCATGACTGTGTGGGTATTGTGACATGTGCCATCCCCATGCATCCAACGTTGGCCAGGCCACCATTCTCTGCATCCACCTGACTCAAGCTTGCAGGACATGGTTCTGCCACCTGTCCACACATACCTGAGTGCCCCCCAGGACACTCCACATGATCCCTGACCTCTGCGCATGGCTGTCGCTGTACTCAATATGTCTGTCGGCACGGTTGTGCGCCCCCCTCAGCTGGTTGGGCCCATCACGGGTGTGTATGGTGCTCCATGTCTGTCTTGCCTAATACACTGTGACCCGTGTGTCCTGTGCCAGACTCAGGCCCCAGGGTGTGGATGGTTGAAGTCAAATGAGAACTCAGGAATGGTTAGACTTTACAAGACACATGTAAGGTAATAATGCAACCAGTAGGCATCTTCTCTTCATGGTGTGACTTTTTATTTTAGTGGGGGGGGGGGGTTTGACATGAGGGGCTTTCCGGGTGTGTGGAATCCAAAGTTCACTAGGGGAGTTGGTGTCCTTGCCATTTGAAATCCTCAGAGTCCATGCCACAGTCTTTGTCAACATTGGTCAGACAGTGACCAGCAAGGCCATGTGGCAGAGAATGTCTTTTGATGCTGTGCTGCTGTTGCTCCAGTGGGCCAGGTGCCAGGCCAGGTGTCCTGGGAGATGGTGCTGTAGCGCCGACCCTCACGGTCTTTTACGTGGACGACCTGCCCTCCTGCGGGGACCCTCAGAAGCAGGCCGTGACGATGTTTGGGATGCTCCATTGGATGTTTCCTCCTCCTCCTCCTGATCCCTCCCTGTGGGTGGTGATGTTCTACGCCTGCTGGCACAGGGAGGGTTGCCCATGTTGTCGGCCATCCGACGGAGTGTACTGTGAATTCCCGGGAACACCGTCACGAGCTCAGCCTGTCTGTCCTCCATCCGCCATTGGTGTTTCTGTAGACAGGCATGTTGCTCCGCATGTTGCTGGGCCTGCTGGGTCTTGATCTCCTCGAGGATGGACACAACCTGGGCCATGCCCGTGGTGTCCTGCCGGTATGTGTCCAGGATGTTTCGGACATGGGAATATACCGGTTCCCCAGCCAACTGGTCAGGCTGGTGCCTCCGCCGTCCTCCACTCCCACCACCCCTGCCCACTTGCACCTGGCATGCCCTTGTGGGCACATCGGGTCTCCGGGACCCCTGAGGGGTGGCATTGGCGTTGTCGCCTGCCTCCTCCTGGGTGCCCGGGACACCGTGTCCCTCCTGGCCAGCCTGGCTGCTTTGTGGTGGTGGGGCAGGGATCCTGGGTGTCTCCTGGGATGTGGCAGGAGTGGGGGTGGTGGTTGGCCTGGTTGTACCTGACGCAGGTGCTGCAGGTCGTTGGACACCAGAGGGGCCAGGTTGGTCGGGGTCAGGTTCATCCACAGAGTGGTGAGAGTCGTCGCTGCCAGTGGCTCCTTCATCCTGCCGAGCCGGGTCCTGTGAGTCTTCCCCCCCAGTGTTGGGGGGTGATCCACGATGTTGACCTGTGTGTGAGAGAGACAATGTTAATTTTGTTCCATGCAACATCCATGTTTCATTCGTTTCAAAGTTGGAACATTTCCTCTGGGAATTTTGTTATGTCTTGCATTCCACTCACAGTGCACTTGTGCATGGGTATGTCCCTTGGGCACAGCTTTGGCGACTTTACCTATGTGTGGCACAGTCTTACTTGCTGCGTCAAGTGTGACTGCAGTCAGCAGTGGAGTGGGCAGGTGTGGCGAGCCATGCATTGGCCCCTTCCGTGTAGCACTGTACGTGGGCACATGGAGTTGTTCCACACACTTATATGATGCAGGTAGCTGTCGTTGTGCTCGTGCACAGGTTGTGACATGGTCCTGTGTTTTGCCATGGAGAAGAGGGGGTGTGCTGGCACTGGCCACCCTTGTCTACATGCACGCAGTCCACCTGCTGACGAGCAGACATTCCCACACACCACAAGGCTGATTTGCTCAACCTGTGTCTCCCTCCCTCTCTGTCCCCCTCTCCCTCCCTCTGTGTGTCAGCCTCCTCCCTCTGTCCGTGTCCCTGTGTCTCCCTCCCTCTCTGTACCCCTCTCCCTCCCTCTGTGTGTCAGCCTCCTCCCTCTGTCCGTCTCCCTGTGTCTCCCTCCCTCTCTGTCCGCCTCTCCCTCCCTCTGTGTGTCAGCCTCCTCCCTCTGTCCGTGTCCCTGTGTCTCCCTCCCTCTCTGTCCCCCTCTCCCTCCCTCTGTGTGTCAGCCTCCTCCCTCTATCCGTGTCCCTGTGTCTCCCTCCCTCTCTGTCCCCCTCTCCCTCCCTCTGTGTGTCAGCCTCCTCCCTCTGTCCGTCTCCCTGTGTCTCCCTCCCTCTCTGTCACCCTCTCCCTCCCTCTGTGTGTGAGCCTCCTCCCTCTGTCCGTCTCCCTGTGTCTCCCTCCCTCTCTGTCCCCCTCTCCCTCCCTCTGTGTGTCACCCTCTGTCACCTCAGCCCAGCTTACTGTGCACACACTGTTAGCAGATCTTTGAATGGCCCTTTGATTGTTGATGTGAGTTTGTTTCTGATCTCCAGGCACCCATTGGGCGTGGTGTCTGTGTCTGCACTGCTGCTGTGGTGGTGTGTGCTGCCACTCTTTCACAGTGTTGGCTGTTCATTAGCTGCTGTCATGTGCAAGAACGTGCTGTCACCCCCATGTGTTGATGCAAGGCGTCCGCCATTTGCTGGCAAGTCATTCCTGTGTTGGGACACACTGTTTGTCTGGCTGTGACTTAGGCCTTATGGGCAGGAGGCATTGCTGTCTGCTCCTGAGTTGCACTATGTGATTTTTGGGGCCCACCCTCCCGCCATCCGGCTTACCGTGTCATGTGTTGGTGTCTTCTGTGGCCTGTGACTTGACATTGTCCAGCTGGGTGCATGGGGCATGGTGGCGCCAGTGGCATGTGCGTGTTCATGGAGTGTGGTTGAGTCATGCGATAGCTTGGGGTGGTTGCGTGCCTGTTTGTGAGTTTGGTTGTGGATGACGTTCCCCCCATGTGAGGTGAGTTGTTTGTGTACTCACCCGGTTCTCGGAGTCCATCTACTCTGTCCACTGCCACCACCGGCAGTATGGCCATCACCCTCTCCTCCCAGGGATGGTAGTGTACGGGTCTGCGGGCCGGCCCTCCTCCAGTGACGTTGGCCTGGTTGTGTTCATCGGTCATCTTGGCTCGGACTCTCCTCCGCAGATCGTACCACCTGGCTTGGCATTCCTGCTTGTTCCTTCTGGTGTCCGCAACAGCATTCACAGCATCGACGATCGTCTGCCACATGGTTGTTTTTGCTGAAGTGCTGGTCTGTCTGACCAATGTTCCAAAGAGGTGTGGCTCGGCTCTGAGGATTTCATCGACAAGGACCTCCAACTCTCGGCTAGTGAACTTTGGATTCTTGTTAGTGGGCATGGTGAGGTGTGTGGGTGTGGATGGTTGGGGGGGTGGATGGTTGTGGGTGTGTGGGTGTGGTTGTGCAGGTGTGTGTGTGAATGTGATGAGGGGGTGTTTGTGAAGGTGTGTGTGTGAAGGTGTGCAAGTGTAAGGTGTGGTAAAGCTTCTAGTATGGTGCTGTAGGTTGTCTGTGGGGTCTGGCAGCAGTGAGTCTGTTGCAAAGGCTCATGGTTTGTGTGTGTGGGCCCTTTTTATTGGTCCATTGGTGAGTGTGGCTGTGTTTGAACTTTGGGTGGGTGTGTTATAAGGAGTGGTTGTGTTTTGGGCCTCTGTTTTTGTTTTTGGCAGTTGCAGGTCAGTGAATGTGTTGTTTTAGTCGTTGTTGGACATGTTTTGTGGCTTTGTGCCATTCGAATGGTGTATTCTTGTGTCGTTTTGGTTTGTCCTGATTGTGTATGTGCGTTTTTAGCGTTTGTACGGTGTGTACATGGGCCATTTTGTTGTACAGTGCTGTCCTTGTGTGTGGCTTGGTACGACTCGTACATGCGCAATGTTGTGTGAAGGTGGTGATGTTGGGGCCTGGGGTGCGCTCCGTACTTAGAATGTTGGGGTGGGGGTACGCTTCATGCATACGCGGGTGGGGGTACGACTCTAACGTACACGGGTGTACATGCACGGGGGTACGACACGTACACGGGTGTACATACACGGGGGTACGACACGTACACGGGTGTACATACCTGGGGGGTACGACTCTAACGTTCACAGGTGTAAATACCGGGGGGTACGACACGAACGTACACGGGGGGTACGACACGTACACGGGTGTACATACACGGGGGGGGTACGACACGTACACGGGTGTACATACCCGGGGGTACGTCTCTAACGTACACGGGTGTACATGCACGGGGGGTATGACACGTACACGGGTGTACATACATGGGGGTACGACACGTAAACGGGTGTACATGCACGGGGGTACGACACGTACACGGGTGTACATACACGGGGGTACGACACGAACGTACACGGGGGGTACGCCACGTACACGGGTGTACATACATGGGGGGGTACGACACAAACGTACACGGGTGTAAATACCGGGGGTATGACACGAACGTACACGGGGGGTATGACACGTACACGGGTGTACATACACGGGGGGTACAACACGAACGTACACGGGTGTAAATACGGGGGGGTACGACACGAACGTACACGGGGGGTACGACACGTACACGGGTGTATATACACGGGTGGGGGTGTACATACACGGGGGGTACGACTCGAACGTACGGGGGCTGGGGGGAGTGTTGGGCGCGTATGCGGGCACATGTCTCCATGGTTGCTATGGGAGTTCGGTGCGGACGGTGTTTTTTCCATACGGTTGTAACATCGGACGCACGGGATGGATCGTGATTCCGCGGTCAGACTTCACTTTTCACATTTGTACAGTAAATCGTCCGAGGACGTGTCGGACACAGTTTCCGACCCAAGGATGTGTGGGGAATAATTCCCAATGCGATTCGTATGGTCTTTTTCCCATGCGAATCGTAATTGGCAGTTTGTACGGCACTTGTACGATTCGTACGGTAAAAAGACCGGATACGAGTCGCACGGGGAATTTTTTTACCGGATCGTAATCATCACCAAAGTCTTTATGGCGACGTCGAGGAGTAGGCGAAGGAGACCTCGAAGCATTACCCTTTGTCAAATGGTGCAGAGATCCATGTCTTCTATTTTTTCTTATGTTTTCTCGACTTCGATGCATGCGAAGTCGACGACTTCGACTTATCTCTCTTACGCCTTCTTCCTTCTTTCTTTGCCTTAGCCAGAAACAACTTGGCTTCCTGTTCTTTAAGCGCCTTTGGATTCATTTTCCTGCAACAGGAACAGTCCTCCACGTCGTGATCTGACGACAAACACCATAAGCAATCTTTGTGGGGGTCAGTGATGGACATGTGACCCCCACATTCCCTACAGGGCTTAAACCCAGACTTCCTTGAAGACAACATCACAAAAGCAACAGTTGAAGTTGAAGGAACAACAAAGTAACTCTACAAGATAAGGAGACTGCTAGAAAACCGTTACGCGTTGACGGCATGGAAAAAAGGGAACTGACGTCATCACGCCGACAAGGCTCTCTTATTGCTCCGGTGACATCACGTGGAGTCGCGAGCGGAGCCTACGTCCTCGTCGGCGTGGAGAGCCTGGAAAAAATTCAGCAGAATGCTGGTGCAGGGTATATTCATAAGGTGAGGAATCCACAGGCAGATGTATCCATCAGAATGTTGTCTTCTTGCGTGGCTCTGATATAAATAATGCCTTAAAGTGCATTTTTCAGTATGTGACATACATTTGCTGATCGCAGATTCTCTACAGTAAATGCAACAATGTTGTGATAAAACCAGTTATTAATGTACTTTCTAATAAACACATACCAAATCTAAAAATGTGTGGTATATAATATAAATATAATATAGAATATACAATTATCGAAATCAAATATGAAAATCTAAAGGCTCACATACAAAAATGGGTGTTACAACTAAGAAATAGGATTTCAAAAAACCTTATAAATTCACTAAGAAAAATCAAATGTCACAGGGACCTTATAGTTAGGAATTAGCATTTAAAAACCTTAGAAATTCACTGAAAAACCAAAGTTTACAATGATGTTATAGTTAGGAAATAGAATTTTAAAGAACCTTAGAAATTCACGGAAAAACGCAAAGGTTACCGGGACGTTATAGTTGGTAAAACAGTAGGAAGAGTGTTGGATTGCAGAAAGGTAAAATTTACTATTCCCACTCCAGTCAGCGCAACAGTAGGGAAAGTGCTGGCTTGCAGAGGGGTTACATTTACTATTGCCACTCCGAGGAGTGGCACAGTAGGGAAAATGTTAAATTGCAGAGGGGTAAAATGTACTATTCCCACTGCAGTCAGTGCAAAAGTAGGGAATATTTTGGATTGTGGAGAGGTAAAATGTACTATTCCAACTCCAGTCACACTCTGCAACATTACATGCACAGTAGTTCACTATTCATTATTATTTAAATAGAAAAATTACATATATAATTTTATTAAAAAAATACAAATTACATATGTATTACAATATTTAATACATATTATAAATTCAAAATTAATATAAATATTATAATTAGAATTAGAATTACAAACTATATTCCCAAAATAAAAAGAAAAATAAATACAATATGTTTTGATTAAAAAAGCACAACACAATTAACACATAACATAATAAAAACACAATTTAAAAAACATATCTAAATATGTCTAAACATTTTATTTCCTAATTTACTTCCAACCCTATACCTATACTAACTACACAACACACACCTAAAATATATTTGTTAAATTATAATTCTTACATACATAATTATTTATCAATTAAAATATTTATGATGATTTCCTAATAGTAAATTGATTATATGTATTTCCCTTCCCACCCTTTATTCTTAGAAAACAAACAACATGCATCTAATATATATATATATATATATGCGCTGAGCAAGTACCCGTGGCGTTGAGGTGCACCAGCTGGTGGACCTGTGTTTGTTGATATATATATATATATATATATATATATTCACTGAAAAAACCATAGGTTTCACACATGTTATAGTTACGAATAAGCATTTAAAAAACCTTGCAAATTCACTTAAAAAACCATAGGTTTCACACATGTTATAGTTAGCTGGACATTTCACTAGTAAAAAACCAATGAAATTCCCCCGTTATAGTTAGTGCAGGCAACTATTACTCACGCGACCGCAATCCTCTGCTGATGACGTCAGATATTACATCACTGTATTTAGACACTTATTTACCCATGTCTTCTTCCATTAATCTTTAGCTATACATATATTACAAATATTTATTTTTCATAAAGACACATATGTCATCAGTGATGTAATATCTGACCCACACTGGATCTGGAGTCACATTCCCCCAGGCACCACATACATCCAGAGTGAGGGTCCGTGGCAGAAATATGTCATCTGCAGGACCCACAAGTCTTAAACCCTAAGAACATGAGAAGTTTGTTTAAAGGCACACTGTTCCATTCAAACAAACCAAGGAGATCGGTCTAAAAATGGTCTGTGGAACCGCTTTTTGGATTTGCATTGTAAGGGTGGAAAAGAAGAAACTGGCATCAGGGAGGGCTTATAGGGACTCTATCCAGAGGACGATGCCACTATGGAGTTGCTTGATACCCTTTACCAACTCGCAGAGATACTGCTGTAAAAAATGTATGGATTCAGTCTTCGGATGCAGTTTGGCTCCTGGGCAGAAGTCTAAGATAAAGAATCTGTGGCTTTATGTCTCTATCAGATGGAGGGTTTTCATATTGAGGCTAAATTGGGCTTGTGTTCATCCATCGCCTGACTTATTGCTTTGCCATTCTACTTGTCTTGACCCCTTCTCTCCTCAATATCCCCTTCTCAACAACCTCATTATCTCTCCACTGCCTCCTTCCTCATCTGACCCTATATAATTTCCACACTTCACCTTTGTTCCGCCAAGTCAGAATAATAGTGGGAGTAACACTTTTCACCTTTCTCCCCAGTCACAGAATGGGAACATCGCTGGACAAAAAGTTGAATGATACCTCTCTCAAACCCCTCCATCAAGCGGTTTCTCACTTGGCCAAACCTAATGACCTCTTCTGGAATTCATTCCATACACGGATATACCAATCCTACAAACCATACAAGTCAAACACAACCTACAGTCTTCTTTCTCAATGAAAGCGGCTTGTTAATACATCGCTAACATGGCAATAGTTTTCAGGGTTAGGCGGCGATAAAAAAAACTGCCGTTTGTGATAGGTATCGCCGTTCCTTGTGAATATACCCCTAACTATGTTAAGGATGCAAATGAAGAAAAAGATCTGGGAAAGGGCCTGCTCAAAGTATAGGGCAAAATGTCTGTCATGCTATCGAGAATAGTGAGGAGGTGTGTAAACTTTTGGCATTTCAGTTAAAGGACAAGAATAATAAAAATCTAGTAACATGCATAGGAGATGAGAGTGGTAATATAATTACTGGTTGTTTACCAGTACTTACAGTTTTCCATCAATTTTATTCCAATCTATAAGGGGACAATTGCCGGGCAATTCTGGGCTCAATGGATCAATACCTCCAGGCCATTGGGCTCAACTTACAAATGGGCAGAGGCCTAACTTGGACATTCCAATAACTAGTGAAGAGATCGTAACAGATATTTCCCAATTAGCAATAGTCAGAGCGGCTTGACAGGATGCTGTCCCAATAAAATTTTATAAACAGTTCAGAAATATTATCGGCTTACTATTTTTCAAATTGGTCAACTCTTCAGCATTTCTTGATTATGTACCACCCTAATGAGAGCGAGACATATATTGATATTTTAGCTAAAAATAACAAGGACCCTTTAAATTGTGGCTCGTATTGCCCTATATAATTGATCACCTGCGATTCTAAAACCTACATGCGTATATTGGCGAACCGCCTGGCCTCGACTATAGGATCACTAGCTAAACCCACGCAGCATGGATTTATACCTTTGGGAGCTACCGCTTATTATATTAATCATGCCATATCTGTGCTCAATATGGCATAAGAATTCTAAATACTTGCCGGGATGAATAGAGTCTCCTGGCAATATCTGGGGCAGATATGTCTGCAATGGGGGTTGAGCTCGTGATTTATTTTCCGGAGCTAGAGGTTATAATGTCACTAACGGCCTGGATCTCCTGTATGGAAACGCTATCCAATGTAGACTAAATTAGTTGTAGTAGGAGACAGGTATGTCCCCTATCCCTACTTCTATTCTCCCTGTACCTGCATTTATACATTTGGGAATTTAAAATTCCGCTTGTATTCTACTCCTGAGACTGATTAGTTGGGGAGGGTGACATCGTGATTTTAACTTCTTCTCCCCAGATAGATCTCCCTGCTATAGAGGAAGCAGCTGGTGCATTTGAGCGCATCTCAGGGTGTAGGTTAAATGTGGATAAGACTGAAAGATTTGCCAATAATATCCTAGTAGGGAACAACCCCAGATGGTAAACAGCCATTATAATGAACATTTTACAACGAATACCATTACCCCGCATTTCAACACAACACAACTACCATTACTCCACATTGCCATTACAGCGCATGGCGTTACAATGCATAAGCATTTACTACGCATGCTTTTACAACAAATTTTGTTGTAAAGGCATACATGGTAAAGGCATATGTATTTTACATGTAAGTATAAGATAAGTATGGAGTTTAGGGTGGGTTTGGGGTGTGTGGGGCATAGGTTTTGGGGTGCCAAGGTTAATTTTAGGGTTCAGGGTGGATTTTGGTTTTGGAGTGCTATGTGTAATTTTAGGGTTGATGGTGGGTTTGGGTTTTAGGGAGTCACGGGTAATTTTAGGGTTCGGAGTGGGTTTGGGTTTTGGGGTGCTAAGTGTAATTTTCAGGTTGAGGGTGGGTTTGGGTTTAGGGGTGCCAAGGGTAATTTTAGGGTTGAGGGTGGGTTTGGGATGTGGGGTGCCAAGGTTTTTTTTAGGGTTGAGGGTGGGTTTGGGTTTTGGAGTGCAGGGGTATTTTTAGGGTTGAGGGTGGGCTTGGGTCTGGGGTGCCCAGGGTAATTTTAGGGTTCAGGGTTTGTTTGTGTTTTGGGGTGCCCAGGGTAACTTTATTTTTCCAGGTGGGTTTGGGTTTTGAGATGCAGGGGTAGTTTTAGGGTTGAGGGTGGCTTTGGGTTGGGGGTGCAGGGGTATTTTTAGGGTTAAGGGTGAGTTTGGGTTTTGGGGTGCCTAGGGTAATTTTAGAGTTCAGCGTTTGTTTGGCTTTTGGGGTGCCCAGGGTAATTTTAGGGTTCACGTTTTTTGGGGGTTTTGGTGTGCCCGAGGTAATTTTAGGGTTCAGAGTGGGTTTTGGGGTGTAGGGGTATTTTTAGGGTTGAGATTGGGTTTGGGTTAGGAGTGCCCAGGGTAATTTTAAGGTTCAGGGTTTGTTTGGGATTTGGTGTGCCAAGGGTAATTTTAGGGTTCAGGATGGGTTTGGGTTTTGGGGTACACAGGGTATTTTTAGGGTTCAGGGTGTGTTTGGGTTTTGGGGTGCTAAGGGTAATTTTAGGGTTTAGAGGGTATTGGTAAGCCTGGGCAGTGCACTTCGCTCCGTTCGCGGAGCTTGTGTAGTTTTCCGCACTCCACGGAGCTCGCGGAATGCAGAAAACTCTGCTTCGTGATGTGCAGCAGAGTTTTTTCCCCGCTCACGATCGCGAATGGTAAGTTCTCGAGCGCAAGCTGCCCCTCGGGCAGAATTTCTACCCGAGCAGCAGGAATACCAGCACAAACTGCAGTTCGTACTGCACTCAGCCACTCGCGGAACTTCGTGGAGTTTTTGTGCAACTTCGCGGAGTTCCGCGTAGCAACACTCCGCGAACTACGCCCAGGCCTGGGTATTGGGGAGGTGAGGGTAATTTTTGAATTTTAGGGGTGTACAGTTATTGGGGTACAAAGGATCATTTTTGGTTTCAGGGGATATTTAAAATAGATAGATAGATAGATAGATAGATAGATAGATAGATAGATAGATAGATAGATAGATAGATAGATAGATAGATAGATAAGATAGATAGATAGATAGATAGATAGATAGATAGATAGATAGATAGATAGATAGATAGATAGATAGATAGATAGATAGATAGATAGATAGATAGATAGATAGATAGATAGATAGATAGATAGATAGATAGATAGATAGACTTACTGCAACCACTTTTACGAAGTATATGCCTTTACCACACATGCCTTTGCGTTGTAATGGTATGCGTGGTTATGGTAACGCTTTGTAACAGCACTTCTGTTGTTTGTGTTTTGGGGTGCCCAGGGTAACTTTATTTTTCCAGGTGGGTTTGGGTTTTGAGATGCAGGGGTAGTTTTAGGGTTGAGGGTTGATTTGGGTTGGGGGTGCAGGGGTATTTTTAGGGTTAAGGGTGAGTTTGGGTTTTGGGGTGCCTAGGGTAATTTTAGAGTTCAGCGTTTGTTTGGCTTTTGGGGTGCCCAGGGTAATTTTAGGGTTCACGTTTTTTGGGGGTTTTGGTGTGCCCGAGGTAATTTTAGGGTTCAGAGTGGGTTTTGGGGTGTAGGGGTATTTTTAGGGTTGAGATTGGGTTTGGGTTAGGAGTGCCCAGGGTAATTTTAAGGTTCAGGGTTTGTTTGGGATTTGGTGTGCCAAGGGTAATTTTAGGGTTCAGGATGGGTTTGGGTTTTGGGGTACACAGGGTATTTTTAGGGTTCAGGGTGTGTTTGGGTTTTGGGGTGCTAAGGGTAATTTTAGGGTTTAGAGGGTATTGGTAAGCCTGGGCAGTGCACTTCGCTCCGTTCGCGGAGCTTGTGTAGTTTTCCGCACTCCACGGAGCTCGCGGAATGCAGAAAACTCCGCTTCGTGATGTGCAGCAGAGTTTTTTCCCCGCTCACGATCGCGAATGGTAAGTTCTCGAGCGCAAGCTGCCCCTCGGGCAGAATTTCTACCCGAGCAGCAGGAATACCAGCACAAACTGCAGTTCGTACTGCACTCAGCCACTCGCGGAACTTCGTGGAGTTTTTGTGCAACTTCGCGGAGTTCCGCGTAGCAACACTCCGCGAACTACGCCCAGGCCTGGGTATTGGGGAGGTGAGGGTAATTTTTGAATTTTAGGGGTGTACAGTTATTGGGGTACAAAGGATCATTTTTGGTTTCAGGGGATATTTAAAATAGATAGATAGATAGATAGATAGATAGATAGATAGATAGATAGATAGATAGATAGATAGATAGATAGATAAGATAGATAGATAGATAGATAGATAGATAGATAGATAGATAGATAGATAGATAGATAGATAGATAGATAGATAGATAGATAGATAGATAGATAGACTTACTGTAACCACTTTTACGAAGTATATGCCTTTACCACACATGCCTTTGCGTTGTAATGGTATGCGTGGTTATGGTAACGCTTTGTAACAGCACTTCTGTTGTAATGGCACGCAATGTGTTGGCATGCGAGCTAACATCATATATTCACGCCTGATATGTCACATCAGCTAAATACTTGGGCGTTCACGTTTCTGTTAGTGTGGATGCTATCATCGCTCTTAATTACAAAGCTCTGTATCAGGATTTCCTATCTATATTTAGGAAGTGGGATACATTACACTTCAGGTTGATAGGTGCAATATGATCAAAATGGTCCTTCTTTCACACAATCTCCGCCGGTTCCTATGTATTGTCTTGTATCTGTATAAGACTTTCTTCAAAAAGATTGAAAGCAGCTAGCAACATTTTGTGTGGCAATATAAAAGCCTTGAGGTGCTATAGAATATCTTCAACTTCCTCACAGTGAGGGTCGTCTAGCATTAGTTTTTTTTACTTTATTTTTTATCTACATTCATCTCAAGACTCTCCATAGTAGTCAGGGCAGGTCTAAGGGATTTGGTGGGCTTATTTCCAGAAAACCAGATCTTTCCATAGATGGTCAGACCCAAAAAGGGCTTGATTGATACTGCCTATTTTGAACACACTAAGTTTAAGACTCTTTCAGTATATCATACGGTTTGCTAGAATATTCGATCCATCTGCCATATTACGGTGCTTCAGAAATGTACATCTCTCTGTAACAATCCCTACCTACCAAGGGCATATTTAAGGTGTTGATGTGACTCCCTAATCCCGGGTCAGTATGACAAAAAAAGAACTCCACTCGACATTTCAGGAAATAAGGGGCATATCAACAACGAGGCGATAGAAAATTATCGCTGCTTTTGCGACCGTTTTCGGCCGAAAAGCGGCGATAATTTTATCACCTAATTAGCAAGGTCACGCTAACGCGTGAAACCTTGCTTTAGCGTACGAAATCTTAACGCCCAGCTTTGCATCTCTAATGAGATGCAAAGTGGGCGTTCCTGACATGACATGACAGGAGAAATGTCGCTAAGCGACATTTCTCCTATCATCAAGCCCCACGCTATGAAGCATAGCGGCAGGAAAAGTAGCAATAACCCCTGTTATCGCTACTTTCCTTATGCCTGCTTCAGGACTGATTTAGCCATGATATCCTATGGAAGGAGGATATCATGGCTAAGTTTGTGAGTCCCTATCAACAAGCTAATGCCACATTTCGTGAGATTATCGCTGGGTTTCCAGCGATAATCTCACGTTAGACAGTTAGCGCTAGGATTTTTATCGCTTTTGAGATAAGCGTTGCTAATAGAATGCTATCTCAGCGATAAAAAACCACGCTAGCCGGCGATAATTATCCTAGCGCTAAGTGCGCTCAGCGATAATTATCGCCGGTTGTTGTTGATATGCCCCTAAGGGGCTTTAAAAGCCAAAGAAGCGGAGATAAAAATATCGCCCTATCAACAACAGGGTGCCAGCATGCAAAATCGCATGTTCGCACCCTTTTTCACTACGCTTCCCTTTGCATCTCTAACGAGATGCAAAGTGGGTGTGGGTGGGGAGCAAGGTCAAGACTTATTTGCATATCAATGGGTCCAAACTGAGGTGGGGGCGCTGGGCATAAGAACGATGGGTTGGGACACCACCCCAAGCAGTGGCCAGTGGTTCTACTTATTGCAAGCATTTCTCCCATCATCACTTGTGTGTTTGACACTTGTTTAAGAAACAGAAAATTGACCATCAGTTCCCGGGTGGAAAAGCCCCAGGACCAGACGGCATTCATGTAGTTTTTTTGAAAGAAAATATGCTTTTTTGTGCCCCTATTTTGACCAATGAACTCAAGGCCACTGTAAGTACTGGCCCTCCGAAAGCATCGTATTCAACTTGAATAACGGATGTAAAGTAGACCCTCAATTTTATCGTCCGATATCATTAACTAATTCTACAGCAAAAATAGTGGGCTGGATCTTATTAGAGCACCTGGGACACTTGAGCAGGGCCTCAATCTCTATCTCTTGATAAATAAATATACATCAGCTAAAAAAGGGACTTTGTACTTAGCGTTTGATTCTGTACATTGAGCTTAACTATGGATCATCATGACTGAGCTTTTTGTGGGAACTTAGTTCTGAGGTAACTGCCAGTGTTAGATATGAGCCAGGTGCGAAGACCACACAAGCATTTAAATTAGTAAGAGATGTGCACCAGGGCTGTGTATCTGCCTCTTTTCTTTTTACTCTATACATCAACAGCTTGAATAAATATTTGCTTAGTTACCTTATTGATTTCCCACGGGAGGAAGACCAACTGGTCCCAGTGTTGATCTACTGCGATGGCACAGTCCTTCTTGCCAGAACCTCCTGCATTTGTTAGACCAGCGTTGTGTATTTTGTGGCCAACTTAGACCTGATGATTAACCAGGGCAAGACACATATTATGATCTATGGCTCTCAAAAAAAGAAAATTACTTCCTTCACTGTTAACAACAAGAAAATTAGTGTGGTTCCTTCGTTTCCATTACTTGGAGTTTAATTTGATGATAAGCTTAGTTGGCGCCCACTGTGTATGGCTAAAGCAGTAGCCTTAGCCAGAAGGACAAGCTTTTAAATTTCCCAAGGTTGTCGTACATTAATAAAACTCTATGGAGTGAGCAGACATCTTGATTCTGCTTGACCTCTCACACGCATCTGAAAGCAAGGACCAATAAAATCTTTAGAATTCAGGATAACAAAAGCAAAAGCTTTCGACAAATTCTGGAAAACAGGATCAACAATGTCGTCTTACTGACACAGATTAGGAAGAAATCATATGAGGTAGGAAGGAACCTATGGAGCCCTGAGAGTAACTATCAACCTGTTGGAAGAATTATCCTGTCCATTACTAGGATACATACTGAAAATACATTTAATCATATTAGACAGTTTCCTGTGAGCAGTACATAAGGACAGAGATAGGCAATAACTAAATTAAAGTAGTAAAACCCTACTGTAGCCTGGCAAAAACATCAATACTGATAAATGATATGGTTTAAAAAACGGTTATCACTATAAAGCAAACCAGGTACTCACTGGCCCCCGCTTTGTTCATTACATGAGCAGAACCACTTGCACCAAGAAGCATGAGGGGAGCAGAGGAGCTTGAAGGGGACACAGGAACATGAGTGAGGCACAGAGGGTGGAGGGAAGTGAAGGAAGGAGTGAAAAACAAGAGGGGTTGAGGTGGCTGAAGAGAGCAATAGAAAAGAGATGGTTATTAGGTTTGCACTTCAAAGAACAACTTAAGAACACCAGTCAGACACTCAATTGGCACCTCTTTGTGTGTGTGCTTATACAAATGTCAAGATAATTCTATCTGTGAGAACCATAGTTCAAAAGTAATGTCCAAAAATAACATTTCCCATTTACCTGACTCAGCAGACATCCATGAAAAAACGTTGCTCATATTTTTAGCAAGTAGCTGCAAAAGCTGTGAGTTTGCAAACATTTTCAATGTGTTGCTGGTCATTCTAAAACTACATCCCAAACTGGGGCCGTATTACTGGAGTGCCCGGGGGTGCAGGGGCATTTGCATTCGCTTTGCGGGCCTCTGAGGTACTTTGGTATTACAGAAGGTGTGGCAAATGCTTGTGCGTCCCCTTCTATAATACCAGTGGTGGCCGGCGCTGATCAGAGGAAGGGGAATGGGAGCGGGAGACATTGGTGGGGGGAGCGGGAATTAAACAATAAAAGAAAAAGAAAAAAACGTACTCACCGCATCTCTCCTCCGTAGTTCCCCGCTGGTCTAAACAGGAAGCTCACCCAGACTCCCCATCAGCCAATCACAACGCTGCCTTAGCTGCATTGTGATTGATCTGAGTGCCGTGGTTCGGCACTCAGATGCTCACTTGGAGTCTGTGCATGTTCCCCAAACAGGCTGTAATGCAGCCTGCATGGAGAACATGCAAAGTACATAAGAATGTTTGGCCGGCTCAAGAGCGCCGGCCAAACAGTCATTGCGCACTTAGGAGGGTGCTACCACTCATCCCTTGCTCTACTCTGTGAGAAAAGCAGCCCGTCCATCACGCAAAGTTCCCAGAATTAGGACAAAATAAAAAGATAGTAATGTGAGTTACTATCATTTTATTTTCCCTTTCTTTCACTGCTAGAGAAGTCACGCTGAGAGAAGGCAAGGTATTTAGTGATTGGTGAAGTACAGCAAGATGAGGTACCACAAGATAGTAATTTAAAGTGATTGAGCAAACAGAGGTAGAAAGAGTGGGGAGATTTTGGAGAGAAAAGGTAGGCAGAGGGATGTGAGATGAAGCGTAAATTAGTAGAGACATTGAAGGACTGGTAAAGAAAGGTGAGATCAGGTAGGAAAACAGATGGTAGAGCAAGAAATAAGTAAACTGGGAAAGACGGGTCGATAGCAAGGTAGAGAGGGATGAGGTAAAAATAAGTGTAGAAAGATAAAGTCAGAAGGAGAAGTACGAGGAGAGATGGTGAGAGCTTGAGACAGAAAAAGATACACAGGCAAGAAGAGTTGTATGGTCACATTACTGGGTGAAGGGGAGATTAGATAATGGGGACCAATTTTGTCTATGCTTTAAAACATCTCTGAATGCTCCTCCATTTTATATGAAGTATCTTCTCTTTATGGAATTATACTATTTTAATGGAGAAGGTTTCAACATTATTAAGGTGTTGAAACTGTCTAACTTACTCCTTAGATAATCCGAGGTTCTTGTAGTTCAATCTCACTCCAAATTGAAACTAAGACTGAAATATTTGATTTGGTAAAAACGTTATTAAAACGAGTATAATCACTGGTCAAGGATTAAAAGAATGATCTTCGCATGTCCTGTAGATTAGCCTGGAAAGGTGTAATTTTATTCGCAAACTAATCTGGAATCCGAAATGTGAGTATTCTTTGTTAATTTTAACTTGCGTAATATACTAATTCATGACAATTACTGGCCCAACGTGGGCAATGTTCTTCCATTAATCAAGGTCCTTTGTGTACAGGATTTTATAAATGTCGGCCCACATTTACAAAGAGTTGACACAACACAGGGCAGCAAGTAAAATTAATGCACTGTGCTGCATTGCGTGAACTGGAGAAATGAGAACGGCGCATATGTACAAAGAAGTGGTGCAGTTGTGCTTGCTCCCTGCGCTGGTGTACTTTAAGTCGCCATGCACCAACACAGACACCCTTGCAAGAGTGTCCGTGTTGTGGTCAGCATACCTTTTGTGCAGAAAAGGGTCCTTTCTTGCACACAAACCATGCTTTAACCCATTTTTCTCTTTGTTACTTTTGTGCTACAAAATGCAGCACAGATGCAAAGAGGGAAAAATGAAGAGAAATATACATATTTATCCTTGTTACACCAGCCTCAGGAAGGCGCAGGGTTTCGGTGCTAATCCATGTCTTCATTTTTTTTGTATATTTATGGATTTGCATCAAAATTAATGTGTAAATGCACTGAATGCCTATGCACCGCCCATGGAACACCTCCTTGTTGCTAAGTAAAGCAAGGCAGCGTATTGCGCTGCCTAGCATTACTTTTGGTTACAAACCAACACATATTGCCATTTGCCATTTGCATTGGTCTGTAAATACCAACCAAGATGCAAATCTGACACCAGGGCCCGGAGTTCAATGTCAAGTGGAAAGCCATCTGACAGCTGTTCGGAGGCTTTCCGCACGACATCAATGGTTTTCCTCTAACCGCTGTATTACAATGACGGCGGTCGGAGGGAAACTCGCAGGCGGATTCTGCCATGCCTCTCATGGGCTCAAGGAGCCCGTCGAAGCGTCGGTAGGACTCATAATCCCATATTGACGGCAGAGCCAGCCTTGACTCCACCGTCAGGATAATATGTCGCTTTCAACCGGCCCTTTCATGGCGGTCCGCCTGCCATAAAAAGTCAGACGGAAAGTGACTTTTGGGACCCCTGCCAGGGCCCCCTTCCTCCCTGGTCCATTGCTATGGGGCCTAGGGGTCACCTTCTGTGCCCCCCTAACATCCCTGCACTGTGGGGCATGTCCCGCATGGAGCCTGCCACATGGTGCAGGGTTGTTTACAAACATCCATTTTACAATTGTAGCTTGTGCTGCGGGCCTTATCTGCCTGCCACACAAGCTGCAATTGAAAACTGGATGTTTTCGCCCGACCATAGGGTATCCAAATTCTGCGGGTGGAACCTAGCAAAACATCTCTGCACCAACCCACCTAGGGACATATTTACCAACCTTCCCCGCAATGTAACGCAACAACGCAACTTGATGCACTGCAAAGCGTAAAAATGAAAGAACAGAAATGTGCTATATATACTAAGATATGAAACAATCCTGCTCTCTCATAGTGCTGGCACACTTCAGACATCCTATCACCAACACAGGCAACTTTGCACTATGCGGCAAGGGTGCCTGCATTACGGGCAGGATTGTTTTTGTGTAGTAACTGCCTACACAAAACAATGCATATTTCTCTTTTAAGCCATGCTGCTGAATATAGTGAGAACTAATTTCCATTAACCTCCACTTTACTCATCCCAACGCCCCTCCTGCTGCTATGAACTAAAAAATAATGATGATAATTAAAAAAATAAAAATTGTAACCCTTACCTCTTCTATGCCTACACTATTCCTTTTCCATCCAAATTACAGACTAACATGTCCACCACCCAAATAATTTTGTATTTCCCCATACTAATTCCTCACTAATCCTGTTTGGGTTCCAGAGTAGCGTGCTACTCACTGCAAAGTGTTTCAACACCTCATCAGGGGTAGCAAGCGCTATATAAATGCTAACCTTTTTCCTCTTCTATACCTCCACTATCCTTCTCAATCCAAATAACAGACTAACATACCCACCGCTCAAATTACTTTCATATTTCACTATTCCAATTCAACAGTAATCCTTTATGAGTTCCAGAGGAGCATGCTACTCACCAACAAATTGTTTTAACAGCTGATGACGGGTAGCAAGCAATATATAAATGCAAACACTTTCCCTCTTCTATCCCTCCACTATCGTTCTCAATCCAAATAACAGACCAACATTTCCATGACTCAAATTACTTTCATATTTCACTATACTAATTGTCCACTAATCCTTTATGGGTTCCGGAGTACAGTGCTACTTGCCGAAAAGGCACTTCAACTCCTCATCAGGGTTAGCAAGCGCCATATAAAGGCAAACCTTTTCCCTCTTCTATCCCTCCACTATTCTTCTCGATCCAAATAACAGACTAACATATGCACCACTCAAATAACTTTCATATTTCACTATACTAATTCACCACTAATCTTTTATGGGTTCCGGAGTAGCGTGCTACTCGCCAAAAAAGCACTTTAATGCCTCGTCAGGGGTAGTAAGCGCTATGTAAATGCGATTACAGTACAATACATTATTTCTCCTAATTGGGCCCTTCCAGTGTAGGCACACCTTTTTGGTGCAAACCCAGGTTTACTTTAGTAAATCCAAATGGGTGACACCATTTGTTGAAACTTACATGGCAACTTTTGCTTCCTAAGAACTGCTTTCTCAGAGCATTCACTCACTCTCTTTCTTTAGCATGGTAACTGATTATTTGCATCACCACAATAAACTGTCAACATTCGAGCATTGGCAGGTGATACCACAAAGATCCTTTGATATTTCTCTGCTCGATCGGCTGCATATATCATAAAGTAGTGTCCCCTACTAATATTATTTCTTATTTAATGTAAATGTAAATGTTTAACCTATTTCAATCATTCTCTGTACGCATTTGGGTTTCTGATGCGTGGCTTAGAAGGTCTCTGTTTCTCTGCCATCTGTGATGTTGAGCTGTTCTTTCCCTTGTTCAGCTGAAATGCACACTGTTAAGCCTAAGCCTAGTCCATCTTTTACAGATCTGTTGCTTCTCAAGTTCTGGAACAACATATCTATGTGATTGCTTCTTTGTGGTGTTGCAACTGCCAAATCCTGGCACAGAATGACCACGCTATCACCAGATGGGATTCATTTCATGGCTCTAGCTTGGGACATTGTTTTTCCTTTGAGTGGATAGCTGGACATTTTGGCCAGAGTGTTTCTAGGGTACCCTTAGTAGCCTATTTGTCTCTTGCCTGTCCTTTTTACTCTTACGGCGCCAGTTCAGAAATCAAGTTTCCTCGTGTATATCTCGGAGCAGTTCCATTACACAGCTCACGATGTTGTCATCTTCGGCACCTTTCTTAGTCCCCAAATGAAAAAGCTGTGCTGCCTCAACCTGCTTTCCAAGTATTTTCACTTGGTCATCAAAGCCTTAGTTTGAACTTCAAGTTTGCATAAAGTAGTTATGGTGAGTTGGCCTGTTCACTCATAAGATTGTGTATGAGTCTCTGTTGACTGCAAATTAAGGCTCGCATTGTGCATTTCATCCATGGGGTGACTGGTGTTAATGTGTGCAAGGAGACTTGCCCTGCCACCCTCAGGGGAGAGGCAAGAACAGGGGAAAAAAAACAAAAGAGCAACTGAAAAGAAATCACTGCTCCGGGACGGTGTGCTGAATCTCTTGGATGAACTGTATTGAACTTTGCAGATGTGCGCAAGTGCCTGACGTGTGAGGTTTTCTTAGACCTGCAAGTAAAATCTACAGCGACATCATATGACAGGGAGTGTTGAATTAGAATGCCATTGATCTGGTTGCTTTTGTAGCGCATATACCCTGTCCCTGAAAAGAGTTATAAAACTCCATTCATTCAATGGCTGGGAATGGGGCAGACCAATGAGAACAAGGAAGTAATTGGTGGCAACAATTTATTGGTCTTAACAGAGGAGTTGGGTTGTAGGAGTAGTGCAGGGGGCTGCTCTCCTTGCAGTAACGCATGTTTAGTACTGCATTTGGTTTCATTTTTAAATAAAGCATTATGAAGCTGAGCCTGAGGCTGTCCCTTCCAAGTGATCCTTATTGCGACTCCTTTACTGCAGCAGGGGCCATAGAGACGGAAGGAACCAGCTGCGGACAACAATTGCACTAGTGGACTAAGAGGTAAGTGAGCTGTTAAGCTTCTGCATTTTGCTGGTAAAAGAATCTTTTTTGGAGTGGAAACTTGGTTAGGCATTTAATGCCTCTGCAAAACGTTGTCACAAGCCCTGATCTCGGACACGATACCAGATGATCTAGAAGTCTCAACTTCACAAGCATACCAGTTCCTCTCTCTGCAGGGAAAGAGAGGTATGGAAAATATTTAGGAAGTGACTGACTGGCAGGCCTTTCACTCTAGAACTGAAGATGAGTAGATTCATTCAGAGATCTGACAGGAAAACACAAATCAAGTTAAAGGCAATGCCCACTCTCAGGCACTGCCATAGGTGTTTATTGACTTTCCCGCTGTCAAGATCCTTATATCCACCTTGTACTATGTCACCTACGCTAATGCTCTTTCCCCTTTCATGGACCCCAAGCTCCCCTGCAGCCTGTATTTATTGATTAGACTTTTCCAAACAAGCTCTCCTCTTTCTCTATCTCGTTCTTCTATCTGCTGGGTTCCAGTACACTTGTTTGTCCCTTTTTGTTTTCTATGTATTACTTTACAACAGTTTTCAGAGGCCCAGGCAAAATCCAAATTTATCATTTGGGCGCTCCACACTAATTTTCCCTACTTTCACTTTTACTTACTGTCCTTCTCAGGACTTGCCTTAAAACACCTCCGTCTGCTTTGCTTCTTCTTTAAATTCCTTTGCCTCCGTCTAGGAAGCTGGGGCATACTTAACCACTGGAGCAACAGGTGAACTCACACCAGGGGCCTGAGGGCCTCACTGAACCCTGACAATCACTGCATTTTACTACTGCAACAGCAGTCAAAGGGGCCATTCCCTACCTGCACCAGGTCCATGGCATTGTTGCTACACTACTGCTAACAAGCACCTACTTGTTTCTGACTCACATTCATAATAATACTGATGCAGTTTTCTTTTGCCTCTTCTTTTTATATCATACACACACTGCTCAGTGCTTTCCCATCAGCGCTCTACAAAGCTGATTAAATAAAACACAATTTTGTGCTGAGCCACTTTTTTAAAAATGTTCTTATAATCTGATGTAAATCACTCGAGAATATTGTTTGTACGACAGTCTAAAAGGGAGCAAACTAATTACTAGCCACATTCACCAGATGCAAAAAAGAATGAGGATGTTGTTAGTACAACCAGTGTCGGTATCCAACATACAAAAATAAAATAATAACAAAAACTACTAAGCAAGAAACAACCAAAAGAATGAAGGTGAGATAGGTGTAGTAAAGAGCCTTCACATGTGTGAATCATAAATATGAATGTTAGCCTTCTCTACTCACTGCAACTCCTCGGGCATACTAACATGCAGGCAAGGCTCAGTAGATGATAGCAGGTCCAGGGAGGCTCCGTCAATTCCTGAAAATAGGTGATTGCTAATATACTGTGGTATTCACTAAGATGTCATGAAACTTGGGGGCGCTAGCTGCTCATTCAAATGTCTTTTGTTGTTGTTCGGTGGATTGCAGAGTGATGGAGCATCTACACTTGCGTGCCTGTCCCAGACTCTTTGCTGGGGAGCAGTCTATTGGCAATTAGACATCCTAATTTTTCTCTAAGAAAAAGACCACCTTGTGCTGTCTAATCTCCTTGCTCAAACCTCCTACAAAGCCACTTCTGTTTCTTACTTGCTTATTTTGCGGGTGGCAGTGCTTCGATGCCCATCCCTCCTCTCTTTGATACTGGCTAACAAGCTGTACCACTCACAGCACAGCATTATCGAGTTAACCCTTTAGACTTCACATGCCTCAGGCTAATGAAAAGCTCAGCTGGCCCACTTTATCTTCAGCCCATGCCCTAGCTGCCAGTGTGACCCTTTCAAATTAGAGATCTAACCTCAGTACAGTTGATGTCAAGTAATTGTTAAGTAAAAATAACAGTGAATGACCTTGCGAAAATGCATTTTCAAGATGTTGTAATTTTGGTCTCCGGTTTGAGGACAACATTGTATTGATTCTGTTTGGAGGCAGTTTATGCTGTGATAGAGCGTCACGATATTCTGAAATTTGTAGGGGTGCATCATATTCACTGTTAGTTCGCACCCACATATTATTTGAAGTAGTTTTAGGGATGCCATAGAAATTGTATTATTAGTATCGTTTAACATAGGTGTGATTAGAAATGTAACCATGCTTTTCATGAAGGAAAATGTCGTAGATCATTGCAAATGTATCTTTGCAAAATGTATAATGTTGATTTTATGTAATGCAATGTGTTAGTTAAACGTGTGCCATGTTAAAGTTACGCGTGCAGTTGCTTATTTACGTTTGAAAGAAAAATGAACTAATGCTTAACGTGTGATTGAGTAATGTGCTTAACAGTGTAAAGGCCTGATCGCATATACGTTTAAGAGAAAGGCCTGTTCATTTCTTATGTTAGCTAACGTTGTAGGCCGAAAATGATTTCCCTTGGTAAAGGCTTTGGGTTACAGGATAATTGAAAATCTTAGAGAAGTGAAAAGTTTTTCGTTCCCATGTTTCTGTTGCAGGTGCAAGGACATTTAGTTCGTTAGTGAGATTAGGTCTTGGTTTTAGGAGTTAGGATGGTACGAGAAGCCAACAGGGGAGTACACTGGAATTTGAGGATGATACTTTCAGCGAAGAAGGTGCCTGGGACCCAAGGTCAAGCTAACCGTCGTTGAATGCAGTACAAGTCCTACTGGAATATTACTGGGAGAAGACCTGGCTGAAGAGGTGTGCCGAAGGGCGTGTTCTACGTTTTTGGGATTTTGTATTAGGGACAGTGCCCCGTGGGTTGAGCAGTTGAGGTTTAGATGGGAAGCTAGAAGGAGCATCTTAGAATGAGCTCTGACTAAGTGAATGTACTTCTAAGGGAGTCTTCACTTCTGACACCTTTTTATTCTCTTGCCTGGGAGGGAAATGTTAAGTAGGGATGTCACCTTAGAGTTAGAGTAGGGATAGACTAACTGTTTTTTCCTTTTAGGCTAATGATTCCTAATGTAGACATTGGCTTAACCATTTCTTTCTTGATGCTTTTAGAGTCGGTGATTCTTTTTGTTTTGAGTCGGATGAGAATTCTACGTAGACTTGCATTTGTATCAGTGCCCATTTATCTTCTTCACCTTGTACTAAGGTGTCTGTATGTGCAGTTATTTTTGGTTGTAATAAAATCCCACAAATTTTAGATTCGGAGTCAGTGGTCCTTCCTTAACGAGATTGAATTTGGGTGATTATGCACTAAGAATTGAGTTTTCTCCCCTCTACAAAATTTAGCAGATAAAAAGATCCTGGCGACCGGTGAGGATTCTTGGAGGGAACCAGGTAGGCAAGAATCCGGTCCTATCAGTTGGTAGCAGAGTAGGATGGTTATCTCTGATAGTGAGGGGAGATCTAGATCAGGATAAGAGATCTTAGAGGCCCACAGAAGGCAAGTGATGGTGACTCATCGGTTGGTGAGTGGCGGACAACGGCGGCTGATGGATTTTATTGGAGAGTAGCGGTGCGGCGGATAGCAGCAGTTCGTGGAGGAGTGAGTATGAATAGGGTGAGATGTTTTGTAGATTGCGGTGTTGATTTGAATGTGTGATGTCTTTCAGAGTTGGAGTGAGTGTTGAGTGATTGTGAGATCAGGCTGTGAGTGCGCGCAGCCCAAAAAAATCTTAGGCTCGATGAGTAGCTTAAGTGATTGTGGTGTAGAAGACACCCAAGGTAGATTTTGTTGACCACCGTAAGGGGATCGTGAGACGTCATCGATTACCCGGACCGAGATAGGGGGTACGAATGTGTGAGTGTATGAGTAACCGACGATGGTCGTGGGTTGTTGTATGTGGAACATTGAGTGATTGAAACCTTTCAGTTGAGGCAATTGTCCGGTCGTTTCGCAGACAGACAGTTGCCAGTGAGGTCGACAATTTTGAGAGACTGTGGACGGACAGTCAGAGAAGTAACTTGTTTGGGACAATCGGTTATTTCAGCGTATGAAAGGGACGTGTGAGAGGGTACGCGAGCTGTAAAGCAGGGGAACTTCTGCGAGCGGAGGAAGTGTGACGTCAGAAGGTGTCGCGCTGTGATAGGTCGGTTGTTGTGAGTCGCGCTGCTATTGGTGGATCGACATCAGGAAGTAAACGAAAATATTGTGTGCGATCGAAAAATTGTTCATCATGAATTGTTTTAAGGTTTTCCGAGAATTATGTAGAGGTGATAAACATGTGGTTACTCGAGGGGGTGAAGAAACTCCTCCCGAGGATACTCCGGCACATTACATGGCAAGAAATGTGGGATTGCATACTATAATTTGGCTTGAAAATTGGCATAAAATGGCCCAAGGTGAGGGAGATTTGGCTTTCCCACGATATGGCTCCTTCAGGTTGGAAGTATTGTATCAGTTGAAATCTGTACTGGCGGCATTACGACCTTTGCCGAGACCAACTCAGTTTGAGGCGTTGCATGCATGGATTAGAGCAGCGCATGATAGGAAAAGAGATCGAAGTCAATCATTTCAGGATGCGAGGTGGGATGCAGAAGAGAAAAGGTAGAGAGTACAAATGATAGAGGGAGACAGGTTGTATCCGCAACTGGTAAAAACAGATGGCTCGAAGGCGAAGAGTGTGGATGACGATGACAGTGATACAGATGACAGTCTAATAGAGAGGTTGTTGTCTGAGAGACCACCTCCATACAATCCAGATTCTTATGAAGGGAAGTCGGTTCAAGCAGAAGGGACTAGTAGATTACAGACTCAGTCAGAGGTGAGAGTAGAAGGGAAAATGTCGACAGGAACTGAGGGCACGAAAAATCAGCCCGTAGTAAACACAGAGGTTGGAAGAGGTGTGAGGTTACCGGATGCTCTAAAGGTACCGGTTACCATTGGACCCATTGTTTCAGTTTACGACCCAGATCAAGAGAGAGTTGGGAGCCTAATGTAATCAGCTGTAGGAGCGAGGAGTGTGGTGGAAGGAAATGGATCAGTGAGTGGAATGGAGCAGACTGCAAAGCCTATAGAATGGAGTATGCCACTGCCAGCCACCGCAGACTCCTCCAGGGGACAGGTGGATGCGAAGTCAGTGAGGCCGAGGTCTTTGGCCGAGTCAAGATCAGATTTGCGGAGGTGGGCTCCACCAGTGAGAAATCAGAATCAGAGTGAGAGAACTGTAGAAAGTGAACAAAGCAATTTAGCGAATCGTTCTGTCCCTATGAGCATGTCAGAAGGGAGTAGATCTCAGGAACAGGAATGTGAGTATGATGAACGGAATGGAGCAGCTTGTCAAGATATACTGAAGGAAGCTTTGAAAGGGAGGATGCTAGATGTTGTAAGGTTGAAAGCGGAAGTAGATGAAATAATAAGTGGAAATTTGCCTATTGAAAGGGTATACATGTATGAACAAGATGAGTTACTTTTTGTAGCGAAGGATCTCAATCGCAAGGCAAGAACTGCACCTGGGAAATTGTCAGAATTGGCTAAGAGGTATGATGTAGACCTGTCCAAAACAAAGTCATTGCAGGGAAGCCATAGCTTGCAGTATAGCGACCAGGAATTGGAAGAGAAGAGGGTCATGGGATTGAGGTTCCATATCAAGGATTTGATTATAGTAATGCGTGCATGGACCATGCTTGACAAATGGGAAGAAAGGTGGTCTAAGAAGAAGAGTTCTAAGAGGACGATAGGAGAAACGCCACCTCCAGGTGGGGGGATGGTGGATGTGGGAAATTTCCCTTTGCGAGAGGTACAGAATGGATGATACGTGCATGCGCCTTGGAGTAGGGGTGATTTGGCTGCATTTACGAACGATTTTCCCCCATTGAGGGAAAAGCATGTGGAGTGGTATAAGCAAGTTGATCGGTTTGTTAAGATCTCGAAGGTGTTGTGGATTGATTTGAATACATTGTTTGACATTGTGGTTCCAGGTGATTTATGGTCTGCATGTAAAATTGCTGTTGAGTGGCCAACTTCAGAGCCCGAAAGAGACCCTATTATGAATGGTCCGTCACCTATAGTCATGAAGAAGTTTGAGCAAGCGATTGCATGGTTAAAGTCGAAAATTTCACCTCAGGATATTGATTGGGTTAAGGTAGATCAGACAGTTCAAGAACCAAAGTAGACAGTGCATGAATATTACGAAAGGCTCTTACAGGCCTTCAAGCAGTACAGTGGATTGGATGCCATAGAAACTAAAGATATGGGACAGTTTGTTTCGAAGTTTGTGTTGGGGTTGAGACCAGAGGTTAGTCTTATGATTCAGCAGCATCTGATTTGTTGGCAGAATAAGCCTGTGGATGAGATCTTATGGTATGCCAGGTACTGTAGTGATGAGATAGAATCGAAGCACAGGAAATTAAAGGATAAGTTGATGCTTGTTCAGATGCAAACGGTTCAGTGACAGTCTGGTGGAGGGACGTTAGGAAGGAAGCAGGGAAATAACTAAGGAGGAAATCAGAATGCCCAGAATCAGGGAAGACCAAAGTCAGTAGACCCCAAGACAGGGATGGATGTGGCGACATTGAAAAAGACCACTGCGTGCCATCTTTGTCACCAGGTTGGACATTGGAAATGCGAGTGTTCCTTGAACCCCCTAAATCAGATGCAGCAAGAAATAGAGATAACTCAGGTGCCTATACCTGAAGTAGTTCCCGCAGTGACTAGACCTAGGATGGTTAAAGGGGGGACTAGTGTTCCACAGGTGCAAGTTCCACAGCCACCTAGGATTCAAAATGCTCAGCAGGGAGTCCGAACTTATCAACAGATGCCCTTGTTCGAAGGAAGTGAGGAGTTCGGTCCAGATCCATTGGCATGACGGTGCCTGAGAGGGGAGGAAGACTGCACACTTGGAGCAGTCTTGGAGGTAGACCAGAGGGGACCATTTGTAGAAGCAGATGTTGATGGGCACCCTACCACCTTTTTGGTTGACACTGGTGCTACCCGGTCTACTGTAAGATCAGCAGTAGTCCCCAACCTACCCTTCTCGGGACAATCGATCCAAGTTGTTGATGTAGCAAATAAAAGAATGACTAGCCCATTGACAGAGCCAATCCCTGTGAGAATAGGAACATTCCGAGATCGACACCAGTTCGTGGCCTGATCGCATATACGTTTAAGAGAAAGGCCTGTTCATTTCTTATGTTAGCTAACGTTGTAGGCCGAAAATGATTTCCCTTGGTAAAGGCTTTGGGTTACAGGATAATTGAAAATCTTAGAGAAGTGAAAAGTTTTTCGTTCCCATGTTTCTGTTGCAGGTGCAAGGACATTTAGCTCGTTAGCGAGACTAGGTCTTGGTTTTAGGAGATGGTACGAGAAGCCAACAGGGGAGTACATTGGAATTTGAGGATGATACTTTCAGCGAAAAAGGTGCCTGGGACCCAAGGTCACGCTAACCGTCGTTGGATGCAGTACAAGTCCTACTGGAAAATTACTGGGAGAAGACCTGGCTGAAGAGGTGTGCCGAAGGGCGTGTTCTATGCTTTTGGGATTTTGTATTAGGGACAGTGCCCTGTGGGTTGAGCATTTGAGGTTTAGATGGGAAGCTAGAAGGAGCATCTTAGAACGAGCTCTGACTAAGTGAATGTACTTCTAAGGGAGTTTTCACTCTGACACCTTTTTATTCTCTTGCCCGGGAGGGAAATGTTAAGTAGGGATGTCACCTTAGAGTTAGAGTAGGGATAGACTAACTGTTTTTTCCATTTAGGCTAATGATTCCTAATGTAGACATTGGCTTAACCATTGCTTTCTTGATGCTTTTAGAGTCGGTGATTCTTTTTGTTTTGAGTCGGATGAGAATTCTACGTAGGCTTGCATTTTTATCAGTGCCCATTTATCTTCTTCACCTTGTACTAAGGTGTCTGTATGTGCAGTTATTTTTGGTTGTAATAAAATCCCACAAATTTTAGATTCGTAGTCAGTGGTCCTTCCTTAACGAGATTGGATTTGGGTGATTATGTACTAAGAATTGAGTTTTCTCCCCTCTACACTATTTAGCAGATACAAAGATCCTGGCAACCGGTGAGGATTCTTGGTGGGAACCAGGTAGGCAAGAATACGGTCCTTGACTGCTGTTGAAGTAGTAAAATGCAGTGATTGTCAGGGTTCAGTGAGGCACTTAGGCCCCTGGTGTGAGTTCACCTTATAGGCACTGTAGCAGAGTAAAGTCACAAAAATCCGTAATCTTAATCAATGTAACAATATTTTCACTTAAATGACCGTGTCCATCAAACTGTGCAAGACACAAAAGACTACAAATAATAGTCCAATTCCTCGTCGAGATGTCAATAGTTGAAATTTTAATCCCAATTTACACAGCAGCCGACGCGCGTTTCGCCTGCAGGGCTTTTTCAAGGCTGCAAATATTATATACAACAATCAGCAATCTTTTCTTAATTATATATTCACATATATTATAAAAAGTGATTACAACTTTATTGACAAATTTACAAAAGTAAAATCATTTGGGGACACCCGTGACAAAAACCATCACCATAGAAAGATCACACCCACAAACCATAAACTCATATTTCAGGGTTTAAACTACACCGAAAGTTGTGACATAGATTAATTACATAGTCACCCAAGAAAAATATACCATTGGATTTGGTGAAACTATATATAAAAACGCACTTATAATGATAATTCTCAATAGTGAGAAAATTAAATCTCACCTCCCAAGTCATTATCTCTTCTAAATGGACAGTAGATTTATTGTAAAAGACATCAAAATTTAACTGTAAGCCTGTCTCAAGGATTCTGCAAATAAATCCACATGAGTATAAATTAAGTATAATCAAAGCAAAAATCCTTCATAGGAAACCGCAAAAGATAAAAGTCTAAAGCCACTATATTGGCATGTGCCACAACATGTATAAACAACAACTCTTACCACAATGTAATCAATCAGTAGCGTGTTCGTCAATCCAAACACTTTCAATCTAAAATTGTAATTTCCAAGTTTTCTCAAATATAAGGATCATCCAAACCAGGACCATGTTAGGTCCTCACTGTTTAAATAAAAATAGAACACTGGTCTGTAAGTATTTCAAATGTCATATACTAGTTGCCTATCTAGTATTCCTATTCACACAACCACTCCGAGATTATATAGCATATGCTAAAACGCATATAAATATATGTCATAGTCGAAAGCAAAGTTTTAAATTCTTTAATACCGACGGCGATTATAGCCAAATGTCGAAAAAGAAGGACTATACCACGCAGTTTATTTTACGATGCACCTAATTTAAAAGCAAAAAAGGTGTGGCCACGCATCTAAAGCCAAGACGCAACGCCCACACATAGTCACACATAACTAGCAGTAACGCAAATAAATCAGATGCGGTCCAAAGACCACTATTCTGTGATGAAGCACTCACCTGCTGTCCAAACATCCGACAGCTTATCGTCCTCTCATTTCAGCGTTTGCGTCTATTACATTCCGCCATTACGTTTAAAAAGGTACGTTCATGAGATAGTCATCATGGAGGAAGGATTCGTTTTATCTCGCTATTGAGTTGTTTCATATACAGCGGCCATATTGACATAGTAAAACGAAACTCTTCCGTATAATTCTATGTCAGGACCGGAGACGAGGATTATGATTATGCTTATGATGCATCGGGAAACACAGAAAACAACAGAGTGTCCACATGTAGAACGACTCCAGCTCTATGGTCCAACCACCGGTTCCCTGACGTGCAGGTAGTCCTCTTTCACTGTTTAGCCTCCCTCTTTCTTTGCTGCTGCAGCCTAAGATGAGTCATATTTTTTCTGCTCTCCGCTTGTATTCTATTTTAATTGTGCTATATTGCTTGTAACTGCCTCCTATTGTGAGCGCTTTGTGTTTGCCAGTAGAGGTTAGTTTTTGAATGACGCGCGACACCCGCTTCCAGCGCGTATGTTTAATTTCCCTTTGCTTCACGGAGCGTTCGCGCCTTCTCATTGTCCGATGTAATGTTCTACATTCTTTCGCTTTGCTAGCATATCTCTTTGGTGAGCTTGCGAGTCAGCCGCTACTCGGCTGACTCGCTGTGGGGCCGCAGGAGTTTTTTTTCCCTCCCTAGCGGCTATATCTCTGTGGTGCGGCTCGTGGTGCCTATCGATCACCGCTAGAGGGCGCGTCTGTGCGCTGTCGTCGCTGCTGACGTTCCGAGCATTCCGCGCATTCCGCGCATTTGAATCTCGGAACGCACAGCAGCGACTGAGCCCCTGCCTGTCCGACGCCGTTATTACGGTCGGTACTTGCCCTTGAGCACAGAATTTTGTATTTACGCCCCCTTAACGCCTTTTACAAGGTCTGTTCAGTGTTTAACACTGGGGTGGAGTGCACCCACTCGTGGGGGTCTGTACTTAGGTCACATTCCTACTCTCCTGCAGGAGTCTGTATTTGCAGGGAAACTTGCGGAGACCCAGTGACAAGACAGGCTGCCCATACATCCTTTGCACCAGGACTGTTGGGTCTCAAGGCGTAGCGCCTATACGCAAGAGTTTCTTGCCCTGACTTGGCTGACACCCAGCCTTCGCTGAAAGGAGAGGCCCTCCGTTAAGGCTTTCACTTGTCCCGTTCGAGCCTATTGCGCCGTGTGTCTCTATGATGGAGGCCTACGATGACGCTACTTACCTGGATGACCAGGAGGAGCAATGGGATGCAGATCCCCTTTCGGCGCTACAATGGGACGACGACTTCTACGATGCTGTGGATTCCTCCATCCATAAGGCGGTGGAGCAGGCCATGGCTCCTTTGGAGGACCGCCTCTCGCGCAGGATTGAGTTAGCCTGCGACAGGTTGGCCAGAGCAGCTCACGCGTCCACTGCACCGAACGAGGATTCCCTTCCTCCGCCCGCTAAACGGGCAAAGGAGACTGGGGTGGACGTGGATGCCTTCGCCCGTCTCACGCAGGCGTTTTTGGCCAACCGATCCCCCCGGTGGCGCCTAACCCGGGAGTTTCGAATCAAGGGATCGACGATAGTGCTGGGCCTTCCCGTCCTTGCGGTTTGCCGCAGCTTGAGTCCACTGCGTTGGATTCCGGCGCAGGTCCCCAGAACCTCTGTGCGGATATGCTTGATCCGGAGGATATTTTGCATCCTAGGTCCTCAGACTGGGCGCCTTGCGACAAGGTGGCCCAGTATGTAGCCAGTCGCATTCGTAGACCATTGGAGGCCTCTGTACGTAATTGCCTTAGGGAAGAGTGTCTGCGGCCGTCATTAGAGGACAAGGTTGCGGCGACTCCGGAAATTGACCCACGGATGGCGACGTTTCTGCAGAAGTTTATTAAGGACCCCAAAAAGGGAATTGATAGATCCTGGCGGGAATGTCAGGATAAGCTGTTGGATATCCTCGGGCCTATCACCAAGATACTGGATATGGCCAAAGAAGCCAAGTCGTCAGGGGCCCTAATATCTCCAGATAACCTCTCTTCGTGGGCCCAACGCGTGGTCATTTCTTGGGAAAGGCAAACTGTGCGTTGTCGACGGAGCGACGAAGGTCACTGTTGATCAAGGTGGGTACCAAGCTAGGGGACCTTGCAGACTCTGAGGCGAGCCCGGGTGCTCATGGCGGCCTCTTTGGTGAGCCTTTTATGAAAGAGCTTGGGCGCTTCGTCAATACTTTCACTACTCTGGATAGGGCGCAATTCTCCATCCGTAACGTCTTTCGCCCATGGGTTTTCAGTGGGGCCGGTCGAGGCAGGGGCTGCGCGTCCGGCCGACCAAACCAGCAGAGAGGAGGCTCCAACCAGTCGGGATACCAGGACCAGGCCCGATTCTGGAACTTTTACCCGACACGAGGACGACGGGGGAAGAACCGCAGTGGCAGAGGCGGAGGCATCTCCAGTTCTTCCAGTAAGTGTTCTCCCTTCTTCCCAACTAAAAGTGGGGGGCCGGCTGGCGCATTTTTTCCAGGCTTGGACTTCTGTCACGGGCGACGCTTGGGTGCACCAGACTGTCCGGGGATTTCATATCGAGTTCAACGGGGAACCTTTTCAGAAGGCTCTGCCACGCCCCCTAGTTTTCTCGGCAGAGGACTCTGCCTTAGTAGATCAAGAGGTACAGTCTCTTTTGCGCAAAGGGGCGGTGGTTCAGACCACACTCCATTCTCGAGGGTTCCTCAGCAACCTCTTTTTGGTAGACAAGGCGGACGGAGGTCAGAGACCCGTGATCAATCTGCGCGATTTCAACGAGTGGCTGGTTTACCGCCATTTCAAGATGGAAGGCATCCATCTTCTTCGAGATCTCCTCAGACCCAACGATTGGCTGGCGCGTCTGGATCTGAAGGATGCGTATCTGACCATCCCGATCTTTCCTCCTCACCGGAGGTTCTTTCAGTTTCTTTGGGGGGACATGGTCTGCGAGTTCACTACTCTTCCTTTCAGACTTTCCTTGGCTCCTTGGTGTTTCACCAAGGTTCTGCGCCCGGTCATCCAACGCCTTCGTGCGTCCGGAATGCATCTCATAGTCTACCTGGACGACATTCTGCTGATGGCGCAATGCCCAACAATCCTGTCTCGTCATCTCCAGACGACGGTCAATCTACTCCAGGGTCTGAGTTTCATAATCAACGAGGCAAAATCAGCGCTCGTCCCCTCCCAAAGAGTGACTTTTCTCGGGTTCATTATCGATTCGGTGGCCGCTACGCTCAGCCTTCCTGCTCGGAAGATGACGAAGATCCGTCACGAGCTGCGGAGAGCGCTTACTCAACATCAGCTCTCCCTCAGACAAATAGCCCGCTTGGTGGGCCTCTTGTCGGCGTCTATCCAGGCCATCTTTCCAGGCCCTCTAAACTACAGAGCATTACAGCACCTCAAAGCGCAACACCTACGACGGGGCCTGTCTTATTCACGGAAAGTTCCGCTCTTGGCTGAAGCCAAAGAGGAGATTCAATGGTGGCTATCCAACATGGAGGCCTGGAATGGGCGAGCGATTTTCGGTTCGGCGCCAGATATTGTTATTGAGTCAGACGCCAGCAGGTCAGGCTGGGGCGCGCGGTGTGGCGACTTCGCTACCGGCGGTGCGTTGTCTCCTTCGGAACAACAGTTGCACATCAACTGCCTGGAGCTCCTAGCGGGATCCTTTGTGATTCAGTGCTGGACCAAGGAGTCGGTCCGCTCTTGCGTCCTGCTCAAAATGGACAATATATCAGCCGTCCGGTACATAAAACATCTCGGGGGTACACGATCCAGAGCACTGTCAGACATGGCAGCAAATTTCTGGAGGTATTGCCTGGACCATCATGTGTCGGTAACGGCGGAATATCTCCCCGGCCGGGACAACCAGGTGGCAGATTATCAATCTCTGCATCTTCACGACAGCAGTCTTTGGAAGATGCATCCGGGAGTCTTTGCGGATCTTCAGTCCCTTTGGGGTCCCTTTTCAGCGGATCTCTTCGCCTCTCGCCTGGACTTCCAGCTGCCCCGGTTTTTCAGTTGGAGACCGGATCCCCTAGCAGCGCAAACGGATGCATTTCTGCAGGATTGGCGGACCGAGAGGGGATATGCCTTTCCCCCGTTTGCTATGATCACGAGGGTTTCCGCCCAGGTGCGGCATCAGTCGGCGGACGTGGTCCTTGTCACTCCGATCTGGAGGTCTCAAGTCTGGTTTCCAGTTCTTCTGGAACTTTCCTGGGATTTTCCAATCCCACTCCCCCTGTTTCCAACGCTTCTACTCAATCCGGACGGAGTCCCCCATCCGTTGATACAGCAGGGCGGACTGGCCCTTATGGCTTGGAGGATTACAGGGGACGCTGGGCGGTCCTTGGCCTTTCGGGAGCAGCTGAGAAGTTCATGTTGAAAGCCTGGGCCGACAGCATGATCAAACGATACCGTTCCTCTTGGAGACGATGGTGTGGTTGGTGTGTGCGACGGGGTTTCAATCCCGTGGCAGCTGATGTGACTTCCATTTTGAATTTCTTGGCCTCCCTGGCGGAGGAAGGTCTGGCTTACAGAACCATTAATACCTTCCGTTCAGCTATCTCTGCGGGCCATGGCACACTGGAAGGTTCCCCGGTGGGTGAACATCCCCTGGTCTGTCGCCTGCTTCGAGGGATCTGCCTCTCGCTACCCCCAGAGCCACGGTATTCCCATTTGTGGGATGTTAACCAAGTGTTGAACTTGTTCTTGTCATGGCAACCGAATAGGTTTCTCTCGAGGAAAGAGCTATCATCCAAACTAGCGATGTTGCTCTGCCTTATTTCATGCAGGAGAGTTTCTGATGTTAGAGCTCTGGATGTCACCAGTCGGATATTCTGCCCAGATGCGGTCACCTTTACGATCCATAGGCGAACGAAGTGTGGGACGCGTTCTATCTTGTACCCGGCTTTCCCAGATTCCCCGAAGCTGTGTGTGGTTTCTTGCCTTAGGGCATATGAGGAGATGTCGGAGGAGTTTCGTCCCACCGGGGAACGACAATTGCTCATTTCACTGCGCAAACCTCATAAGGCGGTTTCTTCTCCCACCATTGCCCGTTTGGTGTGGTGGGTAATGCAAGAGGCGGGCATTGACCTGCCGAATTTTGGGGCACACTCGGCCAGAGGGGCGATGGCCTCTAAGGCTTTTACCCTGGGCGCTCGTCTGGAAGACATTCTGAATGCTGCGGATTGGTCTTCCGATTCCACCTTCAAACGGTTTTATTTTAAACCGATCCTTGATATGTCTCACTTGGTGGTGAGCAAGCTTTAAACGAGCATAATCCTCGCCTCCGGTCCTGACATAGAATGAAAAATTTCCTAGCTATCGTAACGGAAATTTTCAATTCTATTAAGGACTCGGAGGCGAGGATTATCCCACCCAGGGTACAAAGCTTCCGTCTTTGATTCCTTCCCTCCCCGTATTGGAGTAAGTAAAGTGTTTCATGAATTTAAATTTTGCCTTGTTGAGGACTAAGACATCTTCCTGATGATATTGCTGTTGAACGTTGTTTGCCTTGCAAGCTAAACCTTAGACACGACTTCCGCTTATATTCTTTTTTGCGTTTCAGGAGATTCGGGAAAACAAGATTCCTAAGGACCCATGCGGGCTGGCCTACAGCAACGAAAGAGGGAGGCTAAACAGTGAAAGAGGACTACCTGCACGTCAGGGAACCGGTAGTTGGACCATAGAGCTGGAGTCGTTCTACATGTGGACACTCTGTTGTTTTCTGTGTTTCCCGATGCATCATGGGAACACTTGTTGTTTGTTGACTTTGAAATGGCTGCTATCTTAAAGTAAAGAAAGTTTAAGCATAATCATAATCCTCGCCTCCGAGTCCTTAATAGAATTGAAACTTTCCGCTACGATAGCAAGGAAATTTTTCATTCCCACTTATAACTTCTTTTAATAAAATTTGATCTATATTATTTTGTCCTCTGATCATTTTATTTTATATTGAAAAACAATTTCCCAATATGTAATACGTAGTCACCAATCTTAAACCAATATAATTAAATCACAAAAATATTGAAATCATAACGATCTTAGTTGCGATCTGTTTCCATAGATATCCCAAATTACAAATTTCAATTTAGAGTGGGTAGAGTGTGTCTTTTAAATTAAAAATCCCAATTGCATCTTTTATCAACACCATCAAGTGTGCAGAGATGCTTATAGAATAATAGTCACAAAGAAAGGACTAATGTCGACTTAATATTGAGCTGCTTAACATATAGCGGCCATTACCGCAGGATTCAAAGGAAGAGTTTTACGTTTTAGCATGATATTATAGTTATTTACCTATTGATTTATATTTGTCTGATTAAAAACCATTTGTCAAAGTGCGACACCCAAACTGGGTGAGATCCTTTTCACAAAGATGTCAGAATCATGGCAGTCATATTTGAATCCATTTCCATCATCAATTCTAGAACATGTGATTTAAAATAATTATTTTAAAGTTGTTAATATCTACCCATTTCCGAAATAGAGATACCAGTTGCAGACTATGATTTTCACTGGTAAAAACACTGAATAGGTCTATATCATGCAATAGCTACAAATAAAAATTAGCAGCAGCCTGTAGCTTGTCCTCTACTAAATGTGGGAAAACAGTCCATATATAGTCTGCCCATGTTGTAATATAACCATAAAGCAGCCGCCTTATGTTTCTCAATCCTTAACAAGAATGATTCTGTGATGAGACCAAGAGACAACAATATGGTGTTTGAGAATCAGCACACCATATATTGATATATATCCATATATCCAATATCCTAAATGTATCCAATCTAGGGAGAAAATGTCATAGCTAATAATAATTAGCCAGAACCCATTAGTGAGTATGGAGAAATAACAAATGCACAGAACAAGTATGTTAGTATACAGGAGATATGTTAGATTGTTACCCACCACCATAGATCCATGGGGACAAAGACTATCTGAAGACAATGAGTTACATTACAGAAATTCAAACATCTCTTTGTCAATGTTAATTCCATGTTCTACAGCCCTCAAAGTAATAATCCATTTACATTTCATCTGACGTAGTTTGGTAGTTCTATTGCCCCCTGTGGCAGTAGTAAAATACAATGATTGTCAAGGTACAGTGAGGCCCTCAGGCCCCTGGTGTGAGTTCATCTGTTGCTCCAGTGGTTAAGTATGCCCCAGCTTCCTAGACAGAGGCAAAGGAATGTAAAGAAGAAGCAAAGCAGACGGAGGTGCTTTAAGGCAAGTCCTGAGAAGGACAGTAAGAAAAAGGGAAAATTAGTGTGGAGCGCCCAAATTGTAAAGTTGGATTTTGCCTGGGCCTCTGAAAACTGTTGTAAAGTAATACGTAGAAAACAAAAAGGGACAAACAAGTGTACTGGAACCCAGGAGATAGAAGAACGAGATAGAGAAACAGGAGAGCTTGTTTGCAAAAGTCTAATCAATAAATACAGGCTGCAGGGGTGCTCACACTCATTTTCCCTACTTTCACTTTTACTTACTGTCCTTCTCAGGACTTGCCTTAAAGCACCTCCGTCTGCTTTGCTTATTCTTTACATTCCTGAAAATAGGTTTTGCTAATATACTGTGGTATTCACAAAGATGTCATGAAACTTGGGGACGCTAGCTGATCATTCAAATGTCATTTGTTGTTGCTCGGTGGATTGCAGAGTGATGGAGCATCTGCACTCTCGTTCCTGTCCCAGACTCTTTGCTGGGGAGCAGTCTATTGGCAATTAGACATTCTCCGTTTTCTCTATCCAGCAATTGGATTTCTTCAGTATCTGTGCGGTGTAGAAAAAGACTGCCTTGTGCTGTCTAATCTCCTTGCTCAAAACTCATACAAAGCTACTTCTGTTTCTTGCTTGCTAATTTTGCGGGTGGCAGTGCTTCGATGCCCATCCCTCCTCTCTTTGTTACTGGCTAACAAGCTGTACCACTCACAGCACAGCATTATAGAGTTAACCCTTTAGACTTCACATGCCTCAGACTAATGAAAAGCTCAGCGGGCCCACTTTATCTTCAGCCCATGCCCTAGCTGCCAGTGTGATCCTTTGAAATTAGAGATCTAACCTCAGTACAGTTGATGTCAAGTAAATAACAGTGAATGACCTTGCGAAAATGCATTTATCAAGATGTTGTAATTTTGGTCTCCGGTTTGAGGACAACATGTATTGATTCTATTTGGAGGCAGTTTATGCTGCATAAGCAAGGACTATTTCATCATACCCTGTAGAGGTGGTAAGGGTGTCTAAATACACTGACTCATTCAAATCAGATCCTTTAGTTGATTGCTAAATAAAACGTCCCTCACATTGCTGCAGGATGGAAGAGCACACACACCACACACTCTCGCTTTTAGTGTTAGTGATGTTAGAAAAGGTCATCATCAGACTGGCCTGGTTTATTTCTAAAGTACCAGAATCTGCATGTTATGCTGAATTTCTGAAGGGACAACTCAGAGTAGGCGATAATTATCACTCCAAATAATTTCCAAACAGAGGAGTCTCTCATTTTAACAGGTGTGATATTTATTGTATCAGATGCTGGGCCCTCGTAGTTGATGCATAGGTGTCCCTGGACCAAGGGTGGCTCTCCTTTATATACTCCACAGCTACACTACACACTCCTTGTTTCTGTTCCATTTTTATTATATCAAGAGTGAATAATTACTCACTCTTGCTATAATAAAAATGAAATGCAGACCTGCTTCAAGTCCAGCAACAAACTGAGGCATTTAGTGACATTGTCTGATTGCTGACAGGTGCATTAAGGTGCCTGCTCCAGCCATTAGAGAGACTGTTCATGGCTGGTGAAATCCAAGCACTCCTTGGATTTCACCAGCTGTGATTATCGCTGGTTTTCCAGGTATAATCTCACGTTAGGCAGTTAGCGTTAGTATTTCTATCGCTTTTGAGATAAGCGTTGCTAATAGCACGCTATCTCAGCAATAAAAATCCACGCTAGCCAGCGATAATTATCCTAGCGCTAAGTGCGCTTAGCGATAATTATCGCCGGTTGTTGTTGATATGCCCCATTGTGTGCTTGAGTGGAGAAATAGCACAGTGATTTCTGCAAGACACTACAATTCTTTAAATGCCAGAGCATGATCGATAACTTTATCTAATGCGACAAGGCCCCTGTGCGACTTGTAATTTTTAATGATGTGCTTGAATGAGGAGTAGTTGTTCACTGCTGCGTGCGTGTCCCTGTTCGCGTATCAACAGGCAGATTCCAGAAGCTGAACGTGTGCTACTTTGCAAGTGTCTCCACGAGGGAGCTATCAAGAAGTGCAGCGCGCGCCCTAAGTACCCAGCAGCTTCTTATGGGAGAGGGGATTCGAGTGCTTGAAGGCTTGGCTCATGCTGCTGCACATACCCCCTTCCTCGGCTAGCGACCCTCTGAAAGAGAAGTGGCAGGAGTGAACAGGTGCGAACATGGGAAGGACAGTACCTCCCCAAGTGGCCATCAAAAACTCCAGCGACTACAGTACCGCAAGCCATAAAGGAAAAAAAAGAAATAAAGGGGCATATCAACTACAAGGCGATAGAAAATTATCGCCGTTTTCGGCCGAAAAGTGGCGATAATTTTATCGCCTAGTTAGCAAGGTCACGCTAACGCGTGAAACCTTGCTTTAGTGTATGAAATCTGGGGCATATCAACAACAAACGGCGATAATTATCGCTAAGCGCACTTAGCGCTAGGATAATTATCGCCGGCTAGCGTGGACTTTTATCGCTGAGATAGCGTGCTATTAGCAACGCTTATCTCAAAAGCGATAAAATTCCTAGCGCTAACTGCCTAACGTGAGATTATCCCTGGAAACCCAGCGATAATCTCACGAAATGTGGCGTTAGCTTGTTGATCGGGACTCACAAACTTAGCCATGATATCCTCCTTCTATAGGATATCATGGCTAAGTCAGTCCTGAAGCAGGCGTAAGGAAAGTAGCGATAACAGGGGTTATCGCTACTTTTCCTGCCGCTATGCTTCATAGTGTGGGGCTTGATGATAGGAGAAATGTCGCTTAGCAACATTTCTCCTGTCATGTCAGGTGAGGAACGCCCACTTTGCATCTCATTAGAGATGGAAAGCTGGGCGTTAAGATTTCGTACGCTAAAGCAAGGTTTCACGCGTTAGAGTGACCTTGCTAATTAGGCGATAAAATTATCGTCGCTTTTCGGACGAAAACGGCCGCAAAAGCGGCGATAATTTTCTATCGCCTCGTTCTTGATATGCCCCTCTTAACGCTTAGCTTTGAATCTCTAATGAGATGCAAAGTGGGCGTTCCTGACATGACAGGAGAAATGTCACTAAGGGACATTTCTCCTATCATCAAGCCCCATGCTAAGAAGCATAGCGGCAGGAAAAGTAGCGATAACCCCTGTTATCGCTACTTTCCTTACGCCTGCTTCAGGACTGACCTAGCCATGATATCCTATGGAAGGAGGATATCATGGCTAAGTTTGTGAGTCCCTATCAACAAGCTAACGCCACATTTCGTGAGCTTATCGCTGGGTTTCCAGCGATAATCTCACGTTAGGCAGTTAGTGCTAGGATTTTTATCGCTTTTGAGATAAGCGTTGCTAATAGCACGCTATCTCAGCGATAAAAATCCACGCTAACTGGCGATAATTATCCTAGCGCTAAGTGCGCTTAGCGATAATTATTACCGGTTGTTGTTGATATGCCCCAAAGGAAGGCAGACATCAACAATTCCGGTGGGTGAATTTCACTTACCTTATATTGCTCCCTTCCTGCATCCTATCTTCTTTTCGTCTTGCTGTGTCTGCTTCTGTTACGTTGACATAGAAGAAGGACTAGTGCAGGAAAAGGCATCAGCTAGCAAATTTAGAATAGAAGGCTGACTGTGGCAAGTGAACGGGAAGGCAAAGCCGAATCACGAAGATATTCAACAGATTTGATTTGTTTTTGCCCTTCTTGTTTTAGCTTATTGTCGTAGTTTATTGCTTTATTTTGCTATTTCTACTTTCTTATTTTAGTTAGTTACTTTACATTTTCTCAACAGGTATTATCATTCACAACCACCAACCTTCCTTGAAACACCTGGTGACCTTCCTGTTCTGTGGGAGCAATGGACAACATTTTTTTTCTCACAAATTCTAGCTATTGGAGGGGATAGATATGGACAAGGAAGGAAACAGACAAGTGGAAGGGAGAATGGTTTATGAGGACTTCCCCAAGATCTCTTTTTGGACGGGCAGCCTAATAATGTCTAAGACATGTCACTACTGATGCTAGATTTGTGTTTCATTACCAAAGTGAATGTTGTCATGGTACGCCATAAGTTTTTTCTGGGGTACAGAAAACAGAAGAGGATATTGTCACTTATACAAATGCATTAAGAGTGTTGTACTTAATGTGTCAGTTTGGAAACCTGCGTGATTCTCTCATTAGGGACCAAATCATGAGGTGCACCAGTGACACAAGAGTAAGAGAGAAGTAGATAACTAAATATACTGCATTCGAATAAGCCATCCAGGTAGTTAAGGGAATGGAACAAGCAGCTAAGTGGCTGAAAGAAATGGCTGCATCACTAAGGTAAATAATGATGTGAGCAAAGGGTATGTGCCTATCCAAGAAGTGAGTTCCTCAAGAGAGGAAGTGAAGAAAGATGAACCGAATGCCAATATAAAGAAAGAGATTAGATCAAGGGAAATAAAGTGCTATCGATATGGAGCACCGGGCCACATTGCTTCCAGTTCGAAGTGTGCAGCTAGAAGTACTATTTGTCTAAATTGTGGTAAAAAAAACACTTTTGCACAGTTTGCAGAGCAAAATCAACACTAGTGAAAGAGAGAAAGGTAGATGATATATGAAAGCATCAAAGAGGTGGTGTTAACTATTCAGGATGATCAGCAGCAGGGGACGTCTTTTGATGCTTCTAATGTGGACACGAAGGAGCATGACTTCGTAGGAGAAGGAAAGGGAGTTAAGAAAGAAAGTGCTGATGATTTGAAAATGCCACACTGAGTCACACGTCTAGATGATCAACAGGAAAAGACTCTGGTGGATTCTGGCAGCTTGTATACCTTAATATCGAAAGATGCTCTACAACAACAGCAGTCAGAAGGGTTGAAGAGTTGGTCTGAACCAGACATAAGAGCAGTGGGGTATGAAGGCAAAAAGATCAAGATCCTTGTGATGAAATGGATGACCATTGGGTTTGAAAATGAAACAGTGTGTGGACGTGTGTACATGACAGACTATGGTTTGACAGGCTTGTGACAACATCAAGATTTAGGGTCTTAGTACATGTCTGGTGGTCGGACTCACGGGGGTGCTGCATTGGTGGTCTTCTGACCACCCTATTGTGACCAGGGTGATCGGGATGCTCTGTGGACACCGCAACTGCCAGAGATTAGAGATCCATGGCAGTGGTGAGGCGGTCTTGAGGCTACAATAAGCTTGTCGAGGCCATTGCAGCCCCACTAAGCATACGACAACTTTCCTCACTGCCACACTTTTCATGGCAGTGCGACTGCCCCATGGTACCTCATGCCATGTGAATGCACAACATGTGCCCCCCTGCGTGCAGGCACACCAGTACCTGCATGGCATCAACTGCAGGAGTCCATGACGTACAGGTACTGCCTTTGACGTTCCCACATAGTCACTACCGTGAGAATGCCTAAGAACAGCCTGCCAGACAGGAGAAAAATCCTATTCTGATGGGCAGTTCAAACATGGGTTTGGCAGTGCAGGAGCAGGCGTATCCTTAGGCATGATCTTGAATCTTAATGCAGAGAAACCTGTCTGTTGCAAGATCATCCGTACAAACATTGATTAAGCAGGTAGATGGATATGAAGGGTCCATGATAAAAAAATATCCTCGAGTGTTTAATAACGCATTTGGGATGTTAAACAGATTTTCACACACAATCATACTAAAGAATGAAGCTGTTCCTGTGATACATAGGGTTAGGAATGTACCTCATCTAATGAGAAAACCATTGCACCTGGAATTAGATAAATTGTTAGCACAGAAAATAATCAAATCCAGAGGATAATCAGAATTGTTGGCATCAGTGGTAGTGGCTTCTAAGGAAGGAGGGAAAATTAGACCATGTATATACTTGTGTGACCTAAATTGGAACATATGGGTTGACAGACAACCTCTTCAGAGTATTTCTGAAAAGCTATCAGCTATGGCGAGCGGATGATCTTTAGTGTGGTCGACATGTCAGAGGCATATTATCAGATTAAACTGCACAAAGACTCTAGGCATCATAAATTGTTTGTGACACCACTTGGTGCTTTTCGATATTTAAAGATGCTGTTTGGCCTGGCATTTGCCTCAGCAGTGTTAAAGAGAGTGATGAGGCAAATTTTCAATGGTTTGGAGAACTTATGGTAATTTCAGGATGATGTTTTAATTGGTGGAAGAGATGAATTGCACCGTGATAGTCTATTTGAGGAAGTCATGGAACGACTTGACAGACAGGGGTTAACAGTGAAAAGATAAAAATGTCAATTGAGAAAAAGACATGTTACGTATTTGGGTCATGAAATATCGGAGGAGGTAATCCAACCCAAGAAGAGTATAGTACAAGGAATAAGTAAAACGCCTTGACCAGAGAGCAAAGAGCAATTCAAATCATTTCTTGGTCCAGCAGAATATTGCTCGAAGTTCATAAAGAATTTCTCTGAGGTAGCTGAACCATTGAGGGCATTACTGAAAAATGAAGCTATTTTGAATTGAGTGTTGGATGTGAGAATGCCATTGAGCAAGTAAAGGAAAGACTTCAGCAAGCTCCCACGTTGGCGCATGTTGAAGACTAATCTGAACACAGTAGTGTTGGGTTTGGAGAAATGTTAACTCAGGTGGTGAATAATCAGGAGAGAACTGTAGATTTTGCTTTCCAGAGGTTGAAAAGTGCAGAAAAACCTACTCCGTAATAGAAAGGGAGGCCCTGGCATGTTGCTGGAGGATGAAGCATTTTAAATATTTTCTATGGGGCTTGCCTTGTAAGGTTAGGACAGACCATAAGCCATAAGCCATTTGAAATAGCATTGAGCAAAAAAGATTGGAGATCTGCTATGAATGAAGACTTAGCATTAAAATATTTGAAGGAGGGTGTTAAGCGAGGGTGGTGTCGTGAGACACCTCAGAAGAGTGTCACGGGGTGAAGGATGAATTGAGCATGTGAGGGGAAAATTAATAAGGAGGAATCAGATAATTCCTCCCATTGCTGTTCTCAACCACATCATCCAAAATGCGCACGAGGGCCATCCTGGCCGGAACATGACTGAAAGTAGGATAAGGCAATCATTTTGGTTATAGATAGTATGGTAGAGGAAGTAGTGGAACATCGTTATGCTTGTGCAAACAGTGATAATGCGAGATGTGCGAGACAACTCCCTCTAAAATATGTGGAGTTGCCAAACAGACCATGGGAAAGACTAGCTATAGATTTTGGTGGCCCGTTAGAGAACTGGGGACAATGAACAGGTACATGATTGTCCTAGAAGATTACCATACCAAGTGGTTTATGGTAAAGACGGTGGAACACATAGACGCAGAAAAGGTAGTGCATTTCTTAAGGGCGGTTTTTATGGAAGAAGACATGCCTAAAACCATTGTTTCAGGCAATGGAGTACAATGGAGTACAAAGATGAAATGTTTCTGGGATAGTTAGGGAAATGAACATGAAAGGGTGGCTCTTTTTAGGCAAGAGGCCAATGGAATGGTTGGAATGGTTGGTTGGAATGGTTGAGAGAGTAAATCAAATGATTATGTAAAACATACAATTGTCATTTACAAACGGTCTGTCTTGGAAGAAAGAGTTAAGGAAATTAATGTGAGTCCATACGGCTACACACCATTCGATGACAGGAGTTTCACCCTTTGTGTCTTTAAGAGGAAGAGCGCTGGGAAGGAAGGAGACTTCTGCTTGATTATTTGACATGAACCAGGTGTGGGTTGACCATGAGGCAATTAGGGCAGGAGTTGTAGTAGAATGTAGAATTGTGGGGAGAATGTTTTGATATGAAAGGGGACCAGTACAGGAGCAGAATCCAGCTGAGCTGTAGCTGGATTTATGTTGGGAGCATCCTATGATAATACATTTCACTTGGAAAGGAACCTGTCTCATGAGATTTACACACTTCTCTTCACCTGTCAACTGGTATTCATGAATTCTCGTCTGTTGTGGGATATTCAGTAACCCCACCGCGTGTCATGGCCTTGACACCTGCTCTAGCCACTGTTTGCTCCTTTCAGCTCAGGCAGGCAGGGGTCACTGTGGTTGTGTTGTTACATATTCACCCAGCCCAAAAAATATCAGCTCTGTTTGCTGGCAGGGAGTTAAAATGTTGATTTTGTGTCTTTGCAGGAGGCTTGCTTAGTATATGGTGCACACTTAAAGGAGTGATGTGCCTTGCACTAATCCAGGCAACCTTTATAGTGATTTTAGGGGTCTTTGATAACCTTTAAAAGCAGCCTTCAAGCTTATTGTGAAGGAGAGTAGAGCATCTTGTTTTACCAAATTTAACCAAGAGTAGAGTATAGATTAGGTGAAAAAGGACTGATGGAGCGCGATGGGGTTCTGTAATTTGTAGGGGTGCATCATAATCATGAATAGTCCGCACGCGCATATAGTCTTATGTTGTATTAACATTAGACCATTAGAAGGTGTTCAGTAATAATATGTGAAAGTGTAAATGGTAGGTAAAGTGTCATGCCATGTAAAGAGGCAATGCAGCATCCATGTTATAATATTGTAATCCATAGTATGCATGTCATTTGCCTAACAAAATTGCTTATCTCTGATGTGATGTGTCTGATTTAAACATGCACCATATTTAAGTTGCACGTATACGTGACTAAATTGCATTTAACATGTAGGATTTTATAAGTCACTCGAAGTTAACATGAATTTGATGTGCTGTTAGAAAGGCCTAAATGAAATGTTCACTTATGTGTGTATTTGGAAGGCCTATGTGTTTCACTCTTATGTTGGCCGATTTCTGTAGGCCTGAAATGTATTTTCCTTGGGGGCTCTGGAGGAGGACCATTAGTGAAATTCACGTACGTGTTGAATTTGTTCTGTTCTCACATTTCTGTTGCAGGTGGAGAAAGCCGACTTTGTTAGTTAATATGACATCTTTTGTTTAGGAGAAGTTAGGCTCGGGAGGATGTGATACATTTTGGTGAGGAGAGCCGATAATTGGGAGCTGGTGTTCTTTCTTATTGAGGGAGGCCTGGGAATCAAGGTCATCGAGTCAGGAGCTGGGAGCACCGACACCGTGTGGAAAATCACCTATGGGAAGTGTCCAGCGAGATGAGGTGATCTGTGGGCATGTTCTATGTTTTTGTGTTTGGATTAGGGATAGTGTCCCGGGCTGGAGTGAGGAGAAGGGATGAGGAGATCGAAGGAGAGAGAAGGAGAATCTTAGAACGAGCTCTGTAGCTTTGGCTAATTGACTCATACAATGTGTTTGTACTTCTTAGGAAGTCTTCGTGTGCTAACACCTTTTCCCTGATCTTGCCTGGGAAAAGCTAAGTAGGTATGTCACGATAGTGGTAGTGTAGGGGCAGACTAATGCTTTTTATTCATTCTCCACTGATGAAGACCTAACTTGACATGGGGGCAATTATTGCCTGCGTTCTTCTTCTGGAGATTGTCATTCTGTTCATGATCCATCGTATAAAGTTAGCCCGTAGGTTTGGATTTGTATTAGTTCCCATGTATTTCTAATTCTGAATTGTTTCTCCCCTCTACACTTCTCAGCAGGCAATAAAGTTGCATCGGCCGTGAGTTCCACAGTAATTTGGTAGGGAGGAACTCGGCCCTTTCAGTTGGTAGCAGAGTGACAGTTGCTTCTGCAGTGAGGGGAGAAAATAGGAATATTATGGAAAGTTAGTCATAGAGCCCCAAAAAGCCCAGAGGATGAATGGTCAGAGGATTGAAGGGGGAGGACGACGGACTTTGGCAGAGACCCACGGACTTTGGTGGAGACCCACGGAGAGTGACGGTGCGGCAGGGACAGCAGTTCATGGTAGAGTGAGTATGAACAGGGATGTGTGTGTTAGATTGCGGTGATGATGTGATTGTGTGATGTCTTGCGGAGTTGGGTTGAGAGTCGAGTGATTGTGGTTTCGGGCCGAATGCGCGCTGTCCATGTGATACGATTTGTTTCGTTTTAATGTCAGGCTTGACGAGTAGCCTAAGATCCCGGAATAGATTTGTGGTGTAGAAGACACCAGAGCTGTAATTGTCTGACCAATGATTGTGGGAGTCATGAGGCTTCATCGACATAACCCACTAGGAGATAGGGAACGTGTGTGAGAGAGCTTGAGAGAATCGTGTGGGAAGCTAGTGCACAAGGGTGGACCACAGCGATTCGAGTGGCCAACCCAGGTCGTGGGTCACTGTATGTAAATGATTTTGAGCAAGTGGATCCTATTGATTAGTTATATGACTGTCCGCCCGTTAGTGGGCAGACATTTGAGGTGAGTTTCTGGTCATTTCATGGACTGACAGTTACCAGACGTAAGGCAGACAATTACTTGTGAGACTGTTCGGTCGTTTCTTGGAAAGACAGCCGGTTATGTGATTGTCCGGTCGTATGGTGGACAGACAGTTACTTATTTCTATGAATAAGGTGCATGAATGTGCAAGGAAGAGATTGTAAAGGAGGGTAAACTGCTAAGCTGAGTGAGAAGGAAGAGTGACGACGGAGGGTGCCGCGCTGTGATAGAACAGTTGGTGTAAAGCTGCGCTGGGATTGGTGGATTATTGTTGGAAGGCGGACCCCGAGGAGTTGGTGAGACCACCAAGGGGGGCCCTCTCACTGCACGAAGTAGCCGAGCGCTGCCGAGAAGTCTCCTGAGAGATCCTTCTCCTATCACGCACTAGCACAGTAACACCACCACACAGGACTCAAGGAGGTTGTCTGGTGACAGGCAATTCTTTATCAGCAATCAAAAGGTTACGAGGTCAATATTTACACGAAGGGATCGAGGGATCCACCAAAAGTCTCAGTGTCTCTTTGGAAGGGTAGGGGTAGCGGGACAGTCTTTGGCAGGAGTGCGGTACGAGGGTACCCGGGGCCCAGTTCTTATCCTCAAGCTGGAGGACCTCCGATCTCGGAGGGGTCGAGCCGCGACGGCGTCAGCAGGGCTCTGGCGTACAGTTCGTGGAGAGCCGCGATTCAATCAGCAGGGCTCTCAAGATGGTTTCTGCTCAGCTCGAGCCGCGACGTCGTCAGCAGGGCTCCGAGGAAGGTTTCAGCGAGGTTGGGCCGCGACAGCGTCAGCAGGGCTCCGATGTTCCAGGTGGTTCAGAAAGGGTTCACAAGAAGGAGCCGCGACGCAGTCAGCAGGGCTCGTGATGGTTCCGACAAGAGTTCTTCTCCGTAGGGTCAGCCGCGATTCAATCAGCAGGGCTCTCGACTCCGGGATACAACTGCCGAGCTGTGGTGGGGTCGCCCCAGATATAGGTCTGGAGCCCTTTGATGTCCGGACCTATGCGCCCGAGGGGGCGGAGTGGCCGGGTGGAGGTGGCCAGACGCCCAGCAGGAGAGGCGCCAGGCCCATGGGAGTTGCAGGGCGATCACACCTCGAGAGGGGAGGACAGTTGGGGGTCCCATCGATACTGTCCTCCGCCGGGGGCGATGAATGGTTCCTGCGGCACCCCCTGGCTAGTTCGTGGTGCCTCGATGTCGGGGCTTCGCTGGGGTCGAGGCCGGGTTGAGCGGGGTCGCGCCGGCTGGTGCACGGCGTGACGTGGAGGCCAACAAGATGGCGGAGCCACGAGGAGTATGCGACCACGTGCAGCTCCGGGTGAAGGGCCTTGGTGCAGTTCAGACGGGTGGCCCGTGACGGCCGGGGCGGGGAACGGGCACAATCCAGGGGGTTAAGGACCACGCCACGAGGCCGGGTCCAACAGGCGTCCCCCCCAGCCGAAGGCATGGAGAGTCACCCATCTCCTTGGGGATTCTCCTCGTCAAGGCGGAAGAAGCGGGACAGGCCGTCGGCGTTGGCGTGGTCATTGCCGGGCTGGTGTTCGACGTCAAAGTCCATCCCTTGTAGCGAGATGGACCATCGCAGCAGCTTGGGGTTCTCGCCCCGCATTCGCATTAACCATTGCAAGGGCCGGTGGTCGGTCTGGACCCGGAAGTGGGCGCCAAAGAGGTAGGGCCGGAGCTTCTTGAGGGCCCACACCACAGCGAAGGCCTCGCGCTCAATAGTGCTCCAGCGTTGCTCTCGGGGCAGTAGTCGTCGGCTGATGAAGGCCACTGGCCGGTCGAGCCCCTTTTCGTTGGTTTGGGATAGGACGGCCCCGATCCCATACTCGGAGGCGTCTGTCTGTACTACGAACTCCTTCTGGTAGTCCGGGGCCTGCAGCACCGGAGCAGTACACATGGCTGTTTTTAGGGTGTCGAAGGCTGTTTGGCAGCGGGGTGTCCAGTGTACCTTCTTGGGCTGCTTTTTGGACGTTAACTCTGTGAGGGGGCCAACAATGCTCCCATAGTCCCGGATAAACCGCCGGTAGTATCCGGTGAGGCCCAGGAAGGCCCGGACAGCGGTCTGGGTAGTGGGGGGTTCCCAGGTCTTGATGGCCTCTATCTTCGCTTGGAGGGGGGCCACCTGCCCGCTCCCCACTTGATGGCCCAGGTAGGTCACGGATCCGTGGCCGATTTGGCATTTGCTGGCCTTGATTGTGAGCCCGGCCTGCTGGAGGGCGGCCAGGACGGCCCTCAGGTGACGGAGGTGCTCGGCCCAGTGGTTGCTGTACACGGCAATGTCATCTAAGTAGGCCGCGCTGAAGGCCTCAAGCCCGGCCAAAACCTTGTTCACCAGTCTCTGGAAGGTGGCCGGGGCGTTCTTCATTCCGAAGGGCATCACCCGAAAGTGGTAATGCCCATCCGGAGTCGAAAAGGCGGATCTTTCTTGTGCGCCGGGGGTGAGCTGGATTTGCCAGTACCCGGCGGTGAGGTCCAGCGTGCTCAAGTAGCGAGCGGCCCCTAGGCGGTCGATGAGTTCGTCGGCCCGGGGTATCGGGTGTGCGTCTGTCTTGGTTACTGTATTCAGGGCTCGGTAGTCCACGCAGAATCGCAACTCCGGGGGGTGACCGGGAGCTGCGGCCTTGGGCACCAGGACGACAGGGCTGGCCCACGGGCTGTCGGAAGGCTCGATGACCCCCAGGGCCAGCATCTTCGCTACTTCAGCCTGGATGCAGGCCCGCACTCGGTCAGGCACCCGGTAGGCTCTGTGTCATATGGGGGGGCTCTCCCCGGTGTCGACGTCGTGGACGCACCAGTGGGTCACCCCCGGGGTGAGAGAGAAGAGGGCTGCGTAGTCCCGCAGTAATTGCTGGCAGTCGTTGCGCTGTTCCGGGGTCAGGGACGAGGCGAGTTGGACCCCTTCGATCGATCCATCGTGAGTGTCGGATTGCAAGAGGTCGGGCAAGGGCTCGGAGTCGTCCTCGCCCCCCTCGTCGGTCGCCAGCAGCAGGCTCAGTTCGGTCCGGGCGAAGTGGGGTTTTAGCCTGTTAGCATGTAGGACCCGGAGGGGGTTCCGGGGGGACTCCAGATCGACCAGGTATGTGACGGGACTTTTCTTCTCCACCACCTTGAAGGGCCCGGTCCACTTGTCCTGGAGGGCGCCGGGTTCGACCGGGGCCATGACCCATACTTTCTGACCTGGCTCGAATTCTACAGTAGAGGTGTTGCGATCGTACCACCGCTTCATGTCCTCCTGGCTGGCCTCGAGGTTGGCTTCGGCCATGGCTCGGAACTTGCGGGGCTGGTTTCGGAGGGTCAGGAGGTATCGGTAGACGTCAGGAGGGGCGCCTCGGGGTGTCATCTCCCAGCCCTCCTTGACCAGGCTGAGCGGTCCGCGGACCGGGTGTCCATACAATAGTACAAACGGGCTGAACCCCAGGGACTTCTGCGGGACCTCCCGATAGGCAAACAGGAGGCAGGGCAGCAGGACATCCCATTTCCGCCTGAGGGGTTCTTCCAGGCCCTGGATCATCCCTTTTAATGTTCGGTTGAACCGCTCAACCAGTCCGTTCCCCTGAGGGTGATAGGGGGTCGTGAACTTGTAGGTGACCCCGCACTGTTGCCACAGAGACCGCATGTACCTGGAGATAAAGTTCGTGCCGCGGTCGCTCACCACTTCGCTGGGGAATCCCACTCGGGAGAAGATTCCCATCAAGGCCCGGCCTACCACAGGGGCCGTTATAGTTCTTAGCGGGACCGCCTCCGGGTACCTGGTGGCGTGGTCCACGAGGACCAGGATGAAGCGGTGGCCCAGGGCGGTTTGGGGGTCCAGGGGTCCCACAATATCGATTCCGACCCGTTCGAACGGGGTGCTGACGGCGGGAAAGGGCTGGAGGGGGGCCTTGACCCGACCCCCCGTCTTTCCGCTGGCCTGGCAGGTCTGGCAGGACCGGCAGTGGTTGTCCACATCTCTCCGCATCCGGGGCCAGTAGAAGTGGGTCACCAGACGACTGTACGTTTTGTCTTGCCCCAAGTGTCCGGCGAGGGGCACATCATGGGCCAGGTTGAGAAGGAACTCCCGGAAGCGGAGGGGGACCACCAACACGCGGCTGGCCCCGAGTTCTGCTACTTTCTGTTCACTGTACAACAGGCCCTCGGCCCAGTAGATCCAGTGGGTGCCGGTCTGGTCACCGTTGGCTTGCGCGGTCGCCTGTTGTCGGACCCCTTCGAGAGAGGGACAGGACTGTTGCTCTTGCTGGAACTGCTCTCGGGTGGGGCCCCCTTCGTGTTGCCATTGCGTCAGCTCTGGTAGGACGCTCGGAGAAGCCACCTCTTCGGGGGAGGATTCGCTGGGCCCAGGGTCGGTGTCCGCCTCCTCCTCGCTGCTGGTGGGAGGGGGTGTGAGCCCCTCGGGTTGGGTGGTCCCGGAGGTCGAGGATGAGCGGGGGGCCTGGGCGGTCATGGACCGGGTGATGGCGCAGGCCCAATCAGCCAGTCCCAACATTCGTAGGTGCTCTCGTCGCTCTACTTGAGCCCAGGGGGAACTTTCCAAGTCGTTCCCCAGGAGACAGTCGACCGGGGCGTCGTCGCGCACTGTCACCTTCAGCAGGCCCGTCACCCCTCCCCACTCGAAGGGGACCAGGGCCATCTGGCATAGGCTTTCACTGTTGTCGGCCGTCCGTACGGGGCACAGCACATTCGGTAGAATCTGTTCAGGGGTCACCAGGTGGCAGCGGACAGCGGTGATGCTGGCGCCCGTGTCGCGAAGGGCTTCGGCCCGTTGCCCGTTGACCGTGACCTGCTGCCGGTACTTCTGGGTGTTGGTTGGGATGGGGGCGCAGGGTACCATCTCTCGGCTACCCAGGCAGACCAGGGACATGGCTGCCGGCTCCCACTCAGTGTTCTCTCGGTCGAGGGCCTCCTCTTCCTCTTCTCCTCCCCCCAAGGCGGCGGCTGTCAGCTGCCGGGGCGGGGGCCCGCCGGCCCTGTTTCTTCGGTTCAGAGGGCAGGTCGGATCGCTGGCAAAGTGTCCGGTTTGTTGGCAGCCATAGCAGGTCACTGGTGGCCGTGGTCCGGGTCGGGCCGGGCCCACCCTTCGGGCTAGGCTCGGGGAGAGATGTGACTGCGGTGGCCCTCGGGGGGGGCTCCTGGGGGCCCCGGCGGGAGGGTCTCGGTTCCTGTTCGGCCCTCCCCCCCCACCGCGCTGGCGTGGGGGTCCGTTGTGGTTCCTCTGGTACTCCCCCATTGAGCTCCGGGGGACCCGGGAGTTGACCCATCGATCGGCCTCGACGGCAAGTTTTCGCGGGTCGGTCATTTTGCTGTCGAGGAGGTGCTGTCTCAGTTCCACGAAGCAATTGTTGGAAAGATGTTCCCACACGATGAGGTCGACCAGCTGCCCGTAGGTGGTTACTTTGCTTCCTTTGATCCACCCTTCTAGGGCCCGACTGAAAAAATCCACATATTCCACCCATGTGGTACCCGGGATTTTCTTGCAGTCTCTGAACCGCTGGCGGTACATTTCCGCTGTTAGCCCATAGCGGGTGGGCAGGGCCTCCTTCATGTGATCGTAGGAGGTCATCACCTCCTCCGGTAGCTGGAGCAGTGTGTCCCATCCTTCACTCAGGAATCGCCCCCACAGGCCTGCGCCCCAGTCTTTTCGGGGCACCCGATGGGAGGTCATGGCCACCTCGTAGGCCTTAAACCATTGTTGGATGTCGTCATTCTTGTAATACTCCTTGACGACCTCTTTCGGGATATGTACCTTGGCCTCGGAAGGCGGTAGAGTGTCTCTAGTACTGGGGGTGTCGGTCCCTCCGTTCTTGGCCTTGATCTCGAGTTCCTTGAGACTGCGCTCGTGCCCAAGAGTTAGTTTCTTTTCCTCCAACTCCCTGTGTCGTCTCTTTTCTTCTATCTCTTCTTGAAGGCGTAGCTGCTCGAGGGCCAGTTTCTTTTCTGCCAGCTGGAGTTCGCCGTCCAGCCGCAGTCGGGCGAGCTCTAGCTCGTGGCTCCGGACCTTTTCCCGCTCTCGTATTTCTTCTTCGGAGAGGCCGGTTTCTAGGCTCTTTCTTCCTCCGGTTGCCGGAGTCAGTGCGGTTGCTGCGGTCTCCGTAAGGGGCAAGGGCCCTTCTTCCTGGGAGGGGCCTGCCCCGGCCTCCAACCATGCCCTCAGAGCTTTCTGCATCTCTTCTTTGGTACCTAGGCTGGTGGTTGCAATGCCTTTGTCTTTGCAGAACTGTTTTAACTCTTTGTGCGTATATTCTTCCAGCCGTTCGGGCTGGAACTCCATTGTCGCGTTGTTTTCCTGGCTGCTCATGATTACTGTTCGTTTGGATGGGTAGCTAGTGGGTACTGGCTGGTACGTACTGCATTCGGCTCGGATCCCGTCGCTGGCCACCAAATGTTGGAAGGCGGACCCCGAGGAGTCGGTGAGACCACCAAGGGGGGCCCTCTCACTGCACGAAGTAGCCGAGCGCTGCCGAGAAGTCTCCTGAGAGATCCTTCTCCTATCACGCACTAGCACAGTAACACCACCACACAGGACTCAAGGAGGTTGTCTGGTGACAAGCAATTCTTTATCAGCAATCAAAAGGTTACGAGGTCAATATTTACACGAAGGGATCGAGGGATCCACCAAAAGTCTCAGTGTCTCTTTGGAAGGGTAGGGGTAGCGGGACAGTCTTTGGCAGGAGTGCGGTACGAGGGTACCCGGGGCCCAGTTCTTATCCTCAAGCTGGAGGACCTCCGATCTCGGAGGGGTCGAGCCGCGACGGCGTCAGCAGGGCTCTGGCGTACAGTTCGTGGAGAGCCGCGATTCAATCAGCAGGGCTCTCAAGATGGTTTCTGCTCAGCTCGAGCCGCGACGTCGTCAGCAGGGCTCCGAGGAAGGTTTCAGCGAGGTTGGGCCGCGACAGCGTCAGCAGGGCTCCGATGTTCCAGGTGGTTCAGAAAGGGTTCACAAGAAGGAGCCGCGACGCAGTCAGCAGGGCTCGTGATGGTTCCGACAAGAGTTCTTCTCCGTAGGGTCAGCCGCGATTCAATCAGCAGGGCTCTCGACTCCGGGATACAACTGCCGAGCTGTGGTGGGGTCGCCCCAGATATAGGTCTGGAGCCCTTTGATGTCCGGACCTATGCGCCCGAGGGGGCGGAGTGGCCGGGTGGAGGTGGCCAGACGCCCAGCAGGAGAGGCGCCAGGCCCATGGGAGTTGCAGGGCGATCACACCTCGAGAGGGGAGGACAGTTGGGGGTCCCATCGATACTGTCCTCCGCCGGGGGCGATGAATGGTTCCTGCGGCACCCCCTGGCTAGTTCGTGGTGCCTCGATGTTGGGGCTTCGCTGGGGTCGAGGCCGGGTTGAGCGGGGTCGCGCCGGCTGGTGCACGGCGTGACGTGGAGGCCAACAAGATGGCGGAGCCACGAGGAGTATGCGACCACGTGCAGCTCCGGGTGAAGGGCCTTGGTGCAGTTCAGACGGGTGGCCCGTGACGGCCGGGGCGGGGAACGGGCACAATCCAGGGGGTTAAGGACCACGCCACGAGGCCGGGTCCAACAATTATCATCAGGAAGTAAAAATGAAAACATCTCGTGATGGAAAGGAGTTGGTTTAAATATGCGATGCTTTAGGGTGTTACAGGACCTTAGTAGGGGAGATAGAGGAGCAGTAACTCGAGTGGGTGAAGAGGCACCACCTGAGGACACACCAGCACATTATATGGCCACGAATGTAGGACTCCATACCATAGTTTGGCTTCAAAATTGGCACAAAGTTACTGAAAAGGAGGGAGAGCTGGCTTTTCCACGATATGGGTCATTTAGATTGGATGTATTGTACCGGTTGAGAGCAGTGATGGCTTCATTGTGACCTCCACCCAGACAAACACAGTTTGAGGCTTTAGATGCATGGATGGGAGCAGCACATGCGAGGAAAAGGGACCTAAGTCAGGAAAGAGTGAAAAAAGTAAATAAGGGTGTTTCAAGATGCACAATGGGATGAATTGGCGTAAAGATGGAGAGTAGAGACTATTGAGGGAGAAAGGCTGTTCCTGATGTTAGTGAAAGTAGGAGATGCCCTAAAGAGGAAGGAAGAAGATGATAGTGACACCGATGACAGCTTGTTGGAAAGGATGTTAGCAGTCGTCCACCTCCGTATAATCGAATATCAGAGGAGGTAAGGCAAGCGCTTACAGAAGGGACAGGTGAATCGCAGACAAGTCCTAGTGCGAGAGTTTTGGGCAAGATTTCAACAGGAACGTAGGGATTAGGAATACAGCAATCGAGAGATACAGAGATGTCCTGGAGCTGATACTGTTACACAGTTACCGGATGCCCTTACTGTGTCGGTCACCATAGGTCATATAGTGTAAGTGTTTGATCCAGGTCAAGCAGGAAACGGTAGTCAAAGACAGTTACCAGCAACAGGAGAAGGTATTGGCTCTGGAGGAAATGGTACGGTGAGTGGAACTGGTCCTCTTTTGTGACCTTTAGAGACTAGTACTCCATTGCCGGCTACTGCAAACTTTTCTAGAGGGCATACTGAGTCTAGAGCAGTAAGATCAGTTTTGTTGTGAGAAGTTGGCCTGATATATGCTGTCTACTAGTTATAGTGGGCACCTTGTATCAGTCCAAACAATTCCTTAAGGTGATAGGTTAAAGACAACCTTAATTAAAAGCTACCCTAGTGGTAGCTATGGAGAGCAGCCTTCAGGCTAAGTCTTGAAGGAATGTAAAGCAGCTTATTTTACCAGTCTATAATCTCTTGAATGACCAAATGAAAGGACAACCACACCAGGTATATATTTAAAATATATGTATTTAAGATAAAACACATCCCTCTAGTCTCTTTATGAGGCTGGAGTTCGAAGTACTTAAGTTACAAATCAGTATTCAACAGTAAAAGCACAAATACACATTTGGGCCCAAGTGGCGTACCAAACCATATACCAATAAAGTGGTATAAGAACCACGACTGAGCTAGACACAAGGCCTAGAGCCTGTAGAAGTGCTTGGACCACAAGGAACCACCCAAGATAGTGACACAGGGGACTCACGGGGGATGCGTGCAGTGTGAGAACTCAGCCGCGAATCACCGTTAACTCTTATGGGGAAAGTCGCGGTTGGAAATTAAGAGTTTAAGGACACTTAGAGGATGACTACGAGCTAACCCTTTTAGACTTAGAGGTGTCTAGGGCCAACACCCATGGGAGCACCGGAGTACTCGAGCTACCTCACCCAGGGAAGCTGGGTGCATAGGTGTCAAAGGGTGTCGGGTTGCATCGCTGTTTTCAATGGAAGCTGCGCAGGAAGTGCTGCTGCCGTGAAGAGGAGAAGTGTCTGGAGAGATCCAAGCCTGGATTTAGGATGGAAGAAACCTGAAAGCAGAGGGGACAGAGTCTGGGTCACTTACCAGTGACCAAGAGCATGATAGTCCAATGCCCACAGATGTCGAGTGCTCCAAGTGAGTTGACGGGTGTCTTGACTCTTCAGCCACGAGAACCAGGAGCTGGATTTGAGCTGTCCCACAAAGTCTGTCAAGTGCTGCGGTGTCGGGGACCAGATTGGACCCAACAAGCCTTGGCAACTGCAAGTCACTTGGAAACAGAGAAAGGACGTCGGTGCAGACCAGCAAGATCTGGGGGACTCACCCAGCAAGGGTAAGTCGGGGCACGTCTGGAGAAATCAGGAATGCCCAATCAGAAGAGGAGTCGCCTTTGTGGGGACTCACTAGTCAACGGGCTAGCAATCGCGAAGGAGCCTCAAGCGGTCACACTGGAAACTGGCCCACAGGTCACTCGTGGAGTGGAGGCCAGAGATCTTCGGTGCAGAAGGTGCTCATGGCTGGGGCTACTCGGAGCCCAAAGCACAACTTCAAGGAAGACCAGGAAGATGATGGATCAGCAAAAGATCACGGTGTCCAGGGGTCACAGTTCCACGTCACCCACGATAGCCACAGGCCTCAGCTTTGCTGTGAACTCAGGGTGGCCTCGGGAAGTCTGGAAATCCACCTCTGAGGATGCAGAGACTTCGGCGTCCGGCGGAAGCTTCAGAATTGCAGACCGGACAGTTGCTTCTCTGGTGCCTGCCAAGCAGGGGAGTCAATCCTTGACCCCAAGGGAGATTTCTTCAGTCTTCTAGTTGAAAAAGAACGTCGAAGGTCCAGGATATATGTTGCAGAGTTTCGTCCAGAATAATCTAAAGTCTCATGAACTGGGTTCCCATACTTATACTAAGTTTGGGGATTGGACATACTCTAGGTACCCACCTATGGGAGGGTTTGGAGGGAGGGGTGGTTACACCCATTTCCTTTGTCCAGTTTCTTGCCAGAGCAGGGGCAGGTTGCCCCTACAACCGGTTTGAACTGGACTATGCACAGGGACACCAAGTGTGCCCCCAGTGCAGGACTTCAAAGCACCAGAGAGTGCTCCCAATACACATTTGCCTGTCTGGGGAGGTGGTTACACCTCCCTGGGACAGGAAACCTATTGTCCAGGCCTCCCCTGCTGGAGTTTCGGTCAGCAGCAGGAGGCCAGACCCGTGTCTGTGGCAGTGGCATCCATTTGTGATGCCAGGGCTTTAGAAAGTCTTTATCGGGTAGACCAGTGTGAACATGTCTCTCCCTCTAGAAGGGTGGAATGCTATCCCCGCTGCCAGGACTGGTGGGGAAGTAGTATTCCAAAGTGTTTGACACCAAACACGACATGTTTCTGTGCAACCAGTCCACAGTTAGCATTTACCGTGAGGTTATAATGCACTTAAGAGTATATGGTCAGGCTGCACCACAAACAGCATCAGAGGAGGTACTCCGAACGCTGCAGAGGGGCTCTACTCATACAGGGGCACCCTCTCACATGAAAACCAAGCACTCTGCCTTCAGGATTGTTAAGGCCTGCCATATAAGTGACTTATAGGTTTTATATGTGTGTGCAATGGTAGTGATATCGGTAGCCTATACCACCGTAAGGGGTGCAGGCACCACCTTACCCAGGCTGCAGTAGCAGACCTGTGGTGTCATTTTGGAGTGTGTTGGACCTGGCCCTTTTGGCAAGTTCACCCCTAAACTTTTTGCAATTATCCTGGCCTTTTTGCCTATGTAGTGTTAGTAGTTTTAGGCCTCTAAGCACTTTAGAAGTGTGTCCCAGTGTAAAAGTGCGTGCGCTCTGTGTTACATTTAGTGAGACTGGCCTGCCCTCCCATAGAAATGCATGGGGGATATGTGTGTCCATGGTAGTTCCTGATGTGAGAGGAGTGCAGGGGCGAGTTTGGTATGTGCAAACTCTTGAGAATAAATGCTGTGCAATGGTGTGCACAGATTTATTGTGACTGGGGAGAAGTGCCACTTCTAGAAGTTGGCATGTCTGTGTGCTGTGTGATGTGAATTGCCTATCTGGCTGGTGATTGACAGAAGCTGGGAGGGCTGGGGAATTCCAGGAGCCAGGGTGTGTCTGCCCGGTGGTGAATGGAGAGATCTGCATGTAGATAGGAGGGAGGAGTTGCACCTGGGACCTGAATGGGGATGAGCTTACCCTTCAAAATGCTGGCTCCACCTCCTGTGGTGCGTCTGATATCCCTGGCCTGTCCTGTGAATAGAGAGGGGAGCTGGGCAAAACAAAGTGCTCCTGAACCAGTTGTATCTGGTTCTCCCCGTGCCCTACAGTTGCAGAACTAAGGAAAATGCTGTACAAAAGAAGGGGTTGGGACCCCATGAAAATGTTCTTGTTTGTGGACTTGAATCTACCAGGGGCGTGCTGCTGCTGTGGCTCAGGGGAAGGCTTTCCTCCCTGGGCCCTGCCCTGCCCCTGGATGCCTGGAGGACTTTCCCTTGCTGGGAGGTGCTTTGCTCCATCTTTTGATGCCCAGGACTTCTTGGACCTTTTTCGTTGCTTTTCCTTTACCAAGGCTTGTTAAAGCCTGCCCAGCGCCCTGGAAGCGCTTTTGATCTTTTCCTAGGAAAGGGGAGAGCCTGGGGGCTGAGCAGTGTGGCGCTGCAGCCCTAGCTGAGGGAATCCCCATCGTAGGGATTCCCCCCTCCTCGTGAGCCTTACGGATGCCCCGCTTACTTCGCTTTAATTATATGCAGGTGCCCACCCTGTGTCTTTGCGTGCCCCTTTTAATTGTTCCTTGCGGGGTGCCCACCCCGCATGTTTGCCACTCGGAGCGGGTGCCCACCCCGCTTATGGCCGCTACTTATATTTTAGATTGCGCGGGTGCCCACCCCGCTTATACTTTCATTTTCAATGCGGGTGCCCACCCCGCTTATTTCTCTATTTAAAACGCGGGTGCCCACCCCGTATGGCCAGCAGAGAAATCACCGCCGCGGCCCGAGCCTCAATGAAATCTCTTCCGGGCCGCTGCCCAGCGCGACCCGGAAGGCAGGAGAGGCTGTGTTCCTGTGGGCGGGGCTTCTGAGAGGGTAGGGAAGCCCCGCGAGTGAGGATGACGGCGGCAATGGCGATGCGGGGCTCCCAGGTGCAAGGGAGAGCCCCACGGTGGCAGCAGAAGAAAACCTAAGTCCCTGGCCCGGGTGAAGAGTTGACGCGGCCGAGGCCGCCGATGGCAGCGCGGGGCTCCCGTGAGGACAGGGAAGCCCCGCATGCAGGCAAAGAGAAAGCCAGTGCGACACGGCTGCGCTGTACCCAGAGGGGAAGTGGAGGAGTGCCGCAGTTGTCGGCAGAACCCCGCAGAGAGCCGGTGAGTGAGGGCTGGGCAGGGGACATGGCCGCATCATTTTCTGAGCGGCCCCCGCCTGATAAGGGGTCGCTCCAACGAAGGGGGCAGGATGTATCTTAAGAGCCTGTGTGTGGCTCCAACCTTGTGCATATTTATTTCCGGAGCCGGTGCGCTCCACGAGGGCAGATTTATTTTCAGAGCCATATGGCTCCTCCGATCCACAGTGTTTATTTTCAGAGCCAGATGGCTCCTACGCTCCACAGTATTTGTTTTAGAGCCAGATGGCTCCACCACTCCGCAGATTTGCTTTAGAGCCCAGATGGCTCCAACTTGGGGCACATTTAGTTCCAGGGCCAGTGAGATCCCCTGACTCATTTGATTATTTACAGCTGCCCAGCAAGTAGTGGGCAGCTGCAACGTTTAGGCCCCCAGACTATTGTTCTCAGCTGCCCAGCAAGTAGTGGGCAGCTGCAACGTTTAGGTTTTGCACAGTGGCGCACCCTTGACCTTCGCTGCCTAGGCAGCAGCCCTGACTCTTGGGACATAGGGCATTTGAGCCCTGTTTGAGATGGCCAGTTGGCCAGGGGGGGGCTATGAGTTGTGTAGGGCGCCAGGCCCTAATGTGATTTATGTTCATGTGATTATGCCTAATGTGCGTTATGATTAGGATGTTAGTGTCTAATGCGTTAGACTTCTAATGTGAGTGTGGTGCTAGGAAATGGTATTTATTTAGTATGATTTACGCACCCTGTGCTATACCTCTAAATGTGTTTTATGATTATGAGGTTGGTTCACATATTATGGTTTATGCTAGTGAGATTTATTCCCTAATGTAGTTATACTTAGGAGGTTAGGGTCCGATGTGTTTAGACTGGTGAGGTGACTACCTCATGTGTTTATGATGGTGAGATTGGCGCAGAATGTAATGTGCGCCTGATGTGATACTGAGCCTAAATGTAGTTTGTGTTACAGGCAGATGCTAAGTGTAGTGATTACCAGTATTACTGGTGGTGTTCGATGTTTATGATAAATTCTACATTTACTAAGTTCACTTTGTGATGGTACTGACAGTGGTCCAGTGGGCCCGGTCAGGTGTAAATAATCCCTTGTAAATATGACCTAGTGCCAGGTGGCACCCTGTATAATATGTGCTTACTATTCTAATGTGTTATGATAATACAAAGGCTATTTTATATAACCTTGTGTGGGGTTTCTTTTGTGGTGGGCCTGGGATGTGGTTGCTGGGTGCGTGCGCAAATGCTGCATACATTGCCTCCGGGATAGGCCTGACTGCTCGTGCCAAGCTACCAAGGGGGTGAGCAGGGGTTATCTTTGGCGTGTAACTTCCTTGCCCTGACTCGAGTGGTGGTTTCTGCCTGGCTTTGGCGCACGCCTTAGCCAGCCAGAAATCCCATTTCTAACAGAGTGCTTCCCAGGGGTGGCATAATACATGCGTCAGCCCCTGGTAGGTCTCTGAGGTACCTATGCCCTAGGTATATAGTATACCATATACTAGGGGCTTATAAGGCACTCCAGAATCCAATTAGGAATGTACCTAATGTACATGGAAACCATTTTAGAGAGGAAGCAGCTAGGCTAGGGTCCTAATTAGCAAGTCCACAGCCATACTAAGGTCGAAAAACAGTGAAGCACTAGCAAAAAGTGGGGGTACCCATGTGAAGCAGATCCTACTCTCCTACATTCGTTAGCAGACTCACGTTCTGATTTGATGATGTGGAAACCCCCAGTTAGAGGTCCCATGGGGAGAATAGCAGAAGGAGGGATGGATCAAGGAATTTCGGGGAGTCAAGGTGTCTCACGTCCATAGTTGAAGGGAGTCACTGAGGAAACCATAGCAGTGAAAGTGGAAAGCAAAACAGTACATCAAGTCAGGGAACAATTAAGCTGCTATAAAGGCCAAAGTGCTAGATGTGGTGAGGTTGAAGGCAGAAGCAGATGAAATTATAAGCTGAAACTTGCCTTTGGAAAGAATGGAACTTTATGAACAAGATGAGCTGTTGTTTGTGATGAAGGATATGACCTGTAAAGCACGGAAAGCTCATGAGAAATTTTCCGAACTAACGCGAAGACACAATGTAGATTTGTCCAAAACGAAGATGTTATAGGGAAGTCACAGACTACATTATAGTTATCAGGAATTGGAAAGAAAAGAGTCATAGGATTGAAAACACACATTTGAGAATTGATTGTAGGAATAGGTGCATGGAGCATGCTTGACAAGTGGGAAGAGAGGTGGTCTAAGAAGAAAAGAATCAAAAAGGGTATAGGTGATACGCTGTCTCCGGGAGGAAGAACAGCAGGAGCAGAGGCTTACTCGTTGCGAGAGGGTATGTGAATGCTCCTTGGAGCAGGGGTGATTTGGCAGCATTCACAAATGATTTTCCTCGGCTGAGGGAAAAACATGTTGAATGGTAAAAGCAAGTTGATCGCTTTGTCAAAATTTCCGAGGTTTTGTGGATTGATTTGAATAAATTTTTTGACATTGTAGTACCAAGTGATTTGTAGTCAGCTTGTAAAATTGCAGATGAAAGGCCAATGTCAGAACCAGAACGAAACGTCTATCACCCATGGTCCTTCACCTGTGGTTATGAAAAGGTTTGAGCAGGTAATCACATGGTTGCAGTCAAAGATTTCACCAAAAGATATTGATTGGGTTTAAATAGATCGAACTACCCAAGAGCCCAAAGAGTCAGTTGATGCTCACTATGAGAGGCTCTTGCAAGCTTTTAATCAGTACAGTGGATTAGATACCTTAGATTCCATAGACATGGGACAGTTTGTCTCTAAGTTCGTTTTAGGGTTAAGACTAGAGATTAGCTTCATGATCCAACAGCATCTGATCTGTTGGCAGAACAAGTCCGTGGATGAAATTCTACGATATGCTAGGTACTGTAGTGATGAAGTAGACTCAAAGCATAAGAAGCTCAAAGATAAGTTGATGCTAGTCCAAATGAGAAATGCAGAAAGGACAGATCAAGCACAGCTGAGCGGAGGAACACTGGAATGAAGACAGGGGAATGGCCAGAGGGGGGACTAAAACTCATCAGGTCACGCGAAGAGGGACACCTATAGACCCTAAGACAGGAGTGGATGATGGTACTCTGAAGAAGACTACTGCATGCCATTATTGTCACAAATTCGGGCCTTTGATGCGCGAGTGCAGATTATATCCCACCAATCAAGTCCAAGATGTGGAGATAGCACAGGTACCTGAGACGGTACATACCACAGTAAGACCCAGATCTGTACAAGGGGGAAGCTTAGGACAACAATGGCAAGTTCCCCCACCGCTGAGAATCCCACAAGTTAGCAGAGAGTATGAGCAGATGCCACTCATTGAGACCTTCGATGAGTTCGACCCAGACCTGTTACAAAGACGGTGCCTGAGAGGGGAGGAAGTCTGTACCCTTGGAGCAGTCCTGGAGGTAGAACAAAGAGGACCGTATGTAGAGGCAGATGTTGACGGTCACCCTATCACCTTTCTGATTGATACTGGTACTACTCGTTCTACTCTGAGATCAGCAGAAGTCCCAAACCTACCCCTCTCGGGACACTCGATTCAAGATGTAGGAGTTGCAAACAAGAGAATGACCAATCCATTGAACGATTAGATACCTGTGAGAATAGGAACATTTCATGATCAACACCAATTTGTGGTGTGCAATTAAAGACCAGTCTGTTGGGTCGTAATCTTTTGTGTAAATTGAATTGCACCATCTTTTGCATGCCCAAAGGTGTGGAGTTGCAGACTAATGATGACGACATTGCATTTAAACTGGTGAACCAGAATCTCTGCATAGAGTTGTTCCCTGTGTTGACAGTTGAGGATTTACCACTTGATTTGAGAGATTCTGTCTCTTTGGAAGTGTGGGATTTCACAGGGGAAGAGATAGCATTGATCAAAGGGGCTAAGCCAGTTAAGATTCAGGTCAAGCCAAATGCTGAGTTCCCATGAACACCTAAATACAATCTGATGCCGGAAACAGTGGCAGGAATCAAGCCTGTAATTGAGTCCATGATTGAACAGGGAATCCTGAAGGAGATAATGGGGAGCCCATGTAATTCCCCTATAATGGGACTTCAGAAACCGAGTGGGAAGTTCAGAATCATGCAGGACCTGCGAAAGGTCAACACAATTGTAGTTCCATGTTGTCCTTTGGTACCGAAGTCGTCAGTGATCCTGTTTCAGATATTGTGTGAAGCTGAGTCGTTCACGGTGATTGACTTGTGCCAAGCATTTTTCTCGATACCCTTGCACAAGGAAAGCGATTTTTTATTCGCTTTCTGTCTAGAAGATTGTGTGTTAACAAGGTGTTGTATCGCACAAGGGAATACAGAAAGCCCATCGATTTTCAATCAGATCCGCAAGAAGAATCTTGAGAGTCTCATGCTGCCACAGAATTCAGTTCTCGTGCAGTATATTAATGACCTCTTGATTGCATCTGAAACTGAAGATGCTTGCAGGATTGATACCATTGCACTATTAAATTATCTAACAGAGAATGGACACAAGGTGTGTCCAAGCAAATTACAGTACTGTTTGACTGAGGTTCAGTATTTGGGTCACCGAATTGAGAAAGGCAAGAGGAAGGTGTCACCAGACCGCATTGAGGCGATCATGAATATGACTGCGCCTACCACACAGAAGGAAGTCAGGATGTTCCTGGGAATGGTTGGGAACAGCCGTCAATGGATACCCAACTTTTTCATTGAAGGCAAAGTCTTTGCAGAGGTTGACACACAAGGACATATGTGATCCAGTACCAGGGGATAAGGACACTTTGGTTGCCTTCTTGGAGCTGAGAGAAAGCCTTTGTCACACTCTGGCTCTGGGAATGCCTGATTAGAATAGGTCATTCCCACTGCTTTGCTGTGAGAGAGCAGGGTGGGCACTGTCAGTACTAACTCAGACCCATGGAGGTGTCCGTAGACCAGTTGTTTACTTCTCAGCTACCTTTGACCCGATAGCTTCAGCATTGCCCAGATGTCTGAAATCCATTGCTGCAACAGGTGTCAGCATTGAAAGATGTGAGAGCAGAGTCATGCGTCTCCCTTTAACTGTGTATGTTCCACACTCAGTTGAGCTCCTGATGATGAGAACAAAGACTCAGCATTTGACATATAGTAGACTCACGCGCTATGAGCAAGTCATACTTGCTTCGGAGAATGAGACTCTGAAACGGTGTCCTGTAATGAATCCTGCTATTTTGATGCCTTTGCCAAATGCTGATGATGTAGATTGTGAGGACCATGACTGTCTCAATGTGACTGATCTTTGCACCAAACCGAGACCCGACGTTGTCGATGAACCTCTGTCTGAATCTAATGAAATCTTCTTTGTAGACAGTTCATGCTTAAGAGACAATGTGGGCCATCTGAGAGCAGTGTTTGCTGTATGCACCATTTCTGGAGTTGTGGAAGCTGCTTTTTTACAGGGAGTATACTCTGCACAAATGGCTGAGATCATTGCCCTGACACGTGCTTGCTTGGTTGCCGAGCAACCACAAGTCACCATCTACACCGATAGTTAGTACGGTTTCGGTGTGGTTCATGACTTTGGACAGCTATGGTAACAGAGGGGATTTTTGACGTCATCAGGATCTCCAATTAGGCAGTTTTTGGCGGCTTTGCAACATCCAAAAGAAATTGCTGTGGTTAAATGTGCTGCCCATGGGAGAAGTGTTACCAGATGATTTACTGTGCCCTGTGGCAAGACAGATTCATGGAGCCGTTCACATTGGAAGGGATGCCATGGTGCAGGTATTCAGGCAAACGTAGTTCAATCCACTGTTCCGTGCATTTGCTGAAGCAGTGTGTCACTGATGTGACTGTGGTTGCATTGAGTCACATTGGGAGGTCAGGGGGACCCTTTAATAGAATCCAACTTGTCTTTGTAGACATGCCTAGGTGCAATGGATTAAGGTACATTTTGGTCGTGGTGTGTGTTTTCGCATGGTGGGTGGAAGATTACCCGACAAGGAAGTGTGATTGCGGAAGCTTATACCACGTTTCGGATTTCCAACTTCATTGGAGTCGGATAGAGGAATGCACTTCAATAGTGAGACTATGAAGATGCTTTGTGCTGCTTTACAAGTTGCCTGAGCCATCTGTAATTGTGGAGCAAATTAATGGAACTCTCAAGATGAGAATGGCGAAAGTGTGTTCATCCACGTCTTTGAAATGGCATGATGCATTGCCTTTGATGTTGATGAGTATCCGTAGTATACCCGACAGAAGGACTGGTCTCTCACCTCATGAGATCTTGATGGGTAGGGCGATACGCTTGCCAGCGGCACCATCTACAGCTTTGATAATCATCACAGATGATTTGATACTTGATTATTGCAAAGGACTGGCTGACATAGACCGTTTTGTGTCTTAACAGATAGAATCTGCGACTGCCCCGACCTTGAAGGACCTGTGCCATGATTTGTGTCCAGGGGACTGGGTACTCGTTGGCAAGCATATGAGGAAGAGTTGCCTTGAGGTTCGTTGGAAGGGCCCGTATCAAGTGATCCTAGTGACACTTATAGCTGGAAGTGTGGATGCTTGCCGAACTGGATACATGTCTCCCACACCTGCAGAGTTTCCAAACCCTCAGATGAAACAGCTCCTCTCCAAGAAGATAATCTAGCTGTGGTTGTGAGGCCACAGGAGAGGATAAGCCAAGCTGTGAGGGTTCTTGACGAAGCTGGTTCCCCACCAGAGCAAGCTGAGGGGGGTCACGCTATACAAGGCCCAGGTACTGACTCTGAGGGAGACGGTAACGTTGCGAGCGATATAGAGTCAGACTCAGCCGAAAGAACTGGTGTGCAAGGTGGTCAGGTGCTGACAAGAAGGGCAGAGTTTGCAGAGGAAACGTGGCCATGGAGATAAGGGAGATTAAATCTAAGATTGGCACCTGAACAAGATCTTGCGCCTGTGTCTGAGACATCTGAATCAGAGCTGAGTGATGCAGAACAAGCACATGGGAGTCTGAGAAGGTTGAGAAGGGCGAGGGTGCCTTGTCAGAGATACGCCGCTCCAGAGTGGACTTATTTGGCTACTGAGGCCCAGAGCAGATAGGACCCGGAGCAGATAGGACCCGGAGGCTGAGGTCTTCACAAGTGGTCAGCAGGACCCCTGAACTGAAAATGTATATTAAGCTGATAGTTTCTGGACTGGAAATAGAGGGGGTGTTGACAGTGACAGTGCCAAGATCTCTGATATTGAGCAAAGTGTGAGTTCTGATCCTCCAAGATTTGTCTTTTCCAACTTTTGGATTTCAGCCACCAGCTCAGGAAATTGCAGCTGTTCATCTTGAAATTTTGCAATGTGTTATAACACGTTGCAAAATTTCAAGACGAACAGCTGCAATTTCCGAAATTGGCTCTGAGCTCATAAGAGACTGTTGATTGGACTGTGAACTGTAAATAAGCTTGATTTAAGGGGAAGATAACCTAGGCCCGAGTGGAAGAAGAATACATTTAGGGAACTTTCCCTGGAAGACGAAAGAGGGCTAAGGAAGTCTTTTTAAACTGTGTAAATAGAAACGAAAGAACAAACTGTGAATTTATTTCCAGATATTCAAAGAATTGCATTTATCTGGATAACAGCAATAGGAGGCGGAGAAGAAGACTTTGTGCAATTCCTTTTGCTGCTTCAAACTAAAAGTTAAAAATGGAGTCCAGAAATTCGAATCGTAGGTGTAAGTGCGTAATAGGTACACTCATAGTGGGAATGATAATAGTAATAGCGGTAGTTATTGTTTCTGTAAAAATTTCACATGATGCTGAAGTTGAAGGAGTGGAAGTGAAGGGGACAACCACACCTGTTACTTCTAGCACAAAAGAGGGTATCGTAGGAGATGAAAAGGCTATTGTAGATCAGACTAGTCTTATGTTACACGTAGATTTTTCTAAAGGTGATTAGAATGATGTTAAAATTAGAAGGTTGTCAACGATTATGGTTAAGTTGTCAGTGAATACAGCTCAATCTTTGTTGCTTGTAGATGGAGAGATGGTGTCGATAAGAGCTATAGTGATGCAGAACCGTCTTGTTTTAGATGTTTTGCTAGCGAAAGAAGGTGGAGTCTGTAAAATGTTGTGGGTTCAACAGTGCTATACTTATATACCTGACAACAGCAAATATCTGAAAAAGTATATAAGTAACATCATAGGGAGATACATGACTTGGCCACAGAGGTTTCCAGAAGGTAGTAAGTTGGTTTGCAAACCTTGGAAAAGGAATTCTTGGTTATATATTGAAGCCCATTATCATAGTTGTGGTTTGTGTGATCATATTGTTGGAATTTGTGAAGGCCTACAAATGGCATAATGTGGGACAAGTTGAGGGATCTTTTAGGGAGCAAGAAAGAAGATCGGAAAGACTGCAGGACAGTCACTATGAGAATCTCAAGAGCCTAGAGAAGTTCCAACAGGGAAGACAGGCTACAACCTCTGTTTAGGTTGGTTCTTTCTCTAGGGAGTTTAGATCTGTTGTGATGGCACTTGTCATCAGAGGGGGGACTGATGGAGCGCGATGGGATTCTGTAATTTGTAGGGGTGCATCTTAAACAGGGATAGTCCGCACCCGCATAAACTTTTATGTTGAAATTAACATTCGACCATTAGAAGGTGTTCAGTAATAACATGTGAAAGTGTAAATGCTGGGTAAAGTGTCATGCCATGTAAAGAGACAATGTAGCATTCATGTTATAATATAGTAATTAATAATAGTCAATGTCTTTGCCGAACAAAATTGCTTATATGTGATTTGATGTGTATGATTTAAACGTGCACCATATTTAATTGCACATAGACGTGACTAAATTGCAGTTAACATGTAGGATTTCGTAAGACGCTCACAGTTAACATGAATTTGATGTGCTTTTGCAATGTAATGAGTTAGAAACGCCTAAATGAAATGTTCACTTATGTGCGTATTTGAAAACGTATGTGTTTTACTCTTATGTTGGCTGATTTTGGTAGGACTGAAATGTATTTTCCCTGAGGCTCTGGAGGAGGACCGTTAGTGAAATTCATGTACATGTTGAATTTTGTTCTGTTCTCACATTCCTGTTGAAGGTGGAGAAAGTCGTCTTTGTTAGTTAGAATAACGTCTTTTGTTTAGGAGAAGTTAGGCATGGGAGGATGTGATACATTTGGGTGAGGAGAGCTGATAATTGGGAGCCGGTGTTCTTTCTCATTGAGGGAGGCCTGGGAATCAAAGTCATCAAGCCAGGAGCAGGGAGCTCCGACACCATGTGGAAAATCACCTATGGGAACTGTCCAGCGAGATGAGGTGATCTGTGGGCATGTTCTATGTTTTTGTGTTTCGTATTAGGGATAGTGTCCCGGGGTGGAGTCAAGAGAAGTGTTGAGGAGATTGGAGGAGAGAGAAGGAGCATCTTAGAACGAGCTCTGTAGCTTTGGCTACTTGACTCATAGACCGTAAGGTAAGGTAAGGTAATATTTATTTTTGCTTGATTAAATAAAATCTTTGCAAATACATAACAAAAAGATTCCTACTGTACACAAATTATTAAGCTTAAAAACAACAATAAAAGGATCATCAGTAAAAATATTCCCAGTTTGTGCAATTGGCTGTTCTGTAAGACAATACACATAAATACTTATACTTCAAATAGTGCTGAACTGGCAATAACTACCATTGATTTACATGCCGCATGACACAGCATAACCAAGTGCATTGTTCAAACTACTCGGCATTATTCATTTAAAATGCTAGTGCAACTATGGGATGGTATTAAGTTCATTTAACATATAAAAAGCGTTTTCTTGACCTTTAGGCAATAAATAAAAGTGCGGGTACAACTATAAAGTGTTATTATTCATTTTTGATTTTTGGTGACTCCCTTCTAATGCCCTTGTACTCTTTTTAACCTGCTTCAGATAACGTCAAAATTTTGAGTCTCTTGGTTAGCGTCTCAAAATATTTTGTTAGCTGACAGTTAAGCTGAACGTCAACAGGGTTGAAGCACAGCTTCACTGCCTGCCTGCAGGACCGGGTGCCATAATACATGAAAAAGGGACTTAACAAGGTACATCTTATATCTTTATATAATATATATATAGTTGAGACAGTTACAGATTACATGAATAATGTCCTTTTTCCCGCTGTCGCATGGACGGCAAGTGGGGATTAATCGCAATCATCCCCAATCGCAGCTTTGGAAAATTTTCCTTCGTTCTTATTTTGACTCCTGCACTCAAGTAGGATTGGGGGTTGAGCCTTGCGTAATCACTGAGCACTATTCAGCCGTGTGCCTTTTTAGTAAGAATTGCTTTGTCTTCTAAAACAGATAACATGGACGTTGTCGTTTTCACTGCTTTTTTGAAGGAAAGATGATCTGTTGGTACGGCCCAGAGTTCAGACAGACCCAGTAGCTCAATTGAGTCAAACAGGCTAGCATTGTGGGAGTTTAGGGATCCTGCCTCTGCACTTCGGATTTTATGCCAACTTGTACCATAAGCACTCCTTCTTTCCACCGTTTGTCTTTGGACCCCAAATTCCAGCTGTATTTGAGCAAGGGAGACATATTTTGGAAGATGGAAAATTGTTCTATAAGAATTGGCTATTACTACGTCTAAGGCTGCCGCGTCTTTGCCTTTAAGAGCCTCACTCCCGTATGTTAGTGTCTGCAGCAGTTTGGCCCGGAGAACCTATAGGAAGGGCTCAAGCGTGAGGTTGGGAAGCCGTCTCTTCAATGACTTCAGTGCTAAATAGGTTGTAGTTCCCTTCCTCCGCATGGACTCAAGCTGAGGTTTAAAGGAGCTTTTGTGGTCCATTAGTATTTCCAGATATTTATAACTCGTTACCTGATCAAAACATTGGCCATCTAGGAACCAGCTGTTATTCTTCTTTTTATGATAGTTAAGTGCCATAATTTTAGTTTTCTTGAGATTTATTTGGAGGGCGGTCCGATGTGAGAAACTACTTGTCGTATTTAAAAGATGCTGAAGACCAATGGGAGTCCAACTAATCAAAACCAGGTCGTTAGTATATAGCAGGTTTGACAATAACTTGTTTCCCAATTTTGGAACGTGGGATATTCAGCTATCCAGCTCCCCTGGGAGATCAGCTAAAAAGAGGTTAAAAAGAAGCAGCGCAAGGACACACCCCTGCTTGAGGCCTTTCGAGGTCATGATTCATTTTGAGATATGTGTCCCTCCGCCTAATTTAATCCTGGTCCAGGTATCTGTGTGTAACTGTTTAAGCCGATTCAAGAGTAAATTAGGTAGACCCCAGCTTTCAAGTTTTCCCCAGAGTTTGGCTCGGTCAACATGATCGAAGGCGGCTGTATAGTCAATAAAACAAAGGAAGAGAGGAGTTTATGATTCCTTAGCTGCATCCATTTACAGGGTTAGGGCCAAGATGTTAGTTGTTGTTCCTTGGCCACTGCAAAACCCAGTTTGATTGGTAGGAATGATGGAGTTTTCTGAGGCCCAAGAAGTTAACTCATCCCAGATTGTTCCTGTGTAGTATTTTGCATCTATGGCGATAAGGGCGATTAGTCGATAGTTGTTTGGATCGTTTCTATTGCCCTGTTTTAAAACAGGACTGATAATTGATCCTTTCCAAGATTCCGGGATGGTGGCTGTGGAGTTTATGCCCTTAAAAGACTGGTAATAAAGCCTTGCTCAAGAAGTCTGCATCAAATTTGTACAACATCGGAAGGATGCCATTGGGGCCAGGGCCACCCATAGATCTACAACTGGCTATCAAACATTTTATCTGTATTTTCATGGGTGCATCCCATTCCTCTTTAATGGAGGCTAATGAATCGAAATCGGCGGCCAGGAGGATCCCCTGTGGTTTATGGGTATTAGAACTATCGGCCGATTGATCTTTGTGTGCGATTTTGTGTGGCTTCTACCCTGTTGGGGGGTTCACTATCCGTTGTCGCAATACCCATTTCCTTGTTCGATTCCGCTTCCTTTTGCCTATTGTTGTTGAAGTGGGAGGAGAGATAATCTACCCAAGTGGCCTCTATTATATATGAGCTTATTCCTGGATGGTTCGGTCGCTCTATCTTGTGGATCGTTTGCCAAAACTTAGCGCTGTTTTTTGCTTGGCATCGTGTAGTAACTTGACCCACAGTTCATCATTCTTTAATCTTATTTTCCTCCACTTCCTCCTTTTCAGTAATATCTTCATAAACCGAAGGGTCGACTGCAAGTCCAAGTTACCTGGTGTTTTTCGAAGTTGTCTCAGTGTTTGATTAATGGTGCGTTTTAGATTCTTTGATTACGGGCTGCATTTCACTTTTGTTAGATCATCTTCCGATTGTCTTGGTTTGGTCCCTATCCTAATTGCAAATTTCCCACTGAAGGTCGTAATAAAATGTTCCCATGCTTTTACCATTGGGAGAGTGAATTATTTTTCTCTCTCGTGTAGGATTTTGGTGGAGGCTGATAGTGCTTGAATATTGTTAAGATTGCACCTTATACGCTTTAGGTTAGAGATCTCTTCAGTTACAATGGGATTCCAAGCATCTAGTATAACAGCCGGTCTTGCATTCAACAGCACTTCCTGCGGTAGGTGATTACTATGTGTGTTGTCACCTATTCTAAAAGTTGCTATTTTGTTGAACATAGCTAATGTTGTAAACGTAAAATCTAGATAAGAGGAAGTTTTTGAAGAGTGGAATGTGGCGACTGTTGGATTATCCTCCAAGAAGCGGCCGTTCAGTGCTCTTAAATTTAAAGTTTTCTAATTACTGTAGCAGATGTTTAGACCATCTCATTGGTTTATCAATTTTTGTATCAAACAACAAGAGAGGTAGGGAGGTGTTGTCGCTCTTCTTCCCCTGGGTAGATACACTTGAAATCAACAAAAGAGTGACAACCAATTCCGGAGAACAGGTGCTCAAGGATAAAACTGTGCAAGGAAGAAACCTCTATTTAATTAAAAAGAACCCTCACTCACCAACCTAGTTGTTGACAGGCTTCATCATCGGGTTCCCACCAGGGAGACCGAGTGCCTCCCTGGTGTGCTTCAACGCCTGAATTACAGCGGAGCAGGATTTTGTTGTGAAAGAGTGTCAGTGCAAGGGGTAGTGCAAATTAAAAAATGGAAGGTTTTGTTCAAGATTAATTTTAATGGTGGCAAGACCTCCAATCATTAAAAAACAGGTGAGACGGACGTACGCTGGCTGATTAGGTAAACCAGACCCGTCCGGTTTTGATAACTACGTGAGAAAGTGGTCGACATGTTTCTGCTTATAAATGCAAATGTGCTAAGCTTTCATCAGGACCGTAAGTCCCCGGCGGTATACGCTCGCTAAGGCATACCCTAACCTGAGGAGTTAATGTGTGCAGTAAAACTCACGGTTTTACCAATGGGGGTTCTGGGATTTCCAAAGGCCCCTATTTTCTGCAAGAAAAAAACCAGACAAGAGACATACATCAAAGCACATGTTGCTATATACTGAAAACATTAGTCTCTTGTTATCAGACAAGTTGGAGGTGTATATTCCTTAACAGTCACGTGTAAATCAAACGGTGTCACCACAAGTGATCATACCTGTGACACCAGTGATCAAACACACAACCACTCTGCTAACAATTCGTGCCAGAGGGATCCCTAAAATAAACACACACCACTCCCTGGATTCGGAGTTTCAGGTGTGTTATACTTATTACGAAAAAGCAATTACTGTGTAAATTGTGCTAGTTTAAAAAAACAGAAGGCTCAAATATAGTAGTCTCAGCATTTCGTGATAAACCCTCTTATTAAAATGATTGCGCTGTAGATGTCAATTACAGCGCTACCGTGTCTGTGTACTTCCAAAGGAGTGTACACATTCAAAACTGAAGCATGGAAAACTTAAGGCTCACGTGAAGTTTAGGATGGCTTCACGTCATGGGTCCACGGCGGGGGTTTTGTTTGCCAAAAGAAATCTAATGGAGACAGAGTAAAAGTCAGCACGGTATATGCCCGTAAACCTCTGTCTCAGAATGCGAAACCCACAAAACACGCACTTACTTCAATATCAAAGGTGTCCCTCTCTCGACCTATAATACGATCAACCGTGGCCCGAATGTTGCCGTGGTCTCACCACTACGTGTAGAAATGCCGGCTGGGGGACACGTGATTCACATTCATTAGCGTGACGCGTGACGAATCAGGAAGCAAACACGTATAAAAACTAGACTGCACGCTATCGATAGTATTGTCGTGCAACTTTATTGAAATAAGTTGTTAAACAAAGTTATAAAGATATGGTGATACCCCGTTATAGTGTTATCAAGGTTGGAATTCTTAACAAAGAGTGTTGAGATTGCAAAATCACAATGGAATACTGTTCATACTGTATGACATAATGTTAGCCCAACTTTTGAAGACAAAGTTATTTTAGTAAAGGACTGAATCGTATGTATTTGCGCATATGCTAATTGAGTTAAGAATTGGAATTGTGTATGCGCCAATTGGCTGTAGTCATTATCCCATCATTACAAAAGACTACCTATACAACAATAGGGTTGTTGAATATAGAAAGGGCGAAATATCAGCCCAGTCTTACTGTGCAAAATCATTATTAAGTCACCTGACTGAGAGGTTATACAGGAATAGTTATAAAAAGGTAGATGAACCCCTTCTAAGGTGGGGTCAGATCAGGACCATGGAACAATAGGCCCTATTCACTTATAAAGACAGATGGTCCAACCGATGCACTGTTCAGGAAGGAACATTAGCGTCTCAACATTGAGCCCCATGGGATGTTATCGTTTAGCCCCGTTTGGTGGATGGATAGACGATAAATCCACCGCTATTCTTTTTCAAAAGGCTCATGCTGAGCAATAGGGTTAAACTTAGGTTGCCCAATGATGGTCCGCCTAAGATCATTTGGGGTATGGTTGGAATGCAAAAAATTATCTGTCAGTTTGGTGGTATTCTTGCGGCACCTGATGTTACTACAGTGCTCACAAATCCGTTGTTTGATCTTCCGTGATGTCATGCCCACATACCTGAGCCCGCACGGGCAGGTTATCAGGTATACCACATTAGTGGAATTACAATTCGTGTGGGTACGTTGTGACCATTGTTTTCATAGTTCTAATGTTAGGAATTTTGTAGTAGAAGTCAGGTGGCAAAACACTGCACGCCCCACATGGGAAGTGTCCTGTAACTGGGGGAAGACCCCATGCATTTAGAACAGTTTGGTTCTCATCCCTATCAGAGTTCTTAGGGCGGGTATGTACTAAAGAGTCCATTATACTCCTAGCACGTTTATACGAGAAAAGTGTTTTATCTCAACTGTGATTATTACTTTCTAGAATTCTCCAATGTTTATTGATGGACCGAAATGAGTAAGTGCCTTCTGTGAATACCAAAATGGTAGTAAGTTTTGGATTTTGTCTTATGTTAGTTCTGTGAATCGGGCCCCTTGTGTCCAATCCAGGCACCGACGCTGCAGCACTCGACATCCTTTATGGGACAGCTCGAATCCAGCTCCTAGTTGTCCTCAACACCTCCTGGTCCTCGTGGCTGAAGAGTCAAGCTTCACCTCCTTCACCTGAAATCACCCGACATCGGTGGGCATCTGCTCATCGCCTTTCTGGTCACTGGCAAGTGACCCAGACTCTGTCCCCTCTGCTTTCAGGTTCTTCTAATCTTCAATACAGGCTTGGATCTCTTCGGACACTTTGCATCTTCACGGCAGCAGCACTTCTTCGCCAGCTCCCATTGAAATCGACAACGCAACCCAACACCAAAAGACACCTATGCACCCGACTTCCCTTGGTGAGGTAACACAAGTACTCCGGCGCTCCCGTGGGTGATAGCCCCAGAACTTCCTATGTCCAAAAGGGTTTGGTCCTGACTCATTTCTAAGTGTCCCTAATCTATAAAAATCTAACCGCGACTTTCCCCATAGAAGCTAACGGGAGCTCGCTGCTGTGTTCACACACTGCACACGCCCCCCGTGGGTCCCCTGTGTCACTACCTTGGGTGGTTCCTTGGGGTCCCAGCGATTCTACAGTCTTTAGGCCTTGTGTCTAGTTAAGTCGTGGTTCTTATACCATTATTTTAGTATATGGTTTGGCTCGCCCCTAGAGTCTGACGTGTATTTGTGCTATTTTACTGTGATTATTGAAGTGTAACTTATGTGTTTTGACCTCAAGTCCCATAAAGAGACTAGGAGGGTGTGTTTAGTAATAAATACATATATTTTATATATATACCTGGTGTGTATAGCTTTCATTTAGTGACTCAAGAGATTATAGACTGGTAAAACAAGCTGCTTTACATTCCTTCAAGACTTAGCCTGAAGGCTGCTCTCCTTAGCAACCACTAGGATATCTTTCAATAAAGGTTGTCTTTAACCTATAACCAATAAGGGGTTGTTTGGACTGATACAGGGTGCCCACTATAACTAGTGGACAGCATATATCAGGCCAACTTCTCACACTGTTCATGTTTCATCGCATAAAGTTAGCCCGTAGGTTTGGATTTGGATTAGTTCCCATGTATTTCTACAACCTCGTAATGTTGTGCTTGTGCATCCATCTGTTTTTGGCTTTGCAATAAACCCCACTGACTTGGAGCCCGGAGTCGGTGATTCTTCAGAGTCATAGTTCTTATAAATTGTGACCATGTCTATATGAATTGTTTCTCCCCTCTACACTTCTCAGCAGGCAATAAAGGTCCATCAGCTGTGAGTTCCACAGTAATTTGGTAGGGAGGAACTTGGCCCTTTCAGAACCACACAGTGATTATGAAAAATAAGTCTATTTATTAACGCAACACAATCCCTATCACTTAGTATATCTCCTATCCAGAGATATTACCAATACACATATGAATACTTCAAAGCAATCAGGTAAGTAGCACAAATATACACTCGTCTCAAAGGGGAGACCAAACCAAACACAAAATAAGAGGAATGTGAACTGCAAAGGAGAACAGGACTCAGACCAAAGGACTAAGAAGAGCTTGGAGAACCAGGAACCACACAAGGTAAGTGCCCAGAAACCACAAGGAGGGTGTGTGCAGAGTGGAAACCCAGCCGCATGTCCAATAGAAGTCAATGAAAAAGTTGCAGTTGCAGTTTTTTAAGGAAAAGGACACTTCTCATAGTACCCCGAAGAAACCCTTTGGAGGACGGAAGGTTGGCTGCCACCCCACTCGTGGATGCCCCAGAAACAGGTTACCTGCAACAGGGAACCCAGGTGCATAGGGATGAAGTGACTTCAGACCCTCTTGTAGATGACAATCAGTGACTCTGGAAGAAAGACCTCTGTGGAAGTCTGTGAAGAAGTCCAGTGGAATCCAGGGGTGTATTTTTGAAGAGGAAAACCTGCAATCAGAGGGGACAGGGTCTATGCCTCCCAGGGGTCACCAGGAGGCATGGAAGCACAATGCCCATCCTTGGCAGGAAGCTTAGAAGAGTTGACGAGGACCTTGTCGTTGCAGCTGTGTGGACCTGGGCCAGTAGAGTGTTGGAAGACCAGGAGTGGTACACAAGCTGTCCAACGTCAGATGTCGGAGTCTAGGTGGCCAGTGTCCGGTGGGAGCACCAACAAGTCTTGGTAGCTGCAACTGGCACAGAAGATGAAAAAATGAAATTGTTGGGACCAGCAAGGTCCAAGGAACTCACCTCGTGCAGGAGAGTCAGAGCAGGCCCTGCAGCTCATCAAAGATGGAGGCCCACAAAGCAAGGGATGCAGAGAGGATGGTGATCTTTGAGGGATGAGATGCTGGAGGCTGGAGCTTCTTGTAGCCCGAAGGTCTCTGGAGTTTAAAGCCAACAAGCCTATTCAACGGCAAGTCGACGCAGTGCACAGGGGTTTGGACCCAGCGACTCCGACGAAGGATGCTGTCCTCCAAGTTGCAGGGAAGACGGGTTAGGCCTCCATGGAGCCACAGATCCACCAACTGGGTTGCTGAGCCTTTGGGAAGTCAATAGACACAACAGGAGCATCAGATACCGGTCAGCTTCGATGAGGTGCCTGCAGATGCAGGGGAATGACTCCTTCACTCCAAAGGAGATTACTTTGGATGTCCTTGATGCCCACAGGTCCCTTTAAAGCTTGAGAGAAGTACAGACACAGACAAAGCAGAATACTTGAGGAACAGGGAGACCAGTATGAGCAGGAGTGTTTCTTGATGCAGTCTGGGTTCCAGGCGAAGTCCAGCGAAGTCCAAGTGTCCAGACGGTCGAAGAGTGTCTTGGTATCAGAGGTGAGGCTTGTTCCACAATGAACCTGAGGACCCACCCATGGGGGAGCTGTTAAATACCCAAAGAAATGGTTGGAAAAACTCAGGTGTCCCTCCCAGAGGTGGAGCTGGACAGAGGGGAGGAAACTTCCCTATCCTTTGTCCAGTTTTTGCACCAGTGCAGGAACCAAGGGTTTCTGAACTGGCTCAAACTGGTGTCTGCAAGAAGGGCATAAAATGTAATCTTCCATGCAGTTTGGTGGTGCTGGAAAACGCCCCCACCCAGCCCAATACACTAAGTCCTGTCTGGGAGGTGGTCGTACTTGCCTGTAACAGGAAACCTATTGTTCTACCTTCCCCTAATTCAGCTCAGCTTAGCAGTATGAGGGCAGAACAGTGTTTGTGATCGGCAGCATCACAAGCTTGCTGGCAGACCATGAAAGGCTGTAACTGGGAGTATAGGGGGCTCCCCTAAGGAACTCCCCAGTACATGGGATAATGCCTTCAACACCAGAATCGGCATTGGAGTATGATTCCAAAATGTTTGATGCCAAACATGACCAGGGTTGGCACAGTCATTATAGAGTTAGACATCTCGTAATGACTGATGTCCACTATATGTCTTAAAATGGCTGACTGCACTTACAAAGGCTGTAAAATAGACTCCGGGGTTTGTAGGGGTGTCCTGCGCATGCAGGGGCACCCTCAGACCTATAACCAAGCACCAAGCACCCTGCCCTCAGGACTAAAGGGCCTACCATAAGGTTTTAAGTGCAGTGACCTCAGCTCTAAGAACATTTCTATCTGTCGTGAGAGGTGCACGCACCAGCTCACACAGGCCACAATGGCAGACCTGTAGTCTTAAGTGGACTCCCATTAGTGGCACAATACATGCTGTAGCCCATGGGAGACCCCTGGTTTACCTATGCCCTAGGTACCTTTGTACCATATACAAGGGACTTGTAAGGGTACACCAGCAGCCAATTGTGGAGGTACAAAAGTTCTTAGCAAAGCCATTTTGGGAAAGAGAACACTGATGCTGGGGTCCTGGTTACCAGGATCCCAGCAAACTACAGTCAAAACATACTGACACCAGGCAGAAAGTATAAAAGAACACACATTGCAGAGCCCTGGCTGCTTTCTTATTGCACGCTGTATTTAACGGGGAGATTTCATGCTCCATGACATTAGACTGCTCCTTGCCCCCACCTGACCTCTCACAAGATCTCCTCTGAATGGCAGTGAGCAGCTTACAGAGAAGTAGAGATTGAGCTCTATAGGATCACTGTTACTTGGTGGCCATATTGGACAGGAGCCAAGGGCTGGTTTTATTATGTTGTCCATTTTTGCTGTGCCCAGCAATGGGTTGTCTTTTTAATATTATCACATTCTTTAGAAACCTCTGTCTTCTCCATAAAATAGAAGAGAGGTACTCAAGGGATTTTGAAAAGCCAGGCCAGACAGCACAGCTTAAGGTTTCATTTTGACAAAGTTCGACAAGAATTAGAAACCTTATAGGGCATACATTACACATGCAGGTCTTCACAGCAGAAAGTGTAAGGTGCAGGACACGACTGCAGAAGGTGCAGTGAGTTTTGAACGCCTCTGGACGAGCACCCAACAAGGGCACAGGAGAATTCTACATGGTGAGCCGAGCTTATGAAAAAAACATTTTAAAAAAGCAGCATCCGCAACTCTATGATCTTGCACAGGTGTAGATTTATGAAATTATCAGATTTGCAAATCCTTTACAGTTGCGTCTGGAAACCTGTCCCAGTTGCACATTTCCAATTAAAATACTGGAAAGGTTTTGTCAACCCCTCTTGTTTTTTTTGCTTTGACAGAGGCATGTGTGTGGTAGGCAGTGCACAATTACATAGTGTGAAATGCCAGCTCAATTAGTAGAATGGTACAATTTCCTTCTTCTCTGAGGGTTAGAAGGGCTGAGAAAATGCTGAAGTCTTGCAAGTCGAACCCACCCTCCCACTGCCATTTTGGTCAGTAGGAAGTGAACGCAACAACTAAGAGAAGGAAGGGAAGGAGGTAGGTTCTTCCACCCCCATTTAACCCAGGGGCCTGGCTGCTTACTTCAAAGAGGGAGATTTTGTGAGCTGTCTTTTATTTTTTGTTAAGGGTAATGTCAAAATAAGTTTCACAAAAATAATTGTTACTCCAAAATGTTTTGTCTTTTCCATTCACACGCAAGGGTTTGCAACACGTGTTTTGTAAATCCAGATCCACAAGAGCCGCCATGTTTTCAGTGTACGGTGGCTCTTTGGGAAGGAAATTATCAGACCATATTATGGTAGCAAATAGTCAGGTATCAAATTTAAAACACTGTTTATAGTTAATAGAACTAAGAAGCGCTTAATTTGTATTAAAAAATACGTTAAGGCCCAGGGTATTTCACAGTAACCCACTACAAACTGCACCACCCACTGCTCCTGCCAGCACTGTCAAATATCCAAATATACATATACATTATACACTGGGATGTGACGCCCTTTGGGCCACTTGTTTTCTTTGCTAAATATAATACTGCCTTATAGATACCAAGGTTGGGGCCTACAACCATAGGGGTGATTCTCAATGTTCTTTTATTAGTCCACAGTTATTTGCGATTTAAGATTATGTACATATTTTCTTGTCTTTTGCTTTAGATTTCTAAACATGAAAATTATTTTAAATACAAAACAATTCGTTTTCATCTGCAATACTAAATCATTATATGGCACTGTGTTTCATGTACATTGATAAAGAAAATTGCTCATCGTTTGTGGTGGGTTCATGTACTTATCTGTAAATTGTTTATGATGAATGGTTTTGTGTACCAGTGTGTATTCACTATTTTATTTTGTGTTTAAACAGCCCCGAAGAAGAAACTGTGACTCGAAACACACGTTGGCTGTTTGGCTGTGATATCAAGTATTTGGAACTAGCACTTGTGATGAAATACATTCTCACACTATTCTTGTATGTACACATGTGTGTGTGTATATATATATATATTCACTGAAAAAAACATAGCTTTCAGGGGCGTTATAGTTAGCAGGACATTTCCCTCGTACAAAACCCTAGAAATTCCCCTGTTATAGTTAGGTCATCTAACTATAACTCGCGCCCCTGCAATGCACTGCTGATGACGTCACATATTACATCACTCATGACATGGTCAGTGACATCACTGATGACATCATCCAGTGAGTATGTGTTTCAGTACAGTTTTAATATGGTTAATATATATGGGAAAGGTCTGTTGAAGAATGAGTGGGTGTACAAGTGTGTGAATGGATGATTCTCTAGGTGCATAACTGACTCTATAAGTGAGTCATTACATGTATCTTACTGCAGACTAGTGACTAAACTGTGTGAATGTCTGTATGTGTCTGTGTGTTGGTGTATAAGTGGCTGCATGGTTTTGTGAATAGCTAAATGAGTGTCTATATGGATTATTGATTGGTTGTCTGAGTATTTGTATGGGTGCCTGAGTGTTTGTGTGGGTAGGGTGTGTGTGACTCTATGCATAGATGTGTGAGTGGGTGATTCTATGGGTGCATGGTTTTAAGAGTGCATCAGTAATGGACTGTATGGTTGGGTGAGTGTATGTATGGGTGTGTTAGGGATTGAATGTATATCTCAGTGGTACATGTGTGACTAACTACATATGTGAAAGGCATTATATATGTGTGTAAGAGTATATAAGTGGGTATATGTGAGAGTGTGTGATTGTGAGAGTGGCTGTATGGATGAGTGTGTGCTTGTATCAATGATTGTATAAGAGCGTAAGAATGTGGTACTATTTTTATGAGTAAGTGAACTTGAGTGTGTTTAACTGTATAGGTGAGTAAATTGGACTGTGTTTAATTATTTGCACGACTGACTAGGTGTGTCAGTACCTCAATGGATGATTGGCGGTGTGTGAGTGTCTATATAGGTGTATAAATGCTTATGATAGCCTTGTACGGAGTGACTGTAAGTATGAGTGACTGTACAGGTGAGGGAGTGGAGGTGTATGTAGACCTAAGAGTTAATGAGTGGGTATGTAGTTATTGGTATTGGAGTGTCTATGGTTTTCAAAATGGCCATCTGAAATTTTGAGTCGGTGTATCAAAGGTTATATTAGGGTGTGAGAAGATGCACTCATTTATCACATGGATGACGTCATCAGTGATGTAATTTGAGATGTCATCAGTGATGTTATCAGTGATGTCACTGACCATGTCATGAGTGATGTAATATGTGACGTCATCAGCAGTGCATTGCGGGGGCGCGAGTTACAGTTAGCTGAACTAACTGTAACAGGGGAATTTCTAGGGTTTTGTACGAGGGAAATATCCAGCTATCTATAACGCCCCTGAAACCTATGGTTTTTTCAGTGAATTTCTAAGGTTTTTTAAATGCCAATTCCTAACTATAAGGCCCCTGAAACGTTTGTTTTTTTCAGTGAATTTCAAAGGTTTTTTAAATGCCAATTCCTAACTATAACGTGCATGAAACCTATGGTTTTTTCAGTGAATTTCAAAGGTTTTTTAAATGCTAATTCCTATCTATAACTTATCTCTAAAGATATCATGTTTAATGATTTTGATTGGATTTCTATATTTTTCCAATTCAGTGTGTCAATTTCATCAATTATGTTTTTTTTAAATACTTTTTTACCACCATTTTTAAACTTATTTTTTTCAATTCATTCTTTTAAAAATTTAAAAATATTATTTGAATTTAATGGGTTTTTCAAACATATTTCTTAATATTTTTCAAAATATTATGTTCAAAACTTTATTTTATATATTTTATTTCCATGTTTTTGGATCCGCGCACCCAACGCGAGAGGATCCGTGCACCAAACGCGATAGGATGCGCGCACCCTGCACGCATTTCGCCGTTTTTTTTTTTAAAGGGGGCCCCAGGGGGTCCTTCTGGGACCCCCTAAGCACCTCTAGAGGGTCAGAGTATTTCCACTCTGCTCCCTTTATATGTTTTACACACTTATTCCCCTTGCTTCTTCAGCCTCGCTTCTACCGAGGCAGAAAATAGCCGCCAACAGTTCCTGGTTTCGAATGTAGACAGATTAGCATTCAGCGCGCGATCGGGAGGGTGCGCGCTCGATTCGGGGAGGGTGCGCTTACGGTGCGGGTAGGGTGCGCGGCTCCTCCCCGGCCATAGATATATATGTACTTTTAACTCTAGTTTTCTCAGGAACTACTGAACGGATTCACACCATTTATGCAAAAGGCACGAGTCTGAACTGAGGGCTACCTCTTTGCCAAATTTGGTGTAATTCCGTTCAGCGGTTCGGGCTGTAGCTGCGACAACAGATCCTATGGGAAATTGCATGGGGAAAACGCGTTTTGGGACCCCCCTTTTTTCTTGACCCCCGCTTGACAAATCACCAGGAAACTTTCAGGGTAGGAGCGGAGCGGAGCTGGCCAAAAGTTTGGAAAATTTCACGAAGATTCGTCAACCGGCGCCAGACTTATTGGGAATAGAATGTTGCAGATTTCCTATGCAAAATAGGTCCTAACTATAACTATCTACTGGCGACCGCCAGTAGATTATATATATATATATGATATATATATATATGATATAATGAGGAGACTACCAGCCCCATAGTGCAACATGTTTTTACTCACCTGAGTGGAACTGTCCTATGATCGCAACCAATAAAATTAAGGGATGACATGGTGGTCTCAGCGAGCCATTTTGTTCAGTGCCTATGAAGAAGGGCGTTTCAGCCCGAAACGCATCAGGCCAAAGTTGAGGGAGCTGGATGCCTCGAATCTGTGCAGCTTGTGTGTGGCAACAAATCCGACCAGCGAGTGCACCTCAAGAAAAAGGCAACCCTTCAGTTTTTTGTAATGTGGTCCTGCCTGGGCCACGAGTGAGCACCGCCACAATACCCATGCGGTTCGGCCACTGCGTATTGGAGCAGCGAAATGCTTGAGCAGGATGGAGCCAACAAGCAGCAGTGTGGGATATTCATGTTTTCCTGGGAAAATCTTTTTTCAATATGGACACAATGGCAAGTAACCCACTTGGGTATTATAATGAGGAGACTACCAGCCCCATAGTGCAACATGTTTTTACTCACCTGAGTGGAACTGCCCTATGATCGCAACCAATAAAATTAAGGGATGACATGGTGGTCTCAGCGAGCCATTTTGTTCAGTGCCTATGAAGAAGGGCGTTTCAGCCCGAAACGCGTCAGGCCAAAGTTGAGGGAGCTGGATGCCTCGAATCTGCACAGCTTGTGTGTGGCAACAAATCCGACCAGCGAGTGCACCTCAAGAAAAAGGCAACCCTTCACTTTTTTTATATATATATATATATATATATATATGTATGTAGATAGATAGATAGATAGATAGATAGATAGATAGATAGATAGATAGATAGATAGATAGATAGATAGATAGATAGATAGATAGATAGATAGATAGATAGATAGATAGATAGATAGATAGATAGATAGATAGATAGATAGATAGATAGATAGATAGATAGATAGATAGATAGATAGATAGATAGCATGTCTTGTGTTAAGAAATTGTCAGACAGCGCCAACATATGGTGTAATGCCATAAACAAGTGCAGGTGTTAAGAATGAAGTGCCGGTGCTAAGCAAAAGCAAGAACAGGAATACAGAATAATGGCTAAGCAGTAAGGCAGACGTCTCCAGTCCTACCGGAAAGTGTTATATATTTTAAACTGAATTTTTATATTGCTTGTGCTCAATAACAACACATAGCTTAATGTGAATAGCAATTACACTACTTCAAGCTAAATTTATAATGTTAGATTTGTAATGATGAATGTAAGGAAAACTCAAAAAGTAAATACAAACCTGCTGGTTCTTTAGGCATATGTGTCCAAGAGATCTCAACATCAGTCTTTGCATCCCATTGCCCTGGAGAATCAATATTTGCATCATATTTCGGCTCAATTTTCTGCCCTTTTGGTGCTCCTACAATTTAATGTTAGGAAGAGTCCACACAATTAAATTAGAATCTCATTACCATATATTATACAAAAACGCAAAGCCAAATTTTATAAATTACTATGTTTGTGAGGAGTTTGCAAAAAAACCATGCTCTCCTTTTCACAAATATTTTAATGATACCATCGAACTGCTAGGCCTGGAGGAATAGTTGCTAAGCTCAGCAAATCTAGATCAATTAAAAAAGGGGTCATCAAAATCATCTAAAATATCAGCATCGTTAGAGGATAGGAGAACCCTAGCGAAACACCAACACGCCTGGGTTGTATAGAGCCGCTACACATCCCTGAGATCTCAGCAGTACCTTGTGGAAAGCCTAAATCCCAAGACAAAAAACGATTTTTGTTCTTCCGACTGGGCAGATTCCCATCGCTACTATTTGTTGAGCCCTGGATGAGGACAGCTAGAAACATGGCCTGCATGCTATGCGGTTTGGCAGTCGAAAACCTGGTCCACACCATCTGTCTCTGCCCAACCACACTAGGAATTTGCCGGATACTTTTGCGCCCCCATTGGAAATAGCAAGGGGTGCACACTTGCAGGGAAGCAATCTTGACCTTTTTCAATTCATCAGATGAGAGCTCCATTGCTAGAATAGTTAAGTACATTCATGGTGTAGAAAAGGCACTCATAAAGGCATCAAAATATCACCAGGGGCTCACATTCAAGCTTGCCCTATCAACAACAGACTCATAACCGCTTACTGTTTGAGGAAATAGATACCTCCTTGGACAACCACTTCTTGAGTGAAATAGACACCTCCCTGGACAGTGTCAACAAAGAGCCCTTTACCCGTCCACCTCGTCATTCTAAAATGTACTTTAACCAACACAATTCATCACCCTGTATTCACAGTGATGTATATATATATATTTTTGAAGGAACATATGGTTGATTATTTAAATCACATTGTTTTATTGAAATATTAAGTGATCAGTATTAATGTTGCACTTTCCTTGCTTTTTATTGTAAAGATTTAAAACAATCAAACAAGAAAAATATATTATTATTATTATTATTGCTTGTGCTCAATAACATCACATAGCTCAATGTGAATAGCTATTACACTACTTCAAGTTAAATTTATAATGTTAGATTTCTAATGATGAATGTAAGGGAAACTCAAAAATTAAATACAAACCTGCTGGTTCTTTAGGCAGATGTGTCCAAGAGATCTCAACATCAGTCTTTGCATTCCATTGCCTTGGAGAATTAATATTTGCATCATATTTCGGCTCAATGTTCTGTCCTCTTGGTGCTCCTACAATTAAATGTTCGGAATAGTCCACACAATTAAATTGGAATCTGAGTACCATGTATTATACAATAGAGAAAAAGGCTATTTTTCGATGAAAATCGACAAATTCAGTAGATCAATAGAACTCTGTTAAAAATACAGATGTGGTCTGTAGGTGAACACATAATTCTCCTCATGCTAAACAAGAGAATTACACACTCTTCATGCCTATGCTCCAATGAGGTGTGTTCATGTTTTGTAAATTTCTATTGGGGTGTCTGTTTTTATTTTCAGAAAATGCCTGCAACGATTGGCTAAACACTTAACTGTGGAAAATCCATGGCTTTACATAATTAAAAGAAAAAATTTAAATGGAATACTCTGAAATATTTCTATCATCCTATTTGTTTATCTTGAAGCATTTATACACTTTGCCGTACCCCTGATGAGAGGAAGCTCTCCGATTTGTGGCACTTCTTTTCAGAGTGCACGGTTGATTGCGTGTTGTAAGGTATGGTGGGCCTGGGCAGGAAAATCCAAAATGTTCCTGACATCCAGTGAGAAAACTCTAGGGACATTGTTTCTTTTTTCTTTTTCAGAAATAACCCCCCAGGTTTGGATGTTTATTTCTGTAAAAGAATACTGATTGGGTCACAAAAACAGGGCGGCCTATTTGGAAGGCGTCCCTTCCTGCACAAAAACAATCTCCCCATGGAAAAAGGGTGCCTGCGCCGGCGCATGGCAGCAGTTTGTGCGACAGCAGAGGGCGAAGCACAGAGATGCAACAAATTTTTGTAAATATGTCGCATCCCTGTGGTTCGAAATTAACGCAGCTCGGCAAATGACTTGTGGCACTGCGCTGCGTTAGTTTCTTGTAAATCAGCCCCGATATTTCTCCTCGTTACGCTTCTATCAAAGAGGCACACAATTTTGCCGTAAACCCAAGTTTACAAGTGTTTGTAATTCTGGGTTTGCCTCAAAATACATGGTTCACCCTTGTATTGCCTACCCAACACAAAGTAATGCAAGGTAGTGCTCTGTACAGCAGTGTGTTACTTTGTATTTACTAAAACACGCAACATGCCTTAGTAATTGACAAACAGGATTGTGTGTCAGGGTTCCGCCACAAAAGTGAATTAACCCTGACACAGAATAATTAGTAGTTTTGCCGAAAGTCCAGCTGTCACACTGGTGAATGCACCTATAATTAAGGGATCTCCTCTGCACAGCCTTGGATCACTAAATGGGGCAGATGTTGCTATGCTCTGAGTAAAGGCTATCGCCAATCAAGCAAACTGCCCGGCCACCTATCAGGCTTTAATTGAGCATCTGTTTTTTTCATAATGGTAAAACACTGAATGGATGATACCGTTTTTGAGTGCTATTTATGCATTAATTGTGTCTGAGTTCCTAAAACTACATCACCCTCCAAAACTTTGAGATGCAACTGACAATATTGGTTGCATTGTTGCTCTGGAATTCATTAACTAATGTCACACTTGCCTGAAGAGGTCACTGACAACATTCTCTCCAAAAGGCATCACAAAATGAACCACATGTCTGCTATATCATAAAGGGAGGAAATACATTCTGGCCCATTATTTTGGCTAGCTAGCATGCTGAAAATGGGTGTCATATCTACAGGCTGAGCTATAGAAATGTTAAATGAGTCAAACTGGTTTTTTCGTGCAAGAACATCGAAGTACAATATTTGTATTCTACTACATATTAGATAACAGGATGAAATTGAGGATTTGCTTGTCATGTCACATGATGCCAGAATGTCTCTGGCAGAGACAGGCCCAAATTACAAGCAGTGTGGAGCTAAATTGCCATGTGGATCCCCCCCACACTATTATCAGTGGCCAAGTGCTCCCGCGCCAGATTTACCAGGTGTGGGTATAATACACCTGATTTTACCAGCCTGAAAAATCACTTTGGAAATGGAATTTGTTATAAACTGGGTTGTTGGTTGACTTGGGTGTAAGCCCTGATCAAGCAGCAACTACAATCCTAGTCAGGGTAAGGTGCAAGCAAATGCCAAATTAACCTGTGCTCACCCTCTGGCAGCTTGACACACAGCAGTTAAGTGTAACTTAGAGGCAGTGTGTAAAGTATTTGTTCAACACTTAAAACAGTAAAACCACTACACAAAATGAAACCATGCAACTTTAGAACAATGGCTCTGAATGTATTAAATACAACAATATCAAAACAACAAACATTAAATTAGTAATACCAGTATATATACTTTTTAAAGTTTATTTTGAAAAATACCACCAAAAAGCACAAAGAGCTACAAGGGATATCGGGTTGAACCAGATCAGGACAAAGTCACAAGTTCAGGCCGACCTCTTCGGATTATGTGCTGACTACAGGGGGCCATATAGGCCCGCTGAACATAGGACCTCAAATCCTGATTGCGGACCATTGCGATGATCCATGTCTAAGATGAGTAGCACAGCCGAGGAGATGCTTCGGTTCCGAGATGTAGCGAGGCTGCGGTGCAAGGCCCTGTTGCGTCAACATCAAGGGTCCCGTCAACAGGCTTGCAATGCGAAGTCCGGCGTTGGGGATGTGATGTACAGTTTAGGCGTTGTGTAGGTTCTGATGAGCAGTAGAGCTGCGATGGAGAGGTCCGTCATCATCATCGAGGCTGCCGTCAATGAGGGATGCAAGGAGTTGCGGCGAGGAAAGCGTTGTGAGGTGTTGGTTTTAAAGGTGATGTGTCGGTCCCAAGATGCGGGTTGCGGGTCTGCTCGGGGATGCGCCGCTCAGCCAAGGAGAAGCATCAGCTCTGCTCTAGGATGCCTCACTCAACAGAGTGATGTGTTGGGTCTGCTGGTAAGCACCTTACGCCCAGCTCCAAGGCTCCCGAACTTTTGGGGCACCAATTGGTAGGGTAGACTCACAGTTGACAGAGTTCAGGTGCAGATGCAAGGTTAGAAGCCTGTTATGTCCCTGAGACTTCAGATCAGGAGACCAGCCAACTAGCCTTTAGAGTCATTTTGGGTTCTGGCTTCAAGAGATGCAGGTCCAGTCCTTCTCAGCCAGGCAAGAGGGCAGAAGGCAGCAGATCAGCACAGGAAAGCTGGAGTCCAGCATAGTGCAGGCCAGCAGAGTGGCAGTCCTTCAACATATCAGCAGTCCTTCATCCTGGCAGAGCATCCACATATCCAGAAGAGTACTTATGTGGTGGTGTCTGAGGTCCAGGACGTATACACAGTGGTGCCTTTGAAGTAGGGGGACTTCAAAGACATGCCTTTGAAGTGCAAAGATGTCCTCCTTTCCTTCCGTGACTCCAGATTAACTACAGGAGGATAGGCAGCCGTTTGTGTGTGGAGATGACACAGCCTATTCAGGTGAAAGTGAGGCTGTGTCCAGCTCCTTCCTCCTATCCTGCAAGAGCTGGCCTATTGAGACACACCTATGCTTCCATTGTGTGTGGCTGTCTAGGAGGAATACACAAAGCCCAACCACCTTACTGTGATCAGAGACAGGCAAAAGGCACCAAAGAACAAGTTACTTAATGCTTTTTCTGGAGGATACAGTATCTACCTGAGGACTCCTCCAATTTTGAATATCCAAATGCCACAAAAGTTGCACTATCCTGTGCGGGTAGTGTCCCTCCTTGTGCACAGCCTGTAAATATGCAAACTCTTCGCAATCCATAATATATATCTGAACAAACTTTCAACCAAGTTCAAGTCAAGAATTTATTGACATACTCCAGTAACTTAAACTCATTTCAATCATGAGTAACTCCGTGGTTAACAATGTCATCTGAAAGGGTTATTCATTGTTCATAATTGCATGAAATCCCCAATGCATTTCGGGTAGAACAACTACCCTTTGTCAGGGAGAGAGTTCCTAAAAAAACACAAAGATAGGCGAAATTCAAGTGAGGATAGGATTTATCACCCGATACCGTGCACAAATATTCACGTTACGGTCACTGCAGGGACTTAGTGTAACCTTTCACTGAGTCACCATTCAGTTCTTGACACGCTTGATAACACGTTTCTTGTGCACATGAGCATGCTTATGAACCAGATTATATACACATATTCAGAGAGACATAGGTCGCTTGAATTTTGCCTATCTTTATGTTTTTTTAGGAACCCTCTCCCTGACGAACGGTAGTTGTTCTACCCGAAATGCATTGGGGATTTCATGCAACTGTCAACATTGAATAACCCTTTCAGATGACATTGTTAACCACGGACTTACTCATGATTGAAATGAGTTTAAGTTACTGGAGTATGTCAATAAATTCTTGACTTGAACTTGGCTGAAAGTTTGTTCAGATATATATTATGGATTACGAAGAGTTCGCATATTTACAGGCTGTGCACAAGGAGGGACACTACCCGCACAGGATAGTGCAACTTTTGTGACTTTTCTCACGTCTTGGTTTAGAGGACGTTTCCTCCAATGCACGCCCATGAAAGTGATTAATTGAATAACAATAAGGAACTGCAACTGCGCTCTCTCTCCTAAAATGTTTCTGGTAAGTAATATTGTATCTCTGCAATTGGTTACTGTTGTACCCTTAATAGTCCCTAGTATACGGTACTGAGGTACCCAGGGCATAGGTACACCAGTGGTCTCCCATGGGCTGCAGCATGTATTCTGCCACCCATGGGAGTGCGCTCAAACTGTGACTACCGACCTACCATTGCAGCTTGTGTGAGTTGGTGCTTGTACCTCTCACGATAGATATACGTTTTCTTATATCTGAGGTCACTGCATTTAAATCCTATACGTCACCCCCAAGTCTGGTGTTTGGTTATAAGTGTAAGGATGCCCCTAAATGAGCAGCACACCACTACAAACCCCTCAGTCAAATCTCCAGGCTTTGTAAGTGCGGTCAGCCATTTTAAGACAGATGTTGGACATCAGTCATTATGAGATGTCTAACTATATAATGGCTGCAGCGAACCCAGTCATGTTTGGTATCAAACATGTTGGAATCATACCCCAACATCGATTCCAATGTTAGAAGCATGATCCCATGCACTAGGGGGCCCCTTATGGGACCCACCTGTACACCCAGTAACAGCCTTTCAGGGTCTGCAAGCAAGCTAGTGCTGCTGCCGACCACAGACACAATTCTGCCCTCTTGCTGCTGAGCCAACCTCAAGCAGGGGAAAGCAGAACAATAGGTTTCCTGACGCAGGGAGGTGTAACTATCTTCCAGACAGGACTTAGTGTATTGGTCTGGGGTGGGGGCACTTGCCAATGTCACCAGACTGCTTTGAAGGGCACAGATGGTGCCCCCCTTGCATACTCCAGTTTGAGCCAGTTCAGGATCCCGTGGCTTCCCCTCTGGCATAAAACTGGATAAAGGAAAGGAGAGTATCCTCCCCTCTGCCCAGCCCCCGCTCTGGGAGGGACCACCGAGTTGTTCTAATGCTTTCCTTAGGGTATTTAAAGGTCCCCTGCAGGTGGGTCCTTAGATTCATCGTGGGACCAGACGCAACCCTGAAACAAGATCATTCTTCAATTGTCTGGACTTTTAGGTTTTGTTGGAGTATTACTGGATCCGAGACTGCACCAAGGCAGACTTCTGCTGCTCCTGATCTCGCTATTCTGCAAGTCTTCTGCATCGTCTTTGTCTGTGCTTTATCCAGGTTCTCCAAAAGGCCTTTGAGCATGAAGGACACTCACAGAAATCTCCCTTAGATCTGCTGGCACCGAAATGAAGCTGACCAGTCTGCTGCTCCTGATGTCCCACGGACATCACGAGGCTCAGCAACACAGGTGGTGGTTCTGTGGCTCCATAGAGGCCTGACCTGTCTTCCCTGCAATTTGGAGGACAGTAACCCTGGTCGGGCTGCTGGAACCGAACCCCTGTGCAACTCATCGACTTGCAGTTGCCAAGGCTTGTTGGCGATGCATTCCAGAAATCTTCGGGCTACAAGAAGCTACAGCCTTCAGCACCTCACTTTCTGAAGAACACAGTCCTCCCTGTATCTCCTGCATCATGGGCCTCTGACTTTGGTGAGCTTGTTTGAGATACACTTGTGACTCCTGTGGCTCCGGCCTGTGAGTCCTCTCAAGTGTGTTCCTTTGCTTCAGTGCGCTTCAGTGGGCTCCGCTGCTTGCCCAGGGCCTTCTTTGGCTCTACTTGGTGAGTCTCTTGGATCTTGCTGGCCCCAACGTTTGTTCCTTTTTGTTCTCCACAACATTTTGCTGCAACAAAGGCTTGTTGGTGCTCCCGCTGTATACTGATCACCATAGACATGGACATCCATTGTGGGACAGCTCCTGGTCTTCCTCAGCGATGCCTGGTCCTCACTGCTGGAGCGGCAAGGTAACCGTTATCTCTTCTGAACCTCTCGACATCGGTGGGCACTGTGCTTCTCTGCCTCCTGGTCACCTCGGATTGACATGGACTCTGTCCCCTCAACTCCAAGAATCCACCACAGGATTCCACCGAACTCCTTCACAGTCTTCTCCAGAAGAATTTTCTTCGAAGTCTTCCATTGCCGTCTACGGCAGGTTCCAACGTCACCCCTGGGTACCCGGCTTCCCTGGTACAGGTAACCTGGTTTCTAGGGCATCCATGAGTGGGGTAGCTCTCAAACCTTCTGTCTTCCACAGGGTTTCTTTAGAGTCCACTGGAAAAGGTCCTTTTTCCTTAAAACTGCGTCTGCGACTTCTTAATTGACTTCCATTGGGCACACAACGGTGTTTCCACTCTGCACACAGCTTCCGTGGGGTTCCCGGCTACCTACCTTGGGTGGTTCCTTGTGTCCTCAGCTCCTCTTACTCTTCTGGTCCAAGTCCCATTCTCCTTTGCAGTTTGCATTCCACTTTCTTAATATATAATTTGGTCTACCCCTGGACACCAGTGTATATTTGTGCTACTCACCTGATTATTTCAAAGTATTCTTGTGTATTGTGTTGATATCTCCGGGTAGGAGATATACCAATGTGTTAGTGATTATGTTGTGTAATAAATAAACTTATTTTTATATAAATACTGTGTATTCTTTTTAATTTAACTGACACTATTTATTATAGTTAGTAAAACAAGCTGCTTTACACTCCTTCAAGATAAGCCTGTAGGCTGCTCTTCACAGCTATCACTTTGAGAACTTTCTATAGTTATCAAAGACCACTAAAATCACCAGAAGGGTTGTTTGGATTAGTGCAAGGTACATCACTTGAATAAGTGTGCACCATATAGTATTCCAGCATCCTACACATATGTATATGAAAACTCGAATACATATAAAATATATAAACAGACTTCTTTTTGGTATCCACCAAAAAAAGCTTTACCAAAGGTAAGTAACTTGTTTTTTGATGGATACATCTACCTGTGGATTCCTCACCTTTTGAATAAACTTCAAACTTTCTTTATTGTTTAAGTTAGTTAAAAATATAACAATATACTGGTAAAACTGTACATATTGCGACAGATAGAAATTATAATCATTAAATATTTGGTGGTAACCAATAATACATTGGAGGAGAAGGAAATGGTACGTGAAGCAATGTGCAGGTTTTTTGTGTTGAGTCTGTTTATTGAAGATTAGAAAAATAAACAGTAGTCACCATGCAAAGCATAAGGCATTGCAGCGTTAGTGTAAGGCAGGTAGGTCTCGTACATTAGCAAGATATGAATGTTGAACACATGCAATGTATCTCAAGGCACACATGAGTCTGAGGCCCAACATCTAGAGGGGTATACAAGCTTGCCAGAAGTGATAAGAGAGGGTGTGCCCTCAATGGTGACCAAGTAACACAACTGGGGAAACAGAGTAGGGACGGAGGAGAAAACATAGAAGTGGGGGGAGGGGGAAGATAGATAGCGTCAGCTGAAGCCACATGCAAGGACTGGGGGGGGAGAGAGGTTCTTCGCCAAACCTGTAGAGCACGGGCCTAGCCTATAGAATCTTTCTGTCGTATCGCAGGATTACTTCTTCAAAGAGTTGGAGGGCTCGCAATCTAGGGGGTGTGTACTGAGAGTGCTCTAGATTGGAGAAGTAGGTTGCCAGGTGTGTGCAAATTTGGTATCGGTAAGCGCGATCCGGACCATAAATAGCTCCATTGCCATGACGAACCAGAGGCGCAGGAACCATGCCGAGATAGGTGGGGCAGAGGGTTTCTTCCAATGGAAGGCAATGGTCTGTTTAGCTGCCCCAGCATATCTGCAATGAGACGCCAATCAAAGTGGGTCATGGCTGCGAGTTGGTGCGGTTGGATGCCCAGTAGGGCCACTGTGGGGGAGCTTGGTATTAGAAATCCCACAGTTTCTCGAATGTAGCTCAAAACTTCCTTCCAAAACACTGTCAGCTTTGGGCAGGACCACCCGATGTGAATTAAGTCCCCCACTGCAGTCTGGCATCTCCAACAGAGGGGGGAGACGGCCAGAAGCAATTTCTGCAGACGCGCTGGGGTATGGTACCAATGCGTCATAAGTTTTTAGGCTGATTCACACTGGAGGATGCTCCTGTAGAGGTTGGGTATGTCACGGCAAAGTTGTTCCCAGCTTTCCGGTGGAATCTCCTCCCCCAAGTCAGCTGGCCATTGTCTCTGGTATGTGTGTGAGTGGGTGGGAGGCAGGCGTTGTATTACCTTGTATGTGCGGGAGATCAAACCTCAGGTGCTGTCGAATGACCGCACCAGGGTTTTGAAGCGGGTGAGCAGTCTGGTTGCTCTCTGTATGTCATTTGGGGTGTGCAGTCAGTGTCCTAGTTGATAGTATTGTAGCCTGGATGAGTCTTTGACCTGAAAGGTTTTCTTACATTTTTCAAATGTTTTAAAGGCGTCTCCCTCAAAGAGATCCTGGATTGTGCGACATTCACCCTCCCCTCATGATGAGAATGAATGTGGTTGCAGGGATGGAGGGAAGCTAGGATTACAAGCCACTGGGTGTTGGGTGAGGAAAGGATGTGAGGCCCCTGGGGATTGCTATTTTGTCCCAGATGTCAAGTACCATTTTCGTAGGGGTAGCTACATATGCGCTACGGGGTCGGGCCGTTCTGGGGAGCCAGGCCAAGTCCCAGAGGGGCCTACAGGCAACTGCACGGTCCATATGGAACCAGTGTTTTTCATGTTCGTGGACAACCCATTCCGATATGTAGCGGAGGTGGGATGCCCAGTAATATTCCAAAAGATTGGGGCAGGCTAGACCCCCACGGTCTCAGGCAGAATAAGCAGTTTATTGTAAAAGCGCTGTCGTCCCTTACCCCAAATGAAGGAGTTTAGTTTGTGTTGGAGCCTTTGGATGTCCGTTTGGGGGATAGGCAAGATTAGGAATAGATACACTTTGGTAGAATGGACATTTTAACCGAGTTGAGATGGCCAAGCCACAAAATTGGGAGTTTTTTCCAGCGGCAGAGGTCTTCCAGGACATCCCTCCTGCAGCATGGCCAGTTAGCCTGGAACCAAGAGGATAGAGAGGGAGTTAAATGTAGGCCCAAGTATCGAATCAAGTGGGCGGCCCAGTGCAGCGGCACAGGGGCTTGGAGGTGTTGCACCTCAGGAGAAGTGCGAGTTAGATTTAGGGTCTCAGACTTGGCCATGTTGATTTTGAAGCCTGAAGCCTTCTAAAAGGAGTGGAGGAGGGAGGCTAGGGACGGTAGGGATGTGCATGGGGTGGTCAATGCGAGTAGGACATCAACTGGCTACTTTGTGCTTGTGGCCTGCGAAGGGGATGCCTCTGATTTCCGCTGACTTGTGTTCTGCAATGGTGAGGAGTTCTACCCCTAAGGCAAAGAGCAAGGGAGAGAGCTGGAACCCCTGCATAGTTCCCCTGCATATAGGGATGAATGGAGAGAGATGACCGTTAATGCGGATCCGCGTTGTGGGCGATACAGAGGATGCCATGAGCCTCGAAATCATGTCCGGGACCCAAGCCTATTTTTTGTAAGACAGCACACAAGAAGCACCAATCAATGTGATCAAAGGCTTTCTCTGCATCTAGGGATACCAAGCAGGCCGGGATATCCTGGCGCTGGATATATGCCACCTGGCAGATGTTATCTGCTCCCTGGTGGTGTCGTATGAATCCGACCTGGTCCGGGTCTATCAACCCGGGGAGATACGCCTCAAGGCAGTTCGCCAGTATCTAGGGGTAGATCTTGGCATCAGTGTTGAAAGGGCGATAGGTCGATATGATGCTCATAGGCTAGGATCTTTTCCTGGTTTGGGAATGTGGACAACCTCCGCCTCTGACATCGTGATGGTAAGACCCGAGGTTTCAAGGAATGTGTTGAAGAGGTGGAAGAGGTGGTACTTAATCTGGGGGAGGAAGATGCAATAGAATGAGATAGGCAGGCCATCCGGCCTGGGAGATCTCTTAGTCAGTAGGTGCCTTAATGCCCTGTGTAGTTCATCTAACGTCATCAAGGATTTGGGCGTGCTGACAGGCAACGGTATCCCAGGGGCATGCGGGAAGGAAGGAGGATATCTCCTCTGGGGCATGGGAGGTTTCAGTGTAGAGGTCTGCATAGAAGGAACCAAATGCCTGTTCTTTGTGATATTCAAATGTGGCCCTGGTGTTGTCTGCTTTTTTACCTTAGAGATGTGGGCCCTAGTTGCATGAATGCGGAGGCAGCGAGCCAGGTATGTTCCCTCCTTGTCTCCCCATCGCAGAATTTCTGTTTTAGTGCAAATAGTGATTGTTATGCTTTATTTGTCCCATAGATCATTAACTGCCCGTGGAGCATGACTAGACGTTTTTTTTACCCTGATGGTGTGCCAAGTGATCCAGCCGCTCTAGTGACTTGATGTCCTTAACCAGGCATGTTTCAACCAGGCGTGCTTCCCGAGATTGGGTTATGGCTATGGAGGAGATGACCCACCGACTGGTTGATTTGAACGCGTCCCAGATGGTATGCTAGGGGGTGTCAGGGAGTGCGTTTGCATCAAAAAAACCTGGAATCTCCCAGAGTATCTCAGAGAGATCAAGAGAGTCATGTAGGATGGGGGGAGGGGGGAACAATGGCCTCCACTGGAACTCCACAGGACCATTGCTAGGTGGTGTGATCCGATATAGATATCTGAGATGGCAGTTGATTCCAGGGCCTGCAGAAGAGAGAGGGAGAGAAAACAGTAATCAATGCGTGAGCAGGAGTGATGCACTTGGGAGAAGAAGGAGTAGTCCCGGGAGTCCGGGAATTGATATCACCAAGCGTCTATGAGCCCGAAGTCTGTTATGTCCCTTTTGAGGGCGGTGGACATTGCCCCTGTGACCTAGTAGGGGGAGGCGCTGCGATTCATGTCTGGATCCCAGAACAGGTTGAAGTTGCCCCGAGGATCACATGTCCCTCCGGTCGCATCATCTGCTCATTTAGTAGGGATTACAGGAAGGCATCTTGCAATTGGTTAGGTGCATAAATATTGAGTAGAGTTAGAGGCCAGGCATTTAGTTTTTCAATCCTTTAAGTACCGGCCTTCACCATCCCGCACCACCCGTGGACCCAAATATAGATTTACATAGGATTACAACCCCCGCTGATTTGGATGCGGAGGATGCCCAGAATTAACATGGGCAATTGGGGTAGGCCATGTAACATGTGTCATGTGAGTTTCTTGGAGGAAGATGATGTTGGGGTCTTGTATAATTAAGTAAGTAAGTAAAACATTTGTAAGGCATGCAAATGCTGAGGCATCTTGGTGCTAAATGTGGCGTGTACCGAGAAGCTTCACAACAGAGGGAAGTATTGCATTCTTACTTGGACGGGAATAGCCAGGTCTTCAGCATTTTCCTAAACAGGAGTCTATTTGGTAGCAACCTAGTTAGAACTGGTAGCATATTCCAGAGCTTGGCTGCCCGATGGGAGAGACTTCTTCCTCCCACCTAGCCCTACAAGTTTTAGGGACCTGAACAAGACCTTTGCTGGCTGATCTTAGGTCACACCGCGAGACATGCCAGAAGAAATGTTTCTGTAGGTCCTGAGGCCCCCCCACCATGTAGTGCATTATGCACCAGTCACAGAGCATTGAATTCCATTTTTTGCTGAACCAGAAGCCTATGGAGGTCCCTAATGCTGTCAGAATTGGAAGGAAATTCAGGACGTTCAACAGCATCCGCGCTGCGGCATTTTGCAAGGACTGATAGTTGGCATTTGTCAATGCCGAGAAAGAGAGCATTGCAGTAGTCAATTCTAGAAAGAATCAAGGTGACTACTTCAGTTTTTCTGAGTTCTTGAGGAATGAACGGAAGAATTTTGCGTAGGATCTTTAGAAGGAAGCAGAAGAAAGTTAGGAGATTGATCTGACCTGCAAAATTGAGTCGGTCATCAAACATGACTCCTAGGTTTCTGACCTTCTCAATGGGATCAGGACAACGTTCTGCCTCTACTGGCCACAATAGGTGATTCCAGAGTGATGGTCCCTTTCCAAATACAACCACCTCAGTTTTATCTGTTTTATCGACCAATGATGATCTTCAGCCAGTTGTGAAACAACCCAGCCACTATTTCTGCACTAGATACCATAGATATGACTATCTGAGTGTCGTCGGCGTAAGAAACCAGTGAGAACTCATGTGATTAGATCAGCTTAGCCAGAGGTGTGACATAGATGTTGAATAGTGTCGGTGATAGTGCTGAGCCTTGAGGTACTCCACAAGGGAGTGAAAAGGCCTCGGATTTAAGGTTACCCCATTACAACCTCTGTTCCCTAGCAGTAAGGAAAGAGGTGAGCAGGGTTAGAGCCGTCCCAGTAATTCCTACTTACTTCAGCCTCTGGGTTAGTATCAGATAGTTAACAGTGTCAAATGTTGCTGAGAGGTCAAGTAAGATGAGGACGGCCCTCCCCCACTGTCAATCTGTTTACTTATCTCCTTGGTGGCCATGACTAAGGCTGATTCTGTGGAGTGGTATGGTCTGAAGCCATGTCGGGTGGTGTCTAAGAGGTCTTAGTCTAAGTCTGGTGTCTAAGTCTGGTGTCTAAGAGGTCTTTGTCTAAGTCTGGTGTCTAAGTCTGGTGTCTAAGTCTTTGTCTAAGGTCTGGTGTCTAAGAGGTCTTTGGGTCTTTGGGTTCTAAATCCAGAGATCTTCGGGGGAAAAAGACATTCCAGTCTTCAGCATCTGCCAATTATTGCATTCTCACCACATCATCTGCACTGTGGGCCTTCCTTCTTGGTGAGCTGCTTGAGGTCCTCTTGCGACTCCTGTGCCTTTGCCCTGTTGGTCCTCTTGAGGGTCTTCTGCCGCCACAGTGGGCTCCCCTGCTTGCTCGTGCCTGCTTTGACTCTCCTGCTTGTGGTGAGTCCCTTGGACCTTACTGGTCCCAACATTGCTCCTTTTTCGTTCTCAACGTCAGTTGCGGCTACCGAGGCTTGCTGGTGCTCCTGCCTGACACCAATCCCGCTGGTAACCGATATCTGATGTGGGACAGCTCGTGCATGGCTCCTGGTCTTCCTCAGCATCACTTGGTAATCAAAGCTGCAGCAACAAGGTCACTGTCAACACTAGTGAACTGTCCGATATTGGTGGGCATTGCTCTTCTGTGCATCCTGGTCACCTCCGAGTGGCATAGACTCTGTCCCCTCTGCTAACAGGTTCTATTGTTCAAGATTCCACCCTTTGATTCCCACTGGACTCTTGTACAACTTCTCCAGTGGCATCTTCTTCAAATTCCTCCACAGTCTACAGCAGTTTCTGTCACTTCCCGCCTCTGCACCTGGCTTCCCTGATCTAGGTATCCTGGTTCCTGGGTTATCCATGGATTGGGTTACTCTCCAACCTTCTTTCTTCCATGTGGTTTCATCAGGGTCAACTGGGGAGGGTTCTTTTTCTTAAAAACTGCAACTGCGACTTTCTCTTTGACTTCTATGAGGCACACAGCTGTGTTGCCACTCTGGTCACCGCCTCTGTGGAGTTCCTTGGTACTTACCTTGGGTGGTTCATTCTGTCCCCAGCTCCTCTGAGTCTCCTGGTCCAAGTCCCGACTTTGGTCGCAGTTCTCATTGTACTTTCTAATATGGTTTGGTCTCCCCCTGGAGACCACTGTATTTTGTGCTATTTACCTTATTGCAATTAAAGTATTGTTGTGTATTATGTTGATATCTCCAGGTAGGCGATATACCAATGTGTTAGAGAGTGTTATGTAATAAATAGATATATTTTTATATGTACAATGTGTGGTTCTTTTTCGTTTATCCTACACTACATAATTAGACTGGTAAAACAAGCTGCCTAACACTCCTTCAAGATAAGCCTCAATGATTCTCTTCACAGCTACCACTTTGAGAGCTTTCTATGGTTATCAAAGACCACTAAAATCACCATAAGGGTTGCCTGGATTAGTGCTCGGTGCATCAGTTAAATAAGTGTGCACCATATACCAAGCCAGCCTCCTACACTAGGAAATTGTCATAACATCACAGTTTGCAATAAAGTAAATACGTAAAGATTTCACCCATCATTAAAAATGCCCTACACCATCACTGTGCATAATATGCAGGTCCTGAAATAGTACTGGTTATTCTGATAGTGCAGACATGAAAAACAACATAAAAATATCAGGGCATGAAAATGCAGCAGTTTAGGTAAACATAAATCCAAATATAACCATGAATATATAGGGTGCAGTGTCACTGCACTCCTGCAACACTTTATACAGCAATGTCAAATGTACACATAGGGTACTGGAACTCCTGCATGCCCTTTATAAAGATTACTGTAATTATCCTGTTAATTAGGATGCACTTATGTGCATTTTAATTATGGCCCCTCAGGACCGGACAGTCAGTGTCAAGTGCGGCCACTCGGCAACCCCCCAGGTATGTACCAACATGAGGGGGGGCACGCACTGCAAAATCAAGGGGGAAGGCCCCGCTCAGGCTTTCCATTGATGGGGTACGCAAAGGCAGCTGCCCGTGTCCGTGCGGTGCAGCTGAGAGCCAACACAGTCACGTAAATGTTCCAGAAATGTGCCCTAGAATCTGCATGTGGGCACACCCACACCACATCCCAAGTGGGGAGACCTCACTTTAGGTGACCAACCTGGATGGTTGGTCACCTAAATTCTTAATATGGTGGGGAAGACTAGAAATGGTCAAGATGATTGTTGGAGTTTATAAGATGCCTACCACAGCCCCCCCTCTAGTCCAACATATGTCTGTCATTTTACTCAGTTTGTTTTACCTGGATGTCACGTTATTACCTCTAATTCAATCATCATTGTATTGTCTTTATTGATTTTATATTTTTTATATTAGTTATATTCTTTTGCCCCTTCATATGTGTTTATTGTGAGTTTTGATTTTTCTAAAACAACCAATAAAAATTCTTGAAATCGAAACATGGTCAAGATGATGATAACGCCCCTCAGAAATTACCTCATCAGTATGTGACCTATGATGCTTTCAGACACCTTTCTAAAGAAAATAAATAAAGTTTTCATTCAGTTTTTATTGCAATGGGAAAAAGCAAGGATTTCCTTGGGCAAGCTCAGACTAGCCAAGAACAAGTGAGTAGTAGGCCTACCAAATTTCAAGAATTACCAAATAGCATACCTATGCAATCAAGGTGCAGCATGGTCTATGGATAAGCTTGAGTAGAGACCCCAATGTCTAGACATAGAATTAAATCTGATCAAGGATATCCCACTCCCCGCAAATCATGACATTTCAGGTCTCTATGTTAGCGCATTCTGAATACATCATATTAAACACTAAGAAAGTTCTGGCACGGCTTGACACATTATACAACACAAAAATTGGCTCTTCAAATGCTATGGCTATTTGGTACAACTCCATAATAAAAATAGACGGGAAAACAATATAATGGAGAGAGTGGTCCCAAAAAGGCATCAATTTGATCAAAGACCTTTATGTTAGTATTTCGCCCATTCCTTTCTCTGTCCTCAAAAGAGAGAAAGGTTTAACTAAATTAGACTTTTATAACTTCCTGAAACTAAAAGTACAGATCTGTAAACTGAACACTAATCCATCCACCCCTTCGCTCCAAGCCAAATTGACACAACTGTTTAAAGCTGGTCACATGGTCTCAAGAATTTACAAGTCATTACTCCCCGAACCCCGCAAGAATCATGAGTAATAAAGCAAAATGGGAAGGGGAACTGAACAGTAAGGCAATTACACTAGATTGGGTACGAATCCACATGATGCCCTTCAAACATAAAATATCACCCATTCTATCACAAACAAAGTTTATGATCATGAACAGGAACTAATGGACCCCAGCCAGACTCTATAAGCTTAAACCAGTCCAGTCCCCACAATGTTGGAACTGCAATTCTCAACCAGGTGACTTATTACACATGCTTCTCTTTTGTCCGATGCTACAAAACCTTTTCAACAAAGTCTTCAAATACATCACTCAGACTTTCAATATCTCCCCAGTTAAAGAATTATCATATATCTTAGCCGGCTTCCAAGATCCGGAACTAAAAGGAGAAGATGACCTCTTTCTGCTGGATTTAATGCTATCTTTGGCATGTAAAATAGTACTGTGTAACTGGAAAAGTTTTGAAAAAATCTCATTCAAAAAATGGCAAGAATGGCTAACCTTCATAAGAGGAGCGGACAATATTGCCCTACATACATCCCCATGGAAACCTCAACAGAGAAAAATATGGAAATCTCTTGATTTTGCCTCCATGGTTTTGAAACCCCCTTGAAACAACCGGCCCAAATGGGCTTGCAATCTGGCAAAAGTGCATATTTCCCAGCAAGAATGCAAGCCTTCCAGCAAGAATTGAGCTATGGTTAACTTATCAAAACACTGTTAGAACAGGGAGTTCAGCTCATACACAGTTAGTAGGAGTACCCCTTGACTCCGAGCTTGTTCTTTTATTTTATTTTATCAACTAAGTCAATTATTTATTTACTTTTGCTCTTTTATCCTCTTTATATGCTTAAAGGAGGATAGGAAATCTACCAGGAATGTTAAATATTATGCTACATGCTTTCATCACGTGTAAAACTAGTACATTTGGTACTTCAGTCTCCTCGGTCACTACTTAGACCTTCCCAATGGGTTTCATGGACACTGGACTGCAACAGAAAAATCAGCATGAGTACACTTACCTATTTTGGTAAGCTATCGCTACCATCTCAACTGCGCTATTTGTATCCTGACTACAACAGATAGCTAAACATATGTACTCCTATTGGTTTGGTTTGTTAATTCTGCCATCGCTACTGTACCATTTGTAAAAACTAGTGCCCCAGGGCACTATCAGATGTACTTCCTCTATCCACTCTGACCTTTGATGAACCTCTGGAGTTTTATTTCCTTTGCCTTGCATTTGTATTGCTTTTGTAAAACCAATAAAAGTTATTGAAATCAAAAAGGGTTACTCTATGGAACTATTGAGGGCAATGTTGCAGTGGGTCGGGCGCCCTCCAGGGCCTCACGGACTGCTGTGAAAGGAGCACAAGGCTACAGAGCCACAGAGAACTGAGAGCGTTGCAACCCGTCCTGCACTGCTAGGCAATGCAGGGGGACTCCAGCCTGGGGTTTCCTACCTCTTCAAGTCTAGAGTGGGGACACATGCGCCAGCTGCCAGTGAGTGGGAAAGCACTTGCTCAACTGCAAGCTCTCCTCTCCTTCTGCTCAACACACAAGGGACAGTGCAGCACTCACACGCACCGGGACTTTTAAACAGCGCTCTCCGTGTGCTGGTCAAGGAGCCTCTGCAGCAGAAAGCGCTCACCACGCGCTAGGCACATCAAGAGCCAGGGACCTGAAAAAGTGCACCCACGTGCTGGACTGAAAAATAAAGCACTCCTCATGTTCTTTTTTTCAAAATAAAATGGTGAAGAACAGTCCAGTCCTTCTCCTGCTCTGGACAGGAGCAGCAACTGAAGGCCAACCCACCCCACACACAGCATGGGCAGTGCTCCTCACACAGCTCTTCTGCTCTCTTTCCAGGCAGGTTACTTTGGGACCTGGCAAGGATCTTTCTAGAAGGCTTTAATTTCCCTGAACTTTCAACAGGAGGCAAGCACACACAAGCCCTTGGGGACCTTCCCAAGCTGGATACCACAGCAGAGCAAAAAGAGTCAGTGCTCTTCCTCTGCCACAGATAGAAGCAGCAACTTCAGGCCAACTCACCCCTCTTATGGAAAAGGCAGCACTCCTCACACAGCACTTCAGCTCTTCTTCTTGGCAGGGTCCTCTTGTTTCAAGAAGTAATCTAAAGTCTTGAGATTTAAAGTCCAATTTTCTCATTGTTCTCTTTGCTTCAGAGTCTCTGAGCTTATTACAAACTAGTTCTATCCTCCCTGGTCCAGCTTGACCGCAGCAGGAGGAGACAGCATTGTACAAAGGAGACACAGCCTATTCAGGTGCAAAGCTCCTCTCACCACTCTAAATGTAGACCAGGTCTATTCATTCTAGCGACGAGTCACCCAGGCAAGGCAGGACACATCTCAACCCCCCTTGTGACTGTCTAGAGTGAATGCACATCCCCAGCTCCTGTAACTTCAAAACCAGATTGCAAATACACAAACAGGCAGAGGCACACAGAATGGTGAAGCAAGAAAATGCCCACTTTCTAAAAGTGGCATTTTTAAATGCACAATTTAAAAACTACCTTCACTAAAAGGTGTGTTATTAAATTATGAGTTCAGAGAATCTAAATCCATTTCTCTATCTTGTCCCAATGGAACGTTATGCTTGTAAGATGTTACAAGGCAGCTCCCATGTTAACCTATGGGACAGACAGACTTTCAATAGTGAAAAATGAAATGCACAGTCTTTCACAATCAGGACATTTAAAACACACCAGCATGTATCCTACCTTTCACATACACTGTACCCTGCTCATGGGGCTAACTTGGACCTACCTGAGGGGTGCCTTACATGTAATGTAAGAAAAGGAAAGGTTTGGGCCTGGCAAATAGGTGCACTTGCCAGGTCAACATGGCAGTTAACAACTGAGCAGGCAGACACTGCAGTGGCAGAACTGAGACACATTTACAGGGCTACTCATGTGGATGACACAACCAGTGCTAAAAGCCCACTAGTAAAATTTGCTTTACAGGCCCTGGCACACTCAGTGCACTTTACTAGGTACTTACCAGTAAATCAAATATGCCAATCATGGATCACCAATCATAATCACAATTTACACAGGGAGAATATGCACTTTAGCATTGATCAGCAGAGGCAAAGTTCCCGGAGTCCTATAGCCAATGAAAACAGGGTCAGAAAAATAGGCGGCAAAAGGTAAAAGGTTTGGGGATAAACCTGCAAAAAGGGCCAGGTCTACCATCCTGAGACATGGATAAAGAGCTACTTAAGTGTGAGGTACAATCAATGCTGCAGGACCAGTAGTGGCATTTAATTTACAGGCCCTTGTTACATGTATTACCACTTTACTAGGGAAATATTAGTAAATGTAATATGCCAACTGGTGATAAACCAATAGTACCATGCTTAGGTTAGAGAGCACAAGCACATTTCCCTGGTTAACAGGAGGACAACCAACTAGCCACTGGAGTCACTCTGGGTTCTGGGTTCAAGAGATGCAGGTCAAGTCCTTCTCACCCAGGCAAGATGGCAGCAGGTAACAGGTCAACAGAGAAGAGCAGGAGTCCAGCAGAGTGGGAGTCCTTCAGCAGTACAGCAGTCCTTCTTCCTGGCTGAGCATCCACAGGTCCAGGAGAATACTAAAGTGGTGGTGTGTGAGGATCTTCTTTTATACACAGTTGTGCCTTTGAAGCGGGCAAAAGCATATAGGTGCATGCCTTTGAAGTGTGAAGATACCCTGCCTTCCATGCCCTGGCGCCAGACTAACTACAGGGGTTATGCAGCCCTTTGTATGGGGACAAGACACAGCCTATTTTGGTGTAAGTGAGACTGGACCAGCCTGCTCCCTCCCATCCTGCCAGTGATGATCCACTAAGTCACACCTAAGCTCCCATTGTGTGTGGCTGTCTAGGAGGAATACACAAATCTCAATTGCCAACTCCACCCAGTCATGTGACGAGAGACAGACTGAAGGCACCAAATGGCTCAGAGAAGAAAATGCCAACTTTTTAAAGGGGCATGTTCAGAATTTTAATTTAAAATCTGACCACCATAAGATAGGATTTTAAATCAGGATTCCAGAGACACCAAACTTGAACTAGTTATAACTTCCCATTAGGAAATAACACTTATAAAAAGCAATAAGGTATGCCCAATGTTATCCTATTGGAAATATAGGCCTTACAGTAGTGAAAACGAATTTACATTTTTCACTACCGGGAAATGTAAAACTTAAAAGTACATGTCCAACTTTTCAAAAACACTGTACCCTGCACTCTGGGCTGTCCAGGGTCTACTCTGGGGGTGACATATGTATTAAAAAGGAAGGGTTGGGCTTGGCAAAGGGGTTTATTTTGCCAGGTTGGCATTGCGGTTGAAACTGTGCATGCAGGCTCTGTAATGGCAGGCCTGAGATATGTTGAAAGGGCTACTTAAGTGGGTGGCACAACCAGTTGCAGTCCCACTAGTAGCATTTAATATACAGACCCTTGGCACATGTAGCACCGCTTTACTAAGGACTTATGAGTTAATATAACATGCCAATTTGGGTATGCCAATTTTATTGTGTTTGGAGGAAAGAGCACCTTAGCACTGGTTAGCACTGGAAGAGTCCTAATCAAAATCAAAAACGATGTCAGAAAATGTAGAGGAGGAAGGCAAAAAGTTGGGTGGAACACGACCCTAAGGCTGACAGGTCGAAATAAAGAATTAAGTCAGGGTGCAGAGCACTAGCATGTACCAGCACAAACTGAGCACTGGGACAAAGAATAATGGCAAATCAGTGATGTACACCTCAGGAAGCCTCTTGCTTTTTGGAAAGTGTAATCTATTTTAAACCCAATTTTTATGTTGCTTGCGCTCAATTACAAAACATAGGTCTTTGTTAATCACTGTTACGCCACCTCAGGTTAACTTTATAATGTCATATTTCTAAAGTGAATGTAAAGGAAAATTAAAAAATAAATACAAACCTGGTGGCTTTTGAGGGTGCCGTATCATAGCGATCTCATCATCAGGCTTTTCATTCCATTGTACTGGATAGTCAATATTTTCATCATATTTCTGTCCTCTTGGTGCTCCTACAATTCAATGTTAGGAGTAGTCAACAAAATTAAATGGTGAACCAGCCGTCATTTATTATGCAAAAGAGAGAATTACTTTTTTTAGAGTAAAACCAGTTAATTCAGTGGATATTTAGAGCTTCATAATAGATATACAGTTGTGACCTGGAGGAGAATACATATTTTCCCTCATGCGAAATAAGGTAATTACACACTCCTCATGGCTATGTTCCCATGAGGTGTGTACATGTTTTTTACATTTCTGTTCGGGTGTCTGCTGTGAATTTCAGAAATTACCTGCAACAATAGGCTAAAAATGTAACTGTGGAAATTCTATGGGGGATATTCTCAAGGAAGTGGTGGTGAGAGGAGTTACAATATAACAAAAGAGAGAGAAAGGGATTTCACAACTAAGTTGTAAGGGGTACTCCCAGTCCCCTGAGGTACACAAAATAAACAAAGAAGGGGGTATCCTTAAATGAGAGAAGGTAAAGACCTTCTGTCTGTTAGAGAGTTCTCAGAGAAGTAAAAAGAGAAAATATTTCTTTTTTATGAAACCCCTCACTCACCAACCTGGTTGGTGACATGCTTCATCATCGGGGTCCACCCGAGCAATCGAATACCACTCGGGTGTGCTTCCACGCCTGATTACAGCGGAGCAGGTTTTTTATTATATCAGTACGTGTAAGTGACGTGTGTGAGTGAGTGAAATAAAGTTAAAAGTAATCCTACTGTACTCCCTAACAAATTTAATATGGAGCAGCAGGGTCACGATTAAAAAAGTGGTGAAGTGTAATACTAATGTAGGTTTAATTTGACCTAAAGTATTATCCAAATATTGACGGTCTACATGTTTCAACCTTAGAGTATAATCACAGGTTTTCGTCAGGACCTATCGACACACCGGGCGGTCTACACGCACTAAGGTGCATCCAACCCTGGAGCGTCTGTGTGCCACCTACATATACTTGCAAAGGTGGTAAAAAGGGTTCAAGGAGTCCTCTGTGTACAGATGAACTCGCGATTCTTACTCTAATCGTGTCATGGGCTCATAAGGGAGACAGACGGTGCTGCATTACTCAGCTCACCGACTGCCTGCCACAAACCTGCGGTGCTTCCCCCAGGCGCCCGGATGGGAAGCACCGCACTTCACCGCACGTCACTTACACGTACTGATATAATAACAAACCTGCTCCGCTGTAATCAGGCGTGGAAGCACACCCGAGTGGTATTCGACTGCTCGGGTGGACCCCGATGATGAAGCATGTCACCAACCAGGTTGGTGAGTGAGGGGTTTCATAAAAAGAAATATTTTCTCTTTTTACTTCTCTGAGAACTCTCTAACAGACAGAAGGTCTTTACCTTCTCTCATTTAAGGATACCCCCTTCTTTGTTTATTTGGTGAGAGGAGTTAGCCTTCTCGGCTTAAAGCCTCTCACCGCCACTTCGGAAATGCCAGGCTGCACCCTATTCTCAAGAATGTGGTGCAGCATGGCGTTTCCCCCTGCGATGGCGGTAAGTTTCACGACTTAGGTGCCGATTACGATCCAGTAAAAACTGGGTACGAACCGTTGGTCGGAGCGTTTTCTCCATCCGACTCGTACCCGGTTGTACAAGTTTACAAACATGGAATTACGATCCGCACGGAAACACTATTTCCGTACGAATCGTAAAAAACACCGACCGACGAAAATATACATACGAATGTGATCCGGGAATGCTGCGACGTGACGTCGGGACGCTTTCAGGCAGCGTTTCACGACCCAGGAAGTACGATTCGAACCGACAGCAGTCCGGACGGCAATATTTTCACGGAACCCAAAAAGTGCCGGAAAAGCGAAGTACGCCGCGAAACGACCAGAGTAGGTGGCCCGGTACGCGCCGTACCCCCCCCAGCCCCCGCATGTACGTGCTGACCACCCCCCCAGCCCCCGCATGTACGCGCCAACCCCCCCAACCCCCGCATATATGCGCCGACCCCCCCCAGCCCCTGCATGTACGCGCTGACCCCCCCCAGCCCCCGTACGTTCGAGTCGTACCCCCGTGTATGTACACCTGTGTACGTGTCGTACCCCCCGTGTATGTACACCCATGTACGTGTCGAACCCCCCGTGTATGTACACCCGTGTACGTTCGAGTCGTACCCCCACCCGTGTATGTACACCCGTGTACGTTCGAGTCATACCCCCCCTGTATGTACACCCGTGTACGTGTCGTACCCCCCGTGTATGTACACCCGTGTACGTGTCGAACCCCCGTGTATGTACACCTGTGTACGTTCGAGTCGTACCCCCACCCGTGTATGTACACCCGTGTACATTCGAGTCGTACCCCCCCTGTATGTACACCCGTGTACGTGTCGTACCCCCCCGTGTATGTACACCCGTGTACGTGTCGAACCCCCCGTGTATGTACACCTGTGTACGTTCGAGTCGTACCCCCACCCGTGTATGTACGGTGCGCACTGGGGGTACGCACCGTACATATACGGGTGGGGGTACGACTCGAACGTACACGGGTGTACATACACGGGGGTTTGACACGTACACGGGTGTACATACACGGGGGTACGACTCGAACGTACGGGGGCTGGGGGGGTCGGCGCGTACATGCAGGGGCTGGGGGGGGTCGGCGCGTACATGCGGGGGCTGGGGGGGTCGGCGCGTACATGCGGGGGCTGGGGGGGGTCGGCGCATATGCGGGCACATGTCTCCATGGTTGCAATGGGAGTTCGGTGCGGACGGTGTTTTTACCATACGGTTGTAACGTCGGACGCACGGGATGGATCGTGATTCCGCGGTCGGACTTCACTTTTCACATTTGTACGGTAAATCGTCCGAGGACGTGTCGGACACATTTTCCGTCCCGAGGACGTGTGGGGAATAATTCCCAATGCGATTCGTATGGACTTTTTCCCATGCGAATCGTAATTGGCAGTTTGTACGGCACTTGTACGATTCGTACGGTAAAAAGACCGGATACGAGTCGTACGGGGAATTTTTTTACCGGATCGTGATCGGCACCTTAGCGTCAACACAGAAATCCTTGCACCAGAGTGCAAGGGTGTCTGTGTGCAGGGGAGGGTTGTTTATGTACAGGAAGGTGCTCCTTCCTGCACATAAAAAATCATAAAATACCATTTTGTAGCTTTCATGTGTGCTGCTTTGTGCAGCACAATCAAAGTTACTAAATGGCATTTTTTAAAAGGTTTGTTCATGTTCAGGAAGGGACACCTTCCTGTATATGGACAAACCATAGCATTTTGCTTTTTCCATGTGTGCTGCACAAGGCAGCACACATGGAAAAAGCAAAAACGAGGAGCAATAAAGAATTTCTCCTCGTTTCGCCAACTTAAGACCAGGATTTTCCTGGTCTTAAGTTTGGCACTGCCACCTATTATTGCCGCCCCTGATAATAGGTGGCAGCGTCGATCTTAATGGGTGTTGACCTGGAACGCCCACGCAACACCCACTGCACACCCCTTTCTCGGTAAATTTAGCATGAAAGGGCCCTTTTTCTCAAGGCAGTTTTAAGCCACTTAACGTGGCTTAAAGCCACGTTAAGTGGGTTAACGCTGCCTTGAGAATAAGGCGCTGACCCTATCGCCACTGGAACATCAGAAAAAGTGACGTTCCCTTGGCGATAGGGGCTTGAGAATATGTCCCTATGTCTTTCCAGAATTAAATGAACAGTTTTTATTGAAATAGAATAAACTGAAAGAATTCTGTCATCCTGTTTGCTTGTATACTTCTTCATAAACCCGATGAGGACATGAAGCGCTGCAATTTGCATCAGGTTTTGGCATCTCTTTGGAGTGAATGTTAAATTGCCTGTTGTAAGGCATGGCAGACCTTTCTAACATCAAGAGAAAAAACTCCAGGGACATCAGTTATTTTCTTTTCATGTGATCCCCCAGGTTTTGGGGATTTGTTTCTAAAAAAGATTACTGATGGGGTCACAATCACATGGCTGCCTGCTAGGCTTTTGAGTTTTGCTGAAAATGCATCTGTCACACCAGGATAAGCATCTTGGGCAAAGACATCGCCTCCACATAGGCTTGGATCTCTAAAGAGGCAGGTGTTCCTCTGCTTGCAGTAAAAGTCCTTATAACAAGCAGGCATGCTGCTCGGCCACCCGTCAAGCTTTAACTTTGCTCCTTATGTTATTTCTTCAGGATATAACATTGACTGCACAATACAGCTATTAAATGCTATTTATGTATAAACTGTATCTGAGTTCCTATAGCTACATAACCCTCCAAAACATTTAGGTCCCGATTACGATCCTGTAAAAACCGGGTTCGAACCGTCGGACGGAGCATATTCTCCGTCTGACGCGTACCCGGTCGTAACAATATACAAACATGGAATTACGATTCGCACGGAAACACAATATCCGTACGAATCGTACAAAACCCCGACCGACGAAAATAAACATACAAATGCGATCCGGGAAAGCGCTGACGTGACGTCGGGACGCACGCAGCCTGCCATTCACGAACCAGGAATTACGATTCGCACCGACGTCATCCCGCACGGACAATATTTTCCGGCTGCCAAAAACTGCCGGGAAATCAGTACGACGCGAACAAGGAGTACCTGTACGCGACGGACAGACATGGACCCGAACCTACGTGTCATCCCGGCCCTCATAGCAGTCGACCTCCTCTACAGGTTCGGACGCAGACGCCGCAGAAGGTCAGAACAACAAAGTGAGGGGGGAAAGGGGGGGGCAGGACCAGGGGCAGGCCACAAAACCCCCACCAAACTCACACAGCACACATGCCCTGGACATACCTGACCCCCAGGCCCTGGTCACTACGAGGGGGTGGGGGCGTGTCCAGCAAAGCCAGCGTCCGCCACAACGGAAGTGCCTGACGACGCGAACCGTCAACACAACAATACAGGTACGTCCCGTACCCACGCCTTAAGAGCGAGGGTACGAGTCGTACCACGCCCACACCTACATCACCCCAACAATGGCGGGACGGCTGTACCCACGTGGCAAAGGCCTGGGTACGGCCCGCACAAGCATTCCACAGCGTGGGTACGGATATGTACGGACCGTACCCCCACCCGCGTATGCATGGAGCGTACCCCCCACCCCAACCGTGTATGTACAGACAGTACCCCCACCCCAACAGTGTAAGTATGACCCGTACCCTCACCCGCGTATGTACGGACCGTACCCCTACCCCAACCATGTATGTACGGACCGTACCATCACCCGCGTACGTATGGAGCGTACCCCCACCCCAACCGTGAATGTACATCCCATACCCCCACCCCAGCCGTGTATGTACGACCCGTACCCTCACCAGCGTTTGCATGGAGTGTACCCCCACCCCAACCGTGTATGTACGACACGTACCCCCACCCCAACCATGTATGTACGACCCGTACCCTCACCCGCGTACGTATGGAGCGTACCCCCACCCCAACTGTGTATGTACGGACCGTACCCCCACCCCAACAGTGTAAGTATGACCCGTACCCTCACCCGCATATGTATGGACTGTACCCCCACCCCAACCGTGTATGTACGGACCGTACCCTCACCCGCGTACGTATGGAGCATACCCCCACCCCAACCGTGTATGTACGACCCGTACCCTCACCAGCGTATGCATGGAGCGTACCCCCACCCCAACCGTGTATGTACGACACGTACCCCCACCCCAACCGTGTATGTACGACCCGTACCCTCACCCACGTACGTATGGAGCGTACTCCCACCACAACAGTGTAAGTACGACCCGTACCCTCACCCGCGGATGTATGGAGCGTACCCCCACCCCAACAGTGTAAGTATGACCTGTACCCCCACCCCAACCGTGTATGTACGACACGTACCCCCACCTCGTATGCATAGAGCGTACCCCAACCCCAACAGTGTAAGTACGACCCGTACCCCACCCGCGTACGTATGGAGCGTACTCCCACCCCAACAGTGTAAGTACGACCCATACCCCACCCGCGTACGTATGGAGCGTACTGCCACCCCAACAGTGTAAGTACGACCCGTACCCCCATGGAGCGAACCCACACACGTGTATGTTCTAAGCGTACATATTGTTAAATAGGAGGGTGTGTGCAGAGTCCTCCCAGCAGTGCCCAGACACAGGAGGGGTGTGTGCCTAACACTCACAGCAGTGCCCAGACACAGGAGGGGTGTGTGCAGAGTCCTCCCAGCAGTGCCCAGACACAGGAGGGGTGGGTGCAGAGTCCTCCCAGCAGTGCCCAGACACAGGAGGGGTGTGTGCCTAACACTCACAGCAGTGCCCAGACGCAGGAGGGGTGTGTGCAGAGTCCTCCCAGCAGTGCCCAGACATAGGAGCGGTGGGTGCAGAGTCCTCCCAGCAGTGCCCAGACACAAGAGGGGTGGGTGCAGAGTCCTCCCAGCAGTGCCCAGAGACAGGAGGGGTGGGCGCCTAACACTCCCAGCAGTGCCCAGACACAGGAGGGGTGTTTGCCTATCACTCCCAGCAGTGCCCAGACACAGGAGGGGTGGGTGCAGAGTCCTCCCAGCAGTGCCCAGACACAGGAGGGGTGTGTGCCTAACACTCACAGCAGTGCCCAGACGCAGGAGGGGTGTGTGCAGAGTCCTCCCAGCAGTGCCCAGACATAGGAGCGGTGGGTGCAGAGTCCTCCCAGCAGTGCCCAGACACAAGAGGGGTGGGTGCAGAGTCCTCCCAGCAGTGCCCAGAGACAGGAGGGGTGGGCGCCTAACACTCCCAGCAGTGCCCAGACACAGGAGGGGTGTTTGCCTATCACTCCCAGCAGTGCCCAGACATAGGAGGGGTGGGTGCAGAGTCCTCCCAGCAGTACCCAGACATAGGAGCGGTGGGTGCAGAGTCCTCCCAGCAGTGCCCAGACACAAGAGGGGTGGGTGCAGAGTCCTCCCAGCAGTGCCCAGAGACAGGAGGGGTGTGTGCCTAACACTCCCAGCAGTGCCCAGAGACAGGAGGGGTGTGTGCAGAGTCCTCCCAGCAGTGCCCAGACACAGGAGGGGTGGGTGCAGAGTCCTCCCAGCAGTGCCCAGACATAGGAGGGGTGGGTGCAGAGTCCTCCCAGCAGTGCCCAGATGCAGGAGGGGTGGGTGCAGAGTCCTCCCAGCAGTGCCCAGAGACAGGAGGGGTGTGTGCCTATCACTCCCAGCAGTGCCCAGAGACAGGAGGGGTGTGTGCCTATCACTCCCAGCAGTGCCCAGAGACAGGAGGGGTGTGTGCAGAGTCCTCCCAGCAGTGCCCAGACACAGGAGGGGTGGGTGCCTATCACTCCCAGCAGTGCCCAGACATAGGAGGGGTGGGTGCCTATCACTCCCAGCAGTGCCCAGACATAGGAGGGGTGGGTGCAGAGTCCTCCCAGCAGTGCCCAGACATAGGAGCGGTGGGTGCAGAGTCCTCCCAGCAGTGCCCAGACACAAGAGGGGTGGGTGCAGAGTCCTCCCAGCAGTGCCCAGACAGGAGGGGTGTGTGCCTATCACTCCCAGCAGTGCCCAGAGACAGGAGGGGTGTGTGCCTATCACTCCCAGCAGTGCCCAGAGACAGGAGGGGTGTGTGCAGAGTCCTCCCAGCAGTGCCCAGACACAGGAGGGGTGGGTGCCTATCACTCCCAGCAGTGCCCAGACATAGGAGGGGTGGGTGCCTATCACTCCCAGCAGTGCCCAGACATAGGAGGGGTGGGTGCTGAGTCCTCCCAGCAGTGCCCAGACATAGGAGCGGTGGGTGCAGAGTCCTCCCAGCAGTGCCCAGACACAAGAGGGGTGGGTGCAGAGTCCTCCCAGCAGTGCCCAGAGACAGGAGGGGTGTGTGCCTAATACTCACAACAGTGCCCATGGAACGCAAAGGGTGGAGTAGCCACAGATACCGTGCCCACAAATTTCAGTCAGGTGCACAAAGACCCTGCAGTACATGTACCACATGTGTGCGAGGCTGGGAGTATACGCATGCATAGCGCAGAAAAGAAAACATGTCCACATGAAGTCATGTCAATAGTCCACATACACAAGTACAATGACTACCAAGGATGCCACGAATGATGCAGGTGGAGACATTGCTCAGCATGCATGTGCAAAGTTGAAGGAGTCCGTCACACACCCAGCTAATGTACACACAGCTCAGCGCTAAATATTGGGAACACCCTGCAGGGAAGATGTCAGGGTACACAGAGGAAGGAATACACCTTTGGACAATTTCACCATGCAGCAACTGCTTACATGAACAGAGAAACCTAGCTAACACCATGTGATGGCACACAGATCCCAGGGTCCCCCATATGACCAGCACACTACAAAATTTCCCACACACCCAACACATGAACACCACCCAAAACCATGTAGCAGCCCCACCAACAGCAATACCAGCAAAGCAGTAGTGTTCCAAGGGGAAAAAAATAAATTGCTTTATTCAGCATGAACCAAAAAATCTTGTTTGTAGGAAGTTCAATATTTACAAAGCCCATAGGGCAGTCCAGAAGTCACAGCTGGATGGGGGACACAGTGGGATGCGTGTCCCCTAGCTTGTCTGCACAGTTAGATTCCGTCGTCTTCCACAGGGGTGAGGGCATCATGTGGGGGGGAAGAACCAGGCACCGCAGGGACAGGAGGGCGAAGGGTAGGCGTCGTGGGTGCAGGGATGGAGGACTCCACCACAGGGGGTGGGGCAGGGCCAAAGGCGGAGGCCAGGATCTCGCTGCACACCTTAGCAAGGTCCTCCAGGGAATCCCCTGCACCCGAAGGAACCACAGGCCCCAAGGAGGGGGGGGGTCAGAGGGATGGGTCGCAGCGCCACTGGGGGAGGGTGTAGACAGGGGGGGGAATCAACCACCCTGACCGGGGACTCCCTTGACCGCTTGCGGGGTGGTGTCACTGTGGGGCTCAGGGACAGAGCGGCCATGAAGGAGTCTTTGTGTGATATGTGGCCAGGAGAGCTGAGGGGAGGGGATTTGGAGGGAGTGGATTTGGTGGAATGCGGACTCCCACTCTGGCTGCGTGTATTACGTTTGCCCCCCGACCCAGTGGGTGTGCCTACTTCACCCTGTGTGTGCGTGCCAGGAGGTGTGCGGGTGACCTTCCCTGCTGGTGTGGTGCCTGTGTCCGTCGTGGTGGGTGCATGCTGACGTCTGGGTGTACGTGGGACAGGCATGGGAGTGGGAGGTGTGGATGGGTCAGGGGTAGGGGGTTGGACGTAGCGCTGCAGGAGACCCACTGCTGCAGTCAGTTTCGAGTCTATCGACCTCAGCAAGCTGCGTTGGTCAGCCTGCGATGAGTGAATGCCCTCCAAGTATGCCTCCATGTTGTTGAGGACCTGGCTGTGGCCATGGAGGACATTAAGGATCGAAGGCTGACCAATCTGCAACTGCCGCTGGATGTCCACAGACTCGGCATTGGCGGCAGCAGTGGAGACAGGGGCAGGGGGTGCGGTGCCTGGCAGGAAGGAGACATGTGGTGACCGGGCACGTTGGGAAGGGACACGAGCAAGTGGGAGGCGGCTGATGGCAATGGAGGGGGCGGGGTGCGATGTTGTGCTGCTGTCAGCTGGTGGTGCAGCCTCCGCCCACTCGGAGAGATCATCCTCGGACCCGTCTGCTTCATATTCGGTGGTGCCAGTGGACAGGTCCTCGGCCTCACTCTCCTCCGCCTCTGTACCACTCAATGTGCCAGCCACGATGTCAACGCTGGCACTGGTGCTCGGTCCCTCCGCTCCGTCTGTGCTCATGTCTCCCTCCGTGTCCCCCGACGATGCTGTGGGCAAGGTGAAGAGACAGCAATTAATCACACACCTGTATACATATGTCACATGAGTCCAAACTGCATAGGTTACAGTGCATAGCCTGCAAAGTAAGATCAGTAACATCTACAAAACAAGGTACAGAAGTAGGGCATGCAACACACAGTTGGTTGACCCACCATGCCAATGAAAATCCATGGAGAGCATGACACAATAGCAAATGACATGAAATGGAGTTTGACATAGGAGCCAGGCCCTGGGGACAATCCAGCACTGCATCTGCACCACACAGCGTTGCCGACAATAGGATGAGAGGGACCAAATCCATGAGCTTGAGGCACATGCTGCATAGGTAATACTGAAAACATGCCCAACATGACTGGCTCACTGCACCTTGAGTGTATGTCCAGACAAACATCACACATTGGCCAGAACTAGCAAGGAGATTTCAGGTTTTGACATGTAGGCTTGCCCCGCACCAACCACCCCCTACATGAGACAATTTGTTGAGACACAGGTGGCACTTACATCTCTTAGTCTGGGTGAAATACACAGGGGATGCATAAATGCAAGATTGGACGCCAAATACCCGAGATGCGCGTGTCCAAATAATCATATACAAATGGCCAGCATCAGATGATTGTAACAAGACACACAGGCACTGGCCACTGTGACTATGAACAAGGAAAATCGGGTCAGGCTGTACAGTGGACACTTGTACTACATTTCACGTCAATATACATGGTGCCAGGGGACAATGGCACAGAGCACAACCTATGCTGTAGACACTGAGAGTGTCCACGTTTTGTGATGACACACATGACACCTAGGAAAATATGACCCAGGGGACAGTAGTGGCAACACAGCTCCATGGTCCTGCATGGGAATGACTGCAACACACGCCACCATCCCTGCACTATGCGTATCGCACACTCATGCACATCATGTCACAGGCCACAACATAGGACATGCGCACTGTAAGGCATGACACTTGTGAGACGAACTCCCATGTCTGGACTCTGCATCAGTGCCAACTGACATGGAACCCACATGTACTGAACTGGACAGGGCACAGGCAAGGTCCCCAAACCTGTTACACACCACCCCCACACATGGTGCTACAGGCATAGTTCACGTGGAGAAAGTGCTAGCCTAGATAACCTTGTGAAGGAGTGACTACACACAGACCAGGGAACACATTGCAAGGAGGGGAAGGGAGGCAGGAGAGCACAGCTATACAGTGGGTATCTGGATCTGCACAGCACCTTTAAACCCTGGCAGTGTATCCATGCAACTGTGCACTTACAAATGCTGGTGAAACACAACAAACACACATGTACCTACCCCCTTCCTGCTGCTGCATCTCCTGTAAGCGCCTCTCCAAGTCTGGAAAGACCACCGGCAGCACACGCTTGTGGATGTGGCTCAGTCGGCGGCGCCCGCGGTTCTTATGGCTCTCAGGTGAGTCCCCCAGCAGGACCCGTGCGATCCTCCGCGTCCAGCACCGGATATCCTGCCAGCGTTTCCTCACCTGGGACAGGCGCCGCTTCCGACCATCCGCACTCCTCACGGCGCTGACGGCGGTCAGCCATATCTGCTCCTTGTCAGAGGCGCCTACCTGTGAGGATGAACAAGTGACACTACATCAATACACCTGGCACATGTCACAGAGACACATATTGGAACACATTTGCTGTTTACAACAAGGCATAGTATGCATCCAACGCATTGCACCTTTGTCATAGGGACATGATCCTCTGGGGAAGGGCAAAAGCAGTACGTGCCATTGAAAGGACACAGGTGGAATGAGGGCAACTACACAATCAATGATCCAGGCTCACACTGTGCATCACAAGCTACTCCAGGATAATGTGCAGCACCTCTAAGCAGTCACATGCCACAGGCCACTGACGCTACCGCAGCAGAGTACACAGACACACACAGGCACAGGACATTCACCTGCCATTGCCAAATGCAGCGACAAACCTCACTCTGCACATGTGCCACTAGACTGGGGGGGGCTCACAGATGTGGGGCTGGCTCTGCACGTCAGACACACAGCAGTGCTCCCTGCTCACATCACATGGCCAGGATATATCCATCCGTCATGCAGCTGGGGTGCTACACTCCACATATGCACCCACCCACATGACAGGGGGCTTACACACACACCGATGTCCAGGGTACGAACACATCATGTGGACACTCTCAGCACAGGTACACAGAACTAACACACATCTGTGGGTACAGTCACCTGTCACACTGGGCTGACCACATAATCACATGAGGACTGTGGAGGCAACATTCCCAGGAGGATAAGACAGGCAGAATGTGGCATGCACCATGCAGTGATTGTCACAGTAAACACAATGCAAGTGAGGACGGCAGACATGCACCACTGCATGCTCTGGCTGGGAGACATCAGGCATTCCCCCCCGGGACCCCCCCTACAGTACATAGCATGTGTGAGACACCTGGACACAATGCCAGAAGTCACAGTCACAAAAAAGGGACACAGTCTGTGCTAGTGGACTCTGCACTCACCTGATACCCTGATCGCCCATACAGCATGGGGTACTGTGGGAGGATCACATCCAGCAAAGCCATGTTCTCCTCCAGGGTGAAGGGCTGTGACCTCTCCACAGACCTTGACATGGTTCCAGGGAATCAGTAGCAGCAGCTGGGTCGTGGAATCCAGAGATGTGCAGGCAAGTGCTCCCTCATGGGACCTGGCTGCCTTATATCTGCCTTGCTGGCCTGTTTCATGCACAGGAGTACAGAGTGATTGGTCACTCACATTTGCATCCTATGTTTCCTCCAATCCCTTCAAACCTAGCACAGTCAGTGGGTTCTTATTGTGTTTTTTCCTTCAGCATGATGTCAACCCCACAAACACATTGCAACAAAGTAGATTCATTCCAACTGACTTCTGCTGTGCACCTTCCAGAACAAAATCAAACTTTAAACTTGGTCTCCATGACAACCAGCATGCATGTAGGCCTTAATACTTGTCCCTCATGTGTCCCCTATGTAATTTTGAGCTTCACACACAGGTACGGTGCTTTCCGGGGCCCTAGGGCACCCCAAATGCATAGCAACGGCCCGTACAGGCGTGTGTACGGGCCGTACCACTATGAGTACGCATACGCAAGAACACCCATAGTGGTACGGACCGTACACGTGTGCGTACGTTCACTATCACTATGGGTGTCCTCGCGTATGCGTACTCGTAGTGGTACGGCCCGTACACACGCCTGTACGTTCACTATCACTATGGGTGTCCTCGCGTATGCGTACTCGTAGTGGTATGGCCCGTACACATGCCTGTACGTTCACTATCACTATGTGTGTCCTCGCGTATGCGTACTCGTAGTGGTGCGGCCCGTACACACGCCTGTACGTTCACTATCACTATGGGTGTCCTCGCGTATGCGTACTCGTAGTGGTACGGCCCGTACACACGCATGTACGTTCACTATCACTATGGGTGTCCTCACGTATGCGTACTCGTAGTGGTACGGCTCGTACACACGCCGGTACGTTCACTATCACTATGGGTGTCCTCGCGTTTGCGTACTCGTAGTGGTACGGCCCGTACACACGCCTGTACGTTCACTATCACTATGGGTGTCCTCGCGTATGCGTACTCGTAGTGGTACGGCCCGTACACACGCCTGTACGCTCACTATCACTACGAGTACGCATACGCGAGGACACCCATAGTGATAGTGAACGTACAGGCGTGTGTACGGGCCGTACCACTACGAGTACGCATACGCGACGACACCCATAGTGATAGTGAACGTACAGGCGTGTGTACGGGCCGTACCACTACGAGTACGCATACGCGAGGACACTCATAGTGATAGTGAACGTACAGGCGTGTGTACGGGCCGTACCACTACGAGTACGCATACGCGAGGACACCCATAGTGATAGTGAACGTACAGGCGTGTGTACGGGCCGTACCACTACGAGTACGCATACGCGAGAACAACCATAGTGATAGTGAACGTACGCACGCGTGTACGGTCCGTACCACTATGGGTGTTCTTGCGTATGCGTACTCATAGTGGTACGGACCGTACACACGCCTGTACGCTCACTATCACTATGGGTACACATACGGCAGCACTCCCATAGTGATACGGGAATGTACACAGGCCCTCTTTGCGAAAGTACGGTGGTTTTCACACATCACAGTGGTGACAGGCAGCACACAGGAAGGAATAGGGCTGACATACTTGTCCATGGATGGACATCAAGGCATTGTCTGGGCAGTACTACATGTGTGGGGCACAGGTGTGAAAGGCTGTGATGTGGCACATTACTCCAGAGTCGAGAAGGCACCAGATGTATGATGAGATGTGTACACATGTAATGTGTGACGGTGCAATGTGTGCCAGGCATGCCCTTGACTCCTTTGACATGTGTGAATGTCGTACTGCACACTTGGGATGAGCGTCACTGGCATGGCACGGACAACAACACACGGAAGTGTCCCCTGAGGCCCGGTACAGGGGTTACCACACCTGACATGTCACTACCCACGGTGCACGATGTGACTATGTCATGTATGTGAGGGGGATTTCCATTAGCTTGATGTTGGAGCTCCCTCAAAAGCTGCAGCTGTTGCAGCAACCAACATGTGTCTGTGTGTAGATGGACATGGCACACTGTTCCGCACACCATGCCACATGTGGTATCGGATGTGAGGTGCGTATGTATGCATAGGACACGGAGTAGCGTAACAAGGACATGTCTGCATCCTCTCTATGAATGTGTGGTGAGTCATCAAATGTACACCTTCATGGCAAGGTGTGTGGGTTGTCCTAGTGTAATGTCATGTGACCTGTGGCTCTAGTGTACCGCTCGCAGTCTCTGCAATCGACATCCTACTTCTGCTGATGTGTGGATGTATGTCACTCCTGTCTTGCGTCTGGCTGTTCACTTACAGTGGGACACAGCTAATCCCATGCCATGGCATGTGGAGGTTCACAATCTCCGTGTGTAGCTGGGTCTTGGTAGGAGTGTCACCTGGCAGCCATACGTATCCAGGGCATGTGGCACATACCTGACTCCGTATGTAGCATATGTGTATTGACAGATTAACATGTGCTCAGTACAAATAAATTGTTGTTGAGGTGCACTCACTCTTCCTTGTCACTTCCAAATTACTGCAGAGCGCCGCCTCTTCCACGACCAATTCCGGACTTGGCTGCCATGCGGGAGAATGACTGTATCCGGTGCTACCGCTTCCCCCAACGGTTGATTTTGGAGTTGACGGCGAGACTGGCACCACACCTGCAACCGCTGCACAGGTATCCTACGGCACTGACACCCAAGCTGAAGGTAATGGCAGCCCTACATTTTCTTGCCACGGGTACCTTTCAAAATACCATAGCTCATGTTGGTGGCATGTCCCAGAGCATGTTCTGCCGTGTGCTGCATGATTTCTTAGAGGCCATGTTGATTCACCTGGATGACTTCATCCATTTCCCAACCCCTGAAATGTTGACTGGGGTCAAGTGTGGATTCTATGCCCTGGGAGGGATGCCCCATGTCATTGGGTCCATAGATGGGACACATGTGGCTTTGGTACCACCACAGGCACAGGAGGTAGCGTACAGGAATCGTAAGCACTACCACTCCATCAATGCCCTTGTGGTGTGTCTGTCCAACATGGTGATTTCACATGTCTGTGCTCGTTTTCCAGGATCAGTACACGATGCCTACATCATGAGGCGTAGCAGGATGCCTGAAATGATGACGCAGCTGCGCAACGAACGAGCATGTGCTGTTGGTGGGTACAGTCTGTCTGTCCTGTATTTTGCGTAGACTTCCAGCACGACCGCTTCTCCTGTCCTTATGATGTCCATGTGCTTTCCATGTAGGGGACGCTGGCTATCCCAACATGACATGGCTGATCACACCTCTCCGCAACCCCATCACGCCGGCCCAGCTCCGATACAACACCGCCCATGGCCGGACAAGGCGAGTGATAGAGAGGACGTTTGGCCTCCTGAAGAGCCGATTCCGATGCCTCCACAAGACCGGCGGCGCGCTCCCATATGCCCCGGCGAAGGTCTGCAAAATCTTCATGGTCTGCTGCATGCTGCACAACATGGCAGTTGAGAAAGCTGTGCCACTCATCCTGGATCAAGATGATCAGGACCATCCACCCGTGGAGGACGAAGGTCTTGGCAATGGGGCTAGTGATGTGGAGGATGTGGAGCCACAAGAGGACATCCGGAGTCGGCTCATACGCGACTTCTTTGCTTAGTGGTGAGTACCAGTGTCTGTGTGTGCACGCATTGGTCCCCGTGTGGCATGTGTTGCCATGTGTGTGTCCATCTGCATGTATGCCACGTGAGTCAGAGGTGTGTGTGTGGATGTGTCACTGGAGTGATGGTGGCAGTGATGTGTATTTCCCCAGTCATAATTGTGACCTGGCATGTTGTCATCCTTACATGTGTCGAGTACATGCACATGCAAGTGGCTGTGCTTTTTGTGGCTGACTTCTTGTGTGTCTCTCATCCCCAGGTACTTGCGCATGCCGTCTGCTGGTTGCATTGTTGTGGCACTGCTATTATTCATGGACACGTCATCGTGTGCTGACTCAGCGTTACACGCACGGACAAGTTTGGAAGTCTCCTTAGGGTAAGGGATGCATCAGGGGTGTATTGGGTGTGGCAGTTGCTCACGATGTATGCACACTGCCCCTGTCGATGTTTGGTTCCTCTGCAGACATGTCGAATCACCATGGTACACATTACATGCAGCTGGGTACACCTGAATAGATGGTCTGACTTGTTGACAGTCATCAGTGATGGGATTGTGGAATGTGATGATGGCATCATTGTGTGTTACACTGCCCTCGGACACATACGGTTTGCTTCGGCTTGACATGCTGTGGGACTTCCACATCAGCGGATCAATGGTGTATGGCAGTCTCTCCGTGAGCAGCAGGGGGTGTTTAGCTGTTAGCCGACACTTGTGTGCCAGTTCCATGGCTATCACGCATTTGTGCTGCAGAAGGGGGGTTCCAGTGTTGGACCCACATGTTACTCCACATGACCCGTTCATGTGTACTCCTAGTTGCCTCTGCAATCCCGAATACATGACTAATAAAGGTGTCCCTATGCCTCCAAGGTGCCTCTTCTCAGTCAATGCTGGTGTGTTGCCACGGTGCTTCCGGCATGTCTGGCATGGTTTTCCGTGATAGTGGCTATGTGTCTATGTGTCGAGTAGCAAGATGCAAGCTGTTTGTGTGGGATTAGACTGTGTATTGTGCATGATGTCCATGACTGTGTGGGTATTGTGACATGTGCCATCCCCATGCATCCAACGTTGGCCAGGCCACCATTCTCTGCATCCACCTGACTCAAGCTTGCAGGACATGGTTCTGCCACCTGTCTACACATACCTGGGTGCCCCCCAGGACACTCGACATGATCCCTGACCTCTGCACATGACTGTTGCTGTACTCAATATGTCTGTCGGCACGGTTGTGCGGCCACCCCCTCAGCTGGTTGGGCCCATCTCAGGTGTGTATGGTGCTCCATGTCTGTCTTGCCTAATACACTGTGACCCGTGTGTCCTGTGCCAGACTCAGGCCCCAGGGTGTGGATGGTTAAAGTCAAATGAGAACTCAGGCATGTTTAGACTTTACAAGACACATGTAAGGTAATAATGCAACCAGCAGGCATCTTCTCTTCATGGTGTGACTTTTTAATTTAGTGGGGGGGGGGGGGTTTGACATGAGGGGCTTTCCGGGTGTGTGGAATCCAAAGTTCACTAGGGGAGTTGGTGTCCTTGCCATTAGAAATCCTCAGAGTCCATGCCACAGTCTTTGTCAACATTGGTCAGACAGTGACCAGCTAGGCCATGTGGCAGAGAATGTCTTTTGATGCTGTGCTGCTGTTGCTCCAGTGGGCCAGGTGCCAGGCCAGGTGTCCTGGGAGATGGTGCTGTAGCGCCGACCCTCACGGTCTTTTACGTGGACGACCCGCCCTCCTGCGGGGACCCTCAGAAGCAGGCCGTGACGATGTTTGGGATGCTCCATCGGATGTTTCCTCCTCCTCCTCCTGATCCCTTCCTGTGGGTGGTGATGTTCTACGCCTTCTGGCACAGGGAGGGTTGCCCATGTTGTCGGCCATCCGACGGAGTGTACTGTGAATTCCCGTGAACACCGTCACAAGCTCAGCCTGTCTGTCCTCCATCCTCCGTTGGTGTTGCAGTAGACAGGCATGTTGCTCCGCATGTTGCTGGGCCTGCTGGGTCTTGATCCCCTCGAGGATGGAAACAACCTGGGCCATGCCCGTGGTGTCCTGCCGGTATGTGTCCAGGATGTTTCGGACATGGGAATATACCGGTTCCCCAGCCAACTGGTCAGGCTGGCGCCTCCGCCGTCCTCCACTCCCACCACCCCTGCCCACTTCCACCTGGCCTGCCCTTGTGGGCACATCGGGTCTCCGGGACCCCTGAGGGGTGGCATTGGCGTTGTCGCCTGCCTCCTCCTGGGTGCCCGGGACACCATGTCGCTCCTGGCCAGCCTGGCTGCTTTGTGGTGGTGGGGCAGGGATCCTGGGTGTCTCCTGGGATGTGGCAGGAGTGGGGGTGGTGGTTGGCCCCGTTGTACCTGACGCAGGTGCTGCAGGTCGTTGGACACCAGAGGGGCCAGGTTGGTCGGGGTCGGGTTGGTCCACAGAGTGGTGAGAGTCGTCGCTGCCGGTGGCTCCTTCATCCCGCCGAGCCGGGTCCTGTGAGTCTTCCCCCCCAGTGTTGGAGGGTGATCCACGACGTTGACCTGTGTGTGAGAGAGACAATGTTAATTTTGTTCCATGCAACATCCATGTTTCATTAGTTTCAAAGTTGGAACATTTCCTCTGGGAATTTGGATATGTCTTGCATTCCACTCACAGTGCACTTGTGCATGGGTATGTCCCTTGGGCACAGCTTTGGCGACTTTACCTATGTGTGGCACAGTCTTACTTGCTGCGTCAAGTGTGACTGCAGTCAGCAGTGGAGTGGGCAGGTGTGGCGAGCCGTGCATTGGCGCCTTCCGTGTAGCACTGTACGTGGGCACATGAAGTTGTTCCACACACTTATATGATGCAGGTAGCTGTCGTTGTGCTCGTGCACAGGTTGTGACATGGCCCTGTGTTTTGCCATGGAGGAGAGGGGGGTGCTGGCACTGGCCACCCTTGTCTACATGCACGCAGTCCACCTGCTGATGAGCAGACATTCCCACACACCACAAGGCTGATTTGCTCTCCCTGTGTCTCCCTCCCTCTCTGTCCCCCTCTCCCTCCCTCTGTGTGTCGGCCTCCTCCCTCTGTCCGTCTCCCTGTGTCTCCCTCCCTCTCTGTCCCCCTCTCCCTCCCTCTGTGTGTCGGCCTCCTCCCTCTGTCCGTCTTCCTGTGTCTCCCTCCCTCTCTGTCCCCCTCTCCCTCCCTCTGTGTGTCAGCCTCCTCCCTCTGTCCGTCTTCCTGTGTCTCCTTCCCTCTCTGTCCCCCTCTCCCTCCCTCTGTGTGTCGGCCTCCTCCCTCTGTCCGTCTCCCTGTGTCTCCCTCCCTCTCTGTCCCCCTCTCCCTCCCTCTGTGTGTCACCCTCTGTCACCTCAGCCCAGCTTACTGTGCACACACTGTTAGCAGATCTTTGAATGGGCCTTGGATTGTTGATGTGAGTTTGTTTCTGATCTCCAGGCACCCATTGGGTGTTGTGTCTGTGTCTGCACTGCTGCTGTGGTGGTGTGTGCTGCCACTTTTTCACAGTGTTGGCTGTTCATTAGCTGCTGTCATGTGCAAGAACGTGCCGTCACCCCCATGTGTTGATGCAAGGCGTCCGCCATTTGCTGGCAAGTCATTCCTGTGTTGGGACACACTGTTTGTCTGGCTGTGACCTAGGCCATATGGGCAGGGGGCATTGTTGTCTGCTTCTGAGTTGCACTATGTGATTTTTGGGGCCCACCCTCCCGCCATCCGGCTTACCGTGTCATGTGTTGGTGTCTTCTGTGGCCTGTGACTTGACATTGTCCAGCTGGGTGCATGGGGCATGGTGGCGCCAGTGGCATGTGCGTGTTCATGGAGTGTGGTTGAGTCATGCGATAGCTTGGGGTGGTTGCGTGCCTGTTTGTGAGTTTGGTTGTGGATGACGTTCCCCCCATGTGAGGTGCGTTGTTTGTGTACTCACCCGGGTCTCGGAGTCCTCCTAATCCGTCCACTGCCTCCACCGGCAGTATGGCCATCACCCTCTCCTCCCAGGGATGGTAGTGTACGGGTCTGCGGGACGGCCCTCCTCCAGTGACGTTGGCCTGGTTGTGTTCATCCGTCATCTTGGCTCGGACCCTCCTCCGCAGATCGTACCACCTGGCTTGGCATTCCTGCTTGTTCCTTCTGGTGTCCGCAACAGCATTCACAGCATCGACGATGGTCTGCCACATGGCTGTTTTTGCTCAAGTGCTGGTCTGTCTGACCAATGTTCCAAAGAGGTGTGGCTCGACTCTGAGGATTTCATCGACAAGGACCTCCAACTCTCGGCTAGTGAACTTTGGATTCTTGTTAGTGGGCATGGTGAGGGGTGTGGGTGTGGATGGTGGGGGGGGTGTGTGTGGATGGTTGTGGGGGTGTGGATGTGGTTGTGCAGGTGTGTGTGTGAATGTGATGAGGGGGTGTTTGTGAAGGTGTGTGTGTGAAGGTGTGCAAGTGTAAGGTGTGGTAAAGCTTCTAGTATGGTGCTGTAGGTTGTCTGTGGGGTCTGGCAGCAGAGAGTCTGTTGCAAAGGCTCATGGTTTGTGTGTGTGGGCCCTTTTTATTGGTCCATTGGTGGGTGTGGCTGTGTTTGAACTTTGGGTGGGTGTGTTATAAGGAGTGGTTGTGTTTTGGGCCTCTGTTTGTTTTTGGCAGTTGCAGGTCAGTGAATGTGTTGTTTTAGTGGTTGTTGGACATGTTTTGTGGCTTTGTGCCATTCGAATGGTGTATTCTTGTGTCGTTTTGGTTTGTCCTGGTTGTGTACGTGCGTTTTTTGCGTGTGTACGGTGTGTACATGGGCCATTTTGTTGTACAGTGCTGTCCTTGTGTGTGGCTTGGTACGACTCGTACATGCGGTTGTGATGTTGGGGCCTGGGGTGCGCTCCGTACTTAAAATGTTGTGGTGGGAGTACGATCCATGCATAGGCGGGTGGGGGTACGACTCTAACGTACACGGGTGTAGATACACAGGGGTACGACACGAACGTAGAGGGGGGTAGGACACGTACACGGGTGTACATACATGGGGGGGTAAGACACGTACACGGGTGTACATACACGGGGGGTACGACACGTACACGGGTGTACATACACGGGGGGTACGACACGTACACGGGTGTACATACACGGGGGTAGGACATGTACACGGGTGTACATACACGGGGGTACGACACGTACACAGGTGTACATACACGGGGGTACGACACGTACACAGGTGTACATACACGGGGGTACGACACGTACACGGGTGTACATACACGGGGGTACGACACGTACACGGGTGTACATACAGGGGGGTACGACACGTACACGGGTGTACATACAGGGGGGGTACGACACGTACACGGGTGTACATACACGGGGGTACGACACGTACACGGGTGTACATACACGGGGGGTACGACACATACACGGGTGTACATACACGGGGGGTACGACACGTACACGGTGTACATACACGGGGGTACGACACATACACAGGTGTACATACACGGGGGTAGGACACGTACACGGGTGTACATACACGGGGGTACGACACGTACACGGGTGTACATATACGGGGGTACGACACGTACACGGCTGTCCATACCCGGGGGGACGACACGAACGTACACGGGTGTAAATACGGGGGGGTACGACACGAACGTACACGGGGGGTACGACACGTACACGGGTGTACATACAGGGGGGGGTACGACACGTACACGGGTGTACATACACGGGGGGTATGACACGTACACGGGTACGACACGTACACGGGTGTACATACACGGGGGGTACGACACGTACACGGGTGTACATACACGGGTGGGGGTGTACATACACGGGGGTACGACTCGAACGTACGGGGGCTGGGGGGGTGTTGGGCGCGTATGCGGACACATGTCTCCATGGTTGCTATGGGAGTTCGGTGCGGACGGTGTTTTTTCCATACGGTTGTAACATCGGACGCACGGGATCGATCATGATTCCGCGGTCGGACTTCACTTTTCACATTTGTACGGTAAATCGTCCGAGGACGTGTCGGACACATTTTCCGACCCGAGGACGTGTGGGGAATTATTCTGAATGCGATTCGTATGGTCTTTTTCCCTTGCGAATCGTAATTGGCAGTTTGTACGGCACTTGTACGATTCGTACGGTAAAAAGACCGGATACGAGTCGTACGGGGAAAATTTTTACCGGATCGTAATCGGCACCTTATACACAACTGACAGTACAAGTTACCAGGACTGCATTGTTTATGCTGGAATTCATTACTTCAGTAGTCCATGACACTCTTTCCAACACTGTCACTGACAAAATTATTTTCAAAAGACACCACAAAATGGACTACATGTCTGTCATATTATTAAAGGTAGGAAACAGATTCATTGTCATTGTTTTAGCTAGCATGCTGAAAATTGGTATGTTATACCAAATGGCTGAGCTATAGAAATGTTAAAAAGAATTGGAATTTTTTGTTGAAGAACACAAAAGGATGACATTTGTATTCTATTACATATTAGGTATCAGGATGAAGGAAACAAGTTACTTACCTGTAACTTAAGTTATCCAGTATTGGTATCTTTCATGGATTCACATGCTTGAATCATTCACCCGTCGTTGAAGTGGGACTCTCACAGTACCATAGCAAAGCAGTATGTAGTAGTATCATCAGCTATAATGGCAATAGAAGGTCAGTTTCATAGCCTATCCATGTCCTTTTTAAAAAGAACCAGACTTGAACTATGAACAATTCGTGGACAGCACTCTCTAGAACATTCACAACAGAGGCTCAATTCCTCAGATTTTCAAGTAAAAGTGTAAACCCATTAACTTGATGTATGAGGGGAGCCTCAAAGGGGAGAAGGGTGGATCGCTCGTGAATCTATGAAAGATACCAATACTGGATAACTGAAGTTATAGGTAAGGAACTCGTTTTCTTATCCAATATTGGATCTTTCATAGATTCATGTGCTTGAATCAGCATAGCAAGCAGTGTGTAAACGTTTGGTAATGTTATTTAATTCTTTTGCGGATAGTGGACAGTAGTATAAATGAGCATAACAAGAATGACATTATTATCATGATTAATAATAATACTTTCATTTAGTAATGTATGAAAATATAATATATAATCAGAAAGCATTGAAAATCACAGAGGCTCACCTCATTGAAATAGATGTTGTAGCACTGCCTGTCCGACCCTGCATCACTGCTGTGTCCTGAATCAAGACAATAGTGCTGCGTGAAAGTGTGAACGCTCTTCCACGTTGCAGCAGAACAAATCTTCTCTGAAGGAACACCAGCGGACAAGGCTATTGAAGTGGAGGCTGCTCTAGTAGAGTGTGCCTTCGCATTAGCTGAAAGCGGTTTGCTCACTTCAGAAAGGCAAAATGGAATAGTTGTGAAGATCCATATCGAGATTGTTGCTTTAGTAACCAGTCTGCCCTGTTAAGTCTGACCAAAAACAACAAAGAGCTACTGTGACTAGCGGAACTGTTTGGTATGATTCAAGTAAAGTATCGGACATCTCTTTATGTCCAATGTGTACAGAGACTGCTCTGCTGGAGTAGTCGGATTAGGAACAAAGGTTCGTAGAATAATTGGTTAACTAAAATGAAACTGTGTGGGCACCTTAGGTATAAACTTTGGGTACATTCAAGGAATACAAGTGCCGTCTGTGAAGTGGAGAAAAAGCTCTTGGATTGTGAATGTCTTACTTTCAACCCTTCTTGTGGATGTCAGCGTGAGAAGAGTGGCTACCTTCCTGGTAGGAATTTGAGGTCTGACTTATGAATTAGTTCAAACGGTGGTTTGATGAGTTGGGAAAGAACAATGTTAATATGCCACTCCGGTGGCGGAGGTTGTACCAGAGAGAACACTCGGAAGAGTCCTTTCATAAATTGTTTTATTATCCTTGTGAAGAACAACAGAGGAACGCCTATATCCGGCTATTGCTGCAAGATGTACCCTAACAGACAAATATACCAGACCTGAACATAAGAGAGATAGAAGATACAGTAAGAGTGTTTTCACATGCTTCTAGTGGGTGTAAGTTGCGTTGTTGACACCATAAACAGAACCTTTTTCACTTTAGTCTTTAGAAACTATTGGTTGATTCTGCTCTTGCACTTTGTAGAATATCCCATCATTCCTGGGGAATGTTTACATTCTAAAATGTATGGAGTTCAGGAGCCATGCATATAATTGGAGAGAGTGTGGATCCGAGTACAGAACCTGTCCCTGGTTCATTGTCAGAAGCACTGGTTTGGTCCGCGGTGAGCAGCCAAAATATCGAAAATGAAATATCGAGATACACTAATATCGAGGTTTAAATATTGAAGGGACACAATATCGATGTCAAGAATATCGATGGACAGAATATCGACCCTAAGGTAAGTAATATCGATGTTAGTAATATCGAAGTTAGTAATATCGATATCAAATATATCGATGTTACTAATATCGATGTCACTAATATCGATATTTATAATATTGCTATGTATTTTATTATGTATTTAATATGTATGTGTTAATTATTTTTTGTTAAGTGTTCTATTGGTTTTAAAATATATGTATACAATTTTTATATGTTAATAATGGTTTTTTTAAGTTAATTTTGTGTTTTAGTACCGTAGCGGGTTGTGGGTTTATAGGGAAATAGGGTGGGAAGTAATTTAAATATATGAATTGTATTATACATTTTTGGGAATTATAAATTAATTTTAAATAATTTTTGCGTTTAAATTCTGTAGCGGGTTGTGGGTTTATAGGGGAATAGGGTGAGAAGTAATTTAATTGTAATTAAGTAATATTTTTATTTATTTATTGGTATTGATAATTATATTATTGTTAATTAAGTATTAATTGGTAATTAATTTTTATTAAATGGTAATTAATTTTCATTAATTGGTCATTCGTTTTTATTAATTGATTAATTGATAATTATGTTAACTGTATTATTTTATTATTTGACTGTTTTGTGCGTTTATAGGGGAATAGTGTTGGAAGTAATTGAAATCTAATTAAGTAATTATTAAATTTGTTGTTGGGTATTGATAATTAATTAATTGGAGATTAATTATTAATTGGTAAATATTTTACATTATAATATTTTGGTTCTGAAAAATAATGTATTGTTGATTAATAATCAATTGGTAATTAAATATGTTTAAATATTATTTATTGATATTTCTAATTAATATAGTAATAAGTAATTATTAATTGGTAATTAATGTATAATAATTATGTTTTTGGTTATAAAAAATATGTAATTGTTTAATTTTTTTTAATTGGTAATTAATGTATAATAATTATGTTTTTGGTGAGGAGGAGCCAAGATGGCGACCGGGACGGCAGCGTAGACTCCCGGCTCCGTGAACCTCCGCATCCCGCACGGATATCCTGCCTGAGATCCTCAACCTGTGCTACGTGGTCGTGTTTCTGAAGGAGGGGGGCTCCCGACTGTCTGACTCCGAAGTTGCTAGCTGCGGTATCGCCGGAGAAAATCGCATCTGAACTTTGCGGCCGACGCGGCCCTGGAGCCGGGACATCGAGTGGACGCCGTGGCCGGGTGGCAGTGCGACAACAGCGGCCAGTGGTGACTGGGTGGAGTCGGTCACCGGAGCGGTGCCGGACTCGGCCTACATTTCGACATGGTCACTTCTACTGTCCAGCGTAGCGGACCGAGTGCATGACCGGGGGTGCAAATTTTGGATCCTCCGGTGGCTGCCCCTGCCTTGCTGGTGAGCTGCCCGGCCGCCGTCCGTATCCTGCCCCGATCGCGGCGGGCCGCCCCCGGATTTCTGCGGGGGCTGGTCCGTGGTGGGGACGACGGTTGCCCGTGACCAAGGATAGTTTTTTGCTTGCCCCCGGAACCCGGCCACCCGCGACGTGGACACCGCGACGTTTGTCTCGGCCCCGGTGAGGGTCGGGCATACTTGGCGGCCATCTTTGGGCGATGAAGCCTACCATCCTGTCCGCTGGGTCGCGGCGGGCCTGTGAGCGTACGACTTCTGGGAGTATGGCGGCAAGAGCGCAGAGAGCTGAGCTGGGGTACGGCGACCTCCTCGAGGCTCTTGGTACTCTTCACTCCTCCTTTGTTCATGGTTTCGTGATCCTAGGGAATAGGCTCGATGGTGTTGCGTCGGAGTTGGGGCAGTGGCGGCCCGCCTGTTCACACGAACGCAGAGACTACCCACACTGCGCGCAGGAGGATGCTGTGGCGGCCGCCCCTGAGGTTAGTGCACGACTAGACGCCCCGGCCAGTATGCTACAGTGTGTTCGACCTTCTGAGGGCCTGATCTCTCCCGGAGGCGATGGACCTGTGTGTGCTGTGGTGGCCTCGTCCCGTACATGCCCTCCTACGACTCAGGGACAACTCCAGCAACTAATGTCTGCTTTGGCTGCTTCTGCCTCCCTGAACCCTGCATGCAGTACAGATCCTAGGGCAGCCCTGGGAAGCCAGTTTCTTCACGCGGCGGACTGTGTTCCTCAGAGACTTCCACCCCACCTGTGTGTGTCGCTTCTCTGTCGTTGTTGGACATTTCTCTGCCTGGGAACATTGGGTGTGATGCTGGGTCGAGGGGTTGGCGTGGGCAGAATTCCGAAGAGTGGTCAGGGATGAGGCTGCCCCTCTGGGGTGGTCGCCTAGTGGACGGGCGGGCTTAGGGGTGGCGTGCTCTCCTGACGTGGCTACTGGCACAATAGGTGCATAATGCTCCCCATCGTGGTTTGAGAAGATTGTCTTGGTGCTGTTCCTTGTTCACTTTAGGGGAACCTTACCGTGCGGGAGGGAGAACGCCGGGGGTCTGTTATGAAGGCCCTCCTCCAAGTTTATAAATGCTTTCTCTACCCCCCCGCCCGGTGGGGGTCTTTTCCTACCTCTTTTTCCCTACTCTTCTATATTTCGGGTCTGGTTCCAGGGCGACAGGCACACTGCTGGGGGGGGGGGCCGTACTCATTTGCAGAGGTGCAGGGTGGGGGGTTGGGGGAGGGGATTCTGTATTCTTTCATCTCCTTTTCCATGGCCTCCTTTTTCTTCTCTGACTCTTTTTGTTTTTTCTTTTTCCGGGATCAGCGTGATACACTCCCTGTTGTTATGCCTCGTTGCCGTTCCATGCGTTCACAACTTCCGAGGTGTTCTTGGGGAGTTTTGGCGGGGGCCTGCGGGCGCAACTGTATATTATGTTCTTGCCCATCCTGATGTTCTTGTGTTTGCGCCATCGACCTAACAGATTGCTGTAAATCGCTAACATTCATTACTCTGCAGATCCGTGATTGTTGTTTTAAAATTGCTTGTCACCTGATCCTACTGCCTTGTCTCATTATAAAATGAAAACCTTTTCTCCTGGTGCCCTACTTACGCTGTTCACAGTAATAGTAGTACGATTTTGCTCCCCGAAGTGCTGCCTGTGTTTGTACTTGTCGTTATTGCCCTGATTGCTTAGCGGCCGGCCCTGGGGGGTTGTAGGCCCATACTTGTTCTTATTGAACTGTTCAATAAAGGTTTTCAAAAAAAAAAAAAAAAAAAAAAAAACAAAATTATGTTTTTGGTTATAAAAAATATGTAATTGTTAAATAATTTTTAATTGGTAATTAATAATCACTAATTATTATTTATTGGTATTTATTAATAATGTTTTGCTAATTAAATATGTATTGGTAGTTATGTTTTTCATAAATATTGGTATTTGTAAGTAATTTTGAGTTATTTAATAATTAAATTATTAATTATTTTAAAGAATTATTTTATTTATAAGTATGTTATTTTTAACTTCTAAGCTATCCAACACTTTCCCTACTGTTGCACTCTCTGGAGTTGGAATAGTAATTTTTACCCCTACTCTATCCAACACTTTCCCTACTGTTGCACTCTCTGGAGTTGGAACAGTAATTTTTACCCTTACGCTATCCAACACTTTCCCTACTGTTGCACTCTCTGGAGTTGGAATGGTAATTTTTACCCCTACGCTATCCAACACTTTCCCTACTGTTGCAGTCTCTGGAGTTGGAATAGTAATTTTTACCCCTACGCTATCCAACACTTTCCCTACTGTTGCACTCTCTGGAGTTGGAATAGTAATTTTTACCCCTACTCTATCCAACACTTTCCCTACTGTTGCACTCTCTGGAGTTCGAATAGTATTTTTTACCCCTACGCTATCCAACACTTTCCCTACTGTTGCACTCTCTGGAGTTGGAATAGTAATTTTTAACTCTACGCTATCCAACATTTTCCCTACTGTTGCACTCTCTGGAGTGGGAGTAGTAATTTTTACCCTGACGCTATCCAACACTTTCCATACTGTTGCACTCTCTGGAGTGGGAATAGTAATTTTTACCCCTATGCTATCCAACACTTTCCCTACTGTTGCACTGTTTTGAGTTGGAATAGTTAATTTTACCCCTACGCTATCCAACACTTTCCTTACTTTTGCAGTCCCTGGAGTCGGAATAGTAATTTATATCTCTACGTTATCCAACACTTTCTCTACTGTTACACTATCTGGAGTGGATATAGTAATTTTTTGATATCCGCTATCCAACATTTTCCTTTTTGTTGTTTTTTTTGGAGCTGGAGTAGTAGTTTTATTCTATCTTCTATTTAATATTTTTGACATCGATATTTAATTATTGATATTTTTGTACTTACCATGTTGTAGATAGGATGTCGATATTCTTGTCATCGATATTTTTGTTCCGATATTTTTGGAGGTCGATATTGTGACCTTCGATATTTAGTCAGTGATCCTTGGTCCGCATTTGAAGCAGCTTGGACTCCCACAGCAAATGGAGCTCGGTAAGCTAGTACTGCCAGGGCCATTGGTGAGCTCATAGGATTAAGCAGCATGTCTCAGCTTTCCTCTTGCTGAGAACCCTCTGAATCCTGGGGATGGGGGAAAGCGTACGCCTATATCCAGGACCATCTTATCAAAAAGGCATTACCCCATGATCCCAGGAGTGGGTGCTGATTGGCGCAAAAGTGGCCTTTGCTGTTGTAGCTGGTGATGAAGAGGTCCAGATGTTGTTTTCCCCAAAGGTGAAAACTTTTGTCCAACTCCTGTTGGCCTAGCTCTAATTCTAAGGCTCTGCTGAGCGTGTCCGCTAAAGCAGTGGTTCCCAAACTTTTGACTCCTGAGGACCCCCATTGAGTCAACACTGGAAGCCGGGGACCCCCAAGCAATTTGTAGGATTTGCATTTCTTACATTAAAACAGTAATTCAAAAAAATAAACACACATGTGCACATAAAACAAATACTCGAATTACTAAGGATTTTAGGGGCATATTTACAAGTCCCTATCGCCATAGGAACGTCACTTTTTGCAATGTTCCTGTGGCAATAGGGGCTTTGCCTTATTTACAAGGCAGCGTTAAGCCACTTATTGTGGCTTAACGCTACCTTGTAAATAAGACCCCCTTTCACAAAATGCTTAGCGTGAAAAAGGTGGGCAGTGGGAGTTGCAGTGGGCGTTTCACTCCAACACCCATTGATTTTGATGCTGCCCTCTATTTACAAGGTCAGCATAAATAGGAGACAGCACCAAAGTTAAAACCATGAAAAACCTGGTCTTAACATGGCGAAATGAGGAGAAATGCCTAATTTCTCCTCGTGGAAAAGACAAATCACCTTTGATTGTTTATGTTCAGGAAGGTGGCCCTTCCTGCACATAAACAATCTTTAATAAAAATGACGTTTTGTAACTTTCATGTGTGCTGCATTAGGCAGCGCACATAGAAGTGACAAAACGGCATTACAAAATTGTTCATGTGCAGGAAGTGGGAACATAGCATCAGGATAATGATAGACTGGGAATAAACATATGTTGCTAACTTTTATCATGCAGTTTGCAAGCAGCTCTTTGATGACAGTTTATAGGACAATGCTAGATTAAGATTGTCCCTTATGAATTGCACAGTGACAAAAGAATCTCTGTGACAAAATCAGTAACCCACTGACCTATGCACATAAAATACTGTTTTTTAAAATGCATGGTACACGTTCTTTGCAGTAGGCATATTAACCCTCTGTGTCACATTAGATAAGTCAAAGCTGCCACTGGACAAAACTCTCATCTTACTCCAGCAGGTACATTAATCACTGGCATTTTCTTGACACTTTTATAGTTTCTCGAAAACGGCTAATTTTACAAGGAACATTGCAGTGCTTTTAAAACTGCTGCCTGCGGACCCCCTGGGAATGTGCCATGGACCCCTGGGGGTCCTCGGACCCCAGTTTGGGAAACACTGCGCTAAAGTATTGCTCGTTCCTGCAACATGCTCAGCCTTGAGGGTGATGTTGTGAATCGTGAGCCAGTGCCAATGGTTCTGAGCTTCTAGGAAGAGAGCCAGGGACCTTGTTTCTCCTTGCTTGTTTACATAGTGCATGCTGGTCATGTTGTCTGTATGTACCAGCACTGACCATCCCTGTATGTAAGGCAGGAATGCTTGGAGAGTGAGGAAAATGGCCTTGAGCTCTAGGCGGTTTATATGCATGGAACTTTGAGATGCAGACCACTTGCCCTAGATTTTTAAATCCTGAAGATGTCCACCCCAACCTTTGAGGGAGATATTGATTGTTATGATGAAGTCCGGTATCAATGGTAGAAATAGGAGGCCCTTGGAAATGTGTGATAGGAAGGTACACCAGTTGAGAGCTTCGACCATTATTGGTATGATTTACATGAGGTCATCAAACTATTCCCTCTGTTGGTATCCATTGGAGTTGTAGCTCCTCCTGTAAAGATCTCATCTTCAGACGTTCTAGGGGCATGAGATTGACTGCAGATGACATCATCCCTAGTAATGATTTGTACAGATGAACTGAAGTGGACCATTTTTCTGGAACATTTGAGAGCTAATCAGGGGAGACCAAACCATATACTAGATAAGTGGAATGTGAACTGCAATGGAGAATAGGGTTCGGACCGAAGGACTTAGAAGAGCTTGGGAAACCAGGAACCACCCAAGGTAAGTACCCAGGAACCCAGAGGAGGCTGTGTGCAAAGTGGAAACAAAGCAGTGTTCAATAGAAGTCAATGGCGAAGTTGTGGTTGCCATTTTTAAGAAAAAGGACCCTTCCCAGATGCCCACAAACAAACCCTTTAAAGGAGGGAAGGTTGGAGATGCCTCAGGAACCAGGTTACATGTACCAGAGAAGCTGGGTGCATAGGGGTGAAGTGACAAGGAACCTCTCGCAGATGACAGTGGCCAAATCAGGAAGAAAGGACTCTGGAGAAGTCTGCGAAGAAGTCTGGTGGAATACAAGGGTGGATTCTTGAAGAGGTGAACGTACAAGCAGAGGGGACAGAGTCTATGCCACTCGGAAGTGACCAGGAGGCACAGAGGCACAATGCCCACCCTTGGCAAGATGATCAGAAGAGTTCACAAGGACCTTGTCGCTGCAGCTGTGGGGACCCAGCGATGCTTTGGAAGACCAGGAGCCGTACATGAGCTGTCCCATATCAGACGTTGGTGTCCAGGTGGTCGTATCCGGCAGGAGAACCAGCAAGCCTTGGTAGCCGCAACTGGCATGGAAGGCAAAAAGATGCAATTGTTGGAACCAGAAAGGTCTAAGGAACTCATCACGCACAAGTGAGTCAGAGGAGGTCCAGAGCAAGCATGGGATCCCACTAAAGCAGGAGAAGACCCTTAAGAGGACCCATAGGCTGAAGACACAGGAGTCGCAAGAGTACCTCAAGCAACTCACCAATGATGGAGGTCCAAGATGCCGGTGATGCAGGGAGGATGCTGTTGTTCAAGGGATGAGGTGCTGGAGGGAGGAGTTTCTTTCAGCCAGAAGATCTCTGGAGTGCAGAGCCAACTAGCTTTTGCAATGACAAGTTGACGTAGTGCACAGGGGTGTGGACCCAGCGACTCTGACAAGGGATACCGTCCTCCAAATTGCAAGGAAGACAGGACATGCCTCTAGGGAGCAATAGACCCACCACTTGTGTAGCTGAGCTATAGGGAAGTCCATAGGACAACAAGTCCAGCACACCAGTCAGTTTAGATGCAGTGCCTGCAGATACAGGGGGGTGACTCCTTCACTGCAATGGAGATTACTTTAGATGTCCTTGATGACCACAGATGTCCAGACAGACAAGAGTGTCTTGGTTTCAGAGATGAGTTTTGTTCCATGATGGATCTGAGGATCCACCCATGTTGGAGTTCTTAAATGACCAAGGAAAGGGTTGTAACAACTCAGGGATCCCTCCCAGAGGAGGAGTTGTACAGAAGGGAGGATACTCCCCTGTCCTTTGTCCAATTTCGCCCTAGAGCGGGAACCACTGGTTCCAGAAGTGGCTCAAATGTGGTGTATGCAAGGTGGTCACCAAATGTGCCCTTCAATGCAGTCTGGTCGCACTGGAAAGCGCCCCCACCTCAGCCCAATGCACTAAGTCCTGTCTGGGAGGCCAGCAGGCCCCCAGACATATGGGCTCCTCTCATCTCCTACATGCAGCGATTAACCGCTTCCGATGACCCACTAACAGACTTCCTCATCACCCACACACAAAATGCTAGAGAAAGTGCCCCAGGTAGTACCCCCCATTGAGTCAGCCTGTTTGCGCTTCCCCAATGTGCCCTAATCATCACTCATTATAGATGGGCTCTGTACTGTGTTCCTTTCGCCCACCATCATCTCCTAATGTGGAATGTAAATGTAAGTGTAATTGCTACTGTATTACTGCTGCATTGGCAACCTGTAATGTGTCGTGATTTCCTTTTCAATAAATGTTTTTGAAAATATATTTTTTTTAAAGTCCTGTCTGGGAGGTGGTCATACCTCCCTGTGACAGGAAACCTATTGTCCTACCTTCCTCTGCTCAAGCTCAGCAGCACGAGGGCAGAACAGTGTCTGAGGTCGACAGCAGCACTAGCTTGCTCACAGACCATGAAAGGCTGTAACCAGGAGTACAGGGAGCTCCTCCAAGGCGCTTCCCCGTACATGGAATCATACCTCCAACACCAGAATCGGTATTGGGGTATGATTCCAACATGACTGATGTCCACTATATGTCTTAAAATCTCTGACCCCACTGACAAAGCCTGGATAATTGACTCTGGGATTTGTAGGGGTGTCCTGCTCATACAGGGACACCCTTGCACTTATAACCAAGCACCCTGCTCACAGGACTCAGTACAGTGAACTCAGATATACCAAAACTTATATCTGTGGTGAGAGGTGCAAGCACCATCTTACACGGTCTGCAATGGCAGGCCTGTAGTCGGAGTTTAAGTGGACTCCCAAGGGTAGCACAATACATACTGCAGCCCATGGGTGACCCCTTGTGTACCTATGCCCTGGGTACTTTAATACCATGTACTAGGGACTTATAAGGATACACAAGTAGCCAATTTTGGCGGTACCAAAGTACTTACGGAAGCCATTTTGAGAGAGAGAACACATGTTGGAGTCCTGGTAAGCAGAATCCCAGCAAACTACAGTCAAAACTTACTAACACCAGGCAAAAAAGTGGGGGTAACCATAAATGAAAGATCCTACTCTCCTACATCTTATATCCAGTATAGAGCCTAGAAACGCTGTCTGTTAGCGTGGGATAGGAGATGACTTTTGAAGGTTTAATGTGAGTCCCAATTTGTGAAAGAGGGAAATGCAATCTTGAGTGGCCTTGAAAGCTTGCAGCAGTGTTTGTGCTTTTAGGAGCCAGTCATCCAGGTAGGGGAACACCTGGTGCCTGCGTTTCTTGAGGACGGCTGCAACTGGTGTCAGGCATTTTGTGAAGATTTGAGGGGCAGATTTGAGGCCTAAGGTAAGACCTGGAACTGATGGTGGAGGCCCGCTACTGTAAAGTGAAGGTACTCACAATGTTTGGAGTGAATTGGGATATGAAATTATGCATCTTGAAAATCTGGAGTGAATTGGGATATGAAATTATGCATCTTGAAAATCGAGGGTCATGTAATCCGCATTGCCTATTTAGAAATTTGTTGAGTGCTCTTAGATGCAGAATGGGTCTTCACTGTCCTGATGTCTTCTTGATAAGGACAAAAACAAGAGTAGAAACCTGTGTTCCTCGGAGTGAAGGGTTCTCACTCAATTGCGCCCTTGGTGAGCATGATGAGGGTCTCTTCTCGTAATAAGTGAAGACGGGGTGCAAACCCCTTGGAGGGCAGTTTGGAGGTGTTTGTATGAACTCGAGGGTATGACCAAAGGTCACCAGAACTAATACCCATTTGTTGCTTGTAATTTCTCTCCATTGGTAAAGATGGTTTGAGATGTTTGCACCCACAGGGAAAAGTGAGAGGGTAGTAGCTGGCATCCGACTGAGGTCACTGTTTGCGTCTGACATCTCTGGACTGGGTGGGCTGCTTGCGCCGAGATGCTTGTCTTGAGTAGGTGGCAGTAGGTGGAGGGCTGTACTGTTGTTGTTGATAGGGAGGTCTATATTGCTTCGGATAGGGTTGATATCATTGATAGCATTGATAGGTTCCTCTGTATGAAGAAAAACCTCTGCCACAAGCTCCTTGAAAGGGAAATTTATAAAACTGCAATGTGCCCAGGGTATCTTCCGAGCCTCTGACTTCCGATCTCCAGACACAAGTTCTAATAATACTTCGAGGTCTGACCACAGTTGTCTATTGCAGCAGCTTAAAATGGCTAAAGAATTATCCACAGGAATACAAAGGGCAGACATTGTAGAGAAGCATTTTCCGATGTTATCTAATCATCTGCCTCCTTGTCAAGGGGGACAGAGGTTGGAGTAGTAGGGTTCTAGGAACGACAATGTGCCGCTTATTAGACTACTGAATCCACTTTGGATTATCATATGATGCAGCAGGAGAATCGTCAGAAGCTTTGTACTTCTTACCACTACGTGCTACCATAGCTGCCACGGTTGCCAGAGTTTTCATTAGCTTGACACCCTCTTCCCACATGTGAACCATTATTGGGATGGCTTGAACAGATTTTCGTACTTGCTCCTTAAAGTCATACAGGAAGCAATGGATTGCTTCATAGACATAGACCATTCAAATTGCGCTGCTGCCCTTTCCATCAAATTGTGGAAACCCCCAATGTCCTCAGGAGGGGAATCTAAGGGGTGTGGTGCTGGCAGTGATGGAGTGGGTAATACATAGCCATCCCACTCATCATGAGGTGGATGGGTGTCATGAATCTCAATCTCCTCCCTGTCATCTTCAGAAGATGATGATGGATCATCCCTGTGCGGTGAAGCGATATTAGAGGCAGGTGTCATCCTTGGTGTTGTAGGCAGTGGCATAGGCTTTGGAGTGGATGGGACCTGTGGCGGCAGATAAGGTTGCGCATGTGGCTCCTGTGGAAGGTCCTGGAACCTTTTGCGGTAATCCTGCAGCATAGCCCACAAATCTTGTACCAACAAAAAAGGTACATGTACTTCAGATGGAGTAAGCGAATGCTCTGGAGCATGGAAATACGAATAATGATGTTTGACATGTGGATTATAATAATGTCCATAGTAAGATTGCTCTTCCTCATCTTTGTCTTCCTGACACTTGATTTGTAATTCAGACGAGGTATGTGCATCTCCATATGGCCCCTCATCTTCCGAATTATCCAAATTATCAGGTAAATGGCAGTGAAAATAAGGAGACACTTTGCTAGGGTAAGTGTCATGAGGACTCAGAAGATATTTTGATACTTGTATCGTCATCAATGGTGTCATCGGCGAAGGTATCAACGATGATAATTCCGTGGACAGTGGCATCGACGGATTCATTAACGATGTAGTGGATGACACCGGCTTTGTTGACAATGGGGCCGATGACGAGATTATCATCAACAGTGATGTTAGCGGTGGTGGCAGGATTGTCGAAGGTAGAGACAACTTTGTAATTGTCATCAACGAGTAGTGATTGGTCGAAGGAATGGGTGCATTGATGGCTGAAGTGGACTTTGTCAGCGTTGTTGATGGTGTAGAGAAAGAAACAGTGGTGATCGTCGGAGTAGCGCTCGTCGGCAAGGGGGAATTCTTATTGGATGGTACCTTCTCAGGTCTCATTGTCGACGGTTCTGAAAAGGTATGCAGGCGCTTTGAAGACTTGGTGGCAGGCGTGGTAGGCTCTGAGAAAACACTTTTTGAGGAGAATTTTTGTGTTTTCTTTTCTGAATGATTTTAAAAGACCCATGATGGGAAGTCATTTGTGCTTTTCTGTTGTCTTTAATGGTCCCCTGGTCCTGGGACCCTTCCCTTTTATGAGGCTTAGCAGAGGTGTCACTCTCTTTGCCTCTTAGGTAGTTTTTGACCTCTGGAGCCATAATAAAAGCCTGGCTTCTCTGTTTTGCAGTGTTTTTCATGATAAGGGGCAACACACCTTGCAATCCTTCACTGTATGTTGAGAATGAAGGCAATAGAGTCATTCTTTATGTGGGTCATCCACATATGATCTATTCTTCCCACAAGGTCTGCAGGATCTGAAGAGTGCTTTTTGAAGAATCAGACATGGTGACATTTTCTAAATAGCCAAAGAAAACTGTGCAGATCTTATGGGGACTCCCTTCAACAACATGCAGTAGAAAATCTGAGAAATTGAGCCTCTGTTGGAATGTTCTAGAGGGCACTGTCGCCTGATTGGTCATAGTTTAAGTTTGGTTCTTTTTTAAAAAGGACATAGATAGGCTATTAAACTAACCTTCTATTGCCATTGTAGCCTAAGATACTATTACATTCTGCTTTTTTGCAGTAATTACCAGTAATTACACTAGAGAGAATTTCACCAGTTATGCCCACACCTTCTCCAGACATCCAAGCTCCATTAGGTGGCCAAACCCCTACTATGCACACCCTTTGCCTTCTACTAAAGTCTTCAAAGAAAGCCCCCTTGCTCCAGACACGCAAGCCTAATTTCCTATGCTTAGTCTTCACCCTGTGCACAGCTCTTCACTGACAGCCCACTCTCTGCAGATTCCCACCCCCATTAGGCGTCCAAACCCCTCCAAAGCAGAGACTTCATCCTTTGCACATCTGTTCCCAAAGAGTCCACTCCTGCCACACTCTTAAGTCCCATTAGATAGCCAAGCACCGACTATTCACAGCTTTTACCCTGTGCACAGCTATTTATGGAGAGGCTAGTCCATCCCCTCAACCAGGGCCCATTAAAATGGCAAGCCCCTACTACACACTACCTTTGTCTTGCAAAAACCAATTTAGAGAGAGGCAAATGCCTGTACACATCCAACCCCATTAAGCCAAGGCCCTATTATGCACAGTCTTCACCCAGTGGATACCTCTTTACGTAGAGACAACTCACTACATGCACTCAAGTCTGTTTATGTGGCTAAGCCCCTACTACGCAGAGCTTTTACACTGTCACAGCTGTCACAGCTGTTCATGGACAGCACACTCAAGCCCCATTACATAGACAAGACTCTATTACGCATAGGCTTTGCTCTGAGCTCAGCTGCTCATGGATAGACTAGTCCCTCAAGAAGCCCATGCCTCATTACGTGGCCACACTTTTATTATGCACACCCTTCACCTTGTGCACTACTTTTTGTGAAGAGGCCAGTCCCTCCAGGCATTCAAGCCCCAAAGAAATGGCATAGTTGTGCTGTCTCAATGCACTGGCACACTTTGTATTTGTACAGCCTGCTGTCAACATAAGCCCTCTTGTTTTATAGTGCAAAGGTTTCTAAGTTGTGCTCCAGATCATTTCTGTGGAGAAAGGGGTTCTTTCGTCCACATAAACTATTATTTAAGGCCATTTCCTCTATGTATGTGTAGTGTAGAATGCAGCATCTACACAAAGGAGAACAAACAAAGAGAAATTGAAAATGTTCTTCTCTTAAAGCCATTCTCAGGGAGGAACAGGATTTTGTCAAATATTCTAACCTAAGTTTTTGTACATATGGAATTGTGTGGAAATATGTGAGTGGATGCCCAGCAATGACCATACACCACCCATGGGGCACATATTTGACTCAAAGTAATGCACGTGGTGCATTGCACTAAATTGAATTACTTTTTGGTTATCAACCAACACAAATAGTGATTTCTGTTGGTTTATAAATGCCAACTTGAATATTGTGTCAGGTAACTGTTAAAAAAGAAACACAAGCCTGAAGCAAAATCGTAGTAAATCTGCCATAAATCTATTGTTAAAAGTGTTTGCTTTTCAGTTACACTGACAACAATACCCTAGGTTGCTATAGCAGACTATTATGACATAGCAACATAAACAGAACCACATGATAAACAACATTACATTTTTATATTTTTAAACCAAGAAAGATGGTTATAAGAAGAACCTTGTTTTTGAAAAATAAAATCATTTTGGATTTTTGGGGGGGGAATTCGACTAAAAAAACAGAAACAAAATGGCATCAATACTTGGAGATTGACTAAAAACAACTTTTCCCACACTGGTGCTCGAAAATCAGCTTATCTCTGGCCTCCATATTTTGTTCTTCCATAACCTTTTTGCATTTTGCGCAACAAATGGCCATATGTTGGTAGGCACTGATGGTGTTGGGTTAGCTCTGGAGTGCTTTAAGTGGAACTCAGTCACGAGATGCAATGGATGGTCCTGATGTTGAGGTGGATGCCTCCTCAGCCTCATGCTGCCACTGTGTTCTTGCAAGGAGTGTGGGATGCATCAACGCCATGTGCTTCCATATCCCTGATGCCCCATGCAAGTGTTGTTTCTCTGTACTGTGTGAGAAGTCCTTTCCATATATTCACCATGTCATGATGTTTGTAGTAGCTTTCTTCTGCCCTAGAGGGATGCTGAAGAACTGCCACTTCCTCGAGAGGTGGTGGAATGTCTTCCTGATCTTCATCAGGTTCTTCCCACTCCTCTCCTAATGTCTTTTTCATGGGAATGACCTTAAAAAAAATTCCAACTATAAGAGAAGAAGGAGGGTCCAGCACATGATCCGTTAAGAGCCAAGTGCTAACCCCAATGGAGCATTAAAGGTTGAAATCTTTATTTAAATGAAGCAAGGCAGGGATTTTAACCAATCAGAGGTCTTTCATCTGTGTGTCATAGGTCCCACAGTACTCCTGCGGGACCGCAAAGTCCAAAAATGAGGCAACTTCATAAAACAACTCAAGAGATCCTGTGGGAAAGACGATTATTAACTGGGCTGGATAGAAGCACACCACAAGTGATTGTTACATTATTCTTGTTCGGTCCAGTAAAGTTTTCAGTCATTTAAGCGTGAGCTCAACCTCAGGTAGCGATGGAACACAGCAGACAGGCTAAACTTAAGAATTTGTATAAACCATTTAGAAGTGCCATAACAGTAAAAAAGTCAAAAAAACACAACAAAGTATAAAGCCCATCCCCATTTAAAACAAGCATTTGCAATGCAATCGGTCTCGCCTTTGGGACCCTAAAAGTATTTAGGGGCATATTTATAATAACTGACGCATCCCTGCATATCAGCAGGGATGCGCCAGTTATTTTGCGCCCCAGCTCCGCTATCATGGATGCGCCGCATTTATAATGCGGCGCACCATGGGGCAAAAATGGCACAGATGCGTCACGCATCTGTGCCGTAAAAGTGGCGCATTGCTGGAGTTGCGTCGCAAGCGTGACGCAGCTCCAGCAAGGCTCTGGGGTGCCCTATCTCCACAATGCTGCGTCAATCCTTACGCCTGCTTCAAGCAGGCGCAGGGTTTTGACGCAGCATGGGCTCAAAAGTGACTGAGTGAAATCTTGTAGATTTCACTCAGCCACTTTTAGGAGGCGTTCCTGAGACGGAACGCCCCCCCCCTTCACTGGAACGCCTACTTCTGGCACAGGGCTTTACAACGTGACGCATATCCCAGATGCGTCACGTTGTAAATACCCCGCAACGGCGGCGTAAAAGTGGCGCAAGGTGCTTATAAATCTGCCCACAGTCTGTGCAGCACATTATTGTGGGTGCAGCACATACTGTGCACGAAGCAGTGAAAGGGTGCAGTACCACAGACTGTCCCTAGGGGTCCCTTTGGACCTTTTTTGGTGACATAAGGTACTGCACCTTGCAACATGGATAGGGACAGGATTTGGTACAGTGGTGAGAGTGGCCAACTGGGGAGCTGGGGATCTGTGTCCGAGTCGGGTGTCAGCTCAACATAAATGAAAGCTACTAATTTAATAAAAGGATAAGAAATAAATTAAGTGATTTTGGAGGTGGGAGCGCAAGCAGTATAGTGCAAGGGCGGTGAGGGTAGGAGATTAAATGAGCGCGCTGCACTGCAAATCATGTGGGAAGAGGAGATTAGCAAAATGAGCAGTGGTTCCGTAAGTATGGTGGGGGCCTGCGAGCAGTGTTGTTGAAGAGGTGAGGTGAAGGCACGGGGTGATTAAGGGGAGGGCAAGCAGCGTAATGAATGGCTTCGAAAGGATGGAAGACAGAGTTGGCCTAGCCCGAAATCAAACTTGTGACTAACAGACCACTGCTTTACTCAGCAGTGAGCGTTTAACTCACTGAGTCATGTTGGAGGCTTTGTGGCGTTATGCTAGATCAAACATAATACTAGTTAATCTCTTCACAGTCCGTTTAGTTGCAACGTATATGAACACTTACATATAGGAAGTAAACCAGATAAGAGTCCCGAGATGTCAGATGTCCAATCTCCGCAGCTGAGGCGCTTTAACTCACAGTTATACATTTACACTGTGACGTTATTTCTAAATTCAGACACAAAATCGCATCTTGTTGAGTAACATATACAGTGGATTTAAAGTTTAGAATATTCTTTGTCACAATAGTTCAGTGCCTTCAAAGAACACGTTTTACATCATGTTGGTTGCAGATTGTGTACGGTATGTATGTATGTATATGGTATTTCTATCGCATGAACCTTGCCAAAAGACAGCAAAATACTGCTGGGTACACCGTTATCACTTGTATTGGTTTTTATAAAACTTGAAAGCATAAAAGACTGAACTAGAGCCTTTGTGATTCCAACCCATGAAAGTTACCTTTCAAGTTCAAACTATTGCTAAGGAGGGCTTATGTATAAAGAAATGAAAACAATTAAAAAACGTTATTTTATTTCTATCCTGAGCACATATAGTAGAAACTCTCTAGGCACTAGCAAGCCAGGACATTAGCAATTAAGCACCAAACGCTTACAGGGACCAGTGGTGAATGCGGAAATACAAGAACAACTCCCCATGCTACATATATTTGTAACTTTAGGCATAGGGAGATGTAGTGATCTGTGCAGAATGTAATATGTTTGGTCAAGTGTTATAACCGTGACCAAACCCCACGGTCGGTTGCCCACACAAACAGCAGAAGAAAATAGGTAAAGATGAGATTTGAAGGGGCCTGTTGCCGTCCTTAAGCTTAAAACGAGGCACTGAATTTAGACAGTGGCTCTGTCCCTTACAAACTCATTTATCTCACAACACAGCTATGTCTTGGGCGACCAAGACCTTACAGGCTCAAATCTCCTGCACCAGATCTATTCCTCAAATTGCACAGATCTTACAAGAGTTACCTTTCAAGAAGCAGATTTATGCTAGGGGAAGGAGTTGGCCTTACGGTGGACCTCGAATCTGGTGAACCAGGTTCAAGTCTCGGCAATGACGCTCAACATCCTGTGATTCTGGGCAAATCACTTAATCTCCCTGTGCCTAACAAACATGATGAATGTGTCCTCATGTGACGCAACTGGTGCTATGTAGAGTACCGCCCTATATAAAACTCCGTAAAAAAAAAATACTTTAGGTTTCACAAACACTACAGGCTTAAGCTTCACACAGCAAAACTATCCCTAAAGTTACACATATCTTACAAGATGTTCAGTTCTCAAATTTCACTTTTTACTATTTTAAATTTTTAGTTTCTGTTAAGCAATGAAGCTGGCTCGTGCATGGTGCATGAACAGTAAGTCTTACCTAGGACCACTGGAATTATGCGGCAAAGGAGGACCAAATTATGAGGCAGGATTGACTACATTATATGGCAACAAGTGGTAAATTATGTGGCATACTGCACCACATTTTGTGTTAGTATTGCCACATTATTTTAGAATATTTATAAATTAACATGATCTGGCCAAAGATTTCACCTCATTAGCAACAGAAATGTGACCAGTCAACCTTTGCAAAGGCCCTTCCATGGGCAACAACAAGTGTCAACAAGTTTTTAGTAGCTTTTGATCCATTTGAGCTAGAAACTAGCTTTTTTGTTGAAATCTGCTGGCTATTCAGCAGATGAAGAATTATGTGCCAAATCTAGAAAATCTATATTATGCAGAAAACAATTCCCCATTTTTTTCACTGCACTCGCCTCTCTTCATGTCTTTCCTCCCACTTAATCCTTGATTGCGGCACCATTCACAAAACTGCTAATCAAGAAGCGGAGTGACTCACAGGAATGGAGCAGCCTTTTTTGTTATGTGGTCTCACGTCATACAGGTAACATATGAAGCTAATTTAGGTTCTGAGCTAGCAGTGTGCTGGGACTTTCAGGCCCCCAATTTGGTGGTCTGCACCATTCTTCCCTAATCAGAGAAAAAAATAGATGCTCTGACGCAATTCAAAGGTAGCATGTATGATGCCCAAATAAAATAAAAAGACACCTTTCGTGTGAAAAAAAAGCGACACAACATGTCCCAGAATGCAATGTGTCACTAATTAAAGTACAAGTGCTGGCTGAAGGAAATAGTGAGCTAGGCAACTAGGCTAGGGCAGTTCCCTGATCCCTCAACATCCCTATCCCACACAGGCACCTCAATAATCACAGTGCCTGTTCACATCTGGTGTCCAGATCACGCTCACTGACGGCAGAACAATGATTCAAAATTACTCTAAATAAAATTACTCTAAATAAATAAAAACAAACCTACAACTCCCAAAACGAAATGATTTGTTAAATGGCTGGACCGGAGCCTTAACATTATGTGGCAATCCTGCTCTAAAAGTGATGCTCATCTCTAACTGTCCTTAGCACACTCAGGTTGGAACAGAAAATCATATCCTTGAATTTAAAAATGTAAGTTCCAGTCCAAGATGAAGGGTAGATGTGCACATGCCAAGAAGGCAGCAAAAACACGGAAAAGTTTTATTTTTTACGTTTTCAGGTTTGTTCTTGTTTCTTTCCATCCATGTTTAATCAGGTAGCCAGGGGCTCTTGCTGGTAAGTGACTGCACCCTTCTGTCCAAGGCCTGTTTATTGTGGCTCCAAAAAAAGTTTAGTGAGTTATCAATTTTTTCAGTGACTCTTAGTGCTTATAACCAACCTCATTTTACTTGTTAGTGATCATACAGCCACCTGAGTGAGCAGAGGCCAACAACACATATTAAATCAGTGACAGCGCTAGAGAAGCTGTGCGCCCCTTTCTTTTCAGAAATACATTCTCACGCTGCATGAAATGCCTCTCTGAGCTGGAGCCCGTGGGGGCTGAGGTGAAGGGGGAGGCGGCAGTTATGTCCGTGTGGATTCGGAGCAGCACAAGCAGAGCCTCAGAGGTGGTGTCAGAGGGACGGACTGTAAACAGAGAGAGCAGTAAACAGCAGCAACTAGTTCAAGAGACAGAGTGGCACCGTAGCCCAGTAGTGTGAGGGGCCCTCTGTATGGAGGTGTCACAGCATTCCTCCATGTAAGGAAGACATTTTATTTTACTAACATGGCAAAAAAAAAAGAAAAATTGCAATGCCCATTCGGGAGGAGGGGGAGGGGCCATCACATGCTGTATAGTGTGAAGTCAAACCTAAATATTCTATTAGCGAAATTGCCAGGGAGGGAGCTAAGCACAAATGTACCAATAAGAAATCAGCATTTCTGAATGACAACCAATGGCAATCGGTGGGTGTGCCAAAACACATAGAAGAGATACAACAGGTAGAGGCTCGACATAAAAATGGAGAATATATAAAAAAAAAAAAACAGAATGACACCAAAACAAAAATAATTCAATAACGGGAACCAGACATTTACAGTTTTAAATCAAAATAGTGAAAAAAGCACAAAGCTCCAACAGCGGGCTACGCAGAACTGGACAAGGGTAAGTTTTAAGGCCAACCACAATGGAGCACAGTTCAGACATGAGGACCAGGTTTGTCTTGGGCATTGAGTTTCCTTCTGACTGAAAATTATTGAGAAGTTAGTGTCCTGACCAGAGCATGGCAGTGGGCTCTATCCAAAGGCGTCAATGTTGGGATGCCGAAGGACGAGGTCTCGGTGAAGCCATCGTGAAGCAAGAAGGGAAAAGCTCAGAGCGGAAAAAGTCCAGCGATCATGTCATCGTCATCGATTAGATATTGCTCAGCGTCTGGCCCGATTAAGATTTCTACCTTCGGACTTAGTCTGTTTTCTGGTTGTTGAATACCTTCAGAGGGGCAAAGCTGAAAACTTTAGCAACTTCAAGCGCTTGTCATCCATGTCATTACACATGGAGTTCCTGTGGCGATGGATCTGGGGAACTGAAGGAGAAGGAGGAGCAGCTAAAGGAACCTCGAGAGCTAGAGCTCATCTTTTTATTGCATGTTTCCTGCTTAAAGGATTAATTACACTCCGGTCTTCATGCAGGATACGGGAATGTGACTGCTCAGCAATTTATCAGGACTTTTGCCTACATTTTTTAAAAAAAGGAGCGCCCAAGGCTGATTGACGGAACAGGAGGTTGCAAGACGACCCCTTAAGGTATGTGTTCCTCTATGATTGCTGCCTAAGGAGGGTCTTTGCTGACATTAAGGGCATCATTACGATGGCGGGCGGACCACCACGGCGAAAGGGACTGCCCACCATAGTTGCGGCGGTCAGGATTCGACAGCCACCATGGAGGTCGCATCTCGCATTTTTTACATTGCGGCGGTTGGTGCTGTAAGCAGCACCCACCTCAATGTAAAAAAATGCATGTTGTGCATTTGCATGCACAACGTGACAGGCACCGCACGGTGCCTGCCACCTTGTGCATTCAAATGTAGGGGGTACCAAGGGTACCCCCCAAGTGCAGCCCCCAACACCCCGGGGGCTCGCAACGGGCCCCCAATGCAAAAGAACGCATACCTTTCCATGGTGGCAACACCGCCATGAAAAGGCATATCTCCGCCTGCATCATAATATGGATGCATCATAATATGGATGGCGGTGTCTTGCAGATGCCGCCGCTATATTATGCCCCTTTTCCTGCCCGTTGACGAGTCGACCGGCGGAAAAGCATTGGGCGGTCTTTACAGGAAGCTGAGCAAAGAATCTCTGATATTGAAGATAAGCTGGCGCTTCTGCAATCTCGTACTTCACCTAAGTTTGCAAAAATTGTGGAATTGGAGATGAAACTAGAATCACTGGAGAATCATTCAAGATGCTCCAATCTTAGGTTTACGGGAATTCCTGATGGAAGCGAATCTCGGGCAATTCCTAAACTTATCAACATCTTGATTAACGATCATATTTTACCATCCGCCCCTGAGAATTTGACAATTATGCATGCATATAGAGTTCCTTCCATCAGTCACAAGGGGCTAAATATCCACAAACTATCTTGGTCAACTTTTCGGCTTTCCGGCTTAAGGAACACATTCTTTCTAGAACTATTCAGCAGAAAACATTTATAGTGCTTCAAAACGCTTCCCTGAAGATTTTTTCCGATGTTTCAGTGGCTTCAGCTAAGCTGAGAAAGGCCTTTCAAGAACTAGCCAACGAATTTAGGTCGATAGGTGTCCAGGCCTCCTTACCTCAATCCACTAAACTAAAGGTTCTTTGGAAAGGACAATTCAAGCTCTTTATTATTCTTTCCGAAGCCCAGGCTTTCCTAAAGTCAATCAACTAAAGATGTATTTAGGATTTGAAGTAACTTTATTTTTCCTTTAATTTTTTGGGTCTGTGCTTTTTCAAGGGTGTTGCTGGAGGTTTGAGGAGGGTTGGGAGAGGCTATCTTAACAGGCTTAGGATGCAATTCCATGGCTTCCTTTCAGATAGGGGTTCCGCGAGGTGGGATGCAAGGGGGATTCCCGATACATGGGTGGGTCGGGTGTGGGTTGGGTTGTGGTTGCAGAGAAAAATGAGTGGATCAAAATCATTTTTTTCTTGTTGTTCATTTGTGTCTATTTTGTTTGTTTTCAATGCATAATTTCGTGGTTCTTTGGTGCTAAGAAAGAACATAACTTTAATAACAAATGGATAGCATCAAAATAATTTCATGGAATGCAAATTAATTTTTGAATTGTAAAAAAGCAAGATCTATATTGACTTTGCTGCTGTCTTTCTCCCCCCAGGTTTTGTTCATGCAGGAAACTCGTTGTAAATCAAACTCACCCAAAATTATCCTTCCTAAGGGGTATAATCAAGATTATTTTGCTTCTGCAAGTATGTCTGTTCGAGGGGTCGCTATTATATTTTCTAATAATTGTAATTGTGAAGTACTAAAAGTTAGTTGAGATGCTCAAGGCCGATGGATATTTTTAAAATTAAGCTTAGAGGTGTATTACTTATTCTCTTGAATTATTTTGGCCCTATATTTGATGACACTTCGGGTTTGCTCCAAATCTATGATTTATTAGCTGCTTCTGAGGGAACTATAATTTGGGGGGGGAGACTTCAACTACATTCGGGATATTCAGCTAGACACCTCAAATGCAACTTGGAAGCAATTAAAACCCAAATCAACTAAGTTGATTAATAGGATGAAACAGGTTTTTTCCCTTCTTGATCCATGGCGTCAAGGCCATCCAGGGCAGTCTCACTATAGTTGTTATTCCTCTAGGCACAAGACTGCCTCTCAAATAGATTTGTTTTTAGTCAACAACTTGCAGTTTAGAGGGGGGTCCTTTTCTGATCATTCAGCTATTTCTATGACCGTTAAATTGAATAAAGCTCGGTCTAGAAGTATCAAGTATCAAGCATTTGTATTTCGATCAATCCCTTCTTGAAGTTGCAGACATACTTTTCATAAAAAATTTCTTTGAAATTAATGAGAATTCTGCCCCTGTGCTTTGTTTGTGGGAGGCTTTTAAATGAGCCTTTAGAGGCCAGGTAATAGCATATACGGCTGCAGCGAGTAAATTACGGTCCCAAGTGGTGCTCTCGTCAGTCAGCAGTCGAAAGAGTCAGTAATAGGTTAAATAAGGCCAGGTCAGAATCCCAAAAAACTGCCTCTCACCAAGGCCTAGTTTCAGCCAAAGACAATTTAAGGCAATTTTTTAATCTACAGGCAATCAAGGGGAGTAAGGTTTACAAACAAAAACTCTATGAGGAAAGCCAACATATAGGACGATATTTGGCCTGGGATACTAAAACCCATAATAGTCAAAATGTAGTCACTCAGATCAACAATCTGGAAACGGGCATAGTAGAAGATTCAAAGGATAAAATTGCCAAGGTTTTTCTGCGACATTTTAAAATTATGTATGAGGAAACACAGGATATAAGCCTAGCATCACTCATAAAATATTTTGAATCTCTACAATTGCCTTCTATCTCAAAGAGCATGAGCGACTCCCTTGATAAGCCTATTTCACAAACTGAAGTTAGTAATACACTAGAAACTATGGCTAGTGCAAAAGCCGCAGGTAACAACGGCATCCCCGTTGACATTTTTAGACCTTTGAGCCTCTGTTTCAGCCCTTTCTTACTAAATTTTATAATTTGATAAAAAAATTGTGAGACCATATCACAAAGCTGTAAAGAAGCGGTGGTGGTTTGCTTTCTCAAGAAAGATAAGGATCCTAGGGATCCTAGTACATATCACCCCATCAGTCTATAAGCCAAAGACTATATAATCTTCATGAAAATGTGGCAACAAGGCTGGCTCCTTGTGCACAACAGGTGGTCCATCCAGATGAGACAGGTTTTCTACCTCATAGATCCATGGCTCCTAACACCTTCTACTTAACACAAGCGATTGATTTCCCGTCAGTCAGCAAGGTGAAGGCAGGAATCTTAAAGTTTGATGCAGAAAATGCATTCTACCTAGTTGACTGGCAGGCTCTGTCTTTATTTTACAATCATTCGATCTCCCTGAGCAGCTGCTTACAATGTTAAGAGAGCTTAATACAGGTTCAGAGGCTAAACTTTTGAGAAATAAAGAAGAGTTGGGGGTGGTTAAGATCAGGCGTGGGACAAGGCAGGGGTGCCGCTGTCCCCTCTTCTATTCTTGTTTTTTATTGAACCTCTGGCATTAAAAATCCATACAAATTCCCAGATAGTACCTCCTTTAGCTGCCATGCAAAAAATTAAATTATTTGCAGATTATATTATTTTTTATTTATTAGCAGATTAATCTAATATTTTTAACGCATTTGATGAAATAATAGCTTTTACACGAATAGGTGGGTATAGGCTAAATAAGGCCAAGACTGAGGTTCTCTGGTTTAATGCTCCATCTGCATTGCTTCCTTTTTTCCCTCAACAGTCTGTCACTAAACCTGTTAGAGATCTAGGGTTAATCGTGAATAATCATTATGATCAATTATTCAAGCTAAAATATGGAAGCATATTTTAAAAAGCTAAGAGGTTATTGGACAGATGGTCTCTTCTTCCTTTAACTGCAATTGGCCGCGTATCCTTAGTCAAAATGTCCATTTTACAATTTTTTTTAAAAATCATCTTCCTATCAAAATACCTAAATCTTATTTTAGTAATGTACATAAATTCATTCGGAATTTAATTTGGGTAAATATAAAACAGCCAAGAACTTCATTAACAATATTACAATTAGACTAAACACAGGAGGGGCTTGCCCTCTCAAACTTTGAGGTTTATTATCATGCAGCATTGTTGAATGTTTTGGTGCAGCTCCAAATGATATCTTCTAAATTTGAGAATTTTATGCTAAACACGTTGTTGGCTGAGAGTGCAACTATTACCTGTTTTTCTTCATTCCCCAAAATTGCTGAAAAAATCTAGATATAAGACAATATCAGATCTAGTTTATTGCATACAATTATTTTTCAAAACACTTAAAATTCCTAGCTATCTTTCATATCTAAAAATTGATGATTGCCAGGCTTCTGGCTTACAGCTCTCTCAGGGGACCCTGCAATTATGGAAGGAGACAGGCTTTGAATGTTTAGGGGATTTTTTCAATCTATCAAATCTGATCACTTGCTAGTTGCTGTCTCAGCAGCTGAGCTCTAGGTTTTTAGCCCTTTCTCTTAGCATTAATCAAATATCCAGTTTTTTAAGAACATATTATGTGATGCCCAATAATTCGGCTTCTAGGATCTTAAGCCAACTATATGCTCAGGGCTTAACTGGAGTCGGCAATTAGTATTCTTGTTTATCGCAGCTGGGGGAGCAGAAAGAGATTGGTAACTTTGTCCATAAACTGGCAAATGAAACTGGGTGCAGTGCCAGCAAAAAAGAGTGGAAACCCTTATGTGAAGAAGGGCATAGAGAACTGTGAGCTGCTAACTATAAAAGAATGGCTTTTTTGTCAAGATGGCTGACCTAATATATGTCGAAAAGGCAGCACAAGATGTTCCCGGCTTCTTCAGGGTATTGTTTTAGCTGCAGGCACCTAGAGATTGGGTCTGGGAACCATATTTTTTAGAATTGTCGTTATCAACAACACATTTGTTCTGATGTATTTCAAATGATAAATCGATCATTATCACTATTGGTTCACAATATCCCTTCCCTTAAATTGGTCTTATTTAGTTCATCAATGGAGATCCGTCATTTGTCAAAGTACCAGCAATATTTCTTCTCCATCGCTATAGCAGTAGCTAGGTCATTAATTCTTCAGAATTGGAAGTCCGATAAGATACCTTTGATTCATCATTGGCATGAGAAGATGGCTAGGACATATATTTGAAAAGAAGTATACGCTAAACATATAGGGTCCTTACGTAGATTTGCAGCAACCTGGTAAGGTTTTTTTTTAGCAATGTATACTAGGATCTTTTTGTTGCACTTCCACCCCTAATGCTTTTAATTTTTTTCTACAATGCAAGTCTTATCTTTTTTAGATGAGAACTGATTTTCTGTATTAATATGAACTTTATCTTCACTTGACTCAAGTGTGATCTCTGCTTAAGATGCTGCTATTGATGTAATTTATAATGACTGCTGTTGTTTCCTCTTTTCTGAGATATTTACACCTTATCTCTTCTTGTAATCTTAGCACCTTATTTTTTATTGCACTAGCACTTTAATCATGTATTAATTGTTCTACAGGACAGCTTTGTTTAATGACATATTTTCTTTTTTTGCATTTGCAATTTGAAATTTGCAATGGTAATGCTTAAATCCACTCAATATAAATAAAAATGTTGGGATGCCGAAGGACGAGGTCGCTGTGAAGCCATTGTGATGAAAGAAGGGAAAGCTCAGAGTGCAACAAGTACAGAGATCATGTATTCAACATCAATTGGATGTTGCTCAGAGTCTGGCCCGATAATGATTTCTACCTTCGGACTTAGTCTCTTTTCTGGTTGTTGAATTCCTTCAGAGGGGCAAAGCTGCAAACTTTAGCCAGAGAGGGTTCAACATCATTAAATGCCGGTCAGCGTCACACCAGCTGAATAGGATTTGCTGCTGTGAAAAACAACGTAGTGGAATCTGTGATGAATTTAGGTCCACTGGCAATGCACCCTAATCAGATCGGCTCTGCAGTTTGGTACCAGACTGCTGTCGGTTCTCCAGGCGAAAATTCTTGAAAAACATTTTATGCCCCAGGTTTTAGGATTAGTCAGGAGGAATACACTCTGACAACAACCAAGGGTTCCAGGACCTAAGGAAGAGCGCTTGGGGGTCGGAATTCACTCCACAGAAGCCATTAGCAGGGCACAGTGTAGGTCTAGTTGAAACTGGTCAGCTGAGCTCCTTTAGGAAAGTGTGCTTTTGCAGCTTTTGTGTCCCTATAGCTAAAGAAGATGTCTACAAACTGACTGTCTTTGCCTTGGGTGCAGCTGTATGCAGGTCCAGCCTGTAGGGTTCTCCTCATGGGTCACAACATCAGGTACAGTCCTTCCTCTGTCTTGCACAGGTCCAATAGTGTTACAAAGAGTGTGCCCCAGGGTGCCATTTTTCATGCCTGGCACTAGCCTCTGGGTAGGGGTTATGTTATGTTACAACAATTTATTATGCACACTACTACCCGGAGGTGTCCAGGCACTCACGGTCTGCCATGATGTGTCAGGAAAGAGCTAATTTCTAAAAAGCCATGTCTTAAACAGTTTCCTGAACTCAAGCAGGGATGAAGTCTTTCTAAGGGAGAGTGGAAGGATGTGCCATTCCTTTATAGTGTTGTAGCTGAAACTACTTCCCCTAATTCGTCCTTTTAATTTTAGGGGTGAGCATCAAGTAGGCATTAGCTGAAAAAAGTCATCTGTTGGGAGAATACCAGCTAAAAAGGTCCGAAAGGAATTGTGGTGCTTCTCTAAGCAATGCCTTGTATGCAGTGCAAAGAGCCTTACATTTGATCCGCTGACCAACTGGTAACCAGTGCAATTCCCGAATGCCTGCTCTGATAGACTGGCATTTAGGAACATCCAAGACCAGTCTAGCCGCGGCGTTTTGTACTGCCTGCAACCTTCTAAGTAAATTGAATTGTAAGTTAATATACAATCCATTACAGTAATCGAATTTGGATAAGACAAGGGAGGTCAGTACTGTTTTTCTTGTATTTATGGGGATAAAGGGCAGAATTTTACGTACAATTCTGATAGTGAGGAAGGAGGAGACCACCTTAGAAACTTGGGACTTCATGTTGAGTTTTTCATCTATGATGACCCCCAAATTATTTGCCTTGCCTACTGGTGTAGGAGTAGGGCCCAGTGTGCCTGGCCACCAAACAGGTGACCACTGAGGGGAAAGGTTTCCAAATAACACCACCTCAGGGTTGACTCCTGACCCTTCCCTAATCAATAGGAAAGAAGTTCCCAGGGGTAACCCTACTCACTTTTGCAGCAGTTTCTGTGCGCCATGCTGCAAACAATCCCACAGTGCTCCTTGCTACCTAAAACCAAAATGGCAGAATCTTTCCTCCCTTGTGCAGAGCTCATGTGCCCACCCGAGAGGAATGGCCAGAGAATAAGCAAACTCTCGCCTATGGTCACTCAAAACTGGTTCTTTATGCAGCTCCTCTCCAAGTTGCATGTGTGCCCGCCTAGCTAGTTAGACAAAAGGGCTGCAGACCCAAGTATGAGCTACATCTGTCAGTGACAGAGTAGGCATCGTTTGAAGAATGCAAAGGGCTGAGTACAGCCCCTAGGCCATCATGTCTGGGGAAGGTCAACTTCTCATAAAACCCAAGACTTTGTTTCAGCTTGAGAGCCACTTCACACTAAATCAAAGAGCTATTCAAATTTTCGTGACTGCTGGAAGCACAAGCAAATAGGCTTCTAGAGGCTTTAGACAGGCTAAAGGTAACTATTAAAAGTACCTTTTGAAAAAGAGTTGTTACAAATCTGACTTTACCAATGATTTGGATTTGTAAGAAGTAACTTTTTATCTGGTTCCTAGGTGGAGATAACATAATTTAATTTTAACATTGACTCCCAATGCTTTTTTATGGAACATCTAACCCTGCTACAGTGAAAATAGCTATTTAGGCCTTTTCACTGTAGGGACATGTGTTACTGTAAAATGTTACATGTCATACTCCTAAACACCATGCCCTGTGCCTTATGGCCACTTAAGGCTACCATATGGTGACGTATTAATATTTAAAAGGATTGTTTACGCCTGTCAAAAGAGGTTATTATGACAGGTCCAATTTGCAGTTTAAACATGCAAAACCAGGCTACTGGTGGCATGCATACAGCCATGTTTTGCATTGTCACTTTAGTAGTGGCACAATATGTGCTACAGTCTTCTAGTAACATTTAACTTGGAGGCCCTGGGTACACATGGTATCATATACTAGAAATGTATAGGAAAGTTAACTACCCCAATTAAGAGTATAGGAACATTTTACAGGTTTTATGAATCAGAGGGCATGCACTGCGGACTGGTTAGCAGAGTCTCAATGCACAGAGTGGAAAAACCAGCAGCATCAGTAAAAAAGGAAAATGAGGGTTATAATGTCAAAAAGAGGCATTGCTTACAGGTCACCATTAATTGGCCCAATTAGAAAAGCTGTAGGCTTAAACGTAAATTTAAAAAAAAACGTTTTGATTATAAAGCCAACACTTTTTTGTGCTTTTGCGGTCCCGCAGCACCTCCGTGGGGACCTGGAACAAAAAGTAAAACCCAACTGAACTCCTGCAGGACCCTCCCATTGGTTCTAGGAGTCCCCTGGGAGTACCACAAGACCTGTGATAAGCAAAACAAAAATGACTTTATAACAGGCATTAAGATTAAAAAATAAACCACTCTAATGAAAATTGAAAAGAAAAAGTTAAGATAACACAGACGGTATACCTAACTATTATAATAATATTTCACTTTATATAACAAAAAAAATTGAATTTCACTGAAAAAAACAAAGGTTAAAGTGGTGTTATAGGTAGGCATAGTAATAACGCCTTAATTTAAAAAAAAAAAAAACTGAAGTTCTCTGAAAACACCAAAGATTAAAATGACATTATAGTTAGTTACAGAAAAAAAACTCAATTTACATATTTTTTAAATCCCAGAGAAATTCACTGGAAAAAATCAAGGGTAGAGGGATGTTGTAGTGAAAATGTCAGTCATAAACTTATATTTTCAACCCGCAAAAAATACTTAAATTTGCCAGATATAGTTCAGCAAACTGACTGAACATACGCCCTCACCATGCACTTCTTATGACCTCACATATTACATCACTCATGACATGTTCAGTGACATCATTGTTGACATTACTGATGACATCTCTCAACCAACTGCTTTTTAAATTACTCTCTAAATGTGTACAGCATTTCAGATTTGAAAGTAAGTAATAAGTGGTGCATAATCATGTGAAACATAAATTACCCTTCAGATATACAAGCCCGCTTAGGTAATCCCAGCTTCTCTTACACACATTCTTCCCCCATACCAAATATTTTGTGGATAACTGACCTTGTGTGGGAAATCAACCAGACATGAGTGACCAAGCACCTGCTACTGAAACCCTTCACAGATAGCCAACCTCCTGTTGCCAATGAACCAGACACAGGTAGGAAAGAAGCATCTGTAAACAGACTTCAGACTGTGCTAAAACCCTCCACAGAGAGCGCACTCCATCTAGAAACCCAAGGCTCTTAAGTGGCAAAAACTCTACTACGCAGAGCCTTCACCCTGTACTGAGAAATTTGCAGATAACTGACCTCCTGTGGGTAATCAAGCACACATGAGTGGGCAAATATCTGGTGTATGCAGTCTTCACCCCTATGCACTTCTCATGCAGAACCCACTCCCATTAGACACTCTAGACTCCTTAGGATAGTAAGCACCTATTACAGACAGCTTTTGGCTTCTAGCAAAGCTTTCATTCATAGTCGACCTTCCAGTATGATAAGTGAATACCAAACTGTCACATTCACTGGATAATGTCATCAGTGATGTTATGATTGATGTCATCAGTGATGCTATTTGAGATGTCATCAGTGATGTCATTGAACATGTTTTGAGTGTTGCTGTTGAGTAGACGAGCCACAGCATCTTTGACTCTACACGCTCCCTCCCTCTTAGTCTTTTGATATTTACCCAAGTTTAGCCCTTATAATGACACCAAAACACAGTTGTCAGACAACATTAGACAAGGGATCTCATTTAAGAACCTAACTGTGAGGTCATATAGAAACTGTTGCTCTCTTTCTATCCCTTATGTCTTTTTTTTATTTTTGCTCAAATATTGTTTCCTCTGCATTTTGATTTTTCAGAGGGGTGTGGCATTTCAGTCTGTTGATGTTGTGTTTCTGCAGGCTCCTTTAAGAGATGCACACAAGCATTTATGCATAATGATGGGTACCGTTACCACTTGTGCTCCTTTGCAACACATGAAACCAAGAGAAGTGCAAGTAAATATACTGTGTTCTTCATGTCTTTGCGTCCTTTATGTCTGATCATTACACCACTGTATCCTAAGCAGACGGTCTAAAACATAACAGTGACTTGCTCCTCCTTTGGTTCAATCAGGCTGGACATTGACACTCACAGTTGGCACTCTCAAGCTGAGTTATTTGTGACAATGACAATAAGTTTCTTGTGTGATTACATAAAATCATTACAAAACACATAAAAGTTTAGGTGCAAAAGCTTTAGCAAGCAAATTCTTTAAAAGCGACGAGTTATTTGTGCCCTCTTCGTTGATGTTCTGTATTAGAAACAGTCCTTCCTGAATTGGTCCTTGAAATTCCAATTTTAGGTTTCGCCTACACAGCGTTTAAAAGGGACTTACATCCCTCCTCCTACTATAATTGAGAAATCTATTGTTTTTAATATAAACTCCTCTCTTTCCTGGCTTCTCATTGGTTCCGGTGCGTGCCACATACCTTTCCTCCATTTCTATTGGCTGTAGCATATTTTCCTGCATTTACCAAAGCTTGTTCCTTGTGTTCTTCTCTTATCAGTTTCCCTCTGAGTAAATACTGGTAACATCCGCTTTGGTAGAACTATATTTTCATGAAGCTTTGCCTCATACTATTGCAGCATATTTATATAACAATATATCACCCTGAGAGATTAAATGATTTGCATAAATTCACAGGATGTTGGGCAGCACTGCAGAAACTCCAACCGTGAGCCTCAGCTCTCAAATCAGCAGCTCTGGAAGCTGTGCCACATTCTCTCCACTACCATGTTGTCTGTTAGGGAGCTCTTTCCTTCTTCCAAGTATGATTGATGAAAACAGCTGTTTATTCATTACATAGGTGAAACTGATGCATTACCAATGCTTGTTTGCTTTGCACTGTACATCAGCTCAATAACAGATTTCTGTAATGGGAAGAGAAAACTTTCTTTATTAAAAAGTTTCTCATGTATTGGAGTTGGCCTGATTGTACTCCTGAATGCCGTTCTTGTTTTCCTCAGAAGAGTGTGCCCCACTTTCCACTGTGGCTGGCAAAAGGGCACTCAAGATCTGTAGTGTTTTCGTACATTTTCGTTAAAAAGGTGGCAGCTCTATAATGGTGATACGAGCATAGCTAATGGCTTCTGCGAATTTTACGAGACTCTCTAGTCCCCCAAAACAGTGCGATTATCTTGTCGAGTCTAAGGGCCAGATGTACGACCCGTTTTTGCATGCGCTAACAGGTTTGCGACCCGTTTGCACATGCAAAAACATACAGGGCCATGTACAATCCCTATTTAGCAAGTTGCAATTTATTTGCGACTCGCTAAATAGGATTTGCAACTCGCTATTAGGAAGGGACATTCCCTTTCTAATAGCGACCCCAACTACGATGTAGGACTGTTTTGCGACTGCAAGTGCTGTCGCAAAACAGTCGCAGTTTACCACTCTTCACAGAAGGGTGGTAAACCACTCACAAATGGGAAGGGGTCCTGGGTCCCAGGGGACCCCTTCCCCTTTGTGACTGGCCCTACAAATACTTTTTAAGGGCAGGCAGTGGTCCCAGGGACCATTACCTGCCCTTAAAAAAATGAAACAAAAACGTTTCATTTAAAATTTTTTTAAAGGTATCTCGTTTAAACTCTGCTTTATTTAAAAGCAGTCCCAGACAAGGAGGTCTGCTGAGCCCAGCAGGCCACCATACCTGGGAGGGCCGGCCATTCCCTGCTTATGCTTACATGTAGCCCTACCCCTGGGGCACAAATGGTATGACCTTAGGGATGACTTATATGTAAAAATAAGGTAGATTACTACTTTGGAAGTACCTTTAATTCCAAGTCACATGTAGATATAATTAACTTTAAAGACAATCTGCAGAGCAGGGTTGCCTTTAAAATGACAGCAGGCAATACAGCAGTGCACACTCCAGTGCAGGAAATCAACTGGGCCTTTAAACCTCCCTGCCCTATTATATACTAGGGACTTATAGGTAGTTTTAATCCACCATGTCTTAATATATACTAGGGACTTACAGGGTCTGTCATTGCCATTTGTAATTATACCTAACTGCCATATACCTTTAAAGTGGAGCACTGGCCCTGGGTCGGATGAGAAGAGCCCAGGGCACAATCAGAGTCCATTACTGCCAGTATCAAGCAAAGAATGTGGTGATCAGGGCCAAAAGGATGACTTTCTCACAGAGAGGTATTAATGGACTGTTTTATCATTTCCGTGAACAGAGAAAAACATCAAGACATAAAATACTCCTGGAAAAAACAGCTAAACATCTTATGGAATTACTGTACCTTTGTGAGAAAGTGTACTATTAGTTGTGGAGACTGTGAGATCTTGCCAAGTAATAATGTCCCTATTCCATACCAGGTCCAGTTTGGTTTCTTTGAAACAAACATTTGGTCAGGTCTTGGTAGGGGTGTCACAGAGCATTACGGCTTAACTCAAAGGAACACAAGTGTTAAGCAGTTATCAGTACCAAAACAGTCAATAAACAAGAAACATTAAAAAATAAAAACCCCACTTCAATTTATTAAAATAGGATACATTTGTATCCTTAAATTGACACCAAAAGGGCAAAAATCGGATGCAGTGAACCGGAGGTATGATTTTTGCAAAGTTTTCACAAATCCCTTCACACTAAAGGTTTTGTAAATCACTGTTCTTTACCCTTAGCAGTAGTCTATGAGCCTTGAGCGTGAGGGTTGGGCCAAAGTCAAAGTTTCAGGTCACCCATGACGGAGTGCGGGGTCTGATGTAGGCACAGGTTGGTCCCTGTAACAATTTCACCTTCACACTTAGAAACTGTTCTGGTTCTTTTTGTCAACAACCGTCTCATCACAAGACTATTAATCAACAGGCGACAAAAGACTTAAAATATTTGTATGTGGCGTAAACATAAGGCGAGCCCAGGACATTAGATAGGCCATTCAGAGGGCTGAAACATGTTGACAACAAATTAAGGTGAAAGGGTAGTAACCCCTATAAGAACCCCCCCATATGTTTAAACTTTAACCATACCAAAGGCACCCAAGAATAAAGGGAAACCAGGGTGTCATTTAGGCATTCTCTTAGGACCACTAGGAATAATATTCAAAGAGGTCCATTGAAGATGGTTGAGCACACCCTGGTTTATAGGAACCAGGGTGAGACTCTATGATGAAGCATGCCACCAATAGGGTTTTTAAGGGTCCCTAAACAACCCTTTTGGGATTTCTTTCCTTCAGGGGAAACAGGCTCCAATGAAGAAAGAAGGTTGTAGGATTTTTTTGTTTGGTATATATAAAATAAACCTATTTCCAGGCATTGACCTTCCTTTTTAAAACTTAGAAGTCACCCCAAGGTAGCCCTAAATGCCCATTGAGCAGGGTGCATGGTATTTAAAAAGTTTGTTATGTGTACATAAGTTTTCCATATCCTGGTAGTGATAAACCTCCAAGGTTTTTTTTTCACAATAGCAAAGGTAGCCCTCACATACAAAAGTAATGGGTGACATTATAGCAGCTTATAAGGCAAACCTTCAGTTTGAAAAATGCTAGAACAATTATTCAATGACTCAAATTAATAGTAAATTAAAATCCAATAAAATTGTCTAGTCAGATCTTAAATTACTGTTTTGGAACTACCCTTTTTAGAAAGTTGCCATTTTCCTGCCTGAGCCAAAAGTGCCTTTCTGCAAGTGTTCAGCGTCAACTAACTCTTAATGGCTCTCTTGTGGTGAGATGTGGATTGCTTCCAGACAGTGGACAGAAGGCAGCAGTAGGGAAGTGCTTCATCCCTGACAGGATTGCAATATGGCCTGTGCACAGGATCTTAATTAAACTTTAACATGTACCTACGATATCGCAAACAGATGTATCTTGTACATAGGCCTGCCCATTCATTGTCCTGATAGCCAACTTTGCACTAATCCCAGTAGGAGAGGAACTACCCCAGAACTGGTTATAAGCAACAAGAGATGGTTCGCATTATACTGGCCACACCTCTGGGTGGGCCTTGAGAGCTCTGCACATGGGAAGAAAGGTTCTGCCATATTGGTTTTAGTTAAAGAGAGGCACTGAAGGATTGTGTACAGTAAAACACACAAGAAGGTTAGGTTAGGAAGTAGGAAGGAATTTATTTCACGCACAGGCTGGTACTAGGTATAAAACTGGCACCCTCAGTACCCTCTTCAACACACCTCTGAAGCTGAGGAAGACTGAAGAAAGGTTGTATCTGTTGTTAAACATGTGGAGAGAAACCTCAAGGGCAGGACGCGCTCTCCACCTGCACCCAGGACAGAAGAGTAGACCTCAAGGTCTTATTGGCTAGCCTCCAATTCAGCTGGAGGAAAACAAAAGTTGTAAGAAGCTGAAAAATCTGTTGATCCCAGCTGACCATTTTCAACTAGATTTGCCCTGGACCCTGCTGGTGGATTCTGGGATAGTTGAGTCCCAACCTCGAAGTAGTGCCGAAAAGGTCCTGGATCCTTGGGTGATATTAGAGTGTACTCTTCCATCCTTCAAAATTGCATGACTGGAAAATTAGAAACTTTTTCAGAACTTTTTACCAAAAGAACTAGAGGCTACCACTAGGCCGAGGCCAACATGCAACTGCTGAAATCAAACTGCTTGCCGGACTTAACTTGCTGGTTTGCCATGCTGAAAGGATCCTGACTTCCAGAAAAGCTTCAAAGTACGAACCAATGCCTAGCAGAAACCTGACCATGACGAAACCTTTCTGGACTCAGACATCGGACTTCGCCCGCTCGTAGTTTTCCTTCCTTTGAAATCGAAAGCATTGAGCTTCCTGCCAGAGCCAAGGCTTCCAGTGAGGTTCTGCCCTTTAGACAGCTGCCATTAAAGACCCCCTCTTAGGATCCAGCCTATACTCTTTCCAGCCAATGACCTCCTCGATTAGAACTTTGGGGCGTATTAGGATGTCCGCCCGCCATCCCCGCGGTGTTGGGACTGGCCGCCAGACATGCGGTGGTCCCGCACCGTGATTTATGATGTGACCGCCACACTGGCGATCGCATTCCGCATTTTAACATTGCGGCGGGTGCTGCTTGCAGCAGCATCCTCCGCGATGTTAAAATCGCATGCGAGGCATTTCACTGCACCACATGGCAGGCACCACACGGTGCCTGCCACATGGTGCAGCAAAATGTAGGGGGGTATGGAACCCCCTAAGTGCACCCCCCACCCCCCCGGGGGCACAAAACAGGCCCCCAAAGCCTATCCCCGCCAGCCTTTTCATGGCGGCATCGCCGCCATGGAAAGGCCTTTCACAATCGACATCCTAACATGGCTGGCGGTGCCTGCTAGGGACCGCCACCATATTAGAGCCCGCCACGATACCCACCGCCATCGTGATATGTGGTGGGTAATTCTCCTTACGATGGCAGAAGGATCGCCACTCCCGGCCCGGCGGTGGCGATCGTTACGCCATTGTAATGAGCCCCTTTATTCCTGAAAAACAACTAAGTGCACAGTTGATCATTCAACCGGGACAAAGTTATTCCCTGTTACCGACCTGCACTCTATCGTGGTTAGCCTTAACCTTTGACTTTGTCCAAGTCTAACATGGCCAGATACCTGCAGTTGGTGCTATGTGGTGCTAGAAACATCTACAACTTTGAACAATCATATCCTTGGTTACCTACATCAGATATTTGTAGTTTTTATGTCTATGTGGTTATTAAAATGTACTTTATTTTTATAAACTGGAGTGAGATTTGTATTGTGTTGTGTTTACTACTTTTAAATGTTTTGGTACTGATAAATACTTTACACATTTCTCCTAAGTGACACCTGTCTGCCCTATGATACAGTTACCAAGGGTTAAGCTTGAGTTTAAATTCTTGAGACCTAATTGGATCTAGTAAAGAACAGTGTCAATATTATATTAAGAGGACTACCATCCACTTCAGATAATAATCCACATTCTCACAGTGGGCAAACCCCTCCTATGCACAGCCTTTGCCCTCTGTACAGTTGTTCACTGAGAGGCCAGTCCCTCCATACACTAAAGCCCCATTATGTTGCCAAGCCCCTACTACACACAACCTTCGCCTTGTGCACAATTCTCTATGGAAAGGTCAGCACCTCCAGACAATCAGACTCCATTATGTACCCAAGCCCCTCCAACACACAGTTTTTGCCCTGTGAATAGATTTTGAATGAGAACCTACTCACCCCACACACTTAAGTCCCAATATGTGGCCATGCCCCTACCACATAGGGTTTTCACCCTGTGCACTGCTGGCCATGGGAAACACACTTCTTCTACACACTCAATCCCAATTACATGGCCAAGCCCCTACTATGCACAGCCTTTACTGTGTACAAATCTCTTCACGGAGAGACCAGTCCCTCCCTCCAGATACCCAAGCCTCATTATGTGGCCAATTCCCTAATAGGCAGAGCTGTTCACAGTCATCCCACTCCTCTCAAGCCCAATTAGATGGGCAAGTCCCTACTATGCCCACCCTTTGCTTTGTGTACAGGTTGGTCCTGGGTATAAAAGTAACACCCTCAGTACCCTCTTCAGCACACCTCTGAAGCTGAGCAACATAGAAGAAAGGTTGTACCTGTTGTTAAACCTGTGGAGAGAACCCCAAGGTTTGGACGCGCTCCCCACCTGCACCCAGGACAGAAGAGTGGACTTCAAGGTCTTATTGGCTAGCCTCCTGTCCAGCTGGAGGAAAACGAAAATTGTAAGGAGCTGAAAAATTTGCTTAGCCCAGCGGACCAGTTTCAACTTCGCCTTGTGCACAACTCTCTACAGAAAGGCCAGCACCCCCAGACAATCGGACTCCATTATGTAGCCAAGCCCTTCCAACGCACGGTTTTTGCCCTGTGAATAGCTTTTAAATGAGAACCTACTCACCCCACACAATTAAGTCCCATTATGTGGCCAATCCCCTACTATGCAGGGCTTTCACCTTGTGCACATCTGGTCATGGGAAACACACTTCTGCCAGACACTCAAGCCCCATTACATGGCCAAGCCCCTATTATGCACAGTCTTTGCCCAGGGCACAGCTATTTATAGAGAGGCAGTTTCTCCAGACACCCAAGCCCTATTGAGTGGCCAAGCCCCTACTACACAGAACCTTCCACCCGTGTACAGCTGTTCACAGACATCCCACTCCCTCCACACTCTCAAGCAAGCCCCTACTATGCACATCCTTTGCTCTGTGCACAGCTCTTTATGGAGAGACCAGTCCCGCTATTTACAGCAAGACCCGTCCCTGAAGACAACAATGCCCCATTACGTAGTAACCACTACTATGCACAGTCTTCGGTCTGTGCATAGCTTGTCACAGACAGCACACTACTTCCACACATTCGAGCCCCATTTTGTGATTAAGCCCAGACAACCCACAGCATTCACCTCGTGGACAGCTCTTCACAGAGAAGGCATTCCCTCCAAACACTTCAAGCACTGAAGCCCTATTAGTTGTCCAAGCCCTTACTATGCAAAGTGTTCACTTTGTGCACAGCTTGTCATGGAAAGGCCACTCCCGCCACACAACCAAGCCCCAATATGTGGCAAAGCAACCACTACATACACAGTATTTGCCTTGTGGACAGCTGTTTATGGAGAGCCTAATCCCTACAGACAACTAAGTCCCCTTTTTTGAACAAGTCACTACTATGCACAGCCTTTGCCCTGTACACAACCTTTTGTGTTTATAGTGCACAGAGGGTCATACTTATTAAGAGTTGTTGTGGTGCATTACATCAACATGAGGGAATAGAATTGTGCTATATATACAAACAAATGGCACCGTTGTGCTCTATCAATGAACTGGCACTCTTTGTACAGGCATCATCAACACAGGCACCTATGCACTGTAGTGCAGGGGTGTCTATGTTATGCACACGATAGTTTTCATGCATAAAAGGAGTACATCACTCCAAATAAACGATTCTTTAAGGCTATTTCCTCTACACATGTGTACAGTAGTATACAGGACACATGCAAAGAAAAAACCCCAAAGAGAAATAAAAATATTTCTTCTTGTTAAGCCAGCCTTAGGGAGGCACCTGACTTTGGCACAGATTCATAAATACAAGTTGATACAATGCAGATGGATCCTAGTATTTTATGAATATAGGTTTATTTTACTTGGACACAGGTTTCAGGTGAAGCCAACGCTCCACCAGGAGCAGCATCCTTGCTGCTCAGCCCATCCACTTCAACTGAACTCACCCAAACACAAATACTCTCAACATTCTAATGACCTCACACATTGACTGAGCAGCAGGGAAGATAAGATCAATGAACATCAATGGGGATGATGCATTATAGTAAACAGTAGATTACAACACATCTCCCACTTATAGAGACAATAGAAAATTCAATGGGATGTAAGATGGTAAAATCCACAAGCCATAAGTACATCCCACAAATTTACAATACAAGTGTACCGATAACCCAAATCATCTCTGCTCATCCATCAGAGAAAACTAACTACCAGTTCCCCTCCACAACACATACATTCAAACAGGACCAGCCTGTGTCCCACTACAACATAAACACTCAAACAGGACCGGGGCTTCTTCCACACTCTACTGCATTGGGGTGCAACCAAGTACCCCCTTCACCATTCAACTAAGCAGGACCAGTGCTTCAGCTACCCTCAACTGCATTGTGGTGTAACACCACACCCCCTGTAACATTCGCTTAACACACTGCTACTACATCCTAAAGCCCTTAGGAAGGATGGTCAACTCTACATCTCTGGGCTTAATACACTGCCCCTTCATCCTTAATCCCTTCGAAGGATGGTCAAAGCACTGTCCCACTTCAGGTCCAAGATACTGCACACTTTTCCCCTTATGCACACACAACAGGACCGGGAAGACTAATCACAAGACACTAACATGTCTCTCAGCACATGTGACTCTAGCATAGAACTGCATAAAAGCCTTCCCCCAAATTAACAGGGCACTGAAAATAGAGCAAATCACACCTGCCCAATACACCCATAAACTTGGGCAACAAAATCAGAATGGCATAGAATATCAATATAAATAGCAACTCAAACTGGCATTGACAATAAAAACATGACCATGACAGGTAATACAATGTTCTCCAACACCGGTGAGCAGTTTCTCACCTGAAATGAGATTTGGGTTCCACATTGCAATGTTCTAAAAGTCAACTGAGACAGTTACTTTCACCATTCACAGTCAGTAGAATGCAGCTCCCATGATACAATTTGTGCCTCTCCCTGGTATAGGACTAAACCCTGTGCTCACCTTTTGTCACATCATTCCAAGAGGTGCAGCTTCATGTTTCCTCCTGCTACCGGGAACAGCTCGAAGTACCCAGGATGAGCCACACACACACATGAGCACCCCTCATTTTGTCCTTTAAATACGCTGCTCAGGTAGAAATTGCATCATCAACCGTGCTCACTTCCTGGTCACCGCAGGTTCTAATGTTGCTCTTGGTGATGGCCGCATGCGTGTACCTCCCCTCACTCTAGGAATACAGGAAAGAGTACCCATGCCACTCCCCACATACTTCACAATGCAATATCCGACTTGACAGTTAGCATTCTTGCCTCCTTCAAGCATGATCTATATCCTCTCTTGACATGATAACGTGGCTGGAAGGCGACATGAGATCAGTGCAACAGTGAAGCACATGCGCTGGAGCCAAGGCGCATACAGGTGAGGCGCAGATCATTACAAAAGGAAACACTGAGTCTTCAGTTGCTCGTGCTTTCCTCCACTTGCTACATTTAAATATACTTGGTCAGTCTTAATATGCTTGCGCTATCTCCCACGTGCTTCATTTAAATGTACTTGGTCAGTATTGAGATGCTCTTGCTTTACCCCATGCACTGCGTTTAAAATGTAAACACCTGTTCTAAAGCGCTCATAGCCATGCACAACATGAGTCGGCCTCCCAAACCAGTTAAAACTCACCAGTCACTGTGAAATTCAGGGTAACTCACCCCTTGATGTACCTGTTAAGTGCATGTACTTGCTCGATGTAAAAATTACTCAGGTCAGAGACCTTCCTTGCCTCATCGGTTCACTCTTCACCTGTGTTGATTCTTCTTTTCTGTTTTTAAAGCAACAAATATTTCCACTAGATGTAAGTTGATGTCAAAAGTAGTTCCCACCGAACACCAGTAAAGTTGTTTGAGCCCATAAGCAGCTGAATGCACACACACTACTGGTTCACTTACATCACTTGCTGCATTCCCTGCATTCCTTTATCATCAGGGCTGTCGGTTTCATTCCTCACTGCATGAATACCAAAACAATGAGATGCTGCACACTGCCAACTTCAACATTGTTGTCACACTGAATCAGCATACATTTTTTAAACGCTGTCAATTCACTTAAAATGCTGCTATTCCACTTAAATAACAGATACACACCCAAAAATCCTCTTGACTGTGCTTAGTTGTAGGTTACAGATAAAGCTCCACCAGATAAAGCTGCTCAGCCCTTCTCACTCCAACTGACTATTCATCCAAGCACAAACACTTTCAACATTCCAACCACACAATGACCTCATTCACAGGCTGAACAGCAGGAAACATCAAGACTTTGGGGAGAATGCATAAGAAAGCAAGAGGCCACAACACATCTCGCCTCTTATGAAAACAATAGAAAAACTCAGCAGGACGAAGGACAGCAAAACACACCCCACAAAACGTCCAACAATCTATAAATACCACCCCACTGAAATAAACAGAAAAGGTGAAACAAAAGCTCTCTGCATAACCTCAATGCTCCAATGGGATGTAAGATGGTAAAATCCACCAGCAAGCAATATGTCCCACAAATTCACAATACAAGTGTACAGACAACCCAAAACGTCTCGGCTTGTTTATCAGGAAACACTAACTACCCATTCACCTCACAACACATACACTCTAAAAGGACCAGCCCGTTACCCTGCATAACACAACATTGGAACATTACCATGGGTTCTTCCACAAGCTACGGCATTGGGGTGTAACCACATACCCCCATCACCATTCAATTAAAAAGTTCCAGGGTTTAACCTACACTTTACTGCATTGGGGTGTAACAACATACCCCCTTAAAACTAGGCTTGGCACACCACCCCCACATCCTTAAATCCTTAGAAAGGATTACCATATCTCACTGGGATGTAGACCACACCCACTAAACATTGGGCTAAACACACACTGCCCCCACATCCTTAACCCCTTAGGAAGGATTGGCATATATTACAGGGGTGTAAAACACACCTTCTAAACATTTGGGTAAAGACGCATAACCCCTACATCCTAAACTCCTTAGGAAGGATGGTCAACTCTAACCTCCGGGCTTAACACATTGCCCCTACATCCTAAACCCCTTATGAAGGAAGGTCAAAAACACAGTCCCAAATAAAGACCAAGAGACTAATCTCACATCACTAAAATGTCACTCAACCCACTCTCCTCCTTCTGCATAATAAACGGGACAGAGAAAACTAGTCTCAAGACACTAAAATGTCACTCTACACTTGTGACTCTAGCACGGGAATACAGTAAATGACACCTGTCCAATATACCTATAAACATCGGCAACAAACTCAGAATGACAAAGAAACCTAATAAACGGCAACTCAAAATAACTCTGCATTAAAATAAATTATTATTAGGCAGGTTATAAGGTTATAAGCTAGGTAACTCGTCCTTCAGCACCGGTGAGCAATTTCTCACCCGATAAATACAATCCTTTAGTATAGTGAGCGAACTCTCACCCGAATCCTCTTGCAAACAGTACATTTTTTATCAATTTAAGATGAAGTTTATTAATTTTCCATTTTCCGAAGAACAACAGTACTTTATTCTGACAAGCGATGTCCACAATGATACCGTTGCCAGTGCCCTCACCATATTTCATGTGAACTAAGGCTCATTATTATAGTTAATATTAGTACATTGTCCAAATACTTATGGCCTTTTACAAGTTTGGCAGTCCGTAGACCACCGTACCGGCAGTCCGACCACAGCGAGCTTCGGCGGTCTGACCGCCATATTATAAATTGGATGGATTGCATTTCCGAAGATTGTGGCTGGACCGCCAAAACTGCCAGCATTCTGCTGACCACCAGGTCCGGGACGGGGAAAGGCAGCATCCATAGGGCAGTACAGAGGAGTCGCACTGCCGTCTGTTTTATGAGTTGCCTTTTACACAAGTGAACAGCAGCGATCTGACTGCCTGTTGCAAGATGGTGGACACAAAGAATTTGAGGTGCGTACTCACCCCTTTCTTGCTTTTCAAGGCAGAGTTTGACACGAATCCCGTTCTCTAGATTCCCCCCTTCACAGCAGGATTTTCACCCCTAGCATTACGACCATGTTCGCGATTATCTACAGGTTAGTCTCTTTCATGTCAATTCCCCAGGAATAGGTAGATTGTGTTTTTCCATATATATCATGCATATGTGTGCATCCAACACATGTGCAGACAAAATGCACACACACGCTGCATCCGCACCGTCGGCACCATGGTTACTATAACTCTACCTGGTGAATATCTGTGTTTTTTTAGTTTACAGCGTTACGTTGTTGCTGAACATTTCACCTAGCTATATTGATACTTTAACTTATGTTTTTTTCAGTGAATATATACATATATACCACGCCAAGACCAACAAAAAGGTATAAACCGGGTACAACAAAGGGACGAAAGAGAAAAGACAGACGCTGGGGCAAGCAGTGCACAAATACAACAACAAAAAACAAACAAACAACAACACAGGAGAAACAAGCGCAGATTTAACGGAAAATGAATGCAAAATACTCGCCTTAGGCCTTTCCTTTTGTGAAAAAACAAACTTTGAATACTCACAAACACAAATAGATCTCTTTCAATTTGTGAGGAAATTGAAATTGCAAAAATATTTTTCTAACAGTACGAACAGAGATACTATTCAGTCCACATGCGAAGACGCAAATAATGGATTGACAGTAGCAGATGAGACTCTACTACAGGATCTATTACAAATGCAACATGAGAATCAAGACACCTCTGAAGTTGGGATGTCAAATACAAGGCACGAGGCACGAGGCCTTATACATACTCCTTTCAAGCCAAAGTCAGTGTTCACTCCGATGATGCCCAAAGATGGACTGGACATTTTCGCCGAAAATGTGGTCAGAGATCTTAAAAACCTAGCCCTCAAAAGTGACAAAGAATGTACCAAGACACACAACATTAACAGGACAAAATACAACAACGTTATGAGTAAAATTAAAGAACGCCAGGATGCTGTGGTCAGATGGTCGGACAAAGGGGGCAATCTGGTCCTGTGGCCCCTGGATGACTACAATGCGGAGGCAATGAAACAACTTAGCGACAAAGACTGCTATTGCCGTATAGCTCCAACCGTCATTGTAGGCATAAAGGAGAAATATCATAAATCACTTTATGAATGGAGAAGTGCCAATTTGAATATTTAAAAACGGATTACCCAGTGACATCGCAGCTGTACCTAATCCCAAAGATTCATAAAAACGCTGCAAATCCACCAGGGAGGCCTATTATTGCAGCTATTGGGGGCCTATTTGAAAGTACATCACGATTTATTGACTTTTTCCTACAGCCACTAGTCTGTGAACTTCCATCCCACATTAAGGATACTGGTGATTTTCTGACTAAGGTTTATGATGTTAATTGGAATGATGACTAAGTTTTGATGACCCTTGATGTCAACTCGCTATATACGAGTATTAGACACAGGGATGGTCTCAATGCCCTACAACATTACTTGAATAAGAGACCAATCAACTTGAAAGAACACTCTCAAATGTTGTTGCATATGGCAGAATGGTGCCTTGAGAACAATGTGTTTATTTTTGTCAAATTGTTTTACAAACAGCTACAGGGCACAGCCATGGGTACTTGCTTCGCCCCCAGCTATGCAAATTTGCATATGGGCTGGTGGGAGGAGCAGGTACTCATGAGGGGACAAAAAACGGCTATGACAGAAAATGTGGACATCTATGTCCGTTACATAGATGATATATTTATCCTATGGAATGGAAATACGGAAAGTGCCGAAAAATTTGCCAAAGAACTTAACAACAATCTCAATTTGTCATTCACTAGCCACATCAGTAAAACCAGTATTCAGTTTCTAGATATAGAAGTATATATAGAAAGTAGTTGTGTACAGACCAGAACATACAGAAAAGACACAGCAGGAAATGCAATATTACACGCTAATAGTTTCCACCATAATAGTGTCAAGGAAGGTATCCCCTACGCAGAGTGTCTCAGAATGAGACGTAACTGTAGCACAGATGATGGTCTGAGGAAATCTACAAAAGAGCTCTTTGGCAGACTACAGAGGAGAGGGTACAAAACCGAAACCCTAGGCAAAGCTAAAAATAGAAAGTGAGCTAAAAACAAGGGAATATCTATTGTTTAAAGACAAAGAACAAATTAAAAGTAATGTAGCAGGTACATCCAGACTCATCACAGGGTTCAATGCATACCACACTACAGTTAGAAAAATACTCTACAGACATTGGAACACTGTTCGTAGTGACCCGGTTTTGGGACCCACCTGCCCCAAAGTCCCAGCTATCAGTTTTAGAAGAGCAAAATCTATGCAACTCACCCTCAGTAGTAAAAAGCCAGAATTGGCTACAATCACCCAAAGGCTTTACTAAGTGCAGTAGATGCAAGGCTTGTAGACATGGTGCTAACAGGAAATCTGTCATCATGCCTTTTAGACATACACCATACTTAATTCGTGGTAGCTTTAATTGCAAAACAGATTTTGCTGCATACGTTTTGCACTGCATGTGCCCTAAGATCTATGTAGGCAGTACTATTCATCAGGTTCACGTTTGCATCCTACAGCATCTAAGGGCTATTGCGAATGATAACCAGACATATCCTGTGGCACGCCACATAAATTCGTGCCATGGAGGTAAGTCCCTTGACCTCTCCTACTTTGTCATTCACAATGTCCCAAAAAGTCCAAGGGGAGGAAACCGACAACTGGCATTACGGAGATTGGAATCGAGATATATAATTATCTTCAACTCCAAAATCCCACAAGGGATGAATGCCGATGAAGCGCTGAATGTTCACCTGTGACGCCTTAGCCAGAGACTCACGCCTCTTCTCTGCTATCCATTCCTCTCAGCATAAAAGTTCTTACACTTTTTACAGATCCTCTATTGCATCATTATCCCAAATACCGCCTACCTTTAATTTATTATCTTTTTAATTTGATACAATTTATTTCCTATAACACTATGACACACTCTTAAGCCCGGTTGGGTTTTAGTTCGGTTAGAGTCTGTTTGGTTTCCCTACCATAGACTTCTAATTGGCACCGCAAGCCCACTTGGGCAGGGCAGTCCCTGCGGTATGACAATGCCCTCACCCCCATCTCACCCTTTAATCCAGTATGCGCACATCTCAGAGCAGAACGCGCCCTCCCACTATGGCCTCTCACTCACACCCCATGAGTAGACAGGTGGAATCCTAAGATACTGATCTAGATTCACATCCCGGTGTATGGGAAAGGAAAAATAACAATAGGGAGGGATTTTTGCCTTTTTTGCATCAGGAACGACATTTACTCGCTATTACTATAGCAGACTTGCTTTGTAATTCCTGATGTAGCATCTGCCATCTATAGGTTCCCGAGTATGTGCGCAGTAGATATGAGGGATATCTTTACAATTATATGATTAGAGGAAGGGGTGCTACACCTGAACCACCTGTGTCTCTTTTATGTCCATGTTCGGCATTTTCTCTACATCACACACGATGTCACGTCCAATTTTGGAGGTTAGGAAATTATTTGAATAAACATATCTCTTTTTATTTAACATGAGTGATTAGTTTAACTCGATTTATAATGTTAGGGGAACACATATGTCCTATACACTATTATGTTGTCTGTGTATATATATTCCTTTCCCCACTGTGTTTTAATTTATGCACTGTCAACTTGACAAAGGCCTTCTATGGCTGAAACTCGTTGTTTTACAAGTGATTAAACACTCGCATCACTCGGATTGTGTGCCGCTTCTTTCCTTTGGATTGAACTTTTCTTGCACATTAGTGGTTTCCGCTACCACGGCTGGCACCGGCACAACTAGGCAGGTGTGCGGGTTTTGGCGGACACTTCCTTTGAAAAAAAAAGGAATATAAGTAGGTCAGACTCGAAGGAATTTACAAAATGATGGTGAAAAGTTTCTCAGTGCATGGATTAACGCCCACTAGGGCATGATACAGTGATGTTTTAATGAATAAAATGTGATATATATTTTAATGTATTTATAAATTTAATATATTTAATATATTTATCAACTTTAATAATTTTAATAATATTATGGTTATATATGAAATAACATTAGCAGCGCGATGGACATGTAAGGAAAACTTAGGTTTGCTCACTTGAGCTGAATTAAAAGTATGTTGATGTCGAAATGTCAATGAAATTGAATAGAGTTTGACAAGGACCAACAGTAACTGTGTAACAGTGTTAATGTTGAAGCGTCAATAAAGCACGCTAAAGTTTGATACGACAGCGCGCAGGCAACAAATGCAGAAAACTGTGATATTAATGATGCTGATTTTTGTTTATAAATGTTATTTCATTGCCAATGTTAATATTATGAATTATGAATGCAAGATGGACACTTTTCATTGATAATCTGAAATGTCAAGCCAACGTCATGTTGGAACTACGAGTCTGTTTTTCACTTCATTCACTTTAGTAGTTTATGATATGCACGTAACGCACTTTAAAAAATGGCCGCATTTGTAACTTCATTACCAGTGAGCAAGACTGTTTACAGTCGAAACGCATTTGGTGGCGGCAAGAAATAACATTTTAAAATCGCACATGGCGTCGTTATCCTTTTTGAATAATTAATAGGACTCGGCTCGAGGAGTCCAAACAACGACGCAACTCTCGGTCAGGAGGGGCAAAGAATACTTGAGGGAAACAAGAGAATATATATATATAGATATACACATATATATTTAATGTATATGTATAGATATATATTTAATGTATATATAATATGTGTCAATCTGTATATACTTGAAAACTATAGTAAAAATACATAACGTTTTTTAATACATTTAATTTTGAATATTAACTGTAAAATAAAGTAAAAATTAGCAAATATATATACAATTGACAAAAATATGTCACCTAATTTAACTAATACATTAAACATATACAAATAGTTTTATTTAATATATGACATTAACTATAGAAATATTATACATATATTCCTAAAAAAATACAATCAATATTTTAACCATTTAAAAATGTGCTAAAATATTATTAACAGAAACAAAAATCAAATTAAACATTATATACAGCATTATTACTGAAAGTAAATATAATAAATGTAAAATAAATAAAACATTTTGTAAAAATAATATAAACATTCAAAAAATATAATACAAATAATTAAATTAACAATAATAAAAATAATAGAAATCTACACTGAACAATATTTGTTTGAGTTGAGAGGAATTTGTTTGATAATTCCAACTCCAATTTACGTAACAGTATGGAAAGTGTTGGACTTCGGAGGAGTTAGATGTACTGATCCCACTCCAGCACTCCAGTGTAAGCAACAGTAGGGAAAGTGTTGGAAATTCCAATTCCGGTCGCAAAACGTACCGACCGACACGGACCCGGACCGGAGACCGACCGAAAATGGACCAGCGCCGTAAGACCCGTGCAGTACGATGCAACGCATGTGAATTACAACCGACACGTACGGAATACAAGCTGTATGACCGAGCCGTAGGGAAAATAGTGATCCGGCCGGAAAACCAACGAGAGTTTCACTGACCGACACAAACCCGGAATGAACCCGACTGACACGTACCCGGGATGTCCGACCCGCGCAGAATGATGCAATGCATGTAAAACCAGACCGACTCGCACGGAGCCCAAGCCGCATGACCGACACTCACAGAAAACCAGGCCCACAAGTAATAGAGGTCTCCGCGTATGAAACACAGAAGATAGTCAGTGTGAACGAGGTGGAGAATCCCGCACGAGCCAACATCAGCGTCCGTCTCGGTCAGACGAACATCTCCTTCATGCCTAGAAAACCCAAAGGAAAAAGACAAAAAAAGGACCAAAAAAGCAATGACAAAGCCAATAAATATTTTTTTTTAAAACCTGGGACAAAGACACACCCACAACTCCACCTATATAAAGGACATCAATCACTACCATGATCCTTTGCAAATAGGAGACACAGCCAGCAGCAAACACCATCACACAGCAACCACAGACACACTCCCAACTCACCCATCGCACAACTCGTACACCATCAGCACCTCACCAAAAGCACTCACACATACAGCTAGCTAAACCAACACTAACCCACCCTCACTTGCACCCTCACACACAATTCACTCACCACCACCACCCATCACCATGCACCCAAACAAGAATCCAAAGTTCACAGATAGGGAGTTAGAAGTGCTGGTATACGAGATCATCAGAGTAGAGCCACATTTGTTTGGTACATTTGTCCAAAGGACCCCCATGTCACAGAAAACCAAGATGTGGGCGAGGATTGTGGACAAGGTGAACGCACAAGCACCAGCAAGGCGCACAAAGAACGATATCCAGAACAGGTGGTATGACATGGGCAGGAGGGTCAAGAAACTCATTGAAAAAGATCACGCCCTGAGTCAGTGCACCGGCGGTGGCCCTCCTGCCAAACCAGTCTACTTCAGGGCCTGGGAGGAGAAGGTGCGGGATATCCTACCACCAGAGAGCATCCATGGTCTAACAGACATACCATAGCCTGGTGAGTACACAAACAACATACCCAATATGGTGTGGCAAGGGGACAGTGAAACCATGCACCGCAAGCAAAGCCACAGTAACTAATAGATAATCATCCCAGGATGTGTATGCTAGTCAGACAAACACAATACCTGCCATCTCATAGTGACTTGGAACTGTGTCATGACATGTACCAACCTACAAACAAATAGAGCAAGGCAGTGGCACAAAGCCAAATAAACACTGCCAGACAGTTTGCCACCACAAACACACTACCTCACAGTGCAGCTGACTGACAGGAAGGAATAGTGGGGATGCAGGTGAAGTGAGTGTAGCCAAAAGCATGATGGGGTCTGTAGTCACAGATAATGCTCCCCCTCCAAATTGGCCCATCAAGACCTCTCAGAAACATGCCCACATTACAGGGAGTGGAAAATGACTGACAAGATGGTTGACACTGGGTCCTGCTGTGGGGAGCACATGGCCCTGGTAGGGGTTGTATGCAAATCAGAAGCAGGACACCACTGGCTGACATCCTGAAAGACAACTTGCATGCCCTCCAATGGAAGCACGTTTCATGTTGGGATGTCTGGCCGGGTGGGAAGGAGGACTGACAGCTCTGATCATACTTACCAGCATGTGGAGACACACACACCCCTCAACACAAACTCCACACAACTCACCGGGTAGAATGCATTGACCCACACCTCAGTGAAATATCAGCAAAAGATACCCCGTACTGGGTGCTGCTGTGTGAAGCACAGGGGCTCTCTTTGAACTTGTAGCCAAACAAACACCAGGATATCACAGTCAGCCATCTTGCCATTGCTGTCACACCCCCTCACAGGGAAGCAGAGTCAAGAGGGAGGAAGCATGGGCATGCTGGGAAGGGGGGTGTAGCCAAGAGCCGGATGGGAGTTGCAGTCACAGACAATCCCCACCCACCCACATGGCCCAGCAAGCTCACACTGAAACATGCTCGCCCCACAGGGAGCTGGAAGGGAATGTCAAGATGTCTGACACTGGGCTCTGTTGTGGGGAGCACAAGGCCATGCTGGGAATTGGGCAACAACAAACACCAGGACTTCACAGTCAGCCATCTTGCCATTGCTGTCACACCCCCTCACAGGGAAGCAGAGTCAAGAGGGAGGAAGTATGGGAATGCTGGGAAGGAGGGTGTAGCCAAGAGCATGATGGGAGTTGCAGTCACAGACAATCCCCACCCACCCACATGACCCAGCAAGCTCACACTGAAACATGCTTGCCCCACAGGGAGTGGGAAGGGACTGTCAACATGTCTGACACTGGGCTCTGTTGTAGGGAGCACACGGCCATGCTGGGAACTGGGCAACACCAAACACCAGGACTTCACAGTCAGCCATCTTGCCATTGCTGTCCCACCCCCTCACAGGGAAGCAGAGTCAAGAGGGAGGAAGTATGGGCATGCTGGGAAGGGGGTGTAGCCAAGAGCATGATGGGAGTTGCAGTCACAGACAATACCCACCCACATGGCCCAACAAGCTCACACTGAAACATGCTCGCCCCACAGGGAGTGGGAAGGGACTGACAAGATGTCTGACACTGGGCCTGAGAAATTATGTGGCTAACAATCACACATATGTATTGACCAAACAAAACCCGGTCGCACACACAGCCATTGCAACCATATGTTCAAAATCATTGTCTCAGGATGCAATGTCCAGGGGTGCCCCCTGGCCGGGCGGGGGAGGTGTGTCTTGCATATGACAAATGTGGAGAGCCATATATATGGTACATTGTACAAAACACACAGGAACTCAAATATACATCATTGACAGTGGACATCTGACAGGGAATGGAATGGACACACCAATTTAGCCGACACCATAGCGTGGTCTCATTCACACTTGGTCCTGTTGTGAGCTGCATTCCACCCCTACATCGTGCTGAAACATAGGCATCCTTTACACAACACAACACTCACTGACATAGACACAGTAGACACAAGGTCAAACCTGGACAGCATTGGAGGAGACATGCTACTCACAGCAGCCAAACTGCAACACACACACCAACGGCCCTCACCGTCATGAACATTGAAAAGCCAGAGTGCTACCTTGCCCAATCCATGTCAACATGGGGAACATTGACAAGACAAATCACATATGCACATACAAAACTCAGCACCAGACTCATTAACCATGGTGACATCATCACTTGTATGAAATGAGATGGGGAATAGGAACACTGGAAGAAAACACTTTCTCCAAAGAGATCACAGGCATACCGGACTGTGACCAGTTCGTATCAATACACTAAGACTAGCAAACTCTGCTACCACACATGCCCCAATAGTACAACATATCCTCAGTGGAATAGCACGTATGTCCTTGTTAAAGCTCACATGTGTACAGGGAGGACACACCTGTGTCAGCAACGTGATGGCTCTTGAGTAGTAATGGTCATGTACAGACAAATCTATCCATGAGCTGGGCATTCACACACTTCGACATGCACATTGAAATGTTTCTTTATGGCTTGGCAATGTGCAACAACAATATCAATCTCTGTCTGTGACAAGCCTAAAAAAAGCAGTGTATAGGCAGGCATCCGTTCGTACAGTAGAATATGTCATGTTCGTGAACCATTGATGCCTGTAGAAATATAACTTACATTGTGTGTCTCTTCCAAACACAGGTGGTGCTGGGGACACAGCACCAAATGAAGAGGATTCTCAGTCTCAGACTCTGGTGGACACTGAGCTCTCTGGTTTTACTCTGTCTCTGTCCTCTTCGGATGACGACGAACAACCTGGCCCCTCGGGTGTGAGTCATCATGCAGCACCAGCAGCATCAACATCTGCACCCCCTGTACCCACGCCTCCAGCATCTGGAAACCGACAGGGCACAACTGCCAATACGAACAGACCAAGGCCACTGAACACCCACAGCACAGAGACACAGGACCCCCCGGAAGCTACAGCCAACACCACCAGCAACACCTCCCAAGGGGTCCCAGTGTCACCTGTGCGGCCCGCCACTGGTCCTGCCTGTGTAGAAAGGGGTGCTCGGAGGGGTGGGAGGCAGAGGGCGCGCCTTGCAGAGGGGTCTGGAGTGCATGATGACCCCCAACTGGCACGCATCATAGATGCGCACCAGGATAGGACCGGAGGATTTGGCCAGGTAGCGGGGATCCTCAAGGACATACAACAGGAGCAGGCTGCCCACCATGCCCGCATGGAGGCAAAGCGGGATGCCCTTACTGCGGTGCATCTGGACATACTCCAATGCCTCCGCCAGATCACCACAAACATGTCCACACCTCCCTGTGTGGCCACAACATCTGTTGCAACACCATATGCCAGTGCCACAGGGAGGGAGGAGGACTCTGGCGGAGAGTCCCCTGCACCGCAGAGGTCTGCACCTGAGGATCCCCCCCCAAGAAGAAGAGGGGTCGTCCGAAGAAGGACATGTGAGAGGCAGATGTCCCAGCATATCCCCCAGGGCCTCTAAACCTGTTCTGGACAATGTTCTTTGTGCGCAACCCGTTCACCTTGTCTAATCACACACAACTCGCCCACATGACATGGAGGGTTCATGTTGGTCCAATGTAGCAGATGACTGTGGACTTTACTCTGGACATTTCATCTACCAACACTTCCAACTCTAACGTGAACTTTGGATTCAAAAACCAATGTACAGCACCCACCATCCTGTGCACTTTACCCACACATGTTCGAAAATAAACTCACCAGTACACCATACTTGCCTCTGTTGTGTTTCCAACTTGTCATGTTTTATGGAGATGTCGATCTGCTAAACAACACAGTGCATGCCAAATACTACAACAATGTGACCACCGTTAGGAGAGTCATGGTGATGTGACACATGTGAGGGAGACACACCACTATGGCAACACAACACATACTCACCATGGCCATGTTACTCATCCCACACAATGATGTCAACCTGAAACACATAGGTATGCACAGACACAACACCTATCCACAGTCAGTGGCAACAAGTCCACAGGTGAGGTAAGCAAATGTCACTTAGATGTGGGAAGACAGACAACACACCTAACAAAGCATAGCACAGGTTCATTACACATCAGCAACATGTTTATTCAAAAATAGTTGCAAGGCAATTGTACGTTACGGTGGACACACGGTCACAGGGTGTCTGAGAATTGAAGTCCAGGGGTGTGTGGCACATCACTTGATGGCAATTGACTACTCCCACACTGGTGTTGGATTCTGGGTGTTGGGGGTCAGTGTTGAACAAACAACAGGCAAAGTACCCTGGGAAGGACAGGCACAAGACACAGTCAAAAGCACAACAGAACAGGAGAGAAATGCAATACACATGCACAAAACATGTCACAAGAAACCTACACAGAAACAAGTTAGCAGTACTACTCTATTGGGGAGTACACACCACCTGAATGGACACATCACTGCACGCATCCAGTCAAGTGGCACACAGACACACTCAGACAGCAACAGAGCAGCCACTACACATTCCAGGCTAACTCCATACATTGACATAACAACCCTGTAAACTCACATTCAGGTGAAGAAGTTGATGAGCTGTGAGCGGACGTCACTCTCATCTTCATCATCACTGGCATCGTGGTCCAGGCCGGGATCCTCCACAGGTTGCGGAGGTTGGTCATCGTCATCCTGGATGAGAGGCACCTTCTTCCGAACTGCCATGTTGTGTAGCATGCAGCATACAAGGAGTTTTTTGCACACCTTTGCAGGCTCATATGGGAGGGCCCCTCCGGTCTTGTCCAGTCAGCGAAAGAGGCTTTTGAGGAGGCCAAATGTCTGCTCAATCACCCTCCTGCTCCGACCATGTGCCTCATTGTAGCGCATTTCGGCTGGTGTCACAGGGTTCCTGAGGGGTGTCAGCAACCATGGCATGTTGGGGTATCCGGTGTCACCTACACAAAAAAAATGACCAATTAGCTAAGTTTTGTAGGAGTGCGGAATACAATATTCCCAAACACACACAATGGTAAACAGTCAGTACACACCGACAAGCCAGGCACGCTGATCTGGCATCTGTGACATCAGCGATGCAACGTGACTACTCGTCATTATGTAGGCATCGTGCGCAGAACTGGGGAACCGTGCACACACATGTGTGATACACATGTCTGCAAGACATACCACCAGAGCATTGATCAAGTGGAAATGTTTCCTGTTCCGGTATGCCTGCTCATGTGCCTGTGGTGATAACAGGGCCACATGTGTACCATCAATAGATCCGATGACGTTCGGCATCCTCCCCAGTGTATAAAATTCATCCTTTATTTCAGGGAGTTCAGCTGGGCTAGCGAATTTAATGTACAGGTCAAGGAAATGCAACATCCCCTCCAAGACATCGCGTAGCACACGACTAAACATAGTTTGCGACATCCCACCAGCAGTAGCCATAGTGTACTGGAAGGTACCAGTAGCAAAGAAGTGCAGGGCTGCCATCACCTTCACCTCTGGGGTCAGTGCTGTAGGGTATGTCTGGCCAGGTAGCAGATGTGGCGCCAACTGCTCCGCCAACTCCTCAATCAGTGGCCTGGTGATGCGGTACCGTCGGTTGCAGTCGCGTTCCAGCATGGTTCCAAGGTCTGGGAATGGTCTATGGACAGCTGGTGCCCTGCAGAACAGAGATGCACAAAGAAAGATTGTCGGTTCATCCACCCATGTGGCCATGACCAGGCTCAATATCACGATACACCATGACATTACACAATGTACTGAGGTGTGTGCTGTTAGGCATGGACACATATGTCACCTACATGACCATCACCTCACATCTCAATTCCACATGTCCACATAAGTCCCATGTAGTGCAATGGCCAATCATTGGGCTGTGTCACCCTACCTATGTACTGCTGTGACGTGACAAACACACACCACAGTGACAAGTGAGGCCTGATGTCTCCCAGGCATCACAGATCTTTGCCATGCCGATACCCAGGGTCCCTGTATTGCCACATCAACACTGGCATGACATGGCGTATCACGTACACGCCACAAGGCAAGCGTGAATCCCACAGGTAGTGGCCACTGTTGTCTCTGCAGACCCTACATGTACGTCTCTTAGACACACACACACCATCAAGGTTGCTGCACCTACCACATGGATGTGGAGACTGTCTCCCATTGGGAACATTTGATCATCCACATCTGAGACACAACATGCACAAAGACTGTGGGTGCACATCAGAATTGTGGCTACAGATCTCACTGTGACGTACATGCTATCACCCCCAGGACTCAGGGTGTATGTGACATGTCCTAAACATATCCAAACTACAACTGTGTCCATGACTCATGCCCATTACTGTACAGTTGCACATCACAGTGGTAATGTGCACAACACACAAAGGATTATGCCCCCATGAACACGTGCACAGCCTGGGAGTGGCTGAACAATATTGCCACACAACAAACTAAATGTTGCCCCCCGCCCAACACACAGGGAATGCAGCCTTACATGCCATGGGACACTGTGTGGCCAATGCTGTAGTGTGGTAGGTGCGCACATGTGTCCCTGGCAAGTAATTGTGTGTTGAAGCTGTCAAATAGTCACACCAATGAGGTCCGACGTGGGTGACAATGCGTACGCATTGCACGGTTCATGACCGAGCCATGCGTACGCTTTGCCATTGACTGCAATGAGGTCCGACGCGGGTGACAATGCGTTCGCATTGCACGGTTCATGACCGAGCCGTGTGTACGCTTTGCCATTGACTGCAATGAGGTCCGACGCGGGTGACAATGCGTACGCATTGCACGGTTCATGGCCGAGCCGTGCGTACACTTTGCCATTGACTGCAATGAGGGCCGACGCGGGTAACAATGCGTACGCATTGCACGGTTCATGACCGAGCCGTGCGTACGCTTTGCCATTGACTGCAATGAGGTCCGACGCGGGTGACAATACGTACGCATTGCACGGTTCATGACCGAGCCGTGCGTACGCTTTGCCATTGACTGCAATGAGGTCCGACTCGGGTGACAATGCGTACGCATTGCTCGGTTCATGACCGAGCCCTGCGTGCGCTTTGCCACTGACTGCAATGAGGGCCGACGCGGGTGACAATGCGTACGCATTGCACGGTTCATGACCGAGCCGTGCGTACGATTTGCCATTGACTGCAATGAGGTCCGATGCGGGTGACTATCATGCATGCGCGTCGGGCAGGCATGTTCCGAGACAGGCGTACGCCTTGGCCATTGGATCGTATGGAGACGTGTGCATGTGTATTTTCAAAACACGCATTATAAAGTCAGTTGACCGATTGGCTCTGGACTGTCATGGAGAGGGATGCGGATTCAAAACTTGTACGAGTTGTGCGCTGGAAATTCAGTTGGATGCCTACAACAATGTTGCAATTCCTGGGGTTTTATGAAGGTGAAGATTTGATCGATGTGGAAGACGTGTACGAGTCGTACATTTCCATGGATTGGCCAGATTCATAGAATGCAACCGTGTTGGACCTATCACTGGGAACACATTACAGAGTCTGCCTCTGCAGTACAGATATAAGGCTGGCTGGCCCCCAGGGAGCTCACTTGCCGGCACTACATTCTACTGGACCACATCCCTGCTACCACTGCTGCTGTCTCTGCATATTCTGGCTCCTGCTATGGCACGTACTTTGGAGAGGGCCCCAGCCTTCACTGAGGAGGAGAACCAGGCCCTGCTGGACGGGCTCCTTCCACAGTACAGCAAGCTGTATGGGAAACCAGGGGAGCAGGTGAGTGTGCAGTCCACTGCCTTCCTAATTATGCATGTTGTCTGACTAGCAGTACTAGCAGTGTGTACACCAGTGGCAAGCATTCTCACTGAGTACTTTCCTCCCCCAAAGTGTGTAGGTACATGTAATGATCAGGTGTTCTGCTGCTAAAGTGCATTTGTGCTTGCTTAAACTTCCCAGACATTGTTAACATGTCAGACATGCAGGGCATTTGTCCTTTTCCATGGGTACACTACCTGTGTCACTCATCTCCCTTTGTGATGATGACATGTATATCCCAATGAGTGCAGCACAAATATGGGGCTTGTGTGTTAATGGACTTTTAACTTTGTCATCCTCACATGTTGATGCCCACCAGAAGCAGGAGATATGGCTGACCATCGCCTGGGCAGTTTGTTCGGTGGGGGTCTACAAGCGCCGGATCCGCAACTGCCAGAAGAAGTGGCAGGACCTTCGGGGCTGGACCCGGAGGATCACAAGAGTCCAGCTAAAGCTGTCACCTCCTCGCAGGAGGGGCGGACACCGGACCCTGACCCCCCACATGCACAGCATCCTGGCGCTGGTCTTCCTGGACCTGGATAGGCAGCTGAAGGCCAGACAGCAGCAAGGAGGGAGTAAGTCCATGCCTAATCTGTGTACTATGTCTGACATGCTAATTGCAGTCTTTTGGCCTGGTCACACTTCCACATTACATAGGTCTTGTAGTCCAATACTCATGTCCTTCAATTGTGTGATGCACCCTCCTCATCTGTTCCACAGGTGTGGCCCCTACAATCTGTTGCTTGTGTCACTAGGGCACTATGTCCCTGCAGTCAGCTATGCTTCAGCTTCCGGACAGCATCTGTTCCTGTGACTCTGTTGTGTGTTTCATGGGTGGGTCAATTCTTTACCCAATGTCTGGGATCTGACATGTGATCTGTGTGTGCCCTTGATATGTGTTCCAATTGCTGGTCTGAGTCGCCACATGTGGCTGGGGTATTTCAAACAAACCCATGCAGCAGGGGACTCCAATTTGTGGGCCTCAGGAGTATGTATATCAAGTATGTCACACTTGCTTAGCCAACTGACTACTGTCCAGGGCCAAACACTGTTTCACGTAGACCTGGGAAGGCCTACCTACTCAAGGGCATTTAGAAACACTCTGTTATCCCACTCCTGTGTATCAACTTACAGGTTGTGCTTAGTGACATGTACTTTCAGGTGTCTGCCTCTGTGTCATTATGGTGTGGCTTCCTGTTATGTTCAACTGGGGTGTTCATGATTTTGAGGGTCAGCAGGACATCTGAGATGTGACTGTGAGAGACAAGACCTGTGTGACATATAGGTGTGTGATCATTTGACAGCGCACAATGGTGTATGCAACTGTGCACTTCAGGCAGCTGTGTTACATGCACAGCAGACTGTGATGTGATAATGTACAGGGAGTTGTGTTCGCAGAGACTCATGTCTGATTTGCATGATGTGGGGTCTTCTGGGTCCTGGATATGTTGTTTGCAGGGGATGGGCAAGTGACCTTGTCATCTGCAGAGTTTGCTTTACCCCGGAGCTATGATTGTGACACAGTGCATACTGTTGTTGTCTGGATGCCCTGCCCCTGTGATAGGAGACAGTGTTGACTGACTTTCATTGCATGCCAGTGCCATGGCATTTAACTTGCTATGAGTGATCCTGCATTGTGTTCAAGTGTGCGCCATGCACCCCAGTGTTGCATTGACTATCAGGACATGAGAACATCATAGTGTGTGTTGCTGGCATGCATCACAAGCATGTGAAATGAGTCTCTGCTGATCCCTTCATCTGGACACCTGTACTGAGTCAGTGGCAAGAGATGTGCTGTGTGTATAGTGACATACTCCTACATGTTCACTTGCATGTCCAACAAATGTGTGGGTGGTGCATGTCGGCACATTAGGGTATTAGCATCCAATATGCAACAGACATATGGGTGCAAGTCCAGGAAGGATATGTGTGCCATGGTTGATGGTGAGAATGACAATTGGCTTATTCTAAACAGTGTTGGCACTTTGAAGTGTGTTCAACTGATGATGCCAGGCCTTGCCCTGTGATGTACTCACTGTGGCGTGTGCAGTCAGTGCAGGTGACTGATGTTGTTCTCTTTTTTCCTATTTCTATCCAGATACATCCACGGCCACAGGAGGGGACAGATCCACGGACCAGGAGGAGCCACAGAGCCTGACTGGGACAGAAGGAGAGGAGTCAGGGGGACCCAGTGGCATGGAGGGTGAGTGCAGCCACACCGAGGAGTCCTCAACACCATCCACCCCAGCTGAGGGCCACAGCAGCAGTGAGGAAGACTCCCTTGTGGAGGCGGGTGTCAGCAGCCAGAAAACCCAAGCTAGTGAGGCTGTCCTCACCACCGCCCCCACCACCACCATCAACACCCTCCCATCGGCTCCCATCCCAGAGGTCTGTGGAGGCTCTTGTGTTCAGGAGCATGTCTCCTTTGTGCCAGGCACCGCACCCCCTGCCCCTGTGTCCCCTGCTGCCCGGAGTGAGGAGTCTGTGGACTTACTTAGACAGATCCATGTAGGGCAGACATCAATGCTGAGTGTCCTCCATGCACACACCAGTCTGTTGACCCAAATGGTGTTGTTCATGGAGGGCATTTCATCAGGCATGTCTGCCCTACAGAGGACCAATCAGTCCGTGGGCTCCTCCCTGATGGCAGCAGTGTCCCTCCTCCAACAGTCCCACACCCCTCCTACCCCTGCACCACCCACGATTCCTAGCACCCTACCTGTCCCAAGCACACACACACAAATGCACATTCTCACAAAGCCACAGACACGGGCAGCACACAAACACCCAAACCAAGGTCTGGACGTGCACACAAGCAAGCGCAGGGGACTGATACCACACTCACAGGGGATGGTTTGCAGACACACACACAGTCATCCACAACCACTCCGCAGTGGATGTATGACGTTACAAGGCACACTTTTACAACGCATGACCTTACAACGCATTTTTTACAACGCATAATCCATTACAACGCATGACATTACAACGCATGACACTACAACGCATTTTTAAAAAATACCTTTACAACGCATTTCCATTACAACGCATACTACCTTTACAACGCATACCATTACAACGCATAATATTAAATTACATTTAAGGTAAGTATTAGATAGTATAGGGGTAAAAGTTACTTTTCTAACTCCAGGGGGTGCAACAGTAGGGTAAGTGTTGGATAGTATAGGGGTAAAAATTACTATTCTAACTCCAGGGGGTGCAACTGTAGGGTAAGTGTTGGATAGTATAGGGGTAAAAATTACTATTCTAACTCCAGGGGGTGCAACAGTAGGGTAAGTGTTGGATAGTATAGGGGTAAAAATTACTATTCTAACTCCAGGGGGTGCAACAGTAGGGTAAGTGTTGGATAGTATAGGGGTAAAAATTACTATTCTAACTCCAGGGGGTGCATCAGTAGGGTAAGTGTTGGATAGTATAGGGGTAAAAATTACTATTCTAACTCCAGGGGGTGCATCAGTAGGGTAAGTGTTGGATAGTATAGGGGTAAAAATTACTATTCTAACTCCAGGGGGTGCAACAGTAGGGTAAGTGTTGGATAGTGTAGTGTAATATTATGCGTTGTAATGGTATGCGTTGTAATGGTAGTATGCGTTGTAATGGAATGCGTTGTAAAGGTAGTTTTTAAAAATGCGTTGTAGTGTCATGCGTTGTAATGTCATGCGTTGTAATGGATTATGCGTTGTAAAAAATGCGTTGTAAAGGTAGTGCGTTGTAAAAGTTGCGTTGTAAAGGTTGTTCCCCCTCCGCAGTCCTCCGAAACCACTCCCTCCTAGCCCCCTTCCCTTGCCTCACCTGCAACCCCATCTCCACAGAAGCTCTTCCTCTGTGACCTTGGCCTCTTCCCCACCGACCAAGCAGATCCAGATTACAAGGGGAAGAGGAAGTCCCCACACACAGAGGGGAGTGCCCCCCACAACCGGACACCCTCCCCCAGGTGCAGTCAGACTGAGGCCCCCACCCGCAAGTCCCCCCGGAGCCGGAAGAGCAATACCCCGCCACGCAGCTCCACGGCGAAGTCTCCGTCCTCCATCCTCAGGCCACCACTCCAGAGGTTCCCCCGCCACACCATGCCCCGGGTTCCACCACCCACAGATACACCATCCCCAAAATGCTGAGGCCTTCCCCCCCACTTGCTCCTCTGCATATGGTCAGACGGTTAGTGCCACTGATGTGGGGACCGTGTCCCCCCCTCTGTCCTGCCGACCTCACCTGCACCCCATTCCGCTCACATGGATTTAGTGGGGATCTACAATCCACTCCATCTGACCTGCCCACTGAAGTTGTGCCAGCACCCATCCCATCTGACTTGTGCCCCACAGTTGTGACTGCACCCACCACTTCAGTCAGCTCCACTGCAGTTGCAAGTGACTCTCCTGCATCGACCACCCCTTCACTGCCTCCTTCTGCTGCGCCCTGATCCTGTCCCTGCGGTGCCTGGCCTGCCCCCATGTATGCCCCTCCGAGGGGATGTCCCCTGTCCTTAGCAGTGCAGGCAAGCAACGTGTGACAGTTGTCACTTAAGTTCACTCCTTGTCATTTGATAATGGACTGGCCATTGGCCTTTGTTTTGAACGGACATTTAAATTTTCATCTGCTGAATAAAGCTTTTTTCTTTATCCTTGTGAACTTGATTTAGCTGTACATTATGTTGATGATGTTTAGCATGACCTTGCACCTGTAATGCTTGATTAAGATTTCCAATGTTGAATACTGAGGTGTTGATGTGAGGTACTCCATGTGATCCATGAGATATGTATCCTATTCTGGTCGGTATCCATGTCATCCTTTGCAGCTAACCGGGTGTGTCATGATCAACAATTTGTGGACATCTCTGTGAACATTTCATTTGCATGGTCACATATGTGGCTTGCACACATGCACATATGATATGCTTCTTATTGTCCAGTTTGTCTATTTCCCTGACTTTGGGCGCATCACCACTGGACCTACAGGTGTGGGCTTCATTGGTGTAGGAGCAACTGGGTCCTCTGTGCAACTTGCTGTGCATATGTGTTGAGTATGTGCAGATGACTTAAGGGAGACTCCCGTACCCAAGCTGTTGTGACCAGAGCCTTCATTGTGTGGTAACTGATGGCTGAATGACCAAGTGCTCTGCTGACATGACTGAGACATGCTGTGACTATGTGTGGCACAGCTGGGCTTCCACAGGAGTTGTGTCCCCTCAAGTAAGTGTGTTGTTCCGTGACATAGCCTGGGCCCATAGTGTGTGTTGTGTGAGCATGTGTGTGTGTGTCCAAATCCCTTTTCATACTCAGGCAGTGTTCCCTTGATATGTTCCTGTTGTTTATGCTTGCTGAGTGGTACTGTGTTCATCCCACAACTTTGCCATGGGCTACCAGATGTGTGGGTGCATGACACACTACTGTTAATTGGTGTTTCATCATTGGGATGTGTCAGTTCTGAGTGGTGATGATGTTGTCAGACGCAAATAGGACACAGTCAGGGGTCCCCAAGGCACTTGTTTGTTCGCAATATCATGTAGTTGTCCCTAGGTGATACCTTTCAGTGATTGAGACATGTGTATGTGTGTGTGACTGCTCCCATTTGTCCGGCTCAGGGCTGCAATGTTTGCAGGTGGCAGCATGTGTGCCTTGTGGTTCTGCATTGTCCTGGGACTGTGGCAGGTATTCTGAAGGTTACTTGAACTTTGACATCATGGCCATGTACCGCATACTGTGAAGGTTGTCTGTCATTCACCAGGGTTGTGAACTGTCCTTGTGTGATGAGTCTGTGCACCTTAGTTCCTCCCAACATTCCTGTGTTTGTCATGGGTGCATGTGCAATGTCACCTGTCCATGTGGGCTTCACAGATATACATTGGTGCAGTTCAGGGTGTGTGGTGTTGAGGGTGGACTGATGTAAATGTTTGCATGGATGGGCCCCTAGCTCCCGTTTGTCCATGGATGACGGGCCATGCTGAGTGATTTGTGTTTGTGTAGATGTGATGTACGTTTGTGGCACAGGACACATGTCTGGGTTTCACAGTTTGTACGACATCTACCTTTGTCATCACAGTGGAGGTGTCATGCATGCTTGTGTCACCCCAATGTCTGGTCCCTGGGGATAGTACTGTTGTGTGTCAGTCTCTTGCTGTGTTAGTTTGTGTTCATTCCAGCTTGTGTCACATGTGTCTGTTGTGCTCCCACTCATCTCACAATGCCTGATTGCCCACTAAGGGGGTCCCAATGATGGGTTACTTTTGTATGGCACTGTGTCCACATCTGTGACACTGTGGTTCAGCCCCCCTCATGTGTTGTGTAGTTGCCTGGGGATACTGAGACACACACACACATGTCGTATCAGATGTGCAGTGTGAGGTTGCCTGTTTGTGTTTGTGCATCGGCACCATTGCATTGGTACTGCTGTTGTGGGCCATTGTCTGGATGCTATTTTTGTGATTTACCCTGCTGTCCCTGTGAGTCATATCACATCATTCTGCACATTCATCCTGGTTGTTAGGTCCCATTGCTGGCATGGAATGGGAGTTTGTGACCTGACACCTACAGTCTACACAGGTTGTTTTGATTAGTGTCTATTTTCGAGATGTGTGTATGCTTTGTGATGGTCACTTATGATTTTGTGTCACTGTATGCATTGTCTGCCCCCATGGGTGGTGCTTGTCTGCACATGGTCGAGAGTATGTTATGTTTTCACAGCACTGTTAGCCTCACCACATCTCTGTGGGTATGGGACACAACCACTAGTTTGCCACAAAAGTGTTTCATGTGTTGGGACCGGGAATCATAAATGCTGTTTGGCATTTGCAGCTTTGACCATGATGACACTTACCTTTTGGTCACTGTGATGAGGGGGGGTTTAGACCCCATCACCACAATGCTCGACATTTGCTGCACTTTGGAACCCCACACTTAACTTTTGTTCTACACATTGAGGGGGTGTTATTTTTACATTGACACAGTGCTATAGTGATGCTTGCCTTGTGTAGGCCACACTCATTTTTTGGTCACACATGTGATGGCATTTACATTGTATGTTCGAAGTCATAATCACTGTTGTGGGCATTTGCCACAGACTACACACTGTTGTCATGATGTTACGCGGGATGTATTTTGCTGACATACCTGATGTTGGAGTATGATGGATGTGTGGCGCATCACCCATCCTATGGGTGGGGGTGGCAGTGGTGATGAACAACATAAGCCCTATGGGTGGGGGTGGCAGTAGTGATGGGCAACAGGTCCCCTATGAGTGGGGTGGCAGGGGTGATGGGCAACAGGTCCCCTATGGGTGGGGGTGGCAGTAGTGCTGGGCAACAGGTCCCCTATGGGTAGGGGTGGCAGTGTTGATGGGCAACACTGCCAACACTCCAACGACATCACCGCCTCTCAAGCCCTCTGCGACTCCCTAGCCTCATTCTTCCACAACAAGATTGCAGACATCCACAACAGCTTCGACAACCAACCCGGGGCCCAACCCACCCAACCACATGCTGAACACTCTCCCCCCGCGAACACCCTTAAAGACTGGAACCCAATCTCCACTGAGGACACCATCCGCCTAATGAACTCCATCCACTCAGGAACCCCCACAGACCCATGCCCTCACCACATCTTCAACAAAGCAGACTCCGTCATAGCACCGCACCTCCGAGACGTCATCAACTGCTCCTTCAACTCCGCCACCTTTCCGGAAACCTGGAAACACGCTGAACTCACCGCCCTTCTGAAAAAACCCACAGCGGACCCCACCGAACTCAAAAATTACCGCCCCATCTCGCTCCTTCCATTCCCGGCCAAAGTAATCGAGAAAGCTGTCAACAACCAGCTCACCGCTTTCCTCGAAGCCAACAAATCCCTCGACTCCTCACAATCTGGCTTCCGAGCAAAACACAGCACTGAGACCGCCCTTATCGCAGCAACAGACGACATTCGAACCCTACTGGACAATGGAGACACAGTCGCCCTCATCCTCCTCGACCTCTCTGCTGCTTTCGACACAGTCTGCCACAGCACCCTGTTACAACGCCTCAATAACATCGGAATAAAAGGAAAAGCACTTGAATGGATCACCTCTTTCCTCACCGGAAGAACCCAGAGAGTCCGTCTTCCACCATTCAAGTCCGAGGCCACCGAAGTCATCTGTGGCGTACCACAAGGATCCTCTCTCAGCCCCACCCTCTTCAACGTATACATGAGCCCCCTCGCGACCATCGCCCGCCAACACAACCTCAACATCATCTCTTACGCGGATGACACTCAACTGATCCTTTCTCTCACCAAGGACCCCAGCACCGCCAAAACTAACCTACACGAAGGAATGAAAGAAGTTGCTGAATGGATGAAACATAGCCGTCTGAAACTGAACTCAGATAAAACAGAAGTCCTCATCCTAGGTACATCCCCCTCTGCATGGGACGACTCATGGTGGCCGGTAGCCCTTGGAAAAGCACCCATCCCGACAGACCACGCACGGAACCTAGGCGTTATCCTGGATTCTTCACTCTCAATGAACAGACAAGTCAGCGCCGTATCTTCATCTTGCTTCAACATTCTTCGCATGCTCAAAAAAACATTTAGATGGATCCCCACCGAAACCAGGAAAACAGTCACCCATGCTCTAGTCACGAGCCGACTGGACTACGGAAACACCCTCTACGCAGGCACTACCGCTAAACTCCAAAAGAAACTCCAACGAATCCAAAACGCCTCAGCCAGAATCATATTAGACATCCCACGCAACGAACACATCTCTGGTCACCTGAAAGACCTCCACTGGCTACCCGTCAATAAGAGAATCACTTTCCGACTGCTAACCCACGCACACAAATCACTCTACGACATCGGACCAGAATGCCTCAACTCAAGACTGTCCTTCTACACCCCCTCCCGCCAATTACGTTCCTCCAGCCAAGCCCTCGCCACCGTACCTCGCATCAACAAGACCACCATGGGAGGCAGATCCTTCTCTTACCTGGCTGCTAAAACATGGAACTCACTCCCCACTCACCTTCGCCTTACCCAGAACCACCTAGCTTTCAGAAAGCAACTTAAAACGTGGATTTTTGACAAGTAATCCTCCCCCCCCCCTCCTTAGCGCCTTGAGACCCTCTGGGTATGTAGTGCGCTTTATAAATTCTCTGACTTGACTTGACTTGACTTGACATAAGACCTATGGGTGGGGGTGGCAGTAGTGATGGGCAACAGGTCCCCTATGAGTAGGGGTGGCAGGGGTGATGGGCAACAGGTCCCCTATGGGTGGGGTGGCAGTAATGCTGGGCAACAGGTCCCCTATGGGTGGGGGTGGCAGTGGTAATGGGCAACATAAGCCCTGTGGGGGTGGCAGTAGTGCTGGGCAACAGGTCCCCTATGAGTGGGGTGGCAGGGGTGATGGGCAACAGGTCCCCTAAGGGTGGGGATGGCAGTAGTGCTGGGCAACAGGTCCCCTATGGGTGGGGGTGACAGTGGTGATGGGCAACATAAGCCCTCTGGGTGGGGGTGGCAGTAGTGATGGGCAACAGGTCCCCTAGGAGTGGGGGTGGCAGGGGTGATGGGCAACATAAGCCCTATGGGTGGGGGTGGCAGTAGCGCTGGGCAACAGGTCCCCTATGGGTGGGGGTGGCGGTAGTGCTGGGCAACATAAGTCCTATGAGTGGGGGTGGCAGTAGTGCTGGGCAACAGGTCCCCTAAGAGTGGGGGTGGCAGGGGTGATCGGCAACATAAGCCCTATAGGTGGGGGTGGCAGTAGTGTTGGCCATACAACCCCTATGGTGACCTGTTGTTAGTGGCCAGGATGTGGATCCCCTGTGTGTGGGTGCCATTTTGCGGGGACGTGCCATTTGTTTGTGTGGTAGGTGTCTGACTTACTCTCTGCGCCATCCACGTCTGTTCCTGATCCGGTCATAGATGTAGAGTACTGGTATGACCTGCGCGATGGGATTCATGATGTGTTCGCCTTGTACACGCTGCTTGTTGCTCCGTCTCGTACCCATTGCAAGCTGGTCCGTCTCGTAGCCGTGGATTGAGTTGTAGTGCGAATCGTAGCTGATATGCTTCTTTTCCGGATGCTGTGAAGTGCCGTACGTGGCGACCCGTCCGGTGCGTAGGAAGTACGCATCGTACTTGTCAGGGCAGAAACTGCTATGGATACTGCTTCCGGGCGACTCAGTTCGGCTTTAGGAGTTACGGCTCGGACGGAGAATGGAGCTTGAGTCACAGCCTACGTGTCGGTCGGGATTTTGGCAGTTATGTGCATCGTACTTCATCAACAGGACAGACCGGCTCCGGGTGTGGGTCGGTCGCACGGTAAGCCTACGAACAGCTCTCGGAGAGCTGTCCGACCCGGATCGGAATCGACTCCTTAGTATTCCCATTCCAGTCTAGGCAACAGTTGAAAAAGTGCTTAACTAAGGTTTAAATGGACTCTTCTCACTCTAGTCTACCCAAAGCATGGAAAATGTTGGAGTTTAGAGTAGTTAGATTTACTATTCTCACTGCAGTCTAAGCAACAGTAAATACAGTGATTGACATTGGAGGGGGTTACATTTACTATTTCCACTGAAATGGATGCAACAGTAGGGAAGTGTTGAACTTCATAAAAAACACATATATCATTCAAACTCATAATTATTTCATAGAAAACGTTGAAATTCCGAACAACAATAAATGCTAAACCTGTATTTTAAGTAAAATATGCATGCAATATCAACTTAAACAACTATCATAAAAAAGAAATTATTTTAAATTAAATTTGCTTCCATCGATACATTCCACAAAAACAAACACCTAAACATTGTAAATAAAACTATTTAAATGAAAATAATACTTAAATTAAAAAAAACTAATTTTACAAATTTGCATATGAAAAGCATGTAGCCATAAATTAAAAATTAAACAAAAAGAAGTAAAGTGTTTTAAAAATAATTAAACATTTAAAAATATAAATAAACATATTTATGAATATAAAATTAAATAAGTTTAACAATAAATTAAAAACCTTTATTTTCAATACCCTCCCATCCTAGTCCACTACAAACCAAACAACTCTCCACTAAAATATAAATTACTAACAAAAGAATGAAAATTAAAATACACATTAGAATTTATAAATTAAACTTAAGTAAAAAACAACAAAATACATAAACAATAAAAATGTTTAATCAACAATTTTTCAAGTAAAAACATATTCATAAAACAAATTAAAAATGTATTACATTTTAATTACCTTCCCACCGTGTTAACCTACAAACCCAACAACCTCCTACTAAAATATAAATTACTAACATAAATGTAAAAATTTAAATTCAAATTTACAAAATAAACTTAAATAAAATAACAAACTATAAAACAATTTATATAGTGAATAATATTTGGTGAACAATACAAAATATTTACCTTAATAATTATAATTTTTTGAACTTCACACTCTGTTATCTACAAACCCAATGACTTGAAAATACATTATACATTCCTAATTACATTTAAAAAATACACATTTAGAATTACAAACTATATTTGAAAAAATGAATAACAATTATGCTAACAATAGCAGCAGTTAAAATTAATAAACTAAATGATATATATTAAATTAATTAAAAACATCTTTATTACAACTATATTAATGTAAACAATATTGTTAAAACAATATTAAACACCAATAAACAATATTCTTACCTTAGATATTATGTTTGACGTTAGTTTGGATAGTCACAATATTTTTGACACAATACTCTTGGCTTAAACATTTTTTATCCGATATTTTGGTCATTCACCACAGTCTCATTAGAGAGGTGTATTAACAGTGCATTGCCTCTAGCAGTGTAGGTTTAGACCACTTATTGGACAACACAGAGTAAATGAATGTCGTGTAAGACAGTTGTGACATTTTTGCGGTAGTATGGCCAGTTTCATGATTTTGTCTAAGAGGTCCTTCATGCTGAGGTTGGTATCAAAAGTATACTCAATCAATATGGAGTAAATATTCATAGCTTTTCACTGCTATAGCCAATATTGGTTTTGAAGGATAGGGATTTAGTTGTGTTGGAATTTATTTTCAGGAAGAACTCAAGCATCAAATTCTCAAGTTCAGCATGAAAGTCTTTTAGTTTCTCAATGACTTTTAGGGCTGATGCCATGAAGGATAGCTGAGGGTTATTCCATATTGATGAACAGCAACTCATTTTCCCTTGCAAATAATATTCTCAGGGTTTTAATGTAAAGGCTGAAGACTGCAGGAGAATAATTAGGGCTTTTGGAACTCCACGTACACGTGGAAACACAATAGAGTATTCAGCTAATTAAACTTAGCTGAACTTTATAATGTGGGAAATAGTACATTTATCATGTCTTCTCTTTGCTATACACTTGGCAAAATTGTTGATAGTCAACTCATAGTTAACTTTATTGAAAACTATTGTTAGTTTGAATAGGACTAGTATGCAGGAAACGTTTACGTCTGGTATCCGCTGAGCATCAGCTACCATCTGTAAAGTGTTTTTGACCAACATTTATGTTGGAACCCAGAGCGGTAGTTACCTAAGATGTTATTCCTAGAAATGTATGTGGTGATGTGGTAGCAATCACGTTTTCAATGATTTTGTCAATGACTGGTAATTTACATACTGGCTCTGGGTTCTGTAGCTTATCTAGGTCATGATTGGGCCTTTGTATTAGCAGAGAGACATATGCTACTTTGAACTGGGGTGTGTGACTACCCAAAGTGAGGCAGGTGTTTATGCTATTTAAGGGATGGGGAGATCTGTTTTTGCACTGAATATTGTAATCATGATAGCTGGGATAGTGTTGCCTGTGAAAGAAATGATTTGATATTCAGTAGTGTGCCTTGGTTGGTCTCAGAGAAGGAGCATCATATCAGAATAGAGCAGAGGCTAGACAGTGTGGTGGTGAGTGCTATCCTTAACAATTCCATCCTGATAGAATGTTCTCACATTCATGCAAAGTCTACAGAAGAAGCAAATGTACCTTTTTTAAACTTTGGCCGTAACAAGTCTATTTATTTGACAATGTTACCTTAAATCTGTGCTTGTTTTGTATAGAGTTTAACATCAACTACTTAATTAGGCATTATGGCTTTAAAGCTCTGCAGAGGCCAAGACATCATTATTTGCAAGGCCAACTGGCCAGCCAAGGACTGGGCTATACTTCGTAGGATGTTTAGACTAAGGGGCCGATTATGATGTTGGGGTTCCACCTGACACCGTCTCGTAAATGGGACCGAATGACATCCAGTCGGTCCTGACCGCCTGGTTTTGGATACATATGAACACTGTTCATTTGGATTCCGACATTTTCCTATGGGAGCATGTGTTATGGCCATAAACCGACTGTAGTACATGCTACCATATAGAAATGGCAGGTGGTGTTAAACCCTGCACCCCCCGTGATAGGCACCTCAAGGTGCCTGCCACGGGGTGCAGAGATTAACATGGGGGCACCATAGGTGCCCCCTACACCCCCAACCAGAATCTGTGCACACAAGGGGGCCCGGTTAGGGGCCCCCAAACACCCTTTCCGACAGGGTTTCCATGTCGGAAAGGCTGGTTTGGCACCCTGCTGGAAACCGTACATACTAATCCCAAGGGCTGAAAGTCTGCCCTTTGGGATTATGGGCCGGCCCCAACTGGCTGACGGGCTCCTTGAGCCTGTCAGAAGCCAGCCGGAATGACCAGCTGCTTTCAATTCCAACAGGCTGATTCATAATCACTGCCATCGCAATAAGCCCATATGTATGTCTCATAGGCTCAAGAATCTTACATTAATCTTTAAAGACATATTTTTAATTGATGTATCCATTTTTAAAAAAATTTTTATTGAGCAGATACATAAGGTGTTCAAGTATAATATAGAAAATTAATTACCAGTACACATTCATCAAGAATATACAGAATATAGGGATCAAATATTATTTCAAATTCAACAATACATTTATAAACAGCGTTATTCTGAACTAAAATAAAGTGCATTGTGCCATATTCTACCCACTGGCTTACAATTCCCAGCAAACAGAAATTCTTATTTTCCCCCAAAAAAATACATTGAGAGATTTCTACAAAGTGCAAGTGTGCCTAAGATACATATACTACTTGTTCCTAGAATCGTTGGAAAATTAGTTATCAGTCAACATTTAAGAATACACATCATAGTGCTGCACTATATAAAATCATGTCCCTACCTCGTCTTTTATACGCACTACAGAACACTCAAGACATATTTTAAGACGATAGACAGGGAAGTCCGTGCCTTGCTATGGGATGGGAAACCGGCACGCATCGCAAGGCACAAATTGGTCCGAGGCTGGTATGACGGGGGTATTGCCCTACCCGACATTCGGAGCTATTAAAGAGCGGCACATCTCTCTATAATTAAAAAATGGGTATATGGTGCGCAGCATGACCTGGAGTGCCGGGAGGACAAGTGGCAGATGGGACCCGGGGAATACAGAAGGGCACTATATAATACACCACGTAAACAATATCTCACTGGCCCCATGACTATTACGATTGCTGTATGACACTCCACCACGAGAAAGTTAGGCTGGCACAATAAACTGATGCAAATGACGGCCCTATGGCATGCCGCCCTACTGGGCAACCTCAGTAATAGTAAGGGGTTTGATAAAGGGGACACCATTGGTATAATGTGTGTGAGTGATTTGGTTAAAGGAGGGAAAATACTAACATTTGCAGAGTTGAAAAAAGAATACCAAATGTCTGCGCGTGAAATGTTTCGATACCGACAAATCTGCCATGCTTTGCAGGCAATAACTACAGAGATGGATGACATCCCAGAATCCGCACTACTTGAAGATAGACTACTTGCTGACCCCATGCACACTAAAGTAATTTCACTCACGTATAAGAAAATAATCAACAACTCACCAGACCCTCTGGTGAACCTGTATGCTTGCTGGCAGGTAGACCTGGGGGAACTTGAGGAAGAGGATTGGCTTGAAGCGCTATACCATTGGGACTGCGAGTGGTTCAGCTCAAAATACTACACTGTGCCTATATTACATGTATCACCTTACTTAAGATGGGTCACATTACTGAGGCTGACTGCATGCGGAGGTACGGGGAGACGGGCTCATTTTTCCACACGATCTGGGACTGTCCCCGCATTCAAGGGTTTTGGGAGACTATACATGGCGTGATTGAAGAGGTGTGTATGAGTGCCCAGCCCATGTCCCCTAAGACCTGTTTACTTAACATTTGGGATGCCACTGACTACAGTCGCATGGACCAACTATGGGCGCCGGTGGGTTACATGATTGCGAAACGAAATATTGCACGTAAATGGGGAGTCACAGAATTGCCAACGATAATAGAATGGGAACAAGATGTTGACTGGTGTATGCTGGCGGAGCGAGCAGTTTATGTAAATAGAGGATGCCCCAAAAAGTGGGATAACATTTGGGGGAACTAGAAAATGTATAGAGGGAATATCTTTACCTCTCCGTCAGAAGGGGTGAGCGAGTTAACGGAATTGCCGGCCAGTGACCCTGAGTTGGATGGGGGCGGGGAATGCACTACGTGAGATGTTTAATACCATGACTGTATTGTTTGTCGTGATCCGATGATACGCTATTTGTTTGTACCTGTATCATACTATGCAACTTGCAATAAAAAGAGTTACAAAAAAATACACATCATAAATCCCAATTTTCTTTTTAACTTTATTTATCAGTTTCACATTAGTAAAACAGCAGGTTGCCATGGTGACTTTAGATTTTCCATACACAAAATGTGAAATCATTCTTACACATGAGTTTACACCATAATCAGTTTCTAAGCCGTCACAATCACTGTAAGAAGCCTACTCCATTAAGTATGCTGGGATTTGTCAATTACATTTTACACCAACACATTTGAGTCAACACATTAATGAGCCCATACATGGGCAAAGCTACCCATCCCGGATGGTTACTCCCTTACAGGCTGTTGGTGATTAAGCTTGGTGTCCATATCAAGGAGATATTGTTTTAAGGGATGCCAAATGTCAAGGGGTCTAGATGAGACAGGTTGTTACGTAGCATACAGCTCACAATTTGTATTACAATGGATCAGACTGGTTAGCCATTCCTTCAGTGTGAGAATACCTTTGCTACCCTAGTAAATCGCTATCTCCCTTTTTGACAATAAAAGAGCTATCACTATGAACCTATACATAGGTTTCAGAATCTCACGCACATTTCCCATCAACGCCACCCCAGGTTGAAGTTCAATTGTAAAAGGTACCATTTGCGATAGTGCTGTGTAAATGGCTCTCCATAAACCACCAATTCTGTTGTTTGTATTGGGCCTGACATTTGGGACATGTGTGGGGTCGAGACAGGTCAATTATGTGCAGTTTTGCCGGTGACATATATGCCCTCCATAAGAATTTGAAATGGATTAGCTTATGTCTGTTGTTCAGTGATCTAAAATACAAAATGTAGGATCAAATCTTATTCAGATAGAACAGTGTTATTCTAAACATAAATAATGTGCATCATGCCAGATTCCACTCTCTGGCTTAGAATGAAAGGCTTCAATAAAGTGCAAGCGTGCCTAAGATATACATATTACTAGTTCCAAGACTAGCCATATTAAATGATGGTATAGATGCATCTACGATATAAAAGAAATATAAAAGAACACTATTTTTTAATACAGTACCTAACCAAAAGTCTGTCTTCTCTGATTTTGTTATATATGAAGTCACGTAGCTAGCAACAGTGATGGAGTTGTCTGCAAAAAATTGTAGATCCATATTTGCATTCCACATCTTCAAATTACAGGGTTGTTGTCATTAATAGACTTCAAAGCCTCTGTTCTTTGGAGGTTGTAAACATTTTTCGTTGACTTCCGTGTCAGTGTATGTTTGACTGCAGACAAAAAGCTTTTAGGTCTTTCTTCAGAAATGACAGGTCATGGGAATCCAAAACAACATCTTGTATAAAATTGCCCTCTGCATCTGTACGTTTGACAATAGTACTGCCCATATCTATGAGTTTGAAAGCATAGAACATGTTTTCTCAAGCCCCTTTCACCACCATCTTTTGGGAAGGAGCTCGTGACATACTGTTGTATGAAAGACAAGACACACTCATCACTGTCCGTTCCAAATTTCAGTGCATCTTTTATCCATAATAGCATGTGACTATGTGGAGCACCTCTAGCTTGGTACTCTTTATGCCAAATTAAATCAGTTACTTCACCAAGAGGAGAATTACTTTTGTTGCAGCTGAAAGACATCATGGCTTGAAACCTGTCGGTAAAATATCTTCAAAAATTGGCAGGATCCAAGGAGTAAAGTTCTCCAGCTGTATTCACGTTGATGTCCTTTAAGTTTGAGTTTGCTTCTTGCAAGAATTCAAGTAGGTCATTTAACACATACTCACTCCAAAGAGTATAAGAAACCACATAGGTACTCCTAGATTTCTCAATATGCATTTCAGGTCACCATGACAATGATAGCAATACTTGGTAGTGCCACACTGGCATGCCATTAAATTAATCAAGTTGTATTCCAGGTTTTCATCTTTTCCTTGAACTTTGTCAACAAATTTCCTAACTGTGAGATTTTGCAGATTCACTCCTGTCTTGAGGATGCAGTTAACCGCATAAGATAGAACTGACAAGTGACTCTCAAATAATAGATAAAATAAATAGGAAATACACTGGTGAAATCTAGGGTCCTCTGAATATAGTCTAGTTGATCTGTACTCGGCTGCTGGTATTTGTACAGGTCGGTCATCATATCTACTAACTACTCCTGTGAGAAATAGATGTGGAAAACACAAGCTTCTAAACTTTTCTCCCACACACTCAAGGGAGCTCCTTTTTTTCTTTCATTTGAAAGAGATCAATAGCATCACTAATAATCTCTTTGGAATGCAGAGGAGGATTACTGTAGTGTTAATAAATTTCTTCTGATCTGGATCGATTCACCTTTTCAATCTGACCTCTAGATGGTGATGCGTCATACTCCATATGTGTTATATCTTGAAAAACATCTATATTTTTAAAATAAATATTGTTTTGTACCAGATATAATGTTGCTTTTTTTAGTTTACTAAGATCCAATAACTCTTGCCAGATGTTTTCTGCTCTTGGTAGGGACACATTGACTAGAATAATAATTTGCTTCATTAAAAATCTCTCTGCACCCCTACAGTTTCAATATTCTGCTGGGAATCTAATGACAACTACCCAACTCGACCTTTTAGACCTTTCTGTAACTCTGTTGGAGGCAACTTCCCTGTCTTTGGCTCCATAGGAACTAAAGCTTGATATGGATGTATACGTTGTATTAGAATCGATTAAAAAGAAATTAAATCTTGAGGTTGTTGTGGGATTGAAACTAATTCTAACTTGTTATGCACTGCTCTAGCTGACATTTTATCATCCTCCAACTTATCATAACAATACTTACATATAATTTGTTGTGCGGGACAATCAAAGTGTTCCTCTACAAATAAATCAGCTGCACATTTTAGCTACTTATCTCTGTTCTCTTCTTCAGGTTTTGAAGACACAAGAACATAACGAGTTTGACTTTGAACAAACTGTGTAATCTCTTCTCGAAAGTTACAACAGTAATACTTGTGTCCTGTCCCGCTTTACCTGCAGATACCAAGTGCTCATTTTCCCTTCACTACTGCTAATTAATCCCCCAGAAAATTAGTATACTTCCCTACGTTGCATGTATCTAATTCTTGCAAAATGCCTATGTTTGGCTTCACAATTTTAAATGGAAAGTTATGTAGGAAACTTCTCAAAATATCAATAGATTCCCGTCAAACACATGCACAGTTCTATTTATATACAGGGGACTGTCTACGCCTTCTCCGTACCTCTTCAGCTATCAGTTCCTCTACATTTCTAGTGAGTGGGTATGTAGTAACTGGTATTGGTGTGTCAATGGTTTAAAATAAGGTTATACTAGTGTATGATGAGGTGTATCAGATTGTCATGTGAATGATGTCATCAGTGATGTCATCAGTGATGTCATTTGAGATGTCATCAGTGATGTCACTGACCATGTCATGAGTGATGTAATATGTGACATCATCAGCAATGCATTGCGGGCACACGAGTTATAGTTAGCAGAACTAACTATAACGGAGGAATTTCTATGGTTTTGTATGAGTGAAATGTCCAGCTAACTATAACACCCCTGAAACCAATGTTTTTTTCTGTGAATTTCTAAGGTTTTTTAACTGCTAATTTCTAACTATAACGTCTCTGAAACCTATGGTTTCTTCAGTGAATTTCAAAGCTTTTTTAAATGCTAATTTCTAACTATAATGTCTCTGAAACCTATGGATTTTTCAGTGAATTTCAAAGGCTTTTTAAATGCTAATTTTTAAGTGTAATAGTAGTTATACCTATTTTGTGTACTGATTGTCTACAGTTTTTTAACTGTTTATTTATAAATATTTCATTCATTAAATAACATTATATATTTTTCTCAAAATTGCAAAAAAAAATACAAAAAAAAATTAAAACTGAAATATTGTTTAATTTTTATTTTTTATTATTTTTATTTTAATATATTTATATTATTTTATTTTGTACTTTTTATGAGTCGCGCACCCAAAGCGTACACATCACAGTGGGTGCGCGGATTCTAGCCGCCATTTTAGAAACGTTGTGAAGGATCCGCGTACGGTGTGCGACGGCTGGGTGTTTTTCAGTTACATCATATATATTTATTATTACGTGATGTGCACAATTGGTATGCGACCAGTGCGCGACTCCTGCTCCTGCGCATTTGCGACACATGCGCATTATGGTACGCGACGCTGGTGCGGTGGCAGGTCCCGCGTGACATCATATATGTGCTGGTGTGCTTGGTGCGCGACAACCGCAAATTTTTTTTAGGTTCTAAAATTATATGTATTTGTGTTTAATATACATATTAGGGCAAGAGACTATCTAAGATATTCATAAAAATAATATATTTGTACTTATAAAAAACTTATATTATTTTTAAATATATTTTCGCGAAGTCGCGTCGGGTGCGTTCTTCGTGAGCGCAGAGTGCGCGGATCCCATGTGAGCTCCAAAAAAAAGATTTCATTGGTTCATAACATTTCCCACTGTAACTATTGAAGGACCCCACCCATTGTAATCATTCTTGTTGGAGCATCTTTAGAGAGACATCTCTTTTCCTACAAGAACCATTTTTGCTTGTTTTTTTTTGGTGTTTTTCAAAAAATATTAAACAAAATGGCATTTGGACAGCAGCAGCAGCATGAGGAAGTATCTTCTGAAGAAGAATTCTAGCAGGAGGCCGGAATCTGTTCTGTGGAAATTCTTCACTTTTCCACCTGGAGAGAAGAAAGTAAATGTGAGAAAGGTGACGTGTAAAATTTGTGACCGAGTCCTGTCAAGAGGCAGTGAAAAAAAATACTCTTGTGGCACTGCTTCTATGTACAAGCATCTCCGGACCACGCATCCTCTCAATCTTGCTCGGGCGGAAATGAGGCGAGCTGCTTTAAACCCCTCACCTGCTGTGGCAAGTACATCTGGAGCGTCCTCAGGAACACCTGCAATGGACATTAGGCCAGAATTTGCCTTTCTCGAGCAACACTGTGTGAAGTGTAAGAAACGTATATGCTTTGGTGAGCAGTCAGTGAATGCAGTTTGTGCTGCGCAACGCAACCATCGTTGTTAATTTTTTAGTTTTCTTGTTTTTGGAATGATAAGTAATTCCAAATGTTTCCTGTTTTATTCATTCTTTTTTTTCTTCATTTTTTGATAAAACACCCCAAAAAATACAAAATTGTTAAAAAAAAATGTTTAAAAATACAAAAGAAAAAAGAAGAAGACAAAAAAAGTTCTTATCAGAACTACTTTATCTGGTTAAAGAAAGAACTATAATTGCATGGTAATGTGTGAAAGTTTGGTTGAATATATGTATACAGCTTGATTGACTGAAAGAATACATTAGAAGTGTATGGTGAATTTATAGGTGAAGATTTATGAGGAAGTACTGCAGCGTGACACTGCAAGCTCTTTAGCTGCACTGCACTGTGGCACTTCCAAAGAACAGGGATGTGACATATGTACATGAATATGTTGCAACTCTATGCTTCCCAAACTGCAGCCATGCGGTGACACAGGCACCCTTGCAGCATGGTTCAAGGATGTCTGTGTTGTGTGGAGATTGTTTTTGTGCAGGAAGAGACACCTTGCTGCACAAAAACAATCAGTAAAGGCATTTTCCTCTTTCAATGTATGCTGTGGAATGCAGCATGCATTGAAAGAAGAAAAAATGAGGAGAAATGAAAACAATTCTCCTCGTTCGCCTTGCTACACCAACTCTAGGATGGCACAGCATTCACACACATCTCCAGATTTACGATTTTTCATAAATCTGGAGATGTGTCTTGTTCTATGGGTGTTGCGTGGGAACACCCACATCAACACCAATGGGACGCCCCGTCAACGCAAAGTTCTGTGTATGAAGGGGTCGTATTTACAAGGAGAGTAAAAACCACGCAGGGTGGCTTTTCCTCTCCTTGTAAATATGAAGGAGTGCCTGGCGCCATCACTACGTTACAAAAAGTGAGGTATTGATGGCGCAAGGTGCTTGTAAATCTGCCGCATAAGTGCTTAGGTATTGTCAGACTGATACAATAAGAACATAGTGCTGAATGGGTGATTGAAGAATTGCATGAGACTGACAGGAGGTATCCTACGCTGCATGGGTACTACTTCAGTATTTAATGGAGTGGACCAATAGTATGTATCTGCTTAGAGATTTGTGGGGATTATACACAGAATATTTTATGTGTACTTGTGCTGGTGCCTAGGTCATTTTATAAGAATACCACTAGTAACTGGAATGATGACAGTGCTGCAAACAGAGCGAACACTTAATTTATAAGTGCTTACGTATTGGTGGAGTGATAGGATAAGTATATAGTAGTAGATAAGTGATGAAAGAAGTGCATGGGACAGACTGGACCATTCCTACACTGCATGAGTACTAACTGGGTATTTAGAAGAGTGTATCAATAGTATGTAGCTAGTTAGAGGTCCGCTTGGATAGTGCACAAAATACTATAGATGTACTTGTGTTAGTAGCTAGGCCATTCCATAAGTTCATGACTAGTAACTAGAATAACTACAGTATTACAAACAGAGTGTATCGTGAATTTATAAGTGCTTAGGTATTGGTGGAATAATAGGATAAGTAGATAGTGCTGGATGGGTGATTGGAGAAATGCATGGGACAGACAGGAGGATTCCTACACTACATAGGTACTAACTGGGTATTTAGAAGAGCGTATCAATAGTTTGTAGCTGGTTAGAGGTGTGCATGCACGGTGTACATAATATTGTACCAGCACGTGTGTTTTTGACTACGCCATTCCTTAAGCATACAATTAATAACTGGAGTAATTTCAGTGTTGCAAAGAAAGTGCGTGCTGAATTTATAAGTGCTTAGGTATTGGTGGAGTGATAGGAAACGTAGATATTGCTGGATGGGTGAATGGAGAAGTGCATGGGACAGACAGATGGATTCCTAGACTGCATAGGTACTAACTGGGTATTTAGAAGAGCGTATCAATAGTATGTAGCTGGTTAGAGGTCTGCATGCATAGTGTACAAAATATTGTACCTGCACTTGTGTTAGTGGCTAGGCCATTCCTTAAGGATATGACTAATAACTGGAGTAATTTCAGTGCTGAAAAGAGAGTGCATGCTAAATTTATTAGTGCTTAGGTATTGGCAGAGTGATAGAATACGTAGATAGTGTTGGATGGTTGAATGGAGAAGTGCATGGGACAGACAGAAAGAAGGTGTTAATATACACACACTATCCCTAAATAAAGTTCTAGCGATTATAGTTCCATTCCATTCACAGCTCATTTGAGATGTCATGAGCGATGTCATGAGTGATGTAACTGACCATGTCATGAATGATGTAATGTCTGAGGTCATTAGCAGTACATTGCGGGGGAGTAAGTTATAGTTAGCTCAGGTAACTATAACTGCTGAATTTCACTGGTTGTGTATGAGTGAAATCTGAGTCTAACTATACCGTCCCTGTAATCTTTGTTTTTTTCAGCAAATTTCTAGGTTTTTTTTAACGTTAAGTAAGATGCATATCACAATGGATGGTGGGGATTTGGAAGCAGGGCCTGGCATTGTGCTGCCCCCACCCAAGCTTGCTGCTCCTGCCTTCCCTCCTCCTAGCCATCCATTGTCCAAGTCCATGTCCCTGCTCACTTATAACAGCCCTGTGTGGCCGTTGTTCTGCCACTGGCCTTCCTGCCTTCTCTGAAGAGTTAGCTTGCTGCCCCATCCACCTCCTCCCTGTCCTCTGTTGTCTGAATCCCTGGACTAGCCTCCTCCCTCCTGCTATGCATGGTCTGATGTGTTGCCACTGCCCTCCATTTAGCATGATGTACCAGTCCACTCCTCCTGCCCTCCTTTGCCCAATTCTATGCCCCATCATTGAGCTCCAGCTTAGCCTCTGTGCTTAGCTTGCTGCCCCTATTCTCCTTCCCCCTGCCCTCCGATGTCTTTGTGCATGCCCCTGCTCCATCCTTTTTGCCCACCATGGACCAGCCACTCCAATCTACTCTGAGTGTTCGGTTGAGCTGCCACTCCCCTCCCACCTACCTAGCATTGTCAGATGACTGTAACCTGTCCTTGCCACCTCCACCCTGCCTGTCCACATTCCATGCCCCTATCCCCTTCCTCCTGTCCTCCATGGTCCATTTTACTGCCACACCCCTCTGCCCTCCCTGGTCTATTGTGCTGCAACTGCTCCTCCTGCCTGCCCCGTGTGGTCTGTTGTGAGGCCCCTTCCCTTGAACTCTCTTGTCTGTGCCCAGGTCCTGACCCTCCCTTCTATCCTCCATGGTCCTTTGTGCATGCCCCTACACCCTCCTTCTTGACCATCATAGCCATTGTGCTGCCACTAACACTCCCGCTTGCCAAGCATGGTCTTCTGTGCTGCCACGGCCCCTCCCACCTTCCCTGTGTGGTCAGCTAGCTGCCCCTGACCCCCTCCCACCTTCCCTCCATGGTCTGTGTGTATACCATCATAGTCTCACTGTTGCTCTCCATGGTGTATCTTGCTTCTAGTGCCCATCCTGCCTGATCTCCATGGTCATCTTGCTGCTCCTGCCCTGCCCCCTTGCCCCCTGCCCTCTGTTTCCATGTGCAGACCCCTATTCCCTCCCTCCTGGCTTGTCTGTTCCATTGTAATACCCCTGATCCGTCCCTCCTGCCCTTTATGGTATGTTATGTTGCAGCTTTCTCTCCTGTCTGTCAATTATGGTCAGCTAGCTACCATTGCCTCTTTCCCCTCTGTTCTCTGCTCTCCATGTGCATGGTCCTGTCCCCTCCCTATTGCTTTCTATGGATTGTTGTGCTGCACTCCCGTCCTGCATGCCCTGTGTGGTGTATTGTGCTGCTGCAAACCCTGATGCCTGCCCTGTAGGGTCAGTTTGGTGCACCTCTCCATGTCCCTCCTGTCCTCTATTATCCGAGTCCATGTCCCTACCCCAATTCCTCCTGCCTTCCATGATCCAATGTACCATACTTGCTAACATTTTGAACTTGGTAAGAGGGAGATTTTGAAAAAAAACTGGGGTATTGATTTTCCCCTTTGACTTACATTGAAAAAGAGGAGATTGTAGACAGGAGACATATCAAATAAAGCCCATTTGGGATTAAAAACATTGGACGTTTCCTGGCTGAATCGGGTCTGTTGGCATGTATGGTTGTACTACCACTGCCTCTTCCTTCTGCCCACAATGGTCTATTATATTGCCACAGCCTCTCTTGCCAGTCCTGTATTGTTGGTTTGTTGCCCCTGCCCCCCTTTCCACTGCCCTCCATAGTCTGGTGTGCTGCCACTGCCCTTCCTGCCTGCCCAGTGTGGTCAAAACGTTGCCTCTGCACCCTCCTACCTGCCTTCAATTTTCAGAGTCCATGTCCCTGGCCTCTGCCTCTCAACAGTATCCTCATGAACAACTAGATTGCTAACATTCTATATTTAGTACAAAAGTGTGGAACGCCTGACGTCATCTGTAATACCTAGAGCATTTCCTTTAGAAATTACCTATATGAGAGGGTCTTATTTGCATCAAAATTATGGTTAGTGCTCTAAAAAGCCAAAATGAGGACATATTTTCTGAGTTTTCAAATAGCGACAAAGCACTTTAAAATTATTGGTTATCTTTATGTTTTTTTATCCAGTTGACCACTTGATTAAATGTTGCACTTAGGGGAGAGGATGTGGTGTTACTTCCAGAGCTGCTAACTTTGCAACTGGGGAACCAGGTTGGAGTTTCTGCTTCTCCCCATGTCTACAACCAAATGAATTTGTTCTTGTGTGATGTAACCAATGCTCATGTAAAGCACTCCAATACCTGACAAGTCTGCAAAAACGCCAAAAATAAAACGTGTTTTGCACACTTCTGTCATTGGGCTACATGTGGGCTACATCTGGGTGATATTTGTGCTACATTTGGGCTCTTTTGTCTCTGGTGGCCATCTTGGGAGATTTATTTGTTATGACGTTTCCTAATTGCCTCATTTACTGCAGTCTCCTCAGTAGGAAATGCTTTCAGTTTTTTACTTTGATTCCATCAAGAAGGTATTCAGAAATGTCACACATTTGCCATACATTCTGAATGTTAGCACTCGAGTTGCTCATTAGATCACTGTAGTAAAGCTACTGCTCACCACTAAAGTCTGCTGCTGGTATTAAAAGTGCATGTTTCAGTCTGCATGTCAGAATTCTTTTATGAAATAGAAGAGGATTTGAGAAGTCACTCAAAATGTGCCCTAATTTTTCTTTCTTCAGCACTAATCATAATTTCTATGCCAAAATGAACCCCCTCATTGTGTTCCTTTTTAAATATAATGTTTTAAGTGTTACCAGTTTATTCCAATTAAGATGGCTTCAGGTGTGCCATACTTTTGTCATATGTAAGACAGTAAGCGCTCTAGCTGTTCTTAAGAACACTTTGGGACATTCTGTCATTGGGCTATACTTGGGCTATATCTGGGTGATATTTGTGCTACATTTGGGCTCTTTTGTCTCTGGTGGCCATCTTGGGAGACTTATATGTTATGAAGTTTCCTAATTTCCACATTTACTGCAGTCTACTCAGTAGGAAATACTTTCAGTTTTTTACTTTGGTTCCATCAAGAAGGCATTCAGATGTGTCACACCTTTGCCATAAATTCTGAATGTTAGCACTCTAGTTGCTCATTAGATCACTGTAATAAAGCGACTGCTCACCAGGGAAGTCTGCTGCTGGTATTCAAATTGCATGTTTCAGTCTGCATGTCAGAATTTTTTAATGAAATAGAAATCAAAATGTGCCCTAATTTTTCTTTCTGCAGCACTAATCATAATTTCTATGGCAAAATGAACCCCCTCATTTTGTTCCTGTGCAAATTAAATGTTTTAAGTGTTACCACTTTATTCCAATCAAGACGGCTTCAGGTGTGCCATACGTTTGTCATAAGTAATAGGGGTGGGCGGAATTTGCGGAATTAACCTTCGCAAATTATCGCAAGAATGTTTAAAATTATCGCAAACAAGCAGAAATATCGCGAAGATGCGGAAGTTTTTTTCCGGCATGTTCGCGAGATTTTCTGCATGGTTGCGGGTCGCCAACTTACCCATGTGGTTGCTTGCGGGCGCGGCCATCTTGTTTTGAGTTGTTCTCGCGGTGCATGATCGCGAGAAGAAAGACGTGATCGCGCGACGCATGACGTCACTGCGGGCGCGAACTGTCGTGAGACAGCGCAAATGGCTAAAAACAATACAACATCTCATGGAGAACGCGACCGGATCAAGAAAACTTGTCGGCGAACGCAGGGATTCAGGTAAGGCGATCGCGCGCGCGCGAGAATGTATCATTTTACAGCGCGAGCAAGAAACAAATTATCGCCAAGCTGCGGAAACCGGAATTTTTGACATTTTCGCGCTCTCCGCGGAACGCAAAAATGTCAAATTATCGCAATTTCCGCGAACGGAACGAAATTTTTGCCCAGGCCTAATAAGTAAGACTGTTAGTGCTCTAGTTGTTCTTTAGAACACTCTGGGACATTCTGTCATTGGGCTATACTTGGGCTACATCTGGGTGATATTTGTGCTATATTTAGGCTCTTTTGACTCTGGTGGTCATCTTGGGAGACTTATTTGTTATGAAGTTTCCTAATTTCCTCATTTACTACAGTCTCCTCAGTGGGAAATACTTTCATTTTTTTACTTTTATTCCATCAAGAAGGCATTCAGATGTGTCACACATTTGCCATAAATTCAGAATGTTAGCACTCTAGTTGCTCATTAGATCACTGTAGTAAAGCTACTGCTCACCAGGGAAGTCTGCTGCTGGTATTGAAAATGCATGTTTCAGTCTGCATGTCAGAATTTTTTAATGAAATAGAAGAGGATTTGAGAAGTCACTCAAACTGTGCCCTCATTTTTCTTTCTGCAGCACTAATCATACTTTCTATGGCAAAATGAACCCCCTCATTTTGTTCCTTTTTAAATTAAATGTTTTAAGAGTTACCACTTCATTCCATTCAAGATGGCTTCAGGTGTGCAATACATTTGTCATAAGTAGGAATGTTAGCGCTCTAGTTGTTCTTTAGAACACTCTGGGAAGCTGCAGTAGAACGCAAAGGAATCAACTGACAGTCTCTGCCCTTGTGGGATGTACATGTTTTACTGAGAATGTCAGACTTCATTCTCACATGACTGAGAAAGATAATGTGAATTTTCAGAAAATATGCTCTCAGTTTAGCTTATAGATCACCTTCCAAACCTCTGTGGGAAAAGCATGAGAAAATAGTTTTCTCTCAAACATGATTCATGATATCCCAGCAGAAGGCTTTTTCACATGGTAAAATCACCTTAGAACACACCACAATTCCTAAAATGAGTATGGTACCATCAACAAATGATTTATAACTTAACTAAAGTCTTAAAACCTTCTATTAGCTGCAATGTTTTTTAATGAGGTGCTATCATGTATATTGGTCCCAAGATGGCTGCCAACACTTCTTGGATGAAGTGCTGACAGCCAATCAGATCTCACGATGAGTTGTGTGGTTAGGCTCCGCCCAGATATATTTATTTTTCCATTAATATTTTAAAAACAACTGAACGGATTTACACCATTTAACTAAAAGGCATGACTCTGAACCAAGGGCTACCTTTTTGCCAAATTTGGTGTAACTACGTTCAGCAGTTTGGGCTGTAGCTGCGACTAAAGGTTCCTATGGAAAATTGCATGGGGAAAACACATTTTGGGACCCCTTTTTTCTCAGCCCCCGCTTGCCGAATCACCCCGAAACTTTCAACATAGGAGCGGACCGGAGCGCCCCATGAGTTTTGAAAATTTCGCGAAGATTCGTCAATCGGCGCCAAAGTTATTGGGAGTAGAATGTTGCGATTTTCCTATGGTAACTAGGTCCTAACTATAACTACCTACTGGAGACCGCCAGTAGGTAAGATATATATATAAATATATATCCAGAACACTTTTCCCAGCTCTTCCCGCTTCCCATCCGGCAAGACAGCGAAGAGAGAGTCACGGACACCCGTTTTCTTTGTGGCAAAATCAGGTCTTTATTCAATTACAGCTTACGACGCGTTTCGGATAACAGAGTATCCTTGTTCACATATTTATATATATATTTTTTTTTTTGTATTGATAAATACTGAGCTGTGATAAATACTAAGCTCATGTCTAGTGTTAAAAAAAAGTCAGACAATGCCACCATGTGATGAGCTGGCCTGAACAATTGCTGGTGTTAATGAATAAGTGCTGGGGCCGAGTACTTACAAGCACCGGTACAAATTAGACACTGGAACAAAGAATAATGGCAAAATCAGTGGTGCATTCCTCAAGAAGCATCCTGCTTTTTGGAAAGTGTTATCGATTTTAAAATGAATTTTTATATTGTCTGTGCTCAAAAACAACACATAGATAGTTTTTAATCACTATTACACCCCATCAGGCTAACTTTATAATGTTATATTTTTAAAAGTTAATGTAAGGGAAAATCTAAAAGTAAATACAAACCTGGTGGCTTTCGAGGCTTTTGTGTCTCAACATCAGGCTTTTCATTCCAATGCAGTGGTGAATCAATATCAGATTTTGGCTCCATTTTCTGGCCTCTTGGTGCTTCTATAATTTAATATTAGGATTAGTCCAAAAAATTAAATTGAAAAACAACTAACATATATGATACAATGAAGACAATGACTATTTGTTAAAGTAAAATCTGTACATTTGGTAGATTCTTGGGGTTCTGTAAGATATATCTAACTTTGTGATTTGAAGGTGAACACATTTTTCTCTTCCTGCTAAACAGGGTAATTACACAAACTACAGTCCTATTGTCCAATGCAGGGTGTTCATGTTTTGTTAAATTTCTGTTGCGATTTTCATAAAATGTCTGCAACAATGGGCTAAAAACATAACTATGGAAATTCCATGTCTTTATGGAGTTAAATGAACAGTTTTTATAGTAATGGAATAAACGGAAACAATTCTATCATGCCACGCATTTGTCGGGTAGCACTAATATATGTCTTCCTACCCCTGATGAGGGCAGGAAGCGCTACATTTTGCATCATGTTTTGGCATATTATCGCACTGCACAGTTGCTTGTGTGTTGCAAGGCATGGATGGTCTGGGAGGAAAATCGAAAACTGTTCCTGACACCGAAGGAGAAAACCGAGCGGGCATTGTTTTTTAAACATTTTTGGGAAACCACACCCAGGTTTAAAGGTATGATTTCTGAAAAAGAATATTGATAACAGACTATTATGATATCTTAACATAAAGAGACATACATGGCAAACAGCATTACATTTTCTTTTTTTAAACCAAGAAAGGTGGTTCTAGTAGAAACTTTTTTGTGTTGGCAAACTATTTTTATGGGAATTCAACTTACAACAAGAATAAAGGGCATCAAAACTTGGAGATTGGAAAAAATATATTTTCCCACATCCGCATCCGATGACCAGCTTATCTCTGACTGCTGTACTTTTATCGTCCACAAACACACATTTCTTTTATTTTGCACAATAAACCACCATAAATTGTTAGGCACTGATGGTGTTGGGTTGGCTCTGGAAGACTTTAGGAAAAATTCTGTGCCCAGGTGATACAGATCGTCTTGATGTTCAGGTGTATGCCTGCCTGGCATCATACTGCACCTCTGTGCCTGCAAGGGGTGTTGGATGCATCAAACTCAGGTGTTTCAACATCCCTGATGTCCCACGTAAGTAGTTTTTCTCTGTGCCTTGTGAGAAGTCCTTACCAAAAATGTTGCAAGTCCCATTGTTTGCTGAATTTCTTCTGCCCTGGAGGGATGCTGAAAAACTGCCAAACTAATAACGCCTCAACAGATGGTGGATGTTAGACGGACCGGGAGGGTCGGCCGAGGACAAGGGGAGAGGTCTCCGGGGAGAGCCGTCTCTAGCGATCGTACAGACAAATAACTTCCCCCCCACAGACAGCTACCACACAAGGAGATGAGTTAGCGTTCTTTATAAGCACTTCTTAAGGTACGATGAAAAGGTACAAGGAGGTCTGGACTCAGGGGTCCCCTCGATTCAAGTCTCTCAAGATGGGAAAGGGGGTAGCGGGACAGTCTGGTTACCAGTCTGGTAGTTGAGGTGGTATGGTGGGTAGCTCACAATCCTCGAGCTTAGGTGGTCTAGCTGGTACGGGCCGCGGCAGCGCCAGCAGGTCCCAGTGAAGATGGTCGATACACGGGCCGCGGCAGCGCCAGCAGGTCCCAGAGACGATGGTCGATGTACGGTCCGCGGCAGTGCCAGCAGGTCCCGGTGAAGATGGTCGTTACAACGGGCCGCGGCAGCGCCAGCAGGTCCCGACGAGGATGGATGTTGCAGAAGGCCGCGGCAGCGCCAGCAGGCAGGACGATAGATCACAAGATAGGGCTACGGCAGCGCCAGTAGTCCGTCAAGGCTGAGTTCTCTCGGTGTCTCTCGACTCCAGAATACAACTGCCTTCCTGCTCCGCAGCTGCTCCAGTTATAGGGCAGGTGCCCTTTGATGTCCGGACCCTCGCACTTGGGGGTCGGAGGGTCCGGGATGAAGGTGTCCAGACACCCAGCGGGGGGGTGGAGCCGGTGCCTGGGGGAGCTGGAGGCGATCGTCACCTGGCGGGGGAGAGTCCTTGGCACTTCGTCCTCCCATTGACCTGCCAAGTGATCCGCTCACCTCCTGGGTGGATGGTGGTGCCGGGATGTCGGGGCCGGCCAGGCCCAGGGTTAGGGTCGGGGGGAGGCCACGCGGCCGCGTGGCGCAGAGCCCAAGATGGCGGCTTGACCCGGCCGAGGGAGCCGGTGGTGGCCTGGGCCCGTGCTACAGGGAGGTCCGAGGGCAGGAGTTCCGTCGGGAGACGGGGTGCGGGTGATTCTCGTGGGCCGCGCCTGGGAGGCCGGGGCTTGGGCCCTGTCATGCGGGGAGGGCGCAAGCCCTTCGTGTGGCCTGTCCAACATGCGTCCCCCCCAGCTGAAGGCGGGGAGAGTCACCCATCTCCTTGGGGACTCTCTTCGTCGAGGCAGAAGAAGCGGGACAGGCCATCTGCGTTGGCGTGGTCTTGGCCTGGTCGGTGCTCCACGGTGAAGTCCATTCCCTGCAGGGAGATGGACCAGCGCAATAGTTTTGGGTTTTCCCCCCGCATCTGCATCAGCCACTGCAGGGGTCTATGGTCGGTTTGTACCCGGAAGTGGGTACCGAAGAGATAGGGCCGGAGCTTTTTGAGGGCCCACACCACTGCGAAGGCCTCCCTCTCGATGGTGCTCCAGCGCTGTTCTCGGCCCAGGAGACGTCGGCTGATGAAGGCCACCGGCTGGTCATGACCCTCGGGGTTCACTTGGGAAAGAACCGCTCCGATGCCGTGGTCGGAGGCGTCTGTCTGTACTACGAATTCCCGACTGTAATCGGGGGCCTGGAGCACAGGGGCGGTGCACAGGGCGGCCTTCAGCTTTTCGAAGGCCGCTTGACAATCGGGGGTCCAGTTAATCCGCTTTGGTTGGTTCTTGGACGTGAGACCCGTGAGGGGCCCCACAATGCTGCCGTAGTCCCTCACGAACCGCCGGTAGTAGCCGGTGAGCCCCAAGAAGGCTCGGACTTCGGTCTGAGTGACGGGGGGCTGCCAGGACTGGATGGCAGCAATCTTAAGTTGCAGTGGGGCCACCAGCCCGCTCCCCACCTGGTGCCCCAGGTAGGTCACGGACCCTTGACCAATTTGGCATTTGCCGGCCTTAATCGTGAGGCCGGCCCGCTGGAGGGCCTGTAGGACCTCCTGGAGGTGGAGGAGGTGGTCGGACCAGTGGCGGCTGTATACAGCGATATCGTCCAGGTAGGCAGCGCTGAACTCTTCGAGCCCCGCCAGGACCTGGTTCACAAGACGTTGAAATGTAGCGGGGGCGTTCTTCATGCCAAAGGGCATGACCTTGAAGTGGTAGTGGCCATCGGGGGTAGAGAAGGCGGATCGTTCTTGAGCTCGGGGTGTGAGACCGATCTGCCAGTAGCCCGCTGTTAGGTCGAAGATACTGAGGTAGCGGGCGGCCCCCAGCCGGTCGATCAATTCATCCGCTCTGGGGATAGGATGAGCGTCGGTTCGGGTGACAGCGTTCAAGCCCCGGTAGTCGACGCAGAATCTCAGTTCAGGTGTGGTGCCGGGGGCAGCGGCTTTGGGGACCAATACAACTGGACTGGCCCAGGGACTGTCCGAGGGCTCGATGACCCCGATCGTGAGCATTTTGGCTACTTCCTCTTGTATGCAGGCCCGTACCCGATCTGGTACGCGGTAGGCCCGGTGCCGGACAGGGGGACTGTCCCCGGTGTCTACGTCGTGCAAGCACCAAGGGGTGACCCCGGGAGTGAGGGAGAACAGTGAGGCGAACCGCAGCAGGAGGTCCCGGCAGCCCTGGCGTTGCTCTGGGGTGAGGGCATCGGAGAGCCGGACCCCGTCCACGGAACCGTCTTTCTCCTGAGTCTTCAGGAGATCCGGGAGAGGCTCGGAGTCTTCTTCCGCCCCACTGTCTGTAGCCATCAGGAGGCTGAGTTCTGAGCGCACAAAGTGTGGTTTGAGTCTGTTGGTGTGGAGGACCCGAAGGGGGTTCCGGGTGGTCCCCATGTCGATGAGGTAAATGACGGGGCTTTTGCGCTCGACCACCTTGAAGGGCCCCGTCCACTTATCTTGCAAGGCACATGGTTCGGTGGGGGACATCACCCACACTTGTTGTCCAGGTTCGAACTCGACGGAGGAGGCATTGTGATCATACCATCTCTTCATGTCTTCCTGGCTGGCCTCGAGGTTCGCCTTGGCCATCTCCCTGAAGCGCCGGGTCTGATTACGTAGGGCCAGTAGGTACTTGAAGACGTCTGGAGGGGTCTTTAGGGGGGCCATCTCCCAACCTTCTTTGACTAGGCTGAGGGGCCCTCGCACAGGGTGCCCGTACAGGAGTTCGAAGGGGCTAAAACCGAGGGACTTCTGGGGAACTTCCCGGTAGGCGAAGAGGAGGCACGGGAGTAGTACATCCCACTGGCGACGGAGGGGCTCTTCCAATCCCCCAATCATCCCTTTGAGAGTGCGGTTGAATCGCTCCACTAGTCCGTTCCCTTGGGGGTGATAGGGGGTCGTGAATCGGTAGGTGACCCCGCACTGTTGCCAGAGGGACTTCATGTATTTGGAGATGAAGTTCGTGCCTCGGTCGCTGACGACCTCTCGGGGGAAGCCCACCCGGGAGAAGATCCCCATTAGGGCCCGGCCAACCACCGGAGCCGTTACTGTTCATAGAGGCACCGCCTCGGGGTAGCGGGTGGCGTGATCCACCAGTACTAGGATGAACCTATGTCCTTGTGCCGTGCGGGGGTCCAGGGGCCCCACAATGTCTATTCCTACCCTCTCGAACGGGGTGGTGACCACCGGGAAGGGTTGTAGAGGGGCCTTCAGCTTACGGCCACTCTTCCCGCTGGCCTGGCACGTGGGGCAGGACCGGCAGTGGTTCAGGACGTCGTTCCGCATCTTCGGCCAGAAAAAGTGGGTCACTAGGCGACTGTAAGTTTTGTCTTGGCCCAGGTGTCCAGCCAGGGGGACATCGTGGCCCAGATTGAGCAGGAAGTTTCTGAAGCGGAGAGGTACCACCAGTACTCGACCGGCCCCCTAGCTCTGCGATCCTCTGTTCGCTGTATAGCAGGTCGTTCTCCCAGTAGACCCAGTGAGTTCCGGTGGAGTCCCCTGCGCTCTGGGCGCTGGCTTGTTGGCGGAGTCCCTCGAGGGAGGGGCAAGTCTTTTGCTCCTGGCGGAACTGTTCTTGGGTGGGCCCCCCTTCTTGACGCCACTGAGCCAGGCCGGGGACGTCCTGGAGGTGCGCGTCCCCTTCGGTCGTTGGCTCCGGGGGGTTGGCCTCATCGTTGTCTTCTACTGGGGCGACCGGGGGCGGAGGTGCTGGCCATTCCGGTTCTTCTGGTCGGGGAACGGCACGGGCTGCCCTGGACCGGGTGGTTACGCAGGCCCAGTCCGGGAGGCCCAGCATCCCCAGGTGCTCTCTTCTCTCGACGGTGGCCCATTGGGAACTCTCAAGGTCATTCCCCAGGAGGCAGTCCACGGGGGCATCATCCCGGACCGTCACTTTCAGCAGGCCGGAGACCCCTCCCCATTCGAAGGGGACGCAGGCCATTTGACACAGACTTTCGGAATTGTCAGCTGAGCGGACGGGGCAGAGAATGTTCGGCAGGATCTGCTCGGGTTTCACCAGGTGACAGCGGACGGCCGTCACACTGGCGCCTGTGTCACGTAAGGCCTCGGCCCGATGCCCATTAATGGTCACCCACTGACCGTATTTCCTGGTGTTGGCGGGTAGGGGAGCCCGCGGGACTATGTCTTTTCCCCCTAGGCACGCTAGAACCATGGCGGCCGGTTCCCACTCTTGCTGGGCCGGCTCATACTCTTCCTGTTCCTCTGACAGTCGTTCTTCCCCCAGGGCGGCGGCAGCTACCTGGCGGGGCTTGGGTGTTTGGTTCTGCGGGCAGCTCGGGTCATTGGCGTAATGGCCGACTCGCTGGCATCAGTGGCACGTGACATTGGCTCGGAACCCTGGACGCATCGGGGGGTTTCCCCGGCCGGCCGAGGGCGGGGTGCTGGCCACGGGTGTTGCCGGGAGGGTGTCTCTCCCTCGCCCCTGGCCTCCTCCTCCTCCCCGAGGACGGTGCTGGCCTTGGTTGCTTCGGGTCTGCTCGTGCGGTCCTCTCCGGCCCACTCGGGTGCTCTCCCATCGGTCAGCTTCAGCGGCGAGCTGCCGGGGGTCGGTCAATTTACTGTCGAGGAGGTGCTGCCTGAGCTCGACGAAGCAGTTGTTCGACAGGTGTTCCCATACCATGAGGTTAAAGAGTTGTTCGTAGGTCGTTACATGGCTCCCCTTGATCCACCCCTCGAAGGCTCTGCTGAAATAGTTTACGTACTCCACCCAAGTTGTACCCGGGATCCGGGTGCAATCTCTGAACCTCTGGCGGTACATCTCTGGTGTGAGGCCGTAGCGGGTGAGGAGGGCAGCCTTCATGTGGTCGTAGGACGACATTTGGTGATCTGGGAGCTGCAACAGGGCGTCGCGACCTTCGTTGACGAACCTCCCCCATAGTCCAGCTCCCCAATCACTCCGGTCGATCCGGTGGGAGGTCATGGCGATCTCGTAGGCTTTGAACCACTGTTGTATGTCGTCTTCTCGGACATACTCTCGGACAACATCCTTGGGGATGTGGACTTTTTTCTCGGTTGCCCCTGGGGTGTGCGGTCGCTCAGGCACCCCGTCTCTTTATTCTGTTTCCGCAGTTCTATTTCCGCCAGTTTGCGTTCGTGTTCGAGTGTTATTCTTTTTTCCTCAAGCTCTCTCTGTCTCTGTTTTTCTTCTCGCTCCTCTCGGAGCCGCAGATGCTCTAGATTTAGTTTCTGCTCGGCTAACTTTAGTTCACCGTCCATCTTGAGTCGTGCCATTTCCAACTCGTGTAATCTGGTCCTTTCTCTTTCCTGGATCTCCTCCTGCGAGAGGCCCGTTCCCCTCTCCTCGGGAGCCGTGGCGTTCCCCTGTGGTGCGACACTGTTTTGGTCGGAGGATCCGGTGATCCCCGTTTCTGCCCACGACTCAAGGGCGCGCTTCAAATCCTCTTTGGTACTCAGGCCGGTGGTAGCAATGCCTAGTTCCATGCAGAATTGTTTAAGTTCGCGGTGGTTATACTCTTCCAACTTATCCATTTGGAACTTTTCAGTGGAACCGCTATCTTTAGCTGACATCGTGGTTTTGTCGTGGGATGAGCTACTCTCTGTACGATTACGCGTTGATTCGGATCGCGCCGCTGGCCACCAATGTTAGACGGACCGGGAGGGTCGGCCGAGGACAAGGGGAGAGGTCTCCGGGGAGAGCCGTCTCCAGCGATCGTACAGACAAATAACTTCCCCCCCACAGACAGATACCACACAAGCAGATGAGTTAGCGTTCTTTATAAGCACTTCTTAAGGTACGATGAAAAGGTACAAGGAGGTCTGGACTCAGGGGTCCCCTCGATTCAAGTCTCTCAAGATGGGAAAGGGGGTAGCGGGACAGTCTGGTTACCAGTCTGGTAGTTGAGGTGGTATGGTGGGTAGCTCACAATCCTCGAGCTTAGGTGGTCTAGCTGGTACGGGCCGCGGCAGCGCCAGCAGGTCCCAGTGAAGATGGTCGATACACGGGCCGCGGCAGCGCCAGCAGGTCCCAGAGACGATGGTCGATGTACGGTCCGCGGCAGTGCCAGCAGGTCCCGGTGAAGATGGTCGTTACAACGGGCCGCGGCAGCGCCAGCAGGTCCCGACGAGGATGGATGTTGCAGAAGGCCGCGGCAGCGCCAGCAGGCAGGACGATAGATCACAAGATAGGGCTACGGCAGCGCCAGTAGTCCGTCAAGGCTGAGTTCTCTCGGTGTCTCTCGACTCCAGGATACAACTGCCTTCCTGCTCCGCAGCTGCTCCAGTTATAGGGCAGGTGCCCTTTGATGTCCGGACCCTCGCACTTGGGGGTCGGAGGGTCCGGGATGAAGGTGTCCAGACACCCAGCGCGGGGGTGGAGCCGGTGCCTGGGGGAGCTGGAGGCGATCGTCACCTGGCGGGGGAGAGTCCTTGGCACTTCGTCCTCCCATTGACCTGCCAAGTGATCCGCTCACCTCCTGGGTGGATGGTGGTGCCGGGATGTCGGGGCCGGCCAGGCCCAGGGTTAGGGTCGGGGGGAGGCCACGCGGCCGCGTGGCGCAGGGCCCAAGATGGCGGCTTGACCCGGCCGAGGGAGCCGGTGGTGGCCTGGGCCCGTGCTACAGGGAGGTCCGAGGGCAGGAGTTCCGTCGGGAGACGGGGTGCGGGTGATTCTCGTGGGCCGCGCCTGGGAGGCCGGGGCTTGGGCCCTGTCATGCGGGGAGGGCGCAAGCCCTTCGTGTGGCCTGTCCAACAGTGGAGTTTTTTTCTGTTCTTCCTCAAGGTCTCCCCTGGTGAAGTACTAATCCCAAATGAGGATTAAACACTGAGATCTTTATGTAAATGAAGCAGAGCAGTGCTTTTAAAAAATCAGATGTCTTTTATGTGTGTGTCATAGATCTCGCTGTTCCACTCGTGGGGCAGCAACTACCAGAAAAAAGGCAATTTCACAAAAAGGCTCAAGAGATACTCATTAATTGACCCAATAAGAACAGCTTTAAGCAGTAACACTCTTTAACACTAAACACAGTTTTCTGTGTGATTCTGCAGTTTTATGGTATTCCTGCCTTATCCAGAAGAGGAATAAAGCCACTCTGTAATTCCTGCCAGAACCTACAATTGGTTCTTAGAGTCCCAATGGAGTACCACAAGACTTGTGGAAATTCAAAAACAAAATAATAAAATAAACAACAGGAATTAGGTTGAAATACTAAAGCACACTACTACAAAATCAACAGAAAAACAGAAAAAAACATTGACAGTGTACCTACCTATTTTAATAACATTTTAATTTGGTTAAAAAACGAAACACAGAAGTACACTGATAAAATGAAAGGTTAAAGTGATTTTATGACTTTGAATGGAAACACCTTTACATTAAAATAACAGTGAAGATCATTAAAACAATTAAGGTGCCGATTCCGATCCTGGAAAACCCGGGTACGAACCGTCCTACGGAGCGTTTTCTCCGTCCGACTCGTACCCGGGAAAACAACCTTGCAAACCCGCAAGTACGATTCGTACAGAAATACCATTTCCGTACGATTCGTACAAAACACCGACCGGCTAAAATATACCCACAATTTCCGATCCGGGACACCACGTACGTGACGTCCGGACGGAGTCAGGCAGCGTTTTACGAACCAGCAAGTACGATTCGTGCCTACGTCACTCCGCACGTAGCATTTTTTACGGGAGCCAAAAACTGCCGGGAAATTGAGGAGGACGCGAGTAAGGAGCACCTGTACGCGACGGACAGCAATGGACCCCATCCTATGTGTCAAGCCGGCCCTCATAGCCTACGACCTGGTGCACAGGAACCGACGCAGATGCCGCAGAAGGTCAGAACAACACCCAGGGGCAAAGGTGGGGGGCAGGGGCAGGAAACATAACCCCCACCCAAGGCAAAACGTATACATGCCCTGTACATACCGTACCTCCAGGGACTGGTCACTCGGGGGGGCGTGTCCACCAAGGCCTGCGTCCCGCCACAACGGAAGTGGACGTGGACGCGTCCCGTCACCACAACAATTGTGGTATGCACCGTACCCACGCCTTAAGAGCGTGGGTACGGGTCGTACAACTCCTACCCCTACGTCACCCCAACATTGGGGGTACGGCCCGTACCCAGGCCTGAAGAGCATGGGTACGGGTCATACCACGCCTACCTCTACGTCACCCCAACAATGGTGGTACGGCCCATACCCATGTTCTGTAGGCCTGGGTACGGGCCGTACCCCTACGGCACCCCAACAATGGTGGTACGGCCCATACCCACTCTCTTCAGGCCTGGGTACGGGCCATACCACCATTCTTGGGGTGACGCAGGGGTACGCGTGTTACGACCATACCCACGCTCAGAAGGCCTGGGTACGGGCCATACCCCTACGTCACACCAACAATGGTGGTACGACCCGTACCCAGGCCTGAAGAGCGTGGGTATGGGTCGCACCACGCGTACCCCTATGTCACCCCAAGAATGGTGGTGCGGCCCGTACCCAGGCCTGAAGAGCGTGGGTACGAGCCATACCACCATTGTTGGGGTGCCGTAGGGGTACGGCCCGTACCCAGGCCTACAGAACGAGGGTACGGGTCGCTCCACGCGTACCCCTACGTCACCCCAAGAATGGTGGTACGGCCTGGACCCAGGCCTGAAGAGCGTGGGTACAGGCCGTACCACCATTGTTGGGGTGCCGTAGGGGTACGGCCCGTACCCAGGCCTTCACACCGTGGGTACGGGTCGCACCACGCGTACCCCTACGTCACCCCAAGATTGGTGGTACGGCCCATACCCAGGCCTGAAGAGCGTGGGTACGGGCCGTACCACCATTGTTGGGGTGACGTAGGGGTAGGCGTGGTACGACCCGTACCCACGCTCTTAAGGCCTGGGTACGGGCCATACCCCTACGGCACCCCAACATTTGGGGTACGGCCCGTACCCAGGCCTGAAGAGCGTGTGGGCGGGTGGGTGGGTGTCGTGCTAAAATCCACATCAGTGGACAGAGACATTGGGGTGGGTGCCTATCACTCCCAGCAGTGCCCAGACATATGAGGGGTGGGTGCCTATCACTCCCAGCAGTGCCCAGACATATGAGGGGTGGGTGCAGAGGACCCCCAGCAGTGCCCAGACATATGAGGGGTGGGTGCCTATCACTCTCAGCAGTGCCCAGACATATGAGGGGTGGGTGCAGAGGACCCCCAGCAGTGCCCAGACATATGAGGGGTGGGTGCAGAGGACTCCCAGCAGTGCCCAGACATATGAGGGGTGTGTGCCCATCAGTCCCAGCAGTGCCCAGACATATGAGGGGTGTGTGCCTATCATTCCCAGCAGTGCCCAGGCATATGAGGGGTGTGTGCCTATCACTCCCAGCAGTGCCCAGACATATGAGGGGTGGGTGCAGAGGACCCCAAGCAGTGCCCAGACATATGAGGGATGGGTGCCTATCACTCCCAGCAGTGCCCAGACATTTGAGGGGTGGGTGCAGAGGACTCCCAGCAGTGCCCAGACATATGAGGGGTGTGTGCCTATCACTCCCAGCAGTGCCCAGACATATGAGGGGTGGGTGCAGAGGACTCCCAGCAGTGCCCAGACATATGAGGGGTATGTGCCTATCACTCCCAGCAGTGCCCAGACATATGAGGGGTGTGTTGGACAGGCCACACGAAGGGCTTGCTCCCTCCCCGCACGACAGGGCCCGAGCTCCGGCCCACCAGGCATAACCCACGAAAAGCACCTGTACCCCGTCTCACGACGGATCTTCTGCCCTCGGACCTCTACTCATCACGGGGCCCAGCCCCACCGGCTCCCCCGGCCGGTTCAAGCCGCCATCTTGGGCCCTGCACCACGAGGCCGCGTGGCCTAGCCCCGACCCTAACCCCGGGCCTGGCCGGCCCCGACATCCCGGCACCACCATCCACCCGGGAGGTGAGCGGACCACTTGGCAGGTCAATGGGAGGACGAAGTATCAAGAGCTCTTCCCCCGCCAGGTGCCGATCGCCTCCAGCTCCCCCAGGCGACGGCTCCACCCCCTGCTGGGTGTCTGGACACCTTCATCCCGGGCCCTCCGACCTCCAAGTGCGAGGGTCCGGACATCAAAGGGCGGCTGCCCTATAACTGGGGCAACTCCGGAGCAGGAAGGCAGTTGTATCCTGGAGTCGAGAGACACCGAGAGAACTCAGCCTTGACGGACTACTGGCGCTGCCGTAGCCCGCTCTTGTGAACCATCGTCCTGCCTGCTGGCGCTGCCGCGGCCTTCTACAACATCCATCCTCGTCGGGACCTGCTGGCGCTGCCGCGGCCCGTTGTAACGACCATCCTCACCGGGACCTGCTGGCGCTGCCGCGGACCGTACCTCGACCATCTCCACTGGGACCTGCTGGCGCTGCCGCGGACCGTACCTCGACCATCTCCACTGGGACCTGCTGGCGCTGCCGCGGACCGTGTACCGACCATCTCCACCGGGACCTGCTGGCGCTGCCGCGGCCCGTACCAACTAAGCTCGAGGATTGTGAGCTAATCATCATCTCATCCAAACTACCTGACTGGTAGACAGACTGTCCCGCTACCCCTTACCCTGCTTTGAGAGACTTGAATCGAGGGGACCCCTGAGTCCAGACCTCCTTGTAACATTCAACCGTACCCTAAGAAGTGCTTATAAAGAACCCTGAACCTTATCCGTGTGTGGTATCTGTCTGTGGGGGGGAAGTTACTTGTCTGTACGATCGCTGGAGACGGCTCTCCCCGGAGACCTCTCCTCCTGACCCCGGCCGACCCTCCCGGTCCGTCTACCCTTTCTAACATTGGTGGCCAGCGGCGCGATCCGAATCAACGCGTAATCATACAGAGAGTAGCTCACCCCACGACAAAAACACGATGTCAGCCAAAGATAGCAACTCCACCGAGAAATTCCAAATGGATAAAATAGAAGAATACAACCACCGCGAACTGAGACAATTCTGCATAGAACTTGGCATTGCTACCACCGGCCTGAGTACCAAAGATGATCTAAAACACGCCCTAGAGTCGTGGACAGAAACTGGGGTCGCCGGACCCTCCGACCAAAGCAGCATCACACCAGAGGGGAACGCCACGGCTCCCGAGGAGCGGGGAACGGGCCTCTCGCAGGAGGATATCCGAGAAAGAGAAAGAACCAGATTGCACGAGTTGGAAATGGCACGACTCAAGATGGATGGGGAACTCAAGTTAGCTGTACAGAAACTCAACCTCGAGCACATGCGGCTCCGAGATGAACGAGAAGAGAAGCAGAGACAGAGAGAGCTGGAGGAGAAAAAAATAACGCTCGAGCACGAGTGCAAACTGGCGGAAATAGAACTTCGGAAACAGAATAAGGAACTGGGGGTGCCTGAGCGACCACACACCCCGGGGCCAATCGAGAAAAAAGTCCACATCCCCAAGGATGTTGTCCGCGAGTATGTCCGAGAAGACAACATACAACAGTGGTTTAAAGCCTACGAGATCGCCATGACCTCCCACCGGATCGACCGGAGTGATTGGGGAGCCGGACTTTGGGGGAGGTTTATCAACGAGGGTCGCGATGCCCTACTGCAGCTCCCAGATCACCAAATGTCGTCCTACGACCACATGAAGGCTGCCCTCCTCACCCGCTACGGCCTCACACCCGAGATGTACCGCCAGAGGTTCAGAGATTGCACCCGGATCCCAGGTACAACTTGGGTAGAATACGTGAACTATTTCAGCCGTGCCTTCGAGGGTTGGATAAAGGGGAGCCAGGTCACCACCTACGAACAACTCTTTAACCTGATGGTATGGGAGCACCTGTCAAACAACTGCTTCGTCGAGCTCAGGCAGCACCTCCTCGACAGTAAGCTGACTGACCCCCGGCAGCTCGCCGCCGAAGCTGACCGATGGGAAAGCACCCGAGTGGGCCGGAGGGGGCCACACGAACAGAACCGAAATAACCAAGGCCAGCACCGTCCTCGGGGAGGAGGAGGGGGCCAGGGACGAGGGAGAGACGCCTTGCCCGCAACACCCGTGGCCAGCACCCCGGCTCCGGCCGGTCGGGGCAACCCCCCGTGGCGTCCTGGGGCCCGAGCCAACGTCACGTGCCACCGATGCCAGCGAGTCGGCCACTACGCCAATGACCCGAGCTGCCCGCAGAACCAAACACCCAAGCCCCGCCAGGTAGCTGCCGCCGCCCTGGGGGAAGAGCGATCATTGGAGGAACCAGAGGAGTATGAGCCGGCCCAGCAAGAGTGGGAACCGGCCGCCATGGTCCTGGCGTGCTTAGGGGGAAGAGACATGGTCCCGCGGGCTCCCCTACCCGCTAACACCAGGAAATACGGTCAGTGGGTGACCATTAATGGACAACGAGCCGAGGCCTTGCGTGACACAGGCGCCAGTGTGACGGCCGTCCGCTGTCACCTGGTGAAGCCCGAGCAGATCCTGCCGAACATTCTCTGCCCCGTCCGCTCGGCAGACAACTCTGAAAGTATGTGTCAAATGGCCTGCGTCCCATTCAAATGGGGAGGGGTCTCCGGCCTGTTGAAGGTGACGGTCCGGGACGATGCCCCCGTGGACTGCCTCCTGGGGAATGACCTCGAGAGTTCCCCGTGGGCCACCGTTGAGAGAAGAGAGCACCTGGGGATGCTGGGCCTCCCGGACTGGGCCTGCATAACCACCCGGTCCATGGCCGCCCGTGCCGTCCCTCGATCAGAAGAACCAGAATGGCCAGCACCCCCGCCCCCAGTCGCCCCAGTAGAAGACAACGACGAGGCCAGCCTCCCAGACTCGACGACCGAAGGGGACGCACAACCCCAGGACCTTCCTGACCTGGCTCAGTGGCGTCAAGAAGGGGGGCCCACCCAAGAACAGTTCCGCCAGGAACAAAAGACCTGTCCCTCCCTCGAGGGACTCCGCCAACAAGCCAGCGCCCAGAACACAGGGGACTCCACCGGAACTCACTGGGTCTACTGGGATAACGACCTGCTATACAGCGAGCAAAGAATCGCCGAGCTGGGGGCCGGTCGAGTACTGGTGGTACCTCTCCGCTTCAGAGACTTTCTGCTCAACCTGGCCCACGATGTCCCCCTGGCTGGACACCTGGGCCAGGATAAAACGTACAGCCGCCTAGTGACCCACTTTTTCTGGCCAAAAATGAGGAACGACGTCCTAAACCACTGCCGATCTTGCCCCACATGCCAAGCCAGCGGGAAGAGTGGTCGGAAGCTGAAAGCCCCTCTGCAACCCTTCCCTGTGGTCACCACCCCGTTCGAAAGGGTGGGGATAGACATCGTGGGGCCTCTGGACCCCCGCACGGCACAAGGACACAGGTTCATCTTAGTACTGGTGGACCATGCCACCCGCTACCCCGAGGCGGTGCCCCTACGGACCGTGACAGCTCCGGTGGTTGGCCGGGCCCTAATGGGGATCTTCTCCCGGGTAGGCTTCCCCCGAGAAGTCGTCAGCGACCGAGGCACGAACTTTATATCCAAATACATGAAGTCCCTCTGGCAACAATGCGGGGTCACCTACAGATTCACGACCCCCTATCACCCCCAAGGGAACGGACTAGTGGAGCGTTTAAACCGCACCCTCAAGGGGATGATTGGGGGATTGGAAGAGCCCCTCCGTCGCCAGTGGGATGTACTACTCCCGTGCCTCCTCTTCGCTTACCGAGAAGTTCCCCAGAAGTCCCTCGGTTTTAGCCCTTTCGAACTCCTGTACGGGCACCCTGTGCGAGGGCCCCTCAGCCTAGTAAAAGAAGGTTGGGAGATGGCCCCCCTAAAGACCCCTCCAGACGTCTTCAAATACCTCCTGGCCCTACGCAACCAGACCCGGCGCTTCAGAGAGATGGCCAAGGCGAACCTCGAGGCCAGCCAGGAGGACATGAAGAAGTGGTATGATCACAATGCCTCCTCCGTTGAGTTCGAGCCTGGACAACAAGTATGGGTGATGTCCCCCACCGAACCATGTGCCTTGCAAGATAAGTGGACGGGGCCCTTCAAAGTGGTCGAGCGCAAAAGCCCCGTCCCTTACCTCATCGACCTGGGGACCTCCCGGAACCCCCTTCGGGTCCTCCACACCAACCGACTCAAACCACACTTTGTGCGCTCAGAACTCAGCCTCCTGATGGCTACGGACAGTGGGGCAGAGGAGGACTCCGAACCCCTCCCGGATCTTCTGAAGACTCAGGAGAATGACGGCTCCGTGGACGGGGTCCGGCTCTCTGACGCCCTCACTTCGGAGCAACGCCAGGGCTGCCGGAACCTCCTGCTGCAGTTTGCTACCCTGTTCTCCCTCACCCCCGGGGTCACCCCTTGGTGTTTGCACGACGTGGACACCGGGGACAGTCCCCCTGTCCGACACCGGGCCTACCGCGTACCAGATCGGGTACGGGCCTGCATACAGGAGGAGGTGGCCAAGATGCTCACAATCGGGGTCATCGAGCCCTCGGACAGTCCCTGGGGCCAGTCCGGTTGTATTGGTCCCCAAAGCCGCTGCCCCCGGCACCACACCTGAACTGAGATTCTGCGTCGACTACCGGGGCTTGAACGCTGTCACCCGGACCGACGCTCATCCGATCCCCCGAGCAGACGAGCTGATCGACCGGCTGGGGGCCGGCCGCTACCTCAGTATCTTCGACCTAACAGCGGGCTACTGGCAGATCGGCCTCACACCCAGGGCTCAGGAACGGTCAGCCTTCTCTACCCCCGATGCCCACTACCAATTCAAGGTCATGCCCTTCGGCATGAAGAATGCCCCCGCCACGTTTCAACGCCTCGTGAACCAGGTCTTGGCGGGGCTCGAAGAGTTCAGCGCTGCCTACCTGGACGATATCGCTGTATACAGCCGCCACTGGCCCGACCACCTCCGTCACCTCCAAGAGGTCCTACAGGCCCTCCAGCGGGCCGGCCTCACAAATAAGGCCGGCAAGTGCCAAATTGGCCAAGGGTCTGTGACCTACCTTGGGCACCAAGTGGGAAGCGGGCTGGTGGCCCCGCTACAACTTAAGATTGCTGCCATCCAGTCCTGGCAGCCCCCCGTCACCCAGACCGAGGTCCGAGCCTTCTTGGGGCTCACCGGCTACTACCGGCGGTTCGTGAAGGACTACGGCAGCATCGTGGGGCCCCTCACGGGTCTCACGTCCAAGAACCAACCGAAGCGGATTAACTGGACCCCCGATTGTCAAGCGGCCTTCGAGAAGCTGAAGGCCGCCCTGTGCACCGCCCCTGTGCTCCAGGCCCCCGATTACAGTCGGGAATTCGTGGTACAGACCGACGCCTCCGACCACGGCATCGGAGCCGTCCTTTCTCAGTTAAACCCCGAAGGTCATGATCAGCCGGTGGCCTTCATCAGTCGACGTCTCCTGGCCCGAGAACAGCGCTGGAGCACCATCGAGAGGGAGGCCTTCGCAGTGGTGTGGGCCCTCAAAAAGCTCCGGCCCTATCTCTTCGGTACCCATTTCCGGGTACAAACCGACCATCGACCCCTGCAGTGGCTGATGCAGATGCGGGGGGAGAACCCAAAACTCTTGCGCTGGTCCATTTCCCTGCAGGGAATGGACTTCACTGTGGAGCACCGACCAGGCCAAGACCACGCCAACGCGGATGGCCTGTCCCGCTTTTTCCGCCTCGACGAAGAGAGTCCCCAAGGAGATGGGTGACTCTCCCCGCCTTCAGCTGGGGGGGACGCATGTTGGACAGGCCACACGAAGGGCTTGCTCCCTCCCCGCACGACAGGGCCCGAGCTCCGGCCCACCAGGCATAACCCACGAAAAGCACCTGTACCCCGTCTCACGACTGATCTTCTGCCCTCGGACCTCTACTCATCACGGGGCCCAGCCCCACCGGCTCCCCCGGCCGGTTCAAGCCGCCATCTTGGGCCCTGCACCACGAGGCCGCGTGGCCTAGCCCCGACCCTAACCCCGGGCCTGGCCGGTCCCGACATCCCGGCACCACCATCCACCCGGGAGGTGAGCGGACCACTTGGCAGGTCAATGGGAGGACGAAGTATCAAGAGCTCCAGCAGGGGGTGGAGCCGTCGCTCCCCCAGGCGACGGCTCCACCCCCTGCTGGGTGTCTGGACACCTTCATCCCGGGCCCTCCGACCTCCAAGTGCGAGGGTCCGGACATCAAAGGGCGGCTGCCCTATAACTGGGGCAACTCCGGAGCAGGAAGGCAGTTGTATCCTGGAGTCGAGAGACACCGAGAGAACTCAGCCTTGACGGACTACTGGCGCTGCCGTAGCCCGCTCTTGTGAACCATCGTCCTGCCTGCTGGCGCTGCCGCGGCCTTCTACAACATCCATCCTCGTCGGGACCTGCTGGCGCTGCCGCGGCCCGTTGTAACGACCATCCTCACCGGGACCTGCTGGCGCTGCCGCGGACCGTACCTCGACCATCTCCACTGGGACCTGCTGGCGCTGCCGCGGACCGTACCACGACCATCTCCACTGGGACCTGCTGGCGCTGCCGCGGACCGTGTACCGACCATCTCCACCGGGACCTGCTGGCGCTGCCGCGGCCCGTACCAACTAAGCTCGAGGATTGTGAGCTAATCATCATCTCATCCAAACTACCTGACTGGTAGACAGACTGTCCCGCTACCCCTTACCCTGCTTTGAGAGACTTGAATCGAGGGGACCCCTGAGTCCAGACCTCCTTGTAACATTCAACCGTACCCTAAGAAGTGCTTATAAAGAACCCTGAACCTTATCCGTGTGTGGTATCTGTCTGTGGGGGGGAAGTTACTTGTCTGTACGATCGCTGGAGACGGCTCTCCCCGGAGACCTCTCCTCCTGACCCCGGCCGACCCTCCCGGTCCGTCTACCCTTTCTAACAGGGTGGGTGCCTATCACTCCCAGCAGTGCCCAGACATATGAGGGGTGTGTGCCCATCACTCCCAGCAGTGCCCAGACATATGAGGGGTGTGTGTCTATCACGCCCAGCAGTGCCCAGACATATGAGGGGTGTGTGCCTATCACTCCCAGCAGTGCCCAGACATATGAGGGGTGGGTGCAGAGGACTCCCAGCAGTGCCCAGACATATGAGGGGTGTGTGCCCATCACTCCCAGCACTAACCAGACATATGAGGGGTGTGGGCCTATCACTCCCAGCAGTGCCCAGACATATGAGGGGTGTGTGCCTATCACTCCCAGCAGTGCCCAGACATATGAGGGGTGGGTGCAGAGGACTCCCAGCAGTGCCCAGACACATGAGGGGTATGTGCCTATCACTCCCAGCAGTGCCCAGACATATGAGGGGTGGGTGCCTATCACTCCCAGCAGTGCCCAGACATATGAGGGGTGGGTGCAGAGGACTCCCAGCAATGCCCAGACATATGAATGGTGGGTGCAGATGACTCCCAGCAGTGCCCAGACATATGAGGGGTGTGTGCCCATCACTTCCAGCAGTGCCCAGACATATGAGGGGTGTGTGCCTATCACTCCCAGCAGTGCCCAGACATGTGAGGGGTGGGTGCAGAGGACTCCCAGCAGTGCCCAGGCATATGAGGGGTGTGTGCCTATCACTCCCAGCAGTGCCCAGACATATGAGGGGTAGGTGCCTATCACTCCCAGCAGTGCCCAGACATATGAGGGGTGGGTGCAGAGGACTCCCAGCAGTGCCCAGACATATGAGGGATGGGTGCAGAGGACTCCCAGCAGTGCCCAGACATATGAGGGGTGTGTGCCCATCACTCCCAGCAGTGCCCAGACATATGAGGGGTGGATGCCTATCACTCCCAGCAGTGCCCAGACATATGAGGGGTGGGTGCAGAGGACTCCCAGCAGTGCCCAGACATATGAGGGGTGGGTGCCTATCACTCCCAGCAGTGCCCAGACATATGAGAGGTGGGTGCAGAGGACTCCCAGCAGTGCCCAGACATATGAGGGGTGTGTGCCCATCACTCCCAGCAGTGCCCAGACATATGAGGGGTGTGTGCCTATCACTCCCAGCAGTGCCCAGACATATGAGGGGTGGGTGCAGAGGACCCCCAGCAGTGACCAGACATATGAGGGGTGTGTGCCTATCACTCCCAGCAGTGCCCAGACATATGAGGGGTGGGTGCCTATCACTCCCAGCAGTGCCCAGACATATGAGGGGTGGGTGCCTATCACTCCCAGCAGTGCCCGACATATGAGGGGTGTGTGACTATCACTCCCAGCAGTGCCCAGACATATGAGGGGTGGGTGCCTATCACTCCCAGCAGTGCCCAGACATATGAGGGGTGGGTGCAGAGGACCCCCAGCAGTGCCCAGACATATGAGGGGTGGGTGCCTATCACGCCCAGCAGTGCCCAGACATATGAGGGCTGGGTGCAGAGGACTCCCAGCAGTGCCCAGACATATGAGGGGTGTGTGTCCATCACTCCCAGCAGTGCCCAGACATATGAGGGGTGTGTGCCTATCACTCCCAGCAGTGCCCAGACATATAAGGGGTGGGTGCAGAGGACCCCCAGCAGTGCCCAGACATATGAGCAGTGGGTGCAGAGGACTCCCAGCAGTGCCCAGACATATGAGGGGTGGGTGCCTATCACTCCCAGCAGTGCCCAGACATATGAGGGGTGGGTGCATATCACTCCCAGCAGTGCCCAGACATATGAGGGGTGGGTGCAGAGGACTCCCAGCAATGCCCAGACATATGAAGGGTGGGTGCAGATGACTCCCAGCAGTGCCCAGACATATGAGGGGTGTGTGCCCATCACTCCCAGCAGTGCCCAGACATATGAGGGGTGTGTGCCTATCACTCCCAGCAGTGCCCAGACATGTGAGGGGTGGGTGCAGAGGACTCCCAGCAGTGCCCAGGCATATGAGGGGTGTGTGCCTGTCACTCCCAGCAGTGCCCAGACATATGAGGGGTAGGTGCCTATCACTCCCAGCAGTGCCCAGACATATGAGGGGTGGGTGCAGAGGACTCCCAGCAGTGCCCAGACATATGAGGGATGGGTGCAGAGGACTCCCAGCAGTGCCCAAACATATGAGGGGTGTGTGCCCATCACTCCCAGCAGTGCCCAGACATATGAAGGGTGTGTGCCTATCACTCCCAGCAGTGCCCAGACATATGAGGGGTGGGTGCAGAGGACCCCCAACAGTGCCCAGACATATGAGGGGTAGGTGCCTATCACTCCCAGCAGTGCCCAGACATATGAGGGGTGGGTGCAGAGGACTCCCAGCAGTGCCCAGACATATGAGGGATGGGTGCAGAGGACTCCCAGCAGTGCCCAGACATAAGAGGGGTGTGTGCCCATCACTCCCAGCAGTGCCCAGACATATGAGGGGTGGGTGCCTATCACTCCCAGCAGTGCCCAGACATATGAGGGGTGGGTGCAGAGGACTCCCAGCAGTGCCCAGACATATGAGGGGTGGGTGCCTATCACTCCCAGCAGTGCCCAGACATATGAGAGGTGGGTGCAGAGGACTCCCAGCAGTGCCCAGACATATGAGGGGTGTGTGCCCATCACTCCCAGCAGTGCCCAGACATATGAGGGGTGTGTGCCTATCACTCCCAGCAGTGCCCAGACATATGAGGGGTGGGTGCAGAGGACCCCCAGCAGTGACCAGACATATGAGGGGTGTGTGCCTATCACTCCCAGCAGTGCCCAGACATATGAGGGGTGGGTGCCTATCACTCGAAGCAGTGCCCAGACATATGAGGGGTGGGTGCCTATCACTCCCAGCAGTGCCCGACATATGAGGGGTGTGTGACTATCACTCCCAGCAGTGCCCAGACATATGAGGGGTGGGTGCCTATCACTCCCAGCAGTGCCCAGACATATGAGGGGTGGGTGCAGAGGACCCCCAGCAGTGCCCAGACATATGAGGGGTGGGTGCCTATCACGCCCAGCAGTGCCCAGACATATGAGGGCTGGGTGCAGAGGACTCCCAGCAGTGCCCAGACATATGAGGGGTGTGTGTCCATCACTCCCAGCAGTGCCCAGACATATGAGGGGTGTGTGCCTATCACTCCCAGCAGTGCCCAGACATATAAGGGGTGGGTGCAGAGGACCCCCAGCAGTGCCCAGACATATGAGGGGTGGGTGCAGAGGACTCCCAGCAGTGCCCAGACATATGAGGGGTGGGTGCCTATCACTCCCAGCAGTGCCCAGACATATGAGGGGTGGGTGCATATCACTCCCAGCAGTGCCCAGACATATGAGGGGTGGGTGCAGAGGACTCCCAGCAATGCCCAGACATATGAAGGGTGGGTGCAGATGGCACCCAGCAGTGCCCAGACATATGAGGGGTGTGTGCCCATCACTCCCAGCAGTGCCCAGACATATGAGGGGTGTGTGCCTATCACTCCCAGCAGTGCCCAGACATGTGAGGGGTGGGTGCAGAGGACTCCCAGCAGTGCCCAGGCATATGAGGGGTGTGTGCCTGTCACTCCCAGCAGTGCCCAGACATATGAGGGGTGGGTGCCTATCACTCCCAGCAGTGCCCAGACATATGAGGGGTGGGTGCAGAGGACTCCCAGCAGTGCCCAGACATATGAGGGATGGGTGCAGAGGACTCCCAGCAGTGCCCAAACATATGAGGGGTGTGTGCCCATCACTCCCAGCAGTGCCCAGACATATGAAGGGTGTGTGCCTATCACTCCCAGCAGTGCCCAGACATATGAGGGGTGGGTGCAGAGGACCCCCAGCAGTGCCCAGACATATGAGGGGTGGGTGCCTATCACGCCCAGCAGTGCCCAGACATATGAGGGCTGGGTGCAGAGGACTCCCAGCAGTGCCCAGACATATGAGGGGTGTGTGTCCATCACTCCCAGCAGTGCCCAGACATATGAGGGGTGTGTGCCTATCACTCCCAGCAGTGCCCAGACATATAAGGGGTGGGTGCAGAGGACCCCCAGCAGTGCCCAGACATATGAGGGGTGGGTGCAGAGGACTCCCAGCAGTGCCCAGACATATGAGGGGTGGGTGCCTATCACTCCCAGCAGTGCCCAGACATATGAGGGGTGGGTGCATATCACTCCCAGCAGTGCCCAGACATATGAGGGGTGGGTGCAGAGGACTCCCAGCAATGCCCAGACATATGAAGGGTGGGTGCAGATGACTCCCAGCAGTGCCCAGACATATGAGGGGTGTGTGCCCATCACTCCCAGCAGTGCCCAGACATATGAGGGGTGTGTGCCTATCACTCCCAGCAGTGCCCAGACATGTGAGGGGTGGGTGCAGAGGACTCCCAGCAGTGCCCAGGCATATGAGGGGTGTGTGCCTGTCACTCCCAGCAGTGCCCAGACATATGAGGGGTGGGTGCCTATCACTCCCAGCAGTGCCCAGACATATGAGGGGTGGGTGCAGAGGACTCCCAGCAGTGCCCAGACATATGAGGGATGGGTGCAGAGGACTCCCAGCAGTGCCCAAACATATGAGGGGTGTGTGCCCATCACTCCCAGCAGTGCCCAGACATATGAAGGGTGTGTGCCTATCACTCCCAGCAGTGCCCAGACATATGAGGGGTGGGTGCAGAGGACCCCCAGCAGTGCCCAGACATATGAGGGGTGGGTGCCTATCACGCCCAGCAGTGCCCAGACATATGAGGGCTGGGTGCAGAGGACTCCCAGCAGTGCCCAGACATATGAGGGGTGTGTGTCCATCACTCCCAGCAGTGCCCAGACATATGAGGGGTGTGTGCCTATCACTCCCAGCAGTGCCCAGACATATAAGGGGTGGGTGCAGAGGACCCCCAGCAGTGCCCAGACATATGAGGGGTGGGTGCAGAGGACTCCCAGCAGTGCCCAGACATATGAGGGGTGGGTGCCTATCACTCCCAGCAGTGCCCAGACATATGAGGGGTGGGTGCATATCACTCCCAGCAGTGCCCAGACATATGAGGGGTGGGTGCAGAGGACTCCCAGCAATGCCCAGACATATGAAGGGTGGGTGCAGATGACTCCCAGCAGTGCCCAGACATATGAGGGGTGTGTGCCCATCACTCCCAGCAGTGCCCAGACATATGAGGGGTGTGTGCCTATCACTCCCAGCAGTGCCCAGACATGTGAGGGGTGGGTGCAGAGGACTCCCAGCAGTGCCCAGGCATATGAGGGGTGTGTGCCTGTCACTCCCAGCAGTGCCCAGACATATGAGGGGTGGGTGCCTATCACTCCCAGCAGTGCCCAGACATATGAGGGGTGGGTGCAGAGGACTCCCAGCAGTGCCCAGACATATGAGGGATGGATGCAGAGGACTCCCAGCAGTGCCCAGACATATGAGGGGTGTGTGCCCATCACTCCCAGCAGTGCCCAGACATATGAAGGGTGTGTGCCTATCACTCCCAGCAGTGCCCAGACATATGAGGGGTGGGTGCAGAGGACCCCCAGCAGTGCCCAGACATATGAGGGGTGGGTGCAGAGGACTCCCAGCAGTGCCCACACATATGAGGGGTGTGTGCCCATCACTCCCAGCAGTGCCCAGACATATGAGGGGTGGGTGCAGAGGACTCCCAGCAGTGCCCAGACATATGAGGGGTGTGTGCCCATCACTCCCAGCAGTGCCCAGACATATGAGGGGTGTGTGCCTATCACTCCCAGCAGTGCCCAGACATATGAGGGGTGGGTGCAGAGGACCCCCAGCAGTGACCAGACATATGAGGGGTGTGTGCCTATCACTCCCAGCAGTGCCCAGACATATGAGGGGTGGGTGCCTGTCACTCCCAGCAGTGCCCAGACATATGAGGGGTGGGTGCCTATCACTCCCAGCAGTGCCCAGACATATGAGGGGTGGGTGCCTATCACTCCCAGCAGTGCCCAGACATATGAGAGGTGTGGGCCTATCACTCCCAGCAGTGCCCAGACATATGAGGGGTGGGTGCCTATCACTCCCAGCAGTGCCCAGACATATGAGGGGTGGGTGCAGAGGACCCCCAGCAGTGCCCAGACATATGAGAGGTGGGTGCCTATCACGCCCAGCAGTGCCCAGACATATGAGGGGTGGGTGCAGAGGACTCCCAGCAGTGCCCAGACATATGAGGGGTGTGTGCCCATCACTCCCAGCAGTGCCCAGACATATGAGGGGTGTGTGCCTATCACTCCCAGCAGTGCCCAGACATATAAGGGGTGGGTGCAGAGGACCCCCAGCAGTGCCCAGACATATGAGGGGTGGGTGCAGAGGACTCCCAGCAGTGCCCAGACATATGAGGGGTGGGTGCCTATCACTCCCAGCAGTGCCCAGACATATGAGGGGTGGGTGCATATCACTCCCAGCAGTGCCCAGACATATGAGGGGTGGATGCCTATCACTCCCAGCAGTGCCCAGACATATGAGGGGTGTGTGCCTATCACTCCCAGCAGTGCCCAGACATATGAGGGGTGGGTGCAGAGGACCCCCAGCAGTGGACAGAGACATGGGGGTGGGTGCAGAGGCCTCCCAGCAGTGGACAGAGACATGGGGGTGTGTACATTATCCTCCCGTTAGCAAAACTCCATGGGTGCATGAAGGCATCCACAATGTGCGACTATGTTGATAGTGCCATGACAACACATCACTGACAGCAGTGACCCACTCCCATGAGGATGGATGTCCTTCCCCCACTGCATGACACATCACATGTGGGTGTGATGACAATTTACACATGCATACCCACCCCTGGCGGTGGCAGCACAATACACACACGGAGATCATGCAACAAGACTGTATCCTCATGTTAAACCCCACTCAACTAAGAGAGCCTAAGGGAACACACACGGTCACCCACATTCCAGGACTGATAGGAATGTACAGGTGCTGGGGCTGCCAACAAGTTGTTGCCTCCCATGGAGGGAAAAGGGTGGAGTACCCACAGATACAATGCCCACAAATGTCAGTCAGGTGCCCAAATACCCTGCAGAACAAGTAACACATGTGTGCTAGGCTGGGAGTACACCCATGCATAGTGCAGAAAAGGGACCATGTCCACATCAAGACATGGCAACATACTCCATACACAATACAGTGACTACCAAGGATGGCACAGACGATGCAGGCCGAGACATTGTGAGTAGGCATGGGCAAAGTTGAAGGGATCCCTCACACAGCAAGGAAATGTAGACACAGCCCAGCACAACAATTGGGAAACACCCTGCAGGGAAGAAGTCAGGTGCCACAGAGGAAGGAACACTCCTTGGGACAATGTCACCATACAGTAAGAGCTGACACGACCAAAGATTATTTGCAGAGACCTTGTGATGGCACGCAGATACCAGGGTCCTCCCAATGAGCAGCACTCTACAACATTTCCCAGACACCTAACACATTATCACCACCCCAACTCAGGGAGCAGCAGCACCAACAGCAATACCAGAAAAGCATTCATGTGCAAATGAAAAACAAAATGCTTTATTCAGCATAAAAAAAGATTGGATTTGAAATGTACACTATATACAAGGCCCATAGGCCAGTCCATATGCGAATTCCGGGGGGGGGGGACACATTGGGACGCGTCTCCCCTAGCTTGCCTGCACAGTTCAGAGTTCCTTTCCATCCACGGGGGGGCATCATGTGGGGGGGAAGGACCAGGCACCGCAGGGACAGGAGGGGCAAGGGTAGGTGTTGTGGGTGCAGGGACGGACGACTCCACCACAGGGGGTGGGGCAGCGCCAAAGGTGGTGGTTAGGATGGAACTGCACATGGTTGCAAGGTCTCCCAGCGTCTCCCCTGCACCCGAAGGAACCACAGGCCCCAAGGAGGAGGGGGTTGGAGGGATGGGTTGCAGCACTACTGGGGAGGGTGTGGACAGGGGGGGACTCAACTCCCCTGCCTGGGGACTTCCTCGACCCCTTGCGGGGTGGTGTCACACTGGGGCTGAGGGACAGACTGGCCATGAAGGACTCTTTGTGCGACTGTTGGGCAGGGGAGCTAAGGGGAGTGGTTTTGGAGGAAGTGGGTCGTGAGGACTGCGGACTCCCACTGTGGCTGCATGGCTGTCGTTTGCCCCCCGACACAGTGGGTGTGCCTACTTCCCCCTGTGTGTGCGTGACTGGAGGTGTGCGCTTGGCCTTCCCTGTTGGTGTGCTGCCTGTGTCAGTGGGGTGCGTGCATGGGGATGTCTGGGTGTGCTTGGGACAGGCATGGGAGTGGGAAGTGTGGATGGTGCAGGGGTAGGGGGGGACGGAGCGCTGCAGGAGACCCACTGCTGCCGTCAGTGACGAGTTCATGGACCTCAGCAACATCCGTTGGTCAGACATCGCTGCTGACATGCCCTCCATGTACGACACCATCTGTGTCAGCAGTCTGGTGTGGCCATGGAGGACATTAAGCAGCAATGTCTGACCAACCTGCAACTGCTGCAGGATGTCCACAGACTCGGCATTGATGGCAGCAGGGGAGACAGGGGCAGGGGGTGCGGTGCCTGGCACGAAGGAGACATGTGGTCGCCTAGCACGGACAGAAGGGACCCGAGCAAGTGGGAGGGCGGTGATGGGAATGGAGGGGGCGGCGAGAGATGTACTGCTGCTTTGAGCTGTGGGAGCAGCCTCCGCCCCCTCTGGGAGCTAAGCCTCGGACCCGTCAGCGTCATAGTCGGTGTTGGGACTGGACAGGTCCTCCGCCTGACTCCCCTCGCCCTCCGTGCCACTTGCTGCGCCAGACTCCCCAGCACTGGTGGCACCGGTGCTGGATCCCTCCTCCACGTCCGTGCCGGTGTCTCCCTCGGTGTCCCCCGACGATGCTGTGGGCAAGGTGAAGAGACAGGAAATAATCAGACACCTGTATACATATGACATATGAGTCCAAACTACATAGGTCACAGTGCATAGCATGAAAAGCATCATGAGTAACATCTACAATACTACGCACATATGTAGGCCCTGCACTACACAGTTGGTTGACCCACCATGCCACTTTGAAACAATGGAGAGCATGAAACAACAGCAAAGAACTTGATATCGAATTATACAGAGAAGCTAGTGTCTGTGGAGTCGAGCACAGCATCTGGACCACACACCGTTGCCAAAAATGGATGAGCAGGAACCATGTCTTTTAACTTTTGACACATGCTGCAAAGCACAAACATTAAACCCTGCACAACATGACTGGGTCAATACTTGTTGAGTGTCTGTTCCGACTATCATCACACACAGGCCAGACCTGGCAAGGAGACATAAGCTTTGGACATGTAGGCCTTGCCCGCACAAACCCCCCCCTACCTGAGACAATGTGATTGAGACAGAGGAAGGACTTACACCTCTTAATCAGGGATGACAAAAATGGGCTCCATTAAATCCTAAGTGCACTCTAACTACCCCTCGTGGGGCTGACCACACATATTATTGACAAACAACCATCATCAGATAGTTGTACACAGACACACAGGCACTGGCCAGTGTGAGGATGCACAAGCCACATTGGGTCACCCTGTACAGTGTACACATGTAGCACACTTTACGTAAATACAAATGAGGCCAGGGTACAATGCCACAGAGGCCAACCTATGCTGAAGACACTGAGAATGTCCACAGTGTTGGATGACACACATGATTCCTAGGAAAAGGTGTCTCAGGGGACTGTAGTGGCCACACTGCTCCATGGTCCTGGATAGATCTGACTGTAACAGGAGCAACCGTCCCCGCACTATGCATATCTCCCCCTCATGCACATCATGTCTAAGGCCACAACATCGGTCATGCATGCTGCAAGGCAGTTCATTTTAAGCCTTACACTCCTATGTTGAGACTCTGCATCAGTGCCAACAATCATGGACCCCCAAATGACTGAACTGGACAGGGCACAGGCAAGGTCCCAACACATGTCACAGACCACCCCCACACATGATGCTGCAAGCATTGGGCAAGCCTAGATTACCTTGTGCAAGAGTGACTACACACAGACCAGGGAACACATGTCAAGGAGGGGAAGGGAGGAAGAACAGGACCAGTTGACTTTGGGGAACAGGATATGCACTGCACATATAAACCCGGCAGTGTATCCAGGCGACTGAGCACTTCCAAAAGCTGGTGACACACAATAAACACACATGTACCTACCCCCTTCCTGCTGCTGCTTCTCCTGCAACCGCCTATCCATGTCAGGGAAGACCACCGCCAGGACACGCTTCATTTGGTGGGTCAGGCATCGGCGCCCGCGGTTCTTGCCTTCTGGTGAGTCCCCCAGCAGGACCCGGGTGATCCTCCTGGTCCAGCACCGGATGTCCTGCCAGCGTTTCCTCACCTGGGCCAGGCGCCGACTGCGACCCTCAACCGACCTCACGGCCCTGACGGCCCGCTTCCAAATCTCCCCCTTGGCGTAGGCGGCTACCTGTGAGGATGACAAAGTGAGACAACATCAATACACCTGCTCCATGTCACAGAGACACACATGAGAACAATTGGGCTTGTTTGAACAGGGCATAGTATGCAGCCAACTAATTGCACCTTTGTCATAGGGACATTATCCTCTGGGGAAGGCCAAATGCACTACGTGGCATTTAAAGTACACAGGTGGCATGAGGGGTGCGACAGAATCAATGATCATGGCTCACACTGTGCATCACAAGCAAGACCAGGATTATGGACAGCACCTCAAAGCAGTCACATGCCCCAGGCCACTGACGCAACCTCAGCGGAGTACACAGACACACACAGGCACAGGACAATCACCTGCCATTGGCAACTGCGGGTACAAACATCACTCTGCACATGTGCCACTTGACTGGGGGGAGTCACAGTTGTGGGGCTAGCTCAGCACGTCAGACACACAGCACGGCTCCCTGCTCACATCAGATGGGTAGGGCATATGCATCCTCCATGCAGTTGGGGTGCAACACTCCACATAGACACTCACCCACATGACAGGGGACTTACACACACACCAATGTCCAGGGGCCGTACACATCATTTGGACACTATCACCACAGGTACACTCAACTCACACACATCTGTGGGTACAGTCACCTGTCACACTGGGGGGACCACAGAATCACATCGGGACTATAGAAACAACATTCCAAAGAGGATTAGCCAGGCTGAATGTGGCATGCACCATGCAGTGATTGTCACAGTAAGCACAATGCAAGTGAGGAGTGCAGATATGAACCACATCAGGCTCTGCATGGAAGACATAAGGCATTCCCCCCCTGGGACCCACCATGAACAACATTGCATGTCTGTCACACCTGGACACAATGCCAGAAGTTACAAACACAAAAAAGGGGCACAGTCACAGCTAGTGGAGTCAGCACTCACCTGCTCTCCTGGTCTCCCATACAGGCAGGGGTTCTGTGGGAGGATGACGTCCAGCAACCCCTCATTCTCCTCTTGGGTGAAAGGCTGGGCCCTCTCCACAGACCTGGACATGGTGCCAGAGGAATCACAAGCAGCAGCAGTGGTGTGGAATGAAAGGTTGTGCAGGCAAGTGCTCTCTCATGGGTCCTGGCTGCCTTATATCTCCCTTGCTGGGCTGTGTCATTTACAGGAGTACAGAGTGATTGGTCAATGTCATTTGCATCCTACGTTTCTTCCATTCCCTTTAAACCTACCCCAGTGAGGGCCTTTGCATGGTTCAAAATTTGAGCATGGTGGCAAGTCAACAACCACTTTGCAACATAGTATATTGTCTCCAACCGACTTTTGCTGGCCACCTGATGAAAGATTTTGAACTGGAAACTCGGTCTCCATGACAAACAGCATGCATTTAGGCCCTTATACTTGTCCCTCATGTGTCCCCTATGTAATTTCACTATCCACACACAGGTACGGTGCGTTCCACATGCACCCCTAGGGCACCACTACTCCAGTGATACGGTCCGTACACGCGTGTGTAGGGCCCGTATCACTTTGGTAGTGTTGCCGTAGGCGTACACCATAGAGATACGGGCTGTACATACGCGGGTACGAGCCGTATCTCTATGGCGTACGCCTATGCCAACACTACCCTAGTGCTACGGGCCGTACCCGCGTGTGTAGGGCCCGTAGCACTATGGTAGTGTTGCCGTAGGCGTACGCCATTGAGATACGGGCCGTACATACGCGGGTACGAGCCGTATCTCTATGGCGTACGCCTACGCCAACACTACCATGGGGATAGGACCGGTGTGTACACGTATGTGTGTATGGTCCTTGCACACATGCGTACTCCTACCCAAACCCCATATTGTGATACGACCATACACACGCCCTCAGAGCGTGTGTACGGTGCGTTTCACAGCTTACACTGGTGATAGGAGGCGCACAGGAAAGGAATGGAGGTGTATGACTCGCACAAGGATGGACATCAAGTCATTGTCAGTGCAGTGCATCATGTGTAGGGCCTCTAGGTGTGTCAGGCAGTGAGCTGGCACATGTCTCCTCATGTTTTAACCCAATACTTGTGTGATGACCTGTGTACAGATGTCATGTGTGATGGGGCACCATGTGGCGCACTTCCCCTTCACACCTTTTACATGTGTGCATGTATTTCAAGCTTGTCAAGCACTGCATCACTGGAATGGCACAGTCCCCAACACACGCAAATGTCCCCTGATGCCAGGTACACGGATGATGACACCTGACATCTCACTACCAGCGTGCCACGATGTGACTATGTCATGTGTGTGTCATGTGTTCCCATGATCTTGCTGTTGGTGTTCCGTCAACGGCATCTGCTGTAGCTGCATCCAACATGTGTCTGTGTGTAGATGCCCATGTCACACTATTACGCACACCAGGACACATGTGGAATAACACGTGACGTGTGTCTGTATGTATCTAACAGGGACTTGCGAGCTTAGGACATATCTGTGTAGTCTCAATGTCTGTGTGATCATATTTGACATGTACCCCTTCATGGCAAGGTGTGTGGTCTGTCCTTTTTCCATGACATGTGACCTGTGCGTCTAGTTTGCCGGCAGCTGTCTGTATGAGATGACATCCTTCAAATGCACATATGTGGATGTATGTCACTCCTGTAATGTGTCTGGCTGTTCACTCACACTGGCTCACAGCTACTTTCATGGCATGTCATGTAGACCTTGACAATCCATGTTTGTAGCTGGCTCTTGGTAGGAGTATCACCTGGCTGGCATACGTGTGCAGGATGTATTGCACAGACCAGACTGTATGTGGCATATGTGTATTAGCTGTTGAACATGTGCTCAGTTCATTGACATTGGTGTAGTAATGTACTCAATCTTCGTTATTACTTCCAATTTTCTGCAGGGCACCGCCTCTCCCCCGACCAATGAGGGAACGTGACTGCATATGCCGCTACAGATTCCCCCAACGGTTGATTGTGGACCTGACAAACAGGCTGGCACCACACCTCCAACCGCGACACAGTTATCCGACTGCGCTGACCCCCAAGATAAAGGTGATGTCAGCCCTACATTTCTTTGCCACCGGTACGTTTCAATTGACCATAGCTGATGTGGGTGGCATGTCTCAGACCATGTTCAGCTGTGTCCTGCATGATGTTTTAGAAGCCATGTTGGAGCACCTGGATGAATTCATCCATTTTCCAACTCGTCAGCAGTTGACAGGTATCAAGGGTGAGTTCTATGCCCTGGGAGGGATGCCCCATGTAATTGGGTCCATTGATGGGACACATGTGGCTTTGGTACCACCACAGGCACAGGAGGTAGCCTTCCGTAACCGTAAACATTACCACTCTATAAATGCCCTTGTGGTGTGCCTTGCTAACATGGTGATTTCCCATGTCTGTGCACGTTTTCCAGGGTCAGCACACGATGCCTACATCATGAGGCGTAGCAGGGTGCCAGAAATGATGCTGCAGCTGCACAACGAACGAGCATGTCTTGTTGGTGAGTAGACTCTGTTTGTCCAGTATTCAGCGGTATCTTAGTATGTGACGGCATCTCCTGACCCACTTCTTTACATGATCTTTCCATGTAGGGGACTCTGGCTATCCCAACCTGCCATGGTTGGTGACGCCTCTCCGCAACCCGAGAACAGCTGCGGATCACCGTTACAACAACGCCCATGGGCAGACCAGGCGAGTGATTGAGAGGACGTTTGGCCTCCTGAAGAGCCGATTCCGGTGCCTCCACAAGACCGGCGGGTCCCTCCCATATGCACCGGTGGAGGTCTGCAAAATCTTCCTCGTGTGCTGCATGCTGCACAACATGGCAGTGGAGAAAGCTGTGCCACTCATCCTGGATCCCGATGAGCAGGAACATCCACCCGTGGAGGATGACGGCCTTGGTCACGAGGCAAGTGAGGAGAAGGAGGAGGAGGAGGAGGAGGAGGACATCCGGAGTCAGCTCATACGCAACTTCTTCTCATAATGGTGAGTCCCTGGGTCTGAGTGTGCACGCTTTGAGACTTGTGTGGCATGTGTTGCAATGTGTGTGTCCAGCTGACTGTATGCTAAGTGACTTTGAGGTGTGTGCTGATGTGTCACTCGAGTGCTGATGTCATTCCACACATTTTAGCTGACACACTCAATTGACAACTGGCATGGTGTCAACCTTATTCATGTAGAGTACATGACCATGCATGCGGATGACTATGTTTTTCCTGACTTCTTGTGTGTCTCTCATCCCCAGGTAGTTGTGCATGCTGTCTGCTCGTGGTATCGTTGTGCTCCTGCTATTCCTCATGAGTAATGCAACGTGTGCTGAATCAGCGTTACATGCACGGACATGGTGAAAATTCTCCTTTAGGTAAGGATTGCAGCAAGGCTTTTTGGGTGTGGTAGTTGTTTGTAATGTGTGGGCACTGCTCCTGTGCAGGTTATGTTACTATGCATACATGTCGACTCACCATGGGGCACATGACATGTGGCATGACTCACATGAATTGATAGTCACACTTTGTGACAGTCATCTGTTATGGGATTGTGGTTTGTGATGAAGGCATCAATGTGTGTACTACTTCCCTCTGAAACTTACGGGAGGCTACGGGTGGACATATCGCGGGACATCCCCATATGATGCTCAATGGGGAATTGCAGCCTCTCCGTGTGCAGCAGGGGATGTTTGGCTCAACCCCTTCACTTTTGTGCCAGTACAATGGATTTACAGCATCTGTGGTGCAAAGGGGGTGTCCGGTGTAGGTCCCACATGTTAATCCAATAGACCTGTGAGTCTGTTAATGTTGATGCTTTTGCATAGGTGTGAGCCTGAGTAATAAAGGTGTTCCTCAGCCTCTAAGGTGCCTCATCTCTGTCAATGGAGGTCTCTTGCCACTGTGCATGCGGCATCTCTGGCATGGTTGTCAAGGATTGTGCATATGAGTCTATGTGTAGATTAGCAACCTGCATGCTGTTCTTCATGTATTTGATTCGCTATTGTGCATGTTGTCCATGGCTGTATATGTGTTTTGGCATGTTAGTCCCACCCACGGGCCGTCAACACCTTCTGGGGTGTGTTTCCTGTGCGCAGCTTGGCCTTCAGTTTCATGATCCGGTGTCAGTCATCTTTGGTGATTGTGCATCCTTTGTCTCTGGGTGTGCCATTGCAAACCGGTAACTCCTTCCTTGACATACACCTGTTGCAGTAGTCCTTTCTGACATCCTAGTCTTTGTGTGGATATTGTGGCATAATTCCCAGGACATGCCGCCTGCTGTTGCAGCCACTGCAGCAAGGGCACACGTAGTTTCCAGATTTGGCAACACACACACATCAAAGGTGCTCCTCCCTTCCTCCCTCAACACATTCATTTGGCTGTCATCGGCTTGTCTGTGCCACAGTTGCGGCCACGCGGTACCAAAGGCTGGACCGTCTGCACATGCAACGTGCACATTGCACGACCCACAGGTCCTTGCATGACCCACATCACACTACAGTGTGATGTTGCAGCCACCCTCCAAGCAAGGTCCATCCACACATCTCCCGCCTGCTCTCAGGCATGCACTGAGCGCACACACAACACCTTTGCATGATGAGTGTGCAACTCTGACTGCCTACACAGCGCTGCCACGCCTTCCAGGACCTGTCACACCCACCAGGTCATGTCCCTCCTACTCCCGACCGGATCTGTACCCCTGCAGGGCCATGGGAGTGGGACTCAAGGCTTCGGCATGTAGTATGCTTTTGTCGTGAGGCACATGGCACAGGTTTCATCTTTCAGTGTGTCAATCTACAATGTGTCCAGGACCCCCCTATCCACCATCACATGCGCACACGACCTCATCATCAACTCGTATGCCATTGACAGCCAGGCGCTCCTCACCCTCACCAAGGACGCAGACATTTCCAGTTCCAATATTCAAGATTGCATGGGATCCATAGATGAATGGCAGAACAGCAGCCACCTGAGGCTGGACTTGTACAGGACTGAGGTCAACATCTGAGGATTGTCCCCTTACAGCTGGCTCAACTGCTTGTGTCCCACCGACAGAAGCCCCGCACAGTCACCCAGTGTCCATGCACACAAGATGTTGTGCATCATGGATTGCTTGCTCTAATTTGCCATGGTAATCACCAGCATTTGTACCTCACACTGCAACACCCTCAGCATTATGCACATGATCCCCAGATAGATCCACTCCAAGGTAAGATGGACCATCCCCCAGGTCCACGACAACATCCGTGTCAAATACTGCCCTGCCCTCTACGGAGCAGCCACATCCAAAATCCAGGGACACTTGTCCACATCCATGCTGCATCTGCACACCTCAGCGTCACCATCCCGCGCCCCAGCCACATCACCGTCCAGCAGAGATAGCTGCAATGGATCACTGTGTGCTGCAGGATGACCTTCAGACTCCTCACCCACACTCAGGAGGCAGGCCACAACCCTGACCCTAAACCAACCTTGTACCACTGTCATCCGAGACCCCGTAGTGCCATCTCCGTGCATCCAACCTTGACCTGGCCACCATTCTTCTGATCCACCGTACTCCTGCATGCAGGACATAGTTCTCCCACCTGGGAACACATACCTGGGACTCCCTCCCCAGGAACCTCCAAATGAGGCATGACCTCTACGCCTTAATGTTACTCTTCCAAATAGGTGTGTCCTCACAGTTTCCCTAGCACCCCCTCAGCAGCTTGAGGCCATCACAGGTGAGTATTGTGCTCCAAGTCTGCATTGAATGATACATTGTGACCCATGTGCGTCCTGTACCAGACTCAGATCCCATGGTATGGATGGCTGGAGTTAGTTCAACACTCAGGCATAGTTTGACATTTACACACACATATGTTGGTGAATAATGCCAAATGACAGCAACATCTCATGACAAAATTAAGTATTTATTTTTGGTGGGGTAAGTCTTTTGGTGGATGAAGTAAGGTGATCTACCGGGTGCATTGAATCCAAAGTTCACAGGGGGAGATGGCATCCTTGTCAGTTGGAGTCATCAGAGTCCAGACCACAGTGTTGGTCATCATTGGTCAGACTGTGACCCCCAAGTCCATGTAGCAGAGAATGTCATTGGGTGAGGTGGTGCAATTGCGCCAGAGGGCCAGGTGCCAGGCCAGGTGACCTGGGAAATGTGGATGGTCCGCTGACTCTCACGGTCTTTTCCGTGGATGACCCACCTTCCTCGCGGGACCCTCAGATGCAGGCCTTGACGATGCTTGTGATGCTCCGTCAGACGAATCCTCCTCCTCCTCCCTCCCTGTGGCTGATGGTTGTCTTCGCTTGGTTCCACAGGGAGGATTGCCCATGTTGTCGGCGATCCAACGGAGTGAACGGCTCATGTCCGTTTGCACCACCAGGAGCTCAGCCAGTCTTGCCTCCATCCGTCCTTGGTGTTGTTGTTGACAGGCATGTTGCTCGGCCTGCAGGTTCTTCATCTCGTCGAGGGTCCCCTTGATGTCTGTGAGGCTCGACACAACCTGGCTGATGCCCCTGGTGTCACGCCGGTATGTGTCCAGGATGTGGCGCATGTGTGCCATACGGGGAACAACCTTTACAACGCAACTTTTACAACGCACTACCATTACAACGAAACTGTTACAACGCAAGTGGATTTACAACGCATGCCATTACAACGCAAGTCTTTACATCGACTTGCGCTAGATGGCGTGCTAACATTACAAATAGTGTAGTTTACTATCCCAACACCTTCCCTACTGTTAAGTGGACTGGAGTTGGAATAGTAAATTACACTTTTCTAATGTTAGCACGCCATCTAGCGCAAGTCGATGTAAAGACTTGCGTTGTAATGGCATGCATTGTAAATCCACTAGCGTTGTAATAGTTTCGTTGTAACAGCATGCGTTGTAACAGCACGCGTTGTAACGTCATACATCCGTGCCATACCGGTTCCCTCAGCTGGCTGGTCAGGTTCTCGCCTCCGCCTGCCTCCACTCCCACCACCCCTGCCCACACGAGCCTGGCCTGCCGTTGTGGGCACATCAGGTCTACGGGACCCCTGAGGGATGGCATTAGCGTGGTCGTCTGCCTCCTCCTGGGTGCCCGGAGAACCTTGTCCCTCCTGGTCAGACTGGCTGTGTGGTTCAGTGCGAGCAGGGCTCCTGGGTGTCTCCTGGGATGTGGCAGGAATGGGGGTGGGGGTTGGCACAGATGTACCTGACGCAGGTGCTGCAGGGGCTTGGGCACCAGAGGGGCCAGGTTGGTCGGGGTCATCCACCGAGTGGTGAGAGTCGTCGCTGCCGGTGGGATCATCTTCACGCTGAGCCTGGGACTGTGATTGTTCCCCCCCATTGTTGGGGGGAGGTCGATGACGTTGCCCTGTGTGTGAGAGAGAGACAATGTTAATGCTGTTTCATGCCACATCCATGTTTCATACATATTCAAGTAGTCACAGTTCCTCCAGGTGGTTGGATGTGCCTAGCATTCCTCTCAATATACACTTGGGGATGGGTATGTTGCGGGGGACAGATTAGTATGTGCTCCTGAGTGTTTGCCAGTAGATTTTTGGCTGGGGTGCTTATTTGGCTATGGATTGGTCTTGTTGTGTCACATGTCCATTGTGAGAGTGGGTAAATCCGTTGCCTGCCCCGGGGGTGTGTGCTTGTGTGAGGGGGGTGTGTGATCAGGCCTGCTGTTGTGTGTAGTGTGATTTGTCATTGGGTCTCCCAGGTGATGTGTCTGTCCCCTCATGGTGCATGCTGGCATGACAGTGTGTGTGAGTTCCTGTGCTGGGTATGTGAGCTAGTGGAGATGTTTGAGTGTACAGTGGTCACAGGAGGGCCTTGTGCTGCCTACAGCAGGGCCAAGTGTCAGCTACCTTGTCATTACTTTGCCAGTCCCTGTGCATTGGGCATGGTGCATGGGTATGTACCTAGGCCATATGGGCTGTGGGCATTGGTGTCTGGTTCTGAGTTGCACAATGTGTTGTGTGAGCCCCACCCTCCCAGCATCCCGGACATCCAGTCTTGGGTTTGTGGTTGGTCTTGCCTGGGACATGGCATTGCCTTTATTTGTGAATGGGGCATGGAGACGTTAGTGGCATGAGCGTGGTTTTTAGGGTGTGGTTGTGTGCGGTGAGGGCTTGGGGGTAGGTGAGTGCATTTGTTGTAGTTGGGGTGTGGATGCCATTCCCCCCATGTTACGTGAGTTGTTTGTGTACTCACCAGGCTCTGCGACTCCTTCGACTCCGTGTACTCCCACCGGCGGAAGCGTGGCCATCACCTTCTCCTCCCAGGGATGGTAATGTACAGGTCTGCGGGGCAGCCCGCCTCCAGTGATGTTACTCTGGGCGTATTCCTCGTTCATTTTTCTCTTGACTGCCCTGCGCAGATCGTACCACCTGGCTTGGCATTCATGCCTGGTCCTTCGGATGGGCGCAACAGCATTCACCTTATCGACGATCCTCTGCCACAGGCTGGTTTTTTGGGCTATGCTGGTCTGTCTGGCCAATGTTCCAAACAGCTGTGGCTCGACTCTGATGACTTCGTTGACAAGGATCTCCAGCTCCGCCGCTGTGAACTTTGGATTCTTGTCAGTGGGCATGGTGTGGGGTGTGGATGGTTGTGGGTGTGTGGGTGTGAATGTGACGGTGTGTGTGTGAAGGTGAAGAGGGGGTGTTTGTGAAGGAGGTTGTGTGAAGGTGTGTAAGTGAAGGTGTAGTTAAGGTGTGAGTAAGGTGCAGTTGTTTGTCTGTGGTGTCTGTGAGCAGTGGCTCTGTTGCAATGGCTCATGGGTTGTGTGTGTGGGCCCTTTTTATTGGTCCATTTGTGGGTGTGGCTGTGTTTGAATTTGTGGTGGGTGTGTTATAAGAGGTGGTTGTGATTTGGTCCTCTGTTTGCCTGTTTGGATGTTGGGGTGCGGTGCGTACAGGTGCGGGGCTGTGCTACGGTGTTGGGGTGCGGCACGTACAGGTGCGGGCTATGCTACGGTGTTGGGGTACGGTGCGTACAGGTACGGGGCTGGGCTACGGTGTTGGGGTATGGTGCATACAGGTGCAGGGCTGTGCTACGGTGTTGGGGTACGGTGCATACAGGTACGGGGCTGGGCTACGGTGTTGGGGTACGGTGCGTAAAGGAACGGGGCTGGGCTACGGTGTTGGGGTGTGGCGCGTACAGGTGCCGGCTGTGCTATGGTATTGGGGTACGGTGCGTACAGGCACGGGGCTGGGCTACGGTGTTGGGGCACGGTGCGTACAGGTGCGGGGCTGTGCTACGGTGTTGGGGTACGGTGCGTACAGGTACAGGGCTGGGATATGGTGTTGGGGTACGGTGCGTACGGGTACGGGGCTGGGCTACGGTGTTGGGGTACGGTGCGTACGGGTATGGGGCTGGGAGACGGGCCTCGGGTGCGGCACGTACAGGTGGGGGGCTGGGGTACGGTCCTGGGGTACGGGGCGTACAGGTGCGGGGCTGGGAGACGGGCCTGGGGTGTGGCGCGTACAGGTGGGGGGCTGGGGTACGGTCCTGGGGTACTGGGCTTACAGGTGCAGGGCTGGGAGACGGGCCTGGGGTGCGGCCCGTACAGGTGCGGTGCTGTGCTACGGTGTTGGGGTACGGTGTTGAGGGGGGTATGGTGCTGACATACGGGGGTACGGTGCTGACATGTGCGGGGTGAGGGGGGCTGTACGACTTGTATTCGGGCACAAGTTTACCCGTGTACATGTAGGCTACAGCGTTCGCTCCGTATGGGGCCTTTTACATGCGGTTGTGTATTCGGACGGGTGGTACGGATCGTACTTGCGCGCTCGGATTTCTGTTTTACGATTTGCACGTAAAAATGTCCGGCTCCCTGGCGGACACTTTTCCCGATGCTAATCGGACGTAAAAATTTACGGCTCCCTCTCGGACCATTTTCCCGACGCAATTCGTATGTATTTTTCACGTACGAATCGTACTTCACAGTTTGCACGGTACTTGTCCGATTCGTACGTAAAAAACTACGGGTACGAGTCGGACGGTACATTTTTTTAACGGATCGGAATCGGCACCTAAATGTTAAAGTGATGTTATAGTTAGGTATAGAAAAAGGACTTTAACTTACATTACAAAAACACTAGAGAATTTCACTGAACATTACAAATGGTAAAGGGGTGTTATAATTAGGTGAAAATGTAAGTTATAAAGTGCCATTTTGAACCTGAAAAAACCTACTAACATTATCCAATTATAATTCAGCCTGATAACTATAATTTGTGTCCTGCAATGTACTTCTTATCACCTCACATATTACATCTCTCACAACATGCTCAAATATAATTGTAGACATCATTTATGACATCTCAAAAGATATCACTGATGACATCATCCAACACACTACTGCTCAAATTACTCTATAAACCTGTACAGCATTTCAGATATGAAAGCAAGTCGTAAGTGGTGCAAAATCATGTAAATATTAGGATACCCTTCAGGTACACAATCTACCTTAGCTGAACCGAGTTCCTCCTACATTCAGCCTTCATCCAGTAGCAAACACCTCATGGATAGCTGATCTCATGTAGGGAATCAACCAAACATGATTGGGCAAAACCATGCTGCAGACGGTTTTTGGCCTGTGGATAACATTTCATTGAGAAAACATTTGCTTCCAGCACATAAGTCCCATTATGAATCCATCATCTTATTGTGTTTGATATGTTCGGCCTAAGTGGCCATGGTTATGCCTAGATGTGGTTCCCTTGCCCGGCTGTGCCACTGGATTCAAGTTAGCCAGGCTGCTGAGAGGTGATATAATAAAACTGGTCCCTGGATGCTTGTTTCTAGTCCAGGGAGGATCTGGCCTGGCAATTTGGGCAGTTCACTTACAGAATATCAACACCTAATAAATATATCTCCATACCACAATATCGACTTTTAAATATGGATGTCAAAAATATCGACATCCTATATTTATAATGGTAAGTACAAAAATATCAAGAAAAAAAAGAATCAATGGCAAAAATATAGTTGTACAAAATATTGTTTTTTATATGTATATATTTATATCTGTATCTATATATATATTCACTTAAAAAACCATAGGTTTCACACATGTTATAGTTAGCTGGGCATTTCCCTCGTAAAAAACCAATGAAATTCCCCCGTTATAGTTAGTGCAGGCAACTATAACTCACGCGACCGCAATCCTCTGCTGATGACGTCAGATATTACATCACTGTATTTAGACACTTATTTACCCATGTCTTCTTCCATTCATATTTAGCTATACATATATTACATTTTTTTTTTCTGAAAGCCACATATGTCATCAGTGATGTAATATCTGACGTCATCAGCAGAGGATTGCGGTCGCGTGAGTTATAGTTGCCTGCACTAACTATAACGGGGGAATTTCAATGGTTTTTTACGAGTGAAATGTCCAGCTAACTATAACATGTGTGAAACCTATGGTTTTTTAAGTGAATTTGCAAGGTTTTTTAAATGCTAATTCCTAACTATAACGTGTGTTAAACCTATGGTTTTTTCAGTGAATTTGTACGTTTTTTTAAATGCTAAGTTATGTATTTATTTATTTTATTTTTTATGGTTTTTCAACGTGCGCGTACCGTACGCGCACGGTGCACTTCGCGCACCGTGCGTGCGCTGTTCGCGGAATTTGTCCGTTTCTACCGTACGCGCACGCTACGCGTACCCCGCGATTTTTCGTAAAAAAATTAAAAGATATTTTGGCCCTTGGGGGTCCTTCTGGGACCCCCTGATAAAGGCTAGGGGGTCAGGAACTGTCCACCCTGCCCCCTTTTCACGTTCTCCACCTTTGTTTTTCACCCCCTCAGACTGCGAGAGACAAAATGTCGGCCGACACTTCCTGGTTTCGACCGATTCGAATGTTTACTAAGATCTAACAACCAATCAGAATCGCGCTCGCGCACGGCAGCGTGCGCATATGGTACATTTTACCGTACGCGTACGGTGCGCGCTTATAGATATATATATTGATTTAAATGCTATTTTCTCAAGAAATACTGAACAGATTTACACCAGACCTGCAAAAGGCACATCCCTGACCTGAGGACTACCTCTCTGAAAAATTTCAAGTAATTCTGTTCAGCCGTTCGGGCTGTAGCTTGGTCTAAAGGTCCTATGGAAAAATGCATGGGGAAAACGCGTTTTGGGACCCCCTTTTTCTCAGCCCCCGCTTGACGAATCCCCCCGAGACTTTCAGGGAAGGAGCAGAGCGGAGCGCCACACCTATTTTGAAAATTTCGCGAGGATTCGTCAATGGGCGCCAATGTTATTCCAAATAGAATGTTGCGGATTTCCTTTGGAAACACGGTCCTAACTATAACTATCCACTGGCGACCGCCAGTAGATAATATATATATATATATATATATATATATAATACAATAATACATATTAAATAATAAAATCAATGAAAAAAATAATTTTGAGTTAATATACATTTTAACAAATATTACACATAGACGTAATTAAAAACAGTTAAACACACATGTATAATAATTATAATATATGTATATATATATATTTACTTCAAAACAATTAATAAACTATTAATTCTAATGTATTTTATAATTTTAAAATTATATTAAAATGTAACAAATAAATATATATACATATACATATGCATATACCAATAACATAAAATCTATCAATACCGATACAGAAAACGGCAGCTTGTTTGCAGATTTGAAAGCATTTACACGCATGAAGGGTGCTTATTGGTCGCCCAGCGGAGCTAGAAACATTTAAACTAATTGTGAAGGACACCCTACGCCACAGGATTAATGTGGCATGGAATTATCGCCGCATTACTAACTACAAAACAGTACTACCGTTCAGCCGTGAACAAGTCGCATATACAAAAATACTGAGGCGACGAAACACGTGTTGGCTAAAGAACGTTTTAATCACCGGAAACCTGAAGTCTGATTAAAGACATAAAAGAAAAATATCTTGACTGATTGATCGACTGTTGTTTTGTTTTGTGAATAACTTTGGAAAAGAACCATACTTGAATATTACGTGTGCTAGGGTCGCTACAATCAGATTATCATATCCGCCTGGCATACCACTTGCACATTGATGGAATGGAAATGCCTCCGATTCCCGTAGATGTGCTCACGTGCCTGTGGTGGAACCAGGCCAACATGTGTGCAGTAAATGGCACCAACAACATTAGGGATGTGGCCAAGGACATAAAAATCACCATTCACAGCCGTCAATTCATGCCTCCTGGGGAAATGGATGTATTGGTTCTTGTAGGTCATCATAGAGGACAGGACATCATGTAGCATCATGCTGAACATAGGTTGTGACATCCCACCTGCGGTGGACACCGTGTACTGGAACGAACCAGTAGCAAAGAAATGCAGGTCCACCATCACCTTAAACGTTGGTGTCAAAGCAGTCGGATAGGTTCTGCGAGGCCTCAGATGGGGCTCCAACAGACCACATAGGTCATGAAGGGTAGGTCGATCCAGACGGAATTTCCGTATGATGTCCTCATCATCCATGTCCGCCAGCACTGTGAATGGACGATGTGTCTCCTAGGTGAGATGAAAGGACACACACGTCAATTACATACCCTATGTGATGTGTCCAACATCTTACGTGTTCACTGAGACAGCGCCAACAATTACTGGCAAAAATACTTCAGCTTACAGCACAACTCACATGTAGGGACACCTTGATCTTAACTATTCGCACACTAGTCCAGTATTCACACAGTGAGTACCCCAACACAGAATCAGACTATGTGAATTTCAAAAGGTACATTTCAACATCTTGTGTCAACAGCCCTGAGAGTAGTTGACACAGAATATGCGTGAGACAGCAACACTGCTAGCCTCTACGTAGCTTCTGTACCTGCCCCATCTACTTGCGTAAGTCAGACAGGGCACCCAGTAACAACACAATGTGCCCAGTATGTGCACTAAGAGCAAGTATTATCATGAGTTCAGCATTCTACACTGTGAAATAGGGACATTATGTGGTCATACCTTCATTACTGTGTGTCGCTTAGCCATCTCACGCATTACAATCTGTACACATGTGGGAGTACATCACACCACAGATTTGTGTACATGCACAACAATTTCATAAGTGACATGTGAGTAAGTACATGCCTGTGCATGTAATTGTGAGCACTGACATGGCATGTGTAATCATCAGTGTGCTAAATGTCACACTAGCATTGCTTAGCACTATCTGGTGGCATGATTCATGTGTCTACTGTACAATATTTTGAACTGGCCATTGACACTGCCACTGCATAATGTGTCCATAGGTGCCATAAGCATCACCGCCACCACAATCACGGCCATGGGCACCAATCTCAAGTGGCCAAATCACGGTAGCGACTGCCTGGCCCAAGTGGGGTGCCACCGCCAATGCCTACCGCAATCGCAGAAGTGATATACACATTGTAAAATGACGGTTGGTGTGCTCCACCAACACAATCACGGCCATGGGCACCAATATCAAGCGGCCAAATCACGGTAGCGACCGCCTGGCCCCAGCGGTGTGCCACTGCCAATGCCCACCGCAATCATGGTAGTGCTATACACATTGTAAAATGGCAGTTGGTGTGCTCCGCCACCACAATCACGGCCATCGGCGCCAATCTCAAGCATCCAAATCACGGTAGCGACTGCCTGGCCCCAGCTGTGTTCCACCGCCAATGCCCGCCGCAATCGCGGTAGTGATATACACATTGTAAAATGGCGGTTGGTGTGCTCCGCCAACACAATCATGGGGCATGGGCACCAATCTCAAGTGGCCAAATCATGGTATCGACCGCCTGGCTCCAGCAGTGTGCCACCGCCAATGCCCACCGCAATCGCAGTAGTGATATACACATTGTAAAATGGCGATTGGTGTGCTCCGCCACCACAAGCATGGCCATGGGCACCAATATCAAGCGGCCAAATCACGGTAGCAACCGCCTGGCCCTTGCGGTGTGTCACCGCCAATGCCCATGTCCTTCCAGCCAATGGGAAATGCAATCGCCATAGCCAAATGCATTTTTGAAAATTGAGGTAGATGTGCTCCGCTACAGCGGGGGTGGTCATTGGATGCAATTGTAAGATGCACTATCGTGGTAGCAACCTCCTGGCCCCTGTGGTGTGTCACCACCAATGCCCATGCCCTTACAGCCAATGGGAAACGCAATTGCGCTAGCCAAATGCATTTTTTAAAGTAGCGGTAGGCATGCTCCGCTACCGCAAGGCTGGTCCTTGGATGCAATTGTAAGATGCACCATCGTGGTAGCAACCTCCTGGCCCCTGCGGTGTGTCACCACCAATGCCCATGCCCGTACAGCCAATGGAAATCGCAATTGCGGTAGCCAAATGCATTTTTGAAAATAGTGGTAGGCATGGTCCGCTGCCGCGGGGCCAGTCATTGGATGCATTTGAAAAAAGCTGACCTAGAACACCAATTGCAGCAGCTTAGTACCACTGAAACAACCCCAGGGGGCTACATATGTGTGAGTGAGAGACACACATTTCCACTGCTCCAGACACTGCTGACTGAGACCCTTCACCACCAACTGCTGCTGTTCCTGTCTCCTGGACCTAGTGATGGCGAGGACTGAGAACATCAGGGCCTGTCCCTTCACCACCGAGGAGCTGGAGATCCTGGTGTACGAGGTGCTCATACAGTATGCGAGGGTATATGGTGCTCCTGATGCCATGGTAAGTGTTTCAGAGGGAAAGTAGGGGAGTGCAGGGAGTGCACAAATTAAGTTGATCTGCTGCAGTATGTGCCTGAGAGTGAGGGTATGTGTGATACACTGCCTAGCATGCTGACTTCAGGGGAAAGGGGTTTGTAGCCTATTTTACACGTTTCCCTGGATACATATCAGGATGGGAGGGACATGCAGTGTTTTTGCAGCCATACAGTGACATTGCAAGTTTGGTAAGTGGGAGTCAGGACAGAAATTGTCTGTTCTAATGGATGTTTGGGTCCATGAGGTTCTTCACAGGCTCATCTGTGACATTACAAAGGGATTCCGTCCAGAGGGTACTGATGGAAGAGTGTCTGACTTAATATTGCCACCATGGATATGTCAGCAGTATGCACATGAGTGAAATGCCAGAGGGTGACACTCTTGGTGGAAATTAACCTATTGTTTATCTCAAAAAGACCTGAAACACCTGGAACAGTGAATTCAAATTCAAAGACCAAGGGTGTATATTCTTCAAAGAGCTACCCTCACAGGATAGTACAATCGTTTCTTGCCTGCATGTCCCACTGTTCAAAATTTCCACTGAACACCGTCATGTACCACAGTTCACAACACATCTTTTTAAAGAGGAGAACCTATCACCACAAAAACCATGTGGCGATATGTGAAAAATGTGTGGAAAGGTCGGAAAGCACCTCACATTAGTAACACCAAGGGGGGCTGCTGGCATATGTTTACCAGCATGCCCACACTATCATCATCGGTAGCTGTCCAGATGGAAGAAAAGGTGAAAGTAAAGAAATTCCTCCGAGATGAGAAATCAAAGAAACAAAATCAGTGAAAAGACGGCACTACTAGTGCAAGAATCGCTGAGTGATCACCAGGTCCCAAAAACAATAAAGTGAGGAGATGCAATCCTCAAAGTAAAATGAGGTACCGATCACTTGCGCAGGAAATTTTATTAAATGCAGTGAGCGTCCTCAAATAAAAACGACATCTATTAGGTCATTCACAAATATAAAGGCCAACAGGTTTTGTTGCCTACTTTCATTCCGGCACCTTCTTCAGGGCTGATATTGGACCATTCATCACCTCACTTGTTGGTCGCTCAGACCACGTGGCTGCTGTAGTCCTTCGTACCTAAACACCATCGGCGTAGGCTCCGCGCCAAAAGGCAGCGGCCTCACTTGTAACTGCTTCCGTCAGTCTCACCGCATCCGGGGCGTCTGAAATCGCCTAGTGCTCCGTCCCGATGAAATTCACCTAAGACACAGCAGATTGTTGTACTTTTGAAACGTCCCCCTTCCATTTTCATCATATTGTGTACTGACTTGCATGTGTAGGCACTGTTTGCCCTCTCATATTGTACATGCATGGGACAGTTCTGATGGCCCACGTTAGACCACAGTGTGAGCCCCCCTGGCCTGCACAGTTACTGCCCAATTTGTCGGGGACCCATCAATGAATGGACAGAGTGAGACAAAAGGGTTGTCTGCTACCCTATTCCACAATGAGCTATCTTAGGCCTGTGGATTGCACAAGTCAGACCTTGTGATAAGGGTGTGAGATTATAAGATCATGTCCCCATATGTGACCTCCATAAAACAGGTAGCCATTCACAGGCCAAGGACATTGAGGGGTGTGCAGTGTTGGGCACAGTGAGTCTGCCCCAAAACATCCTTTGCAATGTAATGTATGTCTTGCTCCCTCACATACTGCATTGTAGATGTGGGCCATCTTCACCTTGCTTTCTGTGCTGGCATTCTGCATGTGTATGAGATGGCCAGGTACCTCGTCCATCCTCAACCTGCATGCATCTAGGTATGATTATCTCATGCTAATGTACTACTTGTCATGCTGTATTGTCTATGATAAATAGGGCTCCTGGTTTTATGGTATTTATTTTTTTGCCATTTCCGTCTGTATTCATCCATATTTAGTTTTTGGGCATTTTATCTGTATTTATCCATATTTATTTTTCCCACAAGTAAAAGACAACGCTGCAGCTAGTATTTTTCCAGATTTATTTAAATTGACAATGCACACATGCACTCGTTTGTTATTGGTCAACACAATACATTCATCTGAAAACTTACGCCTAAAAGTGCTATCAAAAGCCATTTGTCTCAGAGTCTTGCAGTTTCTGTCATCGGCCCAGAGTGCCACATCCTCTCCCACACTGAACACCATACTGCCCCACTGAGAGAAACTCACACGGCCTTCAACTACAACCCAATTGTGCCCCGCTACAAAACACCTGGAAGAAACTCAATTCAAATTATGCATTAGACAAGAGTAACATGCTGCCTGAAAAAGCATGTCCGTCTGTGCCCAATACTGCTTTCTAAATTGCATGTTATCATTTTTGAATTGGGAAAAATACCCTTCTCCTGATAATCCTTAATGAGTTTGCCACCTCCTCAATCCACTCCAAACTGACACGATCGTGCCCCTCTCATCTCTCCCCGTATGCCTCCAACCCGTATGCCGAGGTCCCATCTACCCCATCTATCAGTTCTGTAAAATGAATTACCTCATTGAAATCGCTACCGGCAACATAACCTCCTCGTCTCCATTTCTTCGAGTTATTGACCATCATGCAGCATCACAAACATTCGCATTCGCACCTGTTTTAAACCACATTCACATCTACATATGCCCAATCACTCTACGTGCTCCCAACCCCGTGACTCATTACCCCGCTGCTATTCCTCGGTTATCCAATCATGTGTCAGAAACCTCAACGCGTGTGATGCTCTCCCCACTAACAGTTCATATTCTGATCAACTATAACACAAATTTTGATAAACACGTGCTCGCGAATCCCACTTGCACCACTCCCCAGAAACTCACGATGCATCCAAACTACACAATTAGTATAAAAAAAATGACATGAATTATAAAACAACATGAATGCTTGTTTCGTTACTCAAAAAGTGAAAACACCTTTGGCTGTGTGGACATCACATGGGTCAATAATGCCAAGTGTGCATGCTACCAGGCATCTTTTGAGTTTTGAATTAAAGTTGTACAATGTTACTGCACAGGGTGTTGTGCAACTTGGGGGTATCATCAACTTGTTTTGTGCTTTGCTTGCATATGATGTTTGTGTATGGCACTAAACTGAACCTACTTCTCTGTCTCTTGCAGCATCTACCGAGTGCAGAGAAGGACATGGAACGGACACCAGTGGTGAGGCATCTTGCACGACTGCTACACATGACCTCACTGACACTGATGTGACCAGCGCCTCGGAGGGGGACAATAGTGTCCTTCAGGAATCACGCCCAGAAATACCAACCTCTACATCATCTGATGCCAGCGGTGAATCCTTGATGTTGGCGGGCACAGAGAGTGGAAAATCTGCCTCCTCTTCCACCACACATCATCCTGTGCCCACCCTCCCAGTTACTTCCACTAGTGCTGCATGTGCTCGCACCAGTAAGAAGAGAAGAGTGTCCTTCCCCCCAGGCACCGCTGCACCTGCCCCTGTCTCCCCTGCTGCCCTCAGTTTTGAGGCAGTGGACCTTTTGAGCCAGCTGTGTGTGGGTCAGACAACTCTCCTGAATGCCTTCCAAGACCATGACAAGAAGTTGGCACAGGTAGTTGCCTTCATGGAGGGCATTCATTCAGATGTGGGTGGTCTACACAGGACTGTCCAGTCTTTGTCCTCTACAGTGACGGCAGCCATTCAGCTGTCACAGGCTCAGAGTCCAGCTCCGCTCCCTTTGGCAACCCCCCTGCCAGTGTCTACATCTGATGACAGTGACCACACACCACAGCCCACAGGCTCCAGGTACACCACACGCAGCACACAACAGCAGCAGCCCAAGCAGGACAGAGTGCAGACACCATCCCATAAAACTAAAGTGACACAGGAGCGCAAAGGCAAAAGCCCTTCAGGTGATACTCAGGGGCATCAAGCCAAGAAGCAGGCCTCAGGCTCACATGCCTCAAAATCAGCCCCATCCAAGGACACTCCCATCCCAAAAGTGTCTCCCAAAGACAGGCAGACCATTGCCGTGTCTGCTGTGAAGCTGGTGCCTGCTAAGAGTCCGCAGAAAAAGCCCTCTAAGGCAGATTCACCCACAACCTCAACTCCCACCGACACCCCTGTGAAGCTGGGAAAGGAGGGCACTGTAGGGGGTTCACCTGGTCAACAGGGGATGGAGGGGAAAAGGCAAGGCCAAGCCAAGCGTACCGCCCGATCCAGCAGATCCCCAGAGGGAGGGCCACCACCTGCACCTGATGCACCTGTTATGGAGAGTGAGTCTGTTGTGCCCGCCACACTTCCCACTCCTACCAAGACACTCATTACCGATCGAATCCCCAAGAAGTGGAAAGCCACCCCTCCACATTCTCACTCTCACACTGTGTCTCACAGCAGCATGTCTCCGCCTCCACGTACCACTACACCACCCAGTCCAAGCAGCCCTCCGCCTCACAAAACCTCTGATGCCTCTACCTGAGCTGGTCCTCTCTCTCCCAGGTCCAGTCCTCCAACTGTCCCAGACGATCAGCCACCTCCCAGTCCGACTGACGGCCAAGTCTGAGGCTGAGTCCCCCTCCCACCCCTACTCTCCCACAGTGGTGTCTAGACTGCCCATTGTTATCCCCCTAGCTGTGTTGCTTCCCATGGCAGTGTACGGTGTCACCCATTCCCCGTTTTTCACGTTGTTTGTCCATTGCCTGTGCAGCTTCTCATGCACACATGTGCCTACTTTGAACTATGGACTGGCCACTGGCCTTGCTGTTTTTCACTTTGTTTGCCCATTCCCTGTGCAGCTTCTCATGCACACATGTGCCTACTTTGAACTATGGACTGGCCACTGGCCTTGCTGTTTGTCACGATGGATGCCCATTTCCTGTGCAGATTCTCATGCACACGTGCCTACTTTGAACTATGGACTGGCCACTGGCCTTGCTGTTTGTTACAATGGATGCCCATAAGCTGTGCAGGTTCTCATGTACCTACTTTGCACTTTGTACTGACCACTGGCCTTGCTGTTTCTCACTTAGGATGCCCATTCCCTGTGCCGATTCTCATGTACCTACTTTGCACTTTGTACTGGCCACTGGCCTTGCTGTTTCTCACTTAGGATGGCCATTCCCTGTGCAGCTTCTCTTTAACACATGTGCCTACTTTGAACTATGGACTGGCCACTGGCCTTGCTGTTTGTTACTATGGATGCCCATTCCCTATGCATGTTCTCATGTACCTACTTTGCACTTTGTACTGGCCACTGGCCTTGCTGTTTCTCACTTAGAATGCTCATTCCCTGTGCAGGTTCTCATGTACCTACTTTGCACTTTGTACTGGCCACTGGCCTTGCTGTTTCTCACATAGGATGCCCATTCCCTGTGCAGCTTCTCATGCACACATGTGCCTACATTCAACTAAGGACTGGCCACTGGCCTTACTGTTTGTTTCTATGAATGCCCATCCTTGTGCAGTTTCTCAAGCACACATGTACTTTATTCTACTTTGTACTGGCCAATGGCCTTGCTGTTTTTCACTTTGTTTGCCCATTCCCTGTGCAGCTTCTCATGCACACATGCACTTTATTCTACTTTGAACTGGCCAATGGCCTTGCTGTTTATCACTTTGGATGCACATTCCCTGTGTGGGTTCTCATGCACAAATGTGCCTACTTTGAACTATGGACTGACCACTGGCCTTGCTGTTGTCTACTTTTGTTGCCTATCTGGGTAATATGTAATAAAGACAGTTCCTCCTGTTGTCTGTTTTGTCAGTGTCCTTGCTTAATAAAAACTTTTCTGTATGGGTATGGTTTCATATGACACATGCTCAGTATACCACTTTGACACTGCCAATTGCTTCTTTTACTTTTTCAGGGTTTGCCAGTGGTGAGTGGCACTTTAGTTATTCTCCAGTCCGAGGCTTGAGGGTGCAATGATGGGTGTTTGTGATGATCTACTATTATCATACTCATCATACAGTCAGGTTTGCTAAATTGTACACATGTCATGTTAGGGTGCACTACCAGCACAGAGGGGAATTCTATCCACAGGATTACAGGCAGGCTGGCCAGGGTCCATCATGTCTGTGGGATCTTTCTTGATGTGTGAACATCAGTGTTGATGTATGGTCATCTTGTGATGGCCTGTCTTCCTAGTCACATGGGTACATTTGAATCTGTGCACTTGAGTGGTAATGACGTGTGAAAGGGGTGACTTGGTCAGTAGTGTTGATGTGTGTGTGCCCCTGCAATGCCAACTGCACACATGTATGACCCAGGAGCTGAGTGCCTGTTTGTTTGATTTTTCAGCCCTGTGCTTGTGATAGTGTGCACATGTAGGAGTTGTAGGTTGTGCACTGTGCAGTGTGTTGGTGTGTCCTTGCACTCCTGGGGGACACCTACTTGTTGTTGCTGCCAGTTGTGACTATGCAGAGTTTGTGACAGCCAAGTCTGTGTTGTGTTTTGTTGATCAGCCATGTGTCTTGTTACTGTTTGTGCTCACTGTGCAGACCTGCTCAGCCACACTGACATTGCTGGTGCGTTTTCTCATGCATTGCTGTCATTTGAGCGATTTTTGGCTCCAGTATGGTATGTGGGATGTGGAGTCATGCCATCCCCTAACTTTGCTTCTGATGCCTACCCATTGTGAGTGACTCCTGCATGTGTTTGTGTATAGTACACTCCTGACCTGTCCACTTCTGACGTACACACCACTTCACTCTCATCTCACCTATCCCCTTGGGTTGCCAGTGTGTGAGCCTCCCCACCACTTCATTTGTTACACTATGCTTTGTGGTGCTGATCTGTGCACAGGACCAATTTGCCACTCAGGACAGTTTCCCAATTAGTTATGTGTGATTTGCTTGTACTGGTTTGCAGTCATGGTTGCTCATGTGCAGTGTAAATGTTTGTGCTGCACATTCCTCTGGTCATGTTGTTTGCACCTGGGTGTCCCTGAGTTGTGCATCTGTGAGTGTTGGGTTAGCTGTATGTGTGTTTGCTGAGGTACTGCTACCCTTCCTGAGTGTGATGTTGCCTGTGTGCTGTGCTGATTTGTGTTGTGGGAGTACATGGTATGACACTGAGATGTGTGTGCTACTGATTTGGGTGGTGTGCACACACTGCTTGGCCTGCATGCAGTGCCGTCAGTGTATGTTGCCTTGTATTGTCCCCTGATGTCCAGCTGAGTTTGCAATGTGATGGATTGGCATGTGCATCTGTTGTGTTTTTGGTGTGGATGTATGCAGTGTTTGGCCTGTGTTGGCTCTTTCTGCTGGCAGATGCTCTGTGTGTGATGTTCTATTTGCATGACATTGTGTGTGAGTAGTTTGAGCATTGTGATACATTCTGATGTGTTTTGCAAGTGTAGTGTGCATTACTTGTGTGCGTGCCACATGCAGCAAGGTGTATTCTCGTTACTGGTCTTGTTTTGAGTGCACACTAGTGCTATGTCCTCCTATCTTTGACCTGTCACTTGTCAGGATTCTGCATGTGCATGCATGTGGTACACTATGACACCATGTTGACTTGATGGGTGGTGTAGTGTGTCTGTCTGTGTTAGCTATTTGTCCAATTGATCCCAGTTTGTGTTCATGAATGTTTTGAGATTATGCACTTCTTGTTTGTGTTGGGGTATGGTGTCTATGCATTGGTCCTGAGTGACAATGTTGTGTACTCCTGTTCTGTCTGGGGTCCCATTGCCTTTCCACTGTTTGGCTGGCCATATGTGGGCTTGTTGGACTTCTGTGTATGTTGTTTGAGAGGTTTGTGTTTGGCTGTTGTTTTTGTGTCAGCATTGGTCCAGGCAACCCTGAGTGTGTGTGTGTGATGTGTGTGGATGCAGCCCAGGGAGTGTGATTGGTTGCCAGTGTACTCACAGGACATCATTTGCACCATTATGTGTGTTTAACACTGGTGTTGAGTGGTGCAGGTGTGAGGTGGGTAGAGGAGGGGTATGTGTAAAGGATCCAACTTGTGTTTGACTGTCAGGGAGTGTGACAATGAGCCATTTGTGTTGTGCTGATGACATACACATGTCAAGTAAGTTGAGACAGATGTGTGGCTGATCACTGTTTGACTTCAGACACTTCCTATCATTCCTGTGCCTATGCATGGCTTGCCTTGATGTCTCCCTGAGTTGTTGCACAGAGGTCACTTTGGTTTAATTCCACTCACTGTGCCACCCATGGCTGATTTGATGGCCTAAGGGTGGTGTGATACGTTCCTTCTCTTGCATGTGATGTGCACATGCTTTGTGGCTTTCTCCATGGCTTTCCAGCACTGTCCACTTCACTTTTGGCTAGCCCATTTATTATCCTCCATTACTGCTGACATCTGGTATATGTATGTGGCTGTGTGTCAGTGTGGGGTGTGTCTGAGTGACTTGACAGGCAGTGGGTAGAGTTAAGTGGTTGTTCATATGCAGTGTGAGTTTTCATTTTGTGATTGGACTCAGTTTGCTTGACATGAGTGGAGGGTAGGTGTGAGGAGGAGGAATGCCCTGAGCTTCTGTGCAGGGTGTTCCTCTTCACCCCCATTTTCTGGGACAGTCTCCCTGGTTGTTTGGTGTGTGTGGTGCAGGGTTTGGGCACACCTGGCTGCTTAATTGTGCGGGGGGGGCTCAGGAGGAGCACACAGCATGTCCCCAAATGGTTGTGGGGGGCATAGTGTGTGAAGGGTGGAGGTGGGGCTCTTTGTGGACTGCACATGACTGGTGCTGGCCCTGCCTACTACATTGTGTGCAGGTTTTCCCACGTCTGCACCGCTGCGGTGATGTGACTGGGACATTGCTGTGATTTTGCGGTTGATGGGTGACCCGGATGCGGTGGGGTGATTTTGTGACAGGTAGGACATGTGTGGGTACACTTGGGGATGTGTTCCTGTCTCCACCAGAGTGTCTGATGTGGACAGGAACCGTATGTCAGGCCAGGAGTTGTGTGTTGTGGTTGTGTGCGGAGTTGTGTGATTGCGTACCTGCGGCGTTGTCCGCGACGGTGCAATATTTGCTGGTAGTGGATCAGGTACAGCACCGGAAAGGCTTGTAGAGGTGGATCCATTGCGGTCCAGACCGGGTGGAGGGGACTTGGAGTCTGGTTTTGCGCTCCGCTGTCGTGCTTCTGCTGTCTCCGGTTGGGTGGTTTCTTCGCTGCGGTGTGACAGGCTGTGTGGGGCATCCTGATTTGTACAACGGACGGGCCGTCATTCCGCACTGCGGTGGGTCTTTATTGCCTCCAACTGCCGCTGTGGCGGGAGCATTTTTATGGCAGTTAACGTCGCACCGCGGCAGATGGGAAATTGGCTATGTTTGCCCATTGTAATATGGCGGGCGTGAGGACCGCTGCTGGCGTGCGGAAAATTGCATTTTCCTACACCACCAGCACTGCGGAGGTGCCTCCGCCCGTCATCCTAATGAGCCCCAGAGTTCTTGCATTTTGCACAATAAACTACCATACATCGGTAGGCCCTGATGGTGTTGAGTGGGCTCTGGAGGATGTTCAGGTGGACGCCTCCTCTGTATCATGCTACACCTCTGCTCTTGCAAGGCGTGTGGGAGGCATCAAACTCATGTGTTTCCACATACCTGATGCCCCACGTAAGTAGTTTTTGTCTGAGTGTTGTGAGAAGTCCTTACCAAAAATGCTGCAGGTCACATTGTTTTTAGTGAATTTCTTCTGCCCTGGAGAGAACATTATGTAAATCCCACCCGTAATTTCTCTGGGAGACTTCCATTGGTTGTAAGAGCCACAAGGAAGCACCAAGGGACCCGTGGAAAACAATAAAATAAGTAGTAAAATAAATAACAGAAATTAAGTTGAAATACTATAGCACACTCCTGATAATTCAAAATTAAAACTGAAGATAACATTGACTGTATACCTAACTAATTTAGGAACATTTTACATTAGGTAAATAAAAAACACAGCATTTCAATGAAATAATGCAAGCTTAAAGTTATGTTATAATTAGTTATGGTAACATTTTGCTTTACATTAAAAAAAACACCGAAGTTCGTTGAAAAAACAAAGGTTAAAGTGGCAGTACAGTTAGTTATAGAAGCCTCACATATTACATCACTCTTGACATTTTCAAAGACATCATCTCAAAAGACGTCACTGATGACATCATCTAACCCACTGCTGTTTAAATCTCTCTACAAACCTGTACAGCCTTTCAGAAATAAAAGTAAGTAGTAAGTGGTGCATAATCATGTAAAAAATGAATTACCCTTTGGCTGAAACGAGCTCCTCCTACACATAGCCTTCACATTGTACCAAACACTTTGTGGATGGCTTACCTCATATGTGTAATCAACAAGACATGATTGGACAAGCCCCTGCTGCATACCGTCTTCACCCTGTGAATAAAATTTCATGGAGAACCCATTTACTTCCACCATACAAGAGCCATTAGGTGTCCAAGCTCCTACTGCGCACAGAGTGTGCGCTGTACTGAAACCCTTTGCGGATAGTCAACCTCTTGTGTTCAATGAACCAACCATAGGTAGAAAAGAAGTATCTGTAAACAGACTTCACCCTGTACAAAAAGACCACTCAGTCTAGACAGCCAAGGCCTCTTAGTTGGTGAAATCACCATTATGCATTGCCTTCACCCTGCACCGAAAACTTGGCAGAGAGCCTACTTCCTGTGGGCAATCAAGCACACATGGGTGGACAAGTACCTAGTGCGTACACTGTTCACTCCTATGCACTTCTCATGCAGAGACATCTCCACCAGACACTAAAGGCTCCTTAGGGGTGTAAGGACCTGCTAAATACAATGTATGCCTTTTAGCAAAGTGTTGACAGATAGCCAGCCTCTTGTGCGCAATCAACGAGGCACAAGTCAACACGTCTCTGCAGACTTCAGCCTATGCACAACAGTGCACAAACAGCTGACTCCATTCACACACCCAAGACCCATATGAAGGCCAAGCATTTGGCAAAAGCTTATATTCATTAGAAGTAAAGTGCTGCCTTTTATTCCTTTGGAACTTCAAAAAGCTGTGGTTTTGGCACTTATTATATCAAAGATTGATTATTGTAGTGGTCTCTTTTTTAATATTCAATCAAGATTCTTAACCAAATTGCAGGTCCTCCAAAATGCGGCAGCACGTCTGCTGCTCGACATGCCGAAATATCAATCGGTGGCCCATGCCTTGCCAATATTGCATTGGCTGCCAGTTAAAAGGTAAATTGAATTAAAGTCCCTTTGCATCGCCTTTAAAGCTCTACATGGGCTTGGTCCCGATTATTTTACACACAGATTTATGTGGTATGTTCCAGAAAGGCAGCTTCATTCGGCTTCATCTTTTAATCTTTAAATCCAAGGTCAAAAACTGCTTCCTGGGGGGCGGGGGAGAGGGAGGGGCACAGTCAGCCTGTGGAATTCTCTGACTTTGGCACTTAAGAAAGACAACGATCTTCTCGTTTTTCACAAACTGTTAAAAACAAATAGAACGAGGCTACCAACCAGCCTTTTCCACTTCCGGTTGGCTTTTTTTATCTGATCTGCTGCACCTAGAAACCCTTGGGTATTAGTGTGCGTTACAAATTAAAATTTCATTTCATTTCCATTTCATTTCTGAAAGGAAAGCTATAGAAAATTAGGTCTAGTGATAACTTGCTGAATACCTTCCAGTACAATAAGTGTATACCAAACTGTCACATTCATTGGATCATGTTATCAGTGATGTTGTTTGAGAGGTCATCAGTAATCAATGATGTCATTGAACATGTCATGACAGAAGTAATATGTGACATCATAAGCAATGCATGGCGGGGCACAACTTATAGTTAGCTCGCTGAACTATAACTGGCAAATTTCAGTGTTTTTTTCTCATAATAATATAAGGTTATCACTTATATTTCTGCCATGCCTTGATAATTGCTGTGGCGCTCCTGATCGACGGTGGGCAGCTCAATACAGACTCAGCCAGTCTGCTTAAACATATCACCATAATCCTTCTCATAACATCCATAGAAGGGAGCCACACTCATGGGGTATCTTTCAAAGCAACTCTTTATTCAGCTACCCCTTGACGCATTTCGGCCGCCTGTGAGCAAGGCTCCTTTCTGTGGATGTTGCAAGAAGGATTGTGGTTAACAAATAAGTGCTGGGGTCGAGCACTCGCAAGCACCGGTACAAATTAAGCACTGAAACAAAGAATAACGGAAAATCCATGGTGCATACCTCAAGAAGCATCCTGCTTTTTGGAAAGTGTTATCTATTTTAAACTGAATTTTTATAACATCTGTGCTCAAAAACCACACATATATAATTTTTCATCACTGTTACACCCCATCAGGCTAACTTTATAATGTTGTACAATGTAGTGGGGAGCGTGTTTATGCGCTCCACTCCCAGCCGCACAGCTTGTTCGGATACTGTGATCCTTTAACCTTTAGAGCATTTAATCTCGTTATAAATGTATTCCTTTTAATCCAGACCTTTGTCCAAAATGTCTTCAATTGATTTAAACCATTTTACAGATCCACATTTTTCCATAGTGCATTTTATTCATGCTTCTCATGATCACGAGTGCCCATCCAGGCTTCATCGGGAAAACGATCACAAAATGCAGATAAAAGTTCAGAGCAGCGTTTACTTTATTAAAACCCAATGCATTTCGGGCTTATTTCCAGCCCTTCGTCAGGGGTAACTGTGGATCAACAATTTAAAAAATATATTATTATTACATAATCATCTGTTGTTACATCTTTTACAAGAAACCACGTAAGTTTATAATTGACGTATACATCTTAATAAGCTCAAAAACAGTGCATGTGCCATTCCATTAAAACCCAAACTTCTCACTTAACCCAACAAATTAAATTTTACAAATGTTACCCACGTTCTCTCGGAATATCAATCTTAATTGTGCAACCCCTTTAACCCGCCCGTTTGCTGAATCATTGCGCGCTTTCTCAAAACCCACCGCTGCTCAAGAGTTAGCACTTATACGTTTAAACTAACCCTCTCGTCCCGACATTTCCATATTACCACATTTCATAGGACTCTCACGCCCTTTCCTATCTCTCCTAGTATTCCTGTTGTTTCCCATCTTAAACGTCTACGTAAACCCCGTATGTCAAAAGTCCTACTCCTCACGTACCTGCTCACCATGATATCTCTTTTCGCACGGCGTGCGCCTGAAGTAACATTGTATCACCAGTAACGGGCTTTCTAATTTAAACTCAAAGTGCTCCACCCCCTGTGTGTGTGTGATTAATCACCTGACACTCTCAGTTTCCCAGTGAACTATAATCCCCATGATGCACTTTGTCCCAACAAAATTGTATTCAACAGTGATTGTGTTAATACCAAACGCTGAATAGTTAATCTATATGCGAATTTTTAGCGATTTCATCATATAAAAGGACTTTGTCGATCCATAAGTAAGCTTCATTATTCGCTGCTGCTACTGAAAACTTGCTGTATCATCGTATGTGGAATCCTTTATGTGAAGTCCTTCATTTATAGCTCGACTGTTCATTCGGGTGCAAAACCAACAAGGGCAAAATTTCTATAACAATTCAGGAGGTGGCATGCACACCGCATTCTCAATGTAGTCCATATATTCAATGTACACATTTGCGTGCGAAACTGGGCCATGCCTTACCCAAAATGCATCTAGAGTTGTACAATGTAGTGGGGAGCGTGTTTATGCGCTCCACTCCCAGCCGCACAGCTTGTTCGGATACTGTGATCCTTTAACTTTTAGAGCATTTAATCTCGTTATAAATGTATTCCTTTTAATCCAGACCTTTGTCCAAAATGTCTTCAATTGATTTAAACCATTTTACAGATCCACATTTTTCCATAGTGCATTTTATTCATGCTTCTCATGATCACTTTATAATGTAACATTTCTAAAAGTTAATGTAAGGGAAAATCTAAAAGTAAATACAAACCTGGTGGCTTTTGAGGCTTTTGTGTCCAAGTGATCTCAACATCCGGCTTGTCATTCCAATGCAGTGGCGAATCAATATTTACATCAGATTTTGGCTCAATTATCTGTCCTCTTGGTGCTTCTACAATTTAATATAAGGATTAGTCCACAAAATTACATTGTAAAACAATCACCATATATTATACAATGAAGACTATGACTATTCTTAGAGTAAAATCAGTACATTTGGGATATTCTTGGAGTTCTGTAATATATATATAAAGTTGTTATCTGAAGGTGAACACATGTTTCTCTTCATGCTAAACAAGGTATTTACACAAACTTCAGGCCTATGGTCCAATGCAGTGTGCTCATGTTTTGTAAATTTCTGTTGTGATTTTCATAAACTGTCTGCAACAATAGGCTAAAGACATAAATGTGGAAATGCTATGTGTTGATGGAGTTAAATGAACAGTTTTTATAGTAATGGAATAAATGGAAAGAATGTTATCATGCTATGCCTTTGTCGTGTAGCACTTATATACGTCTTCCTAACCTTGATGAGGACAGGAAGTGATACAATTTGTATCGTGTTTTGGCATAATATCGCACTGCATGGTTGTTTGTGTGTTGCAAGGCAAGGATGATCTGGGAGGAAAATCACAAAATGTTCCTGACACCAAGAGGGAAAACTGAGCAGACATTGATTCTATTCTTTTTTTCTTTTTTGGAAACAACACCCGGATTTGAAGGTATGATTTCTGAAAAAGAATATGCATAACAGACTATTATGATATCCTAACATAAAGAGACATACATGGCAAACAGCATTACTTTTTTCTATTTTTAAACCAAGAAAGGTTGTTTTAATAAGAACCTTTTTTCAAGATTAAAAAAAAAAAATTGGTGTTGGTAAAATATTTTTAGGGGAATTCAACTTAGAACAAGAAAAAAGGGCAACAAAACTAGGAGATTAAAAGAAAAGTTACTTACCTTCCGTAACGCTATATCTGGTAGAGACATAGACTAGCCGCAGATTTTATAACTTAGAATTTCCCCCAAGCACCAGTCTGGATCTAGAGAATTTTCAGCAGTACCTCTGCGCGCCAGGGGACGGCGTTGTACGGCTCCGTAGTGACGTCATCCACAGATATGACCATACCCTTTGTGAACCAATCCTAAATGGTAAGGAATAAAATGGTAATAGTTCAACAGAACCTACAACAGTACTAAACGGTTAGTGAATTCACACAATTACATGATGTATTGACAGTACCAGTGTCAAGGTGTAATGCTACCAAGAAATTTAGAATGAAGTGAAACTGGTGAACTGGTGAAAGAGCCCAAGGTGCAAAGAAGTGCACACGTACATTACCAGTGACCCACTTTCAGAAAAGGATGGTGAATGCAACCTTTCAACAAAAGTAAGTCACAAGGTCAAGTAGTCTGTTTACACCAACATAGATAGAAATAGTAATCACTGGCATATTAGGCCAGCATTGAGAGGGTATAAACCTTACCTCAAAAGACCTTCACAGAGTGGGGAGGATGGGCTGGGCATTTAGGAATCCACGGCTAGAATATGTCTCTACCAGATATAGCGTTACCGAAGGTAAGCAACTTTTCCATCTGATAGAGACATCTAGCAGCAGATTCCTTAACTTAGAATTAGATATCATAGCTATAACCCACTTGAGGAGGGTCTGCAAACTAATCCCACAAAAAGTCCTCAAGGAGAACTAGGCAGTCAACTAAAGGCTGGCCAAGAACATGTGGGATAGTAAAACAAGAGCTTGACTCTTAATAGAATGTATGATCTCCGTATGGAGCCTATAAATAAAAGCAACTGTATAGGCCCGAGAAATCGGTGCTTGAAGAGAAAGAGTTCAAAAGCTTTAAGAGTTGTCTAGCAGAAGACAGACATTACCCCTTTACCCTTAAAAAAAGAGAAAAGAAGAGCGGATGACCAAAAGGGTCAAATGCATGAAGGAGACAGAATCTCTGCTGTTTGTGACCATAAGAAACGTAAAAGAAGAGATGTCCTACTGGAAACCTAAGAGGACCTTCAGAACCCATTTTAAAAAGGAAATATGAACAACACCTCTGTGGCATGATTACTATAGTGTGGGCAATTGTAGTATCCACAAGCATTCAATTACACAAGAGATGCATATTTAGACATAATCATATATACATACATACTCCTTTGAAGAAAAACAATTTGAAACATCCTGTCCCAGTCCTAAATGGCAGGAGTATGCAAGCATGAATATCTACAGCACATATGCTTTGAACATATACAGAAGTGCATCATCAGATGCCCCAATTGGCCCATGCAGTCAAGGAAGTCTACTGGCCAACAAATACTGCAAAACAAAGGGACATATAAAACTTGCCCACTACAGTATCAAGGTTGGAGGGACGGAACATAACTTTGAGTCCCAATAAGCTCTGAATACCAGGGCAAGCAAAAGAGAACCTTCTGTTCTTTTCTTTCCTTCTTTGTTTTGGGGGGGGGGGGGAATAAATGCAAAAGGAGGTACACATAGGGTACTGTTCAAATAGAAGTACAGCCCTGTCAACAACAGGCACATACAACACCTGTTATACATGACAATATGAGAAACACATCAGCATGTAGAAATATGCATACTCCGTATATTATCATACATAACATCTCTGAAGTGGAATGCTTGGTGCAAATCACATCACCCCAAGAAAAGGGGGGGGGGCACCACCACAAGAGTATAAGTGATATGTTAGAAGAAAATGCGGTCTGTCAGTTGTCGAACAAGAAAAACAGTAATGAAACCGCACAAAGTGAGGAATGTTGGCGAAAAAGTACATGCCCTCCAGAAGATAGGGAATGTAGACCAGACAGAACTACATATAGCAAGAGCGTTCACTAGGTGGGTGATGCACCAATTTATGATAACTTGGGACGAGGTGGCCCAAACACAACTGTTGACTGCCAAAATAGCGCACCACAGTGCGGAGCATGGTTAGGTATTGCACTGTAGTGGAGTATTAAAATCATGTTTATACTAGATGCTGTTCTTACCCTAAAGGAAGAACTTACAAGCAAATAGCATCCGAAAAATGCAAAATGTAAATTTCTGAACTAGAGCAACAATCCAACTTGCTTAACCCTTTCAAAGCTCTGATGCACACAAGGAAATACTTAGGGCACTAAGGAAGCAAAGCATAACATGCAGAAGCCACTGTTTTGGAACAAATCATAGATGCATGAAAGTGCAACAGAACCAAATGAAAGGCTATCGCAAGAAGAAAATAGAGCTCTTAGCTCACTCCGAGAGTTCTGAAGAGGAACATAATGCAAAGTCCCAGGAGGACACAGCGGTATAACCGAAAGAGTGCACAGTGAAGAATCACACCATCAAGGTAATATTCTTGAAGAGCTATACAATAGCAAACCAGTAGTCCACATAGAGTGAGTCATATACCCATAAAAGGGGTATAGTCTCTTGAGCCTAGCCCTTTATCAGAGATTTAATGGAAAAGAAACAAACCAGCTACCCAGCTGCAAACACTGTCTGGGAATTAAAGACTCAAACTCAGAGGGTAATATAAGTCAGAAGTAGTGCTTATCCTTCAACACTACCAATGCAATGAAAGCCATAACACAAGGACCACAGACTTGGACATCATAGAACAAATTAAACAAGACCCAAAGAGGTCCAATCACAAGTTGCCAGCCATGAGACGCTGAACTGCAGAATCAGCAAGGCTATCGAATGAAATGAGGCCATCAAAAGGTAAATCTCTACGATGCTCCCAAACATTCTTGGGAAAACTAGAATCATGAATCCAAGAGTGCCTCCTTGGAGCTACTGATCTAGCCATAGCCCTACCTACGGAATCTGTATTGTCCATCGCCGACCTGATAGTGAACTTAGCCAGTTCACGACCATCCTGCACCCACTGAAAACCTTCAGCTCTAACTTCTTCTGGAAGCAGAGGAAGTAATCAGTCAACAGAATCCCAAAGGGGAAAAGAAGTCCTTCCAAATAGACAGGACATGTTCAAAGACCTTAGGGCCGAACTAGTAGACGCAAACAAATTTCAGGCCCACGTCTCCACCCACCGAGACTCCCTGCTCTGTGGAAGCAAGGGAGCACTTTCCAAATTCAAAGAAGCAGAAGCTGCCTCCACAACAAGCCCTCCAGCCTTAGAGTGCTGAGAAAGACAAACAGGGTCATCTGGAGCAGGTCGATGACTGTGTGCAATAGCACACTTAACAGAGACACCTGACGTTGGTTTGGCCCATGTCCCCAAAAGAATCTCGTATAGCGACTCTCTAAAAGGAAGCATTGGCTCGACCTCAGTGCCTCCTTGATGGAGTAGATCCAATAAGGGATCAGAGGACAGAGTCACCATAGGAAGCTGCAGATCTAAAATGTCAGCAGCCCGTTTAATGACCCCAGCAAAAGTAGGCACTAGCCTCTGTTGCTAGTCTAGGAGGTGAAAGTAAATCACAGGTAGGGGACGTTTGAAGACTGACGTCCCCATCAAAAATCAAGAAACCTCCTGCTTGCGGCTGGCCAAGAGCACCCAGATGCTCAATATTTCTAGTATCTGCAGGCTCGTCATCCTTAATTTGTAGAGGAGATGGAGCAGAAGTCTCAGTGGCAAGAAAAGGCGTCTCTAGTGCCAACCAACATCGAGACAGCGTTGTATCGACAGCTACCACTATGGGTGTCAACGGCATCGGACGGCATTGAGACGACGTCGCATTGACGTCCACCACCAAGGGTGTCATCAGCATCGCAAAGCAGCGAGGCAGTAATAGGTCACCCTCTGCGGATGCCATCGACGTCATAGCAAGAAGCCGCACCGGGGTGTTCCCTGACATCGTAGCGACTCCAGTTATGGAGTCAGGGTGCTTCATCCGTGCCGAAGGCAAACCCACCGGCGAACTTCTGATCAGAGTCCCTTCTAACTCTTCGGGGACCGAAGGCGTTCCAGCGAGAGAGTCTGACCCAGAAAAAGCCATGTAAAGCCTGAAAATGCACCTCCATTTGAGCCCTAGTCGCCCCTCACTACGATATGGTGGGAAAACTCAGGGTTGACCACCTCCAGTAGGGACCGGGAGGAACAGGAACCAGTGTCACGACCTTGCGAGACCGAGGGCCTCTGTCCCTTCCAGTGGGATTTACTTGATTTTGACAAGCGACGTCCCCAGGAATGGCTTCTCTACGAGCGACGTCCAGGGGAATGGCTGCTTGACCTGCCCCGAGCAGGATCCTGAGAACGTGAGGAAGATCGGCGCTGCTTGGATTCTGAACGGGACAGCTGGGCCGACAGCAGCTTCATCCGACATTCCTGTAGCGACGTAGGCTTCAGCCTCCGACAGGCGCCGCACTCCTCGGAGTTGTTGGTGTTCTCCCAAGCACCACATGCAAATGGTGTGCAGATCTGTCGCAGACATATGCCACGTATAGGTCTCACACATTTTAAAGCCCGAAGGCATCGACACACTGCTCCAGACACAAAAGGCATCTAGTAGGCCAAAAGACAAAAAGAGGCCTGAGGAACCGCTTCTCCCGGATCGGCGTTGCAGCGTCGAAAAGAAGAAAACTGACGTCTGCGTGCCAGAGGGGACTTATATGGATCCACTGATGTCATATCCGTGGACGACGTCACTACGGAGCCATACGACACCGTCCCCCAGCGCACATATGTACTGCTGAAAACCCTCCAGATCCATACTGGCGCCTGGGAGAAATTCTGAGTTAAGGAATCTGCGGCTAGATGTTTCTATCAGAAAAATAAAATAACTAAAAGCACAGTATTGACTTATTACCATCTTTGGTGCCAGGAGAACCAACTTAGGGGCATATTATCAAGTACGGCGTTAAAATTATCGCCGCTTTAGCTGCAGAAAACTGCCGCTAAAGCGGCGATAAAGGGTTTGATAATATGCCGCAGAGAATTCCCATAGAAGCCCATGTTGACACCAGAACATGGGCTTCTATGGGAATTCCCAAGGGCATATTATGAAGCCCATTATCGCCACTTTAGCAGCAGCTTTCTGCCGCTAAAGCGGCGATAATTTTAACGCCAGTTATTGATAATATGCCTAACATTTGGGAGGACCGGGAGCGGACGTATAGGTTTCGGGACGCATTGATCACAAGTTACAAGGAGACACAACTGTGGATCCCCCCGCCCCTTCCCCCATGGGACAAGTTGTCCATTTAACTAGGGCTTCACTATTGGAAGCAGCCTAAAACGGTGAAGTGTGACCACCGCCACACTCCCGCAGTGGTAATATCTTACCAAAATTGGTAAGAACGGAGCCCCCTTTCTTTACTTCTAGGTCCTGATGAATGCCATGGACCCACTTTGGCCACTTAGGCAGAAACATGTCGACCGTCCACTAGACGGTTGGGAACAATAACCATCCCAATCACCGTCACACTTTAATTTTAATATCATATAGTTTTCATTCTACATTAAAAACGCTATTGACTACTATAATGATTTTTAACTTCACTCACATAGTCACGGGCCCCCACTTAATCACTTAGAAGTGCATCCTTGTCGTCAAGTGTATGCCCGCCCTCCATCAAACGAAGGTTTTGGAGGGCGAGGACTGGTCAATGATGAAGCATGACACCAGGTGGAGTGTGAGACCAGTCCATAACTTTTTGTGAGATGCCCACACTCACGACGTTCTTGTAACACGTTTGGGTTATCACACTAGGAGCAGCTCTTTTGTGGTAAACATTGATAATATGCCCCCTTGTTTTTAACTCTAGATTTTACTCAATGGGAGAGCTCACTTCTTTTTCACTTTAGGGCAGGTATTATATATTGGTCCCTTTATTTTAAAAGAGTGTTGGATATAGATGGGAACATTATTGTGTCCTGCCCTTGTGATAATCAGTCTGAGCAAATACTGTCGCCCTTCATGTTTCATTTAATCTTCCATGTAAGCACTTTTCAAAACCGCTGCTAAGAAAAATAGGATTGTACCAATGCAGAGTAGCTCTGTTTTAGTTACAATTCTTAAGTACATATGAAAAAACAGGGAGCGACCCCACTTGCCAGGAGGCAGAGTACCACAAGTAAAGAAATAGAACGACTCTCTTGGAACAACTAAAAATGTATTTTTTTTCAACTAGATGTATTTCGCTATATATACCTTATACATTCAGACATCCACACAGCTCCAATAGACACACCGTAAATGAACCCAAAAAACAATTCACACAAGGATATGGAACTTTACTCCATATAAAAAAGAATATATTTATTCAGGTATTGAGTCCTAACTTTACTACTCCTAAACTGAGAAGAATCCTAACTTTAAGACTTTCGGTATTCACAGAAGGCATTTAGGAGTCCTAAAGTTAGGAGTCCTAACTTTACTACTCCTAAACTGAGGAAAATCTTATCTTTAAGACTTTCGGTATTCACAGAAGGCATTTTGGAGTCCTAAAATTAGGACTCCTCACTTCTGTGAGTACCAAAATGAGTAAGTGCCTTCTGTGAATACCAAAATGGTAGTATGTTTAGGATTTTGTATTAAGTAAGTTCTGTTAATCGGGCCCAATGTATGGCAGGGCACAAGTTACAGTCCGCTCGCTGAACTATAACTGGCATATTTCTGTGCTTTTTTCTGGGTTTAAAACATAACTTTATCACTGATATTCCTGCCAAGCCTTGGTGATTGCTGTGGTGCTCCTGATCAATTCTGGGCAGTTCGATACAGATTCAGCCACTCTGCTTATACATATCACAACAATCCTTCTTGTAACATCCACAGAAGAGAGCCACTCCTCATGAGGTATCTTTCGAAGCAACTCTTTATTCAGCAACCCCTTGACATGTTTTGGCCACCTGTGAGCAAGGCTGCAGAGGCAACTGAAACTCGTCAATTGGTCGCTGAATAAAGAGTTGCTTCGAAAGATACCTCATGTGGTGTGGCTCCTTTCTGTGGATGTTACAAGAAGGATTGTGGTGTTTATATATATTTAATGTGGACTGTCCTAAACAATTACTGGTGTTAATAATTACATGCTGGGGCTGAGCACTCGCAAGCACCAGTACAAATTAAGCACTGGAACAAAGAATAACAGCAAATCAGTGGTGCATACCTCAAGCAACTTCCTGCTTTTTGCAAAGTGTTATCTATTTTAAACTGAATTTGTATATTGTCAATGCTCAAAAACCACAATTAGATAATTTTTTATCACTATTACACCCCGTCAGGCTAACTTTATAATGTTACATTTCCTTAAAAGTTAATGTAATGGAAAATCTAAAAGTAAATACAAACCTGGTGGCTTTTGAGGCTTTTGTGTCCAAGTGATCTCATCATCAGGCTTGTCATTCGAATGCAGTGGAGAATCGATATTTACATCAGATTTTGGCTCAATTATCTGTCCTCTTGGTGCTTCTACAATTTAATATTAGGATTAGTCCACAAAATTACATTTTAAAACAATCACCATAGATTATACAATGAAGACTATGACTATTTTTAGAGTAAAATCAGTACATTTGAGATATTCTTGGAGTTCTGTAATATATATATAAAGTTCTTATCTGAAGGTGAACACATGTTTCTCTTCATGCTAAACAAGGTACTTACACAAACTTCAGGCCTATGGTCCAATGCAGTGTGCTCATGTTTTGTAAATTTCTGTTGTGATTTTGATAAACTGTCTGCAACAATAGGCTAAAGACATAAAAGTGGAAATGCTACGTGTTGATGGAGTTAAATGAACAGATTTTATAGTAATGGAATAAATGGAAAGAATTTTATCATGCTATGCCTTTGTCGTGTAGCACTTATATACGTCTTCCTAACCTTGATGAGGACAGGAAGTGATACAATTTGTATCGTGTTTTGGCATAATATCGCACTGCATGGTTGTTTGTGTGTTGCAAGGCAAGGATGATCTGGGAGGAAAATCAGAAAATGTTCCTGACACCAAGAGGGAAAACTTAGCAGACATTGATTCTATTCTTTTTTTCTTTTTTGGAAACAACACCCGGATTTGAAGGTATGATTTCTGAAAAAGAATATGCATAACAGACTATTATGACATCCTAACATAAAGAGACATACATGGCAAACAGCATTACTTTTTTCTATTTTTAAACCAAGAAAGGTTGTTTTAATAAGAACCTTTTTTCAAGATTTAAAAAAAGAAATTGGTGTTGGTAAAATATTTTTAAGGGAATTCAACTTAGAACAAGAAAAAAGGGCAACAAAACTAGGAGATTAAAAGAAAAGTTACTTACCTTCCGTAACGCTATATCTGGTAGAGACATAGACTAGCCGCAGATTTTATAACTTAGAATTTCCCCCAAGCGCCAGTCTGGATCTGGAGAATTTTCAGCAGTACCTCTGCGCGCCGGGGGACGGCGTTGTACGGCTCCGTAGTGATGTCATCCACGGATATGACGTCAGTGGAGCCATATAAGTCCACTATGGCACGCGGACGTTACTTTTCTACTGTGACACTTCCCACACCAGAACACGGAGCCACTACTAAAACTAGATGAGGAAACAGTGTGCCAAAAAAGATGAAAAATCTTTGAAACAACAATAAAACTACACAACAAATAGTATGAAAATACCAGACATAGGATTCAATAATAAGAAACAAATTGTAACACAGGGCCATATGAAACTTTGTGCCCTAGTGAATAGCCCATATAAGGGGAGAGACCATACCCTTTGTGAACCAATCCTAAATGGTAATGAATAAAATGGTAATAGTTCAACAGAACCTACAACAGAACTAAACGGTTAGTGAATTCACACAATTACATGATGTATTGACAGTACCAGTGTCAAGGTGTAATGCTACCAAGAAATTTAGAATGAAGTGAAACTGGTGAACTGGTGAAAGAGCCCAAGGTGCAAAGAAGTGCACACATACTTTACCAGTGACCCACTTTCAGAAAAGGATGGTGAATGCAACCTTTCAACAAAAGTAAGTGACCAGGTCAAGTAGTCTGTTTACACCAACATAGATAGAAATAGTAATCACTGGCATATTAGGCCAGCATTGAGAGGGTACAAACCTTCACAGAGTGCGGAGGATGGGCTGGGCATTAAGGAATCCACGGCTAGACTATGTCTCTACCAGATATAGCGTTACCGAAGGTAAGCAACTTTTCCATCTGATAGAGACATCTAGCAGCAGATTCCTTAACTTAGAATTAGATATCATAGCTATAACCCACTCGAGGAGGGTCTGCAAACTAATCCCACAAAAAGTCCTCAAGGAGAACTAGGCGGTCAACTAAAGGCTGGCCAAGAACATGTGGGATAGTAAAACAATAGCTTGACTCTTAATAGAATGTATGATCTCCGTATGGAGCATATAAATAAAAGCAACTGTATAGGCCCGAGAAATCGGTCCTTGAAGAGAAAGAGTTCAAAAGCTTTAAGAGTTGTCTAGCAGAAGACAGACATGACCCCTTTACCCTTAAAAAAAGAGAAAAGAAGACCGGATGACCAAAAGGGTCAAATGCATGAAGGAGACAGAATCTCTGCTGTTTGTGACCATAAGAAACGTAAAGGAAGAGATGTCCTACTGGAAACCTAAGAGGACCTTCAGAACCCATTTTAAAAATGAAATATGAACAACACCTCTGTGGCATGATTACTATAGTGTGGGCAATTGTAGTATCCACAAGCATTCAATTACACAAGAGATGCATATTTAGACATAATCATATATACATACATACTCCTTTGAAGAAAAACAATTTGAAACATCCTGTCTCAGTCCTAAATGGCAGGAGTATGCAAGCATGAATATCTACAGCACATATGCTTTGAACATATACAGAAGTGCATCATCAGATGCCCCAATTGGCCCATGCAGTCAAGGAAGTCTACTGGCCAACAAATACTGCAAAACAAAGGGACATATAAAACTTGCCCACTACAGTATCAAGGTTGGAGGGACGGAACATAACTTTGAGTCCCAATAAGCTCTGAATACAAGGGCGAGCAAAAGAGAACCTTCTGTTCTTTTCTTTCCTTCTTTGTTTTGGGGGGGGGGGGGGAAATAATGCAAAAGGAGGTACACATAGGGTACTGTTCAAATAGAAGTACAGCCCTGTCAACAACAGGCACATACAACACCTGTTATACATGACAATATGAGAAACACATCAGCATGTAGAAATATGCATACTCCGTATATTATCATACATAACATCTCTGAAATGGAATGCTTGGTACAAATCACATCGCCCCAAGAAAGCGGGGGGCGGGGGGCACCACCACAAGAGTATAAGTGATATGTTAGAAGAAAATGCGGTCTGTCAGTTGTCGAACAAGAAAAACAGTGATGAAACCGCACAAAGTGAGGAATGTTGGCGAAAAAGTACATGCCCTCCAGAAGATAGGGAATGTAGACCAGACAGAACTACATATAGCAAGAGCGTTCACTAGGTGGGTGATGCACCAATTTATGATAACTTGGGACGAGGTGGCCCAAACACAACTGTTGACTGCCAAAATAGCGCACCACAGTGCGGAGCATGGATAGGTATTGCACTGTAGTGGAGTATTAAAATCATGTTTATACTAGACGCCGTTCTTACCCTAAAGGAAGACCTTACAAGCAAATAGCATCCGAAAAATGCAAAATGTAAATTTCTGAACTAGAGCAACAATCCAACTTGCTTAACCCTTTCAAAGCTCTGATGCACACAAGGAAATACTTAGGGCACTAAGGAAGCAAAGCATAACATGCAGAAGCCACTGTTTTGGAACAAATCATAGATGCATGAAAGTGCAACAGAACCAAATGAAAGGCTATCGCAAGATGAAAATAGAGCTCTTAGCTCACGCCGAGAGTTCTGAAGAGGAACATAATGCAAAGTCCCAGGAGGACACAGCGGTATAACAGAAAGAGTGTACAGTGAAGAATCACACCATCAAGGTAATATTCTTGAAGAGCTATACAATAGCAAACCAGTAGTCCACATAGAGTGAGTCATATACCCATAAAAGGGGTATAGTCTCTTGAGCCTAGCCCTTTATCAGAGATTTAATGGAAAAGAAACAAACCAGCTACCCAGCTGCAAACACTGTCTGGGAATTAAAGACTCAAACTCAGAGGGTAATATAAGTCAGAAGTAGTGCTTATCCTTCAACACTACCAATGCAATGAAAGCCAAAACACAAGGACCACAGACTTGGACATCATAGAACAAATTAAGCAAGACCCAAAGAGGTCCAATCACAAGTTGCCAGCCATGAGACGCTGAACTGCAGAATCAGCAAGGCTATCGAATGAAATGAGGCCATCAAAAGGTAAATCTCTACGATGCTCCCAAACATTCTTGGGTAAACTAGAATCATGCATCCAAGCGTGCCTCCTTGGAGCTACTGATCTAGCCATAGCCCTACCTACGGAATCTGTATTGTCCATCGCCGACCTGATAGTGAACTTAGCCAGTTCACGACCATCCTGCACCCACTGAAAACCTTCAGCTCTAACTTCTTCTGGAAGCAAAGGAAGTAATCAGTCAACAGAATCCCAAAGGGCAAAAGAAGTCTTTCCAAATAGACAGGACGTGTTCAAAGACCTTAGGGCCGAACTAGTAGATGAAAACAAATTTCAGGCCCACGTCTCCACCCACCGAGACTCCCTGCTCTGTGGAAGCAAGGGAGCACTTTCCAAATTCAAAGAAGCAGAAGCTGCCTCCACAACAAGCCCTCCAGCCTTAGAGTGCTGAGAAAGACAAACAGGGTCATCTGGAGCAGGTCGATGACTGTGTGCAATAGCACACTTAACAGAGACACCTGACGTTGGTTTGGCCCATGTCCCCAAAAGAATCTCGTATAGCGACTCTCTAAAAGGAAGCATTGGCTCGACCTCAGTGCCTCCTTGATGGAGTAGATCCAATAAGGGATCAGAGGACAGAGTCACCATAGGGAGCTGCAGATTTAAAATGTCAGCAGCCCGTTTAATGACCCCAGCAAAAGCCGCACTAGCCTCTGTTGCTAGTCTAGGAGGTGAAAGTAAATCATAGGTAGGGGACGTTTGAAGACTGACGTCCCCATCAAAAATCAAGAAACCTCCTGCCTGCGGCTGGCCAAGAGCACCCAGATGCTCAATATTTCTAGTATCTGCAGGCTCGTCATCCTCAATTTGTAGAGGAGATGGAGCAGAAGTCTCAGTGGCAAGAAAAGGCGTATCTAGCGCCAACAACATCGAGACAGCGTTGTATCGACAGCTACCACTATGGGTGTCAACGGTATCGGACGGCATTGAGACGACGTCGCATTGACGTCCACCACCAAGGGTGTCATCAGCATCGCAGAGCATCGAGGCAGTGAAAGGTCACCCTCTGCGGATGCCATCGACGTCATAGCAGGAAGCCGCACCGGGGTGTTCCCTGACATCGTAGCGACTCCAGTTATGGAGTCAGGGTCCTTCATCCGCGCCGAAGGCAAACCCACCGGCGAACTTCTGATCAGAGTCCCTTCTAACTCTTCGGGGACCGAAGGCGTTCCAGCGAGAGGCTCTGACCCAGAAAAAGCCATGTAAAGCCTGAAAATACACCTCCATTTGGGCCCTAGTGCCCCCTTACTACAAAATGGTGGAAAACTCAGGGTTGACCATCTCCAGTAGGGCCCGGGAGGAACATACACCAGTGTCACAACCTTGCGAGACCGAGGGCCTCTGTCCCTTCCAGTGGGATTTACTTGATTTTGACGAGCGACGTCCCCAGGAATGGCTTCTCTACGAGCGACGTCCAGGGGAATGGCTGATTGACCTGCCCCGAGCAGGATCCTGAGAACGTGAGGAAGATCGGCGCTGCTTGGATTCTGAACGGGACAGCCGGGCCGACAGCAGCTTCATCCGACAATACTGTAGCGACATAGGCTTCAGCCTCCGACAGGCGCCGCACTCCTCGGAGTTGTTGGTGTTCTCCCAAGCACCACATGCAAATGGTGTGCAGATCTGTCGCAGACATATGCCACGTACAGGTCTCACACATTTTAAAGCCCGAAGGCATCGACACACTGTTCCAGACACAAAAGGCATCTAGTAGGCCAAAAGACAAAAAGAGGACTGAGGAACCGCTTCTCCCGGATCTGCGTTGCAGCGTGGAAAAGAAGAAAACTGACATCTGCGCGCCAGAGGGGACTTATATGGCTCCACCAATGTCATATCTGTGGACGACGTCACTACTGAGCCATACGACACCGTCCCCCAGCGCACATACGAACTGCTGAAAACCCTCCAGATCCAGACTGGCGCCTGGGAGAAATTCTGAGTTAAGGAATCTGTGGCTAGATGTTTCTATCAGATAAATAAAATAACTAAAAGCACAGTATTGAAATATTACCATCTTTGGTGCCAGGAGAACCAACTTAGGGGCACATGATCAAGCACGGCGTTAAAATTATCGCCGCTATAGCGGCAGAAAACTGCCGCTAAAGTGACGATAATGGGTTTGATAATATGCCTCAGAGAATTCCCATAGAAGCCCATGTTGACCCCAGAACATGGGCTTCTATGGGAATTCCCAAGGGCATATTATGAAGCCCATTATCGCCACTTTAGCAGCAGCTTTCTGCCGCTAAAGCGGCGATAATTTTAACGCCGGTTATTGATAATATGCCCCCTTGTTTTTAACTCTAGATTTTACTCAATGGGAGAGCTCACTTCTTTTTCACTTTAGGGCAGGTATTATATATTGGTCCCTTTATTTTAAAAGAGTGTTGGATATAGATGGGAACATTATTGTGTCCTGCCCTTGTGATAATCAGTCTGAGCAAATACTGTCGCCCTTCATGTTTCATTTAATCTCCCATGTAAGCACTTTTCAAAACCGCTGCCAAGAAAAATAGGATTGTACCAATGCAGAGTAGCTCTGTTTTAGTTACAATTCTTAAGTACATATGAAAAAACAGGGAGCGACCCCACTTGCCAGGAGGCAGAGTACCACAAGTAAAGAAATAGACCGACTCTCTTGGAACAACTAAAAATGTATTTTTTTTCAACTAGATGTATTTCGCTATATATACCTTATACATTCAGACATCCACACAGCTCCAATAGACACACCGTAAATGAACCCAAAAAACAATTGTAATTCACACAAGGATATGGAACTTTACTCCATGTAAAAAAGAATATATTTATTCAGGTATTGAGTCCTAACTTTACTACTCCTAAACTGAGAAGAATCCTAACTTTAAGACTTTCGGTATTCACAGAAGGCATTTAGGAGTCCTAAAATTAGGACTCCTAACTTCTGTGAGTACCAAAATGAGTAAGTGTCTTCTGTGAATACCAAAATGGTAGTAAGTTTAGGATTTTGTCTTAAGTTAGTTCTGTTAATCGGGCCCAATGTATGGCAGGGCACAAGTTACAGTCCGCTCGCTGAACTATAACTGGCATATTTCTGTGTTTTTTTCTGGGTTTAAAACATAACTTTATCACTGATATTCCAGCCAAGCCTTGGTGATTGCTGTGGTGCTCCTGATCAATTCTGGGCAGTTCGATACAAAATCAGTCACTCTGCTTATACATATCACAACAATCCTTCTTGTAACATCCACAGAAGAGAGCCACTCCTCATGAGGTATCTTTCGAAGCAACTCTTTATTCAGCAACCCCTTGACATGTTTTGGCCACCTGTGAGCAAGGCTGCAGAGGCAACTGAAACTCGTCAATTGGTCGCTGAATAAAGAGTTGCTTCGAAAGATACCTCATGTGGTGTGGCTCCTTTCTGTGGATGTTACAAGAAGGATTGTGGTGTTTATATATATTTAATGTGGACTGTCCTAAACAATTGCTGGTGTTAATAATTACATGCTGGGGCTGAGCACTCGCAAGCACCAGTACAAATTAAGCACTGGAACAAAGAATAACAGCGAATCAGTGGTGCATACCTCAAGCAACTTCCTGCTTTTTGCAAAGTGTTATCTATTTTAAACTGAATTTGTATATTGTCAATGCTCAAAAACCACAATTAGATAATTTTTTATCACTATTACACCCCGTCAGGCTAACTTTATAATGCTACATTTCCTTAAAAGTTAATGTAATGGAAAATCTAAAAGTAAATACAAACCTGGTGGCTTTTGAGGCTTTTGTGTCCAAGTGATCTCAACATCAGGCTTGTCATTCGAATGCAGTGGAGAATCGATATTTACATCAGATTTTGGCTCAATTATCTGTCCTCTTGGTGCTTCTACAATTTAATATTAGGATTAGTCCACAAAATTACATTTTAAAACAATCACCATATATTATACAATGAAGACTATGACTATTTTTAGAGTAAAATCAGTACATTTGAGATATTCTTGGAGTTCTGTAATATATATATAAAGTTGTTATCTGAAGGTGAACACATGTTTCTCTTCATGCTAAACAAGGTATTTACACAAACTTCAGGCCTATGGTCCAATGCAGTGTGCTCATGTTTTGTAAATTTCTGTTGTGATTTTGATAAACTGTCTGCAACAATAGGCTAAAGACATAAAAGTGGAAATGCTATGTGTTGATGGAGTTAAATGAACAGTTTTTATAGTAATGGAATAAATGGAAAGAATTTTATCATGCTATGCCTTTGTCGTGTAGCACTTATATACGTCTTCCTAACCTTGATGAGGACAGGAAGTGATACAGTTTGTATCGTGTTGTGGCATGATATCGCATTGCATGGTTGTTTGTGTGTTGCAAGGCAAGGATGATCTGGGAGGAAAATCAGAAAATGTTCCTGACACCAAGAGGGAAAACTTAGCAGACATTGATTCTATTCTCTTTTTCTTTTTTGGAAACAACACCCGGATTAGAAGGTATGATTTCTGAAAAAGAATATGCATCACAGACTATTATGCTATCCTAACATAAAGAGGCATACATGGCAAACAGCATTACTTTTTTCTATTTTTAAACCAAGAAAGGTTGTTTTAATAAGAACCTTTTTTCAAGATTTAAAAAAAGAAATTGGTGTTGGTAAAATATTTTTAAGGGAATTCAACTTAGAACAAGAAAAAAGGGCAACAAAACTAGGAGATTAAAAGAAAAGTTACTTACCTTCCGTAACACTATATCTGGTAGAGACATAGACTAGCCGCAGATTTTATAACTTAGAATTTCCCCCAAGCGCCAGTCTGGATCTAGAGAATTTTCAGCAGTACCTCTGCGCGCCGGGGGACGGCGTTGTACGGCTCCGTAGTGACGTCATCCACAGATATGACGTCAGTGGAGCCATATAAGTCCACTCTGGCACGCGGACGTTACTTTTCTACTGTGACACTTCCCACACCAGAACACGGAGCCACTACTAAAACTAGATGAGGAAACTGTGTGCCAAAAAAGATGAAAAATCTTTGAAACAACAATAAAACTACACAACAAATAGTATGAAAATACCAGACATAGGATTCAATAATAAGAAACAAATTGTAACACAGGGCCATATGAAACTTTGTGCCCTAGTGAATAGCCCATATAAGGGGAGAGACCATACCCTTTGTGAACCAATCCTGAATGGTAAGGAATAAAATGGTAATAGTTCAACAGAACCTACAACAGCACTAAACGGTTAGTGAATTCACACAATTACATGATGTATTGACAGTACCAGTGTCAAGGTGTAATGCTACCAAGAAATTTAGAATGAAGTGAAACTGGTGAACTGGTGAAAGAGCCCAAGGTGCAAAGAAGTGCACACATACTTTACCAGTGACCCACTTTCAGAAAAGGATGGTGAATGCAACCTTTCAACAAAAGTAAGTGACCAGGTCAAGTAGTCTGTTTACACCAACATAGATAGAAATAGTAATCACTGGCATATTAGACCAGCATTGAGAGGGTATAAACATTACCTCAAAAGACCTTCACAGAGTGGGGAGGATGGGCTGGGCATTAAGGAATCCACGGCTAGACTATGTCTCTACCAGATATAGCGTTGCCGAAGGTAAGCAACTTTTCCATCTGATAGAGACATCTAGCAGCAGATTCCTTAACTTAGAATTAGATATCATAGCTATAACCCACTTGAGGAGGGTCTGCAAACTAATCCCACAAAAAGTCCTCAAGGAGAACTAGGCGGTCAACTAAAGGCTGGCCAAGAACATGTGGGATAGTAAAACAAGAGCTTGACTCTTAATAGAATGTATGATCTCCGTATGGAGCATATAAATAAAAGCAACTGTATAGGCCCGAGAATTTGGTCCCTGAAGAGAAAGAGTTCAAAAGCTTTAAGAGTTGTCTAGCAGAAGACAGACATGACCCCTTTACCCTTAAAAAAAGAGAAAAGAAGAGCGGATGACCAAAAGGGCCGAATGCATGAAGGAGACAGAATCTCTGCTGTTTGTGACCATAAGAAACGTAAAAGAAGAGATGTCCTACTTGAAACCTAAGAGGACCTTCAGAACCCATTTTAAAAAGGAAATATGAACAACACCTCTGTGGCATGATTACTATAGTGTGGGCAATTGCAGTATCCACAAGCATTCAATTACACAAGAGATGCATATTTAGACATAATCATATATACATACATACTCCTTTGAAGAAAAACAATTTGAAACATCCTGTCCCAGTCCTAAATGGCAGGAGTATGCAAGCATGAATATCTACAGCACATATGCTTTGAACATATACAGAAGTGCATCATCAGATGCCCCAATTGGCCCATGCAGTCAAGGAAGTCTACTGGCCAACAAATACTGCAAAACGAAGGGACATATAAAACTTGCCCACAACAGTATCAAGGTTGGAGGGACGGAACATAACTTTGAGTCCCAATAAGCTCTGAATACCAGGGCAAGCAAAAGAGAACCTTCTGTTCTTTTCTTTCCTTCTTTGTTTTGGTGGCGGGGGGGATAAATGCAAAAGGAGGTACACATAGGGTACTGTTCAAATAGAAGTACAGCCCTGTCAACAACAGGCACATACAATACCTGTTATACATGACAATATGAGAAACACATCAGAAAGTAGAAATATGCATACTCCGTATATTATCATACATAACATCTCTGAAATGGAATGCTTGGTACAAATCACATCGCCCCAAGAAAAGGGGGAGGGGGGGGCACCACCACAAGAGTTTAAGTGATATGTTAGAAGAAAATGCGTTCTGTCAGTTGTCGAACAAGAAAAACAGTAATGAAACCGCACAAAGTGAGGAATGTTGGCGAAAAAGTACATGCCCTCCAGAAGATAGGGAATGTAGACCAGACAGAACTACATATAGCAAGAGCGTTCACTAGGTGGGTGATGCACCAATTTATGATAACTTGAGACGAGGTGGCCCAAACACAACTGTTGACTGCCAAAATAGCGCACCACAGTGCAGAGCATGGATAGGTATTGCAGTGTAGTGGAGTATTAAAATCATGTTTATACTAGACGCTGTTCTTACCCTAAAGGAAGACCTTACAAGCAAATAGCATCAGAAAAATGCAAAATGTAAATTTCTGAACCAGAGCAACAATCCAACTTGCTTAACCCTTTCAAATCTCTGATGCACACAAGTAAATACTTAGGGCACTAAGGAAGCAAAGCATAGCATGCAGAAGCCACTGTTTTGGAACAAATCATAGATGCATGAAAGTGCAACAGAACCAAATGAAAGGCTATCGCAAGAAGAAAATAGAGCTCTTAGCTCACTCCGAGAGTTCTGAAGAGGAACATAATGCAAAGTCCCAGGAGGACACAGCGGTATAACAGAAAGAGTGTACAGTGAAGAATCACACCATCAAGGTAATATTCTTGAAGAGCTATACAATAGCAAACCAGTAGTCCACATAGAGTGAGTCATATACCCATAAAAGGGGTATAGTCTCTTGAGCCTAGCCCTTTATCAGAGATTTAATGGAAAAGAAACGAACCAGCTACCCAGATGCAAACACTGTCTTGGAATTAAAGACTCAAACTCAGAGGGTAATATAAATCAGAAGTAGTGCTTATCCTTCAACACTACCAATGCAATGAAAGCCATAACACAAGGACCACAGACTTGGACATCATAGATCAAAATAAACAAGACCCAAAGAGGTCCAACCACAAGTTGCCAGCCATGAGACGCTGAACTGCAGAATCAGCAAGGCTATCGAATGAAATGAGGCCATCAAAAGGTAAATCTCTACGATGCTCCCAAACATTCTTGGGTAAACTAGAATCATTCATCCAAGCGTGCCTCCTTGGAGCTACTGATCTAGCCATAGCCCTACCTACGGAATCTGTATTGTCCAACGCCGACCTGATAGTGAACTTAGCCAGTTCACGACCATCCTGCACCCACTGAAAACCTTCAGCTCTAACTTCTTCTGGAAGCAAAGGAAGTAATCAGTCAACAGAATCCCAAAGGGCAAAAGAAGTCCTTCCAAATAGACAGGACGTGTTCAAAGACCTTAGGGCCGAACTAGTAGACGCAAACAAATTTCAGGCCCACATCTCCACCCACCGAGACTCCCTGCTCTGTGCAAGCAAGGGAGCACTTTCCAAATTCAAAGAAGCCGAAGCTGCCTCCACAACAAGCCCTCAAGCCTTAGAGTGCTGAGAAAGACAAACAGGGTCATCTGGAGCAGGTCGATGACTGTGCAATAGCACACTTAACAGAGACACCTGACGTTGGTTTGGCCCATATCCCTAAAAGAATCTCGTATAGCGACTCTCTAAAAGGAAGCATTGGCTCGACCCCAGTGCCTCCTTGATGGAGTAGATCCAATAAGGGATCAGAGGACAGAGTCACCATAGGAAGCTGCAGCTTTAAAATGTCAGCAGCCCGTTTAATGACCCCAGCAAAAGCCGCACTAGCCTCTGTTGCTAGTCTAGGAGGTGAAAGTAAATCATAGGTAGGGGACGTTTGAAGACTGACGTCCCCATCAAAAATCAAGAAACCTCCTGCCTGCGGCTGGCCAAGAGCACCCAGATGCTCAGTATTTCTAGTATCTGCAGGCTCGTCATCCTCAATTTGTAGAGGAGATGGAGCAGAAGTCTCAGTGGCAAGAAAAGGCGTCTCTAGCGCCAACCAACATCGAGACAGTGTTGTATCGACAGCTACCACTATGGGTGTCAACGGCATTGGACGACGTTTTGACGACGTCGCATTGACGTCCACCACCAAGGGTGTCATCAGCATCGCAGAGCATCGAGGCAGTGATAGGTCACCCTCTGCGGACGCCATCGACGTCATAGCAGAAGCCGCACCGGGGTGTTCCCTGACATCGTAGCGACTCCAGTTATGGAGTCAGGGTCCTTCATCCGCGCCGAAGGCAAACCCACCGGCGAACTTCTGATCAGAGTCCCTTCCAACTCTTCGGGGACCGAAGGCGTTCCAGCGAGCGGCTCTGACCCAGAAAAAGCCATGTAAAGCCTGAAAATACACCTCCATTTGGGCCCTAGTCGCCCCCTCACTACGATATGGTGGAAAACTCAGGGTTGACCACCTCCAGTAGGGACCGGGAGGAACAGGCACCAGTGTCACGACCTTGCGAGACCGAGGGCCTCTGTCCCTTCCAGTGGGATTTACTTGATTTTGACGAGCGACGTCCCCAGGAATGGCTTCTCTACGAGCGACGTCCAGGGGAATGGCTGCTTGACCTGCCCCGAGCAGGATCCTGAGAACGTGAGGAAGATCAGCGCTGCTTGGATTCTGAATGGGACAGCCGGGCCGACAGCAGCTTCATCCGACATTCCTGTAGCGACTTAGGCTTCAGCCTCCGACAGGCGCCGCACTCCTCGGAGTTGTTGGTGTTCTCCCAAGCACCACATGCAAATGGTGTGCAGATCTGTCGCAGACATATGCCACGTACAGGTCTCACACATTTTAAAGCCCGAAGGCATCGACACACTGTTCCAGACACAAAAGGCATCTAGTAGGCCAAAAGACAAAAAGAGGCCTGAGGAACCGCTTCTCCCGGATCTGCGTTGCAGCGCAGAAAAGAAGAAAACTGACGTCTGCGCGCCAGAGGGGACTTATATGGCTCCACTGATGTCATATCCGTGGACGACGTCACTACGGAGCCATACGACGCCGTCCCCCAGCGCACATACGTACTGCTGAAAACCCTCCAGATCCAGACTGGCACCTGGGAGAAATTCTGAGTTAAGGAATCTGCGGCTAGATGTTTCTATCGGATAAATGAAATAACTAAAAGCACAGTTTTGACTTATTACCATCTTTGGTGCCAGGAGAACCAACTTAGGGGCATATTATCAAGCACGGCGTTAAAATTATCGCCGCTTTAGCGGCAGAAAACTGCCGCTAAAGCGGCGACAATGGGTTTGATAATATGCCGCAGAGAATTCCCATAGAAGCCCATGTTGACACCAGAACATGGGCTTCTATGGGAATTCTCAAGGGCATATTATGAAGCCCATTATCGCCACTTTAGCAGCAGCTTTCTGCCGCTAAAGCGGCGATAATTTTAACGCCGGTTCTTGATAATATGCCCCCTTGTTTTTAACTCTAGATTTTACTCAATGGGAGAGCTCACTTCTTTTTCACTTTAGGGCAGGTATTATATATTGGTCCCTTTATTTTAAAAGAGTGTTGGATATAGATGGGAACATTATTGTGTCCTGCCCTTGTGATAATCAGTCTGAGCAAATACTGTCGCCCTTCATGTTTCATTTAATCTTCCATGTAAGCACTTTTCAAAACCGCTGCTAAGAAAAATAGGATTGTACCAATGCAGAGTAGCTCTGTTTTATTTACAATTCTTAAGTACATATGAAAAAACAGGAAGCGACCCCACTTGCCAAGAGACAGAGTACCACAAGTAAAGAAATAGAACGACTCTCTTGGAACAACTAAAAATGTTTTTTTTTCAACTAGATGTATTTCGCTATATATACCTTATACATTCAGACATCCACACAGCTCCAATAGACACACCGTAAATGAACCCAAAAACCAATTGTAATTCACACAAGGATATGGAACTTTACTCCATATAAAAAAGAATATATTTATTCAGGTATTGAGTCCTAACTTTACTACTCCTAAACTGAGAAGAATCCTAACTTTAAGACTTTCGGTATTCACAGAAGGCATTTAGGAGTCCTAACATTAGGACTCCTAACTTCTGTGAGTACCAAAATGAGTAAGTGCCTTCTGTGAATACCAAAATGGTAGTAAGTTTAGGATTTTGTCTTAAGTTAGTTCTGTTAATCGGGCCCAATGTATGGCAGGGCACAAGTTACAGTCGGCTCGCTGAACTATAACTGGCATATTTCTGTGTTTTTTTCTGGGTTTAAAACATAACTTTATCACTGATATTCCTGCCATGCCTTGGTGATTGCTGTGGTGCTCCTGATCAATTCTGGGCAGCTCGATACAGATTCAGCCACTCTGCTTAAACATATCACGACAATCCTTCTTGTAACATCCACAGAAGAGAGCCACTCCTCATGAGGTATCTTTCGAAGCAACTCTTTACTCAGCAACCCCCTTGACATGTTTTGGCCACCTGTGAGCATGGCTGCAGAGGCAACTGAAACTCGTCAATTGGTCGCTGAATAAAGAGTTGCTTCGAAAGATACCTCATGTGGTGTGGCTCCTTTCTGTGGATGTTACAAGAAGGATTGTGGTGTTTATATATATTTAATGTGGACTGTCCTAAACAATTGCTGGTGTTAATAATTACATGCTGGGGCTGAGCACTCGCAAGCACCAGTACAAATTAAGCACTGGAATAAAGAATAACAGCGAATCAGTGGTGCATACCTCAAGAAACTTCCTGCTTTTTGCAAAGTGTTATCTATTTTAAACTGAATTTGTATATTGTCAATGCTCAAAAACCACAATTAGATAATTTTTTATCACTATTACACCCCGTCAGGCTAACTTTATAATGTTACATTTCTAAAAGTTAATGTAAGGGAAAATCTAAAAGTAAATACAAACCTGGTGGCTTTTGAGGCTTTTGTACCCAAGTGATCTCAACATCAGGCTTTTCATTCCAATGCAGTTGGGAATCAACATTTATATCAGTTTTTGGCTCAATTTTCTGTCCTCTTGGTGCTTCTACAATTTAATATTGGGATTAGTCCACAAAATTACATTTTAAAATGATCACCATATATTATACAATGAAGACAATGACTATTTTTAGAATTAAATCAGTACATTTGGTAGATACTTGGAGCTCTGTAATATTATAAAATTATGATCTAAAGGTGAACACATTTTTCTCTTCATGATAAACAAGGTAATTCTACAAACTTCAGGCCTATGGTCCAATGCAGTGTGCCCATGTTTTGTAATTTTTTGTAGTGATTTTCATAAAATGTCTGCAACAATAGGCTAAAGACATAACAGTGAAAATTCCATGTCTTTATAGAGTTAAAAGAACAGTTTTTTGGCATATTATCTCACTGCATGGTTGTTTGTGTTGCAAGGCATGGATGATTTGAGAGGAAAATCTGAAAATGTTCCTGACACCAAGGGAGTTAACTCAGCGGATATTGATAAATATTTTTTTTAATAACACCCAGGGGTGTGGCCTAGATGCCGTGTAGGTAGGATGCTTGCACGGAGCTCTCCGCTCCCACCGGGCCTTCCATAGTGATTCCAGCGGAGTGAGGGTGCCGATAGCGGTGCCAAGCCTCTCCGAAACAGTCCAGCGCAGTGTGAAGGGCAAAGTAGCTACGCCTGCGCACCGCACCCAGCCATTCCCGGATGACTGGGCCACCTCGTGGTGCCGTGGAGCGCTCAGAGGGCCCACAGTGACCCACCACCGAGGACGAGAGATCAGCGACTTCTGGCAGCCCCCGGTGGGCTCATGGGGGCCATCCCTGCACACCACCCTCACAGCATTTCTCTGGCGGAGCGGCAGAAGAGGCCACCTGCTACCGTGGGACGAACTCAGCCCGCAGCGGTTCCCGCGAGGCCCCGGCGCCATCATTGCCTGCAGGCCCAGTTTCCAGTGAGTTTGGGGGAGGAGCTGCTGTGGCAGCGACCACTGCGGCACCCTACTGCAGGTGCCCGCTCCCTGCTGCCGGCTGGGGCCGTTCCTGGCGCCGGGAAATTGGCCGGGTGGCTCTCCTGGCCCGGAGTAGCGCACTTCTGAAGAGTGGAGGCGGAGAGGAGTGCATGAGACCTCGAGGCTGTCGCCACGCACTCACCCTGCAGCAGCACCCCCAGTGAGGCAGAAACCTATGGCAGCTACGCGTGATCCCAGCGCTGTCCTCCTCATTAGGCCGCACTCCTGATGATCTAGGAGGAGGGGCTGCACCGACCACGTTCCCAGTAGTGCCCTGTTGCTGCCAGCAGCTCCCCACTATCTACTGAAGGGACTATAGAGGTGCCCCTGGGGGCTAGTTAAGAAGCTTTCCTGAGCACGCCCATGGGGCTGTGAAGTTGGGCGAGCATAGCAGCGATTCTGGCTGGGCCCTCCGGTGCATCGACAAGATGGGGGGGTCCCTTGGCTCCTTTCTACCGGACCTGGACTCTCCTGCTCTAATCGGGCCCTGGACTGGTACTGCGTGCTCCCCGGGGGACTAGCTGGCCGGTGATCTGCCCCACTTTGAGAGAACCCCGGACGGCGCAAAGCCCACACAGTAGATCTGAGTGCACAGCCTCCTGCAGAACCAGACACCTCTGGCTGGAGGGTGACGCTGGAGGATGACGCGGACCTCCTCACATGCTGTTCTACCGATGCCCCCTGTCACCGGTGGGGTTCCCGGCGTGGAGAAGCGTTACCCCAGCCGCGCCAGATATAGAAGCGGTGATATCACAACAACGCTGTGGGTGGGTCCCAGCAGGAGGCCACAGTGATGCACCCAGCCCCTGCCATGTAGTCTGTCGTGAGGTGGGGTGCAAGTAGCGGTGGTCCCCCTGCCGGACAATCTTCTTCGCAGCTCCCAAAGGGCCACTCCATCAACAGATCTCTGTGCACTTTGCTTTTACTCCGGCAGCGGGCCAAACGCTCGCATAAGCTATGGCGGCCCCCTAAGGCAGGAAGGACAGGTCTCTCAAAGAGCTCCTGCTCAAGTCCGCTCAGGTGTCGGAGCGCCAGACAAGCCTGGAGCGCGCGATGAAACTGAGGGGAGCAAGGGCCCGGAGGCCCCAGTCAGCCGTGCATTTTTGTAGTCCCTCTTCTCCTCCCTCTGTGAGGATTTAGATACCATGAAGTGCGACCTCCAGGTAGACCTGTGGGACGTACGCCGTGATGTTGATTCTCTGGAGGAACAAATTCATACGCTGGAGGAACATGAAGCTGAGAAGGATGAAGAAATTGAGACCCTCCAACAAGTCCGGTTGCAGAAGCAGAACCTGGACCTACAGGCCCATACAGAGGACTTGGAAACCAGGTCCTGATTGAATAACATCCGCATCCGAGGTATGGTGCACGAGGAGGGTGACGACAACATTGAGGCCCTTGTGACAGGCCTGTTTCGCTCCATCCTGGGAGGATCCCCAGAGTTCCCGGTCAAGCTGGATCATACTCATAAAGTATGGTGGCACCTACGCCCCCGTCGGACATCCTCACTTGCGTTCACGACTACCAACTGAAACAGAGGATTCTCCATGAGTCTCAACGCAACCCAGATTTCACCTACCAGGGACTCAAGCCCATCTTATTCCACGATTTAGCCATGTCTACGCTACTCAAGCGCAAGTCCTTTCAGCTGATCACCCTCCACTTACGAGACACTGGCATAAAGTATTCCTGGGGGCACCCGTTCAGGCTGATTTTCTCCTACAAGGGGAAACTGCGGCAGATTTGTTCACTCTCAGCGGCCTATAAAACTCTTAGGTATTGATGAACCTGCACCAGACCAACCCGGCCAGAACTTGCATCCCCACAGGCGTTGAAGCGTCATGGCTGGACTACCATTAAACCCCAGGCTTTGCAGCACACCCTGACTCTGACACTATGGCCAAGGAGAGGCAAGTTGTGCTGTCATCTCTTGTGGGAGCATCATCAGAATGAGGCAGAACCTCTCACACTTGCATCGAGGTGCTTGGAGAGCGTTCCCTCGCTCTTAGGTAATGGAGTTGAAAGAGTTTTGCGGGCCGCCTGGTTGGAGCGGGGAGCTTCGGGTCACTGGTACCCTTCTCTCTTCTCTCTAAGAGCCAAATTCTCTGTACATTGATTTTGACCTTTAACACCACCCTATGTTTTTGTTCATTATGGGGTTTTGTTCTTTTTCAATGTTGGGGTCTCCTCCCGCTTATTGAGTTTTTCCCGCACGCGTACAGGACGGCACCCTTTGCATGCTGTGAGCAACTCCTTAGGGTCGCATCGGCTCTTAGATGCGCATGGCTCAGCTGGCCTTCAGACAATTGCAGTGCGTAGCATGCCCTCCCTTCCCCTGGTGTAGATGAGTGTTAAGATACTGACACTAAATGTAAAGGGGCTCAACAACCCAGTTAAACGCAGGGCTATCCTGTCATACTTGGAAAATTCCGGGGCCCATATCTGTTTATTGCAGGAGACCCAACTGTTGTCCAGCGATACTTATAGAATGCACTGTAAGGCTTTGCACTCACTGGGCCCGATTCACAGAACTAATTTAAGACAAAATCCTAAACTTAGTACCATTTTCGTATTCACAGAAGGCACTTACTCATTTTGGTATTCACAGAAGACACTTACTCACTTCGGTATTCACAGAAGTTAGGAGTCCTAACTTTAGGACTCCTAAATGCCTTCTGTGAATACCGAAAGTCTTAAAATTAGGATTTTTCTCAGTTTAGGAGTCCTAAAGTTAGGAGTCCTAACTATACTACTACTAAACTGAGAAAAATCCTAATTTTAAGGCTTTCGGTATTCACAGAAGGCATTTAGGAGTCCTAAAGTTAGGAGTCCTAACTTTACTACTACTAAATTGAGAAAAATCCTAATTTTAAGACTTTCAGTATTCACAGAAGGCATTTAGGAGTCCTAAAGTTAGGAGTCCTAACTATACTACTACTAAACTGAGAAAAATCCTAATTTTAAGACTTTCGGTATTCACAGAAGGCATTTAGGAGTCCTAAAGTTAGGACTCCTAACTTCTCTGAATACTGAAATGAGTAAGTGCCTTTTGTGAATACCAAAATGAGTAAGTGCCTTCTGTGAATACCAAAATGGTAGTAAGTTTAGGATTTTGTCTTAAGTTAGTTCTGTGAATCGGGCCCTAAGGCTTTCCCGCAGCAGTACTACCTTTCCCTCTCCACCAAGAATGTATGAGTAGCCATCCTGCTTGCGCGTACATTCCCTGGGAAAGTAGGCACCAAGGTATTGGAGACTAAGGGAAGGCTTTTGGCACTTTCAGTAACCATAGGGGGGCACATCCTGACTCTAGCCACCATATACGCTCCTAATGAGGGACAGGAAACCTTTCTACATAAGACAATCGGTGATCTCACCTCCACACCCAACCGGTGAATCCTTACTGGGGGCGACTTGAACATTGTGTTCGACGGTCAACTTGATCGTTCTGCACAGAGGCAGGGACAGACGGGGGCACTCTCTACCACACATAGACAATGGATGCATGACTTGGGATTGGTAGACCTGTGGCGGCACCTTCACCCTCTTGATTACACTTTTTATTCACATGCTCGAGGGACTTACAACCGACTGGACTACTTCCTAACGACTCGCTCTCTCTTCCAGGCAGTGCGGACTTCGGACATTGAACTTCAGGAGCTTTCAGACCATGCGGCTGTGACCACGACCTTGCTGTTCCCCCTACCTTTAGACCATCATACTCCTGGAGGCTTGCGGATACGCTCCTTCACCTCCCCAAAATTGTCACTCGTCTCACAAAGACACTAGAAGACTTTCTAGCCATAAACATCATCCAAGACATATGAATTGTCTCCCTCTGGGAAACTCTCAAACTAGTAGCTCGGGGCAAATTCATAGCTATATCGGCTGCTGATAATAAGGCGCGCAAAGAGAAAAGGGGCAAACTCTCCAAGCAGGTACTTGAATGGGAAGGGGTCCAAAAGAGAACGGGGGCTCCTGGAATCTGGAGGAATCTAAAAGCAGCCAGGGTGCAATTAGCCAATCTTGATTTAGACAGAGTGTAATATGCTGCCCTATATCTGAAGCAAGCGTTCTATACCGGGGACAAATGAGGCCATCTACTGGCCCATAAGCTGCGCGTGCAACGACAGACAGCGACAGTCCCACTCATTCTAACTGACAAGGGCGCTGAGAGCACGCGGGGTGAGGATGAAGCAAACGCCTTTCGAGATTTTTATGCAAAGTTGTACACCGTGCAGTCCTTGCCCACCCACAACCCATCTAACTATTGTCAAGGCATAACACACTCCAAGTTGACGGCTGACCTGGCGTCAGTAGCAGTTCTGCCCAAGCCCGGCAAAGACACTAGATTCTGCGCCTCTTACAGGCCAATTTCTCTCTTGAACATTGACTTCAAGATCCTCACAAGGATTCTTGCGGCTAGACTGGAGCCTATGATGCTGGTATTGATTGAGCCGGATCAGGCTGGATTCTCCGCGACAAGGCAGCGCAGCGATAATAGAAGACGGATACCATCAATCGGAAGAGTGTGTCTTCCTGTAAATAGATGCCAAGAAGGCGTTTGACAGGGTCCATTGGCCCTTCCTGGAGCCCGTCTTAGAGAAGTTTTGCTTTGGGAGTCGCTTCCGCCGCTGGGTCTTTAAAGGCTATAGAAGCCCTTCGGCTACAGTCAAAGTCAATGGCTTTACTTCTGCCCCCTTCAACATAGCCAGGGGAACGCGACAGGGCTGCCCGATCTCCCTTTTATTGTTCGCTATTTATATGGAGCCCTTGGCCCAATGGGTCCAGGAGAACCAGAGTATACAGGGGATCCTGTTTGGGGGAGAGCGACACACCATTAGGCTCTACGTGGACGATGTTGTCGCCACACTAGAGTCTCCTCACACCTACGTCCGGGTGTTTCAGTCCGAACTCGACGCGTTCGCAAAAGCCTCCGGATATAGGGTCAATGTGGCCAAGTCCCAAGCATTAGGCTTCTCCCTCAAGCCAACCACCATTACTGTCCTGACCCAAACATGAACTATTCAATGGGATCAAAAGGTTATGCCCTACCTGGGTATCTCACTTGCTTTAGGCATTGCAGAGACAACGTCTCTGAACTATTCCTGATTACTGCAATAGACGAGGCAGGAGCTCAAACGTTGACGGCCGTTAAACCTCTCGTCGTTGGGTAGGGTAGCAGCCCTCAAGATGGCCATGCTCCCTAAAATCCTCTATCTCTTTCAAACCCTCCCAGTAGAACCCCCCATGGGCGTTATAAAGCAGCTACAATTCAAATTCAGCGCCTTTGTATGGGCGGACAAGTGGCCGCGAATTAACAAGACCCTGGGTTTTCGACCACATGAGGAAGGGGGGTTGGGGATCTCTAATATAGATCACTATTACAAAGCGACACAGTTGCGGACTCTCTAAGAATGGACACAGCCAGAATCTGAAAAGAGTTGGCTCTTTATGGAACGTGCGCTAGCAAAAAAGGCTCTCTGGAAGGTTCCATTTCTTCGCACGGCCTCCAGACCTCCTGAGCTATATGGCACCCCTGTGGCTCGCGCCACACTGAAAGCCTGGGATGCTACAGCCCTCCGCAGTGGTCTGACAACCTTCCCCTCGCCTCTCACTCCTATTACAGAGAATCCGAATTTACCCCCGGGCCTTGACTGGGAGGCATTTCGCCAGTGGGACACAGCTGGGCGTAGGTCTGTAGGGCACTTTTTTGATCTTGATGGCCCCCGATCCTTTGAGAACTTCAAGTCTGACTCTTGCATATCCGAAACGGAATGCTACCACTACTTACAAATAAGGCACTGGGCCCTGCAACCCCAAATCGGCTTAGGAGCGGAGAGATACCTCACTCAGTACGAGCGCTGGCTGCTTTCAAAACAATCTACAAAGCAACTAATCACAGAACTCTACCACATCCTGCACCCCCCAGAACCGGCGGTTAAGTCAGCGGGCCAAAGACGGTGGGAGGCTGAGCTAGGCCGGACCCTGACTCCTAACAAATGGACTGATGTTTATTACAGAGCCCGACACTCAGCGCGTAACACATCTAGCATTGAAACAGCCACTAAAATCATGACCTATTGGTGTCTTATGCCCTCCCGACTCCATAAGAGCGACCCTGACCATTCCCCTACTTGGTGGAGAGGGTGCGATGCTGAAGGTACACTCTTGCACCTGTTGTGGGAGTGTCATAATCTCACCGCCTACTGGTCGCAAGTGCTGGACAAGATTGACAGCCATTTTGACACCACACTCCTGCACTTTCCTGCATATGTGATCTTGGGAGTATCCGACAGGCTTACCTTTCCCCTTGAGTCCCGCAATGGCAAGCAATTGGGTTTGGCACCAAGGACGGCGCTACAGAATATATTGACACACTGGGGCACAGATAGAACACCGACGGTGCAGGGATGGTTACACCGCCTTTGGTACATCCTTGGCATGGAGCACATTTCCTTCTCGTTGCAGGGTGATGGAGCTTATTTTGCTGATATGTGGCGACGCTTTGTATCTCTGCTATACACTGAGTTCCGAGAGCTGTCTTGCCCGAGATACTTAAGGCTTCTCCGCCTGCTTGCGTTGAGTCACAGTGTAGACTAATGCTACTATTCAACCCGACGAGGGCTAGGCCTGCTTTTTGCTTTTCTGTCCATGCATGTTCAACGGGGGAGGAGGCGGGAGGGGGAGCAGAGGGTGGGAACAGGGAGGGGGGTTGGGGAGTTCTTTTTGATTTTCTTTTGATGCTTTGTGCAGCAATATGACAACTGCCAGCCTATGATGTAAGCCTCATTATCTATTGCATCTGTTTGTTGATAATTCAATAAAAATGATTTCACACTAAATAACACCCAGGTTTGAAGGTATGATTTCTGAAAAAAGAATATTGATCACAGACTATTATGATATCATAACATAAAGATACATACATGACAAACAGCATTAGATTTTTTCTATTTTTAAACCAAGAAAGGTGGTTCTAATAAGAAACTTTTTTCAAGTTTTTGAAAACTTCTTTTGTGATGGTAAAATATTTTTAAGGGAATTCAACTTACAACAAGAATAAAGGCCATAGAAACTTGGAGATAAAAAAAATAAATCCCACATCAGCATCCGATGACCAGCTTATCTATGGCTGCTGTCTTTTTATCGCCCATGAACACAGATTTTTTGCATTTTGCACAATAAATCACCATACATTGGAAGACACTGATGGTGCTGGGTTGGCTCTGGAGGACTTCAGGTAGAATACTGTTGCCAGGTGCAACAGATTGTCTTTATGTTCAGGAGGAAGCCTCCTAGGCATCATGCTACACCTCTGCTCTTGCAAGGCATGTGGGATGCATCAAGCTCATGTGTTTCCACATCCTTGATGTCCCACGTAAGAAGTTTTTGTATGTGTCTTGTGAGAGGTCCTTACCAAAAGTGCCCTAGGTCACATTGTGTGCAGTGAATTTCTTCTCCCCTTGAGGGATTCTGAAAAACGGCCAAACTAATAACGCCTGGACAGATGGTGGAGTTTCTTCCTATTCTCCCTCTAGGTCTCCCTTGGTGAAGTACTAATCCCAAATAAGGATTATACGATGAGATCTCTGTGTAAATAAAGCAGGGCAGTGATTTTAACAAATCAGATGTCTTGAACGTGTGTGTCATAGATCACGCTGTCCTCCTGCAGGACAGCAACATCCAAAAAAGAGGCACTCTCTCAAAAAGACTCAATAGATCCTCATTAATTGACCCAATATGAATAGCTTTAAGCAGTAACACTTTTTAACACTAAACACAGCTCTCTGTGTGTTTCTGCAGTTTTGTGGTATTCTTGCCTTATCCATAACAGGAAGAAAACAACTATGTAATTCCTGCCAGACTCTACCATTGGTTGTTAGAGTCCCATGGGAGTACCACAAGACATATGGAAAGTCAAAAACAAAATAATAAAATGAATAACAGGCATTAAGTTGAAATACTAAAGAACACTACTACAAATTAAAAACAAAAAACTGAAAATAACATTAACAGTGTACCTACCTAATTTAATAACATTTTACTTTAAGTAAAAAACAAAAGACAGAAGTTCACTGGTAAAATGAAAGGTTAAAGTGATGTTATAATTTGGTATGGTAACATCTTTACATTAAAATAACAGTGAAGTTGAAAAAAACTAAAGGTTAAAGTGATGTTATAGTTAGGTATAGAAAAAGGACTTTAACTTACATTAAAAAACACTAGAGACGTGCCTTGAAAATAACAAATGGTAAAGTGCCGTTACAATTAGGTGAAAATGTAAGTTATGAAGTGCCATTTTGAACCCAAAAAACCCACTGAAATTCAGCAAGATAACTACAATTTGTGCAGTGCCATGCACTTCTATTGACTTCACATATTACATCTCTTACGAAATGCTCAAATAAATCACTGTTGACCTCACTTATGACATCTCAAATGATATCATTGATGACATCATCCAACACATTGCTGTTACTCTATAAACCTGTAAAACATTTCAGATATGAAAGTTAGTAGTAAGTGGTGCATAATCATGTAAATAATATATTAGCCTTCAGGTACACAATCCCTCTTAGCTGAACCGAGTTCCTCCTACATACAGCCTTCATCTTGTGCCAAACGCTTCGTGGATAGCTGATCTCATGTAGGTAATCAACCAAACATGATTGGGCAAACCCTGCTGCACACGGTTTTTGCCCTGTGAATACCATTTCATAGAGAACCCATTTACTTCCAGCACATAAGCCCCATAAGCATCCATCATCTTGTTGTGTTTGCCATGTTCGGCCTAAGTGACCAAGGGTATGCCCAGATATGGGTCCCTTACTCACTGTGATCCTGGATTCAAGTTAGGCTGGCTCATGAGGGGTGATATCCTGAAACCGGTTCCTGGATGTTTGTTTCTGGTCCAGGGAGGATCTGGCCTGGCACTTTGGGCTGGACTGTTCCTATGAGGAGCAGGGTCAAGAATGATTTGCATATGGCTGGGTCCAAACTGGGGTGGCATACTGAGCAAAAGAACGGTGGATTAAACCCCCAGATCTCTTGACTGGAGTGAGTGGATGAAAGGTTTCAGCACTCCGCACATAATCTTGTTATGTTTGCTAATAATAACTACCGTATGAATAAGTGAGGTGGTGTGTGTATAACTGTATAGGTGAGAAAATGGCAATGTGATTGGTTTTTTGGGTGATTGACTAGTTGTGTGAGTTACTCTATGTGTGAGTGTCTGTATGGGTTTATGAGTGCATATATCAGTTGCTGTATTGATGAGAGACTGTGTGTATGAGTAACTGTATGGGTGAGTGAGGGGATGTGTGTGTAGACCAATGAATCAGTGAATGGGTATGTACTAACTGGTATTAGTGTGTCTAAGGTTTCAAAAATGGTAGCCTGTATTTTAGAGTGGGTGTATGAAAGGTTATATTAGGGTGTGAGAAGGTGCATGAGATATTTAGAGGATGATATCAAGGATGATATCATGAGTGATGTCATCAGTGATGTCATTTGAGATGTTATATGAGTGATGTCATCAGTGATGTCACTGGCTATGTCATGAGTGATGTAATATGTGACGTCATCATCAGTGCATTGCAGGGGTGCGAGTTATAGTTAGCCCAGCTAACTATAATGGCTGAATTTCTCTGGTTTTGTACGAGTGAAATGTCAGCTAACTATAATGTCCCTGAAATCTGTGGTTTTTTCAGTGAATATCTAAGGTTTTTTAAATGCTAATCCCTAACTATAACACCCCTGAAACCTGTGGTTTTTTTCAGTGAACTTCTAAGGTCTTTTAAATGCTAATTTCTAACTATGCCTACATAGGTAGGACATGTACAGAAAGAGGATGAAAGGCACAGAAAGAAGCATGAGACGTGCAGAAAGATGCAAGAGAGTTGCAGAAAGAGGAAGAAAGGTGCAGAAAGAAGCAAGAAAATGCAGAAAGAGGCAACAGAAGTCCAGAAAGAGGAAGGAAGGTGCAGAAAGAAGCAACAGAGGTGCAAAAAGAGGCCTACGTCAACTGTACCTTTCCACAGTCTCATACAACGTAGCCTAATCACTAATCCTTCTCCCAAGAGGGCTTGAATCTCACTTTTCTCTTGAAGGTTCACTAGTCATCGACTGCTCCAGATGTTAGGCCTATCAAATATAAAACAGCAATCCTAACTATATCACTGTTGTAATTCTCACCAAGTCTGTGAAGGTATGCATGCGTGTGTCTCTGCTTTTACCTAGTGACATGTTACATAAAAATAAACATACAAATACTTGAATACATGTGTTTCAAACAGCATACTCTGTACCTTTGTGTACAAAAATGTGTATGCAACACAGGGCACATGGAATTCAATAGTATATTTGAGGGGCTCTATAACACCATTATACTTAAGGCATGTATGCCTGTGCAACCCAATGACAGAGCAGAACTGAGAAGATTTGACCACCTATAGTAGAAGCTACCCACTTTTTAAGCTACCATCTTCAGATGCATAACTCATGTACGAATACAGGTACAAGTAGACACATACCTCAGACACAAGAGCATGCAGACCTTTAAACTTGATAGCTTGCACTTCCCATTTGAGTACAGAAAGAGGAGAAAGAAGTTCAGAAAGAACCCAACAAAGAGTGGGTGCCCTGGTGCCAACCAGGACACCCACTATTTTCTTATGGCCGAGTAATACCACGAAGTTGAACAAACTCCGCCAACAGAGACCTCATATATTTTTGGTAAAATAACAAGTATCTCTGTCTTTACATGCTAAAATGCATATAGTCTTTTCACAAAAGTGAAAGTGATTATTTAGCAAGCAGTGAGAGAGGTGATGATTTTGGGATCCTCCCTAACCTAGGGGGAGGACCAAGCAGATGCCTTGACCACAAAGAGCAGATCATGCTGAACGATTCAGTGGTGGTCCCATCATCTTAGGACCACCCCAAGCACAGTTATTATGGGCAAAAATACAATCCCAACCAAAGGCCCTGCAATGCATTATGCGACAAGATTAGCAGTGGGCAGTGAATATTTTAGTATCCAATATCAAAATAATTCTACAAAGAGCTGCAGTTCAACTCGTCGTTACTAGATGTCCCTCACGAGTCAAATGCAAAAGCATTGAATCAAGCTGCAGTTCCACTAGTCATTACTAGATGGACCAAGTCCCAGTCCCAAGATGGCTGCCAGCACTTCCTGGTTAATGGCTGGCAATCAGATTCCAGCATGACCTCTGTCAGATCCACAACCCTTTGTGTCCCCAGATATACACAGATCTTGTTTTTAATTACATAAAAACTACTTAATGGATTTACACCAAATTAAAAAAGAGAGCTTTCTGGACCAACATCTAGGTTTCTGCCAAATTTGGTGTAATTCCGTTCAGCAGTTCGGTCTGTAGTCATGTCTAAAATCGCTAAGGGAAACTGCATGTGGAAAAGGAGTTTTGGGACCCCCTTTTTCTCGGTGCCTGCTTGACGAATCACCCCTGGGCATGTAAGTGGCTGTATGGGTTGGTGAGTGGGTGTGTGAGTGGCTGTATGGGACTGTGAGTGGGTCTGTGAATGTTTGAATGGGTCTGTGAGTGGGTGTCTGTGTGGGTCTGTGAGTAGATCTATGAATGTCTGTGTGGGTCTGTAAGTGGGTGTATGAGAGTGTGAGTGTCTCAGTAGGTCTGTGAGGGTCTGTGATTGGGTGTGTGAGTGTGTGAGTCAGTCTCTGAGTTGGTGTATGAGTGTCTGAGTGGGTATGAGAGTGCCTGTGTGGGTCTTTGAGTAGGTGTCTCAATACCTGCATGGGTCTGTGAGTGGATCTGTCACTGCCTGTGTTGGACTGAGTGGGTGTAAAAGTGCTAGCAAAGAACTGTGAGCAGGTGTGCAAGTACTTGCATTGGCCTGTCAGTACCTGTGTGGGTGTGCAGGTAGGGTTGTTAGTGTCTGCATGGATTTATGAGTGTGTGTGTGTATGAGGGCCTGTGTGGCCCCGTTAGTGGGTCTGTGCGTGCCTTTTTGGTTCTGTCAGTGGGTGTGAGAGTGCATGTGTGGGTCTGTGAGTGAGTATGTGAGTGGTTGTGTGGGTCTTTAAGTGGGTGTGTGAGAAACTGTGTGGGTGTGTGAGTGGGTCTCTCACTGCCTGCATAGGTCTGTGAATGGGTGTGTGAGTACCTGCATGGGTCTATGACTGGGTCTGTGAGTGCCTGTGTTTATCTGTAAATGGGTCTGTCAGTGTCTGCATGGGTTTTCGAGTGGCTGTATAAGTGGCTGTCTGGGTCTGTCAGTGGGGTGAGACTGCCTGTGTGGTTCTGTGAGTAGGTGTGTGAGTGGCTGTGTAGGTCTGTGAATACGTGGGTCTATGATTGGCTGCATGTGTCTGTGAGAGGGTATGTGACTGCCAGTTTGGGACTCAAAGTAGGTGTGAAACTTTAGGTATAGAACTGCGAGTGGGTGTATGAGTGCCTCTGTGGGTCTGTGAGTGGGTGAGTGGGAGCCTAGATGGATATGTGAGGGGGTCTGTGAGTGCTTGCATGGGTCTGAGAGCCCCTGCATGGGTCTGTGGGTGGCTGTGTCAATGACTGCATAGGTCCATGAGAAAGTGTGTGATTGCCTATGTGGGCCTGTGAGGGGGTCTGAGACTGCCTGCATGGCTCTTTGAGTGGATGTGTGAATGCGTTAAGAGGTGTGTGAATCGGTGCATGACTGTTTGCGTAGGTACGTAAATGGATGAGAGAGTACCTTTGTGGGTGTCTGAGTGGATTTAGAAGTGTTTGTTTCTCAAATGGCGTCAAGATTTGAAAACTTATCGCAGATTTACACTGGGGAACGTGCTGAGCCTCGCGGGGTATCCAATAATTCCCGAAGTGGAAGAAAAATTATATAACTCACTTTTGTACCCAACATAGGTCTCACACCCCTCTAACACACCCATGGGGCAGGGTACCACTACCCAGACCCCTTTAACATTTTTCTTAGATACATTTAAAGACCCTGACATCATTCCTGATACTTAAAATGGCAGCCGCAACCTCCTGGTCAGGTTGTTGTCAGCCAATCACGGCTTTGCTAGTGGCACATGACTTCGCAGATCCATTGCGGGGTATCCGCGGAGGGTCCACAACCCTAGATATACAAATTTGTTTTTCCTTTATCAACTTCAGGACTGATTTACACCAAATCACAAACAGGGGTCTTTCTCGAACAACAGCTACCTCTCTGCCAACTGTGATTTGATTCAGCCAAGTTGTTAGGGCTGTAGTTGTTTTTAAAAATCCCTATGGAAAATTGCATTGGAAAAGCCCACCTTTTGACCCTCCCTTTTTCTCAGCCCCTACTTGATGGATCACTCTGAAACTTTCCATGCAGAACTAGACAAAGTGTGCCTCCCTTTTTAGACATCATCGAACAGTGCCAAAGTTATAAGCAAGTCAAAAAAATAGGTCCTAATTATAACTACCGACTGATGGTTGCCAGTAGATTATATAATATATATATACAAACAGCGGAGCACAAAGAGCAAGAGGCAGAGGCGGAAGAGGCGCAAAGGCTCCAAACTTTACCAACGACAAAAGGAATCTCAAATCCAATCCGAAGAAATAAAAGCAACGAGCGAAGCCACAATTGTTAATCTAACTGACATTGTGCTCTCTGAAGAAGAAATGAACATCCTCAAACTTGGTCTCTCATACTGTCCCCAAATTGACATGGACTATGTTACAACAAGAGTGGACCTTTTTAAATTCATCAGGTCCTTGAAGCTAAAAAAATTCTTTGCAGTAACACCAAATAAACCAATCCCATCTGTCCATGTGCCCTCACACTCTCAATTTGACAATCTGGGTGTAGAAGATATGAATCTTATGCTCGAACTGCAGCAACTAGTCAACCAGGACGATGCTAATGCGTCTCCAAGGGGACCTTTGGAAACAACTAGTTCTAGTGAGTTGATGACATCACTGGCGTACAAGGAAGGAATTGATATGAATATTGATAAATTGACTGATTTCAAACCTCGTTCCAAATTCACACCTGTCACAGCAAGAGATTCTGTAGACCTATTTAATGACTTGGTGACCAATGAAATCAAAAATCTATGTACATCATTAAATAGTAAGAGAAATACATTTAACCAACAGTCCAAAGACTACTATAATCTTGTTAATAAATTGACCAATAGCAATGACTGTATTGCCCGCAATGCAGACAAAGGTGGCAATGTTGTCCTTTGGAGTAAACAAAAATACCTGACTGAGGCCTATAAACAACTTAATAATAAGTCAAATTACATTAAGGTCAATAAGAATGTTATGGAAGAATGTCATTTGTCTTTCAACAATTCCTTAGCTGATTGGGTACGAACAGGTGTGTTGAGCAAAGATGAAATGTCTTTCCTTAAAATTGATTGCCCCGTCATCCCAGTTTTATACCTTATACCCAAGGTGCATAAAGATATGGTTAATCCCCCGGGTCGTCCCATTATCTCGGCTATAGGCAGTGCTTTTGAAAACACTTCCAAATTTGTTGATTCTTTTTTATGTCCTCTTGTTCAAGCACTACCATCGTTTATCCTGGACACTAGTGATTTCCTACGCAAAGTGTATGACATCCCGTGGGAATCTGATTTCCTACTACTTACCATAGATGCCACCACACTATACACCAGTATTCGCCATAAAGATGGCATTAATGCATGTAAACATTTTCTGGGCACCCGTCCAGCAAAATATTGGCACCACCCTCAAATGCTACTCCAAATGATTACCATCTGTCTAGAAAGCAATTTTTTTCTGTTTAATGGAGAACTGTACCAACAAATTTGCGGAACGGCGATGGGCACCTGCTTCGCCCCCAGCTATGCTAATTTGCATATGGGCTGGTGGGAGGAGCAGGTGGTCCAGACGCGCTGGCATGCGGAATGGCACAATAATGTAATGCACTGGAGTCGTTACATCGACGACCTTTTTATTATTTGGAAAGGTACCATGAAAAGTGCGCAAGACTTTGTCAGAGAGCTGCAATGCAACAACTTAAACCTGAAACTCACTAGCACTATCAGTGATTCTGAAATTAACTTTTTAGATTTAACACTGTATGTGAATGAGGGTAAATTGCACACTAAATTGTTCCGCAAGCCAACAGATGGTAATACATTATTACATGCATCAAGTTTCCATCCGGCTAAACTAGTCAACAGCATCCCCTACGGGGTATGTCTTAGAGCCAGGCGTAACTGTAGCAACCAACATGATTTTAATAAAGAACTTGCATGTTGGAAATCTCGTTTTCAAGCTAGAGGTTATTCGGAAATCTGTCTTAATCAAGCTGTTACTAAAATTGGAAAAACTAAGAGAGAACAAATTCTTTTCAATAAAGACACAAAGTCAGCAAAAAATTCAGCAAAAGACACTAACCAGTGTAGGTTCATCACTACTTACAACAAGCAACAGGACAAACTGAGAACAATTTTTAACAAGCATTGGCACATTATTCGGAGTGATCCAGTGTTGGGCAAAATTGTTCAAAGAAGACCACAATTTACATTCAGAAAGGCCAGATCCTTGCACCAAGCATTAGTCAGTAATGTGTTACCTAGCAATCAAACTAAATCAGCAGGCTCTTGGCTTCAAAGAAAGGATGGTTTTCTTAAATGCCATAAATGTAAGGCCTGTATGTACGGAAAAAACACTACTTGTTTCCCAGCAGGTTTTTCCCATAAAGCCATCCAACAAATCAAGGGACATTACACATGTAAGACTGACTATGCGGTCTACATATTACAGTGCCCTTGTGGCCTTAAATATGTGGGCTCCACGATTTTGCCTGTGCATAAAAGGGTGTTACAACATCTACGGGCCATTAAAAATGGGGATAAAAGCTATCCCGTGGCCCGGCATTTTGACAGATGTCACAACAAAGACCCTGAAGGTCTTCTCTATTATGTAATTGATGCAGTTCCATCTGGCAGCCGAGGTGGAAACCGGGAAAAGAAACTGCGCAAACTAGAGTCCTGCTATATTATTAGACTCAATACCAAAACACCACATGGTCTTAATATGGAAGAAGACTTACACACGCATTTATAGAATCCTCCCGTCCTTTTTCTACTTGGTTTTATCTGTATTTTGTTTATTGTGCGATCTCGTCACTGTTTTGGACTAAAAACAGCTACTATTAACTGTTACTGACTCTCTGTTGATGTTCGCAGTAGCCCACTTGGGCAGTAACTTCACAGGTACCTCGTATTTACTGTCATTCCCACTCTGATCTGATTAATCATGTTTTGACACAATGGCTGAAATTATATTCAGAGCGTCTGATCACTTGATCTAATCACCCGTGTAAATGCATTAACCTTGCCAGTTAAATATTGACTTGGTTTTTAATGTTTCATGACAGGACCACTTGGTTAATAATTGTGTTATAATTGATGAATGTTACCAAATACTCCAAATCTTATGAGTTTATACTATGTTCTACTGAGCGTAATGAATTGGTCTTACACTTTGTGGCACTTGCCTGGACTGTTTATCTATTGCAGTTTGGTGAACTACGAGTCTGCTGTTTATTTCTATACTTGTAGTCCATCACGTGCCTTGATCGTCACTCACTGTTTTAAATTGCCTTTGAAAACTTTACCAAACTGCTAGTGAACAAGCCTGCAGGACAGGCGAAACGCGTCTAGCTTTTTCGGCTGGCAATAAATAACTTTCAGCACAGACACGGCGTCGATTGCTTTTCTTTAACTTGGAGAAGTTTTGGACAATATTTGTGACCTGCGTTTGGGAGGTCTCTTCTTCGACGCGCCCTCCGTTCTGGAGGCAACGGGTGTTCCCATTCATTTGTGGATCATATATATATATATATATATATCACGCACAACTATCTTCTTCATAGAAGGACTCGCGCTCAGAACAAAACCAGAAATGTATTCACCAAGGTTACGCGTTTCGACAGCCAAGCTGTCTTGATCACACAAAGTAATAAAAATGACACTCATTATCCTATTGCCAGACATTTTGAGTTGTTCCACTTGTCTAACAGCTCGCTGCTCAGTTATTTTGCGTTGGAACAAGTTCACTCCGGTCCTAGAGGAGGTAACAGAACTTTACTGTTACGCAAACAAGAATCCAGGTGGATATTTGAACTTGAAACTAAGTACCCGAAGGGCCACAATCTTGATGAAGAATTGAGTTCACATTTACGTTATGATTAAGACTGGTTTCAACCTGGGGACAAGAGCCATTTTGATGTGACTGCATGTATTCTTATTCTTACTGTTGAACTATTTTTAATTATGGGTACAAACTATGCAGTAATAGTTTATACTATCAGATTTTAATATTAATTTTTTCTTTATACAGGAGGAAAGGAAGGGTCACCTCAGTTGCGGATTGTCTCATCCGTTCCGGTCACCCTACCCTTTTCTTCCCCGTCCTGTGGGTCCATCCCAGATAAGATTTTCTATTTTGTTATATTGTATATTTAATTTTGGGTATTTTCTTTCCTTTCTCTGTTTCAGGAATCTGTTAAAGGGTGCTAGATATCAGGTTTATATATAATTGACATGTTGTCGGCCGATTAACATTGTAATGATCTCTCATATGCTATGTGTTCCTATGATACATCATGGTAGCAACGTTGTATGCATATCTTTCAAGTTCTTTGACTATATACATGTATTATATACATATAGCCTACTACATGGGCACTATACCGCTAGTAATCTTGCCGTGTCACAGGACTACGCTGATTCTATTGGGCATATGTTATTGTGGATTATCTCAATATGCTATGATTATTGCAGCACTATTGCTGAACACATATCGGAGATATTAGTATCCTCAGGTAATATATTGTCACTGGAGGCATACCTTTGGATTTAGGACATGTTTTCTGTGTCTGTCCCCAACATACGCTATATTATTGGAGGCACTATTGCTTGTTATATATCCCCAAAACACTTCATTATGCTTTTCTATTCATTGCGCTCATTGTGGCGTATGATGTGGTTATATTTCAGTTGGCAAATCATGCACTTTAAACCTGTTCGTATGCCTGCATCATATTGTATGATTTTAAAATATGTTTACTATAACAATAATAGATGGCATATTATAACACTAGGAGAAGAGATCTATTTCAGTTATATATGTTTTGACTCCACTCAAAAATGGCCGCCGTGTTTACTATCACCACTTGTCAAACAACAGTCCTTTCTTTGTATCAGCACCTATATAGATTCAATTGAAATGTGTATTTCTTTGTGTGATCAAGACAGCTTGGCTGTCGAAACGCGTAACCTTGGTGAATACATTTCTGGTTTTGTTCTAAGCGTGAGTCCTTCTATGAAGAAGATTGTTGTGCGTGATTTAAATTACCGGGAGACCTGCCCGGTTTGACTCGCCACTTGTCTACGGGCCACGGACTTTGGCAATCTTGGTCGTTTTGTGTGCATATATATATATATATATATATATATATATATATATATATATATATATATATATATATATATATTCTGCTCCAAAGGTTGTCCACCAGGTGAGTAGCACTCGATCAGCAGCTTTATTTATGATAGGCAGGGACGAGGATCCGCTTGTAGAAGGCGCTCCGTAATGGAATTGCCTGATGCGTTTCGAAGCTCCATATGCTTCTCTTCAGAGGCTTGAACGGACACGGTGTGTGCAAACGCTGAACCCACTTTGCCATTTTCATATTGCACACCCACCAATGGGAAGCTCAAATGAGAATGAGCATTGAGGTAAATGTGGTCCGGATAGCACACAAATCTTGTCCTGTATGGACCATGCAAGTGGACTCGTCCTCAATCCTGTTTGCCGCTGATGGCCCACATTGCCGACATGATAGTTACCATGTCGGGGGCCCCCATAACATTACGGGGTGGTGCACACTCCGCGGCAGGACTGTTGCGTATTACATTCTGCTCCAAAGGTTGTCCACCAGGTGAGTAGCACTCGATCAGCAGCTTTATTTATGATAAGCAGGGACGAGGATCCGCTTGTAGAATCCGCTCCGTAATGGAATTGCCTGACGCGTTTCAAAGCTCCATATGCTTCTCTTCAGAGGCTTGAACGGAGATGGTGTGTGCAAACGCTGAACCCACTTCGACATTTTCATATTGCTCACCAAATAATGGGCCTGATAAATGTCTTCCAAACAAATCAACCTTACAAATATTTCCACCACTGATGGTCAGCTACCCCTGCCACATTAATTGATATAAAAAACGAGAGATCAATACTATAATCATAACGCAGAATGCACAGGCTCCTCTAGCCATGATGCTATTAAGAAAGATTTGAGGAGGGTTTTAAGATTTAATTGCATATTTTAGATCATACATCAAGATTACAGTTCACTATCAGCTGCTATCCCCCCGATTTTTATCTTTCATTGTTTGTTTACCTTTTTTAATTTATTTAAGCTCTAGCACTTTTCAATACAACAATTATGTTAAGAGAGCGGTAGTATTGAGCACATAGCACTTTATGAAAATACGCAACCAACAATATGATATAGTCAGTCAGGCTTGAGTTGATTAGTCTACGCTATTCCATTAACAATAGGCATACAAACCAGGTCAAAGATACACACATGTACGTCTACATGTGCATATATATATGTGGTCCAGCATGTATGCAGAGAGAAGAGCAATGCTCTACAAAACAAATTCATAAACTCCAATCATGACCGGGATACAAATGCCTGTAATAGCTACTAAGTTTAAAATATCACCAACAAGTGATTTAATAAGTGTCCTGAGCATTTGCACAAAGCTAATGTTTACAGTCTTTCAAGCATTTATGCAGAAATGGTTTTTACATTTTTTACTATGTGTTTTTACCATTGAAAGTCTGTTTGTATATATTTTTTAGCGCAAATACGATATATTATCTATTTTATTAGTATATATATATTTTTAGCTAAAATATATGTATCTGTCACAATTAGATACAGCATACAACACAACAACTGTGCAACAATTAAATGCAAAGTGTATATATATATATATATATATATATATATATATATATATATATATATATATATATATATATATAAAAATATTACTATACAAAGTAATAACACTCAGTAGAAACAACAATGGATAAAATAGAGAATCAAGCAAACCAAAAAATCTGATTCATTGTATTTTTGCGAACAAAAGTATTTTGTTTATGTTCACTATGGGTGTAGTTCACAATGTATTATAAAAATAGAAAGCGGACTGCGTTTCCGCATGTGATCAAGGGCATCTGAGTGCCCGAAACGCGTCATACGGCTTTTGGAGAAATAAACTGTTTTAGCCACTAAGTTTGGGTCCGTGACTCTCTTTCCAAGGAAGAAGGAAGCATGAGGGAGGCTATTTGCTGACTTATATATATATATATATATATATTCTCCAAATTCTTCTGAATGAAGTAAACAGGGTCTCACTCCCATAATAGGTGTTTATGTTCTTTTATTTTCGTTCTTCAGGTATTCAAAAGCCACAATGGCTTTTGAATACCTGAAAAACGAAAATAAAAAGAATTTAAACACCTAATCTGGAAGTGCGACCCTGTTTCCTTCATTCAGAAGGCTTTGGAGAACGTAAGTCTGGCGTGGCTCAGAGGGGCACGCATCGAGGGAGAAGCGCCAAAAGATACAAATAATTTTATAATAGTAAAAACGTCTATGTTATGTGACAAATAGAAGTATCTTTAGGTTAACTTTAAGATGGGGGACAAGAACACCAGATTGTTGATTTGATTAATTAGTATTATATAATATATTGAGGTTTTGTTGTCTGGTTCTGGACTATTTCAGATCTTATCAAGGAACAATAGATTGAGTACTGACCATGAAAAAAACATTTACTTTGAAGATCTGTCTAGCTGTGAAATAAACATACATGAATTATCAAGGTGAGAATTTAGTTTCAATATTAAAAGTGACCAATTTTAATAATCAAAGCAATTAGGTAAAAACAATATATGTTGTTTTAGGAACCTATATCTAGGAAACGGAGATTCAACTAATTCATGGAGAACTTTTTCCAAAAAACAAGGCAAGAAGTGAGATTAGCTACTAAATTGAGGTAAAGAAATGCTCCAGCTACTTAAAAAATTGGGATTATAATTATAATTACGACACACTAAAGTGGACCAATGGAACGGTTATATTAAACCAAAGATTTTTGTACTTTAATAAAGCAACCCCGATCTTTATGTGAATGTTATCTTCTATGTTGAATATAATGAAAAATGTTCTGACTTTCAAATAGGTGTTAATTCGCATAACAATTTAGTAGGAATGTGTTTGTATAGTAAATTGTTTTTCTCTTTTGTTTTTTAAAATATATTTATTTTGTTTGTATGACAGCCCTGAAGAAGCGCAGTGTGCGCGAAACACGTGTTGGCATTACTGTGATATCTATATGTAAACCTGACTACAAAGAAAATAAGAAGGCATTACTGTGAAGGCATTACTGTGATATCTATATGTTAATTTCTACAATGAAAATAAGAATAAACATCAGAAGATGAATGAATAAGAAGACATATATTTTTTTGCTTAAAATATGAATTGTGATTATCTCAGATTTGTTTGTGTTGAATATATATATATATATATATATATTAATATAATACCACAGGAAGCCTTCAGATTTTTGGAAAACGTTATCTAGTTTAATGTGATTTTTTATATTGCTTGTGGTCAGTAACAACATATAGATCATTATTAATCACTATTACACCGCTTCAGGCTTACTTTATAAAGTAAAAACCAAAGGAAATGATGGACGGAGTGTTGAACATTGCAAGCACTCACCCCCAGTCAACTGATCTGGGTTTAATCCATCACCGTTCTTTAGCCCACTCTGCCACCCCAGTTCAGACATGGCCATATGCAAATCAGTCTGACCCTGTGCCTCATGGGAACAGTCCAGCCCGAACTGCCAAGCCATGTCTTCCCTGGACCGGAAACAAGCTTCCTAGGACCAGTTTCTGGCATTTCAGCCGTCTTCAGCCAGGCTTGCTTGAATCCAGTGGCAAAGTGAGCAAGGGACTCACGTCTGAGCATACCCTGCCAACTTATGGCGAACAAAGCAAAAACCAAAGGAAATGATGGACAGAGTGTTGAACATTGCAAGCACTCACCCCCAGTCAACTGATCTGGGTTTAATCCATCACCGTTCTTTAGCCCACTCTGCCACCCCAGTTCAGACACCACTTTTTTTTATCTTTGGACAACAGCCCGCTGTGCATGATCGCATTTGTTTGGATAAAAATGTATGATTGTTTTCAAAACATTTCTGATTGTTCTCAAAACATATCAATTCTAGAAGAAACCCTGGAGTGACCACTCTAGTATATAAGACCCTTACTTTTCCCCCTGGAAATTAGAAGAGAATTCCTTCCAAGCTGACCCGGGGTCCTGCATGCTGAATCTTCGACACGCAGTGGTCTGACATCCCTTGCAGGGTGTCAACCTCGAAGGAGAGACGGGTTCCTTCATTCTCAACCATCAGGTGAGGAGGCTGATTCTTCCCTCGGGGATTCTTGACTACATATACGCATATACATTCTGCACATACAGATCTAGTATAGGTACACTTAGGTGAATTTTAGGAATATGCAAGTGCTACTGTTTTTATTTAAACTGCTTATGTTCATCTTATTAGCACTATGGTAGAAATGTATCTACTATTTAGTATATTGGTACTTGCAATCTCTTTCGTATGCTTCTGTCTCCTGATTGTCGCAGCAAATATGTTTTACCAAAGACTGACGCTGGACCAATAAATACTTATTGAAACGTCCTAATCGCCATCCTGTGTTTTTTCTGAAAGTAAACATGCACGAGCATCTGAGCAAAAAGTACTGTACTGTTTTCCACGATCCCCGAGGAATCAGGGTTGTCACGTTCAGTGGTTGCCAGAAGCTACCTACACCACTGTAAGATACAGGGGGTGGTAGTGGCATTGTAAGAGCTAGCTGGTCTAATGGCTGATATATCCTGTGAGGGTGTCCAGAAGTTGGGACACCAAGCCCTCAGTTTAAGTCATCCAAACCACGCATTCCTGGGGATTTCTAGGAACTACACGACCTGTAAGTAATCGAGTGTCACTAGTGTAATTTTCCATGACCACAACATTATCATTTTGGAAGAGTGAAATCCATAACTCTGGTTATACGCATCCGATAGTCTTTGTTTTGGTGTCTAAAATTATATATAAATCTGCTTCATTTTTATAAATTGCTGTCAGACTTATTTCGAGTTGTGTTGATTACTTATCGCCCATCCATGATGGTACTCTGAAATGCTTACCACATGTTCCTCTAGTAAAGCCTGACTGCTCTGTACCACACTACCAGGACTGAGCTAGGAATTTATTAGAATGAATCCAAAGGAGCTTTTTGGGGCATTGTGAGATTATGACATTGTGAAACCTAACCAGCTTCACTGCATAATAAATTACTTCCCTACATGTAGGGAAATACAAGAACAATTGTTATTGAAATGGAATAAACTGAAAAAATTGTATAATCTAATTTGTTTGTCTTGCAACACTTGCATACTTCTTCATACACCTGATGAAGACAAGAAGTGCCACAATTTTTACCAGGTTTTAGCATATTTTCGAAGTGCATGCTTGATTGCGTTCTGTAAGGCATGGCAGACCTCGGCAGGAAACTCGATAAATGATCCTGACACATATGACAAAACTACAGGGGCATTATTATTATTTTCTTTTTTACAGAAACAACCCGCAGGTTTGGGGATTTCTTTCTGAAATAGAATACTGATAGGGACACAAAAACCTGGAAGACTGAAAGGCATACAGTTTTGCTGAAAGTGCAACCCTAGCATCGGCATGTGCACCTTTGGCAAAGAAATCTACTCCACGCAGGATTTAATTTCTAAAAAAGGCAGGTGTACCTCTGCTAGGTGTAAAGGCCATAGGGAAACAAGCAGGCTGTCAGGCCACCCCCAGGCTTTAATTGAACCCCTTATCTGTTATCAAAGATATGACTGGACTGGACAATACAGTTACTAAGTGCTCTTTATGGCTGAAATGTATGCGACTTCCTGCAGCTAAAATAACCCTCCAAAACGTTCAGATGCAAAGGACAATACTTGTGACAAGGACTGCAATTTTGATTCGGCGTTCATCAGTTCATTAGTCTTGCCTGAGGAGGTAACTGCGAACATTTTTTCCAAATGACGCCACAAAATGAACTACGTGTCTATCAGATTATCAAAGGCAGGACAAACATTTCTAGCCATTGTTTTGGCTATAGTTCTGTTGCAATTGTAAAACATGTAAGTTGGAATTGTTCATGGAAAAAAATGATGATATTTATATTCTATTAGGTACCAGGAGTGATATCACGTGATGGGCAGAATGTCATTGGCAGAGACAGATGCCCCATTTACAGGCAGTGCAGAGATTAATTACTATCTATTAATACCCCCACACTATCATTAGTGGCCCGGTGCTCCTGCGCCTGGATGTACTATGGGCACATTAGACCAGCTGGGAAAATCATTTTGGCAATGGACTTTATCGCAGCCTGGTCTCATTACAGAGCCCACACCGAATTCTCAGCGAAGACCTGGGGGAACAGGCAATGTTCTAAACTGCCAAGCAACATTCCCCCTTTTTTTCTTCCCTACCCTCCTCACCACTTCACTCCCTCCTTTCCCCCTGAACAGAAGTCTTGTACAAAATACTTTATTTCGGCCAAAAGCCATAACATTTCACACATAAATAAGTTTTCAGTTAGCTAGGAGCATCATACTATTTTCACATTTAAAACACTTATTACATTTAAGCTCAAATTCATCATACAAGGTATAAGAAACCCACAATAAACATTTTATAGGTTGGAATTTTAGAAGAAGAAAATGTACAGGTCGCTAAGTTCTTCAATACCTCCCTCCCCCTCTTGTGTATTTAAAATCAACTTACAATCTGTATGATACAATTAAAATAATAAACCAGTGTAAAAATCAGGAGTGGTATTCCACTGCATTGTTCGCAACAGTTTCGCAGTTTTAGTCCCATTGTATTTCTTACGATCCCCACTGCAAACAGATATCGTGATAGAGCAAATGTCACATATGGGGAAGTACTGGTTGTCAAGACCCTTAGTGCATCTTGATGCTTTCTGAATCCCAAATTGTTGCACAGCAGACCTGTCCATTTCTTCCTTGCCCGTGCGTATGCTGTGCAAAAAAACTAAATATGCGCTATATTTTCGATTGACCTTGAGGTACATGTGAAACATAAAGTGCAAGTGCTATCCCCCAATTTGCTGTATGGATCTTGGTCTGTAAAGTACCATATCTTAGTTTTAGGTACAGAATTCTGGCAAGATGTGGCTGCACATGGTCAAGACACTCTTCAAATCTTGGGTGGGGTTTTACAGTAAGAAAATCGGTTGTTAACCTTCCCAAGCTTGGGTTACAAGGTTAGTCTTGTAGATATTGAGGGGCGTATTTAGCAAGACTTGGCGTAGGGCAGAGCTGCAAGTCATTTTTTTTCACTGCCATATACCAATTTAAAGGGGCAGGAATATACGGCACTTACAAGATACTGTGTATTCCTGTCCTGTCTGCCAGCGCCGGCCCACAATTAGCACCAATGCAGGCCCCCTTGCACCATGGTGCAGGAGTGTCTGTGTTGTTGGCATGATTGATTTTCTGCAGGAAAGGACCTTCTGCACCAAAACAATCACAAGAGGCATTTTCCTCTTTCTATTTGTACTGCAGAATGCAGCACACATGGGAAGATGAAAAACGAGGAGAAAGGTAAACATTTGTCCTAGTTACAACTGCTCTAGGGAGGCACAAGGTTTTGGCGCTGTCCCAGTTTTACAGGATATTGTAAATCTGAAGCAGCATCAAAGTCCATATGTGTTGTGTAGGAACAGCCACAGCAACATGATGAAACACCTCTATGATGCAGAGTAAGGCAAGGCTGCAATTCTGTGCTGCTTTACCTTACTCCATATCTACAAAGCCATGAAAAGCCACTCAGGTTGGCTTTACGTGGTCTTGTAGATGTGGCTAAGCCCTGTGTGCCACAGGGCTTGTAAATAGGTCCCTTAGTGTTTGTTCATTGCCTGCGGTAAATGACCACAAAAACCCTTGGAATAGGGAATACAGTGGGGAATCCCAGCCAGTAATTCTGGGCATGCACATTTATTTTCTGATTCCAAGGGGTTCAAGCTGTATTTGGAGAAATTCAATTACAAAGATACTCATCTGAATCAGAAATTATGCCTACATGGAATCTCTGTATAAATCTCTTCCGGGTTCATAATTGGGGCCAAAGTAGAGGTTTCTCTTTCAAATTACGGCTGAAAAAACGAAAAGCCCTGTCCTATAATACCACATTCGAATACTGTGAGAAGTTGGCCTGGTATATGCTGTCCACTAATTATAGTGGGCACCCTGTACCAGTCCAAACAAACCATTATTGGTAATAGATTAAAGACAAGCTTTATTGAAAGCTATCCTAGTGGTAGCTATGGAGAACAACCTTCAGGCTAAGTCTTGAAGGAATGTAAAGCAGCTTGTTTTACCAGTCTATAATCTCTTGAATGGCTAAATGAAAGACAACCACACCAGGTATATATATAAAATATATGTATTTATTTCTAAACACACCCTCCTAGTCTCTTTATGAGACTAGAGGTCAAAACACATAAGTTACACTTCAAATATGACAGTAAAATAGCACAAATACACGTCAGGCCCTAGAGGCGAGCCAAACCTAATACTAAAATAGTGGTATAAGAACCACGACTTAACTAGACACAAGGACTTGAGCCTGTAGAATTGCTGGGACCCCAAGGAACCACCCAAGGTATTGACACAGGGGACCCACGGGGGCTGTGTGCCGCAAGCTCCCATTAGCTTCTATGGGGAAAGTCACGGTTCGATTTTTAAATATTAGGGGCACTTAGAAATGAGTCAGGACCAAACCCTTTGAGACTTAGGAAGTTCTATGGTCAACAATGACGGGAGCACCAGAGTACTCGTGTTACTTCACCCAGGGAAGCCTGGTGCATAGGTGTCAAATGGCGTCGGGTCACGTCGTCGATTTCAATGGGAGCTGGCAAAGAAGTGCTGCTACCGGGGAGATGCGAAGTGTCCGAAGAGATCCAATCCAGGATCGAAGTCGAGAAGAACCTAAAAGCAGAGGGAACAGAGCCTGGGTCACTTGCCAGTGACCAGGAGGACGATAGGCAGATGCCCACCGAAGTCGGGTGATTTCAGGTGAAGGAGGTGAAGCTTGACTCTTCAGCCACGAGGACCAGGAGGTGTCGAGGACAACCAGGAGCTGGATTCGAGCTGTCCCACGAAGAATGTCAAGTGCTGCATCATCAGTGCCTGGATTGGACACAATAAGCCTTGGCAACAGCAACCCACGCAGAAAGGAGAAAGATCCAGTGCAAACCAGCAAGGTCTGAGGGACTCACCACTTGGTTGGGAGTCAGGGCACGTCTGGAGCAACCAGGGAAGCCCAAGGAAAATCAAAGTTACCTTCACAGGGACCCACCAGTCGATGGACCAGGGATCGCAAAATTGACCTCGAGTGGAAACTCAAAGTGGCAGCCCACGGGTCATTCGGGGAGACTAGGCCAACAATCTCGGTGGATTCTCTGCTCGAGTTAGGGGCTACAAGTAACCCTAAGCACGACTTCAAGAGACGTCGAGAAGTCAATGCACTTGCAAAAGTGCAAGGTGACCAGGAGTTCCGGTTCCACGCTACTCACGAGGGCTGCGGGTCTCAGCTTTGCTGGGGACTTGGGTCGGCCTCTGAGATGTCTGGAAATCCTCTTCCTGGGCTGCAAATACTTCGGAGTCCAGTGGGAGCTTCGGAAATGCAGACCGGCAAAATGCTTCGTTGGTGCCTGCCAAGCAGGGGAGACACTCCTTGACCCCAAGGGAGATTTCTTTAGTCCTCTAGTCTTTAGTAGAGCGTCGAAGTTCCAGGATTGAGCTTCAGAGTTTCGTCCAGGGATATCTAAAGTTCTGGTTACAGAGGTTCCTTACTTATACCTAAGGAAGGGGTTGGACTAGCTCTGGGAACCCACCTATGGGAGGGTTTGGAAAGAGGGGTGGCTACACCCATTTCCTTTGTCCAGTTTCACGCCAGAGCAGGGGCTGGAAGCCCCTGAACCAGTTTGAGCTGGACTATGCACAGGGACACCAAATGTGCCCCCAGTGCAGGACTCCAAAGCACTCTGAGAGTGCTCCCACCCAGCCCTAATACACATAAGCCTGTCTGGGAGGTAGTTACGCCTCCCTGTGACAGGAAACCTATTGTCCAGGCAACCCCTGCCGGAGTTTCGGTCAGCAGCAGGAGGCCAGACCCCTGTCTGTGGCTGCAGCATCCATTTTGTGATGCCAGGGCTCTGTTGAGTTTCTACCAGGTATACCAGTACGGTCATATCTCTCCCTCTAGAAGGGTGGGATCATATCCTCACATCAGGAATTGATGTGGGGGTATGATTTCAAGGTGTTTGACACAAAACACGACATATTTCTGTGCAGCCAGTCCAAAGTTAGCATTAACTGTTTAAGATATAATGCACTTAAGAGTATATGGTCAGGCTGCACCACTGACAACCCAGAAGAAGAGATTCCGAAGGCTGTAGAGGGGCTCAGTCCATGCCTGGGCACCCTCTCACATATAAACAAGCACCCTGCCTTTAGGATTGATAAGGCCTGCCATAGGGGTGACTGATAGGATACTATGTGCAGTGATAGGTGAGGTATAGTGAACCCATACCTCAGTAAGGGGTGCATGCACCACCTTACCCAGGCTGCAGTAGCAGACCTGTGGTGTCATTTTGGAGGGCTTCCAGGGGTGGCATAATACATGCTTCAGCCCCTGGTAGGCCTCCGGGGTACCTATGCCCGGGGTACATAGTATACCATATACTAGGGACTCACAAGGGTACCCTAGAATCCAGCTAGAGGAAGCAGCTAGGCTGGGGCCCTGAATAGGAGGGTCCCAGCCAGACTAAAGTCGAAAAACAGTGAAACACCAGCAGAAAGTGGGGGTAAACATGTGAAGCAGATCCTACTCTCCTACAAATACTCCGAAGAAAATAGCCTGAACAACAACTTGAAGAAAACCAAGACCATGACAATTAAAAAGGACTCTAAGAAAACATCGGCCTGGTTCTGGTGCCATACCCGCATAGACTCAGCATCGGAATAGAAATATTTAGGAGTGATCATCGATAAAGTCGGGCATTTTACAGCTCATGGGAACTCAATCAGGAGGAAGGGAATAGCCCTGGCAGTCTCAATAAGAAACCTCAACTCTAAATTGAACGGCCCTTCACTTCCCCTACTAGTCGAAGTAATCCGGGCAAAACTCCTACCCACAATAGCTTATGGGAGTGAGGCACAGAGGGACAGAGACTCCAAGCTTCTAGACGGCACGGTTACAAAAGTGTATAGAATAATCTTTGGCTTGCCAAAAGGTGTCTCTCCAGCGCAGATTAGGCTTGAGCTTGGTTTCCAAAAACAGAGACAAAGTGCTATTGCTATTTTCTGGGACAAAGTACAAAAATCAAAATCAGGAACTCTCAATTAGTGCTTGTGGCTAGAACTAAACTATAAACCTGCTGCAAAATATCTACAAGCAAGTCTGACCACCCTGGGGCTGATCGAGCTCTGGAAAACATCCACCAACCACTGTCTTTTAAAAAACAAATAGTATGGAAAACAGTAACGCGCCTATCCTGGATTGAGGACAAAGCAGCCTTATCTAAAAGGACACATGGCTGGATGACTCTGAGCACCTATCCCACCCCGCTGCTCAAAAATATCTAGACTTGGGGTTTGCTAGATCTACCAAAATCCAATTTCTAAAGTACCGATTTGACTTGCTACCATGCAAAAAGCACTTTCCACACTGGCTGAAAACCCAACTTGATTCTACCTTCCGTTTGTGTGGTACAGCGCAGGAAGACATGCTGCACCTTCTCTGCATTTGTAAAGAACTGACACAAGAGCAAAAACAACTTTTAAAACCAATTTTTAATCATAGAGGCATTCGCACACAAAGACAAGCGGTGCTTGCTTGTTTTGCTCTAGAGGACTCACAGCTGAACTGTCGCCTTGTAAAATTCTTGAGGCAGGTGGAGAAGAAAATGCCACAATTGCGACAGGAACATCCCATCACTAACATTGAGCAGAGCGATATTGCTGCCTAAATACAAGACAGTTAAAAGTTGCTAAGTTAACGAATCGTTTACTACAAATCGCACTTGAAACAACAGATTAACTGATTTTTCCTAAACTCCTTTTTTCCTTTCCTCTTAAAGTCGTAACTTATAATGAAAGTTTTTATCGATATATTCAACGGTTTTAAGTAACTATGCTAATAAAATAATAATATTAACTGTCCTATCATTGTTCCTTTATATTCAACGGTTATCCATTGCAATCATGGAACTGGGAGAAATTGGGTAGTTGGTTGACTGGAGTGTGAGCTCTTTTTAACCAACAGCCACAATCCCTGGTAGGGTGAACCACAAAATGTCACTAAATTAAACTGTGCTAAACCCTGGAGATCTTGCACAAAAAGCAGTCAGGCTTAGCTTAGAGACAATGTGCAAAGTATTTATGCAGCATGCAAACAGTAATAAAGTGAAACCACAGCACAAGAAAAAAAAAGTGAATTGTAATAAATTATTCAACACCAAACAACAAACATCCAATCAGTAGGAGTGGAGTCATGAATTTTTGAAGGTTTTTAGCGACAACCTATCTAGTTGCACGAGAACATATGGCTGACCGTCATTGAGCGCAGGTCAGATACAAGAAGTGGAATGGACTTGGTCAGTGCTTGCCTACGGACTCAGAAAAAAATGTTTGGAGAAGGTAAAGTTCAGTCGGGCAAGGCTGCAGGCAGTGTCCGAGGAGAGAACGTCGTTGTCGGGAACCATAGGACAAATTCGCAGCGAAGATTTCTACGTTCAGACATAGTCACTTTTAAGAAGTCCAAAATCTCCAGCAGGACAAAGCAGGAGGCTGTAGCCAACGAGAGTTCCTGGAGGCTGGTTACTTCTTTCGCAAAAAGTCGCTGTACAGATTTTACTGCTGCAGAGAAAAATGTAGCTAGAGTAGCCGCAAAGTCAGGCCAGCCAGCAATGCACCTTGGTCGAATCGACAAGTAGATTGGTCCCGGTCCTCCCTCAGTCATCAGAGTAATTTTAGCCCCAAATTTTTGAAGTCCCAAGTATTGTATTTTGGCTTTCTGGTCACCTTTAGCACCACCGCCAGGGTTCCTGGACTGGTGGTGGACCACTTCTGGGGTTAGGACTCCCTCTGGCTGGGTCCAGTTGTGGGTTCAAGATGGCAAGAGCCTGTTGTTTCCTTGTGTCTCTGAACAGCAGGCCAGAAAACTAGCCCTTGGAGTCACTCTGGTAGTCCTGGATTCAGATGGAGGCGCAGGGCTCATCAGCAAGGTAGGCCTTGGAAGGCTCAAGGTAGGCTCCAGACAGGTGCTGCGAAACGGTCTTGTGGAGTACACAGCAGGCATTCCTCAGAGAGACTTTATGCAGGTCCAGAAAGTGAACCGAAGAGTGGGTTTGAGGGCCTTATTTTTATACCTGGTGCTTTCTTTGAAGTTGGAAGAAAATTTGACAGGTTTCTCTTTGAAGTTCTTTCAATTTCCTGACTCCTCTCTCCTAGCTCCATCCTGGCTTCAGGGACAATATGGGGGTGACAAAGCCCTTTTGTGAATGCAGAGCATGTAATAAGGCAACCCAATATCATCCTATTGGACAGATAAGCTTCACAGTAGTGAAAACTTAATTTAGATGGTTTTTTAGTACCTCGAAAAATATGCCTATCAGGTGTACGCCAATTTTACCATGTTTAAAGGAGAGAGTATAAGCACTTTTGCGCACAGAGCCCTAAGGCCAACAAAAAATAATTCAGCAAAAATAAACGGCGGGTAAAGGCAAAATGTTTGGGTCCGACTGCACAGAGAGGGACAGGTCCAAAAAGCAAACAACATTATATGAATCCCGAAGTCCCCATAAAGTAGCGAATTAAGATGATAAAATGTTCTTAATGTTTTTTAGGATAATTTTAATTGGGGTAATACCTAGCCAAACTTAGCTGCTAAAGTGTGGAGATATTTATCACATTCACTACAGGCTTATATTGTGACTAAAAACAGCCTATACTACTCCTTCTGGGCCATTCATTATCCTGTGGCTTAAACAGCACAAACATGATAATTTGAAATGCTTGAATCATTTCAAACAACCTACAGTTATACTAAGCACATTTCATGACGTTTTTTTTTATTTTGTCTGCAACATTGTGGACAGAGACAAATGATGTAAAAATAATTTTTTAGCATGTCCCAATAGGCAAAGCCCAGCCAATAGCTGGGTTAAGATCACAGTGGTTAATATTAGTTCAATCATTCCATCTTTTAATTTTTGTTTCTCTCTGTGCTCCCCTTTGTGTAACAGGCAAGCCGAGACATGGGTCATCTATCTATCAATGTCATGGGGAGTCAACATGCCCCACACTGATGAGATCAAATTGTATGTTGTGTGGTTAATGTCTTTGTTTGGAAGTGATGCAAATTATCAATTTGGGCTCCCCTCTACATTTTGAGGGAAAGCCAAGGCACATAAGTCATATGTATTGTTTATATTGACACCTGAAGCAAAAAGCTGAGGAATGAAAAGTTCACTGTTATTTAAAATAAATTCAAAAATTCAATCCATTATTTTTAATTCATTTCTGGGGCCAATTTAAGTGGTATAGGTATCCCCAGACATGGGTTCTATTGCTCAGATTTTTTAAGGATTTCAAGCTGTATCTCAGCCATGAGGCTTGTTGGACTTGGTCCTTTTGGCAGGTTCATCCCTAAACTTTTTCCCTTTTCTGTGACCTGGTGTTGGTGGTTTTAAGCCTCTGGGCACTTTAGCACTGCTGTCCAGTGTAAAGTGTGTGCGCTCCCTGTGTTACATTTGGTAAGGTTGGCCTGCCCTCCCATAGGAATGCATTGGGGATTCCCTGATCAGTGTGTCAGTGGTAATTCCTGGTATGAGAGGAGCAGCGTGGTCGAGTTTAGTATGTATGAAATTGTGAGAATAAATGCTGCGCAAGGGTGTGCGCGGATTTATTATGACTATTTAGAAATGTCACTTTTAGAAGTTGGCATTTCTGTGTGCTATGTGTCTGCCTGCCTGATGTAAATTGCATGCCTGGCTTTTGAGTGACAGGGGCTGAGAGGGGTGTGTGGCTCCAGGAGGGGCAGGGTGAGTCAGCACTAGGCTGAATGGGACATCTGCTTTGGGAGTAGTGGGAGGAGTAATCCCCTGACTCTGAATAGGACTGTGCCCAGCCTGTACAATTCTGGCTCCACCCCCTGTGGTGTGTCTGATCACCTAGCCCCCACCTGACAAAGGAGAAGAGGAGCTTGGAAAACAAAGTGCTCCAAATCCCCCCTGAACCAGTTGTATCTGCTTCCCCCAAACCCTACACTGCAGACAAAAGAAAGCTTAGTATAATTATAGGGGCTGTGACCCCATGAAATTGTTCTGTTCTCTGTTTTGGTGCGGTTCCTGACTTGGGGGCGTGCTGCTGCTAGGGCCCAGGAGGAACCACCATGGGGGCTTACCTCCCTGCTGGAGGGCCCTATGTGCTCGCCTCCCTGGGCCCAGCCATGCCCCTTGGACCTGGGAGAACATTCTGCTTGGAGCCTGTTACTTGTCTTTTGATAGTCCAGGACCCACAACCTTTGCTGCATTTTGCGCCCTGGGAGTGCTTTATTTTGAGTTGCCCCAAGAAGGAGGAGAGCGTGGTGCTGCCTGTCCTTTTAGAGGGAATCCCGACTTGAGGGATTCCCCCGTGATGCTGCTTTAGGAGCGGGTGCCCACCCCGCATTGATGCTCACTTTGAGCGGTAGCCTACCCCGCTTTATGTGTGTTATTGAATTGGGGGTGCCCACCCCGCATCTGTGCGAGTTTTAATATGCGGTTGCCCACCCCGCTTTTGGCCTTTATTCAAAACGGGAGCCCACCCCGTATTGCCGCCGCAAAAAAGAGTCTCGCCGGCCGCTGCAGCGCAACTCAGAAGTCAGGCAAGCTGCCTGACTAAGAGCGGAGCGGCAGCCGGAAAGAGGAGGTGCCGCCAGCCGCCTAGGGTCATCTGGAGCCTTGTGGGCTCCACCGTGAAGTCCCGGTCCCAGAAGGGAGACCGGGCAAAGAGGAGTGCGAGAGGGGAGCGAGTCCCCGAGGAGTGGGGGCTCTGCTGGAGCACGCTGCATCCCCTGCATCTAGCCGCATGCAAAGAGAGTAGACAAAGCCTCCCCAGCAAGGGAGATGGACAGAGGGCCGATCCAGAGAGCTGGCGAGTGAAGGCTCTATGTTTTTGGTGCCTGTTCAAGGCACAGTGTCGATGCCCATTTTCTGAGCAGCCCTGCATGACAGAGTGCCGCTCCAACATTGGGAGCGATTATTTCTCAGAGTCCCTGATGGGAGGGGGGGGCGCGTCGGGCATATTGTCGATGCCCACCCTCCGTGACTACATTGTTGTTAGGGCCCCCGTGGAGGTCTAGCTGGCCAAGGGGGTCCCGTGCTTCTCATGCATAGCTATGTTGTCACAGTTGCCCCGCTTGACAGTGGGCAACTGCACTGATGGGGGCAATGTTTGATTCAGAGCCCCAGTGGGGCCCCGAGGGCACAGTCGTGCCAGGGCCCTTTTACGTTCTTCCCAGCTGCGCCCCAAAAGCGCAGGCAGCTGCAACGTTTGGCATATTTGGTTGGAGAGTCCCAGTCGGGCTCTCAGGGCACAGTCGGTGCCAGTGCCTAATTTGCTTCATCACAGCTGCACAGCAATTAGCATCAGCTGCAATGTTTAGGCTGACATTTTCTTTGGGGGCATTTTTAGTGAGATAGGAATGAGCTACACTCCTCTGCCGCAGCGCAATTGCGCACATGCGAATTCTGCTGCAGTGGCAGCTGCCCTGACATTATGGACATAGGGCATTTGAGCCCTCTGAGAAGGCCAGTTGGCCAGGGGGACTGTTAGGTTGATAGGGTGCCAGGCCCTAATGTGATTTAGGTGGTGCGCAGGAAATGTGATTCATGTACTGTGATTTATGCACCCTGTTTTATGGCTCTAAATATGGTTTATGTATGAGGTTATTTGCATACTATGGTTTATGCTTGTGAGGTTATCCTCTAATGTGATTTATGCTTAGGAGGTTTTGGTCTAATAGGTTTAGGCTTATGAGACTGGAGTATAATGTATTTTGCGCCTGATGTGATACTGTGCATAATATGGTTTATGTTGCAGGATAATGCTGAGTACAGTATTACCAGTAATTACTGGTTGTGTTCTACGTTTATTATAAGTACTACATTTACTATGTTCACTTTGTGATGGTTCTGGCAGTGGTACAAGTGGGCCTGTCATGTGTATATAATCTCCTGTAAATATTGCCTAGTGCCAGGTGGCACAGTGTACATTGTTTGATTACTATTCTAATATGTTTTATGATAATACAAAGGCTATTTTTGATATAACCTTGTGTGGACTTCCTTTTGTGGTGTGCCTAGTATGTTGTTGCTGTGTGTGTATTGAGCAAACGCTTTACACATTGCCTCCGGGATAAGCCTGACTGCTCGTGCCAAGCTACCAAGGGGGTGAGTAGGGGTTATCTTCTGCGTGTAACTCCCTTGCTCTGACTAGAGTGGTGGATTTTGCCTGGCTTTGGCGCAAGCCTTAGCCAACCAGAAATCTCATTTCTAACAAAGCTTATGTGGCTAAAATACATCTGGAGTTGCTTGTGCTCTTTTAGAGGATTGATGTGCCCTAGCAGCTTTGCTTGAACTGTTCCTAGGATGTGAGACCAAGACGGTTTTGAGTCTGGTTAGTACTTGTTGATAATAGTACCACATAAATGAGGCTTAGGGCACCGAAATGCATCTCTGTTGCTTCTGTTACCTTTGATAGAGCATACAAGCTGCTGTCAGCTTGACAAAAATGCTGAGACTGCACTGTATATGTTTGATGTCTGCCTGTAAAGGCAGAGAGACCAATAGTTATATAATAGAATGCAGCCAGGGGTATTAGAAGTGGTTAAGACTTATACAAGCTTTCCATGCGACAAACTGTGTTCTTTGCTTTACTTTGTAACAGTGTCAAAGGCTGTATGCACAGTGTGGGTGCTATAAAGTTGGATTATAATTTCCAGATCTAATCCTGGCCATTATCCTGTGCATCCTGGCACCTAAATCTATCTGGTAATGGGGCTTTCTTGCCAATATTGCATGTCTAACACACCTTTATTGAGTAATTGAACAAACAAATTAAAAGAATGTGATGATCAACGAGGACTGGTATTTAAAGCAAGTAAAGAATTGGATCAGTGTGTTTGGATTCAGGGAGAAGCTGTTGAACATGCTAATAGGATTTGGAAATAGTTTGAATTTGAATTTGAAGTTGGCAGTGTCATTTCCGGCATTTATGGGTAGGAATTGGGAGGCACCTCCAGAATTGGATCAGATCAAGTCTGGGGTGTTGCAGTAAAGAGTTGTGTTGCTGGGTGAATCCAGATGGTCTTTTGGATATAGTTTCTGTGGTTACATTTTATTGATCTTTTATACCATAGTGTTTAACTTTAGGGACCCTTATTATGGGGAAATGATAACTACTTTGGATTTTGGATCATTTATTCTGTTGTGGTTAATTAGGTATGGATGTTTAAAAAAGAAACTTGCACTATAGTGAGTGTGTTTGTCATGTTTTGATTTTGAATTATATCCCTTTAAGATAATAATATTGTGAGGTCCGGTCTACTGTTTTCGAGGAGAATTATGAAGGAGATCTGAGAAGTTGGGTACAAGCGGCAAATATGTGAAATCAGGTACAAATGCTGCTCTATCCATGCGGGTGCAATATTCATATCTGTTTCCCTGCTGGTATCACTGCGGGGAGGGAAACATCTGAAGCTCGCTCCAAGCTGGCCAGAGAACTTTTAAAGCACTCAGTGGACTTCATGTTTGATCAAGCTTTGTATCTTTAAAACTGCTACCGCCAAATGAGCATATACAGAGGTTTCACTGCCCACGTCAAATTGAAAAGTTCACATTTCACAAAACAATAGAAATTCAGCAGTTAAAGTTACCTGAGCTCACTATAACTTAAGCTCCAGCCATGCACTGTTGATGACCTCACATATTACATCAGCCATGACATGGTCAGTGACATTACTGATAACATCACCGATGACATCTCAAATGATATTACTGATGATATCACTGATGACATCATCCAGGTAGTCTGAGTGGTTTCTAACCATTTTTGTGTAAACCTATATACTAATGTACCACAAAAGTTACATTTGTATACTTTGTGTACTACTAATGAGTAAGGCTCCCTGTTTTCCATTATAACTGATTTTTACAGATAAACACAGATAGAAAACAATGTGTTTTCTGTCTGCATTTATTTTTCAAAGTGGATAAATACAGAAAATTGTGCTCTTTTAAGTGACTCTCTGTGCAGTCTTTCATGAATTGTAGCCCAACAGCTGAGCAGATGGACAGCATTGGAAATTAAAAAATAGGATGACATTTCTATAAATATTTGCATACGTCAACATACATTTGTGGTATAATGCTAATATTTAGTCAATGTATTGTTAAATAATATTTGGCAGCTTAAAGAGCAAAATCACGGCAGACATCAAAGTATGAGTGCATGTCTATCAGTTAAATAAATATGGAAATGTACAGTTTTAAAACATCATTTATACCCAAAACACAAAATAAATATGGATAAATACAGATAAAATGGCCAAAAAATAAATAAGGATAAATACAGACGGAAATGAACAATAAATACCATAAAACCAGGAGCCCTACTAATGAGTGATTTATTTATTTATTTAAGAGTTTTATATAGCGCTGGCCAGACCCGGAGGTATCGGAGGGCTTTACATCATGATCACTCGTAAGATACATGGACATACTAGCATGTACAATGGCTCCAGACATATCACAATAATATCGTCATACGCACAATGTCACTCGCAGGGTATGTTATCACAATAGTATGTACACGGCCTTGTCATCTGAGAGAGCACAGTGACTCGTGACGGGAATGGGCCGGGGGGCGGTATAGGGGATAGTAAGGTAGAGTTTTTAATGTCAAAGTCTCTTGTGAGCTGTTGTGGGCCTGCTTCGATAGTTAGGTTGTAGCTATCAATACAGGAGAGATCAGTTGAGGAAGAGTTCTTTGAGCTGCCTTTTGAATTGTAGGTAGGAGGGGTTGGTCCTGATGTGGACTGGTATGGAGTTCCAGATTTTGGGAGCATTTCCTGCGAAGGATCAGGATGCGGTATTTTGTTTGCGAGTTCTCAGAGGGATAAGGAGTAGGGTGTTGGTACTCCTTAGGCTTCTTGTCTGACAGGCCTTCTGGAGTTTGGCGGTCAGGTAGGCGGGTTTGTCTGTGTGCAGCACTTTGTGAATGAGGGAGGGGGTTCTGAAGTTAGCACCACATTTCGATTGGGAGCCATTTGAGCTCTCCGAGCGCAGGGGAGATGTGTTCATATTTCTTTACTCCAGTGACCATTCTAGCTGCTGCATTCAGAGCTGATCTGAGGGGAGCTAGGTGAGATTTAGCTGATCCTGTGAGGGTTGCAATCCCGTAGTCCAGTCTGGACAGCACCAGGGATTGAGTAGCTTGTTTGAGGTCGTTCCGAGAGATGAAGGGTTTTATTTTGTAGAGTAGTTTCAGGTTGAGGAAGGCGTTCTTTCCGGTGTTCTTGATGTGTTTGTTTATGTCTAATTGGGGGTCCAGGGTGACTCCTAGCGATTTTGCAGAGTCGGCTAAGGTAAGGTTGTAGTTGAGCGCATCGATCGCTTTTAGCCATTCTGAGATTCTTTTTTTTTCTCATCATTAGAGATTAGGAGGATTTCTGTCTTGTCTTGATTGAGTTTTAGGTGGTTGCGTGTTGGACTTCTCTTAGAATGCCGTTCAGTATCTGAATGTCTTCAGTGGAGGAGGTTTCCAGATAGATCTGAGTATCGTCTGCATACAGGTGGAAGGGAATGTTGGATTTTTTGAGTATGGTGGTGAGGGGTTCCATGTATATGTTGAAAAGTTGCGGGGAGAGTACTGATCCTTGGGGGACACCCCTGCTAACTGGGTCCGATGAGAATTTTTTGATTTTTATACTTTGGGTGCGGTTCTGTAGAAAAGAGGTGAACCATTGTAGTACCATCTGTTCAGCTCCAGCCCTTTCTTGAAGTGCCTTGATGAGTAGTTTATGGTCAACCGTATCGAAGGCTGCCAAAAGGTCCAGGAGTATGAGTAGGCAACATTGGCCAGTATCAAGAGATTTGTGCATATCATCTATTATGTTTAGGATCGCTGTCTCTGTACTGCATCCTTTTCTGAAGCCTGATTGGTGAGGGTCTAGAAAGTTGGTGTTGTCTAGGTGTTTGGTGAGTCGGAGGAGATTTTTGCTAGGAGAGGGAGGTTGGAGACGGGTCTGAAGTTGTTTAGATCATTTGAGTCCGCACCCGTTTTTTTTCAATAGAGGTGTGACTTGGCTGCTTTTGAGACAGCCCGGCATGACTCCAGTACTCAAGGATCTGTTTATGATCTTGGTCCAGTGTGGGGTTAGTGAGAGTTTGAGTTTTTTGGCCAGGTAGGACGGTATGGGATCCAGGACGTGTGCTGAGGGTTTGGAGAAGGAAATCATTTTGATGACCTCTGCTTCAGAGATGGGGTTGAAAGAGTTCCATAAGTTAGGGGGGTGCTTGAGTTTGGTATCATCTTTTGTCTCTGTAGGCAATTTGCTGTCTAGGTGACTGCTTACTGCTTTGTACGTCTAAAGAGAGTTCTATCTTGGTGATTTTGTCATTGAAGAAATTGGCAAAGTTGTCACACAGGTCTTTGAAGGTCACAACTTGAGTCGAAAGGGGCTTGGAAGTTTGTTATCTGATGAGATTGAAAAGTTCTCTCGGTCTATTTATTGCGTTGCTGAGGGCATTGCGAAAGAAGGATGCTTTTTCATTCATTATGTGATTTTTGTATTTCCTTCGTACTGAGTTGAGTCTCGCTCGTAGGATTGAGGACTGTTTTTTTTGCCAGAGTCTTTCTGCCGCTCTTAGTTCTCTTCTTTGGGAGTTGAAATCTGTGTTGAACCATAGTCTGGATAGTGTGCTTCTGACTCTTTTCAGTTTCAGGCGTGCTATTCGGTCCATAATGGAAGTCATAGTAGAGTTGTAGTGGGAGGTGAGTTCTTTTGTTGAGATCTCATTAGAGTTGTTGGGGAGGAGGGAGCTTACCCTAGCCTCTAGGTCTGCAAAGGGAATCTGACTTAGATTTCTTGCCCAGCGTGGGGGGTCCTTCGTGCGGGGCTGGGATAGGATCCTTTGGTTCATGTGAAACAGAATGATATAGTGGTTAGAACAGTCAACAGGCAGGGTGTGGTCGATAGAGACTATGTCTGCTTGAGTGATAATGGCATCGAGGATTGAGCCCCTGTTGTGGGTTTTCTCTGTGCAGTGTTTGGTGAGGTTGTAGTTGCTTAGGAGATTGTTTAGGGTTTTGATTAACGTGTTGTTTTCCTCATTCCAGTGAAGTATGAGGTCACCTAGGATAACGATATTAGTGTCACGGAGTGAGCCTTGAGTAATCAGGTCGGAGAGGTGATCACCGAAAGAGGAGGTGTTTCCTGGTGGGTGGTATATGAGGTGGCAGAGTAGCGATCTGTTGTCATTCATCTTAATAGTGGCAGTAAGACATTCGAAGGAGTTATACTTGAGGGCGTCTGTTTCCGTCACGGAAATGTTGTTCTTATGTTTGATTGTTATACCCCCTCCTTGTTGGATTCTTCTGTTTTAGTGATCCTTTTTTAACATAGTTTATGTGAGTTGCTGTGTGTATCTGTGTGTGAGCATGTGTCTAAGTGACTGTACAGGTGTGTGAGTGGGTGATTGAGAGGTTATATGGATGTATAAGTGGGTGTCTGAGTAGCTGTATTGGTAAATGAGTGGTTATGTCAGTGGCTGTGGCCACACGACCCCGCCTCCTTTCATTCACTGTGGCCTGCAACGAAGAGGTGGTTGTCCCTGGGGTCTGGGGGGTCCATGAGGCCCCCCATAACAAATAAATCAACCCCAGAGAGGTGGTGGTCCCCAGTGTACAGGGAAGTCTGCGAGGACCCTCATTTCTTTTCTGCTAGCCCCGAGGAGGTGGCAGTCACAGGGGCACAAGGAGGTGGGCCCTGTGCTCCTCCTCCTCCTCCTCCTTACTTTTTATTTAACCCCACATGCCCTCGGAACCTCCCCCCCACCCCCAAGAGGTCTAGGGGTTCAGGGTATTTCTACCCTGTCCCATTCTCTTTTTTCTAAATGTTTTTGGGACTCAGTTCAAACTGAGTTCCATGATGGCACCAACACTTCCTGGTTTGAAGGGTTGGCAGTCAATCAGATTCGAGCACAGGGACTGTCATTTCCTCTGAGGATCCGCGTCCCTATATATACAAATTTGGATTTTCCTTGATATTTCAAAAGCTACTGAACGGATTTATGCCAGTTTACAAAAAGGCCACTTTCTGGACCAACAGCCACCATTCTGCTAAATTTGATGTAATTCCGTTCAGCAGTTCGGGCTCTAGCTGGAGTGAATGTCATACTAGTTTTGAAAATTTTGCGAGGATTCCTCAAACAAAGCCAAAATTATTGGTAAATGAAAAAAAGCTCTATCTATGGAAACGAGGTCCTAACTGCCAGTATGTGAGTTATATATATATATGTTTGTGTGTGTGCGTGTGGGTGTGTGTGTGTGTGTGTGTGTGTGTGTGTGTGCGTGTGTGGGTATGTGTATAATTTTATATAAATGTGTGTAATTGTGTATATACATGTTTTTTTATATATATATATATATATATATATATATATATATATATATATATGTATACACACACACACATATATATATTCACTGAAAAAACGAAAGGTTATAGGAACGTTATAGTTCGGAAATAGAATTTTTTTAAATTTAGAAATTCACTGAAAAAAAAAACATTACACAAATGTTACAGTTAGGCTCAAGTTTTATTCGTACAAAACAAGAGAAATTCAGCAGTTATAGCAAGCTGAGCTAACTATAACTCGCGCCCACAATGCACTGCTTATGACCTCACATATTACACAACTCATGACATGTTAGGTGGAACTTGAGCCTAACTATAATGTCCCTGTAACCTTTGTTTTTATAGTGAATTTCTAATGATTTTTAAATTCTATTTCCTAACTATAAAGTCCCTGTAACCTTTGGTTTTTTTCAGTGAATTTCTAAGGATTTTTAAATGCAAATTGTTAACTATCACGTTCATGTATCCTTTGGTTTTTCAATTGCTAAGGTGTTTTAAAATCCTATTTCTTAATTGTAATGTCCATTTTTTGTAAGTGAACCTGCAAGATGTTAGTACTTTCTTTCTATAATTGGATATTGTGTATTATAGTTATATAATACACCACTCATTTTTGTATTCATATTTCTTAATCAGAAAATACATTAATAACTGTTTTAAAAAAAAATACTTTATTTATTGGTTTCAAGCAGGTAAATTGACATTTGAACAAACTTATCACTACCCATTCATAGCCCAACCGGCCCTATTACTCATTTTAGGTGACGTATCCCAAGCATACACACCTGAGGCTGGTGACTAAGGGCCATGCGAAAACGGGGAAATCCCAACATTAGGCCCGACATTTATAACATACTTTAAAAGGATATTACCTAATTCTGTGTCCAGGCAAAACCCGCCCACAACTTTCCCCCACCCCCTCTCCCTACCCCAACTCCCCAGCTCCCCCCTCCCTCCCCGGTACCGGTGTGCTGCCACTTCATGTGCGGAAGAAGATCAAATATCCCCTAAGCTGTATCCTTAGAGCATGAGGCTTCAGTAAGTCTGAGTAGGCAGAGGTATTTGGGACATGTGAATTCGTTAAATTCGTGAGCCAGCAATGCCAGAATGGGGCACCAGATAGTACGGAAGGAGTCTGATGAGTGGGTCAGGGTAGCATGTATTCGTTCCATCCCGATAATGTACCACAGTCTGTGTAACCACCCAGTGTGTGTCAGGCCAGTTGGCGTGCTCCATAGCGATAAGATGTGATGAACTGCTGCGCCCAGTGCTAACCCCATTTGTTTCCCCCGGATAGATTTCAATGGGAAGGTGAGTGCATTGGGCTACCCTAGAAGAGTATAGACCGGGAAGGGGGGTATTTCCGTGTCAAAGTAAGTGTCTATATCATTAAGGACTGCTGCCCAGTAACCTGTCACTTCCCTACAGTCCCAGAGGATGTGCGTCAATGAGCCCTCCGCATCACAGCCCCTCCAACAGGTGGGGCTTCGATCTGGGTTAAGTTTATTAAGTCTGGCCGTAGTCAGGTGCCAGTACAGGGCAACTTTAACTGCTGCTTCCCTGCTTGCTGTGTTCCTGGCAGTGTGGTTTGCTCTGTAATAGATCTGTTGCCATTCCTTTAACAAAAGACTCCTGCCTAACTCTGTCTCCCACTGTCGCTGCCCAGCCGAACGCTCCAGGGGGGCCGGGGGACGCAACAGAAGGTATAGTTCAGAAATCAAATGGCGGTCAGAGTGCTTTGATAAGAGCCACTTCTCGAAGGTCGTAAGGTGTCTACTAACTAGAGAGCACTTGTCGGGATGAAGTAACCAATGGCGAAGTTGGAAATATTGGAATCGTTTGGGGTTTTGAACCCCTTCGACGCGCATGACGGAACGGTTCCGTCATGCACGTCGGTTGCGCTGTGCGCATGACGGAACCGTTCCGTCATGGCCCCGCCCGCGCACGGAACCTTCAGCGTGGCGTGGAAATCCGCGCCGCGCTGAAGGGGTTAATGCTGTGCCAGTTAGTCAAGTCAGCGTATGGAAGGAACCCATCAACATCAAATAGGTGTCCTGCAGATTTACAGGACGAGACTCGCCATTCCGGAAATGCCCGCGTGTCAAGTCCCGGAGGGAAGTCTGGATTATCGAATAAGGGCGTGAGTGGCGAGGGGAAGGATGTAAGGTGCCGCTGGGTCACCACCGCATCCCACACCCGTACTACTGAGCGTGTGATGGGAGATCTATTGAGATACTTTGGTCTGTCCGAAGGTTTCAGGAATGGTATCTTCCACAGGGAGAGACCAGCCATCGCTCTGTCTTGGAACAGCCATCTTTTCTCTGATTCAGGTCTATTCCATTCTACAAGATAGCGAAGTTGCGCCGCTCTGTAGTAGGTCAGGAGGTGAGGAATCCCCAAACCACCTTCATCCGGGGAGCGGTAGGCAATGTCTCGACGTACCCTCGGACGCTTCCCTGCCCATATAAAATGGTGGAGCTCTTGCTGCAATTAGTGAATATAACGCAAGGGGGTCCAAACGGGATAGTCTGAAATATGTATAATATTTTAGGCAAAATAGACATTTTAACCGCGGCTACGCGGCCTAACAGCGCCAGGGGGTGAGTCTGCCATTTGCGGAGATCTCGAGTGACTTGGGAGTGAAGGATGGAATAATTTCGAGCAATTGTTTGGTCAGTAGACAGGGTTAGAGTTATCCCCAAGTAGGGGATTTCAGATTGAGGTTGCAAATCCCCAAACCCTACCATTATGATCTCCGTGACATTCTCATTAAGGCCCAGCAGTAGCAGCATTGATTTCCCCACATTGACTTTGCCAAAGTCAGTCAGTTCCTGTAGGAACGTTGGGACAGAACGGTTGGGGGTATCAAGAGTCGCCAAGATGTCGTCCACGTATAAATTAACAGTGTGGCGTTCCCCCCCCCAAAGGGAATACCAGAGATGTTGGGGTTGTCCCTTATCCGTTGCGCTGCGGGTTCAATATATAGCGCAAAGAGCAAAGGTGAAAGAGGACACCCCTGTCGTGTGCCACGCCTGATGTCAAACGGCCGGGAACTGGTCCCATTGACCCGGATCGTCGCTGTTGGTTGATCATAGCAGCTCGCGACCCAGGCCCTAAAACGGTTCCCCACGCCAAAGCGCGCTAGCGTTTTATCCAAGAAACCCCAGTCTACCCTGTCAAAGGCTTTCTCAGCGTCGACTGATAGTAAAACAGCGTCCAGCTCCATAAAGTGGGCCTTGTCTATTAAGTGCATTAACCGTTTGGTATTGTCACTGCCTTGCCTGTTAGGTATGAAACCCGATTGGTCGGGTTCGATAATACCCGGCAAGCGGGGGCCAGTCTGGCAGCTAAGACACCCGTAAATAGGTTCAGGTCAAGATTGAGTAGGGAGATTGGACGGTATGCTGCGCACTGAGTGGGATCCTTCCCAGGTTTAGGAATGACCACTATATCAGCTGCCAGCATATCCGCAGGGATAGAGCCCATTCCCCCGAAGGAGTTAAACAGGCGAGTTAAAATCGGAGCTAGGGGCTGGCAGAAGGCTTTGTAGAAACCCGCCGAAAACCCATCCGGCCCCCGGGATTTCAGGGGCTTGAGGCGGGAAATCGCGCCCATGACCTCCTCCACTCTAAATGGAGCGTCCAACTCTGAAGCACCAGACGCACTTAGAGCTGTTACCGCTGCCTGGCTAAGATAAGCCTTCCCCGAACCATCGACCGTAGGGTCCCTACTATATAAAGTGGCATAGAAGTCACGAAGGGCTTCTGCAATCTGCTCATCACCTTCAACCCGGTCACCGGACGAAGTGCTAAGGGCCGCGATTTTGGAGCGTTGAGCCCTGGCTCGGAGTTTGCTCGCCAGGAGCTTCCCCGTTTTATGGCCCCGATATAGTAGGAATGCTTAAGTCGCATGGCGGCGTACTCCGCCCTATCAAGGTTCAGGCCAGCCAGTTGGGCCCTGGCTGATTTCAGCTGCCGCCACATTCTCGGGGCCCCAGTACGACTATGATCTCTCTTACGTTCTGCTACTTTAGCCACCAGCTCCTCCCTCTTTTCTTTGTGGAGCTTGTTGTCTGCCGCGGAGATAGCTATTAGTTCCCCTCTCACTACTGCTTTAAGGGCTCCCCATAGTGCAGTCAAGGATAAACCCGGGGAGTCATTAGTCGTCAAGTAGTCAGTGATGCATTTGTGCACCTGCTGTGAAACGTCGGGACGTTGTAGTAAGGATTCCCGGAGACGCCACCTCCCCTTAGGACGGCGGAGGGCGCGGAGGTCAAGCATGACTGTCACGGTGTCGTGATCGGAAAGAGCCACCGGGACAATTTCAACAGTCTGAACCAGGGCGTGGAGGTCGGACGACCCTATAAAGTGATCCAGTCGAGCATACGTTCGATGTGCATGGGAATAAAATGAATATTGTGTGCTGTTAGGGTGAGCCGCTCGCCAATGATCTATCAGCCCCCTACTCCATAGCCATTCCCTCCCCACACTCGAGATCGCCCCTGCCCCCCCAAGGCACTGACCTGACCGGTCTTTACCAGAGTCTATGACGAGGTTAAGGTCACCCCCAATTAAAATTTGCCGGTCATGGTGACGAAGGATTTCCGATAGGGAATCTGTGAGAAATGGTTCTTGCCCAGAGTTGGGAGAGTAAAGGGATCCCACAATAATGGGGGTACCCCCCACCCAAAACCTGTATGCCAGTAACCTCCCCTTTATTTCTGTTATTTTGTCCCCAATGTCGCCATGAAAGTGTCGCGCCAACAGTATGGCCACCCCCCCTTTCTTATCTGGCATAGAGGAATAGAATTGGTGAGGAAACGCTCGCGATCTCATTCTATGCCAGTCTTTAGGTAGTAAATGTGTCAGAATTCTCTAAGTAACTCAGAATCGCCCGTCTCTTATTCAACCCCTTCACATTAAAAGTGAGGACTTGGGTTGCCATGATAGACACCGTAGCTCGTTGAATGTGTGTCAGCAGAACAATGACAAGTTGTGCTTATAAGAAGCCAACGTAGTGGCTCTGCCCCAATCAAGCTCACATTCTGGGATGCCTCCTGCCTCTGTAGCCCCCTTGTGGCCGCACACAGATAGCCCCCCTCTCCTCAACTCCCGCCCCAACCCTCGCCCTTCCTCCCCCCTACCAAAACCCCAACGAAACAGCCCTAAATACCAAACATTGTCCAATATCCTCAACACGAGCCGAGGACAAACGGAGAAAGAAGAGCAGGGTCAACATGGTGTCTGGGAAACCTGAGCTCTCCGCTCGCCACCCCCCCCCCGGGAGCAAATATGGAATGCTCAGTGTAATCCCCATAGCGAGATTACGGAGAGTCCGGCCTAGAAGTGTCTCTTGTTGCTGTTGAGAGGGCCGAGGCCCGATCGGAAGTCATCGTGGCACACTCCGGCTTCCCGGTTGTCATAGGTGGTCGACGACTTCCCACGTGCTGCCAACCACCTGTTAACAAGCGCTGTGATGATTTAGGAGAAGAGTCTGGGCTGCGCTGAGTAAGGCCGAGTAAGTCAGATACCACCTGGAAAGATCGGAGTTGATGCAGCTTGCCGTTCCACTTGAAGATTAAGCGAAAGGGATGGCCCCACGAGTAGGGCACTCCATTGGCTTTCAGGAAGGTTGTCGCGGCCTTGAAAGCCTTCCGCTTCTGAAGGGTGATGGAGGCCAGATCTTGGTAGAGAGCTATGGCTAGCCCCTCATACATGAGTGGCTGTTTGAGGCGAGCTTCTTTTAAAATACGCTCTTTCAGGGGGAAGTCCGGTAAGAAGGCCAAGATGTCTGGTAGGGGAGCCGGTGCCTTTCTCCCAAGACCCACCCTATGGGCTCGATCGATGCGGATACGGGCCCACCCCCAGAATGTCCCTGAGGAGGCCCTGGAGGTATTCGGTCACGTTTGCCCCTTCTGCTTGTAATGGGACACCTCTCACGCGAATGTTGTTGCGTCGGGATCTATTTTCAAGGTCCTCCGCGTGAGCCTGCATGTCGACCTGCTGATCCCTAAATCGAAGGATTTCTTGTTGCAGCTGTTCTATTTCTTCCGATTGAGAGTGCTCGCCGTTCTCTATGGCTGCCACATGCTCTCCCAACTTGTCCACGTCACGGCGGATTTCTCAAACCTCCCCCGCTACCTCCTGTTTAAGCGCCTGAAAGTCTTCACGAAGGGTGTTAAAAAGAGATTCAAGAAATACCCGGGTGATGGGCACCTCCCCCTCAGCCTGTTGAGTGGACTGCGTCGATGATGGGGGGGTAAAGCTCCCCCTATCTCCAGCCGCTGACCCCTTTGTGAGCATGTCTTCAAAGAGCGATCCCCCTTTTTCCGCATGTTGGCCATGCCGGTGCCTTTAGTGGGAGGACTGAGCTGTTGCCTGTTGTGTGTAGCTATGAGTCTGTACGTGGAAACCGCCGGGGCGCTGCCCACAGTTTCCCAGGAAGGTGGCGGACCCAAGTCCGCAGTCCCAAAGGCCGCGGACGATCCTGACAAAAGCGGGCTTTTGGAGCGTCGGGATAACAGAGGGAAGGTTCGGATTTGGCTCTGACCAGGCTGTGACCCAAGGCCCAGCCGTTAGGAAAGGCGCACCTCAGAGAAAGCTAGGACATGCAGCGCAACTAGGACCCCCCACGCAAGACTACGTGTATCCCAGAGAGGTCCATGACCAGTCCGTAGAGTCCTCCGGGCGCCCCCCAAGACCAGGTGACACCCTCCCGTAACAGCGCGACGGGGGAGCAAGCCCAAGCCCCACAGGCCTCAACAGCTGTCCGACTTCAGAGCCCCAGTTCTGGAATATCGCTCCTGAGGCCACAGTAGCCGCTATGGGGGTGCAAGCGCTGAGGTTCTATCTAGTCCAGAGGCAGCTGGCCAGAGTCCCACAAAGGCCAAATCCAGAGCGCGCCCAGCCGACCAACCCCTCGTGCGCCGTTATCTATGGCTCTGGGCGTGGAAAGTCACAGGCGGGAGGGCCCCGGACGCCACTCCCTGGGAAGGGTGGTGCACCCCGCACTACCCCTACAGGGACCGCTCCCAGTGTTGCCGGTCTCAGCGGGGGCCGCCGCCGCCTCCCCCCCACACTACACCCGTCCCGACAATCCCTGGCCCGGGAAGCGGGCCTGGTGCCCAAGGTAGTGTCCAGCAGGCCCCACTTCAGGCGCGCCAACCGCTGTGGCGCAGAAGCCACCCACCAGTCACTGCAGAGTCATGAAGGGGTGCCGCCGATGGGTTGGAAGCTCTGATCCACCCCCCTAATCCGAGGAAGGCTCAATTTGATCCTCGGTCGATGCTGCGTCAAGGCGTCAGTTTGTGGGGGCGGGGCCGCGCCGCGGGACCGCCACGGGTAGGTGAAGGCCGAATGGGACTACTCCAGGCAAGTGCACACCAAGGATGGCAGCGGGGGACCCCCGCCAGGAGAGCCGAAGGAGCGGCAGCCCCCGGGGTCCAGAAAAGCAAGGGCCGTACCAATCACCACCCGGCCCGGGCTGCTGAATGAATGCTCCGGCTACCTCAATTTCAGCGTGTACTGTGTCTCTCTCCAGTCGCCAGGCCCTTCATCCGTGGCTCCCCGCTCCGACATGCACCTGGAGGGACTCACTCCATCACGGCTAGGCCCTGGCGCCGCGTCCTCGATTTTCGCACCTTCGGCCCCGGACACCTCCAGCCGGGCGCAGGGCAGTCTGGAGGATCGTGCTTACACTTCCGCAGCACCGGAGCCGCTCCCCGCCTGCAACGCTCTCCGGTGCGCGGACTACTACTCAGGAGCTCTGTCGGAGACAAGACACTGGGCCAGAGAAGACGCCCGTTACCCTCACGAGCAGTTACCGATCAGGCGCTATTTCGCTGAGAGAGCTCCGGGCCGATCACCAGGTCAGAGTGCTGGGTTTCACCGTTCGAAGGCCACACCGGACCCCTCGTTGCGGGACCGCTATGCCCCCTTTTACTAGTGTGGTACTTGCTGCAGAGGTTGGGGACTGTTTGCTCTGGAAAAAAACGAGGGCGAAGGGCCGCGGCGGGGAGCCTCGGTGTTTCACATCTTATTAGGTCGCCATCTTGGCCACGCCCCCACTGTTTTTATTTTTAACAATTTTGTAAGTCAGCACAATATTGTTGCATTTACTGTGGAGATTCTGTCATCAGTCAATGCAATTCACCTAGGGAAAAACACACTTAAAGACATTTTCTAAATAAAGTTTAACTCTAGTACAATATTCCTTTCACTTTTCTTTCTGTGATCAATTTAGAAGAAAGCCACCTTTTCAACAACAACAAAAAATAATCGCAACTACCGAAATCATAACGATGATGTTGGACGTTGCGAAGATTGCATGGTTCACACAAAGTGTTAAACATATATATATATAGACATATTCTACAGTATATTTAACAATGGAGCCTTTTTAGAGTACTTTTCAAACTAATATTGTTCTAGTGAGTTTCCAGAATATTCGCCTCCAAACACTTTTTCCAATTTTCGCAAAGACAGCGGAAGTTGCAATGACGTCGGTAATCGCAGAAAGCGTGTTTTTCAACAACTTTGAAACATATGTAGAGGTATTATGAACAAGTTTAGTATAGGTCTTCACTATTATGATATTGAAAGTTCTGCTTTTCTTTCCATTTTTAAACAAAACTACTTTAAACTTACATTTTGCATTTGCGCTTCCGCTCGGTAACCACGACTATTTCGGTCACCGGGTATAGCACATAACCGAGAAAGCAAGGTATATCATTGGATGATATACTTTTCAACAACATTTATAGGAAGTACACACCCACTCCTCCTTCTTGAATCTTCTTTCACAGAAATTCATCCTGAGCAGGTGGAATCATTTTGCTGTGCAACCTTTTCGGTCTTTTTTTATATCAGAAACGGCAACACAGCAAGGAGATGGGGGTCAGCAGGAACCACAGCTGGACCAGGATGTGGAGGAGGCACCCTACTTCCCTGAAGACACTGAAGATGTGGAAGACGAGGAACCTAACAAAAGAGAGCCATGAGGCATAGGACTTTTTCACAATCCCATCAGGTGAATCAAAAACAGCTGCCAAACTTGTGCAATGCATCTATCTAGAGGAACACACAAGAACTATTCACGTGGGACAACGTCCAAGTTATGCCATCTAAAAACCTATCATAAAAAACGGCTTCAACTGACGATCAAGCAGAGGGAAGCTGGATGACCATCTACTTCAGTGGCAGCAGCAACAGTTCCTGGTCAAAAACTCCCTTCTGAGGTGCAGAGTACTGCAACAAATATGGCTCTTACAGCAATTCACAATGCTGCAAAACAGCATACATGCTAATTGTTTCTCTCTTTTATATGCTTTTGCACATTTTTCAATGCACATGTTTTCATTTCCTGCTGCCCCACTTGCCATTTTTGTTATTATAAAAAAGAACACATTTTTTAAAAACTTTACAAAAGCCTTAAGAAAAAAAGAAAAAAAGGTCCCTGATGGAACCACCTTTTACGGTTAGAAGAAGATAAAGTATGTATATATGTTGGAATGAGTGTATGACTGGTGTATGGATAATTGAATGAGTGCACAATTGGTGCATGCATGCTACAATGAGTGCAGTAGTGGTGTCTGAGTAAATCTATGAGTGCATAAGTAGTTCCTGAGTAGTGCCTGAGTCATTGGATGAGTGCAAAAGTAGTGATTGGGTGATTACATGTGTGCATGGGTAGTGTGTGACTTAATGAATGATTCTATATGTAGTGCCTAATTGAATGGAAGAGTGGAACTGTAGTGACTGAGTGAATGGTTGAGCGCATGGATAATGGCTGGGTGAATGAATGAGTACAGGGATAGTGCCTGTGGATTTGGATGAGTGCATGGCTAATGCCTGGGTGAATAGATGAGTGCGTGAGTACTGGCTGTGTGAATGGATGAGTAGAATGGGAATGCCTGGGTGATTGTATGTGTGCATTGGCAGTGCCTTGGTGAATAGATGAGTGCATGGGTACTGTCTGAGTAAATGCATGAGCACATGAGTGAATGAATGAGTGCAAGGGTAGTGACAAGGTGAATGAATGAGTGCATCGGTAGTGCCTGAGTGAATGATGAGCGCATACATAGTACCTGAGTGAACAGATGAGTACAAGGTTAGTGCCTGAATGATTGGATGTGTCAATGGGTAGTGCCTAGGTGAATTGATGAGTGTGTGGGTAGTGCTTGAGTAAATAGATAAGTGCATGGGTACTAGCAGAGTGATTTGATACGTGCATGGTTAGTGCATGTGTGAATGCATGAATGCATGAGTAAACAGATGAGTGCAAGTGTAGTGCCTGGGTTATCAAACAAGTGTTTGGATAGGCCCTGAGTGAATGGATGAACCCATAGTGCTTGGGTGATTGGATATATGCATGCATAGTGCCTGGGTAAATGGATGAGTACATGGATAATGCCAGAGTGAATTAATGAATCCATGGGCATTGCCTGGATCATTCGATGAGTATATGGGTAGTACCTGAGTGAATGGATGACCGCATGCATACTGCCTGAGTGAACGGATGAGTGCAAGGGTAGTGCCTGGGTGATTAGAAGAATGTATGAGTAGTGCCTGGTTGATTGGATGAGTGCATCAGTACTGTCTGGGTGATTGGATGAGTGCATTAGTAATGACTGTGTAAGTGGATGAGTGCATGGATAGGTCCTATGTGACAGGGAGAGTGCATAGATAGTGCCTGAAAAAAATTGATGAGTGCATAGGTACTGCTTGGGTGGTTTTACGAGTGCATGGGTAGTGCCTCAGTGAATGGATGAGCACATGCATAGTGCCTCAGTCAATGGATAAGTGCAAGGGTAGTGCCTGGGTGACTGGATATGTGTATGGGTAGTGTCTGGGAGAATGGATGAGTGCAAAGGTAGTGCCTGGGTGATTGGAGATGTGTATGGTTAGTACATGGGTGAATAGATGAGTGCATGGGTAGTGCATGAGTGAATGGATCAGTGCAAGTGTACTGCCTGAGTAAATTGATGAGCGGAAGGGTAACACCTGAGTTATTGGATCTGTGCAAGGTAGAGCTGGATTAATTAAATGATTGCAAGGTTAGTTCCTTGGTTGATTGGGTGAGTGCATTGATAATGCCTGGGTGATTGGGTTAATTAATGCATAGTGTCTGTGTGATTGGGTGAGTGCATGGATAGTGCCTGGGTGATTGGATGACAGCATGGGTAGTACGTCAGTGAATGGATGAGTGCATGGGTAGTGCCTGAGTGAATGGATGAGCGCATGTGTACTGCCTGAGTGAATGTATGAGTGCAAGAGTAGTGCCAGGATACATGGATGAGTGCATGGATAATGACTGGGTGAATGAATGACTGTATGCGTAGTGGCTGAGTGAATATAGGAGTGAATGGGTACTGCCTGAGTGAATGGATAAGTGCATGGATAATGTCTGGGTGAATGAATGAGTGTATGGATAGTGCCTGGATGATTGGATGAGTGCATTGATAGTGGCTGGTTGAACAGATGAGTGCACAGGTAGTGCCTGGAAGAATGGATGAGCAGAAGGGTAGTGCCTGGGTGATTAAATATGTCCATGGTTAGTACCTGGGTGAATAGATGCGTGCTTGGATAGTGCACGAGTTAATGGATCAGTGCAATGGTAGTACCTGAGTAAATAAATGAGTGGAAGGGTTACACCGGACCGATTGGATGAATGCAAGGTAGTGCCTCAGTAATTGCATTATTGCAAGGATAGTGCATTGGTGATTGGGTAGGTGCATAGATAGTGCCTGGGTGGTTGGGTGAATGAATGCATAGTGCCTGCATGATTGGGTGAGTACATGAATAGTGCCTGGGTGATTGGATAAGTGCATAGGTAGGGCCTAAGTGAATGGATGAGTGCATGGGTAGTGCCTGAGTGAATGGATGAATATAATGGTAGTGCCTGGGTGAATGAAGGAGTATATGGGCAGTGCCTCAGTGAATGGATGAGTGCATGGATAATGCCTGGGTGAATGAATCAGTGTATGGGTAGTGCCTGGCTGCATGGATGAGTGCATGGGTAGTGCTTGAGTGCTTGGTTGAGTGTATGGGTAGTGTCTGGGTGAATAGATGAGTGCATGGGTAGTACTTGGGTAAAAAGATGAGAGGAAGTGTAGTGCCTGGGTGAATCCATTAGAGCAACTGTAGTGTCTGAGTGAATGGATGAGTGCATGGGTAGTGCCTCAGTGAATAGATGAGTGCAAGGGTAATGCATGAGTGAATGGTTGAGTGCATGTATAATGGCTGGATGAATGGATACGTGCATGGGTAGTGCCTGAGTGATTGGGTGAGTGTATGGGTAGTGTCTGGGTAAATAGATGAGTGCATGGGTAGTACCTGGTTGAATAGATGAGTAGAAGTATGGTGCCTGGTTGAACCCATTAGTGCAACTGTAGTGCATAGGTGAATGGATAAGTGCATGGGTAGTGTCTGAGTAAATAGATGAGTGCTTGGGTAGTGACTTAGTAAATAATTGAGTGCATGAGTACTGCCTGGGTGATTGAATGAGTGCATGAGTAGTGCCTGGGTGAGTTCATGTGTGTGCCTCAGTATTTCAATTACTGCATGAGTTATATGTCTAAGCTTTGATAAATGCATAGCTTCTGCGCAAGTGTTACAATGGCTACATAGTTACAGGCTTGTTAATTACATAAGTATATGGTTACTCCCTTGGTGATTAGAATAATGTATAAGTAGCACCTCCATAATTGAATGACCACATAATTTCTGCCTGCCTGATTGCAAGAGTACGTGTGTAGTGTTTAGGTAACAGAATAATTCCATGGATACTCAATGACTGATTTTATGACTACCTCACTAGTGGTTGGGTGATTGCATGAGTACCTGACTACTCCCTGACTGACTATGAAAGTATCTTTTACTGTTAGATACATACCAGTTGTGTCTATAATATGACTCATTGGTTATCTCCTTCTGTCACTATCGAACTACCTTTTTTATTATATACACTGAGCTATGTGTGACTGAAGTCTAGATATCACACTTGATATATAATTGCATACATGGCCCTCTAGCAGCATACATTGCTTTGTTACTGAGCATCCACATGCAACAGTCAGTTTTGAAAACAGAAAACAACATTAAAAAAAACAGACCACAAAACTTGTTGTGAATGGTATAGCTGCATCATTTCTCAAATACTTCTTCTGCCTCTAAAACATATATTCAGCATTTTCCAAACAAAAGTTACATACCAAATTAAGCTAGCACAAGAACTCTCCAGGCATTCTGCACTGTTAATCCTTCTCAATTTTAAACAAACCTTGTTTAAAGTAAAAGCAACATCCTCACCACATACAGGAAATTTTCAGTAGCCTTACTGAATATAGATCACCATGTAAACATATATGTGATACCTTGCCTCTCTGCATCTTTAAGTAAACTGAAAGGTCCCACCATATATATAGCTATGTACAACCACAAGAACCATATCTCATCATTTAAGCATGTGTAACATGGTCATATAAGTTAAAAACCACATTGACAAACACTTCCCAATACATACCTAACAAGTATTACTTCTTTCGAATTCATATTCAGGTTCTATCTAGTCCAGAGGCAGCTGGCCAGAGTCCCACAAAGGCCAAATCCAGAGCGCGCCCAGCCGACCAACCCCTCGTGCGCCGTTATCTATGGCTCTGGGCGTGGAAAGTCACAGGCGGGAGGGCCCCGGACGCCACTCCCTGGGAAGGGTGGTGCACCCCGCACTACCCCTACAGGGACCGCTCCCAGTGTTGCCGGTCTCAGCGGGGGCCGCCGCCGCCTCCCCCCCACACTACACCCGTCCCGACAATCCCTGGCCCGGGAAGCGGGCCTGGTGCCCAAGGTAGTGTCCAGCAGGCCCCACTTCAGGCGCGCCAACCGCTGTGGCGCAGAAGCCACCCACCAGTCACTGCAGAGTCATGAAGGGGTGCCGCCGATGGGTTGGAAGCTCTGATCCACCCCCCTAATCCGAGGAAGGCTCAATTTGATCCTCGGTCGATGCTGCGTCAAGGCGTCAGTTTGTGGGGGCGGGGCCGCGCCGCGGGACCGCCACGGGTAGGTGAAGGCCGAATGGGACTACTCCAGGCAAGTGCACACCAAGGATGGCAGCGGGGGACCCCCGCCAGGAGAGCCGAAGGAGCGGCAGCCCCCGGGGTCCAGAAAAGCAAGGGCCGTACCAATCACCACCCGGCCCGGGCTGCTGAATGAATGCTCCGGCTACCTCAATTTCAGCGTGTACTGTGTCTCTCTCCAGTCGCCAGGCCCTTCATCCGTGGCTCCCCGCTCCGACATGCACCTGGAGGGACTCACTCCATCACGGCTAGGCCCTGGCGCCGCGTCCTCGATTTTCGCACCTTCGGCCCCGGACACCTCCAGCCGGGCGCAGGGCAGTCTGGAGGATCGTGCTTACACTTCCGCAGCACCGGAGCCGCTCCCCGCCTGCAACGCTCTCCGGTGCGCGGACTACTACTCAGGAGCTCTGTCGGAGACAAGACACTGGGCCAGAGAAGACGCCCGTTACCCTCACGAGCAGTTACCGATCAGGCGCTATTTCGCTGAGAGAGCTCCGGGCCGATCACCAGGTCAGAGTGCTGGGTTTCACCGTTCGAAGGCCACACCGGACCCCTCGTTGCGGGACCGCTATGCCCCCTTTTACTAGTGTGGTACTTGCTGCAGAGGTTGGGGACTGTTTGCTCTGGAAAAAAACGAGGGCGAAGGGCCGCGGCGGGGAGCCTCGGTGTTTCACATCTTATTAGGTCGCCATCTTGGCCACGCCCCCACTGTTTTTATTTTTAACAATTTTGTAAGTCAGCACAATATTGTTGCATTTACTGTGGAGATTCTGTCATCAGTCAATGCAATTCACCTAGGGAAAAACACACTTAAAGACATTTTCTAAATAAAGTTTAACTCTAGTACAATATTCCTTTCACTTTTCTTTCTGTGATCAATTTAGAAGAAAGCCACCTTTTCAACAACAACAAAAAATAATCGCAACTACCGAAATCATAACGATGATGTTGGACGTTGCGAAGATTGCATGGTTCATACAAAGTGTTAAACATATATATATATAGACATATTCTACAGTATATTTAACAATGGAGCCTTTTTAGAGTACTTTTCAAACTAATATTGTTCTAGTGAGTTTCCAGAATATTCGCCTCCAAACACTTTTTCCAATTTTCGCAAAGACAGCGGAAGTTGCAATGACGTCGGTAATCGCAGAAAGCGTGTTTTTCAACAACTTTGAAACATATGTAGAGGTATTATGAACAAGTTTAGTATAGGTCTTCACTATTATGATATTGAAAGTTCTGCTTTTCTTTCCATTTTTAAACAAAACTACTTTAAACTTACATTTTGCATTTGCGCTTCCGCTCGGTAACCACGACTATTTCGGTCACCGGGTATAGCACATAACCGAGAAAGCAAGGTATATCATTGGATGATATACTTTTCAACAACATTTATAGGAAGTACACACCCACTCCTCCTTCTTGAATCTTCTTTCACAGAAATTCATCCTGAGCAGGTGGAATCATTTTGCTGTGCAACCTTTTCGGTCTTTTTTTATATCAGAAACGGCAACACAGCAAGGAGATGGGGGTCAGCAGGAACCACAGCTGGACCAGGATGTGGAGGAGGCACCCTACTTCCCTGAAGACACTGAAGATGTGGAAGACGAGGAACCTAACAAAAGAGAGCCATGAGGCATAGGACTTTTTCACAATCCCATCAGGTGAATCAAAAACAGCTGCCAAACTTGTGCAATGCATCTATCTAGAGGAACACACAAGAACTATTCACGTGGGACAACGTCCAAGTTATGCCATCTAAAAACCTATCATAAAAAACGGCTTCAACTGACGATCAAGCAGAGGGAAGCTGGATGACCATCTACTTCAGTGGCAGCAGCAACAGTTCCTGGTCAAAAACTCCCTTCTGAGGTGCAGAGTACTGCAACAAATATGGCTCTTACAGCAATTCACAATGCTGCAAAACAGCATACATGCTAATTGTTTCTCTCTTTTATATGCTTTTGCACATTTTTCAATGCACATGTTTTCATTTCCTGCTGCCCCACTTGCCATTTTTGTTATTATAAAAAAGAACACATTTTTTAAAAACTTTACAAAAGCCTTAAGAAAAAAAGAAAAAAAGGTCCCTGATGGAACCACCTTTTACGGTTAGAAGAAGATAAAGTATGTATATATGTTGGAATGAGTGTATGACTGGTGTATGGATAATTGAATGAGTGCACAATTGGTGCATGCATGCTACAATGAGTGCAGTAGTGGTGTCTGAGTAAATCTATGAGTGCATAAGTAGTTCCTGAGTAGTGCCTGAGTCATTGGATGAGTGCAAAAGTAGTGATTGGGTGATTACATGTGTGCATGGGTAGTGTGTGACTTAATGAATGATTCTATATGTAGTGCCTAATTGAATGGAAGAGTGGAACTGTAGTGACTGAGTGAATGGTTGAGCGCATGGATAATGGCTGGGTGAATGAATGAGTACAGGGATAGTGCCTGTGGATTTGGATGAGTGCATGGCTAATGCCTGGGTGAATAGATGAGTGCGTGAGTACTGGCTGTGTGAATGGATGAGTAGAATGGGAATGCCTGGGTGATTGTATGTGTGCATTGGCAGTGCCTTGGTGAATAGATGAGTGCATGGGTACTGTCTGAGTAAATGCATGAGCACATGAGTGAATGAATGAGTGCAAGGGTAGTGACAAGGTGAATGAATGAGTGCATCGGTAGTGCCTGAGTGAATGATGAGCGCATACATAGTACCTGAGTGAACAGATGAGTACAAGGGTAGTGCCTGAATGATTGGATGTGTCAATGGGTAGTGCCTAGGTGAATTGATGAGTGTGTGGGTAGTGCTTGAGTAAATAGATAAGTGCATGGGTACTAGCAGAGTGATTTGATACGTGCATGGTTAGTGCATGTGTGAATGCATGAATGCATGAGTAAACAGATGAGTGCAAGTGTAGTGCCTGGGTTATCAAACAAGTGTTTGGATAGGCCCTGAGTGAATGGATGAACCCATAGTGCTTGGGTGATTGGATATATGCATGCATAGTGCCTGGGTAAATGGATGAGTACATGGATAATGCCAGAGTGAATTAATGAATCCATGGGCATTGCCTGGATCATTCGATGAGTATATGGGTAGTACCTGAGTGAATGGATGACCGCATGCATACTGCCTGAGTGAACGGATGAGTGCAAGGGTAGTGCCTGGGTGATTAGAAGAATGTATGAGTAGTGCCTGGTTGATTGGATGAGTGCATCAGTACTGTCTGGGTGATTGGATGAGTGCATTAGTAATGACTGTGTAAGTGGATGAGTGCATGGATAGGTCCTATGTGACAGGGAGAGTGCATAGATAGTGCCTGAAAAAAATTGATGAGTGCATAGGTACTGCTTGGGTGGTTTTACGAGTGCATGGGTAGTGCCTCAGTGAATGGATGAGCACATGCATAGTGCCTCAGTCAATGGATAAGTGCAAGGGTAGTGCCTGGGTGACTGGATATGTGTATGGGTAGTGTCTGGGAGAATGGATGAGTGCAAAGGTAGTGCCTGGGTGATTGGAGATGTGTATGGTTAGTACATGGGTGAATAGATGAGTGCATGGGTAGTGCATGAGTGAATGGATCAGTGCAAGTGTACTGCCTGAGTAAATTGATGAGCGGAAGGGTAACACCTGAGTTATTGGATCTGTGCAAGGTAGAGCTGGATTAATTAAATGATTGCAAGGTTAGTTCCTTGGTTGATTGGGTGAGTGCATTGATAATGCCTGGGTGATTGGGTTAATTAATGCATAGTGTCTGTGTGATTGGGTGAGTGCATGGATAGTGCCTGGGTGATTGGATGACAGCATGGGTAGTACGTCAGTGAATGGATGAGTGCATGGGTAGTGCCTGAGTGAATGGATGAGCGCATGTGTACTGCCTGAGTGAATGTATGAGTGCAAGAGTAGTGCCAGGATACATGGATGAGTGCATGGATAATGACTGGGTGAATGAATGACTGTATGCGTAGTGGCTGAGTGAATATAGGAGTGAATGGGTACTGCCTGAGTGAATGGATAAGTGCATGGATAATGTCTGGGTGAATGAATGAGTGTATGGATAGTGCCTGGATGATTGGATGAGTGCATTGATAGTGGCTGGTTGAACAGATGAGTGCACAGGTAGTGCCTGGAAGAATGGATGAGCAGAAGGGTAGTGCCTGGGTGATTAAATATGTCCATGGTTAGTACCTGGGTGAATAGATGCGTGCTTGGATAGTGCACGAGTTAATGGATCAGTGCAATGGTAGTACCTGAGTAAATAAATGAGTGGAAGGGTTACACCGGACCGATTGGATGAATGCAAGGTAGTGCCTCAGTAATTGCATTATTGCAAGGATAGTGCATTGGTGATTGGGTAGGTGCATAGATAGTGCCTGGGTGGTTGGGTGAATGAATGCATAGTGCCTGCATGATTGGGTGAGTACATGAATAGTGCCTGGGTGATTGGATAAGTGCATAGGTAGGGCCTAAGTGAATGGATGAGTGCATGGGTAGTGCCTGAGTGAATGGATGAATATAATGGTAGTGCCTGGGTGAATGAAGGAGTATATGGGCAGTGCCTCAGTGAATGGATGAGTGCATGGATAATGCCTGGGTGAATGAATCAGTGTATGGGTAGTGCCTGGCTGCATGGATGAGTGCATGGGTAGTGCTTGAGTGCTTGGTTGAGTGTATGGGTAGTGTCTGGGTGAATAGATGAGTGCATGGGTAGTACTTGGGTAAAAAGATGAGAGGAAGTGTAGTGCCTGGGTGAATCCATTAGAGCAACTGTAGTGTCTGAGTGAATGGATGAGTGCATGGGTAGTGCCTCAGTGAATAGATGAGTGCAAGGGTAATGCATGAGTGAATGGTTGAGTGCATGTATAATGGCTGGATGAATGGATACGTGCATGGGTAGTGCCTGAGTGATTGGGTGAGTGTATGGGTAGTGTCTGGGTAAATAGATGAGTGCATGGGTAGTACCTGGTTGAATAGATGAGTAGAAGTATGGTGCCTGGTTGAACCCATTAGTGCAACTGTAGTGCATAGGTGAATGGATAAGTGCATGGGTAGTGTCTGAGTAAATAGATGAGTGCTTGGGTAGTGACTTAGTAAATAATTGAGTGCATGAGTACTGCCTGGGTGATTGAATGAGTGCATGAGTAGTGCCTGGGTGAGTTCATGTGTGTGCCTCAGTATTTCAATTACTGCATGAGTTATATGTCTAAGCTTTGATAAATGCATAGCTTCTGCGCAAGTGTTACAATGGCTACATAGTTACAGGCTTGTTAATTACATAAGTATATGGTTACTCCCTTGGTGATTAGAATAATGTATAAGTAGCACCTCCATAATTGAATGACCACATAATTTCTGCCTGCCTGATTGCAAGAGTACGTGTGTAGTGTTTAGGTAACAGAATAATTCCATGGATACTCAATGACTGATTTTATGACTTCCTCACTAGTGGTTGGGTGATTGCATGAGTACCTGACTACTCCCTGACTGACTATGAAAGTATCTTTTACTGTTAGATACATACCAGTTGTGTCTATAATATGACTCATTGGTTATCTCCTTCTGTCACTATCGAACTACCTTTTTTATTATATACACTGAGCTATGTGTGACTGAAGTCTAGATATCACACTTGATATATAATTGCATACATGGCCCTCTAGCAGCATACATTGCTTTGTTACTGAGCATCCACATGCAACAGTCAGTTTTGAAAACAGAAAACAACATTAAAAAAAACAGACCACAAAACTTGTTGTGAATGGTATAGCTGCATCATTTCTCAAATACTTCTTCTGCCTCTAAAACATATATTCAGCATTTTCCAAACAAAAGTTACATACCAAATTAAGCTAGCACAAGAACTCTCCAGGCATTCTGCACTGTTAATCCTTCTCAATTTTAAACAAACCTTGTTTAAAGTAAAAGCAACATCCTCACCACATACAGGAAATTTTCAGTAGCCTTACTGAATATAGATCACCATGTAAACATATATGTGATACCTTGCCTCTCTGCATCTTTAAGTAAACTGAAAGGTCCCACCATATATATAGCTATGTACAACCACAAGAACCATATCTCATCATTTAAGCATGTGTAACATGGTCATATAAGTTAAAAACCACATTGACAAACACTTCCCAATACATACCTAACAAGTATTACTTCTTTCGAATTCATATTTAGGCGGACAACATGTTTGCATCTTTCATTTGTGACTACACTACTCCTGTGATATATCTTTTCATATCACTGTGATACACTTTTTTATTAAACTCCCATATACATCTTCATTTCTAATGTAATTTTTATAAAGAATTAAAAAGTTATATACATACTAGTGAATTCAGTTTGTAGATTATATTGTTTGAGATCTTTGTGGATAGTTTTGACACTATTAGGTTTTCTAAAAACTAAGCACAAGAATGGTACACCACTCTCATACAAAGCAAACATGAAATGGCAACCTCTTCCACTTTGCACTCTGTGATCATGAGAAAGGTAGCAAATAAAATAATGTCTTTCATTTTAGACTACACTATCTCCTCTTGTGAATGATTGGTATCTGTTAGCCTTTTCACTCTCTTTCTAAAAGAGATTTCTAACTATGTGTGTTCGCAATGTATTTGCGATTATCACTGAGAAATTGCGGGGGGAAACGGGAGTCCAAACCTCTATCTAGCTTCATTTTTTGTTAAATTTAACAACTACACAACAGTTTAGTACATAGTTCTGAGCTGAAAATTAAATCTTGCCATTACTTAAATTGTCATTACAAAAAATGGGGTGACCCAATAGTCAAGGACCTGGGTATAACGTTGGTACAAAAAACAATGGTCCTAGACCTATTATTAACAAACCAGGACAATAGGGCCTTACTCAGTTATATCATTCACTTAATTAAGAGCTAAATAAGGAACAATTGGGTAGCTCACAATACTAAATACAATATTTCAATACAAGAAAGCAACATCCAAATTCAAAATCACCATACATTTATTTTACATATTTTAACAATTGACCTTTATAGTATATCAAGGTTGCTCCAGAGGGAACGTGCATGTAGCAAGGGTGCTGAAGGGTGAGTGAGTGAAATAAAAGGTACAGAACGTAGTGACATGAAGAATTTAAATGAATTCACATGGGGAACGGTTGTCAATCACCGTCCAATGAAGCCTGGTCACGTTACAAAGTATGCAAACTCAATTATGCATTTAAAAATAAGACTAGAAACCAATTCATAGTGTAGCACATGAGGGAATTGCGTGTCCCAGGCGATTAAACTGGGGGCGTCGACGTTTTGACCCGTCTGGGTGGCCTTAAGGGTTGTTTAAGCCTTGGCCGTGCAGGTCTTCATCAGGACAGGAGGGGCAACCTGGATGAGTGCTAGACTTAATCGTGTGCCTGGAGGGAATATAAAAGGGGGGGGGGGGGGGGGTGATAAGGATGTTGCACTTGAATTATTCTAATTACAAAGAGGGGCCTACAAATTAGGCTTACCCGTTATGAATCAGGGGGCAGGATTCCTTTAATATAAAGCATGGGGGTCAGGTACTGAGTTCCTGTTTCCCTTCGTCATGCACAGATTTGTAAAATACCCTTTAATTCGGTATCTGAAAGATTAGAGACAAGACTGCATTAAGTATAATACATAAAAGAGCTACCAAACAGTGTTGCGTAGCGGGAGGAGAGTCACAACAGTTTACCTTATGGTAGAGCACAGGAACCGTAGGAAAACGTGTGCCTGTCTCTAAGAGCTTAGGATAATGCCAAGCTGTAAATAAACAAAAGGAGGCATGAGTGATTCTGAGAATAACTGAATCTCAGTAAATGCAGCATCGTGAGGATGAGGAGGAGAGGGAGGGCTGTTACCTTAAAACCGTTCTATTCGGCCGTCCGTGTGGCGTCTCACTATGCTGGTAGCGGGATAAACGCTCACCGCGAGGACGTTAAAATAGCGAGGAAGACGTCAACGTGAAACGGACGATGCCGGTGCGCTTTAGACAACAGAGTTAAAAGACTCAGGACAGTCAGATAATCTGAAACGGTTACTCGGAAAAAAGGGGTGGGAACGGGAAGAATGGTATATTTGAGATAATTAAGTGTGGATAAAATATTAAAACACGCATTTAGTGTGAGTTACACAACATGCGGGAAGTACGAGTTACAGAAATTACAAACGTTAACAATAAGAAAACGATACGTGTTCACAATACTGCGCCATAGGATTAACAGAACTCTGCCACAGTACCAATACGTATCTCATAATATATATACGGATACTTCAAAAATTACAGAAGGAGTTAGATGGAAACAATACCTTATAGTAACATATAATCACGTACTCAAGCCACATTAGAAATTGTATGTGCAAGATGGTAATATAGACCCACAGTGTCGGTAAATACATTGTATTTAGTGTGAGTTACACAACATGCGGGAAGTACGTGTTACAGAAATTACAAACGTTAACAATAACAAAACTATACGTGTCCACAATACCGCGCCATAGGATTAACAAAACGTTGCTCTGCCACAGTACCAATACGTATCTCATGATATATATACGGACACTTCAGAAATTACAGAAGGAGTTAATTGGAAACAATACCTTATAGTAACATATAATCACGTACTCAAGCCACATTAGAAATTGTATGTGCAAGATGGTAATATAGACCCACAGAGTCGGTAAGTACATTGCGATAGATAGACAATAAGTTTAAAAGAGGGATAACATCAATGTCAATTGTTATACTAGAAAAGGATCGGGTCACAGTCAATCTCCTATAAGGTTCAATATGAAATGGCAGTTTACAGATGTTGTATTATAAACGGACTCATGTAACAAAGGGCAGCCCTTGTTGGTGCAGGGCGCTAGAGCCCTAAAGGGAGACGGCTAATGGGTTGGTATAACCTCCATAATGGGTTCAACCATTGTTCATAATCGAAACCTGCTTATTGATTTCTTCAAATTCATTCAGACCGCTCGCGATCGTGTCTAAAGAGTGTATCCATCTACATTCGCGTTTATTGAGTATACTGGTGAAATCACCTCCTCTGGGGTTAGGCTTGACCCTCTCAATAACCCACCATCTTAGACTTTCCGCAGTGTGTTCAAATGTAGTGAAGTGTTCTACCAAGGGTGCACCCGGTGTCTTACAGTGTGTGCGGCTGCAGTGTTGTAGGATCCGACACTTCACTTTCTGAATGGTCTGGCCCACATACATAAAATCACAGGGACAGACAATCGCATAAATGACTCCTGTTGTGTTGCAATTGCTATGCTCCTTAAGTGTATGTGTCTGATTGTTATGTGAAAATTCAATAACGTCTTTAGTTAATGGACAGGCTTTGCATGATCCACATTTACGGTGTCCCCTGATGGGGAGGATGCCCCATAGGGTGGTCTGGCCAATGGTTCGAGATGTGGGTAGTAAGGACTTAACCAGGTGGTCCCTTATATTTTTGCCTTTTCTAAAGGCATGTAAGGGGGTTGGCATATTGCCCAATTCATCAGCCACTAAATGCCAATGTTGGTTAATGGCCTTTTTGATGGCGTTACTTTTAGTGCTGAAGGTGGTGACGCATACCGGACGTTCCTCATTGGTACTTGTTCTTGATTTAGGGGTCAGTAAGAATTCTCTATGATTGTGCCAAGCACGTTTCCGTGCTTTTTTCAAGAGTCTAATCGGGTAACCACGATCCAGTAGTCTGGCTAGAAGTCCTGCTGATTCATCAAAATATTCTTCCTTTTTGGAACAATTTCTACGTACCCTCAGAAATTGACCAAAGGGCAAATTATCCCTGAGGTTACGGGGGTGATGGCTTGAGTATCGCAGGAGTGTATTCATGTTTTATTGACATACAATTTACCATTGATTTCAACAGAGAAGCTATTAACTTCCTGGACATTACTATAAAATCAGAATCTGGTAAATTACACACTAGCCTATATAGGAAGAGTAGTGAACGGAATACACTCCTGCGATACTCAAGCCATCACCCCCGTATTAAAATAAAGCGTGATGCTAAACCACTGCTTCCCGAGTGTGTCTCACCCGGATGGGTAACCGGGAGCTTTCATGTGTATGTAGCCACCCTGCTACAGAGACTGCACCACCCCTGGTGGGGGCCACGAGGTAGGGAAATCACCGAGCCTGAATGTGGGGAAGCCGTGAAGGATTGAGGAAACTACGCTCTCACCGAGGCTCACCCAGAGCTGTTTGAATTTTGGACAGTAATTGTGCAATCCATTAGAGGAGAGATATTTTGGCACTATATTACCCAGAAAGCCCTGTCTCATTCGAGCAGCCAATTAAGGGCGGGCAATCTTTTAATTGGGTAAACGTGTCAAGCACGAACCAACTTCCGCCAGCCTCTGAAGAAGTATAAAACGAAACGCGTCAGGCAAAGACGGACTGGCTGTCACATTTATTGTAGAGAACAATGTTTCCATACCTGAAATAAAGCGTGATGCTAAACCACTGCTTCCCGAGTGCGTCTCACCCGGATGGGTAACCTGGAGCTTTCATGTGTATGTAGCCACCCTGCTACAGAGACTGCACCACCCCTGGTGGGGGCCACGAGGTAGGGAAAGCACCGAGCCTCAATGTGGGGAAGCCGTGAACGATTGAGGAAACTACGCTCTCACCGAGGCTCACCCAGAGCTGTTTGAATTTTGGACAGTAATTGTGCAATCCATTAGTGGAGAGATATTTTGGCACTACATTACCCAGAAAGCCCTGTCTCATTCGAGCAGCCAATTAAGGGCGGGCAATCTTTTAATTGGGTAAACGTGTCAAGCACGACCCAACTTCCGCCAGCCTCTGAAGCAGTATAAAACGAAACGCGTCAGGCAAAGACGGACTGGCTGTCACATTTATTGGAGAGGACAATGTTTCCATACCTGAAATAAAGTTTGATGCTAAACCACTGCTTCCCGAGTGCGTCTCACCCGGATGGGTAACCTGGAGCTTTCATGTGTATGTAGCCACCCTGCTACAGAGACTGCACCACCCCTGGTGGGGGCCACGAGGTAGGGAAATCACCGAGCCTCAATGTGGGGAAGCCGTGAAGGATTGAGGAAACTACGCTCTCACCGAGGCTCACCCAGAGCTGTTTGAATTTTGGACAATAATTGTGCAATCCATTAGAGGAGAGATATTTTGGCACTACATTACCCAGAAAGCCCTGTCTCATTCGAGCAGCCAATTAAGGGCAGGCAATCTTTTAATTGGGTAAACGTGTCAAGCACGAACCAACTTCCGCCAGCCTCTGAAGAAGTATAAAACGAAACGCGTCAGGCAAAGACGGACTGGCTGTCACATTTATTGAAGAGAACAATGTTTCCATACCTGAAATAAAGCGTGATGCTAAACCACTGCTTCCCGAGTGCGTCTCACCCGGATGGGTAACCTGTAGCTTTCATGTGTATGTAGCCACCCTGCTACAGAGACTGCACCACCCCTGGTGGGGGCCACGAGGTAGGGAAATCACCGAATCTCAATATGGGGAAGCCGTGAAGGATTGAGGAAACTACGCTCTCACCGAGGCTCACCCAGAGCTGTTTGAATTTTGGACAGTAATTGTGCAATCCATTAGAGGAGAGATATTTTGGCACTACATTACCGAGAAAGCCCTATCTCATTCGAGCAGCCAATTAAGGGCGGGCAATCTTTTAATTGGGTAAACGTGTCAAGCACGAACCAACTTCCGCCAGCCTCTGAAGAAGTATAAAACGAAACGCGTCAGGCAAAGACGGACTGGCTGTCACATTTATTGGAGAGAACAATGTTTCCATACCTTAAATAAAGCGTGATGCTAAACCACTGCTTCCCGAGTGCGTCTCACCCGGATGGGTAACCTGGAGCTTTCATATATATATTTATATAGATATATATATCTATATATGTACATAAAATTAAATTGATATACATTTAGCTCATGTCCTGTGAGTCAGACAGTGCCACCATGTGGTGTACTGTCCTAAACAATTGCTGGTATAAAGAATGAAGGGGCATATTATCAAGAGAGGCGATAAAATTATCGCCGCTTTAGCAGCAGAAAACTGCCACTAAAACGACGATAATGGGCTTGATAATATGCTCTATTGAATTCCAATTGAAGCCCATGTTAGATGTGAAGGACATCTAACATGTGCTTCAATTGGAATTCCATAGTGCATATTTTCAAGCCCATTATCGCCGTTTTAGCTGCAGTTTTCTGCCGCTAAAGCAGCGATAATTTTATCGCCTGTCTTGATTATATGCCCCTAAGTGCTGAGGCTGGACACTGGCAAGCACCAGCACAAACTTAACAAATGGAACAAAGAGTAACTGCGAATCAGTGATGCATACCCCAGGAAGCCTTCCTGTTTTTTAAATAGTGTTATATAGTTTAAAGTTACTTTTGATATTGATTTGGTCAGTAACAACATATAGATCAGCTTGTGAGCTACTGTACCTCTGAGTAGCTCACCTGTGCGCTGCCCAGCTCATTAAATTAGCAGGATTTTGCTTGGTTGAATTAATATACATATAAGAACATTGAAATTATACAACCCTAATAATGTTAGTCACTCTCAGTGTATTGCATTGAACATAAAAAGCTTTCAGTACAGAAAAGTTTGGAGACCCCTGATATAGATCATTATTATTCACTATTACACCACTTCAGGCTAAGTTTATAATGTAAAATTTCCAAAGGTGAATATAAAGGAACATCAAAAGCAAATACAAACCTTGTGGCTCTTGAGGCTGCTCTGTCCAAGAGATCTCAACATCAGGTGTTTCATTCCATTGCAGAGGAGAATCAATATTAACAACATATTTTGACTCTTTTTGTCCTCTTGGTGCTCCTAAAATGTAATTTTAGACATAGTCCACAAAATTAAAATGTAAAACTACACCATAAATTATGCAACAGGGACAATGACTATTTTTTAGAGTAATATCAGTGCATTCAATAGCTCCTTAGAAATGAGTATTATATATACAGTTCTGATCTGTAGAAGAACAAATATGTTTCCTCATGCAAAACAAGGTAATTAAACACTCTTCAGGCCTATAGTCCAATACGTTTGTGCTTTTCATAAAATGCCAGCAACAATAGGCTCAACACATAACTGTGGAAATTCCATGTCTTTAATGTAGGAAGAGGCATTTTGTATGGCCACTCACACTTTCTTCTCCCATGCTGATGGTTTAGACCCTGAAAGTCTACTGATGGTTGCTAACCTGCCCCCAGTGCCAGTGCTCTCTCCCTGAAATATGATGCATGTGAATTAGTAACCTCAATTGGCAAGAACTTTAACCCCCTTACAAGTCTCTGGTAAGTGGCATCTGTGGTACCCAGGGCATGGGAGTTAAAGGGGTCACTAGGGCCTGCAGCAATGACTGTGCCAGTCTGAGTGACCCAAGTAAAGAGATGACAGCAGGAATGTCACTGCAGATCGCAAGTGCAGTGCAAACTGCTCAAACTCTACTTTTCCCTAACCATGAGTGTCAGGGTCAGAGCACTATTTTTAATATATGCCATTAACCCCTAGAGTAGGCCTCCTGAGCCCTGGCGGAAGGGTGCATTATATTAAAAGTTTTGACATATAAGCACAAACTTGTTTGTCTCCATAGTAGCCACTTTCCATTAAGGGCTACTATAAGTGTTCACAGGCCCGTAGGATAGCATGTCCCACTGAAAAGTGTTACAACTTGTCTCATGTAAACCAACATGTTTTCCATGTCAGATTTGATGTGGCATGCTCCCAAGTGGTTACCTTAGAGGTTGCCCACCTGGTTGCCTCCGATTTTCCTGTGCCCTGGCTGACAGCCTGCAGCTGCTGCCACCAATCTGACCCTCTGCCAGTAGGTGTGAACACTCTCAAGAGTCAGAAACAATGGCCTGCCTGGGAGGGAGGAGTCACCTCCCTACCTAACATGTAGGCTAGTGAACTGGCACACAAACACAGTGAGCTTCAAAGCTCCCACCGCCTCTGATATGCAACTCGGCTTCCTTCTAAAGGGAGAAATATCATCCTCCTGCCCAAGGCACAGTTGCAACCCAGGCAGGTGGGAAGATTAGGTAGTCAGGAGGAATACACCCCCAGAAGGCTAGACACATGGCTAGGGTGGTCTACCTGGTCTGTACGGCCAAAGAAGGGTTGTGCCATTTATAAAAGTGGCAGAATAGAGGTTTCTGGATAGAAGTGCCACACTCCGCAGGAGTGGTCACCTCAGGGGCGGATTAGGTGTTGGGGCTACTAGCCCATTGGCTACAAGCCTCCACACCCTTAATGCCCCTAAACATCGGATTTAAGGGGCTCTCCTGGCAACAGAACCTCAGATCTGATCGACTTGAAACAAAAGGCAAAGAAGAGAGCCAAGTCTGCAACTTCAGGACTAGTCCAAAGGCACGATAAACTGCACCTGTGGCAACCACCCTGCAACTACATGACAGTGACTCATCAAGGACCATGAACAGTTCCAAAGGAAAGAGGAACCCCTAGACAAGCCTAAGGCAACGCCAGAACTCGCTTGAACAAGAGGTACTAGTCCCCGGCAGCCCGCAGGAAGAGCATGTTCCTCGAATAAAAGAATCATTGGTCATCGCCGAGGCATCGCCCAAAACTAAATGGTCCAATGCATTGTGGAAAGTATAACCCTGACCTCCAGAATTTTCCAGTGGCTACTGTTTTCCCTCGGCCTCCAGGACGTAAAAATAACCAAAGTCTGGGTTTACTTCTACCAAGGCTTGTTGATGGCCAGTCCGGCTACCACTACCTTTACTCAATGCTGTGCCTCAAGGGACGCCCACAGGAAATTCAACCCAACACCCTGGCAGTCCAGTTGTTCAGATTTTGCACCCATTTCCTCACCAGCATCATCCAAGCAGCCAAACCAGCACCCGCGGCTCCAGCGTTCAGCACCAGGGATACCCAGGACAACTCTGCACTATGAGCCAGGGAAAATTCAACTGACTGTCAGACTCTGGTCCTCAAACCCGCATCACCTTACCACCAGTGGTTTCCACAGAACTTGACCTGCAAGTGATCTAGTTCCACTAGTGTAATTTTCCGTTGATCGCAACTTGATCATTTTGCAAGAGCGAATTCCATAACTCCGGTTATACTCACCTGATTGTTTTTGTTTGTGTGTCCAAAATTATATAAAAATCTTCTTTTTTTTTATAAATTGGTGTCAGATTTCTACAGAGTTATGTTAATTACTTATCATCCATCCATGTTGGTACTCTGAAATGCTTAACACATGTTCCTCTAATAAAGCTTGTGTCACAGTACCAGGACTGAGGTAGGAATTTATTAGTGTAAATCCAAGGGACCTTTGTGTGGCATTGTGAAATAATTACATAGTGAAGCCCAACCAGCCTCACTGCATAATAGGCCACTTTCCTACATTTATGGAATTAAAAGAACAGTTTTTATTGAAATGGAATAAACAGGAAGAATTCTATCATCCTTGGTGTTTTTCTTGTATCACTTGCATACGTCTTCATACCCCTGATGAAGCCAGGAAGTGCTACAATTTGTAACAGGTGTTGGCATGTTTTCGAAGTGCATGGCTAATTGCATTTTATAAGGCATGGCAGGCCTAGGCAGGAAACAAGAAGAATGTTGCTGCCACCAAATGAGAAAACTCCAGTGACTTAATAATATTTCTTAATTCAGAAGCAACCCCCCTAGGTTTGGGGGATTTGTTTCTGAAAAAGAATACTGATTGGGTCACAAAAACATGGAGGCCTGATAGGCATACAGTTTTGCTGAAAGTGAAACCGTATCACTGGCATAGGCACCTTTGGCAAAGGGATCCCATCCACGCAGGTGTTCCTCTGTTGTGGGTAAAGTCCATCGGGAAAGAAGCAGGCTGGCAGGCCCACCATCGGACTTTAATTGAGCCCTTTATTTTCTATCAAAGATGCTCGTTATGGATTAACTGTGTCTGAGTTACTACAGCCACATCACCCTCCAAAACTTTCAGATACAACTGACAATACTTGTTACAAGGACTGCATTGATGTTCCGGAGTTCACTAGCTCATTAGCCCACAGCACTCTTGCCTGAGGAGTTACCTGCCACATTTGTTTCCAAATGACACCAAAAAATATGCTACATGTCTATCATATTAATAAAGATAGGAACCACATTTCTGGCCATTGTTTTGGCTACCATTCTGAAAATGAGAAAAATATCATTAAAGACGATTCAGTAAATTAGTAGGTAACAGAATGAAATTGTGCATTTGCTAGTCAGACCACGTGATGCACAGAATGTCTTTGGAAGAGAGGGATGCCCCAGTTACAGGCAGTGCAGAGATTAATTACTATGTATAATTACCCCGACGCTATTTATCAGTAGCACGGTGTTCCTGCATTTTGATTTACCAGGTATGGGTACATTAGTAAAGCTGGGAAAATCCCTTTGGCAATGGACTTTATCGCTGCCTGGTCCCATTACCAAGCCCTCACCTAATCCTCAGCGAACACCTGGGGGAAGAGGTAATGTTTTCAACTGCCAAGCAACATTCTCCCTTTTCTTCTTCCTTACCCTCCTCGCCAGTTCACTCCCTCCTTTCCCCCCCCACACACAAGTTCTGCAGACATTTGGGGCATATGTACAAAGAATTAGCGTGAGGCAGCACCACAAATTATTTTGCTGCACTGGCCTATGCCCTAAGGGCAGGAATGCACTGTATTTACATTGTAGATGCATTCTTGTCTATTCAGCCGGAGTATAATTAACAACCGTGTGCCAACGCAGGCCCCTTTGCACCATGGTGCAAGAGTGTTTGGTGCCGATTACGATCCGGTAAAAACCGGGTACGAACCGTCGGTCGGAGCGTATCCTCCGTCCGACTCGTACCCGGTTGTAAAACATTACAAACATGGAATTACGATTCGCACGGAAACACCATTTCCGTACGAATCGTAAAAAACACCGACCGACGAAAATATGCATACGAATGTAATCCGGGAATGCTGCGACGTGACATCGGGACGCTTCCAGGCAGCGTTTCACGACCCAGGAAGTACGATTCGAACTGACAGCAGTCCGGATGGCAATATCTTTACGGCACCCAAAAAGTGCCGGAAATGCGAAGTACGGCGCGAAACGACCAGAGTAGGTGGCCCGGTAAGCGCCGTACCCCCCCAGCCCCCGCATGTACGCGCTGTACCCCCCCAGACCCCGCATGTACGCGTCGAACCCCCCCGTGTATGTACGCCCGAGTACGTGTCGAACTGTACGCGTCGAACCCCCCCGTGTATGTACACCCGAGTACGTGTCGAACTGTACGTGTCGAACCCCCCCGTGTATGTACACCCGAGTACGTGTCGAACTGTACGTGTCGAACCCCCCGTGTATGTACACCCGAGTACGTGTCGAACTGTACGGGTCGAACCTCCCGTGTATGTACACCCGAGTACGTGTCGAACCCCCCCTTGTATGTACACCCGAGTACGTGTCGAACTGTACGTGTCGAACCCCCCGTGTATGTACACCCGAGTACGTTCGAGTCGTACCCCCACCCGTGTATGTACGGTGCGTACCCCCAGCGGGTGGAAAGAGGAAAAAACGAGGAGATATGTAAAGATTTCTCCTCGTTACGCCTGCACTAGGGATACACAAGGTTTTGGAGCTGCCCCAGGATTTCAGATATTGTAAATCTGGGTCAGCATCAAAGTCCATGGGTGTTGCTTTGGAACACCCACAGCAACACCCATGGAATGCCTCTGTGACGCAAAGTAAGGCAAAGCAGCGACTTGCGCTACTTTGCATTCATCATATCTACAAAGCCATTAAAAGCCATGCGGGGTGGCTTTGTAGATATGGCTAATCCCTGTGCGCCACCAGAGCGCCACAAAAAGTGATGTCCCGGCAGTGCACAGGGCTTGTACGTAACCCCCTTAGAGCCTGTTCATTGCATGTGGTAAATGTCCGCAAAAACCCTTGGAATAGGGAATATCATGGGGAATCTCATCCAGTAATTCATGGCCTGCACAATGATTCCTGATTTTAATGGGTTTAACTTGTACTCAAAGGAGTTTTATGCGAAGATACTCACCTGAATTAGAAATTCTGTCTACATGGAATCTGCATATAAATATCCCAGTTCATAATTGGGGCCAAAGTCGAGAGGGGTTTCTCTTTCAAATTACAGTGGAGAAACCAAGAAGCACTAACCTATCACTGTTGCTTTATTTTCAACTTTTATTCATTGCAATCAGGGAAATGTGTAACATCTTTGGTTGCCATTATTATCAATGGTATTCACAACTGTGAGAAATTAGGTTGTTGGTTGACTGGAGTATGAACCTTGTTTAAGCAACAGTCACAATCCCTGGCAGGGTGAATCACAAATGGTCACTAAATTAACCTGTGGTTAACCCTGGGTAGCTTGGCACAAAAAGCAGTCAGGCTTAACTTAGAGACAAGTTGTAAAGTATTTATGCAGCATGAAAACAGTAATAAAGTGAAGCCACAACACAAGAAAAATCACACACCAATTTGAAAAATAAAGTGAAATGTAATAACTTATTTGACACCAAAACTCCAATCAGTAGTAGTGGGGTTATGGATTTTTAAAGTTTTTAGTAAAAACTGGTGTCTAAAAGATCAAAGCACCAACCACCGATATCTAGTTGCACGAGACCAGGTCAAAGCAAAATAATTTAGGTGACCACAATGGAGATTGGGTCTGATACAAGAAGTGAATTGGGCCCAGTTGGTGCTTGCCTTTGGACTTAGAAGAAGTTTCAAGACATTTTTTCGGAGAAGGTAAAGTTCAATTGGGCAAGGCTACAGGTGTCCATGGTGGGAGTGAAATCATCGGGGAACCACTGGACAAATTTGTGGTGAATATTTCTATGTTTGGACTTAATCACTTTTATGAAAGTCCAAAATCTCCAGCAGGATGAAGCAGGAGACTGTAACCAACGAGAGTTCCAGGAGGCTGGATACCCCTTTGGCAAAGGACCACTGAACAGGATTTGCTGCTGCGGAGAAGAATGTAGCTGGAGCAGCCTCAAAGTCAGGCCGACCAGCAATGCACCTTGGATGAAATGACGAGCAGGTTAGTCTCAGTCTTAAATCAGCTCTCAGAGCAGTTTTTAGCCCAAAATGTTAAAAGTCCCATGTTTTGTATTTTGGCTATCTGGGTACCTTTAGCATCACCACTAGGGATCCAGGAATATAAGGACACCACTTGTGGAGTTAGGACTAACTCAAGCCGGGTACAGTTGCAGGTTCAAGATGGTGAAAGCCTATTATGTCCTTGTAAGCTCTGATCAGAAGGTCAGCACACTAGCCCTTGGGGTCACTCTGGTAGTCCTGGATTCAGGTAGAGGAGTAGGGCTAAACAGCAGGGCGGGCCTCTGAGGTTTCAAGGCAGGCTCCAGGCACCAAAGCATTCCTTCCAGGTGCAGCAAAGCAGTCTTGTGGAGTACACAACAGGCCACAGCAGTAGGCAGTCCTCCTAGAGTCCTTCTGCGGGTCCATAAAGTGAACTGAAGAGTGGATCTGAAGGCCTAATTTTTATACCTGGTGCTTTCTTTGAAGTCCAGAGAAGTTTCCAAAGGTTTCTCTTTGAAGGGCTTGGAATTTTCTGACTCCCCTGTCCTGGCTCCAAGCTGGCTTCAGAGACAATGCGGAGGTGACAAGCCCTTTGTGTGAATGCACAGCATAGCCTGTTCAGTTGAAAGTGCAGGTGTGCCCAGCTCTGCCCCCCCATCCAGCTAGTAGATGTTTCCTCTATTGTGCGACTGTATGGGAAGAATTCACAATGACTAGCTCCCAACTACACCCAGTCATTTGACCTAGGACAGGCCGCAGGCATTAAACGGCAGAGGGCAGGAAAATGCCAACTTTTTAAAAGTAAGAACCAAATTAGGAGGTGGGCGTAAGAGCAGTAAAGCAAGCCCATATAAGAGTGAACAACAGAAGTGCTAGTACTGCTACTGTTAAACCTCAAGTCAACTTGTGGGGAAACATTTTGAAAAATTACAAAATGCCTGGAATAATTTCTTTTTCCGATTTAAGCAAAAAAAAAAATCATAATATCAAAAACATTTTGACATCCTTCCAAAAGGCGGACGGCAGCTGAATTTCTTATATAAATCACATAAATGAAACAACATACAAAAAATAAACAGCAAACCTTTCAGATACACGTTTCAAACATTCTGGGAAAAACACTCATCCTAATGCCAAACATGCTGGTACCTATAAAGACATTCGCTCACACAATCACACTCGTGAAAAAATAAACAAATAGTGACAATAACACTTAGTTCTCTTATTTTAGAAAACCACAGAAAATCACACTGCAAGATTCCAATAGCATTATAAATTCGATTTGAAACCAATTTCAATTTCTTGTGGTATTAGAACAAGGTCTACGCGTTTCAAGAACCCAGGTTTGGGGTTCTCTCATCAGGACCTGAAAATCAAAATAAAAGCCAACATTGAGAATGGCAGGGGAAAGCGACCTCTGATTGCATACTACAGAACTCAGTGTTACCATAGTTACCTCTGACAAATACAAGAAGATCAGCCAATCTAATGAAGAAGGCTCTGAAAATACAAGAAAGAAATAGGGCACTAAGTCGGATAGATGGTGTTAATTGTGTTAGAAAAACCAAACAAAATTGTCAAAGAAACGTCTTAGATCGTCATATGCTTACATGAAAAGTAGCACGTCAATGGAGAAGAGTTTGTTCGAATGTAGCTGCCATGTGGAGCGAGTCACTCTAGCACAGGGGATGGAAAAAACCAGGTTATATTAGGATATCATGGTGGCTATAAATTAATCGTTCCGTGTCATTCTTGGATTTAGTACCTTTAGTGCCTCAAAGCGGCATGTAGTACTTCACATCGGCATGGTGCTGCATGTAGTCGGCAAGAGACGAAATGGAATAAAGCTAACGTCGCCAATGTATTAGGGAGTCAATCGTGATAGGATTCTGTAAAAATGAAAGAAATACAACTCAGGGGACTCGTAATGCTTGTTGATGCATAAAGCGATGTTTCTTGAAAATGAAGGGCGGCGCGCCCGGGGGAGGGCTTACCTGCATGCGTCTCTATTCGTATCCTTAATCGATTTGCAAGCGCCGAACTAGTCACGTTAAGGATGAGTTCACGCGAGGTTGTTTATCAAGTGTAGAACATGGAGCATAGAAGAAGGACTAATACTGTCTGGGAAGCCCAATTCAAGATGGCGGTAGTGAAAGTTTTTAATGTAAATATTATGGAAATTAAGCCTCATTCGTGGTGCGATAATGACTGGCTGCAACATGAGAGATAAATATCTCCGAGGCAGGTAGATGTTAGAAAGTTCCACAAATAACTACACGAAGGTTATCAAGAGAGCTGAATTAGCTCAGTTTATAAAGTTCGGAGATCTCATTCAATCCATTAGACGCTGTATTGAATTTTAATATCATGAAGGCCTCTCTATGAGACAATCTTAATTCTAGATCGCCTCCACTTGGATCTCTTTCAATTTTAGAGATGACTGTCCATTTTAAATCATTAGTTTGATGGTTTTTAGCTTTCCAGTGGGTGACCAGTGGAGCTGATTCCACATTTTTATTAATCCGCGATTTATGTTGTGTTATCCTTGTGCGAATCTCTTGGGTAGTTTTCCCTATATATAGTAGTTTGCAGGGACAGCGTATACCATATATCACGAATTTGCTCTTACAGTTAGTAAAAGAGTCATGTTTCCAAAATGTAGAGTTATGTTCAAATAGATTGCTTTTTTCTGTAGAGTCACAGCAGATACAAGTCCCACATTTGTGGTGCCCTTGTACTGGAGGGAGGCCGACATAGTCACGCAAAGTGCTTTGTTTTTCTTTGGGCATGGATGCACGCACAATTTAATTAGCTATATTCCGGTCCTTTTTGAAGGCGAAAAGTGGATTCTGTTTAAGTGAGGCGTCGAGATTTTTTATCAGATGCCAATTTTGATTGATCACCTTTTTGAGGTTGTTTGAATTAGGGCAGTACGTAGAGACACAGACAATCCTGTCTAGTGGAGGTTTTTCGTGTTTTTGAAGAAGTACCTCTCTTGGTGTCCACCAGGCTCTTTTCATAGCCTTTTTCAGGAGTTTCCTGGGATAACCTCTAGTGATTAGATTATTGGACAGTCTAGTAGCATGAAAGACATATTCATCCTTAAATTTGCAGTTACGTCTCACGCGTAAAAATTGCCCAAAAGGTAAATTTTCACGTAAATTCCTAGGATGGTTACTTGCAAAATGTAACATTTTATTACGATCTGTTGGTTTTTTGAATAATGTTGTCGCCAAACCATTATCAGATGGATGTACCTCCACATCAAGAAATGGAATTCTTACTTTGGAGTAGTTAATGCTGAATTTGATGTCCTCAGTGCGGTTGTTGAGCCAGCAATGGAAACTTTGGAGATTTTCTTCTGTATTAGTCCATGTCATAAAAATATCGTCTATATAACGAATCCAGTTTCCGATGAAATGGGAATAAGGATTGTCGTTATAGACAAATTTTTCTTCGAATTTTGCCATAAAAAGAATGGCTAACTCCGGCGCAAAAGGACACCCCATCGCCACTCCTTTTACTTGATAATAGAAGTCGTCATTGAAGCTGAAAAAGTTTTTCTTTAGGGCGAAACTTGCCAGATCCATAATGAATTTAGTGGGGACTTTAGGGTTAAGTCGACTTTCCAGAAAAGAGTTGATGACTGAAAGTCCTTCATCCTGGGGAATTTGAGTATACAGTGAAACAACGTCAAGTGTGACGAGGTAGTGGTTCTCTGGATCAAATTGTATCTGTCCCATCTTATTAATGAAGTCAGTGGTGTCACCTAAGAACGAGGGTATTACAAAGATGAATGGTTTTAAAAAATAGTCCACGAATTTAGAGATGGGTTCCATCATAGAATTACACCCGGAGATGATGGGTCTTCCCGGTGGAGTAGTCACATTTTTATGTATTTTAGGTAATACATAAAATAGATGTGTCCTAGGGTTTTTATTCTGCATATATTCATGTTCTTTTTTAGAAAGAAAACCTTTTTGTAGTCCTGTATCAAGTAGTGGAAAGAGGGTTTTTTGTAATTCTGTAATTCCAATGTTGGATCTTTATTGATTTTGCGATAGCAGACAGGGTCATTCAGTTGTCTCATGACTTCCTTGGTGTAGTCAGATTTGTTCATTATGACTATTGAACCACCTTTATCTGCTTGTTTAACAATTATTGAATCGTCATTTTGAAGGTTAGATAAAGCTTCCGTCTGAAGTTTAGTAGTGTTGTGTTTAACCCATCTTTTTTTCGTTTCCATCTCAGCAATAGCTGACAGGATCGTTTTCTCAAAAGTGATCACTTCCTTTGGAATTTTATTGGTTGGTGGACAGAATGTCGACTTTTTCCTGAGGCCAGTATCAACAATTATTTCTGTAGGTGGAAGTGACATGAAAAAAGTTTTTAATCTGATCTTTCTGCAGAATTCAATTATTTCTGTTTTTAAACGAATGAAATCAGTGTGTTTTGCTGGGACAAAGGAAAGGCCTTTTTCAAGAATGCTTAGTTCGTCTCTATTGAGTTGTCTGTTGGATAAATTGAAAACTAGGGACGTTCCTAGTTTTTGTAATTCTGTCTGCGAGTGGACATTTCCCATGGTTGTTGATTGAATCTCACTCGCCCCCTTGTCCTCTGCTGGCCTCTTCCTAAAAAAGGAGTTTGTTGTTGGTTTTGTTGGAAATGACCTCTCTGATTGTGGGTTTTAGATCTGTCACTCGAATCCCCTTCACTGCCACTTGAAGAGGAAGAGGTTTCGGAAAAGGTTATGAAGTTTTTTGATGATCTACCCTGATACTCTGGCAAGTATCAACGAGATTCTACTCTAGTATAAAAGTCCGGTTGGAGATAAGGGTTTTGTTAGGGAGAAATTCCTTTTGTCCTTTTCGAATTTATTACTTTTCTGATTCACCGTGTAATCCTTGAATTCTGCAATTTCTTTTTCGACTTTGTCCAACAGGGCTTTTGAGTCCGTTATGATTTGATTAGTTTTTATTTCAGATTCTAGTAATGCAATTTCTTCAAGTTGCTGTTTAGAAATGCGTTGAGCCGTTTCCACTGTGAGGACCATGAGGTCTCTACTACATTTTGTCTGAATACAACTGTATCCTTTTTTGTAAAGTGGATCCTCCGTGAAGATGACCGGGATATTTCTAATTTGTAATCCCCCTGGAATAGTGCCTATTTTAAGATGTTGGATCAGAAAATGCCCATGAAGGTCTGTACGAATTTGCTTCTTTTTTAGTCTTAAAAGTTTGTCAGACTCATTTTGTTTTTTTGCTGTAACACTGAGTGATGCTGAAGCGAAAAGAGGAGGAGCCTCCAGCAAATTTTTTATGTGTTCTTCACTGTACGCGAAAGTGTCATTTTCAGTCATACTGTCAAACATACAAACATAAAATAAAATTGTGGATAAATAGAGGATAAATAGAAAAGGTGGAAGGGAAACGAAGGTCTATTAATTCCGTAACAATTCTGTGATTTAAGCACAGAAAAAACCTCTCGCAGAGCAGTCTCTGCTCACGAAGCAAGAACCAAATTAGGAGGTGGGCGTAAGAGCAGTAAAGCTGCTAGTACTGCTACTGTTAAACCTCAAGTCAACTTGTGGGGAAACATTTTGAAAAATTATAAAATGCCTGGAATAATTTCTTTTTCCGATTTAATCAAAAAAAAATCATAATATCAAAAACATTTTGACATCCTTTAAAAGTGGCATTTTCAAAATTGTAATTTGAAACAAGAATTTACTGTTAAAGAGGATTTTGAATTACAAGTTTATTGACACCAAACATGAAATGTACATCTCTCCCCAATCACAAATTAGCACTTATTGAATGTAAAAAGGCAACCCAATGTCATCTTAAGGCACAGGGAAGTTTCACAGTAGTGAAAAACGAATTTAGGATTTTTTCACTACCACGACATGTAAAACCTAAAAGTATATGTCCAATCTTTTAATTACTATGCACCCTGCCCTATTGGCTACCTATGTCCTAAATTAGGGGTGACTTATAAGTAATAAAAGGGGAGTTTAAAGCTTGGCAAGGGGGTTATAGTTCCAATTCAAATTGGCAGTTTTAAACTGCATTCAGGCTGCAATGGCAGGTCTGGGACATGCTTTAAGGGGCTACTGGTGGCACAATAATTGCTGCTGTTTCACAACTACCATTTAATTTACAGGCTCTGGGTATATGGTATAATGCTCTACAAGGGAGTTATAAGTAAATTAAATATACCATTTAGGTGTAAGCCAATTTTACTATGTTTAAAGGAGAAAGCACAAGTAATTTTGCGCACAGAGACCTAAGGTCAACAAAAATGGATTTATGAAAAACCATGGAGGTTTAAGGCAAAATGTTTGGGAATGACCCTGCAGAGAGGGTCAGGTTAAAAAAAAACAACTAACATTATATGAATCCCGAAACACCAGACAAGTAGTTAATGAAGATGATCAAATATTCTCAATGTTTTGGGGGATAACTTTAATTGGGGTAATACCTAGCCAAAACTGCATAACATGCTTGAATCATTTCAAATCACTTACAGTTAGTCTAAGCACATTTCATGACTGATAAAAAACAATATGTCTGTGACATTGTAGACAGAAAAGAACCATGTGAAAATATTCTTTTGCATGACCCAATAGGCACAGTCCAGTTTGAACAGCTGGGTTAAGAGCGAATTGGTTAAGATTATTTAAATTGTTCCATCCTTCAATTTTAATTTTTGTTTCTCTCTGTGTTCCCCTTTGTGTCACAGTTATGCCAAGAAATGAGTCTCCGATCTATCAATGTCAGAGGGACTTAACCTGCCCCTTACTGATTTGACCAAATTGCATCTTTTGTGGCTTATGTCCTTGTTTGGAAGTGGCGTAAATTATGAATTGGGGCTGCAGTCTCCCTTTTGGGGCAATGCCAGACACACATGCTATATGTAATGTCTATAATGACAACTGAAGCAAAAAGCAGTGAAATTAAATGGTCCTTGGCTAAGCACTGTTAGGTAAAATTAATTCAAGAATTCCATCCATCATTTTTTATTCATTTTGGGGGCCACTTTAGGTGGCATAGCTATCCCCAGACGTTGGCTCTATTGCTCATAGTTTCTGCGGATTTCTAGCTGTATCTCAGCCATGAGGCTTATGTGGCTAAAATGCACCTGGAGTTGCTTTTGCTCTTTTAGAGGATTGATGTGACCTAGCAATTTGGCTTGAACCGTTCCTATGATGTGGGGCCACGACTGCGTTGAGTCTAGTTAGTCCCTGTTGATAATAGCACCACATAAATGAGGCATAGGACACCGAAATGAATCTCTTTTGCGTCTGTTACCTTCACTAGAAACTGTCCCTTTCACTGACGTGCTGAGACTGCACTGTATATGTTTGATCTCTGCCTGTAAAGGCACAGAGACCAACAGTGATATCATAGAATACAGCCAGAGGTAATGAAAGTGGTTATGACTTATACAAGCTTTCCATGTGACAAACTGCGTTCTTTGCTCTGCTTCCTCCCCATTTTCCTATACATCCTGGCACGAAAATCCATCTGTATATGGGGCTTTATTGCCAATAATCCATGTATAAAAACTCTTTATTGAATTATTGAACAAAATAATTAAAAGTATGTGATAATCTATGATGATTGGTATTTAAAGCAATTAAAGATGAATTAGAACATTTTAGAATTGGATCAGCATATTTGGACTCAGGTAGGAACGGTTGAAGATGCCAACTGAAGGCAGGAACAGCTTGAGTTTGAATTTGAAGTTAACAGTTGAATTCCAAGTATCTAAGGCTAGGAAGTAGGATGCGCCTCCAGACTGGATCAGATCAGGTCTGTGGTGTTGCAGTAAAGGGGAGGTAGGTTGCCGAGTGAATCGAGAGTAACTTTGGGGTATAGTTTATGTGGTTACATTTTATTGATCTTTTGCACCATATTGCTTGACTTTAGATATCCTTATCATGGGGAATTGATGACTACTTTGAAAACTTTGGATTGTGTGTTCTGTTAGGGTTAATTAGGTATTGTTGTTTCAAAAGGAACCCTGCGTTATAGTGAGTGTGTTTGTTGTGTTCTGATTTGTAAATTTGTGAAATCAGGTACATGATTTTAGTATGTTACAATTTAGTGATGGTTGGATAACAATTGGGATGTCAGTGATATTTACAAGGAAACAAATTGGAAGCAATGCTAGTCATGTTATGGTCAATTTACTAACAAACCCATTTAACCTACCAGATTTATTCCACCTTGAAGGGCAATGAATGCTGTCTTCCATTGTCAGGATCTGAGATACAAGGTTGAGAACCACTCACCTTGTACGCCGGATACAGCGGGAGCGATGCTGATACTCCCCTCCCCCTATGTGGTGTTGCCCGCCTAACCCTGAATAATACGTCTAGCGTGACACACCACCTAAAGGGGGAGAAGGAATGGAAGGGAACCCCGGAAAGGGGACAGGTAAGACTTCCGGGGGGTGAGGTGATCTTCCGAAAGGAACCGTGATCTCGGGTAACCCTGGAAAGAAAGAACAGAGTGAGCTACGGAAATCAGGATTGGACCATAGCACAGGAGAGATTTACAGAGAGCCCCAAGATTGAGACCGTACTCACAAGTCCAGCGGGATGACCTCGAAATGATGCTGTGGGTTATGCCGCTCTCCAAGCCTTTCACGCGGCTTCAAGCGCATACGGAAGAAGAAACCTTGGTCGCTCTCCGAGCCTTTCAATCGGCTCCAACCGGGACGGAAGGAGTGTTCTGCAAGACGCAGGTAGTTCCTGTCGCACCGTGCAGAATCCGGTAATCGGGAAAGGTGCACCGGAAGGAAGCCACAAAGAATAACGGGAGCGGTACCACAACCCTTGGAGGGCGAACGCGGCGTCCGGATAAGGCGTCCCTGCGTTCGTGCCCGGAAGGATTGGGATGTGGTAGCGCCTAGGTCCGAACGGGAGTGAAGGGTCGGGTAGAAGTCGGGAGACTTGCGGTGTTGCAGCTCAGGTGAAGCCCCGGTAGGCGGGGCGCGAGAACTCCGTAGAGGACTCTCTGGAGGGCAGGCAGATGTAAGCGTCTTCGGCGAGTTGGAAATGTACTTCGCGTCGGGGCTCCTCGTCCCCCGTGGTGGTTATCTGCCGCAGGTAGTTGCACAGCTTGGAATAGTTCTCGGCACGACGGGAGAACGCTAGCAGCGTTCTGGGCTCGTTGGGATTCGAGTTCTGATTGACAAGCACCGGAGCGAAGGAAGGCGGGGCCTATATAGGTCCCGAGGGCGTGCCTACCGCTCCGCATGCTGGGAGATGTAGTCCCTCGCCCCGCGCTCGCTTCCCTCGCGCCGCGCTGAAGGTCCGAGTCGTGACAGAACCCCCCTTTCGCGCCCGGCGTCTCGACGGGCCTCCAGGTGTGGAAGGGTGGGTTGCGTGAAATCTCTTCAGTAGATCAGGGCAGTGCAAATTAGCTATGGGTTCCCACGATCTCTCCTCTGGTCCGTATCCTTTCCAGTCAATAAGGTAGAGGAGTCTCCCTCTCACCCGTTTCACGTCTAGAATCCTCTTTACCTCATATTCCTCCCCCTCGTCTACCAAGAGAGGCAGGGGTTTTTGATGGAGTCTGGTATGAGGGAGGCACGGTTTCAACAGCGATACGTGGAATACAGGGTGGATTTTCCACGACGCGGGGAGGCCTAGCTTCATGGCTACTGGATTTATCACTTTCTCTATGGCATACGGCCCTACGTATCGTGGCTGCAGACGGGTGTTGCCCTTGAACCTTAGGTACTTAGTGTTAAGCCATACCCTGTCCCCCACCCCATACGCTGGCTCAGGAGATCTTCGTTTGTCCGCGTACTGTTTGTCATGCTTCTGAGCGGCTGCTAATCTTGCCTTGGCTGCCTGGAGAACGGAACGAAGGTGTGAGTGATGTTCTTGTATGGTGGGATGTAGTGTTTGCACTGGCCATTCGAAGGGTAGCATGTTAGGGTGGTGACCTGATAGACAATAGAAAGGCGAGCACCCCAACGAGGAATGCTCGGCGTTGTTATATGCGAACTCCGCTAGCCACAGCAGTCTGCCCCACTCCCCCTCATGTGAGATCGTGAAGCACCGGAGGTATTGTTCTAAGGTTTGATTTAACCTCTCCGTTTTTCCGTCTGTCTGTGGGTGATAGCTTGTGGACAGGCGTGCGTCAATGCTCATCGCGACGCACAAGGCCTTCCAGAAGCGAGAGGTGAATTGCGTCCCTCGGTCCGTGATGAGAACAGCCGGTATTCCGTGTAACCGCACAATCTGTTGCAGAAAAATGAGGGCCAGCTCGGAGGACGAAGGCAGTTTGTCAAGGGCAAGAAAGTGTCCCATTTTAGTAAGGTGGTCAACTACTACCAAGATGGTAGTTAGGCCCAGACTAGGGGGCATGTCCACGATAAAGTCCATGGACACCGTGTGCCAGGGATACGGAGGAATCGGGATCGAACGCAGCATTCCACACGGCTTCCTATGCTGTGCTTTACCTTGAGCGCACACAGCACACCCCGAGACGTAGTTTATGGTATCTGGTCCCAAGGTATTCCACCAGAAGTATCTTTGCAGGGCGTGCGTAGTTTTGCGGGCTCCCAAATGCCCCCCTAATGGAGTATCATGTACCCAGTGCAGAGCCAGCTGCCGTAACTCCTCGGCAGGAAGAAATAGTTTTTTCTCATGATACAAGAGGCTCTGAGAGGCGAAACGACGGGAGGGGTTTTCTGCTACCCAGGCAGGCGAGTCCATCTTCTCGGTCTGAGCTCGTACATCCGCTAGAAAGTCGTCAATGCTGGTTGCGGCAAGGAGATCCTCTGGAAAGGAGGCCTTTTGCAGGATGATGGGGGGTTCCTCGAGGGGTAAGTCACTGGGTTCCTGAGGGTGCTGAAGTCGGGATAAGGCATCTGCTTTGCCGTTTTGTGGTCCTGGGCGATACCGAATCACAAAATCATAGTCGGAAAAAAATAAAGACCAGCGGAGTTGTCTGGGAGTGAGAGCCCTGGCTGTCTTCAGAAACAGGAGATTCCGGTGGTCCGTGAATATCTCCACCGTGTGTCGAGCTCCCAGTAGATAGTGTCTCCACTCTTCACATCCTTTCTTAATCGCCAGCAGCTCCTTATCCGTGGTACTATAGTTGATTTCACACGCTGACAGTTTCCTGGAAAAGAAGGCGATGGGATGGAGTTGGCCCGTATCTGGATGGCGTTGCGACAGTATGCCTCCGACTGCATAATGCGACGCATCCGTTTCCAATACGAAGGGCTGCGTCGCATCTGGATGCCGCAACACCGGTGCGGTAGTGAAGCATTGTTTCAGGGCCTGAAACGCTTGTTCCGCTTCTTCCGACCACTCGAAAGTAGCTCCCTTTCGCAGCAATTTGGTAAGTGGCTGGATGATATGAGAGAAGCCCTGTATAAATCTTCGATAAAAATTTGCGAAGCCTATGAAACTTTGCAAGGATTTCACCGAGGCGGGAGTTTTCCATTGGATAATGGCCTGTGTCTTCTTGTCATCCATGCACACTCCACCCGGACCGATGACATAGCCCAGGAAGTCTACCTCAGGGACGTGGAATAGGCACTTTTCCAGTTTTGCGTAAAGCGAGTATCGTTTTAGTCGCTCTAGTACCTCTGAGACATGATGCACGTGCTCTTCCATGGTGACAGAATAGACAAGGATGTCGTCTATATAGACGATGCAGGAGACATCCAAGAGTCCTCTCAGCACTTCGTCCATAAAGAATTGGAAGGCGGCGGGGGCGTTGCAGAGACCGAAGGGCATCACTCGGTACTCGTAGAGCCCGAACTTTGTTCGGAACGCCGTCTTCCACTCATCCCCCCGCCTTACCCTGACCAGATGATACGCCCCCCTAAGATCGAGCTTAGTAAAGACCTTGGCCGTTTTTAACTGGTCCAGCAGCACGGGAATCAAGGGGAGCGGGTACCGATTCTTTATGGTCACCTTGTTAATGGCACGAAAGTCAATACAGGCTCTCAATCCCCCTTCCTTCTTCGGTATAAAGAAGATCGGCGAGGACGCGGGAGAGGAAGATGCGCGTATGAATCCCGATGCCAACATGTCCGCTAGATATTGCTGCAGGTAGGTTGTTTCAGCTTCGGTGAGGGCATAGACCCTGCTGCAGGGAATGCTAGCCCCGGCTTCCAATTCAATAACACAATCGTACTCCCTGTGGGGGGGGCAGCTGACTGGCTTCCTTTTTGTCAAACACTGTTTTGAACTCATCATATATTGCCGGTAGGGTCGATAGACAGCATACCTGCTGTTCCACGCCTGCACTCGCGAGCATCGCTGCTGGACTCGACTTAGATAGGGCGTGGTTCTCTACTTCCCTGGTACAGTGCTCTCGACAAAAAGGAGAGTTCAGCGACACGGTGCGCGCGGCCCATCTTACCAGCGGGTCGTGTAAGGTCAACCACGGCATTCCTAAAATCAGTTTAAACTGGGGAGCATCGATCAGGTCAAAATGTATACGTTCTACATGGTTTTCTCCAATCTGCATCCGGAGTGGGTGTGTGTGAAACCGCACAGGACCCGACGTTAGAGCAGATCCGTCCACCGCCTTCACCATCTCAGGCGCCTCCTTCTGATCGCAAGGCAGATGCAGCTCTCTGGCGTACTGTTGGTCTATGAAATTTCCAGTTGCCCCCGAGTCCAGTAAGGCATGGACAACCACTGATATCTCCGAGGGTAAGTCCAGAACCGCACAAATGTTCATGTGGGCCACGGAGGATTGCAAGGTGTTAGCGACTGCGGGTGAGACCTTCGTGTCCATAGGCCTCAAACAGGGGGTCTCCCACCTGTTTGAGGATGTTGGTTTTCCGGATATTCTGCCTCTGTGTTAACCACCGACAGAGTTTTGTGCACTGGTCCTCCTGGACTGGCCGTTTTCATCCGGCTCTTGCATTCTTTGATGAAATGCCCGGGTTTCCCGCAGTACAAGCATAACTTCTGACTTCTCCTCTTCTCTCTTTCGGCTGGACTCAGGGGGCCTCGTATACCCCCGATCTGCATAGGCTCGGAGCCGTCGCTTGGAGAGATTCGGTCCTCCGGACTAACACGGGGCCTCGAAGGGATGAATCGTGGTTCTAGTCGTAGCTTATCCCCTTTTCGTTCCAGAAGACGATGGTCTAACTGGACGGTTAGGTCAATGAGATCATCACACGTGGAAGGTAGCTGAACCACTTGGGCCAGGACGTCCTTCAACTCCCCTCGTAGTCCTTGATAAAATAGCGACGTCCTCTTTTCTTCGGGCCACTCAGTCTCCACAATCAACCTATTGAAAGTGGTAATGTACGTAAGCAAGTCCTGAGTACCTTGCTTGAGAGTGAGGAGTTCTTTATCCAGGGACAGTTGATGACCCTTCCGATCAAACAGCCGTCGCATTTCTACGCAGAAATTCGGGAAGTGGTATAACACCGGGTCGTCACGTTCTATCAAGGGAAAAGACCAATTCGCTGCGTTGCCTCCGAGGTAAGACAGCACAAAAGCAGTTTTTGCTTGATCTGTTGGAAAGACCGCAGGTTTGCACAAGAAATGCAGTCTACACTGCCCCATGAATACTCCAAACTTCTTTGGGTCCCCAAAGAACCTTTCCGGAGGGGCGAGGGGAAGATGCATGGGCTGTATGACGTGTATAGGAGTGGAACCCGTCTGCGGCACTGAAGCAAAGGAGGTATGTGGGAAGACCCCTGTGCCCTGTCCCCCCACTGCCGTGGTAGCTCCCCCATCCATAGCAGGCGTTTGCGAAAAGGGGGGTGGCAGTGTCCAGCCTCTGATATAAGAGCTTCCTCCTGCCCCTGTACCCTTTTGGCGGGAGAGGCCTGCCACTTCTCTTCGCATAGTGCCCATCTCTTGTTTAAGAGCGGAGGTTTCTGCCCGAGAGGCATCCACTTCTCCTCGCAAGGCCGTTAAGGTTTCCAATATAGCGGTCAGGGTAGTATCCGCATCCATCGCTCAGGCTGTACGTATTCGTGGGCTTGTCAACCTGTCAGGATCTGAGATACAAGGTTGAGAACCACTCACCTTGTACGCCGGATACAGCGGGAGCGATGCTGATACTCCCCTCCCCCTATGTGGTGTTGCCCGCCTAACCCTGAATAATACGTCTAGCGTGACACACCACCTAAAGGGGGAGAAGGAATGGAAGGGAACCCCGGAAAGGGGACAGGTAAGACTTCCGGGGGGTGAGGTGATCTTCCGAAAGGAACCGTGATCTCGGGTAACCCTGGAAAGAAAGAACAGAGTGAGCTACGGAAATCAGGATTGGACCATAGCACAGGAGAGATTTACAGAGAGCCCCAAGATTGAGACCGTACTCACAAGTCCAGCGGGATGACCTCGAAATGATGCTGTGGGTTATGCCGCTCTCCAAGCCTTTCACGCGGCTTCAAGCGCATACGGAAGAAGAAACCTTGGTCGCTCTCCGAGCCTTTCAATCGGCTCCAAGCGGGACGGAAGGAGTGTTCTGCAAGACGCAGGTAGTTCCTGTCGCACCGTGCAGAATCCGGTAATCGGGAAAGGTGCACCGGAAGGAAGCCACAAAGAATAACGGGAGCGGTACCACAACCCTTGGAGGGCGAACGCGGCGTCCGGATAAGGCGTCCCTGCGTTCGTGCCCGGAAGGATTGGGATGTGGTAGCGCCTAGGTCCGAACGGGAGTGAAGGGTCGGGTAGAAGTCGGGAGACTTGCGGTGTTGCAGCTCAGGTGAAGCCCCGGTAGGCGGGGCGCGAGAACTCCGTAGAGGACTCTCTGGAGGGCAGGCAGATGTAAGCGTCTTCGGCGAGTTGGAAATGTACTTCGCGTCGGGGCTCCTCGTCCCCCGTGGTGGTTATCTGCCGCAGGTAGTTGCACAGCTTGGAATAGTTCTCGGCACGACGGGAGAACGCTAGCAGCGTTCTGGGCTCGTTGGGATTCGAGTTCTGATTGACAAGCACCGGAGCGAAGGAAGGCGGGGCCTATATAGGTCCCGAGGGCGTGCCTACCGCTCCGCATGCTGGGAGATGTAGTCCCTCGCCCCGCGCTCGCTTCCCTCGCGCCGCGCTGAAGGTCCGAGTCGTGACATCCATGTAGCTATTTATAAGATGTCATGTTGCAAACTGGAACTTTGGAGGTCTCCTGACTAAGATTTGAGGTCTTGATGAGGATGGTGACTTTATATGCATGATCTTTAGTAAATAAATCTACATAGGAAATGTGACACATGTGTGAGAATTCTGCTACTTTTGGGAAGGGTTTGAATTTCAGAAGAAGAGGATATTTCTCATTAGTGGAGTGATGACCAAATACTAGCAAATAATGTCTTTATATGAACAATGTATGAAAGACTATTTTCTAGATGATATATACCAAAAATGGGTGTCAAATAATTGGTATCTATGTGAAGTTCATTAAGATATGGATTGGGAGTAATGCCAGTTATGTAAGGATAAACAGGATGACAACTAAATAACTCTTTATAAGACTCTTACACACAAATGAATTGGTTTTGATTTACTATTAGCAAATACTTTATCATGCAATATGTGGAACACATTATTAGATCAAATTAAGATCTAATCAGCATATTGAATAGATTTGTAAAATTATATGATCCAGGATTAGTTTGAGTTATAGAGAGTGTGTTTAAAATACGAACAGAATTATGAAGTCTAAACAATTTGTATAATAGATTGGGACCATTTATCATTATCACTTATAATACGTTTCATCATAAATTGCTTTTGAATAGTCATCATGGAGTTTTGATCTGTAACACAATGAGATTTAACAATAGTATGCAATGTTGTGAAACTTAAGGAACTTCACAACATATATTGCTGTCAGTTATTTATTTACAGGACTTTAGGCACAAGGTATTCTACAATAATTGTGCGAGAATGAATGTGTGAAAATGAAAAAATCTGAATAAGTATTAATGTCAAAGAATTATTTTCTCTTGAAGGTATGAGAAGAAAGAAGGAAATATACATTATTGTACAACGTTGCAATTAATGGTAATTAAGATGTTGGGAATGGAAATTTATATATAAAAAATGTATCGTATACGGATGCACCAGCCCTGAGTTCGAAGGTGGGAGGTGGGAGGTGGTACATTCAAGTGGATGCAATTTCCATACCTCTGAACTGATGCTGAAGGAAGCCTTCCGTCAACCAATGAAGGTCATGAATTATTCAAATTCAAGGATACCCTGTGATGTACGGACGCCTACAGATACTTTCTGACTCTCACATCCGGCGGCCTTGACGAGGGGCGTACTCTTGCACAAGAATTTCGTGACTCCGCACGTGCTGAGACATGACGGCTTGTTTAAAATATTTGGGATTGCACAATTATAGAGTGGCAAGCCATGTCGGCCTGACGTCAGGACATTCACCCCAAGCCCAGTGGGGCAGGAGAAGGCAGTTCAGTACATGATGATTGTATTGGTGGTGTTGGTGCAATGGCTGAAAGACATGGCAGCCACATCGATAACAACGCAGGAGTTGCAGCCTTCCTATTGGCTGACAAATCCCTAATAAGGAGAGCTGATGAACAATATCAACTAATCAAATCCCTGTGCCATATCTTTAGCTGGTTAAGCATTGAGGAAGGCAATTATGCCAAAACACATCTACACAAGTGTATTAACTGTTGACATCCAGTGTCATTAGCAACATATCTTTCTCCCAAACAATATTATCGACCAGCTTCAGGAAGTCTCCAGTGTCACGTACATTCGATGGAAGTGATTGTACATATGGTCTTAGGAAAAAATCTATATATTTGGATGCATTTTCAGATAGGCTCCCCATGGAAGACACAATTGGTCTTCCTGGTGGATTAAGGTTATCCTTATGCAGTTTTGGCAACATATACATAAACGACAATTTGGGATACTCACAATATAGGTATTTAAATTCTTCATTGGTTAATAGTTGTTCATTTCTCCACTTAACTAAATTTAGTCTGTATTGTTCATTACTTTTTTCATAACACAATCTATTTGTTATCAAATAGTTATTAACATCGTCCAATTGTCTCTTCCCCTCTTCCAAATACATCTGTATCAGCCATACTACAATCGTCCCACCCTTATCGGATTTCTTAATTACTATAGACTTATTGTCTTGTAATTCCTTAATCGCTTGCTGTTATTTAAGAGTGAGATTGTCTTGTTTGCAGGGTTTACTTTGATCAAGCTTTTTCAATTCTAGTTTCACACCCTTTTTGAATATCTCAATGGCATCATTGTGTATTTGGGGTACAAATATTGATTTAGGTTTAAATCCACTATACTAATATGATCGAATGTCAGAATTTCTTGTATGATATCACTTAACCCTCCACCTCCCTCCAATTCTCCCATGGTGTTCAGGGTTTCTAAATCTGAAATAGTCAGATTAGATAATATTGTTTAGGAGAAAGATATGTTGCTAATGACACTGGATGTCAACAGTTGATACACTTGTATACCGCATGAGCTGGGTATAGATGCTAGTCGGCACTTTCTGAAAACAAGTGAACTGTCATATTTTCTGCATACTGAAATGCTTCTAACGATGATGCATGCTTTTTTAACCAACAACTTCTTTTTATTCAATCATGTGATTTATCATCAAACCCAGAGAATGGCGATGGGGACCTGCTTCTACCCCAGATATGTGGGTCTTTACCTGGCCTAGTGAGAGGAGCAGGTGGCTGGTAAGATCGAGTCCTTTACCCAAAACGTCGTCCTCTGGGCCAGATATATAGACAATGTATTTTGTATCTGGAAGAGGTCTGACATCGAAGCCACAAGATTTGTGGAAACTATCAATGACAATAATTTAAATTTAAAGTTTACCTGTACTATTCACATGGACAAAAATGAATTTCTGGATGTTGACTTGAGGGTGAATAACAATAAACTGGAGAGTAGATTGTTTCAAAAAAAGACTGCTGGCAACAGTTTTTTGCATGCAGATAGCTGTCACCCAAAGAATCTTATTAACTGCATACTGTATGGTGCGCTATTAAGAGCCAGAAGAAACTGTAGGTTGGAGGCAGATTTTAAAGCTGAAATGGGGAAAATGACTTTGCGTTTCAATGAGAGGGGATACCCTAGCAAAATAACACATCAGGCATGAGAAAGGTTAAAACAGTCAAAAGAGCTGATCTGTTAAAAACAAAAAACAGTGAGGGGAACAAAGAGGAACCCATAAGATTTCCAACCACCTACAGTAACCAGGCCTGGGAAGTTAGAAGGTGTTTTAAGAAATTCTGGCATGTTCTGTGTACAGATGAAACTAAAACAAAATGTGGGAGATAATCCTAAAATCACCTTTAGAAAATCTACAGCTCTGAGTGATATGCTATGCAGTAGCACACTGCATGCCGGCACAGAGAGCCATTAGAAACAAGGTTTCTTTACCTGTAGATCGTGCAAAGCGTGTAGGCATAGTGTTAATTGTAAGCAGATTGAGTTGTCTAAATTTCAAAAGCCATTTGTAATTAACAAGCACTTGTCTTGCAAGTCTGACTATTGTGTATACGCACTGAGCTGTCCCTGCCCATTAATTTACAGTGGAAGTACCATTCACCAGGTTAAAAAACGTATCCTGGAACATAGGAGAGCCATCATAAATGAGGACAAGCAGTATCGAACAGCGAGACACTTTAAGGATGTCCATGATAAAGATGTCAACGTTTTAAGATACTGTGCTTTGGATAGAATTCCAATCTCTGAGAGGGGAGGAAATAGAATTAGAGAACTCAGATGACTAGAATCTAGAATGATCATTAAATATGAAACTATGCATCCATTGGGTCTGAATAAGGATGAGGAATTATCTGTCCATTTGGATTAAGATGTTAAATTATACCAGAATGATGTGTATATATTTTATTGTCTGATATAATTGTTTGCTTGTCAGTTAGGTTTTTATTTGAATTGTTAACAGGTGGATCATTGATCTTGCACTTTTTTCTTATGTTGTAGGAGACGGAGACATCATCATATGATGTGGAGGAACGCAAAAGAGCTCAAATTATATGTGATGTCCATGTAAAAGGCCCACTTGGGCACGATTGCCGATTAAACATCACTCTTTATGGAGTACTGGACATCAATATAAATGCCATAATGATGTGAAACGCGAGAATAATGTTATGAAATTATGCTCACTGACTTGGTTGTTACTTGACAATGCAAGGATTTAAGCCAACTGGGGCGTTATTGGTGGAAATTCAGTATAGCAAAATAGGTGTTTGCTGGTAAAATCACTGGTTTAACAAAATAGCAGTTTGTTGATAGGATCATTGGTTAGATATTTATGCTTTTCAAAAATGTGACATAATAATATGAGTAATAAATATTGTGAACTGTTTAAGTTGGTTGATAACAGTGATTTCACTATGGGCAAATAGTATATAACGATGTCACCACTCTAAAAAGGATGCCGTTTTTGCTTAGCCCCAGATGTGCTGTAGTAGTCCTTTGTTTATTTCAGTTTTTTGATCCGAGCACTATATGTACTGTGAGAATATAAACGTTACTTGACCCGTGAGAAAGGAGCAGCTGCTCCAAAACACGTCGGGCATTTTGCCATATGAAATAAAACTTTGTTTACAACACTTCATGGATTTAGGCTCAGCTTTTTTGTGCAAATTCACAAAGGATTTTTTGAATTTGTAAGAGGGTGACGCGCCGAAGCCTGCCGCCAATGTGCATATATATATATATATATATATATAGATCAAAACACACAAGTTGCCTGCTGTAGGAGAGCCCACACAAGGAGGTGAGTATGCCTTTCTTTATTGAAGGATGCAGCAGAGAAAAACAGCACGTTGTCTTGCATAAATCTTTTGTCTGGCCCGACGCGTTTCGTACTTCAATCAGCACTTCTTCATGGGCTTCCGACAATCACACTGTGAGATGGCACAACAGTTATTTCGTTGTTTGGTTGGATAGATGCACAGCAGATTTGTTGTACCTGTGATTATATTAGGTTTAGTTGATTTTTATGGTGCTCCAAAAGGTGGCGCCGAGGGTCCAACGGCGTCTAGAACATAAGTTGAAAAAGTGATACTAGAGGTTCTCTAGAGTCATCCCTTTATGGTCACACATTTTGTTGTCTTTTCCACAGAAAGAAAGACTTCCACTCTGTTAATTCAATGGTTTGCAGGTAATTTATTTCATTAGCACTTTGGCTTAATTTCGAGCATAATTTGTTATCCTTTCACATATTCTCAAACGTTTTTATCCCAGGCAATGTCATCATCATTTATCCTATCCAATGCATTTCGGGCATTAGGGTCATGCCCTTCATCAGGGAGTTGACACTGTAAAACGGAATGGGATACCGTAAATGTAGTATGAAACAATTTGTATCATAAGTAATATCATTGTGGTGTGACAACATGAAAATTAAATAAGGCAATACGAGCAAAAGAACGTGAGCAAGCTTACAAGCAGACATGATAATGGTGTACACTCAAGGTGAACATTGACATGAGAATGAAAACGTCACTTACATGCCTTTCTGTGTGTTGTTTTTAAGATCTGTAAAAGAATGGTAGGGTTCGGTTAAACTATGTGTGTTGGGAGCTACGGCATTGCGCTGAATAAATATGGGTCTATCCTAGCTGATGGACTAACCTGAAAAGGAACTCGAACGTGCTCGAGTCCGTTACTCATCTTCCGTAGCGACGGCACGAAGATTATCGGCCGCGCTTTGCTATTTTGAAATGATTCCGATCATGTGGTATGTCACATGGCCATTGACGGGAAAGAAAGACTACAGCTAATCGGTATTCTACGGCCGGGGGGTCAAACTTAATTGCGGGAATCACCCGTTAGATGAGAAAGTGGACACATTAAACAGGTGGAGGGTATGTGAAATTAATTTAGGTGGTCATCTGCTTCCAAAAAAAGGTGGTATGAAAATAAAGGAAACGAAAAGGTGTTGAGAACCCATCGGGGCGCGAACCTGTGTAGATATGTGTACATATCATCTCGTTTTGTGTGTGGTGCCACTAGCGCATCTGGCAGGTTTACAGGGAAAGTGCGGGTACAATAAACAAAGATACGGTGGGTGTCAGATATGATTGTGAACGAACACAGTGTTCACGAAGGTACAGTCTGCGGAGCAATTAATTACAAATAACAAGAAAATTCAATTCTTTCATTCAAACCTGTCGGTTTTTGGGTGGACTGTTTTTGAATCCAGTGGTTCTCTCTTCTAAGGAGATGTTTAGAATTGTCTCTCCCCTCAATTTTCCGGACTGTTTCGAGTATGATATACTTGATTTGGGAAACATTATGATTTTCTTCTACGAAATGAGATGATAGGGCTGATTTCGTGTTCTTCAATCGAATGTTGGATTTATGTTCTGTTAGTCGTATCTTAATGCGACGCTCTGTCTTACCCACGTACATCTTCCCACATGGGCATCTTATCCCATAAATTAAATTGCTGGATTCACAAGTGGCATTCACCCTGAGTTTAATAGGATGACCTTGTGAGGGATGGCATATGGTGTTTCCTCTGATTATGCTGTTGCAATTGCCACAGTTGAGGCAAGGTGTAGTTCCTGAGTGTGATGTAGTATCTGGGGGTTTATTCTGTAAGATTTCACCCAAGTTCTTTGCTCTAGTGAACGCAAATATTGGTGATAGGCTGAATGACTGTTTGAAGTCTGGTTCCATGTTCAAAATTGACCAGTGTTTCAAAATGGTTTGTTTGTATTTCTTACTAGCTGTAGAATATTTTGATACCACCACAGTGCGTGTTTGATCTGTTTTCACCTTGGGGGTTAAGAGTTTAGATCTGTCCATTTTATCGATTCTTGTTTTGGATTCTTCCACTAGAGTTGGTGGGTAACCTCTCGAGATGAATTTGTTGGTCATATCTTTAAGTCTGGTTTTGAGGGTCTTTTCGTCAGAGGTGATTCTTTTCACTCTAGCCATTTGTGAGAATGGTAAATTCCTGATGAGGTTAGGTTCATGAAAACTTGAATATAGTAGCATGTTATTCCTATCGGTGGGTTTGACATATAGGTCAGTCGTGAATCCATCTGGGGTAATTGATACTCTAACATCCAATGTCAATTGAATTCGTTGGTCTATATCATTGAATTTAGTCAATTCCATTATTAGTTTCTCCTCTGTGTTTGTCCAGATGATAAAGAGATCGTCAATGTATCTGATTATCATTTTGAGGTTGTCTGTCCATTCTTTTTTAGAAAGTATATATTGACTTTCATACCACTGCATGAATATGTTAGCATACACGGGTGCTGCCGAATTGCCCATAGCCATGCCAGTGAGCTGTTGGTACCAAGATTCATTAACTTTAAAATAACTATGATACAGTATAAAGTGCATCAGCTCCATGAGAAAAGTCTGAAAATCAAGGTCTAGTGCTGTGTTGAGAAGGGCAGTTTCCATTGCTTCTATGCCCATGTCATGAGGTATGCTGGTGTATAAGCTACGTACATCTGCTGTGCATAAAATCACTTTTTCAGTAGGGTTCAAAGATATCTGTTGTAGTTTCCGTAAGAATTGTGAGGTGTCTTTGACATAAGTTTGCATGGATTGTACTGTGGGTTGCATATATTTGTCTATCATTTGACCGATTGGTTCGTGTAAGCTCCCTCTTGTTGATACGACCGGCCGCATTGGTGGGTCATAGGTATTTTTGTGAATCTTCGGAACCATCCGTAGTGTTGGACTTTTTGGATTCGATGTTGTGAGAAAATTCTTCGTTCTTTCAGTGATGATGCCTTGTTTCTGAGCTCCATCGATGATGATTTTTTGGACTTTGGAATATTCCAATGTTGGATTGTAGTCAAGTTTACTGTAGGTGTTGATATCTGTGATGTGTTCCATCACTTTAGCGTTATACATCTCAATGTTCATGATAACCATGGCTCCCCCCTTGTCAGCTTTGGTGAATGTTATATTGTTATCAGTGGCCATTTTGTGAAGTGTATCCAGATCCTTTTGTGTGGTGTTTCTTCTTTTTGGTTTAACATGTTTGATCTTGTGGAGGTCCTGCTTAACTAAATTTTCAAATAAATCCAGTGTCTTATGGCTTATCGGAGCTTGAAAGGTACTTGGGGGTCGTAGTCCTAACAATTGGTCTTTTTCAGGTTGTGGACGATCCGGTAATGTATTATCGAAAAAATGTCTCAATCTGAGTTTACGCATCAGCTTGAAGAAGCTTACTTCCAGTTCCAAGTTATCCGTTGTGGTGGTAGGCACAAAAGATGTTCCCTTTTGTAGTAATTCTAGTTCGTAAGAGTTGAAGTGTTTATCACTTATGTTAATGACTAGTTGTTCTGTGGTTGGTTCTTTTTGGACCTTTTCTCTTTCTCCTTCTCCTTGGTTGTTGCTGACGTGCTCCGTGTGGTCGGTGGTTCTCTTTCTTTGTCCTTTTCTTGTGCTTCTCCTGGGTCTCCTTTTTGGGCTTGGCCCTGATCTAAAAAAGGATTAGTTTCAGTGGTTCTACTGGTGGTAGGTTCTTCAATTGGTGTTTTGTCTTGTGCTGTTCGAGTAGGTTGAGGTTTACGTAGTTTTTGAGGTGAGTATGCCTTTCTTTATTGAAGGATGCAGCAGAGAACAACAGCACGTTGTCTTGCATAAATCTTTTGTCTGGCCCGACGCGTTTCATACTTCAATCAGCACTTCTTCATGGGCTTCCGGCAATCACACTGTGAGATGGCACAACAGTTATTTCAACACCCCTGTAAATGTCCAAGTCCCCGCCTCAGTGGGCGCGGCCACAGCACGTGGCATCATGGTACTTGTGATGCCTTCTTGTTACCCAAGTGGGTCGCGTGTCATCTCCACAATTATTAAAGTTATGTTTTGCCCCTGTGGGTTGCGAGGCACAACAGAGCTGGCTCCTCGCATCCGTTTATTCCTTCAATGGCTTCCTCATCGTAAAGCCGCCTCGTCGCTTAACGGGCAGCAGGACTACATGAAATGCAGCGGAGCAACCCCTGCGGCTCAGGCGAGGCCGCTAACATCTAAACACACAAGTTGCTAGAGAGCATCCAGATCGAGGGTGGTGCACGATAGTGGCGATACCACAAACACCTCATTAAATACAAAAACATCCCTCTCTCCATCTAGAAAACACCTGCACTCAAATCTCTGGGATAATTAATTTACTTCAAAAACAGCACTTGTAAAAACTGGAACACGTTTCGGCTGTTGACACAGCTGAAATGTGCTCCAGGATTTACAAGGGCTGTCTTTGAAATAAAGGAATTATCCCAGAGACTTGAGTGCACACTTTTTCTAGCTAGAGAGAGTGATGTTCATAAGCTGTATAGGTGTGTGAGTGGCTGTGTGAGTGCAGTATTGGAGAATTAGTAGGTTTGTGAGTAGATGTATGGGTGAATAATTGAGTGAGTGAGTAGCTGTTTGGGTGAGTGAGTGGCTGTATTGGGGAGTGATTGGGTGTGTAATTAGCGGCATGGGTGAGTGAGTGGCTGTATGGTTGGGTGGGTGGGTGTGTGAGTGGCTGTATGGTTGAATAAATAGGTGTGTGAGTGGCAGTATGGGGAAGTGAGTGACTGTGTGAGTGGCTGTACTGGTGAGTAAGTGGATATGTCGGTGGCTGTATGGGTGAGCGAGTGGCTATGTGAGTATTTGTATGGGTAAATAAGTAGGTGTTTGAGTGGCTCAATCAGTGTCTGAGTGGCTGTGTGAGTAGCGCTATAGGTGGGTGAATGGCTATGTGAGTGGCTATATGGGTGGGTGAATATATTTCTGTATGGGTGAGTGTTTGGCTGTTTGAGTGGTGTTTGGTAAAGTGAGTTGGTGTATGAGTGGCTGTATTAGAGAGTGATGTCTGTTTGAGTCTCTGTATAGGTGAGTGAGTAGGTGTGTAAGTGGTTAGATAGATGTGTCAATGGGTATGTAGTTGGTTGAGTGAGTATGTGAGTAGTGTATGGGTGAGTGTATGACTGATTTCAGAGGTTGTATGGGTGAGTGAATAGCTGTGTTAGTGGTTGTATGGCTCACTAAATGGGTGTGTCAGTAGCAGTTTAGATGCATGTGTGGCTGTGTGAATTATTGAATTATTGTATGGGTGAGTGAGCGGTTGTGTGAGTAGCTGTTTTTGTGCATGAGTGGCTGTGCTGGTGTCTGTATAGGTGAGTGAGTGGATATGTGAGTGGCTCTACGGTTAAGTGAGAGGGTTTTCAAGTGGTTGCATGGGTCTGTGAATGGGTATGTGAGTGATTGTTTGGGTCTGTGAGTTGGTGTATGAGAGGTTGTATAGGGGTATGAGTAGGTTTTATGGATATTGTCATCAGTGATGTCATTTGGAACGTCATCAGTGATATCATCAGTAATGTCACTGACCATGTCATGAGTGATGTAATATGCATGATCATAAGCAGTGCATTGTGGAGGTGTAAGTTGTAGTTAGCTCAGGTAACTATAACTGCTGCTTTTCTATGGTTTTATGTGAATGAAATCCGAGACGAATTATAATGTCCATGTAACCTTTAGTTTTTGTAGTGAATTTCTATAATGTCCTCTTAACCTTGTTTTTTTTTTCAAGGAATTTCTAAGGTTTGCTAAATTCTATTCCCTAACTATAATCTCCCTGAAAACTTTCTACAGTTTTTAAAAATGTATTTCCTAGCTGCAACCTGTCACCTTTGAGAGTGGGTGTGTGAGTGCCTGTATAGGTCATGGAGTGGGTGTGAGAGTGGCTGTATGGGAGTTTGCACAAGTGTGTGCATATTGTGGTGGGTGGGTTAGTAGCTGTATGGGTCTGTGAGTGAATGTGTGAGTGGCTGTATGGATCTGTGATTGGGTGTGTGAGTATCTGTATGTGGTGGTGACTGGCTGTGTGCGTGGCTGCATGGGTCTGTGAGTGGGTATGTGAATTGCTGAGTGAGTTCATCTGTGGGTCTGTGAGTGTGTGTGTGAGTGCCTGTGAGGGTGTGTGAGTACCTGTGTTCTGTGACTGACTGTGTGGGTATCTGAGTGGGTATGTGAGTGCATGTGTGAATGTGGGTATAGGAGTGCCTGTGTGGGTCTGAGAGTGGGTCTATGAGTACTGGTGTGGATGTGTGAGTGGATGTGTGAGTACCTGTGTGGGTCTCTGAGTGGATCTGTGAGTGGCTGTGTGGGTCTGTGAATGGATCTGTGAGTTCCTTGTGTATCTGTCAGTGGGTCTGTGAGTGCCAGTGTGGGTCTGTAAGTGGGTGAGGAAGTGCCTGTGAATATCTGTGAGTGGTGCCATGGATTTTGGGCATTTGTATACTTAGGGTATTTAAAAAGGAGAACCATGGACTCTATTCTCACCAGGAAAAGACAAGAAAGAAACCCCTCATCACAGTCACCACAGACCAGATTGCACTCCAATTGATCAACAATGCATTCTTCACTTTTAAGGATTTCATATAATTTTTCAATGTGAAATATAAGAGGAAAAACGCTTTCTTTGCCTTTGCGAAGCCCAAGAAGTTAGGATTGTTTGTACTTTACTGAATTGGAGCTTCAACTGGGGTACCTGCTATGTTTATATTTGTAAGTACTTTCCAATGAGGTTTAATTTCTGTGAAATAAGCATCAAGGGCAGAATGGAACCTCATTTTTTCCAAGAAGAGTAAACAGTTTTGCTGAAAATGTCTACTCAACTGGAATACTTTCTACTGGTTAGTTAGTAACTGCTACCTCATTGGGTAAATGTCTAGTGCATATTCTACACTACAGCTGCATAAAGGACCACAAGGTAATGTCTCCAGTGACCCTCTGTGCATGTCATTTTGGCAATGTGATTGTTCCTGCAGCGTCTTCATCCACAAATCTGTGATAACATGAATCCTCCTCAAGAGAATATGACGAGACTACAAAGAGGTGAGTCTCCACAAAACAATGGTACTTTTTTAAACGATATGAAGTAAGTGCTTGTTTGTTTGGTGGAGATGTCCTTGTATTCATCTGCATGAAGAACACATCACCAAAATTGACAGGAAACGTGCTTGGGGGCCTTTTGGCAAACTGCCCATCAGTGTGCGAAAAGGCAGAAAGACTTTGGCATATTAGTAAGAAAAACGGGGCGTTGCCAAACGAGTAGAGCTTGCAGATGATTTTGGGCAATTGCATAGTATGGGTAAATAAAGGGAAACCCATGGTCTCTCTTTTTTATATTTTTCCAAGGGGAGGGGGACCGCACAGCCCCCCTCCTCTGGCCAATTTTGTCACCTGGGACCCCATCCCCAGGAGCCCAAAAAAGAATGGAGGAGGAGGACTCCATCCCCCAGGGCCTAGCCAAAATTTATTGGGGTAGGGGGGAAGTGCAGACCCCTCCCTGGGCCGATTTCAGACCTGGGGACCCCATCCCTTGGGGTCTGGCCTCATATATATATGGCTGTGTATATTACCCACTGGTGGTCGCCAGTAGGTAGTTATAGTTAGGACCTATTATCAATATGAAATCCGCAACATTCTATTTGGAATATCTTTGGCGCTGGTGGACGAATCTTTGTGAAATTTTAAAAACTGGTGGGGCGCTCTGGTCCGCTCCTATCCTGAAAGTCTCTGGGTGATTCGTCAAGCAGGGGCAAAGAAAAAAGGGGGGTCCCAAAACATGTTTTCCCCATACAATTTTCCATAGGAACCTTTAATCGCAGCTACAGCCCGAACTGCTGAACGGAATTACACCAAATTTGGCAAAAAGGTAGCCCTTGGTTCAGAGTCGTGCCTTTTGGTTAAATGGTGTAAATCCGTTTGGTATTTCCTGAGAAAATCAAAAGTAAAATCACATATATATCTGGGCGAAGCCTAACCACACATCTCATCGTGAGATCTGATTGGCTGTCAGAACTTCATCCAAGAAGTGTTGGCAGCCATCTTGGGATCAATATACATGATAGCACCTCATTAAAAAGCATTGCAGTTAATAGAAGGTTTTAAGACTTTAGTTACATTATAAATCATTTGTTGATGGTACCATACTCATTTTAGGAATTGTGGTGTGTTCCAAGGTGATTTTACCATATGAAAAAGCCTTCTGCTGGGATATCATGAATCATGTTTGAGAGAAAAATACTTTCTCATGCTTTTCCCACAGAGGTTTGAAAGGTGATCTATAAGCTAAACTGAGAGCATATTTTCTGTAAATTCACATTATCTTTCTCCGTCATGTGAGAATGAAGTCTGACATTCTCAGTAAAACATGTACATCCAACAGGGGCAGAGACTGTCAGTTGATTCCTTTGTGTTCTACTGCAGCTTCCCAGAGTGTTCTAAAGAACAACTAGAGCGCTAACAGTCCTACTTATCACAAACGTATTGCACACCTGAAGCCATCTTGATTGGAATAAAGTGGTAACTCTTAAAACATTTAATTTAAAAAAGAACAAAATGAGGGGGTTCATTTTTCCATACAAAGTATGATTAGTGCTGTAGAAAGAAAAATTAGGGCACATTTTGAGTGACTTCTCAAATCCTCTTCTATTTCATAAAAAATTCTGACATGCAGACTGAAACATGCACTTTTAATACCAGCAGCAGACTTCCGTGGTGAGCAGTAGCTTTACCACAGTGATCTAATGAGCAACTAGAGGGCTAACATTCAGAATGTATGGCAAATGTGTGACACATCTGAATGCCTTCTTGATGGAACCAAAGTAAAAAACTGAAAGTATTTCCTACTGAGGAGACTGCAGTAAATGAGGAAATTAGGAAACTTCATAACAAATAAACCTCCCAATATGGCCACCAGAGACAAAAGAGCCCAAATGCAGCACAAATATCACCCAGATGTAGCCCACATGTAGCCCAATGACAGAAGAGTGCAAAACACGTTTTATTTTTTGTGTTTCTGCAGTTTCATATAGTGCAGACTTGTCAGGTATTGGAGTGTTTTACATGAGCATTGGTTACATCACACAAGAACAAATTCATTTTGGTTGTAGACATGGGGAGATTAAGTGATTTGACCAGAATCACAATATGTCGAGCTGAAGCAGAAACTCTAACCTGGTTCCCCAGTTGCAAAGTCTGCAGCTCTGGAAGTAACACCACATCCTCTCCCCTAAGTGCAACATTTAATCAAGTGGTCAACTGGATAAAAAAACATAAAGATAACAAGTAATTTAAAAGTGCTTTGTCGCTATTTGAAATCTCAGAAAATATGTCCTCATTTTAGTTTTTTAGAGCACTAACCATAATTTTGATGCAAATAAGACCCTCTCATATATGTAATTTCTAAAGGAAATGCTCTAGGTATTACAGTTTTGATTACATCAAGATGACGTCAGGCGTTTCACACTTTTGTAATAAATATAGAATGTTAGCAATCTAGTTGTTCATTAGGATACTGTTGAGAGGCAGAGGCCAGGGGCACGGACTCTGAAAATTGAAGGCAGGTAGGAGGGTGCAGAGCCAGCAATTTTACCTCACTGGGCAGCCAGGAAGGGCAGTGGCAGCACAACAGACTATGGTGGGCAGTGGAAAGGGGGGCAGGGGCAACAAACCAACAATACAGGACTGGCAAGAGAGGCTGTGGCAATATAATAGACCATTATGGGCAGAAGGAAGAGGCAGTGCTAGTACAACCATACATGCCAACAGACCCGATTCAGCCAGGAAACGTCCAATGTCCAATGTTTTTAAGCTCAAATGGGCTTCATTTGATCTGTCTCCTGTCTACAGTCTCCTCTTTTTCAATGTAACTCAAAGGGGAAAATCAATACCCCAGTTTTTTTTCAAAATCTCCCTCTTACCAAGTTCAAAATGTTCGCAAGTATGGTACATTGGATCATGGAAGGCAGGAGGAATTGGGGTAGGGACACGGACTCGGATAACAGAGGACAGGAGGGACATGGAGAGGTGCACCAAACTGACCCTACAGGGCAGGCCTCAGGGTTTGCAGCAGCACAATACACCACACAGGGCATGCGGGACGGGAGTGCAGCACAACAATCCATAGAAAGCAATAGGGAGGGGACAGGACCATGCACATGGACAACAGAGAACAGAGCGGAAAGAAGCAATGGTAGCTAGCTGACCATAATGGACAGACAGGAGAGAAAGCTGCAGCATAACAGACCATAAATGGCAGGAGGGACGGATCAGGGGCCTTACAATGGAACAGACAAGCCAGGAGGGAGGTAATAGGGGTCTGCACATGAAAACAGAGAGCTGGAGTCAAGGGGCAGGAGCAGCATGATGGCCATGGAGGTCAGGCAGGATGGGCACTAGAAGCAAGACACACCAGCAACAGTGAGACTATGATGGCATACACACAGGACGGAAGGTGGGAGGGGGTCAGGGGCAGCTAGCTGACCACACAGGGAAGGTGGGAGGGGCCGTGGCAGCACAGAAGACCATGCATGGCAAGCGGGAGTATTAGTGGCAGCACAATGGCTATGATGGGCAAGAAGGAGGGTGCAGGGGCATGCACAAAGGACCATGGAGGATAGAAGGGAGGGTCAGGACCTGGGCACAGACAAGAGAGTCCAGGGGAAGGGGCCTCACAACAGACCACGCGGGTCAGGCAGGCGGAGCAGTTGCAGCACAACAGACCAGGTAGGGCAGAAGGGTGTGGCAGTAAAATGGACCATGGAGGACAGGAGGAAGGGGATATGGGCATGGAATGTGGACAGGCAGGGTGGAGGTGGCAGGGACAGGTTACAGTCATCTGACAATGCTAGGCAGGTGGGAGGGGAGTGGCTGCTCAAAAGAACACTCAGAGTAGATAGGAGTGGCAGGTCCATGGAACATGGTGGGCAAAAAGGATGGAGCAGGGGCATGCATAAAGACATCGGAGGGCAGGGGGAAGGAGAATAGAGGCAGCAAGCTAAGCACAGAGGATAAGCAGGAGGTCAATGATGGGGCATAGAACTGGGCAATGGAGGGCAGGAGGAGTGGACTGGCACATCATGCTAAATGGCGGGCAGTGGCAGCACCTCAGACCATGCATGGCAGGAGGGAGGAGGCTAGTCCATGGATTCAGACAACAGAGGATACGGAGGAGGTGGATGGGGCAGCAAGCTAACTGTTCAGAGAAGGCGGGTATTAGGTTCCCGGGACAATAAGTGGCCTGAGGAGGGGGGCAATGCAGCCCCCCTCCTAAAGAATAAAAAAAAAAAGGCCATGCCCCGGAGGTTGGGGTCACCGGGCCGATTAAGGCCTCAGGAGGGGGGCCACGCGCCCCCCCTTCCAAATTTTAAAAAAATAAAAATTAGGGGGCAGGCCCTGGGGGATGGGGTCCCCAGGGCCAATAAATTAGAAAAAGAAGGGGGGCCACACAGCCCCCTTCTTAAAAAACATAAATAAATAAAAGACCGGCATCGCGCCGTAGGCCACGCCCCCTCCTTGCAGCACTCTGCAAACGCGCCCCCTGGCGAGTTGTAAGTTGGGGAATTAATTCTGAGGGTCCCTGTGGGCCAACTAGCCCAACAGTTATCTCCAGTATGTGCCAGGGAGCTGCGTTGCAGACAGGTGTTCTGAGGCCACGCCCCTTTTTACACCTCTCTGCAACACAGCTCTGTGGCACTTACTGGAGGTACCTAGTGGGCTAGTTTGATCCTTGGGACCCTTAGGATTCAAGGGGACTTAATCTTTCAATTTAGAACTTCCACAGTTTGCTTTTACACAGTGGTGAAGGGAGGGGACAGGGCCTGAGGTGACGTGTGCAAACACGCCCTGTGGCACATTTTAAGTTGGGGAAATAATTCCCTTTCAATCCTGAGGAACCCTGGGGGCCACCTAGCCCACCAGGTGCTTCCAGTAAGCGCCCCTGCACTGCGTTGCAGAGAGGTGGTGCAGGCCGTGCCCCTTTTTACACCTCTCTGCAACACAGCTCTGTGGCGCTTACTGGAGGTACATAGTGGGCTAGTTGGACCCTAGGGACACTCAGGGTTCGAATGAACTTAATCTCCCAACTAAAATCGTCCACAGGGAGTGTTTACAGAGTGGTGAAGGGAGGGGACGGGGCCTGAGGTGACGTGTGCAAACACGCCCCTGTGGCATGTTTTAAGTTGGGGAAATAATTCACCTTCAATCCTGAGGGACCCTGGGGGACAACTAGCCCACTAGGTGCTTCCAGTACGCACCACTGCACTTCATTGGAGAGAGGTGGTCTAGGCCGTGCCCCTTTTTACATCTCTCTGCAACGCAGCTCTGTGGCGCTTACTGGAGGTGCCTAGTGACCTAGTTGGACCCTAGGGACCCTAAGGATTCAATGGGACTTAATCTCCCAACTTAAAATGGAAATAGGGCATGTTTACACAGTGGGGAAGGGAGGGGACGAGGCCTGAGGTGACATGTGCAAACACGCCCTGTGGCGCATTTTAAGAGGTAGTTTTAATCCCACTGCCCTATTATATACTAGGGGCTTACAGAGGAGGTCATGCTAATCACAGGGGGACCACAACGCATATGTATGTATAACACATTTATAAAGCGCCACTGTCACCCATCGGGCATCCTGGCGCTGTGATCTAGCTGATCCTGCAGCAAAAACAATACTGTATCAGCAAGCTACTCAGTCCTTGGAAACAGGTGAGTTTTTAATTCTTTTTTAAAAGAGAAGAGATCTCCTAAACATCTAAGCGGCAGTGGCAGATCATTCCACAACTTAGATGCCATATAGACAAAGGAGCGTCCCCCCATCCGCTTTCTCCGGATTTTGGGGACAACTACCAAGTTAGCTGAAGCAGAGCGGAGAGATCTAAAAGGAATGTACCAAGAGAACATCTCCTGTAGGGGTAGTGGTCCCAAACCATGTAGGGCCCGGAAGACCAAGCTTAAAGCTTTAAACTCGACCCGCTGAGAGATAGGCAGCCAGTGCAGGTCTTTAAGTGCTGCAGATGACGAATCAAAATGTCGACGGGATAGTGCTAACTTAGCAGCAAAGTTCTGTACCCGTTGTAGTTTGCCCAATGCCGTGTTGCCCATGCATAGTGTTCCCTAGTGTATGTAGGTGTTTTCACTGTATTCTAAGTGTCTTTTAACATAGCACTGGCTCTAGGACTGCTTAGTCAGACTCAGTTACCACCAGTATGAGTCTGAAAAAGTTGAGGGTACAGGATAACTTTGCAACAAGGCTTCGTTCTGCTCTTCTGTTTGTTCTTTCTGCACGTTATCCTTCTTCCTGCACTTTTCTTCGTCTTTGAGGACTTCTGTTGCTTCTTTCTGCATTTCTTTTTTTTCTTTCTGTGCGTTTTTTCTTCTTTCTTCACATGTCCTATCTCTGTAGGCATAGTTAGAAATTAGCATTTAAAAAACCGTTGACATTCACTGAAAAAACCATAGGTTTCAGGCACGTTATAGTTAGGAATTAGCATTTAAAAAACCTTAGAAATTCACTGAAAAAACCATAGGTTTCAGGGGCGTTATAGTTAGCTGGACTTTTCACTCGTACAAAACCATTGAAATTCCCCCGTTATAGTTAGTTCAGCTAACTATAACTCGCGCGCCCGCAATGCACTGCTGATGACGTCACATATTACATCACTCATGACATGGTCAGTGACATAACTCATGACATCACTGATGACATCTCAAATGAAATCACTGATGACATCACTGATGACATCATTCTTGTGATAGAGTGACAAACCTCCTCTCACCATAATATAACCTTTGATACACACATTCAAAAATAGAAACTAAAATTTTCAAAACAAAGGACATACCGATACCAGTTACAACAACCTATTCAGTACTTCTAAGATCCACATACACATCCACTCATTCACCAACAGTCCTATACAGTCACTCATACATGTACTCGCTCACCATATGTACTCATACACCTATACATCCTGTTACACAACGCCACTCATCCATAGAGTTAATCACACACATAGTCACTCATGCTAATAAAGAATCAAACATCCATTTACATGCATATACAGTTATACACACACCACCACACTTACTTCTACAGAAACTTACACATAGTTAGTCTTTTAAACACTCACTTATAGAAACACATACTTATTCATACAAGAACTCTTCCAATCTCTCACTCTCACAAATACTCACTTATATACACCAAAAGTCACATATACTAGTTTAAAACATATGTAGTTACTCATAAAGACACTATTGAGACAGTCATTCACTCACTAACACACCCATACACACACTCATCCACCCATACAGTCCTGCACACATGCTGTCTTCAACACATACAAACAGTGAGTTGCTCATTCATGCATCTATGCACTATGTAATACCCCCACCGAACCATACAGACACTCAGACACTCATACTGATACTCAAAAAACCAACTAATAACCTATATAGACACTCATGTAGCTACTCACCAACCCCATGCAGCTACTTATACACAAAGTGAGAGACTGATACAGATATTTACATATTTAAACATTACTCACTAAGCCATGTATTCACTAAGATACACTTAATCAGTTATACAATCAAATTTTCAAAAACAAATCATCCATTTAGACACTTATATACCCATTTATTCTTCCATCGACCTTGAGATATACATATATAAAACATATTTAATTTTCAGAAAAACACACATTCACTGGATGATGTCATCAGTGATGTCATTGGACATGTCATCACCGATGTCATGAGTGATGTCACTGACCATGTCATGAGTGATGTAATATGTGACGTCATCAGCAGTTCATTGCGGGCGCGTGAGTTATAGTTAGCTGAACTAAGTATACCGGGAGAATTTCAATGGTTTTGTACGAGTGAAAAGTCCAGCTAACTATAACGCCCCTGAAACCTATGTTTTTTTCAGTGAATATATATATATATATATATATATATATATATATATATAGAGAGAGAGAGATAGATAGATAGATAGATAGATAGATAGATAGATAGATAGATAGATAGATAGATAGATAGATAGATAGATAGATAGATAGATAGATAGATAGATAGCTAGATAGATAGATAGATAGATAGATAGATAGATAGATATATAGATAGATAGATAGATAGATAGATAGATAGATAGATAGCTAGATAGATAGATAGATAGATAGATAGATATAGACATTGCACAATGCTATCTCAGCACTCTTATTTCATGCTAATTATCCGTATTGCCCTCTGGTGGGCTTCTCAGGTGAGTGTTAATTTTTGGATGCATGCTAGGTAATATGGTGCTAAAACATCGACTCTTTCCCTCCAGTGGGTGTGCTTTGAAACTGCTGCAAAATTTGTAATATTCATAGCCCTCCGGTGGGCTTCCTGATTACAAGAACCAGATCAATAATATTTTCTTTGCCTCTCTGCTGTTGCAGTGCTTGGCTCAAATCACTCGAACCAAACGGACCGACAATTCCTTTTCTTGTGGTGCTGCAGTCTTCCCGGCAGGACTGCCGCACTATATTTCTCTGAAGGTTGCCGAAAACAAGAAGATGCACACCCAGGCAGATAATTATTTTATCTTCAGAGTGGTTGTCTGGCAAAATCATTGAGATTCTTGCTTGGCCTAACGCATTTTGGATCCTCCTGATCCTTGATCACAGGCACCAGCAAAGACATATTACCTACTAGAGGTCGCCAGTAGGTAGTTATATTTAGGACCAAGTTTCCATAGGAAAAGCATTTTTCCATTTGCCAATAACTTTGGCGTCGTTTGACGAATCCTCGTGAAATTTTCAAAACGAATACCCTGAATGTCTGACAGAATTCAGCATGCGTTTTTCCATGCATGCCTTAGGAACTCCATCTTTTGAATGAATGCATCTTTAGCATGCATTTGTTCTGCACGCAAGTCGCTTAACAACTTGCCTTAGGGGTACACTGGATAGTGGACTAGTTTAATTTACTATTCCAACTCCGGTCTGTGCAAAAGTAGGGATGGTGCCGGGCTTTAATTCCAACACCACTCCAACATTGCACCCCCCTAATGCAAGTCATTGAAATGCCTTGTGTGCTGAACGAGTGCATGCTAAAGATGCATTTGTTCTGTTTGTGGCACTGTGAAGGCACAACATGATTAGGGCTTCGTCCTTAAGGACGCTTCCCAATACACCAGTCACTTCAGCTGCTGTCTTGGAAGTTTCGGCGTGATCCGTCAAGCGGGGGCCGAGAAAAAGGGGGGGCCCAAACCGCTTTTTCTCCATGTTAATTTCCATAGGAAAATTTAGACATGGTTATGGCCCGAACTGCTGAACGAAATTACAACAAATTTGGCAAAAAGGTACCTCTTGGTCCAGAAAGCACTCTTTTTGTTAAATTGTGTAAAGCCGTTCAGTAGTTGCTGAGAAATTAAAAGATTTCTCAGATATACAACTGTGGCCGCGGTGGATCTGTGACCCCTTCCGATTTCAAGCCTGAGCTCTGATTGACTGTCAACACTTCAAACCAGGAAGTGCTGGCCACCATCTTGTGACTCAGTTGAACCGAGTCACAGGAAAAAAGATTTCTAAAATAGAAAAGGGAGCTGGGTAGAATGACCCTGGGCCCCTAGACCTCTTTGAGGGTCCCCCAGGGCCCCAAAAACTTTTTTTTGAAAAAAGATTTAGAAGGAGTCATGTAGGATTCACGACTCAAAATCACAGAAAAACGAAGCGTGGGCTCTATCGCTTTGTTTATTTAGGCACCCGGGTGGGCCGGGTCCCAGGGACAATTAAAAATAATGATGGGAGGCCGCACAGGCCCCCTGCAGTCCTGGGAACTGCCACCTCCCCAGGGCTGAAGACAAAGGAAATGCGGGGTGCCATGCGGCCCCCTGCAGCCCTGTGGACTGCCACCTCCCAGGGGCTATATTAAAAAATAATGCATGGGGGGCTCCAGCCCGCCCATGCAGCCCTGGGACTTATGACATGGTCAGTGACATCACTGATGACATCACAGATTACATCATGATGTCATGAGTGATGTAATATGTGAGGTCATAAGAAGTGCATTGCGGGGGTGTAAGTTTTAATTAGCTCAGGTAACTATAACGGCTGAATTTCACTGGTTTCCTAGGAGTAAAATCTGAGCCTAACTATAAAATCCCTGTTACCTTTGTTTTTTTCAGTGTATATATATATATATATATATATATATATATATATATATATATATAGATATATTACCTACTGGCGGTCGCCAGTAGGTAGTTATAGTTAGGACCTATTTTCCATAGGAAATCCGCAACATTCTATTCCCAATAAGTCTAGCGTCGGTTGACGAATCTTCGCGAAATTTTCCAAACTTCTGGCCAGCTCCGGGTGCGCTCCTATCCTGAAAGTTTCGTGGTGATTCGTCAAGCGGGGGCTAAGAAAAAAGGGGGGTCCCAAAACACGTTTTCGCCATGCAATTTCCCATTGGACCTGTTGACGCAGCTACAGCCCGAACTGCTGAACGGAATTACACCAAATTTGTCAGAAAGGTAGACCTTGGTTCAGAGCCGTGCCTTTTGCTTAAATGGTGTAAATCCGTTCAGTAGTTCCTGAGAAAATCAAAAGTAAAATCACATATATATCTGGGCGGAGCCTAACCACACATCTCATCGTGAGATCTGATTGGCTGTCAGCACTTCATCCAAGAAGTGTTGGCAGCCATCTTGGGACCAATATACATGATAGCACCTCATTAAAAAGCATTGCAGTTAATAGAAGGTTTTAAGACTTTAGTTACATTATAAATCATTTGTTGATGGTACCATACTCATTTTAGGAATTGTGGTATGTTCTAAGGTGATTTTACCATGTCAAATAGCCTTCTGCTGGGATATCATGAATCATGTTTGAGAGAAAACTATTTTCACATGCTTTTCGCACAGAGGTTTGGAAGGTGATCTATAAGCTAAACTGAGAGCATATTTTCTGTAAATTCACATTATCTTTCTTAGTCATGTGAGAATGAAGTCTGACATTCTCAGTAAAACATGTACATCCAACAAGGGCAGAGACTGTCAGTTGATTCCTTTGTGTTCTACTGCAGCTTCCCAGAGTGTTCCAAAGAACAACTAGAGCGCTAACACTCCTACTTATGATAAACGTATGGCACACCTGAAGCCATCTTGATTGGAATAAAGTGGTAACTCTTAAAACATTTAATTTAAAAAAGAACAAAATGAGGGGGGTCATTTTGCCATAGAATGTATGATTAGTGCTGCAGAAAGAAAAATTAGGGCACATTTTGAGTGACTTCTCAAATCCTCTTCTATTTCATTAAAGAATTCTGACATGCAGACTGAAACATGCACTTTCAATACCAGCAGCAGACTTCCCTGGTGAGCAGTAGCTTTACTACAGTGATCTAATGAGCAACTAGAGTGCTAACATTCTGAATTTATGGCAAATGTGTGACACATCTGAATGCCTTCTTCATTGAATCAAAGTAAAAAACTGACAGTATGCCTACTGAGGAGACTGTTGTAAATGAGGAAATTAGGAAACTTCAGAACAAGTCTCCCAAGATGCCACCAGAGACAAAATAGCCCAAATGTAGCACAAATATCACCGAGATGTAGCCCAAGTATAGCCCAATGACAGAAATCCCAGAGTGTTTTAAAGAACAACTAGAGCGCTAACAGTCTTACTTATGACAAACGTATGGCACACCTGAAGCCATCTTGATTGGAATAAAGTGGTAACACTTGCAAAGGAACAAAATGAGGGGGTTCATTTTGCCATAGAAATTATGATTAGTGCTGCAGAAAGAAAAATTAGGGCACATTTTGACTTCTCAAATCCTCTTCTATTTCATTAAAAAGTTCTGACATGCAGACTGAAACATGCACTTTGAATACCAGCAGCAGACTTCCCTGGTGAGCAGTAGCTTTACTACAGTGATCTAATGAGGAACTAGAGTGCTACCATTCAGAATTTATGGCAAATGTGTCACATCTGAATGCCTTCTTGATGGAACCAAAGTAAACAAGCATTGAAAATGCAATAGGTCTCGCCCTCATTTAAGTTAAAGCAATTCTGTTTGTAATTAGGTGGCTTTTTAGCTTTGCTTTTATTAGTGTTTTTCAAAATTTCATGTACATAACATGCATATATGTATATGTATGCATGCATTTATATTTGTATTTATATAGATATGCAGATTATATATATGTTTATGATACACATACATATATATAAATGTATATGCATATATGTGCATATGTGTGCGTGTAGAGAGAGGTAGAGAGAGGTAGAGAGGTAGAGGTGTAGAGGTAGAGACGTAGAGGTAGAGAGGTTGAGGTAGACAGGTGGAGAGTAGTAGAGAGAGAGGTAGAGAGGTAGAGAGTAGAGGATGAGTAATAGAGAGTGGAGAGTAGAGAGAGGGTAGTAGAGAGTAGAGAGAGTAGCAGAGAGTGAGTAGGAGAGAGTAGTAGAGTGAGTAGTAGAGAGTGAGTAGTAGAGAGTAGTAGAGAGTGAGAAGTAGAGAGCAGTAGAGAGTAGTAAAGAGTGAGTAGTAGAGTGAGTAGTAGAGAGTAGTAGAGGGTGAGTAGTAGAGAGTAGTAGAGAGTGAGTATTAGAGAGTGAGTAGTAGAGAGTAGTAGAGAGTGAGTAGTGGAGACTGAGTAGCAGAGAGTGAGTAGTAGAGTGAGTAGTAGGGAGTAGTAGAGAGTGAGTAGTAGAGTGAGTAGTAGAGTGAGTAGTAGAGAGCAAGTAGTAGAGAGTGTGTAGTAGTGAGAGAGAGTAGTAGAGAGTAGTAGAGAGTGAGTAGTAGAGAGTGAGTAGTAGAGAGTAGTAGAGAGTAGTAGAGTAGTAGAGAGTGAGTAGTAGAGAGTGAGTAGTAGAGAGTGAGTAGTAGAGAGTGAGTAGTAGAGAGTAGTAGAGAGTGAGTAGCAGAGAGTAGTAGAGAGTGGTAGAGTAGTAGAGTGTGAGTAGTAGAGTGAGTAGTAGAGAGTAGTAGAGAGCGAGTAGTAGAGAGTGAGTAGTGGAGAGTGAGTAGTAGAGTAGTAGAGAGTGAGTAGTAGAGAGAGAGTAGTAGAGAGTAGTAGAGTGAGTAGTAGAGAGTGAGTAGTAGAGAGAGAGTAGTAGAGAGGGAGTAGTAGAGTAATAGAGAGTGAGTGGTAGAGAGTAGTAGAGTGAGTAGTAGAGAGTAGTAGAGAGTGAGTAGTAGAGAGAGTAGTAGAGAGTGAGTAGTTGAGAGTGAGTAGTAGAGAGTGAGTAGTAGAGAGTGGTAGAGTAGTAGAGTAGTAGAGAGTGAGTAGTAGAGAGTGAGTAGTAGAGAGTAGTAGAGTGAGTAGTAGAGAGGGAGTAGTAGAGAGAGAGTAGTAGAGAGTAGTAGAGAGGGAGTAGTAGAGTAGTGGAGAGTGAGTGGTAGAGAGTAGTAGAGAGCAGTAGAGTGAGTAGTAAAGAGTAGTAGAGCGTGAGTAGTAGAGAGTGAGTAGTAGAGAGTAGTAGTAGAGAGTAGTAGAGAGTGAGTAGTACAAAGTAGTAGCGAGTGAGTAGTAGAGAGTGAGTAGTTCAATTTAAAAGGAACACAATGAGGAGGTTCATTTTGCCATAGAAATTATGATTAGTGCCGAAAAAAGAAAAATTAGGGCACATTTTGAGTGACTTCTCAAATGTTCTTCTATTTCATTAAAAAATTCTGACATGCAGACTGAAACATGCACTTTCAATACCAGCAGCAGACTTCCCTGGTGAGCAGTAGCTTTACTACAGTGATCTAATAAGCAACTAGAGTGCTAACATTCCGAATTTATGGCAAATGTGTGACACATCTGAATGCCTTCTTGATGGAATGAAAGTAAAAAACCTGAAAGTATTTCCTACTGAGGAGACTGTTTTAAATGAGGAAATTAGGAAACTTCAAAACAAATAAGTCTCCCAAGATGGCAACCAGAGACAAAAGAGCCCAAATGTAGCACAAATATCACCGCGATGTAGCCCAAGTATAGCCCAATGACAGAATGTCCTAGAGTGTTTTAAAGAACAACTAGAGCGCTAACAGTCTTACTTATGACAAAAGTATGGCACACCTGATGCCATCTTGATTGGAATAAAGTGGTAGCACTTAAAACTTTTAATTTGCAAAGGAACAAAAGGAGGGGGTTCATTTTGCCATAGACATTATGATTAGTGCTGCAGAAATAAAGATTAGGGCACATTTTGACTTCTCAAATCCTCTTCCATTTCATTAAAAAATTCTGACATGCAGACTGAAACATGCACTTTGAATACCAGCAGCAGACTTCCCTGGTGAGCAGTAGCTTTACTAAAGTGATCTAATGAGCAACTAGAGTGCTACCATTCAGAATTTATGGAAAATGTGTGACACATCTGAATGCCTTCTTGATGGAATCAAAGTAAACAAGCATTGAAAATGCAATAGGTCTTGCCCTCGTTTAAGTTAAAGCAATTCTGTTTGTAATTAGGTGGCTTTTTAGCTTTGCATGTATTTTCAAACTTTCATGTACATACCATGCATATGTATGCATATATGTATTCACTGAAAAAACCATAGGTTTCACACACGTTATAGTTAGGAATTAGCATTTAAAAAACCTTGCAAATTCACTGAAAAAAACCATAGGTTTCACACATGTTATAGTTAGCGGAAATTTTACTGATAAAAAACCAATGAAATTCCCCCGTTATAGTTAGTGCAGGCAACTATAACTCACGCGACCGCAATCCTCTGCTGATGCTAATACTGTATTTAGACACTTATTTGCCCATGTCTTCTTCCATACATTTTTAGCTATACATATATTACAAATATTTTTTTTCATAAAGACACATATGTCATCAGCAGAAGATTGCGGTCGCGTGAGTTATAGTTGCCTGCACTAACTATAACGGGGGAATTTCATTGGTTTTTTATCAGTAAAATTTCCGCTAACTATAACATGTGTGAAACCTATGGTTTTTTTCAGTGAATTTGCAAGGTTTTTTAAATGCTAATTCCTAACTATAACGTGTGTGAAACCTATGGTTTTTTCAGTGAATTTGTACGGTTTTTTAAATGCTAAGTTACTTTACGCCATTCGTGGCGTGCGCGCCCACTTAACGCAGTTCGTTCCGTGCGCGCACGGTGCGCTTCGCGCACCGTGCGCGCACAGTGAGCACGCGGTGCGCTTCGCGCACCGCGCGCCCACTTTACGCAGTTAGTGCCGTGCACGCACGGTGGGCACGCGGTGCGCTACGCGCACCGCTTGCCCACGTTACGCTAGATGGGCCATGTACGCACGATGCGCTTCGCGCACCGTGCGCACATGGAGGACATATGATGCACTTCGTTTTGAAAGGTAATATTTTAATTTTTCGTATATGTTATAAGCCATGCCCAAATGGTGCCCTTCGGGCACCATTTGCACACGGGGTGGAGAGAGTGTGGATAATTTTTTTTTTTTATTATTTTTTTTTTTTAATATTTTAGTTTAACTTATCTTTAATAAGCCATGCACAATTGGTGCCCTTCGGGAACAAATTGCACACGGGGTGGGGAGAGTGTGGATAATTTTTTTTTTTTTATAACTTTTTACCGTACGCGTACGGTAAGCGTAATCGGCGAAATTAGCGAAAAAATAAAAATTCAGTTTTTGGCCTTGGGGATCTTTGGGGACTCCCTCAACATTGCTATGTGTGTGGGAGCTGTCTAAACAGCCCCTTTACATGTTTTTGTGCTTTATATTTTAAACATCACTCTCAGTGCGAGAGAGAAAATGGCGGCCGCCGCTTCCTGGTTTCGGCCGATTCGAATGTTTACTAAGATCTAAGAGCCAATCAGAATCGCGCTCGCGCACGCCACCGTATGCGTACGGTAAGCGTACCGTAAGCGCACCGTAAGCTGGCTCAGATATATATATTGATTTAAAGGCTATTTTCTCAGAATCTACTGAACAGATTTACACCAAACCTACAAAAGGCACTTCCTTGACCTGAGGACTACCTCTCTGCCAAATTTCTAGTAATTCTGTTCAGCCGTTCGGGCTGTAGCCCTGTCTAAAGGTCCTATGGAAAAATGCATGGGAAAAACGCGTTTTGGGACCCCCCTTTTATCTCAGCCCCCGCTTGACGAATCCCCCCGAGACTTTCAGGGTAGGAGCGGAGCGTAGCGCCCCACCTATTTTGAAAAATTCGTGAGGATTCGTCGACCGGCGCCAAAGTTATTTAAAATAGAATGTTGCGGATTTCCTATGGAAACGTGGTCCTAACTATAACTACCTACTGGCGACCGCCAGTAGGTAATATGTATATGTTTGCATGCATTTATATTTATATAGATATGCAGACTATATTTATTTGTTTATATATGTATATATATATACACATACATATATATAAATGCATATGCATATATATATGTGCATATGTGTGCATGTACAGAGAGGTAGAGAGGTAGAGGTGTATAGGTAGAGGTGTAGAGGTAGAGAGGTAGAGGTAGAGAGGTAGAGAGTAGTAGAGAGAGAGGTAGAGAGAGGTAGAGAGGTAGAGAGTAGAGAGCGAGTAATAGAGAGTAGAGAGTGAGTAGTAGAGAGTAGTAGAGAGTAGTAGAGAAAGTATCAGATAGTGAGTAGTAGAGTGAGTAGTAGAGAGTGAGTAGTAGAGAGTGAGTAGTAGAGAGTGAGTAGTAGAGAGTAGTAGAGAGTGAGCAGTAGAGTGAGTAGTAGAGCGTAGTAGAGAGTAGTAGAGAGTGAGTGGTAGAGAGTAGTAGAGAGTGAGTAGTAGAGAGTGAGAGGTAGAGAGTAGTAGAGAGGGAGTAGCAGAGAGAGAGTATTAGAGAGTGAGTAGCAGAGTGAGTAGTAGAGAGTAGTAGAGAGAGAGTAGTAGAGAGTGAGTAGTAGAGAGTGAGTAGTAGAGAGTAGTAGAGAGAGAGTAGTAGAGAGTGAGCAGTAGAGAGTAGTAGAGAGTGAGTAGTAGAGAGTGAGTAGTAGAGAGTGAGTAGTAGAGAGTAGTGGAGTAGTAGAGAGTGAGTAGTAGAGAGTAGTAGAGAGTGAGTAGTAAAGTGAGTACTAGAGAGTAGTAGAGAGCGAGTAGCAGAGAGCAAGTAGTAGAGAGTGTGTAGTAGAGAGTGAGTAGTAGAGAGTAGTAGAGAGTGAGTAGTAGAGAGAGAGTAGTAGAGAGTGAGAAGTAGAGAGAGTAGTAGAGAGTGAGTAGTAGAGTGAGTAGTAGAGAGTAGTTGATAGCGAGTAGTAGAGAATGAGTAGTGGAGAGTGAGCAGTAGAGAGTAGTAGAGAGTGAGTAGTAGAGAGTGAGTAGTACAGAGTGAGTAGTAGAGAGTAGTAGAGAGTGAGTAGTAGTGAGTAGTAGAGTGAGTAGTAGAGAGTGAGTAGTAGAGAGAGAGTAGTAGAGAGTGAGTAGTAGAGTAGTAGAGAGTGAGTGGTAGAGAGTAGGAGAGAGTAGTAGAGTGAGTAGTAGAGAATAGTAGAGAGTGAGTAGTAGAGCAAGTAGTAGAGAGTAGTAGAGTAGTAGAGAGTGAGTAGTAGAGAGTGAGTAGCAGAGAGAGTAGTAGAGAGTAGTAGAGAGTGAGTAGTGGAGAGTGAGTAGTAGAGAGTAGTAGAGAGCGAGTAGTAGAGAGTGAGTAGTGGAGATTGAGTAGTAGAGAGCGAGTAGTAGAGAGTGAGTAGTAGAGAGTGAATAGTAGAGAGAATAGTAGAGAGTGAGTAGTAGAGAGTAGTAGAGAGAGAGTCGTAGAGAGTGAGTAGTAGAGTAGTAGTGAGTGAGTGGTAGAGAGCAGCAGAATAGTAGAGTGAGTAGTAGAGAGTAGTAGAGAGTGAGTAGTAGAGAGTGAATAGTAGAGAGTAGCAGTAGAGAATAGTAGAGAGAGAGAGTAGTAGAGAGTGAGTACTAGAGAGAAGTAGCGAGTGAGTAGTAGAGAGTAGTAGAAAGTGAGTAGTAGAGTAGTAGAGAGTGAGTGGTAGAGTGTAGCAGAAAGTAGTAGAGTGAGTAGTAGAGAGTGAGTAGTAGAGTGAATAGTAGAGAGTAGTAGAGAGTGAGTAGTAGAGAGAGTAGTAGTAGACAGTGAGTAGTAGAGAGTAGTAGAGCATGAGTAGTAGAGAGTGAGTAGTAGAGAGTGAGTAGTAGAGAGTAGTAGCGAGTGAGTGGTAGAGAGTGAGTAGTAGAGTAGTAGAGAGTGAGTAGTTGAGAGTGAGTAGTAGAGAGTAGTAGAGTAGTAGAGAGTGAGTAGTAGAGAGTAGTAGAGAGTGAGTAGTAGAGAGAGAGTAGTAGAGAGTAGTAGAGATTCAGTAGTAGAGTAGAAGAGAGTAGTCAGTCAGTGTCAGTCAGTGTCAGTCAGTGTCAGTCAGTGTCAGTCAGTCAGTGTCAGTCAGTCAGTCAGTGTCAGTCAATCAGTCAGTGTCAGTCAATCAGTGTCAGTCAGTGTCAGTCAATCAGTGTCAGTCAGTCAGTGTCAGTCAATCTGTGTCAGTCGGTGTCAATCAGTGTCAGTCAGTCAGTCAGTGTCAGTGTCAGTCAATCAGTGTCAGTCAGTGTCAGTGTCAGTCAATCTGTGTCAGTCAGTGTCAGTCAGTCAGTGTCAGTCAGTCAGTGTCAGCTAGAGCAGCTCTGCTGACCTGGTTTCTCTGGCTCTACAGCAGGTCTGCTGACCTGGTTCTCTGGCTCTAGAGCAGCTCTGCTGACCTAGTCCTTATGCTACAGAGCAGCTCTGCTGATCTAGTTCTCTGGCTCTACAACAGCTCTGCTGACCTGGTTCTCTGGCTCTAAAGCAGTTCTGGTGACATGGTTCTCTGGCTCTAGAGCAGCTCTGCTGACCTGGTTCTCTCCCTCTAAAGCAGCTCTACTGACCTGGTGTCTCTGGCTCTGCAGCAGCTCTGCAGACCTGGTTCTCTGGCTCTAGAGCAGCTCTGTTGACCTGGTTCTTAGGCTCTAGAGCAGCTCTACTGACCTGGTTCTCTGGCTCTAAAGCAGCTCTGCTGACCTGGTTCTATGGCTCTAAAGCAGCTCTGCTGACCTGGTTCTCTCCCTCTAAAGCAGCTCTACTGACCTGGTTTCTCTGGCTCTGCAGCAGCTCTGCAGACCTGGTTCTCTGGCTCTAGAGCAGCTCTGTTGACCTGGTTCTTAGGCTCTAGAGCAGCTCTACTGACCTGGTTCTCTGGCTCTAAAGCAGCTCTGCTGACCTGGTTCTATGGCTCTAAAGCAGCTCTGCTGATTTGGTTCTCTGTCTCTAGAGTAGCTCTGCTGACCTGGTTCTCTGGCTCCAAAGCAGCTCTGCTAACCTGGTTCTCTGGCTCTAAAGCAGCTCTGCCGGCCTGGTTCTCTGGCTCTAAAGCAGCTCTGCTGACCTGGTTCTCTCCCTCTAAAGCAGCTCTGCTGACCTGGTTTCTCTGGCTCTACAGCAGCTCTGCTGACCTGGTTCTCTGGCTCTAGAGCAGCTCTGCTGACCAAGTTCGTAGGCTCTAGAGCAGCTCTGCTGACCTGGTTCTCTGGCTCTACAGCAGCTCTGCTGACCTGGTTTTCTGCACTCACAATGCACGTACCCGATTTCGCGAAAATATATTTAAAAATAATATAAGTTTATTATAATTACTAATATATTATTTTGATGAATATCTTACATAATCTCTTGCCTTAATATGTATATTAAAGACACATACATATCATTTTGGAACATACATTTTTTTGCGGTAGTCGCGCACCCAGCGTGCCCCAGCACGTATATGATGTCACGCGGGACCCGCAACTGCGCAAACATCTCGTACCGTAATGCGCATGTGTTGCGAATGCGCGGGAGCAGGAGTCGCAGACTGGTCGCATACCAATCGCGCATATCACGTGATATTAAATGTATATGATGTAACTGAAAAACACGCAGCCGTCGCACACCATACGCGGATCCTTCATGACTTTTGTAAAATGGCGGCTAGAATGCGCGCACCCACCGTGATGTGTACACTTTGAGTGTGCGGCTCCTACAAAAAATTGGATTTTTTTTTTAAAGAAAATAATATAAATATATTAAAATGAAAAATGAAAAAAAAAAATCAATATTTCAGTTTTAATGAAAAAAAAAATGCTGTGCTATTTTCAGAAAAATATATAATGTTATTTAATGAATAAAATATTTATAAATAAACAGTTAAAAAACTGTAGAAAATCAGTACAAAAAATAGATATAACTACTATCACACTTAAAAGTTAGCATTTAAAAAACCTTTGAAATTCACTGAAAAAAAACAGGTTTCAGAGACGTTATAGTTAGAAATTAGCATTTAGAAAACCTTATAAATTCACAGAAAAAACCATAGGTTTCAGGGGTGTTATAGTTAGCTGCCCATTTGATGGTCCGTTTACCGTTTAGATTAACTGGAAATACGTAATGACAATGGTTGTATATAAATAAATGGCGGCCCCAGCGTTTCGTTCAAACATCGATAAAGGTGGTTGCTGAAACGCGTCTGTGCACCCCGAGTTCTCTTTGTGAATAAAACTTTGAACTCGCCCCCGTGAGTGCTGTCATCTGTGAAGGGTTCGAATACCTAGCGGAAGTAGGAGCAGAATATATATATATATTCACAGAAAAAACCATAGGTTTCAGGGGTGTTATAGTTAGCTGCCCATTTCACTCATACAGAACCATAGAAATTCCTCTGTTATATGTTAGTTCTGCTAACTATAACTCACACGCCCGCAATGCACTGCTGATGATGTCACATATTGCATCATTCATGACATGGTCAGTGACATCACTGATGACATCACTGATGCTCCTACTTTATTTATATACAACCATTGTCATTACGTATTTCCAGTTAATCTAAACGGTAAACGGACCATCAAATGGGCAGCTAACTATAACACCCCTGAAACCTATGTTTTTTTCTGTGAATTTCTAAGGTTTTTTAAATGCTAATTTCTAACTATAACGTCTCTGAAACCTATTTTTTTTTCTTAAAATGTGCCACAGGGCGCGTTTGCACACTTGCCACATTAAGCCACGCCCCCTCCCTGCACCACTGTGCAAAGGCTCCCCCTGGAGCGTTGTAATTTGGGGGATTAAATCCCCTTGAGTCCTGAGGATCCCTAAGGGCCAACTAACCCACCAGCTACCTCCAGTAAGTGCCACAGAGCTGCATTGCAGAGAGGTTTAAAAAGGGGCATGGCCTCTGAACACCACTCTGTAAACGGGAAGGGGACCGCGTGGGCTCCCCTCCCGTGGCCATTTCTGGCCCCGGGGCATGGCCACATATATTTTTTTAAAGGAGGGGGCTGCGTGGCCCCCCTCCTGAAGCATCTATTGGCCCGGGGGGCCCCATCCCCCGGGGCCAGCCTTTATTTTATTTATTTTTTATTTGGGGAGGGGGCCGCGTGGCCCCCCTCCCGGGCCACTTCTGGCCCAGGGGACCTGGCCATCCTTTTTTATTTCATTTTTGGGAGTGGGCCGCGTGGCCCCCCTCCTCAGCCAATTATGGCCCCGGGGACCCCATCCCCCAGGGCCTGGTCTCTCCGTTTTCTTTTTTTAATTATTATTCACAGGGGAGGGGCGCCACGTGGCCAACCACCCGGGTCACTTCTGGCCCCTGGGACCCCATCCCCCAGGGCCTGGCCTCTCCGTTTATTTTTTAATTAATGTTCACAGGGGAGGGGTGGCACATGGCCACCCTCCCGGGCCACTTCTGGCCAAGGGGACCCAATCCCCTGGGGCCTGGCCTCTTCATGGGGATCGTGGGGGGAGCACTAATGCCCCCACGGTCCCGCCGGCTCCCCGTCTCCTGCGGGAGCCGGGATTGCTTTTCCACGCGGGGAGCTGCTGACATACAGCTTCCTGTGTGGAAAAGCAATCAGCATTGGATTTTGGGTTATGTAAGGTAGGTAGACAAGGAAGGTATGGTAAGGCACACATGGTATTTATGGTAGGTACTGTATGGTAGGTCAGGGAAAGTAGGTCCTAATAAATATATTTTTTTGCTATATAAAAGTTTGCACTATTAGGGCATTTTTCTTACAAATCAAAGAATTGCTAATGAGAAGCACAAACAAGCACTATTAGTTATAAATCAGAGGGCATGATTACGATATTGGCAGTCTAACCACCGGACTGCCGTAGCGGCTGTTGGGAAAATGCCGCCAAGCCGGCTGCATCCCAACCTCCAAATTATGATTTGACTGCCGGGCTGGTGTTGTTGTGGTGGCGGTGTCACTGCAGCGGCATGCTTTGGATCATAGAGAGCCTGGAGCATATGCTGCCTCCGCAGCAGTGCCACTTGCATGACAGGTGCCCTGTGTACCATGCACCCCATAGTGCATGGCACACATTGCACGCACGACAGTGCATTAGGAGGGGCCCACAACATGTGTCCATATTCACTTTGCCCTATTTAGGGCCCTTCCCTACCTTTCTGCCACCCTTTTCATGGTGGAGTCATCGCCATAAAAAGGTCAGCAGAAAGGCAAGTCGTGATTGGGATGGCACTGCCAGGATGGGATGCCAGTCAGATCGACACTACAAGTACGGCGGTCTTATGACTGCCCTACTAGTAATCAGGCCCAAACTCTTTTGCTTGAAGATGGGTGCTTTATTATATTTGATGTTGTAAATTGCTATGCTTGCTGCTTACAATTCCTAGCCTGAACTATACAAAAATCCAATGTTATAGAAGAAAGAAAAGCATGCTTTATCATGTATGTAGGTGATTTTCATAATAATAATTAATGAAAGAATGAAACATAATGTATAAAATCAAAAATCAAGTTAATGACACGAGGGTGTCTAGGCGCTAGACTCCATAGAAAGGTAGCAGGCAGCAGAGGTAGAGAGCTGAATTACTGTTTGAATAGATAATGTTTAAGAGATTTCCTGAAATTGAGTAGATCAGTTCCCTTTTTCAATGCAAGTGGTAGGTGAATTCCAGAGTCGAGAGTTTCTGCCTACAAAGGTTCTTCCTTTCCATTGTACATTGAAACTGGGGACAGCCACATTAAAGGCAGTTGCTGAGCAGAGTGAGGGGGGGGGTGGTACCAGCAGAAAATGTGCTGGCCCTTCCCCGTGAAGCGCTCTGAAAGCAATACAGCGAGACTTAAAATTGATAGTCTTCCTTACTGGGAGCAAGTGAAGAAGTGAAAGGGAGGAAGAAACAGATTCCCATTTAGAATGCCTAAGAGTAGTCGGGCTGCAGAGTTTTGCTGAATCAGCAGTTTGTTATGGCATTTCTTGCTAATGTTGACAAATAGGGAGTTGCAGCAATCGATACTTGAAAGCAGTAGGGATAATGTTGCGGTTTTCTGCAGGTCCTTAGGAATAAAGGGAAAAAGTTTACTGAGAGGTTTCAGTGTCAAGAAGGAGGCTGAGGTGATGGAATTTATGTGACCCTCGAAAGTGAGTTGATTATGGAAAACCATACCAAGATTTTTTACCTTAGTGTTTGGAATAGGTAGTGAGCTTAGTTCCACCGGCCACCACCTGGGATACGAGAGGAATGTAACTTTTCCGAAGAGCAGAACCACAGTTTTCCCTGAATTTGGCTTCAGGCAGTTCCGGTACATCTAATTCCCTAACTCCAGCATGCAGTTATGGAAACACCTAGGTGTGTCAGATGGATCACTAGACACAGCAACCCCTCATGTTCTGCTGCAAGATCCCTTGCGGCGACACTTCTGGTAACAGAAAAAAACTAAATAAAAAGGATAAAGGCTATACAATGCATAAAATAATCAAACAAGTACACAGTATACCAAGGACTGAAGCCTTTAGCAAGATGGTGCTCCTAATGCGCTAAGGAGCCAGGCTACTCCAAAACAGCACTACGGTGCTTACAAGGGAAAAAGCAATTAAATGTCTGCTACCTTCATGATCATAATCATTGTGTCCATTTGCTGAAGATACTGCATTAGTTGAGTTAAGCTTTACCTTCAAAGTAGTCTTATGAAATTAAGACAGAAGATTAAACTTTTATTGTAGGTGGCACACTAAAAAGGCATACACAGAAAGTGCTGTATAGTAGATACTTAAGACAAGGGGCCAGTATTATAGTTGAATCATTAAGGTAGCCTGCTCTCATATCTTTACTTTATGACCCAAAAATTGTAAATCCAATAATGTTACTATGACAGCAAAATACAAGAAGTGAACATCAAAGGCTGATTACTGAATAGCACTACGCATTCATTTAATTACAGTCTCAGACATTCAAACTGCAAGAAGTAAAGCTATTAATCAGCAGTTAAAATATTCTTGTCCCAGCATAGTAAATACACCAAAGAACAAACACAGATCCTCAGTTTTAAGTTACACTTCAAGTTACATCTGCAATATAACAAAAGGACTACTTGATCCCAAAATCTAATGAGGACACAAAGTAATCAATTATCCTCAAAAGGCCATGGCCTTGATAGGCAGCACACCTAACTATGGCAAATCATAAAAAACAAATGGAAGCCAAAGTCTGAATAGAGCTCACGCAAAGCCCACTCTCCCCCTTTCTATAATTCTTTATAGTTCTTTTTGCTGTATTGATGACAAGAGCTCTGGCAATAGATAGCCATTGCTATCTGTTGCAAAACCTAACATAGGTGCGGTAGATCCATAAATGCAAAAGGCACGGTGTCATTGACTGGTCACAAAACAATAACATATTAAAAGACTATTAGACAGCAATCACTAGTGAGTCAGGTCCAAATTATTGGAAAAATATTTGCTAGGGGGATAGTTAGCAAGATAAAATTTCAATATTTATTAATGTTGGGTAGCTTGATAACACTACAGAGAATACATTATAAAAGACTGCAAATAAGTAATGATGAGGTCATCTTCAATTGTGAAAGAGCATCTCATCCACAGCCAATCATACTGAATTTAAACTGATGCACTACTAGACACAGGTTGAATGATGAATGGCACAGATCAAAATAATTGTATCTAGTAATGAATTCAGTTTTTATATTTTCGTGCTACCTCCATCATTTACCTGAACAGCTGTAACACACATATGGTTTCTAAAGAAAATAAGTATTTTTTTCTCTACGGAATGCACACTGTGATGCTGTCAAATGAGAACTGATGCTTACCCATGGTATTGTATAGGTCCTGTAAAAGCCTATCAAATTGAACAAGTGGAACAGTGGTTGTTCTGGGGCCATCAAATCTACCTGCAAAAAGCATGTGAGAGAATAAATTCCTACCACGAATAATGACAGTGCTAATAAAATATTTTATGACTGAAATTCAAGTAAAAACATTATTTTTCATGACTGGTTGAGAAAGTGAGAAAAATTCCACCTGGCTATGGCATGCACTCAGCCTTTTCAGTTATTGAACATCCGAAGTTTGCCCTTACACTCATTTAAAATGGCATAATTCTCCCTTCAAATGCAGTCATCATTCATATTGGACTAATCCTCTACCTGCCAGGTCAATAGACAGAGGCATGGAGGTTTGGATTTTTAATAACAGTTTACTAGAAATTGATTGTTCATGTACAGGCTTATCCACTCAGAGGCATATGTATTTAAGGTTACAAAATGTATAACTTTCTCCATACAGCCTAAAATGATCGGAAGTACGGTTTGTAGTGATGCAGGGTCACGATTACTTGTTTGCCCTTAATAATAAGTCAATCTGTAACCGGCACAACCTCTGCTCACATGATTTACACATTACTGATTTATTATTTCACATAATAATTCATACGTTATTCTATGCTCTGTTTTATATTTAGGCTTAGTAAACAGGATGAACAACATGTTTTGTTTAGTTTTAGTTAGACTATGTGTATCATAACATTATCATGAGTAGACCTAGGTGCTCTTCACCATTTTAAGTTGAAAATTGTATTTGTTTTTGCTGTGCAAAACACCTTTTCTGTTTCAGACACCAAAGTCATTGTATTCTAATTTATAAATATTATTATTTATTAGATTACAGTTTTAAGGTCATAAGAGTAGCAATTAACTATTTGAACAGTGGTTTTCAGCACCTACAGAGGATGGGGAATTGAGGAAGTGAATACTCCTTCATGAAATATTGTGAAGGTCGCAGTTTTAGAAGAAGTTGGCATTGTACTATACATGAGTAGGAGGCCGACACAAAGAATAGAAAGAACGCTGATATTTGATTGCTACATACCTAGGGGGAACCTGTAGAATGTACTATATGGATGAAATGTTAGGTTTTAACTGTGTGAAGCTCGTTGATTAGTTAGATCCCTTGCTCCGTCCACCTATGCAGATGGACGTTGTTTCGCATCTCTTTAGAACAATATTGCTTATTTCCCTACTCCTAGAGTTACTCTCAAGAGCAAGCACATTACTACTCTTTCCAATTGAAACCAGTATTTGGCTCTTCTTTCTATGCTATATTAGCTGACAACAGCTGTCCTGTTTCTCAATCCCCACACCTGTCTATAACCTTAGTTTAGCATTAGAGAGTTTCATTTATGAAAACAAGATTATTCTTTGATTTCCATATGGTGCCTTAAATATCACAATATTCCCATTTACTAAATTGAATTACTTCGCTCATGTACTCTGTATTCAGGTGAAGATTGAATGATGTCTAATTGATTTGATTTGAGAATGTAACATTACTAATTTCTAATCAACATTTATGGTTTGCAAACGTATTCCTCTCTGTTATTACTATGGGGCAAAATCTGCTTTGCTGTCATTGCAATGTTATTGAATTTGTGATTTCATCCTCGATTTGAAAGAACGTCTATCCTAGCAGACATAGCGAAGTTCCCGAGTTTGCTGAAGTTTATGTAGTGCAAATACCAGGCCCGATTCACAAAAGTAATCTGAGACAAAATCCTAACTTTATGAATTTCGGTATTCACAAAGGGCATTTAGGAGTAGTAAAGTTAGGATTTTGTCTCAGTTAAACTTAAGTTTTAGTCTTAAATTTAACTTAAGAAAAACTTAAGTTTAACTAAGACACAATCCTAACTTAACTACTCCTAAATGCCCTTTGTGAATACCGAAAGTCATAAAGTTCGGATTTTGTCTCGGTTAAACTTAGGTTTTGGTCTTAAGTTTAACTTAAGACCAAAACTTGAGTTTAACTGAGACAAAATCCGAACTTTACTACTCCTAAATGCCCTTTGTGAATTCCAAAAGTCGTAAAGTTAGGATTTTTGTCTTAGATTACTTTTGTGAATAGGGCCCACCATTCTTATCTATCCCACTATCATTTGTTCACCTCTATTTGCAGAAAAGTGGCTTTTGCCAACCACAAGATTATGAAGTCTACAAGAACACAGTCACAACCCTTCAAAAATAAAATCTTCAAAAATAATACTTCAATTAAGGGTCATATTTAAAACGTTGCATCTACATACTTTTTGTTCGAAGCAATATATATTTAGGAATACAAACATGCAATCAGATTCAGTGTTTCTTAACTTGAGATATTAGTTACAGTTGCTAAATTTTAGCATACTTTGGTCAGTCATTTGAAATACACAAAATGCCAAATCAGCATGTGATACGAAAATCTAATTATACAAGTCAGACGCTTTAAACCTCTGGCTGATAATAGCCTTCCTCTCGCAAGAGAATGATTAGGAGCAGTGTGCTATTATTAGGTATGCAGGAGGTGTCAAAGAAATATGAACAGAGCTTACAGTAGTAAAATAACACCAATGAACACCAATGTGACTAGTAAAGGTTCAACACAACATCCGTGAGGTAATACAAAGTTCTTCCAATTGAGTTAAGAACATGTCTTACAATATGTTCTGAAACAACAGCCACATCAATAAGCAAGTAGCTGCCTAAACTCTCCAATAACAGCTTTAAAAAAATAATTCTAAAATTTAAGATTCTTGTGTGAAACATCAGCTTTCCAAGTTCTGAAAATACCCACATTTCATCATGAAATTAAAAAAGCTGAATTTTAGAGAAATAAGTTCAGATACACAGCACTAAAAAGCAGGTTTTTGTTTTGAAATGCCAGATTTTCATTTTAAGTCAATATAAATTTTAGTTTAACAAAAAAGCTTGTTATTTTCACTAAGCAATCACTTGTACTACTGTCCCACTTAGGCATATTCTGTCTTTCAACCCCAGTTATCACCATCGGCTATTACAAGGATGTCCATCCAGAGCCAGAGTTTTTCCACAGATTGCTCCAGGTTTACCCACTATTACTTTAATAACAGCTAAAATAAGTTGAGAGCCAGCGCCATTATGAGAGTGCCACTATTGGAACCGGCACTTTTTGGTTGGCTGAAAGGATGCCCCCAGCCAGGCAGAACCTACCGCTGCTGTCAAGGGCAGGTGATTATTCTCACCGTATAACCTGTGCTCACCCTTGGGTAGCTTGGGACTGAGCAGTCTGGCTTTCCTGAGAGGCAATGTGTTAAGCAAAGGCAAAGCAGTCACGTGTTATACATATACTGAGCGTCACAAAAGAAACTTCACACAGAATGTGTGTAAATAACTTTTATATTTAACACACATATTTACTCATTATAACATGAACATCATATACATTTGGGCACAAAAATATATTGAAATATTACTAGCAGTAATAGTTGCACTGGTATTGTTATTTTTTTTTTTTTATTTATAAAGTTTTGTATAGCGCGAACGTGACCCTAGTGGGTATCAGAGCGCTTTAGATGATAGGTACCAGTGTATCATTAGGTCTGAGAAAAAAAAAAAACAGGAAATACATGCGTGAAGGATCAAACAAAACATAAAGTATAATAGTATAACACGGATTTTTCTAGAATAAAGACGGTAAGATTAGGGGATAAGCCCCCTGGCAGTTTGCTGACTATGATATCAATCCTAGGCACAATGCGGACAATTGCTAATCTAGCCACCCCCCACCCAGAGAGAAAGAGAGAGCACCTAATGCAGTGCCCACCGCAGGTCCATTCTAGCAATCCTGAAGATACAGTCCCGCCCTATTATAGGTACACTCCGGTAACAACAATATCAAAAATATGTCCATACATGAAAAAAGAACACTTTTTAGCAGCACAGCAGGCCGGGACCACACAGGCAAACCCAATGTCAAATGTATTATGCTTTTGGCATGAAATCAACATATAACACAACAAAGCTGACCAGTGTCTCGAATCTCAGCCGGTCCATAGACTATCACTCCCACTCACACACATTCACTCCACACTGCTATACAGTCCAACAAGTATCAGCCCAGTCTGTACGGAACGCTATCACACACATACGCACTCAGCACCCTAATGAAGTGCTACTGGTACCCAGTAGGTCAATGGATCACACCATGCAGACTCCCTGGTCCCAGTTTACCTCCGCCCTCAGGTTGACCCCAATTGTCCCACACCCCTGGATGGAACATAACCAGTCCCGCCTTCCGGATACTAGATCGCATGCAGCCAAAGTCACTTAGGGCCTAGTTACAAGTTTGGCCATCCATTGGACAGCCAAACCCACGGTGGAGATGCGGTGGCTGTCAGGGACTTACGTATCGGTAGTCTGAGCACTATATTATGACTATGGTGGTTGGACCGCCATAGGACCGCATCAACCGCCAGGGATCCGCGATCCCTGACAGTGGCAAAGAGATACAAGGCTGCAATATGCTTGGTGGTGCCACCGCGGAACCGTGCAGCATATTACAGGTTTCCTCACCCCCAATGGCCTCATGTCAGTGCTCATGCCATGAAAAAGCTGGTGGTGAGGAAACTAAGGGGGCCCTACACGGCACCCTGTTGCCTCTGGGCCTGGGGATACATGCAGGGGGGCACATGTTTTTCCCCCTGTGTGTACCCCAGTTCCTGCACTACATGGACTGTAAACTCCATGTCATGCAGGAACTTGCTTTGGCGATTTTTCGTTGCTGCAGTTCAAAGGCTCACATATGAGCCTGTGAACTGCACCGCCACAGGCCTGCCCACCAGACCACTAAATGACTCATAATCTGGTGGGCAGCAGTTGACTTTGGCAGTGTGGGAGCGGGGTGCTGGCGTGGTGGCCTGCTCCACACCGCCAAACACATAATCAGGCGCTTAGTCTGGATTCTCAGGAAGCAGGTGTGGATTGCAAGACCTGGCATCTTTTGGCGTATTTCCCCTGTCTTTTTGCTTTCTGACCTCCTGTTTTTAATGGCATGTTGGACTTGTTTTTTTTTGTTTAGTGCCTCTGCACACTTTCTCACTGCTGTTCAGTGTTAATGTGCAAGTGCTCGAATAGTAAATTTGATTTATGGATTGGTGTTTCCATGTTTAGCTTATTTAATTTACTACTAAGTCCCTAGTACGGTGCACTGTGTGTGCCTAGGGCCTTTAAATCAAATACTGCTAGTGGGCCTGCAGCACTGATTGTGCCACCCACACACCTAGCCTTTCGAAGGTGCCAGTGCAGTGTCTGCATGCGGTTTTTACTGCCATGTTGACCTGGCAAGTGCCCCCACTTGCCAGGCCCTAACCCTCCCTTTTCTTACATGTAAGGTATCTCAGGTAGGCCCAAGGTACCCTCATAGGCAGGGTGCAGTGTATGTGAAAGGTAGGACATGTCCTGGTGTGTGTGACATGTCCTGATAGTGAAATACTGCCAATTTCATTTTCCACTATTGACAGGCTATCTGTCCCATAGGCTAACATATGAGTTGCTTTGAAACATCTTATACACCTAACTTTCCATTGGGACAAAATGGAGAAATAGAGTTTAATATGCCTGGACTCAGGATTTAGAAATAATGTTTTAGTAAAGATGATTTTTATATTATGTGTCTGAAAATGCCACTTTTGTGCTTAATGATTCTGTGTGCCTCTGCTGGTTTGTGTATTGACTGTCTAGTTTTGGAGTAACGGGCTGGGGATGTGCATTCACTGTAGGCAGTCACAAGGGGGGGTTGAGGTGTGTCCTGACGTTCCTGGGTGACTCATTGTTGGGCTGAATAGGCCTGGTCTGCATTTAGATTGGTGAGAGGGTTTTTCACTAGCACCTGAATAGGCAGTGTCTCCTCTGCACAATGATGTCTCCACCTCCTGTAGTGAATCTGAGCTAGATAGGGCAGAACTGGTTTGGACTGGGCTCAGAGACCCTTGCCACAAAGAGAACAAAGAGTAAATGTGGTAAAAATATTGGGGCCCTGACCTCAGGACTTTAGAACTCTTTTGGATCAAGTTACCTGCCAAGAAGAGCTGGAGAAGCTGTGAGTAGAAACTACCACTTTGCTGTGTGCTTTGCTGTGTTGACCTACAGTGGCTGCTTCTGTCTATGGCAGAGAGAGGACTCGACTGAAATGTTTGCAACTTCTTTGTTTGAGTTTCTACAAGGGCTTGAGGTAGAGCTTTCCCCCTGTTCAAGAAATCTCAGAAACAGGAAAGACTTCAGGTTCATCTGTTACCAGCACTGGGAACTTTGTGCTTTGTGCTGCAAAAAGAGGAAAAGCAACCCAACGCCATCAACGGCACCGAAGTCGGCCATGCTCTGAAGGCACCGCAGAGGGCACCGCAGCACTTCGTACGGCAACCCTGGTCTCACCAATGACTCCGCTCAACACCGCCACCAAACCGCTGCTTGCACCGTGACCTGTGGGCACAGCACTGTGCACCGCCTTGCTGCACACTGCTTCCGTGGTATCCCCGACGATGCTCCATGATGACATTGACGTCGTTGCTTGCACCATGGTTTGAGGGCACTGCTCGTAAGTTACATGATGCACTGTATCATCGCACACTACAGCCTTGGTCTACCAACGCCGGCGCCATCGACTCCGGTTCGTCAGCTGACACCATCGCTTCAACAGTGATGAAGCCGCTGCTTGCACCGCAACCTGCTAGCACCGCAACGAGCACCTCTCCTCTGCACATCACAGCCCTGGACTCACTGATGCCACTGAATGCCTTCACCGAGCCGCTGCCTGCACCACCACCTGAAGTCACCATACACCGCACCGCTGCACTTCACCCCGCACAGAGTTCGATCTGCAATATGTGTAACTTCAAAGGCCCAACATGCTGCATTGTTGTCCGGAACCAACACCTGTCGACGCCGGCTCTTCAGAGCTCACCGTGAGGTCCCCAATGATCTACATATCTAAAGGTACTTTCGCGGGTATTCCGGACACCATATCTGGCCTGCGACGCCGCGGTCAGCCAGAACTGTTTTAATTTGTTGTTCACGACACAGTGAAAGACCAGGATGGAGCTATCAACTTCAAGGAACTGTATTTTGAGTCTATTCTTGATTCTTGTTATTTCTAAGAACTGTATGGGGATTTTTATTGTTTTTTGTCTTGTTTTGCACAGATAAAATATTGGATATTTTTCGAAAACTGGTGTGGTGTCTTTTTGTAGTGTTTTCACTGTATTAATGTTGGTTATGTGCAACTGCTTTACACACTGCCTCTAGGATAAGCTGACTACTCGTGCCAAGTTACCTAGGTGGTGTACAAGGGTTATTTTTGGAGTGTATCACCCTTATCCTGACTAGAACGAAGGGTCCCTACTTGGACAGGGTAACAAGCTGCCAACTAGAGATTTCTAACAGGGATATGTAGAAAGTTTTAATTACTAGGTAGACTTATACAAGGGAAGTTTAGCATCCAATCAGGTACCTGACCCACAGATCCCATAACACAATGGAGTCATGCAGTCTCTTGACCCCCTTCTGAACTGTCTAGTAAGCGTTCCTTCTACCCAGTCAATCTCTCTCGCTACTACCTGGTGCCAAGATGTCTTCTGGAGCAGCCCGGTGTGGAGAGGGCAGATAATCCACTGTGATGAAGGCAAAAGGGATAAAACAATGAATAGAGAACACAGGGGAGTCTCTCGATAGAAGGATGCACCACGTCCAGTACACGATGATCAGGGTCGTGCCCATATAATCCGGGCACAGCATCCTGTGCATGCTGTTATGGGTCACACCAGAAATTTCAGGTCTCCAACACTTTGAGATGGGCTGCACCAGGCAGTTCTGTCACACACAATGAAGAGTTGCAAATTCCTTACCTCCTTGCAAATGAGGCACCACTTCTGGTGCATGGGGATACATGTTGCACGAGACCAGTCCAGTCACTCACACAGGCGTCAGTTCAGGAGAGCCACATGAGGTAGAATGAGGCCCTACTACGGGTACACCCCCACCTCTAAGGGTCGCACCCTGTGAATTGGACGCTGCTTGCATTGAGCATGCAGTCAGCGTATCGTGAGAGGGAGATACAGCTCCATTGACGAAACGGGCCATTCGGGGTTACACGGCTAGTAAATTGTCTCACCACCAACTAGACGCTTATGAGTTTCAGGGTCACTGCTGTACAGACACACACGCCTTGGATGCGGCAAGATTTCTGTGACTCTGCACCGGACAATACAGTCTCCAGACACAGTTTTAATTCCCTGCTTGCACCGCGCTACCCGATGGGGTTCTCTACCCAATGTGGGCACTTGAGAGGGCACCACTCTCCAGATGTCACAGGTAGATGGTGCAGGTCCCTCCCGGGAGGTCTTTGATGTCCCGAGGTCTCTGGGAGAACAGGAGGCCGCAGAGGTGCCCTTGAAGAGCACACTTTAGGGCACTACACTACAGCAGATCTTCGGCCGACTCCAAACACTATTCAGAAAGGGCACACAGTCTCTGTATTAGGAAGTTATCCTCCAATTGTGCAACAGAGTCCTCTGGCAATGTGCACCACACAGTCCAGGTTCTCTGGTCCCATGTCCCCACAAGCATAACTCAACCTTTGCTGAAGGGAGCATTCGTTGTTATACTCTTGTGTGTCTTTGAAGTTAGGGATGGTTCAAGGGGTTTCCCTTTGAACCACAGATGTCTCCCCTAAATTGTAGGTCTGTCTGCCATGGGGCCATGGAATGCAGATCTTGATCTTTAGTGGGGCCAAGATTCAGACCCTAGAGTGCCAGAACCTCTCTCTCCAGTCTATCCCATTCGGCCCTCAAATGGCAGAGGTTTTGTTGTTCTGATGCGATGCGCATGGTTTATGGCAGTCGCTGGGGAAAGGACAGATGTGCTTCTCTGACCCCTGCTGTCCACTGGAGCCATGTCCCACAAGATTCTTAGCGTATAGAAATCTCCATATTCTATAAGTGCCATTTTTAAGCGTGTGATGCCAAATCCCCCTTTACCATTGGAGAGGGTTAGGCATGGCGCAACCATTGATAGGAAACATCATGAGGCTGCTCCACTATAATACAATATTGCACCTTGAAGTAATGTCAGCAACTTCCCATGCTAACCTATTGGAAGAGCTAGCCTAATAGGTAGTGACGCACGTTTGCTAATGTGCACAATGACCTACAATGGCAAGTCGAACACATAGTCCCCAGCACCAGGGGTGCAAGTGCACCTGCCTGAGTCTGCAACGGGCGACAGGACACGGGTTTAACTAACATGTGTGTCAGTGCTCACACACTAGCCGGCAATGGGAGGTGAGACATGCAATCTTGGGTACCATAGGTGTGGTTGCGCACATACAACAGCCTGCCCTGGTAGGCGGCTCATGAGTTTAATCATGATAGCTGTCAGCATGCACCTACCAGTCTATAATGGCAGACTGGGCCATGGGCTTACCCAGGCCCAGGCACTTGAGACCACACTCAAAATCCCGCTCAGGCCAGCCAGACTTGGGTTGACCCCCTTATGGGTGCGATTGGGCACATCCGGCTTGCGACGGTGGGCCAGGCTGCTCATCTTGCCACTAGCACCATGGGTGCACGCGCTCGGACCCAGACCTTCCATGGCAGGCCTGACCCAGGTGTTAGAACACTGTGGGAGGCAAGTATGCACTCATCGGTCTGCGATGGCAGACCGGGCACCTATCCATAATCCCTATGGGTGCCAGAGTGCATCCTCCAGTCTGCCACAGCAGGCTGGGCACATATTTGAAACAGCATAAGGGCAGATGTGCACACCCTGGCCTAGAAGGTAGGCTGGGCGCAAAGTTAACACCCTCAAGTACAAGTGCGCAGTGCCTGGTCTGTATTGGCAGACCGGCCCATGTTTCTAAACACCATGTCAGCACCTCTTCCTACACTATGTAGGAAGGCGCATGCACTTCCCCCACTCTCTTGATAGTGAGGACGGGCGCAGAGCCCTAAGGCCACACAAGAGAATTCGCAACACCACAGGGGTATCCCAGGGGAAGTGCCAAACTCTATGGCAGGGGAAGCCCCATATGGGTGGTGCCTCACTACCTGTGCAGGAAGCATCCATATGTACCCCCTGACTTCAGACTATCACCCCGCGCCCTTCAGGAAATCCCCGGGGTGCTACCCTAACAGTATGGGATAACCCACTCAGGGTCGGCTGAGGGAAAAGTGATGCCAACCTAGGCATGGGCACAATGGCACCCTACGGGCAAACAATGACAGGCCTGATGCAGGGTTGACAGGCTATCCGATTGGTGGCACACTCAGTGCTATGTCCCACTTTTTGCCCATGCCACACGCACACTGGGTGTGAGGTGTACCTATTTTCGGAACACACAGAGGTACAGCATCTAAATCCATTGCCTATGCACACCCTTCCTAAAGGAGGGCTAGGCATGCGTGTGCACCTTCCCTCTGCAGTACAGGGGCAAGGTGCCAAGATTCGTAAGGTCATGTGAAGAGAGTCGTCAAAGACTAGGAGAAAAAATCAAAAGGATTTGGGGTAAATTCCTCTAAGAAGGGCCATGTCCAACAGCCACCATTAGGCAATGGATAGCACAATTATGTTAAGAGCACCTATTAAATATCAAGCATGTGCCACTAATTTGCCAGGGACCGCCAAAATGGTGCGAAGTACAGCTACTGTTTAATGGATGGGCCACTGCTATGCTTGGATCAGCCAGAATGTTACAACACCTACCATCAAGTGTTGGCCTAAATATGAGGGTGCAGGTAGTGGGAATGCAAGATTTGATTTTTGTTAATGTAAAGTGTAATGACTGCATGGAATGCTTTCTATGTCAAGGAGCAAAAATCCATGGATCATGTCAACATGGCATGGAACAGTATGACAGCAATGGTACTTGTAAAGCAAGGATAACGCTGTAAAGCTGGAGACAATGCCTACTATGCATTGAGCATGAATTAAAAGGATAGTCATGGATGGATATAACAGCATTACCTGCAATTACATAATCTGTTTTTATTATGTTGTTTTAATGCATTGATCTTTTTTGGGTCCCCCTAATCAACCACACCAGCATATCCTATCCTGGCATTAAAATGGATGAAAAGCTAATGGTGCCCATTACTGTATTTTCATCCACATGACAGAGTGGTGACATGATTGGGTAAAAAACAAGCATTTGGATTGCAATAGGTCTCACATTTGCGAGAGTTTAAGCTATGGGCATTGTAAATGACAATGCCTTTTATTTATGTTTTAAAAACCAAAACATAAATAAAAGGCATTGTCATTTACAATGCCAATAGCTGAAACTTGCGTGAATACAAGACCTATTACATTGCAGATGCTTGTTTGGTTTGAAGTGGAGGTATAAAAAATTAGGGCAAGCAGATGACAGACCACTTATGAATCTCCTCCTTCATTGATTGCTTTAAGGTCTCCAGCCACATGGAAATGATAAAATCTCACCCGATAGAACCGGCGCCAGGGACGGCTACGAGATACACTTGTGAACTGGCCTTGTAATTCTGGCTTGTGGCTATCCCAAGGTATGTTTGTTTCCATTTCACTCCTCCAGAACCACTGCATGAGGTAATGGTGTGAGAAACAGTAGAAATACAAGGAAATAGTACTGCATATGTGTTTGAGGTCTGCACTTTGAAGGACGGGTTAAAACAAAGGGATGCCGGACCAGTGTGCACATGTCTACATCTGCTGCAAACCCGTACAGTTGTGGGGACTGTACGGGTGTACTGTACATTGAATATACATACGGAAGGCCGCCGGTGACAGACGAGCTCATAGGCCCATCTATTTTCAGTTGAAACGTATGTGGCTGTGATTTTGTTTTAATAAATTTAGCCATGAAAACAAATCTATTTGTGATCAGCTGCAGCATACGCACGACATACCGGGAGTTCTCACCCTTTGCTTTCCTACATTTCCATAATTGAAAATGGGGTAATAGCGTGACGCCCATGTTGATAATACGAAAGTGGGTGTTGTGCTGAAGTATGAAGTTTATGAAACTTGGGGGCATATTATCAAGACAGGCGATAAAATTATTGCCACGTTAGCGGCAGAAAAATGCCGCTAAAACGGCGATAATGAGCTTGATAATATGCTCTATGGAATTCCAATTGAAGCCCATGTTAGATGTGAAGGACATCTAACCTGAGCTTCAATTGGAATTACATAGAGCATATTATCAAGCCCATTATCGCCGTTTTAGCGGCAGTTTTCTGCTGCTAAAGCAGCGATAATTGTATCGCCTGTCTTGATAATATGCCCCTTGAGGCTGCAGCACGGCGCCAGCTTTCATATTATCAACACGGGCGCCATGCTTTAAAAGTGTGGCGCCAAGTTTATAATATGAAATCGGGAGCAGTGCTGCAGCATAGAGCAGGGCTTCCGTGTTGATAATATGAAAGCAGGCACTGTGCTGCAGCATAAAGTTTCATAAAATGTATACTTCCGCACGTATGCCGCTTTCGTATTATCAATACTGATGCCGCGCTTTATTAAAGCGTGGAGCACAATTTGATAACATGAAAGCGTGCGCTGTGTTATGTTATGGTAAATGAGTATTTATAAAGTGCGCAGCTACTCGATAGAGTGTCCGGCACTGAAACAGTTGTGACTACGTTGGCCATGTGCTGTTCAAACCAGGTTAAATATTATTGCTGGAATAACCAGGTTTTCACTGATTTCCTAAAAACAAGGAGGTCCTGCATCAGTCTCAGTTCCAGTGGCAGGGTGTTCCAGAGTTGAGTCGCCTGCACCTGAAAGGAGCATCCCGCTATCCGCGCTCGGTGATATTAAGGAGTGCATGCCAACTGTGGCATTGAGGACCTCAGTGTTCGGTGCGGGCAGTAGAACTGGACTCTCTTCCTGATGTACACGTCACCTGTGCCATGGAGAGCCTTGAAAGCCAGGACCAATGCTTTAAAATTGATCCTCTTGTGAACTGGCAGCCAATGTAGGGATTTCAGATGTGGAGACATCTGTGATCTTGGGCAAAGCATGAGTATTGCTCTGGCTGCTGTGTTCTGGGCCACCTGCAGCCGTGCCAGTAGATATTCCGGAAGCCCAAGGTACAGGTCATTTACGTAGTCCAGCCTGGAGAATATCAGTGCTTGTACCACCGTTTTCCTATGTGTTATAGGCAGGAGGAGCAGAAACTGCTTTAGCTTTCAGCATGCCACAGCATGATCCGACAACTGCCTGAATCTGGTTCTGCATATAAAGAGTCTCATCCAACTTCACTGCTAAATTTTTCACTGTCTTTACAGAGGTTGTGGGAAGGGACATGTCCACTGGCCACCAATTTCGCCACACATTACTGGAGGGGTGGCCGAAAAAGATGATCTACTATTTTTCGGGATTACATTTAAATTGATTAGATTGGAGCCGCGAGAACACTTCTGATAAACAGGAATTAATCACATCTCCTTTAAAATCCGAGTCCTGGTAAATAGCAGGAGGGGAAAAGTTGGATTATGGATTACAGCAGGTCTTGCATACAGCGCATGCATGCTGTAGCTTGACCCAAAATTGTTAAAATAAACATGCATTCACAATGCCAATAGATCTGGCTTTAAAGGAATGCTGCATGGTAATGTGAAGCATTACAATAAAAAACATGCAAATGAATATGTGTTTGTGTGGAAGCAAAGAACTGTAGAATAATGTTAGTATGGGATAAAGGTCAAGTGGCAGTAGCACTGACAAGCACAGACTAAAAATCCACGTAGTTTAATGACTACCCTCCTCCCATCTACACTGCTGGCAGAGAATGGCAAACAACATAAGTGATCTAGTGATCTAAGACACGTTTACAGCATTACAAAGTCATTTGTGGACATTAAAGCTCAAGCTTAATCAGAAAAATAAACAAAATGATCACAGCTGCATGGAGGGAAAGCATTTTATAGTGGAAGCACACAACCTCTGTCCAATCAAAACATGTACTACTGGCTTCTAACTTATGGGCGGAGCCAAAACCCTCTCTAGGGATGCTCACATATTGTCTGGTGACAGCTAGCTGTCAAGCCAGCCATAAAAGTAATTAAAAAAAGTAAAAGTAGATGAGCAACACTGCCATCTACTGGGGAAACAATAATGAATAAAAACAACATTTTGATTCAATATTTTTTCAAAATAAACAAACAACAACATAGGATGACGAAATGAATGACTTCTTTAATAATCCCGAGATTAGTAATTGAGCAATTAATAGATCAGAAAAATGTGTGGCAGGGCTCGTTAAACCAAACCATTCACCTCCCCTTTGTCCACAAAGAAAATAGGATCTACATAATGCTGAAGTTTACTCGATGCAAAGCATATGAAAAAGACATGCAAAGAAATGGATAGGGGCGAGTAACTCTAGAAATTCTTCAGTTGATAACATTTACAAGACTTTAGCTGCATTGCACTCCTTGTTAGGCTGACTCGACCATGTGTCCAGGTTGTCAAAACTCTAGTGTTGCGCATGTGAGGTCATATTTACTTACAATTCATGTAACGCAGAGCAGCAAGAAAGGTGCTGTGTTGCTTTGCATGAAAGCTAGACAGCTGAAATGTGCCATATATATTATGGAGCATTTCTGTTCTCTCCTTGCACTTGCGAACTGTCTGCTGCCCAGCGCCACTGCAAGCACCCTTGCAAGGCAGGTTTGTTTTGATGCAGGAAAGAATACCTTCCTGCAGAAGAACAATCCTAAAAAGCATTCACACATGGAAAGAGGAAGTAACAAGGAGGAATATATTTCTCCTCTTTGCTTCAGTTTCAGGGAGGTATCGCTTTTTTATTGTTTCTCAGGTTTACTAGCGTTAGTAAATCTGGGATTGTGCCATAATTCATAGGTGGATGCATGGGAACACCCATGCTCCACCTATGGAATGCCTCCACAGAGCAAAGTATGCTCTGCCTTGCGTTACTTTTTATTTATTAAACCATTTAAAGCGGCTTTGGGTGGCATAGTAAATGCTAAAAAGGATTTGCATCAGGAATGTGCCATAAAAGTGGGGCAACGCGATGCAAAAACTTGGGGCCTCATTTAAAAGGTTTTGCCGCATGGCAGTGTTGCAAGGAATCTTGCTGAGCTGCTTTGCATCAAAAGAAAAGGGCATGAATGCGTTATATCTATCAGATACAGCATATTCCTGTCCTTTTTCCCTGTGCTGGGGTACTATGGGCTTCCATGCACAAACGCAGGCACCCTTGCCCCATTGTGCAAGGGTGTCTGCTTTGTAAGGGTGATTATTTTTGTGCTAGAAGGCACTCTCTCCAGCACAAAAACAATCACAAGACAAGTATTCCTCTTTCTATGCGTGCTACAGACTACAGCACATATAGAGAAAGGAAAAACGGAGAGGCGTGGGAATCTGACCCATTCCCAGGTTCACGAAACCTTATAAATTTGGGAATGCGTCAGATTCCATGGTTGTTGCTTGGAAACACCAATAGCAACATCCTTGGAATGCCACTTTCACGCAGAGCAATGCGTGAAAGGGGGCCATATTTACAAGCAAATAAAAATCCACGGAGGGTGACTTTTGGTGGCCTTGTAAATATGGCCAAGCACACTGTGCCGCCGGTGTGTCATAAAAAGTGATGCACAGGCGCCGCAATGGGCTTCTAAATAAGCCCCTTAGTGTCCTTCACTCTACAGAATAGGGGACGGCAAGATTCTGCACATTTTCCCTACATTTCTGGCCATTGCTCCTAAATTGACCTAAAATACATTAAGGTCTAATGCCAATCGAGCCAATAAAAAATCAGTCACTAAAGAAAAATCAGCTGTGTATACTAGTTTATAAACGTGTTTTGAACAGCGCTATCATCATCAATCACCAACAGAAGCGAAAGCAAGGCTGACCGTTGTTGGATGGTGTCAGAGAAAATGTGAAAAAAACATATATGAATGTAACACCCCATTCCCCATCGCACCCCAGTATTGCCTCCCTCACTCTTCCCCCGCACAGAAGAAAACAATCAAGGGTTATTTCTCTGCTTAGCAATCAAACATCAAAGCAAAATATTGAAATTCACGTTGATTTTTCCAGCATTCTGTTAAATTCAGTGGTTTGTTTTAAGTATGTCTTAGCGAGCATCAGCATCGGCTCCACCTCTTGTGATTCTGAACAAATCGCTTAATCTCGCGGTGGCTAAACATTTTGACCTAGACTAATGTAGCTGGTGCTTCAGGTTGAGTTCATGCTATATAAAACTGCAAGAGAATGGTGAAAGTCATGGAGAAGAAATGAAAGTGCCTGACTTTCTCAACAGTCAAGTGGGAGGTAGCTACACACAGTTCTCCTCTAAGGGGTGTTGCACTGCACAGAAAAATTGTATCTGTATTCCAAAGAAGCTATTCTGTGGCATATTTTTCTACCCGAGTGGGTATATATGCAGTCCATGCCTCCCAATCTCTGCTCAAAAAATTTCAAACACTTTTTGATTGTCTTCAAGAAAAAGCAGATCTAACAGAAATTTGTTCTTGAGGTCATCAGCAATTGAGACTGCTATTGGTGGCAGAAGGCAGCTTAGGTTAAAACTGTGTAAATTAGAAGCATCATTTGCCTTTTTAAGGTCCTACATTTTTTGGGTTTAGAACCTATTGACAGTGGTCCAGAAGTCAGCCGATGAAAAGGAATTCCTTCAGCCATTAAGGTTTTATTTGGAAAGAAATCTCTTATATGGAAGAGAACTTTGCAAGCTCTTCGGGACTCTCAAAGGCCCTTTCGAGTTCAGGCTGGTGTTTGGGGAACCGCCTTGTCTGTCAAATCCCAACCTAATTTCAATGAGTCCCAGTGAAATAAAAAAATGACTATATGATAGAATAAGTTGGAGTAAGAAGTTAGAGCTTCTTATATCAGTAGAGAGCTCCTGTCTCAGACATATGGGTTCTTTCATTTGTAAAGAATGGTTCCGTCATATGCCAAGCCTGCTTCTGCAGATACAAACCAAAAGAGATTTTGTTGGACCTTCCCCCTTTTCTGCAGGGTCATCTCAAAACATTGTGCCTTCTTCCTCCCATTTTTCTGACACTCCTTTTGTTGGTTTTAGGACTCTGGGCACTTTACCACTGCTGATCAGTGCTAACGTGCATGTGCTCTTTCCTTTAATCATGGTATTGTTGGTAGCATTGCCATGTTTGGAATAGTGATACATTCTGCTTACTGGTGAAGTTGGATTTCAGAGTAGTATTCTAGAAATGCCACTTTTAGAAAGTGGTCAGTTCTCTGTGCTTGCAACTCTTTGTGCTTTGCAGTCTGTCTCCAATCCACGTCTAGGGCTTGGTGACAGCTACTCTTGGTGCATACTTCTCAGACATCCATCACACAGGAAAGGTTGGGTTTGACACGGTTACATCTGCATACTGATCGTCTTCCTGGGGTGGGAGAGAGGGTGGGGGGCACACTTACATTTGTATCAGCTCTGTCCTGCCCTCACACAAAGGGCTGATTTACCCCTTAGTGATGTCCGGAGTCAGGCCTGGGGTTGAAAAGGGAGCTTTGTGCACTTCTAAAGTTTCTTTTGAAGTCACCCCTACATTTTTGAGTATAAGTACAGGGGCTCTGACCCCGTGCTTTCAGAGCACTTTTGGATCTGGAACAAACTTTTGTCAGATGGACTGCTGCGCTGCTTAAAGGACTCATCAGGACTGCTCTTCTGCTGTTGCCCTGCTGCCTTCCACTGGTGGGCTGGTCAAAAGTACTCACTGGATTGGTTTTCTGTCTCTTGTCCTGCTGCTCCCTGACTCTGTTATACCAAGGCACTGTGGTGCTGCCCTGCCTGTCTACTGCTCCCTGCTTGTGCCCCAAGTGTTTTCCAGAGACCACTGCTTTATGCTTTTTGCCTCTTCAAAACTCAGTGCATGGGGAGCGTTGTTCCCTGGAGCCATGTGGTGGCTTTCACTCCTCACCACAGTATGTGTAGAGCAATCCTTATGCCCACAGAGAGCGTGTGATGAGCACTCTGCCTCTTGCCAAGGATCAGCTCAGACCAAGCGTTTATAATTTCCCAAAGTAGTACATGCTCTGAGCACTTTGTGTTCTCCCCAGCATTGCCTTCACAAAGGGGAAAGAGATGCCAGCGTTTAGGGAGCCCCAGGCAACAAAAGGAGCAACAGCAGCTGCTCTGCACACTTGTGGCCAGCTGCACCACAGCATTCTCTTGACTTGGACTCGACAAGGTCTTCTAGCAGATTTGTGGGTGGGTCCTTGTCGGCAGGTTTGATCAGTTGTCTGCGAGGCCCCGGAGGGCTCTAGACCCTCTGCATTGGCAGTGCAGCATTTCCAAAGCCATCCCGTGCATTCGCAGACAGAATTCACCTCTCACCAGTAATCACCAGTGATCCGAGAGGCCCCAGAGGGCCCCAGATACGCTGCAGCCACAAAACACATCTTGGGGGCATTTGCTGGGTGATTTTAGAAAGCTGTAACACAGTCCATTGTTAGAGGAGACTGCTTTGGTCAGCAGCTGCTCTGCTGGATCACAGGAAGCTGCCCTGCCCATTTTTCACACGGGGGACCCAGTGAGGTCTCCCTGCCGAAATAGTGCTGTGTGGGTATTCCCCCCACTGTATGGTCACATGCCAGTGTGGCCTGGTTGGTGACTCTTGAGACTCTGAGGAGAGGTGTGGTCAGCGGGAAGAGGTGTGGTGCAGCAGCCAGGGCAGCTGACTTTGGAGCACAGGGTTGACGGTTTGATCCCTGGCTCCGGCGGCAGCTCAGCACCATGTGAATCTGGGCAATAGCTCACTTAATTTCCACGACAGCCCCCGTAAGGGTGAGCAGTTTGCACTGAACAAATACGGATTTACCTTTACTCTTAGAGTGATACCTTAACAGAGGCCCACTGTGTCTGTAATGTCTTCTGCAAATTACCGTTATGCATGTGGTAGGTGTGCAGGTGTTCCTGTAAACTATGTGTTGTGCAATGATCGTATAATGTGTAATTGTAGCACAGGAGCGCTGTGTCCTATAAATTGATGGTGACATTTGGTAGTTTATGTACCTTTTCAGAACATAATTTGCATTATTGTACTCATGTAATAATTCATGTTTTTATTCAATAAACTGCTGCATTTCATGCTCCAATATTTTGTATGACATTTTGAATTCTTACATTGTCAGGATATTAAGTACTATTGTAGTGATGGCATAATATGCACAGTATTTATGATTTATGTCATTTTGGTCTATGCTTATATATAATACAGGAACATATTTTTAGATAATCCTGTGTGGAGTCTCTTTTGTGTTGTATTCATTGTGTTACTGGTGTGTGTTGCGCAAACACTTTACACATTGCCTCTGATGATAAGCATGCCTGCTCTACGCCAAGCTACCAGAGGGTGAGCACTGGTTATCTTTGGTATGTAACTTACTTGCCCTGACAAGAGTGGTGGGCACTGCCTGGCTTAGGTGCATACCCTAGCCAACCAGAAACCCTGTTTCAAACAGATTTCATGATCACTGTTGTAAGAAATTGGGTAATAGCTTGAGGGGGTGTAAACCCTTCTAAAACAACAACGACAAGCCTTGTCGAAGTGAAATACAATTGTCACTAAATTAACATGTGCTAAACCCTGCGGTAGCTTTACACAAAAACAGTCAGGCTTAATTTAGAGGCACTGTGCTAGGTATTTATAGCTCGCACAAGCAGTAATAAAGTGAAAACACAACACAAGAATAATCATGCACCAATTTAGTAAAGCAGAGTAAATGTCAATAAATAAAATTAGATGAAAACATCAAAAATCCAACCAGAAGATCCAGATTCATTGAATTTCAAAGGTTCTGGTACGTATAGCACCTAAAAGCACAACGGTCATCTAGTCATGCTAGACTGGTGGAAATTCACAAGTTGAGGCTCACTGTGATGGGGTGAAGGCTGGGAACAGGACCAGGTTAGTCCCGCAGAAAGAGTTTCCTTCTTAAGTCCAGCATGAACAGTTCCGTTAGCAGTTAAGGAGGCCATGAGGGGCAGGGGGAATTGTGGATGGTTGCTGATTTAAAGTGAAGAGCAGTGACGCACCCGTTTACAGACCCACTCAGAGACCCAAGCACCTTCTTAGAGACCCACTCATAGACTCATGTGCACAGTCTCATACCCACTTAGAGACTCTTACACATACTCACAAACCCACCTGGATCATCATTTACCCACTCACAGTTGCACTAAGAGACCCATGCACCCATTCACAGAACCACTCAGGCTTCCAGTCAGATACCCTCTGAGAGACTTATGCACCCATGTACAGACCCACTCAGACATTCAAGTATGCACTCACAGACCCACTGAGACACTCACACACCCACTGAGAGACACACTGAGACACTCATACACCCACTCATAGATCCACTTAGACACTCATACACCCACTCACACACTCATAGAGTCACTCAAACACTCTATCACAGATCCTATCAGAGAGTTATGCACTCAGTCACTCACTCTTCCATCAGAGACTCTCACACCCACTCCTCGACTCGCTCAAATGTACATTCACCCACCCACTCAAAGACTTAACCACCTACTCACAAATCCACCAAGACACTCAGCCACCCCATCACAGACCCTCTCAGAAAATTGTGCTTGTACCCGTTCACTCACCCACTCAGAGACTTATGCACTCACTCACGGACCCATTGAGACACTCATGCACACACTCACAGATTCACTCAGACAATCATACTCTCACTCACAGACCCACCCAGACATTCACACTTCCATTCAGTTGCTCACACACCCACTCAGAGACTTATGCACCCAGTTACTCATACACTCAGATAGTCACGCACCCACTCACAGTTGCACTCAGAGACCCACGCACCCATTCACAGAACCACTCAGGCTTCCAGTCAGAGACCCTCTGAGAGACTTATGCAACCAGTGACAGACCCACTCAGACACTCATGCATCCACTTACTCACCCACTGAGACATGCACTTAGACACTTATGGGCATTATTTATGAGAAGTGTCGCTTCGCTGCGACAAAGCAGTGATGCAACACTTCTCAGTGCGCCCACCTTGCGACACCATCGATGCATCATATTTACTGTATGACCTATCATGTCGCAAGGAATGACAGATACGTCAGTATTACTGACATATCTGTCAGCGCAAAACTGATGCATTGCTGGAATTGTGTCTGAAGCATGGTGCCACTCCAGCAATGTTCCTTTCACATGGGGCATGCTGCATGTGAAAGGGCCGGCGTCAGTGTTACGCCTGCCATGAGGCAGGCGTAAGGTTTTCACGCAATGTCGTCCTAGAAGTGGCGCACTGAAATCTTGTAGATTTCGGTGCGCCACTTCTGCGAGGCTTTGATTCGGGGGAACGCCCGCCCTGCATACATTATACCTGATGCAGGTATAATGTAGTGCAGGGGTTTACAAAGTGACGCATCTGCCTAGATGCGTCACTTTGTAAATAGGGCACAACATGGCGCATTTTTTACCCCGCCAGTGCATCACAAAAAGTGAGCCACCGGCAGTGCACAAGTGTTGCAAGGGCTCATAAATCAGCCCCTAATGTATCTACTCACAGATCCAGTCAGACAGTTATAAATGTATTTCCAAATTCACAAAGCACTCAGGCACCTACTCACAGATTCACTGAGAGACTCATGCAACCAAATCACAGATCCAGTGAGATACTGATGCACTCAGTCATAAATGGAACTGAAACAGTCACGCAGTTCATTACAGATTCATTGACAGACTGATGCACCATCTCACAGATCCACTGAAATACTTAAACAGTGAATGAGAGACTTGTGATACATGCAGGTTACACAGACGTTGTACTTAGGAATTAGCATCTAAAAAACCTTAGAAATTCACTGAAAAAACCAAAGGTTACAGGTACATTATAATTAGGGAATAGAATTTTAAAAAAACATAGAAATTCACTGAAAAAAACAAAGGATACAGGGAGGTTAGATTTAGGCTGACATTTTACTCATACAAATTCAGCGGTTATAGTTAGCCAAGCTAACTGTAACTTGTGCCACTCAATGCACTGCTTATGATCACATACATCTCCACTCATGCACACAACAGCAAAGAACTCTTCAACATCATCACGGAGTTCGGCCAACCCACTAGCGAGTCCACCGCCATCCCTCCCTCACAAGACCTCTGCGACAAACTCCGCACCTTTTTCCACCACAAAATCAAGAGCATCTATGACAACTTTGACGAAGACAACCAACACACTGAACCCTCACCAACCACCCCTGACACCCTGAAGCCAGCGATCGACAACTGTCAGCCCTCACCACCAAAGACACACTGAAGACGATGAAGTCAATCCACTCCGGGGCCCCCACAGTCCCCTGCTCCCACCACATTTTCAACAGAGCCGCAACACCATCTCACCCATGCTCTGCCACACCATCAACCGCTCCCTGGCAACCACCACGTTACCTGACGATTGGAAACACGCTGAGGTCAACCCCCTCCTGAAGAAACCCTCGGCAGACCCCACTGGCCTCAGAAACTACAGACCCATCTCCCTGCTCCTGTACCCAGCGAAAGTCACCGAGAAAGCCATCAACAGCCAACTCGCCACATTCATCGAAAAGCACAACATCCTCGACTCCTCCCAATTTGGCTTCAGAAAAAACCACAGTACGGAAACCGCCCTCCTCGCTGCAACAGACAACATCCGCACCCTACTGGACAAAGGAGAAACAGCAGCCCTCATCCTCCTCGACCTCTCAGTGGCGTTCGAAACAGTCTCCCACCGCACCCTAATACGCAGACTCCACGACACAGGGATCCGAGACAAGGCCCTCAACTGGATCTGCTCCTTCCTCTCCGGCAGAATGCAGCGGGTCAGACTCCCCCCTTCCCTCTCCAACGCTACACCTACTACCTATGGAGTCCCCCAGGGATCCTCCCTCAGCCCTAAACTTTTCAACGTCTACATGGCTCCGCCTGCCCCCATCATCAGAACCTAGGGACTCAACATTGTGTCATAAGCAGACGACACCCAACTCATCTTCTCCCGATCCAATGAGCCCAATACCGCCAGACACAATTTTTGAGAAGGCATGGAAGCCGTCGCCAAATGGATGAAAAACAGCCGCCTACAACTAAATACCAACAACACAGAAATACACATCATGGGCCCAAAATCCAACGCATGGAACGACACCTGGTGGCCCACCGGCCTCGGAAGCCTGCCCACCCCCATGGACCACGCACGCAACCTGGGAATCATCCTGGACTCCGAGCTCAAAATTGACCGCCAGATCAACTCCGTCTCATCCTCCTGCTTCCACACCCTCCTCCTCCTACGTAAGACCATCAAAAGGATCCCCCTCGAACACAGAAAGACCATCACTCACATCCTGGTCACCAGCAAACTCAACTACGGCAACGCACTCTACGCCAGAATAAACAAAAACCTCACCCGCAAGCTATAGAACATCCAGAACGCCGCCGCAAGACTGGTCCTCGACCTGCCAATACACTGCCACATCACCCAGAACCTGTGCACACTCCACTGGCTCCCCATCGAAGCTAGAGTCACCTTTAAGATGCTCACCCATGCCCACAAGGCCCTCCACGACACTGGACCAGCATAACTGAACAGCTGACTCAAATTCCACGCACCCCAGAGGACGATCTGCCCAGCTCTCCTACGCTGTGGTCCCCTGCACCAGAAAGACCAGAACGGGAGGCCGCTCCTTCTCCTTCCTCACAGCCCGAGCCTGGAACGCCCTGCCGCTCCTCTTCAGAGATAACATCGCTCCCCATCTTCGTAAGAAACCTCAAAACCTTGATGGACTGAAGCCTGCTAACCCCACCCCACCCCCAGCGCCTTGAGACCCTTACGGGTGAGTAGTCGCGCTTAACAAATGCCTGATTGATTGATTGATTGATCACTGATGACCTGGTCAGTGACCTCACTGATGACGTCTCTGACATTTCAAATGACTTTGGCCCCATTTGACAAATCTTCACAGACAGTTCCAAAAAAAAATTTACTCCACCTCAGCTCCTTCCTGGAAAGTTTCAAGGTGATCTGGTCAGCGGGGAGGGTTGACACAAATGGGGGTGTCCCAAAAGACAAAATCCTCATGCATTTTCCAAAGATGTCTTTAGGCAGGGCTACAGCAAAAACTGCTGATTGGAATTACACAAAATTTGGCAGGAAGCTAGATCATGGCCAGCAGATTGAGCTTTTTGTGAGGCAGTGTAAATCCGTTCAGTTGTTTTTGATAAATTAAGGGACAAAGATAAATGTATATGTGGATGGTTTTGTCTGTGAGAGTCTTGAGAGACCCTTGTGGGAGCAACATTTTAAAAAAAGAGCCTTCTGATTGGCCCTGGAAACTTTATTTCCTTTGGGCCATCTCGTTTCCGCAGAAATCAAACTCCCATGGAAGCGCACTCTGATTGTCTGCCAGTAACATGAGAAAAATGTTGCTGATGGCTATTGCAGGACTCAGGCACCTGGTTCCCTGGGGCATATTTACAAGCCCCTACTGTCACCACAGCTTCACCTTTCTAGATGTTGTGGTGGCGATAGGGGCTTCGCTTTATTCACATGGAGGCGTTAAGCCACTTATGAATAAGGCAACCTTTCACGCTACACTTAGCATAAAAGGGGCAGGGAATGAGTGTTATGGTTGGTGTTCTACCGCAACAACCATTGATTTTGACACTGCCCTAAATTTACAAGGGTGGCGTAAATATGAGGCAGCACCAAAATTAAGACCCCTCCCCTTTAATTAAAAAACAAACTGCTCTAGGGGATGGGGTCCCCAGGGCCTCACAACATATATGTATGGCCCTGGGGGAAGGATCCCTAGGACCTAAAGAGGCTGGGGAGGACCCCTTTTCACTCATATGTACTGCTTGGTGGGACGGGGTCCCCAGGCCTAATGGGGCTCAGGGAGGAAGGCCCTACAGCCCCTTCACCTTTAATGAAAAAAGGCCCAGGCCGAATGCAGCACACACAGAAAGAGGAAGAAATGCAGAGAAATAAAGATATTTGGGGACATCTCAAAGTGTAGCATTTGGCACATTCCCAGGTCTACCAGCAATGGTAAATCTGGCAATGCTTCGAAATCCATGGGTGTTGCGTGGGCACAGTAACGCAACACAGTGATTTGCATTGTGTGCGGTACTCTAGACTCATGAAGCCACTCAGACAGTTCAAGATGGCTGTCTGTGAGGGAGCTCCTCCGGGAGGCTCCTAGAGCTGTGGATTGCCTTTGGTGCAAATCCCTCCAAAAGCCCTGCAATCGAACTTCCACTTACGGAAGCGCAAAAGGATGCAAGGGGCCAAGTAAGCAGCTGCCAGAAGGGATCAATGTTAAGAAGAGAGGAATGAAGAGACAGGAACAACAACTCACAGAGCACAGAAAGGCAAAACTACAGCACCGTTTTACTCATTCAACCTGCACTGCACCGTGCCTGCCCCCCCCACACTCAACTGAACCTGGAGAGTTCCTACGGCCCCAGGGGTTTTCAGTCATGATGCTCGTCTGAAATTACTGGGCTGGACCCATGAAAGCCGGAGGGCAGTGGACGTCCTGGGTCCCCGAAGCCGCCCGCCTGACCTGAGCTGACACTGCAGCATGCATTGTAACAAGCAAGCCTGCAGTCTTGCCACCCCACTGAAGAGGCACAGGCGTATATGATACTTTTGCCTATCCTTAAACAATACTGGTGTGAGGCCTGAACATACCTGCCTCATATCCTGGCTATTGCTTACCCTTTGCCAATATGAATGGATGCTTAAGCAAAATTACGTCAAAACATTTGCACTGGACACCTTTATGTTGCGAGTTTACCAGACTGCTCTACGCTCACTAATATGAATGCCTATAAGATGTTTTTAGTGCCTTAAGCCAATATTGGTCTATCTGTACACACATTGTGAGTTCATACTGAAAATGTGATCTATTGCCCACACTGTGGCTCTTACACATTCTACCTTGTTCCAACAGCAGTAGCCCAGGTTGTTTGCTGTTTATCAGCCCATGTGTACCCTGACACCTTATCTATGCTATGTAAATACGTTATTCTTAAATACTCTAACTCATAGCAGCATTAGCCCGGCATTCAACTCCTTCATCATCATCGTTAGCATTTAAGTGCGTTTCTCCATTCCTAACACTACATATGAGTATATGATCACTTCATGTGCTTAACAAGAATATTAGTACTATATGCCTGCATTATTATCCTGATCATTTACTATGTTTATATGTACTCACTGGCACCCTCACATATAAGCTGATTTAGCCTACCGTACACTAATATTGGCTACTGGTACATGCACTGTTACTTGACATGGATGCTGGCATACACTGTGACCTTATGTCACTGCTGGCACCTTTCTACCTACACTGTGCCTTTATCTATTCGACCACATGCCATCAACAGTGACACTACTATCCTGGCATTTGGTAGCCCTTAGTTCCACTAACTGCTCAAACTTCTCATACTGCAATAGAATCACTCTCCTATGGCCCACCGCAACAACATCATGGACAGGCACAGTCCCAACTCATTCTGCATCAAATTCCTTCAAAACCTCCCTAAACTTGCCACAAAGAAATTCAAACATAACAGTCACAAAGACCATCCAGAAACACTAATGCCAGACATCTACTACAGTAGACATCTATCAACACCTTCAATCCAATGGCCCTCCCCAACCTAGCCGTGCAAAGCGCAGGGTTAGGAACATGCCTCAAATTCCCTAATCAGAGTTAGTCAACTCCCAAATCATACCTCCGCCCACCATCTCCTTCGCTACAAATCTCACTGAACACTACCACACAAAGATGACATAACTCCGTGAAGCATTTGCTCCTCTGAAACTGAAAAAGGCAAGAAGTATCCCGCTTGATCCTGGTTCAATAAAGTCTTTAACAGTGAAAGGTGGTAATGAAGGCTAGCCGAAAGAAACGGCGACAGCAACCCTCAGAATCTAATCTTGAGATCGTCCGACTAAATGCCTAAAATACAAAAAGCATTTCTTCATAGAAAAATCCTTCGTTTTCCGAGAACAACTAGAGAGCTCTAGAAGCAGACCCAAAGACTTGTACAACATCATCAAACAGTAAACCTCTTCTTTCCCCCATAACTCAATGAACAGCGTGACCAAAAGCTGTGAAGAATTTGCCACATTCTTCTTCGAAAAAGAGAAGAATGTGGTGCAATGCAGCACACATGAAAACAGCAAAACTGGGAAGAAATTAAAAATGTCTCCATGTTGCGCCAGAGTAAGACCATTCTTCTCCCTGGACTTAATTTTAGTGCTGCCTCTTATTTACGTCTCCTTTGTAAATAGGGGGCAGCATCAGAATCAATGGGTGTTGCAGTGGAACACCCGCTGCAACACCCATTGCCCTCCCCTTTCACGCTAAGCATAGCGTGAAAGGGGGCATTATTTTCAAGACAACATTAAGCCAAGTTAAGTGGCTTAACACTGCCTTGTACATAAGGCGAAGCCCCTATCGCCACAGGAACGTCAGAAAAAATGACGTTCCTGTGGCGATAGGGGCTTGTAAATATGCCCCAAGGTGTTCTTACAATATGGAGTTTCATGGCAGCTCAAGCTAGCTATGTGAGCGCTCTGCTGAAAATGGGCTTAATCCCTTCCTGTTACAGCACTTTTATTTAAGAGTTATTGCTATGTCACTCAAAGATAGCCACCTCAGTTATCAACTTAACCCACATCTGCTCTAAGGAAATATAAATATAGCACAAGTCAACATAAAGGTTGAGAGGGCACTCTTCTGTAAGGCACTTTTTCCACTCCTCTCGAGCACAAGTGGTGACAACAATATTTAGCTACGCTCTAGCACTGCATGGTTTTAGTTGAGCAGACTCCCCGAGGTAGGCACTAGTCAGATGAGACCCCTATGGCTCTATAGTCTTTCCCCTGAGCCTGACACATGTCGGACAGATCAGGGATAGTGATAGGAAGGCAAACAAGCATTTGAAATGCATTAAGGGGCATATTCTCAAGGAGCTATCACCAAGTTAACGACACTTTATCGCAGCTCAAGTTGCGATAGATTTATCACCCCATTCACAAGCTGGTGTTAACAGCCCACAGCACCAGTTTACCCGCAATAGCAGCCGCAACAAACATCACCACAGAATACCCCTGCAACTATCACTAATGAGATGCAGAGTAGGCGTTCCAATGCCAAAAGCCGCAACAACACCACTCCACAACATTCACAACGACCAGCCAGAACTGCGATAAGAACACAAAACAGGCGATAAGGCGCATTAGCAGCAGGAACATAACACCTGCTCTGACCTGGTGCAAAGTCAGAGCACAGCCCACAGCCACATCGGAAGGGCAACAGATGCCATGGATCCACTGGTCATGCGGCCCGGACACCCAAGAGGGCCACAACACCCACCAACTCAGGACGCGAGCACCCCCACCCGGAACACCCCCAACCCCCGGACCACCACAGAGGCAGCGCAGACAAAGACAGCGGACCCCCAGGAAATGCACCAGCAACACCTGACAATGTCATTGCCCACTACAGGCTCAAAAGGTCAACCATCGTATGCATCCTGACCAACATCGCACAACAGGCCGACGACACTAACACAGCGGACAACCGACATCCCACCCCACACAAAGCCGCTGGATGTGCTGCACCTGTTGGCCCCTGGTACCCCCCAACCAACACCCGCCAGAGTCGGAGGAGTCACACAGCCAGCCACATCCAAGTCCCTCACACCTGTCCTGGACATCACCATCAGTCTGGTACCCCAGTCCCTATTCTTCCAACACAATGTACAGGATCCGCTGGACACCAAGCAAGGACCATACGCCATAGCTGGATGCACGCACGTGTTGGGGGCAATCCACAGCACACATGTCATACGTGTGCCCCCTGCCGACACAGCACACAATCACCACAACAGAAAGCACACGTCTCACATCAATGTGCAGGCAACAACCGAACACCGTGGAACCTCCACCAATGTCGCCTCCAAATACCCAGCCAGTGTGCATGATTCCTCCATTCTCTGACAGTCCATCAGCAATCAGCGTTCCCAGGATGGCACTAAGGGAAATATACAGCCCCTTGGCAAGTTCCAAATGAACACCCCACTCACCTCAACTCCACAACCATGCAACTCACAACTCTGGCAATGCACACGTCACAAAACCAACGTGCAAAACAACATGCCCACCCACCAGACATGACAGAACAACACACAATGGTAACCTGGGCAAGCCATGAACATGAGCCATCAACAGCATGGCACCTCAGCCACTCACTAGCCGAATTTGGGGAGAGGTGGCAACCAGACATGTGTGAAGGAGGCAGGAGAACCATGATTGGGAAAGTACACAATGCCAAGAGTGGCAGAGATGTGCTGGACAGACCACAGTATGCAGAACACACCCATATCCATGGCGACATACACCTCTGGTGTATGGAGTGTAGTGGACAGTGGACGCCACCATGTCACCCTGACCAGTGGGGGAGTTCGCGGAAATGTTGCCTGTTACGTCCCCCCGTAAGCGTGAGCAGAGTGGGATGGCCCGGTGTACGCCAGGCCAACGTAGGATTGTGAATAAAAAGCACGTAGCCATGGGCGTGGTCCTCTTACGGAAAGCCCAACGTCTCTGCCAGGGTGGCGCCTCTCACAATGCCATGAGGCCGACGCCCTCCTCGTGAGCAGAGTTGCCTGTGATCCTGTGCGCCTGCCGTACCCCGGCCCGCTGGACCCCAAACCCGTCAGGCCCATCCCTGCACAGCCAGGCCACACTGATCACCTGCCGACACCATTGTGTGTCAAGGAGGGCCCACCACATGCCGGTGCAAGCCCCAAACATCAGTTCCGTGACCTCTGCAGCCTCCGCAGACCATCGCTGGCCCCCCGACGCTGGCCCATATTACTACTTCCTCATTTACATACTACACAAGCGTCCTCTTCGGCCCAGTAGGTCCCATATGTGAAACTGTGTCCTGAGTCCTGAATGGCAGTGACCCCAAAGCCGGGGCAGCGGCCACAGCACCAGACCCCCCGATCAGTGAGGCATAGTTCCATATGGGCATCTTGTGACACGTTCAACGCCAGCCAGCCGGTGACACGTAGTGCCACTAACCCTGTTCAACGCCAGCCGGCGACACGTGGTGCCACTAACCGTGTTCAACGCTAGCCGGCAACACGTGGATGAGGGACCAGGACTAACCTGCGGACCAGTAGGTCCCACATCCAGCACCTAGTCATGAATCACAAATGGCAGAGTCCACACCAGTGGTCACACGGAGAGGAATAAGAGGAAGATGCGGCTCAGTCTGAACGAAAGCCGGGTCTCAGTCAAGGAGGTGACCGAACACTATCAACAACTGACCTGGTGCCATCAACCCTGTTCATCGCAACTCTGCGTCCCGTGGTGCCACTGAACCTGAACTACGCAGGCCGGTGGGGCCATCCAACCTATGCCGGCGACACTCAGTGAATGGCCCGTGCTGACCGCTGCCTCAGGCCTACACTGCGGTCCAGTAGGTCACACATGTGGAACTGTGTCTTGGGTAAGATGTGGAGGAATCCACACCATTGGACATGCCTCATCGCAGGCGGCATCCCCTAACAGCACTGGTGCCACTAACTCTGTGCGCAATGAGCCATGGGCACCATCTGGTTGGACCTTGGTGGTGTCAGAGCCCATGGCCAGGTGGTTTTCTGCATCTTCTTCTGGCTGGACCGGACTTGGTGTCCGACATGTGTCTGTTCCATTCATCTCCACCATAGTGACTGTATCAGCGTGGGCCTGCCCTCTGCATCCTGCCCCGGGGGTACACCTTCCACTGTCCATCGAGACACTCCGCGACATGGCCCCTTGTCATCCCGTGAACCTGCTCTGCACCCGTGACCCTGCCCCAGTGCACTGCAAGTCAGCGGCCTGTGGCGGCAGACCCATGCAGGACGCTTTGCATCCAGGGCTACTAACTCTGTGCAGCACAAATCATGGGGCCTTTATGGTTGAATGGTTGTGTCCTTTACGATGTACACTGTTGTCGATTTCTGACTGCATCAGGCAGCCCTTGCTGGCTGGTATGCACACACCCCACACACATCCAACACAGGTGTCACTCGGTAAGTGTGCCTGATAATAAATGTGGCCGTGCGCACGTGCCCGTAGCCATTCACACCATCTGAGTAAGTGTGTCCGTGTGTTCATTGTGTCAGCATGATGGGCACGGGGGTAAACAAAGTTTACCACGAAACCTTTTCCCCGCAGGTAATTGCAACCGGTCGTTACAAAGACCGCATTGTAATTCCGCATACCATTACTCCGCAAGTCGAAACAATGACTTGCGGAGGGGGGGGAGATGGTGTTGGATTTAAAATCCAACACCTTCCCTACTGTCCGCACAGACTGGAGTTGGAATAGTAAATTATACTATTCCAACATCCAGCGCCCCCCCCTTCGCAAGTCGTTGTTACGACTTGCGGGGTAATGGTATGCGGAATTACAACGCGGTCGTTGTAACAACCGCGTTGTAATTTCCTGCGGGGAAAAAGATAACGAGGTATATTCGGGCAAGGGCCCTGCAACATCATAGTGTGCTGTCTTCTGCGGACATTGCTATGTCACCTCAGCATTGGCAGTGACCCTGGACATGTAGTCCCGCACCTACCCCCCTGCAGGCACAGGCTGCGTGTGCTGGTTCGGCAGGGGGGGCAGGGCGTGGTTCGGACCTGGCCCAGTGCAGGAAGTGCGGTAAGTGTGTCTCTGTTTTGGGGTGTTGTCGCCACCAGGGCCACAGTACACGATGTTGCAATGTGGCATGTACCAGGAGGGCGGGCCCGCAGGTACGGGGACATGTATGAACGCAAGAATGCTCGGGGTCTTGGCACATGAATGCCAGGTGTTATGTGTATCAGTCTTGGGGATGCATGAGTGTAGGAGAGTAGGATCTGCACTTATGTTGCCCCCACTTTTTTCTGATGTATACACTGGTTTCTGGCTATAGTCTGGCTGGGTCCCTGCTAATCAGGGCCCCAGTCTCTCTGTTCTCTCTAATCGACTTGGTATGCATATTAGATGCACTAGTGATTGGATACTGTGGTACCTTATGAGCCCCTAGTATATGGTACCTTAGGTACCTAGGTCATAGGTACTTCACAGGCCTACCAGGGGCTGAAGCATGTATTATGCCACCCCGGGGAAGCAGACTCAATCTGACACCACAGGCCTGCTACTGCAGCCTGTGTGAGGTAGTACTAGCACTCCTCACAGAGATATAGGTTTCTATATCTCACCATACACACGCATAGAAACCTATCAGCCACCCCTATGGCAGGCCCTATCAATCCTGAGGGCAGGGTGCGTGGTTTACAATGTGAGGGGGTGCCTCTGCCTGAGCAGGGCCCCTCTGCAGCTACCAGAGTCTATTCTCTATGGCTGTTTGTGGATGCGGTTAAACCATATACTCTTAAGTGCATTAAAACCCAACGGTAAATGCTAACTTTGGAATGACTACATCAAAACATGTCGTGTTTGGTGTCAAACAACTTGGAATCATACCCCCACACCAGTAACTGGTGTGGGAGTATGATCCCACCCTTCTTGAGGGGATAACATGTACCGACTGTACTAAAACGACAGAAATCTGAAAGAGCCCTGGCATCACAAAATGGATGCCACCAGCACAGACACTGGGCTGTCCTCCTGCTGCTGACTGAAACTCGCAGTAGAGGAGGCCCAACAAAAGGAATCCTGTCACAGGGAGGTGTCACCACCTTCCACACAGGATTTAGTGCATTGGAGCTGGGTGGGTGCACTCCTAGAGTGCTTTGAAGTCTTGCACTGGGTGAGCAGTAGGCTACTCTATGCATATGCCAGCTCAAACCGGTTCAGGGGCTAACTGTTCCTGCTCTGCCGCGAAACTGAACCACCCCCTACCCTGACCCTTCCAGAGGAGTGGTCAAAGAGCTAGTCCCTCCCCTATCTTCACTATAAGATAGCAAACTTTGCCATTGCAAGTCAGATAACCTTGGACGACGCTCTACAAAGAAGAATCCTGGCCCTTCGACGTTCCACTACCTTTGGAAGACAGAAGAATCTCCTTTGGAGTCAAGGAGTGACTCCCCTGCTTGGCAGGCACCAAAAACCTTAATCAACGGGTGCAAACTTTCCCGCTCCCGCCGGAGTTCAAAGTCCCTGCTGCCCCGGAAGTAGATTTCCTGACTTCTCGATGGCCATTGTGAGTTCCCAGCAGAGCTGTGGCGAGTGGACCCCACGAGTGACAGCAATACCCGGGGACCGTGCACTATTGTCGAGTGCAACCCCTTCACGACGTTCAACGAACTTGTGCATTGGACCATTTGTAGCCCAAGCCTCCAGCAGGTCTTGCCGCAAAAATCAGCAGCCTACCCCATCCCGAGTGACCGTGGGCTCATGTGAAGCATTTCCTGAAGAGGCATCTTTGCGATCCCTTTCCCGTTAGCTTGCGGGTCCCTCAAAGACTTTTTTAACAACTCAAAGGGCTCCTCTGGGTGCTCCAGGCCTGCCTTCACTTACCATTGCTGGGTGAGTCCCTCAGACCTTGCTGGTTTGCACCATCGACTTTCTTCAGTCTACACGAGACTTGCGGTTGCCAAGGCTTGTTGGCTCCAATCAGGTTGCCGATACCGCCATCAGCTGCAGACGTTGTGGGACCCTCCAAATCCAGCTGCTGGTCATCGTCAATCCCTCCTGGACCTCGTGAGCGAAGAGTCAAAACACCATCGACGATCTGAAATCACCCGACATCCTTCGTCAGCCATCTTCCTGGCCACCGGTCACTGGCAAGTGACTTTGAACACTGTCCCTTCAATTTTCAGGTCTTCAGCATCTTGAATCCACCCTTGGATTCCACCGGACACTTCTTCAGTCGACGCAAGCAGCAAGTCTTCTTTGGTCTCCATAGAAAACAGCGACGCGACCCGATACCAAAAGACACCTATGCACCCGGCTTCCCTGGGTGAGGTAACTCATGCACTCCGGTGCCCTAGTGTGTGTTGGCCCTCGAATTACTTACCTTGTAAGTGGCTTGCTTGTAGACTTCCTTGAAGTACCCTAAAACTTTAAAAATCAAACCGCGACTTGCTCCATTGTAATCAATAGGGAACCCGCGGCTGTGTTCACACACTGCACGCGTCTCCCGTGGGCCTGTTACTTACCTGCTAACACTGCAGTAGTGAAGCCCCAGTGATTCCCCAGGCCCTAGGCCTTGTCATTTTGCAAGTCGACTTTCTTATACCATTTTTTTAGTATATGGTCTGGTACGCCCCTAGGGCTCCAGCCATATTTGTGCTTAATTTATTGTGAAACGTTGACATTTGAATGTGTATCTGGCTTCTAATCTCATAAAGAGATTAGCAGAGTGTGTCTAGTAATAAATACATATATATTTGATATATATACCTGTGTGGTGTCCTTTCATTTGGTAATTCAAGAGATTATAAGGTAAAACAAGCTGCTTTACATTCCTCTGAGACTTAGCCTGAAGGCTGCTCTCCACAGCTGCCACTAGGATAGCTTTCTTTAAAAGGTTGTCTTAAACCTATCTACCATAAGAGTCGAATTGGACTGGTGCAAGGTGTCCACTATATCTAGTGACCAGCATATGCCAGGCCAACTTCTCACAATGAGTTTGTTGCCTGGCCTCATTCGCAGCACGATCCCAGCCAGCCATGGGCTGAACACCTGTGTCTGCCCTGTCCGGACCATTGGCCTACAACCAAGTGGGCGCACACCTTCTAAGGCCAGCGTCGCGGTGTTGTTGGCATGGCGCTGGACATGCGAGGACAGGCATTACAATGGTGTCCCATAGGAGTGCACGTGATGCAACCGTGCAGTGCATACAAGTGTGGGTGCCCAAGGCAGGGAGGAGCAGCTGTGTTGCAACGTGACACACAGCGAGTCTGCTCATGTGCATCGTGCTGGGCATATCATCCATGATTCCCAGGGTCACAGACATCCCACCACACCCACGACCGGCCACTGTACATCTCCTGTATGCATGCAGCTGGTGAAGTTACTGTAGGGATGAAAGGTCGTTTGTCTGTACTATCAGACGGTAGCACATCTGCAGCTCCGAGCGGGAACTTGCATGTGCCCAGCACCCCCTGACAGATATGATAGCATTTGCTTGCGACTCCCACACTACGCACTACCCGACGTGAGACCAACGTGTACACATCCCACACGCGGTAGTGCTTGGTCGTAGTTGGCGTGCGTGAAATGGCCTTCACAATGCCTACTCCCACCCCACCAAAGGCCTGCACCCGTTGCACACAGACACTGCTCATTGCACCGAGCTGTGCCATTTCATCCACAGGACTGTCTCAGGGCAAGCCAGTGCCGCTTCAAGCAGAGCCACTGACGCAATGGCAGGCCATCCCGGACACATGCTCAACTCCAGTCACGTGGAGCTGTACCGTGTACGACTGCTGCATGTACTGGGGGCACTGCTGTTGGCAGTGCTGTGGATCAGTTACCGGCTGAGCTTCAGCCTCGCGACATCACCTGCATGTAGCCTGTGTTGCATTGTCGCTCGTGCATATTCGAATGGTCCATGGATGTCTGCTTCTCCAACGTAACGGTAGCTGACCTGGATTACGACGTGTATGTGCGCCCCCTGTTGGCCCACAACCAGGAGTGTCACCAGGATGACCATTTATGGCATGCATGGATGTTTGGCATGCAGGATGGAAACTGGACTTGGGAGATTGGATGAGTCGTCGTGTGCAGTGAGCACATTGAGCCACTACCCGATTGGGCTTTGGTGCACATTGGGTCCAGTGGTTGGAGTCAGCACATCTGTCCAGGTCAGCTGATGGATTACGTCGATGACATGTCAGATGTGGTGGATGACGATCGCTCATTGGAGATGTTGGCCTACGCAGCTGCACTCGCGTTCATGGACGAGTGACAAGGTACCTGCAGCTACAACTGGATGTGAGCCATTGCACGTGTCCTGACACATGGTTGCATGTTGGGGATATGGTCACATGTCCCAAGATGACAGTGGACATGGCTGCATTGGCCAGGACTCATGTTCCAGGCGCGGACAACCAACGCGGGTTGGCACTGACTTGTGTTGGTGAGGGACTCCCCCGAGGGGCGCTTTCCTACGTTCCTCATTCAGACATGCTGCTGCATTTGTCTGCATATCGTGGCACTTCTCTTGGCCGTACTGACTCGCACTTGTTGATAAAGTTTCCGCACTTTCACTTGTCTTCAACCGTGTTGTGTCTTGATTTGTATGCCAATGTGTGATGTCAAGGACTCTCTGGCTCCCTGCCATACGTGCATTGCTACCCCATCAGGACTGGGTGTTTGTGCATTATCATGTCCCTGTTTCGTGCTTTGCCAGATGCGTATGGCTGTTTACCGGCCACAGGCGGGTGCACTTGTGTCCTGTGTTTGGTTGTGCACAAGTTGGTGTTTGTACCACATTGTGTCCGATGTTGGGGTGCTCTGCTTCCTATGTGTGTGTGCTGCATTGTGTGTGAGATGTCCCTTCAGCTCTGATTTGGCTCACCCTTCTCCCTTTCAGGTGGTGTTGTCCTCACTTCTGTGCTTGTTCAGTGGTGTGACATTGTTGGGTTGTGTGACTTGTGCTCTCGGTTGGTGTTGTTACTCTTGGGCATAGTTTGTCTGCAGTTGTGCTGTGCTTAGTTGTGCATGTGTGCCATTGTGCCCATCTCCCCCCATCCCCCAGTCCCTGCTGGTTCCTCTCCCTGCTGCTGTTGTGTCTGTTGTTTGGTGCAGTTTCCGGTCCCCGAGTCCTGCCACCATCTCCAGACTGATGTGGTGGATACCATTTCCTCCATGTCATCCAGCTCCTGGTGTGGCACTGGTCTCCCACCTCCGGTGTGCATTGCTGCCTTCTTGTTGTTGGCGTGTTTCTGCTTGTTTGTGCCTTTCGTATCATTGCTGGAGTTCTGGTTTTCTGCCATTGTCCTCCTCTGCTCTCAGGCTGCATTCATCTTGTCCAAGGTGGCCTGCCATGTACAATGTTTTGTTGCCAATGGGTTTGGTGGGGTTGTCTGCTGGCGCGGGTTGCCTCCAATGTAGTTGGCTGTTGTTTGATGTTTGGTCTGTCTTACTTTTTCAGGCTTTTGTTGTGCTTATTCCCGCCTGCCGTGTGTTTCGCGGTCCTGGCGGTGCTTATCCCTGCTCTCCTCATCGCGAATGGGGTCATCACAACTTTTCTGGTGATTTGGTTTGTTATTTTATCTCCATCGGGGTGGTTGTATCGCGGACATTGGCCGCGTTTTCGGCGGACTATCGCATGCTACCGCCGTGTTGTGAATTCCACGTTAACACAGGGTTACTTTCCTGTGATGGGCTGCGATGTGTGAAGTTGCGTTAGTATTTTTTGGTGATGTTTAGCACACAGCAAAACCAAAGGGGATGATGGACGGAGTGTTGAACATTGCAAGCACTCACCCCCAGTCAACTGATCTCGGTTTAATCCATCATCATTCTTTAGCTCACTCCGCCACCCCAGGTCAGCTCACGTTCTTGGAAATATACCCCTATGTCTCGAATTTTGGTATTGTACATGACAATGCCTTTTATTTATGTGCACCGCTTGCAGGTTTTTCAAAATACATAAATAAAAAGGCATTATCATTTACAATGCCAATAGCTCAAACTCTCCCAAATGCCAGACCTACTGCATTGCAAATGCTCGCTGTAATAATTTTCCTTGAGCGTTCATTACTTTAGTGGCAAGTTTAATTGTGGAAATACCTTATAACACCAGTAGATGGTAGTATTGCACCATATATAGACAAACATTATTAGAGTTATGTTTCTAAATAATATTACTACTAACAATAAGTAATATTACTGTACCAAATTATTATTCATTAAAATAAATCCAGGATTAACGAATGTATCCCGTGTAGAACAAAGACAACAGCAATAACAACAATAATTGTTGTTGTAGTACAGAGAATAGTTTCGATTCTTTACACTATAGCCCTCTTATCCTACTTCCTTGTGTAATTAATAATACACTTTCTCTTTATCGATGCTTATAAATACATATTTTTACCACTCCCTAGTTTTAATTTGCATTTCCTCGCGCGCCCGGAACCATAACCCCAAACCTCTGACATGTCACTGTTAAGCATTCTTTCTAAACGCACACTTTTTGCATTTAGAATTTCATTTTTAAAGGCGTTATGACCACAACACGGCTTTTCAGGATGCAGCGTTTTTGGAATTTAATGTAGTACTGGTCAGCTAAATGTCATTCGTGTAATCATATTCGAAGAATGAAGCACTTGCCAGGACTTACTTGACCTATTTACACAGGCAATGAGCTCTGAAAAGAGAAAGTTGCAGAGTTGTTTCAGAGGAGCGTGTCGAGAACTCATCTCTTGGTTAGTGTGAGAATCTGAGTTTAATCTGATGGGTTGCTGATTGCAGGCTTAGTGTGAATGGCCTTCTAGCTCTATTGATACTACGATTATTGACAATTGGACTTGGAGAATGGCTTAGATCTCGCATACTAGACAGCCTATTCGTTAAGTTTTGCAAGACATATTGTTAGCTTATGGTGGGCTTAGAGTCTGCCCATTGCTTACCACTGGTTGGTTTAATGATCATTTTTATTTGCTTGCTTCTTATTTGTTATCTTATGTGGGCATTCCTTTCACTTCTGTGCGGGTTCCTTCCATGGAGCACGGCAGCATTACTTGTGCAGTGACAGCTACTCCACTAAGGTGGAGGAGCGTCGCCCCACGGCTTGCAGCAGCGAAATAAAGAAAACATAAAATGATAATAACTCGTTGTTATTATCATTACACGTTTCCCTGCTGGGGCAGCTTTGTGGACAGGCGGAGCTGCTCTGCTTACAGAGCAGGGCAGGGGAGGAGTGGTTTGGACTCCCAACCTGCGCATGAATGTTTGAAAAGCCCTCTCTGGCCGGCCAAACATTCATGCACACTTTCCGTGTTCTCAATGCAGGCTGCATTACAACCTGAACATTCCCAGGCTCCCATTCCCTGGCTGAATGCCAATCCACGGTGCCCGGACCACTCGGGGGAGCCTGGGAGACGTGTACTTCCTGCTTCCCTATTCCAGCTGGAGAGACAACGGGGGACGGCAGAGGAGAGATCCAGTAATCAGCTAAGCTTTTTTTAATTTTACCTCCTTTCCCCACACCCCTCTTCACCTCACCACCCCCATCCCCGCCGGCTGCCACCGTACTTGTGTGCTTCCACTGCTCATTTTTCAGGTCCCTTTTTTATTGAGTAAGTTTGCTACTTTTGGGTTATTCACAAAATCCAAATAAAAATGTAATCCAAAGTGTAACATACATCTGTCCACCATATTGAATGGCCTGGCGGCAATTCACCAACTGCAGGGGCTATTCCCAAAGTAAACATATACTTCTGACTAACTTTTCACTCAGTTTTTGTGACTAGCCCAAAGCATTAAAGTTACATAGTGAGAAGTAAATTACTCAAAAGTGTAAGTTACCTTTGTGACTAGCCCCATGCATTTTATAGTATGATTAGTAGTATTACAAAACATGCTACAAAATACAGTTTGTGAATAGCATTTTGTTGTATGTTTGTAGTACTGTTGTAGCACTACAAAACATACCTGTTAGATACAATTTCTGAGGAACTTTACACTCAAATTTTGTATATAGCTGAAAATCAGCACCAAGTGCCAATTAGTTGACATTTTGACCCCTAGTTAGTTAAAAAGATAGTATCTTCATCAGGGCAGTAATTAAGGTGCGCCTTCCATCTTCTTGGAATACATTACAACTAGAACAGAATACAATGGAGATTAAACAAATTCAAATGCTGTCAAACAGATTGAGGGGTAAGAACTCTCCCAAAAATTGCTTGTCTTGTTTTAATCCCCAGGGATCAAACGCCTGTCATATACAGGCTCTGGGGAATATAGGGTCAAACTATAGTTAATGACTACTGATCTCTAAATGTTGACTGTGCGGACCCTCCTACAATATGAAGGTCCAAACCAAAGTTACAGCACTACATTACATGAAAGGCAGAGTTCAGGACGGTAAATAGACATAATATCGAAAACAAAATATCGACTGGACAGAATATCGAGTTTTTAATATAGAATGGACAGAATATCGAATTGCCAAAATATAGTGGTGAAGAATATCGAAAATCAGGTAAGAAATATCGATTTAAATATTATAGAAGTAAGTAATATCGACAGTCATAATATAGTAGTTAAAAATATCGAATTTTTTTATAGTGTTTTAAGTGTTAGTCTATGTGTTAAAAGTATGTATTAATATTGGAATATATGTTAGAATATTTTTAAAGTAATGAATTTTATGTTATTTCATTTTTGTGTAATTTAATTCCGTAGCGGGTTGTGGGTTTATAGGGGAGTAGGGTGGGAAGTAATTTAATTATAGTACATTAAATAATAATTTATAGGAATTATTAATTATTTTTAATTTCATTTTGCGTTTTACTTCTGTAGCGGGTTGTGGGTTTATAGGGGAATAGGGTGGGAAGTAATTTAATTGTTATTAGTTAATTATTAATTGGTATTGAAAATTAATTGGTTGTTGATTAATTATTAATTGGTAAATATTTTGTATTAATTGGTAATTAATTTGTAATAATTGTTTAATTGATAATTATGTTAATTGTATTCATTTAATATTTGTAGCGGGTAGTGGGTTTATAGGGGAATATGGTGGGAAGTAATATAATTCTAAAAAATTAATTATTTAAATAATTTGTGTACATTGATAATTAATGTATAATTAATTAATTATTAATTGGTATTATTTGCATTTATTAAGGTTTGTTATAGAAAAATAATTGGTTGTTAATTAATTATTAATAGGTAATTAATTAATCAAAAATTAATTGGTATTTATAATAATTATTAAATATTGTGTGATTGGTAATTAATTTTAATACTTTTTTTGGTATTAATAATTCATTTATTTTTAATAAAATATTAATTTATTATTTTCCCTACTATTGCTCTCACTGGAGTGGGAATAGTAATTTTTACCCCTACGCTATCCAACGCTTTCCCTACTATTGCACTCACTGGAGTGGGAATAAAATGTTTTACCCCTACGCATCCAACGCTTTCCCTACTGTTGCACTCTCGGGAGTGGGAATAGTAATTTTTATCCCTACGCTATCCAACGGTTTCCCTACTGTTGCACACTTTGGAGTGGGAATAGTAAAGTTTACCCCTACGCCATCTGACGTTTTCTCTACTGTTGTAATCACTGGAGTGGGAATATTAAATTTTGCCCTCCCGCTATCCAACGCTTTCCCTACTGTTGCACTCTCTGGAGTGGGAATAGTAATTTTTACCCCTACGCTATCCAACGCTTTCCCTACTGTTGCACTCTCTGGAGTGGGATTAGTAATTTTTAGCCCTACTCTATCCAATGCTTTCCCTACTGTTGCACTCTTTGGAGTGGGAATAGTAATTTTTACCCCTACGCTATCCAATGCTTTCCCTACTGTTGCACTCACTGGAGTGGGAATAGTAAATTTTACCCTCCCGCCATCCAACGCTTTCCCTACTGTTGCACTCTCTGGAGTGGGAATAGTAATTTTTACCCCTACGCTATCCAATGCTTTCCCTACTGTTGCACTCACTGGAGTGGGAATAGTAATTTTTACCCCTACGCTATCCAACGCTTTCCCTACTGTTGCACTCACTGGAGTGGGAATAGTAAATTTTACCCTCCCCCTATCCAACGCTTTCCCTACTGTTGCACTCTCTGGAGTGGGAATAGTAATTTTTACCCCTACGCTATCCAATGCTTTCCCTATTATTGCACTCTCTGGAGTGGGAATAGTAATTTTTACCCTCCCGCTATCCAACGCTTTCCCTACTGTTGCATTCTCTGGAGTGGGAATAGTAATTTTTACCCTCCCACTATCCAACGATTTCCCTACCGTTGCACTCTCTGGAGTGGGAATAGTAATTTTTATCCCTACGCTATCCAACGCTTTCCCTACTGTTGCACTCTTTGGAGTGGGAAGAGTAAATTTTACCCTCCCGCTATCCAAAGCTTTCCCTACTGTTGCACTCTCTGGAGTGGGAATAGTAATTTTTACCCCTACGCTATCCAATGCTTCCCTACTGTTGCACTCACTGAGTGGGAATAGTAATTTTTACCCCTACGCTATCCAACGCTTTCCCTACTGTTGCACTCACTGGAGTGGGAATAGTAAATTTTACCCTCCCGCTATCCAACGCTTTCCCTACTGTTGCACTCTCTGGAGTGGGAATAGTAATTTTTACCCCTACGCTATCCAATGCTTTCCCTATTATTGCACTCTCTGGAGTGGGAATAGTAATTTTTACCCTACCACTATCCAACGCTTTCCCTACTGTTGCATTCTCTGGAGTGGGAATAGTAATTGTGACCCTCCCGCTATCCAACGCTTTCCCTACTATTGCACTTACTGGAGTGGTAATAGTAAATTTTACCTGCCGGCTATCCTACGCAGAAAATATTGAATATTTTTAATTAATATTACGTTAATATACATGTATAATTTTTTTTTACTTACATTAATTATTTATTAATTTTAATGTTATTTAAGTATTTTTAAGTATGTGTCAGTTAATTATATGTATTATTTCATTCATTTTACATTACTTTTAAGACATTTAAGAAATTCGATATTTTGACTAACTATATTTTTAACAACGATATTTTGGATTCTATATTTTTGTACTTACCTGTTTGGAGATAGGGATTCGATATTTTGGCATTCTATATTTTGGCATCGATATTTTTGTATGTCTATATTTTGGTAGTCGATATTATGTCAGTGATCCGTTCAGGACACCACCATATTTAATAAGATATGGCATTGCTGCTGTCATCCCCAGTGTTGGTACTCTCTCTTGCTTCAAGTGCCACACAAATCTTTGCACCACCGTGCAAAGGTGTGTGTATGATTTCTAGCATACGTCTTGGACTGGAAGGGTATTCTTACACTACAAAATACTTATTAAGACATGGGTTAAAACCTTTCCCACTTTTCAAGTGGGCTGTACAGCAAAAATATCAAGATATTAAAGTTTGGAGAAAAGAAAGCTTTTCTCCAACTTTGCACCTGCCTCATAGAAATATTAATGTTTGACACAGTTGTGTCTTCAAATGTTAGTAGATAGGGCTTTGCATAAAAAAAAATGGGTGGTTGCACTGGGTCACCCATGTACCACCCATCAGACATCTCTTTGATGTAAAGTAGTGCAAAGTAGTGCAAAGCACTTTTTATATACTTTTTTTACTTACCGATGCAAAACAAGCTATGCACTCGAAAGTAAATCTCAATCCAACACTTTATGCCACTTTGCCTTCTCCATTGTCAAAGAAACTGAAGATCTGGCTCTTCATCTAGCCACAACCCTTGCTCAGGCCATACAGCTCTTGCTTCAGCACCAGATACCATCCAAGGTGAGTTGTGCGGTATACAAAGATAACACAACATAACATTTGGTGACTTTGCTCAGGCGGAAAGTGTTGGTAAATTTGGCCTGCAGTCTGGTTGCAAACCATGTAAGAGATGTGTTTGTGGAGCATACTCTATAAACGAGCAACGTTGAAGATCAAAGGTACACTTCTAGAATATTATTATTTTAAAAATATTGACAAAAAGCAAAGTAGATAGCGATATGCTTTCTACAGAACAGGACAGCAGGTGTTTAGCTTTTACACAGAGTAACTCACGGTTTATATTTTAATAAAAATAATTTGTATGGCACGTGAAAGGGTTTATTTTCCTCAATGGCCTACACAACAATAAAGCAATCACCTCATGAAATAGTGACCAGTCCAGACCATTAAAGAAGTTCAAAGGTTATTATAATTAATAAACAACTGCTGACTCAAAAATCTGTGGAAAATGTTCTATTAAGGTTTGAAAATTTGAGCTTTGGAATAAAAAAATAGCAAGCCATAAAATAAATGTGTGCATGGTAATATGCAGGATTTCAAAAGATGTAAACATTGAGAGATAAAAAACATATATTCTGTCCTGGAATCCATGGAAGTGCAATGTATAGCAAATATAAACTGCTAATAGGTTATTTAAAGTGTGACAAACAAAACAGGGTGCTCTATCTGCCAAACTGAAGATATATCTTCTCTAGTTGGGCAAAAGGTTTGCTCTGTCACGCATGAAACATGGAAGTCGTAATCAGTCCCTAAGATCTCTGTCAGCCAGAGAGCGATCTCTAAACACGGCAGACTGGAGGGTCACCCACTAGAATCCTTATGTGGTTTTACAGTACTTTTCATCCTCCTTCAGACTTTTTATGCATTGGACAAGGTAGTGCTTTCGCTGTCCCACACTTAATGACTTTTGCTTGTGTTGAAACGCCAAATCAACAATTGATGGACAGAATGCAGAACAATGTCATACATTCACCCCAGTACAGAGATCTGGGTCTAAATCCATCGTTGTTTTGCTCACCATGCCATTCCAGTTTGAACCCAGCCATATGCAAATCAGTCTTGACCCTGTGCCCCATGGGAACAGTCCAGCCCGAACTGCCAAGCCAGGTTCTCCCTGGACTGGAAACAAGCATTCTAGGACCGGTTTCGGGCTTTCAGCCCTCGTCAGCCAGAATAGCTTGATTCCAGTGGCATGGAGAGCACGGGACTTACGTCTGAGCATACCCTTCCCACTCGGGGTGACAAATGCAAAATCAACAATTGATGCACAGAATGCAGAACAATGTCATACATTCACCCCAGTACAGAGATCTGGGCCTAAATCCATCGTTTTTTTGCTCACCATGCCATTCCAGTTTGAACCCAGCCATATGCAAATCAGTCTTGACCCTGTGCCCCATGGGAACAGTCCAGCCCGAACTTCCAAGCCAGGTCCTCCCTGGACTGGAAACAAGCATCCTAGGACCGGTTTCGGGCTTTCAGCCCTCGTCAGCCAGAATAGCTTGATTCCAGTGGCATGGAGAGCACGGGACTCACGTCTGAGCATACCCGTCCCACTCGGGATGACAAATGCAAAATCAACAATTGATGGACAGAATGCAGAACAATGTCATACATTCACCCCAGTACAGAGATCTGGGCCTAAATCCATCGTTTTTTTGCTCACCATGCCATTCCAGTTTGAACCCAGCCATATGCAAATCAGTCTTGACCCTGTGCCCCATGGGAACGGAACAGTCCAGCCCGAACTGCCAAGCCAGGTCTTCCCTGGACTGGAAAAAAGCATCCTAGGACCGGTTTCGGGCTTTCAGCCCTCGTCAGCCAGAATAGCTTGATTCCAGTGGCATGGAGAGCACGGGACTCACGTCTGAGCATACCCTTCCCACTCGGGGTGACAAATGCAAAATCAACAATTGATGGACAGAATGCAGAACAATGTCATACATTCACCCCAGTACAGAGATCTGGGCCTAAATCCATCGTTTTTTTGCTCACCATGCCATTCCAGTTTGAACCCAGCCATATGCAAATCAGTCTTGACCCCGGGCCCCATGGGAACAGTCCAGCCCAAACTGCCAAGCCAGGTCCTCCCTGGACTGGAAACAAGCATCCTAGGACCGGTTTCGGGCTTTCAGCCCTCGTCAGCCAGAATAGCTTGATTCCAGTGGCATGGAGAGCACGGGACTCACGTCTGAGCATACCCTTCCCACTCGGGGTGACAAATGCAAAATCAACAATTGATGGACAGAATGCAGAACAATGTCATACATTCACCCCAGTACAGAGATCTGGGCCTAAATCCATCGTTTTTTGCTCACCATGCCATTCCAGTTTGACCCCAACCATATGCAAATCAGTCTTGACCCTGTGCCCCATGGGAACAGTCCAGCCCGAACTGCCAAGCCAGGTCCTCCCTGGACTGGAAACAAGCATCCTAGGACCGGTTTCTGGCTTTCAGCCCTCGTCAGCCAGAATAGCTTGATTCCAGTGGCATGGAGAGCACGGGACTCACGTCTGAGCATACCCTTCCCACTCAGGGTGACAAATGCAAAATCAACAATTGATGGGCAGAATGCAGAACAATGTCATACATTCACCCCAGTACAGAGATCTGGGCCTAAATCCATCGTTTTTTTGCTCACCATGCCATTCCAGTTTGAACCCAGCCATATGCAAATCAGTCTTGACCCTGTGCCCCATGGGAACAGTCCAGCCCGAACTGCCAAGCCAGGTCCTCCCTGGACTGGAAACAAGCATCCTAGGACCGGTTTCGGGCTTTCAGCCCTCGTCAGCCAGAATAGCTTGATTCCAGTGGCATGGAGAGCACGGGACTCACGTCTGAGCATACCCTTCCCACTCGGGGTGACAAATGCAAAATCAACAATTGATGGACAGAATGCAGAACAATGTCATACATTCACCCCAGTACAGAGATCTGGGCCTAAATCCATCGATTTTTTGCTCACCATGCCATTCCAGTTTGAACCCAGCCATATGCAAATCAGTCTTGACCCTGTGCCCCATGGGAACAGCCCAGCCCGAACTGCCAAGCCAGGTCCTCCCTGGACTGGAAACAAGCATCCTAGGACCGGTTTCGGGCTTTCAGCCCTCGTCAGCCAGAATAGCTTGATTCCAGTGGCATGGAGAGCACGGGACTCACGTCTGAGCATACCCTTCCCACTCGGGGTGACAAATGCAAAATCAATAATTGATAGACAGAATGCAGAACAATGTCATACATTCACCCCAGTACAGAGATCTGGGCCTAAATCCATCGTTTTTTGCTCACCATGCCATTCCAGTTTGACCCCAGCCATATGCAAATCAGTCTTGACCCTGTGCCCCATGGGAACAGTCTAGCCCGAACTGCCAAGCCAGGTCCTCCCTGGACTGGAAACAAGCATCCTAGGACCGGTTTCAGGCTTTCAGCCCTCGTCAGCCACAATAGCTTGATTCCAGTGGCATGGAGAGCACGGGACTCACGTCTGAGCATACCTTCCCACTCGGGGTGACAAATTCAAAATCAACAATTGATGGACAGAATGCAGAACAATGTCATACATTCACCCCAGTACAGAGATCTGGGCCTAAATCCATCGTTTTTTTGCTCACCATGCCATTCCAGTTTGAACCCAGCCATATGCAAATCAGTCTTGACCCTGTGCCCCATGGGAACAGTCCAGCCCGAACTGCCAAGCCAGGTCCTCCCTGGACTGGAAACAAGCATCCTAGGACCAGTTTCGGGCTTTCAGCCCTCGTCAGCCAGAATAGCTTGATTCCAGTGGCATGGAGAGCAAGGGACTCACGTCTGAGCATACCCTTCCCACTCGTGGTGACAAATGCAAAATCAACAATTGATGGACAGAATACAGAACAATGTCATACATTCACCCCAGTACAGAGATCTGGGCCTAAATCCATCGTTTTTTTGCTCACCATGCCATTCCAGTTTGAACCCAGCCATATGCAAATCAGTCTTGACCCTGTGCCCCATGGGAACAGTCCAGCCCGAACTGCCAAGCCAGGTCCTCCCTGGACTGGAAACAAGCATCCTAGGACCGGTTTCGGGCCTTCAGCCCTCGTCAGCCAGAATAGCTTGAATCCAGTGGCATGGAGAGCACGGGACTCACGTCTGAGCATACCCTTCCCACTCGGGGTGACAAATGCAAAATCAACAATTGATGGACAGAATGCAGAACAACGTCATACATTCACCCCAGTACAGAGATCTGGGCCTAAATCCATCGTTTTTTTGCTCACCATGCCATTCCAGTTTGAACCCAGCCATATGCAAATCAGTCTTGACCCTGTGCCCCATGGGAACAGTCCAGCCCGAACTGCCAAGCCAGGTCCTCCCTGGACTGGAAACAAGCATTCTAGGACCGGTTTCGGGCTTTCAGCCCTCGTCAGCCAGAATAGCTTGATTGCAGTGGCATGGAGAGCACGGGACTCACGTCTGAGCCTACCTTTCCCACTCGGGGTGACAAATGAAAAATCAACAATTGATGGACAGAATGCAGAACAATGTCGTACATTCACCCCAGTACAGAGCTCTGGGCCTAAATCCATCGTTTTTTTGCTCACCATGCCATTCCAGTTTGAACCCAGCCATATGCAAATCAGTCTTGACCCTGTGCCCCATGGGAACAGTCCAGCCCGAACTGCCAAGCCAGGTCCTTTCTGGACTGGAAACAAGTATCCTAGGACCGGTTTCGGGCTTTCAGCCCTCGTCAGCCAGAATAGCTTGATTCCAGTGGCATGGAGAGCACGGGACTCACGTCTGAGCATACCCTTCCCACTCGGGGGGACAAATGCAAAATCAACAATTGATGGACAGAATGCAGAACAATGTTATACATTCACCCCAGTACAGAGATCTGGGCCTAAATCCATCGTTTTTTTGCTCACCATGCCATTCCAGTTTGAACCCAGCCATATGCAAATCAGTCTTGACCCTGTTCCCCATGGGAACAGTCCAGCCCCAACTGCCAAGCCAGGTCCTCCCTGGACTGGAAACAAGCGTCCTAGGACCGGTTTCGGGCTTTCAGCCCTCGTCAGCCAGAATAGCTTGATTCCAGAGGCATGGAGAGCACGGGACTCACGTCTGAGCATACCCTTCCCACTCGGGGTGACAAATGCAAAATAAATAATTGATGGACAGAATGCAGAACAATGTCATACATTCACCCCAGTACAGAGATCTGGGCCTAAATCCGTTGGTTTTTTTGCTCACCATGCCATTCCAGTTTGAACCCAGCCTTATGCAAATCAGTCTTGACCCTGTGCCCCATGGGAACAGTCCAGCCCGAACTGCCAAGCCAAGTCCTCCCTGGACTGGAAACAAGCATCCTATGACCAGTTTCGGGCTTTCAGCCCTCGTCAGCCAGAATAGCTTGATTCCAGTGGCATGGAGAGCACGGGACTCACGTCTGAGCATACCCTTCCCACTTGGGGTGACAAATGCAAAATCAACAATTGATGGACAGAATGCAGAACAATGTCATACATTCACCCCAGTACAGAGATCTGGGCCTAAATCCATCGTTGTTTTGCTCACCATGCCATTCCAGTTTGAACCCAGCCATATGCAAATCAGTCTTGACCCTGTGCCCCATGGGAACAGTCCAGCCCGAACTGCCAAGCCAGGTCCTCCCTGGACTGGAAACAAGCATCCTAGGACCGGTTTCGGGCTTTCAGCCCTCGTCAGCCAGAATAGCTTGATTCCAGTGGCATGGAGAGCACGGGACTCACGTCTGAGCATACCCTTCCCACTCCGGGTGACAAATGCAAAATCAACAATTGATGGACAGAATGCAGAACAATGTCATACATTCACCCCAGTACAGAGATCTGGGCTTAAATCCATTGTTTTTTTTGCTCACCATGCCATTCCAGTTTGAACCCAGCCTTATGCAAATCAGTCTTGACCCTGTGCCCCATGGGAACAGTCCAGCCTGAACTGCCAAGCCAAGTCCTCCCTGGACTGGAAACAAGCATCCTAGGACCAGTTTCGGGCTTTCAGCCCTCGTCAGCCAGAATAGCTTGATTCCAGTGGCATGGAGAGCACAGGACTCACGTCTGAGCATACCCTTCCCACTCGGGGTGACAAATGCAAAATCAACAATTGATGGACAGAATGCAGAACAATGTCATACATTCACCCCAGTACAGAGATCTGGGCCTAAATCCATCGTTTTTTTGCTCACCATGCCATTCCAGTTTGAACCCAGCCATATGCAAATCAGTCTTGACCCTGTGCCCAATGGGAACAGTCCAGCCCGAACTGCCAAGCCAGGTCCTCCCTGGACTGGAAACAAGCATCCTAGGACCGGTTTCGGGCTTTCAGCCCTCGTCAGCCAGAATAGCTTGATTCCAGTGGCATGGAGAGCACGGGACTCACGTCTGAGCATACCCTTCCCACTCCGGGTGACAAATGCAAAATCAACAATTGATGGACAGAATGCAGAACAATGTCATACATTCACCCCAGTACAGAGATCTGGGCCTAAATCCATCGTTTTTTTTGCTCACCATGCCATTCCAGTTTGAACCCAGCCATATGCAAATCAGTCTTGACCCTGTGCCCAATGGGAACAGTCCAGCCCGAACTGCCAAGCCAGGTCCTCCCTGGACTGGAAACAAGCATCCTAGGACCAGTTTCGGGCTATCAGCCCTCGTCAGCCAGAATAGCTTGATTCTAGTGGCATGGAGAGCACGGGACTCACGTCTGAGCATACCCTTCCCACTCGGGGTGACAAATGCAAAATCAACAATTGATGGACAGAATGCAGAACAATGTCATACATTCACCCCAGTACAGAGATCTGGGCCTAAATCCATCGTTTTTTTGCTCACCATGCCATTCCAGTTTGAACCCAGCCATATGCAAATCAGTCTTGACCCTGTGCCCCATGGGAACAGTCCAGCCCGAACTGCCAAGCCAGGTCCTCCCTGGACTGGAAACAAGCATCCTAGGACCGGTTTCGGGCTTTCAGCCCTCGTCAGCCAGAATAGCTTGATTCCAGTGGCATGGAGAGCACGGGACTCATGTCTGAGCATACCCTTCCCACTCGGGGTGACAAATGCAAAATCAACAATCGATGGACAGAATGCAGAACAATGTCATACATTCACCCCAGTACTGAGATCTGGACCTAAATCCATTGTTTTTTTGCTCACCATGCCATTCCAGTTTGAACCCAGCCATATGCAAATCAGTCTTGACCCTGTGCCCCATGGGAACAGTCCAGCCCGAACTGCCAAGCCAGGTCCTCCCTGGACTGGAAACAAGCATCCTAGGACCGGTTTCGGGCTTTCAGCCCTCATCAGCCAGAATAGCTTGATTCCAGTGGCATGGAGAGCACGGGACTCACGTCTGAGCATACCCTTCCCACTCGGGGAGACAAATGCAAATTCAACAATTGATGGACAGAATGCAGAACAATGTCATACATTCACCCCAGTACAGAGATCTGGGCCTAAATCCATCGTTTTTTTTGCTCACCATGCCATTCCAGTTTGAACCCAGCCATATGCAAATCAGTCTTGACCCTGTGCCCCATGGGAACAGTCCAGCCCGAACTGCCAAGCCAGGTCCTCCCTGGACTGGAAACAAGCATCCTAGGACCAGTTTCGGGCTTTCAGCCCTCGTCAGCCAGAATAGCTTGATTCCAGTGGCATGGAGAGCACGGGACTCACGTCTGAGCATACCCTTCCCACTCGGGGGGACAAATGCAAAATCAACAATTGATGGACAGAATGCAAAACAATGTCATACATTCACCCCAGTACAGAGATCTGGCCCTAAATCCATAGTTTTTTTGCTCGCGATGCTATTCCAGTTTGAACCCAGCCATATGCAAATCAGTCTTGACCCTGTGCCCCATGGGAACAGTCCAGCCCGAACTGCCAAGCCAGGTCCTCCCTGGACTGGAAACAAACATCCTAGGACCGGTTTCGGGCTTTCATCCCTCGTCAGCCAGAATAGCTTGATTCCAGTGGCATGGAGAGCCCGGGACTCACGTCTGAGCATACCTTCCCACTCGGGGTGACAAATTCAAAATCAACAATTGATGGACAGAATGCAGAACAATGTCATACATTCACCCCAGTACAGAGATCTGGGACTAAATCCATCGTTTTTTTGCTCACCATGCCATTCCAGTTTGAACCCAGCCATATGCAAATCAGTCTTGACCCTGTGCCCCATGGGAACAGTCCAGCCCGAACTGCCAAGCCAGGTCCTCCCTGGACTGGAAACAAGCATCCTAGGACTGGTTTCGGGCTTTCAGCCCTCGTCAGCCAGAATAGCTTGATTCCAGTGGCATGGAGAGCACGGGACTCACGTCTGAGCATACCCTTCCCACTCGGGGTGACAAATGCAAAATCAACAATTGATGGACAGAATGCAGAACAATGTCATACATTCACCCCAGTACAGAGATCTGGGCCTAAATCCAGCTGAAATGCCAGAAACCGGTCCTAGGAAGCTTGTTTCCGGTCCAGGGAAGGCATATCTTGGCAGTTCGGGCTGGACTGTTCCCATGAGGCACAGGGTCAGACTGATTTGCATATGGCCATGTCTGAACTGGGGTGGCAGAGTGGGCTAAAGAACGGTGATGGATCAAACCCAGATCTGTTGACTGGGTGTGAGTATTTGATTGGCTCTGATGCTCCGTCCATCACCACCCTCTTTTGTACTGCTGTGTTGAAACACCAGCATCTTCAGGAAATAAATAACCTAGTTCATATTAGCAATCTATTTTAGTGTAACACAAGTCAGAAATGCAGAAGCACATGTCACCATGTTAGGTACATTTACGATGGTCCCTGTTCTCTTTGGCAGCAGTAAACTAACAACTTCAAGATAAAAAGCAGTCAGCTACGTAGGTGTACCTTCAACATGTAACTGCAATGTAGGTAAAGCAGTTCGTTCTGAAGGAAGTTCTGGCCAGTAGGGAAGCCAGTATTTTTCCATAAGGGTGCATATGATGTAGCTGAATTTCTTCAGACCCTTGATGCAGTGTGTTGCAGTGTGGAGGATGCCTTTATTGGATCTTGAGTGGAATTCAAAGGACTTACTCTTAAGGGATTCTGGCCCAAACATGTCCTTGTAGATTCTCCTTCCAGTGTGGCTCAATCACACCTCTGTTTACAACAGTAATTTATAACAAAGATGGTGTGCAGTTCCTAAGAAGAAGTGAGAGTGTTCAGGTCTGGGTAATACCCTCCTTTTGGAGGAAGTGCCCTCACACACCCCAAAAGGTGTCATTCTTCATCATTTGGCCCTGCTCCTCATTGGACCGGTGCTGCAATGCCCGAATACCCACGAAGGGGCTCTTTGGCGGAGAACTTTTTGATGAAGACTGCATCCCCTGAATTTAGCAATGCATGTGATAATGGGTGACTGAAAGACGATAATATCATGTAACACATGGTGCCACCCAGCCACGCAGTGCCTCAAGTAGTGGTGAGCACCCACTGGGTGCTTGCCTGTTTTTGCAGTTGGTGAAGGCACCCTATTCTTTTCACCACCCCAGTCATCCTCAGTTAGCCCCTCGCCTTTAACCTTTCTTTTTTTAGGCACCTGTCACTCTCCTGCTTTCTCCTACTAATCCCCCAGCTACGCGTTCTTAAACAGACACTCTCTATGAACACTATAGTGCACTTCACTTTGGAGCATTGTTATTGTTTTGTCAAGCTGATCAAAACACAGCCTGTCTGTGGAACACTTATTTTATTTGTTGAGCTTTCACAAGTGCCAGCCACACCACCTTCAGTGAACATGTCAATTTTAAAGTGCTTTTTAAATGCAGGTTTGTCAATGTGAGGGAAAGTATTTAGCTACCACATGGAAGAGTGAATTAAAGTCTTGTGGCTGCTGCAGATACCAAGTAGAATAGTGCATTACTGGCTCACGGTTGCTTTTTCTAGATGAAATGGTGCATTACCAGCTTGTGGCTGCTGACTACTAATCGGAATGTTGTATTACAATCTTGCTTCTCATGTGGTCTTAGTGCCCACCTTGAGAACGTCATCCTAGCAGCCTTCCCAACCCTCAATCACACTGTCTCTCCCCTCCCTTTCTCCTGCTGCTTCTCTATGTTGCACCAGAAGATAGCCTGGTAATGTTATGCTGTCCTGCTGCAGCTTCCTGTGCCTCCCCCCTCTTTAGGTGTCTCCTACTAGACAGCTCTTGAGCTGCCTGTTGCAAGACATATTGTTAGGTTACAGCGGGCATGGATTACTGGCATAATATTGTTGCACACAATATTGAAAAACTAAAATATATATCAATAACAAAAATAATGCCTTCCTATGCGTAACTAATAAGACCACAAATATTGAGAGCACAAATATCGTCATTAAAAATATTGATTTCTACTTATACCAAAAACACAAATATTGGAAACAAAAATATTACCTTTAAATAAACATATGATATGTCAAAAATATCACTTCACACAATATTGACTACAATATCACCAAAATAGTTACATTATCATTAATAAACATTAAAAAAAACTTTTTACGTTCAACAAATATTTACAATAAACATTAAACAATAAATACATGTTAGATTGAAAATAATTGTAATTCACCGCTGTAAGATATATAACTAAATGCATATTCAATAGAAGCATAAAAAATATTTACATAAATTACAAACATTTATACAACAATCTTAACATTAAAATATATATATAAATAAAATAACATTTAAAACTATCAAACTACATATTAAATAAAACCTAAATTAGCATTTACCATAGAAGGGCATAATTTACACAAAAAGTCAAACTAAAACTTAACTAGCCAATAAAATCAAACAATAAACAAAATTAAATATTACAATCACACAATAAATTCAATCAACAATATAAAAGGCACACACATTTTATCAACTGAACACTTCATAAATGAAAAAAGCTGCAAGATGAGAAAACTCTGCTGGATTCTCTGACTAGACCCTTGAATAAGAGAATAAAATTATGTTTAAACTAAAACTTACTTGTAATTAAAATTGTAAAATAGCAAATAATTTACAAAACACAGGCCAACTTCTAGCTCTTTACATGTACCTACTGAAAGAAAATGCTACAACTTTGAAAAGTGTTAACCTGCTTAAAAACAACACCAATAACAAACCAGAAAAAGTCATAAGAAAATAAGTATATATTAAAAGTAAGTATATGTAATTCAAGATACAATAAAAACTCACCCCAAAAGGGATTACAATAAAACCTATTGACCTCAACCTCTACAAACTACCAACAAATCAACATTTAGAATGAAAATTATGCTTTTTTTTCTTCAAACAGAAAAGAAAGCACCTACTTCACATTACAACATTAACACCACAAAAGCTGCACAAAAGGTGAAACATCTAAGAACATACATTTGAGTATAAATATTAAAAGGAGTTGCATAATTTGATATGTAAATAACAAAATTATAAACATTTTAAAAATGTTTTTATTTATACTATTACACTACTTTAAGACACAATGACAGAAAAAGCAAAATACATAACATCCCAGAAAGTAAAGCAATTTCTAAGGGCCTTATCACAAGTTTGGCGGTCCGTGGACAGTTGTACTGGCAGTGGCAGTCCGACCGTGGAGAGCTCGGCTGTCTGACCACGGTCTTATGAGCTGGGTGGATTGACTCTGCGAAGACCGCAGCTGAACTGCCGAGAGAGCCAGCAGACTGCCGACCGCCGGGCTCGCGGTAGGGGAAAGGCAGCCAATATACGGTGGTACAGGGGAGGTGCACCACTGTCCATATTACGAGTTACCTTTTTCATGAGCGGACCGCAGCAGCCTGACCGCCAGCTTCAAGGGGGCAGTAACAAAGGATTTGGGGTGTGTACTCACCCTTTTACTGTTCTTCCAGGCAGAGTTTGACGTGGATCCCTTTCTCAAGGTCTCCTCCTCACAGCAGCATCTTCATCCCTTGGAATTTGACCCTGTTTGCGGCAAGCTACAGGTGAGTCCTTTTTGTACCATATGCTCTTTGCCAGGACTGCCCACATATGGGCCGGACACCGGCAATGGGTAGATGGTATTTTTCCACATGTCTCCTGTACATGTGTGCGTCTGACACATATGCAGTCGAAGTGCAGACACAGGCATCAATATATTTGAAAAAAGTACTCACCGCGCCGCAAGAGCTCTGCATCCACACCACCAGCAATGTGGTCAAATCCTAACATGACAGTCTAAAGGCCCCCCACACTGTGGTCTCCTGGTGGGTGCAGACACAGTTCTCAAGCAGTCGGACTGCCAAACTCGTAATACGGCCCTAAGTCACATGGGCTACACATAAAACCAAGCAAGTACATTGATGGAAAATGTGAATTAGAAATGTACCAAGTATTATTCTAGTGCATACAATGGAAGGGCCACTACAGAAGATGATGTTGCAATTAAGGTAAGGGAATATAACCACCCCCGAAATAAGAAAGGAATAGAAGTAAAGGAGGTATTGCAGGATGTAAGAGAAGCAAGGACTGAATCTCAGGAGCCCACAACCAAAAGACTGAACAATTCACTCCTTAAAGTCCCAGAACACATCATAGACCAACTACCACCTATATCCACTTAAAAACATTTAATAGCACAAACCAAACACGCAATTATTAAACGCATTAGGTTTCACCTATGAATTAATAGTAAGCTGTTTTTTGCTGTGAGTTGTAGCTTGCTGAGTAGCTGTACAATATAAGTTGCAGAAAGTCTGTTAAAGTGTTATGTCTTGTTTATAGACAAAAAGGCAATATATTGTGCTGTTACTAGTGGTATAGTGGGGGTAAGAAATAGCAACATTTTTACAAATGAAATGAAAGAGGGAAATAATAGAATTTATTGATGGCATAGCAATATTCTGTGTTTAGAAGAGATCTGACAACTTTTGGGCTAGTGCCACTGCACCTGCTGCACGGGAAACAGCCTTTACTCCGTAGTATATTTTCCATGCATCTTTTGCATTGTAAAGACTGCTGGCACGCAAGTCTTTACAAATCAAGACAAAACCACACATTTGAAGAATATTAAAAAAGGGGGCCTGGGAGGTCTCCCCCCAAAAATATAATATGTTGAAATACTGCCAAATGTGTAAACGACAAATGGAGTAAAAAAATGTATTAAGAGATAATGTATACATTTTGAACAGTAGGTGGCAGTGTTACACTGTGATAGAATTTTTTAGAGACAGTAAGCGTGATAAAAGTGGGGGGGCATGGCCAGCCACGGAGGATGGCGGACGCTTGAATCGAGTGCTTACGGGCCGGGGCCGCTGAAACCCCACAAATCCTTTATAAACCTTGAACATCAACAGCAGGAGTTTGTGGCTGTGCGAGAGCAGACCTGCGCATCGGCTGCGCCAATATCTGGGAGCGGACAAGACGGCCAGCAAAAGATCAACGCAAGGCTGCAGCTTGCGGCCTACATATTGAAGCGGGAACAAGGCGTGCTAGTCAAAACTGGGCCTGGATGCATAGAAGAGGATCGAGCTGTTCCACTTGAAGCAACACCCCCATTACTTCCAGGTGGAGAGGCGGATATCGGTAAGATTCTCTTGCGGCTGTCTGTGTGCACATCGGAGAAGTGTGCAACAGAGGGCTCGACCGGAGACTGGAGCGTCCGGTAGGAGACCAGCTGGGGCCCTAACTGCGGGTCGCACTGAAGTTGGCGGTATACGGACAGGGACGCACGCTGCCCCCCACTGGCAAAAGGTTACCTGCGGTAACACCGGACGGGCGCTCCCCTGCATGCGCTCCCCTGCATGCGCTCTGTCGGGGGTGCGGACGGGACAGAGAGGGCGTGGCCCCCTAGCACCGATGGAATCCCAATTAAGGGACTGAGGTCAAGTTACTAGAGCGACGTTGCCAGAACTCTATGCAGTGCTCTGACAGGCAACTGCGCGTGTTGCCTGCAGTGTGGGGGCCATTGCTCAATAGAGGACACCAATTTGAGGGCTATAACGAGCACTGCAATACCAGTACAACCAGTTCAGCACGTAAATAAAATGGAGGCTCTGGAGGTATAATAGATGTGGACATATATAGTGGCAAAAATCTTGGAGTAGAGACTGAACCATCGGGCACAGCAAAACGGCCGGTGGAGCCAGGGGTGCCCTGTCCTAAAGGCTACTTGTGAGGAGATAAGAGTGGAACGTGTCGGGGGCTCCAGCTGCGAGGTGGAGCTGGCTACAGATCAGCGAGTGGACATTGTGAGGCGCAAGGCCAAAAGTAAGGTTCCACACATGTGGGATTGGCAGGCCCAGTTGTAATACTGTTAAACAACACGCATACTGGTCCAAGGTGCCAGGGCCCAGCGAAAAGGAACTGAGCGCCAATCAGGGGCACAGGCTACTTGAAACTGCAGATAGCACAGCAACACGGAGAAGGGTGCAGGCAGATGGTGAAAGAGCCGGCATGGGAAGGACAAAAGGGAAACAAGAGGATCAGGGCCCGACAGGAGAAGCTAGCTCTGGCTCGCTGCGTGATTCCCCAAGTCTACATGCGGTAATTCCAGACACCGCGATGCAGGCAGAGCAACCTGCAGACAAACTGGACATTATTCTGCGAGAGATACGTGAATCTCGAATAGTTCTCGAACAGCAGCTGGGCACCCTCACAACGGATGTGAGTCTGCTTCGGGCAGACCACAAAAAACAAACGGAAAGGGTACAGACGCACGCAACAGCCCTCTCAGATATCACGCCTTGGCGAAGAGAGCAAACAGAAATGGTAAAACAGCTGCAGAGACAGGTAAAAGACCTGTAAGACAGGGTCGATGATGCGGAACGACGGGCACACAGAAGTAACATCCGAATAGTCAGTTTGCCTGAGAGAAGAGAAGGCCGGGACCCTTTACAATTTATTGGAAAACTGGCTTTGCACAGAAGTGGCGCCTGAGGGATAAACAGAAATGTTTAGCGTGGAAAGGGCACACAGAGTACCAACGGGGATGCGGGCCCCCAGGACACCACCAAGCCCAATAATAGCTAAAATCCTGAACTACAGGAACAGGGACACACTACTCCACAAAGCCAGAGAAAAAGCGTCACTCCTCTATGAGAACGTTAAAGTATTTATGTTCCCAGACTATACAATACAGGTACAAAGACAACGAGAGCCGTTCTTTGGAGTCAAACAGCATCTCCAAAAGCTGAATCTGCACTACGCTCTCATTTTTCTGTCCAAATTGAAAATACAGCATGGCAATGCCAGTAATTTCTTTGAGGACGTAGAGGCTGCATGGCACCGGATAGAGTCCAATTTCCCAAATCTAGCAATTTTAGACAAACACCGCCAACCTCGGATGATGAGTCAACGACACAGAAGAGTAGGGTCATGGAACACAGGACAGCAGAGGGTGCACCACAAGAGGGCACCTACCTTATAGCAGAAGATTGAGAGTAGGAGGGCAGCACTGAAGGCGGCAGAAGCATGGACAATGACAGAAGAAGCCGTCCGTCGGGAATCGTCCTCCAATGGACCACCAGCTACGGACTCAAAATCTAGTAGACAAACACTGTTTCCCTCTATGACGCAGCAGATGGCCCGAGACTTGGAGGACTGATTGCACTGGCAGAGTAACCAATGGGACTGGCGGCAAGGCGCTGGGGACAGCGAGGGAGGGTTCACCCAGCCGAAGACCATACACCGTGGGCAGAAGTACCTGGAGGTCGCACTGGGGGAGCTGTCAGCAGTTGGTAACCTTATAACCAAGAAAGTTCAATCATGATTAGTAAATGTTGAGTGGGGGGGGTGTTTTGGGCCCAGGGTTGAGTCCAAGTTTCCCCCTTAGCCTCTTTCTCTGCTCTTTCTCTTTTTTCCTTTTGTTGAAATATGTAAGTTTATTAGCATTAAGCTGTGGAGGCCGTATTGTATAATCTTTGTAATGTGGTCAATTGATGGGGCACAGAGGGCATGGCATGGGGTGCGATGGCCCGCAGCTGGCATATCTTCCCCCCCAAGCAAATGCAGTTAGTAAAGTTAAAACTGCTGTAGTTTTACACAGCAGAATGGTCGAGCACAGTTTTGGGGTTGGGCCATCAAATTGGGGTAGTTCTGATTTTAATGAATTCAGTTACAAGGGAGCACAATTGGAGACGAGACAGTTTGCACCAAAAAACGGGAGCAAAGGCGTGTAGTAAGGTTGCACGTAGCACAAGTAGAGTAAATGGTATCATGTGGAATGTACGTGGCATGGGCTCTTTACATAAAAGATACCGTATACACTTGCAGCTAAGCAGGCGCAAGGCACATATAGTACTACTGCAGGAGACGCATTTGAACATTAAGGAGGCGAGCAAACTGCAGACAAAGTGGAGAGGTCAGTTATATAGCACAACGTATTCGGCATTTGCAAGGGGCGCAGCAGTGTGGAGCAGCGGGTAAGCTCCGCACTGGTAGACTCTGCGCATTGTCCCTGGATACTGAGTGGGGACTACAATGCGGTGCTGGACACGCACCTGGATAGGTCACATCCACCGCTCAGAGAAGCTTTGACAACAAGACAAGCTCGGTCATTTGTGGACTGGGTGGCCGTTTGGGAATTACTGGACATATGGCACAACAAGAACATGACGACGTGCAAATACTCTTTTAACTCCCCGGTTCACGCAGTGCACACAAGAATAGACTATATACTTTGCTCTCTCACCATCACCCTGCAGGTTTTAAGTATGGCATATTTGGGTAAAACACTCTTGGATCACAGCCCGCTGGAGATGGTACTGGAGTGGGGCCATGTTCCCTCCCCTGTGCTGACATGGAGGTTTAGTCTCCAATTGTTAGAGGATGGTGCTTTCAAAGCGCAATTGGCAACTACCATCACCGACTATTTTTCTCGGAATACTGGTACTGCTTCCTCCCCAATAATTGAGTGGGAAACATTCAAGGTGGTGGTGAGAGGCACCTCCATTGGGACAGTGGTGGGAGCTGGGCAAGAGATAGTGCGCAGTCTGACTGATGTAGAACGAAAACTAGGACCACTAGAGAAAGCAGCGGCCAAGTCCCCAGATACGGCGGACGAGTTACAACAGGCGAGGATAGAGTATGCAGACCTGTTGGAAAGGTTGAGAGTAATAGACTATAGGGCATAAATACAAAGGACGCATGTAGAGGCTGATAAAACTGGCACTCTACTAGCTTGTATTGTACAGTACCAGCCCCAAGTGGCTCCTATAACCAGGATTCACACTCTCCATGGCGATGTGGCAAATACTCAACTGCAGATGAATGACGCATTTCAAATGTATTACAAGCACTTGTACATGTCGTTTGAGCGTTCATGTGAGCAGGAAATTGGGGAATTTCTCCATGGTGTGAATTTACCAAAGCTGGGCAAAGCAGATAGTGATGACTTAATGTCACCGATCATGACTATCAGGGGCCTCCCACAGAATAAGCCACCTGGGCTGGATGGCCTCCCAACAGAATTTTACACGGCATATGCCCAAGAGCTAGCGCCTCAATTAAGGAAGTTGTATGAATTGGTGTTGGAGGAAGGTACTCTTCCCCTGTCAGCAAACCAGACGCTGTTGGTATCGCTGCCAAAGCCAGGGCGGGAGGTTACTGATCTTATATATAGGTATAGGCCGCTGTCACTCCTGAATACTGACTACAAAATATTGAGTAAAATTCTGGCGACGCGATTAATACCATACCTCAGTAAGTTGATCCATGCAGGAGGTTCGTCCCTTGTAGGAGCACAGCACATAATGTGAGGAGGCTATATCAGGTAATGTGGGCCCCTCTGAGCCACTACCCATTGGCGGGTTGTCTGTCCCTAGATATGCGACAAGCGTTTGATACGCTGAACTGGGAATATATGCTGGAGGCATTGAGACTGTACAATATACCTGATGAATTTCTGAACTGGATCAGGCTGCTATACGCGGCACCCATGGCCCAGGTGCGATCAGGCAAGCATATCTCAAGTGAATACAAAATGTATAGAGGCACGAGACAGGGATGCCCACTGTTCCCTGTGCTTTTTATATTAGCACTGGAACCACTTGTGCATAAACTGTGTATGTCGGCCCAGGACTGGGTTATACCTATTGGCCCGGTAACACATGCTGCATCATTATATGCAGATTATATAATATTATATGCTAGAGATCTATACGGTGGGCTTCTTGAGGCTGCAGCGCTTTTCGCAGAGTTCGGCAGAGTGTTAGGGCTTCACTTAAATTTTGACAAATCAGTAGCTTTCCTCTTTAAGCAGCCAGAAGCACCACATACGATTGCATTTGGGGACATTAGGATACAGACTACTCCAAACACGTTCAAATATTTGGGGGTACACACATATAGGACGCAACAAGATATGCTAGATAGTAATGTGCAGCGTGCAATTGCTGCATTGCGGTCGCAAATAGCGTTCTGGATCACACTACCACTGTCTGAGAAGGGCCGCCTGACAATTGCAAAGATGGTAATGCTGCCAAGGGTATTGCATTATTTTACGACGATCCCTATACTGATCCTCGTGAAGGTGTTCTCAGTATTGGATTCATTACTGATAGAGCTCATATGGGGTGTGGGAAGACGAATGGTGGCGCTAAAGAAGCTGCAGCTATCAACGAAGGAGCGAGGAATGGGAGCCCTGGATTTTAGGGCCTACTGTATGGCGAGTCAGCTACAATGGCTCTCGTATTGGCTAGCTGGCAGAAATTTGCAGGAAATTGGATACACACCTCGAATTCTACAGCAATCAACAGCACAGAACTCTGCTGCTGCAAATAGCGCTGAAATATTGGAGATATGCTGGAAAGCATACGCAGCCACGCAACACCTATGCACCGAATACTCCCCTTTTGGGTTTGCCTATACTGCAGGGCGCAGTCACGCAGAGGCAACTAGCCAGATGGGAGGACGGAGGGATAGCAACAGTGGGGGCATTATTCCAGGATGGTGTGTTGATGCCACACATGGACCTTGTAGCTGCTAATGGTATGCCGGATACATTGTTCTTATTGCACACAGGATTGTCACATTATGTGAAAAGAAAGAGGGCTCCGGATGGGCAAGAACCTCCGACAAACAGGCTAGTCTATATGTTGCATTTAATGGGGAACGGTTAGCATCTGACGAACTGGATATATATGGGCATTAGAGAAATACAGGATTCTCCATTGCCACACTGCATGTCAAATGGATGGCAGACCTGGAAATAGAACTGTCAGATAGAGAATGGGCGACAATACTGGCCTACCCAAAGGCAGTATCATGAAACGCGAGATTTAAATTTATCCAATATTTAATCACACAAAGGACATTTCTTACCCCTCATAGTATACGTAAAATGTTCCTTGTAGCACGATCGAATTGCCCGAGATGTACCGAGGACAATGCAGGGATAGTACATATGTTATGGGCGTGCCCGACACTCTCACACTACTGGGTGCAGATAGCACAAATACTAGTAGATGTAGTTGGAGGACAGGCCTGGAATACGGCAAAAAGCTGCATACTAGGGGTATATCCAAGGCCCAAAGGTTATAAGGTACAGGTTTGTTTTGCTAACCTCGTATTAATACTAGCAAAGCGGCTCATAACTAGGAAGTGGAAGGCAACGCAGCTACCAAAAATAGAACTATGGAAAGAGGAAGTAGTGAAGTGGAGCCTAGCTGAAAGCGCTGAGATACATAGGGAGGAGCAGCGCAGACTGAGGAACGTACCTATAGCAATGGCATGGGATATGATATGTGAGGCCTTCAAATCGTGAGACGGGCCCACTCAGGGGACGGAAGATCCAACGATCGAAGTAATCTGGGCATCTCAAATAGCCATATAGACTATTGCAGTGCGCTACTAGGCTGCCCCTTGAGCAGGTAGTTAAACGGTGTAGAGGGGATGAATGTAATTCACATGTGTATATGTAATGTAATGTAGCAATGTGTATTGTGCGTCCGGCCCTGGTGGCTAGTATATCGTATACTATAGTGTACTTCACAACATCCTCGAGAGGTCTTCAGAGGTTCTCTTAATTAGCTAACTGGGGGGTGGGAGAGGAAAATTTGGGGAGTTGCATATCGTTTACTGGGTATAATGTGTAGATTACTTAAAGTTGCAGAACAAAGCCCCTAGGAGCAATGGGTGTTTGAGTAAGCAAAAGTTGGAGATATGGAGCTATATACACTGTACCCGGGAATGAGTATCCGTAGGAACAGTTAGAAGACTGTAATATTGGTAAGATGTATTGCATTAAGAAAACTGTATATTGATATTGAAGCAACATATGTAATTGTATACGTGAAAAAAAGTTTGTGTTAAAAACAAACAAAAAAAAAGCATGATAAAAGTGTGCGTGGTAGTGGAATGCCTGGTGAAGGTGTTTCTAATGTGAATGAATGTAAATGCATGGTAGTGGTATGTTTTGTGAAATGTGCAATGTAAAGACGTGTGGGGAAGGAATGCGTGGTAATGTGATACAACCCTGCTGCACCATTCAAATCAAGACCCTGTTGTCTGCAAGGTAACTGCACTGGTAACTGCCTTGTAAGTAGTAAAATATAGCAATATTAGTTGTTTAGTGGGGTGCCTAGAGCTTTTGGGCCTGGTGCTACTGCACCTGCTGCACCATTCAAATCACGCCCCTATTGCCTGCTAGACAACTGCACTTGTGACTTTCTTGTTTAGTAGTAGACTATAGTGATAATCTCGGTTTAGTGGGGTGACTAGAGCTTTTGGTCCTGGTACTACTGCACCTGCCGCACCATTCAAATCAAGTCCATTTTAACTGAAAGCTGACTGCAATTATGACTGCCTGTTTAGTAGCCAAATCTAGCAATATTATGTGTTTTTAGGAGTACTGACAACTTTTGGGCCTGGTGCTACTGCACCTACTGCACCATTCAAATCATGATCCAGTTTTCTGCAAGGTAACTGCACTTGTGGTTACCTGTTTAGTAGTAAAATATAGCATAGTTCTTATATATTAATTTTATTTTTAACGTGCAATGTTCATTAAAACATTTCAAATTTGATCATAATGATAACATTGATTAAGTTGAAAAAATCAATCCGATAATGACCACAAAGTACAGAGTAAGGTACTGAGGCATGAATAGGAAATTACACAAACGTTCTAAGGCTAAAGCATCTTCTTAACATGACTTGCAAACATTCCAGCATACGAATAGAAGCTGTCTGTCTTTTCAATGGGAGGACATCTTATGTTGACAGTGAATGGGCTTAAATAGTGTGAACACCGTTAGCAGAAATATCATACATGTATGCATCCAGGGGAAATTGACAAAAAAAAAGTTCCACACAAAAGCAAATTAACACAGTTATTCGGCATTGGGAACTGAGCCCCCATTTAACATATGTTAAATACAAGAGATTTCACAGATGTGCACGCGAAACCTAAAAAGACACCAGTGATACTCCTCCTGGCACTGGAACATACCAAGATATAGAAATACCTGAACACTTAAAAATAACAAGGACCCCTTCCTGTTATATGACAAACTAAAAAACAATATATAAATCCAAATATTTTCTACAGCAGATAACTCACTAACACTAACCCATTTTCAAACCTGACTGATGGATCAGACCTTCAAAATGTGTCCTAAACCATTTTCTCAGATATCCACCATACATGATGAATATCAAAACACAAATATCCCGTTTATGTATGCCCTTCCACCCAATAAGCAAAGTAGCACTTATTATGAACTCTAAACCACATTAAACATAAAGCAAATAACGACTACCCACAAAAATGAATCATAGACTTTGAAAAACCCATGATTTAAGTCATTTTAAAATGTTGTCCCTACACAGCCATACAAGGCTGTTACTACCATTTCTATCACAGCATATGGAGACACCTCTAACAATTTGAATATAGGGCCTGATTTAGATATCGGAGGACGGGTACTCCATCACAACTGGGATGGATTTCTGTCCGCCTAAATCTAAATCCCATATGATATTATCGGATTCATATTTCGGCAGACGGACTATCTACCAATATTTAAATCAGGCCGTAAGTGTTGAATATGCAACAAAAAGTCAATTTGCCTTTGAAATAAAAAAAAACGACCACTAGCCTATGTCCCTGTAACTGACATAGCTACCACTACACGTTACTAATAGAAAACCCATTCTACCAACACAAACTATGCCCCGTAATGGACTATTTTGAAGATACTTGGCTTGGCAACCTACATCACTCGGAACACCTATGCCAGACCAAATTCCAAATACCATGGTGGAATGTCTATGACAGCACCTGGGCACAGGAAGCCAAAACAAACAACACAGTGGAAACATGACACAATGCATTCCAATCCACCCTAGGCGGAAGCCAAGCTACACTCTGTAAATTTATTGAAGCATTAAAAAAAAGAGAAAAGTTAACTACAACTATAAATGGAGTAATGTGTAACCCATATTGCACCTTGTTGGAAGGTGGTTCTGACCATCTGAGCCGCCCGGATTTTTCACTTTTTGAACACCTATTTGTTGAGCTTTTACTGTGGGAGAGCCTCACAAGTTGGGACTCACCCACAGTGAACTCATGATGAAAGGGCCTGCATGTGTATTTTACCGGTGTCCCCCTGACGCGAGTAGGCCACGGCCCTGCACCCAGAGTAAGGGGCACTGGGCTGGTTACATGCAGACACGTGTGTACATGCATGTGCACAAGTGTAAGGGCTGCGCATGAGAGATTCCTAGCGTGCACAGCCCAGAAGCAGCTACAAACTGAATGGTGTGGCAGAACTTATGCAGAATTGGGTGGTGACATGGAATAGGCTTTCTCTTTCTACAATGGGAATACACATTTGAGGGAAAGTCAGTGTGCTTTACTGTTTTTATTCCATTATTCTCCTAGGAGGATGGGGAGCACATGGGCTAGTTTTACTTTCCTAGGGCCTACAAATTCCAGACACGCACTAAAGTCCACTATAATTGATATGAGAAGAAGTATTCTGCAGAGTCTAAAGTCATAGTTGTACTGCTTTTGTGTCATCCAGAAATGTCATATTTGTCTGAGTCAGCTCATAACCAGGGCCTGGCTGGGGCTGACCCTGCCAGGCTGAATTAATGACCTTCCTCCCCAAGCTGTAACATCGGAGGCCCAGCCCTGCACAACAAGCATTCCAAGGGTGAAGGCCTCCACTCCAAGAAGAAAAGATGGGTGGAGCTACAGGTTTATCCATCAGCAGCTGACACATTGTGTCAGGCACCAAGCTGCTCTGGAGAGATGGCAGGGAGGGGGAAGGGACTCTCAGAGACCATGTGGCATGCGACCACTGGACGACGCCATTTTGAACAAACCCAGAGGCCGGGCAGGAAGGAGGGAGCAGGAGCAGAGAGGTGATGTGTCGCTACCTGATAGTGCAAGAAGAGACTTCCTGCCAGCCCCTACAAATTCTTTTAAAAGGTCTTGCATAGGAAGTGGAGTTCTCTCTGGGGTGTGGTCTGCTGAGGACAACTGGTGCTGAAGCCTGGCACCATGGGCAGCTGGAAGGAAGTGCTTCCAGACTGGCCCAGGACCCTGACTTGCACCACAAGGGGAGACCAGAACAAGTGACTAGGAGCCTGGGCCTCTGCGCAAGGAGAAGAGAGGCCCAGAAAGAGAGCCAGGTGAAAGGCTGGTGCAGGGAACCAGTGAAGACCGCTCCCTGCTGCATTCACCCTCCTGGAGAGCAAGAGGGTGAAAGAAAGTGCTCCCAGTGGCTGGGGAGTGCCACCAGGAGCAAGAAGAGACCAGAAGGGAGCCGATCGGGTGCCTGGGGGCCGAGATACGCCCCCCCCAGAAGGTAGGCAATCTTTGACCTCTGCCAGGACCAGCGATCAAAGCGCGCGGGGCTCCGCCGCTGGTCCAGAAAATGCCCCCGGGGTGTGTCAGGTCCCGGGGGCTGTCCCCAGAAGAAGATAAGTCGGGGAGTGCCGTTGCGCACCTCGTGAAAATGCCCCGGGGGGTGCTAGGAGCCCAAAATGGCCCCCGCTGAAAATGGAGACAGGGGAGCGCCATCGTGCCCCCCTGGGAATAACGTGAGGGGCCCGGTATCCCAACTCAGCGCCCCGTATGCGTAAAGCAAAGCCGGGGAGTGCCATCAAGCTCCCCGTGAAGAGATGGCTGGTGGCCCGGGACCCCATCGCCGGACCCCGAATGGAAGAGGAGGACAGGGGAGTGCCGCCGCACTCCCCCGCGGCAGCTGGAATGTGGGGGGAGTGTCGTCGCACTCCCCGTAGACCCACCAAGCCAGGGCATGCCTCGCGTCTGCCCGCGTTGGCGTGCAGACCAGAATGAAGGTGCCGGCTCCAGCGGCAGCACACGAGGGTGCCCGCCGGGCGAGGAGCTAGCGGGGGAAGCCGGGAGTGGGCTCCCCGGGCTGTCCTCCCAACGTGGTTGCACTGCGGGAGGCCCGGGTGGGACCGGGCCTCCGTGAATAGAGGAGCAGGCGGGGGGTAGGCTCCCCGAGCTGAAACACTCATGGTGTGCCAGCAGGGGTCTGGGTGTGACCGGGCCCCCAACGAAGGGCAGGTGCGGTGCCAGGCCGTGTGGCTCTCCCCGACACAGTGGGAGAGCCGCTGTTCTAATATGCGCACTGGGCTCCGGGAGCGCCCCATGATTCCTTGCAAGGCATGGAGACTGCATCGTGGATGGGCGCCAGGTGGCCCCTGGAGGAGGGGGTCGGCCCCTTTGTTGGAAAAGTTGCAGGGGGAGCTGCAGGAGCAACGCAGCCTCCCCCAGCACGAAGAGGAAAGTCCCTCCCTAAGTCTCATGGGGACTCAAAAGAAACAACCCCTCAAGGGCTCAGCATCGGCATCAACAGCACCTTGTGGCTGGAATTTTTGTTCTTCCGCTGAGTTAAGGATTGCGCCAAGGAGTGAAATGTGAAGGGTTGAGTTGGGGGATGTCTGGAAGAGGGCATCCCTTGGAGGTGAAGAGGTGTAATTGCACCGGAAATGCATTTACTAATTGTTATTTCTTTTAGAGAGACTGGAAGTCACATGTGTTATGTGAATTACCTGTGTAAGGTGATGTCATAAGCAAAGTGGGGTTATGTTGCCAGACATTCCTGCTAGGGTGTCTGGCTGTAAATGCTTAATCCTGTGATGTTACCTGTGATGCCTTTGAGAGGCTGTGATTGTAATGCGATACAACTGTTATCAGCTATGATAAGTACCTCATTTAAAGCGATGCCCGAACACGTATTCTTGCTACTACGTTAGGGGAAGAACAACCCAGGCTGTTAGCTACTAAGATGTAGAGGTGCATACTGTATGGTCAGTATAGAATGCTCAGTCAGGGTTATGTGTCCCTAGGGCAGGTGTACCTATTTTTAATGCTTGTTGAGATGATGGGGTGAGTCGCCACTGGGACGGTGGCAGTTGGCAAGGCCCTCGCTCTAGGTTGTGTCAACCCTCTGCATTAGGGGGCAAGATGATGTGCATACATTGGAGTGGTGGTACTAGACCCCACCCCACCCTGTGGGAGGGGTGGAGACGTTATGCAATGTCACAAAGTAATTCCAACAGCTTATGTATATTTGTAAATTGGTGCATAGTATTGAGTGGTGTGTGTCTAATAAATGTACTCTTACTTTTATAAAGCAAGGTAGAGACTGGACAATCAATTATCGAGTGTTATTTCTGCACACCTGTAATAGCGATCACTAGCCCACACTACCTCCCTTGAGTAAGCCTTGGACTGCTCTGCAACGCTACGCTCTGAGAGTCAGGTGCTACACTAGGGTGTTTGGTGCCCAGTGAAGGACAAGTGTGACATGTTATTTGTGCAGGGCTCACAGATACTGCCCCGTTTTCCAACACACCTAAACTTAACAAACAAACCAGAAGAATGTATGCCATGCTGCAATTTAAAGTCAAATTCTTCCTAAACAACAAGGGAGTATATTACTTAGCAACAATAGCCAAAAGCATATTATACAGTAAATACTAACCTACAAAACTTCCCCAAAACAATAACATAATCTTAACCAACATGAAAATCAATTTTTTATATAAATAAAAAACATAAGGGTATATTTACAAGAACTGGATTTCTGCTGTTTTGCCACAGTGGAGCGCTACAATTGTTACCGCGGAGGTACGACAGTTCCTAATGCCACATTAGCGTTGTATTTGCTGCAAGGCACTCCATGGCGTTAGCAAGAGGCCAGTGTCTGGAAAACTGAAGCTGATGTGTGTGCTGAGTCAGAAAAAAATTTCACGCTAATTCGGAAAAAGTGATGTTTGTCCAATTAGTAGCCAGAAAATCAGATGCTAGCCGTCCAAGTGTCACTTTTATGTACCTAGCTGGGGAAAAAAACACCGCTACATGATTTCTTTTTTTTACACTTACCTGAAAGCTGCAATGGAGCCCCCAGGAGTGAGCACTGGCCAGGACAACCCCAGCAACCCTATTACCAATCAGGATGTCTAACAGAGTCCTAGGGGAAGAGGAAGAGCAAGTTCAGTGAGGAGAAGAATCAGATCTTGATCATGGAGGGGATAGAGTAACACTCATTCTGCGTCAGCTTCAAAATGCCATTGTGGAGGAAAAACACCAAATGCCAGCCCATAGTAGGAGTCCAGTGAGAGTTGGTAGAGCAGGTGCAGGCAGGGATGGATTCTGTGGATGCCTCACTGCCAAAAGAGACACCTACTCTTCGCTTCATGTCCTCCAGCAGTACTTGGCTGACATTGCTGGTGTCATGAGGTAGAGAAATAAACAACTACCCTTCCAAAGTGGCACCAGCGAGGTGGCCCACCAGCTGGGAGCAATAGGAACCATCTTGGAGTCCATGGAGCAGAAGCAGGACTCACACTGCTGCCATGGATGCCTACCACTGCGACATTGCTGCTATGTTGCAAAACCAGTAGATCCTATTTGCTGCCTCATGTATTGGCATAGATGAATGCTTCTGCAGGCACGCGATCCACATCTTCAGCCCCGGATGTGTGTGTGTGCCTCCCTTGGCTGCTGCATCTACAACACAACCCTCACGGGGGACATCGCAAACAACAGAGGAGGAAGATGTGGACAGCACCTCTTTCCAACAAAAAAGTGTCAAGTAGCAGTCATCTATGCCTGTGCTTATGAACATGCCAAGGAAAATCAGCTGCCAATGTCTTCATTTGATTTCGCCCTGTTCACCTTGACCATTCATAGACTGTCAATGTTGCCCATCCTCCCTAATGACATTGTGGTCATCCTCTTCACTGAAGCACTGCTCTCCTCAACATATCCCATGACATGTTCCCAACATGGACATCCACTGACTCAAAACCATCTTTTATAGTTGATGTCCAATGAACTTTACCTGTGAGCCACTTTATCATTGGCACATGTAAATAAAAGCACTTAGTACTACCTGTGTGTTGTCTGTCTGTTGGAGTAAGGAAAAAGTTGAACATGGTGCATTCAGTGAGGCAAAGACACCAACTACTTGCCGGGGGACATGTGTTCTTTGGAGTCAGGGACAAAGCTAGGCAGTAAGAGTGAAACATATTTGGTGACCTCTATGTGTGTGTTGACTATAAGTGGTTACTCAATGTTACAAGCATTAATTCAACTGGTGTCATGCAGTCAATTTTTATGTTGAATGAAGTCACACTAAAAGTGCCAGGTCTACCCATGGATACTATCAAGCAAGCAACATTGGGCTGATAAGTAAAAGCTGCAAGTGTTAGTGCTTACAGGGCTGCCATGACCTGTGTGAGTCCAAAAACCATACAATTTGGCCACATTTATAGACCACAAGGTCCCTCCAAAGCATGTTGCATGATATATCCACACAGAGAAATTGTATGTGAACACTCATTGCACTGTGTACCATTTCCATCATGATTGCCACGTCCACTGTTTAAAAATGTCTGTAGGATTTAGGGGGCGTGGTTAAGATGGCTGCTTAAGCGGACGTGTTGTTCTGCCTCTCCCGCGGGCGGCCCAGCATAGCACCGGCGATCGGCCGTTTGCAGCTGGCGGATACCTACGGCCTTGACCCAGCAGGTGCCGGCCGTGACAGCGAAGACACAAGAGCGGTAGCCCGGCGCGGACCTGGCTCCCGGGGCCCGAACGCAAGACACGGAATGCGGGCCCGCGAGACAGAGGCCTGGCTGCGAGGAGGAGCGGCCTGGAAGCAACGGCGGCCGGGCAGGAACATCCGGGGTTGGTCTGCCACAACGCGGGCCCCGAGAGGAGGAAGGGTGAGACGGGCCGAGCTGCGTGGGGATCTCAACCGCCCCCGAGCAGTAGAACCCTGGTACCCTGGGCCTGGTCGGACGGAGCGGAGAGCGGACCCGAGAGCCGGAGGCCTGGTCGGGAGGTGGCACGGCCTCGAAGCAGCAGCAGCCGGGCGGAGACATCGGGGACTGATCTGCAGCGACGTCAGCCCATGCGGAGAGGTTTGCTGAGACGGGCTGAGCCGTGGGGGAATCTTGCCTGCCCCTGAGCAGCGGAACCAGCGGGTGCAGAACTCGCGCGGCGGGCCCGGAGACGCGTGGCGCCGGCCTGCCACCTCGGAAAAGCTGCAGTGACTCGGCGGTCCCGGGGCTGGTTGAGGGCCCAGCGACCCTGACGGGAACCCCCCGCCTCACCACCGGACAGGCAAGTGACCGCTCTGGGGCAGAGAGCTGCTGTCGGCGCCAACTGCGGGGGACCCAGTGGTTGAAGGAAGGAATCGATGGCGGGAGGCTTGAGGCGCCCCTCACTAAGCCTGAGGCTTAGCAGCACGCATACGAGGACAGGGGTCTGACCCATGTATAGCGCCTAGGGGCTGGCGGGCTCCGTGTACACGTGGCATTCTGAAGGGGACTTGCAGGCTCTGCAGAGGCGGGCTACGCGGCGATGGGACTGGGGCCTGCCATCTGGTAACGTGCTGGGGTTTTGCCCAGGCCCGAACAGCGGAGCCAGCAGGTGGGGGTCTGGTGCAGAGGCCCCGGAGAGACTCGGTACCGGCCAGCCATTTTGAGGCAGTTCCACAGCGTTTGGGCGGTCCCGGAGCTGGTCGAGGGGCCAACTATTCTGGCGGGACCCTCCTGTTCCTACAACGGTCAGGCAAGCAACCGCTCTGGAGGTGAGAGTTGCGGTCGACGCCACCAGCGGGGGACCCAGCGGTGTACGGCAGGGATCGGCGACGGGAGGCCCGAAGCTCCTCTGACTGGGCCTGGATCTTGGCAGCACACGCACTGGAGCAGGGGGTAGACCCCTGTGCAGCACCCAGAGACCAACAGGCTCCACGCACACTTGGCACTCCGGAAGGAACTTAGAGACCCCACGTAAGCGGGCTGCATAGCATCGAGGCTGGGGCCCGTCGTCCCGTGGCGCGACCCACCGGGGAGTGACAGTACTGACGGCCGTTGGGGACACCTGCGCAGCGGGCAGCAGCGAGGGGACTCGAGGTGGGGCCCGCCGCCTGGGGGGGGAGGCACTGTAGAACCCTGCTCTACCCAGGATCCTGCTGAGGAGTGCTGTGTGCCCCTGGACTGTTGGGGCAGGTTTGGAAACTCAGCGCAGCTGGACGGCCCTTGACGCCCGGTGGGCGATTTATCACAGCGGAGCAATCTGGAGGAGAGTCACCGGGGGCATAGCGCCAGGGCTACATCTGGGGCAGCATTGTAAACCGCTGGGGCTCGGCATCCGGAGTGAGACCCGCCTGAGTGGACTGGACGGCGGGGGCGGCGGGGGCGGCGGAGCTGATTGAGACAGACGGGCTACCGGCACTGGATAGCTGCCAGGCGGGGCCGTGACTCTCCTCGGGCGAGCCGGTGGGGGGAGACAGGGGCAAGTTATGGTCCCCCGGAGAGTCGCAAAGACAAGACATTGAGAGAACTGTTTGCAAAGACACAGGCGGGACCCACGACAGGCGTCATGGCGGCGGGAGCGCCTGGTCCCCCACCCACACAGACGGATGGAGCTGAACTGATCACCAAGTCCTTTCTAGAATCCATGTTCACTGGCCTGAGAGCTGACATTCAAAACCTTCAAAAGGTATTAACGGCGGAGCTTAAAGAATTTCGCAGGGATGTGGACGGTGTCGGGGAAAGGGTCGCCGCATTGGAGGACAAAAGTGACGGGCGCGACACAGAACTGGCGACGCTACAACAGGAGATCATCCGGATCCATGACCAGCAAGTTGACCTCCAGTCACACGTAGAAGACCTGGAAAATCGGTCTTGGCGTCACAATATACGCATCCGAGGAGTGCAGATAACCGAGGACTCGAAAGACCTATTTGATTTCACATGAGAACTCTTTAATCATATCCTGGATCGCCTACTGGAGTCGGAGTTGCGGATCGACCGGGCACATAGGGCAGGTCCCCCGAGGCCCTCGTCCGCCACTTCGTCCGACATCTTAGTGTGCGTGCAAGACTACCGCACCAAGGAGGACATACTTCGTAAAGCTCTTCAAAAACACCCAGTGAAGTTCCGGGACCATGCACCGGTCCTTTACCAAGATCTATCGGCCCTCACGCTCCATAAACGTAGACTTTTCAAGCCAATCACGGCGCACCTTCAGCAGCGCAACATTCAATATAGCTGGGGGCATCCCTTTCGCCTGGTGTTCCGTATTGACAACACACTCTACCAATTGCGTTCCTTGTCAGAGGCAGCAAAGCTGTTGGGGGTGGATCTACCGGCGGAAGACAGCGGAGCTGAGGGGGGCCCAGTGGATGCAAAGGCGGCCGGGCCTGGGTGGCACCGACAGGGCCGTCGTAAGCACGCTAAGAAACCTCCAGTGGCGGAGATTCTCAGAGGGCAGCAAGCAGCGCTAGACACTGTCTACGCGGGTCTGCGCAACCCCTCACCCAGCTGAGATACGTGACAATTGCCGCCGGCTTAACTACTGGGTTTCTGAGCGGGCCGTCTGCGGGAGGGGGGCCTTCTCATTGTGATACCTTACTCCACGTTGCTACCTTACCATTCACCGGAAGGTGGAGGACACTGGTTCTGGACTTTTGCTGTTCAAATGTTGGGATGTTCGGGTAGGGGTTGGGGGGTGTTGGTCGAGGGAGGGCACGGGGTTCCACATCCATCATGGGGTGGGGTTGTGACGGACGCAAAGACACGGGGAGCACACATCGCTCGTCCAAGGCACATCCCCCTTGCATGTGATGTGCTGTTCGCTTTGCGTTCCCTGAGATTGCTAGATAAAGTGAATGGCGCCGCACACACTTAAAGTATTAACACTCAATGTTCGGGGTCTTAACAACCCGGTGAAGCGTAGAGCCGTGCTGTCCTGTTTGGAGAACTCACAGGCCGATATCTGTCTCCTCCAGGAGACCCACCTCTTAGCTCAAGACTGTCACCGGCTCCGGTCCCGAAAGTTTCGACACAACTCTTTTCTTCTAGTCCCACCAAGGCTGCGGGGGTGGCGATCTCGGTGGCCCAGCGGTTTAGGGGGAAAGTTCTGCAGAAAGAGGCGGAAATCAGAGGTCGGCTATTAGTTTACAGGTTTGCACTGGGAGCCTTGACCTTCACCATCGGCTCTCTCTACGCCCCTAATGAGGGTCAGGAGCACTTTTTGCAGTCCGCCCTCACAGACGTCACGGTCACGAGCGACCGCAATATTCTCCTGGGGGGAGATTTGAATCTTGTTTTTGATAACATACAAGACAGATCTTGTCAGCGCACTCATCAGACTGGTGCACTCTCGGGGGCAGGCCTGGACCGACTACGAGACTTAGGGCTCGACGATTTGTGGCGTAGTTTCCACCCTCGGAGTCGGGAGTTCTCTTATTATTCTCATGCACATAAGACATATGCGCGGCTGGATTACCTCTTGGCTTCTTCCGCGGTCAGGGGGATGGCATCGGCGGTAGAGATAGGGGTGGCTTCTCTTTCTGACCACGCTCCGGTGTTTACTACTTTGACTCTGCCGCCAGTGGTGCGGCCGGACAGGGTATGGCGCCTCAGGGACACTCTGCTACACCGGGAAGAATTCCTGGTGCAGATTCGTAGATCGATCACTGATTTTATTGCACACAACGCCAATACCGACACAACCTTAGCGACACAGTGGGCGGCGATGAAGGCGGTCCTCAGGGGAGAGTTTATTGCTATATCGGCTGCCGACAATTCAGAGCGTCGACGTAAGCGGGAGGAGCTTACACAAAAAACTAAGGAGTTGGAGCAAATGCATCAGAGGACGGGCGACCCCAGGGTATGGCGCCAGCTCAAAGCAATACGACAGCAGCTGGCAGCTCTTGATCAGGATAGAGCGGAATACGCTGCCCTACGTTTAAAACATGCCTATTACACGGGAGGGGATAGGTGCGGGCGCCTTCTCGCCCACAAGCTCCGGGAGGTCCGGAAACGCCAGGGGGTCCACGAGATCTGCAGGGAGGACGGTACGAGAGTTACCGAAGACAGGGACATAGCCAAGGCATTCTGTGCATATTACGCTAACCTGTACTCCGGCTCCCATTTGACCGCCGATAATGGGGCGGCCTTTCTAGACTCGGTCATGCTCTCAACTCTGTCCAAGCTCCAGGCGTATCAGCTGGATAGAGACATCCGTCCTGAGGAAGTGATTGCTGCTATCTCCCGGTTGAAACTGACGGAAGCCCCTGGGCCGGATGGCTTTACCGCAATCTTTTATAAGAAGTTTTGTACCTTGCTGGCGCCCCTTCTCACCCAGCTATTCAATTCCTTCTCGGCTGCGGGAGCGATCCCCCCGAACCTCTTGGGGGCCCACATAGCAGTCATCCCCAAGCCAGGGAAAGATCGGACTCGCTGCGGGGCGTACCGTCCCATCTCGCTGTTGAACGTCGACCTTAAGCTCTATTCGGGAATACTGGCCGGTCGGCTGGCATCTTATATGCCAGGCCTAATTGACCCGGATCAGGCGGGGTTCATCCCAGAGCGTCAAGCCCCCGACAACACGAACCGAGTCTTGCATTTGGTTGAAAAAGCCTCCCGTACGGCGGGAGACTATATGTTGCTCACGATCGACGCTGAAAAGGCGTTTGACCGTGTTCATTGGCCCTATTTGGAGCAGGTGTTGCTACGGATGGGGTTGGGAGAGAAATTCCGCACCCATATTTTTAATTGCTATAAATTCCCATTGGCGATGGTCCGGGTGAATGGCCACACGTCCTCTAGCCTCCATATAGCGCGGGGCACGAGGCAGGGGTGTCCGTTGTCGCCGCTGCTTTTTGCCGCATATATGGAACCCCTTGCCGGAATTAAGTTCGAGGGGCATGTTCACACCATCAGCCTCTACGCGGATGATGTGCTAATGTCTTTGTCGAATCCCGGGAGGCCTTGCCGGCATGCATGGCGGACTTGGATACTTTTGCAGGGGTGGCGGGGTTCAAGGTGAATGCGGAGAAGTCGTTGGCCCTTAGCCTCTCCTTGACTCCATCCACCCGGGAGTACTTGCAGAACTCACTCCCCTTCCAGTGGGCGGAGGAATCGGTCCTCTATTTGGGGATCCAGCTGGCTTCTACACTTCCGCAAGTGGTGGCCCTCAACTATGCCGCTTTGCGTCGGAGGATCCGCAAGGAGTTGGGGCAGTGGAAGTACTATCCTCTTTCGTGGTTGGGCAAGGTCGTGGCGGTTAAGATGACCATACTACCACAGATTCTTTACCTCTTTCGTACCATTCCCCTATATCCGCCTACCGGATGGCTCCAGCAGACATAATCAGAGTTGGCCCAGTTCATTTGGAATGGGCGGAAGCCGCGAATGAAGAGGTCGTTGTCCACTCTCGCACCTGAAAACGGGGGGCTCGGGATCCCTGATCTTCATCTCTATTTCCGGGCCGCACAGCTACGCTATCTGGTGGAGTGGAGTCGCTGGGAGTCGGAGAAACATTGGCTGTTCCAAGACCAAGCGGTAGCGGCCCGGCCTCTGCAGGAAATCCCCTTCCTGCAAAAGCAGGCCTTTAGGCCTCTAACATCACCCGCGTCCCCTTAGAGATCTGGGATCGCACTAACATCTCTCATGACCTCACCACCTTTCCCTCCCCGCTTACGTCCCTGCTCGACAATCCAGAGTTCACTCCCGGAATGGATTCGGTAGCCTTTAACAGGTGGAAGCCGGCTGGCTGCCGCTTCCTCTATCATATGTATGATGCGGATGGGGTGCGCTCGTTTCAGCAATTCAGGCAGGAATACGGGCTGCCGGAAGTGGAATGGATCCGCTACCTCCAGGTTCGGCACTGGGCGCTTGACGGGCGGGTTCGCCCATTTGCAGACCAGCGGTTTTCCCAGTATGAGCGTTGGTTAATAACGCGCTCATCAGATAAACAGCTAATCTCCGATCTGTATAGAATGCTCCAAGCTCGACTCGCGCACACTTACAACGCAGGTAAGACACGTTGGGAAAGGGAGCTGGGTAGGACTCGGACTCACAAGGAGTGGGAGGGAATATATTACAGGGCACGACACTCAGCGTACCACATGGGACTCACGGACACATTCACAAAGATTGCGACCTATTGGTATTACACTCCAGAGCGCTTAAACGTGATGGACCGGAAGAGAGACGCACACTGTTGGAGGGGATGTGGGCAGATAGGCACCTTGACCCATTTGCTCTGGGATTGTGAGTGTGTCCGGCCATACTGGACCCAGGTGCTCGATGAGGTGGACAAGCACTTTAACACTGCGATACCGCGCTTCCCGGCGTACATACTGTTGGGCCTCCCAAACCCTCTGACCTACCCGCTTAAATTGCGTAGGGGACGACAAATAGCCATAGCGCTGGGCTCGGCGACACAGAACATACTTACTCATTGGCGCACTCCCAACACACCAACGTTTACGGGATGGTTATACCGATTGTGGCATGTCCTAGGCATGGAAAAACTCACACTAACGCTGGCCGGGGAGGGCTCCAAATATGGGGAGCTGTGGAAGCCCTTTTTGGCGCTGTTGTCCTCCGAATTCAGGGAGGTTACTTGTCCCCGCTATCTACGCTTGCTGCGACTATCCGAAGGGCAGAAGGAAGAGTAGGGCTTGGGATCGGCAGAGACTGCGGGGGAGGGGGGACAGATGGACGTGGAACGTGGGGAGGGGGTGGGTTGGGGTAAGGGAGGGGGGAGTTTTTTAGATTCTTTTTGTTTGCGCCATGGCACCTTATTGGGAACTATTATGGCATCTCCAGGATGGATGACGTTTGACTTAAATTTCAGCGGAGGGGTAAGAGACCCACCTACCCTTCCTGGAATAAGCAAGGTGTTGATATTTTCCTTGGTTGGTGCTTTTTTGTGTATTTTGAAATGTCAATAAAAGATTTAAACCATAAAAATGTCTGTAGATAGACAATGTAATGTCAGGGCCAACCTGACTGATCCCTGTCCATAGGTAAGACACTTACTCACATATGTTGCAAAACCATGATAGCAAAGATATATGCATGTACATAACATAACCTGAGTACACATGCTAACTCACATAGAGTAAATCATGATGTAGCAAACAATGACATTAAATGTCAATGGAAAACTTCAAAGAAATAACAAGACTACCTACCCTACGCTATCTAACTAATCTAACCTAACCTACACTATCTTATCCTACATACTATCTAAAACTATCCTTAACTTAGCCTACCTTACTCTACACATTTAACACAACGTGATAAACATCTATGGATAAACAGCTGTGTTGAGGGTTTTAGTATGTAGGAAGTAATGGCGCTCAGCAAATATGCGTATGGTGAGTTTGGGTGGACAGGTGAGTATGGTGCTAAACAGGAAGGGGAGACCCTATATAACCCCTCAATGTGTGTAGGGAAGACTCTACATCAAAATAGTACAACATAGTCCTGTGCACACATACAAAATAAAATGCATAGATGTAACGTTATACACAAGTGATGCGTTCAGTGTGCTTCGGTAATACTGGAAATTCTTTATTCTTTTAAGAGAAACGCAACCAGCTGACATGTGTTTCGTCGGGGATGAGTAATCCCACGACTCTTCAGGGCTCTGCACAGTCGCTTGAGCGAAATGTATTCCCAAGACCGGTGATAATTCCAACCCGGCTGGGCACAAGGTTGCAAATGAAGTATAATGGGACAGCAAAATGAATCTAAAAATTGAGGTTCTTAAGTAATAATGCCGCAAGTAAGACGAGAAGTGGTTCCAAAAATGGTACTATAATCTCGTATAGACGAATTCCGAACGAAATGCAGTAAAAATGAAATTCAGAATAGTGGTGGCAAGTAGGACGAACACGGGTGCACCTACATAAATCACACACCGTACTCAGCAAGATATTTCAATTCCCAGGCACTCTAGAAATTCCGACATCAGGAAATGAGTACGCTACGTACACATAACATCATGCATACTTGTTCCCTAAGTTAGGTTAGTTCTGTTCTTGTCAGTGCTGCTGAGTGATATTGTTCACACATGTTTCAGGCATCCCTAAGTTTGAAATAGCATAATTGAACAATAACACATATGGAATAGGTAGAGATGTGTTATATTCAGGCTAGCATACCCTTGGATACAGTACCATGTGAGTGGGCTCCAATCTCACATTCACTGGGCCTCTCATACTAGAGGCATGTACTATGTGAGTCTCATATGTAAGGACAGTTACAGTGGCTCTGGCCTCAAAAAGACCTCAATGAGCCCATGCAAAGGCAGCATGTCGGATCTGCTAGGCATTCAGAGGTATATAGTCAGGCAAGCCAGTGCAAAGCACAGGGTAACTATAGTGGACATCACAGAGCCATATCTATTGCATAAGAAATGCTGTTTAAGACCAGTGATATGTGTGTTGCCACATTCAGAGGTTAGCTAAGTACTGTAAGCCATGGCAGGCCGTATAAATGCTTAACAACCCTGGGGAGGTATGCAGAGGAGGATCATAGTCACTTCTCTATGGGGCTTATTTACAAGGCCCTTGCGCGGCAGGTGTATCACTTTTGACAATGCAAGAAATTACATCCAAGCCATGCAAAGGGCTGTAATGGCCCATCCCAACTGTATCTGACAAATGCTTGTTGTGAAATAAGTAGCACTGGAGCTGATCTGCACTACCTGGTCTGTCACAATATGAGTTGTCTGGATGAAATATGGGCATGCACATCAGCTCAGTGCTTCCCATTCCCCATTTTCTCATTTGTATCACCTACAGGGACACAAATACTTGTGTGGCCCGCTCAGTATAACAAATAGAATTGGTGTACAGATCGTGCCAGCACTATAGCCACAGCATTTACTGCTATTGTATGGGGGCATGGCAATTTTGTGCCAAAAGTCATGTGAGCCATACTTAATGTTACCAGAAATAATCAATGGGTTCATGAGACACATAGGATAGCAGACAAATCACGTGTACTTACCAACTGCTCCACTAACTTCAATGCCAACTTAGTCCAGGAGGTCAGACTCCCTGCCAACCACATTGGTTCAGCGAACTTTGAGCTCCTGGGTGTCAGAGTCCACTCCAAAGATCATCTGCATCTAGAGGCGTACACTTTAACACCATTGCTTGCAGACCTTCATGAGGTAGTCCTAGATGACACACCCCTCACTGGTTAACATGGCAGGTGTAGGAGAGTAGGATCTGCTTCACATGTGTACCCCCACTTTTTGCTGGTGTTTCACTGTTTTTCGACCTTAGTCTGGCTGTGGCCCTGCTAATCAGGACCACAGCCAAGCTGCGTCCTCTCTAAAATGGTTTCCATGTACATTAGGTACATATCTAATTGGATTCTGGAGTGCCCTATAAGCCCCTAGTATATGGTATACTATGCACCTAGGGCATAGGTACCTCAGAGGCCTACCAGGGGCTGCAGCATGTATTATGCCACCCCTGGGAAGCACTCCAAAATGGCACCACAGGTCTGCTACTGCAGCCTGGGTAAGGGTGTGCTTGCACCCCTTATCGTGGTATAGGCTACCTATATCCACATATATATACAGACACATATAAACCTATAAGCCACTCCTATGGCAGGCCTTGACAATCCTGAAGGCACAGTGGTTGGTTTTATGTGAGATGGTGCCCAAGCATGAGCTGAGCCCCTCTGCAGCTTTCGGAAATACTTCCTTATGGCTGTTCTGTGATACAGCCAAACCATATACTCTTAAGTGCATTATAACCTTGCGGTAAATGCTAACTTTGGAATGGCTGCATCAAAACATGTCGTGTTTGGTGGCAAAGGCTTTGGAATACTACCCCCCGCCAATTCTGGCAGCGGGAGTAGCATTCCACCCTTCTAGAGGGAGAGACATGTTCACACTGGCTAAACCCGGTAGGACTTTCCTGAGCCCTGGCATCTCAAAATGGATGCCTCTGCCACAGAAACGGGTCTGGCCTCCTGCTGTTGACCGAAACTCCGGCAGGGGAGGCCTGGACAATAGGTTTCCTGTCGAAGGGAGGTGTGACCACCTTCCCAGACAGGCAGATGTGTATTGGGGCTGGGCGGGAGCACTCTCTGGTGCTTTGAAGTCCTGCACTGCGGGCACGTTTGCTGTCCCTGTGCATAGCCCAGTTCAAACCGGTTGCAGGGGCTACCTGTCCCTGCTCTGGCGCAAAACTGGACAAAGCCCACCCATAGGTGGGGCCTTAGAGTTAGTCCATCCCCTAAACTTACTATAAGTATAGGAATCCAGTCCCTAGGACTTTAGATTACCCTGGACCAGGGGTCTCCAACCTTTTGTGTAGTGACAACTACTTCTGGTCAGTGAAAATCGTAGTGAGCTACCAAACCCCAAGCAACTCGCTAATTTTTCCGAGAGACCCCCCACGCCCAGTTTCATTGACTTTTAGCCTAATTTCTTCAGAGCCCATACTGTGGTTTGAACAAAATACTTAAGAGTTCCCTAGAAACACTGAAAGGAATGACTTTGAATTTGTGTTGTCAAGACGCTTCAAAACCTTTCAATTAATAGCTTCAAAATCCATTACATAGAGACAATCAATCAGTGAAATGTTACAGATAAGACAGAGGACAAGAAGGTATATGGGTCACAGGTCATCCATACTAGTAGGGAGGATAGTTTAAGAGTGCTTGGTCAGGAGAGGCAGAATTAGAAACATAGATTTTAAACCAGGCTAACACCATGGTTGGGGGATTCTAAAAATAATTGATTTCTACCCAAATGAACCTATTTTGCAACAACTGGGGTAAATCACAATGGTCCAGCCAGCCTATACCTTGCTGTTTTTATGCAGCTCTTTGATAACAGTTACTTGCTCACTGTTCTAGATTAGGATTTTAACTCAAAGAGCTAGCAACAATATGGTCTCTCTGACCAAAGTAGTAACCCACTGACCTATTTACATTATGTTATATATGCACTTTGTGATCTGCACCTTCTTTGCAGCAGGCATATTAACCCTCTGTGCTACCTTATGGTGATTAATAACTTCCTTTGCAAGTTTAGAGATTATTACACAATCTCTCTCTCTCTCTTTCCAAGAAGTACATTCATCGCCCAGTTTGACATTTTTATTGTTGGCTGAAATTTGCTGGAGGCCAGGAACATAGCAGCAGGTGCTTTACTATAATATCGTTGCCCCCACATGAAGTCAGCACCCAGTGGCACATAGAGCCGGTCCTGGCGGTAGCAGCACAGTACATGCAAGGACTTTTAATTTGAACGTCAGCTGCCACTGTGCTTTATTGCTGTTAAGGCAGATGTAAAGCACGGTGGCAGTCAATGTTAAAATCAAAGGTCCGTGCCTGCTCAGAGTCTGAACAGCTTTCACAGTCTCGTGAAAGCCTTTCACTGATTACTACACCACGCTATATATTTGCCTTTGCATGAATGTGAAAGCAGTTCAGTGCAGGCAAGCACCTTGGATTTTTGTGTTGGCTGCCACCGTGCTTTATAGCAGGAAGAATAAAAGCGCGAAAGCAGCACACTGCAAGCAATGACTTTTAATTTGAACGTGGGGTGCCACTGTGCTTTATTACTGTTGGTTAAGACAAATGTAAAGCACAGTGGCAGCCGATGTTAAAATCAAAGGTCCGTGCATGCAAGTCTAAACCAGGCCTTCTTTAAACAGCTTTCACAATCATGCAAAGGCAAATATATAGCGCGGTGTAGTAATCAGTGAAAGGCTTTCACTGATTGCTACCCCGCTCTATATATTTGCCTTTGCATGAATTTGAAGCTGTTCACTGCAGGCAAGCACTGGCTGCCACATTGGCTGCCACTGTGGTAACGTTCTGTGCCTGCAAGGACCTTTGATGTTAACTTCAGCTGCCACAGCGCTTTATTCCTGCTTAATGCAGATGTAGAGCACGGTGGCAACCGATGTTAAAATCAAAGGTACTTGCATGGACTTTTCACAGACTAATCCGCTTTCACTGACTACTACGCGAAGGCAAATGAAAGCGTGGTAAAGTCAGTGAAAGAGGATTAGTGCAGGCAAGAACCTTGCATTTTACCATCGGCTGCCACCCCAGCATCGGCCCAGTGCCTGAATGGACTTTTAATTTTAAGGTTGCCTGCCACTGCGCTTTAATACTGAAGGCAGATCTAAAGCTCAGTGGCAGACAACGTTAGAATGAAAGGGCCTTGCATGCACGATTTTACCGACTCTGCTACTGCTCAGTCAGGGGCCCACTTACCTCACAGCAGCAGCTGCTCCGGGAGGCCCAAATGGAAAGTAAATGAGGAACGTGGTTCCAGCCTGGAAAAGATAGGTGGCGCGTGGCTAAGGAAAAACGTCACGTTCTTCAGCCTGCCCCGCCCCAGCTAAGCTCACTTCAGCCAATCAGAGCTGCTGGTTTGAGTGAGGGCGGGAAAGTGCTGAAAGCTGTGAAAAACAATGAAGGGAAACAAAATAAAATGCTGAAATGACGTCGCAATATAGATAGCAGCACGAGCTACTCTCAGAGGGTCGGCGAGCTACCTGTAGCTCGCGATCGACTGGTTGGAGACCCCTGCCATGGACGAAACTCTGCAATATATATCCTGGACCTTTGACATTCTACTTTAACTTGAAGACTGAAGAAATCTCCCTTGGGGTCAAGGAGTGACTCCCCTGCTTGGCAGGCACCAAAGAAGCAACTGACCGGTCTGCATCGCTGAAGCTCCCGCCGGACGCCGAAGTCTTTGCATCACCAGAGGTAAATTTCCAGACTTTCCCGAGGCTACCCTGAGTCCACCGCAAAGCTGAGGCCCGTAGCTATTGTGGGTGACGTGGAACCATGATCCCTGGACACCATGATCTTTTTCAGCAACACTATCTTCCTGGACCTCCTCGAAGTTGTGCTTTGGGCACCGAGTAGCCCCAGCCTTGAGCACCTCCTGCACCAAAGATAGTTGGCCTCCACTCCACGAATGACCCGTGGGCCAGCTTCAAGTGCGACCGCTCGAGGCACCTTCGTGATCACTAGCCCATTGGCTAGCAGGTCCCCACGAAGGCAACTCCTTTTCTGCTTGGGCTTTCCTGGTTGCTCCAGACGTGCCCTGACTTACCCTTGCTGGGTGAGTCCCTCAGACCTTGTTGGTCTGCACCGCAGTCCTTTCTCTGAATTCCAGTGACTTGCCGGTGTCAAGGCTTGTTGGGTCCATTCTGGTCGCCGACACCGCAGCACTCAACAGACTTTGTGGGACAGCTCGAATCCGGCTCGTGGACTTCGTCAACACCTCCTGGACCTCGTGGCTGAAGAGTCAAGACACCTATCAACTCACCTGAAGCACCCGACATCTGTGGGCATTGGTCCATCCTGCCCTCGGTCACTGGCAAGTGATCCAGACTCTGTCCCCTCTGCTTTCAGGTTCCTTCCATTCTAGATCCGGGCTTGGATCTCTTCGGACACTTCTCCTCTTCACGGCAGCAGCAGTTCTTTGCAGGCATCCATTGAAATCGATGACGCGACCCAACACCAAAAGACACCTATGCACCCGGCTTCCCTGGGTGAGGTAACTCAAGTACTCCAGTGCTCCCGTGGGTGCTGGCCCTAGAACTTCTTAAGTCCAAAAGGGTTTGGTCCTGACTCGATTAGAATTGTCCCTAATTTTAATTTTCCAACCGCGACATTGCCCATAAAAGATAACGGGAACTCGCGGTTGTGTTCTCACACTGCATGCAGTCCCTGTGGGTCCCCTGTGTCACTACCTTGGGTGGTTCCTTGAGGGTCCCAGCGATTCTACAGGCTATAGGCCTAGTGTCTATTCCAGTCGTGGTTCTTATACCACCTTTTTGGTATATGGTTTGGTACGCCCCTAGGGCCCAAACGTGTATTTGTGCTATTACTGATGATTGCTATCTTGTAACTTAAGTACTTCGAACTCCAGCCTCATAAAGAGACTAGAGGGGTGTGTGTTAACCTACATATATTTTAAATATATACCTGATCAAGCTGCTTTACATTCCTTCAAGACTTAGCCTGAAGGCTGCTCTCCATAGCTACCACTAGGAAAGCTTTCAATAAAGGTTGTCTTTAACCTATCACCATAAGGGGTTGTTAGAAATGGGGGTCTCTAGTTGGCAATGGCTGGCCACTGTCCAAGTAGGGACCCTTCTTCCTAAGTCAGAGTAAGCAGCCTACACCCTTTGACAACCCCTGCTCAACCCTGTGGTAACTTAGCACGAGCAGCTAGGCTTATCTCAGAGGCAGTGTGTGAAGCATTTATGACCATACACAGTAATATAATGAGGAACACTACAAATGGACACCACTCAAGTAGTTATGAAAAATAGGTATTTTTATATAGGCTTAATCACAAGACCAATAACAGTAAAAATCCACAATACTATAAAAATATAATTACTTTAGAAATGCTGCAAGGGAAAATAGTTCAGGATGCACAAAATGATGTTTAGTTCAAGGCAGGGGTCTCTGCGACCCTTTTACTCACAAAGTATCTGGTTCCTGGAGCAAAGCAACAAAAATGTCGCTAAGGCGTTGTAGCGATAAATTTCCTCACGCTAACCAGCGATGCGTTGAATCCTTACCGCAAGGGAGGATGATGCGCTGGGTTGCGGGCAGGACAAAGCGACAAACTTCCTCACGCTAAGCCGGTGATGCGATGAAATCCTTGCCGCGAAGGGAGGATGATGCACCGAGCCTGTTGCGTGTGCGTTCTTGCTGCGTTGACAAAGATGGCGCTCCGCGAGGAAGCGACGATCCGGATTCGATGCGGGGAAAATGGCGAACGCTCGGCGTCCGCGCTGCGATGATCCTGTTGCGATGATTTCCAGATAGCGGGCGTTTTCAGGCCCGCAGACAGGTGCTGCGACGATCTTCAGATAGCAGGCGTTTTCAGGCCCGCAGACAGGTGCTGCGACGATCTTCGGGGCTCACCAGCTGCAGCGGCTCGCTAACGGAGGTTAGCGATGATTTTCAGCGCTCTCTTCTCAGCAGTAGAACTAGAGGCCCTGGAACACACAGGAGCCTCCCCTGCAGATAGTAATCCTCGCTGGGAGGAAACAGGAGGCTGATGGTGGAGTCTGTTGTGCCTGAGACTCCAGCAGGAGGCTAGCTCTCTCATAGCCCTTGGGTGATTGCTGTAGCACAAAAATAAAAGTCCAATCAAAGTTCTTTCCCTCTTCTTGATGTCCAGTAGTAACAGCTGCAGGCCAGTCCCAGAAACAGCACACAAGCACAAGGACAGTCCTTCTCCTGCAGATTCTTGTAGTCCCACGGACAGAGGTTCTTCTTGTTATCCAGGAGCAATACAAAATGTAGGGGTTTGTGCACAAATATTTATACCCCCAAAATCTTTGTTCTTAGGGGTCCCAAGTCTCTGAACCCAGCCAGAACCAGTTCTACCCAGCCCTGGAGCACTTTGTTGATCAGGCTGCATCCTTCCTTTCAGAAAGAGGGGGTCTGCCTCAGACGCACAGTGGGAGGTGGAGCCAGCATTCACCTTGCCAGGCACAGTCCTATTCAAGTGCAGGAGCTACCCCTCCCCTCACACCAAGGCAGGTCCCTCTATTCAACCCAGGTCTGACTCAGCCTGCCCTGTCCATCCAAAACCAGACAGCCAATACACATCATAGCAGAGCAAACTGGAAGGCTTAGGCAAGAAAGTACCTATATTCTAAAGGTGGTAGTTTCAAACACAGAATATAAAAATAACCTTCACTAAGAGATGTATTTTAATATTCTGAGCTCAGGCATACTAGATTCGTTTTTCTACCATGTTCTGTGGGTCAGTTAGGACTATAGAATGTAATAGCCCAGACCTCCCATTCTGGCCTATGGAGAACAGGTAGCCTTACAGTAGTGAAAAACGAAATGGGGTGTAATTCACTACCAGGACATGCTACATACATCAGGGCATGTCCTACCTTACACATACAATGCGCCCTATCATAAGGGGGGCTTACAGGATGCCAAGGGAAGGTTTAGGGGCCGGGAAGTGGGGGCACTTCACAGCCAAGATGGCAGTTCTGGACTGCACGCAGACACTGCAGTGGCAGGTCTGAGACACACTTTACAAGCTGCTTCTGTGGGTGGCACAAACCAGTGCTGCAGGCCCACCAGCAGCATTCGGTTTACCAGCCCTGGGCACACACAGGCCACGCTACTAGGGACTAACAGGTAAACCAAATAAGCCAATTAGGGATGTACCAATTCATATGTCATCTTTACAAAGGGAGCATTCGCGCTGTGGCACTGAATGGCAGTGGCACAGCGCCCAGAGCATCTATAACCAGCAAAAACAGAGGAGACACAGCGAAAAAATGGAAGGGAGACTCACGCCAATGGTGCCAGGTCTAACAGGGGTTGATTGGACTGATACAAGGTGCCCACTAGAACTAGTGGACAGCATATATCAGGCCACCTTCTCACAGCAGGCAGGTAATGTGTGACCAGCCACAGGAAGCTGCCCAACTCATGCCCCAGTCATGGGGTGAGACCAAATTTTCCCCAGCATGACCCCACCCAAATGACACTGAAACACAACTGAACCCCCCAAAAACCCACAACTATCCCTATAGCAAATATATCCCAAAAGACGAACGACCGACAGCACACAGGACAATACACAATATACAACAATAAAGCACAACAAAAAAAGGACTTGAGGGACAGTACAGAGATTGCAGTTAAGATGAACCAGCTCCAAACAAACCAAAATCACTCTCCAGCACAACCAAAACACAACTCCTCCCAAGCTCAGACAGTAAAACTGTGACTTAAAGTGAAAATGAAAGCAAGTTCCCCGAAGAGGTGTGGCACCGCGGTCAGGGCGACTGTCTCCGGAATCTGGGGATCACCGTTCGATCCCCGGCACCGACGGCAGATTAGCCCAGCATCATGTGACTCTGGGCAATAGCTTGCTTAATCTTCCCGACGCCCCCAGCGCCTAGAGACCCTTATGGGTGATTGTTCGCGCTTTACAAATGTGGATTATTTATTATTATAGTTCCTGGTTTGCAGCATGCAGGATCCATGACATCACTTTCCTTTATCCATTACTTCACTTCCTGGGTGGATGCATCACGTTTTCAGCCAATGCGTCAGGTTTTTTTGTTTACGCTATCAGTCAATGCATCAATTTTACACAAGGCCTGACAAGGCATAATGCAGTTTTTTGTACGCATCGACTGGGCAGGGTCATTTTCGCCTGACGCAGTGGCTGTAAAAGTCACGCTTAATGTTAATGCGCCTTTTTTTTTCTTTTTCTTTACACAATAAGGCAAACGTGTTTTTTTTATATTGAGATGAGTAATGCATGTAATAATGTACAGGGATTGTAGTGTTGGGTCTGAATAGTGGACTTGATCTCTTTACTGTCTTTGCATGTGTTTACTATGTGTGTTGACAGTGTACATATGTGTGAATTCATGCTGTTCAGGGATCATACTAGGCATAGTGCCCAAACACTGTGGTAGCACAAGGGCGCACCTTACTAGAGATGCCCTGTGTGCTAAATTTGTCTTAGCACCCATCGCATCCCCCAAGGATGCAACAAACTACCACTGCTATTGGGTCAGTTCACCTACATCTACTACAGTGCAGCCTACTGCCAAACAGCACTATGTCCCACAGTGGAAGCATCATGCTGTGGGAAAATTTGGGAGTGTGCATCGATTGGCTGGACCCACCTGGAAGGGGATGTATGGATGGCGCCATGTGATTCTTCAAGTATTAGCCATTCATGTCCAAGGGTCATGCCCCACAGGACAGTAACATTGTCATAATTTGTGGGCAACCTGATTCTCACTCTTGTTCATGGTGATATGGTAGATCACCACGCATGCCTTGGCATGACCTTCTACATAGTGCTGACAGTAAGGTTGTGTAAACCACACCATAACTACACTCTGCATTAAGGTGTTGTTGTTTGTGCATAGCAGTAGGTGTTCACATGCAACACTGTTGCACTGGCAAAGTTTAGTATGTAGCATTTATATGAGATCACCTAATGGATTTAACATGTGGATACAGTTATTGATATGTAGACTGTAGCTTTGGGGCTGTGATCCCATGCACATACTATGTGGAACACTTCACAGGCATCATACTATGAGTGAATTCTACTATCATCCACAAGTATGAAGCTGTTTAAATGGCTAGCACCAGGAGAGACACACACACAGTCATTGCACACTATCTACGTTACCACACCATGTTAATTGTGGCTGGCAATGGAGGACTATTTGCCACAGGTAGTTGGCATGCACACTATTTCATTTGTACCAGATGATAATCAATGCTGTTAGTTACACATAGCTACATGCATTTTCTCTGCGACATTTAGTAGCATGTCAAATGTGAATATTTATATGTTTACTGTGACTATGGAATCAAAATGCTTACACAATGGTAGTGCTCAGACATTTTTTACATAGAGATTAACAATGTTAGATCTGTCATAATTGTGTGACATCATGCAAAGCACTCATGCTTTTGTGAAGAAATTGTTGATGATGTGGTCCGTCTGTGCGTTGCGGCAACAGATGGTCCAGTTTGATGAGGCTCCTCATTTTCCTCCTTCTCATCGTCCAGCAGTTCCTGCACCCCATTGTCATCAGCCTATGGCACATTTATTGTGCAATATGCAGCACACCAATATTATTTTGCACACCATAGGTATCGACCCCCAGATATGTCACTGTCCTGGAAGCAGGATTTTAGAACTCCAAATGTCCACTCAATGATGGACCGGGTGCTGGTTAGGGAATGATTTTACTGCGCTTGGCTTCCGTCTGTGGGGGTTTCTGTGAATTCAGGACCAGTCATACTGGTGAGTGCCAATGTCATGCAGATGATGATTTGTCAACAGTAAAATAAGTCGACACATGTCTTACATTCATCTATTGTGTCTATTATTGGCTACTATTGCCATTCCAGAACTGATACCTGTCTAATTTGACAACGTGTAACTGGAGCAGGTGATGTGGCATACTTCAGTTACACATATTTGGCATTGAAAGTTGGAGTAAATGTCATTCAATGTGTACTGTTGTGGGAAGGATAGTGAGTGGATGTCAATGTGGGACATGATAGTGTACACATGGCAGTACACATGGCAGTGCACAGTGTCTACTATGGTGAAAGTACACTAGGAATTTGACATATGTGTAAATCGTGCGCTGTACAGTGCAAATGGTAGACTAACTACACTACAGCGCCACAGTGCTTGTCGACAGTGTAGGTTGTATTTTTCACATGATTCAGTGTCCAGGGTTCTGTGTCTGAACTGGCAGAATCAGTGTAGCATTGCTCAAAGACAGGTACATAAATCCCAAGATGACTGTATTGTTGGATGTCATGGGAGCTGCAGTTTGTGCATGGGGCTGCACCTTGCTGCACAGTCTGGGGCCTTGGAGGACTGATTGTCCGCTACAAAACGATTTGACATAGAATGTGATGTGTGTATATGATGAGTGATGTAATGTAGCATGGTAGACAAAATCTTGTGAGGTTCCTATATGACAGTATTTCTCAGTTTCATAGGTCTGGGATACAGCTTATGCCTCATGACCATGGGATTTATATGTGGACACACAGACTAGAGACAAGGATTGCCTTGCTTCAACAGGGTGTTTGGACGATGCAAAATACATGGTGTTGCATTAGTGAGGTTCCTTGACACTATTAAATGCACACCCAGGGCCTCATTTACAAATTAATGCCACTGGGCAGAAACAGATGTAATATTGCTACACTGCCCTGCAACCAAAGTGAAGGGGTGGAATGTGCCTTTTTCCTAACATACAGCACATCCATGGTTAGTCCACATACGCACCATCACATGGTAGTCACTAATGCCAACACCCCCCTTGCTCCATGGTGCATATATGTCAGGTTACTGTCCTCACATTATGTCATGCTTTAAGGGACACCTTCCTGCACCAAAAGCACACAATCTATGCAATTCCCTCCTTCTATGTGTCTTGCGGAATGCAGGACACATAGCAATTGGGCATGACAAAGATGCATATAATTATGTATCCTCATTTCTCTTCCCCTTGGGAGGCACACAATTTGCACACAGTCCCATGGTCCCTGAACATAGGATGTATGGAAATGTGTGAGATCTTCATTGGTGTTGCATGAGAAAGGCCTCCGCAAGGCCCATGGTGCACATCCTTAACGTAGGATGAATGAATGCAGCACTTCACTGTGGTTTGCTTTGCTGCATACATATGAGGTTATGCAATGTCAGGCAGACTTTGCATGGCAACATTAATATGATCTGGGGAGCCGCTCCACCAGAGCATCAAGAAAAGTGATACTCCATCAGCACAGTTCACATGTACTTGTGACCTACAGTCGGTTAGGCGGTCTCGACATGTGTGACTTGTAGTATTGTATTGCGCATATACCATGTAGTATAGCGCAAGTATGTAGGCCTACACCAACTACATATGCACTGTGTCATTCAACCCAAGACTTATATGTCAACATATTCCTACCTGATTTATGGCCATGCGGTTTGTTATGTGCTTGAGAAGCACTTACCAATCAATAGACCATTCGCTTTGGTCTCATTCTGGAAGCGCTCATTGATTGTGGAACGCCAGAAGATGAAGGAGTCATGAGCACTGCCAGGGTACTTTTCAAGTAATTTATGAAGAGTCCAGGATGGTCCACAACTGCCTGTATGTTCATCGAATAGGTGTGCTTCCTGTTGCTGCAGATGTGCACTGTTGCAGTGGGAAGCACAAGTTGCACACAGGTGCTGTCCATTGCCCCCAACACATGTGGAAATTCTCCAATGGCATAAAAGCCTTTCTTGTTCTCCTGTTGTTGCTGCACTGTGTTGGGGAAGTAGAGGTACTGGGGTGTGAGGCTTATGATGGCATCCAGGACGGTGGGGAGGATTGCTTAGAAGGATGGCTGGGATACTCTGGCTGTGGTGGGTTGGAAAGTTGCAGATGTTGCCTGCAGCCTTGGTGCAATCTGGTGAAGGAGGCGCACCGCAGATCTGGCGGTTAGAAAACTAGGTGCTAGCAATGAAAAAGTGATGTTAAAGGGCTCTAGCGTCACTTTAAAAATATGGTGCCAAAAAAAGGTGTTAGCTCCTTGTTAATATTTCCCATAATATTTTAACACATCAGTCAAAACATTAACTAAAATGCCAATCTTAAATAAGGCTTATATAATAAAATGATATTTAATTATTTATATAAAACATAACATAAGAAAGTCACTGCCTTGCATTACTCTGCCCCAGGGAGGCATTCCATGGATGAAGTGTGGGTGTTCCCATGCATCAACCCATGGGTTTTGGAGCATTCTCAGATTCACCATGAGTGGTGGGCCTGGGATGAGTCAAAATGCTATGTCTTCCCAAGGGAGACATAACAAGGACAAACATGTTTATGTCTTCTTTCTATGTGTGATGAATTCTGAAGCAAACATAGAAAGAGGAAAAAGCCTCGGAGGATTGTTTTTGTGCAGTATGGTGTCCCTTCCCGCACAGAAACAATCCTGCCTGCAATGCAGGCACCCTTGCACTATGGTGGAAGGGTGCCTGCGTTGGCACTGGGCAGCAGATATTGCAGCAGTGCCAGGAGAAGACAGGAATTCACCATATCATGTTAAATATGGCACATTCCTGTCCTCTCACTGTCACGTAACTCAGCAAGGTGTCTTGCTGTGCTGCGCTGCATAACATTTTGATAAATCTGCCTCTAGGTCTTTTGACATTCGACCAAATGCTTGCCTTTCCTAGGCACTTCTGAACTGCTGCCAAACATACACAGTGAACTCTGATGCCCTTCAGGACCTCAAGTCCAACTTGTACCTGTGTTTCATGTGGGCCACAGGGCCTTCTTCTCTTCTAAGGTCAAGATCAACTTTTTTCTCTTCAGCATCCAAGGCCAACTTATTCTTTTCAGCGCCAAGGCCAACTTTTTCTACATAGGCAGGCTGAAAGGACCTTGAAATTGCAGCAAGCAATTTCAAGGCCCTTTCAGCCTGCCTGTTCTTCAGCTCTGATGGGGAATCACTGGACAACACAGATAATACCGCGGGAGAAGAACCCTCTGGCAGTAGAACCTTCTCAGCTTAATCTTTATTCTCCTCTTCAGCTTCATCCTCATTCTCCTTTGAGGTGCACTTAACTGAAGGACCTTGTAGCAGGCTCTGTGGGAAATGTGTTAAGCCTCCTTTTTGAGTTCCCTTCCCAAATTCTGCCCTCGCTGTCTGTACTTGCTCCTCAGGTCTGCCACGCTAAGGCTCTCCACATTAGCCATATCCACCTCCACGTTCCTCAAATACTTTAGGTGTAAAAATTAAGTGCATGAATGAATTTAGGAAAAGTCAAAAATGTCCAAATAATAAACAAAACCCAATGAAAAATGCAAAAAGCCACCTTTTGCTGCCAATTTAGAATGGGGTTTTTCAACTTAATCATGGTGTGCTACTGCAAAACACAAGTTCTACTCATGTAGTACATTTTTCAATAATTATCTTGGAATTAAATGTTTCTAGTTATGCTATGAATGATGTGCATATATGCTGTATTTCTGACTTTGGTCATTGTTTGTTTTTGGGTGGGAATGTTTCTTGGTTCCAGGTAATGTCAGCTTTTGGAAAATAGCTTTTTTGTTCAAGGCTGCATTTCTTTTCATTGATGCTGGAGTATAGTTTTGCATTTTGTGAGGATTTTTTTTAACTTGAATTTCTCAATGTGGGGTAGGATTTCTCTTTTGAGGGATCTTCAGCCAGTTGTCAAGAGGCCAGGCACTACTTACCTGTCCTTTGGCAGCAGTCAGCAGAAACGAACATTAAGCCAGCAATCCCTCAGTAGACAAGCTATCTACACACAGGTTTTGGACACTGTGATGGCAGTAGCATCCTCCAGGGGAAAGGGGTTGGGATGGGGGGGGGGGGGGGGGGGAGAGAGAGAGCGAGAGAGAGAGAAAAAGAGACGATGTGTAGATGTGTATGTTGTAAATGAGTGGACTGCTTCCGTATTTGTCTCAACTTCTTTCTTGGGTTCTGCTCAAGACTTACGACTGCTGAGTGATCAGTTGCAAGTGTAGTGAAATCATGAGAGATATATATGTTACACAGTTGTCTTTCACCTTCCTCCCAGTTTGTAATTTCATCTGGTTGTTGCCTTAGTGCACAGCCTTTGTGGGCACACCCTTCTTTCTTTCTTTTCTTCAGGAAGATGACTCTTGAGCACAGTTTAGTCCTATGAGGTTTCTACCTTGATAGATTAAACACACATTAGATTCATGTATACTAGAATCATGAGAATTGTCTAATTGGTTATCCCAGCATTCACCCATACCTCACTAACTCCTGTATACATGTGCAGGTTCGAAATCCACACTGTTACTCAAGAACATTGGGTCACTATTAGTTCTACCAAAGGGAAACATGGGAAGGCCTAGGGGGTCACTATTAGTGTACCACAGGGTCACATGGAAGACATTTCCTATGGGCAGTGTGGCATGCATGGAGCATACTGCGCACCTGGCATGCGGTGTGGCACAAGTAGGCTGTAAGTAACTTTTAGGTGTTATATTAATGTTAAAATAGGTGGGATAGATTTATATGTTATAATTAACATATTCTTGTGGTTCTGTGGGATTTTATTTTGCTATAGTGCGGTGGTTTGGGCTATTGCTTTGGCTTATGTTTATTGTTTATTCTGTAATGGTGAAATTATTCTTCAGACTTGGATTATGGGTTAATTCATACATTTATTATCAAAACTATCATATTATTTTATGTTTAAATAATATTATGTGTTTAATTGTGGATCTTATGGGATTAAAGTTTGTTTTTACGTTGTTAAAATAGTAATGTATTTTATATTATATTTATTTTTATTTGGTGTTGCCTATCTATAGTGAAAATATTTTCCTAATGTAAAAAATAATTGTCATTTTTGTTATTGAAAAAATATTATTCAATTATATAGCAGTTTTGTTTTGATTGCCTGGTTACTTTGTTTAGTATTGTGTTCCAGTGTGTATTCAGTTGAGTAGGTCGAAGTAGAGCTTAAGCTGGATGAATTGATTAAAGGTAGGGTAGTTTTTTAAAAGAGTGCTTTTAAAGGAGCTATGCCATCGCTCCACTACATTATTAGTTTTGACTTCCTGGGTAGTGTATTACTGTGTACATTTCACAAGAGTATGTGTGGCTTAGAGTGATTCCTGTGCCCTGTATGGTGCGTGCATCCCACCCAATCGTGTCTTTAAAATAGTTAAAGAAGAGAGGCAGTTTTTCAGCATTTGCTTGATAGAATGATGATTCTATTAGTACGGTGTAATGTTCTGTAACCTCAGTCCATGGTCCAATGCTATGGCAATAGGCTTTTTAAATAATAATGCAAACTGTTTATTGGTAGAGTAGCCTAAACTTCATGTAGATGTTTGGAGATGTTCTCAGAAAGCGTGATGAGAATGGAAATAGCAACCTTGAATTGCTGTGTGAGGACACATTTTCAGGACCAATTGAATTATTGCTTGTGTAAAATCGGTCACTATTTTTTGTGGGTAGTAAGTATTAGTTTTTTCGTTTATCATTGTTAATAATGTCTTTTATGCAACACTTTATTTATTGGATAGGAATGTTATGGTGATGTTTTGTTTTGGCCTGTGGATAGTTTATATCTGGGTACAGGGTAGTGGACAGGATTTAAATGTACCATTCATTAGCAGAACAGTGCATTGCATTTGTGCTAGTATTATCGTTTGCTTAGCTGAACACTAATATTCTTATATCATTAATTATCAAAGAGAATGAAGTTCTCCATTGTGTGAGTTATTTTTTTTTAATTAACATATCTATGTTCTCAAATGTTTTTGGGGAGGTTCTTGTGTTTTTTCTTTCGGTTCTCCTGGTCCTAGTTATTAGTCTCTTTAAATATGGTATGGAGGGCAACTGTCCAATTACTTCTTCAAGAATGTTAGGAATATAATGTTATAGATGTGTTGCTGTTAGTATTGAAGAGCATTATATTACAAATGTTTACTTCATCTTTGTGAGGTAGATGATTGTGTTATTTCACATTTTCAGCAGTGTCATTTATGATAGGTGCTTGACCATAATAGCCTCTAAAAAACCCTTTCTGTACTCCCAGTGGGTTATTTCTTTGGTAGTGCTCTCTTTAATGTAGGTTAGTACAATGTACCTTTCTGTGAAGTTGTGTAGGTAGCTATAGTGGACTTTTTGGAATCTTTGAATGATAAGAATTTGAGGAATATACATTTAATTTAGTGAACTTAAACTTGTGTAGGGAGTGATAAGATTAAAGGTTAATACTTTAGACATTTTACATTTCATACTTACGTTATTTTTTCTTATATTCTGCTGTGCTGTTGGTTTCTACAGTAATTCTCCACTGTTTCAGGGCCCGATTCACAGAACTAATTTAAGACAAAATCCTAAACTTACTACTTTTGGTATTCACAGAAGGCATTTAGTAGTAGTAAAGTTAGAATTTTGTCTTAAGTCTGTCTTAATTCTGTCCTAAGTTTGTCTTAAGTCTGTCTTAAGTCTGTCTTAAGTCTGTCCTAAGTTTGTCCTAAGTTTGTCTTAAGTCTGTCTTAAGTCTGTCTTAAGTCTGTCTTAAGCCTGTCTTAAGTCTGTCTTAAGTCAAACTTAAGAAAAAATCCTAACTTTACTACTAATAAATGCCTTCTGTGAATACCAAAAGTAGTAGGACAGACTTAAGACAGACTTAAGACAAACTTAGGACTGACTTAAGACAGACTTAAGACAAACTTAAGACAGACTTAAGACAGACTTAAGACAAACTTAAGACAAACTTAGGACAGACTTAAGACAGACTTAAGACAGACTTAAGACAAAATCCTAACTTTACTACTACTAAATGCCTTCTGTGAATACCAAAAGTAGTACGTTTAGGATTTTGTCTTAAGTTAGTTCTGTGAATCGGGACCTCTGTATCCAGATTTTTGGTTTTGATTTTCAGCCTTATCACGTTTTGTTCTGTAATGGAAATATATTTTTAAAAATGATTTCATTATCTTTTGTTTTTAATTATTTATGGTGATTTTAGACTTAGGGCCTGATTATGATTTTGGCGGATGGGATACTCCATCACAAGCGTGACGGATATCCCATCTGCTGTATTTCAAGTTCGATCGGATATAATGGAATTGCAAAACGGAGGAAGGATATCCGTTACATTTGTGATGGAGTAACCCTGTCCGCGAAGATCATAATCAGGCCCAAAGTTTTTTTCAGTTTAAAAGAATTTGCTAACTCACTTTATTATAGGATGCAGTTCCTTTCCTTGTGCAGACATAAGGGCTGAAGGGAAGGCACTTGTGAAGAGTGACAGCCTTCTTTACTGTTAGCTAGCTGTGCAGCAGTTTGTGTGTTTGGTATGTTCTGTATTTATACTCTTTCTAATTTAGTTCTGTTTTCCTATTTGCGAGTTTTGAATTTCATTGGTTGAAGCTTTAGCTAGGTATTAATTATTTAGATATGTCCATACATTGAAAACACTAATTGAAATGTTACTTATGTTTGATGATATCTTAACTATGCATTTTTGTATATTAACTTTTTATTGTGTGTTTCATGTGTTATTTTGTGTTTGAAGGATTTTTTCATCTGTAAAATCATAATGTAGTAGTTGATGCGTTAGTTAAAAATATATGTGTTGTTTTAGATTTATTTCAAGGTGAATGGATATTTTAAGTCCATAATTTGGGGGATACTAAAGACAATATTATGGTTATCAATATGGTAAGTAACAATATTTTGTACCACAACTTTTTTGTAGTTGATATTGTGTCATACAGCCACACTTAGCACACATGGTCAAAATATGGGAAGGCGATTTTGATAGCGTCCTGGACATGCAGCTAGACAGATCTCACCATCCTTTACTGACGACATCAGTGGTATAATAAGAAAAGTGTCTAACAGAATTGTCTACATTAAATATTCACATGCCTGTTTGGCATACTGAATACTTAAGAAAGACAATATTCAACCGCTACCTATAAACTGGAATGATACAGTGGGTTGCATCAAGTAGCTATATCTACATGGAGGTTGCTGGCAGCGGTGCTGGAAGAGCCAGCATTTAAGAGCACACTGGGGGACGGTATACAGGAAAAATGTGCATCGAATGAGGGCGTTACTGACGATAGTCTTTTGCGATGGCAAGCAGTGGTAACGCATGACCATTACATAAAACTACTTATGAAATCAAAAACGTGTTGAATTTTTAAATGAAATTCCATTAAAGGCCTGGAAAAGGTGACATCGAAAGACCAACACACACAAGAGAAGCTACGAAAAGGAAAGGAACAACATGCCTTCTTAATTGAAAACATTAGATGCCCAGACTGTAAGGAATACATAGCTAAGCATAATTTGGAATGGGGACACATGAGAAGATGCTGGTTTGGCTAATATTTTCTTCAATGTAGAAGGTTTATATTCATGCCCCAAGGAACAATTTGTGAGATACAGATAAATACACAATAAAGGATTGGCCAGATATTTGTCTCTTATTACTCCAGAGTCTTCACAGCAAATGATTAGGCTCATATAGAAGCCACAGATGACATATCATTGCTGACAATGTCTATTAAACAGAGTGAAGACATGAAAAACCCAATCTGCATGCTGAAAGGTGGGGAGGTTTTTACTGGCCTAGCATATGGGATGACTCTAGGTACAGATGGGTTGCTGATTCAATTTTATTCAGCGCAGATTGGGGTCCTGACACCACAGTTAGTGGACATGATTACTGCTGTTCAGAAGTGGGAAATCAAAAGCGGATGATGAAGGAGGCACTGATTATCTCACTTTCAAAACCACTCTGAGCACCATTTTGTAAAACAATGACCATACCGTAATTAGTGTTAAGTATAGATTATAAAATCTTAAGTAAAGTGCTGCCTCCTTGGATTATTGCACTAATTACTGGATTAGTCCCTGATCAGAATGATGTTATGCCTTGTGCAGTACTGCACTAAATATTCAAAGAAAGATCCTGAATATATTTTTAATATCTGAACCCATTTCTGTGGTGGCTTCAATGGATATCCGAAAAGCATTTGACATGCTTGGACGGCGCTTCTTGTTTGTGGTTTTAGAGCAAGTGGAATTTGACCCCAAGAGGAGATCATGGATCAAACAATTGTATGCAAGCCCAAAAGTGAGAATGCAAAATGGGTTTTTCTTCTTTTTGTTATAGAAAGAGACACTAACAGGGTGCCCCTTGTGCTGCTGCTGTTTGATTTGTCCATGGAAACTTTGGATAGCACAAATCAGGAAAGGGTGAGAGAATTAGGTATTGAACTGTACAAAACAACGCACGTTGTTTCACTGTATGCCAAGTGTGGTGTTCTTGATGGAAATATTTGAAAATCTTAGGTCCCATGAAGAGAAGAGACTTTTTTGGATGAAACTCCAACTATAGATGATGACCAGGATTGTGGTTGCAATGATGGTGACACTGCCTCAGTTGCTACACTACTTCGCCTCCAGACCAGTGATAATGCACCCCACTACTGTTTAGGGAAATAGACTCACTCCCATTGGATTTTGTATGGTTCCATGAAATATGTAGAGTGGCATTTCCTATGCTAACATTTCCACATGAAAGGAGAGGTTTGGGAGCCTTGGACATTGAGCTCTAGGTTCAGAAGCACAATTACAATGGGTAGCAAGTCGCTGCATGGGGAAGGCATGTCCCATACACAAGAATTCTACACCAGATGTACACCAATCTATTGAGATTTCTTTGTTTTACAGAAACAAACTCACAAAGGGGAAGTTTGAGTTTGAGAAAAAAAAAATAATGACCCCCACACCATGAGAGTCTACTCTCAGGGTTTGGGAGTCATCCAAAGGTAAAAAATTCCATTGTTTTAAGGTTTCAAAAGTACCCGACCAGTGAGGGACATTCCTTGGGCACAAATTTTGAATTTCTCCTGCTCTGAGTTTTCCTGCCAAAAGTCAACAACTTCACCAGGACCCCATCCAACGTCTATTCAGCCTCATGGAAACAATCTTGGACACAGCCTTATGCAAATTGTTGAGTCCATTTCAGAGACTAAGTCAGAAAGTAAAACTTCTGAACGGGATGAACCTTGTTCCTGTATCTGACCCGCACTTCATCACAGTCAGTCATAAATTATGTCTAGGTTCCGGTCAAGCACAACCAGATGACCGTAGTTAGTGCTTAATGCTTTTACACTGTATTTTTAAAAAAAAATTGTATTCGGGTTTCCCTTATTAGATTTCTGTAGTTTCAGGGTTATTTAGACTACCATCCACCTTACTAATACTCCACTTACTCACAAGGTCATATCCTATACAAGCTAGGATGTTGCATGTTTAAATGCGCTAACAGATTGGTCTGATCACACTTAATCAATCGGATCTCTATTTACCAGACATCCTTTGAAATATAGAGAGGGATTAAAAAGCTGCCCTGCACTCCCCCATCAAATCAAACTAAAATCTAGAGGGGAGGGGGATTTTCAAGCTCATTCCTATGGAATAATTTTACAAAGGAGTTTAACTCCTTTTCTCTTTTTCCAGATTCAGATTATTCATCTATACATATCAATTTTAAAGAAAAGCAATGCACCATGAAACCAACCATACTGTGCACTAATATAGCCTAGCACACATAAACACAGGAGGCACGTTCACTCTTGAGGAAAATGAGTCCCGAAGCACAGTTCCCCAAGTGTCTGGTGCATTGAGCATCAATAGCTGGGGGATACGGTACTATACAGAAACATGTACAAATACTGTACTTTTCCGAACTCAGAAATTTTCAAGAATTGGAGCTATTGTGTACCTGTCAACGTGGTACATTCCAAATTTGCCCGTGCCTAACTACGTATCAAAATTACTGATTTACTAAAGTTTAATTGAGAGCTCTGAGTCGTTTTCACAAAAATAATTTTGAAAAAGGCTTCTTAATGTGAAATCTGCAGAAGAGCAGATTATTTCTAGAATCATCTGTTTGCCATAAGTCTCTTGCTATTTTATTTGCATGGCCCATATTCTGCCTCTGTAACACAATCTGAGAAAAGATCTCTGTGGATTGTATCTCTACCATCCAATGGCTGCTTTCAGATTGTTACAGCACATGGCTATCATAGCCTCATTATAACTTACCTGCGCATCTTCCGTGCCACTGAGCCAATTTCTCACATCTAATTATAGAGGTTCTACTGGTTCTTATGTGTAAACTGGAGACTCATTACAAGCAACCCATAAATTTAGATGGGTCACTTAACAAGTGTTACTGGTCTCATCCAAATTACAAGTCTTTCAAAAAAGCAGCCAAAATCTGAATGTGAACGATCTGGGAAAAACATGCAGGAATCATCACAAAAACAACGATCCCCGCACAATCATGGATTTCACTTAGCGGCGACCAGGGGTCACAGCTCTCACCCTTAGCACTGACTTTGCGACCCTCACTCCTCAGAGGTGGCAAAATCCATGCTAAAAACACAGAGGCAGCTCCTCATTCCTCACTTTCTGTCGGCATTTCTAACATTACTAGTGAATATTATTCTATTACTCACTATTAGTGTAATAAAAAAATGTAGCACACTAACTTGGAATGTATGGTATGTAAGATATAAAAGAGGTTTTCAGATCTTACATATGTAGAAATGATAGGTTATGTAAGGTAGGTAGATATAGAAGGTATGGCAGGTAGGTATATATGGTATCTATGGTAGATACTGTAGGGTAGGTTATAAAAAGTAGGCCATAATAATATTTTTTTGCTATTTAAAAGTTTGCACTATTAGAGCATTGCTAATGAGAAGCTAATTTGCTTATGAGAAGCACAAACAAGCACTGGTATTTGTAAATCATAGAACCTGATTACGAAATTGGAGGTCCAACTGCCAAGACTGCCGTTGCACCAGTCGGGAGAACGCCGCAAAGCCGACGGCATCCCGACTGGTGCATTATTAAATGGCACAGTGCATGCATGACAGTGGAATAAGAGGGGGGCACAACTTGTGCCCCCATGCATTTTGCCCAATAGGCAAAATCGCACTGGGGCCCTGTTTGGGGCCCCTTCCATGCTTTTCCACTCCAACCTTTTCATGGCGGGGTCCCTGCCATAGAACGGTCGACAGAAAGGCAGGTCATGATTGGGCTGGTAGTGCCAGCATCGGCACCACCTCCCATACCCGCCGCTTTCACCATCTCCGCCACCGAGGAATCCTGGCGGTGGTGGCGGTCGTGTGGCGGTCTAACTGCCATGGTCATAATTGGAAAGTCGGACCACTGAGGAGGACTACGGTGGTCTTAGGACCGACGTACTCATAATCAGGCCCATACTCTTTTGCTTAGAGATGAGTGCCTTATTAGATTTGCTTGCTGATTTCAATTCCCAGCATGAAATATAAAAAAATCCAGTACTATAGAAGAAAGAAAAGCATGCTTTATCATGTATAAAGGATGATTTGAAAAAAAAATCATCATCATAATCATTGTGTCCATTTGCTGAAGATACTGCATTAGTTGAGTTAAGCTTTCCCCTCAAAGCAGTCTTATGAAATTGAGACAGAAGATTAAACTTGTAGTGTAAGTGAAACACTAAAAAGGCATACACAGAAAGTGCTGTATAGTAGACACGTAAGTCAAAGGGCCAGTATTATAATTGTATCTTTGAGGTAGCCTGCTCTCATATCTTTATTTAATGACCAAAAAATTGTTAATAAGCAATGATGGGATCCAACTTCAATTGTGAAGGGGCATATCATCCACAGCCAATTATACAGGTTGAATGCTGAATGGCACAGATCAAAACAATTGATCAAAGCATCCAATACTGAATTCAGTTTTTATAATTTGTGCTACCTCCATCATTTACCTGAACAGCTGTAGCACACACATGGTTTCAAGAGAAAAGATGTATTTTATTTCTCTACGGATTGCACACTCTGATGCTGTCAAATGAGAACTAATGCTTACCCATGGTATTGTATAGGTCCCTTAAAAGCTGATCAAACTGAAGAAGTGAAACAGGGGTTGATCTGCGGCCATCAAAATTACCTGCAGAAAGCATGTAAGGGAATTAATTCCTAACAAGAACAATGACAGTGCTATTCAAATTTAGTATGACTGAAATTCAAGTAAAAACATTATTTTTGATGACTGGTTGAGAAAGTGGGAAAGATTCCACCTGTCTATGGCATACACTCAGCCTTTTCAATTTTAGAACATCTGAAGTTTGTCCTTACACATTTAAAATGGCATAATTCTCCCTTCAAGTGCAGTCATCATTCATATTGGACTAATCCTCTACTTGCCAGGTCACTAGACAGAGGCATGGAGGTTTGGATTTTTAATAACAGTGCACTGGAAATTGATTGTTCCTGTACAGGTTTGCACCCTTATTATGCAATAAGGGTGCAGAATTTATAACTTTCTCCATACCGCCTAAAATTATCTGAGGTACGGTGTGTGGTGACACAGTGTCACCATTACTTATTTGCCCTTAATGAAAATTTCATCCGTAACAACCACAACCTCTGCTCACATGATTTATACATGATTTATACATGACATTTTTATTATTTCACCTAATATTTCATACATTATTTTATGCTCTGTTTTATATTCAGGCTTAGTAAACTGGATGAACCACATATTTTGTTCAGCTTTAGGTAGCATATGTGTATCTTAACATTCTCATGTGTAGGCCTAGGTGCCCCACTCCATTTTAAGATGAACGTTGAATTTCTTCTTGCTGTGCAAAACACCTTTTCTGTTTCAGACAACAGGGTCATGGCATTCTCATTTAGAAACATTATTCTTTGTTAGATTACAGTTTGAAGGACCCTAGAGTAGCAATTAACTAGTTGGACAATGATTTTCAGCACCTGAAGAGAATGGGAAACTGAGGAAGGGAATACTCCTTCATGCATATTGTGAAGGTCGCAGCTTTGGAAAAAGTTAGCATTGTATTATCCGTGAGAAGGAGGCCAACACCTAATACAGAAAGAACACTGGTTTTTGATTGCTTCACATCCAGTGGGAACCTGTAGAATGTATTATTTGGGTGAAATGTATTTGACTGTATGAAGCTAGTTAGTGAGATCACCTGCCCTGTCCACCTTAGCAGATGGACGTCATTTCCCTTCTCTTGAGAACAATATTCCTTATTTTCCTGCTTATAGAGTTACCCTCGAGAGCAAGCACATTACTACTCATTGTAATTAAAACCTTGATTTGGTTCTTTTTTCAATGTTATATTAGCTGGAACCAGCTGTTTCTGAATTCCCTCCAGCTTCCCACAGCCTTAGCTTAGCATTAGGGAGTTTCATTTATAAAAACAAGATTTGTATTTGATTTTCAGATGTTGCCTTTAACATCATAATATTCCCATTTACTAAATTGAATGACTTTGCTCATATTCATGTGCTCTGTATTCAGGTGAAGTTTGATTGATGTCTAATTAATTTGAATTGAGACTGTAACATTACTAATTTGCTAAAAAAATGTTTTATGGTTTGCAAATGTATTCCTTTCTCTTGTTACTATGGGGCAAACTCTGCTTCCCTGTCATTGCAATGTTATTGAATGTGTGATTTCAGCCTCAGTTTGAAAAAACGTCTATCCTAGTGGACATAGCTAAGTTCCGGAGTTTGCTGAAGTTTATGTACTGCAAATTCCATTCTTATCTATCCCACTATCATTTGTTCTCCTCTTTTTACTGAAACGTGTCTTTTGCCAACCACAAGATTGTGAAGCCTACAAGATCACGGTCACCACTCTTCAAAAATACACTCTTGAAAAGTAAAACTTTAATTATTATTATTATTATTATTTTACAGTACTATAAATATATACATACAACATGGAATTCATCATCAACACAACGTGCATTTTTCATTTTCCACCCACCCCGTCCACCCCCCCGGGGGATGGTGGGAGCCTCGGACTATATATACTTTCTCAGCTAATCATTCCCAGCGCAAATATAGCAATCCTCAAAAAACCAAATCAGAACCTGTGTTCATATAAATCATAAACTTCATATAAATCTCTTCACTTCTAGACCGATAAAGTGCAATGTGCCATAGGGTCAACATTTAAGATTTATCTTTACCGATTTTTCCCTACCCATTCTGTCGGTGACGCCCATATTTTTAAACCTTTCATTCGTGCTCATATCCCCCTCCTTGCATAGACAGCCTTTTCGAAATTGTAAATTGCCAAAAATCAGGAAAGCCACTGCTGAAATCCAGGGGGATTGGGGTACAGCCAAGCAGATGCTATACAGAGTCGCAGAACCGCCATACCAATAAACACCAATTTTTTTCCGGCATCATCCAGGTCTTCTTCCACCACCCCAGCACAATCAAGTTGGAAGAATGGGAACATTCTATTCCTAAAGCTTCCTTAAAAACTTGGTGATATCTTATTTTAACTTTATGAGCATAATACAGGAAGCAAAGATATGAACCAGATCTACTTGGTATTGTGCACAACGAGGGCAGTATGTCCCTTTGCCACCTCCCCATTTAGCTATTTTATGTGGGGTGTAATATAGTGAAAAACGGGTCTCGTAATATTGTACCTGTAGCCGAACCGGGATTAGAATTCTCTGTGCCATTTTAAATGATTGCTGGAATATATCTTCTGATGTACCAATTTTCTCATCCCATTTCAAACGACCAATGTTCTAAATCATCTTTCATAAATGAGTTGAAAAGGTTATAGATAACCTGTATTGACAGGTACATAATCACTACCAATTTCTCAACTATGGCATTTCTGCAGAATCCTATGAGTCCGCCTCCCTTCTTAAATAAAAAATTCTTTATTTGAAGATATTTGAAGAAAGCACTCCGTTCTATCTCAAACATCGCTTTAAGATCTTCAAAGGAGATAAGACCCTCTAGAGAGAAAAAGGACCCAAGTTTAGTCAAACCCGCCTCCCCCCATCTTTTAGGCGTCTGGTCCTTACAAATTTCTTGTAGATTTGGATTATTTGTCAGCGGTGTATAAAAATTGAGCCTGCCAATACCGATTACTCTTCGGACTGTTTTCCAAACTTTAACCCCCCCAGTAATGTCTTAAAATGAACTCTTTTGTAGTGATTATCGTTTATGTAAAGCCACAGCCATCCCCAGGCCTCTTCCCCCATTATAAGGTCGAGGGGTGTCGGGACCTCTTCAGTGTGTCTTTCAGCCGGTTTCTCTTGCAACAGTACCAGGTTATGCAATAGTGTGGTTGCCCAATAATAAAGTCTGAGATTAGGTAAAGCTCATCCCCCTCTTTCCCTGGGCAATATGAGAAATTCAAAAGCCCTTCTTGGTTTGGCATATGCCCAGATAAATCGAGAGAATAGGTCTTCTAATTTCTTCAGCCAGTCGATTGAAAATTCTGATGGTTTTGCCTGAAAAAGATATAAAATCTTGGGAAAGAATAGCAGTTTGACTATATTACATCTTCCAATGATAGATGGAGATTATTTAATCTGAACAAGTCCTGTTTGGTATTGACTAATAGCAGTTCTATATTTTCTTTGACGATGGCATCCATGCTTGCTGAAATATTGATCCCTAGATAGGTTGCATTCTTAGCCACTCTGTTGTCAGTTATTGTTATATTCCCATTGATTACTACTCACGTTTTAAAGCGATTAAGAGCATATCCGGAGAGTTTCCCAAACCTCTCTGCTTCCTCTTCTACTTCCTGTAAAGCAGCAGTAGTGTCAGGGGTCACAAGGGCAATGTTGTCAGCATTTATCAACACTTTTGTTTCCCAGTCGTGTGTCCCGATCGATCTGATGGCCCTGTTGTTTTCTAGCAGGCGTATAAAAGGGTCAATATATACTGAAAATAGCAGGGGTGAGCTCGGACAGTTTTGTCGGGCCCCTCTAGTTATTGCAAAAGGGTCCGATAGTGCTCCATTGACACAAACTCTGGCCGTTGGATGGTAATGGAGCATTTTAATGGCCTGCAATAAACCCTCCTTAATTGCTACCCTTGACTTCGCCTCCCATAAAAAATGCCAAGAGACCCTGTAAAAGGCTTTTTCTGCATTCAGTAGAATTAAAGCCATTTGATTCTTAGATATTTTTGTGGCATCTAGAAGTGTAATAACCCTCCTTAAATGGTTCATTGTCCCTCGCCCTGGAATTAATCCATGCTGGCGGTTTGAAATTACCTTGTGGATAATTGGCGCCATACTGGAGACCAAAATTTGGGAATATATCTTACTATTACTATTAATCAGTGTTATTGGGCGATATGAGCTAGGCTCACTTGCTGGTTTATTTTTTTTAAGACAGATCACTATTTTTGTGGAAGACCAGGAGTTGGGAGGTCTACCCCCCTTAAATACATGGACAAACAGCTGGGTTATGTATTCTTTGAGTTGCTGTGAGAAATTGTGTTAAAATTCAGCTGGAATACGATCCATGCCTATAGCCTTGCCATTAGGAAGGCTATTGATGCATAGTAGTATTTCCATCCATTTTGGGAGATCATCTAGTTGTTGTTGATCTTCTAAGGGGAGTTGTTCTCCTGTGATTGAGTCCATATACTCCTTAACTCCTCTAGGAACCCCTTTTTAAGTCATCTTGATATAGGTTTTGATAGTAGAGATAAAATGCATTTCAAATACTATCTGGATCTGTAACTAGCCCCCAGATTGGGTCTCTTGTATTAATTTTTGTGTTGTTTTTTGTCTAGCTCTGATCGCCAAGTGATGCCCTACCTGTTCACTACATTGAAATGCTTTCTCTCTCCAAACAGTAAGTCTATCTGCGACATTTTTAGCTATTATTTCCAGGATAGAAGATTTAGCAGCTACCACCTTTGCCTGCCCTTCCTCCACGTCCAACCCCTGTGTTAGCGTTTAAACTAGGTCCTCTTCTGCCTGGGCCAGCCTGATTTGCAGATCATATATTTGTTGTCATTTTTTTTATTGAGGTTCAGAGAATATCTAAGAGTTTCCCCTCGTATGCCAGCTTTCAATGCATCCTATACAATATTAATTTCAGCACTGCCTATATTTTCCTTCAGGAACAACGGGATCCAGTTTCCCATGTGATTACAATATTCTTCATTAACTAGAAAGGCTCTCTCAAAGCTCTATATTTTATCCCTGGGTTTAGAATCGTTTTCCTTGATCTTGATCACTAATGGGTTGTTATCTGAAAGTATATGTGGGGTTTTCTCTATAGTACTTTACGACATTCTTCATCGAACCAGGTCTTCTCTGTGCTTTGGGTTTGTCCTACCTTCACCTGATCTACTGGGTTTTATGTTGACCCTTAAGCATTCCACCAATTTGGTGATTATATTTTCATATCTTCCATTATCCTTAGTATTTGTGATGTTTCCAAATGTTTGGGTCTGCTGTACAGCGGCTAATTTTTCAATATGCTTCTCCGTAATACATGTTGTGAGACGCCTTAGATAATCTATATGGACCTGGAGCGCTGAATCTCTGTTTTTTCCTTGCTCCATATATTTCAGTCTTCAGTGGGTAATGATCACTTCCCTCACTCTAATCACCTCAAAGTTCTTAATTAATTCAAAGTTCTAAGCATGTAGAAACACATATTCATTCGAACAGGGTTGCTGGCCTATTTTAAAAGTACGATTTGCTGGTCAATCTGACTCCATTCTGCCATTCATGCAAACTAAGGCCATTGAGTCAAACCTTGCCCTAGAGGCATATCGTGTGCTGATATATCCACCCTTGGAAAGATGGCATCATTTATCTTGTAGGAAGTCAACAACTCCTTACACCATGGGTCAATCCTACAAGGATCTAATTTATGGTTAAAATCACCCAGCACAAAAAGTACATCCTTCTGGTAATTATTGGTTAAAGATAGCACATATTCTTTAAGTTTTTTCAGTTCTGACTTATACTCATACCCTTTCCCCTTCTGTATATACACAATTACAATAATAAAATACCCTTGTATCGTGGGTCAGGTTTCAACAACAACACTCTACAACATATTTCCCATTTGCATTTTACTTCCAAGGGGTCTACCTTCCTGACAATTTTTGTAGAGACCAACGTCATTTGTCCACCTGAGGGTCAACCAAAATGTTTCTTCCTTGCTTCTTTAATCTGTTGGACAAACCCTTCGATCAATGGGGATTCGTCGCACAGCCAAGTGTCCTGCAAACACACTATATCATTACTGTCAATAGCTTCTTTAAAGCTTTTCAGATTCAATATTCATTTATGCTACAAGATAATATGGCCAGGCTGTGCGACCACCCAAAATTCTAGTAGATCTCACTTAAGAACCCATCTTCCTCATATGCCAGGGATGCAAGATCCTTATATCTATTTCCAGCCAATATACTATCCCTCACTCTCTCTGTTTCCTTACATCTTATGGTAATTTTGAGATCTTCCTTAGTATCCCAACCGGGATTGATCAACCTTACCTGCCTTAGTCCCAACCCTGCATGATTCATAAGGAGAGGCATCTCATAATTCTTATGCTCTAACATTTCTGTCCTCTGTACTAGTCTGATACCTTCCTTATGTAACTCGTGCTCTGCTTTTACTAATGCTGATTTTGCTAGCCATGAGTAAAGGAGAACCATGGTTACTTCATACCCTTTTCTATTTACCATAAATCCTACTTCTCTGAGGTCCTCAGTGCCAATTTTCCATACACTTTCACATTTAGATAGGGAGAATAGCAGTTGTGATCACTTTAATGGGTTTAATTTCCTCACTTTTTTACCGCTATTTCCCTGACCAATCGGCTCGAAGAATAGCCACGGATCCTGTCTGACTTTTGACTCTAAATCTAGTGCCCCCCCCCTCCTTTGAATCCTCCTCCCTTCTTTCTAGATGTTCTATTTCCTTCCCTTTCTCCATTTAGCCTCTATGCCTTCTTGTTCCTCCTTGCACTCTCTTCTCCATCCTCCTTTCCTTATCACCCTCTTCTTTTTTTGCAGGGTTTTTCCCAGCACTACTTTCTCTAATCCTAAATTCTCCTGCACCTTTTTGTCTCCTCTCCCCTTTTTCTGAGTTGCTTATAGCTGTTCCTTTTTCAGGGATATTTTTCTTTTTCAGAGCTGCCATCACGTTCCTTATTAAACTGTCATACACTTTTTCCATAACTTCCCTTCCTTTTCCCCTGCTGGGTTATGGTTTGACCCGTTCTTGGGTCTTTCCTCCACCTCCTTGGGCGTGCTATGCGCTGCTTATAGCTCCTCCTCTCCCCCTCTTTCCTTATGATCATTGGGACTCTTGATATAAATGAGCTATGATCCTCCTTCTGCGTTAGGGTATCACTCATCCCACCTCCCTGCCGGGCCTCTACCCACCCTAGATGGTCCCCACCGAGGGCATAAGGTCTTTAATTTGTTTCTGTTCCCGCACGATAATTTTGAACTGTTCTCTTTGAGGTTTTAAAATGTAATTGTTCATTACCAATACCTCTAACAGGCCTTGCAGTGTTTTTTGCTGGATTAACCTTACGTCCAGCACTGAGGCAATTGAAGTTCCTGTGACCTCAACGTTAACCATAGACGGCCCCGAAATGTCATTTACTCCATCTTGAGATGTTTACGCTCCTTCCTTCTCTTCAAGATGTTCCTTTGTATGGCTATTATGCCCTTTACTCTGAGCCTTGCCATCTATGTCTGACTCTTCTCCCTCTCCCTCTGTTTCTTGATCGTCAGAAGGGGGAATGAGTCCGGGTGATGAGGACATCCTTGGGTCCAAGAATAGTTCAGAGATATTGAGATGGGTTTGATTTGTGGAGTCTAACTCCAGGGATACCAAATTAACTGATGTTAGCTGGTTATCGCCATCTAGCTGCTCTTCATTTGTCAACGTATTCCTTTTGAAATGCTTCCCCACAAACTCTTTAATCGGTTTTGTGACTGAAGATCCTCCTTTTGGCCCACCTGACTCATTTTGCTGAGGGGTTTTATTCAAGGGTTGTTTATTCCTCTGTATGGTTTTTTAAGTACAGAAATTTCTCTTTGGGGGCCGTTGGCTTTTCCCTTCTCTTTCTGGTTTGTATCCAGTCCATCTGCCCCTATTTCACTATGGTCAGAGTTTTTAGTGATTTTTAAGCCTTTACGTGGCTTTGCTTTCCTATATGCCATCTCATTTTGCATTATTTTTCTCTTTACTTTATTATAGGTATCCACCGTGCTATTCCCTTATACTTTCATACTTACCTCTGTTCCCCGGCTTTGCGCTACATGCTACACTGCCCTTCCAGGTCCCAACTGTTGTTGAGTATGTTAAGTATAACCAGTCCAGGTTATCTTAATGTTTGTTGCTCTCAGTTGTTGGTTACTCCTTTGGTACCAAAAGATACCCAGCGGTGCCCTACTTCGTGTTGTCTCACTCTATCCCACCAAGGCCACAGGGCGGGGGGTTGGCTCGGTTACACTCTTTAACACCACATTCACCACTTCCTACCAGTTTTGGATGTGTCCCTTGTCCTGACTATTGACTTCTCCAGTGCCCTCCACCTCTTCTCAGCCTTGTCCTCGTGGTCGCCAATTAGTCGCAGCTTTCCCTGCAGCTCTTCTTTTAATCTGAGTCCTGTGCCCGTGCCTGTTTTCACCTTCTACTCTAGGCCATCGGGGCCCGGGGAGTCCGGGCACGGTCACAGGGCACTCAGCACAAGTCCGTCGGGCCAAAGGAGCCTGGGCGCGGTCTGGGACTGGGTCCATTTAACTCGAGGGTTCTCAGATGAAAGTGCTGCAAAACAGCCAGACGCACTGCGTTTCGGCGTTCCTCGCACTTCCCGCACATCCATGTTGTGGGCAGAGGCGACGTTCTGTAGCACCGTAGCGTAGCGCAGCATAGCGTAGCGTAGCATAGTGTTGCCGGGAACATTCACAAGAGAAGTTTTCCTCTTTCTAGAATGTATCATACATAGTAAAAGGATAAACGAGGAGAAATAAAGGTATTTCTCCTCGTTGCGCCTCCCTTACGCCTCTCTGAGGAGGTGTAGGAATCTGACGCATTCCCAGGTCTACGAAACATTGCAAATCTGGGAATGCATCAGATTCCATGAATTTTGCTTGGGAACACTCAGAGCAACACCCATGGAACGACCCTTTCATGCAGGGTAATGCGTGAAACTGGGCCATATTTACAAGGCCATGAAAAGCCACGCAAGGTGGCTTTATTTGGCCTTGTAAATATGGCCAGGCACACTGCATCACCGGTGCTACATGAAAAGTGATGCACCGGCGCCGCAATCGGCTTATAAAAAAGTCCCTTAGTGTCCATCACCCTACAGACTAGGGGACAGCAAGATTCTGCACATTTTCCCTACATTTCTGCCCATGGCTCCTAAACAGCCCTAAAATACTAAAATACATTAAGGCCCAGTGCCAATCCAGCCAATAAATAGTCAGAAACTAAAGAAAACTATATTACCAGCTGCGTATACTACTTTATCAACGTGTTTTGAAGAGCACTGTCATCATCAAACACTAACAGAAGCGAAAGCAAGGCTGACTGTTGGTGTCAGAGAAAATGTGAAAAAAACATATGAATGTAAACCCCCTTCCCCACCGCACCCCAGTATTGCCTCCCTGACTCTTCTCCTGCACAGAAGAAAACAAGCAAGGGATAGTTCACAGCTTAGCAATCAAACATCAAAGCAAAATATTGGAATTCACATAGATTTTTCCAGTATTCTGTTAAATTCGGTGATTTGTTTTAAGTATGCCTTAGTGAGCCTCGTCATCAGCTTCACCTCTTGTGATTCTGGACATATCCCTTAATCTCGCGGTGGCTAAAATGTATGACCTTGACTAATGTAGCTGGTGCTTCAAGTCAAGTTCATGTTATATAAAACTGAACCAAAAAAATATACTTCAGGAACATAGTGCAAGCCATGGAGAAGAAAGGAAAGAGCCTGGCTTTTGGAACAGCCAAGTGGGAGATGGCTACACACAGCTCTCTTATAAGGGGTGTTAAGCTGCACAGAAAAACGTAATCTGTATTCTAAAGATGCTATTCTGTGGCATACTTTTCTATCCGAGTGGGTATACATATGCAGCCCATGCCACCCAATCTCTGCTCCAAGATGTTCACACACTTTTTGATTGTCGTCAAGAAAAAGCTGATCCTACAGAAATCCTTTCTAAAAATGGAAATGTTGCCCCAATTTTTTCTGACTCATCTTTTGATTTCTTAAGGTCATCAGCATCAGCAATTGGGGCTGCTATTGGTGGCAGAAGACACCTTTGGTTAACACTGTGTAAATAAGAGGCACCACAACGGAGTCTAGTCATTTGCCTTTTCAAAGTCCTAGATTTTTTTGGTTTAGAACCTATTGACTTCGTCCTGAAATCAGCCGATGAAAAGGAATTGCTTCAGCCATTAAGGTTTTATTTGGAAAGACATTTTTTATATGGAAGAGAACATTGCAAGCTCTACAGGACTCGCAAAGTCCCTTTCGAGTTCAGGCTCGTATTTGGGGAGCCGTTTTGTCTGTCAAATCTAAGCCTGGTCGGAGTTTGCGGAATTCCACTATATGTGAAACCTCAGCGAAGTGCAAAAAAAACTCCACTGGGCTACGCGGAGCTCCACAAGCGGCGGCGTGCGTTAGAGGAATGCTGTTTGGTGTGATTTTAAGTGCCAGATGCTTGTCCGCACTGTGCAATGATCACGAACAGCACCATGCACAGCGCAAGTGGGCGCTGCTTTCCTTTTTGCCGCTCGAGTCGATTTTTACTCGAGCAGCAGCTTTCTCAATGCGAACAGACAGTTTCTCAACGCAAGCGGTCGTGATCATATGTGACCACTCGCAATGAGAAATCTGACCCCCCGCGTTGAGCAATCTCACCGGGAGGTTCATTTTCCACGCTCACGCTCACCAACGTGATGTTGACGATCGCAAACAAGGAAAAATCTCCCTGGGAGGTGGATTTTGCTCGCTCGCGCTTGCCAACTTGATGTTGACGAACATGAGCGATGAAAAAAACTCTACAAACTCCACGAGTGGAGAAGAGTTCACCACCCAGACTTAGACAAATCCCGACCGCAATCCAATGAGTCCCAGCGAAATCCAAAACAATAAGTACATAATAGAACAAGCAGGATTAAGGAGTTTGAGCTTCTTATCTGAGTAGAAAGCTCCTGTCTCAGACAAATGGGTTCTTTCATTTGTAAAGAATGCTTACGACATATAATTTCACTCTTTTCCTCCCATGCCTCTGTTTGTGCCAAGCCTGCTTCTGCGAAAACAAACCAAAAAAGATTTTGTTGGACCTTGCCCTTTTTCTGCAGGGTTATCCCAGAACATTTTGCTTTCTTCCTTCTAGTGTTTTACCCTCTTGTTTTTTTGGCTTTAGGACTCTGGGCACTTTACCACTACTGATTAGTGCTAGAGTGCATGTTTTCTCTCCTTTAACATGGTATGGTTGGTTTGTACCTGTTTGGTATATTTACTTGTAAGTTCCTTGTACAGTGGTGTCCCATACACCGAGGCCTGTAAAATTAAATGCTACCAGTGGGCCTGCAGCACTGCTTTTGCCACCTACTGAAGTAGCCTTTCAAACCTGTTTCTGGCCTGCCACTGCAGGGCCTGCATTCACAGTGATTGACTTGCCATTTAAAACTACTTGTCAAGCCTTAAACTCTCCTTGTACTACATATAGGCTACCCCTAAGGCAGGCGTTAAGTAGCCCTGGGGACGAGGTGCTGTGTAAGAAAAAGGTAGGACATGTGCCTTTCATTGTGCGGCATTTCCTGGAAGTGATAAGCAGCCTATTTTGTTTCTCACTACTGTGAGGCCTACTCCTCTCATAAGCTATCATTGGGCTTTCCCTTATATGTGTTTAAGTGGTCACTCCAGACCTGAAAGTTGCCATTATTGTAACAGTGGTGATACATTCTGCTTACTGGTGCAGTTGGATTTCACTGTAGTATTTTAGAAATTCCACTTTTAGAAAGTGGGCATTTCTCTGTGCTTGCAACTCTTTGTGCTTTGCAGCCTTTCTCTAATCCAAGTCTAGGGCTGGGTGACAGCTACACTTGGTGTATACTTTCCAGACAGCCATCACACAGGAAGGGGTGGGTGTGACAGGTTTACATCTGCATACTGATACTCTTCCTGGGCTGGGAGAGAGGGAGGGGAAACACTTATATCTGTATAGGATATGTTCTGCCATCAAACAAAGGGCTAATTCATCACTTACTGAAGTCAGGCCTGAGGTTAAAAGGGAGAGTTGTGCACTTTTAAAGTTTCTATTGAAGTCACCCCTAGATCAAAGACATTTTTGTGTATAAGTACAGGGGCTCTGACCCCATGTTTTCAGAGCACTTTTGGATCTGGAACCAAACCTCCGTCAGACGGACCGCTGCGCTGCTTAAAGAGCTAATCTGGACTGCTTTTCTCCTGTTTTCCTGCCGCCTGCCACTTGTGGGGTGGCCTAAAGGACTCACTGAATTGCTTTTTTGTTTGTTGGCCTGCTGTTCTCTGACTCTGTTCTACCAAGGTGGCATTGTGGTGCTTCCAGGAGAGATTGCCATTGGAGCAACTTGCTTTGTTGTACTGGCCTGCCTGTCTACTGCTTCCTCCTAGTGCCCTCAAGTATTTTCCAAAGACAACTTCTTTATGCTCCTTGCCTTTTCAAACTCACGCATGGGGAGCATTGTTTCCTGCAGCCATGTGGTGGCTTTCACTCCTCACCACGGTACGTGTAGAGCACACCTTGTGCCTGCAGATAGCGCAAGAAGAGGGCTCTTCCTCTTGCCAAGGATCAGCGCAGACCGAGAGTCATAATTTTCCAGAGTATCATGTGCTTTGTGCACTTTGTGTTCTCCATAGCACTGCCCTCTCCAAGGGGAGAGAGACACCGGTGCTGAGGTAGCCCTGGGCAAACAGAGTAGCAACAGCAGCTGCATTTCAGCATTCTCTTGACTTGGATTCGGCGAGGTCTTCCCACAGATATTGTGGGCAGGTCAATGTCGGCAGGTTTGATCAGTGGCCCATGAGGCCTTGGAGGGCTCTGGACCCTCTGCATTTGCCAAGCCGCATTTCCGAAGCTGTCCTGCACATTCGCAGACAGATTCACCTCTCACCAGTAATCACCAGTGGTCACAGAGGCCCCAGAGGGCCCCAGACACGCTGCAGCCACAAAGCATACCTTGGGGGCATTTACTGGGTGAGTTTAGAAAGCTGCAACATGGTCCATTGTTTGAGGAGACTGCCTTGGTCAGCAGATGCTTTGCAGGATCATGGGCAGCTGCCCTGCCCATTTTTCACACGGGGACCCAGTGGGGTATCCCCGATAAAATTGTGCTGTGTGGATGTTCCCCCACCGTTTGGTACATACCTGGGTGGCCGTGTTAACCGTGTTGATGACTCTTGGGGTGAGACCTCAACGGAGGCCCCCAGAGTCTGTAATATCTTCTGCAAATCACCGTAATTCCTGTGGTAGGTGTGCAGATGTTCCTGTACCCTATATGTTGTGTTAATGATCGTGTAATGTGTAATCGTAGCACAGGAGCACTGCGTCCTATAATTTTATGTTGACATTTGGTAGTTCATGTACCTTTTTATAACCTTGCATTCTTGTACTCATGTAATAATTCATGTTTTTATTTCATTAACTGCTGCATTTAATGCTCTGATATTCTGTATAACATATTGAATTCTTCCATTGTATTTATGATTTATGTAATTTTGGTCTATGTTTATATATAATACAGGAACATATTAATATATAATCCTGTGTGGAGTCTCTTTTGTGGTGTATTCATTGTGTTACTGGTGTGTTTTACGCAAACACTTTACACATTGTGTCTGATGATAAGCCTGCCTGCTTTACACCAAGATAACAGAGGGTTATCACAGGTTCTCTTTGGGGTGTAACTGTTCTGTCTGGCTTAGGTGCTCACCCTAGCCACCCAGAAACCCTGTTTCTAACGGATTTCATGATCACTGGGGTAAGAAATAGGGTTATTGTTTGAGGGGGGTGTTTACCCTTCTAAAGCAACAATGAAAAGCCTTGGCAGGGCGAAACACAATTGTCACTAAATTAACATGTGCTTAACCCTCTGGCACATAAACAGTCAGGCTTAATTGAGAGGCACTGTGCCAGGTATTTATAGATCACACAAGCAGTAATAAAGTGAAAACCAGACACAAGAAAAATCATGCCCCAATTTAGTAAAATAAAGTACATTTTAATAAATAAAATGAGATGAAAACAACAAAAATCCAATCAATAGTTCCAGAGATATTGAATTTCAAAGTTTCTGGTAGGTATAGGACCTAAAAGCACAAAGCTCCCTTCACTGTCATCTGATCATGCAAGACCGGTGGAAATTTACAAGTTGATGCTCACTGTGATGGAGTGCAGGCTGGGTACAGGACCAGATTAGTCCCACTGAAAGAGTTGCCTTCTTAAGTGCAGCATGAACAGTTCAGTTGGCAGTGAAGTAGGCCATGAAGCGCAGAGAGAGCACTGTAGATGTTTGCTGATTTAACGCAACAAGCAGGCCTCATGTCGCAGATGGTCGCCACAGTAGCACAAATATCTGGTAGGGTGTCACATACAGTCATTGCTGCAGCTTCGCCTTGGTGGACACTGTGGCTGTTGCTGTAGTGCAAAGTGCTCCTCTTGCTTTGTCGGTCATCACTTTCAGTCACTGAACCATGAAGAGTTGGGTTCACCGGAACATCACTTTGGCGTTTGTCACGGATGGCAGAGTCTAGTCTTGAACTGGCCCGTTCGTGGTTTTCAAGAGCCCAAAACTTCCGAATTTCCCACTTTCTTTAAAAGCAGTGCCCTCTGATTCCAGCCAAGGGGGACAGGGACTAACTCTAGCCAGCAGGGCTCAGGCAGGTTGAGTTGCAGGTTTATAACTGGTCCAAACCTTTGAAAGTGGGGGAGACATCCAGTCTACCCCTATATCTGGTTCTGGAAAGTTATTTCCTTCCCTTGCAAAGGCTCCAAGTAGTCTAGGCTAGTGTCAGGTTCCTGTGTGTGTGTGTGCGTGTGTGCATGTGTGTGTGTGTGTGTGTGTGTGCGCGCGCGCGTGTGTGTGTGTGTGTGGTAGAGCCAGCCTTTTGAAATGGAAAGTATGATGGGGAATAGCTGCACCCCACTCATCCTGTCAGTATGGTCCATCCTGCCAACACCTTTCTCTTAGTATCTAGGAGGGATACACAAAGCCCAACAGCTAAGCTATTCATAAACATGTGATCAAGGATCCTGGCAACAGATACCAAATGTTTAGGGCAGAAAAATGTCAACTTTCTAAAAGTCACCAAACCAAACACCAATGCCAATACTGATAATCAATTAGTTATTATTCTAGCCAGTCCATAGAAATGAATCTATGACAGCCTGAAGTAATAGTTGAACTCTTCAATTTATTTTAGAATTATTTTTTTCTTTTTTTGACTTAATGTAACTTTTTTTCAATTAGGACAAACTTGTAGAAAAACACAATAAACAAAAACATCAATCAGCTTTCAATCCACAGACACCATACTCTCACTTCATCAACTACTTCTCACATTCAATAACTTCCATTCAAACCCATTTATAACCCACACTATCTTTCAGCCATACACAAACCTCCCTTTCTGGTTCAGCAAACCTGTTTGATATTTTGAAACCAGAGGGGATAACCAAACAACAGAAAGAGTTTTACACCGATCTTTCTAGTGCACTCTAGAGCAAAATTTACAATACATTTTCAAATTGACACAATATTTACAGTGCACAAAAGCGAAATTATTACAAAATGTTTGTTTGGCAAAAAACGCAAGGTTGACGCGTTTTGAACCCACTTCCTTTCGAGGGTTCTTTTCAGGACCAAAAATTGCTGAAACACAAACAGAGATACCAACTCTTACTTTCTAATCCAAAGACCAACATGTGCTTTTTATATTCACATTAAGGCACCCCGGTGTTTGTATTCACAGAAATGCATAGTCAAGAAAGAGTCAGCTATTAAACAAGAAAACACTGTTTCCTCGCTTGACCTGTTAAAAGGTATATCCGAACAAAATAGAGAGGACCTCTCTAAAGTTTGGCAAAATATTTATGAATGGCTTTATTTCCAACAGAATATCAAATCATCACAGAGGAGTCAGCCCCAATCCATAAGCAGTCACTACCAATCCGTTGCATGAACATTCAAAGGTATGACATTTTTGGAATAGAGAAGAATCCTCCACACAAACAAAAGTTTGATAGAGATTTCATGTTTGGCTTCATCTTTCCTCAGCCCCTGCGTACAAAGGATATAGAGTTCACACAAGACTCGGACACATAAATCAATGTAAGTTCTTCCGGACAATGACTGATGACAGTTACAATGTTCTATTTCTTTGGGGACCCATTTTGATTTGATTTTTTCATATCCCTCACAGAATAAGGCAGCCCAATGTTACCCTATGTGAAAGGTAGTCCTTATAGAAGTAAAAAACAAATGTAGGAGTTTTACACTACCAGTTTATGCATAACTTAAAAACGAATGTCCTGTTTTTTAAGTACTATGCAACCTATCCTGTGGGTTGTTTGGGGCCTAGGTTAGGGGTGAGATATGCATTAAAAACATAGGTTTGGGCCTGGCAAAAGAGTTATTTCGCTTAGTCGAATAGGCAGTTTAAAACCGGCCACAGGCTGCAATAGCAGGCCTTTGATATGTTTCAAAGTACTACTTCAGTGAGTGGCACGATAAATGCTGGAAAGCCACGAGTAGCATTTAACTTACAGACGCTGGTGACAGGTAGCACCACTTTACTAGGGACCTTTAAGTAAAATAAAAGTTCCAATTGGATGTAAGCCAGTTTTATCATGTTTATAGGAGAGAGCAATTTAGCATTGGTTAGCAGTGGTTAAGTGCACAGAGTCCTAATGCCCAAAATTAAAATCCAGTCAACAGGAGGGAGAAGAAAATATATTTGGGGAAAGACCACACCACGGATTTCAGGCCTAAGAGCTGGGATCAAGAATTTCCTTCAGAAAGGGGATGTTGTTCCCGTGTCGGAATCGCAGAAAGGACTTGGATTTTATTAATGGATCTTCTTAGTTCCAAAGGTGGATAGGGACCTTTAGACCAGGTCTGGACCTAAAGAGTTTAAACAAGTATACTTGTTGTCCTTCATTAAAGATGGGGACTCTCTAATCAGCCAAGGCAATTTTCTGATAATGCTAGATCTTAAGGATGCATATTTTCATGTCCCAATTCATTGGAACACTCAGCAGGTACTGGAATTTGCACCGGAAGATCAGCATTTCCAGTTCAAAGCGCTGCCATTCGGCCTGTCTGACTTCCCTCGGATATTCACCAAGGTACTGGCATTTACAAGGAATTAAAATGTTCCCGTACTTCGATGGTTGGCTTATCTCTGATTGTTCATTCTTTAAGGCACAAAGGAGTCTAGATAAAGTTTGTCAATGGCTGATGCCGATTGGGTTCATCATCAATGAGAAGTCCAGTCTGCTCCTGCCCGATTTTGATTGGAGTCCAGTTTGACACTCAGGAGGGACAGATGTTGTTTATGGCGATAATGCGGACAAAGTTGCAACTTCAATTGCAGAAATTACTGTCATCACGGTTCACTGATACAACATCGATGTAAAAAATATCAATGTTAAAAATATCAATAAAAAAATATAGACAACAAAAAAATCGACTCCTATACTTAAAGAGGTAAGTACAAAATATTGCCCTAAAAATATTGATGTAAAAAATATAGATGCACAAAATATCGACTTTTATATCAATATAAAATAAAATAATATATTAAATATATTAAATATTTAATTTAATTTTAACAAAATAGCATGCACTCAATATACATTTTATTAAAATATAACAAATAAACTTACTAAAGAAATTAAACACAAACATAATAATTTATACATATATATTTACTTTAAACAATTAATAAACTATTATTTTTATTTTATGTTAAAAGTTTAAAATAATATAAAAAAAAGATATATATTAATGATTTAAAATATAAAATCACTAAAATCTCTTATAAATAAAAACATTAATCTAATAAAACATATTTAAACTTACATTTTACAATACAATCAGTGAAACAGTATGGAAAGTGTTGGATAGCAAAGGGGTCAAAATAACTATTCCAACTCCAGTGAGTGCAACAGTAGGGTAAGTGTTAGATAGCGGAGAAATTAAAAGTACGATTCCAGCTCCAGTGAGTAGAACAGTAAGGAAAGTGTTAGATAGCAGATGGGCAAATATTACTATTCCCACTCCACAGTAGGATAAGTGTTGGACAGCGGAAGGGTAAAACATTTTATTTCCACTCCAGTGAGTGCAACAGTAGGGAAAGTGTTGGATAGTGGCGGGGTAAAAATTACTATTCCAGCTCCAGTGAGTGCAACAGTAGGGAAAGTGTTGGATAGCGGAGGGGTTAAAATTACTATTCCTACTCCAGTGACTGCAACAGTAGGGAAACTGTTGGATTGCGGAGGGGTAAAAATTACTATTCCAACTCCATTGAGTGCAACAGTAGGGAAAGTGTTGGATAGCAGAGGGGTAAAATTAACTATTCTCACTCCAGTGAGTCCAACAGTAAGGAAAGTGCTTGATAGCGGAGGGGTACAACTTTTTATTCCCACTCCAGTGAGTGCAACAGTAAGAAAAGTGTTGGATAGCAGAGGGGTAAAAATTACTATTCCTACTCCATTGAGTGCAACAGTAAGGAAAGTGCTGGATAGCGGAGAGGTAAAAATTAGTATTCACACTCAGCTATAAAAAAATATATATATAAAATATTTAGAAATAAAAGATTTGAAAAATGAAATATATTAAATATATAAAAAGAAAACATATTATAATATTAATTACATAAAACAAAAACCAATAAATATTAAATAAAATAAAATAATGAATACATATAAAAAAAACTTGAAAATATTTACAAACAAAAAAAATAATTAATACATAAATGTATTTATTTTATTTCCTACCCTATAACACCACAACAAAAACAAAACACTTCAACATATTCAATTAAATGTACTTCCACAATTAACATAATTAATAATCAATTAAAACATATTATTAATAAGAAAACTGATAAACATAAACTGATACACACACTTTAACACTATATCCACAAAAAACACCCAAATTAAACTATAAAATAATAAAACATAATTATAACTTATTTTTAAATTGAAAACTATTACTATTAACAAATTATAATAAAGTAATTCAAATTGATTTAACACTCACCTTTACTCTTTTTAAAGTAAAAACAACACACACAAAAATAAACAGTTACCCAAAATAAATATCAAATAATGAACATTAAGAAACAACTATATAATAATTAATTAAACACAAATTACTTCCCACCCTTTATTCCTATAAACACAACACGCGCCTAAAATTAATTACACAATTACCATAGTAATATTTTAATCAATTTAATTAATATCAATTAACAAAATATTAATAATACAAAATAAATAAAGTACCTAACACCCTTTACCCCCATAAACCCCAAAACATACACCTCAAATTAATTACACAAATACCATAATTATTTACCAATTAATTATTTAAAATTAATTAACAACCAATTAATAATTCATCAATTAAAAATAAATGACTTCCCACCCTTTACAGCTATAAACACCACAACACACACCTAAAATCAATTACACAATGAACATAATTAATTACCAATTAACTAATTAAAATTAATTAACAGCCAATTCTTAATTCGGAAATTTAATATAAATTACTTGTCACCCTTTACACCTATAAACACCACAATACACACCTAAAATAATTACACAATTATTATAATTAATTGCCAAATTGCATAATTATAATTACCAACCAATTATGTATTAACTAATAATAAATTACTTTACACATTTAAAACTATAAAATCTCATTTAAACAAATATGAATAAATAAAAGATAATCAATTTGTTCAATATAATGAAATCACTTCCCACCCTATTCCCCTATAAACCCACAACCCTCTACGGAAGAAAAAGCGCGAGATTAAAAAAAAAAAAAGAAAAATTACGAAAAATGTTACACATATATTAACAATACAAACAATTCTTATACAAAAAACATACATCACATACATATAAAATATATACTAAAATTCATAACATTAATTTAAAAAACGATATTTTTAGCAACTATATTTTTGCATACGATACTAAACACTTCGATATTTTTAAAATCGATATTACTTACGTTAAGTCGATATTCATGACCACGATATTCTTGCTGTCTACATTTCTGAACAACGATATTTATTACTCGTTATTTGTGCAACCCAATATTTTTAGCTCAATGTTCTGTCTGCATACCTGTCATCACCACATGCCAGTCAGGGCCTAGCTGTGGCACAAGGGTTGATGATGTTTACGTCAGCAATACTTTTCTAGTCTCGCCATCATTAAAAATTACTTAAGACTTTTCGTCTGAGTTTCTGGTCAATGCAGTCAGAGAACTATGAGCAATTGATTCCAGTTTTGGAGGAGAGAAGAATAGAGTTATAATGGTAGTTGAGTTCCTAGAATTTACTAAAGGGTTGTCCATTCAGATATCTGACACCCACAATCCTGGCGATGGATGCAGGAGCTTTGGGGGTGAGCAGTGGTGTAACACAAAATGATGGGACACCCCCTGCAGAATGTGATGAAGGGTCCTCAAGTCTCCCATATTTTACAGTTATTCCCTGCCCTTGGGCTGAATGAGGCCCCCATGAAGTATTGGAGGCTCTCCTGGAGGGCTGCTTGGAGCTTTGTTAAGCCCTTGGCGGTGGGGAGTGACTCTGGGAGTGATTCAAATAAAACAGGGTTGGGATCCATTAGACGAGAAACAAACTTCCAATTGAAAAGAACTAATAACAATTTGCCAAACAGTTCAGGCCCTGTCCCCACACTTGATAGGGAATCAATGGTGGTAAGGATGAAGAATCAAGCTGACAAACGTTTCATCAACAGGAAGAGGGGAAAAAGGTAAAAGCCCCAGCATTAACTGCCCACCAGGTTTTGTTCATGGGCAGAACAGAAAGCTCTATGTCTAAAAGCCTGATACCTTTAGTGAGCATAGAACATTCTAGAAGACAGAATCAGCCAGAATCTCCATTCCTCACTGGATTATCATCTAACCGCAGAAGTGTTTTAGGAAATAGTAGCGATATTCAGGAATCCCTGGTTGGATCTTTTTTGCCTTCCCCAACAATGCCCTTCTGCCTCAGTTTTGTTCCCACACATTCTCTCCTCAGACATTGGCAACAGATTTAAGTCCACTGGCTAAAAGGGATTCTTTACGCCTTTCCTCCGATTCCCCTCCTCCCAAAGGTGCTTCAGAAGATTCAGGAGGAGAGGGTTGTAGTTATTCTGGTGTCTCATTTTTGGCCTTGTTGGACATGGCTTCCATTGCTGAAGAGAATATTAGCTGCAAATCCCTGTTATCTTTGCATTTCTCCTTCTCCACTTAAGAAAACTGGTTCAGTCACTAAAACATCTAACGGATCTACATATGACAACCTGATTTATGAGAGGCGATTTCTCCAACTTTTAGGATGTTTGGCAGAGGTTGCTTCCAGATTCAAGCCTCTAGAAAACACTCTACACTTGCCTCATATGTTAAGCACTGGGGAAAGTTCAAAATTGGTGTGGCCTAAGAATTTGAGAGCCGCACATTTTGATCCGTTTCAGATTTTGGAATTTCTGAGAGTAGGATTTGTGAAAGAGTTTGGCTTCTTCCACCATGTCAGCTCAATGGGCTGCTATAAGGGTTTGTAAGGGGTCAAATCACAGTTTAAACTCCATAGCCCCATTAGTCTCTAATTTGCTAAATGGCTTCAGGAGTAGCAAACTGTTTTCTTCAACTCTATGTAACTTGGGATCTATCTATAGTCTTAGAAGGCATACAGAAAGACCCCTATGAGCCTTTGGAAACTGCTACTTTATTATGCTTATTATCGAAAAGCTAAAAGATCAGAAGAGTTGGGGGCATTACTTATCTCTTACTCTTGTCTCAGACTTTTCTCAGACAGGATAGTTCTAAAAGCATACCCCAAATTTGGATTCAAAGTTCAATCTAGTTTTCATTTAGATTGAAAGATACTTATCCCTGTATTTTCTGATACTGACGGTAGTACAGTTCTGGCTATGTTGGATATTAAAAAAATTCTGGATAGAACTAAAGACTTTTACTCCGCTAACACTCTTTTTGTATCTTATGGCTTGACCAATAATTACAATTTGTGTTGGCGTTGTTTGTTTATGCTCAAGTATATCCTCAAGTGTTCAGGACTAGGATGAGGAGCACTAATTAAGAGGTAATTATTCCATTACTCACTGGTAATATTCATTACTGTGAGTCTTAGTGCTACTCATCCCAGTTCTACAACCTGCCCTACCCTCCCTCTCTAAAGGCATATCACCTATACAAATTAGCTTTGTGATGGCTGGGGACCGGGAAAGAAAGGGTAGGGGTTTATGGTATTATCATTAGTATGGTGGAAAGACCGCCAGCTGTCTTTCTTCATTGTTTATTAGAAATGCTTTAAAGAAGTGTCTGCAAGAGGAGCAGCACAACTGTTCAGTACTTGGACAAGGAGCACTAAGACTAAGGGTAATAAAGATTACTTGCAAGTAACTGAATTATTAACTGTAATAGTATTTTATTAACTGTTTGTTTAATTAAAATCATTACAGTAAAAGCAATCAACGTATTACAGCTAAAACAATGATAAAACTTCAATTGTAGTAGAAATTTTAAAGTTTTTCGATAAAGGGATTTGCCGCCCCTCCCCAGTTCCACCATGATCAGCCTTCCCCAGGGTTTGTAACTATGGAGGTGCTGCTTTAATGTCAATCCGGAATCCCACGATGTTCTGTGAAGATGGGTAGCATTATGAAGCTGTGACTCATTCCCCTTGACCTCTGGTCAGTTATCCTGTGAGGCACTGTCCTAGAGGGGGTGCTGGAAGTGCGAAAATGCGTCAGTGCACAATTGAGACCACCTCAACTGTCTTCCACTGGATTTTTAATGCTCTTCTCCCGAGTATTATTTCGTTCATTTGCTGTTTTTAAGGCGGTCCTGATGTAGTGGATAAATTTCCCCGGTCTTGCTAGGGTCGTCGTGCTGGAATGGGAAAAGCACATGGCTGACGCTTCACTGCGAGATTTTATTCTATTGATGATACAAAGTGGGCGTAGTAGTTGCCGATGTTCGTTGATGAAATTTGGGCAACAGCATAAGAGGTGAAGCCACGATTCCCTCTTATAGGGGCAGAGTCTGCAGTTTGTGGCATCCCCCCTTCGGGCCCATGCAGGATTGAAATCCGCAATTCCTAAAGTGATTAATGGGGAGAATTTTACTTCGGGCCAATGGAGTGAGAGCGTCAGTTAGGTAAGCCTGGGCTTTGCCTGCCGTATAAGAGCTATTTAGTGGGTCTTGGTGTGAACTTGAATGGAGAGATTTGCAGTCGAGGGTAAATGAGATTTCACACACTTGTTTGTTTATGGCTCTTTTCCAGGCGTTCATCTGAATTTCCGGCCGCGATAAGCTCTCTTCCACTATATTCAATGTTTCGATCGCTTTATCAAGGGTGGTGTGCCAGGTCGTGCATGGCTCTTCAAAAATAGATCTCAGTTGGTGTTTTACTGTGTTAGCTGGGGCCCTTAAAATCCTGAGATAGAGTTTTATAAAGTCCCCCTGGCACATCAAGTCCAGCCTCGCCAAGCCCAATTCCATCCTTAGCCTTGCTTTCCTTGCTGACCTCGGAATTTGAAGCACTGTTTTGTATGCTTTAGATTGTGCTGAATTTAGGCAGGCGTGCTATGCATAGCTAATTGCTGGTAAAAGTTTTGCTTTTAAAACTATCAGTATTGGACCGGCAGTCGGACTAATCAGGTGGTGGCTTAGTTGCATGAGTAGATGTATGACCTTATTAGCCTTGATGCTTTGGTGTTTCAAATGGGCGTTCTCCTTAGCCCGTTCCATCAGCCAAACCCCTAAGTAATTGTATGACTCCGCTGTCTTGATTTGCAAGTTGCCCATTTGCCATTGTGCTTTCTTTTTCTGGTGGTAGGACCCAAAAATGACGACCTTGGTCTTTCCTTGGTTTACTGTCCAATTATTGATGTTGTTGAAGCGATTTAGTGCAATTAGGGCTCTTTGTAGGGCCGCCTTCGTATGGTCCATTATGGCTGTGTCATCGGCGTATTGGAGCACTGTCAGCCTCATGTTTCCTAGTCTTGGTGCTGCTAGGCAAGCTCCTTTTAGGGCATCGCCCAGATCCGCCGTGCATAAATTTAAAAAGATTGGGTGCTGGTTTTGACCCTTACCCACGTGTCTTCATAAAGTGATCTTATTGCCTTCAGTAGGTTTGGTGGAATGCCCCAGTTTTCTAGCTTCCACCATAAACTTCTACGAACAACTTTATCGAAGGCTGTGCTGTAATCCATGAAGCAATAGTTCTTTTTGCATTTGTCACCCCGAGTGGGACGGGTATGCTCAGACATGAGTCCCGTGCGGTCCATGCCACTGGAATCATGCTATCCTGGCTGAAGAGGGGTGAAACCCCGAAACCAGTCCTAGGATGCTTGTTTCCACTCCAGAGAGGACCTGGCCTGGCATTTCGGGCTGGACTGTTCCCATTGGGCACAGGGTCAAGACTGATTTGCATATGGCTGGGTCCAAACTGGAATGGCATGGTGAGCAAAAAAACGATGGATTTAGGCCCAGATCTCTGTACTGGGGTGAATGTATGACATTGTTCTGCATTCTGTCCATCAATAGTTCTTTTTGCAGTAATCCATGAAGCAGCAGAAAAGTGGAGGGTGGTTCTTCCGGGTTGCCTGGGCAGATAAGTATGCCAATGCCAATACGTTGTCCATGGTCGATGCCTGTGACCTGAAGCCAGTCTGGTAAAGATGTATAATGCTATTCTTTTCCACCCACGTCTCCAAGTCCTTTAGTAATAGACGGGCATAGACCTTGGCTTCGAGGTCAAGTATGGCGATAAGCCAGTAGTTTGATGGCTTTGAGTGGGCTCCTTTTTTGAAAATAGGGACCAAGATGGAGCCCCTCCAAGAGTCGGGAGTTATAGTTGTCTGGAAAGTGTGGATGTATAAAGGAGTTAGCACTGCTGCCCAGAAATTGGGGGCCTTTTTGAAGACCGGCGCTGGAATCCCATTAGGCCCGGGGGCCCGTCGTTCTTCATGTTCTTGATTGTCTTAATGACCATTTGGAAATTTAACTCGGCAGGTGAAGTACAGTATGTTTCCACCGGTGTTCTATTTCCCACAGACCAGTTGCATTGGTTGGCAATCGTATCTCCTGGCTTGGAGTTTGATTGCCAGTCTCTGCCCACCCCGCCGCTGGCCCCTTCTGAACTATCTTTAAATGGGGGGGGGGGGGGTGATTGCGTAGAGCTGTTTAACATAAATCAGCCAGTCCTTTTCTGCTACTCCGTTCTCTCTAGAGATTCCTCGCTGCTCAGCTGGTTTATATGTCTCCACAGGTGCGCTGGATTCTTCTGCTTTATCAGGGAGAAGACTTTAAGCCGTTTCCTTTCCATGATGGCATTTTTATGTTCCCATGTTTTCTTCCTTAATGCTGCCCTCAGTGAAGCAACCAATGGTCCCTCCGCTGGGCCGCCCCCTCTTTTCTTGTTTGCGAGGGCCTTATGGAGGAGCCGTTTACAATCTTGTATGTCTTTGTTTGGCCCTGTGCTGCCAACTCTTGTTGCCCTTTGGGCCTGGAGGGTTGTGACTGGGAGTTCCCGAGCTTTGCTTGTTGGTCCTACACAGTGTCTTTCCAGTCCTTTATGGGTGAGAGCGACGAAGACAGATTGCCTTCCTGTTTCTCTTCCAGCCATGTTTGTAGCGTGATGCCTATCTTGTCCGACCATTTGATCCTCCTCAAGACACTCTGTTTTTCATCCTCTCTTGACACACCGATGGTTTGGTGATAGAGGGCTGACGAAACTGTCATCAGAAAGACCGCTTTCAATGGCCTATGATCGCGAGTTGAGATCAGCTTGTGGTTGTTCAGGAAGTTGGTCAAGGGTGGTGCCCTGCTGGATCCCAGGGGGAGTTGGTTGTATCCAGGTTCTTCAGGTTGAAATCCCCCACTAGGATAACCTAGTGAGATTTATATTTACACAAGGGGTCTTCTAGATTCACCAGCAATCCCTCCAACCTCTCTTTCATGGAGAGCTGTGCCGGATTGATGTAACAGTTAATTATTAAAAGGGGCATTGGATGTTAATTAAGGTTCAGGCCTCTGATGTGTAAAGCTTGCAATCCAGGTGAGTTTAAGTTGATAGCTGTAGCTGCAAGGGCACTTTCATGCTTTATGAAGACTGATAGACCACCAGCCGGTCGGCCAAATAGAATATTTTTTGTGGCTGGAATAAAGTTTTCGTAGTACCCTGCCAGTGGCGTGCTGGACAAGGCCCAGGTCTCTTGGAGGCAGAGTATATCGGCAGTTTCCAGAAACTGCTTCAGATTTTCATTTCTACTGATTTTACTAATTCCTGCTATATTCCAGGGGTTAAGGTTAGTTGCTGTTTGTAGACTGCTCTTCACCTGACCGCACCCCTGGCTGGCTGGAATTCTTCACAGTTAGGGATACTGGTGCCCCCCACGAGATTCTGAGTGGGTTTGGAGAAAAGGTGCCTGCACAAATGTCCCAATGGTTGTTTTGGCATGAGATCCTGATGTCCATTGGGACCCTGGGGGCTATCCGAGTTTTGCCCGGGGAGCCCGAACTATTAGTCCCGTGCAGGATCGACCAAGGGGCCTTTCCCCAATTATCTGGAGCCAGAACATGAGGGTTTTTTGGGTGCGGCACCGTCTGGACGTCGATGCCCCACTCAGCAAGTTGTATAGAGTTGTTCACAATGGCTTGTTGTATTTTTATGTGATATAGACCCACCACTGTTGAGTTGCCGTGTGTGTCCCCCTTCGTGCTCAGGAATTTCACCCATACTATGTCACCCATTTGCATTTGTTCTAGGGTGGCCAGATGTTTGAAGAGACGGAGTATGTTACTCCTGTTCAAGATGTCGTGCTGTCCCATACTGTGATACCTTGGGGTGAGGATTACCTCTTGGACCACTATTGGTGAGCCGGGGGTTAGGGCCGCTTTGCCCCTATGTGGGGAGGGCACTGCTGGCCTTGATCCTAAGCTTTTGCTTCCTTGTTTGGTTGTAGAATGTCCTGCTTGGGGCCACTTATTATGGCGTGAATGCCCCCAGCACCAGACTCTTGTCCAAGTTCTACTTGAAGTGGGGGCAGATCCAGCGGTTGCAGCGCTATTGTGCCCGTCGCTGTTTGGGGGGTTGCCTCACGTGATACCAAGCTTAATCTGGCTGTTGAAACATTGCCAATAGGCCGGTTTGTACTTGCTGGAGGTTTTTGGTCCATCATGGTTGGAGTGCTCAGTGAAATTGATTGTGTTTGCTCTTCTGTCAGAGGATGTACAGCCTGGGAGACCTTTTTGCTCCAGTATTTGGTAATAAAAATTGGGTAAGGCTGAGGTGGATTAGTGACCCCTTGCGGGGGTGGAGGGATGCTCTTCATCAACTGCAGTTGTCTCCCTTGTGTCTCTGTTTCCTCAGCTTCTTTTTTGCTCGCCTTGATAAAGTGGGATCTTGTGCGTCCCTTGTACTGAGGGTATGTTCCTGTGGGTCTAGTGCCGGGGCGTTGCTCCCCCCACTGTGCCCCTGAATTATGCTAGATGTCCCTTCGGCCCTTATCGAGCTGCTCTGTTTGACTGGAGTCTTTGATTCCGCGCCCGGTCGGAATTATTAACTACTTTTATGGTTCGTGGCAAAGGCAAAGCAGACTCATAAGAGGGCGAAAAATGCTGCGGCAACAAATGATGAATGGAATGCTGAATAAGTCAAACATTCACCCCCAGCCAAAAGATCTGGGTTAATTCCAATCTTTCTTTTGCTTACTACACCACCCCAGTTTGGACCCAGCTATACGCAAATCAGTCTTGACCCTGCTCCTCATGGGAACATTCCAGCTCGAACTGCCAGGTCGGGTCCTCTCTGGACCGGAAACAAGCATCCTGGGACCGGTTTTGGGGTATCACACCTCATCAGCCAAGCTAGATTGAATTTAGTGGTATAGCAAGTAAGGGACCCACGTCTGAGAAAAATGCTGCGTTAACAAATGATGGAAACAGTCCAGCCCGAACTGCCAAGCTGGGTCCTCCCTCATAAGAGGGCAGCGTGCAGCAGCAGTGGCAAGCAGAAGAAAGCAATTCTCAGGTTGGCACTTGGCTAATACTGCTGGAAAGGAGCATAACTTGTCTTGCTCTTCAGTGATGTTCTTCAGTGATGTTGCAGGGACTGGGGGAGTAGAGGACTTAATTTGCCTGATCAGATTTTGAAGACATTGGGAAATAATTGATTAGTAAAAACACTTCCAGTATCTTTGCAGTCATTACCAATGGTAGAGACACATGCCTTACAATATGGAGAAGGTTGGCAGGGCATATGTCCCAAATCAGGGGACATTGGGCCAGGTTAAACAATGGAAGAGAAACATCGAGTAGTTCACATGCCAGAAGAAGGTTACCTTTTGCAATATGGGTCTTGAGGCACTTTGGCATGCTGGCACAGGGCCGGCTTTAGGGCAGTGCGACTGGTGCGGCTGCACTGGGCGCTGCCCTTTGGAGGGGGGGCGCTATGACCTCAGGGGGGTGCTGGGTTCAGCAATATCTTATGATAGGAGAGATGAGGAGCACTTTTGCAGGTGGTAGGGATATCATTTGAGGAGGTGGTCATGGGACGGGGGGCGCCAAATGTGATTGTCGCACCGGGCACCACCAGCACCAAAGCTGGCCCTGTACTGGCACATCTGCCCTATCCCTTCACATGGTTGGACTGCAGTGCACAAGGGTTACCAGTAAAGGGAAGACATAGTGCTCTTGCAGCGTTGAAGCACTGATGATGATACATGTGTAAAGACAGAGAAAAGGGTGGTAGGGGAATCTCCTCGTGGAGGACAGCATGTCATCATGTTTACATGGCAGGCATTTTAAATGAGAGGATTGTACTTTTAATCCAGTGACGTTCGGTGTTGGGTTTAGAAATAGAAGTATAGCACTTCCTCTGTCTCATGGTGCAGTGACATCAGTCCAGACCACTAGCAAAGCCTGCAAGAATTACGTAAACAAATCCCAAATTTCTTGTGTAAATATTTCCTTTCGTTAAAATTCATTATTCATCCCTTCTCGAAGTACTCTATCTACTTGTGGAAACTCATATTTAAAACTATTTCTTTATGACAGGTCCTTTAAGTCAATTTTATTTTAAAGTATTTTTACAAATAAACTAATACCGTTAAATGAAATAATTCACTTTTCCCCTTATCCTGGAAAAACCAATGCCTTCACATGTGCTTTATGATAACTTGAAGTGCTCCAGAAAATAGATGTGTACTTACATTCGATTAACATCAATGTGAGTCCTTTTGTCTCCAGGTTTGGATCTGTTTGCATACCAGACAAATGTCTAGTACCTCTTGTGAGAGAATACCATCTACACTCTTTAGCCCTCATTTTTGGCATTTTGGGCAGCGCAGCAAGGTCTACGCCAAAGTGAAAGGGCAGGAATGCACCGTATTTAGGCAGATGTATGACGTAACAACGCAAGTCATTACAACGTGTGCAGTTACATCGCGGTCGTTTCAACGACTGCGATGTTACTACGCTATGCCATTACAACGCAAGTCTTTACATCGACTTGCGCTAGATGGCGTGCTAACATTAGAAAAGCGTAATTTACTATTCCAACTCCAGTCCACTTAACAGTAGGGAAGGTGTTGGGATAGTAAACTACACTATTTGTAATGTTAGCACGCCATCTAGCGCAAGTCGATGTAAAGACTTGCGTTGTAATGGCATGCGTTGTAAATCCACTTGCGTTGTAAAAGTTTTGTTATAATGGTAGTGCGTCGTAAAAGTTGCGTTCTAAAGGTTGTTTACCATTTAGGCAATACAGTGCCTTCTTGTTCTTTCTGCCTGCGCAAGCACCGCTGTGCACAAACAGGGAAAGTGCGCCCTATAACACTGAATGCACTGCCCCCAGGGCAGCAGTGCACTGGTGCTGTTAAAGGGGCAGGGTATTCAAGTGAAATACAAAGCAGCTACTTCAACGCTGCTCTGTGTTTCTTAGTGCAGGCAACAATCCGTCTGCACTTTAAAGAGGGATTTGAGATCCCTTTGCAGGCGTGTGCAGTGAGTGACTGCACCCGACTGAAGGGATGTCTGGGTTTTCCTTATCCAGAGGGCTGCTAACAGGGGCCGCACTGACAGTGTGCCACCTTTTTTATGGTGAACTTTCAGTGCGCCTCCTGATAGCTTCTTTGCCTTTACACCTGAGGCCATAATATGGCGCAGAGGCTAAGAAGTTTCCTCATTTTCATGGGTCCACGCCCCACATACCTCTTGAGATAGTGTTGGTGCTACATTTGCGCCAGTGCTATCTGTATTATAGAAGGAGCCTCACAAACGTCTGCAGCTCCTTCTGTAATACCAAAGTGTTCCGGGGTGCACGAAGCGGAAGCACATGCCTGTTGCACCCCTGGGGTACTTTCTGTAATATGGCCCTTGGTTCCATAAATGAAGCTCAATATCAAATCTGGAGGCTAATCCAATTTAGACTATTCATTTCAGAAGAAGAACTGGAACATGTGATATATGCCTTAGTCCTACACAAATCAAGTATGATAGTGCCTCTCTCATAGGACTCCCTTAGCGCCAGACTAGCTTCCATGAATATCATAATTCATGCTGCAGCTCGTCCTGGTGTGGACACAAATCGTCCTTAATTTGTGTCGATGGTTGCCAGGGCCCAGCACCGGAACTTGTTTGTTAATACCAGCACGTTTATGATATTCCACTATATGGTGGAACCGTCCATTTATTTTTAGATATAGAACATTAGCAGCATATTTAATGATTGAAAGTATAATAAAAAAAATTATAATAATGCCAGCACGCCCGGCCATTTTTACAGCTTCGAGTGACCCTGAAAATTCCAAAATGTCAAGTTTTTCAGAGTTTTATGGGTGGCAGGTAACGTTGACACTGGCATTTGCTAGCGCTGGCAGGGACAGTGGGTGGTGCCGGCTGCAGTGGCCTGAGGTACATATTGCTCTATGGAACTTATTTTACAAATTAAGCACTGGACAAGCTGCAAGGATCACATCACCCCACTGTCAATTGATCTCCGATGGCTTCCTCTTGAAGCCACAGGCCCTTTTGAACTGGTCCATTTAACGACTCCTAAGTATGTAGCACTTAAATTCAAGCAATCTGTAGCCACTCGCTCTTTCAGAAGCAGAAGGGAAATTATGCCTGGAGGAGTTTACTGTCTACTTTCCGGGGTTCGCACCTAAGCCCATGTTAGATGTGAAGGACGTCTAACCTGAGCTTCAATTGGAATTCCATAGAGCATATTATCAAGCCCATTATCGCCGTTTTAGCGGCAGTTTTCTGCCGCTAAAGCGGCGATAATTTTATCGCCTGTCTTGATAATATGCCCCCAACATCTGGTATTAATAGAGTGTTGTCCACTGCTATTGTTTAGCAATTACACATTCCAATACTAATTCCACTCTTTCTCTAAAGATATCAAACAATCTCTAGTTGTCCAGTGCCACATACACACTTTACTACCTGCAAACGACAAGGCAAATATCAGGTGGCACTGTTTACTTTAAGGTCTTGATATCACATACCTTGTCAAATCTAATATTATTAATTATGATAATACCATATATTATTATCATTATTATTACTGACTAGTATTATTTATATGTGGGGGACATGTAATTTGATCCGGGTACCATTCTAACATTGAATACAAAAGATAATGAAGCCATGGGTTTTATTGATTTTTTCTTAAAGTCTTACCTGCATCATAGTTTTCTTGTGATTTCGGTTTTACGTATGGGAACATACGTTCCAATTTCCGAAGGACAGAGGAATCATCTGAAGTGTTAAACAGTTGGAATTCATTTTCAGGTGGGATGTCGTTTGTTCTCTGCGTTGGTGGCCGTCTCTTTTGGGGAGCTGGTGCAGAAACAATAACATTTAGGTGAGCACACGTGAAAATGCAACATGCATCTCAGTGGTAGTTTACACAACTCAAGCTGTGCTTTTTACTTTGAGTCAGGTATGAGGTTATGTTTAGTGATCACAGTTCAGGAACAAGGAGAAAGTGCAAATCGTATGCATTTTTTTGGCATCCACTTCTTTTTTTAACAAAAAAATAACGTGACCTTTCAAAAAATAAGAATTGCATATGCTTTTATACATTTTTTACGATTAGTTCAGCAACGAACAAATGTATTTAAAAGTAAAATGATTTACAATACACAAGAACCTCTATAAACCGAGATGCATCATAATTTACATCGAAAATGCTACATTCAAGAAAATAAATCACAGATCTTTAGTCTCTATCCAAAATGATCATTCTTAGGACATAAAGATAAGGTACTTCTGGCTTTGAAATACTGTAGCTTGAAGACATACATTATGTGCACATGAAGGGGTGCATAAAATGATACCAAAAAGAAAGAAAAAAGCATATTACTGACCCAGCTGCCCATTCACTGAAGTACACATCTTTTAAAGAGGATGTATGTGCACACTTAATAAAGAAAATGCCTTTGCACACAAAACAGCAAAGGGCTGCAGCAAACTGCTTAACTGCCCCATGTTGTATACTGTGGGTGAAAGCTAAATATGAATGGTTGGACAGCATCTGGGGATGTGCCCAGTACACTGGCCTCCCACAGTTCTTCATAGCAGTCCATATGCTCTGTACCCTGATGTTCTGAAGGGTCCATAGACCCCTCCCAGTCCTCTCCCGCGCCTTTAACGTCAAGAAAATGCTGAGGTGACAACATAGAACCCCTGGGCTATACCGACGCTGGAATCAGCATCGAGCGACGCCAGTCTGACTCTGTGTTGTTGAGGATAAGAATGGAGCTGGAGCCGCCAGTGTGCGCCAGCAGATCCGTAGGCATCGACTTTGGGTCCAACACCGGAAAAGGTCACATTGGCACAACCGGTTCCATCCCGAGTCTGAAATTGGATCCTCGAGGTCCCTCCGGCGAAATGACTGGAGCAAACAGCGTTGAATCCGATAGGGCCCCTTCCGACTCTGCGGGGCCTGAAGGCCCTCCAGAGGGGTCGGCCCACTCAAATTTGCGGCTCATGGTCTCGAAAACTCTTTGACATGAGCGGGGGTTTCTCTGGCTCCCGGAAAGGGAGAGAGGCGCAAAGTCGACCCTGGCTCCTGCTCCGCAGAACCGTGCCTAGAGCGCCGGTGCTCCTTACCTGTTTCATCGACAGACAACAGTTGAGGCAAAGACAAAGTCTGCTTGGACTTCTTCTTTTGTCTCTTTCCTGAGTGTCCCGAGCACCTCGAGTGGGAGGAAAAGGAGTAGGGGCTCCAGCAGCTGTCCTGCAACCTCCTCTTTTTCGATCAGGACAGGGATCTCTGCGGCGTCTCGCTGGATGGTATTGACTACTGGGCCACATGGAGCTTCATACCTCAGTCCCGCAAGGCCTCCAGAGCTGTGCTTGAGACTTCAAAGGCAGACAGACGTGGTAGGGGTTGGTAACTGACATGGCGCGGTGACATGTGCCAAACGGTTTTAATCCTGTCTTCCTCGAAGACATCCTCGACACACAACGGAAAAACTACTAGGGGTAGCTTTTCCCAGAACAGTGCTTAACTGGCGCAGATAGAAAAGACCTGGCGTCCAGGCGCCTGGGTGGTGCCAATATAGGCGACCGTTATGTGCGTGAAAAGGGGTATTTCTCAAGCAGAAGTTTCCAGATCCAGCCTGACCCCTGGGAAATTCTAAAGTAAGAAATCTGCTGCTAAAACTCTCTATCAGAGTATAATATATTTAAACCATGGGATAAGATGGGCATTGGGGTCTTTGAATGTGTATCTTCCAAAGATTCATGAGGATTTTTCCATACCAACTACTGGAAAGATACTTCAACACAGTTTCCTCATGGCAAACAAATTAATAGATTCCTGTTGGCAGATCCAGAATCTTTTTTAAGAAATCATTTTTAATAGTTTGTAATTTACTGATGTTGAAATATCTGAATATCTTCAGGTACAACCTCTGTAGGTTGATAATACAACAACTTTATAATCTGAGAGAATTAAGGGACTATGCATGGCGCCCTGAGTGTTTACAAATGGATGAATGCCTTTAATAACAGTTGTTTGTATTGGACAGCCTATTAGGAAGCGCTACCAGCTCACTCTGGTGTCAAAAGTACGTGAATGATACCACTCTTTCGAGCTGATATTGAGTTTAATTGGGGTTTTGAACACTTTGTGGCCTTAACCTTTAATTTCAGGTAGGTTTGTGACAAAGCCAATTGACTATCTATTACTCGGACGTTGTATGCTGATCGTGGTCTGAGAGTGCAGTGGTGCAGCTAGGGGAGGGTAATCGGCCCCGGGCGGCACTATTTTTGGGGGCCGCGGCAAGTACAAGGTAAGTTTTCAATTTTTTTAATCTTTCTCGTCATCTGTCGCCTCCCACCCGTGCGTCATCTGTCTCCAGCACCCCCTGCTTTTACCTGCTCCAGAAAGCACAGGAATTGCCCCGGGTGACAAAAGCTCAAGCTACGCCACTGTCTGATAGTTGAACTGTGATAATAGGATTAAGGATTAGCAGGCATGCCTTTGTTTGACCTTTGATCAATCAGCTCCTTCCTGCAGTGCCTCATATTTCAGCTGGTTGACAGAAAGGGTGAACAGGAAATGAGCTGGGAAGTAATCCTGCCTAACACCTCAAGCCAAGCTCCTTACCTGGGCTGCATCTCAAAGAGGCATTGAGATTATGAAAGCTCTATTTGGCCTTTGAAAGGTTTACAGTATTTGTGGTTCAAGCTTGTTTAACAACATCATGCTCAGGAGTTTGATAGTGGAGATAATGTGGGAGCTGGTCTGATCCCATGACGACTCTTGCCTTTCCTTCTTAATCATAGGAATAAACAAGTAAGTGCCTCGTGGCTGGCAGCACTAGAGAGCGGTGGGGTGGGCAAATGGGTGGAGGGTATGTGACACATTAAGTAAAATACAGAAATAAAAAATTCTCTTACCTGAAGAAATGTCCTTCTCACTCCAGTTTGGTTTCCTTCTTCATGCAGGACCCTCAACAACTCCCCTAACCAATCCCGACGCTGCCTCATACTGAGAGCAGCACCACGATTGGAGGAAGCAGACTTTCTCACCTCTCCCAATGGCACTGGGAGCATAAGCTTGGTCTAACTCCTCTGTCTTAAGACAGCTGAGTTTGAGGCTTCAAAGTGCGCATGTCTGGCTGGCCGTTAGCAAGATGGCTAGACAAAGGGACTGGAGCAAATTGAATGGAGGTGCCATTTGCCCAGAGAGCCCACCCTCCTCTCAGCAGCTGTCATTCAGCAGGCCCTGCCCCACCCGTCCCGATGCTCAGTTCCGCACAAGTAGATGAAATTTAAAATTGTTATTCATTAACCTTCTTACCATTTCATTTTTCTTATCTGGGGCATGGGAGGGCATTTTACTTAGTGGGCGACACTCCTTTGCAAGAAGGGGGGTAATCAAAGGCAGTAGAGGCCACATTCAAAACCCCAATGAGCAGGGGGCCCTATAAATCAGGGTTCTCATTGTATAAAACAAACACTCAAAGGTTTTGCGAGGAATGCTTGCATTAAGTCTAACCACTAGCAATCATTCAGCATAGCATTGCAACCCATCGGTTTTTTGCCAGCCATGCTAACTGAGTTTAGAACCAGCCAGTTGCAAATCAGTCTTGACCTTGCTCCAATCAAAACAGTTCAGTCTAAGCTGTCAGGCCAGGTCCACAATAAACTGGAACACAAGCAACCCAAGGCTGGCTTTGCCCTGATAGGATTAGTCAAGTGTAGCTTTGTTCCAGTGGCACAGTAAGCACAGAAACCACATCTGGGCATACCCTTGCCACTTAGGGTAGTACAACAAACACACAAAGGGTGCTGGAGGAATGCTGGCATTGGGCCTAACCACTGGCAATCGCTCGAGGCAGCATTCTAACCCATCATTCTTTTGCCCACCATACAATCTCAGTTTGCCATATGCAAACCAGTCGTGTCCCGGCTCAAATTGGAACAGTCCAGCCAGAAGTGCCAGGCCAGGTCATATCCATCATGGAAAGGGGGAAAAACCTAATATTCAAAGGAACATCTTTACAAGAGAAATGAATGGTTAGAAACTGAGCAGTTTATATAGGTATATTACAATGAATCGGGGGGGAGGGGGGGGGGACTCATGTTTTGTTAATTTATTCTGTATTCAAACCTCCTTGGTAGGTATCATGTTATGAGCAGAGCTAGCGTCTTTACCCCCCAGGATTTTAATTCACATCCCTACATACTTATTGTGTCTGAGGCCTGTAAAAAATCCAAAGGCAACACACACATGCCTTTAGGGGGGAAACAGTCCAGTGAAATGTTGCCTCTTTGACCATGAATTCACTCTTTTTATTCACTACGAAGGTCTGAGCTTATTGCCTCCGTATATGTCCAACAAATGAACTGGAGTTTCACTACTACTTAACCATGTGGGTGAACAAGCAAACATACATTATTCAAACTTCTTAGTGCACAATGTTTAGTATTTCATCAATGCAATTTTACTTCATATTTTTGTTTTTTCTTTTTTCAAAATTGAAACACATGTTTTCATTGTAGAACTGTTTCACATATTGATACAATAAATACTCTATATACAGTGCAAAAAACAAAAAAACAAAATGCAAACTTAATCTTTACAAACAGTACATGAACAGTGTCATAAGGCAGATAGGTCCTAATTCATTGCAGTCATCTATCGGGATTCATACCCTACTTATCCTCGATACTGAATCAATAAACGATCTATAAAGTGTAGAGGTCAGAGAACGCCTTAGCTTTTTCTGTCAGTTTAGGCCACCATCGGTTGGCTAAACCTAAATGTTCATGGTCTCTTTTCAGTGCATTATGGCGATATACTTGTGATGTAAAAACTGGGTGAGTGGTGGATGTGCCGACGCATTTCGACCTTCGTGTTGGGGACCAAGAGGATTCGAAGAAGGTCTTCCTCAGGGCTGGGAAATTCAGTGTAGGATGCTATTGTAGGTCAGAGTAGTTTTTTCAAAAAGGAACAGATGTCATATCTCCGCTGAAAGGGACAGATTTTGCTCTTGATGTGATTTTGCTGTCTTGAGGGTAGCCTGGAGTCAAGTATCCAGGGCGAAATAATCGCGCTGCACCATACACGTCTGGCTGTTTCGGCGTTTTGGAGCGTTGCCCTGCTTCTGTGTTCGTCACCAGGGGGGAAACAGCCTTTAAAACGAATGCTGAACAACGAAATGCCTTTACAACGAAAGCTGAACAACGACAACATCTGAAGAATGCATGTTTTACAACGATTTTTTAACAGTGAGTATGCCTTTACCATGGATGTCTTTATAGCAAATTTCATTGTAAATGAATTAAAGGTAAAGGCATACTTGTAGTAAAAAAAAAATTACATTTAAATGTAAGTATTTTTGTAGGTATTAAAGGTAAGTATTACGGGATATCTATCTATCCATCTATCTATCTATCTATCTATCTATCTATCTATCTATCTATCTATCTATCTATCTATCTATCTATCTATCTATCTATCTATCTATCTATCTATCTATCTATCTATCTATCTATCTATCTATCTATCTATCTATCTATCTATCTATCTCTATATATATATATATACACATATATATGGTGGCAAGGTTATTTTAAAGGCTTTAACGTGGGTATGGGTTTTTGGGTGGCAAGGGTAATTTTAGGGTTTAGGGTGGGTGTGGTCATTTGGGTGGCAAATGTATTTTTAGGGTTTAGGGAAGGTGTGGAATTTTCAGTGGCAGGGTTATTTTAGGGTTTAGGGTGGGTGTGTGTTTTTGGGTAGAAAGATAATTTTCCAACTTCATGTCTAGTTATTTAACTGCTATGTGGAAAGAGTGTGGAGTAAACTATAAGTTTACCACACCCTATCATCCACAATGCAATGTGCTTGTTAAAAGGTTCAACAAGACCCTAAAGTGTATGATCACAGGACTCCCAGTAAAGCTTAGGCAAAAATGGAATGTATTACTACCCTGCCTTCTCTTTGCCTACAGAGAGGTTCCTCAGAAGGGGGTTGGCTACAGTCCTTTTGAACTTCTGTTTAGACATCCAGTTAGGGGTTCGTTGTGTCTAGTTAAAGAGGGCTGGTAGCAGCCTCTCAAACCTCCTACACAGGATATTATGGACTATGTGATTGGCCTGTGTTCTTGCATGGCTGAGTACAGGAAGAAGGCCAGTAAAAACCTTGAGGTCAGCCAGGAACTTCAAAAAGCTTGGCATGACCAAAAGACTGTTTTGACTGTTTACTAGCCAGACCAGAAAGTAAGGGTGTTGGAGCCTGTGGCCCCAGCAGCTCTCCAGGACAAATGAAGTGGCCCCCACACTATCCTTGAGCAGAAGGTTGAGGCACTCCAGGAAGTCCCCATGGGTACAGTCTGAAACCTTTTGTGGACAGGCTCAGGGCCACTAATGAGGGACCGGAGGAAGAGAGTGATCCTCTCCCTGAACTCCTCTCTCAGAATCCTATTGATGGGTCAGTAGATGGAGTACCCTTGGCAGGCAGCCTCACTGACCAGCAGCACACTGATTGCAGTAAAGTCCTCAATCAGTACAAGCGTATGTTCTCCCTGACAACCAGTCAGAGCACCTGGTGTAACCCAAAAAAGGGAACACAGGTGACAGCCTGCCTGTGAGGAGTAAAATCTACAGCCAGCTGACCATGTCAGAGATTGCATCAGGACAGATGTCCACATGATGCTGGAATTGGGGGTCAATAAGCCTTCAGATAGCCCCTGGGCTAGTCCAGCCATCCTTGTCCTTGTCCCAAAACCTCACACCAAGGGTAGGAAAATAGAGATGAGGTTGTGTGTGGACTACGAGGCCAAATTTCTAAGTGCATTTGACCTGACTGCTGTCTACTGGCAAATCAGACTAGCTGAGGATGCCAAGCCAAAAACAGTATTTTCCACCCCCAGTGGGCATTATCAATTTATTATGATACCCTTTGGTCTGAAAAATGCACCTGACATATTTCAGAGGTTGGTGAAGAAAGTTCTCAGAGGTCTGGAAGCTTAAAGTGCAGCATATCTAAATGATATTGCTGTCTTTGGTTCCACCTGGAATGATCACCTGCTCCAACTCAGGAATGTATTGGAGGCCCTGGAAAAGGCAGGCCTCACTATCAAGGCCACCAAGTGCCAGAAACGGCAGAGTAAGATTGTGTACTTGGGCCACCTAGTAGGTGGAGGCCACGTTCAACCATTGGAGAGCAAAATCCAGACACTTATAGACTGGATCGGTCCCACAACCCAGACTCGGTTCAGAGGTTTATTGGGCCTGGCTGGGTACTACAAAAGAATTGCCAAGGTATATGAGTCCATGGTGACTCCCCTTGGTGATCTCACATCCAATAAAATACCAAAGAAAGTCCAGTGGACAGTAAGCTGTCAAAAGGCATTTGATGACCTGAAGCAGGCCATGTGCACTGCTCCCATTCTGCAAAGTACTGACTTCTCCAAAACCTTCATTGTCCAGGCATCTGAGATAGATGTAGGAGCTGTTTTGTCACAACTAAAGGCAGAGGGCCAGTAGCTTTTATAAGCAGAAGGTTGACCCAGGGAGAAATGTTGGTCAGCTAACTTTAATTGATGCATCTGAGATAGGGTTAGGGCTGTGTTATCTCAACTAAATGCAGAGGGCTAAGATAAACCAGTAGCTTTTATCAGCAAAAGGTTGACCCCAGAGAGTAACGTTGGTCAGCCATTGAGATCGAGCCTTTGCTGTGGTCTGGGCCTTGAAGAAGCTGAGGCCATACATGTTTTGCACTCACTTAATCGTTCAGACAGACCACAAGCCTTTCTTGATGCTTAAACAGATGGAGAGTGAAAACCCCAAACTTTTTAGTTGGTTTATTTCCCTACAGGGGATGGACTATACAGTGGACATAGACCTGGGAGTAACCATGCCAATGCAGATGGACACTACAGATATTTCCACTTAGAAAATGAAGACTGAACTGGGAAAAGCTAGTCTCATCTCCTTTTGTTTGGGAGGGGGGCTTGTGAGGGAAAGTAGGATCTGCTATCATGGTCACCCCCACCTTTTGCTGTTGTTATGCTGTTTCTGACTAGTCTGACTGGGATTCTGGTGACAAGGACCCCAGTCTCTGGCTTTGTCCCCTAAATTGGCTATGATAAGTTCCCCAGATTGGCTTCTCGTGTATCCTTATAAGTCCCTAGTATATGGGACCAAAGTACCCCGAGCATAGGTACACCAGGGGTCTCTCATGGGCTGAAGAATGTATTATGCCACTCAAGGGAGACCACTCAAACTGTGACTACAGGCCTGCCATTGCAGCCTGTGTAAGCTGGTACTCGCACCACTTACAACATACATATGTTTGCTTATATCTGAGGCCACTGCACTTAAAAACTATAAGTCACCCCTAAGGTAGGTCTTTCAATTCTGAAGGCAGGTTGCGCGGTTCCAAGTGTGAGGGTGTCCTTTCATGAGCAGGACACCCCTACAACCTTTGGAGTCCATTCTCCCAGGTTGTAAGTGCATCAGCCATTGTGATATATAGAGTTGTCATGCATCATGATGCAATGACTATCTCTAATCTTGCTGTAACAAACCCAGTCATGTTTGGTATCAAACATGTTGGAATCATACCCCCCACCATAAAGCCCTCAGTGGTCCCGGAACCAGTCTTCCAGAACCGGACAGCAAGCTTGGGTTGCTGCCAACCAGAAACATGTTTCTGCCTTCCTGCTGCTGAGTCAATTTTTAGCAGGGGAAGGCAGGACAAAAGATATAATTGGAGCACATTTGGTGCCCTCCTTGCATACTCCAGTTCAATACAGTTCAGGTTTTGGCTCCCGCTCTGGGGTGAAACTGGACAAAGGACATGGGAGTATCCTCCCCACTATTCAGCCCCTCCTCTGGGAGGGACCTCTGAATTGTCCCAACCCTTTCCTTAGGGTACTTAAGGGCTTACCTGTGGGTGGCCCTTCAGATTCATCGTTGGACAAGATTCAGATCCGATACCACTTCTACTTTAACCATTCGGGCACTTTGGACTTCGTTGGACTTCACTTTGGGAACCAAGACAGCATCTGGGAAGACCCCAGCTGCTCCTGGTCTTGTTGTCCTGCCATTCTTCTGCATTGTCTGTACGTTTGCTTCATCCACGTTTTCTCCTGGCCTTTGGGCATCAAAGACATGCAAAGGAATCTCCCTTTGAGTGAAGGAGTCACTCCCCTGCATCTGCAAGCATCGCAACTAAGCTGACTGGTCTGCTGCTCCTGACATCCTCCAGACTTCGCAAATCCCAGCAACACAAGTGGTGGTTTGCAACTCCCTCGAGGACTGCACTGTCTTCTCACTGAGCTTGAGGCCAGTATCCTTCGTCGGAACTGCTGGAACAGAACCCCTGTGCACCACGTTAACCTGCCGTTGCCAAGACTTGTTGACTCTCTTCTCCGGAGATCTTTGGGCTCTAAGAAGGTCCAGTCTCCTGTGTCTCTTGCCACCAAGATATTTGTCCTCACCACATCATTGAGATGAGTTTACTTGCCACCTTTCCATCTAGCAGTCTCCCTTCCAAGGAGGAGTTCTCTTGGGTTTCCATCTCCTACGGCACACATTCCCACAGAGCATACCTTAACTGTCTATATCATAGCTACTGCAACTCTGGCAGAGATTTGGGCTGATTTGCATCACTCTAGATCAGGGGTCTTCAAACTGGGGGGGGTGCCCCCTAGAGGGGCTTCAAGTGGTCCCAGGGGGGAGGCGCCAGGCTCTGGCAAAAAAAAGCATAATGTTGATAAACATGCTTTGTTGTCAGTGGAAAAAATGAGTGGTGGTAAGCCTCTCTGTAATGAGCCATCACTAAAATCTTTTGTCATTTATATCATGGCTGTGAGAAGGTGTCAAAAGAGAAGAGACTCCAAACATTCTTCAAAACCTTCACCCCCATTTCTAATAATCATACAGTGTGAATACTTTTACACGTTAATAAGATCTGCCTGACCAGCATAGTATATTTGGCAATCATGAATTTTATTGCATTTTAAAAATGATAATAGATCTTAACTGAAATGTTTAAATAAGTCTAGACATATTTAATCCTTTGCTGGTTTCATGGAATAATTGTGAAATTTTTTGAGGGGGGGGCCCGTGATCTCTTTTTTTTCATTGGGGGTGTGCGGCATTAAAAAGTTTGAAGACCACTGCTCTGGATTTACCCCTGGTGTACCTATGCTCGGGGTACTTTGGTTCCATATACTAGGGACTTATAACAGAGCCACAAAAGTTGGCTCTGAGTTCCTTAGTGAAGCTGACTTTCAGGCTTGTGTTGCCTTGCGTCACCTTGTGTGATGCAAGGGCAACACAAGCCCTTAGTAAATCGGGGCCTTAGTCTTTAATGAGCAATATTGTGTAAACAGAAATAAATGGTATTCATGACATAGCTGACTTTACAACTCCAGAGCCAAAATGTAATGCATCATTTACCTCCAGTCTACAATGCTTAACAAAAGTATTTTAGACAACCATGTCGCAGCTCTCTGTATATCCATTGGATAGACCTCATTTCTTCTGCCCACATATTCGCCACCTCTCTCGTGGATCTACCTTGAACAAATATCACGTACTCCTAGATGTATATTTTCAGATGTTTTAGTGATGGCTTGTTGTACCCATCTACTAATGGTAAGGGTGGATGATCTTTTAATTTTATTTGCTGACTGGAGGCCACAAAAGAGGGAATTGCATTTTCTAAACTCTTTTGTTTTTTTCTATGGACATGAGTTAAGTTCCTTTCACATGCAGACGTAAAGGAATATCTTCACTTCCAAATCGATATACTGGAAAAACTATTTTTTCATAATTTTTTTATTTATTGTTTTATGCATAACAGGACAAACATATACCAATTTCTGATATTACTGCACCCCATGCACCCTCCAGTCACCCCCATTTTCCTGATCATTAGTGGTCTCATGCCAACCAGTTATTGAACGGTGCCCTTCATCCTGCTGCATGCCTACCCACAGTCCTTCGTGTCTGGTCTCTAATGCGAGTTCAGATCTACCCCTTTTATCTTACCCCCCCTTGTGTCCCCAACTTGAGTGTACCATTGAATATGCCCCAATCTTATCCCCTAAGTGGACCAGGAGCCCAAGATGCCCCAAATGTTCTCAAATTTCCACTGATAGCCTCTTCCTTTCCACCAGCTTGCAATGCTCCATGCCTTCCTCCAGGTAGGGGTACACAGGAAAATTACTGGTCCCCCATTTTCGGGCACCATCCCGTTTTGCCACCATGCAGCCCAGGCTCTTCAGGATCTTCTGGTAGAGGAACATATCCATCCAACCCCATATGCCCACTGGCGCCAACTGAGGTAGTAACTGCCGGGGCAGCCCTGTAGCTTCTTCTGATGAACCCCTACTGCCTCCCAAAAGGCACACAAATGGGAACATATCCATAGCGTTTGCAGTAGTGTGCCCTCCATCCCCTAATTCCTTAGACAGGGCGCACTCTATGTCCTACCTATGTTGTGCAGCAGTGTTCCTGCCCCTTTATCATAGGCCCCAATTAAGCCTTGTAGTGAGAGTCAGCATCCCTAGTGAACCAAATCCCAAGATATTTAACCCGCTTTGTTTCCACCCTGGGTGGCAGAGGCAGCATTCAATCTGGCTCCCAGTATTCCATCGGTAACAGCAGAGATTTCTCCCAGTTTATGGCAAAGTAGGTATATGTGCAGAATATGCGGGAAAATGTCCCAAAGCCGTCCCAGCTTCTGGTCTGTGTGCACCAAATACAGCAAAAAATCATCTGCGTATATCGATATATGCTCTTCCCAGCCAGTGCCTCCTTGGCAACCCCATCTCTGCACACCAAACTGTACCCACTCCGCTAATGCCTCTAGTGCCAAGGCAAACAGCATCGGCGAAAGGGGACACCGCTGTCTGGTACGCCGCTGCACCTGAAACTCCTGAAACATAGGTCTGTTGAGATTGACTTTAGCTCTTGGTCTATCATAGAGCAGTTTGACTTATCTAATATATTTGGTCCGGATGTCCATCTAAGCCAGGACCCCAAACAGGTATGGCTACTCCACAGAGTCAGAGGCCTCATTTATATCAAGCGAGACAATGATCACTTTTGTCAGACACTGCGTCTGCCTCAGCCAAATTATTGTAGAGTCGCCTCAGGTTTTCAGTCAGGTCAAACGACCCGACATAAATCTGTTGTGATCCGGGTGTAACAAATCAGTCACCACCGCCCTCAGTCAGGATGCCAGGATGTTTGCTAGTATTTTAATATCAGCATTGAGCAGGGAGATTGAATGATAGGAGACGCACCTATCTTGGGCTTTCCTGGCTTTTGGAATAACAACTAGTGTTTCCGTCCTTATATCCTGTGGCAGTATTTCTTCATCCTTATGAAATTGGGGTTAAACTTTGGGCTGGATTTCAGATCTATCTTTAGAATCACTCTGTCTGGGAAAAAAACCTGACATAAGGAAAAGAGACTAAAAGCGCTTCCAATTCATCTATTCTCCTGATCAATGCTATGGCCACCAAGAACACCACTTTAATAATTAACGACTGTAATGAAGCCACTCTAATAGTTCACAAGGAGGGCTTTGGAGACCTTTAAGTACTGTAGGCAAATTTCAGGGAAGAACTACTCAAGTTTGCACGGGCCATTTAAGCCTGAAGCTTTTTAGTAAACTCTGTACTAAGGGTGCTACTTTTGAAAAATCCAAAACCATTGATAGTTACCCACTGTGAAGACTACAGTGGAGGGGACAAACTTTTTCTTTAAAAAAACCTTCTCAAAACTCTAAAATGTTGAAAGAGTGACAAGATGAAGCACTTACATAATTCTCCAGCACAATATTTCAAAGTTACCCCAATGTTTGGTATAGGCTGCGAAGCCTGAATGTTTTCTAGAGCTTTGGATCAAGCAAGCTACTTCCCTTGAATAGCTCAGGGCCTACAGGTCCTTCCTCTCGGTTTCCAGGCCAAGAGATTTAGAACTTGAATGTTTTCCTGCGAGCAGGAAGGAAAAACAACAAGGGCTGTAGACAAAGGGTCGTGAAGTACTTGTTGAACTGTTAGCTGTTTTTAGAATTGGGACCCATGTCCTCTTTGGCCACAGGGGCTACTTCAATAATGTCACATTGTCCCCAGAATCCCCCAAAGCACCCTGTGGAGAAGGGAAATTGGAAGCATATACTAGACCCCCTGCAAAGGGAAGGGCAGAGCATATACCCCCCAAGATTGAGGGTTCCTGGACTCTGTGCTGAACTGCTACAGAAGAGCATTGGCTGCTGAAGATAACAGGTTTAACTGTGGTTGACTAAGCATTTGCACAACCTGCCTGAATGCTTCCTGTCCCAGCTGGAAGTTCACTACAATGCCTGGAAGTCATTACAGTATTTATTGGGTATTAAAATAGAAAAATAACTGAGGTCTTTCGACTAGGAAAGTATAAATTAGCAAAAATGAACTAGCATCTGGGAATCACATTAGTATCCTTCATTCAACTTTCTGAAACTAGATCATTTAGCAATTTGTAGTAAGGCAGTCGCACTGTCATCAGTATGCTTGATCTAGAATAGTGACTCAATTATGCTATATGTAGCTTTATATGCTTCGGTCTCCCAACTAAAATTGAAATAGGCAGCCTTTCTGGCATTAAATGCACAGAATAATTAATTAAATGCCCCAGGTATTCAAACAAGATGGTACTCAGTGTTATTTATTACTTACATGCCGCTGATAACATTTTAACCTTAATCTTCTACCTTTGGGGATGTTTTATAATCAGACGAGGGTGCAACCTTGGTGCCTGGGCTTCCTCCATGGCCCGGGGCGTAGCTCGAATAGTAGCGCTATGCGTAGCTACACGAAGTGCACTTCGCACTACGCGAGCTATGCATAGCACTATGAGAACTACGTAGGGTGGTAGGAAATGCTGTTAGCGATGATTGCACAGTGCCGGATGCTTGTCCGCACAGTGCAATCATTGCAACCGGCATCTTGCGCATACATGACCACTCGCAATGAGAAACCTGACCTCCCCGCGTTGAGAATCTCGCCGGGAGGTTTATTTTCCAATCTCGCGATCGGCAACTTGATGTTGCTGATCGCGAACAAGGAAAAAGTCTCGCCGGGATGTCATTTTGCTCGCTCGTGGTCGGCAACTTGACGTTGAGGACCGCGAGCAACCAAAAAATGACCGCTAGGCTACGCGTGTTTGCACTGTGCTACATGCAGTTCGCGTAGTGCAAAGTAGCTCAAACTTCGCAAACTACACGAGCGTAGCGTAGAACTTTACCCAGGGTTAGTTACTAGTTGGGCAGAGTGATAAGTCCGTTAAGGATTTTTCTGGGTGCAGAAGCACACCCGATAAAATCAAACTGACCATCTTAATGCTGGAAGTGGTTGCCAAGATCCACCCACATCTCTCCACAATGGGTACTCATGAAGTAAAGTGTGGGATCTCAAGCTCCTAGACAAGTCTGGAGCAGTGCTTGTTAGCTCTTACAGGCCCACTGGTGCCAAAACGGGGAGTAAGAAGTGAGTGAAACACCTTACCAAGGGAAAGCCGCAACGATTATGTCACCGAGGTTCAGCAACTAGAAAGATTTCATGTGGCATCAGAGCGGGGAGCCCACCAGATCTTCAAATTGCCCCCTTGGAAAGATAGCAGCCACAGTGTCGCTTCTAAAGAAAGAGAACGCATTTGGGCGTTTGGTGGGGGGGCTGCCGGTGCAGGAATCTATCTACCCTGATTAGGCTCCTAGAATTGCAAAACTAACCATTACCACCATACTGACTGCAGCTATATAGTCATCTTAGCGTCGCCTCTCAGGACTGGAACTTTTTCTACCAACACACGCCATTCTTTAGTAAAATTGTCACGCTTAGCTGTAAGTATTAATTTTCACAACAATCTGAGTCCTTTGCCCATTTTCTACCATCTCTTCTATGCCATACTTTTCATTCTCTGTATTTTACATTCTGTAAAACAGAGTATGGCTTAAAAAGAAAACAATGGCACGGTCCTGGCATATTTACGTGGAAAGACCTTCCTTGAGACTGAAGGCAAATATACACCAAGTGGTAGGAGAGAGCGCAGTCTCTCTGCAGGTAGAGCGACCTATGACACCGCTTTTATCCAGTGGAGTAAAGGGGGCCAAGCTACTAAAGGCCCCGAAACGCCCCCATCTCCCTAATCTCCAAATGCTTCAGACTGAATGGGCAACCCTAATGGGTGGAACTTCCCAGCACTGCACGTGCTACAGGGTCCTGTGTTCCACAGGCAAACTAAACACCTCACAATTATTGTCTGCAAGAAATACAAAACAAATAAAACAAGCATTTGCAATGCAATCTGTCTCACATTTGTAAAAGTTAGAGCTATTGATTTAGCAAATGATAATGTTTTTTACGTATGTTTGTTTGTAGTGTAGTGTAATGTATGTATTTTTTGAAGTGGTGTGTGTTTTGCAGTGGTATTGCTAGTTGTGGATTTATGTGGATTGGATTTGTATGGTGGTTAGGGTATTTGTGTTTTGGAATTATGTGGTATGGTGAATAGATTTAGGTGAGCAGTGTATAGAATATATTGAAAGTAATATGGAGAGAGATGGGTAGTTTGTGTATGATGTGGTGAATGAACACTGGAGAGATTAGGTGAAAAAGTTGGAGCGAAAGAGTGAAAGAAGGATAGAGAATCTTTAAAACTTATAAAGAGGCTGGCTGTGTTTAAGGATGGTAGTGTGTGTTAGTGGTGCTAATTTTTAGAATTCTTTTGGTGTATGAAACTGTGACGATAGATGTGAATGGATCTGAGAAATTATGGATTAGTGTATGAGAGTGCGAGATAGTGTTCAGAGAGTGAGTAGTGTCAACTGGGGAAAATGGCGCCTGCGTGCTAAAGCAGAGCGGGCACCCTGGGGGGTAATCGTGCTACCGCACTGCTCTTTGAACTCCAGGATTACCAGGCACAACGTGGAGATAACGGCTGCTCCAGCCGCCAGGAATGGTAGTGCCCTTAAACTCTGGAAAGCACTGGGACTCCGAGCAGGCTATTCCTGCTGTGCTGAGCAGCACGCTTCCGGGTTCACTTTGGGAGGAGGCAGCCAGGGAACTGCGACGCTACAGGTTGGCTGGCACTAGGACGGGTAGCAGAGGCAGCACAAGTCAGGCTGCAGGTTGGAGCCTCCCCCCCCCCCACAGTCCCCAAAGTTGGAGAGCAGCAGTCGGTCATCCTCATTAGGGGACTTAAGGTGGGGAAAGCGGAAGAGTGGTACAGAGAAAAAGCGGTTAATAAGTCTCCAGCTACAACTTATGGAGAAAGGTGCTCAGGCTGACAGTAAGGCCGGGGACAAGCCCAGGGGCATTTTAAGGATTATGGGGGCCCTGGGCTAAATATATTTGGGGGGGGCCCTATGCGGAACAGCTTTGAATTTATAATCAAGTGTCAGCTCTTTCATGCCCTCTTTGGCTGGGTCACTGACAGTGCACAGGCACGCTCGCTCCTTCAAATTCTAAATGTGTTTACATCTAATATTCAGGGATAGTGGTGTGTGTTTTCAATATTTTTGCACAGCAAGAGCTCACTCATATTATTGCAAATAATCTATGTGGCCTCTCACATTTCTCATATGTGAGGTCCTGTTTTGATAAAAAAAAGAAACTTTTTTATGAATGTTACATGAAACATAAATAAAAACAAAACATTTCTACAAAATGTCTGTAATAGATTCTCACACATCAACTACATAAAACATAAATTAAAGGAACCAGTATTAACAATCAATTGAAGAATTATTCAAGGGCTTCACCTCAAGACTATGCAGAACAGAGCTGACTCTATCAGGGGCTCCCCTAAATATCTGGGGCCTTGGGCCAGAGCCCACTTTGCCCATGGCTTAAAATGTCTCTGGACAAGCCTTCAAGGTACACACTGCATACTAGGAATACCGTGGCTGGTAAGGTGGGTCAGGTGCCTATTTTCCCCCATGACCCCTTTAGGCATTCTAAAAGACATAAAGGTCGTAACAAGGGGTAAGCAAGGTCGGCTCGGTGGGGGTGCAGGGGGCGCGACCTGTGTTTTTCAAAACAGGAAAGTTGGTAAATCTCCTACTAAACGTTCAGCGGAGAGAGGCAAGAACAATAATCCAACAGATTAACATAATACCTTCACTTAAATCTTTTTTTCCGAGTTTTACCTGACCCGCAGAGAGGGGAGAGCACTGAAGGCGTAATCTTAATGAAGAGTGCTAGAATGGAGACAGCCCCTGCGGCCCTTAATCCCTAAGAGGCTAGTACTGCAGGAGTACCTGCTCAAATAGTATTTAATGAGGAACAAACAAGTATGGGAAGAACCTTAATTAATGCAGACCCAGTCCCCCTTAAGAACAGGTTTGAAGCTCTGGCAATAGTGGAAGCACCGGAAAAAGCGTAGGATCCACTTATAAGGAACAAAGAAAATTACAAATGCGGAGAGATGCCCGAGGAAAATGCAGAGGAATCTTTGGCAGGCATTTTATTGGGGTTAACAAAGGAGATTAAGAGTCACTTTGAAGTTTCAGAGACTAATCAGGTTCGCATCCAAGCCTCATGCTCAGAGCTAGTGAAGAAATTGGATGAGGTTGCCTCCCGTACTAAAGCTTTGAAAAAGGACGTCCGATCTACAAGGCAAGATGTGGCAAAAAATGCCACTGAGATTGCCATGCTCGCTAAACAAAATCAAACACTTAAGGAGGACTTTGCGAGAGTAGAGAACCATTCTTGCAGGAACAATTTAAGATTTTTAAATATTCCAGAGGCAGAGAAAAGCACGGACATAAAGGTCTTCATAATCGACCTACTGCGAGATACAGCTCTAAAGGACAGGAACGACATTAATCTAGAACACAAGATCCAAAGAGCCCATAGGGAACAATTCAGGTGCAATCTTAAACGGACTCAACAAAGGAAGATTTTGGTGAATTTCCTCTTGTATATGGTTAAGGAGGCAATCCTCAGTGGGGCTTTAAGAGATGGGCTTTATACAGTCAAGGGGTTCTCTGTCGCACTAAGATCCTATATATGTAAAGCTACTGAACAGAGTTAATGGGAGCTAGGAAACAGGATGGAGGATTTGGGAAGGTGGGGGCAAAGGTTCAATTGAAATTTCCTGCAATACTCCGTACAATGTGGGGCAACCAAATGTATAATTATCTGGCAGTTGAGGATGTGGATGCATTAAAAGACTCAATAAAACAAAAATCTAAATAATAAGTGAATGATTCTAAGATCGTTGAGTATGGAGATGTATTTCAGCACGTCAAAATAATGTTGTTTTTTTAGTAATCCCCCCAAGGCTCATGAGGCATATTTATACCTACAAAGATAGGGAGGGTTCCCCAGGGAAGGGTTAGTGTGAAGGGTAGGGGTGGTGGTGGTCGTCATTTTTACACAAGTGGGGAGCAGATAGGTAAAAATGTAAAAAAAAGTCATCAGCATAACCAAATAAGGTATGTTCACTTAGAGTAGGTAAAGTCATAGACTTCCTAACCTGGAATGTGAACGATCTCAGGTCTAGAGCCAGGCAGAGGGTGATGATGAGATACCTGAAAGAAAGTCACGTTTATATTATGGTCCTGCAGGAGACACATTTGGTTGCAAGTGAGAGTAGGGAGTTATTCTCTAGGTATGGCTGGATTAAGAGCTTTCTAGTGTCAGATCAAGAGCAATGTTGTAAGGGGATAGCACTTCTAATAAGGAGGGGCTCTGGTGTGGAGGTTAAGTATTCTAAACCGATAGTTCTGGAAGGTGGGTCTTAGCTGAAATAAAATGTCTAGACTTTGAATTTATTTATTTGTGGTTTTATGGTCCAAATGTGGAATTTAATTTAGTGGAGGCTTCGGCTCAGTTGATTTTGGGGGGTGATTTCAATATCCTGTTGCACCCTATTTTGGATCGGTCAACCCGGCGTAATGGCGATTTGACTCCTAGGATAAGACGAGCCCTCAAAAACATGATGCAGGATATAGGGTTGGTGGATGTATAGCGACATTCAAAAGGGTAGGTGAGAGGGTATACTTTTCACAGTAAAAAATACAGTCATCACTCTAGGTTAGATTATTTCTTGGTGGAAACGAGTTTAGTAGAAAATATAAAAGATATCAAACATCATCCGGCAACTATTTCTCATATCATTTAGCCATCACCATGACATTCCATGTTCCTGGAATTAAGTCCAATAAAAGATGGACTTTAATGCATGCTCTCCTTTTAGATAATGAGGTGGGCCTTGCCCTAAAAAAGGCCACATGTGAACATTTTTGGGGATAATACTGGAACGGCTTGTCAGGAGTGGAATGGGATGCTTATAATCATGCATTCGGGTGGTATTAAAAATCTGGGTTGCTCTAAGGGTAGAGAAGAGAGGGCCGAACTGGCTGAAATGGAAAAAGTTACAGATATTATTGAGGCCTCCTTGCAGGCATCAAGTGGAGGGAAAAATACGGAAATATCATCAAAACGGCTTTAAGGGACACAGCTAAATTATTAAATTAAGCTGGACTCTAAATGTAGGGAAAGATGGTAGGCTGGAAGCTTGAGACAGTTTGAGTATGGGGGGAAAGCTGGGGCTTTACTGGCATGGAAGGTTAGGGTCAATAGATCCAGAGATATGATTAAGGAATTTGTAGGTTTCCAGGGCGAGGTGATAGATAATTTGGAGGAGATGCAGAGCCATATGGTCTCTCTATTTGCTACTCTCTTCAAAAAATAAATCTTTCCAGAATCTCAAAGACTCAGAGAATGTGTTGAGCGAGGTTGGCCTTCCCGTACTTACAGGAAAAGAAAAAGAGTGCATAGAAGCCCAATTACCCAGGAGGAGATTAGAAGGGTTGTGATGAGTATTAAAAGCGGGAAGGCTGCAGGCCTTGATGCTATCCCCTCGGAGGTCTATAAATTGCTAATGGAGAAAATTGTCCCAGTCTGAGAGATTTTGTTTACTTGGTCAAAAGGGAAAGACACAGATACCCGGGTAATGGAAGGAGGCTACTATAGTTTTGATTTCAAAACCAGCTAAAGACCCTAGGAAGGTGGACTTGTATCGTCCGATATATCTGCTAAATACAGATTTTAAGATATTTGTTAGTGTCTTAGCAGGGAGACTGTCTAAACTGGCGCCTCAGCTTATACATCCAGGCCAGAAGGGATTTGTCCCAGGTAGACATATCCATGAACTTACCTACCAATTAATTGGCAAAATAGATCTTTAATGCCTTGATCAATCCCCGAGGCCGTAGTTACTTTGGACGTTACCAAGGATTTGATCATGTCTGTTGGGCCTTTCTGTGGGAAGTCCTGCTGATAATTGGTTTTAACCCCTTTATTATTGTAACGCTAAAAGCCTTATATGAGCACTCAACAGCTAGGATCCTTCTTAATGGTTCCCTCACAAGAAGTTTTTCAATCACTAGGGGTACCCGGCAGGGCTGCCCTCTTTCGCCACTGCTGTTATAAAAATAAAGTCGAATTGTATGCGGATGACCTTACAATATTTACTTCGGACCCAGGCCAAACTATTTCCAGGGTGGAAATTTGGGTGAAAGAACATGGGGCATTATCTGGGTATTTGGTAAATAACCTAAAGTCTGGGGTTATGTTTTGGAATGTTACAGGTTGGAGGGGGAAGTACAGGAGGAACTTACGTATCTTGGCATAACCATTTTAAAGTCAATAGAGGCAATACCTCAGTACAAGAGAGGGTAGCAAAGGAGGTTAAAGCATCATTAGCTAGATGGAAGAACTTGCTCTTAACTATATATGGGAGAGTAAACTTGATTAAAATGGTGATAATCCCCAAATTGACGTACCTTTTCAACTGTATCCCCTTGACATTCCTGAGAACTATAATAGATAATATTCAGGGGAAATAGTCTGTTTTATTTGAGGATCAATAGGAGCTTGGCTGGCCTGGAAGAAATTTAGAAGTCGACTTGAAAGGGGCAGACTGGCTTTTCCAGATCTAAAACTTTATTGTATGGCCTTCCAGTTTAAAAATTGCAGGTGCTCCTAGGTAAACTAGGGCCACTAACATGGGGAGGTATGTTGGTAGAGATGGTAAGGGAGTGGGATTCTAAAAGGTTTTCTGTACAAGTTTGGGACAAGAACTTTTTAAAAAAAGGGTTTGGTTGAAGATCTTAAGGGCAACACTCACCCTTTGGCTTGGAGTTAGAAGGAATCTGGGCATGGGTTATTTTTTGGATATCTCTCCAATATGGGACTCACCAGGTACACCTGAGTGTCTTAAAGATGGGCTGAGTCTCCCACTAAGGAGGGCTGGAACTAAAGTATGGGGGGATCGCCTAACAGCACTTGGTATGTTGTCCTGGGAAGTGTTCGCAGCAAAGATTGGGAATTCCCTTTCTAGATTCATGTACCTCCAGTTATCATCTTGGGCCACAACCAAAGTACAAGAAATTGGGGGTGTGGGAATTCGATTAAAATCTGCAGGATGGGTCCCCGAGGAAAAAGGAGGTTGCTTATTGGTACTGGACACTACATGACACTGAAGACAGGAAACTGAAGGCACCATACTCGGTATGGGAAGGAATCATTCAGAGGACTGAGCTACAAACAATATGGCAACTCTCTTTAAAACTGTTGTACTCGGTGGTCAAACCAGCCAACTTGAAACTGAATCATTTTTCTCCATCAACAGGCTCTATAGGACACCCAGAAGAAAGCAAAGTTTGTGTAAGAACTGATACCAAGATGCCGCACATGTGGTCTTTTAAGAGCAGACAACCAACATATGTTTTTTAAGTGCCCTGAACTACAGGCATATCGGCAGGAGGTGGAGAAAATGGTCAAGGATATTTTTGGGGCAAATATGATGCTCAGCCTGGTATTGGTGTTGATGGGGGTGGAAGTCCACCCCAGTCAGTTCTTAACGAGAGTACAGAACGCACTGCTGTTTTTAATGATGCTCTTAGCTAGAACAGAGATCTGTAAGCGTTGGATGGATCCCCTGCCTATCAAAGGGATTGATTGGCTCCAGGCTGTTAGAAGTATATGTAGAATGGACATTGGTTCTGGATTGCAGGGGTTTCTGTAGTAAGATATGGGTTGATTTCCAAAGTTGAAGCGGAATGGCAAAGACCTAAGGAAGTGTCCTATGATTACACCTGCGAGAAGCCAGTAACCAGGAAACTGGTAGGACTGGATCGGCAGGACCTTCGATATAATGCAACTAGCATAAGGTTGGGGAAGGTTTCACAGAAAGACCTGGTTTTCCAAATATTGGTGATATGAGGACACAAAAAAAAGAGAGTGAGTAGTGTAAGTGTTAATTAGAGGGTGGTGGAGATGAGCGATGCATTCAAAAATACTTTTTGTATTTATAGAAAGGTACCATGTGTTAGTAGGTAGTTTGGAGAGTAGAGACGGATTTTCAGGGCGTGATATGTGGGGCTAGTGGATGGGTGAGGTGTAGATGCTAGAAGCAATATTTTGTTTTTATTGTTAGTTGTGTCCTGGAATTTTGTAGCGTTTGGTGCATTTGTGTTTTTAAATTATGTGCTTTATATTAGTTAGTGTTGAGAGCTTTATTGAATATTTGATATTAAATTTGAGAGAGTGTGGTAGTTGGTGAATGAATTTATGAAATATTAGTAGAGAGAGTAGTAGTCAATGTGTGTGTGTGTGAGAGAGAAAGATGGGTGTTTGTACAGATAGAATATACTGTTAGAAAAGCAGGATATGTGTGTTATTTGTTTATTGCTATTGTAAATGTTTTGTAATGTAAAGATGTTAACATTAAGGTAAAAAAAGGAGATGAAAACCTTTTTTTTCCCACGAAGAGTGTGTTGTACTGGAGATAAGGCTGAATCACCATAGCACTTGACGAAGCAAAGCCACACACACCCTCTGTTTCACATTATACAGTGCCACAAGTGTCGGTGGGAAAAATTGTGGAAATTATTCTCTGTTCACAGCCTTTATTTCGCTCGAGCCAAGACAGGAATTTCTCTGGAAGTTTCATCCTAAAATATATTTGCCAGATGTTCCACTTACTGTCTGAAATCGATTTACATGTTCAGAGGCAAAGCGTTATTGGAACTAATTTTGACTGCTGCTATGATTTACACTAGGAAAAGTTGGGAAAACTCTTCACAAAACTGCAGGTCCCACCAAATTGTGCAGGCAGACAGACTGTTTTCAGTCAGAATGTTTGGTCCAGATTATGATCTGGCAATGTGCCAAAAGATTTAGGGGCATATGTATAAGAGCTGCCACTAACTAAAGCTAACGCTAGTTAGCAGCAGTTTTCTTAACGCAGCCTATCACCAAAAACTATCGCCCTGTTAGCGATGTATTTACCATACGTCACTACACGGTGATAGTGTCAGATAGCTGCTGTGAAAACTGGTGGTAACGCTAGCATGAAGGTGATACAAATTCTGACGTTAGTGGGTGAAAACTAACGAAAGGCCCATTAGCAGCAAAAACTATTCACGTTAGTCAGCCCAATATGACTTTTTTTTGTCTCTAGAGGCAAAAATAGTCCACCTCCAAATTAAAAATAGGAAATAAAACCAATGGAGTGCAGAATGGAGCAGCCAGTGCTAAGTGCAGCACAGATCAACACCGCCCCCCCCCCCCAAGCCACCCAACAGCCAGGATGACCAGCCAGAGTCCCATTGGAAGGGGAAATTCAGGACTGCATCTATGAAAAGAGGTGCATCGCTGTGCCAAACTAGTGATGTATCACTTTTCATTGCGCACTCCTTGCACCCCCATGGCATCCAAAACCTTGAAAGCACGGACAGTACCCAGGGCCTGGAGACCTCGCTGGGCCTGCATCTGCGACCCGGAGTGGGATGCGATGTGCTGTGGAGTCGCTGGTCCGTGGTGGTAGACATTGAGGCATGGTGATTGCCCTTACCTGGTGGTGACATCTGGCAGGTCGCATGCAGTCACATTGCTGACCTATGTGAGAAGACCGTCTTGCGCCCCTTGGAGCTGTGAACGTAGAGGTGCTCCTGCGCACCAACGTAGGGAGGTCTGTATCACATACTTCGATCCACGACTACCACGGGGTGCACGGAGGAGATTATCAATAGTGTGTCGTGCCTCTCTGCATTACAGGCTGTAGAATGTTGTGGACGCTGTGGAGGGTGAGGCCCCTGAGCTGTACCAAACTTGTGTGGCGGAAGCGCTGCAACTTTGTGCCCAAGGGGGCTTCGTTGCCACACCTGCATTGGGAGGTCCCCAGCAGACTTGACGACGACTGCTGTACCCAGGCTTGTGAAAACCCACCTGGCTGAGGGTCCTGCTGGCTGAGTCACAGGTTTGGAGAGAGTGCAGCACATTGAGCCCGGGTGTCAAAGTCCAGGTGAGTAGAAGGTGGGACGCGTAGCGGAGGAGGATGGGGCGAGTCGGGCCCAGGCCTCGTGCCTGTGGGTGACGCACACCATGCCCTAAGCAATCCCTGCACTGCGGCTGACCTACATCACCGAGGGCACTGCACAAGCCTGGTGGGGACTCCACTAACTTGCTCAATTCGCTGAGAACAGCCATTGGTGGCAGTGGGTGCCAGGGGCACGGAGGCCAGTTCTGGCCCAGGCCCTTGGGTATGCAGCTTGATCCGCTGTTACTCACTGGAGAACTGGGGAACACAGAATCTGGTCACCACTGTCAGATCGGAAGAGGCAACCGGGTGGTGCTGCCTTTCCTTGCCCCCTGTTAGTTTGCTTTTGGGTGTATGGGGGACTAACCCTTAGCGGACTTCCTCTTTCCACAGCACTGCACCGTCTGGTTTCTGCTGCTGCTGTCCCCATCTGCTGCTGCTGGCTCCTCCGACACAGAGGTCAGGTGTTCGAGTCCCTCCTCCACCCGCAGGCTCCTGCCTGTATCTCATCCCTGGTGGTCCAGTGGTAAAGTGTCACTGCTCTGTAGCTTGACTGCCCTCCTGTCCTTCTTGCCAGCTGTTCCTGTTCATCTTTCTGCTCTTCTCTGTTGCTTTCTTACCTTTTCCTTTATTCTTTTGTTTTTGCTGTGTTTGGCTTTGCTTTTTCTGTGCTTTTTTGCAGTTCCCTTTTCCCTATTTTCTCCCTCGTTGTGACTGCAATCACTCACGTCCCGCCCCCTCCAGTGTCCTTTCCTGTGTTTACTACCTCACAGCTGTCCAGCCCCCCTGCAGCACTACCTAATGGCGGACTCTGTGCGGCCATGTGCAGCAGGCGTGCCACTGGTGCTCCGAAGGGAAGCCAAAGGCAAGCCCATCAGTGTCCGTCCGGCCCTATACCATGCCCAGCACCAGGGATCCTGCCTCTCGGACACTCCACCACTACGACTGCATCACCCTCCTCGACCTCAACCATGGCCGCCACGCCGCCTGCCATCTAGCATCACTGAAGAATACCCTTGCACCCTGCGCCTGTCGAAATTGCAAACGCACCTAATGCCATATCAGCACACCATCGCCTCTTGCCTTCCAGCCGTCCAACAGCGCACCCGACCGGCTCAACTCCATCCTCCTCAATGTGCGGTCCTTCCACAAATGCGCCACAGACATCTGTGACCTCGATACCAATTCTTCAGATATCGCCTTCTTCACGGAAACCTGGACCCACCTCTGCTCTGGACCGGACATCCCCATCGCCATCTCTGACAACTACTAAATCACCCGCAAGGACCATCCCGACCATCCAGGAGGAGGCATTGCCATCGTCTACAAAAGCACACTCTATTGACCCACGGTGGCCATGGAACACCTCCACTTCCAGATCCAGACCAACCCCAACACCATCCTCTGCGGCACCCTCATCTACAGACCCCCTGGGCTATGGACCACCGTTCACCGATGCCATTGTAGGCCTTATTGCACTCCAGGCTCTCCCATCCACTGACAACATCCTACTCGGAGACCTCAAGTTCCACCTGAACAACCCCAGTGACCGAACACCACCTACCTCCTGGGGAACCTCACCAACATCGGACTCAAGCAGCTAGTCACAGCTCCAACCCACATGGCCGGACACACGCTCAAGCACGTCTTCTCTGCCAGCGGGAACTTCAACTACAGCCACACCACCGGACTCTCCTGGACTGACCATCATTCTATACATCACGTCTTCACCATGCCCACGGTACACCACCGCCATCATCGCCCCCTCCCCCTCGCAGCTGGATCAAGCCCCCGAAGAACTTCTGTCAACTCTCTCAGCACCATCACTGTGCCAACACTTACAGACGACACCACAGCAGCGCGCAACCTCCACAGATGGATCTCAAACTGCGCTGACACCCTATCACCCCTAAAGAAAAGACCAGGCAAACAACACTTAAAGAAGGCCATCTGGTTCACTCTCGCCCTCCACTAGTCCAGACTCACCTGCAGACGTCTTGAGAAGTGAAGGAGCCACAATATCAATCAACTCTGCAACACAGTCAGCCTTGCACCATGGCGCAAGGGGGCCTGAGTTGGCGCATGGCAGCCATTGTATGCCAGCTTAGAGGAAAAAGACGGGGGCTTATTCTGATCACCCCGCCAGTGCGTCATTTCCTTGACGTACTTGCAGCGTTATTCTTGCACCACGTTGCACCGTATTTGCAAAGCGACGCATATAGGCTTATGCGTGACCTTGTGAAACCCTGTGCCACATTATACCTGCATCAGGTATGATGTTTGCAGGGTGGACGTTGCCATGCAGCAAAGCCTCATAGGAGTGGCGCAGTGAAATCCATCAGATTTCACTGTAATAATTGTAGGATGCCACTGTATCAGTACCTTACGCCTGTCTCATGACAGACGTAAGAGTGAGGCAGTGCCACTGGGATAGGCTAGCCCCATGCATTGCTGGAGTTGGGTCATGCTTGTGACACAACTGCAGCAATGTGTGACTTAAGCGCTGACAGATACATCAGGATTTCAGACGTATCTGTCATTAATTGCGACATGGAGTGCCGTACAGTGAGTACAGCGTATCCATGGTGTCGCAAGAAGGGTGTAGTGAAAAGTGGTGCAACGCTGTTTTGTCGCAGCAATTCAACAGTTTTCATGAATGAGGCCTAGGCATGCGCCCTATCTTATTGATGGTGTGCATTCCTGCCCTGTAGTTTTGTCGCAGGGCAGCGCAGCAACATTCCTTGCAGTGCTGTCCAGCACCAAAACCTTCTGAAATGAGACACCAAGTGTTTGCACCATTTTTAAGACCAGCTATTTTCAGGCCTCAAAAAACTGCCTCTAACAGCAGTTAGAGGCAGTTTTTTGGGTTTTGCACAATAGAAGGAATTCCTTGTAAATATCGCAAAGTGGGGTTAGCGACAGTTTTTGCACGGCAACGCCTACCTTGCATCTCATTTTCGTTAACTCCCGCTAACAGTAGTGGCGATCTTAAAAATTCAGGTTTTCGACTGAAAACTACCGCTAACTGAGGTAAGCGGCAACTTGTAAATAAGGTGATAAAAAAAAGGCTGTTGTAACATCACAAAATAGACGCTACGATGGCATTAACTTCTTATACATATGCCCCTTAGTGACACTGATTACTAGTGTATTGGCAGCAACTTGTTAAGGTTGCAAGTGTGGAAACAAAAGGTGTAGCTGCCAACTACTTTTAAATTTTGAAAAAGTTGCACCTCAGATCAAATGTACAGCAGTGTCTTCAATCAGTCTCTGTTCTGTTCCACAGCTCACAGGAATACCCTAACAAGACGATGGCATTTGACCAGGGGGCACCGTCATGAAAGATCTCCTGCGGCGGCTATGGAATATAACGGAACCTTTCAAAGTCAAAGTCCAAAAATTCTTTATTTCAGCCAATTTGGCCATAAAAGAGTACAGAGTAAAACAGAAAGGGGAAGAAGGGGAAAAGGGAAGGCAAGTAAGATTTAAAATCCATTTGAATACACATGGCAATATTTTCGTACAGGCAAAAATACCCTCTCATTAAAAAATTAAAAAATGCGACAGGTTCCAGACACTCATTTCAAAAACATTAAAGCTAGCAATCAATATCAATTAATTTACGCTGCTTGCACCACATAGCTAGCAAAAATTTAGAGAGTGCAAAAACAATAGGGCTCGATGAACTAGATTTAAAAATTCTAAAAGCATTCAGGCAATGTTTAAAACCCAGAGTTCTGCACAATGGGATCAGCCAATATTTTCTTGGTTTAGTATATGCTGGACAAAAGAAGAGAACATGAAGCCCATCTTCTAAATCACAGCTACAGCCCGGAAAAGACTTATTAGAGGAGGCCGTCCACTTGCTTGTGACGGCCTTGAGGGGTAAAGTGCCATGTCGCCATTGGATAAAAAGTTTACGCGCTAAAACCGGAAAGACAACATCCATAAAGTCCTCAAAATAATAAGAATTTTTAAATTCTAAAAAAGAATTAGTGAGGGAACCCACATTAGGGGCCGTGATTAAAAGTTCCAGCTTTTGCCCTTTGTAAATTTTGGTAAACATCTTCCGTGATATCCGGCCACATGCCCTATCTGGGTCTTCCCACATGGATTGTAGTCCTAGACTTAGAAGTTTGCGCTTAATAAACGCAAGCCAAGGGATTTTGCTTACACAATTGAGACTAAGGATCTGTTTAAGTTTGTCCCTATAGTTTACAAGATCTGGAGTGGTCCATAATCTGTGCCAGAACCTTAAGGGCTTTACTGCTAGCTCGTTTGCAATAGGCGACAGTCCCAGGTCTAACCTCAGAGGTGTTAATGGAGTGCTCTGAGGAAGCGATAATAATTGCCTTGCAAATTTGGACTCAACTTTAGTAATTTCAGGGGCAACACAGTGACCCCAAAGCTCACCCCCATAGAGAGCAGCTGCCCTTGCTTGCGTCTTATAGACCTCCAGGGCAGGACTCACTGGTCTAAAGCTTGATGAGTTGGAAACCTTTAAGATAGCACCCGACAGCTGTGAAAGCCTCATGTGGGATTTGGCCTTTTGCGGACCCCATGACAAATTTTCATGAATTGTAACACCCAGGTACTGGAAGGCCGTAACCCTTTCCAAGCATACATCACCCAGTGATGGATTAGCGCGAGTATACACTGGCGGGTTAAAGATCATGAATTTTGTCTTGTCAGCATTGATCTCAAGGCCTCTGCTCCAACAGAAGTCCCCAAAGCCGTTCAATATCCTCTCAATCCCCATGGGAGATTTGGAAAGCAGGAGGGTGTCGTCCGCGAACATAATCGCCGGCACCCTCCTGCAAGCCAGTCTTGGTGCGTCATTGTCAGGGACACTGTCCAGATGAGAGATTACCCCGTTGACATAAAGGCAGAACAGGGTCGGTGCTAAGACACAACCCTGTCTCACCCCCCTGCCAACGGGGAACCTTGGTGACAGTGTCCCATTCTTGCCACAGCGAACCTGGGCAAAGATCCCCTCATGAAATCTCATAAGTAGAACTAAAATCTGGTGCGGGAGGCCCAGATCCTGGAGGACAGCCCACAGTTTCCCCCTAGGAACTAGGTCAAACGCGGACCGGAGGTCCACGAAGACCATATAGAGGCTGCCACCCTCTACCTTTACCGTCTTCCAGTACCTTTCGCTTTCAGATGAGCCCAGAATGCCTGGTGATAAAAGAAAGTCTTGACATGAACAACACCTCGTCCTTAACCTCCCCCCCCCCCCCACCCGATATGAACGTATGCAGCTTTTGCAGGCCCCGTGACCTTTAGGCATCTCTGCACTATCAAAGTATCAAAAATATGGTTAATGTTTGTTGTACAGAAGATGAAGGGGCATATTATCAAGCACGGCGTTAACATTATCGCCGGTTTAGCGGCAGAAAACTGCCGCTAAACCGGCGATAATGGGCTTGATAATATGCCCTGGAGAATTCTCATAGAAGCCCATGTTCACACCAGAACATGGGCTTCTATGGGAATTCCATAGTGCATACATTTTAACGCCGTCCTTGCTAATATGCCCCTCAGTTCACTGGAAGTGAATCCGAGGTGGGCAGTATCAGAATAGGAACAGAACAAAGTGTTTGTTTCCGTCTTCCAGCCCTTCCTCAAAGGAAGAAAGTAACATCCATCAACAGCAGACAGCTGCTTCTTAAATGCAACTCTGCCCGTTCCTTTCCTGTTCAGATCAGGTCTTTTCTGCAACATCTTCATGACCCTTTCATAGACCTTACCTGAGTTAAATGCCTGGCTCCTAAGCATTAGGATGAACAGCACTGTAGGACCACTTTCGCTATACCTCCAGCGAAATTTAAGAGGGGCCACGGTGCAGCATTTTTTACCCTACGGAGGCTTTCGGTTCCAAATAATTTAATTTTAATACTAGTTCTGCAGCCACTATTGGAAATGACCACCCCACACAATGCTCCATATACCGCCCAGCTCCAACACCACTTGCAATGAGATGGCAGAACCTCACTATCTGCTGGCACGCATGATCATTAAGGTGATGCGCACATTGCTGCTGCACAAAGGCGACCGGTGAGAGAAAGCAGCGAAAAGGCAAGAATAGTCTGGAGTATGAGGTGAGTTCCTCAGAGAATGGTCTATCACCTGTGTCCTCTGTAACGGGGGCGGATAAGGAGCAGCATGGTTGAACAAGCAGTGGGACAGCAGCCCCTTCGGACTGTGTTGCCTCTGAATGTCACACCATCTGATAGAGACCAAAAGGGGTGACATTGGCTTTTTATAGCAGCAACACACATGCCTCAGCATGGGGCTTTCTGGTCACTTTAGGCAGAGGGGAGGTAAGGGTCAACCGGCACAATGGGCTTAACAGTAGAGACCCTTCCGCGTAACAGTAAGCCATGAGAGCCCCCCCCCCCCTGTTCACGTTCACACACACTCAGTGACACAGCGGGAGTGCACGCGGAGGTGCCAAGCAAGCCTCCGGGCGCTGCCCAACCCGCTGGGCAGCAGAGTGAAAAGAGAAGACCCCACTCCACAGACAGTGACTGCAATGTGCCACCAGTCACAAAACAAGAATTGGCGTAGCCAATAGGTCTCGCCTTTGGGACCTTATAAGTGTTTAGCCATGCAACAGTTGATGTTGTTGCACCAAGGATATTGTGCTGCATAACTAAATACTTATAAGGTCCCAAAGGCGAGACCTATTTACTATGTGGATATCACTGGATGGATGGATGGGTAAAAGGATGAATGGATAGATACTCGGATAGACGAGTAAAGGGAGCTCTTCTTGGGAGGGTTGGGCTCGCTTGATGCCATCAGTGGTTTAGTTCAAAGTATGGGGGGGGTGCGGGATGTAATTTAATTTTCAGGCTACTCACTGGGGCAAAGCTCATACTGATGAAAACGTGTGCCCACAAGACTTACCATCAAAATGTACCCCACACACTAAGCTGTGCCTCCCACTAAAACCCTACCACCTCCCAGCTGCAAAAATATGCCCTTCACCGATCTCAAGCAGTTCTACAGCCTATAGGCCAAGCTGTCAGGCCTCCTACGAGAAACTCTGGGTCATATTATCAAGCCAGGCGATAAAATTATCGCCGCTTTAGCAGCAGAAAACTGCCGCTAAAACGGCGATAATGGGCTTGATAATATGCTCTATGGAATTCCAATTGAAGCCCATGTTAAATGTGAAGGACGTCTAACATGGGCTTCAATTGGAATTCCATAGAGCATATTATCAAGCCCATTATCGTCATTTTAGCAGCAGTTTTCTGCTGCTAAAGCGGCGATAATTTTATCGCCTGGCTTGATAATATGCCCCTAATATGATGGGCCTATTACCACCAGCGCTGTTACAGTTCCCGCCGCACAGGAGCGCCCAGAGCAGCCTGCGCTCTGGAATGTCACGAACCGCAGCGCTCGCGCTCCTCACCGCGCTTCACAGCACCATTACTGTTTCCAGACGCTTGACAGCTGCAGCAATAATTTAGCACACTAAATTACACTGTATCTTTTACACGTTTTTGACAGGTAAGTCTAATGTGGTCAAAATCATTTTTAGGATGTTCCAGTCAACAGCTCCAGGGCGGTGCAGTCTTAGACACCGTGGCACCCCAGCGCCAGTAAAAACGGGGAGAGCGAACACTGTCAGTAACAGAGCGGCTCTATGGGAGAGACACTGAATCAGTCCGACTGAGGTCGGGGTTACAGAGAGTTTTGAGGGCTCGGCTGGAGTACGCACTAGTGAAGAGAGGACGACACTACACACAGCGGGCTCACAATGTGGCATATTATCAAGCCAGGCGATAAAATTATCGCCGCTTTAGCGGCAGAAAACTGATAATGGGCTTGATAATATGCTCTATGGAATTCCAATTGAAACCCATGTTAGATGTCCTTCACATCTAACATGGGCTTCATTGCCGTTTTAGCAGCAGTTTTCTGCCGCTAAAGCGGCAATAATTTTATCGCCTGGTTTGATAATATGCCCCAATGTCTTTTGTCAGATTAAAGTCGCTAGTTTATAGGAAAAAACCCAGTTTGTAGTTGTTCTTTGAAAATTTAAGCGAGTGGCTAACTCTGCATGCGCTGTTGCCGGGGGACTGGATTTAACCACTGGATGCATCAGGGCCCAGCACTCGAAACGAGTCGATGGATCCAGGGAGTTGTGTATTATTTGGGGTCGGCCCTTTATTTATTAGTCGTGACGCATACACTGGGTGCTGAACTTCAAACCGCAGCGTGACAGGCACCTTTGTTGACAGAGTGCTGTGCTGCTAATGCTTTAAACGTGGAGAGCTGTGTTTACTATTCAGATCTCTGGTCGCTTGTTTAGAATATTTTGTAATTTTAACAAGTGACATTCATAAATGGGATATACGGGGACAGAGAAAGTCAGAGTACTTCAGAGGTTTTCCGACAGATACATAAAGACGTGCGTGCGTTACAAAGTAAAGTACAGATCAGCTACAGGGAAAGTACAATCAAGGCACTAAAGTCAGGTGATGTCGACGTCCAGCACCCCCACTCTCACAACATTTCCAGCACCACTGATAGCACGTGTTTGAAATAAAACAGCACTATAGATTAAACCTTTACTAACATGTTCACAATCTAGCCGAGTATGCATTTCAACATGCGTCGTTACAAACTACAAAAAGAGTTAAACCTACTTTAGAGCAAGCGCTACCATCCACGCTCAGAATGCCCCTATTTGCTAGTTACATCCCTGCTGCTGAGATGCTGCCTAATCCGCCAGCAGGCATGCCAGGGCTGACTCAGTCGTTCCTCCTTCCAGGACGGAGACACTGAGCTGGTAAATAATACCAATTTGCACCCCAGTCAGAATCTGCCTGGAGGTCTGCGAAAAGGCATAGTACACACCGCGAAGCCCGGAACATATCATGGCTGCTGGACGATAACCCATCATCGGTACACAGACTGTTTCGACATTGTACTGGCTCTGTAAGAGCCAAGTAAGCCTTCTCCATTCGGTTTCCGTGAGTATCCTTTCTGTCGTGCAGGCTTTTAAGTGTTGTATAAACGTCTCAGCCCGAAGCGCCCTGAAGCCATGCTTGAGACTATGCAAAGCATCACACTCAATGAATTACTCAAGGATAAATTATGCAAGAATGTTTGGGACTATGTGATCATCTTTTGTGAAAAGGAAAATACATTTTTCCACTGCATATTAGTACTATTTATTTATATTTTATAATGTATCCTTTCCATCTATTTGTCTTTAAAAGAATAAACAAGCATTGTGCATAAATGGCTCTCATAAAGGGCAACCTCTCAACACGGCTGCAAGAACTCTCTCAAAGGCGAGCGCAAGAGGAAGGTGAGCGCTAACAGCCTGGGCGGGGCCTCATTCTTTCAGCATATGGCTCTTCGTTTGAAGCCTTTGATTTTGACTGACAGGCTTTCTTCCGCTGCAAGTTGGTTGGTACTAATCGGGAGCAATACAGAAATGGCGGAAGAGCTCCGCATAATTGGCGCTGCGATGTCCTATTGGGGAGGGAGTCGGAGAAGGGAGGGTGTAGGGGAGAGGATAAAAAAAATTGACATCGCGCAGCAATGATTGCGGAGAGGCGGAGCGAGTTTTCAAAGTGCTGCTGGCGGCCGGCTGCGTGCGTGCACGCTCGCGTGAACACAAGCGCTAGGCCAGCCAGCAGCACTTTGAAAACTCACATAGAAAATGTCTCTCCGAGCAGCGCATGCGCGCTGATTCAGCAAGACCTAAACAACACTCTCATACCGTTGCCCAACATCTCTAGTGGTGGCGAAGAGCACACCAGTGCTCAAGGATACAGCGGTCGAGGGGGAAAGTCGGAAGCAGTAGTCGCACCTCCAGACCCACCCACGATGGCAGCACCTTGACACCACCGGATTTTGCCTGCTCTCTGTGGCAAGTGGAGGTGGCCATATTGCCGACGTGGATGCCTCCTTTGACATCACTGTTATTTATAGTGCTATAAAGTGCCAATACGTAGGAAGTGCTTTAAACAAAACAGTATCATTGCAAACCTATTCTGCCAGTACCTAGTTTACTTTTACTGGCACTGTGGAGACAGGAGGAGGTGCCGTTGCGCGCCCTGTCTTGAAAAGGCAGAAAACTGTCTGTGCTTATACTCGGGGAGTTATTGTAATTTTACAGTTCCTTCTCATGCCATGTCAACCTCCGAATCCGGGAGGCCCCTAATTAGCCTTTTACAGGCGTGACAGGTACGTTTATTTGAATTGAGGAGGTTATCTGTATTAGCAGCACCAACACGTCAGGATGTATCTCTGAAGGAGAAAAGAACAAGTAATGTCCCACTGCTAGCGCGTGTTCTGCCAGTGACACGGGAGGTTTGCAATGTGTCTTTACCAGACAACACGTGGTCTGTCAAAAAACATTGTGCCCAGCACTAGCAACACTAGCGCATATAAAGAAGTCTGTGCCACCTGTCTAAACTTAAAGTGACATGCCCCAATATTGACAATATCCAGTAAACCAAAAGCGCAGGCGCTCCCTTTAAGCGAGTTACGTACACTCCTGGCAGCTCTTCATTCCACCCAAATCTCACGAAAGGTAAGTAACAAGATAAAGGCACGCAAGCAGCATACTCCTTGGTGCTTGTTCCTGGGCAATACACCATGGTAGTTAACTTGTGGAAAAAGGTCTGACATGCACCAACCATTAGCCATTCGCAGGCTACCATTTTTGAGTGACACAGACAAAAGCCAGAACCAAAGTTGTGGTAGGATTTATAACCCACAAGGTACATACAACAGATCACCTTAGATCGCAAGCGCTGTCTAGGCTCAACCTAAAAAAGGGAACTCAATCTGTTGCCAAAAATGAATAAAAGAGTAAAAACGAAAACAAACTTAATACGATGTAAAAGAAAAAAACATACAAATGGGATCAGTGAGAGAATAATCTGAATAAAAAATATTATGTGGACAGAATATTGTGTCAAAATATTGAGGACCAAAATATCTAAAAAGTAAGTGCAAATGCTAATCTTAACTCCTCATCTTGTACCTTGGCATGGTAAATATTTGTGAATGTACATATAGTAAAACTTATCTTACCTATAGAAGCTTATCTTCACAATATGTTTGTCCTCAATATTCTTGACACAATATTTTTTCCCAGGATATTTTTCTTTCGCTATTCTTTCTAAATCCCCTTCATATATGCAGTAAATGACAAAGGTAGATATTTTAAACTGTAGACTCAATTGAGCTAGTAAAGACTGTACACAATCTTGTAATCCCAATTTTTTGTCTCTATACTTGCTTATGGAATATATTTTTCAGAACTTGAAAATCACAGAACTGTTGGCATTACATACTATTCAGCCACCACCCTGCCACCGTGGATGGCAAGATCAGTTATGCTTAACATTACGCTTCATTGTTTTTGTTAATTAAAGTTGTTAATGGCATTATCACAATAAAAACCATGACGAACATGTTTCAGTCTTATGGGCCAGTTTACCATTTAAAGAAACGGTTCTAAGCCGGAGGGTCAAAGGGAATTTTTAAGACCACACAGGGTTGGATCCCCAACTCAAGTACCTGAAACAACAAGAACCCTGAGGTCTAAACTAACCCAGAAAAGCTAGATTAAAATAGTGAACACCATTAGTCAACAATGTAGACTATGGTGATTTGACCATTCTTTGTTGTTTATCACCATAGTCTACATTGTTGACTAATGGTGTTCACTATTTTAATCTAGCTTCGGCACGGCTGTGATAAGAGAACTTCCCTTTGCTGTCCCGTGACTAGTTTTAATACACTTTTTCCACTGCACAATCATTTTGTCAGCACTGCACCCCTCACTCATACGAATTAGCTGATCATATGTGGATTTAGTCCATCCTTTAGTGTACTATCAAAACATCCCTGAGCTCCTCCCTCTCATAGAGGGGGTTGTAGCCCCCAGAGAAACTAGGATATTTCTCTGGGAGGAGAATCCCATATGATGAAGCATGTCACCCAGGGTGAGTGAGGGATTACGTCCTTAAAAGGGATTGCCCTTCTACTTAGCGTATTGGGCTTTTGTTTGTTATTCATACGTCACCTTTTCGTTCCTTTTCTTGGTTAGTTTAGACCTCAGGGTTCTTGTTGTTCCAGTTTACCATTTGCCTGTGTTTAAATATCATTCCTATAGAGTCAGTGGCTAGTCAGTGGCTAGGGTGGCAACACAGGTTTTGGGGGCGGCAGCCTCCCCCGCTCTTACCTGCCGTCTAGGGGCAGCAGCAATAGCAAGCAACCCCCCCACCGCTCCTCAATCCCCGTGACAAATGAAGAAAACTCACAAGCACCCCCTACTCTTCACTACAGCTGCTGTGGTGCGGCAAACTCAGGGACCGCACCAGGCATCCAGAGGGCTAGCTATGCCACTGTATACAGTTCTTTGTAACATTCAAAACAGCATTTTTCATCCTTTCATAACCATTCTCAGGGGCATGGGAACACATTTTTACTTAGGAGTCTGCTGTCCATGCTGCTAAATGCGGGCGGGGTGCAAATTTCCAAGGTTGCTTAGTGTTGATTCCACTCCATGCCTCTTATTTCCTTCAACTTACACTTCTTGTCCCTTTATCCCCCTTTAACATGTTCTTTCCATTCTCTCTTTGTCACTGTTTCCTATCTTTCTCTCCCTTCCTTCTTCTTTATCCATATCTCTATCTCATGCCCTAAGTCAAAGTGTGATGTATCCTGCTATTATCCGCCACCTGCAGCCACCTGCACAAATTTAGCGCTGTCCCCACTCCGCCAACTTCTACCTTCATTCTCAAGAACAATATGAAGAGACAGAAGTATTGAAGAAACAAATGACTTAATGAACTAATGCTTACCTTCTGTCATGGCATGCCTCACATTAATATATGGGAACATCTGCTGTAGTTTGTCAATCAAAAAGTATTTTGATGTTTTGCTCAACAGACCATTTTCATTTTCTTGGGTGTTAGTTACAGACATTCTAATTTTTTCTGGATGGCCATACGATCCTAAAGCAAGATAATATAATGGTAATTATAAGATACCTATATTTGTTGTGAACTAATTCATTACACCTTTTACAACAATACATCTCAGTTTGAATAGTGGAAAGTTTAAAGGCTATGTTGGTGCATGCAAGATAAATATTCAATGGAGATAAATATTTTATTATCCAAATGATATATTGAACATGGGCTAACCATAAATATGAGTCTTAAGATCGAGAAAGAATCTTTCTCTGAATAGAAGCACACTAAACGGCCTTCTTTGGCCTCCCTAGATACCAATGGAGTTTGGGGACAAATATGATTAATGAGTAGAAATAAATAATCCCTTCATTCTCAATCTCGAGCTGAGTACTTTCGTGCAGGGAGACTAGTAGTAAACGTATCCTAAAAAGCTCAGGTAAAAAAGAAAACCCTAATGCATACATCTACTGTTTAAAGATGCCCACCCCCTACTGTGATATTGGGAATGGCCTTGGTGATGGCAGAAGTGCCAGGTCTTCAGAGCCAATCAGGGTTGGCTGAGACAGAAAATAGACCCTGGACACCAAATTAAACATAGTCCCCATTAGTGAATCAGATAGGTAAAAACGTGGACCACATTTGCAAATCAAGGCAACTTTAAACTTTCGCAAACAAGCTGTTGTTGCTTGAGTTAGAATTCCTTAGAAAAAACAGAAGACAAGAGGCGTTTGGCAAAACAGGAACAGTTTGTTTAATTAAACATTACGTCCTGGAGAACAAACACAGGCATGTGGTCTGAGGACTGTCTCAATTTACATTTGGTTTGTGTCCTTCTTATATACAAAACACAACAGGTCATAAAAGTTTCAGACCTACCATACAGGGTGAGGAATGTTGACTGCTGCCTTTGGAGCCATAAATTAATGGTCAATGGTTACTACAGGTGGGTTTCGACCTCACGTGGACACAGTGTGGCCACTGGATAACGTGTCCAGATGTCTGGCATGAGGAGCGCACGATTACTAGGTCCGGATTGGGTGTATGTTCCTAACTCAAGTACCATTTGACTTTAAGGTGTTTTTAGGGTCGTGCGCACCCCCTCTGGCCATGTATGCCTTATTGGGGCAATCAGCCCTGATCATTGTAATGTCGCTGCGCCTATCTGTGGAATTGATCACGAGTTTCCTGCCCAAGTGTTTGCCTGCCAGCTATACACCCTTCCACCTGTGACCCATAAATCAGTAATCCTGGACCTTTGTCTCAGGGCCTGCTTTACTACATATTTGCGAGTTGAGGTAGCTGTGGAGTTCAGAACAGGTGATTCTATTAATAAGGGCGAGATTTCATTAATATTGATGAATGCATCAATTTCCATATTAACATTTCCCCCTCTAGTTTTCAGCTACACTATCTAGCTCATGCAGATATACAGCTACTTTATTTGGGGCCTGTTGTTCCTTAAGCCTGCTTTTGACTGCAACTACCTTCTTAATTACTTGCATTCTACTCAATTTGCAGGACGGCGTTTTACCTCAAGTGATCCCCTGTTGTATAACCCTGCATAGTAAAAGAAACACAATGATCACAAGCAAAAGTAATTTACATAAACCAGATATCCATTGTGGGAGTCAGGAGAACCAATTAGAAAACCACTACTGCTCAGGGGCAACTCCCTCTTCACGCATGCTTCTTTGGAGATTATGCAGTGCTTGAATGGCAAGCGTCAGTGTTCCATTGCCCATGTCATTCCCTTGGATGAATGTGCAGCAGGCGACTCTGATCTTGGTACACCCCTCCCTTCATTGTGGTCATTAAGTCCAGAACATAACAGTGCTGCATTACCATGAGGCAGATGGCTCGCATTTCTTCCATGATCGAACTGAGGCCAAGCTCAGGGCTGTTCATCATTTTGAGCATTTCCCACTTGGTAATTTGTCTAAACCAGAGAGTTTTAGCCTTTGTCTGCAGAGTGAGGGAGAGTATCAACTCTCCTGCCTCCAGCTGTGCTTCTGAGAACAGTCTAAATTCTACTGGAACGTCTTTGAACTGTGCCTTGCCAAAAAAGTCCACTTCTCCTTCATGAGCTTGGTGCAGCAAAGTGGTCTTTTTCTTTAATGGGTGCTGGTACAAGTCTGTTAGCTCTTCTCCAAAAATGACTAGGGTCACTGAGTGTATGGTGACCAAGGGAACATAGTCCTCTCCAACTGGGAACCAGCTTAGTGTAGGTATGCTCGACACATGGCCATTAGAAATTTTGTGTAAGTTACTGTACAATCAGGGGTTGACCTTTACCTTCGAGCTAAGTGTATCCACCCACCTTGGTGTCCCAGATTCCCTGATATGGACAAGTCATACTTTCATTCAACCCTCCCCCATGTGACCCATTCCCCTTTGTAACCCCAAGTTGGATGGCCCTAGATAGGAATTCCATGTCATAAAACCACTTGTTGATTAGGAAGACCGCCCAGTTTATACTAAGAAATACTCTCGATCCACAGATTGATGCTGGAGCGGATGTGTTTGTGCACTGGGTTGGGGGTTTTGCTACCTCCAAAAATCTCTTCTCTGGGAAATCTGGTGCCAAGTGACATCTTGCCCTGTGGTACCGAATCTACGCATCCTGTCCAGCTCCGTTTGGATATCAGTGGGCTCAGTGAGGATGTATAGCACTGTTGGGTTGGTGTCGTATCAGGTCAGGTTTACCACTACCCTGTGTGGTTCATCTTTTTGGGTTGGATCTTGGCCCTTATTCTACATAGGTAGAGAAGAATAAGGCATTTTGCTTTCTTGGGTGTTACGTTTTGGGACAAGTAAAGCATATCTGCACCTACAGCATGTGGGATCAATGAGCAGACATAGCATGACCTGACTGATGCTTGGGAGCCGACTGTGGTCATGTGGTGGTACCATGTGTTATGTAAAAGGGAGCTATGAAGCGCATGTGGAATGCTGGTGTTCAGTTTAGTGCAATTGTAGGTGACATATAGGAGGTCCCTACGCTGGCACTGTAGTTCCCCATTAGTGAATCTCTTTTGCCTCTGCAGTTACTCTGTAAAAACTCAAGTACCCATTCTAGGCAAATCGTACATAACCATATAAATATACATAACTTTTGTTGTGATACTGCAGTTCAAGGGATGGGTTCCTTCGGAGTTGTCTGCGCTCCTCTGTTGGCTGCGTTCATTTCGGGCAATTTTTTACTTTTTTGCAGTATTTAGTTCAAGATAATCATCTCCAGGGAAGCGATCGACTGCATGCTAGAACGGTGCACCCCCGCGGATGTTAAGCAGACCCCTCTCTGTGACTGCCTGTGGGTTTTATCTCCTTCTATTTGCACAAATTCAGCAATGCCCTTTTTTCCTATGGGTTTTGGGGGTTGACGACAAGTCACCATTGGTGCACTTTGTTGTCTTTGTGCCTACCTATTTTTGAAAGAACTCTGTTTGATTGTTAATTAAGCTAATTATACATGCTCCTTTAATAATGGTTTCGGAGACCCTGTTTTTTACCCCAGGGGCATGATCCCATCAACCTACTAGTCACGATCTAGTGGGGTACCTGATGGTGACCAATGTTGGAAACGTCTTTCAGTAATTTGGGGATTAAGGGTGATTATAATTATCTAGATGGATTGTATTTTTATAAGCCGTTGAGCCCCCTCCCAATCCTACTTGGGTGTTTTCCGCTTTAGTTGCAAATCTTTCTCTGACATTTTGGTTCTGGCCAGTCAGGTTAGGTAGGTTTGTGAAGTGATCTCTTCAGTATAGTGGGTGACAGAATTGTGGCTTTCGCATGAGTTCTATGTGTGTAACTAGCTTTATCAAAGGCGCCTCGCTAGGTGCATGCATAGGAGCGCGGTTGCTGTGCAACCCCTTTCCCACGGCTATTTTTCCTGCTGGGGGATTACCTTGGTTTGATATTACCCCCAGCTGCTCTTGCTGTGAGCTGTGTTGTTCAGTCTTTATGGGATCGCTATATGTGCATGCAAATGTGGAAAGAGGGAGCATGTTGCAGTTTGGTGTTACTGGTCTTTGCCATGTACCACATGCATATGTTTTTGCGCCTGTGCATCTCCCTATTCCCGGCATGTGGTGTGCAACGTGACCCTCCCTCTTGGCCCCAGATACTTATCTTTAGTTGATCTTGACCCTTCCTTTTTATGTGCAATTTTCAATTTGGTCGGTTTTTATTTTATTTTTAGGCGCTTCCTTGAGTCGATCATTCATTTTTTCCCTTGCCATGCAGGGGGAGGGTAAGAGGCAGTTCTGTGGAGCTTTCCCCCTCCGTTATACCACCCCCGTGGAGCCCCCATTGTGACTGGTGCCATCTGCATGGTTCAGCCATCACCGCCCCCTCGGGCAAAGTCTTTTTTAATCTTCAATGCACTATTTTTGCTGTGTCTCATCGGGTTTGTTCCTGCTTCCCTCTATCCCTTTCTAGCTTTTTCTTCTGGTAGTGAACTATAGGAGCTTGTTTCTCCGGCCAGGGTTTGGTATCTAAACCACCTACATTGTCCAGCCCGTTCTGTATCTCTGTGGGTATCCCTTTCATCAAAATGATATAGAAAAATGTAACTTGTGGGCTTGTATCAGTTCAAGACTGTCCGGTTTCTTGTTCCCATCTTTCCCTCATTCTATTTAGGAAATCATTTATGCTTTCCTCTGGCTTCATGGTTTCTGCCATTAGCCCTCCTACATCTGGGCGGTCAGGGGATATATTTTTGTAACGGCGGTCCAGATCCGGTGCCCATAGATATTAAATGTGGCCCTGTCATGCTGGGTATTTGTTAGCATGATTGCTGGAAAGCGAGCTAGGGTGAACACCGTGGTAGTCTGCTCCCCAATTAGACTGCTTAGCCGACTCTTAATTTCTTATCACTCGGCTGATACCTGCGGTGTTTTATTCGAAGCATGTAATACATTTCCCTGCCCCATCCATCAATGACAGTAACTTTATTCTCAACCCTCTTGTCCATCTGGGCCCATGGCATGTATATAATACCCACTGTGTCCTTCTGCAGTAGTGGGAACACTCTCATTCTAGGTGACTGTACATTGTTTCTCCTCAACATAGCATTCCCATTTTGAAAAACATTGATGCATGTAGAGGGAGTCCCAACTACAGTTTCCTCCTTCATGGCTGATACAATCCTCCGCTACTGCCATGTTTTCTGGCTCAAACGACCCTTCCCTCGGTACAGCCCTATCATATTGGTTCCTCTCCTCAGTCCAATCTGCTAATAGGTTGCAAAATGGGTACGCAAAAGTCTTGCCTTCTTTTTAGCTATTATCTCCCTCGGGGTTTGTCTATCTTTGTTGTGCACCCGTAAGGAGCAAAGTATATCCTCGGCACCTGTGCGAGCACACGAGGAAAGCAGTAACATTTTGTTTTTCCTGCATTGTGGTTGGGTAAGTACCAAGCTGTCTTGTTTCCTTATCTCTTGGCCAGCCCCTCTTCTTTGTTAACTGAATGATGTGGCTCTGCAAGCAGCCTTTCCTCCCAACTCCGATTCTTCCCAGTGCTGTGCCTTGTACCGGGCCCGCTTTCCTCATGAGAAGAGTGAGCTGTCCTGTACTCTTGCTCTAACTTCCAGTTGCATGCCCTTTTCCTCTCGAGCATCCGATCACATCTCTCTTCCTCGCACCATCTGCCCTGTCCATTTTGCTCTGAGCTATGCGCTGCTTTCATTAGCCTGGCTTCACCCTCAAATTCACTCTCCATTTCTGCCTCAACTACCTGGGCAAACCCTGTAGCCCCACCTTCATCATCGGTTCCCGTGGGACTGGAGCTCTCTTCATCTCCCAAGCTCGCTGAGTCACTATCCAGAACATCACAAACTTTCCTGACACAAGTTTTCGCATGCCTGAGCCAGTGGGAAAATGTATTTTGCCTTCCTTTGAGGTGTCGGGTGTTGAGCATAGTGGACGGGGAGTAGAACTTTTGGGGATCTTCCCTAGGAACTTGGGCTGCGCTAGTGGTCTCTGGACTCGCTAGCTTTTGGTTTTATCAGGCTTTGACCTAACTGACCTTTTCCTGTGGGGGGCTCGACAGCTTGTACTATTATTGGGATTAAATATCCTAATGTAAGGGGAGCTGGTGTGCGCACATCAATACCTGCATATGGTGGGGGAGGTGCCGAAGCCTTGCTCGCTATCGACATTGTGGGGTTGACCCTCTTCAAAGATGGCCCACTATTCTAACACTGACTCTCCTTTGTCTTTCTTCTGTCTGGCATATTTAATCTTTATATGCGTTTTGGTGTGTTCAATTATATTTGTGTAAAATATTCCTTCCTTAGGCTAGGGAAATATGTGTGCCTTCATGTGAAAATGCCACTCTCGGCAGAACTTATTAATTCTCTTTTATCTGGGGAGCCTAGTTCCTATGCTTTAATGGGGAATCCATGGCAATTCTAATTAATTTAGATAAAACAACTCAAATGTCATTTTTCTAGTTTAGTTTGAGCAATTTTAGAGGTACTCATATGTGGTTCACTCTTGATTGATTGATTGATATTAATCTTTATTAGATTATACATGATAATTAGAAAAGATAAAAACACATGTTAAAAAGAAGCACATAGAACTTTAGAAAACCATTATTAAACACTAACCAGATCGTTTTGACCAGTTAAAAAAATCGTAGACATTTAAAATCCATTTAAGATCCAGTCCCCAGGCTATCATGGGCATCGTTATTGCTAGGCATACATTATTTTGTTCCAGTGTAAAGCACCTTTTAAATAGCTGATGACTGCCGTCATCACCGCCTGATCATGCAATAACTGTAAGAATAAAAAGGCAGGATGGAATTGAGTAAAACCCTTCTCTGTAAAAAGTGGTAAAAGATATCTTCTACAAATGAATTCATAATATTTACAAAATAGAACCAGGTGAATTACAGTCATCACAAGGGCAGGTTAAAAGGGCATGGGGATCAAACTGGCCCGGAGGTAAGCAAATCATCGAACGAGTAGTACCAAATCGAAATTCAGAGAGTAAGGATCTGTCTTTAGGGTGCTTAACTGCAGTGAGAGAATTTTCAGGGCCATTAACCATTTTCAGCAACAGACAGATCTAAATGAATTTTTCGAACGCGCCTGTGCTTCCCTTTCCTCTTTGGCCTTGTTTAAGAAAGTTTCCATTAGGAGCCTGCAGGTGCCCTTTTTGAGGGAGTGTGGCCTATCGAAGATATCCATACAGTCGAAGGAACGAGCAACCGATTTTATGTAGTGTATCCCAGGAATCTTCTGGCCATACGTGTATTTCATGCAATCTTCAATCACACTATGAAACCACAGGCTCTCATTCGCCCTGACAGAGATCCATAATAACATTGGAGCCAATTTGACCTGATCCTTCACAAAGTTTAGCCCCAGTTCCTCATGGGTAAAAAATGAGGGGCTGTTTGGACCCACCCCCAGGAGCTTCCTACAGAAACGGTCCTCTTCCATCTGTATTCCCTTGGGCTTTCGATACCCCCAAATGTCCGCTCCATACGTCAAAACTTGGAGACACTTCATTTTGTATGTTTGTAACAGAGGCAGGACTGGCTTGTTACCTACTGACAGTGAGAATCTAAATAGGGCGCCACAGGCTTAGGTAAATTTGGAACAACAGCTAGATATACAGGGGAGCCAGTTGCTCTGGTGGTCAAATAAGATCCCCAGATAGGGAAAAGACCCTGGTGATGTGTTGCCCTTTAATGTCGATGGACCTCGTCTTAGCTGACCTCCTCCCACAGACCATGTAGTGTGTCTTGGAGATGTTAGTGTCTAAGTCCAAGTCGTTCATGAACATCACAAACTGGTCGGCCAGGAGTTTAAGGCCGTAGGCCGTTCTAGCCATCAACACGGTATCGTAGGAGTAAAGCAAAGATGGGACCCTACAAGTCTTAACCCTCGGCAGATCTGCTCCAATTTCGCTCAAGCAAGTGTTCAGACTAATAATATATAATAAAAACAACAATAGGGCCAGCACGCATCCCTGCCTGATCCCATGAGGTAGGCTAAAGAATTCGGAGGTTTCCCCCTCTGTGCTATATCTAACACGTGCATTTAATTCCCTATGCAGAGCTCTAAGGAAGTTAATCAAGTCGGCGGACAGACCCATCTCTCCAAGGATGTCCCAGAGCTTGGACCTGTTCACCCTGTCAAAAGAGCTGCTGAGATCCATGAATGCAAGAAAGGTGGATCCCTGCTTCGCCACAATGTACTTCCTAATAATCAGATTTAGGTTCAGGCACTGTTCAACAGTGCCCATCCCTTCCCTGAAACCATATTGGACGGGACAGATGATGTCTTTTTCCCGAGCCCAGACTTCGACACGCTGGAGGTCAATGCGCCCTACCACTTTTACTACTGAACATAGCAGAGAGATTGGTCTGTAACAGGCAGAGTCCTGTCGGTTCTCCTTTCTTGGAAACAGGCACTATGGTAGCAGATTTTCAAATCGGCGGGAGACCTAATTGGGATACAGCATTAAGAACCTTAACCAAAACTGTAGCCCAGAGATGGGGTTCATCCTTATAGAGGTCCATGTGTATACCATCAGGTCCCAGGGCTTTGTTAGAAGGGCTGCCCATAACTGCCTTATATACCTCATCAAACTCAAACCCAATCTCCAAAGGTTACACAAGTTATCCCCATCACCCTGGATAGGAGTGGGGTATTTATCCAGCGCATACACCTTTTGGTAATGTGTAACCCATGCAGCTGGAGGGATGGAGGAGCCTATGTCATCTTGAAAGGCCACATTAGGTTGCCTTCTGTTGATCACAGCCCACAAACCCCTGGAGTCTCTAGAGGAGCATGCAGACACCAATCGGTCCCAAGAAGCTTCTTTGAGCTCTGCCTTCCTCTTCCCCAGGGCAAGTTTATACACCATCCTGGCCTCCTTGATATTCTCTTTGTTACGGGGCACAGTATTTAGGACCTCCCGCAATAATTTCCAACGGACCTACATGTTTTGTTGAACCAGTTGAACTTGGCGCTCCTGGGTTTACTCGCCAAATCTCTTATGGTAGTAATAGTGGATTTGCTTAACTGGTCGAAGGCTACCACCACGAGGGAGGGTGATGTATCCAAGGCTAACAGGGCTCCAAGATGTTAGCAATGTTCCTTGTCACCACGTGTTTATTCACTTTGGCCATTGAGAGATTATGCCACTTTACCCTCAAACCCTTGTCCTTGATGGTTGGGCCAGTCAGGACAGTCAGACCAGGGTCGGGGGTTACACCCAGGCCAATGTTAACTTTTAGAGCTATTTCTATGGGGTTATGGTCACTGAGGGTGGTTTCATGAACCACTCCGGGGCCAACCAAACTATCAAGAGAACGTGAAATAAAGATATTCGGGCAGATCTACAAGAAAGTGCTGCAGCGCGGCACAGCAAGCCCTTTAGCTGCGCCACGCTGCAGCACTTTCAGAGCACAGGAATGCAAAATATCTACAATGATATGTCGCATTCCTGTGCTCTCCCCTGCGCTGGCGCACAAACAGCTGCCATGCGCCGACGCAGGCACCCTTGCACCATGGTGCAAGGATGCCTGCGCCATGGGGAGATTGTTTTTGCGCATGAAGGTGCACCTTCCTGCACAAAAAAAATCACTACAGGCATTTTCCTCTTTCAATGTGTGCTGTAGAATGCAGCACGCATTGAAAGAGGAAAAAACAAGGAGAAATTAAAACATTTCTCCTCGTTGCACCTGGCTACACCACCCTTAGCGTGGCGTAGCAAACCAACGCATTTCCAGGTTTACTATTACTCGTAAATCTGGAAATGTGTCTGGTTCCATGGGTGTTGCGTGGGAACACCCACAGCAATACCCATGAAACGCCCCTTTCACACAAAGTGCTGAGTGTAAAGGGGCCATATTTACAAGGATTGGAAAAACCACGCAGGGTGGCTTTTCCTGTCCTTGATAATATGGGGCAAAGAAATGCACTGCCAGTGCGTCACAAAAATGGACTTACCGGCAGCTCAAGGGGCTTGTAAATCTGCCCCATAGTCTGTAATGGTCCCCTTTCCCCAGCCCACGAAAGTTGGCAATTTCCTGGACAGATAGGGGCCCCAGGCATCACATTTCTTAACCCAGCCCGACCGAGAGCCTCCAACAGCTTCCGGCCCCTTCGATCGGAGTTAGAGTCACTGATCTCGAGGTCTTCCAGCATAAATGGGTTCCCTTTGTGGCGTGTGGAGCCCAACTTAGCGTTAAAGTACCCGCCTATAATTCTGCTAAAGTATTTGAGATGAGCATATGATCTAAACTCAAGGCGCGATACTACTTCGAAAAGCACCTCGATCTGGCACCCAGGGTCCCCGATTGAGTTGTAAAAATTCACAAGGAAAAAGTTAAAAGCTTTGGAAATACACACCTAGAGGATCTGAATGCCACTATGTTTGACGGGATTGGGTAAACTCTCAGGGCCCGATTCACAGAAGTAATCTGAGACAAAATCCTACCTTTACTACTTTCGTTATTCACAAAAGGCATTTAGGAGTAGTAAAGTTAGGATTTTGTCTTAAGTTTGTCTTAAGTCTGTCTTAAGTTTGTCTTAAGTCTGTCTTAAGTTTGTCTTAAGTCAAACTTAAGACAAGATCCTAACTTTACTACTACTAAATGCCTTCTGTGAATACCAAAAGTAGTAAGTTTAGGATTTTATCTCAGATTAGTTCTGTGAATTGGCCCCAATGATTAGCAGCAAATTTTATTAGGGTGATTAAGCCCCGCGTGGGTCGGACAAGGTAATGGGTTGCTACCACATAGAAACTTTCATAGCCATCTCAGCCAACTGGGTCAAGAGCCCAAGTCTCCTGTAACATAGTGATATCGAACTCAGAAGTAAAATTAACCCAATTAGGATCCGCTAGCTTATCCCTAATACCTGCTATATTCCATTTTAAGATTTTTAATGGGCGCCCTGAAGCACTTGACGGTGTTGGCTCTACAGGTAGTGAATTAGGGAGACCCATCTCTAAGCTTGGATGGTTGATCCCGAGAGAAGATAGAAACTGGAGTCAATTGTTTTCATCCATTGCGTTTAGAGGGTTGAATCTACTACTCACGGGAATCACCATTTGTGTAGGGGAGAGGGCTGGGAGCCTAAGGGAGCGGTGGATTAAATTATCTGTGGGGGTGTGGGCCTGCAAACATCGATAGTAGAAACCCAACAGGAGGATGTTAATACAGGCTGCCCTAATGGTTCATGATACAGAACTGTGGAGCAAGCACTTAGCCAAGCCAGGCGACCGGCAGTTGAATATAACACAATCCCCCTGTAAGGACTTATTCATTGGTCCCACCCACCCTACCCTCATGACAAACAATATGTCATCATAATCAGTATAGTTAAAAGCAACATTATTAGCCAGCCAATTGCATACATTGTTTTTCAGTTTGCTAAAATTTTCGGAGTCAGTATCATGTAGGCTTGGGACCCCTGCCAAGATGGTGGTGTAAGGACTACAGTCCGGCAGCAGATTCAGACGTGGGAGTTGTGCACCTGACTTAACAGGCCTGCCCACTGACTCCCCAGGAACTGATTGACTCACACGAGTACTTTGATGTCTGTCTGCCGCAGCAGGTATTCTTGCAGCTGGTATGACTGGGCGAGCAAGAGTCTGAGGGGGCTGCAGATGCAGGTTGAGAGTGGAAATGGCCACTCCATCTGTGGCTTGACCTCTAGGTGAAGAGTCTCGTATAGTGTCCTGACCAGGTAAGGGTCGCAAATCAGCCCCTGCACCCCTCCCAACCATGGAGCAAACTGAGATCAAGGCATCCTTAAGTGGATCAAACCCAGCAGCTAGCTTTGTTAGAGCTGACTCTAGTACGGAAATTCTTTCAAGTAGAGGGGCAATACATAGCTGGATTGCATCTTTAAGTTTGCTAAACAAATCTGTCTCATATAAAGCAGCAAGACTCAAGGGGATTGAACCACTAACACCAGGCTGAGAAGCAGGATGGTTGGTAGCCGCGTTCAAAAGTCCCTTGGGCCCCCTCGGCTTCAGTGGTTACTTGGTTTGCCTCTCCCTTTTAGCTGGGGGGAGCTTAGGCTAGTATTTGGAATTTCCGAGACGGTGTTGTCATGGGGTAGAGCTGCCGAGAGTGAACAAAAAGGACTCTTGTCAGGCTGAAGTGTTGCACAATCCTGTAGGGCAGGCAGCGAGAGCTGCATTACTAGTCCCCCAAGAGAAGGACTAGGGCCCCCCCACCTCGGTTGATAGCCAGCGTTCCGCCAAGTCAATTTCAGTAGTAATGACCCCTACCACTCTTGCCAGAAAAGAGCCCAAAGTAGTGCTGTTAGATAGTTTAATACTAGGTTCATGAGGGCCTGGCGCTTTATGCTTTCCCATTACGGTCCTTTGGTTATCTATTTATTAAGAGGCGATTACCACGAAGTATAGCTACGTTCAAAATTCGAGTTCATGTCCAACTTGCCCAAAGAGCCAAAGCAGGGTTTAATCAAGTAAGAACAATGAGTGGGAAACTCACCCTGAGGGCCCAAGCTTCCGTTTTCCTCTCGCGGTTCCTTGAGCTGGGGTCCATCCTCCGGGCAATGACGGGCAAGGACAGGCCGTCCTTGGCCCTGGCTTTGCCCGGGCGCTGCCCACGTGCGTCCCGTGCGGCGGGAGCTCCGTGTAGATGTAAGGGCCTCCGGGCACGGAGAACTATCGCCGGCGCCTTTCTGGCATGTTGTCTGCTGGGGGCAGTAGTCCCCCCTCCGTAGGATTCCAGCAGGGCAGAAAGCAGCAGAAGGGGCTCCCGCGCAGCCATGTAGATTCAAGCGCCTCCGGGTGCGAAGAACACTCGTCGGCGCCTTCCTGGCACCTTGCCTAGTCCCCCCGTCTGGAGGGTTCCAGCAGGGCAGAAAGGCAGGGCAGAAAGCAGCAGAAGTGGTTCACCCTTAAAAACTATGTACTAGGAGCTCCGTGCTTACAATTTTTACATCAAACTGTTTGAACAAGCATTTCAATAAAAACAAGATAGAATGCATATGTAATATTGCAACATATGCAATATGTTAGAATAGCATCTGTACAATCCCAGTGTTTTACACAATACAGTTTTCAATAAAAAATCAATGCAACATCATCACATACAATAGTACAGTTCAATAATAGCTGACAGAAAAAATTACTTTGTCAAAAAACATGGTACATTCTCATCACATATTATCCTCTAGCAAAATAAGACTAGCGTGGAATACATTCCTAGGTGAGCTAGATAGTCTGCTAATATCCACTCCTAGACAAAGGTGGTAATCATAGAAACCATTTAGTACTAACTTTGGAATCACTGGCCACACAAAAGTTACGCCCAGTTTCCCGGATCCAATTGTTTCCCTGCACAAATTCTGCCCTGTAATGCCGAGGGACAAGCCAGATGCACCTCCCACACTCCTTGCAGATACTTAGAGTATTAAGAAACCTCTTTAGCATTAGGAAAATGTTCAAGTGAAAAACTATGAGACTGAGGTGTTAATTTCGCTCAATCAGGATAGCTTTGTCACAAAAATCAGCGCCCTGAGTATCATCAAGGGCTATATTCATCTTAGCTAGCGTCAGCTATTGAACAAAGGTGACTTCTGGGGGAACGCCCCTAAGGCTGCCTCATGACTGATTCAGTTAGGACATAAAAAACAAGTAATATGCAAGACCCTGTCAGTGGCAGGGCGCTCTGGTTATCTAATTTACGCTTCTCCCTAGTTTACCATATGCCAAATGCTTTAGACTATGTTTTAGGTTTGGATGTAGTCTCTTACCCTCTGTAATGACTGCTTTAGGATGGACCTCCGCCCCGGGGATTCAGCAGACCTTTCAACCAATTGCGCTGTCTTCCCACCTTTTTTGTTGTGCAAACGTTAATCTATATGAGCGGGGTCACCTTCCTTCAGCTGCAGTCAGGTACGAGGTCCCAATCCTCTTTGAGATGCTAGCCCAAATGTTGCTTGAATTTGAACTCTTTAGAGAGATGTTTGGCGAAATGGGTACAGTTTGTTTAATTAAACATTATGGCTGGGAAAACACTTACAGGCACGTGGTCTGAGTACTGTCCCAATTTGTATGTGGTTTGTGTCCTAATTTACAAAACATGACAGGTTATACAAGTTTTCAGTGTTCCATATATGGTGAGGAATGTTGGTTGCTGCCTTTGCAGTCATAAATTAATGGCAAATGGTTACTGCAGGTGGATCTTGACCTCGTGTGGACACAGTGTTGCCAGTGGAAAACATGTCCTGATGTCCGGCATAGGGATCACAAAATCAGTACGTGTGCTAGGTCCTGATTGGGTATGTGTTCCTAATTCATATGGAATCAGACTTTTTGGTGTTTTTAGGAGCACATGTACCCCTCTGGCCATGTGTGCTTTATTGGGGCAATCTCCCCATACCATTGTGATGTCGCTGTGTTGCAGGGATTCTAGGTAGGCACAGAACTATGTTTAGGACCATAGAACCATAGTAGTTAGTGACTGAGCCATCCTACCACCTTAGTACCTATGTGCCTAGGACTGACTAGCTATAGTGTCTCACTTGCCGTCCTAGTCACTCACAGAGGAACAAGTGATTAGACACACCAGAACACAACACTCCTGACTCTCTCAGGCATTGGTTACAGGACACACCCTTTCGCTCTCACACTCGTACTAGTCCACAATAAGTTCTGACAGAGACACGAGAAAAGTTGAAAATCTTTATTTTAACTTTTGTGCTCTAGTATGCAGTATACGTGCCACAATAAGTAGGAAAGTGACAAACACAAATACGGTCAGCATAGTAAGTAGTCCATAGTTCATAAAAAGAGCTGTCATTATACATGACAGGGTAGCCTAACCTCCCTCCCCTTCTACAGAAGAAGAATGGTTATGTATCAGAAAATCTCATTTGCTGGTAGCAGACCCTGTACCTTTCTAGTGTAGTTCCTATATCCCTGATAGGCTCAGCGCATTGGAATAATATACACTATAGATTTGACATAGGACTGAGATCAGTATGTCTCTATCAAGTACATTAAACTTAATTACTTGTGTGTGCCGGCTAACTCAGAGGTCACTAGAAACTTCTCGAATATACAAGAAGGGATTAGTTTCTGACAACCGCATAAACATGACAACTTTGTTTCCCTTAGAGTCGGAACAATCTCAAAACCGTGGAAACAATAGATACCAGTTTCACTCAGTCAATCGTGCATGCTTTGTTTCTACAGAGTTGCACAGAAATAGGGAGACGGGCGTTTCAATAAAAAGGGTTTATTGAACAGTCTTATTTCTCATGCAAGAGATATGAACTGCTACAATCGTAAGACAGGCTGTGAAGTACAATATGTACAGAGTTAGCAGTAAGATAAAATAATACTGCAATAGCATGGTTTGTAGCTATGACATATATTAATTAAAATACATACATAACTACAGGCTAAAATATGGATACTCATCTGATGCTTCTAAATAGGTCTACCCCGGTGTACCTAACTTAAGTGTAGTAAGAGGTAAGAAGTAGGTGGTGTTTTCTAAAGTATAGCTAGCTAGAGCTATTGTTTTAGTTTTTGCCAAGAGTTGACAAAAGTTTCTCTATGTTCTAGTCTGCTCCATACCTTAGAATGTGCGAGGTTGGAATCTCTTTTTCGGGACTCGATATCTAACACCCCGCAAGGGGAGTCAGAAACACTGGAGCTGGATTCTCTGCAAAGAGGAGGACAGCGTCTGGTCAGTGGGTCAGGCTGGAACTCGATTTCCTTCCGAACTTGCCGTGACGAACTGCAAGTAGGCAGTTGAGCTGGATTGAGCCGGAACCGTGGTTTGCCAGGGAAAGTGCAGGTATATTTATACCTTGAAGGTGTTTAGGAATGCCTGTATTGACGTAAAAGTCGGGCATGGGAATGTCATGAATGAACCCCTAAGGAATAGATGTGAATGCATAATAAATGAGTTCTTGGAGAGATCAATATCCAAGCAAGGGGAATTCCTAAGGGCTTAAGAGTCTGGTTTTCCAAGAACTTGTTGTGATGTGCATGGACGGATGTAGGAGACCATGCCTATATTTGGTTAGCATGGAAAATGCATAAATAAGAACTGGATTTTCTATGCCTAAATAAGGGAAATATGAATTGTGCCTATATAAGGGCATAAATCAGGAAACCTATATACGGAATCTAAATCTACACACCCACACCAGTTTCGTATGAACGACATTACTAAATCCTAAACATACTAAACATGTCTAAAAGAGAATATCGCTTGATAATCGAAAACATGCTAAAACATATCTAAAAGCACATGTCCTAAAAATGCATTACAAACCCATTGCCATGCATAAGGTGCTGAACATATTAAAAGCAATGTTCCATTCTAAGTATATGCGTGCATTGAAAATGCCAACAAGAATGAACTAGAAATATATACATATGATGAAATGGCTCGTTAATATAGAAGAAAAAGGCCAAAACCATTTCATATCAGGTTAACACAAATAAATTGTTGATGTGACAAGGTGGCATAATGTCCCTGAAAGATTTTCAAAGAATTCTGTTCTCTATGAATAGTTCTACTATAAGCAGATTCCTGTTCCAAAAAATGAAAAAATACAAATTTGGAGAAACAAAATTAATCATAGGAAAATAGTTCCAAAGTTAGTCCCTCGTCTGAAAAGAATGAAGGCCAAATTCAGAGTCTCATCCGAACACTGTGTGCCTGAATCAAAAGTCAGTGTGTGGGCCTGGAGAAAACATTAAATCTTCTATTTCTGTTGACAAAAATGTGTCTACCGTTGTAGGTGAAAGTTGGAATACCTCGTTTAGAAGATTAACTGCATATAGATGTGAACTATAACCTTCAGCATTGGCCGCATCAGCAATGTTCAAATCGGATGTTACCTGCGTGCCTGTTGTATCCTCACATACCTCAGCAGTAGCAATTTGCGTCTGTGAGATCTCAATGATTGCCGTCATCAGGAATGGTAGCCGCTGGGGACAACACAGAGCATGGGCCGTTACTGGGTCCAGCAGAGTATAGATATCCGTAGGCATGACTGATGGGAGTGTTAGACAGATGTCTAGCACGCATTACTCACGCAGAGCAGGCAGCGTAGAACAGGTAAGATGCAATCTTGCCAGATTGGTCTGAATGACAGAAACGATGTGGTGTTTAATTCTTGTAGACGAGGTAAACCCAAAATTTGGACGATGCGCTCACAACACTTCATCTCCAATAGAGCTCTCTCTATGGTGCCTGGAGTGACACTGGTGATTTGGCTTGCCATATCGTAACAGTAGGAGCAAAAATAGGATCCCTGCACTGAGTGCTAAACGACTGCTTGAAAAGGTGCTAACAGTCCTGCACACACGTTCTTAAATACATGTATAATACCGCTCGTATCAGACATGTTTAAGATACGACCTCACATTTCTGAGAAATGTACAGGGCAGTTTGTATACAAAAGAGTATGTATCTCCGCAGAAGTCCTTGCGACTTGTAGATCATAGGTTTCTTTGGCCGAGGACAGTGGCACTGTTTTTTGTAAAAGAATGGCTTTCATTCTGCTTAGAGTATCAATTTGTATAGAAGAGATGTTCAATGAAGGCCATAGAGGCGACTCCCTGACTGTCTCTATTTGTGGAAACAGGACTTGCATACAGCAAGTGACCCTGGATGAAACCGTTACTAGATATGGGAAACCTGGCAACATGCCACAGCAGCTGTGATCATTAAACATAATGTAACTCCCATTAGAAAGTTGGCCAAAAATTGGATTAATCACTGCAGCCGCTGAACCTTGCAGGTGACAGGATAAGTTTGTAGTGGAACCATCACAGGCCCCGTGTAAGTTAATACCCTGACAAAGGAGAGAACCGCTTAGTGTGTGTTCACAGTTTTCACCGCTAAGAAACACTTCACGTTCCCCACTCCAACATCTATCTGTGTAAGGTAATTCCTAAGATGTCTTGATGTATCCTTTACCCAACCTTTCATATTTGCCTACTGGTATATGGTTTAGGCAATACTGAAAATGGAAAGTTGTAACAGGCAGAGAAATTTTACCATGCATTATCCACTCAGTAGCTGTTTTTTCTGCCACCGTGAATGGTAATTTTTCCAGTTTTTCAATGCTCAGCATAGTGTAGTCTGCTCCCCTTTGTGCCAGTCTGATCTGTTTATCAGTGAGATTGAATTCTGAAAACAGCGACGTAGTATTGATTAAATGCCAAGGCACATAGCCTGCACGCATGTTTTGTAGCGTCCAGCCTAATAGCATGATAGAACGTAGTTGAGACTGACCATGTTGCAACATGACCAAGTCTTGTTCCATAATGTCTATGACAGAAGACACAATGCTGTCCAATGAATATATTCTGGACGACAGAGTCGTTAACCCATTGTCTACTACAGAGAGAGTTTTCTCTAAATTAATACGATCAATTTCTCGTACTCGTTCTGCAGTCTCTGCTTGGGTAAGCTTCCATGCTTCATTATAAGCAGCGTAGATACCGGCATATATGAAACGTTTTTGACGCGGTTTTCTTGGTCCTAGCAAGAATTCCCTAAGGTCTGTGCCTTCTTGAAGTAAGGTTAAGTGTTGTTTTACATCCTTCAGTGTAGCTTTCTGTAGCCAATCAAGGCATAGTTTCCCTACACTGTATGTTGTTACTACCCATGGATGTTGTCTTTTAACATAGCGTGGGTCTGGCCTATTGATAGTGAAACCCTGTGTTTTATTCAGGAATTGATCTTGACAGTTGTTTGTGTCTGCGGGCCAGAGCAACCATTTTTCCATTCTGGTTCTGATCTGTTGTGATGCAAAATATTATGTACGTCGACCTCCCCCGTGTAGTGCTATTACTGGCAGGTATAGGTTTGGTCGGTGTGTTTATGTCTTTGATCCTGAATAATCCAAGGCAAGACGTTTGCTGGACAGTGTCATTCAAAAACATAATTTGCTCAGGGATGATACAGGCCCTAAATAAAGCTTCTACCCTCTGTACTTGCCAATCTTTTGTACCCCAGACAGTCTTTGTCTCAATGTTGTCTTTCCAAAAGTCGAAACCCTGTCTAGACAGTTGGGCAATAAAGGCTGCAGAATAAATCTGTTTCGTATTGGTTAACATATTTTTTGTTCCTGTCTTGTTCACATTTTTAAAGTAAAACGTTTCTGGTTTAGACAAATTGTAGCCTGAAAAATATGGAAACTTCATTGCAAAAGTTTTTGAGCTACCCTTTGGAGGTGTAGGACAATGTTCCCATTGGTTATACATAAATACGTTTCTAGGTGTTGCAGATTTATGCAAGAAATGATGACCATAGTGGTTATACCAATACATTTGTTCATATTCTGATGAACCCTCTAAATATTCCTGATCTGTGAATACTGTAAAAATCACTAGATCAGACATCATGTTATTAACAGTCTTGAAGTCCCAATCATCAGAAAAGGTACTAGAGGTAATAAAGTCACTTAATGAAATATTAAATAAATGTGGAATCTTCAAAAGCTCTGACGGGCCAAAAATGTCATATTGAGTTTGGTCCCAAACAATACCATCATGTATAGGAACGGCTGTGATATTCACTGCTGACAAGTCTCTTGCTTCACGATGGGATGATTTGTGTGGCTGGAGAAGTAAGTTCACTCTTTTACTTGCTGTGTCCATTTGAATATATCTTCCATTTATCAGCATACCCAGAGTTAATACCAGAGCTAACCAAAGTAGAAAGAAGAATATTCCCAAAACAATCCATAGTTCAATCTATAGTGAAACCAGAAAAGTCTTTATCAGGAGATTAAAAAAGTCTGTTGCTTGTTCTTTGAAAGTTCTTTTTGCTGGCGTTGTTTCAGGTTCGCTTGGATCCTCAGAAAACGTATCAAAGTTCATGAAATAGTCAGAGGCAGTTATGTCAATGGTTGGAATTGCATCAGCATTTGTTGAATTTGTTGGAACCAGTTGATCACTTGTTACTTCGTTGTAGTCATGTGAATCAGGACGAACTGTTATTTGGGTTTCAAGAGGGACAAGTTCCATAGCTTTTTTGCTTAGTCCTTTACTTCTCACTGCAGCATCTTCAAAGGTGATGAGTCTCTCAGTTTGAACCTCTTGGATTGTAGCCAGCAGAGTGCGTCTGCTACATTGGCGGAGTCCACTTGGCCTACCGCTTAGTATCGGCCACATAGTGTGGTTTGATCAGGTCGATGGACACAAATCTTTTCTCCTTTTTACCAGCAAGGGGCGGCAACAGTACTGGTCTTGATCCGTGGATTGCTAGGACAGGTACTGGTTGTCTGTAAGAAGGCCTAAATTCCTTCTTGTCAGCGATCTTTTCTCTGACTAGATTACCAAGCTTTGGGATCCAGACAAGCCTTGCTGGGACAGCCGGTTTTCCCTCAGTGATGGTTGGCTTCAGGAGCACGTTGCTTTGTTTTGTTCTTAGTTCATTTAAATCTTGTAAAACAGTCAAACAATCTTTGATATCAAATGTCTTATTTTCAATCACTGTGCCTTGCATATCAAGGTCCGGTACCAACATTCTAGTTCCAAATAGACCTTCGTATGGAGTGACACCCCCTAGAGACCTTCTTGGCAAGTTAGTAAGTGCGCGTTGGACCCCATAAAGATGTTTCACCCACCCATCACCCGAACATAATACCCTAGCTGTTATAGACTGCTTTATGTCCCTGTTTTTTCTGTCCACAACAGAATTTCCCTCAGGATGAAATAGAGAAAAATACCGTAATGCTACGCCCAAACTGGCCATGGCTTCTTTGTAAGCTCGAGAGCTAAACGCAGGACCCTGGTCAGAATGTACTGTGCCAATTGCGTATGTGCCGATAAAGACTCGCAAATCTTTTATAACAGTTCGAGTGTCAGCCGAGCGCTGAGGCCACATCCATAGGAACCTAGAACATGAATCCGCTGTGACCATGATATATTTATAGTTACCATCCCTTTGTAAGGGACCGCAGTGGTCCAGATAAACACATGCTAATGGTTTATCTGAAATTAACAGGGGCGTCTGAGCAGGACGTTTCACAGTAGAGACTTTCATCTTCCGGCATATTTCGCAGTCCAAAACTTAATTCCTAGTCTGTTTCCTAATGCCTGGCCACCAGTATCTCTGTTTTAATAATGATACTGTGGCGGAAACACCTGCATGAGCAGAGGCGATCCCTTCATGTGCTGCTAAGATTAGTCCTAATCTATGTTCCATGTTTGGAATTACCCTATCCCCTACTCAAACGGAACATTGTTCGCATCAATTATATATGAGTATTTGAGTGGAAATTTCTTTGGTAACGCTGCACCGCTGCCTTTGCTTGAAGCATTGACAGCCAGCATAATTTCACTGTCTATTTTCGTTTTTGAACGAGTGATTGCAGCTACGGAAGCCGTTTGCACAGCCCCTTTCGCGGCTTCATCAGCCAATGAATTCCCTTCAACGTGAACGCCATCACGTTGATGACTCAGCGTGTGTATCACGTGAGTCTTTTGTAGTCCTTTTTGTAATTGAACTACTTGTTCCCAAAGCATTTTATACTTGATTGTGCCACCTTTTGCATCTTTGAAACCATTTTGAAGCCAATTCTGTAAATATTAATTGTAGGATTGAACACAGTAAAAAGAATCGCACACTATGAGTGTGGGGAATTCGCGGTCCGTGTTTTCAAGTGCCATCTTGAATGCTTGTAATTCAGATCGCTGAGCTGTACAATCTCCTAGAGATTGCGTTTTTGTGACCATTGGTCTGAATTTGCCATCGCACATACGACATTTACCGATCGCGCATGCTGCACTGTAAGCTTGCTTACTCCCCGTAGCGGGTTGTGCAGATCTGTCAGTATAAATCATAAATTCGTACTGATCAAGAGGGAGAATTTCAGTAGGCAGAGGACATTCGTGTCCGTATTGCAGGAATGCTTGTGTTTTCAAATAAGGATCAAAAACATATTCAACATCAGTTGCAGCAAGAGAATTAACCCATTGTATCCATCTAGGACAGAGTTCTTCAATCTGTGGGGCGCGCCCCCCCCCCCAGGGGGGCGCAACACTATCTCAGGGCGGCGCGCACTCCCCACTAAGATCTTCCATTTCAGAGTCTTTTACTGTCCCGAGGCGTCACAAGTCTTCACCCATTTGAATTGGGAATTTCTTTATTGACGAGCTCCGGTAACTGAGAGCTGGAGGGGGGAGGGAGGGGAAATAGATAAGGCACGACTTGAGCTTTTGTCATGTAAAGAGCTAACAGTTAACCTTCCCAGGAGGGGGTTAATTGATAGAGCTTGGATGCTTCAGCTGCAGTGGGAGGCAGGGTATCCTCTGCTAAAAACGAAAGCAAATGAACAGACAGTCCCTGTTCCTTTCCATTTGATTACATAGCAGAGGAGACTCCTTGCCTCCCACTGCAGCTGAAATGAAGGTCTTTCCTTGCTTTCAGTATTAGCAAAGGAGACATCCTGCCTCCCAAAGCAGCTGAAGCACTTCAGCTCTACCAGTTTAACCCCGTCCTGGGAGGAAGCTCTTAGTAGAAAGGAGACAAAGTTTATTTTAAATTTACACAGGCAGGTGCCGCAACGCCCACAGGGCTTCAAGTTACCAAAAGGAAAATGCCAGCCATGTGTTTTTTAAACAGCCTGCAAATTGCTTGTCTTGACACCAAATATGCTTATAAATAAGTATGTATACATTTGTAATGTGACTTTTCTGTCTTTGTTCCATTTTATTATCAGTCATGGACCATTCAGGTAGCCCTAGAACACAATTAAAAGTGCTACTATTTATATTTGCTGCTCAAAGTCTTCACAGACAAGTGCTGACAATACAGCTTTAGGTGACTGTTTATTTTTGTACCAACTGGGCCATCAAAATAATGAGCTGGCAACCCTAACCATAAAACTGGAAGTTTGTTGCAAGATCAGCACATTTATTTCCTCCACCCTGATCCCTGGTTAATGCCGTAATAGCAATAGTTTAACATATATGAAACCCTACGATGCCGTCAATAACATGCTGAGTTAGTTCAAGTGTCTGGGAATGCACCCTGCATTCAGACAACTCACTCCTCATTCCCGCCCTTCACTTTCATGCTCACCCTGCACTCACAGTGATCACCATTCACTCACACTGATCACCATGCACTCACACCATTCACCCTCTCACCCTGCACTCACAGCGATCACAATGCACTCACACTGATCACCATGCACTCACACCATTCACCCTCTCACCCTGCACTCACAGCGATTACAATGCACTCACACTCATCACCATGCACTCACACCATTCACCCTTCACACACAGCGATCACAATGCACTCACACTGATCACCATGCACTCACACTGATCACCCTGCACTCACAGTGATCACAATGCACTCACACTGATCACCATGCACTCACACCATTCACACTGCACTCACAGCGATCACAATGCACTCACACTGATCACCATACACTCACACCATTCACCCGCTCACCCTGCACTCACAGTAATCACTCTGGACTCACAATGATCACAATGCACTCACAATGATCACCATGCACTCCCACCATTCACCCGCTCACCCTGCACTCACAGTAATCACTGCACTCACAATGATCACAATGCACTCACACTGATCACCAGGCACTCACACCATTCACCCGCTCACCCTGCACTCACAGTAATCACTCTGCACTCACAATGATCACAATGCACTCACACTGATCACCAGGCACTCACACTGATCACCCGCTCACCCTGAACTCACAGTGATCACTCTGCACTCACAATGCACTTGTGCTGTTCACCCTGTGCCTCACCCTGCAGTCACACAAGCACACTACTCACCCTGCACTCATGAAACACTTCACTCACATGTCCCCCTTACTGCTCAATGTGCATACTCACTCAAATAAGACCATCACTAACCATACATTCATTTGTCCCACTCTGCACTTACATCCGCTCCCAAATTCATATGGTCACCTCACTCACCCTGCAGTCACTCCTCTCACACTACTCTCACACTGTTGCATCACTCAACGTGCACTCACATGGGTACTCCTGACACCCACACAGCACAGAGGTTTAATGTGCCTGCTACAAAGAATGTGGACCATGCAGATCAAAGAACTGAGTGTGGGTAAACTGAGTAGCGCTATAAAAAAATGAGATGTTTGCCTGAAAGGTGCTATAGCGAGATGGGGTGCATTGTTGGTGAGCAGTAGTGAGGACATTCATGGAGAAGGAGGAAATGAGGGAGGGGCCGCCAAAACAAACCGTTGCACTGTGTGCGACCAGTGCTAGGGCCAGCCCGGGATGGGAGTGTTAGCTCCCCCTCCCCCGAAGTTCGGGTCTAGTTGCGCCCCTGTACACAAGTATGGGCATGTCGTGCCCCATCAAGGTTTTCATCCTAAATTACAAAAGGACATTTTTACATGCACTGCAATCCAGCCTTTCAGGGGTTCCCTTGATAGAGGGAGCTGTGTTTTTGCCCTGATGGCCTGGAATAATTCCTAAACAGATTCTTTTAAATACTGTTTTGTTTCATTTCTTTTTAATGTGATTGATGTGAGAGAGTCTATTACTATTTGCAGAGAAATGTTTTTGTTTCATGCAACAACCATAACAAAGTTTATTTTAGATCAAAACGGGTCCACACATTTATATTGGTGCTGTTATTATTAATCTAGGTCATGTGTAAAACAAAGCATCCTAGTAAAAAGAATGTGTGCACATTTTATCTTGGAAAATTGTGTTTTGAGCTGTGTAATAAGCCTCTGTCATTTCACCACACCCTTTCACAAACCAGCAGTTTACTAAACCCTCTTATTGTGTTAAACATTATTTGCCAAATATGGCCCACGATATGCACATGGCAGTCGATTATGTAGTGTACCAGATTCCAGAAATTTCTGTCAGGTGGTGGGGGGGCCCAACATCTAAAAAAATTCAGCTGGGGGGGCTCAACCTACAAAAGCTTGAAGACCTCTGATCTAGGATGTAAAGCTTTTGCATTCGAAATGCTAGCTTTAGTAACTGCCTCTAAAGCTGGTACAGGAGTCACGACCATGATGCGTTTCCCCTGTGCTAGTGCTCTTTCTTTTGCTACAGCGGTTTGAACTGCTGTCAGAATTTTTTCTGTAGAAGTGAATTTTATTTCTGCTTGTGTATACAAGTGTGATTTGTATGCAATGGGTACTTTTTCACCTTCGTTAAAAGTTAGGAAGGTGAATCCGCATTGACCTGGAATGATTCGGATCACTAAGTTGCGTGCATTTACGCGTGTTTGCAAGTGTTTTGTTGCTAACATGTCTGTTTGAAGTGAACGCAGAATTTCTGTGTGTTCTTGTGTCCAAGTTGTGGTTTTGAAATCAGGTTTGATTAATTTGTTGAGAGGTTTAACCATTTCTGCGTAGTTTAGAATGTATGCTCTTCCAAAATTCAGGAAACCTAGAATCAACTGTAAGTTTTTCAGCATTTTTGGAGGTTGGAGCAGCGCACATTTTTCTAAAAAGTTGGCTGCCAGGCTTTTGCCTTTACTTGATAGTTCATATCCTAGGAAAAGGACGTTGAGATGGGCAATTCTGGACTTTTTAAAGTTGAATTTGTAACCCTCAGAGGCGAAGCCCAATATAATGGTGTTCACCCTGTTCAAGTGTCTGTCCAGGTCATCGTCTGTCAGATATATATCGTCAACATATGACAATGCCTCGTCATCACAAATTTGTAGTAACTCTGTTACTCTTGCTGAGAATAACCAGGGCTGTTTTTGAACCCCTGCGATAGTTGACAAAATTGACGCTCGGTCCCCATTATTTAGAAAGCGGTCAAATATCTACTTTCAGGTGCGATATTTTGACAAAAGAAACCATTTGAAATGTCTAATGTGGTTTTGTACTTTTTACGCACAATGTTATTCATTAATGCTGCACTGTGTGCATTTTGCACTGCAAATGTTTTACAACAAGAGTTTAGGTGTCTGTAATCCAAAACTAGACGATATGTATTGTCTGGTTTGGAAACAGGAAACAAAGGATTATTCATTGATGAGGTGCATGTTTCAATCACCCCCTGGTATTCAAGTTGGTCTAAGATCTCCCTGACCTGTTTTTTAGCTTCTTGCTTAACTGGGTACTGCCTTTGTGCAGGTGGTTGATTTTTTAACTGGATTTTGTGCTGAGGTGAGTACTCATCCCATCCTACATGATTTTTGTATAATGCTGGGGCTTGGGCCACTGCCCATTTCCTGGCATAAGTATATTTTAAATGTATTGAAACATTGTTGGAGAAGGCTGGCATAATGATGTCTTTGCCATGTGGGCACTCCCTGACAAATTCTGGTGGCCAGTCTCGTTCTGCTAGAAGTATATCATAACCCCTTGAAAGATGCTCCCAAAAGAGTGCTTTCACTTTTCTTGGTATGTCTCCCTCCATCCGGAGTGTCATTTCATATAACCTATGCGGAGAACTAACCCTGGTATCTGCAGTTTCAACTTGAATGTCCTCATTCAAGTCCACTGTCTCCAGAAGACCCTTCAGGTTCTGGCGGGCTACTGAAACATCTGCTGCACTGTCCAACATTGTCTGAGCCCATTCTCTGTTCTTGAATTGCGTTCTCAGAATCCTCGTCATGTCTGATCTTCAGACCTGCTACCTTCTTCTTTGAGAATTGAAGTTTTTGTTTGTTTTTCTGAATGTGTTGATCGTCTTTGGACTTCACGCGTTCTTCTTTGTTCTCTGACCATCCTCTTCTTTCGGATGTCTGTGATGATATCTGAAAGGTATGAGAGGAACGTATATCAGTATCTTGATATCTGTCAGGTTTTCTCAAATTATCCCTATTCATGAGTTTGTACCTTTTTTCAGAGGGCTCCTTTTGAGGAGACCTACCTCGGGATTGAGAACGCTTCTCTTTGGAATGCTGTTTGCTATTTTCGCACTTCTTTTTAGAAGAGGTTGGAGTATTTTTAGGAAATCCTTATCAGGACTTTCAGACAGTTGTGGTTTAACTGTATATTTCTATTAGCTTTTGTATGTTATTAAGTAATTCCTCGTCCGACATCGATTCAATGTCAGGTTCAGGTGTGTGGCCGGCTAAAATCGGCCATGTTGCTCCTGGTCTACCTAGTGGACCAAGCCTGGTAATGTGATTGTAATGTTTTAGGGCGCCTTTAAACCAGATCTCATGCTCCTGGTATGTGAGTGGAATTTCAACATCCTCGAAAGGAATATATTCCTCAGGTGGATCATCTTCTTTGTAGAAGTGAAACAAGTTTGTTACTGGATTTGATTCTGGGAATACTATCCATGAATAGAATACCTCTGTCTGGTGAGATTCATGTGCTTCTATCACTAAAACTGCTCTACCACCTTTTGGTGTTAGGCCATGTTTTCTAAGTTTTAGAGTGATGGCTCTCCTTAAATTTGGATGGATCATTATAACATCCTCTTCGGTTTCTTGAAAACCTGAACGATTAAAAGCTGCTGTGACTTGTTTAGCCGCAGCTCCACCAGTATCGGTGTTTGTGCCGTTTTCGATCATTGTTTAATGAAAGTTTCAGAGCAAGTTTCAAGGGAACAAAGATAAGGTGCACAATATTTTGGAACACTGTATCCTTCAACGTTGAACAAACCAAACAGCTAATACATAGGATTTTTGTCCTACTCAGCTATGGCGGATGTTATCCCTACCCACTCCAGATGTCTTATGGAGTATTATGAGTAGGGGTCTCTGAGAAAAGCACGAATGAGTTACTTCAGTATCTAGCGTTAAATTAGTGCCTTATCAAACCGTTGGGCACCATGTAGTGTAGTTCCTATATCCCTGATAGGCACTGCGCATTGGAATAATATACACTATAGATTTGACATAGGACTGAGGTCAGTATGCCTCTATCAAGTACATTAAACTTAATTAGTTGTGTGTGCCAGCTAATTCAGAGGTCACTAGAAACTTCTCGAATATACAAGAAGGGATTAGTTTCTGACAACTGCATAAACATAACAACTTTGTTTCCCTTAGAGTCGGAACAATCTCAGAACCGTGGAAACAATAGATACCAGTTTCACTCAGTCAATCGTGCATGCTTCGTTTCTACAGAGTTGCACAGAAATCGAGAGACGGGCGTTTCAATAAAAAGGGTTTATTGAACAGTCTTATTTCTCATGCAAGAGATATGAACTGCTACAATCGTATTAAGAAATTAACTGTCTTAAAAAGTCCAACACGGATAAACTATCTGTGTTCAATAAGGAGTAGTTGTTTAAGGACCTTTCAGTTTAGTCAAGTATGAGTCAGTTGTTTTGGGTATGAATGGATTGGCCAAGTATGGTAGAAGATTGAATGTTTAAATTGTCTAGGGTGCGGTTAATGTATTGGATTGTTATTTATATTGTGTATATATATGTTTGCACTAGGAATGTTTGTCTTTATCACACAATTAAATGATGCTTAAAACAAACAAATAAAAAACTTTTTGAAGAATAGGCAATTCCTAAAGCCCCATCTTTTGTGTTTCAATTCATGAAAGTTTTTCTAAAATAGTGTGTTATCCTAATCAAATCCAGATAGGACTATGTGTTTTGTTCTTTAGTATTTCGGGCTCAGTCCTGCTGGTTTTTTGAGCCAAAGCCCTGTTTTGGTTTATAGACAATCGTAAGACAGGCTGCGAAGTACAATATGTACAAAGTTAGCAGTAAGATAAAATAATACTGCAACAGCATGGTTTGTAGCTATGACATATATTAATTAAAATACATACATAAATAACACAGGCTAAAATGTGGATACTCATCTGATGCTTCTAAATAGTTCTACCCCAGTGTACCTAACCTAAGTGTCGTACAAGGTAAGAAGTAGGTGCTGTTTTCTAAAGTATAGCTAGCTATAGCTATAGTTTTAGTTTTTGCCAAGAGTTGCCAAACTTTTCTCTAAGTTCTAGTCTGCTCCATACCTTAGAATGTTCAAGGTTGAAATCTCTTTTCCGAGACTCGCTATCTAACACCCCGCAAGGGGAGTCAAAAACACTGGAGCTGGATTCTCTGCGAAGAGGATGACAGCATCTGGTCAGTGCGTCAGGCTGGAACTCGATTTCCTTACGAACTTGCCGTGGCGAACCGCAAGTAGGCAGTCGAGCTGGATCGTGCCGGAACCGTGGTTTGCCAGGGCAAGTACAGGTATTTTTATACCTTGAAGGTGTTTAGGAATGCTTGTATTGACGTAAAAGTCGGGCATCGGAACGTCATGAATGAACCCCTAAGGAATAGATTTTCATGCATAATAAATGAGTTCTTGGAGAAATTAATATCCAAGCAAGGGAAATTCCTAAAGGCTTAAGAGTCTGGTTTTCCAAGAACTCGTTGTGACGTGGATGGACGGATGTAGGAGACCATGCCTGTATTTGGTTAGCATGGCCGATACCTAAATAAGGGCTGGATTTTCTATGCCTCAATACCTATATAAGGGCATAAATCAGGAAACCTACATATGGAATCTAAATCTACCCACAAAACCTTAGCATATACTGATGAAAGTTTTACATCTCAGTTGCTGTCAGGAACACTGTTTCCAAACAACAGCTGCATTTGCATGTTTTGTCTAGGTGCTAGGGCCTGACCAGAACAGAATAACAAAGGGCATTGTTGCTTGACCTTGTTGACGCTGTTCAGACTAAATCCCTCGAAAGAACAGACCGCGAAAAAAAACAGCAGGTACTGTGTTAAAGTACTGTGTGGCACAAAGTAAGATAGGTTTGTATAGTAGAGAGCGCAAAGCAGAGGTAAGTCTGCAACATGCTCATTCTAACATAGGGAAAACGACAATGGGCGTGCACGGTACATATGATACCCTCCCCTTGGTCAGGATGGTAGCACCAAAATGACATCGGAAATCAGGCGATAAGCAGTATCAAAGCATACAAAAAAATATATAAGCGAGTCTCCGAAAGGGACTATTGCCAAATTTGAAAAAAAAATATAAAATGAAAAATGTACCCAATTACATCATATCGTTGGACCCAAGATGTAGGATGACAAGTGATAAGATAATAGTTCCAGTAAGAAATCCAAACCTTCCAGGTTAGAAATGTGAGCCATCCAGTTGAGCAAGTCAAAAGAACAAACATGCTCCTCGTTTCCAGTTGTCGACAAGACCATCAAAGGACAACCTGTTGATTGGCACCACTTGGCAGGGCAAGACTTGCAGGCTGATGAGAAGTCTTTGATGTGAGTCTTCGAGACTTAGAACGGGGGAAAGACAACATGCCCTTGGAGTCACTCTGAGTTCAAGTGAGAGGGGTCTAGTCCTTCCTCAACAAGGCAGAGGGTAGCAGGCAGCAGGGCAACACAGCAGGAAAGCAGTTCTTCCAGAGCAGCAGTCCAGCAGAGTGTCAGTCCTTGTAGCAGTACAGCAGTCCTTTTTTCCTGGCAGAGACTTCACATGTCCAGTAGTGTACTGAGCTGGTGGAGGTCAGGGACCGAGAACATACACCCAGTTCTGCCTTTGAAGGAGGGGTGACTCAAAGAGGGGTTTTGAAGTGCACAGAGGTCCACCCTCCCAGATCTGGCTCCAGACTCACTCAATGGGGGTATGCAGCTCTTTGTGTGGGGTCAGGACACAGTCTATTCAGGTATGTCAGCTTGTTCCTCCCATCCTACCCAGGATGACCCATCAGATTTGGATGGCCACTCAGTCACACCTAAGCTCCCTTTGTATGTAGCTGTTTAGAGGGTATACACAAGTCCAGCTGTCACCCACCCCAGACAGGTATTTGAAACAGAGGGCTAAGAGTAGAAAAATGACATCTTTCTAAAAGTGGCATTTTTAAAGGTTAGTGATACATTCAACTTTACCAGTAAACAGGATTTATCATCAGCACTCTAATGAAATGAAGCATGATAGATCTACTCCTTCTCAATCAGGAGTTACAGCTCATAAGTTTAACCCGTTTGGTGCGTCGTACGGCCGGGAGCCGCCCAACGTCACCGTGGGCGTGTGCATCGGACGGCTCCTGGCTGTCCTAGCACCCACCCACAAGGGAAGCGCTGGCGCTCCCCCCGTGGGACGCCCTTTAACGTGCCTCCCCCGCCGCCCTCCATGTCATCTAATGACGTCAGCGTGCGAGGCGCGCTGACGTCATTAGAGGATTCCCAACGCGGTGGAAGCCATTTGCTTTCAGGGCGTTGGGAAGAGAGGAGGTAAGTTTCTCCTCGTGGGAGGGGGGATATAAACAAAAGAGGCATTGGGGGAAAGGAGAGGTTTTCCTTTCCCCTGATGCCTCTTTTGTTCATTCCTGCTGCATGATCGTGCAGCAGGAATGCCCACTAGACCCAGGGATTATTTGTGAAAGTGATTTACTGTTTGGGGGAGCGGCCCTTTAGGCAATGTTTTTTGGCTTTGTCTGGCCCCCTGGGGGGCAGATTTTACCAATATTTGTTTTAAAGTGGCCCACTAGGCCACCAAGGGGATACTTTGTGGGGAGTGGCCCCTTGGGCAAGGGTCACTCCGCTTGGGGGCTATGTTTTTGGCTGTCTGCCCCCATGGGGGGACAGATCTTGCCACTTTTATTTTATATAGGGCCCACTAGGCCACCAGGGATTTGTTTAGGGATAGAGACCCCTTGGGCAAGGGTGGCTCTCCTTTGGGGGCTGTGTCTCGCCTTCTTTGGGCCCACTAGACCCCCAGGGATTTCTTTGTGGGGAGTGGCCCCTTGGGCAAGGGTCGCTCCCCTTTGGGGAGCATCAATTTGGCCGTTTCTGCACCCCTGGGGGGCAGATCGGCATATTTGTTTTTTGTATGGCCACTAGGCCATCAGGGATTTATGTGTGGGGAGTGGCCTCTTGGGCAAGGGCCGCTCTCCTTTGGGGCAATCTTTTTGGCTGTGTCTGCCCCCTAGGGGGGCAGATCTTGCCTTTAAAAAAAAGAAATCGGGCCCACTAGACCACCAGGAATTTGTTTGTGGGGAGTGGGCCCTTGGGCAAAGGTCCCTCCCCTTTGGGGAGCATTAATTTGCCCATTTCTGCCCCCCTGAGTGGCAGATTGGCTGATTTCTTTTTTTGTGTGGCCACTATGCCCCCAGGGTTTTTTTTATGTTGGGGAGCGGCCCCTTGGACAAGGGTCGCTGCCCTTAATGGGAGGATGATTGGTGCAATTTCTGTCCTCTTTGGGTGGCAGATTTGCAGAATGTTTTTTAGGCCAATCTGCACCTAAGGGCAGAAGAAGCCACTAGACAACAGGGATTTTTAACTTTCTATGTCGGGGATTGCCCTCAAGGGCAAGGGTTGCTCCCCTTTTACGGGGGTGAATATTTTATATATACTCTTAGGCCCACCTACCCCTTAGCTTGTTGGTGGATTGTGTGTGGACTGGTGCATTATTTGCATATGTGATTGTAATGTTTTGTTTTCTCCTTTTTATTCTAGGGTAAAGCTTTTGATTCCTATTTGCGGTTTCCGTAGTGGTTGTTTTTGTTGTATTTACTCCAAATGAGTATTATTGTCATGCATGAATGAATTTTTTTGTAAGTGGTGTCATAATGGCAGCATATTTAGTTAGTGGTTTTTAGCATGACATTCTTTGCGATGTGTTTTGCATTGTCTTATATGTAATTATTTTTTATTGGGATATTCTTGATCCTTACTGTGCAGAGTAGGTGGTTGTGAGTCTAGCTGCTTCTGGCAAGTGATTGGTATAGTGTTGGAGTATATAGATCTTTGTAATAACGCTACATTTTGTTTATCTCTTTTTTTACAAAGGATTTTTTGTTGTTGACTTGTTTGACAAGTTACCTTTATTTGTAAGCATTATGGCTAGCCGTAGAATTACTGCTCAGCAGGCGGTTGGTATGCTTCTAGAATCTTCCTCTGAGCAGGATTATGACACTGACAGTGCGTCTGATGGAGTGGAGGGAGGGAAAGATTCAGGCAGTGAGTTTTCTCCCCGCATGGAATCCTCGGATGATGAACCTACTCTCAGTGCGGATGTAGCTACTCTCAGTGCGGATGAAGTGCCTGTTTTAGAAGGTGACACTGATGGTGCAAGAGGCATCTAGATCGCAGCATGGGGCTTTAAGGCTTCCCATTGGAAGCGCTGGACTCTGAGTTGATCCAAACACGGTGCAGCCGTTGTTGCCTGCCTTTAGTGGTGATGCAGGGTGTAGAGTGGATTGTGAATTTTTTTGCCTTTACAGTTTTTTCAGTTGTTTATGGATGATGTATTTTTGGCTGAGATTGTTGAGCAGACTAATTTGTATGCTGAACAGTTTTTGAGGGACATCAGTGCTAGACTTAAGCCCCTCTCTAGAGTTATCCGGTGGACTCCCACAAATCTGGATGAGATGAAGAAGTTTTTCGGTTTGCCTTTTTTGATGGGCTTGATAAGGAAGCCGTCCATGGCTTCATATTGGTCTACCAGTCCCTTGATGGCAACGGCCATATTTCCTGCAATTATGAGTAGTGATGGGTATTTACTTTTGCTTTGGATGCTGCATTTTGTTGATAATGCTTTGGCGTTGCCACGAGATCACCCTGACTGTGACCGTCTTTTTAAGATTCGGCCTGTTCTTGATCACTTTGTGGATCGATTTTCAGAGATCTATAATACAGTGAAAGAAATAGCTGTTGATGAGTCTTTGGTCCTGTTCAAGGGCCATTTGGTTTTTTACATTCGTAGCAAGAGGGCACGTTATGGAATTAAGATGTATATGTTGTCTGAGAGTAGGACATTATATGTCTACAATTTCCAGGAGTACACTGGTAGAGATTCCACTATTGACCCTCCTGGTTGTCCGTCCACTTTTGGAGTTTCTGAGAAAATTGTGTGGGATCTCGCTAGAGGACTGTTTAACAGAGGCTACCATTTGTACCTTGATAACTTCTACACTGCTGCGCAAATGTTTAAGGAATTGTTCAAAGTGGACACCTTTGCTTGTGGCACAATCCGCTCTAACCATAAAGGTTACCCAAAAGAGCTTGTTTGCAAAAAGCTTCAGAGGGGACAGTGCAGTGCCTTGCGTAGTGAGGAACTGCTAGCTGTGAAATTTATGGACAGGAGGGATGTGTACATGCTGAATACCATCCATGATGAGAGTACTTCACCTGTGACTGTTTAGGGTCAGGTTGCTGAAGTGCGCAAACCTGTGTGCATTGTAGACTACAATAAGCACATGGGTGGTGTCAATAGAGTAGATCAGAGGTTGGAACCTTACACTGCTGTTCATAAGGCTTACATTTGGTATAAGAAGTTGGCCATCCATCTCTTCAATTTAGCAACTTTCAATGCTTTTGTTGTGTTCAAGGAGCGTTCTCCTGCGTCAAAGATGACTTTTGTTCAGTTTCTGGAGTCTGTGATAGGCAGCCTTGTTGTTGTGGAACAGACAAGTGTTCCTAGAGTTGGAGTGGTGGAGGATGTGGCTAGATTTAATCCCTCCCACGCCCAAAAAAACAATTCCTGTAAGAGATGTAGAGTCTGCTTGCGAAGAGGTATGCAGAAGGAAAGTCGTATGTACTGTGCCGATTGTCCTTCTAACCCTGGGCTGTGTGTGCCGACATGTTTCAGATTGTATCACACTCATAAGAGTTTTTGGGAGCAACTGTAAGTCTAATAGTGTACTGCCTGGTCTGTATGGTTTTATACAGTTGTTGTTCAGTTTCACGTTTGGCAATGGAATGATGTCTTTAGTTACTGCTGTTGTTTTTGTAGTTATAGTTTTGTATCGAGTTGCAATTGGTTTGTGTTTTCTTTTTTGTTAAAAAAAATGTAATGATGGTGTGCGTGGACTGGCGCTTGGCTAGCGGTGTGCGTGGACTGGTGCTTGACTGGCGGTGAGTGGACTGGTGCTTGGCTGGCGGTGTGCGTGGATTAGCTCTTGGCTGGTTGTGTGCGTGGATTGGCACTTGGTTGGCCATGTGCGTGGACTGGCGCTTGGATGGCGGTGTGCGTGGATTGGCGCTTGGCTGGCGGTGAGTGTACCGGTGCTTGGCTGGCGGTGTGCATGGACTGGCACTTGGCTGGTGGTGTGCGTGGATTAGCGCTTGGCTGGTGGTGTGCGTGGACTGGCACTTGGCTGGCGGTGTGCATGTATAGGCACTTAACTGGCGGTGTGCGTGGACTGGCGCTTGGCTGGCAGTGTGCGTGGACTGGCGCTTGGCTTGCAGTGTGCGTGGATTGGCACTTGGCTGGCGGTGAGTGGACTGGTGCTTGGCTGGCGGTGTGCATGGTCTGGCGCTTGGCTGGCGGTGTACATGGATTGTCGCTTGGCTGGCAGTGTGCATGGATTGGCGCTTGGCTGGTGGTGTGCGTGGACTAGCGCTTGGCTGGCGGTGAGTGGACTGGCGCTTGGCTGGTGTTGTGCGTGTATTGGCGCTTGGCTTGCTTTGTGCGTGGACTGGCGGTGTGTGTAGAGTGGCACTTGGCTGGCGGTGTGAGAGTAGTGACTTGCTGTTGGTCACTACATACACTGCTAGCTATACGCCACTCCCTGAGCTGATGTGGTTGCTGTGTCAGGAATATGGGCGTGTGAAAGTGATGGGCCCTTGAATGGCGCTGTCTGCTGGTGTGAGTGTTGTAATGTGCTGGGCCCCCGGCTGGCGGTGTGAATGGTTTTGTATGTGTCACACATATGAAAGGTGTATGAATGGCCTGTAAAGAGGTTGGTGCCTTGGCGTGGCTTTACAGCTCACAAGCTGTGAGTCAATGGTTCAGTTTCTCGTCCTTTCAATTATTAACAGTGCATTTCATTTTTGTGATATCTCTGGTTAATACAACTGTATATACTGAACCATCACTCACCCTCGTGCCAAATCCAACCAGTATGTATGTGTGCTTGAGGAATAGATGGTTGTGCAGAAATATTTGTCTTTTCTATCTTTCTCAAGCAGGGTGTACCGTGTCCCTTTTTGTGAATGTTGTAATGTGTTGGTTTTGTGCCTGGTGGTGTGAATGGTCTTGTGTCTATCACGTATGAAAGGTGTGTGAATGGCCTGTAAAGCGGTTGGGGCCTTGACGTGGCTTTACAGCTCACGAGCTGTGAGTGACTGGTTCAGTTTTTTGTCCTTTCAATTATTGACAGTGCATTTCATTTTTGTGAAATCTTTAGTTAATAACATTTTATATACTGAGCCATCACTCGTCCTCGTGCCAAATCCAACCAGTATGTGTGTGTGCTTGAGGAATAGATGGCTGTGCAGTAATCTTGGCTTTTTTGTCTCTCTGCCAAGGTGTACATTTCATCTAAGAAAAACCTATGAATTGTAGCTATTGTCATAAACTAAACACCCGTGGTAGTACATGGTGATGTCTCTCTTGTGGAGCCCAACAGGTTATCTTACCCACAATGTCCTGCAAACCTCAAAATGTGACTGTCACAATTTCCTTGCATTATTGTGCCAAAATATTCATGCTGCAGAAAGAAACAACAAATGTCCTACCCCCCAGCATTTCTCCAAGTATCCCAATAGAAATGGTACCTCACTTGTCTGTGTGGGCCAAGTACCCGTGGCAGGGAAGGACCCAAAACCTATTGAGGCGACATCAAAATTACCTATCACAAACCAACCTGGTTTGCCAAGGGGGTCCCATTAGTTTTTGGCCGCGGGCTCAGCGGCCATCTAGGGAAACCTACCAAACCCACACATTTCTGTAAACTAGACACCCGGGGTAGTCCAGCGAGGTATGGCTTGCGTGGGTCCCCCAACATTCTCCTACCCAGAATCCCCTGCAAACCTCAAATTTAGCATAAAAAAATCAGTTTTTTCTCAAATTTCTGTGTGGGAAAGTTCTGGAATCTGCGTGGATCCACAACTTTCCTCCCACCCAGCATTCCCCCAGGTCTCCTCATAAAAATGATACCTCACTCACGTGTGTGGGTCAAGGACCCACGACAGGCAAGGGGCCAAAACCTAGTGAGGCGACATCAAAATTACCTATCACAAACCAACCTGGTTTTGCAAGGGGGGTCCCATGAAGTTTTTGGCCCCGGGCTCGGCGGCCATCTAGGGAAACCTACCAAACCCACACATTTTTGGAAACTAAACACCCAGGGGAGTCCACTATTTTGGGGAACGTGGGGTGGGTGGAATTTTGTGGATCCACGCAGATTCCAGAACTTTCCACCACAGAAATGTGAGGGAAATGTGTTTTTTGACAATATTTTAAGTTTGCAAGCGATTCTGGGTAACAGAACCTGTTGAGAGCCAGTCAGGTCACCCGATCCTGGATTACACTGGGTGTATAGTTTTTAAAAATGTTTAGCTTTGCTAGGTTTCCCTAGGTTCCAGCAGAGCTAGGGTTAAAAAACTACAGCTAGGCACTTTGCAAAAAAAGGGTAATTTTTCACTGTCAAAATGTGGTATGTCCACGTTATGTTTTGCACCGTTTCCAGCCCCAGGCACTAAGCCTACCCACACAAGTGAGGTACCATTTTTCTCTGAAGATTTTGGGGAACGGGGGGTGGGTGTAATTTTGTGGATCCACACAGATTCCAGAACTTTCCACTACAGAAATGTGAGGAAAATGTAAGTTTTTTTGACAATTTTTTAAGTTTGCAAGGGATTCTGGGTAAAAGAACTTGGTGAGAGCCAGTCAAGTCACCCTATCCTGGATTCCCCTAGGTGTCTAGTTTTCAAAAATATATAGATTTGCTAGGTTTCCCTAGATGCCGGCAGAGCTAGGGTTAAAAAACTACAGCTAGGCACTTTGCAAAAAAAGGGTCATTTTTCACTGTGAAAATGTGGTATGTCCACGTTGTGTTTTGTGTCGTTTCCTGTTGCGGGCACTAGGCCTACCCACACAAGTGAGCTACCATTTTTCTCGGAAGACTTTGGGAGACACGGGGTGGGTAGAATTTTGTAGATCCACACAGATTCCAGAACTTTCCACCACAGAAATGTGAGGAAAATGTGTTTTTTTGGACATTTTTTTAGGTTTGCAAGGTATTCTGGGTAACAGAACCTGGTGAGAGCCAGTCAAGGCACCCCATCCTGGATTCCCCTAGCTGTCTAGTTTTCAACAATGTATAGGTTTGCTAGGTTTCCCTAGGTGCCGGCAGAGCTATGGTTAAAAAACTACAGCTAGGCAATTTGGCAAAAAAAGGGTCAGTTTTCACTGTAAAAACAAAGTGTGTCCACGTTGCGTTTTGGGCCGTTTCCTGTCGCGGGCACTATGCCTACCCACAAAAGTGAGGTACCATTTTTATCGGGAGACTTAGGGTAACACAGGATTGTAGAGCAACTGTTATTACCTATTGACTTTCGATGCATTTCTGCCTTCCAAATGAAAGACAATATGTAAAAAAGAAGTTATTTTGAAAAATGACCTATAATTCTAATGCTAGTATGGGTACTCCTAATTTCGGAAATGTGGAAATATCTACTGTTTCTAAACTCTATATTTTAGAAATACATATGTGTCTTTCATACTGATTTTTCCATGTATACATTTTCCCAAAATAATTGCTATATACACGGTACATAATAAATAACCATTGCAAGACGCTGCTCAGTAATTGGCTCTGGGTTCGTCGGGTTCTTGGTGAACCTACAAGTCCTATATATCCTCACAACCAAAAAGGTCCAGCGGATGTAATGGTACATTGCTTTCAAGCAGCTGTCATAATTAGAAGAAGTTAAAGGTGAAAACGTTCACACGAATGGTTGGTTTTTTTCAACTAATGTTCAATTTTTCCCATATTTAACTGTTAGTTTCTATAAAGTAACCTTGAAGGATGTACCCAAATGACCCATTGCTGAATTTAGAATTTTGTCTACTTTTCAAAAATATATAGCTTTACAAGATCCATTATTGCTTTTATACCCATTTCTACCATTAACTGGAAGGAGGTTGAAAGCACAAAAAATAGCAAAAATAGGCCATGTCCCAGTAAAGTGCCGGAACTGTGTAAAAAATGTTGGTTTTCTGACAAAAGTCTGCTTGTCACTGAAAGCTGGGGAGATGGTGATTTCAGCACCACAACCCTTTTGTTGATACCATTTGCAGGGAAAAAAACAGACACTTTCAACTGTAGCCCTTTTTCCCATTTTTCCCCCAAAAAATAAACTTTAGCAGTACTTTGGCTAATTTCTGGGTCCCCTCCAGGGTAATCCACAAACCCTGGGTACCTTTAGAATTCACATGATGTTTGAAGAAAAGGACGTAAATTTGGCGTGAATACCTTATGTGGTCAAAATGTTACAGGGGCCTAAGCGCAAACTACCCCAAATAGCCCAAAAAAGGCTTAGCACAGGGGAGGAAAAAGGCCTAGCAGCGATGGGTTAATAAGGAATTCTCAATATTAACCTGCAAGAGGGCAGGACTCACACTAGTGAAAAAATGATTTAGGTTTTTTCACTACCAGTACATGCAAAACGTAAAAGTACATGTCTTACCTTTTTATTACCCAGCTCCTTACTCTATGGGCTACCTATGTGCTACCTTAGGGGTACCTTATATGTCATAAAAGGGGAGTTTAAGGCTTGGCAAGGGGTTTTAAATGGCAGGTCGACATGGCAGTCTAAACTGCACACACAGGCTCTGCAGTGGCAGTCCTGAGACATATTTAAAGTGCTACTTGTGTGGGTGGCACAGGCAGTGCTGCAGGCCCACTAGTAGCCTTTAGGTTACAGGCCCTGGGCACATTTGGTGCGCTCTACAATGGACTTATAGATAACTTATAGATAAATTAAATATGCTGATTGTGGATAAGTCAATCAAACCATGTTTTAGGGGACAGCCACATACACATTAGCACTGGTTGGCAGTGGTAAAATGCTCCAAGTCCTAAGGTCAACAAAAATAATCCAGCAAAATTGGAGGCATGCAGGCAATGCACCCTAATGCTGACAGCCATAACAGTTTGGTAAGTGAATTAATCATATTGACACGCATATCCAAGTCTTTAAATACCTCCTGGTCTCTTCTTTTCTCTTTCATGTCTCTCTTAGGTATCCCAGGTCCTCCAATGTCAGATTACATGGAGGAACCAATATATTGCCATTCTGTGTTTACTCAACAATATACCTGGACTAGCAAATTTATGTTGCATCCTCTTTTTCATAGATTTTAGGATTATGCCTAGCAGACATTGTTTTATTTTTTCTCAATGTAAATAGCCCTCACACCAACCACCACCCCCTAGTATTTGGCAATGAATCTACATATGCAGGACATAGGTAGACATGATGTGTTCCTCCCCCCTACACTTTGTACATGTGCTTGTTCAGCCTTAATGGGGTTAGGTAAGAGTGATGCAGGAAACTGAAGTGTTCCAGTTTAAATTTGCCATTTCTTGCCATCTCCTGTACATGGGAACATGATCATTTCCACTCTCTATCCTTGAAGAGCGCCTGTAGGGCTTTTTCTCACTTCTGTAGGCTTTCATGTATAATTGCATGGGTAATTGCCTTAGTTTCAGTTGAACCCAGTTGGGTGCTAGGTGTGTGTCTATGCCTGTTTTTATCTACTGCTCAATTGTTGGAACTTTGAGGGCTTCAGGGTGCAGGCACCGTGTAGTTATGCTGCTATGTCTCTATCCTGTGTTATACTCGATCAGGAGGGGCAAGTAATCAGAAAGGAATCTGCGTAGGTCCTCTACCAACCTGGTCCAGTCTACTGTATATGTTGTGTGTGAAGGAGTAACACAAGTACTCTCTAAGTGTTGGGTGGGGTGCCATTCAGATATCAATACAGTGCACATTTTCCATGACTTCTGCTACTTTTTCTGTAATTCCTATTTTTTGAGAAAGGTGGATGTTTATCCATGTTGCCATTTTTTTTTGCCATGAATTATGCAATTAAGATGGGGCATGCTGCACGGGGGGCTTTAAACACCCGGAAGGGCCTGACTTCTTTTTGTGCCCCTCGACAGGTGACATCTACCCAGCACTTGAGCCACGCAGGAGTTGAACATGGTTGCCCTATTCGATGAGTATTTACCCTTCACGGGTGGTTTTTGTCCATCCACCCAGCACTGAATCACTGGTAAACGCTGAGCCCCCTGGCGCTACCCCTTGGGATGAGTCCCATGTTGCTCTTAGTTGTTGGCCTCTTGTGGCCTACTTGAGATAGGGGGAATGCTCTTCAGCCATGTTGGGTGGCAGTAGTGTGCGGGGTGGGTTGTTTGGGTAATGGGTAAGTTAAGTAGGTTGAACTGCTCTTCTTTTTATTTTGTTCCTCCTCACCCCTCCCTCCCCTTACCCACTCTGGTCCCACATCTAATGCTGGTGAGCTTCACCCCTTGCGATGGAGCACATGATTATACGTGAGTGCATGGATTGGTGAGAATGCCAACAGGTTACATTCACTAAAAGCAGTAACTTGGAATAGGCAAGGGGTGAATGATTGTAGAAAGGTGTGGTTAGTGGCAGCACTCCTTAACCGTCATGGTGCAGACATTTGTTTCTTACAGGAAATACATCTGACAGGGGCCAGCTGCTCATGCATGCGGGCAGACTGGATGGGGTGAAAATTCACAGCGGGATACTCCAACTATGCTAGGGGCACAGCCATCATTCTCAGAAAAGGTCTCCCGTGGTACACGCGCACCGCGATATGCGACCCCCAAGTGTGATATGTTATAGTCGCTGGGGTACTGGGATGTTGCCCGGTTAGGTTAGATTTACGGCCCTAATACGGATGACCCCCAGTTTTTTGGTGAGGTCTGGTGGCTGGTGGAGTCTTTGGGTCCTGGGGCAGTTCTCTGGGGACGGGTTCAAAGTGGTCCTTGATGCAGAGAGGGATAGATTAGTCGGGGCCCACCGACCACTTCCGCGGGCGGCTGCACAGCTGTGGGTCCTCATGGAAAACCACAAACTGGTTGATGTTTGGCGCCGTCGACACCTGCCCAGTCAAGAGGGCACTTGAATATCTACAGCAGGCCCTGCATGGTCCAGAATTGATTACTGGCTCACAAAGCGTGACGTAGACACCTAGGTCAGCAGTAGCATTCATCCTGCCCGAACACTTTCAGATCATGCTCCGGTCTTGTTGGAGTTCACATTACCTGATGCACTGAAGCAGGGCCTTCAGTTGGAGGCTTCCGGCTGGTGCCCTCCGTGACCAGGTCTTCATGAGAGGAGATTGGGTGGGCCATAACGAAATATTTTGAGATAAATACTGGCACAGTGGACTCCCAGTCCACGTTATGGGAGGCATTTAGCATGGTTATTAGGGGCAAGTGCATTGCTAAGCAGGTGGGAGTTCTGCCCTCACTTAGAGGTGATCTCGGACACCTTGAGAAAGAGATAGGAGTTCTTGAATCAGAATACTTTGTGACTGGTCAGCTTGCAGTTCTAGGGCAGATTAAAGCGAAAATAGCAGAATTTGAGGTGGAAGTGCACAGAAAGACACACTATCTGGGGAAGGAGGTGCGGGTCGGTCACTACGGTGAGGGGGACCGAGCCGGGAAAACTCTTGCAGGCTTGCTCAAAAAGCTGTGGGCAAATGAATACATCAGTGAGCTATGCATTGATGACGATGGGGCTGTGGTTGGACAGGCAGCTGTACAAGCAGACATGCTCGCATAATACTGTTCGCTATATGCGGCGCGCCAACGGGAGGACCTTCCTGATTTGCTCCCCTTCTTTGACTCAATAGAACTAGTATGGTTATGTGATGCTCACCTCAAATACTTGAATGGGCCCTCTTTTAGAGGAGGAGGTAGGTGGGGTAAATCGGGCCATGCCTGGGACAAAGCACCTGGACTGGTTGGACTCACGTCCGCCTTCTATAAGGAATTTGTGCTACTTCTTGCGCCCCACCCCCTCAACATGTATGAGGAATCACTGGAATCGGGCATTCACCCTCCCCCTCTCTCCGACAGGCGCTTATAGTGACCATCCTTAAACTGGACAAGGACTCGCAGCGGTCTGACTCCTATCGGCTACGATCAATTATCAACCTTGATAACAAAATCTTTGCAAAATTGTTGGCCACTCGTTTGCTCCCGCTGCTTCACACAATACTTAGACCTGATCAGTGTGGTTTTTGTCCCTGGTAGGAAACCCTCCCATAACCTCCGCACCTTGTCCCAGTAATGCAGGAGGTGGACCCCTCTCTCCTGGCTGCCGCTGTTTTTCTGGACGCAGTCAAGGCGTTCGATACGCTGGAATGGCCATACTTATTCTAGCTTCTCACCTGCATCGGTCTGAGCCCTGCTTTCATTGAAAAGATCGCCCTCCTATACTCTTCCCAATGGCTAGATTAAGGATCAATGGAGTGGTCTCCCCCCCAGTTGGAATGACACGCGGCACGAGTCAGGGGTGCCCTTTGTCGCCCCTCCTCTTTGCGGTAGCTATGGAACCTCTGGCAGCCAAACTGCAGTAGCACCACGCACGGCGTGGCCTTGCCTTCACCCCCCGGATGATCTTGGAGTCGATGTACGCAGACAATGTGACTCTATACCCGGGTATGTAGTGTGCTTTACAAGTTACATGATTGATTGATATATGTCAAGCACCCGGTGATTAATCTTGACCCCCTCATCTGTGAAATCACTAGATTTCGTGGCCATTCGGGTATTACTATTAACTGGGGGAAGTCCATGATCTTCCCTCTCACGGCAGCCACGGACATGTTTCAGTCTGAATTCCCACTCAAGTGGGCAGAACCCCCAGTGAATTACATGGGCATCTTGCTTAGTCAGGATCCTGAAGAACTGTGGCGTTATAATAATGGCAGGCTCATGGAATGGCTGGAGGACCGGTTGATCCACTGGAAGTCGCTCTCAGTTATCCCTGGCTGGTCGGATCGCCATTGCCAAAATGGTGATATTACCCAAGTTTTGTATGTCTTTGTAAACCTTCCTCTCCCTCTACTTATGAATCTAAGAAGAGACTTCACTCCAATTTGATATCCCTCGCCCGGGCAGCCTCGAGTGGCATGGGGGACTCTCACGCTCCCATTTGAGCAGGTGGGGTCTGGGTGCTCTGGACATGGAGCTTTATCACAACTGTGCACAGGCTCAATTCGGGTTTCATTAGGTGTACCAGACTCAATTCATGGCGTACAGTGCCCCTGAAAGTGACCAGGCGGACCCGACCCACTGCATATGGTGCTGTTCCGGTCTCAAAGCCCCCCACGGGTGGAGATCGATATGGTGGGCTGTACAGTATGGGCGTGGCCGCAACTCCGGCGCAGGACACACTTGGACACACTATTTGCACCATCAGTGCCGGTCACCAGACAGCCAGCATTACCCTTTGCTACTGAGACGGGGTTTGTCAACGATTAGGCAAGCTACAGCTGCACATGCTGGGACGGGCGTTCCCTGATGGCGTCTTCATTAGTATGGATGCAGTACTTGGGGATGAACACACAGGGCTACTAGATAGACTGACATACTTTCAGGTAAGAACGGTGCTGAGCGCACAATATGAATCATTCCTGATTACGTCACCAACCTTCCATGTTCTGGAAGCGTTCCTAACTAATCCCTCACCCCGCAAGCTTAAAACACGCCCCTACGCTGGTATGCAACGTGAAGCTCCCATAAGCGTCCCCTCTGCCCAGCACAAATGGGAAGAAAGTAGGCCAGGGCGCTGTCACCCAATGACAGGCTTAGGTTAATACATTTTACATTTCTCCATAGGTTGTACAGGACCCCTGTGTGGATGTGCAGAGCAGGGTCGCGTTTGGATGCTAGGTGTGCGTATTGTGGTATGCCGGAGGCTTCCTTCAGGCATCTGGCTTGGGAGCGCCCGGATGTTACAGTGTACTGGGTTTGCGTATTTGATGTGCTGGATGACATGCCAAGCTGTAGGTTGGAGCGCTCTCCGTTGGCTGCCCTACTTGGATTTGTAAGAAAAGTGGCGCAGGCAATAGGAAGCTGGCAGCCATGATTTTTCTACTAGCCAAGAGACACGTAGCGATCTTCAGGGTCCGTAAGCGCAAACCACGCAAGGACGAATGGCTTAGAGATGCAGCACTTTGCCATAACCAATTATCTGAATTCTGGGAGTTAATGCCTGTACAGGCATGCCCTCAGAATATTTGTGAACCATTGCAGAGTTTTCTCGGAACTCATCCCCTTGATTGAGTGCATGGCCCTGCCATGACTGCGAAGCCGGAACGATGGGGATGCAAGAAACATGCACAGACATTTTTTGCACCAGTGTGCTTCTTTATTAGTGGCAGCCAGAGAGACACACTCCCCCCTCCCCCCTTAGGTCTCCCCCTTTTTTCCTATTAGTTGTTGCTGTCTCCCTTCTGGAAGACAAGTGGGCTGGTAGTCCACCGCATGTTTGCTGAGGCAATGCATGCCTCGCTGGACTCTCACAGCAATTGATTTGACAAGTTTACCTGTGAACATAACTTGTACTTCAATATTAAATATGTCCCTCCAATTGCTTTTCAGTCATTATGCAACTTGCTGTTGTTTGTATTTGATGAAAATCCATAAATGCTGAAGGAAAGCAACCTGAATAAAGTGATGTCTGAGGTATGGCTGTATTCTTTGTCTTTCTGCAAAGCCATTAACACTACAAATATTCCATACTACAACTCCACTCTCTGGCTCATTATTGTATAAGAAAGAGATTGCACCCAGTTGTTTGGGCAAGTCCACTACAACCTGCCCTTTGATTTATTAGGTAATATGATAGCCCCCACTATTTCTGTGCTCTATGAAGTTTTTTACTGGATTCAGTAGTGCAATTTTGTGGTCTTGTATATTGTTGCGTATTGTCTTAGCAGGCTTCCCTTTAACCTGCACTATTGCAGTTTAAATTTCAGCTTGAACCAAACTACGCCTTACTATACACAACCTATGTGCAGAGGGATGCGATTCCAAGGGGTCCAAGACAAGAAAAAGGAGGGAGATACCCTTATAACAAGACAAGGGACAGGGTGAGTTAACACAAAAAAACACAAGGGTCCCTAGTCAGTATAACTCGGTTTGGATCATGGGTATTTAACACAGTGCTATTACAAATACATATAATCAAACAATCACTCAATGGCAAGAGTCAGTGCCCCATAAAGAGACTAGTAACAAATTAAAAGGGACAAATAAAATGTACTACAATAAAAATATACAAATACAAAATTATCCTCTTAAAATGTAGTTTACAATCGTTTATATCACAAGAAAACCAAAGTCGACGCAGCGTTTCAGTGAGTTGTTGGTCTTTCACCTTTTTCAGGACAGTTTTCAAAAGTGGAAAGTCGCTAGGAGTCGATTTCACTAGATGTTATTATGGCTGATATCAATAAGTAAAATATAGGGTAATTGATGACCCTCTCTGTGCTTGGATTTTTTTTTATATGAAACCCTTGTTCTTAAAAACAGTAGATATTGGTTTGGCTAGTTGGTGCCACCGGTATAAATTTATTCAAGGACTAGAAAATAAAAACCAAGTCATCAATGAACTGGTGCATTGATGGCGGCCGATGTGCCGCGACTGGAGATAACGAAACGATACAGACGTCGCCGCCGATATATGAATTGAAGAGGGTGGAGGTACTGATCAAGTTGCTGTAATGATCATGTAACCGGTAGAGTTAAAAAGCCCGTTAAAAGAACTTCGGCCTCCCTGCAACCAACGAACAGTCTGTATGTTTTACTTGTGATATAAATGATTGTAAACTGTATTTTAAGATGATAATTTTGTATTTGTATATTTTTATTGTAATAAATGTTATATGTCCCTTTTTATTTGATACTAGTCTCTTTATGTGGCAGTTACTCTTGCCATTGAGTGATTGTTTGAATATATGTATTTGTAATAGCACTGTGTTAAATACCCATGACCCAAACCGAGTTATACTGACTAGGGACCCTTGTGTTTTTTGTGTTAATTCCAAGGGGTCCACCAGCACCCCATAAATGATCATGTGGTACACAACATGAGTGCAGATCTCCTTTGCTAACCTAAGTAGGCTTATAATTATCTATCACCGGAGCACCCCATTGGTAGTGTTAAACACTTTGTTTCTATCACAGCTCCAACCAACCTACCCCCCAAACCCTAGCTGAGCCATCATTATTTATCAATTTCTGAATTGGAATGCTGCCCGACTGGCATTGTTAAATGCTACCTTCGGGTAGCTTCCACAGTCTAGGCTGTTACATATTCCATTCTCCTCTAAGACGTATATGACAGCAGCTGTTCTGAGATGTGATCTGGTTGTTGTACCAGACCCAGTGATCCATCTAATTGGACCACTACTCTTGCTTCTTCCAGAGTAGATCATGATGGTTTCCTGTCATTTGTTAAACGTTTACTTTGTAAATTCTGCGTGATCCACTGGGTTCATCAACCACTGATCTTGTCTCGTATCCAAACTCCAGCCATTTCCACACTTCCTCTGGGCTAGTCAAGAAGTGAGATTGCCCACTGTGAAGTATTGTCAATTTTGCTGGAGCAGGAATATTTATTTTAAGTCCACAGCTCTCAACTTCTGTTTTACTGAGAGGAAGGATTTCTTCAGCTTTTGTACCTTCTGAGGGTAGTTGAGGAAAATTCTAATGACATGGGACCCGATTCACAGAACTAACTTAAGACAAAATCCTAAACTTACTACCATTTTGGTATTCACAGAAGGCACTTACTCATTTTGGTATTCACAGAAGGCACTTACTCATTTCGGTATTCACAGAAGTTAGGAGTCCTAACTTTAGGACTCCTAAATGCCTTCTGTGAATCCCGAAAGTCTTAAAATTAGGAATTTTCTCAGTTTAGGAGTAGTAAAGTTAGGACTCCGAAATGAGTAAGTACCATCTGTGAATACCAAAATGAGTAAGTGCCTTCTGTGAATACAAAAATGGTAGTAAGTTTAGGATTTTGTCTTAAGTTAGTTCTGTGAATCAGGCCCATGGTCTTTGTATCTGTCGTCTCCTTCTCTGCTGGCACATTGATGATGATGCCTCCATTGTGGTTAATTAAGAATTGGCTATGATGACCCCAGAGGCACACCAGAGGTGACAGAGGGACCAGGACCATGTGCGCTCTCTTGAGGGCAAAGAGGACCAGGAGGCCAGCAGGCTGTAGGGTGTTCCAGGTCTATTACTTGAGGACATTTTCTAAGGCATTTCCTTCAGTTCTCTCTGGAAACACCACAAATTGGAGATTGTTCCAAAGGAGTTTGCCCTCTATGTACTCCAGCCTGTTGTCTAGGATTTAGGTGAGCTCGGAGAGGAAACAAAAGATCTGAACCTTTCGGTTGTCAGAGTGTTTCTTAGTTTCTCTCTGACATCCAGAATCTGAGCAGCCAAAGGGTCCCGGAGACTCATCAATCTTTGGGGCTCCCTCCTTCAATCTTCGCCCCAGCGTTTTTGGGCCTTTCAGCATATTATTCATTCAATATTTGCTGGGAAGCCTTTGATAACCTTTCACGCCCCATAATAGAGCATTAAAGGTGTAATTGAACACTAATCTGGAGGAGAGTCCCCTGACCCAATATGTCTCCCCCTCTCCACAACAGGTCCTAATTATTGTCACTGAAAGATTAACTCTGTCCACGCAAAGCCAGGTCTTCTTCCCCACGTTTTTCTTCTCTTTTACGCTTTTGTAATGAAGGACAGGCACAGTAGACCCTCCCAGTTTAATTTCAAGGGTACACACTCAACTTCAGTTTGTGTTCCTCTGGGGACCACTCCTCACCCCAGTGTTTCATCCCCTTGCCACAACATGTCAGTCTTAGGCAGCACAGGTCATGGTGTCCATCACACCTACTCTAGAAGGAGAGGAGGGCAAGACACCTGAAGTGGACCAGGTATTGGAGTTCAGGTCACAGCCACAGCTACAGGGTTTGTTATTTCCCGGAGGGCCTACCTGAGGTAAATTCTGCCAGGCACTAGTAGAGTGCCCTATTCTTGTAGGGTTTCAGAATGAAGCCCAGGAGCATGTCAGCATGATGTTGACCTGGAGGATGCTTTGCCCTAGAGTAAACCAATTTATCCTGAGCCAGGAGCCAGGTAGAGGCTAATTGTAACCCTTGTGCACACACATTTCCTCTTGTCACTATCCTATAGGATGCCTTAACCAGGGCACATGAAAAAAAAGACCCAGGATCACTTGATCTCTTAGAGCTATTGGCCCGGAATGTGCAGAGATACAGAGAGGTTCTGTAAATCTTGCCCCACTTGCCAAATGAGTGGTAAGTCAGTCAGTAATAACGAGAAACTGCCAATGCCACTGAGAGTTATAGGTGATCCATCTGAGCGGGTGGGAATTGACACTGTTGGTCTGGTTGACGTCCCCTGAGCATCAGACAACAAATATATCTTCATTGTTGAGGACCATATCATCAGGTATCCAGTGGTGTTCCTCTAGAGTTGGATTTCCTAAGATAGTGATTTTCAACTGGGGAACAAACATCATCCCCTCATATGTGAGAGAGATGTGGGAGCAAGCTGGTGTGACTTGCCTTTTCCCCATAACATTCCACCTGCAAATCAAAGGATTGGTGTAGAGGTTTATCAAGACCTTTAAAAGCATTATGGGAATTCTGACAGAGATCCTCATGAGGAAGAGGTATCTTCTCCTGCCATGTCTCATATTCGTCTACAGAGAAATTCCACAGAAGAGGTAAGATTTAGTCACTTTGAACTTCTGATTGGTCACCCACTGCGTGGCCCACTCATCGTACTATAGAAGGGTAGAAAGGAACTTCAGAGTCACCTCAGATGGATGTAGTGGGACATGTGACTGGCCTTAGACATTGGATGATGCAATATAGGAATTGGGTGAAGAAAACCAAGCCGGGAGGTTATGAAGGAGTGGTATGGCCAGAATGCAATGCTGGCTGTATACTAGGACTGTCAAGAGGTGTTTTAGCTGAAGGCCATTTATCCAAAGGTTTTGAAGAATAAGTGGGATGAGCCATACAAGGCAGTGCAGGAAATATCTGAGATAAACTACCTGGTGGGCAAAGGTGCCATAAGGGATCCAAAGAGGGTGCTCCATGTCATCAGCTAAAGCCATACCACTGAATATATTTCACAGTGAGCATCAATGGAATGGTAGAGGAGCTTGAGGAACACAATAAGCCACTTCCTTACCTACTGCCTTGTTATGTGAAGGATGGTTCTGTAGATGGGGTACAACGTACATCTGAATTAGTCCCTAAACAGCAAAGACAGTGTTTAGAGGTGCTTGATAATTTTCACTTCTTATTTCACTGACTCCATAGTTGGTACCTGTCTGTGGACAAGACACAGATGTAGGGGATAGGTTGCCAGTGAAGACCAGGGTTTACAGAATGTTTGACCAAAACAAGGAGTGCATCAAGGCAGAAGTTGCTGAGACGTTGTACTTTGGAGCAACTGAGTATTCCCGCAAGCCTTGGGCCAGGAAGGATTGAGAGACTTGTACTTCTGTGTGGGCTACTGGGCCCTCAATGAGGTGAACAGAATTAATGAACACTTGAATTGTACAGCTGGTGATCTAGTGAACCTCTAGAGACAATCGTCAAGTTTGCTTCCCTTTTCCTTCTCCTTTTTTTGTTTGTCTATGCCGGGCCTTCCCCCCCCCCCTCCCCTTTTTTTTAACAATGACATTTTAGTCCCTGCTGGCCCGCACACTTCCTTAGATAAATTACGATTCTGGAAAATTGTGCATATTAATATTTGGAACATTATGCCACAATGAAATTTAGAAACATCATAGTTTTTTAACTTTTGTATTAATGGTCCACCTTTTTTTAATTCCTTTTGTACATATGAAGTATTTTCTAATTGCAATGATTTTAAATAATCAAACAATAAAGACAAATCACTGCTAGTGGAGCAATTTAATTCTGCACATTACTTGAGTAATGTTTGACCTAATCATTTGATACTGGAAGGGGACACTAGCACCAAGTGCAAGAGAGAACACTGAAGTCTATATTCCCAAAGAAAAGTACCAGCTTAGGGTCATGCACTTTGGACTAAGAATGCTCCTGCCATTTTTTGGTGCCTTGTGAACCATGTGCCAGCATGGCCAGAAGAGCTCTGCATAGCCAATCTCAATGACACTACCATCTTTACTAATTTGTGGGAGGACAACTCTAGGCACCTAGAACAGCTATTTGTCAGGATATAGGGAGCAAAACTAATCATTGAGGAAACCAAGTGCCAGGTGGGACAGTCTTTTGTATTCTTGCTTGGTTATCAGGTGGGCAATGGGAAGAGCCACCTGTTGTATCCCATGATCCAGTCTGTTTTGGAATTGGAGTTTCCCACCCCGAAATGAAGTAAGAACCTTCTTAGGACGTATTGTGTGTTACAAAAACTTTGTGGCCAAGTATGGGACAATATCTGTGCCATTGATAGCCATCTGGTAATACAGTAGTTATTAAGAACATAAATATCTAGGCAGTATCATAGAGCTGTTTATCAGCAATCCCATCGAAGAGTCAAGAAGACTTATGTGGTCCATATGGGCAAACCATACAGATCGCATAAGACAGCCCTCAAGATTGTCGAACATGCCCAAATAGGATTACCCCGACATTCCTTGGTGATTATGTGGTAGCAATTGACGTGAAAAAGCCCAAGGGCTGCACGCCATGAGAAGATGAAACACGTTACCTGGGATTTCACTACCTGGAATATCATATTATGTGTGCCATGAGCCAGGAATGCACTCACTTAGCCCATCGTCATACCTGCCACTCTCCTCACTATTTCGCACTCACAAGTACCCCTCTATCAGTTATATACTTGAGTGGTTTCTGTGGGCTCAACAAAAGTGCCCTGCAGAGAGTCCAGGGTAAAATAGAAGGGGAATGGTGCAGGTCTCAAAAATAAATTAAAAGGACTGTACGTATTAATCTGGTCAGTGGTACTTTATTTCAGGGGTATATATTTTGCCAAAAAACAAAATAATCTGATTATTTTGATCTTTTAGACAATATGAAACAGCAGCTGAAACCCATTAGCATTAGCCCTTGAAATTCCAAATTGTTTCCTATGATTTGCTACATCCAGGTAGTTTTCTGATCCTTACACCTCAATGTTTACTGAATCTATTACTACAACTGCAGCGGTCACAAACGCTGTCCTTGATTCACCAAGAACTCTGAATAGCATACAAAATTCAGGTAGTTCAGAAAAAGTTCACCCAGGATTACAATTAGTTGTAATTTGGATGCTTTATTGAACAATCTTTCATGAGTCAATTTTAAGGAACATATGGGCATCCTTAGGTGTACGTTTAGTGTGGTAGTGCAGGAGCATGCTGACCCAAACACCAAACAGACCACCAACCTCCTGGAATCATGAACACAATAAAATACCTTAGAAATTCACTGAAAAAAAGGCCACCTTTTAAAAAACAGTGACATTTGCCAGTTACATGTAATTGACATGAGTATAACTTGCACTGGGACTCTCTGCTTATGACCTCACATATTAATTACAACCTATATGAGATCTGAAATCTATGGCGGTCCAAGTTCTACTGATGGCAGTTATGTAAAACTGGCGATTTCCCAGTTTTTTTGGTTTATTAATGGCAGTGCTTTTTCAGTGAATTTCTCTGGGATTTTTAACACAAGTTAAAATAATACTGCCTTCCATAAGTATAACTCTCTACTTTAACCTTTTTTTTTTCAAAACGTGTTAATTAACATTGCAAGTGCCATAGGGCATATATCTTTACAACGTAGTTACATCATCTTCACTTCTTAACAAAGTATCAATTTCCAAGTAGCAGCACTTACCTATCATCGAGATGTCGAAGCCATAATGTACAAGCCAGGCATCCAGTATTTTTGCTTGTTAGTTTGGGCTGCCTCATGCCACTTATATGGGCTTTTCCAGTACAAAGCATGTGTCCATGCCTTGCATACATTCCCGAACTGTGGGTGCTTAAGATGACTGAAAGTGTTTGGTTATATTCCTTTTCACAGTAAGACAACCAAGGCCATGTAGCATTTCATATACCTGGAGCATCCCTCGTCTTCTATTACCCCCACTAGTACTAACTTTGGTGACATGGAAAGTGGGAGTTTTGTAACCTCCCCCTGGGTTTGTGTTATGGACCTACAGTATTTGTGTGTGGCCGGAAATGCCCAAGTCATATAGAAAAACGTTGCTTTTCCTGCTTGGCATTTCGGGCATTAGGCGAAAGAGTGATTACATATCTTCCAGTTGATGCATAATACACTCTAGTATTATAAAGGAACAAAGGTCCCTCATCGGAGAATATACTGATAATATTATAGGAAAACAATTCTGCCCATATACGCTGTCCAATAGACAGAATAAAATCTCATTAATTGAAAACTTTCATTAAATATGTGGGTGAAAACATAAACGACAAACAGTCAAAATAACACAAAGACTCAGGCACTCAAATGTGACATAAATAAAGAAAATAAGTTAGTGACAATTCAGCACCTCATTGCTGTGTTGTGTTACTCTGCCATGGGAAGGCGATCCATGAACGTTGTTTGGGTGTTCCCACTCAACTCCCATGGATTATGGCGCATCCTCAGATTTAAAAGAACTTGTAGAGCTGGGGATGAGCCAAAATCTTACACCTTCTCAAGGGAGGGGTAACGAGGAGAAATATCTCTATTTCTCTTGTTTCTTCCTCTTTTTACGTGTGCTACATTCAGCAGCACTCATTGAAAGAGGAATATGCCTCTCAGGATTGTTTTTGGTGCATGGGTGACTGCGTTGGCGTTGGACAGCCCATTGTGCGCCTGAGTATGGGAAGGACAGAAATGTGTCGTATTCCATTAAATACGCGCATTCCTGCCCTCTCCCTGTCACTCAGTGCAGCGCAGCAAGATGACTTGCTGTGTTGCACTGTGTCACTTTCTCATAAATGAGCCCCTTCATTTATATATATCATAACATTTACAAATGTTTATGTACAGCTTTACACAGTTTGTGCAAGTAAAGAACCAAAATATATTTATTATACAGTTCAAATGGAGTTATATACATGCTTGGTTGCGCTGAACAGCTATAATTTAAAAAAGGAATAATTCTAAGACATTGAAAATCATATGTTAATCATCTAAATAAAATAGGTCAATGATTTGTATTTCACAGGGTAAGAAAATGAAAAATGCAACCTTTCAAACAAAATGGTAATTGAATAACATCTGCGCCTCATTCCTACAAAGTATTCTGGGCCTCATTTATGAAAAGTGACGCATCACTGCGTGAAAACAGTGATGCGTCACTTTTCACTGCGCCCTCCCTGCGACTCCAATGATGCGTCATATTTACAGTATGAAGCATCATGTCGCAAGGAGTCACAGATACGTCAGTATTTCTGACGTATCTGTAGGCGCAAAAGTGACGCATTGCTGGAGTGTATCACAAAAGTGACGCAACTCCAGCAATGTGTCCTTTTACATGGGGCAAGCCCCATGTGAAAGGGCCTGCGTCAGTCTTACGCCTGCTGTGAGGCAGGCGCAAGATATTGACGCATTTGCACCCTAGAAGTGGCGCAGTGAAATCTCGTAGATTTCACTGCGTTACTTCTACGATGCTTACTTACGTGGGAACGCCCACCCTGCATACATTATACCTGACGCAGGTATAATGTAGCGCAGGGGTTTACAAAGTGACGCATCTACCTAGATGCGTCACTTTGTAAATATGGTGCAACAAGGTCCAGTTTTTACGCCGCTGATGCGTCACAAAAAGTGATGCACCGGCGGCGCAAAAGTGACGCAAGGACTCATAAATGAGCCCCTCTGTTTTAAGTGGCAAGATAGGCTTTTAAAAGGCATAATAGTCTCGTCTCTGCTCCGATCTTTATCTGTCCCTCACCTTTCCTTTGCCATGTAACAATTTACAATTGCTTTCGTTGCAATACAGAAATCCGTTTTACTTTTCGTTTTGTAAGCATGTATTTAAGAGAGGAAACCTACTTGTGCTCATTGTTATTTCCACATCTTTCCCCATATGATGCACGCCTCTTAATGCTGACAATGCACGTTTCTGACGTTGATGATGGTAATCTGCAATTAAATATAGCATAAGAATAATAATTATTTTACAATGCACGCTTTACAATGTCGGCTAAGCTTTAAATATATAAAGTAGATTGCTGTCTGTATCATGAATTAGTAATAGATAAACGTCACTGATAGAAGAAAGTCTACATTTACCCTGGTAAACTTTTAACAACAAAGCCACAAAGCTTCACTTGGCTCATTAGCTCGATGTATGCAGCACTCTAAGCTTCTGTGGATTTTAAATTCAGGGAGTTGAAAAATGTACCTTAGCCCCTCATATGTCCTCCTCGTCCCAGTCATTATCCTATGAGCAGTCCCCACTTCCCAACCAAGAGGATTACCACACATTAACTTCTCTAGCAAATACCAGTAGTATTTATTTTGTTTTTACAACTACTGTGATGAAATTGGGTTAGGGGTTGAAGGAGGTGAAACCCTACTCAAGCAGCAACCGCAATCCTTGTCAGGTTGAGGCACAACCAAACCCCAAATTAACCTGTGTTAAACCCGCTGGTAGCTTGGGACAGAGCAGTCAGGCTTAACTCAGAGGCAATATTTAAAGTATGTATGCAGAACTTCAAACAGTAATAAAGTGAAAACACAACAAAAGAAAAATCCCTCACCAACGTAGAAAAATAGTGTTGGGATGGGTGAATAAGATGCAAATGATTGTCATGATGTGTGCAGACCTGACAACGGCACTATCAATAAATGCAATATGAACATATGCTACAGCATGTGCCATATATAACCTCAACAATGCCCGTCAATGCAATGTCAATGTATGCCGTAACTTGCGCCTGCACAGCACTGCTTACAGCAGCAATAATTATACCAATGTATGTTGTAATCCATGCTTGTACGGTAATAATATTGTTGGCAATAAGAACAATGTTAATGTACCTTCAGATCAAAGCAAACATACCTTTGATCACATCATTAAGAACAATGTCAATGTGCAAGATGACAACTGTATGCACATTGTTGTTAACCCCTTCCATGCTCATGACGGAACGGTTCCGTCATGAGCCACGGTTGAGCTGTGCTCATGACGGAACCGTTCCGTCATGAGCCCGCCCGCGCTCGAACCCTTCAGCACCGCGGCGGAATTCGCCCAGCGCTGAAGGGGTTAATGTCGATTGAATTGATAACAGTGGCTGTCATATTATTCTTAGGAATTCCAATGAACTCACATCATTTCTGTCGGATACACCCAGGGTGACATCCCCATCAACCCAGAGTCAGAGATATGTGGTCATGCTGGTAGAGAACATTTTATTGTACTTCATAAACTGTATAAATTGGCATTCAAAACTTTGTACATCAAGAGATTTTGAGCACACACATTCTGTCCAGGCTCTCCCGGCTAAAACATTTAATTAAACCAACTTGTTTCTGTTTTGCCGAACACCTCTTGTCTTCTTATTTATTTAAGGTAAATTCATACCCAAGCAACAATAGAGTACATTTTAATAAATAAACCAAGACCAAATGACAAATATCCAATCACCGGAACCGGAGATATGCAATTTTAAAGATGCAAGTGAAGATAGCGCCAAAAACTGCAAAGAGACAACTGTTAATATATGGTTGCGCCGGACCAGGACAAAGTCAAAAGTTCAGGCTGACCACGATGGAGAGCGGGCTGACTACAGGGACCCAGTTAGGCCAGCTGAACAAGAGTACCTTAAATGCCGGTTGAGGTCCCGCATCGAGAATGCATTGCACAGCCAAGGATATGTGTCGGTTCTGAGGTGCTGTGCAGCTGCGATGCAAGGTCCTCCTTCATTGCCAATGATCCCGTCAATAAGAGCTTGCAATGTGAAGCCTTAATTAAGGATGTGTCACACAGTCAAGGCAATGCGTCAGTTACAAAGAGCTCCAAGGCTGTGATGCGGGAACCTATGTTGTCATTGAGGCTGCTGTGGATGGGAGATTTGTACTGCAAGGGCCTGCGTCAGTGAAGGTTGGTGGTGGTTCTGATGCAGGGTGCAAGTTCAATGCGAAGTTCTTGGACTGCGAGAGCCCTCGCAGCATAAGTAATTAGTCTATTCGGCTTGGAATTGCACCGGGCAGCAGAGGCGATGCGTCAGTTCTGCTGGATCCACAGATGGGCTGACAGAGCACCTTCACTTCCAAGAGTACAGGGCTAGGATTGCACCACATGGCAGGGTAGGTCTCACAGATGGCATATTCCAGGTGCTATGTTTAAGGTTGTTGGAGCGTTCTGTTCCTGAGGCTCAAGTCAGGAGGCTAGCCAACTAGTCCTTGGTGTCACTTTGGGTCCTAGGTGCAATAGTTGCAGGTCAAGAACTTCTCATCCAGGCAAGACAGCAGCAGTTCAGCACAGCTGGGCAGCAGAACTTTGGAGCAGCAGTCCAGCAGAGTGGCAGTCCTTTCAGCGGCAAAGCAGTCCTTCTGTCTGACAGAGTGTCCACAGATCCAGAAGTATACTGAAGAGTTGGTATCTGGGGTCCATATTTATACATTGGCATTTCTTTTGAAGTGAAAGAAGCTTCTAGTGGTCCCTTTAAAATCTACTGGCATCCTGCCTTCCCTGCCCTAGCTCCAAATTAACTACAGGGGGTATGCAGCCCTTTATGTGGAGGCAGGACGCAACCTATTCAAGTGTAAGTAGGGTTGTGCCCAGCTCCGCACTCCCATCCTGCCAGGTATGGCCCATCCGGGCACATATAAGCTCTCTATTGTGTGTGGCTGTCTAGGAGGAATGTAAAAAGCCTAACTGTCAGGTACACCCCATCATGTTACCTAGAGACAAGTTACAGGCACTAAATGGCTAAGGCAGGAAAATGTTAACTTTCTGAAAGTGGCATTTTCAAAATTGTATTTTTAAATCTGACTTTACCATGACAGAGGAGTTTTCATTACAATTCCAAAGACACGAAATATTAACTGGGTACCTGCTCCCATTTGGAAATTATCACTTGTTAAATGTAAAAAGATAACTCCCGTGTTATCCTAGGGGAGAGGCCAGCCTTGCAGTAGTGAAAAACAAACGTAAGTGTTTTTTAATAACAGGACATGTAAAACTTAAAATTACATGTTGCACCTTTTAAATACACCAAGCCCTGCACTCTGGTCTGCACAGGGCCTACCATAGGGGTGACTTACATGTGTTAACAAGCATTGAAAATGCAATAGGCCTCGCCTTTTATTAAGTTAAAGTCATTTACTTTGTTATATAATACCATTAGCAAAGCAAATGGCTTTAACTTAATAAAAGGTGAGGCCTATTGCATTTTCAATGCTTGTTTTTAATGTGTTAAATGAGTGAGAAATGTTAGCGCGCGCACGCTGGTCTCTTTCACCCAAGATGGCGGCGACATTTACCCAGTACACCTTCCAGTCCTTCTTTTGTTTCTATCCAGTCTTAATACGTACGACATAGTGGAAAGGCTAAGGTTTATGCAAAGAGAGCTTCCCAGAATATCTCGAAAAAGATACGCCCTTAAAAAAAGCCCGAATGACTTTAGTTCTATATATAAGTTCAATATTTTATCTATACTTATTTGAATTATTGTAAACAGGAACAAGGACGATATTTTACAAATATTATTTATAAGTTGCTCAAACTGTACTTTTCGAAAACAGTGTCTGCCGTTATGTTACAAACAAGGGCTTTATTTATATTGGACTTTCATAACCTTGTTGTTAACTGCAAACAAAGACAATGGAACATCGAGAAAGATAGGTAGGTGTCATGCCTTTCGAGCTATCGGACGAAATTAATGAGGAATTATGGTTTAGCCCTTTCCATTGGCTGGCAACTGGGATTACGCGAGTTTGCTGCGCGGCATTTTTCGCATAAGTACCAGTGGAAGGTACTGGGTCTGGTAGAGGTATATGAGTCTGATAATTTATAGGAAATTGGACGAGCGGAGCCAGGACCCCGCTTTACTTACTCTTAGAGCCCAAGGAACAAATAAAAAAAAAAAGTGTTTAGCTGAACGGCCAGAGCTGTGTATTTTGAAGCTGGGGAACCACATAGCTGCCAAGGTTTCAGATTGCCATGTCACGGCATCTCATGAGGGCCACTAGCAGCTGAAAGTGCCCTACATGCTTTCTTCGATGAAGGCAGGCTGTCTGACTCTATGGTATTATAAACACACTCAAGTGGCTAGTCTAACCTTACTTCAACTTTGCCACCGTGGCAATTGAGGGTTTGCCACCCGCCTCCTGAGTCCTGGCTGCTGCAAGCAACGGTCACACTCCATCTCTCCCTTGCCTCTGAGGCAATTGAATTTGCGGGAGGGGTTGCAATGATTTTAATACTGCATCACAGCTGAGCCACGACACGGCCAGCGGCCGATGCAAGCACTTAGGCCGCACTGCGAGTACTATGATTGCCATGCCGCAAACTAGCCAGCCACCCTCCCACAACAAACTTCGGCACTGCAGCAGGACGTGATGTCGTCCCTGTGGCGCCAGAGACTGTACCACACAACTGGCCTGGGCTCTATCATATGGTAGTTGCCATTGGGCACTACCTCGACATGATGTCACCCCACAGCTTCCAACGCATCTGCCCGGCTGCCGGCCTCCCCCGAGGGGCGGCGCTAGCCTACGGGAGTCTGATGATCATGGCGCTGCTGCCCATCTTCTACGGAGACCTGCGGAGCGTGACCTGCGCCAAGAGCAAGGTATGGAGCTTAGAGGGGTATGGTGTATGTAGGAAGAGAGTGAATTGGCCATGTGTGTGCAGGAGATAAATGAAGGGATAGTCTTTTTCTCTTTTAGAGCCGTCCCAGTTGGACTGGCTCGTGAGCCGTCCCAGTTGGACTGACTCGCATGACTGGTTTCTTATCTTTATGGGGCCATGTGTTTTGCCCCATAAAGATAAGAAAACCTTTTACGCCAGCAGTAAGTCAGGGCAGCCAGTCCAACTGGGACGGCTCTAAAAGAGAAAAGTGTACGTCACGAGACGCTCCTTTCCAATTGCTGGCCACCGTTTAGCATAAACGGTGACGCCAGCCAATGGAAAGGAGGGGCAGGGCTTAAAGCCCACTAGAGAAATCTAACCAAAACGTTAAATCTCGCCAGCGAGACTGCGCATGTCTGCACAGTCTTACGCCAGGCGAGACCTAAAAAGGAAGACCTGAACCATCAGTGCTACAGACCCACTAGTAGCATTTAATTTAGAGGCCCTGGGCACAGGTAATGCCACTTAACTAGGGATTTACAAGGAATTTAAATATATCAAATGGGAATAAGACAATTCTACCTTGTTTTGAGGAGAGAGCACAAGTACTTTAGCACTGGTTAGCAGTGGTAAAGTGCACAGAGTCCTAGAGCCAGCAAAAACGAAGTCCACAAAACAGGAGGGTTAAAGGTAACAAATTAGGGGGAAAACCACACCAAGGATGTCAGGTCTTACAAGTGTTCCTCCAGCTGAAAGTAGGAAGAACTACCCAACCCCTTGTGAGTTCTGGGCACAGGTAGAGCCACTTTACTACCAGCTCACAAGTAAAGTAAATATGCCAATTGCGTATAAACCCTTTTCTACAAGGAGAGAGCACAGGCACTATAGTACTGGTTAGTGGTGGTAAAGTTTGCAGAGTCCTAAAGCCAGCCAAAAATTAAGTGAGTAAAACGGAAGGGTTGCAGACAAAAGGTTAAGGGAAAAACCATGCAAAGGATGCCAGGTCTACCAACTACTGACAGTAGTACAAAGGAGCCCTCCCTCCTCGCAGCTTCTGGTATGTGTTTCTATCTTTCTGATTCAAGTAAGCACAACACTTTAATTCCTACCAAAAAGTGCTTTAGATGGCTGTTTTACTCAGCAAGTGCTTTTTCTATCTCACCAATTGCAGGTGCGCTGTCTGCTCATGTACTTGCCTGGGGAGGGAAGCAACATGGTGTGCTGCTGTTGGGCAATTTTGGAAATGTTGCGTGGTATCTTGAGCCCTTCAGAAGTGCACTAGTAGCATCTATCTATGGGGAGAGGATGTAGCCTAAGAGCTAGGGTGGCCGACCTCAAATCTGGGGAACTGGGTTTGAGTCTCGGCGATTTTGGATAAATCACTATCTCCCCTTGTCTAACAAAAATGAATGTGTCCTTATGTGATGCAACTGGTGCTCATATAAAGCACTCTGATACCCGATACCTTCGGGTCAAGTCCGCACTATATAAAACTCTGAAAAAACATAATAATTCTATCTAGAGGTCAGGTCTCGCATTGTGTAGTATTTGGTCTCCAGGCAACTCAATAAAAACAGGAAGGTTGCTGTACTAGTGCAACCTAGATTTTCTGAAACTCAAAGAGGAGAGATTAGCAAATAATGACAATACTGAAGAGAAGAAGGAGGACATCTTCCATATTTCAAGAGCTGACATGCAGTCTATGGTTAAAGGATGCAGTTAATGCTGCCATGACTGATCCCCAGTCCAAAAAATAAAGAGTGGAACATGATGATAATCAGGAGACTGACACTAAGTTGAAATATGTCCAGGGTACTCACGTCCAAGATGTATTATCTCAAATGAGAGAAATCTCAGGTCTTGAGCAAATACATCAGGAGGAAGAGGGCTTTTAGTCACAGCACAAAGGCTCCATTGTGGATAATTTGCCTTTACATGATGTAATAACAAAATCATTCGTAAAGACTGGAAGAATGTGGATGTGAGTGCCTAGGCAGCAAATTCATAAATAAATCTAGCTGCATCTTGCCCCTGTCATGTGAACACATTATTACAGCACTTGATCTTGCTTGAGCTTCACGGCTAATAATTAAGGGTATTTTGCAGAGCTCAGTTCCAGGTGGCATGGGAAGCATAGTGAGTGAGATATGATGTTCTCATTCTGGCATTTTCAAGCATCTCTCAAGGTTGCAACTACAGTGGGAAGAATGTTCTAGGAAGGAGTTGGTATACGTATAATGAATTCACATCTGTTTGTGTTGCCTGAGAACTGAACTTTTGAGTACATTTCCATTGCTGAGTGAGGGTATGATCACCTGTACTTCGAGTTTTTTTCAGACAATCAAGCTGGAGCGCCCATGTCCTTGAGCTGAATACAACTTCCCTTTCAAAGAACAATCCTGCTTCTGAATTTTATTTAAGGTTTAGCCTTTGGCATTTCCGGTGGAGAAACATGGGCACGCCGCCGTAACTTATCGCCAAGTCACGGTGATCCCTGTAGATGTGGAAGCTGTGCCAAATTGAGTAACTTTTTTTTAACTCTCACCTTTGCTTTTTTTATTGTATATATTTGTGATGTATTTATGAACTTAACTCAAATTAATCGAAAAAAGTAAATGGATTGATTGATTGACTAATAGGCCTCTAATATTCTGGCCCAGCTCATGGGCCCCGCCTGGCTGCATTAGTAAGTTATGTTATGTTATATATACTTCTAGAGTGCACGATTACCATAAGGTGTCCTGGCGCTTAGCTCAGACCTAACGGAAAGACAGGAGAAACGGAGGGCCAGAAGCTACTGATTCCTAAAAAGCCAGGTCTTTACTGACTTCCTGAAGGACATCAGATCTGGGGAGGCACGGATATGGAAAAGAAGAGTATTCCATACCCTAGCAGTACAGAGGACAAAACTCTTGCCCACCGGTTGACTTTTTTAAATTTGGGCACAACGATCATTTTTGCTCCGAGGCAGCGCAAAGTTCTGGCAGGGATATACCAGCTGAAACGGTGCCTTAGGTGGTCAGGACCTATACCATGGAGAGCTTTGAAGGCAAAGCAGAGTGCCTTGAATCTGGCCCATAGCCTTATTGGCAGCCAGTGGAGCTTACTTAGTCCTCTCTTGACTGGAGTATACTTGGGAATTCTAGTTAGCAGCCTAGCTGCCACATTTTGAAGTAGTTGGATTTTATTCAAATGCTGTTGCTGCATGCTCAGGTATAGACTATTACAATAGTCTAATTTAGATAACATCAGGGAGGTAATCACTGTTTGTTGGCTATCAGGGGGCAGGTGATAAAGAATTTTCCTTATCATCCTAAGTGTATGAAAGGTAACCGATGTAGCTGCATTCACCTGCTCTTCAAAGGTGAGCTTGTTATCCACTACGATGCCCAGGTTTTTTGCTTTCCTAAAAGGAGATGGAAGGGTCCCTAGTTTCCCCGGTCACCATCTCGGGGACCAGAAGTTGGCGTTGTTACCTAAGAGGCTCCCCTCGGTCTTACTGGAATTCAGTTTTAGGCAGTTTTTCATTTTCCAAATATTTACTGCCCTCATGCAGTCATGGAATCTCAGACCTATTTCTGTCTCCTGGCTAGGTAGAAGAGGCACTACTATTTGAGTGTCATCTGCGTATGAGGTAAGGTGAAAGCCAAAGGTTCTAATCAAGATGGCCAGGGAGGAGACATAAAGATTAAAACGGGTTGGACTAAGACAGGATACCTGTGGTACCCCACAAGGAAGCGAGAAAGATTTGGAAGTGAATTTATCTAGGCAACAGTTCGCTTTCTGTCAGTCAGGAAGGAGCGCAGTACCTTCCAGGCCAGCCCCTGAATGCCACATGCCAACAGACTGTCCATCAGAAGATCATGATGGACAGTGTCAAAAGCAGCCAAGAAATCTAGCAATCTCAGAGCCACGTTGCCTCCCTGATCAAGTGCCTCCCTGACTTCCTCCATGCATTTCATGAGTGCTGACTCAGTGCTGTGGGCTCCCCTGAATCCATATTGTGTAGGGTCTAAAATATCGTTTTATGTAATAAAACAGGTGAGTTGGGCATTCATAGCCCTCTCCACCAACTTTGCTGGAAAGGGTAATCTAGAGATCGGCCGAAAATTATTCGAGTCTTTTGGGTCCAGATTGAGTTTCTTCAGTAAAGGCAGAATAGAGGCCGTCTTCCAGACTTTAGGAAAGTGGCCGACAGTAAACATGGCATTAAAAATTGAGGTGAGAATCTCTGCTACTGGTTGCGGGGCCCGTTTAATAACTGAAACTGGACAGGAATCATGTGGAGAACTGGATTTGACTGTTGAAAGTAAATCCAGAGTCTGATTATAAGAAAGAGGACTATCTTGCCTCAGGGATAGTGTATAGGTCGGTGCAACCCCGGGACACTAAGGTCCCTGGGGTCTCTATTTCTGCCTGTGGAGGGGAATTAAATGAGGAGAAAATCTGTTCTACTTTTTGTAGAAAGAAGGATGCAATTTCCTCACAGAGAGCTTGACTGCTTACTACTTTAGGAGGACAGAGGGAGGCTAATTTTGATACAGTTTTAAATAATTATTTCGAGGAATGCTTAGCGATTAGAATCTGATTGGCAAAGGAGACTTTCTTCATTTGGATCACTAATGCTTTGCATTCTATAAAGATTTTGTTATATTTGGCTTTGTCCGAACAGCTATATGTCTTTTGCCAATTCCGTTCTTGGTGTTTGCAACAACGTTTTTGTTCGCAAAGTTCCTCAGAATACCAGGGAGCTGTCGTCTGTAGATGTTTTGGTATGAAGGTTATTTCATGAGCTATGAGTTTGGAGGCAGAGTCTACCCAGTCTGTATACCAAGACATGGCCGCCTCTACATCAGCGGGCAAGGGAGTAATATTGGAAGCAAGGAGGTCTCCAAGGAGCGCTCTGTCGATTTTGTTCCAAATACCTCTTGCTAATGCAATGTGTGGGGTATTGTTGTCATGTGGCCTTCCTGGAAGCATCATTCTGAACAAGCAGCGAACGATCTGACCAACTAAGGGGCAGTGCTCATAAATACCCCACATGGGGATGATTGGAAAATATGCCGTCAAGAGTGTGTCCTGCCTCATGGGTAGGATCAGGAACTAACTGGGTTAACCCTGTACGGTCCAAAGCATCCTTTAGCGGTAGTGAGTCTGAGTCCACAAGTGATTAAAGTTGAAAATTGAAATCCCCAGTGAGGTGAAATTATTGGAGCAAAGCCCATCTTCTACTAAGGAGCCTGTATCTGTTAGAAATTGCTGCTTTGGGCCCAGCGGTCTATAGTGTAGAACTCCCCTAAAGAAGTGATGGTGAGAAAGGAAGAAACAGAAAGAGAAGGCTTCACAGGAGTTGATCTTAATTAGTTCTAAAGTAGCCGTTTAAAAATGATGTTAAATGACCACTAGTCTACCACCCCTTCTGTCGGAACTGTTCAGTGTATAGCAGGATAAACCCGGGGTGTAGCTTTAACCAGATCCAGCCCAAGTCAGCGCCAGTCAAGGATTTAGTCACAAAAGCTATTTGTATTTTGTAGCCATCAATCAGTTCCGCTCATCATTACTGTGTTTTACAAGAGATCCGGCATTAAAGAGGGTACATGGTAGGGAGTTGTTTCCTAATTTCATCCCTCTAACTGAAATAGCAGGAGTTTGAAAGCTAGATTCAGAGAAATCAAAATTAGGTAGGATAGTCCCACAGTTATGCAAGTAGCCTGCTTTACTTTTGGTGCTGTGAAGAAAGTTAGGAATATGCAGGTAGGGTCGTTACCAACTAAATTCAAGGCCCGAAGCTCAGAGCCGGTGTAATACTTGAAGTGCCTAGATTCGCACTTACCAGAAACAGGAGGGCTGGTGGGCGCAAACAGGCTTGCCTTTGGCGCGCCTTCGGCGGACTTGCTTTACCAGGCTTAAAATACACCCCCTTACAGGGCCAATCGGGCCAGGTGGGCATATCAGGGAGCATTAGCATCACGCCGAAAAATGGATGGGCACATGTGGTGTCATAGGCAGAGGATTCTCCCATAGAGGTCATGAACATGGAAGTGCCTTAGGAGGGGCAGTTCCCCTCCATGTATGCTAGTAGAAATATTTTAAGAGGGTCTGTCCCTCGCCTGGTGTATAAATGGTAGGTTCCCCACCCAAAGTCAAGGGTAAGTCTAACAGTAAAGGCAAATTAGATGAGGCACAATCCCTTGCAACCGAGGGAGTGCCAGCATGCAAAATATTGATGAAGGTGGGTAAATAGATGAAAAAAGGGAATGAGCTCACTAAGAAATGTCAGAAATTGCCATTTTCTAGGAATGGTACATTTGAAATTAAAAATCTGCAATATTTGTTAAAATGTATTGATGAATGAAAGAAGCTACCTCGTCCAGCTGAGTTTGTGGTGCTGAATGAATGGGAATGGTGGACAACTGATAAAGCCAATGAGAACAAGGTAGAAGGGACACTTCTTAAAGGTGTTGGCTGGCAGGAAAAAAAAGTCTTCACAGCACCGTAAACAGTGCTGGCGTAAGGGTGTTGTGGAAGAGACTGGATTACATCCCTCTTTGAAAGCGCCATCGGAAGACGGAGATTGTCTTTTTGTATATTTATTGAATATTCATTTGTCACCATCACCTTATGTACCAAAACAAGTGTTGAAAAAATTCCTGGAAGAGAAATTGTTGGAATATTATGTTAAATGATCAAGGAGGGACCTGGCATGGCAAAGATTATGTAGAGATGATTTTATTCATTTAGTAACATAGGTTAGAAAAGTGAGAGTGGTATATTACCAGCTTGTTACAATAGCTGGGCAGCTAGGAGTGGAATTGCAGAAAAAGAGGTTACCTCTACCACATATGTTAAATTTGAATGAAGTTGAGGGGAAGAAGGAGAAATTGGTGATGTTGCCAAATTTGTTTGAGGAATTGTTGTAAAAGATCAGAAAGTGAGAGGACATGGGAGGTTTGAAGAGAGAGAGTAGAGTAGGGAGGTGCCAAGAAAACAGATGACAGAAGCTGATGATGACATAACAGAAATACAGTTATTCGAATTAACGGAAGAATAGCCATTCTGAGAGGTGCCAGGGGGGTAGACAGACAACTGGAATACAGTCATGTGCCTTGAACCTGGTATTATTTCTGGTCATTCACTAAAGACTTTGCAAGGAGCACCTGAAAAGTGGTAAACGGAAGTAGGAAGGATCAATCAATCAATCAATCAATCAGTGACACTTGTAAAGCGCGCTACATACCCGTAGGGTCTCAAGGCGCTTGGGGGGGGGGGGGGTGCCGCTACTGCTCGAACAGCCAGGTCTTCAGCTTCTTCCTGAAGGAGAGGTGGTCTTGGGTCAGGCGCAGGACGGACGGGAGGGAGTTCCAGGTCTTGGCGGCCAGGTAGGAGAAGGACCTTCCTCCTGTAGTCGCTCTTCGGATGCGGGGGACGGCGGCGAGGGCGTGGTTGGCTGATCGGAGGTGGCGTTTGGGAGCGTAGAAGTTGACTCGGCTGTTGAGGTAGCTCGGGCCTTGGTCGTGTAGGGCTTTGTGTGCGTGGGTGAGGAGGCGGAAGGTGATTCTCTTGTTGATGGGGAGCCAGTGAAGGTCTCTCAGATGTCCGGAGATGTGGCTGGATCGTGGGATGTCGAGGATGAGTCTGGCTGAGGTGTTTTGGATCCGCTGGAGTCTCTTCTGGAGCTTGGCGGTGGTCCCGGCGTAGAGGGCGTTGCCGTAGTCCAGTCGGCTGGTGACGAGGGCTTGGGTGACGGTCTTCCTGGTCTCTGTGGGGATCCACCAGAAGATCTTTCGTAGCATGCGTAGGATGTTGAAGCACGCCGAGGAGACGCTGTTGACTTGCCTGGTCATGGAGAGGGAGGAGTCCAGGATGAAGCCCAGGTTGCGTGCATGGTCTGTCGGTTTGGGTGCGGTGCCCAGGGCGGGAGGCCACCAGGAGTCGTCCCAGGCGGAGGGTGAGGAGCCCAGGATGAGGACCTCCGTCTTGTCCGAGTTCAGTTTCAGGCGGCTGGTCGTCATCCACTCGGCTACCTCTCTCATCCCTTCGTGCAGGTTGGCTCTGGCGGCGGCGGGGTCGTTGGTCAGGGAGAGGATCAGCTGGGTGTCGTCGGCGTAGGAGATGATGCTGAGGTGGTGTTTGCGTACGATGGCCGCGAGGGGGCTCATGTAGACGTTGAAGAGGGTTGGGCTCAGGGATGATCCTTGGGGGACGCCGCAGATGACTTCGGAGGCCTCTGACTTGTACGGTGGTAGGCGGACTCGCTGTGTTCTTCCGTCGAGGAAGGAGATGATCCATTCCAGCGCCTTGTCCTGGATTCCGATGTTGCTGAGGCGCTGTATTAGGGTGCGGTGGCAGACCGTGTCGAAAGCCGCGGAGAGGTCTAGGAGGATGAGGGCCGCTGTTTCTCCCTTGTCCATCAGGGCTCGGATGTCATCGGTGGCGGCGATGAGGGCGGTCTCGGTGCTGTGTTTGGCTCGGAAGCCGGACTGTGAGGGGTCGAGGGATCCGTTCGTCTCGAGGAAGGCGGCCATCTGCTTGTTGACGGTCTTCTCGATGACTTTGGCTGGAAACGGGAGAAGCGAGATGGGGCGGTAATTCTTGAGGTCGGTGGGGTCCGCTGTTGGTTTCTTGAGTAGAGCGCTGAGTTCGGCGTGTTTCCAGCTTTCGGGGAAGATGGCGGTGTCGAAGGATGTGTTGATGATTTCTCGCAGGTGGGGTGCGATGACAGTGTCGGCCTTGTTGAAGACGTGGTGAGGGCAGGGGTCGGTCGGTGATCTGGAGTGGATGGAGTTCATCGTGCGGATGGTGTCTTCGGTGCTGATCTGGGTCCAGGCGTGGAGGGTGGTGGTGGGGGGGGTGGCTGGTCGGTCGTGGTGTGCGTTGGTTGGTTGTTGAAGCTGCTGTGTATGTCCGTGATCTTGTTGTGGAAGAATGAGGCGAGGGAGTTGCAGAGGTCTTGCGATGGGGTGATGTCGTTGTTTCCTGCGCTGGGGTTGGAGAGCTCTTTCACGATGTTGAAGAGTTCCTTGCTGTTGTGTGCGTTGTTGTCCAACCGGTCCTTGTATGCTGTTCTCTTGGCGGCGCGGATCAGCTGGTGGTGTTTCCGGGTGGCAAGTTTGTAGGAGGTCCTGTTGTCCGGTGTCGGTTCCCTTTTCCAGACTTTCTCGAGGGCTCGGCAGTTCTTCTTGGAGCTCTTGAGTTCGTCGGTGAACCATGGGGCCTTCTTGCTGCCGGGTCTGCTAGGCGGGGTCCTCAGCGGGGCGAGTTTGTCCGCGCAGTCGCTGATCCACTTCGTGATGTTCTCGGCGGCCTGGCTGGGGTTCGCTGAGCTGGCAGGAGGGTGTTGGCTCAGGGAGGTGGCGAGCTGGTCTGCTGTGATCTTGTTCCAGCTTCTGCGGGCGGTGTGTTGCTGGTGTTGGTGGGTCGTCGTTCTCTTGAAGGTGAAGTGGACGCAGCTGTGGTCCGTCCATTGAAGCTCTGTGGCGTGGCTGAAGTCGATGTCTGTGCTGGATGAGAAGACGGCGTCGAGTGTGTGTCCGGCGAGGTGGGTGGGGGTGGACACCAGTTGCTTGAGTCCCAGGTTGGCGAGGTTGTCGAGCAGGGTGCTGGTGCTGTGGTCGTTGTTGTTTTCCAGATGGAAGTTGAGGTCTCCCAGGAGGATGTAGTCAGCGGAGGGGAGGGCATGCGGGCTGATGAAGTCGGCGATGTCCTCGCTGAATTGCGTGCGTGGTCCAGGGGGTCGGTAGATCAGGGTGCCTCTGAGGGTGGTGTTCGGGTTGGTGTGGATCTGGAAATGCAGGTGTTCGGCGCTGGTCAGGGTGTTGTCGGTGCTGGTCGTGAGACGGATGGTGTTCCTGTGGATGATGGCGATGCCTCCTCCCATCTGGTTGGCGTTGCGGTCCCTCCGGATGATCTTGTAGCCCTCTGGGATGGCGATGGCGATGTCGGGAGCTGAAGAAGCGTTCATCCAGGTCTCCGTGAGGAAGGCAACGTCAGGGGCTGTGGCGTCTAGAAGGTTCCAGAGTTCGATGGCGTGTCTGTGGACGGAGCGGGTGTTGAGCAGGATGCACTTGAGGTGGGTGCTGCTGGAGATCGCCTTGGCGGGTGCTGGTGCGGGGCTGGTCCGGATGCAGGAGAACTTGCAGGCGTGGCAGCTGAACGGGCCTTGGGTGCGTCTTGGAGTGGCTTGATGGCATTCTGGGAGTCGGCCGGTGTTGAGTGCGGTGAGGGTGGCGGCGGAGTACGTCAGGCGGGTCGGTCGGGGTCTTCGTGGGCCAGGGGTCCTGGCGCTGGTCGCGATCCGGTCGCGGACGGGCGCAGACGGGCTTACCTTTGGCGCGCCTTCGGCGCACAATCGGCGCGCCCGCTGCGCGTGACCGCTGCGCGTTCGCACGGTCGCCATTTAAGGCGAAGTGCGCGGGTGGGCGGGTCAGCTGGGAGGCGGGAGCGGGGAGGGATACAGAAGACAAAAGGGGCGGGGACAAGCGGCGGTGGCGGGAAGGGAGGGCGGGGGGCGACGAAGGATAACAAAATGATCAAATTATTGTGGACAGATTAGAATACATTGTTTTCTATTGTAGTACCAAAAACTTGTAGGGCAGTTGTGAGCTGTTTTTGAAGTGGCCAGATGCAGAACCTCATGTGTTTGGGTCCAAAGTTAGAACCCTCATCAGTAGTTTGGGATAAGTACGAAGAGGTGATGCCATATTTGAGGGAAACGGTGCTGCCACAGCATGTAAATTGGTCAGCAAATATCCAAAATACCCAGCATAAAGATGAAAGATTACTTCAAATGTATAAGCAGCACAATGGAATAGAGGGTTCATCACTGAGCCCCACCCTCTTCAACATCTACATGGCCCCCCTCGCACCCATAGTCCGACAACATGGCCTCAACATCATATCCAACGCCGACGACACCCAGCTCATCCTCTCCTACACCAAAGACCAAACCACTGCCAAACTCAACTTCCAGAAAGGAATGCAAGATGTTGCAGTCTGGATGACCAACAGATGCCTGAAGCTCAACGCCGAGAAGACAGAAGTCCTCGTTCTCGGTACCACCCCTTCTGCATGGGACAGCACCTGATGGCCGAACGCCCTCGGCAGCCCACTTACCCCCTCAGACTACGCCAAGAACCTCGACATTGTACTCAACTCATCACTCACCATGAACCGGTGTCGGTGGGGTCGGCGGGCGGGCTTCGGGCGAGGGTGGTGTTGAGCTGGTCTTCAGTGACCTTGCTCCAGCTGCGGGGGCCATCTGTTGAGTGCGGTGGTGCATGGTGGGTTTCCGGGAGGTGAAGTGGATGCCGCGATGGTCAGTCCAGTGGAGTTCGGTGGTGTGGCTGAAGGTGACGTGGGAGCTTGCGGAGAAGATGTGGTCGAGCGTGTGGCCAGCGGAGTGGGTGGGTGTTGTGACGAGCTGTCTGAGTCCAAGGTTGGCGAGGTTGGCGACCAGGATGGTGGAGTTGCTATCGTTGTTGTTCTCGAGGTGGAAGTTCAGGTCTCCGAGAAGAATGTAGTCTGTGGAGGCGAGGGCGTGCGTGCTGATGAAGTCGGCGATGGAGTCACTGAACTGTGGCCGGGGTCCTGGGGGTCAGTAGATGAGCGTCCCTCTGAGGGTGGTGTTGGGATCAGTGTGGATCTGGAAGTGCAGGTGTTTGGCGGTGCTGAGGGTGTTGTCAGTGCTGGTCGAGACCCTGAGGGTGTTCCTGTGGACGATGGCGATTCCTCCTCCTACTCAGTTGGCGCGGTCCCTGCGGGTGATCTTGTAGCCGTCCGGGATGGCTATGGCGATGTCCGGCCCCAAAGAGGCGTTCATCCAGGTCTCTGTCAGGAAGGTGATGTCCGGGGAGGATGAGTCGAGCAGGTCCCAGAGTTCGACGGCATGTTTGCGTACGGAGCAGGTGTGTCTCTGTGAGCGGGTTGGTGGCAATTTGAGACTCCTTAATGCAACCGCAATTTGCGATTTTTGCAATTGGGATGATGCATCCCAAATGCAAAAATACCAGTCGCAAAGGGGCAGATTCTGAGAATCGGCCCGTTTACGACCGGTTTTTAGTTAGATGCATGGGGCCCATGGTGTTTTACTGGCAGAGAATCCACCAACAGTATACCAAGTCACCATCTATTTTCTATCAAGCTTTTTACAAGGATCTTGAATCTTTGTCTCTCGATCATGAATCTATGTTGGTTTAGTACAAAGATGCTTGTTGGTGGCATCACCTACAAGGAAGGCATGTAAATGAGATACTATTCTATTGATAAGTCATTTGACTCACAGAGACACAAGGTCTCATTCGCAAAACTGCAAACTGGCAGTCTTTTTATTTAGGGCATGAGTTAGAGAAAGACACAAGGAAAGTGTCTCCGAAGAAGAAGACAGCTGTGGTACAGATGACCCCCCCATGTACACAGAGAGAGATGAGGAGATTCTTTGGTATGGTGGAGTGCTGCAGGCAGTGGATCCCAAATGTTTCCCTGTTAGCCCTCCCCCATCAACTTTTGACAAGGAAAGATATCTCCAATCCAGTGTCCTAGTCATATGATTGTCAAAAGTCTTTCCTAGAACTTAAACATTGTATGTGTTCCTCCTCAGCCCCGGGTATGCCAGATTACGTTTTTTTCATGTATAGGAGAGAGGAATGGGTGATCTTTGTCAGTGCTGAAACAACACCATGGTGATTGACACCACCCAGTTGCATATTTTTCAGCTTCCTTGGATCCTGTGAGCTCTGCAAATTCCATCTTAGATAGCTGTGGTGAAATGTGCAACAAATCGAGGAGCGTCAGATGAAGTGTCAAGAGGGAATAATTTTGTGAGCACATTGGGAAGGATTTATTTATTAAATGCCTCTGCTGAATATGATGCTCTGTTTGCAGCAGTGCCCACCCCCAGTATGCCTGCACAAACAATGGAAGAGGTCAGGAACATTTAGAAAGATATATAACTAGAGGAGAAGCATGAATGGAAGCAAAGGAGTTGCAGGAAAAATGAGGAAGGCATTAAGTTCAATCCAGAAAGAAGAGCTGTGTTCCTGAATTCTTTTTCCTCACAGATGGGGAAGTTTATTTATAGACCCACCCATCAAGGTAGCAATGCATGACAGCTAGCTTTCAGTGAATATAGTGGAATGAGCACTTACATAATTGCGCCCAAGACTGCTGCGTACAGTGCTTGGCTTGTCAGAAAAACAACAAGAACAATGGAACTGTGGTTAACATGTGAAATTGTCCCCTTTAGCTTTTGGACCATTTTTGAGATAGCAAATTTACTTTACAGAGATGCCGTCCTGTGGAAGGTACATATATGTACTGGCTGTGATCTGCATGTTCTTGAGATGGCCGAAGTCCTATCTAAAGCTCATGTGTGACACTATAACCTTGGCAAAACATTTTCTTAAAGAACTGATCCCCCAGGACCAGATAACAATGTACATAGAAAGTGATCAGGGTGGACACTTCAAATAGAATTCACGAAACTAAAATGTGAGGTTGCGGGCATAACACACTGACTGTATTGTGCTTATCAACCCTCATCTTCAGGCAAGGTAGAACATTCGAATGGTGTCTTAAAAAACAAGTTGGTGAACTTCCACCAATTTGAAATTGCCCCGTGCCCTACTTCTGGTGCTAATGAATATCATTTGCACACCAACAAAAAGACAGACCTGTCCCCCAAAGAGATTCTAATGTGGATTACCAGCATGTCCACACCTGCATTGCTATCAATAGCTGATAATTTGATCATGGATTATTACAAAAGACTGCCTAATGTGGTACACTCTGTATTTCACCAAGTTCAACAGGCACTCTGAATACCTTTGATTGCTACCTATCATGGTTTAGAACCCAGAGAGCGTGTCCTAGTGAAGAACCACTTCTTGAAAATGTGTCTCCAGCCTGCTGAAAGGGGCTCTACCAGGACCTGCTGGGAATGAACACTGCTCTGTAATGTGAAAACCTGCTAACTTACACGCATACCATACCAGAAATGTGAGAGCACCATGGGAGAGTGGCAAAGACCCCAAGATCCTTAAGATTTCCACCCCAGACTGTTAGAAGCAACAAGCCAGGCAGGTGGCCCTATCACAAGAAGCCAACAAAGGGGGCGGGGGTGGAAACAAGTCAATGAAGGAAGGAAAGGAAAGAGGGGGTCAAGAGAAGAAGATAAAACTGATCATAGTGGAGCTGTGTTTCCATCTGCACAGACTGTTCCTGGTGCTATTGATGCAAATGATCCATTTAGTGAACAGTTATAGGTCCACCAATCCAGTGATACTTAAAAAATTCAAGCAAAATGATAAAAAAGAAATTTGTTCTCTCATCATGAGTATCGATAAAACATATCTGTCCAACTTACTCTTCGATTATGAATGTGTCTGACTGATGGGTGTGCACATATATGCCAGATTCCTTGGCTGAAACAGTTAGGATTGTGACGTATTATTTACCGTTCTTTGCTCAAGCACAGATACCCGGAATATTCCACACAGAACCAAGAATTTAAAGGGTTAGAGGAGAAACCAAAAGAAATGAAATGTACAATGCCTAAAGATGTACAATGCATATTACCTGAAGGGGAAAACAACATCTTTAGTTGCATATCAAAATGAAACTAGCTATCATTTGTAAATACAGAAAAGGGTGTTATAGTTTAATAATGAACCTACTTTGAGGGAGAATGCTTTGCTGCTAATGCATTCAGCTTTGAATCTATTGTGTGAGTGGGTAGGTAGGGACACGTTCCACAGACCACAAGAGAATCCCAAAGGTGGGTAAAATAACTGCACAAATACTTATAACATGACAGAGCTGTTTATGCACTGCAATGAGATAAAGAGTAATCAAGATACTTATCATGTTTTTTAATGAGATAGTTCTTGTTATTTAGCTTTAGTATCACCACCAATATATCACACGAAATAAATTAATAAAATACATTTCTGCCGCCAAAGGAGGGATGCAAGAGAATACACTTTAGACATTTTATCAGCCATCATTTTATCAGCCATGGTTCCTCCATTGAGATTAGGTTTACATGTTGTAAGTATAAGGAAGCAAGCTCATTTATTAGAGAGGTTAGGTAATGACACAACAGCTGCTTTATTTAATATCACTAAAGAAATTATCACAATGCACATCAGAATTTTGCAGAACAGAATGGCATTGGGTCTAATATTATGGCAGAAGGGTGGGGTCCGCAAGATAATCAACACAGAGTATTGATCTTTTATACATGGCAATATACAGAACATACAAGATCCTATATTTGATATCTCAAAGTTTTCACAAAAAGAACATGAGATGGACAAAGCAGGGTTTTGGGAAATGATCAGTGATTAGCTAGGCAGTTGGGAAAAATTGATCCGAGTCCTTCTGGGCTTGGTGATTGTTGTATTGTTACTTTGTTTCTGCGACTTTACATATAGTCTAACTTATGTTCAATGTGCTTAAATATGGAAAGGAATTGCAAGGGTCTCAAAGGTTAGGAAAAGGAATCAAGCACTATGGAGGTCAAATTAGAAAGAGAATAAGAATCCAGAAGGAGGCCAGGTGCCTGAACGACACTGAGTGGCAAGAAGGTTGGCACCAGTGCCAAAGGAGGAAAAGGTGGGCACTTAGGCTGAAAACGCGAACACAAAAGTGACTCTATCTTGACTGTGTCAGGTGAACACATAGCTACAGCACTACATCCGGTCTTGCTCCTGCTGCTCTCTCTGTGCAATGGGCAGCCAGAAGAACATTCAGGGAAGTTGAGGGGGCTTAGCAATGTTAACACCTTTGGCCCAAAGACTATTAGAACCTAATCCAGTTCCTCCAGGAATTATCAATCATTTTGAAAAGGGTTGCAATTTGGAGAAAGCCCAGTTCATCTGGTTATCGGCAAACATGACACACTTGATTGCAATAACATATGCAAGAAGGTTGGGTGGGAGCTCTGGCAACATCATACCCTTAATTGTTTATTTTTTTCCAGATAGGGTGGATTTAAAACCTGATCGATAGTGTAATCCCCAAGATACATTTCCCTTCCCAGCTAACCCAAAAAATTGAATTTCAGTCGATCCCAGAAATGGAAGTACCCTCATCCTTGATGTTGAAAGGAACTCAACAATTTACCTTGACGGTACTAACGTATTTAGGGTAACTAATTCTTTTTTTTTTTTCATAGAGTTCATTCGGCAAAAGTAGACAAAAGTCTCAACCTCCACTTTAAGCAGGTGGGTGCATCAAACAATATCCCAGGTTTACAGGCAGTGGGGAGATATAATCAAGTATAATTGAGGGACTTTCCACAAGAGCAACTTCAGCATCTTGTGCGGAAGCCAGTGGAATATCCTTGCAGAAAACCTGTAGGGCGGCCACTTGGTTGCCTCATCAAATGTTAAGAAACACATTATAGGTTACCCCTTTCTCATTCTTTAGCTGATAATTATGGATCAGCTGTTATAAAATGACCAATGAAGTAATTGTTGATCTTAATAAAAATACTTAAGCATCGTAGTTGTAGATGCAAATCTATTTATGTGCTTGTGAATTCTTCCCATGGGTTACGACTGGGATGAGGGGGACATATGAGAAGGTTATGGAGACGCGCGAGCGTGCGATCAAAGATGAGCGCTTCCCGGTGAGCTCAGCCCATTTTTCGCCCGTTTTTTATATAAATACGACGATTTTCTGTCAGAGTATTGCAAATTTTTGGGTCGCTATGGGTTAGAGGCTCTTACCTGTCGCTGTGTGGTTTTTCAAGCTTATTTGATCGACAGAAGTGGTGTTTGCCTTCTCCTGTTTCCAGCACCCTGCTCTGCTTTGAGGTACAGCCAGCTTGTCTGTCAGTGGGGCGGAGTAACTTCTCAAGAGAGGGCCTGGCTTTGGCCTAACCAGTCCCACAGTTCATTTTAGCTGCTGCACCAGTTATTCTTCAGGCTTTCTACTCAAGAAATACTATACTTCTCCTTAACTTTATTTTGTGATACAATTTTAATTCTTTCCATAAGAAAATGGATAGTAAAAATCCGCATTCTCTTCCTAATAAAAGGAGACAGCAAGTTTCACCACCTCCTGTGAAATCAAAAGTGGTAGAGTCATCTGAACCTTCGTTATCATTAATTCTTGAGGAAATTCAAGCACTTCGCTCTAATACAGAGTTAATTGCGTCAGAAATTAAAAATGTGCGCAAAGACATGGCTAGTTTGTCAATGAAAATATCTCATAATTCAATAAAGATACAAGATAATAAAGTTAAAATTGACACTTTTACTCCACTTGTGGCGAAGATATAACTTATGTCTGTGCTCCTTTTAGATATGGAAAATCATAACAGACAATATAACCTGCGCATTTTCAATTTACCAGAAGATGTTGAAGGTTCCAATTGCAGATTATATTTAGAAAATCGTATTCCTGGCATCCTAAATATCAAATTTCCCAAAAATTTGAAATTGATAAGGCACACAGGATTCCTTCGCATCGCAACCCTCATCACACTAAGCCTCGCCAAATGGTTTTTAAAGTTCTCCGCCACCACCATTTGGTCTTGGTCAGAAAAGCAGCACGAGAAATTCCTGCACTGATGGTCAATGGAAATGAAATATTTATCCACCAAGACTTTGCTAAAGAGACGGTTTTAATTCACAAGGAGTTCACTGCTCTTCGTCCTCAACTAAGAAGTCTTGGTTTCAAATACGGTCTTTTTGACCCATCAACTCAGCGCATGTGGGAAGATAATGTTTCTAAATCCTTTCATCATCCTAAACAACTAAGACTGTTCCTGGACCAACATTCGCAGCATTCTATGGACACTCAAGTTTCCACCACTTGAATGGTACTGTTATGCATATTCTGACAATTTGATGGTTTATTCACTTATAGGGCTCCAACGGTACTGGTCATGCTTGAAAAGCGTGTGTGTGTTTCATTCATGTTATTAATGATTTTTGTTTGTCTTTTTCCATGTTTTGTTCTGTTTTCTTTTTTCCTATTTTCCCCCTTTCACTTGTCACTGGAGCTACTATTTTTCACACTCTTTCTCTATTTTCTTTCTCCGATTCTTGACCTTCTCCTTTCTTCCTTTTATTTATGGCTCAGATTCATAATCTCAAGATAGTCTCTTTAAATGTAAAGGGGTATGCCATCCTGTTAAACGGACAAAAATGTTAGACTATTTAGGAAATTGCAAAGCAGATATTTGTTTTATACAAGAAACTCACATTGATGACAAAATCTTAGATTATATGAAAAAAAAATGAGTTGCTAATATTGTCTCTTCTCCTCCAAATGGCAAACAAATGGTGTTGCTATCCTCTTTGCAAAAAGGCTGCATTGACAAATTTTGAATACATTTTCTGATACTGATGGCAGATACATTATTGCTAAAATTAAAATTCATGATTCAGTTGTCTTTTTGATAAATGTGTATGGTCAAACTGCTTATGATCCTACTTTTTGGTCCACTCTAACAACAGAAGTTCTTAAATTAGGTAAAGTTCCTCTTATAGTTGGAGGAGATTTCAATATCATATCTGACCCCTTATTGGATAGATTATCTCTTACGAAATGTTGTCCTCCTAAAGCTTTTTATGCTTTTAAGTTATTTTTTCAAACTACAAAGCTTGTTGATATTTGACGCTTACACTTTCCTACAGAATTTTTTTTAACGCTTTTTTCTAACCCAAACAATTCTCACTCCAGGCTTGATTATCTTTTAATTGCCAGACAATTAATTAACTCTGTTGTAACCCCTATGATTGGAAATATTGATATATCGGATCATGCTTTAATCTCCTTTGTTTTGCAATTAAATTCCAATTTTACTTCACAATCTAGATGGAGAATGAATACTGGTATTGGTCACAATGAACAAAATAAACCTAAACTTTTAAATGCTATTCATGATTACTTCCTTCTCAATCCAGAAGGTTCTACTTCCATGGTGAACAGATGAGACGCTTTTAAAGCTTATATTAGAGGTGTTTGTATTTCTACTATGGCCCAATAAGATAAATCATTTAATGCAAAAATGATGAATTTAGAAAAACAGATTGCAAAATATGAAAGACTTTTTATTACATGTAATGATCCTCAATATAGATTTAAATTACAAAAACTTTTATATGAATTTAATTTAATCCTTAGCAAAAGAGCTGGAATTCAATTATCAAATTCTAAAGCTAAATTTGGTTTTAATGCAAACAGATCTGGTAGATTATTAGCTAATTATTTACGCATTAAAAAAGATAAGGCACAAACAAACTCAATTCATCACTCTGAGAGTAAAATTGCTTTATCCCAAAATGATATCGTTTGATTATACCTCTTTAATTGATTCTTTTTTACCTCAATGTGGATTACCCAAGATTTCCCAATCTGATAAAATTGGTCTTGATTTGCCCAATACCAAAGATGAAATTTTATCAGCCATAAAAGCTCTTAAAAAAAATAAATCCAATGGACCAGATGGTGTTCCCGCTGAGTTTTATAATGAATATCAACTACAGTTCATTCCTCATTTATTTCAACTTTTTACTTTTTTTGGTTCTACGGCAACTACTACAGGTTCTTTTACTGAGGCATTAATTATTGTTTTGCCCAAACCTAATAAAGACCCTACTCCGGTGTAAAATTATCATCCGATTTCTTTAATAAACCAAGATTGTAAATTGTATGCCAGAATACTTGCTACTAGATTATTCTCTGTGCTAGATTCTGTTATACATCCAAATCAATCTGGTTTCATGAAGAATAGATATTCAGCTAATAATACAAGAACTTTGCTACATTTGATTGAACAAAGATCTACTTTATCTTTACCATCAGGAATTCTCGCTTTAGATGCTGAGAAAGCTTTTGATAAATTCACTGGTCGTTTTTATTTCATACTTTATTATCCTTTAATTTTGGTGACATATTTATCCGTATGATTTCTGCTTTATATTTCTCTCCTACTGCTCATTTATTTATTAATGGCCAAATTTCGAACCAATTTTCTCTTTTCAGAGGTACAAGACAAGGTTGTCCCCTTTCCCGCTTTTATTTCTTCTTGGAATTGAACCCTTACTTACTGCCATAAGAAAATGTGATAAAATTACTGGAATCAATATCAAAGATGTTATTATTAAAACTTTAGCTTATGCTGATGTTGTTCTTTTTTTTTATTAGTGATCCTGTGTACTCTTTTCCCTCCCTAATGGAAATTATTTAGTTTTATTACACTGTTTTTGTATATAAATTAAATACCAATAAGACGGAATTATTTCCTCTAAATATACACTGCACTCCGGATATGTTACCTTTAAATGAAATTATTTGGCAAAAGGATAGTTTAAAATATCTTGGTATTCTTTTCTCTTCATCTATGAAAACAACAATATTTATTTCTAAATGGTCTTCACTTCATCTTTCATGGTGGAGCAGAATGGACTCCATACAAATGACTATCGCACCAAAAATCTTTTATACCCTGCTCAATTTCCTTTAAAGTTTTATAAAACTGTTGATAAACTTTTATCCAAATTTCTTTGGAATAGCAAATCAGTTCATATCAGCTATAAGAAATTGAAATTACCCAAATGTAATGGGGGGTTTGGGTTACCAGATTTTCTTCTTTATCACAAAGCTTTTATATTAAAACAAAGTTCTTTGTGGTTTTACCATTCTCCTTTGAGTAATCCTCCTAATTGGCTCCTTATCGAAAAATCCTTGATAGAACTTTTCCCTTTACCCTCTTTGCTAACTATGTCTAAAAAATCTCATTTATTTCATAAATCTGTTATTATAAAGTCCACCAAACTTATTTTAAATGATTTGGATTTAATTTTTCAGTCACCCATATCCACTAATGTTGAAATGTCATTATGGTATAATCCAGTCATAAAACTCAACAGAACAGTTAGATTTTGGTGTTCATGGATCAAAGCTGGCATTTTTTACCTTAAAGATGTTTATTGCAATAATGTTTTTCTATCATTTAAAGCTTTACAAACAACATTTCTTTTACCTCCTTCTGATTTTCTCAAATATGAATTCTTGTGTAACTCTATTTTAGATTTGTTTCCTCATAATATTCCCTTTAATGTTAAATCAGATGTATCAATTTATGTTCAAACCGTCTTATCTATATCTCATGGAGTCTCTGTATTATATAAAAAATGTCTACCTCTCAAGGATCCAATATTGATACGATCTCAACATTTTGGAATAGTGAACTTTCAACTGCTTTTTCAATTGATATATGGAAAGTTATTTGGCTTAATAATATTTCTGGTTGGCTTCCTGTTTCGCTCTATCAAACTAATTCATACATTTTATTTAACTGTTTGTGGACTCCACTACGTTTATTTCAAGCAAAACTCCTTCCATCCTCAATTTGTTGGCACTGTAATCTACTTACTGGTTCGTTACAACATATGCTTTATGATTGTCCTATAGTTTTTAAATTTTGGACCAATGTTTGGTATGTTAAATAAAAATTCTGATATCTCATTCAAACTGTTAATCTGTAAATCTGTTGTTCTCTCACAAAAAGTAAATGAACTAGAAGCTAAACTTTCCAATTTTTGTACTGTCAGCAGCTTTTAAATGTATTACAGCATGTTGGAAAGATGTATCATTATTATCTGTTCATGTTTGGTGGTCATGGGTTATTTTTACTAGAAGAGGAGCTCAGATATCTTTAATTGGTATTAATCATAATTCTATTTCTTATCACTCTTTTTGGAAACCTTTTGACAGATATTTATCTTCTTAAATGAGTATTTATTCTAGTTATTATTTGTTATTACAATAATCTAGTTAATATATTATAGTAGCTTCGTTATATTATCATTATTATATAGCTATATTTGTTTGCTCCCTTCCCTCCCTTATTGTTTTTCTTGGAATATTAGCTTCATTGTTTTTACCTATTGTAATTTAATGGATGCTCTTTTATTATCTCTCAATTGTAATTGGGTATTTTCCGGTACTATTTTTTTGTATTGTCTCTTGTTTATTGTATTTTATGAAAACTCAATAAACTATTTTGAACATAGAGAAGGTTATGAAGTCATTACTTATCATTAATCTTCTTCACCCTAAATCATAGTCCTCACTTCACTCACTCTCTCAATTATTGTTGCATACAGGAGGCTGGGAGGCGGCAGAGGCGCTTTGTACTGGTGTCAATAGAGGTAAACATGAAAGAAATATTATTGGTATTTGTTAGAGAACTTAATGTGCTGTAAACGTCCTGTCTGGAAAACAGGACATCTTCGCACAGTAGCAACTGGGACGAGGAGGACTATGATTCTGGTCAATGAATATTACTGATAAGTAATGGTTTAATGTATTTTTATTTAACAAGACATTGAGTTATGAATTCCTATTAACTCTGCTGCCCTTTCTCCCAAGTGAGCAAAAAGGAATCAGAATCAGAATAAATATCAATTTTATATAGGTATTTTTTTGAAACGGACTTCAGAAGTGTAATCCTTATTACAGAACCATCTACTAAATAGGATTCACCTCTTTGTATATTGCACAATCATTGAAATCAGTAGCTTTAACAATAAGGTACCAAATGAATTCAGTAGTCTTGGTGAGCAGGCATTTCAGTGATAGGAAGCTCTATAGTAATAATGATTAAGATGCCTTAAGATGAAGACAGAACTCATAGTCCATAGACTCTTTTCCATTATCAACATGTAAATAGCATGCTAGCTAATGTAGGAATGGAGACTGAGTCAAACATCTGGTAAAAGCAGCACAGGGCACCATATATTGCACACATCTGGCCACCAGCACACATCGTGCCCTCTCTAGTTCCTTTCTTTAAAAAGCAGCCGATTGGTGTGTCATGGCTTTTGGATGAGGGTTCATGGTGAGGGACAATAGGCAAGAGCCTAAAGACTAGGCATAACAGAGTCATTGTCAAGGTAAATTCTTCTACTCCTATGTCCTGGCCCTTTCCCATTCTTAACACAAGGGTGGATTGCACTGCATTGAGAACATTAAGGTCCTCATTACAAGCTCAGGGCTAAATTCTAATCCCTGTGAAAACATACGTTTCCACAGGGATTGGAATTTTACACTTGTCATAAATAGCACTCCCTCACTGATTTCCCTGATAGGTTCCAGCAGGTTAAAAAGCAAAACTTGCAGTCTTCAGTGTGTTAAATACCACCGCATGCTATGCCACATTTGTAAGTTGAAAACTCGGAGTAGAAGGTATTTACCTAATGTGGTAGAAAGCTCACCCTGGGGTAACGGTATTTACCAGGTGAGGTACACACCTCATCCTATACTGTCTAACTTGTATTAAGGGCTTTAGTGAAGGAGGTGGGGCAGCATTAGGTAGCCCAGGTAAAGAGATTGAGAAGACCTTCCTAGTCAAACTAAGTATCACTCTGGGAAGAAGCCACAAGACCATACTATCATGGGAATACAGGTGCGGTGGCCCACTTTGTTGCTCTTTTTTGTGTCTGACAGGCTTAATCCTGGAAAACACTACTGAAACTCTCTGGTGGAGTATGCTCTGACACCAGGTGGATTTGTAGACTTTATAAGTGTCACGGTTCAGATAATCAATTGACGCCAGCTCAATAGCAGTCCCTCATGAACAAATCCAAAATATTCAGCAGAGCAGTCTAGGACATTGGCCAAATAGAAGTCTGGAAGGGAAGTGATTGAACAAGGAAACATTCATCCTACTTATTGCTAGAGGGATTATACACAAGCAAATAACATATCTTTGTGCTGAATAATTAATAGGGCCATTTTCTACCACTAATACTGATGGGCTCGGCAAAATAGTACCTCTACCATACTGCCTTAGTTTTCTTTCATAGTTCATGATATGGGTTTTTCAGAGTGATCTCAAATTTTTCATATGAGATTGTCTGGGTCAGATTTATCTTGTTAGCCAGGAGTGTCTCAGCCATCTCACCTTTATAATAATAGGACAGCTTTGTACACAATAATTTATGCGATGTACTCATCATGAGCAATTTTTCCTATTCACCACTCATTTTTCTCATAGCTCGATAAATTCTTCAAAAATGAGCGTTTTTGCGTTCATCCTCTAGTTGTTTCTATTTAGCCTTTAAAGTTTTTTTTTGTTTATTACTTTAACAAACGTCTCTAAATACCACTTCATTAATATTCCATTCACTATTGGATGGACTTCCTCAGAAATCCCTCAGGGTATGAATCCAAAGTCGCTACCACTAGTTTATGATTATGATCAGACAGAACTAGAGTATCTATACTGATGAGTTTCCTAGAATTCCTCTCCATAACGCACCCAGGGAAAGTGATTTCTAGACCTGCTGGCACTTAAGACATAGCCCCTGTGCAAATATGTGAGACAGAACCCAGTGGACTGGAATCTCCTGTAATCCACAAAAATTACTTCAGTAAATTGCATATTAGGTAACTATAGTCTTGTGAGAGTCATAGGTATAGGTGGCAGAACACGAAACCTCTTTCATCATGTGTAGACACACTCAGGAACACTAGGAAACTGGGAATATCTTTTCAAGATTGATTTAAATTGAAATCCTGTCATAGTGCACACGGTATGAAAAGTGGTTATTATAAAAAATAAATGAAGAAGACAGCGGCAATGATATTCGTCAATAAGCAGAACAATGAGAAATATTTAAATATTTTGACAGTATTTTAGGTTTTCCTACACACATAACCTAACCTTTCCCTTCCCTCAGCTGACTCAGCTGAACTTAGCACGAAAAGAGGGGCTACTCGAGTTTCATAGACGGCCTAAACTCGCACACTTTTCTGAATCTCTGAAGCAGTGTTCAATAAGGAGCTGTGCATCAGAGGCTATCTTGTCTTCGAACAGACAGAAAACCCTGTATTTGACTGGTTGCACCTTTCACATAGTCTTCGACAACGAATGGTGTTTAAAGCTACTGCATGTCTCTGGATCGAAGTTCCTCTCTTTCTAATAATAGTTTGTTCCAGTTTATACACTCTGGGGCCGATTCCGATGGCCGGTCGGACAGCTGTCCGTAGACTTACCCTGCGACCGACACGTACCCGGAGCCGGTCCGTCCTGTATAGGAAGTACAATGCGCATAACTGCCAAAAACACGACCAACACGTAGGCTGTGAATTAAGACCCATTCTCCGTCCGAGCCATAACTCCCAAAGAGGAACCGGAAGCAGTATCCATAGCAGTTTCCGGCATGACAAGTACGATGTGTACTTCCTACGCGCCGGACGAGTCGTCACGTACGGCACGTCACAGCATCTGGAAAACAAGCATATCAGCTACGATTCGCGCCACAAATCAATACACGGCTACGAGGCGGAACAGCTTGCAGTGGGTACGAGACGGAGCAACAAGCAGCGTGTACGACACGAACCCATCATGAATCGCATCGCGTAGGTCATACCAGTACTCTACATCTATGACCGGATCAGGGACCTACGCCGACGGCGCAGACGGTAAGTCAGACATCTACCACATAAACAAATGACAGGTACCCGCAAAATGCACACACACACAGGGGATACATATCCTGGCCACTAACAACAGCCCACCATACGGGTTGCATGGCCAGCACCACTAACACCCCCACCCATAGGGGGCCTGTTGCCCATCACCCCTGCCACCCCCACTCACAGGGCTTATGTTGCCCATCACCCCTGCCACCCCCACTCACAGGGCTTATGTTTCCCATCACCCCTGCCACCCCCACTCACAGGGGACCTGTTGCCCATCACCCCTGCCACCCACACTCACAGGGCTTATGTTGCCCATCACCCCTGCCACCCCCACTCATAGGGGACCTGTTGCCCATCACCCCTGCCACCCCCAGCCATAGGGGACCTGTTGCCCATCACCACTGCCACCCCCAGCCATAGGGGACATGTTGCCCATCACCCCTGCCACCCCCACTCACAGGGCTTGTGTTGCCCATCACCTCTGCCACCCCCACTCACAGGGGACCTGTTGCCCATCACCCCTGCCACCCCCACTCACAGGGCTTATGTTGCCCATCACCCCTGCCACCCACACTCACAGGGCTTATGTTTCCCCTCACCCCTGCCACCCCCACTCATAGGGGACCTGTTGCCCATCACCCCTGCCACCCCTAGCCATAGGGGACCTGTTGCCCATCACCCCTGCCACCCCCAGCCATAGGGGACCTGTTGCCCATCACCCCTGCCACCCCCACTCACAGGGCTTATGTTTCCCATCACCCCTGCCACCGCCACTCACAGGGCTTATGTTTCCCATCACCCCTGCCACCCCCACTCACAGGGGACCTATTGCCCATCACCCCTGCCACCCCCACTCACAGAGCTTATGTTTCCCATCACCCCTGCCACCCCCACTCACAGGGCTTATGTTTCCAATCACCCCTGCCACCCCCACTCACAGGGCTTATGTTTCCCATCACTCCTGCCACCCCCACTCACAGGGCTTATGTTTTCCATCACCCCTGCCACCCCCAGCCATAGGATGGGTGATGCGCAACACATCTAGCAAACGCAAACATCAGGTATGTCCGCAAAATACATCCCCCACGACAACATGACAACAGTGTGTAGTCTGTGACAAATGCCCACAACAGTGAATATGGCTACGAGCATACAATGTAAGTAACAGCACATTTGTGACCAACACATGAGTGTGACATACACAAGGCAAGCATCACCATAGCACTGTGGCAATGTAAAAAGAACACCCCCTCACTGTGTAGAACAGAAGTCAAGTGGGGGCTCACAAAATGCAGCAGATGTGGAGCATTGTGGTGATGGGGACCAAACCCCCCTCAACACAGTGACCAAAAGGTAAGTGTCATCATGGTCAAAGCTGCAAATAACTAACAGCATGTATGATCCCTGCTCCCAACACATCAAACACTTCTGGGGGAAAATAGTGGTTGTCTCCCATACACACAGAGATGTGTTGAGGCAAACAGTGCTGTGAAAACATAACACTCTCGGCCATGTGCAGACAAGCACCTCACATGGGGGCTGACAATGCACACAGCGTACAATGAAACAACAGCAGAAGTGACCATCACCAAGCATGCACACATCTCGAAAATAGACACACCAACCAAAACAACATGTGTAGACTGTAGGTGTCAGCTCACTAACTCACATTCCATGCCAGCAATGGCACCCAACAACCAGGATGAATGTGCACAATGATGTGAAATGACTCACAGGGACAGCATTCAAAATCACAGAAACAGCATCCAGACAAAGGCCCACAACAGCAATACCAATGCACTGGTGCAGATGCACAAACACAAACAGGCAAACTCACACTGCACATCTGACACAACATGTGTGTGTGTGTGTCACAGTATCCACAGGCAACTACACAACACATGAGAGGGGCTGAACCACAGTGACACAGATGAGGACACGGTGCCATACAAAAGTAAACCATCATTGGGACATCCTCAGTGGGCAATCAGGCGTTGGGAGATGAGAGGGAGCACAACAGACACATGTGACACTAGCTGGAATTAACAACAACTAACACAGCAAGAGACTGACACACAACAGCACAATCACCAGGGACAAGACATTGGTGTGACACAAGCATGCATGACCCTACACTGTGATGACAAAGGCAGATGTCGTACAAACTGGGAAACCCAGACATGTGTCCTGTGCCACAAAAGTACATCACACATACACAAACACAAATCACTCAGCATGGCCCCTCATCCATGGACAAACGGGAGCTGAGGGACCATCCATGCAAACATTCACATCAGTCCACCATCAACACCACACACCTGAACTGCAACAATGTGTATCTGTGAAGCCCACATGGACAGGTGACATTGCACATGCCCACATGACAAACACAGGAATGTTGGCAGGAACTAAGGTGCACACACACATCACACAAGGACTGTTTACAACCCTGGGGAATGACAGACACACTGCACAGTATGCGGTACATGGCCATGACCTCAAAGCTCATGTGAGCTTCATAATCCCTGCCACTGTCCCAGGACTATGCAGATGCCAAGGAGGAACACAAGGCACCCATGCTGATACCTGCCAGCATCGCTGCCGTGAACCCGACAAGTGGGAGCAGTCACACACACATACAAATGTCTCAATCACTGAAAACTACCACCTAGGGACAACTACATGATATTGCGAACAAAAAAGTGCCTTGAGGAACCCTCACTGTGTCCCATCTGTGTCTAACAACATCCTCAACACTCAGAACTGACAAATCACAATGATGATACACCAATTAACAGGAGTGAGTAATGCACCCACACATCTGGTAGCCCATTGGAAAAGTAGTGGGATTAACCCAGTACCACTCAGCAAGCATCAACAACACAAACATATCAAGGGAACACTGTCTGTGTATGAACACACACACATGCACATACAATACACACCATGGGCCCAGGCCATGTCACTGGACAACACACTAACTTGAGGGGACACAACTCCTGTGGGAGCCCAGCTGTGCCAAACATATTCACCGCAAGTCCCACTCATGTCTGCAGAACACTTGGTCAGTCAGCCATCAGTTACCGCACAATGAAGGCTCTGGTCACAACAGCCTGGGTACGTGAGTCTCCCTTAAGTCATCTGCACATACTCAATACATATGTACAGCAAGTTGCACAGAGGACCCAGTTGCTCCTATACCAATGATGCCCACACCTATAGGGCCAGTAGTGATGAGCACGAAGTATGTGGAAGTGACAATTTGGACAATGGGAAGCACAGCATATGTGCAGGGGTGCAAGCCGCAGATGTGACCATGGCAATTAAATGCTCACAGAGAGATGTACACAAATGGTTGATCCAGACACACCCAGATAGCTGCAAAGGATGACATGGATACCCACCAGAATAGGATACATATCTCATGGACCACAGGGAGTACCTCACATCAGTATGCAACATTGTAAACCAAGCATTACAGGACAGGTGCAAGGGCATCTAATACAACCTCAACATGATGTACAGCTAAATCAAGTTCACAGGGACAAAGTAAAAAGCCTTATTCAGCATGTGAAAAGTGAAATGTCTGTTCCAACAAAAGGCCTATGGCCAGTCCATGTCCAAAGGGCAAGGAGTGAACTAGAGTCACAAATTCAGTATATGAAATCGAAACGTCTGTGCAACCAAAAGGCCAATGGCAAGTCCATGTCAAATTGCCAAGGAGTGAACTAGAGTGACAACTGTCACACCATGCTTGCCTGCACTGCTACGGACAGGGGTCATCCCCTCAGAGAGGCATACATGGGGGCAGGCCAGGCACCGCAGGGACAGGATCAGGGCGCAGCAGAAGGAGGCAGTGAAGAGATGGGGGATGCAGGCGAGACACTTGCAAATGCAGTGGAGATGACTGAAGGGGTGGGTGCTATCACAACTGTGGGGCACAAGTCAGATGGGGTGGGTGCCGGCACAACTCCAGTGGGCAGGTCAGATGGAGTGGACTGGCTCACCACTGCAGTGCCCAAGTAAGATGGGGTGGGCGTGGACTCCAAAGCAGTGCCTACATCCATGGGAGCGCAATGGGGGACAGGTGAGGTCTGTAGGGCAGGGGGTGGTGACACGGTCCCCACATCAGTGGCAGCAACTGTCTGACCAGGTGTGGAGGAGCAAGTGCTAGGGGGGATGGCCTTAGCATTTTGGGGATGGTGTATCTGTGTGTGGGGGAACCCGGGGCAGGGAGTGGCGAGGGATCCTCTGGAGTGGTAGCCTGGGGGATGGAGGACAGAGACTTTGCCTTGGAGCTGCGTGCTGGCGGGGGGGGTCTTGCTCTTCTTGCGCCGGGGGGACTTGCGGTTGGGCGTCTCGGTCTGAGTGCGCCTGGGGGAGGGTGTCCGGGTGTGAGGGGCACTCCCTTCTGTGTGTGGGGACTTCCTCTTCCCCTTGTAATCAGGATCTGCTGGGTCGGTGGGAAAGAGGCCAAGGTCACAGAGGAAGAGCTTCTGGGGGGATGGGTTTGCAGGTGAGGCAAGGGAAGGGGGCTGGGAGGGAGAGGTCTCGGAGGACTGTGGAATGGTTGTGGATGAATGTGTGTGTGTCAGCAAACCAGCCCCTGCGAGTGTGGAATCAGTCCCCTACGCTTGCTTGTGTGCACGTCTAGACCTTGGCTTGGGAGTTTCGGGGCTTTGGACAGGTAGTGTGCTAGGAATTGTGGGTGCTGCAGGGGTAGGAGGGGTGTGGGACTGTTGGAGGAGGGACACTGCTGCCGTCAGGGAGGAGGCCACGGACTGGTTGGTCCCCTGTAGGGAAGACATGCCAGAGGAAATGCCCTCCATGAATGACACCAGTTGTGTCAACAGACCTGTGTGTGCATGGAGGACCTTCAGCATCGACGTCTGCCCCACATGCATCTGTCTAAGTAAGTCCACAGACTCCTCACTCAGGGAAGCAGGGGACACAGGGGGTGCGGCGCCTGGCACAAAGGAGACATGCTCACGAACACGGGAGCCCACAGGGACCTCTGGGATGGGAGCCGATGGGAGGGGGGTGGTGGTGGTGGTGGTGGTGGTGGTGTTGGCGGTGGCGGAGACTGCCTCACTAGCTGGGGTTTGGTGGCTGCTGACACCCGCCTCCACAGGGGAGTCATCCTCAGAGCTGCTGTGGCCTTCAGCTGGGGGGGGATGGTGCTGACCACTCCTCTGTGTGGCTGAAATCGCCCTCTGTGCCACTGGGTCCACCTGCTCCTCTCCTTCTGTCCCTGTAAGGCTCTGTGGCTCCTCCTGTTCCATGGAGCTGTCCCCTCCTGTGGCCGTGGATGAATCTGGATAGGAATAGGAAGTAACAGAACAACATCAGTCACCTGCACCGACTGCACACACCACAGTGAGTACATCACATCACAGGGCAAGCCCTGGCATCATCAGCTGAACACAGCTCAAAGTGGCAACACTGTTTAGAATAAGACAATTGTCATTTCCAACATCAACCATGGCACACATAACCCTCCTTGATTTGTACACATGTCTGTTGCATGTTGGATGCTAATACCCCAATGTGCCAACATGCAACACCCACACATTAGTTGTACATGCAAGTGAACATGTAGGAGTATGTCACTAGACCCACAGCACATCTCTTGCGACTGACTCAGCACAGGTGCCCGGATGAAGGGATGGGCAGAGACTCATTTCACATGCTTGGGATGCATGCCAGCAACACACACTATGATGTACTCATGTCCTGATGGGCAAGGCCACAATGGGGTGCATGGTGCACACTTAAACACAACGCAGACTCACTCATAGCAAGTTCAATGCCATGGCACTGGGATGCCCTGTAAGTCAGTCAACACTGTCTCCTGTCACAGGTGCAGGGCATCCAGACAACAACAATATGCACTGACTCACAATCCTAGCTCAGGGGCAAATCTGACTCTGCAGATGACGGTGCACTTGCCCATCCCATGCAAACAACATATCCAGGACCCAGAAGACCCCACATCATGAAAATGAGACATATGAGTCTCAGCAAACACGACTCCATGTACATTAACACATCACAGTCTGCCATGCATATAATCCAGCTGCATGAGAGACAGAGTTGCATACACCATTGTGCGCAGTCAGATGCTCACACACCTATATGTCACACAGGTCTTGTCTCCCACAGTCACATTGCAGATGTCATGCTGACCCTCGGAATCATGTACACCCCAGTTGTACGTAGCAACAAGCCACATCCTAATGACACAGAGGCACACACCTGAGGGCACATGTCACGAAGCACAACCTGCAATTTCACACACAGGAGTGGGATTACAGAGTGTTTCTGAATGCCCTTGAGGTGGCAGGACTGGGCAGGTCTAAGTGAAACAGTGTTTTGCCCGGACAGTAGTCAGGTGGCTAAGTAATTGTGGCATACTTGCCATACCTACTCCTGATGCCCAAAAAGTAGAGTACCCTGCTGCATGGTTTTGTATTGAATACCCCAGAAACATGTTGCAAGTCATACCAGCAATTGGTACACATCTCAAGGGCACACACAGTTCACATGTCAGATATCAGGCATTGTGTAAACAAATGACCCACCTATGACACACACAACAGAGTCACGGGAACTGATGCTGACTGGTACCTGATACATAGCTGACTGCAGGGACACAGTGCCCTAGTGACACAATCCAAAGACTGTAGGGGCCACACCTGTGGAACAGATGAGGAGGGTGCATCACACAGATGAGGGACCTGATTTGGGGACTACAAGACCTACGTAATGTGGAAGTCTGACCCGGACAAAAGACTGCTATTTGCATGTCAGACATAGTACAGAGATCAGGCATGGACTTACCCCCTTCCTGCTGCTGTCTGGCCTTCAGCTGCCTATCCAGGTCCCGGAAGACCACCGCCAATATCCGGAGCATGTGGGGAGTCAGGGTCCGGTGTCCGCCCCTCCTGCGTGGAGGTGTCAGCTTCAGCTGGACTCTAGCTATCCTCCGGGTCCAGCCCCGAAGGTCCTGCCACCTCTTCTGGCAGTTGCAGATGTGGCGCTTGTAGACCCCCACAGAACGAACAGCCCGGGCGATGGTCAGCCAGATCTGCTTCTGGTGGGCATCAACCTGTGAGGAGGACAAAGTGAAAAGTACATTAACACACATGCCCCAGATTTGTGCAGCACACAATTAGATATACATGTCATCATCACAAAGGGAAAATAATTACACAGATAGTGCAACCATGGGGAATGAAAACTCACATGCATGTCTGACATGTTAACAATGCATGGATAGTTTAAGCTGGCAAAAATGCACTTTAGCAGCAGGAAACATATTTAGTACATGTCCCTACACACTTTGGAGGATGAAAGTAGTCAGTGATAATGCTTGCCACTGCTGTACACACTGCTAGTACTGCTAGTCAGACAACATGCTTAATTAGGAAGGCAGTGGACAGCACACTCACCTGCTCCCCTTGTGTCCCATAGAGCTTTCTGTACTCTGGAAGGAGCCCGTCCAGCAGGGCCTGGTTCTCCTCCTCAGTGAAGGATGGGGTCCTCTCCAGTGTACGTGTCATAGCAGGAGCCAGAGGATGCAGAGACAGCAGCAGTGGTAGCAGGGATGTGGTCCAGTAGCATGTAGTGCAGGCAAGTGAGCTCCCTGTGGTCCAGCCAGCCTTATATCTGTGCTGCAGAGGCAGACTCTGTGCCATGTGTCCAAAGTGTTAGGTCCAACACGGTTGCATTCTATGAATCTGGCCAATCCATTTAAAAGTACGACTCGTACACGCCTTCCGCATCGTTCAAATCTTCATCTTCATGGAACACTTGAAATTGCAACATTGTTGTAGGCATCCAACTGAATTTCCAGTGCACAACTCGTACAAGTTTTGAATCCGCATCCGTCTCCATGACAGTCCTGAGCCAATGGGTGCGCCCGGCTCGTTCAACTGATTGAACAACGCGTATTTTGAATGTACACAAGCACCCGTCTCCATACGATTCAATGTTCAAGGCGTACGCACGGCTCAGACATGACCCGTGCAATGCGTACGCATTGTCACCCGCGTCGGACCTCATTGCATTCAATGACAAGGTCTACGCACGGCTCGGACATGACCCGTGCAATGCGTACGCATTGTCACCCGCGTCGGACCTCATTGCATTCAATGACAAGGCCTACGCACGGCTCGGACATGACCCGTGCAATGCGTACGCATTGTCACTCGCGTCGGACCTCATTGCATTCAATGACAAGGCGTACGCACGGCTCGGACATGACCCGTGCAATGCATACGCATTGTCACCCGTGTCGGACCGCATTAGTGTGACGGATGCAACACACATATACTGGCCATGGACACCTGCACACACCTGCCACACTATAGCATTGGCCACACAGTGTCCCATGGCATGTGAGGCTGCATTCCCTGGGTGTTTGAGGGAGCCTCAGCAGTTTTTTTGTCTGGCACTTTGTGCAGCCACACCCAGGCTGTTATCTTGTACATGGGGGGAGAGTCCTTTGTGTGTTGTGCACATTTGCACTGTGATGTGCAATTGGACAGTAATTGGCATGAGTGAAGGCCACAGTGTCAGGTTGGATATGTTTGGGGCATGTCACCTACACCCTGAGTCCTGGGGGTGATGGCATGTACGTCACAGTGAGACCTGTAGCCCCAATACTGAGGTGCACCCACAGTCTGTGTGCATGTTGTATCTCAGATGTGTCTGATCACATGTTACCAATGGGTGACAGTCTCCACATCCATGTGGTATATGCATCAACCTTGATGGGGTGTGTGTCTAAGAGACGTACATGTAGGGCGGGCATGGACAACAGTGGCCACTACCTGTGGGACTTACGCTTGCCTTGTGGTGTGTACGTGCTACGCCATGTCCATTGCTGTGTTGATGTGGCAATACAGGGAGCCTGGGTTTCTGCATGGCAAAGATCTGTGATGTCTGGGAGACATGAGTCCTCATTAGTCACTGGGGTGGGTTTTTGGAACGTTGCAGCAGCACATAGGTTGGGTGACACAGCCAGATTATTAGCCCATTGCACTACATGGGACTCATGTGGACATGTGGAATTGAGATGTGAAGTGGTGGTCTTGTAGGTGACATATGTGTCCATGACCAAGAGCATACACCTCAGTAGATTGTGTAATGTCATGAACTAGCATGTGAGAGTGATTGTGGTCATGGCCACATGGGGGGATGTACTGACAATCTTCCTTTGTGCATCTCTGTACTGCAGGGCACCAGCTGTGCATCGTCCGTTCCCAGACCTTGCAACCATGCAGAAACGCGACAGCATCAGACGGTACCGCTTCACAAGGCCACTGATTGAGGAGTTGGCGGAGCAGTTGGCGCCACATCTGCTATCTGGCCGGACATACCCTACAGCACTGACCCCAGAGGTGAAGGTGATGGCAGCGCTGCACTTCTTTGCTACTGGTACCTTCCAGTACACTGTGGCTACTGCTGGTGGTATGTCGCAAACAATGTTTAGTCGGATGCTACGCGATGTCTTGGAGGGGATATTGCAATTCCTCGACCTGTATATCAAGTTCCTGAGCCAAGATGAACTCCCTGAAATTAAGGATGCCTTTTATACACTGGGGAGGATGCCAAACGTCATTGGATCCATTGACGGGACACATGTTGCCCTGATACCACCACAGGCACATGAGCAGGCATACCGTAACAGGAAGCACTACCATTCGATCAATGCTCTGGTAGTCTGTCTTGCTGACATGTTGATCACACATGTGTGTGCACGGTTCCCTGGTTCGGCGCACGATGCCTACATATTGAGGAGTAGTCACATTGCAACGCTGATGTCACAGATGCCAGCTCAGCGTGCCTGGCTTGTCGGTGTGTACTGACTGTTTCTCATTGTGTGTGTTTGTCATTGTTGTATTCCACACTCCTACTAAACTCATCTACTTATTCATTTTTGTGTGTGTAGCTGACTCCGGATACCCCAACATGCCGTGGTTGCTGACACCCCTCAGGAACCCTGTGACACCAGCCAAGCTGCGCTACAATGAGGCACATGGTCGGAGCAGGAGGGTGATTGAGCGGACATTTGGTCTCCTGAAAAGCCGCTTTCGCTGCTTGGACAAGTCCGGAGAAGCCCTCCCATATGAGCCGGCAAAGGTGTGCAAAATAATACTGGTCTGCTGCATGCAACACAACATGGCGGTGCGGAAGGAGGTGCCTCTCATCCTGGATGAGGATGACGACGACCAACGTCCGGCACCTGTGGTGGATCCCGGCCTGGGACAGGATGCCAGTGATGATGAAGATGATGGTGACGTCCGCTCCCAGCTCATCAACAACTTCTTCACCTGAAAGTGAGTTTCCAGGAATGTGTTGAGCCAGCTCTGTTGCTGTCTGAGTGTGTTTGTGTGCCACTTGACTGGATGCATGCTGTGATGTGTCCATTCAGGTGGTGAGTACTCCACAATAGGGTAGTACTGCTAACTAGTGTTTGTGTAGGTGTTTTGCAACATGTTTTGTGCATGTGTATTGCATTTCTCTCCTGTTCGTCTGTGCTTTTGACTGTATCTTGTCTGTCCTTCCCAGGGTCCTTTGCCTGTTGTGTGGTCAACACTGACCCCCAACACCCAGAAGCCAACACCAGTGTGGAAGTTGAGAATTCCCATCAACTGATGTACCACACATCCCTGGACTTCCATTCTCCAAAACATTGTGAGCGTGTGTCCACTGTTACGTAGAATTACCGTGCAACTATTGTGGAATAAACGTGCTGCTGGTGTGTAATGAACCTGTGCTACGCTTTGTTATGTGTGTTGTCTGTCTTCCCACATCTGAGTGACATCTGCTTACCTCACCTGTGGACTTGTTACCACTGACTGTGCTTGGTGTTGTGTCTGGGCATGCCAATGTGTTTCAGGTCAACATCATTGTGTGTGATGAGTCACATGGCCATGGTGAGTATGTTTTGTGTTGCCATAGTGGTGTGTCTCCCTCGCATGTGTTACACCCCCATGACTGACCTTACGTTGGTCACATTGTTGCAGTATTTGGCATGCACTGTGTAGTGTACTGGTGAGTTTATTTACAAACATGTGTGAGTGAGGTGCACAGGATGTTGGGTGCTGTACAGTGGTTTGGGAATCCAAAGTTCGCATTTAAGTTGGACGTGCTGGTAGATGAAATGTCCAGAGTAAAGTCCACAGTCATCTGATACATTGGCCCAACATGAACCCTCCATGTCATGTGGGCGAGTTGTGTGCCATTGGACAAGGTGAACGGGTTGCGCACAAAGAACATTGTCCAGAACAGGTTTAGAGGCCCTGGGGGATGTGCTGGGACATCTGCCTCTCACATGTCCTTCTTCGGACGACCCCTCTTCTTCCGGGGGAGGGGATCCTCATGTGCAGGCCTCTGCAGTGCAGGGGACTCTCCGCCAGAGTCCTCCTTCCTCCCTGTGGCGCTGGCAGATGGTGTTGCAACAGATGTTGTGGGCACACAGGGGGGTGGGGACAGGTTGGTGTTGATCTGGCGGAGGCATTGTAGTATGTCCCGATGCACCGCAGTAAGGGCATCCCACTTTGCCTCCATGCGGGCATGGTGGACGGCCTGCTCCTGTTGCATGTCCTTAAGGATCCCCACTACCTGGCCAAATCCTCCGGTGCTATCCTTGTACGCATCTATGATGCGTGCCAGTTGGGGTTCATCATGCAGTCCAGACCCCTCTGCAAGGCATGCCCTGTGCCTCCCACCCCTCCCAGCACCCCTCTCCACACAGGCAGGACCAGCGGCGGTACGCACAGGTGACCCTGGGACCCCTTGGGTGGTGTTGCTGGTGGTGTTGGCTGTAGCTTCCGGGGGGTCCTGTGTCCCTGTGTTGTGGGTGTTGATTGTCCTTGGTCTGTCCGTGTTGGCGGGGATGCCCTGTCGGTGTCCAGATGGTGGAGGTGTGGGTACAGGGGGAGAAGATGTTGCTGCTGCTGGTGCTGCATGATGGCTCACACCGGAGGGGCCAGGTTGGTCGTCGTCATCAAAAGAGGACAGTGAGAGAGTCAGACCAGAGAGCTCAGTGTCCAACAGAGTCTGGGACTGGGTATCCTCGTCATTTGTCAGTGGGTGCCCAACACGACCTGTGTTTGGAAGAGACACACAATGTGATTTATGTTTCTACATGCATTGTTGGTTCACAAACATGACATTTTCTACTTTTCAAACAGATGCCTGCCTGTACACTGCTTTTTCCCAGCTTGTCACGGGCAGAGTTTGATCTTGTTGTTGGCCATTTGCCAGCATGGCCTTGTGCTCCCCACAACATTGCCCAGTGTCAGACATCTTGTCGGTCCCTTCCCACTCCCTGTGAGGCGAGTATGGTTCAGGTTGATCTTGCTGGGCCATGTTGGTGGGGGTAGGTTGTGTGTGACTGCGAGTTCCATAATACTCTTGGCTACACCCCCCTTCCCAGCATGCCCATGCTTCCTCCCTCTTGACTCTGCTTCCCTGTGAGGGGGTATGACAGCAATGGCAAGATGGCTGACAGTGAAATCCTGGTGTTTGTTTGGCTACAAGTCCCAAGTGAGCCCCTGTGCTTCACACAGCAGCAGCCAGTACGGGGGATCTTTTGCTGATATTTCAATGAGGTGTGTGTCAAAGCATTGTACCCGGTGAGTTGTGTGGAGTTTGAGTTGGGGGGGTGGCTCCCCATGCTGATTAGTATGGTCAGGGCTGTCAGTCCTCCTTCCTATCATGGCACGTGCTTCCATTGTAGGGCGTGCAAGTTGTCTTTCAGGATGTCAGTCAGTGGTGTTCTGCTTCTGATTTGTACACAACCCCTAGCAGGAGCCAGTGTCAGCCATCTTGTCAGTCATTTCCCACTCCCTGTGATGTGGGCATGTTTCAGAGAGGTCTTGATGGGCCAATGAGGAGGGGGAGCATTATCTGTGACTACAGGCCCCATCATGCTTTTGGCTACGCTCACTTCACCTGCATACCCACTATTCCGTCCTGACAGTCAGCTGCACTGTGAGGTGGTGTGTTTGTAGTGGCAAACTGTCTTGCTGGATGTATTTGGCTTAGTGCCAGTGGCTTGCTCTATTTGTTTGTAGGTTGGTGCATGTCATGACACAGTCCCCAGTCACTATGAGATGGCAGGTATTGTGTTTGTGTGACTGGCATACACATCTTGGGTTGATTATCTATTGGTTAGTGTAGGTTTGCTTGGGGTGCATGGTTTCACTGTCCCCTTGCCAAACAATCTTGGGTTTGTTGTTTGTGTACTCACCAGTCTCTGGGATGTCTGTTAGGCCATGGACGCTCTCTGGTGGTAGGATGTTCCGCACCTTCTCCTCCCAGGTCCTGAAGTAGACTGGTTTGGCAGGAGGGCCACCGCCGGTGCGCTGACTCAAGGCGTGAACTTTCTCGATTAGTTTTTTTACCCTCCTTCACACGTCATACCACCTGTTCTGGATATTGTCCTTTGTGCGCAACGTTGGTGCTTGTGTGTTCACCTTGTTCACAATCCTCGCCCACATCTTTGTTGTCTGTGAGATGGGGGTCCTTTGAACCAATGTATCAAACAAATGTGGTTCTACTCTGATGATCTCGTCTACCAGCACTTCTAACTCACTATCTGTGAACTTTGGATTCTTCTTTGGGGGCATGGTGATGGGTGGTGGTGGTGAGGGATGTTTGTTTGAGGGTGCAAGTGATGTTGGTTTGGTGTTGATTTTGCTGTGTGTATGTGTGTGTGCTTTTGTATGAGGTGCTGAAGGTGTGTGAGTTGTGTGATGGGTGAGTTGTAAGTGTGTCTGTGGTTGCTGTGCACTGGTGTTTGCTGCTGGCTGTGTCTCCTGTTTGCTTGGGATGATGGTAGTGATTGTAGTCCTTTATATAGTTGTAGTTGCGGGTGTGTCTTTGTCCAATTAATTTTTGTTGGGTATTTATTGGCTTAGTCATTGCTTGTTTGGTCCTTTTTTGTCTTTTTTCCTTTGTGTTTTGTAGGCATGTAGGAGACGTTCATGTGACGGAAACGGACGCTGCTGTTGTCTTGTGCGGGCTTCTCCGCCTCGTTCACGCTGCCTGTCTTCTGTGTTTGGTAGGCGTCGTTCGCGGCGGTCTCTATTGCTTGTGTGCCGGGTTGTCTGTGCGTGTCGGTCGTGCGGCTTGGTCTCCGTGCGAGTCGGTCTGGTTTTACACGCATTGCATCGTACTGCGCTAATCATACATCGCGGGTACGGGTCGGTCGGGTTGATTCCGGGTTCGTGTCGGTCGGTGAATATCGCGTCGGTTTTCCGGCCGGATCACTGTTTTCCCTCCGGCTCGGTCGTACAGCTTGTATTCCGTACATGTCGGTTGTAATTCACTCACGTTGCATCGTACTGCACGGGTCATACGGCGCTGGTCCGTGTCGGTCGGTATTCGGTCCGGGTCCATGTCGGTCGGTTCGTTTTGCGGCCGGAATCGGAATCGGCCCCTCTGTCTGAACCTTGTTGGATATTTTTAAAATAAACACTCAACAGAAAGCCCTGCAACTCTTTCACCTTCTTTTATTCTGGGAAATATTGTTTATTGTTTAGAAACAATAACTGAAAAAACAAGATATTGATTTCTTTAAGCATCAAAATGTAAAGTCACGCTAAAAATAAATAATATATTCGAGCAAACGGAATTATCTCATTACAGTGAATCAAATTCCTTCAATGACAACAGCAACTGTGCATTGCATTTTAAACTGTACTCCTGAATAAATAGATATAATTATTTCAAAAAGGGCTCTCTTTAACAAAGAGAAGTAAAGATAATATCACTACGTGATGACTGCATAAAATCAGTAAACTTGTTGTTTAAGACCAACTAATCTATGCATGAGTATGACATCTACACCCTTGATTAAAAGGTGTAGTCACTGTCCCCAGGAGGTTTGGCTCACTGATGTCTATTCATGTTGATATGAAATTGTGAATGGCACAGCTAAGGGGAAATAAATCGACACAGAGGGGCATATTCACAAGGACTTATAGCCACGTTAGCGGCACTTTTCTGCCGCTAATGCGGTGATCATTTTATCGCCCTATTGCCAAGCTGTCGGTAACACCCGTTAGCGACAGTTTTTAGGCGAAAACATCCGTTATAAATATTGATACTCCTGTTAGAGATAATTATATGCAGGAGAGGCGTTTCCGTTCAAAAATGCCCGCAAACAAGACACTACTCCATATTTACAAAGGGATCCTTGAACTTCTGAAGACCCAAAAAACTGGCTCTAACTGCAGTTAGAGCAAGTTATTTAAGATCAAAAAATAACTGGTCTTAAAAATGGGGATAACGCTTGGGGCCACATTTCAGCATGTTCTGGTGCTGTACAGTGCTGCAAGCAATGTTGCAGCGCTGCCGTGCAACAAAACTACAGTGCAGGAATGCGCACCATCAATAAGATAGTGCGCATTCTTGGGCCTAGGTCATTAAAAGTGTTGCAGCGCTGCAACACTTCTCACTATGCCCTTCTTGCGACAGCGTGAATGCACTGTATTCACTGGACAGTGCTCCATGACGCAAGTAATGACAGATACATCAGGAATCCTGACTTATCTGCCTGCACTAAAGTCACGCATTGCTGCAGTCGTGTCACAACCATGATGCAACTCCAGCAAGGCTTGGGGCCAGCCTATCCCTGTGGCACTGTGTCACCCTCACACCTGCCATCAGGCGGTGGAAGGTACTGACGCAGTGCCGTTCATCAGGGGTGCCCAATGTCGGTGCTGTTGAAGATCCATCGGTGGTGGTTGCGCGCTGCGGTGTCATCGTTTGAAAGCATTGGTGGAGTGTTGTTGCGGAGGGAGTGGACACGATGTTCTTCGTGGCCTTGATCCAGCTGCGAGGGGGTGCGATGATGGCGGTGGTGACCGGTTGGCAAGGTGAAGATGTGATGTTACCAATGATGGTCGGTCCAGGAGAGTCCGGTGTTGTGGCTGTAGTAGAAGTTCCCGCTGGGAGAGGTGACGTGCTAGACTGTGTGTCCTGCTATGTGGCTTGTTGAAGTGACTTGCTGCTTGCGCCTGATGTAGGGGACCCTCCCCAGGAGGGGGTGCTGTCCTGGTCACTGGAGTTGTCCAGGTGGAACTTGAGTTCACCGAGGAGGGTTGTCGTCAGTGGATGGGAGACCCTGAGGTGCAATAAGGTTTACAATGGTATTGGAGAATGGGGGGCCATGGCTCGGGGATCCTGCACATGAGGGTGCCGCAGAGGATGTGCTTGGGCTTGGTCTGGATCTGGGAGTTGAGGTGGTCCATGGTCATCCTTGGGTCATTAGAGTGCTTGGTCAGTCGGAGTGTGCTTCTGTAGGTGATGGCAATGCCTTCTCCTTGATGGTTGGGGTGCTCCTTGCAGGCGATACTGCAGCTGCCAGTGATGGCGATGGCGATGGCGATGTCCGGTCCAGAGCAGAGGTTGGTCCTGGCAGGCGAGTTGGCGTCCAAGGTTGATGGTGAGGAGGGTGCTGGCATCATAGCGGTGGGGTGTCCAAGAGGAAGGCTCCTTGGTGCAGGGCGCTGTCCAGGGGCAGACGGACGCAAACAGCTAGCCTATGGGTTGCCTTTGGCACAGGAGACAACCATTACAACGCAGGCAGTACATCGTCAACAACGCAACTCCGACAATGCAGGTGCCTTTACATCGCATTTGATTACAACGCATTGTGAGGGCAGTAATGGGGTAATTTAATGTTTTTTGGGTGGGTATGGGTTTCGGATGTAAAATATGAAAAGTGGGGTGTGTGTTGGGGTAAAATATGGAATTTGGGGATGTTTTGGGTTGAAATATGGAATTTGGGGGGTGTTTTGGGGTATAATATAGAAATTGGGGTGTCCATTTGGGTCAAATTTGATTTTGGGGTGTGTCATGGGGGCTCAAAAAGGAATTCTAGGGTTCACGGTTGGGTTTGGGGTGCAAAGGTTAGTTTTGGGTTGCACTCACTGATGTGAGAATAGTTATTTTAATGTCTCCGCTATACAACACCTACTCTACTGCTGCAATGTGCCCAGTATTAGTATGCATGGGAATGGAAGGCGATTTTATGGCATCCGTCGCAACCACGTATGTTCCTTTGGCACACAGGTGGTACACCCGCTGTGCATGGGCGCACAGCGGTCGCCATTGAGAAGTGCTGGGGGGGCTGGACAGCTGTGAGGTGGTAAATGCTGGAAAGAACACTGGATGGGGCATGGACGCGGGGATGTGTGTGTGAGTGGGTGTTGTAAAAATTTGAATAAGGGAAGTCTTGCCTTGAAGCCGGGTCCCATGTCTTTGTTGCTCCTGCTCTCCTGCGTCTGCTTCCAGGAACAGAAAGTAGGCAGCCAGGCTGACTCTCCTGAGCCAATCATAACGCTGCGATGGGCGGTGGGATTGGTAATTGGCAACGGAACAAGGCATGCAGCCAGGGGCTAGAGGGGGGGCATGTTCTTCATGCAGGCAGTAATGCAGCCTGCATTACGAACAGGGAAGTGCGCATGACTGCTTTGGGCGGCCTGAGTGGGCCGACCAAACAGTCATTGCGCACTTGAGTGGGCATGCCAATCCATCCATGCCTTGCCCCGTGCATGGAGCAGCCATATCCACCCTCCCGCCCACAAGGGAGACATAGCACGGTTACATCAGTAAGTTATCATCATGTGATGATTGTTCCTCCCCTGCACTACTTGAAAGCAGTGGGGCGACGCTCCTCCGCCATAGTGGATGAGCTGACACTGGGGGTGCGTCATCTACGTGTGCTAGGCCTGGGGTACTCGACCCCTGGGCGTCCTGCGCTAAGCGTCCTACCTTCTCCTTACCTGGACATTGACACCATGGTGCAATCCGCTGCACTCTCTCCAAATCTGTGACTCAGTCAGCAGGAGCCTCAGTCAGGAGGGATTTCACAAGCCTGGGTACAGCAGTCACCGCCAAGTCCGCTGGTGAACCTCCCAATGCAGTTGAAGCAGCAGGGCCCACTTAGGCGTGAAGTTACAGCGCTCACGCCACACAAGTTCGGCGCAGCTCAGGGGCCTCACCCTCCACAGCGTCCGGCCAGCCCAACATCATCCAGCCTGTGATGCAAAGAGGCGGCCCCCACTGTTGGTAATCCCCTTCATGCACCCCGGTGTAGTGGTGGATTTTAGTATGCGATGCAGAACTCCCTATGTTGGGGCGCAGGAGTGCCTCTACTATTGACAGCTCCATGGTGCGCAAGACGGTCTCCTCACACAGGTCAGCAACGTGTCTCCGTGTGACCTACCAGACTCCACAACCAGATACCGGCGATCGTCGCACCTCAATGTCTACCACCACGGCTCATCGACTCCACAGCTCCTCCGCCTCCCACTCCAGGCTCCAGACGCAGGTCCAGAGAGGCATTCAGGCTCCAGACGCAGGTCCAGCGAGGCATGCAGGCTCCGGGGGCAGGTCCAGCGAGGCATCCAGGCTCCAGGCGCAGGTCCAGCGAGGCATCCAGGTTCCAGGGGCAGGTCCAGCGAGGCATTCCAGGCCCCATGCGCAGGTCCAGCGAGGCATCCAGGCTCTGGACGAGGCATCCAGGCTCTGGACGATGGTCCAGCGAGGCATCCAGGCTCCAGACGCAGGTCAAGCGAGGCATCCAGGCGCATGTCCAACGGGGCTTCAAGGCTCTCATCCTGGTCATCCTGGATGTTGGCTGGCTTGCAGGGGTTGTTGATGTGTGCTGCACTTGGCCCTGGCTGCTCCATTCTGCAGTGTATTGGTTTTTATGCCTATTTTATAATGGACGTTGACTGATAGGCTATTTTTTGAATTAGAGACAAAAAAAACTCAGGTTGGGCTGACTAGCATGGGTTTTGTTGCCGCTAACGGGCCTATCTGTAGTTATCACCCGCTAACGCCGGATTTCCTATCACCATCGCGCTGATGTTAGCGGCAGTTTTCACCGCTGTTCACTGATACTATCACCATGTAGCGACAGCTTGGTAATACATCGCTAACATGGCAATCGTTTTCAGGGTTATGCAGCGATAAAAAAACTGGCGCTAACTGGCGTTTGCAATAGGTATCGCAGGTCCCTGAGAATATCCCCCAGGAAGATTTTTTTACTTCATTCTAGCCATAAATAAAAAACAATGTAACCACTCTATGCACTGATATGCAGCATGTTATTGTTTTTTTCAAGTGATAAGAAACTTTACTTTAACAATGCCTTTTGGATAGGTGTGCGTTGTGGAAATACCATATAAAGACAAATATGAATAATTTCACACCCTCTGATTTATGTTTGCTAAGGAGTAACAATGTGTCAAATACCACCTGGACTTCAATGTTCCCCATTGCCAGATTTGATGTGTATCTCCTAGAGCAAAGCTATATCATTATACTTGTCATGAAGCCATTTTAGGGCCAGTTTCCACTATGCTATGGAGCTGAGACTATGAACATTTAGAGAGAGAATTTTTTAGCATGGACGTTAGATATGTAATGATATACGATTCCCTACTCAGCAAAAGAACAGTGCTAGATCCTACAAAATGTCTTCACCCCTTCCAGCAACATGTACTTAATGACTTCCAATATCTATTTCAAGAATAGAAATTTTAACTCTTTCCATGTACCTTAAGAAGAAAAATAAGTACCTTACTCAAACTAGTGGCCCCATGACCAGAAATTCGAAAACATTGAAAAACAAGATTGGTTGGATTATTGCAAATGGTTAGCTTGCAATGCTTGTAACAAAATGATCTCGCCAAAGGTATGATCAGTACTGAGAAATCCCAAGACCAGCCAAACACCACAGTCTATTTCCAAGAATGACTTTAAAAACATCAAACAGAATATTCCGAACCGCAAAGTTCCAAAAATCATTGGATATAGATAAAGAGAGCAAAGTAATGAAAAATCAAACAACAATGCGACATTAGGTCGCAAAATAAGTGGTTCAGAATTAGCATTACCTACTAGAGTCCTGCTAGCATCCTACCAGCACCTCCTCAGTACTTCCATACATCAGTTAATAAAGGAAAATAATGTGGGAAAGAGGATATCTAACCAAATAAAGTAGTTTTATATTTATTGTGTGGTACACCCTATTCATAGGAAAATGTTCTTAGCTCAGGCCTGGCAGGAAAAAGAATGATCTCAACCTTTGCTAACATAGAGACATGCATATGAATATGTTATGGGTACAGGACCTTCAACAAAGAGGACTCTAAATCTCCAAACAATTGTGTTTCATCTCCCACGTTTCATATGGAAAAAGATCTTGGATTTGGTTGACTCACAGCACTGTGATATCGCACTCCATTTCTCATCCTGGATTAACAGCTTCCTCAACAGACTGTGTGTGACTGCTATGTTGTGGAGTTCAGTATTTTCTCCAGTGGTGCATTTGGGATGTTGGACTCATTCCCTTCTTTAATGCACAGTTCAGATTCTTTCAGCTCCTCCCCATCTGAATCATGATCTGTTTGTGTAGGAATGGCTTTTTAAAAATGTAATCGAACCATTATTTTTAGGATTAGCTGAAGTTAAATATCTGTTGGTTTGCTTTAATGTATGTAAATGAAGATTGATATCTACTAAAGATGCTTGCAATATTGCCATAATGCATTAATTGAGTAAACATGAAACTTATAATAGTGTTTAAAAAATATTATATGTTAAGTAAGTAGTTTACAGGCCTAACAACATTACAAAGTTAACACCCACATTGCAACACGTATATGTTAGTAGAACCTAAATTGTATGTATGAGTCTGACCTTTTTATGTATCTGGAGCTGCGGAAGTGTCTATGTTGCTGAAGGCAGGCACACTTTCTGGCTCCAGGGTCAGGGTGGACTTTATGACCCAATCAAGAGGGGTTGGTGGAAGTTGAGTTGGAGGGCCTCCTCTTGTTCAACGGGCCTCATGTATGGAAGTTACCAACTTCTCTTTGGTTGTGGATCAGAGATTATACCATCTTTTTCTGATCTCATCTATTGCTCCCTGGGTCACCCCCACAGGGTTAATCCCCTCCTGAATGTTCAGCCAATTTATTTTGTGAGTCAGGCACAGAGAGTAATATTTGGCCAAACAAGGCATCATGATGAGCTACTCACTCTTCTGTTAAAAGTTCTAATTCTTTTCTGAATTTCTCATTCTAAGCTCCTTATCCTTCTCTGGGTTCTTGCAAGGCTTTTGATGGTTTTCAAGGGTGAATGACAAACCTACTTGCTGATTCAAAATGGTTGGAAGTGGCAGTCACTCCTCTAAATGCTCCCATGTATTCTTATAAGTATGTACAACACACAACAGTGAACGCTATATGAACATAAGGAGTTTACTGAGAGTTAAATGATTCAAATGTTCATCCTAAATGAATTCAAGAAGTTAACTGGTAGTTCTATAGGTCAGATGTACATCTTTGTTGAAGAAACAGTTTTCTTCTTGTCAGTCCATCGTGAAGCTGGATCCATAATATAGCATCCAAAATAATGTTATTATTGCTCCTCAGACATCACATTCCAGCACAGTCAACGCATTTCGACCTGAGAAGAATTTCATCAGGGTTGATAAGTTCTTGTGTAGTCTTCCAGGATTTGTAGTAGACAAGAGTACCAATATAGTCATAGAAACTATCACTCCCAATTTGGTTCCGCGAGGTACAGCACAGATACAGAAGTTCCTCGTAATTGGTACACTACTTCCTGTTTGTGATTTCATCATTCACTGCTAGAAAGCAACTTCAGTACTGTTACTAAATTCGCCATTTACTATATCGCTATTTCCAAATCTATAGATGCTGAATGTGAATAGCACCAAATCGGTAACAGTAAGGTAATCACAAACTTACATATTGAATAGGGTTCATAGGGGCACATGCATAATTGAAAATACCGGTCGCAAAGGGGCAGATTCTGTGAATCTGCCCCTTTGCAACCGGTATTTTTGCATTTGGGATGCATCAACCCAAATGCAATTTTGCAATTTAGGTAACCGCAACATCTCTGATTACCTAAATTGCAAATGCATTTAGGGAATCGCAAATTGCGATTCCTTAAATGCAATGCATGATGCACTTCAAAATTGCGATTTTACAATTTGGAATCGCAAATTACCACCAATTTCAAGTTGATGGTAATTTGCGAAAACTTGGAAAAATGCACAAACATGAATTTTTCAAAATGCCATGTTGCGCACACACATGCCCTTGGGGCATGTGTGTGCGCAACATATGATCACATGCCATTTTCAGGGGTGCATCATGGTGGCCTTTTGGTCCCCTTGCATCCTTGAAATTGCATGCACAATTTGCGAGTACCTATTTGGTACTCGCAAATTGCGCATGCAATTCATATTCATTCCCATGGGCCGAGGCCCATAGAAATGAATGGGAAGGTATTCCTTAATTGCGAATCGCAATTTGCAATTCGCAATTAAGGAATATGTAGGACTCGCTCATAGTTTAGCGAAAACTACATGCATAGGCAATTGCGCTTCCATAATTGCGATTCCTAAATAATTGCAATTATGGAATCGTAATTGCCTACATTGATGCATGTGCCCCATATTTTGCAAGTCAGTGAGTATAGCTTTACGAATCGGTATTCTTTAGCTTCGTATTTCTGTCCCTTACAGCTGAAGGTGGTCTGGGAAAAGCAGTTTCAATTACAGAGGCAGCACCAAGGGAATCATATTTTTGTGTACTGAATACAGTTTCCCCTTAAACAAATCTGCACCCAAGTTGGAGAAAACAAGTGCAAAGAGGGCTATTTAATAGCTTGCCAAATGTGTCAAAAGTTATGTGTGGGGCCCAAACTGGTTTTTCATTAGTGCTTTTAATGGGATCCCGTAATTAAAATCATTCTGCCTGCCTCATCAGAAACCAGTGAACAGATGGTCACCATTTGTTATAAGTCGACTGCCTTTTGATCATCATTTTCTTAGTTTGGCAATAACTGTCTGCGGTTTCGGAGATAAGGGCAAAACGGGAGCATCTAGTGTGCAGGTCACCTGATACATATATTCACAAGGTTTTGCAAGCTGGTGTCATGCATACACTGTTTTTTTGTGGCTGAAGTTTGCTAACAGTATAGAAATGTACCACATACATACAATCCTGTCTTCATACACACAGCTGTCACTCATATTCCTGATTCCATGCAGTCAGAAAACACACTTTTGACTCCTTACAAATGCCGACACAGAAACGCCTGTCTCCATACACACTCTCAACACACATTTCTGATTCCTTGTGAACGTCTAAAGTAATACTCTTGACTCCATACACATGTCCACCATACCCACCTTCTGTCCACACTGTGAATGCTGACTCATGAGTACATACAGACTGTTAATGTACACTCCTGACTCCAAACACATGCTTGTCATGCAGACTCCACGCATTGTTGTCTTTGTACACACACACACAGCACACAAGAGTGTATGTACACCTGCAGGCAGCAATTTGAGCATTTTCAAAATATAAGAACTGTGATTGGCGAAAGGCAGTCTTATAACACACACTCTTGACTGCTTATATCCTTTATGACACAAGCCTCACTCTACAAACAGGCCCAAGACACACTGGGGGATATGTACAAGGAAGTGGCGGAGCGTGTCGTTAGCCTCCTTGGCTTAACGACACGCTCCGCCACTTCTGAAATGCAAGGCTGCACCATATTTACAGGAATGTGGTGCAGCCTTGCATTTCCCCCTGCGATGGCGCTAAGCTGAACAACTTAGTGCCAATGCAGGCCGTCTTGCACCAGAGTGCAAGGGTGTCTGTGTGCAGGGGAGGATTGTTTATGTGTAGGAAGGGGTCCGTTCCTGCACATTAACAATCCTAAAATGCAATTCTGTCACTTTCATGTGTGCTGCTTCACGCAACACATGAAAGTGACAGAATTGCATTGTTTTAAAGGTTTGTTTATGTACAGGAAGAGACACCTTCCTGTACATAAACAGACCATGGCATTTTGCTTTTTCCATGTATGCTGCACAAGACAGCACACATGGAAAAAGCAAACACAAGGAGAAATAATGCATTTCTCCTCGTTTCTCCAACTTAAGACCAGGGTTTTCCTGGTCTTAATTTTGGCACTGCCTCCTATGTACGTCACCCTTGTACATAGGGGGCAGCGTGAAATACAATGGGTGTTGTGGTGGAACACCCACCACAACACCCATTGCAGGCCCCTTTCAGGCTAACCATAGCGTGAAAGGGTGCCTTATGTACAAGGCACGTTAAGCCACGTTAACTGGCTTAACGCTGCCTTGTACATAAGGCGCAGCCTCTTTTGCCACCACAACATCCGTAAAGGTGACGTTATGGTGGCGATAGGGGCTTGTACATATGTTCAATTCACTCATGACACTCCTAATACACAGTCAAAATTGAGTACGCATGCTGAATGCACTCATATTGCTGCCTCTATACGCAGTCATAATGCACACTTGATTCCATGCACACACTCAACAGACTTACAGTCTTCACTTTATGCAAAGTAGCAACATATACTCTAACAATATACGCTCTTCCCTCTATGAATACTTACATACATTTACTATCCACACTTCTTGACCCTACACACACTCCAGGTACAAAGAACCCTGACTATATATACAATCCTGAGTAGTGGTTTATCACAAAATCATACTCATTAAAAATACAGTCCTGATTAGTATCAATTAATGAACTCCTTCCTTCATTTGTTGCAAACTCCACCCTCCCATTGCATGTGATAATGTGAATTCCTATCTACTTCTCTTCACCACAGGAACACACATTTGATATCAATACAAAAGGTTTCTGCTATCTTTTACCTAATTTTATTTGCATCCTATAAAGACATAGAGGTGCTTGAAGATCAGACTATGCGCTCCCGAGGGCGGACCCGAAAATGTAACCTTCACTCACTATCAGTAGTCATGTAGTAGTCATGAGATGTAACTGAAGATTGTAGAAAATATTCTTGTCCAACTCATCATGTTTTTGAATGAGCACAGTGTAGCTCAACTTACATTGCAGAGCACAGACACACTGAAGGGTGTCTTAAAGAAGACTGTCCTGTTTAGTTAGACACTGATGCAGTTATGGTTACTGGGACTACAACAGAAACGGAAAGTTCACCAGCATCCTCTCCCTCCACAGCATGATGTGATTAGTGGAGAACAACTTGACCACATACATGATCAGTGAAACTTACTCCACTGTACAAATGTTGATGCACATTCCATGGAATGGACGTCCAAAATTGCAACATGATATGTAACAGCAGAATTGTTGTGCCCAAATGATATTTAGACACGTTACCACGTTTTAACATATGAACTCAAACAGTGCAGGTCATGCATTCCAACTGTGATTAAATACTTGTGCAGAGCATATACCAGATCCAAGACCACCAAGGTTCATTTCCTGGATCTGGCACAGGTAGTTTAAAACATACTAAATGGATGCTTCTTCACTACTTCATCATCAAGTGGTATAAGCACATTTCTTTCCACAGCCAGAAGTGCTGTGGATTAATTTTCGTCGCCACTGTCAGACCACGTTCGTAAGTCAATAGGCAAGGAGATGCTTTTGGGCATCCACCATGAGGCAGAAGTAATTTGCTGCTGATGTCCTGAGGTCTGCCATACTTTCAAAACACAGATCTCTTTACTGAACTAAGGACTGGATGTCAAGAACTACCCCAAACAACCTTCTTTCTGTCATTTTACTGTGCAGATTTTAGTGGGTACACATTGAAAATATTGCTCTATTGTTGAAAGTTGGAAATTAGAACTAGCTTTTGCATGATCTCGCTCTGTTTGCAGCCAATTGTCAGACCCCGTTTAGGGATGTCAGAGACCAGCAGAGACTACTGGCCCTCAGTTATGGAGGCTAGAAACATTTGCTTCTGATGTCCCAGGGTCCGTTCTACTATGGTTGTACAAACTGGGCCAAGTAGAACGCCTTCAGCACCTGACTCTCAGTGGTAGTGCTGGTAGACAGTTACAGGCTTCTCAGGCAGGGAGTGTTGGGGTGCTCAAGTTCAGCACTCAATAACACACTCATTGGTATAATAAATGATTTTCCAGTTTAGTGCATGAATTTCAAGAAGAAAAGTACTTTAATGTGCACAAAATGGAAAGTGTACATGATGCAGTTTAGTGTCCTGGTGCTAAGATATGTTGGCACCTCTTCCTGCTAATGACCCCAGCCCCTCCTTATGGTCCAGACGGTTCCCTGCCTGGGTCCAGTTCTTCTAGTATGAGTAGGCTCAGATGCAGGTTACTTCTGTACTCTTGTGTTAGCACACTGCCATTTTTAACTGAGTTAACTGATCCTCATCAAACAGGTTTCTTTCAGTCTATGAATGGGCTAGCACTTCTTCGATGGCATCCTGGTTTTACCGAAGCTCATTTGCTCACCCTTTTCAAGGCTTAGCATTCTGTTCCTCTCAGCCTCCTCAGTGGTTGAATCTGAATGATGTGGCTGTGGTCCGGGGTGGGCTGCTTAACGGAATGCTGTATCCTCTTACTGCTGGTTCGGTGGGTGTTCAGTTTAACCCTGCTCGGGTTGTTCGGATCTAGATCAATGACGCTATGTACAGCTAGGTTCGAGTAGATGGTGGGGCCTCACACAGGTCTTGCTGGTTAGATGGTGGACCACAACTTCAGGCACGCAGAGGTGTCAGGTCACACAGCAGCTCTGGGTCATTCTGCGACTAGGTGCAGATGTAGAACCTTCTGGCTATTCCCAGATTTCACAATTTGGTGCAGCAACTCAGGTTGCACCGGTACTTCATATTGATTGACGTGTATTGCATAAATACGAATGTGAAGCTAACAGCGGGAAGGCTTTGGCCTGTACATATATCAATGCCATGGGAAACGCAAGTCCTTCTACTCCATTCCATTATAGTGTAATGCTAACTTTAAAAAGTCATTTTAAAGTAACAGCCTTTAAGAAAAACACCTAGGAAAAGTATAAGAAGAGAAATGACATAAGAAATGCTATTGCCATGACAGTTTCATAAAACTTGTAAAGGTTGAAATAAGATGTCTGGAGACCTAGCAATCGATGTAACTTTTATACTTAGGCTGCACACTAATCAAGCTATCTGCTTAGATGCAAATGATGTTTTGACTACAGAGTCTGAAGAGCTGGAACTGATGATTGCCTTCATTTTCTTTATGTCTCAAAAGCCTTTGAAATTAACAATACTTTATATTTCAGATTAATTTGCTGGACAGATTAACCAAGAGTCACAACTCCTTGCGAGTTCTGAGAAGCTGATTCTGAATTGCGTGACAATGAAGAATGACTTAGTGTACTAAGGTGTTCTTGCCCCTTTTGAGGTGGGTATGGGTTTCTTGAGCTATTGAATTGTTCTCAAATGTGGTAAACTTCATCACAGGTACAAATTTGGTACCACAATGATATGTCATTTGAGAACAATACAGTTTGAGTTTAGTTGCTCTATGTGCATCGGACACCAGGTTGCAGAGACTTATGAGTGCTAGCTGCAAAGTAGAATGCAGAACTCGTGGACTCTACTATGCTTCCTTCAAGAACACCATCAGTAATCATTAGCCTCAAAACCAGGATCGTTAAATCTATTGCAAGTCTACAGTAAATTCAAGAGCTATCCGCACTCTTGTTCTCTTCCTTTTGACAATTGTTTTAGGGAAATCTACTGTGGTAGGCAAAACAGCCATTAATGGCAAGTCAATGTTTTACACTTTTCTGTATAGTCACGGACTAGACAATTTTCTTTACCTTTCTTTCATTTTGAGGCAATCACTTGGGCCTCAAATCGGTTTGAAAGTATATGAAACAAGGTGTACTTACAAGTCCTTTTTAAAAATAACTTTTACATGTTGGTGAGCATTAACCTTTTAATTTAAACATTTGAACATTTTTAATTAAAAAAATATATCAATGTCTTTTAAAGGGTTATGTTGAATGGTCACTCCTAAAAGAGTCATTTGTTAAAATGAATATATGTTGTTGGAGATCGGAATGGGGTTAACTAGAATATATATTTGATGGCACTTTGGCAATTACGCATCAAGATTGCATTACCTGAGGGGAGGAGCCTAGCGCTTGACCAAGATGGCCGCGTGAGCTTTGAGCTCCCGAGACCCTCGTGCCCTCCGTCGTCTATCCTGTATATAATCCTGTTTGTATGCATGGCATCGTGTAGATGACTTGTCAGGGAGGCGATCGATGCCACCCGAGGTCGAATCGCCCACCGGGAACCGGAGTTATGCATGGCGGAAGATTGAGGCCTATCTCCGAGGGATGCCAGGGGCTCGAGTTGGCAGGATGCCCGACCTCTAATTGAACAACAGCGGCCAGGCGAGGTGTGAACTGCCGGACGGAGGTCCCTATCCTTTCACTTTCACTTTCTCGCCCTTTGTCTGCCCAGCCCAGGGAGTGCTCACGGCTGCTTTATTATCATTTGGACGCTCTGCATGCCACACTGGCGACCCATCGTAAGACGGAGCACTCCTGATCTCTCTCGCTGAGAGAGGGCAGTCCTGTTTGAACCGACTTGCTTGAGCCCACCATGTCGGGCAAAGCAGAGGTGGACCGGCCGAAGCCTAAGGCCACCAGGCGGGGAGCCTATACTCAAGCCAATAACATGGACCGCTATGCCCAGCAGAGGGGGTCACCGGGTGCACCGAGCCAGTCCCCGGACACACAGAAGACTGCCTCGCCCTTGGCCCCGGAGCTCTCACTGCAGGATGTCATGGGCGCCCTTGACGGGCTGCAGACTTCGATTGGGAGACAGTTTGATGCCCTGGCGCACAAAGTGGATACCATTTTGGTGGATGTTAATCTGATCCGCGCGGACTTGGGCAAAACAAATGAACGGGTCAAATCCCTGGACATCAAGACCACGGGCCTCGCCGATGATGTCTCGGACCTGCAGACCGAGGTCCGTAAGTTGCGGACCGAGAGTGATCTCGCCGCCCGTCGGCTGGAGGACTTCGAGAGCCGGGCCAGGCGCAACAACGTGCGCGTTATCGGGGTCCCGGAGTCCTCGGACGAGACTTCAGTGGACCTGCTCGTGGAGGACTTGGTGCTCAACCATCTGCAGCCTAAGGGTCTAGGGAAGTTCTTCGCAGTTGAGAGGGCCCATAGAGTGCCGGGTGGGCGGCCCAAGGTGGGAGCCCCACCGAGGCCGATTGTCGCCCGGCTCTTTCATTTTCGAGACCGGGACGCTATCCTGCAGGCCTCGAGGGTAACGGGCCCGGTCCCCTTCCAGAACGCGTCGGTGAATTTCTATCCTGACTTCACCCAGCAGGTGCAGAGGCAGCGGCAGGGCTTCCTGGGGGTGAAGAGGAGGCTTCGGGAGAGGGAACTGAAATACGCCATGCTCTTCCCTGCCAGACTACGTGTGGTGTTTGAAGACCGAACATTCTTCTTTGAGTCGCCTGCCATGGCGGATGAATGGCTGGACGCTCTGCCTCGACGACGCACGGAAGAGGACACTGCCGTAGACGGGGACAGTGGCTGGGATGAACAAGGTTGATGTCTTCGGAACCGGACTGACTCGGACTGACTTTAGATAATGACTTGCAGTAAATACGGAGGTTGTGGGAGGACGAGGGGAGCTCTTTCCTCCCTTAGGGTACTTTTTGTAGATTTTGGGTTTGGTAGGGCGACAGGCACACTGCAAGTTGGGGGGGCTTTGTAAGCTGCAGCAGGGGTGCAGGGTGGGGGGGGTTTCCGGGATTTTGGGTTTGTTGTTGGGGGGTTTGTTTCCGCAAGGCATAGTGATTATTTCCAGGACTGTTCCATGGTGGCTCTTCGGGTGTGGGGTGGGCCTCTTTACGTTTGGGGATGGGGGGTAGGGGTTTAAGTGTTATAAGCTGGAATGTTAATGGTTTGGGGGATCGCATTAAGCGTGGGATTGTCTTGCAATTCTTGAAACGGTCATTGCCGGATGTTGCCCTGCTGCAGGAGACGCATCTTATAGGTAACACGTGCTATGCCCTGAATAGGAAGGGTTATAAATTCATAGCTCATTTGGGATTCTCCTCTGGGTCCAGGGGTGTGGGCATCCTAGTCAGAGCCTCGCTACCATTTGAGGTGGACTCCACCATTGTTGATGATAGGGGGAGGTTTGTGGCGGTGGCGGGGCGGTGGGAAGGAAGAACTTTGGTTTTAGTTTCAGTTTATGTCCCGCCGGCCCTGCAGGCCTCCACGTTCACAGATCTGGGTAGGGCCTTGCTGGATCTCCCGGAGGGTGTGCTTGTGGTGGCAGGAGATTTCAACGCTGTTGGCTCCGGTCTGCTGGATAGATACCCGCCCAGAGACACAGGGGGGGCTCAGAAGTGGCTTCCAGACTTTCTAGACACGCTTGGCCTGATAGACTGCTGGAGGCTCCGGCACCCCACACAGAGTCAATACACTTTCCACTCCGGGTCGCATGGTAGCCTTTCCAGGATTGATTACCTACTCACTCTGGCTGCGCATGCCTCATTGGTGTCCGAGGCCAGGCACATGGCGCGTGGTATATCTGACCATTCACCAGTGTGGGTCAGGCTGGATCTAGGTCGGGAGGGAGGGGGAAGGGTGGCCCCTATCAACCCTTGGTATTTCCGAGACCCCAAGATGCGCAGCGCGCTGGTAAAGACAGTAGATAATTTTTTCAAGGACAATCAGGGATCCGTGGACTCGGCGGTGTCGCTGTGGGAAGCATTTAAGACCGTGCTGCGAGGGGAAGCCCTCTCCCTTGTAGTGGCTGCCAAGCGGCGGAGAGATGGCGAGGTTTTGCAGGTTGAGGAGGAGATCGCGGCTTTGGAGGGAGCGCTGGAGGAGGAGGTTACAGAGGCCTCACTGCATGAGCTGTGCTTGAAGCAATCCGAGTATAAGGACCTGGTGACGAATGCCGCTAAGACCCTCAGTAGGGAACAGCAGGGCCGTCTGTATGATGTTGGTGACAAGGCCGGGAAACTCCTGACTTGGCTGGACAAAAAAGAACGGGTCAATAGAGTAGTGCCGGAGTTGACGGGAGAGGGGGGAGAGGTGATTGTGGAACCTGAGAGGATTGTACAGTGTTTCTCGGACTATTTCCGTATGGTTTATGCCTCAGTGTCGGACAGGCCGCCCGAGGACTCGCGTGACCTCCTGCGTGATATCGCATTGCCCTGTCTCTCCGATATAGATAGGGACGATCTAGATGGTGACATAACAGTCGATGAGGTGGCGGGGGCTATCCGCGCGTTGAACTCGGGCAAGGCCTCGGGTCCGAACGGCTTGCCGGTCGACCTGTACAAGCTGTTTCCGGATAGGGTCGCCCCTCACCTGCGCGCCATGTTCGTGGAGGCGCGGGGGAGTGGGGCCCTCCCGTTGGATCAGCGACTGGCGACGATTGTGGTTATACACAAAGAGGGCAAACCCCGAGATAAGTGCGCCTCGTATAGGCCTATCACACTCCTTAACGCAGAGCCGAAGATTCTGGCTAAAATCCTGGCGGCACGATTGATTAGGGTACTCGGTGACTTGGTCCACCCGGATCAATCCGGATTCATCCCGCACCGTAACACAGCGTTAAATCTTCGGCGCCTTCATGGTGTAATCGCCAGGGCGGGCACGCTGCGTGAACCAGCTATTGTGGCGTCTCTCGATGCCACGATGGCCTTTGACACGGTGGAATGGGCATATTTGTGGGCCGTGTTGACCAAGTTCGGCTTTGGCCACGGTTTTGTGAGCTGGGTGAGGTTGCTGTATGAGGGCCCTCTTGCGAGTGTGGTGGTAAATGGCCGGGCGTCGACTCCGTTTCAGCTTGGGAGGGGTACTCGGCAAGGTTGTCCCCTGTCGCCATTGTTGTTCGCCCTCGCCCTTGAGCCGCTGGCTGCGTGGATACGCTGGCACCCGGATATACGGGGACTTAGGTGGTCGCCTGAACACGAGGACCGTATATCGCTCTATGCTGATGACATCCTGTTGTATCTTGCCTCACCCAAGAAATCACTTATAGTGGTCTGTGACGTACTCACATCTTTCGGTAGGAACTCGGGTCTCGTTATCAACTGGAGTAAATCGTATTTATATGTTCTTAGTGGCGAGGTTCCACCGATCCCTCGAACTTGTTCGATCCAGGTCGCTCAGCAGGGCTTCATGTATCTGGGGATCTTTATCTCCATGGACTCTGCTGTGCGATATGAGAGGAACCTCCTCCCCCCCCTAGCGCGCCTGAGGCGGGATGTGGAGGGCTGGCGGAGGCTGCCGCTCTCCCTCGTTGGGCGCGCGGCCCTGTTCAAAATGATGTCTCTTCCCCGGTTCCTCTACGCGCTGCAGAATACTTTGGATTGGGTACCGGCCAACTACTTTCGGGAGGTCGAAGGCCTCCAACGAACGTTGCTGTGGGATGGGCGGCCGCGAATAGCTATTGCAAAGTTGACGCTTCCATGGTATGACGGGGGTATTGCGCTTCCAGACATCCGACGGTACTATTGGGCCACCCAGCTGAGTGCGATTAATCATGGGTTTTATGGCCCTGCCCTCAACCCTGGGTATGCCATGGACAGGTGGTTGCTGCGTGGTGGTAACTATTACAGGGCGTTGTACTCGCGGTCCCTGGACTCGTCCCTCACGGGGCCCACTGGTGTGGCGGTGCGTGTGTGGAAGATGGCAACTGACTCACTGGGCTGGAAGGATAGGCTCACCCTCGCTACCCCGCTGTTTGAATCTGAGAGACTGGGTAGGCTTTGGCACACAAAGGGATTTGACAAATGGGACTTGATCGGCATCTCCAGGGTCGGTGATGTGCTGATTAAGGGGAGGGTGAAGTCCTTTGAAGAGTTGCAGAAGGAGTATGAGCTGGGGCCATCTGAGTTTTTCCGCTATATTCAGGTGCGTCACGCCCTCCGATCAGTCCTCATAGAGGGTGAGAAGGTGCCTGAGTCCTCTCCTTTGGAGGACCGGGTCCTTGATGGCCATATGCCCGAGAGCACGATCTCGCTCATCTATAAGAAACTGATCAACGTCCGGGCGGATATGCTTCTGGGGCTGAGGGACCAGTGGACTAGGGATGGCCTCGAGTTGGATGACGAGGATTGGCAGTCTGCTGTTTCCTCTCCTAAGGAGGTTGCGATCCCGTCGCGTCTGAGGCTGGTGCAGCTTAAAATACTGCATCGAGTGTATGTGACGGGGCCAAGGCTGGTTCACATGGGATTCTCGGAGGACGGCCTATGCAGGAGGGGATGTGGTATGGTGGGTACTTTCCTGCATATCATTTGGGAATGTGGTGTCATTACGGAATTCTGGAGGAGAGTCCATGCAGTGATGGGGGAGGTGACGGGCATTGCTATGCAGCCGGAAGCGCGGTGTTGCCTCCTGAATGTCTGGGGGCCCACTGACCACGATGAGGCACAGACCCAATGGGTGACTCTGGGTAACATGGTCGCTAAGAGAGATATCGCGCGATTGTGGGGCTCCGCGGGGCACCCCACATTGACCGCGTGGAAAGAAAATATGGACTGGAGTATGCTAAGGGAGAAGACGGTATATTGCGCTAGAGGCCGCCCTCGGAAGTGGCACGCCATCTGGGGGCGGTGGAATCAATACAGGGGGGGAATTTGTCTTGCCCCTGATTTGGATCCCCCCGAGGAACAGCTTTCCTCCTAACCTTCTTTCCAGCTCAGTATGGTTAATGGACTTCTTTGGCCTCTGCTGTCCCCCTTCTTCCTCTTTTCACAGTACTGTAACTGGTAGATGATTGGGGTCCTGCCTCCCCTGGGGGGCTATCACCATGGGCATTCAGTGTTCTTGCCTTGCTGGGGGTTGTTGTGTGTTTTGTGTTTATTTAAAAATGGAATCTTTGCACTCCTCCTTCACTGTACTGTGGACGCGTCTCTGTTCCTCTTTATCGAAGCTGCCGAACCTCCGGGTTGTCGGCTGAATAGCTGTGTCCAGACTTTTGAAAATAAAGGTTTTTATAAAAAAAAAAAATAAAAATAAAAAGATTGCATTACCTTAGTATTTAAGAAGTACTTGGTCTCTGCCAAACAGAAATGGACTGTTGAGTCCTTTATTGCCATGGGAACCCATCATTCAAAATAAAATGAATTACGCTGTGACAGTCACTCTCCATCTGTTAGTTGTACTCAGTTCTGTACGCCTAATTTTGATGTTTGGCTATTCTTTTTTTTTTTAAACATAGTTTATTAGCCGATTGCACAGATATTACAAGACCCTGAATATCAGAGTCAACAACAGCATCACATTGCATCGTATCTCCATAGCAATCTATTTGTACATTTATCGGAAATATATCTTGAACATTAACAACCCCCCTCCCAACTCCCCCCACCCCATCCCCTGCGTCGCACCATGTCCATGAACTCCCTGACACAGCCCCAAGGCCCCGCTGCCACATCGTATTGTAATAAGATGAATCCCCCGATCGTCCCCTCTTGCTTGGCTCCCCCTCTTCCCGACTAGTCTCCGTAGATCTCCCCATGATTAATCCTCTTCTTCCACTGGTGGTTCCAGCCACAACGCCCGGTAATCTGCTCATCGTTCCCATATTTTGTAGTGCTTGCGTGGACACCCTCGAGCCACAAATATGGGCAATTCAAGCCCCATACAAAAATCTAGGCCATTTTTCCATGCTGTGAGCAATGGGGCTCTAGGCGCCTTCCACGCCCTGGCGATATCCCGCTTTGCCAGCGTAAGGCCCAGCCGTAGCAGGTGCCGCTTATATATGTTGCCCCCGATGCCCTCCATGACATGTAGTAATGTAAAGCGTGGCGTGCGCGGGATCACCCATCCCAGCACCTCAGCTAGACAAGTAGTTACCCCCCTCCAGAATCGGTCCAGCGCTGGGCAGTGCCATATAGTACGTATAAATGTCCCTTCCTCCTGACCACACCGAAGACAGTCCGGAGCAGCAATCAAACCCGCTCGGAACAGCCTGGCCCGGGTAAAATACACCCTGTGTAGATATTTAAATTGTATAAGGCGCAGCCGCATCGCTATAGCTGCTTCCCTTGGGGCTGCCAGGGCCTCCCTCCAATCGTCCTCATCTAAGGCCCCCACGTCAGTTTCCCAATCCTCCCGCAACTTCTGAAGCTTCGTAGAACAATGGATCACTAGGTCCTGATAGATCCTGGAATTTTTCGGGTCCCCAGATCCCCCATAAAAAGTCTCTCTTCTAGTGGGCTAAACTCTGGGAGCGATGTCAGACCCTCCAGACGGGGGGTCAGTGCATGCCGCAGTTGCAGATATCTGTAGAACTGTGATTGGGGCATAGAGAATTCCCTCTGCAGTGCCTGAAATGATTTAAGTGTCGTACCACTCATAACATTTCCCAATGTCGAGATGCCAATGGCATCCCATCCGCGGAAACCTCTCAGCGCCATCAATTCTGGGAAGCGCCCATTACTCCAGAGGGGAGTCTCTTCAGTTAGGACATTCCACCAGCCCATCCAACGCAATGTCTGCCGCCAGACCAGGAAAACCACTCGCGTGACCAACGGCAGGCTGCTGCGCACCGACGCCGAGTACAGGATAGTGTGTAATGTATTAGTTCCCATAAGTAAGTGCCCTTTCCAGCGCATACGCCGGGTCTCCCCTATCCTCATACCACCACTCGTTGAGAACAAGGAGGTGCGAGGCCTGATAGTAGGATAAGACATCCGAAGACGCAAGTCCTCCGCTATACGAGGATAGGAAACACGTTCTAAGGGCCACTCGCACTGTACCCCCTTCCCACAGGAACTGCCCCAACACGGAGTTCACCTGACGGAACCATTGAGGTGGGATCGGATATGGATAGTTTTGCAGCTGGTAGAGCAGCTTAGGTAGCGCCACCATCTTAAATATTGCGGACCTGCCATACAGCGTCAATGGCATTCGAGAGCAGGTCTTGAGATCTGTGCGGATCTTTTCCCATACTGGCGCTACATTGCGGTCCCAAGAAAGCTCCGGGGCCTCCGACAGGAACACCCCCAAGTATTTCAATCCTCCCACTGCCAGCTGAATATCCCGCGCCCATTCCCCAGGCCCCGGGCCATCCCCCAGCATCCACAGCGTGGATTTGGAGGGATTCATATACAATCCCGATGACTCTCCAAAGATCTGCATGATCCGCAGGAGTCGTGGCCCCGACGCGTCTAACTCCGTAAGGAAAAACAAGACATCATCTGCATATAATGCGATTCTGTCTGACACCTCCTGAGACAACTCGAAGCCCTGAATCTGCGCATCCATACGCAACCACGCTGCCAACGGCTCCATGGCCAGCTCAAACAGGTACGGGGACAGGGGCATCCCTGTCTCGTGCCCCGTTGTTTGGGAAAGACTGTAGACGTCACCCCCGCCACCCGCACCGCAGCCGTCAAGTCCGTGTATAGGAGCTGGAGATAGGAAAGAAAATGCGGACCCAGATTGAGTCGGCGCAATAAGGCAAACAGATATACCCAGCTCAAAGAGTCAAAGGCCCTGTCCATGTCCGCCAACAATAATGCCGCCCGCTCCCCGGTCTGCCGTACCGCCGCCACTGCCACGTGCGCCCGCCTTATATTGTGTCTGGTGGCCCTCTTGGGCATGAACCCCGCTTGATCTGGATGTATAAGAATCGAAATGTGGGGCAGAAGGCGATTGGCCAATGCTTTGGCCAGGACCTCTGCCTCCACATTGAGGAGAGAGATAGGTCGATACGAGGCCCGCTGCTCTAGGGGCCGGCCGGGTTTGAGAAATACCACCCCCTTCGCATGTCTCCAGTCCGGGGGAAGCATGCCCTTCTCCCTGGCCTCCTCCACCACAGCTCGATAATAAGGGGCCAACTGTACGTTATAGCGTTTGAAAAATTCGCTCGGAAACCCATTGGGCCCAGGCACCTTCCCCGAATTAAGTTCCCCCAAGGCCGTGCTAAGCTCTTCCTCCGTCAGCGGAAGCTCCAGACGATCCCGCACTTCATCTGATATCTGTTTAGGGGGTAGGTCGGCTAGAAATTGTTCTATGGTGGCCGCGGGCAGGCACTCCTGGGGGGCATAAAGCTCCACATAATAGGCAGCAAAGTTTTCAGCTATAAGGAGCTGATCATTGATCGGGGCTCCTGTATCATCTCTTAAGCCCGGAAGGGTCTGCGCGTGAAAGGCGCCCTGGCAGAGCCGGTATAGCATCATGCCGGACTTGTCCCCCCACTGATAAATCCTGCTACGTGTCGCCAGCCAAGTCTGGTGGGCTTCATCCATAAGAAGGGCTGCGCATGACTGTTGAGCCTGGAGCAGCTGCCTCACCCACCGTCGTCCTCCCTCCTCTCTAGCCTGTCGCTCGAGTGCCTCAACGGAGGCCTCCGCTCGCATCAGTTCTTCCCTACGCTTGCGGCGATCCGCCGAGCACCAGGAGATGTCCACCCCGCGTAAAGTTGGCTTCAAGGCCTCCCACAGAGATCCCACACTCGACACCGACCCATTGGAAGCAAAAAAATGGGCAATGGCTTCCCTCATATGAGTACGATAGGCTGCATTCTGTAGGTGCCACGGCGACAAGCGCCATCGAAATGCCTGTCGCCCTCTGCCCTCAGCCATCTCAAGGGACACTGGAGAATGATCCGATAGGCCGCGGGGGAGAATCTCCGCGCGTATCACTCCACTTGCAATTGGAATATATAGTCCAGTCTTGAGAGAGTGGCATGAACTGCTGAAAGATACGTGTATTGCCGCCTATCTCCATGAGTCCACCGCCAGACATCAACCCAGTCCAGACTAGTCACTAGGGAGCTGAGTTTCGTTGGGCCACCTCTCCGCACACCGCCCTCCCCCCCACTCCGGTCCCTGGCCAGATCTATGACATCATTTCAGTCCCCTCCCACGATAGACAGCATATCCGGCATATCCGCCCATAGGGCCAATACCCTCTCCACAAAAGACCACTGTAAGGGAGGGGGGGCGTACACACTTCCCAAGATCACGGGGGCTTCCCCAATCATACCCCTGATGAATAGATAGCGACCCTGCGGGTCTATCCACTGCTGTACATGCACACATGGGACCCTCCGATGAACCAGGATCGCCACCCCTCTGGACCCCCTGGCAAACCCCGCATGAAATATCTGATGATACCCATATCGTTGCAAACACGGGGTCTTCGTACCCAAGAGGTGTGTCTCCTGAAGCATAAGAATATCCGCCCGAGCCCTCTTAGCCTGATGCAATATCGCCCCTCGCTTAATTTTATCAAGTGCCCCCTCACGTTCCAGCTTAGAATTCGGAGGGTACCTGGAACTCCTGTGTCCCCTATCTGTTCACTAGCCATTGGGAAGGAGCCTCATCCCCCTCCCCCATAGAGGACTGCAGCTAGGTGTAGAACCAATATCGGAAACCCACCAAAAAAGTGCGACACAGAACCCATAACAACTCCCCCCCAACAAACCCCCACCCCATACCTCAAGAACACTGAAGCATCTGTCGCGGCGGGGCAAGTGCCCAGCTCCCAACCGGGGAGATGGTACTGCCCCATCCAATGGATCCCAAACTCGTAGCCCATGGACCTCAGGCCAGATCCCGACCCGGACAAGTCCGGCGGAAAACCAGCCCACTCCTGTGTTTCCCCGACCAATACACCTCAAGGACTATAATGAGCACAGTGGGACCCCGAGTTACCCCCCCCACCCCCAACCACTCCCAACCAACAGGATATCGTAAGTCAGTGTCCATGCCCCAGACCATCCCCTGCCGCAGCCCCACCCGACACCGAGCGCCTCCTGAAGCGCGACCGCCTGTCTCCCATCCGCTGCCGTCTCTTCAACTCCTTCCGGGCTGCCTCTCCGGAGGAAGAGTCCGATTCCCTGCCAGGCGGCGTAGGCACTCTCAGCCGCACAGTCTCGTCAGTCCACTTGAAAACCTCCTCTGGAGTATCAAAAAAGTGAGTACGGGACTGATACACCACCCGTAGGTGAGCCGGGAATAAAAGTGCATATGGTAGCTTAAGGTCTCTTAGGCGGGCTTTTGCGGCCATGAAGGACTGACGCTGCTGCTGCACCAGGCGGGTATAGTCGGGGAATATAGAGATGCGTACATTTTCATATTGCAGCGGTTCTCGAGCCCGGGCCTGTTTCAGAACCGCGTCTCGGTCCATATAGTTCAGAAATCTTGCTATCACAGGCCTTGATCGGGCCCCGGCGGCGGCTTCTGCATCAGCGCCCGATGGGCCCGCTCCACCACAAAGCAGCGTGACAGCGCGTCCGGTGGGAGCCAACCCTCCAGCCATTGTGTGAGGAAGCGCCCCATGTTCCCCGCCTCGCAGCCCTCCGGAAATCCCACAAATCTCAGGTTGTTCCGCCGGGCACGTCCTTCTGCATCTTCCACCCGAAGCGCCAGACCCCGCTGGGCCTTTTCCATGGAGGCCATTTTTTGCTTCAGCGTGGTAACATCGTCCTCCACCCCTGAGATCCGGGTCTCCGCCTCCGTGATGCGAGACACTGCGTTGCGCAGATCCTGGCGCAGTAATGTGACATCTGACCCAACCGCCCCGATCTTAGCATCTAACATGTCTCTGGATTGAGTTATGGCCACCATCAGGGCCGCATTATCCGGAATAGTCTCTGGTGGTCCCCCGGTCGCGCCAGCCGCCGCTCCGGGACCAGTAAATTTATCGATTGGGCCATGGCGAGCGGAGCCACCACCTTTGTCTCTCGTCATACCTTCCTCCAGAGATCCCCCACAGGAGCAGTCGTCGCAGGGCCAAGCGCAGGAACAGCCGCCCCAGGTCCCAGGAATCCCCTTCTGGGGGCTGAACTCCGCGGTCTCACGCAGAAGTAGGCCCACAAAGTCAAACCAGTCCTGCCAGATATGGGGGCCCTCTCCAAGTGCCTCGGATGCCGACCGACCAGGAGCCACCTGCCCTGCCGCCCTCAGTGTAGCTGTCCACCGGGCCCACGGCCATGCTTACTTTGCACCTCGGCCAATTTCCCCACCAACTGCTCACCGCTAGGATGGTCCGCCGAGTCCCAGGTGCTGCCCTACGCGTGTCGGCCGTCCCAAAATCGCCACCCTCCGCTCCTCTGTGCTGGGGCCACTCTCCGAGCCGTCGCGAATATTACTCCTCCTCCCTGCGGGCCTCCACGGCCCGGTCCGGCCAACGCAGCCTCAATCGCCGCCCCGTTTAGGCCCCTGCTCGCGTCCTGAAGTAGGTCCTCACCCCCGACCCTCAGCAGGAGGCAGCCTGTGTGTGGACAGCCTCTGGCGCGCAGACGAGGATTGGAGCCCCGTCAAGCAGCCCCGCCAAGGCCCAACACGCCCAGGGGGCCCTCACCGCCTTCACCCCGGGTCGTCCCTCCACTTCTCTGGTGGCTGCGCTGGCTCTCAGCGCTCCCGGCGCCAGTTCTCAGCGCTGCAGTGCATAGGTGCAGGACCTATCCCCTCCGGCGGGCCCTCCGCTTCAACCCCCACTCTGATGTGCGCCGGGCCGGTCCCACGTAGCTCCTCTCCGGGCCCCCAGTGGAGCGACAGATTCTGGTAATGCCTCCACTGTGGCCTGCAGGCCGCCTGCCCCCAGCGTCACCCCCACCTCTCGCCGTCAACTGGGGCCAGGTGCGCCTCGATCCGCCACCGCCAGGGGCCGTCCGGATACAGCACTCGACTCCCTGGCTTCAGCCACGTCTCCGGGCCCGAGCCGCGCGCGGCGAGACTACACCGCCGATAGCGCCCCCGGGGCTCCCAGGGTTCCGTCCGTTGGCTGCGCGGGGGGGAAACGTCCCCACAACCCTTTCCAGCTCAAGATGTGGCGGGGGAAACCAGGATACTTAAGGATATCACCGCGGGCTGGACGGAGCTCTTCTAACTCGCGTCCACCATTACGGCTCGCTTGGCCACGCCCCCATGTTTGGCTATTCTTAAAAAAGAAAATGTGTATATATTATACATGAGGAGGGAAGACCTGGCATAATTACAAAACAATTGGTGAGAACCAGGCATATGTTCAAGATTGTTTTAATGCAAAATAACTATAAAAGGCTGAGGATGACTAGAAATATTGTGAAATGTAGGAACCACCACTGTCCATCATTGTGTGCCTCCTAAATACACTTTACCTTGACATCATCACAACCTAAATCTGCTCCGCCCTGTACATTTAGCTCTCTTCCACAATCCATACTGCTTGAGTGCTGTGTTAAGCCATCTTCACAGGTCGCAGGAAATGTGAAATTTTCAAAACATTCCCACTTCAAATCATTGAACTGTCATTGGTACAAATTGAATAACATGACAAATCAGAATAATAAATCATCCACAACTTTATTTAGCTGAAGCTTATTCATTGGTTTAATGTAGACGGGTAACCTATTACATCAATTTTATGTTCACAACTACAAAGGAAAGCATAATTTCATATTTAAAAATACACCTACTATGATTGGCAGACATGCGGGAAAATAACGAAAATGTTTAAAAAAAATAGACATTTTGGTGATTTTGCCCGATTAAAAATTGTGCAGAGCAGAATTCCCTCAAGCCCAAATCCCACCCTCAACCCCACACGGGAGTTCTTCCAAACACTTACCATCTGACTGGATAAGTCATTATTGGTATTTGTTAGACGCAAAATAAGTCAAACAACTTACTACAACTCTTTATTATAGGAAGGGTATCTCCATAGTATGGCTTGTTTGGGGAACATCGGAGAAACACAAAACTGTCAACCATTTGCTGAATTTACAATTTGTTATAACATAAACCAGAAAATAAAGATTTATTTAAAGGCAACCTAATTGACTGTTACTACCCAAAATGATCATCAGCATTAGAAAACATTTGTCTATATAAAATCATTCAACACTTTAGTTGTCGTGAAAATGCTACATACATTGTATAAAAGTCAGCTCAAATACAGAGCACAAGACTAGGATAGCAGCCTTGTTCTAAATTGAATTTGGTTAACTACATTGAATTAAGTTATGGGGCTTGTCTACTTCTGCTTACATCAACTATTCAAACCGTGGTGCGAGGTAGCATTATTACTTTCAAATAATAACACTATGAAGCCTCCTATGAAAATATAAAGCCAACTTTATCACATCAAAACGGTGAGGGGTGAAATTTAACAAGATTAAACATTGGCAGCAGAAATATGATATGTAACACAAGCAAAGATTAACAAAACACAACATCAAATAAATCACAATGAGAAGTGTCAGTTGTTTCCAACAAAGCACAAATGCATTATCCGAAGTTGCAAATACAATGTTGCAATTAAGTTCAGGTGAAGATTTGAGTACACTTCTAAAACTTAACAATTCTCAACAACAAATTTTAAATAAATTGAAGAACACATTATACATGAGCTAAAACAATAAAGAAAGGAATGAAAGTGTAAGAATAATAATCAAATATTGCTGCACTTATATGGACAAACAGGAACTGTACACAACGATCAAATTAAAGCCCATTTATGGACTGAGCGTTGGCTTGGTAATGGGAGGGACATGAGTGAGCATGCTGATGGTTGTAGTGATAGTGGGAGACACAGAAACAGTTGGTATTTCAAATGTTGGTTGGTGTGCTACTACGAGGGCTGATACGAAGCTTTAGAATCTGGCCAGACCCATCACCCTCATTGCCACTAGGACCCTCAGTGTTGTGGATTCACCTTCCGACTACCAGTAGCTCTCCTGCATGACCCCCAAATATTGGCCAATGATTCCCTGGCTTGTTTAGGAGCTCACCGAAAGCACACATATGCACATACCAGTTATATACTAGAGAAGTCAATAACAAAGTACACATATCAAAGAGAACCAAATATGAAACATTATACTACAACATTTCAATAAAAGGCAAATATTGTGACATCATAAAGGTATTGATTGTGATTTAGGGAGATTGCTTGCCCCTTAAAAAATGTCAAGGATATTCTGTCTTCTTCAGTGCCAGTGCATTATTTTATGTAGCACTTATAATAAGGTGGTCGGCATATCCATCACATCTGTAATGCAGTAATCTGTCTGTCAAACTCTAAAACAGGACTTCAACTCATACATCTGAGATACATTTTGGCAAACAGATTATAAGTTACATACTCTTCTACACTCTTGCAAAATGGTATATGTCCATTATGACATATTTTTAAAGGACTATCCTTCATAGGAAAATAGAACTCAGGCACATACTCTTATTTGAAACACCAATGTTCTGCACATGCTGTATGCTCGTAAGCAATTGCCAACATTCACATTTGTACACATCTTGTCTTACAGTGGTACAATTATATAGACCAATGTAAAAAACAAAATCACTACACTTGCCCAGGACCAAAATATCTTTTATAAAATACAGACAGCAGCACTGGCCAAGGGATATTATCACTGTCACATGTTCTACATTAAAACGCAGTTGTGGCAAGACATCAGTTTAATATATACATGAACACTTCCAAACTGTGTACGTACACCACAGGAGCTGGAGTCTCATGAACCACTTGATGAAAGGGCACTTTTTAAAAATTTAGAGAGCAAAATTAATCTGTAATATATATGTCAGAAAAGTTACAACTAAAGTATTGTCACTGTGCATCTTTCTTTTATACTTTGAAGGTTATGTTAGTACATAAAAATGTGGCAACTATCTTGTCCGCCTTATTGCATGTATCAGTACATTGTATGTAATTTCACTTTTAATAAGGTGGCTGGGATATCTATCACATTTGTGTTTAATACCTGTCCAGCAGTCAGTCAGTCAGTCAGTCAATACTTTATTTCGGCTAACAATAGCCATAAAAGTCAACACATATAACACAATACATAAATCCATGGTAGAAATACACAATACATAAGTCCACGATGAACAGAATACATACAATTTATAATGGTGAGTATTTATCCATGATTAAGCAATACCAAATAAAATATAAATAACACATTAAATTAGCTAAAAGCCAGAAATCTTACAATAAAAATATTAAATGAGGTAGACTTGAGGATAATCTGATATCTAAAGTAATCCAAGGTTCCTCTTCCTATGATTACAGTTTTTGACCACGGCGTTTCCTAATAAGGTATACATTAAATAAATATCGACTTATACCATATACCATTACTTGGGAGGAATTAAATTTTAGTATGCGCTCAGCTACTTTATATGACTCAGTCCCCATATTCCTACAGAGGGGTTTAATCCAAGAGGACCTTGGTTTCTTGTAGGCCGGACAAACAAAGAGAATGTGGGGGATGTCTTCCCTAGCCCCAAGGGGACACATAGTACACAAATCCAATCCATTTTCTCCAGCCCACCTACATGTATAGGAGTTTAACAATAGAACCCCATACCTAAATTGCAGATAGAGAGATTTTGCTAAGGGGGGAGCAATCTCATCCATAAATTCCTCAAAGTTTGGTGAATCTTTTGCATTTAAAAAATTCTGGGTTAAAGTACCAATACAAGAACCCGGCGTTAGTTCACTATTAACGTGGGACCAAAAGGTTACCTTGAGGAGTTTTTTGGAAAGCTGAGTCAAATTATGGGGCTCCTCCCAAAAGGTAAAAAGCCCCAATCTCTTAAACGATGTACGAATATATTTCAGCCATGGGGTTTTCAGAAACACGTCCAATTTAATTAATTCGATCAACCCATCCTTATAATCTATCAGCTCAGGGGTTGACCATATCCTGACCCAGTACAATAATGGTCTTAATAGAGCCAAGTGCTCTGTTCTTTTGAGATTGATGTCTAAAAACAGGGGCACAACTGGGGTACGAGTCGGTATTTTGAGTAGACTACGCACAAATGTATTTTCTATCACCCCAAATTTAGAGGAATTACTATATCCCCATATCTCGGCACCATAAAGAGCTGCTGATTGAGCCTTGGCTTTAAAGACCTCCAGTGCTGGAGTAATGGCTTTAGAGCTACTTGCTCCATGCACCTTAAGGATAGGGAAAGAGTTCTGCTTAAGAGACAGTGAGCTTTTGTTTAGCTGGCCTTGCCAGGACAGCTTATTATCTAATATCAAGCCCAAATAATTGAAACTTTCTACCTTTTCCAGTGTGCGGTTCTCTAAGAGCAAGTTTTTCCTAAACGTTTTAGTTGGGTTTATGGCCATGTACTTTGTTTTCATTGGGTTAATTTCTAGCCCCTTTCCCACGCAATAATTATAAAAAGTATTAACCAGATTTTGCAAGCCTCTCGGGGTCTGAGAAATAAGGATAGTATCGTCGGCAAAAAGTAAGGAAGTAATTGGTTCACCGACTAACTTTGGGGAGTCATGAGCACAATTCCTCAGGTGTGTTGGAATATCATTAACGTACAGTGAGAACAATGTGGGTGCTAATACGCATCCTTGACGCACCCCTCTATCTACAGGAATCGCTTTAGATAGTTCTCCTGCTTTTCCCCATCTAATTTTTGCATAGTTCCCTGTATGGAGTTTGATGAGTTCATTAAGTAACTCACCAGGGATGTCTAACTTCTTTAGTGTAGACCACAGCAACTTCCGGGGGACAAGATCAAAAGCAGCCCTTAAATCTATAAATGCAACATAAAGACTACCCTGTCTGATCTTTATGTATTTCCAACAGATACACATAAATCTGAATACCTGGTCGACAGTACTTACTTTAGATCTAAAGCCAGCTTGGAATTTTGACAGTAGTTTCGTCTCCTCAATCCAAATTAAAATCCTATTTAAAATATGTCTGGCAAAAATCTTTTGTAAAACAACAATTAAACTAATAGGGCGGTAATTGCTAGGATCATGGCGATCACCTTTTTTAAAAATTGTTATAATTTCTGCCCCTTTCCATGATTCTGGAATAGGTAAACCGGCCACAATTGAGTTACTTAAAAAGTTAATATACGGCCCCCACACATTGACATCGTGTTTCAACAAGTCACCAGGAATTTTGTCAGGGCCAGGGGCCTTGCCAGTTTTTATAGCTGATAATGCCTGGACTGTTTCTTCTAAGGTAAAATGTAATGGTACAGTACTACTAACTGGAATAACGTCTACATTCACTAGGGACAAATCATCCTTACTAATCGTGTAAAGTTTAGAAAAGTGATCACACCAGGTCTGTTCATCCAGAAAAATATCCTTGGGTGATCTACCCTTTTTGTTTCCCTTAGCGATTAGATTCCAGAACGTACTTTGATCATGTAGTTTAGCTGCACTCAGTAAGTCATCCCAAAAATTAGCATCCCATGTGTTTTTAGCTTGACTCAGGGTTTTTTTATAGATCAGTCTAGCATTTTTTATATCACATTGGCTCCCATTTTTTACTACGTGAATCAATTGTGATTTAGCAGCCCTACAATCATGGTTATACCATTGTTTTCCAGGTTCGACCTGATCCATAGTTTTATTCCCTTCTTTTTTATAAACCTTACTCAGAAGGGGTGATAATGCGTCGACCAACTTCAAATGTAAGTCGAGAACTCCCTGGGTGCCTAAAGATGGCATTTGGGGAGACCCTATAATTTCACAGAATTTGTTATAAATGTTGGCCAGCGCTTCTTTGTTACCCGCAATATACGACCATTTTATGGCTCGTCTATTATTAGAAATCTGTATATCTCCAATTTGGAGATTCAACGGCCCTTCTGCAGGTAATCTTTGAAGGAAAAGGGCAGGGTCTAACCATAATTGGAGGGGAAAATGATCACTCTCTATTCTGGAGTCAACCTTAAAATCAATTAATGAACTCCATAATTTTCGAGAGGCCATTACGAAGTCAATATGTGATCTGATACTTCCCTTAAAATAAGTGGGAGCTGACGGAGTGTCTGATGAGAACCGACCATTACATGATCTTAGATCGTGCGAAACAGTCATCTGTAGAATCTGTGTGGCAGCTATTGTGCTTTTGGCATAACTTATGGCCTCCAGGGGCATGATACCACTAGCAGTATCTTGTTCGACAAACAAACTATCAAGAACCTGTATTGGTTCGTATTTACAATTAAAATCTCCACAGATTAAAACACGGGCATTAACTCCCAATCCTTCTAGGGTGGAGTCCAGGGTATCTATCAACCTAGATTCTCTATTTGATGGATAAGGTCTATTATATATATTTAATAAGTAAATAACACTTTTGTTACTAGTCACAATTTTTAGTCCTAGCAAGTCCGGGCCGGGAGTGGACAGCTGACTAACCTCTATTTCTAGGGAAACTTTGACCCAGATAACCAGCCCCCCGGATGCCCTTCCCCTATTGGATGGCATCGCTTTAGAGCAAAAGGTTTTATATCCTACTCTATGGGGGGGTTCTACCATCCAGGTTTCCTGAAGGGCAATTATGTCATGTTTCTCAAAGAAAGAGCATACTCCCACATCCACCAGGTTCCTAGAGAGGCCAGCAATGTTCCAAGACAATAGGCTGGTTTTAAGTTCCTCAACTATCTTTGGAGATGTTCCCCTTAATCCAATATCGTCACTAGTATTATTAGATGCTGGCGAGTTATCTAATACCATTGTATATTTGTCAATGACTAATTCATTGCCTAATGTCTTTTCCTGTGCTATAGTTATCTTTGGAGCAACATCAAGCCCAGCTTCTACTTGTATTCCCTGCTTACTTCCAAAGGACCCATTTGTCTTTGACTGCTCATCTAATGGGTTAGAAGGAAACCCCAATGCCACCGTACTTTTAAAACCAGGGGTTCCACAACCATTAAAAATCTCTATAGGGTGAGTAACCAGCGATGAGGCTAGGCTCTTGTTTATATCGGCCTCTGAGAGTCAATCATTCTCATCTAGGTCCCTCAATACTGCATATCTATTTGCCATAGGGATTTCAAATTGTAATGGTTTATTAACTATGCAAATAGGGCTAACCTCGATTGTTCTTTGGAATGCTCTATCTGGGTGTCTGTAAAAGTAACCCAAGGGGTGTACACGTATGCCATTTCCTTCTGATGCCAGGGAAGCTGCCCTTAGGAGTGTAGTTGCCACATGCTGGGGATGTCTGAAGTTTATTATAACACAATCCCCCTTGCATGTTTTCCTCGAATTACCTAACCAGGCAACTCTTCTAGTGGACAATATTTGGTTTGAGAGGTTCGTGGGGAAACCACAGTTTTTGTTTAGCCAAGCCACTGATTTTCTCTTGAGTGAATCATGAGATTCATCCGAGGCTTTAAGGGAACCAGGAACGACTGGGGGAACATTAGACAAAATAACCACATATGGTTCACAAGCTGGTGGAAGGTTGGCACAAATTGGTTTTTGGGCTATAGCTATAGGACCCTTGTTACTAGATGGGTCTGTATTAGTTCGAATACCACCACCAGCTGGTTGTAATGTTGTCATGCAGCCAGTTAAGATTAAATTTCCCTCCTCTAGGGCGGGAACCTGGACAGTATGAACAGGTTGTAGTGGTACCTTAGGCGGTATACTAAGCGGTGTAATATGCTGTTTCAATCCCTCCATAAGACAGCCCAACCTTGATACCTCTAATGCCAGGGTTTCAATTTTGTCTGCAAAAGGTTTAATCATAAGCACCAGTTTTTCCTCCACAATTTTAACTATCGTCTCAGCGAGAGTAAAACTCTCAGCTTCATTACGGGTCTGTGTTTTAACATGAGCCACAGCGGGCTTCCGAGGTTGATCTAACAATGATTTATGGTACACACTACCCTTCTTAAATTGAGACTTTCTACATTTCCTAACTGCTCTTTTCGGAGGAGAAGGAGGGGCTTCAAGCTCGCTCTGGGACTCTAATATTTCTTGACTTGCAGTAATGACCTCGTTGTCCACAATGAAATCAGATTGGTTCCCCACTAGGATTGCTTCAGTTAAAGAGTTCCCTATAGTTAACCCATGAGCACCATCATCTATACAAAGCTCAGGATTATCTTCCAGAGTCGCCTTCCCAAGGGACTTCCGTCTTTCATTATTTATCATGCTGACCCTTTTAACTAAGTAATTGTCCATCGTTACTTTAGCTTTTGCCATCTCAAGCACTTATTAAATCATAAACAATTACAGTGTGGTTGGTATCGTAAATAATCCCAAGAGCAGGATTAATACTAGTACACTATAACAAGAAGTCCAACTTTTATACCAGCAAGGTACGACTTTTTAGAAAACAGGACAGCAACAAATAATAATACACTTAAATATATGACCAAAAAAATACACAACACTAACGATCAGGAAATGCTCATGACTGACTGAGTCTATTAAAAGAAATACTTGCAAAAAGCGTGTCCACAACGTTGTCAAGGGGGGTGGCCCAACCCGACCGCCTACGACCTCCTAACGGCCTCACAACGGCCCGCCCTTTGCCCGGGCTTAGCCCGGCGCCGACCCGCGCGCGATCCCGCGACGCGGAGGGTAGGCTTGAATTTATGACGCCTCCAGGCGCTGTTGGCGGGTGGTAGGCGGGACTTCCTCCCCAGGAAGCCGAGGATGCCGGGAAATGTAGTCCCCTTCCAACCGTGGCCGCAGGAGAGTCAGACGCGGCGGCGGGAGGGGGACGCAACGGAGGCAAGCCCACAACAGAGTCCGCTCGAACTAGGGAGCATACACAGGTCTCCTCCAGCAGGACAGGTAATTGTCAGACCCCCGCTCCACCGAGGGTAGGCTTGAATTTATGGCGCCTCCAGGCGCTGTTGGCGGGTGGTAGGCGGGACTTCCTCCCCAGGAAGCCGAGGATGCCGGGAAATGTAGTCCCCTTCCAACCGCGGCCGCAGGAGAGTCAGACGCGGCGGCGGGAGGGGGACGCAACGGAGGCAAGCCCACAACAGAGTCCGCTCGAACTAGGGAGCATACACAGGTCTCCTCCAGCAGGACAGGTAATTGTCAGACCCCCGCTCCACCGAGGGTAGGCTTGAATTTATGGCGCCTCCAGGCGCTGTTGGCGGGTGGTAGGCGGGACTTCCTCCCCAGGAAGCCGAGGATGCCGGGAAATGTAGTCCCCTTCCAACCGCGGCCGCAGGAGAGTCAGACGCGGCGGCGGGAGGGGGACGCAACGGAGGCAAGCCCACAACAGAGTCCGCTCGAACTAGGGAGCATACACAGGTCTCCTCCAGCAGGACAGGTAATTGTCAGACCCCCCAACTTCTTTCATTGGTGTAAAATATCAAAGCCGTGGCAGCGCTCGGGAGGAAAGATGAACGTCAGTCTTTCGAACGGGATAGCGTAGAAACGTAACCTGTCCAGCAAAAGTGAAATAAGGGGCAAAGCCTAATATAGTTTATGGTACTTGTCATAAACAATTCTTTGAAAGTTGTTGGTCATGATAGAGTTTGTGGATGTTTTTTGTATGCTCTCATTACCTCTGACCACAGTAACCACTCCAGACGTCTGTACTCATACGCCCTGGAAGCAGGTATTGAAATTTCCCACCTGCGGGTACACCTACGTGAAGAGTGTACTGTCCCAAACGGGTATAGTCACTCTCAAATTTAGTCCGGTGTATACCGGCAGCTGCTAATAAAATTTGAGGAAACAGGGGAGGGCCCATCACAGCCTGGAGAGAATCAGAGAGGTGTAATTATAGGGCAAATTTATCAAGATAGGAGACCCCAGTCAATTTTCTCCTGCCTCTTTGTACAGCCATCTCAACAAAAAGTTCCAAGTGGCCTTCTTTCTTTAAGATTGTTTCCCCCTCAGGTCTAGCTTAGATGTTGATATTACATAATCTAACCATACTGAATGCTGGGGGACAAACATTCAACCCACCTACAGCAGATTTCTCTCCTTGCAAGTAATATGTCATTAAATAGGAAAGATCTTGCAGGGCCTGTAATTTCGTCCATGATTCCAAAAATAATAAGAGAAAGGCTTACCTCGACTTGGAGCCACAAGATGTTCGAGATGGTATTACCAACCTTTACCCAGAATTCGAGAATAGCTGGACATTGCTGGAACATATGAACATCCAATGCTATCTCCAAGCCACATGTCTTGCATTTCACGGGAGTCCCTATTGACATCTTTGACAGCCTAAGCTCTATGGATTGTAAAGAGATGGTTTCTCCTTAACCAGGCTGGTTTGACAACAGGTAACAAAGAGCTCAATGATACTTGCCAGAGCTGTTTCCACTGCACTCCCGGCAGACAGACGCCACAAAGATCTTCTGCCAGCCTGAAATCCCGATCTACTGCTTCTTCGATTTCCCAGTACCAGACAGATACCTCTTTCCTCCACGGGGTTTTCGCCAGCAGATGTTCTTCTAGGAGGTTACCTGTACCTATTGGAGATTTAAGATTCTGGGCCCAACTTCTCAATTGGATATACTTGAATTTTGAAATGTTCCCTTCCAGGGTGCTACAGAGCATTGACCACAGTAGTATCATACCATCCTGGGTAAGATCTCCCCATAAACTAAGCTCAGCATTTCTCAATGGCTGCACTAACTTATCTTTTAGAAAGTCTGGAGTTCCAGGGGAGTACCAGAGGGGGGTCAGACTAGAGAAATAACTTATGCCCGTCCGCCGTCTGATGCTGGCTAATATTCTAGCCATGGCCTGTAGTACCTTGAGCCTGATCTTTTAAAAAACATTTGGGTCTCCAAACTTGAACATGATGCAGTCCTTGTCTATATTAGCCCCTTTCAACATGGCTGAAAACATGGACCCGACACCAGAAGAATCTGGGGATTTTAGTAGCATTCTGGAGTGAGTGAGTTGAAAGGCCCATGCATAATACTGCAGATCCGGATAAGATTGTCCCCCCTTCTGCGTCTCAGCTTTTTCCAAGAGATTCTGGTTCCTTTATAGGCTCAGATGAAAGAAATTATGGCCTGCTGAACTTTATCGATGGAAGGCTTACTAAAATGTAGGGGAGTTGTATTGAAGAGGAAGGTAATCTTTGGTAGTATTATAATTTTGACCAAATTTACCCTCCCAAAGATTGACAAAGGGAGGTGAACCCAGCTATTCATAAGCCGTGAGCTTTTTCCCTTGTAACCTTTGACATGTTGACTTCCGTTATTTTTCCTATCTCCTGCACTATCTTCAACCCCAGGTATCTTATCTCTTTTAATCAGGTGGTGACTCTCTTCTAAATTCCATACCATAATCTCAGTGTTTTCTTTTTATATATTGTTTTTTAAATATATTTTTTATTTATTTTGAGACAAAGAATTACAGTACACAATAGAACTTCAATTCCAGACCGAAAGAAACCCCCCACCCCACGTCTGGAAACAATAGCAATATATATTTGCAAGCAGTTGAATCACTGACCAAGTTAATCGATAATCGATAAGCAACGAATGAGTACATAAGACATAACCATGCAACACAGGAAAACTCATAACCAGAAATAAAAGAGAAGAGAGGGATAGCGAATCCAGGCAGATGGAAGAAAGAGCAAGAGCTGAGAGAGGAGGGGAGGGCAGGCAAGTGAGAGGACAGAAGGCGAAGAAGAGAAAGAAAAAAAAAACTAAAAAAAATGATAAGTAAATAGATAAATACCGAAGACATTGCTATAAATAACCCAGCGTAACTACGCCTCCTGTATATTCAGTGTGCTGAGCCACTTGGTTAGAGGTGCCCAGATCTGTAATCCCCTTTTTTTCCCGACTCTACCTTGTCTAGCATATATAGCTGTCTCAAGTTTGTAAGTAGAGAGCAGTCGAGCCTGCCATTGAGCAAAGGAGGGAGGGTTCGGGTCCTTCCAATAAGAGGCAATACAAATCCGGAGAATAGTCATGGCCAAAAACAGAAAGGCACGCCCGGATTTTATATTGAGAGTGTTGTTTAGTCCTAACATTACAGTGACAGGCAGCAGTTGTATATCTTGAAAAAGCACTCTACTGATAAATGATTGCACCCTTTCAAATAATGGGGCCAATTTTGAGCATGTGGCAAACATGTGTATAGAGTCAGCACTATACACCGCACATCTCGGGCAAGTTGTTCCACTGCCAGTAACCCATTTGGCCAGTCTGCTTGGTGTAATAAATAAGAAGAAGCCAGTTTTAAAGAATTGAGCTTGCAACTTTGATGACAGTAGGTGCGTTTGTGCAAGGCTTAGGGCACAGCAAAAGTTGTTCGGGGTGTATTTAGTTTCTGCTGCCACTTTTCGTCAGTTTTACTAATATCATCGGGCCTACGCTCGTTTAGCATTTTATAAATACTTTCGATCCGTTGTATGCTGGGTTCCAGGATTTTATCTATGAAGGCCAGCTTAGCGAAGCCGGCTGGGCCACCGGTTTTGTTAGCTAGATATCTGGTGATTGCATTATACTGAAATAGCTGGCTATTGTCTAAATTAAACCGGGTTTTCAGAATATTAAAAGGCAAGATGCCTTCTGAGGTAATCAAGTCCCCCAGTTTATAAAGGCCCGCTAGGTACCACTGAGGAAGGTATGCATTTTGAAAAATAAGTGGTAAATTGCTGTTATTCCGAGTAGGGGTATAATAATTTAGTTTGGAAAGTCCAAATAATTTGCATATATTAAAAAATACACTGTAGGCATTCATAAGAGTCTTAAATCTGACCCTTTTGAAATAACCATGATCCAGCTGACGCCAGAGACATCCTCTTACCCTTTCCCCTAATAGTATAGTAAAGGGAGACGGAAGGCCTGAGGGGTTCACTATGGGAGAGTCTTGCAATAGCTCTGGACTATAATGCAGAACAGTAGCCCAGTAATAAAGTTTTAAGTTAGGGAGAGCCCACCCTCCTCTCTCTCTCTGGGTAATGAAAGAAGTTTAAAGGCTCTTCTTGGCTGCGCGTAAGCCCAGATAAACTGGGAAAATATTCGATCGAATGTCTGTAACATTGTATTATTAAATTCTAGCGGGATAGTCCTGAAGAAATATAGAAGTTTGGGGAAAAAGGTCATCTTTAAAACATTGCACCTCCCCACTATTGTTAAATGCATGTTGTCAATTCTTTTAAGTGCCTTTTTTATATCGGCTGCAAGCGGTGTCAGATTTTCTTTAACGATTTGTTCTAAATTTACGATTATATTGACCCCAAGATATTTAGCCTTCTCTGTTACTCTATCGTCCTTCCAACTTATATGATCATTTAGTACAATCTGAGTTTTGGTTTTATTGATGGCATAACAAGATATCTTCCCAAATTCTTGGGTCTCCTGTTCAATAGCCCTAATGGCTCTTTCGGGTTCTGGGGTGACTAAGGCTAGATCATCGGCATAAGCCATGTTAATTCCAAACCTGCTCACCGCTACTATTTCGGGATTAAATTCAATTTTTTTGATCAGAGGATCAATATATAAAGCAAATAGTAGCGGTGAGCAGGGACATCCTTGTCTTGTTCCGCGGGTTATCCCTATCTGCCTTGTCAGATGTCCATTGATTGAAATTCTAGCAGTCGGGGCCTGATATAGAGCCTGTAGTGCCTGCAGGATCCTGGGGCCGAAACCTATCCGCCTCATAACCCCCCACAAGTATTGCCAGGAGCCCCAATCTAATGCTTTTTCGACATCTAAGAGTATTATTGCGATTGGGTCTCCTGTCACCTTGGCGGCGTCAAATAGGGTGATAGTCCGGCGAACATGTTCGGTAGTGCCCTTTTTTGGTATAAATCCATGTGCCAGTTTGAAACCAGAGTTTCAATTTTTGAGGATAGTCTAGATGCAAGAATTTTAGAAAAAATCTTAGAATCGGTATTGATGAGAGTTATTGGTCTATATGAGGACATTTCCAATGCGGGTTTATCTTTCTTAAGAAATATTACTATTTTTGCCGAGGACCAAGACTGCGGTGGGGAAGAGCCATTTAAAATGGAAGAAATTACATTAGTAAATAGGTCTTTTATTTGTAACGAGAATATTTTATAAAATTCCACTGGAATATTACCATCTCCGGTAGCCTTACCATCAGGGAGGCTTGCCAAAGCGGTTGCAATTTCCTCCCAGACAGGGAAGATTTCCATTTGATCGCTACTCTCTCTATCAAGTTCCGCTACCGAAATAGCATCTAAGTAAGTATTAATCTCTAATTCTCTAAGTTCGCTAAATTTAGTAATTTCTTCTGTGTATAATTTTTTCGTAGAAGGCTCTGAAAGCCTCCTCTATTTTTACAGGATCATTAGTTATCCCTTCAGAGACAGTTTGAATTGAAGAGATTAAATTAGCGCTAACCTGATGCATGGTGGAAATGGCCAATTGATGCCCAATAAGTTTGCTGCATTTATAGAGCCTTTCACGGGCCAAGGCCCATTTTGCAGCAGTTCTTTCTGCTATTATGGTCCCCATTTCTGCTTTAGCGACCGCCACATTGGTCTGTGCTTCCTCAATTCTAGAGCCCAACTGGACAGCCCTTATTAATTTTCTTTCAGCTTCTATCATTTGTTTAGATAGGGAATCAGCCTGTATTTTCTCCTTTTTATTCCTTCTAATGGAAAATCTAAGCGTCTCTCCCCTTATGCCTGCCTTTAGTGTGTCCCAGACAACCATTACCGGGGCTGACCCAGAGTTAATCTCTAAAAATTCCTGTATCCATTTTTTCATATATTCTCGATATTCATTATCGTACAGGAGGGGTTTTTCAAAGGTCTAATTGGAGCTTGACCTACTATTTACCAGTCCCTCTATGTTGATAATAAGAGGGTTATGATATGATAAGAGGCGAGGAGCGGTATCAATAGCACAGTCATGTACCAGGGATGCAGAAACTAGAAAATAGTCCAGCCGAGCAAATGACAAATGGGGAGCGGAGAAGAAGGTATACCCGTCCTGGCTGGGTTTCACCTCGGCCCACACATCTTTCAGGCCATGAGTCTGGATCAAATTTAATACAGCCTGAAAAACCTTAGGTTTCCTGCCCCTATAGACCCAAGACCCATCTGAAAGCCAGGTGCTAGGGAGATTTCAATTTAAATCGGCGCACAATATAATTGGCAGTGGCCAATGTGCCAGTGCATCGTTCACACCATGAATTACCCCTGGATTGTCGAGATTACTTCCATAAACGGAGCAGATTGTAAAAACAGAATTAGTCGGCGGAGAGGGAATAGAGCATCCTGCAATCACCCACCTCCCTAGTGAATCAGATTTTACCTGGTTAACAACTAGGGGCAATCTTTTTGAAACCAAAATCCCGACTCCTTTAATCCTGGCACCTTGAGAGGTCGCTCCAATAACCTTATAACCCAAAGTATTCAGCAAGGATTTCTGGGCTCCTTCAACATTCGTCTCCTGCAGGCAGACCAAGTCTGCCCCCAATGTTCGCAAGATTTGAGCAGCTTTATGCCTTTTCGCAGGATCATTTAAACCGCATATGTTGAGCGAAACAATTCTAAGTTTGTTTAACATATTAATTGTTTGTCATTAGAGTTTAAATGCCTTAACCCGGTGGCTTCATCAGTAAGCATCATCATCATCCTACCAAAATCTATCAACATGCCAACACAAATTAAATAGCCTTCTCCCACCATCCCGACCACCCCCTTCCCCTCAGCCCTCCCAACCCCCCATCCCAGCACCCACCATGCAATCCCCTTATTGTCACCACCCCTCTTCATTCCTAACAGTTTTCCTGTGATCTTTCCAAGAATAGCCAACAAGGAAAAAAGGTAAGCCAGTCCAACAATTCTGCTACCACTACTTGCAGTCCAGATCCCCTACCCCTCCCCCAACCCCCCCGAAAATAAGCAGTCAGGACAAGCCTGAATGATGGTTAACATGCGTGAGCTCCTGTCTCCAAACCACAGTAATTGGACGACAACCCCTTCTTTTTTTTTTTCCCCTGTTCTCCTCTCTCTCACCTATCCCTTCTTCTTTCCCTTTTCTTCTCTTCCCTCTCCCCCACTATTTTCATTCCCATCCCCCTTATAAAGCGACCAGCAAAACCAATCAATCAAAAACCATAATCCCAAAAACAAATAGGAGGTGCAAGAACGAGGCATTTTGTGCAAGACATAAGTGTCTATGTCAGTTATGCGGAAAAAAAAAAACAAATTTAAGTCCTAGACAGGGATGGTTCAGATAATATACGCGGGTCCAAAAAGGTTTAGTTCGTTTTCTTTCTTCCCACGATGTCCTTAAAATATTCCCCAGCTTTAATCTCAGACAAGAAGATCCGTGTGGTGTCTTCAAATATTACTTTCAGCCTGGCCGGGTTCATAAGGTACACTTGAGCATCTTGCTGTTGGAAGGGTGTGATTAGTTGACGTAACCTCCACCTGCGTGCAACTGTAGCGTGGCCAAAATCAGGTTTAGAGAAGAATTTTAATCTCAGTTTTTTCTGTGTTTACCTCGTTCCCTGAAACATTCCCAAATTTTCTGCGTGTTGTAAAATGATTACAAATGAAACATGAAACATGAAACAAGTCAAATGAAACATTGTGACTGTCCAATCTCTCCTTCATGCAATGGATCCTATTAGTAAGGAGGTCAGTTTTTTGTGTCGATATTACAGAGCCTGTCTTTCATCTCCATGAGCGTGCCTTTGATATCTTGCTCTGGTATGGAGTCCCCGGGCATGGGCACAATTTCAGACAGTCTCCCAGGATCCGATTCTGCATTTCTGGTGAAACGTTTGTTATTGAATGCCAGTTCGGGATGTTTGTTGTCCTGTATACCCATGTTGGAAAAGGGAGAGGTCAAAGGAGAGGTGTGGGCCCCAATACCATCACCTCCAATAAGTAACACAATAAGCACGAGAAGCACATTCTGACAACACAGGGCAGCGCTAAGTTCTAGGCCCCAGGTTCCACCATACAACCTGGCAACCACTCAAGAGCAGGGGGGCACGAGTAGACCCGACCTTGATGCCCCAAAGCAGCACTATCCACAAGGATGCAGTGTACTTCTCCACATAAGTATGTGGCCACACGCGATCTCGAAAGACATCTGATCAGACTCAGCCACCTTGCTCCAGCCATCTACGGATCAAGATGCAGAGCAGGGTAAGACCAGCGGCAGGGGTCCAGCGGCAGTGGTCCAGAGAGAGTAGGGTCACATCATCCTACAGACTGCTTTGTGCAGCCTACTCAATTGGGGAGGCCACTAAAGCTTGGTCACAGGCCCTCAGCAGCATCTCACAGGCAGGAGAAGGCAATAACCCCAATGACCTCCTATGCTGCCTCACCATGCGGGATTCTCGGGCACACTCCCAGGCTTTGAATCCCCACTGCCCACTGGGCTGACTCCCTGCCTCTGTGTCCTGGCACAGACCGAGCTCTCAAGCTGCACTGTCTCCGGAGGTGAGCCTAGCAGTGCAACCGGTCCCACGCCTTCGCTGGCATGCTGCATTAATTGCCCGTAATGGGCTCTGGGTGTGTCTCCACTGCCACTGAGTAGCGTGGCTCCAGTTACCATATGGGTAAGACTGGGCTCCCGAGCGCAGCAACAATCACCAATAGGTCGCAGCCCCCGGCTCACAGGCCTCACGCTGTGTCTTCGTGTTCCACGTCTCTTGAGCGAGACGACAAGCTCAGCAGCAGGTAGGGGCAACAGCAGTACAGGTCACCGGTAAAAGTATTTAGTTAAGCCCGTGTCACGGGCATGATTAACGATGATTTCCTCAGCTGGAATAGCCTCATTCAGTAGCGGCCATTTTGCTGCCATGCGCACTGGTGCCACATATTGTCTATTCTTTATCAGTGAGTAGTGGACATATGAAAAGAGCCTACTAACATTGTATTCCATAATTTGCAAAATAGTTTTCGGGGTATGATTTAAATGAGCCGTTCCTCTCCAAGGTTCTATCTAGTTCTGGTTCCTAAATTAGATTCTAACCCCTAGCCAAAACTCCCTTTGGAAATAATTATAACTCAAATCAGAGTACCTTACGGAATCTACTACCGGTTTGTCGGTATATAAAGGCACCATAGTTTTTCTTTTAAGATGCCATAATCCTTTTAACATGAATTGTACATTTTCTATCTGAAGTTTGTGTCCCAAAAATTATTTTTTTATATTTGTACTCTTTGCAAAGCTAGCTGATGAAAAATACCAGGAAAAGACTTACGTTTTACTGTGAACTGATTTCTTGATAGCAAGTGAAGTCTCTGGAGCTGCCCCAGTATCAAAACACGAAAACGGTCACTTAAGCATTATTCCACAATTTAGATGTGTTTGGTGTAATTTCTCTGTATAAGATCAGTTAGTTTTGAGACAGATCTTGGTTTACCTGAACATCACTGACCATAAAGCAAAGAGGCACCTGTTCTCTTGCAATACCCTTATTGGAAAAGTGCACATCATTACCAATATGTTCTTAGGTCGTATTTTATTTCAATTACTCTATCACCCTACCAATAAGCATTTTAAATGTGAACTTAATGGCATCAATCGTCTTTAAGGACTGTTCTGAAATAAATATACAAATGTGGTACTATCAACAATTTTGCTACCTTCTTTCACATTCTTTAGTCTGACGTTTTCTCTCCCGGGTTTGTAATTGGGTTCATTGCTTTCCTGCAATTCTCTACATCACAATTATAAAGCTTATAACTTCATGTCTGATTTGTGCTCAGCCTCAGTCAGACCCAAGATATCCAACTTATAGGTGTTCATCCAAATGCCTAGTTGCTGAATATCCACTTGTATGTACTTGAACAAGTCTTTGCACAAGCTTTAAAACTGTGGACCCACATAAAGACATAACTAACACTGACAACAGACCCATAAAGAACCCTGAAAGCAAGGGATGCTAGAGGGCGCACAGCAAGATGGCCGCACTGTAGTGCAGCTCCGCCGGCCGCCTTCATTATCCTGTAATTATCCTGATCCCTGGTTGCCATCCGTGTCCCATATTGCACGGCAATGCGTCTAACAGTCTAGAGCAACGATTCAGCGCTGACTACCTGCTCTGGAGGTCTATGAGTGTCACCATTAGGCGTCTGGCCTGATCTCGGAGCGTAGGCCCCTGGACAGCATGGCGGCGATGTGAGTGGTGGTGCCTGTGACAGAGGCTTGGAGTGTGCCTCAGACGCGGCCCTATCCCAGTGTGGATGCTGCACTGGACCCCACACATTGGAAGTGGTGAAAGTGGACTGCAAGCTGCATCGCTCTCGTCGCTTTTGTGGGCACCAGACGGTGAGACGGGCGCCGGACTGGGTGGCGCTTGCTGACTCTGCTCGTGGCCTGCGCGAGTGGGAGAATAATAAGCCCTGCCTTCTGAAACTGGTGAGCGGCGCCGCTGGCTGAGCCTATCTGCTGGCGTGTGGCGACGCCTGGCGACTCACCAGACATCCTTGCTAAAGATTGTGGGCCGTGCTGCCCGTGTAGTGGGTGCCGGAGAGGGCGCGTTGCGGTGCCTGGATGCCTCACCTGCCTGCTGGCGGGGCCCTCACGCCGCAACTCCCGAGCGTCGGATGGGACGCCACTGACTCGGTATCTCTCACGCTGACCGTGCGAACTATCAAGGGAGGTGTGAATCCCAAGCTGGTTGAGACCTGGCTCATTCACCGTGAGTACCTGGGCCCTGGGAGTGAGGATTGTGCTGCAGAGGGGCTGTCTCCCAACTGCTGCTGATCGGTCTGGTGTGCTCGTGCAGTGCAAAGCAGCGCGTCTGGGCCACGTGCTGGGTCTCAATCGGACGTTAACTGGCCTGCGGAGGGCTGGCTGAGGCGCGCTGCATCGCTCCCAATTACTACTAGCCTGGCACGGCGAATGAGCTGATATTACCGCAGTGTGCGCTTGTGATTGCTGCGTACTCTAGCGATGACCAGGTGGACCATAGGGGCTATTTCCGGGCTACAGCATTAAGCAAGTGGTGATCATTTGTAGAGGACGCATCTTCTAGGGCACAGATGCTGCCCATACTCGCATATCGCGCTAAGTCTGACCCGGGTCCCCTGTGCCTGGGGACCAGACGAAACATAACACACCGCCTTACAGTTACACAAGGGTGGCGGGGCTCTGCTGCGTTCCATTTGTGCCGGGCCACTGCATTTGTGCTGCCATGGGTAAACCAGATAAAAGTCAGTCGTGCCTTACTTTTGAACTGAGGAAATCTGGTAAGCAGGGGCAGACTGCGGCATCTGACTCAGAGCTTGACACCACCATTGTGCCGCCAAATGCACTTGAAAAGACCCTGATTGCCCTTCAGGCTAGTTTGCAATCTATAGATGGCAAAATCGAGGCCCTAAATGGTCGAATGGACACTATATATCTGCTAAGTTAGACAGACACGCCGCTCATATTGGAGAGGCCGAACAACGGATCTCCAATGCTGAGGATGGGCTGCAGCAGGTCACCTCGAAGGTCTCTGACATGGAAAAGGTTCTGGCAGTCATCCAAGTGGAAAATGATGACCTTGAAGCACGCTCACGGCGCAACAATGTGCAGATCTTAGGGATGCCAGAATCTACAAATGTGGGCAAGTTGGAAACCTATAAAGAACAAATGTTTCGCGAAATCTGTGGTGCTGATACTCTGTCTGACCTGCTCATCGTAGAGAGGGCTTATCGGTCTTTCGCTTATCGTCTGCCTACAGGTACTCCGCCCAGACCGATTAGTGCCCGATTCCTGATCTATAGGGACCGGGACGCAATCCTACGCATCTCTCGTAAAAAAAGATCCATTTCCTACCAGAGCAATACCTTATCCTTTTACCCGGACTTTACAGCCACCGTTCAAGCAGCGCGGAAAGAATTTCAAACTGTGTAAAAGCGCCTGATGAACGAAAACATCTAATATGCCATGCTTTCTCCGGCTCGCCTTCAGATAGGTGTGGACGACAATGTCCGAATTTTCAACAGCCCGAAGCGGGCCATGGAGTTTGCTAAATCCCTCTGTCGCAAGCAAAGTGTTCCTCCTGATGCATCAGATAATGAAGACTGAAGCTTGTGGGTCTCGTATAGGCAATAGTTGTTCTGGGGTTATATTACACAACTGCTGTCCTTGGGGTTCTCATTAGCTAACTAGCTGGTTTGGCGATTCACACTGAGTTGTTTATCTATGACTGTTGCTTCTCTCGATACCCTGATATACCTTACTCTTATGTAGTTATTGATGATAATGCACACATACTGCACTGCCAGGTGTTCGGATGCCGTTACCTCTGTAAATTGTTTCTGTTGATGCTACATGAATAACTTAGGGATTATGTCGTTATAAAAGGCGGCCACCTCCCTGGTCCATCTGGGAGTTGTTGTGCCACAGTGTCCCCCAATGGGTATACCCCACTACAAGTCTTATAATTGTTCTCTATGTTGGGGTTTGTTGTATCTTGGGAATATGGCTTTGGCGAATTGGGAATGCTGAAGTGGGTGGGGGCAGGGGGTTTTACTGTTCCTAAAGGGGAATTGTTCTTTGTGATTATACCTTTATATTGGCCACATTACGTATTTACTGTTACAGTCATATATGCTTTGATTCAGTACTTGCTTCAGCTTAATAACGCCATCTCAGCTCATGTGCGATAGTTACACTTGTTTGACATGGAATGTCAGAGGGCTCAACACCCCCAAAACAATCTGTCAGGTGTTGGCATATTTGGACAGACACACAGTTCAGATAGCTCTCCTACAGGAGATGCATCTTACTAAATCTTCGGGGGCTAGAATTGCAGTTAAATGGGCTGGCTACAAGTTAGCGTCATCATACTCCACATACGCAAGGGGGGTTCTTATTCTGTTTAAAAGAGAACTGCAATTCACACCACTCAAAACATACATTGACGATGAAGGGCGCTGTGCTATGATTCATGGAAAACTGGGGCTATCGATGATCAGGGTCATCAACATTTATGGCCCCATTTTGGATGAACCACAGGTATTTCTTCAAATGCTTAGCATCCTGCGCACCTGGCCAGATGCAGCTATTTTGTGGGGGGGGTGATTTCAATACACATTTAGATCCCGATAGAGATAAGTCAAACGCGCAGGGAGCACGCACCATAAAAGTCGCTCCGTGTATACGTGATGCTATGTTGGAGATGGGGTTGGTAGATGCTTGTCGTATACGCAATGAGGAAATTAGGAGGGGCACACAGGAGGGCCGCTTTTATTTGCTCTTATGCTTGAGCCTTTGGCTTGTGTGATTCATCAGCGTCACAGGGCATTGGAACTAAACTTCAACCATCGCCCCTTCGGCATATCCCTATATGCTGATGACATGGTGCTTTTGATTCGCCAACCGCAAAAATACTTGTCCCCTATTCTGCGTGAATTTATCAGTTTCGGCTTCTTTTCTGGTTTCCTGATAAACTGGGATAAATCGGTGATAATCCCCTTGACGACGATCACTGCACCCCCACAAATGGAATACCCGCTAATCTGGTCAACAGACCCGGTGAAATATCTGGGAGTGTGGGTACATCGCGATCCGGAGGTTGTCATACAGGAGAATTATGGTAAGGCTTGTGCTGCCCTGGAACTTCAGGTAGACCGACCACTTTCCCTGGCTGACCGCATTGCCAATATTAGAATGATCGTGCTGCCACGGTTTCTATATCTGTTCAATAATATCCCAATTAGGCTACCGAAACAGCTCTTTCACACAATCAGAACCCACTTACTTAGACTGATTTGGAATGGCAAGCAAGCCAGAATAGGCTGGCACACACTCACTCTGGATTATGCACAAGGTGGATTCTGCGCACCAGATCTATACTTGTATTACCTCTGTGCACAGGCGCAGTCCGCCTATTATTGGCACAACCCGCACGCCTTCACACCACATGTCGCGGTAGAGGACAGGGATGCGCACCCCATACCACTGACTGGGATACTCACGCATACACGTAGAGGCACTCCCCGAACGGAAATAAACTCTGTAGACGCTACCATTGCCACTTGGCAAGCTATCAGTAAATTGGAGACCAAGCTCCCAATATATGCCCCGGCTCTGCCGATCACACATCATGCATCACTCTCAGTTGCTAAAGAAACTGGTCCGGTCGCTCACTACAAGCGGTTGGTTTTAAGCATATGCAGGATCTCTTTCCCGATGGGCACCTGCTCACCTCTGAGGACCTTCAATATGTCACCAACCAGACACCGTTATTTCAGTTCACTGCTCATTGCCTGAAACTTGCGCTCAAAACACATTATGAATCATTTCCTGTGGAGCCACCTCCATTACAGTCTTTGCAGCTTCTATTGGTGGCACCCTTGATATGAAAAATGGTCACTAGACTGTACAGGGCAGTGCGCGCTGAAATGGTAAGAGGGGAGGACCGTAGCTTGGTGCGGTGGAATAACAAATTAGATTCTCCATCAGAGTGGAAGTCTCAGAATCATACATTTAAATATATTCACCAGATCTACCATATGCCGCTTAAACTGTACTGACCTGGCCTCCGGGACACGAGTAATTACAAAAGGTGTGGCCAACCCGATGCAGACTTTTGGCATTTGGCATGGCACTGTACTCTTGTCGCAAAATACAGGGCAGAAGTATAAATTGTTTAAAGATCATGTCCAATCAGAACTTGAATTGTGCGCCCTCAATCTGCTTGCTCTGCTTTGTGCCTCTTGTAAAAGGGGCTTTGAGGAACTTTTTGCGGATTGCTTTGTTACTAGTAAAACGGCGAATAGCGTTGACTTGGGAGAGCTCCCTAGGTCCTCGCACTGACCACTGGATGAAGGACATGGTATATTGCAGGGAGACTCTTGAGTTGTATGCTGAAGAACTTCCATCATCATCTGAGCCCAAAGACATCTGGGAACCATTACGGCAATATCTAATGTCGAAAGGTCAAAGTGGTCCCATATCTGATGACTAAACGGTATTATTATGTAACGTATACTCATTGTCTTGTGATTTTTAAGTAATAGGTGGTATTTCATCTTCTGGGTGTAACCACACAAAAAGACCAATCACATTTGGTTTGTTGTTTTTCTTTTGTCATTGACAGTATACCGCCCTGCGTGGCGGCATTGCGAATTGCCCTTTCTCGAAACTCAATAAAAAAAATAAAAAAAGAACCCCGAAAGCACTGTCACAATAAATCAGGGATTTCTGACTGACACATGGAGACGTCATCATATCAACGATATTGCCAATACAACTTTTTTACACATTCTAAGGATATATTTATGTTATTTTCTAATTAGCTCACGCTCTTACGAAAGGGGTTAAGTATCAAAACTGAGTTAACATTATTCAGGAAGTCCTTGTTTACATCAAAATATTCCTATTCACAATGGAAAGTAAATCAAAGTACACTGAAAAACAACCAGAAAAATTATTTAAAAATCCAGAATCTTTTTTACATGAGACACAATCTGGGAGATAGGGGAAACTTTGGTGAGAGGCAAAACCATTTAACTGACACTAGGCATATATTTTTCAGTAGCAGCATTCCTTCTATAACTTACCTGACTCATGATGCCTTTTGCCCATGTTGAATACCCACGGATTTCTCCTGCCACAGCGCCACCTCATCGGGTGCTTTACAATTTCACAGCAGCCTCGTCCCCGAAATGACCAATGACAACCTAAAGAGGATACAGTGAGAGTTCAAAACAGGACAAGGACACCAATTTAATGGAACACAATTGGACTTAAAAAAGAGAGAACAGATGTTTTGACAATGAGCCCCTAAGATCATTCCTTTTTACCACAATACTGTTTAGAGGAGCAAGACATAGAACTTAAGGGATGCATGTTGTACCTTCTATGCACATGAGTATGTTAGGACTCAAATTGGTACATTATCACCATGATCTTGTTCAATATTTCATACAAATAATATTTAGCTGGCACTTTATTATCCTCATATCAGTGGATGAACATAGTATTACAAACTGCAGCACACATAGAAAGCAGAATATGCCAAACTGGATACGTATCCATACTCAAGCATTTAAATGTGTACTGAAATGCTTGCTATGTTAACTTGCCAAAAGGTCTTTAGCATTTGGATTTCTTTTTTTTTTTTAACTCTTTTTATTAACAATCATCGACTCCAATCAGGAAATAGAGTACAGTATAATCAAGCAGACAGTTCAATCAGGTACATTGAATTTTTGTCACAGTATAACTCATCACAGTCATTGAGACAAATCAAGGAGAGTGCATGTCTTCGGAGGTCGGTTGCAGTGGTGGGGTACAGATGTCACCTCTATAATGGTTCCACTGCCCCCATATCCGGGACCACTTCCTAGGGCATCCGCGGGCCACATAAACAGTTTTCTCGTGGAACATACTCCAGTCCATGTTAGTCTTCCAGTCTTTTAGCGATGGAGGGGCAACTGTCCCCCAGGCTTGGGCTATGTTCCTCTTGGCCACCATAAAACCAAGCGTGGCCCATTGTGCTTGGTGCGTGTTCAAGTCTGTGGGCTCCCACACGTTAAGCAAGCACCTACGTTCCTCCAGGAGCAGGGGGATTCCCAAGACTGCCCCCATTACTCAGTGGACCTCCCTCCAATAGGGCTGAACAATTGGACATTCACAGATTATATGTAGGAACGTGCTCAGCTGACCACGCCTCCTGCGACAGTCCCCCGTGGGTGCCCTGCCCATCAACACCAGTCTAGGTCCAGTCATGTTTATTCTTTGCAGGATTTTAAGTTGGACCAGGCGCAGTTTTGGCAGAGATACCCACCACTCTGGGGGAGGACACTGCCTCCTGCCAGTCCTCATCATCTAGTTCGATCCCGTCCGCCATCCATTTTTGCTGGAGCTGTGTGATGGGGCCATCCATATTATGTATTAGTTTATTATAAATCAAGGAGCTCAATTTCTCAGGGAGGTGCCCGTCTAATACCCTAGATTCCAATGGGGGCATTTGGATTTCTTAATGTTTAACCTTCAATTAAAAGGTTGCTTGGGTTGCAATGTTTTTCTCCCCTCTGCAGGTGCAGTTGTATGATCTAAAGAATGGAGAAAGGCACACTGTGTGTGAGAGAGATAGTGAGGTTTGGGAGGAATAATTTTGGAATGGATGAGAAGCCTTAATGAAAAAAGGGAAGAACTGCTGTTTGTACAGAATTGGGAGATGGGAGCATTCCAAGGACGTTCTGATGTGCAAACCAAAGGAAAGGAGTTTCAAGAGTGGTTACCAACGTTTACTGTGTGAAGGTGGAAAAGAATGTGACACGTGATTTGAGATTCTCAAATGTTCATTTGGGGGGTTTAATTGGTGATCACACTTCAGTTTTAGTCAGATACCTTTTAGACACAGAGGGGTATTGACCTCTTCGCGATATCCCTGTTGTGTGGCTTTATGATATACAATACTCTTTATTTTAGAGAACTTCTATGGAAGTTCCGCTATGCTGACACCTTCCTTCTTTACTGGATCTGATTAGGGATTCCCCAATCAGGGCTTTTAGTCCAGGTTTAGATTAGGAGATCTAGATTTCCTCATGCATAATAGGCAAGAGGACCACCAAGTTTATACTGATCATCAGTGTTTATTTTTGACTTTCTGCATTGCTATCACTGAAGTCCATGTATTTTTCATGCTATTGAGGCTAAATCTTGTGAGACGATTTGTATTTTTACAATTGTTCCTAAAACTTGTGTACATCAGTCTTGCTTTAATTTTGAAATAAATCCATACTTAATCTCATTTACCGACTTTGGGTCATCACTCTGTGGCCAAATTGGTTACACTCTAAATTGAACTTGTGGCTGATGTCAACTCCCTTTAAATCCCTAGGCACCTAAAAAGGTCAGATGCAGGGACATTTTACCGAGGGCTCAGAGCTCTACCAGATGGTAGCAAGATGAGGATAGTTAGGTCCTGGAATAGGGGGAGTTAGGAAAATGTGTTAGGGTAGATCAGACCCACTTCTAGAACTCAAGTCTCGATTTGGAGGATCACCGGAGTGTCAGCAGTTCGAGAAAGAGTTGTCACATTGGAGGTGTGAGTATTAATAAGGTTGCACGTTCCAATGGGTTGCATCAGCTTGCAGTGTTTATGGAGATTGTGTGATGTTTGGCAGAGATGTTTTGAATGTTGCCTGAATGTGGCACTTAACGTGGAAAAGTTGAAGCTGTTATCGGGTCCAACATGGCCTAAGATCCCAGGATGATATCAAAAAGTGTAGAAGACACTGTATTTGTAATTGTCTGCTAAACTTTTGTGGTACCAGTAGTGAGAGACGGTGGACAGCACAATTGAGTTGGGACGTTTATCTTTACGTGTGCAAGTAAGTTGTGATTGGTGTGGTGGACCCTTTGTTTGAGGAGAAGCTGTACTAATCGGGTTGAGTCCCCGTAGGCCGAGGTCTCATTTGAGTGTTCTTGGGTAGGCCGGAAAGTTTTATTCTGAATTATTTCTTGTATGATTGAATACTGTTGATTTCTTTAGTGGAGCAGACAAAGGTATTTGTTACAATTGGTGTGTATTTTTGTGTGTGTGTATTGCTAAGGGGACTGATTTCATGACAATTGTAAAGGAGGGTGAGCTGCTGCAGTGAGTGAGATTGACGTCATGGTGTGCTGCACTGAGATTGGTCAGTTGGTGTAACGCCACGCTGTTATTGGTTGTCTACATCTCAGAGTGCCACGCTGGTATCGGTTGTCAATGTAGAATGAGAATTGTGAGTAATTATTAATTCTTGCTCTGAAACAAATTTCTAACTGTGATTATTGACCTTCTGACCTGAAAATGAAATGTTTTAAAGGCATACGAGATTTGATTAGGGTAGATGTGACTATACCCGTTAGGGAAGTAGAAGAGGCACCACCCGAGGAAATTGCAATATAGTAGGGCTTCACACCTGTATTTGGCTTTAAGAATGGTGTAAGATGACTGAGAAAGAAGGGGCACTGGCATTTCCACGCAATGGTACACTCAATGTGAGAATTATTGAAATATTTAAGGAGGAGATTGTAGGAGATTAAACCATAGGCTAGACCTACACAGTTTGAAGCACTTAATGCCTGGAAGCATGCAGCTCAACACCAAGAGAAGGAGAGGTATGTTGATGCCAGGTGGGAAGCAGAGCAGAGAAGGTGGAGAACGGATATGATAGAAGGAGCAAAGTTGTACCTTGCACTAACATGTGATAAATTTGAGAACGGAAAGAAAGAAAAGAAGAAAAGGCAAAAAGGGGATGAGTGGACGGAGAAAAATGAGAGAGACAAAAACAGTAACAGTGATTCTAGTGACACTCTTCTAAATGTGTTTTTGTCAGAACACCCACCTTTGTACAATGAGACTCAAACAATGAGAGGTGGAAGCGCTAAAGTAAACAGAAACCCGGGAGTGGCTACGGCACATTTAAGTGTGAAACTTAGCATAATGCGAGCCACCCCTATAAATGTGAACCAAACAACACCCATGGGGAAATCCAGGGATTTGTGTCTCTAGTACTTCCCCCTCTCTTAATGTCCCAGATGCTCTCATGGTCCCGGTTACCATTGGTCCTGTGGTTCCAATATATAATCCAAGTTTCACAGGGAATGTAGGACATAATTTGGTTGTTCCTACCAAGTCAAAAGCCTCAGAGTGGGCTCCACAAAGCTCAAATCTGGCAAGGTATGTGTCTTTAGTTACAATGAATGCAAGTACTCCTTGAGGTTCAAGTGCAGATTGGAGGATGAACTGGACGCGATTTAGACTTTTGAGGTCATTCCGGGGATTGCCAGAGATGGGTACACTTACTTGGGAGTCACTTTTAAACGCACACAGTAGCACTCCTAAAGAGGGGATAGTATCTAAGGCCCCTGGGATGCAGAACATTTTTACAGCTCAGGAATTAGACGAATATTTGAAGGTTGCTAATGCCACTTTGAATAAGAGTGGAAGCTCAGAGTTGAGTCAAGGAACGATTAAGGCATTGTTGAGGGTAAATCCGGTGGATGTGGGTCAATTAAAATTTGAATTGATTAGTTGAAGTCTTGAATTGGTCCAATTTGACACTTACCGGTAAAGTGAACTTGTGTTTATGAATAAAGATGTTACCAGACAGGCAACACAAGCTCACGATAAATTGTCCAATGTAGCTCAGAAATATGAAGTAGATTTAGATTGGACTTAAGCATTTTTCAGAAGAGTCATCGACTCTGTTTGAGTGGGAAGGACATAGAGCGTAAGAGAATACCAGGAATGATGATGCAAATTCGGGAATTAATTCAAAGCATTCAGACTTGGAGTGCCTTAGATAAGGGGGAAGGTAAATGGGCAAAGAAGAAGGGTCCCAAAAGATCTATGGGAGAATCGCTTCCTCCCGGAGAGGAGGAGCGGGAATGGGAGTTACAAGTTTCCCTTTAACAGAAGTACCCAATGGAGGTTATGTTCATGTACCTTGGAGTAGGAGTGATCTTGCGTCATTCTCCAGTGATTTTCCCAGGTTGAGAGAGAAGCCTGTAGAATGTTGTTAACAGCATTTGGTTTGTTGGCAGAATAAATCGGTTGATTAGATTTTGACATATACCAAATATTGTAATGATGAAATAGATATGAGGCAGAAGAAATTGATGGAGAAACTCATGGTGGCATAAATGAAGGCTGCTCTGAGGGGAGGTCAAAGTCAACCTTTTGTAGGCAATGGCCCTCCCATGCAGGGAGTGTATCAGCAGGGAGCTCCCGTGATGCAAGGTGGAGGTAGATTTCAGCAACAAGCTAAAGGTTGTGATGTTCTCATAGACCCGAGTATGGGAATAGATGTAGCCACTTTAAAAAAAGTCCAACCTTTGCTGGTATTGCAATGGACTAGGGCATTAGAAGCACAAATGTCATCCCAATCCTGTAAATCAGGGTTAAAATCCAGCCTTTGCTTAGCCGCAGAATAATAACCCTGTGCAGTTGCAAAATGTGCCGAGACCTAGATCTCAAAATTTTAATGTACCACAAGCCCCAGTGATGCAAGTTCCACAACCACCGCTGCCACAGCAAGTTGATAATGGTCCTAGATTAGTTTCCAATCAGGTTCCAAATGTGAAACAGAATTCTTTCCAGAATAACAATCCTTTCCAGCAGTATCCTATGTTTGAGACAATTCACAATTTTTGCTCCAATCAGTCCTCCTGATAGTGCCTGAGAGGGGAGGAAGATTGCTTGCTTGGCGCAGTCTTGGAGTGGTCTATTTGTGGAGAGTGAGGTAATTAGCCACAAGTATCATTTTTGGGTGAGACTGGTGCTACCTGTTTTACGGTGAGAACAGTGGAAGTTCCTAACCTACCCCTCTCAGGAAAAAGAAAATAAGTTGTAGACGTTGCAAACAAACAAATGACCAATCCTGTAACTGAGGATGTGCCTGTAAAAATAGGAAATTTTGAGGAGAATCATCAATTTGTGGTTTGTGATTCAAGCCCTGTGAGTTTGTTGGGACGTGACTTGCACAAGCTGAATTGCACCATTTACTGCATGCTAAGAGGCATGAAGTTCCAGACCTGTGATGAAGATGTTGCCTTCAAAATGGTTAATCAAATTCCAGCCATTGAGATGTTCCCTATGAATGCAAGTGAGGAGTTGCCTTTGGACCTCAGAAATACCATAAAGTTAGAAGTGTGGGACTTCTTTGGGAAGGACATTGTACACATCAAATCAGCTGAGCCTGTCTATATACAGATAAAGTCAAATTGTGAGTATCCAAGAGCCCACCAATATAACCTGACCCCTGAAACTGATGCTGAAATAGCTCCAGTAATCAAGGCAATGATCCAACAAGGTATTCTGAAGGAGATTTGGGGAGTCCATGTAACTTACCCATTGTGGGTTTACAGAAGCATAGTGGTAAGTACCGCTTAGTGCAGGACCTTCTAAAGATAAACCATATTGTAGTTCCTTATTGTCCCATGATACCAATTTCTGTTGTGATTTTATTTCTGATCCCTATGTGAAGCTGAGTGGTACCCTATCATCGATTTGGGTTAAGCTTGCTTCTCCATACCCTTACTTGAGGACAGTCAGTTCCTCTTTGTGTTTCTGTTCGGCAGCCATGTTTTGGCATGGTGCTGAGTCCCACAAGGGTATACGGAGAGCACGTCAATTTTTAATCAGATCCTTAAAAAGAATTTGGAGTCTTTGGTTATTCCCTTTAATTCCTGCTGGTTGCTTCAAATACTCAGGAAGCTTGCAAGACTGATACGCCGGGACGCCCCCTTGCTGGGGCAGCTGTCGCGCTCTACAAGATACGATAACATACTGTTGCCCGGTCAAACCATGTGGCCCCGAATGGACATTAGGTGTCCCTCAATAAGTTGCAGTACTGTTTGTAAGAAGTCCTGTATCTCGAACATCATATTGAGAAAGGAGTAAGGAAGGAGTCACAGGAAAGAATTTTGGCAATTCTGCAAATTAAGCTGCAGACAATACAGAAAGAAGTCAGAATGTTCTTGGAAATGGTGGGCTCCTGTCATAAGTTGATACCCAACTTTTCTTTAGTGGCAAAGCCTTTGCAGAGGCTGACACACAAGGATGTGTTGTATCTGGACCTTAGAATAATGACTGCTTGGTTGCCCTCCTACAGTTGAGAGAAAGTCTCTGCCATGACCCGGCACTAGGAATGCCCAATTACAACAAAGCATTTTCACTTTTCTGCAGTGAGTGGGAGGGCTGCACTCTCTCAGTGCTTACACAGAATCACGGAGGTGCCCATAGACCCATAGCCTATTTTTGGCTACCCTTGATCCAGTATCTACAGGGTTGCCCGGATGTCTTCAATCTGTGGCCAGTATCAGCATAGAGAGATGTAAAGGCATTGTTATGGGTCATCTTTTAACTATATACGTGCCCCACTCTGTAGAGATGCTGTTAACCCGTACTCGCACTCTACATATGACAAACTGCTATTTGACCCGGTATGAGCAGATCATTCTTGCAGCTGAGAACGTTACCCTGAAAAGGTGTGCTGTCTTGAACCCTGTCACCCTGTTGCCCCTTCCTGAGAGGGACAATGATGAGAGTGAGGTGGAGCATGACTGTCTCGATGTTAGGGAACTGTGCACCGAGCCGAGACTGGATATACAAGACGAGCCACTGCCTGAATCTGATTTTGCCTTAGTTGTGGATGGCTCATGTTTTCTAGCCCATGTGGGAAATTTACGAGATGCCTACGCAGTTTGAACAGTTTCAGGAGTAGGACAAGCTTCGTGGCTCCAAGGGGTGTTTTCTGCACAAGCGCTAACCTGATGCATGGTGGAAATGGCCAATTGATGCCCAATAAGTTTGCTGCATTTATAGAGCCTTTCACGGGCCAAGGCCCATTTTGCAGCAGTTCTTTCTGCTATTATGGTCCCCATTTCTGCTTTAGCGACCGCCACATTGGTCTGTGCTTCCTCAATTCTAGAGCCCAACTGGACAGCCCTTATTAATTTTCTTTCAGCTTCTATCATTTGTTTAGATAGGGAATCAGCCTGTATTTTCTCCTTTTTATTCCTTCTAATGGAAAATCTAAGCGTCTCTCCCCTTATGCCTGCCTTTAGTGTGTCCCAGACAACCATTACCGGGGCTGACCCAGAGTTAATCTCTAAAAATTCCTGTATCCATTTTTTCATATATTCTCGATATTCATTATCGTACAGGAGGGGTTTTTCAAAGGTCTAATTGGAGCTTGACCTACTATTTACCAGTCCCTCTATGTTGATAATAAGAGGGTTATGATATGATAAGAGGCGAGGAGCGGTATCAATAGCACAGTCATGTACCAGGGATGCAGAAACTAGAAAATAGTCCAGCCGAGCAAATGACAAATGGGGAGCGGAGAAGAAGGTATACCCGTCCTGGCTGGGTTTCACCTCGGCCCACACATCTTTCAGGCCATGAGTCTGGATCAAATTTAATACAGCCTGAAAAACCTTAGGTTTCCTGCCCCTATAGACCCAAGACCCATCTGAAAGCCAGGTGCTAGGGAGATTTCAATTTAAATCGGCGCACAATATAATTGGCAGTGGCCAATGTGCCAGTGCATCGTTCACACCATGAATTACCCCTGGATTGTCGAGATTACTTCCATAAACGGAGCAGATTGTAAAAACAGAATTAGTCGGCGGAGAGGGAATAGAGCATCCTGCAATCACCCACCTCCCTAGTGAATCAGATTTTACCTGGTTAACAACTAGGGGCAATCTTTTTGAAACCAAAATCCCGACTCCTTTAATCCTGGCACCTTGAGAGGTCGCTCCAATAACCTTATAACCCAAAGTATTCAGCAAGGATTTCTGGGCTCCTTCAACATTCGTCTCCTGCAGGCAGACCAAGTCTGCCCCCAATGTTCGCAAGATTTGAGCAGCTTTATGCCTTTTCGCAGGATCATTTAAACCGCATATGTTGAGCGAAACAATTCTAAGTTTGTTTAACATATTAATTGTTTGTCATTAGAGTTTAAATGCCTTAACCCGGTGGCTTCATCAGTAAGCATCATCATCATCCTACCAAAATCTATCAACATGCCAACACAAATTAAATAGCCTTCTCCCACCATCCCGACCACCCCCTTCCCCTCAGCCCTCCCAACCCCCCATCCCAGCACCCACCATGCAATCCCCTTATTGTCACCACCCCTCTTCATTCCTAACAGTTTTCCTGTGATCTTTCCAAGAATAGCCAACAAGGAAAAAAGGTAAGCCAGTCCAACAATTCTGCTACCACTACTTGCAGTCCAGATCCCCTACCCCTCCCCCAACCCCCCCGAAAATAAGCAGTCAGGACAAGCCTGAATGATGGTTAACATGCGTGAGCTCCTGTCTCCAAACCACAGTAATTGGACGACAACCCCTTCTTTTTTTTTTTCCCCTGTTCTCCTCTCTCTCACCTATCCCTTCTTCTTTCCCTTTTCTTCTCTTCCCTCTCCCCCACTATTTTCATTCCCATCCCCCTTATAAAGCGACCAGCAAAACCAATCAATCAAAAACCATAATCCCAAAAACAAATAGGAGGTGCAAGAACGAGGCATTTTGTGCAAGACATAAGTGTCTATGTCAGTTATGCGGAAAAAAAAAAACAAATTTAAGTCCTAGACAGGGATGGTTCAGATAATATACGCGGGTCCAAAAAGGTTTAGTTCGTTTTCTTTCTTCCCACGATGTCCTTAAAATATTCCCCAGCTTTAATCTCAGACAAGAAGATCCGTGTGGTGTCTTCAAATATTACTTTCAGCCTGGCCGGGTTCATAAGGTACACTTGAGCATCTTGCTGTTGGAAGGGTGTGATTAGTTGACGTAACCTCCACCTGCGTGCAACTGTAGCGTGGCCAAAATCAGGTTTAGAGAAGAATTTTAATCTCAGTTTTTTCTGTGTTTACCTCGTTCCCTGAAACATTCCCAAATTTTCTGCGTGTTGTAAAATGATTACAAATGAAACATGAAACATGAAACAAGTCAAATGAAACATTGTGACTGTCCAATCTCTCCTTCATGCAATGGATCCTATTAGTAAGGAGGTCAGTTTTTTGTGTCGATATTACAGAGCCTGTCTTTCATCTCCATGAGCGTGCCTTTGATATCTTGCTCTGGTATGGAGTCCCCGGGCATGGGCACAATTTCAGACAGTCTCCCAGGATCCGATTCTGCATTTCTGGTGAAACGTTTGTTATTGAATGCCAGTTCGGGATGTTTGTTGTCCTGTATACCCATGTTGGAAAAGGGAGAGGTCAAAGGAGAGGTGTGGGCCCCAATACCATCACCTCCAATAAGTAACACAATAAGCACGAGAAGCACATTCTGACAACACAGGGCAGCGCTAAGTTCTAGGCCCCAGGTTCCACCATACAACCTGGCAACCACTCAAGAGCAGGGGGGCACGAGTAGACCCGACCTTGATGCCCCAAAGCAGCACTATCCACAAGGATGCAGTGTACTTCTCCACATAAGTATGTGGCCACACGCGATCTCGAAAGACATCTGATCAGACTCAGCCACCTTGCTCCAGCCATCTACGGATCAAGATGCAGAGCAGGGTAAGACCAGCGGCAGGGGTCCAGCGGCAGTGGTCCAGAGAGAGTAGGGTCACATCATCCTACAGACTGCTTTGTGCAGCCTACTCAATTGGGGAGGCCACTAAAGCTTGGTCACAGGCCCTCAGCAGCATCTCACAGGCAGGAGAAGGCAATAACCCCAATGACCTCCTATGCTGCCTCACCATGCGGGATTCTCGGGCACACTCCCAGGCTTTGAATCCCCACTGCCCACTGGGCTGACTCCCTGCCTCTGTGTCCTGGCACAGACCGAGCTCTCAAGCTGCACTGTCTCCGGAGGTGAGCCTAGCAGTGCAACCGGTCCCACGCCTTCGCTGGCATGCTGCATTAATTGCCCGTAATGGGCTCTGGGTGTGTCTCCACTGCCACTGAGTAGCGTGGCTCCAGTTACCATATGGGTAAGACTGGGCTCCCGAGCGCAGCAACAATCACCAATAGGTCGCAGCCCCCGGCTCACAGGCCTCACGCTGTGTCTTCGTGTTCCACGTCTCTTGAGCGAGACGACAAGCTCAGCAGCAGGTAGGGGCAACAGCAGTACAGGTCACCGGTAAAAGTATTTAGTTAAGCCCGTGTCACGGGCATGATTAACGATGATTTCCTCAGCTGGAATAGCCTCATTCAGTAGCGGCCATTTTGCTGCCATGCGCACTGGTGCCACATATTGTCTATTCTTTATCAGTGAGTAGTGGACATATGAAAAGAGCCTACTAACATTGTATTCCATAATTTGCAAAATAGTTTTCGGGGTATGATTTAAATGAGCCGTTCCTCTCCAAGGTTCTATCTAGTTCTGGTTCCTAAATTAGATTCTAACCCCTAGCCAAAACTCCCTTTGGAAATAATTATAACTCAAATCAGAGTACCTTACGGAATCTACTACCGGTTTGTCGGTATATAAAGGCACCATAGTTTTTCTTTTAAGATGCCATAATCCTTTTAACATGAATTGTACATTTTCTATCTGAAGTTTGTGTCCCAAAAATTATTTTTTTATATTTGTACTCTTTGCAAAGCTAGCTGATGAAAAATACCAGGAAAAGACTTACGTTTTACTGTGAACTGATTTCTTGATAGCAAGTGAAGTCTCTGGAGCTGCCCCAGTATCAAAACACGAAAACGGTCACTTAAGCATTATTCCACAATTTAGATGTGTTTGGTGTAATTTCTCTGTATAAGATCAGTTAGTTTTGAGACAGATCTTGGTTTACCTGAACATCACTGACCATAAAGCAAAGAGGCACCTGTTCTCTTGCAATACCCTTATTGGAAAAGTGCACATCATTACCAATATGTTCTTAGGTCGTATTTTATTTCAATTACTCTATCACCCTACCAATAAGCATTTTAAATGTGAACTTAATGGCATCAATCGTCTTTAAGGACTGTTCTGAAATAAATATACAAATGTGGTACTATCACCAATTTTGCTACCTTCTTTCACATTCTTTAGTCTGACGTTTTCTCTCCCGGGTTTGTAATTGGGTTCATTGCTTTCCTGCAATTCTCTACATCACAATTATAAAGCTTATAACTTCATGTCTGATTTGTGCTCAGCCTCAGTCAGACCCAAGATATCCAACTTATAGGTGTTCATCCAAATGCCTAGTTGCTGAATATCCACTTGTATGTACTTGAACAAGTCTTTGCACAAGCTTTAAAACTGTGGACCCACATAAAGACATAACTAACACTGACAACAGACCCATAAAGAACCCTGAAAGCAAGGGATGCTAGAGGGCGCACAGCAAGATGGCCGCACTGTAGTGCAGCTCCGCCGGCCGCCTTCATTATCCTGTAATTATCCTGATCCCTGGTTGCCATCCGTGTCCCATATTGCACGGCAATGCGTCTAACAGTCTAGAGCAACGATTCAGCGCTGACTACCTGCTCTGGAGGTCTATGAGTGTCACCATTAGGCGTCTGGCCTGATCTCGGAGCGTAGGCCCCTGGACAGCATGGCGGCGATGTGAGTGGTGGTGCCTGTGACAGAGGCTTGGAGTGTGCCTCAGACGCGGCCCTATCCCAGTGTGGATGCTGCACTGGACCCCACACATTGGAAGTGGTGAAAGTGGACTGCAAGCTGCATCGCTCTCGTCGCTTTTGTGGGCACCAGACGGTGAGACGGGCGCCGGACTGGGTGGCGCTTGCTGACTCTGCTCGTGGCCTGCGCGAGTGGGAGAATAATAAGCCCTGCCTTCTGAAACTGGTGAGCGGCGCCGCTGGCTGAGCCTATCTGCTGGCGTGTGGCGACGCCTGGCGACTCACCAGACATCCTTGCTAAAGATTGTGGGCCGTGCTGCCCGTGTAGTGGGTGCCGGAGAGGGCGCGTTGCGGTGCCTGGATGCCTCACCTGCCTGCTGGCGGGGCCCTCACGCCGCAACTCCCGAGCGTCGGATGGGACGCCACTGACTCGGTATCTCTCACGCTGACCGTGCGAACTATCAAGGGAGGTGTGAATCCCAAGCTGGTTGAGACCTGGCTCATTCACCGTGAGTACCTGGGCCCTGGGAGTGAGGATTGTGCTGCAGAGGGGCTGTCTCCCAACTGCTGCTGATCGGTCTGGTGTGCTCGTGCAGTGCAAAGCAGCGCGTCTGGGCCACGTGCTGGGTCTCAATCGGACGTTAACTGGCCTGCGGAGGGCTGGCTGAGGCGCGCTGCATCGCTCCCAATTACTACTAGCCTGGCACGGCGAATGAGCTGATATTACCGCAGTGTGCGCTTGTGATTGCTGCGTACTCTAGCGATGACCAGGTGGACCATAGGGGCTATTTCCGGGCTACAGCATTAAGCAAGTGGTGATCATTTGTAGAGGACGCATCTTCTAGGGCACAGATGCTGCCCATACTCGCATATCGCGCTAAGTCTAACCCGGGTCCCCTGTGCCTGGGGACCAGACGAAACATAACACACCGCCTTACAGTTACACAAGGGTGGCGGGGCTCTGCTGCGTTCCATTTGTGCCGGGCCACTGCATTTGTGCTGCCATGGGTAAACCAGATAAAAGTCAGTCGTGCCTTACTTTTGAACTGAGGAAATCTGGTAAGCAGGGGCAGACTGCGGCATCTGACTCAGAGCTTGACACCACCATTGTGCCGCCAAATGCACTTGAAAAGACCCTGATTGCCCTTCAGGCTAGTTTGCAATCTATAGATGGCAAAATCGAGGCCCTAAATGGTCGAATGGACACTATATATCTGCTAAGTTAGACAGACACGCCGCTCATATTGGAGAGGCCGAACAACGGATCTCCAATGCTGAGGATGGGCTGCAGCAGGTCACCTCGAAGGTCTCTGACGGGGAACTACCTTTACAACGCAACTTTTACAACGCTGTGCTATTACAACGCTTTTTTTACAACGCTAAAACTTTTACAACGCATGCTTTTACAACGCGTTCCATTATATGGTAAGTACCTTTACAACGCATATACCTTTACAACGCATTTTGTGGAAATGCTTTTACAACGCATGTATTTACAATGCATGTGTTTACAACGCAAGATGTTATATTGTAAGTACTATTACAACGCATATACTATTACAACGCATTTTTTTTTGCAAAATATTTATCTTGTTTTTTTTAAAAAATATTATTACTTGGGTAGCATTAAAATTAATACTTGAGTATTTATTTATTTTTAATATAGCAATTCTAATTAAAGAAAGGGCAGTAGTTAATTAAAAAATTAATACTTGTGTATTATTTGTGGTAGAAAGGTTTGGTTGGTTAGCAGTAAAATAAATAATTCAGTATTAAAATAATTTAAAAAAATGCAATATTTATTTGAAATAAGTGAGTAGTTTATAAAAATAATAATACTTGAGTATTGTGACTAGTAGAAAAGATTGGTTTGTTTGGTGATAAAATAATACTTTAGTATTTTTAGTTTCTATAGTAGTTTCAAAAAAGTGAGTAGATAATCAAATTATTAATGCATGTGTATTTTATTATGTATAAATTTTTAATACTTGAGTTTTTTTAAATTTAATACTTGAACATTTAGTATAGTGTTGAAAAATATAAAAAATAGATACTTCATAAAAAATTATTTTAAATGTTGTGTATTTATCTACATAAAAATTAGTTTTCTTAAACATTAAAGAGTATATAATATTTAAATATATAGAAAAATGATTGAGTACCTATTTTTAAATACTAGAGTATTTTTATCATATATGAAAAGACAAGAGTATTTATATGTTTAAAAGAAAGTGTCCTTTTATAATTAAATGTAAGTGTATTTATGAATAATTTATTATATAAATAAATTAATAATATATTTAAAATATTAATATCAACATTAAAAAATATTTACAGTAATAATTATACCAATTTAACTTTTAAAAAATTTAAAAATCAGAAATAACAATTATAACTTACTTTTTGAATTTATTTCCCACGGTTTTCAATTGAAGTCTATGAGCGTGTTTGTCCTTTATTTATTTTGGCAGCCTCAGCATATACAGCCCGCGGAACAAGAAAATAAGGTACAGAAAGTGAAGTAAGAGGAAGTTTTGCAAGGAAAAGAGAATAGAGCCAAGGTAAGGAACATATTAAGTAATTTAACATTTATATAAATACAGTATTGGAGATTTAAAAACTTAATTAAAAATAATGACAGGAAAAAATTATTTATTTCACAATTTTATTTGCTTTATTAAACATGAAAAAAATAAACATATTTTTTATTAATTTTTCAAAGTAAGTTTTAATTTTTAAACAAAATATAAATATTTTATTTACATATATTAACATTTATTTACAGTTGAATGTAAAAAAGTAGTCCGCCATAAATAGAGAAGTACGCGATGACGTAAGGACGTGTGCGTCGACGTAATACGCCATTTTGCAGAGCATCGGAGGAGGAAGCAGCAGGAAGCTGATCTGCGTCCAGGTAGGAAATATTTTCTGTTGATATTATAGATTAAACCTTTTTAAGGGATACATATATAGTAAGGAAAGAATAAGGGGAGGTTGCTGGAAAACTAATAGATGTTTTAAAAGTTGTTAAACATGTCCACATTAATGTCATTAATACATGCCTATGTCGGGTTGCTGAAAGTAAGTTAGTTATTTCAAAAAAGTATGTAACTCTTTCTAAATGAAAAGTTACGGTTCAGACAGTTGTTTTCTTTGTTTCCGAAGATAAAGATGTACTGTCGATCTTCATTTCTTTGTACAAAAATTGTGCGTACTTTAATATTTTGTAAATGTAAAATTGAAATACAAATGAAAATTCAGCTGCAATGTGTATTAAGGAATATGGTTTTATTTCTATTTTATAGTTCGAATTGAGTTTTGGTGATTGGTTTTGACGGAATTTAAATAGGATTTTTGTTGAAAATTTGAAAAATGGCGTACCGATAATGATAAATGGTTCGAATACTATGGAACAGTAATTTTTGTAGCATTGGTTTATTTTTGATGAAATGAAGATTTGTTTGAAAAAATGCAAAAAACCCGACTTGTTAATTTGAAAAAAATTTTAAAAAAAAATCTTTGTATGCCAATTGAATCATTGTAATTACTATAATTTTTAGCAAAGCAGGAAAGTAAGCAAATTCATTGTTTTAAAAAGAAAGAATGTTAGAAAGATTTTCGAGGTAGTCTATAGCCACACACAACGAAAACTGTTGTAAAATTGCCAATAGTCTCTCAGACATTTCCCTTGTTTTGACTGTTACTCGTGGGTTTAGACTACCTGCGAGTGTTTGTGCTATTCTCATTTCTTGGAAACTTTGCTCCTTCTTCAAAGTTTCCAAAAATGAGTAGAAGTTAGGATGTGGTTTTCCAATTGTATGATTGAAGGAGTTATGCCACCCCTCAATGGCATTGTTTGTTTTGGCCTCTCCCTCTAAACAACTCGTGTAGCAGTTCCACCACTCCACATGGAATCGTGGCTTCCTCCTGCGACCCGATCTGCTTAGGTGTCCAATCCATGTGTCCTCAAAGTAATTTAGAATGGGTGCCAATTTTTCCTCATTACTCGTATAATAAACAGATTCTATAATTGCAGTGTAGTACTCGTCCACACTTTCGGAAGGAACAAAACAAAGTGCAGTTAATTTTTTTAGTTCAAACTGTAATTTGCTATCCCGAGAATATTCTGCAACTAGGGATGTTTTTTGTAGTTTACGCCAAAATGCCTGCGAAAAATGAAAGAAACATCCCTGAATTTGGGTATCCGTGTACGTTTTGGTGATCACATTGATCATGCTCAATTCGAAATCGATTATTATTTTTCGAGGACTTGCAGATGTTTTGCTTTTAATCACTGATAAAAGTTCAGTGTATGTTGCAGAAGTCTTATCAGGTAGCAAACTATACACTAAGGGAATTACACTATTGTTAATCTTAGCATGTATAGTGTAAATTTGAGTGAAAGGATGGGGTGTACTTTTAAACGTCCCATCCATCATCCAAATTTCACTACTTTCTAACTTAGCAAGGTTACGGGGGGTACTAAAAATTAAAATACGTTTCTGAGGGTTTTCGTTGTCATGCAGAAGGAAAGGTTCATCAGAAAAAGAAATAGAAAGATCATGAGGAATTCTAATGTCAGAGAATGTATGTGGTGTAGACAATTGAATATTACTTGCCTGCTTTTGTCTCTGAATAATTCTTCTCAAATTGGGTATTATAGGCATGTTGCTAGCAACATGACTGGGGACATGCTGTGCAACCTCCCTTAAAATGGATCCTGTAGAATCATTGGAGGTGCTTGCAATAGCTTTCATCTCATTAATTGTCTCTCTGATTTCTACATCCATTGCAGAGGCAGAGTGGTTATGTTCTGTGGTTTTCACAACCAAATTATCAACAGTAACCGCTCTGCCACTGCAATGGGTAGTGTAGTATTGCACGCACCTCCAATGATTTCTAGTTAAACTTATTCTTTCCTTACTATATATGTATCCAGCATGGTTTAACAGATTTTTGCCCTTCCTGGATTTTATGAAGTTGGCTGCTCCAAGGCTAGACATTATCTGAAAAAAGGAGAAAAGATAAAACATTTAGCTTGATATTTTTAAATATTTGTATACAAAACATAACATGTACTCAATCCTTTCTTTTGTCTACTGATGCATCTTCATGGAGTAAGAATAGCAAATTGTTACCCCTACAGTATCCAACACTTACCCTACTGCTGCACCTTCCTGGAGTTAGAATAGTAAATTGATACCCCTACACTATCCAACACTTTCCCTACTGCAGTACCTTCCTGGAGTTAGAATAGTAAATTAATACCCCTACACTATCCCACACTTTCCCTACTGATGCACCTTCCTGGAGTTAGAATAGTAAATTAATACCCCTACACTATCCCACACTTTCCCTACTGATGCACCTTCCTGGAGTTAGAATAGTAAATTAATACCCCTACACTATCCAACACTTACCCTACTGCTGCACCTTCCTGGAGTTAGAATAGTAAATTGATACCCCTACACTATCCCACACTTTCCCTACTGCAGCACCTTCATGGAGTTAGAATAGTAAATTAATACCCCTACACTATCCCACACTTACCCTACTGTAGCACCTTCCTGGAGTTAGAATAGTAAATTGATACCCCTACACTATCCCACACTTTCCCTACTGTAGCACCTTCCTGGAGTTAGAATAGTAAATTGATACCCCTACACTATCCCACACTTTCCCTACTGTAGCACCTTCCTGGAGTTAGAATAGTAAATTGATACCCCTACACTATCCCACACTTTCCCTACTGCAGCACCTTCATGGCGTTAGAATAGTAAATTGATACCCCTACACTATCCCACACTTACCCTACTGTAGCACCTTCCTGGAGTTAGAATAGTAAATTAATACCCCTACACTATCCCACACTTTCCCTACTGATGCACCTTCCTGGAGTTAGAATAGTAAATTAATACCCCTACACTATCCAACACTTACCCTACTGCTGCACCTTCCTGGAGTTAGAATAGTAAATTAATACCCCTACACTATCCAACACTTTCCCTACTGTAGCACCTTCATGCAGTTAGAATAGTAAATTAATACCCCTACACTATCCCACACTTACCCTACTGCTGCACCTTCCTGGAGTTAGAATAGTAAATTGATACCCCTACACTATCCCACACTTTCCCTACTGCTGCACCTTCCTGGAGTTAGAATAGTAAATTAATACCCCTACACTATCCCACACTTTCCCTACTGCTGCACCTTCCGGGAGTTAGAATAGTAAATTGATACCCCTACACTATCCAACACTTACCCTACTGCTGCACCTTACAGATTTTGGAAAAGAAAATTGTTACATCTACAGCATGGTACATTTTAAAAATTGTTGCAACTTACAATGTTGGTCAAAATTACCTTTTGTTCCGAATTGGTTTTCTGGCAGACTCTTGTTCAGTGGTATTGGTGAGTCGGTTTGTGTAGACACTTTTGAGGTGATTTGTTGGGGAATGGATAAATAAATGTCTGGAAAAGTGAAAAATGAAAAAAATTTGAACACAGAACGATGTTGAGAAATGTGTTTAGTAAAATTATTCTAAAAAAAATTGCACATGTGATATAAGTTGCTGCACATAACTATTTCCGTAATGAAAAACCATTCTTTAGACATGAAATATAAATCTAAAATTTGAAAATATAATCATAATTGCATTGATTATTTCTTTGAAATTTAGCTATGTGATAGTTAGTCAAATATATTGAAGGTAAAGAATGCGTGCAGGAAAAAAATACCTTGTTTTTGAGAATTCGTTTTTGTGGATGAGGTGGTAGAGGATGTTTTTCTTTGTTGACTCAAAATTTTAGTTTTGAGAAAAAAAATCTTTTCTGTTCTGAAGAAAAGGCGATAAAAAAATAATTAACGGTGGGTAGAAATGTAGTACTTGAGTATCTTTAAAATTAAACAGACATACAATATAACTAGTACTACATGATACTGTCATAATTTAAACACATTACTGTAGTAGAAATAGAGATATTTACCCCTACCCTACAAAAAAATTATCACTGATGGTGTTCTTACCTACAGAAGAAATTGAATATTGTTTCTCAAAACTATCCATTATTTTTCAAATTAGGTACGATACAGGAGGAATAAATGCAAAAGTAAGGATTAATAATGTACCGTTAAAATAAAATGGGAAAGAAAAAATACCTTTTCTAGTAGGTTTTTTGTTAACGTGCCTTTATCCTGATGTTTGCTGGAGGTTAATAGGTTTTTGGGAAAAGATGTTCACTGTTGGAGAAAAAAAAAAATAATATTGTTCCTTTGTCAACGTTGGTTATAAACTGTAAATTTTGAATTTTTATGCGGTGTGATTGAGTATTATAAAAAAACACCATTGGCATACATAACTTAATGAAATTTTTACAAATACATTTTACAAGTAAAACCATGACACAAAAATTACATTTACCTAAACAATTGAGTTTGTCAGTCGTTTACGTGGTGGGGATGTCCAAATAGGTTCAGCTGATGTGGAATGTAACAGTCTTCCGATTTTCTGGTTGAGGGAAATAAATTACTTGTTTTAATTTTGTGTTTTATTTTATTTATAATATATTTGAAACAGTTCATTTCTTAAGTTTTTATTACTAAGTGAAAAAATATTTTTTGTGGTTTAAGAAAATATATTTTTCTAAAAACTATTGTTTTCAAATATATTAATAACTTACTAGTAGTTGCTCTGTTGTGAATTCCGTTCTCTCTCTGAGGAGGTCGCAGTGCAGGTGACAGAGGGTCAGCTTATTACGTCTGCTCTCTCTGCTAGTTGATAATCAACTGAGTGCAAAATGGTGTCTCACTTGTATTTATAAGTTTTACTGTGTGTCACTAATAATTTTTTAAAAAACTGCGTTCGTTGTGTTTTTTTTAATGCTTTGTTTTACTGTGGAAAATGATAATTTAAAAATGCTTTTTAACAAATATTGTTTTCATTCATTTGCTCCGTTTTGGCATCCATTTTGGAACATGTCTTTTGGTATTGTTTACATAGAAACTGTGGTAGGACAAGTTTTACAAGTGAGATGGTTAAAATGGCGCCTATGTGTATGTGTGTTATGTTTTAGTTGGTTTACTTACTTTGCGATCTAATCATGTTACAAATGTGTTTGTTCTGTTATTTAATTTTTCGTTATTTTTTAAAAACTTAGTAATGTGTGAAAACGGATTTTTATGGGGAAGTTTGAGTATTAATTTTAATACTCGAGTATTAACTTTAATACCCAAGTATTAATTTGGTAATGCGTTTCAGTCGATTTACGTACAGTTCTTCTCCACGTTTTAATACACTTCCCCACCCTAAAACCCCTAATTTCCCTGCATCCCGTGCCAGATTGTATTGTACTTTTTATTTAAAAAAAAAAAAAATCGCGTTGTAATGGTATGCGTTGTAATATACTTCGTTGTAACAGCACTTTTCAGTATTTTAATAGGTTTGGCGTTGTAACAGAATTCGTTGTAAAGTACTGCGTTGTAATAGTACTAGCGTTGTAAAAAATGCGATGTAAAGGTATGCGTTGTAATAGCATGCGTTGTAACGTCATACATCCGTCTCTGACATGGAAAAGGTTCTGGCAGTCATCCAAGTGGAAAATGATGACCTTGAAGCACGCTCACGGCGCAACAATGTGCAGATCTTAGGGATGCCAGAATCTACAAATGTGGGCAAGTTGGAAACCTATAAAGAACAAATGTTTCGCGAAATCTGTGGTGCTGATACTCTGTCTGACCTGCTCATCGTAGAGAGGGCTTATCGGTCTTTCGCTTATCGTCTGCCTACAGGTACTCCGCCCAGACCGATTAGTGCCCGATTCCTGATCTATAGGGACCGGGACGCAATCCTACGCATCTCTCGTAAAAAAAGATCCATTTCCTACCAGAGCAATACCTTATCCTTTTACCCGGACTTTACAGCCACCGTTCAAGCAGCGCGGAAAGAATTTCAAACTGTGTAAAAGCGCCTGATGAACGAAAACATCTAATATGCCATGCTTTCTCCGGCTCGCCTTCAGATAGGTGTGGACGACAATGTCCGAATTTTCAACAGCCCGAAGCGGGCCATGGAGTTTGCTAAATCCCTCTGTCGCAAGCAAAGTGTTCCTCCTGATGCATCAGATAATGAAGACTGAAGCTTGTGGGTCTCGTATAGGCAATAGTTGTTCTGGGGTTATATTACACAACTGCTGTCCTTGGGGTTCTCATTAGCTAACTAGCTGGTTTGGCGATTCACACTGAGTTGTTTATCTATGACTGTTGCTTCTCTCGATACCCTGATATACCTTACTCTTATGTAGTTATTGATGATAATGCACACATACTGCACTGCCAGGTGTTCGGATGCCGTTACCTCTGTAAATTGTTTCTGTTGATGCTACATGAATAACTTAGGGATTATGTCGTTATAAAAGGCGGCCACCTCCCTGGTCCATCTGGGAGTTGTTGTGCCACAGTGTCCCCCAATGGGTATACCCCACTACAAGTCTTATAATTGTTCTCTATGTTGGGGTTTGTTGTATCTTGGGAATATGGCTTTGGCGAATTGGGAATGCTGAAGTGGGTGGGGGCAGGGGGTTTTACTGTTCCTAAAGGGGAATTGTTCTTTGTGATTATACCTTTATATTGGCCACATTACGTATTTACTGTTACAGTCATATATGCTTTGATTCAGTACTTGCTTCAGCTTAATAACGCCATCTCAGCTCATGTGCGATAGTTACACTTGTTTGACATGGAATGTCAGAGGGCTCAACACCCCCAAAACAATCTGTCAGGTGTTGGCATATTTGGACAGACACACAGTTCAGATAGCTCTCCTACAGGAGATGCATCTTACTAAATCTTCGGGGGCTAGAATTGCAGTTAAATGGGCTGGCTACAAGTTAGCGTCATCATACTCCACATACGCAAGGGGGGTTCTTATTCTGTTTAAAAGAGAACTGCAATTCACACCACTCAAAACATACATTGACGATGAAGGGCGCTGTGCTATGATTCATGGAAAACTGGGGCTATCGATGATCAGGGTCATCAACATTTATGGCCCCATTTTGGATGAACCACAGGTATTTCTTCAAATGCTTAGCATCCTGCGCACCTGGCCAGATGCAGCTATTTTGTGGGGGGGGTGATTTCAATACACATTTAGATCCCGATAGAGATAAGTCAAACGCGCAGGGAGCACGCACCATAAAAGTCGCTCCGTGTATACGTGATGCTATGTTGGAGATGGGGTTGGTAGATGCTTGTCGTATACGCAATGAGGAAATTAGGAGGGGCACACAGGAGGGCCGCTTTTATTTGCTCTTATGCTTGAGCCTTTGGCTTGTGTGATTCATCAGCGTCACAGGGCATTGGAACTAAACTTCAACCATCGCCCCTTCGGCATATCCCTATATGCTGATGACATGGTGCTTTTGATTCGCCAACCGCAAAAATACTTGTCCCCTATTCTGCGTGAATTTATCAGTTTCGGCTTCTTTTCTGGTTTCCTGATAAACTGGGATAAATCGGTGATAATCCCCTTGACGACGATCACTGCACCCCCACAAATGGAATACCCGCTAATCTGGTCAACAGACCCGGTGAAATATCTGGGAGTGTGGGTACATCGCGATCCGGAGGTTGTCATACAGGAGAATTATGGTAAGGCTTGTGCTGCCCTGGAACTTCAGGTAGACCGACCACTTTCCCTGGCTGACCGCATTGCCAATATTAGAATGATCGTGCTGCCACGGTTTCTATATCTGTTCAATAATATCCCAATTAGGCTACCGAAACAGCTCTTTCACACAATCAGAACCCACTTACTTAGACTGATTTGGAATGGCAAGCAAGCCAGAATAGGCTGGCACACACTCACTCTGGATTATGCACAAGGTGGATTCTGCGCACCAGATCTATACTTGTATTACCTCTGTGCACAGGCGCAGTCCGCCTATTATTGGCACAACCCGCACGCCTTCACACCACATGTCGCGGTAGAGGACAGGGATGCGCACCCCATACCACTGACTGGGATACTCACGCATACACGTAGAGGCACTCCCCGAACGGAAATAAACTCTGTAGACGCTACCATTGCCACTTGGCAAGCTATCAGTAAATTGGAGACCAAGCTCCCAATATATGCCCCGGCTCTGCCGATCACACATCATGCATCACTCTCAGTTGCTAAAGAAACTGGTCCGGTCGCTCACTACAAGCGGTTGGTTTTAAGCATATGCAGGATCTCTTTCCCGATGGGCACCTGCTCACCTCTGAGGACCTTCAATATGTCACCAACCAGACACCGTTATTTCAGTTCACTGCTCATTGCCTGAAACTTGCGCTCAAAACACATTATGAATCATTTCCTGTGGAGCCACCTCCATTACAGTCTTTGCAGCTTCTATTGGTGGCACCCTTGATATGAAAAATGGTCACTAGACTGTACAGGGCAGTGCGCGCTGAAATGGTAAGAGGGGAGGACCGTAGCTTGGTGCGGTGGAATAACAAATTAGATTCTCCATCAGAGTGGAAGTCTCAGAATCATACATTTAAATATATTCACCAGATCTACCATATGCCGCTTAAACTGTACTGACCTGGCCTCCGGGACACGAGTAATTACAAAAGGTGTGGCCAACCCGATGCAGACTTTTGGCATTTGGCATGGCACTGTACTCTTGTCGCAAAATACAGGGCAGAAGTATAAATTGTTTAAAGATCATGTCCAATCAGAACTTGAATTGTGCGCCCTCAATCTGCTTGCTCTGCTTTGTGCCTCTTGTAAAAGGGGCTTTGAGGAACTTTTTGCGGATTGCTTTGTTACTAGTAAAACGGCGAATAGCGTTGACTTGGGAGAGCTCCCTAGGTCCTCGCACTGACCACTGGATGAAGGACATGGTATATTGCAGGGAGACTCTTGAGTTGTATGCTGAAGAACTTCCATCATCATCTGAGCCCAAAGACATCTGGGAACCATTACGGCAATATCTAATGTCGAAAGGTCAAAGTGGTCCCATATCTGATGACTAAACGGTATTATTATGTAACGTATACTCATTGTCTTGTGATTTTTAAGTAATAGGTGGTATTTCATCTTCTGGGTGTAACCACACAAAAAGACCAATCACATTTGGTTTGTTGTTTTTCTTTTGTCATTGACAGTATACCGCCCTGCGTGGCGGCATTGCGAATTGCCCTTTCTCGAAACTCAATAAAAAAAATAAAAAAAGAACCCCGAAAGCACTGTCACAATAAATCAGGGATTTCTGACTGACACATGGAGACGTCATCATATCAACGATATTGCCAATACAACTTTTTTACACATTCTAAGGATATATTTATGTTATTTTCTAATTAGCTCACGCTCTTACGAAAGGGGTTAAGTATCAAAACTGAGTTAACATTATTCAGGAAGTCCTTGTTTACATCAAAATATTCCTATTCACAATGGAAAGTAAATCAAAGTACACTGAAAAACAACCAGAAAAATTATTTAAAAATCCAGAATCTTTTTTACATGAGACACAATCTGGGAGATAGGGGAAACTTTGGTGAGAGGCAAAACCATTTAACTGACACTAGGCATATATTTTTCAGTAGCAGCATTCCTTCTATAACTTACCTGACTCATGATGCCTTTTGCCCATGTTGAATACCCACGGATTTCTCCTGCCACAGCGCCACCTCATCGGGTGCTTTACAATTTCACAGCAGCCTCGTCCCCGAAATGACCAATGACAACCTAAAGAGGATACAGTGAGAGTTCAAAACAGGACAAGGACACCAATTTAATGGAACACAATTGGACTTAAAAAAGAGAGAACAGATGTTTTGACAATGAGCCCCTAAGATCATTCCTTTTTACCACAATACTGTTTAGAGGAGCAAGACATAGAACTTAAGGGATGCATGTTGTACCTTCTATGCACATGAGTATGTTAGGACTCAAATTGGTACATTATCACCATGATCTTGTTCAATATTTCATACAAATAATATTTAGCTGGCACTTTATTATCCTCATATCAGTGGATGAACATAGTATTACAAACTGCAGCACACATAGAAAGCAGAATATGCCAAACTGGATACGTATCCATACTCAAGCATTTAAATGTGTACTGAAATGCTTGCTATGTTAACTTGCCAAAAGGTCTTTAGCATTTGGATTTCTTTTTTTTTTTTTAACTCTTTTTATTAACAATCATCGACTCCAATCAGGAAATAGAGTACAGTATAATCAAGCAGACAGTTCAATCAGGTACATTGAATTTTTGTCACAGTATAACTCATCACAGTCATTGAGACAAATCAAGGAGAGTGCATGTCTTCGGAGGTCGGTTGCAGTGGTGGGGTACAGATGTCACCTCTATAATGGTTCCACTGCCCCCATATCCGGGACCACTTCCTAGGGCATCCGCGGGCCACATAAACAGTTTTCTCGTGGAACATACTCCAGTCCATGTTAGTCTTCCAGTCTTTTAGCGATGGAGGGGCAACTGTCCCCCAGGCTTGGGCTATGTTCCTCTTGGCCACCATAAAACCAAGCGTGGCCCATTGTGCTTGGTGCGTGTTCAAGTCTGTGGGCTCCCACACGTTAAGCAAGCACCTACGTTCCTCCAGGAGCAGGGGGATTCCCAAGACTGCCCCCATTACTCAGTGGACCTCCCTCCAATAGGGCTGAACAATTGGACATTCACAGATTATATGTAGGAACGTGCTCAGCTGACCACGCCTCCTGCGACAGTCCCCCGTGGGTGCCCTGCCCATCAACACCAGTCTAGGTCCAGTCATGTTTATTCTTTGCAGGATTTTAAGTTGGACCAGGCGCAGTTTTGGCAGAGATACCCACCACTCTGGGGGAGGACACTGCCTCCTGCCAGTCCTCATCATCTAGTTCGATCCCGTCCGCCATCCATTTTTGCTGGAGCTGTGTGATGGGGCCATCCATATTATGTATTAGTTTATTATAAATCAAGGAGCTCAATTTCTCAGGGAGGTGCCCGTCTAATACCCTAGATTCCAATGGGGGCATTTGGATTTCTTAATGTTTAACCTTCAATTAAAAGGTTGCTTGGGTTGCAATGTTTTTCTCCCCTCTGCAGGTGCAGTTGTATGATCTAAAGAATGGAGAAAGGCACACTGTGTGTGAGAGAGATAGTGAGGTTTGGGAGGAATAATTTTGGAATGGATGAGAAGCCTTAATGAAAAAAGGGAAGAACTGCTGTTTGTACAGAATTGGGAGATGGGAGCATTCCAAGGACGTTCTGATGTGCAAACCAAAGGAAAGGAGTTTCAAGAGTGGTTACCAACGTTTACTGTGTGAAGGTGGAAAAGAATGTGACACGTGATTTGAGATTCTCAAATGTTCATTTGGGGGGTTTAATTGGTGATCACACTTCAGTTTTAGTCAGATACCTTTTAGACACAGAGGGGTATTGACCTCTTCGCGATATCCCTGTTGTGTGGCTTTATGATATACAATACTCTTTATTTTAGAGAACTTCTATGGAAGTTCCGCTATGCTGACACCTTCCTTCTTTACTGGATCTGATTAGGGATTCCCCAATCAGGGCTTTTAGTCCAGGTTTAGATTAGGAGATCTAGATTTCCTCATGCATAATAGGCAAGAGGACCACCAAGTTTATACTGATCATCAGTGTTTATTTTTGACTTTCTGCATTGCTATCACTGAAGTCCATGTATTTTTCATGCTATTGAGGCTAAATCTTGTGAGACGATTTGTATTTTTACAATTGTTCCTAAAACTTGTGTACATCAGTCTTGCTTTAATTTTGAAATAAATCCATACTTAATCTCATTTACCGACTTTGGGTCATCACTCTGTGGCCAAATTGGTTACACTCTAAATTGAACTTGTGGCTGATGTCAACTCCCTTTAAATCCCTAGGCACCTAAAAAGGTCAGATGCAGGGACATTTTACCGAGGGCTCAGAGCTCTACCAGATGGTAGCAAGATGAGGATAGTTAGGTCCTGGAATAGGGGGAGTTAGGAAAATGTGTTAGGGTAGATCAGACCCACTTCTAGAACTCAAGTCTCGATTTGGAGGATCACCGGAGTGTCAGCAGTTCGAGAAAGAGTTGTCACATTGGAGGTGTGAGTATTAATAAGGTTGCACGTTCCAATGGGTTGCATCAGCTTGCAGTGTTTATGGAGATTGTGTGATGTTTGGCAGAGATGTTTTGAATGTTGCCTGAATGTGGCACTTAACGTGGAAAAGTTGAAGCTGTTATCGGGTCCAACATGGCCTAAGATCCCAGGATGATATCAAAAAGTGTAGAAGACACTGTATTTGTAATTGTCTGCTAAACTTTTGTGGTACCAGTAGTGAGAGACGGTGGACAGCACAATTGAGTTGGGACGTTTATCTTTACGTGTGCAAGTAAGTTGTGATTGGTGTGGTGGACCCTTTGTTTGAGGAGAAGCTGTACTAATCGGGTTGAGTCCCCGTAGGCCGAGGTCTCATTTGAGTGTTCTTGGGTAGGCCGGAAAGTTTTATTCTGAATTATTTCTTGTATGATTGAATACTGTTGATTTCTTTAGTGGAGCAGACAAAGGTATTTGTTACAATTGGTGTGTATTTTTGTGTGTGTGTATTGCTAAGGGGACTGATTTCATGACAATTGTAAAGGAGGGTGAGCTGCTGCAGTGAGTGAGATTGACGTCATGGTGTGCTGCACTGAGATTGGTCAGTTGGTGTAACGCCACGCTGTTATTGGTTGTCTACATCTCAGAGTGCCACGCTGGTATCGGTTGTCAATGTAGAATGAGAATTGTGAGTAATTATTAATTCTTGCTCTGAAACAAATTTCTAACTGTGATTATTGACCTTCTGACCTGAAAATGAAATGTTTTAAAGGCATACGAGATTTGATTAGGGTAGATGTGACTATACCCGTTAGGGAAGTAGAAGAGGCACCACCCGAGGAAATTGCAATATAGTAGGGCTTCACACCTGTATTTGGCTTTAAGAATGGTGTAAGATGACTGAGAAAGAAGGGGCACTGGCATTTCCACGCAATGGTACACTCAATGTGAGAATTATTGAAATATTTAAGGAGGAGATTGTAGGAGATTAAACCATAGGCTAGACCTACACAGTTTGAAGCACTTAATGCCTGGAAGCATGCAGCTCAACACCAAGAGAAGGAGAGGTATGTTGATGCCAGGTGGGAAGCAGAGCAGAGGAGGTGGAGAACGGATATGATAGAAGGAGCAAAGTTGTACCTTGCACTAACATGTGATAAATTTGAGAACGGAAAGAAAGAAAAGAAGAAAAGGCAAAAAGGGGATGAGTGGACGGAGAAAAATGAGAGAGACAAAAACAGTAACAGTGATTCTAGTGACACTCTTCTAAATGTGTTTTTGTCAGAACACCCACCTTTGTACAATGAGACTCAAACAATGAGAGGTGGAAGCGCTAAAGTAAACAGAAACCCGGGAGTGGCTACGGCACATTTAAGTGTGAAACTTAGCATAATGCGAGCCACCCCTATAAATGTGAACCAAACAACACCCATGGGGAAATCCAGGGATTTGTGTCTCTAGTACTTCCCCCTCTCTTAATGTCCCAGATGCTCTCATGGTCCCGGTTACCATTGGTCCTGTGGTTCCAATATATAATCCAAGTTTCACAGGGAATGTAGGACATAATTTGGTTGTTCCTACCAAGTCAAAAGCCTCAGAGGGGGCTCCACAAAGCTCAAATCTGGCAAGGTATGTGTCTTTAGTTACAATGAATGCAAGTACTCCTTGAGGTTCAAGTGCAGATTGGAGGATGAACTGGACGCGATTTAGACTTTTGAGGTCATTCCGGGGATTGCCAGAGATGGGTACACTTACTTGGGAGTCACTTTTAAACGCACACAGTAGCACTCCTAAAGAGGGGATAGTATCTAAGGCCCCTGGGATGCAGAACATTTTTACAGCTCAGGAATTAGACGAATATTTGAAGGTTGCTAATGCCACTTTGAATAAGAGTGGAAGCTCAGAGTTGAGTCAAGGAACGATTAAGGCATTGTTGAGGGTAAATCCGGTGGATGTGGGTCAATTAAAATTTGAATTGATTAGTTGAAGTCTTGAATTGGTCCAATTTGACACTTACCGGTAAAGTGAACTTGTGTTTATGAATAAAGATGTTACCAGACAGGCAACACAAGCTCACGATAAATTGTCCAATGTAGCTCAGAAATATGAAGTAGATTTAGATTGGACTTAAGCATTTTTCAGAAGAGTCATCGACTCTGTTTGAGTGGGAAGGACATAGAGCGTAAGAGAATACCAGGAATGATGATGCAAATTCGGGAATTAATTCAAAGCATTCAGACTTGGAGTGCCTTAGATAAGGGGGAAGGTAAATGGGCAAAGAAGAAGGGTCCCAAAAGATCTATGGGAGAATCGCTTCCTCCCGGAGAGGAGGAGCGGGAATGGGAGTTACAAGTTTCCCTTTAACAGAAGTACCCAATGGAGGTTATGTTCATGTACCTTGGAGTAGGAGTGATCTTGCGTCATTCTCCAGTGATTTTCCCAGGTTGAGAGAGAAGCCTGTAGAATGTTGTTAACAGCATTTGGTTTGTTGGCAGAATAAATCGGTTGATTAGATTTTGACATATACCAAATATTGTAATGATGAAATAGATATGAGGCAGAAGAAATTGATGGAGAAACTCATGGTGGCATAAATGAAGGCTGCTCTGAGGGGAGGTCAAAGTCAACCTTTTGTAGGCAATGGCCCTCCCATGCAGGGAGTGTATCAGCAGGGAGCTCCCGTGATGCAAGGTGGAGGTAGATTTCAGCAACAAGCTAAAGGTTGTGATGTTCTCATAGACCCGAGTATGGGAATAGATGTAGCCACTTTAAAAAAAGTCCAACCTTTGCTGGTATTGCAATGGACTAGGGCATTAGAAGCACAAATGTCATCCCAATCCTGTAAATCAGGGTTAAAATCCAGCCTTTGCTTAGCCGCAGAATAATAACCCTGTGCAGTTGCAAAATGTGCCGAGACCTAGATCTCAAAATTTTAATGTACCACAAGCCCCAGTGATGCAAGTTCCACAACCACCGCTGCCACAGCAAGTTGATAATGGTCCTAGATTAGTTTCCAATCAGGTTCCAAATGTGAAACAGAATTCTTTCCAGAATAACAATCCTTTCCAGCAGTATCCTATGTTTGAGACAATTCACAATTTTTGCTCCAATCAGTCCTCCTGATAGTGCCTGAGAGGGGAGGAAGATTGCTTGCTTGGCGCAGTCTTGGAGTGGTCTATTTGTGGAGAGTGAGGTAATTAGCCACAAGTATCATTTTTGGGTGAGACTGGTGCTACCTGTTTTACGGTGAGAACAGTGGAAGTTCCTAACCTACCCCTCTCAGGAAAAAGAAAATAAGTTGTAGACGTTGCAAACAAACAAATGACCAATCCTGTAACTGAGGATGTGCCTGTAAAAATAGGAAATTTTGAGGAGAATCATCAATTTGTGGTTTGTGATTCAAGCCCTGTGAGTTTGTTGGGACGTGACTTGCACAAGCTGAATTGCACCATTTACTGCATGCTAAGAGGCATGAAGTTCCAGACCTGTGATGAAGATGTTGCCTTCAAAATGGTTAATCAAATTCCAGCCATTGAGATGTTCCCTATGAATGCAAGTGAGGAGTTGCCTTTGGACCTCAGAAATACCATAAAGTTAGAAGTGTGGGACTTCTTTGGGAAGGACATTGTACACATCAAATCAGCTGAGCCTGTCTATATACAGATAAAGTCAAATTGTGAGTATCCAAGAGCCCACCAATATAACCTGACCCCTGAAACTGATGCTGAAATAGCTCCAGTAATCAAGGCAATGATCCAACAAGGTATTCTGAAGGAGATTTGGGGAGTCCATGTAACTTACCCATTGTGGGTTTACAGAAGCATAGTGGTAAGTACCGCTTAGTGCAGGACCTTCTAAAGATAAACCATATTGTAGTTCCTTATTGTCCCATGATACCAATTTCTGTTGTGATTTTATTTCTGATCCCTATGTGAAGCTGAGTGGTACCCTATCATCGATTTGGGTTAAGCTTGCTTCTCCATACCCTTACTTGAGGACAGTCAGTTCCTCTTTGTGTTTCTGTTCGGCAGCCATGTTTTGGCATGGTGCTGAGTCCCACAAGGGTATACGGAGAGCACGTCAATTTTTAATCAGATCCTTAAAAAGAATTTGGAGTCTTTGGTTATTCCCTTTAACTCCTGCTGGTTGCTTCAAATACTCAGGAAGCTTGCAAGACTGATACGCCGGGACGCCCCCTTGCTGGGGCAGCTGTCGCGCTCTACAAGATACGATAACATACTGTTGCCCGGTCAAACCATGTGGCCCCGAATGGACATTAGGTGTCCCTCAATAAGTTGCAGTACTGTTTGTAAGAAGTCCTGTATCTCGAACATCATATTGAGAAAGGAGTAAGGAAGGAGTCACAGGAAAGAATTTTGGCAATTCTGCAAATTAAGCTGCAGACAATACAGAAAGAAGTCAGAATGTTCTTGGAAATGGTGGGCTCCTGTCATAAGTTGATACCCAACTTTTCTTTAGTGGCAAAGCCTTTGCAGAGGCTGACACACAAGGATGTGTTGTATCTGGACCTTAGAATAATGACTGCTTGGTTGCCCTCCTACAGTTGAGAGAAAGTCTCTGCCATGACCCGGCACTAGGAATGCCCAATTACAACAAAGCATTTTCACTTTTCTGCAGTGAGTGGGAGGGCTGCACTCTCTCAGTGCTTACACAGAATCACGGAGGTGCCCATAGACCCATAGCCTATTTTTGGCTACCCTTGATCCAGTATCTACAGGGTTGCCCGGATGTCTTCAATCTGTGGCCAGTATCAGCATAGAGAGATGTAAAGGCATTGTTATGGGTCATCTTTTAACTATATACGTGCCCCACTCTGTAGAGATGCTGTTAACCCGTACTCGCACTCTACATATGACAAACTGCTATTTGACCCGGTATGAGCAGATCATTCTTGCAGCTGAGAACGTTACCCTGAAAAGGTGTGCTGTCTTGAACCCTGTCACCCTGTTGCCCCTTCCTGAGAGGGACAATGATGAGAGTGAGGTGGAGCATGACTGTCTCGATGTTAGGGAACTGTGCACCGAGCCGAGACTGGATATACAAGACGAGCCACTGCCTGAATCTGATTTTGCCTTAGTTGTGGATGGCTCATGTTTTCTAGCCCATGTGGGAAATTTACGAGATGCCTACGCAGTTTGAACAGTTTCAGGAGTAGGACAAGCTTCGTGGCTCCAAGGGGTGTTTTCTGCACAAGCAGCTGAAATGATTGCTCTTACCAGAGCATGCTGTGTCTTTGACCAGCAGAGAGTGACCATTTTTTTTGATAGTCAGTATGGCTTTGATGTTGTTCATGATTTCGGACAGTTATGGTCCCAGAAGGGGTTTATGACCTTCAAAGGGTCGTCCATCCAAAATGGAGAACAAGTTTGAAAGCTCGTTGAGGCACTGCAAATGTCTGCACAGATTGCATCATCAAGTGCGCAGCTCATTGTAAAGGGAATGATTATGTAACAGATATGCTGACGAGGTCGCAAAGTACTGTGCTCATAATACTTGCATCTTCAATGGTGAATTTACGAATAAAGGGACAGTTGAGGCTATCTACAACCAATTTTCTTAACTACAGCTATTACTTGGGAGGAAGTCAAGATGTTACAGGAAGAGGTGTCAGAGGCAGAGTAGCAGAGTTGGGATAATGCAGGCTGTGTTAATGGGGATGAGGATGAGATTTGAGTTTCAAGAGATGAACGATCTGTGCTGGCAAATTGTCTGTTGCAGCCAATGGCTATGCATTGTCATGGTCCCACATAGGTAGGGAAAGATGCCATGGTTAGGTTGTTCAGCCAGATTTGGTTTAATCCAAGGTGTAGATTGATGGCTGAAGCATTGTGCCACTGATGTGTTGTTTGTCAACGGAACAACTTAGTGAAAATAACTGCAGTGACATTGAGTCACATAGGGAGATCAGGTGGCCCCATCAACAGGATGTAGTTGCCTGTGTGCAATGGGTTCAGGTATGTTTTGGTTGTTGTGTGTATCTTTTCCTGATGGGTTGAAGCATACCCGACTAGGAAGATAGACAGCCTCACTGTAGCAAAGCTGCTTTCGAGGCAGTTAATACCTAGGTTTGGCTTTCCGACTTCTTTAGAATCGGACCAAGGCACACACTTTAACAAAGAAATCTTGAGGATGATGTGTGCAGCTGTACAAGTTGAACAGAGACTGCATTGTAGTTATAGACCGGAGGCTTCAGGTTTGGTGGAACAGATCAATGGCAATTTGAAATCCAGACTTGCGAAAGTGTGTGCTTCCACGTCCTGCTGCCACCATGAGTGGCAGCAGGAGAACGTTGGCTGAGGAGAAAGGGAGACTGGTTCTGCAAGGGGAAGGTGGGCTCCAGGCTATTCCAAAAGATACTGGAGATTCTGACCTGAGTGACGAAGGAAGTGAGGGGACTGTACACAGGAGATCAAAACAACCTAGAGTGCCCTGCAAGGGGTATTTTCCCCCTGAATGGACTTACTTTGCTGCAAATGACAGAGAGAGAGAGAGTTCTGGGCATTCTAGGATAACCGTGAAGATTCAACTGAAACTTCAGAAACTTGAACTTCAGTTTTATCTTACCTTTGAGCTTCCTTTGTTAATAAGATTGAGTGCCTTGAGACATCTTATCCTGCATGGAACTGAATTTCCCTTTCTGGATGCGAATTAATTCCCGGTGCTAGTAGACGAACAGAAACATGTCATTTTGGAATGGATTGTTAATGAATTTGAACCTCTTCTTATCAGAGACACTAAAATAGACTTTGTAAGAGAAGTAAGTAGAGTACTGAGGCCCAAGTCTGCTGAAAGAGTGTAAGGTTGTCACTTAGAAGAACATGGAGTAGGGCTAAGGAAGTTTCACTAAGATTTGCACATAATTAAGTTGCTGCATACTTTATGAAGTTTGGTTTTGCCATTTTCACACGTGGAAATCGACAGTGAGGACTCTGCTGCTGCTGACATTTACTCAACAGTCCGCTTGTAGAGAAGTAGATATAGATACATAATGGCAGGCACCCTAATAGTTGTAATTGTGATATTGATGGATTGGCTTGTAGAACTATACCCATCTACATCTAATTCAGTAGAGACAAAGTCTGCAAGTAATCCCAAATCTTCACACCCTAGAGGTAATAGCTCGTATCCATTAGATGAGTCAGATGGCACGTAAATACCTCGAGAGGCGATTACTCTGCGAAAATGTATTTATACTGCTTTATGAGCATATTGGCACAATGGATGCCTGGGTTTTCTATGTCTATATGCCATTGACTGCATCAGAGGCAGAAGGTATTAATTTCCACCATATCCCTTTGACTTATGGTGTTACCGGCAGTATTTTGATAAACCTTCTGTATGGGGTTGAACATTTTGAATAATAAATTTGCAATCAGGATCTCATTTTTCATAGCTCCCCATACTGGAACATCTAAGTCGTCATATTGACCTCAATGCTAAATTCCCTGGAATCAATAAAAGGTTATTTAAACCCATCATGTCCAGAGACACTGCTTATGCTCACAGACACAATTTGACTTGTATTCTTACAGAGGTTTAGAAGAAATTTTACATTTGGTTGAGGATAGGAGGAGAACTTTGGAATCTATGTCAAAAACAGACACTAATATTAAGAATGAACATAAGTGGACAAAGGAGGAAATAGAGAACTTAATGACGGGAAGTCAAGCAGCATTGACCCTAGATTGGAAACATAATGGGAAATTATGCATATTTGTGGAGAGGTCTTCATTAGACAACCACTTTGTGGGAAAGAGTGAGTGGGTCCAAACATTTGAAGTTAGTGGAAATTGGAATTTATTCAGGATGGGTGATGACCCTGTTATTCCTGGAGTCTATTATATTTGTGAAGGGCGGGCCTATTTCATATTACCCAGAGTTTGGTATGGTAATTGTTACCTAGGTGTAGTTTTCCAAAACATTTATCATGTAGAACATCTCAATGATCCTGTGTCGAAACATAATTCTAGCCCTAAACGAGATGTTACTGCTGGAGAAGTAGTGGGAGATATTTTTGGGTGTGGTGATTCCTTCTGTAGGGGTGATCTTAAATGATGTAAAAATTAGAAAGTTATCCACCATAGTAGATAAGCTGGCTACTATTACAGCTGGCGCTTTATTGGTTGTTGATACCGAAATGGTGACTATCAAGTCCATGGTTTTACAAAAGTGTCTTGCGTTAGACAACTTACTTACAAAGGAGGACGGATTCTGTTGGATGTTAAATGTCCACCAATGCTGCACTTACTTTTCTGACATGAGTAAGGACTTGAAGAAGTTTATCAATAATATTTCTGACTTGTACAAGGACTTGTAGGATTTGAAAGCGACAGGTGCTTGGGAAGCTATTGAGAACGGATTATCTTCTATAGGCGAAAAGATTGGAAACCTGGGAAGTGGAATTTTGGGTGCCACTCTGAAAACCCTTATGATAATTGCCCTTTGTGTAATATTCCTAGTTATGAACCCTAAGGAATATAAGTGCATGAAAGTTAAACAGGGAGTGAGGAGAAAGAGGGCAGCAAAGAGTCAGAGTAGATATTATGACGACATGAAACGTCTGGAAGAATCTAGATGAAAGGTGCTTAACACCAGAACGTTTTAACTACTCTGTCTGATACGAAACGATTGTAATCTGTGATGGCTTCATTCGTCATCAGAGTGGGACTGAAGAAGCGTGATTTTGGCACCACCCTTTTATGTATAAACAGGCCACATATGTAATTACACATTGTTTCATGTATTTATGTGACTTAATATCTTTAAAGTGATGTGGTGCACTGAACAGCTACAGAAAGTGCATTTACAGTATAATTTCAACATTTAAACAATTGTGCATACAAATGTTTTCCTTACAATAAAATCAAAATCGCTGTTTCCATATAAATCTATGTTGTAACTATATGCATATCCATAATCATGCATTTAAATGTGCACTGAAATGCTTGCAACGTTAACTTGACTAATTATGCATTTGGATTTCTTAATGTTTAACCTTGAATGAGAAGGTTGCTCAGGTTGCATTGCCTTTCTCTCCTCTGCAGGTGCAGTTGTATGATCTCAAGAAGAGACAAAAGCACATTGTGTGTGAGAGATAGTGAGGTTTAGGAGGAGTACTTTTTGAAAGGATGAGAATCCTTAACAAACCAAGGTGAGGACTACTGTTTGTATGGAAATGGGAGATGGGAGGACTCCAAGGACTTTCTGATGTGCGGACCAAAGGAAAGGAGCTTTAAGAGTGGTTTCCATGTTTTTCTGTGTGACGGTGAAAAATAATAAGACATGTGATATGAGATCCTCGTATGTTCTTTTGTGGGGTTTAGTTGGTGATCGCACTTCAGATTTTGTCAGCTTCCTTTTAGTCCCAGAGGGGTATAGACCTCTTCGCAATATCCCTGTTGTGTGGCTTTATGCTATACAATACTCTTTATTTTGGAGGACTTCTATGGAAGTTTTGCTATGCTGACACCGGGATTCCCCAATCAGTGCTTTTAGTTCAGGCTTAGTTTAGGAGATTTGGATTTCTCCATGCATAATAGGCAAGAGGACCACAAAGTTTATACCGATCATCATTTTTTTTCCTGGTTTTCTACATTGCTATCACTGAATTCCTTGTATGTTTCATGTTATTAGGCAACATTTTATGAGATGATTTGGCCTCTCAGTAGTGATTTTGCATTTTTACAATATATTCTTAAGACTTGTGTGCATTTGTAACCCTTACTATCTTGTTTACCGACTTTGGGTCCTCACAGTGTAGCCGAATTGCTAACACTGTAAATTGAACTTGTGGATGATGTTAACTCCCTTTTATTCCTTAGGCACCTAAAAAGGTCAGTTGCAAGGAAATTTAAATTGAGGACTCAGTGCTCAAGCAAAGCATTTCTGCTCTCCCCCATTGCTGTGTGAAATAATAGTAAATATGTCCTCAGTACTTATGATGCACACAAGATCATGTGTGACATCAGTTCTAACTACAGATTTCTGCGCCCCCTCAAAGGCCTTAGTTGTCCAATAAAGGAGCTAAAACAAACAAAACAAAATAGAACAGATCCTTCAATGAGTGCGGGAATCTGCAGAACCCCCCATTTCCATCAGAAAGTATGTTACAGTAGATAACTATTTTGTTTTTCTAATGAGTATGCATTCTTGCGATTCCTTAGATGCTCCCTTCAAAAGCAGTACAAAGGATGTGGGTTGAAGCTCTGAAGCTGTGAGGTGCAAGTTTTTCGGCTTCTGGTTAGTCAGATAACTAACAACAATGAGTGACCATACTTAAAATCAAGATAGAGATAGTCTGTTTTCTGGTCCCTGTTTTCTGGTAGCTCTGCGCACCATAAAAGCCTACAAATTATCATCTACCCTAAAACACTTATGGACAGATTTATCAATATTTTACACAGCTCAACACAGCAAGACAACTTGCTGTGGTGTCAAATGAAGAAGGCAGGAATGCACCATTTTTACTAGGATATGGTCCATTCCTGCTCTCTCGCTGCCCCGCGCACTATGTGCTGCCTAGCACCAAAGCAGGCAACCTTGAGCCATGGGGCAAGGGTGCCTGCATTGCAGGCAGGATTGTATTTGTGAGGGAAGGAACACCTTCCTGCACAAAAACAATCCTTCAGAGGCTTTTTTGCCTTTCTAAGTGTACTGAAAAATGCAGCACACTTAGAAAGAAGAAACAACAAGGAGAAATAAAGATATTTCTCCATGTTGCACCTCTACTGGGAAGGTGTACAGTATTGACAGATTCCCAAGTTTACTACTCTTAAAAAATCTGGAAATGCGACAAAAAGGCAGGTGCATGTGCTTGAATACTCACTCTCTCCGCATGTAACACCTTCCCAGCGCAGAGTAAGGCAAGGTAGCAACTTGCGCTGCCTTGTGTTACTCCAGATTTACCAAACCATCCAGGGTCACACAAGGTGGCTTTGCATGTCTTGGTAAATCTGACTTACAGATTGTGTGTCAAGCAAGGGCTTGATAAATGGCCCCTTTCTCCTGTGAATGTAATGGCTTGAGAGTCAACAGGAAAGAAGATGATTACCCAAATGAAAATGATAACCTGAGAAATATGAAAGTCAAATGCTACCTTGGGTAACAAGGAAGGTTTAACGCTCAAAGTAACCCCTCCTTTCACTAAAACTGTAAGTGGAGAAGAAACTGATAAGGCTTGATGCTTACACATATCTAGATGAAGTTGTTGATAGCAGAAAAAGCCTTCCGATAAAGAAGATTTCATTCCACAAATGCACAGGCTCAAATGGTTGAGTCATCTGAAATCTTAACACATGTTTAAAATCCCACTGACAGATAATGATTGGAGAAATGTGTTGAAAACCTTTTAGAATCTGAGGCCCAACAGCAACTTAAAAAGAAAACTTTGATCTGGGACAAATAAGCAGGCAAAAGGTGCATCAAAATATCCTTTGAATATACCAATATGAAGACCTTTCTGTCAGATCTAGACCAAAGGAAGAAGGACATCAACATAACCTATCAAATAATCTAGAAATTTGCCCTTGCACCATTACAGATAATTTTACCAACTACTAGAATAAACTGTCCTAGAGAAAGAACACTTGACAGAGAGCAAATTATCAGTAAACTCTGCATTGAAAGTGAATCAGGCAAAGGTTAACTCTTCATGATCCATGCTTGCCGATTGAGAAACTTCAGAATGAGATTAAACGACTGAATGGATGACACCCAGGGAGGATTCTGAGACAATTGCAACAGGTCAGAATACCATGGTCTCCTGGCCCTGCCTGAGAAAACGTAGAGGATCTGAGACCTGTGAATTCTGATTTTCTGTGCAGCATACTAAATCAGCTATATCAGTGGAGATGCATAATGAAGATTGTAGACTCATAGTACCATGAAAACATTCCCTCGGACTGCATACCTGAGACTTGGTTTACAAAACTAGCAAACAGATCCTCCACAAGCATCGCTCAAAGACTGAAAACCTGAACCACCATTTCCTGGTTCAGTTTGCCTTCCAGATTTGCTAATAGCAGATGGTTTGGAAAAGCCACCATCTGGTTGTCTCTCCCCACCACATAAACTCCTGATTGCCCATTTGCCTGTCTTTGGCCTGCCGCCAAAGAGTTACAGCTTCTTAACAAAAAGGCAGAGAGTTCACTCCTTGTTTGTTCAGAAGAATACTGTGTGTATATATACTGTCACCAATAACAAGACTGGGTTTTGGCTAATGGCAGTAGAGCTGAGCATAGTTGCAACGATCTCCATCTTGATATATGTTAGACCTGACATCCTTGGCGTGGGTTTTTCCCCTATCTTTTGCCTCTACTACCTGGATTTTTGATGCTGTGCTGGATTTCGTTTTTGCTGGTTTAGATGCTTTGGACACTCTGCCACTGCTAATCAGTGCCAGAGTGTAAGTGCTCCCTGTGTAAAATATCATATTGATTGGATATACCTGATTGGCATATCTGTATCACCATGAAGTCCCTAGTAAAGTGCACTGTGTGTGCCAGGGCTGGTGATGACAGATGCTACTAGTGGGTCTGCAGCGCTGATTGCGCCACCCACCTGTGTAGCCCTAAAACGGTGTCTCAGGCCTGCCACCGCAGGCCTGCCTGCAGTCCCCGGACTGCCATGTCCTCCTGGCCAGTGTCCACACTGACCGGGCCTAACCCTTCCCTTTTTATACACGTCAGTCATCCCTATGGAAGGCCCAAGGTACCCCCCTGGGCAGGGTGCAGTGTGTGCAAAAGGTAGAGCATGTACTAGTGCAGGTAACATGTTCTGGTAGTGAACAACGGCCATTTTGTGTGTTCACTGCTGCAAGGTTATCTTGCTCCGTAGGCTAACATGGGGGAGGCTGGTGCCAATGGCTATCCGCCTATCTTCTCATAGGAACAAGATAAGACATGAGTGTTTGATATCCCTGAGCTCAGCATTTAATAACACATCTTTTAGGAGAGGTTGTTTTTAAATCCTGAGTTGGAGAATAGTACTTTTTAGAGAGTAGCTGTTCTCTTGTCTGACCCTTCTGTGTGCCTGGGCATGCTTGTGGATTGACTGTCTGGCTTGAGAGTGACAGGGGCTGGGGATCCCCCGGGAGGTTGGCTGAGTCAGCCCTCTGCTGAATGGTGACATTTGCAAGGAGAGTGGAGGGAGGAGATAGCACCTGGGAGTGAATAGGGCTGTGCCTGCCTGCCACGGTGCTGGCTCCACCTCCTGCTGGGCGGCTGACGACTCTTCCCCTCACTCTGAAAAGAAAGTAGAAGCCAGGAAAACAAAGTGCTCCAGCAACACCCAGAACTGGATCAGACCGGGCTCAGGACCCACTTGCACAAAGACTTCAAAGACTTTTAGGGGTATAAGTAAAGGACCCCTGACAACAGATTTTTAGATTCTACCATCAAGAGGAACCTCTGCTGAAAGACGGACCGCTGAAGAACTAAAAGGAAGATTGCCTTGCTGTGTGCTCTAAGGGCTGACCTGTTCTGCTGTACAACTGAAGCTGAGGAGGAGAAGGGGTCTTGCTGTGTGCTGACTCTACCCACTTGACCAAACAAGACTTTGCTGTGTGCTGTGTCTTAAACCGAATCTCCAAGGGCCTGAGAAGAGCTGGCCTCCTGTTTCGCAACCCAGGGATAGAAAGGTTGCCCCGAACCCAAGACTCTGCTGTGTCCCCCCTGCGCTGCTGTGTGCTGCAGGGACCGGGGGCTGTTCTACCAAGCTTCTCAACATCTGCCGGTGAAGTGGGCTGGCTGCTCTCTGCCTTGCTGGAGAGTACCGCGCTGATCCGGGCCTGACACCGGTTGCCGCCTCAAGAAGACCGACGTGCTCTTCGGCACGTGCCTTGCCGCGACCCGGAGGCCTGAAGCAGACCGAGAGTCGTACTTCCCTGCTCTACGAAGCCGCGCTGTGAGTGGCTGACTCCGGTGACGTCAACATCGTCACTGAGGGCTCGTCGAGGGAGTTGTGGAAACCTTGCACCGAACAGCTAGAGGAGCGCTTTGTACAACGAGCGCAGTGACACCGTCGGAGCAACGTAGCTGCCTAAACAACAAGAGCCTACGAACTGATTCATTCTCAGTATCGAATCACGCAAGAGACTAGAGACTAGAGACTATCATCTTGAGATCCCAACCAACCAAGAAAGCGAATATAGTGTAAACCTGTGATGCTTGATTTCAACTGCGGAAACTAGATAAAGATATATTATTTTTGATATAACTCACCTGTGTGGTCTAAGTTTGTGGTGTGCGGAGGGGGGATCATTGTGGTGTCTACGTGCAAATACCTTACACATTGCCTTGGGGATAAGCCTGTCTGCTCGAGCCAAGCTACCTAGAGGGTGAGCAGGGGTTATCTACCGTGTGTGTCCTTGTACCCTGACTAGAAGCAAGGGTCCCTATTTGGTCTAAGGTGTATACCTCTGCCAACTAGAGACCCCCAGATCTAACAATATACAATTACAACATAAGAACAATTGCAATAAATTGGCAATGAACTGTCGTGGTTGTTCATTTATTTGCACTACTGCGAATTCACCATTTTTATAAGTATGTTTTTTATGGAAATTAACTCCAGTTTTGCAAAAATTTCCTAGCCATTTTCTTAAATTACCACACCTATATGGCATTAAATTATATTTTATAAAATAGATGCTTCGAAAACATAGTCCTTCCTCTACGATTCACCGGGCCTCATATCCGCATACATAAACAGCACTGAGGTCACATGATCGGAACTCACAAACCGCGAGACTGAGAGGACAAACTAAACTGGATGCCTCAAGGTATGGCCCCCACTTTCTTTGGCGCATAGACTATACTCAAGATTCCAACGACTTTGTGCCCCCTCCAACTAAACCGTCCGTACTTTTTTTCGTAGTGCTTCGTTACCGAAAATAAAAATCAGCGAATTTACCGGATTTATCTCCGCGACACTGCTCTTTAAGGTAATTGACCCACTTGTCCGTCTTAACATCTCGCTTTACCGTCAGCCTCAGGATGCTTATACTTTGCTCGTATTCTTCCTTGTACAGCATAGAAAGAAATTTGCACGTTCTACTGCCCTCAGCACGGACTACACATTCTCCTCTGAAAGTAAATTTAGTTCTCTGCATTATGCCTCATTCAGCCCCTCTATTCAATCGGACTAGTGGCTAAAAACATCTTTGTAACCCCTTGCATGCCCGCCCCTTTCCCCGCCCAGTGCCGCGCTTTGCATTAGCGGGCGGAGTTCATGACGAGCTGGACTCGTCATGGGCACAGCGCCACCGCTGCCCATGACGAGTCCAGCTCGTCATGGGCACTGAAGGGGTTAAACCCACATTCAGGTTTTTCAAAACAGACGCAAGTTAAAAAATACAACATCATGTGAGTAATAAGCGATTTAAGAGGATGACTGTTGTTCTGTAGCAGTTTTTTTAAACTACTTGACACCACTTCTTTCTGACACAACTTTTCCTCACTCTGTTATTTTCCAGAATTATCAGTGATGTAGATCGGCTGATCTATTTCCACCCACTAGAGGTAATTTGCCCTGTTTACATGTGCACACTTGTAAAGAGACGATGTTGGGCGTCTAGACATACTGAATTATTCTTTCTTTTTGTTCTCCTAGCCTACAGGTCCTGATGAGAGCCCTAGTAATTATGGGGACTCGAAACGCGTAGACCTTGCTTTTCTGGCCACAAGAATTCGAACCCAATCAAAATTGTTAGACACTAACTTCATATTGTTTAGCTTTTGTCTTCTGTGGTTTTTACAAAAAAGTTTTATGTATATTGATGAATCAATCCCTTGTATGTTTCTGAATGAATGAATGTGTGAATGAGAATAAATGAGTTGAATTGAATCGATTGCTTGAAATGTGATGGTTCGCGAATTTAGCATAGTTTTGTCCACTGAGTGTTTTTTCTAAATTTCCGACTGATGTACAAATGAGAAGGTCAACTATATGAATAATAAATTAAAGAATTGATTCATTCAATTGACAAAGCCCCTTGTCTAAGGTTTTTTGTTTGGTTCAAAATGCCTCCTCACAATTGATTGAGAAGAAAAAGGATTATTGCAGTACTAGCAATCTGTTGTTACTTACTTATATATACTGTCAGTCAAAATGACAAGAGGAAGGAATACTCATATGTGCGATCAAACCGCCAACAGTTCTAACAAGTTCATATGACTTCTTCTCTCCCGCTGCGACCATAAAGCATTGAAAATCCAAAGAGCACCCCACTCAGAAGGGGAAGAGTCTGTCACTATGGTCACTTTGGGCCATGGCGAATTAAATGATTGTCCATTCAAAACCTTGTGCGGGAACATCCACCACTTTAGAGACAGAATGGCATGACAATCCAACTGAATCAAATCCAGAAGGTTGCCATACAACTAGTTCCATTGACTGTACAATATCCATTGAAGCTGACAAATTATTTGGTGGCTTCCACTGCCTGGCGTAGAATGAGGCCTTGCGGTCTGCATTTGACCCAGGGGGCTCCTAGGCTTGTGCCTCCTTGTGACACTGGTAGAGCTGCTCTCTTGCTTCATCATGCTATTCTCACGGTTCCAGGGTGTTGGTTGTGGTCAGCTTTCTGCCCTCTTATTCTTCTTTCTGTGTTGTGGGAGGGGCTGCTGTGGCAGCTGCTTTGGTGCCACGCAGGTCATACAAGTCAAAGTGTGTCTTGATCTGGGACTCCAGGAGGCCAGCGGAGACCAGAGCTACCATAACCAGAGCTGCTTTCTCCTGAGGCTTGAGCCGGGAGACATTATTCTGCTTCTCTTACCCAACTGCTCTATTTGCACACTCGTATTGCACTTGTATTGCTCTGCTGCTTAAATGCTGCTCATCTTACCTTTGCACAGAAGAGAGCGTCTTTTTAAAATTGGCACAACTTTTATTATTTTAAAATGTGTTCTTATTTACTTGTTGTTTGACTGTGAATCTGCTTGTTGTGGCTTGGGAGGGCACCGGGTCGCGCACAGCACCAGAACCCCTGCCCCTTTCTCATCAGGTAAGACACCTACCCTGAGAAATTCCAGAGCTCAACTATGCAATCTAAGGCTGGCTGTGAAGACTCACAGTTGTGTGTGCCTCTCGTTGCGTTCAAGACCCCCCTCCTCACATATCACTTGTTCCAACTGTAACTGCTCTCTACCTAGATTGGAATATCAGGTTATTAAGCCCTTTAATAACAAAAAGTTCAAACTGGTGGAATCAGAGGAAACATTGATTAAATGTACTCTGCTTAACGCCAGATCATTGGTGAAAAATAGCTTAGAGTGTGCTACCTTTTTAGAGGAAGAAAATATCAAACTGGCCTTCATTTCAGAAACATGGACTGATGAAGCTTCAGGGCCAGACATAGTGAAAGCCACGCCTCCCGGATTTATCTGCTACACCCTTAATAGGCCAGACAGGAGAGGTGGGGGCCTAGCGATGATCTACCATGATTCTTTGAAGGCGAGTTTTCAGATAGCCTCAAACGCAGACTGTGAGGCACTATCTTTTAGTATTTACCTCACTAATCACTCTACGTTTAAGGGTATTCTATTATATAGACCCCCTGGCCCCAAAAGCACCTTCTTAACAGCTATTGGTAACTTCCTGGAGGAGGGGCTCTGTGCTGACTCATTTACCATCATGGGTGACTTCAACTATCATCTAGAAGTTCACTCTGAACCAGATACAGTGGCCCTTTTAGACCTAATGAAGAGTGCAGATCTCAGTCAACGGGTGATAGGCCCGACTCATGAGGCAGGGCACACCCTAGATGGAATTTTTTCAAACCATTCACAACTCCATTTCATAGGTGTGCTGCCACTTACCTGGACTGACCACTCCACTGTGCAATTTGAGTTGGCTTGTCCAGTGCACCGTCGGGATAGGGAGGGGCCAAAGAGTCAAATTAAAACTAGGGCTTGGAATAAAATTGAGGGCCCTGCATTAACTGATGCTCTTTTAGTAAGTGTGGGCCGGTTTCCCCCAGGATTAGAGGAGGCTACCACACACTACACCAATAGGATCAAAACAGCATGTAACAATCTTGCCCTGGAAAAAGTGCTGGTCCTCAGAAGATCCCAACCAATGGCCCCCTGGTATACGGAGGATCTAAGGGAACAGAAGCTCATCTGCAAATCTCTTGAACGGATTTGGAGGAGAGATTACGAAGAAGCTGCTAAAAAAATTTACAAACAAATTCTTGCAATTTATAAGCAAATGATTTGTAATGCAAAAAAGGATTTCTTCTCAAACCGCATCAGTCTTGCAGGAAACTCGGCCAAGGAACTTTTCAATATAGTGTCTAGCTTGGCATCCCCTCGTTCTAAAAAAATTGAATCAACACAGGAACTATGTGAGGATATTGCCTTGTTTTTTCAAAAAAAGGTTGATGTTATTTTTTCGGCTTTCCAACACCCTAGTGTGATGGGGATGGGGGCTTATTTGGAGGAAAGTACCAACACTTCAACCCCCCTTGTTGTCTCTGATAAATTTGAGCCACTATCTTCTGTTGAAACAGAGAAGCTCTTGGGGACAGCAAGGTCAGGCTCCCCCTATGATCCCTGCCCGGTATCTGTAATCAAACGGGCTTTGGAACCGGTTGCCCGTTCACTTAGCTCCTTATGCTTTTCAATGTTCGAATTAGGGGAATTTCCTAAACGGTGGAAAATCGCCTCAATACTCTCTCTATTAAAAAAGCCAAACCTGGATCCTAAAGATCCTAACAATTTCCGCCCAATATCTCGCCTTCCGTTACCAGCTAAATTGGTTGAAAAAGCCATGAATAGACAACTCACTACTTTTTTAGCTAAGACAAAAGGGTTAGATCCAACTCAATATGGATTTCGAGAGGGCCACAGTACAGAGTCCGCTCTTATCAAATCTACCGAAGAGATTAGAGAAGTTTTGGATAGCGGAGGTAAGACCGCTCTGATTATGTTAGACCTGTCAGCGGCCTTTGACACGGTCCATCATGATTTATTGATGGACCGGTTGTCAACATGCGGGGTCCAGGGTAAGTTGATAAAACCCTTCCTAACTGATAGGTCTCAAATTGTGGCATTGGATGAATTCTGTTCCAGATCCTTCTCCTTGCCCTGCGGAGTGCCAAAAGGGTTCTCCATAAGCCCAACACTCTTTAATATTTATGTTTCCTCCTTGGCATCCCTAATTGGTACTTACTGTTTCAACCTTACCTCCTATGCAGACGATACACAAATTGTGGTTGCTCTGCATCCTGGCCAGAGAGCGAACATAGATAGTCGGTTTCACAACTGTATGAAGGCGGTAAGGAGGTGGGTGGCGCAAAACTGTTTAAAACTTAACTCAAGTATGACAGAGGTCATTTTATTTGGAAATCACCCTAACTTCTGGGCCCCAAGTTGGTGGCCAGACTCTCTGGGCACTCTTCCTACACCTAGTAGGAAGTTAAAGAATCTGGGAGTGATTGTTGATGATAAGCTCAACTTTGGTGATCAGATAAATGCTGTAGCTTCAACCACCTTTTACACTCTAAGAATGATTAAGAAAATTCTACACTTCTTGCCGGCAGACAGTAGGCGGACAGTGGTCATGGCACTCATCAGGTCTAGGTTAGATTACTGTAATGGTCTCTACCTAAACATGCAAGAACGATTTATGAATAAGCTGCAACGGCGCTAAGTCCGTCTTGCTGCCACCACTGCTGCTGCCCGTAAGGAGGGGGGAGCGGACCCAGGACTACAGGTCCCAGGCTCCCTGTGGCTCGCTGACACCACCAACGCGTTTCCCGCCCGGAGGCAGTATTTAAATCTTTGCGGACTCCCGCACCGCGGGAAGTCCGTCTTGCTGCCACCACTGCTGCTGCCTGTAAGGAGGGGGAGCGGACCCAGGACTACAGGTCACAGGCTCCCTGTGGCTCGCTGACGCCACCAACTCGTTTCCCGCCCGGAGGTGGGATTTAAATCTTTGCGGACTCCCGCAGCGCGGGAAGTCCGTCTTGCTGCAACCATTACTGCTGTCCGTAAGGAGGGGGGAGCGGACCCAGGACTACCGGTCCGAGGGTCCCTGTGGCTCGCTGACACCACCAACGCGTTTCCCGCCTGGAGGCGGTATTGAAATCTTTGCGGACTCCCACAGCGCGGGCGTGCCTAGACTGCGCCCGGGCGAAGCCCGGGCCAAGGGCGGGCCCGTCTGCGTCCGTCAGCGGCAGTATAAGGCAGGGCAGGGCCAGCCCCCTTGGTTGTTACATCGGGCATAACTACACATGGAACAGGATCGATAAACACCAGGAGGGCATGGCAGTGAGATCAAACTTTCCTATCCCCCCTTTCATCCTTTAAATTACCTGGATTTGTGACTATTACCTTCCTATTACCATTAAAAACCGCACAGACTGTCCGTTAAGTGGTGTTTGGTGTTTCGGGGTAGTCTAAAAGAAATTGTCAAAAGTTGTTTTGTACTAATTAAGAGCTAATGGCCAAGGTTTCACCTGCACACCTAGTTTGTTGTTCATCTTAGCCATATAGGTCTTTTTAAAGATTTTATAGGAGTACAGATACCTGTTAGTGGTCAGAGTCCCGTATTATGCTCTTTATGGTCATAGTTACATTGTTTCCCACATCCTCTTGCAGTTCTGCAAATTGCATTTTGCTATTTGCATTTTTTTTCTGTGCCCTGTGTTCTCCTTTTATCTTGTCTTCCTTGCACCCCATTCTCCGGGAGAATTAGTAGTGTCCGAATACCATTTCATCTTTTTGTAAGATTAGCTGTAATTACGAGGGACAATGGGCAAGCACCTCTGTGTAGAAAAGAAACAACAGGATCCCCCAAAGCCAAAAACTAAAGCTCAACCTACCTCTATTGATAGGATGCTTGAGAAGGCACTAGGAGCGGTAGCAACAGAAATTGAGCGGACAGAGAGACGACTATCTTTAACCCCAAACTTGGAACTCCCCCTGGTTGATTTAGACACATCGAACGTTTCAGGACCCAGCTTATCGACATCCCTGGGGGCCAATCATCGCCAGTGGAAGCAATTATTATCGAGCAAAGTAGGGAGGATCCACAAATACGGCTCATAACTAAAGGAAACCTAAACCACAAGCTAAAACAATGGCTAGAAGGAAGAAGTTGACGAGAGAGAAGCCAGATGACAGTGGTACTGGGATGGGAGGTTTAGTAAATAGCTCCGAGCTGGTCACTGAACAACCGGCCTGGGTTACCAAATTAGTGGTGGATTTGCAAATACAAGTTAGGCCCATAGTCCAGGATGAGCTCAAATCCCTTGTAGATAGGGTTGATAAGATGGCCACCCTGCTCAAGGTACTGACAGGTGACAGGGGAGTAGTTGACAGGGGGGTTTCTAATGGGAATGACAGGACTGGCATTGGACCTATAGCACTGGTTGTAACCAACATTAGAAGGGCAGCTCCGTCCATCACACAAAATGAGGCCTTGGTTTTTGCTGCACCAAACCTTGAGAGACAGCAACCCACAACCCCTAGTAGAGTCACTTTAGAGAGACAGCACACCACAATCCCAAACTGACCCAATCCATCGTCTTCAAACCAACAGCCCATCAAGGATTGGCAGTCAAATAAACAGTGGGTGGGTGTAGGACCCAACAAGCGCACAGAAGCCTTTAACAAAAATCCTTCCCTCCCAGTTATAAATTTATCCCCCGCCTCAACTCCCTACGTCCTTGTTCTTGCAGGTATCCCTGAGCTTGGAGGGAGCCAACATGAATCGCACCAGGATTTTAAAAAAAAATGTTTGTTCTGGTTAGTTAACCATAGACAATTTATGTATGATGATGCAGGAGAGATTTTAAAAACACGTAGAGTTGACTGGCTTGGTTGGAGACCGGAGGATATTTACGGTGATTGTATAGTGATAAACTTTAGAAACCTGTGTGCTGTTAAAGATATTTTAAACAGAGACGATGGGAGCCAGATGGGTACGATCAGAGTCTTGCCGTCGGGTTATTTTTATCCCCCAGAGAGAGCTTATCAAGCAAGGAAGAAAATTGGTCGGGGCTGGAGACCAGAAATTCAAAGTTACCATACAGCTTCCCTAGATCATTATCGACCCAGGCAGCCAATATACAATATTCCTACATCAAACAGATTCCATGGCCTAGAAGGAGTAGATTGACTCGAACCCAAGGGCACAGGACCCGGTGATCTACGGGGTGAGACTCAGGTGGGAACTGTTATATCCGAGGAGTATCTAGGGAATTGTGCGTCTACAGGGGAGGGAAAAACCAGTGGGAGCATGAGCGGCTCCCCAGGAAAAAAAGAGGGACGCAATACGGCCATAATCAGCATCCAGTTCCCTCTAGTATACAGTGGAAAATGTTAAGAAAGCTGCTCTTGGGCTTTGCGGTAGCTAGCCTACACCCACCACTGAAGCAGTCGCTAAAATTAATACCCCAAATCCATCAAAGCTGCAAGTTCTATCCTGGAACGTAGCTGGTCTAAACTCTAAGATAGATATCCCAGATTGGGGTCATTTTATTGACCAATTTGAAATCTGTATGTTCCAGGAGACGTGGGCAAGAGAGGAAGTTTCAAAACTAGGTTTTGCTACTTTTGGCACTCCTGCAGTATCATGTGGCAAAGGGAGGCCCTCGAGTGGATTATGCACATGGGTGGGTGTCCACCTCGGCTGTACAGCCAATGAGACAGAAACATCTTCAAACGACATCTTGTGTGTCCTCCTTCACTTCCCGCCAAAGATTACTATTGCACTAATCAATGTGTATTCAAGACCAGTTAGATGTGGCCAGGAGTAAAAAACTCTTGACAAATTAATTTCCTTTCTAGCCACCATCCCAGATGAGTATATGGTGAGTATAGGAGGGGATTTTAACTGTCAGTATGAGCCATTAGAAGGCATGTATATGGATGGCCCCTGTGAAGAAGATCAGTAGTGGGACATTCCAGAGTCCACTAGCCCTTTAGTTAAAGTCTGGTCCCCTCTGGTGATACAGAAGAACTCTCTTGTCTTAAATCACTCACTAAGGGCATGTAACGTAAGAACAAAGTCGGATTCCCCGAGCAATTTTACCTTCAATAGAAAAGGACGAGGCTCTCTATTAGATTACATCCTAGTCGATTTAAAATCCTGGCACAGAGTACTTGACTTCAAGGTCAAGACGCAGCATGATAGTGATTATAATGCCCTTGTATTGGAGCTACACGAGTTAAAACCTCTGAGTGCCCCAGGGTCACAGGACCCAACTGACGTTAGGCTGTCTCTCACCAATCGTAGGAAGAGAGTCAGGTGGGCTGACATATACCAGACACAAGAAAGGCTAGTGTCCCTGTATGAAGCCATTATCCCTGCTCTTTTGACTGCAATCAAATCTGTCTCTGCTAATGGCATTACAATTGATCCACAGATGGTAGCCCTGAATCATATTAGGGTAACGTCAACTCTGGCCGATTTTTTCTTCCCTTTGAAAACTATCAGGCCAAATGGGAAACCTCCGCACACCTGGTATAATGCCCAATGCCGAATGGCTAAAACAGCCTTGATTTTAGCCATCAAGGCCAACGACCGCCCTTTAATTAAATCAAACTGAGCGGCCTATCATTCTAGCATTGCGGAAGCAAAAAAAGGCTGGGAAAGAGACAAGTGGGACACTCTGAGAAGTTCCCTGAGTTCTCATGACATGAGGACATTTTGGTAGGTGGTCAACACAGGTACTTCTGAGGCAAAATCACCGATCAAACCAAACTTTGAGGCAGAGGTGTGGAGGGCCCACTTTGAGTCCCTCAACACGAGGACTGAGACAGTGAATGGCACAGTACTGGTTGTTTGCCAGACTGCACCCATGATCATCCCCAGGACCAGTGACGTTATCCCGACTATAACACTTAAAGAGATAACGAGTGCCTTAGATAAAATAGCACCAGATAAGTCGCCAGGACTGGATAAGATTCCTGGGGATCTATTTCGCAGTGAACCTTCAATTTGGTTACCTTACCTTTGGGTTTTATTTAATGCTATTTTGCAAGTTTGAAGATTCCCACTAGTTGTGCCGGAGCCGAAATCATTCAAATCTATAAAAAGGGCTCCCCGTTGTTACCTACAAATTATAGGCCCATAAGCCTCATAGATCTTTACGCGAGTGTTGTTTCGGCTTCAGAGTTGGATGATGGAGTACAAGATACTCAGTCCCCTCCAGGCAGGGTTCAGAGAAAAAAATGTCCACACTGGATCAGACCCTCAGGCTGTGGAGGGTGGCAGCCTCTACCTAGAATTTGTAGACCTGAAATCAGCGTTTGATCTGGTCCCAAGAGATAAGCTATGGGCGGTTCTCTGTGAGTTGTGGGTTCCAGTATACCTATGCCAAATCTTGAGGCGGCTGCATGAAGGCAATTACGCCCAAATAAGGTATGGCAAGGAAGGAAAACTCACAGCCCCCATTCCTGTAGGAAGAGGTGTCCGCCAGGGATGTGTCCTCGCCCCGACCCTTTTTAGCATGTTTATAAATGGGTTAGTTGATTTTTTACTTATTGAGAGAGATTTGGACGTTCCCAAGCTGGCAACATGTAAAATTCCAGCTATGATCTTTGCCGATGATACTTTATTGCTATCAAAATCTCCCATGGGGATACAGAGGGTACTTAATAGATTTGATGCCTTTTGTAAAGAAAGAGGGCTTGAGATTAACCTCCAAAAAACGAAATTTATGGTGTTTAACTCAGTCAAAGGTTCCCGATCAAATCCATCTCTTGAATGGTAAACCCCTAGAGAGAGTATCCGCTTTTGACTATCTCGGCATAACCATCACAGAAACAATGAATTGGGGGGCTCAAATCAAAAAATCTACTCTGAAATTAGCACAAACAGCAGGGGGCCTAGCGAAGGTTTTTCATAAATCCAGTCACAAACCTGTGAGCACAGCATTAGAAATATACAAGGTTCAAGCCAGGGGAGCGGCATTCTATGGTGCAGAGATGTGGGGTCATTGTTGTCCTAAAGCAAAACCAAAGGGGATGATGGACAGAGTGTTGAACATTGCAAGCACTCACCCCCAGTCAACCGATCTGGGTTTAATCCATCATCATTCTTTAGCTCACTCAGTCATTCCTGTTCAGACATGGCCATATGCAAATCAGTCTGATCCTGTGCCTCATGGGAACAGTCCAGCCCAAACTGCCAAGCCATGTCTTCCCTGGACCGGAAACAAGCATCCTGGGACCTGTTTCTGGCTAATCAGCTGTCATCAGCCAGGCTAGCTTGAATCCCGTGGCAAAGTGAGCAAGGGACCCACATCTGGGCATACCCTGCCAACTTGGGGCAAACAAAGCAAAACCATCATTGCTGTCCTGACAGTCTTACGAAGATAGAAAACACCTTTCTCAGGCAACTGTTTGGTCTCCCTCGGAGCTCCCCACTTGTGCCGCTCCGCTTGGACCTAGGGGTAAGGGCCATTGCTGAAGAAGTCAACCTTAGACCTATTTTATTTTGGCGGCGTCTATGGGTTACCCCAGAACTTGTAGATTATAGGGAAGAACTTAGAGAGGTGATGAGCTTACCAGGGACAAGGAGATTACCCTGGCTCGCCCACGTTTGACATACTTTAATGAATATGGGACGGGGCAATCTCCGGGACAACCCAGAAGAAGCATGTGCCACAGTGTTCAGGAAAGAACTAAAGGACTGTTACTGGGAGCACAAACGGGCACAACTCCAAAGTAATCCCCAAGTAGGCAAGTTAACTGCAGCTTTTTTAGAAACCAAGGATCTGTATAGCCCAGAGTCGGTATTGAACAATATCAAGCCGGCAGGAGCCAGGAAGCTTTACCTTCAGTTTAGACATGGGGTGCTGCCACTCCGCTCCTTTTCAAACAAATGGGCGTTCTCACAAACCCTGGGGTGTCAGGCTTGTGACTGTACCATAGAAACAGTCTATCATGTGTTTTTCTGTTGCCCCGGGTATCTCAAAGCAAGAAAATGGTGGCTGGACTAGATCTGCAGAAACTTGGGAACTAGGAGCTGTTCTGAGGCCTACAGGATATTGAAAAATGACACTAGCCTCCCCATAGCTTATTTGGTCGCAGGCTTTCTATTCTCTATGTGGTGCACTCGTAGAGTATTCCTAAAGTCAACTCAGAAAAATGAATAGTAACACAAGAAGAAAAAATGAAATGAATGACGATGATCTAACCTCTGCTCACCCCTTGTTTAACGATGATATTCCAAAGGTATTAATTGTTTAATCTGGAATTATTGTTATGGTTTAATTTATTTGTTTTCAATAGGAATTTACCGCTATACCGGATTGATGGCTTTGAGATTCGAACGTTTATACCAGAGTAGTTAAAACTTTGATTCGTTAAATCTCGCCTGGTCAATCGTTTGTATATTTGGCACATGCACTTTACAATCGTCATTATTACTCCCTATCTCTGATTGTTACAGTGCCTCATATGAGGAGAACCTTCCACCAAATAGCTGCTACCATAGATTGTACTGTATTTTATAATGTTTTAGGCCATAACTGCCTATGTTTTTATCTAATTTCTATAATTGTACGTAGTTGGCTTTTTTATATTTTTAAGTAAATGAAATGTGTGCTATTTTATCTGAAGCAAAACAAAGTTATCACTGAATTGAATTGAACTGAATAAGCTGCAACTGCTGCAAAATGCAGCTGCTAGATTGCTTACTGACACACCCAAAAGTAGGCCTAATGCTTATGAAATAAAAAAAAACTCCACTGGCTGCCTGTGAGGAAAAGGGTGCGCTTTAAGGCCCTGTGTACAGTGTACAAGGCTCTGCAGGGCACTAGCCCAGAATATCTTAAGCAGCGACTGCAATGGTGCCAGCCCATAAGAACACTACGCTCCTTGGGGGCAAAGTTGGTATCAGTACCAGTCACAAAAAAAAGCTTCATGGGGTGAAAGAAGCTTTATTGCTTGTGCAGCAAGAGCCTGGAATGATCTCCCCTTTTGCTTGAGAAACTCCACTGATCTGCTAACTTTTGGGAAGCAACTGAAAACCTGGCTTTTTAATTTATAATTTGTGTCTATATCTTAATGCCCAGAGGAAAGCAGTTAGCGCCAGGACACCCTTGGGTAACCGTTTGCGCTTTAGAAATACCAATAACATAACATAACATAACAGGGACTGTCTTCCTGTCCTATAAAAGGGGCAGGGGCAATCCTCCTATGGATTATACAGCCAATGCCGAGATAGGGACACCATAATTCATTCTAATGGGACATCCCAAGAAAAGATAGCCGCCACACATCCTGTATCTAATTTTTTTCTTTCCTCCTGTACTTGCACTAAGTGGTTGAAACAAACTAATGAATGCATCACAATTTTTTTTCGTCAGGTTTGTCACCTCTTTGCCATATTACTGGCCCAAGATTTGCCAGATGTTTTTTTACCTGTCCTCTGAAGAGTGAAGACATCTTTCACTTGATTCTTCATTTCTACTAGAACTGCTCTGGGTTTTTTGATCTCTTGAGGTTTTTCCCCGAGAAGTTACCCCTTCATGGAGACACCAGCTTCCACCACGAATAGTCTCATGTGGTAAGGTAAACTTACACTGAAGGGAGTAGCCTTTAAATCAGGCAAGCTGGTAGGAGAGTTCCTTGCATCCAATGCCTGACTTACATGAAGGACAAGAAACTAAGGGAATAGGCTCAATACAGACCATGGCCCCTTAGTTGAGAGGGGTCGCTCTCATATTGTTTGATGAAGGATAAGAAATATAATTGACGCCATCAACCCCAAAAATCTGAGTATCATTCCAGCATTTTGAAATGGTGACAGGGAAAACAAAGTCACCAACTCTTGAATTTGAGTTAATCTCTTCAAGGACAGAAAATCTTTAATCTAGCGAGCATCAAATACAACACCTATACAGTGGATCGAACTGCATTAGCACCAAATGATAATATGCTTGATTTGCAGAAAAGCGTAACTCATGTCCATACTTTTCCATAGAAATCAAGAGAAATTTCGTTTCAGAAGCCAGTCAGCCAAAGGAGGGAATGTCTTTCTGAGAAATGTCTTTCTGTGATGGTAAGGGAAATCTTTGTTGCTGATGTGAGCCCAAATAGAAGGACATTGAATTACAAATGGAGATCTGCAACGATAAATTAAAGATATTGTCCGTGCTGAGGAATATTACAGTATGAAAGCAGGTGTTCTGCAAAACCAGAGACACCAACCAATCTTGTGGTTCAAGGGCAGAAAAAGTGTGAAGCAGCATCACATCTTGAACCTCTCCTTCATGATAAATTTGTCCAGGAACCAGAAATCCATGATAGGCCTAAAACGTAACCAATATCTGTGAGTGAGGAAATATCTGATCCAAGGGGCCTATCTTCACTGCACCCATGGCTGACAAGAGAGAACCTCCTTCATCAAGGTTTTTGTGTGGGGAGGGGGGTTCAGGCCAAGCTGGAAACTGGGGGTGTTGTTTTCACAAAATGCAGAGTATACCTGTATTTAAGCAGTTGAAGTACTCATTCTTCTGCCATTATTTACTTCTATTTGAAAATCAATTAGGGCACAATACCAGGTACTAGTGTCTTAAAATGGAGGACACATAGTAAAAACTGGCTTAGTGGAATTGGGCGCAGAAAAGAACCCCAAAAAAATGAAAGGCTGCTTGTTCCTGGCAATGCTTCCACATATATATATACTGTCTGTAAAACATCTGCTGTTGTTCCTGGTGTTGGTTTGATGTGCCTGAAATTGCTGTTTTTTTTGTTTTAGTCTTTGAACTTTCTCTAATGCCAGTGGAACCATCTGGAAGGTGAAGCCAACACCTAATTCATGTGCAGTGTATTTACTGTTTCATTGTTTACCTTTCAAGAGAGTTATCAGATGTTTCACTAAAATGCTGTAAACATTCAAAAGGGATATCTTGAATCCCGCTGTGGGCATCTTTAGACACTCCAATCAGCCACATCCATGAATGCCTCCTAAAGATGACTGCATAGCCAATAGATCTAGAGAAAGCAGCAATTAAATCCAATGCCAGCATGTTTAGCTGTATCAATTCTGTTCTGATACAGTTCCATACAAGGTTTTCTTATGTCATCGGATAGATGAGTTGTGACAGCTGACTTCATCTCTCAATGTACAAACAATATGATAACAAACATGCTGTGATATTAATGTGCATTTCAGAGTGAACATCTTTCTACAATCTAGACTCTGTACCCGATGGTACAGTGGTTATTAGCCTCTTTCACAGAAATATATAGGCCCTGCGCTCCAAAACTCCCTAGTGAAGGAAGAGCTCTAAATTATGCTAGGTCTGATGGTGTTGGTTTATATATATGTGAGTGTTCCTAGAAACCTCAGGTGTGGATTGAGATTTTCCCATGATAGAGGCACTTGATTAATAAAGGCCTCATGGTAGGCTTCACTGGTTTGCTTCCTCAAGAATATCTCTGTAAATATCTTTGCCACAAAAACATGGATTGAATGCACAAAGTCTCATCTGCTTTGCAGATCAGAGAAGAACAAAAAGTGCTGTGGTAAGACTTTAAAGTAACTTCAATCATCAGAAGTATCCAAACCGCTAAAGTTTTGGAAATTCACGAGTGACTGGGAATTTGTATCCACTGGAAGGAGAAGAAAATTATACTCTTACCTGTTGTTGTCTTCTGCATGGGATATGACCAGAGGCATTGAGGTAGGATCCAAAATGAAAATAATTATTCCATAAGTTGTAGAGAACATTTCTCATGATCTGGGAAGGGGTGTAATCAAAAATTCAACTAGATTCAAAGGCTGTGCAACCTTTGATTTTACCATCTTCACGTTGTGGATGGAATTAGATGGCTACAGAGGCGCCAATGACAATCTCGATCTCATCATTGAAATTGGGAAGCTTTGTGTCCATAGGAAACAAGCATCACTGAGGATAGTATTGAGGAGCCGTGCAAAAGAAGCAGCACTGAGACTGGCTCCAAAGGCAGCTCTGAACATGGAGTAGTTGAGGTGGTGATAATAGTCAGTGGTGCTACCCTGGATTTGGCAAAAGTTGTAGTAACCAGCGTTGTAGAGACCATAGAAAGCCTCTAACAAAAATACCCAACCTGGCTTCCTTAAAGGTCTGCACTTCAGGAGTCTTCTTAAGCTAAGGAAAAGACTCCAGTAGCTGAGTTTGCTTTGAATAGGAGAAAGACTGCTCTATAGAACATTTACGCTTACCATGGTGTGTAAGACAACATCTACACTCCTTTCTGTGCTTCTCATGGTGAGCTAATGGAGATTTGGTCCAAAATCTGGTTCGGGATTTAATCCAAGAACTGGTTTGCGATCATCTGGTGGTCATTTAACTGAAGGGGGACCTTAAGCGAACATACAAAGTTACTGTTATTAAATTTGCATATCTCTCCCTGGTGGCTTTGGGATTCATGGAGAGGCAGAGATCACACAATTTTGCATTGTAGTGAGGACCTAGACATCAAAAACATTCAAAGTAAGAATCTGTCATTAACATTGACCAGCAAGAAGTAGAGCAGGGCTTAAAGACCAAGGATTTAGTAGGATACAAATGTTCAGAGTTGTCAAAATACTCAACAAAATATCGAAAAAGTTATCTATAGTCCCACCAGTTACTTGAGATCCAATGTCTGTTGAGGTCTGGCAAAATCAGCAGATGTCACTGGGGCTTGTGTGCTTTATAAGAACTGCATAAGTCATTGCAGATTCTGTCTCAAGTCAAGAATAAGGATGTCAAGTGGAGCTACTGAGTGCCAGTGATGAGAAACCATGTCAAAAGGTACAAGGGTTCATCTAAAGAATCTGTGAGAGCATGTATTGATTAGAAAAACTTTAGGAAGAGGGACTATGATAATCTGGCCCAGGAGTACTCAGCGCCATCAGATAGTGTAATAGCACTACAACCTACTAGTAATTGAACCACTGACACCAATAGAGGAACCCCCAGCTTAGCCTGTATGCACTTGAAAAGCTCATGGAAGAGCCATTTCAGGTGGCCCTGTTTGAGGAAGATATCAAAACAGTAAATGGGGAAGTGCATTTGAACCACCTGGAGCCATGAAGAGGGTGAGCACCTCCAAGTATCCCAAAACTTTACTCTAGTGGCAGCAATAGTCACTCTGACATGGCAGTCAAATACATTGGAGGTGCAGCTAGATCTGATACAAACTTTAGCTCAAACTATGATTACACTAGACAAAGCAATTGATAGTCTGGACCGCAAGTTAAACTCCAATGCTTTACATACAGTGACAGACAATTCTAATCACATGGAGGGAGTAATTTCATCGAGAGAAACTACAGAGGTTATGGGAAGGAATGCACCTGCAAAGCAATTGTGAACAAGCTTAGCACCCTCCCCGACCTTCTCTCTACAGTAGTGAGTCACTAGAAACTACCCCAAAGCACCGACATAGCTATGGAACATGATCCACTGGATATGGAGAACAATCGTACTGGGTGCCCCAATCCACCTACTCAAAACTCTGCTTCCATAAATAAGATAAACAAGAAACAGCAGCATAGAAGAGACAATGGTGCACAATTACCCAGCAAGGATAAAAAGGCTACGGGAATGGATGAAATAAAGGACACAACTGCACCAAATGGGGCCTTTAACTCCACTGCATCAGCCGATCAGGAATCTGATACTACAGATGGGTCCTCTGCAGACACAATGTACGTGAAGGCCACAAGTGGGACTTCCAATCGTCAAAGACCTCTACCTCAATGGGAAAAGAAAAGGCTTAGGAAAACCCCAAAAAGAAATTCCAGAAACTAGAAACACCACAAGACATACATAATGAAAGCAAATAGTTTCAGCAAGGTCCCTCAGGCCAATGCATCTTTTGAAAAGGACACTCAAGATAGGGCCATGACAGAAAAAGAGAATTATGCAATTTTCCATGTAAAGGCGATTTCAAAAGAGGGTAACATGGTGGAAGGCCCGATATTGCCAGAAACAACTCCCCTATCAGCAGACACGTGGGTAGCATCAATGGCGGGGCAGTCTTACAATCAATGAAGAACCACACTCCACAAAATCTGAAGCCTGTGGGCATTGGGCGGGACGAAAGTAGAAGAAGGGAAGTCTCTGGACCCTCGGCCACATCCAACCAGGCTACGTATCCAAACATCTGGTTGACTGACAGACGAAACGGACAACTCACACAAGCCACCTCGCCTAAGGTCGAGGACAAGAGACCCCGACATCACATACCCTGTAAAACCAAGTCAGTTGATTTTTTACAACTCAGTTTACCTCAAGAGGAGCATCTGATTCCCTGAACAGATCAAACATATTTTGCCTTCAAAAAAATATTCCATCTTTGGCGTACCTCTTCTATGATCACCCTGTGGCCCTTCATTTCACAACAGTATCTGATATCATTGCAAAAGAATCAAACAAAACTATGTGGCGAAACATCAAGGACATGAGCAATATATTAAAGGAGCACAAGTCATTTGAAGATTGGGAAATTCTCAAAACCAACCCACTCACGAAAAATACCCACATGTATTAACCCCAAAACAAAAGGGTTAGAACATTAGAATCCAATGAACCGAGGAGCATATTATAAGGCATAAAACAATCTACTTCACTCAATTAGGAGGATAATATAAAAGTGCATTTGTCAAACGTAAGGAGTGGTAACACACACAGGATACTGATGAAGAAAGGATATAGCATGGGACAATGGTGCCAGTTGGAGCTGGTTATCGGCTGCTTTGAATCTAATGGTATGTAGGTCACCTAACACGAGGCGGAAAGATAAATATGAGTCTAAACGATTAATCAAACTGATAAGCTGGAATGTTGCTGGGTTGGCCTCCGTCTTACAAAAAAAGTTGTTCACAAGTTCTTAACCAGCGAAGATCTCATCTGTTCACAGAAATCATGGGAAACAAAGAGATCTACAATCCCTGGATATTTCACAGTCCATAACACCGCGCATAGAAAAAACATCTGTGGCGACTCTGGGGCATATTAGCAAGACCGGTGATAAAATTATCGCCGTTTTAGCGGCAGGAAACTGCCGCTAAAACGGCTATAATGGGCTTGCTAATATGCGTTATAGAATTCCAATAGAAGCCCAGGTTAGATGTGCAGGACATCTAACCTGGGCTTCTATTGGAATTCTATAACGCATATTAGCAAGCCCATTATCGCCGTTTTAGCGGCATAGCGGCGATAATTTTATCGCCGGTCTTGCTAATATGCCCCTCAGTGCTTTAAATGGAAAAAAATGTGTGCAGGTACTCACCAAAATTAAGCAGTGGATTGGGGATGGAGTTTGGGGCGGGGTGATGTTTTTTACCTTTCTAAGCTTCGTATGCAAAAAATATGCATGCATTGTAAAAATGTCTAACCATTTACATAGTACTTACCAATAAGCCCTTAATATTAACCAAAGTAACCTTTTTTAGCAGCCTAATAATAAAATATTGAGAAAAAAAACAGCAAGTTTCTGAACGTTTGCCTTGTAGTTTGCATGCATATCCTTGATGCAGAATCATGAACCACTGAACTATATGACAACGTTTTTAACTTGTGACCTGCAGGTAACACAATGATCTCTGCAGCAAAAAGAGTAACCATCAGAGTTCTCTATATAAAAAAGAAATCTGTGATCTGCATGTTTCATGCTGTGTGTTACAGCAGGCACATTGATCCTCTATGAAATTTTATGTTCAGTCAAACCTTTGATTAGAAGAATGCACACAGATATTTCCAGCAAGTGCATTAACCACCAGAGTTATTAAAGTGCCATTATACCTGGTAATTTACTGGATACTCAAAGATCGCTTTACCCAGTTAATACTTTGAAATGCAGCATGTTGTGATGAGTTAGAAGTTATTATCACATTTGTCTTGTTTTCAAATTCTGTGGGGCAGAGTTTTAAAAAATAATTAAGTTCAGACTTTGGTCTTTGAGACTGCTTCCAACCCTTGGCCTTTGCCCGATTCATAAACCTAGAGTTGGCCTCATGAGTAGCCATTTTTAAAGAACATTTGCCTAGAGGTGTGTGAGCCACTTACTGGTCGAGCCGGGCTTCAGCCAGATGCTGGGCTTTAGATCAACTCATGGTTCTCTTGGAACTTCAAGCCCAAAAAGAGCCGAAATTTCATGTAGCTGCTGCACTCGCTGTACCCTTATGCACAAAGTTAAACACAACACATTAACATCTGACGTAAAAAGGAGAGATAAATAGATACCCATTTAGTGGCTGATATGTACAAAGTGAAACAAGAACACCTTGGATTTTTCCCGGCTTCTCCACTTAACCAAACTCTGTGATCGTAAGCAAATATTGTGTTTTACAAATGTCCTTTTTTCTTCATTTTCCTCAATATTATATAATGAGACCTAATAATGTCAAAGCTGCACCATGTTAAAGAAATATGCTTTGTTTTTATTTTGAGGATGCTTTATCCTATTTTAAGTGATGTTTGCATTTCAGGGCTCGGCTCATTCAAGGCCTCTTAGAGCCCAGCCAGACCATTGGCTCGGCTGTCCCTGAACAATTCTTGACTCCCCCACCACTACATTTGTCTTCTGAAAGAGATACACAAAATTCCACAAAATAATCAGAGCATCACAAGAAGAGATGGACTGTTAACACACATTCCCTACACGCTGAAAAAAGACTAAATACATTTGCCCCCTTTCACACACACTTGCCCCTCACACACTTAAAAGCCTATTTCATGCTCTCTGAATCACATCTAGTTTCTCAAAAAAACACTACTACTTTTCATTCTCAGAGTCACACCTACGCTTGCAAACTCACACAATTATTGCTTTTTCTTCCTGGTACTCACACATTCTCTTTCACGCGCAGTGCCTGACGACAAAGTAGGGGGTCGCATTTTGTGTGATGTACGTATTCGGTATTGAAACCTTTTCAGAGACTGTCACAGGTGTGTCTGTCTCATTGAAGCACGGATACTTAGGAGGTGATTTGGCTGCTGCAAATCACCTAAGTTTTATAGTTATATAACAAATGTTTATCAATTAATGGCACTCCGTACTAGTGCTGCAGTTTTAAAAAAAAAAGCATGAATGCATTGATTTAATCTAGAGGGCCGGGATTTTGTTTCATGCAAATCCCTTCCATTTAAATTGTTGATAGGTGAAGATTTGCGCGCGTTTAAAACAATGGAAATGCTAACAAGCTGTATGCCCTGAACAACGTGGCCCACACTCGCGCTCATCAGGTTTTTTACTCACCTTCTGACCCCCTCTGAAAAGGACCCAGCAGCGATACTCCACCTTTCACTCCAGAGAGGCACAAGCAGCTCTGTGTTCTATTGAAGATGAGCTGCTGTGCTGGCGCTTTTAAACCAGCTCAGCCCAGGCTTCAGCTCGGTTCGAAAGGCGCTTTAACCCATTGCAGGCCGTGCAGAAAGACCTGCCAAAAATGGAGCTCAGGAGCGCCGCACCAACCGCATCCAAACCGGGCCGTTAGAGCAGGGCCGGTCCTAGGATTTTTGGTGTCCTGGGCAGAAGGGGAATGTGAGCCTCCCCAATATGCATAAGGCATGACATCACATTAATACTATAAATTGACTATTAATCCTGTGGCGTTGTTGAAGTGATTTAGCATGAATTAACTTTACTGATGCAATATCAACAGAAATATAAATAATTGCACTGATAAAATAAGTTGGAATATTTTAAAACTATATTAAGTGGAAATACATTTTATTATTTAATCTAATTGTTAAATCATTAAACTTTTAAGATCATATATACATGCTCACTGGCAAATCTGCCCTGTTAGCCAATATCACTTATATCCCAGGGCTGGGAAGCCCTTCTTTAATTGGTAAACAAAACCACATATCCCAGAATGCAAATGATTTTTCACTAAATAAAATGTCACATGAGCACACTGAAAACATGGAATTGTCACACATAGGCAGATAGAAAACTTTCCCAGGCCTCTCAGACATTCAATAGCCTTGTGGGACCAGAAGGGGGAGGCCCTCACTCTCTGCCTGTGGCAGCCCTGGTCTAGTACTAGGAAGCACAGGGGAATTCACACCTCTCCTGGGCCTCGCAGCACAATACCATAACTGCGAGGCCCAGGGCTGAAGTCCCCCTCTCCTTGTAACACAGCCATGGTATACCCCTGCAATGCCCAGGGTAGGGGTCCCTCTCTAGGGTCTTGCAGAAATTGTGTAGTGGTGCGAGGCCCAGGGTAGGGGGCCCCTTCCTTAGGCATTGCAGCGATTGTGACCAAGGCAACGAGTGAGGCACCCTCATGAGCAGCAGAGTGTGGCTGCTGTCTCCTCTACCCCGCCCCAATCTTCTGTGCAGGGTGTTAATCGTCACCCCCATGCCCCCGACAATCTACCTTGCCCTTTGAAGTGTGAGACAGAGCCACACCTTGCTGCTAAATAGTGCATGGATGGGGGAGGCACAAGAGCAGCACACAGCTGGGCAGAAATGCATGTGAAAAGCGTGCTTTGGTCTGTGACAAACTGATGCGGGCGGGCCCCATATGGATAAGATGAAGGTGGGGCCCTGCGCAGCAGCCCACACTGCCCATTCCTAGCGCCGGCCCTAGTTATGATTACCGGTACTCTCCTTTTCCGAGAAAGGTCCCGGTACTCAAGGGGAGAAATAGAAAAGTGCCGGTACTCCGTACCGGTGAGTACCGGCCCGTTTAAAGCTCTGTGTGGAGTGCATCCGGCGGCCTCTCAATCTTCGTAAAGCTTGATATACAACTTTTATACAAATAAAGGAGATAAAAACTTGGTGCAAAAACATGCAGGCAATAGAACTCTTCGGCCTAACCCTCAGTGGCTTGTGTATCCCTATAATTCTCAATAAATACTTACATCAACCCATGCAAAGCAGGTAGGAAGAAGCCAGTTGATGACTTCTGAGAGCATGCTCGAATGCTCCTTTATTAGTATTCCAATCATGAAGTCATCCTGGCCCAGGGACCTTCATACAAGACATTTGGGTCAGCCCGAGGGGTCCCAGAAAGATGCCTGTCAAATGACCTTAGAAGCCTGCATTAACAAATTCAATTTGCACACTTGCAACAAGCAGAGTGAACTAGAAGGGGTAAGGCCGCTCACGTTTAGAAACGTCGCCACCTTGGAATATCTCTTTATGAGCATACCATTGCATGGAAGATCAACAAACTTTAAAGTACAAAGCCTATCAGAAAGTGACTACCATCCTCTGGCTATTGAAATTAATCTAAACTGCAGTATACACCTGACAGCTCAAGCAGCTGGTTTCACCCTGAGCATAGAAGCAAACCCATTACTGAAACGAATAAAATGGGTAAATTGCAAAATAAGAAATGGAAGGAACAACAACATTTAGAACCACAGGATCACCAACCCACAGGAGTAGATGGGTCACAACGATGAGTGACTTATATTTGACTTAACCAACAATAAATCCACATCCAAACCACAAACCTCTATAAAGCATCAACACAAAGACCATATAGATGATAGTGCGTTTTTCTAAAGCAAAAAGTACTGTGGAAAGACAGAACTTAGATACAGGAGGCATAAAACAGCCCACACCAAAAAAGAGTGAAATGAGGGAAGGATGGGCTCTCAAACAAAACAAGCATTGGCATAGCCAATAGGTCTCGCTTTTGGGACCTTATAAGTATTTAGTTATGCAACTGTTGCAATATTTGAGGTCCAGCATCAGAATGTGACATCGTAAGCGTGTAATCTGGAAATACAGGCTGTCTTGTATTACTCTAGGTGCAGTCATTATCTTATGAAAGTGCATACAAGGCCCACAGTGGGGATGCGTGTGGAAGAATTAACATAAGTTTGTTGTCATGCGATAGTCTATTAAAAACCTATCACTTTGTTCCATTAATAACTAAAGGGAATGTTTTTGCATGTTTCTGTGGAAGATGAGTGGTAAGTGAGTGTCAAACAAGCAGCGGGTGGTGGAGAAAGGCATGCAAACAGGCAGGAGCGAGGCCTGAAGAAAGGCAACTTGGGACAACATTCAAAAGAACCTTTTTTACTATAGGATGACAGAAACATTCTGGCACAGCTGATGGATACAAAAACTAAAAAATACCTTTCCAAAGGCCTGGACCAGAATGAAGAGAAAATATATGTTGTGCAAGCAGGGAAAAAGATAAGCACAGCTTGAGTTGGTGGACAAAGAATCAAAATGGAAATTGGCTAAATGTATAGGCCACAGAGGCCTTTATCGGCTATAAAATTTTAGATACTGTGGTTTATTAGAAATGTCGCACAACAGACCATGTGCCTGTTCAAAACGTTGGCGAACCTTTCACAATATAACAGCAGTGAAGACTTTACACCAAAGTTTGGAGAGGCTCCCCACTTTTTAGAAGAAAGAATACAAAAACTTTGAAATCCCAGTGGTGTCATTTTTTTCTAGATCTTGGATTTTCCCCCAAAAAGTCCACACTCCTGTGTCTAAAGGGCCATTTAGAATCCTGGCATGTCTCATAATTAGAATAAGGGTTAAGAAAAGTCTTAATTCTGCATGCTATATACATAGATCTACAACCACAAAGATGTTCAACTTTTTGGGGACTCACAAAAATCACTTGTTTGCAAGGTAATCTGCATAGGTCAGATGCCCATGCACACTCCTTTTATTCATTGCTATGCTATGGTAGACCTTGTGTATGATTGCCTATGTCCACTATATGAGACAGAAATGTGCATTTGCAAATGTATATTTTTTTCCAAAATGAAAATATTTTTTTTTGACAAAAGGCCTCATACCATGTGTTTCCTACTAATCCTGGAAAGAGAGTCACTCCTGAATTTACTGTGAGCAATTTTATGTACGTTTCCTGGGTGGGAAAGGCTGTGAAGATTCATCTTGAAAATCCACAGACTTAGGAGTTTGCAGGTGTTTCGAACATTCGGAATGCCCATCACCTCTTTAAAGCCACCTTTCTTCTCCAAACACTTCCAACTAGTACTGCAGAATAATTGTCATACTGGTGGATTTTCCACAATGCTAAATTTAGAGAAAAAGGATGGGTGGGATGTCTGAATGAATCTCAGCTACTGGTAATAACACCGGGCTGCTTTTAAAGTCGATCATTTTTTGCCCAGTATGACTTTCGAAACAAGAACCATCCTCATGCAAGTGTGGCTTGGTCCTGCCGTCAGAACTGCCTAGCTGTCTTTGAACGGGAAACAAACATCCCCTTAATGCTAAACTCAATCTGCTGGCATAAGCTACCTCAAACCCTGTTTTGTTAATCAGCATTTGGAAATGCACATACATAAGGCACTGTTTTTGAACACCTAAATTTGATTTTGGTGTGCATAAAGTCATATGGCTTTAGTCTTACCTTGTAAACTAAAACGCAGAAAACAAACACCTTGTGAACAATTGTTCTGTAAGGTTGTCTGTAAGTTTAAATCGACAAGACATACTCTAATAGCCAACACCAGTACACTAGTGACTAGTCCCCCAGGCCTAGATGCTAAATACCACATATAATATCAAATGTCACAATGGCAGTGAAACCATCAGACAATATACAAGCAACTGATGCCAACGCTGGGGCAATCATTCACCCAGAGGCTGGGAAAGGCACAGAGGCCTCAGCACTCCTTGAACTGCAAACTGACTGTCGATTACCAGAAGTGTTTGTTGTTAGTAAATTGGGCTTGATCTATGGAGGTGCCAGTTATGATAAACCACTCGGCCTACCCGAGCAGCGCTGGAATCCTGATAACCTCCGTGGGTGCCAGAGAGATGAGGCAATTACACAGCATATCCTCCAGCACCTACATAATTACTTGGTTTCCAAGTTACCATTAAAGAGGAAAACGACACATGCTGTGAACAACAACAACCTGGTGCCAGTTTATAACTGTGGAGTGTTCCAGGGCATCACTCTACAAGATATGTATGCATGTATGTTATATATGTCCTTCTTTTGGGTCAAAGAACTGTGAACTGGACAGCTGTGCGTATATTTAGTAATGTCATCCAGGAGAGCTCACTAGAAGTGCATGGATGGGGGGGGGGAGGGGGACCCCATCCATCTAATGAGCGCGAACGAGCTAGATCTTTAGAGCAGCAAGCGGTTATGATGGAAACAATATGCTATTTTTCCTCAAAGGTCGGTTTGGAACACGCATTTTAACATTTCATTTGCCAAGCATTCCAACGTTAATTACAAAATGCTGACCAATTAATCTAAGAAAAAGTAATAAAAGCAAAAAGAGAAAGGGAGGATAAGGTGGAGAAGTGGCGAGCTGAGAGGAGAAAGAAAGAGAAAGAAAGCTAGAAAGTGGGAGAAATAAATAAAAGAATGAGAAAGAGGCGACGAGAAGAAAGGAAGAGAGAATGAGAAGAAAGGAAGAGGAAAAGAGTGAAAGAGAAGGAAATAAAAAGAGAAAGAGAAAAGAAAGAAAGAAGGGAGGGAGGGAGGGAGGGAGGGAGGAAGGGAAGAAGAAAGATGGAATGAAGGGAAGAAGAAAACTGGAAGAAGAAAGCTGGAAGGAAAGGGGGATTTTATAAGTGAGGAAAGAAAGAAAAAATAAGAAGTAAAAGCAAAGAGCTAAAAAGAATGAGAACGGAGAAGAAAGAAATAAAGAAAAGGAAGAGCGCAAGACTAGTGTAAGAAATGAGGTGAGCAGAGGAAGGTGGAGATAAGGAAGAAACGAATGAGGAAAGGAAGGAAGAGCATCGTGCGTGCACAGACAACAACAGCACCAGCAGGGCGCGCCATCAGAAACCCACCTCTTGAAGACTGACAACGGGCTCCGGAAGCCCCAGCAGCTGCTCTGCGAGAGCAGACACAATATTAGCAGGCTGCTATTGAGGGTAGCCATGTCCAGCCTGCTGTCCCCGGCCCGGCAGAGGGAGCACAGAGAGGGCAGCGGCGCTCGGCGGGCGGCTCTGATCCCGATAATTAGGCAGCAGCATCCATTCAGCGCTTGATTAGCGTGCACGCGGCGGGCAACCTATGGCCGCTGACAAGCCATCCGTCTCCTTGGGTGACGCGCGCAAATCAGGAAGGTGGGCAATCACCACAGTGCGCCATCTCTATTATTAGCCTCAGAAGGAACAAGCATTGAAACCGTGCGTCATCGCGATCGCTCTGAAAGCGAAAGTGATCGCGATGATGCACGAGTTTTCAAAGTGCTGCTGAAGGCTAGCGGTTCACGCGTGCACGTTCGCCTGAACGCAAGCGCTAGGCCAGCCAGCAGCACTTTGAAAACACACATACAAAATGTCTCTCTGAGCCAGCGCATGCGCAGGGCTCAGCGAGACCGAAAAATCTAGAGAAGAAATGGTAGCTTTCATTCCCCTTGTTAGCACCTGCCATGTCAAGGATATTCTGGGAACATGTCAAGGGCCTTATCAATAAAACAATCAGTACAGGAAATGCTGTCTCAGCAGAAAAATTGAAAATCTTGTTATATCATTGTACTCAGGTTCAAATAGAGGATCAGATCCATTTAACATTGGAGAAAACAAAAAACATATTTCAAAACAATACATACAGATGGTTTGAGGGGAAAGCCTTCCCAAAGTTGCTACTGCATGAACTGGTGGATTGGGTAACAGAAAATAACATCACTCGGTACTACCGGACAGGGTGTCAGCCCAAAGCATCTACCATGGACAATGCCATAGCTATGTCACTATTGGCAAATCAAGCTGCAAAAAAATGGTCATGTCTACTATACGCATGCTTTGCAGATTACAGTGGGGCATTTGACGGCATAAACCACAACATATAATGAGCAAAGCTAGCCGAGTGGGGGATACCAAATAACTTGCTTGGGGAGAGGATGTGGTCCGTCGGCTGCGCTGCAGCCTCTGGTGCAGGAAACCAGGGTTCGAGCCTCGAGGTCGCGTCCACATCCTGTGATTCTGGGCAAATCACTTAATCTCCCCGTGCCTGAATGTGTGATGTAAATACGGTGCTCATGTACAGCGCTCCAATACCTTCGGGTCCAGTTCGCGCTATATAAATATGCAAAAATAAATAAATGTAATAATACCCCTTATACACGGACACTTGGGACCAAATCAAACTGACCTACACCCATGCCTCCCTTAAAATAAACGCAAATAAAGGTTTTAAACAGGCACGTGTTATAGCACCCGTGCTGTCTAACCTCTACACTGCTGATGTAGGCTTAAACCATCCAAAGGGAACTTGTTCTCTCCAACAACTGGTTATGCAATACGCATATTACCTTGTCATCTTGGACCACCACCTGTATTCAGATGCAGAGGGACTTTAGCATACTGTTTTTTTATAACATCAAGAGCTGCCTAACAGCTAACACCACAAATACCAAGGTTCTGATCTTTGAGCAGCGTAAAATAAAATATCAACAGAGATGGAATATTGGGTCGCTTAACATAATAACAATAAGTAAATATAATTACCTGGGCGTATGGCTGTCTGACACAAGTAAGTGTCCAGGACAATAAAGGAAAAGGCAGCAAAAACAACATTTACAATGGCAAAACTCCATCAAAACCTACACAGTCCTACCACAGAAGGAATTTGCATAGCCATTCAGGCTAAACTCCTACCAGACATAAATTATGAGCATCTTGCCTTTCCTGGGATGCTATCAACTGTCCTTGAGCAGTGCCAATCCACAGCTTATAGGAGCAATTGTGGACTACCGAAATACACACGACGCGGCTTGCTGCGAATGGAGTTTGGCCTGGTATGCCAAGAAATCGAGTGCAAAATGGCCATTGCAAAATACTATTACCAGGTCACCTCTGCCTTACAAGGTTCAATGAAAAGCACACTACAGGTAATTTTCAAAGTGATTGCACTGCAGGAAGCTTTGCTCACTCTAGGGGCTCTGGGTTTACTTCAATCACATAAGGCAGCAGCTTTTAAGCCTTACCTGAAGCCTCCCCTGGGCAAGTCTGCCTTAAAAATCATAGGGGCTTATTTAAAAAGAGGCTTGCGCTGCCAAAACAACACTTTTTTTAGCGCTCTGGCAGCGCAAACCTCTCAATAATATCAATGAGGTGACGCAAAGCCACTCTGCGTGGCTCTGCATGGCTTCATAGATATGGAGTAAAACAAAGCAGCACAAGCCGCTGCCTTGTCTTACTCTGCATCAATGAGGCGTTTCATGGGCGTTGCGGTGGGTTTTCCCACACCAAAACCCATGGATATAGATGCTGACCCAGATGTACTTAATCACGTAAACCTGGGGCAGTGCCAAAACCTTATGCCTCCCCAGAGCAGACATAACAAGAGAAATATTTGTATTTCTCATTGTTTTTTCCTCTCACCCTGTGTGCTGCATTATGCAGCACACATAGAAAGAGGAAAACACCTCTTTGGATTGTTTTTGTGCAGGAAGGTGCCCCATCCTGCATAAAAACAATCCTGCTTGCAATAGGGCACACTTGGACATGGTGCAAGGGTGCCTACGTTGGCGCTAGGCAGCAAATTGTGTGCCAGCGCAGAGGGAAAGGACAGGAATACACTGCTTTTCTTAAATATGGTGCATTCCTGCCCTTTCACATTGGCTTAGGTCAGAGCAGCAGCAAGGCTTGCTCCGCTGCCCTGCACCAATTCCTCATAAATGAGCCACATACTTTATATGAGATTGCTGGCTTCAACACTATGGGAATTCCAATTGCATTGGAAGTCTAAAAGTGGGAGGCAGCAGCGCTGTTGTCTGTGCATGTTTGAAATGGAATCTCTGTGCCACCTATTATGCTGCTGCCCTGCGTTGATAAGTGACAGACGCAATCTGCTGAAGCCGTTATTTCTAAAGCATGAGCTAAGAATCTGCAGGTAAGCGGTTACTTATGCCCATACATATGATGTTCCAATAGAACTAGCTGGAATGGCAAAATATTATACCATACTAGGGGAACGGCTAAGGCTATGTAACATCGGAAGTCTGCCATCAACTATAACATCCATTATTAGTACTTTTTGATAGGAACCAGCTACAGCAAGGCACTCTGCATTCTGGTTTGAACTTGAAATGCTGTCATCCAGTTTACTGCTAGAACTTTGGGATCACTTCCATCAAGGCATCCAATTACTTATATTCTAGATTTAACCTTGCCAGTAGTGGCCGGCAAGTTGACAAAGTGGTGAGGCGGGGTGAGGTGGGGTGAGGTGGGGAACAGGGACGGGGAACAGGGACAGAGACAATTTTTTTTTAAAAAACACTTACCTGCATCATGCCCTCTCTTTGGCAGGCACAGGCTCCCAGAGTGCACTGCGGCCAAACCTGACACTGTGTTCATGCTGCTGAAAGCAGAGTCGGGATTGGTCCGAGTGCTGATGATTTGCACTCCCACACAAACTGGGAGCCTGTGCCTGCTCTCTCCAACCCAGCAATGCAGCTGGGGTTGGAGAGAGCTTCTGTCCAAACCCACATGCGCAGTGAAGGAAGTGCCCACCACTCCCCCCTCCAGCTTGTCACCACCCTGGCCCAGCCCCAAGCCTTGGCTCAGAGAGAAAAATAAAACGAAAATAAACAAGAGATTATTATCGTTTTATTTTCCCGGCTGCTGGCAGGTGGGGCGACGCTCCTCCATCATGCGGAGGAGCTGCCGCTGAACCTTGCATCGCATCCCTTTTCTATGTTATATGTGCTTATATGAAACTTTCCGTGGAACTTAATACGTAACCGTAACACCTGCACTTTAGAGCTAACTTTGCACTTTATCCTTACTCTAGACTTGCACTAAGTGACAGTGGCTGTAGAAAAGGCGTTGGTTTTGCACCTTAGGCATGCTGCACCTTGGTTGGTTGAGTCTCTGCATTCTAGGCATGCTGCACCTTGGCTCGAATTTGAAACGTTGTCTCAATACTTGTATGTTAGGTCTAACCTTGTATTTTACTCCTCTATTTTGCACTAAGTGTTACGGATCAGGTGGTCGAACTTGACATGCTTCTATACCACCGGAATCTAAGAGATAATTTTGCACTTCATCTCTTTTCTATTTTCGCACTAATTGAAAGTAAGGTGAGATTTTTCACTATATCATAGCTTTAAGTATTCATTACGTTTTAATGACTCTTTTATTATTAAGAAGATTTTAATTAATCATACAATAAAGACAACAGTTCAGTGATTAGAAATGCCCTTTTAAGCCTCATATCACATATTTAATGAATGTATGAAAAGACTTATTATTTCTCGTAATTTTTTATGCTGGAGACAATTAAAGGAATACTTCCCCACCCTCCCTACCTCAATTCAAAGGAAGCTGATTAAGATGAGAAATAGATTGAAGGTAAGAAGCCTATGATGGCAAAAGCAGAGACTACCCTGATGGCTGTGGTACAGTTGAATGTGATAGGCCCCAAAGTCAGTGTGGACTTGACCTTCTTTTTTCACTATTTCCTGCATGGCGGGAGCAGGCACATGACAAGGTGATAACAGGGAAGATCTATTTAACAGCTCTTTGGCATGGACATGGTGAAACAGAGGCTGGGCCTGCAAACCTTGAGGGAAGAGGCACTGGGACGTTTTCTGACTGACCTGGAGAGAGACGCTGGAGTCGGCTGAGAAATTAGAATAAAGAAAAAAAAACAAGTCCAGAACGGGAGTGCTAGTCATTGCCTTGCCATGTGGTCTGTTGTGAAATCATTATGGGCATTAAGCCCGGGTTGCTTTGGGCCCCTCAGAGATGGAAGTGAGATGATATATATTTCAAAGGCTTGAAGGCAGCTTGGAGAGATGCTGAGGCACTGGTATTTTCTGAGACCTTCAATCTGCAAGCTGGTGAAGGCATTTCTCTTGGGTTCTCCAGCCTCCCATGTTCCACCGGCCCTGAAATTCCGAATCTCCAGGCCAGGGGAATGGCATCAGCTCTGTTGCACTGACTGTCACCTTGAAACTGGAAGGAAAGTGAGCTCATGACCCACTGGCTGACTGCAGGCCAGATGAGCATGTTGCGTGCGGGGACCTCTCCTGCTAGCTGTGGTGTGGCTGCCAAGTCTTGGAGTCTGCCAATGTGAGCAGTGGTGCTACATTCACTGAGTGGTGCTACGAGGGTTGAATAGGGTCTCAGGAACTGATTTGTAGTCTGGGCCCAGTGGCGCATTTGGTGTAGGGATTTTACTACCTGCATTGTGGTTGCTCTAATTGCATGTACAATGAGGAACACATGAAGTGGCTTAGTAAAAATAGACATTGATGTCCTGGTGGGAAACCAAGAGTTATGCTTGAAAGAGCCTGGGCCCATTTCTTCAGTTCTCCTCCGATGTCGATCCTTCAAAGGTTCTTTTTTGCAGCATGAAAGTGTAAAGAGGAGCAAGATTTCGTATTTCAATTTAACATACAGTGTAACTCAATATTGCTACACAGTAACTCAGGTCGACAACCAAATGAAGGTTAGTCAAGTTTTATTACAAATTCAAAAATTGTTGGACATATACGAATCTCAGCATGAGAGTATAAAAATAAAAAAGGAAACAGAAGAAATCCAAATTTCCTGAAGAGATTTACTCCGTGCAGCAAGAAAAGAACAACAATTTCTATTACTATTATGCATGAAATCAGAAAGCAAAAGTTAAGGTGCCCCTACATCAGTACTTCGTTGGAGGAAAACATTTATTTCTATCTATCCCTACTTTAACTTTAGAAGTGGCATCCCTAATTTAGCCTCTGAGCAAGAGGTTCGAAAGAGAAAAGGTGTCAGCAGTGAGAGTCAATCAATCAATCAGTAGGGGATTGTAAGCGCGCTACTCACCCATGAGGTTCTCAAGGCGCTGAGGGGGGTGTCCGCAGCTCTGTTAGCCGAAGAGCCAGGTCTTGACGGTATTCCTGAAGGTGTTCAGGGAGGGGGTGTGTTTGATGTCTGCCGGGAGTTCATTCCAGGCCGCTGTTGCTATGTGAGAGAAGGATTTTCTGCCTGCTCTGGCTCTGTGGATGCGCAGGGTTCCACCCAGTGCGAGGTTGGAAGATCAGAGGTTTTGTTTGGGTACGTAGAAGTTGATTCTGTCGTTTAGGTATTTGGGTCCGATGTTGTGTAGGCATTTGTAGGCGTGGGTGAGGATTTTGAAGGTGATTCTTTTCTCTACGAAGTCACTCCATCATCAGATGGGTCAGACAGCATAAAGCCACAAGCAGGAAAGAAGCAAGCTAGCACTCGGGTGCTTTCTGTCAGAAAGGCAAAATGGAAATGGGTATCTGTCCCTCTCTACAATGCATCATATATTCAAAAGTGTATTCAGCAAATGTCCCATAATGCTTTTCTCACACGTACTCTACAGTAGGCTTCAGCCATGAACTTTTTCATGACTCATGACGTTCATTCCATTCACGGCCTTCGCCATGTACGCCCCTCTGCAATAGTATGTCCTTGGTCTCTTCTCCTTCTTCAGTGTGAACGCACTTGCCTTCACCTTATCTTCGCCAGGCCAAGCTAACTGTAACTCCTTCATTCCTCATCTATCTAATGGAAACAATACCCTTACTCTTTACTAACAGAGCATTTGTTTTCCTGCAATTGAAAGCGTGGAAACAAGTAACATTCTACAAGACTCGCATGGGAATTTAAGCATTAATTTCAGAAACGAGAACATTTAAAATCAATCAATCAATTAATGCATTTGTAGAGCGCACTACTCACCCGTGAGGGTCTCAAGGCGCTGAGGGGTGGGGGGCAGCTACTGGTCGAACAGCCAGGACTTGAGACGTCTCCTGAAGGTCAGCAGGTCCTGGGTCTGGCGAAGGTGGGCGGGGAGGGTGTTCCATGTCTTTGGGGCGAGGTGGGAGAATGATCTGCCGCCGGTTGGCGGATGCGTGGGACAGTGGCAAGGGTGAGGTTGGCCGAGCAAAGCTGGCAGTTCGTTCGTTGAGGTATGCTGGTCCGGTGTTGTGGAGTGCTTTGTGAGCGTGGGTGAGGAGTTTGAAGGTGATCCTCTTGTTGACCGGGAGCCAGTGCAGATCTCTTAGGTGGGTGGTGATGTGGCTGTGGCGAGGGAGTCCGAGGATGAGTCGTGCGGAGGCGTTCTGCATGCGTTGGAGTCTCTTCTGGAGTGTCGTCGTGGTTCCTGTGTAGAGGGCGTTGCCGTAGTCCAGCTTGCTGCTGACGAGTGCTTGGGTGACCATTCTCCTGGTTTCGGTGGGGATCCATCTGTAGATCTGGCGGAGCATTCGGAGGGTGTTGAAGCAGGAGGAGGAAACAGTGCTGACTTGCTGGGTCATCGAGAGCTTTGAGTCCAGGATGAAACCCAGATTGCGTGCGTGGTTAGAGGGTGTTGGGGCAGCTCCCAGCGAGGTCGGCCACCAGGAGTCGTCCCATGCGGAGGGGGTGGAGCTGAGGATGAGGACCTCCGTTTTGTCTGAGTTCAGCTTCAGTCAGCTGGTCTTCATCCAATCTGCGACGGCCTTCATTCACTCGTGGAAGTTGGATTTGGTGGTGGCCGGGTCTTCGATGAGGGAGAGGATCAGCTGTGTGTCGTCGGCATACGAGACGATGTTGAGGTGATGTGCTCGGACGATGTTGGCGAGCGGTGCCATGTAGATGTTGAAGAGAGTCGGGCTGAGGGATGATCCTTGGGGTACGCCGCAGGTGATCGTGGTGGCTTCGGATCGGAACGGGGGAGGCGGACACTCTGGGTTCTGCCATTGAGGAAGGAGGTGATCCAGTCCAGGCTTTTGCCTCAGATCCCTGCGTCATGGAGACGTGTACGCAGGGTGTGGTGGCAGACGGTGTCGAAGGCGGCCGAGAGGTCCAGGAGGATGAGGGCCACGGTTTCGCCCTTGTCCAGTATGGTCCTGATGTCTTCAGTGGCAGCGATTAGGGCGGTCTCGGTGCTGTGGTTGCTGCGGAAGCCGGATTGGGACGAGTCCAGGAATTTGTACTCCTCCAGGAAGTGGTCAGTTGTCTGTTGGCGGTCTTCTCAATGACTTTTGCCGGGAACGGGAGCAGGGAGTTGGGTCGGAAGTTCTTGAGGTCCTTTGGGTCTGCCTTGAGTTTCTTGAGGAGGGCGTTGATTTCAGCGTGTTTCCAGCTCTCTGGGAAGGTGGCAGTCTCGAAGGAGCTGTTGATGATCTTTCGGAGTTGGGGTGCAATGATGGAGCTTGCCTTGTTGAAGATGTGGTGGGGGCAGGGGTCGGAATGTAAGACGGAGTGGATGGTGTTTATGATTTTGATTGTGTCTTCGTCGTTGACGTTGTTCCAGGAGAGCAGAAGGTCGGTGTGTTTGGTGGGTGATGAGTCGGGGGTGTCGGCGTCTGTCGTCGGCACCTGAGTGTCGAAGCTATTGTGGATGTCTGCAATCTTGCGGTGGAAGAAGGTATCCAGGGAGTTGCAGAGTTCTTGTGACGGCGGTACGTCATTGGAGCTGGGGCTGGGGGTGGCGAGTTCTTTCACTATGTTGAATAGCTCTTTGCTGTTGTGTGCGTTGTTGTCGATGTGTTCCTTGAAGGAGGTTCTTTTGGTGGATCGGATGAGTTGGTGGTGCTTGCGTCTGGCGTTCACGAGGGCTGCGTGGTTGTCTGGTGTCTGGTCATTGCGCCATTGCTTCTCGAGTCTTCTGCAGGTGTGCTTGGTGTTCTGGAGGTCGGCGCTGAACCAGATGGCTCTCGTGTCATTGCGCCTGTTGGAGGGTTTCCTGATCGGGGCTAGGGTGTTGGCACAATCGCCGATCCATTGTCTGAAGTTGTGGGCTGCTGTGTCGGCCTCGGATGGCGAGTCTCGGCGAGTGTGGTGATGAGCTGGTCTTCGGTGACGTTTTTCCAGTTGCGGTGTGGGATACGTTGAGGTTGGTTGTGTGTGGTGTGTTTCTCGAAGGAGAAGTGGATGCAGTGGTGGTCAGTCCAGTGGAGTTCGGTGGTGTGGCTGAAGGTCACGTGGTCGCTGGCGGAGAAGATGGGGTCGAGTGTGTGACCGGCGGAGTGGGTGGGTGTCGTGATGAGTTGTTTGAGTCCGAGGTTGGCGAGGTTGTTGATCAGTGTTGTGGAGTTGTTGTCGTTGGCATTCTCAAGGTGGAAATTCAGGTCTCCGAGGAGGATGTAGTCTTTGGAGGCGATGGCGTACGTGCTGATGAGGTCGGCGATGGATTCGCTGAATTGTGGTCGCGGACCCGGGAGTCTGTAGACGAGGATTCCTCTGAGGGTGGTATTGTTATTGACGTGGGTCTGGAAGTGTAGGTGTTCTGCCATGCTAAGGGCGTCTTCGGTGCTGGTTGAGATTCTGATGGTGTTCCTGTGGATGATGGTGATTCCTCCTCCTGGTTTGTTGTTATTCCTGTCCCTGTGTGTGACCTTGTAGCCATCCGGGATGGCTATGGCTATGTCCGGTGCCGAGGAGGTGTTCATCCAGGTCTCCGTTAGGAAGGCGACATCCGGCGTGGAGGAGTCGAGCAGGTCCCAGAGTTCGACGGCGTGCTTGTGGACTGAGCGGGTGTTGAGCAGTATGCAGCTGAGATGGTTGTGGCCTGCAGTGTAGGGATGGGCAGGATGTGCTGGTGTGCGCTGGTTGGTGTAGCTGCAACTTCTGCAGGTGAAGGGTCCGTGGGTGAGCTTCGGGGTGGCCTGGAAGCAAGTGGAATTTCGGCCGGCGTTGAGTGCGTTGAGTGCGTGGAGGGTGTTTGAGTCGTAGCGGCGTCGGGTCCTGTGGAGGTTGCGGGGGCCAGAGGGGCTGGCGCTTGGCGCGGTCCAGGCGCGGACGGGCGCAGATGGGCTTGCCTTAGGAGTGCCTTCAGCGCGACCGCACAGCGGTCGGCATTTGAAGGGGAGGGGGGAGGGGGGAGGGACGAGCAGCTGCGAGGCGGGAGCGGAGCGGAAGGGGTCAGAGGTTAGTGGCGGGAAACAAAGGAAAAACGAAGGGAGCTAAAATACACAGCGATGGGGAACAGATGGGAAGGAATACAATTACACAGTAGCAGGCACAATTTAAGTAAAATAGAATAACGGAAATAGTACCAGACAATTACAGAAGCAATCACTCAAGACGATAAGAAGAGACCAGGGTAGGCTCGAACCCTGCAGCGGCAGCTGGCTGGACACGAGGCGGCGCAGAGCACCGCTGAGCTGTGCTGCCGGGGAGAGTGAGGTCCTGGGACAAAAGTCTGAGAACTCATGAGCGCTCCCCCGCATCGGTCGGCATTTGAAGAGGTTAGCGGTGCTGTGAATTCAGGCCCACAACCTATGCTAAAATAATGAATGCACCATGTTATTTACATTTAGCATTTCCATAAAATCATTAGCATGTCCAATAGAAACGTTCACTAAACTATATTAGTATGTCTAATTCAACTACATCATTGGCCTAATGAAATTAAAATACATTTAACGTGTCAATCTGTTGCATCACTAATGAGCCCTATATAAGTGCATTACATCTTTTCTATGTATTCAGTACAATTCTATGAATCATTTGTTAAGCTTCACATTAAATCATGTTAATTTCACAAGAACATGTTAATGGGTTCATATTTCCTCTAACATCTCATTTCACCAGTAACACTGAATAATATGTGAGTGCATGATACAGGCGATTACATTGCACTCCTAACATGTACTCCATATAGGATACAAATTTCGCTCTGTCTTGCTCATTGTTTATTTGCTGTACTTTGACGGATCATCTCAGGAGCCACCAACTGTGTTGCTCTACCCAGTTCTTGCTTGGACCTGGAGTGAGGACCTTGTCTCCATATTCCATTTGTCATCCATACACCATAGATGGCATGGTTGGGAAAAATATGGAGTGGTGCAGGTGGTCTACCAAGGCAGCAGCTAAACTACATCAACTATGTAGGACAGAAATGAGCTGCACATGGTGACTAGACTGTGTGTCACTTCAACTTCAGCCCACACTTTCAAACTTCGGAGTATGATTGCAATGTCTGCAAGACTGACAACTAGACATTTTCTGGGCAAAGTCTGAACTTCTCCCTAAACCTCCAGGGCAAAACTGGTTCTACTCATCTTCCTGAAGCTCTCATGGCACACAGCAGGTGGTCAGCTGTTCAACCAGGGCAAAATGGATTATTTTAATCAAAATCACTCATTCCACTGACAAACATATACTTGGTGAGTTGCTAAGTGTAAATGGAGATCTACTGGCACAGGGTTCGTACCTTCACAGAGAGTATTCACAAGGCCATTAATGACACCTGCTCCTCTCTGAAAGGAGAGATTGATGAATTGGGTGTCAATGTACTTTTACTGTGGCAGGACCTTCGCAATGAAGTAGACTCAGGTCCCATCTATGCTTCAGTTCACTTCTCACCCTACAGGAAATGTATCCTGTTTATGATGCAGCAGCCCCAGTGGGGCTCTCCATGGTCTTTCATTGCCAAGCTCCTCAAAAATAAAGACAATGACTGTTGGAAAATGGCCCCTTTTGTAGGGTCACCCACAAAGATTTTACCTTTCTCCTCCACTTTTTGCAGAAATCATTTTGGCTGGCCTTAGGACTCTGAGCACTTTATCACTGCTAACCAGTGCCAAAGTGCATGTGCTTTCTTCTCTACACATGATAAGATTGGCACATACCCAATTGGCATATGTAATTTACTTATAAGTCCCTAGTAAAATGCACTACATGTGCCCAGGGCCTGCAAATTAAATGCTACTAGTTGGCCTGAAGCACTGCTTGTGCCACCCACTTATGTAGCCCTTTAATCATGTCTCAGGCATGCCATTGCATAGCCTGTGTGCAGTTTACACTGTGATTTTGACCTGGCAAAATAAACCCTTTGTGAGGCCAAACCTTCCCTTTTTGTGCATATAAGGCAGCCTTAGGTTAAGCCCTGGACAACCCAGAAGGTAGGGTGCAGTGTATTTAAAAGGCAGGACAATTACTTTTAAGTTTTACATGCCCTAGTACTAAAAACCTTTAAATTCCTTTTGACTACTGCAAGCAGCGGCAAAGCAAGGGGGGCACGGAAGGCTGTGCAACCCAGACGGCACGAGTTTTGAGTGCGGCAGCCTGCCCCCCCCACTCTTACCTGCAGCCGTGTGGGGCAAAGTTGTTTGCCAGCACCCCCCCTGCTCTTATGGCCACCGCAGGGCGGAGAAGCCTGGAACTACCACGGGCGGCAGAAGGCCTAGCTACGCCACTGACTGCAAGGCCTATAGCTCCCATAGGATAACATTAGGATTACCTAATTACATTTGATCACATGTCTGGGGTGGGTGACAGCTGGGCTTACGGAACTCCAAGGAGGTCCACATAAAATCACAAAATTACATGCATATAAATGATACAAGATTCAAATTTACCATTAAATACTCATAGTAAAATATTCCACCCCAACATGAGATCTGACAGTCATAGACGATATCCAAGGTTCTAAAAAACTATAATTTAACAATATTCCAACATGCAGCAGCATGTTATACAAAACAAAGTATAAAATGCCCTTCATGCCATCAGTTCAAGAATTTAAGAAATATATATTAAATAGAAAACATGTATTTATATACCACAGAATTACAATAAAACAATATAAACGACTAATACATAAAAAGTAAAAAAATGCCTACCTAGGGAACTTTTACCACAAACAAAATAGTGCACCTTAATAAGTATTGTATTGTATTGTATTGTATGGAATTCTTGTATAGCGCAGCTGTCACCCAACGGGTATCCTGGCGCTTAGAGACCATGATGAAATTAGGACAGCGAGAACCAACTGAGCTCTTAATCAGGAGACTTACTTCCTATTCCTGGCAAATATCCAGGTCTTAAGTTCTTCCTGAAGCCCATCAGGGAGTCGGCTTGTCTGATGTTTTGAGGTAACTCGTTCCAGAGACATGCTGCTGCTGTACCGAAGGCCCTGCCTCCCATCCTGGCCGTCTTAACTCTAGCAATAGAAACCAGGCTTTGACTGGTAGATCGAAGAGGTCTTTTGGGCTCATACCAAGAGAATCTGTCTCGCAGGGCCATCAGGCCTATATTATGTAAAGCCCTATATACCATGCATAGAGACTTAAAGCAAATTCTGTCTCTGATGGGCAGCCAATGAAGGTCCCTAAGAGCCAGAGTAGCAGAAGAGCAGCGCTGTCTATCAAGAGCCAGTTTGGCCGCCATAGACTGGACTCTTTGCAGCCCCTGCAGGATGTATTATGGGGCACCCAAGAACAGGGAGTTGCAGTAGTCCAGTCTACTCAGGATTATACTTCTAACCACTAAGGGTCTAGCCTCACTGGGTAGAAGAGGGAGAATTTGCCGAAGGGCTCTTAACAAGACAAAGCATATGCTGATTATTTTATTGGCCTGAGAATGCATCTGAAGGTCCTGATCCACCATAACACCCAGGTTGCGATCCGTATTTGTTGCCACTATAGGATCCTCCTCCGGCCTAAGCCTAAATTCACCTAATAGAGGTTTGGACCTTCTTGCTGCGGAATAATACAGCAGCTCTGTCTTCCCCCCATTGAACTGTAAGGAGTTAGCCTTCAGCCAATCCGAAACCTGGCCCATACACGCCTGGAAGATGTTTATAGGCACCGCGTGCTTTCCTTCCAAGGAGAAAAGCAGTTGAGTGTCATCGGCGTAATTGACCAGGTCGATCCCATAAGATTTTATAATAGGGATCAGAGGGCGTAGATAGACATTAAAGAGGATTGGACTGATTGAGTAAAAAATTCTATTACAAAATATTTCATTTGGAGGAGCATAAAGGTATTGTAGTACTGCTGATGCTGAGAGAATAGATAACTGCAAACATATTAGCTTCAGCCATTCCTGTCGCCATAATAACAAAGCTGGACAAATTAACATGATTAATATCTTGGCGGCCATTTTTACCCAGTTTACAGATTACTGATGAACCATACCATTTAGCTAGGAGAGGATTTACAGGTAGCATGCCCTGCCTTAGCAGTATCCAAAAATAGGGGACTGCATCAGGCAGATTCAAAGTAATATAAGCATGTGCTTTGTTTATATTTGTTTATCTGTTGCAGCAACTAGGCAGATGCGTCACCTTGTAAAGCCCTCGCCACCTTATACCTGTGTCAGGTATAATGTATACAGGGTGGGCGTTCCCGTGTTAAAAAAGGCTGCAGGAGTGGGGCAGTAAATTCTATGAGATTTCACTGTGACACTTCTCGGACTCCACTGCGTCAAAACCTTACACCTGCCTCATAGCAGGCGTAAGGGTGATGCAGTGCAATGGGAATAGCCCTATCCCATGCATTGCTGGAGTTGCGTCATGCTTTCGACACAACTCCAGCAATGCATGACTTCTGCATCGACAGATACGTCAGGATTCCTGGCTATCTGTCTTTCCTTATGACATGGAGAGCTGTACAAGGAGGGTGCAGTGAAAGCTGTTGCATCGCTGTTTTGAAGCAGCGGTGGAACAGTTTTCATAAATGAGGCCCTTATAATTTTACTGACAGCATAAAGCCTGCAGAGTAACCAATTACCATGCAGCAAAGCCACTTGCTGGAGTGTACCCCAGCGCTGCAATTCACACTGTGGGGCAGAGTTACTAGATTCTCTCCGAGCGAAGTGCAGCAGCTGCAAATGCTGTGCTGCATGAGAAGGAGAGAACAGGAGAATGCCATATTTGCAGAAATATGGCACTCTCCTTCCATCTCCCTAACGACGACGCAGAAATATGCTGGCGTGTGCCACGGACACACCTTTTGCACCATCGTGCAAGAGTGTCTCAGTGAGTCTAGCATAGGTCTTGAACTGGAAAGAAACCCTTGCAATACTGAATACCATGCTTAGACTCACTTTAAACCTTTTCCCACTTTGCTTGTGTGCTCTACATTGCAGCACACATACAAAGTTGGAAAAAAAAGGGGAAATTAAAGCATTTCTCCTTCATAGCGCCTATTTGAAATGGGTGCTACTTTCTCACGCTAAACCCTATTTACTTTTTTAAGTAAATAAGGCATAGCGTCAGAAACCTTTGGTGGTTGCATGGGAACGTCCATGCACCACCCAGGTTACGTCCCTTCGTACCAAGTAATGAAAAGCTGTTATGCGCTGCTTTCGAGTGATTTTCCAGCGTTAAACAAGTTTACCTCTGGAAAATAAATCAGTATAATAATATTTAGCGTCGATTTGCATCACTTTTATTACGTAAACATGGCACTAAAACTTTGTAAATCAACCTCTGTGTGTGCAATATCTGATCCGAGAACGAACAGCAGAGTAGCTTAAGTGTGGGGCTGCAAGAGTTGAAGTGTAAGTATGTGAACTACATAAAAATAATCTGATGAGCATGTCTGATATCTGGCTAATTGTGTGAAATTCATACCATTTGCAATCCTTTTCCTGTATTCTCAGAATTCATCTCTTAAGTATAGTTAGTAAAATGAAGATATTAGGTTAATATAATCCTCTCTCATATGTGGTACGTAAGGACAAGTGAACCCCCAAGTTACACTATTTAACTTTGCACCACATAATAATTATTAACATGTTTATAACTACTGTAACAGTTATTATATTTGATAGGAGCTCTGGATGACTCTCAGTGTAGAAGCGATTGGAAATCCTAGATCTAGATATTCCTAAAGGCCTGGGTGCCTCCACTTATGACAAACAATATGGTTTACACTTTTCATCACTGATCATGCAGCACATTGTGGGTTCCACAGTTATTGGAAGTTATTTCAATGATGTTATGGACAACTGCTGTTGCCGGCTTTGTGTTCACGACCGTGTAATTTATGGTGAAGCTGACACCCAAAGGAACACACATATAAATCTGAATTGACCATTCAATGTCCTTTCTCTAGACTCTACTACTTTATCATTCCTGGAGAAGACCATTTTCTGCTAATAGGAGCACAAATGTTCACAGAAGGACTTTCAGACTTCATGCTACACAGACAAGGTACGTTCAGTGATTTGGCATCTGAACACAAGATGGATGTGTTCAAAATCTTGTTTAGGGGTATGGGCATCCTTAGCAGTATTATTCAGGCACACAGATCAAGAGAAATTGATGGAGATCATAGAACTAGAGATGCTTGTCCTTGGATTGCAATGATCTCTACCAACAAAAGAAGGCCCACATATGCGTGGCAAAGCCCCCCACTACAAGAGCACCATCGTAGCAACCATTACCTACTTCCATAGAGATAGTATTCAATTTTGCGTTGCAAAAGTACTTTCTGAAGTGGCAGGATCTTAGTCAGTTAGAATTTAAAAAGCAAAGTCATCAGATCTGCAAGCTCTGAACAGTTTGAAATCTAGTCACAAATGGAGTGAGGACTAGGATGGCAAGCGGCTGATGTGAATCCTGCAAGAAAAGAACTTGAAAACCCAGGGATAGTAAAATGACAACATCACAGGGGGAAGAATAAACTGTTTGGACGCTGATACCCAAAGCACCCACTAGCTGAGCACACCATAGGTAGAGAAATGGATACTACAAGAGACTTTCATCCTGAGCAACACAGAGTTAATGCCTCATTAAATTCTGAAGCAAGATCGTGTACCAATTTCTAAATCTGCAAGAGCATTAGTGTAGAGACTTTGGAAGTCTACAGAATCTGCCATCTTTACAGTAAGGCCAGACGCACTGGGTTACTTCAAGCTCCCAGTAAGCAAAGCAACTTAGCTGACTTGAGACATACACTGGTCTAAACGGGTTGTAGAAAAACAGCATATACGCTGCCATAGAACATCTTTACATAGCAGTTAGGAAGGTGGATCTGGAGGTATAAATGACAGCCACAAATTGAAAAACTGGGATGTTACTGTTCTAGGAGAAGCAAACGTTCACTCACAATCAGCTCATAAGCCAGTGCGAGAAGAAGCTCACAAAGGTTCATTAAATGAAACACACACTTTTTGTGCCCATCAGCATACCAGAAGGTGACCTCCTGCAAGACATCACAGCAAGGAGGAGGAGGGAGACAGTACACCCTTTTAAGGAACTTTTCCAATAGAGCAAGATGGAGCACTGGTCCTCAAAAAGCCCGCCCATAAGTGAAAAACACACAAATGACCTTACAGATGATACACAGAACACAGAAGAAGCAGAAGAGTTTCATGGAAGCTTTCTTCAGAGACACTTGGTTGCCTTGATGGTCAGTTTCAGCTCCTGTATTTTAGCAAACACCTGTTCTAGGTTCGTCAGGTGGCCTTCCCATGAATTGCTGAACACCACAATGTCATCTAAAGAAGCCACACAGAACTTTTCTAACCCTGCCAGAACATGGTTCACCAGGCACTGAAAAGTGGCAGGAACATTTTTCAGCCCAACAGCCACCACCTTGAACTGATACAGCCTTCTGGCAGAGAAAATGCAGTCTTCTCCTTTACACTTGGTGCTAATGCGATCGGTCAATAACCACTGGTCAGTTCAAAGGTGCTCAAGTATTTGGCAGCACCTGACTGATCCACAAGCTCATTCGCCATAGGGATTGAATGGGCATCAGTTTTGCTTACCTCATTGAGGGCTCGGTAGTCCACACATAACTGCTAGCCAGGAGACCCTAGCTTTTGTACTAGAACCAAAGGACTAGACCAAGGACTATGAGATCTCTCATTGACCCCCAAGTCCAATATTTTGGCAACTTCCGGCTTAATGCACACAGAACTTGGTCAGACATTCTGTACATCCTTCCCTTTACTGGCCAACTGTCACCTGTGTCTGTGTCATGCACACAGTCAGGTGTTAACCCTGGAGTCAGCAAGAAAAGGTTCCAACATCTCTCTACACTCTCTGTGCTGCTCAGGCGTTAACTCAGGAACTAACTGCACCCCTTCCACAGTACCATCCTTCATATCACTATGCAATAAGTCAAGAAGAGGTTCACAGTCTTCCTACACTCCCTCTGTCATAGCCATGACATTCACTGTGTAGTCTCTGCAGAGTAAGGCTTCAGCCTATTCACATGGAACACCCTCTTGGGTTCCCTTGTGGCACCTGTGTCCACCAAGTAGTTTACCTCAGACACTTTCTGAGCTAACTTTTATGGCCCACACCATTTGTCCTCCAAAGCCCTGGGACAAATAGGCTTCAGCGCCAACACGTCCTATCCTTCTTGATACCCAGTCAGTGTACTTTTCTGGTCACACCATTCTTTCAGCAGTGCTTGGCTAGCCTGAATATTATCTTTTGCCTGACTCATGTATTGCGCCATCAGCTTCCTGAGGCCGATCACATAGTCTACCACATCCTTCTGTTGGGTTCTGAGGCTCCTTCCCAACCTTCTCTAAATAAGACAAGGGAACCCCTCACCGGGTGTCCATACAGAATATCAAAGGGACTGAACCCTACTTCCTTTTGCGTAATCTCTCAGTAGACAAATAAGAGACATGTCAGGAGAAGATCCCACTTCCTTTTGAGGTTCTCATCATGCTCTTCAGTAGTTTGTTAAACTGCTCCACCAAACTATTAGTTTGTGGGTTCGTATGCCATGGAGAAGTGATATGTCACACCAGCTTGGTCCCACATCTCTCTCATGTAAGAAGAGATAAAGTTGGTTCCCCAGTCGGAAATTACAATCTTTGGAAAGCTGACTCAAGAATTAATGCTCTCACAACTAATTTTGCAGTCATGCTCCTCAGATGTACAGCTTCAGGATGCCTGGTGGCATGATCCACCACAACCAAGATATACTTGTTGCCTGACTGTGAAGGAGGTCGAATGGATCAACTATGTCTAATTCCACCTCGTGAAATGGAACACCTACAACTGGTAGAGGCACTGATGGTGCCTTTGTTTTCCCTCCTGTCTTACCACTACGTTGGCAAGCTGGACAGGTTCTACAGAACCATCGTGTGTCTCTGCGCATCACTGGGCCAGTGTTTCTCCGGAGGGCTGCCAGGGTGGGGGGAGGTTTTAGACCCCCGGGGGCTGTTTTTGTTACCAGGGACTGGTTCAATATCAGCAACAAAAGTGAAAAGCAGCTCAAAGCATTCCACTAGCAAACCCCACCTCTCCCCCCCTGGGGCCAGCCAAGCGCTTTGCCAGGGACAGTTTCAGTTTCCAGTCTGGCCCTGCCCTGGGCAGAAGAACAGAGGGTTTAATCCATTCTGGGTTTTCTACACCCTAAGTGTCCAGCACTTCATTAGCCAGTTCCTGAGAACGAATTGAACCTTAGCCTCCCGCTAGTACCTAAATCAGGATTAAGTGGTTGACTGTACAGTAGACTATCCTCCCAGCCAACATCGTGTTTCCTGACCACCCTATTGCTGATCTGTTCTTAGGCTTCCTTCCAAAGTCCAAAGGAACATAGGGCACTCCTCTTGTGTCTTGCAGAGATCTTCTTGGGTAGGCCCTCCAGTAGCTAACAACCCTTGCAACTCTTGAGGCAACCCAGACTCCAGCACATGGTCCACCTCTGGAGCCTCATCCTCTTCTCCCTGTGGAGCAGAAGCAATGGTCTCCACAGTCATTGCCTTCCCAGAGTCTACCCTTTCCTGCAAACTATTTGGTCCTGGTCCTTGCAATCAGAGATGATCCCAGCCTCACTCTGAGACTGTGATTCAGCTTGTGCTCTGATTAGCACAGCTGACTTTGTCCATGCCACAAAGGCTTCTGGTCCTGGCCCCAAGCAAGGGGCAATCAAATGACTGCCCAAGGGACATCTAACACCTTGCTTCTACCCTACCCCGACATTAACCATTGCCACCATCAATGTTCCCTCTAATTTTTTTCCTCTGTGTGCAGCAGTGTGAGGTTTCTGTGCGCTCCAACCACGGCAATGTGCGCCAAGAACCCGACCGCATGTGTGGGTGCAGCGACAGGGGTTCTGACACGTGTTCCTGCTTGATTGTGCAGATAATTGACCTAGGTATTGAAATGCAGGAGGCCTGTTTGATGGGGCAGGCAGGACCGTACTGGGAACCCAAAGTAGCCCTGGCAATTTTTCCGCACTGACTCCCACCCACCAGGGGTGGGATGGAGGGGGGGGTGAGTGTCAAGCACTACTGCTTAACAAAACCGGTCCCCAGCACTGGTGCTTTTGTTAGTGAGGGACGACATTGCAGCATCGCTGCAGAACTGCCCCCCAAGAAGCAAACCCAGCCCCCACTGCTCCAAAACTGACCCCCAGCCTCCCAGGCAAATGCCCAATGCCTGCTAAGGCCATCCAGCCCTGGAGAAAGATTTTGTATTGGTGACTGGCATAAAATGGTTGTGTCATGTGAAAAATGAGCAAGTGCAGTGTAGAGTATCTGCAACCACGACAAAGCTACACTAATATATATTAGGAGACCGGGGCAACCTGTCTCATTCCACAGTGCCTGTGAGCCTCTTCATTCCTAACTAACTACACAGCAGCGGCTCAGGGACATCTTAAGGATCTTGAGAAACCATAGGCCAAACATATTTTTGGGCCCCTGAGCGGATCAGCTCTGAATTTATGATCCAGTTTCAGCTTTCTTGTGTCCTCTTTGGCCAGATCACAAACAGTGCACAGACAAATGTGTTTATAGGTAATATTCAGGGAGTAGTGATGTATTTTTCCAATATTGTAACACAGTAGAAGCTCACTAATATTACTGCAAATAATCACTGTGACATCCTCCCATTTATCATATCTGAGATCCTGTTTGGATCTAAAAGAAACATTTTTTATGGATGTTGCATGAAACAAAAACACATTTGCCATAAAATGTCTGTAATAGAATCTCATACATTACCCAGATTAAAAATAAATGAAAGGAAAATGCTATTTGCAACAATCTGTTTAAGAATTATTCAAGGTCATCAGGGCAAGACTCTCTGCAGAACAGAGCTGGCTCTACCAGGGCAGGAGTTACTCCACTCTTTAAAACTGATAATCATAAGTTCACTTATCGGCTCTGAAGATGGTTTCCTGGATACGCAGGGGGTGGGAAATGTACATAGAAGACCACCACATGTTCTTTCAGAATCACTAATATATGTTAGTGATTCTGAAAGCACATGTGGTGCTTTTAGGCTTGCTCAGGGCTTTAAGTGGGATGAAAAAACTGGGCGGCCTCTCAAAGGGACGTGCCTGATGTAATTAAGGGCGTGGCTTAAAAACACGTAAGCTAAAAATCTGTGCTAACATAGTGTGCCGCCCGACTGTTATTATGCTGCCTCTGTCATTGCATCTAGATATATAATACAACAAGTAACATTATACCTACAACAAGCCAGGACTATTGACTTTGTCAATGGTTGCTAGTTGCATAAGATAAATAAGCAACAACTACAGCTTCGTTGAATATAATATTGAAAATGCTTCAGTTCTGAAATGATCAGACTGTGAAGAAACTATAAAAAGTCCTCTGAATTTACACCAAAGGCTTTGAGCAGTTGCACTGCTGCAGAGTTGAGATTTTTTTTATCCTGAGGGGGAGGGCAAAAATGAAGATCCTGTTAGGGACCCATCTCAGAACCAGTTTTTGAAAACTCAGCACCGGCAGGACCCAGCCCACTTTAAGCCCTGGGCTTGCTGCATGCTTTTTGTTAAAAGAGTGTGGCTGCGGGCAGATTGTGTGCAATTTTGAAAGTATACATGTTAATTGCAGCAATGAACATGATTACTTTAAAAAATGCACACAATCTGCCCGCAGCCAAGTTTTATTAACAAAAGGCATGCAGCAAGTCCATAAGCACAACGTGTGCTTTCAGAATCACTAACATTTATTAGTGATTTTGAAAGCACAAGTTATGTTTTTAGGCTTGCTGCATGCCTTTTGTTAATAGAGCGCTGCAGATTGAGTGCCTTTTTGAAAGTTTTCATGTTAATTGCAGAGCCCGACATGCTAATACACGGGGCTGCATTTAACATGAAAACTTTCAAAAGGCACACAATCTGCTGCGCTCAATTAACAAAAGGCATGCAGCAAGCCTAAAAGCACGACGTGTGCTGTCACAATCACTAATCTATATTAGTGATTGTGAAAGCACATGTCATGCTTTTAGGCTTGCTGCATGCCCTTTCTTAATAGAGCACGGCTGGGGGCAGATGGCTTCTTTTTTAAAGTATTCATGTTGATTGCAGCGCCCGTCATGGTTCTACAGGGCACTGCGATTAACATGAATACTTGTCTCTTAGGGATGTGTGCGTGTGCGCTTTAAAAAAGACACTGCGCGCTCGGAGCGACTTGGGTGCGCGCATGCTTGCGCACCATACAAGGAACAGTGGGCCTGGCCCACGTCATGCTTTTTGACTTGCTGCATTTCTTTTCGTAAAGTAGTGTGGCTGCGGGCTGATTGAGGGCCATTGTGAAACTTATCATGTTAATTGCAGCGCATGATGGTGCCGCAATTAACAAATATTTTCACAAAGGCCCACAAACAGCCCCCAGCAGTGCTTCATGAAGAAGGAAATGCAGCAAGTGCAGGAGCCACTGCGTGCCAACCTTCTCACAACCAGGACATTACAATTTTTTCACGCCGCTCGTTTTTTAAAAGCGGCGGCACGAATGTTCTCCCGGGATGTGCTGTGGGTGCGCACTCCACGCAAAGCACTGCGCGCTCGGGGAAAAAGAGGTGCACGCGCACGCAACTTACAGAGAACACTGGCCACCGTGCCATTGTGCTGAATCTCGACCCTGGCAAGTGGGTACTCCAACACCTCTCCGCTGGCTACCAATTCTCTATTCCTGCTTCCAGGGAGTATCTCCTCAGGCTTAAGGTACTTCCTCTCAACCATAGTGTGGCAGGCTCCAGTATCCCTCTGGGCAGGTACGTTCCTCCAGTTGACACTAACTTTGTGCACAAATCCCAGTGTGCTAGGATGGATGTGCTTCAGAACATCTGGGTCCCTCTCCCAAATGTTCATAGCTACTAGGTTGATGGCAGCTGGTCCCTCACAGGTACCTTCACCCACGTGTAACAACCTTTCTGTCACGGGCGTGGCTGTCTCAAGTTCCTTCTCTTGACAAGCCCTCTTGTAATGTCCCACCTTGTTGCTCTTAAAACAAACCATCACCTTGGACTTAGAAGGACTTCCTTGCCTTTCCTTCTCATGATGCTCCTTCCTGAACACATCATTATCATTCCCATGTTTCCTGGACCCTGCTTGAGTCCCATGGAAACTACTCGGGTCCTTACCCTCTAGTTTGGAACTTTTCTGTGAAGAGTTCTTCTCTCCCTTTGGCTTAGAGCTATGCTGCTCCAGCCCTTTGTGATGCCTGTGAGCTAAGTACTTATCAGCTAACACTGCAAGTTTTGTTGGATCCTCTCTGGCAGATCAGATGGGTATTGCCTAAGTGGGGTAAAGTATCCCTCCTTGAGTCACTCTGTCGCCATCAACTGGTTAAGGGACTGGAAATCCTTGGTCTCCATCCCTCTTACCCACTCATTCCAATCACTCAATGCACTGTGAATCCAAGTCTCAAACAGAACATCATCCACTCTCTTGCAGTCATGGACTCTTTGTGGGTACTGAGCTGGCTTCAGCTCGAATATCCTAATCAGGGCTTCCTTCATTTGCCTATAGACCATCTGGTCTGCCACAGGCATCTCTCCAATGATGGCTTTCCGTTCCCAATGGCATACGCCCCATTAAGGCAGATGCCTTAGACACCTCATTCAAGGACTGCACCTTAAAAGCCACCTCAAAGCTCACAAACCATTCCAAAATACCCTGCCCTTCCACATACACATGCACAAGATCTTTTGGAACCTTTGCCAACACCTGGCCTTAACTGGGAGTAGAGTCAGTTATCCCAAATGTAGTTGTCATTCCTGCCAATCCACGTTTCTCTCTCTCTCAAACGCTATACTTTCCCTTTTCAGATCTGTTTCCTTTTCCTTCTGTTTCTCCTCCGACTCTTTAAGTTTCTCCTCCCTATCTCTCTGTTTCTCCTCTAGCCCTTGAAATTTCTCCTCCCGGGCCCATTCCTCCTGTCTCTCCAACTTCCTCAGCTCTTGTTCCCAGTGAGCTAGTCTTAGCTTCTCCCTCTGAAACTCACTGGACTGCACATCTTCCTCAGCCTTGGCTTTCTGAAGTGCTAACTGCAAGCTCAGGGCCTATGGAAGACTCAACTTACCTAAGTGGTTCATTTCTGGAAGTGGTGTCAGTGGTACCCTAGAAATTCGAGGTGGTGGACACACATGCGGTATTCTAAAAGCTAAAGGTGGTGGGTGTCTTGGTGAAACTCTGGAACATGCATTAGAGGACACACTATGTGTGTGTATGGGATATATCTGTGTTAAGGGATCCTAGAGCCTGAATCCACAGAGCTCTTTTCCTGGGTTTCTAACATGGTTCCCTCCCCAGAGTCGGGTACAGTCTCTTCCCTTTCACCCAGTATCTTACACTGATCCCTAATGAAATTAGCAAGGACTTCTCTGTCCCAACTCCTGGGAATCCTCCACCCTCTGTCCCTACATAAGGCCTTCATCTGATCATGGATGAGGTCAATTCCCAACCGTGTGTTCTCCATTACCAAAGCGTGTTGCCTTTGTGTGTAGACAGAAACAAAATGGACTTATTGCAACGCTGTTGCAAATTGGAAATAGCCAATGCCACCTCTGTATCTTTTGACTCCTAAAACGTTAGGTGTCCCACCACTAGTCGCTAATTGTCAGAACCCTGTTCAGAGGGCCACAGGGAAAAGGAGTAGTTTATTTTCTGTAACTCCAGTTCTGTAGTAGGGGTATCTCTGTTATAGTCATAATCTAGTGAATAGTCCCACCCATGTGCGTGGACCCCGGAGCAATAAAAAATAATCTCTAAAGGTGACAAATCATGCAGACCTGCATACACCTTTAAGAGAGAATTTAATTTAAAGACAGATAATGCAGCCTATACCCACAGGCTACACTGTCCAGTACTTCAACTAGAATTCCACCAACATCCACAAACAGCACTGCCTGTCTAGTTTTTCTCCATATAGGAAAAAACCCTGCCTCTACCAGCAAAAGCCACTGGAATGATAGAGAGGAAGGAGTGGACAGACAAGCCCCATAGGCTGCCATTATGTGGCTTAAAACAGGATACTGTGCCTTTAAGAAAACTTTCCAGGTTTCCAGAACTTTCCCCAGTATCCCAGAATGCCCAGCAGGTCCCATTTACTTTCAGTTCTTTTTGAAGGCGTAGCACGCCAGACCTGTAGCATTCTACATATGAATAAGTATCTCTCCACCGGGGAGGAGGGCGGGCGCTTATGACTATAACAGAGATACCCCTACTACAGAACTGGAGTTGCAGAAAAGAAACTACTCCTTCTGTAGTAGGGGATCTCTGTGTATAGTCATAATCTAGTGAATAGAATGGCAAGCCCATCCCCACACAACAAAAGCGGTGGAGAACACACAAGACACTACCACTACTGTGCGAACAAATTTCGCAGCGAAGCCTGCCCAACCTGAGCATCTGCCCTGGCATCCGTGTCCAGACAGTAATGCGCAGCAAAGGTATGGACCGACTTCCAAGTGGCCGCCTTGCAGATTTCCGCAATCGGAACATTACGCAGCAAAGCCGTCGTGGCAGCTTTGCCCCTGGTGGAATGAGCCTTAGGTTTACCCCCTAAGGTCTTATTAGCCTTTTGATAACACAATTGTATGCAGGACACAATCCACCGAGAAATGGACTGCTTAGAGGTCGCAAGACCCGTCCTGACTGATCAATAATTAACAAACAATTGGTCAGACCTACGAATATCCTTGGTCTTATCCAGATAAAATTTCAACACCCTCCGAACATCCAGGGAATGAAGAGACCTTTCCGCTGGCGAAGAGGGATTCTGAAAGAACGTAGGTAAAGTTATAGTCTGGTTGACATGAAAGTCAGAGATAACCTTAGGAAGAAATTTAGGGTGAGTACGCATCACAACCTTAGCAGCATGAAATACAGTATAAGGTTCTTGACAACATAATGCCTGAAGTTCACTCACCCTGCGGGCCGATGTAATGGCCACTAGGAACGCCGCCTTCCAGGATAGGTGCTGCAACGAAGCCTTGTGGATGGGTTCAAAAGGCTCCTTCATCAGTCTGGACAGCACCACATTCAAGTCCCAGGAAGGCGAGGGAAGTCTGACGGGAGGAAACACTTTCTTCAAGCCTTCCAAAAAATCCTTGACCACAGGAATCTGAAAGAAGGAAGTCTGTGAAGGGCATTTCCTGTAGGCAGTCAAAGCAGCCAGATGAACCTTAATGGAATGGAAATTAAGGCCAGACTGCGCCAAATGTAAAAGGTACGGAAGGATGACATCTTCCTTACATGTCGTCGGATCAAAGTTCTTGGACTTACACCAGATACAGAACCTCTTCCACTTGTAAGCATAGGATGTCCTAGTGGAAGGTCGTTTAGACTCCTTCAGTATGTCCATACAATCGTCTGGTAGATTCAGATGGCCATATTGCACTATTTCAGGAGCCATGCCGCCAAACTCAAAGACGAGAGGTTGGGGTGCACCATCCGCCCCCCGAACTTCGTGAGAAGGTCCGGCCTGCACGGCAACCGCATGTGAGGAAGGAGAGACCGGTGAAGCAGGTCCGTGAACCACCACTGTCTGGGCCACTCAGGGGCGATCAGGATCATCCGCGCCCTGGACTGGGACAGCTTGATGAGCACTGCCGGAACCAGGGGAATGGGTGGAAAAGCGTACAGAAAGCTGTTCGACCAATCGATCCATAGAGCCTTCCCCAGCGTCCCCCGCTGGTAGTACCTGGATGGGAAGTCTCGGCATTTGCTGTTTTCGGCGGTGGCGAACAGATCTACGTCTGGAGTCCCCCACCTTGCGAAGACTTCTCCTAGTACTTCGTCGTTTATGACCCATTCGTGGTTTAACTGAATCAGCCTGCTCAAGGCGTCCGCCTGAGCATTCTGCACTCCTGGCAGATGCGTGGCCGTAATCGTCAGTCCTCTGGCCAGCAGCCAGCGCCAGATCGCCTGCGCCTCCTGCGACAGAGTGCGCGATCTCGACCCCCCCTGCTTGTTGAGATAATACATCGTGGTTGTATTGTCCGTCTGTATCAGCAGCGAGTTGGTCTGGAAGGACGGAAGGAAGGCCCTCAGTGCCAGGAAGACAGATCTGAGTTCCAGGAAATTGATGTGGTATGTCGATTCCAAAGCAGACCACTTTCCCTGAATCTGCAAGTCCCCGGAATGTGCTCCCCAGCCCTGGAGAGACGCATCCGTCACGACACTCGTCGTGGGAATGTCCTTGTGGAAGGGAACCCCCTTGAGGAGGTTTTCCGCCGAACACCACCACTTCAGAGACTGAAGAGTATGCAGCGACAGACGTATCTTGTCGTCCCAAGAGCCTGTCCTCTGATCCCACTGATCCTCCAAACACTCCTGCAGTGGTCTCATGTGTAGCCGAGCGTGAGGCGTGAGGAAGATACAGGAGGCCATCGATCCCAGTAGAGAAGACACCTTCCTCACTGTCGTCGATGGAGCAGTCCTGAGGTCCTGAGCCTTCCGAAGGAGTGATAACCATCTCTCCTCCGAAGGAGACACGCTTGCTGACCGCGTATCGATGGAGGCCCCCAGGTACTGTATGCACTGGACCGGAGTCGTGACCGACTTGGACATGTTGACGTGTAACCCCAGCTTGTGCAAGAGCTCGCACATCCATCGGAAGTGTTCTTGCGCTTCCGCGAAGGATGATGCCTTGATCAGCCAATCGTCCAGATACGGGTAGACAAACACCTTGTTCCTCCGCAGGTGTGCCGCCACCACCGCCAAGCACTTCGAAAAGGTCCTGGGCGCAGATTTTAGCCCGAATGGCAGTACTGTGTATTGATAGTGATTGGCGCCGACTTGGAATCGCAGGAACTTCCTGTGCTTCCTCGCTATGGGCACATGGAAGTACGCATCCTGTAGATCTATGGCACAGAGCCAGTCTCCCCGTTGCAGCTGAGGGTAAATCTGGTGCAACGAAAGCATGCGGAACTTCTCTCTGCGAATCCATTTGTTTGCCTGTCGCAAATCCAGAATGGGCCTGAACTCGTTCTTGTCCTTCTTGCGAACGAGGAAGAACCGAGAGTACAGACCTCTTCCCCTTTGAGACAGAGGTACCTCTTCTACCGCCTTTTTTCTCAACAAGATGTGTGCCTCCGCCTGGAGCTCTCTCAGCTGGAATCGAGAGCTGACCGGCGGAATCGCTGGAGGCGGGCTGGTAAACCGAAGACTGTATCCATTGCAAACAATATTCAGCACCCACTTGTCCTGAGTAATTTTTCTCCACTCTGCCGGAAAAAATTGAATGCTTCCCCCCACTGGAGTGGGTAACGGTTGAGGGGGAAGTAGCCGCTCAGGGCCGAGACCCGGCCGGGCCCTTGGTCGTGATAGTAGCCTGCTGGCCTCCTCTACCCCTCTGGCGCTTCTGGAAGGGCTTGCGGAACTGCTGCTGTTGTTGCTGCTGCTGTCCCGAGCCCTGCCCACGCCCTCTGCCCGAAGACCCGAACCGCCTCTGGAACGGGCGCTTCTTCTTTTCGGCCTTTTCCAACCCGACGGCCGTCAGGGTTTCCGCCTCCGCCTTCATGCGGGCCATCTCATCGTCCGCATGCTTCCCGAACAGGGTTTCCCCCGAGAAGGGCAGGTTGGCCACTCGTTGCTGCGCCTCTGGCTTGAGGGACGTCAGGCGCAACCACGAATGACGCCGCTGGTGGACGCCATGACAGTAGGCGTGGGCGGCCAATAAGGACACATCCGCCGCTGCGCTGATCACTTGATTAGAAACCAGCATGCCTTCGCGCACTGTCTCCAAGAAGTCCTCCTTCTTGTCCCGTGGCAGTAGGTCCGCATATTGCTGCAGGGACTCCCACAGGGCCCGGTCGTAACGGCCCAACAAAGCCCCTGCACTCGCCGCCTTCATGGTGGTGGCGGCGGTCCCACACACCTTCCTGCCCGCAGAATCCAGCCAGCGGCTTTCTTTGTCAGGCGGAACCGTGGATGACGGGGCGGTCGCATGTTGTTTTCTTGCCGCCGTCACGATCACCGAATCCGGCTTCGGGTCCACTCTCAAAAAGGAAGGATCCGACTCCGGGGCCCTATACTTTTTCATGAGCCTGGAGGGAGCGGCCTTCGTCGTCGCGGGAGTGAGGAACAGCTCCAACGCGGGTTCCACCAGTCCTGGTACAAGAGGCAGTAGGGGGCGAGACAGGTGTTTCTTATGAAGCGTCTCGAATATCACGGACGTCGTGGGTGTTGGAACCCTTCACCGTGATACCCAACTTTGCAGCCCCTCTCAACAGCACCTCTTGGAAAGAGACCAAGTCGTCCACCGGAGACACCCTAGTCCCCGGGGAGTCCGACAGCGTCGGGGAAAGGTCCCTGTCCGAGGAGCGCGTGTGCGACCTGGACCTATACCTCCTACGGCGTCGTCTTGAGTCCGACGAGGACCGTCCACGGCTCCGTGACCTTCTCCTCCTGTGAGAGCGGGAGCGCGACCTCTTCGGCTTCGGCCTGTCCGCCGGTCTAGCCGGTCCAGGCGACCGCGGGCATCGTGGCTTCGGGGTCCCCTGCGGCGGCGTCGGGTACCTTGGAAGGGAAACCGACCGCGGGGGAACCGGCGGCGGTCCCACAGGAGTGCGTGGAAGCGGCTGAGGTGGGGGCGGCGGAGGCAGCGTCCGCGGCTGAGGTGGCGGTGGTGGAGGTGGCGGTGGTGGAGGTGGCGGCGGTGGAGGTGGAGGAGGCGGCGTTGGTGGAGGTGGTGGAGGAGGAGTCGGCGGAGGCGGGAGAGGAGGCGGCGATGGAGGCATCCGAGGAGGCGTATACACCACCGAGTACACCGATTCCGGTGATTCTCTCTTCCTCGACGTCGATCTTCTCCTCGACGTCGATCTTCGCCTCGACGTCGATCTTCGCCACGACGGCGACCTCCGCCTCGACGGCGACCTGTGCCTCGACGGCGACCTGTGCCTCGACGGCGACCTGTGCCTCGACGGCGACCTGCGCCTCGACGGCGACCTGTGCCTCGACGGCGACCTCCGCCTCGATGGCGACCTTCGCCTCGACGGCGACATTCGCCTCGACGGCGACCTCGAGCGTCTCGACGTCGATCTCCTATTCGGCGACGTCGACCGTCTCCTCTTCATCGACGGCGAACGGCGATCCCTCGACGGCGAATGCCGACGCCGGGTCCGATCTCGACGCCGACCGCTAGACGGGGCCGACGACGGTGTCGTCGCCGACGACGCCAAAGTAGTCGACGGCGGCCTATTCAGGTCCCTCGACGGCAATCGTCAACGCCGCTTCTCCCCAGAGCCCTGGGGAGACGGCGAACAGACGGTGGTCATCCTCCTCGACGTCGCCGTCGACGCCCTCGACGTCGACGGGGAGTGGGAGCGCTTACTGGTCTTCCTGCCCCTGGGGAGCCCCCCAGGGGCCTCAGTATGTGCCAAATCAGCCCCTCCAGACCCACCTGATGCCTTCAGTCTTCTCTCCTCCAGAACTTGAAGCCTGATTTTCATTCTGTCCCTCAGGGTCCTGGCTGAGAACGAGTGGCAGATGGTACAGCTTTCAGGCACGTGGGACTGGGGAAGGCAACCTATGCACACCTCGTGTGGATCAGTTTTAGCCTTCTTTCGACCACATTCCGGGCACTTGTCGAACAAGCCAGGCATGTTGACAGTACCAGCTACTAACACTAGCAAAAAGTGACAAAAATTGCCAAAATCTCCAATAAACCCTTGAAAAGGGGAGAGCTCAATGCTCCAGGGTCCTGCTAGCAGGAGCCGGAAAAAAGAACTGAAAGTAAATGGGACCTGCTGGGCATTCTGGGATACTGGGGAAAGTTCTGGAAACCTGGAAAGTTTTCTTAAAGGCACAGTATCCTGTTTTAAGCCACATAATGGCAGCCTATGGGGCTTGTCTGTCCACTCCTTTCTCTCTATCATTCCAGTGGCTTTTGCTGGTAGAGGCAGGGTTTTTTCCTATATGGAGAAAAACTAGACAGGCAGTGCTGTTTGTGGATGTTGGTGGAATTCTAGTTGAAGTACTGGACAGTGTAGCCTGTGGGTATAGGCTGCATTATCTGTCTTTAAATTAAATTCTCTCTTAAAGGTGTATGCAGGTCTGCATGATTTGTCACCTTTAGAGATTATTTTTTATTGCTCCGGGGTCCACGCACATGGGCGGGACTATTCACTAGATTATGACTATACACAGAGATCCCCTACTACAGAACAGGAGTTACTGGGCCCAAACAGGGTGGTTGTGGCCTTTTACTTCTGGTGCCCCTGGGCCCACCTTACTATGGATCCTGCTCAACTGGGTCAAGAACCCCCTTCTGCACCTGACTCTCAGTAGGGTAGCAAAGCACAATTACTCAAGGCTCCCTTGGAGGGAAGTGTATAGATCAGAAACACAATTCATAACTCAATGTGCACTCAGCCCATATAATAAATCAATGTCCAGTCAAATACTTAATTTGCATAAATGAAGTATTTTATTTCTACTCCTAAACATGCATGGTAAACAACATTCAGTAAGTAATAACACGGTTCCCGTTGAGTTAGGCATCCTAGTAGTTGTCAGACCCCCCACAGGCTACCATGTTTCCATGTAACGGGTGTGTAGATATTCCCCAGTCACATGCAGCTACAACAAGGGAATGGAAACTACTAGGCCCTGTTCAGGGGGTGTCCTCATCTTGGTCTCGGTCAATAAAGTGAAGTCACTTTATAGTCAAGTAGGGTTGTAAAAACCAAAGGCGTTATATATCCCCAGGGTAGGCCCAGTTCTCAGTATACCAGCTCCAGTGGTATGAACCCTGGCAGTGGTGCAATGCGGTCTTGGCTCGGATCTGCAGAGTCAGGCTGTATGCGTTCACACGCGCAGCTCCTGGCAGGCACCAGCTGTCTCTCCTGAGCTATGCTTACAAGCGTCCTGATGATTGGAGTTGCTCTGGCACTAGCCACACACAGTAAGTCTTTTTCTTCCTTGCTCAGAGATGATAGTAGTCTCCTTCCTCTGGCAGGCTCAGATACAAAGCTTCCCTTGCATTGGTTGTAGCAGCAATTTGGGTCACGGACAATGACACTAACCTCTGGCCTCATGGCTTTGAGTGGTCCATTCAAGCATACAGGGGCCACTCCAATGAACCTCACTGTCCGGTTACACTTGCCTCAGATTGCTTCTTCCAAGGCCCCTCCTGGCACATAGGGTCGCAGCAACTTCCCACACATGGGCGAAAGCCCGATCAATGCAACATAGTTACTTGGCACACAGCGACCCCATCTGGCCTATGGGGTCGCCAACTTCCACAACGCTGCACACGGGTAATGGACCAATCTATGCAGCACTGTCCTTGGTGCACAGCATCCCCTCCTGGTATACAAGGTCGACAAACTTCACAACGCTCCATATGGGCAGTGGCCCGATCAGTGAGGAACAGCTTCTCACACCTCACTCAGGAGCCCCACACATCTGGGCTCCTCTCTGGATCTCGCTCCCTCCAACATACTCCTCTACCACATGGATTTTGGAGAGCAGGCAGGTACTGGTGTTCCAGACTCTAGGGCAGGTGATCTTGGTATCCCTTGGTGACGTTCCCTCCCCCATCAAGGAGACTAGGACCCAAGTCCTGGTCACAGGCAAAAGTCTTGCAGAGCTTCCCCTCCTCATGTAGCCCAGCTGGCTGCTTGGCAGATGACAAAGAATGGGGTCTTAGATCGCCCTAATTATAGTTCTTTTCCAGACACAAACATGTGATTTAGGCTCTAGACCTTTGAAGTTTTATGTTGGGTTTCTACTTTGATATGGGCATCTCTCCCATTTGTCCTTCCTTCTAAAAGATGTCTGTCACAGTAGGCAGGACTACAAAGCTGATTAACCCACAACATGATTCATGGGAGTGACCAGAGTTCACACCTGGATGTCACCCAAAGTGATCTGTGCATCAAAGGTTAATCCTGGGGCCTCAGACCTATGCTTTATGGTTCTCTTTTCAGCACCATATCGCTCTTCCTGAAATTTGTCCAGGCCATTTCCCTCTGATCCGTCTCTGAATCAAAGAGCCCTTTCAAATGCGCAGGAAGAACCTGGCTCCCACTCACCCAGTGCTTGTCCCACCCTGCTTACAGGAATGCAGCAATATACATATCTGTCTGGAGGACATTCTTCTACTCCTCATGTTTTACCAGGCAGGGCTGGGCTTCCCAAAATAGAACCCAATATCCTAATTGTAATGTACTAGTGCAGGCACTTCTGCACTCAGCATACATTCACAGCACACTCCACTGTCTAGTATTGTTGTGCCCATGTACCGTGCTGCCAACAGCATTTCAACATGCAGCACATGCACTTAGTCTGCGCACACTGTTAAATACTACAGCCTCTCTGAACTGTACTAGAGTGTGTCACTTTAAACACCCTCTACCAGCGCACGCACATTTACAATGTGCACACTGTCCCATACTACACTCTCTGTGTAATGTATGTCTTGCATGCTCACATGCACTCAGCGCATGTTTTCAACACGCAGGCAGATCTACATCAACCTGATGTAGGCCAAGGGTGAGTTAAACACACAGCAGCAGAACTTTTGAAAAGGTGAGTGAGCCTGTAGGCCTCACTCCAATGATAACAAGCATTGGCATAGCCAATAGGTCTCGCCTTTGGGACTATAAGTGTTTAGTTATGCAGCACAATATCCTTGGTGCAACAACATCAACTGTTGCATGGCTAAGCACTTATAAGGTCCCAAAAGCGAGACCTATTGGCTATGCCAATGCTTGTCTAATTAGCAGTGCAGCCTGTCTGCCTCAGAAAAAGAAGACGGACTTACCTTTTAAGCTCTTGGTTGTGACGAGTCAAACAGTGTTGCTTTTCTTTCTGGACTGTGCCCAAGGCCTGGCCATCTGTGTGGAGGTTGCCAAAGTGGCTCAGTCACACTGGCTTCGCCTTGGGAGTTGAACTGAACTTTCTGTAACAGATAATTCTAGTTTCCCCTTTATTTCCCGGCTCTTGCTGGGCCTGAAGCCCAGTCTTTTCTGCTCACTTACGCCTCGTTATCTGAAACCCTTCTAGTGGTAATTGCCTGCCCACCAGTCAATAAATCATGTCAAGGCAGGGAATCTCAGAGCCATCTGAACTCAAGTAAGGCCCCTCTTTCTCTCTCCAATTCTCAAGCAGGGTCAGGGCTGGGTCCTAAAGAATTAAAAGGAATGAACAAATGAACAGTGCAAAATGTAAGCTGTGTCAAGTGTGAGCTGTGCAAAGAAGCTGTACAGGCATAAGAGGAAGAGAAAAGGGTGTGTACATGTGGGTGCGCTGCGCAAGGCTGGAGCCTAGTTCAGGCCAAATTTCCTGTTCTTCACTTTGCCTTCCCTTCTATCTCAACTTATTCTTTAGATCAGAAAACGCCAGTAATTTTAACATTTTACTTACTGTAATTACTGCTTTGCTCCCCGTTAAACTTAAAAAAGAGAGGCTAAATATACCAGATTGGTTTAACACAAGGGTGTCTTAGCATAGCTCCAATAAGACAGGATACAGTGCCCTGCAAATCTGGCATAGATTCAGCCCTTTTGGACCTGTTATACACCAGTGATCGAGCATGTGATCACTGTATTTATTTAACACGGGATACTAGTTATTTCCTGATAAAACGAATCAAAAACCAGTGGTGTTAAACAGAATTCAAAGGAAGATATCAATCCAGTGGCTAAACTGTTTCAATCCCAGCTTCCCCACTTGTGTGATCTTAGTCATACTACTTTACTTCGTTTTTCCTCAATTGTCCCGATCACATTGACAGCATTTTCAGGTCATTCGCAGGGACTGAGTGCCCTGTTCAAAAATCTTTCCTGCATATGGTATAATAGACTATAATGTTGTTTCATCTAAATAGACAATATTTGCCATATTTAAAGGGTGCACACTTTCTCAGTTCACTCTTGTCATCCTTGTCAGGTGAGGAAAAGGTTTCATGAATGTTTATAAAATGTTACTGAATGGCTGGCACGCAATTTAGCACAGTGTATTATACTGCATTCAATCCCTTCCAAATGTTAAAGATACAAACCTTTCTGGAATTTTAAGTATCACATTTTAATATGTTTGTTGAAGTAATTTCCATACAAAATAATGCTATTGTTCTAGGCTTTTGTTCTTGGGGCCATTCCAGACTCCTGGCTCAGTGGCCCCTATATATTTGCTGGCTTGCCTACCTCTAAAGATAGGGTAAGTGTGCTCTTTTAGTAACCTATGCAGGATAGAGCCGACCAACAGACATACGCTATACACCATCAGTTGGGGGAATGGCATGCATCGAAGCAGGAGAAGCCGTGCACAAGTGAACTTTGCAGAATAAGAGCTACTCTTTAGAGGAAAATACCGCCCCGGATGAAAGGTGTGCAGTTTGAATGAGATGTACATGGCAGGAGTTTGAGCTTTGCATTCCTGCAATGGACTGTTCGAGCAGCAACACGTGTGCCAGGAGCGAGCCATACAGAATCCGAGCTGTTGTAGACGATAACAGCGTGCTAGAGGAGCTGTGCAGCAGGGCAGGCACTGGCTATAAGCTGGGCAACAATCAGAGATGTGACCTGCTGATCAGATGCATGGCTGGTCTGTAGGCAAAGTATTCAGCGGTGAATGAGGAGGGTCACTGGGGACGCACTCAGTCAAGCAGATGAGATGTGCTGTCCGAGTCATCTTATGATTTCACATGAATGTGTAGCACCTGCTCCACTTCTGCTGTGCACACTGCTCAGTTGTGAGCATACAAACTGTCGAGGCGGTTCAGGGCCGGCTTTAGCGCTGGTGGCGCTCGGTGCCAAAATCATTTTTGGTGCCACGACACCCCTCGAATTCCCTCACTACCACTCGGCAAAACTGCTCCTCATCTCTCCAATCTTAAATTATTGCTAAACACAGCGCCCCCCTACCTGAGGTCAGCGCCCAGTGCGGCCGCACCAGTCGCACTGCCCTAAAGCAAGTGGTCCGTGAAACTCATGTTGCCCTTCAATGAGTTTAATTGTCAATCATGAAAACACGCAGTAATTGAAAGATAAAAAAATCAAACCATAGCGACGCGGCATCCATCCTTCCCAAAACAGGAGTAAATCACGCTCAGCATTGGTAAGCAATAACACCTGCTTACAGAGCTTCTTGAAAGCAGCAGAACTAACAGGGAGTCAGGTGCCTGAATCTTTGCCCTGAGGTGTTATTTCACAGGCCATGTTTGAGGTTTGACTGTGTATCTGAGCTTCTGGTGTCCTGACAAGTCTCCATCACATCTGAAACACACCAGTCATTTCTCACGGAGGTACACTAGTCTCAGGTTTTCTGCTTGGTAGCGCCAGTGGCCCACAGATTTTAGGGCTGGCTAGGTAATGTAACAACAAAACTGTGACCATATTCGTTGGTCGAGTGCAGTACAGAGAGGTCGAGTAAATCATCTGCGTCACCAAACCTGCAGGTCTACCAACCTTTCAACTTTTTTTGAGGCCCGAACTTCAGGTGCAACACCAAACATCACTGTAGATATATCACACTCACTTTCAACACAGCAGGGAGTATCGCCGTGCTCACAACAGCATGAGCCACCAAGACACACCCCGCATTACTCTTCAATACATATATAACTTGGCTAATTCTAAAATTAATACAGAACTCTAAACATACATCCAACATTGCCAAAAAAGTTATTACTAACCATTAAAGCACTAAACTGCACCTGCATTCACCAGCCAATTACCACACTTTCACATCTGGTAGGCCACAGGCTGGCATGCCGACTAATCAGATTCATAGACTATTTTGGCACTGCCCAATGGCCTCACCCATTAAACGCCAATATCATCATTGGCTGTAAGGCCATACTAATTGGCATTTGGCAATACACAAATGGTAAATAACCATAAGATGACATGGTCAGCTATATATTAGTAAGATATGGTGTACCAGGTTTTCAGTTAACGGTATGGCTTGGCATACTATGTTAGGGCATGGTATGCTAGGAAAAGTTATGGCGTGGTGTAGCATATTGTTATAGTATAGTATGGTAAGCCATAGTACACTGTTACAACATGGCATGATGTTACAGGAGAGCATGTTTAGGTATGTTTAACTATGGTATAGAAAGGGGTGTTATATAGTACAGTGTTGCATGCCATGTCACAACATGGGCTTACATGCTATGGTATACTGTGGTGAGGTATGCTGCTTGGAATTTCGTGGTGAGTAGTATTAAACCATGTTAAAGGATAGGTAAGGCATTGCAGTAAACTAAACTATGTTATATTATGGCATGGTTAGGGTGTGGAGGTGCACAGTTACATGCGGTGTGATAGGCTGGTATATTCTATGTTATGCACTACACCTCTGTGGTATTCCATGATTTAATTCTGTGGTATTCCATGATTTAATTCTGTTGTATTCCATGATTTAATTTATGATATGAAAAACTCTGTTAATAGTCGCATAGGTTATGGGTTGCATCCCTCATTATACCAAGTTGTTGTACGATGCAATAGGCTTTGAAATATGAAGATGTTTAATGCTATTTCATAATTTGGTACATGGTCTGGTAGATATGCCCTGTCATTTCATGTTACCGTGTGGTGTGGGAATCAATACAGCATGGTGTGATGTATTATTCCCCATTATTGTATATGACAGCACTACATGGGGGTGTGTGCTTCTTATGGTATAGTGTATGGTATTGTGCAGTATGCCGCGGTGGTGGGGTACGCTAGGTTACAGTGTGGTGCAATACACTGCTATGCCTTCCCAAGGCAGCAATAACGCACCAGAGGAGAGACTAGAAGAGAGGAAAGAAGAGAAAGAGAGTGGAACATTTGTATTTCACAGGGCACGGCGAGGACCTGACCATAGGCGTCTGAACGCCAGGTGGAGGAGGGTGGAGGGAATGTGAAGGGAAAGGGGTCGAAGGAGCAAGGCGAAGGGAAATTGAACTCCTGGAGCATGGAAGGAGATAAGAGGCGACGTTGACAGAAACCAGATCCTGGGAATTTAGAAATTCAAGGCTGCTTGTTAAAGAGGTACTGGTGCAAACCAGGGAGAGCTCCTATGTAGGCGGCTGCCCCTCAGCTTCTCTCTCCGAGCCCTACCATAAAGGCTTATTTTAATACTCATGCCGATACCTGTATGTGGAGGCCCACAGCCGGAGAGGGAGGTCGAAGGAAGCCGGGGCTACCTTTCTAGGTGCACATACTTCCCGGAGGACAGAGACATCAGAGTTCAAGGGGACACTGGACCTGGGAGGGAACACAACATTTGAGCGAGTGGGTCTGGGTCAGCAAAGAGTGTACGAGGGAGGCAGAGGGAGGCAGTGGGAGGTAAAACAGCGTGTGAACCAATGGGTCTAGCTGGAGGGGGGGGGGGCAGGAAAGAGTGCACGAAAGGCCACAGGAGATGAAAACCAGGGGTCACGTTAGATGCCAGGGGGAATTTTCACATGGTTGCTGGTGCCCGCTGCCCACGTGGACACACAAAACAAAGCATCAAAGACAGTCCTGGGTGCCAGAACACGACCATAGGCGTAAGGTGAAAACTGTGGGTGCGCATTCTATTTACAAGTGTTCTCGCATTCCCTCGTACTTTAATCACGATGTCAGGCGGCATGGATTGCGCGCGGAAGGTGACTCGCGGCTCGGGCCGAGTTTGTTATGTGTTTTTCCAAAGTCGAGTTTAGCTCGTCAGGTGACTCGACCCACCCTTCTTTTCCAGGTCAGCTGAGTGACCCATCCGAGAACTACAAAGAAGATGGGAAACGTAGTTCTTGATTAATTCCTTCTCATAGGTGATACTGAGAAGTGGAAAAAACAGAGAACCCAGACCTACAGGCCTCATATGTGGCTGGTTGAAAAGTACAGCAAAAAGTAATACATTTCAAAAGCTGTTGTTTGCGGTTCCTTCCAAGAACAAGCGCGCGCCTTGCGCTGAAAGGCGGCAGCAGGGGGAGGGGAGACAGGAGGGGGCCTGCGCCTGTTTCCCTTTCGGGAGTGAGCAAGGGCACCATATGTTTGCAAGTTAATTACAAACATATGGTGTCAAAGCTCGCTCCCACAAGGGAATCGCCAGACGTGCACGCGTTGCCATTAAAAACAATTCAACGCGTGCACGTTTTTGGCTGAGAAGGCGAATCGATGGCTATAGGTCTTTCTCCTATACAGCGCATGCGCGCTGCATAGGCGAGATCTAAAAAGGACCTTGTCACTACTACTGAATATTACATGATATGGTGCCACCCCCGTGCTTGTGCTGTTTAATTCCTGGTGAAGGCAGTAGCCTTCCACCACTATGAGGGTAGTGCTTTGGGCCCCCTTCCCAGACCAACAAGACTGCAATCTATGAGACAAACCTATGTCATAGAGCACACACATGATCCGTGTTTACCTATGACACAATATCAGAATTAGGGATACGGACAACAATACAGTAGGGCACTCAGGGCAGCTGTACACGTCTTTAACATGCAGAGGACTTTTCGGTCCCAACACCTACTGTATAAGATATATGAAGAATGCTAATCACAAAGCAGTATCAAGGCCAGTGAAAATTCCACGAAGCCTGGGATAGGGAGTTGAGAAACAATTGATGAGGACTGTAAGGAAATGGGACATTAGTTGTGTGGTCATCACAAGTATTGGGTCCACATTTGCCTTCCACTAGCAACCAAATACCTCTTTATAGTACTTGACTCTCACAGGGTAGGGGAACAGAGTAGTCCAAGGCCTACTCAAGGGAGGTGGTTTGGGCTAGTAATCATCATTCACTAGCATGCAATTTTAACACTCAATAAATGAATGTCCAGTTTGTGGCCATTTTTTCTGAAAAAAAGAAAAGTACATTTATTACCTACACATTACTCAATACTATGCAGTAATGTATAAATATACAAAAACCTGATGAAAATACCTTGTGATGACATTGCATAATAACCTTTGAGCCCCTAATGGGTACAAGACCAACAAACACATCAGGTAAGTGCATTGACTTGGTCAAAGGTTCATGATCTGCCTGTGCTTTTTATATAATTTCAACCATTAAATATACACTTATAAAAACAGCCCCTAGAGTGGTTTACAATGCATGTAACCATAAACTTCACTCCTAGATGGCATTGTACAACATGTACACTCTTTTTATGCCATGGTAGCTGCAGCCAAAGAAGTGGCCCACAGAAGGCACTGCACTCCCAGCTGTAGAGCACGTGCTCCAGCCTGAGGAATCCTTGGAACAAATGAGAAGTCTTTGATGGTCTTCCTTGTTGTGTCCCTTACAACTGAGGATCAGTACTTTACAAGGTCATTGGGGCTTCCTCGGGCAGCTGGGATGCTCCTCCATCTTCCTCGAGCTTGCTTTCCCCGTCAGTGGTGGCCCCACCAGCCTGGCGCTACCACAAGCAAAAAAAACAACTTGGACAGGGTATTATGAGGCACTCCTCCGAGGAGGAATAATGATGAGCAGCCTCGCCCTGCCTTTGATCTAGCTGCGTGGCTTGCACTACTCATTCTTGTTTTCTTGTGTTGGGAGTGCTCAGCCCCACCCGAGCTCCCTTGTGCCTTTTTTGTTCGGAACAACGCCGGGAGCCTACACCTGGCTGCCTCGGCCGGCTCCCCGTGATGGCAGAACTCCACCGTCTTGCCACGGGAGCCAGCACTTTTGCTTCCTGCTTGCTGTTCCCACGGGCAGGGCGCTGGCTGTGGTGGTGGCTCCCGCTCCCCCTGTCATGGGCATGAGGAGCGGGACTGGTCCACTGCCAATAGGAGGGAGTGCGGCAGCACTACCCCGACTTCCTCTGTTCTACCAGGGCACAGAGTTGAGAATCCCAGGGCCTGCCTCTCTTCCTCCTCATGGGAGGACATGACTTCACTCTCTCATCCTTCTTGGATGCTGCAGGCCCAGAGTTGGAATCCTGTGCCTTTCACATGCCATGATTTGAGCCCTGTTTTGCCAATTTGGGTGATCTTGGGCTCCTTTTGCTCCGGGTGATAAGCCTGGAGCACTTTCCATAGGGTTCCTGTCCACTAAGGTGACAAACCTTGCAGGGAGCTAGTTCCCTTGGTTTCCTTTGGGACTCTCTCCTCCTTGACACAGAATCCCAGTCTTTCCCCCAACTAGTCCTCAGCGGGTGTAAGAGTACCAGCTTCCCTGGTCCTGGTGGCAACTACTATGTCAATACCTAGATTTGGTTTAAAAGCCCTTTGTACCACTTACTAATTCATACGTACGAGACAGTATGCACTTCATTAACAGTTATGATGACCTAACTTTCCATACTTCTACAGATATTATGGTTACAATGAATATACAATCTCTTTATACCAGCATTCCACAGGTTACAATGAATATACAATCTCTTTATACCAGCATTCCACAGACGAAATTACTACTTATAATATCAGAGATTTTAGACACACAAGAGCAACCTGTTTGGGTTCCTACTTGATTTTTGGTTACACAGTTAGACATAGCTATGACCAGGAATTTTTTCCAGTTCTGCAACTGTTTCTGCTACCAAGTCAAGGGAGTTGTCATGGGCGCCGGCTTTGCTCCGGGCCTAGAACATTTGTTTATGGCCCATTTTGAGACCAACAGAATTTTTGTTTATGACAACCCTTTCCTCAATAAAGTGATGGTCTAGATATATAGACAATGTTTTTTTGATTTGGAGAGGGACATTAGATGAGGTGAATTTCTTTCATACAAGGCTCAATACCCTCTCTGGCAACATTCAGTTCATCATGGAACAGATAAAGACAGACATTCCCTTCCTCAATCTGAAAAAAGGATCAGAACATGACAAAATCTGTGAATCACCATAGAGAAAACCCACTGAGATTACCCTACACTGGAAATCGAGAACTGGACCCAGCTTTGCGAGGTGGAGAGCTACCATCACAAAATGGGCGGGTAGCGAGAGTACGCTCAGGTTGCAGCTAGCGCTGCGGGGAAACGATGAAAAGGTGCTAGCCATGGCACATGCATGGGAAGCACTAGTGGTTGACCTCAGGGGGTGGGGCACAGAAGCGGAGGAGGGCACTGGAGCAGCATGCAGCAGCGTAGTGGTGGAGAGGCAGCTGACGGATCACGCATGAGGGCGGGAGGGCATCCCTTCTCCTTTCTGCTTGGCGCCTGACCATGGGGGTGGGGAGTAGCCCGCGTCCGCTCACACGGCTAATTACGAGACGGATTTATCCCGGTACCTGCGGTTATGGCACACTGACATGTGGGTGGGGGGAGGGAGTATTTGCATTGGGGAGTGTTGGGGGGCAATGCATTGGTAGTTGGAAGTGGTCTACACTGTACTATGCAATGGTGTTTATTACTGGGAGAAGACCAAGGATATGCTGGTCGTTGCGGATGTCAATTGTAATTGAATTATGCAATAAAAATTGTTTTTGCCAAAAAAATAGAAAACCCACTGAGAGAACCACCCTATTTCACTATACCAGTAGTCATCCAAGAAATCTGAAGGATAATTTACCATTTGGCCAATTCTTGTGTATTCGCAGAACTTGCACAAGAAAAAATTACTACATCAAAGTTACAGATAATCTAGTCTGCAGACTGATTGAGAGGGTCTACCCAAGACATCTAGTAAGGCAAGCCAGCAAGCGAGCCCGGTACAACCACCGAAAAAATCTTTAAGAACCCCAAACTAGGGACAAAATCCTAGACAAAATGGTCTGTGTACTTTTAGTCCAGCTAGTAACGAAGTAAAGACATTTGAGAGAAGCACTGGGGCCTTGTGGAGGAGCACCTCACCCACAAAGAGATACCTTTATTTTCTTTTAAATGGGGTAGGAATCTGAAAGACACACTTATTAGAGCAGCACTTCCCCAACCATCTAGAACCAACCGTAATACCATTTGGGGACACCCTGCAGAAGTAGGTCACTATAAATGTTGCCAATCTGTAGCATGTAAATTTTGTTTGAACACCTGTAACTTTATTCATTCCACCAAAATGTTGCCCTGACAAGATTCAGCAATTGCAACACTCAAGATGTGATCTATGCAATTTGGTGTCCCTGCAATATTCTCTCTATAGGACAAATGACACAAAAGGTGAAATGCATGATTTTACAGCACAGAAGTGGGATAGAATGTGGCACCATTGGTGGACCACTATCAAAGATGCAAACAGCAGCATGGACCTCAAATTGCAATTAATCGAACAGGGTACTTTGGGACCCCGAGGAGGTGATAAAACGGGGATCCTATCCATGAGAGAACTATTTTGGATGGGCAAATGTGTAAAAATCCCCAAGGTCCAAACACCATTAAAGACTGGAGACAAGCATCCTTTGTGTGAACAAGATGATACATATTTGTCAGATTGGTATTTGTTTCACATCATTCTATGACATTTGTTGATGTATCTTTAACACCCATTCAGTTTTGTAATATATCAAATGTATTCTCCTAGGAGCATCAGGTATTATGTAAAGGAACACAATTAGTGCTTCTAATACTAGTACATTCTTACGAACCAGCAACCTTTTTAATGTTCATTCACAATGATTCAGGCCATAAGTTCCTCAGCTAACCCAGCTAGGACCTTTAATTGAAAACCTACACTTAATCAACAACCTTGCTTAATGTGAAACATGGTTGGAGCCTGCCATAGCCACAAGCACCTCATTTTTCCATACAACTGTTTTAATTAATTTATGGAGTGAAATTCCGGCATTTGCACTGCTCACTGCACGAATTCCTTTGCGCACGCTGCATCGCAAAATGCGATGCAGCGCGCGCAACGAAATTTGTTTTATTTGTTTAAATGTGTACTTACCTCCGTTCATCCATATTCCGGTGTTTACATTTCCCCGCCCTGCCCCTCCTCCGCCCGGCCTCACTGCCCCACGAACTCCCTCCACGGACCGCTACTGATAGAAGAAGCCTTACTTTGAAACCAATTGGAATACCCGTGTTTAGTGTTTAGTACAGAATGGTATTCTATTCTATTCATTGAAGTTTTCATTAGCAAGGCTTGTAAGGCTGACTATTTTATCTCAATGTTACCTATGATATATTAGCATGAATGAATACTTGTTTTGGAAGCAATTTTAAAACTAGTATTGAGTGTTTAATAAGAAATGCTACCCTATTCATGGGAGTTTTTATTGGTTAGGCTGACCATATCATCCTAATGGTTACCTATGTCATCTTATTGCAGCATGTATGAATACTTATTTTGAAAACTGTTGGAAGACTGATGTTTAGAGATTCTCTTGATTGGTTGACCAATTGCCCCAATCAGTTGGTATGTATCAGACACATAGTTTTTCAGTCACTACTATTTTATGATAAATGTTCACCCAAAATGAGTGTCTAATATAATGTGTTTTCTTACTTATAGGTGTCTCCTATATATTTCTACGTCCTGATGATAACCCAGTTTTAAATAATCTAAGTCCGTGGGTCAAAACGTCGACAAAAACATTATGGGGTCGATTCCGATCCTGGATAAACCGGGTACGAACCGTCGGACGGAGCGTTTTCTCCGTCCGACCCGTACCCGGTAGAAATACCTTACAAACATGCAAGTACGATTCGTACGCAAACACCATTTGCGTACGAATCATAAGAAACACCGACCCAACAAAAAATACCCACAATTCTGATCCGTGACACCGCGGACGTGACATCCGGACGGAGACAGGCAGCGTTTCACGAACCAGCAAGTACGATTCTTACCGACGTCACTCCGCACGGACAATATTTTTCGGGAGCCAAAAACTGCCGGGAAATCAGGACGACGTGCACAAGGAGCACCTGTACGCGACGGACAGCCATGGACCCCAACCTACGTGTCATCCCAGCCCTCATTGCAGTCCACCTGGTGTACAGGAACCGACGCAGACGCCGCAGAAGGTCAGAACAACACCCAGGGTCAAAGGGGGGGGCAGGGGCAGGAAACATAACCCCCACCCAAGTCCAAAATCAAACATGTCCCGTACATACCTGACCCCCAGGGCCTGGTCACTTCGGGGTGGTGGCGTCTCCACCAAGGCCTGCGTCCGCCACAACGGAAGTCAACATGGACGCGAACCGGCAAGACAACAATTGTGGTACGCACCGTACCCACGCCTTAAGAGCGTGGGTAAGGGTCGTACCACGCTGTTAGACGGTGACCTCAGAGGAGCCTGGAAGGGGTCCTGACTACCCTGAGACCCACCCTCAAGGTATCGTAGCCGGGCACTGGCGGGAGACTCCCCAGGGGGAGGAATCTCGTATCTAGGATCGTACTTCTGGCACCACACGACACAGAGTGACCACACCGGGTATTCTGAGAAAACAATCTTTATCAAGTAGGTTATCACTGCAAATATGTACAAGGTGAGCACGGGCTCAAGAGTCTCGGAAGGGGTAGGGGGTAGCGGGACAGTCTCTGGTAAAGGTTCAAGCAGGGACGTATCCGGCGCACAGCTCACAATCCTCGAGCTGGGGGATACGATGTTGTAGTCGGGGTCCGGCGGGACCGTGAGAGTCGGTTGGAGCCGCGAGTCACTCAGCGGGCTCAGGTACAGGTTCGGAGGTCTTACGATCTTCAGGGAGCCGCGAGTCACTCAGTAGGGCTCAGGTACAAGGTCGGAGGTCTTACGATCTTCAGGGAGCCGCGAGTCACTCAGCAGGGCTCAGGTACAAGTTCGGAGGTCTTACGATCTTCAGGGAGCCGCGAGTCACTCAGCAGGGCTCAGGTACCAGTTCGGAGGTCTTACGATCTTCAGGGAGCCGCGAGTCACTCAGCAGGGCTCAGGTACAAGTTCGGAGGTCTTACGATCTTCAGGGAGCCGCGAGTCACTCAGCAGGGCTCAGGTGGGTCCAAGTTCCAGGAGCCGCGACCACGTCGGCAGGCTCTCGTTGTTCCAGCGTCGAATCTGCCAGACAGACCCAGAGCACCCCTTGTTATAGGTCGACCCCTCTTTGATGTCCGGAGTCTGTGCAGGCAGGGGTCTTGTCACCTGGGGGTCGCTTGTCGGGATTTCCTGCTAAATTCTTTTGATCCTTTCAGGGCCGGGTCGGGAGGAGTCCCAGACACCCAGCAGGCACGGAGCCAGCCCTCAGGGAGGCCGGAGGGCCGATCGAAACCCATCGTCCCAGGGGAGTTCAGAGGTGCGATAGAAACTGCTCCTCCCTCTCTCAACCCCTGGAAGCGTGATGTCCTCCAGCCGGAGTGGCGCCTCTAGGCCCGGGTCGCGCCGGGGCCGGGCGGCCATCTTGGTGCATGAAGTGGGCACGCGGGCCCGGGGTGGCCGAAAGGAGAGAGGCCATGGACGGGGACGTCCGGGTCGGTGCGTGTGTCTTGGTGGGGAGGTTCGGCTGGGCCGTGTGCTTGGGCTGCAGGTACCAGGTTTCGGTGGTGCGGGGGCACGGAGGGCCATTCTACGAGGCCGGGTCCAACACGCGTCCCCCCCAGCTGAAAGCCGGAGAGAACTGCCCATCAGCTTGGGGGGTTCTCTTCGCTGAGGCGGAAGAACCGGGAGAGGCCGTCAGCATTGGCGTGGTCCGTACCAGGGCGGTGCTCTACGGTGAAATCCATCCCCTGGAGGGAGATTGACCACCGCAGTAGCTTGGGGTTTTCTCCTCGCATCTGCATGAGCCATCGCAAGGGCCGATGGTCAGTTTGGACTCTGAAATGGGTGCCGAACAGGTAGGGTCGTAGCTTTTTGAGTGCCCAGACCACGGCAAAGGCTTCGCGCTCTATGGTGCTCCATCTCTGTTCTCGGGGCAACAGCCGCCGACTGAGGAAGGCGACGGGCTGGTCTAGGCCTTGGTCATTCACTTGTGATAGGACGGCCCCAATGCCATGCTCGGAGGCATCGGTCTGGACTATGAACTCCTTGGCGTAGTCGGGAGCCTGGAGGACGGGGGCAGTACACATGGCCTTTTTTAGGGCATCGAAAGCTTCCTGGCAGGCAGCCGTCCACTGCACTTTCTTTGGCTGTCTTTTAGACGTGAGTTCTGTGAGAGGGCCGACAAGGCTGCCATACCCCTGAATGAATCTTCGGTAGTAGCCCGTGAGTCCCAGAAAGGCTCGGACCTCCGTTTGGGTGATGGGTGGTTCCCAGGCCAGGATGGCGTCGATCTTCGGCTGTAGAGGGGCGACCTGGCCGCTCCCGACCTGGTGCCCCAGGTAGACCACGGATCCTTGCCCGATCTGGCACTTGCTGGCTTTTACTGTGAGGCCTGCCTGGCGCAGGGCGGTTAGCACCCTCCGGAGGTGCTGGAGGTGCTCACTCCACTCTGAACTGAAGACAGCGATGTCGTCCAGATATGCCGCGCTGAACTGTTCTAGCCCGGCCAGGACCCTATTCACCAGTCGCTGGAAAGTGGCCGGGGCATTTTTCATCCCGAAGGGCATTACGCGGAAGCGGTAGTGCCCATCGGGGGTGGAGAAAGCGGACCGCTCCTTGGCCCCTTCGGTGAGCGCAATCTGCCAGTATCCGCAGGTGAGGTCGAATGTGCTGAGGAACCGGGCTGCCCCTAGTCGGTCAATGAGTTCGTCGGCTCGTGGAATGGGGTGGGCATCGGCTCGGGTAACGTCATTGAGCCCCCGGTAGTCCCCGCAGAATCGGAGCTCGGGGGCGACACCGGGGGCCGCTGCCTTCGGGACCAGGACCACGGGGCTGGCCCAGGGACTGTCAGAGGGCTCGATCACCCCCAGGGTCAACATCTTCGAGACCTCCGCTTGAATGCAGGACCGGACCCGGTCAGGAACCCGGTAGGCTCGGTGTCTCACCGGCGGGCTGTCCCCGGTGTCCACGTCATGAACACACCAGTTGGTGACTCGGGGGGTCAGGGAGAAGAGGTCGGAGAATTGTCTTAAGAGCTGGCGGCAGTCCGCTTGTTGCTGGGCAGTGAGGGCTGGGGAGAGGTTCACTCCTTCTACGGAGCCATCCTGCTCCTTGACACACAGGAGGTCCGGGAGGGGATCCGACTCATCTTCGGCCCCGTCATCGGTGGCCAGCAGGAGGCTCAGTTTTGTCCGCTGGAAGTGAGGCTTAAGGCGGTTCACGTGCAGGACCCGGAGGGGATCCCGAGGCGACTGGACGTCCACCAAGTATGTGACTTCACTCTTCCGCTCAACCACTTTGTAGGGCCCAGTCCATCGGTCCTGGAGGGCGCCAGGCTTCACGGGGGCCATGACCCACACCTGCTGGCCCGGCTGGAACTCGTCCAGAGTGGCATTCTGGTCGTACCAGCGCTTCATCTCTTCTTGACTTGCCTCCAGGTTGGCCTCGGACAGTTCTCGGAACTTCCTGGTCTGGTTCCGGAGGGCCAGGACGTATTGGAACACATCTCGGGGGGTGGTCTGGGGTGCTGCCTCCCACCCTTCCTTAACCAAACTGAGGGGACCTCGGACGGGGTGTCCATAGAGTAATTCAAACAGGCTGAACCCTAAGGACTTCTGGGGGACCTCCCGGTAAGCGAACAAGAGGCAGGGGAGCAGAACGTCCCACTTACGCCGGAGGGGCTCTTCTAGGCCAGCGATCATCCCTTTCAAAGTCCTATTAAACCTTTCTACTAGGCCGTTCCCTTGGGGATGGTACGGGGTGGTGAACTTATAGGACACCCCAAATTGTTGCCACAGGGACGTCATATACTTCGAGATAAAATTAGTGCCGCGATCGCTCACGACCTCGCGGGGAAAACCCACCCTGGAAAAGATCCCCATCAGGGCCCGGCCCACCACGGGGGCCGTAATGGTGCGTAGGGGAATAGCCTCAGGATAGCGGGTGGCGTGGTCCACGAGGACCAAGATGAAACGGTGGCCTTGGGAGGTGGGGGGGTCCAGTGGTCCCACGATGTCGATTCCGACTCGTTCAAAAGGGGTACTGACGACCGGGAAGGGTTGGAGGGGAGCCTTGCACTTCCCCCCACTCTTCCCACTAGCCTGGCACGTGGGGCAGGACTTGCAGTGGGCTTCTACCGCTGCTCTCATTCTAGGCCAGTAAAAATGGGTCACGAGACGGCTGTAGGTCTTGTCCTGACCCAGGTGGCCGGCGAGGGGGACGTCGTGGGCTAAGCCCAGGAGGAAATCTCGGAAGCGGAGGGGTACCACCAGTACCCGTCCGGATCCCAGCTCCACCGACTTCTGCTCACTGTACAAGATGTTATTTTCCCAATAGATTCGGTGTGTCCCGGTCTGGTCACCTGCGGCTTGGCCCTCGGCCTGGCGCCGCAGCCCGACCAGGGAAGGACAAGTGGCTTGCTCCCGGCAAAACTCTTCCCGAGTGGGCCCGCCCTCGTGGCGCCAATGGGCCAACTCGGGTAGATCTCCCAACTCGGGGACCGGGGCGGGGTCGGATGGTGCGGGTTCGTCACGGGCGACGGGCCCTTCTGATGGGGGGACGGGAGGACCCTCGGCGGGGACTGTACTGGTCTCTTCGATCGGGGTGTTCTCGACTTCTCTCCGGGGAGTGAGTCGGGCTGACATAGATCGGGTGGTGGCGCACACCCACTCGGGGAGTCCCATCATTCCTAGGTGGGCCTTGCGCTCGACGTGCTTCCAGGGAGAACTCTCCAGGTCGTTCCCTAAGAGGCAGTCGACCGGCTGGGAGGTTCTTACGGCCACCTTGAGTTTACCTATCACCCCTCCCCACTCAAACGGCACCAGGGCTACCTGACACATACTTTCTCTATTGTCTGCGGATATTACGGGGCAAAAGACATTGGGGAGGATCTGCTCCTCGGGGACTAGGTGCCTGAGGACACCGGTGATACTGGCCCCGGTGTCCCGCAGGGCCTCTACCTGGTGGCCATTGATCTTGACGAGCTGCCCGTATTTCTGTGTGTTGGAGGGTAGGAGGCTACCAGGGATCATCTCTCTATCTCCCAGGGATACTAGGGCCATCGCTGCGGGTTCCCACTCCTCGGCTTCCTCAACCTCCTCCCCCAGAGCTACGTTGGCTATCTGTCTCGCAGGGGTGGTAGGGGAGACTTGGGTGGCCATGGGGCACTCTGGGTCATTGGCGTAGTGCCCGGGTTTCTGGCAACGGAAACATGTGACGGTCACCCGGTGTCCCCGTCTCCCAGGGGGCCCTGTCACCGGTGGGGGGGGCGCCGGGAAAGGTGGAGGTTGTGTCTTCGGGGGGCTAGGCTGGGACTCTCTCGGCCCTCCCTGGTTCCCTCCCCCTCTCTGGCGGGGTGGTCCCTGACCGGCTCGGGGGTACTCTCCTACCATGCCCCGGGAGACCCGGGTGTTGGTCCAGCGGTCGGCCTCCACAGCCAGCTTCCGGGGATCTGTGAGCTTGCTGTCAAGCAGATGCTGACGTAGTTCTATGAAGCAGTTCGCAGCCAGATGTTCCCACAACATGAGGTCAGTGAGTTCGGCAAGGGTGGTGACTTTGCTGCCCTTGATCCACCCATCGAAGGCCCGACTGAAAAAGTTTACATACTCCACCCAGGTGGTGCCCGGGATCTTCCTGCAGTCCCGGAATCGCTGACGGTACATTTCTGGGGTGAGGCCGTATCTTGTGAGTAGAGCCTCTTTCATGTGGCTGTAGGAGGTCTGCAGGGAGAGGGGTAGGTCGAGCAGGGTGTCCCTTCCTTCGCTCAGAAACCGCCCCCACAACCCCGCCCCCCAGTCCTTCTGCGGGATCCGATGGGAGGTCATGGCGACCTCGTAGGCCCTGAACCATTGCTGAATGTCATCGTTTTTATAATATTCCTTGACCACATCCTTGGGGATGTGGACCTTCTGTTCCGCTGGGGAGGCCGTCTCTCGGTTTCCCGGGGGCCTTCCTTCCTCGCTTCTGGCCTTGAGCTTGATTTCTTTCAAGCTGCGTTCGTGCTCTAGTTGGAGCTTCCTTCCTTCGTGCTCCCGTTGGAGCTTCTTGTCTTCTAGTTCGCCTTGTACACGCATTTGCTCTACTGCTAGCTTTTTTTCCGCTAACTTCAATTCGCCCTCGATTTTGAGTTTGGCTAACTCGAGTTCATGATTGCGGCTTCTCTCTCTGTCCGCGAGCTCTTCCGGGGATAGGCCCCCGTCTGGTACGATGCCTCGCACCTGATTGCTACTGCTTTCACTTTGGGGGGGTTCGGCTTCGTCGGGGCGCTCCCCCGTGCCTTCCGGGCGGGAGGCCCCGGTCTCCACCCAAGTTTTCAGTGCTTTCTGCAAATCCTCTTTAGTGTTGAGACCAGTGGTAGCGATTTTAAGTTCTTTGCAAAATTGCTTTAGCTCTTTGTGTGTGTATTCTTCCATCTGCTCCACCTGGAACACCCTGTTGGCGCTGGTTTCTGCGGGGCTCACGGCGCTTCCTTCTGCCATCTTTGTCGGTAGTGCTTCCGTTGTTCACGGTACGATCTCTAGGTGATGGGCCCGAATCCCGTCGCTTGCCACCAATGTTAGACGGTGACCTCAGAGGAGCCTGGAAGGGGTCCTGACTACCCTGAGACCCACCCTCAAGGTATCGTAGCCGGGCACTGGCGGGAGACTCCCCAGGGGGAGGAATCTCGTATCTAGGATCGTACTTCTGGCACCACACGACACAGAGTGACCACACCGGGTATTCTGAGAAAACAATCTTTATCAAGTAGGTTATCACTGCAAATATGTACAAGGTGAGCACGGGCTCAAGAGTCTCGGAAGGGGTAGGGGGTAGCGGGACAGTCTCTTGTAAAGGTTCAAGCAGGGACGTATCCGGCGCACAGCTCACAATCCTCGAGCTGGGGGATACGATGTTGTAGTCGGGGTCCGGCGGGACCGTGAGAGTCGGTTGGAGCCGCGAGTCACTCAGCGGGCTCAGGTACAGGTTCGGAGGTCTTACGATCTTCAGGGAGCCGCGAGTCACTCAGCAGGGCTCAGGTACAAGGTCGAAGGTCTTACGATCTTCAGGGAGCCGCGAGTCACTCAGCAGGGCTCAGGTACAAGTTCGGAGGTCTTACGATCTTCAGGGAGCCGCGAGTCACTCAGCAGGGCTCAGGTACAAGTTCGGAGGTCTTACGATCTTCAGGGAGCCGCGAGTCACTCAGCAGGGCTCAGGTACAAGTTCGGAGGTCTTACGATCTTCAGGGAGCCGCGAGTCACTCAGCAGGGCTCAGGTGGGTCCAAGTTCCAGGAGCCGCGACCACGTCGGCAGGCTCTCGTTGTTCCAGCGTCGAATCTGCCGGACAGACCCAGAGCACCCCTTGTTATAGGTCGACCCCTCTTTGATGTCCGGAGTCTGTGCAGGCAGGGGTCTTGTCACCTGGGGGTCGCTTGTCGGGATTTCCTGCTATAGTCTTTTGATCCTTTCAGGGCCGGGTCGGGAGGAGTCCCAGACACCCAGCAGGCACGGAGCCAGCCCTCAGGGAGGCCGGAGGGCCGATCGAAACCCATTGTCCCAGGGGAGTTCAGAGGTGCGATAGAAACTGCTCCTCCCTCTCTCAACCCCTGGAAGCGTGATGTCCTCCAGCCGGAGTGGCGCCTCTAGGCCCGGGTCGCGCCGGGGCCGGGCGGCCATCTTGGTGCATGAAGTGGGCACGCGGGCCCGGGGTGGCCGAAAGGAGAGAGGCCATGGACGGGGATGTCTGGGTCGGTGCGTGTGTCTTGGTGGGGAGGTTCGGCTGGGCCGTGTGCTTGGGCTGCAGGTACCAGGTTTCGGTGGTGCGGGGGCACGGAGGGCCATTCTACGAGGCCGGGTCCAACACACGCCCACCCCTACGTCACCCCAACAATGGTGGTATGGCCCATACCCACGTCCCAAAGGCATGGGTACGGGCCGTACCGCCATTCTTGGGGTGACGTAGGGGTGGGCGTGGTACGACCCGTACCCACGTCCTAAAGGCATGGGTACGGTGCGTACCCGTACGGCACCCCAACAATGGCGGCACTGCCTGTACCCACGCCCCCAGAGCGTGTGTACGGCCCGTACCACGCGTACCCCTACGTCACCGCCACAATGGTGGTATGGCCCGTACCCACGTCCCAAAGGCATGGGTACGGCCCGTACCACCATTGCAGTGGTGATGTAGGGGTACCTCTGGCACAAGCCGTACCCACGTCCCAAAGGCATGGGTACGGTGCGTACCCCTACGTCACCGCAACAATGGTGGTACGGCCCGTACCCAAGCCCCTAGAGCGTGTATACGGGCCGTACCAGGTGTACCCCTACGTCACCCCAACAATGGGGGTACGACCCGTACCCATGCCTCAAGGACGTGGGTACGGCACGTACCAAGTGTACCTCTACATCACCACTGCAATGGTGGTACGGCCCGTACCCAGGCCGTAGTACGTGGGTACGGGTCCTACCACACCAGTGTACAGACACAGAGGGGTGTGTGGGCATCAGCCCCAGCAGTGCCAAGACATATGAGGGGAGGGTGCCTATCACTCCCAGCAGTGCCCAGACATAGGAGGGGTGGGTGCCTATCACTCCCAGCAGTGCCCAGACATAGGAGGGGTGGGTGCCTATCACTCCCAGCAGTGCCCAGACATAGGAGGGGTGGGTGCCTATCACTCCCAGCAGTGCCCAGACATGGGAGGGGTGGGTGCAGAGTCCCCCAGCAGTGCCCAGTGATAGGAGGGGTGGGTGCAGAGCCCCCCCAGCAGTGCCCAGACATAGGAGGGGTTGGTGCAGAGTCCCCCAGCAGTGCCCAGTGATAGGAGGGGTGGGTGCAGAGCCCCCCCAGCAGTGCCCAGACATGGGAGGGGTTGGTGCAGAGTCCCCCAGCAGTGCCCAGTGATAGGAGGGGTGGGTGCAGAGCCCCCCCAGCAGTGCCCAGACATAGGAGGGGTGGGTGCAGAGTCCCCCCAGCAGTGCCTAGAGATAGGAGGGGTGGGTGCAGAGTCCCCCCAGCAGTGCCCAGACATAGGAGGGGTGGGTGCCTATCACTCCCAGCAGTGCCCAGACATAGGAGGGGTGGGTGCCTATCACTCCCAGCAGTGTCCAGAGATAGGAGGGGTGGGTGCAGAGTCCCCCCAGCAGTGCCCAGACATAGGAGGGGTGAGTGCAGAGTCCCCCCAGCAGTGCCTAGAGATAGGAGGGGTGGGTGCAGAGTCCTCCCAGCAGTGCCCAGACATAGGAGGGGTGGGTGCCTATCACTCCCAGCAGTGCCCAGACATAGGAGGGGTGGGTGCAGAGTCCCCCCAGCAGTGCCCAGACATAGGAGGGGTGGGTGCAGAGTCCCCCCAGCAGTGCCCAGACATAGGAGGGGTGGGTGCCTATCACTCCCAGCAGTGCCCAGACATAGGAGGGGTGGGTGCCTATCACTCCCAGCAGTGCCCAGACATAGGAGGGGTGGGTGCCTATCACTCCCAGCAGTGCCCAGACATAGGAGGGGTGGGTGCAGAGTCCCCCCAGCAGTGCCCAGACATAGGAGGGGTGGGTGCAGAGTCCCCCCAGCAGTGCCCAGACTTAGGAGGGGTGGGTGCCTATCACTCCCAGCAGTGCCCAGACATAGGAGGGGTGGTTGCAGAGTCCTCCCAGCAGTGCCCAGACATAGGAGGGGTGGGTGCAGAGTCCCCCCAGCAGTGCCCAGACATAGGAGGGGTGGGTGCAGAGTCCCCCCAGCAGTGCCCAGACATATAAGGGGTGGGTACCTATCACTCCCAGCAGTGCCCAGACATAGGAGGGGTGGGTGCCTATCACTCCCAGCAGTGCCCAGACATAGGAGGGGTGGGTGCAGAGTCCCCCCAGCAGTGCCCAGACATAGGAGGGGTGGGTGCCTATCACTCCCAGCAGTGCCCAGACATAGGAGGGGTGGGTGCCTATCACTCCCAGCAGTGCCCAGACATAGGAGGGGTGGGTGCAGAGTCCCCCCAGCAGTGCCCAGACATAGGAGGGGTGGGTGCAGAGTCCCCCCAGCAGTGCGCAGACATAGGAGGGGTGGGTGCCTATCACTCCCAGCAGTGCCCAGACATAGGAGGGGTGGGTGCAGAGTCCCCCCAGCAGTGCCCAGACATAGGAGGGGTGGGTGCAGAGTCCTCCCAGCAGTGCCCAGACATAGGAGGGGTGGGTGCAGAGTCCCCCCAGCAGTGCCCAGACATAGGAGGGGTGGGTGCAGAGTCCCCCCAGCAGTGCCCAGACATATGAGGGGTGGGTGCCTATCACTCCCAGCAGTGCCCAGACATAGGAGGTGTGGGTGCCTATCACTCCCAGCAGTGCCCAGACATAGGAGGGGTGGGTGCCTATCACTCCCAGCAGTGCCCAGACATAGGAGGGGTGGGTGCAGAGTCCCCCCAGCAGTGCCCAGACATAGGAGGGGTGGGTGCAGAGTCCCCCCAGCAGTGCCCAGACATATGAGGGGTGGGTGCCTATCACTCCCAGCAGTGCCCAGACATAGGAGGGGTGGGTGCCTATCACTCCCAGCAGTGCCCAGACATAGGAGGGGTGGGTGCCTATCACTCCCAGCAGTGCCCAGACATAGGAGGGGTGGGTGCAGAGTCCCCCCAGCAGTGCCCAGACATAGGAGGGGTGGGTGCCTATCACTCCCAGCAGTGCCCAGACATAGGAGGGGTGGTTGCAGAGTCCCCCCAGCAGTGCCCAGACATAGGAGGGGTGGGTGCAGAGTCCCCCCAGCAGTGCCCAGACATATGACACATGCATAACCACCCCTGGTGCTGGCAGCACAATACACACAATGAGAGCATGCAATAAGACTGTATACTCATGTGCCACCCTACTAAACTAAGAGACCCAAAGGGAATACACACTGTCACGCACATTCCAGGACTGATAGGAATGTACAGGTGCTGGGGCAGCCAACAAGTTGTTGCCTCCTATGGAAGGAAAAGGGTGGAGTACCCACAGATACAATGCCCACAATTGTCAGTCAGGTGACCAAAGACCCTGCAGAACACGCAACACATGTGTGCGAGGCTGGGAGTACACACATGCATAGGGCGTAAAAGGGAACATGTCCACATGAAGTCATGTCAATATACTCGATACACTAGTACAGTGACCACCAAGGATGCCACAAATGATGCAGGTGGAGACATTGCTGAGCAGGCATGGCCAAAGTTGAAGGGATCCGTCACACACCCAGGATATGTAGACACAGCTCAGCACAACAATTGGGAAACAGCCTGCTGGGAAGATGTCAGGGTCCACAGAGGAAGGAACACACCTTGGGACAATATCACCATACAGTAAGAGCACACATGACCAAAGATTCTTTGCAGAGCCCTTGTGATGGCACACAGATACCAGGGTCCACCCCATGAGCAGCACACTACAACATTTCACCTAACACATTATCACCACCCCAAATCATGGAGCAGCACCACCAACAGCAAGTCCAGGAAAGCATTAGTGTGCAAAAGAAAAACAAAATGCTTTATTCAGCATTCAAAATAAATTGTTTTAAATGTCCACTATTTACAAGGCCCATGGGCCAGGCCATCAGCAAAGTCCTGGGGGGGGGTACACATCGGGACGTGTGTCCCCTAGCTTGCCTGCACAGTTCACATGTCCATTTCATCCACAGAAGGGGGGGCATCATGTGGGGGGGAAGGACCAGGCACCGCACAGGGGGTGGGGCAGCGCCAAAGGTGGATTCCAGCACGGCGCTACACACTACTGCCAGGTCGCCCAGCGTCTCCCCTGCACCCGAATGAACCACAGGCCCCAAGGAGGGGGGGGGGCCGAGGTATGGGTTGCAGCGCTCCCGGGGGAGGGTGTGGACAGGGGGGGGGGACTCTACTCCCGTGGCCGGGCACTGCCTCCACCGCTTGCGGGGTGGTGCCCCACTGGGGCTGAGGGACACACTGGGCACCAAAGACTCATTCGGTGACAGTTGGCCAGGAGAGCTAAGGGGAGTGGTTTTGGAGGAAGTGGGTCTTGAGGAATGTGGACTCCCACTCTGGCTGCGTGACTGCCGTTTGCCCCCAGACCCAGTGGGTGTGCCTACTTCCCCCTGTGTGTGCATGACTGGAGGAGTGCGCTTTGCCTTCCCTGGTGGTGTACTGCCTGTGTCTGGTGGGGTGCGTGCATGGTGACGTCTGGGTGTGCGTGGGACAGGCATGGGAGTAGGAAGTGTGGATGGTGCAGGGGTAGGGGGGGACGGAGCGCTGCTGGAAATCCACTGCTGCAGTCAGTGTGGAGTCTATGGACTTCAGCAACATCCATTGATCAGACATCGCTGCTGACATGGCCTCCATGTATGACTGCATCTGTGTTAGCAGTGTGGTGTGGCCATGGAGGACAGTAAGCATCGATGCCTGACCAACCTGCAACTGCCGCAGAATGTCCACAGACTCGGCATTGACGGCAGCAGGGGAGACAGGGGCAGGGGGTGCGGTGCCTGGCACGAAGGAGACCTGTTGGCGCCTAGCACGGTGGGAAGGGACCCAAGCAGGTGGGAGGCGGGTGATGGGAATTGAGGGGGTGGCGACAAATGGAGTGCTGCTCTCTGCTCTGGTAGCAGCGTCCGCCCTCTCAGGGAGCTCAGCCTCGGACCCGTCAGCGTCATAGTCGGTGGTGGGACTGAACAGGTCCTCCGCCGCACTCCCCTCCGCCTCCGTGCCACTCGCTGAGCCAGACACGCCAGCACTGGTGGCACCGCTGCTGGATCCCTCCTCAATTTCCGTGCCAGTGTCTCCCTCGGTTTCCCCCGACGATGCTGTGGGCAAGGTGAAGAGACAGGAAATAATCAGACACCTGTATACATATGACACATGATTCAAAACTACATAGGTCACAGTGCATAGCATGAAAAGCAACATGAGTAACATCTACAATACTACGCACATTTGTAGGCCCTGCACCACACAGTTGGTTGACCCACCATGCCACTGAGAAACAATGGAGAGCATGACACAACAGCAAAGAACTTGAAATCAAATTAGACTGAGGAGCTAGACTCTGGGGACAGTCGAGTACAGCATCTGGACCACACACCATAGCCAAAAAAGGGATGAGCAGGAACCATGTCTTTTAACTTTTGGCACATGCTGCTTAGCAAATACATTTAACCCTGCCCAACATGACTGGGTCACTGCATGTTGTGTGTATGTTCAGACAATCATCACACACAGGCCAGACCTGGCAAGGACACATACGGTTTGGACATGTAGGCCTTTCCCGCACAAACCCCCCCCTACCTGAGACAATGTGAGTGACACAGAGGAAGTACTTACACCTCTTACTCAGGGATTACTAAAATGCCCTTCAATAAATCCTGAATGTACACGAACTAACCCTCGTGCGCCTGTCCACACATAAAATTGACAAACAACCATCATCAGATAGTTGTACCAAAACACACTGGCACCGGCCACTGTGAGTATGCACCAGCCAAATTGGGTCACCCTGTACAGTGGACACATGTAGCACACTTTACGTATATACACATTAGGCCAGGGTACAATGCCACAGAGCCCAACCTATGTTGAAGACACAGTGAATATCCACATTGTTGAATGACACACATGATACCTAGGAAAAGGTGCCCCAGGGGACTGTAGTGGCCACACCCCTCCATGGTCCGGGATGGATATGACTGCAACAGAAGCAAACGTCCCTGCACTATGCATATCTCCCACTCATGCACATCATGTCTGAGGCAACAACATTGGTCATGCATGCTGTAAGGCAGTACACTTTTCAGACACACTCCTATGTCGGGACTCAGCATCAGTGCCAACTAACATGGACCCCACATTGACTGAACTGGCCAGGGCACAGGCAAGGTCCCAACACATGTTTCGCACCACCCCCACACATGATGCTGCAAGCATTGGGCACTTGGATTAACTGGCAGCCCAGATGACCTTGTGCAAGAGTGACTACACACAGACCAGGGAACACGTGTCAAGGAGGGGAAGGGAGGAAGAACAGCACCGGTTTACTATGGGGAACAGGATATGTACTGCACATATGGACCCTGGCAGTGTATCCATGCAACTGCGCACTTCCAAAAGCTGGTGACACACAACAAACACACATGTACCTACCCCTTTCCTGCTGCTGCTTCTCCGCTAGGCGCCTATCCAAGTCAGGGAAGACCACCGCCAGCACACGCTTCATCTGGTGGGTCAGGCGCCGGCTGCACTACCATAGTGGTACGGACCCTACACACGCGTGTACGGACCGTATCCCTATGGCGTACGCCAACGGCTGCACTACCATAGTGGTACGGACCCTACACACGCGTGTACGGACCGTATCACCATGGCGTACGCCTACGGCGACACAACCATAGTGGTACGGACCCTACACACGCGTGTACGGACCGTAACACCATGGCGTACGCCTACGGCTGCACTACCATAGTGGTACGGACCCTACACACGCGTGTACGGACCGTATCACCATGGCATACGCCTACGGCTGCACTACCATAGTGGTACGGACCCTACACACGCGTGTACGGACCGTATCACCATGGCGTACGCCTACGGCTGCACTACCATAGTGGTACGGACCCTACTCACGCGTGTACGGACCGTATCCCTATGGCGTACGCATACGGCTGCACTACCATAGTGATAAGGACCCTACACACGCCCTCAGAGCGTGTGTACGGTGCGTTTCACACCTTACACTGGTGACAGGCGGCACACAGAAAAGGAATTGAGCTGTCATACTTGGCCGAGGCTGGACATCAAGTCATTGTCAGTGCAGTCCTACATGTCTCAGGCCTAGGTGTGTCAGGCTGTGATGTGGCACAAATCTCCTCATGTTTGAACCCAGTAGATGTGTGATGAGCTGTGTACACATGTCATGTGTCAAGCTGCACTATGTGCCACACATCCCCTCAACACCTTTGACATGTGTGCATGTAGTACAGACTTGTTGAGCACTGCGTCACTGGCATGGCACAGTCGCCAACACCCGCAACTGTCCCCTGATGCCAGGTACACGGATAATGACACCTGACATGTGACTACCGGCTTTGCACGATGTGAGTATGTCATGTGTGTATCATGTGTTCCCATAAGCTTGCTGTTGGTGTTCCGTCAAATGCATCTGCAGTTGCTGCATCCAACATGTGCATGTGTGTGGATGGGCATGGCACACTATTATGCACACCAGGACACATGTGGAATCAGACGTAACGTGTGTATGGATGCATCGAACATGGACTTGCGAGACAAGGACATATCTGCGTAGTATCAATGTATGTGTGATCAGTTTTGACATGTACCCCTTCATGGCAAGGTGTGTGGTCTGTCCTTATTTCAGGGACATGTGACCTGTGCCTCTAGTGTTCCGCAACCTGTCTGTATGATAAACATCCTTCTCCTGCACACATGTGGATGTCTGTCACTCCTGTAATGCGTCTGCCTGTTCACTTACACTGGCCCACAGCTAGTCTCATGCCATGTCATGTTGAGCATGTGAATCCACGTTTGTAGATGGCTCTTGGTAGGAGTGTCACCTGCCTGGCATACGTGTCCAGGATATATTGCACAGACCTGACTCTGCATGTAGCATATGTGTATTGGCTGTTCAACATGTGCTCAGTACATTGACAGTGTTGTTGTGCTGTACTCACTCTTCGTTGTCCCTTCCAAATTACTGCAGGGCTCCGCCTCTCCCCCGACCAATCCCAGACTTGGCTGCCCTGAGGGAACGTGACTGTATACGCCGCTACCGCTTCACCCAACGGTTGATTCTGAACTTGACAGCAAGGCTGGCACCACACCTCCAACCGCTACACAGGTATCCTACTGCACTGACACCCAAGATGAAGGTGATGGCAGCCCTACATTTCTTTGCCACGGGTACGTTCCAACATACCATTGCTCATGTTGGTGGCATATCCCAAACCATGTTCAGCCGTGTCCTGCATGATTTTTTAGAGGCCATGTTGGTTCACCTGGATGAGTTTATACATTTCCCAACTCCTGAGCAGTTAACAGGTATCAAGGGTGACTTCTATGCCCTGAGAGGGATGCCCCATGTCATTGGGTCTATTGATGGGACACATGTGGCTTTGGTACCACCACAGGCACAGGAGGTAGCCGATAGGAACAGGAAACATTACCACTCCATTAATGCCCTTGTGGTGTGTCTTGCTAACATGGTGATTTCCCATGTCTGTGCTCGTTTTCCAGGATCATCACACGATGCCTACATCATGAGGCGTAGCAGGGTGCCTGAAATGATGCTGCAGCTGCGCAACGAACGAGCATGTCTTGTTGGTGGGTATACTCTGTTACTCCTGTATTTAGCGTCATCTTTCTGTCTTACTGCTTCTCCTGACCCACTTCTGTCCATGATGTTTCCATGTAGGGGACTCTAGCTATCCCAACATGCCATGGCTGATCACACCTCTCCGCAACCCCAGAACGGCTGCCGATCACCGGTACAACAACGCCCATGGGCAGACCAGGCGAGTGATAGAGAGGACCTTTGGCCTCCTGAAGAGCCGATTCCGGTGTCTCGACAAGACCGGCGGCGCACTCCCATATGCACCGGTGAAGGTCTGCAAAATCTTCCTCGTGTGCTGCTTGCTGCACAACATGGCAGTGAAGAAAGCTGTGCCACTCATCCTAGATCCGGATGATCAGGAACATCCACCCGTGGAGGACGAGGGGCTTGGTGACAAGGCAAGTGATGTTGAGGAGGAGGAGGAAGAGGACATCCGGAGTCGGCTCATACGCAACTTCTTTGCTTAGTGGTGAGTTGCAGTGTCTGAGTGTGCACGCATTGAGCCTTGTGTGGCATGTGTTGCAATGTGTGGGTCCATCTGCATGTATGGCAAGTGAGTCAGAGGTGTGTTTGGATGTGTCACTCGAGTGATGGTGTAATGACTGTATGTCTTACCTGAGACACTATTTTCAATTAGCATGTTGACAACCTTATACGTGTCGAGTACATGCCTATGCATGCGGATGTGCTTCTTTTGGCTCACTTCTTGTGTGTCTCTCATCCCCAGGTATTTGCGCATGCTGTCTGCTGGTGGCATTGTTGTGCTCCTGTTGCTCCTGCTATTCCTCATGAATACAGCAACGTGTGCTGAATCAGCGTAACATGCACGGACATGTCGAAAAATCACCTTAGGGTAAGGGATGCACCACGGCTTTTTGGGTGTGCTATGTGTTTGGAATGTGTGTGCACTGCTCCTGTTCATGTTTGGTTACTTAGCATACATGTAGAATCACCATGGGTCACATGACATGGAGCTGGATTCACCTGAATTGATAGTCACACTTGGTGACAGTCATCTGTAATGTGATTGTGGATTGTGATGAAGGCATCAATGTGTGTAACACTGCCCTCAGACACATACGGGATGCACCGGCTTGACATAATGTGGGACATCCCCATTAGTGGTTCAATGGTGAATTGCAGCCTCTCCGTGAGCAGCACGGGGTGTTTGCCTCACACCTGTCACTTGTGTGCCAGTTCTATGGGTTTCCTGCATCTGTGGTGCAAAGGGGGGTGCCAGTGTAGGTTCCACATGTTCATCCACATGACCTGTGCATCTGTTAATATAGATGCATTTGCCCTCCGGCAAACATGACTAATAAAGGTGTCCCTCAGCCTCCAAGGTGCCTCATCTCTGTCAATGCAGGTCTCTTGCCACTGTGCATGCGGCATGTCTGGCATAGTTGTCACAGATTGTGCATATGAGTCAATGTGTAGAGTAGCAAGATGCAAGCTGTTTGTCAGGGATTATGATATGTATTGTGCACAATGTACATGGCTGTGTAGGTATTTTGCCATCTCAGTCCCCACAACGGCCACTTAGCTGCATGTGCATCAATTGTCTGTGTGTGTGCCATGTTGAACCAGACACTCCTCCCTTCTCATACACCTTTTGCAGTAGTCCTTTCTGACATGCTTGCGTTAGTGTGCAACTTGTGGCATGGTTTCCAGGACATGGCGCCTGCTGCTGCAGGCCCTGCAGCAAGGGCACACAGAGTTGATAGATTTGCCCTCCCACACACGCCTCTAAGATGCACCCCCCTTCCTCCCTCCACCCATTCATTTTGGTGTAATCTGCTTGTGTGTGACACAGTTGCGGTGGCAAAGGCTGGACCGTCTGCACATGCCACCTGCACATTGCACGTGCCTCATGTCCTTGCATGTGCCACATCACGCTACACCATGATGTTGAGGCCACCCACCAAGCAATGTCCATCCAATACATCTGTTGCATGCACTCAGGCATGCACTCATCGCCCACACAACACCTTTGCATAATGAGTGTGCAACTCCAACTGCCTACACAGCGCTGGCACGCCTTCCAGGCCCTCTCACACCAACCAGGTCATGTCCCTCCTACTCCCCACCGGCTCTGTACCCCAACAAGGCCATGGGAGTGGTACTCCAGGCCTCTGCATGTAGTATGGTGTCGTTGTGGGACACATGGCACAGGTATCATGTCTCAGCGTGTCAGTCTACAATGTGTCCAGGATACCCCTCTACATGACACTGCATCTCATCATCATCTGGTGTCCCATTGACAGGCAGGTGCTCCTCACCCTCCCCAAAGACGCAGTCCTTGCCAGTTCCCATATTGAATAATGCATGGTATCCATTGGCAGATGGCTGCACGTTGGCCACCTGATGCTGGACTTCTACACGACTGAGGTGTTCATCTGCGGATTGTCCCCTTACAGCTGGGTCAACTGCTTGTGTCCCACCCGCAAGGGCCCTGCACAGGCACACAGTGTCCATGCACACGAGCTGGTGTGCATCATGGAAAGCTTGCCCACATGTGCTATGCTGATCACCAGCAACTGTACCTCAGGCCTCAGCACACTCTGCATTATGCACAAGGTCCACTGTTCGATCCACCTCAAGGCAAGACAGACCATCCCCCAGGTCAACTTCGACATCCATGTCCAATCCTACCCTGCACTCTAGGGAGAAGTACCTTACAACTCCCATGACACTTGTCCACATCCAGGGTGCATCTGCACAGCTCTGCTTCAACATCCGGCAACCCAGCCACATCACCGTCCAACAGGGATGGCGGCAATGGATCACTGTCATCTGCAGGATGACCTTCACAATCCACGTCCACACTCAGGATGCAGCCCACGACCACGCCCCCAACACAACCATGTGGCACTGTCATCCAAGACCCCATTGTGCCATCTCCATGCATCCCTGACCTCTGCGCATGACTGTTGCTCTTCGAAATAGGTCTGTCCGCACAGTTGTGCAGGCACCCCCTCAGCTGGTTGGGCCCATCACGGGTGAGTATGGTGCTCCATGTCTGTATTGGATGATACATTGTGACCCCTGTGTGTCCTGTGCAAGACTCAGACCCCAGGGTATGCATGGTTGGAGTTACTTCAAAACTCAGGCATGGTTTGACTTGCCAACACACACATGTAGTGGAATAATGCTAAATGACGGCATCATCTCGTGATTTGTAATGTTTTTATTGGTGGTGGGGTACGTGTTTGGGGGGATGCAATAAAGTGCTGTACCGGGGGTATAGAATCCAAAGTTCACAGGGGGAGATGGTATCCTTGCCATTGGAAGTCATCAGAGTCCATGCCACAGTCTTTGTCAACATTGGTCAGACAGTGACCAGCAAGTCCATGTGGCAGAGAATGTCACAGGATGAGGTGCTGCTGTTGCGCCAGGGGGCCAGGTGCCAGGCCAGGTGACCTGGGAGATGGTGATGGTCCGCTGACTCTCACGCTCTTTTGCGTGGACGACCCACCTTCCTCCGGGGACCCTCAGATGCAGGCCTTGACGATGCTGGGGACGCTCCGTCAGATGAATCCTCCTCCTCCTCCCTCCCTGTGTCTGGTGCTGGTCTACGCCTGGTGGCACAGGGAGGGTTTGCCAGGCTTTGGGCGATCTGACGGAGTGATTGGCTCACGTCCCTGTGCACCGCCAGGAGCTCAGCCAGTCTTGCCTCCATCCGTCCTTGGTGTTGTTGATAACTGGCATGATGCTCGACCTGCAGGTTCTTAACCTCATCGAGGGTCCCCTGCATCTCGGAGAGTGTTGACACGACGTGGTCGATGCCTCTGGTGTCACGCCGGTATGTGTCCAGGATGTTGCGGACGTGTGACATAACCGGGTCCTCAGCTGCCTGGTCAGGCTCGCGCCTCCGCCGTCCTCCACTCCCACCACCCCTGCCCACTTGAGCCTGGCCTGCCCTTGTGGGCACGTCGGGTCTCCGGGACCCCTGAGGGATGGCATTTGCGGGGTCGCCTGCCTCCTCCTGGGTGCCCGGGAGCCCAAGTCCCTCCTGGTCAGACTGGCTGCCTTGTGTGCGAGCAGAGCTCCTGTGTGTATCCTGGGATGTGGCAGGAATGGGGGTGGTGGTTGGCACAGTTGTACCTGACGCAGGTGCTGCAGGTGCTTGGGCACCAGAGGGGCCAGGTTGGTCGGGGTCATCCACGGTGTGGTGAGAGTCGTCGCTGCCGGTGGGATCATCGTCACGCCGAGCCGGGTCCTGTGTGTCTTCCCCCCCAGTGTTGGGGGGAGATCGACGACGTTGCCCTGTGTGTGAGAGAGAGACAATGTTAATGGTGTTACATGCGTCATCCATGTTTCATACATATTCAAGTGCACTTGTGGATGGGTATGTTGCGGGGGTCAGATTGATTTGTACTCCTGGTTATTTGGCCTGTCTAATGAGTGTTGGGATGCTTAGTTGGCCTTGGATTGGTCTTGTTGTGTCACATATCCATTGTGGGAGTGCAAATTTGCGTTGTGTGGGACCGGCCTCGTGGTGTGGACCCCCCCTGACCATTAGTCCCTCCAACCCGAATCATGCCACCCCCCCTGATCCCTGGTTATAGACCCCCGGCCACCATGTCCCGATGTTCCGATGGCCGACCCAGGGCCCCAGCGAAACCTAGACCTTAGACGCGCCATGCCCTGCCAAGGGAGAGGGAACCCCCCCAAGCAAGACAGGGAGGAGTAGTCTCTGTCGCACCTCTGACCTCCTCTCAATGGAGGGTTTCGATCGCCCTCCGGGCCCCCAGAAAGCTGGCTCCCCGCATGCTGGGTGTCTGGAGTCCCTCCCTGCCCTACTTCAAAGGATCAAAGAGCCGAGCGACAGGAAATCCCAACACACCGTCTGTCTGTCACCCTCTGTCGCCCTCTGTCTCCCTCCCTCTGTCTGTCGCCCTCTGTCTCCCTCCCTCTCTCTCCCTCCATCTGTCTGTCACCCTGTCGCCCTCTGTCTCCCTCCCTCTGTCTCCCTCTCCCTCCGTCTGTCTGTCACCCTCTGTCGCCCTCTGTCACCCTCTGTCTCCCTCCCTCTGTCTGTCACCCTCTGTCGCCCTCTGTCTCCCTCCCTCTCACTCCGTCTCTTTGTCACCCTCTGTCGCCCTCTGTCGCCCTCCCTCTCTCTCCCTCCCTCTGTCTGTCGCCCTCTGTCTCCCTCCATCTCTCTCCCTCTCCCTCCGTCTGTCTGTCACCCTCTGTCGCCCTCTGTCTCCCTCCCTCTCTCTCCCTCCGTCTGTCTGTCACCCTCTGTCGCCCTCTGTCTCCCTCTGTCTCCCTCCCTCTGTCTGTCGCCCTCTGTCGCCCTCTGTCTCCCTCCCTCTCTCTTCCTCTCCCTCCGTCTGTCTGTCACCCTCTGTCGCCGTCTGTCTCCCTGTCTCCCTCCCTCTCCCTCTGTCTGTCACCCTCTGTCGCCCTCCCTCTCTCTCCCTCTCCCTCCCTCTGTCTGTCGCCCTCTGTCTCCCTCCCTCTCTCTCCCTCTCCCTCCGTCTGTCTGTCACCCTCTGTCGCCCTCTGTCTCCCTCTGTCTCCCTCCCTCTCCCCCTCCCTCCATCTGTCTGTCACCCTCTGTCGCCCTCCCTCTCTCTCCCTCTCCCTCCCTCTGTCTGTCGCCCTCTGTCTCCCTCCCTCCCTCTCTCTCCCTCTCCCTCCGTCTGTCTGTCACCCTCTGTCTCCCTCTGTTTCCCTCCCTCTGTCTGTCGCCCTCTGTCGCCCTCTGTCTCCCTCCCTCTCTCTCCCTCTCCCTCCCTCTGTCTGTCGCCCTCTGTCTCCCTCCCTCTCTCTCCCTCTCCCTCCGTCTGTCTGTCACCCTCTGTCGCCCTCTGTCTCCCTCCCTCTCCCTCCGTCTGTCTGTCAACCTCTGTCGCCCTCCCTCTCTCTCCCTCCCTCTGTCTGTCGCCCTCTGACTCCCTCCCTCTCTCTCCCTCTCCCTCCGTCTGTCTGTCATCCTCTGTCGCCCTCTCCCTCCGTCTGTCTGTCACCCTCTGTCACCTCAGCCCAGCTTCCTGGGCACACACACTTTGCAGGTATTTCAAAGGCCATTGGCTTGTTCATGTGGCTTTGTATAGAATCTCCCGGACCCCATTGGGCAGAGTGTCTCTGAGTCTGCGCTGCAGCGGCGGTGTGTGCTGACACTCTTTCACAGTGTTGCCTCTTCATTGGCTGCTGTTATGTGCGAATTGGGCCTTCATACCCATGTCATCCTGCGACGCGGCCGCCATTTGCTGGTGACACAGTACAGTGTCGGGACACACTGTTTGTATAGCTCTGCCCTAGGCCATATGGGCTGAGGGCATTGGTGTCTGCTTCTGAGTTGCACAATGTGACTTTGGAGGCCCCCCTCCCGGCATCATGGACATCCTGTCTTGTGTTGGTGTTTTGTGTGGCCTGTGACTTGGCATGGCCTTGCTTGGTGCATGGGGCATGGAGCCGATAGTGGCATGTGCGTGTTGTTGGAATGTGGTTGCGTCCGGTGATGGCTTTGGGGTAGTTGCGTGCATTATCGGGAGTTGGGTTGTGGATGCGGTTCCCCCCATGTGGGGTGATTTGTTTGTGTACTCACCAGGCTCGGCGGGTCGTTCTAGTCCATGTACTCCCACCGGCGGCAGCGTGCGCATCACCTTCTCCTCCCAGGGATGGTAGTGTACCGGTCTGCGGGGCGGCCCACCTCCAGTGATGTTGGCCTGGTTGTGTTCGTCGGTCATTTTGCGGCGGACCGCCCTCCGCAGATCGTACCACCTGGCTTGGCATTCATGCCTGGTCCTTCGGATGGGCGCAACAGCATTCACCCTCTCGATGATCCTCTGCCACATGGCTGATTTTTCTGATATGCTGGTCTGTCTGACCAATGTTCCAAAGAGCTGTGGCTCGACTCTGATGATTTCATTGACAAGGATCTACAGCTCCGCTGTTGTGAACTTTGGATTCCTGTCTGTGGGCATGGTGTGGGGTGTGGGTGTGGATGGTTGTGGGTGTGTGTGTGTGGTTGTGAAGGTGTGTGTGTGAATGTGATGAGGGGGTGTTTGTGAAGGTGGTTGTGTGAAGGTGTAGTAAAGGTTGAAGTCTGGTGCTGTGGGTTGTCTGTGGAGTCTGGCAGCAGTGGGTCTGTTGCAAAGGCTCATGGCTTGTGTGTGTGGGCCCTTTTTATTGGTCCATTTGTGGGTGTGGCTGTGCTTGAACTTTGGGTGGGTGTGTTATAAGGGGTGGTTGTGTTTTGGGCCTCTGTTTACCTGTTTGGCTGTTGCAGGTAAGTGTATTGGGTGTCTTTGGGCTTGTTGGACGTGTTTTGTGGTGTTGTGCGATTCGAATTGACTCTCCTTGTGGTGTTTTGCAGTGTCCTGGTTCAGTATGTGTGTTTTTCGCGTCTGTGCGGTGCGTACATCGGCCATGTTGTTGTACAGTGCTCACATTTGCTATGGCTTGGTACGACTCGTACATGCGCACGGCTGGGTGAGGGTGCTGGTGTCGGGCCTCGGGTAGGGTGCGTACAGGCACGGGCAGGGTGTGGGGGCCTGGGGGTACATGCCGTACATACGTGAACCCAGGGTACGATGCGTATATGGGGAGGGGCTGGGGGTACGGCGCGTACATACCGGGTGCTGGGGGTACGGTGTGTGCCCCCACCCCCGTATGGACGGTGCGTACCCCCACCTCCGTATGGACGGTGCGTACCCCCAGCCCCGTATGTAAGCACCGTCCCCCAGCACATACCCCCAGCCCCCGTATGTACGCGCAGTACCCCCAGCACCCGTATGTACGCACCGTACACCCTGCCCCCCCTATGTACGCGCAGTACCCCCAGCCCCCCCTATGGACGGTGCATACCCCCACCCCCCCGTCGGTACGCTGTGGACCCCCAGCGCTACGCACTGGGGGTCCGCACCGTACATGGGGGGGTACGCTCCGTACCTACGGGGGGGGTGGGGTTCACTCCGTACCTACGGGGTGGGGTGGGGGTACGCTCCGTACCTACGGGGTGGGGTGGGGGTACGGCGCGGACATGGGGGGGTGCTGGGGTACGGCACGTACGTGGGGGTTGTGCTGGGGGGGTGTTCGGCACGTATGCGGGCACATATTTGGACGTCTCCATAGTTGCTATGGGAGTTCGCACCGTACTTTGTTTTTACATACGGTTGTGCATTCGGACAGACGGGACGGATCGTACTTGCGCGCTCGGACTTCAGTTTCCCGATTCGTGGGTAAAACTGTCCGGGGACGTGTCGGACACTATTTCCGACCCGAGGACGTGTGGGGGAATTTTCCCAATGCGATTCGTATGGATTTTTTCACATACGAATCGCACTTGCCAGTTAGTACGGGACTTGTACGATTCGTACGGTAAAAAAACCAGATACGATTTGTACGGGGAAATTTGTAACAGATCGGAATCGGCCCCTATATGTGGACTGTTTTTCAAGAAACTGATGGTGGCTATCAACACTCGCTTACCGGGAGTTGATCTCTAACACTCTAATATCCCTATCAGCCACATGTATATATTTCAGTACATAGAACATGTGCACTTTCTGCACTTATACTCACTTTCACTGCGCTATCACCCCCTTTTTTAGTAGCACCTTGTGTTAGATAGAGTAAATATAAGTTTTACTTCTCACTGTCAGCAATCGAAGAAAAAGTTGCTAAACTGAAATAAAAAGATAAATATGCAATGCTGAATCATTTGTGTAAGAGGTGTTTGTACCTCCTTCTTGACACTTTGCCGTGGAAGTCAAGGGCTTCACTTCTCCCATAGGGACAACCTTTTTGTAAAAAACTTATCCGACCCATGTCCCTGGGTTCCTAGGTTGCCCCTGATGTTTCAGAGGTCTTTTGGATAGGTGTGCCTGAGTGCCTAGCTGCATGCAGATAGGCCATCCTGAGCAGGATGGGAGGGTGAAGCTGACACATCTGAAAGGGCTGTGTCCTGTCCCCACACAAAGTATTGATTACACCCCTGTAGTGTGTCTGGAGCCAGCGCAGGAAGGGAGAACCGCTGAGCACTTCAAAGCTTTCTTTGAAGTCTTCCCCACTTCCAAGGCACCCCTGGGTATAAGTACTTGATATCTGACACTGCAAAATCTGTACACTTCTGGACCTGTGACTCCTCTACCTGGAAGAAGAGCTGCTGTGCTACTGAAACAACTGCTACTCTGCTGGACCCCTGCTTTGCTGAAATCTTCCTTGCTGTGCTCTTGCCCTTCTGAACTGACCTGTTGCCTGCTGTTCTCCTGCCTGGGTGAGAAGGACTGGACCTGTATCGCTTGAACCCTCAGTGACTCCAAGGGTTTGCCTCTTATTACCAAGTCTCAGAGATAACAAAGATGCAAACCACTTGCATCTACACTTGGACCCTGCAAGCTGTGAATCTGCCCTGCGAAGTTGTGCCACCCAGTCCTGAAGCCTTGGAAGTGAGGTCTAATGCGCCTCTTCATCCAGAACCCACACATACTCATCGGAACCTGTGCATCTGTGCCTTTGCATGATCATGGCCAGTGCATCCTCGCTGTTTTGGGGAGAGGACCCTGTGCATCGTCCTTAGAACCAGCGCATCACCTTCAACATCAATGCATCACCTACTGAGGGAGCAGCAGCCATGCATCGCATCCGAAACAAGTGCTCACATGCAAAACCAACCCATTGGCGCTGTTGCGAAGAGGAAATCGATGCATGTCGTCCAATATTTGGCTTGACAGGGACGCATCCCCTCGGCTGCACCGCACATCCTCGCCAACGACAACACATCCGGATCAAGGTACTTTGGTTCAGTGGGCTCAAGCGTGTTCCTGTATCCGGCCCGCGCTCCATCATGGTCAGCCTGAACTTTGTAATTTGCCCAGGTCTAGCGGAACTAGATACCCCATTTAAGCACTTAATGCTTCTAAACGGTATTTTGACATTTATTCTTTAAAAATTCATATTTCAACTTCTACACATTGGATCTTTGTCGGTCTGGTCTAGTTTTATTTATAAACTCATAATCTATTTTTCTAACATGGTGTGGACTCTTTATGTGGTGCTTTCACTGTGTTGTCGTAAGAAGTCTTGCACAAATACTTTACACATTGCCTCTTAAGTTAAGCCTGACTGCTCTGTGCCAAGCTACCAGAGGGTAAACTCAGAATTATTTAGGTTGTGTTGTGACCTACGTTGACTAGGATTGTAATTTTTGCTTGGACAGGGTGCATACCTCTGCCAAACAGAAATCCCAATGTTTGACATTATGTAATAGGTTTAGGGGCTTGCTCTGTATAGTGCTCTGATACCTGTGGGTCCTGTTCAAGCTTTACACAACTCTAAATATCTTACTAAAATTTACCATGCTCAAGGTAAAGAAATACTTTTTGTATAGGTGGCACAACAAGTATATACAATTGCGAGCCGTAGATAAATCATATTGAAATCTTTGTTGGCAAGGATGTGGAAATAAAGGGCCTTATTTAGAGTTTGATCGATGGGATACTCCATCATGAATGTGACGGATGTTATGTCTGCCATATTACAAGTGCATTATAGCTTATGGCACTTGTAATATGGTGGATATGATATCTGTCATGTTTTGACAGAGTATCCCAGACACTAAACTCAAAATATGGCCCAAAGAGGCTGATTTGGAGTTTCGAGGGGAGGTTACTCCATCAGAACAATGACAGAGTAGCCGCTCTGCCAAACTCCCGGTCTGCTACCCAATGTAGGAGTTGGATGGCTTTTTTTTTATTTAAATAAAAAAGTTACCCCCACACTGTGGAAGAAAATCCCTATAGTGTGCAGGCCACTAGTTTCCCACTATGGGAATTTGCTCTTGAAAAATTTAAAACTTTGAAAAAGTTTGATGGACGGCCATCATGTTTGACAGAGACATCAATCAACTTTTGCAACATTGACAAGAACCGCCCTGACACCTTGCTGTGGAAAAAGGCAAAACTTGCACTTTGGGAAACACAATATGTGGCACTGGAGATTAGCATGCAAAGAGTATGGCATCTCCTAGGAATGGAAAAGATAACACATAATTTGAGCGAGACTTCCACACGTTTTGGGAAGGTCGGGGTCCCACCACTAGGCCTTTCTTCATTGGATTTTATGTAGTTGACTTGCTCAAAGTGACATCTCCAGGAGTTGAGGGGTAATTTCAAAGGATGAAGTTTAAAGTTCATACCCAGGTAGAGGGACAGCAATTGATCAATAATAATTACAAGTAGTGAAGTAAGGAGATGGAAGAGATCAGGGATGGGAATTGTTTATGCTGAGGTGGCAGTATCCTCTTTAAATGTTGCATCTCTAGGTTTCAAAACGCAGTGCAGATATATTGAAGTCTAAAATACAACGTGGTGCATATTTCTGCAACTATGGCAGATCCCTCTAATACATTATCAAACTTTGCCAACTATCCTAAAACGTAGTCATCCTTCCTGATGAAATTGTGCTTTGACCCAGGGGGAAATCTTGAATATATTAAACTACTCTTGAAACAATGCTTGGTTTGGTTGCAACATTTCGCCAATACTATTTTCCATTAACCATTTTCTAGGTGTTGCCTAAAGAGAGCTATAGCTGCCTGTCAGAGATCTCATGTTATCAATATAGTACAATATACATACATACATACATATATAGAGAGAGTGAGCTTCTGGTCAGCCCCATTCAGATATTAGCCGTTGGCAATTGTATTAATTCTCTTAGGCTGCATGGGCTGTCCTTACAACCACTACATTTCATGGAAGGGTACATGGGGCTTTAAATGGTGTGCCCTATCTGATCGAGTCTCTTTCACCCCATGTTACCCCAACACTGCTACCCCCATCAGCAGTATGTGGCCCCCACTGCCACCCACAGCTGTCCGATATTGGTGCAACACCAGTGGCGTAGCAAAGGGGGCGAGGATCTCCCCAGGAAGTGTTTTGGGCGCAGCTGCCTCCCCTCCCGCTCTTACCTGCAACCGTCGCAGGACGGCAAACACAGGCATCACCAGCATCCCCACCCCACCCCCTCTCCCGGTCTTACATGCAGCTAAAGGTCTGGCTACACCGCTGTGCACCACTCATGGTTTTGGCTTTCCCAGTGCTTGATAAAATGCTTTACCACCATTGGCAAAGTTAAACCATTCCAAAACTTCCAAAGTGCATGCACATGCATGTACAGTGGCCATCTTGAACAAGAATTTGCTATGTACATTTAATGCATTTGTCACAACCCATATTTTACGCATTTCCTGTGGTCTACCCATAGCATATTTAGTCAATTCCACAGCTTCTGTCCCTGGAGTATGGTGACCACGATTGGGCATCTTTTTCAGTCATTGGAAGAATATTAGCACTTTAGGTATTTGATTGAATTCTGTGATGCTAATGTTTTCACTGACTCCGAAATGGATAACGATGGGACATAAAGCTATACATGTACATTCTAGTACATCACTAATCTGTATTACAATAAAGAGGCCACTCTTCACATTCTGCTGTGAAACACCATCAATTTGCGTTAAGCCATTGCCCCACTGTATCAGTAGTATATTGTACTGGTTGGTGCGCTGGACCTACTGCTGCAGCCAACAGATTCATGTGTAAATTACTCAAAAGTGCAAGTTGCCTTTGTGAATAACCCCTGCAGTTTATGACGAGCCATATGCCTTTCAATTTGGTGGATATATGTAAGTTACACTAAGTTGTTGCTACTTGTCGCGTGGACCTGCTGCAAGGAGCGCGCTATGCTTGTTTTTAAAAATACTTGAATCTGTGATTAGAACTGCAAAATCTATACTTTTTAAAAACTTAACTGTAGCTTGCCAACTCACTGGGCGATTTACTTCCTGCCACTCCCCTCCCCAGACCTCTAGCCAATCGGCCATAAGGAGGTGGAGTTAGAGGCGGGGTCTAGACACTAAACCTCGCCGCAGCGCGGGAGCGGGCAATTGTTGTTACTTGTCGCGCGGACCTGCTGCAAGGAGCGCGCTATGCTTGTTTATAAAAAATAACTTAAATCTGTGATTAGAACTGCTAAATCTATACTTTTTAAAAACGTCACTGTATTTTGCCAATTCACTGGGCAATTTACTTCCTGCCACTCCCCTCCCCAGGCCTCTAGCCAATCGGTCGTAAGGAGGTGGAGTTAGAGGCGGGGTCTAGACACTAATGCTCGCTGCAGCACGGGAGCGCAGCGGGCGCGCCAAAGGCAAGCCCATCTGCTCCCGTCCACGTCCGGCCGGGACCAGGGGCCAAAATCCATGGCCAAATCATTAAATACTCCACTCATTAGCTAATCGTTGCTCTCCCCTCCAACCAGTCCACTCAAAATCGCCTCAGGGAATACAGTATATACTCAGAACAGTACCATTATGCGGCTCCTCTCACTCCATGCCCTCACTACCCTATCACCATCACCCCTAAAATAACAACGCAGATCGCTCTGCGCATCCTTTATCTCAATACCCGCTCGTTGGTTAAACACCAACTAGACATCTTCTTGCTGCTTAGCTTTGAGAAACCAGAAGTCCTTCTGATAACAGAAACCTGGCTTACCCAGGATTCTGCGCCAGATATTCTAGCAGCACTCCCCTCAGAATATTACATCCAAGCTGCAAATCGACCCCAGGGCAAAAACGGTGGCGGAGTCGCCGCCATCATCCACAAAGACCATGTTTTCACCGCTCTTACTCCTTTGGTCCTCCCGGAGGTGGAGAACATAGCTATCAAATTAGATGCCACAACGGGCTCTATCAGTTTTGTGTTAATCTACCGACCCCCTCAAGCTATGCCTGCTTTCCCGCTTGCTTTAAGCGAACAAATGGCTAACCTGGTCACAAATTATGCAAGCATTATGCTTATAGGTGACTTGACCTACTGGTTCAATGACGCCCTGGGCGGGCCACATGCTGCAGAGCTATCGGAACTACTCTCCAACCTGAACCTCGCTCAACACGTATCCTCCCCCACCAATGCAAAATGACACATCCTGGACCAGATTTGGTCCTCAAATCTCACAGTATCAGCGCCTACAATCTCACCTTGCATATGGCCCGACCATTATTTAATCAACTTTACTGTTACCACCAACCCTAAAACAAAGACTCCCTTAACCGGTGGAGGCATGACTAGAAAATGGCAGTCCATTGATAAATTGGGATTCACTGACACCTTAGCGAGGTCAATACCCACCTTCAACCCAGACGTTAATACCATGGACAATGAGATCTCGGAATGGCTATTGAAGGCTTGCGACACTCATGCCCCACTCACTAAATTCACACGTACTCGACACATAGACGCTCATAAGTGGTTCTCCACCGAGTTAAAAAACACAAAAGCTCGATCTCCGGCAAAAAGAAAGAAAATGGAGGCTAAAATACACCACGGAGGGCAAACTAAAGTTCTCCCTAGCCCGCAACGACTACAAAAAAGCTATACGTGAAGCCAAAGCGACCTACTTCTCAGCCAGAATACTAAATGCCCATAATAAACCTAAAGAAATTTTCACCATAGTTAATGACCTCTGCAATACCGATAGAACCCATCCCGACCAGACACCTACTCAAGATTTCTGTAACTCTCTGAACACCTACTTTTTGGATAAAATATTCACTATCAAAGCCAGCATTCCCGCCACCCCCTGTGCGGAAAACCTGGCCATCTCAACAACTAATCCAATTACTATGGATCATTTCATCATCATCAAACAGTCTTTATTTCGACTTCAAGTCATAAAAGACAATTTAAAAAACAAAACTCATCATTATTTACAAAAACACATTTAAAAAACATTTCATCATTAAACAATTCTAATTTTTTTTGGGCTGTGCATATAGAATTCATGGTACTAGTGCTAGGAGCAACATGATTTGTTTTACTGCATAAGCGGTATTCCTAATCGACCAGTTAAAAAAATAAATATCTGCTTTCCATAAAAACAGTACTAAAAAGTGTAAAAAGGTTCCATCATTATACTGGTTTACAATTAGGGCAGCTGAAGGGCTTTCAGTTTCCCGGCTCTTATTAACCACATCCATTTCAGAAATTTAGCTATGGCAATCACTATTATTTCAGAGCTATCGGATTGAAATATTCTTAGTGCAGAGATCCCCGTCTTTATACCCTTCTGAATGCAAACTGCTCTGATCCATCTTAGGCGGGGGGCCTTATATACAGGGCAAATAAACAAAATATGTGCTATGGTTTCTCGAAATATCTTACAGAAAGGGCACATTTGATCATTTTTGTTAGATGCCCATTTACAGGTAATCGTGTTCAATGGAAGAGTACCTACCCTGAACTGGTGATATAATTTCCTATCTTGAGGCAGTGTGATCAGATCCCAGTACTCCTCATACCCAATAGAATGTTTCAACTCCAAAAAAACCTTGGTATGTGAAGGGTTTGTATGTGACTGGAATTCCACCAAGGATGTATATGTCCAGTAGGCCTCTTTCAACTCCTGTTTGGTGGGAAATGTTGTCCCCTGTGGATTGTCCCATAGATCCCCCATTCCTAAGGACTTTAAAAGGATTTTTACCTTTCTGAACCAGGGAATTTTTTCCCCTGTATCCATATTACGCGTCTCCAAAAGTGCCAACGCATAGTGGTTCAGTTCAGGGGTGACCCACAGTCTTCTCCAATAGGCAATTGGTCTAAATCTACAAGTATTTTCTAGACTCTGACACCCCAAATCCATGCGAAGAGGTATTAATGGTGTAAATTTTGGGAGGCCTGTGATACAGCGAAGGAACCTATTATGTGCTTTTTGTAAGCCTGCTATATCAGACATCCCCCACAATTCAGCTCCATACAGCATGGAAGATCTTACTCTCGAGTCATAGATTTTTAATACTGGGGCTATGGGTTTGGTGGCTGACAGCTTAAATTCTCTAAGCAATGCGCCTGAAAGTTGCGCATGCTTAGAGATTAAATGGGCCACATGAGGCTTCCACTGTAACCTGGAGCCCAGTGTGATGCCCAGGTAATTAAAGCTGTCAGTCTGCTCTAGTAATTCCCCATTCATAAAAACTCTGCCCTTAATGATCCGGTGCCTATGCATTGTCATAAATTTAGTTTTGGAGACATTAACGGAAAGGCCGAAATCATTACAAAACTTTTCAAAGCTGACTATTGCCTTCTGTAACCCTTCCTGTGTTTTAGATAATAGGAGGGTATCATCGGCAAACATCAGAAGGGGGACGGGGATGCCATTCTGTTTAGGTGGATCGGTTGTAGAGTCTTGGTAGTATTCAATAACTTTATTTATATACAATGTAAATAATGTGGGTGCCAGCACACATCCTTGCCGGACACCCCTTTCAGTTGGGAAACTGTCAGTCACTTGGCTCTGGTTACCCCACCTAACCTGCGCATAATTATTTTCATGTAATGTAATCAAAATTGCAAGTAATTCGGGTGGGATGCCCTGATCACGGAGCGCTCTCCAGAGCCTGTCTCTCGGTACTAAATCAAAAGCAGCCTTTAAATCAACAAAGGCTGCATACAGTGTGCCTCCCCCCAGAATCACCCATTTCCAGTATATTGTGGAAAATCTAAAAACTTGGTCCACCGTGCTGGTCAGGGGTCGAAAACCAGCCTGTAAAGTGGACATAATTCCTGATTCCTCAATCCAGGTCTGGACCCTGAGAAGGACCATTCTGGCCACCACTTTTTGAATACAGGCTATTAAACTAATTGGCCTGTAGTTTCCCGGGTCAGCTCGGTCACCCTTCTTATAAATTGGTACGATTTCAGCTCCCCGCCATAGATCTGGTACCATGGTGCCTTTAGCCAGAGTGTTCGCCAATAATTCGATATAAGGGACCCAGACTGATCTACTGTGCAAGAACAAGTCTGCAGGAATTTTGTCTAGACCCGGAGCCCTACCTTTAGGAATTAAATTGAGGGCACATTCGACATCTTTTTTGGTGAACACTAATGTAGTAACTGGCAGAGGGGGGCTAAGAGAAGCTAGTACGGGTGGCGGGACATTATTCATATTTGCAAACTGGGATTTGAAGTGCTTTACCCATTTTTCTGGTGCGACATGGTTAACCGGGGCTGGTTTTTGGTTTCCCATGCCCCACCTCACAAGAGTCCGTTGAATCTCTGGACTGACTGGCTGCCAATAATTCGTCCCAGTATTTAGTGTCCCAGGTTTTTTTCGCCACATTTTGTGTCTTTTTGTAGTGGATCCTTGCCACCCTTATAACTTCCCTATCGGTGGATCGCACAGCATTAGCTAAGGATTTGTAAGCGAGCCTACAATTTTTATCATACCATGATGCTTGTTTTCTATTCCCCTTACCAGGTGCTTTTTCCTGGGAATATTAAAAAAGTACTAAGTTTAAGAAAAAGGGTCGAATGGGTGTGAATTACCCTACTGCAGCAGTCCTCAAAATCCAGCTGCCCCCGCATTTCAGTTGTTGCTTCATTTACCATTTCATTCATTTTATTAATAATTTCAGGCTTGCACAAACACTCTGCCCATCTAAGCCGCCGAGTATCATTTGTCAAGATGATATCGCCTATCAAATCTACATGTATTGACCCCTGCCCTTTGTATAACTGCAGCTCAAGGCTTAAAGGATTATGGTCACTTTCAATACGTTCTATAACTATCATGTCAAGTATGTTAGACCAAAATTCAAGATTTGCCAGTATATAATCTATTCTACTGGTGCACAATCCGTTATTAAAAGTTGGATTGCCCTGCTTATCACCTCGGGTCCTGCCATTCACTGCTCTCAAACCATACTCAAGACTGAAAGTCTTGAGTTGTAGGGCGGCCTGGGTCCACCGTTTGATAGGGGCAAGGCTAAGACTGGGAATCTGCCAGCAGACATCCTCTGCCTCCGTAAGCTCCAGGTCAGTTTGATCCAGGGGCTCAAAGGAGCAATTGAAATCACCACAAATTAGCATATCAGCCCGTCCCTTCCAAATATTGACATAATGTCCCAGTGTTATTACAACTTCTGAAAGCTTCCCTCCTGGCTTTCCTCTGGCATATACATTAAAAATAATAAGCTCACCAAACAATAAAGATTTCAGCTTAACCGCCAGAATATCCCTTGAATCAATTTCAAGTTGTGAAATAGTAAAACCGTCGTCCTGTTTTACCCAGGTAGTCAATCCCCCCTTGGGTCTCCCTCTATTTGTTTTTGTTGCAGGTATTGCAAAGTGGAGATACCCAGTTCTATATTGGGGTTCTAAGGCCCATGTTTCTTGCATGTTTACTATCATAAAATTGTCAATGAAAGTGGCCCAGTCACTGGAGGTCAACTTGTTTTTTAAACCAGCCACATTCCATGAAACTAGAAACTGGCTCTCCGCATTACAAGTAGTGTCATTTGGGACAGTTACAGAAACTTCTGTGCCATTGATATTCCATTTTTCACAAGACTTATTTCCGTTACCCTCTCCCGAATGATCAGTATAACATAATTTATCTTGGGAGTTATTTAGCATAGAAGAGCCTGTAGCCCCAGCATAAATCTCGTGATTATTTAGACCATGATTAGGTGTATCATTTAAGCGGTCTCCTTGAGTAGTTAATTTTATGCTACGAGCAAAATTGATTGATACATTGATAGTAACACCAGCCGGAATGAAACCTCTATCGGGTATACTTAAATCAGTGGGTGAAAACCTATCCAAAGTCTCAGCCGTACCCACTAGCTCCTCCCCGGGTGGCTGTAAACTTCAATCACAAGTATCCAAACCACTAAGAATGTTAAACCGGTTAGAGACCTCCAGTGGGGTAAAAAGTGCCGGGTGATCCCGGCTCCTATGTACAGGGAAACCTGGCCTAGTAGGTACCAAATTCCACTCAGGGTCTTCTGACGTTATGGCTAAGTTCCTAAGATTCGACACATCGGGAAGTTTAATATTAGATAGTGTGTAACCCCTAGTCTGGTGGGAGAATACAGCAGATCGTGGATAGAAATAGGTCAGGGGACGTGGAGTAATGCAGCTACCTGAGTTGACCCCTGTCCAGCTCAGGACGTGACGCACTGCATTTCGGTCTCTAAAGTTTATCACAACCACATCCCCCCTTATGTCCTTAGGTCTACCCCCCAACCATTGGAGCCGGCGTACATGAATTATTTCGCCATTAATGTTACTAGTGATAGGCCTATGTAGTGCCAGCCAATGTACTATTTTATTCTTTAATTGGAAGAAACCTTCTATCTTATTTGCTGAAAGCTCAGGAACCCCCGTTAGAATCACTACATAGGGGACAGCCTCAGGTGGGAGATCCGGTAGGGGACCCCTAGACTGATTTCCTTGGATCTGCCTCCGGCCTCCCTCCTCATGTCTCTGTAACCCATCTGAACAGTTACCCGTACCATTAGTGATATTGTTTTCAGGGATTGTGAGATGGGAAGTTGTAGTAACTGGCGCGTTACACACAGGAACATTTAGCTGGTTAGTAATACTATTACTCGCAGTAGGATTAGAAATCGGGACTAGCACTCTTGTTAAGTTACTACCAGGGGACAGGTCGCCTAGAGATGGATTAGTAGGAACTATGTTTACGGCTAACCCGTTATCACTTGGTGGTGGACGAGTTTTAACAACAGGATTTCCCCCGGATGAGTGGGCTTGGGCCTGATTGGGTTCTGATTGAGCTTTTAATTGTATAGGACAAGACTTCCCATCAAGGTCTGCTTCAATTTTCCCTAGTCGGTTCTCAATTTTTTCCAACCTTTCTACAATTGCTAAAGTATAAGAACGCAATATCAGTTCGAAAGTGTCCACAAGATTACTAGTGATTTCGATATTGGACCCATTATGTTTAGAACGATGTTCGATGTTGTATGCCACCTCTGTATGTGCAGAGGTCGGCGCTGGTATGGAAACAGTGTCTAATCCGGGCACGTCCTTAGTAATTACAGTGGATATAACTTTAGAACTGGAGGGGGTCACCTTCTTCCCAAAGACGGTGTGGCTCATCCTTTGTTTTATAAGTTCCATCCCTTTACGTCTCCTCTTAGCAGGTGGTGGAAGTTGCCTTGCTGATTGTACAGCTTTCTTAGGTTTCTTAGACTTATGGAAGGTAGGTGACACAATTTGCGAAGTTCCTGAAGAACTGGGTGGGTCAAGTGACGATTCAATGATGACAGTTCCAGTAGAGGAAGTACAGGGTGCTACACAATCTCTCAACAGGAAAGGTACACCTTCTGTACTTAGAGTATCATCAACAAGGGCAGGTACAGGAATACAATCATTTGCAGGGGTAGCTGTGGAATTGTGCTCAGACAATGCCCTGGTTTTAATTATTTCAATAGAGCGTCTGCGTTCAAGTCTTCGCTCTGCTAGGGAAGACTCAGTTGTTCCTGCAAATGGAGTCTTGATTAGATAATTATCCAAGGTACCATTCTTTACAGTTCCCAGTCTATCAACCATGGCTGGAAATGGACTCGGCATACTTGTAGTCATAGTGATATATATCAAATGCTCAAAATGCCACAATAAAAGAATAAATACAACTTACAATGGGATGTATTCCTAGTTCTCAGCGTCTGTGCAGGGTGCTGTACCGGGGCCGGTCTCGTCGGTCCACGGAGGGCCACAGAGGGCCCGCCCTTTGCCCGGGCTTAGCCCGGCGTCGCCCGCCCGCGCGCGTCCCGCGTGGCGGGATTCCAGGGTCCAATAAATATCCCCCGCTGACTTAGGGGAGTGGCCGGCAATCACGCTGGTGCCCCGCTGAAACCTGGGGATTGTAGTCCTGTGTCCTGCTGGCTGTCAGTTGGCAGCAAACGGCGATATCCGCTAACGAAGCGTCTCCCGCGAAGCGGGAGGCGCGAGCGGTAGAAGTAGCCCCCGCTGACTTGGGGGAGTGGCCGGCAATCACGCTGGTGCCCCGCTGGAACCTGGGGATTGTAGTCCTGTGTCCTGCTGGCTGTCAGTTGGCAGCAAACGGCGATATCCGCTAACGAAGCGTCTCCCGCGAAGCGGGAGGCGCGAGCGGTAGAAGTAGCCCCCGCTGACTTGGGGGAGTGGCCGGCAATCACGCTGGTGCCCCGCTGGAACCTGGGGATTGTAGTCCTGTGTCCTGCTGGCTGTCAGTTGGCAGCAAACGGCGATATCCGCTAACGAAGCGTCTCCCGCGAAGCGGGAGGCGCGAGCGGTAGAAGTAGCCCCCGCTGACTTGGGGGAGTGGCCGGCAATCACGCTGGTGCCCCGCTGGAACCTGGGGATTGTAGTCCTGTGTCCTGCTGGCTGTCAGTTGGCAGCAAACGGCGATATCCGCTAACGAAGCGTCTCCCCGCCTTATGCCCCCAGACTCTCTCAGATCTGCTGGTCCGAGTCAAATCTGGCTCCCCCAACGTCTTCTGCCCCCACACATTCTAAAGGATGCCCTGTCCAACCTTCCTCACAGCGTGCTCCCCTTCCTTAATGAATCCCTCCTCCAACGTAAGGTTCCCACTGCCTTCAAGAACGCGATAATGGTCCCGCTACTAAAAAAACCTGGGGCTGACCCACTGAATCCCTCCAACTACCGCCCCATCTCCCTTCTTCCCTTTCTCGCCAAGATTCTCAAGGCCCCCGTTGCTAGGTCCCTCTCAAATTTCATCGAACAGTCTGATCACCTAGAGCCTAATCAAGCTGGGTTTCGCCCCACCCATTCAACGGAATCGGTCATCCTCACTGTATTGGACACCTTGCAAGCAAACGCAGACAAGGCCGTCCCTCAGGCACTCGTACTTTTGGATCTGTTGGCCGCGTTCGGCACAGTCGATCACAACATCCTATTGGCCTGTGTCGAACAGGCCGGCATACAAGGTCCTGCATATAATTGGATTAAGTCATTCCTCGACGGCAGAACACAGGCAGTCCGACTTGGCCCTTTTACCGCTCCTAAGATTGCCACCTCCTGCGGTGTCCCTCAGGGTTCGTCCCTCTCCCCTCACTTATTTAATTTATACCTCAAGCCCCTCATCAACTCCCTAAAAAACAGGAAGATAACCACCTTCAATTATGCAGACGACTTACAACTCGTCTTTACACTGAATTCCCCGGACTCTGCCCTGGAATTCCAAGCCACTATGCTTCACATCCAGCAATGGATGAACCTTAACCACCTTAAGCTCAATCCCGACAGAATTAGTCCTGCCGGGAAAAAGCGAGAATATGTGGGGCCCTCCCTTCTGGCCTACTGATCTTGGACCACCCCCCACCCCCTCCCCTTCAGTAAAAAGCCTAGGAGTCACTCTAAATTCTGACCTCTCGCTTAGAGGACAAGTGGCAACAGGTGTCTCCTCATGTGTTTTCCAACTGAGGAAAATAAGAAAAATTGCCCATCTGCCCATCCCTCGACCCTCATTCAGGAAGTGATAGCCCTCGTACTATCACGTCTTGACTTCTCAAACTCCATCTATCTCGGTCTGCCTATGTTCCTACTCAAACACCTACAAATAGTACAGAACCAGGCAGCGAGACTGATATTCAAGCAACCTAAATGGCATTCTGCCTGCCCCCTGCTGGCCAAACTGTACTGGCTACCCATCACCCAACGTGTAGCGTTCAAGACCGGATGCTTACTTTTCAAGGCCTTGCACTGCAGGAGTCCCAAATTTATCAGCAGGCTGATTGAGAAACATGCCCCACGCCGTAACCTACGGTCTGCCTATTTCAGGCTACTAACCATCCCAGCCATTAAACTCAAACGCCAGGGAGGGTGCAGGTTCTCCTACCTTGCCCCGAGTTTCTGGAACTCTCTGCCGTTGGACATCAGGATGCTGGAAAATTTGATGGGGTTTAGAAAAGCCCTCAAAACCTGGTTGTTTGCGCTGACCTATGTTTAGCTCCCCCGCCGTGACACTTGCAACAATTAGCGCCATGAAACCTTCTGGTGACCGTGCGCTTTACAAGCTCTTATCGACATAACATAACATAACACTTGTGGAGTGAATTTACACCGGATTTTGTGAACGGCCAAAAGGTAGTGAATTTACTCAAAAGTGTAAATTAGTCAAATGTGTGACCTTTGTGAAATAGGCTTGTAATGTTTATCATGTTTCTACGACCACGCCCCATCCCTACTGCTGAAAATGAACTCCACCTTTAAGCACAATAACTGGGAAAAGGAGGTGGCATCTTTATTAAAAATTGGAAGGAGGATGGGCTACAAGGTCGCGCTAAATGTGCTATCTGTCCATTCATATGATGTGAAATTTCACACGTGTCTGCTTCGTCATGCATTGCAGTTGGGGGTTTGTGTGTGCTTTTGCTGGGCAGCACTGCCACTGGTGGCTTTGGTTGTCACATATGGCTATAGTGGCCCTTGTGCTTCTCCGTTATATTTCTGTTTTACACTTTAAGGTGAATGCCAAGCCACTCAAAGGATCTGGCAAATACACTGCAGTTAATTTCGTCACTGTAGGATAATTCAGATATCCTGCATATGCATCTTTTTTTTTAAATTATGTATGGGGCTCATTGACAGCTTTTACTATTAATCTACATGACCATATGTTTAGATATCAGTCACTTCACTGCTGATGTGACATCCGACAGTGGACTCGGAGGCTTTGTAAAGGAGGGGAGTGTAGTAGGTCGCATGACATTTTCCCACTCTTACTTATTTCGGCAACAGCTTTCTGAAAATGATTTCCGCCTACTCTCACTGCTCCTGACGAGATCGCTCCCCTGTCTTAATGCTAATTGCCTCACCGATAACAACAGAATTGCTGCTGACCTTTATAATTTCCTGGTTCGCTCACATAAGACTGTCCTTAAAATGTGTCAACATATATGTTAACCGATGTAAACACAGTTTAGACGTTTGCATTTGTATTATAGGTTTATACAGAGAATGGCTTACTGGCGTCTCCTGGTACAATCTGGTCAAAGCCATAACCATTGATTACAAAATTGCACGTATTTACCCAAACCCAACCACAACGTCATGCCATTGCAACTAATTCCAAACATGAATCATTGCTGGTAAAGGTATCTCTGCCGTTGTCAAAGGCCATTAAGATCCTTACTGCAAATATACCATTTCTGCCAACTGTGATTATTGATGTTATTTTGGTTAAGGAGCCCCTAGCCATGACACCCTGAATTATCAGCTCAGGTAACCTCTTTTCCAGATAGAGACTTAATTTTCAAAGCTACCATTAATGTTCGTGCAGAAATCAACTCTCAAACGGATCACTGACAAAATATCGAGAAGGAGAATATCGACCTGCCAAAATATCGATGCAAAAATATAGAATGCCAAAATATCGAATCCCTATCTACAAACAGGTAAGTACAAAAATATAGAATCCAAAATATCGTTGTAAAAAATATAGTTGGTCAAAATATCGAATTTTTAAAATTTCTTAAAAGTAATGTAAAATTAATGAAATAATACATATAATTAACTAAAACATACTTAGAAATTCTTAAATAGCTTAAAAATTAATAAATAATAAATGTAAGTAAAAAAAAATAATTAATACATATATATTAACGTAATATTAATTAAAAATATTCAATATTTTTTTCGTAGGATAGCGGGCGGGTAAAGTTTACTATTACCACTCCAGTAAGTGCAATAGTAGGGAAAGTGTTGGATAGCGAGAGGGTGAAAATTACTATTCCCACTCCAGAGAGTGCAACAGTAGGGAAAGCGTTGGATAGCGGGAGGGTAAAAATTACTATTCCCACTCCAGAGAGTGCAAAAGTAGGGAAAGCGTTGGATAGCGTAGGGGTAAAAATTACTATTCCCACTCCAAAGAGTGCAACAGTAGGGAAAGCATTGGATAGAGTAGGGCTAAAAATTACTAATCCCACTCCAGAGAGTGCAACAGTAGGGAAAGCGTTGGATAGCGTAGGGGTAAAAATTACTATTCCCACTCCAGAGAGTGCAACAGTAGGGAAAGCGTTGGATAGCGTAGGGGTAAAAATTACTATTCCCACTCCAGTGAGTGCAACCGTAGGGAAAGCGTTGGATAGCATAGGGGTAAAAATTACTATTCCCACTCCAAAGAGTGCAACAGTAGGGAAAGCGTTGGATAGCGTAGGGGTAAAAATTATTATTCCCACTCCAGTGAGTGCAATAGTAGGGAAAGCGTTGGATAGCGTAGGGGTAAAAATTACTATTCCCACTCCAGTGAGTGCAATAGTAGGGAAATAAAAATTTAATATTTTATTAAAAATAAATTAATTATTAATACCAACAAAAAAAAAGTATTAACATTAATTACCAATCACACAATATTTAATAATTAATTAATTATAAATACCAATACATTGTATTTTTAATGAATTACCTATTAATAATTAATTAACTACCAATTCATTTCCAATACCAAAAATTAATAAATACAAATAATACCAATTAATAATTAATTAATAATAAATTCATTATCAATATACAAAAAATATTTCAATAATTAATTATTTACAATTAAATTACTTCCCACCATATTCCCCTAGAAACCCACAACCCGCTACAAATAATAAATTAATACAATTAACATAATTTTCAATTAAACAATTAATACAAATTAATTACCAATTAATACAAATTATTTACCAATGAATAATTAATCATCTACCAATTAATTTTCAATACCAATTAATAATTACTTAATAACAATTAAATTACTTCCCACCCTATTCCCCTATAAACCCACAACCCGATACAGAAGTAAAACGCAAAATTAAATTAAAAATAATTAATAATTCCTAAAAATTATTATTTAATGTACTATAATTACTTCCCACCCTAATCCCCTATAAACCCACAACCCGCTACGGAATTAAATTACACAAAAATTAAATAACATAAAATTCATTACTTTAAAACTATTCAAACATACATTACAAAATTAATACACACTTTTAACACATATACTAACACTTAAAACACTATAAAAAAAAATCGATATTTTTAACAACTATATTATGACTGTCGATATTACTTACTTCTATATTATGTAAATCAATATTTCTTACCTGATTTTCGATATTCTTCACCACTATATTTTGGCAATTCGATATTCTGTCCATTCTATATTAAAAACTCGATATTCTGTCCAGTCGATATTGTTTTTTCGATATTATGGTCTGTTTACCCTCTCAAACAGCAATTAAGATGCTCTCGAAACAAGATTTGGCCTTGTTTTTAATTCTATGTTTTTGTTCAAGTAACACGCTGGAGGTCCTGTCTGTCTCCCTGCCCTGTTAACCATCTTTCCTGCTGTGATCTGGCCACAAGACGCTCGCTTTTCATATTTCATTAGTATGACTGGTACCCCAGAGAGAGATTAAATTGTCACAGCTTTGAGTGCATTCTTGAAGATCTGCCTCTCGGGAAGCATTCTGCCCTGTCCCTCTTGAGTGAAGAATGTCTGTCATCAAAATCTATGCGTGCACTCCTGAAGGAGCATGCACGATGGACAGATCGTGTTAACTCTGGGATAGGGATGGTTGCAAACATCTGCCGGTCTCTTTGATACTCTGAAGCTCAAGTGAGACGTGAGGATCTCGGGCGGGTAGGTGAGTGATGGACCAGTAGTTGGCAAGGACATCAGGGGTCTAGTGCAGATTTCTTTAGTGGTGGGAGGATCTGGCCTGTCTTGATAGCTTCTGGTACAATGCCTTGAGTGAAGAAAGCCATTTACAATGCTGAGCAGGGGTAAGAAAGTATCACCAAAGAGAGCTTTGATGAAAGATGAAAGTAAGACGTCATCTTCTTAAGAAGGGGCTTTGAGGGAGTTGAGTGAGTCAGCAAGCTCCGGGAGGGTTAGGGCTTTGAAGGCTGATCTTTCAGGTTTTTATGAGAAGGTGTGGGTGTAAGTGATGAAGCAGACTTGGTGTTTGCAGTGTACTGTCTGATCCTCACTATTTTTCCGAATGATAAGCTTGATGGCATTGCAATTTTCTAGAGACTAAAGAATATGTGGGAAGGGCAGCAGGTTGTTGCAGTGCTTAATTATCTTGAACAGCATTCAGTTTCTGTTGGTGGCTTCATTGATGGTGTTGATATAGTACTTTTCTTTGGCTGATGTAATGAGATGTCTGCAAGATGTTCGGAGGGACTTCCATATCAAGAGGTCATCAGGAGTTCTGGTTTTCTTCCATATTCTTTCCCTGCATTGGTGAGTAAAATAATATCTTCTGGCACGCATGATTTTGCCATGTATACAGTGGTTGGTGGCTTCCGAGCTGTGTCACCTGCCCTGTGACATGCGCCCACTTGACACACTGGCTCCCCTTCTACATAGCATAACAATTAATAATAAAGAAACATAACTCATTACTTGGAGCCACAACCCACTTCCTCTGTGGTGGTAGAATAATTTCTAGGCTTCTGTCCTCTCCTTTCCATTTGCCCTACAGCATTGAAGCACTGCACACCCACTAACACCACCTCCATGCCAACAGCGCATGATGAGTTGGGCTGCAGAGCCGCTGCAGAATCTGTTTTGCATTTACTGGACTGAGCATGTATTCCAATGAGAGTTTGTGAACTTTATCTTTCAGAATTCTTGAAGAATGTGTGGAAGTTTTTTTAATGATTAATTTTGGGTGTTTTGAATACTAATGATTTGTATGATGAATGCTGGTCGTAAATGCTAAAATAATAACATTACACTTAAAACAGTTTTAATCTGACATTAAAAAGTGCGTTTATTAATGTTAATTGGTTTTGCCACATTTTTATGAATGCAAAAGGAACAAATGATTGAGGGAATGCTGAACAATGCAAGCATTCACCCCCAGTCACAAGGATCTGGGTTTAATCCAACATTCCTTTGCTCACCACGCCACCCCAGTTTGGACCCAGCCATATGCAAATCAGTCTTGACCCTGTTCTTCATGCGAACAGTCCAGTACGAACTGCCAAGCCAGGTCCTCTCTGGACCGGAAACAATCATCCTGGGACCAGATTAAACCCAGTCCATGGAACAAAGAAGTATTTGGAACTCTGGCAGTACTGGAGACTCCTGAGAAGTGATGTGAGGAGAGTTCCTCAACAATTTGGACTGTAAGTATGAATAGGGAGGATTGATTTGTGAATGCTGTACACATTTGTGAAGAGTGAATGTGTCTGTTTGAGGAATGGATTTCTGCTTCTGTTGTGAGTTGTTTGCATATGCAATGATGATTTTGTGTTGAATTGGTGGAATGATTTCTGTTGTGGTGATGGATAATTCATATTTGTAAATGCTTTTAAGGGTCTACAGGTTTATATTGGTTTTACTTTCGTTTAGTTTGGTTATCAGATTCATCAAAATCCAAGATAACAAGATATATTGGTTTACTGGTATGAATAAGGTGGTGTGTAATGTAAGGCGCCATATGCACATTGATAGGCACTCTGCGTTAACAAGCCTTTTTTCAGGTTGTGTGCTTAATTTGGGTTGGTGATTCTTACTCTTGAGTGCACAGGAGCAAATGCACTGACACAGGTGAATTGGCGCTGGACGGTAGGGTGCCTTGTGTGAATTGTGGTTTAAACAGGGCAATTTTGTTCCTATTTCTGAAGTTTCATGGTTGGCAATTGAATTATTTACTTGATTTAATGGTTTCCTTCCCTTTCTAGGGTAAACAGACATGGGTTTATTTTGTTTATTGGTTTGAAAGAGGTTTTACAATTGTTTTCCGGTTCACTGAGAAGTTGTGCTGTGATTAGTTACTCAGCCAGTGAGCCACGCTGGGATTGATGAGATGTCACCAGAACACTGTACTCTGATTGGTTGACCTTTGACAGAGCCGAGCTGTGATTGTTTGACATCAACTACCTTGTTTATTGTGATTTTGAGGGGTTTTTTAAGCGTAAATAATGGGAAACTGTGAAAAAGATAAAGTTATTGTAGTGCCTCTAGAAGGTCAGATATTATCTGTTGAAGGAATATCTGCATTTGAAATGATGACGGACATCAGATTTTATACTTTAACCTGCATATCTAAATGGCATGACTATATTGCTTCTAATAAAGACTTAAAATTTCCTTTGGAGGATACCTTGGATAATAAAAAGCTAGATTTTCATAGAGAAACTATCAGTGTTAAGAAGTCAATGCCCAGACCTACACAATTCGAAGCACTAAATAAAAGGGATCAAATGGCAACAGAAAAAGCGAGAAAGAAAATGACAAAACAAGTAAAGGGCTCATTTAGACTTTGGCTTGTAAACAAATTGGATCGGCAGGAGAAATGTTGGAGGAAGAATATCATAGAAGATGTGTAGGTTTTCTCTGCATTGTTAAAAAACTAATGGCAAAGATCAGAAGAGTAAGAGAGAAAACCAGCAAATGATTCTGATGAGGAGTATAATTTTACAAATGAACTTTTGATTTCCAGACCTCCTCCGAACACAGCGAGACCAGCGGGAACAAGGGATACTAGCTCTGGACCCGATACAGATGCCGGGCGAGATGGTGGTATGGTTGTGCAGGCTTCTTTTCCTACAGGGATGGAAATTACAGTAGTGCTAACTATGAGTAAAGATGTGCAATGTTCAAGCTGCTACACCTCTAAGAACTATGGTAGTTGAAGAGGCTTCTAGAGAATTTGAATTTGGTGAAATGTTACAGAGAAATCTTGATCTGAATAGACTTTTGACTTACAATGCTGAGTAAATAAGATATTTGATCAAACAATCATCAAGGTGTTCAAATGAAGCAGACAATAAATTGAAAGAACTAGCTGATGAATTAGAAGCTGACAACAGTAAAATGAAAATTGTGAAACCAAATCATAAGATTGATTTGGCTCATGATAAATTGGATCACTGACACAATGTCAAGGTAAGTAATTAATGTTTCCCAAAATATTGTGTCCCTATACTTATAATGTTAAGTAATAAAATTTCAAAAAATAAAATATCATTCTACACTAATATCATCCAAAAACATACAAAAATATTGTCTTTATATATATAATACGGTAAGCAGACATAATATCGAGAAAAAAAATATCGACTGTACAGAATATCGAGTTTTTAATATAGAATGGACAGAATATCGAATTGCCAAAATATAGTGGTGAAGAATATCGAAAATCAGGTAAGAAATATCGATTTACATAATATAGAAGTAAGTAATATCGACAGTCATAATATAGTTGTTAAAAATATCGATTTTTTTTTATAGTGTTTTAAATGTTAGTATATGTGTTAAAAGTGTGTATTAATTTTGCAATGTATGTTTGAATAATTTTAAAGGAATGAATTTTATGTTATTTAATTTTTGTGTAATTTAATTCCGTAGCGGGTTGTGGGTTTATAGGGGATTAGGGTGGGAATTATAGTACATTTGAGGGTCGATTCCGATCCTGTATTTTTTTTCCCCTACGACTTGTATCCGTATATTTTTCCGTACAAATCGTACAAGTCACGTCCGACCCGTGAAGTACGATCCGTACGGGAAAAAGTACATACGGATAGGCCCGATCCGTAGGATTCGAAGCGGGAAAATTAGTACGAGACGGACCCGGACACTTCTCCGTACAAATCGTAAAAATGAAGTCCGACCGTACTAGTACGATCCGGACCGGCGTTACAATTTACGATTCGTACGGAAAATGTCCCGTACACGGGGAATGACTTTGCCTGCTATGAAGCGAAGTTTGTACGCACCGTACCCCCAGCGCGAATGTATGGTGCGTACCCCCAGCACGTAGGTATGCACCGTACCCCCAGCGTGTAGGTACGCACAGTATCCCCCAGTGCGAATGTACGGAGCGTACCCCCAGCGCGTAGGTACGCACCGTACCCCCAGTGCGAATGTACGGTGCGTACTCCCAGCGCGTAGATACGCACCGTACCCCCCCCTAGGTACGCACCGTACCCCCAGCGCGTAGGTACGCACCGTACCCCCCCAGGTAGGCACCGTACCCCCAGCGCGTAGGTACGCACCGTACCCCCCCGACGCGTAGGTACACACCGTACCCCCAGTGCGAATGTACGGTGCGTACCCCCAGCGTGTATGTACTGTCGTACTTTAATCTCTGTGACCGCGTAGGGGACAGGGCCCCACCCCTGTCTATCCTGGTATTAGCAAACCGCAAATGGTTAATGCGGTATGTACGAGTGCTTTATATATCGTTCTAGCTATGAATGCACTGTGTACACGTTATTCTGCTTCACTACGCGGGTTCCATTTTGGAGGCAGTGGCCATCTTGTGATTGCCCTCACATAGGCTATAATGAAGCAACTACGGGCCTTGCAATCCATGTGCCTTTCCATGACTCTTCTGTGACCTGGGCGGCTCGGTTCTACTACCCCAGGTCAAACTGGTCTCACGAGCTCCCCTTCCTCCGGCCACCTGTGATTAGCATCAGGGCTCAGCGCACCATAAAGTCCTTTCATCAGACACAAGCCTCCGGCTAATCACTTTCGCACCTGCTTGTTCCTGCTTTATGGCTTGTTTCCCAAAACAGGAGATGCTCATGTTTATTGGGGCCTATCGATTATCTAATGTGGGATCTGAACCTTGCTGTGTAAATAATGGTGGGCTGGCTTAACTGGAATGTGGGATGGTCATCATGACTCTGCTCTTTCGTTTGAACTGTACACTTGTTTATTGCCGTATCATAAACCTAGGAATGTATGCCTGAGGCAGGGAAAACTGTATTTAAGATGAAGTCCGTTTCTATGATTTGCAGCAGTCTCCTGAGAACATACACGCTGTTGTACTTCTAGGATACCTGTAATTGGTCTGCAGCCAATAAAGGAATCTTTGACTTCACCTAGAAGACTCTGTGTTTCTGTAGGTCTGGAACAGGGTGAACCCAGAAGTCATAGGGTGTGTGCCCCTGCACCGCTGGGACTAAAATACCCAGTACTTCAGTACGGTGCGTACCCCCAGCGCGTATGTACGCACCGTACCCTCATTGCGAATGTATGGTGCGTACCCCCAACATCGCGTATGTACGGTGAATGTTGCGGGTACGCGATGTTGCAGGTACGCACCGTACATTCGCAATGGGGGTACGGTGCGTACATACGCGCTGGGGGTACGCACCGTACATACGCGCTGGCGGTCTAAACACCCGCACCGTACAGAAGCAATGGGTTGTACGCACCGTACATAGCAATGTCCGTATACTCGCCATACATACACAACGCATGGGGGTGTGTGGCTGTACGACTCGTACCCCTGTACCGTACTGAACCACGGACACTGTAAAACAGCACAAGGAGGGCTATTCGACTCGCACAACACCACAAAACACATCTACACTGCACAAAAAATGAAAAGGACTGACCTGGACACATCCAAACAGGCAAACAGAGGGGCAACCTCACAACCACCCCTTATAACACACCCACCAAAAATTCAAACTGAGCCCCACCCACAAATGGACCAATAAAAAGGTACCACACACACAAACCATGAGCCTTTGCAACAGACTCACCACTGCTACAGAGCACACACAAACCACTGCACCCATCCACCTAAACATATACATCTACACACACACCCCTTCACACATACACCCTCTCCACATTCACACACACACACACACCGTCACATTCAGACCCACACACCCACAACCATCCACACCCTCACCCCACACCATGCCCACCGACAAGAATCCAAAGTTCACAAGGGAGGAGGTGGACATCCTTGTCAATGAAGTCATCAGAGTCGAGCCACAGCTGTTTGGAACATTGGTCAGACACACCAGTATAGCTGAAAAATCACGCCTGTGGCAGAGGATCGTCGAGAGGGTGAATGCTGTCGCACCCATCAGAAAGACCAGGAATGAATGCCAAGCCAGGTGGTACGATCTGCGGAGGGCGGTCAAGAGAAAAATGAATGAAGAGCACGTCCAGACCAACATCACTGGAGGTGGTGCGCCCCGCAGACCAGTACATTACCATCCCTGGGAGGGGAAGGTGATGGCCATGCTTCCGCCGGTGGGAGTACATGGACTACAAGGACCTCCAGAGCCTGGTGAGTACACAAACCACTTACGTAACATGGGGGTAATGACATCCACACCCCAACTACACCTAATGCACGCAACTACCCCCAAGCCCTCACCCGCCAGAACCACAGTCACAAACAACGCGAATGCCAATAACATGTGTATGCCCCATTGAGAAAGCAAGGCCATGCCATGTCCCATGCTACACGAAGCACCAACTCAAAAATGGATGTCCCATATGCTGGGAGGGTGGGTGCACCAAAACGCATGTTTGAATTCCAAATCAGACACAATTGCCCTCATCCCATATGGCCCAGCTACATACCCATGCACCATGCGCAATGCACATGGATTTGGAAAGTACTGACAAGATAGCTCACATTTGGCCCTGGTGTAGGCAGCACAAGGCCCTCCCGTGACCAGTGCAAACACAAACACCAACACAACAAGGTCAGATATCTAGGATAGGAACTCACACTCACTGTCATGGCAGCATGCTCCATGGGGGGACAGCTACATCACCTGGGAGCCCCAGGGCCAAATCACACTACACCCACCAGAAGGCCCTGTCACACAAGCACACACCACCAGGACAGGCAATGGACTTACCCACTGCCACAATGGACATGTAACACAACAACACCAATACATAGCCGAAGAAGCATCCAAGCCACAAATGGACATGTCAAAGACTCAGGCGAACATATCAATCTGTCCCCCGCAACATACCCATACACAAGTGAACATCGAGAAGAATGCTAGGCACATACAACTACCTGGAGGAACTGTGCCAAGTTGAATGTTTATGAAACATGCATGTTGCATTAAACAGCTTTAACATTGTCTCTTTCTCACACACAGGGTAACATGATGAACATCCCCCCAACAATGGGGGGGAAGAATCACAGTCACAGGCTCGGGAGGAACCGGATCCCACCAGCAGCGACGCCTCTCAACACTCCGCGGATGACCCCGACCGACCTAGACCCTCTGGTGTCCAAGCCCCTGCAGCACCTGGTTCAGGAACATCTGTGCCAACCACCACCCCCATTCCTGCCACATCACAGGAGACACCCAGGAGCCCTGCCCGCAGTGAACAGAGCTAGTCTGAGCAGGAGGGACAAGGTGCGGTGGGCACCCAGGAGGAGGCAGACAACACCGCCACTGCCATCCCTCAGGGGTCCCGTCGACCCGATGTGCCCACAACGGCAGGCCCGGCTCGTGTGGGCAGGGGTGGCGGGAGTGGAGGCAGGCGGAGGCGAGAACCGGACCAGCCAGCTGAAGGGACCGGTATGTCACACATCCGCAACATCGTGGAGGCATACTGGCGTGACACCAGGGAGATCAGCCAGGTTGTGGGGACCCTCACAGAGATCAAAAACCAGCAGGCCGAGCAACACGCCAGTCAACAACAACACCAAGGACGGATGGAGGCAAGACTGGCTGAGCTCCTGGCTGTGCAAAGGGACATAAGCCATTCACTCCGTCAGATCGCCGACATCATGGGCAACCCTCCCTGTGACACCAGGCGCAGACCAGCAACAGCCACAGGGAGGGAGGAGGAGGAGGATTCGTCCGACGGAGCGTCTTAAACATCGTCAAGGCCTGCATCTGAGGGTCCCCGGAGGAAGGTTGGTCGTCCACGGAAAAGACCGTGAGAGACAGTGGGCCATACACATCTCCCAGGTCACCTGGCCAGGCACCTGGCCTTCATGTGCGACAGCATCACCCCATTGACTGACATCATCTGCCACATGGACTTGCTGGTCACAGTCTGACCAATGATGCCAAACACTGTGGGCTGGACTCTGATGACTTCAAATGCCAAGGATCGCATCTCCCCCTGTGAACTTTGGAATCTATGGTCCCTGCATTTCCCCATTTTCTGTGCACAAATCACGCCCCAGAGCTCGAAATTAAAAATGTAATAATTGAAATTTCATGTTGCAGTCATTTAGCATGAGTCCACAACCTACGTGTGGGGATATGTTAAAGTATGCCTGAGTGTGGAACTAACTCCAGCCATCCATACACTTGGATCTGAGTCCGGTCGAGGACACACATGGCTCACAATGTATCACAAAATACAGACATGGAGCCTAACACTTACCAGTGATGGCCTCAAGCTGCTGAGGGGGGGCTTGCTATATTGCTCTGACAGACCAATTTGGTAGAGTTACATGAAGGTGTAGAGGTCATGGGTCATGTTGATGTGCCTGGGGAGGGAGTACCAGGTCTGTTTTGCGAGGTGGGAGAACTATCTCCTGCATGCAGAGGTTATGTGGATGTGATGAATGGTGGCCAGCGCAAGGTGGGCTTCATGGAGTAGGGCCAACGGGGTGTTGGATGACACAGGTCCAAGGTCGGTTTGGGTCTGGGGTTGTGGACTGCCTCCTGAGTGTGGTTGAGGAGTCTGAAGGTGATCCTGCAGCATACAGTGAGCCATTGTACCTCTCTCAGGTGGACGGTGATGTTGCTGGGGCGGGGGATGTTGCAGATGAGGTGTGCGGATGCACCCTGGATGTGGATAAGTTCTCCTGCATGTTTGCTGTTGTCCTCTGTAGAGGCCGGTGCTGTATTTGAGCCGGCTGGCGTCCTGGACCAGGGGGACGGTCTGTCTTGCCTTGGAGTGGATCTATCTGGGGGCATCAGCAGCATGTGGAGGGTATTGCAGCATGAGGTACAGATGTTGGTGAGTTGCATGTTAATTGTGAGCGATGGGTCAATGATGAACACCAGTTTGCCTGCGTGGCCACTGGGTGCTGGTGCGGTGCACAGACCAGTGGTACGCAAGGAGTTGACCCAGCCGTAAGGGGACAATCCTCAGATGATGACCTCTGTCCCGTCCAAGTCCTGCCTCAGATGGCTGATGTTCAGCCATTCATCAACGGATCTCATGCCTTCTTGAAGTTTGGATCTGGCAATGGCTGGCTCTTTGGTGAGTTTGAGGAGCAGCTGGGTGTCAATGGCATACCAGATGATGATGAGGTTGTGTGTGCATGTGATGGTGGAGAGGGGGGTCATGGAGACGTTGAAGATCGTCACGCTGAGAGAAGAGCCCTGTGGCATGGGCCAGATGACCCCAGTGTACTACATGTTGCAGGGTGGAGGCAGACTCCCTGGGCCTTGCTGGTGAGCTACTTCCTGAGTGAATCCTTGGCCCTCCTCTGGATACCACTGTTGGAGATGTGTGAGCTGACAGTGTGGTAGCACATGGTGTAGAATGGCGTTGAGAGGACAAGGGTGGTGGCCTCACCATTGGTGAGCAGGGCAAAGTAGTCGTTGGTGTTGGCAATGATGACGGTTGCAGTGGTGTGATTACTGTGTAAAACGGTCGGGTGCCAGTTGGCTGGAGCTGGTTGCATGTAGGAAATTGGACAGTTGCTAGTTGAGTGTCTTCCTGGTGACATTTGCTGGGTAGGGAAGTAGGCTGATGTACCAGGAGATCCTGCGGTACTGCCGTCCGTTGTTTAAGAAGGGCCTGGGGCTCTGCATGCATCCGGCAGCCATGGAATGTGGCTAACTCAAAGGAGACATTCATGACGCGCAGGACGTGGGCTTCAAGGATGGCGAATGATGTGGTTGAGATGTTGTGTGGGAAGGGGCCTGATGGAGAGCCAGAGTGGATGGTGCACATGATCCCGGTTGTATACTTGCTGCTGACGGGAGTCCATGACCTGAGGGGGGTTTGTCCTGCAACACATAGGACAAAAAGACTATACCCACCAACAAGACATGCTTGTTCGTTGTGCAGCCGCAGCATCATTTGTGGCACCCTGCTACGCCTCATGATGTAGGCATCGTGTGCTGATCCTGGAAAACGTGCACAGACATGGGAAATCAGCATATTAGCAAGACACACCACAAGGGCATTTATCGAGTGGTAATGTTTGCGGTTGTGATAGGCTTGTTCCTGTGCCTGTGGTGGTACAAAAGCCACATGTGTACCATCAATGGACCCAATTACATGGGGCATCCCACCCAGGGCATAGAAATCCCCCTTGACATCCCTCAACCCCTCTGGAGTTGGAAATTTGATGAATTCATCAAGGTGCTCCAACATGGCTGCTAAAACATCACGCAGGAAACGGCTGAACATAGTCTGGGACATCCCACCCACATCAGCTATGGTCAATTGAAACGTACCTGTTGCAAAGAAATGTAAGGCTGCCATCACCTTCATCTTGGGGGTCAGCGCAGTAGGATACCTGTGTTGCGGTTGGAGGTGTGGTGCCAGCCTGTTTGTCAGGTCCTCAATCAACTGTTGAGTGAATCTGTAACGGCGGATGCAGGCACGTTCCATCATGGCACCCAAGTCTGGCATTAGTCTTGGGACAGGTGGTGCCCTGCAAAACATAGTTTAGAGGAATGAAGATTGAGGGCCCGATTCACAGAACTAACTTAAGACAAAATCCTAAACTTACTACCATTTTGGTATTCACAGAATGCACTCACTCATTTTGGTATTCACAGAAGGCACTTACTCATTTCGGTATTCACAGAAGTTAGGAGTCCTAACTTTAGGACTCCTAAATGCCTTCTGTGAATACCGAAAGTCTTAAAATTAGGATTTTTCTCAGTTTAGTAGTAGTATAGTTAGGACTCCTAACTTTAGGACTCCTAAATGCCTTCTGTGAATACCGAAAGTCTTAAAATTAGGATTTTTCTCAATTTAGTAGTCCTAAGTCTAAACTTAGGACTACTAAATTGAGAAAAATCCTAATTTTAAGACTTTCGGTATTCACAGAAGGCATTTAGGAGTCCTAAAGTTAGGAGTCCTAACTATACTACTACTAAACTGAGAAAAATCCTAATTTTAAGACTTTCGGTATTCACAGAAGGCATTTAGGAGTCCTAAAGTTAGGAGTCCTAAATTTAGGACTACTAAATTGAGAAAAATCCTAATTTTAAGACTTTCGGTATTCACAGAAGGCATTTAGGAGTCCTAAAGTTTTGGAGTCCTAACTATACTACTACTAAACTGAGAAAAATCCTAATTTTAAGACTTTCGGTATTCACAGAAGGCATTTAGGAGTCCTAAAGTTAGGACTCCTAACTTCTGTGAATACCGAAATGAGTAAGTGCCTTCTGTGAATACCAAAATGAGTAAGTGCCTTCTATGAATACCAAAATGGTAGTAAGTTTAGGATTTTGTCTTAAGTTAGTTCTGTGAATCGGGCCCGGGGAGTCAGCAAACATCAATGCCAATGAAGATAGCACATGCTACACTGCTAATACACATCAGGTAACTATGGAGTCGGGTGTGTGCAATACATCCAGGACACAGATGGCAGCTTGCTGGCACTCCTACAAAATGCATGATACACCTGTTGATTGTCAAGTCAACATGACATGGGGACCAGTCTGAGTGAAGAGCCACAGATATCACCGGAGTGACACACAACCACATAGCTGCATTTGAAGGATGTCATCTCATCCAGACAGCTGACTGCAAGGCACACGCACAGGTCACATGGAATGTCAAATGTACATGTCAAACACAGTGCAATGAAGGGGTACACGTGACAACACAAAGACACAGCCATTGAGACGACAAACACATGTATGACTGAAAATATATGATGTCCCATGCACACAGACCCTACAGCCTTGGGAATCCACATATGGCATGGTGTGCGTAGATGTGTTACATGCCCATCTCCACACAGACCCCTGTTGGATGCACCAACAGCAGATGCCGTTGACGGGACACTGACATGAAGCTCATGTGAACACATGACACACAGCCGACATAGTCCCAAAGGGGCACGCTGATCGTGACAGGTCAGTTCATAAAGTGTCCATGTCCCTGGCATCAGGAGACAGGTGTGGGTGTTGATGAATGTGCCACTCACTGCTGCTATGCATGACACAGTTGGACTACAGACACACATGTGGCACGTGTCAAGGTGATGTGTGCCACATCGTGCCCCATCACACATGACATGTGTCCACAGGTCAGAACTCATCAATTGTGCAACGAGATGGAAGGACCTGTGCAAGATCACTGGCTAACACACCTAGAGCCTGCACCTGAAAGTATGCAATGATAAGTACTTGATGGACATCCATGTGCGACTCGTAGCCCTCCATTCCTGGAATGTGTACGGTTGTATCACCATTGTAAGCATGTGAAATGCGTACACGTACGTGTAGGCAACTGGTGCATACACGTACGTGTGCAAGTACGTGAAGGCACTGGTAGTACACGTACATGTAGGTAGTTAGTACACGTACGTGTACAACTGGTGCGTACACAGACATGTACATGTACGTGTAGGCACTGGTAGTACACGTACGTGTAGGCACTGGTAGTACACGTACGTGTATGCACCAGTTGTACACGTACATGTACGCACCAGTTGTACATGTACATGTACTAACAGTGCCTACACATATGTGTACTACCAGTGCCTACACGTACATGTACTACCATGACGTACACGTATGTGTACAAGTACGTGTACAACTGGTGCGTACACGTACGTGTACAGGTACGTGTAGGCACTGGTAGTACACGTACGTGTACAACTGGTGCGTACATGTACGTGTTCAAGTATGTGTAGGCACTGGTAGTACACGTACGTGTAGGCACTGTTAGTACATGTACGTGTACAACTGGTGCGTACACGGACGTGTACAGGTATGTGTAGGCACTGGTAGTACACATACGTGTACTACCATGGCGTACACGTACCTGTACACGTCCGTGTACGCACCAGTTGTACACGTACGTGTACTAACAGTGCCTACACGTACCTGTACACATACGTGTACGCCATGGTAGTACACATACGTGTAGGCACTGGTAGTACACGTACGTGTACAACTGGTGCGTACACGGACGTGTACAGGTAAGTGTAGGCACTGTTAGTACACGTACGTGTACAACTGGTGCGTAAACGGACATGTACAGGTATGGTAGTTGTGTACTACCAGTGCCTACACGTACGTGTACACGTCCGTGTACGCACCAGTTGTACACGTACGTGTACTAACAGTGCCTACACGTACGTGTCAAACGCACTGTGCAACTGGTGCCGTAGGGGTACGTGTGAAACGCTCCGTACCTGTGTGTGGCTTTCAAATTTACATAGGGGACACATAAGGGACAGGTATTAGGCCCTAAATGCATGCAGGTTGCCATGGATACCGAGTTTTCTCTTCAAATTTTTCCAGCAGGTGTCCTGGAAAAGTCAGTTGGCCACAAAATACAATGTTGCAAAGTGGTTGTTGACTTGACATGATGCTCTAAATTTGAACGATGCACATGCTGTCACTGGTGTATGTTTAAAGGGATTGGAGTAAACGTAAGATGCGAATGATTCAGACCAATCACTATGTACTCCTCAAAATGAATGCCCCTCAGCAAGACAGATATAAGGCAGCCAGAGCCATGAGAGGGCACTTGCCTGCACAACTTTCCTGTCGACAACATTGCTGTTGTCTCTGCTTTCCTGGACCATGTCTCGTGCTGTGGAGAGGGCCCAGCCATTCACCCTGGAGGAGAATCAGGCCCTGCTGGACGTCCTCCTCCCACAGTACACCAGCCTGTATGGGAGACCAGGTGAGTTCTGAGTCCACTACCTTTGCCTATGCACCTGTTGTGTGACAGTCAATATTGTGTCCAGGTGGGACTGACATGCAATGTTGTTCAGAGTGTGTCCCGGAGGAAGGGGGGGGGCATGCTTATGTCACTCATGCAGTGCATCATGTAGTTCCTGTGTGCACTCCTCACTTGCATGGTGCTTACAGTGACTTTCACTGCATAGTGAATGAGACATTCAGCCTGGCTAATCCTTGGGGGCTTTTATTCATGTTGTCCTGAGGTGATTCAGTGTTCCCCCCGGTGTGACAGGTGACTGTACCCACAGATGTGTATGAGTTGGGTGGACCTGTGGTGAGAGTGTCCAAATTACGTGTACGACCTCATGGACATTGACGTGTGTGAATGTTCCTTGTCATGTGGGTGAGTGTCTATGTGAAGTGTTGCACCACAGCTGCATGTTGAAGGCTACTGATCTAACCATCTGATGTGACACCCAGAGCTGCCAATGAACATACAACAAACAAGGCCAGTGTGCATAGTGTACCGCGTCTTTGAACAGAATGTTCTAAGGTATGATAATGTGTCTATGAGGAAATGTAATTGTAAGCAAGCCTTTTCCGAATACACTATCTAATGAACACACGCAAGCAAATGTGTGCTAAATTCATCTTTTAAAAAGACGACAACTTTAAAACATGAACATGTAAAATGAAAGTGTTTGTGCAAAGGACCTACTAACGTCACGAATGTCTGTCCTCTTAATGGCAAACATGCCAAAAACAATGAAAATCTTGTAATATTTCATAAGTGGCCTTTCAGAGCCTATGGCACTTCATGAAATGTAAGTATAATCAGGTTGTAAATTGCATGATTTGAAGACATTTAAAAAAAAGAAATTTGAGCAAAACCCAAGTTTCTCTTGAAAAAGCTTTGCTTGTGGCTGTAATGTGGCAAAAGCGGGCAGTGCTGCTGGTTGAAATAGGCTGAACCAGTGGAGAAAGTGTGTTGCGTCTGTGGAGGAAATGGGCTGCAGTCCACTAAGAAAAATTATGGGAACCAACAGTTATATGTTTCACAAATTAAGCAATGCACAGCAGACTGTATTACAATCCCTTTTTATTGCATTTCATTGTCTCCCCTCCACCTAGTGGGGTTCTACAAATAACCCTAAGTTCTTTTTAAAATCTAAGGGGCCCATGCATCAAGCCCGCATTTTGCGATTCCCACGTAGAGAATTTTACCGATTCGCTATTTCGGAATCGCAAAATGCTATGTTTGTCGGAATTGCAAAACAAATTGCGATTCCTACACCTTCCTTATTTGCGACTCGCAAATAAGGAATGGCTTCCCATTTAATCCTATGGGGACTAAAGGCCCATAGGAATAAATGGAATTGCATGCGCAGTTTGCGGGTACCAAATAGGTACCCGCAAATTGCGCATGCAATTTCAATGGTGCAAGGGTGCCAAAATGACACCTTGATGCACCCCTGAAAGTGCAATTAAAAAACATGTTGCAAACACACATGCTCCAAGGGTATGTGTGTGCAACATAGAACTTTGAAAAATATACTTTTGTGCATTTTTCAAAGTTTTCGCAAATTACCATAAACTTTAAGTTGATGGTAATTTGCGTTTCTTAAAAGCAAAATGGCTATTTTTTTTGTTGCATTGCATTTAGGGAATCGCAATTTGCGATTCCCTAAATGCAATCGCAATTTAAGTAATCTCAAATTTTGCAATTACCTAAATAACGATTTTTGCATTTGAGATGATGCATCCCAAATGCAAAAATTGCAGTTGCAATGGGGAATCTGCCCCTTTGCGACCACAAAAAACAATGATGTATGCGCCCCTATGAAGTGTAATTTACTCAAGTTCCTTGCCTATACATCATAGCTCATATTGAATGAATTTGTAGCGTTTCTAGCTCCAATTTGTGGCCTACAACTCAGAAAGACTCATTGGAACAACAGAGAAGTAATGGGTGGAAATTCCCGCTAAAAATGATTTTTAATACCTGGGGATTTCTTTTGGTAGCCCTCAATTACATCTTTACTCATTTATCTGAGTCTGGCCAGAAACTGGAAAATCTGTTCCAATCACACTCCAAAATAGCTTTGAAGAACAAACTGCTGTGCCAATACCCCACTGCATGAAAAAACAGAATCAAAAATCACATGGGGCCTGATGTACAAAGCCATTTGGCAGTTGCAAACCTTGCAATTGGCAAAATTACAGTGTTTGCAACATTAAAATGGCTTTTTGTTATGTACTAAACTCATTTTGCAATTTGAAATTGCAAAATCGGTTTAGAAAACCAAAATTAATAGCTATTTGGAAAGAGCATTTTTAGGGTGTCCCTTCCACATAGTGATTCGTTAAGGCATGTATCAATGTTATGCAACTAAAAGCTGGGCGAAAAGCATTACAATTTTACTGACATCTCATAGGTGGTGGCAACCCATTCTCAAATGGTAAGAGGTCCCAATCCCCTTTGTAAATGTTTAAAAATGTTTGTTGGGGAGTAGGCAGTGGGAGGAGCAAGCAGTGCTTAATGGAACAACTGCCAACTCTCAAATAAAAAACATGTTCTTTTTAAATGCAGCCCACTTTTCTTTAAGGAAAACCGGCTGAATTTTAAAACAAGTTGACTTATTTTAAAATGTGCTCTTAGAGATGGTGGTCTGCTGACCCTAGCAGGCCACCATCCCTGCAATGGCATTAAATGGTAGCGAGTTGCAATTTGTGACCTATCTCATGGATATTGATGAGGTAAGTTGAATGGTGAACCACTACAATTCAGAATTTTATAAACTGACCTATCAGTTTGTAGGTTGATTGAAAAATTCCTTTCCCTTTGCAAAAAGTTGATGCGCAATTTGTGACCACTTGTTGCAAAGTTAAGTTTTGTACATTAGGGTGCCGATTAGGATCCTGGAAAAAAATTCCCTGTACGACTCGTATCCGGTCTTTTTACCGTACGAATCGTACAAGTGCCGTACAAACTGCCAAGTACGATTTGCATGGGAAAAAGACCATACGAATCGCATTGGGAATAATTCCCCACACGTCCTCGGGTCGGAAAATGTGTCCGACACGTCCCTGGACGATTTACCGTACAAATGTGAAAAGAGAAGTCCGACCGCGCAAGTACGATCCATCCCGTGCGTCCGATGTTACAACCGGATGGAAAAAACACCGTCCGCATCGAACTCCTATAGCAACCATGGAGACATGTGCCCGCATACGTGCCCAACACCCCCCAGCCCCCGTATGTACGTGCCCAACCACCCCCCCAGCCCTCGTATGTACGCGCCGAACCCCCACCCGTGCATGTACACCCCCGTACGTACGGACCGTACACCCACCCGTGTATGTATGGAGCGTACCCCCACCCCAACAGTGTATGTACGGACCGTACCCCCACCCGCGTATGTATGGAGCGTACCCCCACCCCAACAGTGTATGTACGGACCATACCCCCACCCGCGTATGTACACCAGTGTATGTACGGACCGTACCCACACCCGCGTATGTATGGAGCGTACCCCCACCCCAACAGTGTATGTACGGACCGTACCCCCACCCGCGTATGTATGGAGCGTACCCCCACCCCAACAGTGTATGTACGGACCGTACCCCCACCCGCGTATGTACACCAGTGTATGTACGGACCGTACCCACACCCGCGTATGTATGGAGCGTACCCCCACCCCAACAGTGTATGTACGGGCCGTACCCACACCCGCGTATGTATGGAGCGTACCCCCACCCCAACAGTGTATGTACGGACCGTACCCCCACCCGCGTATGTACACCAGTGTATGTACGGACCGTACCCACACCCGCGTATGTATGGAGCGTACCCCCACCCCAACAGTGTATGTACGGACCATACCCCCACCCGCGTATGTACACCAGTGTATGTACAGACCGTACCCACACCCGTGTATGTATGGAGCGTACCCCCACCCCAACAGTGTATGTACGGACCGTACCCCCACCCGTGTATGTACACCAGTGTATGTACGGACCGTACCCCCACCCGTGTATGTACGGAGCGGAACACACACCCCACCAGTCTAAGTACGGAGCGCACCCCAGGCCCCAACACCAGCACCCTCTCCCAACATCGCGCATGTACGAGTCGTACCAAGCCAGAGACAAGGACAGCACTGTACAACAAAATGGCCGATGTACGCACCGTACAGACGCTAAAAACACACGTACACAACCAGGACAAAGCAAAACAACACAAGAAGACTCCATTCGAATCTCACAAAGCCACAAAACATGTCCAACAAGCACAAATACAACCTATTCACTGACCTGCAACTGCCAAACTCCCAAACAGAGGCCCAAAACACAACCACTCCTTATAACACACCCACCCAAAGTTCAAACACAGCCACACCCACCAATGGACCAAAAAAAAGGACCAACACACACAAACCATGATCCTTTGCAACAGACCCACTGCTGCCAGACCACACAGAGAAACAACTGCACCATACTACAACCTCCATTACACCTTACACCTGCACACCTTCACACAACCACCTTCACAAACACCCCCTCATCACATTCACACACACACCTGCACAACCACACCCACACACCCACAACCATCCACACCCACACCCCCCACAACCATCCACACCCACACCCCTCACCATGCCCACTAACAAGAATCCAAAGTTCACTAGCCAAGAGTTGGAGGTCCTTGTCGACGAAATCCTCAGAGTCGAACCACACCTCTTTTGAACATTGGTCAGACAGACCAGCATTTCCGAAAAAACAGCCATGTGGCAGACGATTGTCGATGCTGTGAATGCTGTTGCGTCCACCAGAAGGACCAGGCATGAATGCCAAGCCAGGTGGTACGATCTGCGGAGGACGGTCCGCCGCAAAATGACCGACGACCACAACCAGGCCAACATCACTGGAGGAGGGCCGGCCCGCAGACGCGTACAATACCATCCCTGGGAGGAGAAGGTGATGGCCATACAGCCGGTGGTGGCAGTGGAGGGAGTAGAAGGACTCAGAGAGCCTGGTGAGTACACAAACAACTCACCTCACATGGGGGGACCGTCATCCACAACCAAACTCACAATCATGCACGCAACCACCCCAAAGCTATCGCATGACTCAACCACACTCCATAAACACGCACATGCCACTAGCGCCACCATGCCCCATGCACCCAGCTGGACAATGCCAAGTCACAGGCCACAGAAAACACCAACACAAGACACGGTAACCCGGATGGCGGGAGTGCGGGCCTCAAAAATCACATAGTGCAACTCAGAAGCAGACAACAATGCCCTCCGCCCATATGGCCTAGGTCACAGCCAGACAAACAGTGTGTCCCCACACAGGAAAGACTTGCCTGCAAATGGCGGACGCCTTGCATGAAGACATGGGGGTGAAGGCACTTTTTGCACATGACAGCAGCCAATGAACAGCCAACACTGTGAAAGATTGTCAGCACACACCACCACAGCAGCAGCGCAGACACAGACACTACACCCAATGGGTGCCTGGAGATCAGAAACAAACTCACATCAACAAGCAATTTATGAAAACCGAGCAATAGGGTTCAAAGTAAAGATCAAGTAATGGTGCTAGTCCAGATCAATGAAAATCACAGATTAAATTCCAGCTGTTCATGTCTTGTCTTTATTTCTTGACAAAGCTTCTTCGTTGCAAGCCCCCTGCCAGCCAACACGTGTTTCGTCCTGACTATATTATGTCATGGACTTCATCAGGGCTGCAGGCAAAGAAATAACCAAATTCCATAAGTATATATAACTAGTCAAAAAACATACGTACAACTGTACTAACATCAGAAACTATAATACTAATTGTACATTAATTGTACCATTCAAACCTAATAGATAAACATGATGGTCGGAGCAAAAACATGTGATGTCTAAGTTCACCGAAAATTAAAGATTGTGATCAGTGATTATAGGAAAGGAAGCGAGACTACAGAAAGGGAGTAAAAGCTATTTAGAAAGAACCCAAAGAAGAAGACAATAGATATGAATATCGAGAGTCAAGTAAGATCAGGAAGCTATGTATACCATGATAAGAAGACAGCTACTGACCTCAAAACTAGTGCCCTAAAATAGAAGCAAACGAAAGAAGAGGATATTTTATAAGAGACCTGAATCCACGTAGCCCGCCAGTGAGGTAAAACCATTGCCAAAAGTGATCTGGTAATATTAATTAATGCTAGAAATGAAAATCGAACTGATAATACATGGAACTCACCAAAATTTGGTGTAATCAAGGGCTTTGTCTAATAGGTGCAAAGACCTAATGCTGCGTCCGCATTCTACAAGTGAGCAAGAATATTATCAATAAAGTTAGTGTTCAAACAAGAGTGAATTCCTCAGTTGAGCGTAAATGGCGTGATTAATAAAGGGCGTACCAGTGAATTCTCTGGCTGTTGGCTTCTGTCCAATTTCTTAAGTATATCGATCTGTTGTATTAGTTCTAGTTGTCAGTAATGGGACCTAAAGCAGAAAGAAAACCGAAAATTACCGCTCTATCCGCTATGTATCAGGGACACTAGTTCGAAAAATTATCAACTAAAACCATAGGAAAAACTAGCACAGCCAGCAAACGGCCATGAGATATAATGGTAGTACTGTAGTGCCGCAAACAAGATAAATAAAACCATAGATTAATTATGTACTGCTCTAATATGTCGCTTACCTGAAGTACTAATACCGAGCTACAGAGTCCGTCGTCTAATAGGACTATTTATTCCCATTTCAACATGGCGCTCATTGCTGACGCCGAGAAGATTACACGAGGTTGAGATTACGGACCGTTCTGAACATACCGAGGTAAGCGCGTGTCTAGCGCGATGGGATAATTTAGAGACTTTAACCTCTTGAGGAGTTAACTTGTGACGGAGTATTACTATGGAGATGCCTATCTATTCAGCCGAAGAAGCTCATAGGGCTCTATCAATCCGCATTGCCATTACCATATGGTTTTATTTATCTTGTTTGCGGCACTACAGTACTACCATTATATCTCATGGCCGTTTGCTGGCTGTGCTAGTTTTTCCTATGGTTTTAGTTGATAATTTTTCGAACTAGTGTCCCTGATACATAGCGGATAGAGCGGTAATTTTCGGTTTTCTTTCTGCTTTAGGTCACATTACTGACAACTAGAACTAATACAACAGATCGATATACTTAAGAAATTGGACAGAAGCCAACAGCCAGGGAATTCACTGGTACGCCCTTTATTAATCACGCCATTTACGCTCAACTGAGGAATTCACTCTTGTTTGAACACTAACTTTATTGATAATATTCTTGCTCACTTGTAGAATGCGGACGCAGCATTAGGTCTTTGCACCTATTAGACAAAGCCCTTGATTACACCAAATTTTGGTGAGTTCCATGTATTATCAGTTCGATTTTCATTTCTAGCATTAATTAATATTACCAGATCACTTTTGGCAATGGTTTTACCTCACTGGCGGGCTACGTGGATTCAGGTCTCTTATAAAATATCCTCTTCTTTCGTTTGCTTCTATTTTAGGGCACTAGTTTTGAGGTCAGTAGCTGTCTTCTTATCATGGTATACATAGCTTCCTGATCTTACTTGACTCTCGATATTCATATCTATTGTCTTCTTCTTTGGGTTCTTTCTAAATAGCTTTTACTCCCTTTCTGTAGTCTCGCTTCCTTTCCTATAATCACTGATCATAATCTTTAATTTTCGGTGAACTTAGACATCACATGTTTTTGCTCCGACCATCATGTTTATCTATTAGGTTTGAATGGTACAATTAATGTACAATTAGTATTATAGTTTCTGATGTTAGTACAGTTGTACGTATGTTTTTTGACTAGTTATATATACTTATGGAATTTGGTTATTTCTTTGCCTGCAGCCCTGATGAAGTCCATGACATAATATAGTCAGGACAAAACACGTGTTGGCTGGCAGGGGGCTTGCAACGAAGAAGCTTTGTCAAGAAATAAAGACAAGACATGAACAGCTGGAATTTAATCTGTGATTTTCATTGATGTGCACTAGCACCATTACTTGATCTTTACTTTGAACCCTATTGCTCGGTTTTCATAAATTGTTGATGTTCAAGGTAAACTCTGTTTGCCCAAATTACGATGTTAGTGGTCGTCGTATTGCTAACCTAGTAGCAAGGGTTCTCACTTATACACAAGTACCAATATATCATTTCCCAGCGCATTTTGTCCCTACCACTGTGGTTTCTTTTCTGTCACATCAACAAGCCAAGGGCCATTCAAAGATCTGCAAACAGTGTGTGCCTAGGAAGCTGGGCTGAGGTGACAGAGGGTGACACACAGAGGGAGGGAGAGGGGGAGAGAGAGGGAGGGAGACACAGGGAGACGGACAGAGGGAGGAGGCTGACACAGGGAGGGAGGGAGAGGGGGACAGAGAGGGAGTGAGAAAGGGAGACACAGGGAGACCAATTCAGCCTTGGGTGGTGTGGGAATGTCTGCTCGTCAGCAGGTGGACTGCGTGCATGTAGACAAGGGTGGCCAGTGCCTGAATCCCCCTCTCCTCTCCATGGCAAAACACTGGGCCATGTCTCAACCTGTGCACGAGTACAACGCCAGCTACCTGCATTATATAAGTGTGTGGAACAACTCCATGTGCCCACGTACAGTGCAACACGGAAGGCGCCAATGCATGGCTCGCCACACCTGCTCAATCCACTGCTGACTGCAGTCACAATTGACGCAGCAAGTAAGACTGTGTCACACATAGGTAAAGTCTCAAAAGCTGTGGCCAAGGGACATACCCATGCACAAGTGCACTGTGAGTGGAATGCAAGACATATCCAAATACCTTGAGGAAAAGTGCCAACTTTGAAACGAATGAAACATGGATGTTGCATGGAACAAAAATAACATTGTCTCTCTCACACACAGGTCAACGTCGTGGATCACCCCCCAACACGGGGGGGGAAGACTCACAGGACCTGGCTCTGCGGGATGACGATCCCACCGGCAGCGACGACTCTCACCACTCTGTGGACGACCCCAACCAACCTGGCCCCTCTGGTGTCCAACCACCTGCAGCACCTGCGTCAGGTACAACTGGGCCAACCACCACCCCCACTCCTGCCACATCCCAGGAGACACCCAGGATCCCTGCCCCACCACCACAACGCAGCCAGGCTGACCAGGAGGAACACGGTGTACCGGGCACCCAGGAGGAGGCAGGCGACAACGCAAATGCCACCCCTCAGGGGTCCCGGAGACCCGATGTGCCCACAAGGGCAGGCCAGGTGCAAGTGGGCAGGGGTGGTGGGAGTGGAGGACGGCGGAGGCGCGAGCCTGACCAGTTGGCTGCGGAACCGGTATATTCCCATGTAAGAAACGTCCTGGACACATACCGGCAGGACACCACGGGCATGAGCCAGGTTGTGTCCACCCTCAACGAGATGAAGGGGACCCTCGAGGAGATCAAGACCCAGCAGGCCCAGCAACATGCGGAGCAACATGCCTGTCAACTGCGACACCAAGGACGGATGGAGGACAGACAGGCTGAGCTCGTGACGGTGCTCACAGGAATTAACCGTTCACTCCGTCGGATAGCCGACAACATGGGCAACCCTCCCTGTGCCACCAGGCGAAGAACATCACCACCCACAGGGAGGGATCAGGAGGAGGAGGATACATCCGACGGAGCATCCCAAACATCGTCACAGCCTGCTTCTGAGGGCGGGTCGTCCACGGAAAAGACCGTGAGGGTCGGTGCAACAGCACCATCTCCCAGGACACCTGGCCTGGCACCTGGCCCACTGGCCCAACAGCAGCACATCAGCAAATGACATTCTCTGCCACATGGACTTGCTGGTCACTGTTTGACCAATGTTGACAAAGACTGTGGCATGGACTCTGATGATTTCCAATGGCAAGGACACCAACTCCCCCAGTGAACTTTGGATTCCACACACCCGGAAAGCCCCTCTTGTCATACCCCCCCCCCAACACGTACCCCAACACAAATAAAAACTTACACGATCAAGAGATGATGCCTACATTTTGCATTATTACCTTACATGTGTCTTGTAAAGTCTAACCATGCCTGAGTTCTCATATGACTTCAACTATCCATACCCTGGGGCCTGAGTCTGGCACAGGACACACATGGGTCACAATGTATTAGGCAAGACAGACATGGAGCACCATACACACCCGTGATGGGCCCAACCAGCTGAGGGGGTGGCCGCACAACCGTGCCGACAGACATATTGAGTACAGCAACTGTCATGCGCAGAGGTCAGGGATCAGGTGGAGTGTCCTGGGGGCACCCAGGTATGTGTAGACAGGTGGCAGAACCATGTCCTGCAAGCTTGAGTCAGGTGGATGCAGAGAATGGTGGCCTGGCCAACGTTGGATGCATGGGGATGGCACATGTCACAATACCCACACAGTCATGGACATCATGCACAATACAGAGTCTAATCCCAGACAAACAACTTGCATCTTGCTACTCTACACATAGAAACATAGCCACTATCACTGAAAACCATGCCAGACATGCCGTATGCACCGTGGCAACACACCAGCATTGACTGAGAAGAGGCACCTTGGAGGCATAGGGACACCTTTATTAGTCATGTATTCCGGAATGCAGAGGCAACTCGGAGTACACATACACAGGTCATGTGGAGTAACATGTGGGTCCAACACTGGCACCCCCCTTCTGCACCACAAATGCTTGATATCCATGGAACTGGCACACAAGTGTCGGGTAACAGCTAAACACCCCCTGCTGCTCACGGAGAGCCTGCCATACACCATTGATCCTCTGATGTGGAAGTCCCACACCATGTCAAGCCAATGCAAACCGTATGTGTCCGAGGGCAGTGTTACACACATTGAGGCCATCATCACAATCCACTATCCCATTACAGATGACTGTCAACAAGTCTGACCATCTATTCAGGTGTATCCAGCTACATGTCATGTGTCCCATGGTGATGCGACATGTCTGCAGAGGAACCAAACATTGACAGGGGCAGTGTGCACACATCGTAAACAACTGCCACACCCAATACACCCCTGATGCATCCCTTACCCTAAGGAGACTTCCAAACTTGTCCGTGCGTGTAACGCTAAGTCAGCACACGATGACGTGTCCATGAGGAATAGCAGTGCCACAACAATGCAACCAGCAGACGGCATGCGCAAGTACCTGGGGATGTGAGACACACAAGAAGTCAGCCACAAAAAGCACATCCACTTGCATGTGCATGTACTCGACACATGTAAGGATGACAACATGCTAGGTCACAATTATGACTGTGGAAATACACTCATCACTGGCACCATCACTCGAGTGACACATCCACACACACCTCTGACTCACGTGGCATACATGCAGATGGACACACACATCGCAACACATGCCACACGGGGACCAATGCGTGCACACTCAGACACTGGTACTCACCACTAAGCAAAGAAGTCGCATATGAGCCGACTCCGGATGTCCTCTTGCGGAACCACATCCTCCACATCACTAGCCCCATTGCCAAGCCCTTCGTCCTCCACGGTTGGATGGTCCTGATCATCTTGATCCAGGATGAGTGGCACAGCTTTCTCAACTGCCATGTTGTGCAGCATGCAGCAGACCATGAAGATTTTGCAGACCTTCGCCGGGGCATATGGGAGGGCGCCGCCGGTCTTGTGTAGGCACCTGAATCGGCTCTTCAGGAGGCCAAATGTCCTCTCTATCACTCGCCTTGTCCGGCCATGGGCGGTGTTGTAGCGGAGCTGGGCCGGCGTGCTGGGGTTGCGGAGAGGTGTGATCAGCCATGGCATGTTGGGATAGCCAGCGTCCCCTACATGGAAAACACATGGTCATAAGTAGGACAGGAGAAGCGGTCGGGCTGGAAGTCTACGCAAAATACAGGACAGACAGAGTGTACCCACCAACAACACATGCTCGTTCGTTGCGCAGCTGCGTCATCATTTCAGGCACCCTGCTACGCCTCATGATGTAGGCATCGTGTGCTGATCCTGGAAAACGAGCACAGACATGTGAAATCACCATGTTGGACAGACACACCACAAGGGCATTGATGGAGTGGTAGTGCTTGCGATTCCTGTACGCTACCTCCTGTGCCTGTGGTGGTACCAAAGCCACATGTGTCCCATCTATGGACCCAATGACATGGGGCATCCCTCCCAGGGCATAGAATCCACGCTTGACACCAGTCAACTGTTCAGGAGTTGGGAAATGGATGAACTCATCCAGGTGAAGCAACATGGCTTCTAAAAAATCATGCAGCACACGGCTGAACATGCTCTGGGACATTGCACCAACATGAGCTATGGTATATTGAAAGGTACCCGTGGCAAGAAAATGTAGGGCTGCCATTACCTTCAGCTTGGGTGTCAGTGCCGTAGGATACCTGTGCAGCGGTTGCAGGTGTGGTGCCAGCCTTGCCGTCAACTCCTCAATTGGGGGAAGCGGTAGCAGCGTATACAGTCATTCTCCCGCATGTCAGCCACGTCCGGAATTGGTCAGGGGAGAGGCGGCGCTCTGCAGTAATTTGGAAGTGACAAGGAAGAGTGAGTGCACTACAACAACAATTTATATGTACTGAGCACACGTTAATCTGTCAATACACATATGCTACATACGGAGTCAGGTATGTGCTACATGCCCTGGACACGTATGGCTGCCAGGTAACACTCACAGCTACACACGGAGATTGTGAACCTCCACATCCCATGGCATGGGACTAGCTGTCTCCCAGTGTAAGTGAGCAGCCAGACGCAATACAGGAGTGACATACATCAACATATCAGCAGAAGTAGGATGTTGATTGCAGAGACAGGTAGCGGAACACTAGAGCCACAGGTCACATGACATTACACTAGGACAGCCCACACACCTTGCCATGAAGGTGTACATGTCATGACTGACCACACATACATTGAGAGGATGCAGACAGGTCCTTGTTACGCTACTCCGTGTCCCATGCATACATACACACCTTACATCCGATACCACATGTGGCCTGGTGTGCGTAACAGTGTGCCATGGCCATCTACACTCAGACACATGTTGGTTGCAGCAACAGAAGATGCTTTTGAGGGAACACCAACATCAAGCTAATGACATAGTCACATCGTGCAACGTGGGTAGTCACGTCAGGTGTGGCAACCCCTGTAGCGGGCATCAGGGGACACTTGCGTGTGTTGTTGCCTGTGCCATGCCAGTGACGCTCATCTCAAGTGTGCTGTACGACATGCACACATGTCAAAGGAGTGAAGGGCATGTCTGGCACATAGTGCACCGTCACACATAACATCTGTACACATCTCATCATACATCTATTGCCTTCACAACTCAGGAGTAATGTGCCACATTACAGCCTTTCACACCTGTGCCCCACACATGTAGTACTGCACAGACAATGCCTTGATGTCCATCCATGGACAAGTATGTCAGCTCTATTCCTCTCTGTGTGCTGCCTGTCACCACTGTTATGTGTGTAAGGCACCGTACATTCGCTCTGAGGGCGTGTGTACGTTCCCTATCACTATTGGAGTGCTGCCGTAGGCCTACCCATAGTGATAGTGAGCGTACAGGCGTGTGTACGGTCCGTATCACTATGGGTATGCATACGCGAGCACACCCATAATGATAGTGAGCGTACAGGCGTGTGTACGGTCCGTATCACTATGGGTACGCATACGCGAGCACACCCATAGTGATAGTGAGCGTACAGGCGTGTGTACGGTCCGTATCACTATGGGTACGCATACGCGAGCGTACCCATAGTGATACGGACAGTACACACGCCTGTACGCTCACTATCACTATGGGTGTGCTCGCGTATGCATACCCATAGTGATACGGACCGTACACACGCCTGTACGCTCACTATCACTATAGGTGTGCTCGCGTATGCGTACCCATAGTGATACGGACCGTACACACGCGTGTACGGGCCATTGCTATGCATTTGGGGTGCCCTAGGGCCCCGGAACGCACCGTACCTGTGTGTGAATCTCCAAATTACATAGGGGACACATGAGGGACAATTATAAAGCCCTACATGCATGATGGTTGTCATGGAGAACAAGTTTAAAGTTTGAATTTTTTTCTGCAGGTGCTCAGCAAAAGTTGGTTTGAATGAATCTACTTTGTTGCAAAGTGGTTGTGGAGTTTACATCATGCTCAAGAAAAAAAAAGAGCAAAGCCACTGACTGTGCTAGGTTTAAAGGGATTGGAGGAAACATAGGATGCAAATGTGAGTGACCAATCACTCTGTACTCCTGTGCATGAAACAGGCCAGCAAGGCAGATATAAGGCAGCCAGGTCCCATGAGAGAGCACTTGCCTGCACATATTTTGATTCTACAACACTGCTGCTGCTCGTGATTCCCTGGCACCATGTCAAGGTCTGTGGAGAGGGCCCAGCCTTTCACCCTGGAGGAGAATCTGGCATTGCTGGATGTGATCCTCCCACAGTACCCCATGCTGTATGGGCGACCAGGGTTTCAGGTGAGTGCAGAGTCCACTAGCACAGACTGTGTCCCTTTTTTGTGACTGGGACTTCTGGCATTGTGTCCAGGTGTGACACACATGCATTGTACTGTAGAGTGGGTCCCAGGGGGGGGAATGCCTGATGTCTCCCAGCCAGAGCATGCTGTGGTGCATGTCTGCCGTCCTCACTTGCATTGTGTTTACTGTGACAATCACTGCATGGTGCATGCCACATTCTGCCTGTCTAATCCTCCTGGGAATGTTGCTTCTACAGTCCTCATGTGATTATGTGGTCAGCCCAGTGTGACAGGTGACTGTACCCACAGATGTGTGTTAGTTCAGTGTACCTGTGCTGAGAGTGTCCACATGATGTGTTCGTACCCTGGACATCGGTGTGTGTGTAAGTCCCCTGTCATGTGGGTGGGTGCATATGTGGAGTGTAGCACCCAAGCTGCATGAGGGATGGATATACCCTGCCCATCTGATGCGAGCAGGGAGCAGTGCTGTGTGTCTGACGTGCAGAGCCAGCCCCACACCTGTGAGCCCCCCCAGTCTAGTGGCACATGTGCAGAGTGAGGTTTGTAGCTGCATTTGGCAATGGCAGGTGAATGTCCTGTGCCTGTGTGTGTCTGTGTACTCTGCTGAGGTAGCGTCAGTGGCCTGAGGCATGTGACTGCTTTGAGGTGCTGCACATAATCCTGGTGTACCTTCTGATGCATAGTGTGAGTCTGGATCATTTATTGTGTCGTACCCCTCATGCCACCTGTGTACTTTCAATGGCATGTGGTTCATTTGCCATTACACAGAGAAAAATGTCCCTATGACAAAGGTGCAATGCTTTGGCTGCATACTATGCCTTGTTGAAACCAGCTAAATTGTTTTAATGTGTGTCTCTGTGACATGTGGCAGGTGTATTGATGTAGTCTCACTTTTTCAACCCCACAGGTAGGCGCCGCTGCCAAGGAGCAGATCTGGAGGGACGCCGTCAGTGCCGTGAGGAGGACGGAGGGTCGCAAGCGGCACCTGGCCCAGGTGAGAAAACGCTGGCAGGATATCCGGTGCTGGACGCGGAGGATCGCACGGGTCCTGCTGGGGGACTCACCTGTGGGCCCTAAGAACCATGGGCGTCGCCGTCTGACCCACATCCACAAGCGTGTGCTGGCGGTGGTCTTTCCAGACATGGACAGGCGCCTACGGGAGAAGCAGCAGCAGGAAGCGGGTAGGTACATGTGTGTTTGGTGTGTGTCACAAGCATTTGTAAGTGCGCAGTTGCATGGATACACTGCCAGTGTTTAAATGTGCGGTGCAGGTCCTGTCACCCACCACAGTATAGCGGTGCTGTCCTTCCTCCCTTCTCCTCCTTGCCATGTGTTCCCTGGTCTGTGTGTCGTCACTCTTTCACAAGGTCATCTGGGCTGGCAGTTTATCCACGTGACCAATGCTTGCAGCATCATGTGTGGGGGTGGTGTGTAACAGGTTTTGGGACCTTGCCTGTGCCCTGTCCAGTTCAGTACTTGTGGGGTCCATGTCAATTGGCACTGATGCTGAGTCCAGACATAGGAGTATGTCTCTGAAGTGTAATGCCTTACAGCAAGCATGTCCTATGTTGTGGCCTGTGACATGATGTGCATGAGTGTGCGATACGCAGAGTGCAGGGATGGTGGCCTGTGTTGCAGTCATTACCATTCAGGACAATGGAATATTGTGGCCACTACTGTCCCCTGGGGCATATTTTGCTAGGTATCATGTGTGTCATCACAATATGTGGACACTCTCAGTGTCTACAGCATAGGATGTGCTCTGTGCCATTGTCCCCTGGCACCATGTATATTTACGTAACGTGTTCTACAAGTGTCCACTGTACAGCCTGACCTAATTTTCCTCGTTCATACTCACGGTGGCCAGTGCCTGTGTGTCTTGTTACAATTACTGATGATGGCCATTTGTAAATGAGATCGTTGTACAGGCGCACATGGGGTATTTTGGGTCCAATATTGGTTTCTGGCAGCCCATGTGTATTTCTCTCAGACTAAGAGATGCAAGTGCTTCCTGTGTCTCATCAAATTGTCTCATGTAGGGGGTGGTTGGTGCGGGCAAGGCCTACATGTCGACACCTGAAATCTCATTGCTCGGTCTGGCCAGTGTGTGATGTTTGTCTGGACATACACTCAAGGTGCAGTGTCCCATTCATGTTGGGCATGTCTTTAAGTTTTACCTTTGCAGCATGTGCCTCAAGTTCATGGAGATGGTCCCTGCTCATCCCTAGTTACGGCAACGCTGTGTGTTGCAGATGCAGTGCTGGATTGTCCCCAGAGCCTGGCTCCTCTGTCCAAATCCATATCATGTCATTTGCAAATGTGTCATGCTCTCCATAGTTTCTCAGTGGCATGGTGGGTGAACCAACTGTGTGTTGCAGGGCCTATATATGAACCTTGTATTGTAGATGTTACTCATCTTTCATTTCAGGCTATGCACTGTAACCTATGTAGATTTGACTCATGTGACATATGTATACAGGTGTCTGATTAATTCCTGTTTATTCACCTTGCCCACAGCATCGTCGGGGGACACGGATGGAGACACCGGCACGGACCGTGCGGAGGGACCGGGCACCAGTGCCAGCAGTGACACCTTAGCTGGCACATCGAGTGGAACTGAGGCCGTGGGGAGTGAGCCGGAGGACCTGTCCACTGCCACCACAGATTATGAAGCTGACGGGTCCGAGGCTGAGCACTCCGAGGGGGCGGAGGCTGCTCCAACAGCTGACAGCAGCACAACATCTCTCCCCGCCCCCTCCATTGCCATCACCGGCCTCCCACTTGCTCGTGTCCCTTCCTGGCGTGCTAGGTCACCACGTGTCTCCTTCCTGCCAGGCACCGCACCCCCTGCCCCTGTATCCACTGCTGCCGCCAATGCCGAGTCTGTGGACATCCTGCGGCAGTTGCAGGTTGGTCAGGCTGCGATGCTTAATGTCCTCCATGGCCACAGCCAAGTCCTCACCAACATGGAGGCATACTTGGAGGGCATTTCAGCATCGCAGGCTGACCAACGCAACTTGCTGAGGTCTATTGACTCGACACTGTCTGCAGCAGTGGGTCTCCTGCAGCACTTCGTCCCACCCCCTACCCATGCCCCATCCACACTTCCCACTCCCATGCCTGTCCCACGTACACCCAGACGTCAGCATGCACACACCCCACCAGACACAGGCACCACACCAGCAGGGAAGGCAAAGCGCATACCTCCTGGCACGCACACACAGGGTGAAGTAGGCACACCCACTGGGTCGGGGGGGAAACGTAAGACACGCAGCCAGAGTGGGAGTCCGCATTCTGCACAATCCACTCCCTCCAAATCCACTCCCCTCAGCTCTCCTGGCCACAAATCCAGCAAGGACTCCTTCATGGCCGCTCTGTCCCTGAGCCCCACAGTGACACCACCCCGCAAGCGGTCAAGGGAGTCCCCGGTCAGGGTGGTTGAGTCCCCCCCCTGGCCACACCCTCCCCCGGTAAGCGCTGCGACCCATCCCTGCCCCCCCCCCTCCTTGGGGCCTGTGGTTCCTTCGGGTGCAGGGGAGACGCTGGGCGACCTGGCAGTAGTGTGCAGCGTCGTGCTCGAATCCACCTTTGGCGCTGCCCCACCCCCTGTGTTGGAGTTGTCCGTCCCTGCACCCACAACACCTACCCTTGCCCCTCCTGTCCCTGCGGTGCCTGGTCCTTCCCCCCAACATGATGCCCCACCCCCTGTGGAAGACAAAGGAGTCTGACTGTGCAGGCAAGCTAGGGGACACACGTACCACTGTGTCCCCCATCCGGATTGGAGTCATGGACTGCCCTATGGGCCTTGTATATATTGACATTTATGATGATTATTCCTTACATCCTGCTGAATAAAGCAATTTGTTTTTTCCTTTGAACACTACTGTTTATCTGGTATTGCTGTTGGTGGACCTGCTCCATGATTTTGGGTGGTGATAATGTGTTGGGTGTGTGGGAAATGTAGTCTTGTGCTGGTCATAGGGTGGACCCTGGTATCTGTGTGCCATCACAAGCTGTTGGCTAAATTACTTTGTTCATGTGAGCAGTTACTGCATGGTGACATCGTCCCAAGGTGTGTTCCTTCCTCTGTGTAACCTGACATCTTCCCTGCAGGGTGTTTCCACTATGTGGTGCTGAGCTGTGTCTACATCAGCTGGGGGTGTGACGGACTCCTTCAACTTTGCACATGCATGCTGAGCGATGTCTCCACCTGCATCATTCGTGGCATCCTTGGTGGTCACTGTACTTGTTTATGTAGACTGTTGACAAGACTTCATGTGGACATGTTCTCTTTTAGGCGCTATGCATGTGTGTACTCCCAGCCTCGCACACATGTGGTACATGTACTGCAGGGTCTTTGTGCACCTGACTGACATTTGTGGGCATTGTATCTGTGGGTACTCCACCCTTTGAGTTCCATGGGCACTGCTGGGAGGACTCTGCACCCATCCCTCCTGTGTCTGGGCACTGCTGGGAGGACTCTGCACACACCCCTCCTGTGTCTGGGCACTGCTGGGAGGACTCTGCACACACCCCTCTTGCGTCTGGGCACTGCTGGGAGGACTCTACACCCACCCCTCCTGCGTCTGGGCACTGCTGGGCGGACTCTACACCCACCCCTCCTATGTCTGGGCACTGCTGGGAGTTATAGGCACACACCCCTCTTGTGTCTGGGCACTGCTGGGAATGATAGGCCCCCACCCCTCCTGTGTCTGGGCACTGCTGGGAGGACTCTACACCCACCCCTCCTGCGTCTGGGCACTGCTGGGAGTGATAGGCCCCCACCCCTCCTGTGTCTGGGCACTGCTGGGAGGACTCTGCACCCACCCCTCCTGTGTCTGGGCACTGCTGGGAGTGATAGGCCCCCACCCCTCCTGTGTCTGGGCACTGCTGGGAGGACTCTGCACCCACCCCTCCTGTGTCTGGGCACTGCTGGGAGTCATAGGCCCCCACCCCTCCTGTGTCTGGGCACTGCTGGGAGGACTCTGCACCCACCCCTCCTGCGTCTGGGCATGTACGCTCCATACTTACCCTGTTGGGGTGGGGGTACGCTCCATACATACGCGGGTGTGGGTATGGTCCATTCATACACGGGTGGGGGTACGGTCTGTACATACACTGTTGGGGTGGGGGTACGCTCCATACATACACGGGTGTGGGTATGGTCCATTCATACACGGGTGGGGGTACGCTCCATACATACGCGGGTGTGGGTACGGTCCATACATACGCGGGTGGGGGTACGGTCCGTACATACACTGTTGGGGTGGGGGTACGCTCCATACATACGCGGGTGTGGGTACGGTCCATTCATATACAGGTGGGGGTACGGTCCATTCATACACGGGTGGGGGTACGGTCCGTACATACACTGTTGGGGTGGGGGTACGCTCCATACATACGCGGGTGTGGGTACGGTTCATTCATACACGGGTGAGGGTACGGTCCATACATACACTGTTGGGGTGGGGGTATGTTCCATGCATAGGCGGGTGGGGGTATGGTCCGTACATACACTGTTGGGGTGGGGGTACGGGCCGTACATACACTGTTGGGGTGGGGGTACGCTCCATACATACGCGGGTGTGTGTACGGTCCATTCATGCACGGGTGGGGGTACGCTCCATACGTACGCGGGTGTGGGTACGCTCCATGCATACACGGGTGGGGGTACGGTCCGTACATACACTGTTGGGGTGGGGGTACGGGCCGTACATACACTGTTGGGGTGGGGGTACGCTCCATACATACGCGGGTGTGTGTACGGTCCATTCATGCACGGGTGGGGGTACGGTCCATACATACACTGTTGGGGTGGGGGTACGCTCCATGCATACGCGGGTGGGGGTACGGTCCGTACATACACTGTTGGGGTGGGGGTACGCTCCATACATACGCGGGTGTGGGTACGGTCCATTCATACACGGGTGGGGGTACGGTCCGTACATACACTGTTGGGGTGGGGGTACGCTCCATACATACGCGGGTGGGGGTACGGTCCATACATACACTGTTGGGGTGGGGGTACGCTCCATACATACGCGGGTGGGGGTACGGTCCGTACGTACCCGTGCCCACGCTGTGGAGTGCTTGTGCGGCCCGTACCCAGGCCTTTGGCACATGGGTACGGGCCGTACCGCCATTGTTGGGGTGACGTGGGGGTGGGCGCGGTACGACTCGTACCCACGCTCTTAAGGCATGGGTACGGTACGTACCTGTATTGTTGTGTTGCCGGTTCGCGTCGTCGTCCACTTCCGTTGTGGCGGACGCTGGCGTTGCTGGACACGCCCCCACCCCCTCGAAGTGACCAGGGCCTGGAGGTCAGGTATGTCCAGGGCATGTGTGCTGTGTGACTTGGGTGGGGGTTTTGTGTCCTGCCCCTGCCCCCCCCCCCTTTGCCCCTGAGTGTTGTTCTTAGGGGCAAAGGGGGGGGGGGTTCGTGGAACGCAGGCTGCAGGCGTCCCGACGTCACGTCGGCGCTTTTCCGTATGTCATTTGTATGTTTATTTTCCTTGGTTGGTCTTTTGTTCGATTCGTACGGAAATAGTGTTTCCGTGCGAATCGTACTTGCATGTTTGTAAAGTTTTGCAACCGGGTACGAGTCGGACGGAGAATACGCTCCGACCGACGGTTCGTACCCGGTTTTTCCAGGATCCTGATCGGCACCTAGGTCTGCAGAATGAATTGTTCCCAGTTCTTTAAAATATACACTGAGATAGAGCAGCATGTCATCAGCATAAAGCAAGATGGCATGTGTAGCGCCAGCCAGTGGAATACTCTATGTTGCAGCTCCAGCTCTGATTGTGAAGAGTATCGGGGATAATGGGCAGCTCTGCCTCATGTGACTATGGACAGGAAATGGAGCAGATTTCAGTTTTCCTGTGATGACAAATGAGGTTGGCGTTGTTTAGAGGAGTTGAGTAAGAACAAGTAATCGCCCACCCACTCCTATACCAGAGATGACGTGGAAAAGGTAGTCCCAGTCTAATATGTTGAACACCTTCTCTAGGTCTAGCACAAGGCAAGGATAGTGTGGGAATTCGGAGGGAGGAGAGATCCATGATGTGTAACAATATGTGGATACTAAGAGTAGCCCTAAGTCTGGGAATAAATCTGTTGTGGTGAGAGTTTATAAGGCCCGTGAGGATTTGCTCATATTTGTTCGCAAGGATTTTACCTAAGATTTTATAGTCTGTACCTAATATTGCCAACTATCTATAGGATAATTGACTCGGTGAGAACACAGGCTTGTATGGGGATTTAGACCAGGAGGGCCTCCTGGAGTGATGGTGGTAGGATGTCCATTTGAAGGGCTCTGTGTACAGTATAGCCAGTTGGGGAACCAACTGAGCCTCCAATGTTTTGCAATTTTCCAAGGGGAGCCCATCTTTGCCCAGGTCCAATGTGGCAGCTTTGACATCTTGTTCGGTAAGTCGTCAGGTACACAGTGACACCTGCAGCAGGTTGTGTGTGTCACCATATAAATTTAAATTATAATTTTGAAGAGCATCCAGTATTGTCTTCTAGGTGAATAATGTTGTGTCTGTCAGATGTAAGGGCAGACAATGAGTAGTTGCTTGAGTGCCCTGCCATATAAGCCAGACAAGAAGGTTGTCAGCAGCCCCAGTAGCTTGGAGAAAGCATAACTGATGATCACTGAATAATGTTTTGATACAAAGTAATCTTGCATCAGTGATCTTTTTTTTTTTTAAAAGGCATGGTGGACCTAGGACTATAATTATAGGAAGTGTTATGATTTAAACCGACTTTCTTTACCAATGGCAACAGTATTGCATTTTCCAACTCTGAAGCATAGATTCCTCTTTAGAGGAAGGCATTGACTAAGTAAAAAATATCAGAAGACAGTAAGCTGCTACTTGTAGATCGTAATTTCATTACAGTTAGTGAGACAAAGCTGAAACATGTAAATGCTAATTTTACTGTTGATGACAAAATAGTCTGAGGGTTGATAGCTGAAAAAAATAAACAATCAGACTCAGTTTTGCCTCAGATCTAATATTTTCTGAAGGAAAAAATAGACTGGGGGCCATATTTATGAAATTGGTGGTGCAGGGCAGCACAGCAAGTCACCTTGCTGCGCTGCACTGCACCGCATCACAGAGAAAGAGCAGGAATGCACCATATTTATCCAATATGCTGCTTTCCTGTGTTTCCCCCTGCGCTGGCGCCGTTTTGGCAGCTTAGGGGCAACTCAGGCACCCTTGCACTGTAGTGCAAGGGTGCCTATGTTGGAGGCAGCATTCTTTTTGTGCAAAAAGGGGCACCTTCCTGCAAAAAATCAATCCTGAGAGTCTTTTTCCTCTTTCTATTCTGCAGCACGCATAGAAAGAGGAAAAACAAATAGAAATAAAGATATTTCTCCTTGTTACGCCTCTCCTGGGGAGGCATGTCTTTTTGGCGCATTCCCAGGTTTACAAGTCCTTGTAAAACTGGAAATGCATCAAAACCCATGGGTGTTGCGTGTAAACACCCACTGCAAAACCCAAGGAAAGTATCCCTTGTGCAGAGCAAGGTAACGCAGCGATTTGCGCTGAGTTGCCTTCCTTCAGATTTTTAAAAGCCATTCAAAGCCACGCAAAGTGGCTTTGCGTGGCTTCATAAATCTGACTACGAGATTTGCGTCATGCATGAACCACGCAGCGTAGTGCAAGCATGACACAACGTTTTCATAAATATGCCCCTTAGATTCACAGAGTTCTTGTGAAGGAAGTACATCTGAAGTGGAGCTTGGAGGTAAAAAATGTAATTCTTGATAAATTATGAAATGTTCTTCTGTGGAGCTGCATACATTCCCAATAACTGTTCGATAGCACCTCATTTTAGCGGTCCGTATGGGTTTTTATAAAGCCCAAAATTAATTTTAAAGATCCAAACAGTCTAATTTTGTCTTTCACTGTTGTGGGTTTTTGTTTCAGCTGTGATAGCTGGTTAGTAAACTGGTGGCTGGTTAACCTGGAGTTTGCAACTACATTTCTCTTTTTTCAGCAGTGAACATACCTAAAAAAGAAAATCCAGAGTTATATATAGCGCGAACTAGATCCAAAGGTATCAGAGTGCTTTTCATGAGCACCAGTTGCGTTTCAGACAGACACATTCATGTTGTTAGGCACAGGGAGATAACGTGATTTGCCCAAAATCACAGGTTGTTGAGCGTCCCTACAGAGACTTGAATGTGGTTCCCCAGCTTTGATGTCCACCGCCATCAGGCTACATCCTCTCCCCCTTTATATCTAATTTATATTTCAGGATAATACTAAGCTAGTGTATTTGAAATAGTGGCACTCTTATTTAACAGGTAAGTAAGGGATCAATCTGAGTTGTCCCAGGAATGTGGTTATCTAAGGGGTATAGATTCAGGGAAAATTTATGCATTGTCTGACTATGACTGTGGGCATACAGGATAAGTATTTGCTTGCATGTTAAAGTCTAATACCAGATCTAGCAGGCGACCTGCTATATGAGAAGGGGCACACACCATGCTGTCTAATGCAGTCATGCCCGGGAAACCCAAAACACTCTTAGATAGTCTGAAATAACTATGATATCTGACACAGATATCTTAATCTTCATGCCTTGATTCTTGAACGTCCTGGAGAGAACTTGTTTCTGGAAAGGTATATTTGAAAAAAAACTTAAAATGAGCTATCTTACATAATCCATTTGTGTTCTGTTAAGTAGTTAATTTAACAAAATACATTTGTTTTTTCATAAATAGAAAATATTATTGCTGAACAGCATTAAAGAATTCTAATGTGTGATCGTTGACTTCTGAGTCTTTTCCCCTACACTACCACCCTGAGAAGCCTTGGACAGATTTCCTCAGTAAACTGAGAGTCGACTGCTTAAAGAATTTACCTGGAGCTTAGGTTTTTGAACAAAAGTAGGTAAAGTCCCAAAACATAAGTGAAAAAATGCTTCAACCACCTTGTTTGCAGCGCATTAACCCCTGTGATCCCTGGAACCCTCAAACGGGTATGACAGCTATGCGCAAGGCCCTACTTTTCCCTTGCTTTACTAGTATTACTGTGTTCTTATGACATAGGTTCTTACCTTAGATCATGTTTTATAGACACCTCTACATACATAATTGCATATATAGCACTCTCATTGTTGGGCTTATCCTCACACCGAGCACAACCATGAGAAATCAGCCACTGGATATGCTTGCACTCTAACTTGCTGGTCCATTTTGTTTACAAGTGTCTGGTCTACAAGGGAGCAAATAATTGCAGCTTTTATAAAAAAAAAAAAACGAAAAAAAAACTATGTACACCCAGGAGTTCTGAACCTAGAAGATGCATTGAAGTTCTTGTCTATGTTACAAGTATAATGACGTTGCTCTCCCCAAGGCACCGAAGAAATTGTATATGAGGGACACGTCGAGGAATGAGGGGCTGCCAGTGTCTGTACTTTAACATTAATCCAGGTCTTGAAAAATCTACTCAGTCACTCGCAATTGCGAGTAATGTTTTGTCAGGTCCAGGTATTTTTTAGCACCTACAGTCCCATCTGGCAAGTAAAGTTAGGCTGGAAAGGAACAGGTGTTCTGTTCATTCAGAAAGTGAATGAGCAGTAAAGATGACATTACATCCTGTTTTTATCTTGAAACATTTGCGGTCCGTTTAAGGAAAGAGGTCAAATGTCAGTTTCTTTTAACTAATTCCTGCTTGCAAAATTATGTTGATTTTTCTCTCTCTTACTAATGTTAGAGGTTTTTGTCAAGTGAGCTGTCTGAAGATCTCAGTTACTTTTCTCTAACACATAACATTTAAATAAATAGCCTGTAAATTAATATTACAAATATTTAATAATATATCAGGAATTACAAAAGCAATTTGTTTATGTAATTAAGAAGTGTGATGCAAACAAAGATTTAAATAGGAGCAAAACAAACCAGAACACTTGGTGATGTACAAATGACACATATTTGCAGAAACTCTATTTCCAAACATTATTGTTTGCACACTATGTATAGTTTTATCAGTAAAGCTGCATGTTATTGGGAAAGTTTGTGGCCATTCCAATGTAAAATCTGCTGATTACAAATGACAGTGTGCTACATTTTTGTGCTTTAGTTATGTATCTATTAAAAGTGATTGGTTTTAAACATGATTTGAAAAACATTCCTGCCCCAGTCCTGATGAAAACACTGTTAAAGAACTAAGAGGCAAGTCAGGGGTCTTGTGTATCCTATATGTGGCTAAATTTGTATTATATATGAAAAGAAAGTTTAGTCAATTAAATCAAACAAAAGAGTTTTTTGTGCAGCAAGATATGCTGAACTCGCACATTTGAAGGTGCTCTCATATGTTAAAATGAAGAAAATGGCACTCAATTAATTAAATTATTTGCCCAGGACCACATACTTTGAAACCAGTTTATGGGTCAAGAAAATTACATATAGGTCGAGTAGATTATTTAAGTCACTGTACCTGCAGGTCTAGTAACATTTTTGCGATTTTTCGATGCCTGTAGTCCAAGGTGACATTAAGAGAGACTAGAGAACTAGACAAAGAAGATGACAATCAGGGCAAATATCTCTGAAAAATTAAAGTAATCTAGAAATTCTGCATGCATTTGAGCCCCCAAACCATGCCTTTTTTGGAGAAAGGAAAACTGAAAAAGCAATGACAAAGTATCCATTTGCTGTTGAGCGAAAGGATGTCCTATGTGTATGAAATTTGGGGAACTCGAAATGGATGTGTCACAAACACTGTACTTTGAGCCTCCCAAATTATGTGGGTCAGCATGGAAACCATGGCAAGAGGACCGTAAGTCCAGACAGATGTTAACAGTGCCTATCCTAATAATTAAAGTCCAAAACAAAACATCTAGGTTCATACATGCACAAAAACACATACTGTGAGCATGTATAACTGCTTTTGGATACCAAGTATGGAAACGTTCAAGACTAACAATATCATATTCAAGATACCAACTAAAGTAAACACAAGCATATGAGTTTCATGCAAAAGTAGTACTCTATTCCCAAAGTGATTTCTAAAACTGCCAGTATAATAAGAGACCTTCAAAATATATAATTGAATTTAAACTTTATTATCAATGAATAAAACAAATCAGGATACAAGGGACATGAATAGGAAAGTGAGTAAAGGACTGCCTCACACAAAGCAGTCTTTCTGCTGATCAGTAGAAATGTGCTTACACTCAGAGGAAATACATTTGACAAGGTTGGTTGGCTTACACATGTCTACTTCCTTGCACTCTTTGTCAGAACAGCATCTAAGGATGTTTCAGTATTCATAAGAATTTCATATTTGCCATGGCCAGAGTGAAAGCGCCCTGCAAAGAGAAGCAAAAAATATAAATATTCAAACACAAATTGAAAGCCATCTGAAAAATGCAGATATGAGCATATTGTATGTGTCTGAACCACTAATAGCCCCTCCCGCTTTCTCCCTAAAACATGCTTCTTGTTTTGAGTAGGCCAGCAAAATGCCAATTATCTGTTCATCTCAATATAATAAGTATAGCTTAATACGCCAGTTACATTAATCCTGGACAATTTGTGATGTACATGCAATGAATGCAACATATGTATAACGCAAAACTGCTTTAAATGGTTCCTTTATATTTAGAATACGAAATAAGTTTTCACAAGTAAGTAAAATTTGGTAAGCACATCAGATATTAAAGGTGACATTTAACAAGAGTTTTTCATTAATCACAGTTCACACAATACATTCTCCTTATGAACCTTCGGTGGCGGCTTCAAGATCCATGTAGTCCTTTTCCAGATTACATGTTTACAAGGCCAAACTGCACCATTGCAAAAAACAGAAAAAGTTACTTACCTTTGCTAATGATACTTGGGGTATCTAGAATATATTCCCGCAGATCTTGCGCCTTGTTAATATCTTCCAAGCTCCAGACTAGGGGACCCATTTGGATGCTAGCGGTTGGATCGCTGACAGCCATTGCTGTAGTTGGTACACCACCCGACGAGCATGCAGCTGTCTGAATGCCGTATTACAATTGGACCGCCGGATTGCCGGTCCTAAGTTGGCACTACCACGGTGTGAAAATGCCGCAGACATGGAAAAGGGGTGCAGCACATGACACCACCATGCAACACCTCTTACACGTCCATGCACCATGTGCTATGCACCATGTAGAGCATGGCACATGGTGAGCGGAGGTAAGTGCTAAGGAAGGGGGGCACTACATGTGCCCCCAGTAATACATTTCTTTGGGCTTCGATGTCAGGGGGCCTTGTTTGGGGCCCCCTGATTCCTTTCTGACAACCTTTCATGGCGAGGATCCCACCATAAAAAGGCTGTCAGAGCGTGATATCGTATTCCCTATGGCGGTGCCTGCCTTGGCACTGCCGCCATTCCTGGATGCTCCTCTGGCTGCTGCACCGTCGGGATCCTGGTGGTGTCGGCGGTATTGTATCAGGCTGATGTCTGACCAACCGCTAGTATCGTAATACGGTGGTCGGACCAAAGGGATGTCGGTGGTCACACCTCCTCCGACGGGATGATGGCAGTCTGACCGCCAATATTGTTATCAGGCCTTACATCAGGAAACTCCTCTGCACCCCTGCAATAGCTCTCCAGCATTACCAGATAGCAGCATGCAGCCTCAGTTGCGAAGCCGCCCATCCAGGAAGCGATGATACCCTGGCACAGAAGGTGCCAACCAACATGGTGACATCAGTTCCTGGTATTGCTTTTGTACCCCAGCAAGGAATGTGGAGAGTAACAACAGCGTTAGTGACAAATACTGTGGTAAAGATCCCAAAGCCAGACTCCAATTTGAGCATCTTAAGTTAGCCTGTCTGCCTTTGGCCCATATGCCTTGTCATTATCTTTGGCAGAACTCGTGAAAGGGTCAATTCATCTAAACAATGACTTTGCTAACACATGTCTACTACAAGTTATCTGATAGATATATTTCAAAGTTTACTAGTGAATGCACAAAATAAACATGTTGTCTGAATTGATGTATTTTTATCATATTGGTTTATACTGGTTATGCATTGGACTAAGTGGGAAGTCTCCCAATGTAGGGTAAAAAATGTGGTCAACCCTATTAAAACTCCATGACTTGACCACCGAATCCGAGAGGTCTTCGCCCCAGGTTATTGCGAGAGGTCTTGCCAGACAGCCATACTGCTGCAGCATCTATTCCTACGCTGAGAGCCACTATAGAGCAGATACTGGGAGGAGAGTAGCTGAGCCTAGCTGATGTGTGCTTTCCTTTTGAGGGAACACTCTCTTCTGGCCAAAGTTTGATAACTACAGCTTCTCTGCTGTGAACAGGTATGCAGTGCGCTGAATCCCAAGAAACTCTATAGGCAAGTTAGCTACTCCATGCTCTCATAGGGCCAGATGCATGATGCAGCAAAACCAATTTTGAGATTCCGTAACCTGTTACCGAATCGCAAAATGGATTTGCGATTCACTAGTTGGAAGGGGTGTGTTTAGGACATCCCTTCCAAATAGCGAATCGTAACGGTATGCATTAATGTTTTGTGAATGCGGACGCAAAACATTTGCATATTACCACCTACTTCAAGTAGGTGGTAACCCATTTGCAAATGGGAAAGATCGCAAATGGGAAGGGGTCCCCAAGTGAATGTTAGTTAAACCATTTTTTAAGATTAGGCAGTGGTCTCACGGACCACTGCCTGCTCCTAAAAAATGAAAAGAAAACTTTTCATTTTTTTTTTTAAACCGAAAACGGGCAGCATTTAAAAAAAAAAAGAATTGCTTTATTAAAAAGCAATCACAGACATGGTGGTCTGCTGAGCCCAGCAGGCCAGCATCCCTGTGATTTTTGCGATTCCTAGGGGGTCGTAATTGCGAATCTTAGGAAATCGCAAAGCAGGGCCTTCATGCATCTGGTCCATAGAGTAGTGCAGAGAAGTAGTCTTTAGGGTGTTTGCTTGCTAGAAAAAATTCCAACCATGTTAGAATTGTTCATATTATTCTTGCTGTTAGGGACATGCATTTGTGCAGCAGGAATTATGTTCAAAATGTATTCTGTTGTATGTACTAAGCAGGAGGATGAGATGTTGAAATAGACACTTTCAAATATATACAGGCCTATTTATCAGCCCCTTGTGTCGCCTTTGCGTCACTTTTTGTGTTGCAAAGGCCACGCAAACCACAAAATCATATTTATGAGGCCACACAAAGCCGCTTTGTGTGGTTTTGAATGGCCTCCTAGATATGGAGTAAGGCATATCCTGTCATGCAATGCAAACAACTTTGCACCATGGTGCAAGGGTACCTGCGTTGGTGATAGGCTGCCAAAACTGCGGGCGCAAAGGGAAAGGACAGGAACGCGCAGTATGCACTGTATGCCATAGATACGGTGCATTCCAGCCCTTTCACTTTGACACAGGGCAGAGCAGCAAGGTGATTTGCTGTGCTGCCCTGCACTAAATCCCCATAAATATACCCCATAGTGTCTTTTCTTAGTGTAGTGCTTGTATGTGCTATTCTAAAGCACGAAATTGGGTTTGAATTACTGCTTCATCCCTGATCCCTTTTACAAGACTGTTAGTAATCCAGAAAGCATGGACACCAAACTGACAGGTATGTTAAATGGTGTTGTGTGGGACTAAAACAACCTGGATTTTCATGCTCAAGCATTGGTGCTCTGAATTAATTTCAGGTACCTGTGGGTGGGGCAACCAAGCTTTGCAGACCTAGGCCAAAGCCCTAGTTTATGCAACATGGTGCCTGATGTCGACATTCAGATTTTTTAGACCTTTGAGAAGTCTTTGAATATGCACACACAAGGGAACCATAATAACTATTCAACAGAGATGTCCGTGGTACTCGTGATTACCTCCTACAGGGAATAGAGAAGCACCTATTACTGTAGGTTTGTCTAGCTTATTCCTAAAAGGTTAGTCCCCATCTGTGGTTTCTGTGTTTTTGAATTACATGTTCTGTTTTTTTTGTTCAATTAAAATGTTGGCTCTAGTTGCGATAAGAGTAAATTACAGAGTGGCAGTTACACAATATCTCCGGCATAGAGGTTTCCCTGTTGTGGCAGGAGCAGTTACATTTGTAATAGCTGCATATGCAGCTTACGCCTTTAAAACATTTTTCTCTTGGGTGGAGTTCAAGGCTCTAGATGCTGCCTCAGGGCTGTTTCGGGCTTATAAACTGGCAGCACCATTTGTACATATAGCGCATACCAGTATGTGGAAATCCCTTTGAATTAAACCAAGAGCACCCAAATAGGTTTTCTGGTGAGTTACCACACACACACACACAAGCACACACACACACAAATGTTAGACCGGGTCCCCTGATTAATGTAGAGGCAAGACGTCCAACACTAGCTGGATATACACCCTTTCCACGTACTGAGACGCTAGCACTCGCCGATGTAGGAATCTTAAATTAAATAGTCTCCTTATACAGTGTACTCATTCAATATGTGCTACGATCATGAACACTAGACCAGCTCTAGCAGGTCGATATTGCCTTCTGGATAGCTTGCAAGACCAATCAGTTGGAAGCGGTTTACCCTCATACAACACCCCAAGACAAGCCTAGAATACTCATGAGGTGTCTTCCATTTGGAATGGTGCCACCCTAAGAGTAGTGCAACACCTGAGGAAGTATATTTGAATGCATTTACATTAACACACATGGCATACCCTCACTAGCAGCTCTCCCCAAAGTATTACAAGTACAAAATGAGCACTGGGCTGCACTGGCTCTGGACTTAGGTATGAAGTTAATGCGAAACATCTCTACAATTTCCTCAATCATCCTAAGCAACAATAAGGGAGCAGTGTCAGCTCTGGCTATAAAGCAGGGACTTAAATCAGTTTCAGCTCAAGATCATGAACGGGAATTACTGAGAATAATTTCTGGAGATTATACATCTGTGATCTGTGATACCTTGGGTACACGAGCCATTAACCCACATTTTATTTTTTACGGAGTTTTATATAGCGGGAACTTGAACCAGTAGCAGGTATCAGAGCGCTTTACATAGCACCAGTTGCGTTACATGAGGACACATTCATTTTTGCTAGGCACGGGGAGATTAAGTAATTTGCCCAGAATCACAGTATGTTCAGCGTCATTGCCGAGACTCGATCCCGGTTCCCCTGATTCGAGGTCGACCGCCCTAGCTGTTAGGCCAACATTTAAAACCTAAAAGTAACATTGAAGGTTCCATTAAGAGAAAACCTGTAACTGAAGGGAAAAAGAGGGGGAATGAGAAAAAACTGACTAGATCTGCAGTAGCTCAGGAGTCCAGCCGGTGTGGTAATAATTCAGGGGACAGTCATAAAATTAAAAAGCTAGAATGGTGCAGGTGTTTTGATAGCAACTCATACCATTCTTTTCAGGACTATGATGTTAAAAGAGAAGAGAGAGGGGTTTGGATTGAGTACAGTAGAAAAGAAGAATATAACAAGTAAAAAGGTGAAATATGATGAGAGACTGAGATCAGTGTAAAGAGTGGAGAGAAAGGTTCAGACGCTAAAACTCAATTTAGGAAGAAGAAAGTGGTAGGACTTTCTAAGAAGAATGCTGTACCAGCTACCGATACTTCTGTAGAATGGGACTGGGGCGACAGCCCTTCTAGACAGCACAGCAGAAGTAACAATAGTGCCTCAGACTCTCCAGATGGTGTTGGTGGGGACTTCAAATATCAATTTTGTACAGATTGAGACTCCAGAAAAACAAGTGAATCCTGTTGACAGGGTTCGCAACTAATACATACAAATTGAAGGGGATATACCGCACATAATTAAAGCAGTCTTCTGGCCATATTTATCTGAAGATTATGAAATTATACTAGCGAATATCTAACTGCCTTTAGTTTCAATTGAGTGCAGTACTTGGTTAAATGATTGCCCATGAGGTACAAGAACAGCCCTGGCATGTTCTGAGCATGCATAATAGATATCTTGCGACCAGATACCAAAGTGCTATCATACATTGATGACATCTAACTCATAGATGACGACTTGGATGCACACCTAACCAGGGTGGACCAGACAGTGACAACCCTAACATGACAGTTACCAAATTAACATTAAAAAGTCTAAAGTTGCCTACCTGATATAAACTTCCCTTAGCTATGCCAGAACCACTTTGGAAATACACAGGCTGTTACAAAGACAGCACTTTACTGATATCATATATACTATTTTTCAGGCATCCAGCATGCACTTTTTCAAAAACATCAGATCTGGTCTGGTGACTGGATTTAAAGCTGTATTTGGACTAATCACATAGTTTTTTCACTCCTTGTTCTCAAGTCTTTTTAGAGGGTTGCCCCACCATCCTTCTACATATTGGCTGTGGTGTTGTCATCTTCTTCCTGATCGAACAGGAATATTGACAACATGGGGTACATATATTCAGCTGAGCAAAAGGGCAGATAAACCCTAGTGCACAATCTGGAACATAAGCAAGAGCTGTATTTTGTCTTTTTGCAAAATAGATGCTCTGCAAGTGAAACCCGTCCTTTGATGCATAAACTGTACAACCAAACTAATCTTGGAACTACATGTGGGGCAACCCCAGTGGCTTTGTAGACGCAGAAGTACTCCTGCAACTATTGCAGTCACATCAGAAACACTGCTAAACAATGCACCTACCCAAGCTGTGAAATGCTAGCTATGATGGACTAGAATGACCCTTTGAAGAGCTTCCTGAAGATTTTTTAAAACCACTGACATCATTTGAGCCATCAATCGAAGCACTCTTACCATCTCTGAGTGCTTTGGAACCCAAATATCTGTTACAGTACTCTGGTCCCTCCACCTCACAAGCAGTCGGAAACATGCCTGCATACCAATCAATCTCATTGATCAATCATATGCTGCCTGTGACTCCACTATCCAGGAAACATCTCAGCTGATGATTAGAAGCATTTGTACCCTGATTTGACAAAAACACACACAGAATCCTGCACCAACTACAGAGTCTGTATCTTAAAGTATTAGAGCTATCAATGGACTATTTTTCCTTTTTTTCATTTCCAATTCGGTATATTAAAAATCATAGCTAGTCTACTTCATTATCAAAATGCATCTCTTCCTAATAGATGGTATGACATGATAATGTCTTTTATATGATATCATATTTTATTTTACTGCTTGAAACATGCAAGTATTAAAAGAAGTATTCATGCGGAGCTTATTACATCAATGTATTGCATTTTACACATTAATGTTATAGTCATTTAAATTAATTTTATTAGTTAATTTTGGATATTAGGTTTTAGGTCTACATTTTGAGAGCATGATTACTACTTAGTATTGGTAGGTTTTATTTAAGGTAATCCTGTAAAAATCGGTACAATTATGGCATACATATGCATTTGACCCAATTACCTTACATTCAGATGTACAAGCCGGTTATGTCCTAAAGAGCACGATGCCAGACTGCCTTTTGAGCATAATTTAGCCTGTCTGCCCTTGGCTCATTTTCTGCATGCCATTATATTTTGTAGAACTTGTGAAAGAGTCAAATCATCTATACAATAACTTTGCTAACACCTAAGGCAACACCAGTCTGCTGCAAGTACCCTGATATCTATATTTCAAGGTCTGATAGTGATTGTGCAAAATAAACAAGTAGTCTGAACAGATGTATTTTCATTATACAGCTCTGCAGCTGTTATGTCTTGGACTGAGTGGAAAGTCCCCCAATGAGGGGTAAAAGTTAGTGGTCAACCCTATACAAACCCCATGAGCCCACCACAGAATAATAGATATCTTTGCCCCAGATTATCCCAAGAGGTCTTGCCAGAACTGCTGTACTGCCACATAATCCGTTCATAAGCTTGGAGGTGATGCTGAGAGCAGAGGAGCCGAACTCCACTGATGTGTGTTTTCCTTTCAAGGGAACACTCTCTCCCAGTTGAAGTCTGATAACCACAGCACAGCTCCTTCACTGTAAACAGGTATACAGTGCTCAGAATCTCAAAATACTCTGGAGGCAAGTTAGCTACTCTATGATCTCATATTTTAGAACACAGAAATAGTCTTTAGGGTGTTAGGTTGCAAGGAACATTCCGACCATGTTGGAAATGTCCATTTTACTCTCGCTGTTAGGTACACGCATGGGGGCTGTTCTAATCAGATTCTGTGTGGTTATTACTCATGTACTAAGCAACAGGATGAGACTATTGAAATCAACACTTTTATGTATGTAGGGCCTCATTCACCAAGGTAAACTCATACTTTTGTGCATGATTACGATTATTTGCTATTCACAAACACATTTTACCAGTAATATCTTTACAACTGCGGAGTCTCTGCACATAAAGATAAGACAGTCTTTTCCTAGTGTTTGATATCCTAAAGAACAAAATCGGGTGTGAATTACAACTGCATCCCTGACTCCTTATAAGGAACCTTAAAACCATGGACACCACACTAAAAGTACGTTAATTGGGGGTTGTGTGGGGCTACAACAACCTGGACTGTCACGCTCAAGCGTTGGTGCTGTAAAGTTCAGGTACCTGTGGGTGGGAACGCCGCAACTTGTAGCATTAGGCCAGAGCACTAGTTTATGCAACAATGCAATATATGGAATGTCTGCATATTAATATTGGTATTAAACCTTAAGGTGAAGATGAAGGAAGGCGAGCGAGGAATTGGTAGGATGATATAATATCCACCAAAATGTTGTTATTGAAAGTAAGTTACATTTGATTTAGATGAATAATTCTTCCTAACGATTCCTCATCTTATGAATGAGCTGAAAGCCATTCTCTCGGATATTGAGGGGTGCTGATTCACAAAGAGTTCAGCCAAAGTACCCATCACTGCGAGCCTGAACTCTGAGACAATAATGTCTATCAAAAATATTTAAGGATGACCATGTGGCTGTCGGGCAGATGCCAGCAACTGAAATACCTCAGATGAGAGCAGTAGCAGGAGGCCTGCCCCTCATGGATTTGGGTCAAATGCCAGAAGAAGGAACCTTCTTGCCAAGGAACAGCAAATCTTAAGCAGATGGTAACATAACAGGACATTGTGCACATGGTTACTACTTCGCCTTTCATGGAATCAGCTAAGCCCACAAACAGTTGATCATTCACTCTGCCCTACCATGTGCAGTTAATGTAGAAGGATACCTAGTCTAATTCCTGGAATTCAAACTATGCTGTTACTTTTCCACCATATCAGCTTGAGGAGGAAGAAAGAAGGATGACAGAGTGATGGACTGGCACATGTGAAAGGCCCACACAACTTTTTGCAAAAATTAAAGGCAGGTGCGAAGCACATGTTTATCAGTATAAAGCACTGTGAAAGGTGACAAGAATAAAAAAGTCCTCCAGTTCACTGACAAGTGAGGTCCCAAGTCATGGACACCAAGAACACAGTCATCAACATCAAAAGCCCACCAGGTTATGTATGCATGGTCTTGAAAAGAGATGCAATAATGATCAATGTTAACACGAAATGCAACTCCGACTGAGGAAAAATGAATGGAGTTGAAGGAAACAAATAAACATTTCAGAAAGGGTGGCACAAGTGGTGACTTAAATATAGAAGGCTGGTGAGAGTGGCACAGAAAGGCCAATACGGCTTCTGTTGATAGAGGTGACTAACAAGCATTGTTGGGAAAGGAACAGCGCAAAGCATAGAATTTCAGAAGGGGGGGGGGGGGTGTACCTAAATATTCTCACTCACACCACTTAAGATACGTAATCCTATGGCCGTATAAACTGATTTTGTTGCAGGTGTCCTGGCAGCCAAGAATGCTGCTTCTATAGGTAAACAGAAGGTCTCTTGATAGCACATTATCTCCACACGTGCTGTTGCAGCATTGGAGGTCTGGGGCACAGTTGTGTTTAATGTATGGTTCCTACTAATTAATTAGAACTGTGCATCTGGACAATATAAACATCAAAATATGGGGTCTGAATCCACTCATACAATCATAGTATATCGACTCAATTCCTAGCTAGTTCACAGTCCCCCATTAGGGCCTTTAACCTTCCAGGGTACCAGGTAGTGTCTGCAACCTCAAAACAAGACCACTCTAATTCCACCATGGATATCGTGGAAACAGATCTACCCTTTCGTTATTACTTAGACGTGCCCAAAGGGAGACACAAGAAATACACGAATTGGCATTTCACACATTTATTGAAGTAATTGTTTTCTTGTGCAAAAAAACATGACCTGCAATTATTAGCAGGAGCAAACCAAGCATTGTTACCAGCATCAAAAGAATGGTGAAAAAGATAACGAATTCAACCAATAAAACTTTGCAGTGATTATATGAATATATTAATATATGTGATGCTCCTACTCCTACGTAACACTATCTATACTATCAAGAGCATAGTGAGAGTGCAATCAGCCAGATTGCTTGGAGAAACCCAACTTCCCATACCTGTGTAAGATGAATCAGGAAGCCACTCTGGTATAATACAGGCAACCGTTCTTTGCGGGACAGGGATTGTAATCAGCAGGGCTGAACCTCAATCATAACGTCCAGGATAATCCATAGACGTGCTCCTCTGAGGAACTTAGCTCAGAGACGGTTTATATAATCAAAGCCTGGTTCCATTCGTGTCAGAGGTGCAATTCTTTTGTGATTGTTTGTCTTTCCGATTCAGAGCTGTGTCTGACCGGACAACAAGATTCAACGGCAATGTGCTCAGTGTTCTTTAGCACTGGACAGAATATACAAGTGTCATGATAGAATGCTTACAAATAAATGTGCTTGCAAGCAGAAGACTTTCTGAGTATGTTATCATGTACGTGTAAAGCATGCATATAGTCACTGTCTAAAAAGATGTCAAGTTTAAACGTGTAGTTCAAAATGGAAACTTTTGTGCACAGGCCCTGTTGAACCCCACAACGCCTGTTCCTTAGCCAGAGGGAGATTCTTACTTCAAACCAAGCATAAAGGCCTATCCTAAAGTAAAACTTAATATATCTGTAAGGAATATAATAATGCACTTTAATAATAAAAGCGAACAAAAGCCAAATTGCATTAAAATATCCAATTACAAACACACAATTAGAAAGTTAATACAAATGTATTTGTAAACAAAACATGGATGCCGAATTAAGATTCAGGAGACTCCAGAACTTTTTTCCATGTTCAGAGAGTTATTAGAATCCATGAAGGAGCCAGTTACCGCAGGCAATGTTTCCATTATGGCCCGAACTGCAAGTTCCAAAAAACAAACATGGTCCTATCCAACCCAATCAGCAGCCACTGATGGTGTGCCAGCTGGCAGTGTGACCGCAGAGGAGGAGCCAGGATCCAAGAATCCAGGAGTGGAAGCATTCAGGAAAGACTTGTAGTAGGCATCCTGTAGCAATGGTAATGGCATAGGACAATACTGAAGATAAACTCTTAGCGGACACATCTGCAGATCTATATCCTAAGACTGAACTGGTTGCATTCCAGGACATATATCCAGGGCACTCTTGAAAGTGCACAACAGAGGGCGGAACACAGGCTGCATGCAATGTAACCATACAGGGTGAAAGTACAAAGACCAGTTACTGTTCAGTTCCTGCACCAAAGACACTCCAAAGTACTGTATGCGCGAAGACGACACAGCAGGACGTGTGGTAGTTCCATCACCATTTGGCCTTGAGGTGGAACACCCACTGCAGAGCAGCAAAAATAGGACCAAGGTCCCAACAATCAAGAATAACACTAGCAGTATGACTCCAAATACACTGGAAACCAGGGAGTGAATAAAGGATGAAATCGATCCTAATGCAGTCAGGAACGTGTTGACAAAGCCAGACCCAATCGTTTTAAAAAAGTGTACTCCTCCCGTAGTATTTGAGTCATTAAATATGCAGTGCACAATTACATAAAGATGTTGAGGGAGATTTGTGGGTAGTAGCAATTGTATTTCAGAGGAAGACCTTGCTACTGGAAGATCACACATCTCTCTAGCTTTGTTAATACAACCTCATTCTGAAACAATAAGGCTTTTAGACTACTCAACTGATCATAATTAGCACTTCTCTGACTGTTCTTGCAGGTAGAAATAACATGTTATTACAGCAAGACACTACACTGGAAACCGTTTTCACATACAATACTCTCGGTTTCACCCTACAACACCCTTAGTGATCAAGGATCAAATACCTTCCATTTTTTTTTTTTTGTAAATATATTTATTGATTAACCTTGTACAATACTTCCGGAATACATCAATCAGGACCTTCCGCATACATAGCAGTACTCTAAGATACAATACTCCTTGTACACTCAAGCCTTTTCGTGGTCTATGGAATAGAGCCATTGTCGTCCTAACACATTGTAACAGCCTGCAACATACCACCCACTAACTGTACCATCGTCTTTTCATAGCAAAGCGGCACATAACCATGCTTATATCAGTAAGTCCACTCGGAAGTTCCATGTCGCAAGCAAAGAAAAGTACGCAGTTTCCTAAAACCTACCCCTTGTTAACTTCTCTCCTCCCTCTTACCCCCCCTTCCCATAACTCCCCTGGCATGACTTGTTGAGCGAATACATCATAAGGTCTTCAGTTTTGCTCATACTTGCATCTTCCACAGTTGTAAGGTGCACTTCAAACTTCCCCAGCTCAGGACTACTAACAAGCTGAGCAGAGCAACCATCCATTCACCCCAGAGTCATTCTAACCAGGCCCAGAGGAGGGTATGTTGTGCGGGTTGCTAAGCTCCGATCCGCTGACCACCAATGTTAGAATCCGGGTTCTCTGGTTGGCACAGGTAGGTACTTGTGACAAGCAGGGAACCTTTCCTCTAGTCAGGGTAAGGGGTTACACTCCTAAAATAACCCCTGCTCACCCTCTAGGTAGCTTGGCGCGAGCAGACAAGGCTTATCTCAGAGCGTTATAGGTTAAGCATTTGTGAACACATACAGTAACCCAGTGACAACACTACAGATGGACACCACACAGGTTTTTATATTAAAAATAAGGATTCTTTATATAGAGTTACCACAAGACCATTAAACGACAAAAATACACAATACTGTTACTTTGGATGGTAGAAGGTTGCTTAGTTCTCTTTAGTTCTTAAATGCGACACTTTAAGTCAATGTACCTTAGATGCGACACGCAGGGCAACGAAAGTGTTGCAACGATGCTGATGCGATGAAGTTTTTGGTGCAAAGAAATAAAGACGTGAAGATCTTCCAGATGCGTTACGCTTCTCCGCTGTTGCGAGAAGACTCGTCTCGATGCGTCGGCTGCAGCGGCGTCACCCCTTTACGCGATGCGACGACAGCGGCCTTGGCAGCGGCACTCTTCTCCGACGTTTGCGAGACACTTCCGCTCGATGCGATGCTGCAGCAGCGTCACCCCTTTACGCGATGCGACGACAGCAGCTCCGACGGCGGCACGCTTCTCCGTGGATGCGAGGCGCTTTTCTTGATGCGGTGCAATGCGACAACTACGATGGCGAAACGCTTCTTCCTCGATGCAAGACTCTTCTCTTGATGTGGTGCAATGCGTCAGCTACGATGGCTGCGATGGCGAGGCGCTTCTTCGGCGTTGAGAGACACTTCCGGAATGATGCGAGACGCTTCCGCTCGATGCGATGCTGCAGCGGCGACACCCTTTGCGAGATGCGACGGCAACAGCTCCGACGGCGGCACGCTTCTCCTTCTTGAGTCGCGCTTCCAGTTCCTTGCGACACGCAGTCCCTCAGAAGGCCCAACAACAGCAGCAGGCACTTCCAAAAGACTCTGGGGAGCTGGGGGGTGAAGTCCACTGGTCCTGGGACTTCGTTCAGGGGGCAAGCTCAGCACAAGCCCTTGGAGATCTTCTAAGCACAAGTTGAAATAAAGTCTTTGTAGTCTTTTCTCCTCTCCTTTCAGCAGCAAGGCAACCACTGCAGGCCAATCCCCCAGGTCAGGGACAGTACTCCTCCTTACAGCTTTCCCAGTTCCTTCTCCTCAGGCAGAGGTTCTTCTTGTCAAGCAGGATCTAATTTCTTGGGAGCAGGGTCCCAATACTTATACCCCTAATTCCTTTGTTCCTCTGGGGTAGAGGGGCCTTTGCCCAGTCCAAACCAGTTCTTGAGCACTTTGTTGACATGACTCTGCCTTTCTATTCAGGGTGCAGGGCAGAGACATCAGCCGCTCCACAGGAGGTGGAGCCAGCATTGTGGTGGCAGAGCACAGCCCTATTCAGAGTCCAGGTGCACTCCTCCCACCCATCTGGATGTCAATCTCTCTATTCACCACCAGGCTACCTAGCCCTGCCCCTCTGGGTTTACCCAGCCCTGTCACTCACACAAACCAGACAGGCAGATACACATCATAGCAGAGGCGGGCTGAAATGGTTAGGCAAGCAAATACCAACTTTCTAAAAGTGGGATTTGCAAACACAGAATATTAAAATAAACTTTACTAAAAGATGTATTTTATTATTCTGAGTTCAGGCATACTAAACTTGATTTTCCACCATGTTCCCTGGGTCTGTTAGGATCATAGGATATAACAATTCTAACAGCCCGTTCTGGCCTATGGAGAACAGGTAGCCTTACAATAGTGAAAACCGAAAATGGCTGTAATTCACTATTAGGACATGCCACACACATCAGGGCTTGTCCTACCTTATGCTTACAATGCACCCTTCCCTTTGGCCTACCATAGGGGTGACTAATATGAAGTTAAGGGAAGGTTTAGGGACTGGGAAGTGGGTGCACTTGCCCAGTCAGCATGACAGTACCAGACTGCACGCAGGTTCTGCAATGGCAGACCTTAGACACATTTTACTAGGCCGCTTCTGTGGGGATTGCTGGCCTACCCACTCCGAGTGACCTGTGGGCCGCCATTTTGTGACTCAGCGCAAGGTACCTTCGCGATCCCTTGTCCATCGACTTGTGGGTCCTTGTGAAGGCAACTTGAACTTTCTTTGGGCTTTCCTGCTTGCTCCAGACGTGCCCTCACTCCTCCTCGATGGGGGAGTTCCTCGGACCTTGCTGGTCCACAGCGAAGCCATTGTTGTCTTACTGCGTGGTTTGCTGTTGCCAAGGCTTGGGGTGTCCGATCCGGACCCCGACGCTGCAGAACTCGACATCCTTCGTAGGACAGCTCGAATCCAGCTCCTGGTTGTCCTTGACGCCTCCTGGTCCTCGTGGCTGAAGAGTCAAGCTTCCCGTCAACTCACCTGAAGCACCCGACATCGGTGGGCATTCGACTATCGTGCCCCTGGTCACTGGCAAGTGAGCCAGACTGTGTCCTCTCTGCTTTCAGGTTCTTCTCATCTTCGATCCAGGCTTGGAACTCTTCGGACACTTCGTATCTTCCCCGCAGCAGCACTTCTGCACCAGCTCCCCTTGAAAATGACGACGCGTCCCGACACCATTTGACATCTATGCACCCGGCTCCCTTGGGTTAGGTAACTCGAGTACTCTGGTGTTCCCAAGGGGTTGGCCCTAGACACCTCTAAGTCCAAAAGGGTTTGTTCCTAGTTCTCCCCTAAGTGTCCTTAACCTCTAATTTTCCTACCACGACTTTCCCCATAAAAGCTAACGGCGCTCGCGGCTGTGTTCCCACACTGCACGCGTCCCCCGTGGGTCCCCTGTGTCACTACCTTGGGTGGTTCTGAAGGGGCCCAGCGATTCTACAGGTTGTAGGCCTTGTGTATAGTCAAGTCGTGGTTCTTATACCACTATTTTAGTATATGGTGTGGTACGCCCCTAGGGCTAACTGTATATTGTGCTATTTACTGTGTCTATTTAACTTGTTACTTGTGTACTTCGACTTCTAGCCTCATAAAGAGACTAGGGGGGTGTGTTTTAGAATAAATACATATATTTTATATATACCTCGTGTGGTTATCCTTTCATTTGGTCATTCAAGAGATTATAGACTGGTAAAACAAGCTGCTTTACATTCCTTCAAGACTTAGCCTGAAGGCTGCTCTCAATAGCTACCACTAGGATAGCTTTCAATAAAGGTTGTCTTTAACCTAAGGGTTGTTTGGACTGGTACAGGGTGCCCACTATAACTATTGGACAGCATATACCAGGCCAACTTCTCACAAGGTCCATCCAGTGGTGGGCGCTACATAGAGGGGGTGGTAGGCGGGGTTAGGGGCGGGGTTTGCGGAGGGGGTGTGTGGGTAAATGAAAAAAAGGGAAAAAAGCACTTACCTGCATGCTGGCTGCTTCCTCTGCGTCCTCTTCGGTGGAGTCCAGGAGTAGGAAGGAAGCAGTAACCAGGAAGCTCCCAGAATCCCCTAGCTAATCACAATGCTGATAAAGCAGCACTGTGATTCGTCTGAGCACCATGGTGGGGCGCCCAGGGAGGAACTGGGAGGCTGGGCATGATCTCCACCCAGGCTGTGTATTAAAGCCAGTGGAGAACATGCAAACTGCGCATGACTGTTTGGCGGCCTGAGACATCCGTCCAAACCATCATGTGCAGTTAAGAGTGCCATGACTCCTCCCCCAATTCCTATGATGTCTAGCCCCCCCCCGCCCCAACCAGCCGAGTCAGGAATGGAAAAATAAAATGATAACATTTTATTTTTCCTTTATCAACTGCTCACAGAGCAGTCGGGTGAAGCTCTTTTGCCTTAGTGGAAGACCCGCCCCTGGGTCCATCAAATCAAAGAGAGCATCCTTGTGTAAGCAAGCATGGTGGCACAAACGCTGACTCTTGCTGATACATGGAATACCATCAGGTTGCATCTGAACTACAAAATTAACATCGCTACACTCTCCCTAGGGATGTAAGAAACACCCTGGACACTTTGGTTAGATCGCAGTCAGCAATTACACACTTTGCTTTTTGCTTTGTTACGTCAAAGAGCAATACAGAAAGGACTTGAAACAGGTGATTTAGTGCCACACACCTAAACTCTTGAAAAACATGTCACATATATTCACACCTGGCCTCGGCCCTTTGCCATTTCAGGAAGGATTTAAAATCATTCTTGTTGTTGCACTTACTGCCATTTCTCAACTATGAAGACTGAATAATTGAACTTTAAATCCTGTAAGCATGGAAAATTCATGTAACCATTTTGACCCTTTACAAATGTATGATGCAGAATAACTGAATTTGATATCCAGTATCAGTAATTTAATTGTGGGACCTATGTACATGTTATTAAATGTACCTGGCGTACCCCACTGTATTGTATTCCCCCTTACTGTATACCTGCCTTTGATATCCCTGGGGGCAGGTATGTGTTTTACAAATATCCTAAAAACCTAAATGAAATTAAATAAATCAGTGAAAAGGACCACATTCTTGACTTATTTCTCCACAGACAATTTTTTTAAAGCAGCATCCACTGGGGTTTGAACTGCTGTTCTTTTTACTGGACTCTCAATTGAGATGAATGAGGTTTAACAGACAATGTATTGTCATTTGAAGCCACTTGGAATACATCAAATTTAGGGGAAAACAAATAATCAATTGTTGCTACTTATGTGCTTTAACAATTCACTCACTGCACTCACAAGACCTAAAAAGGATTAAAATATCTATCTCTTGCCAGATTGTAAGAAAGAGTTGCAATAGAATTTTGAGACTAGCTCGGAGGCAGCTAGGGAACCCTGAGATTCAAGATAATCTGAAACTCATAAATAATATGTATCAGAGGACAGTTTGGGAGGAGAAAATAACAGCAAAACAAAATCTCTGGTCAAAAGCACTGTTCCTCAGTAAAAACAATAACTCGAGAATTTTGGGTCAATAGCTTGAACAGGGCCACAACCGCAGTCTCAAGCTCAAAAAGAACAGAAACAGGCTGGGCTAACTTTGTAATTAAACATTTCAACCAACCCTTAGGGACCACGTCACCTTCTAGTCAAGAGACGGGAAATACAATCCCAACAATAAACCCTATTCTGAACATTGCACTACACATATTTCTATGTACATACTTCTTTCAAAGCATGTTTAAACTCATATTTTTGTTCTAAGTTTCTTTAAAAACCATCTTTAAGACATATTTTTCATTTTTACGGTTATTTGGGGCGTTTCGACGTCGCCATTAACCGCGACGATCGAGCCTTTTCCATAAAGTGAAAACATATATATGCACACACATTACAGTATTTTACACACTAGGGGTTTATTACAGTACACTTCAAACTCATGTTTTTCTAGTGTATTTCAAGAACATCCATCTCTAAAACCTATTTTCCATTTTTGCGGTGAGGCCAGGGATGGCAATGACATCGGTAGTTGTGATACCCGCGGATACTGCGCGAAAGTGGAAAGCAAAAGCAGGAATTCAATAGCCACCACCACATTTAAAATTCTAACTATATAAAAATTCTAACCATCACATTAGATAACTCACTATATAAATAACCCTATAAAAACATTTATGAGAATCTCAATAGCTCTATAACAATGCGTATTAATGATTTCTGATTTTTTAAAATATTTCCACCAATATTTGCAACAACGACACTAGTCATGACATCCCCGCGACGGGACACTGGGGGGGGCCACGCTGGCTGTCTCATTATTTTCGCAAATATCGCTCACGATTAAAACAATCCTTTTTGGACACATAACGTGTCACTAACACTCCCATTTCTCAAACATGGTGTAAGAGTACCTCTAATCTGACCCCTCATGTTAGCTTTTTCTGAAATTCCCAGCCCCGGAATCCGTTCCTGATCAATAAAATGGCGGCTGCAACTTTCTGTTCAGGTTCTGTCCAGCCAATCAGATCATTCCCGTTGGTGCGTGCATTCGCAAGTAATCACGAAACCACAGTGAAATATCCGCACCCAGAGATATGAATAGGGTCGCAAATTGCATGCCTCATCAATATTCATGAGGCACTCCCAATTTTTGACCCCATTGAGAATGGCTGGCCCTCCCAGCTATGGCAGCCTGCTGGGCTCAGCAGACCTCCATGTCTGGTACTACTTTTAAATAAAGCCATTTAAAAAAAAAATGCAGCCCATTTTCCTTAAAGGCAAACGGGCTGCAGTTAAAAAAAAAATGAAACTTTCTCGTTTCATTTTTAAGGGCAGGTAGTGGTTCCTGGGATCACTGCCTGCCCTTACCGAATGCATTACCACCCTCTTGAAGAGGGTGGTAAGTTGCAAGTGTTTTGCAACCACAATTGCGATTGCAAAACATTCTTACATAGGGTAGCAAGTCACATTTAGGGAGGGACGCACTTGGAACGCCCCTTCCTAATTGTGAGTCGCAAAATCCTATTTAGCGAGTCGCAAATAAATTGTGAATCGCTAAATAGGGTTTGTACATGGCCCTGTAGGTTTTTGCAAAAACGGGTCGTACATCTGACCCAAGGTCCTAACTATGACTACCTACTGGCAACCGCCAGTAGGTAATATATTATATATAAGCAAAAGACGACGAGACCGTCGCAGAAAAGAGCAACAACGCCGGTGTGGGAACAAGGGGCCAGCATCAGAAGAACAAATAATGGATGGACAAGAACTCACGGTAATTTACTTATCCCTTATCTCGGCAGACGCGGCCGCCATCTTAGGGACATCGAGGGAGACGGAACTGTGGCTGCCTGCGGCTGAAGTCTTGCCGAGCTGAACTTGAGGTGAGCCCACGCCTAATCGTCCCTTCTGCGGCAGATGTCAGTGAAGGCTGAAGGGGAGTCTACGTGGGAGGCTGTTGCTGTGTGGATCACTGAGAGGGAGATGCGGCCGAAGCCATCCTAAGAGTGAAAGCGGACGAGTGCGGATCGTGTGCTGGGCGGCGGAGTGTCCAGGCGGTGACTGAGGGGCCGCGTGGATCGCATCTCCCAGCTGTTGACTACCGAGCGGTGTTGCGAGCAGCAGAGCCGGTGAGTGACTGGGCGATTACGGCGATTCCCCCGGGTGCGTCGATTGGAAAAGACGTGGCAGCGTTGAACCCGACTGCTCGTGCTGTTGCAGGGGTGAAAGTCGTGGGTGAGCGGCTGCACAGGCTATCGATTCTACGATACTCCGCAGTGGACCGTCCGCTGCAGCCCAGCTGACCAGTGAGCCTACTTAAGTCTGACCGACGTTGAGCAGCCACCCTTCTAGCCCGATCTGGCGGCCCCTGTGGCTTCACGCTGTGCCCCTACTGAACTGGTGCCTACCGAGTGAAATCAGGCGTAGTGGTGTCTGGGCCCCTGAGACTCTGGCCGAGGCCTTCGACTCCGTGGACTACAGCACAATAATTCTTGCTGGTGCTGTGACGACCTCCTCGTACGTGATCGGGGCTGGTATCTCGACATGGGGGGAAAAACGAAGCGAAGCAGTCTAGGCTCACCTTTGATCACAAGCGCCAGACTAAACAGCAAGCGGTAGACCAGGATGCGGCGGAGTCTCCCTCACAGGGGTCGGGGACTGACGGTGATTACCGGACGTTGATGTTGGAGGTCAGATCGAGCCTCAAGAGCATTGACGCTAAACTCGACACCATGGCCTCCCAGCTGGAGTCTGTTAAGCAGCAAGTGGATTCACACGACACCAGACTGGACAGTCTAGAGGCCGAGCGCGCCGAATGCTGCGAGTTCCGACACGAAACCAAGAAACACCTCACGTCCGTGGAAAAAGAATTGGAATTCCTCCGGGCCAAAACGGATGATTTAGAGGCGAGGTCGCGGAGGTCCAACGTCCGCATAACGGGCATCCCGGAGACGACGAACACTGGCCGTATGGAACTATACGTGGCGGAGCTGCTACACGAACTCTTCGATCCGGAGCTGTCCCCGGTGTTCACTGTCGAAAGGGCGCACAGGTCATTGGGGAAAAAGCCGCCGGTGGGGGCGCCGCCGCGCCCTATCCTAGTTAAGATCCTGAATTTTCAAGACAGAGACCTCATCTTACGCCTTGCTCGTGAAAAGGGCAAAATAACCCACAAAGGAAACAACATCTCCTTTTACCCCGATTTCACTCCCTCTGTGCAAGCGGCCCGGAAGGAATTCTTACCTGCTAAAAAATTGCTCATCCAGGCTAATGTTCCATATGCACTTTTGTACCCTGCTAAGCTGAAGGTGACACACGAGGGTATCACGCATTTCTTCACTGAGGCCAAAGCGGCGTTGAAGTTTGCTAAACAACTTGGAGGAGCGGTGGCGAGACGAACATCACCGCGTGCGGAGGTAGTAGATGGCCATTTGAGCGACAATGACTGACCAAGGTGGGAGTGGGCTGCATGCTCTATCCGCAAGGGACAATGTTGCTTGTGAGTGCCATGCCAACCTCGTCCCACCCGCAGTTGCACTTGTGGTCCAGTGTTCAGCTTCTGAGGTGAAGTATGGGGCCTACCTCTGACATTCGTGCTGGGGTGCTGAGATGAACTTATAGCGCGCGGCCCTCCAGGATGCGGGCTGTGGCCGGATTGTTGAGAGTGATGCAGATGTGATGTGGGGACCGTTATAGTGCAGCCACCCTGTGCAAACAGGGGGGTACGCTTGGAGCACCACGCCCCATGGGGTGTCTCCCATTGTTTTTAGGTTCAAGTTGCCAACACGCCTTGCGTGTCTATGGGAGGGATTTGTCACAACCTGTTTGGGGGTTGGAGAGGGCGGGGGGCGGTGGGGGGAGTTATGTTGGGTTCTGTTGTGTAAGGTTTGGTACGATGGATATTTTCTCTCGCAATATACAATGATATTACTCTATACATGGCACGAGGGGTATGCTAGGAGGGGGACGCATTATACACTCAGAGGCAGTGACGGTGAAACACAGAACAGACATTGGGATGGCAGGCGTTAGGTTAGTGACATGGAACATTAGAGGACTCGGGGACTACAAAAAGGCTCGACTCATGCAGGGGTACCTCGCTCGACATCAAGTGGATATCTGCTTCCTGCAGGAGACACACTTGAACTCCACTCCTTCACTCAGACTGAAGCACTCGCGCTGGGCGCGGGTGTACTCCGCCATTTATTCTAATTATGCTAGATGGGTGGCGATCCTCATACGTAATGGGCTGGACTGGAAGGAACACCACACTCTATTAGACAAAGAGGGCAGGTACGTGATTACTCATGGTGTTCTTCAGGGGAGGGAGCTGGTGCTGGCTGCAGTGTACGGGCCTAATGTGGATGACCCTGACTTCTTTAGAGAGCTGTGGGCACAGATTATGCTAAGAAACTGTTCCACAATTATCCTTGGTGGGGACTTTAATGTGGTGCTGGAGGATGCGATGGACCGTAGGGGTGCAGGAGGGTCCACGCACACCAGGGCGCGGCAGGCCCTCCTAGATATCATGGTAGAGGGAGCGTTGTCGGATGTGTGGAGAGCCAGACACCCTACTGACACTGTGGGGACGTGCATAACGAGTCAGCACGCGGCGTGGTCCCGCCTGGACTACTGGTTGGTCTCGCCAGATGTGGCGTCCTGGGTGGTTGAGGTGGACATTCAGGCCAGGTCCCTCTCTGATCACGCCCCTTGCCTGTTGGTAGCAGGGGTGCCTGGGGCCCCCTCTCGTGCATTCTCCTGGCGGTTGCCCCCGCATGCGCTCACCGACCCTGTTTTCGCTGAGGAGATTCGTGCGGATATAGTGAAATATTTCGAAGCCAACACGGGTTCGGTGACTACTGAGGCAACCCTTTGGGACGCATTTAAGTCGGTGATTCGTGGCCAGTGTATCTCTAGACAGGCAGGAGTCCTTAAGGCGCTTCGTGGCACTCTGGGCCGTTTGGAGGGGGAGTTAAAGGAGCTAGATGTGAGATTCTGCGCTGACCCTTCCCCCGAACTGGCGGTACAGATGAAGGCTAAGTTGCTGGAGTTTGAGGTTGAGGCACAGCGTGAGGTGAAATTCCTGGGCAGGCAAGCAGAGGCCCGCAGATATGGAGAAGGGGATAGACCTAGCAGAACCCTGGCGCGGCTTATTTCACCGCGCGCGCAGTCAAATTTTATTCCATCCATAATAGATAAGGAGGGAGAGCTCCGGCTGGGGCACGAGGCAGTCCTGACTGCTTTTGCACAGTTTTACTCGACCCTTTACACCTCTAAACAAACTACAGCGCCGACATCCCTGGATGCCTTCTTAGATTCAATTGCCATTGTCTGGTTTAATGACCATCACCGTAAGTATATGGACGTCCCGATCACCATGGATGTCGCGCAGGTGATAAACGGCATGCCCGCGCTTAAGGCCCCTGGCCCGGATGGTCTGTCCACTATCTTTTACAAGACCTACGTCCACGAATTGGCCCCTAGACTCCACTCGGTCTTCGCTGAGGCTCTGGAGACTGGCTCCCTGCCGGACTCGATGCGCGAGGCGCTGATAATTACGCTATTAAAGCCTGACAAAGATTGCCAGCTACTGGACTCGTACCGTCCATTATCCCTCATTAACGTAGACGTCAAGATCTACGCCAAACTAATAGCGGACAGGCTTCAGCCCTTGCTGCCGATGGTGGCGCTACCCGATCAGTCGGGGTTCATCCCGGGCCGCGCCACGTCGCACAACCTTCGAACGATATTTTCAGTTTTGCACTATTTACACCCTTCCATTCAGGCGGCAGTCATTTTTCTCGATGCCACGAAAGCGTTTGACTCGCTGGAATGGCCCTACCTATTTAGGATTCTTGGCAGGATGGGATTTAGCCCCCTCTTTATAAACTTGATACGGCTACTATACGCCGCTCCCAGAGCCCGCGTACGGGTGAATGGGCTGATTTCCCAGCCGTTTGACATCTCCCGAGGGACCAGACAGGGGTGCCCTTTGTCCCCGCTGCTATTTGCTATTGCAATGGAGCCCCTGGCGGCTCGGGTCCGACAGCACCACACAGCCCGGGGCATCGGCTTCAGCTCTCGCAGCTTGCTGATTTCCTTATACGCTGATGATATTACTCTCTATGTCACTAACCCCGCCGAGAACCTGAACCCACTGCTGAGGGAGTTCGTCCGCTTTGAGGGGCTGGCAGGGGTATCCATTAACTGGTCCAAGTCTGTTGCTTTCCCTTTGACAGAGGCCACATCTGAGGTGGAATCGGACTATCCATTGCGCTGGGAAACTGACTCAGTCAAATACCTGGGGGTCTGGATTAGCCGTAACCTGAGCGACTTGTGGACACTGAATTATGGTAGGGCGGTGGACTGGCTGGAGGGGAAAATCGAAATTTGGAACAAGCTCCCCCTGTCATTGGTTGCAAGGATAGCCCTGGCAAAAATGGTGGTCCTTCCGAAATTTTTATATCTCTTTGTAAATCTACCGTTGCCCCTGACTGCGCACTTTCATGCTAGGGTGCGGTCACTGCTGTTGACGCTGGTTTGGGCTGGGGGTCAGGCGAGAACGTCCTGGGCGCTGCTTACCCTCCCGCTGCGGCAGGGGGGGCTGGGGGCCCCGGACATGGCACTCTATTCACTGTGTGCGCAAGCACAATTTCTGCACTTCTGGGTTTTTCCCACTCCCTATCAGCCGCATGTTGCGGTGGAGGGGGCGGTTGCGGCCCCCTTGCCGCTCGGTGTGGCAGTATACGGGCGGTCACCTCGCCCCTCTAAGGATGTGGACACGGTAGCCCTGCTCCGTTGGACATGGCGGGAGCTGCAGAGAAGGGCGAACCTCCCTCTCTTGTATGCGCCGGCTGTTCCCCTACGGGGTAATCCCTTGATTCCCTGCCTACAGGATAGTGGGAGGGACGTCGTGATTCGAGGGAAGATCCTGCGTACTTTCGCAGACATTTACCCAGAGGGTACCTTCGGGAATCCCGTGGAGAGCGAGGAAGACCCACCGGACACCTTCGCCGACCTTTTTACTCTCCATCAGCTTAAAGAATCCTGCAAAGAGCTGTGGCCTCATTTCCCGGATGAGCCCCCACGACTCCAGGCATTACAATACTTACTCTCGAAAGCATCCCCCAAAAAACTTGTGTCCCGGCTATACAACTGTATGCAGGAGCAGTCCCCTGTTGTTATACCTTCTTCCCTGCATGCATGGAATGCTGAGTTGGAAACCCCCCTGTCTGAGGAACAGTGGTCCTTTTGCTGTGGGCAACTACGGGAACTATCGCCGAATTATAGGTTGCGCCTGGTGCATTTTAAGTTCTTACACAGGTACTATCGTACACCACGATCACTGCACCGAATGGGGCTCCGGGAGGATGATGCCTGCTGGAAGTGTGGGGCCGACAATGCTACTTTTATGCACGTGGCATGGAGTTGCCCGCGGCTAGAGGAGTACTGGTTGGCCATCTTTAATGCTATTAACCAAATTCTACTTAGAGCTGATGTGCCGTCTCCACACTTGGGGCTACTGGGCTATGTTAAAGATACCCCACCAAAGGCTAGGAAATTGCATGCGCTCCTGCTCCTGTATGCTAAGAGACAGGTGGCTGTGCGGTGGGGTCGTAGGTCCCTGCCTAAATTTACTGAATGGGTGAAGGATGTGACATATGGTAACACACAACTTGCATGCTATTGGGAGACGATGCCGGTTGCTGCCCGGCCCAGGGACATCTGGGAGCCCTTTCTGCAGTGGACCCGAGATAGGGCTGCTTCCCCCTGCTCTACACGTTCATTGTCTGGAGTGCCTTCTGATGATATGGGTTGACACGGATGTGGGAGGTGGAGCGCTCACCTATGCTGCTGCACTCTAAACGATTCTGCAAGTGGTTGCGACCAGCCGTGGGTGGTGACATTGGGGCTGGGCCCCGTCTTATGGGAGGGAGGCATGTCGCAAATGGTTAGTCCTTGAGTCTGGACACACTTGGGCGGAAGCCCGCTTTTAGTGCGCTATGTCATGGTCAGCCATACAAACATGATTGCTGTTTCTGTGTGCCCCTTCATATGGGTTGCTTCCTTTGCAGGTTTCGCTCCTCAATTGCTCAAGTGCTATGTTTGATTTCTGCTGCTTTCCTTACGTACCTTTGGTTGGTTTGGTTAAGGTTAAGTGAAAGTGTATTTGGGGGAAAATGAAAAATGATACTTGTTTATATGATGCTTTACAGTGACAGCTCGGTTCAGTCATTGCCTGCCTTCCTTGAGGCTCTGTATGTGCATAACTGTAATGTAGTGGATTTGCTGACCCGAATAAACAAATTTAAAAAAAAAAATGAAAAAAAAAAAGAAGGACCAGGAGACAGGTTTTGTTGCGATTGAGAGCAAGCAAAGCGTCATCTACTATGTGCAGAATTGCTGTTTCTGTACTATGATCTGATCTGAACCCTGATTGGCAGTCGTTTAGTAGCTTAAATTTGGTAATGTGTTGACTCAGTTATTATTGAGCACATTTTTCTAGTACTTTGGCTAGTAAGAGATTGGTTGTTACTGGCCGAAAGATGTTTGGGTCCGGGAAAATATCCTTGGGCTAGGAATTCATTAATTATCTTAGTCCAATAGGGGATGACCATGTGGTTGAATGTGGGCCAACATTTTGCAGGAAGAGGGTCATTGTAATGGTTATTCGGTTTGAAAGTTAGTTAGATTTTGGCAATGTCATGCTGGTCATATAGTTTGAAGGTTGACCAATGAGCATTATTTTTGGGTATTGCTTGTGCAGGTAGGGCTGGATTATCCACTTGTTTACTCTTTAGATTCAAGGCTTAGTCAGCAGTATTCTTGAGCTCTCTCCAGTGAGCTGGCTTTATCGGTAAAAAATCTTCACACCTCGATTCCGATTTAGAAGTAAATAGGGAAGATTTGGCCAACTTGTTCGCAGACTTTTAGCAGATTGAAGAGTTTTCTCGGTCTGTTCTTTGCGTTATCAAGCTCATTTCTAAAAAAAAATATTTTTTATTTAGGTACGCTTTTATTGTAGGTTTTCCTGGTCTTTCTTAATTGTTTTAGGTGGGTGGATGATGGAATTTGTCTCCATTTCCGTTCTGTTAGTCTGAGTTTCAGTCTTTCATCATTAAGTGAACCGTTGAACCATGGGTTTTTATCTTTGACCTGCATTCTTTTAAGTTTTAGCGGGGCTATATTGTAAATTATTTTAGACATTGTACGATTGTAATGATCCGTAAGCTCGCTGACGTCCGTCAGTTCAGAAGGGGGTTGAAGTTCACTCTCACCGTGTACTGTTAGACTCTCCGAGTTCAGACCTTTAGTGTCTCTAATCCAATTCTTGGGTTTTACTGGTTGTGAGATTGTTTTCTTTTTTGTGGATGGTATTTGGGAAGTGATGATGTGGTGATCAGAAAAGTCACAAGGAACAGTTGAAATTGATAGGACCGTGTTTCCTATGGAGGTGATGCAATCTAATGTAGCGCCTTTAGAATGGGTTGGCAGAGCACAAGCTTGCACTAGTGAGTGGTCGGCTAGGAATTCTTTAAGACTATTGACCTGATTATCTTTGATATCGTTCCAATGAAGATTGAAGTCCCCTAGGAAAATAAAATTGGAGTTCTGAGTTTGCTGTAATAATCTCCATTAGCTGGTCTATGATGAAAATTAAGTTTTAGCCTGGAGGGTGGTAGAATGCGTGTAATTTGTACAGTTGGTTATCTGTGAATCTTACTGAGAGCCCGAGTTATTCACATGAATCGATAGGGTCTGAGAGAACTTTAGAGATGGTCATGTCTGATCTGTGGATACAGGCCACACCTCCACCTGTTTTGTTTAGCCTGTCTAGTCTTATAATATTGTAGTTTGGTGGCACAAGTAGGTCTAGGCATGGGGAGGACGATTCTGATAGCCATGATTCCGTTAGAATAGACACGTCAATGTCTTGGTTCAGGATTAGGTTGGCAATGTCAGCGGGATGTTTCACTGCTGAGCGGCAATTGATAAGTAGGCATGAGATCTTGAGAGCTTCACCGAGAAAGGTTCCACTCACTGAATTCCAAGAGGAGCACAGTTTATTGGTTAACCCAGTGGATTTCAATGTAAGGTTCACACGGGCACAAGCATTACATGTAACACAGACAAAGTCAGTCCAAAGAATGAATATTTGCGAAGTGGCTGAAGCTGAACACACAGAGTCTAAATATACCCAGCCAATCACATGGCCGGACATCTGACAAGCCCCTGTTGTTTACGGCAGAACTAGTTATCAATCCAGGATTTAAGATGGCCTAAACAATATTGTTGAGTTGTGATTTTAAACTTAAGAATAGGGAATTCAGAACCTTTGTAAAATAGGCAACTGACGTGTTAATAGCCAGAACTTTCTGTTTTATAAATCATGCAGCCACCACGTTTACTAATGCTTTCTTAGCTGATGGTTTCTGTAGTCATGGTAAACAAATCACTTGGGATGAGGAAGACACTTGTGTAAAATATGACTCTGTGTCTAAGATAGAATTAGGCACTTGAACACTGTTCTTAACCAATGACGGTGAATACCGTAGCATAAATCTAATTCTCCCAAAAAGTTTGTCATAGCTGTTAGTCATTCATGTAAGAAGCGTTGAATGTCAGACATCTTCTAAACTTCATTTGAATCAAACATGCATAAACAGTCACAAATATACGGATTCAAATGACCAGACTAACAGGTAACTAGAAGCAACCAGCTTGGGGTAGGCAGAGAAGGGCTTGCATTTGTCATGCCTTCAGCTCCAGGCTAATGCACCACGAAGATCTGCATTCCCCACTAAGGCCTCAACGAGGAGGAGGAACAAATCAGCCACCACTAGTAGGATACTGTCACCTCAAATTTGTGAATGAGATGGAAAGTGTGAATATATGCTGTGAGCTAGTTTTGTGCCTATGTGCTCTGTGTATGTCTGTATGTGCATGTTTATACGTGTATGTCTTATGTATGGGGTTGTAGGTGCTGTCTATGCGCAGGCCCCTGCTTATGTGGGGGGCTTTTGAAGGGGGAGGGCTCATCCAGTAAGTGGTAGACAAAAGTGAACTATGTTCATGTTTATGTATGAGGAGGAGCTGTCTCTAAGTGCGGGGAGAAACTGATCAATGTGCAAGTCTTATCTGTGTATGGTTCAGCACCTATCCGGGCAAATGAAGGCAATGTGCAGATTGGGAGTGCATGCTTGTACATATTAAATAGTTTCTTACATATCACAGCAATGCCTATCATAGGGCAGAAGTACCTACCTGAGCACCAAATAAAACAGAAAAAAAGAATGACAATATATGTTCCACAGTGGCAATCCTAAAGCTGGTACAGCAGTGTGTGTCCCATTGTAGTATTATATGAACTGGCAATGCGACACTGTCTGTAACCCAGTGGAGAGCTTTGTACACGAAAGCAGTAAGACATTTAACCTGAGGATAATTTGCACCATTTATGACACTTTTTAATGGCACAATAAGCAACCCAGGCCCATTTTAAAAGAGGCACTGATCTTTTACGCAATCTGGAACATCCGGGCAACAATACTGGCGCACTAAGCAGATCGCCATATGTGTATAGTAATACTTGAAGATTGACTGGTACTTGCCTGTGTGAGCAGCATATCTCAACGCCTGGCATATTCATCCAAATCAAGGCACATTAGAGCTGTGCTGTGGTTTAAGTCGAACAAATGCATACTTAACCAGCAACATTGCCTCCATAACTAACGCCCCTGAAGGGATGGGACTTTATGCATATCATTAACAGTAACTTTCAACATTTGAGAAGCACCTTGATATTGATGCCAGGATCTTTGAATATTAAACCAACATAACTGTGATACCACCCTGACGTTTAATAACAGCAATTCCGATGGTATCTTATTTCCTGTAAATGCACACGTAAAACTGGTCTTCTTTCCTGGCATACAAGTTTCCATTGACAGTACCACACAATGCCTTGATAGGTACACACCTGATTTGCAGAGTTAGGTCCTGTGTGCTATGCAGACCGTACTATATTTCAATGTTTCACGAGTCAACACCTAGAATTGTCTCTAAAACCTACCTATTTTTAGCTAATTTATTTGAAAAATTATGCTCTCTTTCATATTCTTCCTAGAGGAGATCGCTCTAAATGGTGCCGATGTACAGGACGATTACATGACTTCCATTTTTAGACGGCTGAAAAGATTATGGCTCTTACCCAAATTCTTTGGAAAGGTTTTTGGGCTAGTAAAATTGGGTTGTAGTCGAGAAACACCTCTAGGCAGAGACACATTAAAATAGTGAGATGCTGATAGATGTTGCCCTCGCTCCTCTCTCTTGTCTCAAAAGCAGCCGGTTGACATTCCTTTTGCGTGCACACACTAACAGGACCAGCTGCAGGTCTCCATAATATCACGTTCATCCCATTTCTCTGGGGATGGGAGAGCAAGCAGTGGAGTAAAAGAGTCGACAGCGGGTCCCCACATAGGGAGAGATGGTGGTGACTGGTGGAACTTGTGATTCAGCCACAGCTAGGATCAAGAAAGGACATTTTAAGGAGTTGAGTCAGATGAGTGGACAGTGTATATACAAAGCTAAAGGTGCCAACATGGTGGAATATTGCCTAAATACTGCCAGAATACCACCACAGCACCAAGTACAGCCCTACCTCAAAAATACAGGTCACCTAAGGTGCCTTTGAATTGCTGCTTGACATGTTAGAGTATTTGGCCTGATTGAAATCTTGATACTGCTGTTGCTCCCTCCACGATTAATTTCTATTAAATATAGCGACTAGCTTTCTATGCGCCTATTTTCCCAAACATACTTAGACCACCTTTTGAGCAACTAGCAAACTGTAGTGTGTTGAGGAGAAAGTCAGCTTCTGGGGTCCAACTGAATCAACAAAAACATAGAAGGTTCTAAACAAGCCAAAATTGTATTACCTGATATATAACATATATTCGTTTTGCTCAATCATAGTGGTTCATTTAGCAGCTACAATCATTTAATTATTAAACATTTTGAATGTCCATTTGTGTGTACTGCACTGGTCACACGTGTTTATTGATTTGCATGCACTATATCATATAGTTTATGACATCCCACCAGTGAGGTGTCATATAACCCCTCACTGCTGGGATGTTATAATGTAGTGCCCATTGTAAATCAACATGTGTTTGCTTAGACAAAAACTATTATATTTGCCAAAATACATATGTATGAGAGTAGACTGTCTGATACTCTGAACGTGAAGCTAAATATATGCCATGTAGCTATGTGGAAGAAGTGCGATTTATTTAATGCGATTTTATATAGTGCAAACATTACTCGAAGGTGTCAGAGAGCTTTACAAAAGAACCAGTTGTCTTACATAAGGACTTTGGATTACATAAGAGATACAAACAGAAAAAAAAATACAAATGTACAAGGTGTCAAGTCACTCAAGGAAGAGATACAAACAGATAAACTCTAAAGTCATATAGGAATGGTAGTAAGTACAAAGGTCTACTACATATACTAGTAGTTAAGAGTTCTATATATACAAATAGTAAATTCACACAGGATTACATTTTAACAACGACTAGGCTTGGACAATTATATATTTAAGATATATATATATATATATTTAAGGCAGTCCAGCAAAAAGAGAAAAACGATTGAGGGTCATCAGGAGGAGTCGGGAGGGAAGAGGATACCGACAGGGGCACGCCCTCTCGTTCAGGAGCTCCGCGCATCAGCAAACTTTTGGTGCAGTACGAAGAGTACAAGCGCGGCGCCCCCCCAAGCAGAGGTATTTCCATTATGGACATTATTCAAGCGAGGGGAGAGAGGAGGCGGCATTGCGCTGCCTGATAAGGGCACAAATCAAGGTCTCAGAGGGATCATCATTTCCAGGACGTTTGCGATGGAATGCAGCCCAGCGCCAAGAAATTGGGGACAATATCGCTGTCCAGAGTTCCACATCACTTGTTTTGGAACCTCATGTGGACTGCATGTACCATCATGCATTGGACCTGGGATTCTAAGCGCAACTAACACACCTGCCTGAGAGAGGAGGATCTTAGAGTCTACTTCAAAGGGAGTGGTCTCTGAAGCTCACGAGGAAACATTAGCCTGTGGGACTGGCACTGATGACGGCCATTCCGGCCAGAAACACGTCTGCCATGGATGTTCCACGATCTGCAGAAGTGCTTTTATATGCTGAATTAAATCCTGTTTTGTGCCCAGAGCATGTGTCCCGCTGATTTCATTTCAGATCAGCAATTCGTGGTGAAGTATAGTCGGGTTCCGCTGATACCGACAGGGGCACGCCCTCTCGTTCAGGAGCTCCGCGCATCAGCAAACTTTTGGTGCAGTACGAGGAGTACAAGCGCGGCGCCCCCCAAGCAGAGGTATTTCCATTATGGACATTATTCAAGCGAGGGGAGAGAGGAGGCGGCATTGCGCTGCCTGATAAGGGCACAAATCAAGGTCTCAGCGGGATCATCATTTCCAGGACATTTGCGATGGAATGCAGCCCAGCGCCAAGATATTGGGGACAATATCGCTGTCCAGAGTTCCACATCACTTGTTTTGGAACCTCATGTGGACTGCATGTACCATCATTCATTGGACCTGGGATTCTAAGCGCAACTAACATACCTGCCTGAGAGAGGAGGAGCTTAGAGTCTACTTCAAAGGGAGTGGTCTCTGAAGCTCACGAGGAAACATTAGCCTGTGGGACTGGCACTGATGACGGCCATTCCGGCTAGAAACGCGTCTGCCATGGATGTTCCACGATCTGCAGAAGTGCTTTTATATGCTGAATTAAATCCTGTTTTGTGCCCAGAGCATGTGTCCCGCTGATTTCATTTCAGATCAGCAATTCGTGGTGAAGTATAGTCGGGTTCCGCTGATACCGACAGGGGCACGCCCTCTCGTTCAGGAGCTCCGCGCATCAGCAAACTTTTGGTGCAGTACGAGGAGTACAAGCGCGGCGCCCCCCCAAGCAGAGGTATTTCCATTATGGACATTATTCAAGCGAGGGGAGAGAGGAGGCGGCATTACGCTGCCTGATAAGGGCACAAATCAAAGTCTCAGCGGGATCATCATTTCCAGGACGTTTGCGATGGAATGCAGCCCAGCGCCAAGAAATTGGGGACAATATCGCTGTCCAGAGTTCCACATCACTTGTTTTGGAACCTCATGTGGACTGCATGTACCATCATGCATTGGACCTGGGATTCTAAGCGCAACTAACACACCTGCCTGAGAGAGGAGGAGCTTAGAGTCTACTTCAAAGGGAGTGGTCTCTGAAGCTCACGAGGAAACATTAGCCTGTGGGACTGGCACTGATGACGGCCATTCCGGCCAGAAACGCGTCTGCCATGGATGTTCCACGATCTGCAGAAGTGCTTTTATATGCTGAATTAAATCCTGTTTTGTGCCCAGAGCATGTGTCCCGCTGATTTCATTTCAGATCAGCAATTCGTGGTGAAGTATAGTCGGGTTCCGCTGATACCGACAGGGGCACGCCCTCTAGTTCAGGAGCTCCGCGCATCAGCAAACTTTTGGTGCAGTACGAGGAGTACAAGCGCGGCGCCCCCCCAAGCAGAGGTATTTCCATTATGGACATTATTCAAGCGAGGGGAGAGAGGAGGCGGCATTGCGCTGCCTGATAAGGGCACAAATCAAGGTCTCAGCGGGATCATCATTTCCAGGACGTTTGCGATGGAATGCAGCCCAGCGCCAAGAAATTGGGGACAATATCGCTGTCCAGAGTTCCACATCACTTGTTTTGGAACCTCATGTGGACTGCATGTACCATCATGCATTGGACCTGGGATTCTAAGCGCAACTAACACACCTGCCTGAGAGAGGAGGAGCTTAGAGTCTACTTCAAAGGGAGTGGTCTCTGAAGCTCACGAGGAAACATTAGCCTGTGGGACTGGCACTGATGACGGCCATTCCGGCCAGAAACGTGTCTGCCATGGATGTTTCACGATCTGCAGAAGTGCTTTTATATGCTGAATTAAATCCTGTTTTGTGCCCAGAGCATGTGTCCAGCTGATTTCATTTCAGATCAGCAATTCGTGGTGAAGTATAGTCGGGTTCCGCTGATACCGACAGGGGCACGCCCTCTCGTTCAGGAGCTCCGCGCATCAGCAAACTTTTGGTGCAGTACGAGGAGTACAAGCGCGGCGCCCCCCCCAAGCAGAGGTATTTCCATTATGGACATTATTCAAGCGAGGGGAGAGAGGAGGCGGCATTGCGCTGTCTGATAAGGGCACAAATCAAGGTCTCAGCGGGATCATCATTTCCAGGACGTTTGCGATGGAATGCAGCCCAGCGCCAAGAAATTGGGGTCAATATCGCTGTCCAGAGTTCCACATCACTTGTTTTGGAACCTCATGTGGACTGCATGTACCATCATGCATTGGACCTGGGATTCTAAGCGCAACTAACACACCTGCCTGAGAGAGGAGGAGCTTAGAGTCTACTTCAAAGGGAGTGGTCTCTGAAGCTCACGAGGAAACATTAGCCTGTGGGACTGGCACTGATGACGGCCATTCCGGCCAGAAACGCGTCTGCCATGGATGTTCCACGATCTGCAGAAGTGCTTTTATATGCTGAATTAAATCCTGTTTTGTGCCCAGAGCATGTGTCCCGCTGATTTCATTTCAGATCAGCAATTCGTGGTGAAGTATAGTCGGGTTCCGCTGATACCGACAGGGGCACGCCCTCTCGTTCAGGAGCTCCGCGCATCAGCAAACTTTTGGTGCAGTACGAGGAGTACAAGCGCGGCGCCCCCCCAAGCAGAGGTATTTCCATTATGGACATTATTCAAGCGAGGGGAGAGAGGAGGCGGCATTGCGCTGCCTGATAAGGGCACAAATCAAGGTCTCAGCGGGATCATCATTTCCAGGACGTTTACGATGGAATGCAGCCCAGCGCCAAGAAATTGGGGACAATATCGCTGTCCAGAGTTCCACATCACTTGTTTTGGAACCTCATGTGGACTGCATGTACCATCATGCATTGGACCTGGGATTCTAAGCGCAACTAACACACCTGCCTGAGAGAGGAGGAGCTTAGAGTCTACTTCAAAGGGAGTGGTCTCTGAAGCTCACGAGGAAACATTAGCCTGTGGGACTGGCACTGATGACGGCCATTCCGGCCAGAAACGCGTCTGCCATGGATGTTCCACGATCTGCAGAAGTGCTTTTATATGCTGAATTAAATTCTGTTTTGTGCCCAGAGCATGTGTCCCGCTGATTTCATTTCAGATCAGCAATTCGTGGTGAAGTATAGTCGGGTTCTGCTTATACCGACAGGGGCACGCCCTCTCGTTCAGGAGCTCCGCGCATCAGCAAACTTTTGGTGCAGTACGAGGAGTACAAGCGCGGCGCCCCCCCAAGCAGAGGTATTTCCATTATGGACATTATTCAAGCGAGGGGAGAGAGGAGGCGGCATTGCACTGCCTGATAAGGGCACAAATCAAGGTCTCAGCGGGATCATCATTTCCAAGACGTTTGCGATGGAATGCAGCCCAGCGCCAAGAAATTGGGGACAATATCGCTGTCCAGAGTTCCACATCACTTGTTTTGGAACCTCATGTTGACTGCATGTACCATCATGCATTGGACCTGGGATTCTAAGCGCAACTAACACACCTGCCTGAGAGAGGAGGAGCTTAGAGTCTACTTCAAAGGGAGTGGTCTCTGAAGCTCACGAGGAAACATTAGCCTGTGGGACTGGCACTGATGACGGCCATTCCGGCCAGAAACACGTCTGCCATGGATGTTCCACAATCTGCTGAAGTGCTTTTATATGCTGAATTAAATCCTGTTTTGTGCCCAGAGCATGTGTCCCGCTGATTTCATTTCAGATCAGCAATTCGTGGTGAAGTATAGTCAGGTTCCGCTGATACCGACAGGGGCACGCCCTCTCGTTCAGGAGCTCCGCGCATCAGCAAACTTTTGGTGCAGTACGAGGAGTACAAGCGCGGCGCCCCCCCAAGCAGAGGTATTTCCATTATGGACATTATTCAAGCGAGGGGAGAGAGGAGGCGGCATTGCGCTGCCTGATAAGGGCACAAATCAAGGTCTCAGCGGGATCATCATTTCCAGGACGTTTGCGATGGAATGCAGCCCAGCGCCAAGAAATTGGGGACAATATCGCTGTCCAGAGTTCCACATCACTTGTTTTGGAACCTCATGTGGACTGCATGTACCATCATGCATTGGACCTGGGATTCTAAGCGCAACTAACACACCTGCCTGAGAGAGGAGGAGCTTAGAGTCTACTTCAAAGGGAGTGGTCTCTGAAGCTCACGAGGAAACATTAGCCTGTGGGACTGGCACTGATGACTGCCATTCCGGCCAGAAACGCGTCTGCCATGGATGTTCCACGATCTGCAGAAGTGCTTTTATATGCTGAATTAAATCCTGTTTTGTGCCCAGAGCATGTGTCCCGCTGATTTCATTTCAGATCAGCAATTTGTGGTGATATATATATATATATATATATATATTTAAGGCAGTCCAGCAAAAAGAGAAAAACGATTGAGGGTCATCAGGAGGAGTCGGGAGGGAAGAGGAACGGAACAAAGGTCAAACAAATTGGCGGGTCCGGGTGGTGGGTATAGACAGAGATCATCTCCAAAAATGGCGGGATACACAAAAGTCACCAAAGTCAAGAATCCAGAAGAGGAACCCAGAGAGCAGGATTCCATTGAGTAGAGTCAGAGGGGGACGCAGCCACAAAACCAAAGGCGAACGGAAGGCTGTAAGATGCTTGCAAAGGCTCTGGCCGGGGGATGATCAGGAGGGGTGAGCCTGGGGAAGTCTGCCTGGTTGCCAGGGGCAGCGGTCCCAGACCGGAGGAGGCAGAAACGCAGTTCAGGAGGGCGCACCCCCAGGCTCGGATAGCAAAGAAAAGCCCGGGGGCATCACGCCACAGCTCAGAGAATCTCCCCGCAACTGCACCCCCGTACCTGGCAACAAGACTTGCGAGTCCCGGTTGTCCCACGGGAGACAAAGCAAGAGAGCAGGCCATGGGGGAAGTGGCAGAAGTTGAACCCGGAAGGCATCGGGTGGGGAGACCTCATCCCAGATCCTTAACAGCCAGCTGAAGAACCGCCACCAGGCACCAGCACCGCCAAAACTGGACTCCTTCGATGGCCGGCCATCACCGAAACGTTGGCAGGCAGTGGGAGGAAAAGCACCAGCAGCAGAGAAGACGCAAAGCAACCATGCCAGATGCCCGGCTGAATAGGCGATGGCCAGGGTGGTCAACCGGACATCGGCCATACTGCTCGGGCTCCGCCGGTCAGTGAAATGCTCCAGATTCAATCCGAAGAGCTCGAATCCAGATGAGGAGGCCGGAGAGAGGAAGACATCAGTCCGAGCATGACCCTGGTGAGTAAAGAGGGTCCAGGGGGTAAAGACCTGGGGATCCAAGCCCAAAAAGGCCATCCCTGGCCGGGAGCTCCGTGCCGGAGCTCCTCACCTCACCAGCAATTCAAGGCAGACTCAGACAAATTCTTCCACAGAATGTGGGCAGGGATTGTCAATAGGACTTTAAAGGTTATGTGTTCTACATTAGTCTAAAGCATGCGCCTGAAGCAGGATATTGGGACTAGTTAATGAGGGTGCGAGACAAGTGTGCTACAGCATCTGTAACAGTTTAATTCTCTTTCACAGCACGCATCAGAAACACAGGGTAAGAGCCATCAGTCAGTCAAAGGAGTCATCTGTCCCAGGAAAAAACAACTGGAACAGTCAAGGAAGAGGAGAAAGGGGAGAATAATTCCGTGCCACACACTTATTATGCAAGAGCTTCTTGGATCTGGTACAGAGAAGAGTTGGCTAAGACTGCCACTTCAACAATCCAAGAGCACATATCAGATGAGGATCACCCTAATCACGCTGAAATGATTGTGGCATCATGTGACACCAAGTGATGGAGCAGGGTTTTCGCCAAAAAAAACTGCTCGGATTGAACTCCTCAGTGTATAAATTACTAACTAAAAGACGTGAAAAACTAACAGTACAAGACCAAAGGAGAAAGATGAAAACTGTGCAAGCTTGTGCTGGGAGTATTAGAGTAGACTGCAAATGCACACAACTAATGTAGAAAAATAAATCAAAAGTTGAGAGTTTATTTTTCACTAACAGTTAGAAAATAATGTGTAGTGCTTCAGAAAAGTAAGTAAGTGAAAGCATTCAAAGAGTGTTTTAATAGTGAACTTTTATAAAATGATAAATAACACTTGTATTTGTTTTCCTTAGAAGTGTACTTACTAACCTGCAGAAAAGGCATGAGTCTTTTAGAATTAACATTCCATATTAGAAATGTAGAAGGGGGATAGAAAATGTGATCTGTCCTTCGCAAGTTCCTGATGATGGCCAAGGTTGCGCAGAGAAGAAGAGATAAAAGGAAATGGAGCAGAGCGTAGCATGAGGATATTTGTATTTCAAAATGATACATGATTGAGATGGAGAGACGAATAAAACACAGAAGCCAGATACAAGAGTTTTCTATGCTGGAAGTGTTTACAATATGCGAAGTTAGAACAATGGGACATTATGAAGTTAGGCACATTGAGAGTGGTGTAATTGAACACCCCTTGTTTTGGACCAATCACAATGTACAAATTCATGCGAGATTACACAAGGAGGGTTAGACCTTTAGTGAATTTTGGGTATAATTAGTAGTAGTAAGGGGGTGGGATTACGAGAGCACGTTTTTCTTACTTTGCGAGAGGAGAGAGCTGTGTTGCTGTTTCCTAAATTCTATGGGCTGGCTGTTGTTCTGCTGATCCTGACTCTTTGACTTTTTCTTCAACTCTTCTTGAGGTGTCCAGCTTACTCTTATGGCCAGAGGGTAGCTCTCAGATTTCTAGAACCGTGTAAGATTGGTTAGTATGATATTCTGAATTTGCATACATTTATTTTCAAATGTCTTTATACTTCCACGCCTATCCACTCACTAATTGCGCTAATGGGCAAGGAATAATGTGTCATACACTAAGTATTGCGTTGTGTGCTGGTGTGCTATTAAGCAATGAACGAGGTTGTTAATATTGGATAGGAAACTCTGAAGATAGTATATTGGAGATTTATTTGGTACCTTTAAAAAGTGCAGTTGAAGAAGTCCTGAGAATTGGTCACTTGAATTGAGAGTGGATTAACGCAGGTCGATATTCCACTAGTAGCAAAATAATTTCTTTCTTTTAGTTAGGCAGACAAAGCAGGTTTGTTTTATGTTGTTTCTGATTTCGTTTTTTTTAAAAAAATGTTTGTAATCTACTGCTGAAATATTTTGTAAAGAGAGGGTCAGTAATAGGAGTTATACTGACGTCACAGAGAGCCGTGCTGGCATTGGTCTGCTAGTGTGAATCGTCACGAAAGTGTGCTGTGTTACTATTGGTTGGTTGGTGTGAGTCGCGCTGGTATTGGGCAGTGTGGACGAATAGCATGTGTAGGAATACGGAAGAGTTTTTACTTGTTTTGTTTGAGATTTAGAGTAGGAGAAGAAGTAGCATGAAATTTGAAAATGATGAGGACTTTATTTAGAAAAGATCAGCCTATACTTATTAAAGTTAGGGAATTCCTGTGCCACCTGATGATACGCCTGCTTCTTTTATGTCCTTAGAACGAGGATATCATCTGTGTACATGGTTGGGGAATTGGGTGAAGTATACGGAATAAGATGGGAATTACCACATTTCCAGAGCACGGTACTTTTAATGTAAGGATTTCAGAGAACCTGAGATATCAGATGAATCAATTGAAACCAAATTCTAGTTCTATGCAGTATGAGGCACTTGAGGAATGGGGATGTGCAGCTTATAAGAGAGAAAGAGACAGATCTTCAAACAAATATAGAAATACTGTAAGTAGATATTCAGAGGCAAAATGGGATGCTCAGATGAAAAGACGGAGAAGAGATGTGATCACAGGAGGTGAAGGTTTATATCCGGTTGTTATAGTTGAGGATCAGAATGGAGGAAAAAGTAAGGTGAAAAAGAAAAATTTAGAATGTACAGACCAGATCCAATTGAAATTTATGATGAGTTATTAGATGATTTATTATTAAACAGATCTCTACCATATCAGGAAGAGCAGGAAAGAACTACTCCAAATGCTCCACTGATTCAAGTAGAGGTTCCTCAGTCTTCACAAGCAAAAAAGTACAAATGTAATGAATAAAGCAAAGGAGGATTTGACACAAAGGATTACTCAATTAAATTTTAATGCAGAAGCAGTTCCATTGTATAGTGAGGGTCAGAATATTTCACAAGTGCATGCTTTGACGGTACCTGTTAATAATAATAGGGTTAATAATGGTGCTGGAATAAGTGAGACAGGAACATTGATCGATATTACAGTGAGATTAGTATAAACCCCAAAGTAAAATGTACAGATGGAACCTAGAGGATTAGTACAGAGTGTGAGAGAAGTGACAGCTACTTCAGGGGGTTTAGTAGGACCATCACCAGAAGAGTTAGATGAATGGATTAGAGGGATGGTGTCTAATAAAGTGAATACGAGTATGGATGTGAGCACATTAAATGCAAATTTGGAGGAAATGATTCTAGATACGATTAGTCCAGAGAGATTGAGCAAATATCAGGAAGAAGAGTTGTTGTTTTTTGTGTAAAAATATTACAATGAGAGGGAAGAGTCTTCATGAGAGGTTTGCTGAAGTTGCACAAACTTCTGGAGTTCAAATTGAGAAATCAAAGGCTTTGCAAAAGACATATAGATTGGATTTTAGTGATAAAGATCTGGAGAGTTTGAATGCTTCTGGTAAGTGGTTGCAGATTAAAGAGTTGATTAATATATTGAAACTATGGGGTGAATTGGAACGTTGGAAAGGTAGATGGGCTAAGAAGAAAGAAGAAATACTTGCAAATAAAGGAGCATCATCTATGTATCCTGTGAGGGAAACAGTGAAAGGGACAGCAACGACTGAAATGGTATATCCAATGTGAGAGGTACCAGAAGGTGGATATGTTCACGTTCATGGTCAAGACAGGATATACTGTCTTTTACCAATGAGTTTCCCAGATTGAGAGAAAAAACAGTTGGAATAAAGAAGTAGAGAGGTTTGTAAAAGTTTCAAAAGTTTTTTGAAAGATTAGGATGGTTGTTTGAAATTGTGGTTCCAGCTGATTTGTGGACCAAGTGTAAGATGCAATAGATTGGCCGTAAGAGGAATATCCTAGAGATGCAAAGACTGGAGCCTCGTCAGATGAAGTGATATAAGTATAATAAGTATCATCAAGTAATTACCTATTTAAAGGCAAAGATTTCACCAAAAGACAGATTGTGTAAAAATTGATAGAACAACTCAGGCGGCAAAAGAATCAGTACACGCTTATTATGAGAGGCTTCTACAGTTGTTTAAACAGTATGATGGTTTTGGGAGCATAACTGACAAAGACATCGGACATTTTGTATACAAGTTTGTGTTTGGTTTGAAGCAGAAATTAGCAACATGATTCAACAGCATTTGATTTGTTGGCAGAATAAAGGTACAGATGAAATACTACGATATGCAAAATATTGTAGTGATAATATTGAATCAAGACACAAGAAGCTGAAAGAGAAATTAATGTAGGAACAAATGAAAGCAGCACAGAAAGGTGGACATTTTGTGGATTATTCCCAAACAGGTTTTCAAGGAAAAGGTAAGAATCAGAATATTCAAAATGGTCAGATTTCTGACATGGGAGGTATCATGATGAATTGAGGTGTTCTTACTCAAGGATAGGGTAGAGGTAATAAGGATAAAATGAAAAAGAAATATCCTTATCATGCGTGTGGCAAGTTTGGACACTGGAAACGCAAGGGTAAGGCTTTCCTAGAAAATAATCGAATGAATCTGAATTTTAATCAGTAAATGCAGAATGAGGTGAACAGGAATCAACAGCAGCAGCACAGGTAGTTACACAAATACAAATACCACAAGCCCCGGTGCGAAATGATGTGTATCCTCCAGTACAAAGATACAGTGTGAATGTGGGTTTTCATACGGGAGAGCAGGTTGGTAATAATCAAAATGTACAAATGGTTTCACAATACTGGTTGCAGTGCCAGGAGAGTGATTCAGATACATCTCAATGAAGGTGCCTGAGGGGGGAGGAGGAGTGCGTGTTTGGTGCATCCTTAGAAATAGATCAATGTGGTCCTTTTGTGGATGGAGAAGTTGAAGGTAATATTTTTACATTCCTTGTAGGCACTGGTGCTACCAGTTCTGCTATGAGAACTGTGAAAATCCCAAAACTACCCCTCTCTGGAGATACTATCCAAGTTGTAGGTGTTTCAAATCAGTTGATTAGGACTCCAGTGACAAAACCAATGAAGGTACACATTGGAGATTTTAGGGACTTGCATCGTTTTGTGATGTATAATACGAGTCCAGTAAACTTGTTAGGTAGGGATTTTTTATGCAAGATGAACTGCACCATCTATTGTACACCAGATGGCATTGCATTTCAAACGCCAGATGAAGATGTCACGTTTAACCCCTTCCCCGCTCATGACGGAACCGTTCCGTCATGAGCCACGGTTGGCGTGTGCTCATGACGGAACGGTTCCGTCATGACAATCCTGTTGGCGGCCGCTCCGCCTGCGCGGCGCTGTTTCCCCGCCTGTGCGGGGCAACAACGCAAATGGGCGGAGTCATGACGGAACCGTTCCGTCATGAGCACAGCTCAACTGTGGCTCATGACGGAGCGGCTCCGTCATGAGCACAGGCCCACCGCGCTGCCCCCCTGCCCCCCCCAGCGCTGCAGCGGAATGTCCGCAGCAGCGAAGGGGTTAAGGCAATGTTGGCACGGGACAGAGGTGAATGATTTGTATCCTTTTTTTACTGCAAAGGATTTGCCTGTTGAGTTGAGAGACACAGTGAGGACTGATGTGTAGGATTTTACAGGGAAAGACATTGGATTGATGAAAGGAGTTGATCCTTTTCAGATTTAAGTCAAACAAGGTGCAGAATTTCCAAAAACACTACAGTATAAAATGAGTCCTGAGACCATTGCAGGAGTGACGCCTGTTATTTGAACAAATGATTGAACAAGGCATTTTGAGAGAGATACTGGGGAGTCCTTGTAATTCACCTATTATGGCGATTAAGAAACCGAGCGGGAAGTACAGGATAGTTTAAGACCTGAGGAAAGTTAATAAGATTCTTTACCAAATTCCTTGTGATGTAGAGTGGTTCACTGTAATTGATTTATGGCAAGCATTTTTCTCGATACCCTTGCATCCAAATAGCCAATATCTTTTTGCATTCTGGTTCAGAGACCGTGTCTTGGCATGGTGCCGAGTTCCTCAAGGGTATACAGAGAGTCCCTCAAATTTTTATCAGATTTTGAAAAAAATGTTGGAGTCATTCGCAATGCTAGAAGACTCAGTATTGGTGCAATACATTGACGATTTACTTGTTGCATCAATGGCGAGGGAAGTATGTGTGACAGATACAATTGTTCTTCTGAACCATTTGGTAGTAGGTGGGCATAAAGTGTCACCAGCTAAATTGCAATATTGTAAAAAAGAAGTTCAATATTTGGGACACAAATTTGAAAAAGGAGTCAGGAAAGTACCAGAAGATCAAATAGCTGTGATCTTACAGATTGGTCCTCCCAGAACACAGAAAGTAGTATGAATGCTCTTCGGTATGGTTGGATACTGCAGACAGTGGATTAGAGGTTTTTCACTGACAGCCAAGCCATTACAGAGATTGACACATAAAGATGTGATCGAACCCAGGCCAGATATAAAGGATACACCATTGCCTGAATCTGATTGTGTGATATTTGTGGATGGATCTTGTTTGAGAGATAAAAAGGGCACTCTATGTGCTTCCTATGCAGTTTGTACAGTGGCTATGGTTCTTGAAGCTTCATGCTTGAAAGGAATAAGTTCTGCACAAATTTCTGAACTGGTGGCTTTTACCAGGGCATGTATAGTTGGTAAAAATCTGAGAATAACCACATTTACTGATAGTCAATAGGGTTTTGGGGTCGTGCATGACTGGACAATTGTGGATGCAACGTGGGTTTTTGACACCACCAGGTTCACCAATTCGAAACAGTAATAACGTGAAAGATTTGCTAGTTGCACTACAATTGCCCAAAGAAATTGCAGTGGTGAACATAAATCCGGAAACGACTATGTGATGAATGGCAATAGATATGCCAAACAACTTGCACGCTTTTGTGCTCAAAATTAAATTTCGATAAACAAAGAAATGCAAAAATCTGATACAAAATGTCATCTAATGTTCTCTTCTGTGGAGACATTGGAAGAGGTAAGACTGTTGCAAGAAGAACCTAGTGAGGAGGAAAAGGAGACATGGATCAAAGCAGGTTGTACACGAATGGCTGAAGATTAAATGTGGCTGTATACAGACGGGAGACCAATAATGCCAGACAGCTTGCTATCACAGATGGCAAGGATGTATTGTGGCTTAGCACATGTAGAGAGAGATGTGATCATCAGTTTTTTTAAGCAATCTTGGTTTAACCCAAAGTTCAGGGTCATTGCAAAAAGTCTTTACCAGAGGTGTATAACTTGCCAGCAGCAAAATGCAGGAAGAAAGACAGTTGTCAATTGGGGGCGAATTAGAAAAGCAGAAGGACCATTTACCCGACTGCAAGCAGAGTTTATAGAGTTGCCCCCATGTAAAGGTTTGAAATATGTGTTGGTTGTGGTTTGTTTGTTCTCTCGTTGGGTAGAAGCTTATCCAACAAAACGAAATGATAGTCTAACAGTTGCTAAATTGCTACTAAGAGAGATTATACCTAGGTTTGGTTTTCCAATCTCTTTAGAAACAGATAGAGGAACTCATTTTAATAATGAAATAATTGGAATGATTTGTGCAGCATTGCAAATTGAGCAAAAATTACACTGTGCCTACCAACTAGAAGCTTTAGGCATGGTAGAGCAAATTAATGGCACTATTAAGTTGAAACTATCGAAAGTATGTGCATCCACAGCACTGAAATGGCCAGATGCTTTACCTTTGGTTTTGATGAATCTGAGAAGTATTCCTGATAAAAAGACTGGATTATCGTCCCACTAAAAGATTATGGGGAGAGCAATGAGGCAGCCAATAGTTCTAGCAAATCAACTGATGAATATAGCTGATGATCTAGTGCTCGATTATTGCAAAGTATTGGCTAATGTAGTGCGTTCTCTGTCTCATCAGGTTGAGATGTTGCATCCACAAGACAGCAAGAACAAGCACATGACCTAAGTCCAGGACAGTGGATTTTAGTGAAGAAACATGTGAAAAAGTCGGTTTGGAACCACGTTGGCATGGGTCATACCAAGTGATACTGGTGACAACGACAGCAGTGAAGTGTGGTGGCTTACCAAATTGGATCCAGGCGAGTCACACAAGAAGAGTCCCAAGTCCACTTGAAAGATCAGAAATGAATGAAGAATAACGAGAACAGGCTGAGAGTCAAGAAGAGCGTGAGCCTGAAAAAAGTCAAATAAAGTGGGCAGCAGCTACTGGGTCTCATGAGACTGTTGTTAATACCAATAAAGGAGAAAATGTGATTCAAGAAGATGGGCAAACAAGAAAAGAAGCAAGTAAAAGAAGTTGTGAACTTCGTTTTGAATTTGGCGAAACCGTACAAGTGAAAAAGGCAAGAAAAGGAGATATATGGCCAAAGGGAGTGAAAAGACTGAAATACACTCTGAAAGAAAAAGTTCCAAATGCAATCATCGAAGTGTCGAGCCAAACAGAACAAAAGTGACTCTGAAGAAGATACAGTTTGGAGAACAAAAAAAAAAAAGAGTTCTGCACAAAGAAGTACACAGCACCTGAACGAACACACATGGTGACTGAAACATCTGAAAATAGACCAATGTGGAGAAAAAACTGTCATGGAATCGAGTCACAAAAATGGTTATGAGCCACCCTAGATGAACTGTGTAAAACATTATGGTGCAGAAAATTCAAAAGAACACTCTGAACACTGCAGAAAATACAGTTTGGAATTGAGTTTAAGGCTGGCAAGATATATATATAAAAAAAAAGAAGGGGTGAAGCAGGGAGGCTTAAGAAGTGCTTGGATACACAACATTATTTTTCATAAGAAGTGCTTGGATTCACTACATTATTATTATTGACATTATTTTTGCAAATTTTTTTTTTAGTTTTTAGTTTTGTTTTTTGATTTTTAAATTTTTAAAATGGAAAATGACAAAGGCATATTTACGAGAGACTGAATATCAAAACCAAAGTTTTAAAAGTAGATGTATTAATGCTTGCTTTAAGTGTTTTACTACTGTTTGTTTGGTTAACACTAATTGTTGTCGTGCCTTATTTTATGTACCCTACTAAGAATAATGTTACTAATAATGTGTTGAGTGAAGAAGTAGATGTGGGAAATCTTAAAGAAGAACCACATACTAATATTCGAAAAGTAACTGATGATAATATATATCACAAGGATAACTCCATTTATGATTTTTCATTAAATGTTTTTACCAAATTGTTGTATGAGTATGATGACACTATGGATGCAAGATATTGTTATGTGTGCATGCAATTACCTTTGTCTGTGTCTGAGGGGGTGACTTATCATCACCTTCCTTTAACATATGGAGTTTCATGTAGTGTACTAAGAAGTTTGTTCCATGAGAAGGGAAGTTTCCAGTACTTCTATTCAAATTATAATTTAGTATTTTCTGAAGTGCCAATTAGAAAGAATAGGGACAGGGTAAATAGTGTGAAAAATGCTGAATACATGGGTGAATTCTTTCACACGACTAAAACAATAGATACTGCATATGCACATCATAATAATGTAACCTGTAGTTTGCATCAGGAGAATGAATTTATAAATTTAGTAGAAGATAGAAGACAGAATTTTAAGGAAAAAGTTGCTGAGCAAAAGTCCTGTGTACCTCCATGTGCTTTCAGAGAAGGTGATTACAAGACGGGTGAGACTAATGCTGCAATGACTCTGGATTGGCATCATAGACGAAAGCTTTGCTTACTTAGACTAAAAAACGATTTTAACAATTATTTAATTGGTTCCAGTGAATGTGATTATGTTTTCCTAATTAAGGGAGGTTGGGGAAAAAGAGGTGGCATGGATCCTGTTTTCCCTGAATATATTATTTGTGTGGTAAAAATGCCCAATATAGGTTGCCTACACATTGGTATGGGTGTTGTTATATGGGGATACTTTTCCTAAAGTGTATAATTTAGATAAAAGTCATGGAATCAATGAAAAGAAGAATGAATTAATATGAAATAAAAGGAATTAGTGCTGCGGAAATTGTGGGTGATATTTTTGGAGCATTGATACCTTCAGTTGGGGTAATTTTAAACTCACACAAAATTAGAACATTTTCCACAGTGGTTTATCATTTATCAACAGACACTGCTGGTGGGTTCTTAAAGATTGTTACAGAAATGGTTGCTTTAAGATCTGTGGTCTTACAGAATAGACTTGCTCTAGATGTATTATTGGCATAAGAGGGAGAAGTCTGTAGCATGTTGAAAATTCAACAGTGCTGTACTTATATCCCTGACAAAAGAACCCAGAGGGATATATAAAAAATATTACACATTTACGGGAAGATTTAACTGAACTGAAGGTTGATGGTGCTTGGGAGAGACTTGGTAAAGGTTTCTCCTTAGTGGGTAATTAGTTTTCTACTTTTGGTAATAGCTTACTAGGGAGAATACTAATGCCTATAATTGCTGTAGTTACAGGGATACTAATGCTGGTGTTAATATATAAGTGTTGCAAATAACAAACACTGGATACTAAACAGAGAGCAAGAAAAAGATAGAATTAGAAGACAGAAGAGGAAATTACTATGAAATAGTAAAATATATAGATAGGGTTATGTTGAAACAAAAGAGAACTACTTTCTAAGTAGTATAAATGATGACAATTTGATTTTGGGTTGTGGTTTTATGATGGCTCAAATCGCCATCAATGGGGGGATTGATGGAGCAGGGTATTCGCGAAATTAAACCTGCTTGGATTTAACTTCTCAGTGGATAAATTACGAACTAAAAGATGTGAAAAACAAGACTAAAGGAGAAAGATGAAAACTGCGCAAGTGTGTGCTGGGAGTGTTAGAGAATGCCGCAAATGCACACGACTAATGTAGAAAATAAGTCAAAAGTCGAGAGTTTATTTTTCACTAACAGTTCGAAAATAATGTGCAATGCGTAAGAAAAGAAAGCAAGTGAAAGCATTCAAAGAGCGTTTTAGTAGTGAATTTTTATAAAATGATAAATAACAATTGTATTTGTTTTTTTTTAGAAGTGTATTTACTGCCCTGCAGAAAATGCCAGAGAGTCTTTTAGAATTAACATGCTATATTAGAAATGTGGAAGGGAGAAAGAAAATGTGATCTGTCCTTCGCAAGTTTCTGATGATGGCCAAGGTTGCGCTGAGAGGAAGAGATAAAAAGAAATGGAGCCTCCTTGCCGAGCGCAGCATGAGGACATTTGTGTTTCAAAATGATACATGAGTGAGTTGGAGAGATGAACAAAACATGGAAGTCAGATACTAGAGTTTACAATGTTGGAAGTGATTACAGTGTGCGAAGTTAGATCAATGGAACATTATGAAGTTAGGCACATTGAGAGTGATTGAACACCCCTTGTTTTCGACCAATCACAATGTACAAATTCATGCGACATGACACAGTAAGGGTTGGACCTTTAGTGAATTTAGGATATAGTTAGTATTAGTTAGGGGGTGTAATTTAGAGAGCACTGTTTTTTACTTCGCGAGAGGAGAGAGCTGTATTGCTGTTTCCTAAATTCTTTGGGCTGGCTGTTGTTCTGCTGTTCCTGACTCTTTGACTTTGCTCCTCAACTCTTCTTGAGGTGCCCAGCTTACTCTCATCGCCAGAGGGTAGCTTTTAAATTTCTAGAACCTTGTAAGATTGCTTAGTATGATATTCTGAATTTGCATAAATATATTTGCAAATGTCTTTATCCTTTTGTTTCTACGCCTATCCATTACTCATTGCGCTGATATTTAAGATGTACAATTGGTGTTTATTTGCTAATGTTTCTCTTGTGTGATAATCTATGATTCGAGCTGTTTTGTGCTTGATGAGCAATTCACATTTATTTAAATAAAACATGTTTAACTCTGAAATGAGTTTGGCATTATTAGTGTTATTGATTTAGTTGTACAAAGAGATTATTCTATGGTGATATTTTAGAGATTCTGATAATATTTTGCCAAACCCTGATTAACTTTTGAAGATTTCATCGCCAGAAAAAAGGATAAACAATGATGAACCAATTGGTAATTTTGGTCCAGATGATAAAAAATTTCAGTTCCTGAACGCTGGCTCACAACTGACCAAGGTACCAAGTCATGGAAGTATCTGTGACCCTCACTTGCCCTTGGCACCTTCTCATCTACTTCCGTCTTATGGCAACAGCAGAAAGGTGAATGTTTAAGTTCAAAGCAAAGCTGGACAATACTATTCAAGATTACTTCTGGTCTTCAGGGCAAGTTGCTATTCTGCCCAATAAACTACCTGCATAGTGTCCTCATACATTCTGGCCCTTTTCTCACCCAGAATACCTCACCCAGTTAAATCTAACAGGCCGCTTGTCCCATATTCCAATTGTTCACCTGCCCTCAACCTAACAGGAACTGCCAGGAATCTGTTCCTGGGACAGGGCATGATGATACAGATGTTTCATAGACTAAAACTTGCAGTGGTGGATTTGTTTGTAAGCAGTATATGTTTCAATAGTTACAGCAGAATACATTCCTCAGTGGTTGCAGGCTCCCATCATTTCCTCCATGTGTTACTGTGGTAGTTTCATCATGACAAAAGTCACCTTGTTCTTCTATTCTATAGGTTAAAGTCCACAGAACCTCTTTGAGACTTGGTCTTGCCATACTGATTCCTGCTGATGGAAGATGCCTTCTTCCCATGGTACAGCTCTGTCAATGGACCACCACGTGTGCATTCATGGTGAGGTTACGAGTTGCATTGCAGGGCATGGTGGTGAGGTGTTTGCAACTGAAGAGGGACCACAATCCCAGGTGGCCCTGAACATACTGCTTTGCAGATGGCAATACCTGTTCTTGGGAATCAGGCAGGGTCACATGAGGATTGCCACATGAAGTAGTCAAATGGTGGGGGTGGTATGTTGATGTATCTTTTGTTTCAGTATTACAGTTGAAATCATCAAGGTTTTGTGCACTGGTCAAAACATATGTGGAGTCAGGATTCTGAAGAGGTCCAAACGAAGAGAAACATGCAGAGTGTGTAAGTCCTAGAGGCAATGGAGGGGGGAAATCGATGCGGCCATCATCACCATCTTGGGGTTGGTAAGAGGACACACTCTCGTCATGCTGGAAATGTTGATTTACACTGATTACCACTTGCAGAACCCATGGATTTTCTACTGGAACTGCAAAGCATCCCTCACTGAATAATGAAGCATGGTGGTCAGATCGTAGCTCCAAATGTGCTGTAACGACATATAAGTGAGAAGAATAAACAAAATGTCAGCCAAGATTGTGGGCACAATATTGGGCATGTGTATTATATAATTTGAAATTGGTGGAATCTGATACGATCACACTTACAAGGCTGACAAGACCATAGCAATATATGACACACTAAGAAGGGGAGTGGACATTGGGGAGCAGGACAATAACTAAAGGTGAACCAGAGAGTACAGTGTTGTAATGACATTTATGCACCTACCTGGCTTTGCCACAGTAAATATAAGACCAGCCTTTCTAGTGGAAAGTACTTGGGTAAATATAAAACTACTCAAGAGGAAAAGATTACTAACATAAATGAACTTTAAATCAGACAAAACTGCAGAGTCAGTAGTATTCATGCTTTACAATTTGCAGATTTTATGGAGACAGGGGTGACAGATCTATACACAGTGCTTGATACATCAGGAAGGAGCATGAATAGGAGTGAGGTGAAAAAATGGTAGCAATGTTGTCAATGCCATCTTAAATATGCACCTACCTAGCTTTGCAATAGTAGAAGCAAACTATCCTTTCTGCGTGTCATAACGGGTCCATCCAGACTGTTCGAGAAACATGGGGGGGAGGGTCTGTTTGTAAATCAACACGGGCTGCAAGGAAAGACAATTGAGGCTATTTAATGTTATTGAGTTGTAGCTATATAACATCTACGCAGGCCTACACCTGTGTGTGTTTGTATGTGTATTTGTGTAAGTGTGAAACAGCTGGCAAGGGCCACAGGAAGTTTTCTCAGGTGCAGCAAATGGTGAGGAAGGAAGGTGATAGGGTGCATTGTCTAGCCAGTATTAGGTAGTGAGAAGTACAATGGGGGAAACCAAAGAATTCATGAAAAGGGACCAATGTTGTGGGCTCCCTATCTGGCTGAAACAAAGTTGGCTAAGTTACAAAGAAGCCCTCTACCCCCGGTCCTGATTTAGCCTGGAGGTGCCGTCCCGGCCCTACCCTAGACAGCCCCAGTTCAAGCCCTTTGCATCTCCCTGAGTGAAATGAGTGCATCTGACCTCCTACCTCCCAGGTCAACTTAATGGAGGACACAGTGCGGCTGCGCTGCTGGTGCCGAAGTGCACCAATGGCAAGTCCGTCCGCCCCCAGCGCCACAAACCCTGGTTCTCCGGTATCTTACAGGTACTCCACAGCAGAGCTTCATGCCCTAGACCCTTCACGCAACAACGTCTCACCACGCAGCACAGCGGTACAGTTCACCTGTATCCACTGCCGCTTCTGCACAATCAACACCCAGGCAAACTACACCACACCCACCGCCAGATGACAACCCCTCCCCCAGTTCTACTCACCTGCCTCCTGATCGAAGCCAAATCACTCTGAAAACATGCCACAGAGGTATGGGACACCATCTGCACCCTCGCCCCAGATGCCACCTTCATCTCCTAAACATGGCTCACCACCACATCAGCCTCCACCACATCAGCCCCCACCATCTCAACCCCCTCCGGGTACAAAATGAAACACTGAGACTGCACCAACAAACATGGAAGAGACATTGCGATCGTACACAAGGAATCCATCACCTGCTCCATCACCAACAATGACCACACGCCCATCATGGAACACATGAAATTCCCACAACAAGCAGGCGCCAGAACCACCATCAGAGGCACCCTTGCATCCTGACCACCAGGACCACAAACCAGCATCAGCCACACCATCGCCAAACTCATCACCCCCTTTGCCATCGAATACAAACACTACATTCTCCTGGGGATCTCAACTTACACGTAGACGACCCCACCGACACAGACATCACTGACATCCTGGAAAGACTAGACAACAACGGCCTCAAACAGGTCATCACTGACCCCCCGTACAGAGCAGGACACACGCTAGGCCCATCTTCACTTCCAGTAACAGAATCAGAAACACCCACACATCAGAACTCTGGAAGACCATGCTATCATACACTTTGCCCTCACTGGACCACGACACACCACCCCCATCCGAGACAGCGCCCGCCACTGCAGCTGGACAACAGTAACCCAGCAACAATGGACTGACACTCTCAGCACCATCCAGCCCAATATTACGGCACACCTGGAGCAAACAGTAGAGAATTTCAATGCCTGGATCACCAATGCTGCCAACCAAGACGCCCCGTCCAAACCGAACAAGACCCACCAAATGAGCCAGCTGGTACACACCAGAACTCAACACAGCAAAACACAAATACAAACAATAAGAAAGAAGATGGTGGGAGAGCAAGAATGACATTGGCTGAACCACATATAAAGCCACCCTCAGCAACTACCATTGCCAACTCAAAGCCGCAAAAAAAGAAGCCCTGGCACAACGCATCATATTCAGCACCAACCAAACCAGGAAACTATTTACCATTGTCAGAGAATTCTCCTATCCCTCAGCGACAGAAAATATGATGCTGCTCCATCACCAACAATGACCACACTCCCAACATGGAACACATGAAATTCCCGCACCTAGCAGGCGCCAGAACCACCATCAGAGGCACCCTTGCATACTGACCACCAGGACAACAAACCAGCATCAGCCACACCATTGCCAAACTCAAACCCCCCTTCGCCATCCTATACAAACACTACATTCTCCTGGGGGATCTCAACTTTCACGTAGACAACCTCACCGACACAGACACCACTAACCGCCTGTAAAGACTAGACAACAACAGCACCACAGGTTGTCACTGACCCCACGTACAGAGCAGGACACACGCTGGGCCCCATCTTCACTTCCAGTGACAGAATCAGAAACAACCACACATCAGAACTCGCCTTGACGACCACACCATCATACAGCACACCACCCCCATCCAAAACAGCACCCCCCACTGCAGCTGGACCACAGTAATCCAGAAACAATGGACTGACACTCTCTGCACCACCCAGCGCAATATTACGGCAAACCTGGACCAAACAGTAGAGAATTTCAACACCTGGATCACCAATGCTGCCAACCAAGTCTCCCCGTGCAAACCACACAAGACACACAGACCCACCAAACAATAAGAAAGAAGATGGTAGGTCAGCAAGAACGACATCGGCTGAACCACATACAAAGCCACCCTCAACAACTTCCACTGCCAACTCAGGGCTGCAAAAAACAGAAGACCTGGCACAACGCATCGAAACCAGCACCAACCAAACCAGGGAACTATTCGCAATTGTCAAAGAATTCTCCTGCCCCTCAGCATCAGAAAATGTTATGCCGCTCTACCAGGAACTCTGCTACTCCCTTGCCGAAATTCCACAAGATAGCAAACATCTACACAAGCTTCTAACCCGCACCCTCTGACATCCTCAGCAACCCCTCAACAAAAGGTGCCAACCATGACAACACCTTTTGGGAACAAATCAGCACACCAACAACCACCACTCTGATGAAGTCGATCCACTCAGGGGCCCTCACCGGCCCTTCAACCTCTGAAGCAACGATATCCGCCACCAACTCACCACCATCCTCAACACCTTCAAAACCACAACAACTTCCCAGACGCATGGAAGCACATGGAGGTCAGGCGTCTCTTCAAGAAACCATCAGTGGAGCCCAAAGTTTCACAGAACTACAGTCCAATCTTCCTTCTCCTTTTTTTGTTCGCCAACACTCTAGAGAAGGCCATCAACATCCAATTTACCAAACATCTGTAAAGAAACAACCTACTAGACACATTACAATCAGGCTTCAGGGCTAACCACAGCAGCAACACAGCACACATTGCAGCAACAGACGAAATCTGAGACCTACTAGACAGAGGTGAATCAGCCGCCCTCATCCTACTGGACATCTCCACAGCCTTCGACACAGTGTCACACCACATACTCATTCAGCGACTTCGCCAGATCGGATTCACAGATGATATACTCAGATGGATGGCGTTCTTTCTCAAAGGACCCACCCAGAGGGTCCACCTCCCCCTTCTTCTCTTACCCCAACCCCACCTTCTATGTAGTACCCCAAGGTTCATCTCTCAGGCACACCCTCTATATGACTTCAAACGCAGACATTGCCATATCTCACAAAATTAACATCATCTCCTACACAAACAACATCCAACTCGTTCTCTCACTCTCAGCGAACCCCACCAGAAAAAATCCAACTTTTACAACTGCGTGAAGAACCTAGCGATGTGAATAAAAGACAAATGCCTCAAGTTGAACACGAACAAGACAGAATTCCTCATCTTCGGGCAGACACACCGCCCTCTCAAACGAGTCCTGATGGCCACCGGAGCTTAGACCTACCCCCACACCTAAAGACCACGCCCGCAACCTCGGCATCATACTGGACAGCAAACTCTCCATGAGATACCAAGTCAACTCCATTGCATACGCCTGCGTCGACACCGTCCACATAACCCATAAAATCTTCAGAATGGCTCCCCACCAGCACCAGGAAAACGCTGACACAGACCCTCATCACCAGCCGACTCGACTACGGCAACACACTCTATGCTGGCACATACTCCGAACTTGTGCAACGACTCAATACAAAAGGTGGAAGCCAGACTCATTATGACCCTGCTCAAGAGAACAAACATCACCCACATCCTCAAAGACCTCCACTGGGTCCCCATCCACAAGAGATGTCAGCTCAAGCTCCTGACCTACGCGTACAAAGCCCTCCGCTACATTGAACTACACTACATGAACCACCGCCTAACTTTCTACCAACCCACCAGAAATCTGTGTTTTGCACACCTCACCTTCGCACAGATGACATGCATCTGCCCCAGCTGCAACAGAGGATGCTCAATTTCTCACCTCACCACCACATCATGTAACACCCGCCCTCTCCACCTTTGCACCTCACCCTCTCTCAACTACTTCAGGAAGGAACTCAAAACCTGGCTCTTCGACTGAGACCCACAGCAGAGAGCCTGGATACCCCCGTGGTGATAGTAGCGCTTTACAAATACTCCTTGATTGATTGATTGACAGGCCACGCAGCATAAGGGGTGATTAATGATGATCACTTGCATTTCTGTAGGGATAAACCGAAATTGTGATCAGAGTATGCCAGATAATGAGCTTGTCACCTGAATCCTGCAGTTCTTTTCAACATGCTTCTTCTCATCCTGCTATTGATTCTTGACTTCCCCCACATTGAGTTATTTCTGCCCCATGGAATTCCCAAGATCTGTAAGATGCTGCCATAAAGCCTGCTTATCAGGGAATTGGGGTTCAAAGTCAAGATAGTTTCTCAAATATAGTCTCCAGTAGGGAGATGTATGACCGGACCCCATATTCACTACTGAAATTACCAACCCAGAAGGCAACTGCAATGTGGCACTCGGTTAGGCCACGATGGACGAATCCATGCGGGATCACGGAGGTAAGTGTAATCGGTCACATGAAAAGCAGAATATAATCGATTCTGCCCCAATGAGTAAATATAGCAAATACTGCTTCTGCCGCTTCTCATGCAGTCATAATCCTGTGAAATGCTGATATAAATATACAAAAACAACAGTTGATGGACAGAATGCAGAACAATGTCACACATTCACCCCCAGTACAGAGATCTGGGCCTAAATCCATGTTTTGTTTTGCTCACCATGCCATTCCAGTTTGAACCCAGCCATATGCAAATCAGTCTTGATCCTGTGCCTCATGGGAACAGTCCAGCCCAATCTGCCAAGCCAGGTGCTCCCTGGACTGAAAACAAGCATCCTAGGACCGGTTTCGGGGCTTCACGGGCATAGAGGAATTTACTCACTTCATGGAGTAAAACCCATTCATGCAGTAAAATGTATGTCCACTGGGAATTGGTGTTCAAGGTCAAGATAGTCAACTTTACCATACTTTCCTATGCTTTACCATATGGAGTCCTATATTGGAAGAGTAGCTGAATGATTACATCACAGCAGTGACTGGCCTCTGAACACAAAGTTTAAGCCTGTTCGGCAAACACACCGACTGCTCAACTCTGTCACCCTGCTGCCAAGTTGTTGATGAGATTTGGGATGGATGGTTGGTGGATGGAGGCAGAGGATAAGAGAGATATGGGAGGGGAAGGAAGGGGGCTTAAGGAGTGTTAAATACAGGGACTCCATCATGTAACAAACGATTAAAAGCAGTTTAAACAGGAGTGAAGGGAGTTCTTCTGTTTGCAGGATTGTACCACAGACAGCTCCTTGTGCCCTTCTAAAAGTTGGTGTTGCCTCAGCTTGGTGATGCAGAAGACTAGCCCTCATGGTCAGTTTCATCTCTAAAAGTTCACATCTAGACTCTGACCGGAATCTCCATCGAGTCTCCCCTCTGGAAAGCCTCGTCCAGTCCCATTTAGAAAAACCTGTTAATCTCTGATGGTTGAAAGTTCAGTACCTCTCTTTACGGGCTTGTACCTACTTAAAAAAATCTTCAATCAGGCTGAAAGCACAATCTGTATGTCCTTTTGAATTTCCCACTGAGCCCGCCTACAAGAAGTCCCAATCAGACCTCTCCTTTAAAGCTATAGCCTGTCCCCCTTTTCAAAATCATAGTTTCTAAGTTTCCAAGGTCCATATACAACCAGCTGGACCCCTGTCCAGGTTTTTCACCTGCATTCTCATACTGGTAGTCCTGGTTTTATAAAATGATATAATTTGTGAAATTAATAATAACTTAGCACCCCTTTGATGAATCGCCACAAAACTTTGAATATCTGTTGCAGCCGTTACATTGTCGAAGGATTGAAAGTTTAGTGGTGTTTGGTCAAGGGGTGCAAAGAAAAAACAGGTGCTCCAAAACACGCTTGAAATCCAATGCATCTTACATAGATTTTTGTATTTCACGCAGCAGCAAAATGGTTGAACAGGTTGTAATTAAATTTCGCAGCAATGTACATTAGACTAAATAGATCATTCTTCTTGCCATTGCAAGTGATATTACGAAGTGGTTATGAAGTTATACGGGTCAACAACTTAGTGATATCTTGTACCACAATACTACTAAAAGGAGCAAGGAAGCTCATGCAATAAACTAGACTGCATATATAAAGTTTTAGGTTTACTCCATTAAGAACTCAAAGACCTATTAATGGTCATATGCTAATGGAAACCTATAAAGCAATACATTAAAAATAGAATACATCTTAAGCTACATAAGTTTTCTTTGCATGCTCTCTCCCTCACAAAATAAAACAGACTCAACAAGCCAAACAAAAATCCTCTTTCATATGCGTCCCCGTGCAACAAAATGAAAAAATGCCCTAGCAGTGAGCATCACCAAATGCTATTTGGAGAACATGATAATTGGCCACTAGGAAAAACGTAATAATCAAATTTTTTATAAACATAAGAATGATTGCCTTTTATTCACTTTGGCCTTCAAATGTAGCACACTCTTATCATAAGCAGAAAGGATGGCCCAAAAATATACTGGACTGCATATGTGAAGTTTCAGATTTACTACATGAACAACTGAAAGACCCATTTACAGTTGCATGCTAATGAAAACCTAGAGACAAATACATAAGAAAGAGAATGCATGCTAATACATACATTTTCTTTGCATGCTCTCTGGCTCATGGAATAAAACTGGCCCAACAAGCCAAGCCAAAAACATCTTTCTTATGCACCCATTTTGCAACAAAATGAAATATTGCCCTAGCAGTGTGCCACACAAACTACTATTTGGAGGAAATAATAGTTTGTCATTAGGAAAAAAATGCATCTAAATGTTATATCAACAATGATTGGCTTGTATTCACTTTGGGCTTCATGTGTGGCACAATCCTACCAAAAGTAGCATGGAAGCCCCAAAAATAAACTAGACTGCATATGTAAAGTTTCAGAATTAATACATGAACAACTAAAAAACACATTTATGTCCCAATGATTATGTAAACCAATAAAAAAATATATAACAAATACAATAGATAAAAAGAAAGAAATCACATTAAATCTGATTGCCACTCTGCAGTATTCCCGAAGATAGGAATTCCTCGTATGTTAGCTCCCTAATAATTTTCCATCTGGTGAATCGTTAAGAAGGTGGAGGGAAAGATAAAAGAGGTTCCCAGAATACGTTTTTCCACCGATGCATTTTCCATAAACGATTGTATTTGAGGCAGCACAAAAATGGCTGAATGGATTTACATGAAATTTGGCAGGATTATACATTGTGGTGCAGAGATTATACTTTTTGGGCACTGCAGTTAAGTAGGGTACTTTTTTTTTAAGTTAGAAGGCATTTAAACGTAGTGATATCTGCCACCGCTGTACTTATGTAGAATTTCACAAACGTTTGTGACGCTACTGTGGTACATGGCTGTAAACTTACATTTCCCTACCCATTACTAATTGAATAAAGTATAATGGGTAGGGACCTAATGCTTACCTGTATCTAAGGCCCTAGCACTGAACATAGCCAAAGTGTAGTAATAACAATATGGTTGCTTTTCATTCTCTAAAAACAGCCATTACCCAATTAAATACTAGCTTGTCATCGCCATGTACCCTGGTACACTGCAAAGTTATCACGGTATACCATGGCCCAAAATATAACTAAGGACTAGCTGAATTATTGGACTTCTGTACCCTTGTTTCACTCATGGGGTCATATGGGCAATCCACTACTTAAGTCAGATTTACAAAGGTATGGAAGGTCACCATGCATGGCCCTGCGTTAATTAGAAAATCTAAAGAAACGCAAGGCAGAGCAATTCACTGTTTTGTGCTGCTCTGCAACCCATAATCTACCCTGCTGTTAAATTTCATATACATCCGTTTGGCATGCCACTATGGCCACTCCACTAGACTATATGCCTCTCCACTCTACGAGACTCCACTCTGCGCAAGTCCACTCTACGCTACTAGACTGTACGCAACACCACTGTATGCCACTACACTATACACTCTCACACTGTATGCCACTCCAGTCTGCACCCACCATTCTACTGTACGCCACTCCACTGGACACTACTTTGCTCTATTCCACTGTATGCCACTCCACTCTACTACACTCCACTGTACACTATTCTGCTGTACGCCACTCCACTGTACGTTACTCCATTCTATGCCACTCCAGAGAATGACACTCCACTCTATGCTACTTCATTCTATGCTATTCAAATGGACTCCACTCCAATATACACAACTTCAATGTATGCTATTACACTCTACCCAACACCACTGTACGCCACTCCAGTCTACACAACTCTATTATATGCCACTTCACTGAACGCAACTCTACTATACACTATCACACTCTACACCACTCCACTGTACAATACTCCACTCTACGCCACACCACTCTATGGTATTAAACTGTACACAACTCCACTCCACACCAGTCTACTCTAAGCTATTACACTGTATGCAACTCCTCTACGTCTCCTTAGTGTACGCCACTCCGCTATATACTACTCCAGAATACGCTATTCTACTTTACACCACTTCATTCAATGCTATTCCACTGTATGCTACTCCACTCTATGCAACTCAAGTGTGTGCCACTCCACTCGACCCCGGTCCATTTTAATCTATTCCATTGGATGCCACTTCACTGTATGCTATAACACTCTACTCCATTCCAGTGTACTCCGCTTTAGTCTAAACCACTTCTTTGTACGCCACTGCACTGTCCGGTACTCTACAATACGCTATTCGTCTGTGCCACTCTACTGTATACTACTCCACTCTACGCTATTCCACTGTATGTCGCTCCACTCTACTCCACTCCATTGTACACCACTCCACTCTATGCCACTCCATTCTACTCTAGTCTATTGGATACCTCTCTACTTTACGCCACTCCACTATATGCTATTTCACTCTACCCCACTCCATTGTACACTACTCGAGCATAAACCACTCCACTCGCCGCTATTCTACACTACGCCACTCAACTGTACTCCACTCTACGCTATTCAACTGTACGCAACTCCTCTCTAAGCAAGTACACTGTATGCAACTTCAATCTTTGCCCCTCTACTTTATGGTATCCCACTTTACCCTGCTCCACTGTAGGCCACTCTACTGTATGTCATTACACTCAACACCACCCCACAATACACTGCTCTAGTCTAAATCAAGTCATTGTATGCCACCCCACTGTACGACACTACACAATACGCTATTACACTTTACAACACTCCACTGTACACTACTACAATATATGCTATTACACTCCACGCCACTCCAGTCTGTGCTACTCCACTCTATGCTATTTCACATGATGCCACTCCATTGTATGCCACTCCACTCTACGCCACTCCTATGTACTCTCCTCCACTCCATGCAACACTACCAGACTCTACTCCACTCTATCCCTGTACACTCCACTGTCCAAATTTACACTCAACCATATGCCCGTAAACTCTTTTGTACAACACTCTCCTCCACTCTTTGACAGTTCCCAACACTGTACGACACAGCACTCCACTCTGAGACGCCACTTCAATTAATAAGTTTCCTCAACTCTACGCTATGCCACTACGTAGTATGCCACCTCACTCTCCGCAAACTCAAAGTACACCACTTCACTCTACACTATTCCACTCTATGCCACGCCACTCTTCTACACTCTACTGTACAGCTTTCCATAGTATGTTATTCCAATGTTTTCTACTGCGCTTTATGGTAATCCACTCAACGTTGCTACAGTGTGCGCCACTCTATGCCACTCCAATGTATGGCCATTTGTTCCACTCTATATCACTTCACTCTATAAAAGTCTACCACACTTCATTGCACTCTACGACATTCTACTACACTCTATCCCCATACACGTCACTGTCCAACTCTATACTTCACTCTATGGCTGTGCACTCCAATGTACATCACCCTGTTCCTCTATACAACTCGATTCACCAGGCTTTGTAAGTGCGGTCAGCCATTTTAATACATATAGTGGACATCAGTCATTATGAGATGTCTAACTATATAGCGGCAGCACTAAACCCAGTCATGTTTGATATCAAACATGTTCTAATCATACCCCAACACTGATTCCAGTGTTGGAAGCATGATCCCATGTACTGAGGGGGGCTCCCTTGAGGTACTCTCCTGCACTCCCGGTAACAGCCTTTCGGGGCATGACAGCAAGCTAGTGCTGCTGCCGACCATAGACACGATTCTGCCCTCCTGGTGCTTAACTGAGCTCGAGCAGGGGAAAGTAGAGCAAAAGGTTTCCTGTCACAGGGAGCTGTGACCAGTTCCCAGACAGGACTTAGTGCATTGGGGCGGGGTGGGGGCTCTAGCCAGCACCACCAGACTGCTTTGAAGGGCACATTTAGTACCCTGCTTGCATACTCCAGTTTGAGCCAGTTCCAGGAGCCTTTGGCTCCCGCTCTGGCGCGAAACTGGAAGAAGGACATGGGAGTATCCTCCCCTCTGCCCAGCCCCTCCTCCCCCAAACCTTCCCTTAGGGTACGTAGGGACTTACCTGTAGTTGGGTTCGCCGATTCGTCGTGGGACAAGACTCAAGACTAAAACCACGTCCCTCTTCAACCGTCTGGACACTTGTACTTCGCCTGGAACCGAGACTGCATCAAGGAAGACTCCTGCTGGTCCTGATCTCGCTGTTCTGCAAGTCTTGTTCGTCGTCTATGCTTCTTCCAGGTTCTTCGACAGATCATAGGAAATCCAGGACACCCAAAGTAATCTCCCTTGGAGTGAAGGAGTCACTCCCCTGCAGCTGTGGGCACCTCAACAAAGCTAACCTGTCTGCTGCTCCTGTCGTCCTATGTATTTTCCGAGGCTCAGCAACACAGGTGGTGGTTCTTCCACTCCCTCGTCCTTGTCGGAACCTCTGGGATTGAACCCCTGTGCACAGTGTCGACTTATCGTTGCCAAGGTTTGTTGGCTCTGCACTCCAGAGTTCTTTGGCTAGAAGAAGTTCTAGCCTCCAGCATCTCTTCCCTCCAAGCTCAGCATCCTCACCGCTTCCTCTGCACCGTGGTCCTTCGTACTTAGTGAACTGCTCGAGGTCCTCTTGCAACTCCTGTGCCTTAAGGCCCTCCTGAGATCTTCTCGTGCTTCAGTGGGCTCCCCTGCTAGCTCGAGGGCTGCTCTGACTCTCCTGCTGTTGGTGAGTCCCTTGGACCTTGCTGGCCCCAACGTTACTCCTTTTTCATTCTCCAGGTCAAATGCAGCTTCCAAGGCTCGGTGGTGCTCCCAAAGGACACCGACCACCTAGTCACCGACATCTGACGTGGGACTCCCTGTGTACAGCTCCTGTTCTTCCTCAGCATTGCCTGGTCCTCACAGCTGCAGCGACAAGGTCACAGCTGACTCTTCTGAACCTTCAGAAATCAGTGGGTATTGCTCTTCTGTGTCTCCTGGTCACTTCTGAGAGGCATAGACTCTGTCTCCCCTGCTTGCAGCTCTTTCACTTCCAGAATCCACCCTTGGAGTCCATCGGACTTCTTCACCTTCTTCTCCAGAGGCACTTTCTCCCAAGTCTTCCATTGTCATCTACGGAGGTTTCCGACGTCTCTTCACCGCTATGCACCTGGCTTCCCTGGTATGGGTAACCCAGTTCCCGGGGCATCCACAAGTGCGGTAGCTCTCCAGCCTTCTGTCCTTCAGGGAATTCTTCGGGGGTCCTCTGGGAAGGGTCAGTCTTCTGCAAAACTTCAACCGCAACTTCTCCATTGACTTCCATTGGTCACAAGCCTGTGTTCCCACTCTGCACACAGCTTCCGTGGGGCTCCTGGGTCCTTGTGTCCCTGGCTATCTGGGTATTGTGATCCCATTCTCTTCTGCAGTTCGCCTTCCACTTTCTTAGTATTTGTTTTGGTTTCCCCTAGCGACCACTGTATTTTGTGTTACATACCTTATTGCATTTGAAGTATTTTGGCGTATTGGGTTGATATCTCCAGGTAGGAGATATACCAATTTATTAGTGAGTGTTGTGTAATAAATAGAAGTATTCTTATATAAACACTGTGTGGTTGTTTGTCATTTGACTTACACCCTACAATTAAACAAGTAAAACAAGCTGCTTAGCACGCCTTCAAGATAAGCCTGAAGGCTGCTCCTCACAGCTACCACCTTGAGAGCTTTCTATGCTTATCAAAGACCTCTAAAATCACCATTAGGGTTGCCTGGATTAGTGCAAGGTGCATCACTTAAATAAGTATGCACCATATACTACGCCAGTCTCCTACACCCCTCTACTCTACTGTAGTCTACATAACGTAAAGTTACTTACCTTCGGTAATGTGATATCTGGTAGAGACACAGTCTAGCCGCAGACTCTTAACTTTTGAATTCACCCCAGGCACCAGTCTGGATCAGGAACTTTTTCAGCAGTACCTCTGCACGCCAGGGGACGGTGTTGTACAGCTCCACGGGACCGTCATGTCCGGATATGACATTAGTGGAGCCATATAAGCCCATTCCAAAGTGCGACCATTACAAACAATGGGGTAACCCAAAAAAGGTCAAGGACCTGGGTGCAATGTAGTACGAAAAACAATGGTCCTGGACCATGAATCAAGGTAGGCCGTAGTTCCTAACTTAGTGATATCATTCACATATTCTGTGCTACCTATAATCTATTTTGGTAGCTCTTAGTATCCAATACAATATTATTCATACGGTCAACCATGCAATAAACCAATATCAATAATTAAATAAAGCATTTTATTTTTTAAATTTCCATTATCAATTTTTTCAAGGTTGTTCCAAGGGGAACGTGCAAATAGTAAAGGTGCTTTAAGTAAGGAAGAGTGAAAAGGAGAGAAGAAGATATTTTGGAGGTTGTGACATAGAAAACTTAAACAAGTTGAGCAATGGATTGGTTGTCATTCACCATCCAAGTGCATAGACCTGGTCACGTGTATCAGTTTATGCGATAAATAAATCAGGCAGATATACATTCATTAGAAGTCAATTCTTAATAGGCACGTGGGTAAGTAAACGTATCCCAGGTTCATGTATGGGGGCGTCGACGTTTCGATCCGTCTTAATGGCCTAATGCGGAAGTTTGAACCTTGGCCGTGCGGATCTTCATCAGGACTTAGGGAACAACCTGGAGGTGGTATAGGGCCTGGTAGATTGCCTAAAATTAATAAGAATAAGGTAAGGTGTTGCATGGGACTATGATTAACAACCCAATTAATGGGCCTATAAATGGCTAATAAGGGCTTACCCGCTGCGATGTATGAAGCGAGTTCCTGCTTATGAATATTCAGTGGTGTACATCATATGGCTGGCCTCCGTATGTGGGGTGCCACACAGTAGTACTGGTGGGGGCTGTAAAATTAAGGAGCCTGCTATCAATTTACAGAACCATTCAGGTAGAGTATAGAGTACACGTATGAGGAGTAAAAGAGGATTACCTCAATTGCGTGGTGCCACCCACTTGCGATCCGAATCTTTTTCCAGTGGAGTCAATCCAAATCTAAAAGGGGACGTCTATTTGAGAAGGCGTCGACGTAGGGGCTACGGTACCGGAGCGTGTAGAAGAAATAGTTAAAAGACTCAGACCGGGTTGTCGGTTTCGAGTCAACCTGATGTTTGTTCAATTATTGATATTTGGAACGCGGGAACCTTTACATAGTTAAAGGTAATACTTACAAACGCACCGAGCTATCGGTATTAAACCTCAGATATAATTACTTCAAAAAAGGGAGGCGTCCCTTACACTTCTGTCGAGAGTGTGGGCCAACATGGATTAGGGCACTCAGGGAGGATTGCAATTTATTTACAGTTTTTTATATATATATTACAAACCAACAATTAGACGAAAAAATGATAATAATAATGAAACAAACTAAGACATAAAGGTTAGCCAATTAGGTCAACATCATCTACGTACATAGAGCAGTGTTGTACATGGTAGTTACAATTATTGGTGGAGCATTATGTACAACAAGAATTGTCAAGAACGTACAATAACCAGAATTACAAGGTGTACAGCAGGGGTAAGTTAGCATGGCAGTTGTGTAATAAGGGTTTCGGTCATGACTACCGTTGGTGTGTGTTACACGGTTATTATGAGGCATACTACGGTGATACTTGTCAGTAAACGGAGTAATGTTTTAATATAACTCAATAGTTTACAGAAAGTATATGCTCCACTACGGCCCTAGTGACTTCATAACCGGTTGTACATGTATGTCACAGTGTTGGATTCATCCGATCTGCATAATCGAGATCTGCTTGCTAATTTCTTCAAATTCGTTCAGGCCCTTGGCGATCGTGTCCAGAGAATGTATCCACCTGCACTCTCGTTTACTGAGTATACTGTTGAAATCACCACCTCTTGGGTTGGGTTTAACCTTCTCAATTACCCACCATTTCAGGCTATCTGCAGTGTGTTCGAATGTAGAGAAATGTTCCACAAGGGGGGCGCCTGGTGTCTTGCAGCGTATGCGGCTACAATGTTGCAAAATGCGGCACTTGACTCCACCAATAATTGTAACTACCATGTACAACACTGCTCTATGTACGTAGATGATGTTGACCTAATTGGCTAACCTTTATGTCTTAGTTTGTTTCATTATTATTATCATTTTTTCGTCTAATTGTTGGTTTGTAATATATATATAAAAAACTGTAAATAAATTGCAATCCTCCCTGAGTGCCCTAATCCATGTTGGCCCACACTCTCGACAGAAGTGTAAGGGACGCCTCCCTTTTTTGAAGTAATTATATCTGAGGTTTAATACCGATAGCTCGGTGCGTTTGTAAGTATTACCTTTAACTATGTAAAGGTTCCCGCGTTCCAAATATCAATAATTGAACAAACATCAGGTTGACTCGAAACCGACAACCCGGTCTGAGTCTTTTAACTATTTCTTCTACACGCTCCGGTACCGTAGCCCCTACGTCGACGCCTTCTCAAAGAGACGTCCTCGCGGTGCGCGGTGTCCAGAAAACAAACACACGCGTTACGGATGGATGCCGGATTTTGAGCGGCATAAGGTAATTAGCCTGTATGAGAGAGCTTTTTACCCGCGTTTTTTAATATCTGGTCACACTTGTCCTTTAACTACACTCCATCATACCCCTTTTAGATTTGGATTGACTCCACTGGAAAAAGATTCGGATCGCAAGTGGGTGGCACCACGCAATTGAGGTAATCCTCTTTTACTCCTCATACGTGTACTCTATACTCTACCTGAATGGTTCTGTAAATTGATAGCAGGCTCCTTAATTTTACAGCCCCCACCAGTACTACTGTGTGGCACCCCACATACGGAGGCCAGCCATATGATGTACACCACTGAATATTCATAAGCAGGAACTCGCTTCATACATCGCAGCGGGTAAGCCCTTATTAGCCATTTATAGGCCCATTAATTGGGTTGTTAATCATAGTCCCATGCAACACCTTACCTTATTCTTATTAATTTTAGGCAATCTACCAGGCCCTATACCACCTCCAGGTTGTTCCCTAAGTCCTGATGAAGATCTGCACGGCCAAGGTTCAAACTTCCGCATTAGGCCATTAAGACGGATCGAAACGTCGACGCCCCCATACATGAACCTGGGATACGTTTACTTACCCACGTGCCTATTAAGAATTGACTTCTAATGAATGTATATCTGCCTGATTTATTTATCGCATGAACTGATACACGTGACCAGGTCTATGCACTTGGATGGTGAATGACAACCAATCCATTGCTCAACTTGTTTAAGTTTTCTATGTCACAACCTCCAAAATATCTTCTTCTCTCCTTTTCACTCTTCCTTACTTAAAGCACCTTTACTATTTGCACGTTCCCCTTGGAACAACCTTGAAAAAATTGATAATGGAAATTTAAAAAATAAAATGCTTTATTTAATTATTGATATTGGTTTATTGCATGGTTGACCGTATGAATAATATTGTATTGGATACTAAGAGCTACCAAAATAGATTATAGGTAGCACAGAATATGTGAATGATATCACTAAGTTAGGAACTACGGCCTACCTTGATTCATGGTCCAGGACCATTGTTTTTCATACTACATTCCAAAGTGCGGCCATCAGTTTCTTCTATGAAACCTTCCGCTCCAGGACGCAGAGCCACTACAGAAAGTGGTTTTGAAAACAGTGTGCCAAAAAAGATCAAACATCTTCAAAACATTAATAAAGAAGAAACATCAAATGGTATAGTATACCAGACATGGATTTTAAAGAAAACCCCACCAAAATCAACAAAACACAAGGTTACATGAAACCGTGTGCCCTGGTGAATAACCCCTATGTAAAGGAAGAAAACCATACACTCTACAGACCACTCATCAATAGTATTGAATGGCATAGCAATATCCAACTCTATCGACCATTCATCAAGAGTAATGAGTGGCATGGCGATATCAAAACAAAACCTACAAAAACAACACCAAACTGTTTGTTGAAACACACCACTACGTGACATATGGATAGTGCCAATCCAAGGTATAATGATACCAAACAAAGATTTTAAAATAAAAGAACAAATAAATCAATACTGACCACTGGTGTCTAATCCAGTGTGATAGTGAAAACACACACACACCCTGCCGACCACACGCATTTCGGAATGGATAGTATGGCAACATCTTAACAAAAGCTATGTGGCCAGGCCAAGTGATCTGTTGAGTCCCCACATAAGTTCAGAATGTGATACCAGTATATAAAAACCAGTACTTAAAAAAGGGTATAACCCTTAGTTGAAAGGTAATTTGCAGAGAGGGGAGGAAGGGCAGGGAGTTAATGAATCTGCAGCTAGACTGTGTCTAGACTGTGTCTCTACCAGACATCACGTTACCTAAGGTAAGTAACTTTTACATCTAATACAGACATCTAGCCGCAGATTTCTACTACACCATTAAAGAACCATCTTTCAGAAAACCAGTGGCATAGCAAGGGGTGGTGGGGTATGGTTGTCACGTGTTTTGGGGGCGGCGGCTTCCCTCAACCTTTCCAGAGCAGCCGTCACAGGGCGGTGAAGGCAGGGACCGCCACGGGCAGCAAAGTGCCTAGCTATGCCACTGCAGAAAACAGACATTATCGTCTATCCCCAAAAGGGGAAAAGAAAACTCGATGACCAAAAAGAGCCAAACGCATGACAAAAGCCATGTAATCTACATTTTCTCATGACAAAGAAAATCAGAGAAAGAATTGTCCTGATAAAATCCCAAAGAGTGACTTTCAGACCCGTTTCCCCAAAGGAAAGATGAACAACAATATCACCTTGGCATAAATTATTTAGGGCCTCATTATGTGGTAGGACTTATGTCCGACCGCCATCATATAGGAGACGGGACCGCCTGACTTGCTGTCGGCGATCCAGCCAATGGTATTACAATGCCACCACCTGCAAGACCGCAGTACAAAAAATACACTTTTAGTAATCCCTGCACCATATGGCAGGCACCGTGCTGTGCTTGCCACATGGTGCAGGGATATGTTTTATGGTGCCCCCCAAAACTCGAAACCTAGGGCCAGGGGAAGGGGGGCCTGCCACGGGCCCCCCAATGTCCCTTTCCGCCAGCCTTTTTATGGCGGGTAAACTGCATCTTTGATTGAAACCCCGTTCTTTTACCATTTTCTGGGGGGGAACAAACAGGTATAACACATATGACACAGTCATGTATACTCTGCATACCTAATAACTAACTAGAACTGAGGGACCATTCCAGAAAGCGTTTACAATAATTTTGAGAGTGGTACTGATTAGTGCACTTGTCAACAACAAGCACTTACGTCTGTGATACAAGACAAAGACGATTGTAAGACAACTATTGCGAAAACAGCAGCACATTATATCATGTATACGCCGCACACAAAAAGCCACTCTGAAAGAGAGGTTTGGCAAAAATACCCAGCCGAGTGAAAAATGGGGGTAGTATGCAACCAACACAACACCTTAGGTGACTTGCCGTAAGAAGAAGCTGCCTGTCAAATGGTATCACAAGGAACTGACAGAACAAGAAACAACAATCATAATTCCTCACGAACTAAAGATTAGGCCTGGGCTAAAATTTCGTTCCGTTCGCGGAAATTGCGAAAATGTCAAAATTTCCGCATTCCGCAGCTTTGCGATAATTTGGTTCTTGCTCGCGCTGTAAAATAATACATTCTCTCGCGCGCGCGATCGCCTTACCTGAATCCCTGCGTTCGCCGACAAGTTTTCTTGATCCGGTCGCGTTCTCCATGAGATGTTGTATTGTTTTTAGCCATTTGCGCTGTCTCGCGACAGTTCGCGCCCGCAGTGACGTCATGCGTCGCGCGATCACGTCTTTCCACTGTGAGACAACTGAAAACAAGATGGCCGCGCCCGCGAGCATCCACATGGGTAAGTTGGTGAGCCGCAACCATGCAGAAAATCTCGCGAACATGCGGGGAAAAAACTTCCGCATCTTCGCAATATTTCCACGTGTTTGCGATAATTTTTAACATTTTCGCAATAATTTGCAAAAGTGGATTTCGCAAATTCCGCCCACCCCTACTAAAGATTACAGTAAACAACAAGTACAACCTCTACAAAAGACAGGTAATGCCAATCAGACAGAACCACGTTTATCAATAATACAATTTATGCCTTTACTAGACACTGTTCCTTAGCCCGAAAGGAAAAACTCGCAAGCAAAGTAGCATTCAAACCATGCAAACCTATACTCAGAGCAACGCTTCAACTTGCTGAAGCACCGGATCACTCCAAGAGTAGATCAAAGAGTCGATATACACCAGTCAACAACTGACATAACAGTATGCCTCTAAAGAAGCACTGAAGAAGAAAGCCATACAACTTGCATACTGAACTGCTTCAAAGAAGCATGTAAGATCCGCTTCCATACAGGAACACACCTCTCTAAATAATAGCCTCTTGAGCAGAAATCGCTTCCTCAGAGGCCAGGAAACAAAGGGAACATCCCTTAGTCTTTTAAATCAATACACAAAATAAAAAAGAAAATGCTACTGAGATTATAACCACTACTCCTCACCAGAGTACATGTACTGGAACCAACAAAAACATATATACCAAGCCTAGCTATAAGCTAAGCACACATAGATAGAAAATATAGGACTAAAACTAATTGCATCTCCCTGATTGCCAAAATGACGGGCACCATCAAATGGTATATCGTACTGGACAGCCTCTGAGAAACCAGAAGACGCCAACCAAGCCTGAGGCCTTAGCGCCTCTGCAGATGCCATGTGCTGACCCACAGAATCTGTCGTGTCCACGCCACACCTTATTGTAAACCTAGCGGCCTGCTGGCCATCTCGAATCAAGTTGCTTACCTCAGGACGGAGGTTATCCAGAAGAGATTGGAGCCTGTTCTGTGAAAACCCAAAAAGGCATAGGAAAAGCACCCCAGCACACAAAATGTGTTGGTGGATCTCAATGCTGAACTGGCCGAACAAATATATGCTTACCACAAGCATCACAACCCCTAGCATCCTTACCTACCGGAGTCTTAGGAGTAGAATCTACATCCTTAGAAGATGTTGCAGCCTAAGCCACCTGGCTACTAGCGGAAGGATGTCTATGCAAACAAACTGAGTCTCCAGGTGCAGGCAAATGCCTATGTGCACCATCACGGTCCACTGATACCCCCAACTCAGGCTTGGCCCAAGCACCTAACAAAATGTCAAATAAGGCCTCACTATACGGAAGAACAGGCTCTTCTCCCGTCTGACCCTGGCAAAGTATTTCAAACAAAGGGTCTGTAGACCTCTGCACCATGGGCAGTGACAAGTCTAAAAAAGCTGCCACTTTCCTCAGCATGTCTGCAAAAGAGGAATTTGCCTCCGTGACAAGAATAGGGGGAGAGAGCAACCATGAGGCTTGCAAATAATCCAGCCCACTAGCCTCACCAAGAGCTGTAAGCTAACTCTCCTCCAATTGAAGCACACTGGCATCAGAAATGGGCTGAAGACGTCGAGCCCCCATCAATACAGGTGGACTTCCCAACCCATCTTCCTAGAAAAGGGCCACAAAATGAACAAATCCCTCAGTTTGCATAGCCGGATCCACACCCGACAACGTAGTACGCTGAAGTGGCGCCATCACGATATCGACTAGGAGAGGTGACTTAGACCGGCACCGCTGACATCAATGTCAAAGACCGGCGTCATAGGCAAAGATCCTGAAGGACTGTGAGCCTGTGCTAAAGCGATGTCAGTCGACGTCGACCGACAGTGATCCATTGACTCCGATGGCCCAACCATCACTGAGGACAAATCCTCCGATGGCCCCCCACTCACGTCCATGGGGCCTAGAGACGCTCCAGGGGGGTTGGGGTTTCACAGGTGAGGTGTAAGGAATCATAATATTCCCTCATCTGAGCCATCAACACACCGGCTCCCAGAAACACTGGAAGACATGGCGCGGAGTCGCTTACAGCTTCCTCAGCCGTCGAGCGGGAGGAGCCTAGGGAGATGGAGTCTCCACACGGTGAAGTCCAAAAATGCCCCGACTTCAACCGCCCTTTACCTTTTGACTGCCCCAGAGAACAACGTCCTCCAGACTGGCTTTGGCTTCTAGATCGACCCCGCAAATGTTCTTCCTGGGACTATGAAGACCGAGGCTGGGAAGCCTCGGAAGATCTCAATACGCGCGCCGCTATCAATTTCAAACGCCGCTCCTTCAGCGACTCCGGTTATATCTTCTGTCAGGAACCAAAATCTTCAGCGTGGTGGTGGTCACCGAAGCACAACATACAAATTATATGGGGGTCCATCACTGACATATGTCAGCTATAAGACCCACAAGGTTTAAAACCTGTCGACATTTGACAAAGGCACACTGTTCCACAAACACAAGGCGTCAAAGTAGGTCTAGAAAAAAGACCTGAGGAACTGCTTCTCTGAATCCCCGTTACGGCGTGGAAAGGAAGAAAATGACTTCAGCGCACGAGAGGGGACTGATATGGCTCCACTGACGTCATATTGAGAGATGACAGCACAGCGGAGCCGTGCGACGCTGTCCCCCAGCGGGCAAAGGTATTTCTGAAACACTTCCGGATTTAGACTGGTGCCTGGGGAGAATTCAAAAGTTAAGGAATCTGACGCTAGATGTCTCTATCAGATTTTCGAATACTGTACGATACCCCACTTTACTCTACTGCACAACAAGGTCCTCCAATTTATGACACTTTACTCAAATGTATGCTACACCACTCCACTCTACTGCAGCCCACGCCACTATAGTCTACGACACGCCACTCTACACTATAACACTTTACTCCACTCTACACTACCCCCACTCCAGTATACTCCACTACACTACACTTTATCTCACTATACTCCACTGTACTATACTTCTCTCAAACGCCGCTCCACTGTCTGACACTCGACTCCACTGTATGCAACTCCACTCTACAACACAGTACTACACTCTATGCCACTCTACTACACTCTATGCCCATCCACTCTACACCACTATAGTATACTGTATGACACTCGACTGCACACCACTCAACTTCTCTCTACGATACACCACTGCACTATATGACACAACATTCCAATCAACGACACTCTCCTCCACTGTAGTCTACAGCACACCACTTGACAATTCTCTACTCTACTCCACTCTATTTAACTCAACTCCACTCTAAAACACTCTACTCCACTCTATGAAAGTGTATAACACTCTACTTTACTGTTCAACATGCCATTTCACTGTACAACCCGCTGCTTGAGTCTACGATACTTGACTCCCACTATATGAGACACCATGCCACCACACTATGGAGTCTATTATGATGTAGGGCCAATCGCCACCGCTCCCATGGCGGTGGCGATCCGCCCTACATCATACCCTGCCCACCACCCATTTCGAAAGACCGCCAGCCGGTTTTCCGCTGGTTGACCAGTCGACCGGGCGGAAAAGGGGCTGGATATGGTGGCGGTGTCTGGTAGACACCGCCATCCATATTAGCATGGGCAGCGGAGCAGGGCTTTCTATGGCGGAGATCCCGCCATGGAAAACCATGCAGATTTTGCTTTCGGAGGCCCGTTGTGGGATCCCAGGGTATTGGGTGGGTGGGGGTTGCACATGGGGGGGTACCTATGGTACCCCCTACATTGTCATGGACAAGGTGGCAGGCACCGCGCGGTACCTGTCACCTTGTGCATGACTGCATACCCAGCATTGTGGCGGGCGGCGCTGTGAGCACCGCCTGCCACAATGCTGGGAATAGAGGATGCCACGGTGGCAGTGGCATCCTAATTGCCGGTCCGGGAGCGCCGCACAACTGGCGGCCAGTCCCAGCACCGCTAGGGTCCGCCCGCCATCCTAATAGGTCCATATATAACAATTTACTACACTGTATGATACACTACTCCACTCAATTCCAAGCTTCAATACTCCAGTCTATGACAGTAGACTTTACAACACGCTCCTCCACTGTACTGTTCAACACTCCACATAACAATTCTCTGGTATTCAGACAAAATATTGAGTACAAAATATCGTCTTATCAAAATATCTAGTAAAAAATATTGTGATATGGTAATATCATCAGCAAGAATATTGTTGTCAAGAATATCGAATTCAAGGTAAGCAATATCTTTTTTTTAAATATCAAAGTCATTAATATCGTTTACAAAAATGTAGCTGGTTATAATTTCATTTTTTTAGTTATTGGTATGTATTTTAGTATATATTTGAAATGTATATGATGTATTTTTTGTATAATTATTGTTTATGTTTTTTAATATAGCTGTTACATTTTTAGTAGTTATTAAATTAAATGTAATACATTTTTGTGATTTTTAGTACCGTATGGGGTTTACAGAGGAACATGGAGGAAAGTAATTTAATTATAATAATTTAATGATTATTTTTAAAGTAATGTAATTTTTTTTAATAGATAATGATGTTAAATGAGCAATTTTTATGTGCGAGTTGTGGGGTTTATAGGGGCACAGAATGGGAAGTAATTTAATTTTAATTAATTTAAATTAATTGTTAATTAATATCAATTATGTATTTGATAATTAATTTTTTTAATAAGGTATTTTTTTTTTAAGTGCAGGTTGTGGGGCTTATAGGGGTACAGGGTGGAGAGTAAATTAATACAAATGTAATAATAAATTGATAATTATGTTAATTGTGTAATTAAATTTTATTTGATTTTAGGTGTGGGTAGAGGCGTTTAAAGGGGTCATTAATATTGATTTTTTTGATTAATAATGATTATTTAATTGATATTATTTTTAGTTGTGCAATTACATTTTTTAATTAAAATTTTAGGTAAGGGTTGTGGATTGTGTAGGGGTTTATTTTGGGAGAAAAATATATTTTAATTAAGTAATCATTAATGTTTTCATTGACATTAATTATTAAATTGATAATTAATTTTCTTAATTGTCTAATTAATTTTTGGGTCTTGTTTAGGAGTGTGTTGTGTGTGGGTATATTGTGGGAAGTAAATTATATATATTTAATAACATTTTTATTAATGATAATCAGTTTGCTGATAAATATTTATGTTGATAGTGTAAATAATTTGCTTATTAAGTTAAGTTTTGTTGGGGTATATGGTGGGAAGTAGGTAAATACAATTATTTAGGATTTGTTTTGTTAATGAATAATTTATAAATAAAATATTTATTTACATGAATTATTTTTGTACTTTAATTATAATTAATAATATTTGCAGATATTTATGTGTTTAACATTATATGTATTTTTTTCAATATAACATTTTACATTTTTTAACATATTTATATTTTTATTGGTTTTCTATTTTTTTTTATTATTATTTTCTTGTATTGAAGAACATTTGTTTGTTTCTAATGTTGCATTGACTGGAGTCGAAATAGTAAATTTTACCCCTCCCATTCCAACACTTTCCTTACTGTTGCACTGATTGGAGTGGGAATAGTACATTTTACCCCTCTGCATCCAACATTTTCCCTACTGTTGAACAAGGGGAGTGGGAATAGTTCATTTTACACCACCGCAATCCAACACTTTCTCCACTGTTGCATTGAGTGTATTGGGACTTGTACATTTTACACTTCCCGAGTACGACACTTTGGGGCTGATTAGGATGTCGTTCGGAGTTTCCTCTGACCGACATCCCTGCGGTTTCGAGACGACCAACCTTGGGTCGGCGGTCCAAAACCACAATAACGATGCGACCGAACATGGTGTAATCGCAGACTCGCATTTCCCTATGGGAGCTTGTGTGGCGGTTGGAAACCGGCCGCAGCACAAGCTCCCATAGAGAAATGGGAGTCACTGTAAATCCCTACACCGTGTGGCATGCACCTCACAGTGCCTGCCACATGGTGCATGGATTTTCAGGGGGGCACGGCCCTCAACCGAAGATGGGGGGCCCCAAAGTCACTTTCCGACAGTCTTTCCATGTTGGAAAGCTTGACTTGAAAAGCCTGTCAGAAACCGACATCATGATCCCGACGGCGGAAACGGCGTCCGTAAAGGATTATGTTGTGGTTCTGACAGGCGGACGGGCTCCTTGAGCCCAATGGAATCCAGTCGGAATGACCGGCGGGTTTCAAATTTGACATTGTAATAAGGCGATCAGATTTGAAACCATGGCAGTTGGAGGCTTTCCGACCGACATCCAAATTAGGGCCTAAGTCCCGATGAGTGTGTCTGTGAGTGAGTATATGAGTCTCTGAGTGCGTCTGTGGTTGGGTGTGTTAATCTCAGTGGATCTGTGAGTAGGTGTCTGAGTCTCTGAATGGCTGTGTGAGTGGCTATATGGGTCTGTGAGTGGGAGTCTCTGAGTGGGACTGTGAATGGCTGTGTGAGTGTCTGAGTGGGTCTGTGAGTCGGTGTATGTGTCCTAGTGGGTCTGTGAGTGGGTGCATGAGTGTCTGAATGGGTCTGTGAGTAGCTGTGGGATTGACTGATGGGTCTGTGAGTGAGTGCATGAGTGTCTGAGTGAGTCTGTGATTCGGTGTGAGTGTCTGTGTAGGTGTGTTCCTAGCTGTGGGAGTGACTCAGTCACAAAGAAATGGCACCTGACCTTTTATACAACAAGAGTCTATAGTTTTGCACAAAATATCTACCCAAGTGGAGTTATTTCTGCTGGTTAATTAATACGTGCTTCTTCCTTGGTTAAATGTCCAGTAAGTATTCTACACTACAGCTGCATAGTGAAGCACAAGGAAATATCACTGGTGACCTTGTGTGCTTTTTGGTGATGTGATTGTTCTTGGCAAGTCTTTATCCAGAAATATATGATAACTTGAATCCTCCTATAGAGAAGACAACAAGACTACAAATATGTAAATCTCCACTAAACAAGTGTCCTTCCTCTTTTATATATGAAGTCAGTGTTTTTTTGTTTGGTGGAGATGTCCTCATATTCCTCGGCATCAAGAACTCCTCACGAAAATCGGTGGCTAATGCGCTGGGGGGTGGGGGCGCTTGTTAAGCTGTCCATCATCCTGGCAAAAGGGAAGAAGAAAAAAATTCATAATTTGCATATTGTTTAAACAATTCAATTGAATCAATGTAGTTATGACTCTAGGTCAAAACTACATTGATTCAATTGATTGATTTGATCATATAAATATATGCCGCACTCGTATACATATGATACCAGCAGAGAGAGTCGCCACTGTTTTCTATTTCTATGGAATGCCTCGCAACCCTGTCAATGAAAAGGTTATATTTCTTTATTTTATTTTATTTATATGGTTATTTCACCAAGTACATACAAATTAATTGTTTAAACAATATGCAAATTATGAATTTTATTTATGCAATTGCCCAAATTTGCTGCAATGGATATTTTGTTTATGTCTATCATGAAGAGGTAACGTTTATAATGGCGATCTTGAGGTAACCACAATTGTGGTTGATTGTTTATTGCCCTGTGATGACTCTAGGTCACAATTACATTGATTCAATTGATTGCTTTGATTATGTAAATATATACTGCACTCATATAGATTTGGTAACAGCAGAGAGAGCCACCACTGTTTTCTATTTCTATGGAATGCCTCGATGCCCTGTTATTGAAAACATTTTATTTTATTTGGTTATTCCACCAAGTACATACAAATGAATTGTTCAAACAATGTATAAATTATGAATTCGATTTATGCAATAGCGCGAATTTGCTGCAATGGATATTTTGTTTATGTCTATCATGACGAGGTTACGTTTAAAATGGCGACCGTGAGAAATGTAAAACAACTTGACAAAGGTCGTCCGTGGCTGAAACGCGTTGTTATAGCTGAATAAATGACCTGAATCACGGATGGTTGTGCCGCCTTCTTCCTGACCTTGTGGGATTGAATAATTGATGTATATGTGTGTGTGTGTGTGTGTGTAGAGAGAGAGGGAGAGAGAGAGAGAGGGTATGTGAGTAATATTCTATTTAGTAGCATTGTTCAGTGTGGGGAGGGGCCTTGGCCTTCTGTGATTTGTCGTCTTGCTTAGTTCATTGTAAAATCAGGACTACAAGTCTGAGAATTTAGGGGAAAAACCTGGACAGGGGCCAGCTGATTGTAGATGGAACTAGGAAACTTAGCACCTATGGTGCTGAAAAGGGGGGACTGGCTATAGCTTTAAACGAGGGGTCTCAATAGGGCTTCTTTTATGGGGGCTCAGTGGAAAATTCTAGAGGACATACAGATTGCGGTCAGGGTCTAGATATGGGCTTATAGAGAAGAGACTGGCTAGCAGTACCAACCTTTTGCGCCGCCAAGCTGAGCCAATACCAACTTTCAGTGGGGCACAATGGGCTGTCTGGGATGTGATCCTGCAAACAGCAACACTCACTTCACTCTTGTTTAAACAGCTTTTAATAATGTGTTACACAATGGATTCCCTGTTTTTAACACCCCATAAACCCTATTTCCTTCCCCTCCCATCGCTCCATCTCTCTCTTACCCTCTGCCTCCATGCACCAACAATCCATCCCAAATCCCATCAAAAACGTGGCAGCAGGTTAACGGAGTTGAGCAGTGGGTGACATTGGGGAGAAGGGTCAATGTTTGTGTTCAGAGGCCAGCCACTGCTGTGATGTAATCATTCCGTTACTGTTCCCATATGGGACTCCTTATGGTAGAGTACAGGAAAGAATGGGAAAGCTCCTCATACTTTACAAGAAGAACAGCTCCACCCGGTGGCAGATATCTCTGTATGGTAAAGGGATATTTTTTAAAGTTTGTTAAACGTTAAAAAAGTTAGTAAAAATATATTTATATAAAAATGAATGCTAAAATGTTTTGTATATTTGTATATATTTATTTTTTATTAGAACAAAAGGACAAAAATGAAGAAGCACTATTAACTTCATTATTTTAATTAAATCTTCAATTATTTTTAATGTATTACATTTAACAAAATTGATGAAGATTAAATTAAATAATACATTCTCATCTAAAGTAAAAATAATATATATGCTATACATTAAAAAGTATTGTGAATAGAATAATTACATGTAATCAAATTATATGTTATTACAATGTAATCTTATATTAATTTTTACATTAAAAAAGATAGTTAAAATATTTTATAATAACTAGTCGTGCATAGATCCGCTGCTTTGACTGGATGGACAGTGCGATGGGTGGGGGAGTGGGGTGGGGGGTGGTGTTATGTTTTTTTAAGGGAGGGGACTGCTTTGGTTCTGCATGTCTCTTTTGTAGTCTGTATACGATACTTCATGAGAAAAATGTCAAAGCTGGTATGTTGTCTTTTGATATGGTTGAAGTCTCTGGGTCACAGAGCTTCGCTGGATGTGTCTTTGACGAATAAAATTTGTTTACAAAAAAAAAAAATATTTTATAATTAAAAAATAAATGGTTTACGTTTATATATATTTGTACAATTAATAATATTTACAGATATCTTTAACTATTTTAATAATTTAAAATTACCGTAACGTTATTTCTTTTGGGGTTCCTCTGGAGTCCTATTTGAAGTGTCTACCTCCATTATTTTCTATGTGAGCGTGTTGTAGTATCAGTGGTTTGTCATTTGTGGTGCTGGTCTACTGTTTTTTTGCTTTTTTCAGGGATGGATATGTCTACACTACTGCGTAACTTTATGCTCAGATTTCACGAAAAGCCCAAAGTGGTACAGTTACTCAAAAAAGTAAGAAGAGCAAATTACAAGTGTAAATATGACAGCCACTATCTTGAGATGAGTGTTATGTAGAGAGGATGTGAATAGGAGGACACTGGTATGTGGTTTATCAGTTAATTCCTGTTGTGGTTGGGATAGTAAGGGCAACAATAACAATTTTGTCACAAGATGTCAGTACTTACAGGTAAAGAAAGGACAATGATTGTGGAGACAGCTGTGTGAGGAGAAGGATATTTGAAGCCATTATTAAGACCCACTGAGGTCCTGCTTTCACTCTTCTAGAAAAGAACAGACATGACCATTATATTGTGAGAGGCAGAGATTAGCCTTATCCTCAACCCAAGGAAGGGTTTGAAAACTGTAGTTCACACACTGCTCAGTGTCAATGTCAAAATATTCACAAAAGTACTCCTGTATGTCTAGACAAAACATTACCTTGCCTGATAGAACCTATTCTATTCTCTAGATTTATAAAGCGCATAGCTAGTGGGATTGTTATCCACTATCTTCACCTCTGTCTTACCTCCGTTAAGCTTTAGACTGCTGGCTGCCATCCAGTCAACTATGTGTTTGAAATAGGAGGTAAAGAGAGTGGAAGTATTTTTTGTTTGATTGCAGAGATGAATAATATTTTGCGTGTTTTCCACATAGGCGATTGAAGTAAAACCATAGGATTTTATAATCTCCGCTAGAGGGGCGACATACTAATTGAATAAGGTCAGGCTAAGGGACGAGCTCTTGGGCACCTCGCACTTGAGGGGAAAAAAATGTTGATTGTCTATCTTCCTTTTGTACTTGGAAGGTGTGATTGTGAAAAAAAGAGGCTAGCCATTTAAAGCTGTACCCCCAATGCCCCCTTCAACTAGTATTTTAATCAGTGTTGGGTGAGATACTGTTTCAAACGTGGCTCTTAGATTAAGGCAGCGGCGCTGCATTTGTCCAGAATTGCCCTCAATTCTTTGGTGGACAAGTGTGCTATACTGGGATTGTAGGATAACATCAGGAAGAAACTGCACATGATAAATAAGGCCTGGTGGACGTAGATTCCAACTCTCCTTTTGGCACTTGACGTAGAGAAGTCGTTTGACAAGATAAGCTGGGATTGCCTGGAATTGCAAATAAAGAGATGGAAAATGGCTAAGTATAGAGCTCCAGAAGCAAAGAAATTGGTACTCTATAGGGATACAAACAAGCATGCCCACTGTTACCCCACTTATTTGCCCTTGTAATAAAACGCATTGCGGCTGCTATCCACTCTGCTACACAGGTTAAGGGGATATAGTTTAGCGGGTGGTACACAAAGGTAGCCATTTTGCTGATGAGGTGTTGCTCACACTACTGAACTGGAGACATTAAGTTTGGCATTCTAACAGATTATGACAAGATTTGAAAATAGTGTAACCGTAGGGGAACAGACCCAATATACCCTTGAGGGCTTGGGCAGGTTTAAACAAAAAGGTAATGTGCCAACAAGGGATTTCGTTTGAATAAATTATATCTTTTTTGATTTTAGAAAATTCATTTGGAAATGAGTTCAAAACAGATACTCAACAATATATTAATTAGCTGAATTAATCAAATATGAAAAACACACACACGGGGTAGCTATTTCGTGAAAAAATCACAGATCTTTTTATATATTCAATCAATAAAAAGGAGTACAAGTAGACAATTAAATGTGCAGTGTAACATGAAAAGAGACAGAAGTGAATGTTATCCACATTTCATGGCACAAAACATCAAATCCAAAGGAGAATACAGAGATCTATCTCGTGTTAGGAGAGCAGTCAACTGTACATAAATGTTATGGATATAGATGATAAAGTCAACGGTTCGGTCTGTGGTGGTGTCAATCCGTCAGACCATCTTCAGGACAGTAGAGATTTCTAAAAAAGACTCTTAAGACTTATTGAACTCAGTCAAAGAAGAAGCAATTTCTTCTCCTTGTCGAATGGTTTATGCTGGTTCCGATCCTAGTTGGATGAAGATAATCCTTCCTAGTGTCTATGGAGGGATATAGCAACACTGCGGGGCAGCACCATGAGTGAAGTACTCTTGTGTGTCGAAAGGAGGAAACTATCCTTCCTGATTTGCGGGTCTTTATTTGGAACTCTGCAGTGACAATTTCTGTCCAAGAGTAAGGGAATTCAGCAACCGTCCGCAGGCAGGAACCCGAACAAATTGATATTGATTGAATATATAAAAAGATCTGTAATTGTTTCACGAAATAGCTACCCCGTGTATGTGTTTTTCATATTTGATTAATTCAGCTAATTAATATATTGTTGAGTATCTGTTTTGAACTCATTTCCAAATGAATTTTCTAAAATCAAAAAAGATATAATTTATTCAAACGAAATCCCTTGTTAGCACATTACAAGATTTGAAAATGTCACAGGATTCAAAATTAATTAATATAAAATTGAGTTCCTGAATATCTCAATACCACAAGAATAGGTGGACAAACAGAAGGACACTAGGGAATTTCAGTGGCCCAATGATTCGATTAAACCCTTGGGGGTGAGGATTACTGTGGTGGGACGTTGGAGTGGAGATATGCTTCAAATCGGCCTATATTGAAAGTCCAAGTCACAGCATATCTTGAAAATGGCAAACTATGTCTTATGGAAAAGACAAGCTAATATGATATTGATGAATATTCTCCAATGGTTGTTTCAGTCCTTGCCAACTAAAATCCCACTAGCAGACCTTAGCAACAACTAATTTGCAAATGTTATGGACTGAAAACACAGCAAAGATAAACAAGAAGATAATTATGAGTTTACCTTAGCCAAAGGGGTTAGGGTGCCATGACATTGTGAACTATTATCCTCCTCACACTTATGCATTATTGTGGACTGATCCGTCAAGTAGACACAAAAGTTGTGACTTCTCTACCGCGAGCACACTAACATGAAGGGGTCCATGCAATATTCTTGTCTCCGAAGAGATCAACAACCCATCAATTTATATTTATCCAAGGCTGCTAATACTTCCTTGGAAGTATGAAATCATCTTGCTACAAGGGTAGGGATCACCACAGTCATATTGCCACATATGCCTATCCATGTCAACTCAAATGTGAACTGTTTTAGCAGCTGAACATTTCTTTACATGGAGGGAGGGATATTGCACAGTTCCCAATATATTTGAGCGAGGTCATATTAAGAGCCTGATTTAGATTTGGCAGATAGGGTACTCCGTCACAAACCTGACAGAGTACCCTGTCTGCCAAACCTTCGGTCCACCCTCCTCATTTTAGAGATGAGCAGTGTTAAATATTGTGCCAACAGGGCCCCTGTTGGCTCTATCGATGAATACATTCTCTGAAGGCTCGAGAGAGCCGCCAAAGGAAGGAAATTACATGACTCGTCTTATCTAAGTTGGAAGATCTATGTCTTAAATTCCTGTTCTCCACAAATAGGCAAAATCGTCCAGAAGTGAAAACAATAATGACCCCACATTGGGAGGGTGTAGGGGTCATTAGATTTTTATTTTTTCTGAAATAAATTCCCATTTCAGGAATTTGTTTCTGAAAAACATAACATTTTTTAAAGTATGATGGATGGCCATCAAAATCAACAACTGGCGCCTGACAAACATTTAGTACACTGAAAGGGACCTCTGTGATAGTATTTCCTTTCAATGTACAGAGATGACTCTGGGCTGGCGGTCATCTCTAAATGTGGTGGGCAGAGTGCTGTTGTGATGGAGGATGTAATTTCCTCTGCCATCCGAACAAATACCACTCTGTATGTCAAACCCTAAATGAGGCCCTAAGTCTATTGAAACCAGTAATAGAGAATACAAATTTCCCAAGACTGGTGGAATGCAGTATTTCAGATTCACCACTGGATGTTCCATCCGATGAACCAAGAGACAGCAAATGGTTACTGACCACTTTATAGCACTTTATTCATCAAGCTGAAGGGTACAATTACAGTACACTTACATATAGTTATAAGAAATGAACAGAGGGGTAGACAAGCATGGAAGAATCACAAGAGATTGGTGAAATAATTGAGCAGGAAAACATTAGACTGGGGAGTGTACAGCTCACTGGGTGGACATACACAAATGATTTTGAAATGTTGAAATACAGAACTTTCTTCTACATTGCCATTTCACACCTCATTGTCTCAAACAAATATACCCTGAAAATGAGGGGAAGTGCAGGAGATGTGAGAATGACACAGGCATGCTTTTACACATTTGGTAGGAATACACACCTTTAAAAACCTTCTGAAAACAAATCCTCAGTGATATTGAGAGGGCATGAGAAGCCTGGTCAGGGATGACCTGGTGGCCATATAAATGGGGTTGTGGGCATCATATTGTGGATTGAGGCATATTGTGCAGTGATTTGTTATGTTCCAAATGTTGCGGCAGCTAAAAACCAATAGTTATGTATTGTAAAAGGAGGGAGACATCATACACAGCTCAATAGATATAATCCCTTTGGCAAACACTAGCTCTGGAAAACCCTACATATGATCGACATAAGCATGGCAAATACTTGCGTAAAATATGTGGGCTTGAGATACAACACTTATTAGAAACATGTCAAAGTGATAATCCAGTGCGCCTGATGGCACTTCAGCTGTTTGAGGTTAATCCAATGATACCTGGAAAATCTTTAGGGGCAGGCTATAGCGACTGTGCCCTCCGATGTTGGGAGAAGGGAGGGTTTCATTTAGATTGTTAAACATTTGTGAGGGATTGTTAATTTCATGAACATGCTCTCATGTAAGCTGATGATATGCTGTAAAGGTGAAAATTCAAGATTGTGAAACCTCTTTTTCTACTCTACTACTGATGATATTGCATGCATATTTAATATTGATCCATGAGACAAGAACTCATAATTGGGTTAACATCATTAAACTCCCCATTTTTTACATTCAGCTGAATATTCTAGAATAGATATACACATTTAGGCAATAATATCATCTTGAGTGAGTGACTTGTGTCTCATGGGATTATTACTAAGTGAGACCATCTTTCACACAATAATTTAATCTTGCTTTTTTATTTGTGTCTATATCTTCTACTTAACTACTCAGTATAATTCCTGAATATTTTACATTATTGTGTTACATTCAGAAAACCCAGTATTTAATTAGTTCTCTAGAGCACAATTTTGAAACTGGGAACAAAAAATCCTAATAATTATCTGTATATAGACAATCATTTGACCAATGACTCTTTAGTTTTAATCAAAACAAGTTGTAGATCATTTGTGAACTTGTTAACATCCATTTCTATCATCTCAATAACAAACTGTTCTTATAGCAATAGGTTAGGTTTTAAGCTCATACTAGAAAAGAATGTGGCAAGAAAGGATAAAACTGTTTGATAACATACGTCAAGGAAAAAACAGAAAGATGTCATGCCATTTGTGACTACAGATCCTTTACCTTTGTAGAGGCCACCAATGAATGTTTGAAATTCAGATAGAAAGTCAAAAGATTTTAAAATCTAAAGAAGAAATTTACAGTCCACTCGACCAAAAGCTTTTACAACATCTAAGCTTAACAATTACATTTTGTTCTTTGGACTCACTCTTTAATCTTTAAAACAGAAGAAACATGTGTGATACCAAATTGGAATTTTAATAAATCCATTTAATCAGGGCTTATCAAGTCAATCACCCTATGTTTGTATTAGGTTATGAATACTAGTCAATATTTTCATGTCTAAAATTGAGAAATGAAATGGGTGTATACTTTTAACAGTTTATATGACACTTTCCTGTCTTATGAATCATTGTGCAGTTCATAAGAACATCTGGCTAATTTTTCATTATTTTATTTCAGCGTGCAGTTAGGTTATCAGACTCCCTACCAAGAAAGACTGTTATAAACCTATAGTCTTGTTTTTCACTCTAAAGGATAAAAATGTATACACAAAGGAAGGCCAGATACAATAGTGGTACTAGAAACACACTTGATAGAAATATATTTGCCTCTCATTCAAATTGGTGGATACTCGACAGCTCATTCAAGAGTATCACTAACATGAAATATAAAGTCTGTGTATCATTCCAAATCACTTATAGACATATGGTTATTGCTGATAACAAAGACCAGGAAGGAACATCCATACTCATGACAGTAGAATTGGAGAGCACAAGATTCCTATTGAGCTGTATTTCTATACCGAATATATGCCAAAATGTTGCTGGTACTTCTACATAACAAATCGATGCAGGCTGTAGTTGGTGGAATAGTTCCAGGGGGAAGATTTTAATGTATCACTTGAAACTTTCCTGGATATGTTAAGTGAATGCAGAAAGATAAACCATAACTATAATTGGTATAGGAACAATTTTACACAACCCCCAATTGACAGATATTTTAAGCAAAAATTAAACAGTGAGCAGAAAACGTCAGATATAAGAATATTTAATCCCATTTCTCAACATGCAAATACTAAAAGAGAAAGACAGTATACAGAAATTCAGTCAAAGACAAAAACCTCCACTGGCTACTTGTGAAAGCACAACTGTATCAAGATACAAGACATGATATTGCATACACACACGAAAAAGTCTATTAGGGGATACCCATGAAATAAATAAGGAGGAAATCATTAAGCAATCTGCAGTATATTTAAGTAACCTGAATCACTCACAAATAGAAAGGAATAATGAGCTTCAACAGAGAAACACTTACTTATTTGTTTTTAGAAGGTGGGGGGTGGTGACCATAGGTTGCCCTTGGAGAGAGCCATTGCATTGCTATTCTTTAGCCCAACACCAATCCCAATGTGGTAAATTTATATGGCATTTTGCTTTTCTTGGGAATAATTCCCAACACACGTTTCAATGCAACTGTAATGTCAATAGATGTTACTCTTTTCAGTATTGCAGTCACATTTTACGAGTAATTTAGTATAGGCCTACATTCCCATATGACGTGCAGGAAAGTAGCATTAACCCCACCACATCCAGGGCATGCAGGAGATCTATTTCTAAATGCCCTGTGAATTCTCATTGGTGTGCGTTAAGTGTGATGTAGGATATAAAAATACAATCATTTGAATCTAGCTTTGCAATAGTATCATTTGAATCTAGCATTGCAATCTATCAATTTGAACCTGGCACAGGATGCTTCCAATTCTTTGCCCGAGTGAGGTTCTCAAAGGTCTGTCTCCCAGTGTTGTTTAAACTTCAAGGAGTACTTCACTCGGTCATTCTTGTGGCCTTCTATAAGTATATCAGCTTACAATTATACCTTGCTTCCAATACCACCTCAAGAGTCACAGACACCGGGGGGGGGAGGCAGGAAACTCAGTTCATCTTTCTAGCTGAGTTTGACACTTTGGCAAATTGTAAGAATTACTCACAGCCAAACTCAAATGTATCACAGACATCTCTGAAAGTGCTAAATGCATTTTACGGGTATAAATCGCCCAGGGTAAGACATCCTCCATATTTCCATTGCCTTGGACATATCTAGGGATATGTCCTGAATGTCTGTGACCATCAAATATACTATGTTCTGGAAAATGGGGATCATTTCAGTATTCTCTTGATCGCCAGTTCCTATGGTAATGCCACTGGCGCCACTATCTGGTGAAGAGTCCTCAGGGTTGAGTTTTTCCCCTGAATAAAGCACATAGGGAGTAGTGTATCATCTACAGTACCTCGGATGAGACCCTTCTCCCAGTTATTGTCCTCACAACACCACAGGGTTGTGTGTTGAAGCTGCAGAGCAATATGAGCTAATTCCATGTCAGGCACACCTACAACGCCCTCAAGTCTATCTCTCCATTCTATCTCTTTTTTTCAAATGAGGAAAACTATTTTACTTAACCTACATTATGATCCATGGATCAGACACATGAAGTTCTACAGATTATATAAGACTGTGGAATAAACACCATGGTTCCTGGCACTGCTCTACCTATCAGTGATACTGGTAAGACGTTCCAAAACTGAACCGAAGCTCTTATCCCCTGGAAGACGCTTTCATTGTTGTCGAAATACTGGTTTTCTGCTCTATAGGCAAACTGTATATCTAAATTTGGTAGTTCATGGGCAGTAATCTTGGGTACACAGCCAGAGGGAATAATTCTGTCTAATATTTATTAATAAGCCGGAAATGCTGCAGAAAGTATGCAGCTCACAAAGCTATTTAGGCACTGCATAGCGAGGGTGGGTCGTATTTCCTTTTGTTAGCTCTAATTCCTTCATATGCTGTTGCAGGTGTACAGCCTGGGACTCCAATGCCAGGGCAAGCAACACTGGTGACAAGGGCACACTTGCCTCATACCTCTCTCACCTGTTCAGCAATGGACACCAAGCCACCTGATCTCACCCTGGCAGGAAGATCCATATAAAGCGATCTAATCCAGCTCCTAAACTTGAAACCGAAATCTATTTTTCCCAAAACAGCATGCATGTAGTCCCAATCTAGCGTATCAAAGGTTTTTTCAATGTTCAAGGCCAGAATACGGATCTTAATGCATAATCCAGATTATATTTTACTTCAAGAAACAGATATCCTGATGACAAGTATTGAAGATTTTGGAATGATGTAAAGCTGGGCTCAGTACAGTTCATTCAGCTCAGTTACAGAAGCACATAGAGGGGTTGTTGTATTCCTTACAAAGGAGGGATTATTAAAATTCACAATTATGAAGTAGATACTGGGGGTAGGTAAGTGTGCGAAGATTGCTTGACGGATTTGAATTTTAAGTGTTTAATAATTGTTAGTGTGTATGCTCCTATTGAAGATGATCCCTCAGTATATGAACATTTATTTCGTGCTGTCGCCCCATTAAAAAGTCCTACAATAAAAGGGGGGGGGGGAGAAATTAGGATTAAAAAAGAGTAAAGAGCATACTTGCCTGTCTTTTAAATAATAAACAGCTGCAAAATTAGATATTTTTCTTCTCTCAGAATGCTTGTAGATTACCCATCAATCAATGCTATGTTACAGGTTTTATAACCACACAGCTATTAATTTATAAACCATGATGCCATCTAAGCCTAAACAAATTAAGATGGATCTTCAACAAATTGCTATTGGAAGATGTGGCATGGAGAAAAGATGCCATTGTGTTCATAAAATAATTTGGTGGCAGAAATGTAGGGACTGCAGATTCAGTAGTCTGGGATGCATTCAAAGCGGCATTATGGAACCAAATAATTATTTACGAATTTGAAAAAAAGGGCAAGGAAAAAAATTATAGAATATTTAGAAACAAAAATGTGCAAGACTCAACAGTGGGCAATTGGGAATTATAAATCAGATAACACAAAAAATGGCAGAGAGCTACGGAGGACTTGAAAGACCATATAAATAATGTCCAGTTGAACAATAATACTTATCTTCAGATCTATGAAGAGAGTGAATTGGCAGGCAAGTATTATCCACTGAGCTGGCTAATAGTATTTTAGATGAGGAAATAATCCCACACTCATTGAAACAATAGTAAGCTTTTTAAAACCAAAGAAAAATGCAGAAGACCCAAACTCATATCCCAGTTTCATTGCTCAATATGAAATATAAGCTAATAGCTATAATACTGGACAATATCAACAAATGCGTTAAAGATTTGACACTCCATGAACAAAAGAGTTTTATTTCAGGGAGACAAGAAAATCAGAATTTATTTGATTGAGGTAATAGTCGTTTTCTTACAAAATCAAATACCAGACATAAAAAGCATGTATGTTTTGGCCTTGTGAGCTAGAATATTCTAATCTACATCCTGAGAAAATTTGGTTTCCACGAGCTCACGAGGTAAATTAAATATTTCCTAGTAAACAGGAAGGAAAGTTTCAATTCTATTAAAGACACGAAGGCGAGGATTATGCTGTACTTTCTTTATTCCTTTATCCAACAGTTTTCAACAATAACAAAAAACTATCTTTCCCAGGATGCCCAGAACAAGTCACCCATAGGGGCTTGTCTGTCCATAACCATGTCCTCTCTCTTGACTGCGCAAGAAGCTTGAGTCCGCTATCCTTTATTCCGCTTTAGAACTTTCTGCAGCTGAAAGAAATCAAAAAACGGTCTACTTGAAACTAAACCTTCACAGATTCCTACAGGCGATCAATCAGATAAGTAAATGACAACTACATATCTTGAGAGCCAGAAAAACAAATCGTGAACAGTCTCACTATGTAACACCAATCTCCTGGATCACCAGTACCAAGTATTGCAATACTTATACCTTACGAAGAAAACCCCCAACCCGGAAACAAACTGGGCAGGTAAGCAAGAAGCCTCAGGAACCTTGGGAGGGAATAATCCTCGCATCTTTGTCTTTAATAGAATTAAATTCATGTTTACTAGGAAAGTTTTAATTCTGTCAGGACAGGAGGAGAGGATTATGCTAGTTCAAAGCTTATCCACCACCAAAGACGCCATGTCCGATACAGGCTTAAAATCAAAACGCTTGAACATAGAATCGAACCACCAGTATGCTGCATTAATGATGTCTTCCAGGCGTGCCCCAAGAGAAAAAAGTTTCAAGGACATTGCAGCTCTTACCGAATGGGCTCTAAAGCGTGATATATCAATACCTGCTTCCAGCATAACCCAATGGTACCAGCGAGCAATGGTGGGAGGAGCAACAGCTTCAAAAGGTTTCCTGAGGGAGATAAGCAACTGCCGTTCCCCGTGTGGATGGAGGATCTCTGTCCACATGGGGAATGATCCTCCATCATACTCTCATAAGCCTTGAGGCACCTTACCACACACAACTTAGAGTCCCTGTCAAAAGCTGGGTAAGAGATCACTGTAGAGTCTGTCTTGGTTTGCCGGGATATATGGAAGGTAACCCCTTGAGGGGTAAAAACTCTCTCGGAGATATCCAAGGCTCTCACATCCGACACCCATCTACAGAACACCGGACATAAAAGCATGGCGAGTTTCGCTGACTGCTCCTTCCGCGATAAATACTTATTTGACTGGCAGACCTTGAAAAAGTTCAGGTCATTGTTAACATTCAAGAGGCAAGAATACTGAGGTTCTGGCAGAACAGCCAAGCATACATCTCACATCAAATTGCATACCAGTGGATGTTCCACCACGGGTGAACTCTGAATAGGGAGATTACATTGCGGACCTATAGGAATTGATTGTACAATAGGCCAAACACTGGGCCACCAGCGATGCCAAAAAGTTCAGTAATGGGACCACTGCGCATCCCAAGGGATTCTGGTTGTTCCCAAGACACCAACTGACCCATCTTGCCCAGGCGAATCTATAATGTTTATTTGTTCCGTCCACCCAGGCTGTTGTGAGCATTCGCCGCGAGCATTCGCTGAGCCTCTTGAGAAAGGCCTGGGACTCTCCAGCGTGACCGGAAATCTGCCACGTCATAAGAGACTGCAGGACTAACGGGTGATGGTTGCCCAGAGGATCCCGAAGGAAAGAAGGAAATCTGGAGCGGGGTAGAAGAATTGGAATCGGGCTCTTCGTTAGGAAGAAAGGTAAATTCTCTTCTGCGTGGTTTTGGAATTGTCCTCTAGCAGAGCACCTGGAGCCTTGGCTGCGGTGACCTCTGCGGGATTGGAAGAATTCGCCCTGGCGCCCCCTACCACGACCGGCCTTGACAAAAATACACTGGGGAAGACCTTCTTGATCGAGGCCTGCACCTTGTTGATGGAGCTGAATGTTGCTACGAACTTGCCTCGTTCTTTGATGAACGGCTCCCCAAAGAGCCCACTCTGCACTACCTCACACGCCTCCGTGAAAGCCAAATTCCCCAATTTGGGGGTCAATCCTCAAAGGAAGGGAGGGGCACCATTATGTGGACATGGCAATGTTTGCACTCCCTAGAAAAATTACGCATGCTGCACCCAACCTGACAGTGACTCCAGCGACATCAGGGTACCAGAAGATTTGGCCTCTTCCACCATTTCCAAAACTTTGGTGAGGGGACTGTAGATGTCTAGCAGTTTTTCCTGGCAAGCGTTCCAGGACCTATCTATTCCCTTCTTGAGATCCTGGATGTTTTTTTTGAGAAAGGTGGCCATCCAGGGGTCTAACTCTGGCGTCAATGCTACTTTATCAGGAAGGGATGGGTGCGTGCAATCTGCCCGCATGCATGCCCTCACAACCTTGTCCAGTGGTTTTGGGAGGCGGCCAGCCACATACCTGGAGATCTTCTCCGATGGAACCAACTCCGCCGAATGGGTACGAACTAAGTCCTCGGGGTCTAACATGTCTGAGGGACCCTGGTCCAGGTGCAGAGCTGGGGTTGCTGATAGTGAGTGGCGCAGGGCCTCGAGGGACCACCCTCATCAGGAGCATGGCCCTGGTAATCTTCTTCCTCCATGTCCAAGTCGGAGGAGAGGTCACCAGTTGCATCTGTGGAGGATTTTGGCGCAGCCAGGGCCGTTGATCAAGCAAGAAAGGCCTTCTTCAAGCGCTCAAAAGCGCTAAGGTCCATGCCTGATTCAACTTTGAACTTAGGAGCCCTCCTCGGGGGTGCCCCCGTCCGGGCCTGCCTGACAGGGCACGCAAGCAAAAGCTATCTCCATAATGCGATGGTCAAAGGATCCCATGGCCGCAGCTGCCGCATGGTGGATGGAGGCGTCCACCGCCTCGCAAAACTTGTCATCCAATGGGAGGACCTGCAGGGACTCTTCTTCAATGTACTCTTCCATGACCCTGTAAGGGCTGAGGTAAGTTAGAGTGAAGGCACACTAAACAATATAGGCATAGACCCAACAGGAGACTGCAACAAATGTAAATGCCCAGCTCGCGCTGGCACTTAAATCAAGTCAGCTACAGAACAGCCAAAGGCAGGTTATGGCAACTGGGGGCCAGCCTAGATTATGGGCATGCGAAGTGCAATAAATGAGGCTCTTGCCTGGGGCAGACTCACCCTAAAAATCACAGGTGTGATGCACCTGGCCTGCGGATGTGGTGCGACATCACGTTGCACAACTAGACTGCAGGATACTACATCCCTATCCAAATCAGTCAATGAAAACACAAAATGCAATCTCAGAACATTGAAATAGTTCAAACAGTTCAAATCCCCAGAGGGGTGGTACTTGCTTGCTCCCCGTCGGCCGCTTCCGAACACCTTCAGCAGACAAACTCCCTCAACCGCTGGCTGGGGCGAGGGTTGGGCAGGAGGCTATATCTTTGCGGAGAGTCTCGCAGTCGCGGACCCACGGGGGGTCCACCCTCTGGTACTACGTTCGGTGCTTGTGTCACGGTGGCCTCGGTGGTTTCGGGTGTCGGGTTAGGTGCACTCCCGGCGGGCTCTTCCGAGAGTCTTTCTGGATGGCGTGGGGGCACCTCTTTGAACCACGACACATTGCGGGACACTTCCTCTCCTCCTTTTTGGGTTGTCACCATGGTCCCTCGCTTTGCGACGACTGTCCAGGGTCCTGGTTCATAGTTGGTTCTGAACTTCCCTCCCGGACGGCGGTCCTTCAGCAGGACGGTGGCTCCTGTGCAGAGTGTCCTCGGCCTGGCACGGCGACGAACGCTGGCCTGTTGGTTCCGCCGGGATCTTCTAGCTTGTACAGCCTCAGTCTCTAATGGGGGTGGTGACCACCCTGGGGGCGTAGGGAGTAAGTCTCTCCGTGGGCCCTGGAGCATCAGTGCCCACGGGCTCCTCTGGGTGGTGCAGTGTGGTGAGCTCCGGTATTCCCGCAGGAACTCGTGTAGTCGTATTTCTGGGTCTACTTGTTCCACCTCTGCAATGCGGAACACCTTGTTCAGCGTACGCATAAAGCGTTCCACGTCGCCGTTGGCCTGGGGCCACTGGGGTGTTATTCGCCGGTGGTGTATTCCCCTCTGACTTAGAAACATGGCGAATTCCGCTCCCTGGAAGGGAGGTCCATTATCACTTCGCATCTCTTGTGGGAATCCGAACATGGCGAACACTTTCCCCAGGGCTGGCTTTACCTGGGAAAATGCCGTGGACGCCACTAGCTCTACTATGGGATATTTCGAATAAGCGTCCATTAAGACCAACGTGTGGCTTCCTCCCGGGAAGCTCCCGAAGTCTATGCTTACTTGAGACCATGGGGTGGTACACGCATCTTCGGTGATTACCGGTGCCGGCCTCTCCGGGTTTCCGGTCAGTTGGCATAGGGGGCACCGCCTGACGTATTCCTCCACCATGTCTTCCAGCTCCGGGAACCAGACCTTCTCCCGCATTCTGACCTTCATCCTTGTGACTCCTTGGTGTCCCCCATGGGCTAGTTGCGTCGCCTTGTGTCTCAGGGTCCGTGGTATCACCAGCCTGGGTCCTCGGAGTAGGATCCCGTCACCTGTGGCGCTGAGTTCATGCCTTATGTGCCACATCTTCGCGGAGTATTCCCGTTCGTCCGGGCTCCACGAGTTGGCTTGCCGCAGATAATTCGTCCACGACCACTCCTGGACTGCTTTCAGAGTTCGGTCGTCCTCGGCGGCTGCCTCCTTAATGTCTTCCAGCGTCATGTTCACCGGGCATGCTGCTGTGGATACAAGGTGTACATACTGTTCGGTATCCTCACAGTCTTCCTGTGCGTAGGTCGGGGCCGGGTGCCGGGATAGAAAATCGGCAGGATTCTTTGCCCCTGGCCGGTACACGACTTCCATTTCATATGGCTGCAGCTGGACTGCCCATCTCTCGATGCGCGGCGGCGGGTGGGGCGCCGTCCCTTTGAAGAGTGGCACGCGCGGTTGGTGGTCTGTGACCATTGTAAATGGTTGTCCCTTGAGGTAGAGATGGAAGTGGTTGCAGGCCAATCTGATGGCCAGTGCTTCTCGCTCAATTTGTGCGTACCTGGCCTCGGTCGGGGTGAGTGATTTGCTGGCGAACGACAGTGCTGCCCATCGCCCTGGCTCCTGTTCCTGGGCTAGCACCGCGCCCAGCCCGACGGGGCTGGCATCCACAAGGACTTCTGTCTTCTTGGCTGGGTCAAAGTAGGCGAGTGTGGCTTCTCCCAGCAGTGCATCCTTTATTCCTTGGAACGCTGCTTCTTCCGCTGGTCCCCATTGCCACTTGGCGTCCGACCTCTTGAGGGCTCTCAGGGGTTCTGTTTGTGTGGCGAGTCCGGGGATGAATCGTCCACAGTATGTTGCCATTCCTAGAAAACTGCGTACTTCCGTTGGGGTTGTCGGTGCGGGTGCATCCTTGTGGCAAGTGACTTACGGGGGTCCACCTGAATGCCTTCTTGGTTGAACACTTGTCCTTATGTAGGGTCGCTCCATGCTCTTTGAGGCGCGTCAGGGTGTTGTGGAGATGCTGGTAATGCTCTACGGCCGTGGCCGAATGGATGAGGATGTCATCGCTTACGCTTACGTTTAGCACGCCGGGTAGCCCTGATAACAACTCCCGTATCGTGTTTTGGAACACCTCTGCCGCAGATGATATTCCAAAGTTGAGCCTTTTGTATCGTCGTAGGCCTAAGTGGGTGCTGAAGGTGGTGATGTAGCGGCTTTCCTTGGACAGTGGGAGTTGGTGATACCCTGCGTTTAGATCAATCTTCGAGAACCACTTCGAACCGTTCACGTCGGCAATGATATCATCCATAGTTGGCGTGATATGTCGTTCTCTTCGTATGGCTTTATTTGGCAGTCGCATATCGATGCAGAGGCGTATCGCTCCCGGCTGTTTCAGCTTCTCTGCGATAACCATTGGTGAAACCCAGGGCGTCAGGCCGGATACTTTTTCAATGACCCCCTGTTTTTCCAAGTTCTCTAGCTCCTTTTCGACCAGCGGCCGCAGGTGGAAAGGGACTCTCTTGTGTCGCAGCGCGACTGGGACAACTGTTTTGTCGATGTGCAGTTTGATTGGGCTGCACTTAATGCGTCCTAGGCCCTGGAACAGCTCCAGGAACTGGTGAGCTTGTACTCTCCTTGCGAAGGATATTAGCCCCAGGTCTTCCGCCGTATGGCTACTTAGCAGGGTGTCCGCTTCTCTGTCAATCACATGTATTGTCGTTGTGACCTCCCGCTCGTCTGCCTTGACGGGAACTGTGATTTTTCCTTTCAACGGGAGCGGCGTGTCCGCTCCGTATGCGTAGTTTCTGGTCTTGGACGGTTTTACCGGAGGACAAGGCTTTAGGCGTCGGTATTGTTGGAGGCCCATTACGTTCACTGTGGCCCCTGTGTCGATAACTGCCTGCACTTCCGTTCCCGCCACGTGGACTGTGCACGTTGGTTGGGGCCTGCGGCGTAGCTTGAGCTCCCTCGCAAATGAGATTAGGTATGCTTCTCCCTTGTCCTCGTCTGATGATTCTTCGCTCATCTCCTGATATTTTCTTCCTTTCGCCTTCGAGCCATCTTGCGACCGCTCCTCCGTCACCGATAGGTGTCGTACTGCCTTCGTCGGGGGCCTCCGGTTGCGGAAGTCTCGGCCTCTCGTGCGTCTTCGGCATACAGAAGCGAAGTGGTTGGGAATCCCGCAATTGGCGCACGTTTTCCGCTGCGCAGGGCAGTCCTTTACGGCGTGTGGCTCATGCCCGCAGTATCCACATCTTGATTTGGTCTCTTCCGGCTTCTGGTGGAGTCTCCTCTTGGCTTAGTTCGGAGGACGTCTGCCCGTTCCACCTTGATGTTTTCTTCTCGTACCGGGGTTTTTGTGAGCGCCTTGTCCATTTCGTTTGCTCTTACCGCTGACAGGTCATGTGTCCTTGCTAGTACTAACATATCTTCGAGCGCTATTTTTGGTTGGCGCAGGATGAGCCCTCTCAATGTTTTATCTCGGCACCCTTGGATTAGCTGGGCGCGTATTTCTTTGGGCTGGTCGTCTTCTGTGCACGTGCTGGCGAGCTCGCGAAGCCTGGCATAGAACACGTCCATCGATTCCCCTTCTCTCTGTCGGGCCTGGCGCAGCTTAAACCGCTCAAAATCGGGGTTTAACTGGGAGTCAAAATGGGCGTCGAGGGCGGCCACCGCCGCGTCGTAATCTGTGGCTACACCCGTGTTGGGTAGGTGTTTGAATAGTTTAAATATCTCATCTCCCGCGTAATGCAGGAGTAGGGACTTCTTCACGGCGCCGTCCGTCTCTCTGGTCGCGATAAAGTAGTTGTTGAGTCGCTCTATCCAGATCTTCCACCGGGGAGAGGCTGTTGCAGGGTCTTCGAGCTCACTGAATGGGGGCAAAACTCCAGACGCCGCATGTTGGAATGGAACGTGGGCTAGCACGGCTGCTTGACCTGGTGTGGCCCCTGGGCCGGGCGCTGCTCCCCCATCGTTGTCCCCCATCGTTCCTTTGAGGCCGGTGGCTTGTTCCGCTTTGCTAGCGGTCCTGGGCTTGTACTACCAGTAGGGGCGGCTTAAAGTGCGTGGCCTCCACCCTCTTGTGTGTCCCTCCGCCTTGCACTGGCTTGCTGCAGCTTGGCGGTATTGAATCCCTGGCGGGGTGTGTTGTGGACCTGCTTTGTCCTAGCCCTTGCACTTTCCTTTGGGGCCTACAGGTGGTGATTCGCCCTGTGCTTGTTTCCCTTTTTGTTTCTCTTTTACGTGGCCACGTGTCTCTCACAGCCTCCTTTACAGTACAGGCTGTTGCATTGCCTTATGCTTGTTTTCTTCCTTTTGCTCTCATATTGTTCCCTTCCTTTGGGGCTCGTTACTCTCCCCGCCTCCTTACCGCCGGCACTGCCTCACCGGGTGACGCCTCTGGGGCCTGTGCACTTGCGCGCTGCTCTCGGCGCTCTGCCTTTCCCCCGGTTTTTTTCCACGGTCTTCTCCGCGATGCATCTCGGGTCCTTGGCGGGTGGGGCGCGGGGTTTCAGCGATCCCGCCACGTCGCCAGTGTGATGTGCCAAGGACAGGGGTAACGTATTCATAGGCCGCGCTGCTACGCGGCGCGGAGACACTCAGCCAACACCAGACTGTGGGACGGAGACCGCGCCCTCGAGCGGGCGGCTCCCTTTATTCAACCCCGCAGGCCACGCCTGGCCTGCGGATGTGGTGCGACGTCACGTTGCACAACTAGACTGCAAGATTTTTTTTGTTAAAGTATTTTATTGAGTTTTCCAACCGTCTTATCAATAACTCACAGTTACATACAGTAGCATCTTATATGAGGCCCAATCAGCAATGCACATATCAGGAGAAGCCAGTTCTTCAACTTTTACTACCCTAACTCCCCCCCCTTCCTCCCTCTCTACCCCCACCCCCCCCCCTCTGTCAGCGTGCCCGCACAAACCCCGTTAAATTTAGCCATTAAGCATCCCGAGGTCTAAAACAAACTAGCACAAAGCAATGAAAAAGACATCAGCAATGATCTCAGAGGGCCTGAGGCTCCATGTCCCCCGCCATGTACACTTCCTGTTCCGACCCTGACCCTCCCAGCACTCCTCAATACATTGTGCAGACACAGACCCCTCCCAAGTAAACTAGACTGCAGGATACTACAACAGGGTACCTTTTACTCCTGGGCCCTGCCCCCCAACAGTCAGGCAGAAGCATGTCAACGCCTCAGAAAAACGATATGTTAATTTATGTACAGACCTGTGGTCCCACACAAGAACATCAGGTTGTCCTACAAAAAAGCTCTTATGGTCCCGTAATTACAGGCGTCTGGGCTTCCAGGAGGCTCGGGGGAGGCATGAGCACCGCGAGGACGCAGCTCGTCAATTACCTTGACTGGGAAGAGTAAAGCATCCCTCGCGGAGCAGGGAGACGCTCCGACTCGCTCGAACGCCCTCCAGAGGCATACAGGCTTTACCGCACTCTTGCCGCCCGAGACTCAGAATGGCGTGAGTAGAGTGGGATACCGAACGCTCCCGCGGGCGCGATATTGCTCGTAAGCAGGAGAAGAACAACAAAGCTAAAAGCCAGGAAGCAGCAGCATGCAAATAAACATGATCAAACAAAGTAAGGACAGCTTTATGCAGCAAAGTTCGGCAAAAAAAACGCACCTAAGGAAAGCACTTCATGCCTGCCGGAAAGCAGGAAAGAAAGAGGACCTGGTTATGGACAGAGAAGTCCTTATGGGAGTCGCCCGGCTGTTGACTGGATCCCTTGGGGTTATCTGTTCTGGGCATCCTGGGAAAGATAGTTTTTTTGTTATTTTTGAAAACTGCTGGAAAAAGGAATAAAGAATGTACAACCTACTTCTGGCTTCCTGTCCTGAGATAGAATCTAAAATCTACAACAATGCAAAAAGTTGAATTCTGGATAATACCTCCACATGAAGAATTTGAAGCAGTACCCAGTACAAAACAGGGATGTCGTCTATCTCCAATCCGGTCAGCCTTTTTATAACACCCTAGCAAGTGCCCTATGGATTTACAAATACATTAAACCTCCCCTGTCCAACATCGCTAAAATAGAATTACACACTGATGGCATCATGTTTTTTACTCCTCAAGATTCTAGCATAAACACTGCATTGCAGATTTCCATGACATACAAGGAACTAGGAGGATATAAGATCAATCATTCCAAAACCGAGATATTACTGCTTAATACCACAAAGGGTCATTTGTCACTGTCCTTGTAGAATTTATATCATGAAAGGCCATTGAGATATCTTGAGGCATTTTTCTCAATAGACTTCGCAGATCTATTTAATTTAAATTACAGACCTATGTTGAAGAAGGTTAAGGCAGTATTTACACAGTGAGCAAATTCACCATTATCCATAATGGGATGAGTTGCCTTGATAAAGATGTTGTACAACTGTTTAATTACCTGTTCTAATCTGCACTGTGTATTCTTTATGATATTTTTTTAATGACACCGAGAGGATGTTTTCTAATTATATGAGGAAGTGGTGCAACATACTTACTTTATGGATAAAAGATTTTAAAAATAATTGTGAAATTGTGAATTTCATATTGTATGATCATTTTTGAAAGAATAAATGGAGCAAGAATGGTAATTCTCACTACTCTCATTTAGTCACCTTACCCAATGTTTGTGGGACAGGCTTTTAAATAATACATCTAATCTCCACTCCCTAATTTTGATACTTTCCCCAAAATTCATACTAATAGTTAATTACTTAAGTTAGTAAATCCCTCCCCAGTCCCAATTGAGGCACTGTCCCATGGTCTTTGGGACTGACGTTAGAATAGTAAATCTCACACTCCAATTTATGCTCTTACCTCCAATGTTTTTGGGACGATATTTTGAATAGCAGATCTACCTTTCCCCAATTTGTGAAATTTCCACAGTGTTTGCGGGACAGGAGCTAGATTAGTAAATCCCATATCCCAAATTTTTGCTGTTTTATCAGTTTGCAATCTACCCAATGTGTGATGGGACTTAAAACAGAATAGTAAGTATGACCATCTCAATAAGTGTGACCACCTAAATGTATGTACTGTTCATAATGTCTAATAGCGGCAGCAGTTTAATACCTTACGAAATGCAAAAACTGTTTAACGATATAAATATTATACAGATTACTAACAAATAGCATAATATTTTACTTTACTTATAGTTTATTTATTTATATATATACACACAAATTTATACACAGTGAAAGGTAGCACCGTTTCTTACTGAAGGAAAGCTGCGGGGTACCGGAACTGTGGCCCAACCGCGGTCAGCACAATTGATGTGAAAATATAACCCTGCGTGACATTCTGGGTCCACTGAGGTTATGAAACCAGCCAATAGAGCTGTTGGAATAAAAGAGGTGGCATGGGACCCACTAATGGTAACAAGGAACTTCCACTGTGAAACTACAGATACTAGCATGCATCACGATAATGAACGCAATTTGGTGCGGCCCACTGGGGGTCATTTATAAATAGGAGGCATGCTTTGTTGGAAACTCTTTGCCGCATCTTATCAGCTGCCCAAGGAAGAGGAGGCTGGAGCCTCGAAACACGTAGGCAGACGAATAAACAAACCTGAAATGTTACTGCTGGGTTTCATTCTTTATTAAACCGGGAGGGTTACATCAACTGTGAGTGCTCCTTTAAGCTTTCGGGCGATTGGATAAAGATAAATATGAGTAACAAAGTTGTTTATTCACAGGTCACCATTTCCCATTAGATGGAGAGAAACATGTAGGCTTTTTCTGTATAATATAATATGCAGCTTACATCAATTGGTGTGTAAAGTAAATGCATTTTACTTTAATTTTTACTGTGCAATAAATATATTTTTTGTTCTATCATTTTTTTCTACTATTTATAAAAAGGCATATTTTTTAAAACTTTATTACGGTTTTATTTACATTTTCTTATTATTAACACAAATGATAAAAATATTTTACATTGACTTTGTTGCAGTCACTTTTAATTTTCATTATGCAACCTTTTATTTTTGGAGTCAGTACATCATATAGTCTTTCCTTCATGTCATTGCCCTGCAAATGTTGAGTGCAGGTTCCTGTGTTGTTGGACGCGGAAGGACAGGTTTGTTTTAATATTTATTTAAACTATGGAGGTGAGATAGGTTTTATTTATTTAAAGAATGTTATTTATTTTAAGAATAATTTATTGTTAATAGATGTTACAGTCGATGTGTAATAGTACAATGATACTGCACATCTGATTACTTAGCATTGGATCTCTGTGGGGTTGTTTATTTATAGCTTGCTATTTCAAGATTTATTTCAAAGGTGGTAGTATGTAAGCCATGTTAATGTTGCTGGTATAGAAGATTTTCTGTTCGGAGTTTGTGTGGAGAAAATGTGTTTGAATGTAAGCAGTTTAAAGTATATAGCAATGATGAAGAAGTTAAGGCTTTATTGAAACGGTGATCAAATTTATCCTTATCCATAATAGAATGAGTAGCCTTTCTAAGGATGTCTGCACTAATACTGTTTCAGTTTGTGATCCGAGATGTGCGGTGTATTCTTCCTGAAACTTAGAGGATGTTTCCTAGTTTTACCTGGGGCAACAAAGCTCTGAGGCTACAGCTGTGCACCTTTACCTCTTCAAAGTAGGCTGGCCCTATGGGATATGAAATTATATTGTCTTGTGGTTTTTGCTTTCCACAGTGCAAGAGTTGGAAATACAAAGAGGTTGAGACTATATGAATTAACATACTAGAGGACAAAGTTCTGAAAATTACTAAGTCACTGAAAAAGTGAGATATAAGATTCTGGCATGTTTTCTTTTTTTTGTAAAGGAAAAAACTGTTCTTTAAATATTTTTCTATTCTAGTGGTGAATGCTTACTGATAGAGAGGATAAGAGTTGATATATTCAAGGAATTATCAGAGTATCCAACTAGCCACAGATAAGAGTTTAAAAAGTTGGTCCAATATTATACAAGTGTTTGTGAATTATGAAAGAGGGTTGTGGCGGTCAGATACTAAAATAGTTTCACTTTATCAGCAATCAAGGCTTCAAATCAATGCATATGAAAAGCGATTTCTTACACAATGTATGCGAACAGTCAAAACCTGGGAAAAGTGGTATAACGTACTTGTCGGAAGCATGACAAATGACCAATTCTCAAAAGTTGCATAGAGGTGGGAAAGAGAAGGCAACATTTTTTTAACCCCACAAATAATAAAAAGGATTAATCATTTACATTTTGAAGCCATCCAGGTGCCAATTGTAGGCATATGCAATTTTTGGGCAAATGACTGCATTTTTGATCACCTGCCTTTCGATAAATAAAGGAATTAAGGCAGAATGCTTTAGATGCTCTACAAGGGCTGAGATAAACTGGCTACCTGTTGTTTGGCATTACCCCAAGGTATCAAAATACTGAGAAGATATTTTTGTATATATAAAAGCTAAAACACAAATTCCCCATCCCATAGACCCAATGCTAGCACTGTTCGGATATTCTGATTTTCTTATTAAGAGGCCCCTTTACAATAGAAGGTTAATTTTCATATGGTTGTTAGGGGCATGATCAACGGTCACATTCTGATGGAAAACCAATTGTTCATTTAATTATGCAGAGTGGCTAATAAACTTAGAATGTGTTTATGAAATAAGAAAAAAAATATCTGCAATAAAAGGGGCAAGTAAGAGCTTTAATGTACAATTTCATCTTGAACTGAAGTGATATTTTATATAGGATCATTTTTGTTTATAGGTCAAAGACAATAATGACTTAATTAATTGACAATGGATAAAAGACTTTACAATGAATTTTGATATTGTGAATTTTATATTGTATAATCATTTTTGAGAAAAAAAGGTTGTATTTAGGAATAGTAAATCTTACCCCTCCAATTTACACACCTTCCTCAATGCTTGTGCCAATGGATTTAGAATAATAAATCTAACACCCCTCTCTCTAATTTATGCACTTTCCCCAAATTGTAAGACTAGGGTATAGAGTCAAAATAGTAAATCTACTCCCAGGTTCAATGCATAGACTTTCCCCAAGGTCTTTGGGACTAGAATTAGAATACCAAATCTCATGTCCCAATTTATGCACTTTCCCTAATGTTTTTGGGACTATAGTTAGAAAAAGGAGGATCTTATTAGATTTGACATGTAACTTTATTTTTGGATACTACGTTTTTTTAGAAACCTATTTTCATTTTATTTTCGGCCATCATTCTTTGTTGTGTTCTTTGGAGAAATGTGCTATTTGGATTTTTTGGAGCATTGGAATTATGAGCACGTTCATTTACTTTTTTTATACTGTGTTGTCACTTGTATAGGGTTTAAATTACTGTACTATTTATATTGTGCGTAATTACAAATGTTTATGGGTGTAAATTACATTTACATGCATAATGAAATATGTGGTCTATAAATAGCTTAACCAGTATATATTTTACCTATGCATACAGGGACAAGCAGTTCTAATTTATTCATAGGATTTACCGGAGTTAAGCACTAGAATCGAATGAAAAATTATGTACTACATGAGTTACTTAAGCAACGATTTTTAAAAATGTACAGTTTTTGTTTAGCATTATTTTTAGTTTTTTTGATTGGAAAAGCAGATTAATTTATTGTTACTGGTACTCTGAACCAAGTAGGTTTTCAAAGAGAAGGACTTTTGAAATTAGTGTCACATGCATTTCTATAAATTTCCTGGAGATGTTAGGGCAGTGAGTTTGGACTAGTGACTATATGTGCCTTAGGGCCTTATTATGGGTTTGGCGGTCTTCATCTGGGACCGCCATCATGGCGCTCCCAGGAAGACCGCCAAGCCCGCAGAGCACCCGCCTACCGAATTATAAGGTGAATCCAGGGAGGGTGAGCAGTGTGGTGGAAGGGTCAAGCAGCGATCTGTTAGGCTCATAGGAGAGCCTAATAAGCAGACCGCCGCCGTGACAGCGCTTACTGCACGGTCCGGCACAGTGTTGCATGCACTATGTTGTGCATGCCACACCATGTACGAACGAAGGTGCAAGCATTTACCCCCATGGCCAGATGTACCCTTACCTGCTATACCACCACTGTTTTCATGGCAGGCTCTACTCCATGAAATGGATGGGGGAGAAGCAGGTCGTAATATGCTGGGTGGTGCTGGCATCGGCACCATAAGCATTTATTACCCTTTTCCACACCACCTCGGGATCTTGCATCCAGGTGGAGGCGGTAGGTGGAGGCGGTGGTCCCACCACCACCATCGTAATACGGCGGGCGTACCAGCCTTGGTGGTGGTCGTCAGAGCGCCATCATGAGTACAGCGGTCCCAGGACCACCGTACTTGTAATAAGGCCCTTAGTTTCTGGTAGTTGTGGTCTTCAATCCAGATTTTAGTGAATTCATAATGAAGCCTCCCGTTTTTACGGATTTTTACATATTAAGACAGACAGAAAACACATTGTTTTCTGTCTGCGTTTATTTTTAAAAGTAAATAAATACTGAAAATTGTGCTGCTTTTAAGTGACTCTCCGTGATGTCTTTCATGAATTATAGCATAACAGCTGAGCAGATGGACAGCATGCAAAATTAAAAACAGGATGACATTTCTTTAACCCTTTTGCTGCGTCGGTCGGCCAACGGCCGTCGCGAGCAATACCTCCGTAGTGCTGCGCACGTCCGTAGGCCGACGCGGCCCGCCGAAGCACGAAAACGCCCGCACCGCGGTGGGCGGTTAACGGGTTAAATAACAGATGTGACAATATACATTTGTGGTATAATGCTGGTATTTACCATTGGATGTCTTGTTCTGTAATATTTAGCAGCCTAACTAGCTTAAACACAACAAACATCAAAGTATATGTGCGAATCTATCAGTTAAATAAATATGGAAATGTACAGTTTTACACTTTCATTTATATGCAAAACATAAAATAAATATGGATAAATGCAGATAAAATGACCCAAAAATAAATACGGATAAATACAGACGGAAATGTTAAAAAAACAAAGTACAATAAAACTGAGAACCCTATTCATAATGTGTGGAATAATGTCTTCATAGGGATCCCTTGAAAGAGTTGTATCATCTTCATAAGAATCATTAGAATCAGCTACTTTGTTTGTAGTGCTTTCATACATGGTACGCCACGAGATAAGGAACCTGGTATGTGGCTTGACCAGGTGTCTCTGAGGGTGTCTAAAAATGGAACAAACATCTCTCCACTAACCTTCTCGTGGGGTGAATCAATTAGTTCATAGTTTTTACAGCTTGAGTGGGCCCACAAAAGCATGAGCTATTAACTTTACTTCAAATGCAAACTTGCTGTTAGTGAAGTATAGAACTATTATACTACTATTACTGTATATTTTTGTATTTTGTACCAAATGGTTGGTTAAATGTAAAAATAGAACACTTGAATTTGTGTTCTGTGATAGGTTTTAGTTACAGTGGCTAACACAGCATATTCAAAGTCAATGATGTTTTTTAATGCGAAAAAATATGTTTATTTTTGGTTGATTATTGTGACAAATTTACGGTTGATAGAAGCTTACTTGTAAGATGAAAGGGCACAGACTAAGGACATGCTGTTATTATGTACTAGAAATACATTTAATGGATCTGGGTAAATGTGGCAGGGGAGCATGATGTAAAAATAGCATCCATTATTAGCCAAAATATGACTGCATTATTGTTTAAACGTTAGTGTCATTATTCTTGTTATATAGTATATGCTTCTTTAGTGTGTGTTATTATTTGGAATAGGGGATATCAATCTCTTGAAGAAATTGGGCGTGGGTGTGGTCTGTCGCTCCACTCCTCTCTGTTTGTTGATTCTTGTCTTTAAACTTTGCAACACTGGTATCATATGAGATAGCTGTGCAGGCATTTGTGGGCATAGTCATGAAGGAAAGACCATGTAGAAGTTGTAGAGGTGAAAGTCATAGCTTTTAAGTAATTCCCAGGGCCCCTTATGTTGATTTCAACCACAGAAGTCTGATGGCTTCGTTCACTGTAGTTGCTTACCCATACCAGCCATTGGAATAGTAGTTCTCGCATTTACAAATTTTCTCTCATTAACTTTTTTCTCTCTTGAGTATGTATAGCCCATGTATGTTAATACTCTTTTGTGAGGTTGTAAAGGTTAGTTCACTAAGGCATTTTTAGAACTGAGAAAGGTAATTAAACAATATATAGTTTAGCAAAGTAATTTTAATTATTAGGAAATGAAATGTCAGTTTGCTTTTTCAGTATGTAAACAAGTTGTTATTCCTGTGAGAGAACAGTATCTTCATTTTCTTACATAGCTTGTACGACTTGTCTTAGACAGTATTTGCAATGCCAAATTCCTTTAGCCAAATTATCGCTTGTACAAACATAATGGGGATTCATTTTTTAGCTATAAATTTAATTCTAATTTCTTATTTTGATTGGTGTTATGTTAAAGATATTTTATTGAGGTGAACTAAAAAATATGCATTTACTTCACTTTCTTACATAAGTCTCTCATGTAGAGTAAGTGCTCCTCTCCATTCAAGTTTGACAGGTTTTTTAATTGTCTGTGGCGTGCTCTGCAAACCCCAAAATTGATCATTAAAACTTTTGTATTGACCACTGTAAGTTTGAAACTGATTAGTTATGACATTTAACTGAATCTTTTTTGAATATATAATTATTTGGACACTACATTCATTTAATATATATTTTTTGAGGTTTTTGTATATTTGATATTAAATTGAGTACTTTGTAATGTGTATATTTAATGTTGTTTAAAAAAGTATGTTTTGCTGATATATTAGTTTATAATAGTTATGTCATTGATATTTTTGTCAATTACAGTGTGACATTCACAAAGCAATATTTTCGTATACTATATTTTAATGCTTAGTATTTTAGTTTTATCCACTTGGGTGCTATGAACATAGTGAAGTCTCCTAGAACCTACCCCCAGGGCAATTGCTGGAACTAGACCAGGGACCCCGATGACCTGCCTTCACCCCTCCTCCTCCCCCGGCAATCTGATGACATCATTGTGTGCACAGCGGACCAAAGTCTTCAAGAAGAATCAGAGATGCACTGGAAGCTATTTGCTTCCAGCGCGGTTGGGAAACTGAACTATTGAGAGAGCAGAGACACGTGGGAAAGGAAAGAGTTTTTTGTTGCCCCTGGTGTCTCTCTTGAATACATTCCTGCTGCAGTATCGTGGGTTGGACCACAATAGCACTGTAGGAATGCAGCCACTAGGCAACCAGAGATTTTTTGGTTGGAGGAGAGGCCACTTGGGCAAGGGTAACTCCCCAATTTTCTTGGCACGTGTTTTAGGCATTTTTTAGGCCCCTGGGGGTTGGAAACCCACTAGACACCAGGGATAAAACTAGAAATTATGTTTATGGGGAGTGACTCCTTGGTCAAGGGTCACTCAATTCAAAAGGGCACTTTTCATTTGTTTCCACCTCCCCTTTGAAGTTTAGCCATTTTTAGGCCGATCTGCCCCCCAATGGGGTGGAAACCAACCAGACACCAGGGATAAAAAAACATTAATTATTTTTATGGGGAGAAATGCATTGGGCAAGGGTAGATCCCATCAAAAGGGAAATTTCCTTTTGTTTCTGCCCCACCTGGGGGCAGATCGAACATTTTTTGGGCCAATCTGACCCGCGGTGAGGGAATGTTGGAAACCCGGTGGACACCAGGGATAAAAAATAATTATTAGACCTGGCACTATTGGCGTGAGTCTCCCTTCCATTTTTCGCTGTGTCTCCTCTGTTTTTGCTGGTAATAGATGCTCTGGGGGCTGTGCCACTGCCATTCAGTGCCACAGCGCGAATGCTCCCTGTGTAAAGATGACATGTGAATTGGTATATCCATGATTGGCTTATTTGGTTTACCTGTTAGACCCCAGTAGCGTGGCCTGTGTGTGCCCAGGGCTGGTAAACCAAATGCTGCTGGTGGGCCTGCAGCGCTGGTTTGTGCCACCCACAGAAGCAGCTTGTAAAGTGTGTCTCAGACCTGCCACTGCAGTGTCTGTGTGCAGTCCAGAACTGCCATCTTGGCTGTGAAGTGCACCCACTTCCCAGCCCCTGAACCTTCCCTTGGCATCATGTAAGCCACCCCTATGGTAGGGTGCATTGTATGTGTAAAGTAGGACATGCTATGACGTGTGTAGCATGTCCTGGTAGTGAATTACACCCAATTTCGTCTTTCACTACTGTAAGGCAACCTGTTCTTCATAGGCCAGAATGGGAGGTTTGGCTATTACATTCTATAGTCCTAACTGACCCACAGAACATGGTAGAAAACGAATTTAGTATGCCTGAGATCAGAATATTAAAATACATCTTTTAGTGAAGTTTATGTTTATATTCGGTGTTTGAAAATACCACTTTTAGAAATTAGGTATTTTTTTGCCTAAGCCTTCCAGTGTGCTCTGCTGTTATGAGTATTGGCTGTCTGGTTTTGGAAGTACAAGGCAGACTGAGTCAGACCTGGGTTGAATAGAGAGATCTGCATTGGAGTATGTGGAGGGGTAGCTCCTGAATAGGGCTGTGCCTGGCAAGGTGAATGCTGGCTCCACCTCCCACTGTGCGTCTGAAGGCAGAGCCCCTCTTTCTGAAAGGAAGGATGCAGCCTGGTAAACAAAGTGCTCCAGGGCTGGGCAGAACTGGTTCTGGCTGGGTTCAGTGACTTGTAGCTTCTGAGAACAAAGACTTTTGGGGTATAAATATCTGTGCCCCAACCCCTACAATTTGTATTGCACCTGGACAACAAGAAGAACCTCTGTCCGTGTAACTGAAGGAATCTGCAGGAGAAGGACTGTCCTTGTGCTTGTGTGCTGTTTCTTGGACTGGCCTGCAGTGGTTACTACTGGACTTGGAAGAAGAGGACTTTGAAGGAACTTTTATTTTTGCTACAGCAATCACCCAAGGGCTAGAAGAGAGCTAGCCTCCTGCAGGAGTCTCAGCCACATCAGACTCCCCCACCAGCCTCCTGTTTCCTCCCAGCGAGGATTTCTATCTGCAGGTGAGGCTCCTGTGAGTTCCAAGGCCTCTACTTCTACTGTGGAGAAGAGAGTGCTGAAAATCATCGCTAACGCCCGTTAGCGAGCCGCTGCAGCTGAAGAGCGTGAGGAAAATCGTCGCTCTGCTATCGCCGAGTGCTCGCTACCGGAGATCATCGCATCACCTGTCGGCGGGCTGCCAAATGCTCGCAAACCCGAAGATTATCGCATTACATGTTTGCAGGCCTGAAAGCGCTCGCTAACCAAAGATCATCGCATCACCTGTCTGCGGGCTGCCAAACGCTCGCTAACCCGAAGATTATCGCATTGTATGTTTGCGGGCCTCAAAACGCTCGCTAACCAAAGATCATCGCATCGAGTTCATCGCTTCACAACATCGCAGAGCGGACGACGAGCGTTCGCCATTTTCATCGCATCGCACCAGGATCGTCGCTCCCTCGCGAAGCGCCATTTTCTTTCATCGCAACAAGATCGCACACGCAACAGGCTCAGCGCATCATCCTCCATTCGCGGCAAGGATTTTATCGCATCGCCGGCTTAGCGTGCAGAAGTTTGTCGCTTTGTACTGCCCACAAACCAGCGTATCACCCTCCCTTGTGGCAAGGATTCAACGCATCGCTGGTTAGCGTAAGGAAAATCATCGCTACAACTCCTTAGCGACATTTTTGTTGCTTTGCTACAGAATCCAGGTATCTTGTGAGTAAAAGGGCCGCAGAGACCACTGCCTTGAACTGAACTCCTCTTTGCACACCTTGAACTATTTTTGCAGCATTTTAAGAGTAACCTTAATTTTCTAGTATTGTGGATTTTTACTGTTATTGGTCTTGTGTTAAGTCTATATATAAAGATACTTATTTTTTATAACTACTTGTGTGGTGTCCCTTTGTAGTGTTCTTCACTGTGTATGGTCATAAATGCTTCACACACTGCCTCTGAGATAAGCCTAGCTGCTCGTGCTACGTTACCACAGGGTTGAGCAGGGGTTATCAAAGGGTGTAGTCTGCTTATTCTGACTTAGGAAGAAGGGTCCCTACTTGGACAGTGGCCAGCCATTGCCAACTAGAGACCCCCATTTCTAACAATAATTATTATGTTTATAGGGAGGTACCCCCAGTGCAAGAGTCGCTCCCCTCAAAGGGTCAATTTTCTTTTGTTTCTACTCCCCCAGGGGCAATGTCTAGGCCTATCTGTCCCCAGGTGGTGGAAAATCACTAGACACTAGGGATTTGGTTTTGGGATATGGTTTTTGTGGGGAGTGGCTCCTTAGGCAAGGGTCGCTCCCCTAAAACAGGCATTTTTAGTTAGTTTCAACCCTTCCTGTGGTAAGATCTGCATTTGTTTAGATGGATATGCCCCCTTTCTTGTGCGACATCTTTGGTACCTGCTGTGCCTCTGCAGAGTAAGTACAGTTGATCCTCAGTCCAGCTGTCTGAAGCGAGTATCAGGGATCTTTTATCTAGTAGAAAGTTCATTGTGTGTTTGTATTGATAGTTTCTTTCCAGAACACTGTATTGCAATAGCTGTAGTTACTGTTTGTACTGCCACAGTTTGCTGAGTTCTAATATGATACAAAGTTGATTATAGTTGTCTGGTTTTGTGACAGTTTTATCAGTAAGCATTATGGCAGCTCACACGCTGACAGCCCAGCAGGTTGTTGGTTTGTTTTTCGAATTTTCCTTCGAATATGGCTCTCAGACTGACTCTGCATCTAAGGCAGACGACAAAGTGAAAGATTCTTGCAGTGAATTTTCTGTCTGAGAGGAATCCTCTGATGGTGAATCTACTATCAGCACTGATATAGTATCTCATTTAGCGGAGGACATTGATGTGCCTGAAGTGCATCATGAACTTGCTGCGCAGCGTTACATGAAAGGGAGAAGAAAGAAATGCTCCATATTTCAAGATATGCAAGGGTATCTATGGTACAGGCATGATTGCTTTTGTATGCCTCTGTCAGGTAATCACCCCATTCTGGTGTAAATCAGGTTTACAGGTCTCTGTAAATGTGGGTTTGTGTCAAAATACATGGGTAGCCACATGGAACACCTACCTACAGTAAAGTAACGCAAGGCAGTGCTAATGGCTGCGTTTCATTACTTTGTATTTACTGAACCATGCAAAATGGCTTTGCGTCGCTTAGTGAATCCCAGTTAAAGACTTGTATTGCCTTGGTGTGACTTGAGTCACGTAAGGACAAATCAGGCCACTACTAAATCTGCCCCTTGAAGTCAGTGAAAAAATTGTGTGGGAACTTGTCACAATACTTTTTCGCAAAGGTAACCGTTTATACATTGACAGTGTATACATAGGAGTGCAATTATTTAAAGAATTTTTCAAAGTAGGCACTGTGCCATTGTTCTCCTTTTTGATAGTCATTTAAGTTTAAATAAACACCATGTGGCATAATCCGTTATAACTGTAAAGGTTACCCTACAAAGCTTGTGCGTAAGACACTTCAAAAGAGACAGAGAAGTGCCTTGTGCAGCAATGTACTACTTGCATTCAAATTTCCAGACAGAAGAGCTGTCCCCATGCTCACAACTATTTACGATGAAAGTACTGAAGTGCATGCATTCAAGACTAAAATAAGCACATGGAAAGTATAGACAGAGTAGATCAAAGGTTGGAGCCTTACAATGCAACTCCAAAGTCATACAGCTGGTACAAAAAGTTGGCTGTCCATTTGCTTCATTTGGTTTGCTTATGTTTTTTCCAAGATTGTTCTCCAGATTCCAAATATAAAGTTTGTACAGCTTCAGCAGTCTGTAATAGGTAGCATTTTTGTATTAGAGCAAGCAAGTATTCCTAGATTCAGAGTGGTTGAGGATTTGGCTAGATTGAAAGATAGCCACTTTCTTGAGTACATTGCTCTAAATATCAACAAAAAACATTTCTAATTGGAAATGTAGAGTCTGTGTCCGATGAGGAGTATGAAAGGAAAGTTCTATGAACTGCCCTGAAAATTCTTCTAATCCTGGTTTATGTGTGCCCAAGTGTTTCAAACTGTACCATGTGCAACTCAAGTACTGGTAGAGACCATGAGTGTAAAAGGCAACTGCCACCATGGTCTGTATTTTTATATATTTTATGTTTTGACACCAGGTTGTCAACTGTTTAATGTGTTTAGTAACACCTGTTGTGCATGAAAACATAATTGGGTTTCCATCTTCTCCAAACAGGTGGGTTATACCTGAAGTTAAAGTGACCTAGCACTTGATGGTGATGTCTGAGAGGCAGATGGCTGGCAGTGTATGTAGTGGCGGTGTGCATGTATGGGTGGCTGGCTGGCAGTGTATGTAGTGGCGGTTGACTGGCAGTGGGTGAGTTGTGGGGGTTGACTGGAAGTGAGTGTACATAGTGGCAGGGACTAGCTGTGTATGTCTGTGTAGTGGCAGTTGACTAGTGGTGAGTGTGTAATGGCGGTTGACTTTGTGTGTGTAGTTGCGGTTGACTGGCTGTCAGTATGCGTGGTCGTGGTTTAATGACAGTGTGTAGGTGTAGTGGTGGTTGACTGGCTGTGTGTGGGTGGGTATGTAGTGGTGGCTGACGGACGGTGTGTGTGTGTGTGTGTGTGTGTAGTGGCAGTTAACTGACAGTGTGTGTATTGACTTGCTGCTAGTATGTTTGTAAGTTGGTTGATGTATGGGTGATTGGTGGTATGATTGGTCTGCCAGTCCTGTGAGGGTATGAAAGTGAAGGGGTCTTAAATGTCACTGTATGTTGATGTGAGAGTTGTAATTTGTTGGTTTGTAGCTGGCAGTGTGAATTGCTTTCTGAGTGTGATGCATGAAAGGCATGTGAATGACCTGTAAAATGGTTGGTGACTTGTTGTGGCTATACAGCTCACAAGCTGTGAGTCACAGGTTCAGCATTCAGGAATTTCAGGAATCTCTATGGAAAACCTAACAATCCGAGATTATTTGTAAACTAAAACCAGGGGACTCCAGGATGGATCCGCAAAGTTTTCTTACCCAGAAGCTCCTGCAACCTCAAGCATTCACTAAAAAGAAATCTTTTCTTCACATTTCTTTGTGTGAAAGTATGGAATCGGCAGGGAGCCACAAACTTCCTACCACCCAAGGTTCCCACATGTCTCCTGATAAAAATCAGACATCACTTGTGTGGGTTGTCATAGAACCAGAGACAGGAAAGGGCTCAAAATGCAATGTGGAGCTCTCCATATTTCCCATTAAAAAATATGACCTGATTTGGCGATGCAGGTAGCTGCAATTTAGGGCCCAGTCTCGGTGCCCAACCTGGGAAACATACCATACCAAACCCAGACATTTCTGAAAAGTAGATATGCAGGGAAGTCCAGGGTGGTGTGCCTTGCGTGGTCCTACCATGTTTTCTTAGACATAATTCCCTGCAGACAGACCTCACATTTTGCATCAAATTGTCACTCTCCTTGCATTTCTGTGACATAAACTTCCGAAATCTGCAGGGAATTAAAAAATTCTGACCACCCAGTGTTCCCGCACTTGTCCATACAAAAATTCTACCCCACTTTTGTGGCTGGGCCTAGTGCCCGTGACAGGAACTGATTAAACCTGGATCAAGGGAGTCCTCGCAAGGGGTGGTCGCGGAGCTTGGGCCCAAAAACCGTCGCTACCCCTTCCGCTGATGCCACCACATTGCATTTTGGACCCTTTATTCTAACTGGCACTAGGCCCACCCACACAAGTGAGGTAGCATTCTTTTCTGGAGATGAGGGGAACGCTGGGTGGTAGGTAATTTGTTGATCCTTGCAGAGTTTAGAAGTTTCATTCATAGAAATGTGAGCAAAATTTGTGTTTTTATTAATCAAGCTTTGCGATCTGCAAGGCTTTCTGGGTAAGAAACCTGGGTGTGAGCAACACAAGTCCACCACCCTGGACTCCCCTGGGTGTCTAGTTTCCAAACATGTCTGGGTTTGGTAAGTTACCCTAGGTACCTGCTGAGGTAAGGCCCAAAATACACACAGCAAGCTGCACACACACAGCATACAAACTGCAAAAAAGGTTTTAGTTTTAAGTGGGAAAAATCTGAGGGGTTCATGTTGCATTTTGGGCTGTTTTGTGCAGGTGCTGATCCCTGTATGAGACCTATTCATGGCAGAAACATGTTGACCACTGTAAGGGATATACTTGGTTAATCCCCAGTCCTCTCTTTTAATCGTGTCCATGAGAACACCCAATAAAGATTTTCAGGATCCACGGAGACAATTTTAGTCACTACATTTATTATACTTTTTTGCACTCTGCCCCTCATTCATCTTCTTTCACCACTCATCTTGAGAAAACACCTCAGCTCCTCCCCTTGGGGAGTTGAAGCCCACACCCCGGTGTGAGGAGGGAACCCCTATGATGAAGCATGTCACCTAACAGTGAGTGAGCGTTCTCGTCCTGAAAGGGTTTCTCCTTCTATGTATTCTTTTATTCTGAGACTACACTACTTCTATCTTTTCCTATATTTAGCCAGTTGTACTTTGTGTGTTTTTCAGATATAGTGAAAACTTGCCATTTGTCTGCCCACTCAAAATAGGGCGGTTGTACAAAAGGCAAAATCTTGAATGGCCATTATACTGTTGGGCCATTGGATGTGTGTGTTAGTGGCAGAGCAGACTCTGCTGTCAACATACTGAAGGTCCGTCCGATTCTAAATGAGGTGGGCAGACCTTCAGATTGGTGGAGAAGGTATTCTGTCCCTGTTGTGGTTGACGGAGTACCCTCTATGACAAACTCTAAATTGGGCCCTTAAGCCAGAAATTAATTACAGCTACGGCCTAATTTTGAGCGGCTTGGCAGGGGAAAAGTTATTTATTGGTAAAAAAAAACCTGATACTCCAGTGATCAGAATTTACCTGGTTTGCTAAATACCTGCTATCAAACGCTTTCCTATCCAAATGAGGAAAAACATGGGAATTTGGGTACTTTCTGCATCAAAGTCCACATTAAACTTTATTTACTGGGCATTTTCCCCTTGATAATGTTCTGCAGATGTGACCTGCTAGAATTTACCTGGGGAAAACTGCAGAAAATACAGCAATTGCTGCTAAATTTGTGAGTCTGAGGCCTAGACAAACATGTGTTTCCGTAGGGATTGGAAAAAAAGTGCCATTCATAGAGTAGGCCTTATAGTCCTAAACTAATAACTCCGGAATGCTCACTCCACTGTAAGTATTCCCTGGAAATCTACAATATCTTTTCGACAACACTCTCGACTAGTCATGAAGATTGCATCCCTTCCCGTTTTGGTATTTCCTTACTCCTTCTAGCCTAGACACATTGACCTTGCTCTTCTCTCTGAACCTTCTCAATCTTGTTTTATGTTCACCTACCATTCCCATTTCCGCAGTCCCACCTTCTATGACATCTTCATTTACTGGGTCTCCCATCTTCTCATTGGCATTAGGTATTTTCACATAAATTTACTCAGTACTCAGAGAATTCAACATCTGGGTAGCATAACCTCACACCAACAAAGGTCACACCTCCAGACCCTCTTCCCTACGCTTCTAGCATTTCATATCTAGCATAGATACTCAGGCCCACACCCTATCTATCATAGTGGCTTCTGATAGACCATCAAATGTTGTGGCCTGATTCTACTGCTATTTCAGATGACCATGAAGCCTTTATCCTCATGTATGTACAATAAACTCCCCGGGCCATCAAAATCTCAACTTGCTCATCTGCCACCAAAGCCTGGAACAGAGTCAGGCTTTGCTGCCTGTCCATTCACCTAAATGTTTAAGATTTCGAACACTCTGTCACCCGTCTCTCCCCAGAACACTTTACACAGACACACCTGTTTAGAGTGTCACATCCAGCCTAGGGAACACCAGATCAAATAAATTGATGCTGAAACAAGTGTTTACCCTAATGAAACAAAAGATAAACTTTCACTCCCATCTTTGCACCAAATCAAACAATTCAGATCTTCAAAAAACAAATTAACTGCAAGAACAGTAAATTCTCCTAATGTCCCCAAAGATCTTGGCGTACCAAATGCCTCTTTTCTAATCACAAGACTTGTCTTCTTTGTCTATTGCTGAGACCGACACAGAGTAAACACACACACACATTTGCAATGATATTTTTCTGAAATAGTGTGGTCAACTATTACATTACTCACAATATGATACATTTTGTTGTCCAATTATTTATTTGTGAATAAAAAAAACTGCTATGTCTAAGGATATTAGAGCCTGGCATGTAATGCAAGTCTTTTTACACTTTTCGTAAAGTGATAGATTAAATTACAGCATGGTTTTAAAGAACAGAATAGAATACATCTTAATCTACATAAGTTTTCTTTGCATGCTCTCTGGCTCACAAAATAAAACTGGATCAACAAGCCAAACAAAAACCATCTTTCTTATGCAGCCCTTTGCAACAAAATGAAAATATGCCATAGCAGAAAGCCACACAAACTACTATTTAGAGGACATGATAACTGGCCACTATGGAAAAAAATATTTCAATCTTTATAATAATAACAATGATTACCTTTCATTCACTTTGGGCTTCAAATGTAGCACAATCATACTAAAAGTAGCTAGGAAGCAGAAATAATAAACTAGACTGCATATGTAAAGTTTTGCATTTACTACATGACCAACTGAAAGACTCATTTATGGTCACATGCTAATGGAAACCTATTAACAAAAACATAATTAATAGAATACAGTTTAATCTACATGAGATTTCTTTGCATTGTCTCTGGCTCACAAACTACAACTGTGCTCAAAGAGCCAAACAACAACCTTCTTTCTTATACACTCCTATGCAACAAAATGGTACCGAGCAGTGAGCTACACAAAGTACAGCATTGAGGACATTATAATTGGCCATTAGGAAAACAATTATAATCTTCATTTTTATAACAATAATGATTGGCTTTTATTCACTTTGGGTTTAATATGTAGCACAATCCTACTAAAAGTAACAAAAAAGCACACGAAAAAAACTAGACTGCATATGCAAAATTTCAGATTTCATGAACAACTAAAAGACACTTTTATGGTCACATGATTACATAAACCAATAAACAAATGCATAACAAATACAATAGATAAAAAGAGAGAAATCACTGTAGTTATAGTTAGTATTCCCAAAGATAGGAATTCTTTAGATAGTATCTCCTCAGTAACTTTCCATATGTTTGACAAATCACTACAAAACTTTCCAAACCTATAACATTTTCTACATTTTGAGATTATGTACATTTTTGTGCTGGATCGATAAGGTGGCAGGGGCAAAGATAAAAGGGGGTCCTAAAACGTCTTTTTCCACCAATGCATTTTCCATAGACTATTGTATTTGACATAGAGCAAAACATGACTGAATGGATTTTGGATTATACATTATGGTGTAGCAATACTGCCTTTTGGGTACTGCAATTAGGTAGGGTAAGTTTTTTAAAGGTTATAAGGCATTTAAACGTCAGCCACCGTGGTACTTTTGCAGAATTTCGCAAAACTTTGGGAAACTACTGTGGTACATGGCCGTAAACTTAAATTTCCCTACCTATTACCACTTTAATAAAGTGGTAATAGGTAGGGACCTACTACTTACCTATACTAAAGCCCTAACACTGAACACAGCCAAAGTGTAGTAAAAACAATATGGCTGCATATGCATTCTCTAAAAACAGCCATTACCCAATTATATACTGGCCTGTCATCATCATGTACCAAGGTATACTGCTAAGTTATCACTGTATACCATGGCCCAAAATATAACTAAGGCCTAGATGTATTATTGGATTGCAGAATCCTTGTGTCCCTCATGCAACGACTGTTCTTCTTTTGCCTGCCTGCTTGATTGTTGTTGAGGGACTCTGGACCACAAGTCCCAGCTCTCCTGAGCCCCGCTGACGCCTACAACGCCCCACGCCCCATTGCCCTGACGTAAAAGTCTTTGCGCTTACAGGCCACCAACCATTCTTCTGTCCTGATGAAGACCCACCTTTGATGCACACTAATTGGCACCACCGTATAGGGTCGAAACGTCGACGTTACTTGTCCAATGTTTCCATGCAATTCCACAAACAGAATTAGGAAATTATATCCTGCTGTGGTCTATGCGCTTGAAGTTGGATCTGTCTGTTTATCTTTATGTATTGTCTATTGTACATATTTGTGATATGTGAATTTGTGGTTGGTCAAATTGCACGGTGAATCACTAATAGTTTTATTTTGTACATGCTCCCTGGTTGGTTTATCCTGTAAATACTTCGGTGTTTCTAAATGAATTTTGATACACTCCGTCCAGTAAAACGAATTCATTTCTGCAACTCTGGCTTTGTGTGTGTGCTTCGTTGTTCTCCATTGAATGTGTCCTTACGCATTGATTATTTGTATTAAGTACATACCCAAATAAGTTTGTATTCTTCCCGACAGAACCACTGTTCTTTGCTTTCACTATAATGCCCAGGTTCTGAGGGTTACTGGGTTACCCCATTATCTTTAATGGTTATCTAATATATCTCCTGACATCATCATGGCCAGAAGAGTGAGCTGGATTGGCCACGGGACTAGGAAAAACGTTAAGGGGGACTGCATATTCATTAACTTTAGGCAGTCCGCACAAGCTAAAGCTCTAGTAGGTTGCCAATACAAGAATAGCACCAAATCTAAAATTAGAACAGTCTCCCTACAGTCTTTGAATCTTTTTAAACATCCCCAAGCAAATTCCAACTGGCAGTTGTCGTTTAAGCTGGTTAAGCCCCCTCAAGATAGAAACATGAACACTACGCCACCTTTAACAAATCGATACCTACCATTAGCTAACCCCCAGGGCCTTGATGCAAATGACTGACTAGTGAGGGTAGCAGGGATAACACAGGCCAAGAAGTCGCCACCTAAGGCTCTTATCGAGCCAACTGTAGCTGCTCCCATATTCCAACTCCCGCTGGATAATCTTCTAAATTCCTTCCCTACTCCAATCATCTCTGACGATGCTCCAATGAAGGTATTGTCATGGAATATAGCTGGCCTAAGGTCAAAGAAGGGCGATATTTCTTGGGTACACTTTCTTGCCACACACCATATCATTGCTTTACAATCTATCTGGATGGCTTTACTTCGTTCTGCAAACACGCAATCCCGTCGAACATGGGTAGAGCTGGGGGGGTCTTCTCTTAATGTTTACAGCAATCAGATACGTCCGCCCTGGTTCCACTCTATATATCTCCACTCTATAAAAGTCTACAACACTTTCTGGCACTCTGTGACATTTTACTCCACTGAATCCCCAAACACTCCATGCTCCACTCTATGTCCGTACACTCCAATGTACAACACTCTATTCCACTATACAACACTCCACTTCTCTCGACTGTACGAGACCCCACTCCAATTTACAACAGCTTACTACCTATGCTACACCAGTACACTGCAGTTCATGTCACTCTCCTCTATGACACACTAATACACTCTATTTTATTTCACTCATCAATATGTTATACCACTCCACTCTACTCTACTGTACGAGATTCAACCTCACTCTACACTACTATACAACAATCCACTCTTCACAGCTCCACTGTTTCACACACTACTGTACTCTATGCAACTCCACTCTACGACACTGTATGCCAATCTCTGACATTTTACTCCTGTCTATACCACTTCACTTCACAGCACTGTACTATACTGTATGTCACTATACAACACTCTACTTCATTCTACTCTAGTCTACTACACAACACTGTAAGCAACTCTTTGTATGCCACTGCAACTCACTTAACTCCACTCTATTCTGACACAGTACTCTACTTCACTCTACACTGCTCAGTGCCATTATACTCTATAACACAGTACTCTACCACACTTTACAACACTGTACTGTAGACCACTCCACACTAGAAAAATCATCAGGACTGTATGCCACTCTACTGTATTCTACATCACTTTCCAACACTGTCTGGAACCCCACTTCACTCTATATAACACGGTACTCCAATGTATGACACTTTACTGGACTGTATGCTACGCCAGTCCTCTCTACTGCACTCCACACCACTTCACTCTGTGACACTTTACTCCACTCCACACTATCCCACTCCACTCCACCCTACTACACTTTATCCCACTGTACACCACTATACTATACTTAGCTCTATGCTGCTCCAATGTCTGATATTCTACTCCACTGTCTGCAACTCTACTCTACACCATTTTACTACACTCTATGCCACCGTATGCTACTCTACTCCACTCTATGCCCACCCACTCTACACCACTGTACTACACTGTATGACACTCAAAAACATGCCACTCAACTTCTCTCTACGATATGCCAATCCACTATATGACATAGCACTCCACTCTATGACATTCTCCTCCACTGCACTCTAAAACACTCCACCTGACGGTACTCCACTATATGACACTTTACTTCACCCTACTCCACTCTTAAGCACTCTGCTCTACTCTATGACAGTATACGACATCCTACTCAACTGCTTGTCAAGCCATTTCACTTTACAACTCGCTGCTTCAGTCTACGATATTTGACTTCACTATATGAGTCGCCATGCCACTGTACTATTTATGTAACATTTTACTCCACTGTACGATACACTACTACACTCTACTTTATTCCACTCGATTCCAATCTACAATACTCCAGAATATGATAGTAGACTTTCACAACACTCTCCTCCTCTGTACTGTATAACACTCCACATAACAACTCTTCACTAGCGACACTGGACGCTACGATTTTTATTACAATTTTCTTTTAAAACACTAAAATTCCATGATAACAAACAAAGGTTAAAGCTTAGTTATAGGTAGGAAAACTTATTTTCCCTATACAACCACGTTTAAACCACACAAACTTTAAAATTCTAAAGATATAGTTATAACTTTCATTTACAATTTATAAACCACCTTCAAACTATTAGAAGTAGCGGACCTCAATTCACACTCTTTTCATCTTGCTAACCAGAAATCACTAACTATAACTCGACAATCTACTATGCACTGTATTCTCACAAATAATGATACTCTACTGTACAACACTACACTGCACAGGACTCTCTACCAGTCTACTACATGACACTACACTCTACAACACTGAACTATACAACACTCCACTCTAGTGAACTCTGCTCTATGCCACTACACTCTACAACACTCTGCTACACTCTATGCCACGCCACTCCTACAAAGTCCATTTCATGACACTCCAGTCGACGACACTCCAATGTACAACTGTCAGCTCTGCTGTTGGACTCGCCACTACACTATAAAATATACAGCTTTACTTCACGATAATCCACTCCATATGACACCATGCCACTACACAATATAACAATTTACTCCCCTGTATGCTACGTCACTCCATTCTACTCAGCTCTACTCAATTCCACTCTATAAAACTCAACTCTACGACACTCTCCTTCACTGTACTTAACAACACTGAAATCAATGACACTCCACACTGCAATTTTAAACACATTTTTATAAAAAAAAAAAACGATTAACAGATAATGAAAAAACACAAAGGATAAGGAATATTATACTTAGGAATACTTTATGTGATCTTTATATACAAACCTAAAGTAAAATACACAAATATAAAAAATTGCAAATTTATAGTAACTTCAATTTATAATTTACACAACACTTTCAAATTACTATAAGTCGCACACCTCCGAACAGAGTCTTGTCACCTCACTAGCCACACTAGATTAACTATAACTCTTGTTTCTTTTATGCATTGCTTATACCCTTGCACACTACATCACTTATAGCATGTGACATCATAGCATTCATAACAACACTTACAACTTCTCAAGTGATATTATTTGACACAACACAGTGCATGTAGATGGTAGAGTGGAAAGTTATAGTTAATGTTGCCTGCTTAGCAAGCTGAAAAGAGTGTATAATAATTTGAAAGTGGTGGATAAATTTTAAATGAAAGTTATACCTATACCTTTAGAATTTTGAAAGTTTGTGTAGATTAAACGTGGTCGATATACAGAAAATAAGCTTTCATAACTATAACTAAGCTTTAACTTTTGTATTTTTCATGCAACACACGTATGTGTATATATGTATATATATATATATATATATGTATGCACACAATAGGATTCCCAGCCAGAGCGCTCATCAGCGGGTGCCGTCGTGAGGCCGAATCCGTAGCCTTTTTAATGTTATAACCAAGGATATGCTGCACTCAGGATTCTTTGGTGTATGTTTATTTTAAACAAACAGACCCAGTCCTTTAGTCATACAGACGCATTTCAGCCACACAGGGCCTTGCTCACGGTTGGCAGACATTACTCACAATTCAGTTTATATACTGTGCTCCCAGAACAGCCCACAATGAAGCCTTCTGGGAAATGTAGTTTATAACAATTCTCAGTTCCCTTTACCAAACAGACAAAAATATCATTGTTTATCAAAGGGTTGCATTCCACACACTGACCCACAGATATAGAGTTATACTTCCAGTTAAGCATTTGTATCATATGTCCAGTGACATACTTCCATAGTTTCCATGTTATACAATTGTTGCATAGTACACTAGAGTGCATACTGATTGTTGTTACTGCCCAGTGCAAGATTCTGCATCCATAGAGGTGTCTAAGTGACAACCAACAGTAATCTTGGAGAGTCCTCTTCTCTGTGACCCAATGACATATGCAACATATCTTATTTAAATTAATACTTCAAATCAATGCACTTAATCTGTATAATTGCTAAATACTTAGTAGTAATGCAAGTTATGTGGAAACTGAGAAGAAGGAGAAGATAAGAAAATCAAACAGTAAAGGATATGCAACACTTATTTCAAGAGGCAGAAGGACATTTCTTCAATGGAATTTTTAGTATCTCAGTAGACCATCACAATCCAGAGGCCTTATAAGTGCACATTTAGTTCTTGGTCATTATTAAGACCTCTCGGGGTCTCAGTGCGTAATCTTATAATGTATCACGATTCCAGTTGTCTCAGCTTTTGCTTTCTATCACCAGCTCTTTCCCTTAGTGGGACGGTGTCCAGGCCAAAAAACTGCATACATCTCCAATCATAATTCTGGCATATCGCTATATGCCTAGCTGTTGCATAATTCAGATATTTATTTTTGATTGCATGGATGTGCTCCAGAATACGTTTCTTAAGCATGCAGATCGTGCTTCCAATGTACTTCATACCACAGGCACTTTGAATGACATACACCTCGAATTGAGTTGTGCACGTGATCTTGTGGTTGATTTTGATGGTATTTCCCTCCAAGTCCTTAATTTCAGTTGTGTTTACCCCAATTTTACATGCTTTGCACCTGTTACATTTCTTGAAACCAAGCTGATGGTCATCTAGCCACCATTTTTGGGGTTTTTCTTGGTAATGAATTTGGACTATTTTGTCCTGTAATGATGGTACCTTTCTGTATATTACTTGTGGTCTTCTTCTGATGAGCTCTCCAATGTCTTGATCCTGATTTAATACGTGCCAATATTTTAGCGCAATTCGTAAGATCTTTGGGCTTTCCTTACTGTATGTTAGAATCAGTCCTGGCGCATCTTGCGTGGTTGTGCCTGAAGTATATTTCGTCTTTTGGAGTGCATTCTTTTTTTCCGTTTTCTTCTCTTTGAGGACTCTTGGAATTAGAGTCTCAATCCGAGTGACTTGTTCAATTTTTTCTAAGCTTTTCTTTGGTTCTCTCTGTCTGTATCCCCTGTTTTGTAATCTCTGGATACTTTCTAGAATTTTATTCTTCGCATTCTCTTCTTTTGAACAATTTCTTTTTATCCTCATAAATTCTCCATACGGAATGCTATTCTGTAGAGGCTTAGGATGGAAGCTTGTGCCATGCAGGATGCTGTTTGTCGCTGTTGCCTTCCTAAACAAGGTTGTCTGAATGTGTCCTTGGTCTATGTATACCGATGTGTCTAGGAAGTTGACAGTGGTAAAGCTGATGGAACATGTGAAGGACAGGCCAATATTATTCTGATTCAATTTATTGAAATAGGCTAGAAACGCTTCTTTTGCTCCATTTGAAATAATAAATAAATTGTCTATATATCATAGCCATAGTACAATTTTATCCAGTTCTTCTTGGCTTTCTGTCCCCCAGGCAATTTCTTTCTCCCACCAGCCCATTGTTAAATTCACATAGTTCGGCGATAATGAAAAACCTATGGCGGTGCCACAGATATGCAGATACAAATCATGATTAAACAAAAACATGTTGCTATTCATGCACAGATTGATCATGGTGAGAAGCATTGCTGAGTGTTGTAGATCTTCAGTATGACGTTGCTTTAAGAAATATGCACATGCCTGCAAACCAAGACTATGTTCAAACTACGTATACAATGATACCACAGCAATTGTGGCCATCATATAATGTGAGTTCCAGGTAGTATTGGCCAAGGTCCGTAAAAAGTCGCCAGTATCCTTTATATATGAGCTCAAGTTATGGACCATCGGTGCCAAATAATGGTCAACATATATAGAGATGTTCTCATAAAGTGATTGGCAAGAAGAGACAATAGGTCGTCCCGGGGGGTCACGTAGCGTCTTGTGAATTTTTGGAAGAAAATATATGGTAGGTATCTTTGGATGTTCCTTATAGAGAAATTGAAATTCATTTTCACTAATTAGACCTGTAATCTGCCACTGTAATAAATTAGTTTTTAGTTCAATCATCATTCTGTTGATCGGATTGTATTGTAATTCCTTGTATTTTGTTGTGACATCCAATTGCCTTTGGGCTTCTTTGACATAGTCAGATCGATTTTGTATGAAAATGTTTCCGCCTTTGTTGACTGGCGTAGTTATTATTTCACAGTTCTCCATCAGTGTTTTCAGGGCTATTCGTTCCTTCGAAGACAGATTTTCCTTTTTATTGTTGTTATGTATCTCCTCTAAACTGTCCAGTTCTTTCATAACTACTTTGGAGAAAACATGGATTTTATTGCCAGGTGACAGCTGTGGACAGTATTTAGATTTCTTCTTGAAACCACTTGATGTATGTTTCTCTGTTTCTATCCCTAGTTCTTGCAATACTTGGCTTTCAGTGGTTTGGTCATCATCTAGGTTATGCATCAGATCAAAGAGATTTTTCAGATCAGGTATTTGTTCGATGGTGACTGTAGTATCTTCATATTGTTAATCAGATGTTGATCTCGTTTCATGGGTTTCCACAGGACAATTTGCATGAGTTTTTGTTAATTTCAATTTTCTTACATATTTGTAGATGTTAATTTTTGTATCTGTATAATCAAAATGTCTCTAAGGGCAAAAAGACAAGCCCTTGATTAATAGTGATCGTTCTTCTATGGCCAGTGTGTAATTCGGACCCGGCAGCAAGAGGCTGTTTAGGCATATCGTGGGTGTAGAGCAGCAAGGGCGGTGTGCCATTTTGCTCCCACCCCCCTACCGGGATCCATGAGGCTTCTAACGGACAGGCCTCTCTAGTAAACTCGTTCCTCTCCCCATAATTAATTATTTTACTTGGCGGAGTTCACACTACTCAGTGTTTTTTGGTTTTTTTCACACATCAGCCCACGGTTGGGTGGACCTTAGCGAGTTCACACCACCGGGGCTACGCACATCCCCCTCTGGTCCTGACGAATGCCCGATTAACACTCCATGAGGCAGAAACATGTTGACCGCCACGGAGTGAACCAGGTCTTTTATTTTTTTGACCCTCACTCCTTTTTACTTCTTTCCATTTAAGCAAAATTAATAAAGCTTCTTTTTGACTTGATTGGATATTTTAAATTCACTTTCCCCACACAACCAACCCAGCTCCGCAGTAACCTGGCGTCGCAGCACACTGGGATGACATTCGGTCGCCCCAGTGGAAGCCCAATGATGAAGCATGTCACCAACCAGGTTGGTGAGTGAGGGCTTTTTCATACCCACTGGGTATTGTTCCAAAGTGGCCAAACCTACTTCCCATGAACATAACGGTTCACAGGGAATCTGAGGCTCGTTGCTCGATTGATTGATGTATTGCATTGATTAGAGTGCCCCCTGTTTCATATTTTTGTACACTGGCTTTATTGTTTATTGATATCCTACTGAGGGGACTAGCCGTGTTGATCCCTTCCTCTCCTGTTGATTTTGACAGTGTGTAATTAGACAGATTTACAATGAGGTTTTGATCCTTTATTTGCGTTGTCTCAAGTTGCGCAAGGGATACTGTTTTCTTTCGCTTTGAGCATCTGTTTTTTTGGGTGCTCCGGAAGATTTTGAATCTCCCTGTCCACGCCCTCTGGCTTTTCCTCTCCCCTGGCCTCTTGCTGAGCTGTAAAATGGCCAAAGCCTTTTACTTTTGGTAAAATACCATCCAAGCCAACCTGAAATGAATAAAAGCAGCCCCTGATGTGTTTCGCTCTCATTAGAGCCCTTCAGAGAGGTATAGCTTTGTCAAGAACACCATGGAGCACTCTTGTATCTGGACAAAGCTATTGGCCATTTTATAGCTCGGCATGGATAGCACTGTGCTAATCCTATGCTTAAAGACTTCGCTGTAGGAATGGCAAAAGACTTTGTCCCTTTCTATCTCAGCGTGGATGGCACTGTGCTAATCCTACGCCTAAAGACTTTGATAGAAAAGCAGACATTTGAGGTGAGCAAATTTGAAGTGTCGCTGGTGTTGAGAGTGCTCTATATTGGAAACTGCATCCAACAGATGGTCCTTCCTTGATGCTCACTGTGCGGGGGGCTGGACAATCCAAATCAAATACAGGCATGATAGTGATTGGTGTCACTAAAGGCATTTGAAAAAGGCTGGATAGTCGAAAAGCGTCATGCTGAGTGAACGAAATTGCATGTTTTAATATACAGAATGGAATAAATGCTGTTTTTAACCCATTGAGTGCTACGTTTGTTCCTGGCGAAAGGGACCGTTGTTTGCTGGGAGGTGAAGCAGTGTGCTCCCACCCCTTTCTGTCTGAAAAGGCTCCCTTGAGCCACTGAACTGACGAGCTTGTGGAGATGCACCTGTGAGAGGTACTGAAACCTGAAAAGATTGTGGCAGCCTGCTCAGCAACCCCAAATAATTTTTTTTTTTATCTGTACTGATGATGGATGATATACAGAAACACGTGTCTACAGATTTACAGCACTAACCTGCACCAACTTTGGTGGAATACTCCAGTGAAATTTGAAGTAAGCATGTACCATTAACTGCATTGACCAGAATGCTAAGGGGCGAACTGTGCTGGGAGGTGAAGCAGTGTGCTCCCACCTATATATATATATATATATATATATATATATATATATTACCTACTGGCGGTCGCCAGTAGGTAGTTATAGTTAGGACCACGTTTCCATAGGAAATCCGCAACATTCTATTTTGAATAACTTTGGCGCCGGTCGACGAATCCTCGCGAATTTTTCAAAATAGGTGGGGCGCTACGCTCCGCTCCTACCCTGAAAGTCTCGGGGGGATTCGTCAAGCGGGGGCTGAGATAAAAGGGGGGTCCCAAAACGCGTTTTTCCCATGCATTTTTCCATAGGACCTTTAGACAGGGCTACAGCCCGAACGGCTGAACAGAATTACTAGAAATTTGGCAGAGAGGTAGTCCTCAGGTCAAGGAAGTGCCTTTTGTAGGTTTGGTGTAAATCTGTTCAGTAGATTCTGAGAAAATAGCCTTTAAATCAATATATATATCTGAGCCAGCTTACGGTGCGCTTACGGTACGCTTACCGTACGCGTACGGTGGCGTGCGCGAGCGCGATTCTGATTGGCTCTTAGATCTTAGTAAACATTCGAATCGGCCGAAACCAGGAAGCGGCGGCCGCCATTTTCTCTCTCGCACTGAGAGTGATTTCTAAAATATAAAGCCCAAAAACATGTAAAGGGGCTGTTTAGACAGCTCCCACACACATAGCCATGTTGAGGGAGTCCCCAAAGATCCCCCAAGGCCAAAAACGGATTTTTTATTTTTTCGGTAATTACGCCGATTACGCTTACCGTACGCGTACGGTAAAAAATTTAATAAAAAAAAAAATTATCCACACTCTCTCCACCCCGTGTGCAATTGGTGCCCGCAGGGCACCAATTGTGCATGGCTTATTAGAGACGAGATAAACTAAAATATTTAAAAAAAAAATAATAAAAAAAAAAATTATCCACACTCTCTCCACCCCGTGTGCAAATGGTGCCCGAAGGGCACCATTTGTGCATGGCTTATAAAATATACGAAAAATTAAAATATTACCTTTCAAAACGAAGTGCATCATATGTCCTCCATGTGCGCACGGTGCGCGAAGCGCATCGTGCGTACATGGCCCATCTAGCGTAACGTGGGCACGCGGTGCGCGTAGCGCACCGTGTGCCCACCGTGCGTGCACGGCACTAACTGCGTAAAGTGGGCGCGCGGTGCGCGAAGCGCACCGCTTGTGCGCACCGTGCGCGCATGGAACGAACTGCGTTAAGTGGGCGCGCACGCCACGAATGGCGTAAAGTAACTTAGCATTTAAAAAACCGTACAAATTCACTGAAAAAACCATAGGTTTCACACACGTTATAGTTAGGAATTAGCATTTAAAAAACCTTGCAAATTCACTGAAAAAACCATAGGTTTCACACATGTTATAGTTAGCGGAAATTTTACTGATAAAAAACCAATGAAATTCCCCCGTTATAGTTAGTGCAGGCAACTATAACTCACGCGACCGCAATCTTCTGCTGATGACATATGTGTCTTTATGAAAAAAAAATATTTGTAATATATGTATAGCTAAAAATGTATGGAAGAAGACATGGGCAAATAAGTGTCTAAATACAGTATTAGCATCAGCAGAGGATTGCGGTCGCGTGAGTTATAGTTGCCTGCACTAACTATAACGGGGGAATTTCATTGGTTTTTTATCAGTAAAATTTCCGCTAACTATAACATGTGTGAAACCTATGGTTTTTTCAGTGAATATATATATATATATATATATATATATATATATATATATATATATATATATATATATATATATATATATATATATATATATATTTCCCCTTCGTTTCCCCAAGGGGGATTCCCCACGCACTCACGGACAGAAGCCAAACTTAGCCAGTAAAGTTTTCAGTTGTATTCCATTTAATCCATTAATTCACAGCGTGCCAATTCAAGTAAAAGGACTCTACGCGTTTCACCTCCCCTGAGGCTTGTTCACGAGATTTACCAATGATACACAGGCTTTTTTTCTTTTTAAATGCATGAAAAAAAAAACATAAAAAAACGTGAAGTGACATCACATCCTGTTTTGGTGCAGCAAGGGATTATGGTCTTAGTAGTTTGTAATCCTATTTGTCACATGTTTAACTAACAGTGTATCCACACAATTTATAAACACAATTAACGCAAACAATTCACAATTGAAGTTGATCAGGTTGACTTTGATTTAGTCGTGCAGTCAATTGTTGGACTCTTAAGGTTTAACAATAATTATAACCCTCCAGTGGGTCAATATAAATCAAACCCATGGATTATGTTCACAATTGTTATATATGGGGCCCTCCAGTGTGCCTGACCTGAATCTAATATTTTGATATGTCGGAATGCAATTATGTGGCAATCGAACCTTGAATTCATTTTACGATGTGACGTGCTGCCTAGTGACACCCCAAATTAACAAAACCCATTAGGTGAAAGTAATCAAAAAAAACCTAAAATATTAAAATACAGGAGGCCGAAGTTCATGTCCTTTATCATTCTATGACCTTGTCCATGATAATGAAAGTTTATAGGTGATAATGGAGTTCTTCATCCTGATTTAACCCATGAGGAGTCAGAGTCCTGAAATTTAAGATGTGCTTCGACTCTTTCTGCCTGAGAGTTCTCTCACGGTCACCTCCTCTGGGATGCATTCCCACCGCTTCAACATATATAATAACATCACATTATGATCAGAGAATTGGATGTTTCTTTCTGAGAGGAAGTGTTTACATGCTTTCAAACCAATGTCGTTTTGGATGTTCGAGTATAGTGATATAACATCCATTGTTATTAGTTTGTAGTTTGTTTGCCAAGGTGTGTCCTGTAAATGTCTCAATAGGTCCCCCGTGTCTTGCAAATAGGAACTCAAATTCTTTACATATGGCAACAAAAATACATCTAAGAAGTTAGCCATTGGTTCCAACAAAGCTCCTTTCGCCGAGATTATCGGTCTCCCTGGTGGTTGAAGTGGATTTTTATGTATCTTGGGAAGGAAATAAATGGTTGCCATTTTTGGATGTTCCATGGTCAGATATTTCACTTCATCATCATTCAACAAGTTTTGTTTATTCCAAATATTCAGCTTGACATCCAATTCTTTCTTACAAATGATACAGACATGTCTGGAACAAAACACATTTATGTTCGGTGAGGAAATCTTTCGTCAAACAAAGGGGACAGCAATGGGATTTTCCTTTAGTCCATCATATGCTTGCCTAACGATGGGTCTATGGGAGCAGAGCTGGGCATGGAGCAGCGAACATGACGTCTATGTAAATAAAACCATTGCTTGGTTTAGATACATAGACGATTTGTTTATTATCTGGGAGGGATCTGAAAAAGAATTTGCTGAATACTTTGAGATTCTAAACACATCTGAATTCAACTTAAAATTCACATATTACATCAGTGAAGAAAAAGTTGTTTTTCTGGATACTGAAATTTACATTGTTGAGAATATGATTCACACAACATTACATCGGAAAAACACTGCAACGAATGCAGTTCTACATGCTGAATCATTCCATCAAAAGAGCTTGATCAAAAACATCCCCTACGGGGAGTTTCTCAGAATTAAGAGAATATGCTCAAAGGAAGAAGAATGGTTAAAACATCGCAACCAGGCAATCACACGCTTCAAGAAAAGAAATTACAGTGAGAAATCAATCCAGGAGTCCTTAAAGAGAACCATGAGCATCAAGAGAATTGATTTGTTGAAAGAAAAAGAAAAAGAGAAACAGGATGAAAATCAAATAAGATTTATAACCACTCATTCCACTGACAACCCACAATTGATTAAAATACTGCGTAAGAACTGGCACATTTTAAAAATGGATCAAACAACTTCAAGTATTGTGGGGGATCACCCGAATATCACATACAGACGGTCAAAGAATCTCAAAGACCAATTGGTTCATAGTCATTTTTTGGGCCAAAAAAAAACAGATGAACTGGCTAAAACCTATCGGTTTTTTCAAATGCACGTGCTGCAAGGTCTGTACAATTGCTCAAAATATGAAGGAAATCAAAATGGCAAACAAACGAATGTGGAAAATCCAGCAATTGATTAACTGTAAAAGTCAATTTGTCGTTTACATCATTGAGTGTCCCTGTTCTCTGAAGTACGTGGGAAGCACAAAGTGCGAGTTAAAAAAACGTATATTGGAGCATGTGAGGGCCACGATAAACAACGATAGAAGTAATGCGGTGGCCAAGCACATGGAAAAAGAACATCATGGCAACTGGAAAGAACTTAAATTTTACGCTGTTGAAGCGGTGGGAATGCATCCCAGAGGAGGTGACCGTGAGAGAACTCTCAGGCAGAAAGAGTCGAAGCACATCTTAAATTTCAGGACTCTGACTCCTCATGGGTTAAATCAGGATGAAGAACTCCATTATCACCTATAAACTTTCATTATCATGGACAAGGTCATAGAATGATAAAGGACATGAACTTCGGCCTCCTGTATTTTAATATTTTAGTTTTTTTTTGATTACTTTCACCTAATGGGTTTTGTTAATTTGGGGTGTCACTAGGCAGCACGTCACATCGTAAAATGAATTCAAGGTTCGATTGCCACATAATTGCATTCCGACATATCAAAATATTAGATTCAGGTCAGGCACACTGGAGGGCCCCATATATAACAATTGTGAACATAATCCATGGGTTTGATTTATATTGACCCACTGGAGGGTTATAATTATTGTTAAACCTTAAGAGTCCAACAATTGACTGCACGACTAAATCAAAGTCAACCTGATCAACTTCAATTGTGAATTGTTTGCGTTAATTGTGTTTATAAATTGTGTGGATACACTGTTAGTTAAACATGTGACAAATAGGATTACAAACTACTAAGACCATAATCCCTTGCTGCACCAAAACAGGATGTGATGTCACTTCACGTTTTTTTATGGTTTTTTTTTCATGCATTTAAAAAGAAAAAAAGCCTGTGTATCATTGGTAAATCTCGTGAACAAGCCTCAGGGGAGGTGAAACGCGTAGAGTCCTTTTACTTGAATTGGCACGCTGTGAATTAATGGATTAAATGGAATACAACTGAAAACTTTACTGGCTAAGTTTGGCTTCTGTCCGTGAGTGCGTGGGGAATCCCCCTTGGGGAAACGAAGGTGAAATTACAAACGGCTTGGCCCTGCCGTACCTCATCCGCACCGCCATAGAGCGCCTGGAATTCCAAAGTGGGCCGTTTTGCGGAAAAAAAAAAAAAATATATATATATATATATATATATATATATATATATATATATATATATATATATATATATATATATATATATATATATAATTTGGGTTTGTCATACTGCCCACCAAATGATTTCAGGTACGTACAAACCAGGATAGATTCATTTGGCTATTTTCGGAAACTCAAGCTTAAGAAGTTTTTCATTATAAAAAATGGCTTGCAAGAACCACAACAACATAATCCTAAAAAAGGATTAGTATTGCAAGTTAGAGACATTCCATTACTGCGTACTGTGCATGATCTCAAAGTGGGAATTTCATCTCAAATAGAGAGCACCCCATCACAAGTGTCTACACAGCAACAGCTAGCAACGATGGATGTTCAACAGCAAGGAGCTGGGAGCAGCCCCTTCAAACCCAAATCTACATTCATTCCTAATATGCCCAAAGATGCGATAGACATTTTCCATGATATTGTGACAGAAGAGATGAAAAAACGTAATCTCCAAGTAAATAAGAGCACACATATTAAGAAGCATAACGAGGTGAAATTTCAAGAATTAATCAACAAACTGCGGAACAACCATGAAGTGGTAATCACAAAAAGCGACAAAGGTGGCAATATCATCATTTGGCCAAAGATTCAATACATAGACGAAGCGAAACGACAACTACAAGATGAAAATTGCTATGCAAAAACAAATTGGAAAGAGTACAATCAAGCAAAAGACTCTCTAAACAAAATGCTACACCAGTTTAAAAGAGAAGGGATGATTTCACTGGAGGAATTCAATTTGATGCAAGCATTACATCCAGTTATTACGATAATCTATTTCATTCCCAAAATACATAAAAAGACTGTACCAATTCCAGGGCGACCAATCATATCGGCCATTAACAGCATGAGTGAACACGTATCTCAATACATTGATTTCTTTTTACAAGAACTAGTTGGGAATTTACCTACGTATGTGAGAGATACAGGAGATTTCCTGAACAAAATCAAGAACATCAAATGGGAAAAAGATATGATTCTGATGACCTTAGATATTGAATCCCTATATACGTGCATACAACATGAGACAGGACTTCAAGCCATCTCATTTAAGACCGATTGAATCCTACAGACATAACAACATGCTTTTACAATGTATTGATTGGTGCCTCAATAATAATTTTTTTCTATTTGGTACTGATGTGTACAAACAGCTGCGCGGTGTGGCTATGGGATCCTGTTTCTCCCCCAGCTATGCCTGTTTAATGGTAGGCTGGTGGGAGGAGCTGGTTCTCAGGGGGACCCACGCGACAATGTACAATCAACATGTGAAGTATTGGTACAGATACATTGATGATGTTTTTGTGGTATGGCAAGGTAGTGTAAATAGTGCACAAATATTTGTTAACACCATCAATGACAACCAGGTCAATCTCAAATTTACATCTAGCATTGATACAGAAAAAATTGAATTCCTAGATGTTGAAGTCAACATTAAAAATGAGCAGTTGACTACGACATTACACAGAAAATCAACAGCAGGTAATTCTACTTTACATGCCTCCAGTAAGCACCCGAAACATCTCATAAAAAGTATTCCGTTTGGATAGTTACTTCGCATTAAGAGAATATGCAGTCAAGAACAAGACTTAGAAAAATGCACTAATGAAGCTATTGTAAGATTCAGAGAAAGAGGCTATGATGAAACTGTCCTCAAAGAAGCACAGACTAAAGTAAAATTAAGAAATAGAGAAGGACGTCTTGAGCCTACATATGATAATGTCCAAACAATACACAATGATGACTCTGAGCCCAGACTGATTATTACCTATAATCAGCAAGAGAGAAAAATAAGATCGATTCTCAAACGTAACTGGCCTATAATCCTCACAGATGCGGTATTTCACCTTGTTTGTCAGACAATCCTACAATTACATTTAGGAAAGGCATATCTATGCGAACACAGCTGGTTAAAAACAGTCCAGAGATTTGCCAAAATAAAATGTGGCTGCAACCACAACAAGGTTTCTTCAAATGTTCGAGTTGCAGAGCTTGCAAATTTGGGATAAACACGACCAGTTATGTTACCCCATTCAATGCCAGGCCCAAGCGAATCATAGGCAACCACAATTGCAAAACCGACTTTGCGATATATGTCCTGACATGCACCTGTGGATTAAGATATGTAGGCAGTACGAAACTACAGGTGCATGTCAGAATCCTGCAACACATTAGAGCAATTGTCAATAATGACGATGCCTACCCAGTAGCCAGACATTTTAGACAGGTCCATAACAACAATCTTAGTTGCCTTAGCTATTTTGTTATCTGTTCAATAGCAAAGCCGCGTAGAGGTGGCAACAGAGAACGACTGTTACGACAATCTGAGTCACGGTTTATTATTGAATTAGACAGCAAACATCCAAACGGTCTAAACAATACAGAAGACCTTCATAACTTCTTATAACTTCTTGTAATCTGAGAAATTGATTTTACATTAAGTTTTTATTAAGCTTTAACCATGACACTCTAATCGCCGAAGGTTTGATTACCATGCAATATAGCTAGCTTCCCCCAAGATGAGATGTAATGTACATATTACAAGATTGAAAATATTTTTTAAACAATAAAAAACATGATTTTATAATGTTTTTTATAGTTCATTATCAAAGCTGCTATTCCCCTTATTTTTCTCTTGTTTTCTTTTTTCTTTTTCATTCTTGACATTTTAGCACCTGAACTCCAAGCACTTTAGTACTAGCACTTTTAATTAATTAAGGCACCACCAGCACTTTAATAAAATATGCTATCATACCAATAGAGTTTTGACAGTCAGAAAAGATAAGCACTGATTCTTTAATGCCTCTCAATTTCAATACAAAAGTAGTAACCAGCTGCATAACTAACAATATCACAGGATTTCTGTGCACTCTGCTATAAGTTTTTAAGCATTCATGCAATAAGATACAGGCACATGTTATAATTTGTGTTCTAATCAATACAAACAAATTATGTATTTTTAAATCTGTTTACATATTTATTTATATATATTTATATGTATTCATATCTATTTATTATTTTGGTTTTAAATTACAACCAGGATTTTAACCCCTTCGCTGCTGCGGACATTCCGCTGCAGCGCTGGGGGGGGCAGGGGGGCAGCGCGGTGGGCCTGTGCTCATGACGGAGCCGCTCCGTCATGAGCCACAGTTGAGCTGTGCTCATGACGGAACGGTTCCGTCATGACTCCGCCCATTTGCGTTGTCCCCCCGCACAGGCGGGGAAACAGCGCCGCGTAGGCGGAGCGGCCGCCAACGGGCGTGTCATGACGGAACCGTTCCGTCATGAGCACACGGCAACCGTGGCTCATGACGGAACGGTTCCGTCATGAGCGGGAAAGGGGTTAATAAACAGTAGCATAATATGCTAATGTAAAAACCATTGTACTTATGCAAATCAGAGTTATATTGAGTAGCATAATAACTGTGGCAGCAAATCACGCTTTATGTATGTATATTCAACTATGGCTACCTTGATCAAAAACAAGGGGAATATGAATCACTACAAAGATGTTAATGGCGCAAAGTTGTTATTTGTCAACTTAAAAAGCATTGTAATGATAGTATTTTGTTTATATCTATCACGGGTGTAGTTCAAGTAAAAATATAAAAACAGAAAGCGGACTGCGTTTCCGCATGTGATCAAGGGCACTTTGTATGCCCGAAACGCGTCATAAGGCTTATTGAATAAATGAATTTCAGCCACCAAGCTTGGGTCCGTGACTCCTTGTGCGTGCTAACAGACTACATGCAGGAGTCGTCCTGTATATACATATACATATATATATATACATATATATATATATATTATCTACTGGCGGTCGCCAGTAGATAGTTATAGTTAGGACCGTGTTTCCATAGGAAATCCGCAACATTCTATTTGGAATAACTTTGGCGCCGATTGATGAATCCTTGCGAAATTTTTAAAATAGGTGGGGCGCTCCGTTCCGCTCCTTCCCTGAAAGTCTCGGGGGGATTCGTCAAGCGGGGGCTGAGAAAAAGGGGGGGTCCCAAAACGCGTTTCCCCATGCATTTTTCCATAGGACCTTTAGTCCGAGCTACAGCCCGAACGGCTGAACAGAATTACTTGAAATTTGGCAGAGAGGTAGCCCTCAGGTCAGGGATGTGCCTTTTGAAGGTTTCGTGTAAATCTATTCAGTATTTCCTGAGAAAATAGCATTTAAATCAATATATATATCTATAGGCGCGCTCCGAGCGCGTACCGTAAGCTTACCGTACGCGCACGCCGCCGTGCACGAGCGCGATTCTGATTGGTTGTTAGATCTCAGTAAATATTCGAATCGGTCGAAACCAGGAAGTGTTGGCCGCCATTTTGTCTCTCGCAGTCTGAGGGGGTGAAAAACAAAGGTGGAGAACGTGAAAAGGGGGCAGGGTGGACAGTTCCTGACCCCCTAGCCTTTGTCAGGGGGTCCCAGAAGGACTCCCAAGGGCAAAAATTAATTTTATTTTTTTTTTGAAAAATCGCCGAATGCGCGTAGCGTACGCGCACGGCGTAAACGGAAAGATTCCGCGAGAAAAATTCCGCGAACTTCGCGCAGCTATTACGCGTACCGTGCGCGCACGGCAAAACATTTTTTTCAAAAAGGAAAGCTTAAAAAAAAATTGAAAAAATTGTGAGGTAAGGTTGGCTCTTAAAAGAGCCGTTGGGTTAATACAGAGATAGAGGAAAGAAAGAATGGGAATATTATGAGCGTCTACAAACGTGCTGGTCTATCTTATTGTTAATAAGGGAAACACTGGTCTCCCCAAAAACAATAAGACCACAACACGTTGTACACCTCATTGAAACCCTCCGAAATCGAGGGTTAATGTCCAGAGGAGCAGAAGAAGGTGATGCTCCCACCTCAGAGGAAGGGCTCAGCTGAGCTGCCGATGATGTACTCGGCTGAGCTTCTGAGGTTGGGCTCTGGTGACTTACTGAAGAGTTTTCTTCAGTATGTCGAGCAAAGGTCCTGTGATGTTTAGCCCTAATGTGTCTCATCATAGAGTGATTTCCAAAGGAATACTTCTTCCTTGGATCTCCTCTAGATAAAACACGGTCACAAAGTGTGCAAGTGACCAATGGAGCATTGACGTTTTTTTCTGCCCCTCTGGAAAAGTAAAATACTCCCACACAAAAGAATCCTTTTGTTTCCTCCTTCTCTGTCTGATGATGGTGCTGCTAGGCTCACTCTCAGAAGAGGTCTGCTGCTCTGCCATTGTATCTCAATGTCAATTCAGCTCCTTCTCCTAGGGGATCTCAAGCAGTAATGAGGGGAATGGGTGTGGTGTGGGAAGTTTCTGGAACTGAAAGTAGTTTCAACCAATGAAAAGTGTTCTTTGTGGATCACATGACCTACCGTGCGCGCTCCGTAAGCTTACGGTACGCGCTCGTAAACAAGTACGTAAGACGCACTCGCGCATGCGCATTACACGCCCCTGCGTAACCGCGACGTTGCTTCCGCGCAACGCGCATGCGTGTACGCGTACGCCGCGTACGTATCACGTAAGCGCACTGTACTTATGACGTACGGAGCGCGTAGCGTCAGCTTACCGTACGCGCATCGTATCACGTAAGCGCACCGTACTTATGACGTACGGAGCGCGTAGCGTCAGCTTACCGTACGCGCACGGCAAAAAATGCATTAAAAAAAAATACAAGTTTCAAGAGTTGTAGAAGATAATAACTGTGATGTACAACTGTATGTAAACATTAATTTTAAAAAAATTAACCATTCCATAATGCAGGATATAGTACATATATTATTTTATACATAGGTTGGATATTATTTTTTACCAAAAATCTCAAAAAAAAATTTGCATTTAAAAAACTGTACAAATTCACTGAAAAAAACATGGGTTTCACACACGTTATAGTTAGGAATTAGCATTTAAAAAACCTTGCAAATTCACTGAAAAAACCATAGGTTTCACACATGTTATAGTTAGCAGGACATTTCACTCGTGAAAAACCAATGAAATTCCCACGTTATAGTTAGTGCAGGCAACTATAACTCACGCGACCGCAATCCTCTGCTGATGATGTCAAATATTACATCACTGATGACATATGTGTCTTTCTGAAAAAAAAATATTTGTAATATATGTATAGCTGAAAATTAATGGAAGAAGACATGGGTAAATAAGTGTCTAAATACAGTGATGTAATATTTGACATCATCAGCAGAGGATTGCGGTCGCGTGAGTTATAGTTGCCTGCACTAACTATAACGTGGGAATTTCTTTGGTTTTTCACGAGTGAAATGTCCTCCTAACTATAACATGTGTGAAACCTATGGTTTTTTCAGTGAATATATATATATATATATATATATATATATATATATATATATATATATATATATATATATATATATATATATATATATATATATATATATCACGCTCCTGGGGTGTCCAAAATTCGAGCCGCACTCTACGTGCGTGTGCCTTCCCCAAAGCATTTCATCTGGTATGGAGAGAGCCGTTGATTCGATCCTTTAAAAGCATCTGATTGGCCTGACGCGTTTCGCAATTAGCTTCTTCAGCGGCCGTCAGAAGGAGTGCATGAAAGTGACTCGTTACCTTTCCTTAAAGCGATATAGTGCGCCCTGGATGGGCAGGTCATATGACTCAACACATTGCATTTTGGGAAACTGAGTCTTTTATTCAGTCCTGTATGGATGCACCCCTAGATTTTTGCTCAGTACACAAGCTCTCACATGAGCCTCGAATGCGGCAGCTCCCCTCAATCCATCACGGACGTTACACCTTCAGGACCCCACTTCTCTCAGAGTCCCGTGTCCCCCCTTCCTCTCTTCCGGGGTAGTGCGGCTCAGCGGCAGGACAGCCGCTTATTACATCACGCTCCTGGGGTGTCCAAAATTCGAGCCGCACTCTACGTGCGTGTGCCTTCCCCAAAGCATTTCATCTGGTATGGGGAGAGCCGTTGATTCGATCCTTTAAAAGCATCTGATTGGCCTGACGCGTTTCGCAATTAGCTTCTTCAGCGGCCGTCAGAAGGAGTGCATGAAAGTGACTCGTTACCTTTCCTTAAAGCGATATAGTGCGCCCTTGATGGGCAGGTCATATGACTCAACACATTGCATTTTGGGAAACTGAATAAAAGACTTCTGGGGAAGGCACACGCACGTAGAGTGCGGCTCGAATTTTGGACACCCCAGGAGCGTGATATATATATATATATATATATATATATATATTCACTGAAAAAACCATAAGTTTCACACATGTTATAGTTACGAATTAGCATCTAAAAAACCTTGCAAATTCACTTAAAAAACCATAGGTTTCACACATGTTATAGTTAGCTGGACATTTCACTCGTAAAAAAACAATGAAATTCCCCCGTTATAGTTAGTGCAGGCAACTATAATTCACGCGACCGCAATCCTCTGCTGATGACGTCAGATATTACATCACTGTATTTAGACACTTATTTACCCATGTCTTCTTCCATTAATCTTTAGCTATACATATATTACAAATATTTATTTTTCAGAAAGACACATATGCCATCAGTGATGTAATATCTGACGTCATCAGCAGAGGATTGCGGTCGCGTGAGTTATAGTTGCCTGCACTAACTATAACGAGGGAATTTCATTGGTTTTTTACGAGTGAAATGTCCAGCTAACTATAACATGTGTGAAACCTATGGTTTTTTAAAGTGAATTTGCAAGGTTTTTTAAATGCTAATTCGTAACTATAACGTGTGTGAAACCTATGGTTTTTTCAGTGAATTTCAAAGGTTTTTTAAATGCTAATTTATGATTGTATTTTTTATGGGATTTTTAGCGTGCGCGCACGGTGCGCGAACCTCGCTTAATTTTCCGTTAAAAATTTTAAAAAAAATTGGACGTGTGTTTTTTCAGCGTGCACGCACAGTGCGCGCACTCTGCGATTTTTCGAAAAAAAATTTAAATCTTTTTTTTGCCCTTGGGGGTCCTTCTGGGACCCCCTGACAAAGGCTAGGGGGTCAGGAACTGTCCACCCTGCCCCCTTTTCACGTTCTCCACCTTTGTTTTTCACCCCCTCAGACCTCGAGAGACAAAATGGTGGCCGACACTTCCTGGTTTCGACCGATTCGAATGTTTACCGACATCTAACAACCAATCAGAATTGCGCTCGCGCACGGCAGGGTGCGCGCACAGTGCGCGCACGGTGCGCGCGTATAGATATTTAAATGCTTTTAAATGCTATTTTCTCAGGAAATACTGAACAGATTTACACGAGACCTTCAAAAGGCACTTCCTTGACCTTATGGCTACCTCTCTGCCAAATTTCACGTAATTCTGTTCAGCCGTTCGGGCTGTACCTTCGACTAAAGGTCCTATGGAAAAATGCATGGGGAAAATGCGTTTTGGGACCCCCCCCCCTTTTTCTCGGCCCCCGCTTGACGAATCACCCCGAGACTTTCAGGGTAGGAGCTGAACGGAGCGCCCCATTTGTTTTGAAAATTTCACGAGAATTCGTCAACCGGCGCCCAAAGTTATTTAAAATAGAATTTTGTGATTTCCTATGGAAACTAGGTTGTAACTATAACTATCTACTGGCGACCGCCAGTAGATATCATCTTGGAGCAGGGCTGCAGAATAATTCAACCAGTCGGGTATGAATTAATTCATCTCTTCCTGTCCTTGTCCCTCAACATTGGAAACACGCCATGGTCACCGCCTCCTCTAGAGACCATTACTAGACCCATCCAAGCCTGAAAACAAGTGGTCTGCATTGTTGCTGCCTCTCTTTTCCAAGACAGCAGAAAAATAGTTGTATGATATAACCATGCATGCCTAAACAACACGGTCGGAACCACGAGCACGTCTTCACCATACAAGCTTTTACAACGATTTTCGTGATTAGACTATGTCTGGGGATATTAGAAGCCCAGTATGTGATGCAGGTGTTTTTACACTTTCCGTGAAGTGATAAATAAATAAATAAATAAATAAATAAATAAATATATATATATATATATATATATATATATATATATATATATATATATGATCCACAAGTGAATGGGAACACCCGTTGCCTCCAGAACGAAGGGCGCGTCGAAGAAGAGACCTCCCAAACGCGGTCACAAATATTATCCAAAACTTCTCCAAACTTAAGAAAAGCAATCGACGACGTGTCTGTGCTGAAAGTTATTTATTGCCAGCTGAAAAAGCTAGACGCGTTTCGCCTGTCCTGCAGGCTTGTTCACTAGCTAGTGAACAAGCCTGCAGGACAGGCGAAACGCGTCTAGCTTTTTCAGCTGGCAATAAATAACTTTCAGCACAGACACGGCGTCGATTGCTTTTCTTAAGTTTGGAGAAGTTTTGGATAATATATATATATATATGAATGAACCGGACATGGATGAGGAACTATCAGTACGAATTTGTTGTTTATAAGGGATATTAACAAATCCATTTCTTTGGATAAAAGTATCTGCTAACATTGTCTTTAATGGACTGTTTTATTGATTGTGTGCCTTTTACTGTTTTGTGATGTTGGTACTACCAGAATTAAAACATTGCCTTATGATTATGGTTTAAGTCAACCATATTGTGTATACATCTACAAGCTAGAGTAGGTTTGGTGTCTCATAACAGTTGAAACATGCCAGGGAATAATTAATTAGGTGTATGGTAGTATAAGTTTCCACTCAGCATGATAATCTTTCGTTACAGTTAAGATATTTGAATGCTACATTTTTGGTGGCCTGTTGCTGGTTATGACGATTGATTTACTGCTTTTCTGCCGCTCTACCAGAGGGTTATGCACAGGTTAATTTAGTGACTTTAGTGGTTCACACAGATAGGGGTTGCAACTGTTGCATGAGAAGGGCTCACACCCTCCTCAAACAACAAACCAATTTCTAACTGTAAGAAATTGAGTTACTGGTTGAGGGGGGTGAAATCCTTCTCAAGCAGCAACCACAATTCCTGTCAGGGAGAAGTCACAAGCAAACCCCAAATTAACCTGTGGTTAACCCTTGGTACAAAGCAGTCAAGCTTCAATTAGAGGTAATGTATACTGTATTTATGCAGCACTTAAAACAGTAATACATTGAAAATTTAACACAAGAAAAGAGAATATGCAATGTGAAAGATGCAATGTAAGTATAGAGCTTAAAGCCCATAGTGCCATTTGTGGTAATCTGGTCTTGCAAGATCAGGTGAAAGTCACAAGCTCAGGCTAACCACAATGAAACACAGACCAGATACAGTAACCAGATTAGTCCAGCTGAAAGAGTTACCTTCTGAAGCAAAGAGTCCAGTTCACGATGGAGGTGGACGCGAGGAGCAGGTAGAATGTCAGGGATGATTGACACTGTAGCATAAAGATAAGGCTGGGTGTCGGAGATGATCGTCACTGTAGTGCGAAGATCCTGTTGGGCGTAGTGGACAGTCATTGCTGGAGATTTGCGTTATCGGTCACCGCGGGCTATTGTTGCTTTAACACAAAGTGCAGTTCTTACATTGCTAGTGGTAGCTGTAATGCAAACAGTCAGGTTAACCAGAGCTTCGTGTTGGTGGTCGGTGCATGTGGTAAGTTCTTGTCACAAACAGGCTCGTTTGCGGTTGCGAAGAGCCCAACATTTCAGGATTTCTCCTTTCCTTTAAGAAATTTAACTGATGTCAAACCATGAGTCCAGGACCAAAGGGGCACCTCTTGGGATCACAAACTCACTCCAGCAGAGGCCAACATGGCTCAGACAGGTCCAGTTACAGGTTCAGTGCAGCAGGTCAGCTGGGCAGATGCAGGGAGGCCTTTAGAGCATGTTATGCCCCTGTAGCACGAAAGAGGAGGTCAGCCAGCTGACCCTTGGGAGTCCCTTTAGCCCAGGATGAAGGGTTAAGATCCAGTCTTCCTTCTCAGAAGACAGGGCAGCAGGCAGCAAAGCAGCAGTCCTTCTGGTCGCACAGCAGCACTTCTGTTGTAGAATCCATATGTCCGGAGGTGTAATGAAATGTTGGTTCTGAAGGTCCAATATTTAAACTCGCCACCAGCTTTGAAGTGGAGGAGGTTCTAGAGGTTTACACCCCCAGGGGTGTTTTGAATGTCCTGCCTCTCTGTCCTGCCCCAGCTTGTTTGGGGACAGAAAACCCTTTGTGAATGTGCTTGAGGCAGAGCCTTTGTGAGGTGCAAGTATGGTAGGTGACAGCTCTGCCCCCCCCCCCATCAAGTTGGAAATGGTCCATTCTGTCAACATCTATTCCCACTTTGTTTCACTGTCTGGGAGGTCTACACAAAGACCAACTGTCAGCTACGCCTAGTTATGTGACCCAGGATATAGACGGCAGGCACCAAATGGCTAGGACGAACAAATGCTAACTTTCTAAAAGTAGAATTTTCTGAACTGTTACTTAAAATCCAACTTTACCATTAAATAGGGGTTTTAATTACAATTCTTTAGACCCCAGACTCAACATCCTCACCTCTTCCCAATTGAAAGTCCTCACTTATTAAATGTAATAAGGTAGCCCAATGTTATCCTGTGGGAGAGGTAGGCCTTGCAATAGCAAAAAACAAATGTAGGAGTTCTTCACCACTAGGACATGTAAAACGTAAAAGTACATGTCCAACTTTTTAAATACACTGAACTGTGTCCTCTGGACTGTGTAGGGCCTACCCTAGGGTGACCTACATGTAGTAAAAATGACGTTTTAGGCCTGGCAAAAGGTTTACTTTGCAAGGTTGAAATTACAGTTTACAACTGCACACACATGCTGCAATGGCAGGCCTGAGATATGTTTAAAAGGCTGCTTAAGTGGGTGGCACAATCAGTGGTACAGGCCCACTAGTAGCAGTAAATGTACAGGCCCTGGGTACATGTAGTACCAATTTACTAGGAACTTACAATTAAATTAATCGTGCCAGTTGGGGGTAAGCCAATTTCACCATCTTTTAGGGAGTGAGCACATGATCTTTAGCACTGGTTAGAAGTGGTAAAGTGCACAGAGTCCCAGGGTCAACAAAAATGAGATCAGCAAAAATGGAGGAGTAAGGCAACAAGTTTGGGGGAAGACCACTCTAAGGCTGATGTGTTGAACACTTACCCCCCCAGCTGAAAGTGAGGCGAACTACCCAACCTCCAGTGAGTTCACATCACTAAGGCGGAAGAACTTGGAGAGACCATCAGCATTGGCGTGGGCTGACCCAGGGCAGTGTTCCACTGTATAGTCCATTCCTTGAAGGGAGATAGGCAACCTCAACAAATTGGGATTTTTTACCCCTCATTTGCATGAGCCATCTGATAGGCCTGTGCTCTGCTTGAACCCGGAAGTGAGTCCCAAACAAGTATATTCTCAGATTCTTCAGTGCCTAGACCACAGCAATGGCTTCCTTCTCAATAGCACTCCACCTATGTTCCCCAAAGAAGTAACCACCTGCTGAAGAAGGCTACTGGTTGGTCTAGGCCCTCCTCATTTAACGTTTTTGGGCTGCTTTTTAGAAGTCAGCTCAGTTAAGGGGCAACATTGTTGCCATATTCCTTAGCAAATCCTCTGTCGTATCCGGTGAGGCCCAGGAAGGCCCGCTGTGTTATTGGGGGTTGCCAGGCCAGGATGGTCTCAACGAGGGCTTGGAAGGACTGACTACTCTTTGCCCCTGGGTACTATTTGACCTGGATATACCACAGTATTCTGCCCTATCTGACACTTACTGGTCTTGATAGTCAAGCCTTCCTGCTCAGGATCTAAAGCACCTCCCGGACAAAATATCTCCTTTCCGGCCAGGACCCCGTTCACCGACCTCTAGAAGGAGGCAGGGGCATACTTTAAACCAAAGGGCATCACCCAAAACTGGAAGTGCCTCTCGGACATCAAAACTGTTTTTTTTACCTCCTTAGTCAGAGTAATCTGCCATTACCCTGATGTGAGATCAGAGGTACAGAGGAACTTGGCAGTGCCCAGCTTGTGAATGAGCTCATCAACTTGGGAGATGGGGTGAGGGTCAGTCTTGGTGATGGAACTAAGTCCCCAGGAGTCCATACAGAACCTAAGTTCTGGTGGGGTGCCCGGTGGGACCAGCTTGGGTACCAGCACCACGGGGCTGGACCAGGGACTGCTGAAGGGCTCAATCACCCTTAATGCCAACATCTTGTTGACGTCTTCCTTGATGCCAGCTTTCACCTTATTCGACAACCTGTAAATTTTGTTTTTAGCAGGCATACTGTCTCCAGTATCTATGTCGTGGGCACATAAGTATGTGATCCCAGAGGTGAGGGAGAGCAGTGAGGCAAACTGTCCTAGTAGTAGACAATAGTCACTCTCCTGCTCAAGGTTCAGAGTAGGGGAGAGGTTAACACCCTCTACTGATTGACCTATCAAGCTTTTTAGAAGACAGGAGGTCAGGGAGAGGTTCACTCTCCTCTTGCAATCCATCATCTGTCAGAAGGAGCATGGTGACTTCAGACCTCTCAAAATGTGGTTTGAGGTGGTTAATGTGGATCACCCTTGGGGGGTTTCTAGTGGTCTTGATATCCACCAGGTAGGTCGCCTACTCCTTGAATACAACACAATGGTCCAGCACTCCACTCCAAGTAAGCAATAATCAAGTTCAACAAAATTGATATCCATTCAGCAGGTCTTTGTATAGAGGTTCTTTATTCTGAATCTTCTTACAAAGCACACATGTTTCGTCCCTAAGGACTTCTTCAGGGCTACAAATAAGTATACAAAATATACATTATATTTCCAATTTACAAACATATATACAATTAAAAACATACAAACGATTTCTATATACAATTTTTATATATACATCAACAGTTTTTTTAATATATTACTATAGCCAGTGTTGGCATTTTCTGAAAACATGTGCTTGAAAATTAATTACAATCAGTTTCATCTATATACATTATTATCCAAACGACCTGCTGAAACAGATTTCACACATTCGAAAAGTAATAACATCTGACAAAGGCTTAATGAGGGTCTCTTCAAAGTTTGTGTATATTTGGGGAAAGTTATATAGGGATCTAATTAACATTGTCACAGCACCATTTTGGTATTCCCATTTTGGGAAGCAAGCTACCCCCGAAAGAGCGGTCTCCTGCTTACCGGATATAGTATCAGTACATTTTTCTAAAAGTTCCTCAGGATAGTGCTGGCGATCAATAGCTCTCTCTTCTGACAGCCACCTAATACCTATAAGTCCAGGACATGAAAACGTCATTAGTGTCCGAGTCCTATATCAGGGAAAGTGAAGCTGAGCGAAATTCTCATACTAAAACGTACCTAAATAGTTTCAAATATCGTTCTCCCTACAAGTAGGGGATCCAATTCAAGTCAATGCTCACCACGAGTGTTAACAGCGTAAGCCAGTCACAATCTATAAGTAAATTTAGAAATGAAAACAAGGTGGCCTACTCCTTACGGTCTTTCTCCTCATATGGGCCTGTCCATCGATCTTGGAGACGTCTGGGCTCTACAGGGTCTAATGACCCACATCTTCTGGTCAGAGTGAAACTCCACTAGAGTAGCCTTCTGGTCATACCAGAGTTTCATCACTTCTTGACTGGCCCAAAATGTTCTTTAGCATTCTTCCAGGAACATTGCATCTGGTTACAGAGAGCCAGCATGTAGCTCACTACGTCCTGAGGGGGGGTCCCAGGAACTTGATCCCACCCCTCTCTAACCAGGCTGAGTGGTCCCCTAACAGGGAGTCAATAGAGGAGCTCAAATGGGCTAAACCCAACCTCCTTCTGTGGCATCTCTCTGTGGGTGAAAAGTAGGCATAGCAAGAAGACGTCTCACTTCTGCCTCATGGGCTTAGCCAGGCTCATTATCAGGCCTTTCAGATTCTTGATGAATCTCTCAACAAGCCCATTTGTTTGAGGGTGATAGGTGTGGAGAACGTTTAGTTTACACCACATTCATCCCACATGGACATGTATGCCACCATGACGTTAGTGCCTCTGTCAGACACCGCTTCCTTGGGGATCCTTATGCGGGTAAAAATCCCCATAAGGGCGCTAGCCACTGCAGGTGCTGGCACCAACCTCAGAAAGATGGCCTCTGGGGACTGTGTGGCGTGTTCCAGCAAGACCAGGATTAACTTGTTGCCTAAGGCTGTCTTTGGTTCCAAGGTACCAGCAATATTGATGCTCCCCTTAAAGGGAGTGCCAGCAACAGACAAGGGAATCAGGGGAGCCTACTGCTTTTCACCTGCTTTCCCGCAGGCCTAACAGGTCGGACATGACCTGCAGAATGTCTGAGGGTGTCTTCATCTGGGGCCAAAAGAAGTGGAGGACAAGTCTGGTAAAGGTGTTGTCCTGTCCCGGATGTCCTCCCAGTGGTATGTCATGAGCCAACCCTAGTTGGAAGGCCCTATAATACTGGGGAACCACAAGCATACATGCTACCTCAGGTCCAGGAACCTTAAGATCACTGTATTAAAGGCCATTCTCCCAATATGTAGGGTGATCTCCAGAGGTATCACCTGCTGCCTGGTTCTCAGCTTGTTGCCTCAAGCCCTCTAGAGTTGGCCACTCCTTTTTCACAGAATTCCTCTCTGGTGAGACCACCCTCAATTTCACATCCAGCAATCTAAGGTAGGCCTCCCTAGGCGGCAATGTCCTTCTCTTTAGGCAGCTTCCTCAGGTGCTCGTCAACTGTGACTGTGGGAACCTCAGGGGTTGATCTCCTGAACCCCTTGCCCTTCATGACAGCTGCTTGTGGCATTTTTCCAGGCTTCTGTGACTCCCCTCTTAGGCAGCCATGGACCTTCTGATCTTACAGACCCATTCAGGTAACACTAACATCTTCAGGTGTGACCTGAGCTCCACTTCCTTCCTGATAATGTGCGTTAGATCGGTGCCAAACAGACAATATACAGGCATGGCAGGGCTCACAGCTACTTTTAGAGAATCTGACCCTCTCCCTCACACTGAAAGCGAACCAGAACCAGTGGGTAGTGACTCTTGTAGTTGTGTACAACTATGACCTGGTAGAATGTTTAGGGAGGAACTGCTCTGAAGACACCAGATAACACCTCAAAGTAGTGATACTGGCGCCTGTGTCTCTCACAGCCTCCAATCTATGCCCATAGATCATGACTCATTGTCTATACATGTAAGAATTGTAAGGCATATGGGATTTTGGCACCATCTCTTTATCCCTAGGGACACTAATGTAACATGTGTTCTCTCTCCCATGCTAACTGGGACCACCTCTTCCCTAAGTTCTACACTGGCAAACCCAGGTGTCTGCCAACCAGTGGCAGACATTTGATGTCTCCCTTAGAGTGCCCATATTTGTAACACTCAGTACACTGGGGAATTAATCTCTCTGTCTGTTTATCATAAACCCCTTTCTTTTAGGCTCAGACTGGACCGATTACTTACTGTCGTTCCCTTGGAAATTATTTTGGAGGCCTTTAGAGACCTCTTTATGTTTACGTGTTTCTCCCTTATCTTTATTCTAGTGAGACCCCTAACCACCCTTATAGCGATCTCCCCAGATACCCTTATGTACGTTCTGGAGCTGACCCAGAGGTCCACCTAGTTAGCAAGCTCCCTGGGGTCTCTGAGCTTACTATCAATCAGGTGCTGGTGCACCTCTCTAAAAAACATATTGAACATGTGCTCTCTCAGTATCAGATTAAACAACCCAGTAAAATGATCAACTGAGCTGCCCCACACCCAGCCATTCTATGCCTTGCTGGCATAATCAAGAAAATCCATCCAATAATGCTTTTTTATCTTTTGGGTATTTAATGCTGTGCTGTCCAAATTTGGTGACAAGGATAATTTTTTTGTAGTGTACTTCCTCTGGACCCCCATCTACCGTGTAAGTAAGGTGTCTTTTCCCACGGTAGGCATGTGTTTCCAGAGTGAAGGCCCCTCCAAACTCTTCTGGGACCCTAAGCATCTTGAGGGCCATCTCATAGGCAGAAACCCACTTGGCAATGTCTTTCCCTACCACATAGCTACACACCATATATATGGGCATGTGAACATTCTAGACCCATTCAGACTTAAATCTGATGCCCAGCTCTCTGAAATTCAACTCATGAGCCATTCTCCTTTCTTCAATGGCCAGTTTCTCTCTTGCCAAGGCTCCCTCAGCTTCAGCCTTCTCTAATTCCATGGCTACTTTCTTTTCTTCCACCGTCAGCTTGACCATCTGCTCCCTAAACTCTTGGTCAGTCTTCCTTTTCGACAGCTCCTACGGGGACAGATTTTGGTAGGACACATTGCTTTCTGCTTTTGGAGGGATTTCCAGTTCTGGAGAAAAGTCATCCCTCTTCTCTGTGTGCTGCATCTCAGTACCCACTCCCAGGTCCTGCTCCTGCTCCTCCTCATCATTCCCCTCACCTAGATCCTCTGTTGCTATCAGCAACTGGTAAGCTGCCCAGGCCCACAGAGCTTTCTGAAGCACCAATGTCTTGGTGCCTTACTTGCCTGGATGTTCCTTTTCCTTACAGAACTCCTTGAGCTCAACCACAGTGTAGCTCTCCATGTTGATGAGTTTGAATTCCATGTCTGCAGGTATGGTCATGGCCAGTCCAGTAGAATGAGAGTGAATTTGGGAAAAACAAAAGAGTCAATCAAGGAGAACTTAAAAGAAACTCTAATTTGCATCAAATTATTTAGCTGAGATTTGTTGTGTAACACAAATTCTCTCTATGGCACTGCACAAATACAAGTCCTAAACCCAGTGATGAATACCAATGTAGGATATTGGGTTACTGGTTAAGGGGGGGGGGGGGGGGGGGGTGAAACCCTTCTCAAGCAGCAACCACAATTTCTATCAGGGTTAAGTCACAAGCAAGCCCCAAATTAACCCGTGCTTATCCTCTGAAAGCTTGCCACAAAGCAGTCAGGCTTATCTTAGAGGCAATGTTTAAAGTATTTATGCAGCACTTAAAACAGTAATGAAGTGAAAACAAAACACTAGAAAAATCACATACCAATTTAGAAAAATAGAGTAAAATCTAATAAATAATTTGACAAATGACAAAAATGTAATCAGTAGAATCGGAGATATACAATTTCAAAGATATAAAGTAAAAATGAAGCCTAAATGCACAAAGCGACACTCATGGTTATCTGGTCATGCGAGACAGGTGTACTGGAGCGCAGGCCAGATACAGGGACCTGGTTAGTCCTGCTGAAGGAGTTACGTTCTAAAGTGTTATACAAAGAGTCCAGTTTGTGGTGGAGTCAGCTCCAAGGAGCGTGAAAAGCAGGACCAGCGTTGCAGACGGATGCGTTGCTAGGGCCATAATGGGTATAATCACCTGAGTGGGGTTGCCCAAAGAAGTGGTGTCTGGCAATGGCACCAACGTTCTATCTGTGTACATGAAGTCCATGTGGGAAGTGTGGGACTTCCAAACCAATGAACTTGTTGCAAGGTTTAACAAGACCCTGATTATGGGCATGCCTGAGCCCATGAGGTGGAGGTGGGACATCCTCTTGACATACCTCCACTTTGCCCACAGGGAGGTACCACAGAAGGGAGTTGGGATCAATCCTTTTGCACTCCTGTTTGGATACCCTGTATGGGAACTCCCAGTCTGGTTAATGAGGGGCGGGAGAAAGCTCCAAAATTCCCCACCCCTGCCCCCGGATGTGGCTAGCTACATGCTGGCCTTCAGAAACCAGAAGCAGATATTCTAGAAAAAGGCTTCTGAAAATGCAGAAGCCAATGGTTAGGTCATGAAACTCTGGTATAACCAGAAGGTCACTCTGGTGGAGTTTCAGCCTGACCAGGAAGTATGGGTGATAGAGCCAGTAAAGTACAGTACCCTCCAAGACCGCTAGACAGGGCGCTTTAAGGTGAAGGAGAGAAAAGGAAAGGCCACCTACTTGCTGGAACTCAAGACCAACACATCCCCCTTGATGGTAGTCTATGTTAACCGATTCAAACCGCACTACGAGAGGTCTGAGGTCACTATGCTACTGGTGACATATGATGGAGTGGAGGAGGAGAGTGAAGCTCTCACTGACCTCCTATCATCCAAGAAAAAGATGGGTCAGTGGAAGGTGTCAACCACTTGCCTATCCTGACCCAAGACCAGCATAGGGACTGTCATCAGTTATAAGGATAGTTTGCCTCCCTGTTCTCCCTCACTCCAGGGTTAATACACATGTGTACCCATGATATAGACACTGGAGATAGCCTGCTTGCCAAAAATAAAATTTGCAGGCCATCAAATCAAGTGAGGGCTAGCGTTAAGGAGGAAGTCTCTCATATATTGGAATTGGGAGTGATTGAGCACTCCAGTAGAACCTGGTCCAGCCCAGCGGTGCTGGTACCAAAAGCCACCCCACCGGATGTGTGAACTACAGGGGTCTCAACTCAGTCACTAGGACAGGTGCACACCCCATCCTCCAAGCTGCTGAGTTCATAGATAGGTTGGGGGTTGCCAAGTTCCTGAGCACTTTTGACCTTACTTCAGGCTCCTGGCAGAAAGACCTAACTGGGGGAGCAAAAGAAAGGTCAGCATTCACTACCCCATAGGGCCGCTTTCAGTTTAGAGTGATTCCCTTTGGATTGAAGAATGTCCCTGCTAACTTCCAGAGGCTGATGAACAAGGTCTTATCCAGGATGAAGGCTTTCAGTGCTGCTTACTTATATGATATAGCTGTCTACAGCAGCAGCTGGAAGGATCACTGTTTTTACCTCCAGGAGATTCTTTAGGCTCTGCAACAGGCAGGCCAGACTATCAAGGCCAGCAAATGCCAGATAGGGCACTGGGGACACCTCGTATGCGGGCGCAAGGTGCACCGCCATGCCAAAATAGAGACTATCCTGGCATGGCAACCCCCCAAAACCCAAACCGATGTGAGGACCTTCCTGGACCTCACTGAAAACTACCGGAGATTTGTTATGGGATGTCACACCAATGTTGCCCCTTAAATGAGCTGCCTTCCAAGAAGGTGATATGAACAGATTTCTGACAGAAATCCTTTGATTGTGTCAAACAGGCCAAGTGTACAGCACCTGTACTCAAGGCCCCTGACTTCTCTGAAAGTTAAGTGTTGAAACTGATGCATTAGAGAATGGCATAGGGGCTGTGTTAGCACAGTTAAATCAGGAGGACCTAAACCAGCCTGTAGCATTCATCAGTAAGAGGTTACTCCCTAGGGAACAGAGATGGAATGCTATTGAAAATAAAGCCTTTGCTGTGGTTTAGCACTTAAGACGTTGAGACCATACCTGTTTGGGATCAATTCCAGGTTCAGACAGACTACACGCCCATCAGATGGCTCTTGCATATGAGGGATGAGAATTCTAAATTGTTGAGGTGGTCTGTCTTCCTACAGGAAATTGATGTTATGGTGGAATACCGCCCTGGGTCAAACCACTCCAGTGCTGATGGTCTGTCCAGGTTCTTCTGCCTTAGTGTTGAGAACTCCCAGGAGGTTGGGTAGTTCTCCACACTTTCAGCTGTCGGGAAGGGTGCACATGTTAGACCTGTCAGCCTTAGATAGGTCTTCCCCCTAAATGTTTTCATTCCTCCTATTTTTGCTGAATTCATTTTTGTTTGCCTTGGCACTCTGTGCACTTTACCACTATTAGCAAGTGATAAAGTGCTTGTGCTTGCTCCGTAGAACATGGAAACATTGTTTTACACATGATTGGTGTATTTAATTTACTTAAAAGTCCCTGGCAAATTGATATACCATGTACTCAGAGTGTATCACTTACTGCACAGCTTTCCAAACTTTTCATGTTGGTGACACAATTTTTGGAGATGCATCATTTTGGGCAACAGTAAGGCAGTGTAGCGAGCGAGCGTAGCAAGCTAGCCCGAAACACTTAAGAGGGGTTCGGGGGTGTTCTCCCCCAGAAGAAAATTTTTAAATAAAAGTGGGCAAATGGTGCATTTTCAAGCACATTTGAGACCATGAGGTTGAACACAGGCCCCTGTAGTGGATGCCTTCGTCCACTGAGCCACCAGACCCGGCATACACACATCTCTCTCTCTGTCTCCCTCCCTCCCTCCCTCCCTCTCTCTCTCTCTCTTTCTCTCCCTCTCTCTATCTCTCTCCCTCCCTCTGTCTCTCTATGTCTCACTCACTCTGTCTGTCTCCCTCTCTCTAACTGTCTCCCTCCCTCTGTCTCCCTCTCTCTCCCTGTCTCCATCCCTGTCTCCCTCTCTGTCTCCCTCTCTCTACCTCTGTCTCCTTCCCTCTGCCTGTCTCCATCTCCTTCCCTCTGTCTCTGTCTCCCTCTGTTTCCCTCTCTCTGTCTCCCTCCCTCCCTCCCTCTGTCACCCTCTGTCTCTCTCCCTGTCTCTCCCTGTCTCCCTCCCTCTGTCTGTCTCCATCTGTCTCCCTCTTGTCTGTCTCCCTCCATCTGTCTCCCTCTATCTGTCTCCCTCTATTTGTTGCCCTCCCTCTGTCTCCATCCCTCTGTCGCCCTCCTCCCTCTGTCTGTCTCCCTCTCCCTCTGTCTGTCTCCCTCTCTCTCTGTATCCCTCCATCTGTCTCCCTCTCTCTGTCTCCCTCTCCCTCTCTGTCTACCCCGGACTCCCCCCTCTGTCTCCCTTCCTCTGTCTCCCTCTCTCTCTGTCTGTCTCCCTCTGTCTGTCTCCCTCCCTATGTCTCCCTCTATCTGTTTCCCCCCTCCCTCTGTCTGTCTCCCTCCCCCTGTCGCCCTCCTCCCTCTGTCTGTCTCCCTCTGTCTCCCTCTCTGTCTCCCTCCCTCTGTCTCCCTCTCTCTCTGTCTCCCTCCCTCTGCCTCCCTCTGTGTTCCTCCCTCTATCTCCCTCTGTCTGTCTCCCTCTGTCTGTCTCCCACCCTCTGTCACCTCACCACAGCTTCCCGGGCACACACACAGCCGCACCTGAGTACTTCGCAGGTCTTTAAAAGACCATTTACTGTCAGATGTTATGCAATAGATGAGGCATAGTGAGAACAAAGCTTTCAAAGGAATGCCTCTTAATTAGCAGCAGTTATGTGCTAAGTGCCCGTTAATACCAGTGTCATTCCGCGACACACCCACCATTTGCAGGCGACACAGTACTGTGTCGGGACACACAGTTTGGAAAGCTCTGACTTACTGTGTCACCCACTTAAGTTGCCCCTTAAAAACATTGCACTGCAGCCTGTTAGCAGCTTTAATCTGCTAATTCGACTTGGCAAAAGAAAACCCTTGCCAAGCCTTAAACTCTCTTTATTACATGTCATCTCCAAGGTAGGCCCTAAGCAGCGCATAAGGCAGGGTGCATTGTATTTCAAAGGTTGGACATGTACTTTACAGATTTACTTTACATGTCCTGGTAGTGAAAAGCTCGCACAGAAACGGCCTGCTGCCTTCTGGGAATTGCAGTGCAGGAAGACGCCTGGCCTTTCATACCACTGCCCTTTCACGCGGTGACGGAATATGTGGTGAATGCATTCCTGTCTGCCTCTATGTAAGTGAAGGATCGCGACACCGGTCTACAGATCCTGAGCTCCTCCTGAGCTCCTCCAGACTCCATGGGCTATGAAACACAGGTAGTGGTTTTCCTCAGCTCCTGAGGCCTGCTCTACCCTCTCACCAAGTTTGAGGCCAGTAGTCCTCGTGGGAATTGAAATAACCAAACCCCTGGGTACCTCATCCAACTTGCAGTAGCAAAGGCTTGTTGACTTCTTTGGTGTCCTACCAGCGCAGTGTGCATTTTGAATATTTCCCGGAAGTAGCGTCAGGAGGCGCTTTAAAAACCGAACTCACTCACGGTGGAGCGGGTGTCCTACCAGCGCAGTGTGCATTTTGAATATTTTCCGCAGCCCGACAGCGTGGTCCAGAGTCTGCTGTCCTTGGCGTTCCCTCCCTCCCGCTGCCGCGCCTTACATCGCGTGGCCGCTGTGTGGAGCAGGAGGGGGATTGAACTACAGCTCCCAGCCTCCCCGGCCCCAACATCCCGGAAGTAGCGTCAGGAGGCGCTTTAAAAACCGAACTCACTCCCCGCGTCGCGGTCTCGCGCGCGGTCTTAGCCGGGCTAAGCCCGGGCAAAGGGCGGGCCCTCTTAGGCTCTCAGAGGCCTGAGGAGACTGGACTGGGCCTGAGACGCTGCCCGTTTCGTTGTGCATGCATCGGACATCGTAAGCACATCAGCGTTACTATTTATCATTACATGGACAGCTATTTTTTAATGTGATGTGTTGATGTGGGCAGGCTTGATAGATATAATAGATATTGGTGTTCCCCATTCATAGATATAAAAGGAACTCTATTGCCTAACATAAGTATTATTATAGCAATTAGTTAGATATACCTAAAAGTCTGTTATTATCCATTCGCGTTTAGTTATCCCGATCATATCGACAAGATGTCACGTGGAACCAGAAGCAGTAAAACTGTGTCAGGTAGTTCCAAACTCACTGGAACTTTAGATGATTTCATAGTTCGCACAAATACATTAATAGATCAGGGCATTGTCCTTATGGAAAGGAGGGTTTCCCAAGATCTTGCCTTAGGTAAAAGGTCCTCCATGGGTCACATTGCCACAGTTCGAACTCCAATACGAACCCCCGAGAACACCCCAACCAATCCTAATATACTACATGTTAATGCAGAAGTTCACGGTACTACTAGTGCAAATTCTGATATTGAAGACTGTAGTATTACTGATTCACAGGGGTTGGCAATCATAGAAAACACCTCGGTAGCTCCCCAGCCAGATGGCCAGATAGCTGACAATAATATCCCAAGAAAAGGGATAAAGGAGGGAGCAATCCCTAAAAAAAGTAAAACTAAGCGATCCCACAAAAAATATCCCGCTACTAGAACTACCAAGGTCACAAAGAGCAAAAGAAATAATAGATCCAATGCAAGCGTGACAAGGGAAACACAGGGTCAAGAAACAGGGAAAGGAGGGGTTGTCCTTAAGACACTACCTATGAATATTGTAGACGACAGTTTTTTAGATAAATCCCTAGCTGATATTCTTTCTGTTGATGTATCAGCTGATAGTACAGGCATAAATACAGGGAATGAAGATTCCCTTATATTGACCTTGTCAAAAATATTTAAGGAACTGCTTATTCCTATAGAAGAAAAATTAGAAGGGATAGAAAAACAACTCATTGAACTGAGGAAAGAGAAAAAAGATGACCATACCAGCAAGAAAAACAAGATAACTCAGATACCAGCCCCTATTAGCAATGTACAGATATCAAAAAAACTTGTCAATGATGTAGCAAAAGAAAGGAATCCAGTCCCCAAGGGCCCTAATATCAATCCTATTGTTACTGATGTGGGTGGAAAAAATGCAAAGTCCATTATGTCACGTGGAACAACAGCTGGAAAAACGGCTCCTTGCAGCACGCCTAGACACACTGATGACAACACGCATATAGAAAAGCGCAGGAATGTTAATTTACCTCCTGAAGCATGCGATTATGTAGTCATTTTAACTGGGGTTCCGGAACTAGACCCGTTAGTCCTAGAACCATACGAGGCGCTTAAAAACAAAGTCTCACACTGGTTGAATATTAATCATCCATTACTACCAACAGTAAGAAGTAATATCCTAATGGTAGAGAGGGTCCCTTGGGTAGGAAACATGAGGAAAAAAATACAAGGGGACTGTGTGATTGTATCATTTGAAGACCCTCGATCAGTAGGACACATTTGCTTGGGAATCCCTAAGAACAATGGTTCATTGATCGTAGCAAGACCCCTGGCTTATTTTTATCCGCCAATGAAATACGAAGATAACGCATGGAGTTGGTTAAGGGATACAAAACAAAATAGAGGTGGAAATGGGTCTGAGTTATTTGGAAATCTAAATCCCAAGAGGAGAGAAAGGGAGGGGGAGGATGGCTGGACCATAATACAACGTTGGGCCGGGAGGCCCCAACACGTCAATTCGCAGTATCATGGAGAATGGACGGGTCCACAGTTCGTACAACCCTTAATCCCCTGTTTTAACAGGTTTAGCGGATTGGAGACTGTTGATTGACTCCCAGTATATGGGGAAGGATATAAATCTCAACCCTGTCAATTAGTCCCTCCCGCTACATTACCCGCGTCTCCAATAAGCTCCTTTAGGACATCTGATTCCCCAAATCGCTTACCTCAATTATTATCAACTGGTACACAGGGGGGAAATACCACACCCAAAAAAAAACTCATGGTAATTCTAGAACCAACACCCAAAGTGGAACAAATAAAACATCATGAGGCAAATGATTATAATAGTAATAACTCAGGAAAACCGATGATACCAAGTAATTCCTCATCGGTTATTAGCTGTAGCTTAAACCAAGGTCCTTCTATGGCCAAGATTGTGTCATGGAATGTTGCAGGAGTGGGTTCAAAAACAAGTGACCCTGAGTGGAACCTTTATATGAACTCCTTTGAAATTTGTGTCCTACAAGAAACTTGGGCTACGACATCCATGTACAGGGTTGGATATAGAACTTACCAGCTGGAAGCAGTCCCATCAGTAAGAGGCCGTCCATCAGGAGGGCTAATAATATGGGTTAGTGTGTCCATTAATATAGCCATACAGCAATTAAGAATTGATTCTCTAGACATACTTGGTTTGAAAATGGTTACCAATGATAACCGGACGATATATCTCTTTAATGTATATAATAGACCATGTCCATCACACAAGGAGTCACCATGTATCGGCAAATTAGAATCAGTATTGGATACATTGGACACAGAAGCAAGCATGATCATATGCGGGGATATGAACTGTAACTTTGAACCCATTGTTGGAATGAATAATTTATATGAGGATGAAGACAATGCTAATGGTATACCATCCTTAACTAGTAATGGGTCAGTTATAGGAACTACTCTAGCTTTCCAAATTACAAGGGTACTGGTAAGCTATGGACTGAGGGCATGTAATGGGCGTTTCCCCTCTGACAGCCCCAAGGTACCGACTTTTACGAGACGTCATTGCCAAAGTATAATTGATTATGTTATCGTTTCCATGGACTTATGGCCACATATAAAAGACTTGATGGTCAAAGATAGATTTGATAGTGATCATCATTCCTTGGAAGTTAGTTTTATAAAGAGCTTAATAATGGAACCAGAAGCCGAAGAGGTAGGACATCAACCAGTCCCAGATAAAGTTATATTAAACAACAATCGTAGGTCCGTTAAATGGGCTTATATCCTGGGACAAGAAGACTTAGTGGCAAACATTTATAACTGTCTCACTAAAGTTTTTGATACCTACAATCCCTCCGATAGTGAATCTGGTCAATTTCTTAAATTACATAAGGAGTTCTTTAAAGAACTATTAGAACTTATGACCAGAAGACCAAAAAAAGGATCGGGTGCTGCGAAATTGCAGCCTTTAGGTAAACCTTGGTTTAATAAGGAATGCCGAACAGCAAAATCAGCCCTGATAGAGTCGGTAAAAACTAAAAATTCTTTGGCAATTAAAGAAAATAGGAAACTATATAATAAGGTGCTGGCCAATGCAAAGTGTACATGGGACGAGGAACTGTGGTCATGTATGCTGATGGCAGCTAAAATGAAGGACCAAAAGCTATTTTGGGAAACAGTGGCTAAGGGTAATCAAAGGGAGAAGGGCTCAAGAGAGGTTTTCCTTGACGAAGCAACCTGGATAGACCATTTTACGAATCTGTACGCCGACCTAGGGGCTGTTAGTGTAGTACAGGAAGATCATCCTCTGTTATTTGCTGAGGCTGAATCGTTACATATAGTTTTTGATCTAGAGGAAACAGAATTAGCTATTAATTCTGTCAAATCTGGGAAAGCCCCAGGGCTGGACAAAGTACCAGGTGACCTGTTCAAGCAGGAACTTGATGTCTGGGTTCCTTATCTTAATCATTTGTGCAATACTGTTGCTGCTGGGGAGGCAATTCCGGACACATGGAACGGGGCGGAAATTATTACCATTTTTAAAAAGGGCGATAGAAGCAATCCTGCTAACTATCGCCCCATAAGTCTTTTAGATATTACTCAAAAAATCTATGCTAGGCATATTTTAAACCGTATAAATTCCTGGTTGGAAGAAGAGCAAATTTTAACAAAATATCAAGCAGGTTTCAGAGTAAAAACGGGAACCACTGACCAAGTCCTAAGGCTCTGTTGCTTGTATTGGAAATATGTTACTCTTCGTAAAGGTCATTTATATGTGGCATTCGTAGATTTACGGGCCGCATTTGACCTTATACCGAGAGAACTCTTGTGGGAATCACTGAAATTTCAGGGGCTCCCGCTAGGCCTACTAAAATTGGTTATTGGATTACACAAGGACAATTATGCAAAGGTCAGGTGGGGTCCTACTGGGGAACTTACAAAAGCTATCCCTATAAAAAGAGGAGTACGCCAGGGGTGTGTACTGGCGCCAACCCTATTCTCCCTGTTTGTCAACGATATACCATCATACATGGAGTGTAGTGATAACGACGCACCAAGATTAGGGGGCGAACGGGTCTCTTCACTTTTGTTCGCAGATGACACCATCCTCATTTCCCAAACACCACGGGGCCTTCAAAATTTATTAAATAGATTTCAATCGTATTGTTCCTTGAAGGGCCTAGAAATCAATACTAAAAAAACGAAATACATGGCACTGAGTCCTCATAGGAATTTTAAGAAAAATCTAATGTTAAATGGACAGAAGCTTGATTATGTGCAGAATTTTATATATTTGGGTGTCTCTATAGACTCGTCTTTAGCATGGAGGCCGCAGTTAGAAAAGAACAAGATTATTTTTAAACAAAACTGTCTACCAATTCTCAAAAGACACAAAGAATGCTCGAATAAGGCTGTGACCCCTGCCCTAGAGATATTTAGGTATAAAGTACAATCAGCGGTACTATATGGGGCGGAATTATGGGGTCCTGCATGTAGAAATACATTTGAATGCCTTGAGAACAAGTTTCTTAGGGGGTTGATAAAAATATCTACAAATACCCCACTAACACCTCTTTTATTGGATCTAAACCTGAAACGAACAGATCAACATGCAATATTAAGACCATTATTGCTGTGGGTTAGATTGTGGACGACACCAGAACTAGTAAATTGCAAGGAAGGCCTGAAAGAAGTTATGGATCTTGATAGTTGTAATAAAGTTTATTGGTTCAAGCATGTAAAAAAATGGTTAGGCATGATTGGACTAGCCCATTTTTGGAATGACCCTGAGGCTATGAACCCGTGCTCTAAGAAAATTGTCAAACTATCCTATTGGTCACATGTGAGTCATGAGTCAGTATACACAAGAATCCATGGACCGCTAACAGAAAGCTTTCTATTGTTTAAGGATGTAGCATCTTTTGAACCCTTTCTAGACGAGATCCACCCGCCTTTATCAAAAACTCTGTATCTCAAATTTAGATATGGCATTCTCAGAACGAAGGCCCTTGAAAAAAGCTGGGCGAAATCAGGAAGTGATCTTTGTATTTCTTGCACTCATGGCACAAAGGAAGATGATCTACATATACTTCTATTTTGCTCAAGCTATGTAATTCCAAGGAAAAAGTGGATAGTACCACTCTGCCATAGAATAGGTTCTAGATCCTATAAGGAGGCTGGCAGAATTTTAAAAACCGACACCAGCCAGGTGATAGTTTTTGGAGTTAGTAGATTTCTTCTCGCTGCTAATTTTATCAGAATAAAGTTGGGTCTTCATTTTTAAGGAAAAAAAAAAATAAAAAGGAAAAAGGGAAATAAAAAAAAGGCGAGGAAAAATGAGACGTCATATCACTAGATAGTTTTAAAATAAGATTATGATATTAGAGCATTTAATTGTTGTTTTATTATCCAACCTGGAGGATGTTGTTGATGCTTCTTTATATGAATTTAAAAAAAAAAAAAATGTACTAGCGGTTAGTGATTTAATACTATTTTAAGAGCTTTTTAAAACTATATTTATTATTAATTGTATTTTTAACTTTTAAAATTTCCACCCAGGCGAAATGTGATTGATAATGAATTATGGAATTATGAAATTGACTCTCGGTAGCAACGGATATTATGAATAGGTTGGTTTACTTGATCCCTTTTCCCCTTTTGTCTTGAGTTGGCAATTGTCAAAATGTAAGAAATGTTTTTTTTTTTGTTGTTTGTTCTTTTATGATGCAAATGCGTCGAAATAAAGATTTAAATGAAAATGAAAAGCTCACACATTTATTTTTCACTACTGTGAGGCCTACCTCTCCCATAGGCTAACACTGGGTTATCTTATTACATTTAATAACTGCTAATTTTTGATTAAGAGCAGGAGAGAAAGTCATGTTTGGTGTCTGAGAAATGGTAATTTAAAAAATCCTCTTTAATGGTAAAGTCGAAATTCAAGCCACAATTGTGAAAATGGCACTTTTAGAAAATTGGCATTTTCCTGTCCTAAGTGTTTGGTGCCTGTAGCCTGTTTGTGGGTCACATGACTGGGTGTAGTTGGCAGTTGGCTTTTGTATGTTTCTCCCAGACAGCCACACAATAGAGGGATTAGTTGTGCCTGAATGGGCAATCACAGGAAGGATAGAGGGGTGGAGCTGAGCACAGCCCCAATTGCAAGTCAATAGGGTGTGCCCTGACCTCACACAAAGTAATTTACACTAGCCTTTTGTGTGTGCATACAGACTCGGACCAGGGCAGGGAGTCCGAAAATTCCAGGCACTTTTGAAAGGGGAACTTCTAGAGTAGGAAGGACTGGACCTGCACCTTGAACCCCACACCACCAAAGTGACTGCAAGGGCTAGTTGGCTGGCGTCCTGATCAGAGCTTCAGGGCAGGAATGCCTCAACCATCTTGAAGCAAGCAGCTGGACTCTGCCTGCTGTGAATCCTGACACCCAAATGGTGCCCTTGGAAGTGAGACTAAAGGTTCCCTGTCAGCCCATCAGAACAGATGCAGGGCAATGCAACTCAATGCAGGACCTCAGATTGTGGCCCTTGCAGCTCATCATCGGAACCAACGCAACACGGTTCAACCTGACGCAGGACCTCACATCCCACTTCGGAACCGCAGCTGCGTGGCGCAACATCCAGATGCAACCACATAACCACAGTTGGCACTTTGTGCTTTTAAGCACTATTTTTAACTAAACCTTTGAAACTACAAATTTCCGGTTCTACTAATTACATTTTTGTTGTTTTGGTGTCAAATAATTTATTAACATGTACTCTATTTTTCTGAATTAATGTGGTATTTTTCTTGTATTGTGTTTTCACTTTATTCCTGCTTGTGTGCTGCATAAATAGTTTACACATTGCCTCTAAGTTAAGCCTGACTGTTTTTGTTCCAAGCTACCAAAGGGTTAAGCACAGGTTATTATAGTGACTTTAGTGGTTTCACTCTGACGTGGGGTTGTGGCTGTTGCCTGAGAAGGGCTCATACTCTCCTCAATCAACAACCAACTTCTTACAGGTATGAAGGCCAAAAAGTAATCTTTAATTCTTGTCATATGAAGGCGTTGTAGGACTAAAGACAGAGAAAATAAGAAAACATCCCATAACTGTGCATTCAGGTGCGTGGGAGGCGCTGGTGGTGGAACTTCAGGGGCTGATGTCTGACACCGGGGGAGCGGGGGACACATCTGACAGGCAGGAGGAGGCGTTGAACGAGGAGTAGGAGGGGAGCAGTGGCGAGCACTGGAAGCATGAACGTAGCTAGGCATGAGGGAAAGCCTTGGTTCCCTAGAAGAGGTTGGGCACCCGTGCATGATTTATTGTAGGGGAGGGGCACATCAGCAGAGGGGAAGGCAGAGGGGGGCACACTGACATGGGGTGAGGAGGGAGGGGGGGGGGACCCGCATGTGATGGATGACTATTCTCCTGGATACTGGATGGCAACGATGTATGTAAAGTATTCCTTTTGAAGGGGGAGGTAGCGGGGATTGTTTTGAGTTGATGCTATGAAAACAATAAAAAAATGTTTAAAAAAAAAAAAAACTGCATTCAGGTGCTGGGTCGGTCAGGAGGAGCACCAGCCAACAAATTTCTCCCAGCATCCAGAGTAAAATGATTTGATGGATGGACGCCTGGCTGCCAGATTGGCACCAGTCACTCTGGGAGGAAGGTCAAAGGAAGTCAACTGTTACTGCTCAATCTCCATGTATGGGGTGTGGGTTGGGCAGGCTCTGGTGTACGACTTGGCCTTGTTGCTGCAACAAGATGTCCTTCCAAAGACGTTTTCATGGCCAAAAGTTCTGGGTACCACACTCTCCTTGCCCAGTCTGGAGCCTCTAGGATGGCTTGGGCCCGGCCTTTTAGGATCTTTTTGAGCACTTTGAGAAGAAGGATGTATGGAAAGGCAGAAAAGAGTCCCCGATGCCAATTTAGGCAGAGGGCATCTTTGAGGGAGGACTGCCTTCGGAACTCCAACTAATAAAAGCTTGGAGATTACGTGTTCTCTACAATGGCAAAAAGATCAGGCCAGGTTTCTCCCCAATCCTGGAAGATGCTTTGCGCACTGAGCATAACTGCGATTTGTGATCCATTAGGCACTGCCAGCTGAGTTTGTCTGCTGGTGTATTTAAAGTTTCTGCCAGATGCTGGGAAATCATGGAGATGCCCCGGAGTTCAGCCACTTCCAGAGGCGCAGAGCTGCATGGCAGAGGACCAACAACCCCAATTCCCCCTGTTTATTGCAACACCACATGGCCTTTCATGTTGTGTGCTTTTCAGTGAAAAGCGGATTGCTTGCAACTTGATGTTGAGGCGAGCCTCCGTCGGAGACTAGAGTCCTCTGATCTCCACCATTGCCAGATGTCCTTCCCAACCAAGCAACAATACGTCTCTCACAACTGTTTGCTCGGGGTAAGGTAGGTAGAGGGGTCTGTCACTGGTACACTTGTGATCAAGCACCCACCACTGCAGATCGTCTGCAGTCTACTTCCATACCTGGATGGGTCCTGTTAGACTTCGTTGAGTCTGAGCCCACTGAAAATTGCAATCCCACTGCAGAACCTGCATGTGCCACTTGGTATGGACCACAAGCAGGATGCAGGAAGCCAAGAGCCCCTGAAACCATTTTTACTAAGACCCAAGTCAGGGGTTGAAACATCGAGATCATAGCCTGAATGTCCTGGATTCACTGAGGTAGAGGGAAAGCTTGGAAAAACACTGTGTCCTGAATGGCTCTGATGAAGGGGAACCACTGTGAATTAGTCAGATGTGACTCCGTCACGTTCACGGACAAACACAGCGATGTCAACAGGTTGTCCATCATCTGAAGGTGGCATACTACTGTCTGACACAAGTCTGCCTTCAGCAGCCACTCATCGAGGAATGGGAAGGCTGCTATTCACAACCTCTTCAGATGGGCTGTGATCACCACAATCACCATTGTGAACATCATGGGTGCACTGGCAAGGCCAAAGGGGAGCACAGTGATCTGAAAGTGCTCCTAGCCTTTCTGAAGCAGAAGGTAATTTCTGTTGGACAGTAGGAGAGGGGTGTGAAAATATGCGACCTGCAAGTTTAGCATTACCATCCAATCTCCTGAATCCAGGGCAGACAGAATTTGCCAGGGTGGGCATTTTGAAAGTGTCCTTCAGGAGGAAGGTGAATAACTAGAATGGGAAAGAGTCCTCTGCCCTCCTTTGGCACCACAAAGTAATGGGAGTAGCAATCAGTCCCGAACTCTGATGCCGCTATCCTCTCTATTGCATCAACAGCAGTGGGTTGGCTTTGCCGGAGCTCTAGTCGAGGAGAGAGTTGGCCTTAAGGTGAGACCGAGGGGCAAAGTTGACATCAAGGGCAGATTCGCTAATGGTACATGAACCGTAGTCCCCTGTGAACCCATGGGGCCTGAAGGCGCTCCAGAGGGATTCGGTGTAACACCAAAGATATAGCCATGGCTGCCTCCCAGTGGTGAGGGTGGCGGGACGAAGGGGACCAATGCTTTGACTTTTTATGGGACTTTCTTGACTTGCCTGAGCCTTGTGACATCGAATATGACAGGTCACAGGAGTGGCTTTGTGAGCAGAATAACACCCTCGACTGGGCTTGTTGCACCTTTGACTGGTAGCACTTTTTCGACCTCCAGAGTACAGCAACAGCTTGTTTGGCCGAGCAGTCTTGGATGACCTTTTGTTAATTTTTGTACCAACGGTCAAAGGAGTCTCGCTTGGAGCCAATGCACCATAAACAGACGTCACGGTTGTCAATCACCAACATCTGTTGGTGAGTCAAAACACGGTTTAAACCCTGTTTTTTTAGGGGTGACATTATCTGCACACAGTAGAATTTGAGAGAAAATTATTTTCAGGAGTGACAGGATTCAAGTAGCTCCGGACTAGAATCCACAGGATTGGAAAGAAAGAAACTTACGTCAGTGTGGAGGTGGCACATACATATAAGGACCCTGATGTCACATCCAGGGCTGGTCGCATCCGACACAATGCCACCTACCAACGTGTGGGGGAACTGTTAAAAGTGTTTCCGGATCCAGTTTTACACGTGGGGTAATTCACAAGGTGAGGAATCTTCAGTTAATAGTCTCTCTCAGAAAAAAAAGTGTAATTAATCCTGAATAAACATCTAGATCTCAAAATCCGCTCATGCTGGACTCCGTTCAGGGAAGGAAAGGGTGGTAGTTATCATAGACTGCTGGTGCAATTTATACTTAAGCTGCATCCTAGTGAAAGACCTGATGTGTGTCAGTGTGCTGGCAATGAGCTGTGATTCCAAGCAGGACACAAACTCTTGGGTGACCCAAAGAGATAAGAGCCATTGTGGACTTTTGGATATAATTCTCCTAGTGGTTCACAGCATCCTTTGATAGACAATCATGTGTTAGTGTTGCTGAAGTCAGGTCCGCGCTACATGGATTCCGAACTTCCTCACAAGGACTCATTTCTTTTTAGAGGTTTTGAATGGACAATTGGGAAACAAACTCTGAACTATTCTCCTGAATATTTGTTAGAAATATTTAGACTTGGGTTATGTTTACTGTGTTACCTTCAAGAGTCTGATGAAACAGGGAGGACTCTTGAAGCAGATTATTGTATATGTATTCACGAATGTCATGCATAACATATTGAGGTTTGAGTAAGCTTATTTTAATGCCAAGCTGTTAATGTAAAGCTGGTATTTTGCACCTTTACAGAAGTCAAGTTGAAACTATAACTCATGTTTACCAAGTGATGAGGCGGCTGTGGTTAGATCCTGACTTTTTGTTCCTGCTCCTGTCCCATTCTACTTTTCCTGCGCCTACCACTGGCCTTTGTATTTCTGTATATGAGATAACTGGTGGGATTGGTGAGAGAAGAAGAAGAGCACTTCCTTTGTTGCATTCTTGATACATGGTTAGTGCAACCTGACAGATTCTCACCCTAACAATTTCTTCACTCTACATGTTCATTTAGGCCTAGATTTACTAAACCTATGTGTCACCCTTGCACTGTGCAAGACGATGCAGGACAAAGCAAATGCTTATTTAGAATTTACAAAGCCATGGAAGGCCTGATTTGTGTGGCTTTCCATAGCTTTGTAAAGAAATGTAGCACAATGCAGCTGTTTGCGCTAGGTTACATTTTAACTTGAAAGGCGTTTCATAGGTGTAGCATGGTTGTTCCCTTGAATCCCCCCATGGATTTCGGTACATTCCCAGATTTACTAAAGCCAGTAAACCTGGGAATGCGTCAAAATTTCTCCTCTGTATTTCCTCTTTCCTCATGTGCTCATTCGGCAGCACACATAGAAAGAGGAAACTGCCGTTTAGGATTATTTTTGTTCATGAAGGTGTACCTTCCTGCACAAAAAACAATCCTGCCTATAAGTCCTTCACTCTTGCTCTATGGTGTCTACATTGGATCTAGGCAGCACAAGGAGATAGGAGAAATGGTCCATTTCTTTGTATATATGGCGCATTTCTGCTCTCTCCATTTCGTGCAACGCAGAGCAGCAACTTTCCTTGCTGCCCTGCATGAAAGATTGATAAATAATGATGGGCAATTTGTCATTTCTGATTTTGAATATACTAAAATGCATTCGGTACATTTAGTAGCAATTTCCGCACTGACTTTTACTTAGCAAATTGTTATATTGAGAACCAACTTAAGTACCTCATTAATATGCATGAGGTAGTTGCAAATTGTGACATGCTACGATTGGCTAGTCACAGGCTTAGTGGCCTGCTGAAGTCATTAGACTACCATGTCTGTGATTGGTTTTAAATGAAGCAATCTATTTTTTTTAAAGGCAGCCCTTTTTCCTAAAAAGATGTGTTTAAAAAAAAAGAAAATTTTACAAGCATTTTTTTAGGAGTAGGCAGCAGTCCCAGTGACCATCGTTTGCTCTTAAAAAATGCTTTTGTCCACAGTCAAAATGAGGGAGCGATCTCTTGAGGACAGCTTCCCGATGGCGACTGGTTACCAATCCTTTAACTCTGTGGCAACATATTAATGTCTTGCGGCCGGATCTCAGTCGCTTACCATTACCACTTAACTTAAGGAATTCAGAATATGGAAGTCACTCCCTTTACACGCCCATTCCTAAAAACAATTTAGGGCCACATGTAGAAACATTTTTGCTGGTAGCAAACAAGCCGATTCGCAGAATTGTTTTGTTTGCGAACACAAAAAGGCTTTTTAGCATGTACAAAGCCCAAATAGCAGTTTGGTAACTTGTTACAGAATCGCAATTCGGGTTTTGCAATTTGCTATTAGGTTGTTAAGGGCGTCCTTTCCTAACCGTGACTTTCAGTGCCATGCACAAATGTTTTTTGACCGAAATGTGGTCACAAAACATTCACATTTTACCGCCTACTTCAAGTAGGTGGTAACTCAATCGCAAATGAGAAGGGTCCCCGGGGACCCGATATCTTTTTTGAATGGTTGCGGAAATGCTTTTTAAGAGTAGGCAGTGGTACTTTTAAAAAATGAAACAGCAAGGTTACATTTTTCTTTTTGAGAATGGGCTGCTTTTAAAAAAAAATCTTTCTTTATTTAATAGCAAACACAGACATGGTGGTCTGCTGTCCCCAGCAGGCCGCTATCCCTGTGGTTTTAGCGATTCCCAATGGGTCGCAAATTGCGACATTACTTCATGAATATTAATGAGGTAGGTCATTTGCAACCCGATTGGGAATCATTAAATGTGTCAAGGACACATTCTTACATTGGTGTTTGCGATTTCGTAATATCAAATCGCAAACATTTGCTATTAGGAACTTGCAAACTAAAAACCTGCATACATGTGGCACTTGGTATTTACTTGCAAACTCAAACTGCAATTAAGTAACATGTTACTGAATTGCAATTTGAGTTTTGTACATTTAAAAATGCCATTTTGCGGTCGTAAATGCTCAGATTTGACCTTTGCCACACTAAAATTGCATTGCACACTCATCCCTAGTTTCAGTTTTTTCAGCTTGATTTATGAAATCATCCACCATCGGGTGGGTTCCTTCTCAAATGCAGAAATTCCCTATATAGAATGATTTGCTTTACCTTTCATGAAAGAAAACTTACTGCAAGGAGAATATTTATAGTGGATGTTGTTTTTTTAACTTTAGTCCTGTAGAATTTGTTGATCTGTGCATTAAGAAAAACTACAATTTTCTGGCTGATCTCATATGTGAATTTCAAATTGTGTAGTTTGTTGAAATAGTTTTTAAACTCATCTTGGGTTCCATCCCAGATTATTGGCAAATCATCTATGTAGCAAAGATACAAGATGGTTTTAGTTAGGAAGACTTCAGTGCCTTCTCCAAGGAAACTCATTCGCCCGCTAGCTCATAGTCAAATTTCAATAGCTGGGTAGAATGAAATAAAAGTACCCTTTACCTTTTATTCTAACATCGGAATGTGGAGCACTCCATTAAATACAATGGAGTGCTCCGGGCTTCTACGGGCATTCTGGTCTTTTCGGAGTTGGTGTTCACTGAGCCATAAGAAACTTTTAAGTATTTTTTTAATTGAATATCAGTTTTTCTTTATACCCTCCATTCACCTGCCGTGTACACACTCCACACTGGGAACAGCCTTCGGCGCAGTGGTAGTCTATGGCCAGGTCCTGCTCTACAGCCACCTATCTATCCTCCCTTGCAGGGCCTTCACAATACACAAAAAAGAGGCTTTTAACTATAAAACTACTGGTCAAACTTACACCAAACGATGAGAAGCACACTTTCTGACAATGCCAATTTTAGTGGAAAGTCTTTCAGCGTTTTTTGCTGTAGTACTAGGCAAAATCTCCTACCAGAGCGAAAGAACAAGTTACTTACCTTCGATAACATTCTTTCAGGTGGAGACTTTATCTAGCCGCAGGTTCCTCACCTTTTTAATATTTCCCAGACCTCAGATTGGGTCTGGGAACTTTTCAGGAGTACCTCTGCTTGCTGGTAGGTGACGCAGAGCGTCTACGGGCTGACACTGTTCTGCTCAGTAATGAAATATGGATTCTATATAGGCGCCCCTTCTGCATGCTAACGTCATTTGATTTTGAGAGTGTCAGCACTCTCAGACGCAGAGTCCCAAAAGTAAATTGGTGTTACCTGTGTGCATATTTTTAGACTTAGTATCTTATTAATGGTCTTTGGCCATTCACTGAATGTGGAGGAAAGGACTATGAGGAATCTCCAGCTGAATAGAGTTTCTACCAGAAAGAGTATTACCACAGGTAATAGAGAATTCTAGTGTTCAGAATTCTAGCTGCAGATTCCTCACCTTTTAAAATTGATTATAAAGTAGTATTTGGAGGAAGGTCTGTGAGTAGACTCAGACCAGAAAGTCCTGCAGGACAAAATGGAAAAATGCCTCTCTTGGCGGAGCAGACCACCCAGACAATAGTGCTTTGTGAACATATGGAGGGAGACCCACATAGTCACCTTGAAGATGAGTAGGACAGGGACTTTGTATGCTAAGGCATTGGTAGTAGCCTTGGCCATGGTAGAATAAGCATGTAGACCTTACAGAGAATGTTTTTTAACCAATTCATAGTAGACCTTAATGCAGAGCACGATGCAGCGGTAAATGGTTCTCCTCTGTACAGCATTGCCTTTTTTGTTCTATCGAACCCCACTAAGAGCTGATCATGCAACCGGTGTTCAATGATACGATCAATATAGAAGCTCAGTGATGTCTTTGGGTTCAAGAGATGGAGTCTCTCTTCATTCTCATAAGGGTTAGGCGGAGAGTAGAACGCTAGCAAGGTGATGTTTTGACCGATGTGGAATGGCATCACAACCTTAGGCAAGAAAGATGATGCTGTCCACAAAACCAAATTGTCTGGGAAGAAAGTGGAGTGCGGCGGGTTAATGCAGAGAGCTTGAATCTCACGCACGATGCCAATGTTATGGCAACAAGGAACAGTCTTAAGGTTGAGGAGCCGTAATGAATAACTGTGAAACACCTCAAAAGGATTACACATCAGGAAAGTGAGGACCACGTTAAGGTCTCATTATGGCATGACAATGGGGGAAGGAGGAAACAAATATTGCGATACTTTAAAAAATTGCTTAACATCCGGAGACTTAAACAAAGAAAATTGATTTGGCAATGGCAAAAAAACTGAAAGACCCTAAAGGTACCTGTTATCTGTGCAGAGAGCAAGACCTTGGAGAGCGAGGGATAAAACAAACAACAAAACGTCAGATAAGTAGGCCTGGAGAGGGTCAATCTGGTGTATGCCACAACAAACTACAAACTTGCCACAACAGGGGCATAAAGTTTTTGTCAAGGGTCGCCTGGCTGCCAAGATGACATCAACCACCTCCGGAGAAAAGTCGAAGGTGTTCAGCTGTTGCCGTTCAATCTCTAAGCATGAAGGTGGATATTGCGATGGCTCCAGTGCAGAACCCTGCCTTGTTGCTGCAACAGTAGAATCTCCCAGAGGGCCAGCCTGATTGAATGATAGATGCTCAGGCCCAGGAGTTCTGGATACTATACTCTCTGTGCCCAATCCAGAGCCACAAGGATAACTTGAGCCAGGTCCGTCCTGATGTTTTTGATGACTTGGGGCAGGAGCTTTAATGCAGGAAGGCATACAGGAGTACTGAGTTTCACTCGAGGAAGAATGCATCTCTGAGCGAGAGATGCCTAGGGAACATGCTGACAATATGCGCTCTCGGATGTTTGTGAACAAATTGAGCCACGGTTCTCCCCATTTGCGGAAGAGATCTTGTGCCACCTCCGGTTATAACTGCTACTTGTGATCTGCTAGGCGCTGATGGCTGAGTAGGTTGCCCAGGCACTCAACAATCCTGCCATGTGGTCATCACCAGGAAGATTCCGTGAAGGTCCAGCCACTTCCAGAGGCACAAGGCCTCCTTGCACAGGGTTAACGACCCCACCCTGCCCTGTTTGTTTCAGTACCACCTTTTAAAACTCCCTTTCAAAGAAGAAGCCAAACAAGAGGACTCATTTCCATCATTCATCTACACAGGAAGTAACAGCTCTGGATTTTGCATCATCCATCTGCACAGGAAGTGACATTACTGGATTTCCCATCATCCATCTGCACAGAAAGAGACATCACACCTCCCCATCCCAGTATCTACGTAATGGCAACCACAGTGTAGATGTACAGTAGACATGTGCAACCGGATTGATAAGGGCAAGCCTATTTGCATCCGTCATGCCTGGACTGTGCCCGGCGCCAGGAACCCTGTTCCTCCCCAATCCAACTACTACCCTCTGTGCCCTCAACCTTAGCCACTGCTCCACCGAGGGAGCGTTCTTTGGCTCTTCCTGAAAGTTTTCATGTCCTTACCCACACCTAACACTCACTGCACTCGCACTGGCAGCACCCAACTCTCACACTCATGCATTCCTGCAATCATCTACACAACACTCGCCTCACAGAAACCTGGGTGAACTCTGCATCAACATCTGAAATTGCCACAGCCATCTCCCTTAGTTAAAACATCGCCAGACAAGACAGGCTTTACAAGCCCAGGGGCAAAATCACCATCATCCACAAGGACACCATCAGCTGCATCATCTCCACGGACATGCCATCCTCCAATATATACGTTTCGTTCAAGCACCAAGTAGAGCCAACTGCATCCTAAGCGGTACTCTTATTTACAGACCACCAGCTTCACTAAAACATTCATAGATTTTGTTGCAACATTCGCCCTCAATGCTAGCTATTCCATTCTACCTAGAGACTGGAACTTCCATATGGACGACCCTGCCGACCCCAACTCAAAACCACTTATCAAAGCCCTTGGAAGCCTGGTAAATGGGCCAACGCATGTCACCCAGCACCTCCTGCACCCTATTTTCAACACCTTTGACAACATCAGAGTTGAAGAGCCCACACCAGTCTCCTGGTCAGACCATGCCCTTGTCAAGTTCCGCATCCCCATTCTAGTCCACGGCACATGCACCACTTCCAGACCAGCTTGCCGAAAATGGAATATCATCATTGGCAGGGATTGGAACATCGCTCTCAACATCAATCTAGTCGAACACAATAACAGCCTCTCCAAAGCCATCACGAATTTCAACAATTGCAACCCCTCTGACACCAACTCCCTAGTCATCCTCAAATAGTGCAACACAAAAAAATCTAGACCCCAGGGTGGTTGGTACGTGGAGGAACTCAGACTGATGAAACAACACTGCAAACAACTGAGGCGATAATGGAGAACGAGCCGGGACAATACAGCCAGGAGCACATTCAAATACGCCCTGAGACGCTACCATCAAATGATTCAGACCACCAAACAAGCCATTGTGAAGGATTTCACCTCACCAACGACTGCATCCAACTCAATTGCAGGGGTGTTCGAGTTGAAATCAGTCTTGACCCTGCTCAATTAGGAACAGTCCAGACCAAATGGCCAGGCCAGGTCCTCCCTGAATCAGAACACAAGCAACCCAAAACCAGTTTTGCCCTGATTGGGTTTCTTCAGTCAGGTGTAGCTTGGTTCCAGTTGTACAGTAGGCACGGGACCCATGTCTGGGCACACCCTTCCCAGTTAGGGACCTACATTAAACACATAAAAGGCAATTGGAGGAATGTTTGCAATAATTCTAACCACTGGCAATTGCTCAGGGTAGCATTCCAACCCATCATGCTTTTACCCACCAAGCCACCTCAATTTGGACCCAGCTATATGTAAATCAGTCTTGACCCTACTCCAATAGGATCAGCCCAGACCGAACTATCGGGGGTAGTCCTACTTCAACTAGAACATAAGCACATTGGTATATACTTCAGTTTACTGCCTGATGTGGGAAGGTTTGCCCAGATGTGTGTCCCATGCACACTGTGTCACTGGGACCAAGCTGTTTGATGAGGCCTAACTAGAGTAAAACTGGCCCTGTGTTATAGTTCAGGGAGGACCTGTCCTGGTATTTCAGTCTGCACTGTTCCCATTGAAGCAGGGCAAAGACTGACTTGTATATGGAGCGGTCCAAACTCATTGGCATGGTGCCCAAAATAACGATGGATTGGAATGTGGCCCAAGCAACTACCAGTGGCTGAGATTAATTCAAGCATTCCATCCATCACTTTTTGATACTTTAGTGTGTCGCCATAGGTGGAAAGGGTAAGCCCAGATGTAGGACCCGTGCACACAGTGTAATTGGAACAAAGTTATACCTGGCTGAAGAGCCCTAACAAGGGTGAAACCATTCTTGGGTTGCTTGTTTTCTCTTTAAAGGATAAACTGACCTGGCAGTTCGGGCTGGACTGTTCTCTTTGGAGCAGGGTCAACAATGATTCAGACATGGCTGGGTAGAAACTGAGGTGGGATGGTGTGCAAAATAATGATAGAAGGGGATGTGGCCCGAGCAATTACAGTGGCTGAGATTAATGCAAGCATTCCAGCCATCACTTTTTTGTGTACTTAAGTGTGACAGAACGAACCACAGGACAGAAACTGCCCTCAATGGTGCCACGGGTGATATCTACATGACATTCGACAGAGGATACACAGCAGCCCTCATCCTCCTGGACTTCTCCACAGCATTTGACATGGTCTCCTACCCCATCCTTATCAGAATCAAAGGACATGTACTACCAGGTATCTGCTATTTCCTGACTGGAAGGACCCAGTCTGTTAGCCTTGCACTGTACATCTCAGACACCCATGACCTCATCTGCGGAGCTCCACAAGGATCCTCCCTGATCCCAAACCTCTTCAACACAAACATGACTGGTTTAGTCAGCATCATCCACTCTCACAACATCAACGTCCTCTCCTATGCCAATGAAGAGCAACTCATTCCCTCCTTCATGGACAAGATGCCCAGAGGCCGAATCAAGTTCAATGCTTGTATGACTGAAATTGCCGACTGGATGAAGATCAACTGTCAAACACCAACAAGACTGAAATCATAATCTTCAGGAAGAGCACTGTACCCTGGGATTCCTACTGGTGGCCAATAGAGCTAAGCATGATCCTCACAACCCATGACAAGAACCTAAGAATCATCGTCAACTAAAGATTAAAAAAAAAAAAAATGAATCATCGTCAACAGCAGACCTCCTAAGTCAACATCATCACCGTCCCATACTTCCATACCCTGAAGATGCTGAAGAATATTTTCAAATGGCTCCCAATCAGCACCCAGAAAACCTTCACACACGACTTGGTCTCAAGAAAGCTGGACTTCAGGAACACCTTCTATGCGGGATCAACAAAAAACTCAGCAGAAGGCTGCAGACCATTCACAACTCAAAGGGCAGAACCACTTTCAACCTCCCACGCAACACTCACATTACACCACACCTGAAGGTGCTTGTCTGGCTACCAATACACAAACAAGCACAATTCAGACTCCTCACCCACACTGTCCAGGCACTACATAACACTGGTGCAGTATATTTAAACAATCACACACTTTCTTAAACCTTCAAGACACCTCTGCATGTTCAGACTCCTATTTGCACCCATCCCAAGCATAAAGAAAACCACATCTGGCGGTTGAGCCTTTTCCTACATTGCTCCTAAAGCATGGATGACTTGCTACTATACATAAGAGCCTCCCCCTCACTTCTTGCATTCTGCAAGAAGCTGAAGATCTGACTTTTTAAGTAGTCCCACTAGGCCCTAGGCTTGACTAGGTTCACACCTGCTCAGCATCAAGATACCATCCTGAATTTTAGTGCGCTCTACAAATCTGCTTAACATAAAATATCATACCACATGGCGCTGGCGCTGTCCATGAGAACCTGTACCAGACTCCATTTCATTGAAGGAAGGAGGACTTTTAGCGCCACACAGATGGCCCTCAGCTCCAGAATGTTGAGATGGAGCAGGGACTCCACCGGAGACTAGAGGCCTCTGACTCTGCCTCTCCCAGGTGGCCACACCAACCCAGAAGGGACGCATCGGACACCACTGTCAGCTCTCTGTGAGGAAGGGAGAGGGATCTGCCACTAACCCAATCATGGTCTAGAAATCAGCACTGCAGGTCTTTTGAAGTCTCCTCTGAAATCTGGACTTGGTGGGAGAGGTCCTCTTGAAGTTGGGCTCACAGAAACTTCAGGTACCACTGCAGAGTCCGCATTTGCCACCTGGCGTGATTGGGCTGAAGGATGCAGAAGGCCATCAATGTGAGAAGGTGGCCTGATATATGCTGTCCAGTAGTTCTAGTGGGTACCTTGTATCAGTCCAAACAACCCCTTATGGTGAATAGGTTAAAGACAACCTTTATTGAAAGCTATCCTAGTGGTAGCTATGAAGAGCAGCCTTCAGGCTAAGTCTTGAAGGAATGTAAAGCAGCTTGTTTTACCAGTCTATAATCTCTTGAATAATCAAATGAAAGGACAACCACACCAGGTATATATTCAAAATATATGTATTTAGGATAAAACACACCCCTCCAGTCTCTTTATGAGACTGGAGTTTGAAGTACTTAATTTACAAGTTAGCAATCAACAGTAATAGCACAAATACATGTTTGGGCCCTAGGGGCGTACCAAACCATATGCCAAAAAAGTGGTATATGAACCACGACTGAAATAGACACAAGGCATAGAGCCTGTAGAATCGCTGGGACCCCAAGGAACCACCCAAGGTAGTGACACAGGGGACCCACGGGGACTGTATGCAGTGTGTAAACACAACCGCGGGTTCCCGTTAGCTTCTATGGGCAATGACGCGGTTGGAAATTTAAAGATTAGGGACACTTAGAATCGAGTCAGGACCAAACCCTTTTGGACTTAAGAAGTTCTAGGGCTAGCACCCACGGGAGCACCGGAGTACTCGAGTTACCTCACTCAGGGAAGCCGGGTGGATAGGTGTCTTTTGGTGTCGGGACGCGTCGTCGATTACAATGGAAGCTGGTGAAGAACTGCTGCTGCTGTGAAGAGGAGAAGTGTCTGAAGAGATTCAAGCCTGGATGGCTTGAATGGGTGGATTGAAGGAACCTGAAAGCAGAGAGGACAGAGGACACCTACGTAACAAGCTATGTCCAAGCTATGTTACGACCCCCAAACCTCAGACTTGGCTACCCTCCATGACAAAGGGCTTCGACACATGCAATGAGTGCAATGTATGTAGGTTAGGCAAAAACAAGACTAAGACATTTTGTCATAACACCAATCGAACATATGAGATTAATCACATGATTAACTGCAAATCGACATTTGTGACCTACATTCTGGGCTGCCCATGCAATAAGATCTACGTGGGCAGCACCAAGAGGCCGCTAAAAACAAGAATACAGGAGCACTTACGGGCACTTCGTAAGGGAGACCTTAGATACCCCCTGACATACCATATGCAGGAAAACCATGGGAACATGGAGGATTTTTGGTTCATAGGAATAGACCACATCCCGATTCACCCAAGGGGAGGTGACAGGGAACTGGCCCTTAGAAAAAATGAAGCTGCATGGATATGTAGACTCAAATGTGTAGAATTGGGGCATAACAGCGATGATGAGATGCATTATTTTCTTTAGCCATTGTGTTAGTCTCATCTAGGATAATGTGTTCCCTGTACTTATTGTTTATGAATATTGACTAACTAAGGCTCGTGATGAACAAGAATAATGTGGACAGTATAAATTCATGTATCACTGGCAAATGTTTCACTAAAAGTTTATGCTGAAAATGATTAAGGTGAACTGTACATATTCATTTATCACTGGTATATATATTTTTTGCTGAATTTCTCACTGAAAATGATCAATGTGGTCTGTATACACTTGCTAACATTGGATACACTGGGTAACAAAATCGGAACCTCTGCCCATCCTTTCCTTTCTCTTCTTAAGGTTTTCCTTTTGTTGCTTTCCTTTCTCTGTTATACCAGTTTCTTTCTGGGAACTTTATTGTAATTAATTCCCTGGCTTGGATTCATATGCATTATCTGGTCACATGCTTCGCCATACCATGGACATATATGCCAATATGGCACCCTTAAATGCCCAATTAGTAATAATATTGGTCGTTAGGATACTCTCTCTGCCATGATTCTTTTATCAGCATAAATATGGCATAGTCTTTTGCTAGAGCCAAAGTGCCCGCCACTTATATTCATTGGCGTCATATGAGTATACAATTTTAAACAAACTAACATAACACACTTTCTAATGACCGTAGACTGCCTTCAAGAGTAAAAATGTGCCTGTTACGTATAATTATTGGCGTTATATGACGTGTATTGACTTGCAGCCTAAACCGGCTTGATTTAGAAAATAAAATGACCGTTCTGATTCAGTTCAACCTGTTCCAAGATGGCTGCCATATATGCCATCCCTCTCGGGGATAGTGACCGGTTCTTTATTTTCATTCCTTTCTTAAGCAGAAAGCTAAATATAGAAATATGAATTACTTCTAGCTCACATTGTATACATTGATGTTGTAGCCAGGTCAACCGATAAAGTATTTACAATAGTATTGCCGCGTCAATACAACGCTCAAAAATGGCCGCCCTATTGGAAAACATCTTTCATATAAAACTTGGGGACACTCACGGTGCTGGCCAGGATTTATTTCAGGTGTTATCCATAGTCGCCAATTACCGCGTATACTTAAGGCATAGGAATGGCTTTTCATTTGTTCTCCACACTTCCTGCTGCCCGCCAGCCGTTATTATCGGGATCGTCGGGAGTTTGTCACAGCTGCATTCTGGTAGGCTTCACTACGAAAGTAACTTTGGAATTAAAACTTAACTTAAGCTCTTAGGTGCAGTAGTAGAGGGTTTGGAAGCTGTCCCATTGCTTGACTCTTTCGTTTTTGTATTATAGATTGGTTTTTTATAAATATGGATATTACACCTGTTTGTAGGTTGGATTATATATTCCCTTTCTGTAAGCGATACAAAAGGGACTAGGAGCTGCATAACCCCTGAATCCAAGCGCGCAATAGAAACTAAGGGCGGGTATATCTATTAGCGACATGGAACACACTTCGTCATTCACGCTGTATGTTCTTAATTGCCATGAGAGCTTACTCATATGATATGGTACCTGTGTTTCTCCTGCTCTGTCACCCTCTAGGGGGTCTAATATGTAAACTATTGGCCAGATACCCAAAGTCCTAGGGGAGACTGTGCTTGCTTGGGCACTAGTTTTTTTATGAGCTGGCTCACACATAGAATTTTTAGGTGGTGACTTAACGGTACAATGAGACTTTTCTGTGTTATACTATCATAGGATTGTTTTACAAACCATTTATTTCTTGCCATAGACTGTGAAGACTGTTCTCGTTTCACATAACAAGAATATACTTGAAAGAACTTGAAATGATGTGACATGGTCATCCTTTTTAAATTTTATGGTGATCGTATAAGAATATTACGCTCATATGTAAGTATATGACTTTAGTGCTGCTATTTAAACAATATAGGGCAGCATCCGCTTTTAGCCTTTATAAATGCTGACTATCATTGTCATCTCTTAATTTGTAGACAGTTTCGGCACATATAAGAAACCGGGGAATCTCACCACGGGTACTTCTGGATTGGCATTGCTCCTTTCCATGCAGAATAGAATTGAATAACTCGTGCACCTTATTACATGGTGGGTACCAGTAAATGCTTACGTTTCTTCTTTTTTAAAACAAAGATGAGCTTTCAGGAATTAATTATCCCAGTCTTCCATCACCTAGATTTGAAACTGTGTATGATCCATAGCCTGGGTACGACAACGCCTGAGACCCTATATAGGTGATTGGGATTGTCCTATATAACGAGTGTTGTTATCTCTCCTGCCTCTATTCTCTTTCTTTTACTTGGGGTATTGCTGAACATGATTCTTTTTCCTTACCCCTCTGTTTTGTTTAGTGTATACATCATCTCTCTTCGCTTGATTTGTTTCAAAACTTGGATATTAAATTATTGTTAAAAACAACAATATAGCGCTGTATATGTTGTAAGCAGACAAGATGAATCACATGTAATGAAAATATTTAGGGTTTAGGAATAAGTTATGTAACCGGCAATAAGATGATACACGTGTAAGAAAAAAAAAATTCACGGAAACTTACAAAAAATGATACCCAAGTAGTTTGTAGCACATAAAGGTGTGGGTTGTATATATATGTTTTTTATATATGTATTTTTTTATATATATGCTTATGTATATTTATATGTTTGTGTTTAAACAGCCCTGAAGAAGTCCGCTTCAAGGACGAAACGCGTCGGCTGTGTTGTCAAGAACAGACTGTATTCACAATTCGTTGTTTTAAAATGAGAACTATTATAAATCTTTTGAATAAAAATGAACTTTTTTGAATAACTTTGACGTCGGGAATGAATTATATTATTATCTTTCCCATTCTCTTAATGTGTGGTGCACCTGTGCTTTCGGTTTGAAATTGTTAGGTCCGCTTGGACTTGCATTGTATCAGTGGGTGCGATCCAGTGTGCACACTCACCCCTAGCAACTATATAGGGACATGAATACAGAAGGGATAGCAGCTTAGGTGCTGGTCTATAGAGGGCTCCACTGATCTGGTATGCTTCATACCTTTCTTTTGCATATATAGCAGAGAGGACAGACTCTGGGTCACTAGCCAGTGACCGAGGGCAGGATGGACCAATGCCCACAGATGTCGGGTGCTTCAGGTGAGTTGATGGGTGTCTTGACTCTTCAGCCACGAGCTCCAGAAGGCGCCGATGACAACCAGGAGCTGGATTCGAGCTGTCCCACGAAGTCTGTCGAGTGCTGCGGTGTCGGCGACCAGATTGGGCCCAACAAGCCTTGGCAACGGCAAGTCACCGGAATTCAGAGAAAGGACTGCGGTGCAGACCACAAGGTCTGAGGGACTCACCCAGCAAGGGTAAGTCGGGGCACGTGTGGAGCAACCAGGAAAGCCCAAGTAGAAGAGGAGTTGTCTTCATGTGGACATACTAGCCAATGTGCTAGCGATCGCGAAGGAGCCTCGAGCAGTCGCACTTGAAACTGGCCAACGGGTCACTCATGGAGTGGAGGCCAGCAATCTTCGGTGCAGGAAGTGCTCAAGGCTGGGGCTACTCGGAGCCCAAAGCACAATTTCGAGGAGGACCAGGAAGATAGTGTTGATGCAAAAGTTCACGGTGTCCAGGGATCACGGTTCCACGTCACCGTGTGGACTCAGGGTAGTCTCGGGGAAGTCTGGAAATCCATCTCTGGCGATGCAAAGACTTTGGCATCCGGCGGGAGTTTCAGCGATGCAGACCGGTCAGTTGCTTCTTTGGTGCCTGCCAAGCAGGGGAGTCACTCCTTGACCTCAAGGGAGATTTCTTCTGTCTTCTAGTCGAAATAGAAAGTCGAAGGTCCAGGATATATGTTGCAGAGTTTCGTCCAGGGTAATCTAAAGTCGCAAGGACTGGGTTCACATACTTATACTAAGTTTGGGGGTTGGACATACTCTAGGGACTCACCTATGGGAGGGTTTGGAAAGAGCCCCTGCAACCGGTTTGAACTGGACTATGCACAGGGACACCAAATGTGCCCCCAGTGCAGGACTTCAAAGCACCAGAGAGTATTCCCGCCCAGCCCCAATACACATATGCCTGTCTGAGGAGGTGGTTACACCTCCCTGGGACAGGAAAGCTATTGTCCAGGCCTCCCCTACCGGAGTTTCGGTCAGCAGCAGGAGGCCAGACCCGTGTCTGTGGCAGAGGCATCCATTTTGTGTTGCCAGGGCTGTAGAAAGTCCTACCGGGTTAGACCAGTGTAAACATGTCTCTCCCTCTAGAAGTTAATACTACCTCCGCCACCAGAACTGGCGGCGGGGAGAAGGGGGGGGGGGGGGGCGGGAGCGTTAGTATTCCAAAGCGATTGACACCAAACACAGCATATTTCCGTGCAGCCATCCCAAAGTTAGCATTTCGGGCGAGGTTATAATGCACTTAAGAGTATATGGTCAGACTGCACCACAAACAGCATCAGAGGAGGTACTCCGAACGCTGCAGAGGGGCTCTGCTCATGCAGGGGCACCCTCTCACATAAAAACCAAGCACTCTGCCTTCAGGATTGTTAAGGCCTGCCATAGGAGTGACTTATATGTTTTATATGGGTGTGCAATGGTAGTGATATAGGTAGCCTATACCACAGTAAGGGGTGCAAGCACACCCTTACCCAGGCTGCAGTAGCAGGCCTGTGGTATCATTTTGGAGTGCTTCCCAGGGGTGGCATAATACATGCTTCAGCCCCTGGTAGGCCTCTGAGGTACCTATGCCCTAGGTACATAGTATACCATATACTAGGGGCTTATAAGGCACTCCCGAATCCAATTAGATATGTACCTAATGTACATGGAAACCATTTTAGAGAGGAAGCAGCTAGGCTGTGGTCCTGATTAGCAGGGCCACAGGCAGACTAAGGTCGAAATACAGTGAAACACCAGCAAAAAGTGGGGGTACCCATGTGAAGCAGATCATACTCTCCTACAATCAATACCAGCAGCTTGAGAGTCAATCTCACTGATATCCTGGACTGAGGCTAAAAGATCAAGATCACAGCCTGAATGTCCTGGAATTTCTTTCCCGGGGGATAGGAACTACACCAAACCGTACCCACAATGGTTCAGAAGAAGAGGTGTGACTTCGGCATGTTGACAGTAAACCCCAGATATGACAGGAGCCTTATCATAGTCTGGAGGTGATTGACGACTGCCTGGGGTGAGCCTGCCTTCAACAGCTAGTCATCGATGTAGGGGAAAACTGGCAATCCTGACCTTAAAAGGTGTGATGTCACCACCACCATCATTTTTGTGCACACAGATGGGCACAGGTGCGACCAAAGGGAAGCACAGCAAACTACAAATGCTTATGTCTCACACAAACTGCAGGTACTGCTGATGAGTCTCTAAGGTGGGTGTAGGTAAGTAGATGTCCAGCATATCAAAAGCACTCATCCAGTTACCAGGGTCAACGGCAAACAAGACGTGGGCCAGTGTAAACATCTTGAGTTTTTCTTTTAGAGAAAGGGGTTGAGAGGGTGCACATCTAAAATTGGACAAGGACTTGTCCTTCTTGGGCATCAGAAAGTAGCAGGAATAGCAAGAGTGACCAACTTCTGGCGCAGGCACCCCCTCAATAGCCCCTTTGGACAAAATGGCTTGCATTTCCTGCTACAAGACAGAAAGATGGTCCTTTATCAGTCATCAGGAAGGGCACCTGGTTCTCTGGGATGAGTCCCTGTCACCCGGCTGCATAACTGGACCCACCTTGGCCCTGTTCTGATGCTGAGAAAGTGACTCTCGCAACACCGAATCCTGAGGCTTGGACTTGTGGCCTGCGTGAAAGCTCAAATAGCCATCTGCAGTAACAGTGTTTGAGCATATAACCTGATCCCAATCACTACTGCCATTGTGAATAGCCTGCTGCCCATACTGTGAACGCACAGAGGTGGGGCTATCTCTACACCCCAATGTAACTCATCCCGCTGCTACTTGTTACCCCCTCCAGGATCCTGGCTGAGGTTGGAGTGTTGTGTGATTCCTGCAATTCTGTGTTATCTGCCATCACGGCGGCCTTAAGACCAGCTCGTGCCCTCTGCAGGAGGTGGGGCGTGGCAGGGTTGAACAACTGGGGAGCTGTTCCTCCTGCAGCTGCACTACATCTACATTGCTGGGAGAGCGGACGCGGACTCTGGTGGGCTGTTGATTCTCATGGTGTGGGAGCCCAGGGTCTGCTCTTGCCCCCCTACAGCCTGACCGAGAGGGAGTTGTGGGACTCCAGCAGCAATTGACACCCTCAAGTGCCCGGGAATGACCCACTGCTGGCGAAAGCGCATGACACTTGCAGCGTCGACACAGATGGATGATGAGTAATATGAATGCCAAACAAACCATGCTCCCCTTCGAGAACCAAAGGCAAGCACTTACGATGGATCCTACTGCCAATGACTCCCCACAGGGCCTGGAGAGCATTCCTGCCTCGTCACCAGAGAACGATATCAGATCCATGTTTCCAGATCTAAAGCAAAGCCTTGCAGCGAATTACACAAACATAGATCTCCTCACTGATAGGTTTGATCGCCTCAAAGAAAAGGTAGACAAACATGATAATCAAATTCACCAGCTTAAGCACAGAACTTCAGATACTGAAGACGGTCAGTCAGTGGAAAAAGAAATAACACTTCAAATGGAGAAGGTTCTTGAAGTGATTTGCAATACAAATGAGTGCCTGGAAGCGCATTCATGAAGAAACCTCTGAATTCTTTGTGTGCTAGAATCCACAGCTATGGGAAAAATGGGGGATTATGTAGAGTCGCTACTTTGGGCCTTTTTGGAGACACACTCTCTGCTATGTTCTCAGTGGAGCACGCGCATCGATCCCTGGGACAGCAGCCCCCGCCGGGAGCTCTGCCGTGTCCCATTATATCCCGCCTCTTAACGTTAGCCTTTGCAGTGGTCCCAACGCTCGACCAGTGCTGAACTTCCGAGACAAGCAGCGGCCGCTAGATGAATCTAAATTTGAACCAACATCCACACCCTGTAGATCCTAATAATAGGATGCGCGCCCAGGGCCATGGTACCCCAGTTGGTTATGGCTTCTGATGTGGCAGCGAGAAGTTAGATGGTGACGGTGATTCAGGATGTCATTGCTGTTTCTCATTTCCTGATGCACCTAAGCCTTTCTAACTTTCGTTACTCCAACCCCGGCTCTTTGCAGTTGGGGGCCCGCTGGGTCTCGTGCTCCCCCCCCGGATGAGTCCCTGGACACATACTATACTGCATTATTGGGTGCTACATGCTGGGTGGGTTACTTTAATTTGGCCTACCGGGGGGGGGGGGGCGTAAAGGTGGTTGGGGGGAGTTTGATTGGTATTTTCTGTTGCTTTTAGCCGGCGGCTGCTTGTTTGCCCTGTTCTGTTCCTTTCCCCACCTCAAGTCCACTCAGTATAGATGCAAAATGCCTGATTTGGGGAGTGCTGCACAAGCAGCCAAGCACCCTGCCTTTAGAAGCTAAACAGTATGCAATCTTCCAGGGTTTTAATTTGGAATGTTTGAGGTCTAAATGACTGTACCAAAGCGCGCCATGTACTTGCATACTTGCGGAGGCACTGAGTGGATATATGTTTTCTGCAGGAGTTGCTTTTTATGGCAAGCACCCAGGTGCGACTGCGGACGGGATCGGTGGGTGAAAGGCATGTAGCATTTTATTCTAACTGCGTCAGAGGCATCACCGGGCTAATCCAAAATGGAGTGATGTGGCACCTGCAGCGACCAATATGTGACCAAAAGGGTGGATATGCTATACTCGCTGGAGTACTGCATGGTCATCCCATTAAATTAGTTGCTGTATATGGGCCAAATATAGATAATCCTCAGTTTTTTGTGAGGTGTTGAGTATTGCTGGCTCGCCAGGCCCCAGGCGTAACAATATGGGGAGGAGACTTCACCGTAATATTAGAACCCGTCGGGGCTAGCTCTGGTGAAAAACAGTGCATGCATCCCCGAGCGGCAGACCAGCTATGCCTGCTTATGAATAATTTTGACTTGGTCGACCCTTGGCACGCTGGGCATTTACATGACACTGAGGGATCATGCATTACAGTGACAAGTTCTGCATGGTTGCACATTGATTACTTTCTGGCGAAGCGAGATGTAGATGCCTGGACTAGGTACATACTCCATCATTCTTTGAATATGTATTTACTAGAATAAACCAGAACAACTGCTCAAGCTTATTGGTTAAGGGAAGGTGCTGTGGGACGTGATAAAAAGGTAGTAGAAAAACAGTGCATCACAATCAACATTCTGTATCAAATAAATTAACAATTTAAATGGAGTCTACATAAGTCTAGTAGTCAACGGTATTTCGACCTGTTAGTCTGAGGTAAACATCAGGACTGAGCAAGAGTGCTCTGAATCTATAAGCATGAACTAGATTGTGGAAAATACGACAGGATGCTCACCAAAGAATGACCCGGCCAGTCAGGAGGTCACCTGGATTCATACCGGCTCCCACACTGCAGAGGAATTGCTATTTTACACGGTAGATTGGAAGTACTTGCACTGCTTTCTAAACTCATCTACCTGCCCAGAAGTGTGTGATCATCTTATCACCAACAAGGTTGATTGACCCTCACCAGTCTCTGTGCACTCCATATGATTAACCCTTGCTCCATAGCGGTATTGAGTTTCTGATGCCGCTTGTGCTTTTTCTACTTGATTCAATTCCTTGTTGACTATCCACAAGATTTGTATCGCCCCAACACCACTGCATCAAGTAATCTAGATGCTTTTACTTCAGGCTGGCTGGCCTTGAGGTTACAGGCCTTCAATCCTTGTCCGGGTCCGCTGTCTGTGACCGGTGGGTCGTTCTTTGATGAGCGTCTTGTCATATTTTCTACAATCCAGTTCATGCTTATAGATTCAGAGCGCTCATGCTCAGTCCTGATGATTAATAGTGATGCACTGTTTTTTTACTCCTTTTTTTATCTTGTCCCACACCACCTTCCCTTCACTGATAAGCATGAACCCGTGTTCTGGTTTATTTTAGTAAATACAAATTCAAATACATTTTGTGCAATAAATTCAGTTATTTGGTATTGAAACTTTTGTCCTTGACCCTGTGTACATTTACTGCCATAACTATGAAAAATAATGTTGTGTATGCAACGTTTGTTACCTGATGGTGAAACTATACAAAGACATTTATTTCCCTGTGAACCATTGTTTTTGTAAATGTATTAACAGCAGAATCTCGGCCCCTTTTGAGGTGACGCGGGGGACCAGCCAGTGATGCGCCCTGTCCTCCATTTTATTTGCTGTCACTATGGAGCTGTTTCCAGCCCAGCTGCACCAGCATCATGCTCACCGAGGCCTGACATTTTGACTACGTAGACTGGTAGTGTCCATGTAGGCGGAAGATATTACTCTTTATGTCAGAGATATCGAGAACAATCTAGATTCTCTTATCCGTGAGTTCACCCGATTTGGCGACCTATAAGGGATAACCATAAATTGGGCAAAGTTGGTTCTGTTTCCCAAACGGACGGCAAAAACGGTGTTCTCCCCTGAACACCCGCTTGAACTTGCAACTGGGCTGGTCAAATATCTTGGGATCTGGCTGAGCAGAGATATCAAAGTATATTATGACGAGACAACTATGGTTGTTTGATGATATGGCTTGAAGATCATGTGGAAAGCTGGAGGAGACTTCCTCTGTCCCTCACAGGGCTTTTGGCCATTGCTAAAATGGTGATCCTCCCTAAATTACTCTTGTTTGCATATTTTACGCTTCCGCTCCTACTACACTTTCGCTGCAGACTTCGTTTGAATCTGGTATCTCTTGTGTGGGCAAGTAGGCAGCCCCGGATTGCTTGGGAAATCCTCACACTCCTATTTGAGCAAGGGGTATTAGAGCGAAAGATATGGACCTCTATTATTATAGCGGCAAGCGCACTTTGCACACCATTTGCTCTACCCAACACAGTTTCAGGCCCATACGCTTCCGGACACGATCAAGTGATGCTGTGCCTTTTGCAGATAGCACTATTTTTACCCCCTAAACATACAAGTTTGCGAAGATACAGTTGCATGCACGGTGTGGGGGGGAACTTAGGCAGCATGCCCGCCTGGAATACCTCTATGCCCCATCGGTGCCGCTTATAGACCATCCCCGATTTTCCCATTACTGCAGATGTTGGCAGCTATACCAGACTGTGCAATCTGGGGTCAAACTCCATGGGCTCGATATATCCAGATTGCTCCTTTGTTGAGCCACAGCAGGCACTGCAGGGGCCAAACCATACCCTTCTGGATACCATCACATATTACCAGCTTTGTGCTGCCGTTTGGGCAACCCACCACACCTTCCCAAACGCCCCTCCGACTTTCGTAGTTCTGGAGATGGCTCTGACCTCCCCCTCTCCTCATCACCTAATCACATGGCTATAAGAGGGCATCATGCAGGACACAACGCGATCCGTACACCCAATTACTATAATGCGTGGGACCTGGAACTTGATCCTTCCCCATCAGATGAACAATGGAGATACTGCTATACCCAATCACAAGTGTTGTCTCCTAACTATAGTTTACAATTGGCGCATGTTAAGTTTCTCCATAGATTATACCTCTCTCATGATAATTTGCATAAAATGGGCCTCCTTAAGGATGCCCGATGTATGTGCTGCACTTCACCTTGCGTTACCTTCCTCCATATAGCTTGGAGGGTGCCCTGACATACAGCGTTATTGGTGTTAAGTGTTTGCTTCACTAGACGAGATTATCGAACATGTGCTTGAGTGCTCCCCTAAAGTTGAGCTCCTGGCATATGTAAAAGATGCACCATTGGGGGGCCGCAAGTTGGCAGCACTCCTGCTTGCTAAGCACTGCGTTGCAATTTGTTGGGGACAACGCTGACCGCTTTGGGTTGTGTATTGGCTTAAGAATGTGGCGTGGGAGGCGTGGCTTGGTCACCGAGCATAATGGCTGCACTTGGGTGAGGCTCCAGAAGCCAGTGGCCTAACACAGCCAAAACATCCGCTCAATAATCCGATTTTGACCCCAGAAATACAGCGAAGAATGGGGTTGGCAACCGCTGTGGCTTCTATGCCGAGGAAATTGCTGGTATTGGTGTATTTTCGGTGACAGAGACGTGCAATGATTGGGCCCGAAAATCCCTGGACTAATGTAGGATGTGGCCGGAGGTGACTTCCATGAGTAGCGGCCAGGACACCCTGATCTCTGCGGGGCCCCGCAAGTGGGCGGAAGTTACAGCACAGCCTGGCCCCCGAAAATAACTTGAACGTACGGAGGGCCCCCCCCACCCGCTCCCCCTGAGGTGTGGTGGAGTGGGTCAACAACGGGATACACGGAGTCTGCCATGTGGTTTTGTGACGCAGGTCCTGGCCCATTACTGTCGGGCCCAACGGAAACTGCGGAGGGATGAGTGAGGCCTCCAAGCGAGGCAAACAGCAGTGCTAGAGCAGAGGGACAGCAAACGACCACATTAGCTCCGAGCGGGAGTCCCCAGGATGGGGAAGGTGCCGCTTATGATCCCTGCGACCGGCATTTCAGGTAAAGTAGTGCTGGGGAACATCTAAGGAGCGCTGGGCTGCACGGCTGAGGAATTGCAGCACCCCGAGGGCCATTAACCCAGTGCCTAGCCCCGGGCCGATACTAGGGAGTCAAATTAACTCTACGGAAAGAAGAGTGTAAGTACCGGCAATTGTGCATCAGGAGGTGGCACTTGGAAGAAGTGGGCTCCCAGTTGTCAGACGCGATAACAGGAGTGTTGGGATGCCACTGCAACAAACCCAGCTGGGCGATCGCCGACAAGCGGCCCTAACAAGATAACAGACAGGGTTTTTTTCCACTACACCTTAATCTGATTGAAGGGCAACACACACTTGAGCGCCGATTCAAGGGTACTATTGTGAGAGACTACTTCTGGGGCGAGGCACCATGTCTGGGCCAAAGGGACAAAAAATCACACTCCAGACCAAGATAGATAAATACACCACTCAAAATCCAGCAGAAGTGGAAGGAGCAAGCAAAGGGGAGATGGAGAGGGCTCAGAGCAAATCGAATGACGATCCGACGCTTGTAGATGTTATGGCGACCAGATCGGGGGTGCGCACTTCGCTGGAGCATAGAATGGATACAATATCTATCGAAATGGTGCTGATCAGAACTGATCTTCAGAAAACTAGTGAGAAAGTGAGTACCATCGAAGGGATTACCACGAAGCTCAGTAATGAAACCCAACAGATGAGGAAAGACATTAAGGACCTTCAAGCCGCTATCGACTAGCTGTGCATTCGGGGTTCACGTCCAGCTCACGGGGAGTTGGAAAAATGGTACGCAAATCCTTTCCCATGTCGGTAGACTGCACCTGGACTGATAAACAGGGTAGATTCGCAGCGGCCTCGGGAAGGTGGGCCGCAAACACAGGTGTCAGTCTACGCCCCGCGGGACTACAAGCTGTAACAATGCGAGACTTGGAAAAAATATTGATTGAATTCCCTAAAGGGAGCTTACTGATAGGAGGGGACTTCAATTTGGTGGTGTGAGGCAAGACTGATCGCCATCCGCCACGTGATCTGAGGCCGGCACAAAGGGCTCTGTCCATTTTCCTAGACGCAACCGGATTGGTGGATGCCTGGCGGATTCGCCACCCTACAGAGATCCAGTTTACATTTCTTTCGGGGGTCCATCACAGCCTCTCCCGCATTGACTATATCCTAATGCCTGCCGAACAGGTGGGACATATCATTGAAGTTAGGCATATGGCACGAGGAATATCTGACCATTCTCCAATGTGGGTGTAGCTGGGAGGGGGTCAGGTGGGTAGAGTATCCCCAATAAACCCACGGTATTTTCGCGTCCTCACAATATGGAAACACTTGACCCAGGGGATAGAACAATACTTTCAGGAGAACAAGGGTTCCATGATGTCGGTAACTACACTATGGGAGGTGCTCAAGACAGTAGTCCGAGGGCAGGCCATTTCCCAAATAGCCGGATTTATAAAAGAAAAAAACGCTGATTTGGAGAGGCTATAAGGGGAAATTCTAGAGTTAGAAGGAGAACTTCTTAGACATGGGGAGCCTAATGACCCAGAAATACTACACAACCTTAACCTCAAAAAAGATGAATATAGAAGTGTAGCCGACGATAGGGCAAAAACACTGTATAGGGATAAACTCAGCAGAATATACGAACTTGGTGATAGGGCAGGGAAAATACTCGCATGGCTGGATCGTCGTGACCAGGCCAACCGCTTGGTCGCTGAATTGACAGATGCAGCGGGAGAGTCGATTACGGATCCACAGAAAATAGCGAACGAATTTGCCAAGCACAATAGTCAAACATACACATCTCACTCTCGGGGTTCGATTGGGGACTCTAGGGCACTGCTGGTGGACATAAAGCTCCCAGTTTTGACGGAAGAGGATTGTGACTCACTAGATAGCATGCTAACTAACGAAGAAGTGGCGCGAGTCATTAAAGACTTGCAAGCCGCAAAGGCTATGGGTCCCAATGGCCTCCCTATCGAACAGTACAAACTAAAGCCAGATAGAATCGCCCCTTACCTCAAAGTCATGTGTGATGAAAGGCATGAGTCAGGCCAGCTCCCCCGCGACCAACGACTTGCAACGGTAGTAGTCATCCATAAAGATGGTAGGCCTAGAGATCTTTGTTCCTCATACAGGCCCATTTGATTGCCTAATGCGAAGGCAAAGATTTTAGTCAAACCTCTAGCTACACGACTAGTAGCGGTGGACTCGGAATTGGTACACCCAGACCAGTCAGCTTTATGCCGGCCAGAAATACCTCTTTGAATCTTCGTAGACTTCACGGGGTACTTGGAAGGGCTCATACACTGAGGGAAGACATGGTGGTCATGTCCTTAGATGTCACCATGGTCTTTGATATGTTTGAATGGCCCTACTTGTTCGCAGTGCTGGAGAAAATGGGTTTTGGACAGAACTTTATCGGATGGGTCAAACTCTTATACAGTAAACCTTTAGCGCAAGTGGATGTGAATAACAAAAAATCCGAGACAACTGGGCTTGGAAGAGGCACGAGGCAGCGATGCCCCCTGTCTCCTTTGCTATTTGCCCTAGCACTAGAGCCTCTGGCCTGCTGTATCGGGAGAGACCCGATTGTCAGATGTTTGAGATGGTCGGAGGACTGGGAAGATCGTATCTCTCTATATGTCGATTACATCTTACTATATCTGGCATCTCCAGCCGCTTCAATGAACAGGACCCTTGAAATATTCAATACCTTTGGCAAGTACTCCGGATATACCATTAACTGGTCAAAATCGCTAATCTACGTGGTACGGGGAAAATTCCCAAAGTTGCCCAGAGGATACAAAATTGAGGAGGCAACGGTGGGTTTCACATATCTCGGCATATATATTACCATGGACCCCGTACAATACTACGACCACAATCTTCAGCCCCCTCTTAGGCGTCTTCAGAGTGTTGCGGAGTACTGGAGGACTCTCCCGTTGTCCCTATTGGGTAGGGCTGCGTTATTTAAAATGATGGCATTACCCCATTTTCTATACGTCCTACACAACTCACCAGACCCGATCACAGCATCCTATTTTGCTACAATTGAGGGTGAGCAGAGGGCCCTCTTATGGGGCGGGGGTGTGCCTCGAATTTTACTCATGAGACTTGTCCGCAGTTGGTACGATGGTGGAATCGATTTCTCAGATATTAAAAAATACTATTGGGCTGCGCAACTGGCAGAGCTATTAATCAGGGGGTATGTCAGCCACAGAATGGTTTTTGGATGGACTGATGGCTTTTACCGGGGGGGTCCTACACTAGAGCTCTTTACAGCAAACCAGCTCGGCTGAGATTGATGGGTCCCACATCACATGCGGTTCGGATCTGGCACACGGCGCACAAAAGTCTGGGATGGGATGGGCGACTCACACAATTTACCCCCATATGGGATTCCTATTTGTTGGGGAACCTACGAACTACCAGGGGCTTTGATAAGTGGGACCTCATGTGGCTCTCACGGTTGGGAGATATGTGGAAGAATGGTAAAGTGATAGAGTTCTCAACATTACAGCGAGAATATGAACTTGCAGATTCTGAACTATTTAGATATTATCAGGTCAGACACGCAATGCAGGCATGCCTTGGGGAAGGAACGACGTTGCCTGAGGCAATGCCACTAGAAGACAGATTACTTGATGGATAAATGCCGGATAAGTCGATATACCTCACGTACCGTAAGCTTATAAATCATACATCTGCTACCCTTATAAAACTCAGGGAGCAATGGACGGAAGACATACCATAGCTAGATGATGAAGACTGGGTGGAGGCGCTTGCCTCCCCAAAGGAGGTTGCAATCTCATCAAGGCTTAAATTAGTGCAGATGAAGATTTTGCACAGGATATATTATTCCAGAAGAGCCCTAATTCGTATGGGATATGGAGAGGACTCGAAATGTAAAAGAAACTGTGGGAAAGAGGGTACTTTTATCCACAACTTGTGGGATTGCCCTGAGATCCGTGCATATTGGATGAGGGTTGTCAAATGTATGTCTGAGGTTCTCGGTCAAACCTTGCAACGAGACGCTGGACAGTGTTTATTAAATTGGTGGGGACCGACGGATTTGGGTAGCAAAAGGAAAATATGGGTGGCTCTGGGCTGCATGATTGCCAAACGAAATATCGCCAGACTATGGGGAGCGAGAGAGACCCCTGGCCTGCAGCTGTGGAAACAGGACATGGACTGGTGCATGTTCAGGGAGAAGGCAGTGTATGTCTCTAGAGGATGTCCCCAAAAATGGACTCATATATTGTCAAGTTGGAATGAATATCTTGGACATATGTGCGCTCCCCCCTTCCTCTCCCGCGCCTGCCCTGAACGACCCTATACCAACCGAGTAAGGCAAAAAATGTTTACATAGATACGAGCCACACCTGTATCACTCAAACATACCAAAATGTATATGTTTAATTACGGTGTTACCAGTGCTGGGAAATGTGATTGTATTTACCTTACTGTCTTTAATAAAAAGATGTAAAAAAAAAAAAATGTGGCGTACTTCCAAGAGCAACTGAATGCATATTGGGAGTTGATGCCGCTGCATGCCCACCCTATAGGAGCTCTTTGACAGTGTACCTCTCTGCCCTGCCGGGTGCACAAGCATCTATAGACATGGAGGGGTCAAAGACCCACCCTGAGATTACTGAAACAGAGCCACTGGCCCTATGATAAGATCGTCAGTGATAGATGCGGCATGTTTCAACTGTCAAAGTTGAGTCTCTGATCTTGCACACTGGATAAACATAGCTCTCTCTGACTGCTGACTGAGTGCCCCCCTTTCTTCTCCTTGCTCCCTTCAGTTTTTTCTCCCTTGCAAGGGTTGTTACAGCATACCTTGATTGTAATGATGGTTATGCTAATTTGTACTCTCTGCTACTTGAACTGTTGTAAACTGTGCACTGATGTGTTATCTGTAAAACCAGTAAACAGAGTTAAGAAAAAAGTGGGTGCTGGGGACAGGGAGGCCGGTTCACCTTAGCTGTGGGCACGATGGGCACCATAGCCGTGACCGCAAAACTGCTGGGCGCCATGCTGTGGTTTGAGTGACCGGCAGCATAGGCCCCGCTGCCGAAGCCACGAAAGACATTGTAGGTCTGTTACGGTTGGCGAGGTGGGGCATAAAGGGGTAGAGAGTTGTCTGTGGCTCCAGCTGTCTATGAATGGCTTGAGAGCAGAGTCCGCCTTATCCCTGAGCCGATGAGTCCCATCGAACGGCATGCCCATGAGGAACAGCTGGACAGCAGCACCTAAAAAAAACAGTGGACCGCAGCAAAGATTGGCATCAAAGGGCAACACTGGTGCCAATGACTCCACTGACCATGTCAAAATGAACTGAGAACTTAGCATCATGGATAGCATGGGCGAGGACAAGTCACAAATCTTCTGGAACTCCCAGGAGGACTTGAGCCACCCTTCCTTGCCCTTCTCCTGAGGCTCCTTCCCTTTCTCATAGCTTCCAAAGGGCATGTGAGTAGCATCCAGGAAACAGCTGACCTTCACTAAATGGCAAGCTTATGTGGGGGAAGAAAAAACTTGCTTCCCAAATGTCTCAACTTGCTTGTATTCCTTATTGGGAAACATTCGAGGAGGTGTTGGGGATAGATCTGCTTGTGAATGCCTCCACACAAGAACGAAGGGTTGCCAGGTCAGGGCGATTGCATATCGCTATCTGTCTGTTGACTTGTGGTCAGAACAAGGGTTCCCGAGTGCCTAACAAGGTATCTGTTAGGTCCTCATTAAATGTTTCAGAAGATGTATTTGACCCAGCTGGAGGACCTCCGTAAACACATTTATTTTAACCTCCAGGGTAGGGAGCTGGGATCAAGGACTTCAGCTGCTCTACACATCAGGACGGCATAGGAGAGGGATTCCTTGATAGCTGGTTCAGGGGGCAAGAGAAGACCGGATTCTGGGGAGGAATCAAGACTGCTGGCCTGCTGTAAGTCGCTGATTGAACTGTCCTCAGTATGAGGCTGAGCGATCTCCTCTGCCACCGCCATACTTGTCTGAGACGGTGCCGAAAAGGGAACGTAGTGTGTATGTCTTGAGGAAGCAGCACTTCATAGTGGTTGAGAGCATCCTCTGTTGAAGCTGGACTGGCGCTGAATCTAAGTCGGAGAGTATGATGGGTATCTCCTTGGAAACCATCGATGGAGTCGGCACTGGAGCCGAAAGCCCAAGCACCGACGTGGACCGTGGTGCTAGAGTCAGTGCTGGAATCAGTGCTGGAGGTGTTGTGACTGACTTGGAGGGACCAACTGGTGGCAAGAGTGAACCAACCAGCGACATCCCAGATAGAAGACATCTATGCTCCTTGGGGCCGTAAGGTGCTGAAGAAGGAATCGTCAAGGATTAGAAGAATCACAGCATGGCCTTTCAGAACTTTTCAATCTGTTTAGCAATGGGGAACGACCCCGTAAACTCAGGCTGTGCTGGAGCCGACTGTGAGATTGGATCCAAAGTCAACAGACTCCCGAGCATGATCGACAGCCATGGTACCGCCCCCGTACTTTATTAGGTGAATGGGAGAAGAGGGAGAGTCTTGCTTCAAATTGTTATTCTTGTTTTTAGACTTACTGGAAAATGTGGATTTCAATGAAGACCAACCCTTGGAATGGCCTCGACGACTTCTGGAGCGAGAACAGGACCAGGAACGAACCTTCGACTTGGAGCGCAACTTGGACTGATCTTGTTGAGGGGTCTTCTTATGCTTGGTGATGTAAAGTTTTGCCTTGTGGTTTTGAATGGCCTTTGGATTCATCGATGCACAGTCGCTGTAGGCCTTAGAGTCATGAATCGGCCAGAGCAACCACAGGCACACCTGATGGGAATCTGTCACAGACATTTGTATGCACAGTCCCTGAAGGGCTTAAAACCTGTCGTTTCTGGCGGTGATATTTCCATGCACACTGTGAAGTTTTGACAAAAAAAAGTATGAGGTAAACATCTCTGAGAGACGATGGAGAGCAACGGATCAGTATCTGGTGGCATAGAAAGAAAGGAACTGATGTTAGCTCCCTGGAGTGGTGCTATATAGGCTCTGCATGTAATTTCTGGAACAGAACAGCGAAAGTGTGGAGCTGTGCGGGCCACCTACAGGCGCACAGTGGTACTGCTGAAAAGTTTCCGGATGCAGTCAGGCGCATTGGAAATATTCAAAAAATGAGGAATATGTGGCTACAAAATTTATCATAAATGAGAAAATATAGCTTTTTTTGAGCCTACCCTGAATTTTTTGTTCAGTGGATGGAACTACATCCTTTAAGAGCAAGCGCAGAAGATTGCCAGCCAATCAAAAAGCTTCAGATCTGTGGTCCTAGCATTCCATCTGCAGAACTGTATTACATGATGGGCTCCCTCATCCAAAATGATTTATATATTTTCCACATTCAGCGTGCATACAGTCTGCAAACTTTGGTTTATGGAGAATCTGTAAGGTAACAGTCGGATATTTTGAAATGTATAAACCTTCCAACCCCACCCCAGAATGTTTTTAAAAGATTTCTCAGAAACTACTGAATGGCTTAACGCCAAACAGAGTAAAGGCACTTCCTTAAGTAAAGTTCTACTTTCATGCCAAGTTTGATGATTTTTTTTGTATGCGGCAGTGAGCAAAGTTGCGCATGGAAGTAAAAATTGCCCCACACGGTGACAGATCAGCACGAAACTTGCCATGCCAAATCCGAAGAATTTGAAAAATATTTTTGGGGACGTTTTGTGCAGATTACATGTCCAGCACCAAAGTTACTAAGAAAACAAACAAAGAATTTGTATTAAAAGCCAGGCTTACCCATAAAAGACAAACACAATTACAGAGTGGGAAAAAGAGAGCAAGAGAGAGAGAGAGAGAGAGAGGGAGAGAGGGAGAGAGAGAGAGAGAGAGAGAGAAAGGATACATAACTGTTATTTTTTCTTTACTCTGTAAAATAATGTTTCCTAGATATAAACATTAAGAGTTAGTCCCTTGAGGTTGGGATACCATTTTTGTAATCCACTCAGACATATGCAGAGATACAGAGGAAAGATAGTGGAAGCTTGGGAAGTGTATATTAGAATTACAACACATGGGGGCAAAAGTTCAACTGAAGCTTCCAAACCTACTGAAAGTAATGTGGCAGAGTAAAATGCACAACTTCAGGAATGTTTAAGCACTAGATGCTTTCATCCAATAGGGTAAAAAACACAGATTGTGATTCTTCTGTCCTTGCTTATAAGAGCATAGTTAATGTAAGACATGATAAGTATACATATTCCAGTATGCAAAGTTCTAAAAGCAAATCACAGGTGGTCTGGGTGTCAGTCATTACATTATTATTATAGTAGTGCCAGAGGCGCAAACAGGCAATTCATTAGTGCCATGAGGAATGGGGAATCCTCACACACCATAAGAATTGACTAGAACAAATACCCTTTTAAAAAGCAATCTGCTTAATGACTTCACGTAGATGGCTTGCAACATCAACATTTTAAGATCAAAACAGGAGGTTGTGGACTATATTAAAGATATTGAAGCAAACGTAATCTTGTTACAAGAGACTCACCTGCCCTGAAAAGAATTCGCAGCACTATTTAATAGGGATTAAGTAGTGTATACAGATACCATTGTTATCACAAAGGGAGTTGCATTAATAGATAGACAACCGATGAATATTGAAGGTTTACATTCAGACACAGACACATAAGGGAGGCTTGTAATATCTAAAATTAAATATCACAGTGATCGGTTTGTCCATGCAAACTATTATGGCTCAAACCAGGATGATTTTGACCCTATAAGCTCATTAGTTAACCATATTATTAAATTTAAATGGCGGTGACTTCGAAACCTTATTAGACATTAATTTATACAGATCAACAAATATATCATATTAAATACCCCAAGGATGCAAAGAAAGTACTAGATATGATGCAGTACTTGGAAGCAACGGATATATGGGGGAACAAAGAGTGTATACCTTTCATGCAAAGAAAGAGGCCACTTCTCAAGACTTGATTATTTTCTAATAGGAGTCTTACTATGTAGATACCATCTGAAAGATACTCATAAACTTTTTATATTTCAGACCGGTACAGCAGACATATAAAAGTAGGACAACTGGCTGCAGGTTAATAATGTACGTGGATAGTATATAGAACAAAATAGGGCCCGAACTAAGGTAATTATGTTTAATTATACAAATGCCTATCCCAGGGTACCTACAGGTCAGGCGTTTGGGGATACATATCGCAATATATACTTCAAGTAAAAGAAAAAAAAATTGTGCAGGCTCCTTGCAACACCTTGGAGCACAGCCAGTTTCATTATCCATCTGGAATCTAGCCTCCCTTACCTTGAAGACTAAGGGCCATATGTATCAAAATAGAGTTTTGCGATTCTCAAATTGCGATTGTCAGCGAATTGCAATTTGAGAATCGCAAAATGCAATGTATGTGGGATTTGCTTATAATTTTGCGAATCCCACATATTCCTTATTTGCGAATCGCAAATTGAGATTCGCAAATAAGGAATACCTTCCCATTCCTTTCTATGGGCTAGGAGTCCCATAGGAATGAATGGGAAGGCATTCTCAATTTGCGATTACCAATTAGAGAATCGCAAATTGAGAATGCAATTTCAAGGGTGCCAGGGTGTCAAAAGGACACCCTGTTGCACCCCTGAAATGGGCATGTGTGCACATGTGGCACACACACATGCCCTAAGGGCATGTTGTGCGCCATATGGCACTTGCCAAAATACAAAATAGTGCATTTTTAGGTGAAATCGCAATTTACCACCACTTTCTTTTGTGCTTCTTACATTGCATTTAAGGAATCGCAATTTGCGATTGCTTAAATGCAATCGCAAAATAGGGAATCGCAAAATTTGCGATTCCTTATTTTACTAGGGGGTTTTTGTGTGATACATTGCACACTGCTAATTTGCGATCACAAATGCTGAAATTCTACGAATTTCACTGTTTGCGATCGCAAATTGGCTTCATACATATGGCCCATAGCCTTAGTCGCCATCCTGCTTCTGTGGCAGCTGATCTGGAAGTCCATGCTTACCTTTTTTTCTAAAGAGATATTTGAGGACTGTAGAAAGCTAGAAAATGCTGCCTTTATTCCTTGGTTATTTTATGTCAAAAAGGACTGCCCCGTTTCTTTTTCTCTCCCATCGCAAAACAAAACACGAGGTCATATCTTTGTTTTACAAGCACGGAACTTAAGAGACACTCTCTAAATATCATTGTCCATCTACAGTTGTCCTTTATTTAGATCTCAGGCAAGTGGTGGGAGTCAAACGCTACTTTCTCTGGGTTACAACTCTGAAACACAGGGTTTATTTAACCCATTTCAGACTAAGTATTGTGCACTTTTTGGTAGCTCAGCACGGTACAAACACGTGCACATTTTTTTTTAATGGTTTTTATATTCAACCCAGATTGCTTTTTTAACAGCCTACACAATCTGCTTGTCTCTCCTCTTACTTTTAGAGTCTGAATTGTGTTTCTCTGCTATTATAAGTTTCATCTAGTTGATCTCTCAAAATGAGAAAATCCATGAGGTAAAAAGGCTTGTCAGTTTCAGTATATGTATGAATTATTGCCTTAATTTTAATGACCTTTAGCCATTGCCTGAAACCCGGATATCCCAGTTTGAGAACTGTTTTCAGCTAAACAAATATACATCTTCAAATGTTTTATACATTAAGGGACCAATTACGAAGTCGGGCAACATGGTCTCGGACACGGGACCTACTGAACTCCTGTCGGCGGTCCCGACCGCCTCATCATGAAGCGAGCGAACACTGTTCGGACGCATACTCCCATAGAGGAATGGGAGTCTGTGTTCATCCTTGCACCGTATGGCAGGCACGTCAGCATGCCTGCCACACGGTGCAGTGATGAACAGGGGGTCACCACAGGTCTGCCCCCGGCCCCTAACTGGAGGCCACAGAGGCACGGGGCCTTGCTAGTGACCCCCATACTCACTCTCCGATACGCTTTTCATGTCGGAAAGCCCGATATGGAATGCCGGCCGGAGACCGAGTATTGTAAACCCAAGGGTGGGAAGGCCATCCTTTAGGATTACAGGATGGCGGTCAGAAATTAAACGGGTCAGAGCCTTTCTGGGCTGCTTCGTAATCGGCCCCTTAATGTCATTACAATGTTTTTTATTTTTATGCAACCTAGCGTAATTTTTTATTATTCTTGTTTTTAAGGAATATTTATTAGTATGGTATGATTTGATATTTTATGGCTTTGTGCCGAATAAAATTATATTGACTGACTGATTTGAATAGTATATAGATCAAATAGGGCTCAAACAAAGGATTTTTTTGTGTTAATAAATGGTCAGCATATCTGCAATTGTGTGTTATGCCCACTAAGCATATTTATGAGGAGTAATAACTTCTCTATTGCAATAAATGACAACATTGTTCTTATTACAACATAGCGATTGAGGATAAGATAGAGAATATCCAGATAGACAAGGAACTGACTACCCAACAAGATAAACTGGGGAGATTAAGTAAAGAGTTAGTTGCAGCACAACAGGAGTTTAGATTAATATTGGAGGAGAGAATAAGGAAGAAGTGGGAAGCTGGTAGTATCAAACATTTTGAGTGCAGAGAAAAAAGCTAATCCTTCCTGGCATGGAATGCGAAGGCAGATATAGTCAGGAGTACAATATAGGAACTGGGCTAGAAGCAAATTAGAGCGAAATCAAAGACCTGAATTTGATAGAGTACATTTTTTATAATTATTTTCGCTCAATATACCAAGCAGAACTGACAGTATGCCCAAACCTACATCTGTCTTGGTGGAAGAAACAAAAATGACCAACTCTCACTGAAGAAGACTTGAACAAGCTAAACTTGCTGATTATAGAGGGCGCAATTGCAATGGCCATGAGGAAGCTTAAGAGGGGGAAATCTGCAGGTCCAGATGGTATTCCTAGGGAGGTATACCAGGAGGTAATAGAAACTGAGGGCCCTGAGATTTTTAACTCGATTCTAGTTAAAGGACAGACACATTCCTGAATCCTGGAATGTGGCAACAATTATCCTTATATTGAAACCAAATAAAGATCTTAAGAAATGTGAGTCATATAGACCCATCTTGCACCTTAAAGGTGGTTATAAAATCTCTTCTGGTATTTTGGCTGAGAGACTGACCAGCCTGATGGGCATTTTGATACACAAACATCAAAAGGGCATTATTCCAGGCAGAAAAACCCAGGACTTGACCCACTTGCTGATCGGCTGTATAGATTTAGCAGTGAAACCTCAGAAGCCCCTAGTAATCATCACTGTAAACACTGTTAATACCTTTGACAGGGGAGAGGATCTAGCCTTACGGCTAGAGCGGTCAACCTCAAAGCTGGGGAACAGGGTTCGATTCTCGGCAGCGACGATCAATATCCTGGGTTCTGGGTAAATCACTTAATCTCCCAGTGCCTAACAAAAATGAATGGGTTCATCTGTAACGAAACTGGTGCTCATGTAAAGCACTCTGTTACCCGATGTCTCGGGTCTAGTTCGCGCTATATAAAACTCTTAAAAAATAAAAAAACTGGACATATCCGTGCGAAACCCATTCTATAATAACAGGAATATTTGCCTATACAATACAAGATCTGTATAAGGCACCCAAAAAAACATCTTGTTAAAGGCAATATAACTTCGAGTCTTAAAATAGAGAGGGGTACCCATCAAGGCTGCCATCTGCCAGCCCTACTATTCAAGTTATACATTGAACCTTTAGCTTAAGTAATCAGGCTAAAGGAGGAGAATATCCCTTTTAAAAGTGGACATCTATGCAATAAAGTTGCATTATATGCGGATGCCCTACCTATATATACCACAGATTTGGAAAGGTCATTATTTAAAATATATCACCAAAGGATTTGGGGAATGTTTAGGCTATTAGGTAAAGGAGGAAAAACGAAAAAATGATGTTGAATCTATACCACACTGATCCCGGAATAAAAAAAGAAATTACATATATAGGTATCAACCTCACTCAGGAATTTGAAGATATTCCCACCACAAATTTTGGGAAGATAAGAAGGTTTGCTGTTGCCTGAAAAGATGTGAAAATACCCTGTAACTACATATGGAAGTGTAAACCTCATAAAAATTCATAGTATTTCTAAAATTACTTATATGTCAACAACATTCCATTAAAGGTTGACAGGACCACTCTGAGTAACTCAAAATCCAAAGCTAACAGCCTTATCTGGAAATCGAAAAGAAATAGGCTTTCCTAGAAACAAATTAAGGAAATATAAGAACAAAGGTTGGTTGGGTCTTCCAGATCTAAAACTATATTGTTGGACTTTCCAGATTCATATTTTTAGACAACTAGCGCGGAACCCTGGAGAATCCAAAATGGCTTTATTTTTACAGGAAATGATTAAAAGGGGGTGTGGAGAAAATTTACTCTACAAACTTGAGGTATCAAAATACCTTCAAAAAGTAAGGCTGAAGGTATTGAAATCAACTACAAGATCATGTGCAATGGGTTACCCTACTGTCTTGCTGCAATAGTTCACACTGGTCACCTTACCTATATCCTACAATAGGTTTCTAGTGCTGTGGCCTACAAGATCATGGTATGATATTAGGAGCCACATGGGGATCCCGTATTATGGAGTAAAGGCACATATGTGGGATTCCAGGTCTAGTGAATTAGTTGACTATATTCGTGCCCATGGTCACAGGTTCAAATCCAATCGGATCCACTCAACCATTCATCCTTCTGAGGCCAATAAACTGAGTACCACTGAGTTGGGTAGCAAGAAACATCTGTTTTGTTATTCAGCGCCAAGACACCCTTGGGTGAACGTGCTCTTTATAAATACGCATGTTTTGTTATGTTATTCCCCTGGATACCATACTGAAAGTATATCTATGAGTGCCTCTCGAAGCAGGAGGGATAGTTAAGTGAGGTCAACTGACTTAGGACAGTGCACTGCCCACATGGGAAAAAATGACAGAACAAACCAATAGAACCCTCACTCTTAGTCAAATTCCTACAAGTAAAATCATGGCTCTCCAAAAATGTATCCAAGATAATGTATAAAAGATGGAAGAAGCAGTGCATTTTTTTCTACCAAGAAGAAAGGAGATAGCTGTTTGGTATGCCGGACTATTGGAAGATAAAGAAAAACTAACCCCACCACCACATATCATTTTAGATCGAGACTTATTGACCACAATAGAACATTTATGACAAGTGTCTCTAAGTTATCTATACAAAATTGTTCAAATCTGCAGCACTCAGAAGGAATAATTTCACTATTCACAGAATTTGATGGACCCCCCTAGAAGGCCAGTCAAGATATCCCACCTGGATGAAGGTGGATGTAAAAAAATACGACGAGATACAAGTGAATGATCTCATATGTTTTTTTAGGCCACAGCACGAGAAACCTATTGGAAGGATATAGGTAAGGTGACCAGTGTGAACTATTGCAGCAAGACAGTAGGGTAACCCATTGCACATTATCTATACAAGTTAGCAAATTGGAGTCAGTTTGACTTTTGGTGAATGAGAACTAAAGAAAACAAATAACTGGTAAATGCCTACCATAGTCCAATATAGCATACAGGGGTTCTGTTGTATTGTAAGTGTCATCAGAACCCTGAGGCAGAAATAAAGAACCATATTACACATATTATCTATCAAATACTTTTCATATTCCATGTTTATTTCTAATAAAACTAGTATGAAAAAACTGTTCTCTTCAAAGTGCAGCCAACAATGAGGACCAAATGGAATTAGAAATAACAGATTAGTTTATTGTTATGAATATATTTCTGAAAAAACAAGCAAGGGCTTGTGGTTTTAAGTGTTTCTATTACTGATGTGCACAACCATGAGTTTAAAGCTTTGTGACACAATTTGCAGAGCGCAACAAAAATGTTGTTACCTCAATAGATAAAAACACTGCAAGAGAATACCACACAATGCCTCATAATTTAGATAATCTTGAGGCCTAATCTTGTACTCCATTGCTGCATATCGCTAGCAATTCTGGACGTTTCTCCATGAATCCTTTTTGCGATATAATTTAGGCAATACCTTTACAAAAATGGTCATGGTTCTTCAAAGGGGGCCCTGCGCCAAAGTGAGATCCGGCAGTCTATTGTCCCCTGCTTTTAATGTAGAAAGAGGTAGTAGGCAGGGTTGCCCCCTTTCCCCTTCCCTCTTTATCCTGAGCCTGGTGCCCTTACTCCATAAGATTAGAACTAACCCTTCCGTCGCTGGCTTTCCTTTAATAATATCACAGCAAAGATAGCGTCCTATGCCGACGATATTTTAATTACGATGCATCCCAATCTATTCCCTTCTTACTATTGACAATCAACGAATACGCCTGAGTTGCAAACTATAAACTTATAGCAGGGAAGTCTGAAATCCTGGGGCATAACAAACTCTGAACCAGTGATCTCTTCAAAGCTACAGGATTGTCCTGGCAACCACACTTTATAAAATACTTGGGGCTTGAATTTAACTCAGATGTACTAGAATCACCCCATCATAAATGAAGACCTAACTCTTACTAGAGAGTTGGAACGCCAAATTCCTTATTTGGTGGGGTCAAATCGAGACTATCAAGATGATGGTCACCCCGATAGTCAACTACCTCCTAAATATGTATCCTCTGGCATTGTCCAACAAATTCCTTCCGAAACTTGATAGGCTATTAAACAAGTTTATTTGTCAAAACAAACACCCTAGAATCTCAATCAAGATCCTACGCTTGCCTGTACAGCATGGAGGTGTTAACCTAGCAGACTTTAAAAACTACCAATCTGCCTTCTTAGCATGACAAAGTTCTTTTTGGCTCTCCCAACTACCGGATTATACACCCAAAAGAAGCTACTAATTGAAAAGGAAATTCTAGGAGATCTCCACCCCAGAACACTGTTAGCTAGAAAAACACACCCCATCCCCCACATCAGCCAAATATATCCTCAACAATATCAAAAGAGCTCTGCTGAAGATTGACAGGCGTCAAAAAGAAGGGGGGGGGGGGGAAGGGAGCCATTATTTAAACAGGTCCTGCACACAAGGCTCCTAGTTACCTGAGCTACAAATGGGTTTGCAGTTCCTAAAGGGGACAAGGGAAGGACAGGTCTTTCTTCGTGATGGCCTCACGAACCCCGAAGGATGTCGTGCTTCATCATTGGGCTCTGCTCCTCTTCGGGCCGGCGCTGCAATGCCCGACGGGCTCCTGTAAACGGGGCTCTTTGGCGGGGATCTTTTGAAGAAGCCGTGGGGTGCGTGTGGGTAAAAGAGCAAGGATAGTGTAGTGCACAGGTAGTGGGTATTAAAATAAGTCTGAAGCAGTCCTGTTCAGAAATAATTTTAATGGTTCAGGTAGTTCCAGCTTAGTTAAAAAATATGTGGAAGTCCTACGTGGATGCAATGTTCCTAGAGGGCTATCGCTATGTGATGGATCAACATGTTTCGTGCCCTTATTGCACCTAACGAGTCGTGTGGCACTTCATCAGGACCTAAGTGAGTGGATGGTGAACTACTAGAGGTCTGGTTCCCTAAGTGTAGTATGGTAACCAGACACAATAGAGTGGAGCCCTAGTAGACCTATACCGGGCAGTTGGAGACCTGTAAGGGGAAGCAAGGAGGGAAACAAACAACAACAATGAAGGTTAAAGCCTGAATGAACAGGGGGTATCTCTTTTGAGTATAAGACCTAACACCTGGCTAAGTAGGGGTGGGTCCTAAGCATGCACGGATAGTGGTTATTGATAGCATGCGAGTGCTTGTAAAGTGGAGGCATAGTCGCATAGTGCCGCTTACAAACACCAATGGTTACGGTGATAATGCCCCTAGTGGTGAACGGTGCTGGCCACTTAGATTGTATGTCGTGTAGTTTGGGTGCATACTCGGTGGCGGTCAGGATATACAGTCCTAGAGACGCATGCTAAGTTAGAGGCTCATGAGTTATTTGATGTTTAAATTGGTGCATAATTGAGCAGTGGAACCCACTACAGACAACGTGCGATTCGTCGTTGGATTCATGCTACTAGGTGGCGTCATTTGGCTCAGCGTCGGCTGGCGATTTGGAAAAACCCTGCCGCCAATTTGACCAGGGACATTATCGAGGACTGTTTACGCTGCGATAAGGGAATGGCTATCCCCTGGTTATCAAGGGTGCTGAGTGCACTTCGCAGCGTGAACTCCCAAAATGTTTTCCTAAAACCCACCACCACTACGCTCCCTTCAAAATGTGAACTTCAAAAAGAACTTTATATGTTATTCAATGCTGAAAGGGCAGCGAGGGAGACTCCGAAACCTAGTGTTTCTAGATATCTAGCCTGTAATCTCTTAACCTATCCTACACCCAGTTATTTAACTCTCCCATTGAGTCATTGGGAGCGTGGCCTTTTATTCCGTCTTAGGGCAGGTACCATTAAATATGCTCTTAGTTTTCCTTTATGGAATTTTAATGAGCATTGTGCTGAGCCTTGCCCTTGTGACTGTCGGAGCAAGCAAACAATTTTACACTTTTTATTTTTTTGTAAATTTTATATGAAGTATATCAAATGGTTTTTAATTCCGTATTTTAAAAAACTAAAACCAATTAGCCTGGAACTTGCATTTTCAATGATTTTGACCCTGGATGACCATGAACTTGTCTTTCGTGTGAGCTCCTTCTTAAAAACTGTGGTTCGTGCTCGTTTAACAATGTCTTAAAATTTGTATGGACTGCTGTTTTTATGTGTAAATAGCACTTTAGCGTGCATTTTGTATGTTTTCCTTTATTTACTGTGCTTTTATGGATTATTACTGATCCGAATAAAGTTTCATTGACTTGACTTGCTTCAACAACTGATAGCAGTCCCTTTGTTGCTGGTCTGTGAGACTGGAGGAGAGAACTTCTCCCTCCACTGTACCATCCTGGCCATTTGATGAAAGTAGGCCAGGGAGATGTCTGTCTAGTCATGGTAGAGCTTGAGTGCTTTGGGGTTCCTAGGTCCACCAGATAGGTGACCTACCCCTTCTTCTCCAAGATAGGTTATGTCCTTATCCACTTGTCCTGAAGTACTCTGGGTGCCTTAGGCTCTAAGACTCACACCAACTGTCCTGGCTGGTATTTCACCATGAGGATATTTGGTAATGCCAGTGCTTCATAAGCTTCTGGCTGGCCGCCAAGCTTTCTTTTTACTTTTTCATTACTCAGTCTTCCTAGAACAAAGCTCAAGTACTTAATTATTGTCTGGACCCCTAGGGGGGTCTCTCTCAACCCTCTCTCACGAAACCTGAGGGACACCTTACAGATTGTCCAAATAGTAGCTCAAAGGGACTGAAGCCTGCTTCTTTTTGAGGGACCTCCCTGTAGGCAAACATCAGGTATGGGAGAAGAATCTTCTCTTGAGGTTTTCAGGCAAACCCATAAACATGCCATTTGTAGTCTTTTTGAATCTTTCAACAAGGCCATTTCCTTGGAGATGGTAGGGAATTGTGAACTTGTAAGTCACACCACATTCATCCCTCATTGCTTTCAGATAGGCGGACATAAATTAGCCTCTCTATCTGAGAATACCTCCTAAGGGAACCCCACCCTGGGGAAGATTCAAAGGATGTTCTTGCTACTGTAGAAACAGTGGTTGTCCTAAGTAGAATAGCCTCTGGATACCTAGTGGCATGATCCACTACCACTAAGACTAAATGTTCCCTGAGACTGTGGGTGGGTCAAGGGGAACAACAATGTCAATCCCGATGATCTCAAAGGGGGCTTCACTACAGCAAGTAGTATCAGGCGAGCCTGTGACTTGTCTCCTGCCTTATCACTGGCTTGGCAAGTGACAGAGGAGCGATAAAACTCCTTCACCTTTTCAGCCATCCGGGGGCAGTAGAAGTGATTGACCTGCCTTTTTGAGGTCTTGGTAAGCCCCAGGTGTCCAGCTAAAGGGATAACGTGGGCCAGGTTAAGGAGGAAGTCCCTGTATTGCCATGGGACCACCAGTTTCCTGGGTGCCCCTGGTTTGGGATCCCTTGCCTGACTATACAAGAGGCACTACTCCCAGTAAACTGCAGGGGCACCACTGGCATCCCCTTGTTCCTGGTTGACAAATAATTGTTTCAGGTCCTCATGAGTGGGGCATGTCCTTATTACTTGACTCAAGTCCTCTCTGGAGTGTCCTCCTACTCCCTATAGTTCTGCCAGGTCTGGCAAGCTTCCTAGGGAGGTAGCCTCCTCTTCAGGCACCAGCCCCCTCTCCCTTAGGGTTAGGCTTCGTCTGTGACTGTGGACCTTTGTAAGGTTGGTTGCCAGCCTTCCTGCCCCTTTTCTTGGTTCTAGGGAGTGGTCCATTATTTCAGGCTCCAGGGTCCCTGGTTAATCTCAGGGCCATCTGTGCTCTTACAGAGATGCATACCCACTCAGGGAGACCCAGCAATGCTGCCTGGGTGCTTCTCTACTGGGATGGCAGGGGGAACAGCTATCTTCATTGGGCCAGTAACCCTTCCCCTCAAAGTCCACCACTGCCATGGGATGGGATTTTGTGACACTGTCAGCATTAAGAGTTTGGTGCACCTTTTCTGGAAGGATCTGGCCTCTAGTGTGGGGAAACCAGCTTAGCCATAACCATGGTTATCCTCTCCTCCACCCCAATGATTTTTGGACACTGCCTGTATTTCTCCATACAGGTGTGGGGAGGTTCACTGGGCCAAAGGTTCAACAGAGAAACTAAGGTGGCCCCTGTGTTCCCTTTGGACTCTCCAGGGACAACTTCCATCTCCATCCCTACACTAGCCATGCCTTAACAATACATTTATAGAGCCCTTCCTAAGTGTCTACTGTGTCGCGCTTTATCCAGCTTTCCAGTGCCTTTACGGGGTGTCTACACAATCTACCAAAGTCTTTGCTGTCCTCTTGTGTGTGCTCCTCAGTTTTTGTCTGTACTCTTCAGGAGAGAGTCTAGAGAGTTCTATCAGCGCTGACTTCATGTGTGGGTAGGATTCTGCAACCTCATCCTCAAGTGTAATCAGTCTTTACCTACCAACCACTGGCACTAACTCCCAGAGTAGTGCCCCTCACTGTTGTGTACCCACCTTCCTCATCCTAAGAGCCCTCCGGTAGGATGGTAGCTACTTATCTATGCCATCACCCTCGACATAGCTCTGCACAATCTCTTTGAGCATTCAGGCCTCCTGAGCACCCCTGACAGCTCAATCCCCACCTGCATTCTTTCTGGGCCTCATGCCCAGTTTGGCCCTTCATTCTTCAAGGGTCAGTCTTTTCCCTATTAGTGCCAAGGCCCTTTCATCCAGCTCCAGGGCTGCCATCGCCTCTTGCAGTGGTTTCAAACTGCTGAGGGGGCTCCTAATACTGCAGGCTCTGGAGGCCATCCTTGGCCTGGTGCTATGGACAGAGATATCACCCCCCCCCCCCTCTGCTGCTTCCATGCCATCTTCATCTTCTTCCCCACTGCTTTGAGGTATTTCCTTCTCCAACACTGGGGGAACTCTGTGGGCTTCCTCCCAAGCTGTGAGGACTCTGACTAGATCATGGTTTATTGCCTTAGCCACTGTTGTGATCCTCTTGTCCCTGCACAGTCCTGTCAGCAAACCTCCTTTGAGGAGGTTTGCAGGTTTCTTTGCTTAAAAGAACTTTTGAAGCTTTTGTCAAAAATGTTGAAATTTTGGGAATGTTTTTTAAAAACATTTAAAAAGTAAGCAACTCCTTGGAAATGGTGTCTCTGAAGACTTTGGAACTCAACTACCAGTTGGAAAACCCAATGAATACTTTGTAGGTGTCTACTTGGGCAGATCTTTTTAGTTTTGACCTCTACCAACTGTGTAGTTTTGCTAAACAAAAGGTCTGGAACCATTGCTAGGCACCAATGTGAGGAAATTGGGTGTTTTATATGATGTGGTTGCGTAACCTTAACTGGTACTACACTACTAACCACTTTAGGAACAGTCAGGTTTTGCCTGTTACACCTTAGCCCAACTCTGGGTAGATGTGGCTCTGAGTAGTCAAGCTTACACAAAAGATCAAGTGTAAAGCATTTAAACAGCACCACAACAATTGGAGAAAGAAACTCGACACCAATTTATAAAACTAGAGTATATGTTTATGAATTTATTGATACCAAAATGAAAAAGATCTACTGGAGAGTTCCGGAGAAATGTATTTTGCGCTAAACAAAAAAAAAAAAGCTTTTCACCCAACCTCGAACAAGCGTTGGCAAAATCCACAAATTTGACGCTTAAAAACTTTTTCAAGAAAATCTTTGTTAGAGTGGAACACGGTTACTTAGAGTACTTTGGGCGACCAACTCTGGCAGGGAGCTGGTCAAGGGGACAGCAAGGTTCAACAGAAAAGTTACCTTCTTAGGAAAAACTTCAGTCCAGTTCCAGCTTTAGTGGCTCCCTGCCATTGACTTCTATTGAGTGGTCCTAATGCAAAGGATACAGGATACTGAAGATGCTCAAGGATGCTGAAGATGATTTGAAATCATCGGGAGGATACTCCTCGGTCCACGGTCCTGATGAGGTGATTCTGGCCACATGGGTTGACATCCCACAAAGTCTTCTCAGGATCAGCAGAAGTCCAATCGCCAGTGGGTTACCAGTCACCCGGCACAGCAGTTTCTTTCTTTTGGTGATAATTCTCCTTCTAGGTGACCAAGCTGCCTCAGAGGACTCTCCCGGGGCTAGCAGGCTAGGGTGCATGTTCTGAGCATCGTATCCTTGTCTCTTGGGCTGCATGGTAGGAAGAAGGGGCAATCCAGTGATGTGGGATACCAACTAGCCCAGCTGGCTTCTTCAGCTTTTGTGGTCCTGTGCTGTGAACAGGATTCCAGCCAATGAACTCTTGGAGTCTCGGTTTAAAGCTGACCTGGGGGACAACTTCTTCATGAGCAGGAACACAGTAGGCACAGTCCTTTCCCTCGCTAGCCCAAGGAGCAGTGCAACTTCCCTCGCTAGCCCAAAGAGCAGTGCAATCTTTGCTGTTTCCAGTTCAGCAGCTGACTGCCAGTCAAGTGAGATCTGAGTTTTGGATGCCTCTTTTAAGCCCAGAAAGTGCCCTCAAAGTAGGTTGCAGTCACTAGCCAATGAGCTACTAGGTTCCCTCCCGCCTGATGACAACTTCCTGTTAAGTGTGGCATCCAGCTATCCTAAAAGTCTCCATTCTACCACTCTCAAAACCCCTCTCTCATCCTCAAGAGCTCGGTAGCCCGCTCTAAAGATGTGGTTCCCTGGGGCTACACGCCCACGTGAAAACTGGTTTGGCCACTGTTTCCCCTCTCTGTCTCGAACGCCAGCCTCTCTACCACTCCCCAGGAGGGCAGAAGACTGTCTCATGGCCAACTTCAGTAAGTAGTCACTGTAAACTTGGGCAGAAGGGTAAAAACTTTCTAACATTTTCATGTTGTAACAAGTTACATTAATTTTGACATGGGCAACAAGTCAGGCTTAATGTAAAGAGTTGTTTGATACCTTGAAGTACCAATTTTGGTAGTCCTATTTAGTAGTGAACACAGCTGAGATGTCAGCGTGTAACTGTACTCGCCAATGGGGCTATCAACCGCTCTCACAGCAAAACCAACAATTTCAGGTTTTTGCTGCTAAAACATGTTAAACACATGTACTACATTTGTAATATGTTGCAACGTGCTTTAGGACTTGATCGGCCTGCTGTGGGGGTGATTACACACATTAAAAGGAGAATTTGGGCTTTGCCATTGCTTACATTGACAAAGCTTGATTAGGAGTTTTAAAATTCCTTTCCAGCATGCAGTGGCAGACTGTAAGCCATGTTTTACCTTGTCTACCTCAGGGTGGCACAACCAGTGCTGTAGTCCCTGAGGGGGCACTCTAACTTTCAGGCCCTAGGTACTCCTGGTACCATATACTAGGAACTTAGAAGTAAGTTAGCATATGTCAATTGGGTGTAGGCTAATCAAGCATACACATTTAAGGGTCAGGGCACAGGCACAGAGGTCTGGTTAGGAGGCCTCTGTTGCCTCTCAGAGTAAAAAAACAAGCAGCATCTGTCCTAACCTTTGGGGGTTACCATGCAAAAAGAGGCATTTCCTTACAGTTTGTAAATAGATTTAGAACAAGACGGCCTGAAGAACTAATCAGGAAAAGGGCCCATCCCAACAGATCTGACTGTCCAGACAGTAGAGCTTGGTGAATGTATGCTGAGACGCCCACGTCACAGCCAGACAGATCTCCAGAACAGGGACTCCACAAGCTAACACTGTAGTTGCAGCTTTGGCTGTGGTGGAATGATCATGCAAGCCCTCAGGGGGCTGCTTCTAGGCTAGTGTGTAGTAGATTTTAATGCATAGTATTATTCATCGTGAGATGGTCCTTTTTGCGCTGACTTTTCTTTCTTTGCTACGGCGAACCCAATGTAGAGTTGATCATCTGCCTGGTGTTCTTTAGTTTCATCAATGTAAAACAATAATTTTTGGGGGGTCCATTCCATGGAGTCTCTCCTCCTCTTTTGAAAGGTAAGGCGGAGCAAAGAAGGTCCTCAGTATGATGGTTTGGCTTATGTGGAAGGGTGTCACCACTTTCAGTAGGAAAAAGGTACATGTTCTCAGAACCAGTTTAACTGGAAAAATTTGATATATGAAGGATGCACGGATAGTGCCTGCAGTTTGCTAACCCACTTGGCCTATGAAATGACCACTAGAAATGCAGATTTTATAGCAGGAAGGCGAAAGGGCAGTTGTGGAGAGGCTTGAAAGGCAAGGACTTGAAGAATGTTAATAACTGATTCAAATCCTATTGGGGCATGATGAACGGTTTTCGTGAAGAACAGGTGTTGTAGACCTTTTAGGAACTGAGTCATAACAGGTGACTTAAACAAGGAAAGCTGATTCGGCAACTGCAAGAACACCGATATGGCCGAAAGATACCCTTTAACTGTGCCTAAATCAAAGCCTTGCAAGGCTAATGAAAGAACAAATACCAAGATCTCTGAGAGATGTGCAAAAACAGGATCGAAATTGTTGGTAGTACACCAAGCCACAAATTTGTCCCAACAGCAGACGTACATGGCCTTGGTTGAGGGATGCCTGGCTGCCAGAATAATATCACAGACTTAACAGGGAGGCTGAAAATGGTCACCTGCTGCAGCTCAAACTCCATGCATGAAGGCCGAGCATGCGCAGGTTCAGGTGCAATACCCTGACCTGTTGCTGTGACAGTAGATCCTTTCGAAAGGGCAACCTGATAGGAGGACCAATGCTCATGCGCAATAGTTTCAGGATACAATACTCTCAATACCCAATCTGGGGACACAAGAATGACTTGGGCCCAGTCATCCCTGATCTTGACAACTCTGAGCAGAAGTGGTATCTGGAGAAAGGTGTACAGGAGGCCTGAGCTCTACTCAAGAGAAAAAGTATCTCAAGCAAGAGCAGCCTTGGAAACTCTAACGTGCAGAAGCACTGATATTATGCAATCTCTGAGGTGGCGAATAGATCAAACCAAGGTTCTCCCCAATCTCTGAAGAGACCTTGCACCACCTCTATGATCTACTAGGCATCGATGGTTGAGTTCATCCTCTCTTGCATTCAGAGGGACCCACCCCACCCTGCTTGTTGCAGTACCACCTTGATGGAAGGAAGAAAGGCTTTCAATGCCAGTTGGATCGCTCACAGCTCCAAGAGATTTATGAGGAAAAGAGGCTCCACCGGAGACCAAAGTCTTGTGATCTCACACCTCTCCCAGATGGCTGCCCTAGCCCAGCAGTAAAGAAGCTGTCACTACAGTCAGCTCTGGGTGTGGAAGGGAGAGGGGCCTACTGGTGACCCAATTGCGATTCGTCAGTCACCCCTACAGGTCTTTTGCAGTTCCATCCGATAGCTGGACCAGGTCTGAGAGATTCCCCTCATGTTGTGCCCACTGAGATTTCAGGCCCCACTGCAGAGCCAACATATGCCAGCGAGAATGAATCACCAGCAGGATGCAGGAGCTCATAATGCCCATCAGCCGTAGAGTCAGTCTCACCGAAATACAGAATAGAGGCTGAAACATCGGAATTATAGCTTGAATATCCTGGACTTGCTGTTCTGGAGGATAGGCCCAACACCGCACTGTATCCAGAACAGCTCTGATGAAAGGGAGCATCTAAGAGGGACTCAGGTGTGACAGCTGCACGTTTATAGGGAACCCCAGCAAATGCAGGAGGTCCGCCAAAGTCTGAAAGTGGGAGATGGAGTGACGAACCCGCCTTCAACAACTAATCATCGAGGTCGGGGAAGACTGGAACCCCTGACCTCCATAGGTGTACCGCGCCCACTCCCATCAGCTTGGTGAACACCCAAGGGATGCCGGTGAGGCCTAAAGGTGAGGCCAAAAGGAAACAGAGAGAAATGATAATGCTCATTGCCCACCGTGAACTACAGGTTGCGTCTGTGGGCAGGCAGGATGGGAATGTGGATGTAGGCGTCCTGCAAGTCCAAAGCTACTATCCAGTCTCAAGGGTCTAGGGTATAGAGAACCTGAGTTAACATGAGCATCTTGAATTTCTCCTTCTCCAGTAAAAAATTGAGACGGCAAAGGTCTCATATAGGGCCGAGGCCTTTGTCCTTCCCGGGCAGCAGAAAATAGCTGAAATAGCAATAACGACCAATTTCTGATGCTCGCACCCTCTCAATGACTAATTTGGCTAAAATAGTCTTAACTTCCTTACGGAGCAGGGAGAGGTGGTCCTCCGTCAGCTGGTCCGAGGATGGTGGCATGGGTGGGGGAGTTTCTAGCAGGGGGATGGAGCAATAGCGCTGAACAATTTGTAGTAGCCACTTGTCCGAAGTTATGGACTGCCAGCGGGGCAGGTGATGACGGATCCTGTCATCAGTGCCCGTGATGATATGAGGACAAACTAAAGTGGTTTTCAGGCTGCGACTGCTGGGGGGGTGGTGACTGGGTGGACCTCTGGCTGTATGTCCCACAAGGCTTGTGGGTACCAGGCCCGTGGCCATAAAAGGACTGGGGAGTCTGTTGGCCTTGGTGGCTGGTTGGTAAGGACACGGTTGGTAGTCCCTACCGTAGGCACGGAAGGGGAAAAAGGCAGAATGGGGTTGGTGTGGAGTTATGGAGGGGCCCAATGACCTGGCAATGGCTTGGCTATTCTTAAAGTGCTCCAGCGCTGAAAGTGCCTTGTCTCTGATGAGACGAATGCCATCGAAGAACATCTTCATAAGGGATGCTTGGATATCCTCTGAAAATCCAGTCGATCTCAGCCACGTGTAGCGAATGAGAGCCACTGATGATGCAATCGCTCTGCCCAGTGAGTTGGCCGTACCAGTCCACAGCAAATTATGAACTTTGCTAGGTCTCTGCCATCTACAATAGCCTGTGACAGTATGGCTTGGGCCTCCTCAGAGACCATGAGCGGCACTTGTGCATCCGAATCCCAAACCGTGTGGGTCTACAGGCCAAAAAGTCAAGCTGTGTTCACAGACTGCAGTGCAAGGCTGGCGGAAGAGAACATCCTCTTTCCAAAGGTGTCCAGCCTCTTGGAATCCCTATGCAATGGTGTGGTAAGTAACAGGCCAGGGTCGACCTTGTAGGTGGAGGCCTCTAGAACTAGACTCGCATGGGTAGGATGTTGTGTGAGGACAGCTGGGTCCCCAGAGGTGAGGAGATGGTAGCAGGCAATTGTCCTGTGCGCAGGCGCCACTGTGCAGGACTTGTGCCAGAGAGCACAAAAGTGAGAGCTTCATGAGGGCTTTGTTAAAAGGGAGCGAGGTTCTGAGAGGGTGACTCCCAGTTTAAGCACCTCTGCCAATACATTAGTCTTAATTGCCACACAGGGCAGTGTAAGGTCCAGGACCTCAGCTGCCATTCCCAACACCATATCAAATGAAGCCCCTTCTTCCGTAGCCACACTAGGAGGAGAGACCAGGCCAGTGTCTGAGGAGGTGTACAGACCACTGGCATCTGCCAGTTCCTTGTACCAGTTACCTTCAGTCTCATCAGGGAGGTTGGTGTAACCATAAGGATCTTCAGATCCTTCCCAATCATACTCCTCTCTAGGCCTGTGTAAAAAAGGAGCCATCAGCTTCGACTCTAAAAGTCGAGTTCTGGACGGCTTTGTTGGCGGTGCTGGGAATGGCATCGCTGGAACGATCAGAGTCGTTCTGGATCTAGAACCGGATCCACGGTATTCTAATGTAAGGAATCTGTGGATAGAAGTCTCTATCATACATAGAGAATATTTTTTTTAAATGAAATAACACCAAAATGACAAACATCCAAAAAGTAGAAATGGAGTAATGAATTTTTAAAGTTTGAAATGTAAAAATAGCACCAAAAAGCATCGAGCGCGAACCACGGTCATCTGGTTGCACTTGACTTGTGTCAGATACAGGTACTAGGTTTGTGCGGATCAAAGAGTAACCTTAAGACTTGGAAACATTCTAAGAAGTGTGAGTCATCAGTAGACCAGGGCAGCAGGCTATGGTAGGAGATGAGCTTATTGACGACAGGGAACCAAAGGACAAGGTCTCTGAAGCTGTAAATGAAGGTCTTGATGTTGATCAAATGCAGACAGCGGCACAGTCCAGTGAAGCTTTCTACGTTTGGACACAGAAACTTTTCTGGAAGTCAGATTTCCTCAGTGGGGAAGGTCTGGAAGCTGCAGCAAAAGAGAGTTTTATGTTGTTGGATTCGACTCAACGACAATCCCGCTGAATTGTATTTGCTGCTGCGAAGAATAATGTAGCAGGAGCTACAACAAACTCAATCCCAACGGTGATGGAACCTCGGCTAAGAAGCTTGACAGGTTGGAATAAGTCTCTCAACAGGTCTCCAGGTATAAAGCTGGCCAAAAAGTTTCTAAGTCCCAGGTTTTAGAGTTAGGAAGTAGGAGTACATTTTGACCACAGTGAAGGGCCCAGGACCTTGGGGACAGCACTTAATGGGAGGTCAAGAATCACCCCAGCAGAGTCCAGCAGACGAGTCCAGGGCAGATCGAGTTGGAACTGGTCAGCTGTTAAGGCAGAAAAAAGCCTTTTGAAGCTTGTTGTGATCATGTGGCTCAAACAGGAGGTCAGCCAACTGACCTTTAGAGTCACTTCTGGGGACCTGTGTTCAATGCAAGCTGGCTATGTTTTCCTTCCGGTTCTTCAGACAGCAGGTAAGTCATTCCACTGATTCTTCTCAGGACCAGGTGTGTTCTCAGGAGGGTATTGTGGATGCTGCATTCATGCACAGTGGCAGCCTGTGGGCTACTCATGGCCACTCCCTAGAACTTCCTGAACATTTTACTGTAACCCAGCCGACAGTGCCCCTTTCTTCCTAAACATAACACGAAAAAACCTTTATTCCTCTGGTCGAAGCTCCCTGTGTCCATCCAGAAGTGTGGCTCTGGAAATGGGCAATCTTGTGGTCACTCCAAACCAGTTCTGAGGCAGCTTTCTTCCCCATTGGTTTTGGAACCAAGGTGGCTAGGTTGACAAAGAAGGGTGCAGGCCTGGTGTCAGGTTTATCTGCTTGCGATGGGTAGGCCTCTTTGAAGTGTAACTAGTCCCTGAGCATAGCCCTCAGGCCATTCAGTCAAGGAAAGGACAGCACCTTGCCACACCCAAGTCCTTCATCCTCTAACTAAGAGCAATCCAAATCTCACCAGAGGGAAGCAATCAGCAGTCACGTGACAGTTGCAGACTAGCAGAAAGGACTTAGAAGTTTTAGGCAGAGAAAGGGCACATTTCTAAAATCCCTTTCTTTTAACAGTTGGATAAAATTAGACTTTACCATAAATTTCGATTTTGTCTAACTATTAAAAGGAGTCCTTGAAGGACTTCTCTAGCTGTTGCCAAACTAGATTTAGCATTATAAGGTTTAATAATTCAATCCATTTCGTTATGGCAGCAGCTAGCCCCGCATCATGTTTAAAGGAGGAGCACAAGCACTTTACCACTGGTAAGCAGAGGTGAAGTGTACAGAGTTTTATAGAGACAAAACAGTTCAAAATCTGGAGGAATACCACACAAAAGATGGTCCTTTCCAACAGTGTGAATCCAAAATTGCTCTGGAGTTGGATTTCACCAAATATGCTTGGAGTTAGTGGGAGGCATTAGTTTAATTTGTAGGGCATGTGCTAGCTCCAAGATCCGCTTTCCAGACTGTCACACTGTCCATCAAATACCCTAACCATACATTCTTTGGGGCAGATTTACGTTCCCTGGGGCATCCCTGCAAATCAGCAGGGATGAGCCAGGGAAGGTGTGTCACGCAAGTTTGCCCTTGCGCCACTGCAGATGCGCCGCATTTACAATTCGGTGCATCGTGGCGCAAGGACAAGCAGATGCATGACGCATCTGCTGGCGTAAGGTTGGCACAGTGCTGAAGTAGTGTCGCAAGCGCAACGCAACTCCAGCACTGTTCCAACCTGCCATATCCCTAACATGGTGCGTCACGCCTTACGCCTGCTTGAAGCAGGCGTAAGGATTTGACGCACCAGCGTCGGAAAAGTGACTGCGTGAAATCTTGTAGATTTCACTGCGTCACTTTTCCGAGGCTTTTTCCGACGTAACGCCCACCCTGAATACATTAAACCTGACGCGGGTTTAATGTGGCGCAGGGCTTTACAACGTGACGCATCTCCCTAGATGCGTCACGTTGTAAATCTGTCGCAGCATGGCGCCGCCGCTGCGTCACAAAAGTGGCGCATGGGGCTTGTAAATCTGCCCCTTTGTGTTTTAGCAATTATGTTGTCTCTAGGCAACAAACTAAATAATTCTATCCTTTACTAACTGATTTGTCAAATAACTCTCATTCTCTTGTCAAACTAGCCAAACATACTGTTTTTGGCTAAACATATAAACAATACTAGCCACGCATGACATTAAGGGTATTTATGAGGATTATAAATTACATGAGAAGTGTTTACTGATTTGATGAACACAACTTCTGAAACAGCTACCACCCTTTAGATCACCAAATGGTGCTACAATCCATACAATTTTTTGTATTGATATGATAAAAACACTATTTGACAAAATGTATCTATTTGTTACTCACATATTTGTAATCACCGGGTCAGGGTGTCATTTTCTTGTAATGGTCTCAGGCAATTGGATGTTTGAGGAGTCTAGGTCAGATGTCTTGTGACTGGATCTTGGAGGGTCCTCGCTAAACATCTTTATCCTCTTTTTCTTCACACTCCTGATGGTCATTGTATGTCACTCTGTTGGAAACAGTTATAGTTTAACATCACTTTTACAATCTGTGTGTTCTCATAAGAAATTTGGGAATCATAAGAATAAATAAATACACATACCTTGTTAATTGGCAATAGTTTTTTCTTCTGTGCTGAAAAATGAGAGGTGAGTGCTACCATCATCTGTTTGTTTTTTATAATTGGCATCTGTGTGAAAACGAGTGGCCCTTATCTTCAGTGGCGCCTGTTCAAAATTCATCATGTTTTTGATTGTCCCATTTCTGATTACGATGTTCCAAGCTTCTGATATTGAATAATATGTGTTCCACAGCTCAGACTTTTGTAGTCCAAACTGCCATGTTTCGATAATATTGCTCATTAACTTGTAACGAACCGTTCCCTTCCAATAATGCTATCTTCTGCCCTCACTTTGTGCACTGAGTGCTCACATGCTTTTTGGTTGTAGAAAACAGCCTTTACTTTTGAATCATTGTTGTGTTTTCAGAGAGGACCTTCTAGATAGGTTGAGGTTTCATCAAGTGTTAATATAATATTTTGTGGACTGCCTTTAGCATCCCACATTCGAGGAGCAAAACAAAAATGTGATAACAAATAGGTACGTATTTTTGTAGGCGGAGAGCATCGCTCATAACAGCTGCCGAGACTGTCTCAACTAGCTGCAAGTGATGATTATTTCAGACAGAGGGGACAGAAATACCAGTCCCATATTACCTAAGTAAGCAAAGTGAGCAAGTCAAAAATTCCATAAGAAGTTTGTGTAATGAGATTTGTGGGGTTATCGCTCGCAAGACAATTAAAAATGGGACAAAACAGACATTTTATAACATAATTTTACATAGAAATTGAGCAAAAGCCATTGCTTGTAGAGGACGTTTTGAGGTGGATCACTTTAATTATATTAACACCACCTACCACAAAGTATAGGTCCATTACTTTTATGAAAACGCAAATTACTTATAGAGGAAGAGACTATGCACTATATATACATACGGGTAACAGACACATATTTGTGCCACATAAGAATTATCCATCTATGTGTATGACTGTTCTACTCCCACTACTAAGATAGACCCACAAGACAATAGGTCAATGTGGATGAATAAAATTACCATTGGTAGTCAGTGAATAAAATATCATGAGAGTTGTTAAAATAATAGAATTTTTTCTGGTGGTATATTGTTAACTGCCACAAAAAAATCATACGGCAAGATACCGCAATCTTATTACAGGGGATTTCTAATGTACATCTGAGTGGTGCTCAGACAGTCTAGTGATGCTGCTAATAATAGGATCCTCAATATTCAAGCCTGACAGAGGTACAACCTGAATACGGCCAGTGCTCATGTGCAAATGATGCTGTACACTTGAACTGATAAATGTGCAAGTGGTGCTGCTCAAATATACCTGGATTGCTCGAGCTGCACGGAGTACCAGAGCTTGTGAAAATTACAGATTACTCTTAGGGAATTCATCATAAAGGCTCCAGCAGTATTTTGATCCCTCGCTATAGGTATTATTGGGATGTCAATTTTCATATCCCTACGCAAATTATCATAAAATCGTCCACATTTTCTCAAAGGACACAGGCTGTAAGCAGGCTCATCACCAGCCCCAACGCACATATGACCATTTGATGGGTTAATTTCCTGTTGAGTGCTAAATTAAAGAGTTTATTCGCTCACTTATCATTGCACCTTGACACTCACTCTCTCTTCTGATCTGTCCATTAGCTCACTTAGGGGCATATCAACAACAACCGGCGATAATTATCGCTCAGCGCTCTTAGCGTGAGGATAATTATCGCCGGCTAGCGTGAATTTTTATCGCTGAGATAGCGTGCTATTAGCAACGCTTATCTCAATAGCGATAAAAATCTACACGCTAACAGGCTAACGTGAGATTATCGCTGGAAACCCAGCGATAATCACACGTTACCTTGTTGATAGGGACAGGCAAACTTAGCCATGATATCCTCGTTCCATAGGATATCATGGCTAAGTCTGAAAAATACCAGACGTAAAAAAGCAGCGTTAACCGCGGTTAGCGCTGCTTTTTTTGTCTCTAACAGGGTTAGCGACATTCTTGATAATAGGAGAAATGTCGCTTAGCGACATTTCTCCTATTATTTTACTCTGGAACGCCCCCTTTGCATCTCATTAGAGATGCAAGGGGAAGCGTAGAGTAAAAGGGTGCTAACATGCAAATTTGCGTGTTAGCACCCTGTTGTTGATAGGGTGCTAGTTTTATCTCTGCTTTTTTGGCTTTTAAAGCCAAAAAAGCAGAGATAAAGCCCTTGTTGATATGCCCCTCAGTTACTAATGTCCTTACTAACTAATACCCAGAGCCACTTGAATTATGTGGCAGAAGAGGGCCAAATAATGCTGCAGGGTTGAGTAAATTATGCAGCAAGAAAAGTAAAATTATGCGGCATAATGCAGCATATTTTGTAATAGCATTACTTCACTATTTGACTGCTTCAGAAGGTCCCGCAAGCAACCTATGTTAAAGGGCATGTCCTCAAACCCATTTTTTATAATCTGGGAGACCTGAAGTGGAAAGAGCCCATCTCCCTCCCGTGGTCTGACGATTTTATGATCCCCTTCCTCTGATCGCCACACCGTGTCACATACCCCTCCTACATGAATTCAAATTCCACCTTGGTCCAAACTCTCCTTGGAAAGGTGGACTCTAGAAATTGAAAAGACCAAACCGAATTTTGAGTCTAATCCAGCGGCAGCTAACAAAAGTTTTTGCAAATGGATTGAGTGGTCACTCAAATTGGTGCTCCCTAAAATATCAATCCAGAAGAAAGCTGGATCTAACAAGTCTGCCTGGTTTGCCCCCAAATTACGCATCTTTAAACAGCATTGTAAGAAATTGGAAAGGATATGGAGGAAAGATTTCTCACCTGAGAAGAAATTGAAATATCGAGCAGCTATTGAACGGTATAAGGCAGAAATAAAAACAGCCCAAGCCACCTATTATGAGGGAAAGATCGCGTCAGCCATCAATTCCCCCAGAGAAATCTTCCTCATTGCCAAAAAACTACTAAAAGTCTCCGGCCCCCCGGCTGTAACGGACACTTCGGGTCTCCACTGCACTGAACTTGCTGAATACTTTGCTACTAAAGTACAAAACATTCTTAAGCATCTCCCCCAAATAGACAGTGACATCCCAATCAAGCATACGAATGTGGGTGGGCACATAATGGAACATGAATTGGAGACTGTTATAATCTCACTTTCCTTCCCCTGTTCTCTCCTCCGTGGTGTCTTTCTCTTTTCCTTCTCCAGTGGTAGCTTCCACTCTCTCCCCCGCACCCTCCTCCCTTTTGGAACGTTCCTCCAGAGTTCACTTTGGAATGTTGACAGTGCTGTCAGTTATGGAGAGTGGATGACAGAATAAAGACGCTTGAACTTACTTGCTTAAGTCATTACTTCGTTATAACACTGGCGACGATCTGGCGAAGGGGGCCACTCCTGTCATCTCCCCTTTCAGTGCTCTCTCCTTTCTTCACTGGATGACATTTTCATCAGGACACTGCCTGTGAGGAGGCAAGTGAGACAAATCCCCGCTGATCTACGTAGTACAAGGGAGTTCTCGACTGACCCAGACCATCGTGTATCCTAGAATCCTCCACGAGGTATCCCCAGGGTGTCGAGGTGTTTGTTCCTGTCTACAAGACGACGGTCGCTTGACGTTGATGAAGCCTGGTGGAGAACTTCCAGCTGGGACTTATAACGAGGAGATGCGCTCTGCGGTACACAGTCCCATTCGCTGTGGGTGTGCAAGACATCAGGTCAGGAAGAGCCAGTGAAGCGAAGACTGGTTCAGGTGGCCGCAAGTGTGACATTGGAGACATTGCTGCAGGGTGTCTAAGGCGTTATTCGTGGAGAGTGCCATTTGTACCGTGCAGTCGCCGGCTTCAGGGAGCTGTTTTGAAGCTATACCGAGTTGTGCTTCTGACTGCTGCAGCGACGAAGGCATCGGACAGGGTACGTTCCGGTGCCTGACCGGAGTTGGAGAGAGAGCTGTGTGGCACTACGCTTGTCGTTAGCCTCCGTGTGTGACAATCCCTGTTCCCCTCATAGATCGGGAAGTGGAGGGGTCAGGTTTCCTGTCATATATAGCGTCTCCTGCTTTCCTGTGCCTGAGTACGAGTCCTGCTGTTCCTGTGCCTAAGTACGAGGGGCAGATACGGGTCGATTCAACGGAGTCCTTAGTGTCTCTCTACACTCACCTCCGCGTGTGTCATCCCCAGGGCCCCCTCTGAGAAGGGAAGCAGAGGTGTGTAGTATTCCTCTCTGAGGCTGCGCGCCACCGCCTGAGGGCTAGCGGTGTTCTCCCCGGCAACCCCTTCCGGCGCATCAGCCACCAGAGGGCCGTGTGACCCGAGATTTTCAGCGGCGCTTCATACGAGAGGGCGCACATTGCTTCCTACGTTCACAGTGCTCCGGCGAGCCAGCCAACCACGTGAGGGCCGTGCAGGTAGTTGTCCAAGGCCAAAGTCAGCAGAGGCGGGGGTTCCTGAGAGGAAAAGTTTGGGCCAAGGTATGTGCCGTGTCATCGTCCAGTTGCCAACGTGTGCAGAGTGAGGCGCTGTCCACGCACACCATCCAAAATAGGAAGCGGCGGTGATCTGACAAGTAAGACTTGGCGGGGGAAACTTGGAGTGTGAGCCTTTGGAAACAGACATACTATTCACCATTCATGCGAGTCTAGTACCACACCTTCGCAAAGTGCCATATTAACTTAATCTCTCAATTTCAGATTCTTTTCCGTGTGGTTCTCGGCGTTGCCTCTGAAGAGTATTTCTCTTGCTAGTTCAGCTCCTTTCCCCAGAGTGCGTTTCCTCACAGCTAAGGGAGGACCCGGAGTCCGTGCAACGTGCTGTCTTCTGGGTCTAGCACTTTTGTGCAGTACTATATGGTGACACTCACACCAACCACACTTTCATCAACTGATCATTGGAAGCTGCATGCTTGGTTGTCACCTGTTCAAAAAGTGATTATTACCATGTGTGGGTGAGCCCCTGAGGGTGTGTGGGCTTACTGGGTACTATGTGTATATCCAAGTTTTATACATGTGCTATTGTCTTGAGTATATACAAAGTAATAGATTGTTGTGTACGTCCACTAGCCAAGTGTTCCTGCATTCGTCAGGGTAGAGTGTAGTAGAGTGTAGTTGGGTACCTACTCTGACCCTGTTGTGCTTGCCCAAATTTTGTTCACCCAGTCCTGGTCACACATTTAGATAGCAAATCTTCTTCTCCCTCCCTGCTCTGGCGTGTTCACTGCTGTTCCGCCTTGTTATATCTAACAGTCCTGTTGCCACCTTCCCTCCAGTGGATTATCCGGTTCAGCTTGCCTGGATAGCCTTTCCTCCCATTATGGCGGGACAAGCTATGAGCCAACCTCCTCCGTTCCTCAATGAAATCGGGGAGCCAGAAATTCATTGGAAGGATTGGATAAATTTGTTCGCCTCATACCTCATTGCCATAGGCGGTGAAAGGTATTCACCAGTGCGCAAACAACACATATTGTTGCATAACCTAGGTGTACATGGTAGGAAGATTTATGACACTTTACCGGATCCAGATCTAGAGGAGGACGAAGATGATGTGGATGAGTTTAAAGTCACTCTATTAAAGTTAGAAACACATTTTGGTGATAGAGTAAACGTAGTATTGGAGCAACATAAGTTCTTTAGCCGCATCCAAGGTAAGCAGGAATCGGTCATCAATTATATTGCGGCACTTAGAGGTTTGACCCAACTATGTAACTTTGGTGAGCTCACTGATTCGCTCATCAGGGACCAACTAGTTAGGTGTACAAACAATAGTCGCATCCAAGAAAAGCTCTTGGCAAAAAACCCAGCTCTAAAAGATGCGGTTAGAATAGCAGTCTCTGTGGAACACACTGCTAAGTGTATCAAAGAGATGAAGACTCCCAGTGACATGATTGCCAATGTTCGCAATAGCAGTGATGGTCAGGCAATTTCTTTGGAAAATGAAGTGTTCAAAGTTAGAACTGGAGATGTCAAAAGTAACCACTCTGTAAGTGAAAAGGGACGAGTGAAATGCTATAGATGTGGCAGCGATAATCACCTTGCAAATGATGTACGTTGTACTGCCCGGAATGTCACATGTGTAAAATGTAACAAGAAGGGGCACCTGGGTAGAGTGTGCAACAGCAGTGAAAACCAACAAGTAAAAGTATTACACAGTGGAGAGGATGGTGTATCCAAGTATGTTTTTCAAGTAAAAACTAGGGGCTGTCATGCTTCCCCAAAATATCAAGAGCATTTCAGCGACTACAGGCCTAGTGAACATCCAAAATGTACCGTCTTTGTGAATGAGGTGCCCATAGATGTGTGGGCCGATTCGTGTGCCCCGGTTACCATTTTCAATGTGAATGTCTTAAATTACATCTTTGATACCTCCTGTCTCAAAATGATGGAACCTGACATTTTAGCAGTAGGGTACGCTGATGAGAATATTCCCCTAATAGGGATGGTGAGTGTGTGTATTAAGTTCAAAGGAAGAGAGACAAGGGACAAAGTTTACATGGTAAGCAAAGGGTCTAATCTGTTGGGTTGGCAGCACCAAAGAGAACTGGGGATTGTACTTGACCCGAATAGTAAAGACCAAGTTCTTGTAGCTGAGGAGGTGGGTGGAACGAGCAGGGATGCATACAATTCCTCTGAGGTGTTCACTAGAACAAGCCAAAGTGTAAATGGCATGGCCTGCGACGTACCGCCCACGGGAGTGTATAACATTTGTAAACAAGGTGCCAAAACCCCTAGAGAAGGAGGGGTGCCAGAGTTGGTTCAGGAGGTATCAGGAACGGATGTGGTTAAAAGGTTGCCTGCAGAGAATAGGTGTAATCTGCCATATAAATCCACAGTAGTTCCAAAAACTCCATGGACTAAGTTGGCATTGGAGGTAATCTGTCCCATGGGACAATCGGGAGTCAGAAAGAGATTTTTGATTGTCCTCATGGATTTCACTTCGCACTGGATTAAATACAAGTGTGTCTCACGGGAATCAACAAAAGTACTTCTCGATTTCTTGAGAGACTCATCCGCGTGCGAAGGTGTACCAGTTTGTATAGTCACCAACAACCAAATCAAATTCTCATCCCATGAAATGAAGACATTCCTTTGTGAGTATGGCATCAAGCATGAGGAATCTACTGGACATGCCCAAGGAGACAATGAACCCATTCGGTGGGCAATGCGTTGGATCAAAAATCTCACTCATCAAGCCTGTATTAACAAGATGGATGTAGATAAGGTGTTAAGAGAAAGCATTTGGGCATATCACACCACTTATGATTTGAGAACGGGGGTTACTCCTTTTGCGTCCATCAGGGGAAGAGATCCGATTGCCAACCATAAAACTCCTGATTGGTCCTTCAAGTAATTGTTTCTTAAATTGTATTGGTTTTTTTTTCTAAACCTGCCTCCCGGATTTTGGTCTCAATCTTTATTGGTAAGCTGTATCCTCACAGGTCTCCCCTTTGGTCTCCTCTTCCCTCTCTCCCCGCTTTGTCCCTGCTTTCCTCCTCCCTCCGTAGGGAGATGTGTTATAATCTCACTTTCCTTCCCCTGTTCTCTCCTCCGTGGTGTCTTTCTCTTTTCCTTCTCCAGTGGTAGCTTCCACTCTCTCCCCCGCACCCTCCTCCCTTTTGGAACGTTCCTCCAGAGTTCACTTTGGAATGTTGACAGTGCTGTCAGTTATGGAGAGTGGATGACAGAATAAAGACGCTTGAACTTACTTGCTTAAGTCATTACTTCATTATAACAGAGACCTTCCCCACGATGACTCAGGGATCATTCCTAACCATCTTGTCATCAGTACAAAAGTGGGTCGCTACTAGACCCTGCACCTCCGAACATCCTGAAATTGGTGGGACCAACAATGGTCCCCACAGCCACTCGCCTGGTTAATGCTTCATTCTCGATGGGTTCGGTACCCCCTGAGTGGAAAAGGGCAATGGTAAAAGCATTGTTAAAAACTCTCTAAGCCTTAAAGCAAGCACCATGTGGCCAATTACTATGGGCCCGGTGCCGGCCCCCAAAACAGAGATTAAAAGTCTGGGAATTTGGCTAGACCAAGACCTCACTTTTAAAGCACAGGCGAGGTAGACTGCTGCCTCATGCTATGGCCTGCTCAGAATGACACGCAAAATCCTCCCCCTCCTACCTTTCCAAGCAAAAAAACTACGGATCCAGGCATTAATTCTGTCAAGGATAAACTACGGCAATGCCCTTTACCTAGGGGCCCCGAATTCAGTGGTCGCAAAACTGGAGGTCGTACAAAATTGTGCAGTGAGACTGCTTACGGAGACCCCCAATCGTTGTTCAGCAAGGCCCGCGTTACGCTCTCTCCACTGGCTCCCAGTGCAAGAGAGAATCAACTTCAAGGCCCTCTGCATTGCCCATAAGTCATTGGATGGAAGTGCACCTCCTATCAACAAAGCAATGATTAGCCCCTACAGGGCAAACAGAAAACTCCGCTCAGATGAACTTCACCTAGCAGCGGTCCCTAGGATCAAGAAGGCCAGAAGTGGCGGCCTCCTTTTCTCATACAAAGCCTCCAGACTTTTGAATCCCCTTCCGTTCCATCTCCGTAGAGAACCCAACCACTTTACTTTCTGGAAACATTTAAAGACCAGGCTTTTCCCCTAGGGTTTCTGTCCTTTAGTTAAGGCTTCAGTGCTGGGAGGCTCCCGGGTAGCCATGCGCTACATAAAAGTCAATTCAATATATAAAAGTAAATTCAATTCAATTATTTATAAACTTGGCAACACTGTCAGGACATTGGTTGCACCTCATTAGTACAAGTTTAAGACCCAAATAGAGCTATAAGGAACAGAAAGGTGACCAGCCCAGCTTTGCAAATGGCCTTCCACTGTACAGCAAGATGTGTCTCTGCATTTTTAGCAACTTTTGAAACCTTTTGAGCTAGAACTTTCTTTCTTAAACTCTGCAGATTATGTGGCAGATGATGGATTATGTGGCAAATGTATAACTACACAAAAATCACAGCGACCGCACAATTGCATAAATCCAATGGCCCTGCTCATACCCTGCTACTCCATGCATGCACTCTCCCTTGTCTATTCACTCATATGCACATTTGCTCACTGACTCACCTCTGCTGTTTCACTTTTGCTTAGTTCCTCACTCACTTACTAATGCAATTCTTAACTCGCTCACTCACTTCAGGCACTCACTAGATCCCTCACATATCCACTCACTGACACACTGATCTGCTTTCACTTTCTCACTTAACGATTCAAATACTTACTTGTAAACTTAATGATTTCCTCACTAATGCACTTATTCAGTCACTAAGTCATCCGCTAAGTACTCATGCATCTGTCCATACACTTACTTATTCACTCACTAGCACGGTCTGTCACTCACTTAGTCTCACGCTGATCACTTGTTCACTCGCCTACGGGTTCACTCACTAACATGCCGACTGGCTGGCTCCCTGGTTTTAGTCACAACTGTTTCAGGGAAGTGCAGTAAAAATCACTTAGGGCCACATTTATGATGAATAGACGTATGGCAGCGCCGCAAGCCTTCTTGCTGTGCTACCCTAAGTCAATGTGAAAGGGCAGGAATGCATCATATTTATGAAATACTGTGCATTCCTATAATTTCCCTGTGCGCTTTTGCACAATTTGCTGCCTAGCACCTACGTAGGCACTATTGCAATATGGTGCAAGGGTGCCTCTGTTGCAGAAAGGATTATTTTATTGCACAACAACAATCACAAGGGGCATTTTCCTCTTCTGTGTGCTGCAGAATGCAGAAAAATATCTCTCCTTGTTATGCCTGCTCTGGGGAGGCGTAAGATTTTGGCACTGCTCCAGGTTTGCGTGATTAAGTAAATCTGGGGCAGCGTCAAAATCCATGGATGTTGCGTGGGTAAAGCCCACCGGAATGCCCATGGAACACCTTCTTGACACAGAGTAAGGCAATGCAGTGACTTGTGCTGTTTGTTGCACTCTATATCTATGAGGCCACTCAGAGCCGTGCAAGTGGCTTTCTGTCACCTCATAGGTATAACTGAGAGGCTTCCACTGCCGGAGCGTAAAAAAAGCTACGGTGGCGCAAGACTCTAATAGATAAGCCTCTTTGTGTGCATGTGTCCTCTCCAAAAGCATGTACACCCTTTTTGACAGTACATTGGCCCTATTCACAAACTGAATTTTGTAGTTCTAAATTAGTTCTACATTAGTACTACTCATGTTCTACAATGAGTAATTCATAAACATACTGAGAGAGACCCACAGCTCTGCCTTTTCTACCTTTTCTCTGAGGAAAACTCTGCAAACTTAAGTACATAACTGCAAAATGGGTACTGTTAACAGAAATGTAAGAAAGGGTTTGGGTGGAACATTGCAATACAATATACACACCCACAAAAGAGTAATACCATTGCAATTAAAAAAATACACTTGTAAAGTTACTACAGTGCTAAAAGAATTAAAACAGGCATAAAAGTGCTACAGCTCAACCTTGCACCACTGGTTTTGAAACACACTCATATAGAAAATAAATGGAGGCATAGAATTAAAATAACACCCCATTGGAAATAAATGTTAAAATAAATCAAATTAAGCTTTTTAAGATTAATGCTAAATAAAACAAATTAGTTCAACATTTTATTATATAAATAGATGTGTGCGTGTGTGTGTGCGTGTGTGTGTGTATATATATATATATATATATATATATATATATATATATATATATATATATATATATATATATATATATATATATATATATATATATATATATATATCGCAAAGCACTCCTTCAAAGCCGCACCTCGGACCACAGGATTCGTTAAAATACCGCTTAGTTTATTTTGGTCTTCTCACAAACACATAGCGGCAGTCATTACATGTTTCGTCCCTCCCAGGGGACTTGATCATATGACGCGCATCAACCATTGGCCTTTCATTTTTAAAGGTTACACTTTTTTTCTTTTTCCTAGCGGTCCCGTTTTTTTTCACCATAAACCACGTGATTACAAATTTAAAGTGCCCAGTGCTTGTCAAAACAACCAACATCATTGTTAGAAAATAAAGATGAAAACATATAATTCTTTGACTAAATGACATCTAGTTAATACTGGCTTATTATTTGCAGTAGGGTCCATTGTTCAATGTGCAAATATGCAAACATAAATAAATAAATACCTATGTATGCATTGAAATCTCACCCACAGTAGATTAACAGTTATTACAATCAATTTGGATATTCATTATTTAAATATCTAAAACGTATAAATATATAAATAAACAAATACCTGAATAATAGAATAGTAGGATAAATCCCTTCTAGTAATTCCTACAAACTTTATAGTTCCAATACATTTGAATTTGTTCTTAAAAGATTATTGTTGGATTGCCTGATCATTTGTAAAACTATGGTGATTGTTAAAAGCCTGGACTCATTTGTTCTGTCATTTTCGTCCTCAAGTTTTGTGTATGAAATTTATTTTAGGACAAATTCCTGTTTTTTGTCAATGTCGCAATGGACGTTGCTGGTTCTAAAGATAACTATGTGCAAAAAATAGTGCTTAAAAAAGTGAATAGTGCCTAATGAATAGATAAAAAATGGTGATTAAAAATTCAAGGGAGGGTGTTTTTTTCATGTACAGTACAATTACTTAATGCAGATTATATAGCTATGTTTAGAGAGCTGACATTAATTTGAGCATAGAAATTCAATTTATTTATTTTTAGACTAGCAGGGTTGTTTCTATAGGGGACTGATGGGTATTGTCTGGACAAACTGGCATGAAGCTCCTAAGTCCGTTGGGATGCTTGGTATCAAGATTTAAAATGTAATTCATTTCCCTATCTACTCCTCTTTTATTCCTAGGGACACAATCTATAAGGAAATATTTAAGATCCTTTGGATTGTTGTTATGCCGCTCATTGAAATGACGAGCCACTGGGTAGGCTGGATCATTGTTTTTGATCACGCGTATGTTCTGGAGTACCCGCTTATGTCCTTGTAAAATTGTACTCCCAATGTATCTGAGTTTACATGGGCACTACAGCATATACACCACATGATCCGTTTTGCAGTTTAAAGCCATTTTGATTTGTCTTTCTGGGCTGCCAAAGGGGGTCGAGTAGCTGTTTGTTGACACCCCATGTTGGCAGGCCTTGCATGATTTACATTTGTGAAACTCCAATCTTTGGTTTAACCAAGTTGTCTTAGCTGGAGGACCAGAGGGGTCATTTTCAACTAGGGTATCTTTCATTGAAACGCTCCTCCTATAAGTTATGGAGGGCCGTTTAGGGACTGTCATACCTATGACTGGATCCTGTCTAATGAGATACCAATTCTTGTTAATGATATTTCTTACTCCTGCCTCCTGTTGGTTATATTCCAGAATGAATCTGAAACTGTTTGGAGTTTCAACATGCGTAAACTTATTGGGCTTCTGTTTCAATAGAGTTACAAACTGCACCACAAGTACCAGAAGGCCATGCGTGTGGCCATGCCCACTGGGGCGGGTACTTGAATACAAAACAGGTGTGTTTTCTTTGCCTTATGAACTGCACAAACTCCTTGATGCCTGTGACAAAGGGCGGAATAGCCTGGAGGCAAGTACAAGGACATGTTTTGGTGGTTTTCTACTTACTGTGCTTCCAGTCTCCATTAAAGGGTTGAGAAAATTCTTCTTCCGTGTGGGCCTTCCTTGGGAGCAACCTCGTTTTGTTGGATTTTAGCGGCTGGCCCAGCCGCAGAAGAGCCCCTCCTCTTGTTTGCGGACCTGTCGTGACGCCAACCGGCGTGCACAAGCTCGGGACGGAGGTCTCATAATGGAAGACATGAGCATGGAAGCAGTATGTTAAGTGGAAGTTCCATCAACCCACTGGGGTTTTATTTTGTTAAAATATTTGTGTGACACAAGACAACTCAAGAGTGGAGGAATACTGCAAACTGCACCACAAGTACCAGAAGGCCATGCGTGTGGCCATGCCCACTGGGGCGGGTACTTGAATACAAAACAGGTGTGGTATTTTTTGCCTTGTGAACTGCACAAACTCCTTGACTTGATGCCTGTGACAAATGGCGAAATAGCCTGAAGGCAAGTGCAAGGACATGTTTTGGTGGTTTTCTACTAACTGTGCTTCCACTCTCCATTAAAGGGCTGAGAAAATTATTCTTCCGTGTGGGCCTTCCTTGGGGGCAACCTCGTTTTGTTAGATTTTAGCGGCTGGTCCAGCCGCGGAAGAGCCCCTCCTCTTGTTTGCGGACCTGTCGTGACGCCAACCGACGTGCACAAGCTCGGGACGGAGGACTCATAATGGAAGACATGAACATGGCAGCAGTATGTTAAGTGGATAGTTCCATCAACTCACTGGGGTTTTATTTCGTTTAAATATTTGTGTGACACAAGACAACTCACGAGTGGAGGAATACTACAAACTGCACCACAAGTACCAGAAGGCCATGCGTGTGGCCATGCCCACTGGGGCGGGTACTTGAATACAAAACAGGTGTGGTTTTTTTGCCTTGTGAACAGCACAAACTCCTTGATGCCTGTGACAAAGGGTGGAATAGCCTGAAGGCAAGTGCAAGGACATGTTTTGGTGGTTTTCTACTTACTGTGCTTCCAGTCTCCATTAAAGGGTTGAGAAAATTATTCTTCCGTGTGGGCCTTCCTTGGGGGCAACCTCGTTTTGTTGGATTTTAGCGGCTGGCCCAACCGCGAAAGAGCCCCTCCTCTTGTTTGCGGACCTGTCGTGACGCCAACCGGCGTGCACGAGCTCGGGACGGAGGTCTCATAATGGAAGACATGAGCATGGCAGCAGTATGTTAAGTGGAAAGTTTCACCAACCCACTGGGGTTTTATTTCGTTTAAATATTTGTGTGACACAAGACAACTCACGAGTGGAGGAATACTACAAACTGCACCACAAGTACCAGAAGGTCATGCGTGTGGCCATGCCCACTGGGGCGGGTACTTGAATACAAAACAGGTGTGTTTTTTATGCCTTGTGAACAGCACAAACTCCTTGATGCCTGTGACAAAGGGTGGAAAAGCCTGAAGGCAAGTGCAAGGACATGTTTTGGTGGTTTTCTACTTACTGTGCTTCCAGTCTCCATTAAAGGGTTGAGAAAATTATTCTTCCGCGTAGGCCTTCCTTGGGGGCAACCTCGTTTTGTTGGATTTTAGCGGCTGGCCCAGCCGCGAAAGAGCCCCTCCTCTTGTTTGCGGACCTGTCGTGACGCCAACCGGCGTGCACGAGCTCGGGACGGAGGTCTCATAAGAGAAGACATGAGCATGGCAGCAGTATGTTAAGTGGAAAGTTTCACCAACCCACTGGGGTTTTATTTCATTTAAATATTTGTGTGACACAAGACAACTCACGAGTGGAGGAATACTACAAACTGCACCACAAGTACCAGAAGGTCATGCGTGTGGCCATGCCCACTGGGGCGGGTACTTGAATACAAAACAGGTGTGTTTTTTTTGCCTTGTGAACTGCACAAACTCCTTGATGCCTGTGACAAATGGCGGAATAGCCTGAAGGCAAGTGCAAGGACATGCTTTGGTGGTTTTCAACTTACTGTGCTTCCAGTCTCCATTAAAGGGTTGAGAAAATTATTCTTCCGTGTGGGCCTTCCTTGGGGGCAACCTCGTTTTGTTGGATTTTAGCGGCTGGCCCAGCCGCGGAAGAGCCCCTCCTATTGTTTGCGGACCTGCAGTGACGCCAACCGGCCTGCACGAGCTCGGGATGGAGGTCTCATAATGGAAGACATGAGCATGGCAGCAGTATGTTAGGTGGAAAGTTCCATCAACCCACTGGGGTTTTATTTCGTTTAAATATTTGTGTTACACAAGACAACTCACGAGTGGAGGAATACTACAAATTGCACCACAAGTACCAGAAGGCCATGCGTGTGGCCATGCCCACTGGGGCGGGTACTTGAATACAAAACAGGTGTGTTTTTTTTGCCTTGTGAACTGTACAAACTCCTTGATGCCTGTGACAAAGGGCGGAAGAGCCTGAAGGCAAGTGCAAGGACATGCTTTGGTGGTTTTCTACTTACTGTGCTTCCAGTCTCCATTAAAAGGTTGAGAAAATTATTCTTCTGTGTGGGCCTTCCTTGGGGGCAACCTTGTTTTGTTGTATTTTAGCGGCTGGCCCAGCCACAGAACAGCCCCTCCTCTTGTTTGCGGACCTGTTGTGACGCCAACCGGCGTGCACGAGCTCGGGACGGAGGTCTCATAATGGAAGACATGAGCATGGCAGCAGTATGTTAAGTGGAAAGATCCATCAGCCCACTGGGGTTTTATTTTGTTTAAATATTTGTGTGCCACAAGACAACTCACGAGTGGAGGAATACTACAAATAACACCACAAGTACCATAAGGCCATGCGTGTGGCCATGCCCACTGAGGCGGGTACTTGAATATAAAACAGGTGTGTTTCTTTTGCCTTGTGAACTGCACAAACTCCTTGATGCCTGTGACAAAGGGCGGAATAGCCTGAAGGCAAGTGCAAGGACATGTGCTGGTGGTTTTCTACTTACTGTGCTTCCAGTCTCCATTAAAGGGTTGAGAAAATTATTCTTCCGTGGGGGCCTTCCTTGGGGGCAACCTCGTTTTGTTGGATATATATATATATATATATATATATATATATATATATATATATATATATATAGTATAACAAAGGCCCAAGGCTTTCAGGGATCGTTTTCTCGTAAGGACCAGCAGAGAGCATCTCAGGTAAAATTATTTTTAATTCAAACCCAACGCTTTTCGAGGGCTCCATCCTCTTACTCATGGGTCACAGGCAGGATGTGGCTCAGTAATGCCGATCACACATTGCATGCTGCTTTTAAAGTTACTGCCCCGGGTGGGCTACGCACGTGGTGCTACATGACGAACAGCAAGCTGGGACTTGTGGTCCTGATCGGTGTCGGTATTGCCCTCAGAGGGCTCCTTGCCACATCTCAATTATTCTGCAGTGTTCGTAAATTCGTAAGAAACCTTTAGTAGGCCCCAGAATGTTCAATATTGGTCATTGTATCGCCTCTGACTGGGCCAATCGCGGCTGTTGCAAAGTTCCGTTGTCGCGTGGCTTTTCTCTTAATTAGCGAAAAATGGTGCAATCCTTCATGGCAGGACGACCATGATGTATCAGTTTGTATAACAAAGGCCCAAGGCTTTCAAGGATGCACTCCCAGTCAGCGGGAGCCTTGCGGCTCGTTTTCTAGTAAGGACCAGCAGAGAGTATCTCAGGTAAAATTATTTTTTAATTCAAATCCAAAGCGTTTCGAGGGCTCCACCCTCTTCCTCATGGGTCACTGGCAGGATGTAGCTCAGTAATGCCGATCACACATTGCATGCTGCTTTTAAAGTTACCGCCCCCAGTGGGCTATGCACGTTGTGCTACATGACGAACAGCAAGCTGGGACTTGTGGTCCTGATCGGCATCGTTATTGCCCCCAGTGGGCTCCTTGCCACATCTCAATTATTCTGCAGTGTTCGTAAATTCGTAAGAAACCTTTAGTAGGCCCCAGAATGTTCAATATTGGTCATTGTATCGCCTCTGACTGGGCCAATCGCGGCTGTTGCAAAGTTCCGTTGTCGCGTGGCTTTTCTCTTAATTAGCGAAAAATGGTGCAATCCTTCATGGCAGGACGACCATGATGTATCAGTTTGTATAACAAAGGCCCAAGGCTTTCAAGGATGCACTCCCAGTCAGCGGGAGCCTTGCGGCTCGTTTTCTAGTAAGGACCAGCAGAGAGTATCTCAGGTAAAATTATTTTTTAATTCAAACCCAAAGCGTTTCGAGGGCTCCACCCTCTTCCTCATGGGTCACTGGCAGGATGTAGCTCAGTAATGCCGATCACACATTGCATGCTGCTTTTAAAGTTACCGCCCCCAGTGGGCTACGCACGTTGTGCTACATGACGAACAGCAAGCTGGGACTTGTGGTCCTGATCGGAGTCGTTATTGCCCCCAGTGGGCTCCTTGCCACATCTCAATTATTCTGCAGTGTTCGTAAATTCGTAAAAAACCTTTAGTAGGCCCCAGAATGTTCAATATTGGTCATTGTATCGCCTCTGACTGGGCCAATCGCGGCTGTTGCAAAGTCCCGTTGTTGAGTGGCTCTTCCCTTAATTAGCGGAAAATGGTGCAATCCTTCACGCCAGGACGACCGTGATGTATCATTTTGTATAACAAAGGCCCAAGGCTTTCAAGGATGCACTCCCAGTCAGCGGGAGCCTCGCGGCTCGTTTTCTCGTTATGACCAGCAGAGAGCATCTCAGGTAAAATTATTTTTCATTCAAACCCAACGCGTTTCGAGGGCTCCACCCTCTTCCTCATGGCCTCATGGGTCACTGGCAGGATGTGGCTCAGTAATGCCGATCACACATTGCATGTTGCTTTTAAAGTTACCGCCCCCAGTGGGCTACGCACGTTGTGCTACATGACGAACAGCAAGCTGGGACTTGTGGTCCTGATCGGCGTCGTTATTGTCCCCACTCCTCCCAAAAGAAAAGAGCAGAGGCCACGTAGGGGAACATAGGAGGCTCCTTTTATTCAATTGCTCGGCGAATGCATTTCAGCCTGTCCGGCCTTCGTCAGCGCCAAAGATGTTTCAGGAGACTTTGCGCTGTGCGTTTAAATATATCTTGCCACACTACGATTGGTGAAAGTCCGCTCCACCCCTCTAATGATGTGCTCACTAGTCACAGTTCACAGATTTCAAATGGACTGTGATACCCAGGATGCATCTTTTGGTTCCCAGGTAAGTGATACATGGAGTTTACTCGAAAATGTTAGAGTACTTGAGCGGAAGGAAGGATATTCCGCATAGCGTTCAAAGTCTAATCTCCTGCTAATTAAAATTCAAGTTGCTCCCTCGGGTCCCGAAGACCGCTTCAGCCCTCTTGTTCAGGATTCCATTAGGCAGAGGCAGGCCTGACCGTGCATCCCGCCCTAGTCGAGGTTAATAACCTCGCTGTACCGCCACATATTCTCCCAAACTTGAAGGCGGGCCCGGATCCTTCAATAATTTGAAGAAATAAATTATGCTGAAGCAGGAACCAGTGATATCCAGGCCTGCTTGGGAAACGGGGGCCTCTGTACCGCGTCTCTGGTCGACGCGTTTGACATCTCCAAAAACTCCTCCCAAAAGAAAAGAGCAGACGCCACGTAGGGAAAAATAGGAGGGTCCTTTTATTCAATTGCTCGGCGAATGCATTTCAGCCTGTCCGGCCTTTGTTAGCCCCAAAGATGTTTCAGGAGGCTTTGCGCTGTGCGTTCAAATATATCTTGCCACAATACGATTGGTGAAAGTCCGATCCACTCCTCTAATGATGTGCTCACTATTCACAGTTCACAGATTTCAAATGGACTGTGATTCCCAGGATGCATCTTTTGTTTCCCAGGTAAGTGATGCATGGAGTTTACTCGAAAATGTTAGAGTACTTGAGCGGAAGGCAGGATATTCCGCATAGCGTTCAAAGTCCAATTTCCTGCTAATTAAAATTCAGGTTGCTCCCTCGGGTCCCCAAGACCGCTTCAGCCCTCTTGTTCAGGATTCCATTAGGCAGGGGCAGGTCTGACAGTGCATCCCGCCCTAGTAGAGGTTAATAACCTCGCTGTACCGCCACATATTCTCCCAAACTTGAAGGCGGGCCCGGATCCTTCAATACCTTGAAGAAAAAAATGATGCCGAAGCAGGAACCAGTGACATCCGGGCCCGTTTGGGAAACAGGGGCCTCTGTACCGCGTCTCTGGTTGACGCGTTTGACATCTCCAAAAAACTCCTCCCAAAAGAAAAGAGCAGAGGCCTGTAGGGGAACATAGGAGGCTCCTTTTATTCAATTGCTCGGCGAATGCATTTCAGCCTGTCCGGCCTTCGTCAGTGCCAAAGATGTTTCAGGAGGCTTTGCGTTGTGCGTTCAAATATATCTTGCCACAATACGATTGGTGAAAGTCCGCTCCACCCCTCTAATGATGTGCTCACTATTCACAGTTCACAGATTTCAAATGGACTGTGATTCCCAGGATTGATCTTTTGGTTCCCAGGTAAGTGATGCATGGAGTTTACTCGAAAATGTTAGAGTACTTGAGCGGAAGGCAGGATATTCCGCACAGCGTTCAAAGTCCAATCTCCTGCTAATTAAAATTCAAGTTGCTCCCTCGGGTCCCCAAGACCGCTTCAGCCCTCTTGTTCAGGATTCCATTAGGCAGGGGCAGGTCTGACAGTGCATCCCGCCCTAGTAGAGGTTAATAACCTCGCTGTTCCTCCACATATTCTCCCAAACTTGAAGGCGGGCCCAGATCCTTCAATACCTTGAAGAAAAAAATGATGCCGAAGCAGGAACCAATGACATCCGGGCCTGCTTGAGAAACGGGGGCCTCTGTACCGCGTCTCTGGTTGACGCTTTTGACATCTCCAAAAAACTCCTCCCAAAAGAAAAGAGCAGAGTCCACGTAGGGAAAAATAGGTGGCTCCTTTTATTCAATTGCTCGGCGAATGCATTTCAGCCTGTCCGGCCTTCGTCAGCGCCAAAGATGTTTCAGGAGGCTTTGCGCTGTGCGTTTAAATATATCTTGCCACACTACGATTGGTGAAAGTCCGCTCCACCCCTCTAATGATGTGCTCACTAGTCACAGTTCACAGATTTCGAATGGACTGTGATTCCCTGGATGCAGCTTTTGGTTCCCATCTAAGTGATGCATGGAGTTTACTCGAAAATGTTAGAGTACTTGAGTGGAAGGCAGGATACACCGCATAGCGTTCAAAGTCCAATCTCCGGCTAATTAAAATTCAAGTTGCTCCTCGGTTCCCCAAGACCACTTCAGCCCTCTTGTTCAGGATTCCATTAGGCAGGGGCAGGTCTGACAGTGCATCCCGCCCTAGTCGAGGTTAATAACCTGGCTGTGCTGCCACATATTCTCCCAAACTTGAAGGCGGAACCAGTGAAATCCGGGCCTGCCTGGGAAATGGGGGCCTCTGTACCGCATCTCTGGTTGACGCGTTTGACATCTCCCAAAAACTCCTCCCAAAAGAAAAGAGCAGAGGCCACGTAGGGGAATATAGGAGGCTCCTTTTATTCAATTGCTTGGCAAATGCATTTCAGCCTGTCCGGCCTTCGTCAGCGCCAAAGATGTTTCAGGAGGCTTTGCGCTGTGCGTTTAAATATATCTTGCCACACTACGATTGTATATATATATACATGACTTTTGTCATTTCATATATATACATATATAGATATCTCTCTCTTTCTCTTCTCTCTCTCTCTCTATATATATATATATATATGTTCCACCAAATTCTAATCATAACATTCAAACTCTCTCGAACGGATGCTCCCATCGTGCAAGTGGCCTGCACGTTTATAAATTTCAACCGACGCTCTACAAGGAACTTCAAAGCGGGTTCCAGAGGTAAGTTTATTCCAACAAGACAGACGTGTTTCGGCTGTATTAGCCTTTATCAATGCCGATTTGTGCTAACAGTCTTTTGTAACAGGTTGAGTTTAAATGTCTTTCTCTAACTCCTATTGGTTGGTACAATAATGGGCATGAGGAGCGGACTGTTCTTACTCCATAGATTTTCTTTCTCAGCATAGTGCCATCTTTACCTTATTTCGACATGTCATTCATAGCCATTCACTTATCGTAGGTATTCGATGACTTTAGTAGATCTTGCGCCACAGAGAAAATACATCCCATGATATCACAACAAACATGGCTTCTACGTTGTATATTTATGGCCCATGAGCCTCAAGTGAGCAGGCATACTTGCTATCGACTGTCCACTGTATCCCTCATTCTGGCACATTGCCACGTCAAAACTCATACACCCACAAGCGTAGGTTTAGTAACCTGCTACTTCTATTTTGCAATTACGACTCAGTGTCAGCCGGTGTACTTCTGTTTTCCAGGCTGCGGCGGTTCAGAAAGTTTTTCAATCAATGTCCCACCAAATGCCACTCATAACTTTCAAACGCTCTCGAACGGATGCTCCCATCGTGCAAGTGGCCTGCACATTTATACATTTCAACCAACGCTCCACAAGGAACTTCAAAGGGTCACTCAGCAGGTTTCAGAGGTTCGTTTATTCCAACAAGGCAGACGCGTTTCGGCTGCAGTAGCCTTTATCAATGCAGATTTGTGCAAACAGTATTTTGTAACAGGTTGAGTTTAAATGTCTTTCTCTAACTCCCATTGGTTGGTACGATAATGGCCATGCAGAGCGGACTGTTCTTACTCCATAGATTTTCTTTCTCAGCGTAGCGCCAACTTTACCTGATTTCCACGTCATTCACAGCCATTCACTTATCGCAGATATTCGATGACTTTAGTAGATCTTGCTCCATAGTGGAAATACAGCCCACGATATCACGACAAACAGGGCTTCTACATTGTATATTTATGACCCATTAGTCTCAAGTGAGCAGGCATACCTGTTATCGACTGTCCTCTGTATCCCTCGTTCTGCCGCATTGCAATGTCAAAACTCATACACCCACAAGCATAGGTTTAGTAACCTGTTTCCTCCATTTTGTAATGATGACTCAGTGTCGGCCGGTGTACTTCTGTTTTCCAGGCTGCGGCAGTTCAGAAAGTTTTTCAAACAATGTTCCACCAAATGCCACTCATAACTTTCGAACTCTCTTGAACGGGTGCTCCCATCGTGTAAGTGGCCTGCACATTTATAAATTTCAACCAACACTCCACAAGGAACTTCAAAGGGGTACTCAGCGGATTTCAGAGGTAAGTTTATTCCAACAAGGCAGACGCGTTTTGGCTGCATTTGCCTTTATCAATGCCGATCTATGCAAACAGTATCTTGTAACAGGTTGAGTTTAAATGTCTTTCTCTAACTCCCATTAGATGGCACAATAATGGCCATGAAGAGCTGACCGTTCTTACTCCATAGATTTTCTTTCTCAGCATAGAGGTATATTTACCTGATTTCCACATGTCATTCATAGCCATTCACTTATCGTGAGTATTCAATGACTTTAGTAGATCTTGCTCCATAGTGGAAATACATCCCATGATATCACAACAAAATGGCTTCTACGTTGTATATTTATGGCCCATTAGCCTAAAGAAAATGCCCCTTGAGAACTCCCCTTGTGGATCCCAGTGGCTAACCCCCAGAAAAAGATAAATACATGCATAAATTGGAATGTTTAATCGGCTTACACCGACCCTCAATGGATTAATCTTCCCTGTGGTACGCCTGACCACTGCAACCATTAGTGGTTGGATTTACCAGTATATTAGCTTTTAACAAGTGCCCTTTTGAGACCCCTATAGCATGGTTCTACACAGGTTCTATAGTCATTTAATTACTTCTGAAGTTGATCATGATATGTTTCTTTAAAATTCTGTTTTCTTTATGTGCAGTTTGCGCTAACATGCATGGCTTCATATTTTAGCACCATCAATTGTATTTCTGCATTATGTATATTACATATTGTAAGATGGTTGCTTTTTCCTAAGTGGATCCTGTTATTTATTTTATTTGTGATTTATAGTTGTTTTTCCTGTGTTAACATGCATCGCTTCTAATATTTTGGCCGCTTTGCACATGACTTTACTAAATATTAACATATCATAAGATGCCTGCCACAGTATGCATTGTTTTTCAGGTCCTATACTGACTAGTCCATTTTGGCTTCACCTATGTGTGATCAAGACTTCGCAGTCGAAACGCGTACCTGGATTGAAAACATCCACACTGCATGGTGACTTGCCTGATTGGACACTTTTCTTGGACTCTTCGTGTGGCATATTTCGACCGGCAGGCTCTGCCGGCACAGGGCACCACCTTTCAACGGGCCATGGGTTTCGGAAGGGGCATTTTCAATTGTGATTACTGCAAGGAACCCACTGGCCGGCCGTCTCCCACTGACGGGAGGAATCAAAAGATTTCGTCATCGCATGCCCTGGACTGCATTCCACAGGAAGGTGGAAGCACGGGGGTGATATAGGGAGGAATGATTATAGATCATTTTTAAAATGTAATAAATATAATTTTGAAAACGTTCTTGAGCAAGAAACTTTACATTAAAAGTGCGGGCATATATATATATAAAGTTAAGATCAAAGGATACTGTGGAAATTGAACAAAAATAGATCACATACAGATATATGATATATTCGGAATAGCAAAAAATATTTGATTAATTATACCATATTAAAAGAGTTAAAATGTCATGAAAAGACTGTATCAGCAACTATACAGAAATTCCTTAACACTTGTTCATACATAATCAATGTCACAAATACATACAATTAGGCACGTTGTTATAAATAATGGCGAAGTAACATCATCTAATCATCGTGAAATAATAAGTCCTCCATAATACAATTTGTTATTGTGTCACATAATCAATATTTACTAATGAACTTTTGTTATAAGTGTTATACACAAACAACATTAACATTCATTGTGAGATGATGTTACTTCGCCATTATTTATATCAACTTGTCTAATTGTATGTATTTGTGACATTGATTTATGTAAGAACAAGTGTTAAGGACATTTCTGTATAGTTGCTGATGCAGTCTTTTAATGATATTTTAACTCTTTTAACATGGTATGATTAATAAAATATTTTTTGCTATTCTGAATATATCATATCTCGGTATATGGCCTAATATTTTTGTTCAATTTCCACTGTATCCTTTGATGTTAAGTTTACATAATTATGCCCGCACTTTTAATGTATGTTTCTTGCTCAAGAACATTTTTAAAATTGCGTATGTTTCTCCCTGCTCTTGGCAAGCCATTTGTATGCAGGTGACCCCTTCCTTTCTAAATGCTAAGAAATATAATTAAAATAAATCAACTTAAAATAAATAAGTATTTCAAATTAATGAAATAACTACCTTTTAACCAAGTTTGCTAAACACATAAAAAAATCTAAAGGTTAGCGAGGGAAGGTATTTTTTGTAATTATAGTTTAATTAATATTTATACATTAAATATATTTTAGTTGTGTTAATATTTAGTTCATTAAATTAATGGATTATTGTGTTGCAACTTTTTATATTATCAGTCCCAGATTTTTAAATAAATATTTAACATTTTGCATTTATATTGTACATTGACATAATTTTTAATATTTTTTTTCAAAATAATGTTTATTACATTTCCCTATACTTTCTCTTAGGGAAATGCAGCACAATAGCTTCACCAAAGAGGTGAAAAGCCAATTAAAGCAGTTTTACACTTGTAAATTTTATGTTAGAAGGCTCCAACCCATTACATGAGTGGGTGGAGATACGTTTAAGTCTACACCTTGGTGTTCATCTCTACTTGGATATTGTGAAAAGCAAAAAAGAAATAATGACTTACTTGTACCCTAGTTCTCCTCCATGAAAAACTTACTTATGGTCAGAAGCACTGAACTGTTTTGCCCACGCATGAGAACATGGAGCACTTTTTAAATAGATAAAGAAACTATAGTTAAATAGAAAAACATTCACTAGAAATAATCTACTGACTAGAAAACTATTTCACAAAACTTTTTTAAAGGAAGGGCGAAAGAACATTGATACAGTGTAGGAAAACTGTGCTGTTCTTTTAAGGAACAGCATATCACTAGCACACCATCATGCTCTGTAGGTGGCAGCTGAGCCAGTTCTTTTGTCTAGCTCCTGCAAACAATTTCCTGGAGCACTGTGTTGACATTTTTGAGTTTTTTTTCCCATTTGGAGCCCTTTTCAAACCTTTAAAAAACACCTATGCTCAATGTCTTTAGAGACAAGCAGCATATTTGTTTTGTTTCTGGACAAAAAAAAATATTTTTCGCTTTATGAAATGCTATCAATTTTGTGAAGTGTCCGACTTGTGGAAGAAAGAAATCCAAGCCGACCCTCATGCTGCCTGTACGGTTTAATTTTCTGCTTCTCATCATACATACTCCAGTGAATGAGGCAAGATGTTCAGGAGGACTTTTCAGAACCAAGAAAAGACAAGGCTGCATGGACCGGAAGAAGGTCAATGCAGACATGAAGAGGCAGCATCTGTAAGATCTGAGAGATTATGGGCCTGGTTCACAAAGGTAAAGTCTAAACTGAGACTAAACGTCTAAGTTTACGACTTTGGGAATTCACAAAGGGCATTTACTAGTGCTATCTATATATCTACACTCAGGACAGAGATCTTCCCTGAGTGTGGATATAAAGATAGTACTCATAAATGTTCTCTGTTAATTCGGGTAAAGTATGGACCAAACGTTTAAGTTTACCTTTGTGATTTGGGCCTGTGGAGAGGATGCTCTCTCTACCTCTACTCCTTTTAAGGACCCACTGCGGGGGATATACAGTAAAAGGTTCCAGAGGATGAAATGAAGACATACCCAGTTGATGTCAAGGTCCATGATGTTGAAGGCAGTGTCAATCACATTTTGCTCGCCGTCGAGCCGTGACCTGACTTTGTGGAAGGGTAGTTCGATGCGGAGGACAAGGGGCTGTCATTGTTTAGGACTGCATTATTTTTTTTTTTTTTTTTTAAATAAGCAAATATAATATAATCAATATAATAAAACAAATAGATCAAATTTGTCATGGTTATTTCAGCTTCAACAAGAAACTTTTCCAAATACTTCTATAAAATAGCAGAGTTCCTATACAATATTAGATAAGCCAGTTGGATTTACAATACAGAAAAGATAGGCATTCTATTCATTTATCAGACCTTTCTTACGCTTAGTGTATTTTATATTATAAGATATAGGAACATGTAATTAAGTTACAAAATCCGATACAATCTTTTTCATCATTATAATTTCGATGATGCATCTAATCCTAAATATATCTAGAAAGTGCAAATGTGCTTAAGTCCAAACATTGAGTATGTCATACTTAAAGTGCAGATGTGCGTATGTGCAAATATAGCATATGTGATGCTAAAGTGCAAAAATTGAGAATTTAACAGCTATCGATTCCATACTATTATATCCTATAAAGTCCTTGTGTGCATTTTAGAGAAAATAATAATTGTTTAGAAGAAAGTCTGGGCGTATAGTTCTAGATCCTTATCATAAATTGCCAAGAAGTGGCAAACCTTTTAAGGCCCTGACCCTGCTTGCATATGCTTCCTCAAACTTTTGAGTTCTGATCATTTTATTATACCATTCCTTGTAAGTTGGTGTTCTATTAGTCCACCAATTCTGGAGGACCAAGGAGTGAGCAACTAGAGACGTAATGGTTATAAATACATCAGCGCCTTTTCTCAAAATTTGGAATTGCCTTTGGGTGCGAAGCCCAAAGAGTGCTACCCCTACATCAAGTTGTATCTGTATATTTATTCCCCTGCTAAAGGCTTCAAACACTTGTTCCCCGAACAATTTTACCCCAGGGCAGGTTAAAAAAATATGGCGTCAGTCTCCACTCCCAAACTGATTACATCGAATACAACGATCTTTCACCTCCAGATACATCTTTGAAAGGGCTCCAGGGGTATAGTATGCCATCCAGCGAGCTAAAAAAGACATTCTCTTATAGTTTGCAGCTCTTAATGCTGAGTTTCCTAATTTTTAAATCATCTGCCATTCTATTGCTGAAAAAGTACACCGGGTTGTCAAGGATATCTTCTCTAGAAAGTTGTTAGTCAGAAGACATTTCGTTTGACTACGTAGTAGCCTATACCAATTTACTATCCCCTTCATTCTTGTCTTAAAAAGAGCCGTTGTTTGTGAGGAGATGGAGCTCGTTGGTATATTGAATTTTTTAATAAAGTGCACAATCTGCAGGTATCCAAAATAAAACATGTTACAACGATTGCCACATCTTCATTAGATGTTCTGCAAGGAAATAATTCTGCTTCCTATCATAAAATGTCCTAATTCTTTAAATCCATTCATATACCAGTACATTGTATAATTTTTAGGAATTTGTATGCCCAAGGCCTGGCATTCATCTAATTGTAGATATCTGTAACCTGAGGATTGTCCCCTTACGACATAATATGATTGATGTTGGGTAGAATATTTCAAGAGAACCTTGTATCTTGTCTTTTTTGGGAGCTCTGCGTTCTTTAAGAAAGCCGGTTGCTGAAACCCCTCCTCCAGCACCATCTTTTTGCTAAAAGAAATTCTCCTGTGTTCCTACAGCATCTAAGATCCGCACTTTTTATCTAAAAGGGCTGCTTCGGAAAAAAATACATGTTGGGTAATGCCAATCCACCCTGACTTATATCCAATTGGAGTATTGGGAATTTAACTTTATGAGCCTTTTTATTCCAGGTAAATTGCCTAAAAAGGGTTTCTAGTTCCTTCTAATATGTCCTGTTAATTTTGATCTGGATATTAAAAAAAGAAAGATCAACAAAGGTAAGATAGATATCTTGATCAATGCTACACGTCCTATTAATGTAAGAGGGCGAAATGTCCATCAATCCAACAATTTCTTGATTTTGCTCAACATTGGTTCGTAATTCAGTCTATAAAGTTCTTCATATTGGTTTGTTACTCTTACCCCTAGATAGCGAATTGGTTGGTTATGAGATGTCTGTTGCTGAAGATTTAGAATGAGTACACTGTGCAGGGCATTAAATATATGCATTTCTGTCTTACTATGGTTGATTTTATATCCCCCTATTGCTTGAAAATGATAAAATCATGCCAATAATTCTTTAAGGTTTTGTCTTTCTGGTCTGAGTACTATATCGTCCGCAAATAGCTTTAATTTAGACATTCCCAGAATTGGTGGCTCCACGGCCCAATTGGCCTCAATACAAATAGCTGAAGGTTTAATGAAAAAAGTAAATAATATTGGTGAAAGGAGGCACACTTGCCACCTCCCTCTAATTATTTTAACAACTCCTGCGAAATTTGAATGAATAAGGACCTTTGCTTGTGCACCATGATATACTCTATAAAGCATGTTAGTAAACTGCAAAGGGAAGCCAAACTTCGTAAGGGCATCAAAAAGAGCATCACAGTTCACTAGGTCAAATGGCCTTTCAGCGTCTACCATCATTATGACTGCAGATGTCTGGTTGATATTAATATAGTTAAGAGCTTGAATAAAAGGATTGCAATCAATGACATCATTCTGTTGCCAATAAAACCTGCCTGGTCCAAATGTATTAGGTTGTGAGCTATAGGTGACACATGCCTAGCCCATATTTTCATTAAGATTTTATTGTCCGCATTTAATAAGCTTATCGGTCTGTACGCATTGACATCTCTCGGGTTCTTACCTTTCTTGAAAAAGCTGACCACAGTCGACTATTTAAAATCAGATGGAATCTCGCCCCCTTTTTTATTGCTTTAAAAAGCTCGACAAGAAAGGGTGTCAACTCCTTCATTAAGATTTTATGATATTCTATTGGAAAGCCATCGTTTCTGAATGCATTGCCAATCGATATTGTAGAAAGGGCAAGTTTAATTTCAGCTGCTGTTATGTTTGCATCTAACTCTTCAATTTGTGCAGTGGTTAGATGTGGGAGATTTAGAGAATGAAAGTAAGAGGATATAGACACATTTGAGACTGTATATTTTGCTGTATATAAATTGTTATAATGCTGCAAGAAGATTTTGGCTATCCTATCCTTCTCCGAGACCAGCGAACATGTCTGTGGTTCCACCAACTCCCTGATTGCTGCTTTTTCCTGTTTAGTTCTAGTTGAATGAGCAAGAAACTTCACTATCAACTGGCTTTCCTCATAGACCCGGTGTTGGTATAACTGTGAACTCTGGACTTCATCTAAAATAAAAAACTCTCTTAACTCGTATTTCGCTTTCTCTATTGCCTGCTGACATTATGTGATCCCAGCCATCCCTTACTCAGCTGTAATAAGTTGTCAACTGTGAACTGTGATTGATCTATATCTGCCTGCCGCCTTTTAAATTGTGCAGCTGCAGAGGCTATCATTTGTCCACAAATTGACTGCCCAGCCCCCACTGAAAAAGGAAAAGAAGTAAGCCCTTCTACGTCATCTGTCAGGTCCTTCTGTCCTGATTCAATTACTTTGTGATGGTTTGTAACATCTCTTGAGCGTCATCTTAGCTAGAAAGCATGTGGAATTTTCCATTGATCAGGACTCTTAATTTCGACTGTTGGTCTATAGCCGCCTGTGCACTCTGTGCCTTAAAAAGTTGAAGTAGCGTTACAAATTCCTTTCTGCACCGTGCTGCCACAGCTTCATGTCTGAAAAGATGTGACATGAAGGTAATTCCTCCGTGGAATCTTTTTTTTTCCTCTGGATAGCTCATGTTAAAATCCTTTCTTTCACTCGAACATTCGCAAAATTAATCAAAATTCTCCGAGGTAGCTTTGAGTTTGGAAAAGGTTGTGCCGGCACTCGATGGGCACGTGTAATTGTGAAATCGCCTGAATGTTGTGGCGAAACATTTTTCTTTATAAATGTCTCGATCCATTGCAACATTTGCGATCCCTCGCACCCATCTGGTACTCCTTCTAAGCGCAGATTTGAACGACGTGAATGGCTTTCTAACTCCTCGATTTTGTTCTCATGTGATATATTCTTTGCTTAAATAGCCTGTTGCTGCACGGAACTCATCTGATCATTCAGATGTGAAATTCTTGACTCTGCCTCCTGTATTCTTGCTGGCATACTGCCCACTGCTTCCTCGATTGTAGACAAACACTAATGAAGGGATGCTATTTCACTAGTCTGAGTAGTCTTGATTTCTCTAATATCTTCCAGTATGAGGTTCAGCATTGTTTTGATATCCCACTGGACAGTGCTCTCCTCCCCTTTCTGTTCTGTTTGTAGAGTCTCTTTGAGACCTGCTTGCCCCAACGAGCTCTATTCATGCTGCTGTTGTGTGTTCATGATAATATTAGGGGGGTCCTCCCGAGACAGAGCTACCATTAATGTTGAGGACTGCTCAGTTTTGTGATCTTCGCTCGCTTGTACCATATGTTTCGTATTTGTCAAGGGGATCTGAGGTGTTTTTCTTAGCTCAGCAATTGCCAGACTTTCCTGCAAGGTTTTAGTAGGAGTTTTCGCCTTAACAAAAATTGGGAAGTCTTTCGTCCTATCCAGCCTGTCGGGGGCTGCTTTAGTTATTTTTCCCTGAGAATGGAAATCCTCTCCCCCTCACTGTTAGGGGTTTGGCTATTTACCCAATTTGTAGCTTTACCCCTATGCTCCCCCAGTGTCAGTGCTGCTTGCTCATCTACTTGACCCCCGCCTGCCCCAGCGTCCGCACTGTTGTCAAGATTTTCCTCCTCAGAACTTAGGGAGCCCTCTGCTGAGCCCTATCGACTTTTTTGACTTCGCTCTGCCTTTGCTGCAGTGCGTTTTTCAGTTGAGCTGTACGGGTTTTGGATTTCTGTGTCGTATCCATATTTACCATAAAATTCACTATTTTTGAGTGCTTCCCCATTTTTTCTCTTTTTTCCTCTCTTCTCCCTATTTTTTCCTCTGTTCTTTTATCTTATGTAAAACAAGTTCCTGAACGGAGGAGAGAACCAACCAGCGACCCACACCCAGTCAGCTTTTTTCCTCCAAATTCCATACTGGTACTCACCAACAAGTGTAAAGCCTTGTGGTCTCCTCTTACCTCCTCTTGCCGCTGATGTATAGAGCCATGTCCTTTTGCTTCTTTCTTTTTCTCTTTTTTTTCCTCCTTTTCCTGTCTCCTCTTCACCGATGTGTAGGATATCCAAAAACATATATTTTGCAGCCAGATGACAAAGCTATGGGAGGCCAAGGATTGAAAACGGCCTTGCAGGGGTGAGAGAGGGAAAAAAACATCAGTGCCATGCTTCGTGCATCTCGCCTGCGAGTGGCCGTTTTACTGACTCCAGAGTGAGAAGCTTTGTATGGCTTTTTTGCCGACACTTGGCCACTCGGGCCCGTGGAAAACAAAAATGTCCAGCGGGGGGCCGTGATGAAAGAAAAGAAAAGTCGTAAAGCAGTTTGACTCGGAAGTGAAGACGCAAAAGACAGTCTAGCAGCAGCATGAGTAGGATTGCCTGCTGCTCATCCCTCCAGGAGGCCAGTGTCGACCCATGACCAAGACTGTATCAATGTTCTGCGACGTGACAATTGTCAAGGACACTTTCAAATATCTAGGGATTCACATCAACCATGACCCAGAGGTCTTTATGACTCTGAATCTCCAAGCCCCCAGGAAAAGGCTGCAAAGAGATACCAAGCACTGGCAGTCGTTGCCACTGTCGCTCCTGGGGAAGGTGGCACTTTTCAAAATGATGGTGCTCCCAAGGTTCCTCTATGCCCTTCAAAATACACCTTTCTTGGTCCCCCAGTCCTATTTCCGTGCCATAGAGGCAGAAGTCACTAAACTCCTTTGGGATAATAAACCAGTTCACATAGCTATGAAGAAACTGTATCGCACCTGGTATGATGGGAAAAAGCACTCTCGAACATACAAACATACTATGGGCCTCCCAATTGATAGTGATTAACCACTGGATGCATGTCCCACTAACGGACCCAGCTTACATCCTCTACCGATTAGAGTTGGGAGAGGAGGGGCTATACCGGGCACTCTATAACAAGACCCGGGCCCTAATGGGCCCCACGAACCACACACTCCAGGTATGGAATATTGTGCAAAAAAAGCTAGGGTGGCACAACAAGATCACACACGCAACGCCCCTCTGGGTCATGGACAGGCTGGGAAGATTGGGTAAAAGCAAAAGTTTTAATCACTGGGTTGGTGATCTTTGGGTGAGAGGAAAGAGGATCCCATTTACACAGCTCCAGGACCAGTATGAGATGGCACCCACGAAGCAATCCTGCTACCGCCAGAACAGACACGCCTTAGAGGCGGTAATTCCCCCTGACACCACTCTACCCGAGGCCTCTCCGCTAGAGGACAGGCTACTGACGGATCACATGGATAAAAAAAGCAATCTATAGGACGTATCGGAAGATTATTAACAACATGCCAGACCCAGTGCAGAAGCTCAGAGACATGTGGCAGGAGGACCTGGGTGAGTTAGATGATATTGATTGGCAGGAGGCACTAGCGTCACCTAGAGAAGTAGCGATTGCATCCAAATTACGCCTCGTGCAGCTCAAAATTTTCCATAGAATCTACTACACTAGAACTACTCTTTATAAGATTGGGAAAGTTGACACCCAGCTCTGCCTGCGGCAATGTGGAGCGGTTGGTACATTCTTTCACACACTGTGGGCCTGCCCTGTAATAATGTCATATTGGAAATCAGTCATGTCCATCAACACGAGGATGAGTGAGAATCTAGTGTCTGCAGAGCCCAAATGCTGCTTACTCAATATCTGGGAAGCAACGGACCTCAACTCGACGTTGCAGGCCTGGGCGACCCTGGGTATGATGTTGGCCAAGAGGAATATTGCTAAACGCTGGGCTGTGGCCGCTGACCCCATACTCACGGAGTGGTGCAGGGATATGGACTCGGCCATGGTGGCAGAAAAGACCGTATACGTACACAGAGGCTGTCCTAAAAAATGGATAAGAAAATGGGGAGGCTGGAACACTTATAGAGGAGATATCTATGAATTGCCAATAGTAACCCAAGAATTGGAATAAAGTAATGCAATTGACACTAATGTCTGTAACAATGTACATGCATGCGGCAAGATGCGAACAATAATGTATTGTAAATAGAAAAAACAAGGAATGTATACTGTGTGGTCCGTAAATACACTATTTGATATGTACAAAGAAGTGATGATTGTGCCATTTATGACAAAAAAAATTTTTTAAAGTAAAAAAAAATAAAATAACTGTATCAATGTTGAGGAGACACATAATGTCAAGGGAATCTTCATCAAACATATCTCTCCATCTGTCTGCTGAACGGATACACGGGTTGAGGAAGAGAAGGGTTTTACATATGCCAGGACCTGCTCATTGCTCAGTGAACCCTCAACCAGGGTAACCCTATCTTCTGCCTCGGGTCACACTCCTGAGCATGTATTATCTCCAGTTGGCAAACCGTCTGGGAAAAGTTGAAAAAACAACAAATACCACCCTGCCTTATAAAAGCAATTCAATCACTATAAACTAATACCTGGGTTAGAGTTTGAATAAGGGATAGTTCATTCATATCAAGAACAAATTACACTTCCTTGTGGCTAAAACAAGGGTGTGTTCTTGCATATCTATCTAACTTGCTTTTATCGGACCTAACACACGCCCTGGATGATGTGAATTCCTTTCCTCTCAAAATAGCAGGAAGACACATATCAAATTTATTATACGCTGATGAGGTTATTTTATTAAGACAAACTAAGATAGGGTTACAACGCCTTATAAACAAAATATCAAGTTACTCCATGGCAAATGGCATAGTAATAAACAACAAGACCAAAATATTGGAAGTCAACAATGAGATAGTGTCAAAATAGAAAAATAAGTTGCACCTTCAAAATCGCCAGCTGGAGCAAGTAAAAACTTACAAGTACCTAGGAGTACTATTCGATGAAAAGGAATCATTTCAACCACACAAGATAGACCTGCAAAGGAGAGCTAACACCTTACTGACTGCATTTCGATCACTGCAATGGTTACTTAGGGGACCAAGTTATATCCCGCTCTTAAAAATAATAAATGCAAAACTATTGCCGCGTATAACATACGGCAGCGAAGCACTGTGCGGCAAGGACTCTACAACCGTAAACAAATCTCTCACTAAAACTTTTAAGATACTTTTCCGGCTTCCATTTAAATCACCATCAGCCCAAATCAGGCTTGAATTTGGGTTACCTAACCAGCTCATTGTTAGTAAAGGCCAATTCATTAAGGTTTGGAAAATAATAAAAACAGATACCATGAACCCAATGTGCCAAATGCTATGGCATGATATAGAAACCAATCAAAAATCACAGTTCTGGAAGTACTTACAAACTGCTTTAGACAAGTGCTCAGCGAAAGAAATTTGGGATATGCCTATAACATCAGAGTCCTTTAAAAGAACAATTAACAAAATAACAAAACGACTATCGTTGATGAAAGACAAAGAATCCCTCGCAAACAGAATGCACGCATGGATGATCATGCACGAGTACAAATTTAGACAAACCACAAACCTATTTAGAAACTTCTTGGTCCACAAAACTAAAAAACATTTTTATTAAAGCACGATTGGGCCTTCTTCCCGGATCTCAACATGCAATGCCATGACAGCGCACATCAGTAACGATGCCCTGCCGATTATGCAAAAAAAACAAACAAGAAAACATAGTTCATTTACCTTGCAAATGCCCAGACTTGCAGGAAGAAAGAAGGGGGACACTTGAGAGTCTTTTTAAAATTCCCGGAATTTGGTCCTGCAGACAAGCTCTTATAAGATGTCTTTAATCAACAGACATAGTTCTGAACACTACTTTTGTAAAATGAATAGTAATGGCACAAAAGGAAATTGGACTCCTGTGATTAGACACCAGCAACCCTGCAGAGGAAGCCTACAGAACTGTTATCAAAGAGGATACAAATCTGATATGCACAACAGCGAAATTGCACAATATGATTGCACTTTTTTAGTTACAGGTATCGGTAAAAGGGAAGTTACAGTCTTGTAATTAGTTTTTATCAGAGACATATCTTGATGATTGGCTCAGTTTTTTAAAATGAGAAATCCCTCATCTGTTAAATAAATAACATGTTTGCAAGCTCAAAGGTACAATTTTTAATACAGATCTGTTTTATTCTGTGTGTTTTTATAAGTATGCGTTGTATGATTTTTAAATAATCAAACAATAAACTTAATTAAATTATCTCCAGTCCTTCTTCCTGTGAATCTGTTATTTACAAGGACACTGTCAGATCCTTAACATGTCTTGCCAATAACAACAATGGCTCCTCCACCAATGCTTCCACCTGTTTTGCTTTAGCCTTCAAGTGACACCCTTGTAACACCAATCAGATGTCTGAGATCATCAAGATGTAGGTCCAGATCTCCTTGAATGTCTTCTAGAGGTGTCCAGTGGATTAGATGTCTTCACCCTTCTCCATCACGCTACTATTCCAGACGCAGTTCCAGATCTATATCGCTCAAGATCTTCACAGTATTCTTGATCTACAATTTCCTAAAGAACTCCGCATTGCCCATATTTGTATTTGTCCTCCTACAGAACCTGCAGTTGGAACTATCTCCAGCATCAGTGAATGCTGCTCTAGCATGTTTGCAGAAGATGTGCAAGCCTCCCAATTAGGTCCCTCTCTTCCTTCATGCAGATCCTCCTCCTGACTGTTAGAGTGGTGACAGCAAGAAAAAAGTTCCAACTTTGCAATCTTTTATGGTGTACCTTGAAAAGGAAATCAAGAACACGAATGCAGTTTTCAGAAAATTCTGTGGAACATCAATGAAATCTACAAAAACCGCTAGTACCACTGCAATACATTGGATAGGTTTCTGTGAGATACATTCCAACATTTTCAAAAAAAAGTTTCCCCAAGAAGATGGGCAAGACTTCTCAGTAGTAAGTCAGGAAGGGGGGATGGTTTCCAATCGAGGTATTAGTAGGGCTACAGTCATGGCCGGGAATTTCGTTGTTCTTCATGGCTCGACTTAACAGATTTAAAACTAGAGGCTACAGAATTCTACACCTTCCATTCACTGGAACAACTTTGTTTGAAGCTCATGGTGGCAATGAAATACAGTGCATAAAGACCAAATAGGAGACTCTTAACATTGTTGGCCAAAAAAAAGCCTAACATACGGGAGGCATGGGTAACATCAGGGTATTCCATGCACTGCACCTCACACTGCAATGTGCTCTCCAGAGCTATGGTCAGGGCTTTAAGTGGGGTGGGTCCTGCCGGTGCTGAGAGCAGGTCCCGAGATGGGTCTCTATCGGGCTCTCTATTTTTGCCCTCAGGGTGAAAAACAAATCTCAATTCTGCAGCAGTACCACAGTTGATTGCCTTTGAGGTATCTTCAAAGAGACTTGATATAGTTCTTTCCCTGTCCCACCATTTCAGAACTGAAGCATTTTAATATTCTACATAACAAAGTCATAGTTGTTGCTTATCTTAAGCAACTAACAACCATTGGCAAAGTCAATATCCCTGACTTGTTGTAGGAGTAATGTTACTTGTATTATATATCTTGTATTATGGCATCTGATTTTAAGGTTTGCTTGGGGGAGCTTGCGGACTGGATGAGATACAGCTGCCTTCAGCTGAATGCAGGGAAGACAGAGGTGGTGGTTGTTGGAAAACAGCCCTCTCTCTGGTCACAGCATTGTTGGCCTGAGGAACTTGGGCCTACTCCCGCACCAAAAGCAAAGGTGAAGAATCTGGGAGTATGGTTCGATGAAAATCTGTCCTGCTCTGAGCAAATTACCGCTGTGGCCGGAGCCTGCTTTGGCATCCTTAAAATGCTACGCAAAATTTTGCACCTTCCCCCCTTGATGCTAAAAGAACTATTGTACAGGCTCTTGTTACATCTCACCTTGATTGCTGCAATATTCTGTACCTAGGGGTGACTGCTAGAAATTTGAACCTCTTGCAGAAGGTCCAAAATGGATCCTTAGTCAGAAGGGGCCGCGATTCCTGCTCCCTCTTCTTACAGCTTATCGGCCCGCATGGGATCTGAGATCGCTTGGCTCTGCCAGGGTGATTGTGCCCAGGGTGCGAAAGGTTGGAGCTGGCGGGAGATCTTTTGGCTTCCTGGCTGCTAAGGCATGGAATGACCGCCCTGCAGATCTTAGGACCTGCGTGTCGGAGTCTCTGTTCCAGAAAAATTTAAAAACTTGGCTCTTCCGACACCCGTCTGGTGGACGGAAGTAATATTTCTGCCTTTTATTGTTCTGTAAGTCTTATGTGCAGGAAGGTCGCTAGGTCAGGACTGTCGCTGGGTTTTTCATTTGATGTTCTAGTGTGGGGACACTCCATTGGAGTAACCAGGCGCTTTACAAGCTAGCTAATAATAATAATAATAATAATAATATCTGGATACAATGACAGAAGCAGCAAAATAACAGTCGGGCAGCACACTAAGCTAAGCACAGATTTTTAGCTTGCATGTTTTCAAGCTACGCCCTTAATTGCATCGGCCACGCCCCTTTGAGAGACCACCATAGTTTTTTCATTCCACTTAAAGCCATGGCTATAGGCAATGCCCATCACTACTATATTTACTGAATTGCACCTGACACCACATTGTGTACCACATGGCCAGCCAGCACCTTGCATTAACCTCCCAATATCGGACATCGCATTTCAACTTCAGTTTATTGGTCAACATAACTGCATTCACTTCACCTCACTACCATCTTAGTGCAGTGTCAGGGCTATGGAATACATTCATCGCAATGCATCAGACACTGCACTTTGTAATTCCTGGCAATGACCAACATGACTGCATTCACTTTACTTCACCAGACAGCCCAACGGGTTTGTTATTTGTATTAGCAGTGCAAGTTTGCCGCCTACTTAGGGGTTGGAGTGAACTGGCAATTTACAGTTGGAAGGATCCGGCCCAGGCTTGAGCCAGGTGTGATATTCTTTGTTGCCGATAGTACATCACTTCTTACTTCACTCCTTCAGCATCTCTGGAAGGCAATGCAGACTCCTTGCACCGCCCTGTGCACAGCAGCTGCCTGGCTATATACACCATTAAACACATAAGTGCTACTTCCATTCAAACTAATGTGACTGTGACTCATTAGGGGGAAGCATCACTGTAATGCTCACCCCGAACTAGGACCTGCGCCTTCTAGAGAAGCCACAATGGAATGTCCATGAATCAGTGTGATAAAAATACCTCAAATGAAGAACCGTCTAGAAGGTAGCCGTAAACTTCACTTGTTTGTGCTTTGGGTAAAATTAAATTAATATTTTTTTTCTAAAGGAAACGGCAGCAGTAGCCATAGGTTTCTAGTAGAGAAGGATCAAATCGTGTCCGGTGGGTTTTTAATGAATCTTTGGTACCACAAAATAACAAGATTAAAAAAAAATGTGGACGTTGCAAGGCTAAACGTACATCATTAAACAAAACACCAAAAAAGAACACAGAATAAACAATATCTTTGGCGCTAACGAGGGACTTAGAATAATTCCTTTAACCTTGCTGGAGAGGACATTTTAGCAAATGTAGAGTACAAGACGTGTATAAACAAGCATTGGCATAGCCAATAGGTCTCGCCTTTGGGACCTTATAAATGTTTATACATGCAACAGTTGATGTTGTTGCACCAAGGATATTGTGCTGGATAACCAAACACATATAAGGTCGCAAAGGCAAGACCTATTGGCTATGCCAATGCTTGTTAATAAAGCCATACTAGATCCTGTTGTGGCGGGTGGGCGAAGCCATCTTCGACCACAGCGATCAATAGACCAGTGGCCATTCGTTACTGTTCTGCGCCAGGTGATCCACGATTGCTATCTATTCTTCCCCAGAGAGCCTTGTCGTACAAGCTTCCTACTCCGGTCAATCAGGAGGAGCCTTACCGACAAACTCTACCGAAAGGGAATAAAAATGGATGGAGGCTTGGGGAAAAAAGCTTTTTATACGGAGAGCATGGCACTGAAATCTATCAAAGTAAACTGCCTCCTGAAGACAAGCAGCAGCATTTCAAAGTGGTTATACAAGACAGCCCAAATGACTCCCGGCCGATCATAAAATCAGTGTTGGAAACACCCATCTTAGTGGCCAGTGCCATGGGCACCTCCCACACCGTCCACTGCCATGCCTGGCCCAGGACCTCCAACATTTTACTGGAATGTCCAGGCGATCATAATAAACCTGCCATTCAACAGGGGACATCTGCTTAGTGATAAGGCTAATTCAGCACTGGAAAGGTTTAGGACTAGCGTAGCCACTGTCAGCCATACCAGCTTCAAATTCCACAGCTGCCAAACCTGCTGGTAAAATAATACAGAGGCAGATCCAGAAGAAGGGGTAATGGATCCACCCAACGCACCACCACTTCTCCCATACCACTAGGAAAGCAGACCTAGTCTGCTCCCCCAAAGCCACTTGGAGCCTGTTAGAATTTGGATGTCCATTCTCCAGGCCTAGCAGGCCATTACTTTGGCCCAGTGAGTCCTCCAAATTGTGGAATGGAGTTATACACTTCTCTTCCATCAGGCTTTACCCTTTAACCCTCTTGGCCCTCTTACCCCTCCCTGGACCACCTTGCCATACTGCAACAGGAGATGTTAGCACAACTATGGAAAGGAGCAATGGAGTTAGTGCCAGAAAAGGAAAAGGGCTAAGAAAGTTACGCTCGTTACTTTCTGGTGGCCAAGAAGGACAGCGGTTTGCATCCGATCTTGAACCATGGGGAATTGAACTTTTTCCACAAAAAAGAAAACATTCAAGATGCTGACCCTAACTCAGGTACTACTGGCATTGGAACTTTGAGAAAGGATAATCTCACTCGATCTGCTGGATGTGTACTTCTGCATCCTTATCCTGCTGTCACGTTGCAAGTACTTGCAATTTGTGGTGCCTCTACACTACCAATTTGCTGATTGCCCTTTGGCTTGTCAGCAACGCTTCAAACTTCACAAGAGTGATTTCAGTGGTGGCCCAATTCAGATCAGGCACCTCAATATTTTCATATCTGGATGACTGGCTAATCAAAGTTGGTTTGCCAGAGGTGGTGTCACGCAATCTGCCATCAACAGCTTCCCTGCTGTTCGATATGGGCTTTTAAGTCAGCAAACCCAAATCTGACCTGTGGCCCTCCCAACAACTCCAGTTCAAAGAGTTGGTACTGGACATCACCAGTCTCGGAGCCTTTCCTCTACGCAAAGGATCAGCAATATCCAAGAAACTGTCATTTTTCCAGAAAGATGCAAGAGTCGCAGTGCTGAGCGTGCTGAGATTCATAGGTTTGGTGGCTTCCTGCATTCTCCACACAGGGTGGCACATGAGGGCACTACAATTGTCCCTCCGAAGGTAGTGGCTACAGGACAGGGGAGACCTATCGAACTCCAGCGTGATCTCCCTCAGAGCTGCTGCAAAAGTGGCTTGGTGGGGGAACAAGACTAACTTGAGCAGTGGGATGGCCTTCACTTTTCCTTTGGCCATGACTACAGTAGTGACGGATGCCTCCACCCTATGATGCGGAGTCTATCTGGGGATCTGAAGATCAGAGGCCTATTAAAAACAGGTTCATCACATTAATCTGTTGCAATTGCAGACAATTCGACATGGGCTCAAGGCCTTCCGCACCTCCATCCAATGTTGGCCCGTCCAAACCTTGACAGACAACATAAAAGCAATGTGGTACGTCAACAAGTTGTGGTGTGGGGGTAGGATCTCACCTCCTTTGACTCAAAGCGTCAAGAATGTGGTGTTGGGCACACCACCAATGAATCTGGCTCTGCGTCAATCACCTAGCAGGGTCTCTGAATGTTTCCTGTCCATACTAGACCACAACTCATTCTGATTAACACCATTTACTAAGATTTACATCCAAGAAAACACCGGAATGTTTCTGCAGCTGAAATTGTCCTACTATTTTGCATTCTCACAGTTCTGTCAAAAAAGATACTTTGTATAGGAGGGTGGGGATACCGCTCAACAAATATACCAACTATGTGGCTACGCCAAGTGTCCTTTGGAGGTATGTTTTTGCCAGACTTTTTCCAAGAGATGTGTGCAACTTTTGCAAGCAGGCACATCTACCTCTAGAGATGTACTAGGTTTGTAACCCAGGATGGTCGAAAAAACATTTGCTTCTGAAAGTACATTTTGATGATTTATATCTAGTAAATATTTGAGAATAGTTCCTAGGAAAGAATTTTTAAGTATGTATGGTGCGAGCTACACAATTCACTGCACTGAAATCACACTAAATTTTAAGTTGTCTAAAGTGCCTAAGGCTAGTAGGCTTTAATGAGTAACGCAGGGTCAAGAACTGCATATAGCCTACTTGTCACACCTCCAAAATGTCTGTGGTATGGTTGGTAGTCTCCAGTGTGGTGTGGTTATCCACACACATGCAGAACCACACAAAGGATTGAAGAACAGTTTCTGTTATTACTTCATTTCAGATTGCGAGAATCAGCCAACAACCTATTCTTGCTTAAAATCCCCCAGAATACATTGACATTGGAATGACATCAGTACCTGAATTTTAATTTGTGCGTACAATTCAAAAATTACATTTTTTCCTTGTTATCAATTTTATAGTCTTTAAATTTTTCGTTAAGTGAAGCCTGTCACTACACAATGAAAACTCACTATAGACACATCTTAGTAGCAGTCACTGCATGCATATTTAGCCTATAAACGATACAGGTATTTTTACAACTGGAGCGGTCTAGGGGATGCAGCATCATATTCATAGATGTGTTTCAACAAAAACAAAAGTTACATATAAAAAAACAGTTACTAATTCTTTTTTCCAACCTATTTTCACCACTATTTTATGAAATTGAGAACATTTGTTTTTTGGGGTGGGGCTGGAGCCTTGAACAATCTAAACAAATGGCCAGTTTGCTGAATTCAGAGCTTGACAAGAGATTATAAAAATATTTCATATATGATTTTTTCCCTTTAACTACAAGCATGTTAATAATTAAATAACGCTGAAAAAGTATCTGTTTCACTCCATTTCTTTTAAGAAAGAGCAAAAGAAGGTGTTCACAACACAGTGAAAATCTCTTAAGGCAGTTTTGGGTAAAACAATAAAACATTCTCGTACATCGATTTTTAGCATCCTATCCTAAAAATACAATAGTCATACTTCGGATTATTTTTCAAAACATTCCAAACAAATTCACAAATCCTGGCTATCACCGTAATCTTTCACATATCAGAAAAATTGATAAATATGGTGTGCATTTGTTTTGGACAAATACATTCCAGAGACAAGTAAACTTACCATTAGAAAATCGGGCATGTAAAATAAAAGTTGAGATCCTGTTAGGAGGCACAGCTATTTATTGTTCATGGTAATTATGTATGTGTAGACAGCCCCACTTTCAGGAAAAGTTGTGTAAAAACTAGTACTTCAGGACCCACCAATTTTCTTGGAATGTTCTCCTCTAAGCAACTGGTTCTGGGTTTGCACATGCAAAAGGTGAAGAGCTGTAATCGAGAGGTTTTGTGCTATCAAGCAAGGGTTGATTTATACTTTTACAGAGTGGGTGCTCGACCATGTCGGAGCAATACACTGTAGAGTTTTAGATATGCACATGAATGGAGTTGGTCAGAAGCAACTGACAAAAGATTTGTACTTCAAAATGTTGATGTGGTAAAGGGAATTCCTTCTTAAAACATTTTCTGGATTTAGAACTGACCAATGTGACCTCCCTATCCAGTTGACGAAACGTCAATGCTGTTTGCACAGGTAACTTCTGTCGGAAAGGAACTAGTTTCAATAAGTACTTAGGGCCACACCACCATGCAATTATATGAAACGCTGCCAAAGATGCACTCAGTTTGTCATCTGAGTTTCAAAAATACTGCTATGATGGTCGCAAACAAACATTTTGGGCACTAAAAATGCAGAACAATTGTCAAATCTAGTACTGGCGACATCTAATGCGCTATAGGGGGATATTCAGAAACATTTATTTCCTGTATGTCCAGAATGGCTTCCAAGTAATGGTCGTTTCACTGGACTAAAGAGTACTTTGAGAATGATATAGAACCCCAGACCCAACAGCTAAATGACTAGCAAAATCTTGCCTTTCTTTATGGAAAGAAAACAAAACATCCTTATTTGCTTAATGTACAAATATCAGTAGATTACTATGTTCTCCATCCTGAACTGTAATGCCACCACTAGCATGCATATGGAAGGAGGGTGAATTTAGGCCAATCTACGGATCGTGGTTCCTTCCTACCACAAAGCGAAAACGCTGAGAAAAATGATAGTTTCAAGCAATTGGGAAATAAAGGTAAGAGTTCTACAGATCATTTGCGTACATCCAGTTCCTCTGATGGACTTAGTGTACTTGATGTAAAATAATCAAAAATCTGGTCATCTGCTTACTTCCATTTTTCATGCATTTGCTAGCTATTTCTCGGTTCTCCCTCTTGAAGGGTCTTGAAGCTGAACAATATGCTCTTCTGTGATGGAGACACAACCAGCTTTTGAAAAACAGTACCTTCTGGAGCCTTCTATCTTGCCACAAAGTTTGATACCCTCACTATCACGCAGTGTTACCCTGGATATTTTGACATAACTAATGCAAAGGAAACTAGATAAACTAATTTAACTACTAATCAAAAGGTTCCACTATTATAATGTATTAAGAGATGCTAAGCACAGGCAAAGATGTTCAGTACTCACAAGTATCTTTTACAATTTCATGGAGGAAACATTTTTTTTGAAAAACAATCTAACAAGATATAACACATACAAAAATAAAGGAAACAACCCAGCAAAAGAGGAAGTGCAACAGAGTAGGCAGTTGCCCACCCTGATCAAAGCAACTGGCTGGGAATGTTTGGTGACACGAAGTTGCTGTGCCCTTTCGCTTTTAAAGTGACATTTTTGGTGGGCTTTTTTCACATATCCGTGGTTGAAGGCGTTTCCAAACTGAGGTGAAAGAGGAGTCATAGGGCTGAAGGTAACAAATATTAAATGCTCCAATCATACATTCAGTGATCTGAACACTGCACCATTGAAAAATGAGGGCTGGCGTCGTGTGCATTATGACCCAGAGTATCCCCAACATGCTATAAAGACAAAACACATTGCGAAATATTTTTTTATATATACAGAATATTTGATCTCTAAATACAAAAAAGAATCCTGAAATCATATCAAATCAATCACTGGTCAACAGCATATAAATTACAATTAATGACCAAGCTTCCATCAACTGCTTACGTTTTTTCTAAATCCCTTTTAATGTTCCACTAAAGGCACAATGAATGAAAACAAACTGCTTCAGAAATTTGTGGATAACACCAATGCGTGTATCATTTTTGGACAATGGACAAAAAGGAGGTATGCCCCCCCCCAAAAAAATAACATTCCACGCAAATAATAATTTAGATTTGTGTATTTCTACAAGTATTTGAACTGTTTTCACTTGTGTTAAAGGTAACATTTTAAGTAGGAAAGAAATGCAAATTTGAACTGTGGTGTAAAAGTCTCATGAAAAGGAAAGTGACAGGAGACACTTCTCAGCTGGCGACAACGGATGGTGTGCCATGGTTCACACTAGTATCGAGACAGCAAATGCATAATTTTTTTTTTTTTTATTCTTTTTATTAAACATATTTAATATCTTCAACACAGGTAGCAAATGCATAATTTTGGTATTCATGTCAAAACACATGCATAATTGTTTGATAAAATAATTAGGTTAAGTGGCAGAAAAGTTATCTACATGGAAGTAAAATTCCAACAGCTATAAAAATGTTTGTGTTTGTCATCAAACGTAGACACAAGTCAAGACAAATGAAGTTTCAGTTTAGCCGAGGAGACCTCAGTTTAGATGTTGGACTAAAACACTATGTAAGATTAGATGGCTACAAAAACTCTTGCGTTTATTTTTGTAGATTAATAGCTGACAAAATGTCTTCCATACAATGCACCATCAGTTAAAGGCCAGCAGAAAACATTCACAAAGTCCGATTAACATCAATCAAGGTTTTTTGAAAATACAAAAATATCACCCTTAAGCCACAAACACTTCCTGTGATTTATAAATCCATCAACTACATCAACAACAGAGGAGATGAAAACCTGTAAACAATCACAGCATGCGCCCTACACTAAGTTCCAATAGCACAACAATTTTTAAACTGTCTTGTAACATCAGCTGAACATCTCCCTTATGACAAAACAATACTCTGTTTCTCCGTACGGCAGAGACTTGTCCCAGGACGTCAAATGAGACGGAGAAATATTATATACTTATTACAGGAAGAGTAGACACGATATAGGCTCTGACCTACTGGCAGTTTACAGGCTAGTTTTACACTGTACAACTAAACTAACCCAAATGTCTGTAACGTGAAAAAAACACACAAGGCTCAATCGCCGGCATCAAACTCCTTTCCCATAGATATATTTTTGGCGATTAAAACATTCAAAATGCAAAGAAGCATTAATAAACAAGCATTGGGCGCGCGGCCGTAAAAGTAACGGGCCGTGAAAGCGAAAGTAATCGCGATCACAGCGAAAGTGATCACGATCGCGAGGACGGGACGCGCTGTGTGTCAAGCACGCGAGTGGTGCGCGCGCAGCAGTGATTGGCGGCTGCGCGCATGCACGCTCGCGTGAACGCAAGCGCTAGGCCAGCGAGGTCTGGTAGGTAGCACTTTGGAAACCCGTATACTAAATATCGAGCAACAGCGCATGCGCTGTTCTAGGCTCGACCTAAAAATCATAATGGATGAGAAAGGGATGATAGAATCCTAGAGATCCTCTTCCCCTGAGACAAGAGAAGGGTCAGCTTTTTTTGTTTATTTATTACTCCCTTGCGCCCCCGACTGATACCCCCACGGCAGGTCGTTATACCTCGGAGTGCAAGTCCGGCTTCCTCCGCCTGCCACAGACCCCAGGCTGCCTGCCACTCATGGTATCTGCCTTTCTCGGAGTGATGCAGGCTCTCAGCACTGGCTATCGGCTATTTTTCCAGCCCTTTCCCTCCTCTTCGCGTCGGGACACTGTTTGCACTGTAGCCCTCCCCCTCCTGCAACTTCCTGCACTCATTCACCATGGAGTGTTACTGTTGTTACAATGCCCAACCCCCTCGCTACTCCCTACATCATTAGCAATAAGTGTTCCCAGGGCACACGGATCGCATACTGCATGTGTGATCTGCTACCACAGCTCGTATAGGACAACAGTAGTAACATCGCGATTAAGCCCTGGAACTGCGGTGGTACAGGCATCTACAATTTTCGAGAAATCACCAGACAGACACGTTTTGTTTATGTGTTTGTTTATTACTCCCTACCCGCTTTACTTAAAACACACAAGGGCTTATTTACAAGGCCCTTGCGCTACCGGTACGTCCCTTTTGCACATATAAAAACAGAAGCACCAGTAGCACAAGGGGCTTGGAAATAAACTCTATGGTTTCCTACCTTGTAAATAAACACCGTGGTTGCTACAGTAGTTATTACAGTAAATATATAAGAACACATTGCTCTATAACATACCTTAAAAACATTGCCAATACCTCTCGCTAAACACTTATAACGTTCCAAAGGCAAGACCTATTGGCTACGCCAAAGCTTGTTCTATATCATTTATTAAAGTAGAAACACAATAAACAACATTTAAACTAACTATCGCTTTACCTTTATCATTGTAAAGCATTGTTAAATTACCTCCAAAGAACAAGTTATTTACCTTTGGAAATGCTCCAGGTGAATACTCTATTTAAGATGTAAATACGTAATATCGAGTGTGAAATCTCGAGTTCCAATAAAAATTAAAGCCAACACTTTGAGACAAAAATATGTAACAGGTAAGTATCTACAAGTTTATTATACTTTACCTACATGCACTAACCTCCTCAATATTTTGGCTTCGCTATTCTGGTAATCTGAGACTACTCACTCGATTTCACAGACTATAATTGATATCTAACTTCATATTCCTTGCTCTAGAATACTCCACATGTGCCAGACTGTATCCAGAAACGTTTCTTAGCAGTGCTACTACCGCTAGGGGGTGCCATGTTTCTCTATGTAGGTCCTTTAGCCCCCAGGAAGTGGCAGAGCACAGCCTCATATAATAGCTAACCCTGCGTGCTGACATCAGTTACTTGACTTTCCCTTTATGTGCCCTCCGATATGGAGCGTAATCAATTGTTGTACCAGTGTGCTGAATGCTAACTTCGGGCTTTTTTAGATTTTAAAAAGAGGTCATTCCACATAACTGGGAAGGGCAAGAGAAATCTGTGGTTAGATAACGAAGGCAAGTAACCAAAGGTTATTAACTTGTTCCTGTGGTAGATACTTCTACCTGCTGTTTCCTCACCTTTGAATAGATACTAAAGCAGTAACTCTCCAAGTGAAGGTTCTTTGTAGTGGAGTGAGATCAAAATGTCCCGAGGACTAAGCAGGCAAAAGGCCCTCCTGCTGCATCTGGTTGTAAATACAGTAGTGCTTTGTGAACATAAGCACTCTTGCCCATTTTTCAGACTGTCAGACATCAAGGACACACAAGCAAACGCAGTGGAAGCAGCTTTAACCCTAGTGGAACGGGTTCTCAGACCTTGTGGGGGCTGCTTCTTGGCCAGCGCATAGCAGATCTTGATACAGAGGATTATCCACCTAAACATGGTCTGCTACTGCACAGCCTTCCCATCCTTCTGACCCAAGAACCCCTCAGAAAGTTGATCTTCCACACAGTGTTCCTTGGTACTATCAATGGAAAGGTTTAAAGCCTCTTTGGGGTCTAGCTGACGGAGCCACTCCTCCTCTTCCGTGGGGTAAAGGGGAGTAAAGAACGCCGGCAGGCAGAGTGATGGATTGCCAGACATCAATGGGAGTTATGACTTTTGGCAAGAATGCCACCAGAGTTCTCAGCACCAACTTTTCCTGGAAAAAGGTGGTGTTTTGCAGTTACACTGATAGCGTCTGGAGTTCACTCATGTAAAAAGATGGAATAATTGCAATGAGGAAGACAGTCTTCAAAGTCAGGAGAGGTACAAACAACTATGCATTGCCCCGAACGGTACACACATAAGAAACATCAAGACCAAGTTAAAGTACCACTGCAGGTAATTCATACAAGCACTGTTGGCCCAGTAAACATAGAAAGGCATATAAAGCCAACAAATAACCTTTAATAGTTCCCGCGGCAAGAACTTGGTGGGCCAAAGATAGAACAAACAAAAAAAGTCCAACAACATTGCTTGTGAAGGATCTGTTTTATGAGCACCACACCACACCAGGCCTCAAATTTGTCCCATTGCTCAGTATAAATAGATTTTTGGGGACCAGCGCCTGATAGCAAGTATGACATCCACTACATCAGGCAACAGATCAAAAACAGTCAGTAGCGCTGCTCATTTTCTACACATGTAGCTGTAGATTGCGCAGACTTGGGTAACTGATCCTTTCTTGTTGCGGTGACAGAAGATACTACCGAAGTGGTAGCCTGATCAAAGGACAGATGCTCGTGCCCAAGTTCTGGGTACCACAATTTGCTGGACCAGTCTGAAGCCACTAGGGTGACTTGGGCCCCATCATTCCTGATCATTTTCAAAGCTAGGAGCAGGAGAGGCAGGGGTGGAAGGCATACAGGAATCTTGTAATCCATTCCAGCTGGAACACATCTCCTACCGACTCTTCTTGCAGAAGCTCTAAAGTGTAAAACTTTCAACATTGCACTTTCATGATGGTGGTGAAAAGATCAAGCCAAGATTTTCTCCACTGTTGGAAGACACCATGTGCCATCTTGGGATGTAAACACCACTTATGATCTTCCAGACTCCGCCTTCTCAGCTCATCCGCTCTGGCATTAGAGACCCAGCCAGGTGCTTAGCTATCAGGCAACCTGGCACTCCAACCAACTCTAGAGGTGCAAGTATCCAGGACTCTACTCTGCACTGCACATACACATGGCGCACATGGGGGTGCTGTTGTCCATGAGAATCTGCACTGACCTCTCCTTAACGGATGGAAGGGAGGCCTTCAGAGCTAGGCAAATGGCCTGCAGCAGATTGATGTGGAGCCGGTCTTCTGTTAGCAACAGGAATCCTCAGATCTCCACCTCCCATAGATGACCTCCCCAGCCCAGGAGGGGATGAGTCCATCACCCATGTCAGATTTGGGTGGGGAAGGCAGAGGGGTCTGCGATGGATGTATTGCTTCTGAGCAGCCACCACTGCAGTCTGTGAGCTATCTCTTTTGATATCTGAGGTGGATTGTCCAACATGAGAGTTTCGATGACAGATAGTGTTTCATCCTGTGGAATGCAAGTGTAAAGTGACTCTACATCAAAGGAGACAAGATAATCAGTCTCCGGATCAAAAGATAAATCTTTTAGCAAAATCAAGATATCTTTGGTGTCCTTGAGATATGTAGGCCTTTTAGTAACCAGAGGACGCAAAAAGTAATCAGAAAATGCTGATAAGGGTTCCAAAAGGGAACCTTGCCCTGAAATTATAGGACGACCAGGTGGAGGGTTAACATTCTTGTGCACCTTTGGGAGAATGTAAAAGTACGGCACAATAGGAGAGTTTTTAACCAAAGGGATTGCCCTTAGCAATAATCTAATGGGCATAGTCTGTTTCTATACTTCACTTCATGATTTAATTATTTGTATTTTCAGACCTCAGGGTTTCGTATTGTTTTTTGAGTGGTCTACGACTGACTGTGGCAAGCCCGCTATCAACAGCCTGTCATCCTAGCAGGAGAAAATTGGAATCTCGGACCTCCGAAGGTGGCCAGCAACCTCTGTCATCACTTGCATGAACACCAAGGGGTGTTGGTGAAGCCAAAAGGAAGCATGGCAAACTGAAAATGCACCTGGCTTACTTTGAATCACAGGTAATGTCAGTGGAACTACAAAATGGGTATATAAAACTTTGCATCCTGCAGGATTAAGAACACCATCCAGTCAACCGGTTCTAGGGCACACAGGATTTGGGCTAGCATGAGCATTTTGGACTTTACCTTACACAGGAAGGCATTTAGAGGCTGACAATACAAAATAGGTCTAGGGCTCCTGTCCACCTTTGGCACAAGCAAATAGCGGGACTACCAAGGGGCAGATCTATATTGGAGATGCGCCACTTTTACGCCGCCGTTGCGTCACTTTTGTGACGCAGCGGCGGTGTAAACCCTGCGCCACGTTGCGCCATATTTACATCGTGACGCATCTATGGAGATGCGTCACGATGTAAAGCCCTGCGCCACGTAAAACCTGCGTCAGGTTTCACGTGGGCGTGTCGACAGAGGGGGGGGGGGGGCGTTCCGTCGCAGGAACGCCCCTGAAAAGTGACTCAGTCAAATCTATAAGATTTGACTGAGTCACTTTCCCAACGCTGATGCGCCAAAACCCTGCGCCTGCTTGAAGCAGGCGTAAGGCTTGATGCACCATGTTAGGGATAGGGTAGGTTGGAACAGTGCTGGAGTTGCGTCGCGCTTGCGACGCAACTGAAGCACTGCGCCAACCTTACGCCATCGGATGCGTCACGCATCTGTTTATTCCTGCGCCATGATGCGCCGCATTGTAAATGCGGCGCAGCATGTGTGGCGCAAGGGTAAACTTGCGTGACGCATCATTCCTGGCGCATCCTTGCTGATTTGCAGGGATGCGCCAGGAAACATAAATCTGCCCCCAACTCTCTTTTCTTTCTGAGTCTGGTACCCTCTTGATAGCACACTTGGCAAGTAACACTCACGCTACGTGCATCAGAATGGACTGTGTGGGGGAAATATTTGGAAGGGCTAAGCCATTTTAAACGCTTTGTAACACCCATCTGTTGTATGTGATGTATCACCACCCTGGGAGGAAATGATGGGCCCTGCCCCCCACTTGAAGGGCACCACTAAGGGCAAACTGAAGTGCTTTGGTGACTATTGCAGCAGGGGAGGGATATATGGGAAGACCGATATCCCTAACGGCCCACATCCTGTCTGCCAGACCTGAGTCCATGGGCTCAGAAGGACTGGGGTGACTGCTGTACTGGTTTAGAAGATTGTCTCTATCTATATTTCCAAATCTTTAGAACAAATAGTATCTGAAAATTTCAAATTGGTGTGCAAACTGCTTGGCAGGGGTCCACAGACTCAAGGAGAACACCATGGCTCTGCTTTCCTTAAGGCGCTCCAATTCAAAGTCTGCCTTCTAACTGAAAGATATGACCCATCAAAGGGCATAGCCGTGAGACAAAAAGGCATGACCAATCAAAAGGCATACCCCTGAGCGAGCCTATAAGGGAAAATCATGTGGAGTGCATCCACACGAGTTGACTAAGTACAACACTGGTGCCAACTGCACCCCACCCGCTCCCCCAATTAGCAGTATCTAGACCAGCTTGTGCAACACATTTGGCAGTGTCTTATCCATCATGAATTGTTTGAGCCAAAGAGGCCCTAATGTCTTGTGAACCTGATGCCAAGATCTCACTGGCCATATCCCACAGGGCATATGTATAGCAACTCACTAAGCAAACAGTGTTAACAGACCACAATGCCAGATTAGCGAAGGAAAACATGCTTGCCAAAAGCCTCCATCCTCTTGGATTCTCTATCGGAAGGAGTGTGGGGAATGAATTGAGATTCACTTTACTGGTTAATGCCTGAACAACAAGGCTCTCTGGAATAAAATGTTTGGTAAGATAATGAGGATTGCCAGGAGACGATCTGTGAAAACTGTCTGTCTGCCTATTTACTGGTGGGCAGGAACAGAGTTTTGACCAATTGGCAATTAATGTATCAGTGAGTACCTTGTTAAATGTGAGCAATGGATCAAAGGTAGCTACTTAGGCTGCAAAATTTCTGGTCTTGACTGAAGGTAGCAGTAATTCCAGAACCGCATCTGACCTCTGAACCACCACTGCAAAGGAGGCAATTTCTTTTGCTGATGGCTGAGGTGGCGAGTCAAACCCTGCCTCAGGAGGGGTGCCAAGCCCAGTGGCCTTTTGCAAATCCACGTAGAAGGCATCAGTTGTGTATTGAGGTGAAAGAAAGTCATCCAAATTTCCACCATCTTCATATACATTTTGGGGTGTTCCTTGCTCTGAATCAGAGCCAAAAAGGTAGGGGATCCTCTGCTGGCATGTGCTCCCTGGTACAGGCACCAGCTCAGAGTCAGGGTATATGATGATCAGCAGTGCTTTTGTTATGTTGTAGAGCTAAAATGTGTTTCAGAGGGTCAGACAGCGCCAAAGACAGAACCACCGGTGGTAAGCCGAAAGGGTGCCCCTGCAGTTCCTTGGGGCCTAAAGGCACACCACAGGGTAAAGCACACCAACAATCTGCAGCATGACTGCCTTGAAAGTTTAAATCTGCACCAGTGGTGCAGATGGCCTGGGAAACTCAGGGTGCACCGGGATCAGCTGAGGAAGTAGATCTTCGACCAGAGACCCTGAAGGTGAGATTTTATCATGATGCTCTTGCCCCTTCTCTATAGGTTCAATGTGGAGTGGAATCCCAACTTACTTTTGTATGTCAGTGCTTAGACTTCGATTTTGACTTGCTGGAGAACTTTGAGTTCGATGATGACTGCTCGTGGTAACAGCTTTAGGAACAGGACTGAGTCTAACTTCTTCTTGTCTTTGGAGACTTACAGCTTTGATCTCTATATCCATATCATATGGCACTGAAAGAAAGGACCTGACATCTGGAGGCAAGCACTTATATGTGGCTCTACTTCATCACTTCTGCAGTGGTAAAAAGCCAGAGCTGAGCCACACTGTGCCACCTAGCAGAGTGAGGAAACAATGATAAGAAAATATTTAGCCTGTCACCGGGTGAGTATTCTAAGTTGAGGAATCTGCAGTATCCATAAGAAAGAGCATTTTGTCAGGTGCCATAGTTAATCAGATCAGATGTCTAATTAACTTCTAAAGAGTTTTTTTACTTGCTTGGCTAATACTATGCCTTGTATGCATAAGAAGTCCCACAGACGAATATGTTGTATGTGTTGTCCCCATTTTCCAGCCAGTTAACTCTTGTAGATGTTTCACCGCTTTCTCCTAAAAGGCTGATCATTTTGGGCCCAATAATGCAATCAGACAAAAAGACACATCTGGGGCAACCTTTTGTGAGGTCCACAATTGAAAGCCTTGAATATGAGCAGGTTAGAATGTTCATCCCCTGCACTAACACATGTGCACAGGGGTCTGTATTCTGAGTTGTGTGGTATTCACTGCACCCAAAGTCCTCACCGTTCACTAAATTTCATCAGGTCAAACCTGCCAGAATTTATAAGGTGAAAAGTATACAGGGGCATAATTATAATTCTTTCATGCAGCGCGACGCAGCAAGCCATCTTGCTGTGCTGCATGAAGGGAAAAGGGCAGGAATGCATCATATTTACCATCATAGAATGCATTCCTGGCCTTTCCTAGCTCTGGCGCACGTTTGGCTGCCTACCGCAAACGCAGGTATTCTTAGGTCATGTTGCAAGGGTGTCTGCAATTGTAGGAAGGGTTGATTTTGTACCTGAGGGGACACTGTCCTGCACAAAAACCATCCTGAGAGAAATCTTTCTCTTTCTATGTGAGATGCAAAATCCAGCACACGTAGAAATAGGACAAAACGAGAAGAAATAAAGATTGCTCCTTCTTATGTCTCGCCTGGGGAGGCCTAGCATTTTGACGCATTCCCAGGTCCACCACTAATGGTAAATCTGGGAAAGTACTAAAATCCATCGGTGGATGCGTGAGAACACCCACGCTCCACCCATGAAGAACCTCCCTGCCGCAGAGTAACGCAAGGCAGCGATTTGTGCTGGCTTGCGTTACTCTAGATTTATCAGGCTATGCAAGGTAACTTTTAATTAGGTTTTGCGTCGCCCTTGTGCTCGCTTGCATGGCGCAAGGGCGATGCAAAACCTTGATAGATCTGGCTCATAGTATATATGAATTTTGTTGTACTAAAATCTGATTGCTATAACCGAAAAACTCAGAAAATACCATAATTACTGCATCAAATATATTTTGTATATTTTAGTGTCAGATATTTTTTGAATGCAGTATTTATTGTATCTGATTGGGCTCCTATGAGAATAACATGAAGATCTGGTGCAAATCTGCACGTTATCTGCACATCCAAATTCTTCCCATTATAGTAAATACTTTACACTTTCCACCTTTTAATACGGCTGTTAAGCCTTCTGATAGGAAGCTGAAAGTTGGTACAGACATTCATCTTTGTAATAGTAATCATATAAGAGGAAGACCCCAAGTGAATCTTGCCTATAATTATATATAGTCTAATCAAAATCCAAGATGGCTGACAAAAAAATAAAAATAAACATTTTAAATCTTCAGATTCTAGTCAATTTTGCCTCAAACATTTATGTTTATATGTCAGTGCATGCCATTTGCATGCCCATGTTGGATCTAGAATGTGAAGTCATAAATATAAAACAAAAAGGGCTGCCAAAATCATGTAGAAAACTTTAAAATGCAAATCTGTTATTCATTCTATGTAAATATTCATACTTATTGACATGTATAAAAATGTATTAAAATTGTATTTTATATTAATATGTACCTTTATTTTTTTTCAGCTTCAACACATCTTCTGTAATTCCTGGACATGAGTAGCATGTCAAAACAATACATTATTGCAACACCCACAACCAGTGGTCAAGCTGTCTAGAACAATGTTATTGTTGCAACAAATGGTTCACCTGTGTTTTTTGTCAGGAGAGCACTTCAGAAAGACTTATTAGCCCAGCAAATGCTACACGAAAACATTATGGGTCTGGATATAGTGCTTTAGACCATAACCTGAAGAAATGTTCAGAATTGGAATGTGTACCTATGAATACCGAACTAGAACGGTTTACTGATGGTTCTGTATTGAGCAGACATTAAGGACTAACAATTGCAGTGTGGCATGAATCTTGGTTTAACAAGTGTGACAATCTAACACTGCAACAGGCTCAGAAAAGAGAACATAGTGATAAGGATCTATATGGTAACCCGTTTAAAACACGTTCAGCAAATCGAGTGGCAAAAAAATTCCTGGAGGAAACGTATGTTTCTTTTGCAAGAAATCCGATACATCTCTAATGCATAAAGCGAAAACAGATGATGTGGATGCTTATGTTTGTCAGTGTGCCGAGTAAGTTCAAGATACTGCAATTATTGCAAAATTGGCTATTGGTGATATGCACGCAAAGGATGGCGAATACCATCATAAATGTTTAGTTGGACTCTATCACAGAGCACGCAGTTTATGAAAGTAAAAAACAAATCATTTAGTTAGACCTCAGTAAAAGGAATAGCTCTAGCTGAGCTTTTATCTTATCCTAAAGATTCACAAGTGGTAGATGTTAAAACTATTTTCAAACTCTGTGACTTAGTAAACCTTCACACAAGCAGAGTAAGGTTAACTCCACAAGACTAAAAGAGAGAATTTTTGTCAAAGGTGGACACACCCAATGTAGTGTGGTACGGTCAAAATGAAGCAATGTTTGGGAACCCACCAAGTGGGTTAAAAGACCCCTCACACACCAACCTGGTTGGTGTCATGCTTCATCATTGGGGCCCCAACCGGGTGGCCGAATGCCTCCCGGTTGTGCTGCGACGCCTGACTACAGCGGAGCTGGTGTAGTGCAAAAATGTGATGTGGTGATAATTAAAAAATACCGCTGAGAATCCTTGCCATTGGAAGATTTATTATTGGCGGCTCAGGGTATTGATTAAAAAGATATGTGATGCAACTAAATGGAGAAATAATTATCTGTTAGTTGGCTATGTGGTGGGTCTACATGTTTCAGCTCACGAATAAAAGTAGTAAGGAGCTTTCGTCAGGACCAGTGTGAAGTGAGTGGCAAAAGGTGAAGTGCCACGTGGTGAAAAAAATTAAAAATATAAGTTACCTACACACTCGCTAAGGTGTGTGGAACGCGGTGTCAACACAATAGCGGACACTGCGGCGCAAACCTGTGGGAGAAAACAAGACAGCACACAATACACATAAGAAATCAACATTGGTGCCCTGGATGGCAGGCAACATACAAATAGATTTACGGTGCTGTGAATAATCAAACCTGTCTTCAATGAACGTACCGTGGGTGACACACATACATATGAGGTGTATCATGCTGCTATGCGAAAGAGCGGAGGCAAGACCATTAGGAATGCTAGGTAGTACGCAAAGCGCTCTGTGAACTAGGGGTGCCAAGTGGTTGGTAACGCGGCACTACAAAGGACTACAGGTGAAAGTCACACGAATAGCGCCAGGTGATTATACTGGCAATGGTTGCGAAACCTCAGCATGAGGTGTGTATAAAGTGAGAGGCCCAGTATGCGCTGAAGGGGAGGGGCTGAATATAGCCTCCAAGCGCTAAAGGTAAGTGATGGGCACAGGCTCAATAAAAGAAACACAATGCGCGAAATAGCAGGGGGGGGGAAGGGAAAAGGATAATTACACTATGGCTGAGTGAAGGCGCTATGCAGGAAGCGGGAGGGGGGCGCTTCTTACAACAGATCTGTTTGTAAAAAGAAATAACAGGATTAGAGAGCGAGGTAGGCAGGAAGGGGACGGTATCCTGCTGGAGCGAATGTGAGACACCTTACTTGGTTGTGAAGCTACCATCGCCTTGCACCTACTGTGGCCTCCCGAAGTCCCGGATGCTGCCGGACCCCGGGGGAGAGGAGACTAAATAGGGAGGAGCGCCATTGTATACGTGCGTTCATGCTGGCAAGCTGGGGCGTTACCGAGTGGACCGCGCATGCGTGGGGAGAAGCGTGAGGCTAGCGCGCATGCGCGTAAGACCGCCAGCGGTTAGGGGCGCCTGCTCGGTAGAGTAGACGGCGTCCCGCGAGCATGCGTGATGGGATAAGTCTCGGATTGAACGAATGGAACCCAGGATTACTGGGAACTGCAGGAGGGGCAAACGTGTAATACAAAAACCATGTGCCCACACAGGAGTGCGAGCCTGGTTAGAAATGAGACAAAACACTACTATAAAGTGCCCGGGAATGGTGGCACGGGTGGTGGCATTGGCATCAGCGGACAGCTGTGTGGAAGGAGCCAGGGCCTGAATTATCTGACATATAAGAGGTTTGGAGGCATACAATGAAAGAAGAGATGTTCTGTTATCTTTCGAAGATGACGTAGGATTTGCATTTGCATTTTCCCGTGACAAGTCAAATTCTGAAACCGTAAATATTGCTATTGTTAGAAGGGACATGATGTAGAAATCTGAAAACTTCAATGGAACATTTGGGGATGATTGTAGAAAGCAATCAGTTTCCAGAATAACTTCTTGCCCTTGCAAAACTGATACTTGATGGATCTGACATAAGAGATCAGTATTCCTGTGAAACAGCCACTACCAATATAGCGTTGTCTATTTCTGAATTACGGACGTTTAACAGTGTAAAGAACTCAAGAACAGACTCTTCAGTTCCTAGACATACAGCAATAAAGAAACCCCTATGTCCATATACATTACTCTTTCTCTCCATAGTCAAACAAGAAAATCGAGAACTTCTAGACAAGTTCTATAAACTAGGTATGTGTATTTCATATGATAGGGATTTGCACATATCTGCTGACTTAGGAAATTACGTTTGAACACTGTATGACAGTGAACAAGGTTTGTGTCCACCAAAACTGAAGTTGCAAGCACTCACCAGTGGAAATATTTATAACAAAGATCACAACTAAAGTTCCATGACAGCTAAAGATTCTTTCCGTGGAACAGCAATAACTCTGACACAACACCCTGAACGAGAACTAGGAGGAATTGATTGTGGTATTGTGGTGATTAATTCTAATATGGCAAAGTCAAAACAGATTTCCAATCTTCCAGCACTGTATGCAAATATTGAATCAGCTTCAATGAACAATACAGATTATCACATTTCATTACTATCTGCAGTAGTTGATCGCTAAAGTGATCTTAATTGGTGCTAACACCTAGCAATATAAATGGCTTGAAAAAGTGAGTTGCAATGTTGAGAGTAGAAATATTTCTTCTGATGTAGCATATCTTGGGCAGCATATCATGCATTATTGCTATCACCTATCAATAGACCACTGTCAACTACGGCATTGTTGAAGATATTCATGCTTTTCCATTGCATGGAAGTCTTTAAATAGTCATCTCATTATCTCAATCCAGGACAAACACCTTCTATTTCAATGGACCAACCTCTCTTCGCAATAGGAAAACAAATTCAATGAGATGTACCACATCTATATGGTGAAGATAAATATGATGTGATGATGTGGGTACCTCATATCAAAATGACTTTCTTTAAAGTACTTGAAGACTGGCTTTCTAACACTGGATGGACCAGTATGTTAGTGCATGCTGACATCACTACGATAGAAAAAAGATGCTGCTAGATTGAAGGTTTCCCACTTAACCCGTACACGTCATACTCATCAAACTACTGTTGCTGCGCTGTACTTATCACAGAGTTTTCTGAATGGATTAAGTGGAAATCGAACGGGCACCCACACTTTCAGTTTTTGGGAATTGATATGGATCTGCAGATACTTGCACTTGAATTTGTTCGTTCAATTAGAGAGAGTAACTTTGATTTTTATGTACAAGTACTTGATCACATGGTTCCATAGATGTTTGCACAAATCATAGTTATTATTCTCAATGGCTCTGTCCACATTTGCGACACGGCGACACATACAGAATGCCATACGCGCAATCACTCAGAGTTTCGGCAAGGAAAGTTTGTTGTCAAAAAAAGCATCCGCACATTATCATCAATTGCTCTAGATGAAAATCATGAGCAGGAAATTGCTATCATCAGGGGAGATAGAGGTGCCGTAGATCTGACGAAAAACCTGGAGCTCTCAGAAGATGGATGATATCTGAAGTTGTAAATGAATTTGAAAAAACATTTGTGAATGCCAAAAAAACAACATTTGCACCATGAACAAATACCTAGTGCACAAAAATCTTTAACAAAAGATGTCAAATCTCTATTGTACACAATTGAGGAAGTTGGTAACCCGTATATGGAGGGGAGCGGTGATCTATTCAATCTGAACAGCAACAAAGTTATACTTGTTACAGATATCATGTTGGTGAAAACAGCACAAGAAATATGTCGATTGCAATATAACTTTTCATGAGGTGTTGCAAATTGTTGGAAAACGAGGCAGTATCTGTGAGGCCTTCACAAATAACATGTCACATTTGTCCTTCACTGGGAACCAAACACCCTATTGTAGTGCTTGACTCTGAGAGGGTAGCGTTGCAGAGCAGTCTAAGGCTTACTCAAGGGAGGTGGTGTGGGCTAGTAAGAACAATAGTTACTTACCTGTAATCTGTGGTTCTCCAGTATTGGTATCTTTCATAGATTCACATGCCTCAATCATTCCCCGTCATCGAAGTGGGAGTCCCACGGTACATAAAAAAGCAATAATTTTGCACATAATAACCATAACATAAGTAACCTAGAACCAGGAAGTAAAGTAGTCATAAACTACAAGGAAAAAAACTTCCACAACTGCGACTTGTCCAAGTCATTATATATAGTCCAAACTGCAGCCAATCAGGCGACAGCACCCTCTAGAATGCTCTCCTCAGAGGCTGAGGCTCTCAGATTTTCTAGCACAAGAGTGAACCAAGTGATAAGAGCATAAACCAGCCTCTGAGGGGAGGTGGGTGAGTTGCATGTGAATCTATGAACGATACCAATACTGGAGAACCACAGATTTCAGGTAAGTAACTATTGTTCTTCTCCAGTATTGGGGTATCTTTCATAGATTCACATGCCTGAATCAGAAGAGAAAGCCGTACGCCAAGAATGCTCGTAAGACGCTATTTGTAACATAAACATATGTACAAAAGACATTATGCAATAACATAACTAGAAAGCTATACTATGCATAAATACATGTATATAAGGTTATACAGGGCAATGCTATGATATATAATAATCATATCTGAAATGCGTCTGAGAAATAGTACAGAGGAGGAGGGAAGAACAGAGGCTCACCTTATTTAAAAAGATTACGGAGAACTGCTTGTCCCACGGACGTATCTGCTTCATTGGCAGCCTCTAAACAGGAGTACTTGGTAAAAGTATGTCTGCTGGACCAAGTTGCAGCTCTGCAAATTTGATGAAGAGGCACACCCGCAAAGAGAAGAGGATATAGCTCTTGTAGAATGTGCTCTCTGAGTTGTTTGCAATGGGCTTCCTGCTTGCTGATGGCAGAGGCAAATTGCGGCAGAAATCCAACGAGCTATAGTCTGCTTGGATACTAAATCTCCCTGCCGCATCCTTCCGTAGGCTACAAATAGCTGGATTGTAGAATTCCGTTGTAAATAGAACCTGAGACATCTTCTAATGTCAAGGGAATGCAAAGTTCTTTCCGCATGTGATTGAGGATTGGGAAAGAAAGTTTTTAAAATGATAGGCTCGTTAAGATGGAAGTCCGAAGGCACTTTAGGCAGAAAACTGGGGTTAGCGCGTAGCACTACTGAGTTCGAGGTGAATTGAAGAAAAGGTGGATTAACAGTAAAAGCATGAATGTCACTAACTCTCCTAGCTGATGTTAAGGCCAATAGCAGCGACACTTTCCACAATAGAAATTTTAAATCCACTTTATGAATAGGCTCAAAGGGGTGCCGCATGAGTTGTGCAAGCACCACATTAAGATGCCAGAATGGAGGTGGGCGTCGGATAGGAGGAAACATCCTAAACAATCCTTTGAAGGACTGCTGAATGATCCTGGCTGAATAGAGAGAATTGGAACCATTGTGCCGAAAATCTTGAAATAGCTGCCAAAAATACTTTCAGAGTAGAATGGGACAGGCCTGATTTTGCCAAATGCAAAAAGAACGGTAAAATCTGTTCCGGTTTTGCATGAATTGGGTGAATATTGGCAGATTGACACCATATGCAAAATCTCTTCCATTTAAGCCTGTACGTCTTAACAGTGGCAGGCGCTCGAGCATGGGCTAACACTTCCTTACAATCCGTAGGAATGTTCAGATGTGCGAATTCAAGGTGTTCAGAGAAGCAGGGTCCGGGTGGCAGATCTGTCCGTTCTGGATGGATAGGAGGTTCGGTAGTGGTCGAAACTGAATGGGATCGCATTCTGATAGAAGGAGAAGTTCGGTAAACCAGAACTGGTGAGGCCATCAGGGAGTGATGAGAATTAGGCGACAAGGTTCTCTCTTCATCTTCCGGAGAACTCTGGGAACCAACAGTATCGGAGGAAAGGCGTAAGCATATATCTGCGACCAATTAATCGAAAACGCATTCCCGCGTGACCCCTTGTGGGGAAGCCAACTTGCAAAGAATGGGCATTTGTGGTTCTGATTGGTCGCAAACAGGTCCAGGTCGGGACAACCCCACTCCTGAAAGACCAGATTCAATGTTGGCTGATATAACTCCCACTCGTGATTGGAAACTGTCGATCTGCTGAGGGAATCCGCTAGGACGTTGGAGACTCCTGGAACATGGATCACAGATAGGCTGATTCTGTGCCGTATTGCCCATTCCCAGATTTCTTGGGCTTGAAGAGAGAGAAGGGGAGACCTTGTTCTTCCTTGTTTGTTCAAGTAGTGCATACTTGTAGTGTTGACTGTCCGAATTAGTACTGAAGATCCCAGGATGTTGGTTCAAAAAGGATTTTAGGGCTAAAAAGATGGCTCTTAACTCTAGAAGGTTGATATGCCACGTTTTTTGCTGGACGTTCCACTTGCCGTTGACCGTCATCCCTTGAAGGTGTGCTCCCCATCCCTCGAGGGATGCATCTGTGGTGATGGTGAAATTTGGGGCTTCAACCAAGAATGCACATCCTTTTTCCATGTTCTTTGTTAGAGTTCACCAGAGCAAGGCGTCTTGCATCCGAGGAGTGATGCGAATGATGTCGTCGAACGACCCCGAAAACTGTAACCATTGCAGGTTGAGCTCCTCTTGCAGGGGTCTCATACTGAGATGGCAGTTGGGTATCAAAGGGATGCAGGAAGAGATCATCCCTAGAAAAGACTTGAACAGTCGGACTGAAATGCACCTTTTTGATCGTAAAAGGTGGGCTAGCTTGCAGATTTTGTGTTGTCTTTCGTTTGAGACAAATGCTTGGGTAAGCTGAGTGTCTAACGTGGCTCCCAAGAAGGTCTTTCTTTGTGATGGAAAAAGATGAGACTTGTCGAAGTTGATGGAGAGACCTAGAGATTGGAAAAGTGACAGACAGCTTTGAATGTGAGCGTTTGCAGTTGGAAAAGAATTTGTCTTGATAAGGCAGTCGTCCAGGTATGGAAAGATTTGAATCCCTTCCAGACGAAGGTGTGCGGCCACTGGTGCCAGAACCTTGGTAACTACACGGGGTGTTGAACGTAGTCCGAAAGGAAGGACTTTGAACTGAAAGTCCTTGCCAGCCACTTTGAACCGCAAGAATTTTCTGTGCCTGGGTAGAATTGGCACATGGAAGTGGGCGTCTTGGAGGTCGAGGGTGGCCATGTAATCCCCCGCTGAGAGGAGGTGAAGGATTTCTTGAAGTGTCAACATTCGGAAAGATAATTTTTTCAGGTATTTGTTGAGGGAGCGAAGATTGAGGATGGGGCTCCATTCTCCCGACTTCTTCATTATCAGGAAAAATCTTGAATATAATCCTGTTCCTCTTTGTAAATGAGGGACCCTTTCGATTGCTCCCTTCCGAAACATCAAATTTATTTGGGAAAAAAGCTCCCTGAGATGAGCAGGTGGTGGGCCCTTGGGAGGAGAATTTGGAGGAATCTTTATGAATTATAGAACATGGCCTCTGGCCACGAAGTCCAGGACCCACTTGTCTGATGTGATAGTGGACCAGTTCGAGTAATATTGGGAGATTCTTCCTCCAACTCTTAAAGGGGTGGGCGGTAGAAGTGGTGGCAGGTGGCGGTTTTCATTGCTTTTTGGCTGAATCCCGCCAAAGGTAGGAGGGCCTTCTTTTATTTTGCGAATAGGAGGTATTTCGCTGTCCGTATGACTGTTGTCTTTGGGACTGATATCTCTGATTGCTTTGAAAGGCATGATATGACCTTTGTTGGTTGTAGCTTCCTCTATTGGAAAAGGATCCGCGTCCCTTAGCACCCCGAAAGGGCGGCTTGCGAAATTGAAGAGTACCGAGAGATCTTGCTGTCTCGGTATCTTTTTTAATGGCCTGAAGGGCCTCTTCGACATGCTGGCCAAATAGTGATTCTCCATCAAACGGCATGTCAATAATCTTTGCCTGAACCTCCTGGCGAAAAGATGTCGACTTTAGCCAGCCTTGCCTTCGCAGAACTGCAGCACCCGCTAGCTGCCGAAATCCTGTGGATGCAACATCCACGGCCGAATCTATTATCTCAGCAGAGCTACGCTCCCCTTCTTGCAAGATCTTTAAGGCCTCAGACTTTGATGGTTCTAGCAACTTGTTGATGTAGGGAGAGATGTCCGACCACATCTGTCTATCGTACCGCCCTAATATGGCCAGTGAATTAGCAGCACGGACGGTCGTCGCTGCCATGGTGGAAACCTTATTCCCAATAGCATCCAGTCGTCTGCTGTCCCTGTCTGGAGGAGCTGTAATTGGAGAGAAGGGGTTTCTAGCTCGTCTTTGTGCCGCTTGGGCAATAACAGAGTCAGCTTTCGGGTGGCCTATGAGGCAAGCAGGTGAGTTATCTGGTGCCATGTACTTCTTGTCTAGCCGAGGCAAGACCGCAGGAATAGAAGCAAGTGCTGTCATGACCTTCAGTCCTTCCTTCCAAATGAAATCAATAATGGGAATGGTCCGTATCTGTTTCCTTGGCTGATCCTTAAAACCGTAGAGGAAGCACTCATCCTTCTTTGTCTCCATTGGTAGAAGGAACCTTTGTGTTGCTCTTTCCATAAGGAGATGAAAGCCTCCGATATCGACTGGAGGAGAGTCAATGGGAGCTGGAGTTGAAGGGGACGGAGTTTCAATCTGGTAGTCGTCCCACTCCGTAAGAAGACATCTATCGTCCACTTCTCCTTCTTCCCTATCATCATCAGTGGTGTTAACATCATGGGAATGGTGAGACTGTACTGGAGAAGGTGGTCTGGGAGACCTCAAAGAAGAGCCAGAAGGTTGTGGCATAGGTGTCGATGGAATGGACTCTGCCGATTCAGATGGAGGAAAACGGCGATAATAATCGTCCAACATATATTGTAGATTGTTAAGCAGAGCTAGAGGCATCTGCGCTGTAGGTATCGTCTCAGGAGCTGGAGCTACAGGCTCCGGGAAAGTATCCTCCTCCTGGTCATCCTCTTGATATTTAATAAACAATTCCGAAGGGCTCCTGGCAGTGCGGAATCTGTCGTCCTCTTCGGACTCCTCATCATCATCCTCCCCCGAGTCCAGTAATTGCTCAGGTACCTCAATAGGCACCTTGGTTGGGGAGATATGCAATGGAGAGAAAGCCTTCAATGAAGAACCACGTCTCTGTAGTTAAGAAGATGCTGTCGTAGACTGTGCAGAGGAGGCCTTGACCGTAGATGCAGACCAAACTTGCAATTCTGTGCAACAGGATAATTGAAGCGTCGACGAGGGGACCGTCAACGGTATCGTCGTCGATTGTGCTGGCGTCAAGGAAGTAACCGTCGACGACACGGTAATCTTCGACGACGAGGCATTTTTCGCTGACGAGGCAATCTTCGTCGACGAGGTGGGCGTCGACTAAGAGGTAGTCTTCGTCGACGAGGATGTTGTCGACGACGAGGCAACCGTCGACGAGGCAATCGTCAACGAGCTCTTTCTAGCCTTTGCCGTCGACAGTGCGTCGGCGGTAGATATAATGTTCTTCTTCAACGAGATGGGCTTCACAGAGACAGAGACCAGCGTCGACAGAGATGAAGTTGATGACATGATCATTTTTGGTCTCGGCAACGAGAAGGTAACAGTCAACGTCGAAGTCGACGACGATTATCGTCGACGGAGGAGTCGTCTACGACGCCGTCGACAACGGGATATTTCTCTGAGGTAAATCCTTCTCAGGAAGTCGTTTTGAAGCCAGAGACTTCACAGTCTTTCTAGGGGGAGTAGCAGGCAGAGGCTTCCCCTTAGGAGGTGGAGGAGCCTTTTTTGAGGTGGAAGGCAATCAGAACTCTTAGAGGGTTGCGTTTTTCTCGACACCTTCGCCACAGGAGAAGACAGATCCTCCTCAGCCATCCTCTTCCTAGAGGACATAGATGAGCCAGAGACAATACTTCCCACCTCAGATAAGGGGTTGTCTTGATCCTTAATCTTCTGTAGCCACAGAAGTAGTCGCCCTTCTCTATCTCTGAGGGTTTTCTGAGGGAAGGTCCTGCATATCTTACAATCTGGCACCTGGTGATCAGGATAAAGGCAATAAATGCACTTCTTGTGGGGCTCTTCAGAAAACAGCCGGAGCTTCCCACAAGAGTCACAAGGTCTAAAGAGAGATTTCTTTGAAGATGACATCTTGAAAGAAGAAATTCCAGAAGAGTACTGAGCAGAGCTCAGGGAGACTCCCTTCACACGACGTGCAGTAGAAAATCTGAGAGCCTCAGCCTCTGAGGAGAGCATTCTAGAGGGTGCTGTCGCCTGATTGGCTGCAGTTTGGACTATATATAATGACTTGGACAAGTCGTAGATGTGGAAGTTTTTTTCCTTGTAGTTTATGACTACTTTACTTCCTGGTTCTAGGTTACCTATGTTATGGTTATTATGTGCATAATTATTGCTTTTTTATGTACCATGGGACTCCCACTCCGACGACGGGGAATGATTCAGGCATTTGAATCTATGAAAGGTAACCCAATACTGGAGAATCGCCAGTTACAGGTACGCAGAAATAACACTCAATAATCGATTGTCCAGTCTGTACTTTGCTATATAAAAGTAAGAGTACATTTATTAAACACACACACTACTCAATACTATGCACAAATTTACAAATATACATAAGCTGTTGGAATTACTTTGTGACGCTGCGTAACATCGCCACCCCTCCCGCAGGGGGGGGGGTGGGGTCTAGTACCACCACTCCCATGTATGCACATCATCTTGCCCCCTAATGCAGTTGGTTGAACATAACCTGGAGAGGGGGCCCGGCGCACTGGTACCATCCCAGTGGCGACCCACCCCATAATTTCAACCAGCATTTAAAATAGGCACACCTGCCCTGATGACCCATAACCCTGACTGAGCATTCCATACTGACCATGAAGTATACACCTCTACATCTTAGGAGCTAACCGTCTGGGTTCTTCTTCACCTAACGCAGCAGCAAGAATACATGTTTAGGCATCCCTTTAAAATGAGGTACTTATTAGACTTGATAACATTTATAATGCATTGCAATTACAACCTCTAAAAGGCATCACAGATGAAATCTCAGGATTAAGCATATATAGCCAGACACCCTAGCAGGAATGTCTAGCAACATAACCCCACATTGCTTATGATTTCACATTACACATGTGACTTAAAGTCCCTCCATAGAAATAACATTAGCAAATGCACTTCTTGTGCAGATGCAATTTTTGCCTCCAGGGGATGCCCCATTCCAGACATCCCCCAGCACAGCTTTCCATACATTGAAGCAGTCCCTAACACACCCCCAGCTTCAGAACAAAAGTTCCAGCTTCAGGATGTTGATAACTGCTGGCTGAGCCCTTGAGGGGTTATTTCTCCTGAGTCCCCAGAGACTTAAGGAGGGACTTCTCCTCTTCGTGCTGGGGGAGACTGCGTTTCTCTTGCAGCTCCCCCTGCACCTTGGCACTCACTTGGTGGTGACCCCGTTCCCCGTTCTCCTGGGGCCACCACAGACCCAAAAAAGGCTGTTTGCCCTTCCTTCTTCTCCTGCATATTATAGCAGCGGCTCCCCCGCTGCTTCAGGAAGAGCCACGATCACACCGCCAGCGACTTCGCCGCATCCAGCCCTCGTTGGGGGGCCTGGTCCCACCTGAACCCCCAGGTGAGTGTCCGCAGCTCGGGAGCCCACCCACGGCTGCTCTGGCCGTTTGTCGGGGTCCCGGTCCTACCCGGGCCCCTGGCTCCCCATCCTCCTCGTCTCTTCGGGGCCCGGGGTTGGGGTCCCGGGCCCCTTTTCAGGGGGAGCGATGGCGGCGCTCCCCGACTAAGCTTCTCCGCCAGGGGCCAGGGTGGGCTCCTGGCCCCCTCGCTTTCCTGACCTTCATGGGGAGCGCAACGGCGCTCCCCAGCTTCACTCACTTTGGGGCCCGGAGATGGGGTCCCGGGCCCCACTGGGCAATTTTCACAGGGACCGTGATGGCGCTCCCCGACTTTGGCAGGGCCCGGAGTTGAGATCCCGGGCCTCTCCCCCAAGTTTCATTTTCGGCGGGGGCCCGGGTGGGCTCCTGGCACCCCGCGGGGCACCTTCACGGGGTGCGCAACGGCACACCCCGACTTCAATTCTTCTGGGGGCAGCCCCTGGGACCTGACCCACCCCAGGGGCATCTTTGAGACCGGCGGCCGAGCCCCACGTGCTTCGTCGCCGGTCGGCCAGAGGTCAAAGGTCGCTTACCTTCTGGGGGGCATATCTCAGCCCCCAGGGGTCCGATCTTCATAATTCTGGCCTCTTATTCCTCCTAGTGGAGCTCCCCGGCCACTAGGAATACTCTCCTGTGCCCTCCTTGTCTCAAAGAGGGTGGATTCAGCAGGGAGCTGTCTTTACTGGCTCCCTGCACCAGCCTTTTACCTGGCTCTCCTCCTGGGCCTCTCTTCTCCTTGCGCAGAAGCCCAGGAATCTGCTCACTGGTCCTGGACTCCTCTCTTGGCACTATTCAGGACCCTGGGACAGTCAGGGGGTTCCTCCTTCCACCTGCCCATGGTGCCAGGCTCCAGCACCCTCTGCCTCAGCAGACCACACCCCAGAGAGAACTCCTCTTCCTGTTATGTTATGTTATGTTAGATAAATTTATAACGCGCGATAGTTACTCCAAGGAGTGTCCCAGCGCGAAGCCAAATGAGGAGAACCAAAGTAGAAGGCTATGGAAACAGATGAGTTTTGAGGAGACGTTTGAAACAGAGTGGGTCCTTAGTGTTGCGCAAGAAGAAAGGGAGAGCATTCCAGGCAGCGGCAGCTTTAACCGCAAGCGAGCTGCCCCCGATCCTGGACCGGGAGAAACGAGGAACCTTGGCCAGCAGAAGGGCTGAAGAGCGGAGAGCTCTGGTCGGGGCATAAAATGAAAACCGCCTCTGCAAGTAGATGGGACCCAGGTTGTGAAGGGCTTTGTGGGCGATGACCAATGCTTTAAATTTAACCCTTTCAGCCATGGGCAGCCAATGCAAGGCACGGAAATGAGCGCGGACGCTGCTACTCCTGGCGATTCCAAGGAGGAGCCTTGCGGCTGCATTTTGGATCAACTGCAGCCTGTACATGGAGTAGCCAGGTAAGCCCACATACAGGGCATTGGCGTAGTCCAGGCGGGAAAGTAGCAGTGCCCTAACAACCGTTTCCTTGGCAGTTCTAGGGAGAAGAGGAAGAAAACCCCTAAGAACCTTAAGAAGGCCAAAACAGCCACCCGAGACCTTCTTCACCTGGGCTGAGAACGACAGGTTGTCCTCAAACCACACTCCGAGATTTTTAACGGAGTTACCACTAGAGGGAGGAGGAGGGAGATCCGGGGGCCAGATCTCGCGTCTGAAGTCCAAGGGGAAGTTGCCATACAGAAGGATCTCTGATTTTTCTTCGTTGCACTTGAGTTGGGCACTAGCAAGCCAACCAAATACCGAAGACAGACACTTCTGTACAGGCAAGACGGAATCTTCCCCCTTGGCCCAGGTAAAAAGAAGCTGTGTGTCATCCGCATAGGCTATCACCTTAGCCCCCAACTTCTCGGCCAAAAAGACCAGAGGAGTAACATAGATGTTAAAAAGGAGGGGGCTAAGGGACGAACCTTGGGGGACACCTGTAGGAACCTCCTGCCGAGAAGAGGCGGCTGGTGGCACCCAGACCTGTTGGGTACGGCCCTCCAGAAAGGACCTCAGCCAAGCGAGGGCCAAGCCAGAAACCCCAATCTCAGAGAGGCGGGAGAGCAGTCTGGCATGGGGCACCGTGTCAAATGCTGCTGACAGATCAAGCATTACCAGAGCTGCTCTGCCACCAGCATCTAAGCAGTCCCTAATCGCCTCTGAGATCTCCACTAGCGCGGACTCTGTGCTATAGGCTGCCCGAAACCCAGACTGGGCAGGGTGCAAAGCCTCAGATCTTTCCACGAATTCGGAGAGATGTCGGGTCACTACCTTCTCACATACCTTAGCAAGGCAAGGGAGAAGGGAGATAGGGCGATAATTGCCGGGCAGCGTGGGGTCAAGGGACGGTTTCTTTAGTAAGGGAAGAATTTTAGCCTGTTTCCACTCCGGCGGAACACAGGCCTCCCTAAGGGAAAGGTTAATAATGGCATTCACCTCAGGGTTGATGATCTCCACGACCGCGGCCAGCAGTCTGGCAGGGCATACATCCGAAGGAGAACCGGACTTGAGGCCCTTAAGTAATTTCAGAGTACAAGCCATGTCGACAGGTGGGAAGACCGACAGAGCGTGAATAGGAGCGCCCCCAGAGGTAACAGTCAACCCATCATCCGCCTGGAGAGCCGAACACACAGGCAAGGACTGCTGTATCATACGGATTTTATCCTTGAAAAAGCAGGACAGGGTATTGCACCAGTCAGTCGTGGCCGGGCCCGAGCAATTGAGAGCGACAGGGGATGTAAAGCTCTGCACTATATGAAAGATCTCCTTCGAGTTGTTGCAGGCCTGTTCAATACGCTCGGTGAAATATTGCTTTTTAGCCTGAGAAATGGCGGCATAATAGATCTTTTGCTTAGTCCTCAGAGCGGCCTTAGCCAAAGGACAGTAGTCCTGACGGCGCCAGGCCCGTTCCAATTTTTTGCAGCTGTGTTTGAGCGAGCGCAGCTCATCCGAAAACCATGGTTTTGAAGGCGCTACTCTCGAGGGCCGAGAGGAAGTAGGAGTAGCCAGCAAGGTCACGGACTTGTCCAGCCAGTTGGAAAAGCCAGCAAGGCTACCCTCGAGATTATTAATAAGGTAGGGCCTGGAGGCCGTCAGGGCCCCAGCCAAAGAAACGGGGTCCACCTTCTTAAAAGCTGGTTTCCGAGAGGTAGAAACAGCCGCATGAGGCTGGCCAGCCTTCCAGGAAAAAGTTCAAGTTCTTTTAATGTACCGGGTAGGGGGCTGACAGGAAGTCTCTGTTTGCCCTATCACACTTCTCTGCCAGCTCCCTACTTCTTCCCCAGGCCTCTGGGTTTGTTCAAAATGGCGGCGTCCAGGGGTCTCCTGCCACATGGTCTCTGAGAGCCCCTTCTCCCCTCGCTGCCTTCTCTCCAGAGCAGTCTGGAGCCTGGCACCAGGTGTCAGCTACTGATGGATGAACCTGTAGTTCCACCCATCTTCTCTTCTTGGAGTGGAGGCCCTCGCCCTTGTAATGCTTGTTGTGCAGGGCTGGTCCTCTGAGGCTACAGCTTGGAGAGGAAGGTCATAATTGAGCCTGGCAGGGTCAGCCCCCAGCCAGGCCCTGGTTATGAGCTGACTCAGAGAAATATTACATTTCTGGATGACCCAAAAGCAGTACAAATATGACTTTGGACTCTGCAGAATACTTATTCTCACATAAGTTACAGTGGACTTTAGTGCGTGTCTGGAATTTGTAGGCCCTAGGAAAGTGAAACTAGCCCATGTGTTCCCCATCCTGATAGGAGAATAATGGAGTGAAAAACAATAAAGCACACTGACTTTCCCTGGCATGTTTCTTCCCACTGTATAAAGCCTATTCCATGTCACCTCCCAATTCTGCCTAAGTCCTGCCACACCATTCACTTTGTAGCTGCTCCTGGGCTGCGCACGCCAGGAATCTCCCCTGTGCAGCCCCTACATGTGTGCACACGCATGGACACATGTGTCTGCATGTCACCAGCCCGGTGCCCCTTACTCCAGCTGCAGCGCAGCAGCCTAGTCAAGCCAGGGGGACACCAGTAAAATCCACATGCAGTCTCTTTTATCATGAGTTCACGGAGGGTGAGTCCCAACTTATGAGGCTCTCCCACAGTAAAAGCCCAACAATGAGGTGCTCAAAAAGCGAAAAATCCGGGCGGCTCAGATGGTTAGAACCACCTTCTAACACTTCTAATGTATTCGAAGCCCATAACAAATACAATACCAAGGAGCAAACTTCAATTACTCAGCACCAGCCTGCGCAAAACTTCTGAGTCCAAAGACAAACTATCTTTATTAAGGAGTAATTGCAATCAGTTTGCTAGATTATACATCAAGTGTCAGGCAAAAATCAGTAATGTGGACACATTTTTCAAGAATGACAATCAGTTGTTTCCGCCGTCTATAGCTTGAATGGAAAATTCAGACAAAGACAGAAGTCACAGCTATTGGACTGTGTTTCTGGAAGTACCACCATACACAATACTGCTCCAGAGGTAGATGTAAATATATTAGATGGTGCAGCTATAGTAAATATGCAAGTCTTGTAAAACATTTGATGATTACACGTCAACAGTTTCTATACAATACATAGGAACCCAAGCACAGAACTTGAAACGATTTGATCATGTGTAGGATATATATATTACTGGAAGCATTTAGCAAAGTGTTAGAGAAAAAAGAGGGGAGGGTCTTCACAACTGAGTGAAATCCCCATAGATTGGCATAGTTTCCTTAGACAAGATGAAACCAAGACAGAGTTGTTTGGTTTACTGAGCAGGGGTGTGCAGCTCATCAGCATAGAAGTGAAGCAAGTAATTGTCACCTGTCAGGGCAAAGTTGCAAGTTCCACACCAATTACGAATTTCAAAATGACATTGCCTTGCAATCATGAGGAAGCAGGCACACAAGTTATGCTTCATTCTTTTTATGCAGCATCTGCAGATCATTCCAAAATAATGATTCTTACAGTAGATACAGATGTAGTCATTCTTGCGATTGCTAATTTTAAAAACACTGGATGTCAAGAATTGTATTCAGCATTTGGTACAGAAAAAAGTTCAGCTACAAACAGGCTCACAGCATTTCAGCAAGCTTAGGCGTTGATATGTGTGAATCTCTGCCCTTTTTCCATGCTGCCACAGGTTACGACACCACGCCAGCTTTTCATGGGAGAGGGAAGACAACAGCTTATGACACCTTGATGGCAGTATCTCCTGCTACTCCTGCATTTAAATTTCTGTCAGATCTACCAAGTTCTGTTGATCCTGTTCACTTCGCAATGTCAAGAGATTCATTATACTCATGTATAGCCGCAGTTGTCCATTGCATGAAATAAACGGTGCACGTCAAATTATGTTTGCAAGTAGCAACATAACTAATAAACCATCCCACCTACACATGACGCTCTTCTTCAACATGTTGAACGTTCTGCATACCAAGGGGTCCATGTGGCCATGTTTGAGGCCAGACTTTAGGGGCTCATTATGATGGCGGGCGGACCTGAGTCCGGCTGCCATCGTTGCGGTGTTTGGGACCGCCCGCACACATGCGGCGGTCGCACCACTGCAATTAGGATGCGCCCGCCAGTATGGCGGGCGCATCCAAGGCCCTTTAACATTGCGGACGGTGCTGCTAGCTGCAGCACCGTACGCAATGCCAAAATGCCATGCTGTGCATTTCCCTGCACTACGTGACAGGCACCACGCGGTGCCCCTTATACAGTGCAGGGAAATGCAGGGGGATACCATGGGTACCCCCAGTGCACAGCTACCCCCCCACAAAGAAGAGGGGCCCGCTATGGGCCCCCAAATCTGTTTCCCCAGTCTTTTAACGGTGAGATGTCCGCCCCGAAAAGACAGGCGGAAAGGGATATCATAATCCCTATGGCGGTGCCAGCAAGACAACGCCGCAATGTTGCCCCTTAGTTCAGTTCCACAAGGCAGGTGGACAGTCTTTCCTTCTGCCGCGGACATATTGGGATTCCCACCGCCATCCTAATTCGGCAGTGGGAAAATTGAGCTCCGATGGCGGAAGGACCGGCACCGCATGGCTGGCGGTGTCTGTCCTTCCGCCATCGTAATGAGCCCCTTAGTGCCCATGCAAGCTTTGCTAACTTTAAATGATTGGGGCTGGAAGCAGTTGATGGAGTGATAGTAACAAATTGGACAACCACTGGAGGCATCTAAGCCATGCAGAGAACATATTTGTTGTGGGTGCAAAAAGCTTTGCCGAACAAAACAAGTTACTCATTGGTACACTGCGGTTCTGCAGTTTTGATATCTTTCATACATAGATTCATAGATTCAAATGCTTTAATTTTCCTGGTCGTCATGGTGGGTAACAGTATTGTAAGCATCGTTAAACCATTAGCAGTATACCCCATTTAAAACAACAGACATTGGTGGCCAATCCATCAACATCATAATCTTTATTTAATTTTACAAATAAAATCATAAAAGTCAAGTCATTAAAAATAACATATTATTCATTACCAAACTCATTCTTAATTTAAAACCCCCATCAAAAAGCGCACAAGAAAAAAGAAAATAGTGGGAGAGTTTAACAGCTGTAAAAAGAGTAAGGCAGGCCTAACCTGAGTAAAATTCAATGGTTTTAAAGTTGGGCGTAAGAACTTATGTCTCAAATTATTGCATTTTGGACAGAGCCTGACAACTTGTAATGTATCATTGATCGATGTATTATAACAGTTACAAAGGGGCAAGTTCGTAAAACAACCATGATTAAAAGGGATTAGGCAGGGAAATAATTTCAACCTGAAATAGGTCAATATGCAGCTTTGATGACGTGTCATATTCCAGGTCAAATAAGGTTCTGTATTGCTGACAGTTTTCACTAATATTGCATGTCGCATGGAATGTTTCATTAGTGCAGAGTCCTAGCGTTCTGATGCCAATTTGTCCCTGAAAGCGGTTTCGACCCATTTGCCATTAGAGCGAGTTATTACAGAAGGATTATCATATAGATCAGGCCTCCCTAGAGCCCTCAGGTTACGAGCCACATACGCTAGCCATGGGATCAGGGAAGATTTTTCTAATTTTAAATGATCCTTCAAAATTAGTCTATAGAAACTTCCTCCTTTACCCAAATTGAGATCCAAAGCTTTAGAGGATGAAGGCAACGCTGGTCAATAATAAAATCTAAACCTAGATCTTCGTGGACATTTCTGGAAGGTGCACTTTGTGGAACTCCCGGAAGGCCCCTTAAGAATTTATTTTCAGCTACTTGAAGTGGAGCAACCCAACCATAACTCCAAATTCTACTGCCATAGCTCGCTAGTGGGATAGACTAGGCCCTGTAAATTTCCAGGATCGATTGAAAATGAGTGCACCCAAGCCTGCTGGGAAAAATCTCCAATGCTGAATATCGATGTGTTAAAAGATCAAAAACATTCTGAGTTACAAGTGAGTGCCAATTAAACTCAGAGTCCAATTGGACCCCCAAATACCTGAACTTATCAACCTGACTGATATGTTGGCCATCTACTACGTATTTCATAGTTTTTGTGTTTGGTGGGCACAACTTTGAGAAGTATGTCGTCAGGTAAACGCTACTCGTAAGCTGATAAGAAAGGTTAAGAAGTTCTTGTAAGCCTTTAGCTGTATGAGCAATTAAAACTGTATTGTCCGCATAGAACGGCCTCCTACTTTAGGAACGTCAGCATCCAGAGCTGCCAGAGCGTGCTCTATGTGGTTCATGTAAAAAATAAATTGAAAAGGAGTTAAAATACAACCATGCTGAACCCCTCACCGCTATTTAAAGTGCTCAGTGTATTTCCCGTTAGGGCCAAACCTGACACTAGCTGAGAGATCATTGTGCAAATCACGCCAAAAATGTATTAAAACTGGGTCGACATCCATCTGTTCCATCATGGACCAGAGCTTAGAACGACTGACTCTGTCACAGGCAGAGCTAAGATCCATGAAGGCCAGATGGACTGCCCCTTTCTTGGCCTTAGTATTTACTAGTTAATAAAATAAAGGTTCAGGGTTTGCTCTATAGTACCCCGGCTGGGACGGAACCCATACTGGAGGTCGGATAAAAAGCCTCTCTCCTCGGCCAATCAGCGAAGTGATTTTATAAAATCTGGCCTATAATTCTCACCTTTGAGTCTATAAGGGAAATGGGCTTAAAGCATGCAGGGTCTGACCTGTTGTCCTTTTCAAAAACAGGGACTATTATTGATCGAGACCAGGTTTGTGGGAGAGGATCGGAGGCTGCAGAGTTTAAGTGCAATGTCAATAGCGGGGCCCATAAGTCTATGCATTTTTTAAAAAGGTCCCCTAGTACCCCATCAGACCCTGGTGCTTTGTTTAATGGCAGCTCTAACCTTGGATAAATTTAAAAATTATGTGATGAGCAGTCCGGGAGTAGTTCGATAACTCCGGCTCCTCATCTCGGCCGTAAATGGCTTTAAAATGATCAACCCAGCTCTTCGTGTACATATTAATAGGGTCGGTCCCTCCCCCAGTCTGAACATCTGTGTCTGGTGTTATAGCGCAGTGGTTCACCGCAAACTCCATTTCAGCGCTAGTCATCTCCGATAGCACCCCCACGGCTTGGTTCAAGAACGACAATATGAATATACTGGCTCTTGGCCTTTTATCAGCCCCATTAGTGATTTCCGCCTTTCTCTTCCCCATGCACAAAGGTATAATTCCAAGAGGTCTAAGGTCGAGCTAACAAGTTGTATAGGGAAGAACAGTATCAGAAAATTGGAATCCCACGAGATCACAAATGCACACCAGTGGCGTGACCACTCACTGTCTCCAAGATCTCCAAGGTCTGGGCTTCAGAAGTAAGAAGGGTGGCTCAGTCCAGCCTGTTCTGGGCTATGACGGGCTAAGACGGGCCCGGTCTTCGCCTGGGCACGCCCCGTGCACATCCTGAACTGCGGGACGCCTCAGAGGTTTTTATGGCGCTCCGGCGCCTCTGTGATATGTCACGGCCCCCTCCTCCCAAGGCCGACAGGGAAGGAAGAGCTGGTTCGGCAAGAGGCTCCCGCCACATTAGTTTAAAACATCCACGCTCCAACCAATCATAGCAGAGACCCTGAAACACTCATCCCCTGCAGAGCCTACATACCTCAGATTTTGAGCACACGTGCAATATCAGGAAAAACAGAGGTATGGTAGTCTTAGCAGGGAGGACGGAGGGTCGCATGGGAATCTATGAAAGATATAAATACAGTAGAATCACAGTGTATAGGTAAATAACTTATTTTTTCTCCAGTATGGTATCTTCATAGATTCACATGAATTATTCAGATTAGTAAGCATTACCAGAAAACAAATCAGGTGGGTAAAGCAAACGTTCCCATCATGAGAAAAAAGGAAATAATACAGGAATATATAACGTATAAATGTGAATTCAACAAAAGAATACTAGAAGCATTACCTGACAAAGTCGCCATAAAGGTAAGAGAGAGAGAGAGAGAGAGAGAGAGAGAGAGAGAGATACCATACACAAAAAAACATATGAACAAAAACCAAATGCTGCATACCTTATGAAAACAGGTGTCGCTGCACAGCCTGTCCAACTGCCACATCTGATTTTTTCCAGGAATCCAGGCTGTAGTGCTTCTTGAAGGGGTGGGTATTAACTCACGTTGCCGCTTTGCAGATGTCACGCGATAAGACTCCTACAAGCAGGGTTGAAGAAGTAGCAACCATCCAAGTAGAATGCGTCTTCACCTTCGCGGACAATGGTCTTCCTGCTTTCTTGTAAAAGATGGCGATGGTTGCAGGTACCACACGAGCAATGCTTGCTCGTGATAGAGCTTGTCCTTTTCTTGGTGAAGCGAAAGAAATCTGGAGTTGGTCAGGTTTCCATGAAAGGTTTGGTTCTCTTGGGGTAGAACTTGAGACAGTGTCGGACTTCAAGAAAATGCAAGGCTCTCTCCCCTGGTGAAGACGGTTTACTTAAGAATGTCCGTAAAATAATGGGCTCATTAAGGGGAGAAGACATTGGTATTTTCAGGATTAATTTTGGGTTAGTTCGGAGAATGACTATCATCTCGAAATTGCAAATATGGTTCTTGAATTGTTAAGGGTTGAATTTCACTTATTCTCCTCAAGGAAGTGAGAACAAAAAAAGCTACTTTCCAAGAGAGAAATTTCAATTTCAATTCAATAAAGTATATAATACCTTACTCTCTTTTGCCGTGGCGGCTGATACGGGGCAGCAGTGGTTGGGCAGAGGGTGTGGGTGTGCTAAAAAAAAAGAACATTTAAACTTACCTTACCTACGGCTGCCTCTCGTCCGTCCTTCTTGCCATGATGAACAAGAACAGGAAGCACCCATGCTGCCAGACTCCTCTAGCCAATCACAATGCTGCTGATAGCAGCCTCGTGATCGGTCTGAGCGCTGTGGTTCAGTGCTCAGATAAAGACTGCGGGCCTGTGCATGTTCCCCAACCAGGCTGTGCATTACAGCCTTTGGAGAACATGCAAAGTGCGCAAGACTGTTGGCCGGCCCAAGACGGCCGGCCAAACTATCATGCGCTCTTCGAGAGTGCCGAACACTTCCCCCCTGCTCTGTGGCAGTCTTCCCGCCCACACCTACAGAGCCGCTTGGGAAAAATAAAATGATAACAACAAGGCGTTATTATCATTCTATTTTTCTTGTGGGGCAACGCCCCTCCGCCTTAGCGGAGGTGCCGCACCTGCTTTTTGTGGTTACTTTTATTTTAGACCCAAGAAGAACTCAGTTGCAGTTAGGTACCAATTTAAAAAAAGCAATAATTTCAGGTACCAAAGGAATGTGTTGGAAATAGCAATAGGAATACTTTACACTAGTATTAGAAATACTGTGTAGTGTCAATCAACAGTAGCAATACTGAAAATAGACACTTAGTGCAAATAGCAAGAAATACAATGTAATCCTATGGTAGGAAAGCAGTTATGCACATTTAGCAGGTAAGTACACGACTTACTATCCCAGTCTTCGGGGGTTGGACCAACACAAGGAAAGATTCAAGGGGGCATTAAGTCTGCACCCTCAGCGGCACAGGGGCAACCTGGTGCAGAGGTCAAAGGTGGTGCCCGGACACCAGTGTTAGTCTATGGAGACTGGGGGTGATGATTGGAGATGCATGGTTTACAGGAAAATACCTGTGGTTTCAGGGCACATGCCCTGGGGGTTTAAGCAAGCACGGGGGGGCACAATGCAGCACCAATCATACACCACTAGAGGCACAGGGACAGCCAGGTGAAGAGTGCTAAATATTGTCCAATGCAAGCAGATGGAGGAACTTGGTTCCACAAGCAGACTGCAAGCTTGGACCAGGAGGCTGGACAAAGGTGAGCAACAATTGGGCAGGGAAGTTGGGGTGACGGTGGACACCTGAGCACCATTGGCTGGGCTCCCCAAAGTCGGAGGCTGAGGATGCAGGGGTGCTAGGGTCAGGGGGTCCCTTCATGTTGAGGCTGCAGGCATTTTCGTGGAGTCCAGGAGAGGTCACCCACCAATGGTTTTAAGGTCAGAATCACCAGGGAGACTTCACTGGATCGGTGGGCCACTCAGACTCAGGCCATGGGCATCGGGTGCAGAGAGGGTAGGACTCGCAGATCCAGAAAGCAAGGGAGTTCTTGGTGTTGGTTTCTTAGTGGCGAGGTCCACTATCCTCAGGAGTTCTTGGTCTATAGGGTAGGCACGTAGTCCTCCCAGAGTTGAGGAGTTCACCAGGCCTGCAGGACCAGTTGTTTTTCGAGCAGGTTTCTATGAGGGCTGCAGACAGGCGGGCAGAGCTGGTGCCAGGTCAGTTGTCGTCTGGAGTCTTCCCTACTGCACAGTTCTCTTCAGTCCTTCTTCTTTTTTAAGTCGCCAGGAATCTGAGGAATAAGGTTCAGGGGTGCCTCTAAATACTCAATTTAGGGACGTTACAGGTACTGTCAGTTAGTAGCCAATGGGCTACTTACCTTTAGGGTGACTACATCCTTTGCATGTCCCATCCCTTTGGAGAGGGGTATCTCCTAATCCTATTGGCTACAATACTTCCATCCAATATGGAGGACTTTCAAAGGAGGATTCACTTCAGCTCAGGACACCTCAGGGGTGGTCCTGACTGAGAAGGGACACACTTCTCCTGATTACTAATTTTCCAGCCAACCTTGCCCACAAAAGTGGGTCTTGGTCAGGGGGGCGGGCATCTCCACTAGTTGGAAAGGCTCTGGCTAGCATGACGAAGGGAAGGAAGCCTTTGAGGCTCACCACCTATGACTGCTGTTCCTGCTTGGGGGTAGGTGTGAGGCACATCTACCCAGAGCAGGCTTTGTATCTGACCCACGAAAGCACAGAGCTCTCACCTCTGGGGGTCAGAAACATATCTGGAAGTGGCAGGCTGGTGCAGACCAGTCAGCTATATACTAGAGGAACAAGTTGCTTACCTTCAGTAATGATATATCTGTAAGAAACAAAGGTTAGTTAAAAATTCCTTACCTTAGAATTACCCCCAGGCGTCAGACTGGATCTGGAAAGATTTTCATCAGCAGTACTCCTGCGCGTCGGAAGGTGGCGTCAGTCTACTCCGTGTTCGTCATCGGCGTCGTGGTCGCCAGGATGACGTCACGGTAGCTACATAGATGCGGCTCTGGCGTGCTGACGTCAGTTCTGTACAGGACTTTCTACGCCAGCATCGCAGAGCCAGTCAAGACACTGATCACTGGTGCACAAAACTAGGGCCCTGAAAGGATGTCCTTAACCCTAGAAGTCATTTCGCAGACTAACTAATGTTTCTTACAGGTATATCATTACCGAAGGTAAGTAACTTGTTCATTTAAAAGAAGCAGTTAGTTATAGATTCCTTACCTTAGAATAGATACCCCAGCAATATCAACCCCAGTGGTGGGTCTACGACTTAAGTTCACACCAGAAAGTCCTGGAGAAGAGAACGGCCAAAGAAGCCGTCTCTCCGGACTTGGCTGTCCAGGCAGTAGTGTTTAGTGAACGTGTGCAACGATGCCCACATAGCTGCCTGACAGTGTCGTTTAAGGCGACTCCTCATCCCAAAGAAGTGGTAGCTGCCCTCGCTCTGGTGGAATGGGCGCGCAGTCCCACTGTAGGCTCCTTCTTTGCCAAAGAATATCAGGCAATTGAGATGGTCCTTTGTGCACGGCCCGACTTTTCTTAGATCCCACGTATCCAACAAAGAGCTGGTTGTCCACCCGGAACTGTTTGGTGTGATACAAGTACAAGGAAAGCACTCGTTTTAGATCCAGACGGTGGAGCCTCTCTTCCTCTTTTGAAGGATGCGGAGGCGGAACGAAGGTGGGTAAAGTGATGGTTTGGTCAATGTGGAAAGAAGTAACCACCTTTGGAAAAAAGGAAGGTCTAGTTCGTAGGACGGCCTTGTCCGGATGGACAGCCAGAAAGGGAGGCTTGGAAGAAAGACCATGTAACTCACTCACCCTGCGTGCAGAGGTGATGGCCACCAGAAAAGCAGTTTTCAAAGTGAGAAGCCTGAGAGGACAGTGATGTAGTGGCTCAAAGGGAGCGCACATAAGATATGTAAGAACCAAGTTCAAGTCCCACTGGGGCATTACAAAGGGAACAGGAGGAAAAAGATGAGTAATGCCCTTAAGGACTCTATTTACAACAGGGGACTTGAAAAGAGAAGGCTGATCAGGAAGCCTGAGGAAGGCTGAAATGTCCGATAGGTAGCCCTTTAGAGTGCCCAGAGCAGAGCCTTGGTGGGCCAAAGAAAAGAGGCACAAGAGAACCTCAGAAAGAGGGGCGGAAAGGGGATCCACAGCCTTTGCTGTGCACCATGCCACAAATGTATTCCATCGTCAGGCGTATACCGTCTTAGTGGAAGGACGCCTGGCTGCCAAGATAACATCGCAGACTTCGGGAGGCAGGTCAAAAGATGTCAACTGCTGCTGCTCAATCTCCACGCAAGGAGGTGAAGGCTGGACAGGTTTGGGTGGGGGACAGTCCCCTGCTGCTGCGACAAGAAGATCCTCCCGAAGAGGCAGTTGGATCGGAGGACCGATGGCCATGTTGAGGAGCTCGGGATACCAGGCTCTTCTCACCCAATCCGGAGCCACAAGAATTACTTTGACCCAGTCGCGCTTGATCTTCTTCAGCACTCTGGGCAAAAATGGTATAGGCGGAAAGGGGTAAAGAAGACCACAACTCCTCCTGCGACGAAAAGAGTTGCCTAGCAAGTGCTGTCTTGGAAATTCCAACGCGCAAAACTGCTGACATTGCGCGTTCTCTTCCATGGCGAATAGATCTAACCAAGGCTCCCTCCACTGCTGAAAGAGACCTTACGCCACCTCCGAGTGAAGACGCCATTTGTGATCCATCAGGCACCTGCAGCTGAGTTCGTCTGCCCTGGTGTTCAGAGAACCTGCCAGGTGTTGAACCACCAGGGATATGCCCTGATGTTCCAGCCATGTCCAGAGGCGGAGGGCCTCCTGACATAGGGCCCACGACCCCACCCCACCTTGTTTGTTGCAGTACCACATGGCGGTGGCGTTGTCAGTGAACACCGGCACTACTCTTCCCCGGACAGAGGGAAGGAATGATTTGAATGCAAGTCGAATCGCCCAAAGCTCCAGAAGGTTGATGTGGAGCCGGGACTCCGCCGGAGACCAGAGGCCTCAGATCTCTGCCTCCCTCATGTGGCCGCTCCATCCCAGAAGTGATGCATCGGTCACCACTGTGAACTCTGGGGAGTAAGGGAGAGGGATCTGCCTTCGACCCAATCCTGGCTCCTAAGCCACCACTGCAATTGGTGTGCAGTGCCCTCTGAGATCTGGACGCAATCGGACAGATTCCCCTGATGCTGCGCCCACTGGAATTTCAGGTCCCACTGCAGAGCCAGCATATGCTATCTGGCATGATCCACCAGCAGGATGCAGGAGGCCATCAGACCCAGCAGTCTGATGGTCATCCTGACCGTAACCCGGGATAAAGGCTGAAAGATCAGAATCATAACCTGAATATCCCGACTTGCTGTTTGGGAGGATAAACCCGAAACTGCGTTATGTCCAGAACCGCTCAGATGAAGAGGAGCTTCTGAGAGGGGGTCAGCTGTGACTTCGGTACATTGATGGAGAACCCTAGTGAATGCAGGAGGTCGGCCGTAGTCTGGAGGTGCAGGGGCGGCTGGTGACATTTGAATGTGGCGAGCATAAATACAGCACTGTGGCGAGCGAGCGTAGCCAGCGAGCCTGAAGTAACCCACATGGGGTTTGGGGGATTCTCCCCCCGAGAATTTTTTTTAAAAAGAGTGGGCAAATGGTGCATTTTCAAGCAAATTTGAGAAAGAGGAGGCTTGGCGAACACACCTCTGGGAGTAGCCAGACAAGTCTCTTTGCCCTTGCACAGATACATCACTCTCCCTGCATTCACATAGGCACACTACTCACCCTGCACTCATAGACCCATTACTCACCCTTCCCTGACACATCACTAAGCCTGCATTCACCCATCCACATAACTCACCATGGACTCACACAGGCACACTGCTCAACCTGCACTCATACAGACATCACTCACCCTTCGCTGCATTGCACTCAAAGAGGCACACTGTTTCATCAGAGAAATATATACTGAAAAACAAATGAGTGTTAAAACTAATGAACACTTTACAAGTAGCTGCTGGTTGCTTTCTGCACATATGTGAATTCATTCATAGCATTGAAAACAACCTCCTCACAGAAATGAAAATCTAGTTAACATAGAGTCTGAAGGCCTGTACGTGGCCCAATGGCATCCCCAGGCATCACCACGACGGCCAATGTTACAAGACTAGCTCCACCACAGAGGCTATTTCTGGCAGTGATGTCCAATGTTGGTCCATGAAGGTTGGATTCATATCAGATTTTATTATATACACATATGACAATCATGCATAAAGTTGATCTAAATTGTATCATTCCCATAGTCTTTTGTTATCCTGAAATTATGGCTAAATTCAAGCTCTTGTGAAGCAACTCGGGATATCCCTGCTTCATACGATCCAAAATGACATTATATGACGTGGGCACAAAACCGCAAATATTTCCAAACATTCCACAGTTCAAGCTGTGCGAAAATGCAATAATAAATTCTTCTCATAAATATTCTCAATGATTTCCATTCCAGAAAGTAATAATCAAGTTTCCTCACATCCAGAATTAAAATATAAACAGCACAAACCTACCCTGTAACACCCCAAGAGATGGAATACACTACACAAAAATATAGCAATTGAAAAGAGGACAAACTAATGCACAGGGACAGCACAAGGGGTGAAAGGGCCATGGCTTGGGGTAGGGGGGCACTTGCCACCACCAGAGGCCCTTAGAGACCCTGCCCCTTCCACCTTCAGACACTGGCCTCCTGCCCAGTGGTGGAAACCTTGCCCCTTCACTAATTTCCTTTCGGGCCAGGCTTTGGTTTATGGAACAGGCAGTGGTCACCTCAGCACAACCACTTTTCTGGAGTACTGGTCAATGGTAGATTAAACTAAGACTAACCAAACACTGAAAACTGAACTGTTGACATGACCATCTCTTCCGAACTTCGTTAGCCTTATAAAAGTTGTCGTGGTGCCAGCAACACTTTGCATTAGTGCTAACTCATGAACTATGCTCCCACGGAGAAGCCCTTCTCACCACATAAAAGGGTTTCTGCACAGCATTTTCTGTGCCAGAGCGGTGAGGCCTAGAAGACTGCCTGTTGCTGATGCGACCCAGAATGCACTTTGGTGACTTTGCATTAAACGCTATTAGGAGGATTGTCTCTTTTTAAATGGCACATCTTTTCACTATAGGGTTGGGGAGGCTCGACTCACAGTTTCAAATATTCACTTCAAAATATTTACATTACTACCATCAAAAAGCCTATTCACACACGAGAGAAAAGTCACCTGCACCGCTCTGTCTGGTCAATGCTCAAACACCTCAAGGTGAATCCCTAAACAATCTGGTCCCTCTACATACAGAATCACAGCAAAACAGACTGTCACTACTATTTATTGCTCTGGATGGGGTATGCGACTATGTGGTAAAGCCATTAGTTCTGGTGAGACCGTTAGGTATGCACGTATCTTGCATGTATCCGTCTTACTGGTTGTGCCGATACATTTTGCTATTCAAATACTCGCAAGGTTTTTCAAATATCGCTGCTTAATTGGACATTTTAAGAGCAAAACAAAGTTCAACATGAAGTTGAATTCAGTGCTTGATACCAGACAGAGTAGTGTGCATGAAAGAACCACACAAAGCACTCCTGGCATGATGTAATTAATCACAATCTAACCTTATGCACACGTCTTCTCCAATGTCTCAGGTCTCACTTTTACCTCATCTTGAATCACAACCTAAAAATGACTGTTTTAAAATTTTTAGTTAAGAGCATGAGAAACAAACTTTAACATCCTCGTGCAAAAACTACAACTAAGTGTAAAATTATCCATGTAACTAAACATCTTATTGCCTCTGTAAAACTTCCCAGTAAACTTCCATGAGTAAATAATGCATGAAATTGTGTAAAATACCATAACATACCATCGCAAATCATAACCATCAAGCATGTCTAAATCATCAACACTAGCCTGCCATGGAGTAGAATGTTAACCTTCTCAAACTGATTAAGCGCTTCGTCTGTGGTAATAAGCACTATAAATACCTATAGCACACAAGGTGTAGGGAATCATGTAAACAAACAACTAGGGCTGTGTAAGGCAGCGAAAATGTGTCCACTTCCAGTAGGGTCTTAGGACTAAACATCTCGAGGCAGCATTGGTATCTCTCAGGAAACCATTTCAGGGCCTCTTTGAGTCATAGAAAGAAGAGGCGACGGGAGAAGATGCCAGCTGAAGGGAGGCCAGGTGCCCTAGGCAGACAACACAGAAGAAGGACTCTTGGTGTCTTTCCGCGGTCCTTATGATTTAATCCCTCTTGGACTCGGAGTGAGACCCTAAGGCCCTGGCGTCTGAGCGACCAGCTTTCACCGTCTCATATGAGGCAGTGTGAAGCTTGCAACTTGGTACTTTTTGTCAGGGATTTGTTCAGTGAAGAGAGCGGTGCTGGAACAATTTTCAGAGTGAGGGTGCTGGCCATGACATCACCTGACTTGCTTTGTAAATCAAGCATGTCTTTATTTGTATGTGCTAGCAAATCTCTGGAACACTGTGACCTTCTCCGCTCAGCAATTCCCTTGAAAGAGTAAAACTTGTGAAAATTACAAAATACCGGAAACGGGCAGAAAGAAATAGTAAACTCAGCGACCCATGCTAAAATAACTAGCAGCACTTTGTCACACGAAACTGCATGTCAGGACACCGTTTGTAGGCCTCATGATTGTTAATTCTTGACCTGGGGTGCATCAGAGATATATGCAGCAACCCTAATTCCAGATACAGACGTGTCCTATTATGTGAGTTGCTTTTGTCGGCTTCTTCGAAAGCTGCTAGTACAGAGATGGTGACAGCCAGACTTAACACCAGCGATTCTATTACCTGGGCTATTACTCATGCACAATCCTTACTTCTGCTAATCGATATTGGTGTTATCTGCAACACAAGGTGGTGGTGTATGTGTCAGGGGGTGGGGGATAGTTTCTAAATAACAACGAATGAAAGGGAACTTCAAAGCAGGGTACTGAGTAAATTACAACATGCCATAAAATCTCTAGTGTTGACGCCGTGAATGTACACAAGAGGATTCCGCCCATGCTTTCATTCACCTATTTATTCATCCTTGTACTCACTCATTCACCCTCTCGTTCCGCAATCTGCCACTCGCGTATGAACTCACAAATTAAATCCGCAACCCCTGCACTCACCCACTTATTCACACTTTTTCCACGCATCCAGCTATACAACCACGGCATAAACTTACTGCCGTAATATCAAGATGTAATAAGTGAAACAGACTATCACGACCAGAAGGACTAGCAAAAAGTATTCCTGGGTGAAAATGTGTTTCCATGCGAGTGTAATCTTGCACTTATCTGGATTACTGAGCGTAATTAGTACTATTTTTGGTTTTCCTTACACATATGCTCTTTGCAGGCATACAAATACTTGGAGTAGAAAATGTCATGCAGACAACTGCACAATAAACTGAACAGATTTGTCACGTGATCTTTAGACCAAGCACATACCCCGAGTGCACATTTCACGCCGATGTCTGCCTAACACACATACTACATATGGAAAAACACAATCCGTAGCTAAAGAAACCAAAATGTTTTCCTCAATGGGAATTTAATTTTACTAATTTGACAAACGTCCAGTCGCAGCTTGCGGGAGGGTGGGGGGTATCGCGCGGGGATAGGGGCCCGGGAGTTTTAAAATAAATAAAAAAATCCTACCTGAGCAGGTCCGCACCGCCTCGGGTCCGTTGGCGCCTACAGGAACGGAACAGCCGCATCACTGCTGGCAAGTGGGTGGCAACCCCTCTCAGCCAATCCTGGCACTGTCAGCAGCACCAGGATTCACTTAAAGCATGGTTACTCTCCGCCCGCCTGCCCATTAGGAGACTGAGGTTTGAGCCTTTGCTCAACCCTTGCTCTTCTAATGGGCATGCGCCAGCCTGTGCAGACACTAGTGCACATGACTGGGCACGGCGTAAAAATTAGCCGACCTTCCCCAGACATGCGCACTTGTGGTGCTGCCTGCTGCCCCTGGTCTGACGATCATGTCAGTCAACATGACGTTGGACCGCCCACCCCCTTCAGACTCTGAAGGGGGTGGGCGGTCCGACGTCATGCTGACTGACATGATTGTCTTTCTTGTCAGTTCTCCCTCAGCGTCTCTGAACTTTAGTAAATTGAGAGTTTACTTAAGTTCAGAGATGCCGAGGGAGGTGCGGGCGCGGGCGAATTGTGGGGCAACGCCCCAGCGCCCTAATGGACGCACTGCCCCTGTGGAGGTGGCAGATGACAGCCTGGTGCGAGCCCGCCTTCAACAGCAAGTCGTCGAGATAGGGTAATACTGGAACCCCTGATCTGCGCAGGTAAGCTGCAACCACCGCCATCACTTTCGTGAACACCCGAGGGGCGCTGGTAAGGCCAAAGGGGAGCATGGTAAACTGAAAGTGCTCGTGGCCTACCATGAACCACAGGTAACGCCGGTGGGCCGGCAGGAAGGGGATGTGAAAATAAGCGTCCTGCAAGTCCAACGCTACCATCCAGTATCCAGGGTCGAGGGCAGACAAGACCTGAACGAGCGTCAACATCTTGAACTTCTTCCGTAGCGGTTGACCTTCCTGACATTCAAGATAGGACGCAGGCCTTTGTCCTTCTTGGGCACCAGAAAGTAGTGGGAATAGCAACCACGACCTGCTTCTGGGGCAGGAATGCACTCGATGGCACCCTTGGCCAGGAGTGCCGCAACTTCCTGTTGGAGAAGGGCCAGGTGATCCTCTGACATGCAATGGTACTGAGGTGGCATGGATGGAGGGGCAGTCTGGAAGGGGAGGAAGTAGCCCCTTTGCACTATTTGCAAAACCCCCCTGTCCACCTTGATGGTGCGTCAGTGGGGGAGGTGACGGCAGATCTTGCTGCAAACTGGCGTTTGGTTGCCCTGAAAGGTCGGACTAAGAGGATTTGGAGGCTGCTGTAGAGGGGGCTGTGGTGGACTGGCCTGCCCGCTGGCCCCCTGAACCAAGGTGGTGGTTCCCACGTCCCCAGCCGCGCTGGGGCTGAACAGCTTGCGCCGGCCTGTGGCCCTGGGCGGGACGTAGCGGAGCACCCCTTCCGTAGCCACAAAAAGGGCGAAAGGCAGACTGCGCAGGACGGGTGGTGGAGAGGCCCAAGGACTTGGCTGTAGCCCAAGAGTCCTTAAAGCGCTCTAGCGCGTTGTCTGCCTTGTCGCTGAAAAGGCGACGGCCATCAAAGGGCATGTCCATAAGGGTGTATTGGACATCCCCGAAAAAACCAGTCGAATGCAACCAGGTGTAGAGTCGAGGGGCTACTGACGTGGAAATCATCCTGCCAAGTGCGTCGGTGGTATCCAGCCCACAGCAGATGGTAAACTTCGCTGCGTCTCTCCCCTCGGCAACTGCAGGGGAGAGCACGCCCCGGGCCTCCTCCGGGCACTAGGGTAGCAACTGCGCTACCGTATCCCACACAGAGTGGGTGTAATGGCCCAACAGACATGCTGTGTTTACCGACCACAGTCTCAAGCTGGCGGAAGAAAACATTTTCTTCTCAAGGTGGTCCAGCTTTTTGGATTCCCTATCTGGTGGTGCATTAGGGAATGCGCCTTTAGAAGTGGAAGCATGGACCACCAAGCTCTCAGGGGTCGGGTGTTTGGAGAGGAAAGTGGGGTCGCCCGGAGCCGGGCGGTGGCGTCGGGCAATCATCCTGTCCACAGGAGCCCCTGTGTTGGACCTGGACAAGGTGCCCAAAAAGATGTCTGTGAGAGCTTCAATAAACGTCAGCAGGGACTCCGAAGAGCTCGCTGCCGGTTGAAGGACATCTGTCAGGAGGTTAGTCCTGACTGCCACCGTAGGTAGCTCGAGGTGGAGAGCCTCAACCGCCCTACACAACACCACTGCGTATGACGCTCCCTCCTCCGTAGCCACGGTAGGAGGCAACATGCCAAGGTCTGGTGAGGTATCCGGACCACTGGCTTCCCCCAGTTGCTTTCTCCAGTCCGGCTCATAGGTCAACTGGTCGGTCAAAGCGTCCCCAGACCTTTCCCAGTCCTCCTCACCTTCCTCTGGCTGCCAATCTGGTCTAAAAGAGCCAGAGTAGAACAGGGGCACAAAAGTACCCGTCGGCATCGGATCCAGCGTCGGTCGACGCCACTACGACTCTGTGTCTACCTCGAGGTGGAGGCCGGGGTCAACGTCGGCTGGGGACACAGCCGACACCGGTTGCGGACGTGGTGCCGGTGGAATCGGCGCCAGGGAAGGCGTAACAAAGTCTACCGGCGCCAATCCGGATCCAGGTCTGGATCCAAGGGGACCCTGCGGTGCTGAGGCCCAATCCCCCAGCGCCGAAGACCCAGGGAACCCAGCCGAGTCTACGGGGCCCGAAAGGCGCACCAGCAGAGTCGCGCTGCCCAAAGATGGCATGCATCGCTTCGTAGAAACTCTGAAGCTGGGCAGGGGTCACATCGGGTCCCGGAAAGGGAGGGAACCCCGAAGTCGACCAAGCAACTCTGCACACGGAGCCGCTGGAGGGGCACCACCCACATCCCTCGTCACATTGGCCAACGGATGGGGCGAAGTCGAAGAGCGACGATGCTTCTTAGACTTTTTTTTGTGCTTTGACTTACCTGACCCGGAGTGCAAAGCCTTAGATGAAGAATGGTGGTGGCTCAAAGACTGGTCCCTCGACCTCCGCCGCGACCTCGAATGATGGGGAGCCGACTGCCAGGCCTCGAGTAGCTTTTGGGACCGCTCCCGCAAAGACTTCAGGGCCATGGTCCGGCAGTCAGAGCACAACTTGGGGTCGTAGTCGCGCTCCAGGCAATAAAGGCACACGCGGTGCGGGTCCCTCACTGACATTGTCGGTTACAGGAACCGCTGACCTTGAATCCGGGCATCCATCGTGCACCAGGAGTCGATAGACTCAAAAGACGAATTCGACAAAAGTCGAGAAAAAAGACAGTATAAAAAACGACTGGAGGTACCGCTCTCTCCGGATCTGCATTTGCTGGCGCAGAAAAAGAAAGAACTGACGTCAGCACACGAGGGCGATGCCTATGTAGCTACCGCAACGTCATCTTGGCGACCACTATGCCGAAAGTGGAGTCGACCGACACCACCTTCCGAGGCGCAGGTGTACTGCTGACGAAAAACTTTTTGGATCCAGTCTATTGCTCATGCAGCTATGCCCTCACCTGCGGTATAGTGCACCCTGCCTTAGGGTTGTAAGGCCTGATAGAGGAGTGACTCACCTATGGCACAGGCAGGGGTTTGTGGGCATGGCACACAGGGATGTGTGCCATGTCGAGTCTTCACTTTTAGCTCACCAAAACACGGTCTGCAATGGCAGTGTGAATGTGTTTGGTGAGGGGTCTCTAAAAGTGGCACAATACCTGCTGCAGCCCTTAGAGACCATCTCTGGTCACAAGACCCTTGGTACCACTGGTACCTTTTACAAGGGACTTATATGTGGGCCACAGGTGTGCCAATTGCGGATACAAAGGTACAGTTGTGCGAAAGAATACAGGCACTGGGAACCTGATTAGCAGGGACCCAGTGCATATTCAGCCAAAGTTGCATTCAGAGTCAGGCAAAAAGTTAGGGATAACCATGCAAAAATAGACACTTTCCCACAGTAAGACTTTGTTTAGCTGATACACCACAGGAGGAGGCTTTACTGGAGGGTAGACCTGAAATATGCCCTTCATGAACTCCTTAACCTGCTTATTGGACCATAACGATATGTGCTATTACTGTCTGCTGAATCTGGATATAAAAGCCAAATGGACTGTAATAGATTGAGTGAGAGAGCCCTGATTTCGCTAGTTGTAGCAGATAAGGGAGAATCTGCTGTGGAGCAAATGATAGAGGATGGAGAGACTGAGAGCCACACCAGAAGCAAAACCTCTTTCATTTTGCAGAGTAACATTTATTCGTGGATTCAACATGAGCATTTGGTAGAATCAATTTGAAATCCTCAGAAAGAATGTTATCTACTTCTACTGAGATATTAGGAAAGATTCAGAGTCCCGAACTCATTATCGTGAGGAGCCAAGCTGCCAATTTGAAAGAACAAATCTGTGGATGTACAACTTGCCCCTCATTCATCGACAGAATATACTCAGATGGTTGGAACAGAAAATGTGGGCAATCTGATAGGCGAAGAACCTCAGTGAACCAATACTGCCTTGGCCTCGCTGGGCTATGAGTATGAGATGGCAAAATTCTAATTTCTTTCAGTGAATGACCTTGGCAATGAGCAGGAACGGAGGGAAAGCATATGCGAATATCCCTTTCCTTGTTAGGTAGAATGTGTTTTCCATGACGCCCGTCGAGGGTACCTGCTTGTAGACGAGTTGCATTTCTTGTTATGAAGACTAGCAAAGAGATTCAGGTTTGCATACCCCAAAGCCAAAAAACCTGCGTTAAATGCCGCTGATTGAGTTTCCACTTGTTTCACTGTTTGTTTGTCCTGCCTAGGGTGTCTGCCCATTCATTCTGTATCCCTGGGACATGCTCTATTCCGAAGGCGATGTTGCTGGCCAGCAACCATTACCATATTTGATACGCTTCCACCAACAGAACCTGTGAAAGAGTCCCTCCCTTTTTGGTGAGATAAAACATGACCCTTGTTGTCTGTTCTCACCAAGACTGAAGGGTTGCGGAGCCTGGGAAGGAAAGTCTGAAGGTCTAGGAATACCGCTTTTAACTCCAGAAGGTTTATTTGATATAGCTTCCTGAAAGTCTTGCAAGTGAGCTCCCCATCATAGTTAGGCATCCGTTGTCATCACTGTATGGAGCTGAACGGATTGAACGAGAGACCTTGAGAGATGTAGTCCATGTTCATCGCAAAGACTTTGCCAACTTCATCAGTGATGTAATTTAAATTGTGTCCTCGAAGATGCCCTGACAATTAATCCACTGATTGCCTAGTTGTTCCTGTAAAGGTTGCATGCAAAGATGACAGTTTGGAATCAACGGGATTCAGGATGACGTCATCCCCAACATGGATTTGTACGTTCTCAGAGAAGTGGACCTTCTTGTCGAGAGGGATGCTGTGAGTGATTTGAAGACAATTAATTCTGTCTGCAAAAAAGCCTTGGCCACCATCTTACCCCCAGAAAAAAAGGCGCTTTGGATGGAAATACAGAACATTTCTCTTTGTTGCGCTTGAGGTCTATAGATATGAAAAGTTGTAGACAGGCCGAAGTTGATTCTCTTGCGGCGTGAGAAGTGGAACCTTTTATTAACCAGTCATACAGATATGGGAAAACCTTAGCCCTGATCTCTTCAGGAAAGCCACCACTGGAGCTATACATTTTTGAAGACACTGGGAGCTGACCGGAGCACAAAAGCAAGCACTTTGAATCGGTAATGGCACCCTGCCACCTTGAATCATATGAAAGTTCTGTGCTGGACGGGGATATGGAAATATGCATCCAGCATTTCCAGGGATGTCATGTAATCCCCTAGATCTATGAGCTGCAAATATTTCTGATGGGAATACATCCTGAAGGACTGAATCCTGATTAATTTGTTTAAGAGCCCTAGATCCATTACTTGCCTCTACTTTCTTGACTTCTTTTTGATGAGAAAGAAATTGGAATAAAAATCCCGTATGGCGTTGACATAACTGGTCTTCCTCTTTCACATCCTTGGAGAGAAGTTAGCACATTTCCTCCTTTAGCAGAGATGACGATGCGATGATCTGCATGGACAGAGATTAGGAGGCTTTTGAATAAATTCCTGGGTGTGACCGTGCTGGAGTATGTCTAACACCCATCTGTTGGAAGAGATGTTCTTCCAGCGGTTGTAAAATTTGGAGAGGGGATTTCCGAATTGTTATTGTGGGACTGAGTGACTGGTGCCTGTGGCATATCATTGTCTTCTAGAACCATCCTGCGACTTCTCTACGGCCGCACACGTGTTGGCTGCCTAGGGTATGAGGATGCTGTGGCTGTCCCTTATTATTTTTGAAAAGAGGATGATGGTCGGAAATCCTGCTAGGAGTAGGGTTGATACCTACTTTGCTGAAAAGGCACTCAAGAAGCAATTTGTCCTCTGCCTCTGCCCCCTTGAAAGGATTGAAAGAGCTGATGCTGTAGGGTACCCAGTGAACGAGCAGTCTAGGTGTCCCATTTTATGGACTACAAGGCATCATACACACGTTTTCCAAACAAGTTTCACCCATCAAGGGGCCTCTCCAGGATTTATGCCTGCACTTCTGGGCAAAACGACGTTGCTTTCAGCCACCCTTGGCAATGCAATCTGCTATCTTTTAGAAGGCAGTGGAAGAGATGTCCATGGCTGCATCAATGATTTCTGAAGAAGCCTTTTCCTCTTCCATGAGTATTTCACAAGCATCTGTCCTCTGGTGCTCAGGGAGAAATCCCAGGTACGCTGACCTGTCAGACTATATCTGATGGTCATATCTTCCCAGGATAGCCAACGCGTTAGAAGCCATGATAGATATTGCAGCCATGGCCGAAAATCACTCCAAAATATTGTCCAATATGCGTCCCTCTTTATCTGGAGGGGCTGTGCAAGGTGAAGAAAGATTCTTAACCCGACGTTGAGCTGCTTGCACAATTACCAAACCAGGACGAGGTTGGCCTGTAAGGCAAGTTGGTGAATTTTAAGGAGCTTTATATTTTTTGTCCAGCTTTGGAACGACAGCAGTTACTGAAGCTGGTACCTTCATCAATTTCAATCCCTCATGCCAAATGTAGTCAACAATGGGAATGGATCTAACAGTACTCCAAGCAGCGTCTTTAATATCATAAAGAAAGCACTCAGTTTCCTTAGCCCGGAGAGTTAGATCGAAACGTTTGAACGCTCTTTCCAGGATATCATGAAAGTCACCAATATCAGTTGGAGGCAAATCCATCGAAGGAGGGGTAGGCAAAGTACATAGTGGTGCTATGTAGTCGTGCCATTCCATGTAATCCTCTGCAGAGTCAAAGGGGATTTCCCCTTCCTCAGGCTGTTGACCATCGCTATCTGCCAATGAGTCCCTGATTGAGGTAGAGGGTAACACAGGTCTTTCCCTTTGTTGTGGCCTGATAGAGTTCTTCAGATCAGAAACTGTCTCTGGAACATATAAACACCTTGTAGTTTACTGCGTGAGAGCATTGACCTCTGGAAATCTTTTATAATAATTGCTCAACATCATACGTAAATCTGTAACCAAAGAGATAGGGACCACAATAGAGATTCCCTGCGCTCCCATGCACCTGATGCTGTTCCTCGTCAGGCTCCTAATATTGGTAGTGTTCTTGGAAGATGTCATACTACTGAGAAGATTCCTTGCTTATGTTACAGAAAGAATTCACTCTCAAGATACGCAGAAGGACCTTGTTCGGCATGATCATCCTCAGTTTCCTGGCACTTCAATTTTAACTGAAAAGGGCAGGCGCACTGGAGTTAAAGCTGAAACCTTTGAAATGTCATGTGCCATAGGTGTAGGAATGCTCCTGTCTGAAAAAAACAAAGTATCTTTTACAGCCGCTGATGGGGTCTTCGACAACATAGCCCCAGATAGAATTCTCGGCGATGGAAGGACTTGGGATGTAGCTGAGGGAGTCGACAGAGCTGCCATCAAAATTTGTGCATCGGAGATGGTCTCGTGGATGACGACGATGCATTCATCAGCGACTTCATTGTTCTGGCTATCAGCGTTGTAGATGTCACCGTAGTTACCGGAATAGCAGGGGATACCTGAGACGCTGTCAACACTGCCGTTAAAGCCACCCTTGACGAGATGGTTCTCGTCAACAAATTCGTTAGCAACAGACTTTCTTCATCTATGGTAACAGGAGCACATGGAGGTGAGGAGGCAAAACATCTGCGAGAGGGTGAATGTGCAGCAGGTTCCTTGCTTTTCTGCCTCTCAGCAATGGCCTCCATACTACGAGATTTAACCCTCTTAGAGTCTTTATCAGATGAGGAGGTGCCCACATTTTTTAGTTTTTTTGAGCAGTGTCTTTCTTCACACTCAGACTCAGATTCAAACTGTTTTTTTTTGTTGATCCAAAGAAGCCATCTGGCCCAAAAATCTTTGAGGGTCTTTGCTAAGAAAGTGCAACAGTACTTGCACTCCTTAGGTTTGTGGTGAGGGTAGAGGAAGTTCAAACATTCCTTGTGGCAGTTCTCAGAGAAGAGTCTTGATTTCCCAAAGGACTTACAAGGCCTGAAAAGCCTCTTTTTAGATCCCTCAAACATGGTAAAATTAGGAAATAATAGCACCAAACTGTACCTCAGATGTTGCCTGGAGGTTGGAAAGTCCTTTGGAGAGCTGTCAGACCCAAAGTTGAGGGACTGAGCAGAGCTCAGGGGGATTCCCTCACACATGATGTGCGGTAAGAAATCTGAGATATGGTGGATCTGCAGGGATGACTGCTTCAGGGTGTCTACTCTGATTGGTTAAAGTTCGGATGTTTTAAAACAATGTGAATTGGCTACCAATATCTGTTGTTTTCAATGGGATTTAATGCTAATGTATCAACACTGCTTATATTAGTGTTACCATGAGACTCCCACCATGACAACGGGGAAGATTCAAACATGTTAATCTAAGAAAGATACAATACTGGGGAATCAATGCAAATGCTCAAAGGCAAGCTGACCTTTGCTTTTGCAGTGGAAACTGTTTAAGACAGTATACACATTTGAATCATCGTTGTTTCATATTATATAAATACTATCAGGGTTTAATATAGTCTTCTATTGTTTAGTTAGAAGGGAAACATTATCCACATGTTTATAGTATGTGCTGTAAGGATACAATGATGCAAATGAGTTTACTTTCACTACAGTGAGTGTTACTTATTCATGGTGTCCTTATTGGCTGCAATTTTGGTTTTCCATTTATGACGTTATAGTCTAGATCCAATGTAGGCATGCACATGGCATGCACTGACATGTACAAATGAACCTTTGTGCCACATTTGACGCAAATCCGACAATGTAAAATTATTTTTTGATATATGTTGGCCATTTTGGATTTCGATTAGACTAAATGACGTCATAGGCAAGATCTACTTATATGATTTCTATTACAAACATGCAGGTCTGTACCAACTTTTAGTTTTCTATCACAAAACAAATGATTTTTCCGTCTAACAGCTATTGTATTTAAATTCCAGCAGGGTTGATCTCCCAATGTTTAATTGAATGCGGAGAGGTCATTATCAAATCTAGTAAGTACAAGGTGCTGTATTAATACACAACTCAGAATTTCAGCACACTCATATTCAGGGCCTAAATGTTACTAGAGCCCTCTCACCTTATCCCACTGTTTGGGCCAAGTGTTCTTCCCATCTTTACCGTGTTTTCGACTCCTTAACTGTGTTTGATGTCAACCTAGTCCTTTAAACACATATGTTTTTCTACAGCCCATTAGTCCTTTCACATTCATTATGACTGCTTACCCCATCATTTGCTCTGGGATCCTAACCCATTTACCTTTCGCTATTACAGATGTGCTAACATTTTATAGGAAATGACACATATAATAAGAAAAGACAGCATCCGTATAAACCACCTCAAGTGTTATATACTTTTTCAATCCACTCTTTGCTGCCACTTTCTCTGACATATTCCTGAAGCATTCAACCTTGTCTTTCAATGAGTTGGTTCTACATAGCCCTTTCCATTCCATACATAGCAACTGGTAATTCTTTCTTCATGGCTGCAGAAGGTACCGGGATATTCAGAAGCTCATTTGGTGTTACCTAAATATTCAAAATCCTAGTGGGGAAATCCTGCCCCTTTCTTCTAAAGCAACTGCACCGCATGTGCATCACAATATACACAACCTGGCAGGTGATACGCAATAATTTAATTTGTAACCATGATGACATACCATAATCCTAAATAAGTTCTGTGAGAAAGTGCCCTCTTTCTTGCATGGTATGCCCCCATTTTTTGCTAAATTGTTGAATGTACTTTGACTGAGTGTACCCTGGACTCCTGCCAATCAGGTGCCCAGGGCCTATGTTCCTTCCTTAAAACACACAAACTCCAAATTGGCAAACCCTGGCCACATGTCAGTCCCTAGTAAATGGTACCCTAGGTACCCAGGGCCTTGTGACCAGGGAAGACCCCTAAGGGCTGCAGCACTCATTGTGCCACCCTTAGGGGCCCTGTACCCTTACACACACACACTGCCTTTGCAGGCTGAGTGTCTGGGTGCAGGACAAAATGAAGAGTCGACATGGCACACATCTCTGTGTGCCATGCCCAACACCCACACTGCCAAGGCATATGTCAGTCACCCCTCTGGCTGGGTGCCTTATGCCCATGGTGTGGGCACAGGAGCAGGAGCCCTGTGCCCCTACAGTACCCAGGTCCATTCCCGGGCACTGTAAGTGCAGTGCTGCCATTTAAGAGTACATGGTGCTGAGAGCTCGTCAAACACGAGCTCCACAGCACCATAATGGCAACCTAAAGACTGGGAAGTTTGGTATCAAACTTCTCAGCACATTAAACCCACACTGATGCCAGTGTGCGATTTAATGTACCAAGCACCCCAGAGGGCATCTTAGAGATGCCCTCCTACAACTAACCTACAATCCACGTCTGCTCTGAGGCTGCCCAGGCTGCCACACAGCAGACACGTTGCTGGACCCCTGGGTGGGAGAGCCCCTGCTCTCCCGGGCCTGCAACAATGCACATCGTGGGTGAGGTGATAGATCTCCTCCCCCAGGATGAGCAAAGGGAAGCTTCAAAGGCCTGCCGCCTCTAGGAGTTTCCACAGGCCACTGCAACCCCCCACTCTGGCAGGAAGCTTGGCCGGAAAACCCCATACAAGGACAGGGGATGTGCCAGCCTGCCCACCCCACCCCTCAGGTGGGGGAGGCGAGGTGAAGCACATCTCCGGGCTCTCGCCATCTTGAAGATGGGAGGCCCTACCCTATCAGGATTAGGCTACTGCCCCCCTCCCACAGGAGAGGGGCAGGATAGGGGGTGTACCCACCCCAGGACAAGGACCCATTGGTCCCTGGCCTTCACCTACCTGTAACGCCCCTAAATCTAGTATTTAGGGGCACCCTGAACCTTCCTTCCGGAGATTCCAGATTCCGAAACTACAAGAAGAGCGAGAAGAAAAGAAGACCTGCCCTGCAGCTGCAAAGGAGAGAGAGACCCCAACTGCTTTGGCCCCAGCCCTACCGGCCTGTCGACCTCGGACTTGCTCCTGCTCCAAACCCGGCATCTCTTGTGGCCAGCAACCTCAGAAACCCCGGAGGACCTGGCTACCTTTGAACTCTGATCCCCTGGGACTCCCATGAGTAGAGGCTCTACTCAGAACCGACCTTTTCACCCCTGGCAGCAGCCCGGAACCGCGATCCCAGCCCACTCTGCACCCGCCAAGCCTGGCCGGTGCCGGAGTGAACTAAACCCACGAGGACGACCCCACGGCGACTGTGACCCCGAGTCCGGCACCCAAGGAGCCCCCTCGACTATCCTGAAGAAGCTTGCAGCCTCGGAACAGAGTGCCACCCCAACCGCGATCAACAAGAGGGTAAGATTTCCGACGTCAAAAGGCACCCCTGCACCCGGTGCCCCACGGCCCTCTGTGCCCAATCCCGGGGTACCTACCTATCCTTCAACTACCCAACTTACCCCTCGAAGTGGTGGTGGCACCTGAACAGTCCTCGTCCCCGAGCCTGCAGCCTTTTTCCAAACCGGAGATTTCCCATAGAAACCAATTGAGCGCCCGACGGCTCAAAAGCACCCTGCACCCAGCCGCCCGAGTGGCCCTGGCAGTGAAAACTCTACTCTAACCTACTTCCCCACTTGAGTAAGTGACCAGGAGCCCAGCTCCCACAGCCGCGTGGCTTGCCCGACAGCAGCCACCAACCCAGGCCCCCCTATCCCTCATAGGATAACATTGGGCCTAACTCTCTCTGCACCCGGCCGTCCTGAAACCGCTGAGGGTGAACTTACTGTACCTACCTGACACTGGGGGACCCCTGAGTCTATGCCCAGAACTTCAACTCTGCCAGTCGAGTACTTACCCTTAAACCGCTAACTTCATTTTCCTCATAGGGTAACATTGACTGGCTTTTTCTTGGAAATTCTTCCAAGTGTGAACTTTTCAAAACTCAAAATATTCACCAAAAATCAGCCGAGTACCAAAAACGAATTTACTCACCTGCTCTTAGGTGAACTCCCAGTGCTGGATCTTAGTGCCCAGCACTGACTCTGAAAAGTATACACAACTATACTTACCTTTAACTCCTTTTTCTTCCATAGGAAACCATTGACTGCTTTTCTGTGAAATTTCTTCTAAGTGTTGATTTCTGCAATTTCTAAATATTCCTCAAAAATCGTATAACATCTGAAAACGTAATTACTTACCTGTTTTGGATAAATGTCCCAGTACTGAGTCTAGACACCCAATACTGGATTACAAAAGTAACGATAACCTACTGTACCTGTAACCTACATTTCCTTCCATAGGGAATCATTTATTGTTTGCTCTGAAATGTTTTCTAAGTGCTCACTTTTGAAATAGCTAAATATTAGTTAAAAATCATTACAGTACCAAAGTCGACTTTCAACAGCTGATTCTGAGAACTGACCCAGGACTGGATCTAGGATCCAAGCCTGGAATTACAAAAGTAATCTACAAAGTAATCTGTTGCATATAATTTGAAATTATCATTGAGCTCAATGTATTGTGTTTAGAAATAGAGTTGCCTACTGCAACTATTTGTAACTGTTTACTAAAAAGTCAATTGCATATACAAAAGTATTTTTATGAAACATCTCCTGTCGAGAAAGTATATTTTAATTCCAAGTGTTGGTTCTACAATAAAACAAGCATATATTTTTTATATACAAACCATTGGCCTAGAGTTCAGTTATTGAGTGTGTGGAACTATTTGCTGACTGAGTGTGTACAACAAATGCTTTACACGTCCTCTGATACTGCCTTACTGCTCGACCAGGCTACCACTTTGGAGAGTAAGGTTATATCTAACTTTAACCTCTGTTAAACCCTTGGGGTCTGTGGACTCTGTACACCCTGTACCTATTAAGGGACAGTATATACAGAGCCACTTTCTCACAAGTTCCAACTTTCGGGTACAATCATTCAGCTCAGGCACATTACGATACGACCACATCGCATCAGCTTTCAATCAATGAAGCAACCTGTGACTCCTAATCCCTTATCTAAACAAGCAGTATCAGAGACAATAGGTCAGGCTTGTATTTTCAGTTATAAGTCACATCTTTTGGCTTTCAAACTGTTGAATCTTAAATAATGTAAGGCAAATTAAATGTGCAGGCAAGCAGCGGTATCTGCAGAGCGAGGTGCAGCCAGGAAGAAGTACATGCAAGAGAAGGTGTGGGCTGGGAAAGATGCTTGCAAGCATAGGTCCAGGCTGGGAGAGGTCCGAGATGGGAGCTGGTGTAGCTGAAAGAGGTGGAGGCTAGCTATGGTGGAGGCTGGTAGAGATGCAAGGAGGGAAAAGTAAAGGCATGTAGTGGTACTAATAGGCAGCCTTGGAAATGTGCAGGGAGAAGTAGGGGCAGGGAGAGGTTCTGGCCAGAAGAGGAGGAAGAAGCAGGGAGAGGAAGGCAAAAGAGAGGTGCAGACAACAAAAAGTAAAGTGAAAGTGCTGCTAGGAAAAGATACAGGGATGACTGGTGCAGACTAGGAGAGGTGACAACAGTGTTAAGTGCTGGTTGGGTCAAGCCTGAAGGAAGGTCAAACAGGAAAAGGTACAGGAATGGAGAGCCTATAACAAGTAGAGGTTAGCTGTGCAATCATAAATTTGAACAAAATACCAGCTTTTTGTGCATTTTGTAGAAATACTCTGTGTCCACACAATTTTATATAAAAAGACCACTATATAGCTGCCTTTTGTTTTGTTTTAGTAACAAAATCCCAACATGGTAATAGTAGTGAAACTTCAACACTATTCGGGTTCTGGTACATTTTTAGAAAGCCAATGTGAATGTATGTCTTTATGCAAAAAATACTGTACATCTGGCTTTAAAATGCATTAAGGAGTTGGTTCTCCTCCTAGTCTTGTTCCATGCCCTTCTTTTTCTGGGTTGATGTGGTTCCTCTGATCCTCATCTTGGCCCTGGTCTAACTAGTTCTTGACCTTCTGGTACTAGTTTTCTGAATCTCAAGGTTTTGGTTGTAATCCTTCCTGACCGTAGTCTTCCTGGCCCTGCTCTGGCTCATTCTTGTATTAGCAATTCCTAGGACATCTGATCCTGGTACTGCTAATCCTCACACTGATCCTGCTGGGCCCTTATCCACCTAGACCTGTTTTTTTTGTTCTGCTAGGGATAGCACTCATAGTCTTTCTGGTTTGGGTCATCCTGATTCTCCTTGCCGTGGCTCTTGTCCTTGTGGTCCACCTGGTACCCTTTATCCAAGTCTGGTCCCATTTGCCATCGTGGTTCTGATTGAGCTGGTTCCTGTGATTCCCACCAGCCTGGTCCCAAAACCCCAGTTTCTAGTCCTTTTGCTCCACTTGTAACTTCAGGTTCTGGACCCTTGGCTCTGACCACTCTGGTCCTCCCACCTCTGTTCCTGCTTATTCTGATCCGTTTAGTCCATCTAATCCTCCCCCATCTGGTTGCTGTTCCTAATGGCCCTAGTCCATCTACTCCTGACCTGACTAGTTCTCCAGGTCTTCCTCCAACATATCATCATACTTTTGGCCCTGGTCCTATTGCTTGTTGTCATCTTGGACTCACTTGTCCACTTTTTCCTGATCCTCCTTGTTTAGGGCAGCTTGTTTTTAGCTGTTCTTAGCCACCCATCTTGGTTATCATAACTCCTGTCATCCTGGCCTTCCTTTTCCTGGTCTTCCTTTTCCTACTCAACCTGGTCCTGCTTGTCATGGTATGCCAGGCCATAATTCTCTGGACCTCTGTGACTTGAGCTTCCTTTGCCCTTGGTTTTGGTGACACTGGTCCTCATTACCCTGCTCCTCTTAGCTCTTGTCCTGTTGGCTCTGGTTGCCTGGCCATCTCCTCTCTATTCTTTAGGTCGTGTTCTCCTTGTCTTCCGTACTCTCAGTCTGGTTTGTGTAGCAATGGTGTTCATATTCCAGGTCCTCAAAGTCTGTGATCTCTTTATGTTTTTATGCCCTCTAGACTTTATCCTTTTGTTTCTGGTCCTCCCTATTTGGATCTTTGTATGCCCAATCCTCTTGTTACTGGTCCTTCTGACCATCCTGGTCCTTTCAGGCCCCCATCTCCTAGATTTTTCTTTTCTTTCCTAACCCTCATAACCATTGTCTATTTACCTGGTGCCTTCTGATGCTTCTCACCGCTGATCTGATTCCCAGTACATCAGTTCATGTCCTGCTGGTCACCCAGGTCTACCTGGTCTCTTGTGTCGTGGCCCTCTTAGGCCTTGCTCATGTTGCTCTTTTCTACCTGCTTTGGATCATCCTTATCCTCCTTGCCCTATGCCTGCCTTCTCCTCATAGTTCTTCTGGCACCAAACGCAATAGTCTGGGCCCTCTTGGCCCTGGTTCTCTTTGTTTGGGTCCTTCTGAGGCTCACCATTTAGGTCTTGTTCCACCTGGACATTCAGGTCCAGTCCTCTCACTATTCCTGCCTCTGACTGTTCTCGTCCTCCTAATTGTCCTCACCATGGTCCTGCTACCCAAGGTCCTGGTCTTTCTGCTTCACTTGGTATTCTGGGTCCTGGTTCTATGGTCATGGTCCACTTGACACTCCTGGGCTTGTTCCCAGTCATACTGGTGTTGATCCTTGTAATCCTCCTTGCTTCGGTCCTGGCCCTCCTGGCTTTGGCTCTCCTAGTATTCTTGGGACTGGCCTCCAGTCCTATTGGCCTGAAACCTGTCCTCCTGGATCTGGTCCTGATTTTCTTGGTCATGGTCTTCTTACTGCTCTCCCCCATGCTGCTACACAAACTCATCATGGTCCTCCTTTATCTGATCCTGCTGGGCCTAGCCATCCCATTACTCATCTTCCCGGAGATCCTGTTCCTGGCCCTGTGGCCTTCAGACTGTAATCATACTGCTGCTGATGTACCTGGACCTGATCCTCCATTTCATCCTCACACTGGCCCTCATGGTCCTGGTACTCAAGGTCCTGATTCACTTTGGCCTGATCTTTCTGGTCCCCTTAATCCTTTGTTTCCTTGTCCTCTTATAACCTTTCCTTGTGCCTTTGGCTGCCTGTGGGCCTGGTCTCAGGTACCTGGCACTCTAGGCCAAGCTCATGCTAATCTTGTTTTTCATAGTCCTTGTACTTCTTGAGATTCTGTGCCCATTGTTCACGATCCTCTTGGTTCTGTTCCTTATAAGCTGGGTTCTCCTTGATCTAGTTCTCCTGGACCTGACTCCCCTGCTTTCTTAGTCTTTATCTCCTCAGTCCTGGTAATCCTGGCCCTTCTTGTCCTATTGTGCTTGTTATAATAAACTTTTACTTTCTTTCGTCATGGTCCTTCCTGGTTATCCCATTCTTGACTCATCAGTCCCCATTCCTTTGTGGTACTCTTTTCCCTAATCACTTTGTCCTGGTTTCCTTCACCATCAACCTCCTAGCCATGGTACCGCATACCCTGGTCCATCTTGCTTCTCGTATCCTGGCACTCTTAGCCCTATACCTCCTGGTTTGAGTTGTCATTGTTCCCCTGGATTTGTTCCTTGTCCATTTAGTCCTACTGCTGTTGCAGCCATTGATCCAGGTCCTGTTGATCCAGATTTTCCTTGTCTGGGTCCTCCTGAGTCTGGTCATTTTGGTCCTGGTTCTCCTGTCCACCACTGTCTATTCCACTTAGTCTTTCAGGATCTGGTTGGCCTTCTTACCTCAGATCCTCCTCACCCTGGTCCTGATACTTGTAATGACTGTTCGGTTACACTTGCTAATCTGATCCCTGGTCCCCTAGGTACCTATCTTTATGAGCCTCGTCGCCCTGTTTCTGGTCCTCCTGTTCATGAAGCTTTCAGTTTACCTACTCCTCTTGCCCTGGTGTTTTGGGTGCTCTTGGTACTGCCTCCCTCGGTCTTCCTAATCCCTGTCCCTTCTATCCTAGTATCCTGGACATACTGGTCACTGTGCTTCAGGTCCTGATTCTCTTAGTCCTCTTCAATCTGGTCTGATCCTTCTGGCTCTCGTCCTCCTGCTCCTTGCCCGCATGACTCTGCAATAACTTATCCTGTCAGATCATCCTAGCCTGTCCTAGTTCTGATGTGCCTTGGCCTACGGTTAATGCTAGTCTAAAAACGCCTTAGCCCTGTACTTCCTGGTTCTGGTTTGACTGGTTGTTTTTGCCATGTACTCCTGCCCCTAGTCGCTTGGATCTTGGTTCTCTCAGTCCTGGACCTTTTCATTCTCCTCACCCTAAAATTCGGCTATCAGTCACCTCGTCTGGCTCCACTGGTTTATCTAGTCCCCTTGTTTTCTTGTTCCTAATCCTTATGATCCTGGTGAACTTGTCCATGTAGTCCTGGTCTTAGTTCTAGTTGTCCTTTGTCTGGTCCTCATGTATTGCGTCTTCTGATGTTAGTTCCACTGGCCTTGGTTTCCCTAGCCCTCCTAGTCTCTGTTCTCCTGCCCTATCCTACTCCCACTATTCCTCGGGTCTCCTGATTTGCCTGTTCTACTTGTTCTTGTCCATCTGACCATGAGCCCTTCTATCATGGACCTCCTAGTAATAGTACTTTTGAGTCTGGTCTTTCCTCATCCCTCTGGCACTGGTCCTCCTACTTCCCATGGTGTGGGCCACCCTGGTCCATGTAGCTCTTGTCACCCTGGTTTAAGATTCCCTGGAGTCTGACACTCTTGAACCTTCTGATCCTGGTTCACCTGGACCTAGACTTTCTCATTCTTTATAACCCCCGGATCATTCTAATCTAGGGTCTCCAGGTCCTGCTAGCCCTAGTCCTTTGTACTGTGTTCTCTTTGGTCCTTTTGATTCTGGCCTCTTGGGCCTCCTTAATCTGATATCTCTGGTCTTCGCCATCCTGTCACTGGTCATTCTCTCCAATGTTCTCCTTATACTAGTTGTCTTTGGTCTGTCTACTTGGGCCTCCTACTCCAGGCCATGGTTGTCCTTGTCCGTCTGGTCCTGGTTGATGCACACAGGGCCTCATAGCCCTTCTTGTAATTATGGTCCAGGGCCTTCTCATCCTTCCACCTCTGGTCCTTCTGTTCCTTCGGGCCTTTGTCCACTGGGTCCAGATCCCCTGTGATCCTTCTCACCCTGGTCCCGATAATGCCTGGTGCTGTTTTATTCGCTGTTCATCATCATCTATTTGTTCCTAGTCCCCTCTGGCTTGGCAACCCTGGTCCTCATAGATTAGGCTTTTCTGGGCCTAGTTCTTTCTGTACTGGTCCTTTTGGCGCCGGTCATCCTAGCCCTCCTAGTTGTCCAACTCTTCATCCTACTCCTCCTTCTGCTTCCTTCCCCAGCGCCTTCTGTAGAATGACTTTAGTCAGGTACAGCCTCCAAGCCTATCACACAGATGTATTTATTTTTTGGCTTACAGACTTCTTTTATGGAGTCAGCACTGTAAAGTACAGAAATGAGGGCCCAGTACAGACAGGACCATGCCTACTTAAAACACTGCTTAACATGTTACTAATCTAAACTACCATTCCCAAGATGCATTCTACAGGTGACTTACATATCAGTGTGGCTGAAGGGGTTGCTCATGACTTGGGCCCAATAAACATCAATGCCCTGAACCTATGTTGCTGGGTGAATAGTATTAAAAAGTGTGTTTATTCACAAGTACAGAGAGAAATACTCCTGCAAATTACCCATATGCACTACTTATCTGTCTCCTGCTTTCACTTCCCCATTCGACAGAAGCCCCATTACAGAGTCTCACTCAACTTACCTCCTGCAAGTGCCCCAAAGCTCTGAGCCCTCTAAACGTGTCATTCCCTCTGTTTTGACTGCTGCTGTGTTGCCAGATTTTAAATACTGAGCAAGCACAATCTCCCTTTAACATAAGCCTAAAGCTAGCACAAGACCTTCCTTAAGAAGCCCAAAGAGAGCCCAGCCCACAAAAGCCATCCAAAGGAGCACCATGAATATTAAATAACACAACATATTCTCATCGGTGAATAACATGCTTTAAAACTATACTCAGAATTCTTTTCTGACAGCCAAATACTCCCTGACGGAAGAGCAAAATATCTGTGTGCCATATCCTGAAGCTTCTGTTTGAGCTCTACGTGTGTTATTTGAATATTAAAATAACATAAATGTTGTTAGTCAACATTGATTTTATGCTTTTTCATCTGTAAACATCTTAGCTTAATTCAGGCACTTAACATTTTAGAAACTATTGTACATTTGTAAATGCACTTACTTTCAAATGCTTCATACATATTGCATCCCATTACAAGATGGCCATCACACTAATATTGACTGGAGATTTTTTTTTCTTTATAGCTGGCTAAATAAATACCTCAATACTATTTATCCGGCTGCTGGTCAAATTGCACATCATCTCAACTATTTAGTCTATGACCGGCTTATCAGCAGAAATTATGTACTATTTTACTGGCCAATAGGTATTTAGCAGAGATTTTGTACTATTTGGTCGGAGGCCAAGTAAATAGACCCTTCTAAACTTAAATTGGTGTTTCGTGTATGGATAAACATAGACTGTTTGTCTACCACCAAACAATGAACCGCGTTTGGCAGCCTACTTGCCTGAACTGTGCTTAAAATTTTAGCATCCACAACTTTGAGTGTAAATGGCCTATATGATCTGCAATGAAACGGATCTATCTCAAGCTTAAATAATAGCACAACAGTGGTTTCACAGACTGATTTTGTAAAATGCCTCCCCGCCAGTTTCTTATTAGTAGTTTTACCTATCAAGGGAGTCTGCCAGCACGCCGTTCCTCACAGTTTTTTGCCACTCATAATCTGTATTTCCAATTATAACTGACAAAGTGACAAAGGGCCTTATGACGAGTTTGAGGGTCTCGCTTGCGGGCCGCCATGCCAGCGTCCCGTTCTGAGACTGGAAACCTGTAGTCTGACCGCTCGCCGGATTAGGTATAATCCTGGCAGGCAGTCCAGCGACAGCGGTGCCTTTCTAAGGCTTATAGGAGAGCTTTAGGAAGGCACCGCCATAGGAGCACCGCAGTCCGTTCCTGCACGGACAGAAATGCACAATGATGTGCATTTCTTTCCGTGCAGGAACAGGGGGTGCAAAAATACAGGGGGGCACATCATGTGCCTCCCTGCATGCACCCCCATGCACAGAGGCCTCAGTGGGCCCTGTATGGGCCCCCTGAGTTGCCTCACCTCCATCCTTTCCATGGCTGGGCTCACCAACGTGGTAAGGGTCGCACTGAGGCAACTCAGAATATGCTCAGCAGTGCCGGAGCAGCAACACCAGCATATTGCTTCCTCAGACCACCGTGCCACCGCCACAGGATCAAGGATCTTGGCTGTATCAGCTGCCCAGTGGCGGTCCAACCACCGTATTCATAATACAGTGGGTGGACCCCCAGTCTGGCTGTCCATGGGCCCCCACCATGGGTTTGGCGGTACCATGGACCGCCAAACTCGGAATCGGGCCCAAAGACATCTAGTAGAGCTCTTTGCTAATATGGTGAAAGTGCAGTGTCTAAAAACAGTCAAATATGATATCCTTCATTACTTCTTTATCTCCGTTGACTTTCCTATCCTGTCTTGTGTGATCCATGATAATGCAGGAGCAACCTTCATTGCCACAATACACTCTCTTTGTCCCTTCTGAATTTCCTGTTAATCATATTTGTCAAAATTGCCTAAGCCATCTCATGCTAGGCTATATTGGTCATGGTGTTCAGACAAAATACTGAGTTGGAAATATCGGTCGCAGAAATACTGGTGAAAAAATATCGCGATAGAACAATATTGTAATGCTGAAATATCGTTCTCAAGAATATCGATTTGTTCAGGTAGGTGATATAGTTTTCAAAAAAATTTATGTAAATATTGTTAAAATACTATTTTTTAATTATATTTATGTGTGTTAGTTTATATATACATTTTTTGGGCTATTATGGTTTGTATAATTGTTAATAATATCTGTAAATATAGTTTGCAATGTTCAATGATTGATCATTTTTAATTTAATTATAATAGTAATTTATATAGTGGTAGCGGGTTGTCATCCTTGTAGGGGTGCAGGGTGGGAAGTTAATTAAGTATAATAAAATAATTATTAATATATTATTAATAATTTAATTGATTATTAATTCTGTTAATTGTGTAATTATATTTTTAATTAATATATTATGTGCGGGCTACTGGGTTTGTAGAGGTAAAGGGTGGAAAGTAAATTGACAATTAATTAATAAGTATAAGTATTCAATTGATTATCAATTATGTAAATTGTGTAAACATTTTATTGTTTAAGTTATTCATTATGTGCAGGTTGCTGGGTTGGTGGGGAAATAGGGTGAGAAGTTAATTAAGTAATAACTAATTAACAATTAATTATCAATTTAATAATTATTTAATTGACTATCAATTACGAAATCACTATATTTCACTATATTTTGTGAGATATTTGTTAGGTGCGGGGTTAGTGGGTTTGTATGGGGTATAGGGTCGGAAGTTAATTAATAATCAATACATTGATGAATACATAATTAAATAATTGCTTCCTGATTTATTTATTAATTAACATTTAATTATTTATTAATTATGGTAATTGTGTTACAGTTATTTATTATAGCTTTTTTTTAAGAGCGGGCTGCTAGGTTTGTGGAGGTATAGTATGGTAAGTTATTTTAAGGAATAAATAATGGCTGTTTTTAAATAGATAATTTATAAACTGTTTCATAATTATGTTAATTGCTTAACTGATATATATATATAATGTCTGGTAACATCTGGGTTAATTAATACAATTTATATCAAGAGTTTTGTAATTAATAGGGTTATGTTGCATATATGGTATATGTCTGAAGTGACGTACTTTCCCTACTGTTGAATAGACTGGAGTGTGATTAGTAAATTTGTATAGTATCACCATTTTGTACTGTGAATATTATGATTTGAAATGCAATTGCAGTGCTATCACAAATGTTTTCATATTTACGCACTGTTTTTTGGAAGGGAATATACTATTACTTTCACGGTGCATTCTGGTCAATGTAGGATTGAGGACCACTGGTCACATGACTTTGCACACAAAACACGTGGTCATTTGATTAAGCCAACCTTTCAATCTGTGAACAAGGCTTCCGAGTACAGCTGAAACGTGTCGGGATTACAAGCATGTTGCCATTTTTTAAATAAATCCCTTGGGGCCATATGTATCAACACATTTCCCCATAGACACAGAATGGGCAAAACGCTTTGATACATCTGGCCCCAGGTGATCTTTGGAAGTTTGGCTTCGGCATTTCTTCTTTTCTCTTGTTGTACGTTCCCGTACACCTGAAGCTGCCATGTAAGGTCGGGGGTTCCCTTTCTACGGAGGAGTACTTTAAATGAATTTGGGAGCAAGGCCTGCTGGTCTCCCAGCTATCAATGGACTTACCTGATGCAACTATGTATGGGAGATAAGTAGGGGACTCGAGAGGGACATGGGGAATGCCACTTGCAGACTTCAGATAGCGGCAATTTACAGAGATTGTTAATGACACTGCGCATGCTGAAATATGTGGTCATTATTTATTATCACCATTCTGTACTGTGAATATTATGATTTGAATGCAATATGATGTGATATTAAGAAATGGTTTCATGTTTACACACTGTTTGTTGAAAGAAAATATATTATTACTTTCATGATGCATTCTGGTCAATGTATGATTGAGGACCACTGGTAACATGACTTTGCACATAAAACATGTGGTCATTTGATTAAGTCAACTTTTCCACCTGTGAACAAGGCTTTCGAGTACAGCTGAAATGCGTCAGGATTAAAGACAAGCATGTTGCCATCACTACTATTTTTCAAATAAATAGCTTGTTGATCTTTGGAAGTTTGCCTTCTGCACTTCGGGGGCTCCCTTTCTACGGAGAAGTACTTTGGATAAAATATTATCTATCTATCTATCTATCTATCTATCTATCTATCTATCTATCTATCTATCTATCTATCTATCTATCTATCTATCTATCTATCTATCTATCTATCTATCTATCTATCTATCTATCTATCTATCTATCTACTATATATATATATTATCTACTGGCAGTCGCCAGTAGATAGTTATAGTTAGGACCGAGTTCCCATAGGAAATCTGAAAATTCTATTTTGAATAACTTTGGCGCCGGTTGACGAATCCTCGCGAAATTTTCAAAACTAATGGGGCGCTCTGCTCAGCTCCTACCCTGAAAGTCTCGGGGTGATTCGTCAAGCGGGGGCTGAGAAGAAAGGGGGGCCCAAAACGCGTTTTCCCCATGCATTTTCCCATAGGACCTTTAGTCGAAGGTACAGCCCGAACGGCTGAACAGAATTACTTGAAATTTGGCAAAGAGGTAGTCCTCAGGTCAGGCATGTGCCTTTTGCATATATGGTGTCCATCTGTTCAGTAGTTCCTGAGAAAATTGCAGTTAAAAGTACATAAATATCTATATGCGCGCACCGTGCACGCACGGTGCGCGCACCAAATGTCCGCGAGCGTAATTCTGATTGGTGGTTAGATGTCAGTCAACATTCTAATCGGCCGAAATCAGGAAGTGTCGGACGCCATTTTGTGTGTGACAGTGAAAAAGAAAGGTGGCACTGGCAGATGTATCCATCAGGAGAACAAGTTACTTACCTTCGGTAACGCTTTTTCTGGTGGATATAGTATCTGCCTGTGGATTCCTCACCTTGTGAATATCCCCTGCGCCAGCATTCCACAGAATATTTTCCCCATCCACGTATTTTTTTCCCCAGCTCTCCACGCCGACGTGGACGTCATAATTCCACGGCTCCGCTCGCGACTCCGTATGACGTTACCGGAGTCACGTCGGCGTGATGACGTCATTTCCACCCATTTTTTCCGTGCCTCCGAGGCTGACAGGTGGACTGACACAAACTCAAGTATACATAGTACACAACATTTGAACCAATATATACAATACAAGTCAAAAAAAGGTAAGCTAAAAACAACAGCATTTCCTATAAATGTACTAGATACAAATAACAATGAATAAACAACCAGTCAAAAAAGGAAACTTTTTAGGTATACAAAGGTGGACAATGGGGAGGCGGGTGGGCCAGTGAGCAATCCACAGGCAGATACTGTATCCACTAGAAAAAGCCTTACCGAAGGTAAGTAACTTGTTCTTCTGATGGATACATCTGCCAGTGGATTCCTCACCTTGTGAATAGATTCCCACAGCAGTCCCACTCCCGGAGGAGGATGTCCACCTTCCTATACCAAAAAGTCCTGCAAGACAGAGCGCGCAAAATGGCCCTCCCTCCTCATCTCAGAGTCTAAGCAATAATGCTTTGCGAAAGTATGGAGGGAGGCCCAAGTCGCGGACTTACACATGTCTGCAACTGGAACACCCCTGGCCAAAGCAGAGGTGGAAGACTTAGCTTTAGTAGAATGAACCCTAATACCCTCAGGAGGAACCTTACCAGCAAGGGCGTAGCAGATCTTGATGGTTAGAATGATCCACCTGGACAGAGTGCGCTTGTGCACAGCTTTGCCTTTTGAGTGTCCAATATAGCCCACGAAGAGCTGATCTTCCAAACGAAAATCTTTTGTTCTGGCCAAATAAAAGCTCACTGCTCTTTTAGGGTCCAAGCGGTGAAGTCTCTCCTCCTCCTTGGAAGGGTGAGGGGGAGGATAAAACACAGGGAGAGTAATGGACTGCCCCAGATGAAAGGGAGTAACTACCTTAGGAAGGAAAGCAGCCCTGGTCCTGAGGACCATCCTTTCAGCATGTAATGATAAAAACGGGGGTTTTGAACAAAGAGCTTGAAGCTCACTCACCCTCCTTGCCGAGGTTATGGCTACAAGAAAGACCGTTTTAAAGGACAACAGCCTCAAAGGGCAGCTATGAAGGGGTTCAAAAGGGGACCCCATCAAAAAAGTTAAAACAAGATTAAGGTCCCACTGAGGCATTACAAAGGGAGTAGGTGGAAACCGATGAGTAAGGCCTTTGATAACGAGGGCTGAGTTGGAAGACACAAAAAGCAGATAAGGCTGATAAATAGCCCTTAACCGTGTCCACAGCACAACTCTGCTGAGCCAAAGAAAGAGCAAACTGAAGCACATTAGACAAGTAGGCCTTTAAAGGGTCAATGGATCTCTCTCCACACCATTTTACAAACTTAGACCATCTATAGGAATAAAATGACTTAGTGGAGTGTCGCCTGGCCGATAATATAACATCCACTATGTCCGGTGGGAGAGAGAAAGAACTCAGGTTGCCCCGTTCAATCTCCAGGCATGAAGGTGCAGGCTCTGGAGGTGGGGGTGAAGAACCTGCCCCTGCGACTGCGAGAGGCGGTCTGCCCTGAGAGGGAGATGGGGCAGAGGGTGCGATGAACGGTGAAGTAGATCTGTGTACCACACCCTTCTTGGCCAATCCAGGGCGATCAATATAACTTGGGCCCGGTCTTGGTGAATCTTTCTCAGAACCCGAGGAATCAAGGGTATGGGAGGAAACGCGTAAAGGAGTTGTGAGCTCCAACTCAACTGAAACGCGTCCCCCAATGCCCCCTGCATCGGAAACTGGAGACTGCAGAATGACAGGCAATGCGCATCCTCTTGAGTGGCAAACAGGTCCACCCGAGGAGTCCCCCACATCCGGAAGATGTGCTGAACTGCCTCTGGATGAAGCCTCCACTCGTGGTCGGTGGAACACTGTCGACTGAGACTGTCCGCACATACGTTCAGCACCCCGGCCAGATGATTCACCATCATTCAAATCCGATAGTCCTGACCTCAAGTCCAGAGTCGCAAAGCCTCTCTGCAGAGACGGTACGACCCTACTCCTCCCTGCTTGTTGACATACCACATCGCGGTAGTGTTGCCCGTCAGGACTTGAACTGACTGACCGCGAAGGGAAGGGAGAAAGGCCTTGAGCGCCAAACGTATCGCCTGCAATTCTAGAAGATCGATTGGAGACAATTTTTCCTCTGGAGACCAAAGGCTCTTAATCCCCAGATCCCCCAGATGAGCACCCCACCCTAGGGTGGAGGCATCCGTTATCACTGTGGCCACCGTTGGAGGAAGATGAAAGGGATTTCCTTGAGACAGATTTGCCCTCCACGCTCCACCAAGACAGATCCGCTGCAGCTTCTCTGGAGATTCTGACTGACTCCCTGAGATCTCCGTTGTGCTGATACCCCTGCCTCTGGAGACACCACTGGAGTGCCCTCATGTGCCAGCGTGCATTGTTGACCAACAGAATGCAGGAGGCGAACAGACCGAGCAGACAAAGGACCTTCAGAACTGGAACAACCGCTCCATTGTGGAATAAAGGGATTATCTCCTGAATGCCGAGAATTCTTTGTGGAGGAGGAAATGCTAGACACACAGTAGTGACCAGTACCGCCCCTATGAACAGGCTGCGCTGAGAGGGCACCAGGAGAGATTTGGACACATTGATTGAAAAACCCAAGTTGAACAACAGATGAGATGTTACTTGCAGATGATGTTGTACCATCTCTGGCGACTCTGCTTTCAGTAGCCAGTCATCCAGGTAGGGGAATACCGGAATCCCCGACCTCCTGAGATGGGCAGCCATCAACTTGGTGAAGACTCGAGGTGGCGGGAGGACCACAAACTGGTAGTGTTGCGACCCAACTGTAAAACGGAGATACTTCCTGTGCGACTTCAGAATGGGGATGTGGAAATACGCATCCTGCAAGTCGATCGACACCATCCAGTCTTCTTGCTGCAACACCTGAAGAACCTGTGCAAGGGTTAGCATCTTGAATTTCTCCTGCTTCAGGTAAAAGTTCAAGACTCTGAGGTCCAGAATTGGACACAACCTGCCGTCCTTTTTGGGAATCAGGAAATACTGGGAGTAGCATCGCTGACCACTTTCCTGATCCGGAACAACCTCTATCGCACCTTTTTGAAACAATGCAAGAACCTCCTTCTGTAGAAGAAGAAGATGGTCATCTGAGCAAAAACCTTGGCAAGGAGGGTAAGAGGGAGGAAATTCCCGAAAAGGAAGGGCGTACCCATTCTCCACAAGGTTTAAAACCCAAAGGTCCGTCGCGACCAATTTCCAACCTTGTAGAAAGTGGGACACCCGACCCCCAATAGGCCCTACATGATCCAGGATGGGGGATCTAGGGCTGATTCCCTGAAGCATCATTGGGAGCAGGGGAGGCTGAGGAGGAGGAGGGATTGCAGCCAGAACCACGCCGACCCCTTTGTCTTCCTCTATAGGATCTATAGAGAGGATTTTGTTGCTGCTGCTGCTGTTGAGGTTGACAGAAGGAGCGAAAGGAAGACCTCCCAAAACCCCTATACTTTTTGAAGCCAAAACCTTTCGACTGTGTCTGCAAACCTAATGACTTCGCAGTAGCTCTGCTTTCTTTGAACCTCTGCAAGGCAGAATCCGCTTTCTCTCCAAAAAGCTTTTCCCTATCAAAGGGTAAATCAACCAGAGTGGCCTGAACATCAGATGAAAATCCGGAAGAGCAGAGCCAAGCCTGCCTTCTAGTAGCTATGGAAGAACCCATAACTCTGGCCACAGAATCAGCCGTTTCTAGGTCTGACTGCATAACTTGCCTAGCTGCAGCCTAAGTATCAGAAATAACCTCCATAAAAGAACCCTTCTCCTCATCAGGCAATTTGGGGGCCAACTGTTTTACACCAACTGTTTTACAGAGTCCATCAAGGCATGAATGTAGCGGCCCAACAAACAAGTGGCACTAGTTGACTTTAGTGCCATGCTAGCTGATGAGAAGACCTTTTTAGCTGACTGCTCAATCTTCTTTGAGTCTCTGTCAGCCGTCGCTTGTGGAAAAGCCCCCGAAGATTGTTTGGAGCAGGATGCTTGTACTACCAAACTCTCTGGAGAAGGATGAGAGGAAAGGAAGCTCGGATCCCCTGGAGCCACTCTATATCTTATCGCCACAGTCCTAGAAACAGCAGGCGAAGAAAGTGGCTTGCGCCAAACGTCCATAACAGGATCTAAAATAGCCTCATTAAAAGGCAACAGAGGCTCGACAATAGAGGAAGGCAAATGAAGAACTTCAGTCAATAAATTCGGCTTATATTCCGCAGAAGGCAACTGTAAGTCCAAAAGCTACGCGGCCTTCTTAATCACTAAATGGTAAGGAGCCAAATCTTGAGCCGGAGAAGATCTTGAAGAAGAAAGTTCCCACTCAGGAGTGGTGTCCAATCCACTTGCCTCCTGAATACCTTCAAACTCATCTGTTGAGTCACCCAATTCACCTTCCTCCACTTCATCTGCTCGATACTGCTCCTCCTCTATAAACCTCTGAGCCTCTCTTCGAGAGCGAATCCGTGGACACAGCGTCGGTGGCGCCGATGGAGTCGGCGGCGTCACTCGCGGCGCAGCTAGAGTCGGCGCCGGCGTCGAGGGAGGCTCCGACGAAGGCACGCGATCCAGGCGAGGCCGGCTCTCCAGACGGCGCTGGGAACTGCCATGACGACGCCATCGGCATGAAGGGCATAAATGGTGCCTGAGCATAGTGTTGTGGCACGCCCAAACTGAACGCCATTGGACCCATGGGACCTGAAAGTGCACCGGATGGGAAGGCTGCTCTTTGAAAAACTCCATACATAGCATTCAAAAAATGCAACGGATCCGTGCCTGGAGTCGGAAAATAAGGGTATGGATTTGGACCTGTATCCAGCCGAGGAGTAGCTGGAGCTGGAGCCGGAGCCAACGAATCCTTTACCGGATCCACTGATTCACCTTCAGGCACAGGAGAGAGTTCAGCAACCTGATCAGGCTCGACGTCGGAAGCTGGAGAATCCATTGGCGTCGGAGACTGCGCCAGAGTTATCTTTGGTGAAGGAGACTTCTCCGGAGAGACACGAGGAGATGGAGAGGGCGAAGGAGAGACCAAGTCCTTACTGTGACGTCGAGGTAAAGGCGACCTCGAAGCCCTACTCTTCGTCGACCGGCGTTGAGTCATGCTTCCTCTTTTTCTTGTGTCTTCTCGACTTCGACGAGTGCGAAATATATGAAATATATTAATATAAAAAATATGTTGTAGATTTATTTTTTTTAAAACGACTTGAAGGAAAATATTAATATTTATTCATAATATATTACAAATTACTTAAAGTTACATATAGAATTCATTTAAATGTATGTAATTATTTACAAAAAGTTATATTTATTTTTAAATTAAAAAGGTTATTTAAATATTTTAAAATAAAGTCATATTTATTTTTGTATTTTTTAGTATTACATTAAATTATAAATATATTTTTAAAAAGTAGAAATAAATTAATATATTTTACCATGATTTCCTATGGGGGGCCATTTTAAGTCTCTGCCTCAATTATTTCCGATGAGAGGGTGTTGTAGTAAAAGTGGTTGGCTATGGGTGGTGCTGGAGTTAGTCAAGCTCTGAGCTAGAGTACATTTACAACAGTAGTGAGTCTTTTTTTATCTGTAGTAACTTCAAAAGTGCAGTTTATAAATATCAATGGGCTTACTCTTTTATGCTTGAGTGCATGTCCCTCCCACAACCCCTCCTTAACCCTCCGTTAGCCCCCTGCATATTCCTTGAAAACCTCCCACTTAGTAGTAAGTATTCCCCATTTCCCAGCCACTCCCCCTGTCCCGCCCACATATACTACTAAAACAAAGGTGTACATGTGCAGAGACCTCTGCCGATGGGGCGGAGCACCCTTCAGAGAAAAGATAGGAGAGGCGGAGGTGCATCCCTCCACATGCAGGTTACTGACCAGCAATCCATAGTATGCGTGTAGCACTATTGTGGTACTACAAAATGCACTACAAAATACAGAGAATGAATAAAGCCCTAGGAGTGCAGGCTGGAGGCTTCCGCTGACCTTCTCTGGACTCAGTCCAGCAGCATTCCATTTAGGTCCAGATCTTCTAACCACAGACATCTAAGGACAGAGCTTTTTATATAGGGGATGTGTCCACTCCTTCTAATTATTCATGTACAACCCTCAGGTATTCTCCTAAATTCAGATCCAATTACAATAATCTTGCCCTTAAGATTTGAGCAGTCAGACCAACGATATCATCACGGATTAGGCACATGCCTAGAAAGTATCAAAGCTTCTTTGGTGATAGAGACCTCAGAATGACATAATGCAGTTCAAATTGTGAGCAGGTCATCCGGCAAATATACCTGTAGTATGTGAACATTTGTAAGGTGCCCCAGGATATTTTGATGCAACTCACTCTGAAGGTGCTGTCAGGCACATTTCCCGGTCTGGCACACTGGCATGCATTCACACTTTCATTTGAATATCAGCCAAAACAACTTTGAATATCAGACAAAAACCTTAAACAGCAGCCAAGCATGCCTTTGAGACTCTGAAAGAGAAGAGAGAAATACAATGTGCTCCAAGCCATTGCCTGCAATTAGACTCAAAGAAGCTTAACTACAATTTCTGAGTTGCTTCTCATTTTAATCAATCACTTTCTGTTAATGTTTTAACCACAAAACGTACAAACATTAGCTCAAGGTTAATGCATACCGTGTAATAGTTTGTTGACAGGACAAGCTTCTCTACAACACCAAACAATATCACTGGAGTGCTAAATTCCCTCACATAATGACCCTTTATTCAGTTCAAGGAATCCAAAGGGAGGACAGGGGAGGAGGGCTTGCCAAGCAAGATGGCTGACCACACACTCTAAGCAGAGGCGCTGCTAGTCATGGTATCTTCCTGAAACATCCTGTGATCCTGCCACAAAATGGTGCCATCCCGCGATGGCCCCAATATAGCCAAACTGATGGGCACATAATGGAGGACCAAGAAGGACTCCAAGAGAAATGCTGTTCTCACCGTACAGAAAAAGGCCTGGCGGAGCTCCTGAAGATGGTGGCTGTCTCTAGGTACTGAGTGAGGGTGCACCTGGACGCCCTAGCAAAATCCGGCAGGCGGGAAGAAGATCTGGCTTATAGTACGGAGCTCTTGGTGAAAGGGAGAGTGGAGACAGAGCTCAATTCATTGCCAACCCCTGAGAAGGCTGCAAACAGAAGATCTGGCTGCAAAGGATGAGTTGTGTCACATACCCTGCTACAGGAGTAGGTATAGGAGTCCTCCCCTAAAGATATTGCTATACAAAAGGCAATCTGGGATTTTAGAGTGCCATTTCCGAGTGCCGTGCAGGGTATCAGTGGACAGTGGGGTGCTCCTGTGTACCGAGGCAGTGCTCCTATTTCCCTGAGACCCTGAGGCAGGGACACACACTCCAATGACATTATGTTCCCTGACTCGAGAAGTAGTAATGGGGAATGTGTGACGCAGGAGCAAGGCAGCATGGGACAAGCTGCAGAACAGTCCGGAGAGGCGGAGGAAATCACGGTGACTCTCCCTCTGAGATATTCCTGAGATACAGGCAACATGTCGCTAGCAAGTGCCGCATAATACAGCTGGGGGGGCTAGTGGGCGGGCTTGCTCCTCAATAACTGTGACTTCAGTGGAGGCCAAAACGTGGTAACCAGCTCCTCGACCCCGCAACGCGAGGGAAACAGTGGGATACCCTGGGGCCTTTTCGGGCTGTAGAGGGGACAAGAGGGCTGTGTACTTTGGAGCAAAAGGAATCACAGGCCCACGGGTACAAAGGGCTTTGAGGAAAAAACCCCAGCCATGTTTTGTTGACACTCCTGGGCACCACGAGCTGTTCATGCTTACTTCAAAAGATAACCATACTAGACTATGAAGCTCCTGGATAACTTCCGCAGGAATATGTGACGTTACAACGCGGTCGTTAGACCGCAGTACGTTACATCACAGTTATTACAACGCAAGTCGTTACAACAACTTGCGCATGAGGGCGCTGGACTTAGGAATAGTATGAACTACTATTCCAACTCCAGCCTACGTAACAGTAGGGAATGTGTTGGAATAGTAAATCATACTATTCCTTAGTGTACAGCGCCATCCAGCGCAAGTCGTTGTAACAACTTGCGTTGTAATGACAGCAATGTAATCATACTGCGGTGTAACGACTGCGTTGTAAATGTCGTTCGCCCTACCGCAGGGGTGTGAGAACCTGGCTACAGTCATGGGGCGAGATAAAGCCAACAGAACGGCACAACAATCCAGAATAGACCGGTTCACCGGCAAGCAAAGCGGCCATGCGGCAAACAGACCATGGTGAAGGGGTCTCCAGCCTAGCACGCTGGAGCCTACTGGCGCCCATTATTGCCACCATAGTACTCTCTAAGCAAACCCTAGAGAACAAAATAGATTTGAAATCTTTTGAGATGAACCTATTGCACACTGTTGTACGTAAAGTTACTGAGAGATCCTTGGAAACGGAGGAGAAAGTCGAGCCCGTGTCAAGGGAAGTGAAAGACCTGCAGTCCGTGGTCCAAGGAATTGACCAACAGGGCAAAACAGCTGTATGACCACCTAGAGGAGACGGTGGGCAGGTCTTGAAGGTGTAATCCCCACTTTTTGAGTTTCTAGGAGAGACAGAAGTGAGAGAAACCTGAATTGTTTCTGGAGAAATGGCTCCTAGATATCATGGTTCCAGGACTGCTATCTATATTTTTTGTGATTGGGAGGGATCACCGTAGGTTGGTCCATCATCCTCCACCAAGGGCCCTGATCATGAAGATTCTTAATTATTGAGATAGAGACAGTGTTATTCAAGGGCTGCAATCATTGGGATCCCTGATCCAAGGGCCACCCCATCTGCATCTTCCCTGTCTACACACGCAGAGCCCAGACCAAGAGACGATCCTTTTTGACTGTTTACCAGAAATAGCGCTCCTTGAATATGAAATATATGTGCCTCTTCCTAGCCATATTGAGGGTAGCACATGGAGCCCTGCCCCATTTTTCACCTGTTCCGAGGATGTGTGGGAATGGATCGAGAGCTCCCGCATCACAGATGTGTACCGCACAACTGGGAATATCAGAAGCCTGTAACAGAGAAAACGGGCCAGACCAAGTGGCTCCACGGAGAGATGGGGATGGGGTTGGCAGAGACCCTCGCATCGAAGTACAACATGACGGCACATTGGGGATCACTGCGGGGATCCCTTGGTGGACAATCAGGGACTTGATCCAGGAGAAATATAACTGCTGACTGGAGCTTGCCGTGGGTCAGTGCCGGAAGATCATTATTTTTTAGCAATTTGTGTGAGACCATTACCAAGTATATGTACCATTATAATGATTGGACATCTATGGCAATTAAATGCCTATGCATTGATGCTTGGGACATCAAGTACCAAATCACCCAGCAGTAAGAACATCCTTGGGCACTAGTGCTGTCCCACTGCAGCAAGAGCTAAATACATAAGATTAATCTACAAAGGGGTGAAGCTGGAAGTTTTCAGAATCCCCCTCCTTTCATTCCCTCCCTTACCTTCTCTTCCTAATATGTTTCTCCTTCTTATTTTTTGCAGAAGGGTAAGAAATGCGGGAGGTCTTTCTCTCTGTGACTCGCGCTAGTTCTCACTGGCCAAGGAATCGTGGGGAGTGAGGGCACCCCGCAAATCATTCTATTAGATGGTGGTTGTTGGGTTATATACAGTTAAGGAATTGAAATGCTACAATGAGCCAGAATGTTGTAGAGAGTACTTAAAAGCACAACACATGGAGAAATATGAGACACACAGTAGTCTGGGTGTTTACACGATTTCCCCGGGGGAAGGCGAGAGGGGTTTATTTGTTATCTTTGTTTCATGGTTCAGTATATTCTACAGGGCAATGCAGACAAACTAGAGACATACTGACCCATTGAGTCACAGAGGACTAGAGGGGCTGGGTCAGAGGCGGGGGCATGCTTGGGGGGCTTCCGTTCAGGTGAAAAGGGGATCCAACCTTATAGAGAAATGCATCGATATATATATAGTGGAGCTATGGGATAAACTGGACACATTTACACTTTAAGACTACAGGTTATGGTTGTATAAAGAGGGAGACAGGCCTGATAAGACTACTGGCCTGGCTTTTGAAGCTAGAAAGGCAGACAAACCTGATTATGACTCTCGAAACTGAGAGATGCGAATCAATTGTTACCCAGGCTGCGATAAGCATGATGCTGCAACAATATTTAGCGGCTTTATATAAATGGCAAGGGTGTAACAAAGACACTGATTGATGTGGAGGAATTGTTGGATGAGTTGACCTTCCCGTGTTTAGTGGTACAGATTGTGCAGAACTAGATGTAATCCTTTACAGGGAGGAGATATTACCAGCTGTTAAGGATATACAACAACATCGGGCACCAGGACACAATGGAGTACCTTCAGACTTCTATTACAAATAAGCAGAATTACTTTATGATGTATTGCTAGAATTCTTTAATGAGTTTAAGGAACTTGATGAACTCCTACAGTACATGATAAAAATGCACTATGGATAGGTGAACGTTCAAAAAATCATAGAGTCTGTTACTCTCCCTCATCTGGGTTAGCAAACTAAGTAGAGGGGGCCTGAACATCTGAAAACTTGACACGGATGAGGGAGGGCTTGATCTCCCAGACCTGCAATTATAATATCTGTTGGCGCAGTTCCAACATACAGACGAATGGTGTGCCAAACGTATCAACAGAGAAAAAAAGGCGTCTGGCAGGAATCCCGGGGGTAGCAGACCTACCAAGGTGTCTGATGGCTGGCGCCCGTTAGGGAGAGCAATGTCCACATGTGGTGCGACAGGCATGAGAGGTTGTGATCAAGTCTGTCATGATTAAGCCCACCTTTTCTAGAAAACTGCCGGTATGGTGGTTGCAACCTTTCATAAACATTTGAAAGTGCATGCGGGTAACTACCTGGAGAGATAGTGGATGTAACACACTTGGAGACTTATACCCGGGAGACCGATGTATTACTTTTTCAGAGGCTCAAGAGAGTTTTGGGGTGGGTTCCAGGCAGTTTCTGCAATTCACCAAGCTGACTAAGACGGCCAGCGAGATCTGAACATGCTTCCCTGATACCCATGACAAATGAAACACTCTAAACATTCCTAGGTATTACACCACATATATTTATCACCAGTGAAGATCCACAAAATTTACCTAAACAGCCTGGAAAATAGCCCCCGATATGCGGTGGTTGTCGTCGTGGGGAAAGCATATTTTTTTATAATATATATTCTGGATCTTCTTTCCCATGTGGTGTCTTATTGTGAAAACATTGCACAAAGACTGCACACGGTGACAGATAAGATCAAGAAGAATAGAAGTGACTGTTAGACACTGCCTATTGTACACTCTGCCCTGCCCTGGCGAAGTGAGGATACAATACAGATTTGCACTTCTTGGACTGGTTTTGGCAAAGCAAAGGGTGGCTATTCGCTGGCTACTTCCCACAGACCCCACACACCTATAATGGGTTAAGAACATGGGGGAATGGGTTACAGCAGAAGAGAGGCAAATGCAGGAGGGCAGAACAGATGTTAAATTTGAGGATTGCACTGAATGGGCCGGAATGTTACAGAAACTGATTGCACCTTTTGGCGCGGAGTTCATGAAGAGTGGCGCAAATTAATATTCAGTCAGCCCCAGGAAACGATACCGAGCATACTATGTCCCTGACTGTATGAACTAGGAGGCCCGGGTGGAGTGACTATACTGCTGGACGCAGAACACTGACCCGCATCTTGTGCTTGTTGACGGGGTTATGGGGATATGAGGATGTGTACTCCACCAGGAATTCAATGCATTATGTATAATACTTTGCCCAATTTTTGTCCTTGTGTATTATTTCTAGACAAAATTAAAATAAATGCATGAAAAAAAAAGACTCAAGGGAGGTACTTCTTAGCATTGCTACTGAAGTGAAGCCCCTTCTTTTTGGAAGTCACATCCAGTAGATTTGCCTAGCAGATAGTCCATAGTTTTTCATTCCATACTAGTCAGAGCTAAGCCTAACGCTAATCAGTCGTACCTGTGCTTCAAAAGAAACAATCCAACCTGAACTGAAAGGCCTCATCCTCTGTAGATGGGAAAACAAGCTACTCCAGACTGGTGTCGGCTTCTTAAACCACGTCAGTGACATATAGCTTGAGACCTACAGCACAGTAAGTGAGGGACCCACATTTGTGCACACAAGTAGCACTTAGGGTAACAACTGCAACAAATGATAAAGTGAAAGAAGGAATGCTTCAATTAATCAATTAATTTCTGCTGCTGACAATCACACGCCTTCCAGTTCATCAGTTTTGTCCATTGTGCCAGCCTAGACAGTGACCAGCCATATGCAAATTAGTCTTAGTCCTACTCCAAAAAGAACAGTCCAGCCTGTACCAGGCATATTCGTCAGCACTTGCATCTGGATCTAGCTTGGGCTCACCTGTGGTAAGGCCTCCGTTCCTTAATCTTTGTTGATTTTGTAAAGACCTTTAAGTTACTGGTTTGGGAGCAATTACTCCAATATCCTGTAAACCACTCAATGACTCAAATTAGAGGCCATGACGACTTTTATGCCCATTCCCCGTAGAAATGTGCACTCTGAGGGATGGCCCCTCTCAGCACAATTTGTTTGTGGCTTGAAAACAGTTGAAAGCATGGATCCACTAAGGTGTGCTGGTTCAGGGGTTTGAATGGAGTTATGAAACTGGTAGCCAATTGTCCCTCCATGTAGGTGAAATGCTCTTCTCTGTAAGATACCCCAGGTGGACAGGCCATAGTTTAATTGAAATACAGACTAGTTTCAGTGAAGCCTCAGGTTTAAGTGTTATCTGGGCCCAGTTTTCTTCCCAGAACATAGTGGCAAATTCATGGCGAACTGTCAAACCTGTCTGTCGATTGAGAGAGCTTAAAATATGTGGTCATGCCAGTTATGAATGATCTTCAGCTGAGCTTTCCCGGGTTTTAGACCTGCAGAGATGGGAGTTCATTCACAATCTCTATCCTGGGTCTAGCAGCTCCATTCAAAATCGAGGCACATGTCAGGATTGAGTATGCAAAGACATTTTTGATTAAAGTCCCAAACGTCTCCCCAGATATAACTCAGAAAGGTAAATGAAACCTGTTTCCAATGAGATACTCAAAGGGGAAGAGAGGGCAAATGAAGAAGAACGGAAGATCCGGACTGGACTCAGATAGAGCCAGAGTATGGACATCACAGCCATGGCAGTACAATAGACAGGCTGGGCATGATTTCACAGATTGGAACAGGGTAACAACTGCAGACCATAACCTGCAAAAAAGGCCAGACCATACAATTAATTCTGACCAGAACCAACTCCGCACATCAACATGTCTAAGACCAGCTGTTTTGGGTCTTACCTGATTCTCCAATTCCAATGGTAAAGACACAACCATGGTTGACCCGGACCCAATCTTCAAATAAGGGAGAAGCAGAGAATAGGACTGCAGTACAAAAAGAAGAAAGGGAAAACAGGCACAAAACTCCAACAACACAAGGCAACTGAAAACATAAAGTGAGAAAGCAAAGCTGAATGTAAACTAGTACAAGCAAAAACTTTACAATATACGAAAGGTCTTTGGCAAGTAGGTCTTTTCCGACTCTGCCTTTTCAGCTTCTGAACCTTCCCTGCACTACTTTCCCTGGGACCTGTATCTCCTGAGCTCCAACCCTAACTTGTGAACCAGCCTCCATAGGTCCATTCACCAGTGTTTCTTCTATACCACTGCTGATCTAACATTCAAACTACAGCACCCTGCTGAAAATTAGTTAACTACACCTGTAATTGGAAGTATTGACTTCTATTATGACTGAGATTTGCAGCACTCCCCAAGATGATCTACGTTCCTCAAAGCAATTCATATGGATCACCTCATGGTGTTGAATGATTGGCTCATATGTAGGAGGTGTGAACTTGTAATAAGACTGGAATGTACAATATTAACAACACAAATCTACAAAGGGTACCTTTGGCAGTTCCTCCTGCCAGACTGTGTGCATAATGCTTTGAGACAGATGGGAAAGTATAGTAAATTTTCACAGCATACCCTGCAACGGTGAAGGACACGGCTGGGTCAGACCTTGGCTCTGGCAGTCATGTGGACTGCAGAGACCAAGACAAACACGAGACGACTACACCAGACACTGACTGCAGTGCCGCTTCTATTTCTGACTCAAAAACAAGGTATTTTCCATCTTCTGACCACACTTTACCCAGACCAGAAACTCTACAAGAGTTTGAAAAAGCCGCTGGCTTGTAAGCTGCTTAAGGGACTCTTCACAAAGCACCCTCACCTGATATATGGTCTGCTTGAGGCAGACTACGACAATGTTATGCCATGTATGAGCTAATCCCCCTTTCTAGCTGTGCAAGCTTCCCTACAACCACTCCAGCAAATCTATCCTCCAAACTACACTGTTATGCACACACCATACTACGGACATTAAATGCATATCTCTCAAACACAGCCTTCAACACACACCGTATAAATATGATGCTATTTATATAAATTTCATTTTATTCTTCCTTCCTCTCATACATTCATCATTATGACAAGTAAATTGGTTGCTACAGCCCGTGCAAGAGTACTGCCTAAGATGGGAGGGCAAACAAGGCATGTTCCCAAATGCAACCCTATAACCCACAGGTATGTCACTATGCTACTAATGTCACTAAAACACTATATGGGATATGTATATCTTTCTGTGTTGCGCTCTAACAGGTTTTATTGTTTTTTTAATGAACTACTGTACACAACTATAACTTATATTGACATGTTTTTAACACTACCATGCTCATAATGCTAATATTTTAATCCACTTTTACAGCCATTTGTGGTTGTCCCATCCATCACCTGCTATGACCTCTACTTCTGCTCCTAACTATGCATCAAAACAGGGACTGGCTACCAACAAAAAACGGATGGCAGATACTGGTACATATACTGTTTTTCTTTAAGATCTAGGTCACACATATTTCTCTCTTCGTGAAAGGATACGTGTATGTCTACTGTCCCACATCCCTGCATCCCACATATGTTCTCTTTTTAGTCCATTATTGTCTCTGATATCCTTTGCTATGATGCTTTATACTAGGATCTTGCAGCACAGAAGTATTTTATTTAGCCGCTGTGTTAATATCGAGGAGAGGATGTTTGTCATTTAGTTAGTCCAATGCTTAATCATGCCACCATCACATTGTCTTGATGTGTCTTATGCCTCTCAATATGCCTCTCTTGTCTGCTACAGTGAGACAACAGCCTCTGGAGTCCATATCATCAGAGGACATACTGGCAGCAGCAAGTAGGTTATCTACGATATATCAATAAGTCTTGATAACATCTGATCTTTACTCCAATATCTCATTGTTTTTTTCTCAGTATCTTTAGTATGGTATTTCAAATGCCACTTTTAGATACGTTTCTATTTTGTTATGGATTGTTGATCACATATGTCTCTCTGTATTGACCCGCTGGCTGAGTCAAATACCAATGTTATCCTTTGAATCATACCTGTGTATCTCATATTTCTGAATAATGTTTCCTCCAGCTGATGGATCTGGGGATACCTTACCAATTCCAGCTTGAAGGACATTTGTTCAACAGCTGTCAAGGGATGCATCCACAAAGCAAGCATCTGCGGCTTGACATGGTATATGTGTAATAATGACATACAAGGATCAGCCCCAATCTTCATGTTTATTACTGCTCTCATGTCTAATCAGACAACACCTCTACAAAGTTGCACGGCAGTCTTCTTCCAAGGTCACTTAAGCAGCTACGGATGCTTGTTCGGGCTGTGGGAGACTCAACTCCACACAGCCCTCAACATAGAGGTGGCTCTGTTGACTCCCCTACACACTCCTTCTATGCAGGTGCATCACAGGAGGAGAGGACACACCTGGTGAGGAACAGCTTCCTCCTTTATTAATCTGTCACCTACAACTTCCCAGATGGCAACCCTCTTTGTGATGGACAACCTATGAGCCATGTTAGACAGCCATTCATGTGGGGAGGAGGGATCGCAATCTTGTCCTGTGGGAGGATCAGTCTTTCTAAAAGAATCCGGCTGTGCTGCATGTAGTAACCCTTCATAGGACTGTGAATTGCATTAAAAGACTCTGCAAAGTTCCACCATGAATATCCTTGTATATTAAGGGAAAAGAGACCATGGCAACATAACTTGTCCCTGAAAATGATAGACGGAATTACAAAGAAGTGCCAATGTCAATCTGCAGGGCCAAGGCATGCACAGGATTCTATGGAGTCACCACAACCTATTAGGCCCACCCCACCCACAATCCCTGATGTAAATCCCATTGCAACACCCACAAACCTATCACCTCATCCATAATCACCTTAACCATCACCCCCTCAACCACCACTAGCAACACCACCACAAGACTATCACAAGCAGACACCCATAACCGGATTTACTACAAGTATTCTGTAGGCAGAGTTGTAGATGACCTCCTGGCCAAAATAAGTGCAAAATATCCTATTCACTACTTAGTTAACAACAGGCTCACTGAAACACAAAGGAAGAGCTGATAATTCATTTGGGGGAATACTATTAATATGGCTGGGATCAGTGGACTAGTGATCTTTTTTCTTTTTGAGCAGTATGATGTTGAATTGTTTGTAATTCACTGGTTGAGAGAGGACCTTTCAATTTTAACTTTCTTTCTCTTCTTTTGCTTGGTTTGTAGGATGAAGAGGAAGGGGGATCTTGTCGATGATGGTGAGAGAGGTTGTGGCTAGTTGGTCAACCCCCCCCCCATTTCCTTGGAGCTCAACTTCCAGAATGAGCATGATCAGATAAGAAACAGTATCATTCCAACCTTTATTTAGACGTGCTTTATATCTTATTATACAGGGATGACATTAAGTGGGGTATAAAATTAAGTTGCGTTCACCTGATATGCGACACAACAGAAGGTATTTGCACACTTGGGCTTTATGATTTGGAAAGGTGTATACCAAATCGAATGAATTTAGTATTCTTCTGGGATATATGGAATGTATACTATATAAATAAAAACATTGTGAATTTCAACAATAGAGGATAATTGCCCACTTGTGCCTTACAATTTGAAGATGTTAGCACATAACAGAATGATTGGTGGATTCCTCTGGGTGATATGGTAACATACAATATGAACAAGTAACATTTGGGATGGAATGCATGATTTCCACCTAATTGGTAGATGGTCTCTACCCATGTGGACTCTATAATTATGAATATATTATAAGTGTCTCTGATATATGGACATATATTGTGATGGAAAAATGTGAGTATACGGGAAGCCACCTATAGCATGTAACTCCTGTAACCAATGGGTAGAACTTTCTAGTGTAACCATTTTGAGATGGCACCCATTACCAAATAATGTTTTCATATGTTCTTTTATTTTACTTTCTTCTTATTTCAGGTACACATGACCAGGGAAATTGAAATTGACTATTATAGTGATTCTAACTATTAAAATATGGCGCCTCAGTTTCTGCTTCAAGAAAAAAATTATTTGTTACTTTGGTCCTTTCTCAGTTTTTGTTTATACACATTATAGTGAGAGCTCTTGTCTATCATGATTAAGAGCAATGTAGGCTGAAACGCGTTGAGATTCTCATTTCACATATGAAACTAGGAATGAGTAACCTGAGAATGCTTCTTTCTTTTGGAAAGGTAACACACACACACACTCTGGCATTCAATATAGGAAACCATTTTGTAATCAGAGACAGATATGTGGTAATGGATCATGGCAAACAAACCAAGATTTCGACTAACACACTGCCTGTCATAGAAATGATATAGCTAATAGGAATGCCTTTTGACTTTTCTTTGAATGTATGTTAAAATTAAAAATGTGTTGACTTAAAAAATAATGGGTGTTTAATGGGAGGTTTAAAATCATATACTATTACATGCTGGTGAGTTAAAGTTACACAATGTCAACTTTTCATTCAAATATGTTTGCAAAATTGAAATATAGCATTAGACAATGTGGTTAATGATGTTATATGGATGTTAACAATACATTTCAACTATGCCAACTTAATTTCACATCCAAAATGTACAATCATTCAATCCAGTTATATAACAAGACTACACTTTATACTAACAATATGGCTATTACAAGATGGGTATTGCAAGAAATCATTAGGCTGGACAACACTTTCCAAACACTTTCTGCTGCTCAAAAATGTTCAGCTGAGCACTGAAAATCGGATAAGTTGTTCCCAGGATACTCTTGTGCAGTGATGTCATCTGAGAGTGTTGCAAATGTGGAAGGGAGGAGAGCCCAAACAGGTCCTGAGCCCTGATCCAGACCGAAGGGTCTCCCTAGTCTTGTGGAAGTCCTTCACTCTTTGAGTGTGGACCACACTGCACTGCAGTGCCTGGCAATGTCTGGCCAAATGTGGACCCATGCTGCAATGCACACATTGGTCACTGGACTCCCACTGAGAGAAGGGTAATTTTGGACGACCGCACACAAATAATAGATATATCTTTCTTTGTGAAGCAGGGGCCCTCTATTTTGTCCCTCAGCAATGCTGAGGCTAAGATTGCCCAAGGTACAGCAGGATGGAGGAGGATGTGTTTGTTGTGAGAGGATGACCCAGACTGACCAGAAAATGGCAGACTTCCTGTTTATGTATATAATTTCATGTTTGTAGAAGTAGGTATAGATGTCCACCCCAAGAATGGAGGTCTCCAACACACATGTGAAGGTCATCACCCCACATGCGTAGGATGCTAAAAACATTTTAGATGAGAATAAATGTTACAGGGAGTGGGTTGTGACATGATGCACATTCAATTTAAGTTGTTAAGTTGCATGTGTAAAAACCTGTGCACACTAAGTGAATTATTTTACTTTAGAGTTTAAAGGTAAAAGCGAGAGAATGAGTGTGAAAGACACATGTAAATGTTTTGATAAACAGAGCATAGCAGTATTATTGTATTGAAACAGTGATGTCAAGGGATGTACAGTGGTAAAAGTCCACCATTTATCATTGACTAGATACTGGCCGAAAACATAAATGCAGCACTGCAACTAGCGGCTAAAGTAAAAAACTGTGTCTACTAGTTGAGCCTTCACCTGCATACCGAGACCTCACTTTTGCGCACCATTCTGGGAACCTAGATGTAGCCGTGGTATGCATGTCTATATGTAAGCCATGTTGCGTGGCTATATTGTTCAACACATAACAGGCTACTACAATTTTCCACACAAGGTAGAAGGAGTACAGCAGCACCCTCCCTGTATGGTGTAAGCATCTGAAGCATGACGTAGAGAAAATATAAGTGGGGTCAATGACAAGTAACTTTAAGAATATTATCAGAGTTCTGATGAAAGAATTAAGAATCAATCATTTTTCTCCATACAAGTACAGTTAGAGATTAGCTAATTTTGTGATATATTTAAGTGTATACACGTGAACTAAGGATTCGTTTCATCTCTTTCCAGATCTCCCTTGCTATGGTATCCTCCCTAGCACCCCTGCCCTCATCTACCCACTGCAAACCTGATCTAACTGGAGAGTCTGTGCGGCTGGAAGGTGAGCTTTTAAGGGTACTATTCCTGAATAACCAGCCCACTATTTGAATTCCTCTTGTGCAGTGCCGCCAGTATGGCTACAATTAATGAGCTTTGTAAAAAAAATGGTAAACATGCTGAAAGAATTGTCAGTTCCTTGACTGGAAACAGCCACAATAGCTAGTCAGATAACGAAACTACAGAACCAAGTCCTACCAAATGTTACCAAAGGTTTCGGAACTCCTGTACTAGCAGCAGGTGGAGGTTCCTTGATGGTGAGGAGGGAGAGCGGTGATTTCTTCTTCCCACTCTATTGGTCACTGCTTCCACCACTGTTCCTTTAGTATCTAATGAAAGGTTTGGGGAAACCAACTAAGATTCATGTTTTTCTCAGTCAGATTCAACTTTATTTTATGGGGAAGCCTACATTTTTTTTTTTTTTTTTTATTTATTTATGGGTTTTATATAGCGCCTGAATCACCCCATACGGGGTATCTCTGCGCTTAGGACTGCCGGTTGACCAATAAAGAGAGTACGATTAGAAAAGTTCGGTTTTCAACAATTTCCTAAAGGCCACTAGGTTGGTACATTGACGTAGATGTAGAGGGAGGAGATTCCAGTAATGAGGTGCCAGATGGGAGAACGCCTTCCCTCCCATCCGCGCCAATTTAATGCGAGGGGTTTGCAGGTATGCAAGTTGGCTGGATCTCAGCAGTCTTGTAGGAGTATATCTTACAAGTTTCCGAGCTAGATAGCCAGGACCCAGGTTGTGTAGGGATTTGAAAACCATACAGCAGATTTTAAATCTGACTCTCTTTTTTATGGGGAGCCAATGAAGGTCACGAAGCAAGGGGGCTGAAGGGGTCCTGGGAAGTGCGTTGTTGACTAAGCGAGCTGCAGTATTCTGGACCACCTGCAATTTGTTTAAAGATTTTTCTTTGGCTGCAATTAATAGAGCATTGCAGTAGTCTAGTCTGCTAATTACTTTCCTGATTCCCAATCTAGTGGGGACTTTTTGATCTCATACATAGGAGGAGATGTAGCTATTTGGGCTGATCTACTGGTAAACAATGATGACCCTATAACTGGAATTATTTTTTTAAAAAAAGAATTTGAAATAATAACCACGGCTGATCAACAGTTATTGGAGCTCAAACAGGGAAATAACATGTAAGTACCTATTTAACCCAAATAAATCACTTAATTTTGGAAACACATTTGTCTAAAAAGAAAAGAGCAGCATTTTATTACCATGGATTAAACGATCAAATATTAGATCCTGGCCCAGATACATCCCCAACCTAGTACTTGTGCGGATTTGATCAGCCTCACATTATGACTTGATCACAGACTCTCTGATCAAAAGAGAGATAAGAAAACGTGTGATCAAAAGATAATCTTCAAGAGCAAAAGAAAAACATCTCAGGCTTTGAAATTTCTCAAACCCATTGACATTGGAGGTGTTCATGGACTACTTTCAAAGGAGGAGAAATAACTAAGGATAACACTTGCCCATGTCTTTATTGTGGGAAGAAAGGACACTTTATGAAAAATGTCCCATACCTTCTAAGAATATGAATCCTAAAATAGCCACAAATAAACATGAGGGAAAGAAAATTGCTTGAAGGAAATTCAGGAGAGTTCTTCGAGTTTAGGATTAATATCGCCTGAAAAACTGGTAGGAAATACTCTGCAAAGTACTATGCCACAGTTCAACATTAATACAACTATCAAAAACGAAGATTAACCGTCTTCAGTAGTAATAAAGATTCTGGAGCTATGGGCAATCTTATTTATGCCTCTTATTGCTGACGTTTGAGCTTACCAACTGAATCAAAAGAAAGACCTGAAACTGTGAGAGCTGTTGAGAGGACAATGTTGACCCCAGTCCCCATCATTCATCAGGCAAAACGAGCATCAATCACTTGTAAATGGAACAAACATTAACACAGGGACTATATACATTTTGATTTGATTAATGCTCCTCAATTCCAAATCGCTTTGGGAGTGCCACGGCTTACAGTTCATAATCCTATCACTGACTGATCTGTCTGTTCATACCATAAGCTATGTTTCCCGAATAGTGCAAAGATTTTTTTCTTTCCACATATAATGTACATCATCAGAAAGAAAGCATCCAATACTTTGTTACTACAGTTTCCGAACAAGTAAAATACTACCTGATGAATATCATATGTTTGAAGATGCTTTCTGTGTAACTGATGCAGAAACCTTCCAACCTCATTGCTGTTACGAGTGACAGACAGATGTAATGCCAGGAGCTAAAATCCCGTGCAACAGGATATATGTTTTGATGGAAGGTGAAAATAAACATCTCTGAAAACATCTTGATAAATAATTCTAAAATGGATTTATTTTATCTTCAAAATCTCTAGCAGCATCTCCACTTTATTTGTGTCGTAGAAGCCAACAAAGAATTGGAACGTGCATGAATTACAGCACCCTAAACAACATCATAGCTAAGGACAGCTGCCTGCTTCCACTCATACCAGCCCTGCTCGATCCGATTAAAAAAGCATCTATGTATGCAAAGTTGGACCTGCAAGGTGCTTATCATTTGGTAAGTATTCGAGGGGATGAGTGGACTATGGCTTTTAGCACCAGGTATGGCTTGTTTGAGTACTGTGTGATGCCATTTGGCATATAAAATGCCCCTGCAGCTTTCCAAGATTTTTGTTAATGATGTTTTAAGTGAATATCTTGACAGATATGCCATTCAATATAATTACAATATTATAATCTATTCCAAGTCATACGAAGATCATGTCATACATGTAAAAACTGTACTGTCAAATCTTTGGCAACATGAAATTTTGTGTAAACTATCTAAATGCGAGTTCCTCACCACAAATGTCGAGTTTCTTGGTTTCATACTATGACAATCCAAGCCATATTAGATTGGCCAAAACCTCAAAACATAAAGACCATTCAGTAGTTTTACGGGTTCACACTCTTTTATTTATTGATCATTTTCCATGCACAAGAGCCCCAGTCACCAAACGTCTTTAGAAAAATGAAACTGGAATAGTCACTAGAGACAAAACAGACTTTTACAGTGTTAAAAAGGGTTTGTTCACAATGGCTTCAGTTGTGCCCCATCCTGATAACAATTGCCTGTTCATTGTCAATATTGACACTTCTAACCCGGCAATGAGGGTGATATCATCTCAAATAAATCAAGAGACAGGCCAGCTGCAACCAGTAGCCAACCTATCCAAAAAATGACTCCCAGCAGAACAAGACTATCAGATTGCCGAGAAAGGGCACTTATCGATTTGATTAACTTTAATAAAATGGAGGCATTATTTGTTAGGTGCTCAGTTCTTAAACAACCATCCTTAATTTACAAGTCCCAGCTCTTATACAGATGAGATGAGCATTATTCTACTCACAGTTTGATTTCGTAATTACTTTTCAACCAGGATTAGCAAACAACAAATATGACTCACTTTCTTTATTTGATGGTCGCCCAAAAATCTGATAACCCTTCCCCCAATAATCCCATCAGAACAAATTATGGGGGCTGTCCAAGTGCACACATCTCTCGATGAAATCTAAACTGCTATTCCTCTAAAGTCACTTAACCTGGCTAGTGAAAGACAATTCTATGTCAGGACCGGAGGCTTCGGATTCTGCTATCTCTCTCTTCGCTTTTATTATAGTAACAACACAGCAGCCAGAGACACCTTACAATATGCCAACATTACAATAAAAAACTACAACTCCCTACAACCAGGGAGACGTTTAGGCAAGTAGTCCATCCACAGTTTCCATGAATTCCCATAGAAAGTCCTCTGTCGGTTTCCTCCCTTCCTCTTTCTTCGCTGCTGCGCAACTAGTTAAGTACCCTCTTATTATTTTTTCTTAAAGCCAATGTGTTGATGTCTATTTCTGGGTTATTCTTTTTGGTAGCGAGTGTATTGGTCTCGCATGTTATGGTAATTGCCTGCTTTCTTTTGCAGATCCCTACCGGCCGCGGGAACGCTTGTCGCTCCTAACGCGGCCGGCTCCCTTGTGGGTGCGGCATCGCTTGTGGCCGCTAGGGGGACTCGTCCATCTCGTTGCTCTCGCATCGCGGCTCTTCAGTTGCGGAGCGCGGCACGAGAGTAACGAGCTCTGGAGCCTTGTCCCCATCGTCTGCCTCACCTTTTACTTACGCAGAGAAGCGGATCGTATTGCCTGCTAACTTCGATTACGCCCCAGCAGGTGTCTGTATTGCGGGATTCTTCCTGCGTTGAACGCGCTTATTAGCGCTGTATGCACCTGTCATTTCCCACGCATTTCGCGGGCGGAATACCGCTTGGGGCATTATTTTTCACTGCTTTATACACGCACTGGGGGGGGGCAGACACCTAGTCAGAGTTTTCGGAGGGTTTTTAGCGCGTGGTGGGTTCTGGTGCGGCCCTATTTGTGGTCCTTGGGGCTACCCTAAGCCTGCAGCCTCCGGCCTGCACCTATATTAATATTGTCCTGCGTGTTAAGAGTGGTTACAGTGGGCTTTCAGATCCCCGGTATTTCCCTGTTGTACTTACCTGGCCGCTATGGCTGATCACGGCGATTACTATGAAGAGGAGGTTCATGATACCTACCTTGTGATGATGACTTTTTTGAAGCTGTGAATGCGTCTATCTACAGAGTAGTTAATGAGGTGGTAGGGCCTATGGAACAGCGCTTCTCGGACAGGATAGTCCAGGAGTGTAGCAGGTTGGCGGTGGCACGTCAGAAAACCACGCCGGTCCCCAGTGATGGTCAGGAAGGCATTCTTCCCCCTGCTAAGAAGCAGCGCTCGGACGGGGTGGACGTGGACGCTTTTGCGCGCCTTAAGTCGGCTTTTTTAGAGAAAGCAGCGACGTCCGTTCCTCTCCCTTCTTCTAAGGGTGACGTCCCTGCCCCCTGTCTCCGGCCACGGATAATGACACTCAGGGGGATATGGACGACGAAGCGGGGTCCTCTCGCCCGTGGCACCCGACTCAACCTGCCGCTTCGGCGGTGCCAGAAGAGGATGCCGACATGTCCAACGCTGATGAAATTACGCATCCCCGCTCATCGGCTTGGGCCCCAGGAGATAAGGTGGTTCGTTTCCTGGCCAGCCGTCTCCGTAAACCCCTTGCGAAGGAGGCGCAAAGTTGTCTCAGAGCAGAGTGTCCACGTCCCATCTTGCCGGACAAGATCGCATTTACCCCGGAGTCGGATTCGAAAATGGCCACCTTCTTAGTGAAGTATGTGAAGGACCCTCGGAAGGATATAGATAGGTCTTGGCGTTCATATCAAGACAAGTTACTCGACGCCATCGGTCCGTTAGCCAAAATCTTGGATATGGCGGAGGAGGCTAAAGTGACTGGCTCCACAATCTCACCGGCGGTCCTTTCCAATTGGGCTCAGCGCGCGATTATTTTTATGGGGAACGCGAACTGCGCTCTTTCAACCGAGCGTCGTCGCTCGTTGTTGATTAAGTTAGACCCTAAGCTCGGGGATTTGGCTTCTTCGGAAGCAGGGGCTGTTGCCCAAGGAGGCCTTTTTGGGGAACCCTTTGTAAAGGAACTAGGGAAGTTTGTATCTACCTTTACCTCGCTGGATAAGGCACAGTCCAGTATAAAAAGAGTTTTTACCCAGCAGGTTTTCCGCGGGGCCGGTCGAGGCATGGGCCGCTCGTCCGGCTGTGGAACCCAGCAAAACCCTTCCAGGGGACAAGGCTCTGGCCACGGACAATACAATTCAACAGCGAACTATAATAACTTCTATTCAACGCGAGGACAGCGTTTCTGGGGCCGTGGATGTTTCAAGTCCAACTCCGGCAGCGGAAATTCCAACGGTAAGTGTAATGCCTGCAGATCAGATTTGTATAGGGGGGCGATTGGCCAGTTTTCGAGAAGCTTGGGCAGCGTTAACCTCCGATGCTTGGGTCCTCCAGACCGTTCAAGGCTTTCATATAGAATTTCTAGCCAGTCCTCACCAAGAGTCGCGGCCTCGTCCGCTGCATTTCAGTCCCTTAGACGCACAATTGATCAATGAAGAGGTCTCCGAGTTGCTTCGCAAGGGAGCCATTTGTCGGTCAACGTTGCATCCTCACGGGTTTCTCAGCAATATATTCCTGGTAGACAAAGCCGATGGGGGGCGCCGTCCTGTGATCAATCTCAAGGAGTTCAATGCTTGGTTGGTGTACCGCCATTTCAAGATGGAGGGAATCCATCTGCTGCGGGGCCTTCTGCGACCATCCGATTGGATGGCACGTCTGGATTTAAAGGATGCCTATCTAGTGTTTCCCATTCACCCACCCCACCGGCTATTCCTGCAGTTCTGTTGGGGGGGGTCTGGTGTACGAGTTCACCGCCCTTCCATTCCGTCTTGCCTCGGCACCGTGGTGTGTCACCAAGGTGCTTCACCCAGCCATAGAGTTTATCCGAGCACGGGGTATTCGCATGATCGTCTACTTAGACGACCTTCTTCTGATGGTGCAATCCCCTCAAGTATTGTTGCTGCAACTTCAGCAGACAGTGACCCTTTTACTGGATTTGGGGTTTGTCATCAACTCCACGAAGTCAGTTCTTCAACCGTCACAGTCCTTCATTTTTCTTGGGTTCGTAGTTGACTCGGTTCAGGCGACCTTGAGCCTTCCGTCGCGGAAGATGGCGAAGATTCGCCACGAGCTTCGCCGGATGGCTTCCAAACCGAATGTCTCTTTGCGTCACTTAGCCAGAATTGTGGGCCTTCTCTCGTCCTCGATCCAGGCAATTTTTCCGGGGCATTTACACTATCGGGCCCTGCAACGTCTCAAGCCGTACCACCTCTGGAGTGGTCGTTCTTACGATCATGTGGTTCCGCTTTCAGTGGAGGTCAAGGATGAAATTTCATGGTGGCTCACCCATATGGAGGCATGTAACGGTCGAGCGATATTCGTCTCCGTTCCAGATTTGGTCATCGAGTCAGACGCCAGCAGATTAGGTTGGGGTGCTCGATGCGAGGAGTTCTCCACCGGGGGAGTTTGGTCGTTGGACGAGCAGGTTTTTCACATCAATTGCTTAGAACTGCTTGCGGGTTCTTTCGCGGTATGTTGTTGGACCAAGGACAGAGTGCAATCTTGCGTCCTCTTAAAAATGGACAATATGTCCGCAGTCCGATATGTCAATCGGTAAGGGGGTCCTCGCTCTCGGGCTCTGGCCAATCTGGCGAAGGATTTTTGGGAGTACTGCCTGAATCATCACATTTCGGTAACGGCAGAGTACCTCCCGGTCCAGCACAATCAAGTTGCTGACTGGCATTCCAGACACCTTTACGACTCCAGCCTTTGGAGGCTGGATCCCCCGATTTTCCAGTGGTTGAACAGCCTTTGGGGGCCGTTTTCAGCGGACCTCTTTGCCTCCCGCCTGGATACTCAAGTTCCGAGATTTTTCAATTGGAGGCCGCATCCGATGACTCTTGCCACGGACGCCTTTCTTCAGGATTGTAGTGCGGAACACGGCTATGCGTTTCCCCCGTTCTCAATGATAATGAGAACGACGGCTCACATACGCCGGCAGTGTGCGGAGGTAACCCTGGTGGCTCCCCTTTGGAGGTCTCAAGTATGGTTTCCAGTTCTTCTGGAACTTTCCTGGGATTTTCCAATCCTACTCCCCCTGTATCCTCATCTTCTTCAGAATCCGGACAGGGAGTTTCAACATCTCGTCGTTCAGGGAACGCTCCGGCTCATGGCGTGGCGGCTTTCAGGCGATGATGGTTGTTGCCGGGACTTTTGGAACAGGCTGAGACCCTCCTGTCAAAGGCTTGGGCAGATAGCACCACGAAGCGGTACCGTTCCGCGTGGACACGATGGGTCTGTTGGTGTCTTCGACGGAGTCTGGATCCCGTGGTCGCAGGAGTCGTTCCCCTCTTAAACTTCTTCGCCGATCTGGCATCAGAGGGTTTGCGTATCGCTCCATTAGCGCGATCAGATCTGCGGTGTTGGCTGGTCATGTCCCTTTGGACGGAGCACCAATTGGTGAACACCCGTTGGTTTGTAGACTTCTTCTGGGTATAAGGTTGTCTTTGCCCCCGGAACCTCGCTATTCCTTTGGGACGTTAATTTGGTTTTGAACTTGCTTTTGTCTTGGCAGTCCAATAAGTATCTATCTTTGAAGGAATTATCCTCGAAGCTTGCGATGCTCTCATGTTTGGTTTCCTGTAGGAGAGTTTCCGATGTTCGAGCACTAGATATCTCAGCATGCACTTTTTTCCCGGATGGGGTTGTTTTTACCATAGGGCGCAGAACTAAGTCTCATACGAGAACAATTTCGTACCCGGCTTTTCGGGATTCTCCAAAACTGTGTGTGGTAGAATGCCTAAAGGCATATGAGGACTTGACGCAGGAACTTCGCCCTCCGGGCGAGAGACAACTCTTGATTGCTCTCAAGAAGCCACACAAAGCAGTCTCTTCTCCCACCATAGCTAGGTGGGTACGGTGGGTCATGCAAGAGGCTGGTATTGACACAAAGCAGTTTGGTGCCCATTCTACAAGAGGTGCGATGGCCTCTGAAGTTTTTGGCCCTGGGTGCGCGTCTAGAAGATATAATGCGCGCAGCGGACTGGTCGTCGGATTCTACATTTAAGAGGTTTTAATTTAAACCGGTTTCAAACGTGGCGCAGTTAGTGGTAAGTAAGCTTTGAACTAGCATAATCCGAAGCCTCCGGTCCTGACATAGAATCATAATTTGCCTAGTATCATGACGGTAAGTTCCAATTCTATTAAGGACACGGAGGCGAGGATTATCCCGCCCGGGGCACTTTGGTGTGAACCCCCCGTATGGCAGTAAGTAATCAGTTTGTGTCTAACTAATGTTGTATTCAAACCTGGTTGCCCTTGGTTTTCTATGCTTGCGTTATGTGGTTATTGTATCACGTTTTTCACGGTTCTAAATTATTGATTTCGTTTGGTTCTTTCAGGGAATGATGGCTCTAAACAAGACCAGTAATTGCTTGGCGTGACTTGCGTGAAGAAAGAGGAAGGGAGGAAACCGACTGAGGACTTTCTATGGGAATTCATGGAAACTGTTGATGGACTACTTGCCTAAACGTCTCCCTGGTTGTGGGGAGTTGTCATTTTTTATTGTAATGTTGGCATATTGTAAGGTCTCTCTGGCTGCTGTGTTGTTACTATAATAAAGGCGAAGAGAGAGATAGCATAATCCTCGCCTCCGTGTCCTTAATAGAATTGGAACTTACCGTCATGATACTAGGCAAATTCCGATTTATTTACGAATGCCATTCGTTCAAGGGTGTTAGAGCCGGCAACTTATGGAGTGTTTTCCCTGCCTTTTTGGCTTTCTGACCTCAGGGTTTTGACTCTGTTTTGCTGGTTTAGTGTCTCTCCGCACTTTCTCACTGCTGTTCAGTGTTACAGTGCAAGGGCTCCTATTGTAAATTGTATTATGGATTGGTGTTTAGTATGTTTGAACTCAGAATGTAGAAAGGCATCTTGTAGTTCAGTGTTTGAAAATGCCACTTTTTAGAAGGTAGGTATTTTCTTTTTAGCCATCCTTTGTGCCTCTGCTGGATTGGAGTGACAGGGGCGGGGATGTTAATTCTCTTCAGAGAGCCACTGGGGGTGTAGAGGTGTGTCCTGCCTTTCCTGGATGAATCAGGGCTTAGCTGAATAGACCTGGGCTGCATTTAGAATAGTGAGAGGAGATTTCCTTGCACCTGAATTCGCCTGGTCTGCCTTGCACAATGCTATTTCCACCTTCTGCCAGGAAGCTGGGCCAGAGAGGACCAAACTGGTTTGGATTGAGCACAGACAATCTCTGCCCAAGAGAACAAAGAGAAACAGAGTATAAATATTGGTGCCCAGACCCCAGATCTTTAGAACTCGCTTAGATCAAGGGACCTGCCAAGAAGAAGAGCTGGGAGAACTGCCAGGAGGAGAACTGCCCCTTTGCTGTGTTGTTGCTTTGCTGAGTTGGCCTGCAGTTGCTGCTTCTGCCTTGGCCAGTGAAAGTACTGGACTGAACATTCTTCACTTGTATCCAAGTATCTCCAAGGGCTTTAAATAGAGCCTGTCTCCTGTCCACGAAGTGTCAGGGACAGCAAAGACTTCCCTTGCCTTTGGGTACCGCCTCTGGAACCATGGGTTTCAGTTGCCACAGAGGGGGAAAGCAGCCGACACCGCTGCTGGCTCTGTGTTCTAAAGGCACTGCAGAAGGCACCGCCGCACTCCACATCACAACCCTGGTCTCAGTGACGACGACCGCCACCGCCGCCGCCACCGAGACGCAGCTTGCACACTGACTTGTGGGCACCGCCTCGCTTCACTCTGCCGCCCTGGTCTCACCGAGGACGCTGCTGTACTCTGACCTCGACACCCGTGACTGCACCATGGATTGAGGGACCCGCTCGTAAGTCACATGATGCACCCCCATCCCACACCAAAGCCTGGGCTGAATGATGCCAGCTCCCATCAAACCGGCACTGCCGCTTGCACCGTGATCTGTCAGCACCACAACAAGCACCGCCCTCTGTGCTCCACAGCCTTCGACTCACTAACACCAATGAACGACTGTCACCGGGCCGCTGCCGGCACTGCGACTTGAGGGCATCTCACACCGCCCCGCTTCACATCACAGCTGCGACGGTTGCCACGACCGGCCTGCCCAGACGCGGTCAGCCAGAACTAAAGGTACTGTTTATGAGTCTGCTAACAATGACGCCGGTCCACACTGACGCAGTCGGCCGGAACTGTTGGATTCTATTGTTTTCAGCACTGCAATAGCACCGGGTGGAGCTACCGGCTTTTAGGAACTGCATTTTAAAGTTATTCTTGCAAAGGGCATATTTTTGATTACTGTATGTTGGTCTTTTATCGTTTTGGTCTTGTTTGCACAGATTCATATTGGTTATTTTTCTAAAACTGGTATGGTGTCCTTATTGTTGTGTTTTTACTGTATTACTGTGTGCTTTATGCAAATGCTTTTTATACATTGCCTCTGAGATAAGTCTGACTGCTTGTGCCAAGCTACCAAGGGGGTGAGCAGGGGTTATTTCAGTAGTGTATCCCCCTTATCCTGACTAGGAAGAAGGGTCCCTACTTGTACAGGGCAACAACCTGCCAACTAGAGACTCCTATTTCTAACAGAGGGTGAAGCATTATTTCTTCCTGCAGATCAGTTACAAAAGAAAATACTGCAATGGTTCCATGAATGACTCACTGCAAGGCAACCAGGATAAACAAAGACCCTAAAAAGTTCTGTGAATTAATTTTTGTATACAAACAAGTGATGGATGGAATTTTTGATTAATCTCAGCCACTGGCAATTACTCGGACAGTCCATTGTTATTTTACACACCATGCCTCCTCGGTTCGGATCCAACATTGCGCATATCAGTCTAGACCCTGCTCCAATGGCAACAGTCTAGGCCGATACTCCTTGAAATGGAACACAGACAACTGAGGACCGGTTTTGCTCTTATTAGAGCTCATCAACCAGAAATAGCTTGGTCCCTGTTGCACAGTGTGCACAAACCCACATCTAGGCATACACGTACTTCTTAGGGCGAAACAATGAAGTATACAAACAATGATGGATGGAATGATTGAATTAATCTCAGACTCTGGTAATTACTTGAGCCACATACAAGTCCACCATTATTTTGCACACCATGCCTCCTCAGTTTGGACCTAGCCATATGCAAATCAGTCTTGATTATGCTCCAATGGGAAGAGCCCAGCCAAACTGCCAGGACAGGTCTGCCCTAAACCGGAGCTCAGCAACCCAGGACCAGTTTTGCCTTCATTAGAGCTCGCCAGCTGGGTATAGATTGGGTCCAGTGACACAGTGTGCATGGGACCCATGTCTGGGTATGTCCTTCCACTTAGGGCAACACACTGAAGTACATAAGGTAGTGACAGATGGCATGCTTGAATTATCTCAGCCACTGGTAATTACTCAGGGCTGCATCTCAGTCCATCTTTATAGTGCACACCATGCCACCTCAGTGTTCAGTTTATTGGTGGCCAAATTGGCAAAGATATGTTATCAGTCGCTTGTTCCCTAATGTTCCGGAACACTGCTGGAATAAAATCATTATTAAAGACAAAAAGCTACCTCATTTATATTAAAGAGGGACATATTATGTTTACAGAACACCAGGAGCACATAGTCTCTAGCAAATTAAAAGATATCAAGAAATATATACTCAAACTACAAAGAGCAACAAATATGACCAACCTCTGGAGATTTCTCAATCTATATCAAATGTAAGAAAAAACAACATAATCTCTCTAAAGCAATTTTGTACAGTATTTCAGGTCATAGTACAGAAGAAATGTTAGCTCCATGAGAAACCATGGTCTAATATTTAGCTTAATCTTTATTTGAACATGCATAGCAATAGACAAGAAGAGATGCTCAAAAGGTTGTGCTGCAAGCCCGAAAATTAAATTTATAGACCGATACCTAGATCTTGAGGTGACAATCAAAGCCAATTTCAATCAAAGTCAACTTGATAACAACCAAGTAGTACCCTCCTGTAATGTCGATCTTCCTGTCATGGAAGGTGCTAATAATGGAAGTATGTCTCCTTTCATATGTTTCCTTTAAATGGCTGTAAAAAATTAATTCTTCCATCATTTTACTAATCACTCACCAGGCAGTTGGGCAATCTCAAATTGTATATTTGTTTGGCACCCATTATTTTCTATTTTTGTACATTTTAATGAACATGACAATTTTTCCAAACAAAAGCTGACAATCTCTTCCTTATTGGGGAAAGAGTATTCAACTGAAAAGGATTAACAGGAGTAGTGCAATTTTTTTTACAAAACCTAAAAGAATACCAACTCTTTGCACAGAATCTAGAGTTTTTTTAATAGTCTTGTCCACTCGTACAATATTTCTTTTCTTTTCTGTTCTTGGTAATAAACTCTTTGCATAATAAGTTAGCTGATGGAACTAAATATACCAGAAACTTCAAGAAACCACCTATAACCAGCGATAATACTCATCTTCCTAAAAACACAGATATGAGCACTAAGAGTTAACAAATGCAAAACGTAATTATAACAAAATGGTATGTGGGGAACAGTGAAAGTATTTCGAACCCCAGCTGGAATTGGTATCTAAACTTTCTAGGCTTAGGGCTCAATGCAAATTGTGGCAATACTTCAACCAACCAGAGGGTATTGATAGTCTCATTAAGGAATGATGGAGTAGGCATTTTGTAATGGGAGAACTATTTCACTAATGTATATTATCTAAAAGAACAGGAGTGTGTTTACAGCTGGAATTCAGAAATACGTAAACAAACAGTAGCGTTGGTTCAACATCCCCCAATATGGTAGTCAATCCCATGAGCACTAAGCTAGCACTCAGGAAATGCTGATCAAAATGAGCTTCAAGGTCCAGCGGCAAAGTGGTTCCACTCAACCCAGGTTATTAGGACTCTGGCTACCACCAGTATCCAAACCCTCCTTTCAGCTGGCCTATGTAACTGATTTATGGCGAGGCTCCAAATTACATGCCCTTTTTAAAAAGTGAATCAGATTAAATCCCACAAATTATCAATTAAAATTACATTCCTGTAAATAAAAGTCAAGGCCTGTTCAAGGAACAATGGGCAGAACAGAAAATATAATCAAACAGACATAAGATCACAGAAGAAAGTATTGTTGCTCTGTCATTAATGACCCATTTAGGAGTACCCTCAAATGGAGGTCCTCCTTTTGCATGTTTTAATTGATTGCACTTGAGCATTTAACATAAAGCCAATAAAACATGGCACTTAGGCTTTCTTTTCTTGTGCCCTACTACTACATATAACTCTAAACTATGTGTGAGGTACCAGTTGTCTACTTTAAAATACAAATATGTTGCCTTAACTTTTGCACTTTGTAGACATAACATCAGATTACAAAGTCCCTCAGCGGATGTAATCTTCAAGGTAATAAATGTTAAACTTTTACTTGCCTCTACTTATGATAAGTGCGCCCCAAGACAGAACAGCTTCAGTCCTGAATCTTCTACAGTGCAAGGCCTATACAAAGGTTTACAAAATACTCTCAGATATGCCTAAAATATGGGTTACAGAAGCATGATTTTTCATAACCGGCAGCACATCTGTTTAAAAGTGGTTAATAGGATTTACTAGAGGCAGTGCTAAATACAATCCTCCAGGAGGGTAATACATTCAGAAATCCTTGGTCAAAGAATTCAAAGCTTGTCCCAAAGAACTTGGAAACTGACACCATTTGGGCAGGCAGCACCTCTAAATCATTGCTAGACGTTGCAGTGAAATCTCAACTATAAATACTCCCACGAGTTGCTGACCTTCTCCTATCAAATACAAAAAGTTTAAGTATTCCTATTGTAATTGGCTCATATGGTACATTAAACAGGCACTATTATGTGGGGAAATCGCTTACCAAGCCATGCAGATAGATCTGGATGGGGTTCTTGCTTTTTCTGACAACAGTGTTCAGGCAAGATTGGAAACATCGCTTGGATGACAATGCAAGTTGTAAACTTCGTAATTACGAGTGAGACAATCTTCTACTTGTTGTAACGCAGGCCAGGAGTGAGTGTTGACAAACATAATAGAATAACAAGATACATAGATGCTTTGAAGTTCTGGATAAACACTAGAAAGTTATTGAGGTATATTGAGCAGCCAAATTCTTACGATCTGTCTTTAAAAAGCGTCTCTTACCTGATTTAAAGTTTTAGCACTCCTGAATAACATTATCATTTTAGACTCTAAGTGTACATCAGACTATAATTTGCTGTATTGACTCATGATTGGAAAGATATCATTCACTGCTACAACATTGTTTTTATATTTGTAAGGAAAGAAGTTGCATTTGACTACAGCAAAAAAAATGTATTATGTAAAATAATAATGCATTTTATATTTTTATTATTTGAAATGACTGGTAATGATTGGTAAACATGTTAATTAATCGTATGCAATAAACATATTACTGCTACTCTCTCACCTATCTGAGGCACGGTGCTCACTCCTCCACACAAGACACAAGGCAGGCCACAGCCCATACTTTAGACACAATCCCTTCAGGAAACTTGCTTACATAAGGCTGTAGGGATGGCTTCTCAGAACAGCTTTATTCAGGCTTATGCAGTGTAGCATGAAGGGGTTCTCGAGAAGTCCACAATTTAAAGGCAATTATCCCGGACTGCACTATCTCTAAAAACACACTCTTGAACCAAATCTCTTGTCTAATGATTCAATTTCAAATCTCTTTTTCTTCCACACAATGACACACGTTAACGTTTAACAAATCTCCTTCTAGAAAAAAAACATGCAATCCACTAGGGGGTTTAGATGTTAGCATTAATGTTGTTCAAGGATCATATAGAAATCACAAAGGGGGAGGGGGGGGGGGCACTGTGTAGAATATGGGTTGATCTCCAGGATAGTTCATTCACAAGGCGCAGGAATATCCTATAAGGACGTCATGATAGGAACTCAGTGGTCCTTAAAAGCATTACTTTTTAAGTCAGGCAACCAAAAACCCTCTTCTATTGCTATAGTTGGAAAAATGAAAAGCTTTTGAATTCTCTACATGGACCAATAAGCAACTCTAAAACAGAAAAGGAAAGAAAATGTAAACGAAAGGGCTTTGGAAGCCTTAACACGAGGAGTCATCATCCTGCATTTGTTATTGATACTAGAGTGTTGTTGGTCAGGAATGTCCCCTGCATGCTGTACAGCTGTGTTTCCGACCCTGAGTGCCAAACTGCAAGTACCTAGTATCCTGTTTTTTGAGTTTTGGCTCGTCTCATGGTAATCTAGCAGGTGCGTAAATGTCTAGAGAACCACAAAAAGAAGCAATGGTCATAGTTGTTATGCTTTAAGACACAAACCTGACCATCAGTAATATCTGGTTGTCCTACTTACGTTAAAACTTAAACCATAATACACCTAGATGTGCCACACATACTGGATGAGGGAGCCACTTTTTATGGCATGCTTAAATCTTTGCAACCTCATCCCACCCTGGTAATGTGGTACTACCAAGGTGGACTCAACTTCAATGGGAGGGAGTACTTAATAAAATGTATACTGGATAAAAAAGGGATCCAGATGGGTTTAAATCCCTTGCAGTAAACCCAAAGGTGTTACCTCCTCCTTAAAGGAAGCTACAATGTGTGTTAGCCCAAAAGGAAAGCTTCAAAGTGGAAGCCGCCTTTGAAGGGCAAATGGTCCACACTAGAGAGGAGCTGCTCTTTTGTTCGGGTAGATAGGTTGGCATCGGGAACAGAGTGTGTAATACTGGCCAAACCAGTTTTCCTGTGGGCATGTAGGCCACTGGTAGCCACATCTTTAGGGTGGATGGGATATCGAGCCCTTGTGAACATGAGAGAGATTCTGCCATCTTCCGAGTGGGCAGAATGGAGCCTTCTGAGATAGCTGGATGTCACACTTCACAGGAAGTTGTCATCAGGTGTGAGGAAACCTAGAAGCCCATTGGCTAGTGACTGCGATCTCCACCAACAGCAATTTATGTGCATAAAAGTGGCACCCAGAAATAAGATCTCACTCGACTGGGAGAAGAGGATGGAAAAAGCACTGCCCTGCTGACCCTGGAAGCGGCAAAGAAGAGGCTGCATCCAAGTGGGACTGCACCTGCTGTTCCTTGGGCTAGCAAAGAAAAGGACTGTGCCTGCTGCGTCCTGCTTATGGAGAAGTTCTCCGCCAAGCCCAGCTTGAAGCAGAGATTCCATGAGTCAGTTGGCTGAATTCCTGTTCCCTGCACAGCGCCACCAAAATCGTCATCATGCAGCCTAAGAGATCAGGACCCGATACTCAAAGTTGCACCTGAGTACTGAACCAAGGAGAGTTGTCGAAGTGCAGCTTCATCACCTAGAAGGAGAGTTATTGCCAAAAGAAGGAAACCACTGTGCCAGGGGACTAGACTTCTGATCTGGAGAAGGCTTTGTGGGACTGCAACTCATGTGTCCAGAATCACCTCACCAGGACCGTGGACCAAGGAGAGGCCCAGGAAGACCTCAATTGACTACACATCATCCTCAGCATCCTGTATCACCTGCATCAGGACCACTTGATAGACGTCAATGGTAAGGAGCCAATGACTCTGGAAAAGACTGAAGACTGTTTTACCTAATGAGGTAACTGTTCTGTTGGATCTTGCTGATCTCTTTGAATGGCTCCCTGCCGGAGTTAGTCATCGAGTAACCGCTAACCAACTTGCCAAAGTTTCTCTTGAAAACGTTTCTATGTCAAATTTGTTGAATTTGTCAATGCCCATTCCCTACTTATTGAAACGTCCTTTAATGTTTCTTGCAAATTCTACATCTGCAGAATCCTCTGGTGGATCTTTTACGTTTTTGGGTCCATACATTTACAAAACTGTGCTTTATTTTTATAAATTGGTGTCGGATTTCTTGAGTGTTGAGTTTCTTTTTTCTGTAATTGTATTGGTGTTGTTTAAGTTCTTTACTCTTGTTACTTGGGGCCTCATGTAGGTAAATAAATTTTACCGGTTCTAAAATACCGAGCCGTACCGAATCGGTAAATTAGAATCGGTAAGTTATATGTAGGTAAAAATTCGGTAACAGTTACCGATTCGGTAACATTCGGTAATCACGAATCGGAATTCACCGAATCGGTAAATACCGAGGTGGTATTTACCGAATCGGAAAATACCGAGGTGGAAGTTACCGAATCGCAAAATACCGAGGTGGTAGTTACCGATTCGGAAAATACCGATTCGGTATGTACGGAGTCGGTAAAGAAAATCACATGACTTGACGAAACAGCGAATCCAGTGCAACGACAGCCCACCCAACCTGGAACTGCCCACACCCAGGCAGGTGTACTCAATTAGCCGAAGTGGCCACACCCAGGCAGGTGGACATAATTAGCCGACCCTGGAGAGGCTTGGAGTGCAGAGGAGAGGCAGGGAGCAGTTGCATGTGCGAGCGGGTAAACGAACAGCATGTCCAGCCAGAGAACACAGAAAGACGGAGGGGAAAGGAGGAGGAAGCTGAAATTTAGCCCCAAGGAACTCCAGGTGCTGGTGGAGGAGGTCGTGAAGCAGCACCAGAAGCTGTTCGGCAGGCAATCCCTGCAAGTGCCTGAGGTGGAAAAGCGCAACATATGGCTGGCCATCCAGGCGCAGGTCAATGCTGTGGGAGTGACCCACAGGGACATTGAGGTCGTCAAAAAGCGCTGGTATGACCTGAGGATTGTAACCAAGAGGAAGATGGGCGACATCCAGAAGGAGGCCAGCCAGACCGGAGGTGGAACCAACAGGGCACCTGCCCTCACCGAACTGGAGGAGCTGGTGGCGGCCACAATCGAGCAAGAGAGCGTCGTGGGTCTTGGGGACGCCGACAGCTCTGCCAGAGCCGCAACACACCAAGGTAAGACGAAAGCACAGCAATGTATCCCCCCCTACCCCATCCCACATCCCCCAAATGTGCAACGAGAATCACACTGCAGTCCACACGTGTCAGTGCAGACAGGCAATGCATTTCGGGAGATGTAGTCAGGGCAACACTAACCATGACGTAAATGTTACAGGGCAACAAGGCATGTCACGCACTCGAGGCACAAGGAGACAGGGGACATGTTGGAATGTGAAATTATTTATTGTGCCGCTTGCAATGCAGCCCTTCGGGGACACTGAGCCAATGTTGTATTTCTGTCCACAGATGTGACATCATGCAGGACAGGGCATGCTGCAGGAGAGACGGCACCACGGCAACATCAAACACCTCCAGCCAGCACAAGTACAGACCGGGGAGCAGGCCCACTGGCAGCCGCACCACCAACACAGCCAGCATCGCCGCACACAGAGCCAGCATCACCTCACCGTGAGCCAGCATCACCACCACCAGAGCCAGCCTCGCCACTCATGTTCGATTCACCGGCCACATCTCCGCTTGCATGCGTGAGACAGAGGAGGCGTCCAGCAGCCAGGCTACGAGCCTTGGACACCTCGTCAGACGACAGCATGGGCCCTGAAGACCGCACCGGGCCCCAGGAAGGGAGCCATGCCACTGTGCCCCACACCTCACAGGCAGCACAGACGGACACAAGAGGGCGCCGCAGGTCGCGTGTCCAGAGTCCACCAGCACCCACTGACGGCCATGGTGTCTTCTTGGGGCTCGAGGGCCAAATGTTAAAGCAACAGCGCCTGCAATCAAAGGCAGTCATGTCAGTCCAGAGGCACATGCGGGTGATGAAGACAAGCATAGTCAACATGGACACAAACATTGGCGGCATGGCTGCGGGCATTCGGGACATGTCCCAGTCTATCCAGCAGTTGTGCAGCAAATTAGATGCTGACATCGAAGCACGGCGCCGGGAACGCCAGAGAAGGGACACTACCAGCAGGGCACTCAACCGTCTGGCAACTGCCACTTCCCTACTGTGCCGGCGCTCTGTGACGATGCAGGAGGGCCTAACACAGTGCTGCAGCGACCTGTCTCGGGGAATGGTGCAGGTGACAAGTGCACTAGGGGTGCTATTGACGAGTCAGGCGTCGACAACTGCTGCAGGGGATCCTGCGGAGAGCATCGACACCACCAGCAGCATCACACCCCCCGTCCCAGAAACACGCAGGAGCAGCAGGCGGCTTGGGGTTGGCTCTAGTGAGGATGCACAGGCCGTGCAATCCACCACTGCAGCGCGTATGCGCAAACATTGATGTCGCCCTGCCTAGCCACTTCACAATGGGTGACGTAACCCTGGACATACTCCTTGTATAGATGATATATTGCCAGATTGGCCTGATCATGTGTTCATGGCGTGGTGCCACATTAAACTACGTCATGACTGCTCACAACTCGCTGTGTCCCCTTACTTACTCAGAAATAGTTGGATGTGATCTCTGCCCGTCTCTCTCTCCCATCGATTGCAGTTGGCACTCTAGCTGCGTTGCCCTCTGGCTGGCCTGACTCATCCTCGTTGTCCTCAAAATATGTTAGTTCCACATCTGTACCTTTTTTCGTGGCAAGGTTGTGCAGCATTGCACAAGTGGCAATAATCTTGCAGCAGGTGATGGGTTTGTACTGGCGTGCGCCTCCGCTCTTGTGCAGGCAGCGGAACCTGCTCTTCAGTAGTCCAAACGTGCGCTCCACCACATTGCGTGTTGTTTTGTGTGCCACGTTGTATCGTCTCTCACTCTGGGTAGCTGGGTGTAGGTAGGGAGTGAGGATGAATGACCGGCATGCATATGCACTGTCGCCTGGATGGGTGAAAGGGAACCATCAGTAACATGCCTCTATACACTATGTTTGCATGTTTCAAGGGGCGTCACTGTTACTTACCTAGCAGGTATCCCTCTCCGAATTCTTCGGCACTCAGTCGTGTGTAAATCCCACTATTCTGGAAGATATAAGAGTCGTGGGTGCTCCCAGGAAACTTTGCAACAATATCTGTGATGATGTTCCCTGCATCACAGATCACCTGCACGTTGATGGAGTGGGTGGACTTCCTGTTCCTGTAGATGTGCTCTGTATCTGCTGGTGGACAGATTGGGATGTGGGTACCATCAATACAGCCGAGGACATGGGGGAACTGTGCCATGTGATAAAAGTCAGTTTTTGTTTTCTGCAGTGCAGCCTGTGAGTTCGGGAAGCTTATGTAGTGGTGCATTCTCTGCATCATGGCATCCAGGAACTTCCTGAAGAAACGGGACAGGCAACTTTGGGATACCCCACCCACCGCAGCTATCACCACCTGATAACTGCCGGATGCCAACAGATGTAGGCTGCAGAGCACCTGCACATGTGGGGGTATGGCGTGCGCCCTTCTAACTGGCTGGTCCAGGAGTGGGTGTAGGTCCCTGATTAAGTCCATGATGGTTTCGGGGTGTAGCCTGTACCTCTCATGTATCTCTGCATCAGTCAGCTGGAATAGTGTGATGCGCTGTCTGTAGATTTGTTCCTCCCGTCGCCACACCCTCAGTCCTGCTGCCTGTAGACGTAGGCGCCTTGCAATGACGTACATAGCGGCCATGTTGTCCACGCTGTTGAATTTTGGGTTTGCTTTTATCCATTGTTGATGGTTACCACCTGCTTTTAGTCCGTGTTAATTACCGACTCTTAATTACCGATTTTAATGGATTTCTTAATTACCGACTGCTCCTACATGTCATTTTAAATTTTTACCACTTCATATTTACCACTTCATGTTTACCGATTCGTTAATTCTGTATTCGGTAAGTATGAATCGGTATTTTGGAATTCGGTAACTATGAATCGGTATTTACCGCCTCATATTTACCGAAAAGTGGTTTTTGGACTCCTACATCTCACTTGTCTGTATACCGGTCGGTAACGGCATATTTACCGAAAATCGGCCGTTACCGACCGGTATTTCGCTACCTACATGAGGCCCTTGGTGCTTACTGCTCAGAGCCACAGCTACCCAGGGTTGTGCTGAGGTTTAACAAACTAAACCTGTGATTCTAAAGGGGTTGGTAGTGTTTTACACAGTGTGGTGACACAACCACACACATTTTGTTTAGATTTGCATAGAATTCATGAAATCTATATGATTTGTAAGGAAAGTGTCTTTGGTGGTAGTTGTCTCTCTCACTTTATTGCACTACTGCCTATTTTATTTAGATTTGTGACTTTTTATTAATATTATTTTTGTGGACTATCTGGGTTTCAAAAGAATGTGATATGTATTCTTTTGAATGGATTATTTTTAACACCTTCGATGCTCATGACGGAGCGGTTCCGTCATGAGCATCGGTTGGGCTGTGCTTATGACGGAACCGCTCCGTCATGAGCACAGCCCCTGGGGGAAGCGCTGGCGCTCCCCCCCTGGGGCATCGATCTTGCCCCCACAGAGGGGGATGGCAGCGGAAGAGTTTCCGCTGCCAGCCCCGAGCCCCCTCGCGCTTTCCCATGACGTCAGCGCGCACAGTGCGCGCCGACGTCATCAGGAAGCTTTGAACGCGCTGGAATTCATTTCTTCCAGCGCGTCCAACGAAGGAGGTACGTGTTTTGCCTCCGGTGGGGCGGGGGGGGGGGGTCAAATTAGGATGCCTTGAGGCATCGGGGGAGAGGAAAGAGTATTTCCTCTCCCCTGATGTCTCAATGCTGGGCATTCCTGCTTCACGATCGGGCACAGCGTCGCGATCGTGGAGCAGGGATGCCCCACTAGTCACCAGGGAGGTTTTTTTAGCGTAAAGGAAGCGACCCCTTGGGCAAGGGTCGCTTCCTGGGGGCCCAAACTGCAATTAAGACTTTTCTGCCCCCCCCTGGGGGCAGATCGGTCTTTTGTTTAGCCATTTCTGGTCCCAGGGGGGGCAGAAAAGCCCACTAGACCCAGGGATTTATTTGTGCTTCGAATGGGAAGCGACCCCTTGGGCAAGGGTCGCTTCCCGGGGGGACATTATTATTTTAGTGATACTCTGCCTTCCCTGGGGGCAGATCGCCTCGTTTTTGGGGCTTTTCTGCCCCCAGGGGGGGGCAAAAACCCCCACTAGACACCAGGGAAAATGTGAAAAATATGATGGAAGTGACCCCTTGGGCAAGGGTCACTTCCGGGGGCCATTTTTTTTGTATTGGGAATTCTGCCCTCCCCCGGGGGCAGGTCGGCCCCTTTTTTGCCCTTTCTGCCCCCAGGGGAGGCAGAAACCCCCACTAGACACCAGGGAACATTTAAAGGGCAAGGGCCCAAAACGTAGTGAGGCGATGCAGAACAGATACAGAAATGTATGGGTTTGGTAGGTTTCCCTAGATGGCCGCCGAGTACCGGGGCAAGGAAACGTTGGGGGAAGCCATACGTCCCTGGAAGCCGCCGGGTGTCTGGTTTTCAGAAATGTATGGGTTTGGTAGGTTTCCCAAGATGGCCGCCGAGCACCGGGCCAAAAACCCAAGTGACCCCCCTTGCAAAACCAGGTGGTTTTGTGATAGGCCATTTTGATGTCGCCTCACTACGTTTTGGGCCCTTGCCTGCCGCGGGTACTTGGGCCTCCCACACAAGTGAGGCACCATTCTTACCGGGAGACCTAGGGGAATGCTGGGTGGTGGTAAATTTGTGTGAGCCCGGTGATGCCACAACTTTCCCACCCCAAAATGGGTGACAAAAGTGATTTTTTCAGCTAAAATTGAGGGTTGCAGGGGATTCTGGGTAAGGAAACGTTGGGGGATCCACGCAAGCCATACCTCCCTGGAAGCCGCCGGGTGTCTGGTTTTCAGAAATGTATGGGTTTGGTAGGTTTCCCAAGATGGCCAACGAGCACCGGGCCAAAAACCCAAGTGACCCCCCTTGCAAAACCAGGTGGTTTTGTGATAGGCCATTTTGATGTCGCCTCACTACGTTTTGGGCCCTTGCCTGCCGCGGGTACTTGGGCCTCCCACACAAGTGAGGCACCATTTTTACCGGGAGACCTGGGGGAACGCTGGGTGGTGGTAAATTTGTGTGAGCCCGGTGATGCCACACCTTTCCCACACCAAAATGTGTGAAAAAAGTGATTTTTTCAGCTAAAATTGAGGGTTGCAGGGGATTCTGGGTAAGGACACGTTGGGGGATCCACGCAAGCCATACCTCCCTGGAAGCCCCCGGGTGTCTAGTTTTCAGAAATGTATGGGTTTGGTAGGTTTCCCTATGTGCCGGCAGAACTAGGGTTCAAAAACTACAGCTAGTCACTTTGCCAAAAAAGGGTCATTTTTCACTGCAAAATTGAGGTGTGAACACGTTGCATTTTGCGCCGTTTCCTGTCGCGGGCACTAGGCCGACCCGCACAAGTGAGGTACCATTTTTCTCGTAGGACTTTCGGGAACGCGGGGTGGGTGGAAATTTGTGGATCCACGCAGATTCCAGAACTTTCCATCACAGAAATGTGGGGAAAATGTGTTTTTTTTGTCAATTTTTTAGGTTTGCAAGGGATTCTGGGTAACAGACCCTGGTGGGAAGTACTCAAGTCACCCCATCCTGGATTCCCCTGGGTGTCTAGTTTTCAAAAATATATAGGTTTGCTAGGTTTCCCTAGGTGCCGGCAGAGCTAGGGTTCAAATACTACAGCTAGGCACTTTGCCAAAAAAGGGCCATTTTTCACTGCAAAATTGAGGTGTGACCACGTTGCGTTTTGCGCCGTTTCCTGTCGGGGGCACTAGGCCGACCCGCACAAGTGAGGTTCCATTTTTCTCGTAGGACATTGGGGAACGCGGGGTGGGTGGAAATTTGTGGATCCACGCAGATTCCAGAACTTTCCATCACAGAAATGTGGGGAAAATGTGTTTTTTTTGTAAATTGTTTAGGTTTGCAAGGGATTCTGGGTAACAGATCATGGTGGGAGGCAGTCAAGTCACCCCATCCTGGATTCCCCTGGGTGTCTAGTTTTCAAAAAAGTATAGGTTTGCTAGGTTTCACAAGGTGCAGGCAGAGCTAGGGTTCAAAAACTACACCTAGGCACTTTGCCAAAAAAGGGTCATTTTTCACTACGAAATTGAGGTGTGACCACATTGCATTTTGTGCAATTTCCTGTCGCGGGTAGTAGGCCAACCTGCACAAGTGAGGTACCATTTTTCTCGTAAGACTTTGGAGAACACGGGGTGGGTGGAAATTTATGGATCCACGCAGATTCCAGAACTTTCCACCACAGAAATGTGGGGAAAATGTGTTTTTTTTGTCAATTTTTTAGGTTTGCAAGGGATTCTGGGTAACAGATCATGGTGGGAGGCAGTCAAGTCACCACATCCTGGATTTCCCTGGGTGTCTAGTTTTCAAAAATGTATAGGTTTGCTAGGTTTCCCTAGGTGCCGGCAGAGCTAGGGTTCAAAAACTACAGCTAGACTCTTCGCAAAAAATGTGTAAATTTTCATTGTGAAAATGTGGTGTGTTCACGTTAGGTTTTGAGCCACTTCCTGTCGTGGGCACTATGCCTACCCACACAAGTGAGGTACCATTTTTATCGGGAGACTTAGGGTAGTTCAGATTTGTAAAGCAACTGTTATTACCTATTGATTTTTGATGCATTTCTCCCTTCCAAATGAAAGACATTGTGTAAAAAAAAGTCATTTTGAAAAATGACCAATAATTCTCATGCAAGTATGAGTATTCCTAATTTCGAAAATGTGCAAATATGCACTGTTTCTAAACTCTGTCATTTGTTCCCATTTCAGAAATACATAGGTGTCTTTCATACCGATTTTTCCATGTATACATTTTCCCACAATAAATGCTATATACCCGGAACATAATAAAAACCATTACAAAATGCTGCTCAGTTTTTTACTCTGGGTTCGTTGGGCTCTTGGTGAACCTACAAGTCCTATATATCCCCACAACCAGGAAGGTCCAGCGGATGTAACGGTACATTGCTTTCAAAGAGATGTCATAATTAGAAGAAGTTACAGGTGAAAACGTTGACACAAAAGGCTGCTTTTTTCAACTAATTTTTAATTTTTCCTATATTTAACTGGTAGTTTCTATAAAGAAACCTTGATGGATCTACACAAATGACCCCTTGCTGAATTCAGAATGTTGTCTACTTTTCAGAAATGTATAGCTTTCCAGCATCCATTATTGCTTTTGTACCCATTTCTACCATGAACTGGAAGGAGGTTGAAAGCACAAAAAAATAGCAAAAATACGGTATGTCCCAGAAAAATGCCAAAACTGTTTAAAACATGTTGGTTTTCTGACAAAATTCTGTCATTCCCTAAAAGCTGGAGAAATGGTGATTTCAGCCCCACAAACCCTTTTTTGATACCATTTGCAGAGAAAAACCCAGACGCTTTCATTTGCAGCCCATTTTCCCCATTTTTCACACAAAAAAAAAAATGTTGCTGTATTTTGACTCATTTCTGGGAACCCTCTAGGAGAATCCACATTCCCTGGGTACCTTTAGAATCCCCATGATGTTGGAAGAAAAGGACGCAAATTTTCGTGGATACCTAATGTGGTCAAAAAGTTACAGGGGCCTAAGCACGCACTAACCCAAATAAGGCTTAGCACAGGAGGGGAAAAGGCCTAGCAGCAAAGGGGTTAATGCCATTTTTATTTCTTTGAGAATGTTTATTTTTTTGAGTCTGGGAATGGATTATTTGATGATTAAAATTAGGAAAATGTTTCTGCTTGTTTTGAGTTCAATATTTTACACCAGGATGTAAGAAACTGTTTCACTTTTAAACAATAGTCATACTGGATGGTAACATGTTTTGTTCAATAGATTATGCTACTTATGACCTAATTTCAAACAAAAATGTACAGTTTCTGAATTATTTATGTGTAGCTGGTTAAAATGGAAGTAGCACTCTTGAATTTCGAATACAGGATATATTTGGTGTATTGTATGTCACATGTAAAGTCTATTATAATTTTTTGGGAAGATAATTTCTTTGTTTTGTTGTGTATTACTGACATTAGTTCCATATATTTAGAAGTGTATTTGTTTGGCTAAAGGGCATAAATTAAAGGTATCTTGTTTTTTAAGCAGTGTTCACATACGGTGTGCATTTGTGTCAAGGGGCTATTAAGAAAACACTCTTCTATCATGTATTGAGATACTTTTTGGAGGATTTGGAGATATTTTTTCTGTACTGAAATTGATATTTTGTTTGTTAGTGTGATTGCTGTCATATAGGATGAATGGTTGTTTGTTGCTTGTTAAAGCTAGATGGTTGGTAATTTGGATTTGCTGGTGGATTGTGGGTGCTGATTTAATTTCCTTGTGTATTTTTTCTCTTCCTGTTGATGGTGTATTTTAGGTTTGGTATGGCAGGAAGTTGTACAGCAAGGGAAATTGGTATATTTGGGCAGTAGTCTTATAATATGCTTCCATTTGGTGCAATGGATGTACTGGCTATGACGTAGTGCTTTTACTACTGTGAGTACTTCAATTTCAGCTAATATTCCTGGGTGGTTGTGTTCTTTTGTCTTCACTACAACTTGGTCTGTGGTTGTTGTTTCACCATAACATTTGCTGGAATATGTTTTACACAGTGTGTTCTGTTGACATGTATTTTCTCTGTTGGATATGTGTATCCATTGTAGTTTATCTCTTAACAACGAAAGAAGCAATCTGTTTGTTTGAATTTTTTATCAGAAAGTAACACAATTGGAAATGTACTACTTGTTTTGTGTTTGCTATTTTTAAAATAAATTAATGATATTTTAATAAATGTTCTTGTCTGAGGTGTTGATTTTTTTCTTAGATTATGATTTTCTGTTTCTCAGTATCTGCAAACACAGTGCATATTTGATATTTCTTTTCATGTTCTCATTGAGGCTGGCGAACTGCTAAGGGGAGAAGGTAATGTGCAAGAATGTGTGCTTTGTTATTTTACAGTTTACATTATATATAAAGTAATTTATTTACATAGGTTGCTGCATTTTGAATTTCTTCCTCTTTTCAAATAGACTTACCTGTGCTTGTTTCATAAGTAGCACTGCTATATTACTTGCTAGAGTAAAAATGTGGGAGTTATTTAATTTGAGATGTGTATTTTGGATTAAGGGCAGCATCGTCGTTTGTTCTCTATTCATGCCTTTTGGTGGATAATGACTTTTTTGTAAATGTCTGAGGGTGTTTGGCTATTTAATGTATTATTGTGTGCAAATTGTTTGAATATTGTATATTATTTTATGCAGTAGTATTTTGTGAGTTAGTTGTTTTCCTCTGTGATTAGTTTAAATGTTTCATTTGCTGAACAGTTTGTTAGAAATATGTTTTATGCTGATCAAAATGCTATCTAAAGCAGCTACACTGATATGCTTAGACAACAATTAGCAAGCTCTACTTGCGGCTGTAGATACTATTTTCAAGAGGATGGGATTCGTGTTTATTAAGAGAATGAGCAAAGCACTATGACTTAATGTCTAAACCAGCAACACACCGTCTGATTGAGAAAAAAACCTTCCCAATGAAAATATTTGAATTCGTTACCCTGTAGCATCAAACATAGAAAACGTATATAACTATTTGGACAGATAACAGTGAGGGTAAACAGCAAATCAATGATTTCCCCTATCTATGACTTCTACCCCACTGTAGGCTTAGGAACCTAACCATGAAAGCTGGTGCCTTGTCTAGACACCCACATCCAAAGGAGCCAGAGCCAACTTGGCTGGAAACATTGGCTGCAGAGGTGAAGGCTCTCTAAAACACCATGGAAAGTGAAGTGATACAGTACAAAAAGCACACAGAATTAAGAAATGCTTGTTTTTGATACTTCACATTGAATGGCCATGTAGCAAACAGTCTAATAAATGTATTGCCAATTCATCAATGGTATCATTCACTCAGTAAAAATATGATATCGGCGACGTTTCGACTTGTTCAGGGCTAATTTTGGCAACAGGTCTTTTTCCGGACTGAAACAACTTTTGGATCCACCCTACGTATACCAATCAGAAGTAATAAGTGGTCGGTGTGTATGTGAATGATATACTCAGGCAATGAATAAAAGGTTTTCATTATATCTCTTGCCTTCAATTAGTTTATTAAAGTTGGAAAAGGTTGTAAATATATTGTTATGGTAAATATCAATTTAAATTATTTTTATATATTTTAGGTCTAGAACTAAAGAAAAAAAATGCTTCAGCACTATTACATTGTAGGCTGAGGAACATAACCATGAAAGCTGGTGCCTTGTCTAGACACCCACATCCAAAGGAGCCAGAGCCAACTTGGCTGGAAACATTGGCTGCAGAGGTGAAGGCTCTCTAAAACACCATGGAAAGTGAAGTGATACAGTACAAAAAGCACACAGAATTAAGAAATGCTTGTTTTTGATACTTCACATTGAATGGCCATGTAGCAAACAGTCTAATAAATGTATTGCCAATTCATCAATGGTATCATTCACTCAGTTAAGGTATGATATCGGCGACGTTTCGACTTGTTCAGGGCTAATTTTGGCAACAGGTCTTTTTCCGGACTGAAACAACTTTTGGATCCACCCTACGTATACCAATCAGAAGTAATAAGTGGTCGGTGTGTATGTGAATGATATACTCAGGCAATGAATAAAAGGTTTTCATTATATCTCTTGCCTTCAATTAGTTTATTAAAGTTGGAAAAGGTTGTAAATATATTGTTATGGTAAATATCAATTTAAATTATTTTTATATATTTTAGGTCTAGAACTAAAGAAAAAAAATGCTTCAGCACTATTACATTACTTCTGCGTCAAAGAACAAGTTACTTACCTTCTGTAACGATATATCTGTAAGAAACATTAGTTAGTTATAGATTCCTTACCTTAGAATTACCCCTAGGCGTCAGACTGGATCCGGAAAGTTTTTTCGTCAGCAGTACCTTTGCGCGTCGGAAGGTGGCGTCGGTCGGCTCACGTCCGTCGTTGGCATCTGGTCTCCGGGATGACGTCGCGCTAGCTGCTTAGACGCCGCCCTCGCGAACTGACGTCAGTTCTCTACACGACTTTCCGCGCCAAAAACGCAGAGCCATGCAAGACACTGAGACCACTGGTGCACAAAACTAGGGCCCTGAAAGGATATCCTTAACCCTAGAAATCAGTTCGCAGAACGGGGAGGATAGGTGGGGAGGTAAGGAATCTATAACTAACTAATGTTTCTTACAGATCTATCATTACCGAAGGTAAGTAACTTGTTCATCTGAAAGAAACACGTTAGTTATAGATTCCTTACCTTAGAATAGATACCCCAGCAATACCAACCCTGGTGGTGGGTCAGCTAACCAAGATCACACCAGAAAGTCCTGGAGAACAGAACGGCCAAAGAAGCCGTCTCTCTGGACTTGGCTGTCCAGACAGTAGTGTTTCGTAAATGTGTGCAGTGATGTCCACGTAGCTGCCTGACAGATGTCATGTAGAGGATTTTTTAGGTTTGCAAGGGATTCTGGGTAACAGATCATGGTGGGAGGCAGTCAAGTCACCCCATCCTGGATTCCCCTGGGTGTCTAGTTCTCAAAAAAGTATAGGTTTGCTAGGTTTCACATGGTGCAGGCAGAGCTAGGGTTCAAAAACTACAGCTAGGCACTTTGCCAAAAAAGGGTCATTTTTCACTACGAAATTGAGGTGTGACCACATTGCATTTTGTGCAATTTCCTGTCGCGGGTAGTAGGCCAACCTGCACAAGTGAGGTACCAATTTTCTCGTAAGACTTATGGGAACACGGGGTGGGTGGAAATTTATGGATCCACGCAGATTCCAGAACTTTCCACCACAGAAATGTGGGGAAAATGTGTTTTTTTTGGTCAATTTTTTAGGTTTGCAAGGGATTCTGGGTAACAGATCATGGTGGGAGGCAGTCAAGCCACCCCATCCTGGATTTCCCTGGGTGTCTAGTTTTCAAAAATGTATAGGTTTGCTAGGTTTCCCTAGGTGCCGGCAGAGCTAGGGTTAAAAAACTACAGCTAGACTCTTCGCAAAAAATGTGTAAATTTTCATTGTGAAAATGTGGTGTGTTCACGTTAGGTTTTGAGCCACTTCCTGTCGTGGACACTATGCCTACCAACACAAGTGAGGTACCATTTTTATCGGGAGACTTAGGGTAGTTCAGTTTTGTAAAGCAACTGTTATTACCTGTTGATTTTTGATGCATTTCTCCCTTCCAAATGAAAGACATTGTGTAAAAAAAAAGTCATTTTAAAAAATGACCAATAATTCTCATGCTAGTATGAGTATTCCCAATTTCGAAAATGTGCAAATATGCACTGTTTCTAAACTCTGTCATTTGTTCCCATTTCAGAAATACATAGGTGTCTTTCATACCGATTTTTCCATGTATACATTTTCCCACAATAAATGCTATATACCCGGAACATAATAAAAACCATTACAAAATGCTGCTCAGTTTTTTACTCTGGGTTCGTTGGGCTCTTGGTGAACCTACAAGTCCTATATATCCCCACAACCAGGAAGGTCCATCGGATGTAACGGTACATTGCTTTCAAAGAGATGTCATAATTAGAAGAAGTTACAGGTGAAAACGTTGACACAAAAGGCTGCTTTTTTCAACTAATTTTTAATTTTTACTATATTTAACTGGTAGTTTCTATAAAGAAACCTTGATGGATCTACACAAATGACCCCTTGCTGAATTCAGAATGTTGTCTACTTTTCAGAAATGTATAGCTTTCCAGCATCCATTATTGCTTTTGTACCCATTTCTACCATGAACTGGAAGGAGGTTGAAAGCACAAAAAATAGCAAAAATAGGGTATGTCCCAGAAAAATGGCAAAACTGTTTAAAAAATGTCGGTTTTCTGACAAAATTCTGTCATTCCCTAAAAGCTGGAGAAATGGTGATTTCAGCCCCACAAACCCTTTTTGATACCATTTGCAGAGAAAAACCCAGACGCTTTCATTTGCAGCCCGTTTCTCCCATTTTTCACAAAAAAAAACAAAATTTTGCTGTATTTTGACTAATTTCTGGGAACCCTCTAGGAGAATCCACATTGTTTTGAGTTCAATATTTTACACCAGGATGTAAGAAACTGTTTCACTTTTAAACAATAGTCATACTGGATGGTAACATGTTTTGTTCAAAAGATGATGCTACTAATGACCTAATTTCAAACAGAAATGTACAGTTTCTGAATTATTTATGTGTAGCTGGTTAAAATGGAAGTAGCACTCTTGAATTTCGAATACAGGATATATTTGGTGTATTGTATGTCACATGTAAAGTCTATTATAATTTTTGGGGAAGATAATTTGTTTGTTTTGTTGTGTATTACTGACATTAGTTCCATATATTTAGAAGTGTATTTGTTTGGCTAAAGGGCATAAATTAAAGGTATCTTGTTTTTTAAGCAGTGTTCACATATGGTGTGCATTTGTGTCAAGGAGCTATTAAGAAAACACTCTCCCATCATGTATAGAGATACGTTTTGGAGGATTTGGAGATATTTTTTCTGTACTGAATTTGATATTTTGTTTGTTAGTGTGATTGCTGTCATATAGGATGAATGGTTGTTTGTTGCTTGTTAAAGCTAGATGGTTGGTAATTTGGATTTGCTGGTGGATTGTGGGTGCTGATTTAATTTCCTTGTATATTTTTTCTCTTCCTGTTGATGGTGTATTTTAGGTTTGGAATGGCAGGAAGTTGTGCAGCAAGGGAAATTGGTATATTTGGGCAGTAGTCTTATAATATGCTTCCATTTGGTGCAATGGATGTACTGGCTATGACGTATTGCTTTTACTACTGTGAGTACTTCAATTTCAGCTAATATTCCTGGGTGGTTGTGTTCTTTTGTCTTCACTACAACTTGGTCTGTGGTTGTTGTTTCACCATATCATTTGCTGGAATATGTTTTACACAGTGTGTTCTGTTGATATGTATTTTCTCTGTTGGATATGTGTATCCATTGTAGTTTATCTCTTAACAACGAAAGAAGCAATCTGTTTGTTTGAAATTTTAATCAGAAAGTAACTCAATTGGAAATGTACTACTTGTTTTGTGTTTGCTATTTTTAAAATAAATTAATGATATTTTAATAAATTTTCTTGTCTGAGGTGTTGACTTTTTTCTTAGATTATGATTTTCTGTTTCTCAGTATCTGCAAACACAGTGCATATTTGATATTTCTTTTCATGTTCTCATTGAGGCTGGTGAACTGCTATGGAGAGAAGGTAACGTGCAAGAACGTGTGCTGTTATTTTACAGTTTACATTATATATAAAGTAATTTATTTACATAGGTAGCTGCATTTTGAATTTCTTCCTCTTTTTAAATAGACTTACCTGTGCTTGTTTCATAAGTAGCACTGCTATATTACTTGCTAGAGTAAAAATGTGGGAGTTATTTAATTTGAGATGTGTATTTTGGAGTAAGGGCATCATCGTCGTTTGTTCTCTATTCATGCCTTTTGGTGGATAATGACTTTTTTGTAAATGTCTGAGGGTGTTTGGCTATTTAATGTATTATTGTGTGCAAATTGTTTGAATATTGTATATTATTGTATGCAGTAGTATTGTGTGAGTTCGTTGTTTTCCTCTGTGACTAGTTTAAATGTTTCATTTGCTGAACAGTTTGTTAGAAATATGTTTTATGCTGATCAAAATGCTATCTAAAGCAGCTACACTGATATGCTTAGACAACAATTAGCAAGCTCTACTTATGGCTGTAGATACTATTTTCAAGAGGATGGGATTCGTGTTTATTAAGAGAATGAGCAAAGCACTATGACCTAATGTCTAAACCAGCAACACACCGTCTGATTGAGAAAAAAACCTTCCCAATGAAAATATTTGAATTCGTTACCCTGTAGCATCAAACATAGAAAACGTATATAACTATTTGGACAGATAACAGTGAGGGTAAACAGTACATCAATGATTTCCCCTATCTATGACTTCTACCCCACTGTAGGCTGAGGAACATAACCATGAAAGCTGGTGCCTTGACTAGACACCCACATCCAAAGGAGCCAGAGCCAACTTGGCTGGAAACATTGGCTGCAGAGGTGAAGGCTCTCTAAAACACCATGGAAAGTGAAGTGATACAGTACAAAAAGCACACAGAATTAAGAAATGCTTGTTTTTGATACTTCACATTGAATGGCCATGTAGCAAACAGTCTAATAAATGTATTGCCAATTCATCAATGGTATCATTCACTCAGTTAAGGTATGATATCGGCGACGTTTCGACTTGTTCAGGGCTAATTTTGGCAACAGGTCTTTTTCCGGACTGAAACAACTTTTGGATCCACCCTACGTATACCAATCAGAAGTAATAAGTGGTCGGTGTGTATGTGAATGATATACTCAGGCAATGAATAAAAGGTTTTCATTATATCTCTTGCCTCCAATTAGTTTATTAAAGTTGGAAAAGGTTGTAAATATATTGTTATGGTAAATATCAATTTAAATTATTTTTATATATTTTAAGTCTAGAACTAAAGAAAAAAATGCTTCAGCACTATTACATTACTTCTGAATCAAAGAACAAGTTACTTACCTTCTGTAACGATATATCTGTAAGAAACATTAGTTAGTTATAGATTCCTTACCTTAGAATTACCCCTAGGCGTCAGACTGGATCCGGAAAGTTTTTTCGTCAGCAGTACCTTTGCGCGTCGGAAGGTGGCGTCGGTCGGCTCGCGTCCGTCGTTGGCATCTGGTCTCCGGGATGTTATGTTATGTTATGTTATTTATTCTTTTGTATAGCGCAACGGTTACTCAAAAAGAGTGTCCCGGCGCTTTTAGGTAAGGGGAACAGATTTCAGAATAACACAACACAGCTAAAAGAGGTTAAAAGATAAACAAAAAGAAAGCAAAACTACTGGCAAACCTATTGGGAAAACAGCCAGGTTTTGAGACCTCTTCTAAAATCAAGGAGAGTAGACGCCCCCCGCAAAGGGAGCGGTAGTGCATTCCACATCTGTGGGGCCAACAGACTGAAAGAGCGGCCCCCAAGGCGAGCCCTCTTCACACGCGGAACAGCCGCCAAAAGTAGAGATTCTGACCTCAACGAGCGAGTCGGATGGTAAAAGGTCAGTCTCTTTTGGAGATGTTTAGCTCCCACAGCATGGAGCGCTTTGTAGGCCAAGGTCAGAGCCTTAAAGGCAATCCGTTTGCGGATGGGTAGCCAGTGTAACGTCACCAACAACCCAGAGGCGCTGGCCCGTCTACTTAGGCCAAAGATGGCCCTGGCCGCCGCGTTCTGTGCAACTTGAAGCCTTTGTAGCAGATACTCTGGCAGGCCCAGGTAAAGAATGTTGGCATAATCCAACCTGGAGCCTATCAGAGCCTGCACCGTCAGCCTCCTGTGCTCCTCGGACAAGAGAGGCAAGAACCTCCGCAGCATTTTTAACAGGCCGAAGCAAGTGCTGGTTACCCCCAAGATCTGGGCTTTCATCGTCAGCCCCTTGTCCATCTTAACCCCCAAGTTTTTAGCCATGGGAGAAGAGCCGGACGGAGGGAACATGTCGATGGGCCACCAGGCCTGCCAGCTAGGCTCCGTATCGCACCCGAAGAAGAGTACCTCCGATTTGTCGGAATTGCACTTGAGGCTGTTCAGTTGGAACCATGCGAACACAGCCCCAAGGCAATTCTGGATACTCTCCCCGTCAAAGTCAGCCCCTCTCTCGCAAGAGAAGAGGAGCTGGGTGTCGTCGGCATACGACACGATCCGGGCACCAAATGACTCCGCCACCGCCGCCAAAGGGGTCATAAAGATGTTAAAAAGGGTCGGGCTCAATATAGAGCCCTGAGGGACCCCGACTCCCAGAGGCGGCATTACGGCGGTGCCAGATGATGTCCAGATCGTTTGCCGGCGGCCGGCCAAAAAGGAAGAAAACCATTTGAGCACCGTCCCCCGCAGACCAATCTCAAAGAGTCTTGCGAGCAGGCCCTCATGGGGGACGGTGTCGAAAGCCGCCGACAAGTCCAACAACACCAGCATGACTTTGCCCCCGGTATCCAACACCCCTTTAATGGTTTCAGAAACCTCAAGGAGCGCGGTCTCGGTGCTGCGATGTGAACGGAAGCCCGACTGGGAGTCATGTAAGATCTCATGGGACTCCAGAAAATTGGAGAGCACCGACTGAACGTGCTTCTCCAGAATTTTTACAAGAGCCGGCAGCAACGAAATTGGCCTGTAATTGGCTGGGGCTTTCGGGTCAAGTCCCGGCTTTTTAAGCAACGGGATGACCATTGCCTGCTTCCATACTGGCGGCACCTCTCCCAGACTCAACGAGAGGTTGAGAAGAGGGTGCGCCAGCGGATTAACCACCTCCGCCAGTTTACCCAGGAGCTTAGCAGGGCAGGGGTCAAGCGGAGACCCAGATTTTAAATTGCCTATAAGCGCTAGAGAAGCTGAGGCTGGCAGAGATGGAAACTCAGCCAATAAGGCGCCCTGCGCAACTGGGGGAGGCGAGCCCGCCTCGGGCATCGGCAATGTAACCGGTTCACTCGATAGAAAGGAGTCCTGGATGAGTTTGATCTTGCCTGTAAAAAAACACGCAAGATCCGCCGCCCAAGATTCTACGGGCCCCTCTTCCGAAGCAGTAGTCCGAGGGGAGATGAATTCTCGAACGATGGTAAAGATCTCCTTACTGGAGTTCGAAGCTGCTTCGATTCTCCCCGCAAGATAGGCTTTCTTTTCGAGGCGGATGTCTCGGTGGTAAGCTTTAACCACAGCCTTGTAGGCAGACCTGTCCTTGCTGTCATAATGTGCCCGCCAGGCCCTTTCGGCTACCTTGCACTGCTGCCGCGTAGCCCACAGAGCAGGGGTAAACCAAGGGGCCGAGACCCGCTTAGATGTCGGGCGGGGGGGCGGGACTGGGGCCAGGTCATTCAGCCTCTCCGTCAGCCATTCTTGCAGGGACTCCAGGTCTCTCTCTAGCTCGCCAGACAAAGGGCAAGGGTGCGTCGCAGCAGCCTGAGCCAGCATCTCAGGGGTCACCCTGCTAAATGCTCTAGAGGCTCGTCCCCGCTGCTGTGAGACAGGGTTAGACGCCCTGACGTTGCCGCTGATTACAAATTTGGCCAGCCAGTGATCCGACCACAAGACCGGGAGAATCTCTTTCACCACTAAAGGAGAGGTCGAGAAGACCTGGTCTAGAGTGTGCCCCTTGTCATGGGTCGGGCCCTGCAAATGCGGGGTGAGACCCAGCGGAGTCATAGCCTCCAAAAGCTTAATAGCGGCGGGGTCCGATGGATCATCCATCCGGATGTTAAAGTCCCCCGCCACTAAGCAGTGTTCTGCTCTCAGTGCTAGACCCACCAGCACCGAATCAAGGTCAGCAAAAAACGTCCCAAACGGACCAGGAGGGCGGTAGACTAACAGTCCCTTTACTGATTGATGCGGCGCTAGCACAATTGAAAAAGCCAACGATTCCGAGCCGTGGATGTCCTCAGTGGGCAAGATAGTGCAGGGCGTGCCCTTCTTTACCACCAATGCGACCCCGCCACCCCTGCCCTTTGCTCTATCCTTCCTGAAGATGTCAAAATCCGGCGGAATGGCCATAGCCACATCGGGATTAGAAGCTTCACCCCACCAAGTCTCCGTCAGCATTAGGCAGAGTGGCTTCTCTGTCTCGAGGAGCTCAAAGATGTGTAGCGCATGGCTGCGAGCAGATCTGGTGTTTAACAGCATGCAGGCATACTCTGCACCAGCTATGTCAATAGGCGGGGCTGATGACAGAACCCGTGTCGGATGCCAGCCACAACCCGGACATCGCGACTTACCCCTATAGCGGCCCGGAAAGACAGTACAACAGCAGCTCTCCCTATGATTCAAGGAGCGCAGCTCCCTAGAAGAGTACCGCACCAAATGAGGGCCCAGATTACTCATTCTCGGTGAACAGAGCCCCGCCCGCCGCCAAGACGCCTCCGGGACGCTGACGGGCGCAGACGGGCAGGACTCTGGCAAGACTCCGGCAAGCGACGGCGTCCTAGCTGCGCGTTCCCGCTGCGCGGGTAAGAGCAACTTTAAATAGGCGCCGAAGTGGAGGGAGGAGCGCCTGGACGCTCCAAGATGGCGCCCGCCAAAAAAAGCCTGGACCCAATCCAAGATGGCGCTGGTCGCCGATGACAAGACGATCCCCGGACCACCCACAGAACCCGGGCCCACCAAAACGGTGGTGAGTATTCCTCAAATTAAATGCAGGTGTGAGGGGGCGAGAGCCCAGCCAGTGCACAGCAAATAAAACAAAAACAAGTGCCAAACGCGCGAAAACGCGCTAAACGCGCTAAAAACTGCACAAAGTAAAAGACGTCGCGGTAGCTGCTTAGACGCCGCCCTCGCGAACTGACGTCAGTTCTCTACACGACTTTCCGCGCCAAAAACACAAAGCCATGCAAGACACTCACCACTGGTGCACAAAACTAGGGCCCTGAAAGGATATCCTTAACCCTAGAAATCAGTTCGCAGAACGGGGAGGATAGGTGGGGAGGTAAGGAATCTATAACTAACTAATGTTTCTTACAGATATATCATTACTGAAGGTAAGTAACTTGTTCATCTGAAAGAAACACGTTAGTTATAGATTCCTAACCTTAGAATAGATACCCCAGCAATACCAACCCTGGTGGTGGGTCAGCGAACCGAGATCACACCAGAAAGTCCTGGAGAACAGAACGGCCAAAGAAGCCGTCTCTCTGGACTTGGCTGTCCAGACAGTAGTGTTTCGTAAATGTGTGCAGTGAGGTCCACGTAGCTGCCTGACAGATGTCATGTAGAGGAACTCCTCTTCCCAAGGCAGTAGTGGCTGCCGTTGCCCTGGTGGAATGGGCGAGTAGCCCCACTGTAGGCTCTTTTTTAGCTAGAGAATAACATGCTGTAACACACAAAACGACCCATTGGGAAATGGTTCGCTTGTGTACGACCCGACAATTCTTGGCGCCCATGTAGCCAACAAAGAGTTGGTCATCCACCCGGAACTGTTTTGTGCGATCCAGATAAAAAGAAAGTGCACGTTTTAGGTCCTGACGGTGGAGCCTCTCTTCCTCTTTCGAAGGATGCGGAGGCGGAAAGAGGGTGGGCAAAGTGATGGTCTGCCCAGTGTAAAAGGCAGTGACAACCTTAGGGAGGAAGGAGGGACGGGTCCTGAGAACCACCTTGTCCGGATGGACAGACAGGAAAGGAGGTTTGGAGGAAAGAGCCTGGAGCTCACTCACTCCTCTGGCAGAAGTGATGGCCACCGGGAATGCAGAGTTAAGAGTCTCAAAGGACAGATGTGAAGTGGCTCAAAGGGAGCACACATTAAATAGGTTAAAACGAGATTCATGTCCTACTGAGGAATAACGAAGGGAATAGGAGGAAATAGATGAGTTATGCCTTTCAAGAAACGATTAACCACCGGGGACTTGATAAGAGAAGGCTGATCTGGAAGCCAAAGGAAGGCAGAGATGGCCAAAAGGTAGCCCTTGATAGTGCCCAGAGCAGAGCACTGCTGAAAGAAGAAACAAGAGAAACTCGGAAAGAGGGGCAGAAAGGGGATCCACAGCCTTTGCTGTGCAACATGCCACAAACTTGTTCCACCGGCAGGCGTATACCGTCTTAGTGGAAGGACGCCTGGCTGCCAAGCTTACATCGCAAACTTCAGGAGGCAGGACAAAAGAAGTCAACTGCCGCCGCTCAATCTCCACGCAAGGAGGTGGAGGCTGGACAGGTTCGGGTGGAGGACCGTCCCATGTTGCTGCGACAGAAGATCCTCCCGAAGAGGCAGACGGGTCGGAGGATCGATGGCCATGTTGAGCAGCTTGGGATACCAAACTCTTCGTGCCCAATCCAGAGCCACAAGGATGACTTGGGCCCGGTTGCCCCTGATCTTCTTCAGCACTCTGGGCAGAAGTGGTATAGGCGGAAAGGCATACAACAGACCGCAACTCCACTTGCGACGAAAAGCGTTGCATAGCAAGTACCGCCTTGGAAATTCCAACACGCAGAATTGCTGACATTGCACGTTCTCTTCGGTGGCAAATAGATCTAACCAAGGCTCTCCCATTGTCGAAAGAGACCTTGCACCACCTCCGAGTAAAGACGCCATTCGTGATCCATCATGCACCTGTGGCTGAGATTGCCTGCCCTGGCGTTCAGGGGACCTGCCAGGTGTTAAACCACCAGAGATATGCCCTGATGTTCCAGTCATGTCCAGAGGCAGAGGGCCTCCTGATATAGTGTCCATGACCCCACTCTGTTTGTTGCAGTACCACATGGTGGTGGCGTTGTCCGTGAACACCTGCACTACACTTCCCCGGACAGAGGGAAGGAATGCCTTGAGTGCAAGACAAATCGCCTGAAGCTCCAGAAGATTGATGTGGGCTAAAAGATCGGAATCATAGCCCAAATATCCCGGACTTGCTGTTCGGGAGGATAAACCTGAAACTGCGTCGCGTCTAGAACCATTCCGATGAAGAGGAGCTTCTGAGAGGGAGTCAAGTTTGACTTCGGCACATTGATGGAGAACCCCAGTGAATGCAGGAGGTCGGCTGTAGACTGGTGGGAGACAACTGCTTGGGGGAGCCCGCCTTCAACAGCCAGTAGTCGAGATAGGGAAAGAATGGAACCCCTTATCTGCGCAGATGAGCTGCAACCACCGCCATCACTTTCGTGAACACCCGAGGGGCGCTGGAAAGGCCAAAGGGGAGCACGGTAAACTGAAAATGCTCATGGCCTACCGTGAACCGCAGGTAACGCCGGTGGGCCGGCAGGACGGGGATATGAAAATAAGCGTCCTGCAAGTCCGACGCTACCGTCCAGTCTCCAGGGTCGAGGGCAGACAAGACCTCAGCCAGTGTCAATATCTTGAACTTCTCCTTCCGGAGAATGCGGTTGACATTCCTGAGATCCAAGATAGGACGCGGGCCCTTGTCCTTCTTTGGCACCAGAAAGTAGTGGGAATAACAACCACGACCTACTTCTGGGGCAGAAACGTGCTCGATGGCTCCCTTGGCCAAGAGAGCCAAAACTTCCTGTTGGAGAAGTGTCAGGTGGTCCTCCGACATGCGGCGGTATTGAGGTGGCATGGCTGAAGGGGTAGCCTTGAAGGGGAGGGAGTAGCCCCTTCGGACTATTTGCAAAACCCACCTGTCTGACGTGATGGTGCGCCAGTGGGGGAGGTGATGGCGAATCCTGCTGCCCACTGGTGTTTGATGGGCCTGAAAGTTCGGACTAGGAGGGTTTGGAGGCTGCTGCAGAGGGGGGGTTGGTGGACTGGCCCGCCAGCAGGCCCCCTGCGTTGGTTCACATAGCAGGATTTTAGGGCGCATGGCAGAGCCAATAGGGTGACCAACTGGCGTGGGTGCAAATTCAGGACGGTAAGTGTAAAAGTTTAGGACAGAGGGTCAAAATTCAGGACAAAAATTCAGCACAGAAGGTCAAAATTCAGGACAAAACTTCGGGACAAAAGGTAACTTTTACAGACACATCAGATGAAGTTGCGTGATAGTGTAAATGTACGTAAATAGACAACCAATTAAGTACAAGTCAAAATAAGTTTTATATTAGATTGAGGCAATCATGCACTTCACAGTTTTTCGGTACGCAAGCAGCTTTGAGCAACTGTGCAGGTCTTTTTGGGGTATTTCATATGATAATAATCTATTTATATGGTTACTGCACTGGGTTGTCCAGTCTGATATTTTGTTTACAACTCATGGTCCTGAGCAGGCATGTTTGGTGAGAGAAGTGGTCAGGAAGATCTGATGCCGGTCCGGCTCCGGGTCCACATTGTGATGGAGGCCGGGGTCGACGCCGGCCAGGGACACGACCGTCGTCGGCTCCGGTGCCGGAGGAAGCGGTGCCAGTGGAGGTCTAATAAGGTCAACCGGTGCCGTTCCGGATCCAGGCCTGGATCCAAGGGGGGCCTGTGGTGCCGTGGTCGGAGCAGATGGCGAAGAAGGCCTAGACCCCCAACCAAGTCAGCGGGGCCCAAAGGGGTGCCGGCGGGTTCGGGCTGCCCAAAGATGACATGCATCGCCTCGTAAAACTTAAGAAGTTGGGCAGGAGTCGCTCCGGGTCCCGGGAAGGGAGGGAATCTTGGAGTCGACTCTTCAGGCTCGGAGCAGCGGAGGGGCACCACCCTCATCCCTCGTCGCGTCAGCCGACCGACGGGGAGAAGTCGAAGAGCGACGATGCCTCTTTGACTTCTTTTTGTGCTTCTACTTACCCGAATCCTACCCCAAGTGCGAAGACTTCGATGACTTGGACGAGTGGTGATGGCTCTGCGACCAGGACCTCAAACGGCGCGGAGCCGACCGCCGGCGCTCAAACAGCTTTCGGGACTGCTCCCGCATAGCCTTCGGCGCCATCGACCGGCAGTCGGAGCACGACTTGGGCTCATGGTCGCGCTCCAGGCAAAAGAGGCACACGCGGTGCGGATCCGTAACCGACATCAGTCGGGGACAGGAACCGCATGCCTTGAAACCGGGCATCCCTCGTGCACCAGGAGTCGTAGACTCAAAAAGGACGTCGACAAAAGTAGCTAAAAAAAGTCAGTCAAAAAGTGACTGGAGGTACCGTTCTGTCTGGATCTGCGTTGTCTGGCGCAGAGAAAGAAAGAACTGAAGTCAGCGCGCGAGAGCGGCGTCTAAGTAGCTACCATGACGCCAACGACGGACGCGGAGCCGACCGAAGCCACCTTCTGACGCGCAAAGGTACTGCGGACGAAAAAACTTTCCGGATCCAATCTGACGGCTGGGGGGAATTCTAAGGTAAGGAATCTATAACTAACGTGTTTCTTTCAGATTCTTGAATTAATGTAAACATATTAAGTTAAACTTATTTTTTAATATTTAAATTAAAAAACACATTTCAATCTACAGTAAAAAAATATATTCTTTATTATGTATTAACCATTCTTAAAAGTGAAGTATAAAATGTATTTTAAATAATTTAGGTCTATATTTCATAAAAAGTATTGCTGCATTAATTTTTAAATTTAGCAACATTATTGAAATAGTTCATAATTTAAAAATAAATATGCATTATTTAAAATATATTTTTAGACTTTTTCGTCTTTATTATTTATAACTTTAACTACCTCAAATAATTTTACATTATTTGTTATGGGGTTAGATTTTAGGTCCCTAACTCCATTGATATGTTTTGGAGGGTGCTGCAGTACCAGTGGTTGGCCATGGGTAACGTTTGACTTCCTTCAGCTCTGAGATTAAGTAATTTATTTCTGTTTTGGGTCCCTTTTTGGCTGCAGTGCCTTTAAAAGTGCAGTTTATGAATAGAAACCAGCTTACTCTCTTTTGGTGGGTCCCTCCCTAAACTCCTCTTTACTCCTCCCTGTTGCCATCCCTTTTTGTACCGAGTATTCCACATTTTCCAGTCAATGCCCTCTGTCCCTCCCCCATTTACTACTAAAACGTATACTTACATGCAGCAAGCACACACTTGGGGAGGTTGAGATCCCCCTCACAGAAAAAGACAGTAGAGGCACAGGCACAAACTCTGCATGTTGGTTTGTGAAAAGCATTTTGAAGAAGTTGTTGAACTGCTGTAGGTACTAAAAAACATATAACAAAATGATAACAATTTTACTAGACATGCAGCTCTAGTAACCTGAATAATCTACTCGACCTAAGTGCAATGCACTTGAACTGTAAACTGGTCTCAAATTGTGCGATCCTAGGCAAATCTTTTATTTTAGAGAGACACTTTTCTTCATTATCACATGTGAGGGCACCTATAAATGTGTGAGTTCAGCATTTCTGCTGTGCAAAATTGTTTGATTTAATAGGCTAAACATTTGCACTGTGTATAATTAGAATCTAGCTCACATTTAGGGTACACATGATACGTGACTTGCCTCTTAGTTTAATAACAGCATTGCCATCACGGCAGAGGGCATTAATGTTTCTTAGTTCATGTTTAAAAACTCATTTTTAGTTAACTTTTCACGAAAGCATTTTGTGGTTGTGCACCATCATTTACAGAAAAAACATATTTAATGAAATGGTCATAAACGTTCCCACTTACATGTACCTTTACCGATAAAACTATATAGAATATACACAAAAATGTTTAGAAATTGTGTTTCAGCAAAAATACTTATCATTTGCATATCATCAAGTAAAGTGTTCTGATTTGTTTTCATCCTATTAAAATTTTGTTTTGTTTTCACAAAAAATGTGCTTTCATATCTAAGGAAATATATTTTAAAATGTTTGCACAGCTCACTTATTAGCTATTTAAATGTTGTGTGCTACAAAAAAAAAATTTGCATCCTACAAATTTTAATTTCACACTCTTTGCACAGCACCAGTGTCAGACATTTCACTTTACAAAATCCTCTAACTTTACAGTCAGAGACGAAAAGTAATTGTAAGAATAACTGACTTTTGACCTCTGTCTCTAAATGACAAGATGAACAAGTATCTGTAAGAAACATTAGTTAGTTAGATTCCTCACCTTAGAATATCCCCAGGTGTCAGGCTGGATCCGGAAAGATTTTTCGTCAGCAATACCCCTTGCGCGTCGCTAGACATCGTCTACGTCTCCGCGTCTGACGTCGGCGTCGTGCGCCGGAATGACGTCGTCGGAGTACTTAGACGCCGCCCTCGCGCGCTGACGACAGTTCTTGTACACAGCTTTCCGCGCCAGGAACGCAGAGACCGGCACTGGTGCCATAAAAGTCTAGGGGCCTGAAAGGGATAACCTTAACCCTAGATGTTGGTTTGCAGAACGGGGAGGATGGGTGGGTCGGTGAGGAATCTAACTAACTAATGTTTCTTACAGATACATCGTTACCGAAGGTAAGTAACTTGTTCATATGAAAGAATCCTCACCTTAGAATAGATACCCCAGCAATACCAACCCCGGTGGTGGGTCTGCGAACCAAGATCACACCAGAAAGTCCCGGAGAACAGAACGACCAAAGAAGCTGTCTCTACGGACTTGGCTGTCCAGGCAATAATGCTTGGCAAACGTGTGCAGCGAGGCTCACGTTGCTGCCTGACAGATGTCCTGCAAGGGGACTCCCCGACCCAAGGCCGTCGTCGCCGCCGTTGCCCAAGTGGAATGGGCCCTCAACCCAACAGGAGGTTCCTTTTTAGCTAAGGAGTAACAAGCTTTGATGCACAAAACGACCCAGCGAGAGATGGTTCGCTTGTGCACCTCCCGCCCCTTCTTAGCGCCCACGTAGCCAACGAAGAGTTGGTCGTCCACCCGGAACTGTTTTGTGCGGTCCAGATAGAAGGAGAGTGCACGTTTTGAGTCCAGACGGTGGAGCCGCTCTTCCTCTTTCACGGGATGCGGAGGCGGAAAGAAGGTGGGCAGCGTAACAGATTGCCCGATGTGAAAGGCAGTCACAACCTTAGGAAGGAAGGAAGGGCGAGTGCGGAGCACAACCTTGTCCGGATGAATAGAAAGGAAAGGAGGCTTAGAAGAGAGAGCCTGGAGCTCACTCACCCTTCTAGCAGAGGAGATGGCTACCAGGAAACCAGTCTTAAGCGTCAAGAGACAAAGAGGACAATTATGAAGGGGCTCAAAGGGAGCGCACATCAGATAAGTCAAAACAAGATTCAAATCCCACTGAGGCATTACGAAAGGGACAGGAGGAAACATGTGAGTAATGCCCTTAAGGAACCGAGAAACAACAGGGGATTTGAAAAGAGAAGGCTGATCAGGAAGCCGAAGGAAGGCAGAGATAGCAGAAAGATAACCTTTGAGAGTGCCCAGAGCAGAGCCCTGCTGGGCCAAAGAAAGAAGGAAGAGGAGAACCTCAGAAAGAGGGGCGGAAAGGGGACCCACAGCCTTTGCTGTGCACCATGCCACAAATTTGTTCCACCTACAGGCGAATACCGTTTTAGTGGAGGGACGCCTGGCTGCCAGAATCACATCGCAGACTTCAGGAGGCAAGTCAAATGGCATCAACTGTCGCCGCTCAATCTCCACGCATGAAGGTGGAAACTGTACAGGTTCGGGTGGAGGACCGTCCCCTGCTGCTGCGACAGAATGTCCTCCTGAAGAGGCAGTCGTATCAGGGGATCGATTGACAGACTGAGTAGCTCGGGATACCAGTACCTTCGTGCCCAATCCGGAGCCACCAAGATGACTTGGGCCAGGTCGCGCCTGATCTTTTTCAGCACTCTGGGCGGAAGTGGTATAGGCGGAAAGGCGTACAACAGACCGCAACTCCACTCGCGACGAAAAGCGTCCCTGAGTGCTGCCTTGGAAACTCCAACGCGCAGAACTGCTGACATTGCGCGTTCTCTTCGGTGGCGAATAGATCTAACCAAGGCTCTCCCCACTGCCGAAAGAAGCCTTGCGCCACATCCGAGTTGAGACGCCATTCGTGATCCATCATGCACCGGCGGCTGAGTTCGTCTGCTCTGGCGTTCAGAGAGTCCGCCAGATGTTGAACCACCAGGGTGATGCCCTGATGTTCCAGCCATGTCCAGAGGCGCAGAGCCTCCTGACAAAGGGTCCACGACCCCACCCCGCCCTGTTTGTTGCAATACCACATGGTGATGGTATTGTACGTGAACACCTGCACCACACTTCCCTGGACAACGGGAAGGAATGCCTTCAGTGCAAGTCGGATCGCTCTCAGCTCCAAAAGGTTGATATGGAGCCGAGCCTCCGCCGGAGACCAGAGTCCTCTGAACTCCGCCACCCTCATGTGGCCCCCCCATCCCAGGAGGGACGCATCCGTCACCACTACGTGCTCCGGGTCGGGTAGGGAGAGGGATCTGCCGCTGACCCAATCGCAGTTCTTGAGCCACCACTGCAACTTTTTTGCAGTGCCCTCCGAGATCAAGACATGGTCGGACAGGTTGCCCCTATGCTGGGCCCACTGAAACTTCAGGTCCCACTGCAGAGCCCGCATTCGCCACCTGGCGTGATGCACTAACAGGATGCAGGAGGCCATCAGACCCAGAAGCCGCAGCACCAACCTGACCGAAACCCGGGATAGAGGCTGAAAGATGGGAATCAGAGCCTGAATATCCCGGACCCGCTGCTCCGGAGGATAAGTCTGGAACTGCGCCGAGTTCAGAACCGCCCCGATGAAAAGGAGCTTCTGGGAGGGCCTCAGATGCGACTTCGGCACGTTGATGGAGAACCCCAGCAAATGCAGGACGTCGGCCGTAGTCTGGAGGTGGGAGACAACCTGCTGGGGCGAGCCCGCCTTCAACAGCCAGTCGTCGAGATAGGGGAAGACTGGAACCCCTGATCTGCGCTGATGAGCTGCGACCACCGCCATCACTTTCGGGAACACCCGAGGGGCACTGGTGAGGCCGAAGGGGAGCACCGTGAACTGGAAATGCTCCTGACCCATCGTGAACCGCAGGTAACGCCGGTGGGCCGGCAGGACGGGAATGTGAAAATAGGCGTCCTGCAAGTCCAACGCTACCATCCAGTCTCCAGGATCCAGGGCAGCCAGAACCTGAGCTAGGGTAAGCATCTTGAACCTCTCATTCCGGAGGAAGGCGTTGACGCTCCTGAGGTCCAAGATAGGGCATAGGCCCCCTTTGCCCTTCTTGGGAACCAGAAAGTAGTGGGAATAACAACCACAACCTACTTCTGGACCAAGAACGCGCTCGACGGCCCCCTTGGCCAAGAGGGCTGCAACTTCCTCCCGTAGAAGATTCAAGTGATCCCCCGACATGCGGTGGCATGGCTGGAGGGGTCGTCTCGAAGGGGAGGGAGTAGCCCCTTCGGATGATTTACAGCACCCACCTGTCAGACGTGATGGAACGCCAGTGGAGCAGGTGATGGCGAACTCTGCCGCCCACTGCCGTGGAATGGGCTTGAAAGCACGGTCTAGGAGGGCTTTGAGGCGGATGCTGCCAGGGTGGATGTGGACTGACCGGCACGTTGACCCCCGGTACTGCCTCGGCGGAATCCACGTCTGTGACCGCGTGCAGGTTGGATCTGCGGCCGGTGGCTAGGCGGACGTGAGGGGGCGCCCCTTCCTTGGCCACGAAAGGGACGAAAGGCGGAAGTTTGCGGTCGCGACCCCGAGAGGCCCAAGGACTTGGCCGTAGCCCGGGAGTCCTTCAAGCGCACCAGCGCACTATCCGCCTTCTCGCCAAAAAGGCGAGTGCCATCAAAGGGCATATGCTCTGGACATCCCCTGAGAAAGACGTGGACCGCAGCCAGGCGTGGCAGCGGAGAGCCACCGTGGTTGACATCGCCCTACCCAGCGAGTCCGTAGTGTCTAGTCCACATCGAATAGCATGTTGTGCTGCATCCCGCCCGTCGGCAAGAGCCTGGGCGAGCCGCGTACGGGCCTCCTCCGGACACTGGGGCAGCACGTCCTCCACCGTATCCCACAGAGAGTGGGAATAACGGTCCAAGAGGCAAGGGGTGTTCAAGGACCGCAGTCCCAAACTAAGGGAAGAGAGCAGCTTGTTACCGAACTGTTCTAGCCACTTGGATTCCCGATCCGGGGGAGCGGACGGGAAGGAGGATTGGGAAGTAGAGGCCTGGATAACCAGGCTCTCGGGCGTGGGGTGTTGAGACAGAAAACTTCAGTCGCCGGAACAGGGCGGTGGCGCCGGGCCACGTTCCGATCCATAGGAGGTACTGTGGAGGGCTTGGACCAGGTGCCCTTCAGAACGTCCAATAGTGCCTCATTGAACTGCAGCAGAGGCTCCGAGGAGCTTGCTGACGGTTGAAGCACTTCAGTGAGGAGGTTATTCCTCACGGCCACAGCAGGCAGCTCCAGCCCAAGGGCTTCAGCCGCCTTGCGCAGCACCACTGAAAATGCCGCACCTTTCTCCGAAGCCACAGTCGGAGGAGAGATTAAACCAGTGTCCGGGGAGGTGTCCATACCACTGGCATCCCCCAGCTCATCTGCCCAGTCCTGAGATAAGGTGGCCTGCACGGCCAGAGGGTCCTCAGACCCCTCCCAGTCGCCCCGGTCATCCGATTCCTGATAAACAGGGGGAATAATCGATTAAATTGTCATCCATCGGCGTCGGCTGCGTCGCCAGACGGAGCCGCACCGGCGCCGGACCCGGACTGAACCGGGGAACGGCGTCGTCCGGAGACGGCGCCGGGGGTGGAACCGGAGTCGGCGCCGGCGGAGGAGGCGTCGTGAGGTCCGCCGGCACCGACTGAGATCCAGGCCTGGATCCCACGGAGACCTACGGCGTCGGAACCGAAGTCGACGATGGCGCCGGGGCCGGATCCGCCGGCTCGCTAGGTCGCCCAGTCGAGACCGCGGGGCCCGAAGGCACGCCGGCAGGCGTCGACGGACGAGCCAGGCCCCTCATGGCCGAGAGGAAGGCACTGATCTCCGCCGGAGTCGCGTCAGTCCCAGGGACTGAAGGGTATGGGGACGGACGTGGCTCCTGCGGCTCCGATGGAGCCGCGGGGGTGGTACCACCCGGACCCTCGACCGAGTCGCGCGACCGGCGAGGGGAGTCCGAAAAGCGATGTCGCCTCTTGGACTTCTTTGCATGCTTCGACTTACCGGAAGACTTCGACCCCGACGAGCGGTGGTGGTGGCTGCGGCTCCGCGACCGGTCCTTCGACCTCCTGGACCGGGACCGTGATCGGCACGGAGCTGATTGTCGGAGCTCGAGAAGCTTACGGGACTGCTCCCACCTAGCCTTCGAGGTCAAGGCCTGGCAGTTGATGCACGACTCCGCATCGTGGTCGGCCCCCAGGCAGAAAAGGCACCGGCGGTGGTGGTCCGTCACCGAAATCAGTCGATGACAGGAGTCACAGGCTTTAAACCCGGGCATCCTACCGGCACCAGTTCGAATCGAGTAGACAAAAGAGTCCAAAAGGTTTTAGTCAAAAAGTGACTAAAGGGGTAAGCTCTTCCCGGATCGGCGCTGTCTGGCGCGGAAAAAAGAAGAACTGTCGTCAGCGCGCGCGGGCGGCGTCTAAGTACTCCGACGACGTCATTCCGGCGCACGACGCCGGCGACGGACGCGGAGCCGTAGACGACGCCTAGCGACGCACAAGGGGTATTGCTGACGAAAAATCTTTCCGGATCCAGCCTGACACCTGGGGATATTCTAAGGTGAGGAATCTAACTAACTAATGTTTCTTACAGATACATCGTTACCGAAGGTAAGTAACTTGTTCATCTTGTCATTTAGAGACAGAGGTCAAAAGTCAGTTATTCTTACAATTACTTTTCGTCTCTGACTGTAAAGTTAGAGGATTTTGTAAAGTGAAATGTCTGACACTGGTGCTGTGCAGAGTGTTTCTTTCAGATAAAACAAGATTTAAAGGAATAGTTATTGCTCATTCACTTTTTAAGTGAACAGAACACCTGTTTTGTCTGCTCACCAGAACAGGCCAGGAGGCCATAAAAATAGCTTGCCCTGATAAAATATGACTCACCATACCAAGTAGACAAGTAGATTTCTCAAGGCCTGAATAGTCTCCAGAGTCAGTGTTAGATATTATAAGAAAGTGCCAATAATGCAGCTGAGGATCATGCTTTATGAGTATAATATTATTGTATGGGTCTTGTTTAAGAAGGGCAAGCTCTATTGGAGCCATTTTTGTTTGGGTGTGGACAGGAGCAGATGGGCTTGCCTTCAGAACATCTTCAGCATGCCCGATGTTCCAACTCACAGATGTCTCCATTCAAAAAGCTCTTTGCAAGACCACCCAAAAAAGAGAATGCGAGTACAGAAGTTCCAAAATGGTCACGACACAAAAAAAAAAAAGAAGACTGCCCACTTTACAATGAGTCTATGTACAAAAATGGCTCCTCATTCTTTAAAAAACATTGCAAAGCATCAAGATTTTGCAAATACAATCCCGAATTGTATCATCAGACCATTAAAATATCATTAAAAAATCATCCAATAAATGGCTACAAACTATTAATACTATTCAAACTATTAAAATAGAAAATTGTGTGCAAATCATGGTAGAATGCAGGATCTTTTAGCTTGTGCATCTGCTTCTGAGGATGACCAGATGGAGCTGTTCAGTTAAGCATACTTAGCATGTTGAGATGTGCTGTATAATGAAGTCTTACTGGTATTTGTGCTGTGCCTTCAATGTATTTTGCACATGAGATACAGTATCTTTAAGATGAGTCTGCACTGTACTCAGAGGCAGCATAACTTCTGAGGTGGGAGGTTCCTGTTTCATTTTATATCAGGCCCAATATCAGTTCTCCATGAAGGGTTTTGATTTGGAAGGCTGGCAGCAAGATGTATGTAGTTCCATCTATCACTGACTGGAGTTGAGAGAGAATCAAAGGAAAGGCTCTTCTTAGAAGTTAGAATTGTTAAAGAAATGTGTGTGAATTCAGGCTGATGTCTATAGTACTCTCAGGTGTTCACACCTCATTTAATCTGCAATCCTCACTTAGTACTTCAAATTGGTTGGGAAGCCCAGTGACACTTAAAATATCATCCATGTCGGAATAGAAGTGGTGGGCGAAAAGTAGATTAATCAGCACTTTATTATACATTTAAAGAGTAGGCAAACTCTCCAGGAGAATTAGTGGGCAGGAGAGTTATGTTCTCTGAGCCCCACATTTTGAGCATGATTCACAAAGGGCCTCAGCACTCGTGGCAGAGGTCCAGCAGACATGGGGGAGTCTCCACACTCGGGGCAGAATCTCTGCGGAGATTTCCCCCGAGTGCGTTGACTCTCCACAAATGCAGGGCCTCTACCACGTGAGAGCAGGCCGTTTGTGAATCAGGCCCTAGGTGTGAATTCCCTTAAGGAGGGTCCAAATCAATTTCAATAAAGTAGAAATCGGATTAAAAAGAAGGAATTTTCTTTCTCCAGCATGAAATCTTCAGTTATGAACAAGGAAAGAACTGCAAAGGTATCTCTAACTTTTACTCATCATCATCATTATCAACTTTATTCGGCTTTTGATTTAACCATACAAGATCAAAATAATTTCATAACAATACAATACAATATCATGAAAATCATTAGTAAACCAATCGTTTTCCATAAAAATGTGAAATTATATACATACATAAAATCTACAGGGCATCATAGTAGATCCTTCGAGTTCATCAATTTAACAGCATTAACTAAAAAACATGCCACATAAAAGCAGGAATGCTAATCTAAAAGAATTTGTAAGTGCAGCAAGGCAGGCTTGACCTGGGAAAAGTGCTTCTCTTTTAACAATCGAATGATACATATAGTACGCAGATTCACAAAAAAATGACAAAACATTATAAAGTGCATAGTGTCCTGTTTCGAAACCAAATCACAATTACAGGGTTCTGGAGAACACTCCTTATACCAGCTCGTAAGGACGGCCAGCAAGTGATGTATCATATTAAGTCTAAACCTGGTCAATAAAAAACAATGATCAGAAGACAGAAAAAGATTTAAATAAAGTTTTGAGAGTCAGCGAGGTTACCATCATAGGGCCCGATTACGATGCAGTTAGGAACAAAGGTTCCCATAGAAGTCAATGGGAGTTCAAACAAATCGTATCTGGAAGCATCCGGATGCATCATACTCGGCCGGTTGGACTTTCCTGGTCCGAGTCGGTCGGAAACCATTTCCAAACAATTTGATCGGGAAGATTTCCTAACCTCATCGTAATCGGGCCCTAAATGTGAGATCTAACAGATGGTTTAGCCAACTCTGAACCTTCCCTTATAGATTTAGATAAATCCATAAGACTGCTGTATGCTAAAAGCAAGTCTGCCTTCGCCAGCTAATTTGGGTTATCAAACAAAAATTTCCGATTGCCCTAATTTAGTAAAAGATCTCTTAACTTAAGAGAGCCAGAGAATTCTGTGAGATCCATTCAAAGCAAGACAGTCCCTTACCATCAAGCAGTTTAATTTGGTTTCTGGTTTTAGCCAAACCCAGATCCACTGTAGCAAGAGAATACTTTTCACAATATTGCTAAGGAAGCCAACTCCCAACTCTTCATGAACTATGAAAGAGACAGAACTTTTCTGAAGAAATAAGAGCTTCTTCAAAAATTGGCTTTCCACAGTTTGAATGGAAGAAACATCAGCATACCGCCAGCTATTGTTTCCGTAGGTAGCAACAGAGACAAATGTTGCCTTGTAAATCTTTCAAAAAGCTGCTGAAGGTCTATTGCCCTGTTTGGTAGCAAAATCAAATATAGAAGAAATCATACTCATAAAAAGCATTGATATAGAGCAGGGATCCTCATAGTACGGCCCGCGGGCCGCCAGCGGCCCGGCAAGCCTTCCTTGGCGGCCCGCGGACCTTGCAGACATCGTAAGCACCGCCGGTTGCAGCAGCGTGGAGCTATGGGGGCAGGGCCGGGTGATTCTTTTAAAAGTCATTCACTTGTTAATAAGGCTTTGTTGTATTTCACCTCTTCTTAGCGCCCCTGCATCTCCCCTCTGAATGAGTGGAGATGCAGGGGCGCTGAGAAGAGATGAAATACAACAATGCCTCATTAACAAGTGAATGGTCTTTAAAAGACCTGTGAAGTACTTGGGTGCGGCGGCTGTGTGCGTTGCAGGGAAGCTGACTCAGCGCGGGGTGAGGTGACGGACAGGGGGCGGGGGGTGAATGGTAAAAGACTTTTGTCCTATTTCAGCTCGTCATGGATGGAAGTTGCTAATAATCGTAAACCTAAGACTAATTTGTTAAAATGGCAAAAGGCTCTGTAGCCTTATTTTAATCCCAGCCTTATTTTAAGCTTCTACACATCGAATTATATTTTTCATGACATGTTTAATTTTCTTTTCAAAGGAAAAACAAGGTGTTCATTGAGAAAAGTGAATGCTAGAATTGCTACATGTTTCGCAGGTTGAAAAATTGAGTATAAATAGAGTGTTACCTATAGAGCAGGACAGACTGTTTCGTTAATTAGATAAAAGAGATATAAGGCTGATGTTGTGTACACATTAAATATATTGCACGTACAGTATCACAAGTCTCGTTACTGTTTAATTCAGGTAGTCCGTGATCTTTAGATATTTTCCATCTCTGTTGCCTCGATAACAAACCCATCATCGTAAGGTAGACACAAATGGCTCACCGCTGTCATCTCGCGGCGACTCCTCTTTTTCAAACAAAGTGTTGCAACTCCCTCCGTGATTTGTGGCTGCACTTTGAACCCTGAAGGTTACCTACTGAGGGCAAACAAGCCCTCGCTGAACAAATGGATAATGCTATGGGAGCTCCAAGGACTCCTTCATCTTTACAGGCCGATGTCCAAGGGGTTCCTTCATATTCTTTTGGAAATTGATAAGAAAACAAATAGAAAAGTAGAGACAGAGAGGGAGGTAGACAAACGCAGTGAGTGAGGCAGAGGGAGAGAGAGAGAGAGATAGAGGAAGAGAGAGCGGGAGAGGGAGGGAGACAGGGAGAGGGAGAGTGATAGAGGGAGGGAGGGAGACAGAGCTAGATAGATAGATAGATACATAGATAGATAGATAGATAGATAGATAGATAGATAGATAGATAGATAGATAGATAGATAGATAGATAGATAGATAGATAGATAGATAGATAGATAGATAGATAGATAGATAGATAGATAGATAGATAGATAGATAGAGATGTGTGAATGCCGGGTCTGGTGGCTCAGTGGACGAAGGCGTCTGCTGCAGGGGCCTGTGTTCAACCTCATGGTCACATTTCTTTTTTTGCTCTAGCCCCGCCCCCTCCCCCACTGACCCCGCCCCCACCGGTGCGGCTCTCGGCCACAAACCACACTGTAAATTTGGCCCCCGAGAGAAAGTTTGTGAGTACCCCTGATATAGAGGATAAAAGGGAAGACCAGGCTCCACAAGAATCAAATACCAGTCCTAAATATGGATGTGTGTTAACCTTACTAATAATATTATCATTCACCTTAAAAACTAGAGATTTGGTGCCTCCAGGGCCAAACACCAATACTTGTGATTTTTTTAAATTTGTTGTCAAATCCAACGAATCAATAAAAGCCACAAATGTATTTAATAGACGTTGAAGACCCATTGCCGGTCTGGCTATCAAGTCTGTATTGTCTGCATACAGCAGTGCAAGAATTGGATGCGTCTGACATAGGGCACATCATGACCACCATCCACAATAATATTTTCTAGTTGCATAATATACAGACTAAAAAGAAAAGGAGCAACAATGCAGTCCTAACTTTTACTCAAAATTAATTACATTAAAGAAAAAGTAGTCAGTCATCAGATAAAAAGCTAACCAAACATGTTTGAGCCAAAGATGTGTGGCCCTCTTGGTCATCTATCATGGTGTTGCACTCTAGGCAATAGTCCCTTGCAAATGTGAAAACTGATTTCCGTGTCACTGCCTAACAAATTTCAGTAATAGTGGTATTTCTAAGGAATGATGTGATAGCTACTTTTCCCATTGTGTAAAATGAGTCCTCCATTTTCCCGTAAAGAATACCTATGTCTTTTGGCAGCAAGGATATATGCAGAATGTGACTGAGTGAGCTGTAGAATGCCCGGATTTCATCATCCCTATACACCTTCTCATATATTCCGTTTTTATGTCTCGCATAGGCAGCGCATGCGCTGCCTCTCCGAGGCATTAAGTAATATGTATGGTGGTTGAAAGTCCGCCTATTGCCCAGTTCTTTCTCCTGCAGCTTGCGATTTGTTGAATGTTAGCACAGCTCCTGTTAGCTGGCTTTTTACTGGCTCTCGATCTGTAACTGACTTCCGTGTAGTCCGGAAGCAGCGGAGCCTAACTACTGTCTTTGTTCGCCAGATCGGACTCTTTTTTTGTCTCGTTTATGTTTACCCACGCAGTGACCACCAATAGTGTTAAAAGATGGTGGACATCTTTTTATGCTCCGGCTACCGAATTATATTGGACAGATAGACGAACCGAAGCATTTCCAGTATAGCCAATGCATTGGTTTAATTGCCAGTCATGTTAAAGAGTCAATCGCTTCGATCGCAAGTATCGTGTCAGTGTTTGTAATTTTTCTATTCTACAGTACGAAAAAGAGAGGGAAAATGCTCAATTAGAAACAGGGAATACGTTGAATGCATGGTTTGTCGTAGTTTATCTATATACCCTAACTCTCGTAGTTTATTTCAAAGGCAGGATATAGCGAGAGTTTCCCAATCCGAAATGGCGAGAAACGTCAGTTAAGGAAGAACCAATAACATGGCTAAAGCCTTAAAATTCAATCCAATCGCTGTTGTAACCTGAAAACTACATTGAGCGACGTAAAAATGAACCAATCATCGGAGAGGAGGTAAGATGACGGCACCTCTTATTGGTGCATTGGAAATGACGTATAAGCAGTGCAATTACCCTGACAAGGAGCTGCTGGGAGAAAAGGAAGCGATAAGATAAGAGAGACAGAAGACAAGAGACAGGTTCGTGAAAGGGGTTTAAAATATGATAATTCGTAATGCTACATGTGTATGTATGTATTTTATTTACTTACATCGAAAGTGAAGGGGCTTAATGCGGAGTACTGAAGGAGTGTTCATATCTATGCAAAGTTTTCCTATTCGGAGCAAGCCTTCTAGTTTACTTTAGTTGGAAATACTTGCACTTTTTATCGTGTTCTCTTAAAATATGCATCATTAAATCAAAGTCGATGGGCAAGTATCATTTTGCTGCAAGTCCTTCCTGACTTCTTCCAAATAGACAGTGACACGGGCCGAGAGTAGTGTATCAACGAAATAGCCCCAAGTCAACTTTTGATACTCTCATCTAGTTATTGTTTTTAATCACCAACCCGTTGTATGTAGTGGCCTGTAGTGTGTTTAGCATAGAGTTAACATCGGTGTATGCTTGTCCTGTTGACTTAGAACCAGTGGTCTCTGGACATGCTTGGGTCTACTTAGCTGCCAAGTCCGATGGAGAATATGCGGTAATTCATAACTGAATCGAAGTTATTAGTTAGATTTAGATTAATCAACCAGATCAATGGGACCTGCGGGTAATTTCCCTATAACAAAATAAAAGGACCTAGGAAACTGGTTCATATGCATAAATTGCACACCAAATTATTTTGTTTACATTTCAAAGCCAAATACCACCACTGCTACATTGCTAAATAACCAAAGGTCACCTAGCCAATGGTGTTTTATCATCTTAGATTTCTGTGAAAGATAAGTGGGTTGTTTCAAGTTATTCAACTACTTTTAAAGTTGTTTTGAACATTACTTGCTCACACAAAGTAGGTTTGTGGAATAAGCTGCACAGCCCCAGTTGATCAATGTGTAATCACTTTCAACTAGCTTTCAGGGCTGACTCCAGCCTGATCTGTGCCATGTACCGAAGAATAATTTGAGATCATCTACTTTGTGTCTCTTTAATTTGAACCACCCATTAATTGAGCTTATACTTATCCCTAATGTTTTGTTCAAGTCTGGCCAAAGAACCATTGTAGGCCTTATCGAACCTGGCCAGTTTTCCCGTTTGAATAAGTATGGAAGCCCAAGAAAGCCTTCTTTCTTTTGTGTTGCTCAATACCGATATCCATGGGCCTCTTGCAGTTTACTGCCTCCTAGAAACTAACCATGGAGTAATGCACTTACTGCGAAGGTTTTCATGGGTATATTCTGATTTAGTAATGCTCAAGTGGCTCTTCTATGAGTACACTCCAAAGTAGAATGTGCTGATTGAAGGCCCACACTCGTATAATAAGACAGTGCTATAATCGGTATATATTGAAGCAATACCTGGGTTAAGAGTGCATACAAGTAATATTGTTATGACAGCTCTTTTTCCCACTCTCAACTTGTAGGTACATCTGCCTTCTAAGGTCAGACTGCAAACAGCTATCACGGTTGTTTTTAAATAAAGACATTTGAAGGCCAGTACTGCATGCATCGAGTGGTGTGTACCCGTCCCTTTGAGTAGGAGTTCATATTTTTTCCTCATGTGCTCAACCAATTCCTTGTGGGGGGCATAGCCCCTGTTCATTGATCCTTTTTTGGCTCTATTGTTTTTCGTTTTCCCTTCATATTTTGTTTCCTTCAGTCCATGTAGCTTATGCCTTGTTTGGTGTACCATTGGCTGTCTGTAGCAGATGACTCTCATAACCTCTTGGTCTTCTGCTTTCGTTCTTCCGTTTAGTGCCTGGACTGCACGCAGATAAGGATGCACCCAAAACAGGAAGGGCATTCAATTTAGTCACCAGAAGTAGAGTGGTAAGGTGTGTACGGTTTGGCAGCCATTGGACACAGTCACAAACATCTTTCTAGAGGTGAGGTTAAAAAGACATTTCACCACCCCTATGGGATCTTCCCTTATGGAAAGTACCCTAGTTAGTGCTATACAAATAGTGCAAGTGCGCCCAGGGATAGTGAAAAACCATCAACCCCCAACATACCAGACAACTTGTTCCAGCAAGGTCCTGTTGTCACAGTCCAGGGCACAAGGTGAGACGCACCCTGCCATAGCAGAGCATTCAGTATCTAATTCGCTTGCTCTAGTGACTCGGTTGCACTGTCAAGTCCAGGCAAATTCCTTGCCTGGGCGTAGATGTCCCATGCAGCGCTTGTATCGAAGGGTTGAGCAAATTAGACCTCGGGATGGTGCTGCACAAAGGTTGAGTCAATCGCCTCACTGGGTGCAGGTCCAGGGCCAAAATGTCCTATTTCTTTGGTTTGTCCAGAGACTCGCAGAAGGGAATTTAGGCCAATTCCTCATGGGTACAGTTTCTTAACAGTGCCACTCTGACATAAGCACGGACTATTGCTGTTGGGTTAGAGCCGAGTACACTCCTTAAGAAGGTGGCTGTTGACCAGGAGAGTGTCACCTAGTAAGCAACAGTTAAGCCTCTATATGTGAAGAAGTGCAGGAGACGTGCCTCACCTAGGGCTCACATATGAGTCCACTCTGAGGAAAACCAATCTGAAGCACCAGTCGTGGCCGAGTAAGCTTCCCCTGAAGTCCTCCCGCTGCAGTTTTCTGGAATCTCCCACTGGCAGAGGTGCACTGTACCATGGGGTATTTGACTTCATTGAGGAGCAAAATTTGACGCGATCTCCGGTACATTTTCATAAGCCAAGGAATTGGCAACTCAGTAAACCTGGAAAGTACAGTAATAACGGAAACAAGGTCCCTGAAGGGGGATGTGTGAACCTCTAGTTTCACGGTAAACTAGTGACTAACCATCAGTAGATTGGTTTTACTAAAAAAAATAAAAAATTGATTATTCAACATTAGGAATAATAGGAAGACAAACTTATTAAGCTCTTATCATATACATTTGAAATTCAAGAGATGTTCCCAAACGTCGCAGTGAAAGTGAGTTAAGTGAGTAAGATGTGCGCTAGTGCTATACAAAGTGTGTATGTGTGTGTATATATGTGTATATATATATATGTGTGTGTGTGTATATGTGTGTATATTTGTATGTGTGCGTATATGTTATAGTGACTGTGGAGAATGCACAGTTTCATTGAAACGCTGTCATAGAGTTGAAGGCTCCTGCCAGGGAGGCTTGGCTGTACCCTGTTTTGAGCATTATTACCTAGCGGCCCAGCTGCAGTGGATAGCGCGTTGGTTCGCGGATAGGGGTCGCGAGGACACTGCGTCCATGGGCCCGCCGTACACACTTGAACAGTTGTTGGTGCTCTTCCATCCGGCCTCCAGGAGTGCTATCCCAGCACCGCTCCTCCTTGCAGTGGCGTATCGCTGTTTCCGCAGGAGCCTATTCCTTACTCGGCACGTGCTCCCGTATGCGCCGGCGCTGCCGTTGGAGGGCACCCCCAGTGGGATGGGACCGCTTACCTACCTTACACTCACACAGTGGCGTGAGGCAGATATTCAGATTTTAGGAGACCTGTACAGAGACGGAGCGCTCCTATCGTGTGACTTGCTTGTGGAGGAGGGGGGACTACCACCCGGACAATTCCTGACTCATCACTCCTTAGTTAGGACTTTGGTTGCTCGGTGGGGAGACATGTCCGTGGAGCCCAGCCAGCACCTTACTATACAGTACTTGCACGTCATGGGACGGGGCTGCCATCTGACTCGGTGGTTTGCGGCATCACTGAGGACTCACACAGCGATTACCCTAGAGCCGCTTAGGCACAAATGGGAAGTGAACCTGGGGAGGCAACTTACGGATAAAGACTGGGAACGCATACTGAAAGGTCCGGTGCGTATACCTAGAAACATGCGTCTCCGGCAGATACAACTATCCGTTATACATAGGGCATATCTCACTCCCGCGGTCCTTAACAGTTACTTCCATCACATGGACGCCAGGTGTCCTAGGTGTGCTGAATTGGGAGCCGATCTCATACACATGCTGTGGGGCTGCTGCAAATTACATTCCTACTGGCGTACAATTCATGACTCCTTACACACTATAACGGGACGGGAGGTATCATTTGACTGGGTGGTCTACCTACTGCATCACTTTCGCAGGACACAGAAAACTAAGGTGACGTCCAGGTTTCTGGATTTAGGGCTCGTGATCGCAAAGCGCCTCATAACCAGGAGGTGGAAGGCGCAGGACGCGCCTCATCCGCAGGCGTGGAGGCACTCGCTTGTTGCTTGGGCCGGGGCGGAGGGAGCTGCCATTAGACGGGAGGAGACACTAGGGTTGAGGAAGATGCCCATAGATGCGCAGTGGGAAGAGCTACTTCGGGCGCTCAGGCATGCTGAGGAGGGAGATGGGATGGATGAGCAGGCAGGGGGGGGGTTGTCGCCACGACGGGCAACAGGAGATCAGTCGGAGTGATCTCGTAGGGTTCCACAGACAACTTGCACCTAAATTAACCGATGAGGGAATACGCCTCTAAACACGCGATTATGTACCATAGTTTACTCCCTACACACCATCGGGGAAGAGGGGGACCACACGGGGGGCAGGGGCAGCAATAGGAATAATGGAGCTGGTTTACTTGTGAGGTGGTTGAGGTTTGTTATGTTGGTTTTGTTATTGTTTCTGGGAAGTAGGAATGGATTCGGCCGAGGGACTCAACGGGGTCTCCTGATGTGCTCATGCGGGGGAGTGCATGGCTGCACATATTAATGTTTAAGAGCTGTGCCTCATTAGGGGTTCAGTGCAATGGGGTGGAGTTTCCATGCTGTGACCCAACTACGTTTCTATTATGTGCATTACGTAATGCGGTATCAATAAGGGAACTCGTATGTCAGTGAACTGAATTCCTGTACTTGTGTTTTGAAAAATTAATAAAAACAGATGATAAAAAAAAAATTGAGTTGAAGACTCCTGAATTACATAAATTCAGTACACTATTATTGTGTCAACATTTCAACCCTTTGTGGTTATTTGCACAGCGCCATCATCTGGACGAAGAATAGGAAACGCCTATAAAGAGGAAACCACATGTCAGTGGGTTTGGGATAATTCACTTGTATTGTAAACTAAAACGGGAGGAGGAAAACCTACCCATTAGGTAGCACTCATGCAGCAAATGACAAATTGTACATTCAGGAAGGATCTGCAAATCATTGGTCTTGGAATGTAGATATAGGAAATAAATAAATTACTGACTAGACTCTGTTGTGGTTACAAACTTAGTTTATAATTTATCCAATACTTAGCATTCCTGTCCTTTCCCCCTGCGCTGGTGGTGTTTTGGCAGTCTAGCGCCAATGCAGGCACCCTGGTGCAAGGGTCCCTGTGTGGTAGGCAGGATTGTTTTTGTGCAGGAAGGGACATCTTCCTGCACAAAAACAATCCATGCAGCCCACATAGAAAGAGGGAACAAGCATTGGCATAGCCAATAGGTCTCGCCTTTGGGACCAAGGTATTTAGTTATCCAGCACAATATCCTTGGTGCAACAACATCAACTGTTGCATGGCTAACCACTTATAAGGTCACAAAGGTGAGACCTATCGGCTATGCCAATGCTTGTTTTTCATGTATTAACATTATCGAGGGAGGTGAGGGGCATCATGACTCACTCGAGACTTGGCCTCTCATAAGTCATGACCCCTTCCCATACTTAACAATTGTAATATATAGTATATTACAGTCTGCACATCTGAATAGTTTGTATGTCACTGATAATGAGCTAGACGAATATCTTCACCACATAGAAACTGAGATTTACTGACTGTATCAGATAGGTATGAACTAATGATAGCAGCTCATAAGTAGATCAGTTTAACATAGCGGTCGCCTCTGCAACTGTACGTACAGTACAAGAACATTACTGGTGGCCATTAATGTCAGTGGTGACCTGGCAGAACACACTACTGCACCAAATATGTCAGTTAGGGAAACTTTCCACAGCTGTGCGACCACCTCAGACACTCCTCACCAAAGTAGTTGAAACGTTCCGAATATTCACGGCAATAAATAAAGATAAATAACAATCTCTTAGCAGTGGATTCCTGTAGTTGTTTTACATGAAAATAGCTTCAGCGCTAAGCCAAGACGATCGCAGTTGTTAGGCTCCACAATCAAGGCGGCGGGGGGGGGGGGGGAGGGGTGTACAGGCATGCAGCGATGGCACTACAAAGAATCCACACAGACACTTGGGTTGCTGGTGTGGACCGGAAGTCACGAGCGACTCCGGTCCGTTTATTTAAAGCCTTCTGGCCTCGCCTGGCCAGAAGGTGATACATTGTTGATGTGCTGTTCCGGGTTGGCGTCTCCGTCCAACCCGCGCGGCCAACAACTAGACCGCTACATCCCATCCCAAATCAGTATGAGAAATCAACATAAAATTAACATACATAGTCATTGAGTCTTTGGTTGGGCTTCGGATGGGGTCGCAGGTTGTACCGATGTGGCCGGCTGTCACATCTTAGGTTCGCTGGCTCTTCTTCCGGTGACCCGTCTTCCGGTCTCAGATCCGGCGTACTTTCTTGACTCACTACGTTCCTGCTTGGGCTACTGGTCGCGCTCTGGCTTCCACCTAGCTGACCCTGGCCTCTGCAGGGGACCTCCTCGACCATTGGTCTCTCTGTTCCGGAGTCAGGCACCTTTTTGACCCAGGATATATTTCGAGTGATGACTTCCCCATCTCTCTCGGCCGTTATCGCCGTGCCCTTCACGCCTTTGAATATCCACAGCCCTGGCTCATATGGAGTGCGGAACTTCCCTCCGCTACGACGATTTCTCACAAGGACGGCGCACCCTGGTGTTATCGGCCGAACGTGCGCTCTCCTCCTTCTGCTCGCTCTTTCATTGTTAGCTAGCCTCCTTGCTTGTGTACCCGCCGGGTCATAGGGTTCAGGTTCCCAGTTGTCCGCTACGGGAATGTTGTCTCGCCTCTTTCCCGCTAGCATCAGTGACCACGGGGATCTTTGCGTGGTGCAGTGTGGAGTGCTTCGATACTCCCGCAGGAACCTCTGAAGCGCGACTTCCGGGTCAGACTGTTCAGCTACCGAAATGCGCAACACTTTGTTCAGCGTCCGCATGAACCTGTCGGCCTCCCCGTTGGCTTGGGGCCACTGCGGCGTGATCCTGTGATGTCTGACGCCTAGGCGCGCCAGAAAGTCTCGGAACTCGTGCCCTTGGAATGGGGGTCCGTTGTCTGTCTTGACAACGTGCGGCAGTCCAAAAAGCACGAATGTCTTGTCCAGCATGGGTAGGAGGTGGTCGAATGCGGTCGAGGGTAACACTTCCACCACGGGGTACTTCGTGTATCCGTCTATCAGCACGGCGGTCACCCGTCCATCGGGGAAGCTTCCGAAATCGAGACTGACCCATGACCAGGGCGACGGGGCAGGCTCCTCTGTGATCACCGGAGCTGGAGCTTCCGAGCCTCCCGTCAGTTGACATGCCCGGCACCTTCGTACGAACTCTTCTACCGCCTCTTCGAGATTTGGGAACCAGACCTTCTCCCGCAGCCTTGCTTTCATCCGTCTAGTGCCTTGATGGCCCTCATGGGCTACGGTGGTCACCTGATCCTGGAGCGTCAGGGGCATGACGATGCGCGACCCTCGTAACACCACCCTGCTAGCTGCCGTGCTTAGTTCTTCATGTACTCACCACACCTTCCCGAGGCAAGCTCGGTCTGTTTCGGTCCAACCACTGATGTCCTGGAGAAAACCAGCCCACGAGCCTTTTCATATTGCTTCCAGCACCTTCTTGAGGACCTTGTCAGACTGGGTATGCAACTCAATTTCTGGCACGGTCAGGGCTTTTGGGCACGCCCACTGAGTGACCATGCTGACGAACTCTTCCGTCCGTTGTTCTTGGTCGTGGGTTTCCTCTGGGGCTACCGCTGGGTGTCGGGACAACAAGTCCGCTGGATTTTTGGCGCCCGGCCTGTATACCAGATCAAATTGGTAGTGTTGAAGCTGAATCGCCCACCGTTCGATCCGTGGCGGGGGGGTGGGGTGCTGTCCCTTTGAACAGCGGGACGAGGGGCTGGTGATCCATTACCACCCGAAAAGGGTGTCCACTCAGATATAGATGAAAATGGTTGCAGGCCCATTTTATGGCCAGCGCTTCCCATTCAATTTGGGAGTACCTGGTCTCCGTCGCCGTCAGTGACTTGCTGGCGAACGCTAGTGGGACCAATGTCCCTGGACTTGTCTCCTGGGCCAGCAGCGCTCCAAGGCCGACGGGGCTAGCGTCTACGATCAGCTCCGTTGGACGCTTTGTGTCAAAATAGGCCATGATGGTCTTTTCTAACAACGTAGACTTCACCTTGCTGAATGCTTCCTGCTCTTCCAGGCTCCACTTCCACTCGCTGTCCTTTTTGGTTAGATTTCGCAACGGCTCCGCGACTGTTGCGAGGTTGGGTATAAACCTTCCGCAATATGTTGCCATGCCTAGGAAGCTCCGAACTTCTGACGCCATTGTGGGGGCTGGAGCTAACTGGATTGCCTGTGACTTCTGGGGATCCACTTTGACACCTTCCTGGCTGAAAACTTATCCAAAAATTCAATAGTCTTTTGGAAGAATTGACACTTGTCTTTATGGAGCGTCACGCCATGCTCCGCGAGGCGGTGGAGGGTGGCTCTAAGCCGTCGGTTATGGTCTTCCAGAGTTGCTGAGTGAATGAGGATGTCATCGCTGACATTTAAGACTCCTTGGAGCCTCGACAGGATTTCCCGGACTGCGTTTTGGAATATCTCGCCGGCTGATGATATTCCGAAGTTTACTCTCTTATACCGTCTGCGCCCCAGGTGTGTTGAAAAGGTAGTTATGTACCTGCTTTCCTCGGCCAACCTTAACTGGTGGTACCCTGCGTTGAGGTCTAGTTTCGAAAACCACAAGGACCCATTTAGATCCACCAGAATGTCATCCACGGTTGGCGTCAAATGTCTCTCCCGTCGGATCGCCTGGTTGGGCATGCGCATGTCTATACAGAGCCTGATTTGCCCCGGCTGCTTCGGCTTCTCAGCAATCACCATGGGCGACACCATGGGGTTGGTCCGATTACCTTCTCTATCACGCCTTGCTGTTCCAGTTTGATTAGCTCTTGCTCCACTAACAGTGGTAAATGGAATGGGATGCGTCTATGCCTTAGGGCCACGGGCCTCACCGACGGGTCAATGTGTAGTCGCACCGGAGGTCGTTTCATGCTCCCTAGCCCTTTGAACAGTTGTGGGAAGAGTTCCAGGATATCTTCTGTCTGTAGTATTCTCACTACATTTGCAACGGTTACCAGGCTTAGGTCTTCCGCGGTGTGACTGCCCACGAGGATGTCCGCTTCTCTATCGACCACATGGAACGTAGTCATCACTTCGTGATTTTCCGACTTCACTTGCACCGTCATCTTTCCTTTTAGCGGCAGGGGCGTCTGACTCCCGTACGTGAGGATTTTTACCTTGGACGGTGTGAGTTGGGGTCTCGGGTTTAACTTCTTGTAGTGTTGGCTCCCCATCACATTGACCGACGCTCCGGTGTCAATCAGGGCCGTGACGGGAGATCCTGCAATCTCAATTGCACACGTCGTTGAGGACGCCGCCTCCGTTTTAGGTCGCTTGCGAACGAAATCAGTAGGCACTCTTCTTCTTCATCAGTACACGGGTCTTCAAGGTATGCTCTGTGTTGTGGGGACCCCTTCAGCGTCTGTGCCGCGTCGGGCTCTTCAAGCGAGAGGTGTCTCACTGCTTTCGTCAGGGACCATCGTCCGGCATTCCCTCTGCCCCGCATGCCCCCTCGGCATACACTGGAGAAATGGTTCGGAATCCCGCACTTCGAGCAGGTCTTCCCTCGGGCAGGGCACTAGTTCGGGGCGTGCGCTTCTCTTCCACAGTATCCGCACTACGACTGACGCGGTCTTCTTGTGGGCCACTGCCCCCTGCTGCCACGCCCTGGGGTCTGCGCTGCATCCACCCGTTCTGTCTTAATGGCCACTGCTGGACTTGCTGCGGGCATGAGTGCCGCTTCCATTGCCGTGGACCGGACCTCGGACAGGTCGCGTGACTGTGCTAGGACGAGCATGTCTTCTAGCGAGATCCGGGGCTGTCGGAGGATAAGCGTCCTCAACGTTTTGTTTCTGCATCCTTGGATGAGTTGTGCGCGCACCTCTTTGACTGGGTCATCTTCCGTGCAAGTGCTGGCTAACTCCCTCAAGCGTGCGTGAAATGCATCCATCGATTCTACTTCTCTTTGACGGGCCTGCCGCAACTTGAACCGTTGATAATCGGGGTTTAATTGCGGGTCAAAATGGGCATTAAGTGCCCTTACTGCTGCGTCGTAATCCGTGGGGGCCCCTGTGTTTGGTAAATGCTTGAATATTTTATATATCTCGTCCCCTGCGAAGTGTAGCAGCAGTGACCTCTTGACGGCGCCGTCCGTTTCTCTGGTGGCGGTGAAATAATTGTCCAGCCGCCCAACCCACACGTTCCACCTAGGAGATGCCGCAGCGGGATCAATTCGTTCGCTGAACGGCGGAAGCGCACTAACCTGAGAATGCACCGGCATGGCTGGGACTGCCGCTGATGCTTGCAGTAGGGCTGCGGCTGCTTGGTCTGTCATTGTTGTGTCTGGCGATGCCCCCTTCCGGTTTGCTCGCGATCCTCAGTGCTTGTGAGTCTATACACGTGCTTGTGTGTGACGTGGCCTTGCTATTTACTGCTTCCCCCTCTTCTTTTCCACAGCGTTGTGGATGCGCTGCCCCCAAACTGGCTGAAAGTCAGTGAATTGTCTCATTGGCCAGGGGTAATACCTCAGCTGGTGCGCTGGCTGCAGCCTTGCAGGTATACTCACTGCACCTGCAGTTGCTCCCCCACTTATTGGGCTCTGGTGTGCCCTCCTGCAGCCTTATAAAGTCCCATACAGCTGAGAGGGATCACTTGCCTTTGCCAATGCTTGATTGCCGCCTCTGATGCAGCGCGTGAGCGTGAGCACCGCTGGGGTTTCCTCCCTCTCCGACGCGCTTCCCAAGGCCGGTGCAGAATCCTCAGCGCATGCGCGCTCTCGTCAGAGGATGGCAGGCTCTCACGCGCGTCAGGACCCTCTGCGGGCGTCATAGGGGCGCGGACTGGAGGGGCGCCGCCACGATCGTCGCTGCAGTGACAGCGCGGACACAGGGCACACTTTCGACTGCCCGCGGGCAGCGCCACACACGCCACTTAGCTAGCGGCGCGGCTCCACGCGACGTCGATCACCAGTGCAGCCGGACCAGGGACCTCGGCGAGCACAAGTATGCAGCAGAGGTGAGGGCTTTGATCGTCGCCACCCTCGTCGCCAGTGTTAGGCTCCACAATCAAGGCGGGGGGGGGAAGGGGGGGTACAGGCATGCAGCGATGGCACTACAAAGAAACCACACAGACACTTGGGTTGCTGGTGTGGACCGGAAGTCACGAGCGACTCCGGTCCATTTACTTAAAGCCTTCTGGCCACGCCTGGCCAGAAGGGGATACATTGTTGATGTGCTGTTCCGGGTTGGGGTCTCCGTCCAACCCGCACAGCCAACAACTAGACCGCTACAGCAGTCACAAAAGATTTGTTCTGCTTAGCGGCATGACTGCAGTGCTCCCTTTATCTCGGATCAAGGGTTGCCTTTACCTCTAAAATATTAGAGGAGTCATTAGGCAAACGGTACAGAAGAGAGATAGAATAACATACTTAAACAAGCCTTCACTGTGATGGTTTTAATTAAATGTATGCTCGGGCTAAGTAACCCCTACAGCATACAGAACTTTTACTAATATGCAGAGACATGTATTGCTGATCTGCTCACCTTATGATGTGCTTTTTTGTAATTAAAATGTACATGTTGGAACTTAAGGGAGGAGAAATCCTCATGATCAATCATGACTTGATCTGTTACAGGACTTAAGGCTCACCCAACAAAGTCTGAGTGAAGCACAAGCACCTGCGACTACAGCTACGTTTTCTCGTATGGGCAGGATACCCAAGGTCAGTGAGGCCTTAGCAGTGATAGCTACAGAAGGAACAGGAACTGTGATTTTACCACCGTTAAGAAAGAAAGAAACATGCTTCCATTGACTAACTGAAGCCATACCATGTGGCCCATCTATCCATCCAATGCTGTTACTAAAAACAATGCAAGCTGTGCCACAGTTAGAGCACTCTCCAAGTGAAAGACAATCAGGTCCAAGCTCAGATCTATAATTGGTGAGAATCTGATTTGAACTCTGTGAGAATACCACCTACAGGATGATCTGTCTCAGTAAACACTGAAGCTTTACTTGATCAAAGCAGCAGAAAACAAACAGACACTGTGCTAGAATCAGCATAATGCAAAATGTTCCTTCGAGAGGAACCAACAGAAAGAGAACAAATCTACAGATTTCAAACAAGTCAGTCATTCAGATTGGCAAAATAGATGGGTAATGTTTAGGCATGCACTGCAAACATACACCAGACTCCCTTGGAAATATCCCTGGATAGTGTATGGAATAAAAGTACTTGCAATTTTGTTAACAATGTTGTTGTTCCAATACAAATGGTGCATGCAACAATATGGCTGCCTGTGCGAATCTGTAGTATGGAAAGCCCAACATCCTTCTCCTCCTTTCCATTCCCCCACCAGGCTGGGGTTGCTGTTGAGACTGCAGGCACTAACCTGGGGCTGGGCGTCAAATGTATACTGCAATGTACTCTCCATGGGGCTTGCTGAGTTGTTGCGTCCCAGTGGAGCTATGCAAGGAATAGGGTTTTTGAAGTGTGCGGTAGGTGGTGGCGCCTGTACCGGGTGTACGTAAGTATATGACTGCAGTAGTTATGCAATGGTGCTAAAGGTGGGGGTTGTCCCTAAACCCCTGGAAACTGAAACAAGGTCAACAAAGCAAAGAGCGGGCCTGTGCACACGTCAATAATGTATATGTAGCAATTTCTCTGTGTCAGGGTTTAACAGATAAGAAATACAGTATTCATATGATAAATTGAACATGTAGGAGAACACTTCGTAGTAATGTTTTTTCTTCCTTATTGCGTGCGATTGCCCAGCCAACACGTGTTTCGTCCGGGGAATACCCCAAGACTTCTTCAGGGCTGTAATGATGTACAAGAGAGCGTAATCAGATATTTATACCCACAGGGTCATTGGTGAGTTATCAATGGCGACCAGTGACAAGGTGAAAAAGCACCCTCCATGACAAGATCCATGTGTTACAGGATCCAATCTGATACACATATGATGGTGCCGGAGCTATGGTGGAAATGGTGCATAGTGCCATGGACTCATTGTATAGTGACATTCGTGTTACACATTACATATTGGTGCCTCTAACATGTAAGTGTGAGTGCGGTAATTATTGTAAATTATTTCAGAAAAGAAAAAGTGGTAGGAAAGAGAATGAGGGGGAGGGTGAAAGGGAGAAAGTAAGGAGGAGGGGAAGAGAATTTTGAGAGAGGAACATTAAAGGAGAGACGGAAGGGTGAAATGGGGAGGAGGAGAGGCCTGGAAAGGCTCCTGGATAGGTGGAAACCGGTTCCCTGGGTAGGAGAATATCCGCCCTGTGAAATGTTAACCCAGGCATACTCATGTGCATGTCTACCTGATAGGCTCTTGAGCAGACGTAGTCAGTCTATGGGAAACACGGAAGAAAAGGAGGGGTATTCAAGAAAGCAGTAATGGTCGACCGTACATAAGTATATAGGTGAAACACAGGTAGTAGTGGAAGGAAGAGAGGTGACACCCGTCCCGACTGATACGGGTGTCGGTGTAATCCTAATTAAAGTCTCTGGTCCAGACTATAATATTACGATGGTGGAACCGCAAGGTATGTCCCTGATATGGTGTGAGTGGTGGGAGCTTGCTGCGTGTAGGACCACATTGCATGCTGTGGGTTTGCGGTGTAGTTTTCTGTGTATTGCAGATCAGGGCCATACCTTACGGAGAATTCAAAAGAGCTAGAAGAAACTGTAGTGAAGTAATTGAGTTCATCTCACGCCTGAAATCCATTAAAACCAGAATCAGAGCCATAGGTTACAATCAACACATCCTTGACAAAGCAGAACAATGCATTCTCAAACTACCCAGGGCATATACCCTTAGAGATAGGGGGCGCGCACCACCGACCAATCAGCCAGTAAGACTCATGACAAACCACAACAAGTTGTCATTCATACTAGCAAAGATCATGCAAAAACACAGGAACATTCTGAAGGCAGACACATACCTAGACAGTTTCACGACGCAAAGACCTCTCATCACCTACAGAAGAGGAAGATCACTGAGATTCATCCTCACTCCCACTGTCCCAACAGATATGAGAGACAACGACTGGCTCACCTAACAGACCCAAGGGTTTCGCAAATGTGGCTGCTGCGGGGTATGCAGGTGGGCGTTGAACAACACCAAAGTATTCCATGGCCTGGACGGGCGTGAATACAAAATCAAACAGAACATTAATTGCATGACCAAATATGTAGTATACATAATCAGCTGTAAATGCAACAAACATTATGTGGGCAGCACCATCAGAATGCTAAAAGATCACATTGGCAAACACACCAGGGCACTCAAGCAAGGCGATGAGAAATACCCCATGGCAGTACACACCATGAACTGCAAAGCCCAAGGTCCCTACAAACAATTCACATTCTTTGGTATAGAAAAAGTCCTTCCGAATAAGAGGGGTGGCAATAAAGAACTACAGCTACGCCACACGGAGGCAACTTGGATAATGAGATTAAAAACAGTTGAACATGGTCTCAACAACGACCACAAGATGCAATTTTTTCTGGGGGACTGAGATAAATATAATTAACACCTCAAACATTACCAGCATCCACGAAGGATTAAAACTCCCAGGGTAGACTCTCTTTACCCGTATTGCGTAGGGTCCATGACAAACCATTTATACTGTTATTTTTGCTTACAAACAATGTAGTCTAACTGTACCCACTTACTCTGTATGGTAACGATTGGCGGAGCAGCATATGAGACCCCTTGCATAGTACATTGCAGTAATTGTATATACCACTGTACCTACTTATTCTGCAAACTAACAAGCATATTAGACCCATTGCTGACTTTATATACAGTAACTGTGGACACTGCTTTCTGTTATCGACCATTGCACCCTCCGTCTCCCTGCACGCTGTTGCGCCGAGCAAGCCAAATATGCATGAAGTTGCAAAGGTTCTGCCGATTTACTTACTGTCTTTGTTAAGAGAAAATTCTGTATGACCAATTCTCTACATACAAAAACTGTTGCTGTATAATATTATATGCTTTCTTATCTGGATATAGTTCTTTTGATCACATACTTGTGATAATGTATACTCTAATTCTGTGTCTGTCGCTCTATTTCTGTAATCTTTCACCTGCGCTGCATACTCATGCTTTTCCCTTCCATTTACTCCCCTCCCCTTCTGCACAACATCCTCAATACGAATGCTGATAGAGCGTCCATCACCGTGCCGGCACCACCCAGCTCACCCAGGGTGGCGGTTCAGTTGTTCACTGCAACATACCTCAAAAGCACATGCGCAGTGTGAAACCGCACTTCCGGTTTCCAGTCGTCAGTCGTCACTAGGTGCAGCGCACACGCTGCTCCAACGTCGTTCTCCAAAGGTAAGGGGACTTTCGTGGGGGTGCCTCTCTGGCTCACAATTAACGCTACAGCCAGATGAGATGATCATTTTTGTCCGAAATATCTCTCAATAAGAGTGATGGCATCTCAGTGGATGACTGCCGTCTAAGTCTTAACTTAGGCAGATGCTGATACTGAGACCGTATGCGAGGGAGAAGATTATGGAGCAGAATCTGAACGTGACTTTTCAGTTGGTGGACTGCTATCTGAGTATGACTTGATTTCCAGTGATTCTGGAGACAATACCTGTGGTGTTTTTGATGTCCCTTCACAAGTACAATATGTGCTTTGCAGTAAGAGTTGCAGGTTAATCTAATCCAGAGCACAGACAGGTATCACGCTGAGCAGACAGAATGTGTTCACTGGGCAGCCTCTCAATTTAGCACAGTAAGATATTGCCCATTCACTGCAGATGCTGGATGTTAAGTGAATACTGCAAATATTTTGCCTATTGACTGTTTCCACTGCTTCTGAATGACAAATTGCTTGTGGAAATTGTGCAACAAACACATTTGTGTTGCAAAAAGCTTCTGAGGGAGTTTGGAGGTACTCTACCGCCTTATTCTCGGGCTCACTTTTGTATTCCAATTTCACTTGAGGAATTGAAAAAAACTGTGGGCTGTAAGCTCATCATGGGGATAGTGTGCAAACCAACCGTACAGTCTTACTGGTCTACTCGTACAGTTTGCTCAACATCCAGCGCTACATCGGTCATGCCAAGAAACAGGTTTTTGATTCTTTAGCGTATGCTGCATTTCAATGTTAATTCTGCAGCATTGCCCTCGGACCATGACAGGTTGTTCATAATTTGACCTATCGTGAAACATTTATCTGCCAAGTTTCCAAAAATGTATACTCCTGGAAAGGATATAGCGGTTGACGAGTTCTTGATACGTTACGGATAGCGACAACTGTTCAGGCAGTACATACCAAGCAAAAGAGTTTATTATGGCATCAACATATTCATGTTATGCAAGAACTCCACTGGTTATGTATACAGCATGACAATATATATACAGAGTAGATCTTCACTATAAATATTGCTTTTCCACACAAGGAACTAGTGAGAAGATTGTATGGGAGCGTGTCCAATCACTCCTTTTTCAAGGTTATAATCTTTATGTGGACAATTTCTATACAGGAGTCAAGCTGTTTTAATTCGATATCATTGCAAGCTATTCCTGCAGAACCTTGTGAGCAAGAAGTTCCAAAAAGCCTAGAGCGCTGTATTTCCTGTCAAATGAACAGATTGCACTCACATAGGAGGGAGGTATATTTGCTCACAGCAAACCATGATGAGAGAACGTTTGGTGGCTGAAGTTCACGATCCCAACTGTATTTGTGATTACAAGTATGTGGGAAAAGGGGATAAAAATAAGCAGATACCTAAACCATATAATATGAGTAATGAAACTCGCACATGGCATAAGAAATTGGCTACGCATATGTTCCAGTTGGCAACATACAATGCGTATACTGTTTAACATCAGGCCACCAAAAGACTGACATCCTTACTTGACTTTCAGTTGGCTATAATTGAAAGTCTTACATCTGTAGAAGCACTAACCTCTACTTCATCTTGTGTGGTGGACATTGCAAGACTGCAGGATTGGCACTTGCTGCTAGTGTGGATGCCTTTGAGTGGCATGTCGAAAAAGGCTTGTGATTAGACAGTAGAGTGGTTGGTGTCATGACATTGAGAGGGCTTTACAGCTCACTACCAGTAGTCATGGATTCAATATTCTGATACTGTTATTAGTATTTGACCTTTGAACCTATCGCTACTGAAGGATCGCCTTTCAAACAAATGAAGAGTCGGGCAGACAGTAGAGAATACAAACAGACATTTTATTAGTAATACTCTGCAGAGGAGTCCAATCTGACCTGCACCCTAAGATGTCTGCCAAGGGACTGGCCCCCCAGCCGTCCGCAACGCATAACCATTCCTCCCAAGAACCTCCAACCACGCCTACAGTGGAAAGTTACCGGCTTAGGCCAAACGTGGACAAAGGAGTTACAGAAGGATGGGCTACCACCTGCCAGATGGGTACACACTATCACAGTTTCAAGATTGCCGTGCATGGTCTCAGCATCTCCTAACGTGGGCGCAGAGTTACACACAAGGATAGGTATGTGAGGGCAGATTGGTCTATTCATTAGTGAGACAGGATCCAACCTTGAGCAACTAAGGAAAATAATCACTGGACACGGGGTTCTGCTGAGGCAAGCAATACGAGTATTGAGGCCTAGTTCAGACACAGCTAGAGAGGGATTACGAAATACAAAATAGACTCACATTCGCTAACTGAAGCTTGCACATTACATGGATAACTTAGTGGGTTACACGCAAAGAATGCGAATGGTTTCTTTTTAGCCACACACTGCTCACCTAATATAGCATAAAACAGGTGCATGACGATAATGGGTTTTGCAAACCTAACAGACCCTCCTTTCAGCAGTGGAGGCTAAATGCTTTATTGACGCTATTCGGTAAGGCCTTTACAATTCTAAGCAAGGGGAGAATAAATGTATAGTCACTCGAAACGCAAAAAGTAACCAAACCAGCACATGTACATTAAAATACCCTTAATATTCAAAAATACCCTCATCTATCAGCATCATATCCTGCATGTCCTGAATCATCATAGTGGAGACTTTATTATTCCGTCCTGGCAATTTAGGGGTAGGGGTGAGCTTGCCTACACAATAGGTACAGCATGCTGGAAGGCAGTTGACACATAGGCAGCATGTGAAGATGACACCTGCGATAACTACTAGAAAAAGAAGAATCTTCCAACCCCAGGATGATATCAGGCCCCAAAACCACCCTGTCAAGGCCTGGGAACCATTGTCTTGATGAATATCGGATACAAGTCTATGTAACTTCTGGATAGCAGAATATACATTAGGGGCGTGATATTGGATGTAGACGCAGCAACTGCTGCCTATGACGCGACAAGCTCCACCCTATCTGTCAGGATGACATCTAAAACCATACGATTTTCAAGAGCAACGAGCCTGGTAGCCTGGAGCTCAGCTGTAAGGTTAGTGAGTATACCTGCTGTAGTATTAATGACCCCTTCGACAACCCTGGTGAGGCGGCGAATGCTAAAACTGTTATACATGGGTCCCCAAAAGGGCACTATACCCTCATGGCATCCGTGAATTGCTACAAAGTAGTATCTGTCTGATCAATGTCTGTTGTGTCAATAACTCTCCATACCTGGGACAAGTATACACTTCTCCGCTGTAGTCTGTGGTCCTTGTGATAGTTGGATGGCGCAATATAAACGGGAGGGAAAAGAAAAGAGACATAACACCGGCCAGACCATCCCCTAGGGAGCCATGTATAAGCATGCGCCCCACAGACAAAGTATACATTAGGAGGCGTGAGTAAAGGCGGTCTACTAGTAGTGTTTAATCGATATGTATAATTACAGCAGCTCTGTCCCACCAGAATATTCCCAAAGCCTTCGACACAGAAACTAGCTGCAGTATCAATCACGGGCATGACTGTGTCTCTAGTGATATTTCGTGTATGGAAACAGTTAAAGTATTCAGAGATATTGAATGCCTGAAAATCCAACATTTCATCTTTCAACTATGCGATATTTTTGTTATTGTCGTATACATGCATGCAAGCATTGGGATGTAAGGTTTCCTTTCCATCTGTTCCCGAGTATAACCCTGGTGTACTACTATATATTCCAGAACTGTCTCATAATCAGACTCCGTTATGTTCATAGTGTTAGCATGATAATGAATATACACCATGGAAAGCAAGTGGAACCACGCGTCACAGCTACTTAAGTACGACAGGGGTAAGGATACTACTAGATTATTCTTGTGCATAACAGAGGGGATTAACCCACACACCCAGCTATTTGTTTTATTAGTCATATTGTGAACCTGACGAAGCATCTGTACAAAGGCATTTTCAACATACGTCTATGTCTTTCCTTATGCGGGGTCAATGTAACAAACAGGTGCTCAGGTGGAACCGGGGTAGTCCCAATCAAAGTGTGAACTGGATGCTGTTCTTCTAAATACCACACCACCCCAAACAGTATGATCATTACAATGAGAAGGAAAATCACCACTACTATCTTACTCCTAGTAGACCAGCTAGACCAACAAGGACCATTCTGCCCCAGTGGTGGGGCCCCTAGGGGCTGTTCCTTCCTCATGACTGAATGGCCAAATGGGTACATAGAGAAAACCTTAGGAATTTGAACCACAAAAATACAACCGACCACAGGGGCACAATGTGAGAAGTTGGCCTGATATATGATGTCACTAATTCTAGTGTACACCTTGTATCAGTCCAAACAACCCTTATGGTGATTGGTTGTAAAGTCAACCTTATAGACCAGCTATCCTAGTGGTAGCATGGACAAGAGCAGTCTTAGGCTAAACTCTGTATGGCATGTGAAGCCAGCTGTTATACCAAATGAAAGGACACCACAACAGATATATATAAAAAGAGAATGTATTTATTCTAGTCAAACCCTCAGCACTCTTTATGAGATTCGAGGTAAGTACAACACCGTCTTATTTAAGCATACCTTAAGTCACACAGGTAAGAAATACAGTTAGGCCCTAGGGGCCACGCAAACCATATACTAAGTAAGTGGTATAAGAACCACGGTCACGAACACTGGATAGGCCTAGGCCTAGGGAATCGCTGGGGCTACACTATACTACCAAAGGTTAGGAAGTGGGAGGCCCACGGGATTCAGGTGCAGAGTGGAAACACTCACGCGTAATGCGTAAAAGTCAATAGAAATAGTAGTTATTAGAAATTAACAGTTTTAGGACACTTCTGGAATAGCTAGGAGTTTGAGACTTGGAAACTAGACCCTTGGATAGTCAATACCCTTGTGAGCACTGGAGTACTCAAGTTACCTAGCCCACGGGCTGTGGGTGCATAGGTGTGAACTTGCGTCGGGTTTCGTCGTTGACTCCTATGGATGCCTGAAGGAAAGTTGCTGACAGGCAGTCAGTGAAGAGTGTCTGGTGGATCCCAAGGATGGAATCAAGAAGGAAGGATACCTGCAAGCAGAAGGGACAGAGTCTAGGTCACCAGCCAGGAGCCGGGAAGGAACCAGGAAGGAACCAGGCGATGTCGTGTAGATGCAGGTGAAGAGGTGAAGCTTGTCGCAGCAACCACGGGTACCAGGAGACGTCGAGGACGACCAGGACCAGGAGGCGAGCTGTCCCACGAAGGCTCTTGCTGTCGGCGGCGTCGATGTCGAGTTAGGACCCAACAAGCCTTGGCAAGCGGAACCCACGCAGAATGGAGGACTTGCTTCTGGTGCAGACCAGGAAGGTCTGGGGTGCTTCTCTTTCACAGAGGAGCGGGTGCCAGTCTGGAGGAGCCGGACCAGCAAGGTGAAATCAAAGGTTCTTCATCGCAGAGGTCACTAGCAAACGGGCCAGCAACCGGACAACACGTCGAGCAACTCAGGTGCAGAAGGGCCCCACGCAGAACACGTGAAGTGTGGGGAGCTGATCTTCTTTGCAGATGGTGCTCGGGATGGGGGCTTCTCAATTCCCCAAGCACAGCCTCGAGGAAGCCTCAGAAGTCGCGCTAGTCAGTTACTAGCCACCTTTCCCAAGTCGCCGGTCCCACGTCCCTCGTCGCCTCCACGGGTCTCAGCTTTGCTGTAGAGGTGGATCTGGTTCAGAGGTGTCTGGAAGTCTCGGCGCTGGTCAGTCTCTGCAGTCGTCCCTCGTAGGATCAGTCGCAAAGCAAGCAGCGGTCGCTGGATGGTGCCTGGTTTCCCAGGGTGGTCACTCCTTTGCCACAAGGGAGATTCTTCAGTCTTCTTCCTGAGGTCGAATGTCGAACGTCCAGAGTTTCTGTTCAAGTTGCAGGTTCAGGATAATCTAATTTTGCAGGGCTCAGCTACCTACTGATATACTGGGCTAGTGGGCTGGGCTACCTGCAAGGTCCCTCCTATGGGTGGGACCAGGAAGGGGAGTGGTTACACCCCCTTTCCTTTGTCCAGTTTCGTGCCAGAGCTGGGGCTGGAGTGCCCCAGCGCCGGTTTGAACTGGACTATGCATGGGACACCTTGTGTGCCCCAGGCATGTCTCATTCCTTTCAGTCCTCCCTGCCCCAATACACTAAAGTCTGTCTGGGGAGGTGCTAGCACCTCCCCAAGCAGGAAACCTATTTTCCAGGACTCCCTGGCTGGGAGGGCTCCCAGCTGCAGGAGGTCAGACTCGTGTCTGTGGCAGCAGCATCCATTTTGTGATGCTGAGGCTTTGGTCAGAGTTAAACAGCAAAGTAGGATTTTAACATGTCTCTCCCTCTAGAAGGGGGGAATAATATCCTCATCACCAGAAATGGTATGGGGGTATTATTCCAAAGCGTTAGACACCTGACACGACATGTTTTGATAAAGCCAAACCATAGTTACCATAACCGTTTAAGATTATAAGGTACTTTAAGAGTATATGGTAGGCTATATCATAGAACAGCTATAAGGACATGGTTTCGAAAGCTGCAGACAGGCTCAGCTCATGCTAGAGCACCATCTCACATGTTACCAAGCACTCTGCCTCCAGGATTGTTAAGGCCTGCCATAGGAGTGGCTCACAGGTACACATGTGTCTATATTAAGGGTAGATATAGGTATACTATATCTAAGCAAGGGGTGATTACACGACCTTGCCCCAGCTGAGTGATCAGCCAGTTGTGTCTGATTGGAAGGCCAGGCCAGGGTTGGCATAATACATGCTGCAGCCCCTGGGAGGCCTAGGGTACACCTATGCCCTGGGTACCTAGGGTACACTGTAAAGGGTCCAATAAGGTGATCCTTACCAATTGGGTATGTACCTAGGGTACATGGAGTCCATTTTTAAGAGAAGCAGACAGCCTGAGACCCTGAATGGCAGGATCTCAGGCCAACTAAGTCGAAAAACCAGCTAGACACTAGGCAAAAAGTTGGGCGTAACCATAGTCAGATATTCACCTTCCTACACACAAATCACCCAGCGTCCGTCTAGAGCCTCGCTGGTAGGCTCCTATTGTTCATCAATGACAGTGCTGTGCAGCACTCCATCGAGGGGGCTGCATGATCGCAACCGTTGCTGGAAACAAATCCTTCTTCTTTCAGGATAGCGCACCCTCCATCCAGGGCAAGAACCCTCAACGATCCTGTTAGTGTCCCGGGCAGTGCACCTGTTCAGCTCACCCTACTCTATCGCAAGCACCTTAGACAAAGTACCCACAACCTGGTCTCAAGTCCTTCCCTAACTGCTAGACTGTCCCTCTGGTGCACTGACCTTCTTCCGGGGGCGTAGATTATACCTGGTGACTCCAGGCACTGTTTTGTCAAGAAAAAGGGGGTGAAACTCAGAACCAGATGGGCACTGAGACTCAGACTCTTGTAGACCAGAATTGGGAGAAACTGGGGTGGCCCTTATCTGCGGGGGACCGCCTCAAGCATGGCAGCATCATTCTCCTCGTCCGTCTGCACTCACCTCAACTGGGCATCAGAGAAGGGAACGAAGCGGGGCACCTGTTCCCCTTCCTGGTCAGCAATGCCTTCAAGCACCCACTTGTCATTGGGAAGTGGGAGAGGGACCTCTTTACAGTGGGCCCCATGCACCCAGTGCTTCCGGACGTCAGGTTCCATTGCAGTGCGAGTGGCAACGAGGACCAACAGTGGCCCTTTCCAACGAGGCTCCAGGCAGCTCTTCCTCTGGAAGTTTTTCACCAAGACATAGTAGCTGGGCTATAGCTGATGCCGGGGCCCCTCTGGTACAGGTCGCAATGTCTCCTGGATCTGTTAATGAAGAGAACAAAGATCTTTAGTTAACTCATACAAATATTCGACAAGTAAAGGGTACTCGATCTCGGAAAAGCCATTGCACACCAATTCGATTACTTTTAAATTGAAATGACTTCTGTTGTCACTCCATATTAAACGTGGCAATCCGAAGCATGGGAAGAAATCTTTTAAGAGTGCCTTCGCCGTCGCCATAACTGTATTCTCCTTAGCGGGGTAAGCCTCAATCCATTTACTGAATGCACAAACCACTACTTGCACATATTTCAAATTCTTAACTCGTTCCATTTCGATGAAGTCCATCCGGAGAACCACGAAAGGGAAGGAAGGAGGCGCAAAGTTACATGAGGGTGTAGGAGTACCTTTCCCAGGATTATGTATCATGCAAATTACACAGTGCTTCACTAGATGAGTGGCTTCTTTAGAGATGTTGTCATTCTGCCATACTGGGTCCAACACTTTGCATATTCCCTTGGCACTATTGTGGGGTGGGCCATTGGCCATGGTAACCACAGGGAGTACATAAGCGTTGGGTAGCATCCATCGCTGTTTCTCGGACTTATCAGTTCAACACCCATCCTCATCCAGACGCCCTGTACTCTCCTGCTATATTGCCAATTTGTCTAGGGTCGCCTCACTTTGTATCTCTTTAATGTTTTCTAACGTGTCTTCAAACATTCCATTGTCTGGGACCCACCTAGCAGGACCTGCCACAAACATCCGTTTCATCTTTGATCTAGCTGTCTCTTTAGTGTTTGGTCTGCAAATGTATTTCCTTTTCTAACATCATTTGTTTTTGTCTTGTGTGCACTACATTTTATTATCGTTAACTTATCGGGGAGCGTTAGAGCTGACAAAAGTCTATGTATCAATGGTCCATTCTGTATTTGCAGTCCGTGAGATGTCAAAAAACCTCTCTCTGCCCAGAGGCGCCCAAAATTATGGGCGACCCCGAAGGCGTACTGGCTGTCAGTATAAATATTAAAAATGAGTCCCTCACTAAGCTCACAAGGCCGAAAAAGGGCAACCAGCTCTGCAGCTTGGGCGGACTGATATGGGACACAGGATGTCTCAACTACAGTGTGTAACGTTGTAATTGCATATGCTCCAGTGGAGGTGCCACCTGGTAATTTGAAACAATAGCCATCAACATATAGCTCCCCTTGGGCGTCAGATAGGGATCATCGGTCAGATCTACCCGTCCCTTCATCTCTTCTTCTGTTCTGTACACACAATCATGTGCATCTGTGTCATTGCTCGCCGAAGGGAGCGGTAGTAACATGGCTGGGTTCAAAGTGGCACATCTTTTGATGGTAATGTGCGGAGCGAACAAAGTGAGCTCATATCCAGTCAGACACGCACTAGTAAGATGCTGCGTTATTGTCTTTTTCAAAAGCATATCCACAGCATGAGGTATAATTTCTGTGAGGTCAGTGTCAAGAACGAGCCCCGCCGATTGTGTGATAGAAACTGCCACCACCGCGGCGGTTCTCAGGCAGCTCGGGAGGGTTCTGGCGACGTTATCAAGAATGTGGTACAAAAGGGGGTGGTGGTGATGGACGGAGCATCAGAACCAATCAAACACTCACACCCAGTCAACAGATCTGGGTTTGATCCATCACTGTTCTTTAGCCCACTCTGCCACCCCAGTTCAGACATGGCCATATGCAAATCAGTCTGACCCTGTGCCTCATGGGAACAGTCCAGCCCGAACTGCCAAGCCATGCCTTCCCTGGACCGGAAACAAGCTTCCTAGGACCGGTTTCTGGCATTTCAGCCGTCTTCAGCCAGGCTTGCTTGAATCCAGTGGCAAAGTGAGCAAGGGACTCACGTCTGAGCATACCCTGCCAACTTATGGCGAACAAAGCGGTACAAAAGGGGGTGGTGATGGACGGAGCATCAGAACCAATCAAACACTCACACCCAGTCAACAGATCTGGGTTTGATCCATCACCGTTCTTTAGCCCACTCTGCCACCCCAGTTCAGACATGGCCATATGCAAATCAGTCTGACCCTGTGCCTCATGGGAACAGTCCAGCCACGACGTTATCAAGAATGGCAGAAAAATAAGCGCAGGGCCTTTGCTTACCACCAAAACCCTGTGTTAGAACAGAGAGCGCACCTCATGTACATAGAGCTCAAAAGGCTTCTGATAGTCAGGAGTACCAAGCACAGGAGCAGAAAAAAGCCCAACCTTTGATTGCTCAAAAGCTTGCAGTTATGCAGATGTCCAAGGCAGGGGTTCATGCACTTCTTTGGTGGTCAGGTAAAGGAGGGGTTTTTATTAGTAAGGAATAATTGGGGATCCACTGGCAACAATACGTGGTGATGCCAATAAACGCATATACTTCACGTTGGATTCTAGGAACAGGCCTATTAGTAATAGCAGCTATGCATTCAGATGTTAGTCTGCGACCCTCCTTCGACAGTAGGTGACCTAAATAGGTGACCTCCTGTTGACAATATTGACATTTGGAAAGAGACACCTTGTGCCCATGATGTGCTAAATGTAACAACAATTTGACAGTGACATCCTTACAACCATTCTCCGTATCAGAAGCCACAAAGAGGTTGTGAACGTACTGCAATAGCACATTACCAGAAGGAAGTACCAGGAAGTCCAAGCTTGACTGTAGATACTAGGGCTTTCTGCATAGCCTTGGGGAGCACGACAGAATCTAAAGCTCCTCATCACCCACCGCAGAGTGCACCGTTTCTCCATACGGTCACGTGCTGCTGCCCAATTCGCTTCATGCATTCCACACAAAGGCATCTCGGCATTTTGCAGAGTCTGAGGTAACACACTCAGAGGGAAAAGAGCAAATGAAGAAACAGGTACCATTGAAAACAATGACTGTGTTGCAGGAGTAAGAGAAGGTGTAACCACAGATACAGAGCCGGGAGAAGAAAGGGGAGAACTAAAGGCTCCTGCCCCTGTGCCTGACGAAAGTGAGACGGGGTCGGGCCGAAGCAAGAGGGCTAGAAACAGTATGACTAGGAATGACAGATCCAGAGGCCAGAGACGGAGATGACTGAGATGTTGGAACTATAGGATATATTCCTTCGGGGGCATGAGGGGGTGGGGGCTGAGAGTCTAATAACTCCTCAATGAGATCATAACCTTCCTCTCTAGCAACATTACACTTATCACTTTGCAATCAAAACTTCCTATCTGCACAGTCTATGCCTTCTCAATCTGTTCTCCATCATAAGCCATTGCTTTCTGTGTGATTGTTTGCGTCTGTACCCTCCTAGGTTGCTTCTCTGCACTTATTTGTCGCTGCTTGGCTTCCTTCTGCCATACCCTCAGAGAATCAAACATCGACTGCCTGCTCCTGTTCGCAAATTCACCTTTTGTTCATCAAATGCGCCAGTAAGCACCACTGTAACTCAGCATTGTCCCTCGTATATTTATTCCACAAAGTGCGAACATAATAGGGCCAATGCCGTGCTTGATGTATACATCACAATTTGGGGTACCCTTTGGAGGCGCGGGCTGCCTCTCTTCTAATTGTGCCTCAATGGAATAACAGCGACATCCAAAGCACCCTAACTTACTTAGACAAGGCATCTTAATATAAGGCGCATGCACTGTCCCCAACAGACCACTATAACATAAGCCCATAAAAACGAGCCAAAATCAAAACAGAGATGACAAGTACCCAATTCACCAGGCCCTACAGGGCAGTATCTTTGTCAAACCGAATCAGCACCCTTGGGCAGGTCCCTGGGCGCATGTCAGTGGGCCCTAAATGCCCATCACTAAAAGTCTGCAGATGGGCAGCAAAGGGTCTGTTGCCGTGCGGGCCAACGCTTTGAGGAGCCAGGTTACCAGTTTCGAACCACGCACCATGACATGCGGGACATGGGTCAGCGGGTGCTGTTCCGGTTCAGTGTCAGTGAAACTGCTCAAGCATCTCACCTCCGTCATTAGTGTCCCATGGGCCAGGAAATAGCCCACTGGTAGGTCGTGATCTTCCTGTGACTGACCAAAGGGTATCAGCTCCAGGTATATGATTAGGTCTCTCACCACTGACACTCCTGCATCTCTCCAGCCCGCCAGCCCCTCCCCACCAATGCTTGTGCGGAACTAAGCGAATAAGCTCAGGCTAATGGCCCGAGAGTACGGGATCATGTCCAGCATGAGCTTTAGCTTATAGCTCTGATAAGCCACTCTCACCAGACAATTACCCCCTCGAGGGGGCAGCGCTCCAAGGAGCAACGTCAATCCTACCGTTTCTCGTGCTCTGTGTGTTAGCAGTTTGCCCACTTCATCGAGCTGCCACTTGGCCAACCATCGTGCCGACCATTGCAGGTGCGCTGCCAAATAATGATGTTCGAAATTTGGTGCACCTAGGCCTCCCTTTTCCACTGGCAGCTGTAGCCTACGAAGAGCCACCCGTCTCCGGCCCTCATTCCAAATAAACCCTTCCAGCACGGTATTGAGCTCCGCAAAGGTGGCGTGAGGCACAGCCACTGGCAAATTATGAACAAAATATAAGAAGCGGGGAGCATCACCATTTTGGAAAGCGATATTTGTCCTTGAACTGTGAGTGGGAGAGTACTCCAGAAAGCCATCTGTAGAAGTAGGGAGGATATGGCCCTGGATAGGTTCCCCTTGATGAGATCTTTCGTTGTATGGTAAATACGGATCCCCAGGTCTCTGAAAGCCCTAGGCTCCCACCTCACCATCTGGTCCACCATCATGACCTCCTATGGGGGGCAGTCCGCGCAAGGGGGGAAAATGCAGGATGTTGCCCAGCTGGCACCCAATCCTGACGCCCACCGGAATCCCGCTAGTATCGCTGCTATTTTGGGAATCTCCTGCGGATATCCAGAATGTAAAAGAGCATGTCGTCAGCATACAATGACACTATGTGGGCTCCATCATCCAGCAAGATACCCTAGGCATTTCCCCCCTGGCAAAGCCTTTGTGCCAGTGGCTCCATTGCCAGGGCGAAGAGTAATGGGAGAGGGGACAGCCCTGGTGAATGCCCCTGCACCGTAAATATGTGAGCAGGGGCACACACACACATTTAGTGGTAAAAGATGCTTGCTAATGGTACTGCGTGGTAAAACATCCGTGGTAAAGGCTGCTTCCTCTCACAAATAGATAAGAAGGGTGATGCATAGCTAACTGGGCTAAAATATGTAAAGAAAATGTGGACACATTGTGATGATGGTGCCCTTTCTATGTATAATGGTTGAGTCAGATTAGCATCATCAGAATTAACATCCTTACTACATTGTTATATCTCTTCCAGACTCTTCCCATCCCGATGACTCAACAGATGAACATGCAGAAGATGTTGCTCCATTTTACCTGGGGATAAGTAGAATAATAATTAGATACTATGAGGCAGCACACCTGCAGTTAATAGTTGAATGGATGTTAGGGAGACGGACAAGAAGTGGTTGCTCATCAATGAAGTAGTTGGATCCTGTGGGACCTACCATGACTGGATTAGCTGTGTAGACCCACAAATGCTAACATTTCCATCCCGACAAAAACAATTGCGGAGTTCCAGGGCAGTAGGGTCCTTCAAAATTTCCTGACATGTTTTACCTCTCTGAATACACCAATTCATTGTAACCTACTCTGCACTCAAGCCTTTCATGGATGTTCATTTGACATGTTGAAGCAGGATTCACTGCTTTACCCTCAGGTGTCTTTTTGAAAGGGGACTATCAAATTCTTTGAGGCATGTGAAGCTCAATTGTGGGGTAAGAGGCTACTCTTTAATTTTATCTTGATAATGTGCAATTTTGGCATTTGGAGGTATACCTTCCAAACAAGGCTTCAGCCACTAGAAGGCTTCAGGAGTTCAAAGGCGTTATCAGGTTACAATGGGTAGAATGATCTACTGGCAGTCATAAACACAATTCTTCAAAATACCTTCACTGTCCCCATGTTGGGCTTATGAAACTTTATGGGAATTACCCCAGGAATGAGAGTGGGGGAAGATACAAGGATTTGAACACTGTATCAAAAGTATACTATAGAGGCAATCTGCTTAAAAAGTCTTCTATCTATGGTACCTATGGCCTCCGCTTGTCAAACTGATTTTCCCTAATACTTTAGGTGATTGCTGGTGGTGTGGTCAAGGGTTAGGGACAATCCTTTCTACTGTTGGAAGTGCCTGGTATAAATACTGACTGGGAGGAGGTCCTACACCACATTAAGGGAATAGTAGGTCCCCGATACCTGAGGACTGGCATTGGTTCTATTAGGACTGCACAACCCTCAGGAGGGGAACACATTGGTGACTTTTGGTGAAGCTAATGGAGCATGCATTTGGAATTTCCTTAAAAATTAGTGTTGCCAACGTTTTGCCAAGGGAGCTGAAAGACTTCTAGCAAAGTAATGTTCATGTGAGCACATAACGTAAAAAGGCTAATGCATATCCTCTAGCTGCTGTCACAGATGATATTGAAATATTTCATGGAATATGAATGTAAATGTTTTTCTTGAGGGGCATCAAAATAGAAACAAGTCCTGCAGACATTTAATAACATTAGCAATCATGCCCCATGTAATAATCATCATATTCTGCAAGAAAATGCAGACAGTGAGATTAGGCAGAATGATGCCAAAACATTAGGGATGCCTTAGAAGCAAGATGGCGCTTGTGTGAGCAGCCGTGCGCGGCTCGGCTATTCCTCAGCTTCACTGCACCGTTGAGACAAGCGGAGCGGACGGAGAGTGTAAGGCTTCCTACGGCAGGAGCTGGAGCCGCATTTGGAGCTCTGAGACGCCGCATTGGGAGCTCTGAGACTTTGCTTGCAGAAACTCCGGTCAGCGGTTGCAGCAGCTGTCCTCCGATTAGTTTGGCGGGCTTGGTTTGCCTGAGGTACTTTAGGCAGATGTCTTCATCCACAACAGGCTGAGCGCTGCAAGGAGCTAGAGCTCCCAGCTCCAACAATGCTGTCAAAAAACCTACGGAATGCCTGGGAAAAGGCGGAAGATAACCTATCGGTGGTTTCTCGCACCTTTGGCCTGTTTCACACAAAAGCTGAGCGCGGTGGCAGTGGCACTGGCCGGCTAAAGCCTGGTGGTAAAACGAATGACTCCTGGCACCTCAAGACGGACACCAAAGGGAGAAAAGGCGCTGACTCTTCGAATATAGGCTTTCGATCTGGCCCTCAATCTTCTATGGAGGAATTCTTTGCTCCAGCAGGAGGACTACTATAACTCCTGATAATCCAAGCATTGAAGGGTGACTGCCTCAACAATGGAGAAGGGCCTGGCGTAGACAGTTGCGGCAGGTGTGCTGAAACACCAGACCTGAATCCACCCCCCCAACTCATCTATTGCTTACTGTCATCATGGAGGGGGCACAAGACGAGCACTCTAGTCAAAAAGAAAGTCCAGGCCGCAGTTAGGAAAATCTCCTAGGCTTGTACAGAGATTGGAGAGAGAAGATCACTGAGGTTGAAAACCGCACTGCAACATTGGAAACGGACCTTGTCGAGGTTAAGGGCAAAACTGAATCACAGGCCTCTCAAATCACTGACATTCAATGCCTCTCAAATCACTGACATTCAATGGAAACTTGAAGATTATGAGGCGTAATAACCTCCGGATCTTGGTCCTTGAGGAAGGTGTTGAGGGCTGGGATACAAGGCTGTTTCTGGTGAAGATATTCAAGGGGACCTTTCTGGAGTTGTCATCGTGACTCTGGGAGCAAGAGTTCCAGAGGGATTTTCGACTCCCCCTATTGCAGAGGCAAAATCAAAGCCAGACGCAAAGCATAGGTGCTGCCAGGCCAAGGGCCATTATCTTCTATGTTGGTAATTATTTGCTTAGGCAAGCGATATTTTAAAAAGCATGGCCCGATTGCAAGCAAAGCTTTGCCGGCCACAGTTTCTTCACAAGACCAGACTTATTTCATGTTACCGTTGAACGAAGGTGGGGGTTGAGACAGTTAATTAAGCCATGCCACGAGAAAGGGACGGAGGCATACTTAATGAACCCGGCCCGTTTCAAAATTATTTTTGGAAATAGGACCTTAGTTTTTACATAAGAGGTTAAAGCCAAAGTGTATCTGACTGAACTTAAAGGGCCAAGTCTGAATGCTTAAATGTTTTCTTTGATAACCTTCCCTTCTAATATTTTTGGCTTATCTCTATCTGTTTAAAATATCTCTGTCCACGGAATGGGTTATGTGGCTAGGCAACGGCTAAGCCTGTGTGAGATATCCAATAATCTCATCTGGATGGCTAAATATTAGTCTCTCACAACTTGTTAGCTTAATAGGTTGTCCCTTCGCTCTGAGCTGGGGGGACGGTGAACACAGGTTCCATCACCCAGGCTATGGGTCTGATTGCTTTTAGCAGTTGTTGGGCATTGAAGGGGTAAGGAGAGGGTAGTCAGACTTGGGTTAGGGTTTCAAGGGTGGATCACTGTAGGGTGGTGGGGTGCACAACAAAAGAGGAGGAAGGAAATCTAAAAGATCCCATGTGGTATTTCAGCTGGTTGTTGGTGGAGCTGGTTATGATGGAGGGTAAAATGATTTTGCATCAGCAACTATATTACCAAGACTGTGCATATGGGTTGTTCAAATAAGCTATGTATTGCCTCTGTTATTATGTGTGGCCTGAATGATAGCGTCAAAAGACAAGATATCGCTGAAGATCTTAAATATCTTTGTGCAGATATTCTTTGCATGCAAGATATGCGCATAGAGTGATTAAAGAAAAAAACTGCTTACGTTTTTTCATTTCATGTTGGGTGCCTGGCGACACAAAGCACAAATACCAGAGGGATGGCAATTCTAGCTCGCAGAAATATTTGTAGGTTCAGATGATGCTCATCCAACAAGTACGCCAGATGGGTGATCGCAGAATGGCAATTTGTAAGGAGTACAATTACACTCTGCGACGTTTATGGATAAAATTTGAATGACCCCACACCATTAATTTTTTTAAAATAAAGAACTAGCTTTACGGCCAACACCAATCATAATGTGCAGGGACTTGGATATCAACTTAGCTGGGGGGGCTTGTTGATCTGGCAGGCAATGGCTACTTCAACGAAAAGCATAGAGTTTTTTGGGTGCTTCACCATCTTAAAGATGATCACAGGCTAGTGAATGCCTGGCACAAAATCAAGGGACTGGATACCGTGCATACTTTTTTTTCCAGCTTGAATTACTTTTTTGCATTCCTTAGCTTGGTACATGGGATACAAATCGAGAAATATCCATGAGTCATGTCTGACCATAATCCTCTGATTATTTAGATATCATATATTGGTGGTGCTGGGCCAGGGCACACTTAGTCATTCGAAAGAGGTCTACTCCACGATGAGGAATATATTGCCCATATGAACAATCAGATTCCCAAATTTCTAGGTTGTAATAGATGTAATACCTCCTCTGGTATAGTGTGGGATGCCTTCAAGGCAGGTATTAGGGGAGAGATACTTAGTTTTAGCTTGAATCGCCAGAAGCCGCAAAATCAGATGGTGAAAAAATTGTATACAGAGCTGGCGGACTTGGAGGCTCAACTTATTGTGGCTACCTCAGAAGGAGCAGCGATTCAACAAAGACTAGCTTTAGCTAAAGCTGCCATCAATAATATTTCGGCAAGTAAAAATGCGGAAAAGTACATGGCTCACAAAAGGGAATGTTATGAATATAGTGAGCGTGTGGGCCATTTGTTAGCGGTACAGACCAAGTGAAAAGTAACATGAGGAGATCTCTGAAATTAATGACAGGCGGGGTAACTCCGTCCCTGATCCCAATGGAATTCGCAAGGTGTTCCGAGACTTCTATGAAGCATTGTATTGTGCTGAGGGGGCAAAATATGGAAACGATGTAGAGAAATATCTAGAACTAACATTTAGAAACAAAAACTGCCCTGAAGATTGAGATTTTCTAGATGCCCCTCCCACCCAAGAAGAAATTCATGATGCTCTTATAGATCTTTCTTCCGGTAAGGATGTGGGGATAGATCACATTCCATTAGAATTGTATAAAGTATTCTTCTCAATCTTAGATGATGACTTTGTTAAGTTATTCTTGAAGGCACGAAAAAGGCAACAAGTACCCGATTCTTGGAATTTGACAAATATAGTGGTATTTCTTAAAAAGTGAAGTCCCTGCTAGCTCCCGGGCCATAAAGACCCATCACATTAATCAACAGTGGCAGCAAGCTATATGCTAAAGCCTTAGTAACAAATTTACGTCAAGTTATTGATAAGCTGCTTTCTCCTTGACAATATGGTTTTATACCAGGGAGAGTAACTACAGATCATACCCAACGTGTTATAATATTGTTTGACACAACAACAGTCTCTGAGGATCCTATGGCTCTTGCCCAGTCAGACACAGAAAAAGCATTTGACAGTGTAGTATGGGACCATCGCTGGACAGTCATGAAATGGTATGGAATAGGGCGGGCTACATTGGGGTAATTCAATCAGTCTATCAAAATCCTGCCGCCCTGCTCCAAATTATGGTGGGACAATCTGATCCCATTAGATTTATGAGCAAAACAGTGTGAAACTGGATTCTAATGTCTTGATTAAGCCCATGCAATGTCACGGCAAGAGCACCAAGATCCTAGCATATGCCGATGAAATCGCAGTCATGACACCTGACCCAGTGGCATCAATGCAGGTGATAGAAAAAGAGGCTTTAGATTGTGGGAAAGTATCTGGCTACCCCCTAAATCAGCATAAAACTCAGCTGGTTGTCAATAAACAGCTACAAATTGCTGATATTCGTATTGTGGAAAAAGCAGTGTATATTGGAGTTAGCATCTCGTCAGATATAGACCAGATAGTTGAATCTAATCTGGCTCAGGTAATTCATAAAGCTAAAGGGGATCTACGGAAGATGGATAATCTGCGAATGTTGATAGTTGGTCGCTGTAATGTAGTCTAGATTTTATTTTTACCGAAGGTTCTGTACCTTGTCAGGGCAATCCTACCTGAATTCGAAAATCAATAGTCTAAAATGATGGAAGACATGGTTAGCAGTTTTATTTGGTCATATTCCAAAGCCAGAAGAGCCCTCACATATTTAATACTTACCAGAGACAGAGGTGGCGGGGCCATTCTCAATTTAAAATATTATCAATGGGCCGCTGCTCTGCAATACAGTAGATCCCTTATCTATGGGAAGGAGGAAGATTGCTGTGATTGAGACAGAATCCCCCATATATGAATTAATAATAGAGGAAGATGCAAAGAGCTGTTTCTTGAAATTGGTTTAGCCAAGTCATTAAAAGAATGTCAAATTTAAGACTCTCTATCCAGCTTTCAAGATCTGGCGATTTTGAGGAAAAAACTTTGAGTTGGGAGATTTAATTATTATGCCCCAGTCCGGGGAGCTCAATGTCTTCCCTTGATATTCTGAGATTCTTGTCTTAGCTGGGAGGCTAGGGGGCTCAAGAGATTAGAAGTTTATTTTGTGGGAGATAAAGTGGCATCATTTGAGGAATTACAGCAGGACTATGGGCTGGATAAGGGGGGAATGTTTTAAATACCTGCAGATTTGTGACTTTCTTTTAAAAAAAGGAGGGGGACTATGTGGTTTTAGTAAGCCGACTTTGATGGAGATTGTTGGTGATTATTCCAACTGTACAATTACCCAAATCTATGCGTCCTGGGCTCTTTCTTTTTTTTCCTTTTTTATAGCACGAACTTGACCCGAAAATATTGGGTATCAGAGCGCTTTACATGAGCACCAGTTTTTTAGTTACAGATAGACACATTCATTTTTGTTAGGCACGGGGAGATTAAGTGATTTGCCCACAATCACAGGATGTTGAGCATTGTTGCCGAGACTCTAACCCGGTTCCCCAGCTTCGAGGTCGACCGCTGTAGCCGTAAGGCTACATCCTCTCCCCTTCTTATCCAATGATCTGTAAAAACATACGGGTAAATGGCAAAAGAAGCTAGATATCATAGATTGTAGCTTTTATGACTCTTCTGAGCTAGGCTACATGATTTAACGTTCCATTTATATTATACACAGGCAAAAATTGTTAAATGGGGTGGGAATGCAGGTATTTGTTGTCTTTCTTGTCAAAGCCAGGATGCAGATTTGGTGTATATGTTTAGCTCCTGCTCGGCACTTGAATTGTTTTTTTTATGTTTGAAATGCTTTATTTGAAGAGAAAACATAGCGAACGACAAATACAAGTCATATAAAGAGCATTGTCATACAAAATCAAAAAGAGAGAAAAATAATAAAGGGTCATTATGCGCTAAACCTAAGGGACCTGAGGAAAAAATACAAAAAGCATTTTATAAAATTTTAAAGGGAACCAAAAGGAAAAGGGGGGAAGAGGAGAGAAAGGGGAGGAGGAAGGAAAGAAGGGAAAAAGAAAGAGAAAGGGAGATATGAGGCGTTTAAGAGAAGAGTAAGTGATATAGTCAGAAAGAAAATAGATAGAATAGAAAGAGCAAATAAGCCAAGGGTAGGGAATAGTTGAAAGGCAGGGAATGAAAATGTAAATGTGAATAAGATAAAAGGAATAGAGAGGAAGAAGGAAGAGGAAGGGTAGAGCCGAAGTCTCTCATGGGGGTTTGAAATTCTCAGAGGATAAAGGAGAAACAGATTTCGATTTCAGAGCCATGGAATCAAGATAAGTTGTGAGAGGCAGCCAGAATAGATCTCTATTGAGAGTAGGAGTGGAGGCAGCAGCGAAGCGAACATCAAGTCTGTGATAGTGACAGAGGGAGTTCCACCAACATTGTATCGAGAGCTTAGAAAGATCCTTCCAGTTAGAAGAAATGTGTTGGAAAGCCAGAGCCAACATGAGATCTAATAGACCTGAGGAGCGAGAAGGAATGTCAAGAGCGTCAGAGATACTACCTAAAAAAAGAAGAGGGATAGAGTACGGAATAGAGATAGAAAATAGGCGAGAGACATAAGACCACACCTGATCCCAAAGTGTTAGAGCAGAAGGACACAGAAAAAGTAAATGATACAGATCAGCATTAGGGGCAGAGCAGGTCCAACAGGTAGAGTCCTTATCAGGAGAGAAGCGAGAAATAGAAAGGGGAGAGAGATAAAGTCTATGATATAGAAAGAACATAGATTGAGTTAGTGAGGCAGAACGGGAGATTTTTAGGGATCTGACCCAGACTTTGTCCCAAACAACTATAGACCATTCACAACCCAAATCAAGCTCCCAAGCAAGTTCCAATTTAGATTTCGGACGAGTCGGATTGGGGGAGGAGAAAAACTTATAAATAAGAGAGGCTTTGGGGAGAGCAGAGAGAATCTGAAGAAGCGAGGACTGGGAAACAGAAGAGGATGACAAGGGGAGAGAGTAGTAGACCTCAAGTATAATGGCCATTAGGACAGTGGGCACTTGAATTGTTGAAGCAAAAGATAGTCAGAAATATGGGAACAATGCTGCTCCTGGATGTCACTATGATCTCCCAACTAATTTTACTGGGCACTCATAAGGATATGGTTACTAGATCAGGACAGCTTTTTACTTTCATAGAAATATCCCGCATCTGTATAGCATCAGCATGGCCTGATCCACACCCCCCAACGTTCCATTAACGGCTAGCTCAACTATTTTCAATATACAATTTAGAAAGTCATTTGTAAATTCAGAAAGGTAGAAAAGCTAGGAAAAGGGGGAAACAGATTTGGGCTCCTCTCCAGATGTGGGTTGGAACACACTTACTTATACATGGGGAATGACTGGGTCATCTGTTATAATAATAATAATAATAATAAAGCCATTTCTAAAGCGCCTGGCTGCACTAAAAATAGTGTGTCCCCGCGCTGGATTGTTGCTATGTCAAAAGAGGCAGTGAGTCACGAGAGCGTAGAGGGGCTAGGGGGAAAAGGAGATTAGTTGGGTGGAAATAGGTAAGTTTTCAGTTTGGCACGGAATCTGGTCTCTGAAGGTTCCATACGGAGGTCAAGCGGTAGTTCATTCCAATGCCTAGGGCCAGGTACCTGAACGACCATCCTCCCATTCTGGCTCTGCGAATGCGGGGGAGTTTGAACAGCATCGCACCGGATGACCTTAAATTCCGGGTGGGGCGGTGAATAGTGAGGAGCTTTTGCAAGTATCTAGGGCCTTTGCCTTGGGCGATGCGGTGCGTGAAGCATAGGGCTTTGAATTTGATGCGCTCCTTAACCGGGAGCCAGTGGAGTTTAGTTAGAGCATTCTTCCCAGATGCTCTGCGGGGCAGGTTAAGTACCAGGCGGGCAGCCGCGGTTTGTACGCACTGAAGACGATGAAGACCTGTTTTACTTAAACCTAGGAGCAGAATGTTGCCATAGTCAAGATGGGATGTGACTAAGGCATGGACGAGTGTTTTTCTAGTGTTGATGGGGAGCAGGTCAAGGACTTTACGGAGAGTTTTTAGTGTACTGAAGCATCTACCCGTAACTTTGCTAACCTGAGACCTGAAAGAGAGATCGGAGTCGACCATTACTCCGAGGTTTCTGACAGATTCGGCGGGAGTGGGAAGATTTCCTAATTCCACAGGCCACCACATGTGCGTCCAGGCATTTAAGGATTTTCCAACGATTAAAAGTTCAGTTTTATCGCCGTTAAGGCGCAAACAGTTGTTATTCATCCATGTTGCCACAGATGAAAGGCATTTGGAGAAATTAGTGGCATCTTCCGTATGGTCGAGCGTAAGCTTGATCATTAGCTGGGTATCGTCAGCATAGGTGACAATATCCACTCCAAAAGCTTCAACAATATGAGCCAAGGGTTCCATATAAAGGTTAAACAGAGTTGGGCTCAGACTGGAGCCTTGTGGAACCCCATGGGTCAGCTTGCGGGGGGAAGATTTAAAAGGTGGGCAGTGCATTTGGAAACTCCTGTTATCTAGGAAAGATTTTATCCAGGCAAGGGCGGATCTCTTCACTCCCATATCAGAGAGGCGAGACAGCAGCGTGGTGTGCATCACGGTGTCAAAAGCTGCACTAAGGTCAAGTAAAACCAACGCTGCTGTCTGTCCTTCATCCACCATCTGTCTGAGGCATTCGGTGGAGTATAGGACGGCTGATTCCGTTGAGTAGCCAGCTCTGAACCCCGATTGGGTGGGGTGAAGAAGGGATTCCTCCTCTAGATAGGTCATGAGTTGGCCGTTGACCACTTTTTCCAAAATTTTCGAGCAAAAGGGAAGGAGGGAGATGGGATGAAGATTTTGAAGTTGGGAAATGTGGGTATTGGGTTTTTATTTCAGTGGGATGACCTGGGCTGTTTTCCATGCATCGAGCACATGGCATTCTTGGAAGGAGAGGCTGGCAATATGAGTGATCTGATCAATCATGCTATCCAGGACTCCCTTACAGCGCTTGGGGGGACACACGTCACAGGGGGAGCCAGATTGTATGCTATAAGCAATATTCAGCAATTCCTGTCTTTCGGGAACTTTGAAATGTGTCAGACCAGATATTATGGTAGAATTGTCTGTAGATGCTACATGCTTACTAGAGGCATCAGTGTTGATTGTGAAAGTGGCGTGTATTTTATCAACTTTGCCAACAAAATGATCCGCAATAGCGTCACATAACTCACTGGAGTAGGTGTCTTGCGCTTCGAGTTTAGCAGGGACCGTTAGCTCTTTGTAGATGGTGAAGAGTTCTCTGGTGGGATTGTCGGCGAATTCTATTCTTCTCTTGAAGTGGGCACCTTTCACTATTCTTATAAGTTTATGATATTTATTTAGTTCTGTTCTATATAGTGACTTACTTTTATGGTTATAGTTTTTCCTCCATTGTCTTTCCAAATTTTTACATTTAACTTTGGCTATTTTAAGTTCCTCGGAGAACCAGGGGGCAGTTTTGGTATGTCATGCGGGTGGTTTCTGTGTCCAGGGGGCTACCGTATCTAACGCGTTAGACATCCAAGTTTCATAGCTATTCCATGCCTCCTGTAAGGTGTTACTAGGGGGTGGAGGCTTTTCAAGTAGGGCAAGTTTAAATGCTTCCTCATTGAATTTTTTCCAATCTCTCCGTTTCTGGGGTAGGGGTTTGTTGGATCTAGTTTCTGAGGGGGTACTTTCTATATCGAACGGGATTATAAAGTGATCTGACCAAATAGTTCTAATCGGGGGGGAAACCATTACACCCTCCCAATTGGCAAAGATAGGATCGAGAAGATGGCCTAATTGGTGCGTGGGGGAATTGGATTGAAGGTTAAATTCTAGGGCTTTCAATGCTTCTGCTACGTCTTGTGCCTCCCTACAATCAGCAATGTCGAAATGAAGGTTTAAATCACCTAAAATGAGAATTTTTTTAAATCGAAGTGCTGGTTGGGTGATTAGTTCTGTAAGTTGGTCGCCGAACTGAGCTGCCCCACCAGGCGGGCGGTATATGAGTAGCCCATTAATGATATTGTTGGTTCCTGCCTTTATTGTGAAAAAACCTCCCTCGCTATTAGGTAGCGAAGCCTTCCATAGGGTGCATTCTAAGTCTGTTTTATGCAATAGTGCAAGCCCCCCACCTCTCTGTTTCTGTCTGTCTAATCTGAGTATGCAATAGCCAGAAGGGATGGCTTCGAGAATTTCGGGCGATGAAGTTTCATCAAGCCACGTCTCGGTAAGAAATAGAACATCCGGACAACTCTCCGTCAATAGATCATGTATTTCCAATTTATGTTTCTTCAGAGATCTGCAGTTCAATAGCAGCATCTTTAACTTAGCTGTCGCCCGCTTTTCCTTTATCGAGAGTTGGAAAGTGCATTTGCAGGTTTCGCAAGTGAGGGGTAGAGCGTCCGCCTGCGTGGTGTGGAAGCAGCTATCTTTCGGTGTAGGGCATAGAGATAATAGTTCATGTTTAGTGTAGTGTAACTCCTGTCTGTGGGCTGCCGGGATGTCCCGGGGGGCAAGAAAACCAGGGGGTAGGGCCCCGGGCCCCGTTCGGCCGCGGACGGGCGCAGACGGGCTTGCCTTTGGTGCGCCGGCGGTGCGCCCGCTGCGCGTGTCTGCTGCGCGTTCGCGCCATCGCCCCAGATATAGTGCGAGGGAGACAGACGCTAGAACTGCTCCCTGCACTACACCTAAGATGGCGTCCGCGTCGGGAATGAATGAATTGAAACCAGGTGAGCCCAACTGTTAGCAGCACAGACTTACTGGGAGAGACCGGAATTAAAATCCAGGGAGTGAAATAAAAACACTTAAAATCCCCGTTTTTAGAAGCCCCCAAACAATATTAAGAACATAGAAAATATACAATTTTAAAATCGCTGTTTGTATCAGTAAAACGCTAGAAAGACTCACAGGCAAGCGGCGAGCGCTTCCCTCTCACTCTCGGCTCAAGGCTCAAGAGTGGCAACACTGCGCGTTCGCGCCATCGCCCCAGATATAGTGCGAGGGAGACAGACGCTAGAACTGCTCCCTGCACTACATCCAAGATGGCGGCCGCGTCGGGAATGAATGAATTGTAACCAGGTGAGCCCAACTGTTAGCAGCACAGACTTACTGGGAGAGACCGGAATTAAAAACCAGGGAGTGAAATAAAAACACTTAAAAGCCCCGTTTTTAGAAGCCCCCAAACAATATTAAGAACATAGAAAATATACAATTTTAAAATCGCTGTTTGTATCAGTAAAACGCTAGAAAGACTCACAGGCAAGCGGCGAGCGCTTCCCTCTCACTCTCGGCTCAAGCCTCAAGAGTGGCAACACTGCGCGTTCGCGCCATCGCCCCAGATATAGTGCGAGGGAGACAGACGCTAGAACTGCTCCCTGCACTACACCCAAGATGGCGGCCGCTTCGGGAATGAATGAATTGAAACCAGGTGAGCCCAACTGTTAGCAGCACAGACTTACTGGGAGAGACCGGAATTAAAAACCAGGGAGTGAAATAAAAACACTTAAAAGCCCCGTTTTTAGAAGCCCCCAAACAATATTAAGAACATAGAAAATATACAATTTTAAAATCGCTGTTTGTATCAGTAAAACGCTAGAAAGACTCACAGGCAAGCGGCGAGCGCTTCCCTCTCACTCTCGGCTCAAGCCTCAAGAGTGGCAACACTGTGCGTTCGCGCCATCGCCCCAGATATAGTGCGAGGGAGACAGACGCTAGAACTGCTCCCTGCACTACACCCAAGATGGCGGCCGCGTCGGGAATGAATGAATTGAAACCAGGTGAGCCCAACTGTTAGCAGCACAGACTTACTAGGAGAGACCGGAATTAAAAACCAGGGAGTGAAATAAAAACACTTAAAAGCCCCGTTTTTAGAAGCCCCCAAACAATATTAAGAACATAGAAAATATACAATTTTAAAATCGCTGTTTGTATCAGTAAAACGCTAGAAAGACTCACAGGCAAGCGGCGAGCGCTTCCCTCTCACTCTCGGCTCAAGCCTCAAGAGATATCTAAATCGAATGTGCATTAATTTTTGTATTTCGCTAATTACTTGAAACACTATCTGCACTTCATATTCCAAAATGGCTAAACCCCGACCAGGATATGTATAACCAGAAAGTTACAGGACAATGAAATACAAATTCATATGGGACATGGTGTGTCAGGTGTCAGCAAGACAGTGTCAAGGCTCAACGCTTGCCAGGTGTGACAAATTGTGCCAGTGTCTAGAAAGGAAAAAAGGAAGTAAATAGTGAACAACAGAAAACTGAAACCCCCCCACCCCCCCAACTCCCATCCCTCCCCACACTTCTACCCAAGAAGCAAATGTCACCCGAGGAAACCCAAGTATCAGGGAAAATGTTATGTGCCACACTGGGGATTTGTCGTGACTAAACAGGGGGAACCCAAGAGTTGAGCAGACTTTAAGAAGATTGCTGCTACTGGTCAACAAATAGTTTGGGGCCCCAAACCACGTCAAGCATTGGGCCTGGACATTTACACCAATGAGACCGGTCTGGACACACGCCGGGGACCTGGGAGCTACTCAGGAAAAGAATGCTAGAACTGTCAAATAATGGGGCTGCTGGAGTGATCAGAAGCTGGCTAAAAAGAACAGAGCAGTCCGCCGATCCGGTCGGAGAATGGTCACATTGTTCCGGCCCTCATTCTCAATCTCCGCGGCTTGGCCTGCAGGCGGACCCTCTGACAGCTGTAGCTGCACCTAGGAAGCAGTAGGTGGTGATTCCAAGCGGGCCTCCCTGGGACCCCTCCAGGAGCGAGTTTGGTGTCTCTGGGACCTGGGCAGCAACTGAAAGGTCGGGGCAGGAGCACCCCGTCCAGCATCGGAGGAGGGGGGGGAGCTCACCCGCTGAGCCACTGCCAAGCAGCTTCGGGGGTATCAAAGAAATAAGACTTCTGCTGCACCTCCCTGGTATAATCTGGGAATAGGAGGACCATTCTGTCACTGCACTGGAGATTGGAGTGGGCCGCATTCAGGATCGCATCCCTATCCCGGTTTTTCAAATCCGGACAATGATGGGTCGAGTGGAGGCCCCAGGAGGAGGTCTGAGAGTCAAAGCCTGGTGCGCCTTCTCCACAGCGAAACAAGGGGACAGACATGAATCTGGCATCCAGGACTTAATCCAGTTCTCGATGAAGGCATCCATTTGCTGAGGGCCAGTGCCATCAATGGTTTCTGGCACCCCAATGATGCGGATGTTGTTGTGCCTCGAGCGGTTCTCTGCATCCTCAGCTCTAGCATGAAGCTCTTATGTAGAGATAAAGAGTGTGGATACCTGGGTTTTAAGAGTAGAGACGTTGTCATTGACCGTGGAGATCAGGGATTCAGCCTCCTTGATCCGAGCCGTAGCATTGTGCAGGTCTTGTCGGAGCAGCGCCACATCCATTCTGACCATGCCGACCTTGGCCTCCACCGTCTCCTGTGAGGACCGGATAGCCTATAGGATAACCTATAGGATGACCACAAGGTTCTTTAGATGCAGACATGGTTTCCTGCCACAGCGGCCCCAAGACCTTCTAGTCCCACCGCCCTAGGGAGAGGCGTCAAAGTCAGAATGCAGACCAAAGACAGGCAACAGCCACCAGTGCAGATCACTTTCAGCAAACACCTCGGCCCTATGCGGCAGAGAGTGTGGGCGTGTATTGCTCCTGGGGTAGCTCAAGGACTCAGAAGCGCTGTTCCACTGAGGGATGGCCTGGGTCCTTCAGGGAAGGAGGTCCACTCTCTAGGGAGTTCTGCATTAATCCGTGCAGCGAACCTGCCCCAGCATGTAAGTGCACGGACTGCAGTCTCCGGCCCTTCTGCAGATGCTAGCGGCCATGTGGCAGATGATGCCGGTGGCGGCCTCAGCAACAGCAGACCCTCACCCCCAGGGGGGCACAACACATGGGCGTTAAGCAAAGCAGCCTCACCCGTAGCTGACCACAACCCGCAGATGTCTCAAAGGGGACGGCCGGTGGGTCCCCCCAGTCACGGGGCCCAATACCGGCCAGGTCTGCTCCTAGGTCACGGCCCACCACCAGGCTGGGCCCTCTGCACAGGCTGTGTACAAGGAAGAACATCAGTAACAGGAACAGTGCAACCAGGCCTCAAGACATGGTGGTTCCTCACTGATGTGTGCAGCAAGTCTGCCCCCATGCCTGATTGATTGAGCCGCCCCTCGAGGCCACATCCCATTCTAGGGCCACCACACAGTTCAGTAGCTTTGTCGGCCAGGAGTCAGCGAGTCCAAGGCCGGCTTTAAAGGTCACGATCCACCACCAGGACAGGCCGCGCCCTCGGCTAGAGCAGGAAACCATTGAGGGGAGCAGGAGTGCCCGCTGTGCCCCCAATCATCAGGTGGAGGTTGCGCCCCAGGGGCACTGCACCGATGTGAGCAGCAAGACCACCACAATGTCAGGCTGAGCAGGCCGGGACCCCCAGGCCGCAATGCGGCCCCAGCATACAGAAGATAACGGGCCCTGTCAATGGCCCCTACGCCCAACTGCACCCGCCCCCTGTCCAGGCCTACAGGGATGGAACAACAGCGGGCCCTCCTGCAACAACAAGCAGCACTGCCGTAGCAAAGTGAAGACCCTGGGGCGATCAGCAGCCGCAATGCCCTGCTTTGGTTCAGCCGGCGCGTAGGTCTCACCACCTCCCCAGCAATGCAGCGGCTGCGGTCAGTCCTGATCACGAACAGGACTGGCACCACCAATCCGCCGGCACGCCCCACCTGAAACGGGTGCCCAGGAGCTGTGAAAAGTCCAGATTAAGAACTGATAGTTAGATTCAGGACAGAGCTTGGCTGGTAGGCGACCGCCAAGTTGACCGCCTTGGCCACGTCCCCAGACGAAATAATTTTGATCTAATTTTATATAAACAAAATAATTAACATATTTAATTCAAAATTACGTTAATAGTGCTGTCACATTTTTAAAATTTTGCTCTTCATTGAAAATCTATATATATTATTAGTTTACATTAATATTAAACATAAAAACATTTTGACTAATTTTTCAAAGTTGAATTCTTTTTTTCTAACTTTTCCCTATATTTTCCCTTCAGCCACTGAGGTGGAGCTGTCCCTATGGTAAGGTATAAAAAAATGTAAGAAGTTTATCAAACTTTTGAAATAATTGTAAAAATATTTTAATTTTGAATATTACTGTAAAATAATTGTACACATTTCTTTTCAATGTTGGGCAAAATAAAAAAAAACACAACAGGACTATCTTACTTTTGATTCAATATTCAATTAATTTAAATACATGAAATTATATTTACTTTTTTTAAAGATGTATTTAAAAAAATCCTGCCTACAGTAAAATCATTATATGTATTATAAATTACAAACCGCTACGCATAGAAATAATTTAAATCAATTTAAGTATTAAAAAAAATGTTTTGCATTTTTACATTAAAACAGCGTAATAAAATATTTTAGAAAAAAATATCTATTTTAATGACATTTACATTTCTTAACATCAAACTATCTTTATAGATATATTTTAAAAAGTGGAAATAAGTGAATGTCACTTATTTCTCATGGGGATTTATTTTCAGTCCTTGCCTCCATTATTGGGGAGTTGCTGTATCTGTGGTTGGCCATGTGTGGTGCTCCTTTTTGGCTGTAGTAACGTTCATTAATAATTCTGGCCCTTCTGAGTAACTTTACACTCATAAATGGAAAATAACAAAATGTAGTAAAGTTACTTGAAAGTTTAGGAGTCAGCTTACACATGCACCCTACGCAGTTGCCTTTGTGAATAGCTACAGTAAATGGTAAATAGCTAAAGTAGTAAAATCACTCAAAATTATAAGTGTAAACTTGGGGGCGTGGGTTCGCCGGCTTGCGAAATGGCCGCGCACTAGCAAGGCTCCGCCGGCTGAGCTGAATAAATCCTGCAAAATCCGGCGCTATCACCCAAAAAACGGCGCTCACTGCTGACACAGAGTCCCTGTGCTGAGGCGACACCGCTGAACCCCGACGAGGCACCCGTTGGTGGCGGCTGGGACCGGGGCTGTGAATCCAGCCTACGGACGGTCGGCCCCGGCAAAGCCGGGACCTAGAGTGGTAGAAGCGCGTCACGGCTGGTAGAGGCGCGCGGCCTGATGCTGTGGCGGCTGACCTGAGGCGAGGGATACCCGCGAAACGACACGCAGGCGCTGAGGGCTGCCGCACAGGCGCTGTGGACTGCTGCTGGCCGACGCGGAGTGGACGGCGGGAGACCTACCGCTGAGGCCTACGGGAGCTGATACGCAGTGCGGCCCGGTGAGTCTGCTGAGCCGACAGGTGCTGAGGCGAACTGTCTGGCAGCACTTGGGGGTCCGGAGGGACAATACTGACACGGGCGAGGATATTTCCCCCCCCCCGAGGCCATAACGTGGGTGAAAATACCTGTGAGGCAGTGGAGTTCGAACGGGGGCTCGATTGGCCTCTGCCTGGGTGCCAGGCCTTGTGAAAGTAAGCGCGTTTGAAGACACCGGTGTGAACGCGGGCTCGGGGGACACAGAGCACCTATATAAAGCGCGTAAACAAGGCCACTTTAACCGAATGTGTGTACTGCAGGGGAAAGTAGCGCGCCTCATGGAAAATGACTGCTGATGTGCAGAGGTGGCGCTGGGGCATCAGGCACTGTGAAAGCGCGCAGAGGGCGCTGTGACGAACTGTAGCGACATTGCGAGCTGCAAATATCGGCTGGTGGAGGCCGCGCCACGGTGCTGGACTGTGCTGCTGCCACTGCCCTCTGGCGGGGCGGGTGCGTGGTCTGGCGACGAAGAGTTACATTTGGGGACTGAAGGCGCAGGAGAACTAGTCCCTGCTACATATAAAGTGCACTACATGTGTAATACTTTGGCCCGGCGGTGTGGGTGAAGATTGTGGCAGGAATAAGCTATATGCGCAGGTCATCAGAACTAGGAACTGCTGGAACGTGCCGGGCGGGGCTGGAAAGCGAAGGCCCCACAGGGGGGTGGAAAAGGCAAGACGGCTGACTTCCCCGCTCAGCTGCAGAAAGTGGGGAAAATAGCGCTGCTGCCCGTGTCTGTTTATAATTCATCATCAAAGGCGGCTGGCTGGCCGCGGCACAGTGGGAATAGTGCCAGACGGTAGGTGACACGTGTCGGAAACAATGGGGAAACCAGATACGAGACAACCTAGGCTCAACTTCGAGAAAAAAGCAACCAAAGCGGCGGAAGCTGACACTGGGCAGCAGAGTCAGGTGGAAGATGGGGCCACTTCAATGCCACCGGAAGAAGATATCCGCGCCATGTTTAAAGATCTTAAGACGAGCCTTCAAGGTCTTGATTCCAAAATGGACTCCTTGGCGGTCCGAATGGATCGGATTACACAGAGAATGGACAAACATGAAGGCCGAATGGGGGTGCTGGAAACTAGAGTCACGGAGGAGGAAGAAGGGCAGACGAAAATGGATAAAAAAATGCTGGAGATGGATGGGGTACTCCAGGTAATCCGAGCAGAGAAGGAGAACTTGGAAGCACGCTCGAGAAGAAATAATGTATGAATAACGGGAGTATCTGAAACCACAGACATTCAGAACATGGAGAGATACATAGAGACCATGATGAAAGAACTCTTTGGCCCTGCTTTGTCTCCCCTGTTCCTTATAGAATGTGCACATAGAACATTGGGCCCTAAACCACGACATGGCGCTCCGCCGAGACCTATACTGGCAAGAGTTCTCAACTACAGAGACTGGGATGCAATACTTCGCACGGCGCGGGAGAAAGGAAATGTCCAAAATGACGGCAACATCATTGCCATTTACCCAGATTTTACGCTGCAGGTACAGGCGGCCCGCAGAGAGTTCCTGCCAGCCAAAAAGATTTTCCAACAGATCAGAACTAAATACTCGCTCATCTACTCCGCTAAGCTGCGAATACAGGGCCCTGGCAGGCCCACCTTCTTCACAGATGCAAAAGCTGCCTTGAAGTATGCTACGCAGCTAGCCAAAGAGCAAAGAAAAAAGCCAAGGTCAGAGGATGCGTCTGAGGAAAAAAACCTGAGTGATATTGACTGAAAACTGGGAAGTGCTGCACTGGATGAACAGCTAAATTCCAGATATAGAAGTATTGTTCTGTGTTGGTTTAGTGGTGGACGTCGTTTACAGGTGTAACATACTTTATGAGAACGACTTGTCTAGATACACGGAGATGTTGGGAATATCCGGCATGCAATAGAATACAGATGAGTCGACATGATGATTTCTGGACATGGGGTGATAAATACACAGCTCGGCCACCCTGCCAGGAGCGCAGGGGTGTTAGGCCGGTGGACTCATGTTCCCCGCGGGATGATTCCCTCAGAGCTTTTACTACGGGGTATTTGTTTATTAATGTTGGGCAATGGGCGGGAATTCACAACCTGTTTGGGGGGTTGGTGTGGGAGAGGGCGGGAATAAAGTTAGTTGTTTCTGGGACATCTGCTACAAGTGCAATGTGCAATTAGAAATAGATGGGGAAGAACGCAGGACGACATGCTCCCGTAGCGCTGCCAATCAGTGGTTACAGCAGACAGCATTAGGCTCCAGGATTTCTACATGGCAGTAAAGGGAGAACATAGATCCCTTGAGGGTTGTCGCGATATACGCTTCGGGTTGCCAAGATGTCATCTCTAAAATGCATTACTTGGAATGTTAGGGGCCTGAATGATCGCCGTAAGGCGAGACTGATACACTCATACCTCACTAGACATGGAGTGGATATATGTTTGCTGCAAGAGACTCACCTGACGAATAACACAGCGGCAATGCTGAGAAATAACCGTTGGGGGGAGGTGGTTGCTGGCGGATACTCTAACTATTCACGGGGGGTTGCCGTGATGTTGAGAAAAGGACTACAGTGGCGCACACACCGCACAGTGATAGACAGAGAAGGCCGCTACATTTTGTTGCAGGGTACACTATACAATACACCGATGACTATTATAAATAATTATGGCCCAAACTCAGATGACCCCAGTTTTTTTAGTGACATAGGGCAGCTGCTGCAAGCATCAACTCACACCTCGATCATATGGGGGGGGAGTCTTCAATGTGGTCCTTTCTGACGCTGCTGACAGGCAGGGTACATCACGTGAACACCACCCGAAAGCAGCTGCGATGCTGCAGGACATCATGACAGACATGCAACTTGTAGACTCGTGGAGATTGCTACACCCGACACTACGTGAGGGCACATGTGTGACTCGACATTGTGGTGCATGGTCGAGGTTAGATTTCTGGTTACTATCTAGGGACACGCATACCTGGATGACGTCGGTTGATCACCACCCGCGTACATTTTCGGACCATGCACCGGTACTGCTGACGCTGCAGGTGCCGGGACCATACATTGCTCCGTTTCTTTGGAGATTTCCCTCCGGAGCACTGCAAGACGTAGGGCCCGATTCACAGAACTAACTTAAGACAAAATCCTAAACTTACTACCATTTTCGTATTCACAGAAGGCACTTACTCATTTTGGTATTCACAGAAGACACTTAGTCACTTCGGTATTCACAGAAGTTAGGAGTCCTAACTTTAGGACTCCTAAATGCCTTCTGTGAATACCCAAAGTCTTAAAATTAGGATTTTTCTCAGTTTAGGAGTCCTAAAGTTAGGAGTCCTAACTTTACTACTACTAAATTGAGAAAAATCCTAATTTTAAGACTTTCGGTATTCACAGAAGGCATTTAGGAGTCCTAAAGTTAGGAGTCCTAACTATACTACTACTAAACTGAGAAAAATCCTAATTTTAAGCCTTTCGGTATTCACAGAAGGCATTTAGGAGTCCTAAAGTTAGGAGTCCTAACTTTACTACTACCAAATTGAGAAAAATCCTAATTTTAAGACTTTCGGTATTCACAGAAGGCATTTAGGAGTCCTAAAGTTAGGAGTCCTAACTATACTACTACTAAACTGAGAAAAATCCTAATTTTAAGACTTTTGGTATTCACAGAAGGCATTTAGGAGTCCTAAAGTTAGGACTCCTAACTTCTGTGAATACCAAAATCAGTAAGTGCCTTCTGTGAATACCAAAATGAGTAAGTGCTTTCTGTGAATACCAAAATGGTAGTAAGTTTAGGATTTTGTCTTAAGTTAGTTCTGTGAATCGGGCCCCAAGTCTTTAGGGAAGAACTTCGGGGGAAAATAGAAAACTCCTTTGCACTCAATGAAGGTTCGATAGATTACCCTGGTACTTTGTGGGAGGCGTTTAAGGCTGTGACACGCGGAAATTGTATCGCACTCAAGTCAGGGGTTCTTAGAGACATCCACAACACTTTAAAAAGACTTGAGCTAGAGATAGGGAAACTAGAGGAAATGCAGACTCGCTCCCCAACACCGGCTAATATGGCACAGATTCGGGCCAAGCTAACAGAATATCAGGCAGAGGCGGAAAGCGAGGCGGTGTATTCATACAAAAATGCACAGGCAAGGCGATACGGAGAAGGAGATAGGGCCGGGAAAACTCTGGCGGGATTGCTCAGATCGCCCAGGGGATCTGAGTACCTAACTGAGATCAGCACGGAAGACGGTCAGCTGGTTAGATCACCGCGGGATATCCTAGCCACAATGGCCCGGTATTACGGCAAACTATACACATCCAGGACTGCTCCTTCCACATCTGACTTAACTGGCTACTTTGCTACCATAGCATTGGCATGGTTCAGCAATAGAGCGCGGCAGTATATGGAACTTCCGATCACGGTAGATGTGCGGCAAGTCATTGGAAGTGTGCCGGCTGGAAAAGCTCCCGGGGCTGACGGGCTGACAGCGACCTTCTATAAGGCATATTCAGATATATTGGCGTCACGTCTGCTACAGGTATACTACGAGGCGATGGATACGGGCATCCTTCCCCCCAAACTGAGGGAGGCCATCATTATAGTCTTGTTGAAACCCGGCAAAGATTCCACAGCCCCGAAATCGTACCGCCCCCTCTCTTTGATAAATCTTGATGCTAAAATCTATGCCAAATTAATAGCAAACAGGCTCCAAACCATGCTTCCGCAAATCGCATTGCCAGATCCATCCGGTTTTATACCGGGTAGATCCACTGCACATAATTTACGTACGCTGTTTGGCGTCTTGCACTATTTGGCTCCGCATGTTCAGGCCTCTGCTGCGCTACTGGACCCTACCAAAGCGTTTGACTCGCTAGAGTGGCGATTCATCTTTGGTCTGCTGCCCCGCATGGGGTTCAGTTCCTTGTTTATACAACAAATACAGTTGCTGTATATGAAACCTATGGCTAGGCTGCGAATAAATGGGCAAATGTCGGAACCTTTCGACATAACCAGGGGAACGAGACAAGGCTGCCCGTTATCGCCGCTGCTATTCGCTACCGCAACGGAGCCATTGGCGGCCCGTCTCCGCCAACACCACACACAGAGAAGCATCAGGTTCACGTCCAGAGGTCTGCTGATCTCAATGTACGCGGATAATATGATAGTGTACCTCACAAACCCCAGGGAGAATTTTGGGCCAGTAATGTGAGAGATTGTTCGTTATGGCGGCCTTGCAGGGGTACAGGTGAATTAGTCCAAGTCCGTTATATTCCCGCTCACTGACAATACGCTTCCGTTTGATACAGAATACCCCATCCAGTGGGCGATGGATGAGGTTAAATATCTGGGAATATGGGTTAGCAGATCAGTACAAGACATATGGTTGGCAAGCTATGGTAGGGTAATAGACTGGGTGGCAAGCAAGGTTAAAAAATGGAAGAAGCTGCCGTTGTCACTAATGGGGCGCATAGCAATACTAAAAATGGTGGTGCTTCCAAAGCTTCTATACTTGTTCGTTACCATACCAATGCTACTAAACACACACTTTTTTAGACAGTTGCGATCACAAGCACTCGAACTAGTGTGGGCGGGTAAACAGCCGAGAGTATCCTGGAAGCTGTTGACACTGTCCTTCGCTCAGGGGGGCTTGGGTGCGCCCGATTTTGAGATTTATGCGTACAGTGCGCAGGCACAGTTTTTGCATTATTGGCAACATCCTATACCCTTCAAGCCCCATGTAGCGATAGAAATAGATAGAGTAGCTCCTACCCCGCTGGGAACGGCATTATACAAGCCTTACAAACGGCCCCAATTAGAAATAGACACGGTAGAAACAATGAGATGGGCATGGCAAGGGATAGTTAAAAGGGCTAATATAGAGGAATTCTATGCACCATCCATGCCGCTAAGCGGTAACCCGCTACTAACCCCACTGGTGGACAAGGCGATAGCGCTAAGGGCGGCGGCACATGCCCTGGTGAGGGGCAGGGGTCTTTTCCCCGACAATACCTTCCTAACACTACAACAAATGTGCAAAGATCAAACGCCCACGGCATTAGATACACTCCTATACTACCAACTACGGGCTGCGTGCCGTGCTCGATATGAGTCCTTCCCGCAGGCACTGCCGGTTTTACCTGCGTTAGAAAACGTACTTACAAGTCCGTCTCCTCGCAAGTTGATCACGCGAATATACAGCATAATGCAGAAAGAATAACCTATAATAAAATACACAGCCAAGGCGGAGTGGGAGATGGATTCAGGTACCGCTATAACAGACAAACAGTGGCGCTACTGCTGCTCGCATCTAGAACAACTATCGCCTAATTATAGACTGAGGCTAACTCACTTCAATTACCTGCACAGACTATATCGAACGCCATCGCAATTACGTCGTATGGGCATATACCCAGAAACAAACTGTTGGAGGTGCGGAGCTCCCAGCGCCACATTCTCCCACTTAGCATGGGATTGTGATCCAATAGGAAGGTACTCGGAGGCAGTGTTCAGATATATCCGGCAAATTACAGGACATCAGTTATCGATCACTCCGTTAACGGCGCTTTGGGTTTCGTAGCTGAAGTCCCAAAGAAAACTCGTAAGCTTACGGCCATGTTGTTATTGCAGCCGAAGAGACAGGTTGTGATCCATTGGAAAAAAAACAGCCCCCTACCATTGCGGAGTGGCTAAACGCAGTGATATATTGTAAAGACCAACTGTCCCACTATTTGGAGTTAATGCCTAACAGACACAGACCGGCAGACATCTGGGCGCCGTTGGTGGCCTGGCTGGCCGAGGGGGGCTCCGACCTTATGAAGCATTAGACAGATAGACAATGAAGGGAGAGACACGAAATGGGTGCCAGAACTAGTCCATGAAATATGTGTAATCCATCTCAGGCAGCGCAGAGACTCTTTGAAACTTTTGGAGTCACTTTGGGAATCCAGGAGCTAGTCGGACAGTGACAACCAAGATAACGGCGGGACATGCCGGACAGCGTCACAATATACTAGAAGTAGGCAGGGGGGGGGGGGGCGGGGGGATTGAGGAAGTTGGGTTGATTAGTTTTTAAATATACACATTTGCGTAACCAGCTGTTATAAGAACACGTATGGAATCAGTGGATACTTTACAACAGATCTGATATAACGCTGTAGGCACGCAAGCTGTGTTATGCTGTCAAGACCGATGTTAGTAATACGCTGCTGGCCTTCGCGTTGTCGGCAAAAAAAAAAGCGGTCTTAACAAGTTGAGGTTTGTATATCTCTTGAAAAAAATAAAATAAATTATAAGTGTAAACTTACACGATTAACTTACTCACAGATGTAAGTGACCTTCGCGAATAGCCCCAAATGGGTGGTACACTCTTGTATGCAAACCTACCCAGTGTAATTTCATTACTAGAAAGGCAAGATATAATGCTGAGATCAGCACTTGAGGTTGCTTATCTACTTGCATTTATTGAGACCTTTATATGCTTCAAACACAACATGATTAATCTGGAATTTGAAAGGAGCATGTAAGGAATGTTTGGAAACCGTCAAATACACTTTCACATCAGCCTTCAATGCTTCACATTACTTCACGTTGATTTTTCTTCCAATTGGCTTCGAAACAGTGGGCAGAGGAATATTTATTCAGGTGCTGCTAATGAAGAAGCGCGAAGAGAAATTGCACTCAGCAGACCCAAATGGCGTTTAAGTGTATATTGGACTATGGAGAAGATAGGTTTAAACCCTGATCCACAGAATGGGAGTGAAGAAAAAGTTGCTTACATTGGTCAAAGAAATTATTAATTCCAACTCTCATTGAGGTGAGCAGAGAAAACCAAAATAAAACTCGAAAGTCACAAACAACAGAACTGTGCTGGGGTGAATGTATGACATTGTTCTGCATTCTGTCCATCAATTGTTGTTTTTGCATTTGTCACCTCGAGTGGGACGGGTATGCTCAGACGTGTGTCGGGCTCTCCATGCCACTGGAATCAAGCTATCCTGACTGAAGAGGGGTGAAACCCTGAAACCGGTCCTAGGATGCTTGTTTCCAGTCCAGGGAGGACCTGGCTTGGCAGTTTGGGTTGGACTATTCCCATGAGGCACAGGGTCAAGACTGATTTGCATATGGCTGGGTTCAAACTGGAATGGCATGGTGAGCAAAAAAACGATGGATTTAGGCCCAGATCTAGGTACTGGGGTGAATGTATGACATTGTTCTGCATTCTGTCCATCAATTGTTGTTTTTGCATTTGTCACCCCGAGTGGGACGGGAATGCTCAGACGTGAGTCCCGTGCTCTCCATGCCACTGGAATCAAGCTATCTTGGCTGAAGAGGGGTGAAATCCCCAAACCGGTCCTAGGATGCTTGTTTCCAGTCCAGGAAGGACCTGGCTTGGCAGTTCGAGCTGGATTATTCCTATGAGGCACGGGGTCAAGACTGATTTGCATATGTTAATGTTAAATTCACAGACCTAACTTAGACATTCTTCCGGGGAGGGAGTGATAGGAAGGAAACAGCGGGAGTGGGTTATATATGGGAATGCACATATTGTTTTTGCAGTGTTTACCCGGGGTGCTTCAAATGTTGATTTTGCATTTATCGCTGGCGGTAATGGTGGCAAAGAAGGGGGTGACTGAAGTGAAAAGGTTACTGGTGAAAAAATGATGGGACGATTTAAATTTATAACATGGAATGAGCGGGGGCTAAATTCATTCGTAAAGCGCTACAGACTAAAGACTTATTTGCGAAGGCAGGGAGCCCAGGTGGAGAAGCTACAGGAGACGCACCTGTCAGACACCGAGTCACAAAGACTGCATTGAAAATTGAGGGGACAGCTATTCTCATCCACTTACTCTACATATGCAAGAGGGGTAGCAATTTGGGTAGCCCCACTAGTCCCATTCCAGATCCATGGCTACAAAGCAGACATAGAGGGAAGATATGTTGTGCTGCATGGTGTGTTGGATGGAATGGAGGTTTGCTTGATAAATGTCTATGCCCCGAATGTGGATGATGGCGAATATATCTAGAACTAGAAAAGCTGTTAATCCCCTACATGGGAAACCATTAATATGGGCAGGGGACTTCAATTGCATCATAGATGGTACCCTGAATAGACAGCACTCGAAACTAAACACCAAACCTGACACGTCAGTAGTTCTGCATGACGTAATGGCACGTCTACACTGTGTGGACATCTGGCATGAACAGCACCCCAATATACAAGGGTACACTTGCCATACGCCGTCCCAAACTCTATTCAGCAGACTTCATTGATTCCTGCTTTCTGAAGAGGCCTCTTCAGCTGCAGCACAGACCCATTTACTGGGCTGCTACCTGTCAGACCACGCCCCAGTGTTGCTGGAATGGGGGTTAGAGCGTAGTAGACCAAGAGTACCACTGTGGCGCCTACGACCGGAGGCTCTCCGAGACGCGGTATTCAGAGATGAAATTAGAGTGGCCATAAGGGGTTTCTTTGCCACTAATTGGTTATCCGCAGTCAATAGTGGAGTGGAATGGGACACACGCTAAAAGTGGTAACTCGCAGAGAATGTCTATCCACAATATGGGGCACAAGGAGACGGTTAGAGCGGGACCTCATCGAAGCCAAAGGTGAGTTAACTTGACTGCAACACGGGAGACAAGAGCAGGAGCCGCACAACGATGCTCTCCTACGTGCGCAGAACTGAGTGGGTAAGGTATGGGACAGGCTGGACTGCTTCACAAGACGAGAATATCGCCAGCTGCTACACAGGGAGGGTGATCAAGGTTACTGACCTGGTTCCTACATCAGGAACGTTCCCCTGCCGGCACTACTGTCGTTACCCAAAAGGGGGTTAACTCCCTGCTGCATGACCACTTAGCACCGGTGTACTGACATGGCCCAGAGACAGTCCTGACCAAAACTCTGGGGTTCCTGAATGATGTGCCCCTTCCTTCTCTACAGGGTAACAGGTAGCGAAATCAGAGGCCACGATTCAACTCAACAAACTGTGAGAACCAGTACAGGGAATGGCTCGTTGTAAATCCCTGGGCCTGGATGGCCTACCGGTGGAGTTCTATCAGACATACGCGGACCTGCTGTTCCCCCGGCTATTAGAAACTTTCCAGTAAGCTATACAAGTGGCCCCGGGACTTACAGACCCCTGTCAATGCTGGGGGTAGATGTAAAAATACTTGCCAAGGTTGGCAATGCAATTTGTAGGGTGGTAGCGCAGTTAGTGCATGAAGACCAATGCAGAGTTATGCCGGGAAGAGGAACACATGAATCTTCGCCGCCTCTCGCATGTGATGCACTCGGTGGCAGGCAGTTATATTCGGGCGGCAGCAGTTGCCCTATATATCCAGTAGGCGTTTGACACCCTGAGATAGGAATATCTGTGGGAGGTCCTAAGGAGAATGGGATTTGGGAGAGAATACATCCCCAGTGCCTGGATCCGCAGCAGCAGATTAGCATCAGGACCTATACCCATCAAAAGCAGCACAAGACAGGGATGCCCCTTATCCCCGTTTCTCTTTGCCCTGGCAGTGGAACCACTGGCAATCCGGCTAATGCAAGACACAAATCGGTGGGGTATCACTGTTGATGGACGCACGCTGTCATCTCCTTATACGCAGATGATGCACTCCTATACGTCCATCAGCCAGAGGAGGCAGTACCGGTACTCCTGGACATATTGGTCTCCTTTGAGACTGTGTCAGGCGTGCACACAAATCGTGAAAAATCGGTCAGATTCCCACTGGTCGTATTAGCAGAGGGGAGCCCCTCAGACCTACCTGATGTGGAACTGAGAGAGGGACCGTTTTTTTGACCTGGATATACAGATAACAAACTCACCGGAAGCGCAGTACGCTCTAAACATGGGGGTGGTGATTGCGGGCTTGCGGGAATCGTGTGGTTCTGGAACAGACTCCCCCTTTTGGTCATCAGAACGGGTGGCCATGGTACGGATGGTTATGCTCCTCGATGCCTTAACGCCATGAAGAACTCCATTTGCAGGATTCCACCATCCACTTTGACACCCTGAATAGTCTCCTGGTTTTGCCGGTCTGGGCCAGGGGACGCAGCAGGGTAAAACTCAAGTTGCTGAAGTTGAACATGGAGCTCGGAGGACTGGGACTCCCAGACTTCAGACTCTATTACTATGCAAGGCTGCTACAGTATGCCGCGCAGGGGTGTGCAGAAGGTCACAACATGGATAAGGTGCTGCTGGCCGATTGGAGCAATGGAACTGAACTACGGAGATGGCTTATGATGAGCTGGCAGGCTCAAATGGAATGTCCGTACATAATCCGACAAGTAACAGAGGTATGGGAGAAGGCTGTTACACAGATTATCCGCAGAGCCCCATATGCTGGTGCGCTCCCGCTTCGATGGTTGCAGGTATTCCACCAAATTCAGTCGGTTATTGGCATGATCAAATGGTACAAGGGGGAGGGACAATGGTGGGAGATGTGTTCATTAACAGGACTTTCCTGACCCTCGAAGAAGTGGGGGAGTGGTTCCAGGTACCGGGCGGCCATTTTTTTTACAGTATCCTAAACTGGCGTGCAGTTCGCGAGATTTGGCCCTCCTACCCAGATGAGTCAGAAGAGTCACACACATTAGCGTTGCTATTAGACCCGGGGTCCACCAAAGGACTGATCTTGCGGATATATAAAGCCCTGAAAGAAGACCTCACAGTTGAGGTCTCCAGAATAAGAGACCGGTGGGAAGCAGACCTGCCCTTACTGATGGTGAATGGAAGAGAGCGTTTGCACAAGTATGTGAGTTGGCCAGCAAAACAAGCTTTAAGCTTACCCAATTCTGTTATCAGCACCGCACTTATTTACCGCCACAGTGACTAGCACGCTTCAATCCCAGCCGCTCTGCGGCATGTCCACGTTGAGGGGCGGACCCAGCTACATTTATACACATGACCTGGACATGCGCCAGATTGCAATCATACTGGCAGCGAGTTATACAGGGACTCCAGACAGCCAAGACCGTGCGAAGTGAAAAGTCAGTCAAACAGTGCATGGGTACTCCCAACACCGAAGAAGGGAGTGCGCATATGACACAGGTTCGCCATCCTGGGCCTAGTCCTTTATAAGTGCCACATCGCAATCCATAGGACACATGCGCTCCCTCCCTGGCTCAGTAGATGGAAGGCAGATGTGAGGGAATGGGGAGTAGCTGAGGAGTGCTGTCTTCGAGCAGTACGCATGGATAAAAATACAGAACGATACCTGAAAGAGTGGGGATATATGCTGGAAAGAATGCAGATACCAGAGAGTCAGGCGAGAGTGAAAGGGAACCCATCTCAGACACCTTGCCTTGCAAACACCACACAAACTCAGGAGACTGAGGGAAACCTCTGACCCTACATACAGACAGAGAGCACATCAGGGAGCAGGCCCTCTTTACATCCCTGCACAATTATTATTGATCAATGATAGTTCCACGCCAACCAAATCACTGATGCTCCTGGAGGGATGAGTTTCTGCCACCATGGCTCTCTAGGTTCATAGTGTTTGGTTTTCATTTTATTAAAGAAAATCATTTCTGCACATGGCTGTCTAGGAGGGGTAAGACCTTCGTATCACGTGTGCATGGCCAAAAACCTGACTGCTACCACAGTGTCATAAATCATGGGATAGACATGTAATGTACCATTTGTGCAGAGTTGTAATAAAAACAAGTTAAAACAAAGTATCCAATCACTTCTGTATTGTTTTCCAGAAGCAACGGTCACCACTGACAAGGAAGGCAGTGGCAGACACAATGCAGATCTTCTACTATTTTAAATGAATTTTACAGTTCACCTTGTGCAGTTAGCAATGGTAATTAGCAATGTGTTGCATCATTACAATAACTGATCAGTTTCAGTTTTTTAGGTATTAGATCACAGCATTAACATCCACTCAAATAAGGTTTTTTAGTAGAATTCCTATGGTAAAGAGAAATAATTTCCCACTGCCAAAGTTCCCTTTTAGCTTATTCTTTTGACTTTAATAATATATTTTGATCCCTATCCAAAATATGAACTGACTGACTTTTGGCCAGGCACTGCACCCAGTCCTTGTTTATTAGCAGGCTATGCATAGTGCACCCTGGTCACAGCGCATACTATGTGTCAAGTGTTCATTTTTTACAGTGCCCATTGCAACTCGCACTCCAATGTTGCAGCAGGCATAGGGCAACAGCCATATCTTCCACCCATTGTTCCTTAGAAACAGGGAGCTCAAGTTGGAGTGAGATTCTTGAGAACCTCCCCACATTCTCCCTGTTATTTATTTTCACTAGACAAGGTATGCAGAAGGTTTCCAAACTGCCTCACGTCATATGATTGTAACCCCCAAACAACAATGTCTAAGCAGTATCACCCAGTTTGATGGTGATGGCTTGAGAATACTTTGCAAACTACAAAATGTTTACTGATGGTTTATAAACTGGAAAAAGTAGTGTATGAAAATAGCTCTCTTGGCCAACCAAAGACATTAAAAATTTGAAAGTGGGTTACAAACACACATCAAACAATTTGTCAACGGTTTGAGAAAGTCACAATTTACGTAAACAAATTATTAACCGGTTGAAGCTCACCCAGGACTTTTTTTAATGAAATACTGAACATATTCATATCAAACTAAAGAAGTTTGAGTCTAAGTAAATGTCTATATTCATGGTAAAACATTTGCTATTCCATTCAATACTTTTTCCATTAGCCAAGAGCAAATAATCTAATGGGACCTACATTGGAGAATATGTCATCCTCTCAGTCAATAAAGAGCACAACTGAAAAATGGGAGTGTCACAAGAGATTTATTGATTTTTACAAGGCTCTTTCCCTTTTTCCCTGCTTCAACCCTGGTAAAAGAAGGGGATGGAAGCATCAACCACAATGGTCGCCAATGGTGGATTGAATGCAGGACCGATCCCAAAGCGCACCAAGGGTTGGCCAAAGCTAGGAGAAGTTGGCCAGAAGACCTCATTCAAGGCTAAGTCCTGCAACCAATCCTCATTGTACACTGACAAAGATGATGCAGAGTGGGGTTTGGTTGTCCATGGTGGGTTGGATGTAGGGTCTGGTCGCAGTCATCCCTTACTGCACACTTTGAAGACCATGCGCCACAGGGGGTTGGCACTCGCAGTTGGTTGGATATGACCAAGCCCTGCTCTCAGCAACTCCTGGTACCATTTATGTCCCCTTTGCCCACTGCCCAGTTTTTTGCTCCTATGCTTCTGGCATCAGACGTTTGGCCTCCAAGGTACCTAGTCCCAGGACAAAGGCATTTCTGCCTCCACATCCAATGAACCTGCTTGTGAGTTCTTTAGTGCACAGGTATGTCATAAGGCAATACAAAATCGTTGCCATCTCTCTATTTAAGTTGTACCCATTATGTAAACTGTGCTTGATGAAAAGGTTCTGTCTAGCATCTGTTGATGTGCTCTGTGACTCCTGTTCCATGGCAGCAAGACTTGCCTGTTGCTCCAATAACACCATCTTCAATCTGTGAAACAAAAACAGACAAAAGATATTGAAAGTTAACTGATAATGGGAAAATTACAGGCACATAATGCAAAGGCCTTACCTATTAATTACTAGTGGAACCTTCATCATGTTGTACACTCATGAAACTTTGATGACTGAGACCAGGCTTACGTTTCAAGATCTTGAACTGATATGTCTACAATTTCTTTCCTTGTTTAAAGAGGGACAGAATAGTGTTGGTGCAGATGGGAATGTTCTTCCACATTATGGGTGCACAGATGGGAGTAAGCGTGCCTTCTTCGACTTCTTTGTCTTCAATCTTGAAAGGACTTGGCTCCTGTTGTGGCGCTGTCCACCTATCATTCTCAATTCCTTGAAAAGGAATGTTGTTGTATCTTTTCTGATGGCCTTGTTGGTGAAACAACTGGTCTAGTAGACCACCACCTAGTCCCTAAGGGGTTGCCATAGTAGTTTCTTCAATTAGGGGTGACATGGCTGAACTTCTTAAAGACCTTGATGAGATATGCTTCAGACTAAAGGCTGTATTTTAGGAGTGCCATTATAGAGTGGGAGAGGCCAAAGAAGATGGTATTGACTCTCCATCCACGTGTGAGACGACCAGAGAATTGTTGCTCTGAAATCTATGTCTGGAGGGAAGGGCTTCACTTTGTGTTCAAGAGAGAGATGGTACCATGTTGTTCTGGCTTTTCTTGGCAAATATGTTCCATGAAGATAAGGATTGTATCAAGGGTTAATCCAAGTGGTTGTTTATTATGTGTCAGCCGAAACTCCATGTTTATGTCTCATAGGCAGGCTTGAAACTGTGGTTGTTTTGAATATCCCATCCACCTTATTACAAGTACATTATACACTACTGCACTTGTAACAAGGTGGATGGAATATCTGTTATGCAGTGACTGATTAGCAAGCTCACCAAACTCTAAATGAGACCCCATAGCATTTGTTGGGTTAAGCATTACATAGGCACTTCACATTTCATTCTGGATTAGTTCAAGCCAGGGTTTGAGTACTGAATGTCATTGGTTGAAATAATGTTTAGGTACAATTAAGTTCAACATATTCATTGTACTCAATGTGTGTATGGATCAGTGAGTTTCCACGTGATAGTTGAATATGAAGGAGAAAATTGACTAAGTTAAGCACAAAATAGGAAGTTTCTGGGATTTTGTATTTCTTACCTGTATGAACTAATGGTGATCCGCAAGGTGTAGGTGGTCTCAGAAAAGCTCATTCTTGTTTCCAAACTGTGGATCTGTGTTTGATGGTCGATAGTGTCAAACGTTGTTGAAAAGTTAGGCGTAATCAGGAGGCAGCTTTGGTTTCTGTCTTGGTGAGGATAGTGTCATCAACTAAAGGAAGAGTAGATGTCTCTATTCTCCAGCAATGCCTGACGCCACATTGGCAGACGTCTTGCTGATCTGCTTCTGCAGATGGATAGTGATTACTTTCTCATTGCTTTTTTTCTATGAAGAGTAGGAGGCTGATTGGGTGGTCACAAACATTGTCATTTGGGCCTAGGGTCAATCTTTTTGGCCAGAGGAGGATTGGCCCTGTCATTGGGAATGCTCCTTGGATAAGGCACAAGTTGACAATGTTGAGGCCAACCCGTGAATACATCTTACAAACAAGTCATAATGATGGATGTGGTGGGATGTCATATTGGTATGAGGTAGTCTTCAGTAAATTCAAGATGTTAGTAAGTTCAACCTGCATGAGTAGGTTGTAGGCTGACTCCTCGGGAGTGGAGCAACGAGAATAGCAAGTACTGTCTGGATGGCAGGGTGTATGTAAGTCTGTTTAATGTTGCTGATGGAGGATCTGATTATGTTGATCTTCTCTGTGATACAGTGATAGAAGAAACTGATCTTGTCAACTGAATGAGAGATTAGTGGGTCAGGGAGTGGATTTATGTAGGACTTAATGGTCTACAGAAGTGCTTTGCAGGTTGCCTTTTTGATTGTAGGCTTGGGAAAGATGGGTTTCCTTGTGGTGATGACGGATCTGCATGAAAACGGCACACTTTGAGCTGAGTGAGCACGTTAAGGACACAGACCATCCCTAAATATTTTGCTGTTTTCAGAGAGTATGCTTGGTCTGTGAAAGTTCTTGGTTATAGCAGGGTGAAGAGAATTTAGGCCTGGAGATCATGTTTGCAATGGAGCATTGAGTTCTACATGGTATTACAGTGTTGAGTACATTAAGGCACGTGTTCACATGTGAAGTGGTCAGGACGGAGATTGGTTCATGAGTTTTCGAAGGACATCCATTGTAAGGTTATTTAAGGAGCACTAGGTCTGGTTTTCTCTTATTATAGGTTTCATTTAACATTTGCCAGACTGATAATGGTGTTTATCTGTCATTGGTCAACAGTGAAGGTATTCATCTGAATTAGATGTTAACTCCTTTTAGAGATTACTGTACATTGACATCTACTCACATAGTGGATCAGTGTGAATTTGTCAAATACTGTAATTATGGTAACATTTTCCTGCATGTTTCACTAGGTACAATTCCAGTCCCCACTATCACCAATTAGGACACTACTTAATCAAAACTCATAGTTCTTTCAGTCAGGCAATTTAGATGTAGATAGCTTGGCCAAATCTGTGACCTACTACAAAAGACTACAACTACAGACACGCTTAATGTAAAACTTTTAACTTAAAAAAAAAAACTCAAGGTCTATCATTAAAAACCCATGATTTTGGAAAATTACTAGTTGAAATAAAATATAAAGCAGAAGGAGATAGTGGATAACAAACAACTATTTGGGGGAAACATCTTTATCTCGACGAGGTCTAAAAAGAAAACTACCAACATTTTACAATGTTATACAGATACCTTATCCAAGTGGTTTGACACCAAACACTACACACGTGATGTTGCTCGCATTTTTAAATAATGTGACAGTTAACTTGCAGCAGTGTAGAACTAAAGACACATTTCTATTGAATGTTTCCAATTAACACACTGGAGAGATTAATCACTCACCAAACACAGGCATATGTAAAAACAACTCTTTCTTGTATGCACAACAGTCCAGCTTCCCTACCTCGAACCAACAGCCTAATATCAAAAGCCTTTCTGCAAGGTTGTGATTCTCAATATCACAGGTTTTGCAACTGTGAAAGGCAAACCACTTTGTACTACAGGTATAATGAAAATCAGAAAGCCATTCCGACTCACAGTGTGCACTTGGTGCCTCACTTCCAAATCGTGATCCCAAGCGTTAATGGTTTGTGATTGCAAATGAGGTTACAGAACATGGATTGGATCATGATATTCGAAAGAGAGAGCTTCCACTTTTTGAATGTAAGCTGTCAGTATTAGGGGCCGGGTTGAAGAGGCCCAGGGGGCTGCTGCATGCTCCCTTCCATGCCATTTACAAAATGGATACGTTTTCCAGCACAAAATCAATGTGTTGTGATTATAACTGCAATTAAAAACTTCCATTTTGTCAATGCAGGCTGTTGATTTCAGGGATTGAGTGATCTCACCTCAATGCCATTCGCAGACTGCCTGTGTTTTTATAGCATCCCCTGTACCTTTAACAGACAGGTGCTGGAATAAAAAAGGAGGGATATTACGAATTCAAATCTTGACATAGAGGGCCGCTGCCCTCACAGGTCTCTCATCCATGTAATTCTAGCCTCTTCTGAGGGATTAGAAAAAATATTAATATTTCATTACTTTTTTTCTGTCAATCCTACCAAAAGGTAATTTTGCGCTCTGGTGTATATGTAAATTGTTGCAGGACAAAATGAACATTGGATCACGTTTGCTCTGCTGGGATATCATTTGCAATATCTGGGTGTTGCCCAATTTACATTTGCAGGGGTGTGGGGTGTTCTAAAATATGTACTTGCCCAAGGGATGAAATGCTTCAGAAATACATTTGTCCTGTAAAATAATTTACTTGTGCCATTTGGTGCTCTGCAATGAGGTGACAAATGATGGCAGAATTTTCATTACATCAGCGCTCTGACAAGTAGTCTTTCTGATTAAGCAGTGGCTCCTATTAGGTCAGGTCTGGACGCTAACAAATCTCCAAGTTGTCAAATTTCAGATTATTATGCATTCTGAACAGACTAGACAGCGATGGCCGGCACAGGTAAGCGTTGTGATGGGGGAAGTCGACAGACGATGGAATATGTATAATTAGATAAATAAAAATAATAATTTTTATTCTGTCGGCTTCTCCCCGCGGCGCCTTGTCCTGCCCTACTGCGCTTACCTGTGCCAGCCGCCGCTGAGACCAGAGCCTTATTTATGTTCACAGTATGGCACTGAGAATGTGAACAGATTTATTACGATGTAATTCTGATTTAATTAGAGCATATATAATTACTCTAATTGTACTACTGCTCTTTCTTACTTCCTTAGTTCCTGAAGAAGTGTCTTGTGACAAAAATTTACATAAACTCAATCTTACAAAATTTTACTGTAAATAAACTCAGATTTAACCTACAGTTCAGTCTAGGTTTCCAGGCGAGGATCATGCCCGTACTTTATCACTTCACCACACCGATTATCACACACATCCAGAGTTCCCTTGATCACCATAATTGTGAGCAAACGTACATAGCAGGGGCTGGAAGTATTCCATAAGTCATTTCAGGGCTAGAATGCCCTCTGACATTGTGCACACTCACAAACGTACATGATTAAGCGTATTTACAAACTCCTCCCCTTACTACCCTTGAAAATGTAAGAAATTTATTCCAGACAAGAGCAAAAGTAAATCTTTTCAAGATTGAGGGTGAATATTCCCCCCTTGGAAAAAAAGGAAATAAAAGTTTAAACAAGTGAATTTGCTCTAGTGCAGGACATTTTTGCATGCACAAATATACACGTTTGTTTTTTACTCCAAAGAAAATGGAATTCACAAAAACTTGTTAGGGGTAAGCCTGGAAGACAGGAACTGTTGCCGTTTTCTAAGCCTAAGTCTGTAAACTCTTGTGGTTTCCTGAAAGTCATACATCTTTTCCCTGCACAGTCATAGACCAATGAGTGCACTTTTCGGAACTACAGAGACCCAATTTTATTTTTATACATGTTGCACAAAAGGGGTCTGATTCACAAAGGTAACAATCTTTTGAGTGATTTACACTTTTGAGTGAGCATGTTTATTACTTTTTGCTTATTCACAAAATGTAAGTGTTAGGTTACTACTATCCCCCCGCCCCCAAAAAATCAAAAAACATAACCAGCATTTCCAGTACCGCACATGGCCGACCACTTGTACAGCAATACCTTGCCTTAGAAAATAGTGAAGTTAGGGAAATTAGATAAAAACTCATAGGAAATTGTTGTTAAATTAATTAAAATAGTTAAAAATATAATTATCATCTAATATTAACAAAATTGATAGAAAGCGCACAAAATTTAATTCTGAAATATGTTAATGTTCTATTTTGAATTTATAAATCATAGTGACAATTTTTATTAAAATATAGTTACACTTGATTCATTCGGTCAATTGCTTTTAATAATTGTTAATGCAAAATAAAAAAATCTTTAGGTGGAAATTTATTTTTGAATTAATATGAGAAATAATATTAATTTAAAAGAATTTTTCCATTGATTAAAACGTTATTAAAAAATTAAGCTAATAGTGCAGTAGCATTTTAAAATGTTGTTCTATATTTAAAATATACAAAATCAATTTACATTATTAGTTAACATAAAAATATTTTTCATACTTATTTTCGAATTGAATAATTTCAAAAAATGTCGCCTATACTTTACAATGTAGACACTTCTGCCCCAAATGTGAATCCGAAGTTTCCCTCTGATAAAGTATAGGGAAAATATTTATTAACACGAAAATGTATATTATTAATTTGGGTATTTAAATGTTCCATAATCAAATGAAAATTGTGAGTATATATATATATATATATATATATATATATATATATATATATATATATATATATATATATATATATATATATATATATATATATATATATTCACTGAAAAAAACATAGGTTTCACACACGTTATAGTTACGAATTAGCATTTAAAAAACCTTGCAAATTCACTTAAAAAACGATAGGTTTCACACATGTTATAGTTAGCTGGACATTTCACTCGTAAAAAACCAATGAAATTCCCCTGTTATAGTTAGTGCAGGCAACTATAACTCACGCGACCGCAATCCTCTGCTGATGACGTCAGATATTACATCACTGTATTTAGACACTTATTTACCCATGTCTTCTTCCATTAATCTTTAGCTATACATATATTACAAATATTTACTTTTCATAAAGACACATATGTCATCAGTGATGTAATATCTGACGTCATCAGCAGAGGATTGCGGTCGCATGAGTTATAGTTGCCTGCACTAACTATAATGGGGGAATTTCATTGGTTTTTTACGAGTGAAATGTCCAGCTAACTATAACATGTGTGAAACCTATGGTTTTTTAAGTGAATTTGCAAGGTTTTTTAAATGCTAATTCGTAACTATAACGTGTGTGAAACCTATGTTTTTTTCAGTGAATTTGTACGTTTTTTAAAATGCTAAGTTATGTATTTATTAATTTTTTTTTCAGGTTTTTAACCGTGCGCGCTACGTGCGCGCACCTCGCGATTTTTACAATAAAATAAAAATAGTTTTTTTCGCCCTTGGGGGTTTTTCTGTGACCCCCTGACCAAGGCTAGGGGGTCAGGAACTGTCCACTCTGCCCCCTTTTCACGTTCTCCACCTTTTTTTTTCACCCCCTCAGACTGCGAGAGACAAAATGGCGGCCGACACTTCCTGGTTTCGACCGATTCGAATGTTTACCGACATCTAAAAACCAATCAGAATTGCGCTCGCGCACGGCAGGGTGCGCGCACAGTGCGCGCGTATAGATATTGATATGCTTTTAAATGCTATTTTCTCAGGAAATACTGAACAGATTTACACCAGACCTGCAAAAGGCACTTCCTTGAGCTTATAGCTACCTCTCTGCCAAATTTCACGAAATTCTGTTCAGCCGTTCGGGCTGTAGCTGCGACTAAAGGTCCTATGGAAAAATGCATGGGGAAAACGCGTTTTGGGACCCCCCTTTTTCTCGGCCCCCGCTTGACGAATCACCCCGAGACTTTCAGGGTAGGAGCTGAACGGAGCACCCCATTAGTTTTGAAAATTTCGCAAGGATTCGTCAACCGGCGCCAAAGTTATTCAAAATAGAATTTTGAGATTTCCTATGGAAACTAGGTTGTAACTATAACTATCTACTGGCGATAATATATATGTATGTATATATATATTTAACATTACATTATGTTTATTTATATTTGTAAGTATTTTAAACAATTGAATTTCATTTAACATTATTTCCTATTGGGCTTTATTTATTTTAATTGCCTACCTTCCTTATTTTCTAAGGGACTTGCTTCCATGTCCTTATTTCCAATTATTTCAATTATGCAGCGACTACTATAATTCATTGTATGAGGGTCTTAAGATCAAAGTCATCAGAAGAATGCAAATTGTTCTGATTAAAGTTACTTGATCCATCAAAAAGCAAGTGTCAGAAACCATGTTAGACCCACAGGGGCCCAATCCAACTTCCTAAATAATTCCGATGGGTTTGTAACAGAAGGTACTACCTCAGAAGAGAAAATATCGGAATTATGAATTGAGCGGGAGCACCAGAATCCCATTGTGTTTCACCAGGGAGCTGCAGCTCCTGAAGGCATCCAAAAGCTCTGGGTAAGAAACCAGGCTAGAATGAGAAATAACCACTGAAACGGTACCATAAATTACTGATTGCCTCAGTAATTTCTCTTTTCTGAGAGAAACCTTCGGGTTTCAACTGTAGTCTCTAGTTTTTCTACACCCCAGGAGTTACTGGAATGCCCACAATCCATTACTCTGAAATTACCACCTGATATGGGTCAGCCATTATAGGCCACATAATATGATAGCAATATTGGTTGCTGTTTAAACGTTATTTGGATGATTCACTATATTACTCAAATGACTTACTCAAACAACAGATTTTTGTACCTGTTGAAGAGATTATAGTTCTACCTACATATTCAGGCACTTACAGTCCTCGAAGGGCCATTCACTGGTGGCAACTGAAGTAAACATTTGGTGGCTGACATACCTCAACCATTAGTCCTCTTTCAGGATGTTCACTTCTGGCTAGCTTCACATCCACAAAGGAGGAGTATGTCTGCTGCACAAAATCTTGATGTTCAGTAAGTTGTGTCTGTAAACTTTTCACTCTGTATCGTCGAAGCTTAAAGCATCTTACGGGTGAGGCACTCTGCATATAACATTTGCAATCTATTAATTAACCCTTATTAATAATATTTCCATCTGACCTCTATCGGTTCTACTTTTTTCTTAGTATGCTGTTTTCGCACAGCGCCTCACTCAAGTCTGCTCTGGTTTAAATAGTTATTCCTCAAATATTCCAGACATTCTGCTAACACAAAATACAATCTCGATCCCTGTGACCCCAAAAATCTGAAACCTTTTAAACCAACATCTACTGTGCATATTAAGAAAATGAAATAGAGTATACTTGTAATCTCTACGATATATTTTTCAGACAAAACTTACTTTTTCGATTTGAATGAACTTTTCTTCTTGGCCCTGAGGGCGTTGAAAGTTTCCAGGAAGAGAGTCCTTTATATGCAGACAAAGAGAAAAGATATTATGTAGAAACATTTGTATGCTTAAACATTAAGCACCTCCCAGTAATTACATGTTTCAATACTGCCACTATATTGCAGGAACTGGAAAACTTTCAAAGCCAATCAGTTTTAGAGCGGTTTCTTCCTTTGTGTTTTGTAGTTGCATAAATGGCCCTTTGTTCTTTACAATTGAAGACTTTTTAAAAATATGTTGGAGCAGTGAAGATGGAGGGCATGATGTAAATGAAAAGAGCCTAAAAGGTAAGAAGTGTCGTTTTTAGAGAAGCAAATAACGTTTTCTTATTTTTGTCTCTCTCTCTCTCCGCTCTCTCTCTTCATTCACTCTGGGCGATTCCTAAGATAGCTACTGAACTGGATGAGGACCGGAACCGCAACAGGTTGAAATGCCGGGTGAGGACTTGTACTGAAGACCACCCACATTATCGATCCGGTCCTATGTGCAACGCGCAGCCCTCCTGCAATTGATGGAGACTGGCAGTATACAGATACACTGACACTGAACACTCAGCGAGGAGTAGCTACTCTGCCCTCGCCTTACAGAGAGTATAGGAAAATCCCATCCTATAATAGCCCTCACATAGGGGTTTACCTTCTGCCCTGAAGAAAGTCCGGGACCTTTACGGCTGCACAGGACTAAAACATGTCGGCACTAGGGTCTTAGGACCATAATATTCTAAAAAGACCCGCTTTTAGATTTTTTACTGACGCAGACAGATCCAAGAATAAAGGGAAACCGGGGGTCTGCCTGAGGTATTTTATATTTAACCCCCCTAACTTCATCTATCAAAAGAGCTCCAAACACTGTGGTCGAGCCCACCTCGACTTATAGGGGTCGGGGTGACCCGATGATGAAGCATGACACCACTAGGGTGTGTGAGGGTAACTAAAAGAAGAAGCGTTCTCTCCCTGACACAAGATTGTGCGAAGCACAACCTTTCACTAGAGAGGCCCCACTCTTCATCCTCTGTCTTGTTCCCTGTCCTTTGACACAAACAGCATAGCAACTTCCCTGACCACTAAAGAATTTCTTAGTCAGGCCTACTAATTTCAGCCCTGAAGCTTTTAGACTGGAAAACATGATTGAGAATGTCAGTTCTTCAGATTTCAGAAAAATATAGACACCTGGAAAGAAGTGGATTAGTACTACTTTTTGTTTTAGCTTTACATCTTATTTTACAAGTATGCGAGCAACACATCACCAAAGTTAAAAACATAGTAGAACAAATTCAACAGTGAGTTGAAAGAACTCATTGCAAAGGCAAACCTAATTGACTGACTTGCTCTTGCGCATTAAATAAAACAGAAACATAAACTTAAACTCCATGTTCCCCTCACCCAGAACACACATACCTCGGATAGGCATTAGTGTAAGGCCGCTTATAACCAAATCTGATATTGCCAACACACAAACCCCAGGGTAAGGTACAAACTTCAGCAGCATTAGATTTAATAATGCTAATCCAGTACTGTCTCAATGGCCACATTGCAGCTGTCACCATCTGGTGAGATGTTCACTCGAGGGACACTTTGGCCTTCATTACGATGCAGGTCGGACGAGCGTCCGATCGGCATCGTGTCAGAATGGAAACCGACCGACAAGCAGTCATCAGTTCCATCTGACAAATTTGGCTGCAACCGCCCATGAGGCAGTCGCAAACATCCAATTACCTAATGCGGCTTGTGCAGCCAGTCGGAAAAGGGCCGCTGCACAAAACCGCATTAGGAACATGGATGATTGCAAACATCCATGCACTGTGTGGCAGGCACCACAAGGTGCATGCATGTTTGGGCACCATAGGTGCCCACCAGGGCTCTTAGTGGAGACCGTGCAGGCACGGGGGCCCTGCTACGGGTCCCTAAATTCCGTTTCGGTCTGCCTTTCTATGGTGGTCAGATTGCCATACAGAGGAAGACCAAAACGGACATCGTAATCCCTAGGGCAGTGCCTGAAAAGGCACCGCCCTTATTGAAGGGATTACGTCGGAACAGTAGCCCGTCGGAACAGCAACAGTCGGTCTCTCCACATGCGGCCACTGACCACCGCATCATAATGCGGTGGGGGGAACACAGGGGCAGATGCCAGTTGTATCGCAACCGACAGGCCATCAGTTGCAATCCAACCGACATCGTAATCAGGCCCTATGTTGTTTTAAACATTCTCAGACAATCAGGTATTTAATATGAACATTTCCCCATTGTGAGAACAGACTACAGCCTACAATACCATATTGTTAATGAGAGTGGCTCTACTTGGCACTGGGAGCGGCAAGATGGCGGCTATGTGACTGCTGCGGGAGCCACTTCCCCTCACAAGTTGAATATTAGCGACCCCCCCTAAAATGTACTGATACTACAGGGAGCAATTGGAGTAATCAGATGAGGTCATATTTAGGATACGGAGCACTTCTGGCTCTCACAGCAAAAGGATTACATCGTGGTATAGCAGGAGTAAAGCGCAGATCATAACTGCTAGCTCGCAACATCGTTCAGTTGCTGGCTCCCTTAGCGAGAGACAGGTTCTTCTTGTTGTCTGCCGGAATGCCTCCCAAACTGCCCAAACCGCTGAGGGAACGCACCGAGGGCGGTGCAGCTGGAGGAGCGCAGCTTCCTGCCCGGAAGACGCCGGCCGAATAAAGAAACGCAGTCGCTGCTCACACTGCTGGCCTCGATGAGGAGGAGACATGCCGCAAAACAAAACCAAGTGAGCTGCATCCCTCTGAGCCTGTAACGAGACCAAAGCAGCCCATATTCCTGGGATGTTCTCCGGCCGTGGCTCTGCTGGTGGAAAGAAACTGGTAGGCAAGGTCAGAGGGAGCGCCAAGATCAGTAAAGAATTGGTGAGTGCTGAGGTGGTTTAGTAAATATAGACTTGGTACCTCCTGAGACTTTGGATGGGGCAGGCAGCATGGCTTCACCGCTAGACATTCAGACTGTGGAGGGGGCAGACCAGAGCCGGTTGGAGTTGAAGAACCTGGTAATGCAAGGAGAGCAACCGACAGGCCATCAGAGTGGGGAATTCTGTAGATTGAGGTGATTTAAGCAGTGCTGGTGTTCGTATCAAAACTGCTGTGACCCCGGAGGGGGATACATTTACTCCTGTACAGAGGAATCTGATTTATCCAACACTAGCGAGAATGGGGCACAGATTTGGATTTGGAAACTTCTGAACGGGACAGATTGTCCGGCTTTAAAACCATCTACTCAGAAGCGGGCTTCTGGACGGAAAAAAATGAGGAGCTCGTGTGGAAAGAGTAAGGGCTCACACTCGGATCGCCTGAGCCAGATGAAATGGGATTATTCAACTACTCATTTTGGATTGGACGCTGGGGAGTTAAGAGGATAGTGGGGTACAACGTGATGCTTCCAAACTCTTCCCAGAACCTAAATCTAACATTTAAACCTCTCCTTCTATGGGGCTAATCTATACTATTCTTAAACGATGCAGACAGAGGCGCAACAGGAACACAAAGGGCTCATTTTGTTACAAAAAAATTGCAAGGAGCCATAAAAAAGTTAATAAAGCTTGTTTCGAGATTGCAGAACATGCAACGGCATTGAAGGAACGGGTGGCGGTACTTGAGGCAGGGGCGGAGGCCACGGGGCAGCAAGCCACTGCAAACGAAACCAGAATGACAGATGAATCATGGAAGCATGAAGACTTTGAAAATCACCAGTGGCGGAATAACTACAGACTCTTGGGCATTGAAGAGAACTCAGAAGGGAATGACATTCGAGGGTTTGTCCTTCAGCTTCTCAAGGGGGCCTTTCCGGAACTTGCGCACTGGGACGCTGAGGTGCAAAGGTGGCACTGATTTCCTTTGATGGTGAAAAAGAGAGGGGGACAAAGCGATCAGAATCCCAAACCTAGAGCTATACTTATCTTTTTTGTCAACTTTCTTTTAAGGCAGGCAGACTTTGACAAAGCTAGACCCGAGGCCAGGCGTACAGCAGAAGGGCACACCTTCTTTGTTAGGCCTGATTTCTGCCACATTACAGTAGAGAGGAGATGGAGGCTCCGTCAGTTAATTGCCCCCTTTCAGAAACTTGGCAGTGAGGTGTTTCTAATGAGTCCTGCTCGACTCAAGGTAATTTTTAAGGGAACCACCAGGGTGTTCTCTTCAGAAATACAGGCCCAACAGTACCTGCAGGAGACTTGTATATGTTGTATTATCCAATTCCTTCCTATTTAGATATACCTTTGACAGCCTATTTTTCTTCTTCTTTTTTGGGGGTCCACTTTTTTTCTTTAGCTGTTTAGGTTTAGAGGGAAAGCGGAGAGGGGGCAACAGCAGAATACAGTAGGCATCACAAGGGTCTTCGAACCTTTTTTGCCCATGTAAGGGGTCAGGGAGGGGTGGGTGGGTTGAGCTAAAGAATCTTTTTGGGACTAAAACTGTAACTAGCAGAATGTATGGGCTTAATGGGGGAAAATGTACACCTGAGTGAATGAGCCAGTTAAGAATAGCCTCTATAAATATATGTGGCCTAAATAAACCACAAAAAAAAACGTTGAATCAATGTTGAAGCTCAGTTTCTGAAAGCTGATATGGTTTGTCTCCAGGAGACTCATATGGAAGCAAGCAGGAGGGAGGTTGCAGAACTAGCAAGTTTTCAACTCATCTCTTGCACTACACAGGGGACACGAACAAGAGGGGTGGCAGTTATGGCACGGAAAGGGATAGCCAGATTTCCGAAATCCAGCTCAGATAAAATGGGGAGATGGGTGATCACCCAATGTTCCACACAGCATAGTACGTTTACTCTGTGCTCTGTGTATGGCTCAGTGCTAGATGACCCAGCGCTGTTTGATTGGCTGAATATAGAATTAGTCGGGTGGCCCCTTTTCCTAATAATTTGTGGAGATTTCAATATTAATATCAATTCTCTAAAGGATAAACTAGGGGGACGGGGGTATCAAGGTCGCAAACCCAAAGTTTTTGAATCTTTAACGCAGCTATGCATGCTTCATGGGCTCTCAGATGTCTGGATGAGCCAATAACTTAGGGATCCTGGGTATACTTATTGCTCCACATCAAGTACACGCTAGGCTGATTACTTTTATGTTTCACGGGAATTACTACAGTCTTGCAACATTTTTAAATATCCAAGAGTAAAGTCTGATCATAATCCCCTTGTGCTGGAGGTAAATATTCAAGCTAAACCTTCCACGGTGGCACGATGGACGATTGACAGGGCCTTCCTTACTGATGAGGGTTTTATTCAACAGATAAAAGAATGGGCCCCCAGGTTCATAGATGAGAATAAAGGGAGTGCTAGTATTGACATAGTCTGGGATGTCTGTAAAGCTGGGATAAGAGGGGAAACATCTAAGTATGGCTGGGCGACCCAGAGGAAAGAGAGGAAGCTGCTACAAGATTTATACACGGAACTGGCGGTAGCTGAAACACCATTGATAGAGGCGATTGCAGGAAAGGGAAACACGGACAAAGCGCACTCTAGACTTTTAGTTGGGAAATCCGCTATTATCGATATTTCAGCAAAAAAAGCTGCGGGGAGATAGATATATGGCCTGGCGTAGCAAGGTTTATGAAAATAACGAGCGGGTGGGTCATTTACTGGCCGTACGTACCAGGGAAAAGATAGCTCAGGGGGTATCGCTGAAATTAGAGTTCCGATCGATGTCTTAATCTCTGACCCTGCTGCGGTGCGTTCCCCGTTTCAGAGGTTCTATCAGCAGCTTTACCCTGAAGATATTTATTGTGAGGATATAGTAATCTACGAATATTTAACGGGCCTGACAGGGGAACTACTTTCTCCCGAGGAAAAGGACGCTCTAGTGGCTCCTATAACGGAGGATGAGGTAGGAGGGCTATCGACTCACTTTCCACAGGGAAAACGGTGGGGACAGACTCAATCCCGGGTGAATTTTATAAAAAATGTGCACCCTGCCTACAGGAATTCATGCGGGAAATCTTTTTAAGTGCACAATCAGGGGGGCTGCCCCCTATTCTTGGAAATCGGCTAACATAGTAGTATTCCCAAAAAAGGGCAAACAAATTAACAAACTGGGATCTTATTGCCCAATTACTCTGATCAATGGCGACATCAAGAATAATGCTAAAATCCTGGCTAGTTGACTGGCTAAAGTAATTCACAAGCTGGTTTCCCCGACTCAACACGGATTTGTCCCGGGACGTGGTATAGTTCATCATATCCGGAGAACCATCGCCCTATTTGAGTCTTCAAAGACCATCAGTGACCCTATCGTGCTAATTTTGTTAGACGCAGAGAAGGCGTTCTATAGGGTCTCTTGGCCCTTTCTATGGGCAATTTTGGAGAGGGAAGGGCTCGGCAGTGTATTTATAAGAGCAATACAAACCATGTACCGGAATCCAGTTGCCCGAGTAGCAGCAATGAGCAGTTTGTCTGATTTAATTAAGATCACTCGAGGTACACGTCAAGGATGCCCTTGTTCACCCTTGCTGATCGCCCTCTATATCGACCCCTTAATCCGAAGGATCGAGGGAAACACTGGCATTCTGGTGTTGACAAACATCGGGGAAAACACAAAGATCTTAGCTTAGGCAGATGACTTGGCGATCACTACCCCTAATACGAGGGATGCTCTCTAGGAAATCGAAAGGGAAGCTACCAACTTTGGACACATCTCAGGCTATCAACTTGATCAGAGCAAGACCCACATTGTTTTGAATGATTTGATATAACTAAATGATGCTCCTGTAGTCCTGAATGCCAAGTATTTTGGCATGGAGATTACGGCAAATGTAGACAGAATAGTGGAATTAAATTTGAATCCAGTGCTTCAGAAATTTAAAACTGACTTTGCCAGAATGAATATTTTGGGACTTACTCTGATGGGAAGAAGCAATGCTATTAAGATGATCTTCTTGCCAAAAGTTTTATATTTTTTTAGAGCCATTCCCTTAGAGATTGACAACTCATGGATCGAAGCTCTGAACCAGCTGATTTTGGGGTTTTTATGGGCTGGTCAGCCCCCCGATCCCCCCCCACCCCTCCCCGGTAGAGCCTTAAAGTTTTTGACCCTCCCAAGAGATCGGAGAGGCTGGGCCATTCCTAATTTTCAATTATACTATTGGGCGTAAATGCTTCAGCAGCTGGCAGGCTTATTAACAGGGGAAAGAGTTGAACTAGAGGAAGAACTTTCCTTCTCCATATATGAATTGATACTAGGGAAAGAGACTAGAGGGTGTCTTACGCGCCATATTGATTTTGCTTATTTTAAAAGGGAAAAGTTTAAGACCTTTATAGGCACTTTTAAAGTAAGGACTGCAGTCCGAAAGAAGTTTGGTTTGGGCCGGATACACAGATACACTCCCATCTACAACAATGACTTACTCCCAATTATTTTCCATGATGGTTATATGAAACACTGGGACGGGAGAGGGCTGAAGAAAATTGGGGACCTTGTCACAGAAGGGGGGATACTTCCTTTCGATGTAATCAAAGATAAATACGATATAGGGAATAATCATTTCTTTAAATACTTACAAATCACAGACTTTTTAACTATAAAGGCAGGGAGGATCGGCCGGTTTCTCTAGGGTCACTCTGATTGATTTATTACTGAGGTCTTCACCTACATTGACTATTATATATAAATTACTAAATAAGGAAATGGCGGACGATCTTACGAAACACATGGACCGCTTGCAAGATCTTTTACAGGCTGGGACTGTAGAGTGTGAAGACTCGCTACATTTGGCTCAAACAGCATTGTTTGCAGCCAATTGGCAAGTTCAGTGTTTTAAAACTTGGTTTAACTTGTACATGACCCCTGCATGGATATTCAAATGGGGGGGATTTCTGGGCTTCACTGTTCAAGATGTGGACATTTGGCTGCTAATAGCGTCCATATGTTTGCAACATGTCCCAAGCTTCCTAATCTTAAAGCAGAGATCGCTAAGTTCCTCGGAGATCAGCTGGGAATAGAAATTGTATTAACTCCCCAGTTGATCATTTTAGGTGTGTCCGACCTGAAAGTGCCCTGGTCGGCCCAAATATTTCTGTTCACAACTATGACTTTATTAAGGCTCTGTCTGGCTACTGCTTGGCTAGACCCTGAGCCGCCGTCCGGGCACCAACAGTTGGGTAGGCTCCTTGAGGCATACTGTTGGGAGATGGCGATCTATGAGCAAAGGGGTAACAGAGCCCGAATAAGGGGTACCAAACTTTGGACCCCTATCAGGCTGTGGATTTATGATTCCGAGGGAGCAACGGAACCCGGTTAGGGTTAAGCAAGACAGGCTTATGGCTTTTTCCTTTTTTTTTCTCTTTTCTTTCTCTTTGTATATCAGGTACGATGAATAACGAACTGTGTGTAAAATACTGACATACTCCCTTTTTTTCTCGCTTTTTGGGGGGTTTTCTCATTTTTTGTTTTTTTTATGCCCAAATTACAAGATACTGTGGTGGATCAAGTGGAGGGAGGAGGGTGGGACACACGGAAGTCTTTACTGTATTTGGTTTATGAATTGTATTTGAAAAGGAAATAAGATTTACCTAATACAGATCTTTTTAAAAAAAGAGAGAGTGGCTCTACTTGGAGAGCTCTATGCTGCCACTATGAATTATTTTTCTGCCATCAGCAGAAGATTTGGGATTCAACCTATCCAAGACATGGCCTCAGTCTTGTGATCTCAAAGCCCCAGTGACACCACCACCAGTGACTTTGTGATCAGAGATCCAAATTAATTTTATTTTTAATTCTGCCAAACACATCCTTCTAAAAATCACTCAACATTAGTCACAGGCACCAAATGTGGAGGAGGGAGCAATCAGCAGCCCTACATCTCTAGTGGCTCCAGATGTCCCCAGGTATGTTTTTCAGCTATTTTTTGTCAGTGTATCTCACTCAGTTTCTCTCCCAAATCCTCAGCCCAGGTCATCCTCAGCATTTCCAAATCAGTCTTTCACACATTTAATAAAGTGGAATATAATTGTGACACTGTTATCCTACTGTTTTCTTATTCTAGTAGTAGTGCCATCACTGCATGTGTCTGTGGCTTGCTGGGAGCATTTCCCACTCTGATTCCCGTGCACTCCTTCCTGACAATATTTTGCTGCCGTAGGTTTCATCAAGAACAAGACGAGGCACAATGGACAACTGGACACCGTTGTCTAATGCCACAATACATAAAATCTGATATGGTTTTCTCTATTTTTCCTCTAGCAGTTGGACCAGACTAGATGGAGCACAAAGAGCTAATGTACAAGTGAGCAATGTGATACAAGCGACTGATAGTAGAGTGCCAGCAGAAGCATGTGAATAATTAGACAAGATGCAGACTTCACTACTGTGGGGAGGTTTAGGCCGATAATGCATTCACTCCCAGGTGGCCACAGAGATCCCCCAGGAACCAGCCCCACCATCACCTGAGAAAGTCTAAAAAAAACTGAACACTGACTGGCTAAATCCAGTTTCACAGAGAGAGGGGTAAAGCCTCCTCTCACGCTAGCAATGCAGATAATTAAGTCTCCACCCTACTCATTACCAACAGCCTAACACCCGCCTTTCTTTAAAAGACTACTTTGCCACAAGCAGCAGAGTCACCATCTACATCCCTTGCACTTCTTCTGATTGAATGAGCATTAAGTAACAGTTCTACCACATTTAAGAAAACCCGACCAAGGTCAGTGAAGAACTGAAAAGTGTATATGAAGTATACAGTCTAAACTGGGCGTATGTGATTCAATTGCTGCATTTATGGTACCTAGTGAAGAGACAGGCCAACAGTAAAAGTCAGCATGTGACAGGAACCTGAGAATGATGGGGCTCTGAATATGGCAAAGAATGCCGTTGTGGATGTTTCTCTAGTGAAAACAGATCGGACTAAAATTTAAAATTGCAATCAAAATAAAGGTGAATCGCCAGCAGATTATCTAGACAGACTCAATGACGTGTTTCAGAGACATTCAGCATTGCCAGTCCGATGGAGATGACTCAGGAAGCTGTAGGTGCTGCCTTTGTGCATGGACTGTTACTGGATTTGAGAAGTCAGCTGAAGACAATTTGTATTACATGGGAAATTAAGAAACTGGCTGAGTTAGTGACTGTTGCTAATCACTGTGGAGCTTCTCAAGAAAGAAACATAAAGTTTAATTTAAACTGATGTTTTTAAAACTGCAGAATGTGAAGAGGAGAGGTCTGGGAGTCACCAGAAGAAGGGAACAAAGGGGAGGACAAGGACGAGTGAGAATCAGAAGGAGCAACAGGAGGGGAAGAGGAGAAGCCTTGTGTGCGGGAGGAACATGTTTTGTCAGCGGCCAGTTGGGGCACTGGAAAATGGATTGCTCTAACACTAATTCTAATGTGCCTGGCCTTGCTGAAACGCCCACATTTAAACAGATCACGCAAAACCCTTATCCTGAATTATAGGACAGCCTCAGAGGTCCCGATTGTGACGTGAATACCTTGATCCCTCTAGATCAGAAAGGTGCCTAACTTGTATGCTTGATTAATAGTAAACTCACCAATTGCATTATTGATACCCCGCACCAGCTTTTCTGCCTTGAAAACCTCTGAATTCCCTTTAGAGCCTCTCTCTGGCGTGTCAATAGAAGCAGTCGGTATTTCAAGCCAGTGTGTTTCCACTAATTTTCTGACCATATTCTGTCGCTCTTGGCCCTATTACAGATAAGCATGCTTTCCTACTAAGTCGTACTTCACCAGCCAATTTATTGAGTTGAAACATTTTGATCAAAATGTATTTATTATCAAAATAGTTTCCGTTCTCTGGTTCAAGCTACCTTGCATGATTGTCCAACAGAAGAATGCCACTCCCTCCAGCTTGGCCTTTGGTCTTGTGTACAAATTTACCAGAAAAAGTCTGCTCTGAAGCCATGTTGGAGTGGCCAATACATGGTTCTGTTCATCAAAAACAAAGCTCTACAATTTTGTGGACTGCCGGCGTAGATCCACTCCTCCCAGTACAAGTGTACTACACGTCCCAAAGATGTCTGCACAATGGTGTCCGTCTCCAGACCTGCATGAAGCCTCGGATTGAGGCCCTCTGTCGAAGCTGCTCCTGTTGCTGATTTGCCACCTGCCAGTTGGTCAGATTTTCAGGGCACACCTTTCTTGTCTGCCTCGCCACAGTTGAGCAGGGATGCACCCATCATCCTTCCTCGTTACAACCAAGTCCTAGGTAAGCAGGCTTCTCCGGGATACTGGATCCCCATGTGTTTTGGCCTGTTTTCTTTGCCACTGTCCTGGGCCTCTGGCTCTTAGTGGGAAATGTAATTGATGTTGAATGGGTAGATGCTGGAAAACCAAACTCTACAGCACCTGTCCCTGAGAAGGAGCCACAGATCTGTGTATGAGGACAACTCCTGCTTGGTGTTGCTTGAGAAATATCACTAAACGATTTATTTTTCCTTTATGTTGGATCTGCACGCATTTGCACTTTGATCAGAGTGCCCCACAGCAAAATCTAAACTAGCCATGATCTGCTGTACCCTGGGCACCAACGTCTAGAATGTGCCAACACCTCCTCCGAGTCTTGGCAGGCCCTTGAAGAGTATAACAAGTCTACTGGGTACTATAAATCTGATATGACTCATCTTAATTTTCTGAAAGATTCTGAGAGAGGTAAGTTTTGTGGGCATCAAGAAACTGAAAACTGGGGTGTCATCACAAGTCAGAGTGAATACAACACTGTTGTAGAGACAATACATCATGAACCAACCTCCAGTGAACATTGTCTTCCTATCGGCATGTTGTTTCATAAACTTTGATATCAAAAGGACTAGGTGCGCAACAGAAGCCACAAAACAACAGCCGATTGTCATGCTGAATTCTTCTTGAACTTCAAAACGTACCTCAGGATTCCCACCTATAACTCCAAGGCTCTGAGCTACACTGCATTGCCAGTTAACAGCGAACTTCGCTTCTAGTTATTATTGGTATACGAACTCAATTGAACTTACTGTGAACTTGCACCCTCCCTCAAACAAAACAATTAAGGCCTAATTCACAAAGGTAAACTCACGCTTTTGTGTAAGTTCACTTTTTTGGGGGGCATTCATAAACTACAAGTTAATAGTACGTTTATGACTGCGGAGACTCCGCAGTCAGGGCAGGGAACATACAAAAGACGGGTCTCTTTTTCTATGCAGATATCTCCACCCCAACTGCGGAGTCTCCGCAGTCATAAACTTGCTATTAACATGCAGTTTTTGAATACCCAAAAATATCCAAACTTACCCAAAAGTGTAAATTTACCTTTTCAAATCAGGTCCTTAATCTGTAACTTCTGCCCTGAAGAAGTGACATTGGTTTTTATAAGTCACAAAACACTTGTTTTCTAGAATTGGTTTAGATAATAACCATTGAAATAACTTCTCTTACATAACTATGTCTTGGAATTCTGCATAACTGTCAAATCGTCCATAAATGAGCAGCCTCGGAATCTGGCTTATTTATCAAAAGTACTATGCACATTTAATCTGAGACAAGACAGCCTAATCCTGGCTGCCTGAAGAATAGGCAGGGGTCTAATAAGCTGGTTACATAGTGCCCACCACAAGGCATTCTGACATTTGCTCTCTTCAGCAGCCAAGTGTGAGCCATGAGGTTTCCAGAACAAATAGATACCCCTTTATTCTCTTCCCTAACTACTGTGTGGGACAGGCCATCTGAGAGACTAGACACAATGCTCAGATACTGGAAGAAGTAACCAATATCACAGCCATTTCCTTAGGTATGATATGAGATGAGTTGGATTCCCAGCAGACCATGCTTCCAAGGCGCCAAAGGTGGGGTCAGTGCCATAGTAGGGTCAGAATATAACACTCCTCTTCCTAACTCCTCACGTAGCACCCACAAACAGATTGATCACATTATGTGAAGAAATTACATGAGATTCACAGTGCATTAGACTTCAGCCTGAGTGGTATCTGGTCTTGATTGTCTGTAATATTTCCGGTATATAGGGGGCATAGTGATTGCAGTTATTCGTATAATAATAAAACTGTGCGTTCCGAATAAACTAAGTAGGTGCAAACATCAAATGTGATTGCAGAAGTAAAGGTATGAGTCATGTTTATCCGTCTGACACTATTAAGGATGATGATGAAGAATGTAACAATGAAAAATTCAAAAGTGAAGTTATTAGACTATATGCAAGCGAATTTTTCGAAAGGTTTCACTTTTTTTGTTAAAATGGCGGCTTGAGAAGCAAGATTTTATATATCACACTCTTTGTAATAACAGTTGGGTTTTTGTTTTTACACCTCTGTAAAGCCTTAACATTATTATACATTTACACATATTTTAAATACACTGGGCCCGATTCACAGAACTAACTTAAGACAAAATCCTAAACTTACTACCATTTTGGTATTCACAGAAGGCACTTACTCATTTTGGTATTCACAGAAGGCACTTACTCATTTCGGTATTCACAGAAGTTAGGAGTCCTAACTTTAGGACTCCTAAATGCCTTCTGTGAATACAGAAAGTCTTAAAATTAGGATTTTTCTCAGTTTAATAGTAGTATAGTTAGGACTCCTAACTTTAGGACTCCTAAATGCCTTCTGTGAATACCGAAAGTCTTAAAATTAGGATTTTTCTCAATTTAGTAGTCGTAAAGTTAGGACTCCTAACTTTAGGACTCCTAAATGCCTTCTGTGAATACCGAAAGCCTTAAAATTAGGATTTTTCTCAGTTTAGTAGTAGTATAGTTAGGACTCCTAACTTTAGGACTCCTAAATGCCTTCTGTGAATACCGAAAGTCTTAAAATTAGGATTTTTCTCAATTTAGTAGTAGTAAAGTTAGGACTCCTAACTTTAGGACTCCTAAATGCCTTCTGTGAATACCGAAAGCCTTAAAATTAGGGTTTTTCTCAGTTTAGTAGTAGTAAAGTTAGGAGTCCTTACTTTAGGACTCCTAAACTGAGAAAAATCCTAATTTTAAGACTTTCGGTATTCACAGAAGGCATTTAGGAGTCCTAAAGTTAGGACTCCTAACTTCTGTGAATACCGAAGTGAGTAAGTGTCTTCTGTGAATACCAAAATGAGTAAGTGCCTTCTGTGAATACGAAAATGGTAGTAAGTTTAGGATTTTGTCTTAAGTTAGTTCTGTGAATCGGGCCCATTGCCATTTGGTGATTCCATGATCAACATTATACATTTCAGCTCAACTGTCCTAGCAAGCATAGCTTCATTCTGAAGTTGGCACAAAAAAAGCGAGGACTGCATGTTAGAAACGGGATTTCTGGTTAGCTAGGGCATGCGCCTAAGCCAGGCAGAAACCACCACTCTAGTCTAGGGCAAGGGAGTTACACGCTGAAGATAACCCCTGTTCACCCCCTTGGTAGCTTGGCACGAGCAGTTAGGCTTATCCCAGAGGCAATGTGTAAAGCGTTTGTGTGACACACACACAGCGGCGACACACTAGGCACACTACAAAAGAAACTCCACACAAGTTTATATCAAAATAGCTTTTGTATTATCATAAACACATTAGAATCATAATCACAAATGTAGACCGTGCCACCTGGCACTAGGCAATATTTCACAGGGGATTATATACATGACCGGGCCAATCGGGCCACTGTCAGAACCTTTAGAACAGGTAATAAAACACAACCAGTAACTACTGGCAAAATACTGTACTCAGCATTATCACAAGCAACATAAACGCATTATGTCTGCATCACATTATGCATAAACATCATAGCATGACATTTGGCACAAACACATTATGCATTAGCATTAGGCATCACCTTGGGGCCTTGCGCCCTGTCAACACTACAAGAATGACCCCAGGCAAACTGGCCTTCCTTGGGGCCCAAATGCCTCTGTCCAAAAGTCAGGGCTCTAAATAGGGTGAGGGTGTGACCCACCCTGGTCTCTCTTGAGACCCCAAAACAATGGCCTCTTCACGCTGCAGCTGCCCGCGCTCTTGCGGTACAGCTGTGAAAGCAATCAGTACCAACAGTGCCTCTAGCCGCCTCTGCATCTACAATAATGTGAACAATGCACTGGGGCCGGGGGGTGCACCTCACCCCTTCCTCATCATCAAAACAAAGTGCCCCCTTGTTGCAGCTGCCCGCACTCTTGCAGTGCAGCTGTGCTCTTCACAAACTGGCACCCACAGTGCCTCCTTAGCCCCCACACCGGGGCTTCTACGCTGGGCCTAAACTCGGGCCAAAAGAAATTAGCACTGGCACCCACAGTGCTTGAGGAGCCCCGTTCAGCGGGTTCCTCCTGGGACAATCTCTCGGCCCCATCTGGGGCTTGTCTCCTGTGTCTGCAGTCTCAGCCCCACTCACCAGGGCTCTCTTTCTCACGGCCAGGAAGCCCTCAAGGCTCCGGTCGAGCCCCTCCTCTTGGGGCTCCTCCCCTTCAGCCTCACTCACCGGGGCTTCTTCTGAGGGCAAGGCCACGAAGACGGGGTGGGCTTCTGCCAGGCTTTAGGCTCTTAGTCACAGAGTGAAGTCTCCGCCGCCCTTCGGCACCCTCCAGCGCGGGGTAGGCTCCCGCCTGGATTCTTTCCGCTTCTGGGGTTTTCAGGCCACGCCCCCAACCAGGCACAGCCGCCTGGCTTCCTTGTTGGCTGCGCTTCTCCCTGGACGCTGCTCGTGATGCAGCGGCCCCTCAGCAGCACACAAATGCGGGGTGGGCTCCCGCTCTGTTTCTTGGAGACACCACAAGGAGGGGTAGGCTCCCGCTCAGATTCCGATGTAGTGCGGGGGATTTCCCACGTCGGGATTCCCTCAGGACAATGTGCAGCTCAGTGCTGCCGGCCTCAAGATCCCTGGGGCATTCTGTGCGCCGAGTGCGCTCCTCAGGATATTCTGCAGCCCAAGGCCATCAGGGGCAGAGCTGGCGCCAGGTAGGCCAGCTCACAGGGCCCTCAGCAGAGGTGCAAACCCTCGTGGCGGTTCACTTGGGGTCCAGCTGTGCAGCAGGCACAAGTAAGCACCCACAACAGCACACCTTACATGGGGTCACAGCCCCAATATTTATACTACATTTCCCTTTGTCCTGCCCTTGCACAGGGCTTGGGGAACCGGTCTCAACTGGTTCTGGGGGGTACTGGAACACTTTGTTTCCAGTGCTTCTACTCCCCTTTGTCAGGTGGGGACTTTGTCCTTAGACACACCACAGGGGGGAGGAGCCAGCAATCACCCAGGCAGGCACAGACCTATTCAGGGTCAGGTACTACTCCTCCCACTACTCCAAATGCAGATCTGCCCATTCAGCCTAGCGCTGACTCACCCTGCCCCATTGGAGCCACACACCTCACCAGCCCCTGTCACTCTAGAGCCAGTCATGCAGTACATATCAGGCAGGCAAAGACACATAGCACACAGAAATGGCAACTTCTAAAGGTGGCATTTCTAAAATAGTGATAATAAATCTGCGTACACCATTACGCAGCATTTATTATTACTATTCCAAACATATCAAACTTGACCACGCTGCTTCTCTCATATCAGGAATTACCACTGAACCACTTATCAGAGAATCCCCAATGCATTCCTACGAGAGGGCAGCCTCACAGCAGTGAGAAACCAAAATGGCTGTTTGTCACTACCAGGACATGTCACACAATTAGGGTACATGCCCTACCTTTGACCTACAATGCACCCTGCCCATAGGGCTAGCTAGGGCCTACCTTAGGGGTGACTTGACATGCAGAAAAAGGAGAGTCACAGATGTGGAACACACTTTAGGTGCCACGTCACTGCGCGCACAGGCCCTGCAATGGCAGAGGCCTGAGACAAGTTTGAAAGGCTACTTTGGTGGGTGGCACAATCAGCGCTGCAAGCCCACCAGTAGCATTTCATTTACTAGCCCTGGGTATCTGAGACACCACTTTACAAGGGACTGACAGATAAATTAAGCACGCCAAATAGGTGTAGACCAATCTTACCATGTTTACTACAGAGAGCACACGCACTTTACATTGGACAGCAGTGCTAAAGTGTCCAGAGTCCTAAAACCACCAACACCATGTCAAAACAAGCATTGGCATAGCCAATAGGTCTCGCCTTTGGGACCTTTTAAGTGTTTAACCATGCAACAGTTAATGTTGTTGCACCAAGGATATTGTGCTGCATAACTAAATACTTATAAGGTCCCAAAAGCGAGACCTATTGGCTTTGCCAATGCTTGTTTTGAAAGTGTGTTGCAGACACGGCTCAGAAGTGAACGTGTGGTTGGTTCAATGCACAAATCATCCAATTGATAGAGGACCCGATATCTCTCTCGTTGCCGAAAGCGTTAAACTTGTAATGTGTCTAATTGAATTGAATTGAATTGTAATCTGTCTAAATATACATATATGCACTTACGTGCGTACAGATGCCTGCATAGTTTGTTAATATTGCTGTCAGTTACTTAGAAGTAATATTTCAGAAATGCGCAACGTTTATTGAATCTTTCCATTATATTGATGGACCTGAGGGTTTAAATGTGAAGCTCGCCGGATGCAGTGCGCTCGACCCAGCATCGTGGCAGACAACGGACGCGCTGCATTTGCTGAGAAGGCCTGCATGGAACAAGGAGCTTCGAGGAATTTTCCACTCAGCTTGCCCGTTCTGTTAGAACTTGTGCTGCTGGGGTGGATACTAGTCACGTCCTACATGCTGCGATGCAAAGCTGGTGGACCATAGCAGCTTGCTCCACATAACAGACTAATTATTGCATCCTTAATTTTGGTAGATTGTACCTAGCGCCTTCTAATAACACGTATTTATGCAGTGCGTTATTGTACACAGTTTCATACACTGTGGCCCAAATGCAATCCATATGTTGGCCTAAGGGCTGGTACAAACTCTTCCTACCAGCGTGGCCTCGCCCAGGCTGCAGCCTGTTTTTCTAGGCTTTGGTATTTCCATCCAAGTGACAGTCTCAGGTTCACACCCGGAAACACACTGCGCTTCGAAGCGACCAGCTAATGAATCCAAACCCTCGCTGTGCAGGTGCATTGGAAGCCTAAGCACAGAGTACTGTAGGCGATCGTGCTCCCAGCAGGAGGGTGCCCTAGGACGCCAGGACGCAAATTACCATTCCAGCTGGAGTCCTGGAATATTTGTGAGAGTGCAATTTTCACCAAATTAGACCAGTTTGCTTATTTACTACTGTAACTGTTACAAAATAATGTTGTGGAAAGTGAACATTTTTTTAAAGGGATGAAACGTAGTAACTTTGCATTGTGAAAATTGTTGCCCTGAGGGCGCCGCTCAGGTTAAAAAAAAGACCCTATGTATTCTGCCTGTTCAAATGTGTACATTCATTATTTGATGCCGGCGTCAGTGCTGTTTCTAAGCACTTCACTATTGGCAGACAAGACATTTTGGGGTAGGAGGAAAAGTGGTGTGTTTGCCCACACTCACGCGAGTTCATGAAGTCAGGAGTGAACTTAAATCACGCAATTTAATTACTAGATTTGACATTCTTTAATGACCTGTCCGCAGTAAAATAAAAAAAATAAATTAATGGTGGCGTAAGATCACAAAAACCGCGCGACACCTGAGGGTCGCACACACACGCACACACACACCTGATTAAACAAAAGCCAACCCCACTTTTGATGTGATGGTTTAGAAACTGTTGTCTCCTGGCTGCCAAGTGCCCCCTAAATAAGCTGGTAGCCCTGTTTTAAAGCATTTAACAAACCCAGGATAAGCTTCACAAATTCACCAATTAACTAAATGATACAATTCATTTTCAAGGTAAAAAAAACGGTTTATTCCATACCATGGTAAACACCATCGTTTTAGGTCCTTCACTCAAATTACTTGAATATTTTCACTACACTAATTCGCCACTAATCCTTTATCGGTTCTGGAGTAGCGTGCTACTCGCCGAAAAAACGCTTTGACGCCTGGTCAGGGATAGTAAGCACTATATAAACGTAATTACATTACAATACAGGTCAAACTTGTCCTTTTTTGGTTTTTTTGCAGTTTTATATACCCGAGCTGAAGCTATTGGGGCGCTTTACATGAGCACCGGTTACATTACACAACGACACATTTTTTTCTTTGATTACAATAAACTGGTCCGGTTATGTGGCAGGATAATATGGCATCTGTCACCTCATTTTAGAGCATGCTAATCTTCAATTTGCATTGGTTATGTCGTCGTGTAATGTATCCACCTCCATGCAAGGCTTCTTTGACCCCATGTGGCCAATGGAAGATCCATCGGAAGCCGCCACCTCCTGTGAAGGGCCCTCGTCCACCCGCGCCCTCGGCGCCGACGCTCAGCAGAGAAGAGAATCTGTTATAAAAGTGGCCTCTGCTCACCTGATGCAGCGGGCTCCGCCGTTTTCCTCATCCACATGTAGGGGTGCGGCCTAGGGGTACTGGCCGAGATAGGCACCGCATTCCCCGTGTCCACCACCAAGGGCAGGAGATCGGTGCCAGCAGGGTATATGGGGCTGTACTCGTGCGAGCCATAGGGCATGTGCCCGGGCATCGGCGCAGACACCAAACTAGGCACTCCTGTCCCGTAGGCGCTCCAGTCCTCCCTTGGGAGTCCGCAGTTTGGGCCCCAGCCCCCCGAAGAGTGGCTGTGCTCCTCCACCTGCGTTGCAGGGTGGTGGTATCCTGCATATCCGGGGTAGGGTTGGGTGGGCGCAAAGTTCGGAGTGGGCAGACTGTTGGTGGTGGAGCTGACAGAGCCTGGGAACATGTCGCTCTCCTTGTCCCCAAAGTAGCTCACGTACATGATGCATGTGTTAGGGACTTCCTCGGAGGTCCTGCTGCTCCTAGGACATCCTGGGTGGTGGCTGGTGCGTGCCCTCTGGTCACTTTATCTGCTGCTTCTGCCCGTGGCAGAGAAATAGTGCCCTCCCTGCACTGCCTAGAACTTGCAGGAGCCTCTGGAAGTGTCACCAAGCGCTGCTGCGTGTGCGAATGGTCCACGCAGGCCCTGTCTGACGTCAGGCCTCGCCTTTGCCTGCCCCAAGACATTTGCATTCAAAAGAAGCGCTGGGGCCCCGGCCAGCCCACCCCGCTGACTTCAGAAGAAGCCCCAGACCTCCGCTACGCGATACCGTTATTGTGGGGCCACATTTCTAATTGTACACCTTTACACAAATACGCATTGAATTGTATATCTGCGATCTGCTCTCGAACATCCCTTTGAAACATATCCTGTTTGAAACAGTAAACGACTACATTTCCTAAAGCACAACTTTAAAGTCCGTGAGCAGTTATAGAGTTATTAACAATTTCAATGTTTAGAGGTTGCCATGAAATTCTTTAATAGTAAGATCAGATCATATTTTTCTATTACGTCTATTTTGTGATTGAAAGTGTTTAGGGAGTTACGTGTATCAAGCTAATTTAGGGGATATTTGAGCGCACGTTCTTTATACAAACATTTGAATGAAAAAATGTATTAACACAAAAACACAACATACGTTGGTGTTTTCCTAACTGTACAAAGACAATAACGGCCGCACTGCGCCCATTCCAGGAACCATACCATGTTCGTGCATCTGCATTACTATAAAAAACAGCCAACAATCGTCGTATGTGGTGGTAATTGTTGGCCGCAGTTTTATTACATAAGTACAACTCCCCCTGCCACCCATTGGAGGCCGGGGTCATAAATCGTTGTCACACATTATTACAAATGTGATGTCACGCATTGTCAGCTGGACATCATAAATCATGGGCCATAAATCATTATGCATCATAAATCATTCTGCCGCAATTGGCCCCTTACTTTGTTGCCATAAATCACTCTGCCTGATTCCCATAAATCAGCAGCCCGACATCATGGGTCGTAAATCATTGGTCATAAATCATTCTATCACAAGCCATCATAATTTTCGTTATCATTTTGCCTACATATCATAAATCATGGGTCATAAATCATGGGTCATAAATCATCGGTAGGCCATAAATCATTCTGTCACAATCTGTCATCATTCGGCTGTCATAAATCACTCCGCATGAGCATCATAAATCATCAGCCATAAATCATCGGCTGGCCATAAATCACTGGTTTGTCTTTTTGCTCATTTGCAACTCCTAGGGTCGTAACTCACCCTGACAGCTCATAGATTGTTCTTTGTTGTTTACCACGCCCCTTTGCGTGTGGGGGGGGTAGCCTTTTCCCCGGAGTTAGGCCCCCAACTCGCTACCTTGTTAGTCTCTTTTGTGCCCCACCTTCTGGCGGGGGCTGGGCTGCGAGCGCCGTCTCCGTTTGCTACCCCGATTTCGTCAGGCGCACTCACCCTGCCGTGCGGCATCCCAAAGTGAGTGGCCCTCCTTCTACACACCGCCCTGTTGGTGTGCTCCCATACAATACCAATACACTTGTTTTTTTCCGCCATTTAGATTTGCAATCTGTGTGTGCTCGTGTTGCGCGGGGGCAGTTCCTTACCCGGAGTCAGGCCTCAACTCGCTACCTTGTTAAGACTGTTTTGTGCCCTGCCGTCTGGCAGGGGCTGGGCTGCGAGCGCCGTCTCCGTTACCTGCCCCAGTTGCTGGCCAACTCACCCTGCCGAGCGGCATCCCAAAGTGAGCGGCCCTTTTCACACACACCGTATGCCGGTGTGTCTCCCTCACCAAGACATTTTTTTTTTTTTGTAGTTCCTTTGGTTTTCGTCAGCACTGCGACGTTGCTGCTCCCAAGGTGTGGGTGGGTGGGATTCAAAAATCTTTGGCGCCGCTCCCCCAGCTCCCACGATATGCAAGTGGGCTGCCACAGGGGGGAGCGTCGTCTTATATCTCCCCTTCCTATTGTTCTTGGAAGGGAGAGGGCGGGGGCCTCAGGGCATTCTGCCCTGCGGCGCTTCCCGCTGGTGAAAACCAGTTCCTGTTCCTTCCCGGGCTCTGGCGGCCATTATGGCGCCGGCCCTCGAGCCCCCTGCGGGGGCGGCCTCTGCAATAACGGCCGCACTGCGCCCATTCCAGGAACCATACCATGTTCGTGCATCTGCATTACTATAAAAAACAGCCAACAATCGTCGTATGTGGTGGTAATTGTTGGCCGCAGTTTTATTACATAAGTACAACTCCCCCTGCCACCCATTGGAGGCCGGGGTCATAAATCGTTGTCACACATTATTACAAATGTGATGTCACGCATTGTCAGCTGGACATCATAAATCATGGGCCATAAATCATTATGCATCATAAATCATTCTGCCGCAATTGGCCCCTTACTTTGTTGCCATAAATCACTCTGCCTGATTCCCATAAATCAGCAGCCCGACATCATGGGTCGTAAATCATTGGTCATAAATCATTCTATCACAAGCCATCATAATTTTCGTTATCATTTTGCCTACATATCATAAATCATGGGTCATAAATCATGGGTCATAAATCATCGGTAGGCCATAAATCATTCTGTCACAATCTGTCATCATTCGGCTGTCATAAATCACTCCGCATGAGCATCATAAATCATCAGCCATAAATCATCGGCTGGCCATAAATCACTGGTTTGTCTTTTTGCTCATTTGCAACTCCTAGGGTCGTAAATCACCCTGACAGCTCATAGATTGTTCTTTGTTGTTTACCACGCCCCTTTGCGTGTGGGGGGGGTAGCCTTTTCCCCGGAGTTAGGCCCCCAACTCGCTACCTTGTTAGTCTCTTTTGTGCCCCACCTTCTGGCGGGGGCTGGGCTGCGAGCGCCGTCTCCGTTTGCTACCCCGATTTCGTCAGGCGCACTCACCCTGCCGTGCGGCATCCCAAAGTGAGTGGCCCTCCTTCTACACACCGCCCTGTTGGTGTGCTCCCATACAATACCAATACACTTGTTTTTTTTCCGCCACGCCGCAAGGGAGGCTTACGTCTTCCTGCGGCTCCCCCCAAATCTGGTCAGCTCAGACGGCAATCTTCCCACAACTGCAATGATGCGCACTGCTCCGTCTTTGCAGTTAGTGCCCTGGCACACCTGCATCTTACTTTGATGCCTGACACTACTGTCTCCCCCCGCAATGGGTCATACCTCTCGTGGCTGACGTCGGCATACGCCATGGTGCTCCGCTCCTTCCTCGCCTTTTTCCATTTTTGGGGCGGGACGCTTGCGTCCTGTTCGGAGTCTTACAGCGCTGTCTCCTCTCACCATGGGCCAATCATGAAACAAAAATTGGGAGACAGTCAGCTACAGTTTGTGGTGGCATGATACAGTCTACATTGCTCACATCCCATCCTCTACTTCACCCCTGCTCCTGGCAGGCTCCTCCGGTAGGCACCTCTACACCCCGACCTCTACCTCTCCCAAGCTCCGTTACTACGGTTTCCGGTACCTACTGGATGGGTCAGTTTACAGTACACTGGGCGGGTCGGGGTGGGGGCCTCCGTGCAATCTGGGCGAGGAGTTTTGTAATCTTTTACTCAGCTGACTTCTGCTGTACCGCAGACATGTGGAGCACCAATACCAATATGAATGACAATTCGGTAATTCCGTGCACTACCCCTTAATTTCGCACTTGGCTGTCTTCATTACTATCCCGCCAACAGGTTTGGATCAAATGTGAAGAGCATGTATAATCTTGCTCATGTCCACACAACCATCCGGTAATTCATTGTTGTGTGGGTTTTGCAGCAGGCCTGCTAACCCAGGGCGCTGCGTGCCGTGACTCAAACAAACTGATCTTATTTCCTGGAGGTGAAATCGCTAGTCGACCTCCCACTTTTTTTTTTTTTTTTTTTTTTTTTTTTTTGCGCCAGGTTAATAACCGCAGGTTGCTTTTTTGTCAAGCTCAACTGGTTTGCCGCTAAACCTTTCCTTCTGCCTACATTTTTTTTTTTTTTTGTTTGTTTTTTTTTTTTTTGATTATGCGCGCCCAATGAAGCGCATAATATGTTTTCCAAACATTGTCCATTGCACATATTTGAAGTGCATTTGCTTCTTTAAGTTACCGGAGTCCACTCCACAACACAACTGTGTATTATGTTGAGGTATTTTCACGTCGGACATTCCCTTTACATCCAGTCCACCGAACTGTGGGAGGATGAAATACCGAGTAGGCCCTGCCAGGGAACATAACCTTCGTATCGCTATGGGTTCCTTAATGCAGAACCAAGGGCGACCTTTGCGCAATGTGCCAGGCCACCCTGGGCACTATTTAGCTTGCAGATTGCCCTAACCAAGGCGGCAATCAATAGATCGTGTTCCTTGAACATAAGAACGTGCTAATGCCGCTTATCCAAGGGAAGTCATTTTTTTTTTTTTTTTTTTTTTGGATACAAAATTAAAGCCTGCCTTTTGAAACCCCCCTCCACTACAAGCCCATTTTCAGAGCGCTTACGGGGGCACCAGTCGCGTTGAAGGCAGACACACCCATTTTCTCTTTTTTTTTTTTTTTTTTTTTGACAAAGTAATTTACCGAAAGTTCTGAGTTTCTCTCAACTCCCTCGGATAATTGCAGGCGGAATAATTTCCAGCCATGCCCACACGTGTTCCCGAGGACCGGAAAGGTCAGAGATACTGTAATTAGTTGTTAACCCTCCCGGATATCACCAAAAGGGAGGGGTGGCCACCATCAGTGCTGGGTGCCAGCTCTGCCAATTAACTCACTTAAATATCAGAAACCCTGAAAAATTCACGCTACAGCAACTGGAGGTTTCCCATCCCAGTACTAACCAGGCCCAACCCTGCTTAGCTTCCGGGATCAGGCGGATACGGGGTGGTAAGGCCCTAGGCTGTAGCTCTAATGAATTACTTGATTCTGCATCTGTGGCACAGTGCCCTGTGCTCTTATGCGCTACGTGGTTGCTGGGGCCTTCGTTCCCTGCATGTGTCGTTCTGCATACGAAATATCTGGTGCTCCATGCTGGGCCCCAGTGCCGCCCAATTATTCACTTTCCCCAAACCATGCTCCTGGGTCACCCGGAGTTAGAATGGTATTGTACAGCTCACTGCCAACATCGGGGAAAAATTCGCGCTATATCAATGCTTAAGTAAATAGAAACTTGTGCCATTTGAGGAAGGTTAAGCCGGCCCCTGCTGACACCTTCGACGGGTCCATTTCGTCTGGAAAGTACAGCCTGTCACTGCCAACGATATGCTTCACCGAGAATTCAACTGGAAGGGAGCTCATGTTTTCAGGCTTGTATATCGCACACACAGGGCGCTTCACTTGGGCACCATTTGCATCACACATACCTGTTCCTTTTGAACAAACAAACAACATGCCTTTCTTGAATTTTTCTTACCGCATCGGCATTTGCGCCCTATGTGCCACTTTATCGCCGTTCTAACGTATCACCCACGAGCCGGTCGGCTTGTTTACCCTGCAGTGATACGTTCCCTGCCGACAGGATCGCGCTTCAGTACTCGCGCCATGGTGCCCTTATGCCCGGCGCTAGGGGGCATTGCCGCAGTGCCTTGCCCGGCTTACGGTTACCGCACCTCCCGTTCCAACGGTGCTGTTGACTCATAGATGAGTATCAATAAATTCGAAGGAAAAGAATTGCGAGCACTCAGCACCCTCGTGGCCCTGCAAGCTCTGGCGGCACCTTAAACTGTTTTATCGCAATTACAGTGTTGTATATTTATATAGCGCAAACTCGACCCTAAGGTATTGGAGCGCTTTACATGTGCATCGTATTTACATTACACATTCAGACATGGGGACAAAACTTTTTTTCTTTTTTTTTTTTTGCACATTTATATAGCGCGAACACGACCCGAAATTAACGGAGCGCTCTACATGAGCCCCGCATTTAATTGAGACATTCAGGCACGGGGAGATTTAGTGATGCCTATTGAAAGGGTGCTGCTAAGATCTGGACGGAAGAGGAGAACATTCACCTGGGAGGCTGGACAATTTCAGTGTGCAACAGCCAGAGATTGAATTAATTAAACGAATTCACTCCCCTGTATTCGATCCTACATGACGCAGTGATTACGTCCAAACACGAATAAAACGCACAGCTTGCCTGACAAATTAACAATGCACTGCAGGGCTCCGACCTTTTGCATGCGTGCGCCTCCTAAAAAGACGCATCAGGTGTGCCCGGCTCCCGGCCTCTTCCTCTTTGTCAGTCCTTCTTGGGATGGTTTTACTTCTTTGGAGCTAAGCGTTGGAAAAATCAATTGCCATAGATTTTGCCCTTCCGAGATGACCTTGCCTCCACTGCTGGGGATTGAACCCTTGCCTCTTAGGGACCTGCAACACCAAAGGCTGACGACAGTGCCTCTGAGCTACGGCTCCTGCTCGGTCTTTTAACTCGTATTGCTGCGCGCCCTTCCGTGTCCCTCTCTTCACACCTCCATTGGTCTTAACGGGATGCATATCCCTGCGGAGGGGGTCACCAGCTTGTCTAGCTGCCCCTTGTGTGAGGCAAATATACGTATCAGGGAACGAAAAGAGCAGTTCGTAGCCCTAGCTGGGCTCTGCCCGCCCCGCGGGCTCTCTGGGGGCAGTTGTTATGCCTCACATACTTTTTTTTTTTTTTTTTTTTTTTTTTTTGGGCGCCTCTCCCACCTCCCCGGGGCTCTCTGTGGGCAGTCTGGGAACTTCTATCACTGGGCTGAAACACCGCGTGCCGCCTGTAAGCAATCTCCACACAAAACTTCACCTAGTGCGTGAAACTCTCCGTCGGCTCAGGCTCGCTGGCAGAAGTTCACTCGTTGCTGTACCTGGGGGTTCGCACCATGGGCATGATCAAGAACGTGCCCAGCGGGGCGGCACCGGCCCTTGCTCTGTGTGCCCTCTTTGCATTAAATACCTGGCTGCCGGTGCACTCCTCGCACTACAACAACCGCTATGCCGGGTAAGTTACACGCTTCTAACCGCTTTCGGCGCCCACTGGTCTCCGTCAAGGTGCATGTCTGTGGCACTCCCTCTCTGAACTCTTTTATGGAATTCACTTACATTTCTTCTCAAAATTACGCACAGTAAACACGTGTCCGGCGGACGCTGAGCGGGATAGCGCAAATGTTTCCTCATAACAGCCGCCACCTTTGCCTACACTTGCATAACTCGCACATCGCCATTGCGCCATAGAACCAAGGCAGGGCAGGACAATTTATTACAACATTGCCATGGTGACCGGCAGAGACGCCGCCACTCCTCGCTCCTCGAGCCCTTACCCTGCCATCGCTTCCGGCGCTGCCAGCCTCGTCATACTGCCTGGGGAGCTGGGGGTTGTGTCCGTGTGTCTCGGCTTCGCTCCATTCCCTCCCGACCTTCTGTGCCCCGGCAGGGGTGGGAACACCTCGTGCATGTCGTCCTCCGACACCTGGCACCCCCTGTTCTCTCCGTCATGATGGTGGATACCGCAGCTGCTCCGAGTCGAAATCTTCAATTCAAAAATCTTTGGCGCCGCTCCCCCAGCTCCCACGATATGCAAGTGGGCTGCCACAGGGGGGAGCGTCGTCTTATATCTCCCCTTCCTATTGTTCTTGGAAGGGAGAGGGCGGGGGCCTCAGGGCATTCTGCCCTGCGGCGCTTCCCGCTGGTGAAAACCAGTTCCTGTTCCTTCCCGGGCTCTGGCGGCCATTATGGCGCCGGCCCTCGAGCCCCCTGCGGGGGCGGCCTCTGCAACATCGAGTTCGCAATGAGCGCCTAGTAAATATAGTGGATACAATAATTATAGACATGCAGTGAAAAACGGGAGTGCTGGCGAATGGTTGCCATTCCTGTTTGCGTTTTACTGCTCTTTGGAGTAGGTGGCTGGAAAAGCTGCTGTTTTTTTTCTGGGGTTGGTAGGGCCTGAGTCATGGGTAGTTTATAAATGGGTGTTGTTAAAAAAGATGTACGAGTTGTAATCAGCTTCTTTCCTTGTTAGGGGTGTGCCTTCTCGGGCTAACGCACGCTGTGCACTTCGACACCTATCTGTGTCACACGTTCCCTCTACTTTCAGTAGACGCCTGGCTGTTCACATGGCGGGATAGGCCAAGTTACATATAAAACAAGTACTAAAGACACAAGCAGGAATCAATAATAACAAGGAACGAGGGGGGTGGCACACAGAGGGCGGGTGGCGGTACGGGAGGGGTGGGACGGACACAGACATGCATCGAGCAGTTGTAATCAGCTTCTTTCCTTGTTAGGGGTGTGCCTTCTCGGGCTAACGCACGCTGTGCACTTCGACACCTATCTGTGTCACACGTTCCCTCTACTTTCAGTAGACGCCTGGCTGTTCACATGGCGGGATAGGCCAAGTTACATATAAAACAAGTACTAAAGACACAAGCAGGAATCAATAATAACAAGGAACGAGGGGGGGTGGCACACAGAGGGCGGGTGGTGGTACGGGAGGGGTGGGACGGACACAGACATGCATCGAGCACTGCTGCAAATTTGAAGCATTGCAGTAAACACAAACAAGCATTAGCCGTGAAAGTGACACGACCGCGCGAATAAACAAGTCAAGGTGACAAGAAGGGCTGGGCGAGAAGGGAGGGGGGAATGCCAGCATCAGAGGAGCCTGATTAAAGCTGACGAAAAGGGAGGGGGAGGAGGGAGTGTGAGCAGCAGCTGTGCACGTGCACGCCATCGCGCACTCAAGCTTTAGGCCTGCCAAATCATGTGGGTAGCACTTTTGAAAACCCACTTACAAAATGTCTCAAAGAGACAGCTTGCGCTGTCTCAGCGGGACCTAAAAAAGGCTAGGAGGAAGGCAAAAAGTTCAGGGATGACCGTGAAAAAAGGGCCAAGTCTAACACTGCAAAAATCAGTGATCTCAGTATTTTACTCAAGAAGTTGCATCCAACTTTCAATGTCTCCTCATATTCTACCCAGAAGAAGAGCCTGGCACCGATTAAAATATTGGATAAAAACACGTCATGGATGCAGTACAGTGCAAATAGATCTATAGTAAAATGTGTAAGAGCCTGAAAAGGACTTCAAGCCTCCCTTATTTTTTGGCAAAGGGGCCTCAACAAGTGCTTTGATCGACCCAGTTCGTACACAGAATCTTTGAAAACAACAGAGCCCAAAACCTTCACGCTACATTTTAGGAGCTAACATTTCTAGTGTTTTTATGACAACATAACTTTGTACAGCATACAATTATGTCCCTCCCACTCAGCACAATAAACGTGTACATCATCCTGAAAAAACACTGCAGTTTTCACATCCTTGAGGAGCTGGTACACAATACACTAAGAGAAAGAGATTGCCAAAGTCAGCCCAAAAGGCCATTCAGCAGAACTGACAGGTCTCAAAGGAGAATCAAATAAATGGATCTCGGTTCCACGTTGATAGATAACTTCTGGGTCTTGACGTCTTCGCCAGGCGTATTCCTGGTTCTCTCCCTCATCTTCCTGTGGACCCTCCTTTTCAAAACCGGCCGGAACAGCGGATTGGCTTTTCTGTTGGGCAGGCTCATCAGCAGCCTGCTCCGGAGCAGTTCAAGGTTTAATCCTTTGGTTCTCTCTTTTTACCCGTACGCACCATTTCTCCACCTGCGATCCGGAAGAGATGGCACCCTGTAGGTAACGGAGTGTGGCGCTCGTCCCTCCCTCACAAATACGTATCTAAAATAAATACTTCTTTCTTTATAGAACTGCTTCTCTCCAAATTTTTTTCATTGAATACCTTATCAATTTTCTGTTGAACTATGCACACAGCTTCAGAATGAGTTTTATTTAGTTCCCTCACTGACTCCATTGAGGTTACTATGCTTCATTGTTTACTGTATTGTTTCTTCTAACATCAGAATTCACATGGTCAACCATTTCTGTGAATACTTCTATTTCAGTAATGACTGATACATTGATCTCTTACTAACTAATCAGTTCTCAAACTTTTAGTTTGAAACCAATCTGAAACATATCAATACATGTATCAAAGTGTCCTCATTCTCTCTGAATTCTTTTTAAAAAAAATGTGACTCAACAGTATTGGACTGTGGGGGACATCCAACCTTTTCTCCAGTTTTTTTAAGTACTTCCTGATCTTCATCCAGCCCATCACCCTATTGTATATGTAAATCTGGCAGATGCTTATAAATCACCCTGCCCTCAAAACCCAGAGAGTGTAACCACAATAATTTATTTCTGTCTAGTCTGAATATGGAGACACTTATTGTGCCAAGAAATCTCTCAAAGGCATGTAGCCTAGAGCTTTCAGAAACGGTGGTGGAGAATTAACTGCTTGCATGTTGTCAGAGAAAAGGGAAAGGAAAGTATTTTACATATATATATGATGTAGGTCACAATGCCCTCTCTGTCACGACCCCTTCCTGCGTAGTGGTCTAGCGTGCAGGGCTCATATTGCTTTATTCCTATGGCGCTTTATGGTACGCTATGACATCATGACTAATGTTTCCCCAGCATCCTCATGATCGATGTTACCCCAGCACCCTCATAACTGATGTTCCCCCAACACTCTCATGAATGATGTTTCCCCGGCATCCTCATGACTGATGTTCCCTAGCACTCTCATGACTGATGCTCCCCCAGCACCTTCAAGACGGATGCTTCCTCAGCACCCATAATTCAATTATGCTTGAATTCCGGCAAGGGTTCCCCAAATCGTGTGAACCAATAGATTTACTGCCCTTGCTGTTACTAGGACCTTGTTGTAGATTTCCACTACATCCCTGCATGCTTCCCCAGAATTCCCTGAGCCAATGGCAAGCCTTGATCTCGCTGTTACTGGGGGCTTTGTGTTGTTTTCCATTATGCACGTTCAAGCGAAAACCACACATTAGTTTTCAGTTGTTTGGTTACAATCAACAAATTGCACCTGCCCATTCTGTAGTCAAAGAAAGTGTAATAAAACGTGTTTTCTCCAAGGTTCGAGAACCTTCCAGACAGACATGTGACATTTGTGATCTGGTTACATCCTTTGAGCCTTCAAGAGGGGATATTAACCACACCCAAACACAAATTGTGGCTTGTCCTCGCTCCCTGAAGAATAAGCTCCACCCTTCCCACTCACCTGAAGAATCCTACCAGAACTGAGAAGCGCTCCAGTCTCCTTCAAGTCCATCTGAGCCTGCGGTTCTTGTTGCACAAGCTCCCTGGACGTCTTCCTCCTCGCTCCCTCCTGCACAACTACTCCGGACCCCCCCGACACTCCCTGAGTCTAAGCTTTGAGATCTTCTTCAAACTTCAGTCAAGTGGAAGAACTAGGCTAAGTACTGGATATCAGGTTAGTGGGCACTAAACCTCATATAATAGTAAACAGGACCAAGTATCCCCATCATCAAATACTATAGAATGTTCCTCCATGTCCTCTATGTGAATTACTCCAGCACTTCTTGTGTGTATATACTGCGGACCCTTCCTGCAACCATGAAACTAGAACTGTATCGCACAAGGATTAAAGACTTGAGTTTCGTATTTCTCTGCTGAACAGTAGTGCCAAGACAAAGCACTTCAGAGTCCTTGTTATATGTATGAACCTTGTATCAAAATCTGTGTTCCACGTTTAATCCTTGAGAGTGTTACAAGCTCCAATCTGTGATTTCAGTTATTTTGCTCTCATGTTGTGATGCTTATGAAACCTATAATTGCATATCAATGAAGTCAATGTATGGTCACTGTATTTAGAGACCTGTTAGTGTATGGATGGTAACTGCCTTCTCTTATTATTTCCAGTGCATTGCATCCTCACAAAAACAGAGGTTCTGGTCCAGGGTGCATCTACCCTGGAAACATAGAAGATCTCATAACTGACAGATCCTGTTACACAATGTTGCATAGCCGCAGAGCAGATCTTATACCACAAGTCTCTCTTTTCTTATTTTTATCCCAATCCCCTTCACCTGGAGGACAGTGTGTTCCAAGGTTTCGGTTCCTAGGCATTTTCTGTCCACAGGAGGGATAGGAGGTCCAGTATCGTCTCCGCAATTGGGACTAGGTGAGTGCATGACACTGTAACTAAACTTAAAAAAAAACTAAAAGTCAACAATTTATAAAGACTGGCTGATCAATGGGCAGACCACCACAATCAGCTTCGCACTTAACATAAAATGTGCAAAATAGATGTCCCACTGTAGAATAAGAAAGCCTGTGCAGTTCAAGTTTTTGAATATAAAGCCCCTTAAGGACCTGGTTCAAATTATGTGCACTGCCCCCTTGGCACAAAATGCCCCGCAGAACCACGGCAATCAATGGCACATGCACAAATCAGGCGTGTCTGTCAAGAGTGGCATACAACGCTCAGTAGGAGCACTACCTTCAATGATACAGGTGCAGTTCGAGGGTGCCTGTCAAACACTGGGGACTAGTAGTAGTGTGTTCTTCAGATTCACACGATGGCACTAGCAAGGCACTGACTCAGTTTCTCACATTGTTGTGCTAGCATCTTATTTAATGGTAGTCTTCCAAATCTCCTAAAATGGCTGTTACACAGGTGTAGCATTGTGATGAAATTACAGTCAATTTTGCCTGATGGTTGGGCTTCTTCTGAGACCTCACTTCATAGGAGATTTACGAACATACGCTCCACTGCACTGATGAACTTCGAGTCATCCCCAGATTCTAGAGAAACATCCTTCACTTGCCAAGGCCTTAAAATGAAAACTCACAATTTTTAAATGTTATACCGATACCTCAAACAAATGGTTTGAAACCAAACACTTCATACATGGTACGGTGCCTTCATTTTAAATAATGTAATAGTTAACTTGTGGCAACGTCGAAATATAGACCAATTTCTGTCAAAGGTTTAACTAGCACGTTGGGGAAAATAATCACCCACCTAACGCAGGCATATGTAAAAGCAACTCTTTTTAAGATGCACAACATTTCAGCTTCCAAGTCCCAACAGAGAACCAAGTGCCTGCTATCAAAAGCCTTTCTGCATTCACAAGGTTCTAATTCCCAATATCATCAGTTTTGTGACTGCTAAAGGCAAACCACTTTGTACTACAGGAACATTGCAGATCAGAAAAGCCATTCCGAATCATAGTGTGCACTTTATGCCTCACTTCCAAATTACAATCCCAAGTATCAATGATTTCTGATTGCACCCGTGGATGCAAAACATTGATAGGATATTGACATCAGAAAGGGACAGCTTCCACTTTGGGAATGTAAGCTATCAGTATTTAGGGGGGCTTGGGGCTGGGAGTGGGGGTTGCAGAGGTCCAAGGGATTGCTGCCTGCTCCCTTCCATCCCATTCACAAAATTATTATTTTCCTAGCACCATATCAATAGATTGTGATCATAAATACAATTACGAATCACTGATTGGATATCAACTAGTAAGGGGCAACTTCCATTTTGTGAAGGTAGGCTGTTGACATGAAGGGTGGAGAGACCTCACTTAAATGCCATTCACATAGTGCCTTTTTTATAACACACCATGTCCCTTTAAGAGCCAGGCACTGGAATAAAAAAGGAGGGATTTTGCGAATCCAAATTTAGAAGGGCCGTTGCCTTCACAGGTCTCTATACATATATTTCTAGCCCCTTCGATGAGATTAGATAAAATAATCATAATTCATTAATATTATTGGGGTAGGATTCTGTGAATCACACCAAAAGGTAATTTTGCGCTCCGATGTATATGTACATTTGTTGCAGAACAAAATGAACATTGGCTCCCGTTTGCTCAGCTGAAGGGTAAATTACAATATCTGGGTGTTCGCCCATCTACATTTGCAGGGGTGTGGTGTTTTCAGAAATTTGTACTTATCCAAGGAATGGAATGCTTCAGAAATATATTTTCCTGTAAAAAATGCACTTGCACCATTTAGTGCTCTGCAACGAGGTGACAAATGATGTCAGAATTTGTATTATATCAGTGCTCTGAAAGTGGCCTCTCTGATTATGCAATGGCTCCTATTAGGTGAGGTTTGGACACTAAAAATGCTCCAAGTATGCCACATTTCAGATTATTTTGGACTCTCAACAGACCAGGACCTTATTTATGTTAAATATTTGAATATTCACAGACATTGAGTATGCAGAAGGTAAGTTTATGAAAGGGCTATATTTAGGCTTGTTTCCTGATCACAGAAGGGCTCTGAGAATGTAAGCTAATGTATTATGCTGCAATTCTGAATATAGCAGAGTTCTGGATAAATCTTTACTCTAATTGTACTAGTGCTCTTTTTTACTTCAGTTTCTGACGAAGCGGCTTGTGCGGCAAATTTCCATGTGCTCATTGTTACAAAATGTTATTGTAAATAAACTCGGGATCAACTTAAAGTTCAGTATCTAGGTTTCTAAGCGAGGATCATGGATATTGTCCCCACTTTATCACTTCTTCACACAGATCCAGAGATCCCTTGTTCACCATAATTGAGAGCAACCTTACTCAAAGGGGCTGGAAGTACGTCAGAAGTGATCATTACAGGGCTAGCATACCTTGTGAGAGATTGTGCACACCCACAAACTAATATGATTAAGGGCATTAACTAACTCCTCTCCAAACTCTTACCACCCTGGAAAAGGTAAGAAGGTTATTCCACAGAAGAGCAAAGTAAATCTTTTTCAAGATTGGGGGTGGCTGCGCAGAAAATGAGTTTTTCATGGGGGAAAATACTTCCCCTTGGAAAAAAAAAGAAATAGAAGTTTAAACAAGTGAATTTGGGCTTGTGTAGAATATTTTTGCATGCACAAATATACGCTTCTGTTTTTGCTCTAAAGAAAATGGAAATAACAAAAACTTTTTAGGAGCAACTCTTTTGGATTCCTGAAAATCATAAATCGTTCCCATGCATGGTCACAGACCAGTGTGTGCACTTTTCACAACTTCTTTCCGATCAAAGCCCCTAATTAATTTTTTTACATGTTGCACATATGGGTCCTAATTCATAAAGGTAACGTACACTTTGTAGCAATTTACACTTTTGAGTAAGTTTACTACTTTTAGCTAATTCACAAAATATGAGTGAAAGATACTCCGAAGATTTTTTTTTATTAAGTCCCTTACCACACATGGCAGACCACTGATACTGCGATAACCTTGTTTAGAAAGTAATGGAGATATGGAATTAAAATAAAATACCACAGGATATATTTATTAAAATATTTAAAATATAAAAAAATGCAAATAAATATAATTTAATGTTAACAAAATATATAAAAAGAGTACCTGTCTCACGTGGTCTGTGGGAACTGTGTCCTCGGCCACCAAAGGGTGTGGATGATTGCTGGTTGTGGTGGATGGGAGCTTACTGACATGGTTGGAAACAGCTTCTGTTGCCACAAAAGGGTAAAAGGCAGACTGGGGGTGATGAGGGGCCAGGGAGAGGCCAAAGGACCTGGCCGTAGCCCTTGAGTTCTTAAAGTGCTCTAGCACTGAGTCCACCTTCTCTCCAAGAGACGGGAGCCATCTAAGAACATGTCCATAAGCGATGCTTGGGCATCCCCAGAAAAACCAGTAGACCTCAGCCAGGCGTGGCGTCAACAGGCCACAAACTGAGAAATTGATCTGCCCAGCGAGTCGGTAGTGTCTAGACCACAGCAGATAGCGAACTTTGCTGCATCCCTCCTGTCAGCAATAGACTGACAGTATGGCTTAAGCCTCCTCCGACACCATAGGCAGCACTTGCGCAACCGAGTCCCAGATCGTGTGGGAGTAATGGCCCAAGAGGCATGCAGTGTTCACTGACCGCAGTGCTAGGCTGACAGAAGAGAGCATTCTCTTCCCAAAGGTATCCAGACTCTTGGATTACCTATCGGGTGGAGTGGGAGAGAAAGTGCCAGCGTTGATTTTGGAAGTGGAGGTCGGGACCCCCAAGCTCTCTGTAGTGGGGTTTATTTATTTATTTAGAATCTTATATAGCGCACAGCTACCCCCAACGGGGGGGTCCCGGCGCTGCGAGCAGCAGACATTTGTGAGTGTCACTATGCAACTAAAGGTAGGTAAGGCCAGGTTTTTAAATTGCGTCGAAATAAGCATTCCGATTCTGTCAGACGGAGGGACAGTGGCAGGTTGTACCAAGCTTGGGCCGTGATAACAGCAAATGCACTTCCCCCCATTCTCGAGTGGCGAAAACGGGGAGTACGTAGAAGGAAAAGATGGTTTGATCTAAGGGAGCGGGACGACTGGGCATGCTTCAGTCTGGCTCTAAGGTAGGCCGGCCCCTGAACCTGCAATGCTCTATATGCCAGTACCAGGGATTTAAACCGAATGCGGCTAGTCACAGGCAGCCAGTGTAATTTTATTAAGTGAGGTGAAATTGAGTGACGATATGGAATGTTACAGATCATTCTTGCCGCCGCATTCTGCACTATCTGCAGATGTTTGATCAGATAGGCAGGTGCTCCGGCATACAGGCTGTTTGCGTAATCCAGATGAGATGTTATGAGGGTGTGGATAATGGTTTGTCGAGCATCCACAGGAAGAAAAGAAATTATTTTTCGGATCATGCGGAGTTTACCAAAACAAGCATACGTGACCTTATTTATTTGAGCATTACAAGATAGCTCATTGTCAAATATGAATCCAAGATTCCTGGCCGAGGCCACCGGAGCAAGAGGGGGATTCAATTCAGGGGGCCACCACAGTAGGGAGGGGGGGATGTTTTTGATTAAAAAACATCTCGAGTTAAGCTTGAGAATGTTGAGTGACATCCAGGCTGAGATATTGACGAGACAGCGGCGGAAGTTAAAAAAACTGGCGTCAGAGTGATCTCGAATTGAAAAGACTAATTGTGTGTCATCAGCATAAGAGATCACTTTGACACTCTGGGGTGTGAGTGAGGAAACTGGGGTCCCCTGGAGCAAGGCAGTGGTGGTGGGTAATCATCTTGTGTACAGGAGCCCCTGTGCAGGTCTTGGACCAGGCCCCAAGGAGGACGTCAGTGAGGGCTTCATTTAAGGGGAGCAAGGGTTCGGAGGGGGACAGTCCCCCGGCTGAAGCACCTCTGGCAAGATGTTAGTCTTGACTCTCATCGAGGACAACTAAATATCCACGACTCAGAAGTCCTGCGCACCACCATAGTGAAAGAGGCCACCTCTTCTGTAGCCACAGCAGGAAAGGAGATGAGACAAGTTTCATGTGAGGTTTCTAACTCACTGGCATACACCAGATCCTCATACAAGATGTCCTCGATATCATCCTATGTGTGGCGATATTCATCAGGGTCGCCATACGCCTCCGAATCGTCCCCTGTACCAGGCCTGTCAAGGACAAAAGGCCTTGGATAAGACCAAGGAGGAACAGCTCCGACCAGCATCATGCAATGCCGTTCCTGCTCAATGTCAGAGTCGAGGATGATGGGGATGGAGTCGTCAATGGTGCCAAGGGAGTTGGTACCGGTGCAGACGCCAGAGAGGGTCTCGGTGTCGCTGGTGGCTCCGCTTTGGACCTAGCACTGTATGCAAGGGGTGAGCTTTGCGCCAAGGGCATATCCGACAGCGGGAATACAGAAGTGGTTCCTAATGTAACCACGGGGTCCAAAGACGCTCCAGAGGGGTCGGCCGCTTAGAAATAAGGTGCTTGGCCTCACAGAACTCCCTAAGTTTGGCGGGGTCACTCCTGCGCCAGGAAAGGTGGGGAATCATGGAACCCTCCCTGGTTGGGGCTCCACAAAGGAACAAGCCTGGAGTATTGACGCTCGCTCTTCTTGTCAGAGGATTTGGATGGACGTGGGGAAGTCGAAAACCTCTTTGACTGCTTGGATTTGTATTTCTTAGGTGGCTGACCTGATAATGATGTTGTTGATTGGGAATGACAGAATGATGCATCTGAGCGAGAGGTCCTGCCACCTTCCACGCAATCGGGATCTTGATTGTCAAGGGGCTGTCTGACAACAGGCAATGAGGAGCTTAAGGGAGCGCTCCCTCTGCACCTTCTGGTGCATGGAGCAGGCAAACCTAGATTCAAGGTCCTTCTCAAGGCATTATAGACAGATCAAGTGAGGGGTATGTCACAGACATCTTCCTTGGACAAGCACCACATGGTTTGAAACCAGCCGGTTTCTTGGGAACATCCTGTCACACCAGGAGAAAAATATTTTTTAAAAAAAGTGGTCAACAGAGGGTTAAAAAAGAGCCAGTAAAAAAGTGACTGAGGGGTAGCTTTTCAAGGGGAAAGGAAAGAATCAGCATGCTGAAGTGGGACCTATATAGGTACTGAATACTTCAGTTCCACCGCGAATGACGCAGAAGCAGAGTGAAACTATGCCACCTACCGGTGCACAGGGGTACAGCTTGAAATTTTCCAGTCTGAAACCTAGGGATAATTCTAAGGTAAGGAACCTGCTGTGATTTTAGAGCTCGGCATGGACAGAAACTGTGCTAGTCCTATGCTTAAAGACATTGCTGTAGAAATGGCAAAAGACTTTGTCCCTTTTTATCTCGGCGTGGATGGCACTATTCTAATCCTATGCTTAAGGATTTGATAGAAAAGCATACATTTGAAGTGAGCAGATCTAGAATGTCGCTGGTGTTGAGAGTGCTCTATGCAGGAGCTGCTTTCTGCCTAAACTTGAGAAGTACCCAGAGTTCTCCGCTTCTTTTTTGCAGAACATATATATATATATATATATATATATATCAATTAATCAAAACATTTGTAGAGCGCACTACATACCCGCAAGGGTTCTAAGGCACTGAGGGAGGGGGTGCTGTTGCTACAGGTCGAACAGCCAGGTCTTGAGTTGTCTCCTGAAGGTTAGAGGGTCTTCGGTTTGTCGTAGGAGGAGGGGGAGGGTGTTCCAGGTCTTGGCGGCGCGGTGGGAGAAGGATCTGCCTCCGGCTGTGGTTCTAAGGATGCGTGGGATGGTAGCCAGGGAGAGGTCTGCGGAGCGGAGTTTCCTGTTGGGTACGTAGAAGGAGAGTCGACTGTTGAGGTAGGCTGGGCCGGTCTTGTGGAGTGCCTTGTGTGCGTGGATCAGGAGCTTGAAGGATATTCTTTTGTCGACAGGGAGTCAGTGCAGATTCCTGAGGTGGGGGGTGATGTGGTTGCGGCGCGAGATGTCGAGGATCAGGCGTGCAGAGGCATTCTGGATTCTTTGCAGTCTGTTGATGAGCTTGGTCAGGGCGCCGGCGTAGAGGGCGTTTCCGTAGTCGAGTCTGCTGCTGACTAGGGCCTGGGTGACTGTTTTCCTTGTGTCCGTCGGGATCCATCTGTGGATCTTGCGGAGCATACGGAGGGTGTTGAAGCAGGTGAAGGAGACAGCGTTGACTTGTTTGGTCATGGTGAGTTTCGAGTCGAGGATGACTCCCAGGTTGCGTGCGTGGTTGGTGAGTGTGGGGGGGTCCCCAGTGATGCGGGCCACCAGGAGTCGTCCCATGCTGAGGGATTGGGCCCGAGGATCAGGATCTCCGTCTTGTCTGTGTTCAGCTTAAGGTGGCTATCCTCCATCCATTCGGCGACGGTCTTCATTCCCTGGTGGAAGTTGGATTTGGCGGTGAGGGGGTCCTTGGCGAGGGAGAGGATCAGTTGTGTGTCGTCGGCGTAGGAGATTATGTTGAGGTCGTGATGTCGGGCGATGCGTGCGAGGAACGCCATGTAGACATTGAACAGCGTCGGGCTGAGGGAGGATCCCTGCGGGACGCCGCAGATGATCTCGGAGGCTTCGGAGTGGAACGGGGGGAGGCGGACTCTCTTGGTTCTGCCGGAGAGGAAGGAGGAGGTCCAGTCCAGGGCCTTGTCTCGGATCCCTGCGTCGTGGAGTCGTGTGCGGTGGCAGACGGCGGAGAGGTCCAGAAGGATGAGGGCCGCCGTCTCGCCGTTGTCCAGTATGATCCTGATGTCGTCTGTGGCGGCGATAAGGGCTGTCTCAGTGCTGTGGTTGCTGCGGAATCCTGACTGGGAGGGGTCCAGGATGCTGTTGTCTTCGAGGTAGCGGGTGAGCTGGATGTTGACCATCTTCTCGATGACCTTAGCTGGAAACGGAAGCAGGGAGATGGGCCAGAGGTTTTTGAGTTCGCTCGGGTCCGCTTTGGGTTTCTTCAGTAGGGCATTGATCTCGGCGTGTTTCCAGCTCTCAGGGAAGGTTGCAGTCTCGAAGGAGAGGTTGATGATGTTGCGCAGGTGGGGTGCGATGGAGCTGCCGGCTTTGTTGAAGATGTGGTGTGGAAAAGGGTCAGACGCCGAGCCGGAGTGGATTGTGCCCATGGTCTTGATTGTGTCCTCGATGCTCACGTTGGCCCAGGTTGTCAGGGGGTCGTGGTCGGTGGGGTGTGGTGGGTCCGGCGTGTTGGGGTCTGCTAGGATTGTCCGGGGATTGATGCTGTCGTGGATGTCGGCGATATTGTGGTGGAAGAAGGTGGCGAGGGATATATATACATATATATATATATACACACACACACACATATATGTTTGTATATATTCACTAAAGAAAAAAACAACGGTTTGAGGGACGTTAAAGTTAGGCTCAGATTTCGCACGCACAAAACCATTCAAATTTAGTAGTTAGAGTTACCTGAGCTAATTTATAACTTATGCACCTGCAATGCACTGCTTTTGACCTCACATATTAGATCACTCATGACTTAGTCAGTGACGTCACTGATGACATCTGAAATGATATCAGCAGTGAGTGTAAGCGTTTTGGAAAGGTTTTTCAGACTTGAAGATATATACTAAGCTACTGCATAAGTTGAGTTACTATTCTTTCTGCACTACGAATGAGTGATATTATTTGTAACATGCCATCTGAATGGTTGTGTAACTGTCTGTAACAGTGTGTGATTTAGTGTCTGAGGGGCTGTATGGGTATGTGAGTGGCTTTATGCAGATCTCAGTGGGTATGTGAGTGGTTCTATAGGTCTGTCAGTGGGTATTTGATAGGCTGCATGGGTCTGTGAATGGGTTTATGAGTGGTCTTCTGGGTGAGTGAGTGGCTGTGTTAGTGGTTGTATGGGTGTGTGAGTAGTTGTATTAATGTGAGTAGTCGTAAGGGTGTGTGAGTAGGTGTCTGAGTAGCTGTGTGAGTGGGTGTGTGAGTGGTTTTATGGGTGTGTGACTAGTTGTGTGAGGATGCGAGTGAGTGTTTGAGTGATTGTATGGGTGTATAAGTGGATGTGTGAGTGGTTGCATGGATCTGTGAGTGTTTTTATGGGTGTAAGTGGTTGTATGGGTCTGTAAGTTGATGTCTCAAGTGGTTGTATGGATGTGAGGCTTGGTGTCTGAGTGATTGTGTGGATCTGAGTGGGAGTGGGAGTAGTTCTGTGGGTATGTGAATGGTTGTATGGGTGTATGAGTGGGTATGTGAGTGGTTCTGTGGATGATGTCATCAATGATGTCATTTGGGATGCCACTGACCATGTCATGAGTGATGTAATAATATCTGTGGACATAAGCAGTGTATTGCAGGGGCGTAAATCATGGTTAGCTTAGGTAACTATAACTGCTGAATTTCTATGGTTTTGTGCGTGTAATCTGAGCCTAACTGTAACATCCCTGTGACCTTTAGATTTTTCAGTGAATTTCTAAGGGTTTTTTTTAATTCAATTTCCTATTAGTACTATAAGTACCTACTGGCGACTGTTAGTAGGTAATACCTCACTGATAAAACCAAAGGTTACAGGGACGTTATAGTTAGGAAATAGAAATAAAAATAAATAGTAATTCACTGAAAAAAAACAAAGGTTACAGGGACATTATAGTTAGGCTCAGATTTCACATGCACAAAACCATAGAAATGTAACAGTTGCAGTTACCTGAGCTAACTATAACTTACGGCCCCGTAATGCACAGCTTATGACTTCACATATTACATCACTCACGACATCATCAAGTGAGTGTGTTTCGTAAACGTATCTGAGACTTAAAGAGATATTCTAACTACTGTATCGTTTAAATTACTATTCTTTCTGTACTACTGAGTGATACTATTTCTAACATATTTCACATGAGTGGCTGAGTGACTGACTGTATCAGTGTGTGAGTGGCTGTATGGAGATGTCCCCTGGTGTGTGTGCGGTTGCATAAGTCTATCAGTGGGGTATGTGAGTGGATGTATGGGTCTGTGAATGGGTGAGTGAGTGGTTGTATGAGTGTGTGAGTGGTTGAGTTGGTGTTTGAGTGTTTGTGTCCGTGTGTGAGTGGTTGTATGAGACTGTAAGTGGGTATGTGACTAGTTGTATGGGTGTGTGAGATGTATGGGTCTGTGAGTGGTTGTGTAGGTGTGTGAGTGGGTGTGTAAGTGGTTGTATGGGTGTGAGTGCTTCTGTAGATGATGTCATCAGTAACGTCATCTGTGATGTCACTGACCATGTCATGAGTAATGTAATATTTGAGTTATGCCCCGCAATGCACTACTTATGACTTACATCACTCATGACATGGTCATTGACATCACTGATGACATGGCATCATCAAGAGAGTGTGTTTCATAACCATTTATGAGACTTAAACATATATACTAAGCTACTGCATAACTTAAATTACTATTCTTTCTGTACTACAAATCTGATACTATTTCTAATATAAGTCATCTGAGTTGGTGTGTGACTATTAGTGTATGAGTCGGTGTCTATGTAACTGAACTGGTGTATGAGTGGGTACGTAAGTGGCTGCATGGATCTGTCAGTGGGTGTGTGAGTGGCTATATAGGTCTGTCAGTGGGTATGTGAGAGTCTGTATGGGTCTATGAATGGGGTTGTGAGTGGTTTTCTGGGTGTGTGAGTGGTAATATGGATGTGTCAGTGGTTGTAGGGGTGTGTGGGAGGAAATGTGAGTGGTTCTATGGGTGTGTCAGTGATTTTGTGAGTGGCTGTATTGAGAGAGTGAGTGTGTGAGAGGATGTATGGGTGTGTGAGATGGTGCATGAGTGATTGTATGAATGTGAGAATGGGTATGTAAGTGGTTGTGTTTGTGTATGAGTAGGCTGTATCAGTGAGTGAGCGGCTATGTTGAGAGGCTGTATGGGTGAGTGAGTGGATGTGTGAATGGCTGTATGGGTGAATAAGTGTGTTTGAGTAGCTGTAGGGGTAGGTATGTGGCTGTGTGAGTGCTATATGGGTGAGTGAGTGGTTGTGTGAGTAGCTGTATGGGTGTGTGAGTAGGAGTATGAGAGGCTGTATGGGTATGTGAGGGATTCTGTGGATGATGTCATCAGCGATGTCATTTCAGATGTCATCTGTGATGTTACTGACCATGTCATAAGTGATATACTATGTGGGGTCATAAGCAGTACATTGCGGGGGTGTAAGTTATATTTAGCTCAGGCAACTATAACTGCTGAATTTCTATGGTTTTGTATGACTGAAATCTGCGCCTAACTTTACCGCCCCAGTAACCTTTGGTTTTTGCAGTGAAATTCTAAGGTTTATTAAATTCTATTTTCTCACTATAACGTTCCTGTAACCTTTGTTTTTTTCAGTGAATTTAAAGGTTTTTTAAAAATGTATTTCCTAACTGTAACCTGGAACCTATGTTAGTGGGTGTGTGATTGGCTGAATGGGTCTGCGAGTGGCTGTATGGTTCTATGAGTGGGTGTGTGAATGGCTGTTTGGATTTATAAATGAGTTTGTGGGTGGCTGTATGGGTCTGTGAAGGTCCACAAAGCATCTCAGTCGTTCAATGTTGAATTGCCAAGAAAGCACACTTGCTTTGCCTTTGTCAAGCCCAGGAGGTCAGGATCATTTGTTATTTACAGAAGTGGAGCTTCAATTTGGGCACCTGCTATGATTATATCTGCAAGTGTTTCCTGTTGAGGTTTTATTTCTGTAATAATTAAGCAGGTCTTCGTGTCAGCTGCCTGGAAACAGTTCTCATGTCCAGCTTGCCTGCAGTCCACTACTTTCTGCTGCCTGTCTACCTGCTGCCTTCTGTCTGTGCCTCCTCTGTTCGTTGCTTGCTCTGTTGCCTTTTCTGCTCAATTTTGTGCCCCTTGCTTTGCCTTTTTCTACTTGTTTTTCTGCCCTGTTTTGCCTTTCCTGCTCATTTTTCTGCCCCCCTTTTTGCACTTCCTGCCCTCCATTTTGCCTTTTCTGCTTGTTTTTCTGCCCTCTGTTTTGTCCTCTTCTGCTCTGTTTTCCTTTGGTGCTTGTGTTTCTGCCCTCCATTTTGCCTTTTCTGCTTGTTTTTCTGTCCTCTGTTTTGCCTTTCCTGCTCGTTTTTCTGCCCTCTGTTTTGCGTTTCTTGCTCTTTTTTCTGCCCTCGGTTTTGCCTTTTCTGCTAATTTTTCTACCCTATTTCTTGCCTTTTTCTGCTCATTTATCTGCCATCTGTTTTGCATTTCCTGCTCTTTTGTCCTCTGTATTTGCCTACTCCATTTTGCTTTTTCTGCTAGTTTTTCTGCCCTCTGTTTTTGTGGAAAAAGTGGATGGGGCCCTGTGGCCACCCTCTATAGGCTGATTTTTACCCCAGAGGCCCCATCCAATTACTGGAAAGGGAGGGGGCCACATGGGGCCCCTCCCTGAAATGATTGTGGCCTTGGGGACCCAATCGCCCAGGGCCCCGCCTCCTGTCCCTCAGTTCCCAGGGCATCCAGTGTGCAGTGTTAGGGACCCCGAGGGAGTCTCAATGCCACAGCGGTCCCTGGCATTGCTCCAGCACTCAGGGAGCTGTTAAACATGCATTTCTCATGTGTGGGAGCAATCCTCTCATCTGTTTCCCTGCCCGATGGACGGTGGGCAGGGAAGCAGATGAAAACATACCTCCCAGCAAGAGCAAGTGGCAGCAGTTTAGCAGCTACCGCTTGCTGGTAGTGGAGTCAGTGTTTGCTCTCACTTGGCAGGAGCTCCCACAGCCCCACTAAGCAAAGGCAAACTGCTATGTCCCAAGGGTGGGCACCTTGGGTGATAGCAAAAAGCAGCCCTGGTGGGGGGTGGTCCCCAGGGCTATTAGTGGCTCCGGGATAGGTCTGTGCCACCCCCTCCTTTAATTTTCAAGGGCGTGCCCCGGGGAGGTGGTGGTTCTTGGGGCCGAGATCAGCCTGCGAGATGGCCATGCAGGCCTCCTCCTTGTAAAACAAATAAAGGGAGCCCCAGGGAGGTGGTGGTCACCGGGCCGAACACAGCCCGGAAGGGGGGCCGTGCAGCACCCCTGCCTCTATTATATACATGGCCCCAAGAACGTGGTTGTCCCCGGGGCTCTTACAGCCTCAGGACGGGCCCTCCACCACTTTGTTTCAAGACTTGGCCAGCCCCGGGTAGGCCCAGATTGGCTTTGGCGAGGGGGGCCGTATGTGCCCCCACCTTAAAATATATTACAAACCATGCCCCCAGTACCTGGCCCACCCGGGGGCTTTTATAAAAACAAGCACAGCAGACTGTGATTGTTTTTTTTTATTATTATTTTTGTCATGGATTCGTGACTTTGTCAAGATTTCGTGGCAAACATTTACAAAAAATGTTTTTTTTTGTCCTGGTGGAGTCTCTAGGGGCCTTGGGACAAGGGCTAGTGGGTCAGGGTATTCCTACCCTGTCCCCTTTTTTATTTTTTGTAACCGTTTTTTTGGGACAGCCTGAGTCTGAGTACCAAGATGCCTCCCGACACTTCCTGGTTGAGGTGTTGGCATCCAATCACATATCAGCACCGGGACTGTTGGATCCTCAGAGGTTCACAGTCCCTATATGTACAAATTTAGATTTCATTTAATATCTCCAAAACTCCTGAACGTATTTACACCAAATAACATAAAGGGCGGTTTCTGAACCAAGACCTACCTTTCTGCCAAATTTGGTGTAATTCCGTTCAACGGTTCGGGCTTTATCCGTGTCTGAAATCCCTAAGGGAATTAACAGTGAAAACACACTTTTTTGACCCCCCCCCCCCATTTTTCTCACCCCCTCCCTACTTGAGAGATTGCCCCAAAACTTTCCATCCACAACTAGGATAACTGTTTTGGGAAAATTTCATAAAGATTTGTCACCCAGCGCCACAGATACAGGCAGGTCATAAAAGGCTTTTCCTATTGTCCTAAATATAACTACCTACTGGCAATTGCCAGTAGGTTATATATATATATATATATATATATATATATATATATATATATATATATATATATATATATATGTTCACTGAAAAAGACAAAGGCTACAGGGATGTTATAGTTTGGCTCAGATTTCTCTCATACAAAACCACAGAAATGCCACACTTACAGTTACCTGAGCTAACTATAACTTACGCCCTCGCAATGCACTGCTTATGACCACACATATTACATCACTTATGACATGGTCAGTGACATCACCACTGATGACATCTCAAATCACATCACTGATGACATCATCAAGTGAGTGTACGTGTTTTAAGAGTTTGTAGGTGTGAAACATATATACTAACCTGCTATAAAAGTTAAATTAGTATACTAGGTGCATTACTACTGAGTGATGCTAAATCTAATATATATTATGTGAGTGGGTGTGTGACTGTATGTATCCTGGTGAGCATGGGTGGCTGTATGGGTGTGTAAGTGGGAGTGGGAGATGTATAGGTGAGTAAGATGCTGAGTGGGTGGCTGTATTGGTGAGTGAGTGGGTGTGTCAGTGGCTGTGTGGATGAGTGAGCAGTGGGGGGAGTGGCTCTAAGTGTAGTTAAGTGGGTGTGTAGTAACTGTATGGATGAGTGAGTGGGTATCTAAATGGCTGTATGAGTGACTGGGGATGTAAGTGGTTGTATGAGTGAGTGGCTGCTTGAGTGGCTGTTTGGTTAAGGGAGTTGGTGTGTGAGTGGCTGTATTGGGGAGTAAGTGTCTGTGTGACTGAATGTATGGGTGAGTGAACAGATGTGTGAGTGCTTGTATGGATATGTAATTGGTTGCATGGGTGTGGGTGAGTGAGTGGGTGTCTGAATGGCTGTATGAGTGACTGGGTGTGTAAGTAGCTATATGAGTGAGTGGCTGCTTGAGTAGCTGTTTGGTTAAGTGAGTTGTGTGTAAGTGGCTGCATTGGAGAGTAGGCGTATGTGGGAATGCCTGTATGGGTGACTGAAGGGATGTGTGAATGTTTGTATGGGTCTGTGAATGGGTGTACAAGAGGTTGTATGGGAGTGAGAGAGGGTATGTGAGTGGTTCTGTGGATGATGTAATCAGTAATGTTATCAGTGATGTGATTTGAAATGTCATCAGTGGTCACAGACCATGTCATGGGTTATATAATATTTGAGGTCATAAGCAGTGCATTGCGGGGGCATAAGTTATAGTTAGCTCAGGTAAATATAACTAATACATTTCTATGGTTTTGTATGAGTGAAATCTGAGCCTAACTATAACGTCCCTGTAACCTTTGGTTTTATCAGTGAATTTCTATGAGAGTGTCAATGGGTTTTGAGAATGGTAGTGTGGAAGTTGGAATGGGTATATGAAAGGTTATATTGGCGTGTGAGTGGGTGCATCAGAGATCATGTGGATGATGTCATCAGTGATTTCCTAACTATAACTACCTGTAACATTTGTTTTTTTCAGTGAATTTCTACGGTTTTTTAAACACTAATTCATAACAATAACGTCCCTGTAACCTTTGATTTTTCCAGTGAATGTATATGGTTTTTAAAGTAGTAGTTTTTTTCCAGTGAATTTCAATGTTTTTTTAAAGTAGTAGTTTTTTTCAGTAAATTTCTATGGTTTTTAAAGTAATAGTCATGTTTGCTGAGTGGTGAAGATAGTGGGTGGGGCCTCCAACCAACTCTCTTGAATTCCGCTGTGTTGGATTTACAGGAGTTACCAGGAGGGCTTCTTGGGCCCCAAGGTACCTCAGGAGTAAAGCAGACTTTATCCCCCAACCAGTAGTACACCAGGAGCCGTGTTTGCAGAAGGCTGGAGAAAGGAGTCATGGCCTCCGAACACCTCTGAGCAATCCCACTGTGTGAGCATTACTGGAGATCAAAGGAGGGGTAGTTGGCCCCCAAGGACGCCCTTTGGGGCCAACTACCCCTCCTGTTACCTCCAGTAAGTACCACACAGCAGAATTGCTGAGAAGTCGTCAGATCAGATGCCACACCCCTTTTCTCCACTACTCTGCAAATGCGCCTCTCGACACACTACTAGTTAGGGGATTAAGTTCCTTTTGCTCCAGAGGGTCCTTGGGGGCCAACAAGCCCTCCTGTTACCTCCAGTAAATTCCACACTAGTGGTTCTCTGAGAGGTTTCCGGTGGCCCCACCCCATTTCTCCACCACTCTGCAAACATGCCCCTGGCGCACTTCTAGTTGGGGGATGAAGTCCCCTTGGCTCTTCAGAGTCCTTGGGGGTAAACTAGCCCTTCTAATACCTCCAGCAAGACCCACACAGCTACACTGCTGAGAGGCCGCCAGAGGCCACGCCTCCTTTATCCACCACTTTGCAAATGCAGCTCCTGGCTCACTACTGCTTCGGGGATGAAGTCCACCTAGTCCTGAGACCTTTAGGAGGCAAGGGGACCTAATCCCTCCAACAGCAGTGCTCTAAGAAGCGCATTTGCGGAATGGTGGAGAAAGAGGGCGTGGCTTCCAACCACCTCTCAGCAATAACACTGTGTGGGGCTTCCTGGAGGCAAGAGGTCTTCTTGGTCCCTAAGGACCCTCAGCAGCCAAGAGGACTTCATCCCCCAACGAGGAGCGCTCCAGGTGGCGTTTTTGCAGAGTAGTGGAGAAAGGGGATTGGGCCTCCGCTAAGTTGCAGGCTTTTTAAAAAAGTATTTTCTTTTTTAGGAAGAAGGCCGTGTGGCCCCCCTTCTCTAGACCATTTCGGGCCCCGGGGACCCCATCACCTGGAAACTAACACTTTTTATTTATTTTTTATTTCAAAGTCTGGAGGGAGGCCACATGGCCGCCCTCCCGGGCTGATTTTGGCCCGGGGACCCCATCCCCCGGGGCGAGGCCATTTCTTTTCTATTTTTTATAATCCTTAAAGGGAGGGACGCCTCAGGGAGGTGATGGTCCCCGGGACCATGGGTCTGTAACGGACCCCTTTATTAATGCTTGTGTGACCCAGGGAGGTGGCAGTCCCCAGGAAAGGGGGGTCCACAAGGCCCCCCTATATTATTGAAATATGCTAGAGGGAGGTGGTGGTCCCTGGGGCAGGGAGGGTACCACAGGCCTCCCTACATAATTGGAAATCATCCCGGGGATGTAGCGGTCCCTAGTGCCGCGGGCGGGCGGGCGCAGTGGGCCTGCCTGTATTGATAATGAAATGTTCCCCGGGGAGGTGGCGGTCCCCGGGCCTTTGATAAGCCCTAGGAGGGGTCCTGTGGGCCCTATATTTACCTTATACATCAGGGACCTAGCCCACCCGAGGGTTATTTTAAAGCAAGCACAGGAGCCCTCGCAAATTGCAGCGAATATCACGATTTTGCAGCAATTTCTTTTTTTGTTTTACAAAAAAATGCTTAAAAACCATGGTGGGGTCCCAGGGGGACCCCAAGACCATGGCTTGGGTGTCAGGGTATTCCTACCCTACCCCCTTTTCTTTATTTTCACTTTTTTGGGGGGGAAATCAGTGAAGCTGAGTCCCAAGATGGCTGCCAACACTTCCTGGTTGAAGTGTTGGCAGCCAATCAGAGCAGTGTATTTCCCTGCATGAGCTTGTCTTTTTTCGCAACAGCTTCGTGGCCAGAGATATATCTGTCTTTTTCTTCTCAAATTTCTCAAAAACTACTGAACGGATTTACAACAAATAATAAAAAGCACAATTTGCCTAACAACATCTACCTTTCTGCCAAATTTGGTGTAATTCCGTCCAGTGGTTTGAGCTGGGGGTTCAGCAACTTGTTCCTATGGGAATTAACATTACAAATACACCCTTTTTTCGTGCCCCTATTTTTCAGTCCACACTGCACAGATCACCCCCAATCTTTCCATGTCACACAGGACCTTCTTTGACACTTTTTGGGGAAACTTTCATGAAAATTGGTCAAACTACGCAAATTTCTAGGCAAATCAAAAAATGCTTTTTACATGAAAATAGGTCTAAACTATAACTACCTACTGCGACCATATATATATATATATATATATATATATATATATATATATATATATATGAATGTAAATTCGTCTAAGATGCTGCCTTGATTAGAAAGACGAAGAACGGACCCAGACTTTGGTGCCAATCACGGTGATTTTATTTAAATTTCTCTGAACCAGTCCGACATGACGCGTTTCAGCCCCCACTCGGGCCTTGATCACATGATATATGTAGTTCCAATAAATCTGTATGGGATCTGCGCATTTAGACAACATAAACTGTGGGATCAGTGTTCAAACTGATTCCAGACACCCTCACCGGATACGTTCGCCTGTATACCAGCTAGCGCACAGTGCCACTATGAACCCCCCTTACCAAGGAAAGAATAGTTTTTGGCAGCTATCGAACATGACAACCCTGACCCCTCAGAGATCGTAGAAACAGTACAGTACTTTTTGCTCAGTCACTCGTGCTCACTTTGTCTCAGAGAGATACACAGAATAAACAATGGGGACGTTTTCAATAAGTATTTATTGAGCCAGCGTCATTCTGGTGTAAAATATGTGTGTTGCAACAACCATAAGACAGAAACATATAAACGATTATAAGCACCAACAGAGTAAATGGATGGTAGATTTCTACCATAGTGCTAGAACAATGGATATATGCAAGTATATATGGGCATGACAATAATACTGTGTACTCCTACGATGTTAACCCTAACTAGATGTACCTATATGTACCTAGTATGTATATAGGTGTATTACCAAGAATCCCCCTAGGATAGAGTCAACCCCATTACCTGATGTGAGAGAATGAAGGACCCAGTCTTGGTCTCGAGATGGACACCCCACTAGTGATGTCAGACCACTGGAGTGTCTGCATGCAGGAACCTCAGAGTCTCGTGTCAGCATGTCAGTATTTTCTCCTCTGCCTGCCCCAGCAAAGATATGGTGTTTATATACCCAAAAAGGTACCCTCAGGGGTTTTAACTTGTGTGCTGTGTCATGTCGGCCGAGGATGACGATAGTGATGAACCTTATACATAGTTATTATACAGAAGATTGTAATCCTGCTGTGATTCCGAGAATCCTCATGTACAATAAATAGGGCTAGTTTTCGGGGAAAACCACACAAAATTTATGCAGCACCTAACTAGGTAAAAGGTCAGTACCAAAACCGTTATGCAGTAAAATGGCAGGAAATTGTAGGTGAAAGGTTGTTTGACTACCTAAGCCTATATCAGGGTACATATACGGATCATAACAACATATATATATATATTTTCACTGAAAAAAACAAAGGTTGGGGGCGCGGCCAGGCTACCAACCAAGATGGCCGTGTGGCTCTAGAGCTCCGCCATCAGACTCGATATCCTGCATGAAATCCACCCCTAAAGCTTTCCATCCTGGTTGCTGGCGACCTGACTGTGTAACTCCCAGAGTGCTGCGTGCTATCCGGACTCCGGGGCTGCCCGCTGCCCAGGTCACGAGCGATTCGCTGTCTGCAGCCTGCGGAGCCCTGCGTTCAAGGAAGGTGCAGCTTTGTCACATGAGGTCTCTCGGATCCTGGGACCTGCTCTGCGGAGGTGAACCGCGCCCGCCCCAAGGAGGAGTCGGATGACGCAGCATCCAACGCTCCCGCTACACACAGAGGCGGCCCCAGGCCCGGTTGCGGGGGCTGCGGGGATCAGCACTCACAACACCCTCAACTGGATTTTGGGGCAATTATGTGGAGGACTGCTGAGCATTTCTTACGGCTTCAATGTAACTGTAGAGGCCAGCACAGACCTGCGGTGAAACCTGCCAGTCCTGAGTTGAGGTCTGCCTCGCCCTCCGCGTTCCGTCGGAGGATTGTCCCAGCTGGTGAGTGGCACTTTCTTGCTCCCTGAAGCCCCGCGGCGTCAGGTGCCGCGTGAGAGCCTGGGAGCTGGCCACCCGGCAGCATACTTGGCGATACAGACCCGCTGGGGCACACAACCTTACTGTCAGCACTTTAGCCCCAGTTCAAGTGCCTAACACTGCGAGCCCCAGCATAGACTGCATCTGTGGCAGCCCCGCTCAAAGGGCCATACTTCGCTCTTAGAGGCATAGTCAGCTATTGATCTCATTTTGGCCGCACGGCCCACTGCAATTGGCTCTATTTGCCTCCCTTGCATCACTGTGACCTATTGTACTAACTTGCACTCCTTGATGGTACTTTCTATGTACATGGCGAGCCCTGCTGACATTGTTTGACTATGTCATGGTGCGAAAGGATCCCAAGCAAAGGGTCTTGTAATTCACGAAGCCCAGTGGCACACAGGGAGGCACTGAAATCTGCATCACGGAGCAGGCCATGACTCAGCCCCACTGGGGCCCTCGTCAGCTAGTCTGGATGCATTGATGGTGGAGTTGAGGGCCGGATTCAAGGCACTAGATGGGCGCTTCGACGTCCTTGAGAAGCGGCTAGACAACATGGGTGCTAGACTAGATGGCCATGAACGCCACGTGGATGTTGAAGAGGGCAGGGTTTCCGATCTGGAAGATGGGGCCGCACAGTCACTCAAACGGTTGGATCGGATGGAGAAAATTCTAAAATCAGTCGCCATGAAAAACAAAGATTTGGAAGCCAGGAGTAGGCGCAATAATGTACGCATTTTGGGAGTTGCCGAGTTGACAAACACGGGCCGCATGGACACCTTGGTCGAAACCCTACAGGTGCCCCTATTTGGTCAGGAATCCTTCACTTCCACCTTCCTACTTGAGAGAGCGCACCGCATCCTGGGGCTCAAGCCTATCCCTGGCACTCGACAGCGTCCCATATTTGCTCGCCTCCTAACCTACCGCGACAGAGACACTGCATTCCGTGAGGCGGGCACCTTACCATGGCAAGGTTTCACAATTACTCTGTTCCCAGACTTTACTGCCATGGTTCAGGAGGCGTGGGGGAAGTTCACCAGAGTTAAGGCCACTCTCTGTGATTTGTGTGTCCGGTACGGTATGATATACCCGGCACGTCTGCGTGTAATATTCGACTCACCCACTGAAGTACAAGAATTGTGCCGTAAATATAACAGCCCTTTGGGCGCGTGGGCCAGCGCCGTTCCAGGTACCTCTCTGCTTAACAGTGGCTCGGCGGCTAGTGTGGAACTCTTTTCAAACAAGTAACTTAAGTTAACTATGGTACTATGGATTGTCAGCAACCATTGACATTCACTATTTTACTTGAGGTTTGGTAATTTGACTGTTATATTTTGCAAAGTTGAGTAGATGGCAAGGCGTTGCCTCCTCCCCAAGTATGTATCACAGTATATTGCTCACAATGTATGTTGTTTCTCTCTATTCCCCATGGTTGAGTGTATTTTCAATTGCATTCCGCCTATTGCTCATCAGGGTATCTGCCTGCGGTTGGGGTAGCAGGGTTGGGTGCGGGGTCTGTTTGTTGGGGTAGTTTAATCTTGCATTCATCTATGGTCCCTCAATGTCACTGTTGTGTAGCTCTGCTGTCACAGGATACAGATTGGTTTCCACCTTAGATCATGGCGGTGAGTGGTCAACTGTCAAAGTTTTCTAATGTCACGCTGCTTACTTGGAACGTCAAGGGCCTCAATAATGCGAAAAAAAGGTAAACAGGTCTTAAATTACTTACTGAAGCATCATATTGATATAGCATTCCTTCAGAAAACTTACCTGTCCAAATCCACGACAACTCGTTTTGTATCAATCCCACTGTACCGCACCTGCTCCGCTGTAATCAGGTGTCGTAGCACAACCGGGCGGCATTCGGCCACCCGGTTGGGACCCCGATGATGAAGCATGACACCAACTAAGTTGGTGTGTGAGGGGTCTTTTAAAAGAATCTAAGGATTCCTTGGCACTGTAAATCAACTACAGTGAGTCCAATCCCTACACAGGTCTGGGGACGTCCACATTGTTTACTTGAGATAAATTTACACCCACCACCAAAGCATGGTTGAATAGCCTTGTTTATAGTAATACTAATGGGGAATCGTTTGCATCTATGCTTCCAGCAACGTTGAGACCCAGAGACATCTGGAACCCCTTGAAGGATTACCTGCAGGAACTGGGGTCTGCGGTTTCAACCCAGCCTCCTCCAGGGATTGTCCCGTCTGGGGTGGACTGATCCTTTTCTACTACACAGTCTCTCACCATGGAAGGCCACGGATATGCCTCTTGGAAGACAATTGGGTAACTCAACATTAGATGGCATCGCTACTATGCTTGTATCTCATTTGATTTGTAAAAATGGTACCAGACTATAATGTATCTTATTTCACAGTATGTCCTATTGTAAACTTGTTCTGTTCAATGTGTGATGACAATGAAGACACAATTCGCGATGTGGTAAACTGTAGATAAAAAATGTTAAATAAAGTTCAATTTTTTTTTTAAAACGGACAAAATGTGAAAAAAGGAAACATAAAAATTATATTTTAAGGTAGAAAAACAAATAAAAAAACAAAGGGTAAAGGAACATTATAATTAGGCTCAGATTTCACTTGCACAAACCCAGTTAAAAGTAGCTGAGCTAACGATAACTAGCGCCCCATCAATGCATTGCTTATGACCTCACATAATACATCACTCATGACATGGTCAGTGACTGATGACATCACCAAGTGAGTGTGTTTTTAAGAGTTTATGGGTGTTAAACATATATAATAACCCAATACAAAAGTTAGAATAGTATACTAATTGCACTACTACTAATGAGTGATACTATCGCTAACATGTGTGATCTGATGTGTGTGTGTGTGTGTGACTGTATCAGTGTGTCAGTGGGTGTGTGAGTTGCTGTATAGTTGTATAGGTAGGTATGAGAGTAGCTGTGTAGATGAGTGGATGGGTATGTGAGTGACTATGTTGTGAGTGAGCGTATGTGTCAGTGGCACTATGGATGACAGTGGCTGTGTGAGTGACTGCACAGGTGAGTGAGTGGGTGTCTGAATGGCTGTATGAGTGAGTGACTGGGTGTGTAAGTGGCTTTTTGGGTGAGTGAATGGCTGAGTGAGTGTTTGGTTAAGTGTGTTGGTGTGTGAGTAGCTGTATTGGAGAGTGTTTAAATGACTGTATGAGTGAGTGAGCAGATATGGGAGTGCTTGTATGGATGTGTGAATGGGTATGTATGGGGTTGTGTGAGTGCTTGTACAGGTGAGTGACTGACTGTGTTGAGAGGCTGTATGGGTCTGTGTGTAGCTGTATAGGTGAATATGTATGTGTGTGAGTAGACATTTGGGTGAGTGACTTGTATGAGTGGCTTTATGGATGAGTGAATGGTTGTATGAGTGGGCGGGAGTGTGAGTGGCTCTATGGAAGAGTGAGTGGGTCTGTGAGTACTTGTATGGGTTTGTGAATGGATATAAAAGTTGTTGTGTGGGTTTGTGAGTGGGTGTACGAGAGGTTGTATGGGGGTATGAGTAGGTGTATGAATGGTTCTGTAGATGATGTCATCAGTTATGCCATTTGAAATGTCATCAGTGATGCCACTGACCATGTCATGAGTGCTGTAATGAACAAGTTACTTACCTTCGGTAACGATATATCTGTAAGAAACATTAGTTAGTTAGATTCCTTGCCTTAGAATATCCCCAGGCGTCAGGCTGGATCCGGAAAGATTTTTAGTCAGCAATACCCTTGCGCGTCGCAAGGCGTCGTCTGCGGCTCCGCGTCAGTCGTCGGCGCCGTAATCCCCGGGGATGACGTCGGAGTACTTAGACGCCACCCTCACACGCTGACATCAGTTCTTGTACATAGCTTTCCGCGCCAGGAACGCAGAGCCATGCAAGGAACTGACACTGATGCCATGAATCTAGGGCCCTGGAAGGGATGACCTTAACCCTAGATATCAGTTCGCAGAACGGGGAGGATGGGTGGGGCGGTAAGGAATCTAACTAACTAATGTTTGTTACAGATATATCGTTACCGAAGGTAAGTAACTTGTTCATCTGAAACAAAAACGTTAGATTCCTTACCTTAGTATAGATACCCCAGCAATACCAACCCCGGTGGTGGGTCTGCGAACCAAGATCACACCAGGAAGTCCTGGAGAATGGAACGGCCAAAGAAGCCGTCTCTCCGGACTTGGCTGTCCAGGCAGTAATGCTTAGCAAACGTGTGCAGCGAGGCCCACATTGCTGCCCGACAAATGTCCTGCAGAGGGAGTAGCCGCCGTGGCCTGAGTGGAATGGGCCCTCCGCTCCACAGGAGGTTCCTTCTTAGCCAAGGAATAACAAGTCTTAATGCATAAAACGGCTCACCGAGAGATGGTCCGCTTGTGCACCGCCAGCCCCTTCTTAGCGCCCACGTAGCCAACAAAGAGTTGGTCGTCCACCCGGAACTGTTTGGTGCGGTCCAGATAGAAGGAGAGCGCACGTGGGATCGATGGACAGACTGAGTAGCTCAGGATACCAGTACCTTTGTGCCCAATCCGGAGCCACAAGGATGACTTGGGCCCGGTCGCGCCTGATCTTCTTCAGCATTCTGGGCAGAAGTGGTATAGGCGGAAAGGCGTACAACAGACCGCAACTCCACTCGCGACGAAAGGCGTCTCCGAGCGAGTGCCGTCTTGGAAATTCCAACGCGCAGAACTGATGACATTGCGTGTTCTCTTCGGTGGCGAATAGATCTAACCAAGACTCTCCCCACTGCCGAAAGAGACCTTGCGCCACGTCCAAGTTCAGATGCCATTCATGATCCATCATGCACCGGCGGCTGAGTTCGTCTGCCCTGGCGTTCAGAGAGCCCGTCAGTTGTTGAACCACCAGGTTGATGCCCTGATGTTCCAGCCATGTCCAGAGGCGCAGAGCCTCCTGACAAAGGGTCCACGACCCCACCCGCCCTGTTTGTTGCAATACCACATGGTGGTGGTGTTGTCCGTGAACACCTGCACTACACTTCCCAGAACAGAGGGAAGGAATGTCTTCAGTGTAAGCCGGATCGCCCGCAGCTCCAAGAGGTTGATATGGAGCCGGGACTCCGCCGGAGACCAGAGGCCTCTGATCTCCGATCTCCCATGTGGCCCCCCCATGCCAGGAGGGACGCATTTGTCACCACCACATGCTCCGGTTGGGGTAGGGAGAGGGATCTGCCACTGACCCAATCGCGGTCCGTGTGCCACCACTGCAACTGTCTCGCAGTGCCCTCCGAGACCAGGACGTGGTCGGACAGGGGCCGATGTTGAGCCCACTGGAACTACAGGTCCCACTGCAGAGCCCGCATCCGCCACCTGGCGTGATGTACCAGCAGGATGCAGGAGGCCATCAGACCTAGCAGCCGCAGCACCAACCTGACCGAAAATCAGGATAAAGGCTGAAAGATCGGAATCAGAGCCTGAATATCCCGAACCCACTGTTCTGGAGGATAGACCCGAAACAGCGCAGAGTCCAGAACCGCTCCGATGAAAAGAAGCTTCTGGGAGGGACTCAGATGCGACTTCGGCACGTTGATGGAGAACCCCAGCAAATGCAGGAGGTCGGCCGTAGTCTGGAGGTGGGAGACGACAGCCTGGGGCGAGCCCGCCTTCAACAACCAGTCGTCGAGATAGGGGAAGACTGGAACCCCTAATCTGCGCAGATGAGCTGTGACCACCGCCATCACTTTCGTGAACACCCGAGGGACACTGGTGAGGCCGAAGGGGAGCACGGTAAACTGAAAGTGCTCGTGGCCTACCGTGAACCGCAGGTAACGCCGGTGGGCCGGCAGGACGGGGATGTGGAAATATGCGTCCTGCAAGTCCAACGCTACCATCCAGTCTCCAGGGACTAGGGCAGACAGAACCTGAGCTAAGGTGAGCATCTTGAACTTCTCCTTCCGGAGGAAGGCGTTTACGCTCCTGAGGTCCAAGATAGGGCGTAGGCCCCCTTTGCCCTTCTTGGGAACGAGAAAGTAGTGGGAGTAACAACCCCGACCTACTTCTGGGCCAGGAACGCGCAGAAGTTGCAAGTGATCCCCCGACATGCGGTGGTACTGCGGTGGCATGGCTGGAGGGGTCGCCTCGAAGGGGAGGGAGTAGCCCCTTTGGACGATTTGCAGCACCCACCTGTCCGACATGATGGTACGCTAGTGGAGCAGGTGATGGAGAACTCTGCCGCCCACTGGTGTGGAATGGGCCTGAAAGGTCGGACTAGGAAGGCTTAGCGGCAGATGCTGCTGGGGCAGATGTGGGCTGACCGGCTCTCTGTTTCCCTGCTCCGCCTCGGCAGAATCCACGTCCGCGACCGCGTTGAGGCTGGTTCTGCGGCCTGTGGCTAGACGGACGTGCGGGGGCGCCCCTTCCTTGGCCACGAAAGGGGCGAAAAGTGGAAGTTTGCGGGCGCGGGCTGAGAGGCCCAAGGACTTGGCCGTAGCCCTGGAGTCCTTAAAGCGCTCCAGCGCACTATCTGCTTTGTCGCCAAAGAGGTGACGGCCATCGAAGGGCATGTCTATGAGTGTGCTCTGGACATCCCCGGAGAAATTCGTGGAACTCAGCTAGGCGTCGTGACGAATCGCCACCGTCGTCGCAATCGCCCTACCTAGCGAGTCCGTGGTGTCAAGCCCACATCGAATTGAGTACCGTGCTGCATCCAGCCCCTCAGCAAGAGTCTGGGCGAGCCGTGTCCGGGCCTCCTCCGGACACTGGGGCAGCACATCTGCCACTGTATCCCACAAGGAGTGGGTGTAACGGTCCAAAAGGCATGCGGTATTAATAGACCGCAACCCCAAACTGAGGGAGGAAAACGTCTTCTTCCAAAACTGTTCCAACCTTTTGGATTCCCGATCCGGAGGAGCGGACGGGAAGGCGGTCTGGGCTTTAGAGGCCTGGATAACCAGGCTCTCAGGGGTGGGGTGCACTGACAGAAAGCTGGGGTCGCCCGGTGCAGGGCAGGGGCGCCGGGCCATGTTCGGGTCCACAGTAGTGACTGTGGAGGGCTTGGACAAGGTGCCCATCAGAACGTCAGTCAGTGCTTCATTGAACTGCAGTAGAGGCTCCGAAGAGCTTACTGGCGGTTGAAGCACTTCAGTGAGGTTAGTCCTAATGGCAGCTGCAGGGAGCTCCTGATGAAGGGCTTCGGCAGCCCTGCGCAGCATCACAGAATAGGTCGCACCCTCCTCCGTAGCCACGGAGGGAGGAAAGATAAAGCCAGTGTCAGGGAAGGTGTCGAGACCACTGCATCCCCCAGCTCTTCTGCCCAGTCCTGATGAAACTGGCACTGCTGTGCCAGAGGGTCCTCAGACCCCTCCCAGTCGTCCCCATCATTCGATTCCTTATAGACAGGTTGAAAGGACAGAACCGGGTGGTAGATGAATTGCTCATCCAGTCGGACCCGGACCAACTGGGGACGATGTCAACCGAAGACGGCGCCGGGGGCGGCACCATAGGGGTCGGCGCCGGCGGAGGGGTCGTAAGGTCAACTGGCGTCGACCGGGATCCAGGCCTGGATCCCACGGGGGCCTGTGGCATCGGGACCGAAGTCAACGACGGCACCGGGACCGGAGCAGCTGGCTCGCTAGGCCTCCCAGTCAGACCTGCGGGGCCCGAAGGCGCGCCGGATGGCCTCGACGGCGGAGCGAGACTCCTCATGGCCACGAGGAAGTCCTGAATCTTGCCGGGAATCGCATTAGGCCCAGGGAATCCTGCCACCCGAACCCTCAGCCGAGTCGCGCGACCGGCGAGGGGAGTCAGAAGAGGGATGTCGCCTCTTCGACTTCTTCTTACTGTGCCTCGACTTACCTGAATGCGAGGACTTCGAACCCGACGAGCGGTGATGGCTCAGTGACCTGTCCCTCGACCCCCTCCTCGACCGGGACCTCGAGCGGCGCGGAGCCGACTGCCGGATCTCGAGGAGCTTGCGGAACCGCTCCCGCCTAGCCTTCAAGGTCAAGGCCCGGCAGTCGGGGTACGACTCTGCATCATGGTCGGCCCCAAGGCTGTAGAGACACCGACGGTGGTGATCCGTAACCGACATCAGTCGGTTACAGGCGTCGCACGGCTTGAAACCGGGCATCCCTACCGGCACCAGGAGTCGAGATCAACTCAAAAGATGAACCAAAAAAATCCAAAAAGTTTCATCAAAAAGTGACTAAAGGGTATGCTTTTCCCGGATCTGCGCTTACTGACACGGAAAAAAGAAGAACTTATGTCAGCGCGCGAGGGCGGCGTCTAAGTACTCCTTCAACGTCATCCCGGCAATCACGACGACGGACGCGGAGCCGCAGACGACGCCTGGCGACTCGCAAGGGAATTGCTGACGAAAAATCTTTCCGGATCCAGCCTGACGCCTGAGGATATTCTAAGGTAAGGAATCTAACTAACGTGTTTCTTTCAGATATGTGAGGTCATAAAAAGTGCATATCTGGGGTTTAAGTTATAGTTCGCTCAGGTAACTATAACTGCTGAATTTCTATGGTTTTGTACAAGTGAAATCTGAGTCTAACTATAATGTCCTGTAAACTTTTTTTTCAGTGAATTTCTAAGGTTTTTTTTAGTTCTATTTTCTAACTATAACATCACTGTAACATTTGCTTTTTTAAATGAATTTCTATGTTTTTGTAACTGCTTGGTGCACTTGCAGAGTGATGGAGAAAGGGAATGGTGCCCTTGACCAGCTCTCAGTAATTCCACAGCATGGGACCTACTGCTGGTAAAAGGAAGTCTTCTTGGCCCCCAAGGACCCTCAGCATGCTAAGGTACTTCATCCCTCAACAAGTAGTGCACCACGAGGCATGTTTGCAGAGCAGTGGAGAAAGGAGGCGAGACTACCACCAGCTCTCAGCAATCCCACTGTGTGAGACTTACTGCTGGTAACAGGAGGGCTTTTTTGCCCCCAAGGACCCTCAGCAGTCAGATGACTTAATCCCCCAACCAGTAGTGCACCAGGAGGCGCGTTTGCAGAGTGGTGGAGAAAGGGAGCGGGTTTCCCACATGCTCTCTGCAATCCTGCTATGTGGGACTTACTGTAGGTAACAGGAGGGGTTGTCGGCTCCCAATAACCCTCAGCAGACAAGAGGACTTCATCCCCCAACCAGCAGTGCGCCATGATGTGCGTCTGCAGAGTGGTGGAAAAAGGGTTTGAGCCTGCCACAAACTTGCAGCAATCCCGCTGTGGGAGACTTACTGGAGGTAACAGGAGGGATTGTTGGCCCCCAGGACCCTCAGTATCTAAGGGGATTTCATCCTCCAACCAGTACTACACCAGGAGGAACATTTACAGAGTGGACAAAAGGGGCGGGCCTTGGATGACCTCTCAGCAACCCTGCTGTGTGGGACTTACTGAAGGTTACAGGAGGGTCTGTTGGCCCCCAAGGACCCTCACCAGTCAAAGTGAATTCCTCCCTCAACAAGTTGTGTGCCAAGAGGCCCCTTTGCAGAGTGGTTGAAAAGGGGGCGGGGCCTCTGGCAACTTCTCTCAGTCATTCAAACGAGCCCGTTTTTACAACCGTGAAAGCATGCTGAATCCAGACCCCATGGTGAGAATAGAGAAAAAAGAGACCACAAAAAATAAATTAGTGTTTGTCAGTCAATTCTCAAACATAAGCAATAAGATACAAAATGTGATTAACTCCAATTGGAGTATTTTAAATGAAGGAAATGAGGTAAAGTTGCCCAAACCGCTATTTGCCTTCAAGCGTAACGATAACATCCGCAAAAATATAGTTCACACCTACAGGGACAGTGTCCCTAAGGAACATGTTACTTACCTTCGGTAACGCTTTTTCTAGTGGATACAGTATCTGCCTGTGGATTCCTCGCCTTGTGAATATACCCTGCGCCAGCAACATTCGGAACATACGGAAACTTTTGTAGGTCTTCACGCTGACGAGGACGACGTCACAGGATCCATAAGAGGAAATCGTCGGCGTGATGACGTCAGTTCCGCCCTTTTTTCCGTGCCTTCGAGGCACACGGACGGACTGACAGCAATATATACACAGTACATCGTATACAAACCAACACACACAGTGTAAAGATAATACAGGAATGCAAAAGAAATAACACACCTCACTTGACAGAAATAAATGAATCTTGAAATATCACTAATGTAGGTATACAATGGTGGACAACGGGGAGGCGGGTGGGTCAGTGAGAAATCCACAGGCAGATACTGTATCCACCAGAAAAAGCATTACCAAAGGTAAGTAACTTGTTCTTCTGATGGATACATCTGCCAGTGGATTCCTCACCTTGTGAAAAGATTCCCACAGCAGTCCCACTCCAAGAGGAGGGTAACCACCCTTCTATACCACGAAGTCCTGAAGGACAGAACGAGCAAAGTGTCCGTTCCTCCTCACCTCGGAATCCAAGCAGTAATGCTTCGCGAAAGTGTGGAGGGAGGCCCAAGTTGCAGCCCTACAAATGTCCTCCACAGGAACACATCTAGACAAGGCAGATGTAGAAGACTTTGCTCTGCTAGAATGAGCCCTTATACCCTCTGGAGGTTCCTTACCAGCCAAAGAGTAACAGATCTTGATGCACAAGATAATCCAGCTGGAAAGGGTGCGCTTGTGCACCTCTCTGCCTTTCCTGCAGCCAACAAAGCCCACGAAGATCTGGTCATCCACTCGAAAGTCTTTAGTCCTATCAAGGTAAAAGCTCACCGCCCTCTTACGGTTCAAGCGGTGAAGTCGCTCCTCCTCCTTGGAAGGGGGAGGATAGAAGGTAGGAAGGGTAATGGACTGCCCCAGATGGAAAGGAGTTACCACCTTAGGCAGAAAAGCAGCCCTGGTCCTGAGTACCATTCTTTCAGCATGAATGGTCAAAAACGGGGGTTTTGAACTCAGAGCTTGAAGCTCACTTACCCTCCTTGCCGAGGTAATACCAATGAGAAAGACCGTTTTGAAAGATAACAGTCTTAAGGGACACTTGTGCAAAGGCTCGAAAGGAGAACCCATTAGGTAAGTTAAGACAAGATTTAAGTCTCATTGAGGCACTATAAAGGGAGTAGGCGGAAACTTATTAGTAAGGCCTTTAAGGAATCGTAAAACAATAGGTGACTTAAACAAAGAAGGCTGGTCCGGCAAGCAAAGGAAAGCCGATAAATATCCCTTCACAGTAGCTACAGCAAAGCCTTGCTGAGCCAGAGAGAGAGCAAACTGAAGGATGTTGGATAAACGAGCCCTCAAAGGGTCAATAGACTTCTCTCTGCACCAAAGAACAAACTTAGACCACCTAAAGGAATAGATAGATTTAGTGCAATGACGTCTGGCAGACAATACTACATCTACCACATCAAGCGGGACAGAAGAAAAATTCAGGTTGCCCCGTTCAATCTCCAGGCATGAAGGTGAAAACTCTGGAGGTGGGGGTGTAGAACCTGCCCCTCCAACTGCGAGAGGAGGTCTGCCCTCAGAGGGAGACGGAGTGGAGGGAACGAGGAGAGGTGGAGAAGATCTGTATACCACACCCTTCTTGGCCAATCTGGGGCGATCAATATGACTTGGGCCCGGTCTTGGTGAATCTTCCTCAGAACCCAAGGAATCAAGGGTATGGGAGGAAACGCGTAAAGGAGATGTGAGTCCCATCTCAACTGAAACACGTCCCCCAAAGCTCCCTCCATCGGATACTGGAGACTGCAGAATGACGGACAGTGAGCGTTCTCGTGAGTGGCAAACAGGTCCACCCGAGGAGTTCCCCACGTCCGAAAGACGTGACGAACCACCTCCGGATGGAGCCTCCACTCGTGGTCGGCAGAGACCTGCTGACTGAGACTGTCTGCACGCACGTTCAGAACTCCGGCCAGATGATTTGCCATCAGACAAATCTGATGATCCTGAACCCAGGACCAGAGACGCAGAGCCTCTCTGCAGAGACAACGCGACCCCACTCCTCCCTGCTTGTTGACATACCACATCGCGGTAGTGTTGTCCGTCAGGACTTGAACAGACTGACCGCGAAGGGAAGGAAGGAAGGCCTTGAGTGCCAAATGTATCGCCCGCAATTCCAAAAGGTTGATGTGAAGCAACCTTTCCTCTGGAGACCAAAGACCCTTGATCTCCAGATCCCACAGATGCGCACCCCAACCTAAAGTGGATGCATCCGTTATCACTGTGGCCACCGATGGAGGTAGATGGAAGGGCTTTCCTTGAGACAGATTGCCCTCCACGCTCCACCAAGACTGATCTGCCGCAGCTTCTCTGGAGATCCTCACAGACTCCCTGAGATCTCCTTTGTGCTGATACCACTGCCTGCGGAGGCACCACTGGAGCACCCTCATGTGCCGGCGTGCATGGTTGACCAACAGAATGCAGGAAGCAAACAGACCGAGCAGACGAAGGACCTTCAGGACTGGAACGACCGCTCCATTGTGAAACAAGGGAATCATTTCCTGAATGTCGAGAATCCTTCGTGGAGGTGGGAATGCTCGACACACAGTAGTGTCCAGTACCGCCCCTATGAACAGGTTGCGCTGAGAGGGCACCAGGTGAGATTTGGGCACATTTATCGAGAAACCCAATTTGTACAACAGCTGAGTTGTAACCTGCAGATGATGAAGCACCTTCTCCGGCGACTCCGCTTTGATCAGCCAGTCGTCCAGATAGGGGAAAACAGGAATCCCCGACCTTCTGAGATGGGCTGCCACCACTGCCATCACCTTGGTGAAGACTCGAGGTGCAGTAGTAAGACGAAACGGAAGGACCACAAACTGATAATGTTGCGACCCTACCGTAAACCGGAGAAACTTCCTGTGCGACTTCAGGATGGGGATGTAGAAATACGCATCCTGCAAGTCGATCGACACCATCCAGTCCTCCTATTGCAGCGCTTGAAGAACCTGCGCAAGGGTGAGCATCTTGAACTTCTCTTGCTTCAGAATAAGGTTCAAGGTCCTGAGGTCCAGAATTGGACGTAGCCTGCCATCCTTTTTCGGAATCAGGAAATACCAGCAGTAGCATCCCTGACCCCTCTCCTGCTCTGGAACCACCTCTATCGCAACTTTTTAAAATAACGTAAGGACTTCCTCCTGCAGGAGAAGAAGGTGATCCTCCGAGCAAGTACCTTGACAAGGAGGCTAATTCGGAGGGAATTCCCGAAAGGGAAGGGCGTACCCATTTTCTACAAGATCTAGAACCCAGAGGTCTGAAGTGACCAATTCTCAATCTTGTAGAAAATGGGTAAGCCGGCCCCCCACAGGACCAGCATGATCCAGAATGGTGGATATAGGGCTGCTTTGCATTAGTGGGAGGGATGGACGAAGAGGAAGAGGAGGAGGAGAGCTGCCGACCTCGAGCACGACCTCTGATTCTACCTCTGTAGCTTTTATACAAGGTGTTCTGTTGCTGTTGTTGCTGCTGGGGCTGCCTGTAGGTCCGAAACGGCGACCTTCCAAAGCCTCTGTGTGAGAAGTTGGCCTGATGTATGATGTCACTAGTTCTAGTGTACACCTTATATCAGTCCAAACAACCCTTATGGTGATTGGTTGTAAAGTCAACCTTATAGACCAGCTATCCTAGTGGTAGCATGGACAAGAGCAGTCTTAGGTTAAACTCTGAATGGCATGTGAAGCCAGCTGTGATACCATATATAATCTCTTGAATACCAAATGAAAGGACACCACAACAGATATATATATAAAATAAAGTGTATTTATTCTAGTCAAACCCTCAGCACTCTTTATGAGATTCGAGGTAAGTACCACACAGTCTTATTTAAGCATACATTAAGTCACACAGGTAAGTAATACAGCTAGGCCCTAGGGGCCACGCAAACCATATACTAAAGAAGTGGTATAAGGACCACTGTCACGGAAATAGAATAGGCCTAGGCCTAGGGAATCGCTGGGGCTACACTACACTACCAACAGTTAGGAAGTGGGAGGCCCACGGGATTCGGGTGCAGAATGGAAACACTCACGCGTAATGCGTATAATCGATAGAAATAGTACAGTTCTGAAATAAGCAGTTTTAGGACACTTCTGGAGCAACTAGGAAGTCGAGACTCGGAAACTAGACCCTAGGATAGTCACTAACCTTGTGAGCACCGAAGTACCCAAGTTACCTAGCCCACAGGCTGCGGCTGCATAGGTGTGAACTTGCGTCGGGTTTCGTCGTGGACTTCTATGGATGCCTGAAGGAAAGTTGCTGACAGGCAGTCAGTGCAGAGTGTCCGGTGGATACCAAGGCCGGGATCAAGAAGGAAGGGTACCTGCAAGCAGAAGGGACAGAGTCAAGGTCATTAGCCAGTGACCACATGGAACCAGGAAGGAACCAGGCGATGTCGTGAAGATTGCAGGTGAAGGGTGAAGCTTGTCGCAGCAGCCACGGGTACCAGGAGACGTCGAGGACGACCAGGACCAGGAGGCGACCTGTCCCACGAAGGCTCTTGCGGTCGGCGGCGTCGAAGTCGAACTAGGACTCACCAAGCCTTGGCAAGCGGAACCCACGAAGAACGGAAGACTTGCTTCTGGTGCGGACCAGGAAGGTCTGGGGTGCTTCTCTTTTGCAAAGAAGCGGGAGCCAGTCTGGAGGAGCCAAACCAGCAGTGAAGATTTGAAGGTGTGTCGTCGCAAAGGCCGCTAGCCAACGGGCAAGCAACCGGACAGACGCGGCAAGCAGGAAAATGCAGAAGGGCCCCACGCAGGACTCGTGGAGTGTGGGGGGCTGATCTTCGGTGCAGATGGTGCTTGGGGTTGGGGCTTCTCAATCCCCGGTGCACAACTTCGAGGGTGCCTCAGAAGCTGCGCTGGAAGATACTCGCCACTTTTCCCAGGTAGCCGGTCCCAGGTCTCTCGTCGCCTCCACGGATCTCAGCTCGGCTGTGGATGTGGATCAGGTTCAGAGAAGTCTGGAAGTCAAGGCTCTGGTCGAGCTCTGCAGTCGGTCCCTCGTAGAACTTCAGCAAAGCAAAGGGTAAGTCTCTTGATGGTGCCTGTTTGCACAGGGTAGCCACTCCTTGGCCACAAGGGAGATTCTTCAGTCTTCTTCTTTCGTCGAATGTCGAAGGTCCAGAGTTTCTGTTCAAGTTGCAGGTTCAGGATAATCTAATCTCCTGGGGCCCAGCTACCACACTTATACTAATCTAGGGGGCTGGGTTGCCTGCTAGGTCACGCCTTATGGGTGGGACCTGGGAGGGGGGTGGTTACACCCCCTTCCCTTTGTCCAGTTTCGCGCCAGGACTGGGGCAGGAGTGCCCCAGCACCGGTTTGAACTGGACTATGCATGGGACACCTTGTGTGCCCCAGGCATGTCTCATTCCTTTCAGCCCTCCCTGCCCCAATACACTAAAGTCTGTCTGGGGAGGTGCTAGCACCTCCCCAAGCAGGAAACCTATTGTCCAAGCCTCCCTTGCCGGGATCACTCCCAGCAGCAGGAGGTCAGACTCGTGTCTGTGGCAGCAGCATCCATTTTGTGATGCTGAGGCTTTGGTTAGAGTTAAACAGCAAAGTAGGATTTTAACATGTCTCTCCCTCTAGAAGGGGGGAATACTATCCTCATCACCAGAAATGGTATGGGGGTATTATTCCAAAGTGTTAGACACCTTACACGACATGTTTTGATAAAGCCAAGCCATAGTTACCATAACCGTTTAAGATTATAAGGCACTTTAAGAGTATATGGTAGGCTATATCATAGAACAGCTATAAGGACATGGTTCCGAAAGCTGCAGACAGGCTCAGCTCATGCTAGAGCACCATCTCACATGTTACCAAGCACTCTGCCTCCAGGATCGTTAAGGCCTGCCATAGGAGTGGCTGATAGGTACACATGTGTCTATATTAAGGGTAGATATAGGTATACTATATCTAAGCAAGGGGTGATTACACGACCTTGCCCCAGCTGAGTGATCAGCCAGTTGTGTCTGATTGGAAGGCCAGACCAGGGGTGGCATAATACATGCTGCAGCCCCTGGAAGGCCTAGGGTACACCTATGCCCTGGGTACCTAGGGTACACTGTACAGGGTCCAATAAGGTGATCCTTACCAATTGTGTATGTACCTAGGGTACATGGAGTCCATTTTAAAGAGAGAGCAGACAGCCTGAGACCCTGAATGGCAGGATCTCAGGCCAACTAACTGGAAAAACCAGCTAGACACTAGGCAAAAAGTTGGGGGTAACCATAGTCAGATAGCCACCTTCCTACACAACCCCCCCCCCCCCCAAACGAAAGGAGATAAGGCTGTCCTTGACCAGGTAAGCCTATATTGCCTAAGTGGCCATATAAGGAAGAACCAGCACTGGCATGGTTACCCCCTGTCTCATGGTCCACTAAGCAATCCCTCACCCTAAAGGTATCATAGGGTCTCCACCATAGGGAATCTCTACCTTTGGTGTGTCTTGGCAAAGTAAAAGGCTGGTGTTGAGATGGAGTACTGAAGTGAGGGTCCTCAAAGTGAGGCCTCAGCTTCCTCCAATCATCCTCCACCATGGATGCCTTTCTTTCTTTAACTGAGTTGCACTGTGCTCTCAAGGTCAGCCTCTGGCTACCTAAAGCTGAAGGCTAGGTCCCTTTTGTGGGCTTACTGGAGGGACAGGTCAGGTTTGGGGCCCTAAGGTCCCATGTTTGCCTGTGCCCAACAGAATCCCTCTGGGGGAGGTCCCTAACTACCTGTAAAGGGGATCCCTCAGGAATGTTTTTAACCATCACCTGGCTAGGGCTACTTGCCAGGCAATCCTCATTCTTTTGATGGGGGGGTTCTTGTGGACAGGGGCCCTCTTGGGGTCCACTGGCCTCCCTGACCTCTGCAGCCCTGGGCTGACTGAGGCAGGGTAGAGAGAGGCAGGCTACCTGCACCAGACTGGGTCCCACCTTGGAAGGGGCCACTGACATCAGAGGCTCTGCCAGGCCAGGCCTGGCTACCTCTGGGGCAGTTCCTTCACAAGGGGTGAGGTCAGATCCCTGAGGAGGCTGACCTTTTCCTAATGTCTGGGGAGAGGGAGACTTTTCTTCCTCTCCACTACTCTCTGTTTGTGTGGAGTGATCCATAGTTTCAGGCTTCACTACACCTATGTCAGTCTGAGTATGGACTGAGACCATTACAGTCCTGCCAACCTTTTCAGGGAGGCACTCAGTTTGTGTTTGAGCTGTGACTGTCACAGCTCTGCCAGTCTCTACAGGGAAGTCTGTCTTTGCCTGGGCTGTGGCTACCACTGCCATTCCAACCTTTTCAGGGAGGAAATCTACTTGGACAGGGGTTGTGGCTGGCACAACCCCACTACCCTTTTGTGAAAGGCCTACCATTTTAGAATGGGTGTCTTGTTCAACTCCAGCCCAAGCTGAGAGTTCTAAGTCATTCCCCAGTAAGCAGTCCACAGGCAAGGTTGGAGACACTGCCACCCTTTTAGGGCCAGTGACACCTCCCCAGCTGAGACATACCTCTGCCATGGGATGACTGTTCTGTTTGCCATCAATGTTAGTTACCTGGTATGAGAAACCAGGCAAAAGCTGCTCAGAGGGAACTAGCCTATGGGCCACCATAGTGATGCTAGCTCCAGTGTCTCTGTAGGCCTCAGCTTTTCTACCATTGATGTAGGGCTCCTGTCTGTACCTACCCAAAGTGTTGGGACAGGCAGTGAAGTGGGCAAACCCCATGCCACCATCACAGACAAGAGTAGCTGCTGTAGGGGAATTGGCTAAGCCAGGGTCCCCCTGTGTTCCCCAAGAAAACTCAACCAAATTTTTGGGGGCACTCCCACCACCTGGGGGATTACTGCTGACAGTAATAGGTGGTGTGACAGGAGTAGTTGGAGGAACAGTTTTGTTTTTAGCCTTTGGGCAACTGCTGTCAGTTTTCCAATGCCCAGGAGTTTTACACTCATGGCAGTAAGGCTTTTTAACTGTGGTAGAGGAGGGAGCTTGGGACCCACCACCCTGTGTGGAGTTTTGGGGCCCTGAGGAAGATTTCCCTTTTGTTTTATCCCCACCCTTCTCTTGAGGCTTGGTGGTATCTTTCTTTTGGTCACCACCCTGATTTTTAGGCCTAATCCTGGTCCTGACCCATTTATCTGCCCTCTTTACCAATCAATTCTTGGGGAGAGGTCAAATCTGAGTCTACCAGGTGTTGATGGAGAAGCTGGTTTTGACAATTATTAAGGATCTGCTCCCTCATAATCAAGTTGTACAATCCTGTATAGTCCTGCACCTTGCTGCCAGTTAACCAACCTTCCAAAGCCTTAGTGGCACAATCCACAAAATCAGACCAGTCCTGTGTCTGTGTCTTCTGGGTGTCTCTGAACAACAACCTATATTGCTCAGTGGTTAAGCCAAACCCATCTATCAGAGCACTCTTCAGGACTTAGTAATTGTCAGCATCTTCATCACTAACTGTGAGGAGCTTGTCTCTACCTTTGTCAGAAAAGGAGAGCCACAAGATAGCTGCCCACTGACTCTGGGGTACCTGCTGTACTTTGCAGGCCCTCTCCAAAGCAGTCATCCACTTGTGGATGTCATCCCCATTCTTGTATGGGGGGACTATCTTGCTTAGGTTTCTATGGTCATAAGACCTATCCCTATCTCTAGGAATGTTGCTGCCACCAGTGGGTTCTGACCCACACAATTTTTGCTCTCTGGCCAGAGCAAGCTTCTCTTTGGCAAGGGCAAGTTCTTCCCTTTCAATCCTCAGATTGGCTTCCCTCATTCTGGCCTGATGCTCTCTCCTCTGGGGGGAAGTCATCCCCCTGTGGGATGAAGCATTGGAGCTTCTTGAGTGATAGGAGTGGAGAGAGTCCCCTGAGGGAGATCTACCCCTTCTATCTCTCTTTTTAAGATTACTTGGGGGCCTGTAAGGGAAGCTCCCATGCAAGCTCCCATGCAAGCTTAAGTTAGCCTGACTAAGTCTTCTGACTGGGGTCTTGCTACCTCCCTCTTCCTCTGAGGTCTCTTCTAACTCATCTGTATCAGTTAAGTCAGGGGTCTCTTCTGTGGAGGGGAGGCCCTTATCTACAGCTATGGCACCATACGTGGCAGCTCTTTCAGCATCATAGGCCTCCAGAAGCTCCACTAGCTCTCTAAGGGTAGGGTTGGAACCCTGTTTTAATCTCCTGGAGGTACACAGTTGTCTCATCTCCTGGAAAGTGAATGCATCATATCTAGAGGGAATCTGTCCAGGATTCTCCTCTCCTGAGGGAGTATCAGTGTGATCTCCATTCAGGGACATGATTCTAGTGAGGGTGTGGTGTGTGCACCTACCTACACTAGCTGTATCTACTAAACCTCTCTAGTAGTTGTAGTCACGGTGTGCTAGGCCCTTCAACCTACAACAACTAAGTCCAGTAGGACTTAAGTATTATGATCTATGTTATATGTACCTAAACAATATCTGTGTGATCTTTCAATTTAGTATCTCAAGATTACAATGGTATTACAACAGCAAGCTCAGATCCCAACCGCTGCTCACCAATGTGAGAAGTTGGCCTGATGTATGATGTCACTAGTTCTAGTGTACACCTTATATCAGTCCAAACAACCCTTATGGTGATTGGTTGTAAAGTGAACCTTATAGACCAGCTATCCTAGTGGTAGCATGGACAAGAGCAGTCTTAGGCTAAACTCTGAATGGCATGTGAAGCCAGCTGTGATACCATATATAATCCCTTGAATACCAAATGAAAGGACACCACAACAGATATATATATAAAATAAAGTGTATTTATTCTAGTCAAACCCTCAGCACTCTTTATGAGATTCGAGGTAAGTACAACACAGTCTTATTTAAGCATACATTAAGTCACACAGGTAAGTAATACAGCTAGGCCCTAGGGGCCACGCATATACTAAAGAAGTGGTATAAGGACCACTGTCACGGAAATAGAATAGGCCTAGGCCTAGGGAATCGCTGGGGCTACACTACACTACCAACAGTTAGGAAGTGGGAGGCCCACGGGATTCGGGTGCAGAGTGGAAACCCTCACGCGTAATGCGTATAATCGATAGAAATAGTACAGTTCTGAAATAAGCAGTTTTAGGACACTTCTGGAGCAACTAGGAAGTTGAGACTCGGAAACTAGACCCTGGGATAGTCACTACCCTTGTGAGCACCGAAGTACCCAAGTTACCTAGCCCACAGGCTGCGGGTGCATAGGTGTGAACTTGCGTCGGGTTTCGTCGTGGACTTCTATGGATGCCTGAAGGAAAGTTGCTGACAGGCAGTCAGTGCAGAGTGTCCGGTGGATCCCAAGGCCGGGATCAAGAAGGAAGGGTACCTCAGAAGGGACAGAGTCAAGGTCACTAGCCAGTGACCACGTGGAACCAGGAATGAACCAGGCGATGTCGTGAAGATTGCAGGTGAAGGGTGAAGCTTGTCGCAGCAGCCACGGGTACCAGGAGACGTCGAGGACGACCAGGACCAGGAGGCGAGCTGTCCCACGAAGGCTCTTGCGGTCGGCGGCGTCGAAGTCGAACTAGGAATCACCAAGCCTTGGTAAGCGGAACCCACGAAGAACGGAGGACTTGCTTCTGGTGCAGACCAGGAAGGTCTGGGGTGCTTCTCTTTTGCAAAGAAGCGGGAGCCAGTCTGGAGGAGCCAAACCAGCAGTGAAGATTTGAAGGTGTGTCATTGCAAAGGCCGCTAGCCAACGGGCAAGCAACCGGACAGACGCGGCAAGCAGGAAAATGGAGAAGGGCCCCACGCAGGACTCGTGGAGTGTGGGGGGCTGATCTTCGGTGCAGATGGTGCTTGGGGTTGGGGCTTCTCAATCCCCGGTGCACAACTTCGAGGGTGCCTCAGAAGCTGCGCTGGAAGATACTCGCCACTTTTCCCAGGTAGCCGGTCCCACGTCTCTCGTCGCCTCCACGGATCTCAGCTCGGCTGTGGATGTGGATCAGGGTCGGAGAAGTCTGGAAGTCAAGGCTCTGGTCAGGCTCTGCAGTCGGTCCCTCATAGAACTTCAGCAAAGCAAAGGGTAAGTCTCTTGATGGTGCCTGTTTGCACAGGGTAGCCACTCCTTGGCCACAAGGGAGATTCTTCAGTCTTCTTCTTTCGTCGAATGTCGAAGGTCCAGAGTTTCTGTTCAAGTTGCAGGTTCAGGATAATCTAATCTCCTGGGGCCCAGCTACCACACTTATACTAATCTAGGGGGCTGGGTTGCCTGCTAGGTCACGCCTTATGGGTGGGACCTGGGAGGGGGGTGGTTACACCCCCTTCCCTTTGTCCAGTTTTGCGCCAGGACTGGGGCTGGAGTGCCCCAGAACCGGTTTGAACTGGACTATGCATGGGACACCTTGTGTGCCCCAGGCATGTCTCATTCCTTTCAGCCCTCCCTGCCCCAATACACTAAAGTCTGTCTGGGGAGGTGCTAGCACCTCCCCAAGCAGGAAACCTATTGTCCAAGCCTCCCTTGCCGGGATCACTCCCAGCAGCAGGAGGTCAGACTCGTGTCTGTGGCAGCAGTATCCATTTTGTGATGCTGAGGCTTTGGTTAGAGTTAAACAGCAAAGTAGGATTTTAACATGTCTCTCCCTCTAGAAGGGGGGAATAATATCCTCATCACCAGAAATGGTATGGGGGTATTATTCCAAAGTGTTAGACACCTTACACGACATGTTTTGATAAAGCCAAGCCATAGTTACCATAACCGTTTAAGATTATAAGGCACTTTAAGAGTATATGGTAGGCTATATCATAGAACAGCTATAAGGACATGGTTCCGAAAGCTGCAGACAGGCTCAGCTCATGCTAGAGCACCATCTCACATGTTACCAAGCACTCTGCCTCCAGGATTGTTAAGGCCTGCCATAGGAGTGGCTGATAGGTACACATGTGTCTATATTAAGGGTAGATATAGGTGTGCTATATCTAAGCAAGGGGTGATTACACGACCTTGCCCCAGCTGAGTGATCAGCCAGTTGTGTCTGATTGGAAGGCCAGACCAGGGGTGGCATAATACATGCTGCAGCCCCTGGGAGGCCTAGGGTACACCTCTGCCCTGGGTACCTAGGGTACACTGTACAGGGTCCAATAAGGTGATCCTTACCAATTGGGAATGTACCTAGGGTACATGGAGTCCATTTTAAAGAGAGAGCAGACAGCCTGAGACCCTGAATGGCAGGATCTCAGGCCAACTAAGTCGAAAAACCAGCTAGACACTAGGCAAAAAGTTGGGGGTAACCATAGTCAGATACCCACTTTCCTACACTCTGTACCTCCCAAAGGAGCCCCTAGTTTGTGTCTGCAGACCCAGAGATTTGGCAGTGGCTTTACTTTTTAAATCTCTCTAGTGCAGCATCAGCCTTTTTACCAAAAAGCCCAGAACCGTCAAATGGCAAGTCCAGAAGCATTGCCTGCACATCAGGGGAGAACTCAGATGACTTCAGCCACGCACTCTTCATTGTGGCAACAGAAGAGCCCATAATTCTGGCGACAGAGTCCGCGGTTACCAGGCCACTCTGGATAACCTGACGCACAGCCGCCTGAGTGTCAGAAAGCACCTCATTAAAGGTCTGTCTGTCCTCTTCAGACAACTTAGGGGCCAGTTGTTTAGCGGAATCCATGAGAGCATGGATATAATGGCCCAAAAGACAGGTAGCATTTGTCGATTTTAAGGCCATACTGGCAGAGGAGAAGACTTTCTTGGCTGATTGGTCAAGTTTTTTAGCATCCCTGTCACTAGGGACCTGAGGAAAGGCACCTGAAGCTCTCTTAGAACAAGCAGCCTGAACTACCAGACTCTCCGGAGAAGGATAGGAAGTAAGAACGTCTGGGTCCCCTGGAGCCGCCCTGTATCTTTTAGCCACAGTTTTAGAGACCGCAGGAGCTGAAAAGGGCTCACGCCATACCTCCATGACCGGTTCATTGATGGCGTCAATAAATGGAAGTAAGGGTTCTGACACAGAGGAGGGAGAATGTAAAACCTCTTGAGGATGTTTGGCTTGAACTCAGCAGATGGTAGCTGCAGATACAAAAGCTCCGCTGCTTTTTTAATACCCGTGTGGTAGGGAGCCACATCTTTAGACGGAGTATCAGCTGGAGGAGTAATCTCCCACTCTGGTGACAAATCCAGGCCACTAGCTTCTTTCAACTCCTCAAACAAATCATCAGACTCCATGAGCTCTCCCTCTTCCATCTCCTCAACCTGGTACCTTTGTTCTTCCAGGACTCTTTGAGCTTCTCTCCTGGATCTAATCCTCACAACAGGCGTCGGCGGCACCGTAATCGACTCCGACGGCGCCGGATCCGGCGTCAAACCCGGATCCAGAGGAGTAGCCGGAGTCGAACGAGGTCGAGCCGAAGCAGGTGATGATGGAAGCGACGTCGATGTTCTCGGCGCCGGGAAATGCCAAGACGGCGTCGCCGGGAAAAAAGGCATAAATGGAGCCTGAGCGTAGGCTTGAGGAACCCCCGAGTTGAAAGCCATTGGACCCATGGGACCCGAATGCACTCCAGAGGGGTACATCGCTCTAGTGAAGACTCCATTAATCGCATTTAAATAATGCGTTGCATCTTGACCCGGGCCTGGAAAGGGAGGATATGGCTCAGACTGAGGCATAACCGGACTCGGGCCGATCGGCGCTGACGGTGGAGCCAGCGAAGTCGAAGACTCATCAGGAGCCGGATCTTCCTCAACTGGAGCAGGAGAATGAGCCGGCGTCGGAGATGGAGCAGGAGCCGGAGAATGCTCCGGTGAAGCCGCAGGCGAGGTCAGGCCAACAGGAGAGGCAGGAATAGAGACAGGAGAAGGAGACACAACGTCCTTACCACGTCGAGAGGGTGAGGTCGATCTCGGAGCCACTTCTCTATCCGAACGATGTCGAGAACCATGCCTCTTCTTCTTTTTGTGCTTCTTGGACTTCGAAGCATGCCCCGACGTCGACTTCGACGCCGACCTCGACCTTGACCTGGATCGCCTTCGACCTCTCTTCTCCTTTTTCATTCTAGCAATAAACAACTTGGCCTCTCTTTCCTTTAAAGCTTTTGTACTCATCTTGCGGCAGCAAGAGCATCCCTCGACGTCATGATCCGACGACAGGCACCAGACACAGTCCTTGTGCGGATCCGTGATGGACATGTGCTTACTGCACTCCCTGCATGGCTTGGATCCGGACTTCTTAGTCGACATTTTCTAACAGGAAGCAAGAAGAAAGAGAGACACCAGCAGGAAAACAAAGTAACTAGCCAAAGCTACAGAGAGTCCCAGAAAACCGTTAGCGTCGACGGCGCGGAAAAAAGGGAACTGACGTCATCAAGCCAACGAGGTCCTCTTAGGGATCCAGTGACGTCAGCGGCGCCGCGTGCGGAGCCGTGCTTCTGTGACGTCGTCCTCGCCGGCGTGGACAGCTACAAAAGCTTCCGAATGTTCCGAATGTTGCTGGCGCAGGGGATATTCACAAGGTGAGAAATCCACTGGCAGATGTATCCATCAGAAAGACAAAATACTCTGAATGGAGATAAAGCCATAGGGAACAACAAATGCAGCAATTGCTCAATATGTAACAACTGTATCGTGGCTAAATCGTTTACCTATAATGGTTATACGATTACATCCAGAAGTTTAAACAACTGCAGGAGCTGCGACGTGGTCTACATCTTACGCTGCCCTTGTGGACTAGTGTATGTAGGGGAAACAGGACAAGAACTCCGGCTGAGATTGCTGGAACACAGATCAGCTCTGAAAACGGGCAAGCAAAATGCCCCTCTTGTAGACCACTATAAAGACCTGAAACACGGGCACACAGAATTTGAGTGGTTTATAGCTGAGAAAATAACCATAAATAGGAGAGGTGGTAATATTGAAATGAAGAGAAAAAATAGAGAGCAGTGGTATATATCCACATTAAACACTATAGAGAAAGGACTCAATACTAAAGAGGAATGGATGAGAATTGCCTCTTAGGATGCGGATAGTGATTGCCGCCCACCCTGTTCTCTCTGTACGTAAATGACATCCCTAATTATTTCAAGGGCTGCCAGAATGACGTACCTAAGCTGGGGGGTGACTCAGTGCCAGCGCTTCTATTTGCTGACGATACCATCCTAATTTCACAAACCCCAAAAGGATTGCAATGTTTAATGGACTCCTTACATACATTTTGTACTATGAAAGGTCTCGAAATTAACTCCAGCAAAACTAAATACATGTCAATAAATCCTCATAGATCGTTTAAAAAGAATTTAGTGCTTAATGATCAAAAATTAGAATATGTGCAAAGTTTTAATTATTTAGGCATCACATTGGATACTAAATTATCCTGGAAGCCGCAATTGGAAAAAAGCAAGTTAATTGTGCTTCAAAACTCACTTCCTATTTTAAAGAAACATGGGGACAGCACTTCAAAGGCAGTATCCCCTGCCTTAGAAGTATTCAAATATAAAGAAAAATCTGCCTCCCTTTATGGAGCTGAAATATGGGGACCTTACTGCAAAAAGAATTTTGAATTGGGAGCAAACAAGTTTTTAAGGAAACTATTATGCCTCCCCATTAGAACTCCCCTAATTCCGATTCTTATTGATTTAAATATTAAACGCACTGACCACCATGCTTTATTAAGACCACTTTTATTTTGGGTGAGGATATGGTCAACCCCAGAGTTGCTACATTATAAGGAAGGCCTAGAATAGATTATGAGAAACGATAAGAGTAGGGACATCCCATGGCTTAAACATGTTGCTTTGTGGATGTCGAAGTTGGGCTTATCTCACTACTGGGAAGAACCAGCCGAGTTGACACTAGCTTGCAAGAAACTATTAAAGTCCACCTTTTGGGCCTACATCAATAATAGTGTGCTACATAGCCCCTTTATTGGGCCCTTAACATCTAATTTTCTTTTGTTTAAAGATGTAGGACAGTTTGAACCCTTTCTGGACGAGGTATGGCCACAATTAACGAAATCTTTGTTCATGAAGTTTAGATATGGGGTGCTTCAAACAAATGCCAATAAATCAAGATGGAGCAACATTCATGATGGCAAAAGTAATGAACTATGCGTATTATGTTCAAAAAACAATAAAGAAACTGATTTACATATATTATTCTTTTGTCCCAAATATGATAGACCTAGGAAAAGGTGGATAAAGCCAGTTTGCAAAAAACTGAATACTAGATGTTGTAGTGAGGCTGAACGTATATTGAAGACTGACACCTCACAATTGATTGTTTTCAATGTAAGTAGATATTTATTCAATGTGAGCCTCATAAGAGCCAAAGCTGGGCTGAAGTTATAACAGGTTAGGATTGTATATATTTTTTGTAAATGTTTTTAGTGAATATTGCACTTGCACTTTACGATCTATGGGTGTTTATGGGAAATTGTGATTCTGAAATGATCGAACCGATAAAGAAGAATTTGTAATTAGAAACCTTCACCCAAATAGAAATTGATGTATATACAGAAGAAAAAGCTATGGTTTTTAAATCAATGTTGCCTTTGTTAATTTTGCCTAGCTTTTATTGTATTTATTGTAATATATAAGTTTTAATGGCGATAGATGAAATAGGTAATCCAACTAAAATGCTCCTACTATGTTCATTATGTTCAATTGTAACTTATATATTTATATCAATTGTATTTAAACTAAAGTGTTTTATAACTGTATCTTTTATGGTCGAAACTGACCGAAATAAAGATTTTTGAATTGAATTGAATTGATTTGCAGATATAATACATCCTGTCACTTATTAAAGATGAGTTAAAAATTCTGAAGGAGAATAATTAAAGTACAGGGTGCCATATGTCATAATGCACTATCGCTTTTTATCAAAAGACACCGGTTAATAAGTAGTGCAAGGTAGAGTTGTAAAAAGACGATACTTACGAATTATGGGAAAAGGGACAGTCTAAGACGGCGACCGTGCTAGGGGATAGCTTTTTAATAGAGAGAAGTGAGTATAGGTATAATAAATATGTCCACACGTTACATAAATTATCGTTTTTTAATCGGTATTGAAAAATAACAATGATTACAACATATAGAAACATTGAATACACATTTTCCTGCTATTTTAAAAGGGGTAGTCTAAGGTGGCGACCGTGCCATGTACGAGTTGTTAGGGACCTTATGAATAAAGTTTGTTCAAAGAAAACTCCATAATGCCGTAAACACACCCACCCAAGTGATGGTAATTGTACGTACGGGGCAGGGTATATAATCAGTAACAACATACAGACTGGGTTAAGAGCAAAGATCCCGGTCGAGGAAAAACATTAGGTTATGCGGTCACGTCGGATTAAAAAGCTGAGGAGCTGTGTGTTGTATGAACGCTTGGTCCATCTGAGCAAGATTCCTATTAAATTAAGGGCCATGTTGATTTAGTCCTTGCTCGTAGATAAGTAATGGACTGCTCCCGAGATGACAATGGGGGCCGCCAGCACGGGTTGTTGGGTAGAGAAGAAAATAGTTCCTCACTCACATTTGGGCCTCGATAGACGCCCAAGGAATTTCTCCTTTTATGAGACAGTCATGTTGATTAATCCATTGCTCTTAGACGAGTATTTGACTATTCCCGATATCACAGCGGGGATGGTAATAATGGGTGTGTTGGGGTTGAGAGGAGAATCCAGGCTGTAATAGATACCAATGGCAATTTTTAGAAAGACATGTACGCAATACCGATCGGGACGCATTTATACTTATACATGGTGTTTATTATTATATTTTTTATGCAGCCACGAACAAGGGATCCTATTGTTATAGTGACGGGAAAACAGTGAGAAACCGCAATCAGCGCATGAAATACGACCGGATGATAAGCTGGTCCTAAACTACATTTTATATTGGTTTTCATTGCGATCATGATCCAAGCATTTTGAAGGTGAGGAATATATATATACCCTTTCAAGAAAATGACTTAGCGACTAATAATTACCAACTAATATCTAGCTAATATTGACACTTTAGGTAATTACTGTCAAAATCCTTTTAGGGGTTCACCAAATTGGAAGCCCCTCATTTTACCCCAAGTAACCTCTCTGCATTGAAATATTGAACGTGCAGTTTATAAGGTAACATATGAATGGATTAAAGAATAATGTCGTAGTGATTGATGACATAAATAAGAAGAGAGCAGGATCAGATATAATAAGTGTCTTTCAACATTACAGATATTAAGAAAATCGTCTTGTTAGTCGTAGCGATTTGGGAACATTAATTTAACCTGAGTGCGGCTGCACCGGTGAGTCTAAAATGAAAGAGAGTATTGTCTATTGAGTAAGGTATATGAGAATGACTGTTCAGAGTGGGGCAAAGGGCCATCCAAGTATGAATGGTTGAAGCACTTATAAATGGGGATATGCATACTTTTAAGAGAGTTGGACGAGAGACTTGATACGACTTTGTTAATTAACTGTATTTATTGAACTGCAGTCTATGTGAAAGAGAATCAATGTTTGTATAGTGATATACATGTTTATTTGTCTCTATTTGCACTATAGGCATTATACAAGGTCAATATAGGACTGATACGAGGAGAAAAAAAATTACTGTCCTGAAGAAGGTGGTCTTATTGCGAGTGTGCCACCGAAACACATAGACGCCTAAAGTATATTGTGTGTTAAATTTGGAAAGTCAGCAACAAGTTATAGACAGGGAATTTAGATCCATGCGTTATGCTGTCTATATGTATGCTCAAATTAACACTCTGATGACACAGTGAATTGTCTCTTTAAATTCTCCTTTTTAAATTGTGTATTTTAGATTATTTTGCTTATTATGTGCTTTTAATGATGTGATCAAATTCTTTGTGTGCAATACACATTTGTATACTTTTTATATTGATTAAATTATATAAACACCGTGACAAGAAGTGGTAATCGATTTATGAGTGCCTTAATCATAGTTGAATGTAGTATGTGTGGAGTATAACCTTGGTGGATTGATGAGTATGAATCATTGAGCATATGCTATATCCAAAGGGAACATTTCTTTTAACTTCTCTCAGGGCCAGTGAAAACATTTTTATTAGGGGAGGGGGACCACTCGGCACCTCCCTCGGCCTTTTTCACCCCTGGGGTACCGGGCCCGGTCCTTTTTTATTACTAATCATTTTTATTAGGGAGGAGGGTAGTGCATCTCCCCTCCCCCGGCCAATTTCATCCCCATGCTCCCTATTCCCCAGGGCCTGACCTTTAAGGGATGCCTGGCCCCCTTCCCTGAGTCAATTTTAGCCCCAGGGACCCCATCCTCTGGGGTTTGGCCATCTTTCTCTGGGTGCCCCCCATGGCACCCAGTCTCCATTGGGAACGTGGGGGTAGCCTAGAGGTCCCCCACGGTCCCGGCCGGGTCCCCGCCTCCTGTGGGAGCCTGCATTGTTTTCAGACACAGGGAGCAGCTAAACATGCAGCACCCTGTGTCTGAAAGCAATTTGTCTGTTTCTCTGCAGGCAGGGAAACAGGAATGCTCCGCTTCTAGCAAGCGAGAGCATTTTTACTGCTCTTGCTTGCTAGAAGCAGAGGGTTTGCTGCGGCTTCGTGGGAGCGTTTAAAGCTCCTACCAAGCCACAGCAAATAACTATGTCCATGGGACATAGCAAGAGCCGGCCCTGGATGGTGGCGGTTCCCAGGGCCATCTATTGCTCCAGGAAGGGGTCTCCCTCCTTTCTGGTATTAGGGCCTGCCCCGGGGTGGTTGCAGTCACAGGGCCGAAAAACAGCCTGGGAGGGGGCCCCTGTGTACCCCTACCATTTTAAAAATAGAATTTGGCCCAGGGGAGATGATGGCCCCTGGGCCAGAGGGGGGTCAGTGAGGTCCCCCATTCAACATGAAATAGCCAGAGGGAGGTGGTGGCCCCTGGGGCACAGGGGGTGTCTACGAGGCCCCCATAGTTTATATTGTATTTGCCCCAGGGAGGTGGTGGTCCTCGGGGCTGCAGAGGTAGGCCATACGGCTCCCCGCATTATTTAAACAATAGCCCCAGGAAAGTGGCAGCACCGGGGCATGCGTGGGGTTCCGCAAGACCCTCCCATTTCTTATCTATAAGTCCCAGTGAGGTGGCGGTCCCCGGTGCACAAGGAGGGGGTCCCATGCACCCTCTCCCATATTATTTAATGTATGCTCTCATGCCCCAGGACCTGGCCCATTTGGGGGCTCAACAATTGAGAAGCGCGGTAGCCCAAGCTTCTTTTTTTTAATTATTCGGTGGGATTCCTCTGGGTTCTCCCCCCACCCCCCTCCAACCGAGAAGCCTAGGGTATCAGGGAATTTCTACCCTGCCCCCTTCTATTTTTTTTTATTTTTTGGTGGGGATCAGCTCAAGCTGAGTCCCAAGATGGCTGCCAACATTTCCAGGTTTGAAGTGCTGGCAGCCAATCAGATCTCAGCACAAGATCGGGAGGGGTCACAGAGCCTTTGCGTCCCTATATATACACATTTGGATTTTGGTTAATATCTCTAATTCTACTGAATGGATTTACATCAAATTAGAAAGAGGCTCTACCCTGGACCAATATCTACCGTTCTGCCAAATTTGGTGTAATTCCGTTCCGCATTTCACGCTGTGGCTGTGTCTGTAGTTCCAATCAGAATTAACATGGGGAAAATGCGTTTTGGGACCACCCTCTTTTTCTTAACTCCTGATTGACTGATCACCACAAATCTTTCAAGACAGCAGCTGAAGTGAGCGCCATACTTGTTTTTAAAATTGTGTGTGGGTTCACCAAACAATGCCAAAGTTATTGCGAAAATGAAAAAAAATTCTTCCTATGGAAACTAGTTTTTAACTATAACTAACTACTGGCAACCGGCAGTAGGTTATATCTATGGTTATATATATTTTTATTTCTATTTTTTTCACCAAAAAAAACAAAGGTTACAGGGACATTATATTTAGGCTCATATTTCACTTGTACAAAACCAGTGAAATTCAGCAGTTAGTTAGCTGAGCTAACAATAACTCGCGCCCCAGCAATGCACTGCTTATGACCTCACATATTATATCACTCATGACATGGCCAGTGATATTACTGATGACATTTCAAATGACATCACTCATGACATCATCCGCAGACCGTGAGTGTTTTAAGAAGAGTGTTAAATATAAATACCAAGGTGTATTGGTGAATCGGCGGGTGTATGAGTGCCTTTATGGATGATTCATTGGGTGGGTGACTGACTGTATAAGTGAGTGAGTAGGTGTCTCTGTGAATGTATGGGTGAGTGAATGGTTGCGTGAATGCTTGTATCAGTCTGTCAGTTGGTGTCTAAGTGGCTGTATGGGTGTGTGAGTGAGTACACGAGTGGTTAAATGGGTGATTGATTGATTGTTTGAGTAGTTGTATGGGTGTCTGAGAGCCTGTGTGGTTGGCTGAGGGGGTGTGTGACTGCCTGTATGGATAAGTGAGTGTGTGAGTCAGTGGTATATGGGTGAGTAACTGGGTATGTGAAAGGCAGTATAGGTGAGTTATGGGGTATATGAGTGACTGTATGAGTGAGTTGTTGGGTTTGCAAAACCCATGATCGTTATGCACCCGTAATATGCTGTATTAGGTTAGCAGTGTGCGGCTAAATAGAAACCATTCGCATTCACTGCGTGCAACCCGCTGAGTTGTCCATGTAATGTACAAGCTCCAGTTAGCGAATGTGACTCCATTTTGTATTTCGTAACCCCTCTCTTGCTGTGTCTGAACTAGGCCTCATGACTCGTATTGCTTACCTCAGCAGAACCTCGTGTTCCGTGATTATTTTCCTTAGTTGCTCAAGGTTGGATCCTGTCTCACTAATGAATAGGCCATCCTGCCCTTGCATACCTATCTTTTTGCGTAACTCTGTTCCCACGTTAGGAGATGCCGAGCTCCAGCGCGGCAACCTTGAGCCCGCGATAACATGTACCCATCTAGCAGGTGGTAGCTCATCTCTCTGTGCTCCCATTGTTCATGTTCGGCCTGAGCCGGTAACTTTCCACTGTAGGCATGGTTGGGGGTTCTTGGAGAAATGATTGTGCATTGCAGACTGTTGGGGAGCCAGTCCCCTTGGCAGACATCTTAGGGTACAGGTCAGACTGGACTCCTCTGCAGAGTATTACTAATAAAACATTGGTTTGTATTCTCTACTGTCTGCACAACTCTTCATTTGTTTGGAAGGCGATTATGTGGTTGTAAATAACCCAGGTAGCCCCTAAGGGCCACTTCTTTCAGTTGGTGCCCAAAGTGGAGCCCCTCCATTGGGTGTCCCATCCTCACCCGTAATCGGGTATAAGGAGGACGGGGTTGTGTCTGGTAGGATGGGCGGATCAGGGTACCCTACATGATAGCGTTTTGCACTCGCAGCTGCCCGTCTGTCTGATCAGGAAGCTCTTCGTCTAGCAAACGCCCAGGCTGGGTTCCTGAGAAGGCGGAACCCTGGATTTGACCGTTTGGTCCAAGGAGTCGGCAGTGGAGAATAATCTTGCTCAACCTGAGTGCACCAGGTGAGTGATTTGATTTTTGGAAGAATGTGGCACCATGGTTGAATGGCACAAGCCTATGGGCTGTGTCTTAGTACAGTCGACGGACTGTCTTGGTTTGGATTTGGTGGGGTGCGGATCCTTGAAAAGGCACAGAGTGTTTGCAAATGCTCTGTCAGGCCAACTGGCAATTCGGCATCTTCTTGAAAAGGCCTGGGGCTAGAACCTGCATTCTTGTCTTGGTGCAGTCCGCGAACCGGAGGTTGCAGGAGGGGCCACTTCCTTCAGTGTGAATGTGAGTGTGGTTGTATAGGTGAGCGTGTGCTTGTGTCAGTGACTGTATAGGTGAGTGAGTACGTGTTAGTATATGTATGAGTAAGCAAGTGTGTGTGTAACTGTATGGGTGTGTAATTGGCTGTATGATTGACTGTATGGGTGAGTGACTAGTCATGTGAGTAGCTCTATGTGTGACTGACTCAGTGTGTGTATGGGTGTATGAGTGGATTTGTCAGTGGCTGTATTAGTGAGTTAGTGGGGGTATAAGTGGCTGTATGGGTGAGTGAGTGGATGTGTATGTAGATCCATGAATCATTGAGTAGGTGTGTAAGTACTGGTATGGGTCTGTGAATGGGTTTGTGAATTTTGTGGGAGTGGGTGTATGAAATGTTCTATGGGGGTATAAGTGGGTGCATCAGTAATTCCGTGGATGATGTCATCAGTGAAGTCATTTGAAATGTCATCAGTGATGTCATCAGTGATGTCAATGACCATGTTATGAGTGACATAACATGTGAGGTCATAAGCAGTGCATTGAGGGGGCGTGAGTTATATGGTTTTGTACGAGTGAAATCTGAGCCTAACTATAACATCCCTTTAACAGTGAAATTTAAAGGTTTAAAAAAAATGATAATTCCAAACTATAACGTCCCTGTACCCTTTGTTTTTTTCAGTTAATTTCTATGTTTTTTTAAAGTAGTAATCACATTTGCAGAGTGGTGGTGAAAGGGGGCGGAGCCTCTGACCAACTCTCAGAAATCCCGCTGTATAGGGCATACATGAGGTAACAGGAGGGCTTATTGACCCCTAAGATCCTTCAGGAGTAAGTTGGACCTCATCCCCCAAACACTAGTGCATCTTGAGGCCTGTTATCAAAGTGGTGGAGAAAGGAGGCGTGGCCTCTGAAGAACTCTTAAAATTCAACTCTGTGGGACTTACTGGAGGTAACAGGAGGGGTAGTTGGCCCCCAAGGATGGCCTTATCTTTTTTACACATATATAATTGAAAGGGAGGTTGACCAAGGCCGATTTCAGCCCTGTGGACCGCATCCCAGGGACCTGGCCTGTAGTGTGGGTACCCTGGTCCCACCCAGGGCCCCCACTTACATTTGTTGGGGACCACGGGAAGCCTAAAGGCCCCAGTGGTCCCTGACAGCTCTCCGCCTCCTGAGGGAGCCGGCATTGCTTTGAGACGCAGATATCTGCTGAAAATGCAGTTCCCTGGATTTTAAAGCAATTTGTCTGTTTCCCTGCTCATTTGACAGTAGGCAGGTAAACAGACACATGCTCCGCTTTCACCAAATGGCATCTGCTTGTATCTACAGATCCCCCTCAGACGTGACAAAAGATATCAAAGGTCAAAAATCAAGATGTAACACTATCTCATTGTTAGAAGTCGGGCTTCATGTGGGATAGTGAAACTACATCTCCCAGAAAGCTTAGAGGGAAAGATGGGTTGTGCACTCTCCCACACTGCTCTAGGTCTGGTCATGTGATTATGTGGATTTAAACCAGCCGCTACGATCCCTCCGTGCTTGGCTTAACTCATTTGGTATCCTGTCCTGCTCTCCTGTTGGATTGTTCTCACCTTGGATTCCAGCTCCTGTGAAACTTTGATGACTTGTCAGAGCTCCCATTTCCTACGTGTTGGACTTCCTATCTTCTAGCTTCCATAGCACTAGGACGCGCTGCTACCCCCTGCGGATATCTTTCCCGGTGTCTAAATTAGGCATCCACCCTGCTGGTTTTCGTAGCGCGTTCTTCCCGCTAAGACTCCCCCTAAAGTTGCTCGCTGGTTAATCAACGAGCTGCTTCCCATTTTGGTGACCAGATGCATCAAGCTGTTTTTCTTTACTTTTTCTGGAGTGCATGTCATTTTCTTTTTTGTTACAGCCGCCTCTAAATAGTACGTTAATTCAACCTTTCCTTGGCAGCAGCGAGAGTTCGCATTGACCCTTCTCCTGAAGCTGACGCCCGCTGGGAACGCCCCGCCCTTCAATTTAGGTTCCGAATGCAGGCGCAAGCCACTCCGCATTTTTTGTTGTTGTTTCTGCCCTAAGTACGGGCGTTGTGCATATAGTTTACAGAAGCTGGCTTAACTGAAACGTGCTACCGTATTGCTTCCCCAGCGTGTTTGCGCTTTCCTGTTTTGTTTTGGTCACGAGTGTTTATCCTGCATTATTTCAAGTCAACTTGAGCACTGGAGCGCTTCATGGTTTTCAAGAGGCGGACACTGTGTGACCCAACTCCCTGGAGTTTCGAAAGTGCTTCCTGAACTGTAATCAGACACAGAGCAGACGTATGCTCTATTGAAGTCTATTCTTTATTTTCTTATTGGATGACAAGAGAATTATATCAACCTTTTACTTCTTTTCAAGAGACCATCTTATTAGAGGTCTACCAGCCCTCAAAACAAGTAAGTGTGGAGGAGTGCAGAATTTATATTGTTTGTCTAAGCATTTAGCATATAGTGTTTGTACAGACTCACGTTATTGTCATCGCTAAATACTTGATATTTGTCATTTTCCCTAGAGAATTCCACCTCTTATTGGACGTGACCTTCTCCCTGATGGCTGTGTTGGGACTTCTCTGGTGGTCCTTCTTGGTCCCTTCATTTTTTGGGGATACTAGCTTCCTCTAGTGTGTTCCACCTTAAGCACTGGGGTGGCTGTATCTCTGAGAAAGGAGAGGGCACTCTCTTCGCTCCCGGGGAACGGGCGCTTCGGCTGGAGTACCCTGTTTTAGGCCAACACTCATGATATTCTGAAAACAAACCATGTGTGAAAAATACCTTCGCTTCTTTAAGTGTTTTCAGCATTTCACTTATGTTGGGCAGAGGATGCCTGTCAACCCAGATGGCAGCATTCAGGTCTTGCAAATCCACACACAATAGCAGACCCCCATTACTCTTCTTTGCTAGTACCACTGGGTCTAGCCACTTGGACACCTCTATCTCATCAATTATACCCTCACTGCTCAACCCCTTCAATTCCTGTTGCAACTGTTCTCTCATAATGATTGAAACTCCTCAGGGCTTATGAGCCTTGGGAATAGCTTCCTCCTTCAACACAATCTTACTCATGCACCCTTTAAATACTCCCAGCTCATTGCTGAATACTAAAATAAACTCTTCCACAAACGGTGTTCACCCTACTGCACACAATCGTGACTGTGTTCCCAAAACTTGATGACGATGATTAGGGTCTAATCGTATGAACAAACTTCTCTGTTGCAGCTAACCTAAAAGGCAAGTTCCATCCTAGACAAAATAAACTTTTTAGAGGGAACTGCTGTCCCTTGCAGTTCACATTAAACTTGAATAAATTCACGGGTTTGTTGCCATATGCCGGTAAATAGACATCACATGGTGTAAGAATATGATCGGGAAATTTATATTAGTACTCTTCCCCAATAAGCCTGTACCTGGCACCTGAATCAGTCATCACCCTCACATTTTCTCAATCAATTATGATGATGCAAAACAGATTATCCTTCACAATACTTCCCACTTGTTGTATTTACAAAATCACATTCTGACTCAAACCTTCTTTCTTAATTTCCTACAGTATTGATTGAACCCTTGGTTTCTCTTACTCATTCTATCCTTCCCCGACATACTCTGGCAAAATGCCCTGTAAGTTGGCATTTCCTGCATGTTTGGCCAACAGCAGGATATGAGTCATCTTTTGCTAAATTACCCTTCAACCTGTACTTGAAAGTAGTCAAAATACATTCGTCCCCAAATTAAATAAATACAATATGAAGCCTCATCCCCTTTCACCCTTTTGAACTGCTTCCACCTTTTCTCTCAATGATAACTCTTACGAACTTTCATCAGTCATTTCCGCTCTTTTCATTATATCTTTTTTTTTTTAATTGTATTTATTGACTGCAAACAAGGAACAGTAATGTACATATCCGTGCGCCATCAACCTGAGGCCCGCCATCTTTTCTCACATCGCAATCAACTATATCGGCTATCCCACATCCCGGAGGCCGGGCATCACCGTACATAACTGAATAAATACCCAATGCTTCCCGAGTGTCCCTCCATCTCAACGCTCGTGTGCGGGGCAGACCCCCTGTCTGCGGCCAGGCTCTAACGTGTTCCTTCCCCCAAAGCATAGGGCACAGTCACTCATTTTATGGCCATAAACTCCAAACCCCCTCCCTCCCCCCACGCTTCCCCCAACTCCCCCAACCCACCCTCCCCAACTAAACAATTGAGGTCCTAAGTCAGTCGCAGTCTCGATCGCTTCCCGCACTCAGCCGCCACTCATCTTCATCTAGCGTCACCCACACAAACACCTCCCACGGGAGCTTCCTCTTCTGCAACCTCCGCATCAGGGCCCCCATCCGGGCTCCCCGCTGCAGCCCCCCGCCCGCTCAGGTAGTCCTCGTACAATTCCCAGAAGTTTTTAGGCCGGCTACGCGGCGGCAGCAACTCACTGAACCTCTCCGCTTGGGTGCAGCAGTACAGCACATCGCGCTTCCACTGCTCCACCGTGGGCACGGGACCACGCATCCAGCTCATCGCAACTCGTCGTTTCGCCACTAGCATCCCCATATCCACCAGGCGTCTGGCCGCCTTCGGCACCACCCTGGAATGCCCCAATAGCGCCACTGCCGGGTCCGGAGCCAACTCCACCCCCGTCACCCCCACTATCTGGTGGTAGACCGCCTCCCAATAGTTGTATATGCCCGGACATTGCCACGCTAGGTGAAGGAAGTCAGCCGCCGGGTGCTTGCACCGTTCGCATACAGGGTCTTCACGCAGCCCATATCTATGTAAGCGCTCCGGCGTATAGTAGTACCTGTTGAGGAATTTGAAATGGACAAGCCGGTGTCTGCCATGCAGAGAGATGCGTCTAATCCCCGTGCAGCAGTACGCCCACATAGCATCGTCAATGGTGATCCCTAAGTCTCTTTGCCAGTCCAGTCTGCATTTTGCGAACTCGTGCACCCTATGAGATTGCGCCATTCGGTACAGCTTAGAGATCAACCCGCGGGGGTTGTCATTCTTAATTATGTATGTCAGTTCCTGAACCTCCGCCGGCTCCTCCATATCACACCCCAACAACTGCTTCCAGGCATGCCTGACTCTGTGATACTGAAAACGCTGCAATTGTGTGCCCTCCACGCCCGAGGCTGCCACCGCCTCCCACGTCTTGACTTGACCGTCAGCAAACATGTCACCCATGGTGTGTACACCTATCTCCTTAAGCGCTCGCCGCACTCCTTCTTCATTGCAAGGGGCCAGCCACACCGCCCAGGCAGTTGGCATTGCCGGCGAATACAGCTGCGCCCCAGACTCGCGCTGTAGAATACAGTTCCAGGCATGCCTAGTGGAGTTCAAGGAATCAAGAAATCCCGTGCGGCGGTCCGGATGCTCAAAAATGACCGCGGGGAGCGGCAACGGCGCTGCAAACAATGTCTCCAGTCTAAGATACGGGACAGTCTCGCCCCCGTGTATCCAACTATGCGCCTGAGCCCCCTGCGCCACCCGATAGTACAGCTCCATGTCGGGTGCACCAAGGCCACCCATCTGGTAAGGTAGCGTCAGTACTCTCCAGCTGGTCCGCGCCTGCTTGCCAGCCCACGCCAGCCTTAGCATTGACGCCTGTAGCCGCGCGAAGAAAGCACGCGAGAGTACCATGGGGATGTTCGTAAACAGAAACAGAAACCGAGGGAGCACCACCATCTTCATGATGGATATGCGCCCCAATAACGAAAGAGGCAGCTTGATCCAGGTCTCCACGTCGCCTTCCAGTTTACTGATGGCCCGTCCGTAATTCTCAGACAGCACCACCTCTGAGTCCCTATGGAGCTGGATCCCCAGGTATCGGACCGGTTCCTCAGACCAGTGCAACGGGTATTCCATAGCAAATGGGGTCGTGACTGGCGTCAGCGGGAACACGATAGATTTGTCCCAGTTCACCTTCAGCCCGGAGAGCGCTCCAAAGTGAACCACCTCCCTCAACACTGGGGCTAGGTTATTTTCCGGGTCCCTGACATATAGCAGGGTGTCGTCTGCATACGTGGATATCGTTATCCTGTAAGTTGGGAAATTAATACCTCGTAGGCTGTGGTATTCACGCATAGCGCACGCCAGCGGTTCTGCCACCAGGGCGTACAGCAGAGGCGACAGGGGGCAGCCCTGCCTCGTGCCCCTCGAGATTGTTATCGGTTCCGTGACTCGATCGCCCAAGCGTATTCTCGCAGTGGGACCATTATATAGTACCCCTATCATTTGAAGGAAGATCGGGCCTAGCCCCATTCGCGTCAGGACCTGTCGCATGAATGGCCACTCGACAGAGTCAAATGCCTTTTCCATGTCGAGGAACACAGCGAGCGCGCGCGTTTCAGGGCGAACGTGTTGCATGACGCCAAAGACCGTCCGCAAATTGTATGTGAGGTTCCTGCCCGGCATGAATCCCGCCTGCTCTGGGGCGACCAGTTCGGGAGCGAGCAGGGCCAACCGCGTGGCCAGGACCTTGGCATATAATTTCGCATCCACGTTGAGCAGCGACAGCGGTCGATAGGAGCTGCACTCATCGGGTGGTTTGCCTGGCTTGGGTATAGCGACTAAGAGCGCCTCGCGCATGGACGGTGGCATATGTCCCTTGGTGCACATATCGTCGAACAGCGTCGACACGTGTGGCAAAAGCTGGTCCATAAAAGCGCGGTAGAACGCGACAGTAAGGCCATCAGCTCCAGGGGCGCTCTGCGCCTTCATGCTCGCTAGGGCTTCTAGAATTTCATCCCTCTCGATAGGTAGTGATAGAAACTCCCTGTGTTCGTTCACTAGGAACGGCAACTTTATATAGTCCAAATAGTCCCCTATGCCGTCTTCCATTCCGGCTTGTTTAGAAGCATAGAGCCCAGCGTAGTACGACCGAAATCTCTCCACCACGTCCTCCTCAGCCGTGAGCAGTGAGCCATCTACTGCCTTGACCTGCGCGACGGCGGTCCTGCGCCTGCGAGCCTTGAGCAGGTTAGCTAACACCGACCCCGGTCTGTCACCCTCACCATAAACCCTGGCCGTAGCGTACTTCCCCAGATGTAGCACCTCTGCATCAGCAGTTTCGTGGTACTCTGCCAGGAGAGCTTTTATCTCCTCAGTAGTGTCCTCTCCGCCCGTCTCTAGCAGTCTGGCCTCCAATGCAGCCAGATTACGCTCCTGCGTCGCAAGGCGGCGCCGGATATTTCGGAGTACCCCCGAGTGCTTGGCCATCGACACTCCGCGAATGTGGACCTTGAAGGTCTCCCAGACAGTCTGGAAATCCTCCACGGAGCCCAAATTGGTGGCAAAGAATTGTTCGATCGCAGCCGTCAGCTCCTCCTTAAATAGGGGATCCAGCAGCGAGTAAGGGGGAAATCGCCAAAGAAACGGCGGGGGGGCCTTTCTGGGCGTCACCAGGGAGAGCAGTATCGGCGAATGGTCAGAAAGCGTTCGCGGGAGTACCGCGCACTCGCGAATCTGCGATATGAGGGGCGCAGATAGCAGCCAGTAATCTATCCGCGTGTGCAAGTTATGGTATGCCGAGTAATGTGTGTAGCCCCCCATTGCCGGGTTACGAGTGCGCCACAAATCCACGAGATCCAAACATAGCATACCTCGAGCGCTTTTCATTATATCTATAGTCAATTGTAAAGTTAACACTTCCATGTTCAATACATTTTCTTGCACCTTCTAGTTATTAGCCTTCAGTGATAACTGGTCCTTCAACATCTCATCAAAGACCACAAGTGATCTCAATCCAGCAACATAGCTCTCTACAGATTCACCTGGGAACTGACTCCATTCAGAAACTTGAATTGTTCTAGCACCTCATTTTTTTTAAACAAAAACTCAAATTCAGTTGTCCTAACGCTGCCCATGCTCACCTATGTCATCATCCTCTTCTTTTTCATCCACAAGAGGTGGAAGATATTTTATTATTTGTCTCCTTTCAGCTCCAAGACAGTGCTTAAGCATGGCTGATTGTCCAGCTGCTGTACAAATATCACCACCCAGTGTTGAATTACCCCCAAAGACTTATGCACAGAGAAGTTGCAATATGCTGTTTATTTTTGAACCAGACAGCCCTATCAAAAGCAGGCTTTAAATTTGAAGTACCTGAAATGTTCCCCACATTTTATTCTAGAGTATCCACCCACCAACCTTCCATTACACACAGGATGTAACAAGCACCACAAATCCATTGTGTTTCACTCGGGAGCCGCAGCTGCTAAAAGCATCCGAAAGCTGGTAAGATAACTGGGTAGAATGAGGAATCACCAGGGGAACTCCATCTGAAATTATTGATTGCTTCAGTGAGTTCTTTTTATTTTACACCTTGGGGCTTCAGCTGTAGACACGTAACACAGGCCCTTGAAGCCCCATGCGGCGCAGAGGGGCCCTCATACCTTTAAAGGACATCCAGCCCATCAGAGGGCCTCATTGAGCCGAAGACCATTCTATAGGGGGTCCTAACATTTTACGTTATGCCACTGGCTGTAGTCTCCTGTTCTCATATATCCCAGGAGTTACTGGGACCTCAAACTTCAATTTCTCTGAAATTACCACCTGATAATATGGGGCGCCGTTATGGGTCACATAATGTGATAGTTATGTTGGTTTCTGTTTATAAATTAATTGGATGATTCACTCTCTTACTCACATGACCAACGCGAACAATGGATATCTGCACTTGTTCAAGAGATTATAGTTCTACCTACATATTCGGACACCTACAATCCTCAAAAAGCCATTCAATGGTTGCAACCAACCTAATGAATTGGTAGCAGATAAATCTCATAGCAGATACATCTCAATCATTAGTCCTCTTTTAGGTTGTTCACTACCAACTAGCCTCACTTCCACTAAGTATGAGTTTTTGCTAATAATATTTATGTTCAATAAGGTATGTCTGTGAACTTATCACTAGACTACGGAAACACCCTCTACACCGGAACCACAGCCAAACTGCAGAAAAGACTCCAACGCATCCAGAACGCCTCCGCACGACTCATCCTGGACATCCCCCCACACAGCCACATCTCCAGACACCTGAGAGACCTGCATTGGCTCCCCGTCAGCAAAAGAATCACGTTCCGCCTCCTCACCCACGCACACAAAGCACTCCACGACCTGGGCCCCAGGTACCTCAACAACCGCATGACCTTCTACACTCCCACCCGCCAACTACGATCGAACAACCACGCCCTCGCCGCAGTCCCACGCATCCGAAGAACCACCATGGGAGGAAGATCCTTCTCCTACCTGGCAGCCAAGACCTGGAATACCCTCCCCATCCACCTCCGCCTCACCCGAGACCACCTCTCCTTCAGGAGGCAACTGAAGACCTGGCTGTTCGAGCAGTAGCGGACCCCCCCCCCACCCCCCCCCCCTCCAGCGCCTTGAGACCCTCCGGGTGAGTAGCGCGCTATACACATTTCTTGATTGATTGATTGATTGATTGACTCTCTATTGTCATAGATTAAAGCATCTTACAGGTGAGGCACTCAGCATATAACTTATGCAATCTATTAACCAACCCCTATAAATAATATTTTTATCTAACTGCTATCTGGTTTTACCTTTTTCCTAATATTGTATTTTTATAAAGTGCCTCACTAAACTCTGCTCTAGTTAAAAATTCTATTCCTCAAATTTAATTTTCTAGAGATTTTGCTAACACAAAATACAATCTAAAGCCTATGCAATGCCGAAAAGCTTTTGAAACCTATAACTACAGTACATATTAAGAAAATTAATTACAGAGTATACATTCACCACCAGCTAGCTTCACTTCCACTATGTATGAGTATAATTTTTTGTAAAAATATATATGTTCAGTAATTTCTGTCTGCCAACTCGCCACTCCGTTTCCTCGTAGCTTTTAAAAAACAAATATCTGTATTGATCAGCTTGTAAGCAGCACAATAGAAGTCACCCCAACATGAGGTGTAGTATTTCAATATCATTTCACCCTACTAAGGATATCAATACAAGCCATTTTCCTGTTATAAAACACAATCCAACATAGACAAACCCTCCTCCCAACACCCTCATCCCCCCCTCCACGGCACTAGCATTACAATAAGTCCTGAATAGCGTTTCAAAATGACATGCAACATAAGTTCTAACAGTCTCTTCGCCCTCCACATACAGCCTAGCATTGTGTACAGTAACTTAACATAGGTCTGGCCTGTTTAGTAAATACCCCATAAGGGGAGCCCAGAAATCCTTGGGGCGAGATGCCTCCGGCAGTTCCTACGCATAGGTGTCCAACTGGTCTCTCCAGTACAACAAGTCACGGATCCACTGTTTCACTGTGGGAACAGCTTTAGCCCTCCACCCTGCACAACCGCTCATTTAGCAAACAGTGTGGAGATGGCAACCAATCTCCTGTTACAAGGTTTAAGCTTACAAACCCACCCCAACAGACACACAGCGGGTAAACATGCAACAGGTTCCATTACAACTTCTGAAGCACTTGCGTGACCCTTGCCCAAAACCCAGCGATTCCTGCTCAGTGCCAGGTAGGAAATCTGCGTCATCATGTCCACAGCGCACATATCCTCTTAGCATTTTACAAGTGAAGCACTCAGCATATCATTTCTGCAATCTAATAATCAACCCCTATAAACAATATTTCCATCTGACTACTATTCACTTCTACTTTTTTCCTAGTATGTTATTTTTGCAAAGAAGTGCCTCACCCAGGTCTGCTCTAGTTTAAATAGATATTCCTCAAATTTTCAAGCTATTGTGCTAACACAAAATACAATCTAGAGCCTTGCGGCACAGACAATCTGACACTTTTTAAACCAATAACTAGAGTGCATATTAAGGAACTGAAGTAAGAGTATACATGTAATCTATCCTATAAACTTTTCAAACAAAACGTACCTTTTCGATCTGAATTAGCTTTTCTTCTTTGAGTTGAGGACCTTACAATTTTCAAGGAAGGGAGTTTTTTATCTGCAGGCAAAATGAAAATATAGTATGTATAAACATCTGTATGCTTAAACATTAGGCACCTGCCAGTCAAAACATGTTTGAATACTGCTACTATATCGCCTGGTTCTGAAAAGTTCCAATGATAATTGCAATTCATCAGATCAGTAGTGGTCTCTTCCTTTGTAAAACTTGTATGAATTACCCTTTGTTCTTCACAATTGAAGGCTATCTTAAAATATGCTGGAGCAGTAAAGATGGAGGGCATGAAGTAAATGAAAAGAGCCTAAAAGGTTGGAAGTGCAGTTATTACACAAGCAAGCAACATTTTCTTACTATAGGGTCTATCTCCCTTCATTCACTCTGGGCTATTCATAAGGAATTTGAATTTAGAAATATTTATTGAGCGCTCGGACACCAAGCGGTTTCATGGCGCTGTAGAGGAAATGATACCTGAGTGAGAGGGTGATGCGGCTTAGATTTTAAAAACCTGTGCAAACAAATTGGTTTTCAGGGTGCTCCGGAACTCCAGGTACGAGGGTGTTGATCTCATTTGGAAAGGTAGAGAATTCTAAAATTGTGGAGCAAGAACGGAGAACATTGAGCCTCCCATTCTGCTCTTCTTGAATCTGGGCACCACCAGTAGGGACAGAGAGGAGGATCGGAGTTGTCTGCTGGGGATGTAGGGGACGATTTTTGACGTGATAAAGGATGGGGCTGTTCCCGCAAGAGCCTGGAACGTGATACATCCCATCTTAAAGAGGGCCCTTTCTCTAATTGGGAGCCAATGGAGGGATCTGAGAAGGGGAGTGGTATGGTGTGACTTGGGTAAACCATAGGCCAGGCGGGCAGCTTGGTTTTGCACCAGTTGGAGCGTCCGGATGGCGTAAGCGGGGGCGCCGTTGTGTAGGGCATTCCCATAATCCAACCGGGAAAGGACTATAGCCATCAAGATCAATTTAAGGGCTGAAAAGGAAAAAAAACGTGAGATCTTGCGAATGGTGCGCAAAGTAAAAAAACAGGAAGAGACCACTGTGCTGATCTGAGAGTGTAGGGTCAGTTGTTGGTTGAGGGTGATTCCCAATGTCTTAACGGTGGGAGAGGGAGAAGGGGGGGGTGGGGGGGGGGACCAAAGTAGGGGGGCTAGAAGAAAGGGGACCAAGGGTTGAGTTTGCCACCAGTGAGAAGAAGCTCGGTCTTATCAGGGTTGAGCTTGAGGTGGTTAAAGCACATCCAATCCCTGATAAAGACCATCACCGACTGGAAATTAGAAATAGAATCGGGGGAGTTAGAGAGGTTAAAAATGAGTTGGAGGTCATCGGCGTAGTTAAACACAGTGACCTCCATCCTCTGCAGAGCACAAATGAGCGGGCAGACGTATAAATTAAAAAGAAGGGGGGAGAGAGAGGAGCCCTGAGGGACGCCACATAGCACTTTGCGGGCCTCCGAGGAAAAATTTGCCAGGTGGACTGCCTGTGAGCGGTCGCTCAGGAACGAGCTGATCCAGGCCAGGGTAGAACCTCCAATGCCTGCCGCCTCGACACGGGAAAGGAGGATGGTGTGATCGACCGTGTCGATGGCGGCCGACAAATGGAGGAGAACCAATGCCTGAGAGAGATTAGCATCTTGCCCCGCTCTGAGTGTGTCAATGACAGAGAGCACCACTTTTTCGGTGGAATGGAGAGGGTGGAACCCTGCTTGGCATGGGGATAGATAGCCGCTGTCCTCTATAAACGAGCTAAGGACTTTGGTTACGTGGCGTTCGAGGACTTTAGCCAGGTAGGGGAGGAGGGAAATGGGCCGATAGTTTACTAGCGCTGTGGGGTCTGCGCCTGGTTTTTTCAAGATTGGAATGATGGTGGCTGATTTATGACATGAAGGGACAGTGCCTGATTTAAGGGTCTCATTGAGAAAGGTGAGGGGGGGGGAAATGGGCAAGTGAGGAAGATATCGCGCAAGATGTAAGCCGGGCAGATGTCAGCGGGGGATCCCGACTTGACGCGTGGGAGCAAGGAGAGGAAGGTTTCTTTAGACAGTGGGGCTATGAAGTCGAGGTGGCAGGCGTTGGGTTGTGGGTCGGGGTTTAGGAAAGCTTGGGAGGGTGGAGGTATATTGGCCTTAATATCTGCAATTTTATTGATGAAGAAGTTGTTCAGCGAGTCGCACAAGTGCTGGGAAGGTACCGGCTTGGATGAAGTCCTGTCCGAAGAGGCTAATTCGAAGACTGTGGAAAAGATTTCTCTGGGTTGGTTCTCTGCCCGGAGGATCTTGTTTGAGAAGTAGCAGGTTTTGGCATCAAGGTTGGCTTTCTTGTACTCTGCCTGGGTGGAGGAGTACAGTGATTTGGAGGCTGTGCAGTAAGTGCGTCTCCACGCACGTTCTGCGCGGCGGGCGGCCAGATTTTTCTCCTTAAGTTCTGGGGTGAACCATTTGTTGACGTCATGGGCGCGTCTTACCCTAATGCGTCTTAGGGGTGCCACCTGATCGCAGGCGTTGGACAGCCAATTATTTAGTATTGCTGCCTGAAGGGGTGGGGCCTGTTCCTCTATAGCTGGACTGGAGGATAGTAAAGAAGAACACAGCAATGGGATGTCAACTTTGCCCCAGTTGCGAGCCCAGGTGTTTTTGGGCAGAGGGTTTTTGTGGTCGAACTTGAGTCCAGGGAGAAGGAGATCAAGTGATGGTCTGACCACAAGCAAGGGGAAACAGTAGGCTCAAGGATAGGGATGTTAAGGGACCAAACCTGATCTAATATGTGGCCTTGAACATGGGTGGGAGTGTGAATATGGGATATAAAATTCAGGTTTTGAAGTGATTCCGTGAAATCTCTGGAGGGGGCATCTTCTGCTGGGTTCGATGGCCAAAAATTGAAGTCCCCCAGTACCAGGACTGCCGAGTTGTTCACGGCTAATGTGGCTAGCAGGTCCTGGAAGGCTGGAAGGAAATGCGGCATAATTTTGGGGGGCCAATACATCAGGACACATGTGATAGGATCTGGAAGGAGTTCGAGCGTGCAACTAAGTAGTCCACTTCTGGGATAGGGGTGTGAGGTAGTAGTTGGAAGTGTAAATCTGAGTGAATGATCAGAGCCACTCCCCCCCCCCGTTTTGCCAGGGGGTCGATCTGCCCGAAGGGCATAGTAGGAGGAGGGCAGAGCCGCAAGCAAGTTGGGCAGGGAGTCCTGGTGAAATCAGGTTTCCGTGAGGAACAGTAAGTTAGGTTTCTGAGTGTCTAGGAGAATAAACAGGTCAAGGTGGTGTTTTACTGCCGACCGAGTGTTAAGTAGGAGGGCAGAAATAATCGGTAAGTCACTTACTTGAGCAGAGGTGGAACTGGTGCAGATCGGGAGTCGAGTTGTTAAAGGCAGGTTGGGTGGTAAAGAGGGTAGGGGATGGGCGCTTAGGATCCCGGCCTCTATGATATGATCCTTCACTGCTTGATTCAAGTCCCAAGGGCCTTGGTGGGCGCACAGTGTTTCAGGGGGATAGGAAATAAAATGGGCATGGAGCTGTGCCCCTGGCCCCGTCCGGTCGTGGACGGGCGCAGACGGGCTTGCCTTAGGCGCACCTTCGGCGCGCTGCCGGCGCGCCCGCTGCGCGTCCGAAAAATACACATAGTTATAGGCTAGGAGGGGGGGCGTGGCCTCACATCAGTGGGTGTGGCCTGAGGGTTGATGGCGGCGAAGGATTTCCCAACCCGCGGCAGCGCTTACGTCCGCTGCGCGGGAGTATTCAAGGTGCTGTTGTTGGTGGGGAAGTGCCAAGCAAAAGAGAGCAATCAGGTAAGATCAGTGAGATCGAGAACAAACAATTTTAAAACACGAGCATTCTCTCCCGGCTTCCGCCTCAGGAGTGTCAATTACCTTAGGAAGGCATTGAACTGAAGGATGGGAGCATCATAAACCTTAGGCAAAGAATTTCTGAGCCAGGAATTCTCATCCCAGACATGGTGTTATTATCCTGAGAAATGTGATTGGGAATGTCAGTTCTTCAAATAAAAAAATGAGGTGTTTACACATGGAAAACAATAGATTAGTACTACTTTTTAATCTTCTTATTTTACAAGTATGAGAATGACACATCGGCAATGTTAAAAATATAGTAACAAAGATGCAACACTGAGTTGCATTAACTCATTGCAAAGCCATGACTGACTTGCTGTTGCCCGTTAAATGAAACAAGAGACCAAAACCTAAACTCCCTGTTACCCTTAGCCCAAACACACATCCCTCGGAAAACAGGCATACATTGAAAGTGTAAGCCTTCTTGCAAACAAATCTGATAATACTAGCACACAAACCCCAGCGAAAAAAGGCACAGACTTCAGCAGCATTATAGTTATTAATGCTGATCCCGCACAGTCTCACTGAGTTCATTACAGCTCTATGCGTCTAGTGAGATGTTCACTCAATGCAAACAATTTTGTTTTAGACATTCTCTGATAAGCAGGTACATCATATGAATATATTTCTATATTGTTAGAACAGACTAAAGATTACAATGACATTTGCCAATAAGGGAGCCTCCTCTTGTTTCTATGCTGCCGCTATGAATTACTTTTCTGCCATCAGCTGAACACCTAGTAGGGTTCTATCTGCCCCAGACATAACCTTAATCTTGTGATCTCAAAGCCTCAATATCACCACCACCAGTTACTCTGTGATCAGGTATCCCATTTTTTTTTTTAATTCTGCCAAATACATCCTTTTAAAAATCTCTCACCCTTAGTCACGCCACCAAATATAGAGGAGCGAGCAATCCACAGTCCTACATCTCTAGGGGCTCCAGATGTCCCCAGGAATATGTTTTGCATCTGTTGTGGGGTTAAATAACCAGTTTTTTGCCAGTGTGTCTCAGTTTCTTTAATATAATTGTGAAACTGTTTCCTAATGTTAGTAGTCGTCCCATCACTGCATGTGTCAGTGGCTGCCTGCCCTCACTATTCCAAGTCTCCGAGAAAATATTCAATAGCGATCAAAATGCTAGTTACTGCCACTTAGTACACCTATCACCGTCGTAATACCTGCCCTTTCCATAGAGTCTAATCAGCTATTTTGACTACCGCTATGAAACTAAGCAGACACCCCAGTGGTACGTGAGGAGCGCATGCTGCTTTTGGGATTGGGCAGACAATACTTTATTTCAGCAATACTTAGCCATTAACCCATGAATATAATCATATGTCTGCTGCTGTACAAATATTTGTAGAAAGATTGTCGTTCCGCAGTGTGACTGAATAATATAAACCAACTGGCAACTAAAATTGACAATTGATGTTTGTGCAGGAATATTCTGTGTGTATGTCTGCCCCAGTTTAATCTGGGATCATGGAATTAATATCTCTAAACAAGCATTGTGGTAGTTTACCTTGGTTAGAAATAAAGTAATAAATAAGTTGTGCTAAAACTATTATTTTAGCTAGCGCCACTGTGCCCATGCTGTAAGGGATAACTGCTTTCAAACCGATGACAATTGGCGGATACTTGCTACTGCTTATGTAAAGTTTCCACAGTTTAAATTTGTGTCCGTATGATAAACTGAACCCCTAATTAACTGAAGGTATTTTTCTGCCAAGCTATATATATTGTGCGTAAATCTCATTTGCCTGGTCCTAGCGGTCTAAAAGGGAAAAGACAAGATTTTTGTCTGTTTATAATCAAGCTCAAAATGTCTTCGTTTTGGATCCCAATACCTTTCATCGTCACCCAGCTATAACAAAGCATTGGCCTTATCAAGGTAGATCAAATGCGTGCAATTTCCTCTCCCGATTTTCGTAAACCCTTTCCTGAAAATATTTTGCTACTGTAGGTTTAATCGAAAAGTGAACAAGAGAGGAACAATGGACACCCTTGTCTAATGCCTCTATGTATAGGCCAAAATCAGATATTGTTTGCCCTGTTTGTGCTCTTGCATTTGGATCAGAGTAGATGGAGCACTAAGAGGTAATGCGCAAGTGAGCAATATGATACAAGCGACTGACAGTAGGACGCAAGAACCATGCAAATAACTCGACAAGAAGCAGACTTCAGGGGGGTCATGACTTTATGCCGGTGAGGATGGCCGTCTGCTAGTGGAGTGCTGGGGCAGCTTGGGAGGGACTATAATTCTCAATATGCTGCTCATTTCCACCCGGTAAGCAGAATTTTCCATGTTTTCCCTCACAGGACTCGCGCCCGCCATTTTGATTTTGCCGCTTTGGGATCTCCTCACCACAACAGATAATAAGCTATACGCATGCTGTGAATGGTGCCTGCATTTCCCTCTTCAGTTTCATTTTGTGGACAATCCTTCGTTCAGCAACAAGTACTTTCATTTAAGGATGCCAAAATAATAATGCTGTCTCCTCATTATTGAACTTTAGGCATATTTATCTTTGTTTCACTGGAGCAATATCTTCAGCAATTTACTTGCATTTTCACTAAATAAGAGATGCTTATTCAATGTTTCCCTAATGGCATTTCAACTGACCTACATGCCATTATATATGGAACTTATGTTTTATGAGAAGATGTATCTTTTTGTAATTTAACCTTATTTTCCTCACATTTTTCCTTGCCTTTCAATCAACATGTGCTTGATCAATGGTGTTGAGAGGCTTGGAGCTATTTTGCTATTCTTGCTCCCTTATATTATTATTTATATTGCAGTTTCTTTTTCTTGGCTATTTAGACTTGCTTATTGTCAATTTACTTCATTAAGATTCATTTTTATGGCTGTGTCCCCTCAGCCTACAAGTCCTTATAGCTGTTGATTCATTTTGTTTTATGGGGAAAACAAGATCTGTTTGACGCTTTTTCACTAATTCTCCCACACCACCATCTCTGGTGGACTATAATCCCTTCGCTATCCTTCAAGAGAATATGGAAGACTGAGAACATGGTAAATCATCTCTCCTGTCAGGAGCACCATCATCAAATATTTTGCTTCCAACCCCTCAACATGACACTAAATTGGTTGCTTCCTCGACGCTCTCATCAAGTAAACAGATAAAAAAAGACCTGCCTTTGCCTGCTACATCTCCTCCACTAATATCCATGGAATTACTCCTTAAAGAGATACTTGCTGTCAGACATGGGAAAGAAGCAACAAATAAACGTCTTCAAAATCTTGATGACAAATGGTCCAGTATTGAGAATAAAGTTGCTTAAATAGAACACTGAGTAGACTCTTTTCAAGCTGTTGTGAGTCAGGTTCCTGTTATTCAAATGGAAATCTCTCATCTTAAAAAAAAAGTTGAGAACTTTGAAAATTGCAACAGGTGCAATAATTTGCGTATTTATGGATTTGCAGAGGTGCAAGAAGGCTTGCATCATCTCTCCTTTTTTCAACCCTTTCTCCCACGGGTTGATGGTCTTCCTAAAATACCAGTACCAAATATTCAAAGAGCACATCACTTGGGCCACAGCCCACGTACTGCGTCTTCATCTAAGAAACCAAGAGTGATCATCCTTTACTTTTTAGAATATACAGATTTATTAAACTTTTTGCAAGCAGTTAAACTCAAAAGCCGAATCTCATGGCAGGGATCTACTGTGACTACTAGTCTGTCTGGATGGTGTATCCCTCCTTCCCACGCGGCCCTGGGGTCTTCCTTATGTGGTTTCACCATCCTTGATTTCTGTGTGCGTTTTTTGGTGTCATTTACTTTATTCTTTATATGGACTCTGTCTCTTTCTTTTATTCTTTCTTCTCCTTCCATGTCTTTTTCCTAGATTTCTATCAGTTATATTATATATTATTCATCTATTTCTTTCTTTTTCCACCCTTTTTCTATTTTATTCTTTTTCCTACCGGCTTTTTTCTTTTTTCATCACTTACATCTGTTTTCTCATATACTATCCATTTTTTGTAGTATTTTATTGCATATTCTTTGTTATACCTCATTACATATATGAAGAAATTGCATTTTGACTGTTTTCATTACTTGTTTAAGTTTTAAAGTTTCTTACTATATTACAGATGGCTTTAAGAATTGTTGCTTGGCAGGTTAAAGATTTAGGCTCACCTATAAAATATCAGAGGGTCTTAACTAATGTTTCTAATCCAAAAGGTGAAACTGTCTTAATGCAAGAAATCCATGTATCGGATAAGGAAGTATCTAAACTTAAAAGTCAGTGTGTTGGCCATCTTTCTGCTTCTTAGGGTACAGGGACACTCAATGGTGTTGCTATTTTATGTCATAAATGCTTAGATATGCAGGTCATTTCTCATGATGCTGATGTTATGGGGAGATGGGTCTCTGTTTCCATACTTAGAAGTAAAATACCTATGAATTAAAAAAAATCTTTATGCACCAATTACTCAAGGTAAATCTTTCTGGCCCAAAATATTCTCTAAACTGATGACTTACAATGACGATTATTTAATAGTAGGAAGAGATTGTAATATGGTTTTGACCGCATTATTGATCGACACTCTAAATCTAGATTCTTCCCTTCACATATACATTCCCAATTTACATCCACTATACAGCAAAGATCCCTTTTCAATGCTTAGAGATTATGTACCCCTACACTTCAAGAGTATACCTTTTTCTCTCCTGTACACTCTTTTCAATCTCAAATTATTTGTTTTTTTCTAAATCACTTGCACAGCATATTATACACTCTGATTAAGCTCCATATTCATTTCGGTCATTCTCCTGTCACTCTAGACTTCGAACTTCTTCCACCCTTTCAGGGTACTAAAAGATGGAGATTCAATAAACCTCTTCTTTTGAAGCCCAAATTTGCACAAAGTGTTGAACAATTTGCCACCCCCTTTTTTCTTGAAAATGAGAATCCAAATATTTCCCCTCAGAATATTTGGGACACATTTAAAGCTGCTTTTAGAGATTTCATTGTTTCTTTTGTAACTCATAAAAAGACATCTTCTTTAAGCAATTTAAATTTTCTTACATCGCTTGCCTAGATAAATTGATTAAAACAAAATTAGCATTTAATAAAATCTCCACAGAGAATGCCAATTCATTATAAACCCAGTACCACATATTAAGGAGGTCAAAATAAGGCGGGGAAACTTGTAGCTAATTGCCTTAAAATTAAAAAAGAGTGTACCAGAATTGACTCTCTCTTGACTTCTACTAACTGTACCATTCATAAGAATGAAGATATACTTTAGGAAATTACTCATGTCTTTCAGACCCTTTACACTCCAGAGTCTCATATTAATCAAGAAAATATAATCAATATTTATATTCTATTACTCCTCCCTCTAACCTTAACATAGACTTTTCTTCACTAAATGCCAATATTCATATCCAAGATACTCTTACCGCTATACATTCTATTCAAAGTGATAAAGCCCCAGAGCCTGACGGTTTCAGTATAGAGTTTTATTCACATGTTTCCAAATTTCTCCTTCCCAAATTACATCAATTGTTTCTTTATTTTATGTCTTCTCAAAAAACTGGCAGCTCTTTTCAGTATACTTTAATGTGTCTTTCCCCCTAGGAAAACAAAGATCACACATTGTGCAAAAACTATAGACACATTTCCCCTAATTAATTTAGATTATAAATTATTTGCAAACATAATTGGTATTCGTCTAGATTCATTATCACCTAAATTAATTAGAAAAGAACAATGTGATTTTATTAAAGGCAGACATATTTCGGACAATACTAGATTTTTTTTCAGTATCCTAAGTAAATTTAAAACATACAAACATTCTTTAGCGGCTATTTCCTTGGATGCTGAAAAGGCGTTCACTCGAGGTAGCTGGCCTTTTATTTTGTCTACTCTTTCTTAGTTCGGCTTTGGTGAACAAGTTACTTACCTTCGGTAACAATATATCTGTAAGAAACATTAGTTAGTTAGATTCCTCACCTTAGACTATCCCCAGGCGTCAGGCTGGATCCGGAAAGATTTTTCGTCAGCAATACCTTTGCGCGTCGCTAGGCGTCGTCTGCGGCTCTGCGTCCGTCGTCAGCGTTGTGATCGCCGGGATGACGTCGCCGGAGTACTTAGACACCGCCCTCGCGCGCTGACGTCAGTTCTTGTACATAGTTTTCCGCGCCAGGAACGCAGAGCCATGCAAGAGACCGACACTGGTGCCAAAAAATTCTAGGGCCCTGAAAGGGATGACAACCCTAGATATCGATTCGCAGAACGGGGAGGATGGGTGGGTTGGTGAGGTATCTAACTAACTAATGTTTCTTACAGATATATCGTTACCGAAGGTACGTAACTTGTTCATCTGAAAGAAACACGTTAGTTAGATTCCTCACCTTAGAATAGATACCCCAGCAATACCAACCCCAGTGGTGGGTCTTCGAACCAAGATCACACCAGAAAGTCCTGGAGAACAGAACGGCCAAAGAAGCTGTCTCTCCGAACTTGGCTGTCCAGGCAATAATGTTTGGCAAACGTGTGCAGCGAAGCCCACGTTGCAGCCTGACAGATGTACTGCAAGGGGACTCCCCGGCCCAGGGCAGTTGTCGCCCCTGTGGCCCGAGTGGAATGGGCCCTCACCCTTACAGGAGGTTCCTTTTTAGCTAAGGAGTAACAGGCCTTGAGACACAAAACGACCCACCGAGAGATGGTACGCTTGTGCACCGCCCGCCCCTTCTTAGCGCCCACGTAGCCAACAAAGAGTTGGTCATCCACCCGGAACTTCTTGGTGCGGTCCAAATAAAAGGATAGTGCCCGTTTTGGGTCCAGACGGTGGAGCCTCTCTTCCTCTTTCGAGGGATGCGGAGGCGGAAAGAAGGTGGGCAACGTAACAGAGTGCCTGATATGAAAGGCAGTTACCACCTTAGGGAGAAAGGAAGGACGAGTCCTGAGAACAACTTAGTCCGGATGGACAGAAAGAAAAGGAGGCTTAGAAGAGAGAGCCTGGAGCTCACTGACCCGTCTAGCAGAGGTGATGGCAACCAGGAAAGCAGTCTTAAGAGTGAGAAGACGAAGGGGATAATTATGAAGTGGCTCAAAGGGAGCGCACATCAGAAAGGTCAAGACAAGGTTCAAATCCCACTGAGGCATTACGAAAGGGACAGGAGGAAACATGTGAGTAATGCCCTTAAAGAATCGAGAAACAACAGGGCATTTGAAAAGAGAAGGCTGATCAGGAAGCCGTAGGAAAGCAGAAATAGCGGAAAGATATCACTTGAGGGTGCCCAGAGCAGAGCCCTGCTGGGCGAGTAAAAGCAGAAAGAGGAGAACCTCAGAAAGAGGGGTGGAAAGGGGATCCACAGCCTTTACTGTGCACCATGCCACAAATTTGTTCGACCTGCAGGCGTATTCCGATTTTGTGGAGGGACACCTGGCTGCCAGAAAACCATTACAGACTTCAGTAGACAAGTCAAATGGCATCAACTGCCGCCGCTCAATCTCCAGGCATAGAGGTGGAGACTGTACAGGTTCGGGTGGAGGACCGTCCCCTGCTGCAGCGACAGAAGGTCCTCCTGAAGAGGCAGTCGTATCGTGGGATCGATCGACAGACTGAGTAGCTTGGGATACCAGTATCTTCGTGCCCAATCCGGAGCCACCAAGATGACTTGGGCCCGGTCGCGCCTGATCTTCTTCAGCACTCTGGGCAGAAGTGGTATAGGCAGAAAGGCGTACAACCGACCGCAACTCCACTTGTGACGAAAGGTGTCCCCGAGCGAATGCCGCCTTGGAAACTCCAACGCGCAAAACTGATGATATTGCGCGTTCTCTTCGGTGGCGAATAGATCTAACCAAGGCTCTCACCACTGCCGAAAGAGGCCTTGCGCCACGTCCGAGTTTAGACGCCATTCGTGATCCATCATGCACCGGCGGCTGAGATCGTCTGCTCTGGCGTTCAGAGAGCCTGCCAGATGGTGAACCACCAGGGTGATGCCCTGATGTTCCAGCTATGTCCAGATACGCAGAGCCTCCTGACAAAGGGTCCACGACCCCACCCGCCCTGTTTGTTGCAATACCACATGGCGGTGGAGTTGTCCGTGAACACCTGCACTACACTTCCCCGGACAGAGGGAAGGAATGCCTTCAGTGCAAGTGGGATCGCCCTCAGCTCCAGAAGGTTGATATGGAGCCGGGACTCCGCCGGAGACCAGAGGCCTCTGAACTCCGCCTCTCCCATGTGGCCCCCCCATCCCAGGAGGGACGCATCCGTCACTACTACGTGCTCCGGTTGGGGTAGGGAGAGGGATCTACCACTGACCCAATCGCAGTCCGTGAGCCACCACTGCAACTGTCGTGCAGTGCCCTCCGAGATCAAGACATGGTCGGACAGGTTGCCCCGATGCTGGGCCCACTGAAACTTCAGGTCCCACTGCAGAGCCAGCATTCGTCACCTGGCGTGATGCACCAATAGGATGCAGGAGGCCATCAGACCCAGAAGCCGCAGCACCAACCTGACCGAAACCCGGGATAGAGGCCGAAAGATGGGAATCAGAGCCTGAATATCCCGTACCCGCTGTTCCGGAGGATAGGCCCGGAACTGCGCCGAGTCCAGAACCGCTTCGATGAAGAGGAGCTTCTGGGAGGGACTCAGATACGACTTTGGCACATTGATGGAGAACCCCAGCAAATGCAAGAGGTCGGCCGTAGTCTGGAGGTGGGAGATGACTGCCTGGGGCGAGCCCGCCTTCAGCAACCAGTCGTCGAGATAGGGGAAGACTGGAACCCCCAATCTGCGCAGATGAGCTGCGACCACCGCCATCACTTTCGTGAACACCCGAGGGGCACAGGTGAGGCCGAAAGGGAGCACGGTAAACTGAAAATGCTCTGGGCCCACCGTGAACCGCAGGTAACGCCAGTGGGCCGGCAGGACGGGGATGTGGAAATAAGCGTCCTGTAAGTCCAACGCTACCATCCAGTCTCCAGGGTCTAGGACAACCAGAACCTGAGCTAAGGTGAGCGTCTTGAACTTCTCCTTCCGGAGGAAGGCGTTGACGCTCTTGAGGTCCAAGATAGGGCGTAGGCCCCCTTTGCCCTTCTTGGGAACCAAAAAGTAGTGGGAATAACAACCACAACCTACTTCTGGACCAGGAACGCGCTTGATGGCCCCCTTGGCCAAGAGGGCCGTAACTTCCTCCTGTAGTAGTTTCAAGTGATCCCCGGACATGCGGTGGTACTGCAGTGGCATGGCTGGAGGGGTCGCCTCGAAGGTGAGGGAGTAGCCCCTTCGGACGATTTGCAGCACCCACCTGTCCGACGTGACAGGACGCCAGTGGAGCAGGTGACAGTCGAGAGGCCCATGGACTTGGCTGTAGCCCTGGAGTCCTTAAAGCGCTCCAGCGCACTATCCACTTTGTCGCCAAAAAGGCGACTGCCATTGAAGGGCATGTCCATGAGGGTGCTCTGGACATCCCCAGAAAAACTCGTGGACCGCAGCCAGGCGTGGCGACGAAGCGCTACCGTGGTCGACATTGCCCTACCCAGCGAGTCCGTAGTGTTCAGTCCACATCGGATTGCATGCCGCGCTACATCCCGCTCCTCGGCAAGAGCCTGGGCGAGCCGAGTCCGGGCCTCCTCCGGACACTGGGGCAGCACGTCCTCCACCGTATCCCACAGGGAGTGGGAGTAACGGACCAAAAGACAAGCGGTGTTAATAGACCGCAATCCCAAACTAAGGGAGGAGAACAGCTTCTTACCAAACTGTTGTAGTCTCTTGGATTCCCGATCCGGGGGAGCGGACGGGAAGGAGGTCTGGGAAGTAGAGGCCTGGCATGGACAGAAAATTGGGGTCGCCCGGTGCAGAGCGGTGGCGCCGGGCCACGTTCCGGTCCACAGGAGGTACTGTGGAGGGCTTGGACCAGGTGCCCTTCAGAACGTCAACCAGTGCTTCATTAAACTGCAGCAGAGGCTCCGAGGAGCTTGCTGATGGGTGGAGCACTTCAGTGAGGAGGTTAGTCCTCACGGCCACAGCAGGTAGCTCCAGCCCAAGGGCTTTGGCCGCCTTGCGCAGCACCACAGAAAATGCAGCACCTACCTCCGAAGCCACGGTCAGAGGAGAGATAAAGCCAGTGTCAGGGGAGGTATCAAGACCACTGGCATCCCCCAGCTCGTCTGTCCAGTCCAGAGACAACTGGCCCTACCGGGCCAGAGGGTCCTCAGACCCCTCCCAGTCGTCGCCGTCATCCGATTCCTAGTAGACAGGTGGAATGATCGGAGCCGGGCGGAAGATGAAATTGCCACCCATCGGCGTCGGGTGCGGCGCCGGGCCCGGACCGGGACTAAACTGGGGAACGGTGTCGTCCGAAGGCGGCGCCGGGGGTGGCACCGGAGTCGGCGCCGGCGGAGGGGTCGTGAGGTCGACTGGCGTCGACAGGGATCCAGGCCTGGATCCCGCGGGGACCTGCGGCGTCGGGACCAGATTCGACGACGGCGCAGGGCCGGAGCCGCCGGATCGCTAGGCCTCCCAGTGGAGCCCGCGGGGCCCGAAGGCATGCTGGCAGGTGTCGACGGCGGAGCCAGGCATTTCATGGCCATGAGGAAGGCACTGATCTCTGCCGGAGTCGCGTCAGTCCCAGGGACCGGCGGGTATGGGGACAGACGGGACTCCTGCAGCTCCGACGGAGCCGCGTGGGTGGTATCACCCGAACCCTCAGCCGAGTCGCGCGACCGGCGAGGGGAGCCGGAAGAGCGACGTCGCCTCTTGGACTTCTTGCTATGCTTCGACTTACCCGAAGACTTGGAACCCGACGAGTGGTGGTGATGGCTGCCGGAGCTCGAGGAGCTTGCGGGACCGCTCCCGTCTAGCCTTCGAAGTCAAGGCCCGGTAGTCAGGGTACGACTCGACATCGTGGTCGGCCCCAAGGCAATTGAGGCACCGGCGGTGGTGGTCCGTAACCGACATCAGTTGGTGACAGGAGTCACAAGCTTTAAAGCCAGGCATCCCTACTGGCACCAGAGTCGAGTCGACGAGAATAGAACCAAAGGAGTTCAAAAAAATTTAGTCAAAAAGTGTCTAAAAGGGTATGCTCTTCCCGGATCGGCGCTGTCTGGCACGGAAAAAAGAACTGACGTCAGCGCGCGAGAGCGGCGTCTAAGTACTCCGGCGACGTCATCCCGGCGATCACGACGCCAACGACGGACGCGGAGCCGCAGACGACGCCTAGCGACGCGCAAGGGTATTGCTGATGAAAACTCTTTCCGGATCCAGCCTGACGCCTGGGGATATTCTAAGGTGAGGAATCTAACTAAAGTGTTTCTTTCAGATTTTACATTTATTAACTATGTCTCCTTGTATTCTTCTCCCAAATCCTCTATCTTGGCCAATGGTCTCATTTCTCCATAATTTTCCCTTTACAGGGGTGTTTGACAAGGTTGGCCTCTTTCTCCCCTATTATTCATACTTGCCCTAGAACCCATTCTAATGAAAATTTGTTTGAATGCAAAAATTAAAGGTTTTCAATACAGTGGCAATCAGTAAAAGCGAACAATTTACTTACCTTCGGTAACAATATATATGTAAGAAACATAAATTAGTTATAGATTCCTTACCTTGGAATTACCGCCAGGCATCAGAGTGGATCCGGAGATTTTTTTGTAGCAGTACCATTGCGCGTCGGTAAGTGGCGTCGGTCGACACTGCGTTCGTCATCGGCCTCGTGATTGCCGGGATGACGTCACGGTATCTACTTAGACACTGCCCCTGCGTGCTGACGTCAGTTCTTTACACGACATTCCAAGCCAGAAGCCCAGAGCCATACAAGACACTGACCACTGGTGCACAAAACTAGGGCCCTGAAAGGGAGTCCCTTACCCTAGAAGTCAGTTTGCAGAACGAGGAGGATGGTTGGGGCAGTAAGGAATCTATAACTAATATATGTCTCTTACAGATATATTGTTACCGAAGGTATGTAACTTGTTCATCTGAAAGAGACTATTAGTCATAGATACGTTACCTTAGAATAGATACCCCAGCAATACCAACCCCGGAGGTGGGTCAGCGAACTAAGTTCACACCAGAAAGTCCTGGAGAACTGAACGGCCAGTGAAGCTGTCTCTCTGGACTTGGCTGTCCAGGCAGTAATGTTTTGTGTATGTGTGAACGTGAACGTGTGCAAGGATGCCCAATTGGCTGCGCGGCAGATTCCACATCGCAAAGCAGTTGTGGCTCCCTTCACCCTGGTGGAATGGGCGTGCAGTCCTACTGGAGGCTCCTTTTTCGCCACGGAATAACAGATTTTAATGCAAAGGACAACCCATCTATAGATGGTCTGTTTTTGCACGGCCCGACCTTTCTTGGCACCCACATAGCCAATAAAGAGTCGATCGTCCACCCGGAATTTTTGTGTGCGATCCAAATAGAATGACAATGCACTTTTTGGATCCAGACGGTGGAGTCTCTCCTCCTCCTTAGAAGGATGCGGGGGCGGGGAGAAGGTGGGAAAAGTGATGGTCTGCCCTTTGTGGAAAGAACTTTGGGAAGAAAAGATGGTCTAGTTCTAAGGACAACTTTGTCCGGATGAACAGCCAGGAAAGGAGGTTTAGAAGAAAGAACCTGCAGCTCACTCACCCTGCGAGCAGAGGTGATGGCAACCAGAAAAGCAAACTTGGCTGATGTGATTCAATTGCTGTGCTTAGTAACATGACTGACCGATGGGTAGAAAAGTCAGTACAGAAGAAAAAGGAACCCGGGAACGATGGGGCCCTGAACATGGCAAGGGATGAGTTGTTGAATAGCGTTGTGGATGTTTGTCTGATGAAAACAGATTGGACTGAAATTTCAAATTGCAATCAAAATAAAGGTGAATCGCCAGCAGATTATCTAGACAGTCTCAAGGATGTGTTTGAAAGACATTGGGGATTATCCATCTGATGGAGATAGCTCACAAAGCTGTAGGTGCTGCCTTTGTGCATGGACTGTCATCGAATGTGAGACGTCAACTGAACACAATTTATTTTGCATGGCAAACGAAGAAACTGGCAGAGTGAGTGTCTGTTGCTTATCACTGTGTAGATTCACAAAAATAAATGGAATGTTGAACTTACTGATGTTTTGAAACTGCAGAACATGCAACAGACGTGAAGGGGATAGGGAGTATCAAAAGTAAGGGAACAAAAGTAGGACAAAAAAGAGCGAGAACTGTAACTGGCAGAGAAGCCTTGTGTGCAGAAGGATCATGTTTTGCTTACTGTCAGTTGGGGCACTGGATGAAGGGTTGCTCTTACACTGTTTCTAATGTGCCTATGCTTGCTGAAATGCTCATATTCACCCAGATCACACAAAACCCTTATCCTGAATTATACACTAGAAAGATCCTGCTTGTTACCTAAAAACCCTGATCCCTGTAGATCAGAAAGGTCCCTAACTTGATTAGATGAGAAATGGCAAACTCAACACTTGCATTATTGATACCGGCACCAGACTTTCTGCCTTGAAAACCTCTCAGTTCCCTGCATTACCTCTCTCTGGCTTGGCCGCAGAAGCAGTCGGTATACTAAACCGGTGTGTACCCAACTTCATTATTGACCCCATTTCGATTGTCATTTACCCCTTTATAGGTAAGTATGCTTTCTTGCTAAGTCATAACTTATCAGTCAATTTATGGAGTTGGGAAGTTTTGCCTAAAACATATTTGCTGTCAATATAGTTTCTGTTCTCAGCTTCAAGACGTCTTGCCTGACTGCCCAACAGAAGAATGCCATTCCCTCCAGCCCGACAATTGGGATTACATGCAAATTCTGCAGAGAAAGTCTGTTCTGAAGCCCCACCAAAGTGTCCCATGCATGGTTCTGCTCATCAAAAAGAAATCTCTTAATTGTTGTGGACTGCTGACGTAGGTTCACTTGTCCTAGGGCAAATGTGTTGCACCTCCCAAAGATGTCTGCCTACAGGAGCCATGCTCCAAACTTGCATCAACTCCAGAACGAAGCCCTCTGTTGGAGCTGCTTCTGTTGCTGCCAGTTAGTCAGATCATCTGGGCACACCATTTTAGCCTGCCTCTCCACAGCTAAACAATCATGCGCCCATCATTCTTCTTAATAACCACCTTGTCCGAGGTAAGGAATCATCTTCTGGATACTGAATTCCCATGTGGCTCTGAACTGCTTTCTTTGCCACTGCTCTGAGCCTCTGGCTCCTGGTAGGATACTTCACTGATGGGGAATGGGGACGTGCTGGAAAACCAAACTCTACAGCACCTGCCCCTGAGAAGGAGTTAATGCTCTGTGTATGAGGACAACTCCTACTAGGTGCTGATTGAGAAATACCAGCAAACAGTTAATTTTTCTTCATGCTGGTTCTGCACACATTTGCCCTTGGTCAGAAAGACCCTCAGCAAAAATTAAAGTTGCCTTGATCTGCTGTACCCTTGGTACCATCGGCTAGAATGTGCCAACACCTCCTCTGAGTCTTGTCAGGTTCCTGAAGAGTGTAACACTCCTTCTGGCTTCTATAAATCTGACAATTCTTATCTTTCTTTTTCTGAAAGGGAGAAATTTTGTGGGCATCGAGAAACTTCTAACTGGGATGTCATCACAGATAAAAGAGAAAACAGCACTGTTGTAGAGACCATACAACACGAGTCAACACCCTATGAACACTGTCTTCCTACCTGCATGTCATTTCACAAACATAGATATCGAAAGGACTAGTCGCTCAACAGAAATCACAGAACTACGGTCAGTTATCATGTTGAATACTTCTTGAATTTTAGAACTTTCCTAAGGATATCACCTGGAACACCAAGGCTCTGCACTGTACTGCATAGTCAGTTATCATAGAATTTCACTGGTTGTTATTGGTATAGTGCAGCATTGAATTGAGCATGTTTATCATGAACTTACCCCCTCCCTTGAACAAGACAGATAGTCACAAAACACGTGTTGGCTTGAGCTTTCTACAGAATAAACATTAAAATAACTTCCCTTACATTTTCTTGGAATCTTCCATAATTTTCAAATCAACCGCAAACTTAAAGCCCTAGAATGTGTCTTTTTTATCAAAAGGACTATGCACATTTTATCTGAGACAAGATTGCCTATCCCTGGCTGCCCCAAGAATAGGCTGGGGTCTGTAATGATGGTTACATAGCCCCGGACATCGGACATTCTGCCATTCACCCTTCTCAGCAGTGGAGAGCGTGCAGTGCGGTTTTCAAAACAAAGAGCTACTACTCTGTTTTGTTCCCTACCAACTGTGTAGGACATGCCATCCGAGAGACTACATAACCAAGTTACTTACCTTCGGTAATGCTCTGTCTGGTAGAGACTCTGTCTAACCACAGATTCCTCACCTTTTGATAATTCCACAAGCGTCAGACATAATCAGCAAACGTTTCAGGAATGAATGCTTCTGTGTACACAAAGGTAACGACTTGCAACTTTGTACTGAGGCTGTTCCACTCGTGAAATGACACGTGAGCCCTATGCTGGTGGCACTCTCACGCGCTGATGTCAGGTGCTTTCAAGACTGTCGGCGCCCCTAGACCCCTACCTCCAAAAGCGAATTGGCAGACATTGTGTAGACTTGGAATTTTAAAAATGGGTAGAATCCAAACACAGAATGGGAGGAAGGGAGTGTCAGTGAGGAATCTGTAGCTAGAGAGAGTCTCTCCCAGAAAGAGCGTTACTGAAGGTAGGTAACTTTGCAGTACCTAATGGAGGAGGGCTGTGGATGGACTCAAACCAAACACTTACGCAGGACCAAGTGAGAAAAATGCCCTTCTCAGTGGACTTGGCTGTCCGGACAATAGTCCTTTTTAAACATATGCACGGACGCCCATGCAGCTGACTGGCAGATGTCTAGGACAGGGACTTTGTGTGCTAACGCAGTGGTAGCAGCTCTAGTCCTGGTGGAATGGGCCGACAGTCCTTCCAGAGGCTGCTTCTTTGCTAATGGGTATTCAGTTCAAATATTAGGGGAGCTTAGTTCCTGTTTATAAACCCATGCCGCGAACGGCACATGGGTCTGTGAACAGCAGCATAGTAGAAAGATTAGTTCCCCGTAGCCCTGATATCACCATCTTCGCTAAAGCAGGCAGGTCGAAACCAATATCGATGCGGTTGATTGGATGAGTGAAATTAATCTTAGTGAATAGTTCTAAGAAAACCCACAGTAAGAGGGCCGAAATGAATTGACCAACCTGATTATGTGGAATTCCCAAAATTTATAAATGTGTGAAAATATTTCACACAGATGAACTTTTTATGGTAATTCGGTGGACCGCATATACACCCATAAAGTACCACAGGGGTCAACATATGGATCAATAGGAAACTACCATAAAAATGAACTCAATTTGACAGACAAACTAATTAACTTTGGTAACGCCTTTTCTTGTAGAGACAGGATCTAGCTGCAGATTCCTTACATTTGAATTTCCCATGCGTCAGACTGGATCTGGAAGATTTTTCATCAGACAACACCCTTGCGCTCAGTTAGGTGGCATCGGTCGGCTCCACATGCCATCGTCAGCGTCATCTCCACCGTTGTGATGGCTGTTACACCTATATAGGCGCCACCTTGGTGCACTGAAGTCAGTTACTCTTCACAAGCTTCCACACCATCAGCGTGGAGCCATGAGGTCCACTGACATTGGTGTGTTCTGACAACTTATCCTTCTGATAGTGAAATCTAGCTGCAGATTCTTTACTTTTGATTAGATACCCAAGCAATACCATCCCCGGAAGAGGGACTGTGGGCAAGTTTTAGTCCAGTAAGTCCTGCAGGTCAGAGCAGATCAAAAAGGCCATCCCTGCGGACTTGCCTGTCCAGGCAGTAAATGCTTGGTGAACATGTGCAGTGATGCCCATTTTGCTGCCTAACAAATGTCGCGGACTGGGACTCCACATTGCAGTGGTGTGGTAGCAACCTTAGCTCTGGTAGAATAAGTCCTTAAGCCTTCAGGAGGCCGCATTTTGGCAACAGCATAACAGGTTTTGATGCAAACACACAACCCATCAAGAGATCGTCCTTTTCTGGACCACACTACCCTTCTTCGCTCCCACGTACCCCACGAAGAGTTGGTCCATCACCCGGAACTCTTTAGTAAGTTCAAGGTAGGACGACAATGCACTTTTTAGGTCCAGATGGTGGTGTTGCTCCTCCTCTTATGAGGGGTCCGGTGGAGCGTAGAAAGTGGGCAAGGTGACAGACTGCCCCACGTGGAATGGTGTTACACTTTCTGTACGTAGGGGCCCTGGTGCGAAGCACCAACTTATCAAAGAAGATGGTCAGGTAAGGAGGCTTAGATGACAGAGCATGCAAATCGCTCACCCTCCTGGCAGAAGGTATTGCCACTAAAAAGGATGTATTGATGGTAAGCAGCTGGAGGCGGTAGGTGTGCTGAGGTTTGAACGGAGCACACATCAGGAAGGTGAGAACCAAATTAAGGTCCCACTGAGCCATGAAGAAAGGGGTAGGTGGGAACATATGTACAAGCTTCCTGAGAAATCTATTTAGAATAGGGAATTTAAATACAGAGGGTTGGTTTGGCAGCATTAAAAAGGCAGACAAGGCCGGAAGGTACCCTTTAAGAGCACCCAGAGCAAAGCAATGCTGGACAAGAGTCAAACTAAAAAGTAAAACCTGAGATAGGGAAGCAGAAAGAGGATCAATAGATCTTTCAGTGCATCATTTTATAAATTTGTGCCACCAGCAGGCGTACACAGTCTTGGTAGAGGGACGCCTGTCTGCCAAAATAACATTACAGACTTTGGGAGGAAGGTTGAATGCTTGCTATTAAAGCAACTCAATCTCCACGCAAGAAGGCCTAGAGGTGACGGGTTGGGCTGGATATGTTGCAACAGTAGATCCTCCCAAAGGGGCAGCCTGATCAGAGGATCAATGCTCATTTGGAGAAGCGCAGGATACCAGACTCTCCGCGCCCCAAACTGGAGCCACAAGAATGACGAAAAGAGACTCCGAGCGAGAGCCTCCTTGGAAACTTCAACGGGCAAAACTGCTGACATTGCACGTTCTCGCCAGAGGCGAACAGATCTTACCAAGGCTCTCCCCGCAGCTTAAAGAGACTTTGTGCCACCTCCGGATGGAGACGCCATTCGTGATCTGCTAGGCATCGACGTCTGAGTTTGGCCGTCCTGGCACTCAGGGAACCTGCAAGGTGTAGAACCACCAGGGATATGCCCTGCTGTTCCAGCCATGTCCAGAGACACAGAGCTTCTTGGCAAAGGGTCCACGACCCCACCCACCCTGTTTATTGCAGTACCACATGGCTGTGGCATTGTCCATGAAGACTTGAACCAGCTTTCCCTTGATTGAAGGAAGGAAAACTTTCAAAGCCAAGGGAATCACTCAAAGCTCCAGAAGTTGATGTGGATTCCAGATTCCTCTGATCTCTACCTCTCCCATATGGCCATCCCATCCCAGGAGTGACGTATTTGTCACTATTGTGTGATCCGGCTGGGGAAGGGAGAGGGGTCGGCCTGTGACCCAATCGTGGTTGGTCAGCCACCACTGCAGGTCCTGTGCAGTTGCCTACAAGATCTGTACCATGTCAGAGAGATTACCCTAATGCTGCACCCACTGGAACTTCAGGTCCCACTGCAGAACCCACATATGCCGTCTGGCAATCGTCAAGAGCAGGATGCAGCAGGCCATCATGCCGAGCAGCTTCAGAGTCATTCTCAATGAAATACAGAATAGAAGCTGAAACATCGGTATCATAGCCTGAATATCCTGGACTCAGAACCCGGGAGGATAGGCCAGAAATTGCACTGTGTCCAGAACAACTCCAATGAAAAGGAGCTTCTGAGAGTGAGTCAGGTGTGATTTCAGCACATTGAAAGTGAACCCCAGCAAAAGCATGAGGTTCGCCGTTGTCTGGAGGTGGGAGACAACTAGCCAATTGTGGAGATAGGGAAGACTGGCACCCCGATATGTACACATGAGCTGCGACCACCGCCATCACCTTGGTGAAAACCTGAGGGGCGCTGGTAAGGCCATAGAGGAGCACTGTGATCTGAAAGCACTTGTGGCCTATCATAAACTGCACATAGCGCCAATGAGCAGGAAGGATGGAAATGTGAAAAAAGGCGTAGTGCAAGTCCAATGCTACCATCCAGTCTTCTGGGTCTAGGGAAGCCAAGATATGTGCCAGATTGAGCATCTTGAACTTTTCCTTTTTGAGGAAGTATTTGAGGGCTCGCAGATCTAGGAAAGGGAGCAAGCCCTTTTCCTTCTTCGGGACCAGAAAGTAGCGGGAATTGCAACCACAGCCTACTTCTGGCGTCGGAACCTTCTCTATACCTGCCTTGGCCAAGAGAGTCATGGCTTCCCCCTGAAGCAGAGTCAAGTGATACTCCAACAGCCGCATGTACGTTGGAGGCATGGAGGGAGAGGTAGTCTCGAAGGGGAGGGAATCGCCCCTTCGAACAATTTGAAGAACCCACCTGTCTGATGTGATGTTTCGTCAGTGCTGGAGGTGATGGCCGATCCTGCCACCATTTGGCCGCACATGATCTTGAAGGGCCGAACTAGGAAAGTTTGGAGGCTGAGGCTGCAGAGGGAGGGTGGTCTGACCCAACCTCTGGGCGCCAGACCCACAGGGTCGGGACGAGCAGCACCCATAGCCGCTTAGAGGTTGCTAAACTTGCGCGGTCCTGTGGCTGGGATATGGCTGGCACTGCTAATAGCCCCTTCTGTGGCCACAAAAGGGGTGAAAGGCAGACAGGGGGCATGTGTCCAAGGGCTTGGCCATAGCTTGGGAGTCCTTAAAGCGCTCAAGGGCCATTTCTGCTTGGTCTCCAAAGAGACAGGTGGCATCAAAGGGCATGTCCATGAGGGAAGCATGGGCATCCCCAGAAAAGCCAGAGGTTCTCAGCCAGGTGTGACGTCGAACAGCCGCCATCGATTAAATTGATCTGCCTAGTGAGTTGGTTGTGTCAAGACCATAACGAATGGAGAACTTTGCTGCATCTCCCCGTCTGATATCGCTTGGTAGAGGATGGCCCAGGCCACCTTTAAGACCTGTAGCGGGGGAAGTCGCAGTGGCACGACCGGTATTGGCCCAAATCCATGGGGGTTTATCGGCGTCTGGGCTGGAGTCACTAGTGCAGAACCTGATGGAGCCCCCTTTGATCCTCCGGGACCTGAAGGAACGCAGGGAGGGTCAGGCCATGCAAATGTGAGGCACATGGCGTCATAAAATTCCTTGAGCTGGGCAGGGGTAGCGCCGGCTCCTGGGAAGGCAGAGTCGCGCGGAGCCCCCCTAGGCGCAGATGCAGTCGAGCGAGACCTATAACGCCAAGACTCCTCCGTTGCATCAGCCAACTGACTGTGAGAAGTCAAAACATTATTTGACTTCTTCTGTTTTTTATGCTTCTTACCTGACTGACTCGAAGACTTGAGTGGAGGACAAAGACTTAGGGCTCCCTGAGTAGTGCTCGGACCTTCCTCTCAACAGGAACTAAGAACGACGCGGTGCCAAACGCCAGTACACAAGCAGCTTTTGTGACCGCTCCCTCGAAGCTTTTAGAGCTATGTCCCGGCAGTTGGAGCACGACTTGGAGCCGTGGTAACGCTCCAGGCACCAAAGACAAACCGGGGGCCCGATTCACAGAACTAACTTAAGACAAAATCCTAAACTTACAACTTTTGGTATTCACAGAAGTTAGGATTTTGTCTTAAGTTTGTCTTAACTCTGTTTTAAATCTGTCTTAAGTTTGTCTTAAGACAAACTTAAGACAAAATCCTAACTTCTGTGAATACCAAAAGTAGTAAGTTTAGAATTTTGTCTTAAGTTTTTTCTGTGAATCGGCCCCCAGGTGTGGATCTGCGACCAAATTCCAACAAGAAGCTAATATTACTGAAAAAGAAAGAGAGGGAGGCACGGTCTCTCAAAAGGTGGAAAGTTCTTGAGACAAAGTACTGAATAGGGACAGTCAGTGGGACTGTTTATGGTGCCCTCACACATCCCCTAGGGAATGTCATGCTTCAACATAGGCGGTGCTCCTCGTAGGGCCGGCGCTGCAATGCCCTACAGGTACCCCGAACGTTCACTGTGGCAGAGATCTTTTAAGAGGCTGCCATATGATGAGTACGGGTGAGGTGGTACGTGACGTGAAGTGGTGAGGTGGGGTGTGAACCGAAGGATTAAAACTGTTAAGGGAGATCCTACACTATACTTTATTGAGGAGATTGCCCTTCCAAGGATAAAAACCTATCACAGGTGGGTGTTACCTTAGGGTTTGAAAGGAATCCTGGTAGTCAGGGTTCTATGACTGGATAGGGAAAGTCTCCTACTATCTCAGAGGGAGGGACATAACTAGAGTCACTCCTTCAAAAAAGAGTCAACGTGTTTCGCACCTAAACTGGCCCTAGGGATCCGTGGCGCTTCATTAGGACAAAAAACATATATGGTGGACTAACTACCACACACTGTGTTGGTGCCCCTGGGTGCTACCTACTGTGTGTGTGTGTTTTGTTCTGGGTCTAAATGTAGAGTGGGAAAAACAAGGTGAAAGAGGAGATTAATTAAAAATCCTGGTAGAGGAGACAGTGATCCACCGTTGATGTCCCCATGTCTAGGACCCATGTAGTAGTACCCCAACTGTATAGAACAAGAGACAGGGCGCAAAGAGAGCGTACAAAAAATGCACAAAACAATTGCGTACTAGGATCAGAAAACATAAAAGATACAGAAGAGTACTGCTGTAGGGGGCCCACAAAGTGAGCCGCCACAGTGATGTTCGCAGGAGACTGTCACAGTGACTCTGGTACCCATGGTCACTAATTGACTCCCTTCTTAGTGTCAGGGATATGTATATATGGAAAGAAGAAATCAATAAATCGTGTATGTCAAAACTAGCGCTGGTGCTAGTCTGAGCGTTATTCCAGATTGCAAGTAGCTTTGGATGTGTGCTTGAAGCAGGTCGCTGTCGCAGGAGAAGCAGGTAGCTTGTATCATTCCCCGTCGTCGGAATGGGAGTCTCGGTAAACAAAATAACATAGCTGTAGGTACAAACGAGAAAGAAAAAGGCCTAGGCCTCATTCCCTTTTGTAGCATATCCACCTCTTTTTGTAAAAGAGACCAAAATAAAGCAACAGCCAATCAGATTAGCCTCACCCCACAGAACCCTCCTGAGAGAACCTCAGATTTTCGTACCCGTTGTGTAACAGTACAACCAAAACCTGGGCTGAGCTTTCCCAGGGGAGGAGGGTGGGCGCATGGGAATCTATGAAAGTTACCAATACTGGAGAACCAAAGTTATAGGTAAGTAACTTGTTTTCTTACTCCAGTATTGGAACTTTAATAGCTTGAATCAGAGTAGCTAGCAGTCAGAAGCACATTTTGCTCCCTTAGTGACATCTCTTCCTCTATTCTCCTTTTCTTTTTATTTTTTATTTTTTTATTAAGTAAAACATCAAACAACAATGCAATCACATAAAGAACACATAGCAAAATGTGCAAATAACAATAAGAAAGGAAGGAGGGAAGAAAGGAAAGCTCACCACTCAATGGAAGAGGTTCCTCAGGACTGCCTGGCCTACAGCCGTGCTCCTAGTTTCAGCCCTGCAGATGTCTTTAATTTGGACCCCCGCAAATAGAGCCATAGAGGAAGCTATGGACCTTGTCGAGTGTGCTCTAATTCTGCCCTCTAGAGGCTTGTCCGCTGCAGAATGACAGAACTGTATAGCACTGGAGATCCATCGCGCAATACCCTGCTTGGACAGGGGTAAGCCTTTGCGGGGAGCACTGAATGCAATGAAAAATTGAGAAGATTTCCGAAATTCTTTAGTACGGTCCAGATAAAATTACAAGCACCGCTGCACGTCCAGCGAATTAAGTGCCCTTTCTGCCGGCGTAGATGGCTGAGGAAAGAAAGCCTTGAGAATCACCGGCTCATTTAAATGAAAATCCAAAGGCACCTTTGGTATGAACTTTGGATTAGTCCTTAGAATCACTGTATTTCTTTTGAATTGGAGGAAAGGTTTCTGGATTGTGAGAGCTTGTAATTCTCCAATACGTCTTGCCGAAGTGAGAGCAAGAAGGAGTGCCAATTCCCATGAGAGGAATTTCAAATCTGCTCGATGAACCGGTTCAAAGGGATGCTTCATCAGCTGGGTGAGAACCAAGTTCAAATGCCATGTGGGAGGAGGAGGCCTCACTGGAGGAAAGACTTGAAATAGGCCTTTGAGAAATTGTTTGACAATTCTGGATGACCAGAGAGAAGGCCCAGGCGGTAAGACGGTAAGTCTTTTTAGTGGAAGGAGCTCTAGCCTGAGAGAGAACATAACTTATCTCTTCTGAGAGACTAAGATCTAGGAATTCTCGCTGCTCAGGAGCCATGCTGAGAGGTGTAAGGAACGAGGATCCGGATGCCAGATCTGGCCCTGGGACATCGTGAGAAGATCCGGGATCGTCCGTAGAGGACGTGGAGGGGCCAGAGAAAGGAGGTAAAGCTCCGTGAACCAAAACTGCCTCGGCCAAGCTGGGGCTATTAGGATCATCTTGCATGGCTCCGTTTTGATCTTCCTGAGTATCCTCGGTATTAACGGAATGGAAGGCGTACACAAATGCTCTTGACCAAGCTATCGAAAGCGCATTCCCCAGCGATCCACGATGGTGTATTTTGCTTGCGTAAAACTGGCATTTTCTGTACCCCGGGGTAGCAAAGAGATCTATTGAGGGTTTGCCCCACCAGTGGAAAATGTCCTCCAAGACCATCTGGTTTAGTTCCCACTCGTGGCTGACTGACGAAAGCCTGCTGAACCTGTCCGCCTTTTCGTTTAGCACTCCTGGTAGGTGTTCTGCTGTGAGCGATATTCCGTGTAGGATCGCCCACTCCCAAATTTTTTGGGTCTCCTGCGACTACGGAAGAGATCTGGCACCCCCTTCCTTGTTGATGTAGTGCATGGCCGTGGTGTTGTCCGTGGGGACGAGAACCGCCGAACCCTGCAAACGTGGAAGAAATGCTTGTAGTGCCAGACGAATTGCTCTGAGCTCCAGAAGGTTGATGTGAAGAAGGCGGTGCCGGGGCAACCAATGCCCGCTTACATGTAAGTCTTGAAGCACCTCACCCCAGCCTTCCAACAAGGCATCTGTTGTTTCAACTTGAGGAGCCGGATTGCTTATGAAGGATAGACCATCTAATAAATTCCCTTCTTTTGTCCAACACAAGGCTACTTCTTTCATTGCCGCAGTAATCACCACCTTGTCGTCGAAAGAGCCGTGTACTTGTTGCCATTGCATGTCTAGTTGCTCCTGAAGAGATCGCATCCGCAATCTGCAGTGGGGTATCAGAGGGATGCATGAAGAGATCACTCCTAGAAGGGATTTGTAACAGCGTACTGAAAGACACTTCCTTTTTCTCAACAGATGAGCCAAGGATCTCATTTTCTCTTGCCTTTCGAAGGATGGAGAAGCCTTATTGAGAGACGTGTCCAAGATAGCCCCTAGGAATCCTGCTCTCTGTGACGGACAGAGAGACGACTTCTCCCTGTTGAGAGTCGTACATGCCTCGACTGTCTCCTCCGCTGTCCGCCTGGACGGAGCCTTCAGCAACCAGTCGTCCAGGTAGGGGAACATTTGAAAATGCTGTTTCCTGAGGAAAGCTGCCACCGGTGCCAGCACCTTGGTAAAGATCTTTGGGGCAGAGCGAAGTCCAAAGGGTAAAACTTTGAATTGGAAGTGGCTCTTGGCTACTGTGAATCGTAGAAACCTCCTGTGGGCTGGATGAATGGTTATGTTAAAATACGCATCCTCCAGATCGAGAGTGGCCGTGAAGTCTCCTGGGTTGAGGAAACGTTAGATATCCTGGAGAGAGACCATCCGAAAGGATTGACTGATGAGATAGGTGTTTAGCTCCCTGAGATCTAAAATGGGGCGCCATTACTCCAGCGTCTTCTTGACCAGGAAAAACCTGGAGTTGGAACCGTCCCCTCTCTGAGACAGGGAAACCAGCTCCACTGCTCCCTTGAGGAGCATCTGATGAACTTCGAGCTGTAATGTTTTGAAGGCATAGCGACAGGGGGCTTGGAAGGTGGCATATGAAGAAACTCTAGCGTATGGCCATCTCGAATGATGTTGAGCACCCAAAGGTCTGATGTTATCCGCTTCCAGTTGTGGAGGTATTGACACACCCTGCCTCCCACAGGTGTTAACGGGGAAGGTGGTACAGTAGGTAGAGCCAGAAAGCCGCTAATGGCTCTTGGAGGTGTCACGTCCCTGGCGATTTTGTTTTCCTCTAGTGTTGGACCTAGAGAAAGAAGAGATCTTGCCTTGTCTTTGTTGGCACGTTAGTTGATACGACTGAGACGTTGAACCATAAGAAGAGTACCGTTGTTGTTGGTACGAACCTCTGTAGGATGTGGTACTCTTCCCCCTGGCCCCACGGAAAGGAACCTTCCGATACTGAAGATTTCCTAGAGATCTTGCCGTCTCAGTATCTTTTTTAATGTCCTGGAGGGCATCGTCGATATGTTTCCCAAATAATGCCTCACCATCAAACGGGAGGTCCGGAATTTTGTTCTGAACCTCTGGCCGGAACCATGTCGCCCGGAGCCAGCCCTAGCGACGAAGAACAGCTGCACCTGCCAGTGAACGGAAAGCTGTTGTGGCGATATCCATGGCGCAGTCGATCACTTCCGCAGATGTAGCCTCTCCCTCCTATAGAATCTTCTTGGTCTCCGCCTTGGACTCCTGTGTGAGCTGGTCCAAATATGGTGAGAGGTCGCACCACATTTGGCGATCGTACCTACCAAGGATCGCCAACGCATTCGCTGGCCATACCAAAAGACTCACCATAGAGGAAAACCTTTTCCCCGCATTATCAAGGCGCCTGCCTTCTTCTTTCGGGAGGAGTTGTCAGGGGTGCAGAAGGATTGCGTGACTTTGTTTGTGCCGCCTGCGATATTACCGAACCCGGCTTCGGTTGACCTATCAAGGACGCTGGACTATCCTCAGGCGCCTTGTACTTCTTTTCCAGGCGTGGCAAAACTGGAATATCAGTAGCCGGGTTCTTCGTTGCCTTCAAACCCTCGTCCCAGACATGGCTGACAATGGGAATGAAACGGACCACTTTCCTGTAGGGCTCCTTAAAATCATAAAGGAAGCATTCCGTTTGAACTGAAGGCATAGGAAGTTTGAATCTACTGGAGGCTCTTTCCATCAGTTTGTGAAATCCCCCAATGTCTGCTGGGGGAGAATCCACTGGATCCGGAGTAGGTGAAGCTGGATCCGGGATCACAAAATCCTCCCACTCTACACACTGGTTAGACCTGTTGCCATCATCCTGATCCTCGACCAAGGAATCATCCTGAACTTCTTGGACCACTGGAGGTATACCTGGGCTGGATACCTGCGGCTGTGAAACCATATGGGATGGTTCTCCCGGAGAAAACACTGCAGAAGCCGATGGTGTAGGCACAGCATGTACTGCAGAAAAAGTCGAAGATGGAGGAGTAGCTTGAGAAATCCTCTTCCTATAATCCTGCAACATGCCCTGGAGATCTGCCAGGAGGGAAGAAGGGACTGAAACCATATCCTGGCCTGCGCTTTCCTGACGACGATAGGATTGCTGGTATGAGTACCTATGAGTGTATTCGCCCTCAGAATCAGTGTCCTGATATTTTACCAATAATTGTGAGGGGCTATAGGCAGAGCCACAAGAATCCTGATCATCCCCGTCAGAGTCCTCTTCTTCCTCGAGCAACAGTGCGGGAGGCAAGGGGGTAACCCCCCTTGGAGACGTCATATCAGGCGTTATTCTCTTTAGGGAAATAGTAATCCTCTCCGTTGACGAAGATGTCATCGACTGTACCGTCGGCGATGGGGTTATAAGAGAAACCATCGTCGATGAGGTTGTCGACAGAAGATCCACAGTCGACGGTTGAATCGTCGACGAAGAGATGGGCGTCGTCGTCATCCTCGTAATTGCTCTCGTGGACGACACCATCGTCGCCACTACCGTGGTCGACGCTCACCTCGACACTGACGTCGATATGTGGCTAGAAGTTACAGTCGACGAGCCCGTCGACTGTGTAACTTTTTTCACCTGGGATTTTGAAGTCTTCGTCGACGGAGTCTTCAGCAGCATCGTCGACGATCTGGAATCTTTCTCTGACTTCTCATATGTTAGAGAAGAGGGCTTTTTAAAATTTTTAGCAGACTCCACCACTGCTGCAGCTGCAGATAGTCCTTCCCTCTCCTTTGCACCGTGGTGACGAGATTTACTCTCCGGCTCTCAGACTCACGGGGGGTCTTTTTTGAGGCCTTAACAGGACGTTCTGAGGATGGTGAAGGGGAAGCCCTACCCCTTTTCACTGACCTCACTGTCACTTGACAGAGTTTCCTTCCTTGACTTTAGCTTCTGGAGCCAAGTGAGGAGGCGACCCTCACGGTCCCGGAGGGTCTTCGTAGAGAAGGTGCGGCAGATCTTGCAGTCCGCTGCCTTATGATCAGGTACCGGCAATAAATGCAGTCCTTATGCCTGTCCTCCACATACAGCCTCTTCTTGCCACAAGTGGAACAAGCCTTGAAAAGGGCTTTCTTCTCCTTGTCAGACATTTCTGAATGAAACACCAAACAGTTCTGAAGAAAAAATGTTGAAAAAAGTAGTCAACTAGAGTTGAAGTGAGTAGAGCTCAAAGGAGACTCCCTTAGCACAACGTGCGGTAGAAAATCTGAGGCTCTGAGGTTCTCTCAGGAGGGTTCTGTGGTGTGAGGCTAATCTGATTGGCTGTTGCTTTATTTTGGTCTCTTTTACAAAAAGAGGTGGATATGCTACAAAAGGGAATGAGGCCTATGCCTTTTTCTTTCTCTTTTGTACCTACTGCTATGTTATTTTGTTTACCGAGACTCCCATTCCGACGACGGGGAATGATAAAAGCTATGGGAATCTATGAAAGTTCCAATACTGGAGTAACCTGTCCTATATGATAGGTGTGAATGATCACAGGAGCATTCCTGGCTTAGCCCATGCAGGCCTGAACGTTTCTCGGAACCGCAGGAATGTCATGCTCACAGGCGTATCCCAGTAATCGAACATAATTCTCCATAAGTGTACTGGGTGGAGGATATAATGACCATCATCATCATGGCTATGGTCCCGTTGCCGACTCAGACAGTACAAACACAAATGTATCACACATAAGAGTGTCAGGTTTCATGTGCCTGCAAAATAGGCTATCACACAAGCAGACCCCTGGCATCAAACATCATACCATACCATAACATGTAGCGCTATAGGTAGAAAAAGAACAACATACCGACATGGGGCAGTGACAGGTGCCACACAGCTTTAATCCAGAAATCTTCTTGGACATCCTGCACACCAAAAAGTATTCAGCAAAACTTCGAAAAAAAGACTGTCAAAAAGTGACAGAGGTTAGCTCTCTTCACAGATCTGCGCTAACTGGTGCGGAAAGAAAGGAACGGATGTCAGCGCGCTGAGGTGGCGCCTATATTGGTGACATGGACATCACAGTGGCGGAGACGATGCCAACGATGTCATCACAACTCAGAGATCATCAGTTCAACAAGTACTTACTTGCACCCACTGGGGTGAACCACCCAAGAACTTCATGTACCAGCTTCCCTTGGGGCGACCCGGAGGAGGGGCTAGCGGAGTGCGGTCCATTGCGATTGTTTCTAAAAATGGCTCCCTCGAGCTTTGAGCTGACGAGCTCCTGGACGACGCACCTGCGTGCCTGTGCGGGCACTGAGGCCTTTGACGGTTGCTTGGCGGCCCGCTCTTCCACCCCTAACTATTTTCTCTACTGATGAGGGAAGTTATCCCGAAACCCGAGCCATGTCTCGGGCGATATTTTAAAACCCGGGACATGTATCGGGTCTAGAGATCATCAGTTCAACAAGTACTTACTTGCACCCACTGGGGTGAACCACTCAAGAACTCCATCAGAGATCATCAGTTCAACAAGTACTTACTTGCACCCACTGGGGTGAACCACCCAAGAACTTCATGTACCAGCTTCCCTTGGGGCGACCCGGAGGAGGGGCTAGCGGAGTGCGGTCCATTGCGATTGTTTCTAAAAATGGCTCCCTCGAGCTTTGAGCTGACGAGCTCCTGGACGACGCACCTGCGTGCCTGTGCGGGCACTGAGGCCTTTGACGGTTGCTTGGCGGCCCGCTCTTCCACCCCTAACTATTTTCTCTACTGATGAGGGAAGTTATCCCGAAACCCGAGCCATGTCTCGGGCGATATTTTAAAACCCGGGACATGTATCGGGTCTAGAGATCATCAGTTCAACAAGTACTTACTTGCACCCACTGGGGTGAACCACTCAAGAACTCCATCAGAGATCATCAGTTCAACAAGTACTTACTTGCACCCACTGGGGTGAACCACCCAAGAACTTCATGTACCAGCTTCCCTTGGGGCGACCCGGAGGAGGGGCTAGCGGAGTGCGGTCCATTGCGATTGTTTCTAAAAATGGCTCCCTCGAGCTTTGAGCTGACGAGCTCCTGGACGACGCACCTGCGTGCCTGTGCGGGCACTGAGGCCTTTGACGGTTGCTTGGCGGCCCGCTCTTCCACCCCTAACTATTTTCTCTACTGATGAGGGAAGTTATCCCGAAACCCGAGCCATGTCTCGGGCGATATTTTAAAACCCGGGACATGTATCGGGTCTAGAGATCATCAGTTCAACAAGTACTTACTTGCACCCACTGGGGTGAACCACTCAAGAACTCCATCAGAGATCATCAGTTCAACAAGTACTTACTTGCACCCACTGGGGTGAACCACCCAAGAACTTCATGTACCAGCTTCCCTTGGGGCGACCCGGAGGAGGGGCTAGCGGAGTGCGGTCCATTGCGATTGTTTCTAAAAATGGCTCCCTCGAGCTTTGAGCTGACGAGCTCCTGGACGACGCACCTGCGTGCCTGTGCGGGCACTGAGGCCTTTGACGGTTGCTTGGCGGCCCGCTCTTCCACCCCTAACTATTTTCTCTACTGATGAGGGAAGTTATCCCGAAACCCGAGCCATGTCTCGGGCGATATTTTAAAACCCGGGACATGTATCGGGTCTAGAGATCATCAGTTCAACAAGTACTTACTTGCACCCACTGGGGTGAACCACTCAAGAACTCCATCAGAGATCATCAGTTCAACAAGTACTTACTTGCACCCACTGGGGTGAACCACCCAAGAACTTCATGTACCAGCTTCCCTTGGGGCGACCCGGAGGAGGGGCTAGCGGAGTGCGGTCCATTGCGATTGATGTCATCACAACTGTTGATTTGAACAAAGCGAGCTGATTGGGCAGCCATAAGAAGGCCGACAGACAAGCATTAACTGTGCCCAGAGCAAAGCCTTGCCGGGCGAGAGACATTATGTTAGAAATGGGGGTCTCTAGTTGGCAAGGGCTTGCACCTTTGTCCAAGTAGGGACCCTTCTTCCTAGTCAGGATAAGGGAGTAACACTCCTAAAATAATCCCTGCTCACCCCCTTGGCAGCTTGGCATGAGCAAGTCAGGCTTATCATAGAGGCAGTGTGCAAAGCATTTGCACATAACCAACAGTAAGATAGTGTAAGCACTACAAAAGGACATCACAGCAGTTTAGAAAAATATCCAATATCTTTATATACTTAAAACAAGACCAAAAACGATAAAAATCTACAATCCAGTACTTAGAAATCTTCAGTTATCAAAATAATCTTCAAAAACAGTTCCTTGAAGTCGACAGCTCCCTCTGGGGCTATCACGGTGTCATGAACAAAAAAATCCAAACAGTTATGGCTGACTGCGGCGTCGCGGGCCAGCTATGGTGTCGGGAAGACCCACAAAACAGTACCTTTAGAAATGCAGGGCGGCAGCAACCTCTCGTTGAGCTTCCAAAAGCACGGCGTCCACAGGCATCGGTTCCGGAGGTCGGTGCAGGAGTCGCCGGGCCCTTGAAGTCACACACGTTGCAGATCGAACTCCTCGCGGTAGAAGTCAGGAGCGTCCGCAGGAGTCGGGTGCTGTGGTGCGAAGTGCAGCAGTGCGGCATGCTATGCCCTCAGGTCGCGGTGCGAGCAGCGGCTCGGTGGCAGCATCAGATGGCAACGTTGGGGAGTCCAGGGTCGCAGTGCGAAGTGATGCGGTGCTCGTCGGGGTGCTGGCAGGTCATGGTGAAAGCAGCAGCGTCGTCGTTGCTGAAGCGCTGTTGTCAGCAGACGAACTGGAGTCGATGGCGCTGGCATCAGTAGGCCAAGGCTGCAATGCGGGATGAGGGCGGTGCGTCGTGTAACATTTTTCGAGCGGTGCCCTCGAACAACAGTGCAGGCAGCTGCGTCGATGTCGGTGCGGAGCGGCGTTGTTGGGAATACCAAGGCGTCATCGTGAAGCGAGACGGTGTGCGGTGCCCACAGTGCAAGCAGATGCTCGGTGGCAGCGTCAGCAGGCGTTGTCGGTGAGACCTTGGGTTGCGGTGCGACGGTGCCCTCTGCTTGGCCTTCAGGACACAGAGTCGGCAACGGCATTGTACACAGCGTCGGGTTGCTTTTTCTTCTGTTGCAGCACAAAACACACAGTCCCCAGTGCTGAGGGCAAAATAACTTAAAGTCTTTGCTGTTCCTGAGACTTCTTGAACAGGGAGCAAACTCTACCTCAAACCCTTGGAGAAACTCACAAAAATAGATTGCAGAATATTCAGTCCAATCCTTTCACTACCCAGGACAGAAACAGCCTCTGCAGCCCAACACAGCAAAGCACTCAGCAAAGTGGTAGGTTCTCCTCACAGCGTCTCCAGCTCTTCTTCTTGGCAGTCTTCTTGGTCCAAAAGAGTTCTAAAGTTCAGGGCTTTGGGCCCCACTTTTTATAGCCTAAAATCCTTTGTCCTCTCAGGCATAGTGTCTGTGCCCAGCCAGAAACAGTTTTGTCCTCTCTGGTGCAGCTTCCCAGCAGGAGGCTAAGACAGCATTGTCCAAGGCAGACAGGGCCTATTCGGGTGCAAGAGAAATCTCCTCCCACTACTCTAAATGCAGACCGGGCCTATTCAGGTGCTAGTGAAAACTCCTCCCTATTCAGGTGCTAGTGAAAAACTCCTCCCACTACTCTGAATGCAGACCAGGTCTATTCAGCGCAGCCATGACTCGTCCAGACTCTCTGGACCCACTGCTCCTTTCCAGCCCCTGTCATCCAAAGCCAGACAGTCAATCCACAAACCCAGCAGAGGCACACTGGGGGGCCAAGCAAGAAAATACCTACTTTCTAAAAGTGGTATTTTCAAACACAGAATGTAAAAATCACCTTCACTAAAAGATGCATCTTTAGATTCTGAGTTCAGGCATACTAACCTTTATTTCTCCACCTTCTTCCCAGGGTCAGGTATGTTTATAAGATGTTAGAAACAAACTCCCCATTCTGTTTTATGGGAACAGGTTGCCTTGCAGTGGTGAAAAATGAAACTGACAGTAATACACTTTCAGGACATGTCACATACACCGGGGCATGTCCTACCTTTCACATACACTGCACCCTGCCCAGAGGGGTACCTTGGGCCTACCCTAGGGGTGACTGATATGTAAGAGAAGGGAAGGTTATGGCCTGGCAAGTGGGTACCCTTGCCAAGTCTACATGGCAGTCACAGACTGCACAGATACTCTGCAATGGCAGGCCAGAGTTACATTTGAAGGCTGCTTGGGATGGTTGTCACAATCCAGTGCTGCATCCCACTAGTTGCATTTGATTTACAGGCCCTGGCACACTTAGTGCACTTTACTAGGGACTGACAAGTAAATCAAATATGCCAATCATGGAAACACCAATCCATAACACAATTTACAGAGAGCATATGCACTTTAGCACTGATTAGCAGTGGTAAAGTGCCCAGAGTCCTAAAACCAACAACAGCAGGTCAGGAAAAAATAGGAGGAACAGCAAAACGTTTGAGGATAACCCCACAAAAAGGGTCATCTCCAACACATAACAAATAACAAACATCAGACAGTTTGACCAGGAGGAGATCAATATTGAAAGTGCCGTATAAAACCACAAATTTTTCCCAACAGCAGGAGTATACAGTTTATGTCGAGTGGTGATGGGCTGCCAAGTTAACATCAACTGCCTCTGAGGGAAGGGAAAAAGGTTTTCAGCCACTGCCACTCAATATCCCGCATGAAGGTGGAGGTTGCGAAGGCCGGTGTGGGGAACCATTCTACTGCAATGCAGTTCCTTCGGGAGGTGCAGACAGATCGAAGGACAGATGTGGAAGCCCAGAGGCTCTGGATACCATGCCCTCTGTACCCAGCCCTGAGCCGCTAGGATGACTTGGACTAGGTCGGTCCAAATGTTCTTGAGAACTTGGGTAGGATTGTTATCGACGGAAAGGCATACAGGAGACTCAAGACCCACTCGAGGTGGAATGCATCTCTGAGCAGGACACACCTTGGAAACCCCAATACGCAGACCTGCTGACACTGCGCATTTTCATCAGTAGCAAATAGATCGAGCTATAGTTCTCCCCATTCACAAAAGAGACCTTGCGTTACTCATGATCCATTAGGTGCTAACAGTTGGGTTCATCCACACTGGCCTTTAAGGGGCTCAACAGGTGGATCGCCACCAGCTAGATTCCATGGGAGTCCAACCAGCTCCTCAGGCACAAGGCCTTCTGGCACAGGGTCTGTGACCGCACCCACCCTGTTTGCTGCAGTGGTGTTGTCCATGAGCACTTGTACTAGCCTCCCCTTGATGGACAGCAGGAAGTCTTTCAGCACCAAGGATGGCCCGCAGCTCCAAAAGGTTGATATGGAGCCAGGACTTTGCCAGAGACCAGAAGCTTCAGATCTCCACCACTATCAGGTGGCTGCTCCAGCTCAGAAGTGACGCATCAGTCAACACTGTCATCTCTGGGTGAGGAAGGAAGAGGGTTCTGCTGCTGACCAGTTCAGTAGCCACAACTGAAGATCTTTTGCAGTTTCCTCCAAAATCTGGACATGGTCGGAGAGTTCCCCTTGATGCTGGGCCCACTGGGACTTCAATTATTACTGCAGCGCCTGCATATGCTATCTGGTGTGCTCGATCTGCAGGATGCAGGAGGCCATCAGTCCCAGCAGCCTCAGAGTCAACCTCACTGAAATCCAGGACCGAAGGTAAAAGATCATGATCATAGCCTGAATTTCATGGACTCTCTTGGGAGAAAGACACGAAACCGAACCGTTTCGAGAAAGGCTCAGTTGAAGGGAATCATCTAGGAAGGAGTCAGGTGCGAATTTGACACATAGATGACATTCATTTGAGTCTTATTTCTAGCCCTCTTCCAAACATCACCTCTGCTTTGCCATTTTATTTCTTTTTAAAGTTTTTATATAGCACAAACTCGACCCGAAGGTATGAGATCGCTTTACATTCGCACCAGTTGCATTACAGACGGACACAATTATTTTTAGGCACAGGGAAAATAAGTGATTTGCCAAGAATCACAGGATGTTTGACCTTCCTGTCAGGCTCGAACCTGGTTCCCCAGCTTCAATGTCCACCGCATAAGCCGTTTAGCCACATCCTCTCTAACCCTCATCTTCCAATCACCTACCTTCGGCCATCCTACACACCCAGTTGTATTGGAGACCTAACTTCAACTAGTTAAGAGTGACCAACAGAACCTTATAAACATAACCTTGAAGCTGAGAAGCTTTGGAATCTCAGCCTGACAGCTGGAACAAACAAAACCCCAGTCACTAAACAACCCAATCCTTCCACGATTGACAGACACTTCTTACATGAGGCATCTACAATAAAGAACCCACCCAACTTGCACTTGAGATCGCAACTCCTTCTCAATCTCTACTCCAGACCCCAGAGGGTTACTGATCATCTATCCGTTGCTGATATTCACTACTTTTTTGCAATAATACAACACCACACGAAATGACTTGTTACCCTCGCTGGTCAATGCAACCTATTCTGTCCATCCTACTTAGAGAACCCAGTTTCAACTATAGCACTATAAACAAGCATAATTTACTGCATGTCCCTATAACACATCAAGAGGCAATAGTAACCAATTCTCATATCAAGACTATAGTCATTAATTGCAGGTCAGTGGTAAAACACACAGCTGACATTGCAAATCTCATACTTGCACAAGACCTCGACCTCTTGATCTTAACGGATACGTGGCTCAATGCCACCTCCTCAACCATTCTGGAAATTCTAGTGCCTCCCAACTATGACATCATCAGATTGGATGGAACTGAAAGAGTTGGAGGAGGTATAGCATGCATCTATTGCTTTATGCTCACCCTAAAACATGCACAAACTGCTCCAGTGTCTTCCTGTGAATACAATGCCTAATGTTAGGCAAACTCCATACGATTTACTACCCCTTCGGAAATACCCTACCTTTCATTGAACAATTAATGGAGACCATTTCCTCTAACACGGACCAACCCCCTAACCAAATCTTCCATGGGAATTTCAACAGTCAATGGAACGACCCAAATGATCGCATACTGAACCCCTTTAAATCCTTCCTTGCGGACCTCAGACTTACCCAGTCTTGTAATGGCTCAGCCCTAAATAGAGGCTCCACACTTACATATTTGATACAATCGCTCCGAAGTAGCTTAAAAGAATAGCCAATAGACAATCCAAACCCTGGTTCAGCAGCGACCATAACGAGGTAAGGCGAAAACTAAGGCTCGCCGAGAGATAGTCGAGAATCTCCCCATCCACAACACACATTCAGCACTTGAGAAAAATAAGAAGCTGCTATAATAAGCTCATCCATAGTTTCAAAGCAGACTACATTAGTATGCAACTGGATAACACCAAAAACAGACCCAAAAAGCCTCTTGAATCATCAAACAGCAAGCTAGCTGCAGATCTAACCACCACTTTGAAGATAATGTGTCCCTCCCTAGTGCTGAAGAATTTGCTGCTCATTTTATTTAAAAAATAAGGAAGATTGAATCAGAACTACAACTCTCCTCTCAACGTCCACTGAGCTTGGCCAAACCTAGTCTCCTTCCTATGCCTCCCATGATGTGGTCCCCCCACATTGATTTTGCTACAAAAAATAATGCTACTTGAGATACCTTCAAACTTACGGACGAAGCTGAGTTACTCAAAACAATAATATCAATTAAACCCTCAAACCACTTCAAAGATCCTGTGTCCGCCAAACTCATTAAACAGCTTAGATCTTCGATACTCCCACTCTGGTCTAAGATTGTCAGAGCATCTCTCTCCCAGGGCACAAATACTGATTGCCTAATGATAGGGCAGGTTACCGCAATACCCCAAAAAACAAATGCAGACTTTTCTGACCCCAAAAATTTCTGTCCAATTACTAACACTATGACAGTAGCAAAACTACAAGTGAAAGGCGTACATTTACAACTCTGAAACCACATTGAACAATTTCAGCTCCTTGACCATTCCTTATCTGGCTTCAGAACAGGTCACAGCACTGGTGCACAGACATAATATCAAGTTTTTAATATCGACCTACATTAATATCGAGTTTTAAATATCTTAGGGACACAATATCGACATCAAGAATATCAACGACCAGAATATCGACCTGAAGGTAAGAAGGAGTAGTTTCTTTTCTGTAACTCCAGTTCTGTAGTAGGGGTATCTCTGTTATAGTCATAATCTAGTGAATAGTCCCACCCATGTGCGTGGACCCCGGAGCAATAAAAATAATCTCTTAAGTTGTCAAGCCATGCAGACCTGCATCTACACTTAAGAGAGAATTTCAAAGACAGATAATGCAGCCTATATCCACAGGCTACACTGTCCAGTACTTCAACTAGAAAAATTCCACCAACATCCACCAACAGCACTGCCTGCCCAGCTTTTTACACAGAGAAAAACCTGCCTCTTCCAGCAAAAGCCTCTGGAATGATAGAGAGGAAGGAATGGACAGACAAGCCCCATAGGCTGCCATTATGTGGCTCAGAACAGGATACTGTGCCTTTAAGAAAACTTTCCAGAACTTTTCCAGTATCCCAGAATGCACAGCAGGTCCCTTTTACTTTCAGTTCTTTTTGAAGGCATAGCACGCCAGATCTGTAGCACTCCTTATATTAACATTTATCTCTCCACCGGGGAGGCGGGCGGGCGCTTATGACTATAACAGAGATACCCATACTACAGAACTGGAGTTACAGAAAAGAAACTACTCCTTCTGTAGTAGGGGATCTCTGTGTATAGTCATAATCTAGTGAATAGAATGGCAAGCCCATCCCCACACCAAAACTGCGGTGGAGAAGATTAAAAAACAATACCACTACTGTGCGAACAAATTTCGCAGCGAAGCCTGCCCAACCTGAGCATCTGCCCTGGCATCCGTGTCCAGACAGTAATGCGCAGCAAAGGTATGGACCGACCTCCAAGTGGCCGCCTTGCAGATTTCTGCAATCGGAACATTACGCAGCAAAGCAGTCGTGGCAGCTTTGCCCCTGGTGAAATGAGCCTTAGGTTTACCCCCTAAGGTCTTATTAGCCTTTTGGTAACACAATTGTATACAGGACACAATCCATCAAGAGATGGACTGTTTGGAGGTAGCAAGTCCGGTCCTGACTGATCCATAATTGATAAACAATTGGTCTGACCTACGAATATCTTTGGTCTTATCAAGATAAAACTTCAACACCCTCCTAACGTCCAGGGAATGTAGAGACCTTTCCGCTGGAGAAGAATGATTCTGAAAAAACGTAGGTAAAGTTATAGTCTTGTTGACATGACAATCAGATATAACCTTAGGAAGAAATTTAGGGTGAGTACGCATAACAACCTTAGCAGCATGAAATACCGTATAAGGTTCCTGGCAACACAACGCCTGAAGTTCACTCAACCTGCGGACCGATGTAATGGCCACTAGGAACGCCGCCTTCCAGGACAGGTGCTGCAACGAAGCCTTGTGAATAGGTTCAAAAGGCTCCTTCATCAATCTGGACAGCAGCACATTCAATTCCCATGAAGGCGAGGGAAGTCTGACAGGAGGGAACACTTTGTTCAAGCCTTCCAAAAAATCCTTGATCACAGGGATCTGAAAGAAGGAAGTCTGTGAAGGACATTTCCTGTAAGCAGTCAAAGCAGCGAGATGGACCTTAATGGAATGGAAATTAAGGCCAGACTGCGCCAAATGCAAAAGGTACGGAAGGATGACATCTTCCTTACATGTCGTCGGGTCAAACTGTTTGGACTTGCACCAGATGCAGAACCTCTTCCACTTGTAAGCATAGGACGTTCTAGTGGAAGGTCGCTTAGCCTCCTTCAGTATATCCATACAATCTGCTGGCAGATTCAAATGGCCATATTGCACTATCTCAGGAGCCATGCCGCCAAACTCAAAGATGAGAGGTTGGGGTGCACCAACTGCCCCCCGAACTTCGTGAGAAGGTCCGGCCTGCACGGCAGCCGTATGTGAGGAAGGAGAGACCGGTGAAGCAGGTCTGTGAACCACCACTGTCTGGGCCATTCCGGGGCAATCAGGAGCATCCGCGCCCCGGACTGGGACAGCTTGATGAGCACCGCCGGAATCAGGGGAATGGGTGGAAAAGCGTACAGAAAGCTGTTCGACCAGTCGATCCATAGCGCATTCCCCAGCGTCCCCCGCTGGTAGTACCTGGATGCGAAGTCTCGGCATTTGCTGTTTTCGGTGGTGGCGAACAGATCTACATCTGGAGTCCCCCACCTTGCGAAGACGTCCCCTAGTACTTCGTCGTTTATGACCCATTCGTGGTTTTCCTGAATCAGTCTGCTCAGTGCGTCCGCCTGAACATTCTGCACACCTGGCAGATGCGTGGCCGTAATCGTCAGTGCCCGGGCCAGATCGACTGCGCCTCCGGCGACAGCGTACGTGATCTCGACCCCCCCTGCTTGTTGAGATAATACATCGTGGTTGTATTGTCCGTCTGCACAAGCATCGAGTTGGTCTGGAAGGACGGATGGAAGGCCTTCAATGCCAAGTAAACGGCTCTGAGTTCCAGGAAATTGATGTGGTACGTCGACTGCAACCGAGACCACTTTCCTTGTATCTGTAAGCCTCCGGAATGCGCTCCCCAGCCGTGGAGAGACGCATCCGTCACGATACTCTGCGTGGGAATGTCCTTGTGGAAGGGAACCCCCCTGAGGAGATTGTCCGCCTAACACCACCACTTCAGCGACTGAAGAGCATGCAGAGACAGCCGTATCTTGTCGTCCCAAGAACCTGTCCTCTGATTCCACTGATCCTCCAAACCACTCCTGCAGTGGTCTCATGTGCAGCCGTGCGAGAGGTGTGAGGAAGATACATGAGGCCATCGATCCCAGCAGCGAAGACACCTTCCTCACTGTCGTCGATGGCGCGGTCATAAGAGCCTGAGCCTTCCGAAAGAGTGATAACCGTCTCTCCTCCGAAGGAGACACGCTTGCGGACAGCGTATTGATGGAGGCCCCCAAGTACTGTATGCACTGGACCGGAGTCGGGATAGACTTGGACATGTTGACGTGCAGCCCCAGCTTGTTCAAGAGAACGCACGTCTTCTGGAAGTGCGCTTGTGCTTCCGAGAAGGAGGAGGCCTTGATCAACCAATCGTCCAGGTACGGGTAGACAAACACCTTGTTCCTCCGCAGGTGTGCAGCTACCACTGCCATGCACTTCGAGAAGGTCCTGGGCGCAGACTTTAGCCCGAATGGAAGTACTGTGTATTGATAATGATTGGCGCCGACTTGGAATCGCAGGAACTTCCTGTGCTTCTGTGCAATGGGCACATGGAAGTACGCATCCTGTAGGTCTATGGCACAGAGCCAGTCTCCTCGCTGCAGCTGAGGGTAAATTTGGTGCAACGATAGCATGCGGAATTTCTCTCTGCGAATCCATTTGTTTGCTTGCCGCAAATCCAGAATGGGCCTGAACTCGTTCCTGTCCTTCTTGCGAACCAGGAAGAACCGAGAATACAGACCTCTTCCCCTTTGAGACAGAGGGATGTCTTCCACTGCCTTTTTCCTCAACAGGATGTCTGCCTCCGCCTGGAGCTCTCGCAGTTGATACCGTGAGCTTACCGGCGGAATCGCTGGAGGCGGGCTGATGAACCGAAGACTGTCTCCATTGCAAAAAATATTCAGCACCCACTTGTCCTGAGTAATTTTTTTCCACTCTGCCAGAAAAAATTGAACGCTTCCCCCCACTGGAATGGGTAACGGTTGAAGGGGAAGTAATCACTCAGGGCCGAGACCCAGCCGGGCCCTTGGTCGCTGTAGCGGACTGCTGGCCTCCTCTACCCTTCTGGTGCTTCTGGAAGGGTTTCCGGAACTGCTGCTGCTGTTGTTGCTGCTGTCCCGGGGTCTGCCCACGCCCTCTGCCTGCCGCCCCGAACCGTCTCTGGAACGGGCGCTTTTTCTTCTCAGGCCTCGCCAACCCGACAGCCGTCAGGGTCTCTGCCTCCGTCTTCATGCGGGCCATTTCGTCGTCCGCATGCTGGCCGAACAGGGTTTCTCCCGAGAAGGGTAGGTTGGCCACTCTCTGTTTTGCCTCCGGTTTGAGTGAGGTAAGGCGAAGCCAAGCGTGACGCCGTTGGTGGATGCCATGACAATACCCATGAGCCGCCAACAGAGACACATCCGCCGCCGCGCTGATAATCTGATTTGACACCAGCATACCCTCACGCAACTTCTCCAGAAAGTCCTCCTTCTTGTCGCGAGGCCATAGCTCCGCGTACTGCTGGAGAGACTCCCATAGGGCACGGTCGTAGCGCCCCAAAAGAGCCCCGGCACTCGCCGCCTTCATGGTGGTAGAAGCCGTCCCACAGACCTTTCTGCCCGCCGAGTCCAGCCAACGGCTATCCTTGTCAGGCGGCACTGTCGAGGAAGGAGTGGTAGCATGCTGCTTCCTAGCCGCCCTCACAATGACCGAGTCCGGTTTCGGGTCCATCCTCAGAAAGGTTGGGTCCGAGTCCGGCGCCCGATACTTCTTCAGGAGCCTTGAGGGGGCTGGTTTCGTCACCGCCGGAGTGAGGAACAACTCCCTAGCGGGCTCCACCAATCCCGGTACTAGTGGCAGCAGGGGGCGAGACAGGTTCTTCTTGTGCAGCGTCTTGAAGATCACGGACGTCGTAGGTGTTGGCACCGTCACCGTGATCCCTAGCTTGGCCGCACCCCTCAGTAGCACCTCCTGGAAGGAGACTATATTGTCGACAGGCGATACACCCGTCACTGGCGAGTCCGACAGCATCGGAGAGTAGTCCCTGGTAGACGATCGGGTGCGGGATCTGGCTCTGCGCCTCCTGCGGCGTCGCCCAGATGTCGACGACGACGGTCCACGGCTCCGTGATCTTCCTCTCCGTCCGGAGCGGGAGCGCGAGCGCGAGCGCGATCTGTCTGTCTTAGGCCGCCCAGCCGGCTTCACAGGCGCAGGCGACGATGGCGTAACCTGGTGCCGCGGCCTCGGAGTCCTCTTCGGCGGCGTCGGATACCTCGACAGCGACACCGACTGTGGCGGGGCCACCGGTGGGCCCGACGGTGTGTGAGGTGGAATGGGAGGAGGAGGAGGAGGAGGAGGAGGAGGTGTATACACCACTGAGTACACCGAACCCGGTGACTCCGTCCTCTTCCCTTGCGACCCCGAGGGACTCCCAGCGTCAGGACTCCTCCTGCGCTGCCTCGGTGTCGACGAACGCCTCCTCGACGGCGAACGCCTCCTCGACGAACGCCTCCTCGACGGCAAACGCCTCCTCGACGGCGAACGCCCCCTCAACGGCGAACGCCCCCTCGACGGCGAACGCCTCCTCTTCGTCGACGGCGAACGGCGATCCCGCCTCGACGGCGAGCGCCTACGCCGGGGCTGGTCTCGACGCCGATGACTCGACGGAGACGTCGCCGGCGTCGACGAAGATGCCGATGTCGTCGACGGCGGACTGCTCAGCTCCCTCGACGGCGAGCGTCGACGCCGTTTCTCCCCAGAGCCCTGGGGAGACGGTGAACAGACTGCAGCCATCCCCCTCGACGCCGACGGAGAATGGGGGTGTTTGCTGGGCTTCCTGCCCCTGGGGAGCCCCCCAGGGGCCTCAGCATGGCCTGACCCACCTTGTGCCTTCAGCCTTCTGTCCTCCAGGTCTTGGAGCCTGATCTTCATCCTTTCTCTCAAGGTCCTGGCTGAGAAAGATTGGCAAATGTCACACTCCTGTAGAACATGGGACTGGGGAAGGCAGACGATGCACACCCTGTGTGGGTCCGACTTGGCCTTCTTCCTCTCGCAATCTGGGCACTTGTCAAACAGGCCAGGCATGTTGACCACACAGAGCACACACAAGAAGGAAGGCAACACAATAAGCACTTGAAAAGTGAACAATATCCCAATAAACCCTTGAAAAGGGCGAGCTCAATGCTCCAGGGTCCTGCTAGCAGGAGCCGGAAAAAAGAACTGAAAGTAAAAGGGACCTGCTGTGCATTCTGGGATACTGGAAAAGTTATGGAAAGTTTTCTTAAAGGCACAGTATCCTGTTCTGAGCCACATAATGGCAGCCTATGGGGCTTGTCTGTCCATTCCTTCCTCTCTATCATTCCAGAGGCTTTTGCTGGAAGAGGCAGGTTTTTCTCTGTGGAAAAAGCTGGGCAGGCAGTGCTGTTGGTGAATGTTGGTGGAATTTTTCTAGTTGAAGTACTGGACAGTGTAGCCTGTGGATATAGGCTGCATTATCTGTCTTTGAAATTCTCTCTTAAGTGTAGATGCAGGTCTGCATGGCTTGACAACTTAAGAGATTATTTTTATTGCTCCGGGGTCCACGCACATGGGCGGGACTATTCACTAGATTATGACTATACACAGAGATCCCCTACTACAGAAATATCGTTTTTGTTCATATTGAAGTTAGTAATATCAATAGCAAAAATATCGATGTTAACAATATTTTATTTATTATGTTTATATTAATCTTATGTATTTTAGTATGTATTTTATATGTATGTGTTCTATATTTTTTGTTAAGTATTGCACTGTTTTTTTAAATATATGTATAACATTTTTAGAAGTTAGTACTTTTAAAAAAATTAAATTATGCGTTTTAGTACCGTAGCGGGTTGTGGGTTTATAGAGGAATAGGGTGGGAAGTAATTTAATTATAGTAAATTTAAAGAATCATTTTTAGGAATTATTAATTATTTTTAATTACATTTTGCACTTTAGTTCCGTAGCGGGTTGTGGGTTTAAAGGGGAATAGGGTGGGAAGTAATTTAATTGCAATTAAGTAATTATTAATTTTTATTTATTGGTATTGATAATTTATTGTTAATTAATTATTAATTGGTCATTAATTTTTATTAATTGATAATTATATTAATTGTATTAATTTATTATTGGAGCGGGTTGTTTAGTTATTGGGGAATAAGGTGGGAAGTAATATAATTGTAATTAAATAATTATACATTTTTTAATTTTGGATATTGATAGCTAATTTATTGATACTTAATTATTAATCGGTAATTCATTTTATTAATTATTATTTATTGGTATTAATAATTAATTTATTGTTAATTAATTATCTCTTGGTAATTAATTTATATTAATTATTATTTATTGGCATTGATACTTAATTTATTGTTAATTAATTATTAATTGGCAATTACTTTTTATTAATTGATAATTAAATTAATTGTGTGAACTTTTATGCAGAGTGAGTTGTGTGTGTATTGGGGAATAGGGTGGGAAGTAATTTAATGTTATTAAAGTAATTATTAATTTTAATTTATTGGTCTTTTTAATTAATTTATTGTTAATTTATTAATAAATCATTATTTAATTACAAACATTATTTAATTTATAAGCATGTTATTTTTAACCCCTACGCTATCCCACGCTTTCCCTACTGTTGCACTCTTTGGATTAGGAATAGTAATTTTTACCCCTACGCTATCCAACACTTTCCCTACTGTTCCACTCTTTGGAGTGGGAATAGTAATTTGTACCCCTATGCTATCCAACACTTTCCGTACTGTTGCACTCTTTGGAGTGGAAATAGTAATTTTCACCCCTACGCTATCCAACACTTTCCCTACTGTTGCACTCTCTGGAGTGGGAATAGTAATTTTTACCTCTACACTATCCAACACTTTCCCTACTGTTGCATTCACTGGAGTGGGAATAGTAATTTTTACCCCTACGCTATCCAACACTTTCCCTACTGTTGCACTCTCTGGAGTTGGAATAGTAATTTTTACCCCTACGCTATCCAACACTTTCCCTACTGTTGCACTCTGTGGAGTAAATATATATATTATTTTATATATGTATATGTTTAATTTATTTTAACATTTTATGTATTAGTTATTATTTTTAAACATGTTTTAATATTTTCACTATATTTCTTTAAATTATATGTAATATTTACATTTTTTTAACATCTAAAAGAACGATTTTTTTTACAACTATATGTTTGACATTGACATTCATTTTCGATATTTTTGTACTTACCATGATGTAGATAGGATGTCGATATTCCTGACTTCGATATTTTTGCGTCGATTTTTTGGTATCTCGATATTCGGTCCGTTAATATTTTGTCAGTGATCACATAGCACTGAAACGGTTCTGACACACATTGTAGATGATGACTTGAAACTACTTGATCAGAACGAACCCTTCCTGCTTATACTCCTTAATCTCTCCTCTGCACTTGATAGTCAAACATGACAGACCTTTTGGAGAAAGGGATGGGTTTTCTGGTCCCTTCTTAAGCTGGTTTTCCTCTTGCCTTCATAATAGAGCTCAACAAATCAAAGTCAATCAAACCCTGTCAGACATTACTACGGTCTCGACTGGAGTACCTCAAGGATCCACACTCTCACCCACGCTATTCAACTTGTTCATGGCACTGCTTACCAACATTAAATTATTTCACACTCAACCATACAGTACCACACGTATGCCCACAATTTTACTTGAAAATGTCCTCACCAGAAGATAACAAAACTCTCAACTTGCCCTTCTGAAAACCCAACAAAAGTTAACATGCAATCACCTTATGCTAAGCACACTCAAGACGGAATTTCTCCTGATCGCCCCTTTCAATCTCTCTACCTCAATGGGTGAATGACTCAAACAACTCATAGCGCTTAACTGCGCCGCACATGTTCTTGATTCTACTAGATCGTTAGACATTATATTGGACAAATACCTGAAAATGAAAGATCATATCAGTGCAACTACCAGATGAGCCAAGTATCAATTGAACACTAAGGAAAATCAAACCCTTTTTATCCCCAGAAGAGTTTCAGTTAGCAGTCCAATCCCTGGTCATCTTCTACCTAGACTACGTGAGTGCTACTCTTGCAGGATTATCGAAAACCAGGCTGGATCCATAAAGGGCCATTCTAAACTCAGCTGCGAGTCACATCATTGGATCCAGTAAACGTGACCACATTCCACTTGATTTTAAACATCTCAAATGGCTCCCTTTGAATCAAGGATTCAGCAGTAGATAGCCTGCATGACGCATAATGCTCTTCATCAGAACACTCCCATCTACCTGGTAAAAAAACTTGAACTAATTGGTAGGAGTCGTTCCCCAAGAAGTACTACCTCTCTACTGTTGAAGCCACAGATGTTCAACAAAAAGAAAACTTATAATTGCTTCTTTTCTGGTCTAGCCCCTAGAATATGGAAAGCAATTTCTCCTGAAACCAGATCTGATTCCTTGACTACCTCCTTTGAAAAACAAGAAAAACCTGCTTTTGCTGAATAAATACCTTCAGCAGTAGTCGTGAACTCGCTCAGCCTGATTGTATACATTCCTTTATTCTGAATGTACTAAGTTGTTTGTTTTCATTGTATATACTTTGTATTTAGCTTGTTCCTTTTTACTTTTTTGATGTTACAAACTGTTCTGTATTTGTACAACATATTGCTATCTGTATTTTTATCTGTTTATTAACTTTTTTTTGCCCGCAATTATTATGTTTAACTTGTTTTGCTATTTGTACAGCACTTCGATACCAGGTTGGGTTATGTTCGAGCTATATAAAACGTCTCAAATAAAATAAATAAATTACAGTGAACCTCAAAGATGACAAGAGATGTTGGCAACTGTCTGTGGTGAGCCTGCTTTTAACAGCCTGTTGTCAAGGTAGTAGAAGACTGGCACCCCTGACTTCCGGTGTTGTGCTGCCACCACTCACATCACTTTTGTGAACACCTGTGAGGTGCTGGCGAGGCAAAATAGGAGCACAGCAAACTGAAAATGGTCCTCTACCACTACAAACTGAAGGTTGGGGCGATGCATCTGTAGGACAGGAATACAGAAATAAGCATCCTGCAGGTTCAATGCCGCCATCCAGTCTCCACGGTCGAGGGCAGACAAGATCTGGGCCAGGGTGAGCATTTTGAATTTCCCCTTCAGGAGGAAGAGATTAAAAGGGCTCGGATCTATACTGGGCCAATGACATACCTACTTCTTGGGCACCAGAAAGTAGCGGGAATAGCAACCACATCCTACTTCTGGTGCTGGTACTCTCTCAATAGCATGTTTGCCCAGAAGGGCTTGCACTTCCTGCTGCAAAATGGAGAGATGGTCCTCCATCAGTTACAGGGGAGAAAATGGGTGAATGGTGGAAGGTGTGACGGAGACAAAAGGCATGATAAAGCATAATTTGGAGGATCCACCTGTTTAATGCGATCACTTGTCAAATGGAATAGAATTGCAGGAATATGCCTCCCACAAGTTGGCTGTGACCCTGTAAGGGTACACTAAAGAGCTTAGGCTGGTGAGGCTGCCGAGAACTGAGTGGCATGCATATCGTGGCCACCGAAACGGTGGGTGCCATGGCCTCTACTGCAAAGCTGCTGGGTTCCTTGCTGGGGTCAGACAGGCTGGTGGTAAGGGAAGCGTTGTCCAAAACTTCAAAAGGAGTGTTGGAATTGCAGCTGGCAGGGCTTGGAAGAAGGTCAAGAAATTGAGCGGTAGCCCTAATCTCCTTTAAACATTCAAGGGCTGAGCCACACTTGCCACTGAACAAGCAAACGGCATGACCATCAGAAAGGACTAGGAGTTGCCTCGAGAACCCAGTAGTGTTGTGAGGTTACATAGGCCCTGTGCACAAACACTTCCAATTTTTACATATTCACATTAAAACTTGACATCCTTTTTAACAGTGACTTTTAGCTCACATTTGCTTGGGGGCCCTTAGTGTACTCAGAAAAGGTTTGCTTACAAAGGCATTTCTTTGTAGGCACATTATCATACCTTAGAACATTCTGTCCACGGGGAGGGTACACCATGCAAACTGGTCTTGTTTGTTGTTTTCTGTTTGGCGACAACTCTTGGTGGGTAGAATCAATAATGGCAGCCAGATCAGAGCTCAGCTACAGTACAAATGGGCTCAGTTTTATTATATAAACTGTACCAATCCTTTGCATATGCAGATGAGCATTTCGATGGGTTGTTGAGGTCGCTGAGTGTCTGAAGTCTAGCCCAGCTGAATCTCTTCACTAATCTGAGAGGGACGGTGGCCTGTTCTACACTAGACTGGCTACCAGATGACACATGCACGCAGGTAAATGGGGAGTTAGACCACTCTAAGATATCTGGCAGAACTGCATCCACCCTCTGCTTTCTAGGCCAGACAGTGCTAGGTAGGAGAACAATTATATGTATTCATATAATCAAGGTAAATGCACAATGGTTCAATTGTTTATCTTTTTTACCATTCTTGTAATGCTGGTTACTTTTCTTTGTATTCTCCTAATAATGATTGCAGCACACATATTTTACACAAGAATCCAATTGTTTTAATAAATGTTTGAAATGCCAATTCATGTATTCCTTGTGTCTTCCTTTGGGCATACCTGAGTTAACAATTAAAGGGTAGATCTATTTTCACATTTTCCTTGGGGGATTCAGGGTCATTTTGTTCGGAGGTTGCAGACACTATCCGGTACCTTGTAAGGTTTAGAGGTCCAGATGGCGCACTGTGAACTACCCAGGAACTAGGTCAACATATTCTGATCCTATGAGAGGACTCAGTACCCATAGTTTTGACGCTTATGTAGTCCAAATCCACAGTCTTACTGAAATAGTAGAAACCGTACAACAGTAGACAGCAGCCAAGCATGGAAACGAATGGCAAAACCGGTGCCCCCGTAGCAAACAGATTAACATGCCCAGCTAGGCACCAGCAGCATTGTGAGAGCCGCTGGTTTAATACAGAATGTTCCAGAGCCCATAAGATCTTAAAAACCGCCCTCCAGACTCACCCCCGTAACAGAGAACAAATAAAATACGCGAGACACATATATAAAACCACCATCAGTGAAAGAAAAGAGGAGCTGAGGCGAAAAGCTTGGGATGACCTGGAGAGAGCTAGCGCTCTTAGAGATAGCAAAAGCTTCTGGGTCATCATCAACCGACCCCAATTCACGGAGGAAGTGGGAAAAATTGAGTCACTAATCCTGGGAGATACTTGGAAACTACATTTTGCGCCTATCTTTAACCCAAATGGTAGGGAGCTGCCGATGTCTACTGAGGAGCCCCTGGCCGAAATGGCGCAGGCAGTTGAGCTTAGTGCTTCACTTACGGTATCAAGAGTTGGACGAGGCAACTGCAAAGGGAATTTGCAGTAAATCTCCAGGCCCAGATAGAGTTCCACTAGATCTTTTTAAGTTAAATATAAATCTTTGGGCACCCCTGCTAACACAAGTTTTTAAATCTGTGGTGATTGGTACAATTCCAGCATCCTGGAAAGGGGCTATAGTCGTACCCGTGTTTAAGAAAGGGAATAGAAATGACCCTGCCTGCTATAGGCCCATTTCCCTTATTGACTCTACTGCCAAAGTATTGGGTAGGGTAATCCTTGCCCAACTAGAGTCATGGGCAACGAGTAGGGGGATCATTTCGAAGACACAGTATGGCTTCTGGAGGGGATTGGGAACAACAGAGCAGTGCCTGAATCTGTCCTTTATGATGGGCAAGTAAATGAGGGCAAATAATTGGTTCTATCCAACTTGTCTTCATGGAATTGTCCTGTGCATTTGATTCTGTGAACAGGGGGAAACTTTGGGCACTAATGTCAGAAATGGGGTTTGAGAGTGCACTAATCCTGCTCCTAAAAAGGCTACACACTTATACATCTGTTTCCATAAGATTTGGATCACAGGGGGGACGGACAAAGCCCATTGCCTCGACCGAAGGAGTTCGGCAGGGGTGCATTTTAGCTCCTTTTCTGTTTTACATTTACACCAATGGTCTGGAAGCATTTTTACTAGGCAAGAAAATCGATTTCCCCGCATTAATGGTCAGCCAGTTCCCCTGGTCTTGTATGCAGGCGATACTGTACTCATGGCCTTGACGGCCAACAGCCTCCAAACCTCCCTGGATGCCTTTACTAATTTTATGGCGGCTCTGGACTTGAGGGTTTATTTCTCAAAGTCTTACATAAGGGAATGCGGGCCAAAAAAAGTTAAAACCAGAAGTTTTAATGTCAGAGGTAAGTCCATTGAAAGGGTGGATCAGTTTGCATACTTGGGGAACATGTTTAGCAAGGATTTGAAATGGGATTCCTTGAGTATGGCTAGGGCACAGCAGACAAGTAGAATAGTGGAGGGGTTCTTTAGGTCTGCCTGTAAGCTAGGCCACAAGTCAGTGTCCGAGCTGGTTACTCAATTCAATGCAAAATGCTTGTCAGTCGCATCATATGGGGCGGGCGTATGGGGCTATCAAAGAAGTCGCCCGCTGCAAGTAGTGGGGAACAAGTTTATAAAACGCTTGTTGATGATTCCAAGCAGCTCTGTCACCTCATTTTCTCATCGAGAAGTGGGGATGGAATACATAGAAGATCGTATCGCTGCTGCCCCTTAGCTCTTGTGGGCCAAAATCTGGGTCTCAGAAGGGTTACAGTTTTCCAGGGAGATCATCGAAGACTGTATTAATTTGGAAAAAGTCTGTGAAGATCCCCTGGCTTCGGTTTGTGAGGGATAGGTTTTCCGAGATTGGGTTGGGTGAGTACTTTGACACTCCGTCGAGTATCCCCTTAAACGCAAAGGGTATAATTAAAGAGGAGTATAGGGTCTGGGCAAATTTGCATCATTTACAATTGGAGGCACCCGGCCCTAGTTGCCCTTTCATGCCCAAACAGCAACATTACCTATCCTTTACAACGAATAGCCAGAACAAGATTTCGCCTTAGCACTCTGCACTTTTTGGTAGCGTTCCCCAAACAATCTGGGTGGACGGACAACCTTATTGCCTGCCCATGCGACAATAGAACTTCTCAGAGCACCTTGCACTTTACGCTTTTTTGTGCACTTTATAAAGAGCCACAGAGTAGATTTTTGTTATCCCTACAATCGAGTATTCGCCCATGTACACATATTGAGGGGTACAGGTATCTGCAATCACTTACCAATTCTGTTATTTGCACAGCTGTTTTAAATTTTATTAGAACAGCAATGGGCATTAGGAAACGCTATGAAGTGCAATAAATGGGTGGGGAGTTGAAATGATCTGTATTTCTTGTTTTTATCTCAAATTGGTCCAAATTGTACGGCTATTATTACATCTATGCATAAGTATGATTTTACCTTATAATGAAACTTTTCTCTTATTAATATTTTTTCAAGAAAAATGTGTGTATTTTAAATTTGTATTGCTTGATTGTCAAAACTTTTATGGCTGTGTGCCGAATAAAGTTAATTTGACTTGACTTGGTGCCCCTACAGCCTGTCCAATGGAGTCAGTGATGTCCATGCCACAAGGAATCGTGTACTTGCACCTGAGAGGGAAGAGGGTGAAAGTCTTTCAGAACACCAGGGAGGACTTCTGCCACCGAGTCCCAGAGGGCAGTACTGTATTGGCCCAACAAAAAGGAGCCATTGATCGAACACAAGACCAAACTAGCTGATGAAAAGAGGTGCGTCCCAAATGTTTCCACTCTCTTTGATTACCTGTCAGGGGGAGTGGTAGGGACATTTTTGGGGTTGGTTCGGCTAATGAAGCTTGCATCACAAGGATCTCAGGAGAGGGGTGCTGTGACAAGAAGGCCAGGTCTTCAGGAGAAGGACAGTGGCACCTGTCAATCTGTTGGTTAACTGGAGGGCTGGTACAATGCTTGGCCCAAGCCCCAAGGAGGGCATCTGTCAAGACCTCACTGAAAAAAAGGAGAGGTTCAGAAGCAGTCTGACCAGGCCGCAAGCCTTGAGTCAGGACATTCATTTTCACCTAAATGGTGAGGAGGTGGAGGTCAAGGAGTTCAGCCTCCCTATGCATGACCATAGAGTAGGAGACACAGTCTTCTGTGGCTGGGCCACGAAGAGAGAAAAGGGCTGGTTCTGGGGAAGTATTAACCTTACTAGCCTCTTGTAAGTCCTTGTACCAGTGGTCATTGGCATAGGGCTCAGAAAACTCATCACCCTGGTCATAATAATTATCGGAGTCTGCTCCAAAAAGGGAGTATAAAGAATGTTGTCTGCCTTGTGGAAAAGCGAGTGCAGAGATCTCACTTTGACCTGGTCGCAATGTTGATCGAAGAAGGACCAGCATTCAGTTGGCATCTGAGACGACAAAGGTGGCGAAGTTGGCATCGGTGTACCTGTGCATGGCCTGGTCATAGGGAGCAGTGTTGGTGTTTGAGCCGATGGTAGAATTGGCTCAGAGTGTCAAGCTGGAGCTAACGGCGAACCTGCCCGTGGTAACCCAGGTGGAAGGCCTTTCCGCTTTGTGGGGCTCGAAGGCACACCAGAGAAATACGGTAGAGATTCAAAGAGCCAGAGCATAGCTGTGAGGAACTCTTCGATCTGGTGTGGCAGGGACTGACTGAAGGTCCCGGAATCCCGGGTTGTGCTGAAACCAGCTGTGGAATTGGCTCCGAAGACGGTCGACTTCGGAAGCGGGAATGAGATTGTTGACTCAGCCCACGCACTTCATCTGGTGAGTGAGAATGCTGGAAGGAGTGGAACTCTGCTTTCACTTTGTGTGTTATTTGTGCTTACCAGAGAATTGCAACAAAGACCGGCCTCTAGAACGTATCTGTTGACTCCAGAAGCAGGTACTGGATTGAGCCTAGGACTTGAAGGGAAACTTGGAGCGGTCCTGGCGCTGTGTCTTCTTGTGTTTGGCAATGTAAAGTTTCACCTTGTGCTCCCTGAAGGCCTTCGGGTTCATCGACACGCAGCCCACGCAGATCTTGAAATCATGGCCCAACCTCAGACACCACAGGCAAACATGGTGGGGATCTGTCACAAACACGTGCTCGTGACAATCCTTACAGAGCATTAAACCTGACATCTTAGTGGATGACATCCCTTGCACACTGTTGAGAATTTGACAACATCAAAAAAAGGCAGTCGCTGACAGACAAGATATGCTCTGCATCTGCGTCTGGAGGCGCAGAAAAAAAGGAACTGACACCTGAAACTCAGCATGTGGGTGTGGTGTCTACATAGACCCTGCATGTCATTTCCAGGGTGGAAAAATGTCAGTGGGGAACCTCACGGCACCACTTTTTGGCAAGCAGAAGCATTGCTGAAAGGTTTATGGACCCAGTCTGACGCCTGGGAAATACTCAAAGGATGAGGAATCTGCAGCTAGAAGTTTCTATGAGAAACAATGCTCAGATACTGGAAAAAATAGCCAGTGTCACAGCCATTTCCATAGGTTGACATATGATCAGTTAGTTTCCTAGAAGACCATGCTTCTATGTGGCCAAAGGTGGGGTTTGGGCTAAACCAGGCCAGAAGATTGCACTCATTTTCAACAACAACAAACAGAAAGATTATATTAAGGATAGCAAGAAGAAATTACATGAGATTCAAATTGTCTTACACCTCAAACTAAGTGGCATATGGTCTTGATTGTCAGTGAGGTTTGGGGAATATAGGGGTATGGTGAGTGCAGTTATTCGTATCATAATAAAACTGTACATTCTGAATAAACTAAGTATGTGCAGCATCACACATGTTGGTAGAAATAAAGGTGTGGTCCATATTTATCCATCTGTCACTATTTAGGATGATGATAAAGAATGCAACAATGAAAAATTCAAAACTAAAGTTATTAGACTGTATGCTATTGAATTGTAAGGGTATCACCTCTTGATGAGAATAGTGGTTGGAGAAGCTAGATATTATATATCACACTCTTTGTATTAAGAATTGGGAGTTTGCTATTACATGTCTGACATTATTGAGGATTGTGATGAAGGATCCAACAGTGAAGAATTCAAAACCAAATTTACTAAACAATATGTATTAGACTTAGCATCTTTTGGTGTGTTTTCCCTGTCTTTTTGCTTTCTGACCTCCTGTATTTGATAGTAGCTGGACTTTGTTTTTGCTGGTTTAATGTCTCTGCGCACTTTCTCACTGCTATTCAGTGTTAAAGTGCAAGTGCGCCTGCAGTAAATTGTGTTATGATTGGTTTTCCATGATTGACATATTTGATTTACTAGTAAGCCCCTAGTACAGTGCACTGTATGTGCCCAGGCACTGTAAGTCAAATGCTACTAGTGGACTTGTAGCACTGATTATGCCACCCACACAAGTAGCCTTCCAAAGGTGTCTCAGACCTGCCACTGCAGTGTCTTCGCACAGTTTTAACTACCATGTTGACCTGGCAAGTGCATTAACTTGCCAGGCCCCAACCTTCCCTTTACTTTCATGGAAGGCACCGGTAAGGTAGGCCCAAGGTACCCTCATGGGAAGGGTGTAGTGTATGTGAAAGGTAGGACATATAGTGGTGTATTTTACATGTCCTAATAGTTTTCACTATTGCAAGGACTAGCTCTCCCATAGGCTAACATTGGAGCTGCCTTGTAACATTTTACAAGTATAACTTTCAATTGGGAACAGCTAGAGATTTGGTGTTTAGGCTCTCAGAAGTCATAATTTAATAACACCTTTAAGTAAAGGTGCTTTTTAAATTGTGTGTTTGAAAATGCCACTTTAAGAATGTGGGCATTTTCTTGCTTAACCATCCTGTGTGCCTCTGCTTATTTGTGGATTCACCTTCGGCTTAAAACTGTCAGGAGCTGGTTCATGCATTCACTCCAGACTCTCTCACAAAGGGCGCTGAGGTGTACCCTGCTCACATAGGGAAAAAAAACAGTATTACACAGTAACAAGAGTTACTAGAGGTGGAAGCAAGATGGCGGCTAGGCGTTTGGCCGCTTGAGCAGGCTGCTCTCCCCCCCCCCCGGGTCCGAACGCCGTGCATACCTGAGAAGTGAGGCTACCATGGTTTTTCCGTGATGCTCTGGCAACTGCGGCATCTGGCAAAGGCGGCTTTTCTCTATCGCTGCTGTGTTCGTGTGGCCGGAAAGCTTCTAACCTTCCCTGAACCAAAGCCCCGTCTACAGGAATCCATGCCGTCCAAGGGATCATGCCGGGCTTCTCGCTCCAAACCGCTCATTCCACAGGTGAAGACGCGCCCTGCGACCGGAGCGGCATCAGCTGGAAAAACACCTGCAGCGATGCAGGAGGGGGCTACAGTCCATCTCGATGCTGGTAAAAGCGCTAGGGAAACAACCCTTGCTGGCGACGCTCGGCCCAAAGCCCCGTCACTTTTTTTCAAAGTCCGGGGCAGCAAGAACCCTGCACAGGACTCTGGGACACCAGAATTACAGGCTAATACCCTGCAACCCACTCCTTCACTGCCGGTTTGGGAAGCTTCTAGCTCCGTGAGTACTGCCTGTGCGACAGCAGGTGCAGCGTCTTTGACATCACCGTGCAGGATACCGGGGACGGAGGCTTGCTGTCAGAGTGCGGTACCTGACGGTGAGCCACTAGGAAACGGCATTATGGGAGCTGTAGTCCCGCTGCAGGCGTTGATGACCCCGTTAACCATGCAAAGCGAAGGCGTTTCAAGAGATGCACATCCGATCTCTACAGGTATGAACGTTACTGACCGAACGCACAATATAGAACTTGGGGGGCCTGCGGGAGGCTCTGCACTATTATTGGGTGCTGCGCAATCTGAGGGGTGTAATGTCGAAGTTCAGGACAAACTTTCAATTGGAGATGATTTCTTTTCTTTGTCTGATCGCTCCTCAGCTGAAAGCTTGGTGAAAGCGTGGCTAGATGAGGGCAGCTCAGGGGGAGAGGATGGTGAAGACCTGGTAGCCGAACCGAAGCAAATATTTGTGGATGCTACCCGAGGGAGCTTACAAGGGTCTGATGATTCCTCAAACTGGGCATACCAAGACTCGCCCAACCCTCAAATTAATAATCAACCTCTCAAAGTGTCACAATCAGCCGGTACCCTTGATCCTCCTGGCCATGAGCACCGAAAAATCACACAGGACACTATTTACGATGTCATTATGGCGCATAGGGTAGAGGCGCAAGCGGAAAGCCTTCTCACTCAGAACGTGTTAAAGAAGTTACAGAACTCCTTACGCAGGGTCGCTAAATCATGTGCAGACACTGCCATAAGAATTGGAGAAGCTGAAACTCGAATATCAACACTAGAGGACGACGTGGTGTCTCAGAAAAAAGGAATTTCGACACTGAATGCTCATAGGGATGATTATGTATGGAAAATCACGGATATGGAAAATAGGTTAAGACGTAACAACCTCAGAATTCTTGGGGTCCCGGAGGGAAAAGAAGGAGCAGACCCCCGTAAGTTCGTCGTGGAGCTCCTCTCTGAGGCTTTTCCAGAAGTCACCAGCTGGGACTGGAAGGTAGAGGTCCAGAGGGCTCATCGATTCCCATTTTACCAGAGGAAACCGATGGGTCAAGAAAACCCCCTTCCTAGAGCTATCCTAATTTCATTGAATCACTTCTTGGCCCTAGAAACTCTTTTTGATTTGGCCCGCCCCACTAAGAAAGCCCATGCCAGGTGCTGTGAATTCTTTGTACGTCCGGATTTTTGCCAGGCAACGGTGGACCTTAGGTGGAGACTCCGACAGCTAATTCCGAAATTTCAGGAAAAAGGAGCACAGGTTTTTTTTTTACAAAATCCGGCCAAGCTCAAAGTTGTTGTTAAGGGACGGTCATCAGTGTTCACGGAAGAATGTACTGCTAAGGAATTTTTGTATAAGTTATAGTTCATTCTTTTTTCTTTTCCTCTCTGTGGACTGTGAATCCAGGACTTATGGAAGTTTAAATTGTATCTGGCTCTATTATCCTTCAGGGATATTGAACATGATTGACTGAGATGTAAAACGTTGTTTATTTTTTTCCTTTTTTTTTTTTGGCTGATATACGATAAGATAGGACTGGATTGGCTTCATTCCTAATGTGACACAGGGGCCGCGGGGGGGGGGGGGAGGTGGGCAGCTCGACTCATCATCTATTGGGACCATTGTCCCTGTGCTTCATGGGAAGGGTAAGGGTGGGTTGGGAGGGGGGAAACAGGATGGGGTGGTGTTGGGGGGTTGTGTAAGGGGTGGTGATGGGGGGTGTAAAGAAATATCAGCATTGATGTTTGTTTTAGTGCTATTTTGTCTGAATCAAAAGGTTATCTCTTATGGAATAAGTAGTAAAATAGTGATGTCTAATTGTTATGTGGTAAGGCCTACATTTGTAGCAGGTTCAATAGCTTAAAAGTAAAATGTGAAAGCATAAAATGAAAACACTATCATTATGTACTCTAAATATATGTGGTCTGAATGATTTAAAAAAAAGGCATGTTCTGGCAAATATTGCTAGAGGTCTCTCCTAGGACATACTCTGCCTACAGGAGACGCATATTGCCTGGGCCAATAGAGCGTGGCTTAAAAGAATGGGGATGGAGCTGATTGCATGTTCAAAACAGTCTTCAAACACTAGGGGTGTGGCAATTCTTTGTAAAATGGGGGTTTTGTCCTGTAAGAAATATAAGGAGGATAAAAGCGGTAGGTGGGTGATTATTGAGGCATTGTTTGGCAATATGGAGGTATTAACTATATGTACTATATATGGGCCTAACTTGGATGAACCCGAAATGTATGATCTTCTTAACCTGGAACTCGCCTTATGGCCCCAACCCGTCATACCCTGCGGGGATTTTAACATACATATAGACGAGTCAGTCAATATCAGCTCAGGCTCAACATATGTGGGACGAAAGCCAAGAGTCTATAAGTCCCTGTGTAACCTAGCAAGGAATCAGGGTCTTCATGATGTTTGGAGTAGGTTTAATAAAGGACAGCAGGGCAGCACCTTTCACTCTGCTCCCCATAATAAATTGTTTCGGCTTGACTGTATATGGGTTTCATCTGCTATATTGGAAAAAGCTGCAATCACTATGTTGCCAAGATTAATTTCGGATCATAATCCCCTTGTGGTAAAATTTGAGGTGTCTACCGTACCGACTTTAAGATCTAATTGGACTTTTGATAGGAAGCTATTAGCAGATGAGGAATATCGGGATCATATTAAGTCTTGGATACCAGGTTTCTTTTTAGTTAATAAAAACTCGGCTCCAGACATAGTTGTTTGGGATACTTTTAAGGCCGGTATAAGGGGGGAAACTCTGAGATTTGTGATACAGAAGCGCAATATTCTGAGACACAAATTTGAACAACGTATTTTAGAGCTAAGTTTATTGGAATGCGAGTTAGCCCAGAAGATTAAAAATAGGTTGGATGTCTCTGTATCACAAAATAATCTTGCTAAACAGAGATCTTTAATTTTTCAGCAATATGCCGATGAATCGGCCGCTAAATACCAGACTTTTCGAAGGCAATGCTTTGAATACGGGGAACAGGTGGGGAAGGTATTGGCCAATAGACTACGCCAAAAACAGATGCAAAGCAAGATCGATAAAATTAAAGACATAGACGGGTCACTACAAGAGTCGGAGGCTGGTGTTCGCGAGGTATTCAAAAATTTTTACCAGAAATTATATGTGAACGAAAACACTATAGATCCGAGGGATTACCTGGGGGGAACCCCTTCTGTAGGCTTAGGTTCGGCTCAGAAGGAGATTTTGTCCACCCCCATAACTTGGGAGGAAATCGAATTGGCGATGGCATTTTTACCCCGGGGCAAAGCAATGGGGCCAGACATGATCCCTTTGGAGTTTTATATTCTCTTTCAGGCCGAAATTCGGGATTCGCTATTCTCATTATTCCAGCAGGCATTCAATGGTATAGTACCTGATTCATGGTCTAAGACAACCATAATAGTTTTTAAAAAGAAAGGGAAGGATGCGCTTGAACCGGCCTCATATCGACTAATCACTTTAATCAACTCAGACAGTAAGATTTTTTCTAAGATTATTGCTAGAAGATTAGGGAAGGTTATAGCACTTTTAGTCTCACAACGCCAGCACGGGTTTGTAGCGGGTAGAGGTACTACCGATCATGTCCGCCGAATAATATCCCTTTTGGATTGGGCCCAGGTTTCCGAAGCTTTAATAGGGGTGGCTCTGTTGGATGCCGAGAAGGCATTCGACAGGGTCTCCTGGGAATTTTTATGGGCAGTTCTCCATTGGAAGGGCTTCCCACCTTCCTTTATTAAAGCAGTGCAAGCCCTTTATATCTGCCCTGCTGCCACAATTCGTATTTCTGGGAAGTATTCTGGGGAGTTTAAGGTATATAGGGGCACTCGGCAGGGCTGCCCTTGCTCCCCCCTTCTCTTTGCTCTTTATATTGAGCCTCTGTTGATTAAAATCGAGACTGATCCAGAGATTGTTTCAGTTAAACCCAAGCAAGAATCTATTAAAGTTCTAGCGTATGCAGACGATGTGGCTGTCGTTATGGCGGATGTGGTTAAAGCGATGAGACGCATTGAAATTTTGACATCGGAATTTGGTGCTGTGTCAGGCTACAAACTGAATTTACACAAGACCCAAGTTCTCTTTACCGGTACTGATGTTCTTACAGGTGTTAATACAGTCACAGAGGCTGTCTATTTGGGTGTTAAAATTGCTACGAAGGTCCAAACTATTGTTAATTTAAACGTTGACCCAATTCTAACCACATCCAATAAAATTTTAGAAAACCTGGATTATTTACACTTATCTTTATATGGTAGGTGCAACGTTATTAAGATGGTTGTTTTTTCGAAGTTCCTTTATCTATTTCGCACGATTCCACTTCTGCTTCCCAATTCAATTTTTATAAGGATAGAAAGAATGTGCTCTCGTTTTATATGGGGATATAAGAGGACAAGAAGAGCTTTCAAAAAACGTAATCTACCAAGAGCTAGGGGGGACTAAATATTCCCCAATTTTAGTACTATTATTGGGCGGCGATGCTCCAGCACATGGGGATCTTGTTTTTTGGTACCCAGGCGTATATAGATCCTGCTGCTTCTCCCTCTATATACGAACTTATTATGGGGCCTGAAGCTAGGTATTTATTCTCTAAATGTTTCGAGCCCAGTTACTACAAAAGAACCCGTTTTAAGATTTTTGGGGCTGCCGCTGTAGTTTGGTGTAAAATCCGTAAACATTTTACCTTAAAGGAATATAATCGCTATATGCCTCTAGGAATAGTAGGGAAACTCCCCATAATTTTTTGTGATTCAACTCTGCGGAGATGGAATACTCAGGGGATTAGAACTATTGGGGACCTCTTCTTAAATAATCAATTGATGTCCTTTTGTGAACTTCAAGAGAAGTTCGGGCTGCAACGCTCGGATTTTTTTAAACATCTCCAAATTCGAAACTTCTTAGATAAACGTGTTTTAAGAGGCCAGATTAGCTTGGAAAAGAACCTGATCTTGGAATGTATAAGGGGACGATGTAAGATCTCTCAAATTTCCAAAATTATAACCACAACCCAACAGGACGACCTTGTTTACTTTGAGCAACGCTGGGATAGAAGGCTGGGGATAGTAGGTGTTGATTTACAATTAGTATTGAATTTAGCTGACACTGTTCTTTTTTCAGGCAGCTTCAAAAGCCAATGTTATATGGCTATCTTTGATCTATACTACTCCCCAGCGAAGATAGCTAAATGGGGAACCAAACGGGGGGATGTTTGTCCTAGATTCGCTCTGAGAGCAGCCGATCTGGTGCATATGTTCTTTGACTGTCTGGTACTAGCCCCCCTGTTAAATGAGGTAAAATGCTTTTTGAACTTAGGTCTTGGAGTCCCTGTTGACATTACACCTCAATTAGTGCTATTTGGATATGAGTTTGCGGTAAATATCAGAAAACGCTCAACCCCCGAGAAGGGGTTTTTGTTTCTATGTATGTCCATCTTTCGTTTATGTATCACCTCCCAATGGCTTAGTCTGGATGCACCGTCTTTTTTTACTTGGAAGGCTAAATTACTATCCCTATATAATTTGGAAATTGCTATTAATAAACTTAAAGGTAGAGGAAAAAAGGAATTTGGGTTTGCACTTTGGGCCCCAATAATTAACTGGGTCTGACTGCTCTATCCTTGTTTTTTTTTCTATATTGTTTATGTAATAATAAATGCTCTTTGATTGTAAGAATGAAATTATCAATGCTGATTTGAATAAAATTTAAAAATATTAAAAAAAAAAAAAAAGAGGTGTGCCCTGCATATGCTGATGAGTCATCCTAGGCTAGAGTGGTGGGTGGAGTTGGCACTAGCACCTTAATAGGCTGTGGCTGCCTTCCACAATGCTGTCTCCACCTCCTGTAGTGAAGCTGGACCAGGGAGGACAGAACAGGGTTTAATGAACCAAAGAGACTTTCTGACAAGGAATTCAAAGAAGAAAAGTAGTATAAATACTGGGGCCCTGACCCCAGACCAGAACTTTGGAACACTTTTGGACTAAGGACACTGCCAAGAGAAGAGCTGACTATGCTGCTGCCGACTCCGTGACCTGACAGCACTGCCGGAGCATTGCCCTGCATCACAATGCAACCCTGGTCTCACGACACTTCCACCCGACGCCGTCACTGAGATGTTCCTTGCAATGTGACCTGTGAACAATGCCCTTCGCATCGCCTTACTTCACACCTTCGCCCTGGTAGCACGGATGACGACGCTCCATGACAACATCGAGCTGCTGCCTGCACTGTGGCCTCTGGACCCCGCTTGTGAGGCACACGATGCATCGCTTAGTTCCACTCCACAGCCCGGTCCACCGACGTCAGAGCCATGGACCTTAACATCAACCAGAGCCGCTGCTTGCACTATGACCTGTGGGCATCGTACAAAGCATCAACCCGTTTCGCATAGCAACCTTGGCTCTACTGAAGACAGCACTTAACCAATCAAGATGACACTGCCTGCACCATGACTTGTGAGCACTGCATGTCGCATCGTGCCACTTCACACCACAGCCCTGGTTCACCGACGCCACTGGATGCAGTCACCAGTGGGCACCATACGTCGCATTGTCCTGCTTCACATAGCATCCCCTATGCCATCGACGCCAGCGCTCCTGACTTCAACCTCACTGAGTTCGATCTGCAACATGTGTGACTTCAAGGACATGACGATCCCTGCATCAACCTCCAGGACCTACGCCTGCCGACGCTTCTCATACGAGCTCAACGCAAGGTCCCCGATGCCCTGCATCTCCAAGGTACTGTTTGCAGGTGTTCCTGACACCGTTGCGGGCCCACAACCTCACAGTCGGCATGAGCTGTTAGAATAGTTTTTTCACAACACCATGATAGCACCGGAAGGGGCTATCGACTTCAAAGAACTGTCTCTTAAGTTTATTCTTGCAGAATTCATATCTTTATTACTGTATGTTGGATTTTTATTGTTTTGGTCTTGTTCTACACAGATAAATATTGGCTAGTTTTCTAAAACTGGTGCAGTGTCCTTCTGTAATGTTTTCACTGTATTACTGTGTGTTATATGCAAATGTGTTATATCCTCTTAAGTGTTGTTGAATGTAATCCAGCCTAGCTGTCTCCTAACTGCTCAGCCAGAGTGCGAGATGGTGATGGAATGTTGGTGTGACTGTGATGAATGCAATGCCTGGGTGCCTGTGTGGATGTGTGGGTGATAGTTGGAGATGGGCTGAGTGGCATTGAGGCTGCTCCTGGTGGGGCTGGTGTAAGAGCTGGAAACAGCGCTGGAGAGATGGCTGGCAACATGAATAAGGACTTATGTATTTATCTACATGAAACTAATGATGAAGTCTACCTAACTCTACCTGGCTACCTGTGTCAACTGGTGTAAGGGCACAACATATTTTGGCGACAAACAGACCTGGACTCAAGCGTCTTTAAGGATTTAACAGCTGGTACAGAAACCAAGAGAAACTACAAGAAACTACAGAAAGCAAGAGAACCAAGAAAGCCAAAAACAAAGCTAAAAGTGTTGTGTTTGGAGCAACAGGCAAGCCAGCTCCACCAGTGTCCTTGTGAACGGATAGCCCCAACCACCATTGCCCAGGCAGAAAAAGCTCCATTGGACTTACAAAAAAAGATTTGTGAGTAGGTGGTGTAAGGTACTCTACAGCCACATGTGGGTGAATCAGCCACATCATTTGGTGAGAATTTACAAAGAGTGGATGACTGAAAATTCAAGTTTAAGTTCACCAAGGACATCTTTACGTTTTCTTCAGAAGTGCAGTTTAAGTGTCTTGGCATGTGCACTGGATCAAGATGTTTTATTACACTGCGACAAGTGAGTGCATATAACGATTAGCAAACAGTGTATGAGTCTGAGGCAAGTTGGATTTGGTCTCTGGTGTGTCCCAACTGTGTCTACTTTGTTGCATTTATTTATTTCTTTATCGTCAAAAGAAATGTGCCATTTGACCTTTTGTGCTAAAGATATTGGGACAAATTCCTGGATTCAAGTGAGTACACTGTACTTTCTTTTATTTTTTGGTTACTGTTCCGTCGGTTTGTCATGTGGAGTGACATTGGCAGTTCAACCACAGCGTTTTATTTCAAAACTGTGGCTCGAGTCAACTGATTGCACGCGCAATCTTACCTGTGTCTTTGGAGGCGGCGCTGTGTCTCAGAATCTTCTATGGTCACGAATCTTTCTCTCCACATTTGTGCCACTGCGCGGCAACGTTTTGCTGCTTGAGCGCGCCTGAAGCCACCCGGCGCAACGTCCACAGTGCGTCACCATCGTTTAGTTCATCACATCGCAGTTGATTTAGGTGCATATTTGTCTACTACGTTCCCGTTCAGTTTTGTCCAACAGCAATCATCAGGAACGAGCACAGAGTTTTGGGAAGCCATGGGAGTTAAGTGATGGATCGTTTTGTCGTGGGATTCGTTGAATTTCCGGATTATGTATGAATCTGCTTGCTAAAGCTCAGGCTCTGGTTTTGCCATCCATGAGCCTTTGGAGCCAGCGGCTAGTATTGGAAGCATGCAGGGCATGATGAGGACTCACAGATTTCAACGCCTGGGATCCTCCAGGTCTGTGAGATGCACTGCCTAAGTCCTGTATTAGGTTTAAAAAATCATAAAACTATATTTTTTAACAAATATAATCCAAATTTAAGACAATGTAACCCTTGGAAATTTCAAAAGCATTGTATATTTTGGTACAAACAATATAGTGAATCCTACTGGTGCCTATGTGTAACTTTCAAAAGTGAATACATGCAACTGACCATTGCCTGTTCTTGTAATCTTATCAAGACATCAAAAGCATAACATTAAATATTACATATGAAATCAAAAGTTCAAATGATGAGATTCCCAATGCATTTCGGGTTTTGAAACCCTTCTTCAGGGGTGCTTCCAAATGAATAATGCGATGGTGAAATTCTGTTCCTTCCGTGTGGAACTACAACAAAAGTCAAGAGTAACCAGAAATGTCACAAATTGTATCATCCAGGAGACAGTAACATGAAGACCATAGGATTTGCACATGGTTCTGTGACTAGGTTGATGTGAAAAGTACTGCGATAGCGGATGTGCCCCAAGTTAACAATCCTGCGATGACAAAATAAAAAAAGCTAACCCCAAAAGAGTGTATAACAAACGTTTGAGAAAAGATAGACCCATGCACAGTGGTGACATGCAAGATAAAAAGATAAGAACGTTAAGGGTAAAAACATTGTGCTTCATAGAGTGCTTCAGCGTGTATTCGCACTAATCAGAAAACCTGACGCTCCATACCGGAGCAATACAAAGATGTGGGGGGTGACGTGAAACGACTAAGATAAGGGCTCAAGGTGACCGATATCAATAAGTTATGGACTTACCCAGACCAGCGTCTGGTCGTGTTCAATCAAAAAAATAGACGAAAGAGGTGGGTGCCGCTAGACTCATTAGTGCCCTGCAGAGCCGTGAGTGGCGTAATGATTTACTGTAAATCAAGTAGAACAAACTATGAAAATGATTTTCTTGCTGTAGCGTGACTCAGTCCGTGAGCTGAAAAAAGAAGAGCTCCAGCGTACCTAATACGAGGTAGAAAAGGCTTGTAACTGAAACAAAAAACAAGTAAACCACGCTTACAACACTGACCCGTATTAAAGCTGCAACAATATTAGACTGCCACTAACTAATATGCATAAGAAACTTTCTAATGAGGTGGTCCTTACCGAAAATTCAAAGTGTCGACCGCCAAGACGCCATCGCTTCGTCCAGTCTCAATCACGTCATGACGTGCGTAAGTACGTACTCTCTATTTAAAGGTACATGAACCTGAAGAACTGTTCAAGGGCGCCGCCCGATCCCGAAACTTTATTATACCAGAGTGTGAACACTGCGGGTGTGAATAAAAAGAGGCCCGACTAACAACCAAAGTGCCAAGATTAATATCCTAAAAGATGGAAAATCTTTCACTCGTGTGAACCTAAAACTGAACACGTGTTAAAAAAATGGTGTTATAAACGTCGCATTGAGTAGTGATGCAGAAAGGCATTCTGAATTAGTGAACCATCTGTCAAGTGTGATTAGAATGACTGTGCAAATCCTTTACAAGAACATGTATATGGTATGTGCAGAACAATAAAATAGGTAAACAACATCATAGATCATGGAATTACAAAAAACATAATAGTTTGTAGTGATCATTGAGACCCCCCCGGCATTATGGTTCCCAAATAACTTATCCAAAAGGTTTCTCTACGTGCTAGAGAAGTATGGTAATCTAACCCCTGAACCTGTTCAACTTTCTCGAGAATGGTGAACCTGATTTGTGGAATAGTGTGTGATCTACTGACCCAATGAGATGCTAAACAGGATTTCAAATTTTTGTTGCGAATAGTACTCTTATGTTCAATAATACGGGTTTTTATTTTCCTGGAGGTTCTCCCTACATAAACAAGCCCGCATGGGCATTGAATAGCATAAATAACGCCCTCAGTATTGCAATCTGATGTATGTCGCAATGTGATTTGTTTACCCGTATGGGGATGTGTAAAGCTGTTTCCTGGAATGATGTTACTACATTGGCCGCAGTTCCAACATTTTCTCATCCCCTTGAAGTTGGTAGTTCTGGCAATGTGTTTACCTTTTAACTATTCTCTTAAGTTTTTAGAATGACTGTGAGCAAATAAAGGTTTGTCTCTGAATAAGGTTAAGAAATCTTGTTCTTGCTCGATGATTTCCCATCTATTTTTTATTATCCTTTTGATCCTAGAAGCCACTGCGGACTGCTTAAGAATGAATGCTTCCCTTTGGCCCTTAGTGCTCTCCGATTTCTTGAGTCGATCCTCACGTCTTTTTTTGTCCAACCACTGATTTTGCTTCTTCTAATACATCCTCAGGGTATCCTCTCGCCTTGTATCTTGTCAGTTGTTCATTGATCACATTTTGGCACTGTACCGGTTCAGATGTAATCCTTTTGATTCTGATTAGTTGAGACAGTGGTAGATGGTTTTTGAGATAAGTAGGATGAGCACTCGAATAATGGAGTGCATTATTCACATTGGTAGGTTTTCTATAGACTGTGGTAGTCAAACCTGTATCGGTCTTCTGAATTTCAATATCCAAGAACTGAATCCGATCAGTCTGAATGTTATATGTAAATTGTATCCTCGGGTTACACCTGTTCAATTCATGTATGCATTCTTCCAATATTTTGTGATGTCCCTTCCAAATGACAAGTATATCATCTATGTAACGCATGTATACAATGATGTTCTCTTGCCATCTTCGGTTGTGCAGAATGTGGGTTTCCTCGAAGTACGCCATGAAGGTGTTAGCATACGATGGCGCTCCTGAAAATCCCATGGATGTGCCTTTTTTTTATAAATAGAAGTTCTCCTGCCAGGAAAAGTAGCTGTGATACAATGAGAAGTGCAATAACTCCAGTAAGAATACTTCTATTTCCTTGTCCATAGAAGAGTTGAGAAGTCTCCATTCTACGGCCTCTAAACCTTTGTTGTGAGCAATTGAAGTGTATAGGACGACACCATCTATGGTGCAAAGTAAAATATGATCCCTAAAGTGGTGCCCAAGTGCTTCAAGTTTCAAAAGGCAATCGGTAGTGTCCTTTATGTATGTGCCCCAGCTTTGTACAAGAGGTTGTAAATGGTAATCAATAAATTGTTCAATGGGTTCGTGTATCGACCCACAGCCAGCTACTATTGGGCGAAACGGCGGGTTGGTAGCATGTTTGTGTATTTTTGGTAACGTGTAAATGAGTGGAATTTTCGGCGTCAAGGTTTGTAAAAAATGTTTGGTGCTGGTGTTGATCAACCCAGTATCCTCTGCCTTAATCAAAATAGAACCGACTAGTTCCATGAATTCTTTGGTGGGGTCTGTCTCCAATCTAATGTATGTTTGCTCATCATTAACATGCTGAAAAACGCTCCGCTCATAGACTTCACGATCCATGGCAACAAGCGCTCCACATTTGTCAGCTGGTTGATAAATAATGTTGGTATCTTGTCTCAAAGCATTACATTTTGGTTTGGTATATTTGATCTTTTTAAGGTCCTTTTTTACCAAGGTTTCGAAGTTATCTAAGCTCTTATGTGATGTGGGCGCCATAAATTTGCTTTTAGGACGAAATATGTCAAGTGGAGTATTTGAATCTTGATGCTCCGACGTACTGAAGAAGAACCATTTCAATCTTAGGCGTCGCATAAATTTAAACAACGCAACTTCCGTTTCCAGAGCGTTGGAAGAGAATGTAGGGACAAATGAAGTCCCTTTGTTCAATACTCGTAGTTCTTCATTGCTAAATTTTTTCTTGGAGATGTTGATGACTAGGTATGTTTCTTGGGATTCCGCTGTAGTCTGCCACCTTCTGTGGTTTTTTTTGGTTTGTCCCCTCCGGACGTACTTTCTTTTGATGGAACTGTTTTGTCCGGTGGTAAATTTGAGGATTGGCCCTCGGCCAAAAAAGACGGTGTGTCAGTCGAGGTGGTAGCAATTTCCTCTGTTGGTGTTGTATTCTTAGGTGCCGGTGGTCTTTGTAAGGATAAGTCCTGATCAGTTGCGACACTTTCCTCCGAGGAGGTATTTCCTGGTCTTCTAGTGAACCTCTTTTGGGCATACGCCTCCGCCCACGAATAGACTTCGTCTAATTTGTAATCGATTGTGTCCCGTCTGAACTTTCTTATTTTGCGATCGTGCACCTCTTTGGCATAACTGTCCAGTTTAACATTAATGTCCTCTAAGGCCTTACTCAAATCTTCCTGCTCCATTCTTTCTGATATTTCATCTTTCAATTTTGCGATCTCTTGGGTGAGCTTATTTAGAATACTTGACAATTCTTTTCTTCAATGATCAATAAGATTAAATCTAATGAGCATTTATTCAGTATCGCATGCCACCGTGACATGAATGTTTTGTTGAATTTAAAAAGCATAGGTTTTAGGGCTATTCTCAGGCCCCTAGGTATACGCTTAACCTTGTGGTATTCTATGAGAGTAGTGGTGTGGAAACGTTGATTGACTTCCTTCCTCATGGTGTATTCCAGTTGTCTTCATAATTGTGTTGTAGTGCCAAGTGAATGTCCGTGCTTCATCTATCAGAGAGTATATCGACTCTGCTTCCTCAGATATATATGCTTTGGTTTCAGCCTGGTTTATTGTGAGGTCCGCAATATCTTTGAATGAAGTCATAGTCAATCTTTACTGTGGGTGCTGGTCTGCTACAATGGGCTGCTTGACAAAATGCGTTGTATGTGTTGTATTGACCTGCACACCTTGTTAAAAATATGTGTTTAAATGAGGTAACCAAAATAAACTGATCACTTGCTGGTGTTTCAGCGTGCTATCTCACTGAGGGGTATAGCCCTAACCCCTTTACATAAATCACAGATTTCAAGGCCTGGGATCCTCCAGGTCTGTGAGATGCACTGCCTAAGTCCTGTATTAGGTTTCAAAAATCTTAAAACGATATTTTTTAACAAATATAATCCAAATTTAAGACAATGCAACCCTTGGAAATTTCAAAAGCATTGTATTTTTTGGTACAAACAATATAGTGAATCCTACTGGTGCCTATGTGTAACATTCAAAAGTGAATACATGCAACTGACCGTTTCCTGTTCTTGTAATCTTATCAAGACATCAAAAGCATAACATTAAATATTACATATGAAATCAAAAGTTCAAATGATGAGATTCCCAATGCATGGGGGGCGTGGCTTGGACGCCGATGAGGACGGTCGCGTGAGCTGAGAGCTCCGCGCCGACCCCACTAGTTATCCTGTTTAAACGCCGGTTTGCCGTACCGGCGATCTTGGAGGGGGGGCCCCCTTGACGGCGGGGTCCTGCGGAGTGTATGGGCGGAGATCCTGCTATCCTGTGCCGGGATCGGCGCTCGCCGCGACGGCAGTTGCTGAATCGGAGTGCGGGCAAGATGGCTGCAAGCCGGCCGCGTAGCTGTGGAGGCGGCGACTAGCGACGGCCGCGGATAAGCTTCGCCTGCGGTGCGGCCTGGCGTCTACCCGTTGCTGGTGCCCAGGATTATGATGAAGGGCTCAACGGCGGCCAACCGAAGCGTCTGAAGTACCCGGCAGCGGAGATGTGAGGGGCCGTTACAGTGGTGATCTGGAGCCGGGTGAGCGCTCGCAGTGCTGGTATGAGCGAGGTGGCTGGCTCTGCCGGCACGTTATTCGGAAGAGGCGGCGGGGGACAAGCGCAGCTGGACAGTGGCGGCAGACTTGTGGCCCATATTGGAAAAAGCTCTTACGTTGGGGGCTGATAATAAATCACTGGCAGCATAGAGGGATGATCCTGGATGCAATCCTGTCTGGCGCAGCGGTGTTTTGCTCAGAAGATGTACTTGCTCCCCATTTGCCTACCCAGCAGGTGGTTTCCTGGCAATCGATTACGGATGTTCATTGGATAGGTGCTCCTTAAAGCTTGCACCTAAACAAGACACAGGCAGAGGGGGCCGATTGGAAACTGCTGTTTGGTCGATAGATCCCCTGGGCAGCTCAAAGCATTCCGCAGCTACAGTGTACGTTCTAAGGGCCGGACTGTTTGCTGGGTGGCCCGAGTTGAGTGTCCTTCTGGTGCCGGTTGGTCCGTGGCTAGTGCTCCACGAACAATACCTCCACTTTGAAAGGGCGCGGGGACGCTGATCTTATCCTGTGGATCAGCACTGTGGCTGAGTTTACTGTCGCTGGGTGCGCCCACCACATTGCACGGTAATCGGAGGGGGAAAGGTCTACAGCCGCGCAGCGATATCACCAGCGGCCTCTCTAGGGAGTGGCATCGGCCCGATATCCAGTCACCACGGGAGAGGCGTTGATGTGTCCGCCTGCGGTGATCTCTGGATGCCGGTGGGGAGTCTTGGCTGCAAAGCCTTCTGGCGGAGGAGGCCAGACCGCATGGAGCTGAGGAGCTGCTGGGTAGCCATCAGAGGTGAGGTTTCTCCCCATTGATTGCGGAGGAGTCGCCCTTTAATGACTGAACACTGCCTGTGGAGTGCCTGTGTACTGTGTTGTGCCCCAGAGGTGGTGGGAAGACCCAGTGTAGCACTGTGGTGCCCTGGCGATGGGACTGAAGGAGCTGGATGCCCGAGTGGATATGTAGCTGTTGCCCTGCAATAGAGAAGAATCAGGAATTTTCCCAGAGAAGTCCTGTGGCGGAAAGGGTCGTTCTGAAACCCGAGGATACTTGTTGGCGCCGGTGGGCTATACAGTGGAAGACACCGCTATCTGCCTGCCGACAGGGGTACACTGGACTTGTGGAAGTTGGCGGCAGAGCACCCTGGAGAACAAGGTGGGAACACCGCTGTGATTCGGACCCGAGCCAGCTGGGTCTGCTGTAGGTTGAGAACTGGAACCGGTTGAGTGTGTTCCCGCCTTGGCGGCTGCTCATAGGGAGGGCCACGCTGCCTGACCAGGGCCTGATCACTGTGAACCGGTCTGTGGGAAAGCTCAAGCGCTTGAGCGATTCGATGCTACAGGTACGATAGATTGGGGTACCCACGGAATCGACAGCTATACGGCCATGGGGAAACCGCGTGGCAAGCAGGGAGGAGCACACCCGGAGCCGGACGGCAACGTGGGGGAGCAGAGAGCGCAGGGGAAAGCCGATTCGCCTCCTGAGGGGATGATGCAACAACAGGTGGATCAGATTCTCCGGGCGATCACTGATACGAAGGAAGCGCTACAGCAGGACATTGTTCAAGTGTCGCTGGGGCTGGGACTCCTGCGGGCGGACCATGCGAAGCTGGTAGATCGGATGAAGCAGACGGAGACTACTCTGGAAGCCCTGGAACCATCGCAGAAAGCACTAGATGTTCAAATGTGTGATGTTATGCGTAGGATCCAAGCACTGGAGAAGAGGGCTGAAGATGCTGAAGGACGCAATAGATGGAATAAAGTGCGAGTGGTGGGCCTGCCGGAAGGAATTGAAGGGGAAATTATGCTTGATTACCTGGAGAAATGGTTCCGTAGCGAGGTGGCTCCAGAGGGTCTGGCTCCGTTTTACACGTTGGAGCGTGCACACAGGGTTCCTGCCCGCCCGTTGGCACCTGGGAGACCCCCCAGGCCTGTAGAGGCTCGTCTGCTCCATTATAAAGATAGAGACCTCTTGCTGCACAGGGCGCATACGTCGGGCCCCTATAGGGTGGACAATAGCAATGTCACACTATTTCCGGATTACACCCTTGAGGTACAGCGCCATCGGGCCTCGTTCCTGGCGGTTAAGAAGGCCCTCCGAGACGAGGGCATCCAATACTCTCTGATGTTCCCGGCACGGCTGCGCATATCGTTGGATGGCAAAACGATCTTTCCTAACGACCCTGACGAAGGATGGAGTTGGCTGGAATCCCACCGGGCAGGAGCGGGTGCGGCGGGACGCACTGGGGGACAGAGGATTGATGTACCTCGACCACGTCGTGAGCGTCGCCCCAGGAGACAGCGCAATGAAGCACAAAGACCCATCACTACTCAAACAGAGAAAGAAAGAATGGCGGTACTACATGCTGTGACAGAACTGTCTCAGGCGAGTGACACTGCGATGCTGAGACTGACAGACTCTGAAAAGGGCTCGGCAGGATCAGATTCAGATGGAACTGATGCGTGGAGTGTTGCCATGCCGCACATTACTCCCAGAACGGCGGATGAGATTGTGGACACTTGATCTGATGACATGTTTAGTAAGAGGGGCCGGTTGACACGGGTGGAGTTAGCCTTGTGGGGAGATATGGGGGAGCACTGACTGAGTTGCGGGGCCTGTCGGGTTGTCCGAGATATGTGGGTCCTTGCCTGTCGGGGGGAGGTCCTTTCTGAGAAGGGGGAGATTCTTTTATAACGGGGTTCGGCGATGGGGGTGAGCTGAAGCAGCGGGCCTGGTCTTCTTTGTGTTGGGCCTCCTCCCCTTGTTTCGCTAATAGAGCGAATCCCTGGTAGTTACCAGAGGGATTTTAGGTGGACTGTTTGGATGGGTACTAGCTGTTTGGAGCCTTTTCTGGGGAGGGGCGTTGAGGGGGTTTGGGGGGTTGTTGGGGTCTTGCTGGGGGGAGTTCATATCACCGGTGCGCCAATGTGGGGAGGGCAGTCACGACACAAGAACGAGTTGCATTATGGGATCAGTACCTGAGCTGAAATGTATTATGTGGAATGTACAGGGGATGCATACGTTGATGAGACGCCATAAAATTCATGCTTACCTGGTACGTAGAGGGGCGCAGATAGCTTTTCTCCAGGAAACCCATATAGATAAAGGCGAAGGCAGGGCCTTACAGCGCCGTTGGAGAGGGCAGCTTTTCTACACAACATACTCTGCCTATGCTAGGGGAGCCCTGATCTGGGTGCGGGCGGGGGTTCCTTTCCAACCGACCCAGCATTTAATAGACCCAGAGGGGAGATATGTGGCTGTCATGCGTAGATTGGATGGGAGGGATGTGACGCTGTGCAGTGTGTATGCCCCCAATGTGGAACAGAAATCCTTTTTTGCTACATTAACGGGGAAACTAGCACCCTTTTTAACAGGCTCAGTGTTACTAGGGGGTGATTTTAACTCCGTTCTGGATGCTGAGTTTGACAGGTCGCACCCCCCTTTGCCCCAGGTGCCTGCCCATAAGCTATCGAAATTTAGGAAGGACTGGCAAGCTGAATGGGGATTAATAGATAAATGGCGAGCTCACCACATAGGAGAGCGCGATTACTCTTATTATTCTCCCCTACATGACTTACATGTGCGGCTGGATGCGGTGCTATGCTCTCCGGATATTCATGCATTAGTGCGCTGGAGTGAGTACTTGGCGAAGATAATTTCGGACCATAACCCGCTGCTGTTGATGGTAAGATGGTCCCGGGAGCGACCTGTTGTCCCCACCTGGCGGTTACGTCCTGAAGCCTTGGAGGACCCGGTGTTTCGGGCAGAGATCCGAGAGGGAATAGAGCGTTATTTTCTTGAGAATGGGGGGACAGCATCGACCCTAGAACTGGAATGGGACGCATTTAAAGTGGTAATACGGGGATTATGCATCGCTAAAAGGAAAGGTATGCGGAAAATGCTGTTGCAGGATATAGAAAAGGGGGAACACCGGTTGCGACGGGCAGAGAAAGCTTGCCCAGGGAACCCTGGATTGCAAAATGAGGTTATGACGGCGAGGGAGGAGGTGGCGACACAAGTGGAGCGATTACGCTGCTTTGATCATAAGGAATACCTGGTACGTGCGCATGCGGAAAGGGATAAAATGGGCTCTCTCCTGGCATGGATAGCGAGTCCGGCTCCGCGGGGTACACCGATCCTAGCTTTGACTACCTCGACGGGGATGACGGAGTACACTCAGCGAGGGATTAATGAGATGTTCCTAGCATATTATGCGTAATTCTATGAAAGTACACTACAAGTTATGACTGGTGGGTTGAATGAGTTTTTAGCTGAAGTACGATTGCCACGCCTTGAGGAAGACCAGAGGTTGCTAATGGGGCCGGAGATCACGGAAGGAGAAATACACAGCGCAATAAAACATGTGGCGCGCAAAAAAACTCCGGGGTCAGACGGATTGCCAATAGAATTTTACTTGGCATATGTTGATGCGTTGACCCCCAAACTCCGAGCGGTATATCGCGAAGCCAAGGAAATAGGGAAATTAACGGGCTCTGCCCGAGAGGCTATCATCATCCCGCTGCTAAAACCAGGGAGAGACTCACTATCTATGTCGGCATATCGCCCGCTATCAATGTTGACGACGGACTATAAGATCTTAAGTAGGATTCTTGCATCCCGGCTGCTTCCTTATATGACATACTTGGTCCACGGCGACCAGGCAGGCTTTATCCCAGAGAGAACCACTGCAACCTACGTGCGGCGACTTTTGCGAATCCTGGGAGAGCGTCACGCTAATACACCAGACGCGGCGGTTCTCTCGGTAGATATTGAAAAGGCGTTTGACAGTTTAGAATGGCCGTATTTGTCCCGAGTCCTTCATGCATATGGTCTTAGGAACTCCTTTGTAGAATGGACGGAGCTGCTATTTAGGTCGGCGACAGCGCGCGTACGCACAGGCGTGACGATCTCTCCGGCTTGCTCGATTGAACGGGGCACGCGACAGGGATGTCCGCTCTCCCCATTATTATTTGCTCTGGCCATCAAGCCTCTAGCATCCCATGCCCGATTGGGGAACTACTATGCTGGTTTGTACTTGCGGGGGGACATACAGTTTATCTCCCTATATGCGGATGATTTATTGTTGTTCCTAGGAAATATGACGACGGACTTAGATGGCGCAAGACACTTACTTCGTGTGTTTGGCCGTTACTCGGGGTTGAGGGTGAATTGGGCAAATACCTGTTTATTCCCACTGGCCCCGACTGCGACGGAACCTCTCCAGCTGATGGAGCCCCGTTGGGAGCCTAGATGTCTGTCTTATCTCGGTACCAATATTTACCACGCCCCCGACGATTTACTGGAGGGCAACGTTTGTCGGGCCATGCGTGGCCTCAAGGGTAGCATGGCATTCTGGAGTGCGCTGACGATTTCAGTAGCGGGGCGGGTAGCGCTCCTGAAGATGATAGCGCTACCGCGTTTATTATACTATTTTCGAACTTTGCCGATTTGGATCCCGGGCTCTGTGTTTAGGCAGCTCTGCTCTATGACTAGCGGGTTCCTCTGGGGGACAGGCAGGAGACAAGTAGCAATGGCCAATATGATAAGGCCAAGATCAGATGGGGGCATGGCAGTCCCGGATTTTGAGTGGTATTATTTAGCGGCCCAGCTGCAGTGGCTGACCCAGGCTGTGGCAAGGGAGTTTCGAGGTACGGACGGCCCGGAGGGTTGTTGGGTCCCGCGCTATATCTTGTCCTTCATAGTGCTACAACAGAAGATGCGACTCGAGTCGCTTACGACCGAGGAACGGACGATGAGGCTGTGCTGGAACCGGAGTCAGCATAGGGCCGGCTCCGCTCGCCTGTCTGCCCCGGAGATACCGCTGGGTATGTGCACAGCATTCCCACATGGAGGGGACTGGACAGTGCTGGCAAACTGGGAGGACCTGGAGATATAGGTATTGGGGGACTTGTACGAGAACGTGACCTGGCTGTCTTTCCAGGACTTGCGACATAGGTACGATCTCCCGCGGGGGGACTACTTGTTGCATTCAGCGCTTATTGCCGCAATCCAACTCTATTGGAAGACGGGTTTGTTGGAACCTCGAACCTCAATGGCATGCCAATATGTAGTAATGGCCGCGGGACATTTAAGGCCATAACGTGCCTTTACCGGAGAATCTAGATCCGTTGCGAACACTGCAGGGGAAATGGGAAGTGGATCTTGGCAAGGAAATCCCTGAGAAGACGTGGGCTCAACTGATTAAGAGGGCATGCAAGAGTACGACAAATGCCCGGTTTCAAATGATACAGTTTTATGTCCTGCATAGAGCATATCGAAACTCCTGCAAAGCTTAATCAGTATTTCGAGGCGGCGGCGGCTCAATGTCCGCGATGTGCTCTGGAGGGAGCGGACTTCCTGCATATGTTGTGGGGATGCACGGCCTTGGGAACCTATTGGGAGGAGGTGTTGGACATCTTGAATAGGGTTACTGATAGGACAGTGGCACTGGAACCGGGCACTTGTCTACTGCACTGGTTCCCGCATACTGCCAGAACGAAAGTGACTAGCAAATTCATAGACCTGGGGCTTGTATTGGCAAAACGAGAGATTACAATGCATTGGAAAGCACGACAGGGGCCTAAGGTGGGGAGATGGCGGGCGGAATTGATTAAATGGGCACGGAGTGAGGGAATTCTTCGATTGCAACAAGCCTCATGTTTGAATAACGACAAAGCGTATGAGACAACGAGGGCATGGGAGGCCTTAGTTGCAGCACTGCAGACACCGGACGTAGACTCAGAGGAGGGTTCATTTGAAGAGGAGCGAGGGGTCCCAGCTCCCATACTTGCATAGATTGACCAACTATCTACAGGCCAATAGCGGCAGTTATTGTGTATGATATCAATTCCTCCGGTATTGTACTACCCCTGCTCATTGATGTTGATGAACTGCTCAGAGAGAGTTGTGTAATTGTTTACACTGTATATACCTTAAGGCGCACCGGTGAATGGGGTAGGCGGGAGGAGGGCGGGGATGTTAGGGGACGCAGCAGGCATCATATTATGCTGAGTACATTGTAGTGTTATTAATGCTGCATATACTGTTCATATTGGAAAATTAATAAAAATAATTTTTTTTAAAAAGAAAAAATGAGATTCCCAATGCATTTCTGGTTTTGAAACCCTTCTTCAGGGGGATTGCTTCAAAATGAATAATGCGATGGTGAAATTCTGTTCCTTCCGTGTGGAACTACAACAAAAGTCAAGAGTAACCAGAAATGTCACAAATTGTATCATCCAGGAGACAGTAACATGAATACAGAACCGGACTGGCCATAGTGGTCACCATGCAATTCCCCGGTGGGCCGGACGGGTGGGTGCCAGTTTTGGGCCCCTGGGGGCCGTTTTCGTTACAGGGCGTTTTTGCAGCAAAATCGGCCCTGTAACAAAATCGGCCGAAATCTGGCTTTGGCAAAGAGCTCGGCGGCACCCCCAACCCCCGGGTGTGTGTGTGTGTGTGTGGGGGGGGGTTGCTGAGCACTTTGCCAGGGCCGGTTTTGGTTCCCAGTCCGGTCCTGCATGAAGACCATAGAATTTGCACATGGTTCTGTGACTAGGGTGATGTCAAAAGTACTGCGATAGCGGGTGTGCCCCAAGCTACCAATCCTGCAATGACAAGATAGAAAAAACGAACCCGAAAAGAGTGTATAACAAACGTTTGAGAAAAGATAGACCCGTGCACAGTGGTGACATGCATGATAGAAAGATAAGAATTTTGAGGGTAAAAACATTGTGCTCCATAGAGGGGTTAGCTTTTTTTATGTTGTCATCGCAGGATTGTTAACTTGGGGCACACCCGCTATCGCAGTACCCACTGCAGGCCAGTCCAAGAAACAGCACACAAGCACAAGGACAATCCTTCTCCTGCAGATTCCTGTAGTTACACGGACAGAGGTTCTTCTTGTTGTCCAGGAGCAATACAAATTGTAGGGGATTCAGCACAGATATTTATACCCCAAAAGTCTTTGTTCTAAGAAGCTACTAGTCACTGAACCCAGCCAGAACCAGTTCTGCCCAGCCCCGGAGCACTTTGTTTACCAGGCTGAATCCTTCCTTTCAGAAAGAGGGGCTCTGCCATCAGACGCACAGTGGGAGGTGGAGCCAGCATTCACCTTGCCAGGCACAGCCCTATTCAGGTCCAGGAGCTACCCCTCCCCATACTCCAATGCAGATCTGAATATTCAACCCAGGTCTGACTCAGCCTGCCCTGTCCCTCCAAAACCAGACAGCCAATACACATAACAGCAGAGCACACTGGAAGGCTTAGGCAAGAAAATACCTACTTTCTAAAAGTGGTATTTTCAAACACAGAATATAAAAATAAACTTCACTAAAAGATGTATTTTAATATTCTGAGCTCAGACATACTAAATTCGTTTTTCTACCATGTTCTGTGAGTCAGTTAGGGCTATAGAATGTAATAGCCAAACCTCCCATTCTGGCCTATGGAGAACAGGTAGCCTTACAGTAGTGAAAAATGAAATTGGGTGTAATTCACTACCAGGGCATGCTACACACATCAGAGAATATCCTGCCTTACACATACAATGCACCCTACCATAGGGGTGGCTTACAGGATGTCAAGGGAAGGTTCAGGGGCTGGGAAGTGGGTGCACTTCACAGCCAAGATGGCAGTTCTGGACTGCACGCAGACTCTGCAGTGGCAGGTCTGAGACACACTTTACAAGCTGCTTCTGTGGGTGGCGCAAACCAGCGCTGCAGGCCCACCAGCAGCATTTGGTTTACAAGCCCTGGGCACACACAGGCCACGCTACTGGGGACTAACAGGTAAACCAAATAAGCCAATCATGGATATACCAATTCACATGTCAACTTTACACAGGGAGCATTCACGCTGTGGCACTGAATGGCAGTGGCACAGCGCCCAGAGCATCTATAACCAGCAAAAACAGAGGAGACACAGCGAAAAATGGAAGGGAGACTCACGCCAATGGTGCCAGGTCTAACAGTGATACTTCTTGATGTTCAGCTCGATGAAGGCACATTGATCTGGTAAAGCCGCAATGACTTTGTCTTTTCATTTTCTTTTGGTTAAGGTCCTAGTCAAGGCTGGTACATGTCTGGAGGAATTTGTCTAAAATCGATGTCTGTTGGTCACTTCAGAGCTCGGCCTGAAACGTTTTCCTTTTGGGTCAAAGTTATTAGTTGTCTAGCTTTCCACCTTTCTTTGTGTAGTTTAAGTTTAACTGTAAATTTTAGTGTGACTCCTCATGTCGCCATGTCATGTTCAATTTGTGCTTTTATATATAGACATGTTCAAGTGTTATTAGTTGACTTGCTTACGTTGTAATACAGCAAAGATACCACTATGTATGGCAGTTTACCTAGGTCTGTTACAGGTTATTCTTGTGTGGGTGTAAATTTGTCAAGTGTCTGGCAATAGTGTGACTATTCGGGTGAGAAGTCGCTCACCGGCGTGGGGTACAGTTTAGAAATGTTCTACAGTTACTGGAATAGTATTTGTTTGACCTATGGAATGTTTTCTTGCTTCGTGATACCACAGTTTAGGCTTCTCTACATATGGGTGGCCAATGTATTTTAGTGGGTGGTAGTCACACGTTACTCCCTTACATGAGGGATGGGTTTGGGTACTAGTTCCTTTTCTAAATTTTACATTGAGTGACCTCTACATGGGGGTAGGCTTATGGGTTGGTTCCCATATACAAGTGTTTATGATGTTAACCCTTACACAGGGTTAGGTTATGGGTGTTTGTCCCATTTACCCGTTGTGCTGTACAAAGGTACATCCCTACATAGGCTGTGTGTGTTTATGGGTGTTAGCCCCATTTTCACTTTTTTGTGTATGTTGGCTTGAGCTGCACAATTGGCCTGCTTTTTGGGTCTTAATGTGTTTGTAAGCCGCGTTACGCAGCACATCATGGTTTGTGTGTAAGTCGCCCTGCTCCTCATGTGTTGTTCTGTGTAAGTCGCCCTGCTCTTCAGGTGTTGTGTGTAAGTCGCCCTGCGCCTCACTGTGTGTACCCTCTGTGTTGTTTACTTTGTGGTACACGTTCATCTTTTGTGTTGGTTTCACTCTTGTTGTCGTTTTTGGCCTCAAGTGTTTGTCTTGGGGTGTGGTCCACCCTTCTCTACATTGTCAATTTGTTTATTAGGAAGGATGGGAATATTGCTTGCTTTTGATTTTATCTTACTTGTCAATATTTTTCCTTTTTTCAGTTTACGTAGTGTTCCCACTCATGTGAAGTAGTATTTAACTTTGCTTTCCACAGTTAGAACTTTTCTTCTTTTGTACATTTTCTTGTTTATATTTATTCCCATGTTTTCGCACAGTTTTTTTTCTTTTAAAAGGAAGGGGATAATGTTATATCCTCTTAAGTGTCATTGAATGTAATCCAGCCTAGCTGTCTCCTAGCTGCTCAGCTGGTGACGGAATGTTGGTGTGACTGTGATGAATGGAAAGCCTTGGTGCCTGTGTGGATGAGTGGGTGGTAGTTGGAGATGGGCTGATCAGCAGGGAGGCTGCTCCTGGTGGGGCAGGTGTAAGAGCTGGAAATGGGGCTGGAGAGATGGCTGGCAACACAAATAAGGACTTATGTATCTATCTACATGAAACTAATAAAGAAGTCTACTTAACTCTACCTGGCTACTTGCGTTAACTGGTGTAAGGGCATAACAAAATGCTTTACTTTGCCTCTGAGATAAGCCTGACTGCTCGTGCCAAGCTACCAGGGTGTGAGCAGGGGTTTTGTTAGAGATGTACTTCCCTTATCCTGACTAAAAGGAAGGGGCACTACTTGGACATGGTACATATCTCTGCCAACTAGGGACCACTATTTCTAAAAATATGGTATTGAATTGTTGTAAGTGTGCACAAAGCTGGCTCTGTATATACTATAAGGTATAGGGTGCACAGAGCCCAGTTGATCCCGTAGGTAGGTAGAGATAAAAGTAGATAATACCTTACTCCATATTTGTGGTAGTGTGGGTGAGCAGTAAGGCTTTATCAGAGGGTAGAGTTAAGCATTTTTTGTACACACGCAGGCAAGAAACTATGTCACACGTTCAAAGACTGAACTCAGACCAATTTGTTTGTATAAAAATATTATTTATTTGTATTTTATTTCTAGAACCAAGGAAGGCCTTGTACAGGTAAGTGAAATGATACTTTGCAGGAATAATACAGTTGAATGCTGTTGTATGAAATTAGTTTGGATACAGGTAGGTCAATTATTCAGAAACATCTGAAATTACTTTTCAGTTACTTTGCAATTACTGTATGATTGCGTTTTAGATTACTTTGTAGATTAGTTTTTCTACTCAGTGTGATGTGCCTAGATATCACACTGGGACATTTCCTAAATAAAAGGTGAGTAAATCAGTTTTTGTAAATATACACTTTCTAAAGTTTTAATACAATTTTCCAATTCCACACTTGAAACATTTTTCACAGGAAAGGAGTCAATGCAATCCAATGGGAGGAAATAAAGTTATCGGTTTACAGATAAGTACTTGGTTTTAGGATTTGGGTTTCTGGGGTTAGAACAAGGGTTCCCCCAGGGTCAAGGATGCATTCCAAGAGCACCCTCAGCGACACTAGGGCGGTCAGGTGCAGAGTGCTGAGACCCAATGTTATCCAATGGGTGATAGAGGACCTCCGGTTGGTGGCTGCTCACCAGCAGGCCACAAGGTTGTGGGAACAAAGCTCCTGGAATTAGGCTCAGGGCAAAGGGGGATATGAGTTAGTCCTGAAAGTACACCCGCAGCGGCTCAGGGGCGGTCGGGTGCAGGGTGCTGTTTTGGTGTTGGGTGGCCTGTCGTTTTCAACTGAGCTTCTCCGGATGCAACAAAGACTACAGGCTTGGGGATGAAGACCTTGTGGAGGTGGCCACCGGTTGGAGCGGTAATTTGGGATGCATGGGGATGCTGGGACACCGTTGGTTGGGCCACCCAAGGCCATGGGACGTCGTGTGCAGGGATGTCTTTACGTGTCGGGTTTTCCTTACCAGCTCAGGTAACGGTCGGAGGGATCCTCCAAAAAGAGACTGCAGGTGTTGTTTGGAGATTCAAGGCAGGTCAGAGATCACCAGATCTCAGATCAGGATCGCTGGGGAGACCTCCTCCTGGTGTTGGGTCACTCAAACTCGGGCCGTGGGCTTCGGGTGCAGAGTGGTGTAGACCTGTGGTTTTGGCTGGGGCCTGAGTCTGTGGGCGAGCAAATCCGGTGCTCGTGGGAGACAAAGTCTTTGGCTTGAAAGGCAGAGCAGGTCCTCCAGATTGTTGTGGTTGATGGCTGCAGGACACACCGGGATTTTGCTGGAGAAGGTTTGAGGTGGGGACTGGCCAGTAGGGCTGGGGCCAAGTCAGTGGGCGTCCTCCTCTTCTTAGTTTCAGCACGTTTTCTTCGATCCTTCTTCTTCTCTTCTTCTTGTTGATTCTTGTCTGAGGAGGCAAGGTTCAGGATCCCCTTAAATACTAGATTTAGGGGCGTTACAGTTACTAAAGGTTGGGACCAATGGGTCCCTTCCTTGGGGTGGATAGACCCCCTATTATGCCACCCTTTAGTGGGAGGTGGCATATGCCTCACTCTGGTTGACTGGGTCCCCCATTTGCAAGATGGCGGGGGCTGAGAGTTGTGCTTCACCTCGCCTCCCCCACCTGAGAGATGGGGTTGGCAAAGGTGGACACACCTCCCTTCCTCACTAGGTTTTCCCACGGATTCTCCCTCCGTAAGTGGGGGTAAAAACTGGTGGGGGCCAGTTGCTGGTAGCAGCAAAGGCCAGGGGTAGCTCACAACAGCGGCAAGCCTTTGAAGCTTCCCCTTCATGGACTCTGCCCATCCTAGGGGAGGAGGCTTGGCACCTCGTCCCAGGATGTGCATTGTTTCAGACCCCATGAGAGCAGCAGGCTCTCGACCCAGGGGTCCAGAAACATGTCTGGGGTGGCAACTGGTGAGCAGCCAGTCAGCCAAGACACTAGAGTCAGTTTATTTTTCAGGGGGCATCTCTAAGATGCTCTCTGTGTGCATTTTATATTAAATCCCACACTGGCATCAGTGTGGGTTTAATTTGCTGAGAAGTTTGATATGAAACTTCTCAGTTTTCAGTAAAGCCAATATGGTGCTGTGGAGTTCGTAATGACAAACTCCCATACCATATACTCTTTATGGAGTTATTGCAATTACAATGTCTAAGAATAGACTTAAACACTATAGGGGTACAGGGCTCATGCACCTGTACCCTCGCCAGTGGCACAGTGCATACAGCTAGTGGGGAGGCTGACATATGCCATAGGCAGTGGGTTGTAGGCATGGCATACAGGGCATCTGGCTTTAGCGTAGTAAGTACTTGAACGAGGCCTATGGCTCTCAAGGTAAGGTCACGCTGTTCCTTTTGCTAACTTAGGGTTCTTTTCACTATCTAGCGTGTGACTACAAGCCACCGCCTTCCGCTAGGATCCACGATGTGAGGGAACCCTACATTACATGTAAGCCCGGTTTTTCAGCTTATTCGCAATTTCTTAATTTTGGATGGATGCCTCTAGCTACACGTTCACGTGCCGCTAATTTTAAAGTCAAGTTCACGTAGTCTCTTTTATTAATCACATATATCGACAACGCCTGAGTTACCGCTTATGTCATTGTGATACCGTCATAATTTGTCCGCTAATCTGAGTATTTGCGAGGTCACCTTTGATTCAATCGCAGTGAGTGCTAGAAATTCACGCACTTCTAATCACTATTACCAACATAGGTTAAGACTGTAGTACCTATGGCTGCACAATTTAGAGCATATACGTCAGTAGGAGTGCAGTCACTCGCACCACAACCCTGCAATTCCTCAAATGGCACTAAGTCTATAATGTTATCATGTTTGTCTCTCTTCATGTTTTTTGTTTTGCAGAGTCACGTTGCTTTCAGGAATGCTGAAGGCCTCATGGTAACCGTAAGTTGTGCGGTTTTTGAATGTCACAGGTTAGGGTACAACTTAGCGTGTGTATACGCCGTGACATTTGGGTCTGAAGAAAGCCTCGCTACGGGTATTTAGAAGGCTGAAACATGTAGACCACTTTTTACTACCGCTTGGGGATGTTTTTTGGTCAATTGAACCAGTTCCACACATCCTCTTAACTCATGTTTTAACCTCGACTTACCTCTCCACCAATAAATTCTTTCGGGCAGGTAAAGGCAATTTTATTTCATCGCACTATCACTTTTTTACCCCTCCACAAAATCAAAAACCCGCTCCGCTGTAAGCAGGCGCTGCAGCAACCCAGCGAAGCACTTGGCCTCTCTGGTGGGAACCCAATGATGAAGCATGTCACCAACTAGGTTGTTGTTAGATATGGGGGTCTCTAGTTAGCAAAGGTAGGTACCTTTGACCAAATAGGGACCCTTCCGTCTAGTCAGGGAAAGGGGCTACACTCCTAAAATAACCCCTGCTCACCCCTTTAGTGGCTTGGCACGAACAGGCAGGCTTATCTCAGAGACAGTGTGTAAAGCATTTGTGAACACATTCTGTTGCTCAGGGGTCAGGGTGGATGAGAGGTTCACACCATCCAATGGCCCATCTTGCTCTGTTGCAGACAGGAGGTCAGGAAGAGGCTCAGTCTCCTTCTCCATTCCAGCATCTGTTGCTAGGAGCATGCCCACTTCGGACCTCTCTGAGTGGGGCTTCAGGCGGTTGACATGTAGGACCCGCAAAGGGTTCTTTGGAGACCGCATATCCACCAAGTAGGTGACAGGACTCTTGCGCTTCACCACCTCAAATGGTCCGGTCCACTTATCCTGGACTGCACAGGGCTCCACCGGGGCCATGATCCACACGTTCTGACCAGGCTGAAGCTAAACCAGAGTGGCATTCTGGTCGTACCACCGCTTCATCTCCTCCTGGCTGGCTTTCAGATTCGCTTCAGCGAGTTGTCTTAATCGCCTAGTTTGGTTCCTGAAGGCCAGCATGTAGCTATATACATCCTTGGGAGGTTTCCTGGGAGATTGCTCCCAGCCTTCCTTGACCAAACTCAGAGATGCTCTCAATGGGTGAACATAGAGAAGTTCAAAGGGGTTGAAACCTAGGGACTTCTGTGGCACCTCATGGTAAGCAAAGAGAAGGCATGGTAAGAGGACATCCCACTTACGCCCCATAGGTTCCTCAAGACCCATAATTATACCTTTGAGGGTCCAGTTGAACCTTTCAACCAGCCCATTACCTTGGGGATGATAAGGAGTGGTGAACTTGCATATTACACCGCACTCCTGCCACAGGGATTTCATATACTTGGAAATGAAGTTTGTACCTCGGTCAGACACCACCTCTCTGGGGATCCCCAAACGGGAGAAAATCCCCATGAGTGCAAGTCCCACCACGGTGGCCGTCACAGTCCGGAGAGGGATGGCTTCCGGTTCAGGGCTCGAAAAATGTACTCGCCCGCTCGCAAATGCGAGTCAATTTCTTTCAGGGCGAGACACTTTTCAGGCCTACTTGACCGGCCTGGCGAGTGAGTTCTGTCGCTGTGCTAAAGTGCAGTGCTGGTAGAAGGCTCTAGAGGGCAGCTTGGTGAAATATTCATGAACTGCCGTGACAAAATGCGAGAAAAGCAAAGGTGTTGATTGGCTGATTGCAACTAGGCCTCAGCAAACAGAGCCTGCGTTGCAATCAGCCAATCAGATGGTAGCTAATCTCCGCACAGTAAAGTGTATGGGAGCACGTTTACACACTTCTCAATGGCTGATTACAATGAGCCGCAGCAGGATATACTGCCTGACAAGCGTGTTAACTGCCTTTGCCAACCCCTGTACCCAATTCACTTGACCAGAGGCAGGCCATGAACGACACTGGCGGCCTAGCGGAGCAGAAGTTCTCCTCATGCACCTGGGGTGTTTAACCATGATCCTGGGAGCCCTGCAAATTGAGCTCTGCCCGTGATGTGAGCCTGCCGAGGATGGCTCGATCTCTCTGTAGGGGGCCCTACGGTAGGTGCATGCGCTTGGATGGGGACACAGCTGTGGGTCGGGCTATTGTTACGCTTGTTATTGTTTCAGACTTCAAGTCTTCTGTCCTGGAAAAGCACAAACTTACTGGCAACGTAAATAAACCTACTTGAATAGAAATTAGGCATAATTATAATTAACGTGTGCGATCACATAAGCATTGTGAACTGCCTGTGATCAGAAGGTTGATAGTGCTCAGAGAACCAGAGCTAGATGAGGCACATGAGAAAGGTGATGTTTGAGATTTCGAAACTGCAAAGCATTCATGGAATCTACTTAGAGGGCGGCACAGGCGGCCAGAGGGCACTCACTGCACACGCTTCGTCCATTGGTAGCTCGCGAGGTGCCAACAAGCTGCCTGCGGTGCCCATCAAAGAGCCAGATGTCAGCGCAGAACATTGTGTTTTCTCATAGCGTAGAAGTTGGATTACCCAGCTCTGAAAGGCGGGTGCAGTCGGGGGTGCACCCGCGGGATGCAGAGGGTAAACAGCGGCCTACAATCCCTTCTTATTTTAATTACAAAAATATTTAGCTGCATAATACGAGCTATAGTAAGGAAGGAGTGAATGGGTGGGTTGGCAAAGATAAAAGTGGTATGAATATAAGGAGGCTGGAGAAAAGTGATCAAGAACGAAAATATATGTCTACTTCAAATTGTACAACCAACCACGTTAAACGAATATCTTTTTATTTCCCTGGGTGATTCTCTGCAATTAACTGTATATGAAGCACGACCGTTCATGAGGAGGACCTGGTTGGCGCCGACTTCATTAAATTGAAAGGCCAGGCCGTGGAGCCACCAGGAAGTGAAACATATAGGGGCAGGTTGTAATCCCAATCTATGGTGTGAAAATGCACTGAGAGGCTTCACCGTCGCTTGACAGACAGGTCCCCACGTCAGCGACCCGCAAAGGAGAGTGATGGAAAATGACAATATTATGTCAGGAGCAAGCAGGGCAGTATTGTTTATAAGGCCCTAGTTGTGCTTACACAGCATGCCTGAACTGATAGCAGGGACATAAAATACAAATGCAAGACCCCTTAAAAACGTTCCAGTCACAGTTACTTCTGTTACAAGCCATGGTGCGATCGGCCCTTTCCTAGGCCGTGCTCTAGTATGTTTAAGGTCCAGCGGTGTACCAGAGTACTGCTAAGAGTATTCATCCGGGGACACGCTCTTGTATGTTTAATGTACAGTGTACCAGAGTACTGCGGAGAGTGTTTAACCGAGGCCGTGCTTGTAACTTTCAAAACATTGCAGTGAGAATAGTAATGAGGCAAAAAACAACAAAAAAAATAAACACACAAAAAACCGATCATGTCTTACTGGTCATAGATCAACGGCACTGCAAATGTTTTGAAGAAAATCCGTATGCAACCAATTAGTGGGTCGTGTGCTTTGATGTTAGGTCGAGTAGCAAATTGTAGTCACTAGACCTGCAGGTCAAGTAAGATTTTTAAGATTTGTCGAGCCCTGCAGTTACTGGGTGGCATGGTCCACCAAGACCAGGATGAACCTGTTGCTCATGGCTGTCTTGGGATCCACGGGCCCCACAATGGCAATGCCCACCATTTCAAAGGGGGTGCTGACCACTGGGAATGGCTGGAGAGGAGCCTTGTGCTTCCTCCCACTCTTTCCAGTTGTCAGGCAAGTCTGACATTGCCTGCAATGAGTGTCTGAACTCTTGCGTATTTGGGGCCAATAAAAGTGGGTGGCACGCCTTTCAAAGGTCTTGTCCTGCCCCAAATGTCCTGCTAAAGGCACATCATGAGCCAGCCCCAGTAGGAAGGCTCTGAAGCACTGGGGTACCACCAGCACACGGGCTGACCCAGGCTCAGCAACCTTAGGCTCACTATACAGGAGACCATTCTCCCAGTAGATTCAATGTGATCCATACTGATCACCTGCTGCCTGGTTTGCAGCCTGTTGCCGCAAACCCACAAGAGAAGGGCACTTCTTCTGCTCCTCGCAGAACTCTTCCCTGGAGGGTCCTCCTTCCTATTGCCAATGGGTCAGCTCAGGCAGTCCCCCAGTTCAGCTTCCTGTTCCCCTGTAGGTTAGGGGGCATCCCTCTCAAGGTCTGCCTCCTCCTGGACCGTGGGAACTGTGGGGGCGGGTTTTCTGCGCCCCCAGCCTCTTCGCTTTAAGGCAGGCACCTGGGCCACTCTTTCAGACCCCAGGTCCTCTTGTTTATTTATTTATTTATTTATTTATGGCGATTTTTAGAGCGCGCAATTACCCGAGGGTGTCTCGGCGCTGTTGTCACAGAACTCTCTGTAGGGGAAGGGGGGTTTAGGCTTGGAACAACCATGTTTTCCATTTTTTTCTGAAATTGAGCAAAGTCGGTGCGCATTTGATGTGAAGAGGGAGAGTGTTCCACAGTCTAGCTGTGACAACGGTGAAGCGTCTGTCTCCCCAGTTAGCCTTTCTTGTACGGGGGACTGTTAGCAGCTGGGCTGAGGATGAGCGCAGTGTTCTTCGCTGTTCGGGCGGGTGAAAGGCTTGTTTTAGAAATAGAGGGCCATGATTGTGGATCGCTTTGTAGGCTATGCACAAGGCTTTAAATTTGATGCGGCTCCTCACCGGCAGCCAATGTAGCTGTTGGATGTAAGGGGAGACCGATGCAAATTTAGGAATGGGTAGCAGGATCCTGGCTGCTGCATTCTGTACAGTCTGTAGTTTATTGAGGACCTTTTGTTGTGCGTTTAGAAGCAAGGCGTTACAATAGTCCGTTTTAGAAAAGACTAACGTGCTGACTAAAGTTTTGCCTGCCGAAGATGGTAAGTACGGGATGAGTTTTTTGATCTTTTTTAAGGTATAGAAGGAGGATGAAACCACTGAATTTGCATGCTGCTGGAAGGACAATTTGTTGTCAAAGACAACCCCCAGATTTCGTACCTTGACTACTGGTTCTGGAAGTTGTCCCATTCGTTGGGGCCACCATTGTGGAGACCAGCTTGGTTGTAGTCTCCCGAATGTCATCACTTCTGTCTTATCTGAATTCAGCTTAAGGCAGTTTGATGACATCCAGGAGCTTATTGCTTTCATGCCAGATTGGAAGTTTGAAGCTACTGTATGGCCATCATCGAATACGGACAACACAAGTTGTGTGTCGTCTGCGTATGTGGTGAGAGAAATTCCATAGGATTTGATGACCCTCGCTAAGTCAGACACATATATATTAAATAGTGTCGGGCTTAGCGAGGAGCCCTGTGGTACACCGCAAGGCAGGGAGAAAGTCTGGGAGGTGAATTGTCCCAACTTCACCGTTTGTAGGCGGTTTGACAGGAATGAGGCGAGAAGCTCCTTAGCCTTGTCCCTTATTCCTATAGCCGCGACACGGTCGATCAGTATGGTATGATCGACCGTGTCGAAGGCTGCGGACAGAAGTATGAGGATTGCCGCTCCTCCATTGTCCATAGTGGATCGTATTTCGTCCGCGGCTTTCAGGAGAGCTGTCTCCGTGCCGTGTCCCTGACGGAACCCGAACTGAGTATCATCCAGTAAGTTGTTGTTATGGATGTACGTTGACAATTGCTGGTTCATGATCTTTTCAAAGATTTTGGCCGGAAAAGGGAGGCATGCAATAGGCCTGTAACTGGCTGGGAGAGAAGGATCTAAGCTGGGTTTTTTGAGTAGTGGTTTAATAATGGCTTCTTTCCATACAGAAGGGTAGGTGCCGGATGTAAACATTGCATTGCAGATGGTAGTAAGTGGCGGGGCAACGGCTTCTGCGACGAGGTTAAGGACGGCAGGAGGGCATGGATCGAGTGGTGATCCGGATTTAGTTCGGACGATCAGGGGTTGAACAATTTCTTTCGTGGTGTTTTCGAAGGCAGAAAACTGTGGCGTATTATTGGCGGTGGAGTGCTCGGTATGGGATACGGAAGGATTAGGCGAAAAAGTGGAGAAGATGGCTCTGACCTTATCCTCGAAAAATGTGGCCAGTGTATCTGAAAGGGCCTGAGATCCCTCTGAGGAGGGTGTCAGAGGATTGGACAGATATGTTACCACCTGAAACAGTTTTCCTGATGAGTTTTTGGCCTGATTTATTTGGTTAGTGTAGTAGGTGGTTTTCTCGGATGTAATCAGTTTTTTGTAATTAGAGAGGGCGTGTTTATAGCTAATCTTGTCGGCATTATTATAGTGTCGGCGCCATTGCCTTTCTAGATTTCTGAACACCCTTACCGGCTGCCATCGACCGAGTGGTCACACATGCCCACTCAGGCAAACCCAACATCTCTAAATGAGCACTTCACTCCACCTTAGCCCAAGGGGAGCCCTTCAAATCGTTACCCAACAATCAACAGGCATGGCTGGCCTTGCAGCTACTCAAAGAGTCCCATAGACCCCCCCCCCCCCCCCCCCCCCACTCAAAGGGAACCTGAGCCAGCTGGCAGTGGCTGTCTGTGTTGTAAGCGGCAACAACTGGGTAAAATGCATTGGGGATTACCTGCTCTTCAGACACCAGCCGACAACTGACAGCTGTCACACTGGTTCCGGTGTCTCTAAGAGCTTCCACCCTCTGGCCATTGATGGTCACCCACTGCCTGTACTTCTTAGCGTTATCAGGCAGCTGGGTCCTGGGGACCACCTCACAGTCTCCTAAAGAGACTAGGGACAACTCTGCGGGACCCCACCCACCTTGGGCACCCATCACCTCCCCCAGAGCTACACTAGCCATCTGCCGGGGAGGTGCACCAGTGGGTGCTGTCTTCCTATACAAGCGACATCTAGCATCATAAGAGCAGTGGCCCTCTTTACCACACTTAAAGCAAGTCTTGGGCCCTCTGTGAACAGGCTTATCTGTCGGCACCCCTGGCTTCCTCTCAGGGGGAGGCTTTGAACCTTTCCCTTGGTTCTCTTGGGAATTACTTTGGGGCCCTTTCTGGAACTCCCTCTGTTTACCCTTGTCCCCCCCCTTCTCTGCTGGGGATCCTGCCCACCTTTGGCGAAGTCTCTCACGTGACCCTTCTAGACCCGGGTGCTCACCCAGCGGTCCACCTCCTCAGCAAGCTTCCTAGGGTTAGTCAGCTTGCTATCAATAAGGTGCTGGCGTAGCTCTGGAAAACAATTATTGGACAGGTGCTCCATATGCAAACAAATCGTAGAGCGCCTCAAAATTATCCACTTTGCTACCCTTCACCCAACCATCCAATGCTCTGCAAAAGAAAGACACATATTCCACCCAAGTGGTAGACTGCAGTTTTCTGCAATTCCTAAACCTTTGTCTGTATAACTCTGGGGTCAAACCATATCTGGGCATTAGGGCTCCCTTCATGTGGGCATAGGACATCTGCTCCTCTGTAGGTAAATCTAAACAAAGTGTCCCTCCCATCACTAACAAAGCAGCCCCACAACCCAACTCCCCAATACTTCTCAGGGACCCGGTGGGCCAACATTGCAGCTTCATAAGCCCTAAACCATTGACCAATATCCTCATTTTTGTGGAAATCTTTAACTACTTCTTTGGGGATGTAGGCTCTTGCTTCTACAGGCGTTGGCGGTGCACTGCCACCAGAGGGAGGAACCTCTAAACGTTTGGCCTTGAGTTACAATTCCCTCAACCCTCTCTCATGTTCAAAATGCATTTTATTTTCCTCTAAGGCTAACTTCTTCAGTTCTAACTCCATCCCAAGCTCTATTTTCTTGCTCTCTATGTCTTTATGACCCTCGATCTTGAGCCTAGCTAGCTCCAACTTGTGCACCCTCTCCCTCTCACTGTCCTCCAGCTCTCCTGGGGACAGACCCTTGGAAGAAACACTGCTGCCTGCCCTGGAAGGTACTTTCTCCCTGGTTAGGCCCACTGGCCTCTCAAGCTGCCCATCTAAATCCTCTGCCTCCATCACTGGCTCCTCAGGATGCTCACTGGCATTCCTAGATTCCAACCAGGCCCTCGGTGCCTTTTGGTATTCCTCTGTCCTAGAGAGGCCTTTCCAGAGATTTTTAATTTCTTGCACAAAGCTTTGAGATTAGGCACAGTGTAAGAATCAATTCTCTCTTCTTCCAATTCCATGTCTACAGATGCGATGAAAGCTGGCTTACTTATGGTAGAAAAGACTGGCAGTTCTCAAAAATCAAAAATAGAAAAGAAGTTCCAAGGAAAAACTCTACAAAAATGTATGTGGTCGCGTTATGGTCTGCACTCACTAGTAGTGTACGCCAATCACTGTATATGAGTCACAAATGCAAGTCCAAATCCCACCGCTGTCACCAATGTTAGATTTGGGGGTCTCTAGTTGGCAGAGGTAGGTACCTTTGACCAAATAGGGACCCTTGCGTCTAGTCAGGGAAAGAGGCTACACTCCTAAAATAACCCCTGCTCACCCCCTTGGTAGCTTGGCACGAGCTGGCAGGCTTATCTCAAAGGCAGTGTGTAAAGCATTTGTGAACACATACAGTAATACAGTGACAACACTACAGATGGACACCACACAGGTTGTATTATAAAAATAAGTATTTTTTAAATAGACTTATAAGACCAAACGACAAAAATCCGCAATACTGTACTCAAAAATAGACTTTAAAATTGTAGGAAATAGCTCAGTTCTCTTAAGATTGTAAATGCGACACATTAATCTCAAAGTACCTTGGATGCGTAACGCAAAGCAAACAAAAGGGTCGCAGGGAAGGTGATGCGTCGGTTCCTTACACTCAGGGGAGTGGATGCGTTGGTTGCTTACTGTGGCACAGGGAGTTGATGTTTGCTTCCTTACTGTGTGGGGAGGTGATGTGTTGGTTGCTTACTGCTCTCCGGTATGATGTGACAAGATGGCTCCTCGATGCGATACTCTTCTCCGGTGAGATGTGACAAAAGGGCGGCTTGCTCACAATGCGACAAACTTGAGGCGATGCGTGCACATCCGACAGCCATGCAGCGACTCAATGATCTTTGGAGCAGCGACAGGCCCTGCGACACGCTTCACCGGTGATGCGACGGCGACCCCTGCAGCGGTGGCACGCTTCTCTGGGGATGCGCCGCGCTTCGGTGATGCGATAGCGACAGCGGCTGCACGGTTCCTTAGCGATGTGACGGCAACTGCTGCGGCGGCGACACGCTTCTCGTTGTTGAGTCGCGCTTCCAGCGACACGCAGTCCCTCAGAAGGCCCAGCACAACAGCAGGCACTTCAATTCCCACCAAGGGAATTCAGTGGGGAGCTGGTTGGTGAAGTCTTGTATCCCTGAGACTTCAGGCAGGAAGCAAGCTCAAGTTCAAGCCCTTGGAGATCTTTTGCAAGTTGATGAAAAGCACACTAAGTCCTCTTCTCCTTTCTTTGGCAATGAAGCAACCACTGCAGGCCAACCCCCAAACACACAGCACAGGGGTAGTCTCCTCCTTCTGCTTCCTGGTTCTTCTCCTCAGCAAAGGTTCGTCTTGATTCCCAGAAGTGATCTAACGTTCTTGGGGTCTGGGTCCCCCCTTTTATACAGCAAAATCCTTTTTCTCTGAAGGCAGAGAGTGTCTGTACCTGGTCCAAACCAGTTATGTGCAGTCCTGGAGTACTTTGTTTACAGGACTCCTTCTTTCCTTTGACAGTGTGGGCCAAGGCCATCAGACGCACCACAGGAGGTGGAGCCAGCATTGTGGAAGGCAGGCACAGCCCTATTCAGGCCCAGGTGCTACTCCTCCCACCACTCCTCATGCAGAGAGGTCTATTCAGCCTTGTGCTGACTCACCCTGTCTCCTGGAGCCACCCAGCCTCTGTCACTCACAGAGCAGACATGAAATACACAACCTAGCAGAGGCAGGCTTGGATGGTTAGGCAAGAAAATACTTATTTTCTAAAAGTGGTATTTTCAAATACAGAATGTTAAAACCAACTTCACTAAAATATGTATTTTATCATTCTGAGTTCAGGCATACTAAACTCGAATTTCTACCTAGTTCCCCGAGTCAGTTAGGATCATAAGATGTTATAATCAAACTGCCCATTCTGGCCTATGGGAACAGGTAGCCGTGCAATAGTGAAAAACAAAAATAGCTGTAATCCACTATTAGGACATGCCACACACATCAGGGCATAGCCTACCTTTTACCTACAATGCACCCTGCCCATGGGCCTACCTTAGGTGTGTCGGATATGGGAAAAGGGAAGGTTTGGGGAATGGCACGTGGGTGCACTTGCCAAGTCAACATGGCAGTACCAGACTGCACACAGGCTCTGCTATGGCAGGCCTGAGACACACTTTAGAAGCTGCTCCGGTGAGTGGCACAATCAGTGCCGCAAGCCCACCAGCAGCATTTGATTTCCACGCCCTGGGCACACGCAGTGCACTGTTCTAGGGTCTGACAGGTAAACCAAATAATCCAATCATGGAGTCACTAATCCATACAGCAATTTAACATAGGGAGCACTTGCACTGTGGCACTGTATAGCAGTGGCACAGTGCCCAAAGCATCTAAAACCAGCAAAAACATCAGAAGCAGCAGCAAAAAATGGAAGGGAGACCCACGCCAATGATGCCAGGTCTAACAGTTGGTGAGTGAGGGTTCTTTTAATAAATACGAGTGACTCCTTTTACAACGCTCTTCATCCAGTCAGGATTCACTCTTCTATTGTTTATTTGTATTATTATCAGGGGGACTAAGAGTGTCTTGTTTCGTTTTCCCTCCCTCTCCTGTTGTTAGATTACACAGGGATGTGTGCCATGTCGATTCTTCACTTTGTTCTGCACCAAAACTTGCAGCCTGCACTGGCAGTGTGTGTGTGTGTGTGTCACGGTAAAGGGGCCTCTAAGGGTGGCACAATATGTGCTGCAGCCCTTAGAGGCCTGCCCTGGTCACAGTGCCCTTGGTATCCATGATACCTTTTACGAGGGACTTAAATGTGGCCAGACAGTTGCTAATTGGGTGTGCAACAGTACAGATTTAGGGGAAAAACATAGGCCCTAGGTACCTGGTTGGCAGGAACCCAGGGCACACTTAGTGAAAGAGCATCAACAATAGGCAAAAAGTGGGGCGGGGGGCAACCATTCAAAAAGGGCACTTTCCTCCAAAGGGTTTAACCTCTTGGTGAAAATGTTGGCTTAAGAACATAGATTTTATATATCACGCTCTTTGATTAACAATTAGGTTCTTGTTTTTACACCTCACAAATCCTTAGCATTATTGCATATTTACACATATTTGAAATACACTGTTATTCTGTTATCCTATGTTGTACATTGCACATTTTAGCTTAACTGTCCTAGCAAGCATCGTTTAATTCTGTAGTTGGCACAACGAAGCAAGGACTGCAGAAATCAGTGATACCTGTGTTTTACTCAAGAATTTACATCAAACTTTCAAGGTCTTCTCGCATGCTTCCAACCAGAAGAGCCTGGCACCTGTACATTAGCGCCTATCTGTAGTTTCTGTTCATCATATGTTCCTGCTTCCATTTGGATGCATTTAGATAAAAGTATAAATAGAGCACATTAATGTATAGATTTTAGCATTGCATGTTCCGACTGACCAGTATGCTAAGCTCTGGTCCGTGGAATTTGTGTTTTGCCTCTGCTTATTTCAATATTTGCTGGCTATTTTTGCATTAAACATGTGTTACACTTCTATGCGCTATTTAGAGTGTCTGTTCCCATTTACAGATTGCATAAACAGTGATAAAGCTGGGCAAGTTGGATACAACCTTTTTCACGACACACAACTGTATCCAATCATGTTCCTTCCTGTCAGCACACTAATCAAGCTCTCATCCTGAAAAATAACTGCAGCTTTCACATCCTTGAGGATGTGGCAACAAATCCATTTAAAGACAGAGACTTCCAAAGACAGCCCAAACGCCATTCAGCAGAATTCATAAGTTCCTAGGGGGGCGGGGGGGACGGGCGGGACGGGCGGAAATGCATTTTAGATTTTAGCAAAATGTTCAGCACCCTTTACATACACCAAACAAATCACTTATTTTCCGAAAGGAATGTGAGTCAATCCACAGTTTCTTGTTGAAACTACAGAGGCCAACACGGACTCGCAATTGACCACTGCTATTATCAGAGAGCCACAACGTGGACTCCATAGGTTCACTTTCTCCTGTTTCACACAAAACATTCTGTAGTTTATGCTTGATATGTAAAGCCCAAGCCTTTAACATTATTTTATGTTTCAAGCCCTCGATCTTTCCCAGTTCATCTGAAAACAACTTTGGAAACGTGTCTACAAACTCTTCTACGAGATCTACATAATTGTTAATCAATAGCTATTACTTTGCTCTAGTTTTCAGAAGGTATGTTTAACAACCCTTGTTGGAAACAACCCAGTATTCTGATACCTTCATTCACAAAATTGATCTTGCCTTGAATTTTCCTTCCTTTAAAGTCAAGAATGTGTTAAATAAAACAATGAGTTCTGTTATACTTTTCGCACAAGAGTGGCACAAGATCTGGAGGCTGTAACTTTGCTTCACACCATGTGTTCACAAACACATTTTGTGTAATCACAGTGGTCCTAGTCCCAGAATCTGCTAACAAATGTAAAGGCTTGTCCCCAACAATCATTACAATATATTCTATGGGGTCTCCCTTCTTTACCTTACCTTCTGTGGTAATTAACAGAATATCTTAGAAATCTACATGGAGCTTGTTAGATCTGGGGGTCTCTAGTTGGCAGAGGTAAGCACCTTAGACCAAATAGGGACCCTTGCTTCTAGTCAGGGTACAGGGACACACACGGTAGATAACCCCTGCTCACCCTCTAGGTAGCTTGGCTCGAGCAGACAGGCTTATCCCCAAGGCAATGTGACACCCAGTGACGACGGCGGACGTCACTGGGTGTCAGCCAATCGCAGTGCGGCTCAACCGGCCAAGCCTCCGCCGCCAACCAATCAGGTCGCGGCCTTCTCGCTCCTTTCTCCGCGGCTTTGCGGAACGGGGAAACACAGCTTCGAAGCGATTTCGGGCCCCGGGCCGTGGCGGTGAATTGCGGGCAGGATGTCTCGAGGCACCCCGAGTCAGCGGGTCGATCGAGACACCGCCAAGCTTCGCAGCAGCTCAGGGGACGCCCAAGATCTCTTGGCCATCGCAATACACGTGCCGATAAGCACGTCGATCTTTTCCTCACGGCAGTCGATTCCAGGCAAGGGTCAGCGCGGCGCTCTCAAGCAACACAGAGAGCAGCTAGCGCACTCCCCGGGGCAGATGTTTAGGAACTTTGCAGAAACAGCCCACGGTCCTTGCAGCACACAGCAGCACAGAGGGGACGCAGCAGAGTCTTAAAGTCTTGGCAACCTTTCTGTCCCTGGGTTGCAAAACAGGAGGCCAGCTCTTCTCAGGCCCTTGGAGATTCAGTGTTGAAGACACAGCACACAGCAAAGTCTTGTCAGGTCAAGTAGGCAGGGCCAGAGCACACAGCAAGGCCCCTTCTCCTCCTCAGCTTCAGTTGCACAGCAGAACAGGTCAGCCCTTAGAGCACACAGCAAGGCAATCTTCCTTCAGTCCTTCAGCAGTCCGTCTTTCAGCAGAGGTTCCTCTTGATTGTAGAATCTGAAAATCTGTTGTCAGGGGTCTTGTACTTATACCCCTAAAAGTCTTTGAAGTCTTTGTGCAAGTGGGTCCTGAGCCCGGTCTGATCCAGTTCTGGGTGTTGCTGGAGCACTTTGTTTTCCTGGCTTCTACTTTCTTTTCAGAGTGAGGGGCAGAGTCGTCAGCCGCCCAGCAGGAGGTGGAGCCAGCAGTGGGGCAGGCAGGCACAGCCCTATTCACTCCCAGGTGCTATCTCCTCCCTCCACTCTACTTGCAAATGTCGCCATTCAGCAAAGGGCTGACTCAGCCAACCTCCTGGGGGATCCCCAGCCCCTGTCACTCTCAAGCCAGACAGTCAATCCACAAGCATGTCCAGGCACACAGAAGGGTCAGACAAGAGAACAGCTACTCTCTAAAAAGTACTATTCTCCAACTCAGGATTTAAAAACAACCTCTCCTAAAAGATGTGTTATCAAATGCTGAGCTCAGGGATATCAAACACTCATGTCTTATCTTGTTCCTATGGGAAGATAGGCGGATAGCCATTGGCACCAGCCTCCCCCATGTTAGCCTATGGAGCAAGATAACCTTGCAGCAGTGAACACGCAAAATGGTCGCTGTTCACTACCAGAGCATGGTACCTGCACTAGTACATGCTCCACCTTTTACATACACTGCACCCTGCCCAGGGGGGTACCTTGGGCCTTCCATAGGGATGACTGATGTGCATAAAAAGGGAAGGGTTAGGCCTAGTCAGTGGGGACACTGACCAGGGTGACATGGCAGTCCGGGGACTGCAAGCAGGCCTGCGGCGGCAGGCCTGAGTCACCATTTTAGGGCTACTCATGTGGGTGGCGCAATCAGCGCTGCAGGCCCACTCGTAGCATCTGTCATCACCAGCCCTGGCACACATAGTGCACTTTACGAGGGACTTCAGGGTGATACAAATATGCCAATCAGGTATATCCAATCAATATGATATTTTACACAGGGAGCACTTACACTCTGGCACTGATTAGCAGTGGCAGAGTGTCCAAAGCATCTAAACCAGCAAAAACGAAATCCAGCACAGCATCAAAAATCCAGGTAGCAGAGGCAAAAGATAGGGGAAAAACTCACGCCAAGGATGTCAGGTCTAACACGTGTCCCCTCCAGCTGAAAGTGGAGAGAACTACCCACCCTCTTGGGAGTTCTCATCACTAAGGCGGAAAAACCTGGACAGACCATCGGCATTGGCGTGTTCTGTACCGGGACGGTGTTCCACCGTGAAGTCCATTCCCTGTAGGGAGATGGACCACCTCAACAGTTTTGGATTCTCACCCCTCATCTGCATTAACCATCTGAGGGGCCTGTGGTCGGTCTGAACACGGAAGTGAGTCCCAAACAGGTAGGGCCTCAGCTTCTTCAGGGCCCAGACCACAGCAAATGCTTCCCTTTCAATAGCGCTCCACCTCTGTTCCCTGGGGAGTAGCCTCCTACTAATGAAAGCTACAGGTTGGTCCCCGCCCTCGTTGTCCATCTGTGAGAGTACTGCTCCCACACCTTGCTCTGAAGCGTCTGTTTGCACAACGAACTCACTCGAAAAGTCAGGTGCCTTCATCACTGGCGCTGTGCACATTGCAGTTTTTAGGGCATCAAAAGCAGTTTGACAGGCCTCGGTCCAATTCACTTTCCTGGGCTGATTTCTAGAGGTTAGTTCTGCCAAGGGGGCAACAATGGTGCCGTATCCCTTGATGAACCGTCTGTAATACCCGGTGAGTCCTAGAAAGGCTCTCACCTGTGTCTGGGTCTTGGGGGGGTCCCAAGCCAGAATGGTATCAATCTTCACCTGTAGGGGCGCCACCTGGCCGCTCCCCACCTGGTGTCCCAAATACACCACTGATCCCTGCCCTATCTGGCACTTACTGGCCTTGATAGTGAGGCCTGCCTTTTGCAGAGCCCTCAACACTTCACAGAGGTGTTGCAAGTGTTCCTCCCAAGTGGAGCTGAACACAGCAATGTCATCCAAGTATGCGGCGCTGAATTGCTCCAGCCCGGTCAGTACCCGGTTGACCAGTCTCTGGAAGGTGGCAGGGGCATTTTTCAATCCAAAGGGCATGACGCGAAACTGGAAGTGCCCCTCTGGTGTTGAAAATGCCGACCTCTCCTTAGCCCCCTCAGTTAAGGCAATCTGCCAGTACCCCGAAGTCAAATCAAAGGTGCTGAGATACCTGGCAGCTCCCAACCGATCCACGAGCTCATCAGCTCTGGGGATGGGGTGCGCGTCAGTCTTGGTGACCGCATTGAGCCCACGGTAGTCCACGCAAAACCGAAGTTCTGGCGGGTCACCGGGTGTAGCAGCTTTCTTGGGAACTAGGACCACTGGGCTAGCCCAGGGACTGCTGGAGGGCTCAATCACCCCTAACGCCAACATCTTGGAAACTTCTTCCTTGATGCTGGCCCTGACCTTGTCAGCTACTCTGTAAAACTTCTGTTTCACAGGTAGACTATCTCCAGTGTCCACATCATGGACGCACCAATTGGTGACACCTGGGGTCAGGGAGAACAGGGAGGCGAACTGACCCAACACCTGGCGACAGTCTCTCTGCTGTTCTGGGGTCAGGGTGGGCGAGAGGACCACACCATCCACTGACCCGTCTTGCTCCTTGGTTGCCAGGAGGTCAGGGAGAGGATCACTATCCACTTCCCCACCATCATCTGTAGCCATGAGCATTGTCACTTCAGACCTCTCAAAGTGGGGCTTGAGGCGGTTCACATGCAAGACTCTCAGGGGCTGCCTAGGAGTCTTCATGTTGATCAGGTAGGTCACCTCACTCTTGCGCTCTACCACCTCATATGGCCCGGTCCACTTGTCACGGAGCGCACAAGGCTCCACCGGCGCCATCACCCACACTTTCTGCCCAGGATGAAACTCTACCAGAGTGGTATTCTGGTCGTACCATTTTTTCATCTCCTCCTGGCTGGCTTCTAGGTTCTCTTGAGCGAGCTTCCTGAAGCGCTGTGTCTGGTTGCGGATGGCCAGCACATAGCTGAACACATCTTGGGGGGTTTTCCCACGGGATTTCTCCCACCCCTCCTTCACCAGTGTGAGAGGTCCTCTAACAGGGTGGCCATACAGCAGTTCAAAGGGGCTGAACCCTAAGGACTTCTGAGGCACCTCCCTGTAGGCAAACAACAGGCATGGTAACAAGACGTCCCACTTCTGTCTCATGGGCTCCGCTAGGCCCATAATCATACCTTTCAGGGTGCGGTTGAACCTTTCAACCAACCCATTTCCTTGAGGGTGGTAAGGAGTGGTGAACTTATAAGTTACCCCACACTCCTCCCACAGAGACTTCATGTACCTAGAGATGAAGTTGGTACCCCGGTCGGAGACCACCTCTCTGGGGAACCCCACGCGGGAAAAGATCCCCATCAATGCACGGCCCACCACGGGTGCTGTGATTGTCCTGAGAGGGACTGCTTCCGGGTACCGGGTGGCGTGGTCCACCAAGACCAGGATGAACCTGTTGCCTAAGGCAGTCTTGGGGTCCAGGGGCCCTACGATATCAATGCCCACCCGCTCAAAAGGGGTGCTCACCACAGGAAAAGGTTGGAGGGGTGCCACGCACTTTCCTCCGCTCTTACCACTGGTTTGGCAAGACTTACAAAAGGTACTGACGTGCTTCTTCATCTGGGGCCAGTAGAAGTGGGTGACAAGCCTGTGATAGGTCTTGTCTTGCCCCAGATGTCCTGCGAGAGGCACGTCATGAGCCAGACCCAGTAAGAAGTTCCTGAAGCGCTCGGGTACCACCAGCACACGGGCTGCACCGGGCTCAGCAAACTTAGGCTCACTATAAAGTAAGTCATCCTCCCAGTAAATCAAATGTTCCTTGGACCCTAGGCCCGCTGCCTGGTCTGCAGCCTGCTGCCGCACACCAATGAGAGAAGGGCACTCCTTCTGAGCCTGGCAGAATTCCTCCCTGGAGGGACCACCCTCTTGCTGCCAATGGGTCAGCTCAGGCAATTCCCCCAGTTCGGCCACCTGTTCCCCTGTAGGTTCCAGGGCATCCCCCTCAGGTTCTGCTTCCTCCTGGACCATGGGAACAGTGGGGGCCGGTTTCCCACGCCCTCTGCCCCTTCCTCTCTTGACAGGTCCCTGGGCCATGGTTCCAGGCTCCGGTTCTACTAATCCACCCTTACTGGCTGTCATGGCACGTGTGGATACACAGATCCACGCTGGCAGTCCTAACATCTCCAAGTGAGTTCTGTGCTCTACGTCCTTCCATGGAGAACTCTCCAGGTCGTTACCCAACAGACAATCTACTGGCAAGGCATCACTGACACAGACTTCCAAGGTACCAGAGACTCCCCCCCATGTAAAGGGAACACGCGCCATCTTGCAGAGGCGCACTGAAGTGTCAGCTGCCACTACTGGGCAGAGCACATTGGGAATGACTTGCTCTTCAGACACCCACTGACACCTGACAGATGTCACACTAGCCCCGGTGTCTCTCAGAGCCTCTATCTCCCTCCCATTGATGGTCACCTTTTGCCCGTATTTCTTAGTGTTAGCGGGTATCAAGGTATCCTGGACCATCTCTTGGTCTCCTAAAGAGACAAGGGTCATCATAGCTAATCCCTCTTCCCCACTGGAAATCAAATCCCCTCCCAAAGCTACACTAGCTAACCCTGGAACTGGAGCAGCAGCTGGTGCTGGGGGTTTCTTGGGACATTTAGGGGCGATGTGCCCCACTTCCCTACAAGCATAGCAAGTAGGCGGTGGTCTGTTATCCTGTCTGCCCTTATGGGGCCAAGACTTCTTAGGCTTGGGGGCTTGGGACTCCTTCTCCTGGGAACTGTTTTGGGGCCCTTTAGAGAACTCCTTATTGTTACCCTTGTCCTTCCCACCTTTCTGCTGGGGACCCTGTCCACCCTTGGCTGGGATACTTACCACCCCTTTGTTGACCCTGGTGCTAGTCCAGCGGTCTGCCTCTTTAGCAAGCTCACTGGGATCAGTTAACTTGCTGTCTAAAAGATGCTGGCGCAGCTCTGGAACACATAGACTACTCAAGTGCTCCCAACTAATCAAGTGACACAACCCCACATAATCAGTAACTTTGCTGCCCTTTATCCAACCTTCCAGTGCACGCGTGTACATACTCACACACTCCACCCAAGTACTTGAATCAAGCTTCTTGAAGTTCCTAAACTTCTGGCGGTACTGTTCTGGTGTAAGCCCATACCTGAGGCATAAGGCCTCCTTCATAGTGGGGTAGGTTAAGGTACCTGCTGCTTCTAAGGGTGCCAAGACATCCCTCCCAGAGGCCTCAAAATGCTTCCACAAACCTGCTCCCCAACTCTTCTCAGGCACTTCATTCATCTTCAAGGCAAGCGCATAGGATCTAAACCATGCATAGATATCCTCACCCCTCTGATAATTCTGCACCAAATCTTTCGGTATGTATACTTTACCCGCCTGTACTGGTTGTGCGCTGCCACCATTCGGACTGGACTCCACCTGTTTAGCTTTAATGTCCAGCTCCCTCATGCTCAACTCATGAGCCAACTGGAGTTTTCTCTCTTCCAAAGCGAGAGCATTCCTCCTCTCCTCCGCCTTCTTTTCACTGTCAAGGCGCGGTTTCCTCTCTTCTGCTTGAGCTTTGAGCTTAAAAAGTTCAATCTCATGGGCCCTAATCCTCTGATTATCCTCCAGTTCCCCTGGAGAAAGGCCCCTACTGGAATGGGTGCTGCCAGCCCTAGACGCTGGCCTATTTACTGGCAAATCATTGGATCCAAATCCGTGCTCCGGTGTACCATCCTCTCCAGTAGCTTCTTCTGTCACACCATTTTTGGCCTCCCACCAGGCCCTGAGAGCTTTCTGTAGCTCTGCCTTGTTAGCGCTGCCCTTCACTGGGCATCCAAGCTGTTTGCAGAATTGCATTAGTTGATCCTTCTTATATGTGAGCAACTTTTCTACTTCAAATTGCAATTCCACCTCCTCGCCTACTCCATTCAGAGACATGATGCTTTCTAGGTCTTCCAAAAACTTTGTGCAATATGTAACGGCTAACTAGACTAGTGATGTACAAAGAATCACTGCAGGTCAAGTGCAAATGCTGGTTCTAATCCGCACGGCTGACCACCAATGTTAGATCTGAGGGTCTCTAGTTGGCAGAGGTAAGCACCTTAGACCAAATAGGGACCCTTGCTTCTAGTCAGGGTACAGGGACACACACGGTAGATAACCCCTGCTCACCCTCTAGGTAGCTTGGCTCGAGCAGACAGGCTTATCCCCAAGGCAATGTGTAAAGTATTTGCACGTAACAACCACAATGACCCCCCTAGTACACCACAAACGTAGACCACACAGGTAAGTATATTAAAAATATAACTTTATCTAGTTTCAGCAGTGGCAATCAAGTATCAAAAGGGTTTGCACATTACTCGCTTTCTTGCGTTGTCAAGATCGTAAGAAGATAGTCTCTAGTCTCTTTGTGTGATTCAGTACTCACGAAAAAGAATCAGTTCGTAGGCCCTTGGTGTTTGGATAGCCACGTTCCTCTGGCGGCGCCTCTGCGCGTATTATTAAAGCGCACCTCTCAGGCTGTTCGGTGCAGGGCTTCCCCAGCTCCCGAGCGATGGACCAATCCGGTCGCGGCTCCCTCGACGAGCCTCCAGTGACGACGGCGGACGTCACTGGGTGTCAGCCAATCGCAGTGCGGCTCAACCGGCCAAGCCTCCGCCGCCAACCAATCAGGTCGCGGCCTTCTCGCTCCTTTCTCCGCGGCTTTGCGGAACGGGGAAACACAGCTTCGAAGCGATTTCGGGCCCCGGGCCGTGGCGGTAAATTGCGGGCAGGATGTCTCGAGGCACCCCGAGTCAGCGGGTCGATCGAGACACCGCCAAGCTTCGCAGCAGCTCAGGGGACGCCCAAGATCTCTTGGCCACCGCAATACACGTGCCGATAAGCACGTCGATCTTTTCCTCACGGCAGTCGATTCCAGGCAAGGGTCAGCGCGGCGCTCTCAAGCAACACAGAGAGCAGCTAGCGCATTCCCCGGGGCAGATGTTTAGGAACTTTGCAGAAACAGCCCACGGTCCTTGCAGCACACAGCAGCACAGAGGGGACGCAGCAGAGTCTTAAAGTCTTGGCAACCTTTCTGTCCCTGGGTTGCAAAACAGGAGGCCAGCTCTTCTCAGGCCCTTGGAGATTCAGTGTTGAAGACACAGCACACAGCAAAGTCTTGTCAGGTCAAGTAGGCAGGGCCACAGCACACAGCAAGGCCCTTTCTCCTCCTCAGCTTCAGTTGCACAGCAGAACAGGTCAGCCCTTAGAGCACACAGCAAGGCAATCTTCCTTCAGTCCTTCAGCAGTCCGTCTTTCAGCAGAGGTTCCTCTTGATTGTAGAATCTGAAAATCTGTTGTCAGGGGTCTTGTACTTATACCCCTAAAAGTCTTTGAAGTCTTTGTGCAAGTGGGTCCTGAGCCCGGTCTGATCCAGTTCTGGGTGTTGCTGGAGCACTTTGTTTTCCTGGCTTCTGCTTTCTTTTCAGAGTGAGGGGCAGAGTCGTCAGCCGCCCAGCAGGAGGTGGAGCCAGCAGTGGGGCAGGCAGGCACAGCCCTATTCACTCCCAGGTGCTATCTCCTCCCTCCACTCTACTTGCAAATGTCGCCATTCAGCAAAGGGCTGACTCAGCCAACCTCCTGGGGGATCCCCAGCCCCTGTCACTCTCAAGCCAGACAGTCAATCCACAAGCATGCCCAGGCACACAGAAGGGTCAGACAAGAGAACAGCTACTCTCTAAAAAGTACTATTCTCCAACTCAGGATTTAAAAACAACCTCGCCTAAAAGATGTGTTATCAAATGCTGAGCTCAGGGATATCAAACACTCATGTCTTATCTTGTTCCTATGGGAAGATAGGCGGATAGCCATTGGCACCAGCCTCCCCCATGTTAGCCTATGGAGCAAGATAACCTTGCAGCAGTGAACACGCAAAATGGCCGCTGTTCACTACCAGAGCATGGTACCTGCACTAGTACATGCTCCACCTTTTACATACACTGCACCCTGCCCAGGGGGGTACCTTGGGCCTTCAATAGGGATGACTAATGTGCATAAAAAGGGGAGGGTTAGGCCTAGTCAGTGGGGACACTGACCAGGGTGACATGGCAGTCCGGGGACTGCAAGCAGGCCTGCGGTGGCAGGCCTGAGACACCATTTTAGGGCTACTCATGTGGGTGGTGCAATCAGCGCTGCAGGCCCACTCGTAGCATCTGTCATCATCAGCCCTGGCACACATAGTGCACTTTACTAGGGACTTCAGGGTGATACAAATATGCCAATCAGGTATATCCAATCAATATGATATTTTACACAGGGAGCACTTACACTCTGGCACTGATTAGCAGTGGCAGAGTGTCCAAAGCATCTAAACCAGCAAAAACGAAATCCAGCACAGCATCAAAAATCCAGGTAGCAGAGGCAAAAGATAGGGGAAAAACTCACGCCAAGGATGTCAGGTCTAACAGAGCTGTTCACCAGGACAGTCAATCTCTCTTATGGTTCCTTCAACATCGCACTATCACATACTTTCACAAAATGTTCAACCTTCTCCTATGATCTACATTCCACATTCTTTGCAGGCAAGATTTGCTTCCTTTACCATGTTCAGGAAAATCCATATTAACTAAATATTCCTTTGTTTTAAAAACTGCTTCTTCCTGCCTTGTTTTCATTAACTACTTTATCGCCCTATGTTGAACTACACCCACAGCTTCAGAACGAGTTTTGTCAGATCTCTTACTGACACCATTTAGGTGTATATGCTCCTAAATTTACTGTTTCAAGTATGTTTTCTAACTCAGATTTCAGATGGTCAACCATTTCTGTTGAATACTTCCATTTTAGTAATGACTAATAAATTGATCTCTCACTAACTGATCGGTGAATTTCTCAAACAGGTAGTCTGAAACCAATCTGCGAAGGGTCGTAATATATTGAAATTTCCTCCTTGTCTCTGAATTCTTTTTAAAATTTTGTAACTCCACACTACTGGACTGGGGTGGAAATCAAACCTGATCTTAATCTAGCACCTCACTCTCGTAAAAGTAAATCAGGCAGATGCTTATAAATTGCCCTGCCCCCAAAACCTAGAGAATGTAACAGCAAACATGTATTTTTCTCTAATCTGAATATGGAGGCACCAATTGCATTAAAAGATGTCTCAAAGGCATGCAGCCACTGTCCTCATGCTATGAGAGGATCACCCAGAGCTTTCATAAACGGTGGCGAAGAACTGACTACTTGCATGTTGCCCAGGAAAAGGTGGAGAGAAAGAATATACATATATGTGCTGTAAACAAACTTTAAGAAAGACAAAACTACAAATCAATAATTTATAAAGGCTGGCTTATTAATGGGCAGACCACCAGAATCAATCTCACTTCACAAACTGTATACACAAAAGATGTCCCACTGCAGAAAAAAAATCTTTGAGGTTCACGTTTATGAAGCTAAAGTGTTTGTCACCTTAGGGATCTGGCTCAAAATATTCGTACTGCCTCCTTGACATAAAACATGCAGTAAAAACTCAGCCACCAATGGCACATGCACAAATAAAGTGTGTCTGTCCAGAGTGGGACAAAAACTCAGTAGGCACTGCTGAAGGTGCAGTTCAGGTGGGCCTGCCAAAGACTGAAGAGGGGTAGTAGCGTGTCCTTCAGATTCACATGATGGTATTAGTGAGGCATTGACTGTACCTCAGCGGCTCTTTTCACATTGTTGTGGTAACCCCTACCTCAATGGCAGTCTTTCCAATCTCCTAAAATGGCTGCCATGTTGGTGCGGCATTGTGTTGACATTACACTTTTGATTTTGCCTGACCGGATACTTTTGAGACCTCGCTTCAGGGGCAATTTACTAACAGTGTGTTCATGAACTTCCAGTCCTCTCTTATCGAGATCGCAAAATTATTTTGTCAACGAAGATGGGTGTGACACGAAATTCGTGGAAGAAAAGCAGTTTTTTATCATCAGTCAAGCATGCTACCCACACTCTCAGCTTTATAAACTGTAAGAAAGTGCCCTCTTTTTGCATAGTTTCCCCCACTTTTTGCTAAACTGCTGATGTACTTTGACTGAGTGTGCCCTGGGTTCCTGCCAAACAGGTACCCAGGTCCTATGTTCTTTCCCTAACCTGCGTTAAAAACAAAACCCAATTGGCACTCTTTGGCCACAGGTCAGTCCCTTAGAAATGGTACCACAGGTACCAAGGGCACTGTGGCCAGGGAAGGCCTTTAAGGGCTGCAGCACTTATTATGCCACCCATAGAGACCCTGTACCTTTACACACACACACACTGCGAGTGCAGGCGGCATGTTTTGGTGCAGAACAAAGTGAAGAGTCCCTGTGTGCCATGCCTACAGCATGTTGCCCTGGCATGGTAAGTCACCCCTCTAGTTGGGTGCACGATGCCAGGGGATCTATGTTTGGTAGCTCAGCAGCTTTTGATGAACTGGCCGATGTCTCCTGTAGTGGCAAATCGATTGTAGATGTCGGTGTTAGGCCGAATTGATATTTGTGTTTCACTTGAATTTTGTTGTAAAACAGCTAAACATTTATCGATATCAAAAGGTTATTCATCCGCCTCTGTGCTTTCACAATGGAGATCAGGTACCCACATTCTCGTTCCAAATAGGATTTCGTAAGGGGTGACACCTCCAAGGGAACTTCTTGGCATTTGATTTAGTGCCCTCTGGACCCCGTATAGGTGATTGACTACCCAACTACCACCCTAACCGATTACCCTTGTTGTTATAAGTCCCGGTTTTTCCTCTCCACGACTGAATTTCCCTCGGGATGGTACTGAGAGGAGTACCGCAGTGCTACATCCAAACTTCCCAAGGGTTCCTTGTAAGCCCTAGAGCTAAACACGGGGCCACGGTCAGAATGTAATGTGCCAACTGTGTATGTCCGTATGAAGACTCGCACATTTTTTATAACAGTTACCCACAGGAATCCAGAACATGAATCCACTGCCACCAATATGTACTTGTATGCCCCATCAGACTGTAAGGAGCCGCAGTGGTCAAAATAGACACAAGCGAGAGGTCTGTCTGATATTAGTAATGGTGTTTGTGCCTGGTGTGCTACGGTAGAAACTTTCATCTGCTGGCAGATGTTGCACTTAAGAACAAATGCTTTTGTTTGTTTTGTTAAACCTAGCCACCAATAGTGTTGTTTCAATAGTGAAACAGTTGTGGTTATCCCTCCGTGTGCAGAACCTAGACCCTTGTGTGCAGCTATAATAAAACCTAATCTGCGATCCATGTTTGGTATTACTCTATCCTCCACTCCTGGAAATTGAGCATACAGAATGTTCTTTGCATCTAACTTGTAGAAGTACTTAAGTGGAAAGCTCTTTGGTACAGCTGAGCTGTTTTTGCGTGAAGCAATGACAGCTTCCATTATGCCGGTACTGGAGTTAAGACAATTATTTGTTTCCCCTGTGCCAGTGCTCTTTCTCTCACTACAGTAGTCTGTACTGCTGTCAGGATTTTTCTGTCGAAGCAAAATGCATTTCAGCGTTTGTGTACAAGTGTGATTTGTATACTATGGGCACTGTTAAGCTTTCATTGAAGGTTAGGTAAGTATACCCCGATTGACCCGCAATTACACAGATCACCAAATTTGAGCTATTTATACGTCTGTCAAAGTGTTTAGAAGCTATCATGTCAGCTTGTAAGGAACAACGTATATCTGTGTTTTCATGTGTCCAATGTCTAACTGAAAAATCAGGTCAGATTAAATCATAGAGAGGTTTTAATTTTTCAGCGTAATCCAAAATGTATGTTCTAACAAAATTCAGGAATCCCAATACTGTTTGTATGTATGTTTTTCAGAGATTTTGGAGGTTGGAGCAGCGCATACTTTTCTAAAAAGTTAGCTGCTAGACATTTCCATTCACTTGAAAGCTCATTTGCCAAAAATAGGACATTGAGGTGGGCTATTTTGGATTTTTTAAAGTTGAACTTGTAGCCCTCAGAAGTGAACCCCAAAATGATGTTGCTCACCCTGGCCAAATGGTCCATTAAATCATCATCCGTCAGATAAATATCATCTATGTAGGAGAATGCCTCTTCATCCAAATTTTGGAGTAACTCTGTTACCCTAGTTGAGAACAAACCGGGGCTATTCTTATATCCTTCGACAGAATTGACGCTTAGAACTGAGCGCTGAGAATGCTGTCAAATACCTGCTTTCAGGCAGGTATTTGACAGCATTTTGGCAGAAAAATCCATTTGAGATATCTAGTGACGTTTTGTATTTTGTACGCACAATGTTATTCATTGATGCGGCACTGTGCGCATTCTGTACTGCCAATGTTTTTGGGCATATGTTAAGATGTCTGTAGGCTAAAACTAGATGGTATGAATTATCGGGTTTCATTACAGGAAACAAAGGATTATTCATTGAAGGGGTGCAAGTTTCTATTAAGCCCTGATATTCAAGTTGATCTAAGATCTCCCTGACTTGCTTTTTTTTCTTCTTATAAACCTTATTTACCATCTTCAAGGGTTACAATACTACAAGCATGAGTGCTCACTGTCAGCGTTACATTAATCAAATAAGGTACAGAAGTCGTCCATATTAAGGAACATGTCAAGAATTATACAGTGCAGTGTGAGTAATGACGATTTCCATATACATACTGTCCCACTGGAATGACCTTAGGTGCTGGACCAGATCGTCCATTCCCATCTGCCCAACATTACGTTCTCCTGTAATTAAGACAATGACATGGGTATACAGGAAAACGAAAAGTGTAGCTTCAATAATTAACAGAGAGAAAAAAGAAAACAAAAAAAGAAAACAATTGTTTAGCCAAGGGGTTTAGGATGTACCAGCAGCTCATCCCACTCCGGACGGGACTATGCCCTGTTCAACTTGAGAGCCAGTGGCTCGGTGCTCTGTCGTTACGTAAGCCCTGAAGGGCCCCCAGATATCTTTAGGACGGGATGAACGTGGTAGTGTGGTGGAATAGATTTTGCTGTTGGTGTTGCAGTACGCTAGGCTGTTTAACCAGTTTTATAGTGTGGGTGCTGTCGTTTTCCCCCAATGTAGCGCAATCTCCCTATTAGCTAGTAGGAAACCCATGGCGGCGTACCTCCGAATCCCTTTGGGGAAGTTCACCTCATAGCCTAGCAGTGCAATCTCGGGAGTGGGGGTCAGGGTCAGATTAGTCATAGCACCTAGGGTCCTGTGTACATCTTCCCAGTACGACTGTATCTTGGGGCATGTCCATGTGAGATGGGCAAAGTCAGCGTGCGGGGCATTGCATTTAGGACAGTTGTTTGGCCTGGATGGGTCTAGCCTGTGGGATCTCGCCGGGGTAATGTACACCCTACGTAGAAATTTAAAATGAAGCAACTTGTGCCGGCTGTTTAAGGATCCCTCTTTCGTAACTGCACAGCATTGGGCCCTTTGGTCGTCTGTGATGAGATGCCCTAAATCGTCTTCCCAGTGTTTACGAATCTTGTCGTCTGTGACCGTAATGATATCAGAGAATGCTTTATATAGCTTAGATACAATGTGTTTCCCTCTCGGGCTTTCAATGACCATGGAGAGAAGAGAGAACGAATCTGGTTCAATGGGGAAACCAGGCAAAGAGGCCCAAACCGCTGAGCGGAGTCGACCCAAAATGAATCGATCCATGAAGGTGGCGTCACAGAATCGCTCCTCGTCTGTTGCCGAGACCTTGTGGCCATCCGGGAATAGATCTCCCATTTTAGTGATGTCAAATTTAGTCAAGGTGCGTTGTACCAATCTTTCCCCCGTGATTGGTAGCCAGCGGTCTAGGGAACGGGAAGAGCATATGAGAATAGTTTGGTAGTACCCGCTTCAGCTTTCCTCAAGCCCAACTGTTGGTGGAAACAGTTTGTCTGTCATTGGGGTCTCTGGGCACGCCCCTTGGCAGCACCGCAGATAGCTTACCCGGCAAGACGAAGTCTGCCTGGGGCCAGAGATAGGGGATTCTAGCGTCAGGGTGGAACCAAGCACAGGCGTAACTGCATTGAGCCACTAGATAATAGAGCTGGAAATTGGGAACTCCAAATCCCCATCTCTGATATGGCAGGGTCAGTATTTGCCAACGCACGCGGCCCGCTCGCCTCCCCAGACCAATCTGACGAGGTGGGAGCGCAAAGTTGCAAAGAAACTGTTAGGGAGGAGTATGGGGATGTTATTGAAGAGATGCAAAAATTTGGGGAGAAACACCATCATAATTAGCGCTACTCTGCCGGCAATGGACAATGGAAGTCGCAGCCATCTCTACACATTCTCCTCCAGGGCGTCAATCGCCTGTCCATAATTCAGGCGGAGGATGTGGGCCTTGTCTAAATGGATATGAATGATTAAATACTTCACGGAGTCAGTGCACCACTCGAGGGGGAATTCGCATCCCCATCGCTGTGTGCTGGAGGTTAGGGGGAATATAACCGATTTGCGCCAGTTGATGCTAAGGCCGGAATGTTTTCCAAACCTGATTATTTCCCTAATAAGGAGTTTCAAATTAACGTGTGGTTCCCTGACGTATAGAATGGTGTTGTCCGCGTAAAGGGAGACCAGGAGAAGGCCCGTGTTAAATTGGATGCCTCTATGCAAGTATTTCTCCTGGAAATGTCGAATTAGAGGGTCCATGGAGAGGATGAACAGTAGCGGAGACAGGGGGCAGCCTTGTCGCGTACTGCGGAATAGCGAGAAGGGGCGGGAGAGTGTACCGTTCAATCGAAGTCTCGCCGTGGGGCGGGTATACAACAATTCAGTGGTGGCAGTGAATCCCAGAGGCATCCCCAAGCGTCGCATGACGGATAGGAAGAAGAGCCACTCTAAGGAGTCGAACTTCTTTTCAGTGACCAACAGGATGGCGGCCGCGGGGACCTCAGGGTTGATTCTGTGGAGTATCGAAAAAAGAGTCTGAAGATTCAGAGAGGTGGATCAGTGGGGGACAAAGCCAGATTGGACCGGGGAAACTATGAATTCCATTACGAGGGACAGATGCATTGCGAGATTTTTGGCCAAAATGTTATAGTCTAAGTTTAATAACGATAGGGGGTGGTATAATCCACAGAGTGACGGGTCTCTGCCGGGTTTGGGAAGGAGTATAATAACAGCCTCACGGAGAGTAGGGGGAAGCATTTGCCTCTCGAGGGCCTCTGCATAAACCTCAATCATTTGAGGTGCCAGCAGGTCTTTGAATGCTTTGTAGAAGTGCCCTGTAAAACCGTCCAGACCAGGGGTCGAGGAGCCTCGATGGGCCTCAGTGGCTTCAAGGACCTCGTCTTCTGTGATCTGTGTGGCAAAGAAGTCCTGCATGTGCTTTTCTAAATAAACCAATGCGATTTCCGATAGGTATGTGTCTTGGGCTGTAAGGTTGCTGTAGGAGAGTAGGGTCTGCTTTCTATGTTCACCCCCACTTTTTGCTTTTGCTTTACTGGTTTTCGACTTAGATGTGGCTGTGGGCCTGCTAATCAGACCCACAGCCCTGCTGTTCTCTCTCTAAATTGATACTATGTACTTTAGGTGCATAACCCATTTGGATAGGATCACCTTATTGGCCCCTGTACAGTGTACCCCAGGTACCCAGGGCATAGGTGTACCCTAGGCCTACCAGGGGCTGCAGCATGTATTATGCCACCCCTGGCCTGGCCTTCCATTATGACACAAGTGGCTGATCACTCAGCTGGGGCAAGGTCGTGTAATCACTCCTTGCTTAGGTGTAGTATTCCTATACCTAACTTACATATAGACACATGTGTACCTATCAGCCACTCCTATGGCAGGCCTTAACAATCCTGGAGGCAGAGTGCTTGGTAACATGTGAGATGGTGCTCTAGCATGAGCTGAGCCTGTCTGCAGCTTTCGGGAACCATGTCCTTATAGCTGTTCTATGATATAGCCTACCATATACTCTTAAAGTGCCTTATAATCTTAAACGGTTATGGTAACTATGGTTTGGCTTTATCAAAACATGTCGTGTAAGGTGTCTAACACTTTGGAATAATACCCCCATCCCATTTCTGGGGATGAGGATATTATCCTTCCCTTCTAGAGGGAGAAGACATGTTGTAACCTACTTACCCGGTTAAAGTTAACCAGAGCCCCAGCATCACAAAATGGATGCTGCTGCCACAGACACGAGTCTGACCTCCTGCTGCTGGGAGTGATCCCGGCAAGGGAGGCTTGGACAATAGGTTTCCTGCCTTGGGAGGTGCGAGCACCACCACAGACAGGCCTTAGTGTATTGGGGTAGGGAGGGATGAAAAGAATGAGACATGCCTGGGGCACACAAGGTGTCCCGTGCATAGTCCAGTTCAAACCGGTGCTGGGGCTCTCCAGCCCCAGTCCTGGCGCGAAACTGGACAAAGGGAAGGGGGTGTAACCACCGCCCTCCCAGGTCCCACCCATAAGGCGTGACCTAGCAGGTAACCCAGCCCCCCAGATTTGGATAAGAGTGGTAGCTGGGCCCCAGGAGATTGGATTATCCTGAACCTGCAACTTGAACAGAAACTCTGGACCTTCGACATTCGACGAAAGAAGAAGACTGAAGAATCTCCCTTGTGGCCAAGGAGTGGCTACCCTGTGCAAACAGGCACCATCAAGAGACTACCCTTTGCTTTGCTGAAGTTCTACGAGGGACCGACTGCAGAGCCCGACCAGAGCCTTGACTTCCAGACTTCTCCGACCCTGATCCACATCCACAGCCGAGCTGAGATCCGTGGAGGCGACGAGAGACGTGGGACCGGCTACCTGGGAAAAGTGGCTAGTATCTTCCAGCGCAGCTTCAGAGGCACCCTCGAAGTTGTGCACCGGGGATTGAGAAGCCCCAACCCCAAGCACCATCTGCACCAAAGATCAGCCCCCCACACTCCACGAGTCCTGCGTGGGGCCCTTCTGCATTTTCCTGCTTGCCGCGCCTGTCCGGTTGCTTGCCCGTTGGCTAGTGGCCTTTGTGACGACGCATCCAGAAATCTTCACCGCTGGTTTGGCTCCTCCAGACTGGCTCCCGCTTCCTTGCAAAAGAGAAGCACCCCAGACCAGCGGAACCCACGAAGAACGGAGGACTTGCTGCAGACCAGAAGCAAGTCCTCCGTTCTTCGTGGGTTCCGCTTGCCAAGGCTTGGTGAGTCCTAGTCCAACTTCGACGCCGCCGACAGCAAGAGCCTTCGTGGGACAGCTCGCCTCCTGGTCCTGGTCGTCCTCGACGTTCCCTGGTCCTCGTGGCTGCAGCGACAAGCTTCACCTTCACCTGCAATCTTCACGACATCGCCTGGTTCCTTCCTGGTTCCACGTGGTCACTGGCTAGTGACCTTGACTCTGTCCCTTCTGCTTGCAGGTCTCCTCCCTTCTTGATCCCAGCCTTGGGATCCACCGGACACTCTTCACTGACTGCCTGTCAGCAACTTTCCTTCAGGCATCCATAGAAGTCCACGACGAAACCCGACGCACGTTCACACCTATGCACCCGCAGCCCGTGGGCTAGGTAACTTGGGTACTTCGGTGCTCACAAGGGTAGTGACTATCCTAGGGTCTAGTTTCCGAGTCTCGACTCTCTAGCTGCTTCAGAAGTGTCCTTAAACTGTTAATTTCTAACTGCTAGTAATTCTATCGACTTTTACGCATTACGCGTGAGTGTTTCCACTCTGCACCTGAATCCCGTGGGCCTCCCACTTCCTAACTGTTGCTAGTGTAGTGTATCCCCAGCGATTCCCTAGGCCTAGGCCTATCCTATTTCCGTGACAGTGGTCCTTATACCACTTCTTTAGTATATGGTTTGCGTGGCCCCTAGGGCCTAACTGTATTACTTACCTGTGTGACTTAATGTATGCTTAAATAAGACTGTGTTGTACTTACCTCTAATCTCATAAAGAGTGCTGAGGGTTTGACTAGAATAAATACACTTTATTTTATATATATATCTGTTGTGGTGTCCTTTCATTTGGTATTCAAGGGATTATATATGGTATCACAGCTGGCTTCACATGCCATTCAGAGTTTAGCCTAAGACTGCTCTTGTCCATGCTACCACTAGGATAGCTGGTCTATAAGGTTGACTTTACAACCAATCACCATAAGGGTTGTTTGGACTGATATAAGGTGTACACTAGAACTAGTGACATCATACATCAGGCCAACTTCTCACATTGGTGAGCAGCGGTTGGGATCTGAGCTTGCTGTTGTAATACCATTGTAATCTTGAGATACTAAATTGAAAGATCACACAGATATTGTTTAGGTACATATAACATAGATTATAATACTTAAGTCCTACTGGACTTAGTGGTTGTAGGTTGAAGGGAGTAACACACCCTGACTACAACTACCAGAGAGGTTTAGTAGAAACAACTAGTGTAGGTAGGTGCACACACCACACCCTCACTAGATCATGTCTCTGGGAGGAGATCAAGTAGATGCTCTCTCAGGAGGGGCAGGTCTGAAGAAGACTCCCTCTAGATATGATACCCTAACTTTTCAGGAGATGAGACAATTGTGTACCTCCAGAAAGTTAAAACAGGGTGCAAACCCTACCCTCCTTCAGCTAGTGCAACTCCTAGAGGAGTATGATGCTCTCAGGGCCTCACAGGCCAGTACCCTAGGTACAAAGGAGGGTCTACCCACCACAGATAAGTCAGATGGGACTTCAGATGAAGAGGTAGACAGCCAGGGCCAAGTAGGAAGACTTAGCCAGGCTAACCTAAGCTTACATGGGAGTTTGCATGGGGTCCCTCCATACAGACCCCCAAGTGGGCTTACACAGAGAAGCAGGAGGGACAGATCCCCTTCAAGGGAATCCATCCACTCCCATGTCTCTAGCATCTCTAATGCTTCCTCTCACAGGGGAATGACTTCCCCTGAGAGAAAGGAGCATGAAGCCAGAATGAGGGAAGCTAATCTGAGGATTCAGAGGGAAGAACTTGCCCTTGCCAAGGAGAAGCTTGCTCTGGCTAGAGAGGAAAAGTTAAGTGGGTCAGAACCCACTGATGGCAGCAATATCCCTAAGGATAGAGACAGGCACTATGATAATAGAAACCTGAGCAAGATTGTCCCTCCCTACAAGTGTGGGGATGACATCCACAAATGGATAACTGCTTTGGAGAGAGCTTGCAAAGTACAGCAGGTACCCCAAAGTCAGTGGGCAGCTATCTTGTGGCTCTCCTTCTCTGAGAAAGGTAGAGACAAGCTCCTCACAGTTAGTGATGAGGATGCAGACAATTACACTGTCCTGAAGAGTGCTCTAATTGATGGGTTTGGCCTAACCACTGAACAATACAGGTTATTGTTCAGGGATACCCAGAAGACACAGACTCAGGACTGGACTGACTTTGTAGATTGTGCCACTAAGGTTCTGGAAGGCTGGCTAGTGGGAAGTAAGGTTAAGGACTATACAGGATTGTATAATTTGATCATGAGAGAGCAAATCCTTAACAACTGTCAAAACCAGCTACTGCATCAACACCTGATTGATTCTGATCTGACTTCTCCCCAAGAATTGGGAAAGAAGGCAGATAGATGGGTCAGGACTAGAGTTAAGCAGAAAAACCAGAACCAGGGCGGTGATCAGAAAAAGGCAGACCAGAAGGGTAATGATCAGAAACAAAAAGACCAGAAGTCTTCACCAGGCCCCCAAAAGGCTCAGGGGGAGGATGGTCCCAAAAAGGATAAAAAGAAAGATGGCCAAAAGAAACCATGGTGCAACTATTGTAAGTCCAACTCACATTGGTTTAGTGAGTGCACCAAAAAGGATAAGCCCCCAGCCACCATTGCCCCTAAGGCAACTGTACCCCCTAGTCCAGCTGTAAGTGGTGGTTCCCAGCAAAAGGGTGTAGTAGGGTTAACCCTGGGAACTGAGGAGGATTCTGGCCTAGTCAGGATACCTACTCAGGCTGTTCTGATCTGTGATGGGGACTTAGCTTTGTCCTCTACTGTAGGCCCCAGTAACCTGGGCAAGTACAGACAGACTCCTTTTATCAACCAAAGAATGGCTCAGGCCTACAGGGACACTGGGGCTAGTGTCACAATGGTGACACCTGCCTTTGTGGACCCTGGACAGATCATACTAGGTGAGAATTACCTAGTGACCAACGCTAGCAATGCCACTACCTCCCATAGTGTGGCTATTGTTAACTTCTCCTGGGAAGGGGTAACTGGCCTCAAGGAAGTTGTTGTTAGTTCAGACCTTCCTGTAGAGTGTTTACTGGGCAATGATCTTGAAACTTCAGTTTGGTCTGAAGTGGAGTATAGGACCCATGCAGAAATGCTGGGGATAGATGTACATGTCCTTGCTGTGACCAGGTCACAGGCCAAAAAGTGCACCACTGAACAAGTGCTGGATCCTGAAACTATGGACCAGTCACAACCCAAGAGAAAGAGCAGTAGGGTTAAGGCTGTGCCTCCCCCCCTGCCTCAGGTGGTGGATCAGCCCTCTCAGGAGGATGATTCTGAGAGCCCTGAAGGAATTGTCCTAGAAGAACTTGAACCTGATCAGGTTGAGTTTCTTGGGACAGGGGGACCTTCAAGGGCAGATCTGAGGCAGGCTCAATTAGACTGCCCCTCTCTTGAACCCCTCAGACAGCTGGCTGCTGCTGAGGCTGCAGGGAATGCTCAAGGTACCCATAGAGTGTATTGGGATGAAGGGCTACTGTATTCAGAGGCTAGAGACCCCAAGCCTGGTGCGTCCAGGAGGTTGGTCATACCACTGAAGTTCAAAGGCTTCCTTCTTACCTTGGCCCATGATATTCCCCTTGCAGGACACTTAGGCCAGAACAAGACTTGGGACAGGCTTGTCCCTCACTTTCACTGGCCCCATATGTCAGAAGATACCAAGGAGTTTTGTCGCTCCTGTGTCACCTGCCAAGCCAGTGGCAAATCAGGTGGCACCACAAAGGCCCCCCTCATACCACTACCTGTGGTGGGGGTTCCCTTTGAAAGAGTGGGCATAGATATTGTAGGACCAATGGACCCCCAAACAGCATCTGGGCACAGATTCATACTGGTGATAGTGGACCATGCCACCAGGTATCCAGAAGCTATTCCCCTGAGGACCACAACAGCTCCTGTTGTGGCAAGGGCCCTGCTTGGAGTATTCTCCAGAGTGGGCTTTCCAAAGGAGGTCATTTCTGACAGAGGTGCCAACTTCATGTCAGGATACTTGACTGCAATGTGGAAGGAGTGTGGTGTGAACTACAAGTTCACCACACCCTATCACCCACAGTGCAATGGGCTTGTTGAGAGATTCAACAAGACCCTAAAGGGAATGATAAAAGGTTTACCAGACAAGCTTAGGCGAAGATGGGACATCCTTTTACCCTGCCTTCTGTTTGCTTACAGAGAGGTCCCGCAAAAGGGGGTTGGCTACAGCCCTTTTGAGCGTTTGTTTGGGCATCCTGTAAGAGGACCCCTATGTTTGGTAAGGGAAGGATGGGAGAGACCTCTCAGACAACCCAAACTTGACAAAGTGGATTATGTACTTGGTCTCCGCTCCAGGATGGCAGAGTATATGAAGAAGGCTTCTAAAAACCTTGAGGCAAGCCAAGAACTCCAAAAAGCTTGGCATGACCAAAAGGCTGTGCTGACTGTTTACCAGCCAGGGCAGAAGGTGTGGGTGTTGGAGCCAGTGGCCCCAGCAGCCCTCCAAGACAAATGGTCTGGACCCCACACTATTGTTGAGAAAAAGGGAGAAGTCACCTACTTGGTGGACCTTGGGACTCCCAGAAGCCCCCACAGGGTGCTTCATGTCAACAGATTGAAGGCATATGTTGACAGGGCAGACATGGGCTTACTCATGGCTACAGATGAGGGGCAGGAGGAAGAGAGTGACCCTCTCCCAGACCTGTTGACTCAGAACCCTGATGATGGCTCAGTTGATGGTGTGGTCTTTTCTGACAGCCTCACTGTCCATCAGCAACAGGACTGCAGACAGGTTCTGCAGTCCTACAGACATATATTCTCTCTGACCCCAAGTCAGACAACCTGGTGCACCCATGAGGTGGACACTGGTGACAGTCTGCCTGTGAAGAGTAAAATCTACAGGCAACCTGACCATGTCAGGGACTGCATAAAAGTTGAGGTACAAAAGATGTTGGAGCTGGGAGTCATTGAACCTTCAGAGAGCCCTTGGGCTAGTCCTGTAGTCCTTGTGCCAAAGCCTCACACCCAATATGGTAAGAGAGAGATGAGGTTTTGCGTGGATTACAGAGGTCTCAATGCTGTCACTAGGACAGATGCCCACCCAATACCTAGGGCAGATGAGCTCATTGACAGACTGGCAGCTGCTAAGTTTTTGAGCACATTTGACCTGACAGCAGGCTACTGGCAAATCAGACTAGCTGAAAATGCAAAGGCCAAAACTGCTTTCTCGACCCCAGGAGGACATTATCAATTTGTGGTAATGCCCTTTGGTTTGAAGAATGCACCTGCCACCTTCCAAAGGTTGGTGAATCAAGTCCTTACTGGGTTGGATGATTACTGTGCAGCTTATCTTGATGATATTGCTGTCTTTAGCTCCACCTGGGAGGATCACCTGGTCCACCTGAGGAATGTTTTAGAGGCCCTGCAAAAGGCAGGTCTCACTATCAAGGCCACTAAGTGCCAGATAGGGCAGAGCAAGGTTGTATACCTGGGCCACCTAGTTGGTGGGGGTCAGGTTCAACCACTGGAGAGCAAGATCCAGACCATAAAGGACTGGACTCCTCCAACTACCCAGACTCAGGTCAGAGCTTTCTTGGGCCTGACTGGGTACTACAGAAAGTTTGTTAAGAACTATGGGTCCAATGTGACACCACTTAATGACTTGACCTCCAAGAAGATGCCAAAGAAAGTTCAGTGGACAGTAAGGTGTCAAACAGCATTTGATGACCTGAAGCAGGCCATGTGCAGTGCACCTATTCTGAAAAGTCCAGACTACTCCAAAGAGTTCATTGTCCAGACAGATGCTTCTCAGTTAGGTGTGGGAGCTGTTCTTTCACAACTGAATGTAGATGGTCAAGACCAGCCCATTGCTTTTATAAGTAGAAGGCTGACCCCTAGAGAGAAACGTTGGTCAGCTATTGAGAGGGAGGCCTTTGCTGTGGTTTGGGCCCTGAAGAAGCTGAGGCCATACTTGTTTGGCACTCACTTCAAGATTCAGACAGACCATAAGCCCCTCTTGTGGCTAAATCAGATGAAGGGTGAAAATCCCAAACTTCTTAGGTGGTCCATTTCCCTACAGGGGATGGACTTCACAGTGGAACATAGACCTGGGACTGACCATGCCAATGCAGATGGACTCTCCAGATATTTCCACTTAGAACATGAAGACTCAACTGGTCAAGGTTAGTTTAATGTCCCTAGGTTTGGGGGGGGGGGTTGTGTAGCAGAGTAGGGTCTGCTTTCTATGTTCACCCCCACTTTTTGCTTTTGCTTTACTGGTTTTCGACTTAGATGTGGCTGTGGGCCTGCTAATCAGACCCACAGCCCTGCTGTTCTCTCTCTAAATTGATACTATGTACTTTAGGTGCATAACCCATTTGGATAGGATCACCTTATTGGCCCCTGTACAGTGTACCCTAGGTACCCAGGGCATAGGTGTACCCTAGGCCTACCAGGGGCTGCAGCATGTATTATGCCACCCCTGGCCTGGCCTTCCATTATGACACAACTGGCTGATCACTAAGCAGGGGCAAGGTCGTGTAATCACTCCTTGCTTAGGTGTAGTATTCCTATACCTAACTTACATATAGACACATGTGTACCTATCAGCCACTCCTATGGCAGGCCTTAACAATCCTGGAGGCAGAGTGCTTGGTAACATGTGAGATGGTGCTCTAGCATGAGCTGAGCCTGTCTGCAGCTTTCGGAACCATGTCCTTATAGCTGTTCTATGATATAGCCTACCATATACTCTTAAAGTGCCTTATAATCTTAAACGGTTATGGTAACTATGGTTTGGCTTTATCAAAACATGTCGTGTAAGGTGTCTAACACTTTGGAATAATACCCCCATCCCATTTCTGGGGATGAGGATATTATCCCTCCCTTCTAGAGGGAGAAGACATGTTGTAACCTACTTACCCGGTTAAAGTTAACCAGAGCCCCAGCATCACAAAATGGATGCTGCTGCCACAGACACGAGTCTGACCTCCTGCTGCTGGGAGTGATCCCGGCAAGGGAGGCTTGGACAATAGGTTTCCTGCCTTGGGAGGTGCGAGCACTACCCCAGACAGGCCTTAGTGTATTGGGGCAGGGAGGGATGAAAAGAATGAGACATGCCTGGGGCACACAAGGTGTCCCGTGCATAGTCCAGTTCAAACCGGTGCTGGGGCTCTCCAGCCCCAGTCCTGGCGCGAAACTGGACAAAGGGAAGGGGGTGTAACCACCCCCCTCCCAGGTCCCACCCATAAGTTGTGACCTAGCAGGTAACCCAGCCCCCCAGATTTGGATAAGAGTGGTAGCTGAGCCCCAGGAGTTTAGATTATCCTGAACCTGCAACTTGAACAGAAACTCTGGACCTTCGACATTCGACGAAAGAAGAAGACTGAAGAATCTCCCTTGTGGCCAAGGAGTGGCTACCCTGTCAAACAGGCACCATCAAGAGACTACCCTTTGCTTTGCTGAAGTTCTACGAGGGACCGACTGCAGAGCCCGACCAGAGCCTTGACTTCCAGACTTCTCCGACCCTGATCCACATCCACAGCCGAGCTGAGATCCGTGGAGGCGACGAGAGACGTGGGACCGGCTACCTGGGAAAAGTGGCTAGTATCTTCCAGCGCAGCTTCGGAGGCACCCTCGAAGTTGTGCACCGGGGATTGAGAAGCCCCAACCCCAAGCACCATCTGCACCGAAGATCAGCCCCCCACACTCCACGAGTCCTGCGTGGGGCCCTTCTGCATTTTCCTGCTTGCCGCGCCTGTCCGGTTGCTTGCCCGTTGGCTAGTGGCCTTTGTGACGACGCACCCTGAAATCTTCTGCGCTGGTTTGGCTCCTCCAGACTGGCTCCCGCTTCTCTGCAAAGAAGAAGCACCCCAGACCTTCCTGGTCTGCACCAGAAGCAAGTCCTCCGTTCTTCGTGGGTTCCGCTTGCCAAGGCTTGGTGAGTCCTAGTCCAACTTCGACGCCGCCGACAGCAAGAGCCTTCGTGGGACAGCTCGCCTCCTGGTCCTGGTCGTCCTTGACGCTTCCTGGTCCTCCTGGCTGCAGCGACAAGCTTCACCTTCACCTGCAATCTTCACGACATCGCCTGGTTCCTTCCTGGTTCCACGTGGTCACTGGCTAGTGACCTTGACTCTGTCCCTTCTGCCTGCAGGTCTCCTCTCTTCTTGATCCCAGCCTTGGGATCCACCGGACACTCTTCACTGACTGCCTGTCAGCATCTTTCTTCAGGCATCCATAGGAGTCGACGACGAAAACCGACGCATCTTCACCCCTATGCACCCGCAGCCTGTGGGCTAGGTAACTTGGGTACTCCGGTGCTCATCAGGATAGTGACTATCCTAGTGTCTAGTTTTCCAGTCTCAACTTCCTAGCTACTCCGGAAGTGTCCTAAATCTATCGTTTTCTAAACTGTACTATTGCTAGTGACTTTTACGCATTACGCATGAGTGTTTCCACTCTGCACACGAATCCCGTGGGCCTCCCACTTCCTAACTAACGCTAGTGTAGTGTAGCCCCAGCGATTCCCTAGGCCTAGGCCTATTCTATTTCCGTGACAGTGGTCCTTATACCACTTACTTAGTATATGGTTTGCGTGGCCCCTAGGGCCTAACTGTATTACTTACCTGTGTGACTTAATGTATGCTTAAATAAGACTGTGTTGTACTTACCTCTAATCTCATAAAGAGTGCTGAGGGTTTGACTAGAATAAATACACTTTATTTTATATATATATCTGTTGGGGTGTCCTTTCATTTGGTATTCAAGGGATTATATATGGTATCACAGCTGGCTTCACATGCCATTCAGAGTTTAGCCTAAGACTGCTCTTGTCCATGCTACCACTAGGATAGCTGGTCTATAAGGTTGACTTTACAACCAATCACCATAAGGGTATTTGGACTGATATAAGGTGTGCACTAGAACTAGTGACATCATACATCAGGCCAACTTCTCACATTGTTGTTGTTGCTGGTGCTGTTGTTGGTGACCAGACTGGCGCCCCTGACCGCATTGCTTAGAATAACGCCTGCCATAGGAACGGAATGACTTCTTCTGCTCCTTGGGTCTTTCCAACCCCACGGCCTTCAGGGTTTCTGCTTCGGCCTTCATGCGGGCCATCTCGTCATCCGCATGAGACCCGAACAACGTCGAGCCAGAGAAAGGCAAGTTAGCAATCTTTTGCTGCGCTTCAGGTTTTAGAGAGGTAAGCCTCAGCCAGGAATGTCTCCTCATGTGCACTCCAGGACAGTACCCATGGGCAGCCAGCAACGATACATCCCCCGCCGCACTGATGATCTGGTTGGAGACCATCATGCCCTCGTTCTGCACCTCCTGGAAGTCCTCCCTTTTGTCCCTAGGCAGGGAGGCAGCAAACTGTTGCAGAGAGTCCCAAAGCGATCGGTCATAGCGACCCAGCAGGGCAGAGGCGCTAGCAGCCTTCATAGTCGTGGCCGACGTAGAGCACATTCGCCTCCCCAAGGAGTCCATCTTGCGGCTCTCCTTATCCGGAGGAGCCGTGGAAGAGGGCGTCGTGGAGTGTTGTTTACGAGCCGCAACCACAATGACAGAGTCCGGGGGAGGGTCCACCCTGAGGAACGCCGGGTCCGAATCAGGGGCCCTGTACTTCTTCTGCAACCGTGAGGGAGCAGACTTCACCACTGCTGGTGTCAAGAAAACCTCCATGGCCGGTTCCTCCAAACCCGGAACCAAAGGAAGGAGGGGGCGTGACAGGTGAGCCTTGTGCAATGTCTCAAATATCACCGAGGTAGTGGGAACCGGGACTGCTACGGAGATTCCCAATTTTGCCGCCCCCCTCATCAGCACATCCTGGAAAGTGGCAATATCATCCACCGGCGAGATTCGAGTAGGCGGAGTTTCCGACAGCGAGGGGGAGAGCCGTCCATTGTCAGAAGAGTCCGTATACCTCGTGCCTCTGGAACGAGATCTATACCTCCGTCGTCCATGCCTTGTGTGAGTGGACGACCTGTGTCTACTCCGTGACCTCCGGCGAGATCGAGAGCTTGACCTCGGTCTGCGTGGAGCCTTAGGAATCGCCGGTAGCCGAGGAGACGGCGGGAGCTGAGGCACCGGCGGTGGCGTAGGTCGCTTAGGAGGAAGAGGAGGAGGAGGAGGAGGCGGAGGAGGCGTAGGAGGCTTCTGAGGCAGCGGCTGAGGGAGAGGCTGCGGAGCTCCATCACTCCTTGCAGGAGAACCAGGACCAGCACTGTCCGGACTCCCATCCACCCTTCTCTTCTTGGCGGGCCTATCCCGTGCTGAAGTAAACGAGGGGGAGCGCCGTCGCCTCCTAGATCCACGACTGGAGATCGTAATCACCGAAGACGTGTTACCAGATGTCACCGACGTCGAACTGATCGTCGACCTCGTACGGCGTCTCCTCGCCGTCCGGCGCCCCCTCGACGTCGACCGGTGGCCCCTCGACGTCGAACGTCGGGTCGACGGAGAGTCTCTTGACGTCGACGGTGAACGATGTCTCCTCGACGTCGACGGTGAACGATGTCTCCTCGACGTCGATCTCCTTCGCCTCGACGTCGATCCGTGCCTCGACGTCGATCTCCTTCGCCTCGACGGCGATCTGTGCCTCGACGGCGATCTGTGCCTCGACGGCGATCTGTGCCTCGACGGCGATCTGTGCCGCGACGGCGATCTGTGCCTCGACAGCGATCTGTGCCTCGACGGCGATCTGTGCCTCGACGGCGATCTGTGACTCGACGGCGATCCTCTTTGTCTCGACGGCATTCGCCGGTGTCTCGGCGTCGATGTCGTCGGCGTCGATCCATCGCGGGGCTCGGTACGACGTCGATGGTGTGTCGACGTCGACCGTGGAATCCTCGACGGCGACCTAGTCCTAGGTCTCGCCGGCCCCTCTCTCGACGTCGAACGTCGAGAACGCCGCGATCCAGAGCCCTGGATCGACGGCAAACACACCGGTGCTTTACCTCTCGCTGTCGACGTCGTCGCCTTCGACGTCGAACGCGATCTACCAGCCGGTAGGTGTCGTGTCTGCTGCTTTTTCTGCCCGGAGGTCCCTCCAGTCGCTGAAGCATGGGCAAAGGAAGGGGAATGAGATCCTCCATGCCCCAAAGTCCCAGCTGTCCTCTGCTTCTCCTGTCCCTGGAGGCGAATCTTCTCTCTGTCCCTCAGGGTCCTCTTGGAGAAGGTCTTGCAGATGGCACATGTAGCAGGGACATGTGAGGAAGACAAGCAGAGGATACAGACATCATGTGGGTCCGTCTTGGCCTTTTTCCTCCCACACTCAGGGCATTTATCAAATAAAGCCATGGTAAGAGTGGGCAAATTGCACCAAAATGCAGGATGCAGTAGAGAAAGGCTCTAGACATCGAATGAACACACTATTTATCCAAAAATCCAAAATTTAGTCCAAATATCCACCCAAAAGGGTAGAGCTCAAGCTCCAGGGTCCTGCTAGCAGGAGCCGGAAAAAAGAACTGAAAGTAACTTGCTTTGGCTGTGCATCCTGGGATACCGGGGGTCTCTGGAGAGTTCCTTAAAGGCACGGTATCCCTTTAGCAGACACATAACAGCCTATAGGGCTTGTCTGTCCACCCCTTCCTCTCTATTGTTTAAAGGGATTTTGGTGAAGGGAGTGTGATACAATAAAGGAACATGTCAGATGTGAATAAAAATGACATTTAAACTTTATTTTGGCTTTTGTGTTCACTTCAGAGGAAGTGTTGGCCAGTGCAGCCATATTGTTATTAGGCTGTATTATTTTGTCTGTCTCTTAAGTGTCTTTGCAGGTTTGCAAATGCAGGACAGCTTAAGAGATATTTTGATTGCTCCGGGGTCCCCGCACATGGGCGGGACTATTCATAGATGATGACTATACACAGAGATCCCCTACCACAGAAGTTAAAGTCCCCCCCCTATCAGCAACAGGGTTGAGTCTAGGTGTGCCAGCTGGGAATATAAGGAGTGAAACAATTTGGGCGAGTCAGTGTTCGGGGCACAAACACACATCAGGGTAACGCTATGATCTCTTAGTAAGCCTGTGACAATTGCATATCTACCCTCGCTGTCCCCAATGGTGGAGCGAAGACCGAAGGGAACCCTTTTGTGAATGAGTATAGCTGTGCTGTGGGTGTAGTTGCTGAAGTTGGGGAAGTATCTGTGCGCGCCCCAACTAGATGCAAAGTGTGCCGGGTCAGATTTGGGGAGAGGCGTTTCTTGTATCTGCGCAATGTCAATGTTGTGACTTAGCAAGTAATGAACAATGTGTCTTCTTTTCCGGTTATCATTAAGGCCTCTGACATTCCAAGTTAGTAAGGAGAAAACAGTGGGACCACTAATATTTCCTAACTGAGCCATTCACTAAGCCTGACAGACATGACTGATTCAAGCAGTTGTAAATAAGTAATGAACCGGACAGTGAGCATAGCAAGAAAGAACACAAGACTTTTAAATGTAAAAAATTGTCCCCCCCAACCCCACCCAACCTCGCTGGAGCAGTAACAAGGCATGACCCACGTCAAACAGCAAAACATGACACACCAAGTAACTTTAAGCAGGATTGAGATATCCCTATATCGGTATATCCATAACATGAGAAACAGATCAACGGTGTACACCATGGGGGGTGGCAACGCCACGCCAGTCGGCCAGCCATCTTAAACAGTTCATAATAGTATACGTTCTTATCCCAATGTATGGGTGTGCGACTAAAAGAGCAATGATGAGTGTAGTGAAATCAGCCGGTGCCTGCACTCAAGAAAAGTTCCATGCTGTCGTTGGAGCCGCTACAAGGAGGGGAGGACCCGCTACCCTCCGCTCGCGCTCGGTTGTTGCTTTGTTTGGGAGAGTGGCAGAATTCTTGGGCCTCAGCAGGGCTGTCGAATATACGAGCCCGACGATTGACCTCAACTCGCAGTCTAGCCGGGTAGAACATTCCATATTTCAGACCAACATTTCTGAGGGTAGCCTTGACCCGGTTGTATTTCCGGCGAGCCTCTTGCACCATGAGTGTGAAGTCTGGATAGAGCATTATTTTGGAGCCCTGCCATGTGCTGTCCCCACACTCGCTAGCAAGGCGCAGCACCGAGGCGCGGTCTCTGTAGTTCATGATGCGATCGACAATTGGGCTCAGGAGACAGCCTGGGTTATGCCTGGGGCCAGGGTGCAGTGAGCACGTTCCACCACAAACCCAAGGGTAAATGACTCCCTCCCAAACATGTCAGTGAGCAAGGTTTCAACAAAGAGGTCAAGGAGGCCAGTGGCAGTAGTCTCCGGGACTCCCAGAATGCGAACGTTGTTGCGTCTACTGTGCGCTTCATTGTCTTCATTCTTGATTGCGACGTCCTTGAGGATCCGCTCTACTCTCTCCAGTCGTTTGAGGGACTGCGCTGTGCCATCCTCGATGTGAGATATTCCCACCTCCGCCACATCTAGGCACCTGTCATTGACCTGTATCTTTTCCCCTAGGCTTTCAAGTTGTTTTTCCAAGGCATTGAATTGCCCATCTAGCGACCTATAGCCCGCCCTCATTTCCTGCAGGACTAAAGAGGATTGCGCAGAGGGGTTGTCAGCATGGTCTGGGCCCTGGCCACCATCCGCCATTGTGGAGCTACCCTCAGAATCCTTCTCTGCAAGCCTTTCAAAGGGGAGGGTCCGCTGCTTGAGATCTTTGCGGCCCATGCTGCAGCGTGAGCCCGCAGTGGAGGTGGCGGCAGAGCTCTCCCCTGTCTGTATGAAGGTGGAGGCTGGGATCTGCGGCCAAAGCGGTGAATTGGGAGAATGGGGTCAGGTTCTGGGCGCAGAGAGAAGGTTAGGGCACTGACTGAACAGTCTGTAAGGGTGATGAAAGCCGCCGCAAGGATCGATCGTGGTGGCAGATCCTCTCAACTGAGTGAATGTGAGTAGTGTTGTAGTGTAGCGCTGTGGAGAGTCTGGGCCCGTGGGTCGGCTGGAGGAGGGCAGTGCGCAGACAGCCTGCGTCGTGTAGGAGGCAGCGCGCAGGCCAAAGCACCGGGTGAGGCTGCCCGCTTCTGTTATGTGATGGTGTACTACATTTATCGGAGTCGCAGGCTCCACACTGCAGGCATCAGCCAGGGCACCGGGCTCAGCATGAAATACAGCAGATCCATGCAGGCAGGCAGGAGAGGCGGCCAAGAGGGTGGCAACCGGGCGCTGGGGGCGGTATGGAAGCTCTCTTCTTCCCCCTACTCTAGGCCCACAACCGACCGGGCGGCCGTCTCCCGGGCTCCGCCGCAGGGCCTCAGGGAGGGGGCAGGAACAAGTTGCGCAATCCAGAGTGGTCGTGCGACGCCGCGTCCCGGCAGGAGTTACGATTAGGCGGGGGAGAATGCGGGAGAGCAGCAGCGCCCGGTGCACTCACCACCGCAATCACAGTTTGCTGCAATCTGGTGTCCTCCTTCAGCCAGGATATTCCCCCCATCGGCGCCATTGGGAAAGGGCCTTCGGCAGCAGTCAACACTCGCTCCTCCCCTCTTATTTCTTTGCGCCGGGAAATCAGCACCGAGGAGGTCTTGCTACAATATAATGGGATCGCCGTGGTCACCGCATGACGAGCCAGCAGCTGGGGGTAAGCTGGCGAGAATAACTGCAGGAGTGACGGGGGATAAGGCCGCTGGGCTGGGATCGGCCGGCGGAGCTTCAATGCCGCGCAGCCATTTCTGTCTGCGGCTTGGCCACACCCCTCCCTGACTTGCTTTTTCGCTTCTTGTTTAATAGGGTACTGTCTCTGTGGAGCTGGAGTCTTTTTTACTGGGATTACATGGTGAGGTGACACAGCATTAAATGAGTGGGGCGTCGTTACGCCCCAAACCAGTCGCACAGCTACATACGCAAGTCCACGATGCTTCAATTTAATCCGTGTTTCATAAAATATTCATTCAATTATCTGCTCCAGTTCAACTCCACTTAATCCACACTCGAAGAACCATGCTAATTTTCCAGGTTTCCTATATTTATGATGAGACCATCCGGACTTCTGTCACAAATACGACAAACACATGATTCATCCCAGGCATGTTCTTTATTGAAACCCAATGCATTTCGGACTCTGCGAGTCCTTCGTCAGGGGTAATTACAAATAAAACATATTTGTAATTAATAATCAACTCCTACATATTGACATATTACTTCTGTTAAACAATGTTGCTGCTAACAACAATAATCTGTTGTTCTTTAAAAATTAGTGTGCTTAAATGTGCAGCCAAAATGAAATGAACAAACATCCCCCTCACTTTTATTCCCCCATAACCACCCCCTTCTACACTGTACCTTGAAACCTCTTGGCTAACTATCATCTTTTCCTGTATATTTGTAGGAAACCTTTTTTTAAAAAAAAGCCAGCCACTCGCGTTTAAACACGTGTAAATAACCCCTCTATATAGCGCGCTGTTGCTGAACCCCCAGTTGTTTGCTTCCGTTGTGAATTCCTCCCCTCCTCATTAAAGCATTCCGCCCGTAGAATCCCTTCCTCTGTTTTCCCATTTCAAGCCCTCGAGCCTAATTCTGATCGGCAAAGTGCTCACGTACCTGCCCAGGGATGTTACAAGCTCGTAATCCTCCTCTCGAAGAAAAAATGTTACCCCGAGGTGACACAGCATCCCACCCTACATGGTTGCGATGTAATGCTGGAGCAAGTGCTACCGCCCACTCCTGCGCGTATGAATGTTGTAAGTATACTGGAACAAGGTTGGAAAAAGCAGGTAAAATTACCGTATCTCCCTTTTGCCCTCCATTATAATCTCAGGCGGTCAATCTTTTTCAGCCAAATGGATGTCATAGCCAAAAGTCAAGTTCTCCCAAAAGAGACCTTTCATTGTTCTGGGTTTTTCCCCCTCCATTTGGAGTGTTATTTCATATAACCGATGTGGCTCCACCGTGATGTGTTCTTTCAACTCTGCTGTCACCAGAAATTCCATCAGGTTCTGAGGAGCTATTGTTAGTTCTGCAGCGCTGTCTAGCAGCGCTGTCTAGCATCGTCAGAGCCCATTCCCCATTCAGAATTTGATTCCTCAGAATTCTGGGCATGTCCAACTTTAAGACCTGCTTCCTTCTTCTTTTTAAATTGAGGTTTTGATTTTGGTTTATCTTCTTTTTTGATATTATAGTCGGAAGTACGACGTGTGTCTCTGGACTTTGTCCGTTCTTCTTGTCTGTGTTCTAACCGTCTTTCCCTCTCTGAGTTTTTTGATGAACACTGAAAGGAATGAGAGGAACATGTAGCAATATCCTGATACTGGTCAGGTTTCTTAATGTTATCACGATTCCTAAGGTTGCACCTTCTTTCGGACGGCTCCTGTTGAGGAGACCCACCCCTGGATTGTGATCTATTCTCTCTATTTTTTTGTTTTTTATTATCCCATTTCTTCTTGGAAGAATCAGGTGCTTGCTTGGTGTTATCAGGATATTCCAGGATATTCATGTCCTTTGTTCCAAGGATCGTTTCCTTCGATAGCTGTAGTGGGTTCTCACAACCACAGCAGTACTCGGAGTGTTTTCAAAGTAATGCCTCTTTAATAATATTTTTTGTTTTTAAAACCCAATCCAAATATCACAGGTCTGATATTTTGTGTTGGATTTGCTTCCCAGAACACTGTTTTCACAGGTTTCATGCATCTTGCCTGCAACATGGAAAAAACTTGGGTCCCCTCAAAAGAAACGAAAACACAGTTCTTAATACTACTATATTGCTACTGACGATGCATCACTATTACCCTGTGTTAAGGCACACTAATATTGAGTTAGGACTAGAGCCCTCACCTTGCCCAGTCCTAACCACGCACGTCTTAGTTAAATTTCCTATCAAAGCAAACTTGTTTTCCTCACCATGCCCTTACTGCCACCAATTAGCCCTTCTAAGCCACAAAGTCCACTACACTGGCCTTTTACCACAGTCCTCCTCTCGGACTGCGGCAAACTGAACAGCATCAGCTTCTTCACTCAGACTGCTGGGCATGCACATTGTTGGAACCTGGTGGTCGAATCTCAATATGTGTAGGCTTCTGTATCTGATGTCCAAAAACCTCAATAATCCCTCCAAAGCTGGCTTCTTCCATCCAAAGGTCCTCACAGATCCCATACCTTGGCTCTCCTCTGAGATCCCTCTGTACTCTTCGCCTTCGCTTCCTGCTTCTCTCACCTTCTCTTTTCATGGTTATCTTTTCTCCTGGCACACTGGAGGTTCACACCTCTTTCTACCTAGACTAGTTCCTTTCTCCCACCTCTAGATTGCTCATTTCCCTGCTTGCAGTCTGATCCTTGGGGGGCCATCTTGAACACCTTAGATTTGCACCCGGCTCCCTGCCACAGTAGGTTAGACTTCATTGAGACCCAAAACCTTGAGCTAGTAGTCCAGAAACATAAAGAAGAGTGGGAGAAAAAGTCTAGAGTGTTCAAGATGGAGAAACTAGTGCATCTCACCAAGAAAAATAGGACTGATAAAAGGATAGACATGCTGAGTGGGCCCAGGAACAGGGTAGCTGAAAGACCAGTGAAAAGAGAGATGGTGGCCTGGAAAGCAGCAGAGAGCCAAGGCAAAAGAGAAATTCAGGACAGCAGCAGAAAAACTGTTTAGCTCTGGGAAAAGAAAGTCCCTCTAAGTTCAAAGAGCCTACCACTAAGGTACCCAAGGAGTTGATAAGTGTGTATGTATGTACCAGGAACTTTCATTTTGGGGTGGTTCCACAATTTCGAGATTGCATGCAAGGTGTAAAGTTCAAATGAGAAATCTAGGGCAGATACTCTATGAAGCTGCCTTATTAGTGAAGGGACAGAGGTCACTGGAAGGATGTCGGAGAATGACAGTCTGACATATGAGTGCATGAAGAAAGCTCTGATTAGGTCTTTTGGGCTAAAATCGGTCCAACCCCTTCAGAGTTCTAGTGAAAACAAGAAGACGGTTGAGAGTTTGAGAACAGAATCCATTATATAAGTTGTGATTTAAATGTAAGTGGGAGAGTGGGATGGAAGTGATGGACTATCAGTCCCTTAACCAGTTGATGGCGGCAGAGAAACTGAAGGAGAAGTGCTCCACCTCACTCAGGCAGTACTTGAATGATGTGACAGAAAATGATCCAGATACACTTGCGTTTTGGTTGACAAGTGGTTAGCTTATGAGTTATTCAAACAGCCAGAGCAGCATGGATCCAAGTCTAAAGGGGAGAAGAACTACCAATGGAATGGTTCCAAACTGGAAGGAAAGGGCCAGGTTCCCATGGCTCTCAGGCAAGCCAGAAGCATAAGGAAATCTTGGTTCCTAGTTACAACGATAAAAAGAAGAAGGGGACCCCCTCTTTGCCCAAGATAGTGTGCTTTTACCCAATGCTAGTAACACAGTTGACAGGCAGTGTGCTATCAGTAGGCATGGGTACCAGTGAGGGTCCAGTGGCACTTAATCTAGTCACTATGTAAATCTGAGAGAGAAAAGCAGATGCTCTTAACTAAATTTACAATGGGGTTTGTCAGTGAGAAAGTTATAATTGGTAGGAAGGTTCCTGAAAGGAGGGATGTCGGTGCTTGTACAACTTTGGTCGAGACAAAGTATCTTAATTCTCCCTGGTACCATTGTCAATGACTTGATTGTCAATGAGTATTCACTTATTAGGGTTGAAGTAGAAGTCAACGGCAATATGGCTATGGGCATTGTGGGTGTGCACGAGAAACTGTTCCTTGCATCTTGCAGGTACCAAAGACTGAGCTGTGAGGCTTCAAGACCGCGAAAACCCAACACCGGAATGCACCACTGCACCCGAGCTGAAGTATGCCAACGGTGTCAACGTGGTCCTGAGATCTTAACAACCTATGAGGAAGAAGGACACTGAAAAAAGGTGAAAGCAAAAGACAGAGGAAGAGCAACTGACTTGGCACCAGCCCTACCGGCCTGTCTGCTTTTATCCATCAAAACTGTCCCAAAGACATCTCGTCCTGCAGCTGTTGTGTCTCCGAAGCCTGGGAGGATTGCCTGCCTTCAATAAAGACTAAAGAACTCCAGTGGAGCAGTAAAGGTGCTTTCATTCATCCGGCAGGCACCCCAAAGAAGACTGTGAGTGCTCCAGACCGAAAAACTCGACACCTCTAATCACCACTGCACCCGTACTTCCGAGCTGAAGGGGGCCAAAGTGGGCCAACGGTGCCAACGTGGTCCCCCGGCCCTCCACAGACAAAGCCCACCTTGAACTTGCCAACTGTGGACTTCCCGACACCGCCTGCAGCCTCTAATTGCAGGCCGCCTCTAAAGACAGTACTTCCGGGGACAAAAATCCGATGCCTAAAGACACCTCTGCACCCGACGCCCATGGCCCCTGGAGAAGTGAATCAAGGCATCCCACGTCCCCGATCATCACTAGAATTGAGCCCCTTGTTGGTTTATCCCGATTGGTCCCTCAGTAGGAGCCTGCTGCCTCTTTTCTGACCGATCTCCATAGACTTGAAAAAGGTACCCAACGCTGTAAGGCACCTATGCACCCAGCCACTCCAGGGCTGCCCAAAGTGAACCCTTGGTGCTGCCTTGCACCCTGACCCACACTCATCTTAAGTCCAGAAGTTTGGTCCCATAAGTCGCTGTTGAGTGCCCGAATGCAATACATGTTTTTCTTCGAGAGGTTAACATTACCACGAAGTGCTTCAATTCCGATTTAAAGTATCAAAGTGACCCAACGCTGAACAACACACCTCTGCACCCAGACGCCTGAGTGCCTCCCAAGGTGACCTGTTGGTGCTGCCTGGGATCAAGCCCCATTCTCACCTTTAGAGCCGCGGAAGTATCCTGTAAGTCGTTGTTAAGTGACAGTATGCAGCATATGTTTTCTCCCTAAGTTAACAATGCCGCAAAGTACTTCAATTACGATTTAAAGTATCAAAAACATGTTTACTTCAAAGCTGCTAATTAAAAAAGTACATACCTGAATTTGATGATCTTGGTGCCTAAAGTTATATAAAAGCCTGGGGCTACTCAACCACACTACCCTCTACAAGAGCACCTTGGGATTGCTAGAGCACACCCATGTCCACTCGTAAGGGAATACCTAGACTCTGTGTACTGCATAACTCTTTTTGGCATACCATATAAAGAGCCAGCTTCCCACACTTCACAACATCCAGTAGTTTCTTGGATTAATCTGCAGAATCTGCTTTGACAAATGTTTGGATGCCTTCTAGGATAGAACAACAGTATTGTATCTGACTTAAACTGAGTCCATATGTTAGCAAATTATTTTGGCCGCTCTTCACCAATGTTGCATTTATTAGGTCCTGGTAAAGTGCCATCAGACAGCTCCTGACAAAACTGTATTGGTTGTGCTTTGCCCTCCTTGAGCAGCTGCTCCTTCATTGGGTACGATGTAAGATTTGCTACTATATCTTGCAGGTAATCAGTTACTTTGTTTGACTTTTATTCCCATGGCATGCACCCTTCACATGCCCTTAATAAATGTGTCCTCCTTTCCTTCAATTTGACTAAAGCGACATTGAACACAACGTTGATCTGTGAGAGTATTAACATGAGATTCTAATGAGAAAAGCGAAGTAGTCAACACTTGTCTGATGTTGAACAGAGACTGCATCATTTGCTCTGCCATCTCGGCTATCAAGCTTATCTCTTTGTAGCTTAATGATGTTGCTCTCCAGCTGCAAGCAGATTATGGAAGATCTTCTAAATATGAGAACTGGTCATCTTTTTGGGGGGGCGGGTCCTTCTTTAGAACCAATCAATTAATGGATTTATATGTGGTGCAGCTAATCACCCAGGTGGTATCCAGGCGCTGAGGCTCAAGGGCCTCAGTCGAACAGCCAGGTCTTAATCCCTTCCGGATTTCCAGAAAAGAGGATGAGGTCCGTAGCACATGTATCAAACTCAAATTGCGATTCAGTAACATGTTAACAAATCGCAATTTGGGTTGCAATTCGGTAATAGAGAGTGGCGTGTTTAGGGCGTCCATTCCTAATACCGAATCGCATCGGTATGTATGAATGTTTTGAGACCGAAATGCGGTCATAAAACATTCGAATTTTACCTCCTACTTCAAGTAGGTGGTAACCCATTCACAAATGGGAAGGGGTCCCCCTTTAAATTGTATATAACTTTAACTCGACACTGAGGTATTGGAGCACTTTAAATGAGCTCCAGTTATGTTACACAAGGACATATTCATTTTCTCGTAGGCAGGCTCAGATTAACTGAAGTGCGTAGAATCACAGTATGTTAAGGCGAGGGCGACATTCAAACCTGGCTCCCCAAGTTCCCAGTTGGGGGATCAAAGTGTTACGCAGCATTCTCTACTTTACCTATGTAAAAGGAAAAAAACTATTTTTAAAGTTCCTCGTGAACCTACTGAGCATTGCTTGAATCAAGTTTTAAAACCCTGCTCCCTCTTTCTCAGCAAATATTTTCACATCTCTGGAGATATCCTTTTTAGGTCTCGGCCTGACGTAAGCAGCGCATGAGCTGCCTCGTCATACGAGGCTTCTTGGAATCGATACGATTCCAGAAGCCTCGTCCCAGCTTCGCCTTAACTTTTGATTTGTGCGCGTTGTTTTGCGTCACGAATTATGCCAAAGGCAGTGCAATGATTGCACTGAAGGCATGTCACTCCCTTATTGTTGCCACCCTGTCTCCTTTTATCTACGTCCTGAGGGATTGGATCTTTTACCCGCGGCGTTACACTAGTGCCTTTATTTACTGGGGAAGCACTATTTGTTTTCCCTTCTGTCTGTCTCTCTGAGACACAGTAGCTTGTTTACAGCGGCTGCCTGGCCAATCTGTTTTTACGTGCCCCATTGTATGTATAATGTGTTTACTGACGAGGCCAGTAGCACAGCCACACCGTGTTTTCCCAGCTAGGCGAGGGCGTATTTACCGTTTTACAAACTTTAGCAATCACCATTCGAACGCATTGACTCAGATCCATTTATATTATGAGCCACGGTCCCTTATTTCAATGACAGACATTGGAAATGGCGCCTTTGCAGCGAACTCAAAGGTAATTTATTATAAATCAATACAAAGGCTTTACCACCCCCGCCTTGCATCGATGTAGCACCATCTCCCAGTGCGCTGCCTGTTACTCGCAAGGCAGTGGAGTGTTTCTCTGTAGACCATTTTTAGATCTAAAGAGTAGCTAAATATTTAATAAAAAACAAATGCGCCTCATCCACCGCAGCATCTGCGCGACTTGCGAATAATATATTTTTAGTTATCTTTCTTTTCTCGCTTCCCTCGTGCGCACCTGTCTGCACTATGCTAGCATCTGCCACGGCGCAGCAAATAAACCATCTGCTAGTACACTAAGATCACACCGAGTGTCACGGGCGCTAGAGCTGAGATCTTAACTCTTTTGCTTTCTGCTTTAGTATCATAGAGGCAGCAAGTCATGAATATTTGTTGGTGGAGGGGGTGGGGGGGGATTTTAATGTTTTCCTGTGAGTTTTAGCGTTTGTGCATTCACGCGTGGGGAGGAGTTTGTTTAGCACCCGCTGCACAATACATTTTCTCTAGGCACACTGTGCAGCAAACGATAGAAACGAGATGGAGACGGATACACGCTAATAACTGGTTGCATTCCAAAATATTCTAAGCACTAATAAATTGTGTTTATTATTTTATTAACTGAAACGCCAAACATGCCACAGTCTAGCCGCTGCAGGGCTGTGTTGTTTCCACACAAAAAGACTCCCCCCCCCCTTCCGCGCCTCCAACTCTCATCTCCTATCTCCTAATGTCATGTACCTTTTGGTTTAAAAAAAAAACATTATTCCACCCCCCTCCTCCCCCCCCCCCCAAAAAAAAGTGTTCAGTGGGTTCTATTTAAATCTCCGTCTAGAACATTGTTTCTGCAGTCTCTAGCAATTGAGGTTTCATTTCTCAACAAGGCACAATTAACAGCAAAAATAAATGAAGCATTTAGCCCTGGATAAAACAATGTCCCCAGGCCGCCCAACGGCCATTAGCCAACAGCACTGTGCATGCTGGGACTGGTAGGCCCATCATTGAATTGGAAAATATAAACCTGCAAGACCCAGAATCCAAAGTCGTATTTTCGTTCAAAAGTCTGTTCTGGCCAGAGGTGTGGTGCATAAAGTGGGGTCACTTGGCAGCTATGCAGACATGTTCTACATATGTGCCAAGATTCGGGCACATACAGGGAAATTTTGCATCAGAATGAGGGGGAAAGTTATTTTCCCATGAACTTCTACTGAGTTAGTAGGGTAAACAAGCATTGGCATAGCCAATAGGTCTCGCCTTTGGGACCTTATAAGTGTTTAGTTATCCAGCACAATATCCTTGGTGCAACAACATCAAGTGTTGCATGGCTAAACACTTATAAGGTCCCAAAGCCGAGACCTATTAGCTATGCCAATGCTTGTTTGTTTAATCCTCCGACCCCTGGCTGTCTTGATTACATACTTTTTCTTCACTATACCACCCTGTGCTGAAGGTTCCATGCTTCGCCTTCTGAAATGAATGGGATTACGCGCCTAATGTCTTCTCAAACGGGTGCCAACTGCATTGTTAAATGTCTGCACTAAGTCATTGTTTCTAACCCATTGGATATAAAACACTTGGGGCCTCATGTAGGTAGCTAAATACCGGTCGGTAACGGCCGAAATTCGGTAAATATCCCGTTACCGACCGGTATTTAGCTATTTGGGATGTAGGAGGCATAATTCAGGATTCGGTAAATTACCGAATCGGTAAAATACCGATTCGGTAAATACCGAATCCTGAATGTAGGGAGCACTCTAAAGAGTGCAAATTACTATTAAGAATTTGTTATTTACCACCAAATACAGGTTGGTGATAAATAACAAATACCTTGCAAAACGCAATATTTTGCAGATGTAAGAGTGCCATGTGGCAGACATACATGCCCTTAGGGCATGTATGTGCGCCACATGTGCACACATGCAAGAATCAGGGGTGCAACAGGGTGTCAATGTGACACCCTGCCACCCTTGTATATGCTCCCCCCATTACCGAATCGGTATTTACCGAATCGGTAATGGTGACTGGCTTCCCATTGATTCCTATGGGCCTCCAGGCCCATAGGAATCAATGGGAAGGTATGCCCCATTACCGAATCGGTAAATACCGATTCATATTTACCGAATTTTTCCGATTCGGTAAAATTTACCGAATCATTACCTACATCACATTTACCGATTCATAAATACCGAATCGGTAAAATTCGGTGTTTATGAATCGGTAAATGTGATGCTACCTACATATGGCCCAACGTGACTTATAATTAGGATAAATCACCCAGGATGTCTAAACACAGAGCAGTTTTAGTGCAAAAGCCACCCTTATCTGGTTCATCAGTTCACAAAAATGCCTTGGCAGGGAACACCCCTTATTAGAAGATAGATTCGCTGTGCTCGAGTCATCTGCCGTTGCAGCAGCATAAATTTACACAAGTAAAAATGTTGGATGTCGCTTTTTAATAATAGCTTCCATTTCCTTAAACTGTAAAAAAAATAGTGAAAATATAAGGGAACGCAAATATAGAAATTCGAAAAATAACTTATTTTTTTTTCAAACCATCATTGCACGAGCAGACCCTAACTCGTCAACTCAGGAACACCACAAACAATTATACCTTGGATCGAAATGCATTTTCTCTTAACTCATTATCGGCCTTCTCGGTCCAGTACTTTCTTAATGAGGCCCATCCTCCCTCGCCTGGCGCCCTGGATCTAAGTCTTTCACTTGTATCAGTGCACTGACTACCCTTGCCAGTAACCCTATTTTCGCTTACTAGACATTTTCCTTTTAAGTTATGTTGATGTCGGTCAAGACATTTTAATTTATTAAAATTATGTACTTTCATTCAGTCATCTTCTTCCATTAAACTGCTGTTGCGTCATTCGCATTTTCTTCCATCACTACAGCATACACCACGGTTGGCCAGTGCACTTCAGCGATTGGCTGACTTCAAAACAATAGGAAAATTAAAAGAGCATTAACAAAGCCAAAAGGCTTTCACCAATGCAAGACCACTTGGATTTGTCAGTGTTTGTTTATATGTGTTGCTCTTGGTGGATGCCCGGGACTCTGGCATGCTCTGAGTCATTCCTGAGTGAAGGGAATGCGTGGATGCAGCATTAGCATATCTCGAGGTTGCCTTATGCTCCCTCCTCACCCCTTGTTCTTCAGATTCTAAACAAGCTTTTGCTTCAATAGGCTTTAACTTGTGGTTCTGGCCTGCACGTGTACTGCATGACTTAAAGCCTCACAATGTGTAATATTATAATTTAAACAAATACGAATACTTCCTCAACTCAAATGTCCATAGTCCTTCATTTTAACACAACTCACCCTACACAAAGAGCACTCACACCATTCTTCCTGCACTCATACACTGCTGCCACACCTCTTAACTTATTATTAATCCTATACGCGAAACCTAATGCATTTACCACTGCGTTTTCATTTTAAGCTTTAACCTAAATCTTTACTTAAACATACAGCTACCTACCTAAATACCAATAACAATATATTTGTGGTGAAACTTTGCACCCAATTTATAGCGGGGTGCAAAAAGTGGTCATTATTGCGTGCAGTTATTGTTTCTGTATATATCATTACATTTTCTTCATGTGCTTTTATCCCCAATTCAGAGGTAGTGGTGACAAGTGTAAAGCCGTAGCAAAGGGAAATGTAAATAGCTCTTCCCTCTAAATTTGTAGTAATGATGATAAAGTCGACTATCTCTTTTTAACTCTCCAAAAGTGCAGCATGATTCTCATAAAGAACTACAAACGGAAGAGTGTTACACTCTTTGTTGTGATTCGCTGTGGAATGTGTCAATGCTTAGCAGACGCATCCCATTTATACATTTCTGACTATCAAAAACCGGTGGTAAACCATTGGCAAAGCAGATGCTTCCACAGTACCAGTCGCTAAATGTCAAATTTATTTTTGAAAGGAGCACCTATCCCTTTAAGAGACATAATATGGCTGTTTTACAAAACAAATTCAACATTCAATAAATGTGAATGCAGAAATAACATATATGGTCTGGACTACTTTAAAACAAATGTCAACATGACTATGCCTTTTATATATGTGCTTTAAAAACCTGCAAGCGGTGCATAAACACACATTTTGTACTTGTAGTCGTTGCTTAAGAGAACCAAGACCTATTGCATTGCAAATGCTTGTTCTTATTGTAAGCGTGAACAAACACTGGAGGTGGGCCTAAGGCAGTAAAGCTGAGCCACTCATCTAATATAACTAACAAATTGCCAGTACTGCGACTGTAATTCGATCTCAACATTTTTTATGAGAAGACATTTTAAGATGAAACAAAAAATGTAGAAAAGCTTTGTTTTTTTGAATTAATCAAAATATTTTTTTTATTTTTCAGTTATTTTAAGCTTCCATCTAAAAGAACAAATTTGAGACCTTAGCCGTCTATTTAATGACAGGTTTTTTAAGAATTATTTTTTCACACCATTCAGTGAAACGTATCATTCAAACTTCTCAAGCATCCCATTCATTCGTGAAGTGATATTGTGTACATACGTTCTAGACCCTCGACAAGAGACCACATGAAATTTTGAATAATTCCAAAATGAAATAACTTAGAGTTTAATAGGATAAACAATTGTTTCTGTGGTCCAATCAGAAAGATTTGATCAGAGTTCATTTAACCCCTTCGGTGCTCATGACGGAACGGTTCCGTCATGAGCCACGGTTGAGCTGTGCTCATGACGGAACCGTTCCGTCATGACCACGCCCGCGCAAGATTCCGTCAGCACAGCGGCGGAATTTGCGCAGCATGGAAGGGGTTAATTGTCATAGTATTTGTTTGTTTGTTTTGAATGGGTCTAGAACGTATGTACACAATATCACTTCACGAATGAATGGGATGCTTGAGAAGTTTGAATGATACGTTTCACTGAATGGTGTGAAAAAAGAATTCTTAAAAAACCTGTCATTAAATAGACGGCTAAGGTCTCAAATTTGTTCTTTTAGATGGAAGCTTAAAATAACTGAAAAATAAAAAAATATTTTGATTAATTCAAAAAAACAAACCTTTTCTACATTTTTTGTTTTATCTTAAAATGTCGTCTCATAAACAATGTTGAGATCGAATTACAGTCGCAGTACTAGCAATTTGTTAGTTATATTATATGTTCTTATTGTAAAGCATCCCGTTTTCCTTTAAGGAAAACGTGCTGCTTTACAAAAAAAAAGATTGCTTTATTTAAGAGCAATCACAGAGATGATGGTCTGCTGACCTTAGCAGGCCACCATCCCTGTGATTTTTGTGATTCGCAATGGTAATTTGTAAATCTCTGTCCCTGCAGCAGATATGCAAGGAAATCAATATCTTGCAGCTACCCCTACCAGCCACGACTACAACCTGCAACCTCGGTAGCAGTCAAAGCTAGGGCCATTTCATTCCTTGGGGAGGGACCAGTCTTCTTTGCAACGGCTTAGGATGTCTGTTTGATCGTGAAGATGTGCTTTGAAGTCAGGTGCATGGTAGTCCAGAAGAATCTAACGAAACAGTGCTCACTCTGATTTGTCTATCAATAAAACATGTACCTGCATGCCCTTGATCAATATAAAAGTGACCTACAATTAACCACTTGTTGACGTTACTCCCATGTGTTAGAAATGGGGGTCTCTAGTTGAAAGTGGTGTGCACCCTGTCCAAGTAGGGAGCCTTCTTTCTTTTTATTTTTGAAAACCAATATCAAATAGCATTAAATACAAATATACATCCTTTACAGTCCATAAAATCCGAAGGGGTAAAAAAACAAAAAACAAAAGGGTGACATTAACCCCTTCGCCGCGGCAGGAATTCCGCCGCGGCGCTGGGGGGGGGGGGGTTGGGGGCAGCGCGGTGGCGCTGTGCTCGTGACGGAACCACTCCGTCACGAGCCACGGTTGAGCTGTGCTCATGACGGAGTGGTTCCGTCACGTCTCCGCCCACTGCGCTAATCGCCCGCACAGGCGGGGAATTAGCGCCGCGTGGGCGGAGCGGCCTCCAACGGCCGTAGCATGACGGAACCACTCCGTCATGAGCACAGCGCAACCGTGGCTCATGACGGAGTGGTTCCGTCATGAGCGGGGAAGGGGTTAATAGATCATAAAACATCCACACAAAAAAAAAAAAATACAAACAATAAAATACTGACTTAAGAATCAGAATCAAAATACCATTGCCAGATCTTCTCAAATTGCTTCAGTCCTCCTATCCGTGAAGCATAAATTCGTTCACTTCTTTTAACTTGTCTCATTTTCCGAACCCAATCGATCTTAGTTGGTATTAAATCAGTCCGTCACCTTTGAAGAAGGAGTGATCGAGCAACTGCCCTACAAATATATAACAATTTAATCACCTTCATGGGAAGCCCTAGATCTGAATCATAGCCCCAAACTATTAGTCGATCATTAAATCCGATAGACATTGAACATTCTGTTGTTAGATATTCAAAAATATCGTTCCAAAACTTCTAGATCCTGGGGCAATGTAAAATTATGTGGGTCCAATTTGCTGCAGGGTGAGTATGACACCGAAAACAATGTCCCGATTGATTGGGATAGACTTTAGCTACAAAACAAGGGGTTCTATATAGTAACCACTTGCTAAAATATAGCATCCTCCTCCAGTTGGCCCTCTAACTGCACTGAAATTTAGTTTATTAATTGTGGTCCATGTGTTAACTGAGATTTCCAAGTCCTCATGTTTACCCCATTTTGTTGCGGCCTTATCCGCCAAGTGTGCCCCTTTGATTACGGCTAGGCATTTTTTCCAATCCCCCGGCTTTTTAACTACCCTCTCTTCCAGCAGGTCTAATACTAGCTGTTTCTGACCAATAATCTGAGGGAGATCTAGCTTGCTAAAAAAATTTATGATAATATTATAAGAACCAAGGAGAAGGAAGTTGCCGGGAACTAATTGCGACATCTCCCTTACAGTCAACCATCTATCATTCCGAAGAAAATCACAAAGTTTATGAAACCCAGCCTTTGTCCAGTTTTGTATAGATAAAAGCGAATCTCTAATGCCTACTGAAATAAAAAGATCTGCTATTGGGGTTATGGCATTGCTTATAGGAATAGAATACAGTCTAAAAAATGCCTGACGCTTGTGAAAAAACCAGTCCACACACTTATATCTGACTAATTTCGGAGATCTAAATATTGATAATGGACAGTGAATCTGATTTTCCTTACACATTAAATTTATAAAGAAGTTGATAAAAAGACCTGACTGTAAACCCTGCTTAAATCTCGACATATATTGTGCAAAATACGCAAAATAATATTCCTTCAGATTGGGGAGGGCAAGGCCACCATCTTCCAACTTTTCATGTAAAGTGCTAAGTGCAATACGAGGGATTTTTTTTAACTCAAAAGGAATGATGTAAACAATGACTCTATTTTCAAAAAAAAAGAATTAACTAGCACACAAGGAATTGTTGAAAAAAGAAAATTTAACAGTGGAAGCACCGACATTTTGATCAAGGCAACCCGACCAAGAATGGTTAAAGGGAGAGAGCTCCATCGTGCAAATAAATCCTGGATTTTTCGGAACAATGGAACAAAATTCAACTCATATAATTCTGAAATAAATGGCGAAAAATAGATCCCCAGATATCTCTTGGGGTAAGAGTTAAGGCACGAGAAAATATCTGGATGCACAACCCTAGATGCACAGCCACATAAAATTATCTCTGTTTTTCTTTTATTCATTTTATAGCCGCCGAATGACTCATGAAGATCAAAGATCTGGAAAGCTCTAACCTGGGCTTCCTCTTCTGGTTTTAAAATGAGCATAATGTCATCTGCGTATAATTTAATTTTGCTCATATTTGAAAGTGGAGGACGAATGTCTCCGTTGTTCCGAATTGCAATCGCGAGAGGCTCAATAAAAAAAGCAAATAACACGGGGGAAAGCGGGCATCCCTGCTGGGTTCCCCTTTTAACTTTTACTTGGCCCACCTGAGCGGCATTGATAATAATATTGGCCTCTGCATTCATATATAGCTTCTCAATCAACCCAGTAATTTTAGAGGGTATGCCAAATTTCGATAAAATGCAAAATAAAGTTTCCCAGATAACTAAATCGAATGCCTTTTCGGCGTCTAAAAATAATACTAATGCTGGAATCTTCCGGGTCTCAAAATAGTCTAGTGCTTCAACTAAAAAATGTGCATTGGTTCCGAGCTGCCTCCCAGCAATAAAACCATTCTGATCAGAATGTATTAAATGTGAAGCTATCCCATTAAAACGATTGGCTAAAAGTTTGGTAATTAATTTGTAGTCAGAATTTAAAAGCGTTATCGGGCGATATGAATTAGGGTCTTCGCTATTTTTACCTTTTTTAGAAAACTGACTACATTCCCTTTTCTGAAAGAGAGAGGTATAGATCCTCCTTCAATAATTGAATTTGCCAATAAAAGAAAAAAATCCTCAATTTCACTCCTCATAAACGTCTTAAAAAACTCAGCTGGAAGGCCATCAGGCCCACAGGCTTTCCCAGTTGGAAGTATTTTAATAACTTCCCCTAACTCTTCTTTTGTAAATGGTCTTGCCATACTCCTTTTATCTAATTCTGTTAATGCAGGTCATTCATTTGCCTGAAGGAACTCCCCCAAAGATGACCTATCGATGGAGTGAAGTTGGCCATATATCCTCTCATAATGTTGAACCATGATATTTCCAACAGCATCTATATCCTCCAATCGAGAACCCGAAATGGGACATTTCAGTGCGAGTATTTGATTCTTAGCAGCCCGCTCTCTTGCCTGACATGCCAAAAATCGACCAGTATAATTACTCTCCTCATAAAGTTTTTGCCTGATCTGCTGAAATAAGAAATCACTCTTAGCATAGTAATTATTAGCCAGGTCCCGTTTAGCCTGATCGAGCTGTTGACGGTTTGCCACAGAAGGGCTAGAGAGGAATCTATCAAGGGACCTTTGCACTTTTTGCTCCAATAAATGTTTTTCTTCCTTCCTGGCCCTTGAATTCCCTGCGTCTTTAGCTATGGTAAAACCTCGAAAAAACGCTTTAAATGAATCCTAAACAACATCTAATGGGGCTGAGCCAAAATTACGCTCAAAGAACTTACTAATCTCGGCTTTAATACTAGATACCCAGTTTTCCTCTACTAAATATTGTCGATTCAACTGCCATTTTTTGGTAACTTTCTTACATTCACCCAATTCCAATTCTAAAACTATCAGTGCGTGATCCGAAAGCCCGTTCTGCAGAGTTTTTTGAGAGTTAAAAATCAAACTTCTAGAAACCCCCAAAAAAATCAATACGTGAAAAAGTATGAAATCTCCCTGAATAACAGGTATAAGAAGTTTTAGTGTGGAATGCCACCCGCCAAGGATCAACTATATCCAACATTGAGCTGTAACTTTGAACCACTTTAAAGGATTTTTGCTTTAATTGTTTTTTTGCCTTAGATGAGAAGTCTAATTTCGTATTCATCAACAGATTAAAATCCCCTCCCACTATTAGGTCCCCTGAAACCTGAATTATGGATTGAAAGAATTCCTCATATGGAGTGGGATTATCCTCTACCGGGGCGTATAAACTGGCGAGAGTCAATAATCCATTACCTGAATTACAGGTGACCCAACACCACCTACCACTTTGATCGCTCGCTGAATTGACTACCTCAGCCTGGAATATTTTATTAAAGAAGATTGCTGTTCCTCTGTGGGCTACAGAGGATGAAGAAAAGCCCCTATAAACCGCCCATGATTTAAACATTGAAAAGTCGGCTATTTTCCCCGCTGGTATATGGGTCTCCTGTAACAGGATAACTGACGGGTTCTCCGTCTTAATCCACGTTTCGATGGCTCTCATTTTTCTCTTATTATTTAGGCCATTTACATTAAAGGAAACCACCTATAAAGCTTCCTTATCTCCCATTTATCATGTTCTCATCTTGCCATTTAAAAAAAAATATTAATAATAATAGATTTCCCAGTTTAACACCCTGTGTACACCTAACGACCAGCAACGTGACTGCCCCCCCTTCTTCCTTTCTAAGTAATGATAAACGGATGTATAAAAATCTAACATATGGTTTTCATTTTTTCCCCCAATGCTCCCTATCCCACCCATGTCTCCTCCCTTGACCCATTGTTGCCCGAGCAGATGGCCGCCCTTGCTCAGAGTCCAACAACCTGTCCCCCCCACCCACTTTTCTACAGGCACAATGACTTGGTGCCTAGTGCAGCTGATTAACCCCACCCCTTCCCCCACCTCCCCTTTCCAAAATAACACCAACAGTGATTTAACAATTTTTACCTGCAATGAACATAACTATAAACAAAAAAATTCAATCATAGAATACACCATAAGTAAACTCTAAAGAAAGAAAGAACAAGCATTGGCATGGCCAATAGGTCTCGCCTTTGGGACCTTATAAGTGTTTAGCCATGCAACAGTTGCATAACTAAACACTTATAAGGTCCCAAAAGCGAGACCTATTGGCTATGCCAATGCTTGTTTTAACTGCTGCAATCTATTGAAGCCACACAGAAAACATCAAAGCGGCCGTGCGGCCGCGAAAGTGATCGCGATCAAACATCAAAGAGTCCGTGTGGCCGCAAAAGTGAAAGTAATCGCTCACATACACTGTAGGTCTAGGCTGGCCTGGTGGCACTTTTTGTAGCCCTCACAAAATGTCTCGCCAGACCAGCGCATGCGCTGGGTCAGACGAGACCTAAAAAGGAGAGTTTTCTAACTCATTACATAACCATTAAGATTTATCCGTCGAAATCCGATGCAATAATTCCTGTGCCTCTGAAACATTGCTGAAAATATGAAATTTGCCTTTGACTAGCACCTTCAGCTTGCTCTGCTGGGCTATCATTGCTTGCGCCCCTTGTGCCTTAAACAAATGTAGCATTTTAACAAATTCCTTTCTCCTTTTTGCTGCGGAAGCCGACATATCTGAAAAAATACGACATAATAGCACTTCTGCCGAAGAAAACTGTCTTTGTTTAACAGCTCTTGACAAAATCGGTTCCTTGACCCTAAAGTCTCCAAAATTAACCAAAATTGTCCGTGGAAACTTGGCATTGGGGGGGAGGTGTGCTGGAACCCGATGTGCTCTCATTATTGTGAGATCCCCATTAAATTCTGGGAGGACATTTTTCTTTAAGAAGGAATCGATCCAATGTAATGTCTGCTGTCCCTCTATGCCCTCCGGAATACCCACAATTCGGAGATTTGAGCGTCTAGAATGGTTCTCTACCTCCTCCAATTTAAGATCCAACGCAGATCTCTGAGACTGGAAAGTGGCGACTTTAAGATTCAAGGATGACATTTGATCTTCCAATTCGGCTATCCTAGTTTCAGCTTCTAAGAGCCGTGTTGGGATCTGAGCCACGGTTTCCTATATCTTTGTCAAGCGAGCATTAAATGCGGCGATCTCAGCCAATTGAGAAGTTTTCAGATCGCGAATTTCTTCCAGAATCAGATTGAGGAGGCTTTTTGCATCCCATTGCATAGAGAAAAAGCCATTACTTAACAGAGGAACAATCTGATTTAAATTGGGCCTGTCATCAGTCTGGAGACCCTCTTGATTGGTCAGAGCAGGCACCTCTAGTAAAGTTGGCATAGAGGCTTCTGAGACCGCCGGCATAGAATGCAGTATGGGCCCCCCACAATTGATGGACTTGATAAACCTGACGAGGGAGGGGAAAAAACGGAAGGGTGATTGCTCGACTCTAAGCTTAACGTTTCTGGGCCTGAGTCAGAAAGATTTCCAGCTATTTAAAGGTTATTGCCTTCCGTCTCCTGCTCCTGCTCTGGCTCTATTCCAGTTAAGGGCCCACCCTGTTTAGTTTTAAAGAAGATAGGGTACTTTCTAGTCTCTAAACATTCCCTCACTTCCCCTCCAGGAGTTAAAGTCTCTTTGGCTGTGGCAGCGGAGATTGGTGAGTCTGCCCTTAACAAAACCATCTCACCAGGACTGGTAGAGGAGTCTGAGTCTGCCAGTGCTACCTCATGATGGTCGTGGTTAGCTACATCAGCATCCGACATCTCAACAGAATCTAGTGGACGTGGAAGATCTTTCCTAAAAGCAGCTGCGTGGTTAGACCGTGCCATAGCCTGGACAGCACGTTTTTGAACTTTTTTTTTTTTTAAAAGTTTTTATTGTTTTCAAAAACAGTTAAAACAATAGGACATTGAGACAGACCTTGCGCATAGATCTCAGGACAGATCACCACCCAAATACATAATCCCTCAACCAATCCCAAGTCTAATGCATTGAGAAAGACTGTGTCCCCCCCTCTCCCCATCTCCCCGCAGACCATCTTAACCATCCGAATCAGAGGAATCCCCATCTGAAAGAGGCGGCGGATCGCATATGCCTCCCCTGTACCTGTTCCATGCCCCCCAGACCCTGGCCCACTTGCGAGGACATCCCCGCCTGATAAACACTGACCGCTCAGCAAACATGGCTGCATCCATCTCCCTCCTCCATACTGACAGCAACGGCGCCTCCACCGCTCCCCATTTTTGGGCTATGTTCCGTTTGGCCGTCATGATTCCCAGCGTTACCCAGCCCTGCGCCTGACGATCAAGATCATTGGGCTCCCACACATTTAACAAACAGCGCCGGGGCTCCGGCACCCGCGATATCCAGCACGCCTGTGACATTGTACGCAGCACCCGCTTCCAGAATACCTGGAGAACAGGACACTCCCAGACAGTGTGGTAAAAGGTTCCCTCCTCCCCACAACCCCGCAGGCAGAAGGGGTGGGTCGCTCTGCCCATCTTATGTAGCAAGCATCTGGTGAAGTATGAGCGATGCAAAATACGAAGCTGCACCAGCCGCAGCCTCGAAGGTATACCCGCCTCGCGCGGCGAGGCCAGTGCCTCACGCCATTCCGGGTCATCAAAGTCACCGACCTCCTCAGCCCACCTCTCCCGCAAGGGCCCCATAGGGTCCGGCAAGTTGTTGATCAGTTTGCGGTACGTGAAGGACGTAGCCTTCTTTGGCATGTACTCCGTCAACAGTCTATCCTCTAACGGGGACGCTTCCGGAACCTGCGCGCCAGGAGCCAACTGTGCCGCCAGGGCATGTTTCATCTGGAGGTATCTGAACCATTCTGAGGGAGCCAGCTCGTATTGCTGTTGTAAGCGTGCAAACTGGACAACCGCCCCTTTTTGCCACACATCGCCTACCACCGAGATTCCGATGTTGTCCCAAGCGTCGAAGCCTTTGCTGTCCCTTAAACGTCCCAGCTGCTTGGCATCCCAGAGAGGTGTAAGTTGAGTCAGGACCCCCCGCCATCCCAACCTGGCCTGCGCCGCATGCCAGATAGATATAGTCTGCCTAAGAGGACCGAACAGCTGCGAGGCTAGTCGGGCATCATACAGAGGGGACAGCATACCCCTCTCACCTAGCACATCCCTGTCCGCCTTAAATGCAGGGTCAGACTGAGGCGCATGAAGCCACTGGTTGATCACCTTGAGCTGCGCCGCCCAATAATAGAATTGGATATCCGGGAGCGCAATTCCCCCATCGTACCACCCGCAAACCAATTTTGATTGCGCAATTCGCGCCGGCTTATTGCCCCAGAGTAGGCTGGAAACCTGCGCTGCTATCGCGCGGAAGTAGGACGGAGGCACCGGGTACGGAGTATTCTCCAACACGTAGAGAAACCGCGGCAGGGCCATCATTTTGAAGAGCGCCGCCCTCCCCACTACGTTCAGTGGCAACGCTCCCCAGTGCTGCACATCACGCTTGAGGCGGTCCACTTGAGGGCTTAGGTTACGCTTGAAGAACTCCAGCTGATCCATCGTAACGTGCACCCTCAGGTATTTGAACGACCCCTCCACCACCTGTAGCTGGCATCCCGCCGGCAGCCGCGGAGGGCCCCGCAGCACCAGGAGGACCGACTTCGACCAGTTTATCGTATAGCCAGATGCCCGGCCAAATATCTCGCAGATGTTAAGTAGCGTCAAGATGGAACGTCTAGGGGAAGACAAGTAAAGCAGTATGTCGTCCGCGTAGAGAGAGATGCGGTCCTCCCAGTCGGCGGACCACCGAAGGTCCCTCATCATGGGCTCCCACCGTATCCACGCCGCGAGCGGCTCGAGCAGTAGGGCAAAAAGCAGTGGCGACAGTGGACAGCCCTGACGCGTGCCACGCGCCAGGGGGAAGTCCTCCGACATGTGCCAGTTGGCCGCGACATGGGCCAGTGGTTTAGTGTAGATGAGTCGGACCCAGGCACAAAATTTCGGCCCAAACCCCAGATGCAATTACACTGCAAAGAGAAAGGGCCATTCCACCATGTCAAACGCCATTCGTGCATCAAGGGAGAGAATGACAGCCGGTTCCTGCAACTGCTCCACCCGGGCCAGTACACCATGCAGTCGCCTCAGATTGTGGGACGTACTTCTCCCGGGCATAAAGCCCGACTGATCTGGGTGCACAATGTCAGATAAATGTGGTGTGAGCCGGAGGGCCAACAATTTTGCGAGGATCTTGGCCTCTGCGTTAATCAGCGAAATGGGACGATAGGAGGTACATTGATCTGGCGGCTTACCCGGCTTCGGTATTACTACGATAGTGGCCGTACGTTGGTCGACGGGGAGCTCTCCCACCTCCAGACTGTGCGTGAACATGTTCAGTAAATGCGGGGCCAGCGTCTCTGGTAGCCGCTGATAAAGCTCTATCGGGACACCGTTTGGTACCAACGCCTTACCGGGCTGCAAGGCCCCAATAGCCGCCTGACGCTCCTCCAACGTGAGCTCGGCCTCAAGGGTCTCCCGGGCCTCAGGGGAAAGCTTTGTTTTTTAACTTTTTGACCTAAAGTCTGAGACTCTACCTGAGTATTCCCCTTTGCTCCTTTAATAGGTTTTCTCATAGTGTCTCACTTACAAAGTCCTCCGCCAGCCACAAAATGCCCAAAAAAAAACAAATGGGGACCTACCCAGCGACCCTCAACCAAAATGGGCAAGGAAAAGTTTTCACTTACCACCTTTTTGGAGAGAAACCTGGAGTCCCTGTAGAAAATCCATTTATCCAGAGGGCCACTGCAGGCAGCCACGAAGATTAAGCCGGAAACTTTGTTTTAAGAGGTGCACTTCCACCTGGCAAGCTCACCACGCCACGCAAAGCCAGCAGAAAGTATTTGTCTTTTTTTTCTTTTCTTTCCTTTTAAATCTCCTTTCCCTTTTCCCTTCTCTGCCTTCCCTTCCCCTTTCTTGCGAAAAGGCAGCTTGCCGTATACAGGATCATACAGGAGCCAGCTTCCAAAAGCGCCGGGTAAAGAACACTTCAAATACTTCAGATAATTCAAATCGCGGCTTCATCAGCTTCTAAACGTCCGGCCATCGTTAGCAGCTCCTTGCTCGATCCTCGCTGCGGCTGGCGTCTGACGTCAGGGGAAGGCGGGGGGAGCGGGCGCGGCCGCTTCCTCAGCCGATCCGCATCGTCCCAGAACAACAACGTTTAACATCGGGAGCCTTCTTTCTTGTCAGGGTAAGGGGAGAACACAGCTAAGATAACCCCTGCTCACTCCGTTGGTAGCTTGGCAAGACCAGTCATGTTCATCTTAGTGGCAATGTATAAAGCATTTGGGCCAAACCACACACAGTAACACAGTGACAACCCTACAAAATGGACACCACACCAGTTTAGACAAATAGCCAATATTTATCTAATCAAACAAAGAGCAAAACAACAAATATCCAACATACAAAAGCAAAGATATGAATTTCTTAACAATAAAGCAAAAATAGAGCTCTGCAAAGTCGACAGTACCAACTGCGGATATCAGCGCGTCGTGACCAACAAATCCAACAGATCAGTCCGACCTCGCTGGAGTTGAGGGCCAGCTATGGTGTCGGGGAAGACCCGCAAACAACAGCTTGGAATTTTAAGGAGCCTCAGCACCTTGCGGTGAAGTATAGCGGTGAGGAGCCGCTGGAGTCGCGAGGCGTCAGTGAGGCCTTGAAGTCAGGTCCAACTCCGTGAGATCAAATTCAGGAGCGCTGAAGTTGGCAGTGCTGGGACTGCGCTGTTGTCGCGATCGATGCGACGTGTACTTCACAATGCTATGTCCGTGGCTTCGTTGCAGGCAGCAGCGTGGCATCGGTGTGGCACTGTCGTCGGTTGACCTGGGGCTGCAATGTCATCATGGTCAGTGTCTCGTGCTCCTCACGAGGGCAGTGACCAAGGCTTTGATGCAGGCGGTGGGTGACAATGTCAGAGTTGATGGTGTTGTCATCGGCAGACCAGGGATTGTGGTGTCGTCCAGGGCGGTGAACACTGTTACAGTGCGGACTGTAGAGTCAGTGAAGGCACAAAGTGGCCTCGTAGGTGAGTCTAGGGCTGCGGTGTTGTCGGTGTCCACGGCCATGGTGCAGGCAGCATTGTCAATGACAACGTGAAGGCTCATCGCCTGTAAGACCAGGGCTGCGGTGTCGTTGAGGTCAGTGCTGCGCTCTCCCAGTGAGCTGGGACCACGGTGTCGGAGCAGGCAGTGGTGTCGCTGATGGCGTAGGGAATGCTTTTATTGAAATGAATGTTCAGCAAACACCTGCAATGGCCCAGAACTGTTAATGGCACCCCCTGGCAGGGTCAGGACTCCCAGCAAAGGAGTCCAGGTGATGTAGGTGAAGTCTTTGACGACCCTGACACTTACAACAGGAGGCAAGCACCCACAAGCCCTTGGAGAAACTTCACAAGCAGGATACACAGTGAAATCAAGTACTTTTACATCTCCAAAGCAGAAGGAGCAACTGCAGGCTGAACTAACAAAACAACACACAGCAATATTGCTCTTCTCCTTGGCTGAGTCTACTCTTGTTCCAAGAGTGTTCTCAAAGTCTTCCCTTTGAACCCATTCACAAAGCTTCTCTACATTACCTCTCTTGGAAGGCCGCTTTTTCGTGGCAATTACCTCTGCTCTCAGGGTAAGCGAGTTTCAGGCCTTATGTTCCATAGAGTCTTATCTCGTTTTCCATGCGAATCGAGTGGTTATGAGGACTCACCAGAGTTTCTTACCGAAAAAGAGCTCAGATTTTCATATTAATCAATCGATCACTCTTCCTACATTCTTTTCAAATCCTACCACATCCCCTGAGAGTGCATTGCATTCACTTGATCTGAAAAGAGTGTTCAAATTCTATCCAGATAGAATGAAGGGCATACGAAAGTCAGACCGTCTATTCGTTAATTATGGTCCAAAGCACACTGGTTTTCCTTATTCTAAAAGATCCATCGTGAGATGGATTGTATCTTGCATCACATTAGCCTACCAGCTAGCTCACAAACAGCTCCCTGCCAAGCCAAGGCCTCATTCAACAAGGGGTAAAGCCGCTACTACGGCTATGTTTAAACTATTCAAGAGATACGTAAATCAGCTACGTGGCGGTCGGTCCACACCTTTGCCCACTATTACTGCTTAGATTCTGATACTTAAGCAGATGCTCAGTTTGGGCAAGCATCCTAGAGGAATTTATTTGGATGATTGTACTGTTCACTATTTGCTATGCAGGTATTCGTCTGCAGGGTTCAGGGACGGGCTTGCTACATTATTCAGTGCTTATGACTATTGATGAGTATCGAGGCAAAACCAAAGGGGATGATGAACAGAGTGTTGAACATTTCAAGCACTCACCCCCAGTCAACTGATCTTGGGGTTAATCCATCATCATTCTTTAGCTCACTACGCCACCCCAGTTCAGACATGGCCATATGCAAATCAGTCTGACCCTGTGCCTCATGGGAACAGTCCAGCCCGAACTGCCAAGCCATGTCTTCCCTGGACCGGAAACAAGCATCCTAGGAACCGGTTTCTGGGTAATCAGCTGTCATCAGCCAGGCTAGCTTGAATCCAGTGGCAAAGTGAGCAAGGGACCCACGTCTGGGCATACCCTGCCAACTTAGGGCGAACAAAGCAAAACCAAAGGGGATGATGGACGGAGTGTTGAACATTGCAAGCACTCACCCCCAGTCAACTGATCTGGGTTTAATCCATCATCATTCTTTAGCTCACTCCGCCACCCCAGTTCAGACAGGGCCATATGCAAATCAGTCTGACCCTGTGCCTCATGGGAACAGTCCAGCCTGAACTGCCAAGCCATGTCTTCCCTGGACCGAAAACAAGCATCCTGGGGAGCGGTTTCTGGCTAATCAGCTGTCATCAGCCAGGCTAGCTTGAATCCAGTGGCAAATGAGCAAGGGACCACCGTCTGGGCACACCCTGCCAACTTAGGGCGATCAATGCAAAAACCAAAGGGGATGATGGACGGAGTGTTGAACATTGCAAGCACTCACCCCCACTATTCATGAGTATCCCCTGGAAGGCAAGGATAAGTTACTTACCTGTAATCCTAGTTCTCTTCCAGGGGTATACTCTTCAAAGCCATAAACAAACCTCCCTCCTCCCCGGACGAATACCATGCTTATTCCAGAATATAATTTCGCAATGTAATACGCCGTCGAAAAGACCTGACCTAACTGTCACCTGTGGGGCATGATGGGAGCCTGGAGGTCTTAAAGGCACGGCGCCAGTTTTTTTCTTTGAGTGTTCTATATGCAGCCTTCTAGGCTAGTCTGCCTGCTATCACCTTGCCTTTTTCCCGGAAAATAAAAGTTGTGTTTTTTCAAACCACATTCACTGGATGATGTCATCAGTGATGTCATCAGTGATGTCATTTGAGATGTCATCAGTGATGTCACTGACCATGTCATGAATGATGCAATATGTGACATCATCAGCAGTGCATTGCGGGCGCGTGAGTTATAGTTAGCAGAACTAACTATAACAAAGGAATTTCTATGGTTTTGTATGAGTGAAATGGCCAGCTAACTATAACACCCCTGAAACCTATGTTTTTTTTCTGTGAATTTCTAAGGTTTTTTAAATGCTAATTTCTAACTATAACGTCTCTGAAACCTATGGTTTTTTCAGTGAATTTCAAAGCTTTTTTAAATGCTAATTTCTAACTATAACGTCTCTGAAACCTATGGTTTTTTTCAGTGAATTTCAGAGGTTTTTTAAATGCTAATTTTTAAGTGTGATAGTAGTTATATCTATTTCTTTGTACTGGTTTTCTACAGTTTTTTAAGTCTTTATTGATAAATATTGTATTCATTAAATAACATTATATATTATTCTGAAAATTGCACAACATTTTCTTTTTAAATTCAAACTGACATATTGACTAATTTTTTTGTTTTCATTTTTTATTTTAATATATTTATAATATTTTTATTTATTTTTTTAAATTACACATTTTTTTCGACGTCGTGTTCTCAAAGCGTACACATCACGGTGGGTGCACGGATTCTAGCCGACAATTTAGAAAAGTCGTCAGAGCTGCTCCAGAGGCCGAGAACCAGGTCAGCAGAGCTGCTCTAGAGCCATAGAACCGGGTCAGCAGAGCTGCTTTAGAGCCAGAGAAACCAGGTCAGTAGAGCTGCTTTAGAGCGAGAGAACCAGGTCAGCAGAGCTGCTTTAGAGGGAGAGAACAAGGTCAGCAGAGCTGCTTTAGAGCCAAGGGACCAGGTCATCAGAGCTGCTCTAGAGTCAGAGAACCAGGTCAGCAGAGCTGTTGTAGAGCCATAGAACCAGGTCAGCAGAGCTGCTCAAGAGTCTAAGAACTAGGTCAGCAGAGCTGCTCTAGAGCCAGAGAATCGGGTCAGTAGAGCTGCTGTAGAGCCAGAGAAACCAGGTCAGCAGAGCTGCTTTAGAGGGAGAGAACCAGGTCAGCAGAACTACTTTAGAGGGAGAGAACAAGGTCAGCAGAGCTGCTTTAGAGCCAAGGGACCAGGTCATCAGAGCTGCTCTAGAGCCAGAGAACCAGGTCAGCAGAACTGCTTTAGAGCCATAGAACCAGGTCATCAGAGCTGCTTTAGAGCCAGAGAACCAGGTCAGTAGAGCTCCTGTACAGCCAGAGAAACCATGTCAGTAGAGCTGCTTTAGTGGGAGAGAACCAGGTCAGCAGAGCTGATCTAGAGCCAGAGAACCAGATCAGCAGAGCTGCTCTGTAGCCTAAAAACTAGGTCAGCAGAGCTGCTCTAGAGCCAGAGAACCAGGTCAACAGACCTGCTCTAGAGCCTAAGAACTAGGTCAGCAGAACTGCTGTACAGCCAGAGAAACCAGGTCAGTAGAGCTGCTTCAGAGGGAGAGAACCAGGTCAGCAGAGCTGCTCTAGAGGGAGAGAACCAGGTCAGCAGAGCTGCTCTAGAGCCAGAGATCCAGGTCAACAGAGCTGCTGTAGAGCCAGAGAACCAGGTCAACAGAGCTGCTCTAGAGCCAGAGAACCAAGTCAGTAGAGCTGCTTTAGAGCCATAGAACCGGGTCAGCAGAGCTGCTTTAGAGCCAGAGGACCAGGTCAGCAGAGTTGTTGTAGAGCCAGAGAACAAGGTCAGCAGAGCTGCTTTAGAGCCCAGGGACCAGGTCATCAGAGCTGCTCTAGAGCCAGAGAACCAGGTCAGCAGAACTGCTTTAGAGCCATAGAACCAGGTCATCAGAGCTGCTCTAGAGCCAGAGAACCAGGTCAGCAGAACAGCTTTAGAGCCATAGAACCAGGTCATCAGAGCTGTTTTAGAGCCGGAGAACCAGGTCAGCAGAGCTCCTGTACAGCCAGAGAAACCATGTCAGTAGAGCTGCTTTAGTGGGAGAGAACCAGGTCAGCAGAGCTGCTCTAGAGGGAGAGAACCAGGTCAGCAGAGCTGATCTAGAGCCAGAGAACCATGTCAGCAGATCTGCTTTAGAGCCATAGAACCGGGCCAGCAGAGCTGCTTTAGAGCCAGAGAACCAGATCAGCAGAGCTGCTCTGTAGCCTAAAAACTAGGTCAGCAGAGCTGCTCTAGAGCCAGAGAACCAGGTCAACAGACCTGCTGTAGAGCCAGAGAACCAGGTCAACAGACCTGCTATAGAGCCAGAGAACCAGGTCAGCAGACCTGCTGTAGAGCCAGAGAAACCAGGTCAGCAGAGCTGCTTTAGAGGGAGAGAAACAGGTCAGCAGAGCTGCTTTAGAGCCAGAGAACCAGGCCAGCAGAGCTGCTTTAGAGCCAGAGAACCAGGTCAGCAGAGCTGCTCTAGAGCCAGAGAACCAAGTCAGCACAGCTGCTTTAGAGCCATAGAACCAGGTCATCAGAGCTGCTTTAGAGCCAGAGAACCAGGTCAGCAGAGCTCTAGAGCCTAAGAACCAGGTCAGCAGAACTGCTGTACAGCCAGAGAAACCAGGTCAGTAGAGCTGTTGTAGAGCCAGAGAACCAGGTCAGCAGAGCTGCTCAAGAGCCTAAGAACTAGGTCAGCAGAGCTGCTCTAGAGCCAGAGAACCGGGTCAGTAGAGCTGCTGTAGAGCCAGAGAAACCAGGTCAGCAGAGCTGCTTTAGAGGGAGAGAACCAGGTCAGCAGAACTGCTTTAGAGGGAGAGAACAAGGTCAGCAGAGCTGCTTTAGAGCCAAGGGAACAGGTCATCAGAGCTGCTCTAGAGCCAGAGAACCAGGTCAGCAGAACTGCTTTAGAGCCATAGAACCAGGTCAGCAGAGCTGCTTTAGAGCCAGAGAACCAGGTCAGCAGAGCTGTTGTAGAGCCAGAGAACCAGGTCAGCAGAGCTGCTCAAGAGCCTAAGAACTAGGTCAGCAGAGCTGCTCTAGAGCCAGAGAACCGGGTCAGTAGAGCTGCTGTAGAGCCAGAGAAACCAGGTCAGCAGAGCTGCTTTAGAGGGAGAGAACCAGGTCAGCAGAACTGCTTTAGAGGGAGAGAACAAGGTCAGCAGAGCTGCTTTAGAGCCAAGGGACCAGGTCATCAGAGCTGCTCTAGAGCCAGAGAACCAGGTCAGCAGAACTGCTTTAGAGCCATAGAACCAGGTCATCAGAGCCTCTTTAGAGCCAGAGAACCAGGTCAGTAGAGCTCCTGTACAGCCAGAGAAACCATGTCAGTAGAGCTGCTTTAGTGGGAGAGAACCAGGTCAGCAGAGCTGATCTAGAGCCAGAGAACCAGATCAGCAGAGCTGCTCTGTAGCCTAAAAACTAGGTCAGCAGAGCTGCTCTAGAGCCAGAGAACCAGGTCAACAGACCTGCTCTAGAGCCTAAGAACCAGGTCAGCAGAACTGCTGTACAGCCAGAGAATCCAGGTCAGTAGAGCTGCTTCAGAGGGAGAGAACCAGGTCAGCAGAGCTGCTCTAGAGGGAGAGAACCAGGTCAGCAGAGCTGCTCTAGAGCCAGAGATCCAGGTCAACAGAGCTGCTGTAGAGCCAGAGAACCAGGTCAACAGAGCTGCTCTAGAGCCAGAGAACCAAGTCAGTAGAGCTGCTTTAGAGCCATAGAACCGGGTCAGCAGAGCTGCTTTAGAGCCAGAGGACCAGGTCAGCAGAGTTGTTGTAGAGCCAGAGAACAAGGTCAGCAGAGCTGCTTTAGAGCCCAGGGACCAGGTCATCAGAGCTGCTCTAGAGCCAGAGAACCAGGTCAGCAGAACTGCTTTAGAGCCATAGAACCAGGTCATCAGAGCTGCTCTAGAGCCAGAGAACCAGGTCAGCAGAACTGCTTTAGAGCCATAGAACCAGGTCATCAGAGCTGTTTTAGAGCCGGAGAACCAGGTCAGCAGAGCTCCTGTACAGCCAGAGAAACCATGTCAGTAGAGCTGCTTTAGTGGGAGAGAACCAGGTCAGCAGAGCTGCTCTAGAGGGAGAGAACCAGGTCAGCAGAGCTGATCTAGAGCCAGAGAACCATGTCAGCAGATCTGCTTTAGAGCCATAGAACCGGGTCAGCAGAGCTGCTTTAGAGCCAGAGAACCAGATCAGCAGAGCTGCTCTGTAGCCTAAAAACTAGGTCAGCAGAGCTGCTCTAGAGCCAGAGAACCAGGTCAACAGACCTGCTGTAGAGCCAGAGAACCAGGTCAACAGACCTGCTATAGAGCCAGAGAACCAGGTCAGCAGACCTGCTGTAGAGCCAGAGAAACCAGGTCAGCAGAGCTGCTTTAGAGGGAGAGAACCAGGTCAGCAGAGCTGCTTTAGAGCCAGAGAACCAGGCCAGCAGAGCTGCTTTAGAGCCAGAGAACCGGGTCAGCAGAGCTGCTCTAGAGCTAGAGAACCAAGTCAGCACAGTTGCTTTAGAGCCATAGAACCAGGTCATCAGAGCTGCTTTAGAGCCAGAGAACCAGGTCAGCAGAACTGCTGTACAGCCAGAGAAACCAGGTCAGTAGAGCTGCTTTAGAGGGAGAGAACTAGGTCAGCAGAGCTGCTCTAGAGGGAGAGAACCAGGTCAGCAGAGCTGCTCTAGAGCCAGAGATCCAGGTCAACAGAGCTGCTGTAGAGCCAGAGAACCAGGTCAACAGAGCTGCTCTAGAGCCAGAGAACCAAGTCAGTAGAGCTGCTTTAGAGCCATAGAACCAGGTCAGCAGAGCTGCTTTAGAGCCAGAGGACCAGGTCAGCAGAGTTGTTGTAGAGCCAGAGAACCAGGTCAGCAGAGCTGCTCTAGAGCCTAAGAACTAGGTCAGCAGAGCTGCTCTAGAGCCAGAGAACCAGGTCAGCAGAGCTGCTGTAGAGCCAGAGAAACCAGGTCAGCAGAGCTGCTTTAGAGGGAGAAAACCAGGTCAGCAGAGCTGCTTTAGAGCCAGAGAACCAGGCCAGCAGAGCTGCTTTAGAGCCAGAGAACCAGGTCAGCAGAGCTGCTCTAGAGCCAGAGAACCAAGTCAGTAGAGCTGCTTTAGAGCCATAGAACCAGGTCATCAGCTGCTTTAGAGCCAGAGAACCAGGTCAGGAGAGCTGCTGTACAGCCGGAGAAACCAGGTCAGTAGAGCTGCTTTAGAGGGAGAGAACCGGGTCAGCAGAGCTGCTCTAGAGGAACAGAACCAGGTCAGCAGAGCTGCTGTAGAGCCAGAGAAACCAGGTCAGGAGAGCTGCTTTAGAGGGAGAGACCCAGGTCAGCAGAGCTGCTTTAGAGCCAGAGAACCAGGCCAGCAGAGCTGCTTTAGAGCCAGCGAACCAGGTCAGCAGAGATGCTCTAGAGCCAGAGAACCAAGTCAGTAGAGCTGCTTTAGAGCCATAGAACCAGGTCATAAGAGCTGCTTTAGTGGGAGAGAACCAGGTCAGCAGAGGTGCTCTAGAGGGAGAGAACCAGGTCAGCAGAGCTGCTCTAGAGCCAGAGAACCATGTCAGCAGAACTGCTTTAGAGCCATAGAACCAGGTCATCAGAGCTGCTGTACAGCCAGAGAAACCAGGTCAGTAGAGCTGCTTTAGAGGGAGAGAACCAGGTCAGCAGAGCTGCTCTAGAGGGAGAGAACTAGGTCAGCAGAGCTGCTTTAGAGGGAGAGAACCAGGTCAGCAGAGCTGCTTTAGAGCCAGAGAACCAGCAGAGCTGCTTTAGAGCCAGTAAACCAGGTCAGCAGAGCTGCTCTAGAGCCAGAGAAACCAGGTCAGTAGAGCTGCTTTAGAGGGAGAGAACCAGGTCAGCAGAGCTGCTCTAGAGGGAGAGAACCAGGTCAGCAGAGCTGCTGTACAGCCAGAGAAACCAGGTCAGCAGAGCTGCTTTAGAGCCATAGAACGAGGTCATCAGAGCTGCTTTCGAGCCAGAGAAACCAGGTCAGCAGAGCTGCTTTAGAGGGAGAGAACCAGGTCAGCAGAGCTGCTTTCGAGCCAGAGAACTAGGCCAGCAGAGCTGCTTTAGAGCCAGAGAAACAGGTCAGCAGAGCTGCTTTACAGCCAGAGAATCAGGTCAGCAGAGCTGCTCTAGAGCCTAAGAACCAGGTCAGCAGAGCTGCTCTAGAGCCAGAGAACCAGGTCAACAGAGCTGCTGTAGAGCCAGAGAAACCAGGTCAGTAGAGCTGCTATAGAGGGAGAGAACCAGGTCAGCAGAGCTGCTTTAGAGGGAGAGAACAAGGTAAGCAGAGCTGCTTTAGAGCCAAGGGACCAGGTCATCAGAGCTGCTCTAGAGCCAGAGAACCAGGTCAGCAGAACTGCTTTAGAGCCATAGAACCAGGTCATCAGAGCTGCTTTAGAGCCAGAGAACCAGGTCAGCAGAGCTCCTGTCCAGCCAGAGAAACCATGTCAGTAGAGCTGCTTTAGAGCCAGAGAACCAGGTCAGCAGAGCTGCTCTAGAGCCAGAGAACCAAGTCAGCACAGCTGCTTTAGAGCCATAGAACCAGGTCATCAGAGCTGCTTTAGAGCCAGAGAACCAGGTCAGCAGAGCTGCTCTAGAGCCTAAGAACCAGGTCAGCAGAACTGCTGTACAGCCAGAGAAACCAGGTCAGCAGAGCTGCTTTAGAGGGAGAGAACCAGGTCAGCAGAGCTGCTCTAGAGGGAGAGAACCAGGTCAGCAGAGCTGCTCTAGAGCCAGAGAACCAGGTCAACAGAGCTGCTGTAGAGCCAGAGAACCAGGTCAACAGAGCTGCTCTAGAGCCAGAGAACCAAGTCAGTAGAGCTGCTTTAGAGCCATAGAACCGGGCCAGCAGAGCTGCTTTAGAGCCAGAGGACCAGGTCAGCAGAGTTGTTGTAGAGCCAGAGAACCAGGTCAGAAGAGATGCTCTAGAGCCTACGAACTAGGTCAGCAGAGCTGCTCTAGAGCCAGAGAAACCAGGTCAGCAGAGCTGCTTTGGAGGGAGAAAACCAGGTCAGCAGAGCTGCTTTAGAGCCAGAGAACCAGGCCAGCAGAGCTGCTCTAGAGCCAGAGAACCAAGTCAGTAGAGCTGCTTTAGAGCCATAGAACCAGGTCATCAGAGCTGCTTTAGAGCCAGAGAACCAGGTCAGGAGAGCTGCTGTACAGCCAGAGAAACCAGGTAAGTAGAGCTGCTTTAGAGGGAGAGAACCAGGTCAGCAGAGCTGCTCTAGAGGGAGAGAACCAGGTCAGCAGAGCTGCTGTAGAGCCAGAGAAACCAGGTCAGGAGAGCTGCTTTAGAGGGAGAGAACCAGGTCAGCAGAGCTGCTTTAGAGCCAGAGAACCAGGCCAGCAGAGCTGCTTTAGAGCCAGCGAACCAGGTCAGCAGAGCTGCTCTAGAGCCAGAGAACCAAGTCAGTAGTGCTGCTTTAGAGCCATAGAACCAGGTCAGCAGAGCTGCTTTAGAGCCAGAGAACCAGGTCATCAGAACTGTTGTAGAGCCAGAGAACCAGGTCAGCAGAGATGCTCTAGAGCCTAAGAACTAGGTAAGCAGAGCTGCTCTAGAGCCAGAGGACAAGGTCAGCAGAGCTGCTGTAGAGCCAGAGAAACCAGGTCAGGAGAGCTGCTTTAGAGGGAGAGAACCAGGTCAGCAGAGCTGCTTTAGAGCCAGAGAACCAGGCCAGCAGAGCTGCTTTAGAGCCAGCGAACCAGGTCAGCAGAGCTGCTCTAGAGCCAGAGAACCAAGTCAGTAGTGCTGCTTCAGAGCCATAGAACCAGGTCAGCAGAGCTGCTTTAGAGCCAGAGAACCAGGTCATCAGAACTGTTGTAGAGCCAGAGAACCAGGTCAGCAGAGATGCTCTAGAGCCTAAGAACTAGGTAAGCAGAGCTGCTCTAGAGCCAGAGAACAAGGTCAGCAGAGCTTCTGTAGAGCCAGAGGAACCAGGTCAGTGGAGCTGCTTTAGAGGGAGAGAACCAGGTCGGCAGAGCTGCTCTAGAGCCAGAGAACCATGTCAGCAGAACTGCTTTAGAGCCATAGAACCGGGTCAGCAGAGCTGCTCTAGAGCCAGAGAACCAGGTCAACACACCTACTGTAGAGCCAGAGAACCAGGTCAACAGACCTGCTGTAGAGCCAGAGAACCAGGTCAGCAGACCTGCTGTAGAGCCAGAGAAACCAGGTCAGCAGAGCTGCTTTAGAGGGAGAGAACCAGGTCAGCAGAGCTGCTTTAGAGCCAGAGACCTAGGCCAGCAGAGCTGCTTTAGAGCCAGAGAAACAGGTCAGCAGAGCTGCTCTTGAGCCAGAGAACCAAGTCAGCACAGCTGCTTTAGAGCCATAGAACCAGGTCATCAGAGCTGCTTTAGAGCCAGAGAACCAGGTCAGCAGAGCTGCTCTAGAGCCTAAGAACCAGGTCATCAGAGCTCCTCTAAAGCCAGAGAACCAGGTCAGCAGAGCTGCTGTACACCCAGAGAAACCAGGTCAGTAGAGCTGCTTTAGAGGTAGAGAACCAGGTCAGCAGAGCTGCTCTAGAGGGAGAGAACCAGATCAGCAGAGCTGCTCTAGAGCCAGAGGACCATGTCAGCAGAACTGCTTTAGAGCTATAGAACCGGGTCAGCAGATCTGCTTTAGAGCCAGAGAAACCAGACTGCTCTGTAGCCTAAGAACTAGGTCAGCAGAGCTGCTCTAGAGCCAGAGAACCAGGTCAACAGACCTGCTGTAGAGCTAGAGAAACCAGGTCAGCAGAGCTGCTTTAGAGAGAGAGAACCAGGCCAGCAGAGCTGCGTTAGAGACAGAGAACCAGGTCAGCAGAGCTGCTGTAGAGCTAGAGAACCAGGTCAGCAGAGCTGCTCTAGCTGACACTGACTGACTGACACTGACTGATTGACACTGACTGATACTGATACGCTGACACTGACTGACACTGATTGACTGACATTGATTGATTGACACTGACTGACTGACACTGATTGACTGACACTGACTGACTGACTGACTACTCTCTACTACTCACTCTCTACTTCTCACTCTCTTCTACTTTCTACTACTCACTCTCTAATACTCTACTACTACTCACTCTCTACTACTCTACTACTCTCTACTACTATCTCTCTACTACTCTTTACTATTCACTCTCTACTACTCACTTGCTACTACTCTCTACTACTCATTCTACTTCTCTCTACCACTCACTCTCTACTACTCTACTACTCACTCTCTACTACTCTCTACTACTCGCTCTACTACTCACTCTCCACTACTCACTCTCTACTACTCGCTCTCTACTACTCACTCTCTACAACTTTACTACTCCCTACTACTCACTCTCTACTACTCACTCTCTACTCTCTACTACTCACTCTCTACTACTCGCTCTCTACTGCTCACTCTCTACTACTCTCTACCACTCACTCTCTACTACTCTACTACTCACCATCTACTACTCTCTCTCTACTACTCCCTCTCTACTACTTTCTACTACTCACTCTCTACTACTCTCTCTCTACTACTCACTCTCTACTACTCGCTCTTCTACTCTCTACTACTCTCTACTGCTCTCTACTACTCATTCTCTACTAACTCTCTACTACTCTCTACTACTCACTCTACTACTCTCTACCACTCACTCTCTACTACTCACTCTACTACTCTCTACTACTCACTCTCTACTACTCGCTCTCTACTACTCACTCTCCACTACTCACTCTCTACTACTCGATCTCAACTACTCTGTACTACTCACTCTCTACTACTCTACTACTCACTACTACTCTCGCTACTTCTCACTCTACTACTCACTCTCTACTACTCACTCTACTACTCACTCTCTGCTACTCTCTCTACTACTCTCTACTACTCACTCTCTACTCTCTATTACTCACTCTCTACTCTCTACCTCTCTCTCTACTACTCTCTACCTCTACACCTCTACCTCTCTCTATCTCTCTCTACACACACACATATGCACATATATATATGCATATATATGCATTTGCATTTATATATATGTATGTGTATATATATACATACATATATAAACATATATATAATATGCATATCTATATATAAATACAAATATAAATGCATGCATACATATACATATATGCAACGGCCCCCACAACGCTAAGGATGCCTGGCCTCCATCTTGGGGGTGCCCAGGAGTGGACGCCTCACAGGGAAAGTCAGAAAATTAGAGTCCATTAATAGCTTTGGATTTGCACTTGCACGTTTCTTTAATGTATCTTCTTGAACAATCCAAAAATGTGTACACAACAGCCGACACGTGTTTCGTCCTAAAAGGACTTTTTCAAGGCTAGAAAAAAATCGACCGATCCATTCAAGAAATCCATGAATCGTCAAAGTATCAATCCAAGGCAAAGTAGGCCAGCCGGGTGTTGTAAATCCCTTAAGGTATAAAGGTGATCCTTCTCCCCGGCAACAAATAGCAGGCGTAAAAGATGCACGCCAAACACAGGTCCTGATAAGCCCGTAGCGCGGTCTTCATGGAAATGAACTCCAGGTGTGGCCACGCCTCATATATATATATGTATGTGTGTATATATATATATATACATACATATATATAATCTGCATAGCTATATAAATACAAATATAAATGCATGCATACATATACATAAACGTATATGCATACATATGCATGTTAGGTACATGAAAGTTTGAAATACACTAATAAAAGCAAAGCTGAAAAAGCCACCTAATTACAAAAGGAATTGCTTTAACTTAAACGAGGGCGAGACCTATTGCATTTTCAATGCTTGTTTACTTTGGTTCCATCAAGAAAGCATTCAGATGTGTCACACATTTGCCATGAATTCTGAATGCTAGCACTCTAGTTGCTCATTAGTTCACTGTAGTAAAGCTACTGCTCACCAGGGAAGTCTGCTGCTGGTATTCAAAGTGCATGTTTCAGTCTGCATGTCAGAATGTTTTTATGAAATAGAAGAGGATTTGAGAATTCAAAATGTGCCCTAATTTTTCTTTCTGCAGCACTAAGCATAATTTCTATGGCAAAATTAGCACCACTCATTTTGTTCCTTTGCAAATTAAATGTTTTAAGTGTTACCACTTTATTCCAATTAGGATGGCTTCAGGTGTGCCATACTTTTGTCTTAAGTAAGACTGTTAGTGCTCGAGTTGTTCTTTAGAACACACTGGGACATTCTGTCATTGGGCTATACTTGGGCTACATCTGGGTGATATTTGTGCTACATTTGGGCTCTTTTGTCTCTGGTGGCCTTCTTGGGAGACTTATTTGTTATGAAGTTTCCTAATTTCCTCATTTACTACAGTCTCCTCAGTAGGAAATACTTTCAGTTTTTTACTTTGATTCCATCAAGAAGGCATTCAGATGTGTCACACATTTGCCATAAATTCAGAATGTTAGCACTCTAGTTGCTCCTTAGATCACTGTAGTAAAGCTACTGCTCACCAGGGAAGTCTGCTGCTGGTATTGAAAGTGCATGTTTCAGTCTGCATGTCAGAATTTTTAAATGAAATAGAAGAGGATTTGAGAAGTCACTCAAAATGTGCCCTAAATTTTCTTTCTGCAGCACAAATCATACTTTCTATAGCAAAATGAACCCCCTCGTTTTGTTCCTTTTTAAATTAAATGTTTTAAGAGTTACCACTTTATTCCAATCAAGATGCCTTCGGGTGTGCCATACGTTTGTCATAAGTAGGACTGTTCTTTAGAACACTCTGGGAAGCTGCAGTAGAACACAAAGGAATCAACTGACAGTCTCTGCCCTTGTTGGATGTACATGTTTTACTGAGAATGTCAGACTTTATTCTCACATGACTGAGAAAGATAATGTGAATTTACAGAAAATATGCTCTCAGTTTAGCTTATAGATCACCTTCCAAACCTCTGTGGGAAAAGCATTAGAAAATAGTTTTCACCTTAGAACACACCACAATTCCTAAAATGAGTAAGGAACCATTAACAAATGATTTATAATGTAACTAAAGTCTTAAACCCTTCTATTAACTGCAATGCTTTTTAATGAGGCGCGATCATGTATATTGGTCCCAAGATGGCTGCCAACACTTCTTGGATGAAGTGCTGACAGCCAATCAGATCTCACGATGAGATGTGTGGTTAGGCTCCGCCCATATATATATATATATGTGATTTTACTTTTGATTTTCTCAGGAACTACTGAACGGATTTACACCATTTAACCAAAAGGCACGAGTGTGAACCAAGGGCTACCTCTTTGCCAAATTTGGTGTAATTCCGTTCAGCAGTTCGGGCTGTAGCTGCGATTAAACGCACCTATGGAAAATTGCATGGGGAAAACACGTTTTGGGACCCCCCTTTTTTCTCGGCCCCCACTTGACGATTCACCCCGAGACTTTCAGGATAGGAGCGGACCGGAGAACCCCACCAGTTTTGACCGGCGCCAAAGTTATTCCAAATAGAATGTTGCGGATTTCCTATGGATAATAGGTCCTAACTATAACTACCTACTGGCGACTGCCAGTAGGTAATATATATATATATATATATATATATATATATATGTATATATATATATATATCCTAAATATATGGTTAAATATGCATATATGATTGTTAATGCTCCGGGGCCCCTGCACGTGGGCGAGACTATTCAGTGCTTATGACTTTGAGGAATATACCCTTGGAAGAGAAAGTGGGTTTCTGTTGCAGTAACCACCCTTCAACATTTTGCTAGATTTCTGATGCACTTTGACTTGATGTGCCCTGGGCCCTTGCCAATACGGTTCCCAGGGTCTGTGTTCTTTCCCAAAATTGTACCCTTTGTACCCACAATTGGCACCTCTCTGGCCACAGGTAAGTCCCTTGTAAAAGGTACCATGGCTACCAGGGCACTGTTACCAGGGAAGGCCTTTAAGGGTTGCATCATATATTGTGTCACCCTTAGAGGTCCTGTACCTTAACACACACACTGCCATTGCAGGATGCGTGTTTTGGTGCAGAGATATGTGTGCCATGCCTGCAACCCACTGCCTATGGTATAGGTAAGTCACCCCTCTAGCTGAGTGCACTATACCACTGGTGAGGGTATGGTTGCATGAGCACTGTACCCTTACATTGTCTAAGTCCATTCTTAGACATTGTAAGTGCAGTAAAGCCATAAAGAATATATGGTCTGGGAGTTTATCATTAGGAACTCCACAGCATCATAATGGCTTTACTGAATTCTGGGAGGTTTGGTAGCAACCTTCTCAGAATAATAAACCCACACTGATGCCAGTGTGTGATTTAATGTAAAAAGCACTCAGATGCACCCTGAAAAACAACCAGCCTCTGGTGTGTTCCCTTTCTAGTAAAAACTAGCCTATTGCCACAAGACACGTTTCTGGACCCCTGGGGTAGGCGCCTTTGCTCCCTGGGCACAGAAACAACACCTTTCCTGGGCGGAGGTGTTCACATCTCCCCCAGGTCAGGAAGAGCCATCTGTAGCAAGGGAGCTTCAAATGCCTTTCCGCCTAAGCAACGCGCACCCTGCAACTCCTGCCATCAGGAGAAGGCCCCCTTTCTGTCTCACTCACTTCTTATCAGCAGGAAGACAGACAGGAAAATTAGAACAGCCCAGAAGGTGTGCCCAGCTCTGCCAACCCCACCCCTCAGGTGAGGGAGGAGAGGTGAAGCCCACTCTTCAGTGCCCACCATCTTGCAGTTGGCAGGCACCCTTCAATCAGAGTTAGAGATTGCGCCCACTCTCCCACGTGGGGTGACCACACCAAGGGTGTAGTCACCCTAAGGCCATTAGCCTATTGGCTACTACATTGAGACCCCTAAAACGCCCCCTAAATATAGTATTTAGGGGGCAGCTTTGAACCCGGAAGGCAGATTTGAGGAAGAAAGAAGAAGGACCGAAAAGCTGTGGTGACCCAGGCAGGAGAGGACAACTACTGCTTTTGCCCCCACGCCTATCGGCCTGTCCCGACTTCAACCTGCCTACATCAAAGAAACCAGCGTGTCCAGCAGCCAACAGCCCCCCAGAGTCCAGAGCACCTGCCCTGCACTCACCTTACATACTCTGTCTCCTGTGAGCTCTGGATGTGCTCAACAAAGACTCCAAGACCAGAATCCAGATTCCAGCGACTCTGCGATCCTGCACACTCTGCACCAGAAGTCCACGGCCAAAGTTTGAGTGGCCGTACACCACGAGGAGGTCTCCCAAGCGAACCTGACCTTGGATCTGATAATCCCCGACTTCCCTCAAGGTTCAAGACGAACCCTGCAGCCTCAACCTAAAGGGTTTCCCTGACCGCGACCGGAGCTGTTGAAGAAACATGATCCCAAAAGACCCCCCTGCACCCAAAGCCCCATCGCCTTGGGTGGCCCATCCGACGGTGTACAGGCTTCCCCCAAGAACCCAACGTACCTCTCCAGCCGGTGGTCGCCTTCAGGAAGTCTCTCTGCCTGAGCCTGAAGCAACTTTGCTGAACCGACAGTCTCCATTGAGAATCACATGGTCCCTGACATCTTCTTGGCACCCTGCACCCGACCAAACTTGTGCCGTTGGTGGTGCAGCTCCTGTGCTGATTGTTGGCCCCTGCGGTGCTGCCCTTAACCCCAGGAGCTTTGGTCCCACACCCAAGTGGCCTGCTCGTAAGCAGTCCCTAACCTAAGGCCCCCTTAGCCCCACTGGCTAACACTGGGCCCCTGCACTCTGCACTCGGCTGCCAAAGTGCCGCTGGTGGTGCAACTTGAGTGCCTATCTAGACCTTGGGGAACCTTTGTCCTAACCCCCCAAAGCTCCCACTTGTGAGATGTTTACTTACCTTTGACCCACTAGTACCATTTGATTTACAAGCCCTGGGCACACATAGTGCACATTACTAGGGACTTACCAGTAAATCAGAATATGGCAATCATGGAATCCCAGTCATCAATACAATTTACACAGAGAGCATATGCACTGATCAGCAGTGGTAAAGTATCCAGAGTACTAAAGCCAAACAAAGAGGGTCAGAAAAATAGGAGGCAAAATGAAAAATGTCAGGGGATAAACCTGCAAAAAGGGCCATGTCCAACACTATATACCCAAAGATCCTAATGGGAATGTGCAAACAATCATCTTTCCAATGCACTGATTTACATCTGAATGCACTTTTTATTTCGGAATGTGAAAATAATTTGGCATGTATTACTCTGGAATTGCTCATTTCCAACCTAGACATGCATCCCTGCCATTTACTTTGATGCTACTACTAAAATACAAGTTGACAAGGAGGGAAATGACAGCATGTATATGTGTACCAGCAACTGCAACCACATTATGGGCCAGTGAAAGGACCCAACTGACTCCCAAGTAAAATTACCCAGAACTATTTTTTCTTTAGCTGATGAAACATATCCATCCTGATGAGACAGCTATAGAAATAAGATATATATGTGATTGCCCGAATGATTGGCCTGGCTCCCTGTATGAGGTACTTACCATCAGACACTCTGCCCCCACACCTACCAACCCCAAACTAGTTCCCCAGAAAAGCAAAAGAGACATCTCAGAGACTGTTCAGTTTTTTGGAAATAATATTTTCAAAATACGGGCTTGGTTTTGCAATAAAAGAAATTTGAAAATAGACTAAGGTGTTAGAAGATGTTGTAAACACCACTGTGGATGCTCTTTAAAGTATTACAGTTGAACTGCCTGATACTTTGCAGAACAGAATGCCCCTTGACTTAGTGCTTGCAGCTGAGAATGTAGTTGGTGCAATACTTAGTACTTGCAGCTAAGAATGGTGTCTGTGCAATTGCTGGGGCTGAAAGCTGTTTGTATATTAAAGATAACAGCTAAGTCATTTGCCAGCCAGTTGAAAACATTCATAGCGAAGGTACCAAGCTGAATGCTATGATGATGATTCACAAAGGTAGTACCTTTGGTTAGGGTTAACAAATTTGTTTTACAAATGGAGAACAAAGTTCTTGAAACATGGTCCTGTGATTCTTACAATACTGTTGTTTCTTTGTTCCCTGTAGCCGGTATCAAGGGCCCTTATAAAGGCTGTTACTAGAAAGGATCATTGTCTGCTCCTTTTCTATCCCTTTCATATTCTTTTAAGGATAAGGGAATACACATATGCATAGAGTTAAAGAAAGGGGACAAGGGGAGGGACAAAAGATTATTGATATGATACAAATATAATACTTATAAGTACCTGTAGCGTTTCCCCCGGCCCTGGGGCATGCAAAAGAAATACACCACAGTGGAGTTGTAGTCAAATACTTCTTTATTCCTCAGCATACACTCACACATTTCACGTTATCTCATACTCAAAATTAAACACACCCTAACGCCTTCCTGCATATGACGTGTTTCCTCCCCAAAGTCCGCCCTGAACCACAAGTTTACTACAGAGCATAACATCAATATGCTACATATTCCCCTTAGTCAAATAAAACATGGAAGACATCACTAAAATAAATTTTCCTCAATTAGTCGACGAGGCGTTCGCACTTGTTTGCCGGCTCGGGTGATCTGAGATGATCAAGGTCCACCGTGATCGGGCAACAGCGACATAGGCTCAGGCGCTTGAGCCGGACCGGCTGGCGGGGTCACCTCAAGCATTGTTTTTAGGACTCGACAAGTGTTGCAGTAGTTGTTTAAAGTGTGATGTGTCCCAAATGATGGCTTGTCCAAGACGATGTGCTGTCACCATATGTCTCTTGCAAACTACAACCTGTAAAGGATCAATGGCAACAGGAGTGTCTATTTTTGCTTTTTGTCTCTGCTTAACCAGTACTCAGTCTCCTTTGTTAAAGGCTGTCTCTTGAATATGGTGACGCAGATCTGCATATGTCTTAATTATTATTTTCCGAGTTGCGTAGATCCCTCTTACTTTGCCATTGCTCACTGATTGATCCGAGGTCCATTGGGATAGTTTTGTTCTGATGGCTGTCCCAAACAGCAAGGTGGCTGGGTCACCCCCGTTGTGGAGTGAGGGGTTGATCGATAGGCCCAGGGAGCCTGGCACAGGGCTTGGGTTAGGTCTATACCCTCCATGGGCGCTCGATGAATGACCCTTTTGAGCCTGCCTATTAATCATTCCAAAACACCATTGGCCTTGGGCCAGAGGGGTGTACTCTTTTGGTGTTTGACGTCGGACAAGAAATTCTTTGAGCTCTTTGCAATTAAAGGGCGGGTCGTTATCACATTTGAGAATTTCAGGGATGACCCACGTTGCAAAGATATCATCAAGCCATTCTATGACTTTTATGACATTGTCATGGGTTGTTGAAGATAGGTTTCCCAACAAAGGAAAAAGTAAATACTCACCTATGACTACCATGAGATAATGTCCATTTCCTAATAGCCAAAAAAAAGTCTAGTGCAACACTCTCCCAAGCATGGGCAGGAAGGTCAGACATTGTCACTGGGTGTTGCGTCGCCTCTGGAGACAAACAATTGCAAATGTGGCAAGCCTTCAGTTCCTTCTCAACTCACTCATCAAGTCGAGGGAACCACACGCGATCTCTTAAAGTTCTCTTGGTGGCCACAATACCATGGTGTCATTCATGGGTTAGCTCAATGAACCGCTATTTTAGGCTGCTAGGTATGACGATTATTGAGCCTTGCAATGTTACATCTTCTTGGATGATTGCTATCTGATCCTATACATTCTTGAACTTTTGGAATTCAACATCATCGGCAAGGGGACAGGCATTTCTTCTCCATGCTTGCGTGGTAATACGTTCTTTGATTATGGTCAGTTCTTTATCTGAATTGGTAGCAGCAATGATTTGTTCCACAGACAGAGCCGCTGGTGTCCTGGATCTCCCAATAAAGTTGAGATAGGCTTCAGCTGTCTTGGATGTCAAACTGCGATGATGTAGCGACACTCTTGAAAAGTATTCTGCTGGGTTTGATCCTTCCCTGGTTTATGTACTAACCCATAGTTGTATTCTTGCAGTCTCAGCCTCCACCTCTTGATGTGAGGGGGCATTTTAGCCTTCAGGTTGCCAAAGATTGTATGTAATGCCTGAAGATCAGTGATGATAGTGAATAATTTTCCTTAGAGGATACATGAAAATGTGTGCAGGCCCACACCACAGCAAGACTCTCTTTTTCTGGCTAAGAGTAGGCAAATTCTGTTTCAGACAGGCTTCGACTGGCATAGGCCAAAATGTGTCTCTGAGCATTGAGAAGGCCAATGTGTTGAGCAAGGATTGCCAATAGCCCCACCGGGCTCACATCCACTGTTATGTCGGTATGTGACTTGTGGTCAAAGTAGGCCATTTCAGTTACATTCTCAATTGCATGTTTGCTGTCTTTGAAATTCTGTCAGCATTCCGGAGACCACTGAAATGGTACATTTCACTTTGTTGAGACTCTCAATGGGGCACTCACTGTAGCAAAGTTGCAAATGTATCTTGAGCAATAACTGGGCATTCCTAGAAAGCATCACAGCATGGTAACATGAGGGGGAGGGAGAGAGAGAAAGTGGTTGACAGTGCTTGCACCTTGTCTGTATCTGGAGTCATTTCCCCATCGGAGAATATGTGCCCAAAAAACTCATGTTTGGTTTTGTGAAACTCACACTTCACAGCGTTCAGAGTGAGACATGCATCAGAAATTTAATGATGCACTTGGTTAACGGCTTTGTTATGTTCTTCGTGTGTTTTCTCAAAAACCAGTATGCCATCACTGTAATTGAAAGTATGAGTAACAGGTTGGATTACTCGGCTAATAATGTCCTGAAATATCTCCACAGCCGAAGATACTCCAAAACTCAGTCTTATATTTGAACAAACCAACATAAGTTGAAAAGATAGTAATGTACCTGCAGTTCTCCTCCAGCTCGAGTTGATGATATCCTTTGTTTAGCTCAAGACAGAAAACACTTTGGCTCCATTTAATTGCATGCACATGTTCACAATGTGTGGACAATGGTGTTTCTACCTCTCAGTGGCTGTTTGCCTGGTGCATATCAACACAAATGCGCACTGCTCAGCTGCTGTCCTTTTTTCTACTACTACTATGGGTTAAACCCATGGCGTGGGACCTTTAGAACACTAAATGATGTCATGCTTTAAAAGCGCTTCCAACTCTTTCTCTACAGCTTCTTGTAAATGGAAGGCAACTCCACTCTGTCACTGAGCCACAGGGCAAATGTCCTCATTGATGGGAAGCTGTACTGTCATTTTCTTGAGTGTTCCTGGGCCATGAAACAACAATGGGAACCAGCTTGTAATCTTGTACTGAGAACAGAGGTTATAGTTGAGGGATATCAACCCCATGTCAGCAGCAGTGGCAAAACTGAGCAAACAGGCACTTGACGAAGTTCCTTCTAGAACATGAATAATGGCTCGCACTGATGTCTTTTTGTGTTTAATTGTTGCTATGAATGATCCTTGATCCACTTCAAAAAGTGGCTCAGAAACGGCCCAAGTATATACTGCTTAATGAAGTGAGGCGAGACATAGTGGATAGGCTGTTAAATTTTTCCACTGGCCTGATATTTATCAATACACCACTGTCTATGATCAAAGTTATGGGGTGATTGGTCACTTTCAATGTGATTTCGGGACAGTGTCCATATGACATTAGTCGTTTTATTTGATAAGCTGTCCTTGAAATGTGGCTTACCTTACAGGCACCTAACCCCATATATGCATGCCGTTCTTTGGTAGTTATCATTAGCACGTACCCATCTTCTTCACTGGTACTCAACAGTGATATCGAAGAGCCTTAGTACGATGAGCTTGACGACGACTGATGGTAGCTAGGATCTTCGTAGCTGATGTTGCGTTTTGCTTTTGTATGTCTGGTGAGAGTGTTTCTTCAACGTCCTTGCGTCCATCTTTTTTTTCCATCATGAAGCACTTGATTTTGTTTAGCTCAGCACACAGTTAGACGTTAACGTACTTGCATCTTGCTTTTTTGTGCTTGCTTTTCACAGCCTAGGTCTATTTATTGTGGGCTGTTCCTGATTCCATTTCAGCAGCTTCTCAGTCTACTTGTTTTTTTGCTATCGCAGCCACCAGCATTTTTTCTAAGTTGTGTGTTCCTCTCAACATGTGCTTTCTGTGGTTTAAATCTTTTATTGGTTTTTAAGACTTATAACAACATCTGCCACCTACACCCATAGGCCGGTGGGGCATTTTACATTTTTATGGTTAACTCTGTGTGATTCGCAAACCTGTAAAAACAGCATTGAGTACCGCTGACAATCCCATATTGTAAACTCGAAGGAACCGTCCCCTCACCCTTCTGGCCTGACCCATACATCCACATATGAGCCCCAGTAATTCGTCGTGGATGAACATGTGCCTTCTGGACGAAACGGAAAGGTAGCCATGAATGAATCCGAGGCGCATTAATTCTTCATCGGTGAAATTACATAATTTGCAATGTTTAATGATGGTCCGAAGACAAAATATTCGTCCATTGTTTCACCAACTGGTTGACGTGCTTGTTTAAGATACACCTTTCATAGTCGACATTCGGTTGAACTTGGCCTCCAACGCTTCTTTTACCCTCTGGTATGATTTTGCATCAGTCTGTGAAACTTTCATTAGCACTTATTTCACTCCATAGCCAGCTAGGTTTTTAAAGTATTTGTTGATCTTCTTTTCATCTTCTTCTTCTTCTAGTGTATCAATGAAGCCATCAAATGTTTTGATCCACGCAGTCCACCTGGCACCAATAATCTGTGTATTCCATTTCACGCTCTTCTTTCCTGCTATTGAGAGCACATGCTGTTCATACAGCTTCCTCAGCGCCTGCTTTCCTTTGTAACTTCTGCAAGAGTGACACTTGTGCTTAGACTTGGGTCACCATGCCCGATCAGAGGTCGTAGATTACTTAAGACCAAAAAATAAGAGGGGGGACACGGAGCTAGTTAGAGAGAGGTCCTGAACCAATGCTCCAAAAGGTAGTACATCAACAATGTAGGTGGTATCAGTTCCTAAAAAACGAAAGGGGAAGGTATGCACCAGCCAAGTCGGCTATGAGCAATGTGCGGTGTCTCCAGGTAGACTTGAGTGTGCAGAGAGGAGAGAAAGAGTACTCCTGTATGTAACTTGTGGTGCCCTCACACACCCTTGCGAGTGTATAGCATCATCATTGGGCAAGTGCTCCTCGTGGGGGTGGCGCTGCAGTCCCTCACGGACCCTTTTTAAGGGGCTCTCTGGCGGAGATCTTCTAGGAGTTGCCGCATTTGTGCATGAGGGTGTGTGGGTCGGGAAGTGGTGGTGAGTGAAAGGTAAAATGACCCAAGGGACCCAAACAGTTTATTGGAAGGTCCTCTGAATCAGGACAAAAAATGTCACGGGGATGGAGACGCAAAATAATGCTAAAATGAGAGGGGAAACTAAGCAAATAAGATCCCGCTGCTCTCAACCCGTGTGGTGAGTATCTAAAGTGTTACGTGTAAGACAGGGTCGACATGTTTCGCGCTATATTGGTCCCTAGTGGATCCTAGAGCGCTTCATCAGGACCAGTGAGAGAGAGTAGATATGGGACTGGGGGAAAGACGCCCTATATTCCCATGTGTCCTTCTTTATAGGTTACAATAAACAGATACTGTCGTGGGGACACGTAGTTATGCGTGTGCCCTGTTCTCAGCCCTCCCTAAATAAAGGATGGACCTCCTCAGCAGTCCCGTGGGCAGGCAGAGGCAGTTTACGCTCTTCCTTTGTGTACGGGAAAACCTACCCATTCTCCACGGATGGAGAACGGGTAGGTTTTCCCGTACACAAAGGAAGAGCGCCCAACCCCCTTTCTGGGTTACTTAAGGGCTACCCTGAGGGTGGAACACTAGATTCGTCTGGAACAATATTCCTCTGCAAGATCCTCTTGCAAGATTCTGCCGAAAGACTCTTCTGCTGCTGGACACTGGACTTTGCTGCTGGACTTCGCCGGGAACTACGACAAGTCTGCTTCTGGTAGGAAGACTCCTACTGGAACTTCAGCCCCTTACTGCAAAGACTCTGCAACTTCCATGGCTGTGCATCAGGCAGGGTCACAAGGACTCTATGTGCATCAAGGACAGAAAGAAGGAATCTCTCTTGATGTGAAGGAGTCACTTCCCTGCATCTGCAGGCATTTCAGCGACAATGACTAGTCTGTGGATCCTACTGTACCACAGACTCTCCAAGGCTCTACAACACAGGTGGTGGTTTTGTGGCTTCCTCAAGGCCTGCCCTGTCTTCTAAGCAATTTGGAAACTGCAATTCCTTGTGAAGCTACTGGAACCGAGCCCCTGTGCACCGCATCTGTTTGCCGTTGCCAAGGCTTGTTGGCTCCCCAGTCCGGAGGTCTTTGACCTCTAAGAAGCCCCAACCTCAAGTATCACCCAGCTACAAAAGCGACATCCTCACTGCATCTCCTGTGGCGTGGGCCTCCATCTTGGTTGTCCTGCTGAGGCCTACCTGCGAATCCCCGTGCCTGCTGCCAGAGGTTCCCACCAGGGTCTTCATCAATTCCTGCTGGCTCTCCTGCTTGCTGAGTTCCCTGGAACTTGCTGGTCCCCCTTGTTGAAACTCATTCTGCAACATGTCTGTTGCATTTGCTGAGGCTTGTTGGTAGTCGTGCTGGCCACTGACCCTCCTGCAATTGGTTGATCGGCATGGGACAGCTCATGGACGGCTCCTGTGATCCTACAGAATCGCCTGGACTCCACAGCTGCAACACCAAGGCCTCCATCCTACAATGAAGTACCCATGAGAAGGGTTGTCATTGTGCTCCTGCACCTACTGGATGACTCTGGGTGGTTTGGACTCTGTCTCCTCTCTCCTCAGGTATTCCTCATCTAAAATCCATGCCTGTGTTTCACTGACCAGGTCCACGGGTCATGTAGCATCTGGTCATCCGAAGATCCCCATTGACTTCAATGGGTGGTTCCGACACCACTTCGCACCTATGCACCCAGCCTCCGTGGTGTAGGTATCCTGCTTCTCTAGGTCTCCATGTGTGGGGGTGCTCTACAACCTCCCTTTTCCCAATGGGTTTTCTCAGGGTCTTTTGGGAAGGGTCCTGAATCCTAAAAACCCTAACCGTGACTTCAACATGTTATCCTATAGACACTGACCCGGGGTTTTATCTCTGCATCCGAGCGCCTAGGGAATCCTAGTAACCTACCCTTGGTGGTTCTGTGCTTCCCTTGCCTTACAGACCACTGGGTGCTGGTCTTGGTTAGGTACCCTATTCGCGTTCCATTTTCTTATTATTTGGTTCACCCCCCATAGGGGCCGATGCGTTTTATGCATATTTCTTTCGTATATTTTGTTGTGTACCTATATCTCCAGGTAGGAGATATAACAAGCAGGTTAGTGTTTGGTGTTGTAATAAAGAATATTTTATTTTGCTTACACTGGTGTGGTTCTTTTCTGGATGACTCTCACTGACTGACTTGTGTGGTAATTGCATCCGCTTTACACCCTCCTGCCTAAACCTTAGCTGCTCACCACAGCTACCCTTTGAGAGCTTTGGTTATCAGGGATGTCCTACACAATCACTAAGGGTTGCCTGGACACAGTGCAGGGCGTATCACCAATAGGTGTACACTATATATACTAGAGAACTGAAACTTAAGGTTGTTTGCCCCTAGCCTAGAAGCTGTTGCAGCTTACTATAAATGCATGTGCAGGCTTATCTCAGTGTATTCCATTCCTTGGCCATTGGTGGGTGAGACTCTATTTCAGTGATTGCTGCTTTTTAATAAATAAATGCAAAATTGTAGACATACCCCAAACAGAGTATTGATTTGTTTCGTGACAGATGTTGAGTATATGAAGAGTAAGAAAAACAGCAAGAGGAGATATTAGACCACTTACAACGGGAGTAATACGAGGGTAATTAAATTAGAATGTTTTTGATTAAAATTTAGAGAGCTCTTGAAAATTAGATTAGCAGAGTCCAATGCTGGAATATCAAGGGTAATGAAGAGATTTCTCTCCAATAGAATGTCTAAGTAAACTGTGCAACTAAACTTTAGTGACTGTAAAGCATGATTCCTGAAAGTTGGTGTGTATAGTACGAACAGAAGCAAGAGAATACATTGGTAAAAGCCTGCAGATCTAAGATTCAAAGACTTTTTTTGTGAAAATGAAATCTGAAGGAAATTTAGAGTGTTAATCAACACATTTATTAATGATTTTACACTTAAGTGTTAATGTAATTGTTTGAGTGCATAATAAGAAAGGACATACATTCTATTCACGTTAAACCTGACAGTTCTAATTTTATAAGTAATATGATTTTACAGCGTTTTCTATTTAAAACATTTTTTTTAATTTATGAAGAATAAAAAAAACGTTCAACACCTTTTAAAACTAATTTAACCTGCCTTTTTCAGTGCTGACCGTTTTCTTTCCTTTTCTTGGCCTTGATGACGATTCAGATTTTATGGTTGAATTTTCCGTAGGTAAAGATGTGCTTTGTAGTGCTACGGATAAATAAAATGTAAGAAAAATAAAAACATCTATGTGCTAGAATTGATGATATTAGTAAAATTGCTCTTAAAATACAACGAAGCATTTCATTTTAAAACAAGTATGCTTAAAATACATTACACATACATCCACTATCTTGCTGTTTTGTGGGCCATGCTTGCGGCAATCTGGAAAACTCAAAACTGCATTTCTGATCAACATTATTATTTTACTCAGGGAAGCGTAGCTAGCGCTTGAACAAGATGGCAGTTTGAGCGTGCTGCTCCGTGCCTGCCCTGCACCTCTGTGAACAGACAATGGAGGCACACCGAAACACCGAATGCTCGTCCCAACGACTGTTTGGAGCATGGAAACTGCTGAGGCGTGAACTCCCAATTTACTTTCTAACCAAAGAACCGCTGTGTAAAGCGACTCCCCCACAATTACACGTGATTAGTCTTAAAATCAGCCAGTGAAATCGCTGTTCTTCACACCGGCCACAGTACCCAATTCGCTAGCTATCGACTACCACTGCCCTATATTCTGATACCTACCTGTAGGAAGCTGGCTCTGTGTATACTAAAAATGAAAACACAAAGGGAGGCCACTTTCAATTCCAAAGAACCGTGCTATCCTTACAAACAGTGACTAAACCCAAGAGAACCACTCGGATTCTCGCATGGAATAAATGATATGTGTTCTAAAATAACCCTCACCCACCAAAAGGTCCCTTAGTGACATGCTTCATTATCGGGTTCTTCCCGCCCCACTGCGGGATGGAGCGTGCTACGACCTACGGATACGTTGGAGCACTGGAGCACTTTCAAGTGAAGTGAAATAATGTGTTTCATGTGAGAGTGGAAGGGTCAGAAGATAAGTGAGTTAAAAATACCTGGCTGCGTGGAAAACTAAACTTCAATATTCCCTATAGCTGGTATTAATAAAAATGGGGAAAAGGAGGAAAAAGTGCTATAATGGGCAGTTTCCTCACCGGTCTACATGTTTCGAAGCCTACCCCTAAGCTTCTCTTCAAGACCTAGGATGTTGATCCCTTTTACCACTCTGACTGTTACCTAGTGTAGTGAGCCTAGTCAATGTCAAAGGCTAATATACATCTTTGTCAAAAATACATTCATCCAATACCTAGTTAGTATTCTCTTTAAAAACAATACTTATGTTGCCTAACTAGGGCCCCATGAGCTTCAACACGGGAGGGGAGGAGCGCTTGTACTCAAACATTCGTCAAAGCATATCTCGCGCCCAAGACACTGCCTGCCCGTGGCTCCGATGAACACCAAAGTGAGGTATAGTGTGCACAGAGTCCAGTGGAACCCCAAAGGTAGGCAGAGGTAAAGTTAGATAGCACCTCACTCTCTATTTGTGGTAGTGTGGTCGAGCAGTAGGGCTTTATCACAGGACAGTGTTAAGCATTTGTTGTACACACTCAACAAATTAATTCACACACTCAAAGACTGAACTTCAGACCAATTGTTTCTGTATAAAAAAAATGATTTAGTTATTTTATTTCATAGAACCAAGCAAGCCTGGGACAGGTAAGTGATACATACTTTGCAGTTAATATACAGTTGTAATGCAGTTTAGATTGTAATTGTAAATGCACTTTGTTTGATTTACAGTATTGATTCGGAGAAATGCAATGCTTTGTGAATACAGTACATATTCTTTGTATAGGATTTTCAATAAAATTACAGGTAAGTTACTTTTGAGATTACTTTTCTTACACAGTGTAGTATACCTGGATACTACACTGGGAAATTTCATGTAAACAGGTAAGAAAAACCGTTTTTGTTAGCTAGTGCAATTTTAAAGAATTTCTTTAGGTTTTCAAATTCCACACTTGGAAACTTTTCCAAGAAAAACAGTCAATGTTATCCTATGGAGGAAAATAGTGTTATCGGTTTTAGGATAAGTATGTGGTAGCGGGAGTTGAGGTTCTGGGGGTAGACTCAGGGGTCTCCCAGGGTCAGGGATGCACTCTTGTTAGACCCTCAGCGGCCCTAGGGCGGCCAAGTGCTGAGGCCCAATGTTATCCAATGGGGATAGGGGGCCTCCGGTTGGTGGTTTCTGACGAGCAGGCCACTTGGTTATGGGAGCAAAGCTCCTGGACTTTAGCTCAGGACAAATGGGGAAACAAAGTAGCACCAAAGGTGCACCCTTAGTGGCACTAGGATGTCCGGGTGCAGGGTGCTGTTTCGACGTTGTGCGCCCTGATGTTTGCAATTGGGAACCTTCGGTTTGCAAAAGCACTGCAGGCTCAGGGACGAAGGTCTTCTGGGTGCGACCACCACTTCGAGAGGTAAATTGGAATCTTGGGGGTTGGGTAAGCACCGTCGGATGGGCCACCCAAGGCCGTGGGGTGTCGGATGCAGGGGTGCCTTTTAGGGTTGGATCTTCTTACCAGTTCCTGGTCGCAGTTGGGGGACCTTCCGGTTTGAGGCTGCAGCCGTCGGCTGGAGGCAGGTCAGGGTTAGCCGAATCTCAGGTCAGGATAGCCAGGGGGACCTCCTCGTGGTGTTTGCCCACTCGAGCTCGGGCCGTGGACGGCGGTTGCAGGGGGTGCGTATTCGCAGTGTCCTGCCGGAACCAGAAGTTGGATTCCGGTGTTCCAGGGAGACACGGTCTTTGTGATGGAAGGCAGGCAGGTCCTCGGGGTTTTCGAGGTTGCTGACTGCAGGACACACCGGGATTTCGCAGGAGCAGGTTGGAGGTGGAGATAGGCCGGTAGGGCTGGGGCCAAGTCAGTGGGCGTCTTCCTCTTGTCAGCTTCAGCAGGGCTGTTCGGTCCATCTTCTTCTTTTCTTGTAGTTTTCTCTGGTCTGCCTTCTTGGTTCAGGGCTGCCCCCTAAATACTGTATTTAGGGGGCATTTTAGGGGTCTCGAGGTCAGTAGCCAATGGGCTACTGACCTTAGGGTGACTACACCCTTGGTGTGCTCACCCCACGTGGGGGAGTGAGCCCAATCCCTAATCCTGATTAGGAAGTGCCTGCCATCTGCAAGATGGTGGGCACAGAAGAGTGGGCTTCACTTCGCCTCCCCCACCTGAGGGGTGGGGTTGGCAGAGGTGGGCACGCCTTCTGGGCTGGCTAGTTTTTCCCACCTGTCTTCCAGCCAAAGAGGAGGGGAGACAGGAAGGGGGCCTTCTGATAGCAGGAGAGACTGGGAGTTGTGGTACAAAGGCTGCCAGGCCTTTGAAGCTCCCCTGTCATAGATGGCTCTTCCTGGCCTGGGGGAGGTGTGAACACCTCCGCCCAGGAAAGGCTTTGTTTTTGGCTCAGGGAGTGAAGGCTCCCACCCTTAGGGTCCAAAAACACGTATCATGGTGGCAGGCTGATGTGTACCAGTCGGGGAACCCACCAGGGGCTGGTCGTTTTTCAGGGGTCATCTCTAAGATGCCCTCTGAGTGCATTTTTCATTAAATCCCACACTGGCATCAGTGGGGGTTTAATGTGCTGAGAAGTTTGATACCAAACTTCTCAGTTTTCTGTATAGCCATGTACCCTCACCACTGGCACCCAGCTAGAGGGGTGACTGATCTATGTGACTCTTCACTTTGTTCTGCAACAAGACACGCAGCCTGCAAATACAGTGTGTGTGTGTGTAAAGGTACAGGGCCTCCAAGGGTGGCACAATAAGTGCTGCAGCCCTTAGAGGTCTTCCCTGGTCACAGTGCCCTAGGTACCTGTGGTACCATTTACCAGGGACTGACCTGTGGCCAGAGATGCCAATTGGGTTTGGGTTAGTTTTGGGGAAAGAACACAGACCCTGGGAACCTGATTGGCAGGGACCCAGGGCACATCAAATCAAAAGTACATCAGTAGTCTGTCAAAAAGTGGGGGGGTTACTGTAAGAGAAACCCAGCTTCTCACACTACCTCAAACTGCTCTCCTCGAGGTATTTTGACAAGCGCATTGATAAAGAATATCCTCATAAGGAAGACCATCCTCAATCTTTTTCTCCATCACATCAGTAATCTGGGCACACAACAGCAGAAATCTGGTGCATTTAGAGACTCTACTCTCACTACACGGATGCTTACTAACTTTTCCCTGCTATTCCTAATCAAAGGATAAACTGCTGTGAGATACAAAAGCTGAGTGTGAGTTGTAGAACCTTCTTAATATAACAACTGATTCCTCACTTTCTGCAAACAGTCTTAAAACTAAGTGATACTGATACTCAAATCCCTCCACGTCCGGTATGAACTATTCAAAACAATCTTTGGACCAGCAGTTACATCTATACCGTCTGTATTACTGGGATCTGGATCACCGTTTTTAAACACTTAAAAACTATCAATTGCGTTTGTTCTAACTAGTGTCTCCCACAGTTAAGCCAATCCTCTCATGTGATGTGACCTGCTCAATTGAGCAAAAGAAATTGTGGAAAAGTGTGTAAAAATGTGAGGGAGGATTGGCGGTGCCTCACGGAAGTAACACCAAGGGAGAGAGCAGGATGGTACTCGCCTGCTTCCTCACACACTCACAAGCGCATAAGGGTATAGGTATGCCCAAGCGGGGCATTATCCCGGCATATTAAAATAGTGAAGCTTTGGTGCAAGGTGGAGTGATTGACCCATGCCCTGAAAAAATTGCCGTGAGTTTTCCCCTGGCAATGAAACGTGTTGGCTTTTAATGAGCAGACACACAGCACTGAATAAAATTTAAAAGCCAGTGTGATCTAGCTCGGTTTTATATTTGGGACGAGATGAGCAATAGCACTGTCCCCGTAGTCCCAATTTTATTTGGGTTGATTCTGCCGCACACTGAGAGAAAGTATCTGGTGCAGAGGAAGTTATTGATATCACACCTTGGCACCTTGCTTATATACAAATATTTTTTCTTCTCACTTTATCACTGTTTTGTTAAGGATTGGTGGTTGCTGATGATGAGAACCTGAGGAAGCAGGCGAGTACCATCCTGCTCTCTCCCTTGGTGTTACTTCCGTGAGGCACCGCCAATCCTCCCTCACATTTTTTACACACTTTTCCACAATTTCTTTTGCTCAATTGAGCAGGTCACATCACATGAGAGGATGGGCTTAACTGTGGGAGACACCAGTTAGAACAAACGCAACTGATAGTTTTAAGTGTTTAAAAACGGTGATCCAGATCCCAGTAATACAGACGGTATAGATGTAACCGTTGGTCCAATAGATTGTTTTGAATAATTCATAACGGACGTGGAGGGATTTGAGTATCAGGATCACAGTGTGAACAGGTCCTTTGTTGTGTATGATTATAAGAGTGGGGGACGACCTGTTCTCTACCCCTAACCTCCCTATTGTATATAGTCTTAAAACTAAAACAGTACCCCAAGATGGACTACCCAAAAGGGAATACAAAGATGTCAAAGAGGTTAAAATGGGTCAAAAAAGGTTAAGGGCAGAACTACTTGCACTAGAATCACCTAAAATAGACACCCATGTAATCTTAGATTATCATACTACAATGCCTATGTACTGTCCATGACCAAAAACAAATACAGATATAATGAACACTGACATTCATGTTCTCAGAAAGGACGTTAACGATACTGCTGAAAAGATCACAGAAGCTTAGTCTAGAATTGGCAACAGACCCAGTACCAGGGATTTTTATCTGGGTGAGCCAAGGGTGCGTTCGGGTGGGACAATGCGGGCCCAATTTATAACAATTCTGAAGGTAGACTACAAGCCCTAGAGTTACACATGGACATCGATTCATCAAAATGCCAGCGGTCAGTGGAAATGACATCATACATCCTTGACCCTAATGACATCACACATCCTTGACCTTAATGACATCACAAGAAGTGACATCATATGACCTTTGATCCTCAATCTTTCTATGAAGTGATGTCACATGGCCTTAACCCTTATAACATCACAATAATTGTCATTGCTGAAGTTATAAAATAAGCCATAATAAAACATGACCAATACCATAACAGAACGTTGAAAAATGTCTGTTTTAGATACCACTTGTATTAGGGTGCTGATGTCATATGAAAGGAGATAATTAATCGTTTTTCTTAGTTTTACATGAAAAATTATGTGTTCATTTGAGGAGGATAATTACACATTTATTCTTAGATAATGGTCAGACATTTATGATTCACTTGAATGAATAAATGAATGAAAGAAATCTTATAATGCGCGACTAAGCCCAAAGGCATCAAGGCGCCTAACCAAAAAACATCAAAACAGACCAGGAACCAAATTACGGATATGCCTTGGCAAAGAGCCATGTCTTTAATGCCTTCCTTAACGTCAGGACAGAATGTTGAGTTTTGATTTCAGTGGGGAGGGTGTTCCACAGTTTTGGGGCTAAAGACGAAAAAGCCCTTCCACCCCATTTAACTCTTCGAAAACGGGGCACTGACAACAGGCTCTTTCTCCCAGAGCGGAGATTTCTGCAAGGGGCATAAGGTACCAGCAAGTCCTTCACCCCCCCAGCCCCATGGCCGGATAGCGCCCCGTAAGTCAGGCAAAGGGTCTTAAAAGCAATCCTGGCTTGGATCGGGAGTCAGTGCAGACTCTTCCTAGCAGCTGTAGCAGAAAAAAGCCTGGGGGCATCAAGCACAAATTTAGCTGCCGCATTCTGGGCAGTTTGCAAGCGTTGCACAAGGCCCTGATTTATGCCGGCATAGAGAGCGTTGCAATAATCAAGCCGTTTAGCGACCAATGCAACAACAATCTGTTTGCGGGCCTGCGGGGCTAAGTAATGCTTGATTTTCCTAAGAATCTTAATGATGCCCCAGCAGGTAGCAACAGTCCTGTTAACCTGCTGAGCCATGGAAAGAGCAGGATCGATCATAACTCCCAAGTTGCGAGCCGAGTCCGTAGGTATAGGACACGCTCCCAGAGAGGGGGGCCACCATTCAGCAGACCAGATGTCCCCATTTCCACCAAAAACCAGTACCTCGGTTTTTTCCGCGTTCAGCTTCAGTGAATTGTAAATCATCCACTGAGCGACTGCCTCCATGCAGTTCCTAAAGCTGAGAGCCTAGGCACTGCCCGGGTGGGAGAGGGACACCATAATCTGGGTGTCGTAAGCGTATGGTATCACCTCCATCGCATAAGATCTTATAAGCCTGGCAAGTGGGGCCACATAGATATTAAAGAGGGTCGGACTTAAAGCCGACCCCTGTGGGACCCCACATTGCACAGGTGAGGGTGGAGATAGATACTTGCCTAATCTGACCCTCTGTTGCCTCTGGTCAAGAAAGGAGGCCAGAAGGCTCAGTGCCGAGCCTTCCACCCGTATCTCCCTAAGACGAGATGTTAGAACCGAGGGAGATAGGGTATCCAAGGCGGCAGTCAGGTCTAACAGGACCAGGAGAGTGTTATGTCCCTGGTCGACCTCAGTGCGGATGTTGATTAATACTACCATGAGAGCCGACTCCGTACTGTGGAACCTCCGGAAACCATGCTGGGACTGATCTAAGAGACCCGAAGTGTCCAAGAAAGCCGCCAGATGCTCATTTAGATGAGTTTCCAGCATCTTTGCTGGTGCCGGAAGCAATGAAATGGGGAGAAAATTCTTAAGGATTTCAGGGTCTAAAGTTGGCTTCTTTAAGAGGGGCTAACCACAGCACTCTTCCACAAGGAAGGAAAAATGCCCTCCTGCATCGCCCGGTTCATAATGTCCAGGAGCGGGGGCAATAAGGTTTCCCTACAGTCTTTAGCTTGTGGCTGCTTATGCAATGAGGCATGCACTGTCACTACAGAAGTATTATAAAGTATTCCACATCCTACAGTATATCACTGTGTGCATTATACACAGACTAAAATATATAAACACCTTACTAATCCGCACACAAAAACAGCCAGGTCTGGTGGACTAACGCGTCCACTGTAGGGGCCTGTGTTCAACCTCACAGTAACAGGTTCAAGTGCCGGCGGGTCCACTCAGCCTTTTATCCTTCTGAATTCAATAAAATGAGTATCATTGAGTTGGGTAACAATGAACATCCGTTATTCAGTGCCAAGATACCCTTGAGTGAACGTGAATTTTACAAATACACATGTTATGTAAGATAATTGAGGTGCAAAAGGACACTCACAGGTCTGGCTCTTGTGCCACTGCACCTACTGTATCATTGGCAGGTAACAACCTATCCCCACTCCCCCATACACACCACGTAACTGCAGCTTTTCTCTGATATGAGGTACGGTTACCACATTGCTGATCTCTTCCAACATGAATATTTTAATTTCTCAGCCAATGTAAAAATAGAGAAAATCACCCAAAGTCAGTGATGGACTTGGCCCTTTTTGCAGGTTCATCCCTAAACTTTTTGCCTTTCTCCTAGGCTTTTTTCTGACATGGTATTGGTGGTTTTAGGATTGTGGGCACTTTAGCACTGCTGTCCAGTGTAAAGTGTGTGTGCTCTCTGTGATAAATATGGTAAGATTGGTCTACACCTGTTTGGCCTATTCAATTTACCTGTCAGTCCCCTGTAAAGTGGTATGTCATATACCCAGGGCTGGTGAATTAAATGCTACTGGTGGGCATCAGCGCTGATTGCGCCACCCACCAAAGTAGCCTTTCAAACCTATCTCAGGCATCTGCAATTGCAGGGCCTGCACGTGCAGTGTTACTGCCGCTGGGACATGGCACCTAAAGTGTGTGCCATGTCTGTGACCCCCCTTTTACTACATGTCAGTTACCCCTAAGGTAGGCCCTAGCTAGCCGTATGGGCAGGGTGCATTGTAGGTAAAAGATGGGACATGTACCTTAAATGTGTGACATGTCCTGGTAGTGACAAACAGCCATTTTGGTTTCTCACTACTGTGGGGCTGCCCTCCAAAAGAAATGCATTGGGGATTCCCTGATAAGTGTTTCAGTGGTAATTCCTGATATGAGAGGCGCAGCGTGGTCAAGTTTGGTATATTTGGAATAGTGATAATAAATGCTGTGCAATGGTGTGTGCAGATTTATTATAACTATTTTAGAAATGCCACTTTTAAAAGTTGGCATTTCTGTGTGCTATGTGTCTGCCTGCCTGATATAAATTGCATATCTGGCTTCTGAGTGACAGGGGCTGGTGAGGTTTGCGTGGCTCCAGGAGGGGCAGGGTGAGTCAGCGCTAGGCTGAATGGGACATGTGCATTTGGAGTAGTGGGAGGAGTAGTCCCCTGACCCTGAATAGGAATGTGCCTGCCCTAGTGAATGCTGGCTCCGCCCCCCTGTGGTGTATCTGACGGCTGAGCCCCCATTTCCAACGAAGGGTGTGAGCACTGTAAACAGAGTGCTCCAGAACCAGTTGGGACTGGTTCCCCCAAAGCCCTGTGCTGCAGACAAAGAGAAAATGTGTATAAATACTGGGGCTGTGACCCCATGAAAAGTGTGCTGTTCTTGTGACTGGTGGCTTGTTGCTGCTGCTGGGCCTCAGGAGGAACCGCCACGAGGGACTGCCTCCATGCTGGAGGGCCCTGTGTGCTGGCCTGGCTGGGCCCAGCTTTCCCCCTTCCCCTTTAAGGACTTTTTCCACCTGGAGTCTCGTGAGCGCTACATTCAAATTGCCAGAGAAGAGCACGTGGGATCTGAAGCAAGGAGCTGCAACTTACGCCGAGGGAATCCAGAAGTGGGGATTCCCCCACCTGGGTGCCGAGAGGAGCGGGAGCCCACCCCGCATTGTGGTGCCGAGCGGCAGCCTAGCCCGCTTTATGTATATTTAAAACAGGGGGTGCCCACCCCGCATGCGGTGCTAGTTTTAATACAAACATGGGCCTACAACCACCAGGGCCGGCCGCTAATATATACATGTTCAACAACATCAAGGCCGCAATAGGCCCCCTGGGGCTCAGCCGAATTAACAAATTATTGAGTGCACCTCAGAGGTTATCAGGATACATAAATTTTAGAAATACAAACAAAGAAAGAAAAATAAAATAACACCAAAAAGCAAGGCGGAAACCATCGAAAAAGGGGCGTCTAACCACAGCCGGGGGACCACACAATACCTACTCCACCCTCGGGTGGTAAACGAGGATGATCAAGGGGGAGGTGGGGGCGACGGGAGAGCCACAACCATCTACAGGTAAAATGTAATAGTCCGGGAACCTCAGGATCAGGGGGACAAGGCAGCATCAGATGTGTCCACGAGGGGGGGTGTGCAGATGTTCCCTCGGTACGCGTTCCACTGACCCCAGATTCTACCCCACGCCCCCGGCTTACCCCGAGCCACATACACAGTCTTCTCTCTGCACATACACCAATCCATGATCTCCTTCCATACTGACACGGTGGGAGGCCGCCGGGAACCCCAAAGCTGTGCGATGTCCCTCTTAGCAACCATGTTCCCAAGGGCCGCCCACCGAGTCTGAGCCGCATTATAGTCATTAGGCTCCCACACGTTCAGCAAACATCGGCGAACCTCAGGCAACAGAGTGACCCCAGTGACACATTCCATGACAGCATGCACCCGGCGCCAATACTCCGCCACCTCACAGCACTCCCAGAGAACATGGAGAAAAGTGGCGCTGAGCCCACAGCCACGCCTACAGAGCCCGTCTTCAGAAAAACCCATCAAAACTAAACGAGGGCCCGTCACGTAGACACGGTGGAGAATTTTAAGCTGGACAAGACGGAGACGCGCGGGTATGGCCACCTCCTTAGGGGAGGACAGCGCAGACTGCCAATCCTCATCGTCCAGTTCCACCCCATCCCCGATCCACGCCTCCCAAAGACGCACGAGGAGATCCGCCCGAATGTTTATTCGTTTTTTATAGATAAGGGAAATAGTACTGTCGGGCAAGTGACCGTCGAGTATGCGGTCCTCGAGTGGCGAAGACACAGGGACTGCAGTCTCAGCCCCGAAGGCCGAGAGCAAGGCGTGCCGAACCTGAACGTACCGAAAGAACTCCCTCTCACTCAATTCATACTCACTCTGCAGCGCAGCAAAGGATTTAACCGCACCCTTCACCCAGAGGTCACCTACTCTGCTGATGCCAATCGTGTCCCAACGCTCAAAGCCCTTCGTCGTCCAAAGGCTTCCCAATCTTTCAGACGCAAACAAGGGGGTCGCACCCGTCAAACGATCATTCCAGCCCATGGCCACATTCGCAGCCTTCCACGAGCGTACTGCAATCTTAGTGGGACCGGTTAAGTTCCTCCCAGCCGATCGAGAGTAAAGCGCTCTGTTAAAGTTGCCGCCAGGCAACAAAAATCTATCCATTTCGAAAGCCGGATTCGGACCAGGTGCGTACGTTGCATGGTTAATAGCAGATAGCTGGGAAGCCCAATAGTACCTCCTGATGTCCGGGAGCGCAATGCCCCCATCATACCAGGGGGAAGGCAGTTTTGCAAGAGCAATACGTGCACGACCGTCCCAAACAAGTCTCCTTTGTACGCGTTCCACTGACCCCAGATTCTACCCCACGCCCCCGGCTTACCCCGAGCCACATACACAGTCTTCTCTCTGCACATACACCAATCCATGATCTCCTTCCATACTGACACGGTGGGAGGCCGCCGGGAACCCCAAAGCTGTGCGATGTCCCTCTTAGCAACCATGTTCCCAAGGGCCGCCCACCGAGTCTGAGCCGCATTATAGTCATTAGGCTCCCACACGTTCAGCAAACATCGGCGAACCTCAGGCAACAGAGTGACCCCAGTGACACATTCCATGACAGCATGCACCCGGCGCCAATACTCCGCCACCTCACAGCACTCCCAGAGAACATGGAGAAAAGTGGCGCTGAGCCCACAGCCACGCCTACAGAGCCAGTCTTCAGAAAAACCCATCAAAACTAAACGAGGGCCCGTCACGTAGACACGGTGGAGAATTTTAAGCTGGACAAGACGGAGACGCGCGGGTATGGCCACCTCCTTAGGGGAGGACAGCGCAGACTGCCAATCCTCATCGTCCAGTTCCACCCCATCCCCGATCCACGCCTCCCAAAGACGCACGAGGAGATCCGCCCGAATGTTTATTCGTTTTTTATAGATAAGGGAAATAGTACTGTCGGGCAAGTGACCGTCGAGTATGCGGTCCTCGAGTGGCGAAGACACAGGGACTGCAGTCTCAGCCCCGAAGGCCGAGAGCAAGGCGTGCCGAACCTGAACGTACCGAAAGAACTCCCTCTCACTCAATTCATACTCACTCTGCAGCGCAGCAAAGGATTTAACCGCACCCTTCACCCAGAGGTCACCTACTCTGCTGATGCCAATCGTGTCCCAACGCTCAAAGCCCTTCGTCGTCCAAAGTCTTCCCAATCTTTCAGACGCAAACAAGGGGGTCGCACCCGTCAAACGATCATTCCAGCCCATGGCCACATTCGCAGCCTTCCACGAGCGTACTGCAATCTTAGTGGGACCGGTTAAGTTCCTCCCAGCCGATCGAGAGTAAAGCGCTCTGTTAAAGTTGCCGCCAGGCAACAAAAATCTATCCATTTCGAAAGCCGGATTCGGACCAGGTGCGTACGTTGCATGGTTAATAGCAGATAGCTGGGAAGCCCAATAGTACCTCCTGATGTCCGGGAGCGCAATGCCCCCATCATACCAGGGGGAAGGCAGTTTTGCAAGAGCAATACGTGCACGACCGTCCCAAACAAGTCTCCTTTGTAAGCTCTCCACTTCCCGGAAGTAGGCCGCCGGAATAATATCAAAGGAGTTCTGAAGTGCGTAAAGGAATCGGGGAAGAGACATCATTTTAAAAAGTGCCGCACGTCCGAGGGGAGACAAGGGAAGCTTACGCCAACGGACCACGTCTAACCTCAATCTCCGAAGTGGAGAGAGGAGATTATGCTCGTAGCGGACAGCCGGGTCCAATGAGACGTACACCCCCAGGTACGTAAAGCCGGAGTGGGACGCCTTAATGGGAAAACGAGAAGGCAAGAGAGGAAAGCCACCGGATATAGCATAGACACAAGATTTGGACCAGTTAATGATCAAACCAGAGTTCTTGCCGAAGGAAGTGAGGATGTCAAAGAGCACATTGAGTGACTTACGTGGTGAGGTGAGGTATAAAAGAATGTCGTCCGCGTACAACGAAACACGATCCTCGAAGCCAGGGGCCCACTGGATCCCTCTTATCGACGGTTCCCAACGAAGCCAAGCAGCGAGCGGTTCCAAAGCCAAAGCGAAGAGCAGGGGAGACAATGGACACCCCTGCCTAGTGCCCCTCCCAAGAACGAAAGGCCGGGAAACCCTACCATTAACGACAACCTGTGCCAACGGAGCAGCGTATAAGAGTTTAACCCAACTAATAAATCCCGCCCCGAAGCCAAACTTTGCCAGGGCGGGCCAAAGATACGGCCATTCTATCGTATCAAAGGCCATCGTGGCGTCCAAGGAAACCAAGATGGCCGGCTCTGAAAGATATTCCGCCCTTGCAAGTACGCCATGTAGGCGCCGCAAGTTAAGGGCCGTATTCCGGTGCGGGATAAAACCGGATTGGTCCGGATGCACCAGATCACAAATAACAGTAAGCAGGCGGTTAGCAAGAACCTTGGCAAGGATTTTCGGCTCGGCGTTCAACAGAGAAATAGGCCTGTACGAGGCGCAACGGTCCCGAGACTTACCGTCCTTGGGAATCACGACTATAGTGGCCAGACGTTGGTCATCAGGGAGAGAACCAAGTTCAAGCGACTCCGAAAACATACGACGGAGAAATGGCGCAATTTTATCCGGTTGCAGTTTATAGAGTTCAAACGGGAGTCCGTTGGGGCCCATAGCCTTGCCTGAGCGAAGGGAACGAATCGCGGTAGCAATCTCGTCGACCGATAGTGGGGCATCTATCTGCTCACGCTCATCCACCGACAGGCAGGGCAAAGCAATATCCTTCAACAAGTGACGAGAGTCAGCCTCATCTCTAGCAGACACCGGGGAGTACACAGCACAGAAGTAGTCAGCAAAACACTCCACAATCTCACCAGGGTCAGTCACACTTACTCCCTCCGACGTCTGAAGCACGGGGACCACTCGATTCACTCTCTCCTTCTTATCAAGCCAAGCAATCAATTTACCCGCCTTATCCCCAGCATCGTACAGTCTACCCTGATGTTCCCTATACATTGTCCGAGCAGCATCCATAACAAGGGACTTATATTCGAACTGCTTCAGGCTGAGGGCGTGGAGCCCGTCCTGAGTGACACCCGTCGCCAAGGCAGCCTCCAACCCCGATATCTCAGCCTCCAACACAACCACCTCCCCGTTCTTAGCTTTCTTGGCCTCCACGATCAGGGATAGGGCGTGTCCTCGGAGAACCGTTTTGAAAGTCTCCCACAGGGACACTGAGGACAAGACGGACCCCTCATTCTCAAGAAAATACTGATCAAGCGACTTAATGAGACCCTTGCGAATCTTGGGGTCACGCAAGTACCAGGGGCTAATGGGGGCGATCCGCCCGGCGGATCGCATCCCGGTATCGAAGAGGAGCCACAATGGGGAATGATCGGAAATGCCCCGGGCCAGGTGCTTAACCTCCCGGACCCGGGTGGTCTGGGCCGCGGGCATAAGAAAGTAATCTAGTCTGGAGAGACTCCCGTGGGCCCCGGAGTGGAATGTGTACTGACTCTGTGTCGGATGTATCAACCTCCAGCAGTCCACTAGACCGAAAGTGTCCAAGAACCCGCCTAGCCACTCCTGGGCGGCAGAGAGGGCTCTGGGGGGGTAACGATCCAACTCGCCAGAAATCACGGAATTAAAATCCTCACCCACAAGCAAGAGACTATCAGGAAGTTCAAGTAACATACGACCCACATCAGAGAAAGTGGAGGTCTGGAGGCCCGGGGAACATAGACCGAAACCAATGAAAGAGTCTGCCCCTCCCACCGTCCAGTTAAGGACGCATAGCGCCCTCTATCATCAAGAGTGACTTTGTCAATCTCAAGCGGGAGGGAAGATCGCAGCAAGATGCCCACCCCTCTGGATCCAGTGGTGAAGCCAGAGTGGCATGCGGTGCTAGTTGGCGGGTGCCCACCGCGCACTTTGCCTCTGCCAGAGAAGTCACCGACGCGGCCCCGGAAGTCAGGCAACTCGCCTGGTTGGGGGCGGAGCCTCCCACAGCTGAGTCCCGGAAGGAGGAAGTCTCACCCGCCGCCGAGGGCCATCCGGAGCCTCGCGGGCTTCACCTTGAAGACCAGTGTCCCGGGAGAGGGACTGGGTGAAGAGCCGAGTTTCCCCCTGCCGTGGAGGAGACCAGAGGAGCCTGCAGAGCCGGTGAGGGGGGCCGAGTTGGGAGTCCAGTGGAGGGGGGTGTGTCGAGGCACATTGCCGGTGCCTTTACCCCTGCAGTAGAGACGGGAGGTGTCCGAGCCAAGCCCCGGTGAATGGGCTTCTCTTTTGAATTGTTGGGACCGATCAAGGGTTCCCAGGGCACCGTAGTGCCAAAGGATTTCCCCCAGCTGCCCCACCTGACAGTGGGCAGCTGCAGTGTTTGGGCGCATGTATTTTGAGGAGTCCCAGAGGGGAGCTCCCAAGGGGCACGGTGGTGCCCGGGCTGATTTCTCATTCACAGCTGTGCCACCCCAGAGCGGGCAGCTGCAAAGATGCGCATAATTGTTTAGAGAATCCCAGTGGGAACCCTGAGGGGCCCAGAGGGCACAGTGAGTGCCAGTGCCCACATTTGTGCCCGCACAGCTGCACCGCAATTAGTAGCAGCTGCCACGTTTAGGCCTGCGCAATTGTGCACTTATGGGATTCTGCTGCATTGGCAGCCAGCCCTGATATTTTGGGACAGAGGGCATTTGAGCCCCAGCGAAAGGCCAGTTGGCCAGTTCTATGTTGGTAGGGCGCAAGGCCCTAATGTGAGTGTGTAATGTGATTTATGCTTGTGATGCCTATGATTTAATGTGTTTATGTTTAGGATGTTTATGCATAATGTGTTTATGCTGGTGAGGCTTAGTGCGTAATGTGTTTATGCTAATTAGGTTTGGGCCTAATGTGGATATGCCTAATGTCATGCTATGCTGTTTTAGGATGGAGTCTAATGTGACTGTGATAATGCTTAGGTCATTATTGCACCAGTAGTTACTGGTTGTGGTTTATATTTACTTACTTGTTCTGATGGTTCTGACAGTGGCCCGATTAGCCTGGTTCTGTATATAATCCCCTGTGAATATTGCCTAGTGCCAGTTGGCACAGTGTAAATGTGTGATTATGTTTCTAATGTGTTTATGATAATACAAAGGCTATTTTTGATATAACCTTGTGTGGAGTTACTTTTGTGGTGTGCCTGGTGTGTTGCTGCTGTGTGTGTGTGTTGCACAAATGCTTTACACATTGCCTCTATGATAAGCCTGACTGCTTGTGCCAAGCTACCAAGGGGGTGAGCAGGGGTTATCATCAGTGTGTAACTCCCCTGCCCTGACTAGAGTGGTGGTTTCTGCCTGGCTTAGGCGCAAGCCCAAGCCCAAGCCAACCAGAAATTCCATTTCTAACATTGGTTGTCAGCGGTGAGGATAGGACTTGCGTTTGCACAATACCACAGCGACAACTGGTTGCACTACAAACTCTGCATTTAGATAATCACAGGTTTGGGGATTTATTTTTCCTGAGTTTTATTTTTCTCCTGAGAAGTGTCATTTCTGAATTGTGTACTCTTGCTTCAGCTCAGACGCCTAGGTGTCTTGTGTTGCACCTGTGTATTAAGTACCTTGCCAAAATGGAATCTAACTTTGACATGTTCAACTACAGTCTAGTGGAGCTAAGGGGGCACTGTGATGAGAGAGGCTTAACAGTAAATGGAGAGGGCACTCGGGGAAACCTTGGGTGTGCCCTGATACGCTGGTAACAGGATAGATGGAGCCAGATACAGGGAGGTTGTTCTGAGGGTGGCCCTGAAGAGTCTGAAGAAGAGGAAGAAAATGACAGGGCAGAGACACCAGTAGAGAGTGAGGACCCCATAGATAGGGAGTCCCTTGCTGAGTCTAGTGCCGGTGGTAGTGCCCAGTCCCTTTCATGGTCCCCAGAGTAGTTGGTGGACAGGCAGAAGGAGAGGGAGCATCAGCTGGCTTTAGAGAAGCTCAAACTGGAGCATGCCATAAGGCAAGCAAAGCTGGATGCAGGGCACAGGGAGGCTCAGAGAGCCTGGGAGGAGAAAAAGGCATTGTTGGCTCTGGAGTTGAGTTTCAGGACAGTGAGCCTTGAAGAGAAAAAGCTAGAGTCTGTGGGGGTCTTAGCTCAGGAGAGGATGGCTGAGGCAAAGAGGTCCTTCGCCAGAAAGAAACTAGTTCTGGAGGGTAGATTGCCCCATGAGAGTAGTTTTGGTTGTCTGGATTCACCGGTAAGGGTGGGGTCCAGTGGTGGCAGCAATATGGAGTCCAGTGCAGGAAGTCCCACTACCAGATCCCAGAGCGTGGTATCTAGTTCCCAGGAGGAGGGTATCACACCTGAAGGGTATAGGTTGAGGTTCAGGGGCAGAAGGAAACTGTCTCACCAGTCTTGGGGGAGTATGTGGATGAATGTTGTGATGCATTGGAAGGTTGGGTGATGAGAAGCACGGCAAATGATTTTGAAGGGCTGTTCAATCTGGTTGTCAGAGAGCACATGTTCAATAATTGTTTTCCGGGGTTGCGCCAACACCTGTTGGAATGTGAGTTCTCTGATCCCAGGGAGCTTGCACGGGAGGCAGACATCTGGCTGTGTGCCAATGGGTCTGAAGAGGCATTGGGGTGTGATCCCAAAAGGAGTGGCTCAGGTAACCTCCGGTCCTGTGTGGTGGAAGAGGTTCAGAGTAACCCAGCTAGGTCCCAGTGTAGTGGGAGGGGTGTAGGGGCTCACGTCCTTCTCAGTGGAGAAGGAGTGAGTGTGGGACTGAGTGTCCTAAGGTGCCCGAAACCCAGTCTCAGGGCCTGGAGGGTTCCCTAAGGCAACACCAGGTTGGGGGCCTAGGCTGTACTGATAGACCATTTGAGGGAGATCACCTAGTGTCAGGAGAACGTAGAGTGTATGTAAATGGAGTTCCAGTTGTTCTGGTGTCTTACGGTGCCTCTCCAGTTGGGAGGGGGCTGAAGTCCAGATTGAGGGGTGAGAGGGGGATGTGTTCCCCAGTGGAAGAACCAGTGGGTCAGTCACCAGCCACAAGGGCGGAGTCTCCTAGGAGTGACCATGGTGATACCATTTCTGTCCTGGGGGATCATCATGCACTGTCAGATGGACAGGGGTCAGGAGATCTGCGCCAGGCAGACTATCACACGACACATGTGTTACCCTCGGGGGATTACTGTGTGAGTCCCCAGAAGATCTGGCATGCCAGGCAAGTGCTCAGCCGCACAGTTCAGCCCCAGGGTTGGGAGGACAGGTTCAGGATCTGCCTGACCTGGAGGGTGGGACATCTGTAACCAGTGTCCTGACCGGTTTGGCTTCCAGGGGTACTGCTCCAGTTGGAAGGGTGCAGAGGGAGGGAGTCCTCGCCTCTGACCCCGGTGCAACCTGAGGGTTTAGACCCTAGGTTGGGAGACCAGTTGCTGGAGAGAAGTCCTGAACTGGTGGGAGAGTTGTGTTCTGAGGGTGCCTCTCAAAGGAGGAGAGTGTGGAACCCTAGAAGGAGAGGTAGGGGGAGGAGAACCTCGCCTGTGACTTCTGGTCAGCCTGAGGGTATGGATACTAGGCTGGAGAATCAGTGGCAGTTTAGAACTGCCCTGATGAGGGGTAGAGTGGAGAATGGTCACTATGTGCCAGGGGTTACAGCCCCTCACTCTGTGAGATGGCAAGGACCAGATATATCTGGATGGCCTAGGGCCTGGTCCTGGCCGAGGACAACTAGGGAGTACCAGTGGGGTAGCTTAGTTGGTCCTGGGAGCTTTTACAGAGGGCACAACATGGGTTCAGGGCGGCGTAGAACTGGAGCGTGTCCCTGCAGTTGTGGGCCCGCGTCCGTGTTCTATCGCCCAAGGCAGGGAAGCCCATCAAGGTGGTGATTGGTCTACCGTGCGTTTTGGCTGGAAGGGGGTTGTGTTGGACTTGGCCCTTTTTGCAAGTTCATACCTAAACTTTATGCCTTTCTCCTGGACTTTTTTCTGACATGGTGTTGGTGGTTTTAGGACTCTAGGCACTTTAGCACTGCTGTCCAGTGTAAAGTGTGTGTGCCCTCTGTGATAAATATGGTAAGATTGGTCTACACCTGTTTGGCCTATTTAATTTACCTGTCAGTCCCTTGTAAAGTGGTATCTCATATACCCAGGGCTGGTGAATTAAATGCTACTGGTGGGCTTGCAGCGCTGATTGCGCCACCCACCAAAGTAGCCTTTCAAACCTATCTCAGGCCTCTGCAATTGCAGGGCCTGCGCGCGCATTGTTACTGCCACTGGGACGTGGCACCTAAAGTGTGTGCCATGTCTGTGACCCCCCTTTTACTACATGTCAGTCACCCCTAAGGTAGGTCCTAGCTAGCCCTATGGGCAGAGTGCATTGTAGGTAAAAGATAGGACATGTACCTTAAATGTGTGACATGTCCTGGTAGTGACAAACAGCCATTTTGGTTTCTCACTACTGTGGGGCTGCCCTCCCATAGGAATGTATTGAGGATTCCCTGATAGGTGTTTCAGTGGTAATTCCTGATATGAGAGGCGCAGCGTGGTCAAGTTCGGTATATTTGGAATAGTGCTAATAAATGCTGCGCAATGGTGTGCGCTGATTTATTATAACTATTTCAGAAATGCCACTTTTAGAAGTTGGCATTTCTGCCTGTCTGATGTGAGTTGCATGTCTGGTTTCTGAGTGTCAGGGGCTGGTGAGGTGTGTGTGGCTCCAGGAGGGGCAGGGTGAGTCATCGCTAGGCTGAATGGGACATCTGCATTTGGAGTAGTGGGAGGAGTAGTCCCCTGACCCTGAATAGGATTGTGCCTGCCATAGTGAATGCTGGTTCTGCCCCCATGTGGTGTGTCTGATGGCCGAGCCCCCATCTCCCAAAAAAGGGTGTGAGCACTGTAAACAGAGTGCTCCAGAACCAGTTGGGACTGGTTCCACCAAAGCCCTGTGCTGCAGACAAAGAGAAGATATGTATAAAAAATAAATACTGGGGCTGTGACCCCATGAAAAGTGTGCTGTTCTTGTGACTGGGGGCTTGTTGCTGCTGCTGGGCTTCAGGAGGAACCGCCACGAGGGACTACCTCCCTGCTGGAGGGCCCTGTGTGCTGGCCTGCCTGGGCCCAGCTTTGCCCCCTTCCCATATAAGGAATTTTTCCATGCTGCGGCTCGTGAGTGCTACATTCAAATTGCCTGAGAAGAGCGCGTGGGCTCTGCAGCACGAAGCTGCAACTTACGCTGAGGGAATCCCGATTTTGGGGGTCCCCCACTTGGGTGCCGAGTGGAGCGGAAGCCCACCCCACATTGTGGTGCAGAGCGGGAGCCTACCCCGCGTAATGTATATTTAAAACAGCAGGTGCCCACCCCGCATGAGATGCTAGTTGGCGGGTGCCCACCCTGCTTATATGAGTATTGTTGAGGCGGGTGCCCACCCCGCACTTTGCCGCTGCTGGAAAAGTCACCGCCGTGGCCCCGGAAGTCATGCAGCTCGCCTGGTTGGGGGCGGAGCCTCCCACAGCCGAGACCCGGAAGCAGGAAGGAGGAAGTACCGCGCGCCGCCGAGGGCGGTCCGGAGCCTCGCAGGCTCCACCTTGAAGACCTGTGTCCTAGGAGAGGGACCGGGTGAAGAGCCGAGTTTCCCCCTGCCATGGAGGAGACCAGGGGAGCCTGCTGAGCCGGTAAGGGGGGGCCGAGTTGGGGGTCCGATGGAGAGGGGTGTGTTGATGCACATTGCCGGTGCCTTTCCCCCTGCAGTAGAGATGGTAGGTGTCCGAGTGAGTGGGGCTTCTCTTTTGAATTGTTGGGACCGATCGAGGGTTCCCAGGGCACCGTAGTGCCAAAGCATTTCCCCCAGCTGCTCCACCTGACAGTGGGCAGCTGCAACGTTTGAGCGCATGTATTTTGAGGAGTCCCAGAGGGGAGCTCCCAAGCGGCAGCTGCAACGTTGAACCTTATTGTTTAGGGAATTCCAGTGGGGACGCAGAGGGGCCCAGAGGGTACAGTGAATGCCAGTGCCCACATTTTTGCCCGCACAGCTGCACCCCAATTAGCGGCAGCTGCCATGTTTAGGCCTGCACAATTGCGCACTTTTGGGATTCTGCTGCATTGGCAGCCAGCACTGACATTTTGGGAAAGAAGGCATTTGAGCCCCAGCAAAAGGCCAGTTGGCCTGAAGGTCAGTTCTATGTTGGTAGGGCGCAAGGCCCAAATGTGAGTGCGTAATGTGATTTATGCTTGTGATGCCTATGACATAATGTGTTTATGTTTAGGATGTTTATGCATAATGTGTTTATGCTGGGGAGGCCAAGTGCTTAATGTGCTTATGCTAATGAGGTTTGGGCCTAATGTGGATATGCCTGATGTCATGCTATACTGTTTTAGGATGGAGTCTAATGTGACTGTGATAATGCTTTGGTCAATAGTGTACCAGTAGTTACTGGTTGTGGTTTATGTTTACTTACCTGTTCTGATGGTTCTGACCGTGTTCCGATTGGTCTGGTCCTGTATATAATCCCCTGTGAATATTGCCTAGTGCCAGTTGGCTCAGTGTAAATGTGTGATTATGTTATGAAACTATATATGCTGCTTGATTATATTTAGTTTTTGCAAAATGTAATTTGGAATAATTTTTAGGTGTTGTTTTATAATTCTAATTATGTACTTTTATGATTCGTAAGAATCAAATAAAGTTTTCAAATGAATGTGCGATTACGTTTCTAATGTTTTTATGATAATACAAAGGCTCTTTTTGATATAACCTTGTGTGGAGTGACTTTCGTGGTGTGCCTAGTGTGTTGCTGCTGTGTGTGTGTGTTGCACAAACGCTTTACACATTGCCTCTGGGATAAGCCTGACTGCTTGTGCCAAGCTACCAAGGGGGTGAAGCAGGGGTTATCATCAGTGTTTAACACCCCTGCCCTGACTAGAGTGGTGGTTTCTGCCTGGCTTAGGTGCAAGCCCTAGCCAACCAGAAATCCCATTTCTAACAGTTCGCATTTTTCCCCTTTACAGTGCATACTTAGGAACAGTATTTATAAAAACAATGCACTTTAAAATGTGTTCTAGAGGTTCCTTAATTATACCCGACTAGGGTTGCCACCTGGCTGAATTTTTACTGGCACCAGTCTTTTAATGTCCCAGCTAGTACCAAAATTAACAAAACCACCTAAAACAAGACTTTTTAGCCCTTCTCTGTACCTAATTCAAACAGCAAATATAAATGAAAAACACTTTTAAATGGATTCCAGCGCTGTAAAGATTCATGACTATTAAATATAGTTAAAACAGACGGAAAAGTCATGGTACAAATGTAAACATACAATTGTATTCATAGTTCTATTTAGTATCATGTCCATGCCTGTGCACACTCTTAAAACTACAAAAAATAGCCGGAATTTATTTCGGAAAGGTGACAACGCTACCTTTGACTGATAATTATGTCAACAAAGTGAAAAAGCATCACAATGTTTGACCATCCTCATGGCCTCTTCTGCTGACTGGGAGGGCCAAAGATCATATTTGGGTGGGCCTGGCTCACCCGCTAAAACCGGGCCTGATTAGCAAACTGGAAGATGACATCTCACCATGAAAAAACAGACCAGTGTTATGACAGCCAGGGTCATAACTTTAATAAAAGAAGTTGCTGAATTGGAAGATCACAAACTCAGGAGAAACCTGAGAATGTTTGTTATGCCAGAGGACACCGACAGACACAAACCCCTGTGTATCATTCCATGAAGCATGGATCCCTAAAACTCTGGGCCTCATCTTTCAGAAACACTTTGAAATTGAAATCGCACACAGTACTGTCTGGAAGACAGACCAGCAGCACAACCAGAACAGCATCCCAACCCTTTAAGACGATGATTATCAGACCACTACAGTATTATCAAACTAAAGCCATCTTGTCCCATTTGAAAAAGTACAACAATAAGCTTTGCACAGGACTACTGCAAGGAAACAGTATTTCACAGGAAAACAGTCTCTCACAGGAAAGAATTCCTGGCTCTCAGAAAATCACAGAAGATGTGCTGATACCTTTTTCTTTTGTCGGTTGGGCCAATCTCAGAATAATTCATAAAGGGAAATCTATCATTTTACTGAACTGAAGGACCTTTAAACTTATACTGCCACATCAATTCCAACCGAGATGGATGCCTAACAACTACAATCCTGTGCTACGTTTATATGAGACACACAAGAGTGAGAATGTCTACTCTCGGTCTGATGGGTTGTGTGGTAAAGTGAAGACTGAAACTACTGAGCACAGAGCAGTAGTAGATGAACGTTTCCCTTACCCCCAGAATATATCTGGTAAAAGCACATGATCCAGTGCAAACCCAATAAATTGATCAGGGATAAATATTCAAGAACATCTCATACTTTGGCCCATACACATTCACCCAAATCCCTGATGCGCTGGGGTCAAGTTTGTTAATTTTACTTCAATTTACTCTTGCTACTCAGGAACAAAATTTAAACATCCCGTACTTTTGCGTATTGAACAAATAATGATTGACTTTCCATCTATTTGGTTGATGGACCAATTAGTTGAAGAGTTGGATGGCAACAGTAATTCTCAAAAATCATTCATCAGAAACTGGCTAAAATAACCACAGACTCTCGGTGAGATTTAATAATTAGATCTAATAATAATAAATGCTCATAGCGATCACTTTCAAAAATTCAAATACTGGAAACCTCATGAGAGAGAGAGAGAAAAACAATCTAATCATAGCAACAACAGATCTATCATTTCAAATATACATTGCAAAGAGTGGATAAACGGAGAAACATTAGATGCAAGTAAAATATATTGATTTTAAACCAACAATTCGGAGGAGATAGATGAAGAGACAAAAGGTTCAGAGACAAGAATACAACTGCAAAATATTTTCTGCAATACTAAGTTAGATCAAATACAAACCCAAAGGATCTGTAAGGGGAAAAACTACCACCCAGGCCTAGGCAGCAGTGAGGGACCCCTGAACCAAGAGACAGGGATCAAAGACTCAAGAAACAGGACTGGGACAGTACAGGAACAGCTAGGCCTCTCAGCAAACCGACAAACAGCGATGCATCCCTCAGTAAGACACTTTCAGCCGAAGCGACTTCCTTCCTAAACCACACCCCTAAAGCACCTATTCTTATACCCTAAAATTACATGTCCGTCCCACAATAGTTGCTAAATTCACAATTTCTAGCTAAGGGATTGGTTGAGTTCTAGGGGTGGGATGTCACCCCACTATGAAATCATCTACTTATGACTACACCATTGTTCTAAACATTTTTTCACATAGTCATCAATACCCCCTCTCTCTCATGAGTACACATGTAACATTTTATTGCACATTTTAATAATTTCAACAACTACAGGTTCCGTTCCCACGATGACACTGGTGTTGGCTGTCTTTCAATGTTCTGTCCTTCACCAGGTCAGGCTTTTTCAGCTTTGCACAGCAGTTCAGTCACGTGGTCACATGGTTCCTGCACGCTCCTATTTCCACCCGCCCTCGGTTAAGCTAATTTTAAAAGATGGAGGACTCGTCCATTACTAAAAGAACGGAAAACAAACATTCATTAATTATGTGATAATGTATTTTCACTGGGAGCCGCTTCGTGCTTGGAGGAGGTGACAAGGACTGCAAATCCCAGGGGGCCTGCTGCTGATTGCCCGCACCTGAGCTTGCCATCCACCATTTTACCGCTTGCCGCTCCCGATTCGCGGAACGCGCGCCGGGCGAAGCCTGGGCCAAGGGCGGGCCCGTTTGAGCCCGTTAGAGACCGAACGAGGCCGGGCCGGGCCTACTCTCTGTGACAGCACACCCCACAAGGTTAGTCCTTGCCAGTATACTGGTGTTAATTAGAGGAATACACATAAAGACCTAGCTGTGTTCTGTTTACTTCTACTTTCAGTTTAAATAGACATCTCAGGATGAACCTGCGAGAGGGTAATGGGAGAATTGGGCTGCCTGCAGGAAGTACGGTGGGGACTTTGGACCAGTTTTTAATTAGAGCTAGCTCGGTCCTTGCTCATGAGATAGCATTGACCGAGCGTCGTCTATCTCTTGATCCCCAATTGTCTAAACGATCATCGTTGGGCGCTATAGCATCTGCACGTACTCCTGACTGTTCTTTGGTTGTAGACTCTGACTCCCCTGATAAGGAAAGTGATGCTAGTCAGTTTGCTAATGGGCCATTGGAAACCTCTGCATCGTCTGTCACTGATAATATACTCTATCATGTGGAGTCGGTCCAGACGAATGCAGCACCTACCCAAAGCACCCTACCTCCACGTGTTGTTACAAGGCCAGCACCCCAATGTAAAAATAAAGTTCCTGCTCCAATTTCAGATCCAGCGCTTAAAAGAAAGCGGGGAGGGGGGCCCCAGAGACAGACATTGGCGAAAACTCAAAGGACAAACACTAATGGAGGAGGTACTACTTCAGCAATGGTAGCGACGGGGGAATTGGCTCTTAGTGTTCCTGGAATTTTGACCTCAGGGACTACAGATGTTTCCTCTGCTGAGGCTAAAGAGGCTATGTGGAATAAACTGGGGGATTTAATTATAACATCTTTAACTCCTATTATCCACAGATTGACTAAGATCGAGGAGAGACTCAATAATTTCAAATTGAAGGTCATGATAAATCATAGTACTATAGAGGGTTTACTGACACAAGCCAACAGATTATCTACATCTAAAGAGATGAGAAATGCGGTAGAAACCAATTCCAAACCGCCAAATCCACCGTTAACCGGGCTGATGTCATTGCTGTCAGGGAAAAATGGTACTGTGTCTACTAACCATGAAGTTGGAGTAACAAATGTGGGAAGGGAAGTGGGTGAGACAGAGAATGTGCCTAGTGGTTATAGTCTAGTTAATCAGGAAGTTAAGGGAGGAGAGGAAACTAGATCATGTATAGGGCTAGTAGGTGAAAAGTACAACAGCCAATTTCCCGTGTACCAGCAAACCGGGATAGCCCTATACTGGGGCCTTGTGAACGAGGGTACCCACAAATGCACGAGGGATTGGAAAATAGCCCAGGTTTAGAAGGTTCTCGAGTCTTACACCTTTCCCCGGCCGCAGCCCCTTTGAAGGTGGTTTTGAAGAATGTCCCAGTGTTACAGGAAGGTCAGATCGAAACCACCGATCAATTGATGGCTAAAACCATGCATTGGCTCACAACAAAAGGGAGGGAGGTTTGGGTATGGGATTGGGATGTCTGTAACCAGATAATCATGGTCAGACGATCTCCATGGATAGGTTACTCTATGAAGGATGGCAGAGGGGATTGTATAGTTGTTAACTTTAATAACGAGAATGTCGTTAGATTTCTTCTAGACCATCTAGGTAGCATCAATCTAGAGTATCATACAATGAAAATCTCTCTCCTGCCCCTAGGGTTCTTTTATAGACCCCGTCATACCCCTACGATGGGCTGGGCGATTTCGCGTCCAGTAAACCACCCAAGGGCACCCCACAGAATCCCACATAGACCACCTGACTTAAATTTAGCTAATAGATTTGCTCCTCTCTCTGGCTTAGATACATGTGACTGACTACCAATTGCAAACTTGCCCCTATTAGAGAACACTGCTGTTCGGTCCGCATCTCCCTTTGTGAATGATATGAGTCTTCAGCGAGCTATACCACCATCTCCCGAGAGCAGTTTGATTAGGTCTTTTTCAGATAGGAGTGTTAGCATTGCTCCCTCCTTATTAAATATAATGTCATGGAACATTGCTGGTCTACAAACAAAAACTAACTCTAACGAGTGGTCGTGCTTTATAGAGAATCAAGACATCATTATGTTCCAGGAGACCTGGTCACTGAATAGGATTTTTCGTCCTGGGTATTTGGCTTTTGGTAAATCGGCTATTGCCCGTCATAAAGGGAGACCATCTGGGGGTTTGCATACATGGGTTAGACAGCAGGCATGCTATCAGTTGGAAGAGCTAACAATAGATAACCCTGACATCCTGGTTATTAAAATTCGTTTTGAACACGGGCTAGATCTTATTTTTGCCAACGTCTACGCAAGAGGGCAAGTAGGAGGGAAAGCCTCTCCTACAATCTCTAAACTTGATTCATTCATCAAACCATTAAAACGGGCAAACCATCTAGTAGTAGCGGGTGATTTTAATTGTACATTCGAGCCCATGGGTTTAGAAGATGGAAGCCTGTCCAGGGATGAGGATGTGACCTGGGGCATACCATCGCTGGAGTTTTCCCCGATTAATAAATGGTCAGAAGCGGTCCTCCAGTTAAAAAGTTTATCCCTGGAAATGGGCCTGAGGGCTGTAAATGGAAGGTCAAAATCAGACTTTGATAAGAAGTAGCAGAATAGACTACTTCTTTATCAATTTGGAATTGTGGGTAAGGCTAGAGGATATGAAGGTCCAGAATAGACCAGAAAGTGACCATGACCCCCTAATTCTAACACTTAAAACTAGTGGGCAACCTATGGCAAGGGTAGATACTGAAATAGTCACAGCTGAAGTGACTATATCCAATGATTGCCGTAGAATAAAATGGGCATTGGTCTCAGAGGATGAGGGTACTATGGACCTGATAAAACTAACCCTTGAAGATTCTTTATTAGTCCTTTCACAGCTTGATTTGCATGAAGCCTCTCTTCCTGCCCTCACAAAGGTTCATGAGGAGCTATTCATAAAGTTGAAAGCATTTTTTACAAAAAATAATAGGAGCTCCAAGCAGGCCATACAGAAATCTGCAAAATGGTATGATGGGGCATGCAGGGCTGCTTTTAGTCACCTCTCTCAAGCTGTTATGTCAGGATTCCCGCGAGAAGTTAGTGAAGCTAGGGTTTCATATAAGGAAATTCAGCGAAGGGCAAAGAAGACCTTCGATGAAAAAAGATGGCAGGATTTATTAAATGCAAGTAATGGGAAAAACTGGGTGTGGTTCTGGCAGACAGTGAAATGTGGTAATGGTGATATAGGGCCATTACCAACTAATAATGTCCCTCCAGAAGCATGGGTCATGCACTATCAGACCCAGTTTGCTTCAATGAATAGTAGTTTAAGCCATGGTCCACGATTAATGTGCGACACTATCCTAACTTTTGATATAGGGGAAATTGAGAGAGCCTTGGATAGTGTGGCAGCAGGTAGGGCTCCAGGCCCGGACTGCATCCCAGCAGATATTTTTAAATATAAGAAACACTGTCTCAAATATATATATCAGATGGCCAATGGACTTGCAAGCGGTGCTCCCTTGCCAGAATCCTGGCGCGGGGTAGAGATCATCCCTTTTTATAAAAAAGGGGATTGTGCCTGCCCAAGTAACTACAGGCCCATAAGTCTCATAGATACCATGCAAAAGATTGTGGTCAGACTTGTGCTGAGCAGGGTAAATACCTGGATAGATGACCAAGAAATTCTATCCACGTTTCAAGCTGGCTTCCGTCCTCATGTCAGTACTATTGACCAAGTTTTTAGATTCATGATGATTTATTGGAACACTGTGGTTTTAACAGGGGGGGCTCTCTATGCTGCATTTATAGATCTAAAGTCAGCATTTGATTTGGTGCCCCGCTCTAAGCTGTGGGACTCACTTAAGGAAGTAGGGATGCCCCCTGCGATTTTAAATTTCATCATTAAACTTCATGAGTCTAACTATGCCCGGGTTCGGTGGGGTCGACAGGGAGAGATAACAGATCGGTTTCCTGTGACTAAGGGGGTACGGCAGGGCTGCGTTTTGGCCCCACCCTCTTTTCTTTGTTTATAAATAATGTTGTCTCATACTTCTCGGAATATCCAACTGATGCCCCTAATCTTGCTGGTGTGAGGGTTCCACTTTTAATGTTTGCAGACGATACTTTAATTTTATCTAAAACACAAACAGGTCTGCAACAAGCCCTTGATAGATTCACTTTATTTTGCAATGACCATGAACTTATAGTTAATGTTGATAAGACTAAGTTCATGGTGCTGCATAAACATAAAAAATTGAAAGGCAGAGTTGTAATGAATGGTGCAGCATTGGAACAAACTGACTCCTTTACGTACCTGGGCGTAACGATGAGTAAGAGGATGAATTGGAAGCCTCAGTTAGATTTGCTAACCTTTAGGCATAATCAGTTAGCAGGGGCCCTTCTAAAAGAGCACCGTCTGTCTTACACCAAACCGGTAGGTCCAGCACTTGCCATATACAATGGGAAAATCAGGGCTTCCATAATTTATGGTGCAGAACTTTGGGGCTTCGATAACCTAGGCCCCTTAGTCCTGGCCCAAAATAAGTTTTTGAGATCTTTGACTGGCCTTCCCCAATCATCCCCCCTCAAACCCCTATTGTTAGATCTGGGATGCACTTCCATTGAGGAGGCAGCGTGCTTTAGACCCCTCGCGCATTGGAGATGGCTTTGGACAACCCCTGAGTTAGTACCATATGCCAAAGCAGTTAAGTACATCAGAGAAGCTGACATGTCTTCAAAAATCATTTGGCTGAAAAAAATCAAAAGCACGCTGGTCGATATGGGGCTCAGGCACTTGTGGGAGGACCCAGAAGGGAATCAGTTTCCGTCTAAAAATGATTTTAAATCTCTTTATTGGGACATGGTCTGTCTTAAATCCCTGTCACTGGTGGATAGTGCATCCCTGACAGGCCTCTTTTTAGATCATAAGTATGAACATTGGTTTGAGGCCTATTGGGATGTCATTACGAGACCCGGTGACAGGAAACTGTATCACCAATTTAGAGTGGGTACCCTCCCCCTTAAAACTTTTACGGCAAAGTGGGGAGATGGAGACACAAAATGTACTGTGTGTACATCTCAGGATAAGTCCATACTCCATGTATTGTTTGTGTGCCCCGCGTATAAGGGTCCCCGTAATAAATGGATTAAGCTGATTTGCCGTAATATTGGCACACGATCATCCCAAATAGCATTGCGTATTCTAAAGACAGATACAAGGGAACCTGTAGTCATAGCTATGGCAACATTTTTGAGCTGGGCATGGGCCCTTAGAAGTAGTAGTTTGGTTGCTAATGCAGGCTACATTTTGCATTAATGAAGTGAATAATATTATGCTGGATGATTCTCCTCTGAAGGACATGTGGGAATATTGTCTTTTCTTTTAGGTGGCTCACCTTTTTGATATAATTGTGCTTTGCAATGAATGTAACATTTTTCCTTTTTAATCTTTTTTTTTAATATAATGAATTAATCTTTTTTTAATAATAATCGAATTTATAAAGTGTGGTACACATGGTTTTAGATAATGTTTTTATATGTGTCTCTTTTATGATTAAAAAATTATCGAATAAAGAAATTGAATTGACTACACCAGTGTTCTAAACATTTTTTCACATAGTCATCAATACCCCCTCTCTCTCATGAGTACACATGTAACATTTTATTGTACATTTTAATAATTTCAACAACTACAGGTTCCGTTCCCATGATGATACTGGTGTTGGATGTCTTTCAATGTTCTGTCCTTCACCAGGTCAGGCTTTTTCAGCTTTGCACAGCAGTTCAGTCACGTGGTCACATGGTTCCTGCTCGCTCCTAATTCCACCCGCCCTCGGTTAAGCTAACTTTAAAAGATGGAGGACTCGTCCATTACTAAAAGAACGGAAAACAAACATTCATTAATTATGTGATAATGTATTTTCACTGTTTACCACCCACTTTGGCTCTACTTCATGTTAACAGTTAGCCTATCATAGCATAATCAGAAAACCTGCATTATTTATTAGGATAAAGCAACACACGCCATGCTTTTTACTAAATACACATGCGGCATTGCCATGCAAATCTTCTTAATTTGTTCTAAATACAAGATTATTACATTTCTGGTTGTTTACGCATTAATTCTGGTTAGTTCATGCATTTTTCAAAACAAACTTCCCACGTGTAGTGTAATTGTGCACATTAGTCGATCTAACACTACTTACTGTTAGTACGTATGATAGGGGTGCCCAATTGAGCAGGTTTCTTTCGCAAAATCCTGCTCCATCTAACCCCCCTCTGATGGCTTTTAGGAGCCATCATAAATACTCACCATACCGAGTGGCACCTTTCATTTTATCTAGATTTCACATTGTCGCTCTTCTTTTATGGCACTCTCATCTAGCTTTTTCATCATATCATAGTATTCTCCATTTATCTCTTCTAACTCTATCTCTTCTCTCTTTCTCTTTATTCCTTTACGTTTATTCTTTTTGTCTGTTGAATCTTTTCTTTCTCTTATGCATTTGCAACACTTATACTCTGTTAGTATTACTAGAGCTACTATTGTTACTGAAAGTATTGGCATTATTATTTTTCCTAATGATATACTTCCAGAAGTAGAAAACCACTTACCACAGAGAAACTCTTACCAAGTTTCTCCCAAACACCCTCAACCTCTAGTTGGGTTAAATCATTATGTAATTTTGCAATATTTGTAATATAACCTTCTATCCCTTTACTTTTATCCAGGATATAGGTACAGCAGTGTTGAACTTTCAACATGTCACAGACTCCACCCTCTTTTACCAAAAGAATATCGAAGGCAAGTCGATTTTGCAAAACCATTGATCTGATTGCCACCATTTCGGTATCTATCATCAAGAAACCACAAGCAGTATCTGTTGATAAACGATCAACCACTGTGGACAATTTTCAAATTGTGTGTGAATTTAAAACAACTCGAACTGAGAGTATCAGTGCACCAAAGATATCACCTACTATTTCTGAAAAACGTGCTCTTTTGCTACGTATTAGTCCTTGTTTTAATTCATTGACACTATTGTCCTTACGGTCTACATGGTAGACTTTGGGAAAAACAATTCCAAAATAACAGCTTCCGTACCAATGTGCTGGTAACTTATAATAGGCTTCCTTACCACACACATAACAGATTCCCGGGAAAACCGGATCAGTTCTACCCTTTAATCCCCATCCTCCAGTAATTTGGAAAGTAGGCTCAAATTCACTAGTGCCAATGAAATGGTTATTATAATTAGTATTTGATCTAAACAAACATAGTTTCCCTTTCTGTGACCAGTCCAGGGACATCACAGCGTATGTCTCTCCCTTTTCATAATTTCCTTCTCTAAAAGCCCAAGGTGATGTTTGTGATTTCTGTTCATCAGCTTTCTTTTGGAAACTTGCGCTTCTATTTTCTACCATGACCAAGAATAATCTCTCTTCAACATGTAAGCTACATGTTAAGTTATTTTTGTAGGCATATTCCACATCTAAGGCTTTAGTGATATGGAAGAATTCTCCCATATAGTGTGCATTTTTACCACTTATTACTTTATTTAGTTCCCTTACAATTGGTACTTCTGAAAATACTAAATCTATATCAGTATATCGATAGTCCAGCTTACCTGTCATGTAAAAAAGGCTACTGAGAACACTACATGACACACCATATGTTGGTGAAAGGTGGTGATATGTCACACCTTCCGGGGGAGACAAAGAAATTGGCATGCAGACATAACAATTACTCACATTCATAGTATTAGTATATTCATACAACAACTTGGTAAAGACATTTAAAGAAAAATTGCTAATTGATTTGTCATGATGGAGAATGCTTCCATCCATTTTTTCTATTTTAGTATACACAGGTGGTTTTGAAACATCTTTTATTCCTTCAATTGACACATCATTAGTATTATATCCATTGTTATTTACATTAAAAATGGGTATGACAACAATTAACAATATCCATATGTGTTAATAGGAAAATACTACAAAACTATGTTTTAATGCATCTCCGTTTTAGACTAGATTTTGGTTGTCCAGTCACTTCTGCTTCTGCCAATTTGATATACTACAAAAATCTAACAATCTTTCTAGTCTATAATCTAAAGAAAATCGGGAAAAATCTATATGGACTTTTTCTAAAAATAGATTTTGGTGTAATCCTTCACTCAATGGCTTTCTTCTTCACCCCTTTCTTTATTTCAGGCCTTTGGTCTTTCTTGAGTCTTTAATTCAAATTCAACTGACAATTTTCACCTTAATCTCTTTACAGTTCCTTTTAAGGTGGTCTCATGTTTGTTCTCATCTTCCTTTTCAGTATCACTACTGTCGTTTTCTTCACTTACACCAAAACTTTCAAATTCTTTTAGCATGACGTAGGTCCATTCAGAAGCTTTGTACTTTCTACATGGAATTCTTGTTCTTTTCGTTTTCTGGTTGCTTTTCTTTTTGAATTATCTGGTTTTGTTTGGCTTGGGACTTCGTTACTTTGCTCTGGTCTCTTCCTCAATCTTCTCTTTACTATTCTATACTTTAGTTTTCTTGCTCCATTTGATCAAATGCCTCCTTTCCTAGGTCTCTTTTTCTGTATTACTGTAGCCGGGTCAGAAGGAATACGCAACAGGCTACGTCGGGACAAGGAAGGTTTTATTTTGAGATAGTCGCGTCTTCTGTGGGATGCCAGTTTCAAGTAACAAACTCAACGAGTCACGAACATAGGTACCAAAACACTCTCCAACAGGTGCACAACGACGAGTCTTCCTCTTCGTCACGGGCAGGGAGTTGTTCGTTTTGGTTGTCTTCTCAGTCCTCCCTTAAACGTCAGGTAGAGGCAGGGGGGGGGGATGCTCCGGGGTCCGCAAAGAAAAGGAAGAACAACAGAAAGATGGAGGTCAATATTGCATCCCGTTTGACCAATCCTCAAGAGGGTAGGGAGTGAGGGAAACACACCTGTGCACAAGTGAGTAGATAGGAGTTTAGATGGGTGGCGGTGAGGAGTGGCAGTGAAGGAGGGGTGTTACTATTTACAAGTAGGAGGCGGCGAGCGGCAACGTTTATCAGCCCTCGGACTTCTCCCGCCTCCCGAGAATCTTTCCCGTACCTGGGTCAGCCACGCTCCTCCGTGGGTGTGGCTCAGCGAAGCGTGGTCGCGGAGGCCTGCTGGCTCCGGCTTCCCGTCTCTGCTCTCGTTCCCTCCATCCGGGCTGGATGTCTTCTCCGGGCGTCTTGGAAGCTCCTCCGGGTCTCGACTCTTCGGTTCTTCGTTCTCCGTCTGCTCTAGCCTCTCTCCGGTGTCCATGCACACCGGATTCCGATATCCGGGATTCCTTATTGGGTGCCAGCCAATGGCGTCATCAAAGGGGGCGGGGCCTTCCTGCAGCACGTCCCAGTTAAAGGGACCAGCATCGGAGTCTGATATGTCTGTTTGGGAAGCCTGCCACGAGTCCCCCTGGTGAGAAGAAAGCATAGGGTCCATGAGTTCACGGGCTTGCCACCAGTCACCCCCTTGTCCGACGCCTTCCCCGCTGACCTTGTGACAATTATCCTTTCATCTTCTGTGTTTTGTTCACCATTTCTTTTATTTAGTCTTCTTTCTAACTGTTTTTCTTTGCTCCCTTGTATTTCTATTTCTGTGGGCTTGACACTTGTTTCTGATTCATCAGTGAGTTCACCTTCTTCTAGCTCATTTGTGACTTAATTCTCCTCTGGTCCTTCTTCTGGCTCAATAGCTGTTTCTCTTTCTTCTGTTTCAACAGCTGCTTTACTTCCCTCTGGCTCAACAGCAACCTCACCTTCTTCTGACTCAACAGCAGTCTTTTCAGTCCCAGTATCTGGTGGCCACTTTACTTGTGCTTGGCTATTCGTCATTAAAACGTTCATCAGAATCCGTTGCTCCGGACTCTTCAGCTTCGCACACTTCAGATGCTGGTTCTTGATTTTGATTTACCAGTTGCTGTTCTTCAGGTCTTTCAATTGGACTTGGGACTAGGCGGGTATGGCTTGCATGTATCCAATTTGGCAAGCAAAACACTTCACTGCTGTGGTCGTCACCAATATGATTTGGTAAGGGCCGCTCCAATGGAGTTCTAGGCATGTTTTCCTCACGTGCTTCATGACTAGGACCCACTCACCAGGATTCAAATCATGTGCTTGGTTCCACTGTGTCGTTGTGGCATCTCCCCCAACCTGGCGGGACACAGAATGCACCAGGTCAGCCAGTCCTTTGCAATAATCCAGCACACGATCATCAGAGATATTCATCAGTTTGTTCACAGGTATGTATGCTTGTCTCATGGCTCTTCCCATTAACACTTCATGAGGGCCTAATCCAATCTTTTTGTCAGGAATACTTTGAAGACTCATCAATACAAGGGGTAAAGCGTCAGGCCACTTCAGTGTTGTGGATGCACATACTTTCCCTAATCTAGACTTTATTGTGCCATTTATCTGCTCAACAATACCAGATGCCTCTGGTCGATAGGCACAATGCAGCTTCTGCTCAATCTGTAATGCTGCACAAATCATGCAAATTATTTCATCATTGAAGTGCAATCCTCTATATGATTCCAAAGTGACTGGAAAACCAAACCTAAGGATCTGTTCTCTCAACAACAGCTTAGCCACTGTAAGGCTATCATTCCTTATCGTTGGATAGGCCTCTACCCAGCAAGAAAACAAACAGACAATGACAAGGACGTATTTCAGCCCATTACATAGTGGTGCATCAATGAAGTCAATCTGAAGTCTGGTAAAAGGACTTCCTGCTTTCCCAATTACACCCCAGCTTACAACTGTCTTTCTTCCTGGATTTTGTTTTTGGGTTATGGCACACCTTTGACATACACTTTCTGCGATGACCCTGAACTTTGGATTATACCATGTCTGTTTGAACAGTCTAACCATTGCATCTCTTCCAATATGTGTGAGTCCATGGTACATCCTGGCCATTTGAGAAAGTAAAGAATCTGGAAATACTGGTCTTCCATTGTGATCAACCCATACCTCATCTTCTGTATTTTTCCTACAACCTGTTCTACTCCACTCTTCCTTTTCCTTATCACTGGCTTCCTCCTGCATTTGCCTTACCTCATCCCAAGTCTCAAATATGGTTGTGAATATAAGGGGGCATTCAGTATTTCCTCTTTCAATTGATCTGTTTATGGCCATCATATTTTGTGTAATTGATCTGCGTATCTGTTGCCCTTTTTCACATCATCATCTCCCGAATGATGTGCAGCACATTTTACAACTGCAATTCTTCTTGGCAACTACAAAGCATCCAATAATTCCTTTACAGCTTTTCCATTCCAAATTGGGGAACCCGAGGAAGTCATAAATCCTCTTTGCATCCATAACTGACCAAAGTCATGTACAACTCCAAATCCGTACTGACTATCGGTGTGGATTGTTACTTTTAGACCTTTCACCAATTTACATGCTCTAGTCAGAGCAATTAACTCTGCGACTTGAGCGGAGTTTACCCCCTTCAAACAGGATGCTTCTAGGTGCAGACAGCATAACCAGCACACAATTTGCCCTTTTTATTTCTCAAACATGATCCACCCACAAACAATTCACAAACTGATTCTTCCAAGGGTTCATCCTCTATATCAGGACGGGGCTTAGTACAGAGTTCTGTCACTTCCAGACAATCATGTTCTGATTTGTCACATCTTGAGTTTGGAAACAATGTAGCAGGGTTTACAGTAGTGCATCTCACCACCGTCACATTTTCAGCACCTAGAATCACTCTCTCATATTTAGTCAGTCAACTAGAGGTCATATGTTGAGTCCAAGTGCGTGTTAAAAGGATCTCAACAGAATGTGGTATGCAGACCTTAACTGGGTAACCCATCACAATTGCTTCACTTTGTTCCAGACTTACACAAGTGGTGGCTACTGCTTTTAAGCAGCCTGGTAATGCTGCAGCCACTGAATCCAGGGTAGCAAAAAAATATGCTACTGGACGTCGTGCCATTCCGTGTTTCTGAGATAAGACTGCAAGCGCACATCCATCTCTCTCACAAAAGTACATTGCAAATTATTTAGTATAATCTGGCATTCCAAAAGCAGGTGCTTGACAAAGACTGTTTCGTAATTTTGAAAAAGATTCCATACCCTCTTCATCCAACACAATTGGATCTTTCACATTCTTTCATGTCAACCTCTGTAGAGGTTTTGCAATCAGTGAGAAACCACAGATCTACTGTCAAACATTCGCACTTCTTTTTGATTTCTGGGTGGATTTATTTTTTGATCACACTGATTCTCTCTGGCGTCACCTTTCTGACCTCTTTTTCAATCTTGTGACCGAAACACTGAACTTCCTGTTTACAGTATTGCAATTTAGATGGTGACACTTTATGTCCTCCTTCGCTAAATGGTACAGTGAAGCAATTGTGTCTGTTACACATGCTTCTCGTGTTTTTGATGCCACCAGTAGGTCATCAATATGCTGAACCAAAACAGAATTTCCAGGCACGACCAAAGTCTCCAACATTTTTTTTAAATCTGATTAAAGATTGAAGGATACTCAATTTACCCTTGAGGAATTCCGCACCATGCCAAGACACGGTTTCCGAACAGGAACGCAAACAAATATTGACATTCCGGGTGCAAGGGAATGGAGAAAAATGCCTGACACAAATTAATAACGGTATACCATTCAGCATCACAAGGAATTTGGTAAAGAATTACCGCTGGATTTGGTAATACTGGACAACATGGTACTACAATTTTATTCACCTTTCTCAAATCCTGAACTATTCTATATTTTCCACTAAATTGTTTAATTCCAATAACGGGTGAGTTACAGGGACTGCTCATTATTTAATTTAGAATCCCTTGTTTATTCATTTGGTCAATCACAGGTGTGACTCCAGCAATTACTTCTGGACTAATTTTGTAATGTGGGGTATTTGGATATATAGCACCATTTTTTTACTGTAATCTGAATTGGATCTACCTTTGTCATTAACCCAATCTCCTTTTCTGTGAAATCCCACACATCTGATCTCACGGTACTTTTTTAATTCTTCAGGCAAATCTTCCTCAGTGAGGTGTGAATATAATTCACTCACTTCTGACTCTCGTTGGACCATCATGACTTTGTATCCAAGGAGAACATGGTTCAAGTCCACCCTGAAACAAGCCCCACTGAAAGACATTCCTGTGCAGACTGACAGCGACATTTAGCCCAATTCAACAAGAACCTGTGTGCCTGAACCTGACTCAGCACCAACTCCAGGAACTGCAGAAGGAGTTATTTTGTAGGAGCTTTCAAAAGCCAATTGTCCAGATGTGGATAGAGGTGGATGCCATGTAGATGAAGAGAAGCCACAAGCGGCACCACCACCTTGGTGAAAACGCGAGGGGCTAAATTCAGGCCAAAAGGAAGGACACACAACTAGTAGTGGACGTTGGCCACACAGAATCGCAGATACTGACGGTGTTATGGATGGATCGGCACAAAAAAGTAGGCATCCTGCAGGTACAGGGTGACCATCCCATGACCCTTACTCACCAAGGGTATAATCCTTTGCAGTGTTTCCATCTTGAAAGGAATGAGATGGATGAGTTCAGGCATTTGAGGTCCAATACCATCCGGAAACCTCCTATGATCTTCTGGACAAGAAAGATGATTGAGTAGGAGCCCAGCCCTCTGGACAACAGGGGAACCACCAAAACTGCCTCCTTCTGCAAAAGAGCAGCCACTCCTTCCTGAAGGGCCAGCCTCTTCTCCCTGCAAAATGGCAAGGGAGTTGGTCGGTGTTAGAAATGGGGGTCTCTAGTTGGCAATGGCTGGCCACTGTCCAAGTAGGGACCCTTCTTCCTAAGTCAGAGTAAGCAGACTACACCCTTTGATAACCCCTGCTCAACCCTGTGGTAACGTAGCACGAGCAGCTAGGCTTATCTCAGAGGCAGTGTGTGAAGCATTTATGACCATACACAGTAACACAGTGAAGAACACTACAAATGGACGCCACTCAAGTAGTTATAAAAAATAAGTATCTCTATATATAGATTTAACACAAGACCAATAACAGTAAACAGCCACAATACTAAAAAAATAGGGTTACTCTAAAAAGGCTGCAAAAATAGTTCAAGGTGCACAAAGAGGTGTTCACTTCAAGGCAGTGGTCTCTGCGACCCTTTTACTCACAAGGTACCTGGATTCTGAAGCAAAGCAAAAAATATGTCGCTAAGGAGTTGTAGCGATGATTTTCCTCACGCTAACCAGCGATGCGTTGAATCCTTACCGCAAGGGAGGATGATGCGCTGGGTTGCAGGCAGGACAAAGCAACAAACTTCTGCACGCTAAGCCGGCGATGCGATAAAATCCTTGCCGCAAAGGGAGGATGATGCGCCGAGCCTGTGGCGTGTGCGATCTTGTTGCAATGAAAGAAAATGGCGCTCCGCGAGGGAGCGACGGTCCTGCTGCGATGAGATGAAAATGGCGAACGCTCGGCGTCGGCGCTGCGATGTCATGAAGCGATGAACTCAATGCGATGATCTCTGGTTAGCGAGCATTTTGAGGCCCGCTAACATGCAATGCGATAATCTTCGGGATAGCGGGCGTTTTCAGGCCCGCAGACAGGTGAAGCGACGAACTTGGGTCAGCGAGCGTTTTGGGGCCCGCTGACATGCAATGCGATAATCTTCGGGTTAGCGAGCGTTTTCAGGCCCGCCGACAGGTGATGCGATGATCTCCGTTAGAGAGCACTCGGCAGCAGCAGAGCGAAAATTTTCCTCACACTTTCCAGGCTGCAGCGGCTCGCTAACAGGGGTTAGCGGCGATTTTCAGCGCTCGCTTCTCCACAGTAGAACTAGAGGCCCTGGAACTCACAGGAGCCTCACCTGCAGATAGAAATCCTCGCTGGGAGGAAACAGGAGGCTGGTGGTGGAGTCTGATGTGCCTGAGACTCCTGCAGGAGGCTAGCTCTCTTCTAGCCCTTGGGTGATTGCTGTAGCAAAAATAAAAGTTCCTTCAAAGTCAGAGGTTCTTCTTGTTGTCTAGGAGCAATACAATTTGTAGAGGTTGTGGCACAGATATTTATACCCCAAAAGTCTTTGTTCTCAGAAGCTACTAGTCACTGAACCCAGCCAGAACCAGTTCGTCCCAGCCCTGGAGCACTTTGTTAACCAGGCTGCATCCTTCCTTTCAGAAAGAGGGGGTCTGCCCTCAGACGCACAGTGGGAGGTGGAGCCAGCATTCACCTTGCCAGGCACAGTCCTATTCAAGTGCAGGAGCTACCCCTCCCCTCACTTCAAGGAAGATCTCTCTATTCAACCTAGGTCTGGCTCAGCCTGCCCTGTCCCTCCAAAACCAGACAGCCAATACACATAGCAGAGCACACTGGAAGGCTTAGGCAAGAAAGTACCCACCTTCTAAAAGTTGTAGTTTCAAACACAGAATATAAAAATAACCTTCACTAAAAGATGTATTTTAATATTCTGAGCTCAGGCATACTAAATTCGTTTTTCTACCATGTTCTATGGGTCAGTTAGGACTATAGAATGTAATAGCCAACACCTCCCATTCTGGCCTATGGAGAACAGGTAGCCTTACAGTAGTGAAAAACGAAATTGGGTGTAATTCACTACTAGGATCTACTGCACACATCAGAGCATGTCCTACCTTACACATACAATGCACCCTACCCTAGGGGGGCTTACAGGATGCCAAGGGAAGGTTCAGGGGCTGGGAAGTGGGTGCACTTCACAGCCAAGGTGGCAGTTCTGGACTGCATGCAGACACTGCAGTGGCAGGTCTGAGACACACTTTACAAGTTGCTTCTGTGGGTGGCACAAACCAGTGCTGCAGGCCCACCAGCAGCATTTGGTTTACCAGCCCTGGGCACACACAGGCCACGCTACTAGGGACTAACAGGTAAACCAAATAAGCCAATCATGGATGTACCAATTCACATGTCATCTTTACACAGGGAGCATTCGCACTGTGGCACTGAATGGCAGTGGCACAGCGCCCAGAGGATCTATTACCAGCAAAAACAGAGGAGACACAGCGAAAAATGGAAGGGAGACTCACGCCAATGGTGCCAGGTCTAACAGTCGGACTCCTGAATCCGGTGCAAGAGACATGAACTCCATTGGATGATCTGAAGCATTCCAGCGTCCGAAGTGCATCTGTTCCATGCCTGCAGAAAAAAAACCTGAACCAACCTCCGACCACACAGGGCAGGCCATCTCTGATATAGTCATGAGCGCGAACTCTTCGGAGACTTGGGTGTCTTCTTCAGCTCCTTCTTGGGCCTAAACCGCCCCTGCTGGCCTAAAAACTGACGCCAGGAGGGCTGACGCACAGAGAAGGACTTAGGTGGACGAGAGAAAGAGGACTGCTTCAAAGAACATGAGTGGTTCTTCTCCTTAAAAAGCTTATGGAACGTGGACTCCAGTTCTTTCCCAAACAGATGGGAACCCTCAAAGGGCAATCGTAGAGCGGAGGACTTTTGGCCTGTGCAACAGTTTTCAAAACCAGGTTGTGGCGGGTCGCAATCGGAGCCCCAGCTGACAGTGCTGAAGCCCTGACCACATCAAACTAAATTTCAACATGAACTCCATCTGCCACTCAATCCCCTCCAGAAAGGAAGAACACTCAGTACCATCTTCCACTGCTTTGAAGAGTTGTTTAAAATCAGATATCAAAGGATCGGATACAAATGAACTGTAGATACCAGCCCTCAACACCAGATGGGTCCCAGAGTACACTTTCTTCAATGACGAGTCCACCTTCTTATCTGTCGGATAATCAATAGGTATAGACTCCGACAATACTTTCTGCAGGTCAGTAATGGGATACAGCTTAGACATGAAGTGCTGCATCATAATCCGATCAGGATCCTTCAACTCTCCCTGCAAAACCCCCATGATGTCTGAATGCATAGGAAAATCCAATTGCGCAGACTGTTGAAACTGCCGCAGGAGACCGGAGGCAGAAGTCTTCAGAGTCTTGTTGTCCTGAACACCCATATTCTACTTAACATGGGACAGAAGGTCAGGGAGCAAGTCCTTGCCAATAAAGGTCACCCTCTGCTCCTCCACAGAGGCGAACAGTCCCCTCTCTGACCCAGAGGACTCCTCAGATGAAAATTCCTCTACACCAAGTCTGGCATGAGCTTAGGCAACATTCAGCTCCAACAAAGCCTCTCTGAAAAGCCTACAAAGGTGATCATCCTCAACCTCCTTAGCATACTTTGGTGGAAGAGAAGAAGAAGCCTCACTACTGGAAGAGACCACATGCTTTCTCTTACGGGAATGCTTTCCTATGATGAAATCAGCAAAATCCAACAAGCAGTAATAATAATGAGGCAAAAGTGCTATGCGGACCTACCTAAAAGAGGCAAACTCTTATGCCCATCTCCTAAACACTCTGGGCATTGAAGTCGACGAAATTGGGCATGGGCAATCACCCTGTGGTTCGCGCATGCCCATAACCGAACCTGGAAGAAGCCTGGCTCCATCTGTCATTACAGAGTCCTGTAAAACTGCCGCTGTGAACCCGGACCGCACACGTCACGGGTTGGCAAGGACAATGAGCGACTCGAACAGGCCAAAAACAACCTCTTTGCATCAAGGCCTTTCGGGTGCATACAGCCATCGATTAATCAGGCACCCACAAAGCGCTTACTTCCAGAAGAGGCACCACCGGGTAAGTGATAAAACCAGCATTTTAAAAACTGGCTCCCGCCTGGCGGTAGCCAAACATCCACTTCCTCCGTCTTGTAGAGACAGTAAAAATAACAGGAGGAATGCTGGGTAGGGTATGCCCGTATGCACTAAGTGCATGTGGCTAAAGGTCTCCCTGTAGCATTTCCTGTTCTTTTTTTCTGTCTTTAGAGTAGGGATATCTTAAGGATTTTGGGGGCCCTGGGCCAAACGTATTTTGGGGGCCCCTGTTCGGAATAGTTTTGAATGTATGATCTAATTTCAGCTCTTGCATGCACTCTTTGGCCAGGTCACTGACAGTGCACAGACACACTTGTCCAAATTCTAAATGTGTTTATATTTAATATTTAGGAATAGTGACGTGTGTTTTTAATACTTTAATACAGCAGCAGCTCACCAATATTGCTGAAAATAATCTCTGTGACACCCTCCCATTTCTAATATGTGAGGTCCAGTTTTGATCTAAAAGAAACTTTTTATTGATGTTGCATTAAACATAAACACAACATTTCACAGGCGTGATTCATAGGTAGTTTTAGCTGGGGAATCAGAGATAGTACAGGTGTTTGATGGCCGAAGACCCATCTCCAATAGAAGATTTACAAAACCTCCCCATTCTACACGTTTCTTCCCAAGCCTTGTCAGTTTCAGGCATTTCAAAACAGCAATCCTCCATCAGAACTTCATCATTGATCATTCTGTCTGTTTGGTGGACATTGAAATTCCCACAATTGAAAAGGAGATTTTACCCCTTTCAGCCTTAACTTCCCCCATATCCAAGGGGTTTTGAGTTTTTAAACACTCATAGTTCATCATATTGAACCATATCAGCTGTACATCCTTCCCCCATCCTAGTAGAATATATATGTTAATTATGTCCATGCAGGCAACATCCTCATTTGGTTTCAGCAGCCTGACATGGAGTAAGTTAGGACCAACTACTGTCATGCAACTTTGGACCATTTCACAATTTAAATTACATGTAACATAAATTGCCAAACCTCCAAATGGTCTGACACTTTTTTGTCTTACAGCCAGGGTGTAGAACTCATGATTACCCTTAAGGCAATCTTCATATAAGGAAACACAAGGAGATGATGGATGGAGCGCTGTAACAATTCAGACAATATTAACCCACATTTGTAAAGCGCGAACAATCACCCGTAAGGGTCTCTAGGCGCTGGGGCCGTCGGGAAGATTAAGCAAGCTATTTCCCAGAGTCACATGGTGCTGGGCTAATCTGCCGCCGGCGCCGAGGATCGAACCATGATCCGCAGGTTCCGGGGTCAGTGGCCCTGGCCGCGGCGCCACACCTCTTCCACAATCACCCCAGTCCAGAATGAACAGCCAAGCCAGGTCTTCCCTGGACCGGAAACAAGCATCCTGGGACCGGTTTCAGGGTAACACCCTGTAATCCAGCGCCCTCCCCGAGCATGATATTTAAGATGGCAGCAGAGGATTACCTGGGAGGAAAGAAGGTTACCTCTCTAGCGGCACAGGAGCGCAAACACGTGACCGAGACATCAGCAACAACAACGCAGTTGTACAGAGCAGCGGGAAGCAAGGACGCGGAACAGAGAGAGGAGTAAACGCTGCGAACGAGAGGAGACGCTGTGGACAAGAGCGAGGAGCACGTGAATCAGGAGAAGAAGGTGACTGGCAAGAGCAGTGTCTGTCGCCCAACCCGAGGAAGACGACAGGAGACTGCCTAGAGGCACCACTCATCAGGCCAGCCATCCTGAAGGGAGAGAGGACGTCAGGACTTCCTCTGCCATGACCCCGGAGGGCCGTGGCTACAGGCAAGTGCCTTTCTTTCGTTGTTTTGCTACAGGGAAGTGGTGGGGAATCTGACACCCAACACCAAGCCACTTTTGGGACACAGAACATGTAACACAATCACCTGGGTGTTTTGGTGGAGGTTAAATAAAGAGTCCTTACACATTTTTCTTTTATTATTTATTTTTGACTGTCCTTTTGAGGGTAAACCTTCAGTTCGCCCCTCCACGGCTGCTGAGTAAGACCTGCAGAAGAGAGAAGCAACTTTCACCTCGTATCCTGAAAAGGGGAGGGGGGAGGGGGGTTTCGGGTAGAGGATCAGACGGAAGAAGAATACTTTCCAAAGACTTTGAACTCTTCTACAAAGAACCTCTATTTCCTTTTGTTTTTCTGGGCAATAGTCTTTGTAACCAGCATGGCTTTCCATAAAATAAAGTAGGTGCCTGTCAACCAGTAACCCTTCCGCGTGTGTGAGGAACTTCGATTTTCGATCGCGATCGTATCGACCCGCCATTTTGTGCTCCGCCGCCATTTTGTGTTGCCCTCACTCAGGCAGCAAGACGATCGAAGTCTTTTTCTGCTTTTCCTGCAATAGTGTATTAAAATAACCTCGTGCCTCTGTTTACAAAAGCTGGTGTTTGGGTCCGATGGCCAACAGCAGAAATATAAGGCAACTGGTTCGTGTCGTAGAAACCACCATAGACATCACTGTAGGAGCCTTAAGTAATATCACGGCAGAACTACAGGCAGATCGTCTTATGACTTTACAAAACCGAGTTGCCTTAGACTTTGTTCTTGCAGACCGTGGTGGAGTGTGCAAATTGATCGGGTCAAGTTGCTGTATTTTCATACCTAATGACGCTCCAACAGTATACCAAGCTATCTCTAAGTTACATATAATCTCTGAGTCGATTCACCAGGACGAAGGAGAATGGTCATTATTGGAGAGGTTTTGGGGACTACTGTCCAAATGGGGTTGGAAGGTATTGACGCTCCTTGGAGTAGTTTTAGCCATCGTATTCTCTTGTTGCCTTTGTATGCACTGTGGCCCCGCCATCTGCGACGTTTGTGCTACTATGTGCATCCCTAAACCCAAGTCACAAAGAGCGGAGAATATCAGAATGATGCTACAGCAACAGCTCGATGACCTCATGGCCATCGACATTGACTCAGATTAATGTAAGTCCGTGTATCTTGCCTGAGTTCTGGCAAAAGGAGGGTCTGAGGAACTTCGATTTTCGATCGCGATCGTATCGACCCGCCATTTTGTGCTCCGCCGCCCTTTTGTGTTGCCCTCACTCAGGCAGCACGACGATCGAAGTCTTTTTCTGCTTTTCCTGCATTAGTGTATTAAAATAACCTTGTGCCTCTGTTTACAAAAGCTGGTGTTTGAGACTGGCCGAGTACACTAATCCCTGTCTGGTTTTCCTAATCCCTGTCTCAACTATCTGTTGGTTCACACTATTCTCTTCTGATTTTATCTTATCGTCTGGCCTTCTGCTCGTATTCTCTTGTTTCACAACTATCCTCCAAAAACACACAAACGTATCTCGTCACCTGCAAGACAGCTACAAGTCAGTTAATGAATTAGCTTGTGGGGTGAGGTAACAAACACAGTTAGAGGATAGGCTTCTTCGAGTTACTCGATACTTTGTTTTCAAACCTCTCCCATTGGTTCCGTTCTGTTTTCCAACTTTCCTTATTGGCTCCTTTTATATGTTTTAGGTGTGTTCTTAGTTAATGTATATGTCACATATATACTATTTAAGATTGTGCGCCACGGAGTGAAGTGGCAGTCTCCTGAGAACATACCGTGTGTACTTCTAGGACAACTGTACTAGCTGCAGCTAATAAATCTAATCTTTTACGCCGACAGAGTGTCCCCGTGTCTCTGTGTAGCTAAGCAGGAGAACCCAGGAGATTAAGGCGTACCCTGCGCCGCCAGGCCCAAAAGGTTCTGGTTCTTCAACTGGCGCCCAACGTAGGGCGGCTTCAGTGGTACCGGTTCTGCCCGAAGGTCGTGAGAAACCCCGCAAGAAAATTCTGGAGGAATCACGAGCCACGTCAAGCGACCCCTGTATGTCGAAAGTGGTCCGAAGGTCTTTTTCAGCGCGGGTACTCCTTCATGACGGCGACTAACGACTGCTGCCCTGACTGCCGCCCTGCCTTGGCCCTTCCTTTGGTGATGTATGGTAAGGCGAGACAATAGACGGGCCTCTGTTGGCATAAGAAGATGTCCTTAGTTAAGTATTTCTTGGGTCGTGCCCACAATTTTGGTACTTTGTTCCTTAGTTTCTTTGGTCCTTAGATTCGACTATTGCAATAGCCGAAGCCGAGGGTAAGTGCATTTGTGCTGCGTAAACTGAGTTTTACCTCCTTGAAGTTTGTGAACAGTCAGGTGAAATCACGAGATGCCTGGTCTGACTAAGTTTGGAAAACTTTGTTACTTTGGTTGTAATAGGGATTCCCGGCTTGAGGACTCTTGTCCGATTCCTTCGGTTGGAACTCCCACATATGAGCTCTATTCTAAACATGGTGTTGGCCCCATTGCCTTTAACGAGGCATGGACCCGATACACGAAGAAAGATGGTGTTTTAAAATGGCCAGAAAATGGTAGTTTCGATTCTGATGTGCTAGATAATTTGGAAGCAGTTTTATTCAAAAGAAAAGCCCGGCAGGCAATGTTTGACTTTTTCTGCCTTTGGCGTAAGGAAGCCAAACAGAGAGAAATTAAGCAAGCAAAACGAGATAAGAAAGCACAGGGTATGACAATTATACAGGCTGCCCAACAATTCAAAGATGATGAAACTAATAATGCGATGGAAATTTCAGAAAGACAGCATCGTATGGCGATAGATAAATGTTATCCGGTGTTGCCTGTTTCCCCTTCCGATAACAAGAAAGATTTAGAAGAAGATCCCCTAATGTCCCATTTATTGAGGTTGCCTCCGCCCTATGCACAAGGTACTAATGCACCCCAGTTGTTACAGCCTGTTCAGCCCCCAGCAGTACCTCCGCCTGTTCCGGCTCTTCCGCCTTTGCCCCTTTTAGTATCTCCGCCTCTATCAGTTTTGCCTTTAACTTCAACTTCTTTGCCCTCATCTCCTGATCTTCGATCTCCTTTGCCTTCTGCTCCTCCTGCAATCACCGGTTCTACTTCCGGTAGCTCGTCTAATACCTTGTCCCCTATTCTTATGTCCAATTCTCCGTCTGTGCGTAAGCGTCTCACGGACACCGTCACTGGTATTCTATCTCCTTTCTTTGAAGCTTTAAATGTGTCTCCGGCTTTTGCTCGAAGACAATCTCGTAGTCAGTTCCCAGACTCTGAAGAATGAGAAAGGTTGGACTCTCTCGCACGTAAATGGATCAAGAGGGGTCCCCAATATAGTGTACCTGATATTATGTCTACCTTCTCACAATGGAATGCGCCTACGCAAAGATATGTTTTTAATGTAATGTGTGATACTCTCATTAAAGAATGGGAGGATGTGAATTCGAGTTCGATTCCACAGGATCTGTTAGATGTTCAGCCTGATTTCGACAAAGGACTTGTTGTGGGTTCTAAGGTTAAGGGAAGCTGTAAGGACACTTATTTCCTTTAGATCCTTGTTGTTCTCTCAAACTTTCCTTGATTCCGATCCGTCGGTTAGACTAACACTGAAAAATTATTCTATGAGAGAGGTTCCACCACTTTGGAAGGAGGAAGTTGCGGCTCAAGGTAATAATCCAGCTATTCCTGCTCATTTTAAACGTATATGGGTACATGTCCCTTGGAAACGATCTGAAGTTTTAGCACTTAAACAGACTCTACCGGATCCTCGTAAGAATCCTGCAGGTTATTATAAAGAATTATCACAGACGGTTGATGCTTGCATCATGAATCTAGCTGATATCGATATGTTGATTGGAAATGTCGTTCCGCAAGCTTTATGGGCTAAGATTCGTAGAGAAGATCATGCTCAAGCATTAGGTGGTAATCGGGCTGCTATAATTGCCGCGGATGCAGCTCAAGTGGGTGGTGCTAAGCCTGATGCTTTAATTTCAGAACTCCCTGGTAGGATTATTACATTAATGAAAACGATGATGCCTGCCTTGAGAGTTAACTGGGATAAATTAGCAGCATGCAAACAAAAGAAAGATGAGAGTGTCTGTGATTTCTTTACTCGTTTCGAGGAGACATTTATTGATCACAGTGGTCAAGATATGGCTACAGAGGGTGGTCAGGGATTATTTGTGGACAAATTTGTATTTAATTTGCTTCCCGAGTTGTCACACAAATTAAAAGATTCTGAAAGTTCATGGGCTGTTTCTTCTTCTGCCCAGATATTGGCTACTGCACAATATTATGAAAATAGAGATAAAGAAGAGAAAAGCAAGAGAAAAAGACAAAAGAACTGAAAACGAAGGTTCTCTTGCAACAAGCTTATCCTCCTCGCTATGTTCAGCCTCAGTTTCAACAGCCTGCGCAGTTTCAGAGGTTGTATCAAAAACCTGAGCCATATATTCCGCGACCTTTGTTAGGACCTAATCAATGTGCCTATTGTAGAGAAGGTCATTTTAAGAGTAGTTGTCCGGTTTTATTACAGCGCAATGGAGCATTATCTGCTCCACGAGGTCGTGGTGGCCTCCAGTCAGCAAACAGAGGCAGAGGTCGAGGTATGTTGACTCAAGAACAGCGTTCCCTTCCTCCTCCTAATTCCGTGAATTATTTTGATCAGCAAAATGTTAGGTCTACACAGTATTACAATGAGGATTGTTATGTTGAAGGCGAGAATGAAAATCTTCACACTAACTAGGACAGCCATGGACAAAGTAAGGGAGTTGTGTCGATTCCAGTAGATCAGAATGGACCCTATGTTAATGTCACTACAATGGGTGTTTCAGAGCCATTTCTCCTAGATACTGGTGCGATGAGAAGTTCTATCATTCATTCTAAACTCCCTGGGGCACCTTTGTCTGGCTTAACGAATGTTTCTGTAGGATTTTCTGGCGCCCCTGTTCGTAATCCGGTTTCTTGCGCTTTGCCTATTTCAGTTGGCCCTTATGATTTGAAAGCTCCGCTTCTTTTGACGAATGGTTGCGATGAAAATCTGTTGGGTTTGGACATATTGAAAAGAATGCATGCTACGATATATTGTTCTCCTTCTGGTGTACATCTTACTTTAGGACAGAAACTGATTTCTCCAATGTATTTGTCCAAAGATCAGTTTCCACCCGAATTGCTTTCTCTTCCGGCAACGCTTTGGGCCACGGGTCCAAACGATGTGGGTTGCCTGGTGATTCCACCTTATGTTGTCACTCTTAAGCCTAATGTTGAATTGCCACGTATTCCGCAGTATAGAATTTCTATTGAAGGTGAAAAAGCGCTTTTGGAAATCATTCATGATTTGATTCAGAAGGGTGTGGTTGAGGAAACGAGAGGTAACATATGCAATAGTCCTATTCTTCCTGGTCTTAAACGCACTGATCCTTCTCAGCCTCCTGTATATCGTTTCGTAATTGACCTTCGGGAGGTAAACAAAATTGTTGTACCACAATTTCCTGTAGTCCCAGATATCACTGCTTTGTTGACGATGATACCTTCCACAGCGACTTGGTTCTCTGTTATCGATCTAAAGAATGCCTTCTTTAGTATTCCCATAGCAGAAGAGAGTAGGGATATTTTTGGCTTCTCTCTTGGAGGCCGAAGCTTCCGGTTTAAGCGCGCACCTCAGGGCTATTGTGAAAGTCCCTCTATTTACAGTCAAGCTTTAAAATGTCATCTTGATGCTTTTCATTTGCCGTCTGGTGCTGCTCTTATTCAATACATGGACGATTTGTTGATTGCCGCTGATTCAGAAGATATTTGCAGAGAAGTGACTGTTGCATTGTTACGTCATCTGTTTAATCTAAATCATAAGGTATCACCTTCAAAACTACAATATGTTCGTCGAGAGGTTACCTACTTGGGTCATCTCCTATCAAAGGAGGGACGACGATTAACTCCAGAACGAATTCAGGCGATTGCGTAAATGTCTGTGCCATCCACACAAAAGGAGGTACGTGCTTTTCTGAGTATTACTTCTTACTGTAGGCAGTGGATTCCGAGCTTTTCTCTGTTGGCTAAACCTCTGTTGGCACTCACTTTAAAAGATACGCCTCAGCCCCTTCCATGGACTGACGGATGTCAGAAGAGTTTCACTGACTTGCGTACTGCGCTATGTTCTGCTCCTGTATTGGGTACTCCCGATTACAGTAAGCCTTTCACGCTCTACGTTTATGAAAGAGGAGGTTGGGCGTTGTCAGTTTTAACACAGCGTTTTGGAGACAAACAGCGGCCACGTGCATATTTTTCGGCTATGTTAGATCCAGTAGCTAAAGCATTGCCTAGTTGTCTTAAAGCGACAGCAGCAGCAGCAATTTCTATTTGACAGTCTGCTCGAGTAGTGTTAGATAACAAAAACACAACATCTTACGAGTGCTCGTTTGTCTGGATATGAGCTGACACTTTTGGCTAGTCACGTGCACATCAAACGATGTAACACTTTAAATCCAGCTACTTTGTTGCCTCTTCCAGTAGACAAAGATGAACAAGAACAACATGATTGTTTCCTCCGTACTGAGGAAGAAACAAAAGGAAGAATTGACTTGAAAGATACACCGCTAGAAAATCCGGATGGAATTCTATGGGTGGATGGTTCTTGTTTCAAGCTTCCTAATGGAGATACAGTTTCAGCCTATGCTGTTACTACTTTACATACAGTTGTGGAAACAGCACGTATCAGACACAATTCAGCTCAAGCAGCAGAACTGATAGCTTTGACGAGAGCCTGTGTGTTGTCAAAAGGAAAAAGGGTGAAAGTGTATACTGACAGTCAATACGCCTTTGGTGTGGCGTTCAATTTTGGGCATCTTTGGAAAGAGAGGGGATTCCTTACTTCACATGGCACTAAAATACAACATGGTCAACTGGTGACTGATCTTCTTGAGTCACTTTCTTTACCTGCTCAAATAGCAATTGTGAAGTGTAGTGCACACAAAAATATTACTGACGATGTTGGTCGAGGTAATGCAATTGCAGATGAAGTAGCGAAAAAGACAGCGAGAGATGCTACAAGTCGAATGTATGTTGCGGGTCCTGCGAATTGGGTTAGAGAGAGAGGAATGTATGAGGATACAGTAGAAAGTGTAAGATCGATTCAGAAAGAGGCTACAGAGAAAGATTTGAGCAAGTGGAAAGAAAGTACAGGAATGTTGGATGAGATGGGATGTTGGGTGGAATTGTCTGAGCACCAACGTTGGCTGTTACCGGACACTTATGTGCTGCCAGTAGTCACTATGGCGCATGGTCCAGCCCACTTAAGTGCAAAAGGAATATGCAAGCTTCTGGCTCCAGTGTGGCAGAATGAAGGAATCCCAAAGTGTGCAGACAATGTAGTGAAACATTGTATTGTTTGTTTGATGTACAATCCGGGAAAGGGAACCCCAACTCCGGCAGGTCACTTTGCTCCTCCGACATATCCTTTTGAGGTGTTGCAAATCGATTACATTCTTATGGAGCGATGCAACAACCTCAAATATGTTCTGGTGGTAGTATGCGCCTTTTCTAGATGGATAGAAGCATACCCTCTAAAAGACAATACAGCCTTATCCACAGCTAAAGTTCTACTAAAAGAATTTTTCCCCAGGTTTGGTTTGCCGCACATTGTCTGGAGTGACAATGGGAGCGAATTTGTGGGCCAGGTCATGCAAAAAGTTTGTGCGGGTCTCGGTATCAAGCAAAAGTTCCATGCGGCAAATCATCCACAGTCAGCGGGTTTAGTAGAATGTTACAATGGAACATTAAAGCTAAAACTAGCGAAAGTTCAGGCTAGTACAGGACTTAGTTGGCCCGATGCTTTACCATTGGCTCTTCTGTCCACCAGAACTGCAGTACACTCTCGTTTGGGACTTAGCCCTTACGAAGTGGTTTTTGGACGTCCAGCTAATGTATGGGGAGTCCCTCGCCCTAAGAAATACTCAGACTTACCATATCCAATGTTAATTGACTACTTGCATGACCTTACGACTAAATTGCGTGTTCTCCATCAACCGGTTCAGAGTGCTTTGCCGGAGGTTTCCACAGACCCAGGTCATTCCATTCGGCCAGGTAACTGGGTCTGCACAAAGAACTTTCAAAGAATGAAAAATTTGGAACCCAGGTGGAGAGAGCCCCGAATGGTTTTGCTCACCACGAGAACAGCAGTGAAAGTCGAAGGAAAGAAAAATTGGATTCACGGTGTGCATTGCAAGAAAGTGCCTTTGCCTCTTCCGTTCGATCAGTGGATACGTAAAGGCATTAGAGACTCGGAGAGCGAAAAGGTTCCACGATTTGTACCTTTCAGTGATGCACGCCTGAGTGGAACTTTGTCTGAGAAAGAGGACAACGACATTCTTCAGGAAACAATACCACCACATCGTCGCTTGAATACGACCAATCCGCGAATATGGTTCCAAGACCAAACTGTACCTGATAAAGAACACTATAACCTAAGACCTAGACTAAAGAACACTTAAGATTTCTCTCTCCTATGTAGTATTCTGTCCCGGTTGCAGAGTCACGGTAGGAGTCTTGGTTGCGACCTGAGTAGTGGCAATAGGCCTGCAGGACTTGCAGTGTCATAGGACGGCAGACAATCGTGACTAAGTGATTGAGGAAGATTGCCGTGAGCATCCACTTAGAAAGATGGAGACTACATTAGGCAAAAGAGAAAGTAAAGATAAAATGAGTCATTGTAAAGAAATGTATAGTCGTTGTGGTATTGCTTTATGTATTATTATATTATTGTGTATTCTTTTGGCATGTAGAAATTGGATTGTTATTGCTCTGCAGCACAAAGTTGTCTCTCCTTCTACCTCTTCGTCTTCTTCTACTGTCTCTACACATCTATTTCATACACTTTCTCAACACGAACTCACTAGAAGAACTGAATATTACAATAACTAATTTGTCCAGTTGTTACATCAACACCAATTAGTGATCAATACAACTGACTGTTGGGTGTGTGGGCTTATGCCACATACCGTAGAAAAAGGGATGCCATATTTAGTTCTTCCGTTCTCCTATGAAGGTTCTGCTTGACTTATTTTGTTATCTTCTCCAATGCCTATCAAAGCAAATTCAGACGATCCGTTAGTTCACATATTGGTGATCCAGATTTTAGTCATAGTTCATTGATAAAGGGAATGGTAGCTATGGCTAAAATCATGGAAAACAGTAAGATCTCCGTTGACGAAAGAAAAGCGTACACTAACTGGAACGTCACCCATTATGTCACTAGCCTTAGTGATAAAGTTAATAAGGGAAAATCTCCACCAATTTGGACTATACCACATCAGGGTAATTTCTGTCTACAGATAAATGGTCAGTCTGCTGACACCGTACAAAAAAAAAAAAGCTGTTCCCACACATACGTCTACTCCTCTCAGAATTCGCCGCCTCTAGTACCATCTCAGGGTACATATTTCATCTGTTATAATAGGGCTTACACGTGGTTGCCAACTGGTTTTTCTGGTACCTGCTATATAGCTTTCCTTCTTCCCCCTACATACGCCGCTTCTGCAAATCATCATCGAAACAGATATGGCAGAGGGATTATTAATTCCAAGGACACAGCAGGACAAGAGGGAGGAGATTTCCTCAAAGGATTTCTTCCTTTTTGGGGTCCGATGGCCAACAGCAGAAATATAAGGCAACTGGTGTGTGTCGTAGAAACTACCATAGACATCACTGTAGGAGCCTTAAGTAATATCACGGCAGAACTACAGGCAGATCGTCTTATGACTTTACAAAACGAGTTGCCTTAGACTTTGTTCTTGCAGACCGTGGTGGAGTGTGCAAATTGATCGGGTCAAGTTGCTGTATTTTCATACCTAATGACGCTCCGACAGTATACCAAGCTATCTCTAAGTTACATATAATCTCTGAGTCGATTCACCAGGACGAAGGAGAATGGTCATTATTGGAGTGGTTTTGGGGACTACTGTCCAAATGGGGTTGGAAGGTATTGACGTTCCTTGGAGTAGTTTTAGCCATCGTATTCTCTTGTCGCCTTTGTATGCACTGTGGCCCCGCCCTCTGCGACCTTTGTGCTACTATGTGCATCCCTAAACCCAAGTCACAAAGAGCGGAGAATATCAGAATGATGCTACAGCAACAGCTCGATGACCTCATGGCCATCGACATTGACTCAGATTAATGTAAGTCCGTGTATCTTGCCTGAGTTCTGGCAAAAGGAGGGTCTGAGGAACTTCGATTTTCGATCGCGATCGTATCGACCCGCCATTTTGTGCTCCGCCGCCCTTTTGTGTTGGCCTCACTCAGGCAGCACGACGATCGAAGTCTTTTTCTGCTTTTCCTGCATTAGTGTATTAAAATAACCTTGTGCCTCTGTTTACAAAAGCTGGTGTTTGAGACTGGCCGAGTACACTAATCCCTGTCTGGTTTTCCTAATCCCTGTCTCAACTATCTGTTGGTTCACACTATTCTCTTCTGATTTTATCTTATCGTCTGGCCTTCGATGTCCTCTGCTCGTATTCTCTTGTTTCACAACTATCCTCCAAAAACACACAAACGTATCTCGTCACCTGCAAGACAGCTACAAGTCAGTTAATAAATTAGCTTGTGGGGTGGGGTAACAAACACAGTTAGAGGATAGGCTTCTTCGAGTTACTCAATACTTTGTTTTCAAACCTTTCCTATTGGTTCCGTTCTGTTTTCCAACTTTCCTTATTGGCTCCTTTATATGTTTTAGGTGTGTTCTTAGTTAATGTATATGTCACATATATACTATATAAGATTGTGCGCCACGGAGTGAAGTGGCAGTCTCCTGAGAACATACCGTGTGTACTTCTAGGACAACTGTACTAGCTGCAGCTAATAAATCTAATCTTTTACGCCGACAGAGTGTCCCCGTGTCTCTGTGTAGCTAAGCAGGAGAACCCAGGAGATTAAGGCGTACCCTGCGCCGCCAGGTCCAAAAGGTTCTGGTTCTTCATGTGTCCCTTTTCTCACACTGAGTGATTACACACGCCTCATCAGGCAGGCTAGCTTGAATCCAGTGGTAAAGTGAGCAGGGGACCCACGTCTGAGCATACCCTGCCAACTTCGGGCACACAAAGCACAAACAAGGAGATGATGGACGGAGCACTCAAACATTTCAGACACTCACCCCCCAGTCACAGTTCTGGGTTGAATCCATCAAAGTTTTTTATCTCACTTCACCACCCCAGTTCAGACCCAGCCATATGCAAATCAGTCTTGACCCTGTGCCTCATGGGAACAGCCCAGACTGAACTGCCAAGCCGAGTCTTCCCTGGACCAGAAACAAGCATCCTGGGACTGGCTCCAGGGTAACACCCCTCATCAGTCAGGATAGCTTTAATCCAGTGGCAAAGTGGGCAAGGAACCCATATCTGGCCATACCCTGCAAACTTAGGGCGAATAAAGCAAACACAAGGAGATGATGGACAGAGCGCTGAAACATTTCAGACACTCACCCTCAGTCACAGATCATTGGGCGCGGGGTCAAGACTGATTTGCATATGGCGGGGTTCAAACTGGAATGGCATGGGAAGCAAAAAATCTATGGATTTAGACCCAGATCTTTGTACTGGGGTGAATATATGACATTGTTCTGCATTCTGTCCATCAATTGTTCTTTTTACATTTATCTTCATATAAGGACCGTGTTTCCTTAAAGCAACAGATGGTAAATTCATTAACTAACTTTACCCAATCATTATCTTCCATTTTTTACCCCAGTCCAGCGATATTACATGACAAAATGTTCATATAATTTTTGCCCTTGTTGTTAGAAATGATTATTGAATCATGTATGCAATATTCGTAATCGACCTTACCATAGGAGGAACCCCACTGTGCGTTTCAAATTCTCACCTCAATTACTTTCCCTGAGCTTCTGCCACCCAGTGCCTGAGATGACTATCCCCATTCTTTGACAATGTTTATTACTTGACCCTCAAACACTTGACTCTGGCTTGGACGATATATCCCTCTCAAGCGGTTACAAGATGTTGTGCTATTGATAGCCATTGAGTAGTAACTGGTTAATGGTAAACATTATTCCTATGGTTGTCAATTTGTTGCACCCAGTTTGGCACTGAGTCCTTTTTGCTGAGTGGATGGAGGCCTTTGGTGCATTTACTGTTCCCTTTAGGATTATATTGTTTTTATACGGTAGCACATCAATACTCATTACATTGAGATCGTGCAGAAGTTGGAGTATTAGTCTGCCAATATTGCTAAAGGTCAACTCAACCTGGAAGGTTAAGATGATTCTGGGTTCACCACGTCCACCCTTGTTTTCTAGTCGCACTCTCTTAATGTCATTAGAAGTGATGACTCATAGTGCTGGGACCATGTGAAAGACATTAATAGATGACCCCTATTTAATGGGTTAAAGCTGTTCGTATCTGGAAATACATCAATAAATTCACAATGAATCACAGCTTCTGGTACTTTATTGTCAACAAGACCAGGTGAAGGTGTAGTTTATCATTTTTGTCCCTGGTACTGGATGTTCCCAGACAGTTAAGTTCTTGTTGGAGGTGTACTGCTGATTTTTGATGGTTTTGATGTTTTCTTGTGCTCTTGTGCCAAAATGCATTTCTCTGCAAGCCATTTATATGTTCATCATTTAAGAAGAGGACAGCATGTGGATTTAAAGTTGTTACATGCAGCTGTTTAAAACTCGCGTCTGTTGGTATTGTTTTTTTAATTTGTTGTATTTCAGGCCGCAGATCCAGGGGTGTAGTAATATGGACTGTAGATATGTCTCTCTTTAATGCTCCGTTCCGGGGTTTTATCTTACCTAATGATCGTATGCCCTTTTCGGTCCTTTTTTTCTTTTTTGTGATTTTCATTTTCTTTTTGGGGGAATCAGTGATTGACTGTAGTTCACTCTCTTGCCAAGTAGTCGGGCATCTGCCTCTCATTTCTGCTTTGATCTTCCCATAAATATGGGATAGAGTGTTTTATCATTTTGTTTTGCTGTCCCCTTACTGTGCATTTTACAGATAAGATCTTGGGTGGTGATTGCTCTGGCGGCTCCCACTTCTGCAGCTGCTTTTGGTAGCTTGTTAATTGGTTCTTGTCTGACTAGGGCTCTCAGTGAAAATATACACTGCTTCTTGCCCTTCTTCCCCCTTTTTAGGTCGAGCCTAAAGTCATCGGGCATGCGCTGCTCTGCAAGACTTGTTTTGTGGAGTATGGAATATTAGCCCCGCCCACTCTTCACCCATATTTGTCATTGGCTTGTGTCATTGTCTTTTGAAATGCTGGCTTCTGATTTGTTAATAGGCTTGTTAGGCCCTCCTTAGTACCGCCTTGTATTCATTTGTAACCTCCCATAGCGACTGGCCCTTTTACTTCGGTTGTTACACGGTACGTGTTATTTAGTCTTGTAAGCACTAGTTTCTTTATTGAGTTTCTCCTACTGCAGGCACGACATGCTTTGCTTACATTCACTGTGCCTGAAGCCAGGCTGCTTCCTCCAAATGGCCGCCATGCTGAGATGAGGGCTTGCCGGAAGTATTACTTCAGTGGAGTTTATTTATTTATTTTTGAGATTTATACAGCGCGTACAATTGCCCGTAGGCGTCTCAGCGCTAGAAACTTTGAATGTATTCCCGAGGTTGAGCCGGTAACTATTCTTGATCAAACAGCCAGGTCTTTCTACGGAAATGCATCAGGGATGGGCTGTCTTTGATGGATGCTGGCAGGGAGTTCCATAACCTGGGGGCTGCCACAAGGAAGCGTCTATCGCCCCAGTTAACTGTTTTTGTTCGTGGTATTTGAAGGATTTTAAGGTTATTAGATCGAAGCGATCTTATGGAGGACTGGTGTCTAAGATGGAATTTCAGGAAATGTGGACCACAGTTGTGCAATGCTTTATAGAGTATGCACAGCGCTTTAAACTTGATCCTGTTTCGAATCTTGAGCCAATGCAAGTCCCTTATAGTCTCAGAGATTGGTGAGAACTTAGGGATTCCAGACAGGAGGCGGGCTGCAGCATTCTGGATGGTCTGCATTTTGTTGGTCACTCTTGCTTGGGCGTTGATTAATAAGCCGTTACAGTAGTCAAGAGATGACAGCACGAGGGCGCTTATCAGCGTCTTACCTGCTGAGGTTGGTAAAAACGGCATGATTTTCTTGATCAGCCTAAGTTTGTGATGGGCTGTTGCTGCTATTTTATTTGAGTGTGCCATAAAATTTAATTTATCGTCAAAAATCACCCCCAGATTTCGTACGGTGATGGCTGGTGTAGGTGGTGTTCCGTGCGTGGGGGGCCACCAGGTGTTTGACCATCCTGGGGAGAGATGTCCAAATATGTCGACCTCCGTTTTTTCGGCATTTAACTTTAGACAGTTAGAGGCCATCCACTCACCGATCGCCCGCATGCCCTCTTGGAAGTTTTCAGCTACCTTGTCTCCATTCCCGTTAATGGCCAACACAAGCTGGGTGTCATCTGCGTACGAAGTAAGGCTCATCCCATAGGCCTTGATGACAGAGGCCAGGTTCGACACGTAGATATTGAATAGTGTCGGACTAAGGGATGAGCCTTGGGGAACCCCACACGGTAGTGACAGCTTGTGCGATTGGAAGGGCCCCAGTGTGACCACCTGTGATCTACCTGCCAAGAAGGAGGAGAGCAGATTTCTAGCCATGTGGCGGATGCCCAGTTTTTCGGCACGGTCGACCAGGATCTTGTGGTCGACCGTGTTGAAGGCTGCCGACAGATCGAGCAGTACGAGTATTGCTGTACCTCCCTGGTCCCGAATCACTCTTATGTCCTCTGTAGCTTTTATTAAGGCAGTTTCGGTTCCGTGGAACTTGCGGAAACCAAATTGGGTGTTGTCCAGTAGTTGATGTTTTTCTATGAACTCTGAGAGTTGTGAGTTCATAGCCTTTTCCACTACCTTTGCTAAAAAGGGGAGACTGGCTATGGGGCGGTAGTTTTTTAGTTGGTGCTTGTCCAGATTAACTTTCTTAAGTAGGGGTTTGACCAAGGTATTTTTAAGGGAGTCTGGGTATATCCCAGTTCTGAACATTGTGTTGCAGATTGATACAATGTCAGGGGAGAGATAGTCCATGATCGGACGAATGACTTTTAGAGGACAAGAATCTAATGCTGAGCCTGATTTGATTGTGGCCGTTGTTTCCTTGATTTGTGTTTCTCCAAGGTCTAAGAACTGAGAAAGTTCGATATTGTTGGTCCCGTTGTTAGATATGGGGGGGCTCATTACTGTTTTTGTGGAGAATGCTTGAAATATATCATTTACCTTTGTGAAAAAGAAATCAGCCAGAGAATCACAAAAGACTTGGGATTGTGGAGGATTCAGGTCCGGTGCGTTTCCCGCTAAGACCTTAGTTATCTCAAAACGTTTTTTACTTGAGTTTTTAGCAGAATTGATTTGTTCAGTGAAATAAAAAAATTTGTCTCGACAATAAGAGCTTTGTATTGTCCGAGTGCTTCCTTATAGCTGGTCTTGCTTTCAGCGCTGTAGGATCTGCGCCAATGTCTCTCCCTGTTTCTACAGAATTGCCTCTTAATACGGAGCTCCTCTGTAAACCATGGGGCTGAAGGCGTTGCTCTGTTTCTAGAGAGTTTTTTAGTTGGGGCTAAGGAGTGGGTGGCGACACCTATCCACTCCTGAAATTGTCGTGTGGCCAGGTTTGGATCGAATGTTGAGTCAGGACGAGTTTTTTCAAGTAGGCTCGTTAGCTCAGCGTGATCGATGTCCTTCCAAACTTTGATGGTTTGTGGTTTCGGTACAGAGTGGGGTCTGAGTCTATTTAATGTGACTGATATTTTTATAAAAATGGCGAAGTGGTCGGTCCATGGCATTGGTAAGGTATCTATTATATTAACGCCTTGCATATGAGTTCATCAGCTGTGCGTGAGTGCCCTATCTGAGTAATGGCTGTGCTACGTCAAGGTGCATTGAAGCAAGCTCAACTCCGCTTACTTCAGTACATTATCTTGTTCTTTCCCCTTCATGTTTGTAAAATGTTTTGAGAATTCATAAGGTAGTCTGAATAGGCCACTCATTGCTTAACACATTTCTTTCATTATAAAAAAGTGTATTTTGTACGTTAAAAAAACAAAAAACACTAAGATTTGGACTAGTTAGCACCCCAGAGGCCAGTGACTTTGCTGTGAATAAAATGTCACATTTTAATGGGGATTTGCTGATATTGGAATAAGTTTGGGAGAGAATAATGTCTCCTACTTCATGACAACACGCTGAGCTGTGAAAACAAGCGTTGCCTGTTTTCCGTAGAGAAACTTCTTGAGTTTGTGTTTCTTTTCTTAACTTGAAAACAATTTACAAGCAGTGTAATTAGAGCGCACTGCATGCATCATTCCAACTCTTTTTCTGTATTTATTTTCTTTGTTGCCTAAGTCCTCATTACCAGGGGCGCCCACGTGTTTGCAGCCCTCTAGTGGCATAGCGCAGTTATGTCGTGGCTGGGTATTTCAGAGCTCTACCGTTCCAAAATATGCCATGTGTTTCTGTGTGGAGGAGGGTGCTCTGCAGCTTATTGGCCCGCATTGCTGCTCTACCTACAGAACGATTGACAGTGGCTACCAGTGCCGGGCCAGGAAGACAAACCTGTCAGCGCCTCTTGATGCTGATGAAATGTAGTGTCAATGGGCAACCAAAGTGTCAAGAAGATTCATTCCTTTAAAACGAAGAGTTGCCTTTTATTGGCGTCTCTCATTACTGCATCAGATTCATGACATGCATGTGTTCATGTACGTGTCATTAGAAGTATCCATGTCTGTAGCGGGGGCATGCATTCAGTGGGATATCAAGTGATGTCACTTGTGCAGTTGAGCATAGGTGGAAGCATCAAAGAAAAGAGTCTGCATATGTTGAGTTGAATGCCGCCATGCATGTGTAGCAAGGATATTTGTGCCCATGCACCTATGCAGTGATTTGGAAGTATACCCGTTGTGTCAGTGTGGTTGGGTTACAGTGGTGGCATGCATACGTGCGGCGGAATGTTTCTCATGCACCTGCCTGAGCAGTTAGGTGGGCATGTAATGATTGCCTGCCGTTCATATTCAGGGGACCCATACCTTTATGCTGGTGTTGTTATTGATGATATACCTATGTACAGTTTACCGCCATATGTAATAACTGTTTTACGTCTTGTGGCATTGTTTTTTAGGTGGAGCGTACAGCGCTTGCGCTGTCGCTTAGCGACCTATTGTGTATGCTTTAGTAGGTGAACTCCACCCATTACTCGCTGATTGCTTTTTATTTGTCTTGGTTAGTGTCATTTAGAAATGGTTGCTTCCCGATGGGCAATACGCCATCTTTGTCCCTCCTTCTGGTTTCCGGTTTTCTGAATGCAGCACCGACCAACTACGACATCCTTACACTTTAGGTGTTTAATGTTTTTCGTTTGGGGACTACTTTTCATTTCTCTGCCTCAGCGCCGCACATGCTTTCCGTCCTTCGTGCTTTCTGTTTGTTTTCCTTTAGGTGATGGCTTGTTAAACGAGCCATCACTTTTCTGTCAGTGACACCGCATTTATTTTTTGATCCGAGCCTCCCAGACTCCACATTTATGTTTTGCACCAAGACTTCCATGCCTAAGGCAAGCTGAACACATCGGAGGCAACATCACGGCGTTCACTTCCAGCTGTTCCTGTTTGTTGTTTGGGTTGTAACTGGAGTCATTCCCCAGGCAAGCTGAACTCCATTGCGAGTTAAGGCTTTGTTGATTTCCCTCTGCCTCATATATAAGGACACCACATGCACGCTGCCACTAAACACCCTTTGTATGGGGGGCAAGAGCCTGGTAGTATTGAAGTATGCACGACAAGCATCACTTCTCCTTTACACCAGACAGGTCATTTTTGTTTTTGTTTAGTTTCCCTAATTGAATAAAATGCCGAAATTGTTACTTTGGGGGAGCTGCCTTAGTCCATGGCCAGGAAGCCCTGCTTTCTTTTGTTGTTTTTTTATCCCTCTTTCGTCTTGCCTGCATCGGTGGAGAACGGGGAGGGAGTTCTTGGGGCAGGACGTGAAAAAGGGTTCAAATAATAATCAATGCTGCTGCACGTCCCGTGATTCTTGGCCACCCACTTAATCTCCTGTAACCTCAGTGGTCGAAGTGGGAGGAAAAAAGTAGGGGAACATTGGGCAGAGAATCAGAGGGTGGGAATAACCTGTGGATTGGGTCAGTGGGCAGGGTCAGAGGTGTGGCAGAAAGAGCAAAATATCCCAATTTTAAGTATTTGTTTCCCATTTCACTAACCGGTTACAGCTTATTATGTTATTTAATGTAAAGAACAGATACACGTTTGTTTAAGGTTTATATGAGTATTTGATCTTAAAATGCATTCACAAAGTGGGATACATTATCAATCAAAGAATGTCTCAAATATCCTTAAAAGTGGAATCGCAGGCAATTTGTCTCCCAGCCATGGAGATTCCGTCATCAACACTTCTCCTCCTTTTTTCCACAAGAGCAGTTCAAACATGAATGGCAAAATATCCTAGTTTGCAAATGTGTTCCACAGAATTATGGCTCTGCCATATTTGCCACATAATACATCATCTGCTGCATAATCTGCATATTTTAACTAATAAATTGTTTATAGCTCAAACAGATCAAAAGTTACTAAGAAATGTGACTTGTGCTGGTGTGAAGTGGAAGGCCCTTTGCAAAGGTTGACTGGTCACCTTTCTCACTGCTGCAGTTGTATGTTCCACTGGTTCTAATAAGGAATAATCTTTACGGAGACTGTTAGCATGTGTAATAACGTCAAAATAATAAAGTATCAGAAAATATACAGCACCACTAATACCAGTGTAGGGTATCAGAGCACTTTACATCACACATATTACACAGAGACAATCAATCATAAGTGTGTAAATCACTGTATAGGAAATGTTACAGAAGAGAAAGAACTACAAGGTGTAGGAGTCACATGACAACCATACTAGTAGGCAGCATAGTTTAATAGTGATTGGTCTGGAGGAACACAAACTCAGAATTTAAAACGTAATACCATGGTTGGGGGTTCTCTTTAATAATCAGAATTGATTTCTACCCGAATTAACCCTTTTTTGCAACATTAGGATAATCAAAGACTGGGGGTAAAACCATAACACTCTAATTTATACCTTGCAGTTTGCATGCAGTTCTTACATGACAATTTAATAGTTCACTGTTCTATGTTAGGATTTAAACTTATTACCTGCAAGAAACAATAGGGTCTCTCTGACAAAAGCAGTAACCCACTGACCTATTTACATTATGTGCACTTTGTAATCTGCATGGTACATGTTCTTAGCAGCAGGCACATTAACCCTCTGCGCTTCCTTACCATGAGTCAAAACTTCCACTAGACAAAACACCATCCCTCTCTACTAAGAACATTAATCACTGGAGTTATCATGACCTTTTTATTGTTGCCGGAAATTGTTGGAGGCCAGTGTAGGAAGGTGGATATCTGACTATGGTTACCCCCAACTTTTTGCCTAGTGTCTAGCTGGTTTTTCGACTTAGTTGGCCTGAGATCCTGCCATTCAGGGTCTCAGACTGTCTGCTCTCTCTTTAAAATGGACTCCATGTACCCTGGGTACATTCCCAATTGGTAAGGATCACCTTATTGGACCCTGTACAGTGTACCCTAGGTACCCAGGGCATAGGTGTACCCTAGGCCTCCCAGGGGCTGCAGCATGTATTATGTCACCACTGGTCTGGCCTTCCAATCAGACACAACTGGCTGATCACTCAGCTGGAGCAAGGTCGTGTAATCACCCCTTGCTTAGATATAGTATACCTATATCTACCCTTAATATAGACACATGTGTACCTATCAGCCACTCCTATGGCAGGCCTTAGCAATCCTGGAGGCAGAATGCTTGGTAACATGTGAGATGGTGCTCTAGCATGAGCTGGGCCTGTCTGCAGCTTTCGGAACCATGTCCTTATAGCTGTTCTATGATATAGCCTACCATATACTCTTAAAGTACCTTATAATCTTAAACGGTTATGGTAACTATGGTTTGGCTTTATCAAAACATGTCGTGTAAGGTGTCTAACAGTTTGGAATAATACCCCCATACCATTTCTGGTGATGAGGATATTATTCCCCCCTTCTAGAGGGAGAGACATGTTAAAATCCTACTTTGCTGTTTAACTCTAACCAAAGCCTCAGCCTCACAAAATGGATGCTGCTGCCACAGACACGAGTCTGACCTCCTGCTGCTGGGAGTGATCCCGGAAAGGGAGGCTTGGACAATAGGTTTCCTGCTTGGGGAGGTGCTAGCACCTCCCCAGACAGACTTTAGTGTATTGGGGAAGGGAGGGCTGAAAGGAATGAGACATGCCTGGGGCACACAAGGTGTCCCATGCATAGTCCAGTTCAAACCGGTGCTGGGGCACTCCAGCCCCAGTCCTGGCGCGAAACTGGACAAAGGGAAGGGGGTGTAACCACCCCCCTCCCAGGTCCCACCCATAAGGCGTGACCTAGCAGGTAACCCAGCCCCCCAGATTAGTATAAGTGTGGTAGCTGGGCCCCAGGAGATTAGATTATCCTGAACCTGCAACTTGAACAGAAACTCTGGACCTTCGACATTCGACGAAAGAAGAAGACTGAAGAATCTCCCTTGTGGCCAAGGAGTGGCTACCCTGTGCAAACAGGTCCCATCAAGAGACTACCCTTTGCTGAAGTTCTACGAGGGACCGACTGCAGAGCCCGACCAGAGCCTTGACTTCCAGACTTCTCTGACCCTGATCCACATCCACAGCCGAGCTGAGATCCGTGGAGGCGACGAGAGACGTGGGACCGGCTACCTGGGAAAAGTGGCGAGTATCTTCCAGCGCAGCTTCTGAGGTACCCTCGAAGTTGTGCACCGGGGATTGAGAAGCCCCAACCCCAAGCACCATCTGCACCGAAGATCAGCCCCCCACACTCCACGAGTCCTGCGTGGGGCCCTTCTGCATTTTCCTGCTTGCCGCGTCTGTCCGGTTGCTTGCCCGTTGGCTAGCGGCCTTTGTGACGACACACCTTGAAATCTTCACCGCTGGTTTGGCTCCTCCAGACTGGCTCCCGCTTCTTTGCAAAAGAGAAGCACCCCAGACCTTCCTGGTCTGCACCAGAAGTAAGTCCTCTGTTCTTCGTGGGTTCCGCTTGCCAAGGCTTGGTGAGTCCTAGTTCGACTTCGACGCCGCCGACAGCAAGAGCCTTCGTGGGACAGCTCGCCTCCTGGTCCTGGTCGTCCTCGACGTCTCCTGGTACCCGTGGCTGCAGCGACAAGCTTCACCTTTCACCTGCAATCTTCACGACATCGCCTGGTTCCTTCCTGGTTCCACGTGGTCACTGGCTAGTGACCTTGACTCTGTCCCTTCTGCTTGCAGGTACCCTTTCTTCTTGATCCCGGCCTTGGGATCCACCGGACACTCTGCACTGACTGCCTGTCAGCAACTTTCCTTCAGGTATCCATAGAAGTCCACGACGAAACCCGACGCAAGTTCACACCTATGCACCCGCAGCCTGTGGGCTAGGTAACTTGGGTACTTCGGTGCTCACAAGGGTAGTGACTATCCTAGGGTCTAGTTTCCGAGTCTCGACTCTCTAGTTGCTTCAGAAGTGTCCTTAAACTGCTTATTTCAAAACTGTACTATTTCTATCGATTATACGCATTACACGTGAGTGTTTCTACTCTGCATATGAATCCCGTGGGCCTCCCACTCCCTAACTGTTGGTAGTGTAGTGTAGCCCCAGCGATTCCCTAGGCCTAGGCCTATTCTATTTCCGTGACAGTGGTTCTTATACCACTTCTTTAGTATATGGTTTGCGTGGCCCCTAGGGCCTAACTGTATTACTTACCTGTGTGACTTAATGTATGCTTAAATAAGACTGTGTTGTACTTACCTCGAATCTCATAAAGAGTGCTGAGGGTTTGACTAGAATAAATACACTTTATTTTATATATATATCTGTTGTGGTGTCCTTTCATTTGGTATTCAAGGGATTATATATGGTATCACAGCTGGCTTCACATGTCATTCAGAGTTTAGCCTAAGACTGCTCTTGTCCATGCTACCACTAGGATAGCTGGTCTATAAGGTTGACTTTACAACCAATCACCATAAGGGTTGTTTGGACTGATATAAGGTGTACACTAGAACTAGTGACATCATACATCAGGCCAACTTCTCACAGCCAGGAAGGAGGCAGCAAGTGCTTTTAAAACCAGATTATACTTACAAACATGACGCGTCCACCTGAAGTCAGCGCCCAGTGCGGTCGCACTGCCCTAGAGCCAACCTGCTCAAGGGCCCTGTGACCTAAGTGACAAAGTCACTGTCACTCTATGGTGTGCTGCTTCAAAGGCCTGCCCGCAAGACTGGAGGTGAAGTTCAGTATGGAGTGTGGTGGACAGGCATCAAGGTTAAGCCACACTTGCCATTGCTAGGGTCCACCTGCTGGTGCTAGGACACCAAGGCTTTTAAGATCTTGCGGGCCTTTTAAGGTCTAGCATGGGAATGTGCTCCCTCAGGGGGAGTCGTCTAGTGGACTGGTCATAAAGGCTGAGCCTGGTTTCCCAGTTCCGAATTCAGCAGCTCTGACAATAGTGCTCCATGCTCTCCCCCACTGAACACCATACTGCCCCACTAAGAGAAACCTGCACTGCACTGACCCTCGATAAACATCTGGATGTGACTCAATTTAAATTACGCACTAGACAAGAGCAATATGCTGCCTAAAAAAAAAATGTACACCCTAGAAAAAGCAAACACTCATAGGGAATGCAAGATTAAGTAAAGCATGTGAAATGTAAGCAGGGACAACATGGTTACCTTTTTGTTTTCCAATTCACCCATCAAGCAGGTATTTCAGTGTCTCCAGGAAAGGTGCACTTTCCCACCCAGGGAAAACAATGTTGTTCAAAGAGAGATGAGAAAACAAAGGTAGCGCTTCACTGGCAAACACTGTAAAGTGGAGCTAAGATGTTTAGGTGTGAATAAATCAATCTGGCCACGTTGCAACCACTCTGTCTTGCTTTAGTTAGTTAGTTTGTTATTTTTCATATTTGGAATGTTTTTTTTCTCTCCACCCCGAGGCTGCAAATTTAAAAATGTCAGAAAAAGACAACGTTTCCAACATAAGGATTTTTTGGGAGGGATCCATTTCACAAGGGAGCACATAAACAAAAGGAGGAAAGAGGGGGTAATACCCATTTCTTGAAGTCTCAGTTTTCAATAAATGAGGAGCGAGACAGAAAGAAACGGAAGAGGGGGAACAAAGAGAGGAGGGGGCAGCTGGCAGCGGCAGGAGAACTTGACACTGTCATTGTCTTCTCTGGGCAGGAAGGAATAGACAGAGTCCTTTTCCTTCTCTGCCCGTTCCATCCGTCCCCAAAAGCCGAACCTTAACTATCGGCCTTGGCGATTTCTGCTGTCCGGGAGGCATGATTAAAATAAGAAAGTAGGGGAACGGAATCTATGAAATTAGAGAAGATGGGGCACGCTGGGCCCTGCTGATCCCGCCCACTTCGTCCATTGTGTAACCCCCACCCTCACCCCCAAAAGAAATCAACCTAACTGTGTGTACTGTAACCGTCAGGGTCCCCATGTAAAGCGCCTTGAGTTTGCACTATAGATATATACATAAATAAAAACGGCCTGCATGGTGCACTCATGACAATCTCGCCCTGGGCACTGCACAGCAGATATCTCTCATTGTCTTCAAGGTCAGGTGTGAGCAGCTCGCTGAGCTCTGCTTCATACATCATTTTCCGGCCATATCAACTGACACTGATTGACATCGTTCATATTGTATGAACATTTTCTTGTTTCACTAAATCCTTTGTAATGCATGTGGGGCTGCACATGCAGGATTCCTGGAAGTCGGAATTAACACCAGGGAAAATGTGAATATTCGGTATGTTTAATTACTTTGAATAAAAGTCGACTATTCTTGCCTACCCTTGTTCTGTCACATGAGTGACACAAACATGAGCAAGGTTATGCCACGACAAGGAAGGCACATTTGGCATGCTTTTGACATGAAATATGCATTTAGGAAGCACATCTGTTTGCATACGTGTGCTGTAGATAACTGTCTCTTTTTGGACATGCCTCAGTTATTGAACATGTGTCACACGATGATGTGCTCTGGGTCCCCCAACTGAAAGGGTGGGACCTTAGAGTTTTTGTTATTTAAGGATTAGTTACTTACCTGTAATCCTAGTTCTCTTCCAGGGGTATCCTCATCAAAGTCATAAGCATTAGAATATTCCCGCCCATGCGCGGGACCCTGGAAACACTATATTATATGTACCCCACATATATATATCCATATATATATACATATATATATATATATATATAAATAAGCAATGGCAGCCTAATAAACACCAGAGCTGAATCATGCTGTAAGGAATTTCCACCATACATGAAAAACATGCATTAGAAACAGGAGAAACAACAACAAAATGTGTTAAGAAACTGTTTTAATGTTCAGCAAACAGTAGAAATTCTCATAAATCACTGAAAGCATAGGAAGCTCCCAGGCTGCATTGCAAATACCCAATCTAAAAAGACTGAAAAGCTAACCTGTAGCTGCATAGCAATAAACTGACACCGTGCCTTTAAGGCACTCCTGACCCCCAGCTTCCCATCATGCCTCAGGGGTGACAGTTAGGTCAGTTGTTCTTTGCGGAGACTGAAAAAGCCATGGTACAAAGAGTTAACAATATCTTCAAAATATAACAATCCTTTGCCCGGGAAAGCAGGAGGGTTGCTTATGACTTTGATGAGGATACCCCTGGAAGAGAACTAGGATTACAGGTAAGTAACTAATCCTTCTCTTCCAGGGGATCCTCATCAATAGTCATAAGCATTAGAATAGAATAGCGAGCCTCACCTCATCTCCCTGTGGGCAAAGGAGAACACAGAAATGTGATCAGTAAGCTTAGAAAACCAAACTATCCAAACAGATTCCTCAAGGAGGCTTGGCCTACTTGAGCATCAGTCCTGGAATCAGATTCTAGGCAGTAGTGCCTCGTAAAGGTATGAACCGATTTCCAGGTTGCAGCCTTGCAAATCTCTGACATTGGGACGTAATGAAAGAAAGCAACTGTGGTCGCTTTCCCCCTAGTGGAATGCGCCTTAGGAGGCAACGGTAAGGGTCTTTTCGCCAGCTGGTAAGCTAAGGTAATGCAGGATACAATCCATCTCGAAATGGATCTCTTAGCGGCTGGGAATCCTGTTCTCATGGCGCCATAATTGACAAATAACTGATCTGTCTTCCTTATGCCCTTGGTACTGTCTAAGTAGAACTTAAGCACCCTCTTGAGGTCTAAGGAATGAAGCAACCGCTCAGCAGAGGTCGCTGGATTTGGGAAAAAAGATGGAAGGGAAATGGACTGATTGATATGAAAATCAGACACCACCCTAGGGAGAAAAGATGGATGCGCCCTTAAAACTACTCTGTTATGGTGGAAAACAGTGTAAGGCTCATTGGTACACAGCGCTTGGATCTCGCTTACTCTGCGCGCTGATGTAATGACTACCAGAAAAGCGGCCTTCCAAGACAAATGCTGCAAGGAAGCTCTGTGGATTGGCTCAAAAGGTGGGCCCATCAATTTAGATGACACCAGGTTCAACTCCCACGGAGGAGAAGGGTTTCGAACAGGGGGATACATTTTCTTCAACCTCTTTAAGAAGTCCTTGACCACCTGCATTTGGAAAAAGGAGGGCTGACTAGGTGATCTCCTCCTGTACGCCATAATGGCAGATAAATGCACCCTGATAGAAGCATACTTTAAACCCGATCTTGAGGGCGCTAGGTGGCGCTACCCAAGATGGCCGCGCTGCGGTGAGGCTCCTGGATGCCTGACCCCTCGCATCCGCCCTACGTCCGTTGTGGCTGTCCTAGGTGACCCCAGATGACCGCCGAGTGTAAAGGGGCTGCCGCTCTACCCCCGCTGCGAGTTTCGTCTGCATCGCGGCAGCCTGAGCTGAGATATACAGCCCGTGAGTTCCGCCGCTGCCTGGGACGCGCCTGGCTGGTCCCGCGGCCGGTGGTGTTGGCTGCGTGAGCCCCCGGCGCGCCACGAGGGGTGCGGGCCGCTGGGCCACTGACGGCGGACCGGAGACCGGGCGATTACCCCAGCGGGACTTGTGCGGGCGCCGGACCCCAGGTGAGCGGGGGGGGTGCGGATGGTGAGCGCCCCCCGCTGGTGAGGAAGTCCGCATCGGCGGGCAGATCGGCCCGCGCAGGGCGGCTGGATCCGGCTGGTGGAGTCCTCGGCAGCTCTGTGCGGTGGCTTTGTGTCAGCGGGGCCCTGTCTGCCCCACACGTCCGTGACACTTCCTCCACGAATCCCGACTACTTGGCAGCCAGCTCCCTGCAACCAACGCGGTTCGAATTGGCCGGCCCGGCCTCCACCCATGCCGCTGTCCCGTCTTCTTACTTCTCTCCCGGACTGAGGAGGCTCCGGCCCGGGCCGTGCCGCTCCCTGCGGTGAAGCGGGTGGCGGGTGGACAGTGGGCTGTAGCGCCCTGAACGTTGAGAACTTCTAGCTCGCCTCAAACCTGCACTCCACGGCCAGCGGCTGCTTACCTGCTGTCCTGCCCGCCCTGCTACTGGTGCCCGTTGCCCCCTGGTGCTGGGCCGAAGCTGCCTGAAGAGGCCCCGCGCTGACCGGTTCTGGTGGACTTTTGTAGGGGCGGCCTCGGAGGCGTTGCAGGCCCGCCGGACTCAGCGGACGGACGCCGCATTTGGGGCAGGGACGCTCCTTGCGACAGCTGCTAGCCCGGTTTTCTCCTGCCCCGCGCCCTACCTGGGGGGTCGCTGCCAATCAGGAGGCAGTTCCGCCGCCCCCCCCTGTCGCGCCTTGACTGTTTTCCCCGGCGCTGTGCCCGTGCTCGGGGGGGGGGGGAGCTTGCCTGTTGGCGCGCGGCCTGGGCCCGTAGGAGGGGGCGCGTGCTGACCGCGCTCCGGGCCTTCTGTCGGTGGAGATAGGCCACGCACTCACCATTTGCCTTCTTGTGGGAACCCGCCGCCCCTGACCTGCTGCTGGGGGTTGCTCCGCTTGGCGGGTGCGGGCCGCCTGCTGGTCTGTTGTGCCCCTCCCCGTGTCCAGCGCGTGCCCCCTGGGTCCACCATGGGCAAGGACAAGGGCTCTAGGCCTCCGGCGACGTCCCACCAACGCGGATTAACCAGTTCGCGCACTCGGACCCGCCGGGTGCGGGGGGAGGTGGGGCGCCGGCACCGAGCAAGGACTTGGCCGTCATCCTTCAGGCCATTGATGCCTCTCGCACATCCTTGGAGGGGATGGTTGGGGAGGTGAAAGTCGATGTTGCGCTCCTGCGGCAAGACCTCCGCAACGCCACGGCTCGCATTACGGAAACGGAATCCAGGATCTCCACGGCGGAGGATGACATTCGCCTTCTACAGGATCAGGTCCGGGAACTCACAACCCACTCCAAGGAACTGCACAGGCGGGCAGAAGATGCCGAAAACCGTGCCCGTCGCAACAACCTTCGCCTGGTGGGCTTTCCGGAGGGGGTCGAGTCTGGCCGAGTGGACGACTTCCTCGAAAAGTGGTTTAAATCCTGTATGTCGGCGGCTGGTCTGTCGTCCTGGTTTGTGGTGGAGAGGGCGCACCGGTCGTTGGCTGCCAAGCCCCCCGTGGGAGCCCCCCCCGCGCCCCTTTATTCTTCGGATCCTCAATTTTAGGGACAGAGACGCTATCCTGTGGGAGGCGCGGGTGAGTGGCCCTTTGAAGTTCAACAACCACACCGTTATGATCTTCCCGGACTACACCCGGGAGGTCCAGGAGCAGCGCCGCTCCTACACGGAGGTAAAACAAAAGCTGCGCTCCCTGGGCCTCCAATACCAGCTCCAGTTCCCGGCCCGCCTGCGGGTCGTTTTCCAGGAGAAGACGCTGTTCTTTGACACCCCCAGGGCGGCCTGGACCTGGCTCACCGAGGAAAGACCTTTGCGCCAACCCGGAGGGGGACCATCCATTGCTGTGCCCCGGGGCCAGGGAGGAGCTGGGTCCCAACGCCCCAGGTGCAGGAGGCGCACACACTCCCGGCAGCGCCGTGGTGCGGCGGGGGCCCGGACCCGGTCTGCGGGCGCCTCTGGGAGAGGGGCGAGAGACTCCTCGGCCTCCTCGGGAACCTCCTCTCATGCGGTTGGGGGGTACCGGCGCTGCCCGTCGCCCCGACCGGATGGTTCTCAAACCCCCCTCAACGTGCAAATTGACTTGTCGGACCTCTCCCGTAGTCCTGCTATATGACTTCACGTTTGCTTTCTGCAGTCACAGGGGGGGACGGCGACCCTGTCGAGTGGCGGGGGTGGGGGGCTCTGCAGTTTCAAGCTTTCCCACAACAACCTAGGACGCGACACTGGAATCCGTACCTCAGGAGGGGTCCACCACGCTCTTTACACCCGAGCACCTACGCTTGGGGCTTTGTAATTGTTGGTTCAGTTAGGGCGACAGATGCTTCCGTTCTTGAAGTGTAGGGTGGGGGGATGGGGTTGGGTAATTGTTGGTTGTTCCTCCTTGGGGGACTGTTTTGTTTGACTTGGGTCTGCTATCCACTGAGCCTCTTATGCAGCATCGCGCCCCGCGTGTCTACGCGCTTCTCCGCGCTCCCGCTCCCACGAGTCCTGCCGCTGCCCCTTTTCCTGCGCTGCCCGCCGGCTTCCCCTAGTGGGAGATGCATAGTCCTGTGTTCACCCTGGCTGCTTCGCCCCCAGCGCGTCCCATTCCCGTCACTACCATGGCTGACCTAGCCGCTAAGGCGCAGACGCGCATCCTGTCCTGGAACGTGAACGGTTTGCTGGATAGACTTAAGCGCACCGCCGTCCTTAAATACGCCCAACGCGCGGAAGCCGATGTGCTCCTACTTCAGGAGACCCACCTGCTAGGCGAGCGATGTCCCTTCCTGGCGCGCTACGGGTACGACCGGGTGTGGCACTCGGGGTTCTCGCGCGGGTCGCCATTGTGCTGCGCCGTTCCCTCCCGTTTGTGCTTACCCGGGTGATCCATGACCCCCAAGGGATGGGGATTGCCGTTTGCGGCACGCTAGAGGGTCGGCCGCTTAGCCTCCTGTCGCTCTATGCGCCGCCTACCGGGCTATCTCAAGCCTTATCTCACGTCGCATCTCTGTTGGCAACTCTTCCACCGGGCGCTATCGTTCTGGGGGGGGACTTCAATGCTGTCTCGGCTCCGTAGCTCGACTCCTCCGGTCCAGTTTCGGCGCCCTGCGCTGCGCGGGCGAGGCAGTTGGCGAGTTGGGCGGAGGCGCAGGGCTTGTGCGATGCGTGGCGGACCAGGCACCCACGCGCCCGGCAATACACTCATACTTCGGCCGCCCATCACACCCATGCCCGTATCGATACGATCTTTGTTCCTGCCACTGACTATGTAGGCATCCAGGATGTCCGCATCCTCCCTAGGGGGATATCAGATCACTCCTTGGTCCTTCTGGGTCTGGGTCTCCCGCCTCGGGGGGCCCGCCAGGTGTGGCGCTTCAACGCCTGGTTCCTCCAGCATAAGACACTCCGCAAGGAGGTGGGGTCCGCACTGACGCATTATTTTGGAGACAACGACGGGTCGGTCTCCTCGGCGGGCACCCTTTGGGAGGCCTGTAAAGCCACCATCAGGGGGACTGCCAGAGCACAGGTGGTGCGGCACCGCCAGACGCAACTCCAGCGGCTCACTGCCTGTGAGGCCCGCGCGCTACGACTGGAACAATCTCTTTCTGGGTCCGATGATCCGGCTGGAACCCGGCAGCTGCGCCTTCTGCGTGAGAAGATTCGCAAACGCTCGCTTGATGCGGCTCGGCTCCTCTGGCAATCCTCGATGGCAAGGGTATATGGGTGGGGCGACAAGAATGGTGCGCTCCTGCATCGGCTGGCTACCTATCCCAGGACATCGCGCATCATCCCGGCGGTGGCCGACTCTGACGGCCTGGTCCACTCTACTTCCGTGGCCATAGCGGAAGCCTTCGCTCAGTATTACTGGCAGCTCTATTGGGCCCGAGCGGCGGACCTCTCCCTGGCTTCATTGCTTGCCACCAGTGGCCAGCGGCTTCCCCGTCTTCGGTCGGATGATTGGGAGGGTCTGGAGGTGCCCATCTCTCCTGAGGAGATTGGCGATGCGATAGGGCGCACGTCCGCGGGGAAGACCCCGGGACCGGACGGCTTTCCCCAGGAGTTTTACGCCACCTATAAAGAACATCTGGTGCCGCGGTTGGGTGCTCTCTACGCGGAAGCGGTCAAGCAAGGCTCCTTCCCGCCGGAAGCTGACATTGCCACGATTGTGGTCCTGCCCAAGTCCACGCCGCCTCCTTGTGATAGGTCGGCCTACCGGCCGATCTCCCTTATTAATACAGATATCAAACTTTACGCGGCGGTCCTGGCCCAGAGGCTCCGGCCCTTCTTGTCGGGCTTGGTGCATTCGGACCAATGCGGCTTTATGCCGGACCGGGGCACTCGCCACTGCCTTCGTCGCATTCACGTGGCCTTGGCTCACCGCCACCGCCACCGCCTATCTCCATATCTCACTCTCCTCCTTGCCGATTTCGAGAAGGCCTTTGACTCGGTCGGGTGGGCCTACCTCTTTAAGGTCCTGACCCACATGGGTTTCGGCCCCAAGTTTGTTGGCATGGTGCGAGTCCTTTACGGGCGCCCCCGCGCCAGAGTGTTGGTCAACGGGGCACTGTCGAGACCATTTCGGATCGGACGGGGAACACGGCAGGGGTGCCCGCTGTCGCCCCTCCTCTTTGCTCTCGCAATGGAACCCCTTGCCGTCTTGATCCGAGCGGATCCTCTCCTTCGGGGCTGGGAGTGGCCGGGTCTACCATCGGACAGGATAGCCCTCTATGCGGACGACGTTCTGCTGTACCTTGGTGACCCAGCGTGTTCGGGCCCCGTGCGCTCTATCTCTTAGGCCGCTTTGGCCGCGCGTCCGGCCTCTACTTAAACCCGCGGAAGTCGGTTCTTGTGCCTCTGCACCCCTCCCGGGAGTGTTTTGATTGGCAGGACACTATTCCCCTCCGTCGGTTGTCCTTCAAATATCTGGGCATCTGGGTCTCCCTTCTCCCGGAACTGAGCTGGGCTCTTAACGTGACCCCCCTGGACAAGAAGGCCAAGGTCGATCTGGCGCGATGGCAATCGCTCCCGCTCAATCCGCTGGGGAGGGTAGCACTATACAAAATGATGATTCTCCCTCGGTTTCTCTATGTACTGCAAAATACTCCTGTGTCCTTCCCACGGCCTTGGTTTCGCGAGCTGGATGGGTTGGCGACCAGGTTTCTTTGGGGTGGTGGGAGACCGCGGCTGGCCCTGTCGGCATGCCGCCTGCCCACCTTTGATGGGGGGCTGGGCATGACCAATCTCTACCTTTATTACTTGGCCACCCGTCTTCTGGTCATCCACGACTGGTTTGGGGGGGGGATGGTCCGATCCGGCCTACAGGGTGGAATTAGGGGACCTGGGTTTCTCCTGCATTCAGGACCGCCTGTACGGTGCCCCCATCCCCGCCTCCTGCCCAGACATCACTAAGGCGGTCTTCCTAGCTTGGCGGGCGGCGCTTCGCCACGCCCGGTGGACCGGGAGACTGACTCGTGCCACTTCCCTTTGGCATGGGACGTGGATGCGGGACGTTGCGGGCCTGGAGGGTTTCAGGTCCTGGGACCTGCTCGGCATCTCCCAGCTGGGGGACGTCTGGCGGGGGGGACGCATGTGCTCATACTCGGAACTGCAGGCGCGCTTCTCCCTTCACTCCTCTCAATTTTACAGGTACCTCCAACTGCGGCACGCCATACGCCTCTACACCCCTCTGGACATTAGGCTGCCGGATCACAGCCCCCCGGAGGCTCAGGTCCTGCTGGGTAACCTGGGGCGGGGGGGGCATCTCCCGAATACATCGTTCCCTTATTAACAATACCCCCACGGCCCGGGAGGGCCTGAAGGCACGGTGGGAGGAATGGGTGGGTCCCCTGGACGAGGTCGACTGGCGGGACGCCCTTATGGCCCCCAGGCTGGTGACTGCCTCCGCCAAACTGAGGCTTATCCAAATTTATTATCTGCACACAGCCTACCTCACACCGGCTCGTCTACACCGGGCGGGCCTCTCCGCTGCGGCAGCTTGCCCCCGCTGCGGTTTTGACCCGGCTGATTTCATTCACATGGTGTGGTCTTGTCCGGACTTGGGGGGTTACTGGGGGGGCATAGAGGCAGATCTTACGGAGGTCTTGGGATGGGTGGTGCCACATAACCCTCGGCACACCCTTCTGGACATCACTGAGGGCATGGACGGCACGCGCGCAGAGAAGCTATTCCTTATGACTGCATTCATGGTGGCGAAAAGGGATATAGCAGCGGCTTGGAAGCACCCACAGCCGCCTAGCTTGGCCAAATGGAGCACGGGAGTGGACTGGTGTGCGGCACAGGAGCGAACCCTCTATCAGGCGGGGTTTTTTTAAAAAAATACCGTAGGGTCTGGGGGAAATGGCTGGGCAATGTGTTCTGATTCTGTGGTCCGGGGGGGGGGGTGTCGGGCGGAGCCTCGGGTGGGGGCGGGCGGATGGTGTGCTCTTATGCCGTGTGATTGTAACTTGGTGGTTCGTCAGGCTCAATGTTTTTTCTGTTGTTTCACGCAAAACAATAAAAACTTGTTGAATGACATCCTTCTGCCCCTTCGTAGGATCAAGGTGATGTTCTCTACACCAAAGAAAAAACCTCTTCCACTTAAACGCATATGATGCTCTTGTGGAGGGTCTTTTTGCTTCTTTCAAAATATGCATGCAATCAGGAGGCAGTTTCAAATGTCCGTAGTGCAGGACCTCATGAGCCATGCTGTCAAGTTCCGTGAGGGAAGGTTGGGATGAAGAATCCTCCCGCCCATCTTGGTCAGCAGGTCCGGCCTACAAGGTAGTCTCCTGTGTGGAAGTACTGACAGATGAAGAAGGTCCGGGTACCACCACTGCCGTGGCCAGTCCGGAGCTATCAGAATCATCGTCATACTGGATCTGAGTAGCTTGGACACCACCTTCGGGATCAGGGGCAGAGGAGGAAAGACGTAGGCAAATGTCCCTGACCAGTCCATCAAAAGCGCATTCCCCCTTGTCCCTGGACGGTGGAATTTGGACGCGAAGGCGTGGCATTTTGTGTTTTCGTCGTCTGCGAATAGATCTATTTCCGGACGACCCCAGCGATGGAAAAGGTCTGCCACCATCTCGTCGTGTAGCACCCAGTCTGGCTGATCTTCGAAGTGCCTGCTGAGTGCGTCTGCCTTGACATTTAGCTCTCCTGGAAGGTGTACTGCCACCACCGAGAGGTTCCGGGCGAGAAGCCAGTGCCAGATCGCCTGTGACTCCAGGGAAAGAGGACGCGACCGAGTTCCACCCTGTTTGTTTAGGTAGAACATGGTCGTCGTGTTGTTGGTCTGGACCAGGACCGAATCGGACTCGATTGCCGGTAGGAAAGCTTTCAGTGCAAGGTGGACTGCTCGTAGCTCCAGCATATTGATGTGGTAGGTCTGTTCCTTCGCCGACCACGTCCTTGTATCTGAAGGCACCCAATGTGTGCCCCCCAGCCTTGCAGAGACGCGTCTGTCACCACCGATTGCACTGGAAGTGGCTGGTGAAAAGGGACTCCCACCATCAGAATCCACCATGTGAGGGAGGATCTCGCCGCCTGGGAGAGACATATCTGATCTTCCCAGCGACCTGTTGACTGATCCCACTGGTCCTCCAGAGTCTGCTGCAAAGGCAGCATCCTCAGCCTGGCGTTGGGAATGAGAAAGATGCAGGACACCATGGATCCTAGCAGGGATACCACCTGCCGGACTGTCGGATTCTGCACCTGGAGCAGAAACCTGCACTTCTGTCTCATCGAAGACAGTCTCTCCTCCGAAGGATACGCTCTTCCCACGCTTGTGTCCAGAACGGAGCCGAGGTAGTGGATGGTCTGGGTGGGCTGCTGCACTGACTTCACCACGTTGACATGAAAGCCGAGATCGTGCAACTGTTGTAGACAGATCTGGAAGTCGTGCCTCACCTGCAGCGGGGATGGACCTTTCAGCAGCCAGTCGTCTAAGTATGGATAGACGAAGAGACCTTTTCTGTGAAGAAAAGCTGCCACCACTGCCATGCATTTGGTGAAGACTCGCGGAGCCGACTTGAGTCCAAAGGGCAGGACCTTGTATTGATAATGTTTGTGGCCGACCACAAACCGTAGGTACTTGCGATGACGTTTTGAAATGGAAATATGGAAGTACCCATCTTGGAGGTCCACCGAACACATCCAATCCCCTACTTGCAGATGTGGACATATTTGGTGAAGGGCCAACATGTGAAACTTCTCCTTCACTATGACCTTGTTCAGAAGTCGAAGGTCCAGGATCGGTCGAAACTTGTGCTCCTGATCTTTTTTGGGGACAAGAAAGTACCTGGAGTAAACTCCTTTTCCTCTTTGAGAGGGCAGAACCTTTTCTATAGCCTGCTTTTGAAGAAGAGCCCTCACCTCCTTTCGAAGCAGCTTTAACTGGTGAGGACGAGACTTTTTCGGTAGTATGTCCTTTGGAAGCGCATGGAAACGTAGCGCGTATCCATTGCGCAGTATATTCAGCACCCAGCGATCTTTTGTGATGCTGTCCCACTCTGCCAGATGTTGTGAAGCACTTCCTCCCACTGGAGTGGGCAACGGCGGCAGAGGAAGCCACTGCTCATGACTTCCCTCCCGCTTTCGCCATGGTAGAGGACTGCTGCTGGTGACCCCCTCTACCTCGGTTGGACTTTCCTCTCCGAAACTGGGACTTCCCCTGGTTCTTGTTCTGGGACCACTGAGGGGTTTGAACCCTCTGATGAGGCCCCTTGCGCTGGTTGGATTTGTAGCGGCGTTAAAATTCCTTCTTTTTCTCCAACCCAACCGCCTTGAGGGTGTCCAACTCGGTCTTCATTCTATTCATCTCTTCATCTGCGTGTGTACCGAAGAGAGAAGAGCCAGAGAATGAGAGGTTCAAGATCCTCTGCTGCGCATCTGGTTTTAGTTCTGTCAATCTTAACCAGGACGATCTCCTGGCGCATATTCCATGCGCGTAAGAGTGCGCTGAGAGCACCGCACCATCTGCCGCTGTGCTAATCATTTGATTTGCCACCAAAGATCCTTCAGTGACTATCTCATCAAAATCCTTTTGGTCTTCCTTTGGGAGCTTGGTTTTGAACCGCTCCAAAGAGTCCCAGAGAGCTCTATCATAACGGCCTAGCAACGCAACCGAGCTGGAGACCTTAAGGGATGCAGCCGCAGAATTGCAGGCTCTGCGACCCCACATGTCCTGAAACCCGCTCTCTTTATCCGGGGGAACAGAAGAAGTGGCCGTTACAGCATGCGTCTTCTTTGCTGCCGCCACGATGACTGAGTCTGCAGGAGGGTTCGTCTTGACGAAGACCGGATACGAGGTAGCCGGCTTATATCTCTTTAGGATGCGAGCCGGCACCGCTTTGATGGTTGCTGTAGTTAAAAAAATGTCCATGACCGGGTCAAGGATCCCAGGAACCAATGGAAGCAATGGCCGAGATGCAGTCTTCTGATGAAGAGTCTCAAAAATCACTGTTGTCGTGACTTGCGGGACAGACATCTCAATGTTGAGCTTCTGAGCACCCCTCTGCAGAACCTCATGGTATGTATTAATGTCATCTATGGGAGAGACCCTGGAAACCGGGCTGTCCGATAGTGTGGGGGAATAATCCCTCTTGGAGGACCGGGTAGAGGAAGTCGAGGAAGGAGATGGTGTTCTTCGACTTCGCCAAAAAGCACGGTGCCTCCTTTCTCGTGATCTGACTGCGCGTTCTTCTCGCCTGGGGGAACGCGTTTTATAGTGCCGTCTCTCAGGGGACCTCTCGTGCCTATGCCTGGGAGAACTCACTCTGTCCACTTCGTCCACCAATCTCTGAAGAGGAGATCTATGAACCAGACTGGCATACTCCTGCATTCGCCTTGTCGCCCCTGAGTCCTGCCAGTGACGTAAGGGCAGCAGCCATCTTGGGGACAACTGAACAGCAGAAGGGGCCTCCTTTCGTCTTGAAGGTGACTTGCGGACATGGCTAGCAGCTTCCGGAGTGGCTGACCTTGAAGAAGCCCTCATGGAAGAGTGAGAGGACGAATGGCGCGAGGCTGACTCCGTCACCAGGACCACCGATCCATCCCCAGACCTCACCGAGGCCTGTCTCGACGTCGAGCGTGCTCTCGACGTTGAACCTGCACACATTCCAGACATCGATCTTGGCTCCTGACTTCTCGCTAGTTGGACCTCCCGCCTGCTCGACGTCGAACGCCGTCTCGACGGCGACCGGTGCCAATGAGAAGCAGGTGAAGAATACTGTCTCGACATCGAACGGCGATATGAAGCCGACGACGGAGGGACTCTCTCTCTCGACGCCGAGCGTCGTCTAGACGACGACGGAGACCTCATCCTCGACGCCGATCGTCGCCGAATTGACGATGGCGGAGGAGTCTTTGCTCTCGACATCGATCGCTGATGGGACTGCGACAACAGAAGCAAGCCTGCCCTCGACGCCGAATGTCGTGCCGGCGGGGGGTCTTCGCTCCTCGATGCCGATCGTCACCGGGTTGATGACAGCGGAGGGTCTCTGCTCCTCGACGCCAATCGTCGCAGGGTTGACGACGGCGGAGGGGTCTTGTCCCTCGACGCCGATCGTCGCCGGGTTGACGACGGCGGAGGATCCTGAATCTTCGACGTCGTACCTTTTCTCGACGGCGAGCCCGCTGTCGAAGGTCTTTTCTTAGATAAATGACCCACCTGAAGATCTTGTCTCAGCGCCGAGCCCGACGCTGAAGCAGAAGGGCGCGAGGACTTGCTTCTAGAAGGCGTTCTAGACCTCTTGAAGCCCTTCCTTACCGGAGACCTTCCTCTAGATGATTTATCTGCCAGGCCATACAGGCGAATTCTTTCCCTGTCCTTTAAGGTTCCTCTGGACAGGTTTTGGCAGTGAGGACAGGTCTTAGGATCATGATCCTCAGGTAGATAAAGAATACAGACTTCATGAGAGTCTGTTTTGGCCTTCTTTTTACCACAAGAAGGGCAAGAGTAAAAAAGAGATGGCATTTTAAGTTGTTAAAAAATGCCCAAACCTGTCAGAAAAAGGCAGCTTCTTACTTCAAAAGATGAAAGACGTTGAAGTAAGGAATAGAAGTTGTGAAAAGTGAAAAGATTTTCTGACAAAAAGCAGAAAAGAGTGGAGCTGTGTTGCCAGGATCCTTCCTGAAGGAGCCGGAAAGAACAACTGACCTAACTGTCATCCCTGAGGCATGATGGGAAGCTGGAGGTCAGGAGTGCCTTAAAGGCACGGTGTCAGTTTATTGCTATGCAGCTACAGGTTAGCTTTTCAGTCTTTTTAGACTGGGTATTTGCAATGCAGCCTGGGAGCTTTCTATGCTTTCAGTGATTTATGAGAATTTCTACTGTTTGCTGAACATTAAAACAGTTTCTAAACAAATTTTGTTGTTGTTTCTCCTGTTTCTAATGCATGTTTTTCATGTATGGTGGAAATTCCTTACAGCATGATTCAGCTCTGGTGTTTATTAGGCTGCAATTGCTTATTTTTATATATATATATATATATATTATCTACTGGCGGTCGCCAGTAGATAGTTATAGTTAGGACCGTGTTTCCATAGGAAATCCGCAACATTCTATTTGGAATAACTTTGGCGTCGGTTGACGAATCCTCGCGAATTTTTCAAAACTAATGGGGCGCTACGCTCCGCTCCTACCCTGAAAGTTTCGGGGGGATTCGTCAAGCGGGGGCTGAGAAAAAAGGGGGGTCCCAAAACGCGTTTTCCCCATGCATTTTTCCATAGGACCTTTAGTCCGAGCTACAGCCCGAACGGCTGAACAGAATTATGTGAAATTTGGCAGAGAGGTAGCCCTCAGGTCAGGGATGTGCCTTTTGCAGGTCTTGTGTAAATCTGTTCAGTATTTCCTGAGAAAATAGCATTTAAATCAATATATATATCTGTGGGCGCGCTCCGTGCGCTTACGGTAAGCTTACCGTACGCGCACGGTGCCGTGCGCGAGCGCGATTCTGATTGGTTGTTAGATAAAAGTAAACATTCGAATCGGTCGAAATCAGGAAGTGTCGGACGCCATTTTGTCTCTCGCAGTCTGAGGGGGTGAAAAACAAAGGTGGATAACGTGAAAAGGGGGCAGGCTGGACAGTTCCTTTGTCAGGGGGTCTCAGAAGGACCCCCAAGGGCAAAAAAATAATTTAAATTTTTTTTTCAAAAAATCGCCGAATGCGCGTAGCGTACGCGCACGGCGTACACGGAGAAATTCCGCGAGGAAAAATTCCGCGAACTTCGCGTAATTACGCGTACCGTGCGTGCACGGCAAAAAATTGTTTTCAAAAAGGAAAGCTTAAAAAAAAATAAAAAATTATGAGGTAAGGTTGGCTCTTAAAAGAGCCGTTGGGTTCATACAGGGATGGAGGACAGAAAGAATGGGAATATTATGAGCGTCTACAAACGTGCTGGTCTATCTTATTGTTAATAAGGGGAACACTGGTCTCCCCAAAACAATAAGACCAGGACACGTTATACACCTCATTACAACCCTCCCGAATCAAGGGTTAACGTCCAGAGGAGCAGAAGAAGGTGATGCTCCCACCTCAGAGGAAGGGCTCAGCTGAGCTGCCGATGATGTACTCGGCTGAGCTTCTGAGGTTGGGCTCTGGTGACTTACTGAAGAGTTTTCTCCAGTATGTCGAGCAAAGGTCCTTGGATGTCTATCCCTAAGGTGTCTCATCATAGAGTGATTTCCAAAGGAATATTTCTTCCTTGGATTTCCTCTAGACAAAACACGGTCACAAAGTGTGCAAGTGACCAATGGAGCATTGACCTTTTTCTCCCCCTCTGGAAAAGTAAAATACTCCCATACAAAAGAATTCTTCTGTTTCCTCCTTCTCTGGATGATGGTGGTGCTGCTAGCCTCACTCTCAGAAGAGGTCTGCTGTTCTGCCCTTGTATCTCAATGTCAATTCAGCTCCTTCTCCTAAGGGATCTCAAGCAGTGATGAGGGGAATGGGTGTGGTGTGGGAAGTTTCTGGAACTGAAAGTAGTTTCAACCAATGAAAAGTGTTCTTTCAAGCAGTAATGAGGGGAATGGGTGTGGTGTGGGAAGTTTCTGGAACTGAAAGTAGTTTCAACCAATGAAAAGTGTTCTTTGTGGATCACATGACCTACCGTGCGCGCTCCGTAAGCTTACGGTACGCGCTCGTAAACAAGTACGCATGCGCACACGTGACGCTTACGGAGCGCTTACGGAGCACGTACGTAAGACGCACTCGCGCATGCGTATTACATGCCCCTGCGTAACCGCGACGTTGCTTCCGCGTGTATGCGTACGTCACGTACGTATCACGTGAGCGCGCTGTACTTATGACGTGCGGAGCGCGCAGCTTCAGCTTACCGTACGCGCATCCTATCACGTACGCGCACCGTACTTATGACGTACGGAGCGCGTAGCGTCAGCTTACCGTACGCGCACGGAAAAAATGCATAAAAAAAAAAAAAAAACCTTTCCATTATGCAGGATATAGTACATATATTATTTTATACATAGGTTTACAAAAAATCTCAATAAAAAATTTGCATTTAAAAAACCGTACAAATTCACTGAAAAAACCATAGGTTTCACACACGTTATAGTTAGGAATTAGCATTTAAAAAACCTGCCAAATTCACTGAAAAAACCATAGGTTTCATGTAAATCGTAAAAAACCAATGAAATTCCACGTTATAGTTAGATCAGGTAACTATAACTTGCGCGACCGCAATCCACAATGTGTCATTTCAGATGTCATCATTGATGTGATGAGTGATGTCACTGACCATGTCATGAGTAATGTAATATGTGACGTCATCAGCAGTTTATTGTGGGCGCGCAAGTTTAGTTACCTGATCTAACTATAACGTGGAATTTCATTGGTTTTTTACGAGTGAAATGTACAGCTAACTAGAACATGTGTGAAACCTATGGTTTTTTCAGTGAATTTGCAAGGTTTTTTAAATGCTAATTCCTAACTATAACGTGTGTGAAACCTATGGTTTTTTCAGTGAATATATATATATATATATATATATGTGGGGCACATATAATATAGTGTTTCCGGGGTCCCGCGCATGGGCGGGAATATTCTAATGCTTATGACTATTGATGAGGATCCCCTGGAAGAGAAAATATAGTTACGTTTTGTATCCAAAACAGTGCATGTGATCTGCTGCCTCCTCCCTGCCTGCTTTACCAATTGGGAAACTGAAAGAATCTTTGATCGTCTGCAGGCAGCGTCAGAGATAGGCTGAGGCAATGGGGCTGGGTTGAGGTGCCGGCCGCACTGATTATAGTACGCGCACAAAGTGACATTCACTCATCCCAATTGCCCGAGAACTCTCAGAACCAGAGCGTGTTGTTCATGGCGTAGCCTTTTTATTCACGAAACAGGTAATTCACCAGTGACCAACACGAGAGTAACAGTATTCCTTTTTGGATATAAAAATTATTAAAGCATCACTATTTAGCGGCATTAACATGACGAAGGCTGCAAGGCAATTAGGCACAACATTACACTTGAACTTGAGCTTGGCCGTACACTTTAGGGGCCTTGACCTGTCAAAGGCAGTAAAGAAGATATGCACCACATTACATTTGAACTCTTGAACCTGGCCATACACTTGAACTTGGCCGTCTCGGCCCACCAAGCCCCCACTCTGCTGTGCACATTGTGCCAGCAGGCCCCAACGCGCCACAGCGAACAGTTTCACTACTTGAAAACCAGGGCCCGCATGGCCCACTGGCATGCCCACCGGGGTACCTGCACTCAGGCAGCCTCCTCAAGGTTCACCTCAGTCCATACGTTGTGGGTTAGGGCAGAAGAGTCCAGGACCACCAGCAGGTCAGTCCCCCCTTCCACCTACCCTCTGCACACGTGGCTCCTACCCCCTCCTGAGGGCAATCCAGTTGCAGAACCGCCACAGGACGAGAAGCTCCCTGGCGCGCTCGCCCTCCCCCCGGCGCTAACTGTGCTCCCCAATGTCCCCTAGTATTGTTTGTATAATGAGCTACTGCCCTTCTACCAACATATGACCTCCATCCTGATGCCACCGTTCCCTTTTATTATCTGGGCCGTCCTGTGATAAATTACCTGCCCCCTCTCAGTGGCCATTGAGTTGTGAAGGCCCTAGTTTACACTATCTCCTTTTTTCCCTGAATTAATCCATGTCTCCCTGCCAGGAACACGTGACCAGCTGTATTTCCCCCACCTGTATCCCACAGGGAACTACTACCCCAGGCCCTCCATTAAATTTCCGCATGTAAGGGTGCCTGGATGCTAGCGCAACCCAATTAGACTCCCCTGGGCTACTGGGGCAGAGGAGGAAGTGTTGGACCCGCTGCCTTTCCCTTACCGATAGCCTGTATCACTTTCTTCACCAACTTGTCCACGGCCTTAACCAGAACCCCCTTAACTTATACTGCCTGCGTTATCGCTACCGACCACATATAGAAACTTCCCTTCAGACCATTGGTCATTGAGCGGTGGCGTAATAACGCACACTCTTACAGCCTTGTGATAATTTACCAGGCCCAAGAATGCTTTAAATAAATACGTCTTGGCAACTAACCTCAGGAACTGGCACCTTCTCCAGAAGCCTCTCTTAATGCCCACCGAGTTTGGAAGGCCCCATTACACTATCTCCCGTTTTGACTTAAGACATCCACCTCCATCCCCAAGGAAATAGTCCCCTCGGGCCCTGCCCACCAGGGTGCCTGAAACCTTAGCGCAACCCTAAATATCCTCTCCCGAGCCTCTTCGGTATGTCCAGGAAGTCCGGAACCACCAGCAGGTCCGATCTCTCTATCCCCAGCCAGGTGACGTGCGGGACCACCAGCAGGTCAATCCCTTCTGTCGCCAGCCAGATGCCCCAGAAGCTAAGTCCAGGCTGATGACACCCTTAGGCAACTTCACCAGAACCTCTGGGAATCCACATGACACACAGCGTGTGTGGATGCCTGTGTTGTGACCCATCTTCCAGCAGCCTCAATCCCAAAGAAGAACTGCCGCCCAATACCCTTACCTGCTGACATCAGCCTTAGTCAACTTACCAACCAGGCACCTCCTTGTGCCTAGAAACCCCTCAGCTATGCTACATATTTTGTGTCCATCAAAAGACCCTCTTGTGCAGGACTTTTACTGGCCTGGACACCTGCACTACCGCCCTCTGAGCTATTGCTCCGCCCACTGACAAAGGCTGCTCCCTCTGTGAGAGGTGTTGCTTTGCCCCTTACTGTTAAGACCTGTGGTTATAGGCCGCCACAGGGGTATAAAAGGCTGGTGTTGCTTTGCCCCTTACTGTTAAGACCTGTGGTTATAGGCCGCCACAGGGGTATAAAAGGCTGGTGTTGCTTTGCCCCTTACTGTTAAGACCTGTGGTTATAGGCTGCCACAGGGGTATACATGGCTGGTTTTACAATGATAATATAACACCTGCCGCGTAATTACCCTGTACCTGAGGTGAAGTTTGTAAATTGTACTCCATCACTACCTTTACCAGGGAGCCTCCAGTTACCGTATCCTCTGCTATGTGTCTCTTAAGCTTATTAATCCTCCAACCCCCGCATGGCCAACGCTATGTGAAGATGGCGTTGCCCTTGGTCGAGGGAAGCAGAGGCTGGATGATTTAATATTTGCCTGGTTAACTAGCCAGACCCGGTAACCCAAGCAACAATACTCACCGCTCAGCCCCAAACGGACTAATACCCTGACGGTTATTATGTCCCCCGTAAAAAAACCCTATGTGAAAGGAATAAATACTGTTCCATATGGGCACAAACTGGTGATTGTAAACTTGGGTTTGGAAGGGGTCCTCCTGCAACAAATGCCTTGAGAATGATTTTGCACCGTCTCCTCATAATTATTGGCACACCGTGAGAACATAATGAGAAACTACATCCATGCCAGAATTGGTTCCCCCACACTAACGACTCAAGGGTAATTGTAAGAAGACAAAATTTCATCTGTTTTCTGACTTATTAGCAGCACTATGAGCACATAATGAGAAATTCTCCATCTAGGCCAAGACTGGTTTTCCCCTGTGCTATCACACCAGCCATGTGATTATGTTGGCGGTACAGAGATGATGTCCCTTGTGCTGAACTGACCAGGACGTTTCACGGATAACTGGAAGAAGGCCCACGTTTTTAACTGTGTTCAGAGTGGAATTAAGTGTTGAGTGCCCGGCTCTGTGCGGGACCATTATGGCTGGCCATTTTAACCGGACCGTGTCACCCCCAGGAAAATTAGTTGTTGCCACTGACGGGAGTATTGGGACCAAACGTACTGAAAGTGGCTAAGACCAATGGCTGATTTCCTTATTGCTAGTAACATTAAACCGGAAGTATGTGCTGCCTTTACCTTAACAACATTGTCTGGTTTTAGATCTACAGAGTTCTGAGCATATGTTACATTGCAGAGGGTCCCTGCCACCTCGATCCACCCAGTAGAGTCGCTGGTGTCTACCCGGGGTCGGTGTGTAATTGATGGGACGGGTGAGACTTGCACCATTAACTGCCAGCGAGGGCGACTGCAGAGCTAGCATGGGCTGAGAACCCATTCCTGCCTCCCATGACCTTACTGGAGTTGGTGAAATGGGAGCTCCTTTGGAAGCACCTGTATATCGCAAACCACCACAAGAGGTTGGTAAATAGTAGAGATCTTTGTAGGTCAGAAAACTGAAAGCCAGAATACGCAAAGTTCTGCTCACTTAGGCCTGCTAGATCCTATTCCGACGTGTACCTTATCAGTGAGGGAAAGCAGTCCGCAAATCCCGCTGTTTAGAGAACTTGTATATGCATTGTACCAGGTGACCTATAGCAGAGCAACGTAATGCCGCACATATGGGGGCGCCTGGCCCGGAACGTTTAGACTGTTTCACACAGCAAACTTGCTCGGACCTATCATCCTATTTAACATAACACCCATAACAAATACCCCACAACAGTCAAAGCGTGTGGATTCAAGTACACATCTGGCACCCAATGAAACTGGGCTGGATTAGCTCCCAGTATTTCCACGTACAGCCCCTATCCTACTGTCTCGCTGCAATGTACCGAGTGCGGTAATAAGTGTACGCCCACCATAAAGCAATGCCCGCTATTAGCGTGCAGTTGCTGTGCGTGGCGGTGTGCTTCCGCGCCATTTGGCATGAATTGTACGGCCACACAGAAAGAATGCCCGCTACTAGCGTGCGGTTGCTGTATGCGTCGCTGTGTTTCCGCGCCATTTGGCATGAATTGTACACCCACCCAGAAAGAATGCCCGCTACTAGCGTGCGGTTGCTGTACGCGGTGGTGTATTTCCACACCATTTGGCATGAATTGTACACCTTTGTGAAAGGAGGTACAGCATACCTCAGCATAGCCCAGGCCTGAAAACACACGTGGTAGGAATGCAAGTCAAGTCCCAACATTGTAGTTGAGAAAAATCCCACCAACATCGTAACTGGGGCTTCCAGGGCCACGACCCCCTATACATTTACAACGAGCATTCTTATTCAAGAAAATAAAATAATATTCGTAACTGTGGCCTGGAGGGCAAAGATCACCCCATAATTAGGATGTGCAAGGCCGCAGCTCTTCCCATAACATGCATTTAAAACAGTGTAGTTGTGATAACACATTGAGCTAAAATAGTGCTCTTATGACGCAAGTCTAACAAATTGCTCTTTTATTATCTCGGCTATAATCTCAACTGCGTTTGCACCAATGCCCTCGAGGTTATACAGTAATTTCATCAGTAAATGAAATACGTTCCCCAGAGACAGTAGCCGAAGTTACAAACAATACCTTAACTCCTTGACACCTTCTTCCAAAGAAAACTGTTCCATAACTGAAAAACGGCAAAACAGCAGGTATTTAACAACTGCGACTGCCATGCTAATTATACACTTTAAGTCGGGTCTTCGAGTTTGAAATACCTAATCCGTATCCACATGTTGCTGTATTGGCCCCTGATACCTTACATATGATTTAAATGTGTGCCTCTAAGGCCGAGGCCCGGGGGATGAGGGCGCCTGCCTGACTTTGTCTCTGCTAAACTGATCACATTGATCCGTCGACCGCTCCTTCCATTGCGCCCCATATTGCTGGACGAAACCGGGTTCCTCCAGGTTGAAATCGACCGCCCTATCAATGGAGCCCCATCCCCTGCAAATATGGGCACCGCCTCTCACCCGCAAGGCAGCTGCACCAAATGACACCGATCCCGATAATAGTATCAAAGCTGCATTACCTTTTGATAAATACAGACGGCACTATTAAATGCATTAAATACACTGTTAAATACTGGCTTATTAATTGATCTTATTCTCGCCCACGCTGCCGCTCGACCTGGGTCTCCCGGACCAAAGGCGACCGCTCTGATAATTGAACCACACTCTAATACAGGCTCAACCTCATACCCGCGGCTTCTAATCTCACCTATCGCTTGACCAGAGACACAGCCCCCAGCTTGCGATAAATAATGCCTAACAACCTTTATTAACCACCCGCGCCGCACTGCCATCCCAACTCTACATGAGCGGCTGCACTCTCAGGTAAATTAACCCCATATACCACCCTATATTGCGGGACGAACCCGGGCTTCTCCGGGTTGAAATCGACCGCCCTATCAATGGAGCCCCACCCCCTGCAAATAAGGGCACAGCCTCTCACCCGCAAAGCAGCTGCACCAAATAACACCGATCTCGATAATAGACTCAAAGCTGCATTACCTTTTGATAAATACCGACGGTACTGTTAAATACATTAAATACATTGTTAAATACTGGCTTATTAATTGATGTTGTTCCCGCCCACGCTGCCGCTCGAACCTGGGTCTCCCGGACCAAAGCCGACCGCTCTGATAATTGAACCACACACTCATACAGGCTCTAGCTCAAACCCACGGCTTCTAATCTCACCTACAGCTTGACCGCCGCACTGCCATCCCAAAGTTACATGTGCCGCTGCCTTTCAAGCAAATTATCACCCTATACCACCACGCCACTCGACAAACAAAGGGAGCGTCCCCTCGCATATAGCGGCGAAATGCCTCGCACTGTGAACCGTATCTTTCCTGTAACAGCGCGGCCCTCTAAAGGAAATACACACGAAAACAAAGGCGCGACCCCCCGCATATGGCAGCGGGACGCCTCGCACTCTAAAAGGAAATATTTATTTAAATACACGATCGTCAATGTATCCTAAAACTACGCCTAGGCCTCCTCAAACCTCCTGTGCCACACTCAGCACACCGCCGACTCGAACTCTCTCCTCGTTGACGATGCGCTGCTGCAGCTTGCCGGAGGTCCAAGCGGACAAAGAGGCTGAAGATCACGGGGTGTGGACTTAAATATCCTTCCAGCGCATCCCGATGACATCACCTCATGCAGCCCCCTTTTTGGCCCCCCCTTGAGAAGGCCCCATCCTGTGGCGCTACTAAGGGCGCCCCTCCTCTAGGCGCGGGGGCGGCTGTCAATACTAATGACTCACAAGTGCCTGCGGTCGGAATTGATAGCTTCAAGCTGAAGCCCCACTACCAACAAGGAGGAAACCGCAGCAAGATGCCATAAAGCGTGAACAGATTGCTTCTAGGCATCTCTAGCTTATCTGCGCACAACAGAAGTACTGACTGCACAGACACGGATGGTAGGTGAGTCAGACATGGGCAAAATGGACACATGCCCAGAGCCCAAACCTTCCTGGGGACACCTTATATTTGATAGGGACAGTCCCACAGCACCAGTTTTCTATTTAACAGCTGCTCTTTCAAAAAATGAAAAAGACAAATAAAATAAAATGCTATAACTGATACTCGCAGCCCGAGCCTTGCTTTGCTGCAAGAATGTCTTACGGGTTAACAATTTGGGCTGGGCATTATGTCTCTATTGGTATAATGCTGACTGTCCTACCATAAACTCCTGGGGCATTCTGGGTTAGCAGTGGGATCCCAGTCAGGCTGGTGGGTAGGGGACAGACCGCAGCTCAACATGCTTTTCCAGCCTCAGTAAACATTTGAAGTGGAGTCTATTGATCCATGTTCATTTAAAGAGTGATATGGAGGAAGAAGATAACAGTCTGTGAAATGGCCTTCTTTCCTAATACTGTAATGCTTAATTCTGTAGTAACTGAAATATCTCTGCGCTCCCAATCTATCCTGATTGTCTTTCCATGCAGAGTCGTTTTAAGGCCTCGGCAAAGTGGGTTATGGCCCAGGGCCTCAGCCTTTCATGGGGCCCCTAATAGAGTCAGCTCCATTCTGCAGAGAGATTTGCCTTGAAGACCTTGAAAAATTGTTAAACACATCATTTTAAATACCATTTTCTTTTAATTAATTTTGAATGTGGGTGATGTGGGAGAGCCTATTGCAGACATTTTGCAGAGAAACGTTGGGCCCGATTCACAGAACTAACTTAAGACAAAATCCTAAACTTACTACCATTTTGGTATTCACAGAAGGCACTTACTCATTTCGGTATTCACAGAAGTTAGGACTCCTAACTTTAGGACTCCTAAATGCCTTCTGTGAATACCGAAAGCCTTAAAATTAGGATTTTTCTCAGTTTAGTAGTAGTATAGTTAGGACTCCTAACTTTAGGACTCCTAAATACCTTCTGTGAATACCGAAAGTCTTAAAATTAGGATTTTTCTCAATTTAGTAGTCCTAAGTTTAGACTTAGGACTACTAAATTGAGAAAAATCCTAATTTTAAGACTTTCGGTATTCACAGAAGGCATTTAGGAGTCCTAAAGTTAGGAGTCCTAACTATACTACTACTAAACTGAGAAAAATCCTAATTTTAAGACTTTCGTTATTCACAGAAGGCATTTAGGAGTCCTAAAGTTAGGACTCCTAACTTCTGTGAATACCGAAATGAGTAAGTGCCTTCTGTGAATACCAAAATGAGTAAGTGCCTTCTGTGAATACCAAAATGGTAGTAAGTTTAGGATTTTGTCTTAAGTTAGTTCTGTGAATCGGGCCCGTTGTGTTTACCTTTCATGCATTTTCCATAAAAAAAAGTTTCTTTTAGATCCAAACAGGACGTCACATATGATACATGGGAGGGTGTCACAGAAATTATTTTAACAATGTTTACTTGTCCCCTAAATATTGTCCACACCAACATTTAGTGTGAGTTTCCTACAATGAGAGGAAGAGGTTGAAGGTTTGGTAGTGAATTGCGGGACAAAAATTTGAAATCCAAATGCAAAAAGTAATGCATTTATCAATGCTTGTTAAAGCTTTACTTTGGTAATATTTAGATGATGGGCTCCTGACACCTTCTGATTTTGGCTGTGTTTGCATACCTCCTTTCCTGGAAGTTAACGTATCATTTAGGGGCCAATTACAATGCGATTTGGAAGGCTCTGATTGCATCATAATGTGCCACTCGGATTCCTTTCCGACTGCCTCATCACAATGGAGACGGTCAGAAAGGAATCCGACCGGTCATTCCAGCTGGCTTCCTACGGGCTCAAAGAGCCCGCCCGCCAGTCAGAATGTATCAAGTAATCTCAAGGGTGGGCCTTCCGCCCTTGAGATTACGATGACGGTTTCCGGCATGGTTTCCAGTCCAGTCTATCTGACATGGAAACCATGTCGGAAAGCGTCTTTGGGGCCCCCAGCAGGGCCCCCTTTGGAGGCCTGTTGATCCCTGCACCTTGTGGCAGGCACCTTGAGGTGCCTGCCATGGGGTGCAGGGATTAACCACACCTCGCATTTTACAATGGGAGCATGCATTTTGGCCGGGTAACGGCCTGAATGCATGCTTCCATTGTAAAATATATGAATGCGACCGGACCGAACAGTGTTTGGTTGCATCATAATGGCCCGGTCTGGACCGGGTGTCGCTCAGTCCCATGACCAATATGCAGGCGGAAGTGATTCCACTTGACATCATAATCAGGCCCATAGAATGTTTTGCTATCATCAGGCTTTGAGTTAGGTGAAATGGGTAAAAAAAAATAATTTGTCCCCAAAATATTGTTAGCCTGGGGCACCAAAAATCATTAAAATGGCTCTGAGGTGAGTGGTGCAGCCACCAGCAGCTGACTACAATGTGGAATGGAGGAGTAATCAGAATATTTTACAACTTTCTTCAAAAACAGCTTGCTGTTAAACAATGCGTTTCAAATACATTGTTGGAGAATACACCATTTAGTCCCACTTATTAAGTTAGAGCTCAAGCATTAGGCTGTCTTGAATTCCCTGCAAATCAATAAAAAATTAGAATCTGTATACCTTTCTGAAGTTGGTAGGTCTGTTTAAGGGTTGCCCATGCTTTACGTCGGATTTAATCCCACCCTCCGGCTGCCAGCTCAGTTTTAGGTGTTTCCTCTGCTTTTTGTTCTCTTTCAGTCCTCTCTGGTCATAGTTCTAGTTTAGTATTCCCCTCCTTTCATTTACTTTAGGATCCCTCTTTGCCGTTATCATATTTTAAGGGTTCTTGCTTCCTTTCTTCTAAAGAGCAGGGACTCTTATTCAGTAAAACAGGTAATCTTGCTCAGTTAAGAAGGGTCCAATTTCACAAGCTGCCACAGATTTAAGTTGCACATTTATAACTAGTGGGAGTGACTTTGAACTATAGTAAGTGATGTGAAAAAGAAAAAAAAAGATGGCAAAGAACTTGAGAAGTTGTGGGAAGAATGTGAACATAAGGAAAGGAAGAAGCTAAAGGATTGAATGAGAGCGATAGAAATGGGGAGGCAAGTGAAAGGGAAAGGGATAGAGAGTCTGGTGCAAGAGTTTCCAATTAACTAGGCTATATTTGAGATATTTCTTGAGGAATACATTCCCGTGTCTTTATTGCCCTTTCTGTAAAGCAGTATTTCTTGAGCATCTCAACTGTTGAATCCCTACAGGACCATTTCAATCTTTCAGCTTTTGGAGGTTGATTAATTGATTATTATCAAGTACGTTGATAGCAGCACCTCCTTTTCACAATCCTTCTAAACTACAAACTGTGATGTTAGACCCTATATAAAAAAGTTATTATCTTGGAGTGGATCCTAGTCTGGTAGTTCAGTGCAGTAGTATGTCCGCTATTATAGTGAACCCAATTCAGGAATGATCTCAAAACCTGGCTCTTCGACTGAACCTCTGCACCCAGATGGATCAGCAACACCCCCCCACCTAAGTGCCTTGTGACCCTCACCGGTGAGTAGCCGTGCTATATAAAGCCCTGATTGGCTGATTAGCGCCTCTGTCTAGCTGTATCATCACATTCCAGTAGATCCACTCAATCTTTCAGTAGACCAGTGTGAAATTCGCATAATTTTCTTTGCTGAAATTAAACAAATGTTTGCAAAATGCTGATGCAGATTGGGCGCTATTTGTAGCATGACATGCATCATTAAATTAATTTTAAATGTGAGGCTCCAACAGCCACTCATGTTCTATTCGTTCACATTGATCCAGTGCTCCTACAAACACATTTTTACATAAATTAAATCTGAATTGCACAGCGTGGTGTAATACTGTAAACTTCGGCATTTTATATTAGAAGTGTAACGCGAAATGCAGGAAATTATGTGAAATTGCTTTTTTTGTAAACTAAGTTTTGCCTGGGCGTAACCATTATCTATCCAAAGTCTATAAAATGAGTTTCCCTGAGTTTATTAACAGTCACCTTGTCATCAATATCAAGAGACAGCCTTGTGAGTGGGTGCACACTTCATAAAGAAGCTATTTCCACACTGCCCTTGTTGAGATACAGATACTCCAACCACAAGTTCTAAAACAGAGAAGTGATGTCTCGCTTCATGGGTGTTCATGCAGTGTATCATTAGAATTCTCCCCATTTTACTCTTAATTGTCTAAATTTGTGCAGAACTGCTTCATCACCTGACCCTGAGGGTGAGAAGAAACAAACAAACTGCATGTGTGAATGGCTGGCAGTCTATGCTCAGCCTATCACACAAGCATTATTTGTTTTGTATAGATTGCTGACATGGTTGCAGTCTAATAGTGATCAGAGGCCTGAAAATGCATTTTGCACCTTTCCAGCAGACAGCTCTCCAATAGATCATTGTATGCCCGCGATCAAAAGGCAGTTACAAGCCCTTCATCACATTTACAGTGTAATTACCAGTGTATGGTGTGTTACACAACCATTTACCATTGTTTTTTTGGCAAGCGACATGCGGCTTTCTGTTTTATAGGCCCTGGCACTGTCAGTCACACTGTAACAAATACGGGGCTTCCCACATGGTAGGAACAGAAACCAAGTGAGAACTCTGAGGCATCCAGAGCAGGTCTCTTAACATTGTAAGTTATACAGTACAGCTCAGTGCAATTCTCGGCACTTTTCATCAGACACCACTGCTCTGCTCTGGGTTTAAACATCTACTGTTCTATTTCATTCTCCATAGATGTCTGATTTTGTGTGTGTAAATATATATAAAAATAGAATTTTGAGATTTCCTATGGAAACACGGTCCTAACTATAACCATCTACTGGCGACCGCCAGTAGATAATATATATACATATATATATATTCTGCTTCAAGGTGCACAAGGAGTGAAGAAGCACTCTGCAGCCAGGAATCCCAGGTAGGTATTTATTGGTAAAAACAGCTAGGCACGTCGATAATCATGACAGCTCACACGTCGCTGTACCTGACGCGTTTCGGAATCTCCTTCATCTGAGGCATTCGACGGTGAAATCGATGTGTCCTGACCACGCCCACACTTTAAATGATGGCTCGCCTCTGAATGGGCTGTCCTATTGGTACTGAGCTTTCTGGGACTTGTGGTCGGATAATGTTACTGTTGAGGCAGTGCAAGCCCTCTGATGGGCCTCAACGTGCCGTCGCTGCTCTAAATCCAGCCCAGCCACTCTGCAATGTGTGCCCGCAAGTAATCCTCGAACACTGCGGCCCCCTTACAATCCGCGGGGTGGTGCTCCTTCGGCGGCGGGGCAGCCGCCTAAATATTCTGCTTCAAGGTGCCCAAGGTACACACACACACACACACACACACACACACACACACACACACACACACACACACACACATCGGGAGCACATTGGGGGTTTGGGAGACAGCACTTTTTTAGTGGTTTTTCAAATCTGCAAGAGGATCAGTGAGCCAAAATTACAGACACAATGCTCTGAAAGCATATAAATAATCAGAGACACAATGCTCTGAAAGCATATAAATAATCAGTCTACATTGTGTGCCAATTTCAGAACAAGCTTTGCATCTGTCAGTGTGTGGATGTGGATGTGTGTGTTTGCAAACGTTGGGTTCTTATTTACTGATAAGGTCTTTCAGGCTTATTATTTTGGTCATTTGAACATACTGGCAATGATTTGTGGAGCTGATCGAGGACTGGAAATAATTGGTTAAGGTTGGATTTTTGGAGGATTATTGGTGGACAGCCATTGAATATAAGCATATCTACTAGGTTCCACAGTGATGGCACCTGTAAGTATTATTTGAAACCATTTATGTTCATTAAGTTCAATTGTTTTATTGTGTTCATAGTAACATCCAGTTATAGTGTACTTGTAGTTATATACAAATTACAGAGCACAACCACTTATATGTATTGTGGTATTGTGACTGACCTTGTAGTCAGTATGATTTTAATAAACCCACATTGGCACAATATAAGTAATATAGAACAAATGTTCGTAGCAATTTAACACAAAGTAGAAAATCTTTAAGAGTCTTGACCCACCCCATGTACGCGGGTACTCCAGGCCCGCACCTGTACTGGGCGTACCCCCGCATGTACGCGCCGTACCCCAACATGTACGCGCCGTACCCCCCCCATGTACGCGGGTACCCCTGGCCCGCACCTGTACGTGCCGTACCCCCGCATGTACGTGCCGTACCCCCGCATGTACGCGCCGTACCCCCACCCCATGTACACGGGTACTCCAGGCCCGCACCTGTACGCGCCGTACCCCTGCATGTACGCGCTGTACCCCCGCATGTACGCGCCAAACCCCCACCGCCCCAGGCCCGCACCTGTACGCGCCGTACCCCCGCATGTACGCGCCGTACCCCACCCCATGTACGCGGGTATCCCAGGACCGCACCTGTACGCACCGTACCCCCCCCCGCCCCAGGCCCGCACCTGTACGCGCCATACCCCCACCACCCCAGGGCCGCACCTGTACGCGCCGTACCCCCACCGCCCCAGGCCCGCACCTGTACGCGCCGTACCCCCACCGCATGTACGTGCAGCACCCCAGCACCCTCACCCAGCATCGCGTATGTACGGACCGTACCTACGCGAAAAATACTCGTACAGAACCAGGACACTGTAAAACAGCACAAGGAGGGTCAATTCGACTCGCACAACACCACAAAACACGTCTACATGACAAAATACATCTCAAAGACTGACCTGGCACATCCAAACAGGCAAACAGAGGCCCAAACTCACAACCACCTCTTATAACACACCCACCAAAATTCAAACACAGCCACACCCAAAAATGGACCAATAAAAAGGGCCCACACACACAACCCATGAGGCTTTGCAACAGACCCACTGCTGCCAGATCCCACACACAAACAACTGCGCCTTACTGACCCCTTAACTACACCTTAACTCACACACCTTCACACAACCTCCTTCACAAACACCCCCACTCACATTCACACACACACCATCACATTCACACCCACAACCATCCACACCCACACCCCACACCATGCCCACAGACAAGAATCCAAAGTTCACAAGGGCGGAGCTGGAGCTCCTTGTCAAGGAAGTCATCAGAGTCGAGCCACAGCTGTTTGGAACATTGGTCAGACAGACCAGCATAGCCCAAAAAACCAGCCGGTGGCAGAGGATCGTCGATAAGGTGAATGCTGTTGCACCCATCCGAAGGACCAGGCATGAATGCCAAGCCAGGTGGTACGATCTGCGCAGGGCAGTCAAGAGGAAGGTGAATGAGGAATACGCCCAGAGTAACATCACTGGAGGCGGGCTGCCCCGCAGACCCGTACACTACCATCCCTGGGAGGAGAAGGTGATGGCCCTGCTTCCGCTGGTGGGAGTACACGGAGTTGAAGGAGTCGCAGAGCCTGGTGAGTACACAAACAACTTACGTAACATGTGGGCAATGGGGTCCACACCACAAATATACCAAATGCACGCAACTTCCCCCAAGCACTCACCGCACACAACCACACTCAAAAACCACGCTCATGCCACCAACGTCTCCATGCACCATTCACAAATCAAGCCAATGCCATGTCCCAGGCTACACCAACCACAAACCCAAGACTAGGGGCCCGATTCACAGAACAAACTTAAGACAAAATCCTAAACTTAGTAACATTTTGGTATTCACAGAATGCACTTACTACTTCTGGTATTCACAGAATAAATTTACTACTTTTGCGATTCACAGAATAAACTTACTACTTTTGCTATTCACAGAATGGATTTACGACTACTAACTTTACGTCCGCACTCGGGCCGGAAATTCCGGCCCGGAGGCGGAGCTTCCGGCCCGGAGGCGGGGCTTCCGGCCCAGAGGTGGAGATTTTGGTCATGGCTAAATCTCCGCCACTGGCCGGAATCCCCACCTCCGGCCCGGAAGCTCCGCCTCCGGCCCAGAAGCCCCGCCTCCGGGCCGGAAGCTCCGCCTCTGGGCCGGAAGCTCCGCCTCCGGGCCGGAATTTCCGGCCCGAGTGCGGACGTAAAGTTAGTAGTCGTAAATCCATTCTGTGAATAGCAAAAGTAGTAAGTTTATTCTGTGAATCGCAAAAGTAGTAAGTTCATTCTGTGAATACCAGAAGTAGTAAGTGCATTCTGTGAATACCAAAATAGTACTAAGTTTAGGATTTTGTCTTAAGTTTGTTCTGTGAATCGGGCCCTAGATGACCGGGAGGCTGGGCCTCACACAACACATTGTGAAAATGAGAAGCAGACACCAATGCCCTCAGCCCATATGGCATAGGTACATACCCATGCACAATGCACAGGGACTGGCAAAGTACTGACATGGTCGCTGACACTTGGCCCTGCTGTATGCAGCACAAGGCCTTCCTGGGACTACTGTACACTCAAACACCAACTCCACAAGCACAGGTAACTAGCACAGGAACTCACACTCACTGTCATGCCAGCATTCACCATGAGGGGACAGACACATCACCTGGGAGACCCAATGCCAACTCACACTACACCCAACAGCAGTCCCGGTCACACACACCCCCCTTACACAAGCACACACCCCCGGGGCAGGCAACGGATTTACACACTCTCACAATGGACATGTGACACAAGACCAATCCATAGCCAAATAAGCATCCTAGCCAAAATTCTACAGGTCAAACACTCAGGAGAACATATCAATCTGTCCCCCGCAACATACCCATCCCCAAGTGGACATTGAGAGGAATGCTAGGCACATCCAACTACCTGGAGGAACTGTGACAACTTGAATATGTATGAAACATGGATGTCGCATGAAACAGCATTAACATTGTCTCTCTCTCACACACAGGGCAACGTCGTGGATCTCCCCCCAACACTGTGAGGGAACAATCACAGTCCCCGGCTCGGCGTGAAGATGACCCCACCGGCAGCGACGACTCTCACCACTCCGTGGATGACCCCGACCAACCTGGCCCCTCTGGGGCCCAAGCCCCTGCAGCACCTGCGTCAGGTACATCTGTGCCACCCACCACCCCCATTGCTGCCAAATCCCAGGAGACACCCAGGAGCCCTGCTCGCAGTGAACAACAGAGCCAGTCTGACCAGGAGGGACAAGGTTCTCCGGGCACCCAGAAGGAGGCAGGCAACCCTGCAAATGCCATCCCTCAGGGATCCCGTAGACCCGATGTGCCCACAACGGCAGGCCAGGCTCAAGTGGGCAGGGGTGGTGGGAGTGGAGGCAGGCGGAGGTCCGAACCTGACCAGCCAGCTGAGTGAACCAGTATGTCCCACATACGCCACATCCTGGACACATACCGGTGTGACACCAGGGGCATCAGCCAGGTAGTGTCAAGACTCACAGAGATGCAGGGGACCCTCAACGAGATCAAGAACATGCAGGCCGAGCAACATGCCAGTCAACAACTACACCAAGGACGGATGGAGGCAAGACAGGCTGAGCTCCTGGCGGTGCAAAGGGACATGAGCCATTCACTCCGTCGGATTGCCGACAACATGGGCAACCCTCCCTGTGACAGCAGGCGCAGACCAGCACCAGCCACAGGGAGGGAGGAGGAGGAGGATTCATCCGATGGAGCGTCCCAAACATCGTCAAGGCCTGCATCTGAGGGTCCCCGGAGGAAGGTGGGTCGTCCACGGAAAAGACCGTGAGAGTCAGCGGACCATCAACATCTCCCAGGTCACCTGGCCTGGCACCTGGCCCTCTGGCGCAACAGCAGCACCTCATCCAATGACATTCTCTGCCACATGGAATTGCTGGTCACAGTCTGACCAATGATGACCAACACTGTGCTCTGGACTCTGATGACTTCCAATGCCAAGGATACCATCTCCCCCTGTGAACTTTGGATTCTATTCCCCCGGTAGAGCACCTAATTTCACCTACCAAAACACGTACCCCACCGCAAATAAAAATATTATTTGGTTCATGAGACGTTGCTGTCATGTTGCTTAATTCCACAACATATGTGTGTGTAAATGTCAAACTATGCCTGAGTGTTAAACTAACTCCAGCCATCCATACCCTGGGATCTGAGTCTGGTACAGGACACACATGGGTCACAAGGTATCATTCAAAGCAGGCATGGAGCAGAACACTCACCTGTGATGGCCACAAGCTGCTGAGGGGGGACTTGCAATACTGAGCGGACAGACCTATTTGGAAGATTATCATTAAGGCGTAGAGGTCATGGTTCATGTGGAGGTTCCCGGGGAGGGAGTCCCAGGTATGTGTTGGCAGGTGGGAGAACTATGTCCTGCATGCTGGAGTACGGTGGATGTGAAGAATGGTGGCCAGGGCAAGGTCGGATGCACGGAGATGGCCCAACGGGGTCTCGTATGACAAGACGTACAAGGTTGGTTTTGTGTCGGGTTGTGGACTGCCTCCTGAGTGTGGGTGGGGAGTGTTGAGGTCATCCTGCAGCAGACAGTGATCCATTGCAGCTATCTATGGTGGACGGTGATGTGGCTGGGGCGCAGGATGTTGAAGTTGAGGTGTGCAGATGCACCCTGGATGTGGACAAGTTTCCCGGGAGTTGGGATGTACGTGCTCCGTAAAGGGCAGGCCAGTATTTGACACGGATGTTGTCGTGGACATGGGGGATGGTCTGTCTTTCCTTGCAGTGGATCTATCTGTGGATCATGTGCATAATGCAGAGGGCGTTGCAGCATGAGGTACAGATGCTGTGGACTGACATGGCAAATGTGTGCGAGCAATACATGATGCACACCATCTTGTGTGTGTGGCCCCTGGGTGCCAGGGAAGGGCTCTTGCGGGTGGGACACAAGCACTTGACCTAGCTGTAAGGGGACAATTCTCAGATGATCACCTCAGTCCTGTACAAGTCCAGCCTCAGGTGGCTCATGTACAACCATTCATCAATGGATCTCATGCATTCAGGAATAATGGAACTGGCAATGTCTGCGTCTTTGGCGAGGGTGAGGAGCACCTGGCTGTCAATGGCATACCAGCGGATGAGGTGCTGTGCGCATGTGATGGTGGAGAGGGGGGTCCTGGACACATTGTAGATTGACACGCTGAGAGATGATACCTGTGCCATGTGCCAGACGACGACACCATACTACATGCAGAAGCCTTGAGTCCCACTCCCATGGCCTTGCTGGGGTACAGAGCCGGTGGGGAGCAGGAGGGACATGACCTGGTTGGTGTGACAGGGCCTGGAAGGCGTGGCAGCGCTGTGTAGGCAGTTGGAGTAGCACACTCAGCATGCAAAGGTGTCGTGAGTGCGCTTAGGGTATGTCTGACAGCATGCGGTAGATTTGCGGATGGACATTGTCTGGAGTGTGGCTGCTACATCAGACTGTAGTGTGATGTGTGTCATGCAAGAACATGAGGGTCGTGCAATGTGCACGTTGCATGTGCTGATGGTCCAGCCTTTGCCACCGCGTGGCGCCAACTGTGGCATAGACAAGCTGAGGACAGCCAAATGAATGCGTGGAGGGAGGAAGGGAGGAGCATCTTTGAGGCGTGTGTGTTGCCAAATCAGGATACTCTGTGGGCCCTTGCTGCAGGGTCCGCAGCAGCAGGCGGCATGTCCTTGAAAATATTCCACAATTTGCACACAAAGACTAGGATGTCTGAAGGACAACTGCAACAGGCGTGTGTAAAGGAAGGAGTGTCCGGTTTTACATGGCACACCCAGAGACAATGCATGCACAAACACCAAAGATGAATGACACCGGATCAGGGAACTGAAGGCAGAGCTGCGCACAGGAGACACACCCTCAGCAGGTGTTGATGGCCCATTGTGTGGACCAACATGCCAAAATAAATACACAACCATGAACTTCATGCACAATAGGGATCATAATCCATGAGGAACCGCATGCATGTTGCTAAACTACACATAGACTCCTCTGCACAATCTTTCACAACTATGCCAGAGATGCCGCATGCAAAGTGGCAAGAGACCAGCATTGACAGAGATGAGGCACCTTGGAGTGTGAGGAACACCTTTATTACTCAGGCTCACACTAAGGGAAATGCATCCTTTTGAACAGACTCACAGGTCATTCCTCTGACCATGTGGGACCTACACTGGACACCCCCTGCAACACACAGATGTGTAAAATCCTACTGAGCTGGCACACAAGTGAAGTGTGTGAGCCAAACACTCCTTGCTCCACACGGAGAGTCTGCAATTTGCCATTGAGCCTCTTATGGGGATGTCCCACACTATGTCCACCATCAGCATCCCGTATGTTCCTGAGGGACGTACACACATTGATGCTTTCATTACATTCCACAAAACATTACAGATGGCTGTCAGGAAGGGTGAATATCAAGTCATGGGAGCCATGCCACATGTCATGTGCCCCATGGTGAGTCGACAGGTATGCATGGTAACACAACATGCACAGGAGCAGTCCCAACATAAACCAAACACGTACCACACACAAAATGCCTTGCTGCACTCCTTACCCAAAATGACTTTTCACCATGTCCGTGCATGGAACGCTGATTCCGCACACGTTGCAATACTCAGGAGGAATAGCTGGAGGCCAAAGAAGACACGAGCAGACGACATGCGCAAGAAACTGTGGATGACAGACACACCACAAGTCAGCAAAGAGATAGTTATCGACAGACAGAGACATGTACTCGACAGGAAGGATGTTGTCACCATGGTAATTTAACAAATTAGTGTCCATGCTAAAATGTGTGGAATGACATCACCACTTGAATCACACATCAGAACACACCTCCAAGTCACTTAGCACACAGTCAGCTGGACACACACATTGAAACACATGCCACACAAGGCTCAAAGCGTGCACACTCAGACACAGGGACTCACCATTATGAGAAGAAGTTGCGGATGAGCTGACTCCGGATGTCCTCCTCCTCCTCCTCACTTTCCTAGTGCCCAAGCCCTTCATCCTCCACGGGTGGATGTTCCTGCTCATCGGGATCCAGGATGAGTGGCACTGCCTTCTCCACTGCCATGTTGTGCAGCATGCAGCACACAAGGAAGATTTTGCAGACCTTCACCGAGGCATATGGGAGGGACCCGCCGGTCTTGTGGAGGCACCGGAATCGGCTCTTCAGGAGTCCAAACGTCCTCTCAATCACGCGCCTGGTCTGCCCATGGGCGTCGTTGTAACGGTGTTCTGCGGCTGTTCTGGGATTGCGGAGAGGCGTCATCAGCCATGGCATGTTGGGATAGCCATAGTCCCCTACATGGAAACATCATGTGATGAAGTGGGTCAGGAGATGCCGTAAGATACAAAGATACCGTTAAACAGAGGACAAACAGAGTATACCCACCAACAAGACATGCTCGTTCGTCGTGCAGCCGCAGCATCATTTCTGGCACCCTGCTACGCCTCATGATGTAGGCATCGTGTGCTGACCCTGGAAAACGGGCACAGACATGGGAAATCCACATGTTAGGTAGACACACCACAAGGGCATTAATAGAGTGATAATGTTTGCGGTTCCGAATGGCTACCTCCTGTGCCTGTGGTGGTACCAAAGCCACATGTGTCCCATCAATGGCCCCAATTACATGAGGCATCCCTCCCAGGGCATAGAACTCACCCGTGACACCTGTCAACTGGTCACGAGTGGGAAAATGGATGAATTCATCCAGGTGCTCCAACATGGCTTCTAAAACATCATGCAGGACACGGCTGAACATTGTCTGCGACATGCCACCAACATCAGCTATGGTGAATTGAAAGGTACCGGTGGCAAAAAAATTTAGGGCTGCCATCACCTTCTTCTTGGGGGTCAGAGCAGTAGGATACATGTGTCGCGGTTGGAGGTGTGGTTCCAGCCGGGTTGTCAAGCGCTCAATAAACTCTTGCGAGAAGCGGTATCTTCGGATGCAGTCATGTTCACGCATGGCACCCAGGTCTGGCATTGGTCGGGGGAGAGGCGGTGCCCTGCAGAGATTTGGAAGGAATAACGATGAGCGAGTACATCACAACAACAATGTCAATGAAATGAGCACATGTTCAACAGCTAATACACATCTGCTAAATACAGAGTCTGGTCTGTGCAATACATCCAGCACACGTATGCCAGCAAGGTGATACTCCTACGAAGAGCCAGCTACAATAGTTTATTTGCAAGGTCGACGTGACATGCCATGAAACGAGCTGTGTGCCAGTGTAAGTGAACAGCCAGACACATTACAGGAGTGACAGACATCCACATATCTGCATTTGAAGGATGTAATCTCATACAGACAGCAGGCGGGAAGCTAGACGCACAGGTCAGATGTCATTTAAAAAGGGCAGATCACACACCTTTCCATGAAGGGGTACATGTCAAATGCTGATAACCCAGAAATTGAGACAACGCAGATATGTCCTCAGGTCGCAATACCATGTTTGATGCATGCAGACACATGTCACGTCGTATTGCACATGTGGCATGGTGTGCGTAATTGTGTGCCATGCACATATGCACACAGACACATGTTGGATGCTGCAACAGCAGATGGAGTTGACGGAACACCAACTGCAAGCTCATTGGAACACATGACACACACATGACATAGTCATATCGTGGCACGCTGGTAGTCACATGTCAGGTGAAATTATCCATGTACCTGCCATCAGGGGACAGTTGCGGGTGTTGGTGACTGTGGCATACCAGTGATGCAGTGCTTGACACGTTTGTACTACATGCACACATGTGCAAAGTGTGAAGGGGAAGTGTGCCACATAGTGCCCCATCACACATGACATGAGTAAACAGCTCATCACACATCTATTGTGCCACAACATGAGGAGACATGTGCCACATCACTGCCTGACACACCTAGGCCCTGCACATGAAGGACTGCACTGACAATGACTTGATGTACAGCCTTGTGCGAGTCTGACACCTCCATTCCTTTCGTGTGCGCCTCCTATCACCAGTGTAAGCTGTGAAACGCAGTACACACACTCTGAGGCCGTGTGTACGGGCCGTACACGCGTGAGTACGGCCCCTATCACTATAGTTGTGTTACCGTAGGCCATAGTGATAGGGGCCGTACTCACGCGTTTACGGGCCGTACACGCGTGAGTACGGCCCCTATCACTATATTTGTGTTACTGTAGGCCATAGTGATAGGGGCCGTACTCACGCGTGTACGGCCCCTATCACTATAGTTGTGTTGCCGTAGGATATAGTGACACGCGTGAGTACGGCCCCTATCACAATGGCCTACGGTAACACAACTATAGTGATAGGGGCCGTACTCACGCGTGTACGACCCGTACATGCCTGAGTACGGCCCCCTATCACTATGGCCTACGGTAACACAACTATAGTGATAGGGGCCGTACTCACGCGTGTACGGCCCGTACACGCGTGAGTACAGGCCGTATCACTGTAGTGATGGTGCCCTAGGGGTACATGTGAAACGCGCCGTACCTGTGTGGGGATTTAAAACTTACAATGGGGACACCTGAGGGACAAGTATTAGGGCATAAATGCATGCTGGTTGTCATGGATACCGAGTTTCAAGTTCAAAACTTTACATCATGTGGTCTGGAAAAAGCAGTTGGCCACATTATACATTGTTGCAAAGTGGTTGTTGACTTGACATGATGCTGCAAATTCGAAAGATGCTAAGGCTGTCACTGGTGTATGTTTAAAGGGATTGGAGGAAACGTAGGATACAAATGAGTATGACCAATCACTCTGTACTCCTGTACATGAAATAGGCCAGCAATGCAGATATAAGGCAGGCAGAACCCATGAGAGGGCACTTGCCTGCACAACATGTCAGTCGATACCACTGCTGCTGTATTGTCTCCCTCTGGCACCATGTCAAGGACTGTGAAGAGGGCCCAGCCTTTCACCCAGGAGGAGAATGAGGCCCTGCTGGATGTGATCCTCCCATGGTACCCCATGCTGTATGGTCGACCAGGGGAGCAGGTGAGTGCTGACTCCACTACCTTTGCCTGTGCACATTTTTTGTGTCTGTCACTTCTGGCATTGTGTCTAGGTGTGACAGACATGCAATGTTGTTTAGAGTGGGTCCCGGGGGGGGGGGGGGGGGCTTATGTCTCTCATGCAGGGCTTGATGTAGTTCATGTGTGCACTCCTCACTTGCATTGTGCTTACTGTGACATTCACTGCATAGTGCATGGCACATTCAGCCTGGCTAATCCTCTTGGGCATTCTTGTTCTATTGTCCTGCGGTGATTCAGTGGTCACCCCGGTGTGACAGGTGACTGCACCCACAGATGTGTGTGAGTTGAGTGGAGCTGTGGTGGGAGTGTCCAAATGATGTGTACGCCATCTGGACATTGATGTGTGTGAATGTTCCTTGTCATGTGGGTGAGTGTCTATGTGGAGTGTTGCACCACAGCTGCATGGAGGAGGCAACAGCTCGACCCATCTGATGTGAGAAGGAAGCCGTGCTGTGTGTCTGACTTGCTGAGCTAGCCCCACACCTGTGACACCCCCCTGGCAAGTGGCACATGTGCAGAGTGAGCTTTGTATCCGCTGTTGACAATGGCAGGCGATTGATCTGTGCCTGTGTGTGTCTGTGTACTCTGCTGCGGTTTTGTCAGTGGCCTGGGGCATGTGACTGCTTTGCGGTGCTGGCCATCAGCCTTGTGTTGCTTGGGATGCACTGTGTGTGCCATGATCAGGAATTGGTTCGCACCCCTCATGCCACCTGTGTACTTACTATGCCATGTAGTGCATTGGTGCGTCCACAGTGGCAAATGTCCCTATGACTAAGGTGCTATTACTTGCCAGCATACTATGCCCTGTTCAACAAATCAAAGATGTTAAAATGTGTGTCTCTGTGACATGGTGCAGGTGTAGTGATGTTGTCTCACTTTGTCATCCTCACAGGTAACCGCCTACCATAAGGGGAAGATCTGGAAGGAGGTCGTCGCCAGAGATGGCAGGACATCCGGTGCTGGACCCGGAGGATCGCCCGGGTCATGCTGAAGGAGGAGGCTCCCCGCTAGCATGGCGGGCGCCGGCTCCTGACCCACCAAATGAAGCGTGTCCTGGTGGTGGTCTTCACTGACCTGGATAGGCGGATACAGGAGTTACAGCAGCAGGAAGGGGGTAGGTACATGTGTGTTTGTTGTGTGTCGCCAGCTTTTGTTGCTGCTCAGTCGCCTGGAGACACTGCCAGGGTATATATGTGCAGTGCATATCCTGTTCCCCCAAGTCAACCTGTGCTGTTCTTCCTCCCTTCCCCTCCTTGACATGTGTTACCTGGTCTGTGTGTTATCACTATTGCACATGGTCATCTAGGCTGCCAGTTAATCAAGGTGCACACTGCTTTCAGCATCATGTGTGGGGGTGGTCTGCCTGTGCCCTGTCCTGTTCAGTCATTTGGGGGTGCATAATTGTTGGCACTGATGCTGAGTCTCAACATAGGAGTGTGAGGTTTCCAAAGAACAGACTTGCAGCATGCATTACCAATGTTGTGGCCTCAGACATGATGTGCATGAGTGGGAGATATGCATAGTGCCGGGACGGTTGCTCCTGTTACAGTCAGCTCATTCCAGGACCATGGAGCAGTGTGCCCACTACAGTCCCCTGACACAGCCTGCCTTCCTAGTCATGTGTGTCATCCAACACTGTGCACATTCACTGTGGGTTCAGCATGGCCCTGCCTCTGTGGCATTCTTCCCTGGCCTAGGTTGTATTTTTCACATGTGTGCTACATGTGTCCACTGGACAGGGATACACCAGTTTGCTTGTGCATACTCACACTGGGCAGTGCCTGTGTGGCTATTCACAACAATCTGTTGATGGTTGTTTGTGACAAATATGTTTTGCCAGCCCTACAAGGTGATGTTGTGTTAATGAGGCGAGTTTTCAAGCACAGTTATTGTAACCATGAATAAGAGGTGTCACTTCTTGATCGGTATCAGTCACATTGACTCAGGTATGGGTGGGTGTGTGAGGGAGGGGCGTACATGTTCAACCCTGACTTTTCATTGCCAGTTCTGACTTGTGTGTGATAATTCACAGTACAGAAAGTCACCGTGCAGTGCCCCCGTGATGTTGGCCAGTGCTTAATGTTTGTGCTTCGTAGCCTGTGTCAGTTTTTGACAATCATGTATCCTGCTTGCACATTTTTTGCACCTGTGTGTGGTTCAGATGCTACACAGTTGTGACTTTGTGTGCTGACATCTGTGGGTACATTCTGGCTTGCCATGAGGGTGTCCCCACAGTACAGCTAGGCTTTTTTACAAAACAATTGCAGGCCCATTAGCTTATTCATTGTCCTGGGTGTGGACATGTGTGCCACTCCAGATTACAGTCAGTAGGTCATATGTGTAGCCAACTGTGTAATCAGGTGACGGATAGCCATGTCACAAATGGCATTATTCAAGTAGTTACTCATAGAAATTGTCCCTTGGCAATCACTACACCTGTCAACATGTCTCAATGTTTCATATGCTTGACCTTGATGTTTTGTTGTGAAGGACAATAATGTGCCTGCATGACAGATGTCTCCCAAGGAAGTGCACAAGACACCACCTTTACACTTTCCTGGGACCCGCTGGCACATTTTAAAGTAATGCACAGTTTGAACAAAACTTGTTTAGAGTTCATACATATACATGTTCCCACAGTGTGGTTGCATTTGGGTTAGTCCTTGGTTGTTGCCGATACCAACTTACGAGTGTCAAGTCATCCAGACCACCGTGGTGCCATGTATATGTACTTACTGATACCCCATTTCTGCCTAACAGTGGCTTATTTGAATGAGTCTGGCAGCTCAGACAATGACTGTGTACATGTAGTTTGGTGTGCACCTCCTTGTGTGACTTCTGTTATACAGACACATGTGTGTTCTGTTCACAAAGTGGCACATTCACACATTCTACACATGTCTATTGTGTAAAGGGCTGTGATTCTCCAGGAATCACAATGTATTTCTTTGGGGTTTCCTAAGTACTCACAGGTCTCTGAGTGTGGGGACACCTTCTGCATTGGCATGTGGTATTTGGCCTTGGGTGCGACATTACTGTTGGGTTCACAGTGAAGAAGAGGTGGCATGCCTTAATAGTCTTGCTGTGTTCAACTGATCCCAGACACTAGCTTCTCAGGATCTTGGGATTGCAAGTTATTTGCTGTTGTGTCCTAATTTTCATTTTTTCCAAGTGGCATGGTGGGTCAACCAACTGGGGAGTGCTGGGCTTACATATGTGGGGAGTATTCTAGATGTTACTCATGATGCCTTTCCTGTTATGCACTGTTGCCTATTTTGTTTGGACTCATGTGTCAGATGTATACAGGTGACTGATTTTTTTCCTGTCTCTTCACCTTGCCCACAGCATCATCGGAGCACACCGAGGGAGACACCAGCATGGACGTGGAGGAGGGATCAAGCACTGGGGCCACCACTCCTGAAGAGTCGGCGGAATCTAGTGGCACGGAGGGCGAGGGGAGTGAGGCGGAGGACCTGCCCAGTACCAACACTGACTACGATGCTGACGGGTCTGAGGCTGAACTCCCTGAGGGGGCGGAGGCTGCTCCAACAGCTGGCAGCAGCACTCCATCCGTCACCGCCCCCTCCATTCCCATCACCGCCCTCCCACTTGCTCGGGTCCCTTCTGTCTGTGCTAGGCAACCACATGTCTCCTTCGTGCCAGGCACCACACCCCCTGCCCCTGTCCCCCCTGCTGCCCTCACTGCCGAGTCTGTGGACATTCAGCGGCAGTAGCAGGTTGGGCAGACATCGATCCTGACTGTCCTCCATGGCCACACCAGACTGCTGACCCAGATGGTGTCGTACATGGAGGGCATGTCATCAGCGATGTCTGACCAACGCATGTTGCTGAGGTCTCTGGACTCGTCACTGACGGCAGTAGTGAGTCACCTGCAGCGCTGCGTCCCCCCCACCCCTGCACCATCCACAAGTCCCACACCCATGCCTGTCCCAAGCACACCAAGACATCCACACACACGCACCCCACCAGACACAAGCAGCACACCACCACGTAAGGGCAAGCGCACACTTCCTGACACGCACACTCAGGGGGAAGCAGGCACACCCACTGGGTCTGGGGCACACAGGCAGGCACGCAGCCACAGTCCTCGTCCACATGACTCACTCCCCAGTTCCTCCGATGTCACTCCCCTTGGCTCCCCTGCCCCAGAATCGGAGAAGGAGGCCTACTTCGCTGGGCTGGGCCTCAGCCCCACTAGTTCACCTGGCCGCAAACGGTCAAGGCACTCCACGGGTAGGGGAGTTAAGTCCCCCAGCCTGTCCACCACCTCCCCCAGTAGCGCTGCAGGCATTCCCTCCGACCCCCCACCCCCCCCCTTGGGGACTGTTGTTTCTCCGGGTGCAGGGGAGACGCTTGAAGATCTGGCAGAAGTGTGCAGCGCCGAGCTCGCCTCCACCTTTGGTGCTGCTCCACCCCCTGTGGTGGAGTCGTCCGTCCCTGCACCCACCACACCTACCCTTCCCCCTCCTGTCCCTGCGGTGCCTGGTCCTTCCCCACATGATGCCCCCCCAGTCGCTGAACCAGAGGTTTAGTATGTGCAGGCAAGCTAGGGGAGACGCGTGGCCATGTGTCCCCCCCAAGGACTTCATATCTGGACTGGCCATTGGCCTTTGTACATAGTGTTCTTTACTACATCTTATTTTTTCATGCTGAATAAAGCATTTTCTTTTCCGTTTTGAAAAGTCTTGCATTTCATGTATTGATGTTGATGCTGAGGCTCCAGGAGTTGGGGTTGTGGGAATGTGTTATGTTTCATGGAAATGTTCTAGTCTGCATCTCATGGGGTGGAACCTGGTATCTGCGTGCCCTCACAAGGTCTCTGCAAAGAATCTTTGGTCGAGTCTGCTCTTTGTGTTTGGAGACATTGTCCCTAGGAGTGTTCCTTCCTCTGTGGCACCTGACATCTCCCCTGCAGAGGGTTGCACAATTGTTGTGTTGCCCTGTGTCTACATTTCCTTTGTTGGTGATGGATCCCTTCAACTCTGGCCATGCCTGCTCAGCAATGTCTCCGGCTGCATCGTCTGTGCCATCCTTGGTAGTCACTGTACTTGTGTATAGAGTATTTTGCCATGCCTTCATGGAGAAATTGTCCCTTTTCCGCACAATGCATGCATGTAATCTTAGCCTAGCACACATATGGTGCTTGTTCTGCTGGGTATTTGAACACCTGACTCACAATTGTGTGCATTGTATCTGTGGGAACTCCACCCTATTCCTTCCATGATAGACAACATCTTGGTGGCTGTCCCAGCACCTGTACATTCCTATCAGTCCTGGGATGTGCGTGACAGTGTGTGTTCCCTTTGTCTCTCTTAGTTTAGTAGGCATTGACATGACCATACAGTCTTGTGGCATGATCTCTGTGTGTGTATTGTGCTGCATCCGCCAGGGATGGGTATGCATGTGTGATTTGTCCTCACACCCACATGTGGTGTGTCATGCAGTGGGGGAAAGACATCCATCCTCATGGGAGTGGGACACTGCTGTCAGTGATGTGTTGTTATGGCACTATCAACATAGTCCAAATATCGGGATGCGTACATACACCCATGGAATTGTGATCATCTGATAAGGATGTACACTACCCCATGTCTGTGTCCACTGCTGGTATTCCTCTGCACCCACCCCCATGTCTGTGTCCACTGCTGGGAGTTATAGGCACCCACCCCCATGTCTGTGTCCACTGCTGGTATTCCTCTGCACCCACCCCTCACATGTCTGTGTCCACTGCTGGTATTCCTCTGCACCCACCCACTTGCCCCCTTGCTGTGGTACACTGCTGTCCTGGGCATACACCACCCGTACCACCCGTACCACCCGTAGGGGTACGGGTGGTACGGCCCGTAGCCCTGCATTCATAGGGTGTGTACGGGTCGTACCACGCGTACCCCTACGTCACCTCTACAATGGTGGTACGGCCCGTACCCACGCTCTGAGGTGCGTGGGTATGTCCCGTACCACCATTGTAGTGGTGATGTAGGGGTACGCGTGTACGGACCGTACCCACACTCTGGGGGGCGTGGGTACGGTCCGTACCACCATTGTAGTGGTGATGTAGGGGTACACGTGTACGGACCGTACCCACACTCTGGGGGGCGTGGGTACGGTCCTTACACGCGTACCCCTACATCACCACTGCAATGGTGGTATGGACCGTACCCACGCTCTGGGGGGCGTGGGTACGGTCCCTACACGCGTACCCCTACATCACCACTACAATGGTGGTACGGGACGTACCCACGCCCCCCAGAGCGTGGGTACGGTCCGTACCACCATTGCAGTGGTGATGTAGGGGTAAACGTGTACGGACCGTACCCACGCTCTGGGGGGCATGGGTACGGTCCGTACCACCATTGCAGTGGTGATGTAGGGGTACGCATGTACGGACCGTACCCACGCTCTGGGGGGCGTGGGTACGGTCCGTACACGCGTACCCCTACATCACCACTGCAATGGTGGTACGGACCGCACCCACGCTCTGGGGGGCGTGGGTACGGTCCGTACCACCATTGTAGTGGTGATGTAGGGGTACGTGTGTACGGACCGTACCCACGCTCTGGGGGGCGTGGGTACGGTCTGTACACGCGTACCCCTACATCACCACTGTAATGGTGGTACGGACCGTACCCACGCTCTGAGGGGCGTGGGTACGTCGCGTACCACCATTGTGGTGGTGACGGGTACGCGTCCACGTCCACTTCCGTTGTGGCGGGACGTGGGATTGGTGGACACGCCCCCCGAAGTGACCAGACCATGGAGGTAATTAATGTGCAAGATATATTTGTTTTTTGTGGGGTGTGGGTTATGTTTCCTGCCCCTTGCCCCCCCCCCTTTGCCCCTGGGGGTTGTTCTGACCTTCTGCGGCGTCTGCGGCGGTTTCTGTACACTAGGTCGTAGGCTATGAGGGCCGGGATGACACGTAGGATGGGGTCCATGGCTGTCCGTCGCGTACCGGTGCTCCTTGTTCGCGTCGTCCTCAATTTCCCGGGAGTTTTTGGCTGCCGTAAAATATTATCCGTGCGGAGTGACGTAGGCACGGATCGTACTTGCTGGTTCGTAAAACGCTGCCTGACTCCGTCCAGACGTCACGTACGCGGTGTCCCGGATCGGAATTGTGGGTATTTTTTGGTCGGTCGGTCTTTTGTACGACTCGTACGGAAATTGTATTTCTGTACGAATCGTACTTGCGGGTTTGTAAGGTGTTTTACCCGGGGACAAGTCGGACGGAGAATACGCTCCGTACGACCATTCGTACCCGGCTTTTACAGGATCGGAATTGGCACCCAAATATATAATATATATACTTACTTAATAATGTTTTAATAATTATTTTAATAATTTATAAATTATTTAAAAATATTATAAATTACAAATACATCATACACATAAAACAATAACATGAGTAAAAATTTAATAATTATGTATAACAAATTAATAAAATGACATTTCATTTGAATATTGTTAAAATTATATATTACATTAGCTAAAATAATACAAAAAATATTAAATAGCAGCGAGAATAAAACTACTACTCCAGCTCAAAAAAAAACAACAGTAAGGAAAATGTTGGATAGCGTAGGGCTAAAAATTACTATTTTCACTCCAGGGAGTGTAACAGTAGGGAAAGTGTTGGATAACATAGAGGTAATAAATTGCTATTCCCACTCCAGGGAGTGCAACAGTAAGGAAAGTGTTGGATAGCGTAGGGGTAAAAATAACTATTCCAACTCCAAAGAGTACAACAGTAGGGAAAGTGTTGGATAGCGCAGGGGTAAAAATTACTATTCCAATTCCAGAGAGTGCAACAGTAGGGAAAGTGTTGGATAGCGTAGGGGTAAAAATTACTATTCCCACTCCAGAGAGTGCAACAGTAGGGAAAGTGTTGGAAAGCGTAGGGGTAAAAATTACGATTCCCACTCCAGACAGTGCAACAGTAGGGAAAGTGTTAAATAGTGTAGGGGTAAAAATTACTATTCCAGCTCCAGAGAGTGCAACAGTAGGGAAAGTGTTGGATAGCGTAAAAGTTAAAAATAACATACTTATAAATAAAATAATTATTTAAAATAATTAGTGATTTAATTATTAAATAACTCAAAATTATTTACAAATACCAATAAATAATTATTAAAAACATAACTACCAATGAATAATTAATAAACAATAAATTAATAATAAATACCAACAAATAATAATTAATAAATATTAATTACTAAATAATATATATTGAACACTACAATATTTTTCATAACCAAAAACATATGAATGATTAAAAAGTAATTACCAGTTAAAAAATATTGAACAATTAAATATTTTTTATACCAAAAAATAATAAATATTAAACATTAATTACCAATTAAAAAATATTGAACAATTGAATTTTTTATACCCAAAAATAATAATTATTAAACATGAATTACCAATTAATAATTACTTATTAATATATTAATTAGAAATATCAATACATAATATTTAATCATATTTAATTACCAATTAATGATTAATCAACAATAAATTATTTGTCATAACCAAAATATTATAATTTGGAATATTTACCAATTAATAATGAATGTCCAATTAATTAATTATCAATACCCAACAACAAATTTAATAATTACTTAATTGGATTTCAATTATTTCCAACACTATTCCCCTATAAACGCACGACACACTCCAATAATAAAATAATACACTTAACATAATTATCAATTAATCAATTAATAAAAACGAATTACCAATTAATATAAATTAATTACCAATTAATACTTAATTAACAATAATATAATTATCAATACCAATAAATGAAAATAAATTATTACTTAATTACAATTAAATTACTTCCCACCCTATTCCCCTATAAACCCACAGCCCGCTACAGAACTTAAACGCAAAAAATTAATTAAAATTAATTTATAATTCCTAAAAATGTATAATTAATTTCATATAATTAAATTACTTCCCACCCTATTCCCCTATAAACCCACAACCCGCTACGGTACTAAAACACAAAATTGACTTAAAAAAACCATTATTAACATATAAAAATTGTATACATAAATTTTAAAAGCAGTAGAACACTTAACAAAAAACATATAACACATACATATTAAATACATAATAAAATACATAACAATAATATGAATATCGATATTAGTAACATCAATATTAGTAACATCGATATATTTGATATTGATATTACTAACTTCGGTATTACTAAAATCGATATTACTTACCTAAGGGTCGATATTGTGTCTATAGATATTAATAACATCGATTTTCTGTCCCTTCGATATTGTCAACTCGATATTAGTGTAGGAAGATATTTAATTTTCGATATTTTGACTGCTCACCGTTTTTAACATGTGATTTATTGATCTTGAAACCTTTGAGCAAGCCAACAGATACCTTATACGTTTGCATGACCCTTTAGAGGGTCAAGGTTGATTACGATTATATTTGTAAATTAATGTATAGTATTTAGTAGTTTGTATAATAAATTTGCTTTTCCTTTTTTGAAAGAAAAAACACTGACTGGACAGCCATTTATTGAGTGTTATTATTGTGTGCTAGTGAATGGTGATTACTAGCCCACACCACCCCTCCAGAGTAGGCTTTGGAATGCTCTGCTTCACTACACTGAGAGAGACAAGCATTACATTGGGGTGCTTGGTTACCAGTGAGGGAAAATTGCTGTCCTATTCCTTGCGCAGGCCTCTCACCCTGCACACCTAATAATCCAATTCCCTTCAGCACATAAATAATGCTACATATGCATAAATGTCAATGTATGATTTAAATTTCTATTCAACATATATTTATAAACATGTCAGTGGCTTTATTAAAGTGAAAATCTATTTATAACTCCTGTTGTGGCTCTTTGCTTTCTAGTCAAATTCCAGGGAAAGCTTTTTTACCCTATTATTGGTGCATGCTTTTAATGTGTGACGTGAATGTTAGTTTACTCTATTTTTTTGCCTCAGAACCTTCATATGTGCTGATTGGAAAGTGTTGTCAATTTCAGAACAAATTAGTTACTTAAGTGAAGATTTTTCCTTGTAGAAGTCGTTGCTGTCTAATCTTCGCACTGAGCAGGGTCAACTAAACAATGGAGGCACCATCGAGGCATTGTTAGCAGTGTGCGCCTTTCATGGTGATAGAGCTCAAAAGACACATGGCTGCTAGAAACAGAAGTGGGGAGGGAAACAGATTAAGTGCTATTGTGGCTGTGGACACAGGTGCTATCACTGTAGCATCTGTTCACAATGGAACAGGTCCTCTCTACTCCTGGGTATGGCTCAATATGACACCATGCAAAAAGGTGAAATGTTGACTGGGGCATTTGTCTCTTGCAACGTATGTGGTGCTGTGTTAAGGTATGATAATGTATGATAAAGGCAAGACAACTCTATGGCTACAAATATAATCTCAGTATTTGGAGTACATTCCGCACAGCATGCATCAACATTTACAAAGGGTTGGAGAAGTGTCCATTACATCGAGGGAGTCAAGTTGCTTTCGACTAGCAACACCGCACCTGTGGAAGAAGAGGAGGGTGCTAAACCTTTCACATTTGCTTCAACCATGTGGATACAACTGCACAAAGGGTAGATTCACAGAGGGGGATTACAGTGGAGTGTATTCTTTTGCGTCAATCTAAATATGTGTATTTGACAATATTGTAACTGTTTCTATGGTTTCCAACATCTATCCAACTGTGTTCTACTCGGGTGCTAAAGAGTGCATTGAGATATCGTCTTGAAACAACCATGACCGTGAGTGACACATTTTTAAGTGGAGGGTAGGAGCGCTGCGAGCTCTGTGGGGTGGTTAGGGTGTGCTATACAGGGAGTGTGAAGCGAAGTATTCATCCTTACCGGTGGGAAAGTGCTGTTTTGCCCAGAGTGAGATGGTGTGGAGGTGAGGTGCCGGTACCCTCAGGATGAAACCATGAGCTGATTTCTGTAAACTGATGTGCTCTGGGCCCTGTAGCATACTGACCGCTGTAGCATAGCTGTGCAAGTGGTATTAGTATGCGTTTAGACTATAGCACTGTGTGCTCTGTGGGGTGGTTAGGATGTGCTATACAGGGAGTGTGAAGCGAAGTATTCACCCCTACCGGTGTGAAAGTGCTGTTTTGCCTAGAGTGAGATGGTGCTGAGGTGAGGTGATGGTACACTCGGGGATGAAACCGTGAGCTGATTGCTGTAAACTGATGTACTCTGGGCACTGGAGCATACTGGCCGCTGTAGCATAGCTGTGCAAGTGGTGTTAGTATGGGTTTAGACTATAGTGGGAGTGGGAGCAAACTACTCACCCCTACCGGTCTGAAGACTCGAATGGAGTGTTTTAGCAAGCAGGAATAAAGAAATAATCGTGAAGAATATAATGCAGAATGTTGCAATGCCACAGAAGACAAATGGTGAAATCAGGTGTGTTTAAGACAGTGGCTGTGTGTAATAAAGCGATGGAGTCTGCAAGTTATACAAAAAGTGTCTTTATTTTAGTGCCATAAATGGACCCACTGGTGCAAGAGCTAAGGCATCCAGCTGAGGCAAACTCCAACCGCTTCTGCTGTAGTCAAACCTAAGCTCCTGTATCAGTCAATTCCACATTACATGTTACAGTTCCATGTTACATAAACAATACCTATTAGACATGAATGACAGTAAATTGTATAATGAAAATAAAGGTAGGATACAATTGCCACACTGTGCCAACCAGTTCCTTAACAATGCCGTGTTTTTTGATCTTGACCGCCAGCATGTGAGCAGAGGCTGAGGATGAGCTAATTTGTGAGAAAGGGCTTTGTGGATAACAGGCAGGCAGAGAGACGTGTGCACAAAGAATAGACATGGTTTCAAAATGGATGTCGGGTTTAGGCTAATTTAGCAAGTAAATAGCGTATTTGCATAGGCCATACATCACCCATCCCTGGTTAGTCTGGAGACGTAAGGGGCAATATTGAAAATGGAGTCCAATGCCTAAGCATACTTAGAAAGATATTATAAGAAAATAGTTCAATTGAAGTTCATAAAAAAAATGTATAGGAAAAAGTAAAAAAAGTTGGAAAAAATCAGTGCAAGAATAAAGTGAATTTCTTACAAGTCTTGGAAATTGCAGTCCGGAGGTTCTTCAGCGGCTTGAGATGGGTAAGGTTCCAAGAGGCAATTGTTGCCATCGTGTGAGAAAAGCGAAGCGATCCAATTCATATCCTCAAAGGGACAGTAATGTTCCTCGAATGTTGGAGCGGCAATTTGAATTGGCAGGCAATCTGCAATGTTGTCAAGGGTCGCACGTTGCAGGAGATCTTTCGCGGATGCGCAGAAATCCCATTCCGCCAGGATACCTTTTTGTGTTGAATCGGCCTCTGCTCCACTGCCCGAACAATCAAGTTCATGGTTTTCAAGATACTCCATTACCTGCTGGATATTGGGAGCGTTTGTTGGGATGTTGGTAAGGCATAGATCCATTCGCCAGTCGAATGGGCAAGTTTTGCAATAAAAAGAATGTTGCACGCAGATTGCATATGTGTAAATAATTGTCATGTTGTAGCTGGCTCCGATAATAGATAGAGGCAGGCAGCCGAAAAGTTGTTCCATTTTTTCACGGTATTGATGTAGCTTTGCGTAGAGGCGTATTCTGTCGGACATGATTGTTATTACAGATAGCGCAACCATTTTTTACAAGCAAAAATAGTAGTAGGATGGCCGCAAACAGAGCGAGAATTATGGGCACTGTTCCTGGTATTCCAGAGATGATCGAATGAATGATGTCTGGTATTATAACAAAAACAGTTTGAAAGCCTGTGACAAGGCCGGAGGAGACAGTGTTAAAAAAGTGTGCCAGAGCTTAAATGTCAGATGTGTTGAAAATTGTGTAACAATTCACAAAGTGTAATGGGAGGTTCGTATTTAAAAGGGAGTGTATTTTACATTAAGTTTGTGCTATCTGTAGTCAATAAATTACTTTTGGAGAAGTGAGGGACACTTCTGTTTAAACCCAAAGTTCTTTCAGTTTGCTCAGTTTAACCTCTTCAGTGCCCATGACGAGATAGTCTCGTCATGGAGCACGGTTGCGCTGTGCCCATGACGAGACTATCTCGTCATGAACCCCACCCACTAGTGCAACGCCCGGCACAGGAGGGGGAAAGGGCGTGGCACTGAAGGGGTTAATAAAATCTGTTTTCAAAGTAGGTATTGAAGGCCAAGTTGAACTTTGGGAGTTACTTTGTGTGGGTGGGAAAAGAGATTGCCACAGGAAGTTACCCGGTTTGAAACAGTAAGGACATACGGTATGCCAGCTCACATTCCGTAGCAGTCCATGTTATTAAGAAGCAGATAACTGCCGTTAGAAAGCTGTGTAAATGTTGGTCTGATTGTGGAGTTGGCGTGCTTTTAAGAAAGCATGCAAGATTGGGGGCTGTAAGCTTAGAAGCGTAATGCAGTTGGACATTCTTGCATAGTAATGAATGACTGCCATTGTGGTCGCACTTTTCACGTGTGAGAAAAACTTCTGTATCCTCTTTAAGACAGCGATATGTAAATGGGAGAAACCACTGCTCGTTAATAAACGTGCTACCTTATATAATCACATACAACATGACAAACAACATGTACACCTAGCAGACACAACAACACTACGTACTGTGGGAACAGTGGCTAGCCATGAACACAAGCCAAACATGGCATAACACCTCTGCTACAAAATGTAGAATGGGGGAGAGATGGGAGCAAAGTATGTGCAAAGGTGGCAAGTGATTCTAGATTATAAAAGTATACAATGCAAAGTGTTGAGGGGATGTGCCGGACAGACTTGAGAATGCGGAGCACAGACATGTACATGTCAACATACATTGATGGTCTATTGAGTGAAGTGGACAGTGGACGCAACCTTGATAGTACGGAAGATTGCGAAAACTTAGCGCGTATGTGCCCCCCCCTTTAGCATAGTGGGCTGGCTCGGCGTACGCAAGGCTAGCGTAGGGGTATGAATAAAAGGCACGTTTCTCTGGGTGTGGTTCTCTATGGCGAGCATGTCTGCCAGGTCTGCACAGCTTACACCATCACGAGGCTGACGCCGTGAGCGAAGGTGGCTGCGTGAATAATGCTCTCAGTCTGCTGGTACACAGAAACCGTCATGGCTCCTGCGACGCACATATACCCCACAGTTCACCTTTCGACACCGCCGTATGTGAAAGAGGGCCCACCATGTGCCGGCGGAAGCTTTTGGGCCAAGGTCTGCGAGCTGGGAAGGCTCCTGAGATCAACACTGGCTACCGCGACACAGGCAGACAGCGCCCAACCTGAGGCCCAGCACCATGGAGTGCTATGTATACTACTAATACAGTAGTCCAACAGGTACGGGGTCCTGATCCCACAATGGACGATGTTAGAACTGCATCTGAGAGTGGAGATGAAGGTACTCCCTTCGACCAGGTGTAACCAACTCTAGGTTCCAACACTGGAACGGTGTCTTGATCCCACAATGGATGATTTTAGAACTGCATCTGAGAGTTGAGATGAAGGTACTCCCTTCGACCAAGTGCAAGCAACTCTAGGTCCCAACAGTGGAACGGTGTCTTGATCCCTGAAGGGACGATGTCCGATATTACCTGCTGCTTGTTGTTTTTTACTGAACTCCCTCCTTTGAGGTGCATCAGACTCTGTGCTTCCGTAGCTAATTGCTGCACATGATCATTAGGCTTGGCTGACAGCAGTCGCTGGAGTACACCGCGGTACAGCAGGTCCACACAGTGAAACGGGGTCTTGATCCCACAATGGACGATGTTAGAACTGCATCTGAGAGTGGAGATGAAGGTACTGCCTTCACCAGTGCATTGCGGGCGCGTGAGTTATAGTTAGCTCAACTAACTATAACGGGCGCATTTCTCTGGTTTTGTACGAGTCAAATGTCCAACTAACTATAACGTCCCTGAAACCTATGGTTTTTTTGTGAAAATAAATATATATATGTATATATATATACATATATCGTTTTTTCCCATACCAACGCAGGCCCCCATAGGAGGCTATTTAACTTTTTAATGAGAAAAAACTCATGAAAAACAGCAGAGAAAAGCAAGCATTGTTAGCCTACTGGCTGCATTGTAAACCAATAGCATAGAAAGTGTAAGCCATTGTACAGAAAAAACTGGCACTGTGCCTTTAAGGCAGCTATGACCCCCAGCTTCCCATCATGCCTCAGGGGTGACAGTTAGGTCAGTTGTTCTTTGTGTAGACCCGAAGACCAGGGCACAAAGATATTGTTTAACAATGAAGCAATCTCATTTGCCTGGAGAGGCGGGTGGGTTGCTTATGACTTTAATGAGGATACCCCTGGAAGAGAACTAGGATTACAGGTAAGTAACTTATCCTTCTCTTCCAGGGGAACCTCATCAATAGTCATAAGCACTAAACAGAATAACAAGCCCATCTTCCGCCTGCGGGCAAATGAGAATGAACGACCCAACTTACAACAACCGCAATAATCAGCTGTTAAACAGATTCCTCAAGGAGGCCTGGCCTACTTGGGTGTATGCTCTGGTGTCTGAATCCAGACAATAGTGCCTTGTAAATGTATGGACGGACTTTCAAGTTGCCGCCTTACAGATCTCAGAGATTGGCACGTTATTAAGGAAAGCAGTAGTAGCAGCCTTCCCCCTCGTTGAATGTGCCTTGGGAGTAGGCCCAGGGGGCTTTTGTGCTAATTGATAAGCTAACTTGATCCATGAAACTATCCACCTGGAGATGGACCGTTTTGAGGCTGGAAAACCTGCTCTGATCGACTCATAGTTAACAAATAGTTGATCAGACTTTCTAATCGACTTGGACCTATCCAGATAGAACTTTATAACTCTTTTTAGGTCAAACGAATGCAAAGTCCTCTCAGCTGGAGTGAAGGTATTGGGGAAAAAAGTCGGAAGTGAAATGGTCTGAATCACATGGAAATTGGACACCACCTTCGGAAGGAAGGAGGGAAGGATGAGTCCTCAAAACCACCCTATTGAGATGGAAAACTGTACGGTTCCTTTGAACATAGCGCTTGTATTTCGCTCACTCTGCGAGCTGAGGTGATCGCTACCAGGAAAGCTACCTTCCACGTAAAGTGTTGAAAGGTTGCTTTGGGGATAGGTTTGAAAGGTGGACCCATCAACTTTGATAGCACCAAGTTCAGCTCCCAGGGCGGTGAAGGAGGCCGGACAGGAGGGTAGACATTTTTTAGACCTTGTAAGAAGTCCTTCACAACCTGCAACTGAAAGAACGGCTGAGAAGGCGAACGCCTATATGCAGTTATGGCCGCTAGGTGCACCTTAATGGTAGGAAACTTTAAGCCTGCCCTAGCTAGGTGAAGCAGGTATGGTAAATTGACTTCCTCCTGCCCCTTGGTGGGACTACAATTGTTTTGCACACACCATAAATAAAAACACTTCCACTTGCAAGCATATGAGTGTCTTGTGGATGGTCTCCTAGCTTCTTTTAGGATGGTCATGCAGTCTTGTGGTAGTCCTAAATGACCATACTGGAGGACCTCAGGAGCCATGCTGCCAAGTTCAGTGAGGGAACGTTGGGGTGGTGAATCCTCCCGTTCATCTTGGACAGCAGGTCCGGTCTGCTCGGCACTCTCCTGTGGGGGTATTCTGACAGGTGCAGAAGGTCCGGGTACCACCATTCCCTCGGCCAGTCCGGAGCAATTAGGATCATCCTTGTGTGTAAGCGTTTGGTTACCACCTTCGGGATGAGTGCAAGGGGTAGAAAAGCGTACACAAATGCCCCTGACCAGTCTATCAAAAGAACATTCCCCTTCAACCCTGGTCGGTAGAGCCTTGAGGCAAAGTCTCGGCACTTTGTAGTTTCGTCGTCCGCGAAGAGGTCGATGCTGGGACGACCCCACCCCTGGAAAATGTCTTTGACGACCTCTTTGTTGAGTACCCAGTCTTGCTGGTCCTTGAAGTGTCGCCTGAGAGCATCCGCTTGCGAATTCTGCTCCCCGGCAGGTGTACCGCTGTGATCGATAGGTTCCTTGCTAGGAGCCAATGCCAGAGAGCTTGAGCCGCCAGCGACAAGGTCCGTGAGCGAGTTCCTCCCTGTTTGTTCAGGTAGTACATGGTGGTGGTATTGTCCGTCTGTACTAGAATAGATTTTGCCTGAATCGAAGGGAAGAAAGCCCTGAGTGGCAGATGAACAGCTCTCAGCTCCAACATGTTTATGTGATACGACCACTCTTTTGATGACCATTGCCCTTGTGTCTGGAGAGACCCCATGTGAGCTCCCCAGCCTTGGAGGGAAGCGTCCGTGATCAACGTCTGAGAGGGTGGTGCCTGATGGAATGGAATCCCTACTGGAATTCTCCTTTCTCATCCACCATGGGATGGATGCTCTGGCTGCGTTTAAGAGATTTATCTAGTCGTCCCAACGAGCTGTTTGCTGATCCCATTTGTCCTCCAGATTCTGCTGCAAAGGACCCATTCTCAGCCTGGCATTGGGGACCAGGGAAATGCAGGTTGCCATCAACCCTAGCAGGGAGGCAATCTGACGAACGGACAGCATTTTGCTGTCCAAAGATTGTCTGCCTTTCTGTGAGATGGATAACTCTCTCTCCTCTGAGGGAAACACTTTTTCTACCTCCGAGTATACCACCGCACCCAGAAAATGAATTCTCTGTGTGGGTTGCTGTGTTGACTTGTCGAATTTCGCATGAAGGCCCAGCCGGTGACAAAGTTCTAGGCAATGCTGGAAATGATTCCTCACGGTCTGGGGAGAGGGACCCTTCAACCACCAGTCATCCAAATTAAGGGTACACAAAAATGCCTCTGCAACGTAGTGTGGCTGCCACCACTGCCATGCACTTCGTGAACACTCGGGGAGCTGACTTCAACCTGAAGGGCAGCACTTTGAATTGGTAGTGGGACGATCCCACCAGAAATCTCAGATATTGCCTGTGATGTCGACTGACCGCAACATGAAAGTAGGCATCTTGCAGATCCAGCGAACACATCCAATCTCCCTGTCGTAGATGTTGATATATTTGATGGAGAGCCTACATGCAAAACTTCTCCTTTTTGATGAACTTGTTGAGTGTTCGCAGGTCCAGAATGGGTCTGTATTCTGATTTTCGACCTTTCTTCTTCACTAAGAAGTATCTTGAGTAGACTCCTCGACCTCGTTGCGATTTGGGCACCTTCTCGATGGCTGATTTTCGCAGAAGGATAGCCACTTCGTTCTGCATTACCTTCATCTGTTGGCACAATGATGGAACTGAAGGGATTGAGGGATGGCGTTGAAAACGTAGAGAGTACCCATGCAGCAACGTAGCTAACACCCATTGGTCCTTCGTGATAGCTTGCCACTCTTTCAGATGGTTTGCAATACTTCCCCCAATGGAGCGGTACACAGCGATGGGGGAAGCGGGCACTCATTGTTTGGTTGGAGTCTTTGTGGAAGTAGTGGACTGACGCTGGTTTCCTTTACCTCTGGAGGAGCGACAGCCTTGGAACTGAGACCTTTGCTGACCTTGTTGGTTTTGATGCCTCTGCCAATGAGGGGTTTGAACCCTCTGTTGAAAGGGTCGTCGATCGTACGGCTTGAAACGTCGTCAGAACTCTTTTTTCTTTTCTAGACCTACCGCCTTTAGTGTGTCTTGTTCTGTCTCCATCCAAGACATTTCCTCATCTGTGTCAGCACCGAATCAAGATGAGCCGGGAAGATTGAGGATCCGAGACTGTGCTTCTGGTTTAAGAGCCGTTAAGCAAAGCCAAGAAGATCTCCTAGCGCATATCCCATGGGAATAGGCTTGAGCTGAAAGAGTAGCTCCATTGGCTGTGGCGCTGATCACCTGGTTTGCCACCAGGCTGTCTTCCTGCAAGACTTCTTTTAAGTCCTTGCGATCTTCCTTGGGCAGTTTTTCTGAAAATCTTTGAAGAGAGTCCCACAAAGACCTATCTTAGCGCCCCAAAAGAGCCGAAGCACTAAAGACCTTGAGCATGGAGGCTGATGTGCCGCAGACCTTCCTCCCCCGCGAATTTTGTGCTTTGCTCTCCTTATCTGGTGGAACTGTAGAAGAGGAGGCTACTTAATGTGTCTTTTTAGCCGCAGCGATTATAACAGAATATGGAGGGGGGTCATATCTGAGAAACAACGGGTCTTCCTCTGGTGGACAGTATTTCTTTAGAATCCTCGCAGGCGCGGTCCTAAGGGTCGCCGGCGTGAGGAAAATGTTCATAACCGGCTGAAGTAGCCCCGGCACCAATGGTAACAGCGGTCTAGATGAAACTCTCTGGTGCAAAGTCTCGAAGATTACTGACGACGAGCTCTGTTGAGTGGGCATAGGGATGTTCAGCTTACTTGCCCCTCTGGAAAGAACATCCTGGAAAGTGGCAACATCATCCACCGGAGAGACCCTCGACGGTGGGCTGTCGGTAAGAGTCAGTGAGTAGTCTCTCTTTGACGTATGTGTGGAAAAGGAAGAAGGTGTTGAAGATCTGTGCCTTCTCCTCTCGCTTCTGGATTTAGACCTCCTTCTGGAAGAGGGTGCAGGAGTGCGACTGCGATCCCTGCTTCTCGATGGAGTATGAGCCATGTTCACAGCTTGCACCAGTCGAGCCAATGAAGACCTGTGTAGGGGGCTTGAGTAGTGTTGAGCTCCTGGTACTTGAGCAGGAGCCCAGTGATGCTTGTTCCATCTAGGTGAAAAATGGATATAAGGTGACCTTTGTCTCTCTTGTCTCTCGGGAGAGCGTGCAGGAGGAGATTTTCTTTAACCCCTTCCCTGCTCATGACGGAACCACTCCGTCATGAGCCACGGGCGCCGTGTGCTCATGACGGAGTGGTTCCGTCATGCTGCGGCCATTGGCGACCGCTCCGCCCACGCGGCACTGATTCCCCGCCTGTGCGGGCGATTAGCGCGAGTGGGCGGAGTCGTGACGGAACCACTCCGTCATGAGCAAAGCGCGCCCGTGGCTCATGACGGAGTGGTTCCGTCACGAGCATGGGGGCGCCGCGCTGCCTCCAAACCCCCCCAGCGCCGCGGCAAAATTCGTGCCGCGGCGAAGGGGTTAAAAAAAATATTTGTATTTGTTTTTCCCAACAAGAAATAAGAAAACAAACACAGGCAAACTGACATAATGCAGCATTGCAAAATCAAATAGTGACCTCATAAGAAATCTCAAGCTGCAGGTCTCCTTATCCCCCTCCCCCCCGCCACCGGTATGCCATAGATGCTCACAGCATAACCATTAAAGGTACATCTAGAGATTACGAAAACGCTGGACCAGGGAGGAATGGCGGTGCTGATCTTGCTTGATCTCTCCGCTGCCTTTGACACGGTCCATCATGGGGTTTTGATGGATCGTCTATGGGGTTGCGGGGTGAGAGATAAAGCTTGGTCTCTCCTTAAATCCTTCCTCTCAGACAGATGCCAGACTGTCTCATTAGGTGAGTTTGTTTCCAAACCTTTCTCTCTTCCTTGTGGGGTGCCTCAGGGGTCTTCCCTGAGCCCTACGCTTTTTAATATATACGTCTCCTCCTTGGCCCCCTTGATTGAATCCTTCGGCTTTGGCTTAACATCATATGCCGATCACACTCAAATTGTCATCTCTCTGCAACCAGGTCAGGAGGAGGCAAAGGGTGAGAGGCTTCATGACTGTATGGGGGCAGTGGGAGACTGGATTTTGCATAACTGTCTAAAATTGAATGCTGGAAAAACAGAAGTGATTCAGTTTGGGAACAATGTTAATCTCTGGACCCCTGGTTGGTGGCCTGAGGCCATGGGTACTCTCCCAGTACCCTCCAGGAAAGTTAAGAATCTGGGGGTGGTGCTAGATGAACACCTTGACATGCGTGATCAAGTAAATGCCGTGGTCTCTGCTACCTCCTACACTCTCAGGACCATGAGGAAAGTTTTGCCCCTCTTGCCGGCTGACTGCAAGCCGCGGACAGTGGTCTCGGCCATGATTATGTCAAGACTTGACTATTGCAATAGCCTCTACTTAAATATTCATGAGCGCAGCTTACAAAAACTTCAGATGCTACAGAATGCAGCTGCCAGGTTGCTTACGGGGACTCCGAAATTTGCTTCCATCTCGAGTTCAATAAAAAAACTTCACTGGCTGCCAGTAAAAAAACCGAATACTTTTTAAATCACTCTGCTTGGTTTTTCGAGCTCTCCACGATATAGGGCCATTCTATCTGAAGCAACAATTTCAATAGTATGTGCCTGGAAGATCTCTACGCTCATCAGGAGCTAAACTCATTGTAGTGCCCACCTCTAAGAGAGTTAGATGGGGAGGTAGAAGTTTTTCCGTTGGGGCAGCCAAGGCCTGGAATAAACTTCCTGTTGGCTTAAGAAACTGCAATGATTTATTTGCTTTTAGGAAGGCGCTTAAAACATGGTTGTTTTAATTCTCTCTGGCCAAACCTTAGGAAGACTGTAGCAAGCGCCGGGACACCTTTGGGTAGCTGTGCACTATATAAGTTTTTCTAACATAACATAACATAACATAACATCTAAGTCTCCTGAGGCAGAAAATTCAACAACAGTAGTGCAGTGCAGGTAACAAACTTTCATATGAACTTAACGTTTGTTCCACAGTGCATGCCCAAAGTTATACTCCTAGTGCTATGGCGTCAGGTGCACCTTCTTGATCTTCCAAGGCCGAACCCTCCTCTGAACCCGTCTCAGGTGCCTACAGCAGTACAACTAATGCCTCCCACGCCCTCGCTGCTTCCAGTGCCTTTTCATTAGTAGATCGCAGGGCCTGTTGTAGCCTAACTGCACTTTTTCTCAGTGCCCATTTGAGGAATTCCGCCCTCCATCTCCCCACACTGGGCCCTCTCGCTGATTTCCAGTGCAGGGTGATCTCTCTCTTAGCTAATGCGAGGCCTAAATCTATACATTTGCTTGTCACTTTAGTTTCAGAGGTATGCGGGAACCAGTGCAATAAACAAACACCCTGATCTGGGTCTATGTTACGATCAGTTATTCCACACAGCAAATCTAGCACTTCCACCCAATACGTTCCCAAACAGGTACATCCCCACATCATATGCTGGAAGTTGGCCCCCTCCAAACTACACCTCGGGCACTGAGCGGCGGCCGTATTAAAGTATTAGTTAACCTTAGCTGGTGTTAAGTACACTCTATGCAGTATATAAAATTGCATCAATTGAAATCTGGCGTTCCTCGTGCTTTTCCCGGCCCTTCTGACCAGCTGGTCCATGTCTTTTTGGGGATTTCCCTGCCTAGGTCTGCTTCCCATTTCCCCTGTAGCATGCGCAACGGTTCTAGTGCTTCAGTCAGCATGGACCTATACAGGCACGTGATAGCCTTAAAGGTTCCTGCAGCCATTACCACATATTGGCATGCCATTGAGGTCTGCGGTTCTGACAATCCCGTCTTCCAGTACCGTTGCATTGCCAAGACTAGTGCTGAATGCAGCAAGTAGTCCCCCCGAGGGAGACCATATCTATCCTGCAGCGCCGGAAAGGGTAAAAGGATTCCATTCCCATAGAGGTCTCCCAGCACCTGAACTCCCAGCACCTCCCATTCGGCTAATGCCGTCCAGTCCCTGCCATGCGGGATGGCCGTACACATGCCCAGCGGGATCTCCGGGGCGTACGGGCGGGCAATCCCAGCTCAACGCTGGCTCCGGTTCCAGCACAATCTCAGTGTCCGCTCTTCATTAGTAAGCGGTTCAAGGCGCATCTTCTGCTGAAGCACCATAAAGGACAAGATATAGCGTGGGACCCATCGTCCCTTGGGACCGTCTGGGCCACGGAAATCCCGAGCCACAGCTTGAGTGAGCCACTGGAGCTGCGCCGCTAGATAGTACCACTCAAAATCCAGCACTGCCATACCCCCGTCGGCTTTCAGACGTATAATTGTAGCCATCATGATCCGCCGTCTGCTGGCCCCCCAGAGAAACCCCCCAGCCATGGAGCGGAGTTATCGGAACACAGAACCCGGCACCCAGACTGGTAGCGTCCGAAAATAATACAATTAGCGAGGGAGCGCCACCATGTTCAGGAGCGCCACTCGGCCTGCCACCGATAGCGGCAACGTACTCCAAAATGCAAAGCTACCCCTAAGGCCTCTTATAGCCCGACCCAAATTACCATCCAGCAAATCCTCAGGGGAATGATAAATATGAGTGCCAAAATAAGGCAAACATCGGGGTTCCCAGCGAATGCCGGCCACCTGGGAAGGGTTCACCTCAGACGGAACTATCGGAAACAAGCATGTCTTTGCCCAGTTCACCCCTCAGCCCAGAGTATCGTCCAAACGCATGAAGCAAGTGCCTCGCACCCTCCAAGGCTGTTTCCGTGTTTGCTAGAAAAATTAGCAAGTCGTACGCATATAGGGAGATAAACTGCATCTCCCCACGGAGTTCCAATCCAGGGTAATGCCTCCCCAACCTGGCATGGGAGGTCAAAGGCTCAATGGCTAAGGCAAACAATAACGGAGAGAGCGGGCATCCCTGCCTCATGCCCTGCTCTACCAAACAAGAGGAGGAGATCGTCACCCCCATCCGTACTCGAGCCGTCGCCAATCGGTAAAGGATCTCTGTCCACCCCGAAAAGGATTCCCCAAGCCCGAACGCCTGAAGGATCTGGAACAAGTATGGCCACTCCAGGCTGTCGAAAGCCTTTTTGATATCTACAGAGTGAGAAAGGAACTGATTGTCCCATATAGTTGTCCTGAGACATCCCTCCCACTTGACCGTGCTGTGTAGGCCCTTTTATATGTTATATAGGCCTTTGTTAAGTTGACCATAGCTCTGCCATTTTAGTGTATTACAGACTGATGGCAGGTCTGGCAGGTCTGACCCAACACATATTCAGTTCCTCTTTCTGCGAGGCTTTCTGCTCCAGACTGGTGGCCCCCACCCTCTACCCGAGTGCTCTGTGCTCGGTATCAAAGTTCAGCATCCCCTCAGCATCCCCTTGAGACATCGACATACAGTAAGCTGCATCCAGGCCTGGCACTTGTTTCCTGGGCTGGTTTCCCGCTTGCAAGGATGTGGCAACCGCAGAGCGTCAAGTTAGGAGAAGTGAGGAGATTTATATGTATATATATGTATTTCGCGTACAATATCTGTTTATATTTTCTGCTTGCTCTGTGAAACTTACGACAAGCGTTTGGCCTGAGAAACTGACCTTTTCACCTAGTCTATTGTCAGCATTAAGTGGGTAAATGACGACATGTCTGGTGCAATCTGCAGACGAGGCTTTTTTGGGTAGCATACGTAGGTAGAAGTTGCATGCGAAGGAGCCCGAAGAAAGGTATAAAAGGGGTGCCCCCAGAGACCTCGTTGGACTACCTTGCTGTCTGTCTGTAGGTAGCAGACTCCGTAGGGTTTTCCCCAAGAGCAGCTCTGAAGCTCTTGCGTCTGCTTAGCATTTTGTTGTATTTTACCTATATGAAATGTCCTGTTATGTTTCATTATTGTTCTTTGAATAATGTATTCATTGTAATTGCAGGAATGCTTGCTCTAGAGTATACTCTGAAATATGTCTCCTTGGTGTAATTTGTTTCTTCAATTGCACTTTTAGATGCGTTCTCTTTTCTCTTTGACAGTACAATAGTGCAGATGCAGAGGGTATCATGATGAGCTCCATGTGATTATCTGAATTCTGTATTTTGTATTCTATGCCTTTGTCTTGCAGTTTCTTTGAAGTTGCATCTTCTCATTAAACTGCCATCTTACTCTGCCTTCAATTCCATGTCTCATATGTTTGTTTTCTTCAGTTTTAGAGCAAGCGTTCCCGGGCACCCCAGCTCAAATTAAGGTGCCCCTTTTGTCCCTGACTCCCTCTCCTGCTCAGTTCTGTGGTGGCTCCCGGGGCCCTGAGTACCGCCCCTAGCTTCCTTGTCCCGTTATATACCCTCCCTCCAACAAGAGAGAACCGCTGCAGTGGGGGTCTCGCTGTGATCTTCCCCTAGAATTCGGAGAAGGTGTCTCACATTAGTCGCGTAGTGCATTTCGGGATAAAGCCCGCCTGGTCGGTGTGGACCAGTTGCGCCATATAGTGAAGGAGCCGGGTCGCAAGAATCCTACTCAATATTTTATAATCAGTTGTTAACATTGATAATGGGCGATAGGTTGACCTAGTCAAGGGATATTTTCTCAGTTTCAACAACGGGATAATGATAGCTTCGCGAGTGGAAACGGGCAACCTCCCCAGGTCCCGGGCCTCTTGATAAACCGCCAGCAACTTGGGGACCAAGATATCAACGGATGTCGAGTAAAATTCTATAGGTAGGCCAACAGCCCCTGGGGTTTTCTTGTGTGCCATATGTTTTATCGCACTACGTATTTCGCCCACTGTAATCTTCCGTCCCTATGTATCCGCCTGGTCCTCTTCAAGGCGTGGCAGTCGCACCTCAGCTAAGAATTCCTCTAACACATCACCCGTTTCCTGCAGCTTACTCTCGTATAGATCCTTATAGTAGTCCAAGAATATCCCATTAATCCCCTGCTGGGAATACTCCGGTACTCCCTCAGGGGAGGTCAAGGACGGGATGGGCGTACCCCTCGGGCCGGGTTGGCCAACCAGGCCAGGAGGGTGCCCGCCTTATCTCTCTCCGCATGCGCCCACACCAAATATGCTTTATAATCAAAGCAGCGCAACCTTTCCACTTGCGCCGCCACTCCCTCTCTCGCAGCCAAGACCTCGGCCTGCACCCCCGGATTTTCAGGGCGGGCTTTTTCGGCCTGACGCAGTCGAAGTTCCTTCCTCTCTATATCCTGCAAAAGCGTCTTCAGCACACCCGCCATCTTAGCAATACATAGGCCCGCACCACCACCTTAAAGGCGTCCCACTACAGGGCCGAAGCTGTACCCTCATTCTCGAGGAAATACTACTCTATGCCCTCCTGAACCTCCGCACGGAATACCGGGTCCTCCAGGGCCTCTGGGCGTAATCGCCAGGTAGGAATTGCAGGCCTCCCTCGGGACCAGTGCAACGCCAGTAACAGCGGATTGTGATCCCATATCGCCCTCGCCAGGTACTCACTATGTCTTACCATCGCATGAACATCCGGGGTGCACAATATGGCATCCAATCGCACATGCAAGTCATGTAGGGCGGAGAAATAAGAATAATGCCGCTCCCCCATGTGTTGCGCGCGCCATGTGTCTATCAACCCCCACTCAGCTTGCCAATCCCGTCGGAGTTTCGAGAGCCTATGTAAAGGTGCCTGTGGCAGTGGCGGATCCGACCTATCCATCTCAGTATCTGTGATAGAGTTGAAATCACCTCCCAGTATCACTGGACCGGTCAAGTAAGGTGCCAATTTTCCTGACAATCAAGCAAAATAGGCTGCCTGTTCCACATTAGGGGCATACACACTGCATAATGTCACCTCCCGCCCATCCAAATACCCCAGGACAGCCACGAACCTCCCCTCAGGATCCACTATCTGCTGGATTGGTTGGAAGGGGACCCCCGCCCTAACCCAAATCAGTGCACCCCTGGAAAAAGCAGAGTACGTTGTATATAAAAACGTCCCCCTCCACCTGCTCTATAATGCCTGGCCTTCAGTTCGGTCTACATGGGTTTCTTGGAGAAAGGCAATCTGCGCTCCCCTACGCACCAAATAAGCATGAACCCTGTGGCGTCTCAACATCGTATGCATCCCCACACATTCCATGTAATGCATTTTAACTCAGGTGATGTCCCCAGTGTGTTCACTGTCACTCTTCCACAACTGCACTCCCAGCTTTGGCACACCGGTGGCTCTAACTACCCCAAAAACAGCCCCCAAACTCTCCCAACCACCCCTCCCCAGAACAGGCTCTAAACAGCTAGCACCCATCCAAACTACCCACCAACAGTCCCTCTGGTATCTACCAGGGATTCACTCAGAGAGCGAAGCTAAGGGAGGAGCCCTAGTGTCGAGAAGATCCGGTCTGCAGCCTCATAGAGTCGAAACGCCGAACGCCACTATGAGAGAGTCTTCAGTACCTCTGGGAGGGTCCCCAGGCATGGGCAACTGCACAGTGTTAACACCCCCTGTCAAAGCCAGCACGACTACAACCCCCCCCGATTACCTCCCCAAGGGCAATAACAGCAGGGCTAACCAATCCCCCTTACTGGTCTCATGAATTGCTGTGCAAGGTCAGGCATTAACAAGCTCATCTGCAGTCCCTGGTGTGACGTGTGGCAGTGGAACACTTCCCGTATCCGTCCCATCAGAATCAGTCCCAGCTGATCCTTTTTCTGATTCCGGCGCTCCCATCAGCACTGTTCCGCTCGCCAGGGATATGTCCGTCACATCCTGCAGCGCCGCCGATCTCTCCTTCTCTGTCTGGGACGTGGAAGGTTTCTGTGCCCCAGGGTGACGTCGTCTGGTGCGCCTTGTGCGGCGTGGTTGTGGCGCCTCTGCTGTCCGTCCCGTACCACCTCCTGCCTCGCCCAACCCTGCACGGTAGGATTCCAACCAGCTCCATGCCTCCTCAGGGTCATTGTGAAAGAACGTCTTGCCATCCAGTGTCACTCTCAAGCGAGCCGGGAACATCAGGGAGTATTGGATGCCTTCGTCTCAGAGGGCCTTCTTGACCGCCAGAAACCAGGCACGCTGGTGCTGCACTTCGAAGGTGTCATCCGGGAACAGCAACACATTGTTATTGTCCACTCTATACGGGTCTGCGGTACGAGCCTTGTGCAGAAGAAGATCCCTGTCCTTATAGTGAAGTAGGCGGCCCACCACGGGCCTGGGCGGCCTTCCAGGCGCCAACGGTCTGGCCGACACCCTGTGTGCTCTCTCCAGGGTGTAGAAAGGTGTCAGGCCCACCAGAGCAACCTCAGTGCGCAACCACTGCACCAGGTAGTCTACCATGTTGCTCCCCTCCACTCCTTCCGGGAGGCCCACTACCTGTATGTTGTTCCGCCTATTACGCCCTTCGGCCTCTTCGGCCCTCCTGTCCAGTACCTGCAACCTGCGAGTGACTTCTCCCATCTGAACGTCCAGTGCTTTCTGGGAGTATTCTAGGACCTCAGCCTCAGCCTGCTTCACCCGATCGACCAACTTCGCATGATCCGCCCATAGGAGACCCAACCCCAGCGACATCTGGGCAATGTCCTGCTGGAGTGCTTCCCTCATGTCCGTGATAGCTCGGAGGATTTGGTCCACCTGTTGCTGCATCAACGCTTCCGGTAGCGAGTCAGCCACGTCCTGCTTCCTTTGCTCCACAGATTCGCCCTCCGGCTCCGGGTGAGCCCCACCCTGCCGGCCTCTTGGTTTTCCCATGAGTGTCAGGCTATCAGGCCCCACCACCCAGCACCTCCTGTACCTCAACGATAGAGTGCCCCTCCTTCAGCTGGGGAAGGGGGCTCTCCAGGGCACCAGCCCCCGCCGTCCACCACGCCCCCGGGGGCTCCACGTCCCTCTACTGTACCCCGCAGTGGCCCAATGGATCAGTCCACTACAGAGCTAGGCGTCCAGTGACTAGATGAGGGTGTTCCAATCCGCCCAGGCCCAATTCCAGCACAGTTGCCTCGCCTGTGCCACCTGCCCCCGACTCAGTTCAGTGGGCCCTGCTAAATCAAGGCCCCCAAAAGTCAGCGTGCGCTGCGAGGAAGGGGCGGTAGGCAGTCTCCGAGGAAGAGCTCCAAATCAATACACAAGGTCGCTACAAGCAGCAGCGAGTTTTCTGCCCTTGTCCTCCAGGGCCGCCCCCCACCAGGCCTCCGTTTTGTCCCCGATCTCTCTCACCTCCACCTCCAGTGCTAGGGCTCCGCAGGCACTGCCTCAACCCGCCGCTGTATCGCCCACCAGGCGGCGGCGCCCCACCAGGCCTTCACCACCAAGCCCGGGGGCCGACCTTATGCCCAAGTCCGGCTCCGCCGGAGCAGTCCGCACCCCCTGGGTCGCACAGCAAGCCTCCTCTTCGATCTGCCGATCAAGACTGCGGCCGCCTCCAGTACCACACCGCCAGCAGCCTCGGGTGTCTCCACAGTCGGGCGCCCGCAGAGTCGCGCAGGGGCCTCTGCCCCTCTCACCAGTGTCGGCGAAGATCAGGACCCACAGCAAGTAGGCGTAGATCCACAGCTGGAGCCAGTATATAAATATTAGGGCAAGACATCATCTGATGTGATCATAAAAATTATATACTTTTACTTTTAATAAACCTATATTACGTTTAAATACAATTTTGCGAAATCGCGTTGGGTGCGTGCTGCGTGTGCGCACCAGACGCGGATCCGATGTGACCAGAAAAAAAGAGATTTGATTGGTTCATAACTCTTCCTATTCTAACTATTGAAGGACCCCACCCATTTCAATCACTCTTCTTAGACCTTCCTTGGGAGAAGACCTGTGCTAAGAAGAACCTCATTTTTTTGGGATTGCAGACCTGGTTTTGCTTTCACTTAAAAAATATGGCTTCACAACAGCATGAATCTTCAGAAACTGAACAGTCCAATGAAGAAGGATTTGTACCAGAACCACCGCGTCCGCAAAAGTATATCTCCATCGTCTGGAAAATGTTTACCTATCCAGAGGGACTTAACAAAAGTCAACGCAACCAAAGTAACTTGCAAAATTTGCAAAGCAGTATTATCACGTGGAGACCCCAACAAAAATATTCTTGTGGCACAGCAAGCATGCTGAAGCACTTGCAATGTTTGCATCCAGTGAACCTAGCCAAAGAGAAGTGCAGAAGACTGCAGGAGAGTCTACCACTACCACCGCAAGTTCCGAGCACTTCTGGAGCATTCACTTCAAGTTCAAATCTGGACATACGTCCCCAATTGGCAAACGCAAGAATACACTGCATAAAATGCAATAGATTGCTGTGCTACGGTGAGCAATCTGTCGATTTAGTTTGCAGCAAAATTGATAACCATCGATGCTAGAGTTCCCCCCCCCCCTAAAGTTCATTTTGTTCGTCCAGTTGACTTTTTAAAACTTTTTTTTTTTAAACCATTAAAAAAAAAAAGTTCAAAAAAATATATATAAACTACAAAAAACAAAAAAAAGTTATTTTTTAGAACTAACTGCTCTGGTTAAAAAAAGAGCTAAATTTGTATGCTAGTGTGTGAAAGTTTAGATGAATGTATGTGTAGTGCATAATTGACTGAATGAATGTATTTGTAGTGTATGGTGAATGTATAAGTGCAGAACTATAAGGAAGTACTGCAGCATGACACTGTAAGCTCTTTAGCTACAGCGTCCTGTGGTACTTCCGAAGCATAGGGATGCAACATATGTACATAAATATGTTGCAAGTCTATGCTTCCCTCTGCACTGCTGCTTAAACTGCAGCCATGTGGTGACACAGGCACCCTTGCACCATGGTGCAAGGATATCTGTGTCGTGTGGAGTTTGTTTTTGTGCAGGAAGACACACCTTCCTGCACAAAAACAATCCGTAAAGGCATTTCTCTCCTTCAATGTATGCTGAGCATTGTAGCATACATTGAAAGAGAAAAAATGAAAACAATTCTCCTTGTTGTGCCTTGCTACACCAATTGGAGGATGGTGCAGCATTCACACACATGTCCAGATTTATGATTTGTGATAAATCTGGGGATGTGTCTTGTTCTATGAGTGTTCTGTGCAATCACGCACAGCAACACCTATAGAACGCCCTTTCAACACAAAGTGGTGTGCATTTTGAGGTTGTATTTACATGGAGAAGAAAAGGTACACAGAGTCCCTTTTCCTCTCTTTGTAAATATGACAGAGTGTCTTGCGATATAAGTATGTTACAAAAAGTGACATATTTTTGGCACAGGATGCTTCTAAAATTGCCCTGTAAGTGCTTAGAGATTGGAAGATTATTATAATAAGAACATTTTGGTAGTACATTGTTTGAAAAATTGCACGAGAATGATAGGAGCTAAGCACAGACTATTGTCTCCAAAGATGCTCAAAGAAGAATGATTGAAAAGATTGCGGTCCTTCAATAGGTAGAATGGGAAATATTATGAACCAGTCAATTCTTTTTTTTTTCAGGGCAAATGATATCCTATGACAAGGAGATTCCAAACCTACATAGATTTAAACTTGCTGTTTTGAAGACTGTATTAATACTTTAATGCTTTTTACAGATCTTTTTGCAAAGTATATAAAGACATTTTCTTGTACTACGGTTAATGGCTAGGCCAATCCTTAACTATATGAGTAATAAGTAGAGTAATTTCAGTACTGCAAACAGAGAACAAGATACATTTATAAGTACTTACGTTTTGGCAAACCATGTCCCATTTTATACCTCTCTCCAATGCAAGTCTTTGACACTTTCTGCATATATCTCGTGGGTTACTTGGGGACACTCAGTATTCATGTTCACTTTATCCTGTAACTTAAAACGCACACTGAGCATCTTTCCAGACATATCTACTCCATCCATCTCCCCTTTCTTCACCAGTGTGGAAACACAGCCCTTTGTGTATATTAATACTTAGTTAAACTTACCTTCACATTAATTGAAAAAAAATGCAACACATTTTTTTAATTTTTTTTTTTATAATTTAAATTTCTGAAAATTTCAAATGTTAGTATTAGTATATGTGAAAGAGAAGAAAAAATATAGTTATAATATATAATAATATATTTTTTACAACACAATATCTGTAAAAAGTAAACATAAATAAATGTAATTTAATACATTTATAAATGATACTTTTCAATTATTATACAAACACATTCTATATAAAAACCATTTATCCACTTTGCTTTCTCTTCACTAATTGAGATTGTAATTCAAAGTGTATACATAACTAAATTGGTGATTACAGGCCAGCATGTGTAATGGTCGAAGGTTTCAACCAGTGTTTGTGTTATGCCCTGGGAGATTATATGGGTACTTAGTCACTTACTGAATGATTACAGTCCTGCAAGGAAAATGCCTGGGAGAATGTATAAGTGTTTGGGTTTTGGCACAGTAAATGGATTAGCACATGGTGCTGAATGGGCCACTGGAGGTGTGCAAGGGGAGTGACAGGGTGTTTATTGGAGTATATAGTTACTGACTGGGGAATTGAAGGTGTGAAAGACAAGTGTGTAGGTGGTTACAGGACTGCATGCATAGTGAATAGATGTTTGAAGCAGTCCATGTGCTAAGGCCTGGGTCACTTCATGAGTACCTGGGTACTGACTGAATCATTAGAGTACTGCAAGGAGAGTGTCTGGATGAATCTTTTAAGGGTTTGGGTTTTGGCGCAGTGAATAGATAAGTACATGGTGCTGAATGGGTCACTAGAAGAGTACAAGGGGAGTGACAGGGTATTTGCTGGAAGTGTATGGGTACTGACTGGGGAATTGAAGGTGTGAAAGACAATTGTGTAGGTGGTTAGAGGCTTGCATGCATAGTGGATAGGCGTTTGAATCAATCCATGTGCTAAGACCTGGCTCACTGCATGAGTACTTGGGTACTGACTGAATGATTAGAGTTTTTTAACCAGTTATGTGTATGCAAAGACATGAAGTACCCAAAACCTTCTCCCAGAATGATTCACAAATGCACACAGACACATTTACTAGTCTACAAGGGGTAAGAGAAGTGCATACATTCCACATATTTTAGCACTGCATTTTAGTGTTGAAGCCTGACTCATTTTGAAAATACATAAACATTAACTGGTTTATAATTCTACGAAAACGTGACAACAGTATAGGTTTTTAAGCACTTATGTGCCTGCAAAAACATGAAATACCCAAATCCTTCTCTCACAATGGTTCCCAAATGCACACAGACTCACAGTGTGATTCTAGACAAACAACACTATTCCTTGTACTTTACCAAAACACATTCAAAAGTCTGTAAGGGGTAAAGTGACTGCACACATTCTACATATTTCAGTACTGCACACTACTGTGAAAGCTTGACTCATTTTCTGAATGCATAAGCAATGTCTGGCTTTTAATGCTACTAAAACTTGACAACATGACAGATTTTAAAACAGTTATCTCTCAGCAAATACCCGATGTAACCAAATGCTTCTCTCACAATGGTTGCCCAAATGCACACAGACTCACAGTGTGTTTCTAGACAAGCAACACTATCCCTTGCATTTTTCCAAAACACATTTACTAGTCTACAAGAGGTAAGGTGACTGCACACTTTGCACATATTTCACTACTGCACATTAGTGTAGAAGCCTCACTCATTTTGCAAATACATAAGCAATGACAGGTTTCTAATTCTACCAAAACATGAAAACAGGATACGTTTTTAAAACGTTATGTGTCTGCAAACACATGAACTACCCACATTTTTCTGTCACAATGGTTCCCAAATACACACAGACTCACCATGTGATTCTAGACAAGAAAAACTACTCCCTGGACTTTTAGCAGGAGAAACACATTATTCGTATTAAAAACAAAATGCACCACATACATCCCCTCACAAATTATTAACTCACCTTTCAAATTGTTTTGTAGATTAAAATGTATGTCAGTCACACACCAGATTTTCTTATACAGAATCTCTGTATTGTTCTGCTTTCAGGAAAACCAAAGAATGGCAAAGTTTCCCTCTCATTCTGCACACATATACATGTAAATATCAAATCACATTGCTTCCCACATTAATTAAAAAGCAAACACACATTTCTATTGGTTACACATTTCAACCCTTTCCAATTGACATAAGTTTGAACCCTACACCCAATCTGCCTTCTGCCTGTTACCATAGTAACAGTTCATGGAACACTCAACTGAGCACACAGGTAACAAGTTCAGCACACAGTGTTGGTAATCAAAACAAACAGCAAGTGTGCTTGACTTTTCACTATACCAGCTTATCCTATATGATGTTCTTTTCAAACAGTTTTTGTTAACCAATAAGAAACATGCTTTTAAAAAGTAGAAACATGCACCCTAGTTTTCAGACTAGAATGTTCTCAAACAACCAATCTGTTATTTTTTTTTTCAAAACTGTATCTTATCCACCATTTTAGAAAAAGAACAATTGTTACTTACCTGTAAACAGGTGGTTCTACAGTATTGGTGTCTTTCATAGATTCACATGCTTGAATATTCCCCGTCGTCGGAGTGGGAGTCCCACGGTAAATAATATAGCAATATATACAGCCATAATATATATATATATATATATATATATATATATATATATATATATATATATATATATACATATACATCAGTAATCATATAAAAACAGAGATATAAGTAAGTGATAACATCAAGAATGTCCCTATATGAAATCTCCATAGAGATACATGGAAAGAGAAAAAAGACATTCGCTGTCTATCTCTGTCATTATGTTAGTCCAAACTACGGCCAATCAGGTGCCAGCTCCTCTCTAGAACCTTCTCCTCAGAGCTCCTCACCTCAGATTTTCGTAGCACCAAAGTGACTTTTAGAGTGTATGAGGAGAAGAGAGCCTCTGAAGGGAGGAGGGAGGGTCGCATGTGAATCTATGAAAGACACCAATACTGGAGAACCACCTGTTTACAGGTAAGTAACAATTGTTCTTCTCCAGTATTGGGGTGTCTTTCATAGATTCACATGCTTGAATATAGAATAGCTAGCAGTAACAATCATCATTGTTTCCATGATCACACAGCTTCGAAATTGTAATGATAATCAATCTTCTTATGCATATGACAGTACTGAATAACTGTAACAATATAAATGCATCGTTATGTCAATTATAAATGGAAACAATATGGAGGAGGGAAGGAAGAGGCTCATCTTATTTAAAAAGATTGCGAAGCACTGCCTGCCCAACTGCAGCATACTCCTCGTTTAAAGATTGTCAAGCAATAGTGTCTTGTAAACGTGTGTCTGCTCGACCACGTAGCTGCTCTGCAGATCTGATGCAAAGGCACTCCAGCAAATAAAGCAGTTGAGGAAGACATTGCTCTGGTGGAGTGAGCCCTCACTGGTGACTGCAATGGCTTGTTTGCCTTTTTATGGCAGAAGACGATAGCAGCTGAAACTCAACGTGCAATAGTTGGTTTCGTCACTGGACGACCCTTGTGAAAGCGTCCAAACGCTATTAATAGTTGATCAGTCTTTCGTAAAGCAGCCGTTCTGCTGATGTAGAATGTTAAACATCGTTACACATCCAGGGAATGTAATCTCTGCTCCGCAGGAGTTTGTGGATTAGCAAAGAAAGTTCTTAAAATCACTGGTTCATTAATATGAAAGTCTGAAGGCACCTTCGGCAAGAAAGTTGGATTTGTACGCAATACCACAGAATCTGGTTTGAACTGTAGGAAAAAAGGTGGATTTATTGTAAATGCATGAATGTCACGGATGCGACGTGAAGACGTTAGCGCCCGAAGAAGAGCCACCTTACATGTTAGATACTTCAACTCGACCTTGTGAATCGGTTCGTACGGTGGTCTCAATAGTTGAGCCAATACGATGTTCAGATGCCACAATGGAGGAGGGCGTCTAACAGGAGGAAATTGCAAAATAACCCCTAGAAGAATTGATGGATAATCCTTGAAGAACAAAGGGAAGTTGAACCATCCTGACGGAAACAGGAAATTGCCGCCAGAAAAAAACCCTAAAGGTTGCATGAGAGAATCCGGAGTTAGCGAAATGCAAGAAAAAACGGTAACAATTGTTCTGGATTGGAGTGAAAACGGGTGCACCCCAATAGATGCACACCAGTGGAGAACCTTTTCCACTTTAATTTGTACGTTTTCACCGTAGAAAGAGCCCTCACCTGAGCCAAAATGTCTCTACAGTCCTGTGGAATGTCTAAATGGGTAAATTCACAGTGCTCAGGTTCCAAGCTGATAAGCTCAGTGAGGAGGGATTCGGATGACAAATTTTTTTTTTATTTTTTTTTCTTGTCCATCGTCAGAGATCTGCACGAGGATGTAGAAGGATTGGTTCGCATTGAGACAGTAGGAGTAGTTCTGAGAAACATGCCTGTCGAGGCCAACGGGAGGCTATAGAAGTAGATGGCAAGGTCGCCTCCGCATCTTCCACAGAAACCCGAGGTATGAGTGGGATTGGGGGGAAGAAAAACGTAGTCATACAGATTGTACCAGTTCATCAAAAAGGCATTGCCCAGAGATCCTTTGTAGGGATGCCAGCTTGCGTAATCTCGGCATTTCCGGTTCTCTAGTGTGGCAAAGAGATCCAGCTGTGGGCGACCCCATCGTTGAAATATCCTCTCTAGAGTTGGTTGATGCAACTCCCATTCGTGGGTCGATGAGGAGGACCTGCTCAGGGAATCCGCCAGGATATTGGATACCCCCGGTCGATGAACTGCTGCAATCGTGATGCGATGGTTGACAGACCAATCCCAAATCGACTGAGCTAGTCGAGACAGTTTCGGAGATTTTGTTCCGCCTTGCTTGTTTATATAGTGCATGCAGGTTGTATTGTCTGTCTGTATCAGGACTGATTCTCCTTGGATTAAAGGATGAAAAGCTTTGAGAGCCAGAAATATATAGCCATGAGTTCCAACCTGTTGACGTGGCAGGTTTTTTGACATATTGACCATTTTCCTTTTATTGATAAATCCTCCAAATTAGCACCCCATCCTTCCAGAGAGGCGTCTGTTATTGTCATGTCTGGTACCATTGTCAGAAAAAAAATGCCTTCCGTTAGATTTAACGGTTGTGTCCACCACCTTTGCGCCAACCTCATCCGATCTGTGACGTTTACAACATCGTTTAAAGAACCTGTAACCTGGCGTTCTTGGACATCCAGTACTCCTTGGATGGAGCGTGTCTGTAATCTGTAATGAGGGATCAATGCATGATGACGCCATTTTCAGAAAGGACTTAAATATTCTTACAGAAACGGATCTTTTTGATCTGATAAGGGTTACCAGTCGGAGAATTATTATTATTATTTTTTTAAACGGTCTTGGGAGAGAAGTGCCCTTGCTGACACTGTCAGTTGCTCCCAGAAAATCCGTGCGATGAGAAGGCTGTAGATGGGACTTTGTGGTATTTATGGAGAGCCCTAAGGCGCGAAAACACCTCCTGTCAAAGATGTGTGTGTTGTAGAAGTTGAACTTTCGATTGTGATTTTAGGAGATAGTCGTTCAGAAATGGAAAAATCTGAACACCCTGGAACGTAGGACGCTACCACAGGGGCTAGCACCCTTGTAAACACTCGAGGGGCCGAGCGTAGTCCGAATGGTAATACTTTGAACTGGAAAATCCTCTCGACCCACTCGAAAACGAAGAAATTTCCGATGTTGTCGTAGTATGGAGACATGTAAATATGCATCTTGGAGGTCGATTGTTTCCATGAAATCTCCTTGTGAAAATAATCGCAAGATCTCTACAAGCGTTCGCCTACGAAAAGATTGTTTCTTTAGATACCTGCTGAGAGCCCTCAGATCTAGAATGGGCTTCTATTCCCCCTTCCTTTTGGTGATAAGGAAGAATCGGGAATAAATCCTTTCCCTCTTTTGAGATCTTGGTACTACTCCTATGGCTCCCTTGTGTTATAGAAATTGAACTTGTTGTAACAGTTCTTTGATATGAGCCGGTGGTAGTCCGGTAGGTGGTGTGGGTGGAGGGAATTTGATGAACTCCAAAGTGTGACCTCTTTGTATAATTTCCAAAACCCAACGGTTCCTTGTATGGAGGACCATTGAAAATAGTACCAATAGATTCGACCTCCAATTTTCTGGGACTGATGGAAGTCATGTTTCTTAGGAGTGTAACCCTTGTAAGAGGGTTTTCCTCTGTAAGTCTTGGAAGACTGCTGTCGAGAAGTTTGCTGTTGGTTAGAGGAATATCGGTTTGAACCCTGGTTATAAGGTCGATATTGATTGATTCCTCTTCGAAAATTAGAGGAGGTGCCGCGTCCGCGTGCACCCCGAAAGGGCTGTTTTCAAAATTGCAATGTGCCCAGAAAGCGAGCAGTATCTGTATCTTTCTTTATCGATTGGAGAGCTTCATCCACCTGATCTCCGAATAAAAACTTCTTTGTCATATGCCATGGTCTTTGACGTTCCGGCAGTTGCTCAACTAGTGTTGACATATCCGCCCATACTTGACGGTCCTAACGACCCGTGATGGCTAAAGCATTAGCCGCTCTCACCATGGTGGAAGCCATCGAAGAGAATTTTCACCCTATGGCATCCAAACGACATCCACTACGATCAGGTGGTGCAGTGATCGTAGATGCAGGGTTTCTAGCCTGGCGTTGCGCTGCCTGTGTAACTACAGAATCTGGCTTCGCTTGACCAGTGAGGCACGCTGGTGCTCCTAATGGTGATTTCCAATCTAGGCACCCGTGCCGGAAGACTATGAGGCCTTCATAATCTCTTTGCCTTCCTCTCCAATAAATTCGATTATAGGGATTGTATGTGTTTGTTTAACAGGCTGATTTTTGAAATCGTACAGGAAATAATCCTTCGTTAAATTGAACGTTAGTGCTGTCCTATCCCTTAACTGGTGGAACTTGCATATCAACAGGTGGTGAGTCACCAGGTAGCACCGGAGAGGGAGATGGTGTTTGGGCATGATAGTTATCCCACTCCGCCATACCATCATCATCATCATCAGCATCGCCACCATCATCGAGAATCTCACCATCCTCCCTGTCCTGCGGAATTTCTTCTTCTTCTTCAGTATCATGAGGAGGTACTGTCCGAGTTGAAGAATGTCTCAGCGGTACTGTAGGTATTACCACAGAAAGTATTGGAGCCGGTACCGGTTCCGATATAGTTGTTGGCACCACTGGAGTAAGCGGAACCACAGACACTTGTGGTGATAAAGGAAAAAAAAAAAAAAAAAAAACGCCGATTATAGTCGCAGTTTGTCTTCCGTAGGAATTTCTTCCTGATAAAATTGTTCATCACTATTATCTTCCTGGCATCTTATTACTAAATCTAAGGGACTGTGTGCCGTCACAACCGATTCAGCTAAACTTTCTTCTGAATCTTGATCTGAGTCAGTGGTAAAAACAATGGTGAAGGAAGGCGGGAATCCTCCACCGATATAACCTCACCAGACATATCTTGTCAAGTACTCGGTGGTAATGGTATTAAAGGAACAGCAGCAAAGGACGAAGTAGTCGCTGTATATGTGGAAGAGATTTGGATTTTTAATGACCTCTGTGCAGAAGTCGTCTTTTTTAAACCCCTTATTTTCACCGATGAGACTGCAGTCGACGGGCTCTGAGGCATAGAAGGCTATTGAAGAGATCTTCGTAGACGGAATCGTCGACGTAACCATCGTCGACAGAACCACCATCGAAAGATTCATTGCCGACAGAACCATCGTCGACGGAACCATCGTCGACGGAATCATCGTAGACGGAACCACCGTAGACGGAACCACCGTAGACGGAACCACCGTAGACGGAGCCACCGTCGACGGAGCCACCGTCGACGGAGCCACCGTCGACGGAATCATCGTCGACGGAACCATCGTCGACGGAACCATCGTCGACGGAATCATCGTAGACGGAACCACCGTAGACGGAACCACCGTAGACGGAGCCACCGTCGACGGAGCCACCGTCGACGGAATCATCGTCGACGGAATCATCGTCGACGGAATCATCGTCGACGGAATCATCGTCGACGGAGCCATCGTCGACGGAGCCATCGTCGACGGAGCCATCGTAGACGGAGCCATCGTAGACGGAGCCATCGTAGACGGAGCCATCGTAGACGATGAAGCCATTCTTTTTTTTTTGTTGAAAAACTGGAAAGTTGAAAACCTCACTAGCCTGAGAACTATGTCTCGTGGGCGACACAGCAGTATTCAAAGAAGAAGAAGTGGCAGATGTCATAGTCAAAGACATTTTCTTCTTTTAAGGAAAGGAGTAGGAACTCCTGTACACTACTGCGTTTTGAGGCTGTGTGGGAACGGCCAGAAGTAAAGTTTTCTACCTCAGAAAATTACTTCATCTTCATCCTTAAGTCTCTGGAGCCACAACAAGAGACGGCCTTCCCTGTCTTTCAGAGTTTTTGTAGAAAAATTCTACAGAATTTACATTCACCCACTTCATGGTTAGGGTAAAGACAGTAAATACATTTACTGTGTGGATCTTCTGAGAATAACGTAGCTTTCCACAAAAGAACAAGGTCTAAACAAAGACTTCTTACTTGAAGTCATCCTGAAGAGAAAAAACTGAGCAGAGCTCAGGGAGACTCCCTTTCACACAACGTGCGGTAGAAAATCTGAGGTGAGGAGCTCTGAGGAGAAGGTTCTAGAGAGGAGCTGGCGCCTGATTGGCCGTAGTTTGGACTAACATAATGACAGAGATAGACAGCGAATGTCTTTTTTCTCTTTCCATGTATCTCTATGGAGATTTCATATAGGGACATTCTTGATGTTATCACTTACTTATATCTCTGTTTTTATATGATTACTGATGTATATGTAAATATATATATATATTATGGCTGTATATATTGCTATATTATTTACCGTGGGACTCCCACTCCGACGACGGGGAATATTCAAGCATGTGAATCTATGAAAGACACCCCAATACTGGAGAATCTTAGTTTTCAAACTGCCATTTCATTTACAGAGACCATCTGAGTGCATCCAGACCTCCTTTCAAGATGCTTAGAGTGTGGATTACGGGAAACAGCTATATTTTCTGGAGCCAAAGGAATGCAGAAAACAAAGGCATAGACAAAGACCTAGCTTTGCCAAATGCAGACATTAAATGGATTGGACAGAGAGGGTTAAAGTGGCACCAATTGATGCTATTGGTTAAATCCTTTTTACATCTCCAACACCCTGACCTCATAATTGTGCACTGTTGTGGCAATGACCTAGGCACTTTGACTGGGGTAGGTCTGGAAATGCTTATCAAGGACACCTTTGCAGAATTTATGTCACTTTTCCGCCAAACTGCCTTTGTCTATTCTAACATATGCCAAAGGCAGAAATGGAACTGGTCCAATCAATTTTGTCCACAGATTGAGAAAGCTAGGAAACATGTCAATAAATCTGTTTCTGCTTATCTTAGAGATTATAGGATGGGGTCCATTTACAACAACAATCTCCGTTTTAATATGCAAGGCATCTATAGGAGAGATGGTGTACATTTTACTGATGAGAGTCTTCCTCAACAACTTTAGACTCTGTATAGGTACTTACTTATAAGTACCAAAATCTCTCAATGAAAACAACGGCTCTTTTTAGAGCCACTCAAGATCGAAACACATAAGCTCGATGTTTATCTCAAAAAGATTTTATATATTTTTTTGCTAGGAGTCGCGCGGGAGGAATCGTGCACCCAACGCGTACACACCAGGGGCTGCAAGCGGAATCTTGCACCCAACGCAATAGGCGTCGTGCACCCAACGCGTGCACACCAGGGGGCCGCGCTGGATGCGCGACTGCAAATTTTACTAAATAGCACCTATTACTAATTTCTATTCTCCCCGGGGACCCCATCCCTCGGGGCCTATATACAACGTTGGAGACCATGGAGGGAGCCCCAATGCCCCCACGGTCTCAGCCGGCTCCCCGCGTCCTTCGGGAGCCGGCATTGCTTTTCCACACAGGGAGCTGCTAACATGCAGCTCCCCGTGTGGAAAAGCAATATGGTTTGCATTTTGAAAGAGAGAGCAGGTTTCCTGCTCTCTTTCAAAATCCAAACAAAGTTTGCTATGACAGGGCGGGAGCCTCGGCTCACGCCCTGCCATAGCAAACAGCAGTGTCCCGGGGGTGGGCACCCCGAGACACTGCAGGAGCCGGCCCTGAGGGGGTGGCGGTCCCCAGGGCCATGACAGGCTTCAGGAGGGGGGCCACGCGGCCCCCCTCCCACAATATTAAAAGCCCCGGGGGTGGTGGTCCCCGGGGCTTGGGGGGCCTTTGAGCCCCCCCACCCATTCATTTTATAGCCCCGGGGGGTGGCGGTCCCCGGGGCCCCTCTGGGCCCCCCATTAAATTTTACAGTTTTTGCCCCCTGGATTTGGCTCCCCCGGGGGCTAATTATTAAAGAAGCGCGGGAGTCAGTGCTTCGTTTTTTTTTTCACGGCCGGATCCGCGCACCGAGCGCGCATTTGCCGTTTTAAGCAGATCTGGAGGGTCAGGGTATTTCTGCCCTACCCCCTTTATACGTTTTGCAGCACACTTCATCCACTGATTTCTTAAGCCTCGCTTCTACCGAGGCACAAAATGGCTGCCAACACTTCCTGGTTTGGAGTGTTTACAGTCAGTTGACAGCCAATTAGCATGCAGCTCGTGATCGGGAGGGTGCGCGCTGGGTGCGCATAGGGTGCACGGATCCTACGAGGCCATAGATATATCTATAATTTTATTTTTTATTTTCTCAGTAACTACTGAACGGATTTACACCATTTAACCAAAAGGCACGAGTGTGAACTAAGGTCTACATTTCTGCCAAATTTGGTGTAATTCCGTTCAGCAGTTTGGGCTGTAGCTGCGACTAACGGTCCCTATGGAAAATTGCATGGGGAAAACACGTTTTGGGACCCCCCTTTTTTCTCGGCCCCCGCTTGACGAATCACCCTGAGACTTTCAGGATAGGAGTGGACCGTAGCAGGCCATGAGATTTGAAAATTTCGCGAAGATTCGTCAAGCGGCGCCAAAGTTATACTAAATAGAATGTTGCGGATTTCCTATGGATAATAAGTCCTAACTATAACTACCTACTGGCGATCGCTAGTAGGCAATATATATATATATATATGCAACAAAGAAATGTATTTGTACTTGCATGTTCAGTGATGGCCGCCAAAGTGGACTGAAGCAAGTCCTATGTTGTTGTCTATGCAAAGGGAGTATTTATGTCCACTCCAAAGTTGTTGCCTCTAGCAATTGACGAAGGCGATAGCTGAAACGCGTTTTGCTGTGAGCTGTTCCAATAAAGAATAATTGGATAACTGTTCCCGTGAGTGCTGGTGCTTGTGTACCCGGAGCGTTGACTGAGTGCGGTGTCCGTCGCCGCAGAGAAAGCACCCGACCGCGAGTGAAGGGGCGTGACGGAAAGTTGAGCCGGATTGAAATTCCTCTTCACCGCCGCAGAGTTGCAACATTGTTTCATCGAAGACCCGCTACTGTAGCCGAGCAGAGGAAGACGTGAACACCTTCGCGTTTGGACTCGCTCTGGGCGGAAGAATCTCCGGAAGCGGGTAGGAAACGGAAAAATATATCCATTATAGCAAAGCATTGAACTGCGGCAGGTCGAGGGAACATACAGCAGTTATATATTTTTTGAATGCAAACAACAAGTTATGTTTAATGTAGAGGCGCGACGTGAAGTGGCCAATGAAATATTCAAAAAAAGAACAGATACACGCTCAGGTGGGAGCGATGGTAACGGCGGACGAAATGGGACCCGTGGGTCCGATCCCTTAAAGGAACAGTTTGCGCGTTTAGAAAGACTCCACGAACGCGAAATACGAAAATGGTGGGAGGCTACCTCCCTGCAACACTATATCGACGTGGAAAGAGTCCCCCGCGGTCTCAGAATCTACACTATCCCTGCCTACGAAAATCCGAACCCCAAATTGCTGGAGGAATGGACAGAGCACACAGCTGCCTCCTCGAAGGGCATGTTACTGATATTGATCAAGTTCGCCTGGAGCGACAGAGACACCACGCTACAGGAGATAACAATATTGGAAGGGGAAATTGAAGAACAAGGCGACAAAAGTAAAATGGAGGAGTTCAAGGAGGGAATGAAAAAACGTTTAACAACTTATGAACTCAAAATCAGGCAAAGGAAACAAAGCAAGTTTGAACGCGATGAGCGGGACTATGAACAAGGACGCGTATTGACCTTTGCCAAAAGGTATGACTTACCGAGAAGACAGTTACTGAGTCGCAGAGGCAAAACAACAACTGAGCAACGTGACACATCAGAGTCAGATGTCACTGATGCCGAGTTGAGCAGTGATGAAAGAGAAGCAAGGCGTGCTGAGGCAGCAGCGGCGACACCTTTTCACGAGGAATTTCGCATTATCCGGGAAACATGGAGCCGAGGTGGAAGAGGCAAACCAATGCCACAAAGGAAAAAAGCAGACGTAGAACAAGGAGGGGCGGCTGGAGAAAGCAGCAGCACCGCATCGCCTCGGATCACCCGGAGCAGGAGAGGGGCGAGACGGTAACATCAGAGTCTCTCACGGTGGTAAACTTGACACCAAGAACACTAACGGAGGCGGAACTAAAAGTTCTCAAATATGGATTAAGTTTCTGCCCCTCAAGGAGATCTGAATACACGCAAAATAAAATTGACCTGTTCCGATTTGCGCGAAAAATGAAACTCGCAAAATATTTTCAGGGCAAAAAATCTACAAAACAGAAAGAAATAACATCTATCAGTGAAATTGAAAATCTCACAGCCGGTGATCTGGAAACGTTGGCAGTCATGGAAGATTTGCAACATGAGGGCGATCCTAGACAACTGATAGCAAAGAAAAGTGTGGATCAATCTGAGATCATTCAAATAAATCCAGGCAGCCCATTCAGACCAACGTCTAAATTTGTGCCGGTGATGCCGGCTGACTCCATAGATATTTTCACTGAGGCAGTGACTCAGGATCTAATCAAACTCAGAGGAAGCAACATGAATAACAGAAGGAGGGGCAATATTACTGCAGAACAAAAACAGGCAATCAAAAGTTTACAGAATGACAAATCAATCATCTGCAAACCGTCTGATAAAGGGGGGAATGTTGTCTTGATGACCTTTGATTATTATCAAAAAGAAGCACTGAACCAACTAAATGATACATCTAGTTACAAGAAGATAACACGCAAAGAATTTGAAAGTAGCGTAACATCTTACAGAAATCTTCTCAACAGGTGGTACCATAAGGGGATGCTATCTAAAGAGGAATATGGTTTTTTGGAGTGCAGATATCCTAAAATTCCAACATTTTACCACTTACCAAAGCTACATAAAGACTCTACAAACCCCCCCGGACGCCCAATTGTTTCCTCTTTGGGAAGTCTAACTGAGCACATGTCCCAATATGTGGATTTCTTTTTGTCTGAACCAGTCACCAAACTCACCTCCTACATCAAGGATACCAAGGACTTTTTAAAACGAGTAGAAAACATCCACTGGGAGAATGACTATGTAATGATGACTCTAGACATTTCTAGTCTATATACGAGTATCAATCATAATCAAGGAATGCAGGCGGTTCAACACTTTTTGAATGATCGGCCAATTAATTTGGCAGAACATAATGAAATGATAATTGAGTTTGTGACATTTTGCCTGCATAATAACATCTTTTTGTTTCAGGATGTCTTGTTTAAACAGATACGCGGTACCGCGATGGGAACCTGCTTCGCCCCCAGCTACGCGAACCTGTTCGTGGGCTGGTGGGAGGAGCAGGTGGCCTGGGCGGAGACCAATGTATGTTGGACTCATAGAGTCATTTGTTGGACTAGATACATTGACGATTTGTTCATTGTTTTTAATGGAACTGAGCAAATGGCAAATAATTACGTGGAAGTACTTAACAACAATGACCTTAACCTCAGGTTCACAGGGGATATCAGTAACAAACATGTGAACTACTTGGACTTAGAGGTGTTCCCTGTGGAAGGTAGACTGTGCACTCGCCTGCATAGAAAGCCGACCGCAGGGAATTCCGTATTGCATGCTCGGAGTTGCCATTTTGAGAAGACCATAAGTAGCATACCCTATGGTGAACTTCTTAGAATCAAACGGAATTGCTCCCTAGATAGTGACTATCAAGTAGCAGCAAGAGAAAGCATGAATAGGTTCAAGTTAAGAGGGTATCATCAGGACATCCTTAATGAAGCTATGAGGAAGGCAGAAACAAAATCCAGACTTGATTTGATTGAAACCGAGAATCACATTACTAGACCAGCAAGTAAGATTGACAACAAATTCAGGATTATCATAGATTATTCTGAGGATGCTCAGGTCATCAGAAACATACTGAGAAAGAATTGGCACATCCTTAAAACGGATTCAGTCTTAGGAAAAGATATACCAAAAGCACCACCGTTAACATTCAGGAGAGCCAGAACGTTAAGAGATGACCTAGTACAAAGCCACTGCAATAAAGAAAGGGTAGCACCACCATTTGGGAAAATAACTGGTTTTTATCCGTGCCTAAAGTGCAGGGCCTGTAAGAATAGCAAAAAAACAACACACTACAACGTCCCAGGTCTTAAGTCTCCCAGAAAGATTAATAAACTGATGAATTGTAATACCAGTTTTACAGTGTACTGCCTGGTTTGCCCCTGTGGTTTATATTACATAGGGAGCACCATTCACCCAACTAAGGTTCGCATCTTGGAACATATGAGGGCGATTCAGAACAAAGATGTGTCATATCCGGTGGCGAGGCACTTTGAATCTTTTCACCAGAGCAATAGGGATCTATTGAGTTTTTTCTGCCTGGATCATGTTCCATTAAATGTTAGAGGGGGCGACAGGCAGCTACAATTAAGGAAACTTGAATCAAGGTATATCATTGATGTTCAGACCAAAATGCCACTTGGTTTGAATAGTGGGGAGGAGTTGGCTGTACACCTGTAGTTTAAAAGTATCTATATATTGATTTTAATTATGCTGCATATAATTTTAATTATTTTGAATTGTTTTTTCAACATATGACAGAAAAAGTACCCGTTCAGGGTGTGATTTTGTGAATTGGCCCATTCAGGGCAGTATTATCATGAAAGAGAACTATATTTATGTTCAGTAATGGCCGCCAATGGGGATTTCAAACCCATCCAGGGTGTGATTCAGGGCTGAACTGTATTGCAACAAAGAAATGTATTTGTACTTGCATGTTCAGTGATGGCCGCCAAAGTGGACTGAAGCAAGTCCTATGTTGTTGTCTATGCAAAGGGAGTATTTATGTCCACTCCAAAGTTGTTGCCTCTAGCAATTGACGAAGGCGATAGCTGAAACGCGTTTTGCTGTGAGCTGTTCCAATAAAGAATAATTGGATAACTGTTCCCGTGAGTGCTGGTGCTTGTGTACCCGGAGCGTTGACTGAGTGCGGTGTCCGTCGCCGCAGAGAAAGCACCCGACCGCGAGTGATGGGGCGTGACGGAAAGTTGAGCCGGATATATATATATATATATATATATATATATATAGGTTTTTTCATATATATTTTTTATTAGTTCTGGGGTCCCCACACATGGGCGGGAATATTCAGTGTTTATGACTATTGATGAGGATCCCCTGGAAGAGAATCGCAATTTGCATTTCTTAAATAAGAACAAATCCTATCAAGTGGTAAAAATTTCACATTAAAAAAATCAGGTGTCAATCATCAGCAAACTACTTAAACATTCCCAGAATGCATCGGAATGTTTCACAAAGGCAGTGTTCTATGTCCTGGCGAGGAGGATGAGGCTAGGAGCAGCAGCACAGAGAAGGAGGATACAGGAGAGAATTTTCAGAGTGCACGTCACTTTGCTAGGGCAAACAGGAAGAGATTTATGATAACTATAGGCTGAATGCTGCCACAAACTTAGATCTCATTGCTGAGTTAGACCCAATACTGCAGCGTCAGACTCGCAGGAAACATGCCATCCCCACCCATGTGCAGGTCCTGTGTTCCCTGCATCTCCTAGTTTAAGGGACCTTTCAGGGAGGAATTGCTGCAGCTGGAGGTGTCTCTTAAGTGCCTTATTGCGTTTTTTTTTTTAACTCTTTCCTAAATGCCATTGTGCAGAGGATACACGACCACATTATGTTCCCCACAACACCACAGGAATTTCTGCAAACTAAATGAGATTTTTTTATCAGGTTGCACAATTTCCACATGTCATTGGTTGCATTGATGGGACGCATGTACCCATATGTCCCCCCTCAGTGAATGAGTATATCTACCGAAACCGGAAATCTTACCATTCACTGAACATTCAAGTAATCTGCAATTTAAAAACAATCACAGGCATAGTAGCTAGTTACCCTGGCAGTGCACATGACTCCTATATCTTACGGCATAGTGGCATACACAGACGTCTAGTTGCGGGTGAATTTGGAGAAGGATATTTGCTGGGTAAAGAGATGTAATACTGTCTTGTACACCTGTCCGCCATGGTGACACATAGCAGTGACTAATGTATATTTATTTTTCACATCCTGTAGGTGATAGTGCATACGCTGTGAGGTCTTTCATCCTCACTCCATATCTGAATCTGATTGAGAGGACATTTTGTATACTTAAATCAAGGTTTTGCGTCCTTCACAAAACCGGTGGTGCTTTACAGTATAGGCCGGAGACTTGCTTTAAAATAGTAGCCACATGTGCAATGTTGCACAACATAGCCACTAATAGGGGCATTCCCCTGGAAGACTCTGATAGTCAGCCAGAACTAGACATACAGCCAAGACAACCACCCCAAGCGGAATGCGATCCAAATCCAGCAGAGATGAGACGGATACAGGCAGAAATCACGCAACATTACTTTTAAGGTGGGCAATCACAAAACAACACAGTATTTGCTCAAAGGTTTATTGAGAGAATTGTGTGGTTGTGTTAATGCACACATACCATGTACAGACAAGTGCAGTGTGGGTAAAGACAATTAAATGTCATTGCCTTGGCACTTAAACTTCCGTGTGGACTAGTTACAAGATTCTCGTTACCGCACCAGATTTGTACCTGTCCAAATGTCTATTTCTTCCAGCCATGCACTCCTGTGGTCCTTTCAGTAGGATCAGCTACATCCCTCATTGAGCCTTCAGTGCCGGCGTGACTCCTGGTACAGCGCCTCCTGGTATGTGTCACACGTTCCAGTAGGCTGCTGAGGCTGGAGGCCTACTCCCTGTCCCCCCCGGCATGCATGTTGTTTCCACTAGCTGCTGCAGTCTGGAGTCGTTTCACTGCATTGGTGATCTGAATGAGGCCCCTGGACACATCCATGCAGCAGTGGCTCATCTCCACCTGCATGCTGACAGCACACCTGGAAAGCTGAGCTGTAGTTGTACTCAGCCTATTTATTGCCCTGGTGTAACTGTGCATGCGCCCCATTGACTTGTGATGCCTCCTGCCATGTGAGGCATGCTCAGCCTGGATGACCCTGCACATATCTTGTATGGCTTTTGCAACACTGTCTATTTTTTCGGTGTCCGCCCTGTGCCATTCAACTACTGCAGTTGTTAGCTCTCTCAGGCAGTCATGTATGTCCCCCATGTGTGTTGCCATTGTCCCCAGTTGGCCCTGCATGATCCTCATATTCCTTCCTTGCAGGCGCTGGACCCTCAGCATCTTGGCATCAAGCCCACTGCAGGCAGGTGCACTATTGTCCTCTGGAGACGTCAGGATAGCCTTGGGCCTTCGCCTGCAGAACTGCATGGAACGGCGCTACATTGTTACCTCTGGTGGTGGTGGTGTTGTATGGGCGGGCTGCTGTGTGGGAGCTCCTGTTTGGCTGACTTCATCACTCTCCAAATCAGGCAGGGGTTGGACTATTCGCCTGCGTCGAGTGGGAGCAGGTATGGGTGAGGATGCTGGCAGTTCTGGTCTCTCATCAGGCTTTTCCATCGGTCCCTCTGACTCGTGGTCGTCAGCCACGTCACTGTTCTGTGCTGAATCTGTGGTTTTAAACAGTGCAAGTTCAGTTACTTTTTTTTTTTGCACGTTTGTAACATAGCGCATGCAAAAGTCTGATAAATCTACTTATTTAATGTACAAAGTCTACTTTAGTCACTTCCTTGCTGTACTCTGCTGCAGTAAAGCTGTTTTTGTCCCTCTGTGCCTTGCCCCTACATTTGTCTGTATACAACTCCCACAATGCAGTTGGGTGTTGCAAGTAAAAGGTGGCCTGGACTCAAGTGTGCTACACTATGCAAGGTATTCATTTGGGGCTATTTTAGTTACATTTGACATTGAAATATGTTTAGCTGTGGTCTTACCTTGAGAGGTACCTGCATGTTCAGAGGAGTCGATCTGTGTAAACCCGACGGCTGCCTCTGGCTGCAGTGTGGATTCCACCATGTCCTCCAGTGGGGTGTTTGATCATTCGGTAGATGGTCCCCCTCCAGTTCTTTTTGCAGCGACTAGCCTTTCAGCCACCCTCTCTTTAGCTCGGCTGCGCAGGTTGTACCATCTTTTGTGCAGGTCAGAGATTACACAATGTGTTCCCCCCACAGCATTGATTTTAGGCTGGATTCCCAGACAAATCTTTCTTTTGACAGACGCAGCAACATGCAGGGAGAGTTTCCCAAATAGCCGGTCATGGTTCAACACCACTTCCTCAGTGAGGATTTCAAGTTCCTTTTCGCTAAATGTTTTCTTTTTCTTCCTACCTTCTCCTTTATTTTCCTCATTTCTGTGGCCATGCTGTTGTTTTCTCACTGCTTCTGCTCCAAACACAGTTTCTTCCAGCTGAGCTCCACCAGGCATCCTCCTCCTCAGACTCTCCCTGTGAACAGGTGTGTGCATTCAGTGAATCACTTCCTGGTTGTGATATCATCACAATGCAGAAATATGGGTAAATCGCAATTAGCGATTCTGTAATTGCGAAATTGCTATTACTGATTCGGTAAACAGGAAATCGCTATTGATGATAGCGAATTTTACTGATTCACATTTTTTACCGATTTCATAGATGCATTGAGTTTTGCGATTTCGGAATAGCGATTTCTTATAAATCGCTATTAAGGAATCGCTAATTCAGTTTTTGATGCATGTGCCCCTATGTATATAGTCAGGAGTGTGTAATGGGAAGAGTGTAGCTAGGAGTGTATGCGTATATCTCGGGGGGATATTTGAAAGGGTGCCATTTGAATCAGTAGTGTGCAAAGTGATATTCCATATGTCCCAAGGAAGTCTTGTGTTAATCAAGGGACATGCACTAATGGTCACACACATTGTGGGCTTCATCCACAGAGACCTCTGTTTGTTTTTTGTGTTCCTTCTGTAAATTTGTTCACAAACACTAAAAATGGTGCAAAGTGGTTTGCTGCAAAGTGAAACTATCTATATGTAAGAGCAAGGTGTTGTGTGTTTCGGGGATGTTTGTAGCCAGCAGTATTTGCAAAGTTATAGTGGATGCCAAATGAATCACGAGTATGAGTGTAGTCACGTGTGCAATCCGGAGTATGTGTGAAGTCTGGAGTGTAAAGAGAGACTGTATAGTTGGGAGTGAATCTCAGTGTGCATCACCAAACTGTTCAAAAACTTCAAAGTCGAGCGAAACGAATCAGTAGTGTACAAACTTAAACTCCATATGTCCCAGTGAGATCTTCTGTGTGCCAAGGGATGTGCAGTTATGGTCGCACATGTCTTCAACCACACAGATCTGTGTGTGTGTTGTTTGTTCCGTCTATATATTTTGTCCTTTGCTTGCAATCACTGAAAGTGGTGCCAAGTGGCTGTTGCAAAAGGACACTCCATATGAAGCAGTGAGGTGTTGTGCGTGTCAGAGTGCATGTGTTGAGTGTGTTTGAGTGTTGGTAGTTGAGAGTGCATCTGGTGGTAGGGAGCCTGTGTATGTGAGTGTTCAGTAGAGAGAGTATGTGTGTAAGTGTGTGTGTGTGTATTGTGAATGTTTGTAGTTGGGAGTATTCACAAGCTTTTAAAGGCTGCCAAATGGTCAGGAGTGTGTAGTTGGAGGTATGTGTGTAGTGCTGCATGCAGATTGGGAAGTGTGTAGCTGGGAGTGTATGTGTGACTGAGAAGGTACAACTGGAAGTGTTCACAAACTTCAGCAGAGTACCACATGAATCCGGAGCGAGTCCACAGGACTGTGTGCAGTCAGGAAAAGTACCTGGGAGAATGTGTGTACTCTGGGTTGTGTTAAAAATCAGGAGTGTGTGTGCAGGTGGAAGTGTGTAGGAAGGAGTCAGTGTAATAGGGAATGTGTAACCGAAAGTGTGCATGTCATCAGCAATGTGCAGACGGTAGTTTGTGTGTGTGTGTGTGTGTGCATATAGATGAAAAAAATACCTTTTATCAATTAATTTTAATCTATTGTGTTGCTGCTCTGACAATTACATTTTGCTTCTTCCTACCACAGCATACAGCACAGGGAAAGGGGCTTTAACCCCTTGCGTGCACACGACGTCTCCTGGCCGTCGTGCATTACGGTGGGCGTGTGCGCACGACGGCCGGGAGACGTCGCGTTCCCGAATGCCGTTTATTTCTCCCGCACAGCGGGAGAAATAAACCCGCACGCAAGGGGTTAATATAACTAACTGGGTTTATAGGCCTACATATATAGTGCCACTATACAACAATGTCATTTGAGATGTCAGCAGCCATGTCATGAATGATGTCATTGAAAATGTTGTGAGTGATGTAACATGTGAGGTCATAAGCAGTGAGGACGCAATTTTGTCACAAGTTATAGTTAGCTTGATTAACCATACCTGGCACATTTCAGTGTTTTTCAGAGTTTAAAACGAAATTTGTAATTAACTATAACATTCCAAAATCCTTTGGTTTTTTCAGTGAATTTCTAGCTTTTTTGGGGGTATATTAAGTTTTTTTTTTCTATACATAACTGTAATGCCACTTTATGCTTTGGTTTTTCAGTGTATTCTGATGATTTCTGTGATGTAAAATAAAATAAAAATTTTAAACTTAACAACAATAGAAGTTTTTTTTTTTTTTACATTTAATCATTTTTTTTTAATTCACTGCATATAATCAAAAACTTTTTTGGGGCCTTTTTAATGACCGGCCATCCTTTCCCAAGACTCCCAAATTCTATGTGAGGCCCCAGAAGGAACATGGAGTGTAATTTACTTCCTACTGCGGATCTTGCTCTGGTATAGAGAGTCTACCGTAACACCTAAAAGCTGTGTTTTGTATGAAAGAATAACTTTTATTGAAGATTAAGTCCAGAGGTTTTCTATCTGGAACAATTTATGAAGATCCCTTGATTGTTTTTGTGTAAAGATTGCCTTCTTTTTACATTTTGCAGACCTGCTGGAATATCAGGAAAGTACCACAAGTAGCAAACCCCTGACCTTTGAAAATCGTTTAGGTGGACAACTTAGCTACCGCCAGGTGGATTGGTGAACCCGGATCTCATTTAGCATTATTTTTTTGTCATTAGGAAAAGGGCGTTTGAAAATGACTTCTGGAGAGGAGACAGATGCCCCGATAGAGAAGGAGGTTAAACCACTAAAGGAGTTCCTAGCATGTAAATTTTTCATCATGCCATCAGGTGCAAAAAAGTGGCAGTGAAAATAGAAGAGTGAAACATCTGTCACAAACAATTCTTTTGTGGAATAGAGAAAAAAAATTGTGATGGAATCACAGGCATGTGGAAGCACATGCATGTGGAAGCACATGCAAGTCATTCATACATGACATTTGACTTGAGCACAAAGGCCCCAATTCACAAAGGCAAACTGAGAGGGAAGTCAAACTTCACAACTTTCCGTATTCACAAAGGGCATTTACTACTCCTAAATGCCATTTGTGAATAGCAAGAGTCGTAAAGTTTGACTTTCCTCACAGTTTACCTTTGTTAATTGGGGCCAAAGTGAGCAAGATTGAAAGTAACTCTCAACGTCGCCTGCACCAACTGCAGCTCCTGGGAACCCTGTCCCAACAGAGTTTTTGGTGCTGATTTAAAAAGCTAGCTCTCGATATAGTGTAACAAAATGAGGTGCACTGTGTAGAAAGTAAAGGTAACCCTTACTAGTGAACAGGAGCTTGCTTTAACAATCCCAAGGTGCTTTATTTGTGGTAGTGTGGTCGAGCAGCCTTAGGCTTATTAGAGGGAAGTGTTAGGCATTTGTTGCACACACAGAGTCAATAAATAAGACACAGACTCAATAAGGAAATTCGACACCAATTTAGAAAAACAACATAGATATTTATGTTTATTTAGACAGAACGATCTTCGCAATTAGTAAGTACTTTTCCAGTAAGCAATTTTCAGAAACCGAAAAATAACAGCAGTCAGATTTGAGGCATGAGCCTCAAACGCAGTAATCTTATCCTATGGGAGAAACATATTCCGCATAGGGGTACTTGCAATCGAGTTACAGGGTTGTTCTTCTGGACATAAGGTAAGTAGGGGCCAAGGTCCTTAGAACCACCAGCAGTTTTGGTTTACCTACCCGGGTGTGTCCGGGTGCAGAGGTGCTGGTCGCAACGGCATCCTCAAACACTACCATGGACGTCAAGGGGAAAATCTGTAACAAGAAAAAGGCTGCAAGTGGGGACTGGGGTACCAGTCTGGCAGAACCCCAAGGAGGGCTCGGCTCCGGAGGGTCTCTGGAGAAAGAGGGCACCATGGGTAGACTCAGACTCAGGCTGTGGGGCTCGGATGCAGAGGTGTTTTGTCCAGCGCGTCGCTTGCGTTGGAGTCTCTCGTCTTTTAGGTCGGCCTGGAGATGGGGACAAAACAGAACAACAGGGTCACTCACAACAATGGCCTCTCTGATGCTAACGTCCAACGTCGGTAGGTCTGTCTTTGCGCATTGGTGTCCGGGCTGGACACTAAACAAGCCTTGGCTGCTGCAAGGGCCTCCTCCTGAGACCTCTCCCTGGGATCTGCAGAACGGTGTACTTGGTTGATGCAGTCAGTGCTTGCAGGCTGCAGGGAAGTGGCTCCTCCACTTAAGGAAGATGCTGGCTGGTTAGCGAAGGGCTGGCAGCCCTCCATGGCTCTGGGAGGATGCACAGCTGCGGGAAGAGTCGGGTCTTTGCAATTTTCGGGACAGGTAGGCTAGGATTGGTGCCAACTCCAGAGCTAGTCCACAGTTCTTGCATTCTTCAGCTAATATTTGTCCTTCTTCTTCTTTAGTCAATTGTATCTGAGTTCCTGCTGTCAGGGGGACACCTAAATACTGAATTGAGGTGTGTTAAGGGTAGTAGCCAATGGACTACTTACCTTTAGGGTCACTACACCCCCTATATAACCACTTCCAGTGGGGAGTGGGCATAACCCTGTCTCAGAGTTCCTAATACCGCCAAAAACAAGAAGGTGGACTCCATCTTTCGTGGAGCACATCAGGTAACCCACCTTGGAGGGGTGAATAGCCTGGTAGTGCAACATGCCTGCTTGCATAGCTAATGTCCCCCCTGGTCTGTGGCATTTCCCAGGTCTGGGGGAAGCTGGGGCGCATATCAAAGGTGTCAGGGGCCTTGCAGTCCCTGGTCTTGATATTCTAAATCACTAGCCATCCTGCTGGAGGAAGTGTGAACATCTTCCTCCAGAGCAGGATTTGTTTTTGGCCTCAGAGAGCATGGGCTCTCACCAACAGGGGTCAGGTACTTGTCTGTGGTGGCAGGCTGAAAGATACCAGTCATCCAGCACACTTGATCGTATTATGTTTTTCAGGGGATACCTCTAAGGTGCCCTCTGGGTGCATGTCATAATACATCTTGTACTGTCAACAGTAGAGGTTTATTAAGACAAGGTGTTTAATACCAAACTCTATTGATGCAGTAAAGCCATCATGTAGCTGGGGAACTTTTAATAACCAGTGCCAAGTACATGTACTTAAGATGGCTTCCCTGTTCACTTCTACCATCCTGTAATTGAACTAGACAGCACAGGGGCATATCTGCCCCTGCAGATATGCCCTCACGTAAAATAATGCACACTGTCTTAGGGCTACCAGGCTGCTGTAGGGGTGACTTACATATATTACATGCATTGACTTTGGCATGGCACACAGTGAGTGTGCCATGTCGTGTTTTCACTCATGGTTGACACCATGACACGCAACCTGCGATGGCAGGCTGCATGTAATTTGCATGGGGATCCCTTCAGGCGGCAAAATACATACTGCAGCCCTTAGGGACCTCTTTAGTACCCATGCCTTAGGTACCCACTTACAAAGGACTAACAGGAGTTCTAAAGGGTGAGCCAATTGCGTTACAATTAGTACATTTTACCTTGTTTTAGGGAAAGAGTACTGGCACTGGGGCCTGGTTAGCAGAGACCCAGTGCATATTCGTCGAAAAACATCAGTACCAGTGGCAAAAAGTGGGGTTGACCATGACAAAAAGTGGCACTTTCCTACAGCAAAGACCAGAGATGATACCTGAATTTATAAAATGCTCATCTACTGCAGTACATGCAAAACCATTGGGGTAGTTGGGGAGCACTTGACCTCTGCCCGGAACAAACCTGTGAGGAATCACAATGTCCACACAATTTTATAAATATTTTTGGTTGATGCCTTTTTTCAATTCCCCTTTTCGATAAATGACAACAAATGTACTCCAAAAAATATAAAAAGATGAAAAAAGAAAAAAAAATTGTACTTTCAAGAAACGCCTATTCTGGTTCAAAAATAGAAAAATGTTATGCATTCGGTCATGTATGTGTCTTTATGTTTCTATAAGATAAGAGTCTGCTGCAGCAGTCTATTCTAAATTATAAAAAAGTAACTCTATTGTTATGTACTGAAATAAAACCCAAGCACTTCTAACAATAGATTTATCTTACAATTAGAAAATTTTTGTGGAAGGTTTGTGTTACTTCTAAAATGCATACCTGATATAAAATGCATATTCCTATCTATAATCTAATGGAAAATACTTTTACTGCCCATTTGGTTATCCAGTATTGATATCTTTTATAGATTCACATGCCTGAATCATTCCCTGTCGTCGAGATGAGAGCCCCAAGGTAACATAATCAAGCAGTATTTAAATAATGCCATAGGCTATAATTGCCCTGAGCCATGTTATACATAGCCTATTTATATCCTTCTTAAAAAAGGACCAACTTTTAAATGCAGTCAATCAGCTACCAGCACCCTGTAGAACTCTCCTTAGCAGAGGCAGTGTCCCTCAGGTTTTCCCTGCACAAGGGAGAAGTGAGTATCTTATTGAATAACAAGGAAACAGCCTCTACGTGGAGGAGGGTGGGTGCATGTGAATCTATGAAAGATACCAATACTGGATAACCATAGTTACAGGTAGTAACTTATTTTCTTATCCAGTACTGGGGTATCTTTCATATATTCCCATGCCTGAATCAGAGTAGCAAGCAGTCACATCCAATTTTATCTTGTCTGTTGTGGATGGTGGGAAACTTCTAACATGTAGTGAACCCCAAAAATTCGAAGTAACATGCAAGGTACTTGAGGGCTATACCTCTGCGTACTTTGTAATTATTAATTGTTGGACTTGGCCCTTCTGGCAGGTTCACCCCTAAACTTTTTGCAATTATCCTAGCTTTTCCCCTATGGAGTGTTAGTGGTTTTAGACCCCTAGGCACTTTAACACGGTGTCCCCGTGTCAAGTGCGTGCGCTCTGTGTTACATTTAGTGAGACTGACCTGCCCTCCCACAGGAATGCATGGGGAATGTGTGTGTCCATGGTAGTTCCTGATGCGTGGGGAGTGCAGGGGCGAGTTTGGTATGTGCGAACACGTGAGATTGAATGCTGTGCGATGATGTGTGCGGCGTTAGTGTGTCTAGTGTAGAAGGGCCACTTCTAGAAGCTGGCATGTCTGTGTAATAAATGTGAAGTGACTGTCTGGCTTGTGATTTGGCTGGTGTGCCTGGCTCCAGGAGTCAGGATGGGTCTGCCCCAGTGGTGAGTGGAGAGATCTGCATGTTGATGAGTGGGAGGAGTACACCTGGGACCTGAATAGGGCTGGGCTTTCCCCCACACAATGCTGGCTCCGCCCCCTGTGGTGCGACTGATGTCCCTGGCCGGTTCTGTGAATAGGGAGAGCGGCTGAGCAAAACAAAGTGCTCAGGAACCAGTTGCATCTGGTTCGCCCCTTCCCTGCACCTAGAGACAAAGGAAACCTGTGTATAAAAAGGGGCTGTGACCCCATGTAAAATGTTCTGCTCATCCTAACTGGAGGGGGGCCTGCTGCTGCTGCTGGGCGCCAGGAGGACCGCCACTGGGGACTGCCTCCCTGCCTGGAATGCCCTGTGAGCTGACCCCTGGGCCCAGCCTTTGCCCCCCCCCCCCTCATCCTAAAAAGACTTTCCCTGGAACTGTGTACTGCAGCGCCTGGGGAGCGCTATATCTTTATTTACTGGAGAACGCTTTCTTCCTGTGCCAGGAGGCGAGGTTTACCGGCAACACGCTGCCGCCGAAGCGACTGCCGAGGGAATCCCGAACGTAGGGATCCCCCCCCCCGGTGCTGCTGATCGAGCGGGAGCCCACCCCGCATTGTGGTGCTCATTGGCGGGTTCCCACCCCGCATTTGTTTTTGTCTAAAAACGGGAGCCTACCCCGTATGTCTCGCCAAGGAAAAATCACCGCCGCAGCCCGGGCGGGAGCAGGAAGACAGGCAGCCTCAGTGGGGACCTGGACGGGGCTTAAAGCAGGAAGCGGACAGGAGCCTACCCCGCGCTCCTGTACCGAGGGACGAAGCCGGAAGCCAGAAGCCGACGGGAGCCTACCCCGCGCTCCTGTGCACCTCGGTGGTGAAGACGGACGGCGGCTTCATCAGCAGGGCTTCCGTGTATGGTGAGAGCCCGAAGTCCTGGTTCCCCGGAAGAGAAGTACTCCGGTCTCGCCAGACGCCTACCCAGGAAGGAGCCGCTTCGTGAGCAACTCCCCAGGTAAAACGCTCCCGGCCGCGCTTGGATTATGTGAGGCCGGGAGCGGGTGAAGAGCCGGTAGGGGGGGCTGTGAGCGGGCGGGAGCAGGAGCGAGCTGTGAGGAAGCACCCTTGCAACGACCTAGCATACAGCGGGGGCATTTTAGGAAAGCAGTCCCCCATTGGAGCCCACGTACAGCGGGGGCATTTTAGGAAAGCAGTCCCCCATTGGAGCCCATGGGCAGCGGGGGCATTATTCGGGACAGCGCCCTTCTGGTGATGGCCCAGATAAGTGGGGGCCACAGTTAGAGGCAGTGTCCTCTTTTAGAGCCAGAGCGCCCTCGCGCATCGAAAAGGGGGCTCCAGAGGCACCAGGAGTCTCTGACCTGATTGGGGCCCTTTTGTTACTAATTGGTTACTTTCCAGCTGCCCTGCGAGAACGCAGGCAGCTGCCACGCTTGGGGCATTTTTCATTTAGAGTCCCAGAGAGGGGCTCAGGAGGCACGCTAGTACCCAGGCTCATTTTCCCAGCTGCCCAGCACTTAGTGGGCAGCTGCAACGTTTAGGTTGTGCCCCGGTGCTGTTGCTTATGCTGCTTTGGCAGCCCAGCCCTGACATTTTGGACAAAGGACGTTTGAGCCGCTGCGAGGCCAAGTTGGCCTGGGGACAGTTTTCCTGTGTTGTGCCCTCACCTAGGGTGCATGGTTAGTTTTACGTGTGTACTTTTGCGCAATGTGCATTGCCTTTATGTTATTTGTTCCTAGCTGTGTCTATGCATAGGAGATTGTTTTTCTAGTAGAAATTATGCTAGTGAGTTCATGGTTCCCTGCGTGATATATGCCTAAGGTGTTTAGGATTGCGTAGGGTGTACTTACCTTTTACCAGGGGTTACTGGTTGTGCGCTACATTTATTATTTGTTCTACATGTCTACATTTACAATTGGTGATTTGTGCTAATTCTGACAGTGGTCCATGTGGCCCTGTCTTGTGTAAATAGTCCCCTGTAAATTCCGCCCGGTGCCAGTGGGCACAGTGTAAATTGTGTGAATATTATCTAATGTGTTTATTATAATACAAAGGCTATTTTTATATATATCCTTGTGTGGAGTTCCTTTTGAGGTGGGCCTTGGGTGTTGTTGCTGGGTGCGCGCGCAAACGCTTTACACATTGCCGCCGGGAAAAGCCTGACTGCTCGTGCCAAGCTACCAAGGGGGTGAGCAGGGTTTATCTTTGGCGTGTAACTTCCTTGCCCTGACTAGAGTGGTGGTTTGTGCCTGGCTTTGGCGCAAGCCCTAGCCAACCAGAAATCCCATTTCTAACATTAATGTACAGAATATACTCTTTAAAAGAAGAGTAAATTATCACTTATATATCAGTATTTCCATATACAAAGCATTAGCGAGAGGCAAGGAAAAAACAACAGAGTAACTTATAGTACACCGTACCTAGTTATGTTTTATATCTTCAAATACATGTCAGTATTTGAAACCACCATACAAACAAAAGACTTTCCAAGGATTAGAAAGATGCTTACCTTAATGGAAGAGATGGTGAAGCACCACCTAGCCAACCGCTGCATCGGCATCCTGTGTGGATTCCAGGTAGTAGTGCTGCGTGAAGGTATGAGTAGTCCTTCAGGTTGTAGCACAACAGATCTTTTCCAGAGTCACTCCTGTGAAGAGGGTAACCGATGTAGCAGCAGCTCTGGCAGAGTGAGCTTTCACAATCCTTTCAAAAGGTGTGTTAGCTTTGACATGGCAGAATTGTATCACAGGAGACATCCATGTTGCAATATTAGCTTTTGTTACTGCAGTCCCTTCTCTGCCTTGGCCACAGGCAACTAATAACTGATCAGTTTTTCAAATGTCCTTCGTTTTCTGAAGGTAGAAAGCAAGGCAACGCTTGACATCCAGCGTATGCAGTTTTTTGATCTGCTGGCGTTGATAGTTGCGGAAAAAAGGGCCAGAGTATTACCGGCTCAATGAGGTGGAATTGTGATGGCACCTTAGGAATGAATGTAGGATTAGCCCTTAGAATCACAGCGTCTTCTTTAAATATTAAAAAAGGGGTTTTTAATGGTGAACGCTTGGCTCTCGATTACCCTTCTGGCTGAGGTGAGAGCCAGCAGAAGAGCGACTTTCCATGTTAGGAATTTCAACTCAGCTTTATTAATGGGTTCGAATGGTCTTTTTATGAGTCGCGCAAGGACCATGTTAAGGTTCCATTCCGGCGGAGGTGCTCGCACTGGAGGAAAGGTAAGTAATAGCCTCTTCATGAATTGTTTGATCAGGTTTGAGGCCTAAAGAGAAGTGGCGCTTGAAGCTCTTCTACAGCATGAGATGGAAGGCAGATGCACCTTAACTGAGGCAAAAGCCAAACCGGATTTAGCCAGAGAGAGGAGATATGGTAAAATCTGTTGCGTGGATACTTGAAATGGCTGTTGGCCATTTCTTTGGCACTAAAAACAGAACCTTTTCCATTTCAGTATGTATGTCTTGTTGGTGCTTTCTACTCTAAATTTAGAGAGGATGTCTCTACACTCCTGCAAAATGCTCATGTCTCTAAGTTTCATGAATTCAGGAGCCAAGCATGCCAGTGGAAAGACTATGGATTCGGATGGCGCACTTGACCATTGTCCCTGGTCAGGAGAGGAGGAAGTAGCTTTAAATGTGTGGGCCTGGCCTCTGAAAGATGAAGAAGTTCCTGGAACCAGTGTTGTCTAGGCCACCTGGGCGCAACGAGAATTAGGCGGCATCTCTCCAGCTTAATTTTGGTCAGTACTCTGGGAATCAATGGAATGTGGGGGAAAGGTGCAGGCATATATCCCTTACCAACGCATCGAAAGAGCATTGCCCTGGGACCCCAGGAGGGGGAAACTGCTGGCATTTGGCATTGATGTCGGTGGCAAACAGGTCCAGCATAGAGAAAATACTCTGCTGAGCTGGTTTGAGTTCCCATTCGTGGATTATGTCTATAGCTCTGCTGAGAACATCTGCTAGCATGTTGTGTAAACCTGGAACAGCTCCACAGTTCTTGAGCTTCCAGAGAAAGCGTGAGAGATTTGGTCCCTCCTTGTTTGTTTATGTAGAACATACTGGTCGTGTTGTCTGTACAGACCAGTATGGAGGCACCTGCTATTCTCGGTAGGAAGGCCTGTAAAGAGATTAATATAGCCTTTGACTCCAGGCTGTTGATGGGACTTTGTTTTTGAGAACTGGACCATTCCCTGCCTTCCATTGAGGCATCCGTTGTCAGGATGTAGTCTGGTATGTTTTGCAGGAAAGTGAGCCCTTTTGAAATGTTTGGGGTGGGGTACCACCATTGCATTGCTGTCTTAATGGCTGGAGTAACCTGAATGATGCTTATGAACGATCCCAATGTTTGAAGCCATTGCTTTTGCAGTTCCTCCTTGACAGGTCTCATTCTGAGTCTGGCCAAGAGAACCAGATCTAACGCTGATAAGCACATTGCTAGGAGCGATTTGTATTTCCTTACTGAAACAAACGTTCTTTTTCAGATGGCCATAGCCAATTGCCGTAGACGGATTTGACGTTCTTCCGACAAGAATGCTTTGCATTGGATCGCGTCCAATCTGGCTCACAGAAATAGTACAATTTGATTAGGAATAAATGAAGACTTTGTGATGTTCACTCTCAGCCCCAGCTTGCAGAACAGTCAAAGACAAGCGTACGTGGTTCTGGTTACTTGCTTTGCTGTTGTTGCCTTCAGCAGCTAGTCATCCAAGTGGAGGAAATACTTGGTGACCTTGAGAGCGTAGGACTGTGGCCACCGGCACATGGCATTTTGTAAATATCCTGGGCGCCGATTTGAGGCGGAAAGGGAGAACTTTTAATTGGTAGTGGGTATTAGCCACTGTGAACCTGAGGAATTTTCTATGCTTCCGATGAATGGGGATGTGGACGTATGCGTCTTCCAAATCGAAGGAGGTCCTGAAGTCTTCTTTGCTGAGACGGTGTAAGATCTCAGCCAGGGTTACCAGCCTGAAAGTTTGCATTCTCAGGAACTTGTTTAACTTTCTGAGATCCAAAATCGGTCTCCATTCTCCTGACTTCTTCAAAATCAAGAAACAACCTGAATAGAAACCTTGACCCCTTTGGAAAGTTGGAACTTCCTTGATAGCTCTTTTTAGAGCATTATTTTTGTTTCTTTGTGCAATAAGTGAAGAAGAGGGGGAGGGGTTCCCTTGGGTGAAGTAGCTGGAGGTCTCTCTACAAACTCCAGAGTATGACCGAAGGCAAACAGATCCAGCACCCATCAGTCTGTTATACTCTCCCATTGCTGAAAGAAACTGGAGATCTTTGCACCCACGGGAAGTGAAAGGGAGGGGGGAGCCGGTATCCTGCTCAGATTATTGCTTTCGCCCGTTATCTCTGCCTTGGGTTGATGCTCTCTTTCAGCCCCCTTGATGAGAGAAACCAACCGTGGAAGATTGACAGTAGGTAGCAGATTGATAGGCTTGCCAGTATTGTGGCCGATAGGGCTGATATTGTTGTGCCCTCTGGTAGTTTTCTCTGTAGGTGGCAAAACACTCGTCCTTTTGCTCTCCTGAACGGTATTTTCCTGTACTGGAGGGAGCCTAAGGATTTTGCTGTATCTATATCAGTTTTGATGGATAGAAGCGCCTCATCTATATGTTTACGAAACAAAACGTCCCCATCAAACACCATATCCAGGACCTTTCTCTGGACCTATGGTCTAAAAGTAGTGGCTTTCAACCACCCTTGCCGACATAAGACTGCAGCAGTTGCCAATTGGTGAAACCCCGTATTGGCTATGTCCATAGCGCAGTCGATTGTCTTAGAGGCTGCCTGCTCTCCCTCTAAGAGGATTTTTCTGGCTTCCTGCCTCCTGTCCTCAGGGATGAGGTCTAGCAAGGAGGCCATGTCCGACCTCTTTCCTGATGTAGTTTATGATAGGGATTGTTCAAATGAATTTCCTAGCTTCCTCCTTAAAATCATACAGGAAGCAGTCCGTATGCTTTACAGCCATAGAGAATGGAATCTATTAGAAGCCCTCCCCATTGAGTTGTCAAAAACCCCTATGTCTTCTGGAGGGGAATCCGCTGGATGGTGTGACGGAGAAAAGAGAGTGGGAATGATGTAATTTTCCCAAGGATCTGTAGGCGTAGGCTCTGAAATTTCGCCTTCTTCTCCTCATCCGAGGAGGAAGGGTCGTCCAGATCATGCGCCTGTAAAGGAGACCATGGTACCGTAGGTGTCACTGGCGGAACCGGTGTTTCAAGGGACTGTGGTTGAACCTGAAATGGCTCATTTTGAACATTTTGAGATGGAAACCTTTGTATGTAGTCCGCCAGCATTGCCTGAAGGTCTTGAATCAAGGATGACTGAAGATGTGTTATCTCTCTAGGGCGAGATTCGTGAGGATAGCCATAATGTTGGTAATTATTGGTGGTGCTGGATATGGTTGATAGTATTGTTGTTCATTGTCAATGTCTTCATCATCTTCCTGGCACTTAACATGTAACTCTGGTGGACTATGCGCCACTCTGTATACTCCATCCTTATATTCATTCGACTCCTGTAGGTCCAAAAGGTGAGAAGGAGGCAAAGGGGAGATCTTACTTATGCTGACATTTCCAGATGAAAACATGTTTTCACCACCTTCATCTTCGTCGACAGTGGCATCGACGGAATCATGACCACCGATGATGGGATGCCTGTCGTAGATGGTGTTGTTATGGTCCATGTTGCCATCAACGTTATCCCCGTCGGCGATGTTGCCGTTGACGGAGTCGTTGTCAGCGGAATTGTCGACGACAGTAGGGATGTTGACGGTATGGTCGTCGACTGTATCTTCGTCGACTTCGCCAATGGAGCCTTCGTCACCAGCACAGATGGGTTGGACGTCGGCGATGATGGTGTTAACGATTCTCTTGTCAACAGTGTGGACCCAGAGATGGCCACTATTGTCGTCGTCCCTGCCGTTGATGGGCGATAACCTAACAGTGTAACTTGTCGTCATCGATGATCTGGTGGCGTCATCGATGCCGATTTTTTGGTCCTGAATTTCCCAGGATCTGATGCGGAGGCTCTATGGTGCTTCTCTTCTTTCCTCACTGAAGTAGGGGAGACTGAAGCACAAGTTACTACTTGTGTAACGATATATCTGTAAGAGACATTAATTAGTGATAGATTCCTTACCTTAGAATATCCCAGGCATCAGACTGGATCCGGAAAAGTTTTTTGTCAGCAGTACCCCTGCGCGTTAGTAGGTGGCGTCGTAAGCGCCGAGATGACGTCACGGAGACTACTTAGGCACCACCCATGCGCGCTGACGTACCAGGAAAGCCGTCTTGAGAGTGAGAAGACGTAAAGACAGTTATGAAGTGGCGCAAAAGGAGCGCACATCAGATAGGTCAAGACAAGATTTAAGTCCCATTGAGGCAATATGAAAGGTACAGGAGGAAACGTGTGCGTAATGCCTTTCAGGAAACGGTTAACAACCGGGGACTTAAAGAGAGAAGGCTGATCTGGAAGCCTTAGAAAGGCGGAGATGGTCGAAAGATAACCTTTGGTAGTGCCCAGAACAGAGCCCTGCTGGGCCAAGGATAGTAGGAACAGAAGCACCTCAGAAAGAGGGGCAGAAAGGGGATCCACAGACTTTGCTGTGCACCATGCCATAAACTTGTTCCACCGGCAGACGTATACCGTCTAGTGGAGGGACGCCTGGCTGCCAGAATGACATCACAGACTTTGGGAGGATGATCGAAAGCTGTCAACTGTCGCCACTCAATCTCCACACATGGAGGTGGAGGCTGGACAGGTTTGGGTGGAGGACCGTCCCCTGCTGCTGCAACAGAAGATCCTCCCGAAGAGGCAGACGGATCGGGGGATCGATCGCCATGCTGAGTAGCTCGGGATACCAGTATCTTCGTGCACAATCTGGAGCCACAAGGATGACTTGGGCCCGGTCGCGCCGACTCTTTTTCAGCACCCTGGGCAGAAGTGGTATAGGCGGAAAGGCGTACAACAGACCGCAACTCCACTCGCGACGAAAAGCGTCGCCGAGCCAGTGCCGCCTTGGAAATTCCAACGCACAGAATTGTTGACATTGCGCGTTCTCTTCGGTGGCGAATAGATCTAACCAAGGCTCTCCCCACTGCAGAAAGAGATCTTGCGCCACCTCCGAGTGAATACGCCATTCGTGATCCATCATGCACCGGCGGCTGAGTTCGTCCGCCCTCGCTTTCAGAGAACCTGCCAGGTGTTGAACCACCAAGGTAATGCCTTGATGTTACAGCCATGTCCAGAGGCGCAGAGCCTTCTGACAGGGTCCACGACCCCACCCCACCCTGTTTGTTGCAATACCACATGCCAGTGGTGTTGTCCGTGAACACCTGCACTACACTTCCCCGGACAAAGGGAAGGAATGCCTTCAGTGCAAGTCGGATCGGCCAAAGCTCCAAAAGGTTGATATGGAGCTGGGACTCCGCCGGAGACCAGAGTTCTTTGATCTTCGCCTCTCCCATGTGGCCTCCCCATCCCAGGAGGGACGCATCCGTCACCACTGTGTGCTCCGGTTGGGGAAGGGAGAGGGATCTGCCATTGACCCAATCGCGATTCTTGAGCCACCACTGCAATTGTCGTGCAGTGCCCTCCGAGATCTGGACATGATCAGACAGGTTGCCCTGATGCTGCGCCCACTGGAACTTCAGAGCCCGCATATGCCATCTGGCATGTTGCACTAGCAGGATGCAGGAGGCCATCAAGCCCAGGAGCCGGACGGTCATCCTGACTGAAACCCAGAATAGAGGCTGAAAGATCGGAATCATAGCCTAAAAATACCGGACTCGCTGTTCGGGAGAATAAACCCGAAACCGTGTCGTATCCAGCATCACTCCGATGAAGGGAAGCTGCTGAGAGGGACTCAGGTGCGACTTCGGCACGTTGATGGAGAACTCCAGCAAATGCAGGAGGTCGGCTGTAGTCTGAAGGTGGGAAATGACTGCCTGGGGCGAGCCCGCCTTTAACAACCGGTCGTCGAGGTAGAGGAAGACTGACACCCCTGACCTGTGCAGATGAGCTGCGACCACCGCCATCACTTTCGTGGACACCCGAGGGGCGCTGGTAAGGCCGAAGTGGAGCACAGCAAACTAAAAATGCCCCGGGCCTACCGTGAACCGCAGGACGGGGATGTGAAAATATGCATCCTGCAAGTCCAACGCTACCATCCAGTCTCCAGGGTTGAGGGCAGCCAAGACCTGAGCCAGAGTCAGCATTTTGAACGTCTCCTTCCGTAGGAAGCGGTTGACGTTCCGGAGGTCCAAGATGGAACACAGACCCCCATTGTCCTTCTTGGGGACCATAAAGCAGTGGGAATAACAACCACTCCATACTTCTGGCCCAGGAACGCACTCTATGGCCCCCTTGGCCAAGAGGGTCATAACTTCCTGCTGGAGAGTTGCCAAGTGTTCGCCCGACATGCGGTGGTACTGAGGTGTCATGGCTGGAGGGGTGGACTGAAAGGGAAGGGAGTAACCCTTGCGGATGATCTGCAGCATCCACTTGTCCGATGTGACAGCGTGCCAGTGGGGGAGGTGATGGCGGATCCTGCCACTCACTGGCGTGGGGTGCTCCACAAAGCTCGGATTAGGAAGATCTAGAGGTAGAAGCAACAGGGGTGGAGGTGGACTGACCCCCACGCTGATTCCCAGACCCGCCCTGCGGTAGCTGCGGCTGCGCTAAGGCTGGTTCTGCACATGCTTGCTGAAGGAACGTGCCTGGGCGCCCCTGCCGTGGCCACGAAAGGAACGAAAACCAGCAGAGGCTGGGCTTTTCGTGGAAAGACCTAAGGACTTAAAACGCTCCAGCGCACTGTTGGGCTTATCACCAAACAGGCGGGTGCCATCAAAGGGCATGTCCATGAGTGAGCTTTGTACAGCTGGCGAGAACCCAGTAGATCTCAATCAGGCATGGCGACGAAGCGCCACAGTCGTAGAAATTGCTCTACCTAGGTAGTTTGCGGTGTCCAAACCACACCGAATAGTGAACTTAGCCGCATCCTTACCCTCGGCAACAGCTTGAGTCAGCACAGCTTGGGCCTCTTCAGGACACTGAGGCAACACCTGTGCAACGGCATCCCATACCGCGTGGGAATAGCGGCCCAAGAGGCAGGAGGTGTTCACCGACCGCAGCCCTATGCTGGTCGAAGAGAACAACCGCTCCAGCTTCTTAGAGTCCTTATCCGGCGGAGCCATAGGAAAGTCACTCTGGGACGTTGAAGCTTGGATGACTAGGGTCTCGGCGTAGGATGAGTGGTCAGAAAGGCAGGGTCACCCGGCGCCGGGCGATGACACCTGGCGACATTCTTATCCATGGGGCCCGTGTGGCCAGCTGCGACCAAGTGCCCAGTAAGACGTTAGTGAGGGAGTCGTTAAATGGCAACAGGGGCTCCGACGAAGTGGACGCCTCCTCTAACTCGTCTGCCCAGTCCTGCTCAAAGTCACACTGACGAGCAAGAGGGTCCTCGGACCCCTCCCATTCGTCCCCCACCTCCGCCATATGTGGGAAAGACTACGGCAGCATGGCAGGGACCGGGGAAGGAACAAACGGCACTGGGAACGGCGCCGGATGGGGCCGAATCGGCACTGTGTCCCAATGCGGATCCCAGGTAGGGACAAAAGTGTCCGAGAAACTGGACAGGGGCGGAACAAATGGCATCCACTGCGGAGGCAGAGGCGGAGCCGTGGCCGGAGCCGCCAACGGCCCAACAGGATCCTGACACGGAACCGCGGGGCCCAAGGCCTAAACAGGCGGTCCATGGTAGCAAGAAATTCTTGCACCTGTGCGGGAGTCGCCGATGGACCCGGGTAAGGCGGGTAGGCCGCGCGACTCCCGGGCTCCAAAGGAGCATCCGGGAACCGACGGGGGGATGTCGGAGAGCGACAACGCCTCTTCGACTTCTTTTTGTGTCGTCTCTTACCCGAATCCGAGGGTGAAGACTTGGAGCCCGAGGAGCGATGATGGTGGCCTCGCGAGCGTTCTCTGGAGTGGCCCCTGGACTGTGAACAGCACAGGGACGAGTGCCGGACCTCTAACAGCTTCCGGCACCTCTCCTTCTAGGCCTTCGGTGCCTTGGCCAAACAGTCCATACAGGTCTGGGAGTCGTGGTCGCTCTCTAGGCAGTAGAGACAGACGTCGTGGGGGTCCGCCACCGACATATTGCGACGGCAGGCCCCACAAGACTTAAAACCAGGCATCCCTACGTGCACCAGAGTAGACACAAACTTAAAGGAGACAAAAAGTCTAAAAAAGATAGTCAAAAAGTGACTAAGGTATGTGCTCTAACCGGATCTGCGCTTACTGGCCATTAAAAAGAAAGAACTGACATCAGCGCGCATGGGTGGCGCCTAAGTAGTCTCCGTGACGTCATCTCGGCGCTTACGACGCCAGCGACAGACGCGGAGCTGCACGACGCCACCTACCGACGCGCAGGGGTACTGCTGACGAAAAACTTTTCCGGATCCAGTCTGACGCCTGGGGATATTCTAAGGTAAGGAATCTATCACTAACGTGTCTCTTTCAGATGATGAAGGCTCAGAGGAGACTTTAGAATGTTTCTCCTGCTTTGAGCTCTTGCTCTCTGGGGAAGGTTTGAGGTGTGTGTCCTGCCCTCCAGTCAGTAGAACTCATGGAGACTCCCTTCACACATGACATGCGGTGAAAATCTGAGGGAAATTGCCTCTGCTAAGGAGAATTCTAGAGGGTGCTGGCAGCTGGTTGGCTGCATTTAACATTTGGTGCTTTTTTTATAAGGACATAGATAAGCTATGTATAACATAGCTCAGGGCCATTTAAGCCTATGGCAGCATTTAAATACTGCTTAATTATGTTACCGTGGTACTCCCATCTCGGCAACAGGGAATTAGTGAGGCATGTGAATCTATGAAAGATACCCCGATACTGGATAGAAATATTTTTATTTTCTTCTTTGCATGTGTGCTATGTTCTGCAATACATACACATAGTGAATTAGCCGTAGCAGATATTTTTAGTGCACAAAGGGACTCCTTTTTGTACAAAACCTATCCTAAGTAAAACGTAGATACCCTTGTACTACAGAACAGGGGTGACAGTGTTGGCACGAGTGTGCACAAAGTATGTCAGCGTATTCAGAGGGCGCACCTGTGCCTTTTGTTTGAAAATAAAGAAGAATAGTGTACAAGGTGAAGACTGTGTGTAGTAGCAAATTGGCTACCTCATGAGGCCTGGATGTGTAAAAGGAGTAAGTTGTTCATAACTTTTGTGAACACTATGGGCCTCATGTAGGTAAATAAATTTTACCGGTTCTTAAATACCGAGCCGTACCGAATCGGTAAATTAGAATCGGTAAGTTATATGTAGGTAAAAATTCGGTAACAGTTACCGATTCGGTAACATTCGGTAATCACGAATCGGAATTCACCGAATCAGAAATACCGAGGTGGTATTTACCGAATCGGAAAATACCGAGGTGGTATTTACCGAATCGGAAAATACCGAGGTGGTATTTACCGAATCGGAAAATACCGAATCGGTATGTACGGATTCGGTAAATAAAATCACATGACTTGACGAAACAGCTAATCCTGTGCAACCACAGCCCACCCAACCAGGAAGTGCCCACACCCAGGCAGGTGTACATAATTAGCCGAAGTGGCCACACCCAGGCAGGTGTACATAATTAGCCGACCCTGGAGAGGCTTGGAGTGCAGAGGAGAGGCAGGGAGCCGTTGCATGTGCGAGCGGGTAAACGAACAGCATGTCCAGCCAGAGAACACAGAAAGACGGAGGGGAAAGGAGGAGGAAGCTGAAATTTAGCCCCAAGGAACTCCAGGTGCTGGTGGAGGAGGTGGTGAAGCAGCACCAGAAGCTGTTTGGAAGGCAATCCCTGCAAGTGCCTGAGGCGGAAAAGCGCAACATATGGCTGGCCATCCAGGCGCAGGTCAATGCTGTGGGAGTGACCCACAGGGACATTGAGGTCCTCAAAAAGCGCTGGTATGACCTGAGGATTGTAACCAAGAGGAAGATGGGCGACATCCAGAAGGAGGCCAGCCAGACCGGAGGTGGAACCAACAGGGCACCTGCCCTCACCGAACTGGAGGAGCTGGTGGCGGCCACAATCCAGCAGGAGAGCGTCGTGGGTCTTGGGGACGCCGACAGCTCTGCCAGAGCCGCAACACACCAAGGTAAGACGAAAGCACAGCAATGTAGCCCCCCCTACCCCTATCCCACATCCCCCATTGTGAAACGAGAATCACACTGCAGTCCACACGTGTCAGTGCAGACAGGCAATGCATTCCGGGAGATGTAGTCAGGGCAACACTAACCATGACGTAAATGTTACAGGGCAACAAGGCATGTCACGCACTCGAGGCACAAGGAGACAGAGGACATATTGGAATGTGAAATGTGTTATTGTGACGCTTGCAATGCAGCCCTTCGGGGACACTGAGCCAATGTTGTATTTCTGTCCACAGATGTGACATCATGCAGGACAGGGCATGCTGCAGGAGAGACGGCACACCGGCCACAAGTATCACCTCTAGCCAGCACAAGTTCAGACCAGGGAGCAGGCCCACTGGCAGCCGCACCACCAACACAGCCAGCCTCGCCGCACCCAGAGCCAGCATCACCTCACCGAGAGCCAGCATCACCACAACCAGAGCCAGCATCACCACAACCAGAGCCAGCATCGCCACTCATGTTCGAATCACCGGCCACATCTCCGCTTGCAGGTGTGAGAATGAGGAGGCGTCCAGCAGCCAGGCTACGAGCCTTAGACACCTCGTCAGACGACAGCATGGGCCCAGAAGACCGCACCGGGCCCCAGGAAGGGAGCCATGCCACTGTGCCCCACACCTCACAGGCAGCACAGACGGGAGCAAGAGGGCGCCGCAGGTCGCGTGTCCAGAGTCCACCAGCACCCACTGACGGCCATGGTGTCTTCTTGGGTCTCGAGGGCCAAATGTTGAAGCAACAGCGCCTGCAATCAAAGGCAGTCATGTCAGTCCAGAGGCACATGCGGGTGATGAGGACAATATTAGTCAACATGGACAGTAACATTAGCGGCATGGCTGCGGGCATTCGGGACATGTCCCAGTCAATCCAGCAGTTGTGCAGCAAATTAGATGCTGACATCGAAGCACGGCGCCGGGAACGCCAGAGAAGGGACACTACCAGCAGGGCACTCAACCGTCTGGCAACTGCGACTTCTCTACTGTGCCGGCGCTCTGTGACGATGCAGGAGGGCCTAACACAGTGCTGCAGCGACCTGTCTCGGGGGATGGTGCAGGTGACAAGTGCACTAGGGGTGCTATTGACTAGTCAGGCGTCGACAACTGCTGCAGGGGATGCTGCGGAGAGCATCGACACCAGCAGCAGCATCACACCCCCCGTCCCAGAAGCACGCAGGAGCAGCAGGCGGCTTGGGGTTGGCTCTAGTGAGGATGCACAGGCCGTGCAATCCACCACTGCAGCGCGTATGCGCAAACATTGATGTAGCCCTGCTAAGCCACTTCCCATTGGGTGACGTAACCCTGGACATACTCCTTGTATAGATGGTATATTGCCTGATTGGCCTGTTCATGTGTTCATGGCGTGGTGCCACATTAAAACTACGTCAGGACTTCTCACAACTCGCTGTGTCCCCTCACTTACTCAGAAATAGTTGCATGTGATCTCTGCCCGTCTCTCTCTCCCATCGATTGCAGTTGGCACTCTAGCTGCGTTGCCCTGTGGCTGGCCTGACTCATCCTCGTTGTCCTCAAAATATGTTAGTTCCACATCTGTACCTTTTTTCGTGGCAAGGTTGTGCAGCATTGCACAAGTGGCAATAATCTTGCAGCAGGTGATGGGTTTGTACTGGCGTGCGCCTCCGCTCTTGTGCAGGCAGCGGAACCTGCTCTTCAGTAGTCCAAACGTGCGCTCCACCACATTGCGTGTTGTTTTATGTGCCACGTTGTATCGTCTCTCACTCTGGGTTGCTGGGTGTAGGTAGGGAGTGAGGATGAATGACCGGCATGCATATGCACTGTCGCCTGGATGAGTAAAAGGGAACCATCAGTAACATGCCTCTATACACTATGATTTGCAGGTTTCAAGGGGCGTCACTGTTACTTACCTAGCAGGTATCCCTCTCCGAATTCTCCGGCACTCAGTCGTGTGTAGATCCCACTATTCTGGAAGATGTAAGAGTCGTGGGTGCTCCCAGGAAACTTTGCAACAATATCTGTGATGATGTTCCCTGCATCACAGATCACCTGCACATTGATGGAGTGGGTGGACTTCCTGTTCCTGTAGATGTGCTCTGTATCAGCTGGTGGACAGATTGGGATGTGTGTACCATCAATACAGCCGATGACATGGGGGAACTGTGCCATGTGATAGAAGTCTGTTTTTGTTTTCTGCAGTGCAGCCTGTGTGTTTGGGAAGCTTATGTAGTGGTGCATTCTCTGCATCATGGCATCCAGGAACTTCCTGAAGAAACGTGACAGGCAACTCTGGGATACCCCACCCACCGCAGCTATCACCACCTGATAACTGCCGGATGCCAACAGATGTAGGCTGCAGAGCACCTGCACATGTGGGGGTATGGCGTGCGCCCTTCTTATTGGCTGGTCCAGGAGTGGGTGAAGGTCCCTGATTAAGTCCATGATGGTTTCGGGGTGTAGCCTGTACCTCTCATGTATCTCTGCATCAGTCAGCTGGAATAGTGTGATGCGCTGTCTGTAGATTTGTTCCTCCCGTCGCCACACCCTCAGTCCTGCTGCCTGTAGACGTAGGCGCCTTGCAATGACGTACATGGCGGCCATGTTGTCCACGCTGTTGCATTTTGGGTTTGCCTATATGCATTGTTGATGGTTACCACCTGCTTTCAATCCGTGTTAATTACCGACTCTTATTTACCGATTTTCCTGGATTTCTTAATTACCGAGTGCTCCTACATGTCATTTTCAATTTTACCACTTCATATTTACCACTTCATGTTTACCGAATCGTTAATTATGTATTCGGTAAATCTGATTCGGTATTTTGGAATTCGGTAAATATGAATCGGTATTTACCACCTCATATTTACCGAAAAGTGGTTTTTGGACTCCTACATCTCACTTGTCTGAATACCGGTCGGTAACGGCATATTTACCGAAAATCGGCCGTTACCGACCGGTATTTGGCTACCTACATGAGGCCCTATATAATGTAATGCCTCGGCCACCTAAAGGAGCTTGGATGTCTAGAGGGACTTCCCTTTCTCCCCAAAGAAGACGATAAGGTGAATGCTGTGAGATCTAGCTGTTTGGCTCACAGATGGGACTTAGGTGTCTGGCCAGAGTGAGCTCTCTATAAGAAGTTGTAGTTGGGGAAGCACCGTATGTAGAAGGAGCTTGGAACCAAATAGGAATTGAGTGTCTCAACACACTGACCTTTCGATGAAGAGCTATATACAGGGTGAAGGTTGTGCATATTGGGTCTTTGGGTGTCTGGAGAGACCGCCATTTCTCTCAAGATCTGTAGCTGGAGTAAAGGCTGTGTATAGTAGAAACTTTGCCACCTAATGAGGATTGGGTCTCTGAAGAGAGTGGGCTGCCTGCAAAGCCTTTAACCCCTTCGATGCTCATGACGGAGCGGTTCCGTCATGAGCATCGGTTGGGCTGTGCTCATGATGGAACCGCTCGGTCATGAGCACAACCCCTGGGGGAAGCGCTGGCGCTCCCCCCCGGGGCATCGATCTTGCCCGCACAGAGGGTGATGGCAGCGGAAGAGTTTCCGCTGCCACCCCCGAATCCCCCCACGCTTCCCCATAACGTCATCAGGAAGCACTGGGACGCCTGGAAGCCATTTGCTTCCGGGCGTCCCAGCAGGAAGAGGTAGGTTTTGGTCTCCGGTGGGGCCGGGGGTGGGGGATTTTTTAAAGTATTGAGGCATTGGGGGAGAGGAAAGAGTATTTCCTCTCCCCTAATGTCTCAATATAGGGCATTCCTGCAGCACGATTGCGCACAGCGTCACGATCGTGCTGTAGCAATGCCCCCACTAGGCACCAGGGATGCTTTTTTGTTTAAAAGGAAGCGACCCCCTTAAGGGGGCAAATAATTTAAAGACTTTTCTGCTCCCCCTGGGGCCAGATTGCCTCGTTTTTTTGGCGTTTCTGGCCCCGGGGAGGGGGGGGGGGGGCTGGAAAGCCCACTAGAGCCAGGGATTTTTATTTATAAAAACGGAAGCGACCAGGCCCGTGTCAGAATACCCCACTAGACACCAGGGAGTCCTTGTATTAGCTAAAGGAAGCGACCCCTTGGGCAGGGGTCGCTTCCTTAAGGGGCACATTTTTTAAAAGTCTTTTTTGCCCCCCCCCCCCCCCCCCCCCGGGGACTGTTTGCCTTGGTTTTTTTGCGTTTCTGGCCCGGGGGGGGGGGGGCAGAAAAGCCCACTAGAGCCAGAGATCTTTTTTTTTTTTTTTAAATGGAAGCAACCCCATGGAAGGGTCGCTTCCAGGGGCCTCATTTTTTTTTAATGTGTTCCCGTGTATTTGGCTCCTGCCCCCAGGGGGGCAGAATACCCCACTAGACACCAGGGATGTATTTGAAATTAAAATGGAAGCGACCCCTTGGGCAAGGATCGCTCCCAGGGGGCAGATTTATTTTATAAATTTGGTTAATGTTATTTCTGCCCCTCCTGGGGCAAATCTGGCCCTTTTTTTGAGGCCTTTTTGCCCTAGGCGGGAGGGGGGGCAGAAAACCCTACTAGGCACCAGGGATTTATTTCTTTTGCAATGGGGCATATTTCTGTCTGCTGGTTTCTGCCCCGCCCTCAGACAAGCTCACCCGATCTCTTGGGCAAGTTCACCCCGATTTTTGCACAGCCCTATTAGAAGGCCCATCTGGCAGATTGACCAATTGGGTAGTGACAGTGTGTTATAAAGTTAATTCTTTTATTTTTTGTGAATTGCAATTGTAATGCTTTTTATCTCCCTTTTTTTCTAGTTGAAAGCGTTTGCTCTTTAGACTTTTCCAGGTTGCGGTTTTGTTACTTTTGGTTCTGCTGTTTGTGTAGTTGCTTGTGTTTGGTAAGAGACTTTTTTTGTACAATTTAAATGTTTTTCATTTCTCTGCATGAATGTGTTTTTTTGTAAATGATGTAAGAATTGTAGTATGTTTGGCTTCTGTTTTTTGAGTGTCAAAAACATTTTGCATTTGTGCTCGATGTGTATTTTGTTGTTTTGTGAGTAATTGGTTTTGGTTTTTTTCTTTCTAGTGGGATATCTTTTTTGCTGTCTCACTGCAGAGTAGGTGCTGGTGAGTGTAGCAGTCTCTTGCAAGTGAATTGTATAGTTTTTGAGTATATTCATCTTTGTGATAAAGGAACACATTTTTTCACTTACTTATTTTGCACAGTGTTGGTTGTTGTTGACTTGTTTGTGCAGTTTCCTTTCTTAGTAAGGATAATGGATAGCCGCAGGATTAATGCTCAGCAGGTTGTTGGTATGCTTTTTGAGTCTTCCTCTGACCATGGTCCAGAGACTGACTCTGATTCTGAGGCAGAGGTGGGAGGGGAAGATTCAGGCAGTGAGTTTTCTCTCCACATGGCATCATCGGATGATGAAGCTACTCTCAGTGTGGATGAAGCTACTCTTAGTGTGGATGAAGTGCCTCTGTTAGAGGAGGACATTGATGTGCCAATAGTTCGGCAAGAGGCATCTGGGCTACAGCCTGGGGCTGCAAGGCTTCCCGTTGGTGTAGTGCGCCAAGAGGCATCTGGGCTGCAGCATAGGGCTGCAAGGCTTCCCATTGGTGTAGTGCGGCAAGAGGCAGCTGGGGCTGCAAGGCTTCCCGTTGGTATAGTGTGGCAAGAGGCATCTGGACTGCAGCCTGGGGCTGCAAGACTTCCCGTTGAAAGTGCTGACATCTGGGTTGTCCCAGGGATGGTGCAGCCAGCTTTGCCAGACTTTACTGGTGTTCCAGGGTGTAGAGTGAATACTGAAAACTTTTTGCCAGTACATTTTTTTCAGTTGTTTATGGATGATGTATTTTTGGCAGAGATTGTTGAGCAGACTAATTTGTATGCCGAACAGTTTTTGAGGGACAACAGTGCCAGCCTTAAGCCCCACTCTAGAGCTACCCGGTGGACTCCCACAAATCTGGATGAGATGAAGAAGTTCTTGGGTTTAACTTTTTTGATGGGCTTGCTAAGGAAGCCATCAATGTCTTCATATTGGTCTACTAGTTCCTTGATGGCAACTGCTATATTTCCAGCAGTCATAAGTCGTGATCGGTATTTGCTTCTGCTTCGGATGATGCATTTTGTCGATAATGGTTTAACGTTGCAACGAGATCACCCTGATTTTGACCGTCTTTTTAAGAATCGGCCTGTCATTGATCACTTTGTTGATCGATTTTCTGAGATCAATGATCCAGGGAAAGAAATAGCAGTGGATGAGTCTTTGGTGTTGTTCAAGGGCCGCTTGGTTTTTAGGCAATAAATTCCTAGTAAGAGGGCACGCTATGGAATTAAGCTGTATATGCTGTGACAGTAGGAATGGATATGTCTCTAATTTCAGGGTGTACACCGGTAAGGAATCCAGGATTAACCCCCCTGGTTGTCCGTCCACTTTTGGAGTGACTGAGAAAATTGTGTGGGAACTTTGGTAAACTATTTTTTAACAAAGGCCACCATTTATATGTAGACTGGTGTGCGGTTGTTCAGGGAATTGGCCAAAGTGGACACTGTTGCTTGTGGCACAATCCACTCTAACCGTAAAGGTTTCCCAAAAGAACTTGTTTGTCAAAAGCTTGTGCGGGGACAGTGCAGTGCGTTGCGTTGCGAGGAGCTTCTAGCTGTGAAGTTTTCAGACAGGAGAGATGTCTACATGCTGACTACCATCCATGATGAAAGCACTTCACCTGTGACTGTTTGGGGTCAGGTTGCTGAAGTGTGCAACCCTGTGTGCATTTTAGACTATAATAGGCACATGGGTGGTGTTGACAGAGTAGATCAGAGGTTGGAACCTTAAGCTGCTCTTCGTAAGGCTAACATTTGGTACAAGAAGTTGGATATCCATCTTTTCTACTTGGCAACCTTTAATGCTTTTGTTGTGTTCCAGAATTCTTGTCCTGAGTCAAAGATGACTTTTGCTAAGTTTCAGGAGTCTGTAATAGGCAGCCTTGTGTTAGTGGAACAGGCAAGTGTTCCTAGAGTTGGACTGGTGGAGCATGTTGCTAGATTGAAAGATCGCCACTTTCCTGATCACATTCCTCCCACACCCTCAAAAGACTTTTCCAGTGGGAGACGTAGAGTCTGTTGGCGAAGAGGTATGCGGAAGGAGACTCGTATGTACTGCCCCGAGTGTCCTTCTAAACCTGGGCTGTGTGTGCCTGCTTGTTTAAGAATGTACCACACGCAAAATAATTTTTGGGAGCATCCATGAGTGGTAAAGTGAACTATCTGGCCTCTATTGTTTAATATTTTTTGTTCAGTTTCAAGGTTGGCATTTGTGTAGTGTATTTAGTTTCAGTTTTTCTGTTAGTAGATTTGTATCTATTTGCAATGTGTTTGTGTTTTCTTATTTATATAAAAACAAATCCTAAATGTGATGGCGGTGTGCGTGGACTGGCGCTTGGCTGGCGGTGTGGTGTGCGTGGAATGGCGCATGGCTGACGGTGTGGTGTGCGTGAACTGGCGCTTGGCTGGCGGTGTGCATGGACTGGCGCTTGGCTGGCAGTGTGCGTGGACTGGCGCTTGGCTGGCGGTGTGTTTTTACTGCCGCTTGGCTGGCGGTGTGCGTGGACTGGCGCTTGGCTGGCGGTGTGGTGTGCATGGTCTGGCGCTTGGATGGCGGTGTGCGAGGACTGGCACATGGCTAACAGTGTGGTGTGCGTGGACTGGCGCTTGGCTGGTGGTATGTGTGGACTGGCGCTTGACTCGCGGTGTGCGTGGACTGGCGCTTTGCTGGCGGTGTGTTTTTGTACTGGCACTTGGCTGGCGGATTGTTTGGACTGGTGCTTGGCTTGCGGTGTGCATGGACTGGCGCTTGGCTTGCGGTGTGAGTAGTGACTAGCTACTGGTCACTACACACACTGCTAGCCATACGCCACTCAACGCAATCTGTGAGCTGGTGTGGTTGCTGTGTCAGGAATGTGGGCGTGTGAAAGAGATGGGCCCTTGAATGGCGCTGTCTGCTGGTGTGTGTTGTAATGTGCTGGGCCCGCGACTGGCGTTGTGAATGGTTTTGTATGTGTCCCACGTATGAAAGGTGTATGAATAGCCTGTAAAGAGGTTGGTGCCTTGTCGTGGCTTTACAGCTCACGAGCTATGAGTCAATGGTTCAGTTTCTCGTCCTTTCAATTAACAGTGCATTTCATTTTTGCGAAATCTCTGGTTAATACAACTGTATATACTGAACCATCACTCACCCTCGTGCCAAATCCAACCAGTATGTATGTGTGCTTGAGGAATTGGTGGTTGTGCATAAAAATGTGTCTTTTCTGTTTTTGTCAAGCAGGGTGTACCTTGTCCTTTTTTGTGAATGTTGTAATGTGTTGGTTTTGTGCCTGGTGGTGTAAATGGTCTTGTGTGTATAATGTATGAAAGGTGTGTGAATGGCCTGTAAAGCGGTTGGTGCCTTGAAGTGGCTTTACAGCTCACGGGCTGCGAGTCACTGGTTCAGTTTTTTGTCCATTCAGAAATTGACAGTGCATTTCATTTTTGTAAAATCTCTTGTTCATACAATTTTATATACTGAACCATCACTCACCCTTGTGCCCAAATTTTCAAACGGCGGAAAGTAACAACAAATTTCCAACCCCCCTGCATTTCTCCAAGTATCCCAATAGAAATGGTACCTCACTTGCATGGGTGGGCCAAGTACCCGCGGCAGGGAAGGGCCCAAAACCTATTAATGTGACATCAAAATTACCTATCACAAACCAACCTGGTTTTGCAAGGGGGGGTCTCATGAGTTTTTGGTCAGGGGCTTGGCGGCCATCTAGGGAAACCTACCTAACCCACATATTTCTGAAAACTAGACATCCGGGGGCTTTCAGGGAGGTACGGCTTGCGTGGATCCCCCAACGTTTCCTTACCCAGAATTCCCTGCAAACCTCAATTTTAGCTGAAAAAAATCACTTCCCTAGGTGCCGGCAGAGCTAGGGTTCACAAACTACAGCTAGGCACTTCGCCAAAAAAGGGTCATTTTTCACTGCGAAATTGAGGTGTGACCACGTTGCTTTTTGCGCCGTTTCCTGTCGCGGGCACTAAGCCAACCCACACAAGTGAGGTACCTTTTTTCTCGTAAGACTTTGGGGAACGCGGGGTGGGTGGAAATTTGTGGATCCACGCAGATTCCAGAACTTTCCACCACAGAAATGTGGGGAAAATGTGTTTTGTTTGACAATTTGTTAGGTTTGCAAGGGATTCTGGGTAACAGAATCTGGTGGGAGGCAGCTAAGTCACCCCATCCTGGATTCCCCTGGGTGTCTAGTTTTCAAAAATGTATAGGTTTGCTAGGTTTCCCTAGGTGCCGGCAGACCTATGGTTCAAAAACGACAGCTAGGCACTTTGCCAAAAAAGGGTAATTTTTCACTGCGAAATTGAGGTGTGACCACGTTGAGTTTTGCGCCGTTTCCTGTCATGGGCACTAGGCCGACCCACACAAGTGAGGTACCATTTTTCTCGTAAGACTTTGGGGAATGCGGGTGGGTGGAAATGTGTGGATCCACGCAGATTCCAGAACTATGTGGAGAAAATGTGTATTTTTAAAAAAATTTTTAGGTTTGCAAGGGATTCTGGGTAACAGAACCTGGTGGAAGGCAGTCAAGTCACCCCATCCTGGATTCCCCTGGGTGTCTAGTTTTCAAAAATATATAGGTTTGCAAGGTTTCCCTAGGTGCCGGCAGAGCTAGGGTTAAAAACCTACAGCTAGGCACTCTGCCAAAAAAGGGTAATTTTTCCCTGCGAAATTGAGGTGTGACCACGTTGCGTTTTGCACCGTTTCCTGTCATGGGCACTAGGCCGACCCACACAAGTGAGGTACCATTTTTCTCGTAAGACTTTGGGGAATGCGGGTGGGTGGAAATGTGTGGATCCACGCAGATTCCAGAACTTTCCACCACAGAAATGTGGGGAAAATGTGTTTTTTTTGACAATTTTATAGGTTTGCAAAGGATTCTGGGTAACAGAACCTGGTGGGAGGCAGTCAAGTCACCCCATCCTGGATTCCCCTGGGTGTCTAGACACTTCGCAATAAAGGGTAAATTTTCATTGTGAAAATGTGGTGTGTTCACAAGTGAGGTACCATTTTTATCGAGAGACTTAGGGTAATTCAGATTTGTAAAGCAATTGTTATTACCTATTGAATTTTGATGCATTTCTGCCTTCCAAATGAAAGACATTGTGTAAAAAAGAAGTCATTTTGAAAAATGACCGATAATTCTCATGCTAGTATGAGTATTCCCAATTTCGAAAATGTGCAAATATGTGCTGTTTCTAAACTCCATTATTTGTTCCCATTTCAGAAATACATAGGTGTCTTTCGTACCGATTTTTCCATGTATACATTTTCCCACAATAATTGCTATATACCCGGAACATTATGAAAAACCATTGTAAATTGCTGCTCAGTTTTTTGACTCTGGGTTCGTCGGGTTCTTGGTGAACCTACAAGTCCTATATATCCCCACAACCAGGAAGGTCCAGTGGATGTAACGGTATATTGCTTTCAAAGAGATGTCATAATTAGAAGAAGTTACAGGTGAAAACGTTGACACAAAAGGCTGTTTTTTTCAACTAATTTTCAATTTTTCCTATATTTAACTGTTAGTTTCTATAAAGAAACCTTGATGGATCTACACAAATGACCCCTTGCTGAATTCAGAATTTTGTCTACTTTTCTAAAATGTATAGCTTTCCAGGATCCATTATTACTTTCACACCCATTTCTACCATTAACTGGAAGGAGGTTGAAAGCACAAAAAATAGCAAAAATAGGCTAAGTCTGTCATTCCCTAAAAGCTGGGAAAATGGTGATTTCAGCTCCACAAACCCTTTTTTGATAACATTTGCAGGGAGAAACCCAGACGCTTTCATTTGCAGCCCGTTTTTCCCATTTTCCCCCCCAATTTCTTTTTGCTGTATTTTGGCTAATTTCTGGGACCCCTCCAGGGGAATCCACAAATCCACAAACCCTGGGTACCTTTAGAATCCCCATGATGTTGGAAGAAAAAGACGCAAATTTGGCGTAGATACCTTATGTGCTCGAAAAGTTACAGGGGCCAAAAAAAGGCTTAGCACAGGGGGGGGGGGAAAGGCCTAGCAGCGAAGGGGTTAATACATGATGAAGGGTGTGTGTAGAAGGGCCTTAGCAACCAAATTGGGCTTGATTGTCTATAGAGAGACGGCTCTCTGTGAAGACCATTTGAGAGCTAACACTGCACCAAGTTGGAGCTTGGTCATTTAATGTGTCTTTAGCATCTGGCCTCTTCATAAACAGCTCTGCGCGAACTAAAGTTTATGAATAGTAGTCTGGAGAGACTGACCTGTACAGAAACAGCTATGCACTGGGTGAAGGCTGTACGTAGTAGAGAGTTTCCCATATGATGGGTCTATGGTAACTGAAAAACTGGGCTCTCTTCAAAGGTCTTTGCACAGGTCAAAGGCTGTCAATAGAGCAGGCTTTTATATGTAATTTGGTTAGGTGTTTAGAGGGCGTGAACCCTCCGTAAAAAGCTGTACATAAGTTGTAGACTGTTCATAGTAGGACCTTGGTTATCTAATGCAGCTTCAGTGGCTGGAGGGACTGGCGTCTTTATGAAGAGCTCTATACAGAGTAAAATCTGTGCATAGTATGGACTTGACCATTTCATGAAACTTGATTGTCTAGAAGGAGGGGGCTCTCTGTGAAGACATCTGTATGAGGAGTTGGTTGTACACAGTAGGGGTTAGCACACCTGATTGGGGTCAGGTGTAAGAAGGGAGTGGGCTCTCCACAAAAGATAGTGTACAAGGGGTTAGGGTGTGGGTAGTAGGGGCTAGCATGCCTAATGGGGCGTGGCGCTCCGAAGAAACATGGCTATACGTGAGGTCTGATGTTTAAGGCATAGGGCGTGCATAGTAGCAACTTGCACACCTATTGAACCACATTTATGTGGAGGGAGTAGGCTCTCCGTGATCTCAATCACCTGCCCTACAGCACTGTTGTATGGCTCAGTTTTTAACTATTTTGTTTTCAGTTCTCTATATGCATCTACATATGTATTGACTTCAACATGAATGAAACATTCTTAATGAGAGAAGGCAATGAAAAAATATGATACAGAAATGTAAAAGATAACTACTTACCAAATGAGCGAATCCATGATAACAATTCTCTGCTAAGTGTTGCTGGAAGCATAGAATTTCCACCTGAAATTTTTTCTTTAATCAAAAAACAAATACATTGGAATTAATATTTTTCTCTGAACACTACGGGCCTGATTCAGAAAGGTAACTTACAATTTTCAGTAACTTGTTACTTTTGACTATTCACAAAAGGCCTGATTCACATAAGAGCAGCTTACACTTTTCAGTCATTTAAACTTTTGAGTAAGCTTACTACTTTTTACTTGTTCAAAAATATGATTTTAAGTCATTAAAAAACTACACTAGAAAGTCCAGTATGGCCAACTACTTTTACTGCAACACCCTCACATAATGGAAGTAATACATTTAAATAAACTTATATAGGAAATTAGGTTAAATTAAATAAAATGATTTAAAATAGTCAAAAACATAAATATATGTATATATTTTTTAATTTCCCTCCACCCACAAGGAGACTCCTCAAATGGGGCGGAGATTTCCATAGGGGAAAATGGGTTATTTAACTAGAGAATGAATATTAAAATATTTGTATGTTAAAAATTGATGTAAATACATTTTACGTATTTATTTTCAATGTAGAGCAAAATTTAAAAAAATGCTACAGCACTATTAACATAATTCTGAATGTAGATTTTATGGAATCAAAATATACTACATTAAATTAAAATGGTATTTCTGAAGTCTAAAAAAATATGCATTTATAATGATTAAAAGTAAAGCACAGAATTATTTAAAATGAATGTAGTTATATTGTATTAGCAAACACAAGGAGATGATGGACAGAGCGACAAAACTTTTCAGACCCTCACCCCCAGTCACAGATTTGGGTTGAATCCATCATCATTCTTTTGCTCACTTCGCCACCTCAGTTCAGATCCAGCTATATGCAAATCAGTTTTGACCCTGTGCCTCATGGGAACAGTCAAGCCCAAACTGCCAAGTCAGGCCTTCGCTGAACAGGAAACAAGCATTCTGGGACCGGGTTCTGGGTAACACCCTTCATCAGCCAGGCTAGCTTGAATCCAGTGGCAAAGTGAGCAAGGGACCCACGTCTGGGTATACCCTGCCAACTTAGGGTGAACAAAGCAAGCACAAGGAGATGATGGACGGAGCGCTGAAACTTTTCAGACACTCACCCCCAGTCACAGATCTGGGTTGAATCCATCATCATTCTTTTGCTCACTTCGCCACCTCAGTTCAGACCTAGCTGTATGCAAATCAGTCTTGACCCTGTGCCTCATGGGAACAGTCCATCCCAAACTGCCAAGCCAGGTCTTCCTTGAAACGGAAACAAGCATCCTGGGACCAGTTTCTGGGTAACACCCTTCATCAGCCAGGCTAGCTTCAATCCAGTGGCAATGTGGCAAAAATGTATGTTTTTGACTATTTTATATTTTATTACACGTTATTGTTACATTATTTTATTAATTCATAATAGAATATTTAAAAAATAATACTTAAGTAATAAATATGCACAATATGTATCTAGTTTTTTAACATTAAATCATAGATATTTAAATTTTCAACCACTTTAAGCAATTTAATGTAATTGAATATTATTTGCTATGGGGTTTGATTTTAATTCCCTCTCTCCATTATTTTCTATGGAGGGTATTGAAGTATCAGTGGTTGGTGATGTGTGGTGCTAGACTTAATACTGTTATTTTTTAATTTTACTACTGACTTACATTCAGATTTTGGGAATAAGCAAAAAGAAATAAACTTAGTCAAAAGTGTAAATTACGCAAAAGTTCTCTTTGTGAATTAGGTTCATGAATTCCTGCAAATCATGGATTTTCAACAAAGGTATACTGCAATATGCGAGACTTGCTTAAAATAGAAAAGGCATGATTATATTTTAGGTACTGAAGAAGGGGCGTAGCCAAGACCACCATCAAGATGGACGTAATCTTGTGAGGCTCCGGTGACGTTGGCCCTAATTTACCTTTAGTCACCGCAACCATCGCCTTAAGTTGTGATTTTCTTGATCCCTGTGGTGATACTGAAAGACAGGGGCTGCTGCGGAGTGGTGGCACTCCGCCCTGCTCGAGCTCCTAACTTCTGAGGGGAGACGTGCCCAGCACTGCCTTGGAGGACCAGTCGCAACAGGGGCCGCGGGTGAGTCCACGCAGACACACTAGGACCGCGCCACCTCGCCTAGTCTTGCTTGAATCCTTGCTGGTGAGATTGAGAGCTGCTGTGGGTGCGGGCCCTGGTGTGCGGTGGGCTCTGGAGCTGCGGCGTTACCCGCGGCAGCCCTTCTCAGTGCTTGTGGTTCCCCCGCCCCTCCGGACAAGGGAGGCTGCTGCAGCATCTTCACTGACTCCTGCCCCATAGTGGATCGCTGGATAGCTGGGGCTGTAGGGTCCACATCTGTGGTCCTCCCCCTCCCCTTACCGGGAGGAGCTTGGCGGCTCAAGTAGCGGCCCTGCCCTGGATAGACCTCTGATGCTGGAGGCCCGCCGCAACTGGTGAAGGGATCGGTTGCGGTAGGTGCCTCGGCGGCCTTCAACTCATGCACATTGCCTTTTGCTGGGCCCCGTTGCTCCTCCTGAGGCCTCCTCATGCCTGCCTGCTGTGATTCTGCTTTTTGGGGACCTGCTGACTCTGTCCTACCTGCCCTCATTTGCTGTGTGGCAAACAAGTTCTTTGTCTGGCCTCTCCAGTTGTTCCATGCCCTGACACTGTTGGTTGGGGGTTCATGAAATCTTTAAGGGTGCCCACCCCACCCCTACCCCCATGCTGCCTTTGGGAGTGGACCGCTGGGACTCTTCTACTCTGAATTCTGGAGGCGCACTGATTTTGAGACCAGCCTGGCGGGGACCGTGAGCGCTCCTTTCTTTTAGATCGACACGGGGGCTGGGCCCTCCCCCCATTCGCAGTGTGGGTTGAGTGCTGGTCCTGCTTTAGCCCCACTCCATTCGTGCTGCATCCCGGTCTTCGATGCTGCACGGCCACCTTAGCCCCCAGCAATGGGTCGCATGGTTCCCAAGAAATACAGGGTTGACCTTTGGGCATACGAAACTACCAGAGATACTGCCTCCCATTCTAACGCAGAGGAGTCCACAAACCATGAAGCAGACAACGTTGCGACCAACGTCATGACAGCGATCATTTTCGGGAAATTCAAGGCGGGCTTCTGTGCAATGGACACCTGCTTCGATGGCGCCGAGGAACGAATATCAGGGCTGGAGGATCACGTTGCTACAATGCAAAAGAGACTGGACAAAATTGAAAGTATCCTGACGCATGTGGCAGCTAAAAAGGAAGATCTGGAGGTAAGGTAACAGAGGAACAATATTCGTATATCAGGCATTGCTAAGACCACCAACATGAGGAGACCGGACACTTTTGTGGAACAACTCCTCACCGACCTGTTTGACCGCTCGTTTCTCCCATATATTTGCGGTTGAGCGTGCGCACCAGTCCTTTGGCTCCTGCACTCCTGAGGGCTCCCTACTTGTTTTCTCATGCACGCCTCTTCAACTACAGGAACACTGCTCTCCGTTTGGCCTGTGATAAGGGCCCACTTCGTTACCAGGGTGCAGACATCTCCATTTACCCTGACTTTACCCATATGATCCAGGAGGTCAACCGCAAATTAAGTGGCGCCAGGAACTCCCTCAGGAAGCTGGGCATCCGATACGTGATGCTCTACCCAACACGGCGGCGGGTGGAGCACGATGGAAAAGCCCGGGATTTTTAACACTCTTTTGGATGTCTCTGCTTTTTGCAAAACCCTGCAAGACAAGTCTCCTTTTCCTGGACGACCTGCCCTGGACATTGCTGGACCCGCTGCACATTCGCGATCAACCACTCTGGAGCCCCCATGCTCCAGTGTGACTGCCTCCCCCTCTCTTGCTCGCAGCTAGATGCTGTCTTCACCTCTGGACTGCTGTTATCGCCTACACCTATGTAAATCTAGCTTTTCTTGGTTATATTGATATAATTGTGGTTGACTAAACCTTACTCTTGCATTATGATATTACAGAATGGGCCACAGCCCGTCATGTTGTCACCTTGCCCCCATGGTGTACACCACATCCTTGTTGTTAGGATTGTTATGTTTTTGGGTTTGTCCTTCTGGATCTCACTGGATACCCTATGTTCCAGTGTGGGTGGGGGCTGGGTTTTAGGTTTTGACTTATACTTTTGTCTAATCCCTCATTTACACTCTACTGCTGCAACACCTCCTGTGATGTCCCTATCTTCATTTCCTACGCTCCTTCACAAACTTTTCCCCTGCTAATGCTATGCCACCTACCCAAGGTACTAGGTCAGTAGATTGTACTTTCATGACCTGGAACATTCATGGTATCAACAATCCTAGGAACAGGACACAGGTTCTGTCTTACTTAAACAGGCATGGCGTTAAAATTGCCTTGTTCCAGGAGACGCATTTGCCTCCCGCAGTCAACTGTCCTTACGCCAGGCCTTGGAATGTGCACCAATATTTCTCCTGCTAAAGTTCCTATTCCCAGGGCACTTGTGTTCTCATTCATAAAAGTGTCCCTTTCACTTTTCATTCCAGCTACTTAGACCCTGATGGTCGGTTCGTATTACTCCAGGGTGTCCTTGCCGATAAACGGGTGCTGTTGCTGAATGTTTACACCCCTAATGTGGCCAATCCTGAATTTTTTCATGATCTCTTGCTAAATATGGACCGCTCGGATGCGGGCTATGTGATATTGGGTGGGGACCTAAACATGCCGATGTGTGCCCAAATTGACTCCTCTAGTACACACCCTAGTAGCATGCCTGGGCGCGAGATGCGCTGCGATACACTGTGGATGCTTATGTGCTTCAGGACGCCTGGCGCTCCCCTTACACGTCTGTATCAGGATTTACTTTTTATTTCGCCCCTCATTCTGTTCGGACTAGACTAGACTATTGGCTATTTTCGGCCATTGTAGGCCTCTTGTTACGGGTAGTTACAGTCTTACCATGCAGGTTGTCGGATGACAGTCTGGTTTTTCTTTATCTGCAGGTTCCATATGACCTCAGTGCAGGACATACAAGGAGACTTTCTAGCAAGTCCCTTTGAGACCTGGTGTTCCGCAGGGAAGGGCTTGCTGCTATCTCTGAATATTTTGAGCTACATGTGGGATTGGTGGGGTTGCAGGCCACACTTTAGGAAGCCTTTAAGACCTTTATCCATGGAGTGTGTATCTCCAAGAACACAGGAATTTTACGAGCCATACGCACACAGCTGCACATGATCAACTCCACCTTACACGACATTGACAAAGGGGCTACTGCAGGCAGGAACCATTGCTTGCATTGCTGTTCAACCTTGTTAACAGAGTTCCCCGAGCTGGCTGACAGGAATGCCAGGGTTCGCTGGTACAAGAAGGGGGAGCACCCCTGTCGCACCGGTGCACACCTTTGGAAACCACATTTCTCACAGAATTACATCACAGAGCTGTGCCAGGAATCTGGGTAGCAGGTGATTGGCTGCGAGGATGTGATGGCGGAACTTCATCAGCACTATTGGAATCTATATTCCTTATGTGCCCCTGACCTCTCTTCTGAAATATACTCCTATCTTGATGAGGCGGCAATGGCCTTGCACACGGATGGAAAATTTAAATTCTGCGCTGAGCCCATTACCCCGAAGAAATTGGACAGGCTATCAACACTTTCGACGGCTTCTGGATCGGATGGCTTGAAGGGGGCTTTCTACAAGTCCTTTAAGCATGTACTAGCTCCCCACCTACTGGCGCTGTACAGCAAAACCTTGGCCACCGGCGTCCTATCCCTACGCAAGGCAAATCTTGTTCTCTTACAAAAACCAGGAAAGGGCCCTCTCTTGTGCTCCTGCTATTGTCTCCTATCTCTTTTGAATCTTGGCAATAAAATCCTGGCCAAGGTCCTTGCCACTAGGCTGTCACTTTTAATGGAACACATCATATCGCTGGTACAATCGGACTTTGTTCCACATCGCTCCACCACCCTCAATCTCTGCACCCTTTTGCCGTCCTTAATAAGCCTTCACCATCTACCCCTGCGGTTGTGGCCTTGCTAAATGTGGAGAAAGCTTTAGATTCTCTCAAGTGGCCTTTACTCTGAGCTGTTCTTGGTAAACTGGGTATACCTCCGATTTTCATTTCCCTGATTATGCTTTTGTAAGCCAACGCTGTGGCTTGCCCTTGTGTCAATAGTTCGATCTCAGCAGGCTCCCTATCACACGGGGAACCAGGCAGGGCTGACCCCCTTCTTTTCATTATTGCTATGGATCCCCTGGACCGCTATATGCAGGACCGCCATTTGCACAGCGGCCTTGAACTCACTCATGGTCCGCTCTTACTTTCTCTATAAGCGGATGACATTTTGCTTTTCATTCCGCACCCGTCGGAGAACCAAACACCCTTGGTACGGAAAGTGGTCTGATTGGAGAATTGTCAGGGCTCCAAATCAACTGGGCCTAATCAGAATTGCTTCCGTTGACTGACGCCACACAGCCGTCAATAAATGATTACTCATTTACTTGGGCTGCTCAAGGCACTAACCACCAGATGTACCCATGTACAAATATGTGGTTTACACATTTGCGATTCTCAGTGGGTCATGAATATTAATAAGCTAGGTCTCGGTTTGCGACCCATTGGGAATCCCAAAAATAACAGGGAATGTGGCCTGCTGTGGTCAGCCGACCACCATGTCTGTTATTCCTTTTAAATAAAGCAATGTTTTTATTTAAATGCAGCCCGTTTACCTTAAAGGAAAACAGGATGAGTTTCAAAAAGGAAAATTTAAAGTTTTCTTTTCATTTTTAAAGAGTAGGAAGTGGTCTGTGAGACCCATGCATCCTCTTAAAGAATGATTTAACAAACATTCACTAATGGACACTTTCCCATTTTCGAATGGGTTACCACCTACTTGAAGTAGGCAGTAAAATGCAAATGTTTTACCACCGCATTTCGATTGCAAAACATTCACACATATCACTACGATTGGTTTTAGGATGGGACGCCCTAAACACACTCCTTTCTAATTTCGAATAGCAAACCATATTTAGAATTCGTAAACAGGGTATCAAATTACAAATAGGGATTCGTACATTTCATATAGTCTGTTTGCGTTTGCAAATTGGGCCGATTATACGAAAGCATTTTGTACTTACATCTGGCCAAAAGATCAAGTTACTCACTTTTGGTAACGCATTATCTGGTAGAGACATTATCTAACAGCATCGTCGGCATCGTTTGCGCTTGAAGTTATGTCCGGGTCACCTATATAGACACCACCTTGGTGCGCTGACAACAGTTACTTTTCACGACTTTCCACGCCAGGAGTGCGGAACCATGAAATGCACTGACACTGGTGTGTCCAAACTACAGCCCTAATAGGGATTATCACTAACCCTAGAAATCTGTCCACATAGTGGGAAGGATGGGTGGGACGGTAAAAAATCTGCAGCTAGATATTGTCTCTGCCAAATAATGCGTTACAGAAGGTACATAACTTGTTCATCTGATAGAGACATCTACCCGCAGATTCCTTACCTTTGAATAGATACCCAAGCAATACCGTCCCCAATGGTGGGCTTTGACAAATTCTAAACTAGTGTCCTGCAGCACCGAACGGGTGACATGCTCCTCCCTGCAGACCGTACTGTCAAGGCAGTAATGTTTGGTGAACATTAACAAGGACACCAACGTTGCTGCCTGGCAGAAGTCCAAGACTGGGACTCCATGTGCTAATGCAGTGGTCATAGCTTTAGCTCTGGAGAAATTAGCCCTTAAGCCCGCAGGGGGCTCTTTCTTGGCCAGTGCGTAGCACATTTTAATACAAATAATGACCCAGCGCCAAATAGCTAGTTTCTGCTCTGCTCGACCCTTCTTCACTTCAACATATCCCACGAAGAGTGAGTCCTCCACCCAGAACTCTCGGGTGCGGTCAAGGTAGAACGACAGAGGTCATTTTGGGTCCAGACGGTGGAGTTACTCCTCTTCTTTTAAAGGATGTGGAGGAGCATGAAGAATGGGCAAGGTGACAGATTGGCCCACAGGGAATGGTGTTACCACTTTCGGTAAGAAGGAGGCCATAGTGCGAAGTACCAGTATGTCTGAAAGAACTGATAGGCAGGAAGGCTTGGATGAAAAAGCATGCCACTCGCTCACCCTCCGGGCAGATGTTATTACCACATGACAACGCAGTGTTGATGGTGAGCAGCTGGAGGGGACGATTATGGAGAGACTCGAAAGAAGCACACATTAAGAAAGTGAAAACTAAATTAAAGTACTACTGAGGTATAATGAAAGAAGAAGGGGGAAACATATTTACAATACCTTTAAGAAATCTATTTACAATCAGTGACTTAAATAAAGAGGGTTGGTCAGGCAGATGCAAAAAGACATACAGAGCAGAATGGTAATCCTTTGGCGTGAACAGAGCAGAACCCTGCTGGGCAGGGTAAGAATAAAGAGAAGGACATCAGAAAGGAAAACAGAAAGAAGAGGGTCATAGACTTCTCTGTACAATATAATATACATTTCTTCCAAAGGCAGGACTATATCGCTTTCGTGGAGGGACGCCTGGCTGCCAGAATAATATTGCAGACTTCAGAAGGAAGGTCAAAATCTGTCAACTGTCGCCACTTAATCTCCACACAAGAAGGCGGAGAGTTGACAGGTTCAGGAGAATGGCCCCCACCTGCTGCTACTGCAAAAGCTCCTCCCGAAGGGGCAGCCTGATCGGAGGATCGATGCACATGCTGTTAACCTCGGGATACCACACTCTCCGTGCTCAGTCTGGAGCCAGTTACCAAGGGTAACTTGGGACAGGTCGTTCCGATCTTCTTGAAAAGTCTGGACAGAATTGGTATGGGCAAAAAGGTGAAAAGAAGGCCGGAGCTCCACTCAAGATGAAAAGCGTCTCTGAGCGAAAGCCACCTTCAAAACTCCAACGCACAAAACTACTCACATTGCGTGTTCTTGGCGGAGGCAAACATATTTAACTAAGGCTGCTCCCACTGCTGAAAGAGACCTTATGCCACCTCTGGATGGAGAAACCATCCGTGATCCGCTAGGCATCGACAGCTGAGTTTGTCCGCTTTGACGTTCAGGTGACCTGCCAGGTGCTGAACCACCAGGGATAAGCCCTGCTGTTCCAGCCATTTCTAGAAACGTAGCACTTCTTGACAAAGGGTCCACGACCCCACCCCACCCTGCTGGGTTGTTGCAGTACCACATGGCAGGGCTGTTGTTTGTGAACACCTGCACCAGCCTTACCTTGATGGAGGGTAGGAAGGCTTTCAATGACAATCGGATCGTTCGGAGTGCCAGAATGTTTATGTGGAGTTCGGATTCTGCCAGAGACCAGAGTCCTTTGATCTCCCCCTCTCCCAGATTGCTATCCCATCCCAGAAGTGATGCATTTTTCACTACAGTGAGATCTGATTGGGGAAGAGAGAGGGGTCTGCCTCTGACCCAATTGCGGCTCGTTAGCCACCACTACAAGTCTTTTGCAGTTTCCTCTCAGATCTGGAACATGTCAGAGAGGTTATCCTTATATGCCCACTGGAACTTCAGGTCCCACTGCAGCGCCCGCATATGCCATCTGGCAAGTGTCTCATCAGCAGGATGCAGGAGGCCATGAGGCTCAGCATCCCCAGAGTCATTCTCACCGAAATCCAAGATAGAGGCTGAAACATCGGTATCATAGCCTAAATATACAGGACTCGCTGCTTGGGAAGAAAAGCCTGAAACTGCATTGTATCCAGGAACACCACTGTTGAAAGGGAGAGTCTGAGAGGGAGTAAGGTGTGAATTCAGCACGTTGATAGTGAACCCCAGCGAGTGCAGGAAGTTTGCAGAAATCTGGAGGTGGAAGACAGCAGCCTGGGGCGAGCATACCTTCAGCAGCCAGTCGTCGACACAGGGGAAGACTGCCACCTCTGATCTCCGCAGATGAGCTGCGTCCACCGCCATCACCTTGCTGAATACCTGAGGGGCGCTAGTAAGGCCAAAATGGAGCATAATGTAAACTGTAAACCGCAGGTAACACTGATCGGCAGGCAGGACAGGGAGGTGAAAATTGGTGTCCTCCAAATCCAAGCTAATATCCAGTCTCCTAGGTCCATGGCAAACAAAACCTGATCCAATGTGAGCATCTTAAACTTCTCCTTTCTGAGGAAGAGGTTGAGGATTCTCAGATCTAAAGTGGTGAGAAGTCCTTTGTTCTTTTTGGGGATCAGAAAGTTAGGGGAATAGCAACCACTGCCTACTTCTGACACCAGAACCCTCTCTATGGCTCCCTTGGCCAAGAGAGCCGTGACTTCCTCGCGGATTAAGGACAAATGATTCCGCGTTAGCCGGTCGTCAGGTAGAGGGGGAGGGGAGGATTTGAAGGGAAGGGAGTAGCCCCCCCGAATGATCTGTAAGACACACTTTTCTGATGTTATGGACTGCCAGTGGGGAAGATGATGGCTAATCCTATCACCAACTGCATGCCCAAGATCTGTATGGCAAGAATAGGAGGGCTTAAAGGTTGTGGCAGACCTCTGGCTACCTGACACACATGGTCCGTCTGAACCAAGCCCATGCACAGTCTGGGAATCTTGCGTGGGACAGTGGCTGAAAAAGAGTTGATGTGGTTGAACACCCCTTTCGTAGCCGCAAAAGGGGCAGTAGACAGACTGGGAATGACGCAGAGCAGCAGAGAGACCCATGGCTTGGCCATAGCCCGCAAGTTCTAAAAACGCTCCAGCGCCAAATCTGCCTTGTCTCAGAAGAGACGGTTGCCATCAAAGGGCATGTCAATGAGGAAAGCCTGGACATCCCCTTAAGAGCTAGATGTTCTCAGCCAGGTGTGGCATCTAAGTGCCACCATTGATGGAACCACTCTTCCCAGCAAATCGGTTGTGTCCAAACCACTCCTGAAGGTGAACTTCGCTGCATCTCTCCTGTCCTTGATAGCTTGGAAGAGAACAGTAAGGGCCTCCTCCGGGACCTGTGGCGGGCACTTGCACAACCATGACCCATAGAGTGTGGCAGTAACAGCCTAATAAGCATGTTGTGTTCACCGACTGCAATGCATGGTTGGTGGACGAAAACTTCTTCTTCCACAAGCTATCCAGCCTCTTGAATTCCCTCTCCAGGGGTGCAGCAGGGAACACGCAATGAGATGTAGAGGAATGGACCACCAAGCTCTCAGTTTGGGTCCCCAGATGCAGGGTGATGGTGGTGGGCAACTGTCGTTTTCACAGGAGCCTCTGTGCTGGGCTTAGACCAGGTTTCCAGTAGCACATCTGTTAGTGCTTCATTAAAAGAAAGCAGGGGCTTGGATGCATAAGCTTCCGGTTGTAAGACTTTTGTCAAGATGTTAGTCTTGACAGCTACTGAGGGCAACTCGAGATCCTGGACCTCAGCTACCCTCTTTACCACTATGTAATATGTTGCTCTCTCCTCCATAGCCATGGTAGAGGGAGAAAGCAGATCAGTATCTGGATATGTGTCCAGACCACTGGCATAACCCAGTTCCTCACATCAGCCCATACCTTCCTGGCCTTCTAAAGGTTCCAGTGACCCCTCCCATTCTTCCCCAAAGCCTAGCCCTTCAGAATATGGCTCCTGCGCCGACCTAGGACACAGTGGTCCTGTCGGCATTGGAATCGGCATCGATCAACTATGTTCTGGCTCCCCTTCAGATTTGTGGATATAGATAGGGCTGGCACCACCAGTGGGCACCCGGAGCATCGGGCCGGTGCTGGGGAAGGTCACAGTGACACAACCGGCGACGGTCTGCATCCATGGGGACCCATCGGCTCTGAAGCCGAAGCCACTGGCGTGGAACCAGGTAGGGGCGTGGAGGGGTCAGTAGGCTCAAATACACAGCGCATGACCTCATAAAATTATTTTACCTGAGCTGGGGTTCGCTCCAGCTCCCGGGAAAGCTTTGTGTAGGCCTTGGCAACGACTCCAAAGAACCGCGCCTTGAACGCCGATGTTCCTTCGTTGTGTCAGCTGACAGACGAGAAGTGAAAGTGCCCCATGGCTTCTTATGCTTCTTGTGCCACTTCCTCCAATGTCCTGATGTGGGAGGAAGAAGACTTGGAGCTCCTGGGGCGGTCCTGCAACCTCCCTCTAGATCAGGACCGAGATCTCTGAAGAGTCGCTTGACGCGGCTTCGTCTGCCAGGCCACTAGCAGTTTCAGGGACCGTTCCCTCAAAGCCTTCGGTGCCATGGCCTGGCAGTCTAAGGACAACTTGGAGTCTTAGTCACGCTCGAGACACCACAGACACACGAGGTGTAGGTCTGTTACCAACATGGTGCAATGACAGGCGCCACACAGTTTAAACCCTGTCTTTCTCAAAGACATCTTCGACACAACCAGGAGGAAAATTCCTCAAAAAAGAATTAGTCAAAATGTCGAAAAAAATTCAGTAAAAAACCCACAGGGGGCAGCGCTTACTCCAGAATGGCGCTAACTGGCGCGGAAAGAAAATAATTGAAGTCAGCACGCTGAGTTTGCTGTGTAGGAAAGTAGGATCTTCTTTCATGGTTACCCCCATATTTTGCTGGTGTTATTCTGTTTTATGACTAGTCTGACTAGGATCCTGCTAATCAGCAGCCCAGTTACTGTGCTTTCTCCCTAAATTTTCCAGTGGTAAGTACTTTGGTACCGCCCCAATTGGCTATTGGTGTACCCATATAAGTACCTAGTATATGGTACTAAGGTACACAGGGTATAGGTACACCAGGGGTCTCCCATGGGCTCCAACATGTATTATGCCATCCATGAGAGACCACTCAAACTGTGACTACAGACCTGCCATTGCACCCTGTGTGAGTTGGTGCTAGCACCACTTACCAAAGATATAGGTTTCCTTATATCTGAGGTCACTACACTTATAAGTCACTCCTAAGGCAGGCCTTTCAATCCTGAAGTCAGGGAGTTGGATTATAGGTGTAAGGGTGCCCTGCTTGAGCAGGACAACCCCTACAAACCCCGGAGTTGATTCTCCAGGCTTTGTAAGTGCGGTCAGCCATTTTGATACATATACTGGCCATGCGTCATTACTCAATGGCTAAGTATATATTGGCTGCTCCGAACCTCAGCATGATTGGTATGAAACATGTTAGAATGATACCTCAACACTGTTACCGGTGTTGAAGGTATGATTCCATTCACTGGGGGGCTCCTCCAGGAAGCCCCCACTATTCCTGGTAACAGCCTTTGAGGGTCTGCCAGCAAGCTATGCTGCTGCCGACCACAGACAATTTTCTGCCCTCCTGCTGGTGAGCTGAGCTTGATCGGGGGAAGGTAGAACAATAGGTTTCCTGTCACAGGGAAGTGTGACCACCTCCTAGACAGGACTTAGTGTATTGGGCTGGAGTGGGGGAGCTTGCCAGCACCACCAGATTGCTTTGAAGGGCACGTTCAGTGCCCTTCTTGCATACTCTTATGACCAGTTCTGGTAGCCCTTGGTTTCCGGTCTGGCGTTAAACTGGACAAAGGACATGGGAGTATCCTCCCCTCTGTCCAGCCCCTTCTCTGGGAGGGACACCCAAATCATTCCTATCCTTTCCCTAGGGTACTTAAGGGCTTACCTGTAGGTGGCTCTTAAGATTCGCCGTGGGACAAGATTCAAACCCAAATTCACTTCAATTCTGACAGTCTGGGAACCTGGACTTCACTGGACTTCACCTGGAAACAAGACTGCACCAAGGAAGACTCCTGCTGCTCTTGGTCTCACTGTTTTGCAAGCCTCCCTTGTTGCTGTGCCTGTGCTTCTTTCGGTTACTCTCCAGGTCTGTGGGCATCAAGGACACCTGAAGTAATCTCCCTTGGAGTGAAGGAGTCACTCCCCTGCATCTGCAGGTGCCTCAACGAAGCTGACCTGTCTGCTGCTCCTGACATCCAAAGGTCTTCGAAAGGCTCATCAACACAGGTGGTGGTTCTGCAACTCACTCGAGGCCTGACCTGTCCTCTCAACAAGTTTGAGGCCAGTATCCCTTGTCGGAACCGCTGGAACAGAACCCCTGTGCACTGCATCGACTTGCCTTTGCCAAGGTTTGTTGGCTCTGTACTCCAGAGATCTTCGGGCTACAAGAAGTTCCAGCGTCCAGCATATTATCCTACCAAGATCCTTGTCCTCACCGCATCCTCAGCACCGTGGGCCTGCATCTTGCGACTCCTGTGCCTTCAGCCTGTGGGTCCTCTCGAGTGTCTTCTTTGGCTTCAGTGGGTCCCCTGCCTCACCCGGGGACAGGTCTGACTCTTCTGCAATTTGTGAGCCCCTTGGATCTTGCTGGTCCCAACATTGCTCACTTTTTTGTTTACCACATCTGTTGCTGCTGCCAAGGCTTGTTGGTGCTCCCGCCGGACACCAACTTCCTGGTTCTCGACTTCTGAGGTGGGACAACTCGTGAACGGCTCCTCGTCTTCCACAGCCTCGCCTGGTCTTCACAGCAGCAGAGACAAGGCCACCGTCAACACTCCTGCATCTTCCGTCATTGGGGGTGATTTCTCTTCCATGCCTCCGGGTCACCTCTGAGTGACATAGACCCTGTTCCCTCTGCTTGCAGGTTCTCATGTTCAAGAATCCTCCCTTGGATTCAACCAGACTCTTTCACCTTCTTCGTCAGTGGCATCTTTCCTGAAGTCCTCCATTGTGGTCTACGGCGGTTTACGTCATCACTTCGCACCTATGCACCCGGCTTCCTTGGTGTAGGTATCCTGGTTCCAGGGGTATCCACGGTTGGAGTGACTTTCAAAACTTCAGTCTTTCTCTGGGTTTCTTCCGGGTCCACTGGGAAGGGTTGTTTTTGTTAAAAACTGCAACCGTGACTTTCCCTTTGACTTTCATTGAGCACGCTGCTGTGTTTCCACTCTGCACACAGCCTCCGTGGGGGTCCTGGGTACTTAACTCAGTTGGTTCCTGGTGTACCCAGCTTGTAGTGAAGATTGCTATCTATATACGTACAATGCTAAGTTAGCACAACCGCGTTAGATGTTAGAAAGCGATCTTGCCGCTTTTGCTGCTTTTGCACATGACACTGTAGTCACATGTTATTAATTGAGAATTGCTTGCCCGACTTTGCTTCACATGAGAACTGTCTGTTGTTCACATCCCAAACAGTGAGCAGCGACCTTGGTCTGCACATCGGGTAAAGAAACAGTCTGGGTCGCTAGACGGTGCATGTGGTTGGGTTCAGGTTGATCGGCCCACTATTTAGCCATAATACGCACGCAGCTGCAAATACCTGAAAGTCGGGTGCTTTTAATATTGCAGTGTTACATGTTTTTCATTACATTCGGAAGAAGAGCTTTCCCAGGAGCAGAGCCTAGCTTATCCTGTGATGTGATCTCACTGAGCTGACCTTTACGGTATGGGGTTCCCCATTCAAGCCTAGAGACCTTTTACTAGTCTAATAATAAATAATATTAGTTTGCTAGCGAAAGGAAGGTGGATGAGATCCACTGTCATTTTAGTATGATTACTCCTTTCCTTTTCTATGGTATTGTAACTATGCTGATGGTTTTGATTTTAATCATTTGTCTGCTTATGTTAGCCAAAGTACTGCATCTTAGGACACGAGGTTTATAAAATAAACTCTTTAAACTTTACCGTATCTCTTCTGTTGTGGACTGATATGAGAATAAATACGAACAGGTATTTCTGATTCCCACCATTCCTGAGAAATACACTAAGTTGCTTGTTCTGGGTTGTCTATACATTGGGACCGCCGAGATAAACCTCGGATAACGAATGGGACACTGATGCTGGTAGGATAAGGGGTTCTGGGTTCTGAGGTGAGTTTTTGGTACACCACAATTCACTGAGGTCCTGGTTTCCGGTGCATAGTTCTGTGCATAAGCAGAATCCCTGCAACATGGTGCACCTAAAATTTGGTCTATTGATTTGAAACGCCTTAGTAGTGCCTACATTAGTCCACAACACCCTCACTCTGGTTTCCGGTTGACGGGAGTGACGGTTTAACCTACCTGTGTTTCGACTCATAGGTTCTTTCAAGCTTGATCATTAAAAAGGTTATTTTTACTGAACCCCAGTGCTACTGTTGATATCGTTGATACTCTTTAGTGTGTCCTAATGGTGGTAGATATAGCCGCGCATAGTCGTACACCTCTACGCCGTCATTTGACGACGTATGGGGTGCCAGATGACGGGATGGCTGTTATTTTTGTGGTGAGCGCTGATGCGTCATGTTTTACTCATGGGCGACTTTTCCGGCAGTGGATGACGATGATACGTTTCATACCTTTACTCCCACACAGCTGCCTGCGGTCTATACCCCGTATAGGACACAAGAAATTCCAATCCCTGCCTGGCAGCATACCATTTGGTTTAATGGCGCCCTTCCCCATGCGGTTGCACCGGCAAGAATGGGCCCATTGTCTATTGCAGGGGCCACATGGCCGGTGCTGGCCGGTTTTACGCCTCATCCCCGCTATCTCACGGTGGCGGTGGCTGAGTTGCGAGTACTACACACAGCCCTGATTACAGTCCATAGGGCTTTAGTGCAGTACGTGTCGCGCAACGTGCAGTTGGGGACACCTGCTGTTGCGGGACAACCAACGGACCACCACGCGGTGGTTATTAGTCCTGTTATGGTTAATTCGGTTATGGGCAAGCGCCCACAGAATAGGGATGATTTTCCTTATTGGCTTGCTGAGAAATTTGACCAACTGGAGGCGGTTTTTCCGCATACCACTCCTGTGGAGAAACACAGGATACTCACCATTAGTTTGCCGAAAGACTTAGTCCCAGATATGGCTGATTGCACAAACTGGGGCAAGGTCTTTGCCGCGACCTACTCGAAGTGCTTCGGCACTCCGTCTATGTCTGTACTACCCTCCGTCATCAAACGTGTTCAAGAGAATCACGGTGCGGAGGCTGCTGTTGAATTGGGAATGAGGCTTGTCGGAGTGTTCGATGTGGTGGCTTCCATGGTAATGGGCAACCTCAAAGGCGATGCCATGCAGTTCCAAGTACTAAATAAGTTGGACAGCGTGGATGAACTCGACAAGCCCAAGGAGTTCGCAAAAATAATTGCGCAAGCCTACAGGCAAGTGGGCCGTAGTGCGTTGGGTGTTAAACCAGCCGTAATTATTCCCGATATAGTACAGCAAACTAAGGTGAGCTCGTCAACTAAAGACGAACGCCCAAGCTTTCCTAAACAAAGTTGGCGAGCAAAGAAACAGGGTAAGCAGCAACAGAAACAGGGGTCTCGTCCTGCGTTGCCCGTGCAGTCGTCCAGTGAACGCACATATGATCTGCGCGATCGATCAAGTATTAAGTCACCTGATAGATTTCAGGTTTCAGAACAACGCTCTCCTCGTTCTTCACAGGAAACATCGGCTTCACAATCCGGTGGCGGAGACCGTGGGAAAGGAAGGGGTGCCCAAAGTCGTGAGCAACTCCGCCAGACTGACGGCAAAGGCAAGCAGGACAAGTCTGCGCGTCAACGACCCCCGTTTCAGAAGAAGAAAGTTGCTGCGCTAACAGCGAGGTATGCCACAGATGGTGCGGACGCAGCTTCAGAACCTGACATGGGCACTAACGCTGCTCGACAGCGCGGCGGAAGTTACAGTAGTGCGACAAGCACTGCGTCCATATCTGGTGGCAACAGCAACTGATACGTTCATAACTGTAGAAACTGCTGACACTAGAGTGGCTCCCCCTAACAGACTATATAACATAGTCGTTTTAATTGAGGGTGACATACAACACCCGATTAAAGGGATTTTTTGGGATAATCTGACCACTTCATATGATATTCTATTAGCAGAGGCAGATTGGCCCCCGGCTTTCGTTTTAGATGCTCCTAGAGGGGAGGAGGTAATCCTCCCGTCCTTTGCGCACACGGTGCCAAGGGACCAAGCTAAAAAGTTTGCCGAGGAGTGGGCTCTGGTGCTTGCACCTGCTCTGTATCGTAATCAGGTAGGCTGGGATAAATTGTCCCCCAGCCATGAAATTCCATTGCGGTCCACGCCCCAGCCACAACCCCAATATCCCATGCGTCGCGAAGCAAGACCTCACGTCGCGGCTATCCTTGAACAATTGGAATATCAAGGGGTAATTGAAACTTGTGTGTCACCAATGAATAATCCTTTATTCACTGTGACGAAACCTGATGGGTCGTACCGCTTAGTTTTGGATTACCGGCATTTAAACTCTCATAGCCGGACATGCGCAGTACAAAATACCCACAGTTCGGCTCTCGTCGATAGTCTCGTGAGAAAACGGTTTAAAACCACACTTGACATCTCCAATGGCTTTTACAGCCATAACCTGTCCTCTCTTAGTAGTGAGTGGACGGCATTTACCTCGGGTGGCAAACAAAAACATTTCAAAAGATTACCAATGGGATATAAAAACAGCCCTGGTGTCTTCGCCGCTCGCGTGGTCTCTCTGTTAGAGAGCATAGACCCTGATGCGTACTCGTATGTGGATGAAATTTATCTACCGGATGACGAGTTGGGATTGCATCTCAGTCGCGTTGATCGCATTATTGTTTTGTTTGCAGACTTCAGTAAAAAATTCAACTTTGCGAAGTCTCCCATTGCAGAATATACAGTGTTGTTCTTGGGGTACGAACTCAACAATGAAGGTCGAGGATTGGCTCCGCACTTCCTAGAGAAATGCGCATGCCTACGTGCTCCCACGACACTGAAGAAATTACAATCTTTGCTGGGTTTTCTGAATTTCGTTCGAACTTACATTCCAGATTATGCCCAGCGTATCAAGCAGCTTTATGCCTTGATACAACCTACTTTTTCCAAATCATGTTGGCTGCCAGAGCATTCAGCTATATTGCAATCATTGCAAGCTGATCTTCTTGCTTCAAAATACTTACTGACGCGTGATAACCACTCTAACCTGGTCATAAGAATTGTGCCAGGCGCAGTGGGTTTCATATACTTGACGTTCAATGAGGGCGACACCGTCCCCATTGCCTACAAATCTCACTTGTACACTTCCGGCTGAACTGCGATTTTCCGCTGTCGAGAAAGTTCTGACAGCAGTACAGATGGCGATTCTGAAAGAGCGAGTGCTATCGCAAGGAAAACGCATGCTGGTGGTAACACCATATCCTGCCCTTGAGGCGGTGACAAAAGCAAGTGTACCAAATTCTAAGGCTTTGCATCCAAGGTGGATACAATGGGCCACTTCCTTGACATCGCCTGACGTCACATATATCTTTGATGCGGCACTTCAGACTCAGGAGTTTTTGCAGTATGAATTTGTTTATCCAGCTCCTCTGTCTTTGCGCCCGTTCGAGGATTACCATTGTGTCATTTACACTGACGGTTCTGCGCAACTGGCAACTGGATCAAAGCATGCCTATTCAGCGGCCTGCGCAATTGTGGTCGGTACTTTCGTAAATGGTGATTTACAATCCGATGTCGTGCATACGCAGTCATTAGGTGATTGTACCGCACAGTTGGCGGAGCTTTGTGCTCTGGTGCTAGCGCTAGAGTTTGCTGATCCCCGAGTCACTACCCTTATAGTGAGTGACTCATTTTATTGTGTCCAATCATACAACGACAATCTACATTTTTGGTCTCAGAATGATTACCATGATTCCAAAGGTAGCACGATTAAGCATAAAACGCTTTGGGTTCCAGTGGCAGAACTTAAAGAACATCTGCCTCTCGTGAATGTTATTCACACTCTTGGTCACCAACGAGTTGGTGTCCATGCTGTCGGCAACAGCCTGGCTGACGAGGCAGCAAAAACAGCAGTGGCAACATACTTAGTAGCAGTAGTTACAAGATCCAAAAGTAAGATCGATGATGACATCTTGGCAGCTATTGCTGCTACAGAGAAGGGAACGAAATTTCCAAGAGGTTTCCCTTCTCGTTACCATTATCGCTTAAGTCCTGATAACGCCCCATTAGAGAGGATTAATGACGTTGGTGACAGATTGATTGCCAAGGCGGACTGCAGACCATCTTTGATATTAGCAGCTCACGAGGGCATGGCGTCCGCGCATGGCGGCGTTGCAGCTACTGTATCTCTGCTGCAACAACGTTACTGGTGGTGCGGTTTATATAAACAAGCCCGAGCTTATGTTCTTAATTGTGACATTTGCCAGCAGATAAAACCTTCAACTGCGGCGCGCCCACCACAAACTCAGTTGTACATATCTAATAAATCACTAGGTTGTGTTTATTTAGATCATTGCAGTCCATTTACCTCTGATACTGCGTACAAATACATCTTGGTTGCAGTGGATTCGTGCACACGTTTTCTGTGGGTGTGGCCACAAAGGAGTGCTGATGCCCGTACTTTCATAAAGGATTTGCGTGCCTTTGTTGGAAGTTTTGCATGTGGTACCTTTCATTCTGATGAGGGCCCTGCGTTCGCCTCTAAGGCGTACAAAGAAGCAATGAGAAATTTGGGGGTCCAAGTCAAATTTTCGTCTCCATACCGACCTGAGGGTAATAGTGTAGTGGAGCAAATGAACCGTGACTTAAAGCAATCTTTGACAGCCAGGGCTTTAGGTACTGGCCGGAACTGGCTAGCCCACTTATATGACGTGCAACGAGCACTTAATAATCTCCCTAGAAGGTCTCTGGGTGGGCGGACCCCATACATGATGCTCTTTGGCATACAAATGTTTGTCCCGGACCTTGATGAACTAGACATGGCGGCGTCGCCCGCTCCCTTTGACGTAGATGATCACTGTGCTGTATTGCAGGATCTTCAAGAAGCCAGAGACAGTCTAGCGAAGGAACATGTACCCTCCTCATCTGATGCTGCGCTTCAGGTTCCGGTAGTCGGCTGGCTACCTCGAGTTGGTGATCTGGTCCGTGAGAAGGTGGAGAACAAGAAGGAGTTCGGCCCCTCTTATCGTGCACCAGTTCCAGTGCTTGGAGTACAGGGTACACGAACAGTCATTTTACCTCCACTTCCTGGTCGAAAGGATAACGGGTACATCTCTATTGACAATGTCAAGCTACAGCGAGTGGCCGATTCTTCTTAGTATGACACCAGCAGTTTCTTGCCCTTCGATGCTGAGAAATTCTGTTGTGGTCCCAGCTTCTAACACCTTGCCTGATGTTGCCGTCGAGATGCATACAGTTACTGGTCCTTTATTGCCGCCGACAACTGCTGGTCTACCTGAAGATGTTGAGTATGCTTATCCTGCGGATGTTTCATTGCCTGTTTTACAATCCACCACAGTTACCCAGTCACGATACTCTTTTGACTCTAATTCAATGACTTCCATTGCCCCGTCCAAAGTTTCGATTTTTGTGACCTGGTTCAAAAGCCATTTTTTAATTCCCCCTTGGACTTACATTTGGCTGGTGCTCATAGGTATTTTTCTGTTTATGTCCATTGGCTTTTTGGTAGTGTTTTTTAGACTTATCAATGGACACTACCTGAAACAAAGATCTACAATTCGACTAATTGATGGAACTTTGGCCCCCCCACTCCTCATCACATATCATGAAAAGGGACCAGACTTTTGTGAACATTACTGCCTGGCCTGTACGTGATGGGATCGCTTGGGATGCTGTAAAATTTCAAATTCATGGTCCCACTGAAGTAATCAATGTGCCAAATGTATTTCGTGTTTCTATGGGTGATGTAGTTAAGCAGAACATCCACTCAGATGATTGGGATGTGCAAGCAATAGAAGCACTGTTTTCTGATTTGAAATATTATGCTGCATTTGATGCTGAAGATTTGTATTTAGATACTGCTAATTATGATGAGCAATTCTGCTATCAACATTATGGCACACACTTCCTACACAAAGCAAACACGTTTAGAAATTTCGTAAATTATACACAATGGGAACACTGTCCTGCCCCTAGGCTGGGCAGCTCCACCACGTTAGTGGACAAATTCACATATTTTTCTGATTTCAGTGTGTCGAATCCGGTCTCCTTTTATTTTAAGGTTGCGCCTGAGTCTGCTTCTAAAGTTAGACTGACACACACCAAATTGTTGTATTCCAAGTCCTTTATGGACGAGTTGGCAATTGGAGGATATGATCTGTGGAAAGCTACTATCTGTCTTAAATCGGTTTGGGGTTCTAAACCGTGGCAGGTACAGGGAACAGAAGCTTTGCATCGTGCCTGTCTTATCCCGAATCACATGTTATTTTTAAATTTGTCCATTTTTCAGACCATCTGTTTTGGATGGGCTACTTCTAAAAAATTAGATTTTCCCTCCATTCCGGGTCTGGGTGCTTATCCAAATTGGGGTAATCATACGGATCTATCCCTTGCTACGTTGCAGTCATACATTTCCAACACGTCCTTCAATATTTCTGAATTGAATCCGGAAGGGTGGTTGGTGTGGCAAACGAGTTCGGATTCCTATCAACATCGGTTTCTGGATTTGGCACCGGGGTATACACAAGTTCGTGTAGACCCCCGTTTTGAGTCTTCTCACACTGTAACTACCTACTCAGTAGGGAAGTTATGCCAATCCTGGCTGCAACATTCCACCTTGGCATCTGTTAAACTTCATTTAGGTCGATTACACGACAAAATAGATTTGAATGATTTTGTTAAGGGTCCTGCGGTAGGCAGGTCCAAAAGATGGGTATATGCTGTTTATAACGAAGTTTGGAAGCTATCACAAATTGAGGCTGCATCCAGATTACGTGCTATTGATCAAGCCAATATGGAAAAGGTATTGGCTGTAATAGATAATAGCATTAACACCCTGTCTTCTAGAATTTATACCTTAGACAATATTGTTTCATCTGTGGTACACATTGTGTAGGATGATTTGTCTGTTTTATATCATGGTCAGAATCAATTGCGTTCTATTATGCAGTTTGCATGGACATTACAGACGTTAAAGGCTGGGAAAGTCCCTTGGGATTACATGAATACTTCATCTCTGTTCCTTCCTTTTAATTTAACCTCAAAACAACAGTTCATGTCCATGAAAGATGCGACTTATTCATTGCTACACATTGAAAAGTTAGAACCTTTACCTTTCTCCGTTGCTGAATTAAATTCCGCTGTGTGGCTTATCCACGGGTTGATCACGTTACCGTTCCCTCTGTTTAAGTTCAGTTCGTGCATGAAACATTATGCCCTTGGCATATATGAAAAACTTGGTTCTGCCTTCCTGCACGAAGTTTGGTCACTCCCATTCACGTATAGATGTGTGAGAGACGGAAAAGAGGTATACTTAAAAGGTGAAGAGTGCACTTCCACTCCGGATCACTCTGTTGTGTGTAGGCACATTCAATTGCATGGTGCATGTAATGTGCACGCTCCTAATTTAGCTTGCGTCCTGAAAGGGATCCCTGTGCCAGTTGTAACACCGTCTTTTACGCTACTTGCTAACTGTAGTTATTTGCTATTAAATAATGAAGCTTGCTATGGGATGTTAGTGGCAATTCCCTACATAGTGACTGTATCATAGAGAGTGGTTTGCTGTAATAACGTCCTTTTCCCACCCCCGCATGGACGGCTCGATGTATCCATCTGGCCTTCCATTCCAACCTTCAAAGCACAGTTCAATAAGATGAGCAGAATAAGGGCTCTATTGTCTCAAAAAGAAGTCGCGTTGACTTCATCCCGGGAAACATTTGTCCTTCACGTAGCAAACACGCGCACTGAGGTGCAAGCGCTTTTGAATACTGATCTCCCACTTCATATTGGGACCCTGATTCACACTATCTTTAATGCCTCGTCAACAAGTGGCCTGGCTCATTTTTTTTAAAATTGTGGGCTCCGGCCTCGTGACCTCCTTTCAAACTATTTTTGGTGTGATCCCGGCATTTTTTCATTTTATTTTTTCCAGCATCTTCGGAGGTCTCCCTTTGCTTCTCGCCCTCGTAGCTGGGGTACTTTTGTTGATCTGCGCACTACGCTATGGATGAACAACTTGCGTCGCGCAACAGCAGGTCCCGGCTGTTACATCTTCGTAACCGGATGCTTGAATACTATGGCACTTTACCACTGGCGACCTTAAGCATAGCCTATGGATAGTCCTTCCGGTTTCCCTACTTTACTTGTGTACAGCCCGTCTTTCATTGCCTAGATTGTCCATTCAAATGGGCTCTGGATTTGTGTCTGTCGAACGCGGTGTCTCCTGCCCCGGATTATGATCGGCTGATGAGCCCCTTAGTGGCTCATGGGTTGGACTGTTCTGGCGTCGGGATTATGGCCTGTGGAGCAGCACATGGAGTCCTTGTGAATTGGGACATCGGAACGGCTGCAACTGAATTCTTAGTGAGAAGTTATCTTGAAGAGCACGCCAGTTGTCCTCGAATGGTGCTGGAGGCTCCGGTGGTCGAGGAGCATGTATGTTCCTTCCCCGTGCTGAACTGGATGGCAGATAATTTTGCAGAACGTTCCAATGATTTCCTCTTGGAAGCTGTTGCAACTTATTGTGCTTATACATTGATGGAGTGACTTTTTTGCACTTTCATTTCGTCATACGTCCTTCAATGATGTTTTTTTTTATCCTTTAAATGTTTTTTTTCAATTCTTTTTTATTTTTTCTTTGCTTTTTCTCTTCAAACTTTTTCACTTTCCTTATATGGACTTACAGTTCATGCCCTTGGTTCCGTTCTATCAAACTTGAACTCTGCGTTCTTGCAAGTGCGCCCCTACTGGTTAGTGGTCCGATCAAGGGGGTGGTGTAGTGAAGATTGCTATCTATATACGTACAATGCTAAGTTAGCACAACCGCGTTAGATGTTAGAAAGCCATCTTGCCACTTTTGCTGCTTTTGCGCACGACACTGTAGTCACATGTTATTAATTGAGAATTGCTTGCTCGACTTTGCTTCACATGAGAACTGTCTGTTGTTCACATCCCAAACAGTGAGCAGCGACCTTTGTCTGCACATCGTGTAAAGAAACAGTCTGGGTCGCTAGACAGTGCATGTTGTTGGGTTCACAATTCACTGAGGTCCTGGTTGTAGGAAGGTGAATATCTGACTATGGTTACCCCCAACTTTTTGCCTAGTGTCTAGCTGGTTTTTCGACTTAGTTGGCCTGAGATCCTGCCATTCAGGGTCTCAGGCTGCCTGCTCTCTTTTTAAAATGGACTCCATGTACCCTAGGTACATACCCGATTGGTAAGGATCACCTTATTGGACCCTGTACAGTGTACCCTAGGTACCCAGGGCATAGGTGTACCCTAGGCCTCCCAGGGGCTGCAGTATGTATTATGCCACCCCTGGTCTGGCCTTCCAATCAGACACAACTGGCTGATCACTCAGCTGGGGCAAGGTCGTGTAATCACCCATTGCTTAGATATAGTATACCTATATCTACCCTTATATATACACACATGTGTACCTATCAGTCACTCCTATGGCAGGCCTTAACAATCCTGGAGGCAGAGTGCTTGGTAACATGTGAGATGGTGCTCTAGCATGAGCTGAGCCTGTCTGCAGCTTTCGGAACCATGTCCTTATAGCTGTTCTATGATATAGCCTACCATATACTCTTAAAGTACCTTATAACCTTAAACGGTTATGGTAACTATGGTTTGGCTTTATCAAAACATGTCGTGTAAGGTGTCTAACAATTTGGAATAATACCCCCATACCATTTCTGGTGATGAGGATATTATTCCTCCCTTCTAGAGGGAGAGACATGTTAAAATCCTACTTTGCTGTTTAACTCTCACCAAAGCCTCAGCATCACAAAATGGATGCTGCTGCCACAGACACAAGTCTGACTTCCTGCTGCTGGGAGCCCTCCCAGCCAGGGAGGCCTGGACAATAGGTTTCCTGCTTGGGGAGGTGCTAGCACCTCCCCAGACAGACTTTAGTGTATTGGGGCAGGGAGGGCTGAAAGGAATGAGACATGCCTGGGGCACACAAGGTGCTCCATGCTTAGTCCAGTTCAAACCGGTGCTGGGGCACTCCAGCCCCAGCTCTGGCACGAAACTGGACAAAGGAAAGGGGGTGTAGCCACTCCCCTTCCTGGTCCCACCCATAGGAGGGACCTTGCAGGTAGCCCAGCCCACTAGCCCAGTATATTAGTAGCTAGTTGGGCCCTGCTAGATTAGATTATCCTGAACCTGCAACTTGAACAGAAACTCTGGGCCTTCGACATTCGACGAAAGAAGAAGACTGAAGAATCTCCCTTGTGGCCAAGGAGTGGTCACCCTGTGCGAACAGGCACCATCAAGAGACTAACCCTTTGCTTTGCTGAAGTTCTACGATGGACCGACTGCAGAGCCTGACCAGAGCCTTGACTTCCAGACTTCTCCGACCCTGATCCACATCCACAGCCGAGCTGAGATCCGTGGAGGCTACGAGAGACGTGGGACCGGCTACCTGGGAAAAGGGGCGAGTATCTTCCAGCGCAGCTTCTGAGGCACTCTCGAAGTTGTGCACCGGGGATTGAGAAGCCCCAACCCCAAGCACCATCTGCACCGAAGATCAGCCCCCCACACTCCACGAGTCCTGCGTGGGGCCCTTCTGCATTTTCCTGCTTGCCGCGTCTGTCCGGTTGCTTGCCCGCTGGCTAGCAACCTTTGCGACGACACACCTACGATTTTCCACTGCTGGTTTGGCTCCTCCAGACTGGCTCCTGCTCCTCTGCAAAAGAGAAGCACCCCAGACCTTCCTGGTCTGCACCAGAAGCAAGTCCTCCATTCTTCGTGGGTTCCGCTTGCCAAGGCTTGGTGAGTCCTAGTTCGACTTCGACGCCGCCGACAGCACGAGCCTTCGTGGGACAGCTCGCCTCCTGGTCCTGGTCGTCCTCGACGTCTCCTGGCACACGTGGCTGCTGCGACAAGCTTCACCTCTTCACCTGCAATCTCCCGACATCGCCTGGTTCCTTCCTGGTTCCACGTGGTCACTGGCTAGTGACCCAGACTCTGTCCCCTCTGCTTGCATGTATCCTTCCTTCTTGATCCCGGCCTTGGGATACACCGGACAATCTGCACTGACTGCCTGTCAGCAACTTTCCTTCAGGCATCCATAGAAGTCCACGACGAAACCCGACGCAAGTTCACACCTATGCACCCGCAGCCCGTGGGCTAGGTAACTTGGGTACTTCGGTGCTCACGAGGGTATTGACTATCCTAGGGTCTAGTTTCCGAGTCTCGACTTTCTAGCTATACCAGAAGTGTCCTAAAACTGCTTATTTCTGAACTGTACTATTTCTATCGATTATACGCATTACGCGTGAGTGTTTCCACTCTGCACCTGAATCCCGAGGGCCTCCCACTTCCTAACCTTGGGTAGTATAGTGTAGCCCCAGCGATTCCCTAGGCCTAGGCCTATCTTATTTCCGTGACAGTGGTCCTTATACCACTTACTTAGTATATGGTTTGCGTGGCCCCTAGGGCCTAACTGTATTACTTACCTGTGTGACTTAATGTATGCTTGAATAAGACTGTGTTGTACTTACCTCGAATCAGATAAAGAGTGCTGAGGGTTTGACTAGAATAAATACACTTTATTTTATATATATATCTGTTGTGGTGTCCTTTCATTTGGTATTCAAGGGATTATATATGGTATAACAGCTGGCTTCACATGCCATTCAGAGTTTAGCCTAAGACTGCTCTTGTCCATGCTACCACTAGGATAGCTGGTCTATAAGGTTGACTTTACAACCATTCACCATAAGGGTTGTTTGGACTGATACAAGGTGTACACTAGAACTAGTGACATCATATATCAGGCCAAATTCTCACACTGGTTTCCTGTGCATAAGCAGAATCCCTGCAACAAGCTCTTCTGAGTCTTCTGGTCCGAGTTCCGACTTTGGTAACAGTTCGCATACCACTTCTTTAGTATATAGTTTGCTTTCCCCCGGAGACCACTGTGTATATGTGCTTACTTACCTGCTAACAACTGAAGTATTGAGTGTATTGTGTTAATATCTCCAGGTAGGAGATAGACCAACGTGTTAGGGAGTGTGCATAATAAATAAAACTATTTTTATAACTACAGTGTGTGGTTCTTTTTCGTTTAACCTACACTATATGATTTGTTCTGGTAAAACTAAGCTGCTTAACACTCCCTCTGGACTAAGCCTGAAGGGTGCTATCCACAGCTCCCTCTTAGAGAGCTTTTGGAAATGGACTTTAGCATAACATTGTAGGGAGCAGATCAGTTCAAAAGTTATAAGCAGGGTCCCAACTCATATTATGACTTACAAATAAAATCTGATTTTCCATAGGTGATTTTACTTCTCTAAAATCACTGAACATGTACAGGAGTCTTCAAAGTAGCATCCCCTTTTGCCTTGCTCAAGGGTGAGAAGGTGAATAGTCCTCTGGCCATCACTGCCAAGTGCAGGGGGCTTCCTGGCAACCCCTCTCAACATACATAAGAATGAAGGAGGAAAAATCGCATCACCCCTAGACATTGCCAAAGTGTGGATGGTGGTGATCACAAACATGCTCTGTTTTCTCACAGACCAGCATTACCTCCATCATTTGTCCCCCTACGTGATAGGCAAGGAGATACACTAAAGACACCCTGCTACTACAATGCAGTCTTCACATTAAGGAAGAAGGCAGTAAGTGTTCTGGCACAGTCTTTCCTGATGCACATTATTCAGTATGTCATAAGGAAATCCGCCCAGCATACTGCTATTCCAGTGCCATCTTCCAAAATATGAATGTTAGAGTCGGGGATCTCTGGTTGGCGCAAGGTTGCCCTTGGGTCAAGCAGGAACCCTCTCCTCCACGTCAGGGCGCAGGATAACCCCTCGCGAATGACCCTTGCTCACCCTCTAGGTGCGTGGCGTGAGCAGCCAAGGCGATTCCTCAGGCGTTGTTGGTTAAGCACTTACAATCGTACACACAGTAAATACATCAATCCCCCCAGAAACGGACACCAGACTTGGATATATATAAAAATACGTTTCTTTATGTAAAAATAAGGTATATATATCTCAACAGACTTATCACAAGACCAATAACGTTTTCGCTAGGCCACCAGGTTATACAGCAGGCAAATGATCTTGTTTGTAGCTTCAAATGGATAGTTCGTAGTCTCTTTACTTGTAGTTCCAGTACTCACAGAGATCGGTTCCTGCGAACGGGGAAATAAGGCGTTGCGGGCCCCGAGCCCGATACTGGAACTTCCTTAGTGATGTGGAGAGTCGGCACAGGTCGGTGCGACTCTCGGCTTGGGAAGTGTTCTTGGGTCCTCAATCAGCAGGTGTGGGCACGTAGGCAGGCGCGGCCAGCGACCCTTTAGCACGGCGGTGCAGGAGGGTCTCCACAGCGGAGGCGGCGCGGCCTGAGATGTCCGGGGATAGCGAAGCGGGGTCGCAGGGCACGGTCAGTGCAGCTGGATGACCCGGCGTAGATCACAGTCGTCGGACGGCTTCCGGCGGGAGGGGTGATAGCGCGGTCAGCGCGCTCCAGTAGCAGGCGGTGACAGGGATGCAGGCGGCCTGGCCCGGGGACAGAGAGCGGCTCGGGACGGAGCGGGGCTCTCACGGGTTTGAGGCAGGCGAGCTTCTGAGTGTCACGGCCCTAGGAGGGGCGATGAGGGGCGCAGTCTCTTTTCCAGCGGGATGCACACACGGCTCGAATTGGAGGACGAGCAAGAAGCACAAAGAACCCACTGTTCCTGGGGTTCAGTTCAGGGGGCAAGCTCAGATCAAGCCCTTGGAGAATGTTCAAGCACAAAGTAGCAAAGTCTTTTCAGTAAGTCTCTTCCTCTCCTCTCTCAGCAAGGCAAGCAGCAGGCCAGCTCCTCCGGCGTCTTCTTCTCCTTCTAGTCGGGCAGAGGTTCTTTGTGGTAAACAGGATTCTGATTTCTTAGGAGCCAGGCTCCTACTTTTATACACCAATTCCTTTGTTCTTTAGCGCCAGGGGGCCTAGGCCTGGCTCAGTCCAGTTCTGGAGCACTTTGTTATGGTGACTCTGCTCTTTCCTTTCAGCAGCAGGGCAGAGACATCAGCCGCCCCACAGGGGGTGGCGCCGGCTTTGTGGTGGCAGAGCACAGGTCTATTCAAGAGTCAAGGTGTACTCCTCCCACCCATCCAGGTGTAATCTCTCTACCCACCACCTGGCAGCCAACCTGTCTCTGGGGATCCCCCCCACCCTGCTCCTTACTGTTGCCAGGCAGAACACATACACACAGCAGAGGCGGACTGAGATGGTCAGGTCAGTAAATACTAACTTTCTAAAAGTAGTATTTACAAACCCAGGATACTAAAATAAACTTGACTACAAGAGGTATTTTATTATTCTGAGTTCAGGCATACCAAACTTGACACTCTACCATGCTCTCTGAGTCCACTGGGGTCACAGCGTTGGCGTGACCCCGGCAGCCCACTCTGGCCTATGGAGAGCAGGTAGCCTTCAATAGTGAAAAATGACAAGGGCTGTAATTCACTACTAAGACATGCCACACACACCAGGGCATGTCTTACCTTATGCCTACAATGCACCCTGCCCTTGGGCCTACCAGAGGGGTGGCTAATATGTAGGTAAGGGAAGGTTTAGGGACTGGCAAGTGGGGGCACTTGCGCAGTCAGCGCGACGGTCCCGGACCGCGCACAGGGTCTGCGGTGGCAGACCCTGGACACACTTTACAAGGCCGCTTCCGTGGGTGGCGCAACCAGCGCTGCAAGCCCACCAGCAGCATTGGCATTCACAAGCCCTGGCACCCCTGGTGCACTTTACTGGGGACTGACAGTGAATCCAATAAACCAATCAGAAACATCAATTACAGGTACACTTTACTTAGGGAGCACTTGCACCGCGGCACGGATTAGCCGTGGCGCAGTGCCCTGAGCGGACAACACCAGCAAAACAGTCGAGGCACACCATAAAAAAGTGGAAGGGAAACTCACGCCAAGGTGCCAGGTCTAACACGTGTCCCCTCCAGCTGAAATGTGGGGAGAACTACCCTTGCCCAGGGGGTTCCTCGTCACTAAGGCGGAAATACCTGGACAGACCGTCGGCGTTGGCGTGATCTGTACCAGGACGGTGTTCCACCGTAAAGTCCATACCCTGTAGGGAGATGGACCACCTCAACAGCTTCGGGTTTTCACCCCTCATTTGCATCAACCATCTGAGGGGCCTGTGGTCCGTCTGAACCCGGAAGTGAGACCCAAACAAGTAGGGTCTTAGCTTCTTCAGCGCCCAGACCACAGCAAATGCTTCTCGCTCAATTGCACTCCACCTACTTTCCCGTGGAAGTAACCTCCTACTGATGAAGGCTACGGGTTGGTCCCAGCCCTCCTCAGTCATCTGTGAAAGAACAGCCCCTACACCATGCTCTGAAGCGTCTGTCTGTACTAGGAATTCCTTGGAGAAGTCAGGGGCCAAGAGCACGGGCGCCGTGCACATGGCAGTCTTCAGGGTGTCGAAAGCTTTCTGACAGGTGTCAGTCCAAATCACGTTCCTGGGCTGCTTCTTCGAAGTCAGCTCTGTCAAGGGGGCAACGATTGTTCCATAGCCCTTGACAAACCTCCTGTAGTACCCAGTGAGCCCCAGGAAGGCCCTCACTGCGGTCTGCGTCTTGGGGGGTTCCCAAGCCAGGATGGTCTCAATTTTGGGTTGCAAGGGTGCCACCTTGCCACTCCCCACTTGGTGTCCCAAGTATACCACGGAACCCTGCCCGATCTGGCACTTGCTTGCCTTGATCGTGAGGCCTGCTCGGCGCAGCGCCATCAACACTTCCCAGAGGTGGCGCAGGTGTTCAGGCCAGGTGGCACTGAACACTGCGATGTCATCCAGGTAGGCGGCACTGAACGCATCCAGCCCAACCAGTACCTGGTTGACCAACCTCTGAAAGGTGGCAGGGGCATTCTTCATCCCAAATGGCATGACTCGGAACTGGAAGTGCCCATCTGGTGTAGAGAATGCTGACCTCTCTTTGGCCCCATCGGTCAAGGCGATCTGCCAGTACCCAGACGTTAAATCAAACGTACTGAGGAACCGGGCAGCCCCCAGCCGATCAATGAGCTCATCAGCTCTGGGGATGGGGTGCGCGTCAGTCTTCGTGACTGAATTGAGTCCTCTGTAGTCCACACAGAACCGGAGTTCAGGTGTGGCTCCCGGCGCAGCAGCTTTGGGGACCAAGACCACGGGGCTGGACCAAGGACTGCTGGAGGACTCAATCACCCCTAGCGCAAGCATTTTGGAGACCTCCTCCTTAATGCAAGCTCTGACCCTGTCAGTTACCCTGTAAGCCTTGTGCTTCACAGGTAAGCTGTCTCCTGTGTCCACATCATGGACGCACCAATCTGTGACACCAGGAACCAGGGAGAATCGGTCGGAAAACTGTCCCAGCAAGTGGCGGCAGTCTTCCTGTTGTTCGGGCGTCAGGGTGGGTGAGAGGTTAACTCCATCCACTGACCCATCTTTCTCAGAGGCCACTAAGAGGTCAGGAAGAGGCTCGGTCTCCTCTTCCATTCCATCATCAGTGGCCAGCAGCATGCCCACTTCGGTCCTCTCTAAGTGGGGCTTAAGGCGGTTAACATGTAGGACCCTCAAAGGGTTCCTGGGAGTCTGCATGTCCACCAAGTAGGTGATAGGACTTTTGCGCTCCACAACCTCAAATGGACCTGTCCACTTATCCTGAAGTGCACACGGCTCCACTGGGGCCAAGACCCACACCTTTTGTCCAGGTTGAAGCTCTACCAGAGTGGCATTCCGGTCGTACCACCGCTTCATCTCCTCCTGGCTGGCTTCCAGATTTGCCTCAGCAAGTTGCCTGAAACGCCGAGTCTGGTTTCGGAAGGCCAGCATGTAACTATATACATTCTGGGGAGGTTTCCTGGGAGATTGCTCCCAGCCTTCCTTTACCAAACTCAGAGGTCCTCTTACCGGGTGACCATACAGAAGCTCAAAGGGGCTGAATCCTAGAGACTTCTGTGGCACCTCTCGGTAAGCGAAGAGCAGGCATGGCAAGAGGACGTCCCACTTACGCCTCATTGGACCGTCCAGGCCCATGATCATGCCTTTGAGGGTTCGGTTGAATCTCTCAACCAACCCATTTCCTTGGGGATGGTAAGGAGTGGTGAACTTGTAAGTTACCCCACACTCCTTCCACAGGGATTTCATATATGTGGATATGAAATTGGTCCCCCTGTCGCTCACCACCTCTAGAGGGAATCCCACTCGGGAGAAAATTCCCATCAGTGCCCGTCCCACCACGGGGGCCGTCACTGTCCTCAGAGGGATGGCTTCAGGGTACCGGGTGGCATGGTCCACCAAGACCAGGATGAACCTGTTGCCCAGGGCTGTCTTGGGATCCAGAGGCCCCACAATATCAATACCCACTCGTTGGAATGGCGTACCGACCACAGGGAAAGGTTGCAGGGGAGCCTTGTGCTTCCCTCCGCTCTTACCACTTGCCTGGCAAGTCTGACAGGTTCTGCAGTAGGAATCGGAATTCTTATGCATTCGGGGCCAGTAAAAGTGGGTGACAAGCCTGTCATAGGTCTTGTCCATCCCCAAATGTCCTGCTAACGGCACATCATGAGCCAGCCCCAGTAGGAAGGTTCTGAACTTCTGGGGTACCACCAGCACACGGGCTGACCCAGGTTCAGCAGCCTTAGGCTCGGAATACAGGAGGTCACTCTCCCAGTACACGTAGTGTGTTTTGGCCTGAACACCATTGGCCTGGTCTGCAGCCTGTTGCCGCATACCCACGAGAGAAGGGCATTCTTTCTGCTCCCTGCAGAATTCCTCCCTGGAGGGACCTCCTTCTTGCTGCCAATGGGTCAGCTCAGGCAAGTCTCCCAGTTCGGCAATCTGTTCCCCGGTAGGCTCCAGAGCATCCCCCTCAGGGTCTACTTCCTCCTGGGCCGTGGGAACTTCGGGGGCCGGTTTCCCGCGCCTCCTGCGCCTTCTCCCTAAGGCCGGTTCCTGGACCTCTCCCTCAGGCTCCAGGACCCTCTCAACACCCCTACTGGCTGCCATGGACCGGGTGGTCACGCACGCCCAGTCGGGTAGACCCACCATCCTCAGATGCGTGGTCTTCTCCACCTTTTCCCAAGGGGAACTCTCCAGGTCGTTCCCTAGCAGACAATCTACAGGCATGTCAGTTCTCACAGCGACTTGTAGAGTACCAGAGACCTCCCCCCACTCAAAGGGAACTTGAGCCATTGGACAACGACTCTCTACGTTGTCAGCATTGACAACCCTACAGTAGGCATTGGGTACAATCTGCTCTTGAGACACCAGGTGTTGCCTCACCGAGGTCACGCTGGCTCCTGTATCTCTAAGAGCCTCAACCTTCTTTCCATTGATGGTCACTACCTGCCCATATTTCTTAGTGTTAGAGGGCAGGTAGGTTACGGGGACCATCTCGCTGTCTCCTAGCGAGACTAGGGTCATCTGCCCGGGACCCCCACCCTCCTGGACTGCTACTTCCTCCCCAAAGTTAACACTAGCTACTTGCCGGGGTGGAGCACCAGTGGGTGCGGTCTTACCAAACAGGCGACACTTAGGATCAGAGGCAATGTGACCCGGATCGCCACACTTATAACAATTGAAGGGCCCCTTTGGAACAGGTCTACCTGTCGGGGCCCCGTTCTGCTGCGGGGTTGGGGGAGGCTGAGAACCCTTCTGCTGGTTCCCTTGGGAATTACTTTGGGGGCCTTTTTGGAACCCCTTCTGTTTACCCTTGTCCCCCCCACTCTTCTGCTGGGGACCCTGCCCACCTTTGGCGGAGTCTCCCACTTGACCCTTGTGGACCCTGGTGCTGAGCCAGCGGTCCGCCTCCTCAGCAAGCTTCCTCGGGTTGGACAGCTTGCTATCAATCAGGTGCTGGCGTAGCTCAGGAAAACATTGACTGGACAAGTGCTCCCATGCAATTAAATCAAGCAGCCCTTGATAATCATTCACTTTGCTACCCTTCACCCAACCATCCAGCGCTCTGCAGAAAAAGGTCACATATTCCACATACGTACTCTCAGGGATCTTCTTGGTCTCCCTGAACCTCTGTCGATATAGCTCCGGAGTTAACCCATACCTGGTCATTAAAGCTTCCTTCATATGGGGGTATGAGGTTTGGACTTCTAAGGGCAAATCTAACAGTGTGTCCCGCCCTTCAGCAAGGAACCTTCCCCACAACCCCGCTCCCCAGTCTTTCTCAGGGACCCGGTGTGAGGACATGGCCACCTCGTAGGCCCTAAACCACTGCCCTATGTCATCCTTTCTGAAATACTCCTTTACTACATCTTTGGGGATGTACACCTTGGACTCTACCTGCGCTGGTGGAGTGCTGCCACCAGAAGGAGCGGTGTCCAAACTTTTCGCCTTCAGCTCCAACTCCTTCAATCTGATATCATGATCCATTTGGCGTTGTTGTGCCTCCAGGGCCAACTTCTGCTTTTCCATTTCCATTTGTCCTGCCAATTTTGCCATCTCCATTGCATGCGCCCTGTCGGCTGCCCTGTCTGCCAGCTCCTCTGGCGACCGGACTCTGCTGGGTTCCTCAAGGTTGTCGGGTGGGACGATGTCCCCCGCATTCCGTAGGTCTCGTGACTCCTTCCAGGCTCTCAACGCCTTGGTGTACTGGGTCTTCCTCTTGCATCCAGCATGGGGGACTCTGAATTGTACACTGTAGCCTTTCAATTGCTCCATCGTGTAGCCTTCCAGTCTCTCCCAATCCACCTCATCGATTCCAGAAATCACAGAGAGTGCTCTCCCAGCGGAGTGTGAGCCAGGCATGGTCGCAGTAATGGCAGACGTCTCAACAAAGTTCAGAAAATGAAAACCTGTGGCTGCGTTACTTGGTCTGCTCTCACTATCTGGTGATTAATAACTCACTGTATGCAAATTACAAGTGCAAATCCGAAATCCCAACCGCTGCCAACAATGTTAGAGTCGGGGATCTCTGGTTGGCGCAAGGTTGCCCTTGGGTCAAGCAGGAACCCTCTCCTCCACGTCAGGGCGCAGGATAACCCCTCGCGAATGACCCTTGCTCACCCTCTAGGTGCGTGGCGTGAGCAGCCAAGGCGATTCCTCAGGCGTTGTTGGTTAAGCACTTACAATCGTACACACAGTAAATACATCAATCCCCCCAGAAACGGACACCAGACTTGGATATATATAAAAATACGTTTCTTTATGTAAAAATAAGGTATATATATCTCAACAGACTTATCACAAGACCAATAACGTTTTCGCTAGGCCACCAGGTTATACAGCAGGCAAATGATCTTGTTTGTAGCTTCAAATGGATAGTTCGTAGTCTCTTTACTTGTAGTTCCAGTACTCACAGAGATCGGTTCCTGCGAACGGGGAAATAAGGCGTTGCGGGCCCCGAGCCCGATACTGGAACTTCCTTAGTGATGTGGAGAGTCGGCACAGGTCGGTGCGACTCTCGGCTTGGGAAGTGTTCTTGGGTCCTCAATCAGCAGGTGTGGGCACGTAGGCAGGCGCGGCCAGCGACCCTTTAGCACGGCGGTGCAGGAGGGTCTCCACAGCGGAGGCGGCGCGGCCTGAGATGTCCGGGGATAGCGAAGCGGGGTCGCAGGGCACGGTCAGTGCAGCTGGATGACCCGGCGTAGATCACAGTCGTCGGACGGCTTCCGGCGGGAGGGGTGATAGCGCGGTCAGCGCGCTCCAGTAGCAGGCGGTGACAGGGATGCAGGCGGCCTGGCCCGGGGACAGAGAGCGGCTCGGGACGGAGCGGGGCTCTCACGGGTTTGAGGCAGGCGAGCTTCTGAGTGTCACGGCCCTAGGAGGGGCGATGAGGGGCGCAGTCTCTTTTCCAGCGGGATGCACACACGGCTCGAATTGGAGGACGAGCAAGAAGCACAAAGAACCCACTGTTCCTGGGGTTCAGTTCAGGGGGCAAGCTCAGATCAAGCCCTTGGAGAATGTTCAAGCACAAAGTAGCAAAGTCTTTTCAGTAAGTCTCTTCCTCTCCTCTCTCAGCAAGGCAAGCAGCAGGCCAGCTCCTCCGGCGTCTTCTTCTCCTTCTAGTCGGGCAGAGGTTCTTTGTGGTAAACAGGATTCTGATTTCTTAGGAGCCAGGCTCCTACTTTTATACACCAATTCTTTTGTTCTTTAGCGCCAGGGGGCCTAGGCCTGGCTCAGTCCAGTTCTGGAGCACTTTGTTATGGTGACTCTGCTCTTTCCTTTCAGCAGCAGGGCAGAGACATCAGCCGCCCCACAGGGGGTGGCGCCGGCTTTGTGGTGGCAGAGCACAGGTCTATTCAAGAGTCAAGGTGTACTCCTCCCACCCATCCAGGTGTAATCTCTCTACCCACCACCTGGCAGCCAACCTGTCTCTGGGGATCCCCCCCACCCTGCTCCTTACTGTTGCCAGGCAGAACACATACACACAGCAGAGGCGGACTGAGATGGTCAGGTCAGTAAATACTAACTTTCTAAAAGTAGTATTTACAAACCCAGGATACTAAAATAAACTTGACTACAAGAGGTATTTTATTATTCTGAGTTCAGGCATACCAAACTTGACACTCTACCATGCTCTCTGAGTCCACTGGGGTCACAGCGTTGGCGTGACCCCGGCAGCCCACTCTGGCCTATGGAGAGCAGGTAGCCTTCAATAGTGAAAAATGACAAGGGCTGTAATTCACTACTAAGACATGCCACACACACCAGGGCATGTCTTACCTTATGCCTACAATGCACCCTGCCCTTGGGCCTACCAGAGGGGTGGCTAATATGTAGGTAAGGGAAGGTTTAGGGACTGGCAAGTGGGGGCACTTGCGCAGTCAGCGCGACGGTCCCGGACCGCGCACAGGGTCTGCGGTGGCAGACCCTGGACACACTTTACAAGGCCGCTTCCGTGGGTGGCGCAACCAGCGCTGCAAGCCCACCAGCAGCATTGGCATTCACAAGCCCTGGCACCCCTGGTGCACTTTACTGGGGACTGACAGTGAATCCAATAAACCAATCAGAAACATCAATTACAGGTACACTTTACTTAGGGAGCACTTGCACCGCGGCACGGATTAGCCGTGGCGCAGTGCCCTGAGCGGACAACACCAGCAAAACAGTCGAGGCACACCATAAAAAAGTGGAAGGGAAACTCACGCCAAGGTGCCAGGTCTAACAATGAAGATAGCAGTAGAGAAGTTCTTTGCAAGCCTTGGCTCTCATCTCCTGCAGAGCTAAGAAGGACTTGGGTCAGCTCTGTGTATATGTGTTTAAAAATAACTCTGGCATATACAAAGGGCTTAAATAAATTTGCAGTAAAAAAAACTGGCCCACATCCTCTTTCATACCGCACAGCTATTTTACTTTCCATTGTATTTCTACTTCTGTTCTAAGTGTCAACTGCTGTAACAGGAAAAACACGAGTTTCACTGCTTCTTAAGGTAACAGCACTAGCCCATAAAATTGTACTCCTATTACAGACTCTGTAAAGGTCACCAAGCTAAGTGTCAGCTGGTTCTGAACACCACCTGATCCTGTGAAAGCACTCCCAAACTCTTAACTTGGAGCAATAAATCCGACAGTGTTTGCTGAAACCCATATTCCCTTGCCTGGCACACAGTAAAGCAGGAGTATGACTGGCTACTGAAGGCCAAAACGGATTCATTTATGGACCTCTTACAGTAGATGTTGCAAAAGTTGCATAATTTAAGGTACTTCATAATGTGGTTAAGGTTTCTGCTACACATAGCCCAGCAATAGGGAAGGACTTATCAAGAATAAAGCAGCAGGAAGAAGTGTTAGAGGGTTGTTTTGACATGAATATACAAGTTGAGTTCCCAGCAATAGGGACAGGCTTTTTAACCACTTAGCTGCTGGGCCCTTTCGCCCCTAGTGCTGAGCCCTTTTTTGGTTATTTGGGGTATTTCGCAATTAGAGCTCCATAACGTTTTGCCACATAAGGTATCAATGCCCAATTTGTGTCCTTTGTTTCCAACATCCTGGGGATTCAGAAAAATACCCAGAGTTTGTGGAGTTTCTGGGTAGGGACGGAGAAAATACACAAAATATATCGACATTTTTATTTTTGACGGAAAATAGGGGAAAAATGCTCTGGCTATAGTGTCTGTTTGCTTTTTGAAAATTGGCATCAACAAACAGTTTGCTGTGTTAAAATCTCCATCTTTCCAGCTTTCAGGAACATGCAGAGCTGAATAACAACTATTTTTGTACCACTGTTTTGGCATTTTTCAAAGAGCTAGCTAGTTTTTCCTATTTTTTGTGCTCCCAACCTAATTCCAGTTTGTGGTGAAAACCTGTGTAATATATAGATTCAAGGACCCCCATACCTTTCTAACCAACCCTCAATTAAAATCATATATTTGTTTGGAAAGTATGTTCTTATGACACATTCTTTTTCCCCGCAGGGAATCACAACGTGGTCGTTACAACAACCGCGATGTGATTCCATATACCATTACTCCGCAAGTCGGAACAACGACAGGCGGGGGGGGGGTTGGTGCGCTGGATGTTGGAATAGTATAATTTACATTGTTTACCATTTGTTTGGGATATTGATCAAGTGAGTGATACAATTTTCGGGCTGGGGATTTTTACCTGGGAAGAAGGAGGACAATATAGATTATGATAATCTTTAAAAATATTTTTTTTAAATGGTGTGTTCTGGAATTGGGAGAGAGGGGTTTGCAAGGATATCATGATATTACCCAATCTCCATACACAGGCCAAATGTCTCCTAATAATGGTAACTTTATTGGATGTAAGGTCACTGTCACCTGATCTCCATACGCAGGCCAAATGTCTCCTAATGATGGAAACATTGTGGGATGTTAGGCCACTGATGGAATTATCTAATGAATTTGTGAATTTAATTATTTCGAGATGGTTACCTGATCTTTATACAGAGGAAAAATGTCTGTGAATAATGGATCACAGGGGGGGCGGTTAGACCATTAGTACAACTTGGGTGATGAATTCAAGAATTGAAGGGTTCTAAGAATGTATTAATTTTGATTGTATATGGACTATGACTCACACTGGGATGGTGGAAACACCCAGTGAATGGATTATATTAGTATATCTATAGGTAGGGAGTCTTGCCTGGGTGTGTTTTAATGTTTTTTTGTGGGAAAAGGGTTAACGGGTGAATGGGTAGTGTAGTACAATTTGTATGAATAAAACATGATTGGTGATATGTATTTTTTAAATTTTAGGCCCTAATGAAGTCCCACAAGGATGAAACGCGTTGGCTGGGCCGAATGGATGGCTTCTGTCTAATTGGCATTTTTCAAATAAAATTTGAATCAATGCAACTCGCAAGACTCCTGAATAACTTTTATTCGTCACATCATGACTACTTGATCTATTGCTGGAAAACAGTTTAACCATCTGTTGATTTTGTAACAGATATTCCTGTATAGAATTGAACGTTCCTTTTCATTTGTTATTTCTAGACCTTGTTTCTGGCTGGCCTCTTGGCAATGGGGTCACGAAAGTAGAGCGTTGGAGGAAACAGAATTAGTATTAATTACACACCAGTGCGTTGTTTGGAGCCCACATTACCAGTATGCTTTTTTCTTGTATCTGAATGGAGTTTGTAGCTGTTAAAGGTAAAAAATAATAGATAAAAGTGTATAATCTATACTTTTACATTTTCAAATGTGCAAGTTACAGCCTGACCATTGACAATGTTATTTTGCGCCTAGTCACTGGAGGAGCATGTCATTTCTAATGTCACACATGTCTGTCCCACGTTTACATATTATGCATTCTACCTTTTGGGCAGCAAGGTGTGATTTTGGGTGACTCATTTAATATTTGAAATCACGTTTTCCTACCTGTGAAAAGAGTGAATTTACCAGGTCTGTGCAGCAGGACTCGAGCTACTTCAGTCAGACTACACAGGGTAGGCCTGAAGCCATATTTTTACTGCCACTGTAGTGGATTGCAAATTAGACGCTGCACAGCACAGGTGGCATTTAACGGTCCATGACATGGTATATTTCTGCCCCATACACTATGATCTTATAGGTAAGTTAATTGCACCAAATAGGTTTAAGCCAATTTCAACATGTTTAAAGGGGAAGCACAGGCCCTTTACTCCTGTTTAGCAGGGCTAAATTACACAGAGTTCTAATGCCAGCAAAACAAATACAGCAAACATTTGGGTGAAACCACACAAAAAGATGGTCATTTCCTACGAGGATTGCAGCACTTCCAAGAGAATACACAGCTTTGTGGCACCTTGACTTAGCAATCACAGAAAGTGGTGATGTCGTCCACCAGAGAAAACCTTGACGGAGATACTATTAAGGTCATGGATATATAAGAGGAGCATGAATCATATCATCTGAGTGGCAAGATCTTGTGGGAGATTTTGAAAGAGACCTCTGCTGCTATGTTATGTTGAAGGCTGATCCATATCAAAGACCCTTGAGGGAAAGGGAAATCCCTCTGTGGAATTACTGCGATCGGAAAATGCATGGGTATGGATGGTCCTTTCTTTAAAGGAGACACAGATGTTTATCCTGACACTAGTACAGATTTTGATACTGGAAGAGGAGGTGAAGACAGAAGATGCGGCAAAGGCACCTGTAAGACATCTTCAGATGGTATTATAATGTGAGGCATCCATGGTAGCTCTGGAGACTGATCTGGTGATGAAGAAAGCCGTAGCCTCTTCTGGGTATATGTTCTGCTTGAAAGGCTCAACCCTCAATTTCAATCTATCCAACGTCCAGGTGTCCTCATGAGTTTCAGAGTTGCAATAATGCTGAGAGAAACAACGGTGAGTCTGGCTGGGATTGCTTGGGATGGGAGAAACCATCCCCTTTCTTTATGGAGAGCATCATCCTTCTCGGATGCTGAGCTGACTACTATATTCCAAATTAGGGAAAGCAATGGTTGTACTTTATTTTGCTTCTAAAGTGCTTCTTTTCATATGTGCTATGAAGATGTCAAGCAGGAGGATATACAGTAGCCAGAGGACATTTTTAAGTTAATGTGTGGCTGCAGACAGAAAAGAACAAAGATACAGCACAGAGAACGGGATAATTATATGGTCCATAATATAGTTTTGAAAAGCAGCGACCATCTTCAGTGGCTAAATGGATTATTGGCATCCAATAAAGGCCATCTATCTTTGTGTCTTGGATTACTGTGTTCTTAAGATAGAAACGAGAGTAGCACTAAAGCAGCAGTAATCTTGAAAGGCAATTTATCATGAGCAAGTGCCAAAATACCAAATTGCTTCAGGGGCTGACTCCCATACGAAAGGATATTTTGAGTTCTTGCATAGGCACCAGTAGGCAACTTCTAGAGACATTTACAGATGGAATCTAGAAACATAAGTCACTCTGAATAAGCATGTGCCTATTAAATACCATCTTCATGAAGATCTCCAGAGGAACTCCTCAAAGTGTCCAACCAGCCCGTCTTTTAGTGAATATGGACAGGGAGACAGGAATCATTTGCCCTGCTTACTTATTTTGTGGCCGATTCACAGAACTAATCTGAGATAAAATCCTAACCTTACTACTTTGATATTCACAGAAGGCATTTAGTAGTAGTAAAGTTAGGACTGCTAACTTTACTACTACTAAACTGAGACAAAATCTTAACTTTACGACTTTCGGTATTGACAAAAGGCATTTAGTGGTAGTAAAGTTAGGAGTCCTAATTTACTACTACTAAATGCTTTCTGTGAATACTAAAATTAGTAAATTTAGGATTTTATTTCAGTTTAGTAGTAGTAAAGTTAGGAGTCCTAACTTTACTACTACTAAATGTCTTCTGTGAATACCAAAAGTAGTAAGTTTAGGATTTTATCTCAGATTAGTTCTATGAATCGGCCCCTATGTGTCCCCAGCGGGGTCCACAAAGACATGGTTCATATTCCTTAGGAGAATGGTTTCCAAGCAGTGGCATTCAAAAGGCCATATCCATTGTGGAGTAGCTTTCCTGGGTTTGGGTGAAAGGATGGACAAATTGGTCCAACACTCTTTGAACTACATTTCCAGGGAAAATTCAGAGGGGCAAGAGCCAATCCCCACACACACGAATCCAGGATTAGACGTTGGTGGCAACAGAGCCACAGTATGGTCTTTTCCTTTCTTTGCCTAATATCTCTTGGGGGACTGATTAAGTGCAATGTTTGTGTGCTGATATTTGAGCCCTCCTGCTCTGTATGCTCAAAGCCAAACTGAAACAGAGCTTTAAGTGTCTAACAGACTACCACTGGTTTAAGTCATTCAGGGCACCTCTCAGATGGCCTGGATGAAAACGATTTAGGCTCCTACAAATCACTACGGGGAGCTGGAGAAGAAGCGGATTCAGGGAACATATCAGCATGCCGCAGTATTAGATTTCAATAGCACCTCCATTATGAGCCCTGTGTTAGGTTCCACCTAGACCAAACTTTCTACTACAGAAAGTTCACACAATTTTCTATTATCTTTGAAATATTGTAGGGAGGGTTCCAAATGAGGCATAAAGTGGAGAGATGATGAAAGGGATTACCCAAGACCCTGAATCACAATATTGCTTTACAACAGCTTTGAACACTATGAGTAACTGGTGCACAAAGGCAGGGGTTGGCTTTTCTAAAGCATCACCTTTACTCCAGTTAATGTACTCACAAACCAGGGCTAATAACTCTTCATTATACCAACATAAATGGTGTAGAATTACCAAAAAACAGACAACCAACCTACCTGTATTTGAACTGTTTGGGTACACCACCCCTGATGATCGCCCTTTTACTTGAACCTGACATGTTACATGACCTCCTACGACAACCCAAGCATGGGGACAGCTCATATATTACTCATGGTAACTTGACAACAATAGTACATGGAAGAGCAGATGGGTTCATTGGGGAGGGAGAGGGTATAGGTTTCTAATTACTTTTGTTGTTGATGTTTATGTTTCTTTCATTCTTTATTTATTGATATGCAACTAAGTCCGTGGAAGTGATATATACTTTTTCGCTATGCCTAACACCTAGATGCTATGCAACAATACCTGTGGTAGTTAATACTTGTCAGATGTTGAGCTCAGAAGTGCTGTTACGTGCTGTAATCTTTATACTCATCCTTCTTCGAAAACGCAATAAAATACGTTTAAAAAAAAAAAAAAGACAACACACCTCAGTGATACAAACATGGAAAATATGGACTTCAGGCAGTCGAAAAATTATCTTCTCTTTGATAATCAGCATTTATATCCAGCCTCAGCATTCATTAATTTAGACCATTTATAATACATTTCAGAACACTGATGACTCCCAAAACAGGGTAAAATTATGAAAATGTGTCTATCATTGGCTGACAAACCAACTTTCAAAGTGATACTTGTGGAGTAGTCAGGACTCGTCAGGATAGGTGCAGAGCACTTGGCCTTCTTCAGGTCATCAAATGCCTTTTGACAGTTTACTGTCCACTGAACCTTTTTGGGCATCTTCTTGGATGTCAGATCATTAAGAGGAGTCACTATGGACCCATAGTTCTTAACAGACTTCCTGTAGTACCCAGTCAGGCCCAAGAAAGCTCTGACCTGGTCTGGGTAGTTGGAGGGGACCAGTCCTTGATGGTCTGGATCTTACTCTCCAGTGGTTGAACCTGGCCTCCACCTACAAGGTGGCCCAAGTATACAACTTTACTCTGCCCTATCTGGCACTTAGTAGCCTTGATAGTGAGGCCTGCCTTTTGCAGGGCCTCTAGTACTTTTGTCAGGTGGATCAGGTGATCCTCCCAGGTGGAGCTAAAGACAGCAATATCATCTAGATATGCTGCACAGAAGTCATCCAACCCAGTAAGGACTTGGTTCACCAACCTTTGAAAAGTGGCAGGTGCATTCTTCAGACCAAAGGGCATCACCACAAATTGGTAATGACCTCCTGGGGTTGAGAATGCTGTTTTGGCCTTAGACTCCTCAGCTAACCTGATTTGCCAATAGCCAGCTGTCAAATCAAATGTGCTCAAAAACTTGGCAGAAGCCAGTCTATCTATGAGCTCATCTGCCCTTGGAATTGGGTGTGCATCTGTCCTGGTGACAGCATTGAGTCCTCTGTAATCCACACAGAACCTCATCTCTCTCTTTTCATCTTGTGTGTGAGGTTTGGGGACCAGAACCACTGGGCTAGCCCAGGGGCTCTCTGATGGCTCAATGACACCTAACAGCATTTTCTGCACCTCAGTCTTTATACAGTCCCTGACATGGTCAGGTTGCCTGTAAATCTTGCTTTTCACAGGAAGACTGTCACCAGTGTCCACCACATGGGTACACCAGTTAGTCTGACTGGGTGTCAATGAGAACATATGTCTATATGACTGTAAAACTTTTCGGCAGTCATTTTGCTGATGTTCAGTGAGGCTGCCACCTAAGGCCACACCATCAACTGAGCCATCTTCAGGGTTCTGAGACAACAGGTCTGGGAGAGGGTCACTCTCTTCCTCCTGCCCTTCATCTGTAGCCATGAGCAAGCCCATGTCTGCCCTGTCAACATATGCCTTGAGTCTGTTGACATGGAGCACCCTGTGGGGGCTCCTGGGAGTTCCTAGGTCCACCAAGTAGGTAACCTCTCCCTTCTTTTCAACAATTGTATGGGGTCCAGACCATTTGTCTTGGAGTGCTGCTGGGGCCACTGGCTCCAACACCCATACCTTCTGTCCTGGCTGGTACTCAGTCAAAACAGCCTTTTGGTCATGCCAAGCTTTCTGTAATTCTTGGCTTGCCTCCAGGTTTTTGGATGCCTTCTCCATGTACTCAGCCATCCGGGAGCCATCCGGGAGCGGAGCCTAAGTACATAGTCCACTATGTCTTGCTTAGGCTTTTTGAGAGGTAACTCCCATCCTTCCCTCACAAGACATAGGGGTCCTCTTACAGGGTGCCCAAATAACAATTCAAAGGGGCTGTAGCCAACTCCTTTTTGTGGGATCTCTCTGTAAGCAAACAGAAGGCAGGGTAGAAGGATGTCCCATCTTCGCCTGAGCTTTTCAGGTAATCCTTTGATCATACCCTTTAGGGTCTTGTTGAATCTCTCAACAAGCCCATTGCATTGTGGATGATAAGGAGTGGTGAACTTGTAGTTGACACCACATTCCTTCCACATAGCTGTCAAGTATCCTGACATGAAGTTGGCACCTCTGTCAGAAACTACCTCCTTAGGAAACCCCACTCTGGAGAAAACTCCCAGTAAGGCCCTGGCCACAACAGGAGCTGTTGTGGTCCTAAGGGGAATTGCCTCTGGATACCTGGTGGCATGATCCACTACCACCAGTATAAATCTGTTCCCAGATGCAGTGGGGGGATTCATGGGACCCACAATATCAATCCCCACTCTTTCAAAGGGAACCCCCACCACAGGTAGTGGTATTAGGGGGGCCTTTGTTGTGCCACCTGATTTGCCACTGGCTTGGCAGGTTACACAGGAGCGACAAAACTCCTTGGTATCTTCATTCATGTGAGGCCAGTGAAAGTGAGGGACAAGCCTGTCCCAAGTCTTGTTCTGGCCTAAGTGTCCTGCTAGAGGAATATCATGGGCCAAGGTAAGAAGGAAGCCCCTAAATTGCAGAGGTATAACCAACCTCCTGGTTGCACCAGGTTTTGGGTCTCTAGCCTCTGAATAAAGGAGCCCATCATCCCAATATCTTTATGGGTACCTTGAGCATTCCCAGCAGCCTCAGCAGCAGCCTGCTGTCTGAGGGCTTCAAGGGAAGGACAGCCTAACTGAGCCTGCCTTAAGTCAGCCCTAGAAGGTCCCCCTGCCCCCAGAAACTCAACCTGGTCAGGTTCAAGCTCTTCAGGGACAGTTCCTTCAGGGGTCTCAAAATCAGTTTCCTGAGAAGACTGATCTTCACTTTCAGGCAGGAGGGAAGGCACAGCCTTTACCCTTCTGTTCTTCCTCTTGGTAGGTGATTGGTCCATTGTTCCAGGCTCCAAGACCTGAGGTTCAGTGAGGCAATTTTTGGCCTGTGACCTGGTCACAGCAAGGACATGTGATGAAATCCCTAACATCTCTGCATGAGTCCTGTACTCCACTTCTGACCATAGTGAGGATTCTAGGTCATTGCCCAACAGACATTCAACTGAGAGGTCTGCACTTACCACAACCCTTTTGAGGCCAGTTACCCCTCCCCAGGAGAAATTAACAAGTGCCACACTATGTGTAGTAGTGACATTGCTGGTGTTGGTCACTAGGTAATTATCACCTAGTATTATCTGTCCAGGGTCCACAAAGCCAGGTATCACCATGGTGACACTGGCACAAGTGTCCCTGTATGCTTGAGCCACTTTATTGTTTATTAGAGGTGTCTGTCTGTACTTGCCTAGATTACTAGGACTCATAGTAGTGGACAAATCCATGTCCACCTCACAAATCAGAACAGCCTGTGTAGGAGTTCTGACTAGGCCAGAATCTCCTTCAGTACCCAAGGTTAACCCCACTACTCCCTTAGCCTGAGGACCAACACTGCCAACTGTACTAGGGGGTGCAGGTGCCTTAGGGGCTGCAGTGTTGGGGGCTCCAGTTTTCTTACAATCACTGGTCCAGTGAGAGGTGTTTTTACAGACATTACACCATGGCTTTTTCTGACCTTCTTTCTTCTTCTTCTTGGACGTTTGGAACCCACCCTCATTATTCTGTTGGGGGCCTGGTGAAGACTTCTGGTCTTTTGGTTTCTGTTCCCCACCCTTTTGGTCTGCCTTCTTCTGGTCACCACCCTGGTTCTGGTTCTTTTGCTTAACCCTGGTTTTAACCCATTTGTCTGCCTTCTTTCCCAATTCTTGGGAAGAGGTCAGATCTGAGTCAATCAGGTGTTGATGCAATTGCTGGTTCTGACAATTATTTAAGATTTGCTCTCTCATAATTAGATTATACAATCCTGTGTAATCTGCAACCTTACTTCCCAGCAACCAGCCCTCCAGAGCCTTAGTGGCACACTCAACAAATTCAGACCAGTCCTGAGTCTGTGTCTTCTGGGTGTCTCTGAACATTAACCTGTACTGTTCAGTGGTTAAGCCTAACCCATCAATCAGAACACTTTTCAGGACCAGGTAATTTCTAGCATCCTCATCACTAACTGTGAGGAGCTTGTCTCTGCCTCTACCTTCAAAGGAGAGCCACAAGATTGCTGCCCACTGCTCCTGAGGGACCTGCTGTACTCTGCAGGCCCTCTCAAGGGCAGTTATCCACTTGTGGATGTCATCCCCAGTTTTGTAGGGGGGCACAATCTTACTCAGGTTTCGATGACCATAGGACCTAAGGCCTCTCTCATCTTGGCTTCATGCTCTCTTTTCTGAGGGGAAGTCATCCTCCTCTGAGCAGGGGCATGTGGGCCTTTAGAGCCAGTGGAATGGTCAGACCCACCCGAACTGGATATTCTATCCCTCTGTCTCTGGTTAAGCCTGCTTGGGGGTCTGTAGGGAGGTATCCCATTTCCAGCCCCATGTAAGCTTAAGTTAGCCTGGCTAAGTCTCCTGACTGGCACCTGGCTATGTCTATCATCTGAATCTGCCTCCTCCTCATCTACATCATCTCCCTCTGGAGTGATAGGGGCATTAGTATTATCATCTTCAGATGGGTGACCTCCATCTCCAGACCCTGTAGGGACTGAGTCAGGGGGACTTAGAGTATCAGACTGATCTAATAGCTCTAGGAGTCGGGCTATAGTAGGGTTTTGACCCTGCTTAAAACCTCTGATGTTACACAGCTGTCTCAACTCCTGGTAGTTTAACATAGAATATTTGGATGGTGCCTTTTGAGGGTCACTCTCAACAACTGGGAGCCCAGTGGCTCCTGCTGCTCCAGCCATTCTCTTAGTGAGGTGGATGTGTTGCAATCTACCTACACTGGTGTTTTCCTACTGTACCTTTTCTAGTTAGTTGTAGTCAGGGTGTGCTACTCCCTTTGCTCTACAACAACTAAGTTCAGTAGAACTTATGTATACTAGTCTTGTTTTTATATGTACCTAAAGGTACCTGTATGATCTTTCAAATGATATTTTCAAAGATAACAATTGGTAAAACACAGCAAGCTCAAATCCCACCGCTGCCACCAATGTGAGAAGTTGGCCTGGTATATGCTGCTCACTAATTCTAGTGATCAGCTTGTACCATGCCAAACAACCCTTATGGTGGTGGTTGACGTCAACCTTGATAGACCAGCTATCCTAGTGGTAGCGTGGACAGTGCAGTCTGCAGGCTAAACTCTTGAGGGCATGTGAAGCCAGCTGTTTTACCATATGTAACCTCCTTGAATACCAAATGAAAGGACACCACACAGATATATATTCAAAATATATATGTATTTATTTACTTAAAAGTATCCCCTATACTCTTTATGAGCACAGAAGTACATTAGTTAAAACAAGGCAGTGTTTAAATATACAAAAGTTGCACAATTATGGATGGGCCAGGTGGCCAGCTAAACCCTATACTAAAATAGTGGTATAAGAACCACAAATAGAAAGGAAGGAAGGCCTAGGGCCTTGGGAATCGCTGGGACGACAAGGAGCTAACTGTAGTTAGTGACCAGGAGGCCCACAGGATGCGTGTGCAGTGTGAAAAGTTACACGCGTGCACCTATTGATTTCAATGGGTGCGTAAAAGTCACAAAGTTAAAGAAAAAGGAGTCTTCCGGATGGACCAGAACCTAACAACTTTAAACCTAGACACTAGAGATGTTTCTCTACCCAGGAGCACCGGAGTGCCAGCGTTACCTCACCCACAGGAAGCGGGTGCATAGGGGTCAAAGTGCGTCGGGTTTCGTCGTGCAGGTCTATGGAGCCTGAGGACGAAGATGCTGCAGGCGGCCAGGCAGGAAGAGTTCGGGTGGATCCAAGGGTGGATCTGAAGTATAGACGACCTGTAAGCAGAGGGGACAGTGTTCAAAGTCACTAGCCAGTGACCGGCGTGGAACCAGGAAGGAACCAGGCGATGTCGGGTGCCAACAGGTGAAGAAGGGAAGATTGTCTCCGCAGCCACGTGGAAGTGAAGGGATCGACGACGACCAGGAGTCACTCACGAGCTGTCCCACGAAGGCTCTAGCTGATGGTGGTGTCGGCTGCTTGATCGGAGCAAACAGGCCTTGGCTAATGCAAGCAACGCAGGAATCGATGAAAGCTTGGTGCTCTAACCAGCAAGGTCAGAGGGGCTGCTCCTTTTCACAGGAGCAAGGGCCAGTCTGGAGCAACCAGACCAGCGGTGTTGTTTGTAGATTTCGTCGCCAAGATGGCCACTAGCTAACAGGCCAGTAACCGGGATGACGCGCCGAGTGGCAAAAAGCAAAAGGGCCCCACGCAGATCTCGTGGATGCTGGAGGGCTGATCTTTGGTGCAAATGCTGCTCGGTGTTGGGGCTTCTCAGGGCCCAAAGCACAGCGTTGAGGATGCCTCGGGTGCTGCGCAGTCAGCTTGTCGTGGACGTTCCAAGATGACCGGTCCCACGTCTCTCGGTGCCTCCACGGGTCTCTTCTTTGCAGGGACTGTGGATCTTGCTTAGAGATGTCCGGGAGTCTGGGTCTTGTCGGGCTCTGGGCTCGGTCTCCGGCGGGAGGCAACGGCAAAGCAGTCATAGAGTTGCTGGATGGTGCCTGTATTCACAGGGTGGTCACTCCTTGGCCACAAGGGAGATTCTCTTCAGTCTTCTGTGCAGCAGAACGTCGAAGTCCAGTAGTTCTTCTTATTTAAGTCGAGTTTCAGGATGATCTGAAGTCTTGGGACACAGCTCTTACTCTTATTCCAAATCTAGGGGCCGGATTACCTGCTAGGTCCCTCCTCTGGGTGGGACCAGGAAGGGGGGTGGTTACACCCCCTTTCCTTTGTCCAGTTTTGCGCCAGGACTGGGGCTGTAGAGCCCCAGCTCTGGTTTGAACTGGCATATGCACAGGGACACCTTGTGTGCCCCAGGCATGTCTCAATCTATTCAGCCCTCCCTAACCCACTAAACAAAATCCTGTCTGTGTTGGTGCAAGCACCTCCCCTGACAGGAAACCCTTTGTCCACACCTCCCAAGCTGGAAGGACTCCCAGCAGCAGGAGGGCAGACTTGTGTCTGTGGTGGCAGCATCCATTTTGTGATGCCGAGGCTCTGTTTAACTTTACCCGGGTTTCAGGTTAGGTACATGTCGTGTCCCTCTAGAAGGGTGGAATGCTACCCCCGTCGCCAGAACTGGCGAGGGGGTAGTATTCCAAATTGTATGACACCTTACTCGACATGTTTTGATAAAGCCAAACCAAAGTTAGCATTTGACCGCGAGGTACATAATGCACTTAAGAGTATATGGTATGGCAATATCATGAAACAGCTAAAGGACGTTGTTCCGAAAGCTGCAGACAGGCTCAGCTCATGCCAGAGCACCATCTCACATGAAACCAAGCACTCTGCCTCCAGGATTGTTAAGGCCTGCCATAGGAGTGACTGATAGGTTACCATGTGTCCATATATGTTAGATATAGGTATACTATATCTCAGTAAGAGGTGATTACACCAACTTACCCCAGCTGAGTGATCAGCCAGTTGTGTCAAATAGTGAGGCCAGGCCAGGGGGTGGCATAATACATGCTGCAGCCCCTGGTAGGCCTTGGATACACCTATGCCCTGGGTACCTGGGGTACACTGTTACAGGGTCCAATAAGGTGAACCATTTCCAATTGGTAATGCACCTAGTGTGCATTGGCATTAATTTATGGAGAGAGCAGCAGGGCTGTGAGTCTGATTAGCAGGCCCACAGCCACACTAAGTCATAAAACCAGTGAAGCAAAAGCAAAAATTTGGGGTGACCATAGGATAGCAGACCCTACTCTCCTACAATACTAAATGCAAAAAGTGGGTGTTTCTAAAGGAAATCATGTATACCCACAGCAACGTCCTGTGTCTTCATTCTGAAAGGGTACTTTCGTTGGTGAATTAAGTTATCACTGAGAAGGTAGCTTTTCTACCACAGTCACCAAAAAAATGGGGTTATTCTGCTTCAATTTAGCAACTGACCTGAAGTTACATAATACCGTTTTACAAGCTGATTTCTGAAGTTTAAAATACTGTACTTGCTTTGTGCAAATATTGCTCCACTTGCTTCTGGTTCACTTGATTGGACTGGTCGGGAAGGCGATCGTGCTGGTGATCCTGTTTTTGGTTGCGGGAGATGAGGTTCTGCGGGTTTAATATATAAACATCCAAATAAAATATCAATACAGATAACGCTTTCAGCGGTTATTTTCAAGAAAAAGGAACTCTAAATTGCATTTATGACATGAGCAGTAAATGAATACCTATCATACTATGCTGTAGTACATTCACAGTGATAAGTCATGTTTGATGTTGCCTAATAATTTAAATGTTAAAACTTCTAGCTTTAATTTAGTAAAGATGCCCAAACCTATTTTTTCAAACACTTACATCAAATACGATCAACAAAATTGCAGCTTGAGATTATATTTATGTTAGCGTTAGCCATTTTCCGAAGTAATGGCAAAATATGACACATATGTGTGTTTTCTCAGTTTACACTCTTTAAAAACTACAACATTTGGGGTAGCAAGAGTTATGTTGCCGTTAGACTATAGTTCAAAATTTTATATTTCGAATTTTTTAGGTGCACAGCGGGATAGGCAGCCACTCTCTTGCTTTCCAGTCAAGAGACAATGCCTCTAAGAAGCAATTTAATCTAATAGCCGGCACATCAGATGCTCAAAACTGTCACATTCCTGTAGTAATGTTTCTTCTTGTATTATTTATTTCAAATATTCAAATTCCAGCCTGCCAATACGTGTTTTGTCACGGTACATATATACCACATGACTTCAGCAGGGCTAGAAAATAGTAAGTATATTATACCATGAGTTAAATCAATATCCCGATGTCCTCTATTTCTAAATCCTCCACCGAACCACGTGTCTAAGTGATCTTACTGTGCAAGCATGCAAAAGAAGGAACATATGTCCAATAGGTGTAACAAATCAAAAGAATTTCACACTAAACGTGTAAGTCCATAAAAACAAGGAATTGTATGCAATGTAATGTGGTTCGGTGGAGAACGTAGAAAGAGACACTTAACCACTGCTGTATATTTGGAACAAAAGAAGCTATTTGCCAATGTTTATGAAAAGGGATGCAGGAGTTCAGTTCTGATGATGATAATGGAATTGGTGATCATTCTAGACTCAGAAAGCATAGCTGGTAGAGATTGTGCTCCCCGGAATTCATCAGCACTGCCTACTCCCACCTATCTACTCAGTCTTGCCCACTTGCTAACATCACAAGTCAACTGCATGCCCTCAGTAGCAGAAGAGCAGATCTTTCAACTCATCTTCTATTATAGAGTGTCACCTGCATTCTTGGGAGCATGTCTCCTCCCATTCACATTTAGTTGTTCACCTACTATATTTCACAAGGGAACCTGAGAATACAGAAAATAAATCATGGATAACAATCTCCCAATCTTACATAGTGCAGTCCTAAAGTGACCCTAATTTAAAGGGCTCCTCCCTTATTTTTTCAACCAATAAATGAACAGGTCCCAGCTGTTGGACTCTGAAATATTCATAAAGTTAATTGCTTCTGCAAGTGGTTAAGTTTTGATCTCGGACTAGGACTGTGTAATCCTAGAGTAAAACTTGATACTGGACCAGCACTTTGTGATTTTGGCCCAGCAATTTGTGATCTTTACCTAGAACTGTGTAACCCTGAGCTTACATCATGCTATTGGTCCTGTGTTGGACGGTCGTGGCCCAGCAATGTGTTTTTAGCCCAACACTTTATGATGTTGGCCTAATGCTGAAGGGTCACCGGCCAGTATAATGTGATATTAAGCCATATTGACTCCCATAATATCGACCTACAAAATATCGAAAGATTAGTGCATATAGAGATGTATAAATTTAGTATTCCTAACTAAACATCTATGTATCTTGAAGATATATGTATTCACTGAAAAAAACTAAGATTAAAGTAATGTTACAGTTAGGGGGTAACATTAAAGTTTTGAACTAAAAAAACACAGAAATTCACCAGTTATTTTTAGTAGTGCTAACTATAACTTACGCCATGCACTGCTTATGACCTCACACATGCCATTGCTCATGACATGTTATGTTCCATGACATCACTGATAACATCTCAAATGACATCATTGATGCAGGTAAGACTTTATAACACTTATTTCTAAGGAGTCAGTGGTGTTGTAAAGGGGTGGTCCATCTAGTACAGATAAGCTAGGATCAATCCCCGAAGCAAATACAACTACTGAGAGGAACTCAATAGACAAAGTAGTAGAGGCCTTGTGTACAGGACCTGCTATCACCCCAATGACTGCTAATTTCACAATATTAACTTGAAGGTAACACAAAAATCCTTTTAAAACGCTTCTTCTAGAGCACAAGAAAATCACCATGGGGTCAAACATGATTATAGCTCATGATAAGGTACAGATCGAAGGAAGGAGAATAGTACTGAAGCAAAAGAACATGCATGATGGCACAAATGTGCAACTATACACTCCAGTGTCATCCAGAGAGGAGTTGTTCACTTGCCCGAGTTTGAGGTTGTTTGGCTGAATAAGTTTAAACACTCAGCTTGGGGTTTGGAATTTAAGGGGTTAGATAAGAAACAAGTGATTTGACATAGGACAAATACAAGATTTCAGAAGTGGCAGAAGAAGAAAGGGACGGGGACAATAGTGGGGGCTGCATGGGAGAAAAGGATGGCCCACTGTGAGTCCAGCATCTCATGATTAGATGGCAACTGCCATATATAATAGCGTGACGTGAAATGTGCGAGGCATGGCCACGCACACAAAGTGCTACAGGATTCATGTGTACCTAAGACTCAGACAGATGCATTTTGCATGTCTGCAAGAGACCCATCTATTGAACAGGGAGCTATAGAAACTCGCTAAAAGATGAAGGGGTAGAATATATATGGGAACACTTTCTCAGGGTTTGCCAGGGGGGACTTATTTAGATAGCACTGGGATTGCCATTTGCCACACAACACACCAGACTAGACCTGGAGGGCCATTATGTGGCAGCAGAGGATGAACTAGACAGGCTGCCGCTTGCCCTATTTGCAATTTACACCCCAAATGGCAATCGGTTCACTTCCTATTCTGTACTCCCACCTACACTCCTACAAACTACGCAGATATCAACTATGTGGCGCAGAGATTTCAATTGTGTCCAAGAATTGGACCCAGACAGATCTGCCCCACCAGTACCAGCGACCTAGGTGTTTGCAATACCCGAATATTGTGACAAAGGACAGCAAATATACAGGGAAGGGATGGGTGGAGGGCATTACAGCCTGAGTCCAAGCAATACTCCCATCAATTGGGTGTCCTTGCATTGCGCAACAGAAAGTATATAGCCTTTGGCAAGGCAGAGGGCTGTGCTAGAGTGATGGATGCAGAATACTTGGACTGGACAATCTCTGATCACAACCCACCAATGATCACTTTAGACTGGTGTAGGTCACAGCCTAAAGTACCTATGAGGCGTCTACCGATAGAGCCAACACCAGGTTTTTGAGGAACAGATAATAACAGCTATAGTGCAGTTTTTCACTGATAACATAGTAATGGCCTCAGTAGCCACAGTAGAATGGGATGCATTTAAGATGGTTCTAAAAGGAATATGAATGAAAGAGGTTGTTGGAGACAGGAGAGTGCTTCGTAATGAGCTAGTACATAGGGAAACTTCCATGAGAGAACTGGAGACACAAACTGTCTGGTTCGCGCTATATAAAACTCTAAAATAAATATACACGTCCCCCTAGATCTGGAAGTGTAGTCCGCATGTACCAGGAGTTTGTACCCCCACCTTGATAAGGCCTTGCTCTTATTTCCCACAATGTGAGTCTCCTGTAATAGCACTACATCCGGTGAGTGACGTTTTAAGTATTGTTGGACTATACCTCGTTTGATTTTGTCACCCATCCCATTCACGTTCCAGGTAAGCAATAATAGCGACTTTTCCATGTTATCCTCCATCATCAGTGCGCATGACTAACAAATAACCACATGTTAAGATTGCCCTCCAGTCATCAAGTGGAACCTGCAATGTCAGTGTATTGTGAGCCGGTAATGTACGGCATGTTTTCACTCTCCTTTCAGTCCATGGTACGTTTGACCCCTCCATGTAACTGCTATCTGTTGAAGAACGTGCATGTGACTATATGCAAACTATGATTCGAATATACATCAAACTGTGAAACAACCAACTCCCCACCTCCCACCCCCTCCCAGTCTCCCTCCCTGCCTCCCTGCCCGGTGAACCCCAAACTACCCGCCTCCCCAACTGAGGAGAGTGCTTTGTCCCCACAATTAGTACTTGCGCAGGGGTGAAAGTCTAACCGTGCTCCTCAGGTGCCCGCAATATGCAGAAAAACACTGGCAGCCAGTATCCGCACTGGAGGTGATTAGTGTAAGATGAGGCATGAGGCCTCTCTTTCCTTGTGTTATGTTCTATGAGGAACTCTATACCCTGGGTCATGAACCAACCTTTCTTGTAGCGTTGCATGCCAGGAACGCATTTGACTCCTTGGAGTGGCCCTACTTGTTGGCCCTCCTTGAGCGTATGGACTTCAGCAGTGGGTTCTCGGGGTGGGTGCGGGTCTTGTATTATAGGCCGATAGCGCAAGTGAGGCTGAACGGGGTGCAGTGGGAGGAATGTGAGCTGCGTTGGGGAACTAGGCAGGGATGTCCTCTTTCCCCACTGATATTTGTCGTAGCAATGGAGCCAATGTTGGCCTCTGTTTGCAGGGATTCAGTGCTGTGGGGTCTCTGATGGGAGGGGAACTCAAAGGATGAGATTTCCCTGAACACAGACGATGTCCTGCTGTACCCGGCAGATACGGACTGCTCTCTGCCGAGAGTTATGAAAGTCTTGTGGATTTTGGGATATTTCTCTGGCATCGCTATTAGTTGGGGTAAGTCTGTGGCATACCCACTGTCCCGCTGGACTCCGAGGGATGACTGGCCCCAGCAGGTGATGTGAGCTGACCTTGGGCTTTCCTACATCGGTGCCTATGTGACTGAGGTGCTGTAATTTTTTCTACGAGAGGAACGCATGGCGAGTATTGTTGAACATTCGTAGGGATGTGGAGCATTGTCAGTGGCTGCCTCTGTCCTTGCTGGGCAACGTGGCCCTCTACAAAATTATTTACCCTCCTAAGTTTCTTTATATAAAGCAAGACTCACGACTGATGATGCGAGTCAGATTTTTAAAGTGGTGGAGGCAGAGGTTCTGGTCCTTCTCTGTGTGTGGGTGTCCCGAGGATAGCACTTGGGACATTGACAAGGCTTCCAGTGGATGGGGGTATTGCCCTTCCAGATTTGCAGTTGTATTACTGGGCAGCTCGCCTGCAGCTGATCAACAACTGGATGTTTGCAGACCGAGGAGAGCCACCCTGATGGCGAAACAGCAGGCGTTGGAGCCGCATGACTCCACGTTGTAGATTTATGGTGTGGAGAGTGTGTGGACCCGGAGCTGACTGCCTTAGTGGTACGAAACTGGCGTCGGGCGACGCACAGTCTGGGCTGGGCGAGTCGGCTAACTATGGAGACGCCACTGTAGGATTTTGGGGCACTCCAGTTCTGCAGGGTGTCGGGTCAAAGGCAATGGGATTTGATTTGTCATCTCCAAAGTGGGGAACCTTTGGGGAGGCAAGTACTGGCTGCTGCAGGACCAATATGAGATGCCCAGAGGGCAGTTTTGGCGTTACCTGCAGATTAGGTCTATCTTGATGCGGAGAGTCCCTGTTTCCAGGAGTTGGATGACAAGAGTCCATTAGAGTACCAGGCATTGGTCGCCCCACTTTTCTAGCACGCTGTCTTGCAGCTAGAATCCACACTGCTTAGTAGTAGTCAGGCCCCGATGTAGCAGCTGCAAGAGTGCTGGTAAGGGGACTTGGGTTGTGTGGAGGATGATCAGAGGGGGAATAGCGTATTGGCAAGGTTGCTATTCAGGTAGGGTACGGGCGCATTCAGTTGAAGCTGCTGCATGGGGCATACTTCACGTGTATGTGACTCCAGATGATGGGAGGAGCGACTCAAATTGGTGCCTGAGGGGCTGCGGGCAGCAGGGCACACTGATGCACACGCTTTGGGGCTGCCTGCTTGTGAGGCCTTTCTGGGAGGAGGTTCGGGGTAGATTTTGGGAGGTGCTGGGGTAGACGCTAGTGGTCTGCTTGGACATTTGGTGCGAGGTGACTGGATAGATATGCGCTATTGTTCTGCAATGTTGCACTGGTGGTGAGGAGAAGGGATGTAGTGCGCTTTCTGGTCTGTGCAGTGATTCTGACATTGACGGACTGCGAGGCCAATATGGAATGGTGCTTGCGGGCAGAGTAACTAATCTGCGTAGCCACAGGGTTGTCACCGGAAATTGAAGAGGGTGTGTGAAATAGGAGGAGTGCAGAGTTGGACTGGTGGTACCCCACCCCTTAGACATTACGAACTGACTGTTCTATTTGCCGACAGTTTGATTCAGACTGCCAATGCCTATTGATGAGTTGTCGCTATATGTGTGCCGCACCAACCTGGGAGGATTTGGTTGGGTTAAGTTCATGTTGCTGTTTGTGAGAAACTTTCATAAATATATATTTTTTTTTAAAGGAGAGAGGATCTTCCAATCAATTCTAAGGTTGCCACCTCAGATTAGGAAGCTGACCTACCATAACACGACCCAATTCATGGGCCACGAGGGCAGCAAATGGAAGGAATCGCAGAACATACACTGCAATAAACTTTTTCTAAGGTGAGTGCATTTAGTCTAAAGTATATTAATAAAGACTCACAGCCCAAATGTAGACGAGTAATTCCTATTTCCATGTTTATTTACAATAAAGTTGAAGAAACAAAATAAAAAATAATGCTGGGATTTTTATTCAAACCGCAATTGTTAGTTGACATTGTAAGCTAAGAAAAAATATTTTTATTTTACTTACCATACACATCTTTTAATTTGTCTTCATTAACTTGGGCGGAGTTGGTTTGTCAATATATGTCTCTGAGATGACCCCTTTTATTTCAGCTGCCTGACTATGAGTATGTCTACATCTTACCACATCAGACTGAGACAAACTGCTGTGACTGGAAGCCTCCTCACTTTCTACAGGAGAGGTTGCCTAATGACTAGAATGTGTTTGCCTGGTTTGCAGCAATTCCAGTGATGATGTAACATATCCCAATCTCTTAGCTACATCCTTGCTACAGTGTGCTATTTCCTGGAGAATATGTTCTTCTGTTAAATAGCTGTGTAGAAATTGCTAATTTTTCAACAGTTTTACCATAATATTACATCCTCAAAACTATATGGTGATATTGTTTATTCTGTTGCTCAGGCTCATCACAAATCGCCCACATGACAATTTAATGGCATCATTTAAATTAGCAATGCTATTAATAATGGAAGACAATTCTTTATCTATATTTCTGCCAGTTATATTGATAGCATCCCATTGTTTAATTTGTACATCGACATAGGTTTTTCTACCTGCACAAATTCCTCTCTGGAGGGGGAAGCACCTGCCTTATCATGTGTTACAGTAAGGCATGCTAATAATGGTATTAATCTTTGCCTTATAATGGTATTAATCTTTGCCTTGTAAGTCCCTGGATGTAGAGATTTGTTCGAAGTCCTATAGGCGCATACATGTGTGGAAGATCTTGTTGTTCTTCCTCTGGAGAAGGATTTCCAATGATAGCAATTTATTGATGATAAATCTCATTCTGAATATCAACCTCATGGCCCTCTGATATGTTTGCCTCAATATCTGTAGTGAAAGGATGTAAGGCATCAGCTCATATTTATCTCATATACATAGGATGCGCCCTTTTGTGCTTAAGTAAAAAGTGAAAAAAGATATTTAATATGTATTCTGGTCTCATGGTAATAGGAGCTGATGATGTTACAACAACTAACTGATATGCGTAACAATTCCTCATGAAAGGAACTTGCTCGGTGGTATGGAAAGTACTCCTGGCGATAGAATTAAGAATCTGAGTTTGAATCTCGCTTTGAGATCTTGAAAAATTGTTTATTTATATTGTTTTATTTGGATTTGTTTCAATGCAACACTGTCTGTTGTCTATTTTGATTATTTTGTTTAAAAGGAAATGACATTGTTTGAAAAATGACTTGTTTGACAAAGGCAATTTTTGCTGAAACGGGTAATCTACTTTACCACTTTATGTCACAATACATTCATGATGATATACTCATCCCACTGGAGTGCAAACTCTTTTTCTGCTTAGGGAATAAGGGTTGTCTTTTTTTGTTTATTGCCTGACTGGACACTATTGTGCACTGAGTGATGCAGGGCCTGATGAAGAACTAATTAACCCAGGTGTGTGTGTTTAATCTATCTATCTATCTATCTATTTATCTATCTATCTATCTATCTATCTATCTATCTATCTATCTATCTATCTATCTATCTATCTATCTATCTATCTATCTATCTATCTATCCTATTATTTTCCCATGGAAGAAACCAAAGTTAAAGTGACATTATAGTTGGACAAAATAGATGACAATGTCACTTACAACATAACATTTTAAAATAAAATAAAATACTATAATTCACTATAGTTACCTGAAGTAGCTATAACAAGCCCCATGATGTATAACTCGCGCCCCTGCCATGCACGGTGTATGTCATAAATTATCTAATTTGGGATATCATTAGTGATGTTGCCAAGCAGTCATTGAATATGTCCTGGGTGATGTAATATGTCAGGGTATGCGCAGTGCAAGGCGAGGGCACGTTATAGTTACTTCAAAGAGAGAGTTATAGTTACTTTTAGGTAACTATAACTGATGATTTTCAGTGTTTTTTTAGTTTAACATTTTATGGTGCAAGTGGCATTTCCACCTAACCTTAATGTCACATGACGAAACCTTAACGTCAAGCACAAGGGATCGCTGCATTCCCAAACTGAAGAGCAAAAGCTCTAGCTCTGGGAATGCTTAAAATTATTATCAACCTTACCTGGTGTCATGTTATATAGACCCCGGGACACATACGAAACACAGAGTTAATTATTAAATTTTTTTCTGGACAGATGCAGCACTCCCTGCAGTCCTCCATAAAACTTAAATAGCATGCTGGTGGTGGCCCTCCCAAAATTGAAAAATCGGCAACACCATGAGCCATAATATATGTTAATTTGCCCACGAAGGGCATTAAGGAGCACTCCTTCCAGGAGCAGTGAATAATAAATGAGCAGCTCCAGGCCGCTCATTTATTATTCTTTTGCACTGCTTATTTCTCAGGCTTTTGGTGGTGTCTCGGCCCATTCAAGACACCAACAGCGTGTTTTTTTTCATGGGCCTCTATGACTCCGCAGGCTCCCTGAATGCAGCCTCTATGGTGTGGGGCAGTGCAGGAGCCAGCCACACTTTTCCTTAATTTGTTTTAGAGTGACACAGAAAGCTTGTTATTTGTTATATTGTTTTTTTTTTTTTTTTTTTAAGTTTCAAAAACCTTTATTTCAACTTTCGGCAACCATACAGATATACGCCTACAACCGCATCGGCCGGCTATAATAGACAGTGCATGGAGAATTCAACCATCAGTTACACAGCCAATCTGCCGTCAACCCGGAGGCCCGGCGGCGTGTTTGCAGATAACCCTCTGTACGTCAGTGTAATGGAATTTCGGGCAGCCGCAGGTCACAGAGCAATGGAATGTCTCCCCAGGCCCCCTGGGAGCCTGCACTGCACAATATATCCCCATCTTGGGGCGCATCACGTCCACACAATCCACCCCGGATCACCTCAGTATCAGTCACTCTGGGCCATCAAGCAGGGCATCACGTCACCCACAGCAACCCTCATCTCTTCACCACCACGTTCATTCCAGCCTCAATTGTCCCCGTCAGTGGAGCTTGCCAGCGCCGCTAGATACGCTCGAAACGGATCCCATATGTCTTTTGCCCTGCTCTTCAATGGCTGCGTTTCGGCATATATCACGTTCTGGTCCTGACAGTACAAAACATCCGCCAACCAGTTCTTAAACTTTGGTGCGCGACCCCTACCCCACCTACATGCAACACGTCGTTTCGCCAGCAGCAATACAATTGTGACAAATTTACGGTGCTGCTTAGGCACCGACATCGTATAGCCCAGCAGCATCACTAACGGGTCAAGCTCCACCACAGCCCCCACCATGGCCGTAAGCGCCGTGTGGACCTGCAGCCAGTAGTCAGCCACCCCCGCACACGACCACGCCAGATGCAGAAAATCAGCCCCCTCCGAACGGCACCTTTCACATTGATCAGAATCTGACAGACGGAATCGATATTTCCTAACAGGAGTGTAATACCAGCGCTGCAGGAACTTATAATGGATAATGCGCAATCTGCAGCTTGAGGAAATCCGGGAGGTGAGCTCACAGCAGTATGCCCATTGCGCCTCAGTAATCACCCTACCCAACTCAACCGTCCAACCGCGAAGTGCCTTACAACCTGCAGTCCCGGTGCTCTCTCGAATACTGCCATATAACTGAGAGACTAAATGCCGACCATCCATGGTAGCGAGCAGAACCTGCAACGGCTTCACCAAATCGGGCTCCTGCGGATAATGCGGTAGCACCATTCCCATCCCCTGTCGCAACCGGAGATAATAAAAGACCTCCAGTGGATTAGGCTGGTGTCCCGCGAAAAATTGTTCCCTCGTCTTAAACTGCCCACTCTCGAAGAGGTCTCCCCAATATCGGATCTTTATCTTAGCACACAACACGCGGAACCCCACTTCTTGCAGCAGAGAGAGGCCCGGGTGATACACCAACGGCAACCGCGGGGCATACAGTAGGCCGGATTTCAGTCTGCGCAATATGCGCTGCCAAGCATCAATCGTGCACGTCACGGAGGTGAGCGGTGTCTCGATCGCAGTCACGGGACCATGAATGAGGCCCTGTAACGGCAGAGGACGGGCCACCCAGTCCTCGACCGCCAGCTGCGGCATATAGGGCGTAGGGGTAATCCAATGATATGCAAAGTGGACTTGCGCGCTCATATAATATACCTGAAAGTCAGGAACGTCAAATCCCCCTTTACTGTATGGGAGGATGATAGTCGACCAGGCCAGGCGGGGCTGTTTACCCGCCCAGAACAATCGCAGCAACTCAGAGCGCAGCGTTCGGAAAAAGAACGCACCTGGGTAATACGGAATGTTCTGGAAGAGGTACAAAAAGCGAGGCAGCACCACCATTTTAATCAATGAAGCCCTACCCGCCATGGTCAACGGCAACGAAAGCCACCGCGACACATCCTCCGCAAGTTTGCTTACGGCTGTGCCATAATTCAGGCGCAGGGTCTCTCCTCGATCCGTCGAGACTCGAACCCCCAAATATCGGAGATCCGAGTCACACCACTCCAACGGGTAATCCAAGGCATATCGGTCGACCGCCGCCGTCAGGGGGAAAAATTGTGACTTCCTCCAGTTAATGTGGATCCCAGATATTCTCCCAAATACTACAAATTCGCGGAGCAGCGAGTTCAGATTATTCTGCGGATCCACCACATATAGCGTTATGTCATCCGCATACAAGGACACATCAATCTGCCTTTGACAGCATTTGAAGGCACTGTGCTTGTGGAGTTGTCGGATACGACACGCCAGTGGTTCAATTGCTATAGCAAACAGTAGTGGGGACAGCGGGCACCCCTGTCTGGTCCCCCTAGTTAATGGAATTGGGGTCGATAGTTCCCCATTGATCAACACTCTTGCCGTGGGGTCAGTATAAAGCAGTTTTATCCAAGCTACAAAGATTTTGGGAAAACCCATCCGGTACAGAATAGCGAATAGATAATTCCACTCCACAGAGTCGAACGCCTTAGTTGCGTCCAGGAAGATTGCCGCGACAGGCAGTTCCGGCGCAATCGTTTGGATCAGGGAGAAGAGCGTCCGCAAGTTACTAGCGGTGGACCTACCCGGGACAAACCCCGCCTGATCAGGGAGGGCAATTTTAGTCATTAACAATGAGAGTCGCGTGGCAAGCACCTTCGCCAGGATCTTGGCATCACAGTTTATGAGGGACAGTGGTCTATAGGAATCACAATCCTCCGCCGCCTTATCAGGTTTCAGCAGGGAGGTGATCACCACCTCTCTCATCGAGCCCGGCAGCACACCCGCCTCCAGGGAGTCTTCATAGACCTCTCGAAGCACCGGAGCCATTATGTCAATATAGCATTTATAAAATTCCGCCGGCAAGCCATCCAGCCCGGGCGCCTTGCCATTACCCAACGACATGATCGCTTCCCGTATCTCGTCAAGCTCAAACGGAGCCCCCAGAAACTCCCTGTGTTCATCACTCAACCAGCATAAAGCGATATCGTCTAGGAAGTCCCCAAACTGAACCTCCCCAGCATCACATGCTGTGTATAACCTCTGGTAATGCTCAGTGAATTGCCGCGATATTCCCCTTGTGTCTTGGTAGAGAGCTCCGTTCTGTGCGCGTATCTCTAATATGTGTGAGACGCCCCTCATAGGCCTAGTAATGCCCACAGCGCTCGCCCCGGTCTCTCCCCCTCACAATATCGGCGGGCCCGCCAGTGCTTCCCTCTGAAATTGGCTTCTCTTTCCGCCTCTTTCTCATATTGCGACAGCTTGTCCCTAAACTCCTTGTGGGGTGGGCCCATCGGCCCTCGGGCCATGGCAGATTCCAATTCCTTAAGTTCGGCCTCCAGCTTGGCAAGAGTGCTACGTATCGACTTCAAAACTCCAAAGCTCTTGGAGATGTAAAACCCACGAATCGTGACCTTAAACGCCTCCCAGATAGTCTCAACACTGGCCACCGACCCCTTATTTCGCGGAAAAAATTCCGCTATCTCCTCCCCCAATTCCGTCTGAAACAGTGGGTCCAATAATGCCGTGGGTTGCATACGCCACCGCGGCGGCGCTCTACCGTATCCCGGGACAGCCACCTGCACCAGCACCGGACAATGGTCCGAGTAGGACCGCGGCAAATGCACCACCCTGCCCAAATCAACCGCCAGTCCACGGGACAACAAGCAGTAGTCGAGTCTAGCCCAAGTGTTAGCGTACACCGTGAAGTGCGTTCCCTCACGGACTCCAGCATGCGCAAACCTCCAACTATCTATTAGGTCACCTTCCACCATTATACCCACCACCGCATCTCTCGCGTGTCTGTTATATTGGGGACTACCATCCGATCTATCCAGCCCAGGCGACAATGTGATGTTAAAATCCCCACCCCAAATGACATGCATGGATCCAATATTCAGTATTTCACCCCACAATTTGGTGTAAAACACAGGCGAGTCCACATTAGGCCCATAACAATTGACAATCGTAATCGTATCAGTTCCCAGTCTGCCCCATAACAATACAAATCTCCCCTCCTCATCCACTCGTTCACCCAGGCGTACAAACGGCACCGTTTTTCTAATCAGAATCACCGTACCTCTGGCATATGCAGAATATGAGGAGAAACATCGCACTGCCGCCCACCTATTCGCAAAGGTGTAAGTAGCCCTGGGGCCAAGATGCGTTTCCTGCAACAGGGCGACCTGCACTTGATGCTGGTCCGAATAGGCCACCACCTTACGACATTTTCTCGCATCATTCAGCCCACGAACATTCCAGGACATAACCGTTAGTCTAGAGCTATGACTTTGTTCTGTCATCTCCGTTCAGCCATGCATGATCCAGCCCGCCACCCCCATCCCATCCGCATCGCCCGCCCAGGGGGACCCGCCATACCACTCAGTACCCCAGCTACATCCCGCCAATGAGGCCACAGGGACCCCCGCAGCGTCCGCACTGTACATTCCCAGCGTTTTCGCCTTCCACAACCAACCGACACCATACCAATGATTTGCATTACTCTTAGTTCGCCATTGCCAATCATGCAAACATACATTCCTACCCTGGTACCCCCCCCCTCCCACTGTAGCAACCCCCAACCTGCCAGCAGCGTTCCCTCCCCATCCCTCCCATACGTCCCCCAATAACTAGGGCTAACACACCCCTCAACTTCAAAAACATGTGCTAGGGTACTTCCCATCGGGTAACGTATCTAGGCAGCACCACTATGACCCCTCGCATGACAGCCCGACCGAGCCACAGCACATGTAGCCCAGCCCGGCAGCCAGGAGGGGGTGTCCGGCGCTATAATCGGAGACAACCAGTGGAATACCGTCGACCCCCAATAATGTCCCTTTACCTGCCACAGAAATACAGTTCTGCATCGCATACTACGAGGGACCCCCCATCCTAGGGACCACGGAAACAGCTTTTAGTACCCTATCCCCCCGTCCACCCCCTCTTCTATGCCCACCCGTAGATCTTTTCAAAGTCCATCAACATTAAGTTCGTATGACAGCTCTGGAGCAGCGCCCCACGCTTACCGATGAGTCAATATGTATACACAGTACAGGCCACTCACTGTTCCCCCTCAGCCAGCCGCTCCTGACCAGGGGCCAGGTCCTCATCCGCCCCTGCGTCCAGCCTCCGAGTCCGTTTGATCTGCTTGAGAAAATCCTCCACCTGCTGCGGGTTGGTAAAGAATTTCTGTCTCCCTTGGTGCGTGACCCGCAGCCGTGCGGGGTAGAGCAAAGCATAGTCTATTTGCTGGTTGCGCAGTTTATTTTTGACTGCAAGGAATTTCCTCCGTTCCTCCTGGACCAGTGGGGTGAAGTCCGGGTACAGCGTGAAGGAATTGCCCTCATATGACAATGTCCGCACACTTCGCGCCGCCCTTAAGGCCGCGTCCCGGTCCCGGTAATTCAGCATCCGGGCTATAATTGGCCGAGGCGTCGCCCCCGGCTTCGGTCTGGGTCCCAGGGCCCGATGCGCCCGCTCCACTATGAAGTGTGTAGAGAATATCTCTGATCCCATCGCCGCCACCAACATCTTCTCAACGTACTCCTCCATTTTACCCACGTTGGTCGTTTCCGGGATACCTACTATGCGTACGTTGTTTCGCCTACTCCTCGCTTCCAAATCCTCATTTTTAGCCGCGATGACACGTAGGAGGTTATCCATTCTGGAGAGCTGCGTCGTGTGTTGGGTGACCACATCCTCCGAGTCCGATATGCGTTGTTCCGCCTCCTTCAAGCGACCCTCGTGCGCATCCACCTTATGCACTACTGCATCCATGCGCGACGAGAGTCGGTCCACCTTATCCGCGATGGTCGCGAAACCTTGGCGCACCTCGGAAAGTACTGCTTGCAAATTCAGCGCCGCATCCGCCGCACTTCCCGATGTTTCCGCCGTCTCGTCCGGGGGATGCGACTTCTCTTCAGGCGCTATCACTTTTTTGCCCGCCGCAAACGTGAGTTTGGGCTGCCTGGCATCCGTTTTGCCCATCGTGGGCACGGAGGTAGGGGTTTTCCACACCACCAGCTCAGGCCCCGCTGCCCCGCGATCCGGCCTTGGGCGAGTCGCCCCCGCCGCTGCACCAGTGTCCCTTGCGCGTTGCAGGCCACGTGTGTACCAGCTTCACAACCACACAATCAGGGGGAGCCAGCCGTATTCCACAGGTCCGGGGGGCCAGCCTGCCCACAGCAGTGACACCTATCACCACGCTGCCGTCCCTCCGCAAGGCCCAGTGTCCATTCAAGAGTGTCTCTGCTGCGTCCAATACGCTGCGTTGCAGTGCCCTCCCGGCGGCCAGGGGGGGGAGGGGGTCGATGTCCCCGCTGTCCCCGCTTCCGAAAATATTCCGGCCTCAGAGGGCCTTCCCCCAACACCAGCAGCCCGAGGCCAGATGCGGGCACTCTATCTTTGGGGGACAGGGGGGGGGGGGGGGAGTCGCCTCTGTTCACTCTCACCAGGCTCCCTGGACGTCCGGTGTGCTCCTGCAAGCCCTCCGGGTCTCCACAGGGTCGGGGGCCCTGCCGATTCGTCTCCGCCGTTCGCGGCCTTCTGCCCCGTCGCCAGCCGCGGCCTCGCCTGGCAGCCTGATCCGAGGTCTGCGCCCAGCATTTTCCAGCGTCACCGCCGCCGCAACTTGCAGTGTCTCGCGCTGCGATGTCCCAGCCGCTAGGAGCTTCCGCTCCCGTCCGCACACTCTCGGCAGCTTCCTGGACCCTTGAGGGCACCGACGGCACCCAGGTGTGCCCGCTAACAGGATTAATGACCGGAGTAACGGCGCCGGACAGCGGGAGCCTTACAAGAAGGCGTCCATTCGCTAGCGCGCCACCTAGCGTCCCCCATTTGTTATATTGTTTGTTGTTGAGGACAGCAAGAGTGGGAGCCCGAAGGCCAATTACAAGTACACAGTTGCACGGAAACTGGCCTAATTCTTTGGGAGAGGGTGCAATGGCACCGGGCACACACACAACTTTTTAACATGCTGGGGAACATGGGGGAGTTCCATGGCCGCCAGGGCCCCACTGGTTCCCCAGCCAACACTCATACTGGTTGCCGGCAGGAGCAGACAAAAGTTATTTGGTTATTTTTTTTCTGTAGGTACCTCCACCGCACTAAGGGCACCCACAACACTAAAGGATGTTGGGGGCTATGGGGCAGGATCATGGCTCCGCAGCTCCTCTACCAGCACTCATCTTGGGTGCGGGCAGGAGCCGGCTCCATTGGTTTGCTCACACCCTGCGGGAGGAGCTTTGTCCAAAGCTATGTTCCCTATGAGGGACAGTGCAGGCAGGGAATTAGATTTATATTCCCTGACCACACTTTGCAGGGCAAGAAACAAGATAGTATCCCAAGGGATGGAGTCCCTGAGACTATTGAAGGATTTGGGCCCTAGGGGATGCGGTCGTGGGGCATATTATGCTTCAGGTAGGGGCCCTAGGCCCCCGAAGCAATTATTTGATTGGGACCCAGAGCATGTGATCCCCTGGACCATTTAATGGCTCAGGAAAGGGGTGTGCATGCAGCCCTACCCATTAAATTACTGGGCACCGAATGGGCCTTAGGAATCAAAATAAGAAGGGCGGGAGCCTGAATTTTTTCTCTACCTTACTATTTTAAAAGAAATGTATGGTCTGCTGTCCCTCTGGGGCCATACCAAAAGGCCTGGAGAGGTCAGTACATCCCTACCCTGACCCCTATATGATTTTTTAATACCTTCTCAGGAAAATGGGACTGATTCCTCAAACCCTAAAATGGCTGTGACGAAATCTTTGTTGATGTTGTGGAAGCCAATAAGATAAAATATTTTTATCTGTTGGGTCCACGAATTCTCCGCAACCTAAAATATATAGAAATATTTAACCTTAATCTCTCAAAAACTACAGAACTGATTTACACCAAATCACAAAAATCCCCCTTCTTGGATCAAGATTTCTGACAAATGTATATGGATAGATAGACAGACAGGGAAGCATATATTTTGTGGAAAAAAAAGGTGCTCAAGGATCATGCATAAGGGTGGGGGAACTCAGTCGTTATTACTAATAATAAAGATTCCCTAGAGGAAAAACTTGGATCCAGCCCCAACAAAACTCTGGGTTCAGAAAGTCTCAAATAAGTGTATCGGCAAGGAAGAAGAGAAGCGAACACAGCTCACCTAATTATCTATCTGTTGTGATTACTTCTAAAACGCAAACTTTCAAAGAAATGAACGTTTAATCCACCTCCATCAACTGCTCATAAGGAGGTTCTTAAAGAGATGAAAAAAACAGATGAGGTCCCAAGAAGGGTACACCCTCATTTTTAGTTTCAATAAATGAAAGGCCCTGAAAAACGGAGTCACCACAGAATCCCAGTAGTCAATTAACCCCATGGTGACCTAAAAGCTCACACTTTTAGCTTCAACCTGGCTGATGAGACCTTTCATTTAAATCACTCTTGTAGAAATTGTAAGACTTTCTCAGGAGCAAAACTAACAGGGGATAAATCATTAAAATTACACCATTTGTAAAAGGAAGACCAATGATGAATATATGACTACCTACTCGATTCTATGGCAGGACCGGAGGCTCTGATTATGCTTTTTCCTTCTTCGCTTTATTAAATAACATTTTCCACAGCAGCCTCAGAAAAAGCCAACCAACATCTTTTTATCCCATCCAAGGGAAAAAAAACGATCTTTAAGGCAAGAAGTCCCATCAGATATTAGTCCTTTCTTAGTGTCCGCCATTGCTAGAATGGTCCTTCACAGCCGTTGTCCCTCCTCTTTCTTCGCTGCTTCGCAGCCCCAGATACGTCATTTTTTCTTCCTCTCTGCTTTTGGCTCGAGTGCACTTAATTGCTGGTTTTCTCATCCGGGCCCCGTCTCTGTTGGCACGGGACCTGGAGTTGTGGTTGGGGGAGTCTTGTACAGTTGTGTTTTCTCGTTTCAGATTCCCTTTTCTCAGCCGCGGGAGAGTTCTTGCTCCTTTCGCGGCTGCTTCTTTATCCGCGGTCTCCGATTTGAGTCGCCAGGGGGAACTCGAGCGTCTCATCGGTCCCGCGGCGCGTCTCCTTAGACTGACGGACCTGCGAGCCTTTTCCCTCGCTCCGCCACACCTGAACGCCCCCTCGGGGCTCCGTAATTTATCCCACACAGTAATCACCTCTTACGCCCCTGTGGGGGTCCGTACTGCGGCGCTGCCGCGATAATCGCCTGCGGGTACACCTAGCACTTAAAACTCCGGGGAGCTGTTTGCGCGCGCTGGGTGGCGGTTGGGCCCCGTCAGGCAGCTGAGGGCTTGCACGCGCGAGGCGAGTGCGGCCTCTATTACGGTGTTTTTTCACCGCGTGTAAATTCTTGCAGTCTGTCAGGCTGCCCATATTCTTGTTGGGGGTTTTTCACTCCCAGTGGCAATTTTCCCCCATAGTTCAAGGGGGGGGGGGCTCTTTTCTGTACCTATCCTTGGCCAGGTCTGAGTTGGCGCTTTACGCTGTAGTGTCTATAGGGGGTATAGTTTCCTCAAAGCGACAATGAGACACACAGAGTTTTTGGAAGAGGAACAGGTTTAATACCTGCCTCTGGATGACCAGTTTTATGAGGCGGTGGATTAATCTATTTTTAGGTGTGTGAATGATGTAGTGGGGCCTATGGAGGAGCATCTCTCTAACCGCATTATTGCGGAGTGCGCTAAGTTAGCATATTCCCATTCAGGCTCCCAGGAACTGGTCCCTGTCCCTTCCCAGGAGGAGGGGCCGCCTCTGCCTAAGAAGGGTCGCACTGAGGAGGGCTCGGGGGCGCCACGGGGGGTGGACAAGGACGCTTTCGACAGACTCAAAAGGACGTTTCTCACAAAGACGCCCTTGTCGCCACCTGCACCCTCGCCAGCTCCGACCCCCGCGGGTCTGTTGTCCCAGACTCTACGTCTCCGGATGAGGGTTCGCCAGCGGATACGGATGATGAGGAAGGGTCCTCACGGTCTTGGCGTCCGGCCAGCTCTGGCATGCTGGACCCGGATGAGATTATTCATCCGGGGCCAGCGGCCTGGGCACCTTGGGACAAGGTGGCAAAGTTTGTGGCGGGTCGCCTCCGGAAGCCCATGGAGAAGGATGCTAGGGGGTGTCTAAGGGCGGAGTGTCCTCGACCGACTTTGGGCGGGAAGGTGGCCCATTCACCAGAGCTGGACTCCAAGATGGCCACCTTCTTGGCCAAATATATGAAAGATCCCCGTAAAGGCATAGACCGCTCCGGACGTTCCTGTCAGAACGAACTTTTTGAAGCAGTAGGGCCGTTAACAAAAATTTGGGATATGGCTGAGGAGGCGAAAGTCACAGGATCCACCATTTCTCCTGACGTTCTTTAGAACAGGGCCCAGCGGACGATTATCTTTTTAGGTAACGCCAATTGTGCCCTCTCGACTGAAGCTGGGCGACTTGGCATCGTCCGAGACGGGAGCCGTGGCAGGAGACCTCTTTGGGGATCCTTTTGTTAAGGAATTGGGAAAGTTTGTGCCCACCTTCACTAGTCTAGACAAGGCCCGGTCCAATATTAAGCGGGTTTTTCAGTCCCGTTTTTCCGGTGGGGCCGGTCGTGGCAGGGGCCGCGCGACAGGCTGTGGCGGACAGCACAAACCCGGCAAGGGACAAGGCTCCGGGCGGAGTTAGTACAACACTACCGCCAATTTTGCCAACTTTTACCTGACTAGAGGACAGAGATTCCAGGGCCGCGGAGGCTACAAGAACAACGCCGGAGGTCCCGCATCCAGCGGTAAGTCTCATTTCTCCCTCTCAAGTCCGGATTGGGGTTCGGTTAGCAGCCTTCCAGGATGCTTGGAGAGCCATCACAAACGATGCCTGGGTCCTGCAAACTATTCGGGGTTTCCACATCGAGTTTTACGATTTACCCCCCCCCCCCCCCGGCAGGTCTTCCGTATCCTAGCAATTTTTCCGTGGCCGATGCATGTCTTGTAGACGAGGAAATTTACACGCTCCTCCGCAAAGGGGCAATCTGTCGGTCGGCTCTGCATCCCCATGGTTTCTTGAGCAATATCTTCCTAGTGGAGAAGACAGACGGGGGCGGTGGCTGGTCATCAATTTGAAGGAGTTCAACGGTTGGTTGATGTACCGCCACTTCAAGATGGAGGGGATTCATCTCCTTCGAGATGTTCTCCTTCAGGGCGATTGGATGGCATGCTTGGATCTCAAGGACGCATATTTAGTGGTCCCGATCCATCCCCCTCACCGCCAGTTTTTGCAGTTTCAGTGAAGGCAACAGGTTTACGAGTTTACCGTCCTTCCGTTTGAACTATCCTTGGCACCATGGTGCTTCACAAAATTTCTCCACCTAGTGGTGGAGTTTCTGTGGAGCCAGGGTGTGCGGATGATTGTCTATTTGGACGTCATTCTCCTCATGGCACAATGCGCTCAAAGATTGGCTCTTCAGTTACAACAGATGGTTTCCCTCTTACAGGGCTTGGGGTTCATAATCAACGGAGACAAGTCAATCCTACACCCAACTCAGAATATAGTCATCCTAGGGTTTGTGGTGGACTCTGTCCACTCGTCATTGAGCCTACCCCTGCGGAAGATGACCAAGATTCGGCATATACTCCAGCAGACCGTGTCGAAGTCCCACACCTCCCTCCGTCAGATTGCCCGGGTGGTGGGCCTTCTCTCCTCATCCATTCAGGAATCTTTCCGGGACCCCTGCACTATCGTGCACTGCAACGACTGAAGGCACATCATCTCCGGAGAGGCTTGTCATACGACCAGAGTGTTCCTCTATCAGAGGAGGTCAAGGAGGAGATGTCCTGGTGGCTCTCCCACATTGACGCCTGCAATGGCAGAGCCATTTTCGGGGCCGCCCCCGACATTGTGATAGAGTTCGACGCCAGCAGGTTGGGGTGGGGCGCCCGCTGTGGCGATTTTTCTACTGGAGGCGCTTGGTCATTAGACGAACAAGCGCTACACATCAACTGTTTGGAGCTTCTGGCAGGATCGTTCGCGGTCCAGTGTTGGACCAGAGACAGCGTTCGCTCCTGCGTCCTGTTGAAGATGGACAATGTCTCCGCGGTGCGTTACATCAACCACCTGGGGGGGTCTTCGGTCTCAGACTCTGGCGAATTTGGCAAAGCAGTTTTGGGGCTACTGTCTGGAGCACCACATATCCGTAACAGCAGAGTATCTGCCAGGCCAGGCCAATCAGGTGGCGGACTGGCAATCCCGGCATCTACGGGATTCCAGCCAACGGAAGCTGAACGTTCAGGTTTTCCAGTGGTTGGTCAGCCTTTGGGGCCCCCTCTCGGTGGATCTGTTTGCGTCCCGTCTGGACCATCAACTTCCAAGGTTTTTCAGTTTGAGGCCGGATCCTCTTGCGCAGGCGACAGATGCTTTTCTGCAAGACTGGGGTCAGGAACGGAGTTATGCGTACCCTCCATTCTCCATGATTGTGAGATTGGTGGCTCAGGTCCGCCGTCAGAAGGCAGAGGTGGTGGTGGTGAAACCGTTTTAGAGGTACCAAGTGTGGTTTCCAGTTCTTCTGGAACTTTCTTGGGATTTTCCAATCCCACTCCCCCCTTTTCCTCATCTTCTTTTGAATCCGGACGGGGAGCAACATTGCCTGGTCGCCCAGGGTTCTCTCCACCTCATGGCATGGCAGCTTTCAAGCGGCGCTGGTCGCTCCCAGGCCTTTTGGAACCGGCTGAGGCCCTTTTATCAAAGGCCTGGGCCTCGAGCACCTCCAAACGCTATCAGTCCTCCAGGACGAAGTGGCTACGTTGGGGTCTTCGACGGGGCTTGGATCCCGTGGTCGCAGGCGTCGTTCCCATTCTAAATTTTTGGGCAGAATTGGCGACGGACGGCCTGGCATACCGAACCATTAATGCAATGCGTTCAGCTATTTCAGCGGCCCACTGTCCGGTTGAGGGTGCCCCGGTGGGCGAACATCCTTTTGTCTGTCGGCTCTTGAGGGGTATTCGTTTGTCCTTGCCCCCGGAGCCGCGTTATTCGGTCTTGTGGGATGTCAATATGGTCCTTAATTTGTTTTTGTCCTTGCAGCCTAATAAATATCTTTCCTTGAAGGATATCTAGGCAAAATTGGCCATGCTGCTATGTCTGGTTTCTTGTAGTAGGGTCTCAGATGTGCGTGCGCTAGACATTTCTGCACGTGTGTTTTCTCCGGACGGAGTGACGTTTACGATTGGCCGCCGAACAAAATCGGCTTCGAGAACAATTTCGTACCTGGCCTTTTTGGATGTACCCAAGCTTTGTGTCGTGCATTGCCTTAAGGCTTACGAGGACATAACCTCTGAATTGCGCCCTCCGGGTGAGAGACAACTTCTTGTTGCACTAAGGAAACCGCACAAGGCAGTCTCGTTCCCCACCATTGCTAGGTTGGTGCGGTTGGTCATGCAGGAGGCGGGGATAGACACAAAACAGTTTGGTGCTCATTCGCTAGGGGAGCAATGGCTTCAAAAGCGTTTTCCCTGGGAGCTCGCTTGGAGGATCTGATGCGAGCCGCGGACTGGTCTTCGGATTCCACTTTTAAACGGTTTTACTTCAAACCGGTGGTGGATTTAGCACATTTGGTGGTAAGTAAGCTTTGAACTAGCATAATCAGAGCCTCCGGTCCTGCCATAGAATCGAAATTTGCCTAGCGTAGTAACGGTAAGTTTCAATTCTATTAAGGACTCGGAAGCGAGGATTATCCCTCCCTTAGAACAATTGGTGCGAACCCACCCGTATGGCAGTAAGTAAGAATTTTTTTCGACCATGGTTTGGCATGTTATGCATAATGCTGGTTTTGATGCTTGCTTTTGGTTTTTGCTGTCGTGATGAATTGTTCAGTTTCAGAGTTCCTTACGAAATATGTTTGTTTCAGGAAATGATGGTTCCAAGCAAGACCAATGATTCCGAGGCGTTCGTGCGAAGAAAGAGGCGGGACAACGGCTGTGAAGGACCTTCCTAGCAACGGCGGACACTAAGAAAGGACTAATATCGGATGAGACTTCTGACTCATGGCAGTTGTAGTCTAACATGGACTTGTTGTTGTTGTTTTTGCCTTAAAGATCGTTTTTTTTCCCTTGGATGGGATAAAAAGATGTTGGTTGGCTTTTTCTGAGGCTGCTGTGGAAAATGTTATTTAATAAAGTGAAGAAAGAAAAAGCATAATCCTCGCCTCCGAGTCCTTAATAGAATTGAAACTTACCGTTACTACGCTAGGCAAATTTTGATTTACTTCTAGAAGCCTGAATTGAAAAGCAAACAAGTACACCTAAACTAATTCTCATAAGTCCTGACCTTTCAGTCCCAACACTGATAGAATGAGTTGCCAACGTATGGCCACTGTAAGAACAGGTTGATATATAAGGAAAGTAGACAGGGAAATAACCATTCCTTCTCTAGCACGATCAAACAAAGGTAGGAGAACCAAGCTCTCCTTGCTTAATGAGGAACAATCAGCAATACTTCTCTCTCGTTCCTCTGAATAGTTTATAGAATTTCGGGAATAAGTAGAATTGGATGAAAGGCATAAAAAATAATTTTGGGCCAAAGACAAAGAAGAGCATATGTCCCTACCCCCAATAGGGGCTGAATGGCATTGTTCTGACTCACAATTAAGTCTGCTTCAAGATCTTGCACTAAGCACTTCATTGACATACTGAAAGAACCGATGTGCAATAACTATTGCACAGTCCATTATCACCCTCAATATCACAATGTTAATTGCACACTAAAAACCACTTAAGAAGGCAAATAGGCAGGGCACTGGCACTAAATGAGGAGGAATTGGCGCACATCCTAGAATAGACCAAAACATGAACAGAAAACCACAGTTCAAATCTACCCAGTTTAACTGCCTACACCGAACACCCTCAAGATAGCCAACATGTATCTGGATATATCAGACCATTGTATCAGTTGCAAAGGTACCATTGCAGACTTCCTGCATATGGTTTGGGACTTTGCAGTAATCAGACAATATTGGAAAGACATAATTGTGCATACTGAAGAATCTGCATATTAGCGATAAGAGGTCAGATCCCTGACATGTTTACTCAGTCAAATTAATAGACCAAAGAGAATGAAAAACACTTGTACATTTTTATACTTGGCCCTGATATTAGCTAAATGTAGTATAGCTAAGAACTGAAACTTAAAAGTGAATAAAGCATGCAACATTAGGACTTGGCTATGGGATGTAAAGAAATGGTGGACAGTAAAATAAAAGCAATTACAATACAGAGAAAGAAACATGATACCAACTGAGAAATCTACATATTAACAACAACAGAAGTATAATTTGTTTGCTAATATGATGTATGTAGCAATGCATAAAGTCAATAAAGAACTTTTAAAAAAACAATTTATAAAGTCTACTTCAGTAACCCTGAATCGCTGGTATAGCTATTAAAATACCAAGGGACTGACAATACTCATTAATGGATGCAAATAACCGAATCAGGCGATTGGTTCTCATGTTGTCTTTCTCCTGAATGTGAATTGCCTTGAGAGAAAATAAGCTTTCTTCTCCCAATACACAGATCTGAAACACCAGCTAATTTAATGACATGGACCCTGTTCTGAACTGATAGATCAGATAAGTCTTGGTAGCCATACTGTTAGAATAATAAAAATTGGCAAATCCTTTAGGAGCATTGGCAGAACACAGAGGATCAAATAACGAATAGGCAATGAAACTACCACTATAAAATGTTAAGTATTTGCAGTAAACTCACTTGTCTTCTCCCCACCCACTCCCTGGAAGAAACATCCAAGAGGACAACAAGAAATTAATTTATCACGGTAAGCTTTTATCTTGCTACCAGTAAGAACAAATGTTACTTACCTGTAAACTGTGGTTCTCCACTATTGGTGTCTTTCATAGATTCACATGCTTGAATATTCCCCGTCGTCGAAGTGGGAGTCCCACGGTATATAAAAAGCAATAAGTGTCATGTATATATATATATACATACATAAACCACATAAGAGCATATACATATCCAAATAAACTTTATATATGATTCAAAATAACATATCAAGTGAAAATACCATAGGGTAGCATTGACACATAGGAAAGCATTGAGAAAAAAGAATCACTTTACTGACATATCCTTTTCGTTTTATAGTCCAAACTCTAGCCAATCAGGCGCAAGCACCCTCTAGAACCTTCTCCTCAGAGGCTCAGGCCCTCAGATTTTCATAGCACAAGAGTGACCAAGAGTCCGATGAGGAGAAGAGAGCCTCTGAGGGGTGGAGGGTGGGTCGCATGTGAATCTATGAAAGACACCAATACTGGAGAACCACAGTTTACAGGTAAGTAACATTTGTTCTTCTCCAGTATTGGGGTGTCTTTCATAGATTCACATGCTTGAATAGAATAGTGAGCAGTAAGCAGCAACCGGCTGACAAGGCCGTATTAATATTGCATGAAATACAATGACAATGTATTTAATACGCAATTGACCATACCCAAGGAGGAGGGAAGGAGCAGAGGCTCACCTTATTTAAACAGATTCCGCAGAACTGCTTGTCCCACAGCCGTGTCCGCTTCATTAATCGACTCCAGGCAGTAGTGCTTCGTGAACGTGTGCCTGCTGGACCACGTAGCTGCCTGGCAAATCTGATGGATGGGTACACCAGCGAACAGGGCAGTGGAAGATGACATTGCTCTCGTAGAATGAGCCCTTACTCCAGAAGAAAGAGGCTTGCCAGCCTTTTGATGGCAAAAGGAGATTGCTGAAGAAACCCAACGTGCAATCGTGGGTTTGGTAACCGACTGTCCTTTACAAGTGCGTCCGTAGGCCACAAACAGCTGATCCGACTTGCGAAAGGATTGCGTTCTGCTGATGTAGAATTTAAGGCACATCTTTAAGTCCAAAGAGTGTAGACTCTGTTCCGCTGGAGACTGCGGATGCGGGAAAAAAGTCTTCAAGATTACTGGTTCATTGAGATGGAAATCGGATGGCACTTTAGGCATGAAAGCAGGATTAGTGCGGAGAATTACACAGTCCGATCTAAATTGAAGAAACGGAGGTCGTATTGTAAAGGCGTGAATGTCACTTACTCTGCGGGAGGAAGTCAGTGCAAGGAGGAGAACCACTTTCCATGTTAAGAAATTGAAATCCGCCGAATGGATTGGCTCAAAGGGCGCCTTCATGAGCTGAGCCAATACGATGTTAAGACGCCACGTCGGTGGAGGACGCCGAATGGGCGGGAACATTCGGAAGAGACCCTTGAAGAATTGCTGTATTACTCTAGATGAATAGAGAGAGGACGAGCCGTCCTGACGAAAGCGAGATATTGCCGCTAGAAAGACCTTTAAGGTAGAGTGCGACAGTCCAGACTGCGCCAACTGCAGGAAGAACGGCAGAATGTGTTCCGGGGTGGCGTGCACTGGATGGATGTGGACCGACGCACACCAAAGACAAAATTGCTTCCACTTTAGCTTATAAGTCTTCACTGTGGAGGGCGCCCTCGCCCTAGCTAACACCTCCCTGCAGGCTGGTGTAATGTTCAAATGAGCAAATTCAAGGTGCTCAGGTTCCAAGCCGACAAGCTGAGTGAACTGGGATTCGGATGGCATAACCGACCGTCGTTCATTGTTAGAAGATCCGGCCTCGGGTGAAGAAGGATGGGTTCGCAATGGGAGAGGAGGAGCAAATCCGAGAACCATGCCTGCCGAGGCAACCGTGGAGCTATGAGGAGCACATGGCACAGTTGTTGCTGCATCTTCCGCAACACTCGAGGAATCAGAGGGATCGGCGGAAAAGCGTACGCAAATATCCTGCACCAATTTATCGAAAGGGCATTTCCGCACGACCCTTTGTGGGGAAACCAGCTCGCATAGGACTGTCGATAGTCGGGCGACCCCAAAGGCCGAAGACGAAGTCTAGAGTCGGCTGGTGCAATTCCCACTCGTGGGTCGATGACGTTGACCGACTGAGTGCATCCGCTAGAATATTGGAAATGCCGGGCAGGTGAACTGCCAGGAGCGTAATCCGATGGACTATGGCCCAACTCCAAATCCTCTGAGCCAGTCGGGAAAGCAGCGGAGATCTTGTCCCGCCCTGCTTGTTCAGGTAGTGCATGCTGGTGGTGTTGTCCGTCTGAATAAGGACTGACTTCCCCTGGAGCTGGAGGCGGAAGGATTTCAACGCCAGGAAAACGGCCATCAGCTCCAATCTGTTGATGTGCCAGGAACGCTGAACCATTGTCCACTTGCCTTTGATGGACAGATCTTGAAGATGTCCGCCCCATCCTTCCATGGATGCATCCGTGGTAAGAACGAGCTCTGGGGTTGTCGCCAGAAAAGATTTTCCCGCTGCGATGTTGGAAGGACGAGTCCACCAATGCAGCGCTTGAGCCATGCGAGCTGTCACCACGAGCTGGTCGTTGAAGGAACCGGAGACCTGACGCCACTGCTTGTCCAATTCCTCCTGAATGGTACGACTCTTCAGTCTGCAATGTGGGATCAAAGCGATGCAGAAGGACGCCATCCCCAGAAAGGACTTTAATATGCGGACGGAAACTGACTGCTTTGCTGCGATGGAGCTTGCGAGGTGTCGAATTCGTGTTTGCCGCTCTGCAGAGGCAAAGGCCATAGCCCTGCTCGTATCGATGGTAGCGCCAAGAAAGGTCTTGTACAGAGCTGGCGTGAGCTGAGACTTTTGCACGTTGATTGACAAACCCAGAGACTGAAACAGAGTGAGACAGCGCTGAGTATCGAGGGCCGCTTGGTGGGAGGACTGAGATTTGATGAGACAATCGTCCAAATACGGGAATATTTGAATGCCCGTTAGTCTCAAATGGGCCACCACCGGGGCCAGGATCTTTGTGAAGACTCGAGGAGCTGAGCAGAGGCCGAAGGGCAGGACCTTGAATTAGAAATCCCTGTGGCCTACACAAAAACGTAAGTATTTCCTGTGGCGTGGAATTATGGGCACATGGAAGTAAGCATCCTGAAGGTCGATTGTCATCATGAAATCGCCCTGAGAGAAGAATTGAAGGATGTCCTTTAGCGTGAGCATGCGGAATGATTAGTCCTTGAGAAATTTGTTGAGAGACCTTAGATCGAGGATGGGGCGCCACTCCCCAGATTTCTTTAGTATGAGGAAAAAACGGGAATAGAACCCCAACCCCTTTTGTGATTTCGGAACCACTTTGATGGCCCCTTTCTTGAGCATTATCTGGATTTGGTTGAAAAGTTCTTTGAGGTGAGCGGGAGGAGGTCCGGATGGAGAGGTGTGTGGGGGGACCTTTACAAACTCTAAGGCATGGCCCCTTGAAATAATGTCCAAAACCCAACGGTCCGAAGTGATTGAGGACCAATTCGAAAAGAACTGGGAGATTCGTCCTCCAACTGGAGAAATGGAAAAACTGGAGAGAGGGGACCCTTGATGTACACAGTCATTGTTTTCTGGAAGAGTTACCCCTGTAATTGGACCTTCCTCTATACGATTTGCCAGACTGCTGCCTGTAAGACTGCTGCAGCTGTGAGGAATAACGTTGTTGTCCTTGGTTGTAGGAGCGGTACTGGGAAGAAGACCCACGAAAGGAAGAGGAGGTGCCGCGGCCGCTCGCACCCCGAAAGGGCTGCTTCCGGAACTGGAGAGTGCAGAGGGAGCGAGCCGTCTCCGTGTCCTTCTTGATGGCTTGCAAAGCGTCCTCCATATGTTGGCCGAACAAAGATTCTCCATCATAAGGCATGTCCAGAATCTTGGCCTGGACCTCCTGTCGGAACGAGGTGGAACGAAGCCAACCCTGCCTTCTTAAAACAGCCGCTCCAGCCAATTGAAGAAAACCCGTGGAGGCAATGTCGATGGACCAGTCGATGATTTCGGAGGATGCCCTCTCACCCTCTTGCAGGATCTTTAGAGCGTCCGCTCTAGAGTCTTCTGGGATGAGCTTAACCAAAGCTGCCATGTCCGACCACATTTGTCGATCGTAACGACCGAGGATGGCCAAAGAATTTGCTGCTCGGACTGTTGTTGAAGCCATGGTCGAAAACTTTTTGCCAATGGCATCCAGGCGGCGGCCGTCACGATCCGGAGGTGACGAAAGTGGAGACGAGGGATTTTTGGAGCGACGTTGTGCCGCCTGGGTGATCACCGAGTCTGGCTTAGGCTGAGACACTAAGCAAGCTGGAGAAGAGTCCGGGGCCTTGTACTTCTTCTCCACTCGCGGGAGCACTGCCGGGATGGAGTTAGGCGTCTTCATTAGCTTGATGCCTTCATTCCAGATAAAGTCTATAATGGGCACGGCCCATACCTGTTTCTGCGGCTGGGACATGAAGTCGTACAGAAAGCAGTCCTCCTCCCTAACCACCATGGGAAGGTGATAAGGTTGAGCCGCCCTTTCCATCAGCTGATGGAATCCTGTTATGTCGACAGGTGGTGAGTTCACTGGCGATGTTGGAGGCGATGCGGGCGAATTGATTTGATAGTCATCCCAGTCAGCCATAGAGTCCTCATCTTGAAGCTCTCCCTCCTCCGTATCCAGATTATCCACCACCTCATCTGTTGCAGGGGGAACCAATGCAGGTGCGGATGGTGTCGGCATCGTTGGCAACACAGGAGGAGACGGAACGTCAGATGGCGTTTCACGTGGAGAACCATGAGAGGAAGCCGGAAAGCGACGATTGTAATCTTCCAACATAAATTGAAGGTTGGAGATGAGCGACAAAGGAAGCTGCGCCATAGGAACTTGTGCAGGGGGATGTTGCTCCTGCGAATAGTCATCCTCTTCGAAATCTTGGCACTTAATATGGAGCTCAGAAGGACTACGAGCATCCCAAAAAGTGGACTGAACATCCTCATCAGAATCAGAAACTTCCTCATCACCCGAGGGGAATAGCTGATGAGGTGGCCGAGTGACCGGTGGCATAATGACAGAGTCCAGCACAGCATGACGACGCTGCAGCAAGGAGTCGTCCACCGACCCTGGCGCTGGTGTAGACATTGGCACCAATGGCATAATTGCAAACTTTTATCACCACCGTCGTCGAGGTGATCGTCGACGAAGTCACCGTCGACGAGGCCGCCGTCGACGAGGACGCCGTCAACGAAGTTGCCGTCGACGAGGCTGCCGTCGACGAAGCTCGCGCCGACGAGACTGTCGTCGTCGACGAGGCCGCCGACGACGACGTTGTCGTCGACGATGCTGTGAGCGCCGGCGGCGATGACTTCTTCTTCTTCTTCTTTATTATCGTCGACGAAGCTTTAGATGTCGACGGAAGCACAATCTTCCTAGTCGTCGACGAAGAAGATAATGGAATCGTCGACGAGACAGTCTTTAGGGAAACACACACCATTGTCGACGGTCAAAACGTCGACGAAGTCGTCGTCGACGACGCAGGAAATCTGCTTGACACCGTCGTCACAGTCGTCGACGAGGTTGATGAAGTGGCAGATCCCGTCGACGGAGGGACCGCCGACGGTTTTGCACGTTTTTGACTAGAAACATGCGCTGACGGAGTCAGAGACGCCTGAGAGCTAGATCTCGGGGGCGTTGGCGTAGTAACAGAGACTTGGCCTGCAGACACTTCTCCAAGATGAAGTCTCTTGTTTTTTAGAAAGGGAGACGGCAAGTCCTGAACACTACTACGCTTGGAGGAGACTCCTGTTCGAGCAGAGGCCACACTTTCCATTTCAGAAAGGGGGTTATCCGTATCCTTCAGTTTTTGAAGCCACAACAATAGGCGACCCTCCCTGTCCTTCAAAGTCTTTTGAGAGAAAGTTCTACAAATTTTACAGTTGGCTACCTTATGGTCAGGGTAAAGACAATAGATACATTTTTCATGAGGGTCCTCAGAAAATAGTCTTAACTTCCCACAAGAGGAACAGGGACGGAAAAGAGACTTCTTACTTGAAGACATGATGAGAAAAACTCAAACCAGACCAAAGACTGAGCAGAGCTCGGGGAGACTCCCTTCACACGACGTGCGGTAGAAAATCTGAGGGCCTGAGCCTCTGAGGAGAAGGTTCTAGAGGGTGCTTGCGACTGATTGGCTAGAGTTTGGACTATAAAACGACATGGATATGTCAGTAAAGTGATTCTTTTTTCTCAATGCTTTCCTATGTGTCAATGCTATCCAATGGTATTTTCACTTGATATGTTATTTTGAATTATATATAAAGTTTATTTGGATATGTATATGCTCTTATGTGGTTTATGTATGTATATTGAATATGCTACTTACCAGTATGCATCTGTTCTTGGCATGTAGGGCTGCTGACATTCATATCTGTGCATAGATCGCCGCCTAGTGTTGGGTCCGGATGTTTGCACGTTGTTGTCCTGGAAGAGTCTTCGAAGTATCCTGAGATAGGTGACTCCTCCCCTGGACTACAGTGCGCATGGGCATCCTCTCCATCCTCAGATTGTTTTTCGCCATTGTGGCAGTGATGGAGTAGATACAGAAAGTGATGACCATGCTATACAGTAATTCTGAGAGCTGCAGCTGCTACAGGCGCCGGGGAGGAGGGTGGGCGATATGAATGTCAGCAGCCCTACATGCCAAGAACAGATGCATACTGGTAAGTAGCATATTCAGTTCGAGGCATGTGGGCTGCTGAATTCATATCTGTGCATAGAATACATAGCAGTACCTCCGATTAGCGGCGGCTACCAGTGCCAGCTGCAGCGGTCTGAAAAAGAGTTTTGAGAACAGCCTGTCCTACAGCTGCCTGCTGTTTTGAGTGTACATCTACACAGTAGTGTTTGGTAAATGTATGTATAGTGGACCATGTGGCTGCTCTACATATTTCCTGTAAAGGAATGTTTCCCAGGAAAGCCATGGACGCCCCTAACTTACGTGTTGAGTGGGCTCGTGGGGGAATCGTTAATGTGCGTTTAGCCTTTTGATAGCAAATTTGAATACATTTAACGATCCATCTGGCTATACCTGCTTTGGAAATGGCGTTGCCCTTGTGCTGTGGAGAAAAGGCAACGAAAAGTTGTTTTGTCTTCCTAAAGACCTTAGTTCTGTCTATATAGTACATGAGGGCTCTCTTTACATCTAGTGTATGGAGCGTTCTCTCTGCTACATTCTGTGGATTTTGAAAGAAAACAGGCAGTACAATAGTTTGATTCATGTGGAACTGCGATATTACTTTGGGCATGAATTTGGGGTTGGTACGTAGTACGACCCTGTTTGCGTGAACCTAAATGAATGGCTCTTGAATGGTTAGTGCCTGGAGTTCACTAACTCTTCTTAACAAAGTGATTGCCACTAGGAAAGCTACTTTCCAGGTAAGGAATTGAATCTCACATGAGTGGAGAGGTTCGAAGGGTGGACCCATCAGTCGGGTGAGGACCAAGTTGAGGTTCCACACCGGTGCTGGTGGGTGTCTTGGGGGAATTACTCGTTTAAGTCCCTCCAAGAAAGCTTTGATGGCAGGCACTTTGAATAAAGAGAGGTGCTGCCTGTTCTGGAGATAGGCTGCTATTGCGGTCAAATGGATACGTATTGAGGTGTATGCCAGATTGCATCGGTATAGGTGTAAGAGGTAACAGATTATATTTTGAATGGATGCGTCTAGCTGGTTAATGTCATTGTTGTTGCAATAAATGACAAACCTCTTCCATTTAGCTGCATAGCAAGCCCTGGTAGTGGGTCTCCTTGCCTCCTTAATGATCTCCATACAGTCAGGTGGCAGGTTTAGGTAGCCAAACTCTAGGATTTCAGGAGCCAGATTGCCAGGTTCAGCTGTTGCGGATCTGGGTGCTGAATTTCTCCATGGTTCTGCGTCAAAAGTGCGGGTTTGATCCGCAGCCTTTGATGCGGCACCACGGAAAGTTCCAGAAAGGTTGTGTACCATGGCTGGCGTGCCCATGTTGGAGCAACCAGGATGAGTGTCAGTGAGTGCTGTCGCAGTTTGCGTGCCACCAGCGGTATCAATGGCGCTGGGGGAAAAGCGTACGCAAATCTGCCGGACCAGTTCATCCATATCGCATTGCCCTGCGACTGTGAATGTGGGAACCTGGCGGCAAAGCTTTGGCATTTTGCGTTTTCGCTTGTCGCGAATAGGTCTATCTCTGGATGACCCCACTGCTGGAAGTACGGTTGGAGTACTGATGGGTGTAACTCCCACTCATGCATTTGGTGGCTGTGTCTGCTGAGCAGATCCGCCATCTGGTTGTCCTTGCCTGGGAGGTGTTCTGCCATGAGGAATATGTTCCTCTGAATGGCCCACTTCCACATGCTCTGAGCCAGATGTGACAACTGTGGAGAGTGTGTTCCTCCCTGTTTCTGTATGTAGTACATGGCAGTCATGTTGTCCGTCCGGATCAACACGACCTTGTTGCACAGATGTACTTTGAATGCCTTCATGGCTAGGAAGATTGCCAACAGTTCCAGAAGGTTGATGTGCATCTTCTTTTGTTGTGTTGTCCATAGTCCCTGCACTGTGTAATTGAGTACATGAGCTCCCCATCCCTGGAGAGACGCGTCCGCTGTCAGTATTATTTGTGGAACAGGCTCTTGGAACGGTCGGCCCTTGCAAAGGTTTTGTGGATTCCACCAATGCAGAGAGTTGTATGCCCGACCGCTCACCAACACTAGGTCTTTCAACTGTCCTTGAGCCTGATTCCATTGACGTGCTAAGCACTCCTGAAGCGGGCGCATATGTAGTCTCGCGTGTGGGACTATGAAAATGCAGGAGGCCATCATGCCTATCAACTGCATGAACACTCGCGCAGGAAGGGAGTGTTGGGGCTTGAACTTGGAAATCAGCATTTGCATGCTGCTGATCCTCACTAAATTTGGCTGAGCTGTGGCTGCCAGAGTGTCTATGGTCGCACCTAGGTACTGTTGTACGTGTGCGGGTTGGAGATGTGATTTTGGGTAATTTAGTGAGAATCCCAGACTGTGAAGGAGCTGAATGGTGCGGGACATGTGGCTGGCACATTGCTGGGCTGACTTTGCCTGAACAAGCCAGTCGTCCAGGTAAGGGTAGACGTGAACGTGTTGCCTCCGTAGATGTGCGGCCACGGTAGCTAGGCACTTTGTGAAAACTCTGGGTGCTGTTGTTACTCCGAAGGGGAGGACTTTGAATTGATAGTGCTGTCCCTGAATGGTGAACCGGAGATATTTTCTGTGTGACGGGTGTATGGGTATGTGGAAATACGCATCTTTGAGGTCTAGCGTGGCTAGGAAATCTCCCTGTCTGAGGAGTGGGAGAACCTGCTGCAGGGTGAGCATGTGAAAATGCTCTGAGAGAATGTAGTGGTTGAGGGGTCTCAGGTCTAGGATAGGTCTGAGTGACCCGTCCTTTTTTGGTATTAAGAAGTACAGAGAGTACACCCCTGTTCCCTGCTGGTGTACGGGCACGACATCTATTGCGCCTTTTTGCAGCATACTTAGCACCTCCTGCTGTAATAACGCTAAGTGCTCTGAGGACATAGGACGGTGCCTTGGCGGTATGGTGGGTGGAGTGGAGGTTAATTCGAGACAGTAACCGTGTTGGATAACATCTTTGACCCACCTGTCTGTGGTGATGGAATTCCACGTGGACAGGAACCGCTGGAGTCTCCCCCCGACAGGTGTTATGTGGTCGGGGGGAAGGGAGAGGGCGTCACTGTTTGTTCTTGGGGGAGGACCTGGTATTGCCGTAACCACGTCCTCTGCCCTTGGTGCTGGAGCCACGATATCCACCTCGGGTGTTTTTATCGTAGGAACCCTGTGTGCCCCCTTTATTGTAGGTTTGCTGTGCCCCCTGTCCTCTACCTGCACCTCTATTTCCGGGGCGACGAAAGGAGCCACTACGAAATGTCTGCGTTTGCAGAGCCCCCATTGACTTCGCAGTGTCCGTGTCTTTTTTTATCTTTTCTAAGGTGGTGTCAACCTCCGGTCCAAATAAGTAGTCGGGGTTGACCGGCTGATTGAGGATGTTATTTTGGACCTCAGGTTTGAATCCGGAGATTCGTAACCAGGCGTGTCGTCGTAGCATGATGCTAGTGTTTATTGCCCTTGCAGCAGTGTCTGCGGCATCCAGTGCACACTTGATGGATGCGTTTGTGAGCAGTTGTCCCTCCCTGATGAGGAGCTCCGCTGCCTCTTTGTACTCGTCTGGCAGGTGTTGGAGTAGGGTCTCTAACGTGTCATAGTGTGAACGGTCGTAGCGAGCTAGGAGGGCCTGTATATTGGCGATGCGCCATATGTTTGCTGCCTGGGCTGCAATCCGTTTGCCGGAGGTTTCTAGAACCTTGGACTCTTTGTCCGGGGGAGGAGCATCACCAGTTGTCTGCGAGTGCGCTCGTTTGCGAGCATTGGCAACTACAATGGAGTCCAGAGGCAACTGGCTCCTAATGTACGTGGGGTCCCCAGGTGCGGGTTTGTATTTTTTCTCGATCCTGGGGTTTATGACCCGTGCCCTGGTGGTTTCTTTGAAAATGTCCTTTGCTGGCTTTAGGACACCTTTTAACATGGGCAGAGTTTTTATAGTCCTCTCGGAGGATGCGAAAGTGTCCACCAAGAAATCATCCTCGATAGTGTCTGAGTGGAGTTGCACTCCATGATTGGCTGCGGCACGTTCAATGAGGGCGTTGAATGCAGCAGTGTCCTCCGTGGGGGACGTTTTTGCGCCATAAAGTTGCGTGTCCTGTGTATCCAGAGCGGCACCTGGCTCTACGGGGTCATCCCAGACCTGATCAGGGTCTTGCTGACCCTCAGGGTCCATGTCTTCGGGGTAGGTGACGTCGTCACCCATGTAGTCCTCCACTGCATCCGTGTCGGAGTGCAATGGAGAGAATGATGGATCTGTGTAAGAGGTGTGGATGCGTTCATAAAGAACTGGTTCCGATTCCGCCGGCATTTTTTGTTTTAGCGGGATCCTATAAGAGTCGAAAGCATGCCCTGAAGTGATCTTCCGCTTTCGGAGCATAAGCCTGCCGGTGTCGGCGTCGATGAAGTGGGACGGCGATGTCCCAGTAGTCGAGTGTTCGGTAGATGGGGACCTTGTCTGTGTGACGCGGGTTCTGATTTCGAACATTTTCGGCGCCGTGGATGGCGGCAGACCAAAGGTGATGTTGGCCGGTGCCGAAGGCGACTTCTGTTCCCGTTTCCGTTCGGAGCCCGACGAGGTCTGGAGGGCTGCCTTTTCCCTGATGCGTTGCAAGGACGCTGCCACTTGTTGCACCTGGAACGCCGATGGTTCTTTGGCGCCGATAGGTTCCGTATCGGCAGACGTGGACTTCTTCGAAGTCACCGGGTCATCGAGCCGAGGAGGGGCAGGAGCCGACGACGGCGTCGATGAATGTACCTTAGTCGCTGCCTTCGAGGTGGATAGCGATGCAGTGGCCATTTTCACCTTGATGGCTGGAGCCGATTGCTTCGGTGCCGTGGGCCTTGGCGCTTTGACGGTACCGATGGATTTGTTTTTTGGGTCGGCGCCGACATCGGCTGCAGCGAGTTCGGCACCGAAGTCCCGTTTGGTGCGGTCGGAGCCGACGGGTTTGGCTGGCGTCGAAGGTGTGGTGGTCCTCGAGCCGACCAGTGTCAGTTTCACTTTCGGTTTCTGTTGAACCGGTTTGATGATTGGTTTCGGTTTCGTGGTAGGGAAACCAGTCTTTTTAGGTAACAATGGCTCTTGCTGAATGTCCGTGGCCGGGCCAGAGGGCGGGGCCGAGGAACTGCGGGATTGGTCTTGGGTAAGGCCCGAAGGCGATCCCTCGACCGGAGCCGTCGACTGACTCACTGGGATATCCTCCATTTGGACGGGTAGGCCTTGCTCCTCACCGGAGCTACCTTCTTCGGCCCCTAAGGCCTCATCGTAGTCTCCTACCTCATCGTCGGCTTCTTCCCTGTGAAAAAGCTCTTCATCGACATCTTCCGATCAGGAACCGTGTGTTCGGAAGTGGGGCTGGAGGGTGTATTTTCCACGCTTTCGACATCTTCGTCCTCGGTGCTGAAGATGTTGGTCGGGGCCGGTGCCGCTTGCTGCGCTTCCAGTCGCGCGGCTCTTCGATTCCGTAGAGTCTTCTTGTATCGGAATCGGGCACAGGCCATGCATTTCGATTCGTCATGATCCGGTGAGAGGCATTTGTTACACACCGGGTGGACGTCGATATGGGGGTATTTGGCGTGGCAAACAGGACACCGCTTGAATGGGGTCCTCGATTCCATCGTCGAAGTTCGGTCGACGGTCGGATTGAATGGATCCGAAAAGTTGCTAAAATCGCGAAACTAGTCTGTAAACTGTTGATACCGATCGGGAACAGTACCGTCGAAAACTAAAGGCCTTTTGGCCTGAAACTAGATTTTCCTAACTTGAGTCAAGATAAGCACATCCGAACCCAATGGCGGAAAAAAACAATCTGAGGATGGAGAGGATGCCCATGCGCACTGTAGTCCAGGGGAGGAGTCACCTATCTCAGGATACTTCGAAGACTCTTCCAGGACAACAACGTGCAAACATCCGGACCCAACACTAGGCGGCGATCTATGCACAGATATGAATTCAGCAGCCCACATGCCTCGAACATATATATACATGACACTTATTACTTTTTATATACCGTGGGACTCCCACTTCGACGACGGGGAATATTCAAGCATGTGAATCTATGAAAGACACCCCAATACTGGAGAAGTAGTGTTCCGTCAGCAATCCTGTAACAGACATAAGTGAGCAGAACCTTGCACCACTGACCAAGATCTGTCTTGAGGCAGGCAAAGCCCTGTAACACGATCATCCAATCCAAAGCTTGTCCCCTTAACCATTATACTGGGGATGCTATGTCTTCCTGCAGGCTGATGCACCACTTACTGTGATACCCCATCCCCCCAAGCACTTCTCTCTGAGGGTCAGGCTGCACTCTGGCCTTCTAAGGAATCTGTGTTCTAATAAAATAAAACCTGGCGGACTAGAATTTTACAAGGGTCGCCATACCGCTACCACAACTTTATTAAAAAAAATTTAGGCTTAAGGCAGAATATCGCAGAACAATTTATGTAAAAATGAATTTTAAGAAAAAGGCATACCCATTTATGGTTCGGAATGAGCAGGCTCGAAAGAATTAAAGAAATTAAAGTCTAAGGGAATAACCCCGAGAAGCATTCCAGACTCCAAAAAAAGACCAAAAACAGCCCAAAACATGGGTATTAAAGAAAAACACAAAGTTGGTAGAGTGGACATACTGTTTGTAGCGAAAGAAGATTTCTTCCAAAGAGGAAGAAGTCATTAAAACAGTCTTGAGTCAGGAACGCCAGGACCTGAGAGGGTACCCTCAGCTCAATATAGAAAGAGATGGGAAGAGGAGACAAATGAGGAGGTAATGGACAGCACCGTGTTTCCTAAGTGAATATTTGCACCTCACTGCTTCACTTCTAGAGCACCAGGGCCAATCATGCAAGGCAAGAGTGAAGAAAACAAGAAAATGTAGACATCAAGTATAATATCTCAGTGTAGGCACAGTAGCAGAACTGGAGCTACATATTTGATAAAAACTGTAAAAACGTTCTCATGCTAGAATAAAATAAACATACTTGCCTTCCATGGTAGTGTACGGTATTGTCATATTTGTTCTTCTTTCTTGCTTTAAATCCCAGGCACTTTTTTGACTGACTAAATTATCATACAGAGCTTGAAGTGCATGTCCTGTATGCAAAATATGAATAACAATTCGATGTTAGCAATACTGGCATTGAACCTGGCTACTTGGATATTCATGTACTAAATAGAAAAGCAGCTTCTTAACAGTAACTCCGATACCCTTAGCCCATTTTTTGCTCACCCATTCGACTTGTTGGAACTGTGAACACTTGCTAAAAAGGACTGGAATTGCTTATTTAATACAACAGTTTTGAATAGATTGCTGTTATGTGACACTTTGTGGACCACTCTACCCCTTACACTCACTTTTACCTGGGTATCCCTTGCTTATCTAGCTGAGTTCAAAATAGTTGATGTGAGGTGGTAACGTGACCATGGCGAATCCTTATAGAGGAAAGCGTTGGGTGTAATAGGGCAGAGCAAGTAAAGTTAAGGATCAAGAGAATTAGAGCTGCATAGCTATTACTTTTCCTTACATCTTGCTGCTTTACATTCCAGATCTATGGGGAAAAGTTGCCAAGCTAGGGAAAGATAAGAGGAAGTGACAGCAGAGGCATGATTTATTTAATTTTAGCACCTGTAAGGCGCAACCCTCAAATCAAAGGTAAAGCGGGTGTACAAAAAAGAAAAACTATTTCAATTACTTAAAACCCATGGTCTACTTAAGAAAAACAACACAATACAAATTAAAATAAGAGTCAGCAAATCCAGCACAACAGTTGGAATGATAAAAGGCACAAAAGTACATATGGAAAAAGAGTGATCAATCTCAGAGGAAATTCAAAATTAACTTAAAGAACAAATAATAAAGTGAATATGAGTTTAAACAGAGTCGGAGTGTCACAAACATGGAGCAGTGGCTGAAAGCCACGAAAAACGTCCAAGTTAACATTATGAAAAATTGAGCTGTACCCAAGCCTTGCTCAATGTGATCCAGAACCACTAAACCACCTACAGATTCTTTATTAAAGACAATATGTGAGCACAGCAATACATCAGATGATGAAAGAAACAGCCTGTTGCTAATGTTGTCCAACTGTGATATGTGTCACACACTGACATGTTAACATAGCAGTGTAACATACTTTCAAATAACACTGAAATGTCCTTAGCCTACATGAAGTATATTTACCTCATTGTGTGACCAGAAATCTGGCCAATGATGCAAAAGGACTTGTTGCTTCTACATCCCAGATGCAGCTGCTCAGAGTTTTGCAAATGGGTTATCACACAACAAAGTAGAAACCCTCTTTAGTGGGGAAATGTGTGGGTCACTCACATGTGAATATAAGAAAGATAAAAAAATATATAGAGAACTGTAGTAAAAATTACTTTTTTTTCCCCAACATTGTATCTTTCCAGATGCACATGCCTGAATAATGAGCATAAGAGCAATAACTGTATATGATGAAGCCATCTCAGGGGTCTTTTGGACAGCCAGGCAGTAATGCTGTGTACTGAAGACCAAGTTGCTACCTTCAAATGTTCGCAGTCAGTACCCCATCAAAGAGTGTAGCCATTGTTGCATACCTATAGTGGAGCAAGCTTCTATGTTGCTTCTGAGATCCCAGTCTGACTTCTAAAGCAGAAAACTATGCATGTTGAAATCAAACGGCCTATGCCCTGCTTAGATATGGCTGAGCGCTTGTAAGAATTGCCATATGGCAGAAAAAGTTGATCCGTTCTTTTTTTAAAGTCTTTGCCCTCTCAATGTAGAGTTGTAAACAGTTAAAGTGTGAGTGCAGGGACCTCTAAGCCAGGGTGGATGGCTGTGGAAGAAAGTTAGAAGATACATTTTCCAGCTCAAATGGACATTGACACTTTTGGCATGAATTGCAGGTTCTCCGTGAGCATATAGCTAGACTTCTTAAATTTGAGATAAGTATTCGAATAGATAATGACTGAATCATCCCAACACCCTTAGCCAAAGTTTCAAGTCTGAGTGTAGGGCCCTCTCAGCCAGAGTGGGTGACTAGGGCAGTAGGTTGGAAGATACTTTTTGGCTCAAATAGTGATTTTTTGCAAGAAACACAGGTTTATTGCGAGCATGACTACAGAATTCTCAAATATGAGTTCCATGTGTTGAATACATAATGACTGGATCATAATGGATCATCCCCACTCTCACGGCCAATGTGATGGTTAATCAAATAGACATTTTCCTCGACAACATTTCCAGACTGAATCTGTGACCTGATTTTCAATCTTCTTTTCCTGAGCATCCCTTCTGGCGGCAAATTCGCTGGGGAAGGTGAGGGAGAAGGTGAAGATGGCGCAACGTAGTCGTCCCATGTGTCGCCCACAGGCGCCGGTTCTTGAGTCAGCTCTCCCTCTTCTGGCTGATCCACCGCAGTGCTTTCTATATAATCATCCCTGATGGCTATCACTGTTGGAGGTAATGTCTTCTGCATAACCTGTGGTGGCTGTGAAACTTCTAAAGAAGGTGGCACCTGCTGCTTGCTCTGAGTGGAAAGTGCTGGAGCATTAGCTTCTGGGAATCACTTGTAATAGTCGCCTATCATATGTCTTAGGTCTGAAATCAATGAAATTGGTAATGAGGTGGTATCTTCCTGTGGCGGCGGAATATTATCCTCTTCCTCCTCAAAATCATAGCTTTCCTGAAAGGATTCATATCTCTGTGACTTTGGAGGTGGACGATCGTCAAAAGAGAACTCTGTCTCAAAATACTCTGATTTTTCTTGATCTTCTTGGCATTTCACTTTCAATTGTGATGGACTATAAGCAGGCCCATACGGACCTTCCTTCTCAGATTTCTGTAATTCTAATGAATGAGAGTGTGGTAAATAAAATTCCTTTACCGGGACTTAATTTGATGCGGAAACATAATAAAATAGCTCAGTAAAATGAGAGGCAGAATCCGTGGTATTAGAGGTTCGGAATGGGCTTTATTCCAATGAACGATTATAATCGGTTGCTCCAAGTTCCGTCACCACGAAGGTTCAGGAAGTGAAGTACATACTTTATTGACAAGAAATGACTTTTATAGTACATACATTACAATGAAGCGAATACAGTAGGCGTAACAATTGATAAGGAAAATGACGATTCATATGCGTAACCGAAAATGGGTGTAATAAGGAGTAAAAAGGAACATAATTGGTTATGATGTCATATATAGGTGGATCTATAAGATAATACTTGACATAGATGCGCGCGCAGCAGCATGACGTGTGATTGACGTGCAACTAGGGGGTGAAGGGGACTTGACATTTAGCTCTACATGTGGAGACGAAAAGTCTGGGGGGTCAAGTCAACCTAATCCCAAATCATATCTAACATCCTATGTTTGAAGAACTAGGTTATCCATAAAAGAAGGACTCTCGGACAGAATCTATTCTATACTGACTATACTGACTGTTAGTGCGTGCACAAGCGTCTAAGTGTCTACACTAAATGCGAGGGCGGAATCTTCCATAGTAACAAGGCTATGAATTACTTGCATAAAGACAGAGAAGCCGAGCCTTTGCTCGGTAGCTGGAAGAATGTTTACTTAAACTACTAGACAGGAATGCATCGGGCAGGGAACGGAGCAGATAATTTTGAAGGTGAAATACAGTTCTTGGCAGGCAGCAAGCGGATGTCAGGCTTCGTGAGCCGCGCAGAGAATGAGACAAAGTTCATGGTCACAGATGCAGGCTCAGACTGGAGTTTTCAGAGGCAGAAGGCAAGAAGAGTTCGATGACAGAATCAGGGCCTACTTGCCTGGACTGTGAAATGGCATAAGTGAACCATATAAAGGCGGTGGCCTTTCGTACTTAGGAATGGAATATCCGGCCCATTCATGGCGGATCAACAGAGGACATGTTAACGGTGGACGCACATGTATTTGCGTCTTCATAACTGGAACTGGAGGGAGCATACATGTACTTGTAACATGCACATAGAACCGTTGGGGTCCAAGATAGGGGACATAACTGACCAGAAAAATCCATATTTCCACAATCCCTCCTTGTCCCCTACTTGCCCGTCAAGAGATATCAATCTTCATTAATCCATTGATCTGTTCATATAGCATCATTTGTTCTTCTTTCTTCTTCCGGGATCTTGAATGAAAATCTTGATGTGGAATGCACGATGTGGCACACAGACCACAAATCGCTGGTCCACATTGTAGACATAGACAGCAACTGAATAGTATGAGAAGGCCAATACCTAGGAAGGATAGAACTCTCCATCCCCAGGCTGATATCACACTCCAAAACCAACCGGACCAAGTCCAGGTGCCTGGGTTCTGGTGTATCTGGCTTACAATCTTGTGAAGGCGAGTTATAGCTTTATATACAGATGGCGAATTTTCTGGTATGAATACGCAGCAGCTTGATCCGATGACCCTACAAGCTCCGCCCCTATCAGCCAGGATGACGTCAAGGACAAGACGATTTTGAAGCACAACAATCCGCATAGCAGACTGCTCTTCTGTTAAATTGCCTAAGGCGGAAATAGTTTCATTTACTACTGCTTCGAGGGTTCTAGTTAATCTACGTATCAGCTTACTATTAGTAACAGTACCTATATAGGGAAAGATGCCTTTATTGAAATCTGTGTATTTTTCCCATGCTGTTTCAGTGTAATCGACTATCGGGAGATCTCTCCGCTCTCTGTTGTGTACTAAATGAATATTTCTATAATAATCAGGAGGAGCTAGGAAAACAGGTGGCAAAAGGAATGCAATGTAGCAGGTACCATCCCAATCTAGAGGTAGACGCATATATGCAGTCTGACCACATATAAAGTAGGAGTGGCGATAAGCTCTAAATGAAGATTTGCCTTGATCACTGAATTCTACTGTAGTAGTGCATTTACTATGGCCCATATGTATGGAACCAACTTTTCTTACACACAATTCACCTTTCGCTGGGAATACTGACATGGTTGGTAAAACTAGTTCAACTTCGGATTCGACATTTAGAACCATGAGATTAGGAGTAAAGTTACCTAATCCATATACTTCATTTTCTAGATCAGTTCCTGTTCCTTTGGGGCGACCCTCCTTGTCAGGGTAACAGACCTTGAATAAAACTAGGTTCAAATTTCCCCATACCCAATGGTCTTGATAAACTGCTGTGTCTGAGTTTATGGAATTGATTAAACTAAACCATGCTCCACAGGAGCCATTATGTGTAAACGGATGTGGAAAGAAAGGCAAGACTCCTTCATAATTCTGATAGGGAGGGAGCCGGCCACACACCCAACAATTAGTTGCATTACTAGTCTGATGGGAATGATGTAACATACTAATGAAAGTGTTATTGCGCAGCGCAAGTCTATAAGACAATTCATGCGGAGGTAAGTCACTAAAAGAATGTTCAGCAGTAACATTGTAAACATTTCTGGCAATAGGGTGATATATGTGCAACAATATACTTGCAGTAATTATTAAAAGACTCAAGAAAAACAAGATTAATAATGTCACTATGCAATGGCTACGCAGTGATTTACAATACGCCTGTCGTTTCATTATTTTTCGCGACTGTCCATGATTCAGGTCTAGGCGATACATGTCGTAGACAGATTCAACCGCTTCACCTAGGAGAGGACTTAAACAATCAAATCGTCCGACGGTCTAGGCCTTAATTTTAGTTTATAAAGTTCTTTACTGTCGGTCTCAGCCAGAGGTAGTTTTGAGTCAATTGGTGAGGACACACGAGGTGGGCTGTTTACATCTGAAGGAAGTCCATGAAATTTCTTGATATGACTTGAATGAATCCATCCTTTCCTGCCTTCGATCTTCACGGCTGTCCTTGTGGTCAGCAAGACCAACTTGGGTGTCTTCCACCTGGGCTCCAGCTGAGTCTTTCGGTCGAAATTCCTCACAAGGACGAGGTCCCCCGGAATTACGTCATGGGGTTTCACCTCAGTGTTGTCGGGAAAGGCTGCAGCTACCTGTGAACGACAAGATTGTAGTGCAGACATCAAGGAAGCCAAGTAATCTGTCAGCATATTACAGTCAATATCAGTTATTTTGCGTGGTATAGGCGTCCCCCACATATTTGGTGGTCTGCCGAAGATCACCTCATACGGGGATAGCCCTGTTCGAGAGTGTGCGACCATTCTTGTGAAAAAGAGTGCAACTGGTAGTGCTACTACCCAGTCGACACCTTTCTCCCTGCATATTTTGGACAATCTAATTTTCAGTGTCTGATTATGTCTTTCTACGAGACCTGCTGCCTCAGGGTGTCGGACACAGTGGAATTTCCACTGATAACCTAACAAAAGTGAAACATGTTTCATTAATTCGGATGAGAACGGCTGGCCGTTATCTGAGTGAACAACACGTGGTAAACCGTATCGTGGGAAGAATTCTCGAACCAACTGTTAGGCAGTAGTCGGGGCAGTGTAATCTGAAACCGGGTATGCCTCCGTCCAGCGGGACAGAGCGCAGACAACTACGAGAACATATTTGAATCCTCGACATCGTTCCATCTGGATATAATCCATCTGGAGGACTTCAAAAGGGTGATTAGGAGGATGAAATCCACCTTGTTCTACGGGAACACTTTTTCCTGGGTTGAACTGGCAACAGATCATACAGGTACGGACCTTTTGTTTGGCTGCTGCTCGTAAATGTTTATTGAACCAAATGTGTTGAATGCTATCTAGCATAGCTTTTTCTCCTAGGTGTGCTGGACTATGTATAGTGTTAACTATAACTTGGACCATTGAATCAGGGAGGAACCACACAGACTTTTCCTTCATCATCCATCCTTGGTCCGTTTGGATCCCTCCTAATTCAGTCCATTTCTTTATTTCATCTGGTGTAGCATGTGTCTGTATGTCAATCACGTCAAGAGTAGGATCTTTAACTGTCATACAATGTGTCGGCATCGGGACTATTGTCTTTGTCATGTCGGATGTTTGTGTTTGAGCAGTCTGTTTAGCTGTTCTGTCAGCTAAATCATTGCCTTGAGAAATGATATCAGTAACTTTCGTATGAGCTTTACATTTCATAATTGATATTGCAGTCGGTAGATGTATTGCATCTAATAAGGCATGAATGAGGGGTCCGTGCTGAATGTGGGCACCGTGGGAAGTTAAATAACCTCTCTCTCGCCACAGCACGCCGAAGTCATGTACAACTCCGAATGCATAACGTGAATCAGTGTATATGTTGACTTTTTTATTTGTAGCTTGAATACAGGCTTGTGTCAGAGCGATGAGCTCTGCGGCTTGAGCTGACAAAGTATTTATACGATTAGTTTCAATGATTTCAGTATCTGTTGTGACTGCGTAAGCAGCCACTAATTCTCCTGTATTTGTTCTCATACATGAACCATCTACATACAATGTCAGGTCTGGATCTGACAATGGAACATCTGTCAAGTCTTGTCTGGGTTTCGTCGTGATAGTGATAACTTCAATACAGTCATGAGCTAGTGGGTCTGTTCCGGTTACTGGCAAAAGTGTGGCAGGATTCAATGTGTTACAGCGTCTGATTTCTATATGTGGCTGAAACAATGTAAGTTCGTACCCTGTAAGTCGCGCTATAGTCAAGTGTTGTGTTTGCGTTCTATTTACAAGAACCTCTACTGCATGTGGTACTTGAACTGTCAATGGATGTCCTAACACTATGGCATCGCTTTGTCTGATTGCTAAAGCTGTCGCTGCCACTGATTTTAGGCATGCAGGCAAAGCCTGAGCTACGGGATCTAATGTACTAGAAAAATAAGCACATGGTTTGTGTGCTCCTGCTTGTTCCTGTGTGAGTACTGACAAGGCAGTACCTTCGCGTTCTGTAACAAAGAGTGTAAACTGTTTTCTGTAACATGGTGTTGCTAAAACAGGTGCTTGACATAAAGCTTTCTTTAGGCTTTCAAAAGCTTGTGTATGTTCCTGGGTCCAAGGGAGAACAGTCGATGTGGCTGCCTCCTGTGTTGTCAACTGAATGAGTGGTTTTGCTAGAAATGCGTATTGCGGGATCCACTGTCTACAGTATGAAGTGAGGCCTATGAAAGCCCGCACCTCCTTTTGTGTCTTGGGTATTTGCATGTTAGCTATTAACTGAATGCGGTCGGGTGTAAGCTGCCTTCCCTCCTTGGACAGCGAGTGTCCAAGATAAATAACTCGCTGGACACAGAATTGCAGCTTAGAAGGGGACACCTTGTGCCCCTTTTCGGCTAGAAATTGTAAAACTGTCAGTGATGCTTTCTCACATTCCGGTTCACTTCTCGCGGTGATCAACAGATCATCGACGTATTGAAGCAGAGCAGTGTTAACTGGCATGTGGATACTGTCAAGTTCTCGTTTCAGTGCTTGGCTATAGATGCTGGGGCTTTCTGTAAATCCTTGAGGTGCGCGTGAGAATTTAAAGCTACGTCCATTTAAACTAAATCCGAACAAATATTGGCTTTCCGGATCTATTGGGACGCTGAAAAAGGCATTCTTGAGATCGATTACAGTAAAGAATGTCGCTTCGGAATCAATAGCTGTCAGTAATGACGAGATATCTGGGACCACAGGAAATTGTGGCACAATGCATTTGTTTAACTCGCGCAGATCAATAACCAATCGATAGACTGGCGGGGCCTTTGGATCTGTTCGTTTAAGAATCGGAATTATCGGTGAATTACATACATTGGAGTCTGTTTCCACAACCACTCCTTGGGCAATGAGCTCGTCAATGATTTGTAGTAAAGCCACTACAGCATCTGGTGGTAACTTGTATTGTCGCATTCGTGGTAGTACCACTCCTGCCTTTAATGTGACTCGATATGGTGTAATATTCATGCAACCAACATCAGTAGGGCCTTGTGCCCATAGATGTGTAGGTAAAGTCTGTAATCGGGGATCCATGTCTCTAGACACATAATGACCTTTAAAATCACGTAAAAACAATCTTACTCCTTCCGGAGAACAACATATTATAGCTCCTAGAGCTTTCAATGTTTTTATTCCTAACAGGTTTTCTGGACATGATTTAGTAAGCAATAAATCGGTAGTTCGGGTCAAAGGTCCTATCGTAAGTGGAAGAGGCTGTGATACTTCATTAACAATAGGTTTTCCTGAAAAACCAAGGGAAATATTCTGTGAGCCTGAGAGGGGTGCCCCTGGAACTTCACTACGTTTTATGGTCGTTCGACTTGCCCCTGTATCGAGTAAAAATTTTCTGTCTTGACCTAATAATTCACTATGTATATAAGGTCCTTCTTGATCTACAGGGATCTCGATAAGGGGTAAGTCAACTTCCCTCTCTAGGCTTGTTCATGCGTATCGTTGATAATCAGGATAGTCGTACTGTGCGGTCTGGTACAGTTGTCGTGTCGTGGTTTGTGTGGCAGCAACAGGCAGCGCTGGTGCAGCTGGCACAAACTGCACAGACTGTGGTGGAGCTGGCATGGACTGTGCATGCTGCGGAGCTCCTTGTTCATTCTGGTCCTGTCTAGGTGGCCGTGATCTTTCTTGTGTTTTACCTATGGCGATATTATGTTTCAAAACTGGACAATCGTGTACGTAATGACCTGGCTTTTTACAATAATTGCATGTCCCTTTTACAGGTCCGGCTGAATCACCGGAATGTGTCATACCCTTCTTATGTCCTTCAGCTGGAACTGTCTGAGAGACTAGCATTTTCATTTTCGTGTCTTTCATGCGTCTTTGTTCATGATCTTGTTCCTCTCTGATTCTATTGTGATGGTACTGTAACATTTGTAACATTTGTGATGGAGTGTTACCTTGCCAGGTACTCTCGAATTTTAATACTCTATTCTTTACCTGGGGTAGAGCATTTTCTACTAATTTTGTTACAAACAGATGTGGGTATGATTCGCTACTTGCTTTTAGGCCACTATTTATACCAAAACATTTTTCAAATCGGGCATAGTAATCACTAGTGTCTTCATCTTGCTTCTGTTTACAGGCTGAAATTGTACCCCAATCTTCCTTTTTCGTAGTTAATAAACGTGGCAGTACCTGTACTAATAAACCTGGTAGTGCTTTAGTTTTATCCCCAAGTCCTGCTCCTGCAGTTCGGGCCTTTTCTTCTGCTTCTAATACTGACCATTCTATCTTTTGGTCTCCTACCTCCCACTCTTTTTCTCTGAGTTTCTCATAAATGCCAGCAGGCATCAATACCTTTAATATTGTCATAATGTCGGGATAGGTATACTCTCCCATGAGTAGCATGTCTTTAATTTCTCGGTGAAAACCCGCTGGGTCTTTGTCATGACTGGGTACCACTTTCTTCATTTCTAACAATTCTATTTTTGATATGGGCGTATATACAAATACGCGCTTAAACTCGTTGTCCTCGCCCTTTATTGGGTGCACTTCTCGTAAGGGATTCTGTCTATCCATGTAATACGTGGTTCTTTCCTTGACGGGTAATGAGACACGGTCTGAACATACAAAAAGAATATACTGCTTTCTTGATTCTAGAATTTCTTTAATTAATTTAGTACCTGAACCTCTCCATTTATTCATAAGCAATTCAGTCAATATGTCAGGTAAGGGACCAGGGTCCGAATGCTGACTCCGATATAGTATAATGAGTTGTTGAATCATATAAATCCCAGCTAACCTCTGTTCATCTGGGGTGAGATTCAAAAACGTGCGTGCTACTGTATCATCACCATATTTTCCGGGACTGTCAACCCAATGGACAGCTGCCCTAGCTAAATCTTGTTCATCCATAGAATCGAGGAAATGATAACCCCTTCGTTCTCGGAGTAGTTTGTCGGCGACTTGGAACGAATGCTCGTTAGACCTCATATGGACTACGGGTGTTGGGAAACTCCTGTTATTGTCTGGACATATCGGACGTATCGGGTCAATAGGACATCTATTACTATTACAAGATCTTCCTCTACCTACATAGGCTATAGTGTCTGACTGTCCTGTGGGCAGTCCTGATCCTTCCTCCTCGTTTTGTTCGAACTCATCTACCGCTAATCTTTCTTCGTGTATGCGTCCTATTTCTTTACGGATCTTTCGGCACATGGCTATTATACAATTTTGTTTATCATGTCTACCTTCTGATATATTCTGGCTCCATCTGGTAAGAATTTGCATTGCTTCCGGGTCTACCCCCGGTCGGTCTTCATTTCTGATCACACAATTTATGAGGAAACGTAACAGTTCCCCCTGTATCTCCACTTTCTGGTATTCCATAGCTCTGTTAATACATTCTGGATCTCGCCCTGTTTGGACAAAATGGTATATTTTATCTAGATGCGCAGTCATTCCTGGTAACTTCCCTAAGTACACTGCGGCTCGTCTGATACGTAATGATGCTAGGGTCATTTCGTCCTCTTTTCCGGGCACAGGGTCATATCTACAATCTATCAGAAGTTCCTTAAGCGTACGGGCATTTATGAGTTTGGGTGTACGTGAATGTGCTGACTCTTGAAAAGTAAGTTTATTTATTCTGGGTGGCGTAGAAAAAATATTGGTAGCACCTCCCGTAGCCCCATCTGGGGTGTCGGGTGTGAAAGGATTCGTTGAACGTGATACAGCAACTATAGGTGTGGACACAGCTATAGAAGCAGCTGTGGGAACAGATGTAGAAACAGATGTGCTTGCCGGAACTCGTTGCTGTAGAGATACGGGTACCGGATCTTGGCGTTGAACCTCCCTGATAGGTGGTCTATGTGGGGCGGAATTAGCATACTCGGGAGCTGCGTCATCTAAATATGAGGAAAGGAAAACATCTTCTGCGGTTCTAGGATGCCCCTTAGGATGTACCTTTATTGGGAATAATGGGGGCGGCAAGTCTTTCGGTATTTCTGGAGTAGCTTTAGGTAATCCTTCGGCCAGAAGGGGATACATACCATTCATAAGGGCATTCCTTTGTCTATCTACTTGTTCTGATTTCACTCGGATACCTTCCTCAATTAATAGATTTTCTTGAACTTTATTGGAATTCTCTTTACTCTTCTCTTCCTGTCTACGTGCTTTTTCTGTTCGTCTATGTGATTCTTTACGCCATAATTCAATGGCATCTTTCTGTGATTGTCTAGCTTTCTTTTTCCATAATTCTTCCTCTACTTTCACGATGCACTCTGCATCCCAGGTCCCCGCTGCGGGCCACCTCTGACTTTCTGGTAATTCCTTGGTGTAGTCTACCCATAGATCAAGAAATAATATAGCATCTAAGCCATGTTTATGATACATGAAGTACCCTGGAGTGTCCCTAGGAGGAATAGGAACGGCTTCTTCGAGTACCCCTTTTCTTGTAGTGATCTGTCTTAGTTTCGAAAAGAGCGGCATATTGAGAACTGATCTGATACTTAATCTTGAACACACTTAGTACAAAAGCACAATAATGAACAACCATTCATACCACAATATGCCGGACGTTTAACACATTAAACATTAAACATTAAACATTCTTAACCTTTAAAATAACCAACAATGATGATCGTCTGCATAACTAATCACCAAGCATAATTCTTGACAATAACTAGATACTTCGGAATACTTGATATACTGCTAAACAGTACATATACACTGCTAAAACAGTGTAGACCGGATTTGTGTACCCAAACCCGTCTTGACCGGCACAACCTATGTGCACGTCAGAAATGCCTCCCCAGCAATGGTACTCACCGGGTAGCTTCGGAAACGGAAGGCCTCAGAAACTGGACTTGGACCGGACTGGACTCGACTCGACTCGTCGGAAACTGGACTCGACTTTGGACTTCGGAAACTGGTGGGCCTCTGTATACCTCGGATCTTGCTCTCTCAGCTAGGCTCTGGTCGGGATACTTCGCACTTCTCACCGCCTCGTCTGGGTGTTGATCGCAGCCTCAGTCGCCCCCGCTTGACCGGAGGGAGATACAGGAAATCCTGCTGGTACGCGTTATGGTCCGTCCAGCTGTGGCAGGAGACCGGGCCTGCAACTCACCGCCGGCGCGTGAGATGAGAAAGTGTCCCTGTTCGGGCGCCATTCATGTGGTAAATAAAATTCCTTTACCGGGACTTAATTTGATGCGGAAACATAATAAAATAGCTCAGTAAAATGAGAGGCAGAATCCGTGGTATTAGAGGTTCGGAATGGGCTTTATTCCAATGAACGATTATAATCGGTTGCTCCAAGTTCCGTCACCACGAAGGTTCAGGAAGTGAAGTACATACTTTATTGACAAGAAATGACTTTTATAGTACATACATTACAATGAAGCGAATACAGTAGGCGTAACAATTGATAAGGAAAATGACGATTCATATGCGTAACCGAAAATGGGTGTAATAAGGAGTAAAAAGGAACATAATTGGTTATGATGTCATATATAGGTGGATCTATAAGATAATACTTGACATAGATGCGCGCGCAGCAGCATGACGTGTGATTGACGTGCAACTAGGGGGTGAAGGGGACTTGACATTTAGCTCTACATGTGGAGACGAAAAGTCTGGGGGGTCAAGTCAACCTAATCCCAAATCATATCTAACATCCTATGTTTGAAGAACTAGGTTATCCATAAAAGAAGGACTCTCGGACAGAATCTATTCTATACTGACTATACTGACTGTTAGTGCGTGCACAAGCGTCTAAGTGTCTACACTAAATGCGAGGGCGGAATCTTCCATAGTAACAAGGCTATGAATTACTTGCATAAAGACAGAGAAGCCGAGCCTTTGCTCGGTAGCTGGAAGAATGTTTACTTAAACTACTAGACAGGAATGCATCGGGCAGGGAACGGAGCAGATAATTTTGAAGGTGAAATACAGTTCTTGGCAGGCAGCAAGCTGATGTCAGGCTTCGTGAGCCGCGCAGAGAATGAGACAAAGTTCATGGTCACAGATGCAGGCTCAGACTGGAGTTTTCAGAGGCAGAAGGCAAGAAGAGTTCGATGACAGAATCAGGGCCTACTTGCCTGGACTGTGAAATGGCATAAGTGAACCATATAAAGGCGGTGGCCTTTCGTACTTAGGAATGGAATATCCGGCCCATTCATGGCGGATCAACAGAGGACATGTTAACGGTGGACGCACATGTATTTGCGTCTTCATAACTGGAACTGGAGGGAGCATACATGTACTTGTAACATGCACATAGAACCGTTGGGGTCCAAGATAGGGGACATAACTGACCAGAAAAATCCATATTTCCACAAGAGGGTGGAAGTGGTGAAATTTTACTCCAAATTGCCAACTCAGATGACCTCCTTCCTGATTCCAGCGTCATGGGAAACTGTTTTGCCTCCGTCGTCGAGATTATCGATGGTGTCTTCCTTTTTATCATTATAGTCGTCGACGAGTGTTTCGTCGTTGGCGATTTGAAAACAGTCGTCGACAGGGTCGTCATTGACAAATTAGTTGTCGAGGTCGTCAACGAAGTTCGTTTCGTCGACGATAGTGTCTTTGTTGCAGATAACGTTGTCGTCGTCGATGTCGTCTTTGAAGCGGCCATCGACATGGCCGTCGAAGTAGTAAGCGTTGTAATCCCAGCCGTTTCTGATGCCGTCATCGTCAGCGTTGATATAACTATCAGCGAGGGGTTGACTGTCGGCGATCTTGCTGTTTTCGTTGACGTGGTAGCCGTCGATGGGTCCGTCAACAGGGTCTTTTTTTCCACAGATGTTTTTTCTGGAGTATGAGGCATTGAGGAAGATGAAGTAGGCTTCCTAATAGATGTGCTGACAGAGGGCAAAGAGGCTGGAAACATGTTCTTAGTCTTAGAGACTTTAAGCTCCTTGGTCTCAGATTTAGTGGAAGTAGACTCCAGCTTTCTTTTGCGTTCAGGAGTAGAATGAACCTCCTCAATATCTGATCCAGACTCTGATCTGGATTTTTTCTTCTATAGCTACAGAAGTAAACGTGCCTCTCTGTCTTTAAAAGTTTTCGCAGAGAAAGTCCTGCAATGCTTACAATCTTTAGGAACATGCTTAGGATGTAAACAGTAGAGACATTCCTTGTGGGGTCCTCAGAAACTAATCTAGCCTTCACACAGGATCTGCAGGGTCTAGATAATCTCTTTTTAGATCCCTCAGACATTTTCTCAATTTGAAGAAAAGACAATACCTCTTCCTGAAGAGAGTTCTGAAGTGGAAACAAGCAGGGTCAAAAGTTCACCTGTTGAGAGAAAACTGAGAAGAGCTCAGGGAGTCTCCTCACACGACATGCGGTAGAAATCTGAGGTTGGATGGCTCTGCAGGCGATTTTGGTCCTAAGGGCTGGCGTCTCATTGGCTGTTGATTGGACCTTATAAAGAGGACAACAGGTAACAAAATGGAGTCCCCTTTACATGGGGCTTACACTAATTTTTCTTCTAATACTGCTATATTTTTAATTACATTGAGACTCCCACCATGACGTCAATGAAGATTCAAGCATGTGAATCTATGAAAGATTCAATGCTGGAGAGCGCCCCTTCCTAATAGCGAGTAGCAAAACACTATTTTGCGAGTCGCAAATTTTTGCAAGTCGCAAAAAAGGGTTTGTACATGGCTAAAAGGATTTTTAGTACATCTGGCCCCATATGCCTTTAGATGAGTCACCACCAAAGTGGCTCCTCTGAAGGCACCTCAAGTTTGCTAAGCGGTCATGATGTTTCATACAGCCGCTCAGCAAACTTTTTTCATTTTTTCATAACAAACTCCCAAGTGGGACTTTGATTTTGAAAAACAAAAACACAATTGCCCTGACTCCCCTAAGTGTTCTTTTAAGGTGTGGTTGTCATGTAACACTTTTGCTGTTCCTGATTGTTCTGAAAAAGAGAAAACGCATGTCAGAAGGTTCACCCTAAATAGGGCGCATGGTCTAAGGTACTTTTCTGACAACCCGTCTCATTGTTACACCATGCTCCTTACAAAAAAACAGCTAAGAAAAATATCTGAACAGGTGTAAAAATCCAATTTTTGCCGCTAAACACACCATTTTCTATGTAACGCCAGCATGTAACAATTTTCTAATACTTATGTAAGCACTAACCAATCTCATTTTCATTCAACAGTATATTTGTATTCATATGCTACTATTTTTAGAATTTATTTCTGGTAGTATAACTTAGTTCGGATGAACCTATGCTACTAGGACTATATAAGTTTAGTAAGTTTGATATTTATGTCGATATGGCAAAACAAACTTTTCCTATTAAAATACTAACATCATTGTAAGTACATTTTCCAACCATGAATAAATAAATATAAGAAAGATAAAAAAAGAATGAACAAACATAAAAGACAAATACTAATGTATGCTAATTGCAAATGTCAATTGTGCTGCAAAATGAAACCAAAAAGAAAACAAGCACATAACCATGTTAATTCACTGCATTTAGCCTCTTAAAACGTTATTCAATAAAAACATACATTATTAGCACCAACACCATCCTACAATATTTCAACACTGTAGGAGGTTGCCTTAGAATATGGTGCACACCTATTTAAGTGAAGCACCTTGCACTGATCCAGACAACCTTTACAGTGATTTTAGTGGTCTTAGACAACCATAGGAAGCTCTCTAAGTGGCAGCTGTGGAGAGCAGCCTTAAGACTTAGTCCAGAAGTAGTGTTAAGCAGCTTGTTTTACCAGAACTAATCATATAATGTAGGTTAAATTAAAAAAAACAACACAGTATAGTTATAAAAATAGTTATATTTATTTAAACACACTCACTAACACATTGGTATATCTCCAACACAATACACACAATATTTCAAAAGGAAACGGGTAAGTAAGCAGAAATACACAGTGGTCTCCAGGGGGAAACCAAATCATATACTAGAGAAGTGGAATGCGAACTGCGCCCACGTCGAGACTTGGAACAGTAGACTCAGAAGAGCAGGGGACCCAAGGAACCACCCGAGCTAAGTACACAGGAACCTCACGGATGCTGTGTGCAGAGTGGAAACTCAGCTATGTACACAAAGCAAGTCAATGGGGAAGTCACGGTTGCTGTTTTGAAGAAGAAGGACCCTTCCCAGTGGACTCGGAAGATGAAACCCCATTGAAGAAGGAAGGTTGGAGAGCCACCCCATCCGTGGATACCCCAGGAACCAGGATATATATGTGAGAAGTTGGCCTGATATATGATGTCACTAGTTCTAGTGTACACCTTGTATCAGTCCAAACAACCCTTATGGTGATTGGTTGTAAAGTCAACCTTATAGACCAGCTATCCTAGTGGTAGCATGGACAAGAGCAGTCTTAGGCTAAACTCTGAATGGCATGTGAAGCCAGCTGTTATACCATATGTAATCCCTTGAATACCAAATGAAAGGACACTACCCCAGATATATATAAAAATAGAATGTATTTATTCTAGTCAAACCCTCAGCACTCTTTATGAGATTCGAGGTAAGTACAACAGTCTTATTTAAGCATACATTAAGTCACACAGGTAAGTAATACAGTTAGGCCCTAGGGACCACGCAAACCATATACTAAGTAAGTGGTATAAGGACCACTGTCACGAACACAGGATAGGCCTAGGCCTAGGGAATCGCTGGGGCTACACTATACTACCAAAGGTTAGGAAGTGGGAGGCCCACGGGATTCAGGTGCAGAGTGGAAACACTCACGCGTAATGCGTAAAAGTCAATAGAAATGCAAGTTATTAGAAATTAGTAGTTTTAGGACACTTCTGGTATAGCTAGGAAGTCGAGACTCGGAAACTAGACCCTTGGATAGTCAATACCCTTGTGAGCACCGAAATGCTCAAGTTACCTAGCCCATGGGCTGTGGGTGCATAGGTGTGAACTTGCGTCGGGTTTTGTCGTCGACTCCTATGGATGCCTGAAGGAAAGTTGCTGACAGGCAGTCAGTGAAAAGTGTCCGGTGGATCCCAAGGATGGGATCAAGAAGGAAGGAACCTGCAAGCAGAAGGGACAGAGTCTAGGTCACCAGCCAGGAGCCTGGAAGGAACCAGGAAGGAACCAGGGGATGTCATGAAGATGCAGGTGAAGAGGTGAAGCTTGTCGCAGCAGCCACGGGTACCATGAGGCGTCGAGGACGACCAGGACCAGGAGGTGAGCTGTCCCACGAAGGCTCTTGCTGTCGGCGGCGTCGAAGTCGAGTCAGGACCCAACAAGCCTTGGCAAGCGGAACCCACGCAGGATGGAGGACTTGCTTCTGGTGCAGACCAGGAAGGTCTGGGGTGCTTCTCTTTCACAGAGGAGCGGGTGCCTGTCTGGAGGAGCCGGACCAGCAAGTTGAAAACAAAGGTTCGTCGTCGCAGAAGTCACTAGCCAACGGGCCAGCAACCGGACAACACGTCGAGCAACTCAGGTGCAGAAGGGCCCCACGCAGAACACGTGAAGTGTGGGGAGCTGATCTTCGTTGCAGATGGTGCTCGGGATGGGGGCTTCTCAATTCCCCAAGCACAGCCTCGAGGGAGCCTTGGAAGTCGCGCTAGTCAGGTACTAGCCACTTTTCCCAAGTCGCCGGTCCCACGTCCCTCATCGCCTCCACGGGTCTCAGCTTCGCTGGAGATGTGGACCTGGGTCAGAGGTGTCTGGAAGTCTCGGTGCTGGTCAGTCTCTGCAGTCGTCCCTCATAGGATCTGTCACAAAGCAAAGCAGCGGTCGCTGGATGGTGCCTGGTTGCCCAGGGTGGTCACTCCTTGGCCACAAGGGAGATTTCTTCAGTCTTCTTCCTGAGGTCGAATGTCGAAGGTCCAGAGTTTCTGTACAAGTTGCAGATTCAGGTTAATCTAATTTAGCAGGGCTCAGCTACCTACTGATATACTGGGCTAGTGGGCTGGGCTACCTGCAAGGTCCCTCCTATTGGGTGGGACCAGGAAGGGGAGTGGCTACACCCCCTTTCATTTGTCCAGTTTCGCACAAGAGCTGGGGCTGGAGTGCCCCAGCACCGGTTTTAACTGGACTATGCATGGGACACCTTGTGTGCCCCAGGCATGTCTCATTCCTTTCAGCCCTCCCTGCCCCAATACACTAAAGTCTGTCTGGGGAGGTGCTAGCACCTCCCCAAGCAGGAAACCTATTGTCCAGGCCTCCCTGGCTGGGAGGGTTCCCAGCTGCAGGAGGTCAGACTCGTGTCTGTGGCAGCAGCATCCATTTTGTGATGCTGAGGCTTTGGTCAGAGTTAAACAGCAAAGTAGGATTTTAACATGTCTCTCCCTCTAGAAGGGAGGAATAATATCCTCATCACCAGGAATGGTATGGGGGTATTATTCCAAAGTGTTAGACACCTTACACGACATGTTTTGATAAAGCCAAACCATAGTTACCATAACCGTTTAAGATTATAAGGCACTTTAAGAGTATATGGTAGGCTATATCATAGAACAGCTATAAGGACATGGTTCCGAAAGCTGCAGACAGGCTCAGGTCATGCTAGAGCACCATCTCACATGTTACCAAGCACTCTGCCTCCAGGATTGTTAAGGCCTGCCATAGGAGTGGCTGATAGGTACACATGTGTCCATATATAAGGTAGGTATAGGAATACTACACCTAAGCAAGGGGTGATTACACGACCTTGCTCCAGCTGTGTGATCAGCCAGTTGTGTCTGATTGGAAGGCCAGACCAGGGGTGGCATAATACATGCTGCAGCCCCTGGAAGGCCTAGGGTACACCTATGCCCTGGGTACCTAGGGTACACTGTACAGGGTCCTATAAGGTGATCCTTACCAATTGTGTATGTACCTAGGGTACATGGAGTCCATTTTAAAGAGAGAGCAGACAGCCTGAGACCCTGAATGGCAGGATCTCAGGCCTACTAAGTCGAAAAACCAGCTAGACACTAGGCAAAAAGTTGGGGGTAACCATAGTCAGATATCCACCTTCCTACACAACCCCCCCCCCCCCAAACGATAAGGCTGTCCTTGACCAGGTAAGCCTATATTGCCTAAGTGGCCATATAAGGAAGAACTAGCACTGGCATGGTTACCCCCTGTCTCATGGTCCACTAAGCAATCCCTCATCCTAAAGGTATCATGGGGTCTTCATAGGGAATCTCTACCTTGGGTGTGTCTTTGCAAAGTAAAAGGCTGGTGTTGAGATGGAGTACTGAAGTGAGTGTCCTCAAAGTGAGGCCTCAGCTTCCTCCAATCATCCTCCACCATGGATGCCTTTCATTCTTTAACTGAGTTGCACTGTGATCTCAGGTTCAGCCTCTGGTTACCTAAAGCTGGAGGCTGGGTCCCTTTTGTGGGCTTACTGGAGGGACAGGTCAGGTTTCGGGCCCTAAGGTCCCATGTTTGCCTGTGCCCAACAGAATCCCTCTGGGGGAGGTCCCTAACTACCTGTAAAGGAGATCCCTCAGGACTGTTTTTAACCATCACCTGGCTAGGGCTACTAGCCAGGCAATCCTCATTCTTTTGATGGGGGGGTTCTCGTGGACAGGGGCCCTCTTGGGGTCCACTGGCCTCCCTGACCTCTACAGCCCTGGGCTGATTGAGGCAGGGTAGAGAGAGGCAGGCTACCTGCACCAGACTGGGTGGCACCTTGGAAGGGGCCACTGACATCAGAGGCTCTGCCAGGCCAGGCCTGGCTACCCCGGGGCAGTTCCTTCACAAGGGGTGAGGTCAGATCCCTGAGGAGGCTGACCTTTTCCTAATGTCTGGGGAGAGGGAGACTTTTCTTCCTCCCCACTACTCTCTGTTTGTGTGGAGTGATCCATAGTTTCAGGCTTCACTACACCTATGTCAGTCTGAGTATAAGCTGAGACCATTACAGCCTTGCCAACCTTTCCAGGGAGGCACTCAGTTTGGGTTTGAGCTGTGACTGTCAAAGCTCTGCCAATCTCTACAGGGAAGTCTGTCTTTGCCTGGGCTGTGGCTACCACTGCCCTTCCAACCTTTTCAGCGAGGAAATCTACTTGGACAGTGTGAGAAGTTGGCCTGATGTATGATATCACTAGTTCTAGTGTACACCTTATATCAGTCCAAATACCCTTATGGTGATTGGTTGTAAAGTCAACCTTATAGACCAGCTATCCTAGTGGTAGCATGGACAAGAGCAGTCTTAGGCTAAACTCTGAATGGCATGTGAAGCCAGCTGTGATACCATATATAATCCCTTGAATACCAAATGAAAGGACACCACAACAGATATATATATAAAATAAAGTGTATTTATTCTAGTCAAACCCTCAGCACTCTTTATGAGATTAGAGGTAAGTACAACACAGTCTTATTTAAGCATACATTAAGTCACACAGGTAAGTAATACAGTTAGGCCCTAGGGGCCACGCAAACCATATACTAAGTAAGTGGTATAAGAACCACTGTCACGGAAATAGAATAGGCCTAGGCCTAGGGAATCGCTGGGGCTACACTACACTAGCGTTAGTTAGGAAGTGGGAGGCCCACGGGATTCGTGTGCAGAGTGGAAACACTCACGCGTAATGCGTATAAGTCAATAGCAATAGTACAGTTTAGAAAATGGTAGATTTAGGACACTTCCGGAGTAGCTAGGAAGTTGAGACTTGAAAACTAGACACTAGGATAGTCACTATCCTGATGAGCACCGGAGTACTCAAGTTACCTAGCCCACAGGCTGCGGGTGCATAGGGGTGAAGATGCGTCGTTTTCGTCGTCGACTCCTATGGATGCCTGAAGAAAGATGCTGACAGGCAGTCAGTGAAGAGTGTCCGGTGGATCCCAAGGCTGGGATCAAGAAGAGAAGAAACCTGCAAGCAGAAGGGACAGAGTCAAGGTCACTAGCCAGTGACCACGTGGAACCAGGAAGGAACCAGGCGATGTCGTGAAGATTGCAGGTGAAGGTGAAGCTTGTCGCTGCAGCCAGGAGGACCAGGAAGCGTCGAGGACGACCAGGACCGGCGAGCTGTCCCACGAAGGCTCTTGCTGTCGGCGGCGTCGAAGTTGGACTAGGACTCACCAAGCCTTGGCAAGCGGAACCCACGAAGAACGAAGGACTTGCTTCTGGTGCAGACCAGGAAGGTCTGGGGTGCTTCTTCTTTGCAGAGAAGCGGGAGCCAGTCTGGAGGAGCCAAACCAGCGCAGAAGATTTCAGGGTGCGTCGTCACAAAGGCCACTAGCCAGCGGGCAAGCAACCGGACAGACGCGGCAAGCAGGAAAATGCTGAAGGGCCCCACGCAGGACTCGTGGAGTGTGGGGGGCTGATCTTCGGTGCAGATGGTGCTTGGGGTTGGGGCTTCTCAATCCCCGGTGCACAACTTCGAGGGTACCTCAGAAGCTGCGCTTTAAGTTACTAGCCACTTTTCCCAGGTAGCCGGTCCCACGTCGCTCGTCGCCTCCACGGATCTCAGCTCTGCTGTAGATGTGGATCAGGGTCGGAGAAGTCTGGAAGTCAAGGCTCTGGTCAGGCTCTGCAGTCGGTTCCTCGTAGAACGTGGGCAAAGCAAAGGGTAGTCTCTTGATGGTGCCTGTTTGCACAGGGTAGCCACTCCTTGGCTACAAGGGAGATTCTTCAGTCTTCTTCTTTCGTCGAATGTCGAAGGTCCAGAGTTTCTGTTCAGTTTTGCAGGTTCAGGATAATCTAAAGTCTTGAGGCCCAACTCCCACTCTTACACTAATCTGGGGGGCTGGGATACCTGCTAGGTCACGCCTTATGGGTGGGACCTGGGAGGGGGTGGTTACACCCACTTCCCTTTGTCCAGTTTCGCGCCAGAGCTGGGGCTGGAGTGCCCCAGCGCCGGTTTGAACTGGACTATGCAAGGAACACCTTGTGTGCCCCAGGCATTTCTCATTCCTTTCAGCCCACCCTGCCCCAATACACTAAAGGCTGTCTGGGGAGGTGCTAGCACCTCCCCAAGCAGGAAACCTATTGTACAGGCCTCCCTGGCTGGGATCACTCCCAGCAGCAGGAGGTCAGACTTGTGTCTGTGGCAGCAGCATCCATTTTATGATGCTGAGGCTTTGGTTAGAGATAAACAGCAAAGTAGGATTTTAACATGTCTCTCCCTCTAGAAGGGAGGAATAATATCCTCATCACCAGAAATGGTATGGGGGTATTATTCCAAAGTGTTAGACACCTTACACGACATGTTTTGATAAAGCCAAACCATAGTTACCATAACCGTTTAAGATTATAAGGCACTTTAAGAGTATATGGTAGGCTATATCATAGAACAGCTATAAGGACATGGTTCCGAAAGCTGCAGACAGGCTCAGCTCATGCTAGAGCACCATCTCACATGTTACCAAGCACTCTGCCTCCAGGATTGTTAAGGCCTGCCATAGGAGTGACTGATAGGTACACATGTGTCTATATATAAGGGTAAATATAGGCATACTATATCTAAGCAAGGGGTGATTACACGACCTTGCCCCAGCTGAGTGATCAGCCAGTTGTGTCTGATTGGAAGGCCAGACCAGGGGTGGCATAATACATGCTGCAGCCCCTGGGAGGCCTAGGGTACACCTATGCCCTGGGTACCTAGGGTACACTGTACAGGGTCCAATAAGGTGATCCTTACCAATTGGTTATGTACCTAGGGTACATGGAGTCCATTTTAAAGAGAGAGCAGACAGCCTGAGACCCTGAATGGCAGGATCTCAGGCCAACTAAGTCGAAAAACCAGCTAGACACTAGGCAAAAAGTTGGGGGTAACCATAGTCAGATATCCACCTTCCTACAGACAGGGGTTGTGGCTGGCACAACCCCACTACCCTTTTGTTAAAGGCCTACCATTTTAGAATGGGTGTCTTGTTCAACTCCAGCCCAAGCTGAGAGTTCCAAGTCATTCCCCAGTAAGCAGTCTACAGGCAAGGTTGGGGACACTGCCACCCTCTTAGGGCCAGTGACACCTCCCCAGCTGAGACATACCTCTGCCATGGGATGACTGTTCTGTCTGCCATCAATGTTAGTTACCTGGTATGAGAAACCAGGCAAAAGCTGCTCAGAGGGAACTAGCCTATGGGCCACCATAGTGATGCTAGCTCCAGTGTCTCTGTAGGCCTAAGCTTTTCTACCATTGATGTAGGGTTCCTGTCTGTACCTACCCAAAGTGTTGGGACAGGCAGTGAAGTTGGCAAACCCCATGCCACCATCACAGACAAGAGTAGCTGCTGTAGGGGAATTGGCTAAGCCAGGGTCCACCTGTGTCCAAGAAAACCCAACCAAATTGTTGGGGGCACTCCCACCACCTGGCGGATTACTGCTGACAGTAATAGGTGGTGTTACAGGAGTAATTGGAGGAACAGTTTTGTTTTTAGCCTTTGGGCAACTGCTGTCAGTTTTCCAATGCCCAGGAATTTTACATTCATGGCTGTAAGGCTTTTTAACTGTGGTAGAGGAAGGAGCTTGGGACCCACCACCCTGTGTGGAGTTTTGGGGCCCTGAGAAAGATTTATCTTTTGTTTTATCCCCACCCTTCTCTTGAGGCTTGGTGGTATCTTTCTTTTGGTCACCACCCTGATTTTTAGGCCTAATCCTGGTCCTGACCCATTTATCTGCCCTCTTTCCCAATTCTTGAGGAGAGGTCAAATCTGAGTCTACCAGGTGTTGATGGAGAAGCTGGTTTTGACAATTATGAAGGATCTGCTCCCTCATAATCAAGTTGTACAATCCTGTATAGTCCTGCACCTTGCTGCAAGTTAACCAACCTTCCAAAGCCTTAGTGGCCCAATCCACAAAATCAGACCAGTCCTGTGGTCTGTGTCTTCTGGGTGTCTCTGAACAACAACCTATATTGCTCAGTGGTTAAGCCAAACCCATCTATCAGAGCACTCTTCAGGACTTTGTAATTGTCAGCATCCTCATCACTAACTGTGAGGAGCTTGTCTCTACCTTTCTCAGAGAAGGAGAGCCACAAGATAGCTGCCCACTGACTTTGGGGTACCTGCTGTACTTTGCAAGCCCTCTCCAAAGCAGTTATCCATTTGTGGATGTCATCCCCACACTTGTAGGGAGGGACAATCTTGCTCAGGTTTCTATTATCATAGGTCCTGTCTCTATCCTTAGGGATAGTGCTGCCACCAGTGGGTTCTAACCCACTTAACTTCTGCTCTCTGGCCAGAGCAAGCTTCTCTTTGGCAAGGGCAAGTTCTTCCCTCTCAATCTTCAGATTAGCTTCCCTCATTCTGGCCTTATGCTCTCTCCTCTGGGGGGAAGTCATCCCCCTGTGGGATGAAGCATTGGAGCTTCTTGAGTGATAGGAGTGGAGAGAGTCCCCTGAGGGAGATCTACCCCTTCTATCTCTCTTTTTAAGATTACTTGGGGGCCTGTAAGGGAAGCTCCCATGCAAGCTCCCATGCAAGCTTAAGTTAGCCTGACTAAGTCTTCTGACTGGGGTCTTGCTACCTCCCTCTTCCTCTGAGGTTTCTTCTGACTCATCTGTATCAGTTAAGTCAGGGGTCTCTTCTGTGGAGGGGAGGCCCTTATCTACAGCTATGGCACCATACTTGGCAGCTCTTTCAGCGTCATAGGCCTCCAGAAGCTCCACTAGCTGTCTAAGGGTAGGGTTGGAACCCTGTTTTAATCTCCTGGAGGTACACAGTTATCTCATCTCCTGGAAAGTGAATGCATCATATCTAGAGGGAACCTGTCTAGGATTCTCCTCTCCTGAGGGAGTATCAGTGTGATCTCCATTCAGGGACATGATTCTAGTGAGGGTGTGGTGTGCGCACCTACCTACACTAGTTGTATCTACTAAACCTCTCTAGTAGTTGTAGTCAGGGTGTGCTAGGCCCTTCAACGTACAACAACTAAGTCCAGTAGGACTTAAGTATTTATAATCTATGTTATATGTACCTAACAATATCTCATGTGATCTTTCAATTTAGTATCTCAAGATTACAATGGTATTACAACAGCAAGCTCAGATCCCACCCGCTGCTCACCAATGTGAGAAGTTGGCCTGATATATGATGTCACTAGTTCTAGTGTACACCTTGTATCAGTCCAAACAACCCTTATGGTGATTGGTTGTAAAGTCAACCTTATAGACCAGCTATCCTAGTGGTAGCATGGACAAGAGCAGTCTTAGGCTAAACTCTGAATGGCATGTGAAGCCAGCTGTTATACCATATGTAATCCCTTGAATACCAAATGAAAGGACACCACAACAGATATATATAAAAATAGAATGTATTTATTCTAGTCAAACCCTCAGCACTCTTTATGAGATTCGAGGTAAGTACAACACAGTCTTATTTAAGCATACATTAAGTCACATAGGTAAGTAATACAGTTAGGCCCTAGGGGCCACGCAAACCATATACTAAGTAAGTGGTATAAGGACCACTGTCACGAACACAGGATAGGCCTAGGCCTAGGGAATCGCTGGGGCTACACTATACTACCAAAGGTTAGGAAGTGGGAGGCCCACGGGATTCAGGTGCAGAGTGGAAACACTCACGCGTAATGCGTAAAAGTCGATAGAAATGCAAGTTATTAGAAATTAGCAGTTTTAGGACACTTCTGGTATCGCTAGGAAGTCGAGACTCGGAAACTAGACCCTTGGATAGTCAATACCCTTGTGAGCACCGAAATGCTCAAGTTACCTAGCCCACGGGCTGCGGGTGCATAGGTGTGAACTTGCGTCGGATTTCGTCGTCGACTCCTATGGATGCCTGAAGGAAAGTTGCTGACAGGCAGTCAGTGAAGAGTGTCCGGTGGATCCCAAGGATGGGATCAAGAAGGAAGGAACCTGCAAGCAGAAGGGACAGAGTCTAGGTCACCAGCCAGGAGCCGGGAAGGAACCAGGAAGGAACTAGGCGATGTCGTGAAGATGCAGGTGAAGAGGTGAAGCTTGTCGCAGCAGCCACGGGTACCATGAGGCGTCGAGGACGACCAGAACCAGGAGGTGAGCTGTCCCACGAAGGCTCTTGCTGTCGGCGGCGTCGAAGTCGAGTCAGGACCCAACAAACCTTGGCAAGCGGAACCCACGCAGGATGGAGGACTTGCTTCTGGTGCAGACCAGGAAGGTCTGGGGTGCTTCTCTTTCACAGAGGAGCGGGTGCCTGTCTGGAGGAGCCGGACCAGCAAGTTGAAAACAAAGGTTCGTCGTCGCAGAAGTCACTAGCCAACGGGCCATGAACCGGACAACACGTCGAGCAACTGAGGTGCAGAAGGGCCCCACGCAGAACACGTGAAGTGTGGGGAGCTGATCTTCGTTGCAGATGGTGCTCGGGATGGAGGCTTCTCAATTCCCCAAGCACAGCCTCGAGGGAGCCTCGGAAGTCGCGCTAGTCAGGTACTAGCCACTTTTCCCAAGTCGCCGGTCCCACGTCCCTCGTCGCCTCCACGGGTCTCAGCTTCGCTGGAGATGTGGACCTGGGTCAGAGGTGTCTGGAAGTCTCGGTGCTGGTCAGTCTCTGCAGTCGTCCCTCGTAGGATCTGTCGCAAAGCAGCGGTCGCTGAATGGTGCCTCGTTGCCCAGTGTGGTCACTCCTTGGCCACAAGGGAGATTTCTTCAGTCTTCTTCCTGAGGTCGAATGTCGAAGGTCCAGAGTTTCTGTACAAGTTGCAGATTCAGGTTAATCTAATTTAGCAGGGCTCAGCTACCTACTGATATACTGGGCTAGTGGGCTGGGCTACCTGCAAGGTCCCTCCTATGGGTGGGACCAGGAAGGGGAGTGGCTACACCCCCTTTCCTTTGTCCAGTTTCGCGCCAGAGCTGGGGCTGGAGTGCCCCAGCACCGGTTTGAACTGGACTATGCATGGGACACCTTGTGTGCCCCAGGCATGTCTCATTCCTTTCAACCCTCCCTGCCCCAATACACTAAAGTCTGTCTGGGAAGGTGCTAGCACCTCCCCAAGCAGGAAACCTATTGTCCAGGCCTCCCTGGCTGGGAGGGTCCCCAGCTGCAGGAGGTCAGACTCGTGTCTGTGGCAGCAGCCTCCATTTTGTGATGCTGAGGCTTTGGTCAGAGTTAAACAGCAAAGTGGGATTTTAACATGTCTCTCCCTCTAGAAGGGAGGAATAATATCCTCATCACCAGGAATGGTATGGGGGTATTATTCCAAAGTGTTAGACACCTTACACGACATGTTTTGATAAAGCCAAACCATAGTTACCATAACCGTTTAAGATTATAAGGCACTTTAAGAGTATATTTTATTTTATTTTTTATTTTTCAAATTTATAGCGCGCATTGCTGCCCCAGCAATGGGGCGTCCCAGCGCGATCAGAGACACGAGAGAGTGGAGGGACAGGAGGCGATTATACAACGGCTGGGAAGAGCCAGGTCTTGATCGCCTTGCGGAAGGCGAAATGAGTCTGTATCTGTCTGATGGAGAGAGGGAGTCGGTTCCACAGTAACGCTGCAAGACAGCGGAAAGACCGCCCCCCGGCTTTTGCTCTCACCGTCCGGGGTACAATAGCCAGCAGCTGATTGGATGATCTAAGAGATCGCTGAGGTGTATAAGGTAGAAGAAGCTTAGATAGACCCAATGGAGCCTGTTGAGAGAGAATTTTATGAGCAACACATAAGGTTTTAAATTGAATTCTTTTCTCAACAGGCAACCAATGCAGCTTGGGGAGAATGTGGGCAACCGATGCAGATCTCGGGAGTGCCACTAGCATACGTGCTGCGGCATTCTGAGATCTCTGTAAACGCATGATACAGGATTTGTTTGCCCCAAGGTATAATATATAATATATAATATGGTAGGCTATATCATAGAACAGCTATAAGGACATGGTTCCGAAAGCTGCAGACAGGCTCAGCTCATGCTAGAGCACCAGCTCACATGTTACCAAGCACTCTGCCTCCAGGATTGTTAAGGCCTGCCATAGGAGTGGCTGATAGGTACACATGTGTCTATATATAAGGTAGGTATAGGAATACTACACCTAAGCAAGAGGTGATTACACAACCTTGCCCCAGCTGAGTGATCAGCCAGTTGTGTCTGATTGGAAGGCCAGACCAGGGGTGGCATAATACATGCTGCAGCCCCTGGGAGGCCTAGGGTACACCTATGCCCTGGGTACCTAGGGTACACTGTACAGGGTCCAATAAGGTGATCCTTACCAATTGTGTATGTACCTAGGGTACATGGAGTCCATTTTAAAGAGAGAGCAGACAGCCTGAGACCCTGAATGGCAGGATCTCAGGCCTACTAAGTCGAAAATCCAGCTAGACACTAGGCAAAAAGTTGGGGGTAACCATAGTCAGATATCCACCTTCCTACAATATACACCAAGGAATAGGGGGGCATAGTTGCGAAGTGATGTCGGAAACCGCCATAGACCACGATGGAGGACTTCAGTGAAGATGCGGCTGACGGAGAAAGTGAAAGAGTCCGGTGGAACCCATGGATGGATTCTTCACAAGATGTACCTGCAAACAGGGATGGGTCGTGGCAAGCGAGCCAATATGGCGGACGCGAGCTGTTAATGCTCCGTTCGTGATCCCTTCATTATCCTGAATAGCATCATCCAGGGTGGCCATCCACGCCTCATTTACATGGATTCCGTGGTGCGCAGCATTGCGGTTGCAGAATAATCACAGCAGTGCCCCAGAGTCCGCACACAACTTACATCACCGCCGCGGAGACTTTTGCGGCCTACGGGCCTGACAGCCACGCAATGGACGAGCGAGCAGTGGGAGTCGCTTGTGCCTGAGTGTACACCCGCTGCTGTGAGAAGATCTACTCGAGGTGAGCCGCCACAAATGCCCGCCGCCTGCGTACCACGAGACGGAGGAGACGACTCAACACACGTCTGGCGACCGCGATACACCCTGGGTGGTTGGCGGGAGTGACTCAGGCCGAACTCGGAGTCTCCTGCCGGAGCTGTTGCCAGCGCGCGCCGCAATCGGGGAAGCCGGGTGGTGAGTGAGCTCAGCAAGCGCTAGCTGCGGTGAAGAGTGGGCAGATCTGGGGGCGACGGCGTTGCCTCATGCTTCGGTGCGGCGGGCCCAGCGGCACTAACCAAGAGCCTGGGGTCTACATCTAAGAGACTGGCTGCTGCTGCCTTCGGGGGAGGGGGGGGGGGCGAAGCAAAGGCGTTGGGGAGATACCATCAGTGGCACCCGCTCTGCGGATAAGATAGGGCGCTGCAAGTGGCCAACACGGAGCACACCCTGCTGTGGCTCCATTGGGAGGAGAATCTCTGGAGGCCATCACTGCGCCCCCTGGAAGCTGCGCGCCATCGCAGAAAGGCAAAACTCACGGTCAGTCTGGGGGTTACGCACATCAAAGGGGCTTGTGACTACAGGGGACAATGGTAGTAGGAAACCTCCTCAGCTTGCAGCACTGAACCCCTTGCATGGAACTCCCCATACCAGTGAAGAGTTTGTCTCCCTAGAGACACCAGCAAACCTGTGAATAGCCTTGAGACCCTAAAGGGGAGCGGTAATTACACTGCGACGAGCGGTTCGAGGCCGGGCATTTGTGGTGATTGTAAAGACACTGCCTGACCGTGCCATGAAGGGGAAATTGAGAACTCCGGTAAGCTCCAGGGCCGGCAGGGAGGAGACTCATTTCAAGACACAGCCTGCGATCACCATACGTGCTGCCTTGAAACCGCCGGGAGGTCGAGCACAACTGTGTCAGCTGCCCACTTGTGAATTGATCTGTCAACGGAGAGGGACACACCGTTTAGAAGTACTGCGTCATCCTGGGCCAAGCGCCCAGAAGTAATGGGGATACCCTCCCCCTCGGCCTCTGTACGTCTGTCCACTGAGTGAGAGAGTCCCTGTGCAGTTACCTGAATCAGCACGGAGACCGGTGTGCAAGACCTCGAGTTGGAGTGTCTTCGGGCGACTCAGGCCGCGAGCGCGGAGCTGAAGAAACAAGGAGGTGCTGCGTAACAAAATACACTCTCACCTGCGAGAGATAAAACGTTGCTAGGTGCTATCGCATGCAGCAGGAGACACCCGCCCATATGGTGACAACAGTCATAGAGGGTGTTGTAAACAAAGTACAACAGGAACGCAGCACCAAAGCGGAGGACATTAATTGCTTCCAGTTTGGGCCCCACTATCAGCTACCCTCGAAACTGACTTGCGCACATTTGGAAAGGACTCGCTAATGCCCCACAGGGCAGACCCGACATCTGGTAGCAACTGGACTGGAATGTGCTGGGCTGACCAACACCCCTGATTGTGCTACATTATCCACCAAAGAGGAGTGACATTATCATCTGCTATCCGTGAATGTCTTCTGCGCAGCAACTAGCGATGGGCGGACTACGCAAAAACGCACAGCAGGTGGCCCCATGCACGTGTACCTTGGCGCCACCACGCGCAGGAGGAAAAAACCCTGCAGAACCATCAAACATGGCTTTAGTGGCTAAACTCAACTCTGTGTTGGCGGCAGTGGAGAAGATTGGCAATGCGTTAGAACAAACCAGAACATCCTTAGAGTCCAGGATTGATATGGTCACCTTGGATTTCACTCTCCTGCACGCAGACCACCGTAAGCTGGCTGAGAAGGTCAATCTACACAGTCAGTCGCTTACAGAACTGAAACCCATCACCCAAAGTCATACTGCTGTATTACAAGATATCCTAGATCGTATGCACACACTGTAGGACAGAGCCGAAGATGCGGAGGGGCGCTCCCGCCGCAACAACGGCCGCGTAGTTGGCCTTCCGGAAGGGGTAGAAGGGCGAAACCCGGAACACTATATTGAGCATTGGCTTCAGGAAATATTGCCCCCGGGAACGTTGTCACCGCACTTACATGCAGACCATACTGAATTGCTAGAACGTATAAGATGCCATAATTATGCTGCGCACACAGCACGCACACATGCGTCAGCCGACAGAGCAGGCCGATTGCTGGCCTGGCTCATATGTCAGGACAATACTCGGGCTCCGATTGGAGCTATACGTACACCCACAGGCACCCTACTGTACACGCAACATGAAATACACAAGGTTATGATGGAACACTATGCCCAGTTATATCAATCTAGGAGACGTTGCACTGATCAGGCACTAGAGAGGTTTCTTGGATCCATTCAATTGCCCACAGTCTCGGAGGACCACCAGACAATACTTGATGCTCCGTTCACATTGGAGGAGATAGGAGATGCCATTGGGGCCATGGCCTCTGGAAAAACACCTGAGCCGGATGGCCTGCTGGCAGAATACTACAAGGCTTATCGAGAGTCTCTCACACGGCAGCTTCACACATTGTTTGCCGATGCCTTAGAAAAACAAGAATTACCCCCCACAATGCGCGAGGCGTACCTTGTATCCCTATTGAAGCCGGGTAAAGATCCCACAGCCCTTGGCTCCTACAGGCCCTTGGCTTTACTTAACACCGACTATAAAATACTTGCCAAGGTAATAGCTGACAGGTTGGCACCAGTAGTCCCCACACTGGTCTACACTAGATTGGCGACAGATGCTATACATGAATGGCCTAGGGCAGGGTGTCTGATCCTAGATCTAGAAAAGGCCTTTGATTCCCCAGAATGGGGCCACCTGGCAGCAACCTTGCTAAAGTATGATCTGGGCCTAGGGTTCCTTCAGCTGGTGAACCTATTGCACAAGAATCAGACGGTTCGTGTGCGCTTGGGACAGTACATATCAGAGGCCATCCCAGTGCGAAGAGGCACCAGACCGGGATGCCCTTTATCCCGGCTCCTTTTTGCGCTTGCAATGGAGCCGCAAGCGATACGGGCCACGTTAGGGGACGGCATACCTCTGGGAGACGCGGTATATCAAGTCTCCCTTTATGCGTATGATCTCCTCGTGTATGTCAAAGACGTTGAGAGGATCCCTGACCAGTTGCCGCGTCTGTTACAGGAGTTTTTCGTAGTCTCTGGACTACAGGTGAATGTTGAGAAATCATGTATATATGCATTTTCCGAAGGAGTCCAAGATCCACATTTTACTATTAATGGCAGAGAGGTACAGTGGAGGGAAGGCACCTTCCGCTACCCGGGTATCCAAATCTATCTCCAACCGAAAGATCTTTTCAATGGAAACCGGGGAAGAGCCTTAACAGCAATTCGGTCTCAGATGCGATTTTGGGGTACGCTTCCTCTAGCAGTAACGGGCAGGGTGGCATTAGCTAAGATGGTAATTCTCCCCAGACTTTTATACTACTTTGCTAATCTGCCACTATTTATCCCTGCATCCTTTTTTGCCACATTGACTAAGCTAGTCAGAGACTTCATATGGGGCAACGCACGTCACAGAATGGCACTGGCTAAACTATACCTACCTACAGATCAAGGAGGCCTTGCAGCGCCGTGCTTCGAACATTATTATCTGGCGGCCCAATTGCAATGGATAGCCTGCTGGCTTGCAGACAGGAATCGCGCAGACACAGCCACCACACAACCACCATACTCCCTAACACAAATAGTCAGGCTCTTCCATCCTGCAATTAAGTCAAAGACTCCAAAGCCATTGCTGTTAGCTGTGGCACACAAATGCTTTCGCAGATCCATCCACATTACCAGAAGCATCGTTCCCTATGCACCAGCGATACCGCTGGAGGGGTCTCCGAGCGGGCTCACAGTACTCACAACACAGTCGATCGCGGAATGGTTAGAGAGGGACATTCAGACACTAGGGGATCTATACCGCGACAAAACACTCATATCATATACGACCCTGGTGGACGATGACGGGCTACTGCCGGGCCAATTCCTTACACACCGCTCGCTGCTGGCTACCCTGGCGGCTAGATGGGGAGACATAACTGCTGAGCCGCACTCCCACCTTACCATGCAATATCTTCATATCATGGGGCGTGGCAGGCACCTTATACGATGGTTTGCCTCCTCTCTCAGGACGCATGCAGCGATAAACCTTGACGCTCTCCAGCGCAAATGGGAACTAGACCTGGAGCGACAACTAGTAGATAAAGAGTGGACTCAGATACTTAAGAACCCGAGACGAATACCCCGGAATATGAGATTTAGGCAAATTCAACTGTACATCATTCACAGGGCCTACCTCACACCTACCATGATCAATTGATATTTTAACCGCACAGTGCGGCAGGCCCGAGATGTGCTTCACCAGGAGTTGAACTAGACCACATGTTATGGAGCTGCCCCCATTTAGGAGCGTACTGGAACACGATCACTAGAATATTACACACATGCACAGATCGAGAGCAACCTTTTGAATGGTCCGTATACCTATTACATCAATTCAGGAGGACGCCTGCCACCAAAGTAGCATCTAGGTTCCTAGACCTGGGGATGATAGTAGCTAAAAGGCTCCTGACTAGACGGTGGAAGGCAGCGGACCCACCACATGCACGGGCGTGGCGACACTCGTTGTTAGCATGGGCCAAGGCAGAAAGCATCTCTATCAAACGTGAAGAAATGTTAGGATTACGTCGTCGAGCCCATAGCAGCTAGTTGGGATACCTTCTTAAACAAACTGAAACATATGCAGGAGGGAGACCCAGAGAACCCGCCTGACCGAGACATGGGTGAATAGAAGCAGTGAGCTATACACGGCGCTAATGGGTGTGCCATGATATTCTGTGGGTATACATAGACCACTTAAGATTGTGAATAACCATGGGCACTATACATAGGTGACATCGAGTAACACACTAACAAGAATGCACTACGCAAATATGCGCGACAGTGGGAAAATTAAGATATTGTGGGCAGGTCATTGTTTTTTGTTCTTGTTCATTTTTGATTCATCTGTTCACAGGCCCAATGTGTTAGAACTGGAAGGACTCTTCCAAAGCACTGCATGTGTTTAATTTCTAACCCATCATGCGTCGCCGTAGCTTTGCATAGTGCCTAGAAACAACTGTAAGCCAGGAAATGTATATGCTTCCTTTCCTCGAAAGCAAAAACTATCACAGCTTACTAGGCTTTCATGTTGCGAAAGGCGTAGATAATGTCTGATGTTATACCACAGAGATGTACACCAGATATATTTGCACTGTCTCGGGAACATAAACTGTATGAGAAAAGTGTTAAAAATGATTACCTCTTAATATATTGCTACATAAATTCAAAAAACAGATTTAAACAAAAAAAAGAAGTACCTGCAAACAGATGGGACAGAGTCTATGCCACTTGGGTGTGACCAGGCGGCACGGAAGACCAAAGACCACAGATGACAGAAAATGCAGGAGAGTTGAGGGTGACCTAATCGCTGAGGACCAGGCGATACTGTGATGACCAGGAGCTGTTCACGAGCTGCCCACGTCAGAAGGCGAGAACCAGGGGGTCGGTGTCTGGTGGGAGCACCAACAAGCCTTGGCAGCAGCGACAGATGGGGTACATGAAGAAAGTGCAGTGAGGAGACCAGCAAAGTCCAAGGGACTCACCAAGTGTAGGAGAGTCAGAGCAGACCCCGAGCAAGCAGGGGAGCCCACCAAAGCCCAAGGAGTCCCTCAAGAGGACCCACAGGCCGAATGCACAGGAGTCGCAAGAGGACCTCGGGCAGCTCACCACTAATGTAGGCCCACGGTGCAGAGGATGCAGTGGGACGAAGATCTTGGTAGCAAGAGATGCTGGAGCTTCTTGTAGCCTGAAGATCTCTAGAGGACAGAGTCAACAAGCCTTGGCAACTATAACTCAACGTGGTGCAAAGAGGTTCTGTTCAAGAGGTTCCAACGAGGGATACTGGCCTCAAACTTGCTGAGAAAACCGTGCAGGCCTCGAGGGAGTTGCAGAACGACCACCTCTGTTGATAAGCCTTTTGCAGTCCATAGGACCTCAGGAGCAGCAGGTCAGTCAGCTTTGTTGCAGTGCAGATGCAGATGCAGATGCAGTGCAATGCAGATGCATGGGAGTGACTCCTTCACTCCAAGGGAGAATAATTTAGGTGTTTTTGATGCCCACAGGCCTGGAGAAGAACCTGGATGAAGCACAGGCATAGACGACGCAGAATACTGGCAGGATAGGAGGAGACCAGGAGCAGCAGGAGTCTTCCTTGTTGCAGTCTCGGTTCCCAATGTAGTCCAAGGTGCCCAGAAGGTGGAAGTGGTTTCGGATCTGAATCTTGTCCCACAATGAATCTGAAGAGCCGCCCACAAGTAAGCCCTTAAGTACCCTGGGGAAAGGGTTGGGATGATTCAGGGATCACTCCCAGAGGAGGGGCTGGACTGAGGGGAGGATACCCCCATGTCCTTTTCCCAGTTGCACATCAGAGCGGGAGCCAACAGCTCCCTGTACTGGTTTTAACTGGAGTATGCAAGAAGGGCCCCAAATGTCCCCTTCAAAGCAGTCTGGTGGCGCTGGCAAGCGCCCTCACCCCACCAGCCCAATACACAAAGTCCTGTCTGGGATGCGGTCACACCTCTCTTGTGACAGGAAACCTATTGTTCTACCTTCCCCTGCTCGAGGTCAGCTCTGCAGCAGGAGGGCAGAATCTAGTCTGTGGTCGGCAGCAGCACCAGCTTGCTGTTAGACCCTGGAAGGCTGGTACCGGGAATACAGGGGGTTCCCTAGGGGAGCCCCGAGTACATGGGATCCTACATACAAAACTGGAATCAGTGTTGGGGTAGGATTCCAACATGACCGTTTTCGGTGCAGCCACTACACAGTTAGACATCTCGTAATTGACTTGATGTCCAATATATATCTATTAAATGGCTGACCACACGTACAAAGCCTGGAGAATTGACTCCTGTGTTTGTAGGAGGTGTCCTTTTCATGCAGGGCACCCTCACACTTATAACCTAGCACCCTGCATTTAGGATTGAAATGCCTGCCTGAGGAGTGAATTATAGGTTTTAAGTTCAGCGCCCTCAGATTTAAGGAAACTTACATGCGTTGTGAGTGGTGCTAACACCTGGTCACACAGGCTGCAATGGCAGGCTTGTAGTCACAGTTTGATTGGTCTCTCATGGGTGGTATAATACATGCTGCAGCCTATGGGAGACTCCTGGTGTATCTATTCCCTGGGTACCTTAGTACCATATACTAGGGACTTAGAAGGGTACACCAGTAGCCAAGGTACCAAAGTACTTATCATAGTTACATTTAGTGAGAGAGCACAGTGACTGGGTCCTAATTAGCAGGATCCCAGTCAGACTAGTCAGAAAAACAGAATAACACCATCAAAAAGTAGGGGTAACCATGAAAGCAGATCCTACTTTCCTACATCACAGCCCCCGCCCCCCAAATGAAAGGAGATTAGACTAATCCTGCCCAGTTGAGTCTTCATTTTCTAAGTGGAAATATTCGGATAGTTCATCTGCATTGGCATGGTTACTCCCAGGTCTATATTCCACAGAAAAGTCCATTCCCTGTAGGGAAATGGAGCACCTCAAAAGTTTTGGATTTTCACCCTTCATCTGTTTAAGTCATGAGAGGGGCTTGTGGTCTGTCTTGACAATGAAGTGAGTACCAAACAGGTATGGCCTCACCTTCTTCAAGGCTCAGACCACAGCAAAAGACTTTCTCTCAATAGCTGACCAACGTTTATCCCTGGGGAATCAACCTTCTGCTTATAAAATGGTTGATCCTACCCTCAACATTAAGTTGTGACAAAACAGATCCTACCCCTATCTCAGAAGCATCAGTATGGACAATAAAGGTTTTGGAGTAATCAGGACTTTGCAGAATGGAAGCAGTGCACACAGCCAGCTTCAGGTAATCAAATGCCTTATGACAGCTAACTGTCTACTGAACTTTCTTAGGCATCTTTTTAGAGGTGAGATCATTAAAGGGAGTCACAATGGACCCATATTCCTTAACAAACCTCCTGTAGTACCAAGACAGGCCCAAGAAAGCTCTGACCTGAGTCTGGGTAGTGGGAGCAACCCAGTCTATTATGGTCTGGAAATTTCTCTCCAATGGTTGAACTTGGCCTCCACCTACCAGGTGACCCAAGTATACTACCTTGCTCTGACCTATCTGGCACTTTGTGGCCTTGATAGTGAGGCCTGCCTTTTGCAGGGCATCCAGTACATTTCCGAGGTGGACCAGGTGATCCTCCTATGTGGAACTAAAGACAGCAATATCATCTAGATAAGCTGAACTATAGGCTTCCAGACCTGTGAGAACTTTGTTCACCAGCCTCTGAAATGTGGCAGGTGCATTTTTCAAACCAAAAGGCATTACAATAAATTAATAAAGCTCACTAGGGGTTGCAAATTTCGTTTTTGGCTTAGCATCCTCAGAAAGTCTGATTTGCCAGCTCCCAGCAGTCAGGTCAAATGTACTAAGATACTTGGCTGAGGCCAGAGTATCAATTAGCTCATCGGTCCTAGGAATTGGATAGGCATCAGTCCTAGAGACTGAACTGAGGCCCATGTAGTCCACACAAAACCTCATCTCTCGCTTACCATCTCGGGTGTGAGGTTTTGGCACAAGGAATACTGGACTAGTCCAAGGGCTATCCGAAGGTTCAATGACCCCCAACTCCAGCATCTTTTGGACCTGAGTCCTGATGCACTCTCTGACATGGTCAGGCTATCTGTAAATTGAATTCTTCACAGGCAGACTGTCACCGGTGTCCACTTCGCGGGTATGCCAGGTGGTTTGACTGGGAGCTTGCTGCTGGTCAGTGAGACTGCCTGCCAAGACAACCCATTTAGCTGACCCTTCAACAGAGTCCTGAGAGAGGAGATCAGGGAGAGGGTCACTCTCTTCCTCCTGCCCCTCATCAGTGGCCATGAGCAAGCTCATGTCAACCCTGTCAACCAAAGGCTTTAGGCCAGTGATACTCAAAGTACGACCTTGGGACCGCATGTGGCCCTCCTGACCTTCACATGCGGTCCCTCTTCAACAGCAGCACTTGGCTGCTGTTTACTGGGCTCTGCGCTAACATCAAAAAGATGTTAAATAAAAAGGTAAGCATTTGTTTAAAGGTTAATTGAAATTAAAGAAAGGAAGGAAGTAACTAGGGTGCCCGGCATTCAAAATGGGTATTTCATCAAGATGCACAACCGGTTCACCTGAGTACAACAGATTATCAGCGCAGAGTATTGTTTCAAAAGTGATAGTTTTCAAACATGAATTTAGAAACATTAATTCTCCCCTCCCAACCCTGACAACAACGCCAGTAGTGAACTAAGAGTCGAGTCAGCTGTTATGTCCACTCTTTGGGTGGCCTGGATTCCTCTTATACATGAACAATATTATAGTTTAGTAAAGGGGGGAGAGTGTGGAAATTTAGTTGGTATCTGAACATTATCTGCGCCATCTTGTCTCTCCCCAAGCGCCACACGCAGAAAATGCGCGACGGCCATCTTAGGCACCATGGTCTCATTGCCGAGCGCCAGCGTGCCCCTCAGGCGCTGCAAACGTCCCCCGCGCGCCGGCCACCCCCGCTCTCTCATACATGGGCCATAAACCCTCTCCTTCTGCGCGACCCTGCCATGGAACCACATCCCGCGCCTGACCAACACCTCCTTTCATCCCATACATGGTCATACATCCCTTTGATAACCCCCTTCCTCTGCGCCCGATTGTCCGAACCAATCCCAGGCCATCACCCAGCCCTGCGGATGCAGTTTATTGCCCCTACTGTAAGGGAAACACCTCACATCAAAGGGATTACAGTAGATCAAGGCCCCCACCCCCTGAGACCCGACCAGTCGCACACACCCCCGGGAATTGGTGGAATGTCCAGCTGTGTGATAGCCATCTCCTACTGTGGGTGGGGTGGGGACTTCTACTGTAGATATGTGTGGGAACAAGCTTGAAGTGGGGATTCCAAGGATGTCTTTCCGTACATCAAAGTCTCAACAAGAATGTATCACGTGTAATAAAGCAATAAACCTGTGTATAAGAGGCCAGGCCTCAGAGATGTGGGTAGAGCACCTCGAGACGATACCTTGCTGTCCGATCTGACGTGTTCTGCTCCGACGGAATAAAACTTTGTTTCCTGCCTTCCAGTCTCCGGCGCCTGCCTCTTTTGTTGGTTAATTATCGAATGGTATAAGAGGCGATTACCGCCAGGCAATACTTGAAGGTTATCAACTGAAGGTGCCGCTACCATTTAACAATTGGCGTCCCAAGCGTGGGGCCCATCAGCGACACGTGGATCCAGTGGGAGAGGTCCTGACGACAAAGTGAACGACTGCAACGATCGGGAAGAGCTCCTGCCTGATAGACCCTCGTCTGGCAGCCGATCATCCGAACTTCACTGGTTCCGAACAGACCTCTCTCGAGTGATCTACGGTCCTGACTGGGAACCGTCAGGAGTGCCGCGGCAAATACGGAGAGTAGAGGACGATCGGGCGCTGGAGGCGGAAGACGAGAAACTGTCCATGCGGTCCGGGTAAGGTCGTGTAACACGACGAATTGCGAAATGATTGATTGATTGATTGAAAATACTAGTATTGCTTACTTGATTGTTCCTTTTGAGATATTCGCTGTCTACAAACGGGGAAGAGTAGAAATACTCTCTCTTCCTTTGCAGATAGTGAAGGGTAGGTAACGCAGACTTTTGTCCCCGTTGTAACCCGTCGTGCCTATTTTTTTCTCCCCACTGATTGATTGTCCGAACATTGATTGTTTTGAAGAATATTGGTTCTTTGAGATATTCTCTGTTTGCAAATAACGAAGAATAGAAATATTCTGTCTAGTCTTTGCAAATAGTGAAGGGTAGGTAACGCAGACTTTTGTCCCCGTTGTAACCCGTCGTGCCTATCTCTTTCTCACCATTTGATTGATTGATTGTCCGAACATTGGTTGTTCGATATTGGTTCTTTGGAGGTATTCTCTACTTGCAAATAACGTAGAATAGAGATATTCTATCTAGTCTTTGCAAGCAGTGAAAAGATAGGTAGTGCAGACTTTTGTCCCCGTTGTAACCCGTCATGCCTATCTTCTCCCCACTGATTAGTAGTTGGTTATGCCCAGACCGCTTATTAGAGATGAACCATCCGGCTCCACTGGAAGGCACCCCTAATAAGGACATGTTTACTAAATATGGACTAGTCGCCGTAGCTTATAGCAAACTATGGCATAAATATACAAAGAAGGACCCCGAGAGTCAGTGGCCACTGATGGGATCCTTTGATGACCATAAAATAGAAACGCTAGAAATAGCTCTACGTAGCAATAAAACGACGCCCACTATGCTCGACAGTATCGGCATGTGGCGCAAAGAAGCAACACAACGGAAAAAGAGGGAAGAAGTAAAAGCAGAAAAGGAATTGCGTAAGGCAGCTCACCTTGCCGCTAGAAAGTTAGAGGAAGAGATAAAGGAGAGAAAGGAAGCTAAACAAAAACAAGAGTTTGAAACATCAGGCCAGTGCCCTGTTAGGACCTCCTCTACGCTCTACCCTGAGTTGCCTTCCAAGCAGCGGTCGAACAATGAATTGCTATTAGGTCCTCCGATCACCTATATGCCCCCTCCATATGCTCCCTCCCAACCCATAGTGCAGCACCCGCAACCCCCGAACGCAAGCGAAAGCAGTACCAAGGCCTCGGTTCTCACGGCCTCCGCGCCGGCCGAGCCACTTGTACTGAACACAACGTTAGCAATAACGTTAGATGACCCTGAGATGAGAAAGAGGGATTCCGCCAGAGTGAATCGACAAACAAAGGATGAACGAGCCAAAATCGATAAGGTAGTAAGAACACTAGTAGAACGGAAGGAAAGTGAGGAGTATGTAACAGACCTGTATAACTCGCATGCCGACAACCACAGACGACACTTTGTCGTACGACTTTGTTATCACACCCTGAATGCCTATGAGGATAGGTACCAAGATCGAGGTCCCGAAGGCTTAGCGACCTTGTATAGGAAGGTAGATATTGGGGAGGGGGGAGAGAGCGATGTAACGGACCTCTTCACTCGTACACTCGAAGTCTTCCGGCATCTTAAAGAACACAGACAGACAACCAAGGCAGAGACCCCCATAGCGACTGAACCCCAGGCAGGAAAGGCTGATACCATGATGCCCATCAAGGAAGCTGCTCCTTACTGGGTCCCCCCACGAGGTCAGGGAACACACGACGACATCAACCACCAAGATGCGAAGGGAAGGGTTGTATATAACTGGGTCTATCAGCCATGGGACCGACAAGACATCTTGACCTTTAGAAAAACCCTACCCGACTTAAGAAAGAACCCGACTGCCTTTTACACAGAACTAGGTACGGCCTTAGGTTCAACTATAATGACCTTGGCAGATATCGATTTGTTCTTCGGGTTGTGTCTGCCGGCGGATGTGTGGAAGCAAATCCGGAAAGTCGACCACGCTGAGCCGTTCGGATATACCTGGGCACAACTCGATACCATAGACAAACAGCGAGGACCTGGACAGAAACCTCTAAAAGCCATATTGGAACTCCCAGACAAGATTGTACAGAAATTGAAGACCCTAATCCCAGAAAGGAAGGTAGACTGGTCGATAGTGACGGCTTGCCGCCAGAAACCCCAGGAGGATGTGTCCGAATACTTCTCTCGATTCGAAACAGTGTTTTCCGATTATAGTGGCCAGGACATGGCCACTGCAACCGGACATCACCTCTTTGTCCAGAATTATGTGAAGGGTCTGTCACAGGACGTCTCCCAGAAGTTACAGACCAGCGAGAGTAGTTGGGCAGCCTCCAAACCCGCGGCTATCCTCCAGATGGCCCAGTACTACGAACACCAAAAGAACGAGAACGATAGGGCGTCTGAGAGAAAGAAAAAGGAACTGAAGGAAAGGGTAATGATCGCACAGCTGCAAGGGGTGACCATAGGAAGGGAACCTCCCAAGGGAAATTACCAACCGACTGCTCCTAGAAAACTACCCCCTAGAGACCATGCACCCACACCCTACGGTGGACGCAGGGACTTAGACGAGAATCAGTGCGCGTTCTGCAAAGGGTTTGGACACTGGAAATCCCAGTGCCCGGTCCTTCTGGATATGAACAAGAATAGGGACACAAGAGACATAGCAAATAGCCCCAGAAATAGAGGACAGGGACGAGGGTTCACGAACGACACCACCAGCGACAGGCCAGGCAGACCAAACACCTTTGACCGCCCCCGACAGAACCAGTGTCAACAGTCCGACTATGAAAACGCCCATGACTTCGCATAGGACCGCCAGGGGCAAGGGAGGGATCCAGTCGAACTCCGTGTTGACCAGCAAGGTCCTTACGTCACTGCTAAGGTCCTGGGCACAAAGTCTCCATTTTTGATAGATACCGGGGCGACACGTAGTGCATTATCTAAACGACTGATTCCGAGGGCACCCTTGTCTGGCTCACACGTAACCTCGATAGGCTTCGATGGAATGCCCTCCACTAATCCCTTGTCTGCACCAATCTCCTTTGACTTGGAAAATAACACCACTGACACGACGTTTCTGCTCTCCTCCAACACCCCCGACGCTATTATGGGTCTTGATTTACTAAAACATTTCCGGGCTACCATCAGATGTTCCCCAGACGGAGTTCGAGTCATACTGCACGATAACCCAGATCTGTTCAGGCCTTGTCTCGCACGACGTATGTTCTCCATAACCGATGCTGACCTGTCCCTACTTGACACGTTACCCACACATCTATGGGCTAAAACCGACTCAGACGTAGGACGCATGGTGATCGACCCTGTACACATAACTGTCCGACCGGACGCAGTGCTCCCAAAGCTTCCACAGTATCGGATATCGCCCAAAGGCGAGAAGGCGTTGGTGGAAATCATCCAGTCCCTAGTCGATGCAGGAGTGGTAGAAGAAGTAGTTAGTAATGTTTGCAACAGCCCTATCCTACCCATTGTTAAGAAGCAAGGCGAGGGAGATGAGAAAGCATACCACTTCATTGTCGACTTACGAGAGGTTAACAAAGTAGTCATACCTCAGTACCCCGTAGTCTCAGATATCACCACCATCCTCACCCTGATTCCGTCCACTGCCACTACCTTTACCGTTATTGATCTCAAGAACGCATTCTTTTCCATCCCCATCCACCCAGACAGCCGCTACCTTTTCGGCTTCACCTTAAAAGCCTGTTCGTACAGATTTTGTAGGGCACCACAAGGCCACACTGAGAGTCCCAGCATATATAGCCAAGCCCTCAAGAGACAACTGGATGCAGTTCAACTACCGGACGGAGTGGTGTTAATACAGTACGTCGATGATATTCTTTTGGCGGCCGACACCACTCCGCTTGCAGTCACAGCCACCATCCACCTCCTCCACTTCCTCGCGGAGAACGGTCACAAGGTCTCCAGGAAGAAGTTGCAATTCTGCCAACCCCAAAGTGACATACCTAGGCCACCTCCTATCCAAAGATGGGAGGAAGCTTACACCTGACCGAATTCAGACCATCCTAGAAAACCCTGTTCCCAAAACTCAGAAGCAAGTGCGGTCTCTGGTAGGCCTCACCTCCTTCTGTCGACAGTGGTTGCCAAACTTCACTCTTATTGTAAAACCTCTGCTTTCCCTGTTGACTAAAGATGTCCCCTGCCCCCTCCCCTGGACGCCCGAATGCCAATCCTCCTTCAAGGAATTACGAGATGCCCTTTGTTCAGCACCAGTCCTAGGGACCCCAGACTACACTAAACCTTTCTCCCTCTTCACCCACGAAAGGGAGGGGTGCGCATTGTCTGTCCTAACACAGTCCATAGGTCCCAAGCAACGCCCTTGCGCCTACTTCTCTGCCACTCTCGACCCTGTAGCCAGAGCCTTGCCCGCCTGCCTTCGAGCAGTAGCCGCCACTGCTGTCTCTATCCGACAAAGTGAGGGGATCGTGCTTTCAAACCCCCTCACCGTGCTAGTACCCCATGCAGTTGACACCCTCCTGAACCAGACCAAGACTCCACACCTGACTAGCGCACGACTGACTGGTTACGAGCTGACTCTGCTTGCACCCCATATCACGCTGAAGCGATGCGCCACCCTGAATCCAACCACCCTGCTACCTCTCCCTGACACTGACGCCAATGCGTCCCCTATACATGACTGCGTGACCCTCACCGATGAACAGACCAAGAGTAGGGTTGACCTCCGAGACACTGCCTTCCCGGACCCTGACGGAGAACTGTGGGTGGATGGCTCATGCATCAAGCTCCCCGACGGCACCACCTCAGCTGCCTATGCAGTCACCACGGCCCGAACAGTTGTTGAAACAGTCCGCATCACACAGCGATCCGCACAGGCGGCTGAGCTGATTGCTCTCACACGAGCGTGCATCCTAGCAGCAGGGACAACCGCAAACATTAACACCGACAGTCAGTCCGCCCTCGGGGTGGTTCAGCACTTTGGACTCCTATGGAAGGAGAGGGGATTCCTGACTTCCCATTGCACACCCATCCTACATGGAGATCTAGTCTCTGCCCTGACCGAAGCAGTCCTCCTCCCCGCACGGCTGGCTGTGATCAAATGCCAGGCACACAAGAAGGTGACAGACATTATAGGACAGGGAAATGCTCTGGCTGACATTACTGCCCGAACCACAGCCGAGAATAGGTCCACGACACGTATGTACGTGACCAGGTCACAAACTGAGAGATGGAAGGATGCCAGGGAAACGATTAGGGACATCCAATTAGCCAGCACACCACACGAATTGACTGAATGGGCACGGGTAGGATTGAAAGACGATGAAGGCTGCTGGCAGACTAAAGACACGAACAAATGGTTGCTACCTGACTCATTCCTGATTCCCATGCTGATCATGACACACTCCCCCGCACACATAGGGTCTGCCCCCATGATCGAACTCATCTCCAAAGTCTGGCACAACGATAAGATCCCAGACTCAGCCAAACGTCTGGTCCAACAATGCCTGGTATACCTCCAACACAACCCTGGTAAAGGAACTGCTGTACCCCGGGGAGGGTTTGGGGTTCCTAACCATCCCTTTGAGGTCCTACAGATGGACTACATCCAGTTAGAAAGGTGCCAGAGCCTGAAGTACGTACTTGTCGTTGTGTGAGCCTTCAGCCAATGGGTGGAAGCCTACCCAACCCGCGACAACACTGCTATGACTACCGCAAAAGTACTACTGAAGGAATTCTTCCCCCGTTACGGTCTTTGTCGAATTTTATGGAGCAACAACGGCCCCCACTTCGTAGCCGAAGTTATCCAACTCATCTTAAAAGGGTTGGGTGTAAAACAAAAGTTCCATGAGGTTTTCCACCCCCAATCTGCAGGCTTGGTTGAGCGACATAACGCCACATTGAAGCTCAAAATAGCCAAAATAGTTGCCACCCCAGGATTGAAGTGGCCAGACGCCCTCCCGCTAGCATTGCTATCAATGCGTTCCACTCCCACCAAACACCAATTAACCCCCTACGAGGTCGTCTTCGGGCGGCCCATGAACCTTTGGACTGCACCGAAACCGACATCCATTCGCAACGTCCCGGACGTCCTCATGTCTGACTATTTGTACAACCTAACTAAAACATTGTCTGTTATCCATCAGCAGGTGCTGCAAGCCATTCCCGACGCTTCCAGGTGTCCCGGACACGATATCCGACCCGGAGATTACGTCCTAGTGCTTAATTTCCAGCGTGCAAGGAGTCTGGAGCCCTGGTGGACGGGCCCCCTGCAAGTCTTGATCACCACCCGAACAGCTCTTCGAGTGGAGGGGAAGCGCAACTGGCTGCACGCACATCACTGTAAGAAGGTATCACCGACCCTGACGACAACCGACAACATCACCGGCCAAGGAGGACCCCCGGACAAAGACCGACCATCCCTGAGCTGCTACCAGAATACAGAGACACTTGAGTTAACGAAATATCCCGACCCCACTGTGCCATCCAAAGAAGGGTACAACCTGCGACGAAAGGAGGGAACTTCGGCTAAGCAGACCACGAATTAAGTTGAGATCCCAGATCGGTAGCCTAATCACCTCAAAAGGCTTCCAGGAGAGAAACTAAACAAAGCCAGTGGTTCTGCCCGCTACCGAGTCCCTTGAAGATGATGGAAGCGCCCGACATGAAGGTGATGGAAGCAACCGGATGTCCGAAGATCCACTATCTAAACCCAAAGACTGACAAGATGCACAGCTCAAAGACTATCGCGCTTTTTATTACCCTTCTCTTTTGCCTTCTCCTTATGGCCACCTTCTGGATCATGGAAGAGAGCTTACCCGCTCATAAGACATTGCTGACCACTGTTCAACCTACCACCATGAAAGAACACCATTTGATCTCGCTTTCTCCCCAACTGCGAGAAAGGCGTAAGGAGTTCTGGAATAACTCTTTCGTGCAGTTGCTCCACCAACACAATCTTGCCGCCAATGCCACTAATTGCTGGATCTGTGGATTGCTACCGCATGCCACTGGACACTCTATCCCTTTCATCCCCTCACCTTTCTCTGTCCATGGCTCCTGCCTCGCTTGGCTAATCCTCCTGCAAGAAAGCTACAAGGACAATGCCACTTCCAGCAAAACTGTGTCGCACTTCTACCATGGGTTCTGGCTGAACAAAACTGGAAAAACTTCTGCTCCCTACAGTCCTCTATGATCAAACACTTCCTTTCATATGGACATTCCTGCCAAAGAACGAGTTGAAATGCAGGTGTTCAACAACCCAGCCAGACCCACCTTCTCTTACCTCCGGAAACGAATGGCCGCCACCCTAACAGTGGCTCTGTCCGTCATCAACATCACAGGTCTTGTGTGCCTCGAAGGACTGGGAACACAGCCGGTGGGCCGCAGTTCCTGTCTCATCACCCGAACATTGGACTCAGTCGACCCACCCTCCTTTGTTACCTCCCCAAATATGTACTTCGTCTGTGGTACTAAGGCCTACACCTGGCTTCCGAAAGGCTGGGGAGGCACCTGTTACATCGCTTTTATCCTTCCTCCAACATATGTGGCTCCAGCAAACCACCACCGGCAGAAACGTGCCAAGGACATTGTGCAACCCGACTCCACCGGAGCACGGTTCATGGATGCAGTAAAAGGACTTGTCCCACTTTGGGGTCCAATGGCGAACAGCCGTGCCATCCGGCACTTAACCCAGGCAGTTGAAACAACAATGAACATTACGGCTGGCATCCTCACCAACAACACCGCCGAGCTTCAGGCCGTCCGCCTGGTGGCTCTCCAGAACCGCCTCGTTCTAGATGTGGTTCTGGCTGATCGTGGAGGAGCATGCCGCATCATTGGGTCCAGCTGTTGCACCTACGTACCGGACAACTCACCCTCCGTCTACAAGGCGATCGAACACCTCCACAGACTTTCCTCAGAGGTGCATCAGGAACAAGAAGGATGGTCGCTTGGGAATTGGTTTTGGGACTCAATAAAGAACTGGGGGTGGAGGTTGTTTACGTTTATCCTAATGCAGATTGTGATTCTATGTGGATGTTGACTGGGGATTCAGTGCTTGCCACCTTTATGTTCACTTTTCACGAACTACATCTGCCCTAAGACTCTGAACTTTGAAGCAGAACGAATGAAAGCCCTGTACGACATAGAAGTACGTGATATTATGGGGATAGATCCGAACTAAACAAGCTGGCGAGATATGTTAAAAGGGAGGACTGTGGAAATTTAGTTCGTATCTGAACATTATCTGCGCCATCTTGTCTCTCCCCAAGCGCCACACGCAGAAAACGCGCGACGGCCATCTTAGGCACCATGGTCTCATTGCCGAGCGCCAGCGTGCCCCTCAGGCGCTGCAAACGTCCCCCGCGCGCCGGCCACCCCCGCTCTCTCATACATGGGCCATAAACCCTCTCCTTCTGCACGACCCTGCCATGGAACCACATCCCGCGCCTGACCAACACCTCCTTTCATCCCATACATGGTCATACATCCCTTTGATAACCCCCTTCCTCTGTGCCCGATTGTCCGAACCGATCCCAGGCCATCACCTAGCCCTGCGGATGCAGTTTATTGCTCCTACTGTAAGGGAAACACCTCACATCAAAGGGATTACAGTAGATCAAGGCCCCCACCCCCTGAGACCCGACCAGTCGCACACATCCCCGGGAATTGGTGGAATGTCCAGCTGTGTGATAGCCATCTCCTACTGTGGGTGGGGTGAGGACTTCTACTGTAGATATGTGTGGGAACAAGCTTGAAGTGGGGATTCCAAGGATGTCTTTCCGTACATCAAAGTCTCAACAAGAATGTATCACGTGCAATAAAGCAATAAACCTGTGTATAAGAGGCCAGGCCTCAGAGATGTGGGTAGAGCACCTCGAGACGATACCTTGCTGTCCGATCTGACGTGTTCTGCTCCGACGGAATAAAACTTTGTTTCCTGCCTTCCAGTCTCCGGTGCCTGCCTCATTTGTTGGTTAATTATCGAATGGTATAAGAGGCGATTACCGCCGGGCAATACTTGAAGGTTATCAACTGAAGGTGCCGCTACCATTTAACAGAGAGGATGTAGTCTAACGGCTAGGGGAGTGGATCTCAAATCTGGGGAACATGGTTCGAGTCTCGGCAATGATGCTCAACATCCTGTGATTCTAGGCAAATCACGTATTCTCCCCATGGCTAACAGAAACGAATGTGTCCTTGTGTACGCAACGGGTGCTCATGTAAATAGTTCTGATACCCGATACCTCTGAGTCAAGTTTGAGCTATTTAAAACTCCGAAAGATACACAAATAAATAAATAAAACACAGGAGAAGGGTTTGTACAGTGCACATCCTGAAGTCATGTATTTCGAGGTCCTCTTATATTTTATAATGGAGAGAAAGGAAGGAAAGTTAAATAAAACAATTGGCTAGGATCACACAATTTGGTTAAAGTGGTAAATCCAGGGATTAATCCCCAATTGTCTGGTTTCATATTGTGCAATTCAGCCCCTAGATGTATATGCTTCACTTTCCCTACAACCAAGTTTACCTCCATGGACCCCCCAACCCACAACCACCACCCGCTGGCATCAATGTGGCCATCTGTCACGTCCCAGACCAAACGTTTTGGCCCCTGGGAAACTGTTAGCGAGCACCCATGCATTAGGCGGTTCACATGAAGTACCCGGTGGGAACTTCCAGGAGTGCCTAGCTTAATCAAATAGGTGACCCCACCTTTCACTCAATGATGGTAAAGGGGCCACTCCATTTGTCCTGGAGAGCTGCTGGGGCCACAGGCTCCAACACCCACACTTTCTGGCCTGGCTGGTAAACATTCAATACAGCCTTTGGGCCATGCCAAGCTTTCTGAAGCTCCAGGCTGGCCTCAAGGTTTTTGCTGGCCTTTTCATGTGCTCAGTCATACACGAACACAGGCCAAGGACATAGTACACAATGTTCTGTTTAGGAGGTTGAGAGGTTGCTCCCAGCCCTCCTTAACCAGACACAATGGACCCCTAGCTGGATGTCCAAACAGAAGTTCAAATGGGCTGCAGCCAAACCCCTTCTGAGGAACCTCCTTGTAGACAGAGAAAAGGCAGGGTAGTAAGACATCCTATTTTCACCTGAGCTTTTCTGGGAGTCCCATGACCATACCCTTGAGGGTCTTGTTGAACCTTTCAACAAGCCCATTGCACTGTGGATGGTAGGGTGTGGTAACCTTGTAGTTTACTCCACACTCTTTCCACAATGCAGTAATATAACTTGACATGGAGTTTGTAACTCGGTCTGTTAAGACCTCCTTAGGGAAACACAACCTGGAAAAGACCCCCAGAAGGGCCTTAGCCACTACAGGAGCTGTAGTGGTCCTACAGGGAATTGCCTCTGGATACCTAGTGGCATGGTCCACCACCAATAGGATGTAACTGGGTCCAGATGCTGTTGGAGGGTTTAAGGGACCAACAATGCCTATCCCTACCCTCTCAAAGGTAACCCCAACCATTGGAAGTGGAATTAAGTGGGCCTTTGTAGTGCCACCTGACTTACCACTGGCTTGTCAAGTGACACAGGAGCTACAAAACTCCTTTGTGTTATCAGACATGTGGGGTCAGTGAAAATGAGGGACAAGCCTGTCTCACGTCTTGCTTTGTCCATTGGTGCATTGGTAGAGATTCCAATCATCTCTGCATGTGTCCTGAACTCAACTTCATACCAGGCTGTAGTTTCTAAATCATTGCCCAACAGACAATCTACAGGTAGGTCTGGAGAAACCACGACAACGTTTTTAGGGCCAGTTACCCCTCCTCAACTGAGATGAACAACTGCCAAGGAGTGATCAGTTCTGACATTGCTGGCATTGGTCACTTGGTACAGCTGACCAAGTATGACCTTTTCAGGGGACACAAGTTTCTGTCACCATTGTGACACTGGCCCCTGTGTCCCTGTAAATCATAACTCATTTTCCATTAATCAAAGGCTGTTGTCTGTACTTGCCCAAGTTAGTGGGACTTACAAGTAAAGGGGCAAGATCCATGCCACTGTCACAGCAAGGACAGCCTCAGTGGGTGTTCTAACTAGGCCAGAAACCACTTCAGAACCCATGGTTAATCTTACTAATACCTTGCGAGCTGTACTATCACATGTACTGGAGCTAGGGGGATTAGTTGCCTTAGGGACAGTGGTAGTAGCTTCCTTGGTGCTGGCCTTAGAACAATTAGCATCCCTTGGCTTATGGCCTTTCTCCTTACACAGGCAGCACCAACGTTTCTTTTTAGAGTTGTTTGAGTTTTTTGTGGACCTTGTGAACACTCCTTTTTGTCTTTAAACTTCTTCCCACCCTTCTCTTGGGCCTTTGGAGAATATTGCATCCTTTGGTCACCTCCACCACCCTTGTGTTTCTGCTTAACCCTGGTATGGACCCATTTGTCTGCCTTCTTTCCCAATTCTTGGGGAGAGCTCAGATCAGAGTCCACCAGGTACTGGTGCAGTTGTTGATTCTGACAATTATTAAGGATGTGTTCCTTCATCAAAAAATTGTACAATCCCTCACAGTCCTGTACCATGCTTCCATGAAGCCAGCCTTCCAGGGCCTTTATTGCATTGTTTATGAAAACAACCCAGTCTTGGGTGCGTGCCTTCTGAGTGTCCCTGAACCTAACCCTGTACTGTTCAGTAGTCAAACCAAACCCATCTATGAGGGCACTCTTTGAGCCTGAGTAATTATAAGCATCCTCTTCTCTAACAGTAAGGATCTTGTCTCTACTTTTGTCAGCAAAGGAGAGCCATAGGATAGCTGCCCACTGTCCTTGAAGGACCTTCTGAACTTTACAGGCCCTCTCCAAAGCAGTGATCCATTTATGGACATCATCCCCCTCCTGGTAACGAGGGGCTATCCTGCTCAGGTTCCTAGTATCAAAGGCTGGTTCCCCGACTCTATGTACACTAGTGCTGCCACCATGGGACTGTAGTCCAGAATTCTTCCTAGCCCTCTGGTCTTCCAGGGTCTCTTTATCAAGGGCTAACTGTTCTTGCTTGAGCTTAAGTCTAACTCTCAAGTTAAGTTTGATCAGGTGGTATTCCCTCTCTAAAGAGTCCTCCCTATTGCTAGAGATGGTGGTCCCTATGGAATTAACAGAAGCATTGGAACTGACAGAGGAGGACCTAGACCTCCCCTGCATTCTCTGCACCCTCCCAGGAGGTACAAAGGTGGACCTACCTCTAGGGACACCCTCTGTACTATCAGTACTATTCCCTGGGGGATCAGAGTTTACCAGGGTGGAGTCATCAGGCTCCTCTTGGTCAAGCTCAGAATTAAGGTCACTAGGGGCAACCCCTCCTGACCCATCTTCTGGAGCATATCCACCCACTTTGTCCTGCCCTTCTGACCTATCAGGATTCTGGAGGTCATCAAGCATTACCAGCTCTAAGAGTTGCTTAGTGTTGAAGTTACTACCTGTCTTTAACTTTCTAGTGGTACACAGGGACCTCCGTTCCTGGAACTTAAGACCACTGCATCTATAGGGTTGGGACCCACTGGGTTCCATAACTAAAGACATGGTGACCAAGAGTTATGTGATGTTGCACCTACCTACCGTAGTGAAAACAAAACTTCCAAAGATTGGAGAAAGGGTTATGGTGGGCCCTTAATAACTAATCTAAACGTTCAGTAGAACATACTTGTTTACAAAAATATTTTTATATGTGCCTAACGCTAGTGATGGTTTTTCATTTAATCTACATCTAGATTAGCTGGTAAAACAGTGCAGGCTTAAATTCCAACTGCTGCTCACCAATGTAGGAGGCTGGTGAAGTATATGGTACACACTTACTTATGTGAAGCACCTTGCCCTAATTCAGACTAGACAGAGTGTTAAGCAGCTTGTTTTACCAGAACTAATCAAATAGTGTAGGTTAAACAAAAAAGAACCACACAGTGTAGTTATAAAAATAGTTATGTTTATTATACACACTCACTAACACGTTGGTATATCTCCTACCTGGAGATATCAACACAATACACACAATATTTCCAAAGGAAATAGGTAAGAAAGCACAAATACACAGTGGTCTCCAGGGGGAGACCAAACCATATACTAAAGAAGTGGAATGCAAACTGCAACCACAGACAAGACTTGGACTGAAAGACTTAGAACAGCTGGGGACCCAAGCAACCACCCGAGGTAAGTACCAAGGAACCCCACGGAGGCTGTGTGCAGAGTGGAAACATTGCTGCATACTCAATTGAAGTCAATGGGGAAGATGCAGTTGCAGTTTTGAAGACGGACCCTTCCCAGTGGACCCTGAAGAAACCTTGTGGAAGTTGGATGGTTGGAGAGTCACCCCTCCTGTGAATACCCCAGGAACAAGGATACCTACACCAGGGAAGCCGGGTGCATAGGTGCAAAGTGATGTCAAAAACCGCCGTAGACCACAACGGAGGACTTCAGTGAAGATGCAGCTGGCGAAGAAAGGTGAAAGAGTCCGGTGGAACCCAAGGATGGATTATTGACAAAAAGTACCTGCAAGTAGAGGGGACAGAGTCTATGCCACTCTGGAGTGACCAGGAGGCACGGAAGACCAATAACCACTGATGATGTAAGATGCAGAACAGTTGGCAGTGAACTTGTCACTGCGGCTGTGAGGACCAGGCGACGCTGTGGAAGACCAGAAGCCATTCACGAACAGTCTCACGTCAGAAGGCGAGAACCAGGGGGACGGTGTCTGGCGGGAGCACCAACAAGCCTTGGCAGCCACAACAGACATTGTATATATATATATCTAATCGGGATGTTTATAATGAATTTTGTTCTGACATTTTAAATGAATATGAACTTGGGATTGCATGCTGATTGTTGCAGTTGGTTTGACTGCTTTAGTTTTTATGTACTTTTATGATCTTAGCTGGAAAGATCGAACAAAGTTCTTAAAGTAAAGTAAAGATTTGAAAAATTCCTAAATTTAAAAACATACATACATTTCCAATAAGCTTTCTTACCACTATTATGGCTAAGTTTAGATCCTGCCAGCCTATTTTTAAAATTGCATTGAATTACTTTTGTGGGGCTCCCAGATCGATGAAGCGAATGCTTCAAGCATGTGATTCTAAGAACGTTCCAATGCTAGAGAAGCCATTTTATGTGTAGTATGGATTTTTCCAACTCGTAAAAGGACTTTTGTACATTATGAAAATACCTTTTGCTTGCGCAAACGATGTGATTTAGGGACAGATGTAAGAAGCTTAGTGTTTGTGATTACCAAAGTGTGAATGTTCACGGCTTGCTATTTGGTAATCGCAAACAATAATGTACGAAAGTGTGTTTTACACTTTCTGCGATTCTCAGTGAGTAGCAAATAGACCTAACTCATGAATATTAATGAGGTAGGTCTCAGTTTGCGACCCACTGGGAATTGCAATAATCACAGGGATGGTGGCTTCCTGGGGTCAGCAGACCACCATATCTGTTATTGCTTTTAGTTTTTTCTTAATCAGCCCGTTTTCCTAAGGAAAACAGGATGCATTTAAAAAGATTTTTTTTTAAAGTTTTCCGTTTCATTCTTTTAGGAGTAGGTAGTGGTCCTACTCTCTGCTCTCAAAAATAAAAATATTTCTCATTCTCAAACAGGAAGGGGACCCACAAGAACCTCTTCTATTTTGTGAATGGCTTACCATCAACTTTGAGTTGGTGGTAAAATGCAATTGTTTCGCGACCACATTTTGGTCGCAAAACATTTGTATATACCAATGCAAATCAGTATTAGGAAGGGACACCCTAAACAAACCCCATACAAATACCAATTCGCAATCCCAAATTACGATTCTGTAACAGGTTACCGAACCGTAATATGGGCTTTGCACACTTGAAAATGCCTTTTTGCATTCGCAAACGGCACGATTCTGTAAATTGGGCCGTTTGCGAATGCAAAATAGCTTCGCATATCTGGCCCTTACTGAACCATAGAATTTGCACCTGCAAACCGCAAAAAGGGCTTTGAACATCTAGCCCAAAATTCTCTTTGATGAGGCTGCTGTCTATCTAATGGAATTTCCTACACATTATTCGCTTTAGAAGAGTAGAATTAAAAGAACATTTGTAGTGCACTCATGTTCAAGTTTTTTTCTATTATAATTAAACTTATATAAAAAGAGACAAAAGTATTGCCAATACCGAGGAAATTATAAAAATATGTTTTGAAAACATATTTCTGTACAAAAAGAGGGATCCGACGTAAACACATCCGTGGAAGTTACGGTTTTACTGTTAATGGAAGGTTGCCTGTTCTTCAGAGATCAGTCAGAAAGGTGAACCAATGGTGTGCATTTGGCAGTGCCTGTGTTGTGAGAGGCAGAAGGCGCAAGTAGGTCAGGGAGAGGTAAATATGCTGGGAAAGTGGTGTGAGACAGAGTTCTTAACGCTGTAATAACCAAATCTGCGGGTGCGGCTACAGGAATACACAAAAATCTTTTTTTGAGGTTTAAATGTATTTAACATTCTCATACCAATTAGTGACAGGTATTTGATGCTCACCTTTTTTCGCATACATTTAAAACATACAGAAGGCAAAAATAGCTCAAGTAGGTTTGCAATTATTGCTGTACATAGGAAACCTGTACTTACGTAACTCTGTAATAATGGCTTGCATGTTCTTCTTGAGGAGATAAGGATCTTCAATGTGTTCTGAAAATTGGAAACAGATTATGTTTAGTGTGCAACTTTAATTGGATTTACATTTGTGGAATGAAAACTATCAAGGTAACTCCAGAATACTATCTTTATTCATAACTTGTGGAATATCTCCTAGCCCAGTCACAATGAAGTTGTGTGGTTGACATCTCAACTGGACCTAAGTGGTAAATTAATTTGACAGTGATAGTTTCCAATTGAACATTAAAAATTCTTCAGCCCAGGAAACTTTGTGAGCCATCTGTCAGTGACCTGGACTGACCTCTTCACTGTGGGGCTCATTTTTAGGGAATTGGCACAGGGCATCGCTGCAAGTCTTCTTGCTGTGCTGCCCTACGCCAATGTGAAAGGGTAGGAATGCACCGTATTTATGCAATACGGTGCATTCCTGTCATTTCCTCCTGTGCTGGCTTGCAACTGGCTGCCTAGAGCTAACGCAGGAACCATTGCACCTTCCTGCATAAAAACAATCACAAGAGGCGTTTCCTCTTTCTATGTGTGCTGCGCAGCACACATGGAAAAAACAAAAGAGAAATAAAACGAGGTGAAATGTAAATATTTATTCTCATTAAGCCTGCTCTGGAGAGGCATAGTATTGTCGCTTCCCCAGGTGTACATGATTAAGTAAATCTGGGGCAGCATCTAAATCCATCGGTGTTGCGTGGAAAAACCCACCACAACACTCATTGAAGGCATCCTTGGCACAGAGTAAGGCAACACAGCGATTTGCACTGCGTTTTCTTACTCCATATTTATGAGGGCATTCAAAGTCAAGCAGAGGAGCTTTGCATGGCCTCATAGATATGGTTGAGAGGTTTGCGCTGCTAGAGCGTCAGAAAAAGTGACACTCTGGCGGCACAAGCCTCTCCTCAATAAACCCTTATTGGCCTAATTTATGGCATTTTGGCATAGGGCAGAGCAGCAAGGCATCTTGCTGCACTGCCCTAAGCCAAAGTAAAAAGGCAGGAATGCACCCAAGTTAAGGAATAGGGTGCATTCCTGTATATTCTGTCTGTGCTGGCGACATTTTGGCAGCCTAGCACCAATGTAGGCACACTTGCAGCAGGGCGCTTCAGTTGCAGACAGGATTGGTTTTGGACAGGAAGGGGCACCTTTCTGCACAAAACCAATTATGTGAGGCGTTTTCCTCTTTCTTTGTGTGCTGCAGAATGAGGCACGCATGGTAATAGGAAAAAAAGAGGAATAAACATATTCAGGAGGCGAACGGATTTGATGCTTCCCCAGATTTACATCACTTTGTAAAACTGGAGCAGGGTCAAATTCTATGAGTGTTGCATGGAAAAAACCTACTTCAATGCCCATGGAACGCCTCCCAGGTGCAGAGTATAGCGGTGCAGCAATTTGCACTACGCTGCCTTACTCATGATTTATGACGACACGCAAAGCCACAGAAGTGATGCAGGGCTCTCATAAATAAGCCCCTGTGTGTTTAATTTTCATGTGATGAGAAATAATTAAACCACTCCATACATCTTGGTATGGAAATGTAATGCTCAAAGGTGTTATATGTGTATTATTTCCATACTCCTTGTGTTATAGAAAGTACTTATCATCATTGTCTTGTTAATACCATTATTTCTATTTCGACGCTTGTACAACTGCCTCTCCCCAGCCTGCTTCTGAAGGGTCAGTAGGGCTGAGGAGCGGTCAGTGAAATAGCAGCTTAGTGGCCTAATGTCATGTGCGGCACCTATACCTACTAACCCTTCACAGGCCGCTTGAGGCAGGCTTGTTAACCAATAGCACTTCACATACTGTTTCCTGGAAGCCTAGACTTATAAAGGAAAAAATCAAAACAAGATGACCCAAAATCCAGAGTGCTGGTAGCTAAAAAGCCTGGATTGGCTTCCATGGTAAAACCTTGCAGTGTTTCAATCACCTATCATAATCATCCATAAAAGTCGAGCAAACTTGGAGTCTACTAAATGTCAGCACTACCAAATGCTTGCTGGCAGGAATGAGGAATAGTTAATAATATGCCTGGACCCCCTATGACAGGACAGATTTGCTTCTTAAAGGCTGGTAGGGTTGGTTCCAATTCAGTCCTATGTCACTGAAAGATTAGTAGTGCTGAACACAGAAAATGACATGTCAGCACCACCTGTCAAATGCAGGGTCGGCCAGAATCATTCATATTCATATATCAGTCTTGCAAATTAAAGGGAGAGAGAGCAGGGACAAGAAACTCATATCACAAGTATCATGTATCCTGAAAAACCTGACCAGCTCCTAAACAAGACTACTGCAACACAAGGGAGTAAATTAAGTAAATTGAAAAAAGCATAAAACTTGTTAAGTACATGTTGACAGTGAGAGATCTGACTGGGATGTGACCTGTGACCATGGGGTCAAACACAGATCTCTGCAGTAGAAGCCACTGCTCCTAAACAACTGGTTTAATGAATTACTTTCACAAATTCAAAAAACCTGAACCTAAACTATATTTTACTTCTTGTATAAGAAAATATGATGGAAGCAAAAACGTAGTGGGGCTAGTAACCTTTTAGAGACATTTGATAAATAGGCCTATTGAAAATCTATTTATATTTTCTAGGCCAAAATGTGGCTTCTAAACATTACCAACTAGTAGAACAGCTACAACATAAGGTATGGATTACATTGCAAACTACTTCAAGTGTACTGCCACTCTATGTGTAAAGAATTGCCGCAAGCATAGATCTCTATGAACAGAGGTGTCTAATGTTAGATGAGTCCCGGTGTCCTGCAAAGGCGTCGCAAACTTTTTCTACATGTTGCAGCAAGACAATCAGATTTCTCGGTATAGCAGCACCCAGCAGAACATGGGCAATGGAAAATAAAGCCCTAATGGCAAATCAAATTGCTTTTTTGTAAATAATTTGCAGCAGTCAAGCATGACCTACTGTCCAGATATTGTAAGTTTTTTTTTATCCTTAATATTTTTTTGCAAAAATGGCTGATCGGATTTACACTAAATCACAGAAACCATGCTTTCAGGGTATAGGTCTAGCTTTCTGTCAAATATGGTGTCATTACGTTCAGCCGTCTTCTCTGGACCGTTGTCTAAAATCCCCTATGAAAACTGCGTGGGGAAAAAAGTCTTTTAGGACCCCCGTTTTTCTTAGCTCCCACTTCACGGATCACCTCAAAACTTTACAGGAGGGAGCTGAGGTGGGTGAAATTTTTCTTTGGACAGTTACGAAATGATTAGTGCCAAAGTTATTAGCAAAACAAAACAAGCATTGGCATAGCCAATAGGTCTCGCTTTTGGGACCTTATAAGTATTTAGTTATACAGCACAATATCCTTGGTGCAACAACATCAACTGTTGCATGGCTAAACACTTATAAGGTCCCAAAAGCGAGAGCTATTGGCTATGCCAATGCTTGTTTTAAAAGGGTCATAGATAGGTTATTAAATTCATGGCCTAGTGCCATCCTAGCCTATGCTACTTATACAATTGCTTTGCTATAATACTGTGGGACTCCTGCTTCGATGAAGGGGAATGATTCAAGCATGTTAATCTATGAAAGATCCAGTACTGGAGAACGATATTAACAACACAGATATTTTTGTAAACGATACTAAAATATTTTTTACATTGATATTACTTACCTTAGAAAATCAATACTTTTGACAACGATATGCCTGCATCACAAAATTAAAACCTCAATATTTATGCATCTCGGTATTTTTTACTCAATATTTTGTCCGAACACTGTGGTTCAGTGCTTGTGTGTTATGGCAATGTTGCTTTTATTTTTCATGTGCTTTGATTTCCTGATGAAATGATACTTTTGCTCATACCTCAGTAAGACTGCAGCTTCAGTAATTTAATATGCAAAAATAATGAAGAAAAACCCTAAATTTTTGGCTGTTAGTTAGAAGACTTTCCTATTTTACTAAAGATGCTGTTTGATTCTTTCCCGATTTTACAGCCCATTTCGGATTTGGATTAATTTCTGACTTTTACATACTCTGTATAACTCTGCATTTGACAGCCTTCATGGTACCGACCCTCTAACGCTTTTTTTTTTAATTCGGTAATTAAACCTCTTTGCATTTTCATTGATCTAGAACTCAGTTGTAGGTTTGTCCCATTAAATATTTAACTTATATTTCTGAATTTTGATGCTTTAGAGATGCCTTAAAGCAGGGACACATTACCTCAGAAACTGAGATATAACACCGACTCTGATAAAGTGAAATGTGTGAAATCTGACTGAGGTATGTCAATTTTGGGGTTCCATTTCGCTCCCATGCAAACTTTCATAATACTTGATGTAATCTTCTTGCAAAATGGCAATCATAGAAGTGTGCCATACCTTTCATGTTGCTTGAATATTCCACCCAGTATTTAGATGACTTGAAGGCAACTTCATTTTCTTCCACGCCAGCTTTTGTTGTACTGTTCAGCGGATGTGGATGCTTTGGTGAAGAGGCATCTGAATGTGCTGAAGATACGGATGCGGAGGTGCAGAACTTGGCAGAATGTAAATGGGAAGTAGCACGTGCCGCATAAAGCTTGGAGGATGCTGGTAACTTTTTTAGAGTCTGTGCTACATGCGAGGGTGCGATGGAAAACTTGCAGTGGTCATAAGAATCTGCAGAAGGTGATGCATGCATATTCAGTGGCATCAAGGAAGGAGACATGCTGTTGGAAAATGGACGCACAGTGGCGAGTGCTGCTGTTACACCCTGCATCTCAGACATGACAGGATTAAACATTGCTGTAGAAAGTGCAGGTTCTTCTGAAACACAGTAGGGATGCATATTTGTAGGAGTTCCTTCTTTATACAGCGATAGATTGTTAAGATCCACAGCAGTCCCTTACTTGTCACGGTCAGGCAGGAATCTCTCCCCTGTGATAGAGACTGTGTTTTCGGTCTGTGAGAAAGCAGGCGGCAGGGGTGTGCTTTCGAAGAGTGGGTTCGGGGTACTGCTCATGAACGGTGTTGCTACATGAGGCATTTGTACTGGGCGCCTTATTTACAAAATGGACATTGGGGATGGCCATGTGCGTGCTATGGTTCCTGGCTGGTGATGGGCTGACATTTGGAGAATCTCGACACACGGGTGAAATCATTGTCCTGTGGCATACTGGCTAGAAAGCTAGCATCTGGCTCTGGCAAGAGAATTATACGGCGTATAGCTCCTAATGATTCTGTAGACTGTGATCCCTGGTTGAATTCAATAAGGTTGCCACTGCCTTTCCTTATCAGTTGAGGTGCTTGCAATGCGGCAGTTGCAAGCACAGGCTTGTTGTCCGAATCTAAAAAAGGTGAAGTATCCAAAATGTGAGACGGATTAAAAGTGGCAGGAGACGATGTGGAGGATAAATACAAACAGCCAGTAGTCTGATATTTGTTTCTGTGAATGCCCCTTCCCATGACTGAACTGCAATTGTCAGGAGCAGTCGTGTTTGGTTCAGACGCCAGCATATCCCCAGAATATACAGAGTATGTACTCTGTGGATAATATAAACGAGGAAGGAGGCCAGATTCCATGTCCCTTAAAGTCTGCAAATCACAATAGGTAGGACAAATGTTACACGCTGTGCCTGGGGAGTCTAACACAGCACCATGTGTTGGTTTGGGAGATTCGCAGAATTGAAACACCGTTTTGTACATCCCTTAACTGTCTGGGAAGTGCATTTAGTTCAGTAAAAATCAGAAAGGATGAGTTGTTAAGTATTTTTCATTTATTTTATTTTACAGTTTTATATAGCGCGAACTTGACCCGAATCGGGTATCAGAGCACTTTACATAGCACCAGTTGCATTACATGAGGACACATAATTTGTTTTTTAGGCACGGGGAGATTACGTGATTTGCCCAGAATCACAGGATGTTCAGCGTCATTGCCGCGACTCGAGCCCAGTTCCCCAGATTCAAGGCCGACTGCCCTAGCCAACTCCTCTCCCCATCATTCTTAAAATTATGTTAAGACACGGCGTTGCTATCCGAAGATTTAGCTCAGAGATGTTTGACAATCACAGTCATGGTTTGCCCTTTTAGGTGCTCATCACTGTGAGGCACTGGACATGCTGTGGATGTTTTCATAATGGGCGTATTATTTCTGATGCCGACACGGAGTGGGACGTTTGGTTTGAGATAAAGAGGCTTTCTTGCTAGTCTTAGGGAACATTCCACTTGTTCAGCTCAAAATTGACTTAGACTTTGATTTCAGTGGAAATAAAAAAAAACATCTTACTGGCGTCTCCAGATAACCATTTCATGCGAAGAAATCAATCTTGTTTGGAACTGCAGAATTCCCTCTGTAAGGGGGGAGGGAGGACAAGGGAAGGAGGAGGAAGGGAGTTAAAGGAGTCCAAATGGGCCCGGAAGCGAAGGGGTGTAAGCTGTTGAAAACCTGGAGACTGTAGCATAGGTGTAGTGGAGAATGGGCACACTGCACACACAGACAGAAGTGAAGTCAGTGGGCATCTAGGGTAATTTATTGAATGAATAATGACACTTTTTACCTGCATGCCACATGGCGAGTTGGGAAGCGCGCCTTGTCCCGACAACGGTGAACCACACCCGAGTGTGGAAGGGTAAATAAAGCTGGAGACCACGGGCCGCGTGCCAAGAGCAGACAAGAGAGCGGGCATCATGCGGGAATTTCGAGCGTAACCTCGAAAGAAGCTGTCCTGAGCATGAAAGGGGAAAGCTGGAAACCTGTGACTGGCTGCGGGGTACCAGACCAGAAGTTAAAGCCTTGGTGAGGAAGAATACACGTGGAGTCCTTGTGGGGTCCGTGCATGAACGGTAGGGAGGAAGAACCAGGGCGGGATGCCCCTCACGGGATACAGGGAAACCAGAGCACTGAATAGGACAGAGTGAAGCCGATGATGAGTCTGTGTGTGGAGTATTCGAGCTCACACGCAGCATGGATGGGCTCCAGGAAGACACATGGGAGCCGCATTATTGTGAAAGCGTGCACAGTGTGTTTAAAGTGCACGCAATTAAACGGTTCCCTGTATGATGTTTGGGGCAAGAGGGAAAACAGCAGCCCTGAGTGAGCAAAGGTTGCAAATGCAGGGTGAATTCCTTGGGCTCTTATCGGCCCCCTCAGCACACCTGCTTCATCTCTCCTCTCAGCTGTGAAAAATGCACCCGCTCGCCCGCACCACAGCACAAAAGGTAAACGCGGGCGGTGAGGAACGCGGGCGGTGGGGGGAGAGGAGATCAGGGGCCGGGGTTGACATTCCTCACATAGCTGTAGGTGTTAGGAGGGGCGCGGGGCCCCGGAACAAAGGCCCTGGCATTTAAATTCAAAGGTTCGCTCCTGAGCCTCTCTGACGCTCCGTGTGTCCTTGGGCATATCAACTACTGTGAGAAAGCATAGGTGCACAGACTGCCCCCTTAAGAAACATGGATGTATAGATAAACAAGCATTGGCCGCGCGGCCGTGAAAATGACACGGCCGTGCGGCCCACGAAAGTGAAAATGATTGCGGACGCGATCAAGCAGGGCGAGACACATGGCGGCTGCGCGCGTGCATGCTCATGTACACGCAAGCTTTAGGCCACAGGCAGCACTTGGAAAACGCACATACAAAATGTCTCGGCCAGCCCAGCGCATGCGCTGGATCAGGCGAGACCTAAAAACTTCTTCCTATGGAAACTCTGACTTTTGTATAATCTATGTCTTTAGCGTCATTGGGGGTGTACATGGGGCCCTCCTCCTAAGGCTCTTTGGAGTCTAGTGGACCACCACCTCCCTGAGGTTTTTGAAAATATAGGAAGGGGGCCACGTGGACCCCTGTTTATTGCACTCTTATGAGCCCCGGACCACCACCTCCCAGAGGCTTTATAATATTAGTAGAGGGGGTGGGGGGGGGGGGGGGAGAGCAGACCGCCCTCCTGGAGCTTTACTATGCCCTGGGGACCACCACCTCCCCGAAGGCGGGGAGCCAGCTGGGATGGCGGGGGCCTTGATACTCCTCTTAGATTTGAAATTCCCCTTCCCATAGTGCACTTGTTATGCTATATTAGGTTAGCAATGTGTGACTAAAATACACACATTTGTACACACGTTATGTAACCCACTGAGTTATCCTTGCCATATGTAAGCTTAGTTAGCTTGTGTGACTCCATTTTGTATTTCACAATCGTTATTAGACTGCTTGGGCTGTGCTCCTACTAGGCCTCATTCTTTAAATCTGCTCGCCTCAGCAGAACACTGTACTTCGTTATTATTTCCTGTTCAAGGCTGTAACCCAACTTGCTAATGAGCTGATGTTCTGACTTTGCATTCCAATCTCAATGTGTAACTCTGCTCCCACGTTAGGAGATGCTGAGACTCGGCACAGTGGCCTCGGGCTACTGACAGTGCACCCATCTGGCAGGAGTTAGCTCATCTCTTCGTGCCTCCTTTGTTCATGTCCTGCCCAGGCCGGTAATTTTCCTCTAGAGGCGTGGCCGAAGTCTCTCAGAAAGGTTTATCTAGTATTACCAGACGCGGGAGAGTCAGTCCCCTCGACAGACATCTTATGGTGAAGGTCTCACTGGGCTCCTCTGCAGAGAATATACCTGTAATAAATGTACGTTTTCATTCTCTACTGTCTGACCGACTTCATTTTTGGAAGGCATAACAGGTGGTCGTAAGTACACGTGTGGCCCTAGGGAGCCCCGTCCTTCAGTTGGTGCCCGCACAGGGACCCAGCAAAAGGGCACCCTCACCCGTAATCGGGTTAGTAGGGCCCGAGGTGGTGTCTGGTCAGTCGGGAGGATTGGGGCCCCTCACATACAAGATCAAGCTTGGTTCTCACAGCTGCCACACCCTCCTGATCAAACGGATGTGGCCCTTGGCTGGGGTAAGGAGAAGGCGAAACATTGGAGCTGTTTGGTCTGAAGAGTCGGTAGTGGAGAATAACTTACTTGACCTGTGTGCACCATGTGAGTGATTTGACTCTTGGGAAAATTACGCCATTCTTTGACTGTCTTGGTTAAACGGCACAAGCCGACGGGCTGTGTGCCCTGGTACATTCTGCGGACTGTCTTGTCTTGGACTTGGTGGGTCTGCGGACCCTTGAGGGGCACAGAGCGCTTGAGAGCAGTCTACCAGGCCAACTAGTAATTGGCCTCTTTGTGAAAAGGTCCGGGACTGTTCACAGGTAATCTGCCAGACCAACTGGTAATTGGATTTGCTCTTGAAAAGGGTCTGGGGATGAGGCTTGTCCTCTTGTATCGGTACAGTATCTGGACTGTCTTGGGTGCAGTTTGCAAACTGCCTTGCTTGAACGACACAAGTCGAAGGGCTGTGTCTTGGTGCGGTTTAATACCGTCTTGGTTTTTATACTTGGTGGGTTTGCGGACCCTTGGAAAAGACACAGAGTGTTCGTAAACAGTCTGCCAGGCTAACTGGAAATTTGGCCCGCGCTCGAAAGGTATGGGACTGTTTACAAACAATCTTCCAGGCCAACTGGAAATTTGGTCTGTGCTTGCAAAAGTTCTGGGGATAGAGCCTGTCTTCTTGAACTTGGTACAGTTTTTGGGCTGTCTACTTTTCTTGGTGCAGTCTTTGGACTGTGGTGTTTGGGTGCTATGAGGTGTGCGGACCAGCGTCAGTGGTGGTGCTAGTGAAATGCTTGTTTGAGTGAGTAGCGACTGTGCTCTTCGTGTGGAGGTAAGGATGCCTTGCCTCAGAAAGCTTTGTTGTGTGGGTTTTTGTTTGACACGGTCTGAGGACTGACCGTCTTTGGGAAAAGTACTTGCAAATTCCTTTACCAGGCAAAATGATGATGTGGCCCCTTCTTGAAAATGTCTGGAATGAGCTTAATTTGGTCTCTTGTTGTCATTGTGTACTGCAGATTCCCATTGGAAGGATGACACTTTAAATTTTGAAGAATAAAACAAAATAATAATACATAAATAGAAATATGGTTTGATCAGAAATACTAGCAAGAATGTACATTTGTTTTGACATAGGACAAGTACATCATGAGAAAAATGTAAGTAAGGGATGCACATTTAAATTGAAAACAGTGAGGAGGAGCTTCGCGCGCATCCAAGATGGTCGCGTGAGCACAGGGCACCCCGGACCCTTGCCGCTCCTCGCAACTTATCCTGACATTATCCTGGATTTGTGGACGGATTCTGGAAGATGAGCCTTGGCTGAATCCATAACTCTTTTCAGAACGTAAATCGGACCTGGGAGACCTGAAATACAGCGTCTTGCATTTTGGAGGCCCACCTGGAAGCTGTGCCCGGTGCTTTGGTGAACTGTGGGACCGGGGAGTAGTTGAACAACAACGGCATCGGAGCCTTGCCAATGACCGCGCCCCCACTTTCAGTTTCGCTTTTGCACTTCTGCATGGCCTGATCGAGGAGTTACTTCGCGCGGCTGGGGCGTCCTCCGGCCTTTGTACTGGACTGATTTGTGCCTTTTTCTCAACTCTTCCGAGCGGGCTCTCGGACAGTCTGTGTCTGATCTGCTGGCGCCCCTTTGCTATCGGTCCACCGGTGAGCATCGCTCAACATGGCGGGCAAGGGGGATCCCGAGAAACGGAGGACCAAGACATCCCAGCGTGGGGGACCAGTCCAGAGTAACATCATGGATCGTTATACCCAGGGTAAAGGATCCCCCGGGCCAGCAAGTGCCGTCGTGGAGGACTCCGGTGGGGGCCCGTCCGTCCCCACGGAATTGTCGCTGCAGGACGTTATGGGCGCCATCAACGGCATAAGGGAGACCATCGCCCAGCAGTACGAGGCTCTGGCCCGTAAAATTGACACGGTTGCCATTGATGTTACGTTACCTCGGGCAGATCTCTCTAAGACTAACGAGAGGGTTCAGTCGCTGGACTTGAGGACATCCACTCTTGTTACGGATGTATCAGACCTCCAGGCAACTCTTAGCGATCTAAAGTCGGCAAACGACACAATGTCCCGGCGGCTGGAGGATTTCGAAGGTCGGGCACGACGCAACAATATCCGTGTCATAGGTGTACCGGAGACTTCCGACAATCGTCCGGTGGACCTCATGGTCGAAGATCTCATCCTCAATCATCTTGCTCCTTCAGGCCTGAGCAAGTTCTTCGCCGTGGAGCGTGCCCATCGTGTCCCGGGCGGTAGGCCTCGACCAGGAGCTCCCCCGAGGCCTATCATTGCAAAACTTTTTCATTACAGAGACCGGGATGCGATCCTGCAGGCCTCGAGGGTGCACGGCCCAGTTAAATATGAGAATTCCTCCATTAACTTCTTTCCGGACTTCACCCAACTCGTTCAGAAACAGAGAATGGGCTTTCAGGGGGTGAAGCGCCGTCTTCGAGATCTGGAACTCAAATACTCTATGCTTTTCCCTGCCAGGCTTCGTGTGGAATATGAAGATCGGACTATCTTTTTTGAACGCCCTGACACCGTGAGTGACTGGTTGGATTCCCTGCCGGACCGGGGCGAACGACCCGGGCGTACTGGCGGTGCCGAGGGCGGAGGGCCTCTGCAGGAATGATTCTTGGTCCTGCACTTTGACATTTCCTTCTGCGCCCAGCCAGGTTCTACTTCAACTGTATATTTTGTCTATTAATGCTTCGTTTGGGTGCGGGCGGGGACGGGTCCCTTTCCTCCTCTAGGGTCTTTTTGTAGCATGGGATTGTTAGGGCGACAGGCACACTGCAAGTTGGGGGGGCTGTATAGTCCGCAGGGGTGCAGGGTGGGGGGAGTTGCAATGATCTGGGGGTGGGAGGGTGGCAGTGGTTGTTGGGTTGTGTGTTTTTTCTTTTCAAGGCGGTGTGTTTGTTCCCTTTCAGTTTCAGGTGTCTGGCTGCGTGCCCGGGGACTCCAGCTTCTTGTGTTGGGATGGGGGGGGGACGGGTTGAAACTGATGTCTTGGAACGTCAACGGATTGGGGGACCGTATCAAACGTGGGGTTGTGTTGCAATATTTGCGCCGATTGGCCCCTGATGTGGTATTTCTTCAAGAGACGCACTTGGTGGGCAATGTATGTCATGCTATGAACAGGGGGGGCTACCGACTGGTTGCACACTCTGGCTTCACCACTGGATCCAGAGGGGTGGGCATCTTGCTGCGATCTTCCCTCCCGCTTGAGATTGACAAAGTCACTCTTGATGATAGAGGGCGCTATGCGTCCTTGACTGGACGGTGGGAGGGGCAGACTCTTTCATTGGTTTCGGTCTATGTTCCCCCGGGCCTCCAGACCTCCACTTTCTCTGATGTGGGTCGTATGTTACTTGAACTTCCTGATAGTCTCTTGCTTGTGGGTGGGGATTTTAATTCCGTGATTTCTGGCGAGTTGGATCGTTACCCCCCCAGAGCCCTCTCTGCCGCCCAGGCGTGGCTCGGCGGGTTCTTGGACACTTTCGGTCTAGTGGACTGCTGGAGGTTGGTACATCCGACACAGAGTCAGTACACATTCCACTCCGGGGCCCACGGGAGTCTCTCCAGACTAGATTATTTTCTTATGCCCGCGGCCCAGACCACCCGGATCCGGGAGGTTAAGCACCTGGCCCAGGGCATTTCTGATCATTCCCCATTGTGGCTCCTCTTCGATACCGGGATGCGATCCGCCGGGCGGATCGCCCCCATTAACCCCTGGTACTTGCGTGACCCCAAGATTCGCAAGGGTCTCATTAAGTCGCTTGATCAGTATTTTCTTGAGAATGAGGGGTCCGTCTTGTCCTCAGTGTCCCTGTGGGAGGCTTTCAAAACGGTTCTCCGAGGACACGCCCTATCCCTGATCGTGGAGGCCAAGAAAGCTAAGAACGGGGAGGTGGTTGCGCTGGAGGCTGAGATATCGGGGTTGGAGGCTGCCTTGGCGACGGGTGTCACTCAGGACGTGCTCCACGCCCTCAGCCTGAAGCAGTTCGAATATAAGTCCCTTGTTACGGATGCTGCTCGGACAATGTATAGGGAACAGCAGGGTAGACTGTATGATGCTGGGGATAAGGCGGGTAAATTGATTGCTTGGCTTGATAAGAAGGAGAGAGTGAATCGAGTGGTCCCCGTGCTTCAGACGTCGGAGGGAGTAAGTGTGACTGACCCTGGTGAGATTGTGGAGTGTTTTGCTGACTACTTCTGTGCTGTGTACTCCCCGGTGTCTGCTAGAGATGAGGCTGACTCTCGTCACTTGTTGAAGGATATTGCTTTGCCCTGCCTGTCGGTGGATGAGCGTGAGCAGATAGATGCCCCACTATCGGTCGACGAGATTGCTACCGCGATTCGTTCCCTTCGCTCAGGCAAGGCTATGGGCCCCAACGGACTCCAGATTGAACTCTATAAACTGCAACCGGATAAAAGTGCGCCATTTCTCCGTCGTATGTTTTCGGAGTCGCTTGAACTTGGTTCTCTCCCTGATGACCAACGTCTGGCCACTATAGTCGTGATTCCCAAGGACGGTAAGCCTCGGGACCGTTGCGCCTCGTACAGGCCTATTTCTCTGTTGAACGCCGAGCCGAAAATCCTTGCCAAGGTTCTTGCTAACCGCCTGCTTACTGTTATTTGTGATCTGGTGCATCCGGACCAATCCGGTTTTATCCCGCACCGGAATACGGCCCTTAACTTGCGGCGCCTACATGGCGTACTTGCAAGGGTGGAATATCTTTCAGAGCCGGCCATCTTGGTTTCCTTGGACGCCACGATGGCCTTTGATACGATAGAATGGCCGTATCTTTGGGCCGCCCTGGCAAAGTTTGGCTTCGGGCGGGATTTATTAGTTGGGTTAAACTCTTATACGCTGCTCCGTTGGCACAGGTTGTCGTTAATGGTAGGGTTTCCCGGCCTTTCGTTCTTGGGAGGGGCACTAGGCAGGGGTGTCCGTTGTCTCCCCTGCTCTTCGCTTTGGCTTTGGAACCGCTCGCTGCTTGGCTTCGTTGGGAACCGTCGATAAGAGGGATCCAGTGGGCCCCTGGCTTCGAGGATCGTGTTTCGTTGTACGCGGACGACATTCTTTTGTACCTTACCTCACCACGTAAGTCACTCAATGTGCTCTTTGACATCCTCACTTCCTTCGGCAAGAACTCTGGTTTGATCATTAACTGGTCCAAATCTTGTGTCTATGCTATATCCGGTGGCTTTCCTCTCTTGCCTTCTCGTTTTCCCATTAAGGCGTCCCACTCCGGCTTTACGTACCTGGGGGTGTACGTCTCATTGGACCCGGCTGTCCGCTACGAGCATAATCTCCTCTCTCCACTTCGGAGATTGAGGTTAGACGTGGCCCGTTGGCGTAAGCTTCCCTTGTCTCCCCTCGGACGTGCGGCACTTTTTAAAATGATGTCTCTTCCCCGATTCCTTTACGCACTTCAGAACTCCTTTGATATTATTCCGGCGGCCTACTTCCGGGAAGTGGAGAGCTTATAAAGGAGACTTGTTTGGGACGGTCGTGCACGTATTGCTCTTGCAAAACTGACTCTCCCCTGGTATGACGGGGGCATTGCGCTCCCGGACATCAGGAGGTACTATTGGGCTTCCCAGCTATCTGCTATTAACCATGCAACGTACGCACCTGGTCCGAATCCGGCTTTCGAAATGGATAGATTTTTGTTGCCTGGCGGCAACTTTAACAGAGCGCTTTACTCTCGATCGGCTGGGAGGAACTTAACCGGTCCCACTAAGATTGCAGTACGCTCGTGGAAGGCTGCGAATGTGGCCATGGGCTGGAATGATCGTTTGACAGGTGCGACCCCCTTGTTTGCGTCTGAAAGATTGGGAAGCCTTTGGACGACGAAGGGCTTTGAGCGTTGGGACACGATTGGCATCAGCAGAGTAGGTGACCTCTGGGTGAAGGGTGCGGTTAAATCCTTTGCTGCGCTGCAGAGTGAGTACGAATTGAGTGAGAGGGAGTTCTTTCGGTACGTTCAGGTTCGGCACGCCTTGCTCTCGGCCTTCGGGGCTGAGACTGCAGTCCCTGTGTCTTCGCCACTCGAGGACCGCATACTCGACGGTCACTTGCCCGACAGTACTATTTCCCTTATCTATAAAAAACTAATAAACATTCGGGCGGATCTCCTCGTTCGTCTTCGGGAGGCGTGGATCGGGGATCGGGTGGAACTGGACGATGAGGATTGGCAGTCTGCGCTGTCCTCCCCTAAGGAGGTGGCCATACCCGCGCGTCTCCGTCTTGTCCAGCTTAAAATTCTCCACCGTGTCTACGTGACGGGCCCTCGCTTAGTTTTGATGGTTTTTTCTGAAGACGGGCTCTGTAGGCGCGGCTGTGGGCTCAGCGCCACTTTTCTCCATGTTCTCTGGGAGTGCTGTGAGGTGGCGGAGTATTGGCGCCGGGTGCATGCTGTCATGGAATGTGTCACTGGGGTCGCTCTGTTGCCTGAGGTTCGCCGATGTTTGCTGAACGTGTGGGAGCATAATGACTATAATGCGGCTCAGACTCGGTGGGCGGCCCTTGGGAACATGGTTGCTAAGAGGGACATCCCACAGCTTTGGGGTTCCCGGCGGCCTCCCACCGTGTCAGTATGGAAGGAGAACATGGATTGGTGCATGTGCAGAGAGAAGACTGTGTATGTGGCTCGGGGTAAGCCGGGGGCGTGGGGTAGAATCTGGGGTCAGTGGAACGCGTACCGAGGGAACATCTGCACACCCCCCCTCGTGGACACATCTGATGCTGCCTTGTCCCCCTGATCCTGAGGTTCCCGGACTATTACATTTTACCTGTAGATGGTTGTGGCTCTCCCGTCGCCCCCACCTCCCCCTTGATCATCCTCGTTTACCACCCGAGGGTGGAGTAGGTATTGTGTGGTCCCCCGGCTGTGGTTAGACGCCCCTTTTTCGATGGTTTCCGCCTTGCTTTTTGGTGTTATTTTATTTTACTTTCTTTGTTTGTATTTCTAAAATTTATGTATCCTGATAACCTCTGAGGTGCACTCAGTAATTTGTTAATTCGGCTGAGCCCCAGGGGGCCTATTGCTGCCTTGATGTTGTTGAACATGTATATATTAGCGGCCGGCCCTGGTGGTTGTAGGCCCATGTTTGTATTGAGTTTTCATGTGCAATAAAGGTTTTTGCAAAAAAAAAAAAAAATCTTTCAAGACAGAAAAATATGCAGGGCCTCACAGTGACACCAGGACAGAAGGTACAGTGATGAGTCTTGAAACAGATTAGGTGCTGTTGCTTAGTTGGTTAAAGCGCCTGTCTAGTAAACAGGAGATCCTGAGTTTGAATCTCAGCAGTACCTTTTGTTTTACACAACCTCATAGAAGAGATACTGTTAGATAATAGACTCATTCATTGTAAACCCAGTTGGTTCTATTATATTTAGGGCTCCCGGTTTTATGGTGTTTATTTTTTTGACATTTCCGTCTGTATTTATCCATATTTAATTTGTTGTCAACTTCATCTGTATTCATCCATATTTATTATGGGTTTTGTGAGAAAAATAAAGCTGAAACTGGTAAAAAAAAAAAAGAAAAAAATTGAAAACAGTGTTGTGATGATTCACAGTAATGTATCTTTGTGCTCAACAGACACGTATTCTAAAGGTGCAGTAAGGAGAGGTGAAATACACACTCGTAATTCAGCAGTGCTGAATGTGTTCTCTCTCTCTCTCTCTCTGAAAAAGGGGGGAGGAGGCAGGAGTTCTGGAAAGGGAGCAGTGCGTTTGTATTTAGAGCTTTCCAGCTTCAGACACAAACTGCTAAGTGGGTGTGTTTCATTTGGATGTGCTCACAATGGAATGTGTATTTAATTTGGAATGTGAGTGTTTAGCTGAATAAAAAGGATTTTCAAAGTTGAAAGACACAGCATGTGAATTCAGTTTGCCATGACCTTCGGAGTGATAAGGGAGGCATTCCTAAGGAGGGGGCTCATTGAACAGGAGGACTGAAAGCAGCAGACAGGACAGGAGAGACACTGGAAAGAGTGTTCTTGTGAAGGGAGGGCTCATTCAAGGAGCAGCTTCTGTGCCAGACACAGACAGGATGAGCCCGTTAGCACAGAGCCAGTTTTCTTTTTTGTCTGAAAGGCAAAATGCAAGGAAAATATGTAAATTGGGAACGGACTAAAGGAACAACACAAGAGCTAGAAGAATAGGTTCATGAGTTTGGAAAAGGTATCCTTTTGCCATCTTTATAACAGATTTGAGTACTGGAAGAAGATGTGTAAATTTAAAATAGATGCAGCAAATGGAAATGCGCAAAAACAGAGAAATGCAGGTGCAAAATGTGCCTGTTCAGCAAATGTCAGTTCAGAAAAAGGTACCAATGACAGGTGTTTTTCAAGCCCAGATGCTCCCACAAAATATGGAAAATGCTAAAATTAACTTAAATGAGTAGTCCAGAGCAAATGTGGATTATTTCCAGAAACAAAATGAGAACGCATTTCAGCAGGTTACTGTATTTGAAAATGGGAGTTTCAACACTAACAATTCTGTATTTCCCAAGACCATTGTGAAAACAGTGGAAGGTCCAGTCTTAGTTGTAGGAGTTTTAAAAAGAGAAATTACAAACCCAGTTTTAGAGAAGGTGGCAGCAGAAATAGGCCCATTTGAAAAAAGTTGCTAATTTATTGTTTGTGATATAGGCCTAGTAGGAAAACAATTGTTTTGCAACTTAACCAGCAATGATTACTGTACACCCGATGATGTTAATTATCAGATTCTTGATTAAGATGCACATTTTAAAATGGCCCAGCCAGAGACAGCTGTAGCATTGTTTTCAGAAAAGTCAATTTGCAAATGCTGTCCTTTTCTCTCTGCTGTTTTTATCCCTGCAGTGACGTTCAGGCTGTTCTGGTTGTTGCTGTCAGAGGAAAGATGAGGGAGTGAAAGTGTCAGTTAGATTTTAGTGGACAGGATTTGTGTCTCAAAAGAGGAATTTGATTGTTTAATTGCAGATTCGTTTTTGTGTTTTTGCAATAGCGACATGGTTGTAGATACTGGGAAGTGATTGGACTGTATTGTTTCTTTCTGTTACGTACTAAACATAGTATAGTGCTATGCGTGTGTTGGTGGGTGTCTCAGACGCATTAGTTTAGCACATGTTTTGTGCTCTCTTACTCCGAACATTGACTTTTTTATTGTGAATTTTTCATTTCAGTTGAGGCCTAGTTGTGGTGAGCATGTGATAAGTTTAGTAGTGTTTGTTTTCCCTCGAGTTTTTGCAGATGTGCCACCCATTTTGTGGGCAACAGGTGATGCAGAGCTGGGATTCATGCAGATTTCATGAGCCTTGTTGTGTATGATTCCGGATTTGGTTGAGCTCTGGTACATTATAATAGTCCCACTATTTCCATTGGGTTCCAAATTTGTGACTGACCAGTGTGCAGTTCAGAAGAAGAAAAAAAATGTGGTCATGCGGTTGTCTGCTGCTCTGGCTTTTTTTTATGCTTCTTCTGCTGCTCAATATTTTTCTGCCGCTGATCTTAAGCGCATTCTTTGGCAGTATTGCGTATTGAATAGATGAAGGGTCTTTGTTTAGAATAACATTGGCTGGTAAGAGATATAGGCTCTGCTGCACCTTTTAGGACCATGCAGAAAGACAGGGCATCTATACAAAGTTTAAAAATACAAGGTAGTTACTTGCTTATTGTTTTACACACAGTAAAGTTGCAGGGCAGTACAGTTGCATGGTGTTAGACATGGAATCCTCGGTGTGGTTTCCCCCTGACTTTTTGCCTCCACCTCCTCCATGTTGGTGCTGTGCTGGGTTTCGTTTTTGCTAGCTTAGATGCTTTGGGTATTGTTACACTGCAGATCAGTGTCACAGTGGGAGTGCTTTCTGTGTAAATTGATATTGTGCTTAGTTTCCCCTAATTGGCATAGTGATTTTATTAGTAGATCTCTAGTGAAGTGCACTGAGGGTGCCAGAGCTGGTAAATAAATAGCTTACTAGTAGGCTTGCAGCGTTGATTGTGCCACCCACATGGACAGCCCTGAAAAGATGCTTCAGGCTTGCCACCGCAATGCCTGTATACAGTTTGTACATAGGACACATCTATGGTAGGCCTAGGGTACACCCCTAGGCGGGGTGCAGTGTTTGTGCAACGCTGATGTGTGCTGGTGTATGTGGCGTGTCCTGGTGGTGAAATGCTGCTATTTTTTTCCTTTTCCACCATTAAAAGGCTGTCCTGCAGATAGGCCGGAATGGTAAATATTTGTAACATTTAACAAGTATATCCTTCATAGGGGTAAGATGGAGAATAGGAATGAGCTCTGAATTTGATAATACATCTTTAAGTAAGTATGGTTTTTAAGGTCTGTGTTTGAACACAGCACTTTAAGGACAAAGATTTTTCTTGTACAACATTTCTGTGCGTTTCTGTCTTTTTCTGGTTTGATTATCTTGTTGATGTTGTGTCCTTTTATGGTGTCTTTATTGTGTTACTGTGCGTATTGGTACAAATACTTTATACATTATCTTTGGGATCAGTCTGTCTGCTCGTGCTCAGCTACAAATGGGGTAAGTAATATCGACAGGAGGTCACCTGCTTAGGTCACCTACTGTCGAAGGGGGGAAGGAGACTAGCTCCTGGGCAAATTAGGAGACTAGCTTCTGGGCAAATTAAGTGCATTAACAATGCATGAGATGCATGATGTGCATGAAAAAGTCTTTTTGGGCAACTAACACACTGCGTTTTTCTGTAGCTTCTGTACTTGGTACATGTATTGTTGTGTCCTGTCTTTTGTTGTGCGTACACAAGACGGCTGTGCGTTTTACGTTTTCCTCGGCTTATGAGCTTACTATGTGTATTGTGTGCTGTTTTGCGTGGTAAGTACGCAAGACAGCTTGTTGTTGTGCGCTTTCTCTCTCTTTTGAGCCTACCCGAGCTGTCTAGGAACAGCCATGTGACAATCGGTTGGGCTCGCTTTAGCCATTCATTTCAGAGGATGCTGTGACTATGCTTTTGAATAAAGAAAGACACAGCACTTCACCAGTGCACGTCTAATTGGCTATAAAATAACACAGTTTGAACAAATTGCCAGGATTACATAAATAAATAAATTAAATAAATATGTCACCTTAAAGTACTCCATGTTACTGCCCCTCCTTTCTGTAAATTGATGGAATTGGAATTGGATGAAGATGAAAGGACGGGTAGACTAGACTGATGCTCCCTTATTTGATCCTTAAGGGGAACTATATGTCGGTGGGTTTCGTTTGAATGCCCGGGTGGCACCACCATTATTGTTCATGTTACTGCAACACTACATACAGTTGTAGAGACATCACAAGTCCTTTATTAGTGAGTCTGAGTAACTGGGTTTTAACAGATGATGTGGGATGAAATATAGAATAATGCTTGCAGAAAATGATTAAAATGAAATAAAAGAATGTTTGTAGTAGTGGGTACTGAAGTCAAGATGTCGAAGTTGAAAGTAAGGCACATTGTCAGGATGGGACATTGCTCAGCCCGTATACTGTATGGTGCACATGGTGCACAATACTAGGAAGGGTGCCTGTATGCCCCTGGTAATTGCGCACCACACATTTTAGTGGTGAACAGGTTGAAGAGCACGTAGCCCTTCAGGAGCTTGTTTGGAATAACAAGTTTTGCTGGAGAATTCATTTACGTACTACATTATGCTTAATTTGTCAGATTATATAATTAGCAATTCTAAATTTTCCGGCCAGAACTATAACATGAAAGCATGGTCACAAAATGCAATACGTATGTTGGCAAATTCTAGAGGTGTCTGCAGACCTGCACAGCAGCAAAGGTTCACAAAGTAGAAGCTGTGTCGTGATCTCTATGACTTATTGAACACAAGCTTGCTAAGACAAAAAACACAAGAACCGTTGCTTTGAAAATCCCTTTTTGAAGTTCTTCAAATGAATAATATAGGAATATACAGATGCAAGGATTCAGGGTAAGTTGGTATTGTTTTTCTTTTTTCCGTCAGAGCTAAGTAAATGAATAAAGGCTTGCTCGACTGCTTGGGATTGGGAGAGAAAAATAAATTGTGTAATGTTTTACCCTTGCCAGTTCACTAAAAGTTTGTTTTATACTCGCAAATAGGTCTGGAACGCCCTTCAGCCATTGGGAGAGAGAGGGTTCGGACGTGATGCACAGCCTGGCTGCTTGTTAGGGAACACCTATGAATACGACCAAGGCGTAGCTGCAGAGCAGACATGCTGGACGAGGCAGTACCACAGAGAAGGAGAGAGAGAGAGAAGGGCTATCTAGGAGCCCCAACCTGTTGGTCTACTTGTGCCTCAGTCCCAGCCCACTGAGCCTTGCCGGTGGGCTCACCTGTGTTTGAGCCTCTGCCCCTTGATCCATCTCGAGTCTGACCCCCTTCTTCCTTTTACCCCTTTTGTGTAGGGTATGACATCTGCCCGAAGGAGGAACAGTGCACTGAGGTAGAATAGGGTTAGTAGGGATGGACTTCATGGATGAAGAAAAGGGTGCGTGTACCCTGTCTAAGGTACCAGCGATAGAGTAGAGGAAGAGAGTTTGGTGCATTGTTTGGACAGTCAACTAACGGGGCAAAGGGACTGTGATTTTGGAAATAAAAATACCTTGCCCTGCAACGTGGGATCTGGATCCGAGCTAGATGCGCAGCTCCACCGCCGGTGCTCAATAGTGCCTGCGCGAGATGAACAATAGGAGCTTACCAGTGATAGCTCTCTGAAAGACACTGGAAAGAAGAGTTTTTTGCCCATCCTCTTGTTCACTGGCCACCAATTCCATTTGTGTTGCATTTCTCTCCCAATCGCAGTCTATCCGTTTGGTTCCACAATTGACAAGGAAAACAGTTATTTTGCCCCTCCCTGTTCAGAACAGGGTCAGTATACAGAAAGAACAAGTTGCATTCATAGTTGTTATTGTGCTAATAATAGTTGTAGAAACATGCTACTCCCAGAATGAGAATTATCCTGTTCATTCCCAAGTTCATGCAGCACCTGCTTCGCTTGTGAACATGTTTGTTACTTTAGCTCCTCGCACAGGGGAGCACAGGAGGACATAAAATGATTGTATAAGTGTCTAGATTGGTGTACCTACGATTCAGTTCTCAAGTTCTTAATAATGCATTTAGTGACTCTTGCCCTACAAACTATATTAGGCAGAGACCTTCGATGATAGTTAATATGACAGTTCGTCTTTGTATCCCCACTGCATTTGCTGCCTCATCTACGAATTGTGCCCATCCGCAGTTATAATATAAATATGTGACATGACAAATAGACCCTTGTATATACTGTCTCCCAGTTTGTTGCATTTACTGTGTAAGTACATTAACTGCTAGGTAAAGGACATCAATACAGTGTTGAGATCATGCTTCAGAAGGAGATAGAAGGGTTGTTGAGCGTTGACCTAGATCTATCTTAGGTCAATATGTCTGTTATAGTTTCCCTGCTTCATAATAATGAACATTTGAATAGTTTGATACAGCCTGACTATGACACAGTGTTGAAGAACATAGTAGTAAACCAAAGGTATACACCTAGTTCAGCTGAAAAGGAGGGTGCCTTACATCCAAAAGATTATATGCATGTTGATATGTCTGTGCTGTCTTGTTTCCCTTTGCGATTTGAGTGACCATGCATTTTCTTTCTTCCCACTTAGAACTGTAAATACCCAGCCGGATAGCAATAAAGCTCTTTTAGCCACTGATGCTAAAAGGAGGGTCTGTTAGATTTAAAATCCCCCTTCCCATAGTGCCTTTGTTATGCTATATTAGGTTAGCAATGTGTGGCTAAAATACACGCATTTGTACTCACGTTATGTAACCCACAGAGTTTTCCTTGCCATATGTAAGCTTAGTTAGCCTCTGTGACTCCATTTTGTATTTCGCAATCGTTATTAGATTGCTTGGGCTGTGCTCGTACTAGGACTCATTCTTTAAATCTGCTCGCCTCAGCAGAACACTGTACTTCGTTATTATTTCTTTTCCTGTTCAAGGCTGTAACCCAACTTCCTAATGAGCTGATGTTCTGCCTCTGCATTCCAATCTCAATGTGTAACTCTGCTCCCACGTTAGGAGATGCTGAGACTCGGCACAGTGGCGTGGGGCTGCTGATAGTGCACCCATCTGGCAGGAGTTAGCTCATCTCTCTGTGCCTCCTCTGTTCATGTCCGGCCCAGGCCGGTAATTTTCCTCTAGAGGCGTGGCCGAAGTCTCTCTGAAAGGTTTATCTAGTATTACCAAACCCGGGAGAGTTAGTCCCCTCGACAGACATCTTTTGGTGAAGGTCTGACTGGGCTCCTCTGCAGAGAATATACCTGTAATACATGTAAGTTTTCATTCTTTACTGTCTGACCGATTCTTAATTTTGAGAAGGCATAGCAGGTGGTCATAAGTACCCACGTGGTCCTAAGGGGCCCTGTCCTTCACTCCTGCCGCGTTCCCCAACCATACACACTGGGTGCCCAGGGTCGGGGCCAGGGTACCCAGGTATATGTGGCTGGGCCCCAGGGGTTGGGGTCCCCGGGACCAAAATCAGCCTGGGGAAGGATCCTAACTTCTTGGGCTTGGGATAGGCAAAGTAAATGTGTTTCCTCTTGTGTCGCACATTAAAAAACAATCTTAAATCCTTAATGGAGGTGACTGCATTGTTGATCTATTGGAGCACAATCTGATCTGGGGTGACTGTGACAAGTGATTTCTTTCTCATCTCCTGGTGGGACAAAAGTCTATGATTCTCCCTTTTAATTACCCTGAGTATGCAAATGCCCAACACCATCAGCAAGCTATGCCCGTTTGGCCAAGCCTCATTTTTCTTAGCTGTATGTTCAGGTCTTCCTGCCTTTTCCCACGTTGATGGACAGCTAAAAAAAAGGCCTAGAGCATGATTCAAGAAAATTTTGTTGCGCATGATCTATGCAGAAGAGTACAAGTTCATCTCCCCCAAACAAAGAAGCACTTGCTTCATTTAGTTAAGTGGAAATACCCATTTGGTGGAGATTCACCTCTCTGTGACACATTGTCTTCTCTTGGCGAGGATTTACATTATCACAGATTTGTGGATGAAGACGCTTGAGGAACAATTACACTGTTGAATTTACACGCACACCTTGTCCTTAAGCTGCTGTAGTGTAGAATATGAATGACATTTACAAAACGAGGTAGCACTTACTAATTAATCAAATGAAAGTACTCCAGTTGGGTAGACATTTTTGGCAAAACTGGTGACTCTGCTTGGAAAAAAGGACGTTCGATTCTAGCCCTGGTTCTGATTTCACAGAAATTAAACCTCAACGGGAAGCACTTACAAATATAAACATAGCAGGTGTAGTTCAAGCACCACTTCAGTAAAGCGCAAACGATCCTAACTCCTTGGGCTTGGTGAGGGAAAAGCAAGTGTGTTTTCTCTTGTATTCCACGTTGAAAACCTATATGAAATCCTAAATGAAGGTGAATTAATTGTTGATCTACTGGAGTACAATCTGATGTGTAGTGACTGTGAGTGGTTTCTTTCTTGTCGTCTCCTGGTGAGAGCAGAGTCCATGGTTCTCCCTTTTAAATACCCTAAGTGCAAATGGTGAAAGTCCATAGCACCACTCACACACCTGATGTAGCTCAGATTTCATCTGGAGTCAGGCATTGCTTTATATTTGTGCTTCAGACAGACTGCATTTAAAATGACACAGATTTTGGTGCAAGTGGAAAACACATGGCACATTAAACATGAAATGAGGCCTAGTCAAATCAAATGCTTATTAAAAGTGGCACTTTTGGTGCAAAGCAAAGTGAAAGACATAAAATGAGGCCTGGTCACAATGCTTTCAGTCTGAAATGCTTGTGCTGAATTAACGTGTTTTTGCAGTGTAGAGAAAACTCTTTAGCTTTGAAAATAATCATGGAATGTGTTCTCTCTTCCCAGCTTCTTTTCCCTTGTAAATTACACTCCCTGTTCCTGTCTCAACAGACTTTGGGCCCGATTCACAGAACTAACTTAAGACAAAATCCTAAACTTAATACCATTTTGGTATTCACAGAATGCACTTACTCATTTTGGTATTCACAGAATGCACTTACAACTTTTGGTATTCACAGAATGGATGTACGACTACTAACTTTACGTACGGACTCGGGCCGGAAATTCTGGCCCGGAGGCAGGGCTTCCGGGCCGGAGGCGGAGCTTCCGGCCCAGAAGTGGAGATTTTGGCCATGGCTAAATTTCCGCCACTGGCCGGAATCCCCACCTCCGGGCCGGAAGCTCCGCCTCTGGGCCGGAAGCTCTGCCTCCGGGCCGGAATTTCCGGCCCGAGTGCGGACGTAAAGTTAGTAGTCGTAAATCCATTCTGTGAATAGCAAAAGTAGTAAGTTTATTCTGTGAATCGCAAAAGTAGTAAGTTCATTCTGTGAATACCAGAAGTAGTAAGTGCATTCTGTGAATGCCAAAATAGTACTAAGTTTAGGATTTTGTCTTAAGTTTGTTCTGTGACTCGGGCCCTAGATGTCCGGGAGGCTGGGCCTCACACAACACATTGTGAAAATGAGAAGCAGACACCAATGCCCTCAGCCCATATGGCATAGGTACATACCCATGCACAATGCACAGGGACTGGCAAAGTACTGACATGGTCGCTGACACTTGGCCCTGCTGTATGCAGCACAAGGCCTTCCTGGGACCACTGTACACTCAAACACCAACTCCACAAGCACAGGTAACTAGCACAGGAACTCACACTCACTGTCATGCCAGCATTCACCATGAGGGGACAGACACATCACCTGGGAGACCCAATGCCAACTCACACTACACCCAACAGCAGTCCTGGTCACACACACCCCCCTTACACAAGCACACACCCCCGGGGCAGGCAACGGATTTACACACTCTCACAATGGACATGTGACACAAGACCAATCCATAGCCGGAATCCCCACCTCCGGGCTGGAAACTCCGCCTCCAACCCGGAAGCCCCGCCTCCGGGCCGGAATTTCCGGCCCGAGTGCGGACGTAAAGTTAGTATTCGTAAATCCATTCTGTGAATACCAAAAGTAGTAAGTGCATTCTGTGAATACCAAAAGTGGTAAGTTTAGGATTTTGTCTTAAGTTAATTCTGTGAATCGGGCCCTTTGGCTTTGTTGCATATTTAGACAATACATATTCAGTTCATAACACATCTTTTTATAATGTGTATTAATTAACCATGCACCAACACTACACGCGGGGCTAAAGCATTTTGCATGAAGAGCATGTTGCTTTGAATATGTATTAACTACTTGCGCTTTGAAAATTTGCACTGGTGCATGTTTTATGCTATGTTGTACATTGCACATTTTTGCATGCTGTGCACAAATAATAGAAAAGCTGCTTTAAACTAATAGCTTTTGCTAGGTAATAAATAATACAAGGTATTAGTATGGGGAAGGTAAACATAATGGTTTTTATTTCGTAAATTAATACTCTTTTTTGTGTTTGTTTTGTTTTTGGGCCTAAGATAAAATGCCTGCCTGTGAATCCAGCAAGGCTGTGAATTGTATTGAATGAGAGCATGCGCAGAATCAGCTACATACTGCCAAGTGCCTTGAGTGAAGACCTGGTTCAAGGACACCGTGAACTGTACATTCTTGTAGTCCTACCAATGAACCAGTGTTTGTGGAATGTGGAATGTGTTTATCCTGCATGCGATGTGACAGGAAGCAGGAAACTGGACTGATACTTTGTATCCTATTAAATGTTACTGAAATATATGATTGTATAAATCATTGACGCTTCTTTTGTTAAAACCGGATTTACAATGAGAACAGGATGGTGAGACCCTCATGTCATCTATGCTAACCAATCGGTGCAAGCTTTACTGAAAACTGCAACATTATTTGTGTAGTCAGCCAAGAATTAGAGTATACATAATGACCTCTTTGGAGGCGTGTGCTTCCTTTAGGAGGAGAGGAGAGGATGCAGATGAAGCCAGACATCATATGGGTTAGGTACGTGAACGTAGCGGGTGCAGCCTGGGAGGAGATTGCGTCCGAGGAGAGACAGAGGACGGTGGGGGGGCCTTTGCTCATATTTTTCAGAGAGTCCTTGCACGTAATCTTTTTGGCAAGTCAGATCACATTCCTCTGTGGTCTGTGAAGGAGGGGCCTTTTCAGGAGCAGCCTCTCTCTGTGAAGCACAGAGACGCAGATAAACAAGACCAGGGCACAGTATGCAGCTGATAGAAAAGGTTAGATTTAAATGCTAAAACTTTAAGTTCATGCTTTGTCTAATTAACTAGTTTTGAAAGATTTATTTGTCTTATGCATTTATTTCTCTTTATGGGAGATTTTTGCCAATTATTAATTTTTGATTAGCCTTGCAAATTCCCTCATGAATTATATTTCTTCCTGAAACTCTTTAAAGAGTTCTGACTGACATAGAATTAGGGTATTTTCCCTCTTGTATGCAACCTATAATATGATTGTATTAATTCTATTTTTCCTATTTTCAATTCTGTAACCTGATTGATATTTGACTAAATGAATAAAGGGTCAGAGAGCTTTAACTAAGAACAATCTAATGAGATAACAGGTGTACAGAACATGCAAGCAGTCCAAAAGCGTCATCTGTTGGGTTCCATTTGCTCTTTATTATTTTTTCAAAAATTCCCAGCACACGATTTTGCCGACACGTCTTTGGTCTATTCTTAGACTTTTTCAAGGCGATATTGGAATAGTATCAAAATGTAGTCTGATATGGATACTTCAAGTGCCAGCGTCCGCTAGCACGCTCCAAAGTAAATACACATGTGATTAAACACTATCGGGGTAGCAGCAACGCTTGTTTGTGTGTGGAGACTTCTTTTAGGAATGGTCGCAAACTTATCAGGGTGGTGCTTCCTTCATCAAGCATTTGTTTTAATGATATTGCTCTCATAATGGACGACACTTATGGTCCTCACATCGTAACTGGATTTGATCTTAATTGTGGTAAGGTACAAATACATAATACATGTTGATTGTGCGGTATTTTTTCCTCAAAAGGACCACTACTACCTATCATTTTTTCTGCTATCACCTGTAACCTTTGATTTTTTTCAGTGAATATATATATATATTATCTACTGGCGGTCGCCAGTAGATAGTTATAGTTAGGACCGTGTTTCCATAGGAAATCTCAAAATTCTATTTTGAATAACTTTGGCGCCGGTTGACGAATCTTCGCAAAATTTTCAAAACTAATGGGGCGCTCCGCTCAGCTCCTACCCTGAAAGTCTCGGGGTGATTCGTCAAGCGGGGGCCGAGAAAAAAGGGGGGTCCCAAAATGCGTTTTCCCCATGCATTTTTCCATAGGACCTTTAGTCGAAGGTACAGCCCGAACGGCTAAACAGAATTACTTGAAATGGTAGTCCTCAGGTCAGAGAAGTGCCTTTTGCAGGTCTGGTGTCAATCTGTTCAGTATTTCCTGATAAAATAGCATTTAAAAGCATATAAATATCTATACGCGCGCACCGTGCGCGAGCGAAATTCTGATTGGTTGTTAGATGTCAGTCAACATTCGAATCAGTCGAAATCAGGAAGTGTCGGCCGCCATTTTGTCTCTCGCACTGAAAAGGAAAGGGGGAAAAAAGGTGGAAAACGTGAAAAGGGGGCAGGGAAGAGAGTTCCTGACCCCCTAGCCTTTGTCAGGGGGTCACAGAAGGACCCCCCAGGGGGACAAAACCATTTTAAAATTTTTTTAAAAAATCGCGGGGTGCGCGCACGGTAAAAAAATAAATAAATAAATAAATATATTAAGAAATACATAACTTAGCATTTAAAAAACCGTACAAATTCACTTAAAAAACCATAGGTTTCACACACGTTATAGTTAGGAATTAGCATTTAAAAAACCTTGCAAATTCACTTAAAAAACCATAGGTTTCACACAGGTTACAGTTAGGTGGATATTTCTCTCGTAAAAAACCAACGAAATTCCCCCGTTATAGTTAGTTCAGATAACTATAACTCGCGCGACCGCCACTCTATCACAAGGATGATGTCATCAGTGATGTCATGAATGATGCCACTGACCATGTCTTGAGTGATGTAATATGTGACGTCATCAGCGCGCGAGTTATAGTTATCTGAACTAACTATAACGGGGGAATTTCATTGGTTTTTTACGAGAGAAATATCCACCTAACTATAACCTGTGTGAAACCTATGGTTTTTTAAGTGAATATATATATATATATTCACTGAAAAAACCATAGGTTTCACACATGTTATAGTTAGCTGGACATTTCACTCGTAAAAAAACATTGAAATTCCCCCGTTATAGTTAGTGCAGGCAACTATAACTCACGCGACCGCAATCCTCTGCTGATGCTAATACTGTATTTAGACACTTATTTGCCCATGTCTTCTTCCATTAAATTTTAGCTATACATATATTGCAAATATTTTTTTTTCATAAAGACACATATGTCATCAGCAGAGGATTGCGGTCGCGTGAGTTATAGTTGCCTGCACTAACTATAACGGGGGAATTTCAATGGTTTTTTACGAGTGAAATGTCCAGCTAACTATAACATGTGTGAAACCTATGGTTTTTTCAGTGAATTTGCAAGGTTTTTTAAATGCTAATTCCTAACTATAACGTGTGTGAAACCTATGGTTTTTTCAGTGAATTTGTACGGTTTTTTAAATGCTAAGTTACTTTACGCCGTTCGTGGCGCGCGCGCCCACTTCACGCAGTTCGTTCCGTGCGCGCACGGTGCGCTTCGCGCACCGCGCGCCCACTTTACGCAGTTAGTGCCGTGCACGCACGGTGGGCACGCGGTGCGCTACGCGCACCCACGTTACGCTGGATGGGCCATGTACGCACGATGCGCTTCGCGCACCGTCCGCACACGGAGGACATATTATGCGCTTCGTTGTGAAAGGTTAACTATTAAATGTTCTATTTTTCCTATATGCCATGCACAAACGGTGCTCTACGGGCACCTTTTGCACACGGGGGGGGGGAAAGGTGGATAGTTTCTTATTTTTTATTTATTTTTGACCGTACGCGTACGGTAAGCGCATTCGGCGTTTTTTCGAAAAAAAAATAAATTAATTTTTGGCTTTGGGGGTCCTTTTGGGACACCCTAACCAAGGCTAGGTGGTTAGGAGCTGTCTAGCCTGCCCCTTTTCGTGTTATCCAACTTTGTTTTTCCTCCCCCCTCAGAGTGCGAGAGAGAAAATGGCGGCCGACACTTCCTGGTTTCGACCGATTCGAATGTTTACTAAGATCTAACAGCCAATCAGAATCGCGCACGGCACCGTACGCGTACGGTAAGCTTACCGTAAGCGCACGGTAAGCGCACGGTAAGCTGCCACAGATATATATATTGATTTAAATGCAATTTTCTCAGGAACTACTGAACAGATTTACACAAGACCTACAAAAGGCACTTCCTTGACCTGTAGACTACCTCTCTGCCAAATTTCAAGTAACTCTGTTCAGCCGTTCGGGCTGTAGCTGTGTCTAAAGGTCCTATGGAAAAATGCATGGGGAAAACGCGTTTTGGGACCCCCCTTTTTTCTCAGCCCCCGCTTGACGAATCCCCCCGAGACTTTTAGGGTAGGAGCGGAGCGTAGCGCCCCATTAGTTTTGAAAATTTCGCGAGGATTCGTCGACCGGCGCCAAAGTTATTCCAAATAGAATGTTGCGGATTTCCTATGGAAACAGGGTCCTAACTATAACTATCTACTGGCGACCGCCAGTAGATAATATATATATATATATATATATATATATATATATATATATATATATATATATATATATATATATATATATATATATATATATATATATATATACATATACATATATATATTCACTTAGAAAACCATAGGTTTCACACGTTATAGTTAGCTGGGCATTTCACTCGTGAAAAACCAATGAAATTCCCCCGTTATAGTTAGTGCAGGCAACTATAACTCACGCGACCGCAATCCTCTGTTGATGCTAATACTGTATTTAGACACTTATTTACCCATGTCGTCTTCCATTAATTTTTAGCTATACATATATTACAAATATATTTTTTTCAGAAAAACACATATGTCATCAGTGATGTAATATCTGACGTCATCAGCAGAGGATTGCGGTCGCGTGAGTTATAGTTGCCTGCACTAACTATAACGGGGGAATTTCATTGGTTTTTCACGAGTGAAATGCCCAACTAACTATAACATGTATGAAACCTATGGTTTTTTAAGTTAATTTGCAAGGTTTTTTAAATGCTAATTCCTAACTATAACGTGTGTGAAACCTATGGTTTTTTCAGTGAATTTGTACGGTTTTTTAAATGCTAAGTTATGTCGTTATTTATTTATTTATTTTAAGGTTTTTCACCGTGCGTGCACCGTGCGCGCGCTGTAGGCGCTCGGTGCGCGTACGCTACGCGCACTCCACGATTTTTCATAAAAAATACATTTTTGCCCTTGGGGGTCCTTCTGGGACCGCCTGACCAAGGCTAGGGGGTCAGGAACTGTCCAGCCTGCCCCCTTTACACGTTATCCACCTTTGTTTTTCACCCCCTCAGACTGCGAGAGACAAAATGGCGGCCGACACTTCCTGGTTTCGACCGATTAGAATGTTTACTAAGATATAACAACCAATCAGAATCGCGCTCGCGCACGGCGGCGTGCGCGTACGGTAAGCTTACGGTACGCGCTCGGAGCGCGCCTATAGATATATATATTGATTTAAATGCTATTTTCTCAGGAAATACTGAACAGATTTACACGAGACCTTCAAAAGGCACATCCCTGACCTGAGGGCTACCTCTCTGCCAAATTTCAAGTAATTCTGTTCAGCCGTTCGGGCTGTAGCTCGGACTAAAGGTCCTATGGAAAAATGCATGGGGAAAACGCGTTTTGGGACCCCCCCTTTTTCTCAGCCCCCGCTTGACGAATCCCCCCGAGACTTTCAGGGAAGGAGCGGAGCGGAGCGCCCCACCTATTTTGAGAATTTCGCGAGGATTCGTCAATCGGCGCCAAAGTTATTCAAAATAGAATGTTGCGGATTTCCTATGGAAACACGGTCCTAACTATAACTATCTACTGGCGACCGCCAGTAGATAATATATATATATATATATATATATATATATATATATATATATATATATATATATATATATATATATATATATATATATATATATATATTACCTACTGGCGGTCGCCAGTAGCTAGTTATAGTTAGGACCAAGTTTCCATAGGAAGACATTTTTTTGTTTTGCTTATAACTTTGGCATCATTTGATGAATCTTCATGAAATTTTCCAACCTGATTCTTTGTTCATATCAGCTCCTATGTGGGGAGTTTGGGGGTGATTTGTCAACGGGGTGCCGAGAAAAAAGGAGGGGTCCCAAAACGTGTTTTCTCCATGTTAATTTCCATAGGGAACTTTAGGCAAGGCTACAGGTCGAACGGGTGAACGGAATTACCTTGGCAGGGAGAAGGGTCTTGGTCTAGAAAGCACGCTTTTGTTTATTTGGTGTAAATCCGCTCAGTAGTTTTCGAGAAATATCGAAATTTACAGACATCGATATTTGGGAATTCTGCCATCTGATTGGCTGAGGCATTACGAGCACGAGCTTGCTGCTTATTGGTTGGGAGCGCTGCGAGCGGTTACAACTAGGAAGTGTTGGCCGCCATTTTGTGATTCCGTCGAAGCGAGTAAGGAGAAAAAAGGGTGAAAAAAGTACGAAAGAGGACGGTAGGAGCACTGTAACCTTTATGGGGGTGTTTACGGTGCGCTATAGTGGGGGTGCGAAGCAAACTACTCATAGCTACCGCTCTGAAAGTGCTGGGTACGGAAATTAAGTGAGGTATTGCGTAGAGTCTGATGCTGCTAAGGTGAACTGGTGCGGGAGTCGGGGATGAAAGCGTGAGCCTAAACTGTGTGTCTTATGGGGTGAAGTCATGTGCCCTGGCCGCTGTGCCACACCTGTCTAAGTAGTGTCAGTAATATTTTATACGGAGTAGGAGGAAGTTTTGTTTGGAACACGGTAATTTGTATATGGTGCTTAGGTGGTGTTATACAGGGAGTGCGAAGGTAAATCAATACGGTATTTGTAAAGTGCAAACTACACAGAAAACGATATTTGATTGGAAGATAAGAAGCACTGGGTACTGAAAACTAGGGTGCATATTAGTTGTGTGAAAAAGCATGTTTGTCATTGGTTAATAAAGAGCAGTCTAAACGTGGAGTACATTCGATAGGATGAAATGTGCAAAGCTCATCCAGACGTGCTACTTGCATTTGGAAGGTACATTTGGAACTTAAAACAATGGTGAACTTTTAACCCAAAGTGCTGTTAAATGTTCAAAAATATGCTGAAAAAAAAACTGTTATGTTTAAAAAAATCATGAACTTTTAACCTGCAGGTGTCGTAGAATGCTCCAGAAAGTGTGGTGATAAAATAGGTTGAACTTCTGACCTGTATGTGGCGCGGAATATTAAGTAGCTTTTCAGATGGAAAATTCAAAAACAACCAATGGAGAGAAGTTTTGGAATGTCGATGAAGGAATTAAGTATTCTGATTTGTTCTTTACATGTATTTATATGTGGAGCGACAGAGACATTGTGCCATTACTGGTTCCATTCTTGATGAAAGCGGTGCACTACATGTACTGTGTGACAAAGAAAGAATTGCATTTGTGTGTGACATTTGAAATCTGCATACACACTACAAAGCTGAGGTAGAAATGAACAAGGTGTGTTATGCGTTCTGTGGGAGTGATTAAGTATTTGAGGTGATATTTTTAAGTTTGAAAGTATTTTTTATTTCAAAATAATATCCTGTTAGTAAAGTGTGGTGTTTCATATTGGTTATAAAATATGCCTAAAGTTTGACCCGTTGTTATATAAGTACTTTATATATGTTTAGGAATTTTTCACAAAGAAGAAATGTAGTTTGCCATCTTTAAAGGACTGTATAGTTTTGAAAATGAGGTACAGCGTTAATTTGGGTATGTTAATGTATTCAGGCGAGATAAACAAAATGTCCTACGTTTGCAAATTATACTTTTTGTGGAAGTAGTGGGGAAGGGGGGGGGGGGGGTGTGTAGGAGATGTATGTGTTATTAAGTTAAAAACGATGAAACCAAGACCAGAAATGTTATGTGGACAGGTTGTGGTCTCATTTTTGACAGTGAGAGGTAGATTTGAATATAAGTCTAGGCAGGTTATTGTACTGTGAGGCCGTCTACAGTGTTTGGAGATTACATGGAGAGGAGATGGAGATAGTAAAAGTGATACGTTCCTTTTATATGTACGCATAGTTTTAATAATTTGAATATAGGTTGAGATATAATATGTGTTAAACAATGATGGACGGACCCAAGTATGTGTGGTACAATCACTGATAGGCAGTGTTTTGGAACCCACTAGGTTTGTTAAAAGACCCCTCACACACCAACCTGGTTGGTGTCATGCTTCATCATTGGGGTCCCAACCGGGTGGCCGAATACCCCCCGGTTGTGCTACGACGCCTGATCACAGTGGAGCTGGTGTGGTGCAAAGGTGTGATGTGATGTGAATTAAAAATATCTCTGAGAATCCTTGCCTCTCTAATTTTATTAATGGCGACTCAGGATATGATTAAAAGTTATTTGTGATGCAACTAAACAAATAATTAATTATCTTATAGTTGTCTATGTGATGGGTCTACATGTTTCAGCCTGCAGGGGAATGTAGGTGGGGCTTTCTTCAGGACCAGTGAAAGTGGTGAGTGGCAAAGTGAGTAGTGCCACGTGGAAAGTGAAAACAATGAAAAACAATTTTTAGTACCTACACACGTGCTAAGGTGTGTGGACTGCGTGTCTACGTACTCACGAACACTTACGCGAAAAAAGACCTGTCGGAAAAGAGACAGCACATAACATGTATATACACATGACAATTAGATAACATAAATGCAGTGATATTAAGCAATCATAAAATGCAATCTTAGGTGCTATGGTCATCCAATTAGGTCTGCCAGGTGATGATGCCTATAGATGCAGTAAAAACATATGGTGGGCATGCTGCATGCTAAGATGCTGCCGCAGCTAGTATGAAAGTATCTAGTCTTAAAGATGCTTTGAGTCTTACACATGATGATCTAGTGGCAACCGAAGGTTATCACGTTGTTACTTAAATACACCGTGATTTACAGTGTGGGAACGCAATGGTGTGGAACCTTTCCACAGTAGTGATGGAGTTGTGCGTCATGTGAGTGAACGCACACGTGAGAAAGCCGGCAAGTGCCGTCATGCGGAGCGCGTGGCTATCTCAAAATGCGTTCTTAAAAACAAGCGGAGCGGCATCGCCCCAGGAAGCAGCGCTTATATGAAGAAGTATAGTTACACTATGGTCGAGCTAAAATAGCTGATCGGGGCTCGGAGGAGTGCGCTCCTCTATCAGACTCTGGGGAGACATAAAAGATCGGAGTAAGAGGCATGTGAGCTGTCAGGTCGAGATTGCTCACAGAAGGCCTCTATGTATAGTCAGTCGCGCAACCTTACTTGGTGTCAGAGCGTCACCCGCCATAAACCTGTTCTGGTCTCCCGTTGTCCCGGATGGTGGTGGGGGCCGGCGTGTACTCGGTATATGCAGCTGCCAGGTCCATCGGGTATGTGCCGGTTTATGTGTCGGTTGTGGGCGAGGGCTGGGCTGGGTTGTGGGCGTGACAATGCAGTGATGGCTATTGCGCATGCACGGTGCAGAGAATGCTAGAGCTCACGCATGCGTGAGGGGGATGTCAGAAATGACATTGAGAGCGCATGCGCAATGAAAGAGAAGCAGCGCAAGACAAAGCGAGCATGTACCCATAATGATGGAAAGGTGCTAATGGGCTAAAATAACGCAAAGTGGAGCACTAGATTAGATCGTGCTCGAAGGCACAGTAAAAGTAAAGGTAAAAGAATAAGGCCACAACTTGAGACCCATGGTGGTGCGGTTACAAAGGGAGAGAACCTCAGGGGTGAGACCTAAAGGAACCCTAAGAGCACTGCTAAGATCGGAAATCTTTGATCCAGGATCTACAAAATATGTTTTTTATCAAAATCTAACGTTTGCACAGAAGTTAACAGAATGTACAGTGGATCTGCTGAAATCCTGGACTCTGGCACACTTGAAACTTTTTTTAAAACACTCAGCACCAAGAATAAGTTATGATCTTGACATTTTACACTGTTCAAAACTGTTACTATACAAGGCATATGCAGATTCAATGGAATTTAAGCAAAGGCAACACTATCTTACTTTTACTTTAAGTCACGGCGCCCGAAGATGCATGATCTTACTTGGATTTGGGGTCCTCCCTTTTAAATCCCTAACTTGCAATTGGACACAAAATAAAAATGTCAGAAGCCTATGCAACCTCTGTCGAGGAGGAGTACAAGACTTGATACATGTACTGTTCATATGCCCTAACCCCAGTCGTTGCTGCTAGAAAGAGGTTCTTAAAGCCAATCCAAACAAAGTGCAACTGTGCAAATGTACAGAGTTTGATTTCTCTTTTAAAATCACCTCCTAATGAATTTACTTGTTATAACTTGTTTACATTTTTAACATTTTTTATAAATTTATATTAGGATGAATGTTACAAAGCCTTTTAGTTACAGATGTAATTTTGTTGTTTTTAAATTTCTTATTTGTTGTTCTCAGTAGAGAACTAAATCAAATAAAAATGTTGAATTTGAATTTGACCTAAATGGTCTGCAGGTATATGTTGCGCTGCCTGATTGGTAGGGCCAGATATGTCAGCCTGAAAGGAAAGCGCAGATCTAGTGGTGGTGAGGCGCAATTAGAGAGAGAGAGTGTATGTGGAGGCCTCATTCCATAGGTGTCCCTTGATAAAGAAACGCTGACTGGCGCGTTTGGAGGGGTGCGGGCTCAGCTCTGACACGCTGAAGGGAGGTACACTGGACTGCGTGATTCAGGTGGGAGTCTATGATCTTCTGAGACTGTTCCAGGGTATATTGTCGTTCAGGCCTGTGATGTGGCTTGATAGGCGATATATCCATCTTTGTTCTTTTTCAAGAACAAGGCTCTGGATGTTAGGAGAGTTGGGGTCTAGTGCTTCTATGACCACCCATCTCATGTCGTTGGTTGTATGACCCGTCTCAAGCAAGTGGTTTGTCATCCTGGTGGTGTTTTTCTTGCATCGTATGGTGCTGCGGTGTTCACAGATCCTGGTTTTGATTTTGCAAGTCGTCATGCCGATGTATGTTAGGTTAAAAGGGCAGACGATCCGGTATATGACATGTTCTGTGTTACAGTTAGTGTGTTTTCGCAGTTCCCATATCTTTCCTGGTTCCAGGTTAAGGTTTTTTACGGTCTCAGTGATGTGGCAAACACTGCAGTTTCCGCATGGGAACTGGCCTGTAATGCTTGGGAGCCCCCAGGCATTTAGAACCGTACTTGCAGGTCTTTATGGTGGTACCGGTCTGGTAGATACTAAGGCGTCTTTTATGGATCTTGCTCTCTTGTTGGAGAGAAGGGGAGGTTCCCAGTTGAAGTTGCCTGTATTCAGTATTTTCCAGTGCTTCCGGATGATCTGTGAGACTTTGTTGGTCACGGTGTTGTATGTTGTCACACATGTTAGTAGTGGTGGGGTCGGTTCTCGCGTATGGGTTTCGATGAGTCCTTCGCGGTTCTGGTTTCTGGCCCTCTTGTTGGCTTTCTTCGTTATGCGTTCAGGGTATCCACGTAGGTGTAATTTGTGACTCAGGTCAATGGCTTGGGTTTTGTAATCTTTTGTTTCGCTGCAGTTTCTGCGGAGCCGAAGGTATTGGCCATATGGGAGGTTTTCGCGAAGCGATCTGGGATGGAAACTGGTGAAGTGAAGTAGGGAGTTGCGAGCTGTGGGTTTGAAATGAGTCTTGCTCTTGAGACCTCCTGCTACGGCTTCAATGTCCAGATCCAAGAATGTCGTCTGATGTCTGTCGGAACTATGTGTGAAGCGAAGATTAGGATCACATGTGTTGAGCCAGTCACAGAATCTAGCCAGGGATTCACTGGTTCCTTCCCAAATCAATACAATGTCGTCGATGTAACGTTTATAAAATTTGACTTGGGGAATGCGTGGTTGGTTGTTGTCGAGAAGATGTTTGGTCTCGAAGTCGTACACGTACAGGCCCGCTACGCTGGGGGCGAAGACACTCCCCATGGAAGTGCCGTACTTCTGGAGGTAGAGTCTGCCCTCATATTCAAAGAAGTTTTCTTTGAGTGCAAGTGTTGCACATTCTAGAACAAAGGATGTAGAAGTGTGATGTTGCCAGTTGGTGTTGTTCAGGGCATTTTCTAGTACTCTGAGGGTGTCATCTTGTGGGAGGCTTGTGTATCGGCTCTCCACATCAAGAGATACTAGAAGTGAGGTGTTGGGGTCATAAGGTATGGCCGCTATTAGTCCTAGTAGGTCTTTGGTGTCTTTGAGGTAAGTACTGGTTGATTGTACCAGGGGTTGCAAGAAATGGTCACAGTAGCGTGACGGGCTCTAAAAGTGATCCGATGCCCGAGACGATGGGGCGTCCGGGAGGTGGTATTATGTTCTTGTGGGTTTTGGGGACGATGTAAAAGTACGGTATTTTGCCTGGCGTGGTGGTCAGGAATTTCGCCTTGCTCTTGGTGATCAGACCTGTGTTTTCAGCATCCTCCACGAGGGTGTGTATGCATGTTTTCAGAGCTGTGCTGGGATCGTATGTCAGTTTCTCATAATTTTTGGTGTCGTTGAGTAGTCGGTCACACTCCCGACGATAGTCCTCTTTGTTGAGTATGACAGTACCCCCACCTTTGTCGGCTAGTTTGATTATGATCTCAGGGTTGCCTTTCAATAATTGGAGGGCCATTCGTTCTGACCTGCTCGTGTTTTGAAAAGTGTTGGGTTCTTCCAGAGCTTCAATTTCTTTGAACACAGTTTGTTCGTACACAAGTATTTCTGGGGGAGTTGTGCTTGGAGGTGGAATAAATGTTAACTTTACTCTGAAGGGAGTGTTCCCTTGATGTTCAGAGTCAGGTTGAGTGGAGGCGTTCTCAAAAAAAGCTTTGAGCTTGAGTTTGCGGAAGAACTCTTCTAGTTCGCAATGTAACTTGAATTTGTCAAGTCTTGCTGTGGGTGCGTACCCAAGTCCTTTTTTAAGTACTGCTTCTTCTGCTGGTGTGAGAGAATGTTTGGAAAGGTTGGTGATGAGACTCAACGTGTGCTCGGGCCTGGTTGTTGGTCTCTTGTTTTGCTGCTTGTCAATGCTCCCTGTTGTGGGACGTCTTCCCAGTGTTCCTGGTTCCCTCTGCGTCTTCTTCCGCGTCCTCGTCGGCCTCTTCTTAAAAAATGTTGCTGTTGATTTTGGTTCATGTATGGTGGCAGTGGTCCAAAAGGCGTGTTCCAACCGTATTCAAACTGTGGGTGCATTTGGGGATACATTGGTGGGTAATGTATATTGGGTGCCGGAGGTCCTTGGGTCCATGGTTGTTGCCAACCTGTGTGTACACCTCTGCCTTGTTGTCGTCTGCGGTAACTGCCACCTTAATCACGCAGTCCAGCGTACCTCCCTTCAGCGTGTCAAAGCTGAGCCCGCAACCCTCCAAACGCGCCAGTCGACGTTTCTTTATCAAGGGACACCTATGAAATGAGGCCTCCACATACACTCTCTCTCTCTCTAATTGCGCCTCACCACCACTAGATCTGCGCTTTCCTTTCAGGCTGACATATCTGGCCCTACCAATCAGGCAGCGCAACATATACCTGTAGACCATTTAGGTCTCACCCCTGAGGTTCTCTCCCTTTGTTAACCGCACCACCATGGGTCTCAAGTTGTGGCCTTATCCTTTTACCTTTACTTTTACTGTGCCTTCGAGCACGACCTAATCTAGCACTCCACTTTGCCTTATTTTAGTCCATTAGCACCTTTCCATCATTATGGGTACATGCTCGCTTTGTCTTGTGCTGCTTCTTTTTCATTGCGCATGCGCTCTCAATGTCATTTCTGACATCCCCCACGCATGCGTGAGCTCTAGCATTATCTGCACCGCGCATGCGCAATAACCATCACCGTATTGTCACGCCCACAACCCAGACCAGCCCTCGCCCACAACCGGCACGTACTCGATGGACCCGGCAGCTACATATACCGAGTACACGCCAGCCCCCACCACCATCCGGGACGACGGGAGACCAGAACAGGCTTATGGCGGGTGACGCTCTGACACCAAGTAAGGTTGCGCAACTGACTATACATAGCGGCCTTCTGTGAGCAATCTCGACCTGACAGCTCACATGCCTGTTACTCCGATCTTTTCTGTCTCCCCAGAGTCTGATAGAGGAGCGCACTCCTCCCGAGCCCCGATCAGCTATTGTAGCTCGACCATAGTGTAACTATACTTCTTCATATAAGCTCTGCTTCCTGGGGCGATACCGCTCCACTTGTTTTTAAGAACACATTTTGAGATAGCCACACGCTCCGCATGACGGCACTTGTCGGCTTTCTCACATGTGCGTTCACTCACATGACGCACAACTCCATCACTACTGTGGAAAAGCTCCACACCATTGCGTTCCCACACTGTAAATCACGGTGTATTTAAGTAACAACGTGACAACCTTCGGTTGCCACTAGATCATCATGTGTAAGACTCACAGCCTCAAAGCATCTTTAAGACTAGACATTTTCATACTAGCTGCGGCAGCATCTTAGCATGCAGCATGCCCACCATATGTTTGTACAGCATCTATAGGCATCATCACCTGGCAGACCTAATCGGATGACCATAGCACCTAAGATTGCATTTTATGATTGCTTAATATCACTGCATTTATGCTATCTAATTGTCATGTGTATATACATGTTATGTGCTGTCTCTTTTCCCACAGGTCTTTTTTCGCTTAAGTGTCCGTGAGTACGTAGACACGCAGTCCACACACCTTAGCGCGTGTGTAGGTACTCAAAAATGTTTTTCATTGTTTTCACTTTCCACGTGGCACTAGTCACTTTGCCACTCACCACTTTCACTGGTCCTGAAGAAAGCCCCCCCCCTAACATTCCAAACATGTAGACCCATCACATAGACAACTATAAGATAATTAATTGTTTTTTTAGTTGCATCACGAATAACTTTTAATAATATCCTGAGCCGCCATTAATAAAATTAGAGAGGCAAGGATTCTCAGAGATATTTGTAATTCACATCACATTACACCTTTGCACCACACCAGCTCCGCTTTAATCAGGCATCGTAGCACAACGGCGGGCATTCGGCCACCCGGTTGGGACCCCAATGATGAAGCATGACACCAACCAGGTTGGTGTGTGAGGGGTCTTTTAACAAACCTAGTGGGTTCCAAAACACTGCCTATCAGTTGGGTCCGTCCATCATTGTTTAACATATATTACACAGGGGATACGAACGCCCCCTTTCCCTTTGCTTGCTCGCCCCTTGTTTTTGAGATATAATATGAACATGGTTTCTGGTTTGCATTTGGGTATAGGTAATAGTTTTAGTAGTTTGTGTCTAGTGAATAATAAAAAGGTAGATATACTAAAATATATGGTAGTAAACGTATTAATTATTGTCTTTTCTTATGAAATAGAAGTGGTTGGGGAGCGTTTCTTTAGAAGAGATGTTTTATAAATGTGTGAGAGATAAAAAAGAAATGAAAATGTTCGGTATATTTTCTGTATGACTTTCTTTTTTTTTTTTTCTTTTTTTTTTTTTTGAAACCGTTTATTACAGAATCCAAAAAATATACAAAGATGGGCCTACAACCTTCAGGCCGGCCGCTAGCAAGCAGAAGGAGCATGTGATACAGACAATAGCACGCATGCTGCGGCAGAGGGAAAGTCACAGGAGTTGGAAAGCGTTGGCAGCCACACCATCCGGACCCCACATAACGGTTTCTTTTTAATATAAATAACAGCAAAAAACAATCCCACAAGGCAACCCACAATCGGAAACAGCAGCATGTGCTCCCCGAGGAGGGGGACCCCACTAGTCCATAGGAGTATCGAGGGCTGTATGACTTTCTTGACATTAGTAAAGTACGTCATTACAAGTGATAGTAATTGTCAGGCTGTGTTCCTGTGCTGAATATACGTAGGTGTTTAAGTGGTCCGGGTTTTACCGGTGCTCAGTTTCACTATCTCTTTTGAGACACTTGTCAATTTTTTCATTCAATTTAATGTCCTTAATATACATACAGTAAAGGGACGGTATATCAAAAGTTTGGGAATTACAACTCTGTTTACTCTCCCCATCCTCTGCTATACACTGTACAGAGTGTTTAAACAACTTTATTAACATACAGATGTATAGCTAGTAAAGGTAGTGTAGTGCCACTGGGCCCATTTATAAACCGTGCTATGGGATGGTTTATGTTTTACCTGCCAATTTGCATGTTTGGATACTTTTGGGTGATAAGCGTTACGGAAGATACCTTTAAAAATTAAGCCCGAGTATGGGTATAGTGCCGCTACAAGGAATGGTGGCGGTTTCTCTTTGATTTCGTACAGTTAAGCAATGGCGGGGTGGGGTGGGGGAGGTGGGTATGTTGGTGATTAAAACACAGACTTTAGTAATGTGCAGATGTCTAGCTACTAAAGGTGATGTAGTACCACTGGGACTATTTATAAAGCGCCCTATGGCATGGTATATGTTTTACCCGCAAATTTGCATGTTTTAATACGTTTTGCTGATGAGTGTTTCGGGAGATATCTGTTGAAATTAAGCCTCTCTATGGTCATAGTGGCGCTTCCAGGTTTGCTGGGGCTCTTTGTTTTATTGCGTAAAGTTAAGCAAGGGCGGGTGTGGAGGTGGTGTAGTGGTACTGGGACTATTTATAAACGCCTTATGGTATGGTGTATGTTTTACTTGGAAAATTGCAGGTTTCAATACCTTTTGCTGATGAGCTTTCCGGCAGACACCTGTTGAAATTAACCTCTTCAGTGCCCTGCCCTTTCCACGCCCTGTGCCGGGCGTTGCATTAGCGGGCGGGGTTCATGACGAGATAGTCTCGTCATGGGCACAGCGCAACCGTGCTCCATGACGAGACTATCTCGTCATGGGCACTGAAGGGGTTAAGGCTATGTATGGCTATAGTGGAGCTAACGGGAGTGCTGGGGCTTGTTGTTTTGATTTCGTAAGGTTAAGCAAGGGAAGGGGTAGGGGTGGGAGAGGTGGGTATGTTGCTGATTATGACCCAGACATTTGTAACGTGCATATGTGTAACTAGTAAAGGTGATGTAGTGCCACTGGGTCAATTTATAAAGCGCTCTATAGCATGGTACATGTTTTATCCGGAAATGTACATGTTTTAATACCTTTTGTTGCTGGGCGTTACGGCAGAGACTTGTTCAAATTAAGTCGCTGTATTGCTATAGTGGCTCTACCAGGTTTGCTGGGGTCTTTATTTGATTTCATAAAGTTAGGCAAGAATAGGGATGAGGGTGGTGTAGTGGCACTGTGCCCATTTATGAAGCGGTTTATGATATGGTATACGTTTTTCTTGCAAATTTGCATGTTTGAATACCTTTTGGTGATGAGTGTTCCAGCAGACAGCTACGCAAATCACACAACATTTCTGTGGATAACAAATCTTCGTGCTGATAGACACTCTTGCACTGTGGTAGAAGGCTGCCAGCGTTGATGGCAAATTATGAAACTTGGTGCCATTGTACATTTAAATGGAAGCTTGGATAATTTATTTGTTACTATGGTGCAGTGAGGGCTTTAAGTGGGAAAAAAACTGGGGGTGCTTTAAAAGGGGCGGGGCAAACCTGTTAAAGGGGGGTGGGCTATCCAAGTAGGGGCATGGTCTACATGAAGATAACTAGCATTGTGTGCTTAAGAAAATCCCTTCGAATTATCCTACGTTCGGGAAACACGCTCTTTAAAGGATTGCTCCTCCTCCTACAACATGGCTCACGTTGCATGATGTCTCCCCTTCTCAGTAGTGAGCAAAATGAGCATGCGCACATCGATGTGCATGCTCTGACTACCTTTGTGACGGCCAAAAATAGAGCCCGACAGAGACCAGTTCCGAGTTTTTCTGAAAATAACTGCCGGTGCTCAGAACCGGCCCACTTAAAACCCTGCATCCATTCATCCTAAGCACTGCGCCATCCAACCATCTTTCAATTCATTCAGACATTCCTACCTACATACATACATACATCTGTCCCTGCAGTTATTCTAAGTATCTATCAGCCCACTTGCCTATGGTAAGCACTGTGCCATCCATCCAGTTATACGCCCATATATTCATACATACATCTGTCCCAGAAACAATCCTATGCGTCTATCAGCCCACCCGTGTATCCTAAGTACTGGTCCATGCATGCATTTATCCTTCCATTCATCCTTATATCCATACATCCATCCATCTGGCTATCCATTCATCCATCTGGCCATCCATCCAGTCGCCCTTTATTCAACTATCCGTCCTTATTTTCGTGCACTCTCCGCCACCGATCCTAAATACTGCGTATTATACTCATCCACCCAGCCTCTAAAGGGGCTGAAAAGGCTGGCGATAATCATTGAGAGGCAGATGAAGTTTCTGATAAAGAACAAGAAAGCTTTGAGTTGCTCTTTGTGGACCAGAGTTCACCACCCATCTCTGGTGGTCTTTTAAACAAAGGTTGATGTAGGGAAAGAAATGTAAAGCAGCTTTTCAGTGTAAGACGTTAATTTAGAAAGATAACGGGGCATATTATCAAGAACGACGTTAAAATTATTACCGCTTTAGCGGCAGGAAACTGTCGCTAAAGCGGCGATAATGGGCTTGATAAAATGCCCTTGTCAATTCCCATAGCCGGCCAGGTTGTGGTGTGAAACTGGGCTTCTATGGGAATTCACAAGGGCATATTATCAAGCTCATTATCGCAGCTTTAGCGGCAGTTTCCTGCAGCTAAAGCGGCGATAATTTTAATGCCGTTGTTGATAATATGCCCCTAAGTGAGCCAGAAAAAGCGTGTGTTTTCGTAGCTCTACAACAACACCCTGTGAAAGGTGCCAGCAGGGTTGTGTTGGAGTTGCTGCACGTGGTCGTCTCCAAAGGTGCAACCAGAGCGAAATTTCGGGGGAGGCTAGTTCTTTCAGCAATAGGCAGAGTGGGGATGTAGGGGCTCTAAAAAGGGGTGGAAAAAAACAGAGCATCATTTACAAGCAAATGGTCTTTTAAAGACCTGTGAAGTATTCGGGTGCGGCTCTGTGTGTGCTATTGGAAAGCTGTCTCAGGGAGTCCGGGGCAATGGGCGTTGTGCCCCTGGTGGTCTCTCTGCTAATCACACCATGATGATGTTGCTCCTGCGGTGCAAAAAGAGAAGGAAAATCGTGAGAGAAAATGGCTCTCTTTAAAGGATTTCTTTTCTCCTACAACGCGACTCACCTGGCATGATGTCTCCACTTTTTAGTAGTGAGCAGTGTGCATGGTCTCACTGGCTCACAACAGTCCAATACAAAAAAAAAACAACAGACTACCTTTGGCAGGCCTGAAAATAGAGCCCCATAGAGATCTGTTTTGAGGCCCCCAAAAATAAACTGCCGGTGCTCAGACTCCCTCCCCTCCAATTAAAGCTTTGGGTGCAGTGTTATGTTTGCGAAGTTGTAGATAAAATTGTTAGGCTAATAATGGTAATTTTTCTGTGTGCCGTTTGGTTGGTAATATCATCCTAAGTATATAGATTACAATTTTTAAAAATATTATCTATAAAGATGTCTGCGGTGGGTTGCAGAGGGAGTGTGTGGGGTGGTGGGGTGCGGTAGAGAGGTGAAAAGTACGAGGTAGTGCAGTTACATGTAAATTGTAAAGGTGTATGTAAATAATCAAATAAATACTTGCTGTATGTTCTATGGCACTACCCGTCATCCTACTGCTCACCTGCCGTGCTCCATCACGTTGCAGCACTGCCTCTGGAAGTCGTCAGTAGAATTAATGTAATTGTATGTTATTATTGTAATATATTGAACTGATGTAAAAAAATTATTGAATCTATTTTTTTTTTCCAGAAAATTCTTTTGTTAGGATAAAAATGTGAAAATGCCTAGAAGAACTGAGAAAAAAAGACAAGAAAAGAAGCATTTATATTTGCAGAAAAGAAAAGATTTTGAATTACAAAAAAATGAGAGCAGTACACAAACAGTTTCTTCTGGTAAAAACACTACACAATTTCTGAAATTTTTTTCACACGAAGGAAAAAGAAGAATTTTTCAAGTAAGGAGAAGGAGACTTCAATTTCAAATACAAGGGGAAAAAAACATGATAAAGAAACAGTATCTGTTACCCGGAGACAAAAACAATTTCAAGAAATTCGACTTTTTCGAACTAGAGTGATTCAGTATTTAATGAGAACATGCTGCAAATATAAAATGAAAGTGCTGCAATTCAAACAGAAGCAGCGTATCGAAAGTATAGTGGATACTGCTTTTACTGTAAAACAGAAGTTATTTATTGTGCTTTTGAAGAGGATCAAAGTATTAGATAAAGTAATCAAAGTGTTGAAACAGAAAAGTAGAAGAAAAAGACTAGTGAACATAACCAACTTTTGCAAAATCTTTAGTGAACATTGGAAACATACTTCTACTAGTGAGCCTTTTTTTAATGAGGAAAGTTACTTCCAGGAAAATAGTTTACCATTTGCAGTTGATACTGGAGGTCATTGCTAAGAAGTTCAGGATGGTTGACCCCTTCCAAAAGAGGAATTGGTTGGTAAAAGTGCAGAAGAGTTAATAGTTGAAGAAGTGCAAGGGAAACGTGCACAAGCTCCTGTGTATAAGTGGGGTTGTAGCAGTATTTGTAGTATTCAACAGGAATCTATTGATATAATGCAAAATTTGCTACGAGAATATACACAGAAAAGTATTAAACAGAAGATTAAGTTGTTGCAAGGACTAGATCCATGTAATGTAAGAAAATATACTGAGAAACATGGGCATTCTCTTGCTTGTCTTTCAAGAAAAGTGTGTAAAAGTGTTTTTCATCACTTGAGGATGTTAGCAGTACACCATTCAGAAATGCGGAAGTTTGTAAGGAAACTGTACTATGTAAAAAGTCCTGCATTATGTTTAAGTGAACTGAATACAGCTCTTTTATATGGTTCTTGATCAGATGTTCAAAAATAGTGTGATGATATTGAAATGCGATATTTTGGTTCAGAAGAGCAGTCAATAGAAAGTGAAAGTTTGACAATTACAGATGTTGAAGGAGATAGGAAAGTGATTAGCACTGATCAGTTTGAAGAAGAAATTGGAAGGTTTAATGTAGTGTGCTCTGAAATACCAAACTATGTTTGTGTTTGTTGTCGACGTACTCATTATAAAAGTCAAACTAGGAATGTTGATTTGTATTTGGAAAGTGAAAAGGAAAAGAATAGTAAGTGGGAAGAATTTGCAACGTACTTGTTGGTGGAAGGTCGATTTGAGTTAGGTAGTGATCAACGTATATGTAAATATTGTTACAACAAATTAGAAGAGAACAAAATACCTGCTAGAGCAGTACATAGCAACTTAGAATTAGTAGCTATTCCGGAGGAACTGGCAGAATTAAATACATATGAGCCGGTTCTAATTCAATCTGTTCATCCTTTTCAAACTATAATTCAGATGGAGCCTAAAGCAGGTAAACTGCCACCAACAGACTTGCAAAGAGGGCTGCAAAGGAGAGTGGTGTACTTACCTTTGGATTTTAAGAAAAATTTTGAAACTATTGCTGGAGAGAAAGAGGAAAATGAGGCAGTAGTCATTCTAGTAAATGGTGTACCAACCAAGAGTCGGAAAATATGGCAAGAATTTGTGGATGTTAATAAAGTTGAAAAGGCTACCTTATATCTTATAGAGAACAATATTTATTAGAAAACTGTAAATGTGGATGAACAGGTAATACGTTTAGAAGATGAATGTGAAATTTCAAGTGGTCAAATACAGAAAGTGGACAAGTCAAGGGCTGAAGAGATTTATGAACATTACACAATATGTCCTTTGCATTCAAAAGAAGTAATAGGAAGCAGTACTGAGTTATTTCAAATGAAAAAAGCACAGGGAACTCCAATGAGTGTATGGGAGAAGAGCTTGGAAGCTCGTTGTTTTCCACAGCTGTTTCCTACTGGAGAAGGTGGACGATATGATGACCGACCTGTACGTATTCCCGCTTCACAATATCGGTCAACAAGACTATATTCTGAAGATCCTAGATTTCGACAGTGCATTCCATACATATTTCACCTTTTGTTTTAAAGTGATTCATCTTCTCTGTCGTATGCAGTCAACCACATACTTAAAACTGGAGTTCATCAATCACTTCTTTCTGCGAAAGAATTTGTGGAGAAAGTTGAAAAAACAGATGAAAATTTAGAAGCACAGTTAATCAATTTGATGGCATGTCAACGTGGAACAAATGAGTATTGATATCGTCGTCATGGAGAACTCAAGTCTATGTTACGGAACTTAGGTACACCAACATGGTTTGTCACACTTAGCTGTGCAGAGTATGCATGGGAAGATTTGCTTGAGTTTCTAAGAGAAGTGAACTCCAATATTAAAAATGTTGAAATAAAGACTCCTGGTGAATTGTGTTCAATGGATCCTGTAAATGTGTGCAGTTATTTTAATCATAGGTTTCAAGCTATGATGTCTTTTATCTGCAATAAAAATAATCCACCTCTTGGAGAAGTTACTGATTTCTTTTGGAGAAAGGAGTACCAAGCAAGAGGTGCACCTCATATACATATGCTACTATGGGTCAAGGATGCACCTAAATTTGGAACTGATTCTGATGAAACAGTATTGTCTTTCATCAAACAGTATGTGACATGTGAAATTCCGAGAGAAGAAGGAGATAGAAGCTTGAGACAGCAAGTTTTACGTTTCCAAAGTCACCGTTGTGGAAAGTACTGCAGAAGAAAATACAAGTCTAAAGGAAAATTTACACCAAATGTCGGTTTGGTTTTCCACGTCCAGTCATTTGTAAAGGAAGAGTAAATTCTTTTTTTTCTTCTGTAAGGCACACAATAACTCAGAAATCTCCAACGAATACCTACAACCTAAAAAGAACAAAAGTGTCAAAGTATATCAATGACTACAATCCAGTCATTTTAAAAATGTGGAATGCGAACATGGACATCCAGTATGTTGCAGATAACTCAATTGATGTTGCCCGTTATGTTACATCGTACATAACAAAATCAGAAAAAACAGATGAAACCAATGTGGGAAGAAATTGCCCAAGAGAAAAGCGTCAGCAAAAAATTGTACAGCTTTACTTTGAAAATGCTTTCCCACCGAGAAATTGGATCCTCTGAATGTTCAGACCGCTTGTGCTCTTCAAGTTTCTATTCAAAGTTTCGAGGAATCATTTGGGTAAGTTTAGGTCTTGCCTGCTCACGGAATAGAGTGTTGAAATCATTAGAAGAAATGGAATACTTAGCAGCAAATGAACCAGACAGTACAGACATTCTTAAAACTAATATGTTGTACACATACTATCCAAAAAGGAGTCGACATCTGGAACAGCTATGTCTGTATGAAGTACTTCAACATTACAGCTTCAAAAGAAATGTTAAACAGAATTTAAAAGAAGGAAAATATGCAGTAGGTGGATGTCATGGTTGTTTAGTAAAACATGCAAAGGGTAATCTTATAAACCACAAGAAACTCAGTTGTGAAACTCCAGATAAGCGAGAATTTGACTATTTAGCACCTCGCCAATTCTTTAAACCATGGCATAGCGAAATTGAATTACTTGGAGACTTTGACTGCTACGAAGATTCTTTTAATGCATGTAAAGATAGCATTGCATGTACAATTTTCCCTACATATGTAAAAATGTTGAATGATGAAGTTGAACAGGAAAATACTATTACAGCTGAAATAGCTAATGAAAGTTCTTAAGATAATCAAATTAGTGGTCAATGTAGTCAAGATACTCTTGGACAACCAATACTGGAAAATGAAGCAGCGATTGCTATGCATGAAGTTGAAATTGCAATGCAACAAGCACATGGGGAGAATATTACATTGGAAAAGTTAGAAGAACAACTAAATGTTGAACAGAAATAAATATATGTACAAGTGAGAGAACAGATAGAACATGGTTTGTTGCATGAAAAAAAAGAATGTGTGTGTTCATCTTTTAAACCTCTTCTGATGTACATCAGTGGTCAAGCTGGGACAGGTAAAAGTGTTTTAATTAAAGTTTTGACCAGTTATCTTAAAAAAAGTACTGGTTCACATTTATGTTCCGTAGTAGCAGCTCCAACTGGATTAGCTGCACACAATGTTAAAGGAGTTACTTTGCAACTGATGTTACCAGTTGAACATGATAGTAAATTACAATATCAGAAGTTGTCTGGAGAAGCTTCTCATGAAGTGTCAAGAGTGCTGAAGAAAATGAAACTATTATTATTGATGAGGTCAGCATGGTCTCAAACTTAATGCTTGCTTTTGTACACTTAAGATTGCAGCAGGTATTAAAAACAGATTATGACGTTCTCTTTGGAGGAAAGCATTTAATTGTATTTGTAGATCTGCTACAACTAACACCTGTAAAAGGAGAACCAGTGTTTAAAACTACTCTACATGAAGACACAAAGAAATCTCTGGGAAGTATTGGAAATGTGAATCTGTGTTTACATTTTGAATATAAAGAACTCACTCAGAATATGCGACAAGCAAGAGATGAAGATTATGGAAATATTCTAAAAGATGTAAGAATTGGTGTTCTAAGCAAACATGGTAAAGAAGCTTTTCAAAGTCGTCTACTAAAGAACTTGTTTACAAATGAAAACACACCAGCAGAAGTAATGTACAAGAAAATGAAAGAAAAAAAGTCTATAGTTTGCTTAATGCCTGCAGTGGAGAAGTGTTATACATTTAATAGAGAGCTTATGAAATTGGAAAATGAAGAAATAGTTCACATTGAAGCTATTGATAAAATCGTGCATCAAGGAATAACAATTCTTCTTTCAGAAAAACTACAGACTAAATTGGATTCTTTGGAAAAGTCTGTATCAAAAACTGCTGGCGTAGAAAAAAATGTAGATGTATGTTTAAACTGTCGGGTAATTTTGAGGCGTAATCTGAATGTAGAAGAAGGTTTAGTGAATGGAGCAATGGGGAAAGTTGTTGATTTTGTCAAATATCAAAATAGAAATGGAATTGAATTCTTGAAAGTTAAATTTGATCAGATTACAGAGGTAAGACAGATTGCGCGCTGTGCTGTACGTTTTTGGCTTGTAAAATACTTGTATGTTCGTAGAAAACAGTTTCCCTTCTGGTTAGCATATGCAATAACTATTCATAAATCTCAAGGTTTAAGTGTAGATAATGCTTTGATAAAAGTAGGAAGAACTGTGTTTAAAGAGGGAATGGTATATGTTGCGTTATCTCGAGTTAGAACGTTGTCTGGTTTGTATTTAATTGATTTTGATGAGAACAAGGTTAGTGCTGATGTTAATTGTGTAAGAGAATATAATCGTTTGAGAAGGCTATATGCTCCAAGTTTAGGTGAATATCCTATTTATGAGAAACGTGTTGTGTGTTCAAACCGCAAACATGGTGAAGAATCAACTATGGTTGGAAAGCAGAAACAAAATCAAGAGAAAAGAAAAGATGTATGTAAAGAAGCAGAAAATACAAACAAGTGATGATGTTGTCGGATTCCAATTAGAAAATGCTTTTGGTGTCAACTGCTATGATAATGTTATTCTAAACGTTATATTTTATCTTGAAGATGCTTATGGTGAAATTATGGAAAGTCAGGAAAAAAGATTATGTTCGGCACTTTATACTTTATTTCAAGAATTGAGAACTGATAGAAGTAAGATCCATTCTGCTTCTGGTATTCACCAACTGTTAGATACATGAAGTGGATCTTTAACGTTCAGTGCTAACATACAACAAGATGCACAAGAATTTCTGATGGTTATGCTTGGAGTACTAGAAGATGAAGGCATTCAGATTGAGAGTTTATTTGGACTCAGTTACAAATGGGAACATAAATGTGAACAGTGTTCATTAACTTCAAGCACTATAGTTGACAGAGAACGATTTCTATATTTGACAATACCTGACTGCAAATCTGTACCATTTTCCAAATTAGTAAAAGAAGCTGATCACAAGATGATCTGTTCTCGTTGTAAAACAACAATGCAATCTACATTATGCCTACAAAGATATGGAAAATATCTGATTATAATGCTACAACGCTGTAGACCAAATGGAAGAAAAGTGGAAACCAAAATAAACATTTTTGTTGCTAGTCAAGTATCTATTTCTGGAAGAACTTTTGCAACAGTTGCTATTGTTTTCCATGCTGGAAGTACTACCACACGTGGACATTATACAGTTTTTTTAAAGTGTATTAATGGTTGGAGTCACTGCAACGATACACATTTGGAAATGAAACCGAGATTGCCTTATGAATTACCCAACTCATACTTGATATTTCTGAAACAAACCTTTTATATACACCATTCGGCTTTGTGGGAAGGTGTAAAGATACTTTAAGGAATTCATACTGGATGCTTTCAAAGCGAAATTTTTAATACATTACTTGGTGTATTGAGAAAATGTTCACAGAAACTACGAAGTAAAGGTAAGATTTGAAGATTGGAAATAGTATTCAATGTGTTATTTGTGTTGATTTTGTATTATATTTCTGAGAATTAGGGAGTTGATTGTTTTTTTTCCCTGCTGTTTATAATGAAACTACTCTGACATCACTGTGAATAGTGAAGTTGAGTAGTAGCTGATGACAGCAAAAAAAGGGAGTAAAATTGTTTTCTGAATGTTAAATTATTTTGTATTATTTAAAAACTCACTGTAATTTGTGAAATATATTACATTACATAGTAGTTTTGCAGTTTATTTTATGTAGTTGAAAAGTTAGAAAAAACAGTAGTAATGACAAATAGCACAATATTAGTTCGATATTTAAAAAACCTTTGAAATTCACTGAAAAAACCATAGGTTTTACAGACGTTATAGTTAGAAATTTGCATTTAAAAAACCTTAGAAATTCACTGAAAAAACCATAGGTTTCAGGGACGTTATAGTTAGAAATTAGCATTTAAAAAACCTTAGAAATTCACAAATAAAAACATAGGTTTCAGAGACGTTATAGTTAGATGGGCATTTGACTCATAAAACCAGAGAAATTCGCCTTTTATAGTTAGTTGAGCTAACTATAACTCGCGCGCTCGCAATGCACTGCTGATGACGTCACATATTACATCATTCATGACATGGTCAGTGACATCACTCATGACATCACTGATGACATCTCAAATGACATCACTGATGACATCACTAATGACATCATCCACGTGATAGTCTGACACACCCCTTCACACTCTAATATAACCTTTAATACACCCACTCTAAAATACAGACTACCATTTTCGAAACCACAGACACACCAATACCAGATACTAGATACCCATCCACTGATTCCTATCTATATATTGTGAGCCGGACATACACTGATACAGTCACTCATACATGCTGTCACTCATCATTACATCAGTATAATATCCACTCATGCACCTATACATACATTCACACAGTGCTACTGATCCATAGAGTTACTCGCACATCTACGCAGTCATGCCAAAAATCAATCACACACCCATGTACTCACCTATGCAGATATATACACACCACCTGACTTATTTATACACACTATATCAAAATTGATAGCCTGCACACCTCTAACGTATTCAAATTCAACAATTGTATCAATCTCTTATAGTTAACTGTGGTGCGACCCTCTAATTCGAACTAGTCCCAGTCAGGTATACTAAACCAAAAACACCACAAACAGAACCTGTTTGTTTATAGAGGTGCACTGTTCACTTGCCCTGACGGTGCAGTATAGAGTTCAACAGATAATTAAAAATAGTTCAAATCATAATTTTCTGCCAATTATACAAAAAAATAAATGTGCATGGACATATAACAACAATTTATGTCAGTTGAATCTGCCCCGCAAGTTATTACCATACATAACAAAAACAGAGACAGTATGAATCAAATACAAAATTTATTCTTGTTTAATTTCTTTTCCTTTTTACGTTTTCTCAAAAGTCTTTTTCATTCAAGCGGAGTGTCCATATATTCCCAAAGTGTTTTCATTTCCCAATGCATTTCGGTAGAAAAACCTTAATCAGGGGAATACTGAAAAATGACATGATATAGTCTACTTTAACATGAAATATCTTGCATGCTCATGACGGAGTGGTTCCGTCATGCTGCGGCCGTTGGCGGCCGCTCCGCCCACGCGGCGCTGTTTCCCCGCCTGTGCGGGCGATCAGCGCAAGTGGGTGGAGTCATGACGGAACCACGCCGTCATGAGCACAGCTCGCCCGTGACTCATGATGGCGTGGTTCCGTCATGAGGATGGCGGCGCCGCGCTCACCCCCAACCCCCCCAGCGCTGCGGCGGAATTCGCGCCGCAGCGAAGGGGTTAATGGAAACACTTTTACAATCATGAATAACACACATAAGTGGGAGTGTAGGTAAAGCCTTTAGATCCCGACACAAACTCTGTGTTAATTCTGGTTTGTTATACTTACCGCCCAACACTCAAAGTGGGTACACTTAGGCAAATCATGCTAATTCAAATATATGTGCCGCCAACACCCAGTGTCCAAAAAAGAAAATTAATTAGAGGGGTGTAATACAGCCTCTTCGCCAGCCTCCTGAAAACAGTGCCAAATAAAAGAGCAACTGACTCACAGGCAGTTAAAACGCTCACCTATCCTAAAGCTCGAGTTACAAGACCAGTCGCGGTATGTTGTCAATAAAAAACAAAACGGAAACTTATAGACAACCTGTCTCGGCATCTATGCGCCACATTTGCAACAAGCTCCCCTTAGTCAGAACACGACACGAAAACCTACTTGTAATCTGTTTCAGACGACCCTCTCTGATGTCTCAATTGTATATCCCTGCTTGTGTTTCGCTCTGCGCTACAAATCCAAAAAGAGATCATTTGTAATTCAAAAGCACCAATCTGTCCGAATCAGTCCCCAACCTCTCCCAAAAGGCTACCCCACTACATACCTCTTCGTGAAAGGCAACAGCCGTGTTTCAAACTCTCCTGAACAATTTTTGAATTATCTGTTGAACACTCTACTGCACCGTCAGGGCAAGTGAACAGTGCACCTCTATAAACAAACAGGTTCTGTTTGTGCTGTTTTTTATTTATACACATACCACTTCCCTTATTTATATAGATACGATCACATACTTACTCTCTTATACAATCACTAATACAAGTACACATTCGTGTATGAAGACACTCTTGCAATCACTCTCTCTCACATATAGTCAATTATACACCCCTACACTCACATATACTGTCTAAAAAAATATATATAGTTACTCACATATATACAACTGAGACATCAATTCACTAATCAACACACCTGTAAACACAGTTTTCTACCCATACAGCCCTCCCGAGATGCAGTTTTGAATGTATAGAACCAGTGAAACAGCTATTCAGACATGTATGTACAGAGTCAGACACCCCCACCCACTCAGATAGACACTCAGATACCCATACAGATACTCATACAAACAATCAATAACCCATATAGACACTGATGTAGCTACTCACCAACCCATGCACCTGCTTACACACCAACTGAGAGACTAATAGAGACATTCACACAGTTTAGTCACTAATCCATGCATTCAGTAACATACGTTCAATCAGTGACTTATAGAGTGAGTCATGCATCTACTAAATAATCCATTCAGGCACTTATACATAGACTCATTCTTCAATAGACATTGGCATAGATATATAAGAAACATATTTACAGTTTACAGAAAAACCCATTTACTGGATGATGTTATCAGTGATGTCATGAGTGATGTCACTGACCATGTCATGAGTGACGTAATATGGTGCATTGTAAGTTGGGGAATTAATTCCCCTTGAATACTGAGGGGCCCTGGGGGCCAACTAGTCCACCAGGTACCTACAGTATGTACCAAGGAACTACGTTGCAGAGATGGTCCAAGGCCACACCCCTTTTTACACCATTCTGCAACGCAGCTCTGTGGCGCTTACTGGAGGTACATGGTGGGCTAGTTCCTCAGGACACAAGGGGACTTAATCTCCCAATATTCAATGCGCCAGGGGGTGCGTATGCACAGTGGTGCAGGGAGGGGGTTGGACCTGACATAACAAGTGTGCAAACGCGCCCCGGCACATTGTAAATTGGGGGATTAAGTCCCCTTCAATCCTCAGGGTCCCTGGGGGCCAACTAGCCCACCAGGTACCTCCAGTAGGCACCACAGAGCTGCGTTGCAGAGAGCTGGTCCGAGGCCACGCCCCTTTTTACACCTCTCTGCAACGCAGCACTGTGGCGCTTATTGGAGGGACCTGGTGGGCTAGTTGGCCCCCTGGCACCCTCAGGATTCAAGGAGACTTAATCCCCAACTTACAATGCGCCAGGGGGTGCATTTGCACAGTGGTGAAGGGAGGGGCTGGGTCTGACATATCAAATGTGCAAATGTGTTCCCTGGCCACTCTGCAAACGCGGCTTCTGGTGCACTGCTGGTGGGGCGATGAGGTCCTCTTGTGTCCTGAGGACCTCAGGACACAAGTGGACTTCATCCTCCGAGCAGCAGTGCGCCAGAAGCAGTGTTTACAGCGTGGTGTAAAAAGGGACGTGGCCTCGGAACACCTCTCTGCAACACAGCTCTGTTTCCACATGCACTCTTGGACCCATACACCCAGTGATTCAACCACTCACACATCTATGCAGAGTCACACACCTCCCACCCACGCACACATACACTCAGGCACACATACAAAAACTCAGGCAACCAATCAATAACCCATATAGACACTCATGTAGCTACTCACCCACCCATGCAGCAGCTTACACAACAGACAGACTAATACAGACATTTACACAGTTTAGTCACTAACCCATGCATTCAGTAAGACACATTTAATCACTCACTTATACAGTCAGTCACGCACCTACTAAATCCTCCATCCAGACACTTATACACCCACTCATTCTTCAATACACCTTGGCATATATATATACAACATATTTCAACTTTATAGAAACACACAGTCATTGGATGATGACATTAGTGATGTCACTGACCATGTCATGAATGATGTAATATGTAACATCATCAGCAGTGCATTGTGTAGGCTCTACTTATAGTTAGCTGAACTAACTATAACGGCGGAATTTCACGAGTGAAATGTCTAACTAACTATAACGTCCCTGAAACCTATGGTTTTTTTCAGTGAATTTCAAAGGTTTTTTAAATGCTAATTTCTAACTATAACATAGCAGTCGTGTTTGCAGAGTGGTGGTGAAAGGTGAGCGTGGCCTCCAAACACCTTTTAGCAATCTCACTGCGTGGTATTTACCTAAGGAAACAGGAGGGATAGTTAGCCCTCAACGTCAACTAAGTATAACAGCGGAATTTCACTGGTTTTGTACGAGTGAAATGTCTAACTAACTATAACGTCCCTGAAACTTATGGTTTTTTTCAGTGAAAATATATATATATGTGTGTGTGTGTGTGTGTGTGTATACTTATGTATAACGACTATGTTAGAGTGCAGTGAGATTATTTAATGCTAATGTTTTGTGCCTTCTTTATACAGACTCGTAGGGACTAATTCATAACAGAAAGATAGATAGCTAATGAGATTAACATGCATCTGAAACACTTGTAAGATTAACAAGTGTTGAAGTACTTTACTGTGGAATCTTTGGAACGCTTATACTTAAACTCCATTGTCTAGAGGCTTGTACACTCTAAGGTCCACATGCATCAAAAAATTAATTTGCGATTCCTTAATAGCGATAAATAAGGAAACGCTATTACGGAATAGCAAAACCCAATGCAGCCATACATTCGGTAAAAATGTGCGATTCTGTAAAAATCGCTAATATCATTAGCGATTACCTGTTTACCAAATCTGTAATTGCGAATTTGCTATTACAGAATCAATAATTGCGAATTACCCATATTGCTGCATTGAGATGACATCACAACCAGGAAGTGATTGCACACACCTGTACACAGGGGGAGTCTGAGGAGGAGGAAGACTGGTAGAGCTCATCTTGGAGAAACTGTGTTTGGAGCAGAAGCTGTGACAAAACAACACCATGGCCACAGGAAAAGTGCAAAATAAAGATAAAGGCAGGAAGAGAAAGATAAAATTCAGTGAAAAGGAACTTGAAATCCTCACTGAGGAAGTGGTATTGACCAGCTGTTTGGGAAACTATCCCTTCATGTTGCTGAGACTGTAAAGAGAAAGATTTAACTTGGGATACAGGCTAAGGTCAATGCTGTGGGGGTAACACATTGTGATATCCCTAGCCTGCACAAAAGATGGTACGTCCTGCGAAGCCGAGCTAAAGAGAGGGTGGCAGAAATGCTAGCCGCTGCCAAAAAAACAGGAGGGGGACCATCTACCGATTGTGCAAACACTCCACTAGAGGACATGGTGGAATCCACTCTGCAGCCAGAGGCAGTTGTCGGGATTACACAGATCAACACCTCTGAACATGCTGGTACTTCCCAAGGTAAGAGCTCAGCTAAACATATTTTTATGTCAAATGTAACTCAAACTGCTCCAAATGCATACCCTGCGTAGTGTAGCACACCTGAGTCCAGTCCACCTTTTACTTGCAACACCCTAATGCATTGTGGGAGTTGTATACAGACAAATGTAAGGGCAAGGCATGGAGGGACCAACACAGCTTTACTGCAGCAGAGTACAGCAAGGAAGTGACTACACTAGACATTGTACATTACATAAGTAAATTTAATAGACCTTTGCAGGCGCTATGTTACGAACATGTGCAAATAAAAAGTAACTGAACTTGCACTGTTTTTAATCACAGATGCAGCACAGGACAGTGACGTGGCTGACAACCACGAGTCAGCGGGACATATGGAACAGCCTGATGAGGGACCTGAACTGCCAGCATCTTCACCCATACCTGCTCCCACTCGCCGCAGGAGAATAGTCCAACCACTGCCTGATTTGGAGAGTGATGAGGACAGCCAAACAGGCGCTCACACACAGCAGCCTGCCCATACACCACCACCAGAGGTAACCATGTGGCGCTGTTCCATGCAGTTACGCAGGCGAAGGCCCAGGGCAATCCTGACGCCTGCAGAGGACAATGGTGCACCTACCTGCAGTGGGCTTGAGGCCAAGATGCTGAGGGTTCAGCGCCTGCAAGGAAGGAATATGCTGATTATGCAGGGCCAACTGGGAATAATGGCAACACACATGGGTGGGCTACATGACTGCCTGAGACAGCTAACAACTGTGGTAGTTGAAGGGCACAGGCCAAACACTGAAAAACTTGACCGTGTTGCAACAGCCATAGAAGATATGTGCAAGGTCATCCAGGCTGAGCATGTCTCAAATGGCAGGAAGCATCACAATTCAATGGGGCGTATGCACAGTTACACCAAGGCAATAAATGGGCTGAGTACTACTACAGCTCAGCTTTCCCGGCCTGCTCTCAGCATGCAGGTGGAGATGAGCCAATGCTGTGGGGATGTGGCCAGTAGCCTCATCCAGGTCACCACTGCTGTGGAAGGACTCCAGATAGCAGCAGCTACTGGAAACCTCATGCATGCGGGGGAGGACAGTGAGGGGGCCTCCAGCCTCGGCAGTCTACTGGAACCTGTGGCACATACCAGGAGGCGAAGTACCAGGAGTCACACTGGCACAGAAGGCTCAATGACGGATGTAGATGAGCCTATTGAAAGGGCCATAGGAGTGCTTGGCAGGAAGAAATAGACATGCGGACATGCACAAATCTGGTACCATAACCAGAAACGTGTAACTTGTTCACACTTAAGTTTCAGTGCCAAGGCAATGACATTTAATTGTCTGTACCCACACTGCACTTGTGTGCACATGGTATGTGTGCCTCAACACAACCATACAATTATCACATACAAACCTTTAAGCAAATACTGTGTTATTTTGTGATTACCCACCTTAAAAGTAATGTTGCGTGATTTCTGCCCGTCTCCGTCTCCCCTCTGCTGCATTTGGACCGCATGCTGCTTGAGGAGGTTGTCTTGGCTGTATGTCCAGTTCTGGCTCGCTATCAGAGTCTTCCAGGGGAATGCCCCTATTAGTGGCTATGTTGTGCAACACTGCACATGTAGCAACAATTTTACAGCAAGTCTCCGACCTATACTGCAATACTGTATACTGTAACGCGAAACCTTGATTTGAGTACACCAAATGTCCTCTCAATCATTGTATCGCTGCTCCCTTTGTGTAGAAGGATTCGGATATGGAGTGAGGATGAAAGACCTCACAGCGTATGCGCTATCACCTACCGGATGTGAAAAATAAATATACATTAGTCACTGCTATGTGTCACCATGGCGGACAGGTGTGCACAACAGTATTACATCTATTTACCCAGCAAATATCCTTCTCCAAATTCACCCGCAAGTAGATGTCTGTGTATGCCACTATGCCAAAAGATGTATGAGTCATGTGCACTGCCAGGGTAACTTATTGTTTTTGAATTGCAGATTACTTGAATGTTCAGTGAATGGTAAGATTTCCGGTTTCGGTGGATATACTCATTCACTGAGGGGGGACATATGGGTACATGCATCCCATCAATGAAACCAATGACATGTGGAAACTGTGCAACCTGATAGAAATCTAATTTAGTTTGCAGCAATTCCTGTGGTGTTGTGGGGAAACTAATGTAGTGGTGTATCCTCTGCCACATGGCATTTATGAAAGAGTTGAAAAAGTGCAATAGGGCACTTTGAGAGACACCTCCAGCTGCAGCAATTACTCCCTGGAAAGTCCCTGAAGTTAGGAGATGCAAAAAACACAGGATCTGCACATGGGTGGGGATGGCATGTGTTCTGCAAGTCTGACGCTGCAGAATTGGGTCTAACTCAGCAATGAGATCTAAAGATTGTGACAGCATTCAGCCTATATTTATCATAAATCTCTTCCTCCGTCTGCTCTAGCAAAGTGACGCCCACTCTGAAAATTCTCTCCTGAATCCTCCTTCTGATCTGCTGCTCTTAGCCTCATCCTCCTCGCCATGAATTAGAGCGCTGCCATTGTGAAACATTCTGATGCATTCTGGGACTGTTTAAGTAGTTTGATAATGATTTACACCTGATTTTTTTAAAGTGAACTTTTTACCACCAGATATGATTTGTTCTTATTTAAGAAATGCAATTTGCGATTCTTAACTTATTCTGTATTTGCGAATTCTTGTTGCATTCAATTTTGCGATTTCTTATTAGCAATTACCTAATACGGAATCGCTATTACCGATTCGGTATTTTGGTAATCACTAATTTTGCGAAAAAATGAGATATTCTGCGAATTTGCTTCATGCATAGGAACAAGCTATTTTGGAATCACAAACGGCCTTTTTTAGCGATTCGCAAGGTTTGTGATCGCAAATTAGCTTGATGCATGTGGGCCTTACTGCCTGTATTTCCCATCAAAGCCCTGGTAATCTTAAAGGTGAATTAGAAGTGTGAATATTTTCTTTCTAAATCAGCCACTTTGGAGTGTAATGTGAATCACTAGTTAGCTGGCACTCTTATAATCACTTTGTAGACTGCTCAGAAAATGTATTCCTCCATCATTGCAAAAGAGGGAACTTTCTTAAGGATACCCACAGGACCTGTAGAACAAATAGACCTACTTTAGAACCAAAGCGATAACTGTTGTAGTAGGCAAGATTTCTGTTCAGTTAAGCCTTAACTGGAAGATAATTTCTAAAGGTCAGATTCAATGACAATCAGGTAGAGTCAGTGTTTGTTTTCTACCTGGAAGGAACGAGCTTCAAGAATCTATCCTTTTACTTGTTCTAGTTCTCTATTACAGTGTAGTTTATTTTCAGAACCCCTTCTCAGTAATACCCAGCTTGTCACTGGTTTGCACATTTTCAGTAGATGTCTTTTGACCCTAGGGGATTGTTGGGTCCACGCTGCCTCAACAATCATGTAGAGAGAGTAATCTTCATTTAATGTTTTTCAACAGAGCCCTGAGAGAAAGGGAAACCTATGAAAGTTGATTGTCAAGGTGGCTGGGAAACTTTAGTACTCATGTTTACTGCTTTGAAAAAATCCTTCAGGAATTGAACGGATAGTTGGAGTAAGTGCATAAGGACAACTAAACACTGAAAGCAAACAATAGGGGGGGGAGTAGGAGCCCATAAAGGTCCAGTACCTAGGTTCCCAAAACAATAATCAAAACAGCAAGGGAGATACTGTTCCAATCAGAAAGATGAGAAGAGAGAGCGGTTGACAAAACACGGAGTCAGATTACTAAGGATTATTTCTTGGTGCCCTCACACATCCCCAGCGATGTCATGCTTCGTCATTGGGTGTGCTCCTCATATGTCAGGCGCTGCAATGCCCTACGGGCCCCACAAATTAATGTCAAAAATTGATTACTGCAATGGCCTGTTTCTTAACGCGCAGAAAAAGGTCACCAACAAATTTCAGATGGTGCAGAATGCTGCAGCCAGATTGATAACAGGCACCCCCAAGTACTAGTCAATCGCATCGCAAGTCTGGAAACTCCACTGGTTACCAATAACAAGTCGTATTAAATTCAAAGCACTTTGCATCACCTTCAAGGCCATTCACAAAACAGGACCCCACTTTCTAACAAAGGCATCCTGTATCTACACACCTAATAGAGCCTTGTGCTCTTTAACGGCCAACCTCTTGAAGGTCCCCCGGACAAAGAAGGGTTCCTGGGGGGACAGAAGATTCGTCGTTGCCACTGCCAACTTATGGAACACCCTTCCCACGCACATCAAAACATGTCAAAATCTGTTTTCCTTCAGGAAACTTTTAAAAGGCATGGCTTTTTGACCAATAAATGTTCATCACTGATCTCGTCCTCTAGACACTCCATAGCGCCGATTCACCCACGGGTATTTGCGCGCTCTATAAATTGCAAAAACATAAACATAAACAGATCTTTTTTCATCTTGCCCTATGATGGGAGGTGTATGTGTGAGGGTGTCCTAGATGTGTGGGTTGGAGTGACTGTGTATGCACGAGTCAGGAAAAACTAAAACTGTCTAAGAGATACCAGGTTAGAGCTAATGTGATGGCTCTCCTGATAAAAAAAACGTAAAAAAGAGTCAGGGCAACTATAGGGGCATAATGTACCTGTAGGACAGTACGATCTGTTTTCATGGTCACCCCCACTTTTTGCTATCGTCATTATGTTTTTCTGACTAGTCTGACTGGGATCCTGCTAATCAGGACCCCAGTCTCTGTGCTTCTGCCCTAAAATGGACATTATAAGTCACTAGTATATGGTACTAATGTACCCAGGGTATAGGTACACTAGAGGTCCCCCACAGGCTGAAGCATGTATTATGACACCCAGAGGAGACCACTCAAATTCTGACCACAGGTATGCCATAGCAGCCTGTGTAAGCTGGTGCTAGCACCACTCATGGCAGATACAAGTTCCCTTATATCTGAGGTCACTGCACTTAAAACCTATAAGTCACCCTTAAGGCATGTGTTTCATTCCTGAAGGCAGGGTGCTTGGTTATAAGTGTGAGGGTGTCCCTTCATGAGCAGAACACTCCTACAATCCACAGAGTCCACTCTCCCCGGTCGAAAGTGCATCAGCCATTACAATATATAGAGTGGCCATGCGTCATTAAGTGATGGCTAACTCTAAACTGACTGCAACGAATCCTATTGTATTTAGTATCAAACATTTTGGTATCATACCTCAACACCGTAAACGGTGTTGGAGGTATGATTCCATGCCCTGTAAAGTTCCTCCGGGAGGCCCTCAGTGCTCCCAGTACCAGTCTTCTAGACCCGGACAATAAACTATGGCTATTGCCGACCAAAGACACAAATCTGCCCTCCTGCTGCTGAGCCAAGCTCGTGAAGGGAAAGGCAGGACAATAGGTTTCCAGTCAGAGGGAGGTGTGACCACCCCCAGACAGGATTTAGTGTATTGGGACAGGGTGGGGGCACTTGGCTGCGCCACCAGACTGTTTTGAAGGGCACATTTCGTGCCCTCCTTGCATACTCCAGTTGGAACAAGTTCAGGGAGCCGTTGGCTCCCGCTCTGGGACAAAACTGGACAAAGGAGTATCCTCCCCACTGTCCAGCTCCATACGTGAGAGGGTCCCCTGAATCATCCCAACCCTTTCCTTAGGGATTACCTGGTGGCGGTTCCTTAGATTCATTGTGGGACAAGATTCAGATCTGAAACCACTTCATCTTCAACCGTCTGGGCACTTTGGACTTCGCTTTGGGAACCAAGACTGACACTGGGAAGACTCCTGCTGCTCCTGGTCTCTTCATCCTGCCAGTCCTCTGCGTCGTCTGTGCCTGTGCTCCATGCAGGTCCTTCTACAGGCCTAGAGACATCCAAGACACCTGAAGGAATCTCCCTTGAAATGAAGGAGTCATTTCAATGCATTTGCAGGCACCGCAACAAAGCTGTTCCTGAGCTCCGAAGGACTCCGAGCGGTTCAGCAACACAGGTTGTGGTTCTGCAACTCCCTTGAGGCCTGCACTGTCTTCAAATGCAAGTTTGAAGCCAGTATCCCTCATCTGAACCTCTGAAGCAGTACCCCTGTGCACCACGTCGACTTGCCGCTGCCAAGGCTTATTGACTCTCTTCATCAGAGATCTTCGGGCTCCAAGAAGCTCCAGCCTCCAACATCTCCTGCAGCCAAGATCTTTGCCTGCACAGCATCTTCTGCGCCGTGGCCGTTCATCCTTTGGTGAGCTGCTCGAGTCAAGTGGATTTTTCGAGCCCTGTGGAGTGACTCTGCAAATTTCCATCTTCCACAGGGTTCCTTCGAGGTCCTCTGGGAAGGGTTGTTCTTCTTAAAAACTGCAACCGCAACTTACCCATTGCCTTGTGTTGAGTCCGGCGTCATGTTCCCATTCTGCACACGTCCTCCGAGGGGGTTCCTGGGTACTTACCTTGGATGGTCCCTTCTACGTCTTCTGCGTCCAGTCTCGACTTGGGTCGTGGTTCGCATTCCACTATTTTAGTATATGGTTTGGTCTCCCCCTAGAGACCATTGTGTATTTGTGCTACTTATGTGTTCTATTATCAAAGGATTGTGTGTATTCACTAGGAAGGAGATATTGCAATGCGTTAGTGAGTGTTCATATAAATGCATATTTTATAACAACACTGTGTGGTTCTTTTTCTCTTAAACTACACTACAAGATTATAAGATTAAGTACTGGTAAAACAAGCTGCTTTATACTTCTTATGGACTAAGCCTGAAGGCTGCTTTCTACAGTTAGCACTTAGAGAGTCTTCTAAGGTTGTCTAAGACCACTAAAATCCCCATATGGGTTGCCTGGATTAGTTCAGGGTGCTACACTTACATAAGTTAGCACCATATACTAAGCCAGCCTCCTACAGTACCCAAGAGACCTCAAGTCTTTGAGTGCAGTCAGGTCAGGTGTAGTCAGGTCAACATGTTTCGCGCCCTAAAAAAAGGGATCAACAGCGCTTTTTCCGGACCTAAGAAAAAACAGGGTATAACTCTACCCCACACCTAAACCGTGATGTGCAATGTGGGTATTCCCATAGAAGAAAATGCCTTGAACAGTGGTTAAAAATGATCGTCCAACTTGGGAAAAAATAAGAAACAATATAGCATGTCAGGCTCAATGTGTCTTTTTAATCACTTTTCCAGCATACAGTATCATAGTGTCTCCAATGAATGAGATATGCGTGTTGTGTTTAGCGCTGTTTACTCGCCAGATTCGGACAGAAGTGAAAGGCATAATAGCACACACACACACACAGCAGGCGGGTGGACAAACTTGGTACCTACAGCATAAAAACTACAACTGTTCAGGTGTCACACAGTATGTCGCAAATGACTGGTTGTATTGGGTGTGAGCAAGGGGTCTTACCTTTGGATCAATCAAACATGCCCATTTGTTCAGAAACAGAGGTTAGCACTTAGCTGTTAACTGTAAAGAAAAGGTAATGGTATTCACATTCAGTCAACATTAAGTAAAGAGAGCCACAGGGCCAGAAAGTAGAAAAGACCCTGGATTTGACAAATGAGGCAATCGAACTCACGTGGCTTCTGCCTTCTGCTCACCTGTATCCAGACTGAGCAGAGTAGGCGGCCCATTTTTAAAGTATGGCTGATTGGAATAATTATCATTAGGTGCGGAGTAGAGGGAAGCAATGGGCAGCTAGCCAATGAGGTCATGCAACAAGGGTGTGTTCAAGGCAATGGAAGGCTGAGTTACAGTTGCTAAAAATCAGGCCCCTCAGTGGCAGCCTTCTTGTAGTGTAGAGGTCAGGTCTGCACATAAGTGATTGGCACCGCAATGTTTTAAAGACGCGGTGTAACTGTCCACAGTAGCACCCAAATCTTGCCCTAGTCGAGATAGTCCTCTAAAAAGTCACAAAAAAGATATCAAAATGACAGAAAAAAGATGGCTGGAATTCCACAGATTGTTTGTACAATCTCAGCACTAAACATTAGAGAGATGGTATCAAAACAAACCAATGAGACAAAGTGTTTGTCCTCATCACCAGGGGAGATGGTGTAAGTATTCCTACACATATGGATTCCATAGTACGTGGCGCTGCCGAGCATGAGGAGGAGAGAGCCCCGTGTGCTGGTATGGCACAATCATCTTCCTGCAGTGGTGGCCATATTGAAGTGTATAATCCTTGAAGAGGGAGCATTTTGACATACAAAGAATCAACAGGAAATGGGTTCTCTCATAGTGAATGATGAACCTAGACCTGATGAATATTTATAGAAAGTTTTAGTTGGAAAAATCGTTGGTTCTTAATAATAGTGACATAAAGGTATGTATGTGCCCGCCTCAATACAGAGAATGTCTTCTTATAACATGGTTACAGCATGTAGGCAGTGTCGTCAACACCAGTACTCCTAAAGCCATAATGTGGGAGTTACGGGGCATATGACCATAGATAGCTTAAAATACTTATTTACAGTAGAGTATGAAAAAGTGGGCAGAGATGGGGATGTATATCAGGGTTGACGCATGATATCACCAAATGTCAGTAACACCTATTATAAGCATCCATCAGTCCATGTTCGCTCTCATGGGAAAGAGGAATCAAGGCCCGAGCCCTGGGTATGGTACTGGGCGACGCACTGTTTTATGTAATATATAGCAGTCCCTAACTGGGTAATGCATTATGGTGTTCGACACAGGTGATAAGCTAGATTCCACCTACAAGGAGTCATAAGTGCATCCCCGGTACACACATTTGCTGGTGTCAGGAGACTTGAGCTGCGAGGTTTTACCCCACACTAAGGGATCTCGTAATTTATACCCACGATGTTAGTGGAGAGATGGAAGATCCATCGTTGTTCCTTTCTGAAAAAGACTTTTACTCCATTACTCCACGACTGGTTGGCTTCAGAGATGGTCCCCAATAGTTAATCAGGGGAATGCTTGGAATCGCAAAAGTGATTGCACAGTTTTGTAGTATTGTGTCTGCAGCCAAAAGTGATACATTGTTCCATTATCTATGTCTTTATTGCCCTTGTGGTCATGCCCGCATAATTAAGGCCACATGGGCAGATGATCAGGTAGATGCAGTTTTTTGTATTGCATTTCGTGTGATTCTTCTGTATCCAGGTGAAAAGGGGGCTTAGTTTAACCTCTTTCGTATGGTTGGTGATTGAAGAGAGACCACAGGACCCACAGGGGTAGTGTCGTGTGACAGGTGGTAGAGCCCACAATGTGTTCTGAGTATGGGATTGTTGTGCATGTGGTCTGGTATGTACCAGAAAGTCCTGTAAGTTCTGGTTCCACTTCAAGGCAAATTGCGGCCTTGGAATCTCTAGCGACACAGTACTCAAAATGCCCCAATTCTTCATGACGATACGTTTCGTCTCGTTGGAATTCGGGGTAAAGGTAGAAACACAGCTGAACCTCTGTTTCTGACCTATGGGGCATATTTGATCAATCCAAAGGGTAAGACCCCTTGCTCACACCTAATGCAACCAGCCATTTGCGACACTGTGTGACACCTGCACAGTTTTTGCTTTTATGTGGTAGGTACCACGTATGTCCACCCGCCTGGTATGTGTGTGTGGGTGTACTATTCTATCTTTCACTTCTGTCACAATTTGGCATGCTATATTTTTGCATATTATTTGTTCTTCCTATTGCTTCTTATTTTTTACAGGTTGCACAATAATGTTTATCTACTATACCATGAATTTTCTTCCTGGGGGAATACCCATATTGAACATCCCGGTTTAGGTGTGGGATAGAGTTATACCTCATTTTTTTCTTAGCTCCTGAAGAAGTGCTGTGGATCCATTTTGGGCTTCAGGGCGCGAAACACGTCGCCCTGACTGAACCCGACCTAACTACACCGACAGACTTGAGGTTACTTGGATACATTTCGTCCCTACAGTAGCCCTGACCTGCCCTAACACGTTTTTTTTTTTTTTTTAATTTTATAAAAATTTTATTGTGCAGAGAAAAAGGGTACAAGCACGGGCCTACAACCTCCTGGGCCGGCCGCTAGTATGCAGAAATGATCAAGCAGTTCAAAAACAATGACTGGCCCGCAGGGGCTCCGCTAAATGACAGGAGATCAAGCTGCACATAAAGGAAGTCAGGATACACCCTTTTTACATAACTATCAACCAAAGTAAAGAAAAACAAAAAGCAAGGCGAAAAACATTGAAAGGGCGTCTAACCATAGCAGAGGAACTCCATATAGGACCACCCTAGGGTGGTCAATAAAAGGGGGGTCTGAGAGGGAGGGGGGGGCCACGGGAAAACCAAATCTATACTCAGATGAACAGAGTAAGCAAGGAACCCTCAAGGATCAGGGGGACAAGGCAACCTCAGACGTATCCACCAGGGGGGGAGAACAGATAGTCCCTCGATACACATTCCACTGACCCCAGATTCTACCCCACGCCCCCGGTTTACCACGAGCCACATACACCGTCCTCTCCCTGAACATGCACCAGTCCATGTTCTCCTTCCATACGGACACGGTGGGAGGCCGTTGGGACCCCCAAAGCTGCGCGATATCTCTCTTTGCGATCATGTTCCCAAGGGCCACCCACGAGCCTGGGCCGCATTATAGTCATTGGGCTCCCACACATTCAGAACACATCGGCGCACCTCCGGCAGCAGAGCGACCCCAGTGACTCGTTTCATAACATCATGCACCTGGCGCCAATATTCCGCCACCTCGCGGCACTCCCAGAGGATGTGGAGGAAGGTGGCACTGAGCCCGCAGCCACGCTTACAGAGCCCGTCGTCAGAAAACCCCATCGAGACCAAACGGGGACCCGTCACATAGACACGATGGAGAATCTTAAGCTGGACCAGACGGAGACGGGCCGGGATGGCAACCTCCTTAGGGGATGACAGCGCAGACTGCCAGTCCTCGTCGTCCAACTCCACCCCATCTCCCGTCCATGCCTCCCGAAGACGCACCAAGAGATCAGCCCGATTATTTATTAGTTTTTTATAAATCAGGGAGATAGTACTGTCGGGGACGTGTCCGTCGAGTATACGGTCCTTGAGAGGCGAAGAAATAGGGACCGTGGTCCCCTCCCCAAAGACCGAGAGTAGGGCGTGCCGAACCTGGGCATAGCGGAAGAACTCCCTTTCACTAAGCTCGTACTCGCTCTGAAGCGCCGCGAAGGATTTAACCGCGCCTTTAACCCATAGGTCCCCCACTCTGCTAATGCCAATCGTATCCCAGTGCTCAAAGCCTTTCGTTGTCCAGAGGCTTCCCAAGCGCTCAGAGGCGAATAGAGGAGTAGCACACGTTAACCGCTCACTCCAGCCCACATCTACATTCGCTGCCTTCCACACACGTACCGCAATCCTAGTAGGGCCCGTGAGGGTCCTTCCGGCAGATCGAGAGTAAAGCGCTCTGTTATAGTTACCGCCGGGAAGCAGGAATTTATCCATCTCATATGCCGGGTTCGAGCCAGGAGCGTACGTAGCATGGTTAATGGCAGACAGCTGGGAGGCCCAATAGTACCTTCTAATGTCAGGAAGCGCGATGCCCCCGTCATACCAGGGAAGAGTCAGCTTTGCCAAACCGATACGCGCACGACCGTCCCAAACCAGTTTCCTCTGCAAACTCTCCACTTCCCTAAAGTAGGCCGCCGGAATGATATCGAAGGAGTTCTGGAGAGCGTAAAGAAATCTGGGAAGGGACATCATTTTAAACAGTGCTGCGCGACCAAGTGGAGACAAGGGCAACTTACACCACCGAGCCGTGTCCGCCCTCAAACGCCGGAGGGGAGACAGGAGATTCTGCTCATAGCGGACCGCCGGATCCAACGAAACGTATACCCCCAAGTATTTAAAGCCGGATTGAGATGTTTGGATCGGAAGCCGAGGCGGCAAGAGAGGAAGGCCACCGGAGATAGGATACACGCAAGATTTGGACCAGTTAATTATCAAACCCGAATTTCTCCCGAAGGAAGTAAGGACATCAAAAAGCACATTGAGGGGGGGCGTGGCCAGGCGCCAAGGAAGATGGCTGCGTAGGTCCGGAGCTCCGCCGAGCTAACTGTGCCGCCGTCTACCATCCGACCTAAATCCGGGCTGCAAACATCGGAAACCCCGCGCCACATTCCCGAAGGGTGGCTCGACCGCTGGTGCCCAGAAGCGGCGCCCGGAAAGCGAAGGGGCGCGCGGCGGAGGTGGCTGCTGCTGTCCCGACGGCGTTGGCGTGCGGCCGGAGCTGAGGGCGCGGGCGCGCCGCCACTCGAGGCCCCGGCGTGTGTGGCCTGCCCCGTAGACGGAGCTGGAGAGGTGCGGATCGCAGAGGGCAGCGGCCGAGCTGCTGTAAACAGCGGATGCTCCCCGGCGCTTTATTGAAGAGGTGACCAGTGATGCTGACGGCCGGGAGGGGCGGACTGTGTATGGTGGCTGAGCCCCCGGGCCTACATCCGGGCAGGCAGTGGGAATCCGTGGCAGAAGAAGGGGCTGCATGCCGGCGGAGACATCGTTGCCTGCTGGAGTGGTGGAGGGAGTGCGGTGACCCTATCAGTGTGTAACCAAGAGGCCCGGCTGCGGGGCAGGCGGTGATCGCCGACGACGGCGCAGTTTGGCGGGCGCGGCCTACCCGGGGGTGTAGCGAACCCGGACCAGCTCTCAATCGCCCAGTGGCTCGCAGGACCCCGAGTGTGGCCCCCGCACGGCGGATGGTGTGAGCGGAGAGTGTGAGGGATCGGCGCCGGGAGTGGTGCTGACGCGGCTGATCCTCCGGAGCGCGGGTCGGTGACGAGGTGCTGTCCCGAGAGGCGAGGAGACGACAACGTGGGCCGGGAGTCCTTACCGGCGATTGCGCTGTGGGACGTCCTTGGCGAAGCGGCGAACGGCAGTCGCCATGCGCCCAAAGGTGGGGAAGCACACGCAGACTAACAAGCTGGACAAGTATGCGGTGCCCACTGGCCCGCCGCTCTCTGGGGTACCGATGGACGCCAACGCAGAAAAGACGGAGCCCTCCCTAACCTCCATTATGGCCGCCATACAGACCCTGGGCACTAACCTCGAGACCAAAGTAGACAAGATCGCGATTGAGGTCAACCTTCTGCGTGCGGACCTCGGCAAAACCACGGAGAGGTCCAAAACAAACGAGACGAACATCACGGCCCTGCAGGCCTCGGAGAAGCGACTGGAGGGCCGCATCAACGAGCTCGTCCTCCAACACCGCCAAATGGCGCTGAGGCTCGAGGATCAAGAAGGGAGGGCGCGGCGCAGCAACATCCGCGTCGTAGGCGTGCCGGAGGGAATGGAGGGGGATAGCGTTGAGCTCTTTCTCGAAGACCTCATTCTCCACCACCTGAAGCCCGGGAGGCTTTCGAAGCTCTTCACGGTTGAACGCGCTCACCGAGCCCCGATCCCCAGGCCCAGACCGGGAGCCCCGCCCCGGACCATTATCGCCAAGATCCTCAACTACCGGGACCGGGACGCTATCCTTCAGGAGGCCAGGCGGCGGGGGGATCTACAGCGCGAAGGGGCCACTATCAGATTCTTCCCAGATTTCACGCTCCGAGTGCAGCAGGAGCGCCGCTCGTTCCTGGGCGTCAAGGCGGCGCTCAGGGATCGCGGTATTAAATACATGATGTTTTTCCCCGCCAAGCTGAAAATCATCGCGGAGGGCAAGTCGTACTTCTTCACCTCACCGACTGCGGTCCAGGAGTGGCTCGACAGGGCGCAGGCGGAGGACCGCAGTGGGCGCGAACGTGACCGCCCGCTCCGGGTGGTGGAGGCTTCCCCTGGATTGGCGGCGGACGGACTGGGGAGAGCAGAGTCAAGGGTCATGGCGGTCCAGATCGAACAGCCCCCGCTGGGACTCTCCCCCAGACACGGCGAAGCGCTGAGCCTTGCGCCCACGGCCTCCGGCCGCAACGAACAGTAATGTATCTGCTATGTGCTGGGGTTCACAAGACTATGGCGGGACTCTGGTGAGGGCATGGTTACTCTCCCGCACTTTGACATTGAGGGGGTCCCCTGATTGCCTCGCATGCTTGCTGGTGTAACGGTTTGGGCGGCACAGTGGCGGCGGCGGCTGGAGTTGGTGCTGGCCTCCATTCTCCCCCACATAGTTTTTCCGGGGAGGGTGGCTACTCTCTCCGGGTTGGGACGGGCGACAGGCGCTCTGCTAGTTGGGGAAGTGGGTAGTTTCAGGCCTACGGAGCAGGGGGCAGGGCAGGGGGTGGGGGGGCTTGTTTGGGGGAATGTTACAACTGATGCACTCATGTTGCTGCGATTGTCCGATGTGGAGCGGGGGGCGGGGAAGGGGGGGTCTGTTGGGCAAGGGGTGGCGGGGAGGTTGGGGGTTGTTGAGTTGGGGGGGGGGGAGGGGGGAGTTTATGGTTACACGAACTAGGTCATCACTGCGGCAGCCGGAACATTGGGGTGGTGGGACGAGGCACCCTGCAGAGCAAGGGCGATGGATAGCCGATGGGAGAAGAGTCTAAAAGTCCTAAGCTGGAATGTCAATGGGTTGGGGGACAGGCTTAAGCGCACTATAGTCCTGCAATTCCTCAAACGGCACCAGCCGGACGTGGTGCTGCTGCAAGAGACTCATTTGATGGGTAATGTCTGTCAGGCACTGAATAGGTATGGCTTCATGCTGGCGGCGCACTCTGGCTTTACATCTGGTTCCCGGGGAGTGGGGATCCTCCTGCGGCGCTCACTGCCTTTCCATATAGACCTGGTCAAAACTGATCCGCAGGGCCGTTTCACGGCTGTCTCTGGACGGTGGGAGGGACGCACACTTACCCTGCTTTCCATATACATCCCGCCTGGCCTCCAGGCCCGGGCCTTTGCGGATCTGGGGGCGCTACTCCTTTCCCTTCCCGGGGGTCAGTTGCTGTTAGGCGGGGACTTTAACGCCGTGGTGTCGGGAACCCGTGATAGGCAGCCGCCCCGGGACCTCCCTCGAGGGCAGGGGTGGTTGGCGGAATTTATTGACAGCTTCGGACTCACAGATGTTTGGCGGCTGCTCCACCCTACAGACACCCACTTTACCTTCTTCTCGGGGTCGCACCACTCCTTCTCACGACTAGATTATATCCTTACCCTCCTGCAGCCCGATATGACAGTCCGGGAGACGGAGCTCCTGCCTAGGGGTATCTCTGACCATTCACCTGTCCGTACACACATCGTTTTTGGCACTCACCGGGAGGGAGGGATAGTGCCCGTGAGCGCTTGGCAATTGAAAAATGAGGACACCAGGAAACACGTGTCCGACTCCATCTCCCAGTACTTTGAGGATAATTTTGGCTCCGTAGACTCCCCGGTCACCCTATGGGAGGCATTTAAACCCGTGATTAGAGGGGAGGCGCTCTCGGTCATAGCGGCACGACGTCGGGAGCGGCGCCTGCAGGTTACTACGATTGAGGCGGAATTGGAGGCTCTGGAGGGGGAGGCGACTGCGGGGGGGGGGTTGTGAAACTAGGCGCAAACTGCAGCTGAAGGCGGCGGAATATAGGGCTCTGGTCACCCAGGAGGCTCAGGCAGTGGCTCAACATAAGCTGGGCACGTTCTATGATCAGGGAGATAAAGCCGGGAAATTGATAGCCTGGCTGGAGAAAAAACAACAAGCCAGCAAGGTGGTGCCTGAAATACGCACCGAGTCTGGGACTGTAGTGACAGAACCCAGGGAAATAGTTAGCCAATTCGCGAGACACTTCCAGCGGGTCTATCGGAGTGAGTCTGATAGGCCGGAGGAGGACTCCAGGGTCCTCTTAACGGACATTCGCTTGCCCTCCCTTTCGGAAGAAGATCGTGAAACACTGGATGGCCCGATCACCGAATCCAAACTGCAGCGTGCAATAGGGGAACTTCGCCCGGGAAAGGCTCTCGGACCCAACGGCCTTCCGATAGAGCTTTACAAACTCCGTCCGGATGTCACGAGCAAATACTTGAAGCTCATGTTCGATCGAAGCAAGGAAGGTGGGGTCCTACCCCGCGACCAGCGCATCGCGACTATAGTGGCACTCCCTAAGGACGGGAGACCCAAGGACTCCTGTGCCTCCTACAGGCCAATTTCGCTCCTCAATGCGGAGCCCAAAATACTGGCAAAGACGCTTGCCAACAGGCTTAAGGCAGTGCTTCCCTCGTTGGTCCATCCGGACCAATCGGGATTCATGCCTCACCGTAACACGGCCCTCAACATCAGACGGTTGCACGGTGTTCTGGGGCAGCGCCACAGACTGCAGGAAGACGCAGTGGTGGTCTCCCTAGACGCCACGATGGCCTTCGACACCTTAGAGTGGCCATACATGTTTGCAGTTCTGCATAAATTCGGATTTGGACCTCAATTTATAGCCTGGGTGCGTCTCTTATACACCGAACCCCTAGCGCAGGTACTGGTTAATAACAAATTGTCCGAGGTGTTCCCGCTTGCCAGAGGGACTAGGCAGGGCTGCCCCCTCTCTCCTCTTCTCTTTGTCCTCTCCCTTGAGCCGCTCGCGGCCTGGATAAGGCAGGACGTAGATCTCAGAGGTATAGCGTGGGCGGAGGGGTGGGAGGACAGAATATCCCTCTACGCCGACGACATTCTCTTATACCTTTGCAGGCCGCGCAGGTCCCTCATAGTGGCACTCGACATATTTGCGAGTTTTGGGCGTAATTCTGGCTTCCGGATCAATTGGGCCAAATCACATCTTTACGTCTTGCGGGGCGACCCCCCGAGGCTCCCTGACGCGTGCCCTATCAGGGTGGCGGACGACGGCTTCCGGTATTTGGGAATATTCATCACGACTGACAAGACCCTGTTATATGAGCGCAACCTCAAGCCACCGTTGGTTCGGCTGCAGAGGGAGGCCAAGGCCTGGCAGCGCCTGCCAATGTCGTTGTTGGGTCGGGCAGCCTTATTCAAGATGCTGGGGTTGCCACGGTTCCTCTATGCGTTACAAAACTATCCCGACTTAGTCCCTAACACCTACTTTGCGGCGATAGAGGCGGCGCTGCGGGACCTCCTATGGGCAGGGTCGCCCCGAATCTCGCTGAATAAACTCACGTTGGGGTGGTACGACGGCGGTATAGCCCTTCCCGATATTCGTAAGTATTACTGGGCGGCCCATCTCACAGCGATAAATCACGGGACATATGGTGACGGGAACGACCCAGCCTTCGGTATGGATCGGTGGCTGCTTCCCGGTGGGAACTATGAGAAAGCACTCTACTCCAAACGAGGTACGCACAACCTCACGGGTCCTACCCTTCACTCGGTTCAGGTCTGGCGCATGGCCCAGAGGAAGCTCAGATGGGAGGGGGTCCTAACACTAGCCACGCCGCTCTGGGCGTCTGAACAATTGGGTAATCTTGGACGCACTAAGGGCTTCCGCAACTGGGACCTTATAGGCATCTCCCAAATCGGAGACATCTGGGGCCCCGCGGGGGTCCGTACGTTCGCCCAACTGCAGGACACATATGAGCTTGCGCACACTGAATACTTCAGATACCTGCAGGTGCGGCACTCCTTACAGGCCAATATTCCACCCGACGCTAAGCCGCCGCAAGCCTCCCCGCTGGAAGATAGGTTACTGGATGGGTACCTCCCAGAACACGCCATCTCCCTCACATACAAAAAGCTAATTAACAACCCCCCTGATCTGCTGCTGCCCCTTAGAGAAAAGTGGGTCGCTGACGGGCTTGAGATAGATGATGAGGAATGGCTCTATGCGTTAGCCTCCCCTAGGGAGGTCGCGATATCTGCCCGGCTGCGCCTGATCCAACTCAAGCTGCTACACAGAATCTATTTCTCCTGTACTAGGTTGCACACCATGGGCAGGGTTGACACAGCTCTTTGTAGGAGGGGTTGTGGGGGGACGGGCACCTTCTTCCACGTGTTGTGGGACTGCCCCCAGATTCAACGCTATTGGAGGAGGGTGGTGAAGTGTATGGAGGAGGTATGGGAGGTGGAAATTCGCCCGGAGGCCAAGGGGTGTCTCCTGAACATCTGGGAGCCGACGGACCTGCCACCGAAGGGTAGGCTCTGGGTGACGCTTGGTCAAATGGTGGCTAAACGGAACATTGCCAGACTCTGGGGAAGCCCTACTCCACCTAGACTCTCGGACTGGCACGGCGACATGGACTGGTGCATGCTGCGAGAAAAGACTGTATATATTGCGAGAGGGTGCCCCAGGAAATGGGGGGAAGTATGGTCCAAATGGAATGACTTTAGGGGTGGCATTTGTGAGCCGCCTGCAGTCGAGCAGGATGAGGCAGGGGCTATATAGGACTCCCACGTTTCAGTGGCTCCCGGGGTTGAGGTGGGGTGCCGCAGCCGCCCTTGGGTACAGAGTATATCTACGGTACGAGTGGTGACTGGTTCTAGGGAAGTTTGGGGGGGGGGGGGAGTAGTTGCTCGTTCGGCGCCGGCGCCGTTGGGAGCTCTCCGTTTGTTTATGGTTTAAATAGGAAAAATGAGGCCTGCATTATCCTTCTTCATTGTGATACGAATGCACTTTCTAGCGCCGCCGTACCCCTGGGTTGACGGCACTGGGCTGTGTTAGTTAAGACAAAGTGCATGAATGCAATGCGCGGCCGGCCCGACGGGTTGTAGGCCAAAGCTGTGTATCGTGAACATAACAATAAAGGTCTCTAAAAAAAAAAAAAAAAAAAAAGCACATTGAGCGACTTCCGCGGCGAGGTGAGGTACAGAAGAATATCATCCGCGTACAACGAGACCCGATCCTCGAAGCCCGGGGCCCACCGGATCCCTCTGATCGAGGGCTCCCAGCGGAGCCAGGCAGCGAGCGGTTCCAAGGCGAGAGCAAAGAGCAGAGGGGACAACGGGCACCCCTGCCTAGTACCCCTCCCGAGCGCGAAGGGCCGAGAAACCCGCCCATTGACAACCACCTGAGCCATTGGATCAGCATAGAGGAGCTTCACCCAACCAATAAATCCCTCCCCAAAGCCAAACTTCGCCAATACGGCCCAAAGGAATGGCCATTCGATGGTATCAAAGGCCATCGTGGCGTCTAAGGAAACCAATATGGCCGGTTCAGAGAAGTACTCCGCCCTAGCGAGGACGCCATGTAGACGCCGCAAGTTGAGAGCGGTATTACGATGAGGGATAAAGCCGCATTGATCCGGATGTATCAAATCACAGATAACTCCCAGCAAGCGATTAGCGAGAACCTTGGCAAGGATTTTCGGTTCGGCATTTAGTAGGGAGATAGGCCTATATGAGGCACAGCGGTCTCGTGGCTTACTGTCCTTGGGAATAACAACTATAGTAGCCAGACGCTGGTCGTCGGGAAGGGAACCCCGCTCGAGCGACTCCAGAAACATACGACGGAGGAAGGGCGCGATTTTATCCGGGCGTAGTTTATACAGTTCAATCGGCAGTCCGTTGGGGCCCATAGCCTTGCCCGAGCGAAGGGAACGAATCGCGGTAGCAATCTCGGCGACAGACAGGGAGGCATCCATCTGCTCACGGTCCTCGACGGATAGGCCGGGCAAGGCAATATCCCGCAGCAAGAGACGAGAGTCATCTTCATCTCTATCAGACACCGGGGAGTACACCGCCCGGAGGTGGTCAGCAAAACACTCCACAATCTCACCAGGGTCAGTCACACACACTCCATCCGAAACCCGAAGCTCCGGGACCACACGATTCACTCTCTCCTTCTTATCCAACCAAGCAATCAGTTTACCCGCCTTGTCCCCGGCATCATACAACCTACCCTGTTGCTCCCTATACATGCTCTTGGCAGCGTCAGTGACAAGAGACTTATATTCAAACTGCTTCAAGCTGAGGGCATGAAGCCCATCCTGAGTGACACCCGTCTCCAAAGCCGCCTCCAGCCCCGATATTTCAGTCTCCAGCTTCACAACCGCCTCATTCTTAACCCTCTTAGCCTCCACTATCTGGGATAGGGCATGCCCGCGGAGCACTGTTTTGAAGGCTTCCCACAGGGACACTGAGGACAACACCGACCCCTCATTCTCGAGAAAATACTGATCAATCGACTTAACAAGGCTATCACGAATCTTGGGGTCTCGCAAGTACCAAGGGTTAATAGGGGCGATCCGCCCAGCGGACCGCATCCCGGTGTCGAAAAGCAACCACAGTGGGGAATGATCAGAGATACCCCGGGCCAAGTGCTTGACCTCTCGAATCCGGGCAGTCTGGGCCGCGGGCATAAGAAAATAATCCAATCTGGAGAGACTCCCATGGGCCCCAGAGTGAAATGTGTACTGACACTGTGTCGGATGCATTAACCTCCAACAATCCACCAGACCGAAGGTATCCAAGAGTCCGCCGAGCCACGCCTGGGCAGCAGGGAGGGCCCTGGGCGGGTGGCGATCCAAATCACCCGAAACAACCGAATTAAAATCCCCACCCATAAGCAAAAGACTGTCAGGAAGCTCAAGCAGCATACGACCCAAGTCTGAGAAAGTGGAGTTCTGGAGGCCCGGGGGAACATAAACCGAAACCAAGGAAAGGGACTGTCCCTCCCACCTCCCAATCAGAGCCACATAGCGCCCTCTATCGTCTAGGACAACCCTGGTGATCTCTAGCGGAAGTGAAGATCGTAGGAGAATGCCCACCCCTCTAGAGCCAGTGGTGAAACCGGAATGGGCCACGAGTCGGTATCCCCCCCTGTTCATGGCATGACAAACATTACCAACCAGATGCGTCTCCTGTAAGAATACCACATCAGGAGTCAAACGACGCAAATACTGCAGCACAACACCCCGTTTGATACGATCCCCCAATCCGTTGACGTTCCAAGACATCAATCTCAACCCGTCCCCCCCCATCCCCTCCAATAGATCAAAGGTCCCCCAGCAAATAGCGCGACACCTGAAACTGAAACAGAGCCAATACCTCGCCTTGAAAACAAAAAACACAAATCCAAACAACCCCTCCCACCCACCAACCCCCCCCCAAATTCAACTCCCCCTACCCTGCACCCCTGCGGTCCAGAAAACCACCCCAACTTGCAGTGTGCCTGTCGCCCTACAAACCCCATTCTACGAAAAGACCCCGGAGGAGGAAAGGGACCCGTCCCTGCCCGCCCCCAACATAGATCATAATTAAACAAAATGTACAAAAGAAGTAGAACCCAGCCGAACAAAACAAAATGTCAAAGTCAAGGACCAAAAGTCACTCCGAAGGAGGCCCGCCACCCTCGGCACCACCAGAAGGCCCAGGCCGGTCACCCCGGTCCGGCAGAGAATCCAGCCAGTCACTCACAGTCGCAGGACAGTCAAAAAATGTAGCCCGGTCTTCGTATTCCACTCGGAGCTTAGCAGGAAAAAGCATTGAGTACTTAAGACCCAGGTCCCGGAGACGGCGCTTCACCCCCTGGAAACCCATCCGCTGTTTCTGGACCAGTTGGGTGAAGTCCGGGAAAAAGTTAACGGATGAGTTCTCATATCAGACCGGGCCATGTACCCGTGAGGCCTGCAGAATCGCATCTCGGTCTCTGTAGTGAAAAAGTTTTGCGACAATAGGCCTCGGGGGAGCTCCCGGTCGCGGCCGACCGCCTGGGACTCGATGGGCCCGCTCCACGGCAAAGAACTTACTCAGGCCAGCGGGGGCAAGCTGTTTGAGGATGAGTTCCTCAACCATAAGATCCACCGGGCGATTGTCGGAGGTCTCCGGAACACCTATGACGCGGATGTTATTGCGTCGAGCCCGTCCCTCGAAGTCCCCCAGCCGCCGGGCCATCAGGGCGTTGGTCGACTTGAGGTCGCCGAGAGCAGTCTGCAGATCCGACACATCCGTACCAAGGGTGGACGTCCGCAAATCCAGCGATTGGACCCTCTCATTGGTCTTAGAGAGATCCGCCCGAATTAGCGTAACATCAATGGCCACCGTGTCGATTTTACGGGCCAAGGCCTCGTACTGCTGAGCGATGGTCTCCTTGATGCCATTAATGGCGCCCATGATGTCCTGCAGGGACAAATCCGGAGGGGCGGACGGAACACCCCCAGCGTCATCCGGGAGAACACCGGCCGCCCCAGGGGACCCCTTACCCTGAGTGTAGCGGTCCATGTTGTTGGTCTGGACCGGTCCCCCACGTAGGGATGTCTTGGTCTTACGCCTCTCGGGATCCCCTCTGCCTCCCATGTGGAACCACGCTCTCCGAAGGGGACCACCGAGCAAGCGTCAAAGTGGCACGGGCGAAGCCGACACGAGCCGTACCAGGGACCGCAATGTGGCGGTGCGAGAGGATCAAAGTCAATGGGCACACTGGGTTCAGGCGGAGGCAAAGGCACGAAGCGAAGGCCGAGTAAAAACCCAGCCGCACAAAGCAACTCCACTGTCCAGCCACTCAGAGATCCAAAAGTGAAACCGAAAGTGATGAGACGGCCGCCGGCACAGCCCCGATGCCGTTGTTGTTCAACTATGCCCCGGCTCCACAGTTCACCTTCGCACCGGGCACAGCCATCAGTTGGGCCTCAAAGGTTCAAACCACCATAGATCAGGTCTCCCAGGTCCGATTTGGTTTCTGAAAAGAGTTTAGGGTTCAGCCAACGTTCATCTTCCAGAATCCGTCAACCAAGTCAGGATAGAGTCAGGATAAGTTCCGAGGAGCAGCGAGGGTCCGGGGAGCCCTGTGCTCACGCGACCATCTTGGATGCGTGCTAGGCTCCTCCCCCTGCCCTAACCCGTTTTGATGGTTTTGTAAACCTGTCATGAGAGCCATCACATTATATCTAACCTGGTATCTCTTAAAGAGTTTTAGTTTTTCCTGACTCATGCATACACCATCACTCCACCCTACACATCTAGGACACCCTCACAAATACACCTCTCTTCGTGAGGTCGTAGGGATGTGTGAGGGCACCAAGAAATAATCCTTAGGATTCCCACTCTGTGTTTCATCCACTGATCTGTCTTCTTTTTATACTGATAGTAACAGTACCTCCCCTTCTGGTTGGATTATTGTTTTCGGAGCCTAGGTAATGGATCTTTCTTGGCTCTTAGTCACACCTCTTCTTTGCTATGAGTTAACAGTTTGGGGGTTCAGCCGAGGGGCTTATCACAGTCCAGACATACCTTTGTTCCACCATGGATGACAATCAGGGTCTGAGCTTTGGTGAAGATGTCGTCGCTGAGATCTTGAAGACATCATCCTTATTAAAATTAAATTAAATCAAATTTAGGGGCTGACGGTAGCATTCCATCACCGCCCTGAAGAAGCAACAGATAGCCATGCACAGAGCTATCCTGATATAGTTACTTCAGAGCGAGCATAGCACCTAATGGACTTTTAGTGACTACAGCACTGCGTTTGTTTCTGGAAGACATGGTGTTCAGACAGGAATGGTCGCAGATTGCATGGAAGGTGCATGCGCGATGGGCTCATTCTTGTCATTCACATGGGCACACGCCAATCCGATGCACTCATCATCAAGATCGACATTGCAGAAAACACATTGAAGGCCAGGATCAGCATCTCAACATTTAAGTTACGGCTCTCTGAGATTAATGCCTAGATGAATGAACATAAGGACTACCTTATGCAGCAGAAGATATCCAAGCTGCAGAAGTATATTAAAAGATTCGACAAATAGAAGGTGTTTCTCTACACAAGAGAAGATTATTGACCTCCTGGCGGGGAACTCTCATCTCAAGTAACGACAGTTGGGGCAGTAACGAGGGCTGTCGGAACTGGTCCCCCCACCACCCATGTATGGATAACCGATGCCCCTCTTTTCAGGACAAACACAGATGTGGCACCTTGGATTCCAGATGCTCCCTCAACCACCGACGGCCTTCTTCCAACACCCCTTGCTTCAACCTTTTTTAGGCAGAGGCTGTGGCAAGAGTAGATAAAGAAGAGGAAGCAACAAGCGGGTCAACTGACCACAGCAAGAGACCCAGATGCAGACTAAGAGTCAGACAGCCAAGAAAAGCTAGTCGTTAACCTCTCACAGAAGATCCAGACCGAAGACGATACTGCGGTAATACGTTAAGGCCTTGGTTTTGTGCCCACTCCCAGGTAGACAAATTAAGTCTCATGAGTGAGCTTCACTAGTTCTTTCGCAAAATCCACCTTAGGGCATTTTTTCAGGACATGACTACCCTGGACAGTGAGGCTTCTGGACTGAGGGTACAACTGCAGCCATGACACCCAGTAGGTTCACGTTTTCAAACAAGCCATACTGAGAGAGACTGCTCTGATCCGAAAACCTAGATCTTATGACAATCTACTGTCCATACAACTTGAAGCAGTCACTACCTTGATGGAGGACCCCTTGATTATAATAAAACCAGCAGACAAGGATGGGGAAATTTTGATTATTTCCACCCACTATGACCAAGAATGCCTTCAATAACTAGCAGATGGAAGATACTACCACCCTATGAGCACAGATCTGACTGAAATCTTGAAGGAATGCATCAAGCCCATGGTCATGACTGCAGAGGTACAAGACTGGTTCACAAAACATGAAGCAGAGTTTTTGGTGAACTCTTCTGAAAGGACCGCTTACTTCTACATACTGCTCAAAATACACAAAGGCATCAACCCCCCTCCAGGAAGACCTATCATCTCCAGCTTTCTACTGGAACCTTGGAGTATGTTCTGTGACCACTACCTTCAACCACTGGTCCAGAGAACCCCTTAGTTCCTAAAATACACCAGGGACGTGCTGAACCTGATTGTTGACAACAACAATCAACAAAAAACCGTCCTCGTTGTCACCATGGACGTGGAAACATGGTACAGAAACTTCCCTCAGGTCTCCACCTTAGAGGTCATTGAGGCCTGCCTCAGAACACAAACCTGGACGACCTCCACGCCCATTGACTTCATCATCAAGTGTGCCACGATGCCATTGAAGAACAACTTCTTCAAGTTCAAGACCCAGATATACCATCAGATACATTCCCTCCAAGCCAGACCTATCTCTACATGGCCCACTTCGAACAGCAATACGTATTCACTGACACAAATCCCTTAAAAGACAACATTCTGACATGGCGGCAATACATAGATGACATTCTGGTCTTCTGGAAGAGTGACACCACCACCATGTGCCATGAGTTCGGGCGCTGGATTGATACCTTGGATCCCTACCTGGGATTCAGACAGTCAGCCTGAACGAAAGCGATACCATTTATGGATCTAATCATCTCCATTGAGGACAGTTTCTCCAACTTCAAAGAAACTGCAGCTCATTGCAGAGGTGACTGGTGAGCATTAAAACTGATGGGACGTAATCCTAGGTTTGAATTTCAATTAGCTTCTTCTTGAAGGTTTATCTCGCACTTTCTTGCATGAAGGGCTTAATTTACAAAGATTTCGCGTAGGACGGTGCCATAAGTCTTTTTGCTGCGTCAAAACGAAATGGAAGGAATGCACCGTATCTATGAGATACATGGCATTCCTGTCCTTGCAGCCAGCGCACAATTTGGTCCCTGGCGCCAAACCAGGCACCCTTGTTCTGCGTTGCTGGAAGGGTTTTTTTGTGTAGGAAAGGACACCTTCCCGCACAAAAACTAGCCATGGAGGCGTTGTTATGTGTGCTGCTGAATGCAGCACATATGGAAAGAGGAAAAAACTAGGAGAAATAAAAACATTTCTCCTCGTTACGCCTGCTCTGGGGAGGTGTAAGGCTTTGGTATTGCTGCAGGTTCACCTGACTTTGTAAATCAGGGACAGCGTCAAAATCCAAGGCTGTTGCGTTGCCTCATAGATATGACTGAGAGGACTATGACACCGGAGCGTCTAAAAAAGTGCGGCCTCAGCGGCACAGGTCTCTTGTAAATAACCCCCTAAGATTACTGTCTCACTTTGACTCACTCAGTCTCACGCTATCTCCAGTGGCAGCTACCATGTAACAAGGGTGGTGGGGCAGAGGGAGGACGCAAAAATAAAAAACCTAACTTGAGGCGCGACGTTCTCCTCCACAGGTCGTCTCTCTTCTAGGCAGGCTCCAACGCGGGACCAGGATACTGCACTTACCAGTACTGGCGCTGCTCTCACAGCATGAGAGCAGCGCCAGGATTAGATAGAGCAGGCTCTCTCAATGCTCGTAAGAGCACTGGAGGCATGCGCTTTCTCTAACCCAGCTGTCTAGGTTCGAGAACTTTAAAATGCTCATGTCTGGCTGGCCGCTCCAAAACGGTCGGCCAAAGAGACATGTGCAGTTTAAAGGGCACAGCTCACCGGTGCCACTGCACAGCAATGACCCCACCCCCTCCTTTCACTGAGTTCAGGACGGGTCAGTTGCTGAAAAATAAAATGGTAATACATAAACTTTATTACCATTTTATTTTATTTTTCAGCTTAGCCTGTGGAACGATGGAGCCGCCCCTGTCTGTCTCACTAATTGAAGCAGTCTCACTCATTTTACTCTGCCCCACTATGTCTCACTTAGTCCCACTGTTAGAAATGGGGGTCTAAAGTTGGCAGTGGTTTGCACCCTGTGCAAGTTGGGACCCTTTCTTCTAGTCAAAGTAGGGGGATTACACAGATAAGACTTTAAAAACGTTTTAGCAATTCTGTCCATAGAACTCTATGGATGCATGACACACAGAGTACCTGAAACGCGTTGAAAACCACAAGGCAAAACAGCTGTGGAGGAGAAAAGCGTAGTAAAACACAGCGATATGTCACTCCCTGAGTCCTTGGGGAGGCAATGCAACAGTTGTGCTGCACGCAGGAGAAGTGGTGCGACAAATCTAGACTATAGGAGGAAATGGTCCGCCAATTCCAAGACAGTTCTGGTCTGTGGGTGATGTGTTTGAAAAGCTTGGCACACAGGTACGATGAGTTGCACACCGGAAGTGATGCGTCACTTTGCGAGGCTTTGCATCGTTCAGCGTCGGTGCTGAGGGCTGCACAACAAGGTTTTGCGTCATCCAGCATCTGTTCCGAGGAGCTATCAGCTGTGCGGCGGACTCGGCGAGGCTTCTCGTCACCTGACGTCGTTCCGAGAGGCTTTGCGAGGCTTTGAGTTGTTTTGCACTTGTTCTTACAGATGTCAGCTGCAGAACACACTTCTGACTGCCCTTTTACTGGAGGGAGGCACCTTAGGCAAGGGTAAAACTCACAGATGGTCCAGCACCACCAGCAGAGTTGCAAGAAGCATTTTGTGTCACTGAGACTTCTTAAAAGAAGGCAAGCACACATAGGCTTTTGGACAAACTTCTCAAGCAGAATACACAGCAAAGTCAGTCCTTTTCCTCTCCAAAGCAGAAACAGCAACTGCAGGCCAACCGAGCAAAGCAAAACACAGCAAAGGGGCAGTACTCCTCCTCACAGCTCTTCTCCTTGGCGGAGGTTCCTCTTGATCCAGAAGTGTTCTAAAGTTCTGGTGTTTTAGGTCTAATACCTATAACCCTTTTCCCCTTACGAGTCTTTGTTCAGAAAGTCTCTCTTGCTCAGTAAAACCACAACTGTCCTGCCCTGGCCAGGCACACTACAGGAGGTGGAGACAGCATTATGCAGAGTAGCCACAGTCTATTATGGTGCTACTGACAACTCCTCCCCCCATTCTAGCTCAGGATGGCTCATCAGCATTTGTAGGGCACACCGCAGTTCCCTTTGTGTGAGTGTCTGGCGTGAATGCACAAACAAGCCTCTGTTAATCTGAAAGCAAACGTTGATTCCACAGGGCGGTTAGTGCTGCGGGCCCACATGTAGCATTTGATTTACAGGCCCTGGGCACATGCAGAGCACTTTACTAGGTACTTACCAGTAAATCAAATATGCCACTCATGGATAATCAGTCATAATCACAATTTACACAAAGAGCATATGCACTTCAGCACTGTTCAGTAGTGGTAAAGTACCAAAGGTCATAAAGCCAACAAAAACAGGTCAGAAAAATAGGAGAAAGGAAGAAAAAGGTTGGGGAATAACCTTGCAAAAAGGGCAGGTCTAACACCCATCCATTATTACTTTCTCAGTCTTACTGTGCCTCACACACAGTACCATTCAGTTACACTCACTGTAATTCTCCCTCACTCACATACATTCTCACACATACTCGTCTTTACTGTAACTCATTCTCACTCACTCTGACTTACTTTTTCACTGACTCTCTCTCACTCTACCTCACACACATAATAACATAGACATGCTCACAGTATTGGAATAGCACAGGTATCTTCATACACCTGTGTCAGCAATCAAACAAAGCCACACGCTGCCTCCATTTATTGCTGGACCTGAAGCGGGTCTGCATTTTATTTTTATTGTACCAAGAGTAAATAATTATTTACTCTTTTTATATTTTTATGTATAGGTTTTTATTAACATTTATAGATTCAACAGTCAAATAATGAGATTGTGTTAAAATACGCAATATGTTACAATTTATAATACCAATGATACCCCGGCCCACCCACCCCATCAGGCTCTAATAAACACATATGCACACATTTATAGCAACACACCGTATGCCGTTCTTGGCTCCCTTTGGGAAAAACATAGATAATGAGACCAAACTTCGGAGTTGCACAAAAGTGCACCCAACCTGTCAAGCCCGGCCCATCAATACAAGCGTTTTAACAATTGGTAGCACACACATCTAAGGGGGTAACATATCTGGGGAGCCAATAACTCAGTACACATCGCTGTCCATTCCTGTAGGTCGTCAGTGAGTTTATTATCCCTATGCGTTTTGTGCATGTGGCTTTCTTTTGCAGTTGCCCATTCGGCCATATCCCACAACCAGTCTGCCAAAGTAGGTGCGATTGGGGACATCCATCGGTTAGCTATTCTATGATCGGAAAGCACGAGACCTAAAAGGAGGATTTTTCTGCTCGACTTCTTCCTTTTCTTAGGTGGTATTAGACCCAACAGATTATTCACTCTTGATACTATAAAAATGGGCCATAAAACAAGAAGGGTGTAGTGTAAATGTAGAGCCCACAAAGGAGAGCCACCACTGGTCTAGGGACAGCCATTCTTCAAACAAATCCATCCACTCAATCATCCATCCTTTCACTTATGCCATCCTTTCATACATCAATTTAGCCATCATTTCAATTATCCATCCATCCATCCTTTCGCTTATCCATCCACCCCTTTCGCTCCCTCTATCCATACTTTTACTCCATCCATCCATCATCCTCCCTTTGGCTCATCCATCTATCCTCCCTTTCACTTAGACATCCATCCACCCTTCGTCCCATCCATGCATCGATTCACTCATACATCCCTCCATTTACCCTTTCACTCAGTTATCCATCCTTTCACTCATTCACCCATCTATTCAACCATTCACCAATCCACTCATCCATCCTTTCATCCAGACATCCATCTACCCTACCTTTCACTCATTCATCCACTGTTTTACTCATCCATCTTTACATCTATCCTTTCACTAATCCCTTCTTTTACTCATACATACATATTTTCACTCCATCCATTCATCCACCCTTTCACACATCCATACTTTCGCTCATTCTTCCATCCATCCATTCTTTTGTCTCATCATCCATCGATCCATCCTTTCACTCCTCCATCCATTCAGCCTTTCACGTATCCATCCATTCATCCTCCCTTTCATTAATACACCCTCTTTCCCTTTCACACTTCCATTCTTACAACCATCCTTTCACTTATTCATATATCAGTCCATCATTTCATCAATACATCCATCCACCCACCCTTTCTTTCAATCACTCACCCTCCCAAGTTTATTTTGAGCCTTTGTCTGTTAAGCTGCAGACATAGGAGGACCATCAAGAACCCCAATACCTCTGTAGCTGCTAAAGCAGGGAAGAGGGTGTGGGAGGGGGGGGTTGACGATTCCCCTACTGCAGAGGCTTAACTGCACGTTTACTTCTTGACCCACTAATGCAATTGTTGTCCGCAGCTGGTTCCTTCCTTCTCTTGGGCCTCTACGGTCAAGATAAGGAGCACTGTGTGCTCACTTCCATAATGTTTATTGCAAAGTGAAACCGAATGCAGTTCGAAACATGTGCTACTGCTAGGAACAGCAGCCCCTTGCACCTCTCCTACAGTCTGCCCTTCTGTAATTATCAACAAATTGTTGCCACCCACTCCCTCCTTGTCCTCATCGGCCTGCCCCAGCCATTGAAGTGCATAGAGTTTGTAACTCCTCCCAATGCCATTGATCATGTGCCGCAAAAGCAACCGTAACCATTGCATTGTAATTCAGCACTCCCTCTCATGAGATGTCACTGCTGTAGCTTGTGCCTGCAGGTCAAAGAAAACTTTGCCCGGCTGGCACTTCCACAGTAGGACACATGCAAAGTTCAATAGAGTTCACCTAGGAGATTCAGCACGTCACCTCAGAGCAGTAATTTCTTTTCAGCTGCTCTGTGTTTATTTTCCCTCTTCTTGCCTCTTCCCCCAGGGTGGCAGGGCAATGCCCCTTTAGTTCATGAACACCCGTTGCCCCTGGCTCATTGAAGGATTATGATGTGCAAGCCAAGACACTCAGTAAGAACCTGTCTTCCAGAAATTATCCAACTAGAGTCATCAGACGAGCTGAGAAAGGGGCGACGAAACAATCGTTGGGAGGCCCTCCTGGATACCAACACAAGTTCCACTAAAGACATTGTGACCTGTATTACTAAAACTTACCCAAATTCATCAAAAAGATCAAATGTATCATCATGAAGCATTGGGTATTCTTAGTACCGGGTCTCTACAGATTCCACGGCCATGATTGGCTTTTAGGCAGACCCAGAACTTAGAGGACTTACACAACAATCCCACATGCAGAACACATTGTAGACTCTACCACTTGTCACAGGACACTACCCCTGTGGTTCCTGCGGTCTCTGTTCATTCACCAAACATACAAAAGAGGTTCAACTAAGCCCCCTTTTCACTATGATTGCATTACCAGTTACGGACTGCTATATATTACGTAAGTCAGTGACTCGCCCAGTACCATACCCAGGGCCTGGTCCTTCATTCTCGTTTACCCATGAGAGCGAACATGGCCTGATGGATGCCCATAATAGGTGATACTGAAATTTGGTGATATCATACATCAATCCTGATATACGTCCCCATGTCTGCCCTCTTCATCATACTCTACTATAAATAAGTATTTTAAGCTCTATATGGTCATATGCCCTGTAACTCCCGCCACCATTATGGATTTAAAAGTACTGGTGTTGACGGCACTGCCTACATGCTGTAACCATTTTATAAGGAGGCGTTCTCTGTATTGAGATGGGCACATACATACCTTTATGTCACTATTAAAAGTAACCAAGGATTTTTCCAAATGAAACTTTCTATAACTATGTCAGGCCTAGGTTCATCACTCACTATGAGAGAACCCATTTTCTGTTGAGTCTTTGTCAGTCAAAACGCTCCCTCTTCAAGGACTACATACTTCAATATGGCCACCTCTGCAGGAAGATAATTGTGTCATACCGGCACACGGAGCTCTCGCCACCTACTGCTTGGGCCCGCCACACACTATGGCATCCATACGTGTAGGAATACTTACACCATCTATCCCGGTGATGAGATCAAACACATACTCTCATTAGTTTGTTGTGATACTATCCCTCTAATGTTTAGTGCTGAGATTGTACAAACAATTGGTGGAACTCCAGCCATTTTTTTTGCTGTGATTTTGATTTCTATTTTGTGACTTTTTAGAGGATTTTCTTGACTAGGGCAAGATTTGGGTGCTATGGTGAACAGTTCCACTGCGTCTTTAAAACATTACGGTCCCAATCACTTATGTGCGAACACGACCGATACACTGTAAATGGCCACAACTGAGGGACCTGTTTCTTAGCACCTCAGCCTTCCGTTGGCTCGAACACACCCTCGCTTGCATGACCTCAGTGGCTATCTGCCCATTGCTTCCCTCTACGATCGCATACACCGCACCTGAAGATAATTATTCCAATCAGCCATATTTTTAAAAACGGGACGCCTCCTCTGCTCAGTCTTAAAACAGGCGAGCAGAGAAGGGTAGGTCTCTCGCGCTCCATGCGCAGAAGCCACGTGAGTATGATTGTCTTATTTGTCATAGCATAGGTGTTTTGTACTTTCAGGCCTCGTGGTTCTCCTTACTTAATGTTGACTGACTTTGAGTACCATTACCTTTTCTTTACAGTTAGCAGCTGAGCGCTAACCTCTGTTTCTGACCTACTGGGAATATTTGATCCAAAGGGTAAGACCCCGGCTCACACCCAATACAACCAGTCATTTGCGACATACTTTGTGACACCTGAACAGTTTTAGTTTTAATGCAGGAGGTACCACGTATGTCCCCTCGCTTGCTATGTGTGTGTGTGTGTACTATTATGTCTTTCACTTCTGCCACAAGTTGGCGACTGAATAGTGCCAATAACAGCAAGCGCATGTCTATCATTGGAGACAATATGATACTGTATGCTGGAAAAACAAACCTGAAGGGGCATTGAACCTGACATGGTATATTTTTGCTTATTATTTGTTCTCCCTATTGTTTCTTATTTTTTCTAGGTTGGACGATCATTTCTAACTATTGTACCATGCATTTTCTTCTAGGAGAATAACCACATTGCACATCACGGTTTAGGTGTGGGGTAGGGTTATACCCTGTTTTTCTTTTAAGTCCTGAAGAAGCACTGTGGATCCTTTTTCGGCCTCAGCCGTGAAACATGTCGACCTGGCTACACCCAACCTGACTACACTCACAGACCTGAGGCTACTTGGGTACTTAACGCAGATATAGTAGCCCTGACTTGTTTTTGTGTTTTTTAATCCTGTCAAGACAGCCATGACATTAAATCTAACCTAGTATCTCTTAGACAGTTTTAATCTTTCCACCCCACACACCTAGGACACCCTCAAACATGCACCTTTTATCATATAGCAAGTTAAAAAAAGATCTCAGCCAAAGTGGCCCTTTGTGGGGCCCATAGAGCATTGCTGCACCGGCCCTAGGAGGAGCAAACCCGATGATGCAGCATGACATTCCTAGGGATGTCTGAGGGCACCAAGAAATAATCCATAGGATTCCCACTCCATGTTTCGTCCACCGTTCTGTCTTCTTTTCTTTCTGATAGGCAAAGTACCTGCCCTGCTGGTTGGAGAACTAAACACTGACAGCACAAATAGCAGAGTTGTCACATAGATTAGATGAGATGCAACATCCAGGAACAGTGCAATCGCAGCTGGTTACTGGTAAGGCTATTCCTACTCCAGTACAACTAGGTTTGATTTATCAATTGGCTATACCCCTGGCATCCCCATAATGTCCCAGTGGCAATCCTCAAACCTAACCATATTCCCTAAACACTGTTGCATTCATTTCCTATACTGCCAAATGAACTCAATCAATCAATCAATCAATCAATCAGGGGTTGATGAAGTGCAACTACTCATCTGCAAGGGTCTCAAGGCGCCCCAGGAAGTTGAGGGGGTCGCTGCATTGAGTGCTGGGGTAATTCGAAGAGCCAGGTCTTGAGGTCTGGAAGTGGAGGGAGAGGTAGTTCCAGGACTTGGTTGCTAGGCAGGAGAAGGATTTTCCTCGCGTTCTGGTCTTGTAGATGTATGGAACGGTGGCCAAAGAGAGGTCAGCTGATCGTAGCATCTTTTGGGTGTGTGGAAGGAGAGGCGATTATTCAGGTATGTTAGTCCGGCGTTGGGAAGGGCTTTGTGTGCATTCGTGAGGAGTTTTAAGTGTATTCTTCTTTCGATTGGGAGCCAGGGGAGTTTGCGGAGGTGTTGGGTGATCTGGCTGCAGCGTTGTGGACAGTCCGGAGTTTGCGAAGTAGTTTCTTGTTGATTCCAGCATAGAGAGTGTTGCCCTAGTCTAGTCTGCTACTGACCTTGCGTGACATTATTTCTGGACTTGGATGGGATCCTTCTTAACGTTTTTCGGAGTAGGCAGAGGGTCTTGAAGCAGGCCAAGTATAGTATTGATGTGGCGGTTTATTATTAAGTGGTGCATTGGGGTGCATTTCCAAGGTGGGGGGCCACCAGGAGTCGCTTCATGCGTAGTGGGTGGAGCCAAGGATGAGGACTTCTAGTTTCTCGGAGTTGAGTTTCAGGCAGCTCTTCTTCATCCGGGTGGCGTTGGCGTAGGAGACAATGTTGACCCCATGATTTCTAACGATGGTGACGAGGGGGGCCATGTAGATGTTTAAGAGGGTGGAGCTGAGGGAGGATCCTTGGGGCACTCCACAATTGGTTTCTGTTAGTTCAAAGAGGTATGGCGGGAGTTCTGCTGGTGAGAAATTAGAATATCCAGTAGAGGGCCTTTCCATGGAGTCTGGCGGCTAAGGTGCGGTGGGAGTCGGCATCGAAGGTAGCCGAGAGTTCCAGGGGGTGTTTTTTTCAAGGAGAAGTGGATGCAGTAGTGGTCTGTCCAGAGGAGTTCCGTGGTGTGGCTGCAGGAGACGTTGTTTCCTTCTGTGAAGACGGGGTCGAGTGTGTGTTCAGCTGGGTGCGTGGGGGCAGTGACTAGTTGCTTCACTTCTATGTTGGTGAGGTTCTCTAGGAGGGAGGTGGTGTTGGGGCTCGTCATGGTTGTGCAGGTGGAAGTTCAGGTCTCAGAGAAGGATGTAGTCTGTGAAGGCGAGGGCGTGGGGTGCAATGAGGTCGGTGATGGTGTCTGTGAAAGGAGCTCGAGGGCCGTGTGGCCTGTAGATGAGGGATCTCCGGAGAGTTGTTTGAGGGTTGGTCTGGATCCAGAAACGGAGGTGCTCCATGAGGGTCGTAGTGTCGTCCAGGCAGGTGGTCGTAATGCGGAGGATGCTTTTGTGGACGATGGCGATAACTCCCCCTGGGGGGATGGGGCAGTACTTCCGCAGGATATTGTATCTGTAGGGAATGGCGATGGTGATGTCAGGAGCGGAGTTGGCATTGGTCCAGGTTCCTGTGAGGAAGGCGACATCGGGCGTGTAGGTGTTGAGGAGGTCCCAGATTTCTATTGCGTGCTTGTGTATGTTGAGGAAGATGCAGTTGAGTGGTTTGTGAGCGGGAGGTCCGGAAGGCTGGGGGATGCTGCTTGGGTATGGGGGTGGGTGAAGGTGCAGCGGCAGTGTAGAGAGATCGGGCCTTAGGTATTTCTCTGCGTCGAAAGCTGGCAGTTGTTGTTGTGTCCGTGGCTGAGAGCGTGGAGGGTACTGGAGTCGTAGTGGAGGCGAGTGGGAGGCCCAGGGTCCCTGGCGCTGGTCACGGTTGGGTGGCGGATAGGAGCAGACATGATTGCCTTTGGCACTCAGAGCGGCTGCCATTAAGTAGGGATCGGGTCATCTGAGAGGTGGGAAGGACACTACGGGGGGAGGGGCTGTGGGGGCAGCAGCAGTGGGGGAAATAAGTGGGCCAGGAAAAGGAGGAAACAGAAAGAAACAGAAAGAGAAGGAAGATACAAAATAAAAAGATGGAAAAGAGAAAAAGAGGCTAGAGGGGCAGAGCAGCACTGGACCAGCAAGGTTGAGGTGCAGGCAGGAGCATGCAAGTTGAAGAGGGCCTCAAACAGCCTGCAACGGAGCTCAGGGGGCTCTGGGGTCAACACTTAGTAGTGGAGTTAGTAGAGCTGCGCGGGGGGGTAGAAGTCACACTGACCCGGCCCCTCTGTTCAAGGTAGAAAAATTAAAAGGAGATAGAAAAGCGTTTGTGTTGTAATCTTGGGTTGCTTTACCCCCTCCCTTTTCCCCTCCACTTGGTACCTTCCTGCTCCTGATGTGACCGTTCTAATGCAGCCTCCTCTGGCACTGTTTGTCAGAGAAGCGGTGGACATAGTTGGTGATATGTGAATAAACCTTGTGACTTACCGGACTAGTTTTCTTCATTTCAACACTGGCGACGAATACTGCGTGGGGGCAGTACATCACCATCCCCAGCTGTCGGCGATTCTTCGTCCATTCTTTCTACCATAAAGGATTTTTCTTCACTGACGGTCGGACCCTGGTTTCGGTGTTCCGGTTCCAGTCAAGTGAGTGCGTTCTCTCTGATCCAAGGTTTCGGCTGCACTGGTACGTCAGCTGCTTGCTGTTCTTGCTGTGGTGTGACTGCCGAGGTCATTTCCAGAGTGTTACTCTCTGTTTACCCTCCTGCTTTGGGTGCTATTCCGGGCACTTGTTCTGGTCTGTCAGCTGCTGTTGCCGGCTGTGGGTGACTGCCTATGCTCCCATAAGTATTGTGCCTCACCGCAGTTTCCGTCATAGGGGAACTCTTTGCTTTTTTCCATGCTTGTTGGCGCTGCTACGTGTGAGGAAACTCGTCCATCAGCCGCGTTGTGCAGCTCACCTGTTCCGGTTCTCCTTAGCGGGTCTCTGTGATCCTGGGAGTTACTGTTTGTGAGCCTATTTTGGGAGTATCCTGGGTGTTTCTGCCTCCCGTTTCTCGTCCAAGTTCTTCCGTGTCCTGAGGTGATTTCGTCAGACGAGCGCCCTTGGTGGTTATTTTTTCACTTCAGCAGATTCCTCGTTTCAGTCAGAAGCTATCCTGAAGGAAAAATAGTTTATTTCTGTTCTTCAGTTTCCACAATTTTTTCAACGCTGATGGGCACAGCCTTTTCGCCTATCATTGTGGAAATTTGCATTCTCTGGTTGGTTTGTGACAAGCTTCTACACGCTGATAGGCACAGTTTGTTTTGCCTTCTTCAACGCTGATGGGCACAGCCTTTTCGCCTGTCATTGTGGATATTTGCATTCTAGGGTGGATTTGTGACATTGTTATACACGCTGATAGGCACAGTTTGTTTTGCCTATTATTTCTATGAGGTATATTTACATATAAAAAGTATTGCTTTTCAATCACATTGTACTTTTCAGAAACAATTTTACCACATGGTCAAGTATCCGCTTTGGTAGTGTGTTTTTTTTTAGGAAATTGTCTGTACCATTATTGTTCTCATTTTTGCTGCCTTCTTTCATTTTTGTCATATTTTCTCTACTTACTGTGGTGTGTTTTCTAGTCAGGGTTTCCAGTATGGCTGCGTTAAATATGGCGTTACCACCGGCTTTCCTCAATGAAGAGGGGGATCCAGCCATATGTTGGAAAGATTGGAGAGTCATATTTGAATCATAGTTGGTTGCGATAGGAGGAGAAAAATTTTCTAATTTCAGGAAACAACATATTTTGCTACATAACCTAGGAATAGAGGGTAGGAAAATTTATAATAATTTGGAAGGACCTGATACAGAGGATGAAGGAGGTGGTGAGGGGGATTTCAATGTGTATTTGGCTACTATGAACAAGTTAGAGAAACAATTTGGGAAAGCGATAAATGTTGTATTGGAGAGACATAAATTTTTCTCAAGGGTTCAAGGCAAGAGTGAAAAAGTCAAATCGTACATTGCAGCTCTTAAGGGGTTATCTAATACTTGTGATTTTGAAGGGTTAACTGATTCTCTCATCAGAGACCAGTTGGTCAGGTGTACCAACAACCATAAAATTCAAGAGAAACTGTTAACAGGTAATCCGGATCTTAAACAAGCAGTTGACATAGCGTTAAGTGTTGAACACACAGCGGAGTGCATAAAAGAGATTAATGTGGGGGATGATACCAAATGTCATGAAGTAAATGCTATTGTCAAGCAAGATAGATCAAAGGAAAAGGAGGTTAAACTAAAAAATGTGAGCAATTCAAATGTCAAAATTAAATGTTACAGATGTGGTAATCCTGCACATTTGGCCAATAGTCCCTCTTGCCCAGCTAGGAGTGCTACATGCCATAATTGTGGCAAGAAAGGACACATAGCCAGGGTATGTAATAATAGTTCCATGACAGTTTCTTTGGTCAATTCAGAAAATGTACCAGATGATAATAAGTTGATTTTTCAGGTCGAAGACAAGGACAGTACGGTAAAGTTTCCGGAATGCACCATCACGGTAGACAACAAGTCGATAAAAGTTTTTGCCGATTCATGCTCCCCATACACTTTGTTAGATGGCAAGGTAATTGAAGAGTTATTTCCTAACAAATTAGGAACTCTTGAAGAAGCTGACATAAAACCCAGAGGGTATGGGGGAGACCCTATCTCGTTGTTGGGAATGACTACCATGAGAATTGAGTATAAAGGCAGAAGCACAGTTGGGAAAATCTATGTGTCAGAGAAAGGATCTAATTTAATTGGTTGGAGACATCAAAAAGATCTGGGTATGAAGCTAGATCCCAACAGCACTGACCAAGTTCTTTTAGTGGATAGATCAGTGTGTGGTCAAACTATCTGTGAAGAATTCCCGGAGGTTTTTACAAATAAATTGGGCCTACTTAAAAACTACCAACATTGCATAAAACTTAAAGACAGGGCTAAAGCCATCGCACATAAAGTGAGGCCTATTCCTCATTTAATGCATGAACCGTTACAAAAAGAACTAGACAGACTGCTTGAACTAGGGGTCATAGAGCCCATTGAATGTTCCCAATGGTTGTCTCCAATTGTTATCACGTCCAAGGCGGCCAGCAAAGATATTAGGCTTTGCATTGATCTTAGGGACTTGAACAAAGAAATGTGGGTAGATAGGCACCCGCTACCCAGAATACATGAAATTCTAACTTTAATCAAAGATGCCAGTCATTTTAGTGTCCTTGATTTATCATCAGCCTACCACCAAGTAGAGTTACATCCGGAGTGCAGACATCTAACCTCTTTTGTTACTCCGCTAGGGGCGTTTCAGTACCTCCGAATGCCTTTTGGGCTAGCCTCGGCGGCAGCTGCATTTCAAAGAATCATGCAGCATGTACTCAAGGATTCTCCAGGCACGATGTGCTTTCAGGACGATATTTTGATATTTGGAAAAAATGAGCTTGAGCACAATGACAGGTTGAGAAGTACCTTGAAAAAATTGAGTCAAGCAGGTCTTACCTTAAAGAGAGACAAATGCCAAATAGGTGTAAAGTCTGTAGAATATTTGGGACACACCATCTCCAGTGAAGGTATCAAACCCAAAATGAACCTAGTGGAGGCAATACTGGAAGCAGCTGCTCCCACTAATGCAGAAGAATTAAAATCTTTTTTAGGGTTATCCGAATATTACTCTAAGTTTATTCAAAATTATGCCAGCAGAGTAGAACCGTTGAGAAATCTTCTAAAGAATAAAATACCATTTGTATGGAATGAAAACTGCAGGGGAGCTTTTGCAGACATAAAAAATTGCATTACCCAAGCTCCTTTCCTGGGTAGGTTTGATCCCACCAAAACTACTTACCTTTCCACGGATGCCAGTATTAAAGGGTTAGGAGCCAGCCTTACACAAAAAGTAGGAAATACTGAGCAAGTGATAGCATTTGCATCCAGAACTCTAAAAGGCGCGGAACAAAACTACTCGGTCATCGAGAAGGAAGCGTTAGCTTGTTTTTGGGCTGCCAACCATTTTAAGTTTTTTCTTTGGGGGATACCGTTTACTATCAAAACGGATCACAAACCACTCACATATGTATTCACAACCAAGGGGTCCATTAGGCTAACCCCTAGGATAGCTAAATGGATGATAGGCTTAGAAGGGTTCAATTTCAAAGTAGAGTATGTACCTGGGAGAACAAATGTAATTGCTGATTTCCTTTCTCGCTCCCCTTAAAAGTCATCGATGATGTGATGGAGGAGGGGAGTGATGTGATTGTGTTAGAAGTAACAGGTTTAACTAAGGAAGAATGGGAAGAACAACAAGAACTAGACGACACATTGAAAACTGTAAAAGAATGCATCCACAAGGGTTGGCCAGAGCAAAAGAGCATGTTAACTGACCTGGTTGGTAAATACTGGGAAGTTAGACACGAAATGGTTGAAATCAATGGTACTATACATAGGGGGGAGAAAATTGTACCCCCTGAAGGTATGAGGAACAAAATAATTACCCTAGCACATGTGGGTCATCTAGGGCGTAGTTTAACAAAAAACAAAGTAAGAGAGAGTTACTGGTGGCCTAGCATGGACAGAGAAGTAGAGGAAGTAGTAAAGAACTGTGAGAACTGTGCCAAGAGTGACAAGACTTTGTCTACTAGGAAACCGCCTTTATCACCCGTTGAAGTTCCTGACCGCCCATGGTCCAAACTGGCATTGGACATTATTGGGCCGTTAAACCTAAGACAAGCCTCAGACCGCTTTATCCTGGTCCTTATAGACTATCACTCAAGATGGGTAGTGACCAAATGGGTAAATATGATTGATACCAAGGTCTTGATCCAGTTCTTAAGAGAAACTTTTTATGAAGAAGGTATTCCTGATGCCATTGTGACGGACAATGGAGTCCAGTTTACTTCAGAGTTGATGAAGAAATTTTTGTCTGACCTACGTATCAACCATTTGAAAACAGCGTTGTATTGCCCGAGAGCCAATGGTCTTGTGGAACGGATGAATAGGGTCATTAAAGAATGCATACAAAGAGCAGAGGCGACCGGCATTCCGGCCAAACAAGCACTACAAGAAATGGTATGGTCGTACCGAACGGCTCCCAACACTGTCACTCATATTTCTCTGTTTGTGTCTTTGAAAGGAAGGAAACCCAAAACCAATCTCACAGCAGGGTGGTTGTGTAATACCTACAACTGCAACATAGACAGGTTGAACATTGCGAGAAATATTGGAAAGCAACAGGAGAAGTATAAGTTGAGGTATGACTTGAAAAAGAGCGTCAAAGTACCTTCAATGGAATCAGGTGATTGGGTCCGTATAGACTTACCACCTGCCAGAAGGAGGAACTTTTCTAGGTTTTCGGAGCCTATCAAGATAGCAAGTGTTGGAAGAAATGTGGTCCATTTGGATAATGGACAAACATGGGGTATGGACAAAGTGGTAAAATGTAACCCTCAAAAAAAAAAATGATGGCGGTACTTATGCTCCTTTGTCTAGAAACCATGACAGTGTTCGCAGTTCTACAAGGAACACTACAAGTCCTGTTTGGCACAAAGACTATGTGATTACTTAAATGGCAGTTTTTTCTTTTCCTGTTGCTGTTTTTGTTATCCTTTTGCCCAGGGAGATGTGTTGTAATCTTGGGTTGCTTTACCCCCTCCCTTTTCCCCTCCACTTGGTACCTTCCTGCTCCTGATGTGAACGTTCTAATGCAGCCTCCTCTGGCACTGTTTGTCAGAGAAGCGGTGGACATAGTTGGTGATGTGTGAATAAACCTTGTGACTTACCGGACTAGTTTTCTTCATTTCAACAGTTTGTTTATAGTGTGGGCGGGAAGTACACCTAGTAAAGGATTATATCAGAAAACTGCAAAAGGCCTGTAACAATTCAGAAGCGTATAAAAAAGCAGTAGCTAACTGTCTGCAGGTTTGCTGCAGCTTAAGCTACTCTGGGTGCATCCTTATTTTGTTAAGATATTGAGTTGTATCACATTTTGGTCACAATAGACTTTGGAGCAACATGGAACATTTGTATTTGTTTTTTTGCCCATGTCCAAATGAGCAAAACGCTTATGTGGAGCAGGTACATGCAGTTTATGGTTCTCAACTATCATTGGATCCGATAAGCCACCCCACTGCCAAGGTTAGGTGGTATTGTTAGACCTAATAGACAATCCACAATATGGTCTAATTCTGGGTTTGCCACGTTGACAGAACACAACCTCGCAATAGATTTACAAAAAAGGACGGTGCCTTTCCTTTCTAAGTACTGTGCTTTGTTTAGCTAGCCCAACCGAAAACCTCAATGCATTTCACTATTAGTACAGTAACAAGATGTGTTGGATTGCAAAGTGCTTCTGTTGCCTTAAGTCTGCTAGTTTGTTATCATGACTTTGTATATGTTTTTTGGAAGCAAAAAGTAGAAATGTTAACCACACAGAGGTTGGATGATTGTCAAAAACACATGGAACCTGAAGCCCCCATTGCTTGCCCTTAAAGAAAAAACAGCCAGAACATTTAAATTCTTATCTTGAACAGCATCTACTTAATGGGTTCATCACTCTAAATCTCTTGCTTCTTTAAGCTTCTTTCGCCTAAAAAGGGTTGGAAGTAGTGGAGGTGTACTAGGCCATTAAAAAGATATCTATCAAGAGTCGATACCCCACAGATTAATACCTACCATGTTAGAGCAGATAAGTCCCATAAAAAGTTTCACCAAATTAGACCTATCACTAAACATGTGTGAGAAGCGGACAAATGGAAGTCGGCCTTCAGAACCAATATCAAGCTCCTCAAATATTAAGTAATGCCCTTCCCTTCGGCCTTTGCAACACTCCAGTCACTTTCCAGCACTTCCTCAACAGTCTTCTCAGAGCATTAACAGATGTCTACATAATAGCATATATCAATGACATATTTATCTTCTCACTGTTTCTTATAGTACACTTTAATCATTTACATCAAGTTCTACGTCAGGCTAAAGGTTTGAAAGCAAATCTAGAAACATATGAGTTCTATGAGGCTACCTCCAAATTCTGGACTTTCCATGAAATTAAAAGCAGTCCTGCAATGGCCAATACAGTCATCTGTGAAGGACACAAAGTTTCATTGAGTTTGCTAGTGGTAAGCAGTATTTCTCTATTACACAAGGGATATACCTTTGTTTTGGACATCAGAGGCAGACCAAGCTTTCTGCCTGTTATAGGATCATTTGACCACAGCATCAATTTTACTGCCTCTTAATTGCATGCAGCCATTTTACGTGCAGGCAGATGCCTCCAATCTTGCCCTAGGAATCACATTATCACAAAGACGCAAGACAACAGGCAATTATAGCCAGTTGCCTTTTTCTCTTGGTTGAGCTGTGTCACTAAGAAAATTGACAAATAGACTCCCAAGGACTGGCATACTATGTCTTAGTTATATGTAGGTGCGTGGCTAACAATTCACCAGACACAGTTTGGAATATGACTTCCTGTATCACAATAAGTGCCTTTATCTTCCAAGAAAAGATCCTTAACACAAAGCACTTAATTGGTTTCATGAATCATTTTTAACAGAGCTTTTAGGGACCACACAAACCTTTTGGTGGGATTCTAAGAGGAAAGCCTTTCAAGCGTCCTTGGCCACATGTGATTGAAGTTTGTAATCTAAAGTGATCGGCAGAAGGCAGCTGTTTAGGTTCACCTTTTGCTTAATTCCCCCTTCGTTATGGAGTACAGTTTCCAAGGATCTTACAGTGAATCTCTCTAGAGAATAAGTAGTCAATGCAGTTTTGGTTGTAGTAGCCATATACTCAAAAATGTGTCACTTTATCTGAGCTAAAGGGATTTCTGATGCTCCGTAATTAGCAACTTTGACTAAAGAGTGCAAGCCTTGCTTACATTGCCTTTCTGTCAAGAATAATATCTGACACGAGAGTCCATTTATTTTGTCTCACTTTTGTATCTCCTTCCTTAAACAACTCTGCATCATTCTCTGGTAAACATGAACTTACTATTCATAAAAGGTTGGGTAAACAGAGAGTCATAGAGCAGAGCCTGAATTGTTATGTCAACGGAAAGAGACCTGGGTAGAATATTTATGGATAGCAGAGTTAAACTATAATGTAACACTTCTCTGCTGTTTTACCCAATTTATTTTTACTACATGCTGGTCTCATCCTTGTTTTATAGCAGTTAGAAATTTAAGCAGTAGCTGAATGTCACACACTGCTTCAGATCATTCTTAACAATCTTAAAGTCAAACTTGCGAAGGCAAGCAAACATAAAAACAGTACCCAGAAAGGAAGAGAAGGTCTTCTCATAAACATACCATCACACAGACAGTATCTACTAAAAATCTAATGATGGAGACATCCCATAAATTTTAACCACAGCTCAACAGTCTATTTGTTACACAACTTATGTATAGAGATTCTGCTCCCTGGTTACATATCACCAATCATAAAGGTTTATCCCACCTTCCATGTTTCATTTATTAAGCCACTTAAATAAGCCACCGAGAATAGATCTCCACGTACACCAATCATCATGGAAGGTGAGAGTCACTGCTCATCTTGTTCGCACTATGACAGCACAAGGTTAGCTAATGGCAGTAATGTGAGAAAAGCTGAAAAAATGTGAAGTGAGAAATGTTTGGTTTGTATTTGATAATGCTCTTTCCTTATCATATCCCAAGCAGATATCCCAAGAAGTGCTGATGAATACTATCAGGCTCTAGTGGACTTCCAGCTATCCTTTATGTCTTCCAGTCTCTCTGAGGTAAACATTCTTCAAGTCTTATGGGATTTGTGAGACATGTTCTTCTCTGAGGCCAACTTGGATGCACCCTGAGGTTTGCTGGTTCATTGTTTGGTATCCTATTGTCCACAGAAGCCAAGCCTGCATTTGAAGCCCTGGGAGGCTGGTCAGATTTCAGTCTATGAGTAATGAGGAACCCACAGAAATGCTACTAAGCAGTGGAACTTTGTCACAGAATCTGAACCTTGTGTGTTATAGTGCAGACAGAGTATTCATGCTAATGTTGTGTTCATTCGCTGTAGATACTTATGGGAGTAATTTAGTTCATAAAAGTTTGACAGATTGTTTGTGAGATTAACAAGTGTTGAAGGAATATCTGTGAGATTAACACATTTTGAAGGACTTTATAGTGGAATCTTTGCAACTCTTAGGTTTATATAGATTTGTATACAAGCTTCATCATGTACAGAAGGGACCTTGGTTAATAGATCTCATAAAGATGGGGCGTGGCCAAGCGACCAAGATGGCGGATTTAATTCCCTGAGGCTCCGCACCTCACCCCAGTTATCCGCCTTGTATCGCTGTAGGGTGACCCTTAACCACTTCTGTGCCCATGACGAGCTGGACTCGTCGTGGAGCACAGTCGCGCTGTGCCCATGACGAGTCCAGCTCGTCATGACACCCACCCACGGGGGAAGCGCTGGCGCTCCCCCCGTGAGTGGTCGATCTTTTTTTTTTTTATTGGGAAGGCAGGGGAAGACCTTCCCCTATCTCCCCCCCCGCCCCCCACCCCTGCGTCTTCAATGACGTCAGCGCGCGAGCCGCGCTGACGTCATTGGAGGTTTCCCCTTTGTTCTCCGAGGCACAGGAAGCCATTTGCTTCCTGCGCGTCGGAGAGTGAAGGTGAGTTTTGGGGCAGGGGAGGGGGGATTTTGTCGATCGGTGGGTTTAGTTAGGGTGGGGGCACTATGTTGGGGGAGGTCGAAGGCATGCCACAAGGCTCGGCTTCCTTCATGTTGTTTTTTAGTTGCTTCCCTGTGAAATGGATCCAAAAAACGAAAAGCGCTCTGCCGAGAAATGCCCTTCTTCTGAAATGTTGAAAAGTGCAGCAGGATGGAGAGAAATAGAAGGTATTATTGTTAGGTTTATACGAGTGGCCCTCAGTGTACAGGAGTTCTTTCCAATTATATGAGAAATAAACACATAACTAAATAAAGGAAGACAGAGGGGTTGCAAAGTGGCCAGATTGGTTTTATTTACATCCAAATACACCAGCATCACTTTACAGAGTTTGCCAGTGAAGCGCTACTTTCGTTTTCTCGTCTTTCTTTGAACAGCATTGTTGTTCCCAGGTTGGGAGAGTGTACCATTCCTGGAGGTACTGCAATGCCTGGTTGATGGGTGGATTGGAAAACACAATGTGTACCATGGCTCTGTGTTTATGGATGTGGTCTTTTTATACCATAGTGCTTACGTTTTGTAAGGATATGCAATGGACATTGAAACGGTTCCCTTCAGGGCCCTCTAGTCATGTCCATACCTTTTCAGTTTCTGATTTCTGAATAGTGAGTGAGAGATCGTTAAGGTAACTATGTTGTTTCTGCTTACATTTCACATGCTTTTCTTGCATTCCCTATGAGTGGTTGCTTTTATTTTTTTTAGGCAGCATATTACTCTTATCAAGTGCATAATTTGAATTGAGCCCCATCCAAGTGTTTATAGCGGGCACAATTAGGTTATAGCTGAAGGCAGTGCGAGTTTCTGTCAGTGGGGAAGTATGGTGTTCATTGGGGGAGAGGATGTGGCACTATGCCCAGAGCTGTCGAATTTGGAACTGGGGAACCGGGTTCAGCCTTCATGACCAGTCCACCAGACCACTCTACTGAGGGAGCACATTTCCATGCTAGACCGTAGAAGGCCCCACTAGACCTTAGAAGGCTTGATGTCTTAGCACAAGCAGGTGTACCCTAGTGGTGTCTATTGTGGGTTAACCTTGAAGGCCTGTCCACCACAATCCATCTCCAGTCTTGCGGGCAGGCCTACAAAGCAGCACACCCTAGAGCAACAGTGATCCAGTCGCTGTGACTCTGTCACTGAGGTCACATGAACCTTGAGCAGATTAGGGCGATGCAAACGGTGTGACCTCACTGGGTACCAGTTTTGGGTGGGTGCGTAGTGTTTTCAAGTTTATTATGGTTTGAAAAAAACTTGCTGCCTCCTTCCTGGCCTCCAGCAATTTTCAGAAACAATAAAAATGTCATGATAACTTTGGTGATTAATGTTCTTCCTAGAGAGAGATGGAGTTGTGTCTAGTGGAAGGGTTGACTCCTGGAAAGGTAGCACAGAGGGTTAATGTGCCTGCTGCAAAGAACATGTACTATGCAGATCACATAGTGCACTGCTTTGATAGGGGGACCATGATGAATGGTCATTTAATGTCAGCTGTAGATGATGGATCCCTGAACAGTGTCATGTATGTGCATGTTTGCATTGTGCTGAGGGGATTACCAGGTAATTATTCACGCAGCTCTCTGATGGATGTCACATGTGGTTTTTCTGAGTCCCCAGATAGATCATGCAGTCTGTGTGTTCTCTTTTGTACTGCCAGTCACCGGTGTATTCAAGTGTGTAGCCTTGGACCGTGTCATGTATGTGCATGTAACTTGCATGATCGAGGTAACTATTAGCGGCGATACTACGTGTCTCTTGGACCTCTTTCAAGTTGTCGCCGTCTTTTTTCCCCAGCAACCCCCCCCCCCCCCCCCCCCCCCAGGGGCGGCAATCTGAGAGATAGCCCTGGGCGCCACAAGCTCTAGCTACGCCTCTGCCCCCAATGTCTCTTTTATGCATTCCTGCTGCACGATCGTGCAGCAGGAATGGCCACTAGCGCCAGGGTTTTTTTTTTTTTTTTTTAGGTTTGGGGTTGTTTGTGGGAGTGGCGCCTTAGGCAAGGGTTGCTCCCCTTATGGCCACATTGTTTTTTAAATATTTTAAAGTGCAAACAAAATCGAAGAGGTAGCAAACAATACGTTACAAGAGGAAAAGTGACATGTGTGCAAGTTACAGAAGAGTACAAAGTACAAGTAGAGGTATAAAAGTGCAATAAATGGCAGACACTCAAAACACAGGAACACACTGGGAAGGCACTTCTATAGGCATGGAGAACAGAATTTCCTATAATGTAAAGACATCCTTCAGACAATAGAGAGGGCGTGAATTAAGTTTGTAAGTGTCTTTGCAGGAGGAGAACTGTGAGGTCAGTTTGGAAGGACTGGGAAGAGGGGGTGGTCCGGAGCTGAGGCTGAGTTCCAGATTCTCGCCGCGTTGCCTGTAAAGGATTGGGCCATCGATCTTTCCTTCTTGAAAGTGGGAGGTTCAAGCTATAAATTTTGCGCAGTACGTGATGGTCTAGAGCATTATATGCATATGTGACATTAATGTTTTTTTCTCCTCTTTATTCTAGTCTAAAGCTTTTGATTCCTGTTTCCGGTTTCGACAGTGGTTGTTCTGCAGTTTTGTGTAGTTGCATTATTTTGGTAAGATTTTTGTTTTTTGTTGTATTTACTCCAAATGAGTAATATTGTAATGTTTGAATGAATTTTGTGATGTCATAATGGCAGCATATTTAGTTAGTGGTTTGAGCATGAAATTCTTTGCGATGTGTTTTGCATAGTCTTATGTGTAATTTCTTTTCTCTTTCTTTTTTAGTGGGATATTGTTGATCCATACTGTGTCTGTGCAGAGTAGGTGGTGGTGAGTAGTTTAGCTGCCTCTGGCAAGTGAGTGGTATTGTTTTGGAGTATATATGTTTTTGATAAAGGTGCTTTTTGTTTATTACTTATTTTACAAAGTGTTTGTTGTTGTTGACTTGTTTGACAAGTTACCTTTATTAGTAAGCATTATGGCTAGCCGTAGAATGACTGCTCAGCAGGTGGTTGGTATGCTTCTTGAATCTTCCTCTGACCATGATTATGAGACTGACAGTGCGTCGGAGAGAGAGGACGGAGGTGAAGATTCTGGCAGTGAGTTTTCTCTCCATATGGAATCTTCGGATGATGAAGGTACTCTCAGTGCAGATGAAGGTACTCTTGGTGTGGATGAAGCAACTCTCAGTGCGGATGAAGTGCCTGTCTTAGAGGAGGAAACTGCTGTGCCGATGGTGCAAGAGGCATCTGGATTGCAGTCTGAGGCTGCTAGGCTTCCTACTGGAAGTGCTGGACTTTGGGTTGATCCAAACATGGTGCAGCCGGTGTTGCCTGCCTTTAGCGGTGATGCAGGGTGTAGAGTGGATTGTGAACACTTTTTGCCTATACGGTTTTTTCAGTTGTTTATGGACGATGTATTTTTGGGTGAGATTGTTGAGCAGACAAATTTGTATGCTGAACAGTATTTGAGGGACAACAGTGACAAACTTAGGCCCCAGTCTAGAGCTACCCGGTGGACTCCCACATATCTGGAAGAGATTAAGAAGTTTTTGGGTTTGACTTTATTGATGGGTGTGGTAAAGAAGCCAACCTTGGCTTCATATTGGTCTACTAGCCCCTTGTTGGCAACTGCCATATTTCCTGCAGTTATGACTCGTAATCGGTATTTACTTTTGCTACGTATGCTGCATTTTGTTGATAATTCTATGGATTTGCCACGAGATCACCCTGACTGTGACCGTCTTTTTAAGATTCGGCCCGTTCTTGATCACTTTGTAGATCGATTTTCTGAGATCTATACTCCAGGGAAAGAAATATCTATTGATAAGTCTTTCGTCTTGTTCAAGGGCCGTTTGTTTTTTAGGCAGTACATCCCTAGCAAGAGGGCACGCTATGGAATTAAGCTGTATATGTTGTCTGAGAGTAGGACAGGATATGTTTTTAATTTTCTTGTGTACACTGGTAGAGATTCTACTATTGACCCCCCAGGTTGTCCATCCACTTTTGGAGTTTCAGAGAAAATTGTGTGGGATCTTGCTAGAAGACTGTTTAACAGAGGCCACCATTTGTACCTTGATAACTTCTATACTGCTGTGCAATTATTTAAGGAATTGTATAAAGTGGACACTTTTGCATATGGCACAATCCGCTCTAACCATAAAGATTATCCGAAAGAGCTTGTTTGCAAAAAACTTCAGAGGGGGCAGTGCAGTTCCTTGCGTAGTGATGAACTACTAGCTGTAAAATTTGTGGACAGGAGGGAGGTGTACATGCTGACTACCATCCATGATGAGAGTACTTCACCTGTGGCTGTTTGGGGTCAGGTTGCTGAAGTGCGCAAACCTGTGTGCATTCTAGACTACAATAAGCACATGGGTGGTGTTGACAGAGTAGATCAGAGGTTGGAACCTTACTCTGCTATTCGGAAGGCTTATGTTTGGTATATGAAGTTGGCCATCCATTTCTTCGAATTAGCAAATTTCAATGCTTTTATTGTGTTCAAGGAGTGTTCTCGTGCGTCAAAGTTGACATTTCTTCAGTTTCAGCACTCTGTGATAGCTAGCCTTGTTGTTGAACAGGCAAGTGTTCCTAGATTTGGAGTGGTGGAGGATGTTGTTCGATTGAAAGATCGCCACTTTCCTGATTTCATCCCTCCCACACCGTCAAAAGATTTTCCCACTAGGAGATGCAGAGTCTGTTGGCGAAGAGGTACGCAGAAGGAGATTCGTATGTACTGCCCCGACTGTCCTTCTAATGCTGGGCTGTGTGTCCCTGCTTGTTTTAGAGCGTACCACACGCAAAAGAATTTTTGGCAGCATTCATGAGTGGTAAAGTGAACTGCCTGGTCTGTATTCTTTGAAAAATGTTATTCTGTTTCAAGGTTGGCGTTAGTGCAATGTATTTAGTTTCTGATTTTGTGTTTGTAGATTTGTATCTATTTGCGATTTGTTTGTGTTTTTATTTTTGTCTAAAAAAATCCTAAATGTGTTGGCGGTGTGTGTGGACTGGCACTTGGTTGGCGGTGTGCGTGGAATGGTGCTTGGCTGGCGGTGTGCGTGGACTGGTACTTGGCTGGCGGTGTGCGCGGACTGGCGCTTGGCTGGTGGTGTGCGTGGACTGGCGCTTGGCTGCCGGTGTGCCTGGACTGGCGATTGGCTGGCGGTGTGCCTGGACTGGCGCTTGGCTAGCGGTCTGCGTGGACTGGTGTTTGGCTAGCGGTGTGCGTGGACTGGCGCTCGACTAGCGGTGAGCGTGGACTGGCGCTCGGCTGCCTGTGTGTGAGTAGTGACTTGCTTCTGGTCACTACACACACTGCTAGCTGAGTGCCACTCCACGCAATCCATCAGCTTGTGTAGTTGCTGTGTCAGGAATGTGGGCGCGTGAAAGTGATGGGCCCTTGAATGGCGCTGTGTGTAGGTGTGAGTTTTGTTATGTGATGGGCCCGCGGCTGGCGGTGTGAATGGTTTTGTATGTCTCACACGTATGAAAGGTGTATGAATGGCCTGTAAAGAGGTTGGTGCCTTGTCGTGGCTTTACAGCTCACGAGCTGTGAGTCAATGGTTCAGTTTCTCGCACTTTCAATTATTAACAGTGCATTTCATTTTTGTGAAATCACTTGCTAATACAATTGTATATACTGAACCATTACTCACCCTCGTGCCAAATCCAACCAGTATGTGTGTGTGCTTTAGGATTAGATGGCTGTGCAGTAATATATATATTTTTTTTGTCTTCCTGAAGCAGGGTGTACCTTGTCCCTTTTTGTGAATGTTGTGAAGTGTTGGTTTTGTGCCTGGTGGTGTGAATGGTCTTGTGTGTATCACGTATGAAAGCTGTGTGAATGGCCTGTAAAGCGGTTGGTGCCTTGCCGTGGCTTTACAGCTCACGAGCTGCGAGTCATTGGTTCAGTTTTTTGTCCATTTAATTATTGACAGTGCATTTCATTTTTGTGAAATCTCTTGTTAATAAAATTTAATATACTGAACCATCACTCGCCCTCGTGCCAAATCCAACCAGTATGTGTGTGTGTTTGAGGAATAGATGGCTGTGCAGGAATCTTTGTCTTTTTAGTTTCTCTGCCAAGGTGTATGTTCCATGTAAGAAAAACCCACCAACTGTAGATATTGTCGTAAACCCACGGGAGTTCATGTTGATGTCTCTCTTGTGAATTCCAAAAAGTTATTTTATCCACAATGTCCTGCAAACCTCAAAATGTCTGTCACATTTTCCTTGCAATATTGTGTCGAAATTCTCACGCTGTAGAAAATAACAACTAATTATGTCAAAACAATCTGGTTTTGCACGGGGTCAACTGTCTTTTTGGCCCGTGCTCGGCGGCCATCTAGGGAAACCTACCAAACCCATACATTTCTGTAAACTAGACACCCGGGGGCTTCCAGGGAGGTATGGCTTGCACGGATCCCCCAACGTTTCCTTGCCCAGAATCCCCTGCAAACCTCAATTTTAGCTGAAAAAATCACTTTTTTCATACAATTTTGTGTGGGAAAGTTGTGGCATCACCGGGCTCACTCAAATTTCCCACCACCCAGCGTTCCCCCGGGTCTCCCGGTAAAAATGGTGCCTCACTTGTGTGGGAGGCCCAAGTACCCGCGACAGGCAAGGGCCCAAAACGTAGTGAGGCGACATCAAAATTGCCTATCTCAAAACCACCTGGTTTTGCAAGGGGGGGTCACTTGGGTTTTTGGCCCGGTGCTCGGTGCCATCTAGGGAAACCAACGAAACCCATACATTTCTGAAAACTAAACACCCGGGGGCTTCCAGGGAGGTATGGCTTGCATGGATCCCCCAACGTTTCCTTACCCAGAATCCCCTGCAAACCTCAATTTTAGCCGAAAAAATCAAATTTTTCACACATTTTTGTGTGGGAAAGTTGTGGCATCACCGGGCTGACACAAATTTCCCACCACCCAGCGTTCCCCCCGGGGAAATTTGTGTCAGCCCGGTGATGCCACAACATTCCCACACAAAAATGAGTGAAAAATTTGATTTTTTCGGCTAAAATTGAGGTTTGCAGGGGGTTCTGGGTAAGGAAACGTTGGGGATCCACGCAAGCCATACCTCCCTGGAATGTTGCTTTTGTAACCATTTCTACCATTAACTGGAAGGAGGTCAAAACCAGAAAAATGCCAAAACTGTGTAAAAAATGTAGGGTTTCTGACAAAAGTCTGGTATCCCCTAAAAGCTGGGAAAATGGTGATTTCAACCCCACAAACCCTTTTCTGATAACATTTGCAGGGAAAAACCCAGATGCTTTCATTTGCAGCCCGCTTTTCCCATTTTTCCGAAAAAAAACAAACTTTTGCTGTATTTTGGCTAATTTCTGTGACCCCTCCAGGGGAATCCACAAACCCTGAGTGCCTTTAGAATCCCGATGATGTTGGAAGAAAAGGATGCAAACTTGGCGTGGATACCTTATGTGGTCAAAAAGTTACAGGGGCCTCATCGCGCACTACCCCAAATAGCCAAAAAAAGGCTTGGCACAGGAGGGGGAAAAGGCCTGGCAGCGAAGGGGTTAATACCTACATCCTGACCCCCGAAAGACCCTCTTACCTGATTACAGGAATTTGTGGGGCACCGGGGACACGTTGTGTTGGCGGTTGCCTCGGACGGCATTGCAACGCTGCTGGTTGGGAGAGGCCTTGAGCTGCAAGGAGGCATGCTGGGAGCCGTGGGTCCTAGCTGGGCTGGCAACGGCAACTGACCGGCTGCTGTGTTTACATCTGGATTGTCGGAGGCAGAGAGAGGTGGAGACATGTGCTGCAGACCTGGGGACCTGGGGACATGGTGCCGTGGTTCACAGCTGTCGTCCGTACCCCAGAGTGGCACAGGCCTGGTGCGGCCTCCCCAGCAGTGAGTGCCAGAGAATTGGCGCGGAGTGGCCTGAGTGCACCCGTAGTGTTGATGGTTGTCTGGTGGGGGCGCCTGAGGCCTGATCGCGCGGAAGGCTCACCGATCAGCAGGCAAGTGCAGAGGCAGGAGGCGGGGCGGCTCCGACCTACGCGTCCCTGCCTGCCGTGCCTTTGGGTCTGCCGCCTTGTGCCTGAGCCTGGGCCAGGAATCAGCCTCATCACAGGACCCTGATATAGACAGGCTGTTGCGTGGATACGGGGGGGGCGGGGGCCTGAACCTACTACTGGGGTGGGGGGCTGTGAGCCTTATCATTAGTGGAAGGTGTTTTTTCCTACCTGTACATTTACCAGGTCTAGCACTTCGGACACTGGGTGACTAATGCAATAAAGCTCCACACCTACTTGTGAATTCTAAGGTGCAAGGTGGTCCACTGACCAGGCCCGGGGTTCAGCTCGGACCTAGACTGGTCGCGGAGACATGTGGACATTGTCTCTGAGACTAAATCAGTTCTGGGGCCTAACATAACCAGTCTACTGAGTGCATATTTGTGCAGTGCACCATTATATGCAGTGGGAGGGAGGCCCGCGCAAAGGGACAGCTGAACTGTAAGGACACACAGCCCGAATAATGCACTACCCTAGGGTACATATTTCAGACACGCTGACAGGCAGGATCTAGGCTCCGGTGGTGGGTAGCAGATGTGGCATTGCTGCGTCTGTTCCCCAGCGCGAGTGAAAGGATACAACCACCTGGGTAACTAACTCACACGACACAGAGTGGTCTGGGCCTCCTCGTGTTTGGCGGGGGTAAGGTGCGGAGGTAGCTGTAGGCTGTTATGTGTGGGGACCATCTCGGACTCTTAGCCGTAAGACTGAACCCTAGCTCGGCCTGTTGTCAAGAGAAGTAGCAGTTGAGGTGCCCCAAAGCACTGTACAGGAGGGGCAAGGCATAAGCTATACCAGCATCATATCATAGAGAGTGAGCATCTACTGGAAAGGCCCTGCGGATTAGCAAATGCCCACTGCGCAACAATTGGTCATGGGTCGCCTCTGATCCAACCTACCTGCAGCTCCGGCGGGCTCGGCGCAATCCTCGGGAAGACTTGAGGAGAAAGTGTCACAGGATAAATCAGCGCACTTGGATGTAGCATTGAGCGACAAGCTAGACAGCGTCCTGGCAGCAGTGGAGAAGATTGAAGCGTCCCTCAAAAGTACCAGAGAGGCCCAGCAAAGCAAGATAGACAAAATTACAATTGACTTTAATCACCTAAGAGCTGACCAGTGAAAACTGGCGGGTAAGCAATATACTACCGCAATGCAGCTGGGGGAGCTGCAGCCAATCGCTCATGAAAATACTGCAGCTATTCAGGCTCTACTAGAAAGGGTGCAGTAAGTTCCGGCAAGAAAACTGCCACCCGGCGAAAACCCTTGACCGTTTCTGTTCCGGTTGCTCAACTATAGAGACTGCGACAGCGTACTACAGGAGGCACACCATAGACAAGACCTTAAGATGAATAATGCCACCCTGATGCTATTACCAGATTACACTGCAGCGGTGCAGAAACAGAAACATTCCTTCTTAACAGTCAAACGCAAGCTCTGCAAACTGGACATCCGCTATTCTTTGCTCTTCCCGGTTCGGTTGCAGGTGGCAGACAAGGGAAGCGTCAGATTCTTTGACATCCCAGTAGATGCATGGGAATAGCTGGAACGAAAGAGAAGTGCTACTGGGGCATCAAACCCCACAGATCATAGGAACACAGCTGGGACCTCCAGGAGACGTTAACGAGGCAGACGGAAACGCACAAGAAAAGCAGAACAGCTGGTGGCAGCCCCCAATCTAGAGCAAATGATCGCGGAAAGACGGAATGCCATACAAACAGCGGCGGACCTCCATGCTGAGCAACAGGCCTCATACCTAGATGACGATAAAGACAAAACAGACAGTGATGCAGATTCAATGGTGGAGCAGACTTCAGAATCCGACTCACCGACAACACCCGATGTGACACCGCAGACAGCAGGCCGCATAATATAACCCGAAGGACTCAGGCCCCGCAGGTGAAAATCTGTAATTGTCTGCAGTGCACCCATACTGTGCTAGAATTAGAGGCGTGACAGTATGGATTGAAGAAACTCCTTTCCTAAGCAATAGATACATGATTAGGATGAAAGACAGAGACGTGGTACAAGGAGGGAGGGAGGCTCACCTCAAGACACGAGGTAGTATACAGAAGATTAGGGGACGCGTGCAGTCACTGAGACAAACACTATCACCCTACAAAGAGTTACAATAAGCACAAGGGTGGAATGGGAGGGGGTCTTAGTATATACCCTCACAAACATGCGTGATAGGTACTCCCACTGACACACAAGGAGTGGTTCGTTTATGGCCACAAGTTGAAGCATTAGTTTGGGCGGATCCCTGTTGCAGACCTGCTCTCATAAGGTTGTACGAGTTTTGGTACACAAGTTGTTTGGTTCACAGCCCAGATACTGAGGTCTACTACAAGACAAACGCTGTCTCTACTTCAGTTGTAGTGGATCGTGAGCTGGCTTATCCCATGGGATTTAATAGGTGGGCTACCTCTCGAAACACACTGATGCAACACAAATGGAGGGCACAAATATATATATATATATACTCAGTATATTCCTACCTTAAGCGCAGAGTAGCACAGGTGGCACTCCTGAAGGAGACCCATATTGTTGGAGCAGAGATAGAGCACTTGTGGCGCTGCTGGCGGGGCCAAATTTATGCCACTGATTATTCCTCATATGCAAGCGACACATTGGTTTGGGTGCAAACAGGGACCTCCTTTGTAGCCAAAGAGTTTAAAATTGATGTCAACGGGAGATATGTTTTTATAAAAGCCCGCTTAAACGGCACTGTGCTGATACTGTGGGTGGTGTACACTCCCAACACAGAACAGGCACAATTCTTCCAATCTCTTACGATGGTTTTAGCTACTTGGAGCAGTCTTCAAGTGTTCCATGCCATGCTAAAGCTAGTAGAATATCTTGGGTGCATGCACTCTGATCACAATCCACTTTTAATATACCTGACCTGGACATTGCCCCTCCCGCCAATACCCATGTGGCATCTCCGTGTGACGGCTTTAGAGGACACGTCAGTCTGAAAGGCGGTGGAAACCGCCACAGCAGAGTATTTTGAGTTCAATATATCGCGCACTTGCTGAGGCACACTTAGTAATAATCCAAGCCAGTGAGGCTGGCTTCCACCGTTTGTTCACGTAAATCAGTCGAAGTTCACAAGTTGCTTCAGAATTTTCTTTATGTGGTTCTTTATTATTCTTTTAGAAACAATGTAAAATATATGTACAGGCAGCCGACACGTGTTGCGTCCGAAGGACTTTCTCAAGGCTGCAAACAACAGATAGACATACAATTAAAATCCATTAAAAACAAAACGTGAGCCTTTGACAATCTCAATAAGCTCACATTCAAGGATTCTATTATATCCATAAACTGAAACTAGCATCAAACCAATTTGGATGTTGCATTTCTCACCAAACATCATCCTATTTATCATTTACAGTATTTGATACACTGCCAGAAACAAGCACTTTTGCGGCAATCAAATTCCATGTGTTTAAAATAGCAACACAGTAACCATCACCAAAGACCAAATATCTTGTGTACTTATGTGAAGAACCTACCACCAAAAGCTGCATGCAAGAAGAATATTGTCTATGACTACTCCATCTCACCTAATATATGTCGATATGTCCAATAGTTACTCCATAGTTGGTAAAATAAATAAAATACCAGCTGAGAGATATGCGTCCAACGTTAAGTCTCTAGTCCTGCAAAAGCACTAGTCGTGCAATTTCTGTTTCAGTGATCAATTTGACCAGGTCATGATAAACCTATAAATATTAAAATATATGTTACTAGTATTGCCCCAGTAATAATGTCACTATAGAGATTAAATGACATTTTAAAATGAAAACAGCATATTATGAGTCTCACAGCTGCTTGCAATAACGTGTACGGAGAAAGCAGCAGTAAAAACGCGAGCGTAGGGCTTTATGTTATTTATAATTCACGATTAACAGATTGACACCATAATTCCGATAGCAACTCCAAGTGCGGTCAGCCAAGTCTGCATAGATCCCCAATATCAGGGAAATGTTATTTTGGAGCAAATCACCATAAAGCAATCAGGCGAGAAAAAGGAGAAACAAACAAAACTTTTCAAACATGCACGAAGTAACATGCCGGCCATATCACGGTACCCCAACGAGATATAGACGTCAGTTGGTAAAACATGAATAGTACACTCCCAGTCATGTCACGTACCTTTCCATTTATCTCCGTCTCGAATATGGCGAAGAGCTAAAGTGTATTCTTTCGCCCGAGTCGTATTTTAACACTCGGCTCGCGTGACGAAAATAAAAAGCGGACTTAAAGAAAAAAGAACCCTCGTTCTTTAGGCGCCATATTTGAATGGTAAAATGAATAGGAAGGAAGCATTTTCAGTATATTGGGCACTAGACTTTGTATTGACAATCCGATTAACTAGGGAAACTCATCGCATAAGGCAAATGCGAGAAACCCCAATATATATATATCTCAGCACCATAATGGGTAGCACTGCTATCTTCAAAGTGTTTCAAAAACTGAAAGCACATCGTTTTCTACAATAAAAATCCTATATATTCACTAACGACCATATCTGGTCATCGTTGTATTTCAATTGGGAATCATATATTAGTGTCCCTTTATTTTCTAATACATTTATTTAGAACGCTAGAGTATTATCCTTGTGGTGTTCTTTCTCCAAGTGATAAAAGTAGAGCGATAGAGTCAAGAAAGAGGAAACCAGCCCATACACCATGAATACGTTTCTATGTCTTTGTAACAGCTTCAATGTTTTAAAAACACATATTATCCATTATTAACAAAGCATTCTAAAATTCCATAAATGAGAAAACAAGAGAAGAAGGCTCCTTCTTTTATCCATCCCCATCCATGTGATATCAAATAACTACTTCGCTATTTTATAGTTAACTGGCCTATGTTGCATCAGACTTTATTGTACAGCAATATCTTACAGATGTACATTTCCATGGCACCCTTCTCTGAGATTTCATTAACCCCAACCTATAGAAAGGTATGGGGTTCCCTATCTAAATTGAGACCCATGTCCACTGCCCTTAATTTGATTAGCCATTTGCTTTCCAGCTGTCTGAGGTGTAGAGTTTTATTTCCACCTCAGCTGGAAATGTTCAACATCTCAATTCCATGAAAGGCAATATTTATTTTGCCCTCTGTCATGTGCAGATCATTGTAGTGTACAGCCAGTGGATACTCTAAGTTTTTATTTCTTATGGCTCGAACGTGTTCTTGAATACGTTCTTTTAAGGCACGTATATGGTGCTGCCCACATAGATCATACCACAGCAACACTCAATACAATATACCACATATTTGGAGTTACAGGTGGTAAATTCCTTGATTCTATATGTTTTTTGTGTGTTATATCCAAATTCAGTTAGTTTGTTTTTTGTTAAGTGACAGACACTACATTGTCCGCATCTATGAAATCCAATTGGTGGTGTGGGCATCCAGGTACTAGTAAGATTAGGTCTTGAATAGCTATGGCACAACATCTGTTTAAGTGTTTTTCCCCTGCTGTATATGATATTTGGCTTGTCTGTGATTACTTTATTTAAAGTGGCATCCATTTTGAGAATATACCAGTGTTTGTTCATAATCCGAAAGAGATCCGAACTGGCTGCACTGTAGGGAACCACTAAAGCAGGTTTGTTTATTCGATCTTTTTGTTTGTTTTTTGTGCCTGGAAACGTACTCATGGAGTGAGAGGCATTCAAAGTGTCCATTAGGGGTAGATGCCTAGGCATTAGCTGGAATATTTGTAGGCAGTTGGAAGTGGAGGAAGCGTGGGTAGAAGCAGACCTGATGCAATTGGAAATAGAATGGGCAAACAACTTCAGGGTTAATAGCGACAATAGAAGCGAAGAGAGGAGAACTGCCAGGGTTACTGAAGCGTCTGCGTCCAGTTAATTACACTGCACATTTGGCCCGTACTCATGCGCAAACAGACAAAGCGGGACAGCTATGGCCATGGCTTATCCGACAACAACACGCATCAAAACCTATAATGGACATTCGAACTGGAGAAGGCCGGCTGTAACACACACCAATAGAAATCCATGCAGAGTTAATGTAGCACTAGGCAGCCCTTTATGCATCCACGAACACATTTAGCGAGGCAAGATTTACCTCCATGCTCGCCCAGATAACACTACCAACAATAGACCAGATGCAGGTGCTGGAATTTGACGAGCCGATCACTACAATGGAGATTGGGGCAACGATAAGAGCAATGGCTACAGGTAGTGCACTGGGCACGGACTGCCTTCCCTCAGACTACTACAAAGCATATGCGGCCACAGAGTACCGCATCTACAGCATGTGTACGACAGCGCGCTTAGCGCGGGTCCCCCTCCTCCATCCGTGAGAGAGGTGCTGCTCATGTCTCTCCTCAAGTCGGATAAAGATCCAACTGAGCTTGGCACGTACTGTCCGTTGTCACAACTAAATACAGACTATAAGGTCCTGGCTAAGGTACTCACTGATAGGTTGGTTCCTCTGGTTCCCCTATTGGTGGGAACTGATCAGAGTGGATTTGTCCCGGCACGTAGTACATCGCGAAACCTTTGTCGTTATTTCAGAAATGCGGAATATGCTCCCCGGATCTGGCCCTATTCAGGCTGCCTAGTATTAGACCTGGAGAAGGCATCTGACTCTCTTGTGTGGGAATATCTATTTGCGGTACTCACTAAACTAGGCGTTGCAGGCCGATTCCTCCAACTGGTGTAACTACTGTATACGCAGCCAACAGCTAGAGTGAAAACGGATGCATACATTTACGGGCCTATACAAATCAACCGCGGTACCCTGCAGGGATGTCCTCTGTCTCTCCTCCTATTTGCCTTACCAATGTAGATTCTGGTGGCAATGCTGAGGGAACAAGGTGCGGGATGGGGTATCCCTTTAGGAGATGGCACGCATGCAGTATCCCTGTATGCTGATGACATACTGATATATCTTAAAGACTTAAAGATGTGCGTGCGCTCCTGTCTACGCTCACAAGTACACTGTCGACTTTCGCCGAACTCTCAGGCCTGCGAGTCAACTGGAGCAAGTCATGCTTGCATCCCTTTGGTCTAGGACAGACTGACCCCGAGCTCACCGTATACCCTGGCAGCCGGACAAGTTCGCCTATCTTGGGATCCGTGTTTACAATACACGGGAGGATCTCCTGGAGGGCAACATGGGTAGAGCAATGACCGTGCTGCGTTCACAGATGACCTTCTGGCGTTTGCTGCCACTGTTGGTGGCGAGTCATATTGCATTAATAAAAATGGTGGTGCTCCCTAGGCTGTTATGCCATTTTGCGAATCTGCCGATATATGTGGTCCCATCTCAGTTCCGGAAGCTAGACTTGTTACAACGGGAATTCATATGGAACGGTGGTCGGTGCCGGGTGGCACTCACGTGGCTCTGCCTCCAAGTCAGTAGGGGAGGCCTTGGGGTCCCCAACATGGAACAGTACTACCTGGCATCACAGATGCAATGGTTGGCGAAATGGCTAGCAGGTATGCAGCTCTCCGAAACAGTGGGTCTGGAGCCCCCCTGGACTGAGGAAGACATTATGCGAGTGTTTCACCTGTGCGCTAGAGCCATTTGCCAAAACAACTAATGCTCTGGGTGGCATATATAGTATATCGCAGATGCCTCTACATGAACCAGCCCTCCCACTACTGGGGACACCCAGAAGGATAAGTTCAATAACTGCAGAAGAATTATCAACCTGGCTGTCTGGAGTGCAGACACTAGGCGATCTCTATCACGAAGAATTATTCATCCCATTTGAGGAATTGGTAGACACATATGGGGTACTGCCTGGACAATTTTTACAATACTACACAATGCTGGCTACATTTAGAAATCACTGGGGAGACATGAGCACTGAACACCCCATACACCTAGCGACATCAATGATTTCGGTCAGTCAACGTTGGGAAATAGACAGAGGGAGGCCGTTCACTGACAAGGATGGTCGGAGATACTGCTCAGCCCTGCACACATCCCGTGTAAATCATGCTTTCGACTTATACAACATTACATCATTCAAAGGGCCTACCTTATCCCGGGAAAGATTAACAGGATATATGGGCAAGAGGATGGGGCGTGCCCTAGATGCAATCACATTGGTGCCCATTTACTACATATGTTATGGGCCTGCCCTTCCCCACATGCTTATTGGTATCGCATATGCGAAATTCTGATGGTAATAACGGACCGCCAACTGGGCCACACCTGGGAATAATGTATACTGCATGTCTACACTAGGAGCAAGAAATTGAGGACAACATCTTGTTTCCTAGATCTGGGCATGATAACAAAGCGGTGGAAAAGACTGGAGCCACCATTGATAGTGGCATGGAGCCAGTCTGTAATGGTTTGGGCTAAAGCAGAAGCCTCTGCGCTCCATATAGAGGATATTAAGGGGGCTCCGCAAAATCCTATTAACACCACAATGGGAAACCATACTACATGAATTACACGGGACAGTGAAGGGAGATGCAGACACTGCAGCCGCTCCTCCTGATGGGGACCTTGCACCGGGGGGAATACGTAACCCCAATGCCCTCCCGGGGAGTTGTGAGTCTGGGGGGGTTGCCCCGGCTCCCCAGATGCACAAGCTGGAGCTTTACTATGGGAAATAGGGACCTAATAGAGATGGCATGAGAGGGCTCCAGTAGGGTTGGTCCAAACATACTTCTTCCACCCACGCGAGTGCACTCCCAATTTTTTATCCAAATACACGCATGAAGCAAAGGGTAAAACCTGGAAACACAACATGCAATAAGAGGCACTGCCCACGACCTCCACACTTTTGTCGCAAAGCCATGTACGACTTAAGGGTGACAGCGTATCAGAGAAACTTTGCATTAGTTAGAGATGTGTAATTATATTAAAATGCTCAGAAGTTGCTTTTCTTCTTTTTTGTTCTATAAGAGTTAATCTGTTTCATAATCAATTGTAAATCAGCGATAGCATTAATAGGGATAGTGACATACCGGACATAGCATCTAGTGTTCCTGACATAACAGAGATTGCATCGTCAACTGTAAGATTGTAAAGTTCTGTATATAATAAGGATGTGCTTTCTTTCTGGCCAACAATCTCATCGAAACAATACTGCATATACTGTTCTCTTTTGTACTATGTAGTATGTATGCTGCTGCACTTGTATTGGAAAAAAAAAAACAATAAACAGATGGTTTAAAAAAAAAAAGAGATCTCAAAAAGATGTGAACAAGACTTGAACATTCACTTGAATCCGTGCTTCTATTTCCTATCAGAGGCCTGGTAGATTTAGAGCAGAGGGGTGTCTATTGAATCTACTAATCAGTCACGTTGGAGTATAATGTGCATCACTGATTCCATTGTACTCCTATAATTAATTTCTAGATTAATCAGCAGATTTGTTCTTTGTGTTTTTAACAGGAGGAGTGTTCCTTACAGTAACCCATAGGACTAGGACATAGGCATAGGTGTGTCTTCAGCTGTTTTCTAAACTAGGACAGAATTAGGGTAGTCCTGATGGTCCTGGATTCCTGGGTAGAGAATTCCTTTTGCCGTTTTATATTTTTCAACTTTTTATCTCTAGTCAGATGGTGTCCTGGCTTCGAGTATGTTAAGAGTGGCTGAAGGCTTGTGAACATGTCAGCCAGCTAGGCAGGGTTCTGGTCATGATTGCTTTGTAGATGATAAAGGGGGTTTGAAGATGATGTAGGCCAGCAAAGGGAGTCAACAGAGTTCCATCAGGCCGGGGGTGATGGGGGTTATTTTTCTGCTGGCCTATGTTGAGATGAGCAGCAGTATACAAGATAATCTTAAGGGGAGCCGGTGTGGAGTCTGGGATTTTGTTGAGAAGTGCACTGCCATACTACAGGTGCATAAGTAGGAGGGCTTGAAAGGCAGTTTGAAGTCACTCTCTGGGATGAACAGTTTTTATTTCCTCAGTTAAAAGAGAGGTTATAAAAGCTGTCTTGGTTTTCCTCCAGTTGTGTTCAAGGGCTACTAGAAAGTAGAAGGATGTCTTTATACCACCTTTCAAATATAAATGAACATATAAATATAAAGAGAACCAATAGAATTACATAAGAAATATCATTGACCAGGGACTCAAAGTGAAAGCTTAAAATTGGCTCTTCTCTGGGTCTTTAACAACAAACCTCTACATTTGTTTTTTTGCAGCATACACATCTGTGATTGACATATCCCAATTATTATATCAGTTTTCTAGAATCTCCAAATTTAGAAAACACTCATGCCCAATCCATTAAAAACCTCTTAGACCATCTGTATCACAGTTTGCAATCCTGGCTCAATAACATCTGACTACAGTGTGCGGTATGCCATTGCTCAGCACAAATATTCACAGTTTCTTTAAGCACGAGATTTAAAGAATCACCCAGCTTGTTTTGTCATCCTGTTGACTGTTTGAGTCAGTAATGATGTGTATGAGAACAAGGGAGAGCAAGATTGACTACTCTGACCTCTAATATGTTTCTGTTTTATGTCCCTTAACACCATTGTTTAAATGGCAGTGACGGTCAGTTAAAAATGTCTATTTGTCTGCCCACTCTAAATAGGGTAGGTAGACAAATGTCTGCAATAACTAGAGGTACTTGACAGCGTATAGATTGTGACTTTTTCCTTAACGAATTTACACATTTGATTATCAAGCAACCTAAATGCTTTTATGAAACTCAAAACCTGCCCTTAAACACCCCAGGTCAAACTCGCAGATAAGATGAGATTAGAAAAGGGTGAATATAAAACACACGGAGAATCAAAAATACCAAATCCACCCACAAAGTTGATTTCAGATAAATGAAAGAAATATCAAACACATGATACCACTAAAAATGACTGCTAGCCCTTGCTACGAAAGAACTAGATATGTTGATATCAAGTACACAACTCCTACTCATAAAAAGACAGAAGGCTTTGGAGGATTAGGGGAAATTCAGATGCAGGGAGGTCCTAATGTTCCACACATCTTGCCAAAATGCTGTAATATTTAATGAAAGAAGTAGCCATATGTAGGTAATCCCAGAGATGAGCGAAATACCAACTCCAACTATCTTCAACTGGGTTACAATATCAAAATGGAAAAGCAGGAAAAAATTATTTATTGGAAAGGCAGAAGGAACAGATGTCACTGAATGACCAACCAAAGTCAAATATACCAGTTCCTCAATCAATCCTTTGTCTAGGGTGCCTATGGTTTTCCCTTTGCAACAACAAAGCACACAGAGTGGCAATCAACACAAAGAAACTCAAATGGACAAGTTACATATTCAATAAAGTCATCAATTTTAAAGACTTTTCTGTGCAAAGAATGGGACATGAAGATTGTTCAGAAAGCAAATTAAAGGTTCTTAAAAACAAAAGAAAATCACTTTTGTTAACAATATAAAAAACTGTTCACTATGGTATTGTATTGAGATGAGGCTCCGCTAAAGAAATTCAACACACATAATGCCCATGGAAAATATCAACAATATACACAGCAGTTAAGCAATAATCGAAATGGAATAACTTAATTCCATCAAACTCTAATGAAGAAAATCCAACTTCAATGCAACTGCTCTGTCTCTGATCAAATTCAAATTATTGATGAATACTTTGCGGAATTCACAGTGATCTGAAGGAAAGCAATGCAAGTGTTACATGGAGTCAATCATGCAAAATTATACAGGTCAGGAATATTCTGAACAAGTTTCCTAGCCACTAAATTTGAAAGGCCACTAATGAAGGAAAACATTGGTGGTGGTTTACCCAATGTAAAAAAACGTGAAAGTGTAGAAGCTAAAAGGCAAATATATTTAGCAGCAGCCAAGATTGTAATACATCATTTTAAAAATGGGTTCTTTTGGGGATACTGGAAATAATTTTACTTTAGTACCAGAATGCATATTTAACAAAAGTAATCAAGCACTAGAACATAAAAACAAAATGAACTATAAGGCACTTTCTGGAACTGTACAATATTTTTATGGAAAGACCATTGACATGATTGCCACTTGTCAAATGTAAATAGAGGCTTGCAGCCATTCATTCACTTATGAAATTATTACTGTAAGCTATAATGAAACAAATTTCCCTTTAAGGCATGATGTCCCAAGCAAACTCTCACCTTTATTTGACAGACCCTCCCACACATTAACGTAGCATTTCCAATCTCTTTTGAGATTGTCAAATACCCCAAAAAATTAATTAATATTGCAACGTAATAGAACAAAAAGAAAATACTGTTGACCTGTTTCCAAAATCCAAAAATAGAAGCAGTTATCAGTTACAATAATCACTGCTGGGTACGTCTCTAACTCGTACATACCTTGCTTTCCACCTAAGCTGAGTGTTCATCAATGCCAGATTGGTATCCAAGAACAAAGAATACTACTGTGCCGTAATGTCTAACAAAATAACAGACCTCTTGACCACATGATATGCCTCCAGTACTCCACCAGGCAATTTCACCAAGATACCAATGCTTCAAGCAGAAATACCAAATAAAATAAGGAGGAAAGACGTAGCAATCACTGACATGGAAAGTAAACACACAACAGGATACAAATCTCTACTCCAAAAATGCAACCCAATCACAAGGCTTTCATATATGTTCCTACTACAATGCAGACTTCCACCCAATAACAGAGGTTTCACGGATTCCTTTCTACACAAAATATCAGACATTACCACCAAATATAGTATACTTTGCATCCTCAGTGAGGTAAACCTTTCATTTGGCAAATCAAACATACCACAGCCTAATTCCATCATATCTGGACTAACCTCCCTAAATCTCTTTCAAATCATCTCTGGACTAACTCAGAGCTTAACACTCACTGGAGGCTGGCTTCTGCAATCCATAGCTAGTGAACATCACATGAACAGATCCAGTTTAATAGAGCAACCATTTCCCATCGTGATAAATCATAATATTCTTACAAAGCCTTTAACCAACTCACTTTCTTCTTTAAAAACATATGGACAATGGAAACAACTCTTTGGCGATCCTTGAAACAACCCTTTCTAAAATGAAAACCTAGATGGACCAGATGAACTCAGCAGATAAGCTACATGGCAGATTGAAATCTGTCATCAATCATGTTATCCCCTAAGAAAGTCAAGACAACAAAAGAAATGGAAGAATCCTTCGATCATAAAAGTGCAAATAAGTACACTTTAACATTCATGGCAGATGTCAGAGAGCCTACTAGGCAAAACATGCCAATAAAGACAAATAGAGTGTACAAATCATAATTAAAAAAGCAAAGACGACCCACTACTCAAATATGATTACCTCAGCTTAAATGTGCCTTGAAGGAACTACAGAATAATCTGAATGTTACAATTCAGCCTTTTTGGTAAATAGGCAATCATCTCATCTCTAAAATCTTTTTTAAAGACAAGTGCTAGATGTTTACCTATTTAAGACATTTTCAACAACCCCACTATGGGAGCTTTTAGAGCACACAATTGAGAGGCAACTTTAAGACAAGCAATATGTGTCTGCCAAATGAATCGAGAGATGTTGTCCTTGATTTATACTGTTCTTTAATCGAATTTCATTAAGTAGGCAAGGGAAAAAGACTTTGCACAGCTAATGTGTTTCGCCCAGTTACGAGTGCTTCAGGGCTCTATGGTATGTAATGACCAAACATGATTTTTGTTTTACTCTGGTACTTTACAGTTCCTCTCTGTTTTTATTAGGCAATGTGATCTTTAAACATGTGCGGTCCAAGGAGATCGAAGCATGCACTTTTGGCATCCGGCGTGTATAGTTCCCACTATGGGCGCTCACTGGAGAAAATTACACCCACTCTGTTCTCTTTCCAGCAGCTCATGGAACTACAGAAGCTAGCAAGATTGAAAGGACCAGCCAGCAAACTTTCAGACCCCTGCCCCAAATGATATTCAAAAAATCCCACTGTCAACCTCTGCAGTGATCTCAACACTGCATATCATCAAGTCCATAACCATAGCAGCAATTCACTTAAAACTTAGATCATCATGCACACGCCCACTAATTAAGAAGGATAACACGGGCTCAACAGACTCCAACTACAGACCCATTTCTAATAGGGAATTCCTTGGAAAACTGAAAGATAGGCCCAGCTTCTCCTATATTCCAAAACCAAAGGAGGAAAATTACTTATTATCTGAGCATCAAACAGGCTTTTGGCTAGGAATAGGCATCCACCTTGATCTCCATTTGGAATATCCTTAAAACTATGGTGGATAAAGCTGGAATGGCTAGCACTTATTCTCTTGAACCTATCAGAAGTGTTCACCACCATAAAATCTTATTGAGCAAACTAATTGATATGGGTATGAAAGGAAGGTCCTTAACTGACTCGACTCCAACCCAAAAGACAGGGCGGCCTTCATCTCTAACCTCCAAACCATTCAGAGAATAGTTCCCAAAGGAAAAGTGATCTCACTGCTTTTGTTCAGTGTCTGATTCAAACAACTCCCAGAGCTCATCAATTCTTTAAAATTTGCATGCTATAACTATGCTGAAGATACTCATATAATCCTCAAAATGGATAAATCAAATGACTTTGAGCAATGTCTTAAAAATCCTCAATGCCTCTAAGTCACCGATTAAAGGATGACAGATTCATCTCAAACTCAACACATCAAAAATAGAAATCGCTAGCTTGCAAGAAATGGAAACGCTACAACTCCTTAACAAGTGGCCTGAAGACCTATGACTGCTGCTAAAACTCCTACGAAGTATGGATCTTATGAATCATCATAGAATCAGTCGTCTCCATGATGCCACAGACATTAAATTCACCTAATTCATATTCCATAACTTGAGGACACTGTTATGCATCTTCCCTCATATTGGATTCCTGCAGAATGTCCAAGCAGCCACCTCAATTGTTTATCAAGTCTGTACTTTGCCAATGGACTATACAATGGTGTACCAATATTTACTTTGAGACGACTTCACAAAGAACTCAAAACCTTTGCACCATAAAAACTGCACCCACATTTCAACAGATCTGAATGCTCTGTGCTGTCTGCATGCTACCAGAAGATCTACTTTCAAACTATTGTTCTTACCACACAAGACAATAAACAGAACCGGGCAAATGGTTTTACAGCTGAAACTCAAGAAATTCTCCCAGAAAAGGATGTTACACTCTAGATTGGCTCCATAACTAACTGTTCTGCCATACACGAAGAAATCTGTTCCTGGTACTCTCATGTACATCTAAGCAACAAACAATAAAAACTATTCCCAGCAAATATACATAGTACTGCAAGTAACCTGGAGTTTAGAAAGGTGCTGAAAATGTTGCTCCTCTTTACTTTATTCTCAAAGTACAAAATAAGAATACAAATCTCCCTAACAACAGTTAGGGGGGACGTTGTGTAACACCATGAAACTAGAAGAATCTGTGAGAAAGTGCCATCTTTCTTGCATGGTATGCCCCCACGTTTTGCTGAATTGCTGACTGTACTTTGACTGAGTGTGCCCTGGACTCCTGCCAATCAGGAGTCCAGGGCCTATGTTCCTTCCCTAAAACCTAAAACCCAAATTGGTAAACCCTGGCCACATGTCAGCCCCTGGTAAATGGTACCCTAGGTACCCAGGGCCTTGTGACCAGGGAAGGCATCTAAGGACTGCAGCACTTATTGTGCCACCCTTAGAGGCCCTGTACCCTAACACAAACACACTGCCCTTGCAGGCTGAGTGTCTGGATACAAGACAAAACAAAGAGTCGACATAGCACACATCCCTGTGTGCCATGCCCACAACCTACACTGCCCTGGCATACATCAGCCACCCCTCTAGCTGGGTGCCCTATGACAGTGATGTGGGCACAGGAGCATGAGCCCTGTGCCCCTACAGTACCCAGGTCCATTCCTGGGCCCTGTAAGTGCAGTGTTGCCATTTAAGAGTATATGGTGCTGGGAGCTCGTCAAACACAAACTCCACAGCACCATAATGGCAACACTGACGACTGAGAAGTTCGGTATCAAACTTCTCAGCACATTAAACCAGCACTGATGCCAGTGTGGGATTTTATGTACAAAGCACTACAGAGGGCATCTAAGAGATGCCCCCTGAAACCTAAACTACAATCCAAGTCTTGTCTGAGAGGCTGCCTAGGCTGCCACACAGCAGACATGTTGCTGGACCCCTGGGTGGAGAGCCCTCCGCTCTTCCGGGTCTGCAACAATGCACATCCTGGGCGAGGTGCTAGGTCTCCTCCCCCAGGATGGGCAGGGGGAAGCTTAAAAGGCATGCCGCCTTTGTGAGCTTCTCCAGACCACTTGCTGTACCCAGCAACTGGTCCCCACCGGTTCTGACCCCCACTATGGCAGGAAGACTGGCTGGAAACCCCAAGTAAGGACAGGGGATGTGCCAGCCTCTGCCAACCCCACCCCTCAGGTTGGAGAGGCGAGGTGAAGCACATCTCCTGGCTCTCGCCATCTTGAAGATGGGAAGCCCTACCCAATCAGGACTAGGCTACTACCCCCTCCCACAGGAGAGTGTCAGGATAGGGGGTGTACCCACCCCAGGGCAGGGACCCATTGGTCCCTGCCCTTTACCTACCTGTAACGCCCCTAAATCTAGCATTTAGGGGCACCCTGAACCTTCCTTCCTCAGATTCCAAATTCCGAAAAGGCAAAGTACAAGAAGAAAGAAGACCTGCCATACAGCAGCTAAGAAGAGGAAGACACCAACTGCTTTGGCCCCATCCCTACCGGCCTGTCGACCCTCGAACCTGCTAAATCCCGGCACCTCCTGTGGCCAGCAACTTCACAAACCCCGGAGTACCTGGCTACCTTGTGACTCTAAGCATCTGGGACTCCCATGAGCAGTGGCTCTGCTCAAAGCAAGTAGCCAACCCCTGGCATCAGCCCGGAACCGCGAACCCTGCACACTCTGCACCCGTCAAGCCTGGCCTGTGCTGGAGTGGACAAAGACTCCGAGGACGTCCCCCCGGCGACTGTGATCCTGAATCCGGCACCCAAGGACCCACCTTGACGCTCCTGATGACGCCTCCAGCCTCAGAACCTGGGCCCCCCCAACCGCGATCAACAGAGGGTAAGATTTCCCGACACCAAAAGGCATCCCTGCATCCGGCGCCCTGCGGGCTCCTGTGCCCGACTCCTGGGTACCTACCTATCCTCCAACTACCCAACTTACCTCTCAAAGTGGTGGTGGCACCTGAAGAATCTTCGTCCCCGAGCTAGCAGCCTTTGTTTGTCCTTGAGCTTCTCCATAGCAATCCATTGAGCACCCGAAGGCTCAAAAGCACCCTGCACCCAGCCGTCCGAGTGGCCCTGGCAGTGTAACTTCTACTCCTACCTACTTCCCCATTTGCCCTGAGCAAGTGACCCGGAGCCCAGCTCCCACAGCCGCATGGCCTGCTAGTCAGTAGCCACCAACCAAGGGCCCCCGACCTCCCATAGGATAACATTGGGCCTAACTCACTCTGCACCCGCCCGCCCCAGTGCTGCTGAGAGTGTAACAACTGTACCTACCTGACCCTGGGAGACCCCTGAGGTTGTGCCCTGAACCTTAACTCTGCCAGTCGAGTACTTACCCAAAAGCCGATAACTCACTTTTCTTCCATAGGGTAACATTGACTGAAATTTCTTTTAAGTGTGGAGTTTCTAAAACTTAAAATATTCACCTAAAATCAACCGAGTACGAATACTTAGATGCTGCACAGGTACCCGCTCTTAACCCAGCACAGGCCGCCCATTTAGATAGAGATATAGGGACAGAAGAAGTTATTGCGGCGATCTCCTACTTGGTAAATCGCCTGGCCCGGATGGCTATTCAGCAGCCTTTACCTTTTGCAACCAGGTGGCCCCCCTACTGCGGGACCTATTTAACACTCTTACACAAACCGGAGCTATCCCTGAGGAAATGTTAGAAGCATCGATTGTAGTCATCCCCAAACCCGGAAAGGACAAAACTCTCTGCAGTGCGTATAGGCCGATCTCCCTCCTAAACATAGGATATTAAACTCTATACGAGCATACTTGCGATCCGACTGGCGCCCTACATGCCCCAATTGGTGGAGCCAGACCAAGCAGGCTTCATATCCCAATGGCAAACAAGTGATAACACAAAGAGAGTCCTGCACCTTATTGAAAAACGTCTCGCACACAAGGGGAATATATGTTGTTGGCTATCGACGCAGTTCTACAGAGATTCGGATTCGGAGAGAAATTGCGCACCCGCATCCTCAATTGCTATCGATCGCCCCAAGCCACACTCCGAGTAAATGGTCAGAAATCATCCCGATTCCCCATAGTCAGAGGTACTAGACAGGGGTGCCCCCTCTCGCCCCTCCTTTTTGCGCTCTATATGGAGTCACTGGCGTTGAGAGTCCGACACCACCCCCTCATCACCGGGATCAAATTCGGTGGGGATGTACACACGATCAGCTTATACACGGATGACATCTTGCTCTCCCTTACTAGCCCTATCCAGGCACTGCGGGCTCTCTTTGTCGAATTACACTGTTTCGCACAGGCTTCGGGTTTTAAAATTAACATGGACAAATCGACAGTCCTTAATATCTCCCTCTCTCCGACAACGCTAGCCCACATACAGGAAGAACACCCTATCCAGTGGTCAGCCACCACGATCCCCTACCTAGGGGTGCAATTAGGTTCCACCATACAAGCCACTGTCACTGCTAACTATGACAGGCTCCGCACCCACATTCGTAGAGAATTGGGCAAATGGAAACACCATCCCCTCTCCTGGTTGGGCAGAATAGCGGCCACTAAAATGACAATTCTCCCCCAGATTCTTTACCTTTTCCAGACCCTCCCTCTACGCCCCCCTACTGGCTGGATTCAGCAAACCCAGTCGGACCTGGCATAATTCATATGGCAAGGCCGCAAACCACGGTTCAAGCACGCAATCGCGGTCCTGCCTCCGGAGCGGAGAGGCATGGGAATACCTGACCTGCAACTCTATTTCTACGCTGCGCAGCTCTGCTATTTGGTGGAATGGAACCACCTGGAATCTGAAAAACACTGGCTATTCCAAGACCAAGCGGTCGCGGCCATGCCCCTGCAGGGTATCCCCTTCCTTCGGAAGACGCATAGACCACCTAATCTCTACGCGTCCTACATCACGAGTACGATTATGGAGGCCTGGGACCGCACCGCTACCACTCAAGAGCTGACATAATTTACCTCCCCCCTAACACCACTGTTTAATAACCCTGATTTCCACCCAGGCGTGGACCCTAAGGCCTTCACAAACTAGCGCCCCACCCCATGTCGTTCCCTGGGACATCTGTTTGACCTAGATGGCATCATCCCGTTCCCACAACTCAAAACACACTACGGTATCCCAGAGACGGAGCGCCTGCCCTATTTACAACTCAGGCATTGGGCACTTCTGCCGCAAGTTAAACCTGGCGCTCAGTGTTTCTTAACCCCATACGAGAAGTGGCTGGGTACCCGATTCTCCGATAAAAATCTAATTTCGGACCCTTATAAACACTTATTAACAACTACTACACTTACATATAATGCATGGCGGGCACGTTGGGAGCGGGAGTTGGGCAGGACACTATCCCACAAAGAATGGGACGACATATACTATATGGCCCGACAATCCGCATATCATTCTGGCCTTACTGAGACACTAACCAAGGTGGCCACCTATTGGTATTATACACCAGAGCGCCTTCACCATTTTGACTCCCATCTTAGCGCTCTGTGCTGGAGAGGTTGCGGGGAGGTGGGCACCCTAGAGCACCTTTTGTGGAGTTGTGACCGCATCCAACCATATTGGACACCAATCCTTGATGACATATTCTCATCTTGACATACAACTCCCGCGCTTTCCGGCGTACATCCTTCTAGGTCTACCCAATCCGATAACCTATCCCTTGAAATCCCGGAGGGGTCGTCTAATCGCCATTGCCCTAGGGGCGGCTACCCAGAACATACTGGCGCATTGGCGCTCTCCCCAGACCCCCCCACATTTGGGTTGGCTGCAGAGACTCTGGATGGTACTGAGTATGGAGAAGCTATCCCTCACACTGGCGGGCAAGGGGGATGAATTCCCAAAGTTGTGGCGTTCCTTCCTGACCCTGCTCACAACGGAATTCCGGGAGCTGACATGCCCTCGGTACCTCAGGCTTCTCCGCCTAGCAGACACGCAAATTCCACAGGCGTGTAATTCAAAACGGCCATGATGACTCCCCATGCATTTAGCGTTTCCCCTTTTTTCCCTTTCCTCCTATACTTTTTGTTTTGTGGACAGGGGGCGGGGGGGTGGGAGTGTGGATGTGTTGTATATGTTACTGTTTCTTTCGCTCCTTCTGAGTGTTTTCTTCCGCAGACCCGCTCCATGCATATTACCCAGTAATGCTACCATTGGTGACACTTGCTGTCTGTATCGCACTATCTTTAGGGAGCAGGGGTCTTGTTCTCCTTTTCTCTGTTTGAAAATCAATAAAAGATTTAAACCATAAAATCAACCGAGTAACGAAAACGGAAATACTCACCTGCTATTAGGAGAGATCCCAGTGCTGGATCTTGGTGCAGAGCACTGACCCTGAAAAGTACTCACAACCGTACTTACCACTAACCCAATTTTCTTCCATAGGAAATCATTGACTATTTTTCTGTGAATTTTCTTCTAAGTGTCGATTTTTGCAAACTACAAATATTCTTTAAAAATCGTACCAACTGTGAAAACGTAATTACTTACCTGTTTTAGATAGAGGTCCCAGTACTGAGCCTAGGAGCCCATCCCTGGATTACAAAAGTAACGAGAAAATACTTTACCCGTAACTTGAATTTTCTTCCATAGAGAACCATTGACTGTTTTTCTATGAAATGTCTTCTGTCGATTTTGCAAACTTATAAATATTCCTTAAAAATCGCCTGTATAACTTAAACGCAGTTTCTCAACTGCTTACAGGTGGTTCACTAGTGCTGGATCCAGGATCCAACACTGACATAGAAAAAGTAACCATAACCCCTTACCTGCTAAGTGAATTACCTTCCATAGGATAACATTGGTAATTTGATCAGAAAAAGTTTCCAAGTGTCAACTTTTAAAATAGAAAAATATTGCTTAAAAATCACAACAGTAACTGAACCGAAATTACTCACTTGTTTCCAAGATCTTTCCCAGGACAGAATCTAGGATCCAGTCCTGAAGATAGAAAAGTAATCCTGAAAGTAATCAATTGCATATAACTTAAAATTCCCATTGAGCTCAATGTATTATTGTGTTTGAAATTGTGTTGCCTTTGGCAACCAACTGTAACTATTACCTACCAAAGTCAATTGCATATTGCAAAAGTATTTAACTAAAGCATCTCATTCTGAGAAAGTATATTTTAATACCTATTGTTGGTTCTAAAATAAAACAACCATATATTTGTATACAAACCATTAGCCTAGAGTTCAGTTCTTGAGTGTGTTAGACCATTTGCTGACTGAGTGTGTAGAACAAATGCGCACTGTCCTATGATACTGCCTTACTGCTCGACCAAGCTACCACTTTAGAGAGTAGGGTTATATCTAACTTTAGCCTCTGCCAAACCTCCGGGGACTGTGGACTCTATACACACTGTACCTATTTGGGAACAGTATATATAGAGCCACTTTCCTACATTGGTGGATCAGCGGTGGGATACAAACTTGCATTTGTTGGATTACTTGGTTACCATCTGATCACACGACAGAACTCTTAAAATTGCCTTTAGAATTCTGATTGGTCTTTTCCAAAATACTAAAAGTCTTGTCAGGGCCTTGCTTAAATCCCATTAGAATTTTAGAATCAAATAAACCCAGCCATTAGTGAAAATAATACCATGCAGGACCTGGTGGAGGAGCTCGACCTCACACCTTACTTACACTTGTCTTTCAAGGAATTGAGGTCCCTATGCAAACTTAAAAATGTACCAATGGGCCGGCTCGGGCTACTAGCTTGGTCTCTGGGCTGTCTTCATAAGCTTCCGGTGCTGCGCCACCCTAGATACACTGCATGAAAGAAACCTGTCTTGTGTGACCTGTTTATGTTTTGTTGTCTGAAAACAATAAAAAGATTTACAAAAAATAAAAATATGTACCAATGGGCCTGCATCCAACCAAACTAGGGCTCCAAGAGCTCTTGGCTGAGTATGCTAAGGACCATCCATCTGAACATGGTGATGGCCAGTCAGATGGGGAAAGGGAAGAAGAGGAGGAGGATAATAACTCCCCTCTCTTAATCCTTAGGGAGGAAAGGGCCCCCATACCCTTGAATCCAAGAATCAGCAGCTGGGAACCTAGGGATCACACAGGTGAACCAGGTACCAGAGAGTTCACTAGGGGACTGTTAGACCTAACACCATTGGCGTGAGTCTCCCTTCCATTTTTTTCGCTGTGCCTCCTCTGTTTTTTTGGTGATAGATGCTCTGGGCGCTGCGCCACTGCCATTCAGTGTCGCTGCGCGGATGCTCCCTGTATAAAGATGACATATGAATTGGTGTATCCCTGATTGGCTTATTTGGTCTACCTGTTAGTCCCTAGTAATGTGGCCTGTGTGTGCCCAGGGCTGGTAAACCAAATGCTGCTGGTGGGCTTGCAGCACTGATTTGCGCCACCCACAAAGCAGCTTGTAAAGTATGTCTCAGACCTGCCATTGCAGTGTCTGTGTGCAGTCTAGAACTGCCATCTTGGCTGTGAAGTGCACCCACTTCCCAGCCCCTGAACCTTCCCTTGGCATCATGTAAGCCATCCCTATAGTAGGGTGCATTGTATGTGTAAGGTAGGACATGCTCTGATGTGTGTAGCATGTCCTGGTAGTGAATTACACCCAATTTCGTTTTTCACTACTGTAAGGCTACCTGTTCGCCATAGGCCAGAATGGGAGGTTTGGCTATTACATTCTATAGTCCTAACTGACCCATAGAACATGGTGAAAAAACGAATTTAGCATGCCTGAGCTCAGAAGATTAAAATACATCTTTTAGTGAAGTTTATTTTTATATTCTGTGTTTGAAAATACCACTTTTAGAAAGTAGGTATTTTCTTGCCTAAGCCTTCCAGTGTGCTCTGCTGTTAGGTGTATTGGCTGTCTGGTTTTGGAGGGACAGGGCAGGCTGAGTCAGACCTGGGTTGAATAGAGAGATCTGCCTTGGAGTGAGGGGAGGGGTAGCTCCTGCAGTTGAATAGGGATGTGCCTGGCAAGGTGAATGCTGGCTCCACCTCCCACTGTGTGTCTGGGGGCAGACCCCCTCTTTCTGAAAGGAAGGATGCAGACTGGTAAACAAAGTGCTCCAGGGCTGGGCAGAACTGGTTCTGGCTGGGTTCAGTGACTTGTAGCTTCTGAGAACAAAGATTTTTGGGGTATAAATATCTGTGCTGAAACCCCTACAATTTGTATTGCCCCTGGATCTCAAGACCAACCTCTGTCCGTGGAACTGAAGGAAGCTGCAGGAGAGGACTGTCCTGGTGTTGTGTGCTGTTCCCTGGATTGGCCTGCAGTAGTTTTCATTGGACTGGAAATAGGAGGGAAAAGGAGCTGTAAGAGAACTTTTTAATCTAGAACCTGCAATCACCCAAGGGCTAGAGGGAGAACTAGCCTCCTGACTGAAGTCTCAGGACCAGTAGACTTCATTTCGTCGCTAAGGCCTGTTAGCGAGCCGCCGCAGCCGAGGAGCGTCAAGAAATTCATCGCACTGCTGCCGCCGAGGGCTCGCTGGCCTGACCATCGCCCCGCACGTTTGCAGGCCTAAAAATTATCGCTACAGCCGCGGAGCGTCAGGAAAATCGTCGCATCGCTGCCGCTGAGGGCTCGCTGGCCTGATCATCGCCCCACCCGGTTGCGGTCCCCAAAATTGTCGCTAACACCCGTTAGCGAGCGGCCACGACCAAATGCGTGAGGAAAAACATCGCTAACCCGCCGTAGCGGCATTTTTGTGGATTATTGTCAACAACACCCCAGAACTGTGAGTAAAAGGGTTGCAGAGACCATTGCCCTGAACTTTGCATTCCCCATTAGAACTATTTTTGCAGCATCCAGAGAGAATTCTTTTTATACAGTATTGTGGCTTTCTCGTTTTTTGGTCTTGTGATAAGCCTATATATAAAGATAACTATTTTTAATAACTACCTGTGTTGTGTCCCTTTGTAGTGTTCCTCACTGTATTACCGTGTATGGTCATAGACGCTTAACACACTGCCTCTGAGATTAGCCTAACTGCTTGTGCTACATTACCACAGGGTGGAGCAGGGGTTGTCAAAGGGGTGCAACCCTTCACTATGACTTAGACAGAAGGGTCCCTGCTTGGACAGTGGCCATCCACTGCCAACCAGAGACCCCCATTTCTAACAGGGACCCACCAGTGAAGAGGACAGCTTTTTAGCAAAGCTGGCCAAGAGGTTAGATCTAGAGTCCAGGCTCCTGGCTCTAGAAAAAGAAAGGAGAGATATGGGTTTAGCACCCATCAATGGTGGCAGAAATAATAAAAACAAGGATAGGGAGGAAACTTCTGATCCTAAAATACCCAAAGGGATCGTCCCTAAATTTGAGGAAGGTGATGACATCACCAAATGGTTCACAGCCTTTGAGAGGGCTTGTGAAATAAGAAGAGTAAAGAAACCTCTCTGGGGGGAACTCCTGTGGGAACTGTTCTCTGGTAACTGCAGAGACAGGCTTTTGACCCTATCTGGGCCAGATGCAGGGTTCTATGACCTCATGAGGAAGACTCTGATTGAGAGATTTGGATTCACTACTGAGGAGTATAGAATTAGATTCAAGGGGGCTCACAAAACCCAGACCCAGTCCTGGATTGACTTTGTAGACTTCTCAGTAAAGACACTGGATGGTTGGTTAGCTGGACATGCTGTGCATGATTTTACTGGATTGTAGAATTTGTTCATGAAGGAACACATATTGAGTAATTGCACTAATGAAAAGTTACATCAGCATTTGGTAGACCTAGGTCTAATTTCTCCCCAAGAATTGGGAAAGAAGGCAGACCACTGGGTCAAGACTAGGGTGACAAGGACAGCCACTGGGGGTGACCAGAAGAAGGTGGTCACAAAACCTCCCCAGGGGAAGGGTGGTGAGAATCCCCAAGATAAAAAGTCTGTGTCTTCCCAAGGGCCCAAAAAACCTGTTCAGGGGGGTGGGACCCAAACTACTCCCTATGTGCTTCAACCCTATAGGGGGAAGAACTTTGATCCCTTAAAGGCCTGGTGTAATAACTGTAAGAGGTCAGGACACCTAACTGTAGATAAATCTTGCCCCCACAACAAAGCCCCTAAGGCACAAAGTACAGCTACTCCTGGGGCAGCAAGTCTACAGATGGGATCAGAAGTGTGCCCTGAGCAAATCTGGGGATACACTGAGGCAAGCCTAGTCTCACTGGGGAAGGTGGAATTTGCCACTGTAGCTGTGTGGCCACCCAACCTAAAGAAATATTTGCAATACCCCTGGGTGAATGGAACTAGGGTAGAAGCTCTGGGGGATACAGGTGCCAGTGTCACTATGGTGAGAGACACACTGGTTTCCCCTGAGCAATATTTTATTGGGAAGTCTTACCCAGTCACCAATGCTGACAGTGTCACCACTAGTCATCCCATGGCCATGGTGACAGGCTGGGGGGTGGTTACTGGCCTGAAGCAGGTAGTGGTCTCTCCAAAGTTGCCAGCTGCATGTCTGCTAGAAAATGATCTGGAAACCTCAGAGCTAAAGGCCCATGCAGCCATGCTGGGCATCCCTGAATTGGCGTGTGTGCAAACCAGAGCACAGAGCAAGAGGAAGGGTAAGTAGGTCTGGAGCCTGAAATAATGGCCCAACCAACCATGAGAAAAGGTAAGAAGACTGGGGAGCCAGCTTCTGTACAGCAGACCACTCAGGACCCCTCTCCACAGGGAGAGGACTTGGATACCCCTGAGGGAACTGAGCCCATGGAGCTTGACCCTTACCAGGTTGAACTCTTGGGCCCAGGGGGACCCCCTAGGGAAGAGTTGTGCCAGGGTCAGCAAGACTGTCCTACTCTTGAAAGCCTGAGGCAGCAGGCTGTTTCAGAAGCACAGGGAGATGTTGGTGGTACCCACAGAGCTTATTGGGAAGAGGGATTATTGTATGCTGAGGCAAGAGACCCCACTCCTGGCACCACCAGGAGAGTGGTAGTGCCACAGAAGTACAGGGAGTTCCTCCTAACTTTGGCTCATGACATCCCCCTAGCTGGACATCTGGGGCAAACCAAAACTTGGGAAAGGTTAGTTAGTCACTTTTACTCGCCCCAGATGCACCAAAAGGTGAAGGAGTTTGTCAGCTCCTGTGTTACTTGTCAAGCCAGTGGCAAGACAGGTGGCCACCCAAAGGCCCCCCTTATCCCACTACCAGTGGTGGGGATGCCCTTTGAAAGGGTAGGTGTGGACATTGTGGGTCCACTTGAACCTCCCACAGCCTCAGGGAACAAATTCAGTCTAGTAGTAGTGGATCATGCTACTAGGTACCCTGAAGCAATTCCACTTAGGACTATTACCCTCCTGGGTATGTTCACCTAAGGAGGTGGTTTCAGACAGAGGTTCCAACTTCATGTCTGCTTACCTGTCACATGTGGAAGGAGTGTGGAGTGCAGTACAAGTTTACTACACCCTACCATCCACAAACCAATGGCCTTGTGGAGAGATTCAACAAGATATTGAAAGGCATGATCATGGGACTCCCTGAAAAACTCAAAAGGATATGGGATGTCCTGTTGCCATGCTTGCTTTTCGCTTAAAGAGAAGTGCCACAGAAGGGAGTAGGTTTCTCACCCTTTGAACTTCTTTTTTGTCATCCTGTCAGGGGACCACTTTGTTTGTAAAAGAGGGCTGGGAGAGGCCTCTTCAAGAGCCCAAACAAGACATAGTGGACTATGTGCTTGGCCTAAGGTCCAGAATGGCTGAGTACATGGAAAAAGCATCCAAAAATCTTGAGGCCAGCCAGGAGCTTCAGAAGCACTGGTATGACCAAAAAGCTGCACTAGTTGAATTTCAACCTGGGCAACAGGTGTGGGTTTTGGAGCCAGTGGCACCAAGGGCACTCCAAGATAGATGGAGTAGCCCTTACCCTATCCTAGAAAAAAAGAGTGAGGTCACCTACTTAGTTGACCTGAGCACTAGCAGGACACCCATAAGGGTTATCCATGTGGACCGCCTTAAACTCTACAATGACAGGGCTGACATCACCATGCTGATGGTGACTGATGAGGAACAGGAAGCAGAGAGTGAACCTCTCCCTGATCTCCTCTCCTACAGCCCACAAGATGGGTCAGTGGATGGTGTAGGCTTCTCAGACACCCTCTCTGCCCAACAGCAGACTGACTGCAAGCAAGTCTTGCAACAGTATGCTAGCCTCTTTTTCCCGACCCCTGGTCTGAGAAAATGGTGTACCCATGATGTGGACACTGGTGACAGTGTACCTGTCAAAAACAAGATCTATCGGCAGTCAGACCAAGTCAAGGAAAGCATCAAAGCTGAAGTCAGCAAGATGCTGGAGTTAGGGATCATTGAACCCTCTGAGAGCCCCTGGGCTAGCTCAGTGGTTCTGGTCCCCAAACCTCATCAACAGGGTGGAAAGAGAGAGATGAGGTTCTGTGTGGACTATAGAGGGTTCAACTCTGTCACCAAGACAGATGCTCACCCTATACCAAGAGCAGATGAACTGATAGATAAATTGGGGGGCAGCCAAGTTCCTCAGTACCTTTGACTTAACTGCAGGGTACTGGCAGATTGGCATGGCCCCAGGAGCAAAAGAGATAACAGCATTCTCCACACCTGATGGGCATTACCAGTTTACTGTGATGCCTTTTGGGTTAAAGAATGCCCCTGCCACCTTCCAGAGGTTGGTGAACCATGTCCTGGCTGGGTTGGAATCCTTTAGTGCAGCTTATCTTGATGATACTGCTGTCTTTAGCTCCATCTGGCAGGATCGCCTGATCCACCTTGGGAAGGCTTTAGAGGCTCTGCAAAATGCATGCCTCACTATCAGGGCATCCAAATGCCAGATAGAGCAGGGCACTGTGGTATAATTGGGCCACCTTGTAGGTGGAGGCCAGGTTCAACCCTTACAACCCAAGATCCAGGTCATCATGGACTGGGTAGCTACAACATCCCAGACCCAAGTCAGGGCATTCCTTGGCTTCACTGGGTACTACAGGAGGTTTGTGAAGGGATATGGGTCCATTGTGACTCCCCTCACAGAACTCACCTCCAAGAAGATGCCCAAGAAGGTTAATTGGACAGTTAGTTGCCAAAAGGCTTTTGACACCCTGAAAGAAGCAATGTGCTCAGCACCAATTCGAAAAGCTCCAGTCTATGCCAAGCAGTTCATAGTGCATACTTATGCCTCTGAGCTAGGGATAGGAGCGGTCCTATCCCAGACCAATGATGAAGGCCAAGACCAACCTGTTGCTGTTATAAGCAGGAGGCTACTCCACAGAGAGCAGCGTTGGAGTGCCATTGAGAGGGAGGCCTTTGCTGTGGTTTGGTCCCAGAAGAAGTTGAGGTCATACTTGTTTGGTACTCACTTCCTGGTTCAAACTGATCACAGACCTCTCAGATGGCTAATGAAGATGAAAGGGTAAAATCCAAAACTACTAAGGTGGTCCATCTCCCTACAGGGAATGGACTTTGAAGTGGAACACAGACCAGGAACTGCCCATGCCAATGCTGATGGACTTTCCAGGTTCTTCCACTTAAGACAATGAAGACTCCATAGGGCAAGGTTAGTCTCATCACCTTTCGTTTGGGGGGGTTGTGTGAGAAAGTGCCATCTTTCTTGCATGGAATTCCCCCACTTTTTGCTGAATTCCTGACTGTACTTTGACTGAGTGTGCCCTGGACTCCTGCCAATCAGGTGCCCAGGGCCTAAGTTCCTTCCCTAAAACCTAAAACCCAAATTGGCAGACACTGGCCACATGTCAGCCCCTGGTAAATGATACCCTAGGTACCCAGGGCATTGTGACCAGGGAAGGCATCTAAGGGCTGCAGCACTTATTGTGCCACTCTTAGAGGCCCTGTACCCTAACACAAACACACTGCCCTTGCAGGCTGAGTGTCTCGGTACAAGACAAAACAAAGAGTCGACATGGCACACATCCCTGTGTGTCATGCCCACAACCTACACTGCCCTGGCATACATCAGCCACACCTCTAGCTGGGTGCCCTATGCCAGTGGTGTGGGCACAGGAGCATGAGCCCTGTGCCCCTACAGTACCCAGGTCCATTCCTCGGCACTGTAAGTGCAGTGCTGCCATTTAAGAGTATATGGTGCTGGGAGCTCGTCAAACACGAACTCCATAGCATCATAATGGCAACACTGAAGACTGAGAAGTTTGGTATCAAACTTCTCAGCACATTAAACCTGCACTGATGCCAGTGTGGGATTTAATGTACAAAGCAATACAGAGGGCACCTTAGAGATGCCCCCTGAAACCTAACCTACAATCCACGTCTTGTTTGAGAGGCTGCCTAGGCTGCCACACAGCAGACATGTTGCTGGGCCCCTGGGTGGAGAGCCCCAACTCTCCTGGGCCTGCAACAATGCACATCCTGGGCGAGGTGCTAGGTCTCCTCCCCCAGGATGGGCAGGGGGAAGCTTCAAAGGCATGCCGCCTTTGTGAGCTTCTCCAGGCCACTTGCTGTACTCAGCAACTGGCCCTCACCGGTTCTGATCCCCACTCCGGCGGTAAGACTGGTCGGAAACCCCAAGTAAGGACAGGGGATGTGCCAGCCTCTGCCAACCCCACCCCTCAGGTGGGAGAGGAGAGGTGAAGCACATCTCCGGACTCTCACCATCTTGAAGATGGGAAGCCCTACCCAATCAGGACTAGGCTACTGCCCCACTCCCACAGGAGAGTGGCAGGATAGGGGGTGTACCCACCCCAGGGCATGGACCCATTGGTCCCTGCCCTTTACCTACCTATGACGCTCCTAAATCTAGTATTTAGGGGCACCCTGAACCTTCCTTCCTCAGATTCCAGATTCCGAAAAAGCAAAGAAGAACAAGAAGAAAGAAGACCTGCCGTGCAGCTGCTAAGAAGAGGAAGACACCAACTGCTTTGGCCCCAGCCCTACCGGCCTGTCGACCCTCGAACCTGCTCCTGCTAAATCCCGGCACATCCTGTGGCCAATAACCTCACAAACACCGGAGGACCTGGCTACCTTGTGACTCTAAGCATCTGGGACTCCCATGAGCAGTGGCTCTGCTCAAAGCAAGTATCCAACCCCTGGCATCACCCCGGAACTGCGAACCCTGCACACTCTGCACCTGCCAAGCCTGGCCTGTGCTGGAGTGGACAAAGACCCCGAGGACGTCCCCCCGGCGACTGTGACCCTGAATCCGGCACCCAGGGACCCACCTCGACGCTCCTGACGACGCCTGCAGCCTCAGAACCAGGGCCCCCCCCAACCGCGATCAACAGAGGGTAAGATTTCCCGACACCAAAAGGCATCCCTGCATCCGGCGCCCTGCGGGCCCCTGTGCCCGACTCCTGGGTACCTACCTATCCTCCAACTACCCAACTTACCTCTCAAAGTGGTGGTGGCACCTGAAGAATCTTCGTCCCCGAGCTAGCAGCCTTTGTTCGTCCTTGAGCTTCTCCATAGCAATCCATTGAGCGCCCGAAGGCTCAAAAGCACCCTGCACCCAGCCGCCCGAGTGGCCCTGGCAGTGTAACTTCTACTCCTACCTACATCCCCATTTGCCCTGAGCAAGTGACCCGGAGCCCAGCTCCCACAGCCACGTGGCCTGCTAGTCAGCAGCCACCAACCAAGGGCCCCCTGCCTCCCATAGGATAACATTGGGCCTAAAACACACTGCACCCGGCCGCCCCAGTGCCGCTGAGGGTGTAACAACTGTACCTACCTGACCCTGGGAGACCCCTGAGTCTGTGCCCAGAACCTTAACTCTGCCAGTCGAGTACTTACCCAAAAGCCGATAACTCACTTTTCTTCCATAGGGTAACATTAACTGGTTTCGTTTGAAATTTCTTCTAAGTGTGGAGTTTCTAAAACTTAAAATAATCACCTCAAATCAACCGAGTAACGAAAACGGAAATACCCACCTGCTATTAGGACAGATCCCAGTGCTGGATCTTGGTGCCCAGCACTGACCCTGAAAAGTACTCACAACCATACTTACCACTAACTCAATTTTCTTCCATAGGAAATCATTGACTGTTTGACGATTTTTGCAAACTACAAATATTCTTTAAAAATCGTACCAACTGTGAAAACGTAATTACTTACCTGTTTTAGATAGAGGTCCCAGTACTGAGCCTAGGAGCCCAGCCCTGGATTACAAAAGTAACGAGAACATACTTTACCCGTAACTTGAATTTTCTTCCATAGGGAACCATTGACTGTTTTTCTATGAAATGACTTCTGTCGATTTTGCAAACTTATAAATATTCCTTAAAAATCGCCTGTATAACTTAAACGCAGTTTCTCAACTGCTTACAGGTGGTACACTAGTGCTGGATCCAGGATCCAACACTGACCTAGAAAAAGTAACCATAACCCCACTTACCTGCTAAATGAATTTCCTTCCATAGGATAACATTGGTAATTTGATCAGAAAAAGTTTCTACGTGTCAACTTTTAAAATAGCAAAATATTGCTTAAAAATCACAACAGTAACTGAACCAAATTTACTCACTTGTTTCCAAGAACTGTCCCAGGACTGAATCTAGGATCCAGCCCTGGAGTTAGAAAAGTAATCCTGAAAGTAATCAATTGCATATAACTTAAAATTCCCATTGAGCTCAATGTATTATTGTGTTTGAAATTGTGTTGCCTATTGCAACCAACTGTAACTATTACCTACCAAAGTCAATTGCATATTGCAACAGTATTTAACTAAAGCATCTCATTCTGAGAAAGTATATTTTAATACCTATTGTTGGTTCTAAAATAAACAACCATATATTTTTATACAAACCATTGGCCTAGAGTTCAGATGTTGAGTGTGTGAGACCACCTGGGGACTGTGGACTCTATACACACTGTACCTATTTGGGAACAGTATATATAGAGCCACTTTCCTACAGGATCACATACTACTGACTATGACCGAAAGTTTAGATTGCCCCAAAACAGAATCTCTAACATATCAGAGATGGAATACCACTGTCCTGCATATATCACAAACATGTATGAAGCCAAACAACACCAATGAAATTCTGACAACTTTCACTGTTCATGTTATCTCTAGGGCACAAGCCTCTACTTACACATAAGAAACCATCAACATAAATGTGTTCTTGTACTTGCATTCCTTGGCATGTCACTGCATGTGGGTAATCACTAAAATGCACATGAGTTCTATAACAGGCTTACTTCACACCCATATTACCTGATTCAATGTCAGTCCATGTTTCCTTCTATCCTAAAACATTTGACCTTCCAATCTAAATCCCACTGAAGTCTTCTCCCACAGGCAAACTGACCCAGCCTGTGAAAGCATGAAGCAAAAGACCGTCTATCTGTCTTCGAGGAGGTATGGGGCCCCTTTGTATGGCTGAGTAAACCCTAATCGTGAACTTCAGGGGCAGTGTCCACTGCCCGTACCGCAGGGGACCAAAGCCCATTGTCCTTTCATCCCGGGGGTCCCTGGAGAGTGGGGGGGGTCAACTTGTGTGGGCTGGTACTAGGTCTTCCTGGAGAAGTGCTCATATACTTAGTTAACATCATCCATAGAGGTACATGTGGAGGCTTCATGGTAGGCTGCAAGGCCCTAAGTGTGTGCCCGGCTGTGAGGGGGTCTGGTTGCACAAGAGCAGAGTTGGTGTGTTGGCATATGGATGAGGTGGTGCTAATGGGTAGGAGCTTAGACCTAGCAGAGTTCTGGTGTATGTGCTGTAAGGTAAGGTACCATATTCGAATTGGAGATAGTTCCCCTCTTTCTGCAGCTGTTCCTTTATTCATGTATGTGCTTTTGTTTGTCTGATTTCTTTTTTTGACCATGGTATCTATGATATTCTTCTCTACTGTATGCACCTGTCATGGGACATTGGCAATTGCTGACTGTAAATATTTGAAAATCTGAATAAAGAATTATATATTTTTTAAAAGCATGAAGCAAAATGCATATAACCGTATCGTCTATCAACAGTACAGACATCTGATAACACTGTACTAGGACAACCAAGTAGTAGTATAATACTCATTCTATACTGTATGACCTCCATTCTCTTTAATCAGAGAGACACAATTATGAATGTGGATCTGTACATAACCAAAGCATCTGCTTCAATAACAATGAATTAACTTTCCTCTAGTTTATAAGCTTCATGCAACGGATTTGTATATCAACTCTAATTAAGTTGCATAACATACTACTTACTGCAATACTTACAATGTGCACTAGAAACTAACGCAAAGCACTTGTATGCCTCATCAGGAGCAGTTAGCACTATAAGTATCTACAATTCAAACAATAGGTGACGTTGTGCTTGTTAAACTGAATGAGGATAATAAATCGACTTCCCCAGTTGAATTGTGTATGAATCAGAATACAAGCTTTGCCCAAGAATTAAGTAATTCAGCATCAATGAAACAATCTTGCAAAAACACAGTTCGCACCAGAATAGAACATCATGAACTAGACCACAATATTAATTTTCATATGAAAGGCATGTCCTAATGGCATTTCACCACAAATGGAATTTTATTTATGCAAATGTGCTGATTAAGGAAGGATTCAATAATAAACGTCTGCCCCATTAGAGATAGACGGGTAAATCATCTAAACCAACCATGAGACTTCTTTTGCCATGGTTAGCTGTATTATTATGTTAATTACTGTGGTAACGAAAACACTTCCACATATTTTGTGGGCGATAAGATAATGTAAAAATTGACCCATAACCAATATAAATACTAATTAGGAAACCCTGGCTAAACAGACAAATAGAACATTTGCTTTTAGTGGTTTAGCCCTTGATAGTGACAATCTGAACCATGATGTGATGATTTCCAGTAAGGAAGGCTTACCATATAATTATGTCAAATGAAGGATGGATTATACCTGAAGAAATGTCAAGTTTTCTTGGGGGATTTTTTCAATCTCTATATCCTTATAAATTGGAGGACATAACCTTTATATCAGTTTACATTAATAGATTTCACGTGTGAATTTAGGAAACATGAATACATTTTTGCACCACTAGCTGAAATACATACTGTCTTAGAGAAATCGCTGCAGGTAAATTTGATCATTTATCCACCTTATTAAAACAGACTTTTAAATTGGGTTTACAGAAATGGCAGAGGAACACTTACTGAAAGCAGACGTCTGTTTGTTTTTACATTTCTAATTTATTTTTTCCAAAGAATCTTTTGTTTGTGATTTTTTAGGTGAAATAATCTACACTGATACCAACGTAGAATCAGTATTTTAACACAATACAGAATACCCAAGGAATCCCTAGAATCACTTTCATAAATCATCAAAAATGTAAATGTTGCTGAATCGCCATGGCAGTAAACAGTACCTTCAATAATTCAATCATTATTTGTGCTAAATCTCAAATGAAGATAGAGACTATTTGATTACGTTCACAAATAAAACAAGATAGTGTATGTATGAGGACAGATGGTTTAATATATCACCCAAAGTTAACCGCACCTTGAAGGGTTAACACCTTAAGCAGTTAATTTATCAAGTGGATACTGATAAATATTAGTAAAATGGGATAGTGGACTTCCAAAACATTAGTGCTCCTGACAACAATTTCCATTTGGATACATAAATAGCAGTAGTGAATTCAATACTTTTCTCCATTTTTCATGCTCAAACCTCTGAAACCATTTTTTGTCTCATGCAGATGATATCCAAATAACGGATTACATTGTAGAAGGACAAATCAAAGAGCTTAGAAATATTGTGACCATTACAAAAAGAAGGTGCTCAAATTTCATTACTAAAAGTACACTGGCTGGGGGCGTGGACTAGCAGTCCAACATGGCGGATGCGCTTTAGGCGAGCTCCCACACCCCACAAAAATATCCTGTATTAATCCTACCCCATCGGCCTTATTAAGATAGCGTGGCCCCTCCTGACATTGCCGCGCAACTTAAGGGAGGCGCCGGAGGCGAGTGAGCAGGCGAACCGCGCAGAGAGGGGGTGAGTCCGCTGAGACGCGGCCGAGCGCACTCAAAGCGGCCGGAAGCCTACGAGCGGAGACGCACTGGGCAGCGGCAGTCAAACGCGAGTGGCGCAGTGGAGGCCCAGCGGTTGGGGCTGTGTAGAAGAACATTGCATTGTAGCTGTGCCAGACTATTGACAGACCCACAGGGAAAGCCCGGCAATGGAGCCAGCCCAAACAGAGTGGCTGGCACAGCAGAGAAGCGGCCGGTAAGAGACGTCTGGCAGAAGGAGTAGCAAGGGGGCCCGACTATCAGCGGCTGACGGTATCGCGGGAACAGGGAGATGGAGCACCGGGAGGCCGCGCCTTGTGAGGAGGGAGGCAGGGGACCCCCAGACTTGAGACCTGGGGAACGACGGCAAGAGGGCCTAGGAGCCAGTAGCCAGGCAGAGGGCAGCCAATAACCGGTGGGCACTACTTGAGGCCTGACGTCCTGGGTGGTGGGACCAATAGGGCCAAGAACAGTAGCAATACTGGCCGCATTGAGTCTGGCGAGTACCCAAGGCCCAGCAGATGTGCCTCATCCATAAGGTGATCACTGCTCAGCTGGTAACGGACTGCAATCTGGATGGGGCCCATGCACCGAAGAATCCGGGCCTGAAATAAAGCGGTGAGTGGGGCACACACTGGAGGGCTAGGGGCGGGTGGCGACCGCTCACGGAAGCGGCTGGTTAGGTCCCAGCGCAGGTTGTGAGGTGGAGCCCCCACTTCCAGCCCGAGGCCACCCGCGACAGATTTGTAGCCAGCGTGGGACCCCATCGAGCAAGAAGTAGTGAAGTGGGATCTCTAGCGGTCAGAGCCAGGTGCAGCTACCCACGACAATATCGCGCCATGACAAAGGACAAGGTGTCTGGGGGGCTTCCAAGCAAAGTACATTGGATCGATACACAGGCACTGGGACGTCAACACCGGATCAGGACAGTGCATCAGGGGCCATGCCAGACAATGCGGCATTAAATATAATGCTTATCAGACAGGACCTGCACAATGCTGTGGAGTGCATTACTGAAACCAAGACAAGGATCGCCGGAGTTGAGGACACAGTCACCACTTTACAAAAGACAGTGACAACCCTAGAAAACTTGACGAGAGGCCTGGCATCCCGGGTCGAGGAGGCAGAAGGCAGGGCCCGAAGAAACAACCTGTGTTTTGTGGGCTTCCCTGAAGGGTGCGAGGGCAGAAACATGGAGCTGTTTTTAACTAAGTGGCTCACGGACTGGCTTCCACCGGATGTGTTCTCTCTCTGTTTCATAATAAAAAGGGCACACAGGGCGCTAATTCAAAAGCCACCTCCGGGTGCAAGGCCTAGACCTGTTATTGCGAAGATCTTGAATTATCACGACCGGGATGTGATATTGAAACAAGTTAGACTAAAGGGGTCCCTCATGTATGCATCCAGTAACATACTTATTTTCCCTGACTACACAAGGCTGGTACAACAGAGGAGACAATCTTTCATGGCAGTCAAGATCCCGCCTATGGGATATGAAGTTCCCCTATGCCCTTCTCTATCCAGCTAGGTTGAGAGTGGTGTACCAGTCCCGCACACTATTCTTCGAGTCACCGGAGGACGTCTTTGCATGGACAGATGAAACCGTCAAAATCCGGCTCAACACGCCGTCCCGTCAGGAATCGGACTCATCCTCAAGAGATGCAATCAACAAGCAATTAAAGCCAAAGAGAAAATGAGACAACAGATCGAGATCGCACCGGTGCTCCAAATCACACAGTGCATTAAGAGAAAAGCCTTGGCACCCCTAGTAGAGACGGAGGCCATGTAGTGACATTGGAAGGGGTCATGGATTGAGCAAATTCTGAGGGTGTGGACACATGAAATGGGGCTAGTACCATAACTGGACTGTATATAGTCAAAGGGAACGCCTGATGCTTGTGGGATGGATATTGGGGAATCATTGGCTGGGAAGTTTGGCGGGCTCCCATTGGGGCCCGCTCCTCATGCCGACTGCGACAGGTACTTCATCAGTTATGACATGTAGGGCTGGGGATAGGGGGGAGTTGGGAAAGGGTTAACTGTTTTATGTGCTGCAACGACCTTTCTTCTCACGGCTGCCCAAAGCGTTGTTGCTGCCCACCTTCACATATGTAATCAGACCGCTAATGGCGACTCAGGAACATAGATCACCAGCCCAAGGGGACAGACTCCGGTTTGTCAGTTGGAATGTAGGGGAGGCATTAGATAAGATAAAACGTGGTGCATCATCCCCCAGTATCGCCGAGGTAGACGCCCTCCTTGAATACAGTCCAATTTACGCAAAGGTATTTATGGGGGAACTAGGAGAACATACATCAGCCAACATTTAAGTCTCTGGTGACGCACAGCCCCACCATGCTGGATACATTGAGAGAGGCATGGACGCTGGACTTGGGCCAGCTAGATGGAGACGATTAGACGGAGGCATTGGCTTCTCCGCATGGTGCGGCGATAGCCACTCAGTTGCGCCTAATACAGTTCAAGTACCTGCACCGGGTCTATTATAAAAGGCAGAGACTTTGGAAGGAGGGACTGATGGCGCCACCTAGGTGCCTGTGATGTAGTCACGAGGAGAGCTCCTTTATGGCATTGTCCGGTACTTACTGCTTTTTGGGAGGGGGTCAGGGCATGCTTAGCGGAGGTACTGGGCTTGGATATCCCTGTATCACCGAGATTAAGTACACTACACATTATGGAGGGAATTGGGGGAAACCTGTATAAACGCCACCTCTTATTGTTAGGGCTTACCTTAGCCAAGAGGGACATTGCAAAAAAGTGGAAGGCAACGGCCGCACCGAAACTATCTACTTGGAAAAAGGGGCTGGACTTTTGTATGGGCATAGAGAAACCATTGTTCAAGGCTAGGGGGTGCCCGCAGAAACATGCGAAAATTTGGAAGATATTGGCTGATTACCGGGGCCTATGGTTGGAGCCAATGGGCCAAGGGGGGAATGACGCTTTGATATGGATATCGGAGGATGCGGGACAAAGGGCTGTGTGAAGAGTCATTAAGTGGCTTCTATGAGGTGGTTGGGTAGCTTAAGAAAGATCATGAGTCGCTTGCTGCACAATGGGGAGGGGGTTTACAATGGGAAGTTTATTGCTTTATACTTGTTTTATATACCAATATAGCAAATGAGATGTCAATTTCAATACATTGTGGCCTGATATATGTCGACGGCTTCCTGAGATAGAGAGAGCCGAATGGTATGTAACAATTGACACAATAAAATATGTTTCTAAAAAAAGAAAAGTACACTGGCTGAAGAAGAGTTTAGAGTTTTTGAAGCCTTGTTAAAATTACGACCATGCAACAAAAAAAAGAGGTATGACTTCTAAAGGGTATAGTCAGTTCTTACAAAAATAAATTTGGTAACTATAGAGTGCCATCTTCCCCTGACAAATCTGTTAAAGAAACACCAAATCAGGGTGTGAAGGGCAACTTCCAGTTGTACAGTAACTAAAACAAAAAGTGCTTCAAGCTCCATGTTCAGCCTACCCAGTAAATAATCGAAAATGCTATAACGAGACTGGGTGTTCCGGCACGTCCTTGAGTGATGCATTATACTAAGCACGATAATCAGAATAAAACTATCCCTACACTAGCATTGATTTCATCAGTAGAGGAAATAAACAGATGAATGTGTACTATCTTTATTAGTGAGCCCATCGACAATTTAGAGAGTTCCAACAAGGTGGAAAATTCATGTTGGAAACAATCGATCTAACCTTGCAACTCCGACAAAGTGGCTGTGTTCGAACAGGCTAAATCACCTTATGGATAATATCCAGAAAGCATTCACCTGAAAATCCACCTTGAGCTTCCCAGGAGGCCAACAGAGACCATCCAGCACCCAACTGGCCATTTTATCTTGCTATCCAGAAGTATTTTATACCTTGTGAATGTCTTGGACATCTGGGCGTGTGCCAGCATCTTGAATTGGCATCTTTTCTGGATTGGAAGCCAGTGGGGGTTCCTGAGATGGCGAGTGATGTGGGTCCATTTGGGAAGGTTGAGGATTAGTCTGGCCGTTGAGTTCTGTTTTGTCTGGAGTCTCTTCAGGAGTAGGGTGTTGATCCCCGCATAGAGCGAGTTGCCATAGTGCAACCGGCTGGTGACAAGAGATTGAGTGACGTTTTTTATGATGCTGACAGGGAGTCATCTGAAGATCTTTCGGAGCAGGTGAAGGGTATGGAAGCAGGCAGAGGAGACTGCACTGATCTGGTTTTTCATGGAGAGTTTACTGTTCAGGATGATGCCAAGGTTGCGGGTGTGGTCTGTCAGTGTGGGTGGGGGGTCCAAGTTTGGTGGGCCTCCAGGTGTTGTACTACAGGGAGGTGTTGTTCCATACATTCAGCACTTCTTTCTTGTTCGTGTTGAGATTCAGGCTGTTAATCTTCATCCAGTCGGCGACATTCAACATGGAACTGTGAAGCTGGTCCTAGTGGTGGCGGGGTCTTCTGAGAGTGGGAGGATGAGCTGGGTGTCATCTGCGAAAGTTATGATGTTAAAGTCATGGGTTACGACAGTGTCGGCAAGGGGCATCTTGTAAGTGCTGAACAGGGTGGGGGTGAGGGATGAACCTTGAGGGACACCGGAGATGGTGCTCTTGGGTTCTGAAGTCAAGGGTGGTAGGTGGATTCTTTGTGTTCATCCTGTGTAAAAGTATGTGATCCAATTGAGGGTGTCTCCCTGGATTCTCATATGGTGGAGTCTCTTGATTAGTGTGTAGTGGGATACAGTGTTGAGCGCTCTGAGAGGTTGGGGAGGATCAGGGCCACTGTTTCCCCCAGGTCGAGGAGGCTTCTGATGTCATTGGTGGCTGCCTTCAGTGTGGTCTTGATGCTGTGGTTGGTGCAGAAACAAGATTGGGAGGTGTCCAGCAGGTTGTTTCTATCCAGGTGTTTGGGGAGTTGCTGGTTGATGGCCTTCGAGGACTTTGGCGAGGAGTGGGAGCAAAGAGATAGGGCGATAGCTCTTAAGTTCGCTGGGGTCGGCGGCAGGTTTCTTGAAGAGGGGCCTGACCTCTGCATTTCCATCCATCAGGGAAGGTGGCCATGGGGATGAATGTGCTTTTGCCAATGATTTCCTTCCTACCAAGGTTAAAGAAATGGTGGGCGCAGGTGTCCATGGGTGCTCTTGAGTGGATCAAGTTTATGATGGCTCTGGTGCTCTGTGTGGTGAGTTGTTCCCATACAGTGAGCGGGTAGTGGAGGGCGGCATCAGCTGGTGTGAGGAAATTGTAGAGGTAAATTTCTTTAGTGTCTTTTTGATTCAAGTCAGCATGTAGGGTCTCACCTAAAGCCAGGGATACCTTCACCGCATCTATGTGACTCTTTTTTGCAGTAGGGTTGCAGGCCTGAAGAATTCTTCATTGGTCTTCTTTTTGTCAGTCACAATCTACCAGGGTTCATCACAGCCTATCTGTGCACCAAATGCATATCTTTCTAACAAATTATGGCAACAGCCGAGGACAAGTTCCAAAATTCTGTCTATGCTGCTAGAGTGCAAGGTGTTCTGACAAAATATTATGGAAAGAATATTGTGAGGGACAAATATTTTGTCTTAAATATTGTGATGTCACAACTATTTATTAATTGTTTATATTGTTGGTAAAAATAATGTGTTATATTGTTGCAATTTACATTGTTTTTAACATGCATCTTGTGTATGTTATTTTTGTATTCATAGATTGTTTTTACTTAAATGTGTGCGTTTGTTTAGTATGATAATTTTAGGACCGGGATGTTGGTTTTATAGGGGAATAAGTTGGAGAGTAAATTAGAAGATTACATTGCATTTGTTTGTTATGCTTAATTGTTGCTGTGCAACTTTTTTTTCTTCAAATTCTTTAGGAATTTAGAATAATGTGTTTAAAGTTTTTATATTTATATGTTTTATTTTTATTTATACAAAATTGAAACTTTTTTATTTAAATTTTATTTTAATATTTGTATTTCGTTAAACCATCCATTTAGTTTTAAAAGGTAATGATTTGTTTTTCTGTATATTACTTTTTAAAGGTTTTCTGTAATTGCTATTTCTGATTTATTTTTTAAAATTGACATTTATATTTTTAATGTTTTATTACATTTTTGGAACTTTTCTAATTTGTGTTTTTTTAAAGTAAAAAATATATGTAATTTCATTTTAAAACGGTGAATATTGTTAATGTTTTATTTTTATACAACTTTTCTAAATTAAACACCTTTTTTTTAATTCATCACCCTCGTAAATTATAAAGTTACATGAAATATCTTTTAATTTTTTGGGGTACTACTCCCAATTTACCTTAATTCTTATTTGTGTCATAAATGGATTTTGTTTTTGAGGTAATTAAAATACATTTCTGTAATGTAGTATTTTGTGAGTAATGTCTTTTACATTCTTGCGTGAGAAATTGTTTTTCACCCTAAAGGTTGAGCACTTTCCCCAATGTGGTTAAGATTGGAGTGGAGCATTGAATCTGAACCCCACTCCAACAAAAAGTCCCAAAGTAGGGGCCGATTCCGATCCGGGTCGGAAGGGTACCGAACGCGATTCGGACGGAAAAACTACGAGCCGTACGCGTGTTTTCCGGCCAACTCGTACAGCTGTACATGCGAGCAAGTACGATGCGAGCTACGTGAGATTAACCGACCGAGTCGTTTCCGGGTCCAAATCGCTCCATACGTCTCGCTTGGAAGCTAACCGTGGCGTGCAATGGATGCGATTTACAACCGAGCCAGTACGAAGCACGTGTCGGACAGCCTGTGCGAGCCGGAGTGTCCGGCTCGCAAAAGCTCCCGGAGTCGAACTTCGGGGGTCCGCGTCGGACCCCCTAACACCCGCAGCCCTACGACTCGGACACAGGGGGAGACCTATGGGTCTCCCCAACACAGGCATGTACGGTGCGGATGGCACCGACGCGTACCCACTGTAGGGGGCGCACTTGTTCGAGACGTACCCATTAAGTCAATGGGAGAGCATGTACGCGTCGTACAACTGGCTCCCATTGACTTCTATGGGAGTCCGACCAAACCGAGTCCGACAGTATACGTGCGCATCATACATCGCTCGGTCGGACTGTAGGGGTCCGGCTCGGTCGGAAAACACTCCGGATCCGACTCGGTCGGAGTGCTTTCCGACCCGGATCGGAATTGGCGCCCCTAAGTGTGGAGTGGAAATATTTGACCCCCCTCATAGTCTGACTTTTCAACAAAGTGATTAAGTGTGGAATAAGAATAGTAAATTTGAACAACTCAAAGTTCAACACTTCCCTCACTGTGGTTAAAGATTGAGAGTGAAAAGTAAATCTGACCCACTCTCAAATTCCAACACATACCCCGATATGATTAAGTTTGGGGTTGCTGGATTAGTAATTCTGAAATGCTCCAAAGACCAACACCATCTAAATGTGTTAATGTGTGAATAGTAAATATGCCCCCCTCAAAAAAATCTGATCCCCAAAATGCACATTACCCGATGTGGTTAAGTTTGTAGTGGGAGTAGTAAGTGGCTTAGATTTTAATGGGAATAGAAAATGGTATACCCATAAAATGTTAGCATGTGTTTGCATTTCTTATTTTAGCCCTAGAAAAATTACAGTAATTTATAGTATGAATTGTTTGTTTATTAATTTAGTTTTTGTAATGTCATCTTTTTAGATTTTTCTGTTATACACATTTTCGAAACATCTGCTTTAATTCATACCATTTTAACTGTGCATTATTTTTCAATAATTACACGTTTTTGTGATTTTTTTATTTTCAAGAAAAATTCATTTTTTAACTTCTGAATAATTACCATTACACATATGATATAGTTGTAATGTACATACATTTTCAGTGCAAGTTATAAAAAACTGTAAACGTGGTATACAGTAATTTTTATTAAACGTAACCTTTTACAATATTTACATTTTTCAAATATTATAATATACTGAAAAGTATTTCCCCCTAGTTTCTTAGATTTTGTGGTCTTTCTTCATCTTTGTGGGCTGTTTGCGGAGTTTGCAGTCACAGTTTCCTGTTGCTAGTCTCCAGAAGAGGTAAGGCTACATTAAACACATTTTCTAAGGGTTTAGTGGTACAAGGAGGTGTTTAGCTTTAGTCAGGCCAGTCTTTGTTATTGGATGTTGTTTTAGTGTATTTTCTTTAGGGTAATATGTGTTAGTTTATGGTATTGTGGTAATCCTTACTGTGATATGCAATATATGTTTTGTTTATTTGTATTTTATATGTGAGTTCTATGGGCCTAATTACGATGGAAGTTGGACGAGCGTCTGACCACTATCGCCACGGGAGTGGAACCGCTCGACATGTAGTCAGCAGTTTCACCTGCCAAATTACAATGCGACCGCCGTATAGGCGGTTGGGAAAATGCCTTTTTCCATTGTGGCTTGTGCTGCAGCCCAGAAAAGGTCCATGGCACAAGCCACAATAGAAAAAGGCATTTTGCAAACATCCATGTACCGTGTGCCGGGCACCATGTAAAGGTGGAGGGAAAGGGACATCATAATCCCTATGTCGGTGCCTCTGCAGGCACCGTTCCTATTGTAGGAATCATGATCCGACGATGCCCCGACGGGCTTTCAGGCAGACAGCCACGTTATCCTAATTGGGCCCTATATGTTTAACATTGATTTTAAAGCTTTTTTTACTGTGCTTTTTTATAAGTGCTTTTTGGTGGTTTTATGTTTTTTCCTTACACGTTTTATTTTTTGGGCCATCGGGGTTTATTTTTAATATAGATGCATATATGCATTTTAGTTTTTTCAAGGAAAAAGAGCTGGTGTTTTTGAACCAAAGGTGTTTATTTTTGTTTCTCAGGCTTTGTAATAATTCTCCAGATTACTGCAGTTTTGCTGGATGTTCTATTTTTTCGTGTTGATTGTTGCATTTTTTAGGTCTTTTTTATGAATTTTTTAAGGGGAATGTATTTTTGGGATTATCATTTCACTGACCAGGACTTCAGCTGTGAAATTGTTATCATAATTTATTTATTTATGAATTTTTTTGTGGGCAATGTTAAATGTTTATTTATACTTTCTTATGATGTCAAAATATTTTATAGGTGACAGGAAAGTGTTTGTTTATATAAAAGAATGCTGGGTATTTTGCATTGTATATTTACTTATTCTGAAATATTTATTATATTAACATTTAATTTTCGTCTTTTGAACTCAATTTAAAAAGTATGATTTCTGTAAGCAATAAATCTGCACCAAAGCAAGGTCAGAGAACAGCGGGTGCACTTTCATGACTTTAAGAATGGGGCCCTTGATTTACTTTTTTTATATGTTGCCCATAACGTCGCTCCTACTGGTTTTACATTGAGTCTCCAAAACTGTTCCAAGATAATCACATGCATTGATTGAGTTTTAATAAATGATGCCTTACTTCAATACTTCTTGACAATCTTAACCTTTTAACTTCTGTAGACCCACGTTAAATTACTTCTGAAAGCTGGGGACGACCACCTAAGCAATTCCTATGATTTGAACATCAGCCCACAAAACACATAAGTACTGACCGAAGTACACATCAAAAAGTATTTTCAAAAATATCTCATTAAAAAACAGAAATATACGTGAAATAATTTTTACATTTTTTTATTTCAAAATGTAGTTTTATTTCTAAAAGACTAAACGGTATACTGCACTCAAACATATAACTTTGGGCTTTATTTAGATCTTGCCGGATCAGGTTCCCCTGTTGCTTTTTAGACGGTCTTCCCAGCCGCCGACTTGGCACTCTACCCGCCGTCTTTAGATGTTGGCTGCTGCAATGACCCACCGACTCCACCAGGAATTCTCAACCGCATCGACAGCGGAATAGGAAGAAGTGGCTGTCGGCGGGGCTCCGTCCCACATTCGAGCCGTCCCGATTACGATGTGCCTTCCCGCTGTGGCAACTTTACGGGAATACCTCCTATTTCGACTCGGCAGAACAGGAGGAAATGAGGTAAAAACTGACCTTTTTCCTGCTCACTGCTTCCGTTTCCATCTTGTACCCCATCGTCCAGGTTTCTCCTTTGCTGCACTGACTCAACCATGCCGCCAGAAGACTTATTTCTTACTCAGATCTAAGGTAAGATACTTGCACAACTCTCCTATGTATGGTGTATTGACAATCTCTGTAGCCTTGTGTACTTCTATTTTGCTCTTGCATGCAATATCTCCCTTGGATGTCATGAAGTAGTGTTCATTTTCCTACTCATCAAAGTAAAATGAACACACCTATAGTGACACCAAAAATACCGTAGTTGTGGTGCTTGTGGGTGTTATGCTTGTGGCGCCTATGGGTGTGCAGTAAATGTTGTGTGTATGTTGTTTTGTCTTGCATGCAATATATACCAAAAAGGGCCATAATACATTACCTACATAAACATTAAGACACATTCAGAACATATTTGTGTAGTAAGATAATGATGAGTAGCACTTGTTTCCACACCACCATGGTCCCACTCCGTCTGGACAGCGCCGCCAAGATACCGCCAGCAAAATGGGAACATCTAAATCTGCTCGACACAAGATCTAAATCAGGCCCTTAGTCTTTTTTGCTCCTAATGCATGCTCTCTTTTTGTCGGAACATGCCAGCACATCATTTAAGGGCGCAAATCAATCGTAGTAAAATCCATCTGCCGTATTTGCACTGTTCCCACAGTTAAAGATGAGGATATCAACTTAATGTTCAGTCTCCAGTTACAAATTTCTTAACATTTACAGTGCTTTAATGTTTTAAATCTTTCTTTTTAAGAATTTATACACTTTAATAATCTGCTCATGGTATTTAATTTTTTAAACAGTGGCAAACCCTTTGAGTAGGCTTTGGCAACCCAAGGTTAAGAATCACTGCCTTAGATAAAAGGTATTCAAAGTTGCCTTTATATCTGCATGATAGTTTAGCAAATCTGTGTGTAACTTCAGTCTGTTTTTTATCAAACAGCAAATAATATTTGGGTACATTTTATTTTTAAAATAACAAGTCTTCCTCTCATTCTTCTGCATGTGTTAGCAAATAATCAAGAAGCATTCTGTGAGCATTATGGGTACAATAGGGGTCATTACGATGGTGGTGAACCCCACACTGACACCGCCATCTTGAGGCTATTTTCTGCCCGTCATATTATGATGGCGGGCGGTCCTGTGGCGGTCAGAAACATCAACCGCCATGTATCTGACGGGCTCCTTGAGCCCGCCGGTGCTTCGGAGACCCTCAGCATGTAATACATGCCGGTGGTGCTAGGCACCGCAGGTGAGATTTCGATGCTGGCTCACCACCAGCCTTTGCATGGCTGTTCAGCCGCCATGGAAAGGCTGGCGGGGATGGCCTTAGAGGGTCTGTTGCGGGCCCCCCTTGTGAAGGGGCAGTTTGTTTTTGCACTAGGTGCCCCCTACATTTCCCTGCACCATGTGTCAAGCACCGCGTGGTGCCTGCAACGAAGTGCAGGGAAAAGTGAAACCTGCCTTTTTTCCATTGCGGCTGGTGCTGCAGCCAGCAGCACCCTGCTGCAATGGAAAAAATGCCTTTTGCGGCCGCTGTGGTGGTGGCTGCATTGTAATTGCATGTGTGAGACCGCCGCGTAATAGGCGGGCGGTCCCCATCCCCGAGACGATGGCGGACCGACAGAAGTCAGTCCGCCATCATAATCAGGCCCAATATTTTTAAGTTTAACAAACCTCTTTGATCTCTGAACCACTGTCAGTAGCGTAAACTGAGATTACAGCTCAAATCACTGCCTTAGAGGACTTGCCATACTAGTAAAGGCCCATATCAATGTATGTCTTGCCTTTAGCAGTAGACAATTCTCTTACCCGTAACCAAGCTAGACACTGTAAATTGGCAGCCAAAGGGTTTGTGTTGCAGGTCATTGGAACTATTTGCCCAGTGAACAAAATAAACATGAAAGTTTTTCTCCTTGACCACAAAGAATATGTCCGAGGCATCAGGAATTGCACACCCCTGAAGTTCACAGTTACCTCCTTGTCTAGGACCGTTTTAAGTCTCTGACTGTTGTACTATGATAAAATGTCCGCTAGAGCCCCCTTTGAAGAACATAGGTGATAAGAGATTGTCTGGATTCAACATATTTGGCCCATTATCTTGGCCAGATTTAGCCAGAACTGGGTGTATGGGGGTTCAAGACCAAAGGAGTGCTTTGGCGATATACATGCGCGCATTGACTACTGGTATGTGACCCGTGAGCTAATCCCGCACATAACAGAGTGCAAACACTTAGCCCGTATGTTTTCAGATCACTCCCCTGTTAGATTACAGATAAAACTCAACAAGTTAACAAGCAGGGCCCGGATGTGGCATTTCCCACAGTATTCGCTGCTAGATACAGTGTTTAGGGAAGAAATATCTCATGAAAAAGATCACTAATTTAGTACTAACATTGGCAGTGTCCCTAAGATGGCCACCATTTGGGAAGCATTTAAGGTCTATATCCGTGGAGTGGTCATATCCAAACATTCGGGAGTGCTTCGCTCCATCAGGAGAAGATTACAAAAACTGGAAGCTGAAATAGCTGACCTTGAGAAGGCTGCGCTGAAAGTCTCCACTCCGGAGGTGCTGGGCCTCATTAGACGCAAGTTAGATGAATATAATGAGGAAGTATTAGCAGAGGTGAATCACTTGGCCAAATATGCCACTGCTAGGGTATATGGGGAGGGGAAAAGACCCAGCGCCACACTGGCAGCACTGACTCGACCAGCAAAAGGCGCAAACTAAGTAATTGAAATAATAGATGGCCAAGGAGCTCTGATCCACAGCGCGGAAATTGCGGATAGTTTTTGCGAATATTATACAGAACTCTATACTTCTTGCCCCGCGAGCACAGAGGAAACAGCAGAAGAATACCTAGCGTATAATACAATGAGCTGGCTGATTGATGCTCTCCCTGTTAGCCCCCCTGCGCCCAACTGAGATTGTCGCTGCGCTTAAAGATATGCCCAGTCAGAAAGCTCCTGGCTACAGTAGCTTTTTATAAGAAATTCCAGGACCAACTAATACCGCACCTGGTAAACCTATTTGAAGAAATGGCCAGTGATGGTGTAATGCCCCCAACTATGAGAGAAGCAATAATAATCATATTGTTAAAGCCAGGTAAGCCAGCTAAACAGTGTTCATCATATAGATCGCTGTCTTTGCTGAATACTGATAGGAAAATATATGCAAAGGTGTTAGCAAATAGACTTGCTCCCCTGCTTCCCTTAGTTGTCGCTCCAGAACAATAAGGATTTGTCCCGGGCCGGTCGTATTCTTAGATACCAAAAAGGCTTTTGATTCGGTGGAGTGGGGTTTTTTGTTGGCTGCACTTAGGTGTATCGGGGCCGGGGAAGTGTTCATTCAACTTGTCATGGTATTATATGCTGAACCTACCGCGCGGATACACGCGAACGGGCTGTTCTCACTCCTAATAAATATCACCAGAGGTACTAGATAGAGATGCCCGCTCTCTCCCCTATTGTATGCCCTAACAACCGAACCGCTGGCTTCTGCCCTAAGGGAATATCACAGTCACCACGGATTACGGTTCTCTCAATACACGCAAATTATATGTGCGTTTGCAGATGATACTTTACTATATGTGCCTAATCCTGAACGTAATTTAACTCCTATCTAACAGGAGGTGGAACAATTTGGTTATCATTCCAGCTTCAGAATAAACTGGAGCAAATCTTTAGTGTACCCCTTGATTAAAAGAGCAACTCCATACCAGGCGGAATATCCAATAATGTGGAATTCAGATCCTATACGATACTTGCAGGCGTGCAGATTCATACAGGCCCCGAGTTGGTGGCTCAGAAGAATTATGGATGTGATATACAGAAACTTTCGGATTCAATTGAGAAATGGATCAGACTACTGCTGTTGTTATTGGGGCATATATCACTCATGAAGAGGATTGTTCTATCAAGACTTGTTTTATTTTGTAAACATTCCAATTCCCTCACCAAAGACATTTTTCCACACATTACGCGCCTAAATGATTAGGCTTGCATGGGCCGGAAAGCATCCGCGAGTGCAATGCGAGATACTGACTAAATATTATTCAGAAGGGGGGCTAAATGCACCAGATCTTGAAATATACTACTGTGCAGCGCAACAAATGCATGCACTTCATTGGATCCATGGACCCCACACGCCCCGCACCTACACATGGAAAGAGAAGGAGTGAGCCCGATGACACTGCCGCAATATTTTATGGGAGTAGCAATCAGAAAATAACATGTCATAGACCCTGTAGGAACTACACAATATCACTTTCATAGAGCGGCAAGACTGTAGAAGACCGGATTGTTATATTCCACAAAACTGCCTATAGAGTGGTGTGAGTGGATGAGGAACCAAAGAGACAAGGCATTCATTCAAGCAATGCATAAGTTAAAAATCAGAAATATCGGAGCCTACTTTTCTTTGGCGGCTGGTTAAGAAATTGGACCAAGTGTATGGCAAATTGGAGGTAGCTACCCAACTTGAGAGATATCATTTTCACAGGGCGAGGCACTCACTCCGGGAAATGCTGGGAGATAATATGCAGGAGCCACTGGAATCTGCAGTGTTGACATATCTATCACAGACACGCTCGCCGCAGAGTACCATATCAATGCTATACGTACTCATTAGATCAGATAAAAATCCTACACATGAAAAGGTTCTACAGGAATGGCGAAACGAGTTGGGGGTAGATATAACAGATGAGCAATGGAAGTACTGCTGTACTAGCACAAAAAAGGTATCACAGAATGGCAGACACCACCTCGTACATTTCAAATTCTTACAGAGAGTGTACTTTACACCGGCAAGGTTACACAAATATGGTTTGAGAGAAGATGACAACTGTGATAGACGATGAGCGGCAGAGGCAAATTTTACACATCTGGCATGGGACTGCCCAGCACTTCACAAATATTGGGCTGACGTTATAGGTGCATTACAGGATATGGCGGAGACTCATATACCCAAGACACCACTAGTGGCCCTTCTTGATTACGTTAAGGCATTACCTAAAGGCACTGGGAATCTGATAGCAGTGGGCATATTACTAGCAAAAAGAAGACTAGCCATGAGATGGATGATGAGAGGACCAGTTCCCACACTCACAGAGAGGTGCACCAATCTATCATATTGTTACACTCAATCCAATAATTTCAATGCATTCATACCAACACGATGCAGAACAAAGAATATCTGGGGACCATACGAAGCATAGACCTGAACAGAAGAGGGCCCCTGAGAGTAAATTACAAGGGGGAAAAAGGCAGGGGAAACAATCAATAATAATAAACAACAGAAACTCTCCATATTTAATTTATAATAGGTGATACATCCAAAGAATCATAAGTGAACCTCATTAGACCACAGAAAATATTTTCATTTTGATTTATTCAATGATATAAATATAGAAAAATATACAAGAATATATTCAATTCAGACAATAACCTAAAATAACATGAACAGCAAATAAGCCTGTCATTAAAGAGGCCCTAACAGCATGATATACAGAATTATACTTCACAAAACATACCTAGACAGCGGAAACATTCAACAGTACACAATAACAAAAAAGATAAGGAAGAAGAGAGAAGACAAAGTACATCAAACAATATCAAAAAAATATACATTGACATGTAAAAAACTGTACATAACAAAAGGAGTCATTTGCTTCCTTATGTACACAAAGTGAGCGCCGACGCGCGTTTCGGAAAGGACCGAAGTCCAAACAAGTCCTTCGTCAGGGCGCAGAAAATCCCAGTGATGAATTAATCATGAATGAAATCCAAACTTCCTTCAACATACAATATAAATGCCGGCTGCAAGGTTGTAGGGCTTCTTAGTAACGCAATTTAACAACTGGCTATAATCTGTGGACGATAATGAGGAACAGAAACATATATGTAAATATTCAGCAGCAAGTAAGAATTATATCTATTGGAGCTAGCCACAACCAGGAAAGAGAACACCGAAATCGTGAAAGGAAAATGGGGAAGTGCTTCACCCTCAAAATAAAGATGTAAAAGTCAATAAAATACAATTTTATCAGCATGCCTCCAAAGTCTAAACCAAAAGATAAAAGAAATAACTATATTCAAAATCAGTAGAGCGTAGTATAGAACAGATATTTTTTACAGACAAAGTACCTACTTATTAGAAAGCCAGGTCACTACTGTTAAGTAATGTAGGAAATGTCCAAAATGTAAGCGCGTAACCTCAGTCACTGAATAGTGAGTCCAGAGTAGAATGACACTGTGCAAAATTAAAAACCACATATAACTCTACAATTCCAGGTCAGAGCAGATAAAGATATGGAGTATAATGGTCAAACAAATGAACTTACTTAAATATAAGGCAGAGGCAGGCATAAAGTAAACGATATTGATGAGCATCAAGATGTGTAAAGTGATCCTCAACTGGGCATGCCCTAATGTGTAAGAAATTGATATATGTGAGGGCTCATAAGGCTTGCGTGTGGTTACAGATGGCTAGAATTCAAAAAATAAAACGGAACCAATTGACAAGGAAACTAACTTACTGGTTTGATATTGCTGAAATGGACGTGGCTACGCTAGGTTAACTGCCGGGTTATCGGTTCGGTGATTCGGCTGTAGTAGACTGAAAACAAAGAAACAGAAAAAGAACCAAGGAGTAAAGTAACAGATTCTGAAAAATAGAAATAATTCAAAGCCTATTTCTAAATTCTATCACCGAAAACACTCACCTAGTGAATAAGAACAAATCTCGCCTGCAGGTACCAGTAGTGCGTGGAGGGGCAATGGCTGCCTATAATATTCGAGGGTTTAAGTACGGGAAGAAATTGGAGTCACCTGAAAGGCGGAAGGTCTCGGCAGCGAACCACTAGAGTGCGTATTTAGGCAGGCGCCATCTTAGATGTGGGCGAGAGTATTTAATATCGAGAATCGATACAAAATAGACGCATATTGTGTAACAGAGTTGTCTCTATTATTTTCTGTTATTATCGAAAATCAAGTGAACTAGGTGGGCACAGAATAAAAAGACCACTCTGAAGAATTCCACAGGAGGGGAATGGACAGAGAAAAAAGACTACCCGGATACATCACAAGGAAAAAAAAAAGGATTTTTTATAGCAATAAAAAAGAAATATGTATCAGAACCTTAGAAATGGAAGGGTAAAGGCCCAGGAGGAGAGAAATAAGTGTAAAACATAAGTACGGCACCAATGGATGGATGTATAGGTTCAAGCATGGACATAGCACCCATAAGATGACAAATACCAATCAGAGTGATCATAAAGTACAAAGATAGTCGATCCAAGCGTATATGATTCCCAAAAGGAGCTAGGATGGCCGCGAAAAACAGAGAATCACAGTAGGGCATTTTGCCAAGGGCAATATTCATTCAGGCCAGTGCCTGAGGTCCTGAGAGTGTAAATCCAGAAAACTTCTCTTTTGCCCCTAAAACCATTGATGTTATTGTCTATGGGGTTATGGACTTTTTTTTTAAATAGTCCATTTGAGCTTAGTGTCAAGATGTTGTTGATCTAGCCAATGTTGAACAAGAGGAGCCCCTCTTCGTTTGTTTTTAATCGCTGACTTATGTTCACTAAAGCAAATCCTAAATTCTCTACCTGTTTCGCCAACATATCCCTTATTGCAGGGACATAAAAGAAGGTAGATGACATTGGCTGATCTACAGTTGGTCATTTCTTCAAGTTGGAATTTCTGTTTATCCCAAACAAGTTCCGTCGAAACCAAGGCTGAACTGCAGGCATGGCAGTTCCCACATTTATGGTTACCTTTCACCGGAGAGGTACCCATGATGGCTCTCTGACTGGGGGGTTTGGCCTCACCAAAGTTAGATCTGACCAAGATGTTTCGCAAATTTCTGTTTCTACGGAAGGCGAACAGAGGTCGGGGCAGAGGATTAGAATGTATTCCCGAATTGAGGATGTGCCATTGTGAACAAATAACATTTCGCAATTTGTTATTCAAGCTAGAGTGTCTAGTGACACAAATCAGTTGGTTGTTCTCTTTAATGGGTTTATTTTCGAAAAGGGCATCCCTGTTGAAATATTTGGCCGTTTTATAGGAATCTTTAACGAGCCTATGGGGATATCCTCGTCTGGTGAGTTTATTCCTAAGCACCTCTGCATGTATCTCAAAGTTTCTGAGATTGGTACAGTTCCTCCGCAGTCGTAGAAATTGACTGATGGGGATACTGTCTTTCTGACTGCGGGGATGGAAACTTTGGTACTGTAGGAGGGTGTTCCTAGCTGTCGGTTTAGTATAAAGGGACACCACTATAATACCGTCAACAACCTGAATCCAGATGTCAAGAAATTCAATCTTCAATTTACTGGTATTGGGGCTGAATTTAAGGTTGGAATCACAAAGATTAAGCCATAAGCAAAATTTAACCAATTGTTCTTCTGGCCCGCTCATATAAAAAAGATGTCATCAATAAAGCGATGCCAGTGCAATATGTTTTCAGCAAAAGGTGCAATCTCGTTAAAAATAAATCGAGATTCAAACTGCCCCATATAGATGTTAGCTACATTTGGGGCACAAGCTGCACCCATGCTTACACCTTGAATTTGTTTAAAGATGGCTTTATTGAATTCAAAGTAATTTTCTTGCAGGACAATACTCAGACATTCAAGTATAAACAATTTATCTTCGATGTTATTATCACTGGATTCCAAAGATACCAAAATGTCTGTATGATGATTAAATGGAAGTCTTCAATAATGCTAATAAGGTGGCCAGTATCTTTGATGTATCCTCAAAGTCCACTCACTAGAGGTCTCAGAAACTTATCCACATATTTGGACAAAGGTTCTGTTATAGATCCAATAGTCGAAACTATAGGTCTAAAGGTGGTTGTGTGGTACTTTTATGGGTTTTAGGTACCCCATACAGGATTGGAATAGTAGAGTAGGGTCGATTAAGGTAGTCAAACTCTTGTTGGCAGATAGAGCCTCTATCCAATGCTCCTTGTGTAATACACAAAATGTCTTCTTTAATTCTTTTACTGGGATACGAGATGACCTTAAGATAATGTTCAGGAATACCGAGCAAATTCTCAATTTGTTGTTGGTAGTCAGAGCTGTTAAGTGCCACAATCCCCCCACCTTTATCACAAGGTTTGATGGTGATGGTCTTATTAGTAGAGAGATTTTTGAGGGCCATATATTCCTCATAATTGAGGTTATATATGGGCTTGGGGACAAACTTCATAATGTCATTAATTTTGGTTGTGACAACCCTTTCAAAAATACCAACCTCTGGGCCCACTTCCTCAAGAGTGGGAGTAAAACAGGAATCAGGACGAAGTCCTGATCTATTAATAATCTGAGGTCGATGATGATTTTCAAAGAATTGATTACGTCGGATTTTCCTAAAAAATGATTGAATATCCCGTTGGAACTCAAATTTATTGAGTCCCGTACTTGGAACAAAGGATAGTCCACGCGATAATACATCAAGGGCCTGTGGGTCAATCGGGGTGCTTGATAGATTAAAGATGGGTATTAAATCACTAGTAGAGGGAGTATTCATTCCCGCCAATATTGGTTTCTCTGAGTCTGAAGAAAGTGTTGTTGGTTTTCTGAATATGGGTACTGGTGGTCCTGGTGTTGGTATTGACCTCTTGTTTGGTTCCTGAACCTCGTTCGTGGAGCGCCCTGTCTGTTCCCTAAAAAACGATTTCCTCTGTTGAAATTATCGTTTGGGGGTCTCCTATAGTTGGTATTTCTGGATGGCCCTGCTCCTATATCTCCATCAGAGTCAGAAGACTCTGGGAAAGTGAGAATTTTCTTGTTGGACCAATTTTGATGGTCACTTTGATAAGACTGTTCTCTGGTCAGATTATAATACTGGGGCCCTAGTTATATAAGACTCATGGATTTTTGGACTCTCAGACTCTTGCAATGAATCGTGTTATGGCTCGGCGATGGCGGAGCGGCATGTAGAGACTCTTTCCCCCCTACGCAAGTATACAGTTATGGGAATCAAGCACTCTGCTGAGTTGGGGTGGCGGGTAGTTCAAAATCCGCCGGGCAGGGAAGCAGGGAGGGGGGTGGCGTGGAGGGCACAGTTTCCAAAAGTTACTATTGGTTTACTTGGAAGTGTTGTTGTGACGCACAGGACTCTACTGTATGGCACCCACAGCGCTGCAGCGATTAGGGCGACATGTACCTTGGGCGGGTAGGGGGCGGAGGGGTTGTGATGGTGGACCCCAATGGCTGAATCAGGTGTAAGTGTACAGATTCCCCTGGCGCCCGCCTCGCGGTGCTGTCCTGGAATGTCAATGGGCTGGGCGATAAAATTAAACGTGGGCTGGTACTGCAGTATATCAAGCGCAGAGGTCCGGCAGTTGCACTGCTCCAAGAATTGCATTTGACAGGCTCGACCAGCAAAGCCCTAGATAGATGGGGATACAAAATGGTAGTACATTCCGACTTCACCAAGGGTTCGTGGGGAGTGGGGATATTGGTGAACAAGCGCTTCCAGCTGATAGTCACTGACTCCCGGAAAGACGACCAGGGATGTTTTGCGGCAATCACCTGCCAATGGGAAGGGGAGACATACAACATAGTGGCAGTCTACATCCCTCCCACATTGCATCAAACCGCTTTGCGTGCGCTGGGAGAGTTCCTCCTCTCCCTTCCACATGGCGACTTAATAATAGGGGGCGACTTCAATGCCACCATGGACACGTCCCTAGATAGGCAGCCCTCTAGAGGGCCCAATGCGGCCAGCCTTCAGTTGCAGGAGTTCACAGAGGCGCTTGGGCTAGTAGATGTATGGAGACTTCGACACCCCGCTCATAGACAGTATACATTCCACTCCGGGGTACACAACAGCCTTTCTCGACTGGACTATTTTGACACTAGCGTCCGGGACGGGAGGGGGTGCGGAGGTGACGCACCTCCCTAGAGGCATATCTGATCACTCTCCTGTCCTCCTCACGTACACAGCGGTGGCCCCTCGGGGGCGTAGGGTCTTCCCACTGTCTCCTGGGTATCTCAAGGTCCCGAAAATCGCCAAAGGGCTTCTCTTGACAACGAAACAATACTTTGCAGAAAACAAAAACACGGTTTCATCCCCGACGACGTTGTGGGAGGCCTATAAAACGGTCCTAAGGGGGCAGGCTATCTCGCTAGTAGCTGATCACAAAACATCCCAGAAAAAGGAGTTTGAGGGGCTGGAACAGAAGGTGTCACGGGCGGAAGCCGCGCATGCGCTGCAGATCGATGAACACACAACGCATCAGATGCATCTGGCGCAGCAGGAATATAAATCATATGTCTGGGGATGGCGCACACCAGGCTCAAAGACACTCGACACACTGTCTACGAATTGGGCGATAAAGCGGGTAAATTGTTAGCATGGCTAGATCGCAGGGAACGGGCCGGTAGATGGGTGGCGCAGATCCAGCTGGCTGACGGCGAGTCTACGACAGAGCCGCAGCAGATAGCGGAGGCATTTGCGTTGCACTTTCGCGGAATTTATACCCCGAAAGCCACGAATACCGTGGACGACAACTTGGCCTTCCTCTGGGACATACATATGCCGGCCCTGGCCCCTACGGCAGTGGCTGCCCTAGAAAATGACCTGACCCCTGAGGAGCTTACAGCAGCAATCGCTGCGCTACACTCGGGGAAAGCAATGGGGCCGAATGGCTGCCTGTGGAATTTTATAAAAAGGCAGCGCCGCAGATTGTGCCCCACTTGTTGAATATGCACACGGACAGCCTGGAGAGGGGGGCCCTGCCGCGGGACCAGAGGTTGGCCACGATAGTGACTAGCCACAAACCCCAAAAACCCCAGCACGAGTATACCTCCTACAGGCCGATCTCCTTGATCAATGCGGAAGCAAAGATTTTGGCAAAAGTGTTGGCCACCAGGTTACAGGTATATCTTGCCACCATAATTCATCCGGATCAATCTGGCTTCATGCCCAACAGGAACACCGCCCTGAATCTGCGGCGTCTCCACGGGGTCCTTGCGCGTCAGCACACTATCGAGGAAGAGGCTGTTATTCTGTCACTTGATGCCAAAATGGCGTTTGACCTCGTGGAATGGCCCTTTCTTTTTGCTGTTCTTCAACATGTGGGGTTCGGTCCCAAGTTCTGTGCATGGGTCCAATTACTCTACACACGCCCCTTGGCGCAGGTTGTAGTGAACAGCCACGTATCGACCGCTTTTCCATTGGGACGTGGAACGCGGCAGGGGTGCCCCCTCTCGCCGCTTCTTTTCGCGCTGGTGCTGGAGCCGTTAGCGGCCTGGATTCGGCAGGACCAGGCTATCCGGGGTCTCAAATGGGCAAGGAGCTGGGAGGATCGCATATGCCTCTACGCGGACGATATCCTGCTCTACCTGGCGTCGCCGGCGAGCTCCATTAACTGTCTCATGGACGTTTGCACGACCTATGGCCGAGTGTCCGGGTATACCATTAACTGGGACAAATCGTGTGTCTATGTGCTCCGGGGCCCCCCGCCGCGGCTTCCACAGGAATGTGGGATGCAGATGGCGGGAGATGGTTTCAAATATCTGGGGATCTATGTCACCACCGACAGGGTACAATTCGTCGCAAAGAACCTCGCGCAGCCCCTTATGCGGCTTCGCCGTGATGTCAGGCATTGGCGGTCCCTGCCGCTGACACTGTTGGGAAGAGCGGCCCTCTTCAAAATGATGGCTCTCCCCCGTTTCCTTTATGCCCTACAAAATACGCCCTTTCCGGTCTCCCACGCGTATTTCGCAACAATAAATGCTGAGGTTACCAGCTTATTATGGGATGGCAAGACACCACGAATAGCGATGCGTAAACTGACGAAAGGCTGCTATGACGGCGGCATTGCCCTCCCAGATATCAAACTTTACTACTGGACCTCGCAGCTATCGGTGGTAAACCAATGGCTGCATGCGCCAGGTGATGATCCAGCATACCGCATGGACAGGCATCTGCTGGGCGAGGGCGGCGTCATGGGGGCATTATATAACAAAACTAAGCGACACGCCCTGACAGGCCCGATGGCGCACACTGTGCAGATATGGCATGAGGCGCAGAAGCACCTGGGCTGGGATGGGAAGATAACACAGGCCATGCAGCTGTGGGACGTGCAGAGGCTGGGTAGACTGCGCAATACTAAAGGATTTCGACAGTGGGACCTGATAGGGATCTCGCGAGTGGGGGACCTCTGGCGGGGGGAGATGTGATACCCTTCGAGCAGTTGCAGACTGAGTATGACATGGATGAGGCCGAAAGATTCAGATACCTCCAAGTCAGACATGCGCTCATGGCGCAGATAGCGCCGGGCACTCGACTGGCGGAGGCCTCGCCCTTGGAGGACAGACTCCTCACGGACCACCTTACCAAGCGGGCCATATCCCAGACATATCGTAAAATCATAAACAATCAGCCGGACCCTTTGCTGGCCCTGAAAGCGAGATGGGAGGGAGAGATCGGTGACTGTGACGAGACGGAATGGCAGGGGGGCATAGCTTCCTCCAGGGAGGTAGCGATACCATCCACACTCAAGCTCATACAGCTGAAAATACTACACCGCACGTACTATACCCGAACTCTCCTCTATAAACTCAAGCAGACAGACTCACCCCTCTGTCTTCGGCAGTGCGGGCAGGAGGGGACCCTCTTTCATACCCTGTGGACATGCCCCATAATCAGTCAATACTGGAAGGCGGTCATGCGTACACTTTCGCAGGTAACACACATTACGATGCTTCCGGAGCCCAGGAGGTGTCTCCTCAATATATGAGACTCCACTGATCTAAACCGCGCACTGCAAACATGGGTAACAATAGGCATGATGGTTGCAAAACGAAACATAGCGCAGAAGTGGGGGTCCAGCCAGTCCCCTGCCCTCCCCCAGTGGTGTAGAGACATGGATTCCATCATGGTTGCTGAAAAGGCAGTGTATATCCATAGGGGATGCCCCAAGAAATGGGCACAGATATGGGGGGCATGGAATAGCTACCGAGGAAACATTTGCGAGCCCCCGAGGGACAACTCGGATTCAGAACTTAGTGAATAGGCATACGAGGGGATGGACTGGGAGATGGAGGGTCGCCGTTGTGGTCCTGGCTAGAGTGCTTATACTTCCCGTAGAGATACGGTACCTGACACTGATGGTCGTGCTGTTTTTGATGTGGACTGATATTATGTATACTGATGTAATGATTCTCAAGCTATGCTATGTCACAGATTGTTCTTTATGCTCTAAGAAAACCAATAAAAAGTTTATTAAAAAAATACTGGGGCCCAAAATATGAATATATCTTTTCTTCAGAGAAATATCGGATGTCCTTTTTAAGTTTATCAGTCTTCTTCTTTATGAGATATTCACTGAAAGACTGAAGTTCTCCATTCACCTCATCTTATTTCTTTTTGGCTTCCTCAATTGAATTATTCTTCTTAAGTGACTCTTCAATTTCAGAAATTTCTTTAAGGAGAATCTCCACTGCTTCCCTAGCTGTTTCAATGATGAGAATCAATCAATCAATCAATCAGTGACACTTATAAAGCGCGCTACATACCCGTAGGGTCTCAAGGCGCTGGGGGGGGGGGTGCTGCTACTGCTCGAATAGCCAGGTCTTCAGCTTCTTCCTGAAGGAGAGGTGGTCTTGGGTCAGGCGCAGGTCGGTCGGGAGGGAGTTCCAGGTCTTGGCGGCCAGGTAGGAGAAGGACCTTCCTCCTGTAGTCGCTCTTCGAATGCGGGGGACGGCGGCGAGGGCGTGGTTGGCTGATCGGAGGTGGCGCGTGGGAGCGTAGAAGTTGACTCGGCTGTTGAGGTAGCTCGGGCCTTGGTCGTGTAGGGCTTTGTGTGCGTGGGTGAGGAGGCGGAAGGTGATTCTCTTGTTGACGGGGAGCCAGTGAAGGTCTCTCAGATGTCCGGAGATGTGGCTGGATCGTGGGATGTCGAGGATGAGTCTGGCTGAGGCGTTCTGGATCCGCTGGAGTCTCTTCTGGAGCTTGGCGGTGGTACCGGCGTAGAGGGCGTTACCGTAGTCCAGTCGGCTGGTGACGAGGGCCTGGGTGACGGTCTTCCTGGTCTCTGTGGGGATCCACCAGAAGATCTTCCGAAGCATGCGCAGGATGTTGAAGCACGCCGAGGAGACGTTGTTGACCTGCCTGGTCATGGAGAGGGAGGAGTCCAGGATGAAGCCCAGGTTGCGTGCATGGTCTGTCGGTTTGGGTGCGGTGCCCAGGGCGGGAGGCCACCAGGAGTCGTCCCAGGCGGAGGGTGAGGAGCCCAGGATGAGAACCTCCGTCTTGTCCGAGTTCAGTTTCAGGCGGCTGGTCGTCATCCACTCGGCTACCTCTTTCATCCCTTCGTGCAGGTTGGCTCTGGCGGCGGCGGGGTCGTTGGTCAGGGAGAGGATCAGCTGGGTGTCGTCGGCGTAGGAGATTATGCTGAGGTTGTGTTTGCGTACGATGGCCGCGAGGGGGCTCATGTAGACGTTGAAGAGGGTGGGGCTCAGAGATGATCCTTGGGGGACGCCGCAGATGACTTCGGAGGCCTCTGATTTGTACGGTGGTAGGCGGACTCTCTGTGTTCTTCCGTCGAGGAAGGAGATGATCCATTCCAGCGCCTTGTCCTTGATTCCGATGTTGCTGAGGCGCCGTACTAGGGTGCGGTGGCAGACCGTGTCGAATGCCGCGGAGAGGTCTAGGAGGATGAGGGCCGCTGTTTCTCCATTGTCCATCAGGGCTCGGATGTCATCGGTGGCGGCGATGAGGGCGGTCTCGGTGCTGTGTTTGGCTCGGAAGCCGGACTGTGAGGGGTCGAGGGATCCGTTCGTCTCGAGGAAGGCGGCCATCTGCTTGTTGACGGTCTTCTCGATGACTTTGGCTGGAAACGGGAGAAGCGAGATGGGGCGGTAATTCTTGAGGTCGGTGGGGTCCGCTGTTGGTTTCTTGAGTAGAGCGCTGAGTTCGGCGTGTTTCCAGCTCTCGGGGAAGATGGTGGTGTCGAAGGATGTGTTGATGATGTCTCGCAGGTGGGGTGCGATGACAGCGTCGGCCTTGTTGAAGACGTGGTGAGGGCAGGGGTCGGTCGGTGATCCGGAGTGGATGGAGTTCATCGTGCGGGTGGTGTCTTCGGTGCTGATCGGGGTCCAGGCGTGGAGGGTGGTGGTGGGTGGGGGTGGTTGGTCGGTCATGGTGTGCGTTGGTTGGTTGTTGAAGCTACTGTGTATGTCCGTGATCTTGTTGTGGAAGTATGAGGCGAGGGAGTTGCAGAGGTCTTGCGATGGGGTGATGTCGTTGTTTCCTGCGCTGGGGTTGGAGAGCTCTTTCACGATGTTGAAGAGTTCCTTGCCGTTGTGTGCGTTGTTGTCCAACCGGTCCTTGAATGCTGTTTTCTTGGCGGCGCGGATCAGCTGGTGGTGTTTCCGGGTGGCAAGTTTGTAGGAGGTCCTGTTGTCCGGTGTCGGTTCCCTTTTCCAGACTTTCTCGAGGGCTCGGAGGTTCTTCTTGGAGCACTTGAGTTCGTCGGTGAACCATGGGGCCTTCTTGCTGCCGGGTCTGCTAGGCGGGGTCCTCAGCGGGGCGAGCTTGTCCGCGCAGTTGCTGATCCACTTCGTGAGGTTGTCGGCGGCCTGGCTGGGGTTCGCTGGAATCTCTGGAACAACAATTCGCTATCAGTGACCATTTTCCAAAAAATGTTCTCACTTCTACAAAGAGGCCGGGGATGTTCCTAATTCTTAATCCATTGGGGATAACTCCCGCCTTGAGATACCCTAACATAAAATCAGCGTGAGATTGGGTTCTCCTAGTCTTCGTTTTCAAATTCAGAAGTTTGAGTCACTCATCATTTTCAGTTTTATTGAGGGAAAAGGGACGCTCAGTAGAGGCACCCTGTCCAATGAGTCTCGAGAAGTCTTCATTGGTAAAACCAAAGGTTTTGATGCTGTTCATATATGCACAACCAAACTAAATAAATAACCAGAAAGTAGAAAGAAAGGACAACCTCAAGGAATAAGCAAAATACACAAATAAATAGGATAAATCACAATAAGTGAAATAAAAAGGTAGGAAGAGGGGTGACACACGAAATAAGATAAAAAGCAGATAGATTGTGCTCCAATAGATAAAGAGAACAGCTATCCCTCACAGCAAAGTGCTGGGAACTAATAGACCTGGAACAGAAGAGGGCCCCTGAGAGTAAATTACAAGGGGGAGAAAGGCAGGGGAAACAATCAATAATAATAAACAACAGAAACTCCCCCTATTTAATTTATAATAGGTGATACATCCAAAGAATCATAAGTGAACCTCATTAGACCACAGAAAATATTTTCATTTTGATTTATTCAATGATATAAATATAGAAAAATATACAAGAATATATTCAATTCAGACAATAACCTAAAAAAACATGAACAGCAAATAAGCCTGTCATTAAAGAGGCCCTAACAGCATGATATACAGAATTATAATTCACAAAACATACCTAGACAGCGGAAACATTCAACAGTACACAATAACAAAAAAGATAAGGAAGAAGAGAGAAGACAAAGTACATCAAACAATATCAAAAAAATATACACTGACATCTAAAAAACTGTACATAACAAAAGGAGTCATTTGCTTCCTTATGTACACAAAGTGAGCGCCGGCGCGCGTTTCGGAAAGGACCGAAGTCCAAACAAGTCCTTTGTCAGGGCGCAGAAAATCCCAGTGATTAATTAATCATGAATTAAATCCAAACTTCCTTCAACATACAATATAAATGCAGGCTGCAAGGTTGTAGGGCTTCTTAGTAACGCAATTTAACAACTGGCTATAATCTGTGGACGATAATGAGGAACAGAAACATATATGTAAATATTCAGCAGCAAGTAAAAATTATATCTATTGGAGCTAGCCACAACCAAGAAAGAGAACACCGAAATCGTGAAAGGAAAATGGGGAAGTGCTTCACCCTCAAAATAAAGATGTAAAAGTCAATAAAATACAATTTTATCAGCATGCCTCCAAAGTCTAAACCAAAAGATAAAAGAAATAACTATATTCAAAATCAGTAGAGCGTAGTATAGAACAGATATTTTTTACAGACAAAGTACCTACTTATTAGAAAGCCAGGTCACTACTGGTAAGTAATGTAGGAAATGTCCAAAATGTAAGCGCGTAACCTCAGTCACTGAATAGTGAGTAGAATGACACTGTGCAAAATGAAAAACCACATATAACTCTACAATTCCAGGTCAGAGCAGATAAAGATATGGAGTATAATGGTCAAACTTACCGCAAGGTTAAACAAATATGGTTTGAGAGAAGATGACAACTGTGATAGACGTAGAGCTGCAGAGGCAAATTTTACACATCTGGCATGGGACTGCCCAGCACTTCACAAATATTGGGCTGACGTTATAGGTGCATTACAGGATATGGCGGAGACTCATATACCCAAGACACCACTAGTGGCCCTTCTTGGTTACGTTAAGGCATTACCTAAAGGCACTGGGAATCTGATAGCAGTGGGCATATTACTAGCTAAAAGAAGACTAGCCATGAGATGGATGATGAGAGGACCAGTTCCCACACTCACAGAGTGGTGCACCAATCTATCATATTGTTACACTCAATCCAATAATTTCAATGCATTCATACCAACACAATGTAGAACAAAGAATATCTGGGGACCATACGAAGCATACCTCACTCGCAGAGCCACTGCAGAAACGAACACTGAGAGACAGAACAGCACTGGAGTCAGCCAGACAAGTTTGTAGCTCTATAATCCGAGCGAGAAGTGTATTCCAATAGGGATGGATGCAGTCCAAGAGATTGTAATTTGTGGATACTATGCGAGGTAACAGGCGGGATGGCTGCTACTGTAATGGGGTCGGGGAGAAATTGGATTGTCCAAGTGTATCATCTAAAGGCTTGTTCCATTGTTTCTTATTCATGTGTTAATTGCACTAGCAATGTATCAGAAGATGCTAAGTAATGTTGTTTGCCGTAAAAGGAAAAGAATGTAAAAGAGGTCAGCTACTGTATTGATTGACGTGTTAATAAAAAATTTAAAGAAAGGTTTAAAGAAAAAAGGTGTGCTTTGGCTTGTTATCCAACCCTCCGTCATGGTCTCCATTGCTCGCTATGCAATCGTCAGAGTCATCTCCCATGTGGTCATTGTCCAGGATGGAGTCCAGGAATTCTTTGTAAAGGTTGCTTTTGCCCTCCTGGTGAAGGGGTGTCAACGGGGTCATGTGAACTTCTCAAGAAAGCCTCTGGGAGCCATTTGAAGACAACAAGTGTTTCTGGTAGATTACTTTCCTCTTGGACTTACTGGTTACTAAGGGCGGGGGAAAGTTTTTATTCTATGGTGCTCTCTTAGATGGAGGGGTATGCTCTAGTTAGGTGGCAAGAGTAATATCTGTCTTCCTAGTGCCTTTAGTGTCCAGTTAACAGCCATTTGTACTGATGACTCAATAATCTCTAAAAGGTCAGTCCGCATTGGGAAATATTCCTACTACTCATAAATCTCTGTAAAGAGGTTGTGGTTCTCTAATCCTTCCACGGAGCTCATGGCAATGTCAGTCACAAGTGTAACCAATCGTGTGGGGAGGGACTTAAAAGATCACCTTTCATTCTACCTACCCATAGGACCTGTGCCTGACCTCGAGGGCAGTAACCTTACCAAGCAGGTGGTCAAAGGTGGGTGGGTTGGAATGCAGCTAAACTGTGAAATGCCCAAATAATTTAAGGGATGCCACCAGAGAAGCTCGAAATGCCATCTATCATGAGGAACTTTCCAACTTTATTGACTACTCTAAACACCGGATCTGGCATCAGAGCTGTCACAATTGACAAGGTATACACGCAAGCTGACTACTACCCAGTGGCGCCTTCAAGCTTCCTGGGTGTAGTTTGCCATGCTGATGCAGAGCACCTGGTCAAAAGAGTGAACACTCAAAAAATCACCATTATTGACCATTTCGCGAAAGTTCCTCAGATCCGGATACATGGTAAAAATGGTTTGCATATCATCATGGTTCTCTTGTAATCAGCTCCAGCAGTAAAGATAGAGCCCAATATAATTGCTATCAAGTCAAAAGCAACACCATCAGGTTTGATAGAACGTATACACAAGAGAGGTCTATTTGAAGTTGGGTCGAGACACTGCCACCACACAGGTCTAGTTACTGACACCAGCCCGCCAGACTACATTTACGGCTGTCAGTGGTATGCTAGGTGTATAGTCCCTACATTCTAAATCAATTAAGAAGTACTCAAGTTGCAAAAATAGGGGTATTTCTGAAATAAGCCACACACCAGACATACATTGTGATGTATATCCTCAGCTCTCAAAAAACAGTCCCTCAACGTGCAACATATAGGGCATGAATATGTCACACAAGTCTACACTGAAAAAGCAAGAATCACACATAAATTGACTAAATGCCAGCCCTCCACAGTGAGGTGGTTTTCATAGATTGAAGTCATTACTATTTAGAATGACATAGACCAAGTTAAGTCTATGTAGTTTGCTGGTTTATACATAATACTTTAGTAGACTAATTCATACTCTATCAAAATTGTTTCTAGAAAGATTTCTTAGACAATGTAAGATTCTCAATTGTTTCCTGTACACTGCAACTCAACTTTATTTAATAAAGGGCACTAATTTAGACCTCTCGAAGCCATACATTCAAATTGCCCTGCCCTTCCCTGGAAATGGACAGACGAATCCTGTGGCTGAACTGTAAAATGTTTGATATGGAATTCCAGCATCAAATCTCTGCACCCTCACTTGTCAATATTATGTTTTCTCTATTTAAAAATAATCTATGGCAGTGTGTGTATCCTACAAAAAAAAGTCATTCATATACAGCACAATGGGCTAAAAAAGTGTGCTCCATGCTTAGTGAAATTACTGATGACAAGTTACAGAGTGCACACCAAAAATGTAATTTTCTTTTGGCTTATTCATGTAAACGTCATAAGGCCACTCTTTCATAAATATATAAAAGTTAATTTAGAAATTATGAATTATCATAAATGACCCTGAAGCATAAATTTTAAATGTGCGATTCATCTGAACATTTATGGCTCTTTTTCCACTTTGGCTAAGGTTACCATATTTTTATAAGACAAATCTGTTGTAGCCTCAAAGCATTTGGCACCCATTAAGTGAGTGCAGTGTTGGGAGACCCAGCCAAAGTTTGCATGGTTTGCACTATAAAAAAATGTCTATGGAGTCATAAGGCTAAATAAAAGCAAATTACCAAAATGCTTTGGTTAAAAAACTTGTCCGAGAATTTTGGGGATTGCGGCCTGAGCGGATGCAAAGCTCCAACACTCCGTACCTGCCATCGGATTTGGGGATTTACTGCTTCTGAAGGGACCACCAAGGATAAGCGTTTTATTCTGCAGTCTCCATAACAAAGGCAGTCTCAGTATTTGAGGAAACCAGAGTGGTCTTGTCTCTCTGTGAAGTTTGGCTTGAGGACCTGAGGAGCCACTCAGAGACCTACAAGAGGACAGCGGCAACAGCAGGCCACTGCTGGGAGCCACCAAACTAGTGGCAAAGCTTTAGGTGATACAACTCAGGTTGACGTGGGGACAAGGCAGTCACCCCCTGGGCCCTTTTAAGAAATGGACCTGTGCCAGGCAAAGCAGAGGCGACCTGGACACTCAGCAGCCACAGTGAGGAGTCAACATGTCTGAGAGGAAGCCCAAGGTGATCACCAGTCCAGCCTTATATGCATAGCATGGATAGCAGACAAGATGTAGGATGAAGGATCTCAGGGTGGCGGGCTGAGCTGTTGCTTCTATTACACAGAGAGGGCTCAAGAACTCTACTTGCCCACTCGCTATGGCAAGTCAGATTTTATCAGACGAGTCAGATTTTATCGGGGCGAGCCATATTTAGGGCCTACTCGCCCGTTCTGGCAAGCTGACAAAGAACAGGTGTTCTGTTCAATCAGGAAGTGAAGGAGCAATAAAGATGCCTTTAAATCTTGGTATTATCTTGTCACGTTTGCTGTGTTCAGAGACAGAGGTCAGAGGTCAGTTTACGTCTTCTTACAATCATTTTTTTTTCCTAACTGCAGAGTTCCAGTATTTTGTAAAGTGAGCTATCTGACATGCTGTACAAAGAATGTGAAAAGAAAGGCTATAGGATGTCAGTTTTTTCTACCATACAACATTTGATTAACTAATAAGTGAACCGAACAAACATTTCAAAATGTATTTCAGTAGTTATGAAAGACCATTTTCTGTAATTCTGTGTTATGAAAACAATATTTTAATAAGAAGCAAAACAAATCAGAACACTTCACATGGTGATGTGCCAATGATAAATATGTTTGCTGACACCCAATTTTCACAGAATATTGTTTCTACACTATATCGTTTTATAAGTAAAGCTGCATGTTAGTTGGAAAAATTTTGGCCATTTCAATGGGAAATTTACTGTCTGTAAATGACTATGCGCTATCACATCATGCTTTAGTAATATAGGACCATATGTACAAAACCTTTTTGAGGTCGCAAACAACCCAATTAGCAGAATTGGGTTGTTTGCGACCACAAAAAGGTTTAATGTACAAAAGCCAAATTGCGATTTGGTAACTTATCGAAACGCAATTTGGGTTTGCGAATCGGTATTTGGAAGGGGCGTGTTCAGGGCGTCCCTTCCTAAAATGATTTGCAGTGGTATGCATTAATGTTTTGCGATCAATTTAAGGTCATCAAACATTCATTCAAGTGGTCACCAGTCTCCATTGGATCCCTTGCCCTTTGAGAATGTTGATCCATTTTTTGTTAAGAGCAGGTAGTGGACTCACCGACCACTCCCTACTCTTAAAAAAAAATCAAACTTAGGGGGCATGGCCAAGATGGCGGCGAGGTAGGACGCTTCTTGCTGTCTCTCCCACCCGCCGCCGAATTTATAGCACTTTTCTCAGAGCAGCACAGCCTTCGAAACACCGAAGGAAAGGCAAGTTCCCTGCGCATGGGATCCCCGCACAGTGGGGCCCTGAAGCAAAGCAAGCGGTCCCGCGATCGACTGCGGTAGACCATGAGGTTGTGGAGACAGCGGCAGCTAGAGTGGCGTTCCCGCTAAGGGAGGTACAGCCAACTGAGGACGAGAGCCGGGGGTGCTGCATCGGAACTCCGAGGATGGAGCGGCGGGACACAGGCCGAGGGCTCCAGCGAGTTGCACTCTGGGAAATTGAGCGGAAAGCGCGGCGGGGAAAGGACTCGGCCGGAGCAGAGAGCTGGGCCTGGCTGCGGGCCTGGGCGGCATCCTGAGTGTCATAAGCCCTGGGGGGCACGTCTAACGCTCTGGAACAGGGTGGCCCAGAGGAGCAAGGCAATACCTGAGCCCTGAGGTGAGCTGAATTCTTATGAGAAAACTGGGCGGCCGTGAACAATTGCTGTGTGGTACGCAACCGAGGCAGAGGGACGGACGCGTCGGAGGCCTCGCACGACCTGGGACCCTGAGAGACCGCGTAGGGTGTCCAGCAGGGCGCTGATCTACAGAGAGGGGCAACTGGGGGAGGACTGAGGTCATTACTGCACTAATCCGTCTGCTTTTGAGTCTGTCACTAGTTGTGGTTAATACTTATGACATACATGTAAAGTCCACAGGGCAAATAAAATGGCTATACTGGAGGATTTATGCTAGTGACATCGCTGGTGTCACTCATTCTGGCATTAGGTGATACTCCATAGGAGTGAATGGTATTAGAGTCAGGCAGCGTGAGAGGCCCACTTCAAGTTTAATACTATGACATCACTGTTTTTGGCAGCGTGTGAGGCACTCGGGGCTGAGAGATATATCAATCAACAACTATTTAGACAGAGAGCACTTATAAAACATCCCATCACATAAAACAAGTTGAAAGGGAGGGTATTGGATCGCGAAGCAGGCCTCTGGGTTTGTAAAGGTAGGTTGTTTCGAAACGCGGGCCGGTTTTTCTTACCATTATTGTTTACAATGTATTTGTGGATCTCTGTATGTTCATGTGCATAAATCGTATAGCTATGTGTGCGTGTAGATATTTACATGGTTTGTCCTCACCTCATGTGCAAATCTTGGCGGGTCCACTCAGCCTCTCATCCTTCCAAGTGCGATACAACTGTAAATACTGGGTAGATTAACAGTAAACCATTGAGTAGAGTTAGCAGTGAACAGCAACAGCAACAGGGCCAGAATATCTCAACGGGTGGCAGGAAAGATTTACAGATTCATGTGTTATGTAGTTATATATTGTTATGTTACGTTACCCTAATGTTATGTTATGTTACCTTTCATGGGCTAAACCGCACATGTGCTGCATAGCTAAATATTAATAATGTCCCAAAGGCGAGACCTATTGCATTGCAAATACCACCTCAGCACCATCACATCTCCTCAGCATCACTCAGCACCACCACAGCATCCCCACAGAACCCCCACAGCACCACCTCAGCATCAGCACAGCACCACCTTTACATCAGTGCACCACCAGTACAGCACTAACTCAGCATCACTCCACACCAACTCAGCACCACCTCACCATTTCTCAGCACCAGTACAGCACCACCTAAGCGCCACCTCAGCATCACTCAGCACCAGCACAACACTACTTCAGCACCAGCGCAGCACCACCTCAACATCAGCACAGCACCATCTCAGCATCAGAACAGCACCACCTCTGCATTAGTGCACCACCAGTGCAGCCCCACCTCAGCACCAGTGCAGCCTCAACACAGCAGCAACTCTACCCCAACGTGCACCACTTCAGCATCAGCGCAGCACCACTTCGCCATCAGTGCAGTGCCACCTCAGCATCAGTGCAGCATCACCTTAGCAAAGCACCAACTCAACATCACTCAGCACCACCTGAGCAGCTCCTGAGCAAAGCAGCACCAACATCTCAGCAACACATACTTCAACATAATTAAACTCAACATATTTACACTCAACTCAATATAACATAAAAGCACCCCACATAAATGCACTGTATACCACATACCAGCAATCCACATAAATGCACTCCACACAACACATAATTCAAATTAGCATAATTTCACTCAATGCCAGTTACACACCAACCCTATAATCTCTCCCTCACATACCCACTGCCTCTCATCACACCTCCACTACCCTCTCTAATCTCACAATTCCACTACCCCTATCATCCCTCCCTCACACTCACTGTCTCCTCTCTATACTGCATGCTCACACATGCTTCCTTCCTATCCTACCTCGTGCTGTCCAAAAGTCCACCTCTCGCACCCCCCACCCACCAGGTGCCCCTCATTCTCGTCCCTCTCTCTTTCACTCACACAGCTCTCTCATTCTCTCACGCACTCTTCCTGACACTCTCATATTAGTTCACTTCAGGTCTCAAGCACAATTTCTTTCCCGTGTCTCTTGAACATTACCGTCCCTCAAACTCAAGCTCTTCTCCGCTTCTTTAGGGACTCTTCTGTGCACACTCTTTATGCGTCTGTGGCCTGCTCTCCCTTTCTTTCTCTCTCTCTCACACACTCTTTCGGCTCCTCTATCTAGAGTTCATTCACCACTTCATGCACAAACTACCTATCCCTCTCTTTCTTCCTTTCTTTCTAACCTTTGCAGGTCTCACCCCTATCTATTCACCATGTCACAAAATTCCAGAACACAAATCCACTCAACACTGCACTATTCTACCCCCACACAATTCCACAACTAACAATTCCAATTCAACCCACATAATTTCCCTCCAAACAACATACATCTACTCTACTCCAAACCAAAATGGATAGATAAGAGTCATTGCCATTTACAATGCCAATAGCTCAAACTCTCACAAATGCAAGACCTATTGCAATGCAAAAGCTTACTCTTGATTTGCAGTTTGCTAGAGCTACTGCTTATTTCCAAGCTTGCTCAGAAGATTTTCTAAACCACTCTATCAGACCCATACTCTGCACATTTCCCCTTGCTGATTTGCATTTGCTACTGCCAATGTTGCTTTGAGGTTCTACTGTATTCTTTGAATCTCTCATTATGGGAAGTTTTGTAGTTGATTTTGAGCTTCATGCTCCATTCTTACTCTTGCCTCTCACTTTTGAACTCTTCATGGGTTCTGATTGACACTATTTTCGCCCCATTCTTAGAACAGGGATTACTTCCTTCATGGAACACACTGAATGCAATATTTAGATAGGATTTGCTCTAATTATATTTTTTCATTTCTGTAATCTGCTATTTGACTAATGAAAACGAATCTGAATTTACTAAACTTTTAATTATAAAATAAAACCCTTCAAAACTACTTGCAACTCTTATTGACTGAACTTAGAGACAATTGTGATTCATGTGTTTATAGCTCCTTCCATCTCAGAAAATAAAGGCAAAGGTCTGTCATCAGGGAAGACGGGAAAGGACTGAGTAAAATCCCTCACAGTATCATCCTGACGTCACCATCTTGCATGTACAGTCACCCCTTTAAAGTATCAGTTAACTGTTGTAAAGTTACGTGACTTCGGTTTTTATTCAAAATACAAAACCTGCAAATGCGTGGACATACCTTTCAAACTGTTTACTCTAAAACGAAGGCGAAGTCAGACGTTGTAGAGGAGTTCCATTAGGATGAATAAACCGTTTTTGGGAGGGGTGCTATAGGTTTGAAAAGAGTGTGTACCAGAGGAAGTTTATGGAGTCTTTTTTTTTTTTTGGTCAGGTGGAGGAATGGTAGTAAAAAGGTGACCCTGTCGTATGGATTTTCCATACACTGTCAACTGATACCTAATAAAATATCGATCACATTCTGAACTTCTTTAGGTTTTTTCACTTCTATTTGAGTTATTTTAAATATGTTCAAATATGTTAAAGAGGACAGGGCGGAGAATGTATCAAAACGCACTTCTCTAACCGCCACTTGGCAGCGACAAGTGACAATGGCCGGACATGGCGGGCACGTGCCCTCGTCCGCTAACAGCTGAATTTGCGAGGCACGCGCCATACCTGATGTATAAGTTTGGTCCTTCAGCTGGGCACCACAGCAGAACAGGAGGATGTACAGGAGGAAAACAAGGCAGTCCTGAGCCCTATAGAAGACCATGCTCACGTGGCTCGCGTGCGCGGGTCAGGAGAGGCGTTCCGCGCCATGACCCGCCCTGTGTCTTTCTTTATTGCGACGCTGTGCGGTGTTCGCCTTGGTCGGGTTCCGGGTACCTCCGCTGCACGCGCGCAATCTTTAGCAGAGGTTCCGCCTAGCGCGAAAGGAACGGTGTGACCTCCCACACCACCGTACTTGCAATGACGTTAGAAAAGGGTCCTTTGTGATGTGATGGTTTGTTTGTAGAAAAGGGCGCTGGAATGTGACTGGATTCCAACGTAGAAACGAACGACGTTTGCGTCTGTAGTCTAGTTATTTGTTAAACAGTGGCTGGTGTTTTGAATAACGGAGAAAAACATGTTAGAAAGAATGATCCTAGCGGTTCTATGAAGCCTCGATTATTCCAAGGAGTGCTAATGAGATATTTGCAACCTTGTTTTTGCCATCCTCAATACTCCGACTTGGTATTAGGAGCCAGCTATTATTGGGACGCACTAGTCCTCCCATGTCGGGGGTTTAAGACATACGTGCCAGCGTTTTCAAAGTGAGATATTTTGAGGGGAATAACGGGAACACGTATGTCCACATTGGGTTATATTATATTGGTTATATCCACCTGAAAAAGTCACACCACTCTGCAGCAACGTTTTCTGCTCCATAACACTCACAATAATAATGCAGTATGAATATTAACCCAGCTATCTACCTCCAGGTATTTATGCTTTAAGACAGCTGACTACGTCCTGCAGAGATGAATATAGATGTCATGTGCTGCCAAATTTGATCATAAAATGGTCAACAAGATTAATGTGCTTTATACAAACAACGCTGTGCGTGTGTTTTTTCCGAAGTGTTTTTATTACCATCATCTTGCCTTTCCATAATACGGTAAACAAAATATGGTAGTATTTATAAACTCAGTGCCACTCGGTATTTGACCTAAGAAGGTTTAAGTGCCCACAACATTAATACATTATGATCATTAACTTACCGAGATACCAGTGCTTGAAGAAATGAGAATTAGCACTCCATACATATTTTTAGTGTCAGTGCCTGCTGAAGTGTCTGGATGTGGTGATGATGATATATTATGACAAGCTAAATGTCAACGGACAAAGTGCATTAGAAGCACTGCTTTAATTGCTCCATTGAGCTGCTGCCTCTTACCAAGGAACAACCAAATGTATTCCATTGAGTTCTTTAAAAAAATCACATAATCTTTTTATTAATGGTCCCTTATCTTGGTTTTCACTTGAGTACATGATTTGCATTCTTATTTCATTCAATGATGTCATGTATAGTCAATGACAGTATCCATTAGAAACCATCCCCTATGCATTTCAGACCAATATTCTTCGCCAGGGTGTGATAATATTAAATAAACTTTACATTATCATCACAACTCGCCCACAGAACCTCAGTCTCAATCCACAGCTCCTTGTCCTCATTCACTAGACCTGATTCTTGTTTCACCGGAAGTACTGGCTCATTTTCCTGCACCTATGCCCCAAGAGAGTTGGAGTCTGTCGCTTGGAGATATGCTTCTCTGGGAGAAGTCTGGATTTATTTGAGAATTCAGGTCCTTGTATCTGGAGTTGCACTGCATACAATCTACATGTTAATCTTGGCTGAACAACTTGGCATCTTATTAAACTAATCAGGTGAATAAAGACAGGACAGCCCAAACACTTATACAGACACAAATAATGTATTATTGGTAACTAGCATCTCCATTACACATGTATATAATGTCCTAGGATAATAAATTGAAGGTCGAGATTTAGTGTGAATTGTGTGGCCTTCTCATAAAAATGACCTCAAAACACTATTGAGCTCCAGTGAAATTCCTCTAAGGAACAAAACGTGTTGGATTAAGATGATTTTACAATCCTTTTGATACAGGAATAAATAAGTTGTTTTTAACAAGAAGAGACTGGTCTCTTTCTTTGGAGTTGAAAATAACAAGCTTGGATATGGATCTTTCCTGCATATGGTCTCTCACTCTCCATGTTGTGTTTTGCGACCTTTTGTGTCACGGACCCAGGGCTCAGTCATGCAAGTCAGATGGCATTTTTATCAAGAGAAGTGACTATCAAAAGAACTCTAGATCTTTAAGATGAAATATACATATGCTGCCTACAAAGTGATTCTAGGTCTGATTTTCTCTTTATCACAAAAAGTTGAATGGGAAATGACATATCAGTTGTTCTCCATGAAACTATTCCCAGTAGATATTTAATACACTATAAAAACGGTCGTAGCAATTTGTTTTTTCTTCACCACCCCATTTCTTCTAATCTACTGATCACCTCCACACAATGCAACACTTACAGATGCCCTCTGAGACTCTGTATGACAGTTGCCCACTCTAATCTATGTATCATAGGAGACATCAACAGCTGGTGTGACAAACCTGAATTCCATCAGATAACCAGAGCTAAATCACAGCTAGCTTGTTTCCAGGATCATATATGATGCATGCTATACTTTCAGAGCTATATATGCTCTAAAATCCTATGTTATCTGTCAAGCAGTTCAGTCACTGGCTCACAAAGGTCTTTGGTCAAGTGGTACCCTTCAAAGCCCATTTAGGCTCAATTCTAATATAGAAGGAAAATCGGTATTCTAGACTAGCAGACGAGATTCGTATGACAGGAAAGACAACATATGGTTCAAAGACTATGCAGAGTCTATTAAGCTACCATTAAAATATCATTAAAAGCTTACTTCTCTCAACACTTTTCGTATACCACCAATTTGATGAAAGAACTGTTGAAGCCGTTGCTGAAATCTGAAAGACCAGACTCCACTCTACACTGCGCCAAAGACTCACAAGAACTTTGCAACTTTTTCAGCACATAGAACGAAAAAAGTCTAGAATCTTGAGACCTATTGCCAAACAAGGAAAATCAGTAACGACATAATACTTTCAATTGAACCAAATAGTCACCACAGCAACACACATCTAAATTATGCCTATTTTACAGACCATCCTTAAAAGAAACACATAAGCTGATTACTTTAGTCAGGACTGCTAGCTCACCTACTGACTTGTGCTCCCAATAGAAATTCAAGAAGATTCTTGAAGCAACTCTTGCACCTGTACCACCCAGAGCAATAATTAGCAAATCACAATCGCCTAGAAATTTCCTCAGAACATTATAAATATCCTACATCAAGCCAAGTCTGAAGAAGCGTGGACTATATACATGGACCCAAAAAAACTATGGGCAATTTCAAATGGCTTATTTCTGAGTGAATTCATTAAAAAATCAGTTTTTATTCAGATGCAAGACTTCATCGAGAAAAACAGCATCTTCGTTGCCCAACAAATGGTTTACGAACCTTGAAGAAACACTATCAGCATTAAACCTTTCACTTATGGGATATTTGCATAATTCTGTGTCTGAGCTTCATTAAAAAAATCGACCTTATGTTGTTGAAGCACATGAACCTCTTTGTGTTTTTGTGTACCTATACAAACTACGTGTGTTTTTCAGCACATTCAGGGCAATATATTGATGCAAACCCCACATCAATATCTCTTTGCAGACCAGTGATGTTTGGTGGCAAATAGGATCGGAGGGGCGCAAAAAGTATATACATATAATATGATAAAAACAAACATTAAAAAATCACTTACCTTACACTGCCACTCAATGTTCTGCAGCATGTCCTCATTGTTCTGCAGTACGTCCTCGAAGCTAAGCCCACAGCGAATTCTCATCTAATCAAGACGCTGTTCTCATGCTGTTAAGCAGCATGAGTGAAGCGCCTTGATTAGTTGGGGCGGGCATGCTCTACGCTTCTAAATGCACTATAGGCCTGTGCTTGCTCTCCAACCTAATTGTCCAAGACAGCCAGGTTGGAGAGGTTTGAATTGTGCATGTCAGTTTGGCCGTAGCAAGATAGCCAGCCAAACTAACATGCGCACATCAAACTTAAATGACAACTTCTCAGTGCTGCCCATCATTGGCAGCAGTGACACACTGGCCCCGCCCTGCCCTTTCTCTACGTTTGCTGGCACAGAGCAAAAAAAAAATAGTAATAAAATAATTTTATTTTGCCTGCTTTCTGCGCAGCAGTGTGAGGGGGCAATGCTCCTCTGCACCCATGGAGGAACAGCCGATGTTGCAAACTGAAGATACAATGAAAAATGTGGAGATATTTTTATTTATTTTTGACAATTTGCTCAATATTTTGTTGCAGCTCAAAAAAATTACAAACATAAGTCCCAGAAAGCTAACAAAAGAAATGTTGCCCTGAAAGCCTTGGGTACTGCAATACCAAATATGTGTTTTTTCCTAGGGAAAGTAGTCTGCACCATCAATTATATACACAGTTCACAAAAACGTGGCCGAATCACTGATTATGTGCCCTAATCATTTAATGAGATATCAGGACTATATTCCAAGTATAACAAGCATTGGTAATGCAATCGGTCTCACATTTGTTTATGTTGAAGTGTGGAGTGGTAACTTGTACAGTTTAATTATGTGGTGTGCAGTTGAATTTTGCGACACGATGTGGAATTGTGTGGTGTGGATTGGATGTATGTGGTGTTGTGTCATTGTGTTGTTGAGTTGTATTATGTGGTTTGGTGTTAAATTATGTGGTGTGGGTAGGAAATGTGTGGAGCTGATTTGTGTAGCATGGAACATTTTGTATAGCTTTGCATTTTTGGTGACGGAAAAGAACAAATAGGTAGGAGCTAAGCATCAGATCTATGAGTTCAAAAAAAAAGGAAAGAGTTGGAGCTATTGGCATTGTAAATGTAAATGTCTCTTATCTATGTGTTATGGATTGGAGTGGATGTATGTGGTGTGTACCAATTATATGGGTTGAATTGGACTTGTTAGTTGTGGGATAGTGTGGTGTGAAACTGTGTGGTGTGAATTTGTTTAGTGGAATTATGTGGTATTGTGTGCAGTTGTATTATGTGGATCGCATTTATGTATTTTTGAGTGTATTTGAATTATGTGGTGTGAGACTGCGTGTAATGGAGTGTAAGTATGTGGAGTGGTACGTTGTGTTGTGGAGTGTTATGTAGTGGAGTTTAAAGAAGATATTGTGTACAATTGAATGACTCTTTTAAAAACAAGAATTATCAAAAAATGTCTTTTAGCTTCTTCTGTCCTTGCAATGCTGGTAATCTCCTCCTGCCTGTTGTAATGCTCGTTTGTTACAGCTTTTTTTTGTTATGCAGGGACATAAACAATAGGACGGCAGAGATTGAGAAATACTACCTGAATTACAACATGAGCAGCAGACCAACACAATGAGAGAGTCAACAGACGCCAGATTCTGAGGGCACACTGAGGTGGTGCTGAGTAATGCTGAAGTGGTGCTGAGGTGGTGGTGTGCTCGTACAGATGTGATGCTCAGGTGGTGCTGAATGAAACTCAGGTATTGCTAAGAGATGCTGAGGTAGTTGTATGCTGGTGTGGAGGTGATACTGAATGTTACTGAGATGTTGCTGAGTGATGCTGAGGTGGTGCTGAGTGACGCTGTGGCACTGAGTCATGCTGAGGTGATGGTGCAGCGATGGTGCTGTGTTGGGTGATGCTCTGCTGATGCTGAGGTGGTGTTGCATGGGTGCTGAGTTGCGGCTGAGGTGGTTGTGGTGCACTGATGCAGAAATGGTGCTGTGCTGATGTTTATGTTGTGCTGTGCTGGTGCTGAGGTGGTGCTGCGCTGATGCTGAGTTGGTGGTGAACTGATGAGGAGGTGATGCTGAGGTGATGATGAGGTGGTGCTGAATGATGCTGAGGGGGTGCTGAGTAGGGCTGATGTGGTGCTGAGTGAGGCTGAGGTGGTGGTGCTGCGCGGGGTCTGAGGTAGTGCTGGTTCTCAGGTTGTGCTGGGTGATGAGTTGGTGCTGAGCTGAGGTAATGCTGCGCTGATGTTGAAGTTGCGCTGCATTGGCGCCGAGTTGCTGCTAAGGGGGGGCTGCTTTGGTGCTGAGCTGGTGGTGATGCACTGATGCGGAGATAGTGCTGTGCTAATGCTGAAGTGTTGCTGAATCATGCTGAGGTGATGCTGCTACACTGGTGCTCGGGTGGTGCTGAGCTGATGCTCAGTTGGTGCTAAGTGATGCTGATGTGGTGTGCTGAAGTGTATATGGTACTGAGTGATATTGAGGTGGTGCTGAGTGATATTGAGGTGGTGCTGAGTAATGCTGTGCTGCTGCTGAGTGATGATGAGTGGTGATGAGTTATGCTGAGGTGATGGTGCTGCGCTGGTGCTGAGGATGTGCCGAGTGATGCTGAGTTATTGCTGCATGGGTCCTGAGGTGGTGCTGCGCTGGTAGTGGTGCACTGACGCAGAGATTGTGCTGTTCTAATGCTGAGATGGCGCTGTGCTGATGTTGATGTGGTGCTGCGCTGGTGCTAAGTTGGTGGTGCACTGAGGAGGTAGTGCTGTGCTGATGCCGAGATGGTGCTGCGCTGATGAGGAGGTAGTGCTGTGCTGATGCTAAGATGGGGCTGTGCTGATGCTGAGGTGTTGGTGTTCAGGTGGTGCTGTGCTAATGAGGATATGAGTGATGAGGTGGTGGTGCTGCACTGTTTCTGAGGCGGTGCTGAGCTGGTGATCAGGTGGTGCAGAGTGATGTTGTGTTGGTGCTGTGCTAAGGTAGTGGTGCACTGATGCTGAGGTGGGGCTGCATTGGAGGTGGTGCACTGATTCTGAGATAATGCTGTTCAGTGCTGACGTTAAGGTGGTGCTGCGCTGATGCTGAGTTGGTGCTGCACTGGTGGTGCACTGATGAGGAGGTGGTGCTGTGTTGATGTTGAGACGGTGCTCAGGTGATGTTGAGGTAAGGCTGGGTGATGCGTATTCCCTCACCACCACTCTTTAACAGTGTCCCTCAAGCCTCCATAACCACTAATGTTCAGATTCATTTAATTAGTAATAAAGCGCCATACATACCAGTGTAGGGTGTCAGAGCACTTTGCATCACACACAAATTACACAGAGACAATCAATCGTAAGTGTATAAATTAGTGTAAAGGAAATGTCATATAAAACAGAGGACTACAGGGTGTAGGAGTCACAAGTCATTCCATTTGGTGGCAGCATTGTTAAAGAGTGCTTGGGCCGCAGAAGCACAAACTCAGAATTGAAAACAGAACACAATAGTTGGGGGTTCTCTTAAATTAAAAAAATCAATTTCCATCCAGATTAACCCTTTTTGCAACTTTAATATCTCCTCTAATCTTTACTTTGCAGTGCATGCAGTTCTTTGATGACATTTATACATTCATTGTTTTTTTAGGATTTTAACTTATAAACTGCAAGTAACGAAAGAGCAGTAAACCATTGACTTATTTACATTTTATGCACTTTGTAATCTGCATGGTACACTTTCTTCGCAGCTGGCATATTAACCCTCTGGCTACCTTGCAATGAGTTAAAACTTCCTCCACTAGACAACTCTGATCTCTCCATCAAGAACATAAGTCAACAGAGTTATGTTGACATTTTTCCTCCACTAGACAACTCTGATCTCTCCATCAAGAACATAAGTCAACAGAGTTATGTTGACATTTTTACTGTCTGGAAATTGCAGGAGGCCAGGAATGTGTGGAGTGCTTTTAAAAGCAAAATAAACTGGAAACATTGCCCCTCTGAAGTTACTATCTAGTGCAATTGCACAGCCCTTGTGCTGGCCCTGTGTTCTTGTTCTGCTTTTATTTAATGTAATACATTCAAATGCACATTGTAAAGGGGACTTTTTTCCAGAAGGAAACATTTTGGTCTCAGCTCAAAACTGATGAGAGGAAACTTCTGACTCCTCAGCCAGCAGCCAAGCACAAGTCCTGGAGGGTAGGAAAACAACAAGCAGAATGCATATTAAAGTATCATTTCAAGCTGTGTTTAAGTTTTGGTTTAACTTTTTACATGCTTTAGAGCTGCAGTAGCTATAAAGCATGGCTGGCTGCTGCTGGCTTCGAACAGGAACGACAAGACGTGAATGCTGCAATAAAATGTAAGCAGTTACGTCTGAGGGCCAACAGTGTAACAAGAGATTGAAAACATAATAAAATAGTCCCCCCCACGAACAGATCAACAGAACAAAGTGTAATGATATTGTACTAAGTCCCTGCTCCTTGGAGGAAAAAGGAGGGACAAAGAGGCAGGACTGGCCACTAGTAAGCAAGGATTGTTAAAGGACATTGAAACAAACGAGAAGAAAGGAATGGCATTTGGCCCACAGAGATATATGTATACTAAAGTATACAAGAGGTTGTACGCTTAACCTTGACCTAAAAATGTTATATTATCAATTTGTGTATGAATTGTGTAATGTATTGGTACAAGCCAGCCCTCCCTTCCCTGTGTGGCTGGCCAGTAGAGCACTCTGTACATGACTATTGTCAATTGTTTAGCATTTTGTGTCCCAAAACATAATTCCCTCCAGTCTCTCTCATGCAGGAACATATCCATGCCAAGGTTTGCCATCCAACTTTGACCGCCTAGATCTTATGAGAATTGGGATATAACACATGTATAGTTGTTTAGGGGTTTAGGCTGTCTGTATGCAATAAACTGGGTGCAGTCCCTTTTCTAAAATTTGGAAACCAGCTGGAAGCAAAATCCTAATCTAGGGAGCCTGTCTTTTGGCCACAGATATCACCCATAGGCAGTAGGAAATTATACCAAAACATGTTTTTTAATATTTAGATATAATGTTTCTTTCACTGGATGCCAGACGTCTCTCACCCTGATTTGTCAGACTTTGGGCACTGTTGAACCTGGCCCTTTTTGCAGGGATATCTCCAAAGTGTTTGCCTTCTTCCTCCTATTTTTTCTTACCTATTTTTGTTGGTTTTAGGACTCTGGGCACTTTACCACTGCCAACCATTGCTAAGGTGCATATTCCCTCTGTCTAAATTGTATTAGTGATTGGTATATGCATGATTGGCATATTTGATTCATTTTAAGTCCCTGGTAAAGTGCACCATGGGTGCCCAGGGCCTATAAATCAAGTGCTACTAGTGGGCCTGCAGCACTGATTGTGCCACCCACATAAGTAGTCATGGAAACATGTCTCAGACCTGTCACTGCAGTGTCTGTGTGTGCAGTTTTAAACTGTCATTTCGACCTGGCAAGTGCACTCACTTGCCACGCCCCAACCTTCCATTTTACAACATGCAAGTCACCACTAAGGTAGGCCCAAGGCAGCCCCATGGACAGGGTGCAGTGTATTTAAAAGGTAGGACACATGTTTTACTTGTCCTAATAGTGAAATTCTGCTGATTTTGTTTTTCATTATTGCAAGGACTATCTCTACCATAGAGTACCATAGGGATTGCCATGAAATATCGTTTGAGTGTAATTTCCTATTGGGAGCAGATACAGATTTGGAGTTTGGAGTCTCTGAACTCACAATGTATAAATTTATCTTTTGGTAAATTTGTTTTTTAAATTCCTTGTTTGAAAATGCCACTTTTAGAAAGTGCAAAAACAACAGTTGATGGACAGAATGCAGAACAATGTCATACATTCACCCCAGTACAGAGATCTGGGCCTAAATCCATCGTTTTTTTGCTCACCATGCCGTTCCAGTTTGAACAAAGCCATATGCAAATCAACCTTGACCCTGTGCCTCATCTGCAACATTCCATCCATCATCTTGTGTGTTTTGCTGTTCGCCCTATGTGGGAAGGGTATGCCCAGACGTGGGTCCCATGCTAACTACGCCACTGGAGTCAAGCTATCCTGGCTGAAGAGGGGTGAAACCCCGAAACCGGTCCCAGGATGCTTGATTCCGGTCCAGGGAAGACATGGCTTGGCAGTTCGGGCTGGACTGTTCCCATGAGGCACAGGGTCAAGACTGATTTGCATATGGCCATGTCTGAACAGGGGTGGCGTGGTGAGCAAAATAACAATGGATTAAACCCAGATCTGTGACTGGGAGTGTATGTTTTGCCAATGTGCAACATTCCGTCCATCATCTTGTGTGTTTTGCTGTTCGCCCTATGTGGGAAGGGTATGCCTGCGAAGCGCTTGCGTACCTGTGTTAGCCACGCTCCTCCTGGAGCGTGGCTGGGCGAAGCGTGGTCCTTGCAGCCTCTTTGCTCCACCGACACATTCGGTTCCCCGACATCTTCTCCTCCGCCAGCTGTCAATCGCGGTGCTTCCCTCTCTCCGTCTCCTCCTTGATCCAACCGGTCTCTTGCTCCCTTACTCCCACGTTCTCCACGCTCTCCATGCTCTGCGGTTCCTCCGGTGGCGTCGTACACCCTCTTCCGGGTCCCGTCTTCGCTTGATGGAGCGCTGTACCCGACGTCATGAAAAGGGGAAAAGCCAAAGTCCCGGTCACTCCGTTTAAAGGAATAGTCACCTGCTCCTGATAACGCATATTCCCCTGGGTTTCCCGCATTCCATAACTGGCACAACTCCTTGGGGTTTTAGTGAGGGCTTTATTGTGCACAACACGCGTTTCATTCGTGTAGCCACGATAGAGGCACAACAGAGTAGGGGGAATGGGGCTGGTGTAAAAGTCCTGCTTGCTTGTCCTCTTCTTTTTGCATCTTCACGCCTTCTTCCTGGCCTCTAGTCACAGTCTCTGGCATGGGGGTCCTCGGGGAGAGAAGTGAAATGGGGAAAACTGATGAGACTCCAATCTCCAATTATACCACGGGGAAGGGGAGTGAGGGAACACCAACACACTCGTGACGACTACACGTGTAGGAACTTGATAGTGCTGGGGAAGAAGACACCCAAAAGTAGGCAGGGGGCAGTTTTCTCCTTAAACGTCCGGTTTCTCCCGCCTCCCTACCCAGCCCGCGAAGCGCTTGCGTACCTGTGTTAGCCACGCTCCTCCTGGAGCGTGGCTGGGCGAAGCGTGGTCCTCGCAGCCCCTTGGCTCCACCCATGCCTTCGGTTCCCCGAAGTCTTCTCCTCCGCCAGCTGTCAATCGCGGTGCTTCTCTCTCTCCGTCTCCTCCTTGATACAACTGGTCTCTTGCTCCCTTACTCCCATGTTCTCCACGCGCTCCATGCTCTGCGGTCCCTCCGGTGGCATCCCATACCCTCTTCTGGGTCCTGTCTTCACTTGATGGAGCGCTGTACCCTATGTCTGTTGGACGCTTGTGCCTTCACTCTAGACAGTCACACAAAGGGAGCTGAGGTGTGCCTTGTGTATCCTGATGGGTCATCACCATGCTGATGGGCCTCCCTGAGCTACCGTGGTTGGAGGGGTTGTCTATGATACCTGAATGGGGATGTGCCTCTTCTCACACAAAGCTGTCTCCACCCCCTATAGTGTGTCTGGAGCCACATCACGGTAAGGCAGGATCTTGTGCACTACAAAGACTTTCATTTGAAGTTTGCTTACTTCAAAGGCAGAAAGTGCTATAAGCCTTGGACCTCTGACACCCTAAACTAAGAACACTTCTGGACAGAGGACATTCTGCAGGAAGAAGAGCTGGATACTGTAGGAGTGACTGCCACTCTGCCTGTTGCTTTGCTATTCTGGCCTGCTGCTTGCTGCTTCTATACTAGGAGTGATAGAACTGGACTACAGCCTGCTTCCAAGGCTCTCCAGGGGCTTTTGTGTGTTTGCCTCTGGTTAAGAAGTCTCAGGGCCCTCCTTCTCCTGGGGGTCTGCATACTTATCCATAAATACCTTCCCTTATACACCAATCTACTATTACAGGCATGCAGGGACGCTCCATTATGGTGATGGGAACCATGTTGGGGAGACTAATCGTTTTCTTAAATCTCTACACTCGATCACTGACGACCCCCCCTTCTATCGGCCACTGTTTGCCCTCCTGGATAGTACTGATGTTGACATCATCCTAGTGGGTGGGGACTTCAATATCTTCCTGGATCCTGCCATAGACTCTTCCAGTGCCATCCTGTGCACTAAACCAGGTTTACTACGCGCTTGTCAAGATATGGTACATATGCAAACCCTCTTGGACCTCTGCCGCGTGAATCATCCTGCTACTTCAGGTTACACTTTTAACTCAGCTCAGCACTCTGTTTGTTCCCAACTGGATTATTGGCTCATCTCGGAGGCTGGCTTTCAGTGGCTCTGGGACATTCGGGTACTACCACATACGCTATCTGACCAAGCCCCAGTACAGCTGACGCTTGCTCTTCCTCATAGCTGCAGCTGCGAGCACCGTTGGTCCTTTCCCTTGACTTTGCTTTTGGGCCCAGTTTTCAGCTCAGAGCTCCGTGACACAGTTGTAGAATATTTTCAGCTAAATATAGGATTGGTTCCTCAATATGCCATCCTCTGGGATACATTTAAAGCCGACATATAGGGAGTCTGCATCTCCAAACATGCGGGAGGGCTCTGCGATATCCGCAACAGTTTGAAGAGATAACCCGGCGATTGATTCTCTGGATGGCTCAAAGGCCCCTGGACTAGATGGCCTGAGGGGAGTCTTTTAAGAAGCATATAAATCCACCATGATCCCCCATTTGCTTGAGGTATGTGCAGAGACCCTTTTCACCGGCATCCTACCTCCTTCCATGCGAGTACTCTCCTTCTTACAGAAACCTGGCAAAGCACCCTAGGTGCTATGCTTCATACAGACCTCTTTCTCTCTCCTCAATCACGATAATAACATTTTGGCCAAAGCCCAGGCTAACCGATTATCATCCTTATTGGAAGAGATACTGTCCGCAGTGCAGAACGGATTCATACCACACTGGTCCACCTCCTTAAATTTACACACTGGCTTCTCCGTTTAAAATTGAATATCCCCAAATACCCCTCTTGTAGTCACCCTACTCAACACGGAGAAGGTCTTTGACTCTATGGAGGGGCCTTTCATTCTGGATACTTTGTGGAAACTTGGAATCAGTGAACAATTCCTCTCCCTTATCTCCATATTATACACTAAACCGACAGCTCTCATCCTCGTTAATGGCTCCCTCACAGACCCTTTCAACATCTCCCGGGGCACTAGGCAGGGTTGTCCACTCTCGCCTTTACTATTTATCCTAGCTATGGACCCCCTGATACGACAGCTTCAAGAATGTCATATCAATCGTGGCTTGCAATTTACCACGGGGCCGCTCCTTATGTCTATGTACACCAATAATATCCTTTTCTTTCTCCGTCATCCTACTTGTAACTGAATTCCCATTGTCCAAGAAGTGATCTGCTTTGGCGAGCTATCCAGCCAGAGCTGTTTCCTCTCACCGACGCTACTATACCACCTGCCGGTGCATATGCCTTTAAATGGTCCGCTGACACCACTAAGTACCTGGGGGTGTGTTTACATGGGAACACGTAATTTGACTGAATTATGTGCCAGTGGTGGAAAAACTCACTACCCAAATCGATTTTTGGGGACAACTCCCCTTATTGATGGCTGGCCGCATAGCCTTTATAAAAATGATAGTCCTCCCTCGGTTCCTGTACTTTTTCGTAAACATTCCCATAACCTTGACCAAGGCCTTTTTCTCTACACTCAGAAGCCTACTTTTGAAACTGTTCTGGGCTGACCGATGACCACATGTCACTTGGAGCACCTTAACTCTCCCCTATGACCGTGGCGGCTTCGCAGTCCCCAACTTCTGACTGTATTTCCTTTTAGCTCAGGAACATTTTGCGTACCACTGGTTCCACCCAGATGCTCAATTACCTTACTCCAAACCGCAACGAGACTTGACAACTCCTACACCCCTGAATGCACTCTTACCGCTAGGCATTAGACTGGACCCCAATGACATCCAGAACCTGTCTACCACCTGCTGGGCCTGGCAGAAGCTCAGCGGCACATCGGGCATCGATCTTTTATATCCGACTAGTCTCCCCCTGCCCCTGGATCCCTGGCTCCCACTCCCCACCGAAAAACGAGTGCAGCGTACTCTACATAAGTATGACCTCCACACTCTGGGAGATGTGTTCCGAGATGGCCATATCCTGCCACACAATCCCGATATTACACACTCCTCCACTCCTTTTATGAATAGGTTTATTTTTAATAGACCACGGAGCCCTGCGCTTCTGAGCCCGTCCTACCCGCTTGCCCCTGACGACTTCATACCACTCACCCTTCTGATACCAGCCCCAGATGGTTCACATCTAATTGCTAAACTCCACCGGGCATGCATGGCTCTAAAACGGTCCGATATGAGGGGGTGCAGGAAATGCAGGAGAGGGACTTAGAACACCTGCTCTCTGTCAAGGACTGGGCTTTCTGCTGCACCCAGACTAGGCTGATTTCCTCCAACCACAGACATGAACTTCTACATTTCTGCTTCCACCACAGAGCCTATGTTACCTCCTACCCAGCATTGATCCTTCCAGATCCGCTTTCTGCCCCAAGTGTTGTGGCCCAGACATGGATTTTTCCCATCTAACATGGACCTGCCCATGGATAGCCTCGTACTGGACAGAAGGGTTTCAGGTTCTCTCTGAGATGATCTCAGTGTCTTTCGACCCATTCCCATTTGTGACACTTCTGGGCAATGTTTCCCCTATTCCGGAACCACTCGCAAATTTGCTGCCATTGCTCGACTCCTAGCTAAACACAAGATCGCCATCCACTGGGGCAGCTGCGTATGTCCCACCGTTAAGGCCTGGCTCTGTAGCATGATCTTCTGTGATTTGACAAATGAAGTGTATTCCTCCCTACTGTCCCTTACAACCCGTCCTTAAGATATTATGCAACCTCTTAGACAATATCTCCTCGCACAGACTCCTGACTCCCCTGCTCCTACCCTTCGAGCACCCCTTAGCTCTCCGCCCTCCGATGTCTCCAGCCAGGACACCGTCGTGTTGTGTCCCATACTCAATCCCATCATCTTACTTCATAGAGTTCCACCCTTACAGCGTGTTACTTAACCCCCTCCATAAATGTCTGCTGGGTAGCCATACCGTACTGTCCTTTTTGAAATGTATTTTATATATGCAACAAATCTCACAAAATCTTGTTGTGCAATATTTTATTTACTGCTAGTCACTCCTGTTTTCTGTTTCTGTACCATTATATTGAAACTCATAAAATAAAGGATTAAAAAAACTAAAAGAATTGTCAGGGCCATCAAAGATTTCACCTACAAGTGCCTGGGCTTAATAAGGTAGGATCTCCCTTAGTTTGAAGGTGGACTCAGAGGGTACGTTAGTGATCCCTGAGGGTGGGAGTTGTCACTTCCACCAGGTAGGAGTGAATTGGGTCACAGTCACTGCTCTGAGAGACACTGGGCTAGCATACCATGATGGTGTAAAGGCTAGTTTCTCCAGAACAGGACACCGGCCAGGTGTGTAAGGTAACTCCAGCCCATGAGTAGTGCTTCTTCCACCCTGTGGTCCTGGTGCCCCTATAATAGGGTGGTGAGGTAACCCAGATAAAGTTCATATTTAGTCCCCGGATGCCCATAGATTGCGTTCTGGGAAATTAGTGACTCCTGGTGTCAGGGGAACTGGGAGGGTCGGCCGCCACCAGCACCCCAACAGTTCAGTTATCTGGGGGTACCTCTCCCAGGCAGAAGGTACAGGACCCCAGAAGGAGGAACAGGGTGAAGGACAGCCTACCCTGTCTCCTGTTGAGCCTCAGGGTACAGACCCTATGCTGAGGGACCAGATGCAAGATACCACCCACGAGCTGGTGGGAGGTGAAGTGGAAAAGGGGTGCAACGCACCTGGTGCTACTGCCCCCCATTTTGAGAAACCGCAGAGCTCATAGACCTCTGAATGACCTAGGGCCTGGCTCTTGACACTGACAGCTGTCAATGGCCTCTGCTGGTTGTTGCCCCCATGGACAGAGGATTTCCTGGGAAGAGGTATAATGGGCTGCATCACTTGGTTGGCTATGGTGGTACTGTCTGCCTACTGGGATATATCTGTGAGCAAAGGTTAGGGGCTGCACAGATGGGATCCACAGGTGAGGAGAAGGATTTCCCATGGGTTAGCTTAGTGGGCACTGAGAGTATGGACAGAGGGATCCAACTGGGTTCAGAAAAGTATAGAACTGAAATGTGCCCCTGTAGTTGTGGACCAGGGTCAATGTTCTATCACCATAAGCAGGGAAGTCCATCAAGGTATTGATTAATCTACCCTGGCTTTAGGCTGGAAGGGGGTTGTGTTGGACCTGTCCCTTTTTACAGAGTCGTCCTCAAACTTTTTGTCTTTGATGAAGCATGATTTTTGCAAAATAATCTTGCTTGATCAAATCTGCTCATAACTGTGTTATTAACAAAACAATGACTAATGGTGTGACGTTTTAACATTTATGTACACTGGCACATTTGAAGGTATGACTTGAAATTGTGAAGAATGGCACATGTTTAATAAACATAGTTTGGTTAGCTGCAACGCTTAACATGCTGAAAGTTGAAAGCATGAAAATTCTAGGAAGTGATTTTACATGTTATAAGAGAGACTAGAGTAAATATGCATTTTGAATTATGCATGTAGAAATATGAAATTGTAACAAATAGAAACCGCTTACAGAAAATGTTTCGTGAAATGTTTATCCTATTTTCATAACAAGAGAAAACAAATATTATTAATAGATTGATTATTGAAATGTAGATTATTCTTATGGATTTAATTAGGATAATGAATCTTTAATTCCTATTTCTTTATGTGTTTCTTTCTTTTGCTAAAATATTAATGCATGTGTTTTATTTCCTTATAAAATTACAAATTATGTTTTCTCTATGAAGGCCTCAAAACCCTGAAAGAGTAATTTACCTTTCCCTAACGTAGGCCACAGAATAATTTTGTCCTTGACTATTTCTAAAAAGCTGATTTATTTGTTTAGTTGTGCTTAGTTTATCACTCGGATTTCCTCTCTATGTGTAGAGTATTTATTTCTATGAATAATTGTGTCAACTAATGTTGCAAGCTGATGTGGAAGCAAGCGCGAGGACATGAAGTTATCAAATTTTCTTTCCTGCTTCCGAAGAGCGATGATGACATTCATTATAACAAAGAACTTTAACAGAGAAAATCTGGATAAACTGACTGAGATGATGATCACCTCATAAATTGGACCACTGGACTCGGGTGGAACTGTGAAATTGCATCTTTAGGGGGATAGAACTTTTTGGCATTTGGGGTAAAATTATTGCTGTGAGAAAAAAACTTGGCAGTAGCTGTTTCTTACTCTCTATGCTACGCTGGCCGGCTATTATCCTTGTAAATCCTGAGTGAGACTGTCCTGATTATCTTGCACTTCATCGGCTGGTGATGTTGCTTAAGCTATACCTTTGCGGCCGAAGGGTTAGCTATTTCTGATTATTGCATGCTGTGCATTAGTATTCTTTGATTCTAGGTTTGTATAAATTCTGATTTGCATACTTAATTTGCAATGATTATTTCTTTTGTTTCTCTCTCTCTCTCTCTCTCTCTCCACTCAATGATGTTATTGATTATATGATATATTTGTCGATGATCTGTATTTCTTTGTTGTGAACTTACCTGTTATATTGAAATAACACAGAATTTATGATTTTCCTAATGTACTTGCTTATTAACCATTCATATTTTGAAGTATTTAGATAAAGATACCTTGATAAGGATTCAGAGTTTGTCATTATTTGTGAATTATCGGACACAATGTATATTGTGATAACTATTGTTGGACAGGCTTTTCCTTCATTATAGGTCCTCATGAGGGAAATAGCATCCTTCTCTTATTATCGAGTCCCTATTAGCTCTACCAATGATCTATCGGAGGACCTGATGTTTGTAAGTGGTTATTGAGTTTACATGGGCCTGAAACTTTAGTTATGGTGAAAAATCCTATTTGTGATACAGTATGGTTAATATGTATGACTATGAAATTTACAAAGCTTCCGCTGGATCAGTTTCTGGTAGCAGAGGGTGGTTAGTTTAAACTAAAAATACTGGGTAATGAAGAGACAGAATTTAGGGGCAGACATTTATTGATTAGGTACCTTTATGTTTTATGTTATGGTCCGTCGTTGACCTTAATGGAAGTAACGGGTCCGTTGTTGGCCTAAGAACCCTGGAACCCGGGATAAGGCCAAGGGCAGTCTTAGTGTGGCATACACTAAGTGTGCGTTGTCTGTTGTTGATGCTGTGCTAGGCAATGGTTGGATTGTCAGGACTGCACAGGGAACCTTGATGTGTGAGTGGTGGAGATTTATTTGGGTCCCTTCTGAAAGCGCTTCTGGGGAAGTCCCAAGAGTTTTTCACTTGAGTGTGGGTAAAATCACGCAGGTCGAGATTTTGCTAGAAGCAAAAAGAGAATTCTCAGAGTATATGATTCTATCTATTTATTTATTTTAGTGGAGCAAACAAGCTGTTTTATGTAGTTTGTTTTCTTAAAGACTTCAAAAAGACGCTAATGCTGATTTGTAAAGGGATGGTCAGTCGCAGGAGTTAAACTGACGTCACAGAGTACCACGCTGGTATTGGTCAGTTAGGTGAAAACATCACAAAGAGTACCGCGCTGGTTTAGGTTGATTTGTAGCAGAGAAGCATAATACAGAAGAAGAACTTTGAAGATTTACTTATATAGATTAATATTAGCGTAGAAGAGTCAGGAAGTTACTAAGATTGTTGAAATCTTTATTTAGTAGAGATGAGCCGATACCCATCAGAGAAGGAATTCCTAAAGCTCCTGAAGGAAAACCCTGCTGGTTATATGTCATTAGAAAGGGGTTATCATACGTGTACATGGTTAGAAAACTGGATGAATACACCGAGCAAGATGAAACTTTAGCATTTTCGGGGAATGAGACTTTTAATATTAACATTTTATAGAATTAAAGGAGAAGAATGAATATTTTGAGACCTACAGGCACATGCATCAAACCTTTTTGCGATCGCAAACGGTGCGAATCGCAAAAATAGGCCGTTTGCGATCGCAAAAGTCAGTGTTGAAATGCATCAACTGTATATTTGCGAAAAACCATTTTTTCGCAAATATAAGGAATCGCAAAACATTCTGCGATTCAAATAGCGAATCGGTATCAGCGTCTCCCAATTAGCGAATCGCAAACAACGAGTCGCTAAATGTATGCATGACAAATCGCAAATAGCGATTTCCATGAAAATCGCAATTTAGCGATCGCTAAATAAGAAGGATCACAACCAGGTGGTAATCATGAGTGCAAATCACAGACAGGTGAAAACCAACTGAAACCCATTTAAACACACCCAGAATGAGCCAGCACTGTTCACAATGGCAGGGATTTACCTGATGGCGAGGAGGATGAGGCTGCAGGCTGCCGCACAGAGACGGAGGCGAATGAATGAGCGCATCTTCAGAGTCCGCATAACTTTGCTAGGCCAGCAAGAGGATGAGATATACGACAAGTATAGGCTCAATGCAGCAATGATCCATGACCTAATCAATGAATTGGACCCCATAATGCAACGACAGACACGTAGGACCAATGCCATCCCAACGCATGTGCAGGTCCTATGTTGCCTACACCTCCTGGCGTCAGGCAGTTTTCAGGGGGTCATTGCTGTTGCGGGAGGTGTGTCACAAAGCGCACTTTCACGAATATTGAAAGCATTCCTTGATGCCATGATGGCCGTGATCGGATCTCATATCAAGTTCCCTACCACCGCGCTTGACCTTGCAAAAACCAAACAGGAGTTCTACCAGATAGCTCGTTTCCCACATGTATTGGGTTGTATTGATTGCACCCACGTTGCAATATGTCCCCCTGCAACACAGGAATATTTATATAGAAATAGGAAATGTTACCATTCCCTCAATATTCAGGTTGTTTGCAATGCCAAAAACATTATCACTGACATTGTTGCGCAATTTCCAGGGAGTGCACATGACTCTTATATCTTCAGGCAAAGTGGCATACACACCCGTCTTGTCAGGGGAGAATTTGGAGAGGGACATCTGCTTGGTAAATATGTGTTATAGTTTATCACTGTCATTGTACGTATGTCAATGTGAAGCTGCCACTGACTCTTTGCTCCATTACATGTAGGTGACAGCGCATACGCCTTGCGTAATTACCTAATGACGCCTTACCTCAATCCCACAACTGCCAATCAACAGAGGTACAATGCAGCACATATTTCGACAAGGAACATCATAGAGCGCACATTTGGGCTGTTGAAGAGCCGATTCAGATGTCTACATAAGACCGGTGGAGCACTGAAGTACAACCCTGAACAATGCTGCAAGATAGTAGCGGCATGTGCCATGCTGCACAATATAGCGACAAGGGGAGGAATGGACATCGAGGTGTCTGACAGCGATTCGGAGGATGGGAACCAGCAAGTGCCACAACACCATGCAGCACAAGGGGCAAGCGCAGCAGAAGGGCGTAGGAGAAGATTTGACATCACACAAAATTATTTCTGAGGTGAGTAATGATGACACAGAAACTGAATATTGCTATCAAAGTATTCTTTAATTAAATAAAATTGCCATGAGTGTTCAAGCACACTTGTAATCTGAGCAGTGCAATGGACATAAGTGGTTTGCAAATGTCAATTCACTTGTCACTCTGTGAAAAGTCAAATCCAAATAAATGGTTACGTCACCATAGTGGAATGCACTTGTACATGCCAGTCTAGCGCTTTTTCCCACGAACACCCAGACGCCTGTCAGACCCAGCATTGTCATCCGTTAGGTTGGAAGCGGCGGGGGTACTGCTGCGTGTGTTGCGTCTTCCTGCAGTGCGGACTGGAACTGCCACACTACTTAGGCTTGAGCCACCCTCACTACCCTCTTCGGGCGTGGAATTGTTGACCGCAATTGTGGAAGCATTTAGCAAATCAACTGCATTGGTGACCTGGTCCAGTGCTTTAGCCACATCGCCGCTCCAATGGCACATTTCAGTTTGCATGGTCACAGACCTACGTGCCAGCAGTGCAGTTGTCGTGGCCAATCTATTGTTTGATTTAGCAAACATTTTCAATTGCAGCATTAGTTGACGATGCTGTCTCTTCTGGGATACATTTCCCTCATGCATCACCTTGCTCAGTTGCTGCACACTTTCAGACAGTACTGCTATGTTGCTAGCCATCTTGCCAACTTGCAATTGTACTAATCGTGTGTTTTTTGTCTGCAGGCGCTGCATACGGAGCATCTGTACCTCAAGACCACCCCAGACATCACTTGGTTGCTCCTCCTGCTGTGTCCTGAGTGCTCTTCCTCTCCTACGCCGGGCTCTGTGATTAGTTCTGGGGACCTGTGGTTGTGTTTGTGTGATGGAAGTTGTCTGGCCATGGCTGCCACCTGGTGTTGCATCAGCCTCATCATCTTCACACTCCATGGTGACTAGGGATGGAACAGTAGCCCTGCGTGACTTTGTTGGACGTGAGGGATTTATTTGCACCACGGGTGTGTCCATCTGTTCACCTGCGCTGGTGTCCTGCATGTCTGGGGAATCGCTATCCACATCTTCTACACGTTGCGCATCTGTGAGGTGAAACAGTGCAACACTGTATTATTTCATGTCTGTGATATTAATTGCACAGTAATAAATTTCTGCCTTTGTAAATGATTTTATACTCTATTAAGCTTTTTTGGGTTGTTACTCTGAGATTTGACATTGTAACTGCTTGACCTGACTACATCTCCCATAATGCCCCTCACCTACTGAATGCATTGTGTAATGGATGTTCAGGGTCTGCACTTGGGCTGTACTGTGGTCGAGTTCTACCTTTACATTTTGTAAAACTAAGGAAACATACATTCATCTTACCTTCAGTTGTGTTTGCTGCTCCGGACGTGTCCAGCTGGGTCACACCAACAACAGCTTCTGGCTGGATGGTGGATTCAATCAAGTCCTCCATGGGAGTGTTCCCAGTGTCTGTTGGTGTTCCCCCTCCTGTCTTCTTTGCCTCCTTCAGGCGGTCAGCTATGCGCACCTTAGCCCGACTGCGCAAGTCGTACCATCGTTTTTTGAGTTCTTCAATGGTGCGGTGTGTCACCCCAATGGCATTGACCCTGTTTTGGATCCGGAGCCAGATTTTCCTTTTCTCCTGCTCTGCCACTTTCAATGATGCCTTTCCAAACAGCTTGTCATGGCTGTGGACTACTCCCTCAATGAGGGTGTCAATTTCTTTTTCTGCAAATTTAATTTTGCGTTTCCTGCCTGTTTGGCTCTCCTCTGCTGTTTGTGAGGCTGCCATTTGATATCACAAGTTGTTCTTCTGTCTCTGTCACACTCCTGTTCAGCTCCCAGAGCCAGCTCCCTCCTCTCCCTGACACTGTGCACTGGAAATGAGGCTGGTGCTGCTCACTTCCTGGTTGTGATGTCATCAGGATGCATCAAAAAGCGACTTCGGTATTTGCGATTTCGCTAATTGCGAAGTCGCTAATAGCGAGTTCGCAAATGCGGAAATCGCAATTTATTTAGCGATTTTTAGCGATTCGCAATATTCTCGCAATGTTTTTGTTGCATCGTGATTTGCGAGTCTTTATTTGCGATTCCTTAAAAATCCCAAATAAGGTCTCGCAAACTCTCTTTTTGATGCATGTGCCTGCTAATCCTAGAACTATGCAGTTTGAAGCTCTTGAAGAATTGGTTCATGAGGCATACAAGAGAGAAAGAGATAGGTAGCAGAATAGATATAAGAATACTGTGAGTAAATATTCAGAAGCAAAATGGGATGCCCAAAAAAAATATGGAGAAGGGACATAGCAGAAGGAGTGAACATTTTTCCAGTTGTGGTAGCTGAAACTAAAGAAGGCGAAAAATGTAAGGAAAAAAAAGAAAAATGTTGAGGAATAAAGATCTAAAAATGCTGAAAATACTAAGAAATTTGATGACATAGATGATTCATTTTTAAATGAATTATTGATGAATAAACCCCCACCTTATCAAGAGCAACAGAACAGAATAGAATAGAGACAAATACTTTACCAAGTGCACCATTAATTCAAATAGAAGTGTCTCAAGAGAAAACATCAGCAAACGTGAGTCAAAATCAAAATGTAGCCAGAGAAGAATTGCCAAGAATGATGACACCAATGAAGCAAGATGTTTTGTCACTTTCAGTGACTATTGGTCCAATTGTTCCATTATACAATGATGGACAATGAGTTTCTCAAGTGCCTGCTTTAACGATACCAGATAGAAATACGATTGGAGTTCAGAAAGTCTATAGGAAAATAAATTTGACTAATTGATTGAAAATAGTAGAACAAATGTGACTATCAGTACAAGAGAATCAGAACAGTTGGTTAACATTTCAGAAAGATTTGTTGAAACTCCAAACCAAGGTATATACATAGTTCCAAATAGACTGTTGCAGAATGAGAAAAGAGTGACACCTAAATCAGGAGGGTAAAATGGTGAGATTAGGGAAAATACTCAGAATTAATTAGGTCCTTATCCTGAAGAATTAGATGAGTAGATAAAAGAAATAGCACCTGGTTGTAGTGTACAGATTAATAATGCAGTTGTAAGTAGGTTGAAAGCAGATTTGGAAGAAATGATTCTTGGTACAATCAGCTCAGACAGATTACGTAAATATCAAAATGAAGAATTGCTTTTTATGTGTAAATATTTCAAGGAAAGAGAGAAACCTACATGAAAAGTTACCTGAAATTGCACAAATGTATGGAGTTGATATAGAGAAGTCTAAAGCCCTACAAAAACATATAGATTAGATTTCATTGACAAAGATTTGGAGAGTTTGAAGGTTTAAGGAAAATGTTTACAAATTAAAGAGTTAATTAGCATACTAAAACAATGGGGTGAGTTAGATCGATGGAAAGGAAGATGGGCAAAAAAGAAAGTACAACATTGACTTCAGTGGCTTTACCGTTGTATCCTGTGAGGGAGACAGGAGCAGAAATAGCTAATACGACGATATATCCTATGAGAGATGTACCAGGTGATGGGAATGTTCATGTCCTTCGGTCAAAACAGTATATATTATCATTTACAAATGATTTCCCAAGATTGAGAGAAAAACCATGGAATGGTACAAACAAGTAGAAAGGTTTGTGAAGGTTTGAATCGTTTTAGAAGGATGAGACAGGAGTAGATGGAATGAATCAGATGCAGGCGAATCAACAGAATCAGAATCAGCAAATGACAATTGGCAGGAGGACAGAATTTGCAGATTCCGAAATACAATGCAAATGTGGGTTTCCATAAAAATGATAAGGTGAATTTAAATGTGCAGGTGTCTTCATAATATTTGATACAGTGGGAAGAAAACAATTCAGATACATCTCAATGATGGTGCCTGAGGGGGAAGGAGGAGTGCATGCTCGGCGCATCCTTAGAGGTAGATCAGTCTGGTCCTTATGTTGATGGTGAGGTTGACAGAAATTCAATTACGTTCCTCGTAGATACTGGTTCTATCCGTTCCACTGTGAGAACTGTGGAAATTCCCAACCTACCCCTCTCGGGAGAAAGTATCCAAGTAGTAGGAGTTTCAAACAAATTGATTAAGACCCCAGTGACAAAACCAATGAAAGTGCAAGTTGGGGAATTTCAAGATTTACACCGATTTGTGATGTGTGACACAAGTCCAGTTAACCTATTGGGAAGGGACTTGTTGTGTAATATGAACTGCTCCATCTATTGTACACCAGATGGAATAGCATTTCATACAAAAGATGAAGACGTAGTCTTTAAAATGACGAGGCAGGGAACAGAGGTGAATGATTTATGTCCTCTTTTAACATCAAATGATTTGCCTGTTGAGTTGAGAGATATAGTGTTGACTGATGTGTAGGATTTTTAACGGAAAGACATTGGATTGATGAAAGGAGTAGCTCCAATTCAGATTACAGTAAAAACCAAATGCAGAATATCCAAGAACGGCAGCTTACAAAATGAATCCTGAAACAATTGCAGGAGTAGCACCTGTGATCGAAATGCTGATTGAACAAGGTATCCTAAAAGAGATTCTAGGGAGTCCATGCAATTCACCTATTATGGGAATTCACAATCCTAACGGTAAATACAGGATAGTGCAGGATTTACACAGTTTTAATCAGATAGTAATACCTTGTTGTCCAACAGTGCCAAATCCAGCTGTGATTCTTTATCAAATTCCTTGTGAAGCAGATGGTTTTCAGTGATTGATCTGTCTCTATATCTTTGCATCCGGATAGCCAATATTTGTTTGCGTTCCGGTTCGTAAACCGTGTTTTGACATGGTGCTGAGTTCCTCAAGGGTATACAGAGAGTCCCTCGATCTTCAATCAGATATTGAAAACATGTTTGAAATCACTAGTAATGCCTTAAAACTCAGTCCTTGTTCAATAGATGATCTATTGGTTGCAACAAGGACAAAAGAGGCTTGTGTGATTAATACGAGTGCTCTATTACTCAATGTGGGAGAAGGTGGGCATAAAGTGTCACCGGCAAAATTGCAATTCTGTCAAAAAGATTTTCCTTACTTGGGTCACAAAATTGAGAAAGGAATGAGAAAAGTGTCTCAAGATCGGATCAATCCTATTATGCAAATGAAGCCACAAAAAACATTTTAAAAAGTTTGAATGTTTCTGGGAATGGTTGGATATTGCAGGCAGCGGATAATTGGTTTTTCACTGATTGCCAAACCATTACAAAGACTGACCCATAAAAACGTGTCAGATCCGATACATCTTGATGATAATTGCATGAACACATTTCTTGAGTTGCGAGACAGTTTGTGTTGAGCACCCGCATTGGGAATGGCAGATTTCAGTAAGGATTTTGCATTATTTAGCAGTGAACGTGACGGATGTGCACTTTCAGTTCTAACACAAATGCATGGAACAGCACGCCGTTCAGTGGCATATTTTTCAGCTACTCTTGACCCTGTCGCAGCAGTTTTTCCAGGTTGTTTGAAAGTGGTTGCTACTTGTATGAGTCTGGAACAGAGTGAAACGATTGTAATGGGACATCCGTTGAAAGTGTATGTACCACATTCAGTTGAGATTTTGTTGACACAAACTCGCACCCAGCATCTTACAAGCAGCCGGTTAACAAAATGTGAACAAGTGATATTGGGAGCTGAAAATGTGACAGTGAGAAGATGTGCGAATCTAAATCCAGCTTCTCCGTTGCCGATTCCAAGTTGTGAAGTAGTGGTGGATGAAGCAGATCATGATTGTCTGGATGTTACTAAGTGGTGTACAAAACCAAGACCTGACATACAAGATACACTGTTATCTGAATCTGATCTTGTGAGCAGAATATGCGATTTGTACAGTGGCAAGTGTCATGGTTGAAAGAGTGAGTTCAGCTCAGGTAGCACAATTGGTAGCACTGACAAGAGCATGTTGCCTTACAAAGCAAATGCGAGTAACCATATTTACTGATAGTCAAAATGGTTTTGGGATTGTCCATGATTTTGGGCAGTTGTGGTCTCAATGTGGAGTTTTGACCTCTTTGGGTTCACCAATACGAAATGGAGAGTGTGTAAAAGATCTATTGATGGCACTACAATTGCCAGCACAAATTGGGGTGGTGAAATGTTTAGCACACAAATCTGGATGTGACTATGTCACTGTGGGAAACAGGTATGCAGATTAAATTTCACGATTTTGTGCTCTAAATTCACATACAATCAATGGGGAAAATTTGAAAGAACGATCTGATCAAGCTGAATGCAAATTAATGTTCTTATCTGTTGAAACATGGGAAGAGGTTTGTGAATTAGAAGATGCAGCTAGTGATACAGAAAGAGAAGGATAGATCAAAGCAGGATGTACATGCAGGGCAGAAGATGAGGTGTGGATTTACTCTGATGGAAGATCAATATTGCCAGATAGTCCGTTGTTTCAAATGGCACGAGTTTATCATGGTCCTACATATGTGGGTAGAGATTCCATGATTAGACTTTTTAAACAAACTTGTTATAATCCCAAGCTTAGAGTCATTGCAGATAGTATCTTTCAAAGATGTATAATTTGTCAACAACAGAATGCAGGGAGGAAAACAGTTGTCGGTTTGGATTGAATTGGAAAAGCAGCATGTCCATTTACGCATATGCGGGTTGATTTTATTGGCATGCCTCCTTGCAATGGTTTAAAACATGTACTAGTGATTGTGTGTCTGTTTTCACGTTGGGTCGAGGCATATCCAACAAGACGTAATGACAGCCTAACTGTTGCAAAACTGCTCCTCAGAGAGATTATACCAAGGTTTGTATTTCCAGTCTCATTAGAATCTGATAGAGTAGCTCATTTTAATAATGAGATAAATCGGATGATTTGTGCAGCATTACAAATTGAGCAGAAATTGCACTGTGCTTATCAACCTGAGGCATCCGGAGTGGTTGACCAGGTCAATGGAACAATAAAATCAAGACTGGCTAAAGTCTATGCATCCACAGCACTAAAATGGCCTGATTAATTACCATTGGTATTGATGAGTTTGAGAAGTATTCCAGACAGAAGAACTGGACTGTCCCCGCACAAGATTGTGATGGGCAGAGCTTTGAGACAACCAACAATCCCAGCAAATCAACTTCTGAACATAACTGATGATTTAGGGCTTGATTATTGCAAAGGATTGGCTGATGTAGTGCGTTCTTTGTCTCACCAGATTGGAGAAGTTGCAACTACAATTCAACAAGAACAAGCACATGATTTGAGCCCTGGAGAGTGGGTGCTCATCAAGAAGCATGTGAGGAAATCTTGATTGGAACGCCGTTGGCGTGGGCCATATCAAGTGAATCTTGTGACAACAACAGCAGTTAAATGTGGTGGTCTGCCCAATTGGATCCATGCAAGCCACACTCGTCGAGTCCCATGTCTACTTGAAAGCACAGAGTCAGTTGAAGGTGAACAAAGAAAAAGAAGAGAACCTGAACAGACTGAGAATGAAGTAGAGTGGGCACAAGCTACTGGGTCTCGTAACACTCTCATTGCTGATGCTGATGCAGAAAGCGTGTCAATCCCTGAAAGAGACAGAGAAAAGGAAAGAAGGGAATCAGCTAAACGAAGTCTTGAATCGAATGAAATAGACAGAGTTTCAGGAAAGAGAACAAGAAATGGTGATTAGTGCCCTAGAGTAGTTAAGAAAGTGAAATATACCTTGAATAAGAAAATTCCAGAGACTGTGGTTGAAATCTGTAGCCAATCTGAACAAAGTGAGACTGAAGAAGACAAAAATATAGTGCGGAGAACGAAAAGAGCAAAAATCCCAAATAAGAAATACACAGCACCTGAATGGACATATTTGGCTGCTGCAACAAACGATTGGAAAAAATAATTCATCGAGTTTTGTTCCAAAGGCAACTCATCATATGAGCCACCCTAAATGAACTGTGCATAAGAAAAAGAGTGCAGAAAAAGAGAGAGGTGACTTTTGACTTTTTTGATTTTTTCTGAAATTTTAAACGGATAAACCTGGGACTGGTAATCAAAACCAAGGTTTATTTAGGCGAAGGTGTTTTAACGCTTGTTTTATATGTGTTCTTATAATATTGTTTGTCTGGTTAATACTATTTTTAGTAGTGCCTTATTTTATGTATTCTACTAATGCAAATTCTACTAATAATTAAGTGAATGTATTAACTGATAAGAAGAAAAATCTTAAAGAAGATCCAGAGACCAATATTAAAAAGCTAACGGAATGGCTTACATCAAGATAATTCTATTAATGATTTTCGTTAAATGTTTTTACAAAACATTCCTACAAGTATGTAGACACTATGGACACAAGAGATTGTTATGTGTGCATGCAGTCACCCTCGTCTGTGTCAGAAGGGGTGACCACCCACCATTAACATATGGAATTTAGTGTAGTGTACTAACAAGTTTATTCTATGACAAAGAGCAATTTCAATATTTTTATTCTAATTTTGATTTAGTATTTTCAGAAGTTCCTATTTATAAGAATATGAATATAGTGAATAGTGCAAGGAATGCAGAATATGTGGGATAATTGTTTCCTACTTCTAAGTCAATAGGTACTGTATACGTGCATCAAAATAATCTAATTTGTAGCTTACATAGTGTAGAAATAGAGTTTATAAATACTGTTGACGATAGGTGACAAGAATTCAAAAGAAAAGCTGCAGAACAAAAGACTAACATATTTCCATGGGCTCATAGGGAGGGTGATTACAAGAAAGGAGAGACATATGCTACAATGGCTCTAGAAAAGTTTAATTACCATTGGTGAATTATAATCCTTGTTCGAATGGTCTTTAACTTTTTATATAATACTATCGTACGGAAGCATTTTGCACAACATGATGGCTGCTACTCTGTAATTTCTATTTAATTGAATGTAATGTAAACATGATTTTTAAATTGTGCTTTTATGATTGTAAATTTGTAACAATCGAATAAAGCTTTATGAACTGAACTGAACTGACTCTAGACTGGCATCACGAAGAGAAGCTTGGCTTACTAAGACAAAAGACTGAATACAATAATTATTCATTGGTTCTAGTGAATGTGAACATACCTTACTAATTACAGGGGGCTAGGGATTAAGAGGTGGCACTGATCCAGTTTATCTTGGACTTTGTTATGTATGTGGCAGAAATGCTTAATATAGATTGCCACAACATTGGTATGGGTGTTGTTACATGGGTATAGTTTTTCCCAAAATGTATCATCTGAATGAAAATCATGGAACCGATGAAAAGAAACTAACACAGAGAAAAAGAGGAACTCGTGCTGCAGAAAAACTGGTATATTTTTTTGGTGCATTAATACCTTCAGTGGGTGTAATCTTGAACTCACATAAGATTAGAAAGTTGTCTACAGTGGTTGATCGTTTATCAACGGATACTGCTGGTGGGTACTTGATGAATTACACTATAATGGTTGCGATGAGATCAATGGTTTTGCAAAATAGGGTTGGTCTTGACGTATTATTGGCAAAAGAGGGCGCAGTCTGTAGTATGCTGAAAATTCAACAATGTTGCACTTATATTCCTGACAAAAGCAAAGACTTGGAGGGAGATATTAGTAACATTACACATTTGCATAATGATTTAGCAGAATTGAAAGTTGACGGTGCATTGGAAAACAATTGGCAAGGGTTTTTCCTCAGTAGGTAATTGGTTTTTAACCCTAAGTAACAGCTTATTAGGAAGAATACTAACACCAATAATTGCTATTGCTTCTGGCATACTAATAGTAATACTGATATATATATATGCTGAAAATACAAAGCGAAAGAGACAAAACAAAGAGCAAGGAAAAGAGATGAAATAGAAGATAAAAAGGTGCTTACTATGAAGTACTGAACGATATGGAGGGTGTTAGATTGAAACAGCTTAGAACAACTTTTTTTGAAGCAAATCAGATCTTAATCAGATTTTCATAGATTGTGAGAAACTGATCCAGAGGAAGCTTTGTAAATCTTATAATCATACTCATTAACCCTCCTGTATATCTTTGGTAGAGGTAATAGGGACTCGATAATAAGAGACAGATGCTATTTCCGATAATTCACAAATAATGACAAACTCGGAATACTTATCAAGTTATCTTTATCTAAATACTTCAAAATATGATTGGCCAATACACAAGTACATTAGAAAAATCATACATTCTGTGTTATTTCAATATTACAGGTAAGTTCACAATAAAGAAATACAGTTCATTGACAAATACATCATATAATCAATAACAGCATTGAGTGGAGAGAGAGAGAAAAACGAAAGAAATGATCATTGCAAATTCAGTATGCAAATCAGAATTCATACAAACCTAGAATCAAAGAATACTAATGCACAGCGTGCAATAGTCAGAAATAGCTAACCCTTCGGCCGAAAAGGTTTAGCTTAAGCAACAACACCAGCCGATGAAGTGCAAGATAATCAGGAAAGTTTTGCTCAGGATTTGCAGGGATAATTGCCAGCAGAGTAGCATAGAGAGTACAGCAGCAAAGGCTCTTTTCTCATAGAAACAGCTACTGCCAAGTTCTTTTCTCACGCTAATAATTATACCCCAAATGCTAAAAAGTTCTATCACCCTAAAGTTGCAGTTTCACAGTTTCATGCGATTTCATTGGTCATATTTGTGAGGTGATCATCGTCTCAGTCAGTTCATCCAGATTTTCTCTGTTAAAGGTCTTTGTTATAATGAATGTCATCATCACTCTTCGGAAGCAGAAAAGAAAATTTGATAACTTCATGTCCTCACGCTCACTTTCACATCAGCATGCAACATTAGTTGACACAATTATTTATAGAAAGAAATACTCTACCCCTAGAGAGGAAATCCTAGTGATATGCTAAGCACAACTAAACAATTAAACCATCTTTTTAGAAACAGGAAGGGACAAAATACATTCTTCTGTGGCCTATATTAGGGAAATTAATTTTACTCTTGCAGGGTTTTGAGGCCTTCATAGAGAAAACATATTTCATAATTTTATAAGGAAATAAAACACAGGCATTCATATTTTAGTAAAAGAAAGAAAAACATAAAGAAATAGGAATTAAAGATTCATTATCCTAATTTAATCCATAAGTATAATCTACTTTTCAATAATCAAACTATTAATAAGATTTGTTTTATCTTGTTCTGAAAATAGGATAAACATTTCACGAAACAATTTCTGTGAGCGTTTCCTATTTATTACTATTTCATATTTCTATATGCATAATTCAAAATGCATATTTACTCTAGTCTCTCTCTTATAACGTCTTAAATCACTTCATAGAATGCTCATGCTTTCAATTTTCAGCGTGTTAAGGGTTGCAGCTAATCAAACTGTTTTTAATAAACATGTTGTGCAATTCTTGCACAATTTCACACCGTACCTTCAAATATCCCTGTGTACGTAAATGTTAAAAAATTACACCATTAGTCATTGTTTTGTTATTAACAGTTATGAGCAGATTTGATCAAGCAAGATTATTTCGCAAAAATCATGCTTCATCACCTTCCTCGGATTTTTTCTGACCTGGTTGTGTTGGTTTTAGGACTCTGGGCACTTAACCAGCACTATGCTCTCTGTCTAAATTGTTTTGGTGATTGGTTTATCCATGATTGACATATTTAATTCACTAGTAAGTGTGTAGTAAAATGCACCAGGACTAGCCAGGGCCTTAAAATTAAATGCTACTAGTGTGCCTGCAGCACTGATTGCCCCACCGACATGAGAGCCCTGCAAACATGTCTCAGAACTGCCACTGCAGTGTCTCTGTGTGCACTTTTAAACATGCCATTTTGACCCACAAGTGTACGCACTTGCCAGGCCCAAACCTTCCCTTTTACTACATGTAAGTCACCCCTAAGGTAGGTCAAAGGCAGCCCCATGTGCAGGGTGCAATGTATTTAAAAGGAAGGGCATGTACTGGTGTGTTTTAGATGTCCTAATAGCGAAATACTGAAGATTTTGTTTTTTAATATCACAAGGACTATCGCTCCCATAGGGTATCATAGGGATTGTCTTGAACTATCTTTTAAGTGTAATTTCCCATTGGAAGCCGATAGAGATATGGAGTTAGGGGTCTCTGAATTCACATTTTAAAAATACATCTTTTGGTGAAGTTGTTTTTTAAATTGCATGTTTGAAAATGCCGCTTTTAGAAAGTGAGCATTTCCTTGCTACACCATTTTGTGCATCTGCCTGTCTGTCGAATACACGTCTGGGCTGGCTGATAGTTGGGCTCTTGTGCATTCACTCTAGACAGTCACACAAAGGGAGCGGAGGTATGCCTTGCGCATCATGATGGGCCATCACCATGCTTATGGGCCTTTCTGAGCTAGAGTGGTGGGAGGAGTTGTCTATGATACTTGAATAGGGCTGTGCTTGTTCTTACTCTAAGCTGTCTCCACCCCCTTGTAGTGTGTCTGGAGTCAGGTCAGAGAAAGGCAGTGTCTTGTGCACTACAAAGACTTTCCTTCGAAGTTTTCCTGCTACAAAGGCAGAAAGTGATATTAGCATTGGACTTCTGACACCCTAAAAAAAGAATGCTTCTGGACTGAGAACATTCTGCCAGGAAGAAGAAATGCTAGATGCTGTAGGAGGGACCGCCGCTTTGCCTGTTGCTTTGCTGTGCTGGCCTGCCGCTTGCTGCTTCTGTACTGGCAGTGAAAGAACTGGACTTTGCTTTCTACAGCCTGTTCCAAGGTTCTCCAGTGGCTTGTGCGTGCTTGCCTCCTGTTAAGAAGTCTCCGGGCCATCAAAGATTTCACCTACCTGTGCCTTGACTCTTCTGCTGAGGGTTCTGACTTGCCAAGTGGTGCCAAATACCATTCCTGGGCTCCTGAAAGTAGAATCTGGAGGTCTAAGGAGAAAAAAAACACGCATTGACTCCCAGCACCTGTTTTCTCAATGCATCGTTGCAGAAGATTGATGCATCTGTGCTGCCTGCCCTGAAGCGTGGTTCCATTGACTATGGCTTTCACTGTAGTCCCCAGCTTGCCATCACAGAAAAATTGCTGCAGCGTTAGTCCTGAGCATGGTGTCACCGACGTCCGTGGCACCAGCTCCGACGCAGCACCTGCTTGTGGATGAAGAATCAATGCTGCCCCTGCTTGCAGCTGGAAAATCGCTGCAGTGCCTGCTTCGCCGCTGTCACAACAATGCCGGGCATCTGTATATTCGACGCATCGTTCCTCGATGCCTATACTGCATTGACACTGCAGTAAGGAACCAAGGCTGCGTGTCTGGAAACCGACGCATCACCTCCCCTTCCAGTAAGAAACCAACGCATCACCTCCCCCTGACAGAAAGGAACCACGCATCACCTCCGCTGCCTAGCATTAAGGAACCGATGTATCACTTCCCCTGGCAGTAAGTAACTGACACAAAGCTTTGTTTTCCGGCGCTTCACTTCCCCTACACCTGGAACCATTGTTGATGCATCTAAGGTACTTTGTGCTAAAATGAACGCATCTATTGATTTCTATGGACTAAACTTGCTTAATCTTTGAAAAAGGATGTTTTGACTTGTGTATATTGGATTTTTATCATTTTGGTCTTTCTTTATTCAGATAAATATGCCTATTTTTGTAAACTGTGTGGACTCCTTTTGTAGTGTTTTCACTGTGTTACTGTGTGAGTGTACAAATGCTTTACACAGTGCCTCTGAAATAAACCTGACTGCTTGTGCCAAGTTACCAAGTGGGTGAGCAGGGGTTATCATAGGTGTGTGGCTCCCTTACCCTGACTAGAGTGAGGGTTACTATTTGGACAGGGCGCAAACCACAGACAACTAGAGACTCCATTTCTAATAGCCACTATTTCACAAAACATGATCATTTTCTCCAGTCTACCTCATGCAGCAACATATTCCTTTCAATACCTGACCCCTAACATTGCTCCATTAGGTCTCCTAGCATGAAGGCACCGTATATATATATATATATATATATTCACTGAAAAAAACATAGGTTTCATACATGTTATAGTTAGCTGTACATTTCACTCGTAAAAAACCAATGAAATTCCCCCGTTATAGTTAGTGCAGGCAACTATAACTCACGCGACCGCAATCCTCTGCTGATGCTAATACTGTATTTAGACACTTATTTGCCCCTGTCTTCTTCCATTAAATTTTAGCTATACATATATTACAAATATTTTTTTTTCATAAAGACACATATGTCATCAGCAGAAGATTGCGGTCGCGTGAGTTATAGTTGCCTGCACTAACTATAACGGGGGAATTTCATTGTTTTTTTACGAGCGAAATGTACAGCTAACTATAACATGTATGAAACCTATGGTTTTTTCAGTGAATTTGCAAGGTTTTTTAAATGCTAATTCCTAACTATAACGTGTGTGAAACCTATGGTTTTTTCAGTGAATTTGTACGGTTTTTTAAATGCTAAGTTACTTTACGCCATTCGTGGCGTGCGCGCCCAGTTAACGCAGTTCGTTCCGTGCGCGCACGGTGCGCTTCGCGCACCGTGCGCGCACAGTGGGCACGCGGTGCGCTTTGCGCACCGCGCGCCCACTTTACGCAGTTAGTGCCGTGCACGCACGGTGGTCACGCGGTGCGCTGCGCGCACCGCGTGCCCACGTTATGCGGGATGGGCCATGTACGCACGATGCGCTTCGCGCACCGTGCGCACATGGGGGACATATTATGCGCATCTTTGTGAAATTTATTCTTTGGTTATTTCTTACCTGTAATAAGCCATGCACAAATGGTGCCCTTCGGGCACCATTTGCACACGGGGTGGGGAGGGTGTGGATAATTTTTTAAAAAAAATTTTTTTACCGTACGCGTACGGTAAGCGTAATCGGCGATTTTCCGAAAAAAAAAAATTTTTTTTTTTGGGCTTGGGGGTTGTTTGGGGACCCCTATATCAATGCTGGGTGGTTAGGATCTCAAGAAACTGCCTTTTTAGACATTTTTTGGCATCGTTTTTGCTGCCCAACTCAGAGAGCGAGAGAGAAAATGGCGGCCGCCGCTTCCTGGTTTCGACCGATTCGAATGTTTACTAAGATCTAACAGCCAATCAAAATCGCGCTCGCGCACGCCACCGTACGCGTGCGGTAAGCGCACCGTAAGCGCACCGTAAGCTGGCTCAGATATATATATTGGTTTAAAGGCTATTTTCTCAGAATCTACTGAACAGATTTACACCAAACCTACAAAAGGCACTTCCTTGACCTGAGGACTACCTCTCTGCCAAATTTCAAGTAATTCTGTTCAGCCGTTCGGGCTGTAGCTGTGTCTAAAGGTCTTATGGAAAAATGCATGGGTAAAACGTGTTTTGGGACCCCCCTTTTATCTCAGCCCCCGCTTGACGAATCCCCCCGAGACTTTCAGGGTAGGAGCGGAGAGTAGCGCCCCACCTATTTTGAAAAATTCGCGAGGATTCGTCGACCGGCGCCAAAGTTATTCAAAATAGAATGTTGCGGATTTCCTATGGAAACGTGGTCCTAACTTTAACTACCTACTGGCGACTGCCAGTAGGTAATATATATATATATATTCACTTAAAAAACCATAGGTTTCACACATGTTATAGTTAGGTGGATATTTCACTCATAAAAAAACAATGAAATTCCCCCATTATAGTTAGTTCAGATAACTATAACTCGCGCGCCCGCAATCCACTGCTCATGACGTCACATATTACAACACTCATGACATGGTCAGTGGCATCACTCATGACATCACTGATGACATCATCCTTGTGATAGAGTGGCGGTCGCGCGAGTTATAGTTATCTGAACTAACTATAACGGGGGAATTTCATTGGTTTTTTACGAGTGAAATATCCACCTAACTATAACATGTGTGAAACCTATGGTTTTTAAAGTGAATTTGCAAGGTTTTTTAAGTGCTAATTCCTAACTATAACGTGTGTGACACCTATGGTTTTTTCAGTGAATTTGTACGTTTTTTAAAATGCTAATTTATTTATGTATTATTTTTTTTTAATATATTTATTTTACAATAAACTACGTATTAAAAAATATATATTTTTTTTGGTTTTCCCCCCTGACAAAGGCTAGGGGGTCAGGAACTCTCTACCCTGCCCCGTTTTCACGTTCGCCACCTTCCTTTTTCACTCTCGCACTGAAAACAAACAAAATGGCGGCCGACACTTCCTGATTTAGACCGATTCGAACGTTGACTAACATGTAACCACCAATCAGAATTACGCTCGCGCACGTTAGGGTGCTCGCACGGTGCTCGCACGGTGCGCGCACGGTGCGCGCACCCTGCGCGCGTATACATATTGACATGCTTTTAAATGCTATTTTCTCAGGAAATACTGAACAGATTTACACCAGACCTGCAAAAGGCACTTCCTTGACCTTATGGCTACCTCTCTGCCAAATTTCAAGTAATTCTGTTCAGCCGTTCGGGCTGTAGCTGCGTCTAAAGGTCCTATAGAAAAATGCATGGGGAAAACGCGTTTTGGGACCCCCCCTTTTTTCTTGGCCCCCGCTTGACGAATCACCCCGAGACTTTCAGGGTAGGAGCTGAACGGAGCGCCCCATTAGTTTTGAAAATTTCGCGAGGATTCGTCAACCGGCGCCAAAGTTATTCAAAATAGAATTTTGAGATTTCCTATGGAAACACGGTCCTAACTATAACTATCTACTGTCGACCGCAAGTAGATAATATCTATATCTATATATCTATCTATATATATATATATATAAATTTCACAGAAAAAAACACAGGTTTCAGGGACGTTATAGTTAGTTGGACATTTCACTCGAACAAAACCTGAGAAATTTGGCTGTTATAGTTAGTGGAGATAACTATAACTCACGCCCCCGCAATGCACTGCTGATGACATCACATATTACATCACTCATGACATGGTCAGTGACATTACTGATGACATCTCAAATTACATCACTGATGACATCATACATGTTATAATCTGATGCACCTCCTCACACCCTAATAAACCTTTTAAACACCCACTCTGAAATACAGACTACCAATATCGAAACCATAGACAGACCAATAGCAGTTAGGACACACCCGCTCGGCTGTTTCTACCCTGCGCCTTTTTCTTGTATTTTAACCTTTATTTCACTGTTTTCCTGTGACTCGGTTCTACCGAGTCACAAGATGGCTTCCAACACTTCCTGGTTTGGAGTGTTGGCAGCAAATCAGAGTGAAGCTTGTGCCCGGGAGGGTTCGTAAACCCTCCTCGGCGCTCAGATATCAATATTTTCTTTTTTTGATTTCTCAGGAACTACTGAACGGATTTACACCATTTAAAAAAAAGGTCTCTTTCTGAACCAAGGGCTACCTTTTTGCCAAATTTGGTGTAATTATGTTCAGCAGTTCGGGCTGTAGCCGTGTCTAAAGTTTCCCATGGAAATTAACATGGGGAAAACGCGTTTTGGGACCCCCCTTTTTTCTCTGCCCTGGCTTGATGAATCATCCCGAAACTTTCAAGACAGGATTTAGTTTTGAAAATTTTGCGAAGATTCCCTCAACCGGCGCCAAAGATATTGGCAAAAGAACAAAATGCTTTTTGCATAGAAATGAGATCCTAACTATAACTACCTACTGGTGACCGGCAGTAGACAATATATATCTTTTCTTGTTCCAAGAGAATTTGTTTGCCAGGATTTTGTTTGGATTAACAGGGCTGGCTACCCCACCGTGTGCCCGCCGACAAGAAGTGGCTTGGACTTCGCCGATTCGCGTTGTAGATATATATTTATATATATATATATATATATATATATATATATATATATATATATATATATATAATATATGGGCTTTATGCGGGTTGGTGGTAAAAATGGGAAATCCCTATTTAGAGTGCCTTTGATTTGGTATCAGATGTCACCCCTGGGCTATATATAAATATACCACTACCTTGTATTTTAAAAATCTGCACATCTGAAAGTTTCTAGCGTTATCGATGAATACCACATCTCTGACACTGGTCGGCTGGATGCAAGGTCACACTGAACATGCCATTCATCAGATGTTAGCATTGTTTTCCAAAACAGGATAATTCACTCCAGTCTCATTTGTACCCAAACTTAGCCCTCCCATGGCTAGACCTCAATCGGGTTTCCCCTTGGGTCTCCTCAGTGTAGGGTTATCAGACATGAGTGGGTTTCAGTGGGTTTGGGCAGGTATCCACACACTAGTGCCAGCGAATATTTTGATGGGGGAGGGTCCAGGGGATGTCTGTGGCATTTGGGGACAGGGTCGGCCAACCCCAGACATTTCAGAAATTTAGAGACACAGAGAAACTAGGGATGTGCAAATAATACCACTCCGCCAGTGGAGTTTGCAGAGTTTTGCCTACTCCTTGTTCCGCTTGGAATGCAGAGTTCAAACATAACTCTGCCAGCCGCCACGTGGTGGAGTATTTTCATGTGAAAGAGTGGGTTTACTTGCCAAGTCAAAATGTCAGTAAAAACTGCATGCAGACACTGCAGTGTCAAGTCTGAGAACCCTCTGAATGGCTGCTCGTGTGGGTGGCATAATCAGTGCTGCAGGCCCACTAACAGCATTTGATTTACCTGCCCTGGCACTCTCAGTGCACTTTACTAGGAACTTACCAGTAAATCAAATATGCCAATCATGGAAACATGAATCCATAAAATAATCTAATTTACAATAGGAGCACTTGCACTTTAACACTGATCAGCAGTGAGTACGTGCGCAGAGACACTAAACCAGCATAACCAGGAGGTCAGAAAGCAAAAAGATAGGGGAAACATGCCAAAAGATTCCAGGTCTAATACATGTTCTCTCCAGCTGAAAGTAGGGTGAACTACCCAATCTCCTTGAAGCTTCCTTCACTAAGGCAGAAGAACCTGGACAGACCATCATTATTGGTGTGTTCTGTGCCAGTGCGTAAAGTCCATTCCCTGTAGAGAGATGGACCACCTCAACAGATTTGGGTTTACACCCCTCATTTGCATGAACCATCTGAGAAGTCTGTGTTCTGTCTGAACTCAGAATTGAGTCCCAAACAGGTAGGGTCTTAGCTTTTTCAGTGCCCAGACCACAGCAAAAGCTTCTCTTTCTATGGTACTCCACCTCTGTTTCCTGGCGAGTAGTCTCCTGCTAAGGAAGACTACAGGCTGGTCTAGGGCCTCATCGTTCAGTTGTGAGAGCACCGCTCCCATACCCTGCTCTGACATGTCCGTCTGCACTACGAATTCCATGGAGAAATCGGGGTGCCCTGAGCATAGGTGCCATACACATGGCTGCCTTCAAGGCATCAAAACCTTTCTGGCAGGCATCAGTCCAGATCACCTTCCTGGGCTGCTTCCTGGAACTCAGCTCTGTCAAGGGGACAACAATGGTGCCATAGCCCTTAACAAATCTCATATAGTAGCCGGTGAGACCTAAAAAGGTTCTCACCTCTGTCTGGGTCTTGGGGGCCTCCTGAAGGCAGAATGGTGTCAATATTAGGCTGGAGGCGCGCCACCTGGCTGCTTCCTCTCTGGTGCCCTAAGTACACCACAGAGCCCTGCCTGATCTCGCACTTACTGGCCTTGACCGTGAGGCATGCCGTCTGTATAGGCTACAACACTTCCAAGAGATGCTGCAAATGTTCTTCCCAGCTGGAACTGAACACTGCAATATCGTCCAGGTAGGCGGCACTGAATTCCTCCAGCCCAGCCAACACCTGGTTGACCAACCTCTGAAAGGTGGCAGGGGCATTCTTCAACCCAAAGTGCCCCTCTTGAATTAAAAATTCTGACCTCTACTTGGCCCCCTCGGTTAAGGCAAGTACCCAGACGTCAAATCAAACGTACTGAGGAACTTGGCAGCTCCTAACCCATCAATGAGCTCTCAGCTCGGGGATGGGGTGCGTGTCAGTCCTGGTGATGGTTTTGAGCCCACGGTAGTCCACGCAGAACTGCAATTCTGGAGTGGCCCTAGTGCAGCAGCCTTTGGGACCAAGACCACTGGGCTGACCCAAGGACTGTTGGTGGGCTCAATTACCTCTAAGGCCAACATCTTAGGGACCTCCTCTTTGATGCTGGCTCTGACCCATCAGTCAACCTGTAAATCTTGTGTTTCACAGGAGGACTGTCACCAGTGTCCACGTAATGGGTACACAAGTGAGTAACACCTGGGGTCAGGGAGAACAGTGTGGCAAACTGCCCCAACAATTAGTGATAATCAGTCTGCTGCTCTGGGGTCAGTGTAGGGTAGAGAATCACACCTACCACTGACCCATCATGCTCCTTGGTAGACAGGAAGTCAGGGAGAGGTTCACTCTGCTCTTCCACACCATCATCTGTCACCATGAGCATGCTCACTTCAGACCTCTCAAAGTGAGGCATGAGGCAGTTCACATGGAGGACCCTCAAGGGGTTCCCTGGAGGTCTGCAAATTCACCAGGTAGGTGACATTGCTTTTGCACTCCAGCACCTCAAAAGTCCCAGTCCACTTGTCCTACAAGGCACAAGGTTCGACTGGGGCCATGACCCACGCTTTCTGGCCAGGCTGAAACTCTACCAGAGGGGCATTCTGGTCGTACCAGCATATCATCTCCTCCTAGCTTGCTTCCAGGTTCACCTGAGCGAGTTTCCTAAAGCGTGAAGTTTGCTTTCTGAAGGCCCTCTCACAGGGTTCCCAAGCAGAAGCTCAAAGGGACTAAACCCTAATGACATTGATGGTACCTCCCTGTATGCAAAGAGAAGGCATGGTAAGAGTATGTCCCACTTATGCCTCATGGGTTCTGTTAGACCCTTGATCATGCCCTTGAAGGTTTGGATGAGTCTCTCCACCAAACCATTACCTTGTGGGTTGTAAGGAGTGGTGAACTTGTAGGTTACACCACACTCCTCCCACAGGGATGTAATATACTTGGATATGAGATTGGTCTCACGGTCAGATACCATCTCTCTGGGGAAGCCCACATGGGAAAATATCCCCATTAACGCCCAGCCAACCATTGGCACCGTTGTTGTCCTGAGAGGGATAGTCTCCGGGTACTGGGTGGCATGGTCCACCAAGACCAGGATGTACCTATTGCCCATGGCAGTTTTGGGATCCAGTGGCCCCACAATGTCCATCCCAACCCTTTCAAAAGGGGTTCCTACAACTGGAAAAGGTTGGAGAGGAGCCTTATACTTCCTCCCACTCTTACCACTTGCCGGCAAGTATGGCAAGACCTACAATGTGCATCAGACTGCCTTCACATCTGGGGCCAAAAGAAGTGGGTAACAATCCTGTCAAAATTCATGTCCTACCCCAAATGTCCTGCCAAAGGCACGTAGTGAGCCAGACTTAGTAGGAAGGTCCTGAAGTGCTAGGGTACCACCAGCACATGGGCTGACCCAGGTTCAGCAACCTAGGCTCACTGTATAAGAGACCATTCTCTTAAAAGATCCAGTGTCATCCAGCCTGATCACCAGCTGCCTGGTTTGCAGCCTGCTGCTGCAAACCCTCCAGGGAAGGGCATTCCTTCTGCTTCCTGCAGAATTCTTCCCTAGTGGCACTACCTTCTTGATGCCAATGAGTCAGCTCAGATAAGTCCCCCAGTTTATCTACTTGCTCCCCTGTAGGAACAGGAGTGTCCCCCTCAAAGTCAGCCTATTCCCAGACAATAGGAACGTCAGCGGCGGGTTTCCCGTGCCTCCTCCCCTTTCTCTTGGCAGGAACCAGGGCCACCATCTAAGGCTCCAGGTCCTTCTGATCACCCTTCCAGGCTACCATTGACCTAGTGGTCACACACGGACACTCTGGCAACCCAAGCATCTCCAAGTGAGACCTGGGCTCAACATCCCTTTACAAGGACTGCTCCAGGTTGTTACCTAGCAGACAATCTACAGGCATGGTAGGGCATACAATCACCCTCAAGGGACCTGAGACCCCCCATTCAAAGGAAACCTGCGCCACCATACACTGGAGCTCCAAGTTGTCCAGAGCAACTACTCGGTGGAATGCCCCGGGGACTACTTGCTCCTCAGAGACCAGGTGATACCAGACTGAGGTCACACTGGCTACAGTATCTGTGAGGGCCTCTACTCTTCTCCGATTGATGGTCACCCAAGCGCTGTATTTCTTAGTGTTTGCAGACACCTGGTTTCCTGGGACCATCTCACTGTCCCTTAGTGAGACGAGGGTCATTTCTGCGGGATCCCCACCCTCCTGTGGGTACCCCTCCCCCCCAATTGCTACACTAGCCAATACCTTGGACTGCCCACCGGTAGTTGGCTGTTCCCTCCTGGGATACTTGGGGTCCCCCTCAAGTGACCCACCTGCTCACAGGCATAACACTTGTGGGGATTGGTCTCTGCAGGCTTCCCTGTAGAGATCCCTTGTTTCTTATCTCTGGGGGGAAGGGAACATTTATCCTGGATATTAGTTTGGGGCCCTTTAGAGAACTCCTGTGCTTTACCTTTGTCCTCCCCACTCGTTGGCAAGGGAGCCTGCCCACCTCTGCAGAGTCTCCTCCATACACCTTCTTGTGGACCCTGGTACTCACCAAGTGGTCTACCTCCTTAGCAAGCTTTCCGGGTCAGTCAGCCTACTATCAGCCAAGTGCTGGTGCAGCTCTGCAAAACATAGGCTAGACAAGTGCTCCCATGCAATCAAATTGTCAAGCCCCTGAAAATCTGTCACATTACTGCCCTTCACCCAACCAGCCGATGACCTGCAAAATGAATTCACACATTCCAACCAAGTGTTTTGATTAGTTTTCCTACTGGACCTAAACTGATCCCTGTACTTGACAAGAGTGAGACCATACTTGGTGAGAAGGGCCTCCTTCCTGTCAGCGAAGTGATGCTCTGCCCCCTACCCAAAGCTACTAAAGTGTTGATCTGCTCTTCTGGCAAAAGAGGCCACAATCCCACTCCCCAATTATTTTCAGTGATCCCATTCATGTGTATCAATGCCTCATAGCCCTGAAACCACCTTTGGATGTCATCCCCCTTCTTGAATTCCTTGCCTTCATTCTTGGGGATGTGCACAAATCTATCTGCCTGCACTGAGGAATTGCTTCCACCATCTGTGATGGATCTAATTATAAGCTCCTGCTCCTTAAAACCATGCTAATGTTCAAGATCATCTTCATTTCCTCCATGGCTATTAATTTGTCTTCCCTCTCATTCTCCAGCTGGAGTTTTTCCAGTTCAAACTTCATTGCTTCCTGCCTGTCCTCCAGCTCCTGTGGGGACAAACCACTGCTGCCCAGCCTGGAGGGTCCCCCCTCCCATAATCCCATCCATTATGGAAATAGGCTCCTCTGCCTCCACACTTAGATCTCCAGACTGCCCACTGGCATGTCTGGCTGCTACTCAGGTCCTCAGCGCCTTTTGTAGCTCATCTTTCCTGGTGAGGCCCCTGATTTGGAATTTGAGGTTCTTGCAAATAACCTTCAAACCCTTCATGTTGTAGGTTTCTAACCTCTCCTCCTCAAAGGCCACTTCCAAGGATGCAACTGATGATTTTCTTGATTCAGGCATGATACAATTGAAAGTTCAAGTTCAAAACCAATGGGATCACAAATATAGACCAAAAAGAAAAAGTGTATGGTTCGTAGTGGTCTTCAATATGGTAGTAGTATACACCAATCACTGTAGGTCAAGTGCAAATGCAAGTCCTATCCTCACCGCTGACAACCAATATTAGAAATGGGGGTCTCTGGTTGGCAGTGGTTTGCACCATTGTCCAAAAAGGGACCCTTCCTTCTAGTAAGGATAAGGGGGATACACTACTGAAATAACTCCTGCTCACCCCCTTGGTAGCTTGGCATGAGCAGTTAGGCTTATCTCAGAGGCAGTGTGTAAAGTATTTGCACACAACCAACAGTAATACAGTGAAAACACTACAAAAGGACACCACAACAGTTTTGGAAACAAAAAGAATCAAACTTAATCTGTGCAAACAAGCTCAAAATGATAAAAGACCAACATACAGTAATCCAAAATATGCACGTTGTAGGAAGGACTTTAAAATTCAGTTCCTTGAAGCTGGGAGTCCTGTCAGGGCTACGGCAGTGCTGAAAACAACAGAATCCAACAGTTCCAGCCAACCGCATCGGTGCGAATAGGCGTTAGTGTAAGCAGACTCGTAAACAGTACGCTTGGTTCCGGCTGACAGCGTCGGTGCGGGCTGATCATGGTAACCGTTGCAGTTGCGATGTGAAGCATAACGGTGCGATGAGCGGTGCCCTCAAGTCGCGGTGCAGGCAATGGCTCGACGACGGTCGTCCATGGGCGGCGGTGAGACCAGGGCTGTGGTGCGAAGTGAGGCGATGCTCGTGGTGGTGCTGACAGGTCATAGTGCACGGGACAGTGCCTGTTGATGGGAGCCGGCTTCGATTGGCCTAGACTGTGGTGTGGGACGGGCAGTGTGCTGTGTGACTTACGAGTGGTACCACCAAACCACGGTGCGGTAACAGGTGTCGAGGACAGTGGGCAGAGACGTCATCGGTGAGACAAGGGTGGCGGAGTGAAGCGAGGTGGTGCTGAGTACGGTGCCCACAGGTCATGGTGCAAGCAGCGGCTCGGTGGCGGCTTCTTTCGTCTTAGTCGGTGAGACCAGGGTTGTGGTGCGAAGTACGGTAATGCCCTCTGCTGTGCCTGCAGGACACGAAGCCAGCAGTGGTGTCGATGATGGTGTCAGCTGCTTTTCCCCTCTGTGGCAACTGAAATCCACAGTTCCAGAGGCGGTACCCAGAGGTAAGTGAAGTATTTGCTGTCCCTGAGACTTGGTGAACAGGAGGCAAGCTCTATTTCAAGCCCTTGGAGCTACTCAGCAACGAGTGAAGAAAGTTCAGTCCAGTCCTTTCACTGTCCAAGGCAGAAGCAGCAGCTGAAGGCCAAACCAGCTGAGCAACAACACTACAAAGGGGCAGTACTCCTCCTGGCAGTTCTTCCAGCTCTTCTTCTAGGCAGGTTCCTTGATCCAAGCCAGTTCTAAAGTTCTGGGGTCTGGGCTCCAATATTTATACTCAGTTTCTCTTTGTTCTCTTGGGCAGAGAGTGTCTGTGCTCAGTCCAAACCAGTTTGGTCCTCTCAGGCCCAGCCTCTCGGCAGGAATTGGAGACAGCATTGTCCAAGGCAGACCAGGCCCATTTAGGTGCAAGGAAATCTCCTCCCAATACTCTAAATGCAGCCCAGGTCTATTCAGCCCAGCTCTGACTCATCCGGGAAAGACAGTACACGCCTCGACCTCTCTGAGGAGAATGCACATCCCAAGCGCCTGTCACTCAATAGTCAGACAGTCAATTCACAACCCAGCAGAGGCATACAAGAAGCAAAGAAAGAAAATACCTACAAGTGGAATTTTCAAACACAGAGCATAAAAATCATCTTTACTAAAAGATGCATTTCTATATTCAGGCATACTAAACTCCATTTCTCTATCTTGCCCCAATGGGAAGATATACTCGTAAAATGTTACCAAGTATTCCTAATTTTATCCAATGGGACAGTTAGCCTGCCTTTCAACAATGAAAAAAGAAATATACTGTATTTCACTACCGGGACATGTCACACCCACTAGGACATGTCTTACCTGCCCAATACACTGCACCTTGCTCATAGGGGTAACTTGGGCCTACCTTAGGAGTGACTCGCAAGTTATAAAAGGGAAGGTTAGTGTTTGGCAAGATGGTGCACTTGCCAAGTCGACATGACAGCAAAACCTGCGTGCAGACACTGCAGTGGCAAGTCTGAGAGCCTTTTGAAAGGCTGCTCGTGTGGGTGGCACAATCAGTGCTGCAGGCCCACTAGCAGCATTTGATTTACAGGCCCTGGCACTCTCAGTGTACTTTACTATGGACTTCCCAGTAAATCAAATATGGCAATTGTGGAAACACCAATCCATAATCCAATTTACAATAGGAGCAGTTGCACTTTAACACTGATCAGCAGTGAGAAAGTGCGCAGAGACACTAAACCAGCAAAAACAGTTAAAACCAGGAGGTCAGAAGGCAAAAAAGACAGGGGAAACACACCAAAAGATTCCAGGTCTAACAGAGAGGCAATTAGTTACCATAAAAACAGAAAGAGATAACTGCTTAGTATTTATAACTAAACCTAATAAAATATCAGGAAAGAACAGAAACCACTGACCTAGAAACAGTTGATACATCCTGTTCCAGTAGCGCAAAAGTATTTTTCGATACTTTCTACTCCCAAAACCCAAAAGCTCGACCTCACCAAGACATACTGATGTGAAATATCTTATTTTCTGAATGTTCCCAGATTTACATTTACATTGACCATCTATAATGCATTCTCCAAGCTCTGGATTGGGGAAAGCTTGGCAAAGATACCCCAGACATCTTAAAATCTTCTCTATAGTAAGTGTGTGGGACTGCCTATAAAAGACAAGTGTGCATCTGAGATATTGCAGGAATCTCCAAATTCGACACATAACACATATTTGTTTATAAAGTAAGCCATGTGTCAGGGAGCACAATGCTTTCCTATGTTTGGGTGTTCTTCCGCAGCATCACACTAGTTATTGCTACAACCACAGATATATATGGTGAGCTTAACTTGAAACCCAATAGTATTATTTTTTTTATGAAACTCAGTTGCAGTATTGAGTCTAGAAAAGTTAAACATTTCTTCATAAAATGTGTGTTTTTTTGCAGAAAGCCATACTGGAGTCTTAACACCCAATCCATCATGTTCCTTTCACAATCTCTAAAATTCCTTGCACCGCATCATTGTCTCATGGCTGAACAAGAGCTTCTGAAAATATTTTTATTTCATTTTGAATCAGTGAAAAAATGCTCCTGATCGAAATATGTCCTGGTCTCCTTGTTTAGAATGATGAGGGGGAAGCGCACACCTATTTAATACAATAAAATAAATATTCAAATTGGACACAGGGGTGTGACAGTGTTACGCTTGCTGTCTGGTCAAGCGTCTAAATTCAAAGAAAGAGATTACTAACCGGCAGGGTTGTATGCACTGTGCACTGTGCTATGGGTTGCTAAAGAACCCTATTGATTTATACAAAAGTTGTTTGGGGACATGATAAACAAATCAAACCATTGTTATGTTTGTAACATTGTATTAGTTTTTCAAAATATATACATGAAATTTCCTCAAGCCAAATTAAGAGAACAAAATTGTATCGCCAGTGTACATCATATGGCTAAATGAACATGACAGATAATCATTACATCATGATGGTCACATGAAAATATTATACATAAAGTTTAGAAGAGAGCCCGATGCATTTCGGGACTCGCACGTCCCTTCTTCAGGGGCTACCTGTGAACAAGAATATCAGAATTACAAGCAACATCCATTATGGTTTCTTAAAAGGACAACATGTATGGACCATTACTTGAAATCATGAAGGGCTATAGTGGAACTGTGTTGAATTATTATATTGATGCTGTTCAAAATTGCATCACCAATGTGTGGTTAATAATGTGCCAAATTGCTGGAATTCGAAATGTGAAAAGTGTGTTGTTAGTTTGTGTAAGAGACGAGAAAGGCGGACAGTGAAGGACTCGACAAGACAAGAACTGAAAAAGACAAGAATGGAATAAAAATGTACCTTGGGTGTTGAAGATGTCAGGTTAGAGAATGAATTCCAACCTGAAAACTGAAAAATGGGTAGAGAGTGAAGAAAGGAGTAGGAGAATAGTGACTGAAATGTGGACCTATTCGCCAATGTGAGAGGAAAATCAGAACTGAGCTCACCTCAAATGTGGGAAACGGTGGTTACCCACTGGTCAACAGAATGACACAATAATGCTGAAAAACAAACAAATGGGGAGGAATAAACTGATGAACTTAGCATTAAAGGTCACTGACACTATGAGTCTAAAGAAGAAAACGACTCACCCCTGTGGCGAACAGCCTGAGAACGAAAAAACACTCACCGGTCATGGTAATTGTCAGGGCTTAGCGGCGATACTGAACTGGTGACTGCTGGTTCGACATACAGCCAGTACGAGCGGACAAAAAAAATACACGCGTAAAAATGCCTGAAATAGAAAAAGGACTAAAAGAAAACTCTGGCGGCATCTTAGACTGGTGAATCGAGAGAGCAGGGGAATGAAAGTACTTTACACAGAGATGTGTACTGTAATGTAAATGCTTAGACCACAATCCCAATCATAGATGGTGTGGAAAAAAAGGGTAGAACTAATGCGACAAATCAATTATGGTCAATGTCCAGTGACGGCGTGTTGCAATAAATGTCTGAGTAATAGCTAATGGAAGAGAGATAAGCAAGGGGCCAAAGGGGGGATCAGGACAAAATAAAGAAAAAATACCGGAACAACAGTGAATGATACATAAAATTGCAAAAAGGAGCTCAGGGCAGTGCGGATGAGAAATAATTGGAAAAAAGCCTGATAAGAGAGATATGGATGTGAGGAAAGATCACCACCATAAGTGAAGGTGTTTACATCTAAGTATTTATGAAAGAATACATTATAAAAAGCAACTCATGTCGAAACGATCATTGAGCCCTGTGGGGAACATGGTATTTAATTTTTTGATCCAAAAGATTTCTCTTTGGAGCAAAGTTTTTGTGACATACATGCCTGGTCGTACAGTGAGTTTTTCAATTATTTGAAATCGCAGTTGGGATATTGTATGTTAAGCCTCGTCCCAATGGGTAGCTATACTGGATGTAGTACTTTTAGTTCTGATCTTGCTTTTATGTTCAGTTATTCGAACTTTGAGTTTACATTCAGTTTTGGCCACGTAGGCTTTCCCACAAGGGCATTTAATGCAATAAATTACATTAGAAGAATTACAGTCGCTCGTATGTTTGAGCCTGATTTTGGTGCCTGACAAGGGGTGAGTTAAAGTGTTGTCGATTATAACATTATTGCAATGAATGCAGTTAGCACATTTTTTGGTGCCGAATTGATCTTCAGGTTTCTGGCTTGTGTGCGTCAACTATAGTAGTGATCGGAGATTTTTCCCTTTGGTATAGGCAAAAAGAGGTTTGTCATGAAATAGTCAGTTGAAGTCTTTTTCTCTTTGCAATAGTTCCCATCGGGTGTTAATGATTTTTTTAATCGATTGCGAAGTGGTGGAATATCTAGACACAAATACTGATCTTTGATCTGTTTGTCATTGTTGTTTTTGGAATAGTTCTTCACGTAATCTGGTTAATGCTTTGCCAAGGCAATCTTGTAGAATCACATCAGGGTAACCCTGTGCTTGAAATCGCTCTTGAAATTCTTTCAATTTATTTGTGCAGACATTAGGGTCTGAACAAATCCTACGGATGTGGATAAATTGGGAATATGGCAGATTTTTGACCAAGCTTCTAGGGTGAAAACTAGAGTATGCCAAAGTACTGTTGCGATCTGTGGGTTTATTATAAACCGCTGTGTCAAACCGGTTAAGAGGTGATTTGCTGATCTGTACATCAAGGAAATGGATGGTCTATTTTTGAATGTTGTAAGTCAGATGTATATGTGGATTTATGTAGTTCAGAGCGTTGATCATGGATATGAAAGATTGTTCAGTGTCATTCCAGAGTAAAAATATATCGTCGATATAACGACAATATAAAAGGATTTTTTGCCACCATGCAGTGTTTGACATAATGTTGTCATTTTCATATTGGGAAATGAAAATATTGGCATACGCGGGGGCCCCCGAAAAACCCATGGAGGTACCTGTCAGTTTATCACATTTGTTTTATATTTATCCAAAACATTTTTGAAATTCAAAATAATTTCTTTCCAGTCACTTAATGAGCCTGTTTCCTTCATATTTTACACTTTAAGTTGAGTTCAATGTTGCACCAAGGAAGACTTTTCTTTCTTCAGAGAGAGCTTCTCCATCAACATCTTACTGTGTAGCTTTCTGCATACAGTGGCAACAGAGTACTCACAGGTACAAAATTGTATCCTCACTGGTGGGCCCCACACAGGCCTCAACGGGAGAGCCCTGAGTCTGTCTGTCTGTCATTGTTATGTCCAGCAATCCTGATCCTCCTCTTTGACACATCTCCAGTCGAGACATCATGGACCTACTGCCACCAGACTCTGCGTAGGCACTCAACGAGGTTGTGCTTCTGAGAACAGTTTTTCTTTTTTTACCTCACCTACTCAGTGTCCCACCCCACAAGAATCTGCTGTTATGTAATGTAATCTGGTGCTGAGGTAAAGCACTATAATGCCCTTGGGCCGAGCTTGTGCTGTACAAAAAACTGCAAACAAAAAATGGCTGCCTGGCCCCTTTAATAATTATGGGCTGGATCATCCATGAGAAAAGTGCCAGATAAGGCAACTTCTTAAGATTCTGTATGCGTTGATGAGGGAGACAGGCACTCACATCTCCTTTACAATTTGGTGACCTCACACCACATCAGCATTCGGTGGCCCCAACCAGCAGATGCTCTATTTTCTGGCCTCTGCATTGTGAGCCTCCACATTGAACATTTATGCCGCAGACTAAAGGAGAATCAAAATAGTGCCACAATAGTGCAGTTAATGCCACATAGCATGAAAATGTCGGTGCCAAACTTCTAGTCTTTTCAACTAGGCCCCCAGAGTTTCACCTTTATAGTCACATGTAACCTGACAAATGTTTCCTTAGTGAGCGTGTCTATTATCATTTTATCCATTGAAGCTTCTTCACACTTGGAGGTCTTCAAGAGCACAGCATTTTCAGAAGCTACTAACGTTGGTGCACCCAGGAAGGGAAGTGTTTAACCAAAAAGGTAACACAAATGAACGCTCAGGGATTGTTGCAGGACCTTTAGGAATCATTACAAACTATGCTGGTGAACGTAATCCTTATCCACGTAGATTATTGTTACATTTTTAAGTTTAAAATGCTTTATTGAGATAATATACAAAGTAAAACATCAGTACAAAGTCATGTAGAGAGAGGATAAGGATGAAAACAAAATGTGATATGAATGTCAGTATCAAAACAGTATCCTCAAGAAATATAAATTGTACAAAGAGTAAATGCATTCATGGTTTAAATGTTTTTATTGCATTTTCAACATAGATATATGCATGTAACAACTCCCATACAGGCTAGAATACCAACCCCTGCCATGCCGGTCAGAGTAAATGCATTTAAAAAAGTTTTTAAGAAAAAGACAAAGAAAAGGGGAGGAGAAGAGGGGAGAGAAGAGGAAGAAAAAGAAGAAAGGAAGAGGAAAGAGAAAAAGAAAAGAAGAGTCCAATAGGAATACAAACAGAATCAATACGTAAAAGGATTAGGGGCCATATGTATGAAAGTTTGGTTTTGCGATTCTCAAATAGCGTTTTTTTGCGAATCGCTATTTGAGAATCGCAAAACGCTATGTATGTAGGATTTGCAAATAATTTTGCGAATCCTACATATTCCTTAATTGCGAATTGCAAATTGCGATTCACAATTAAGGAATGCCTCCCCATTCATTCCTATGGGCCTAGAGGCTCATAGGAATGAATGGGAAGACATTCTCAATCTGCGATTCTCAATTAGAGAATCGCAAATTGAGAATGCAATTCCAAGGGTGCCAGGGTGTCAAAAGGACACCCTGTTGCACCCCTGAAATGAGCAGGGGTGCACATGTGGCGCACATACATGCCCTAAGGGCATGTGTGTGCGCCACATGCCACTTTGAAAAATGCAAAAATGTCCATTTTTGAAAGAAATCGTAAATTACCACCAACCTGTAGTTGGTGGTAATTTGCGATTCCTTATGCCATATTCGCACAACTTGGGTGCTTCATACATTGCATTTAAGGAATCGCAATTTGCGATTCCTTAAATAAGGAACCGCAAATTTTGCGATTCCTTAATTTGCGAGACAGTTGTACTTTGTCATACATAGCACTAGGCCAAGTTGCGATCGCATTTCGCCTTGATACATATGACCCTAGGTCCATAATAAAAACAGTATAGTACTTGCCAAGTGGAATCAATTTTGCAATCTGGAAAGAAAAGAGGTTAATGGCGACCATAGCAAATCTTTTTTAACCAACAGAGCAGTAGAGGTAGCATAAGCTCGATCTAGTCTGTGATGGTGACACAATAAATTCCACCAGGCTTGGTAAGAAATGTTTGAGGTGTCCTTCCAGATAGTGGTAATGATCTGAAGTGAGATGGCTAAAAATAAATTAATAAAGTTACCAGCACTAATGTGAGCTTCCCAAACAGAAGAAAGGCTGCCCCAAAAAACATGTGTAATATGAAAGGGGATATTAGCAGATAAAATATCGTTCAATTTCATCCAGATATGAGACCAAAAGGATTTAACAAAAGGACAATGGAAAAACATATGAAGAAAATCGCCATTTTCATTAGGACAGGACCAGCATTTGGGAGAGTCCAATAATTTAAATCTATGAAGGTCACAAGGAGTAAAAAACAATCTATTGTAGAAATAATATACAGTCTGTGTGGTACTGGCAGAGCGAGAGGAGGTATGGATTTTAGACCGGGGAGAGTCCCAGGTATGAAGTTGAAGGTCAAGGGCTAAGTCTATTTCCCATATGACTTCCAGATTGGATTTGGCTCTAATCTTAGTGGAATGGGATAGTATCTTATAGATAGTGGCAGCTTTACATTGGGTGGAAAAATCAATAGAAGGAGGAGATGGATGATCAGGTATAGTAGTACGACTTTCCTGAAGGTAGAAACTAGTAAGAGCATCTTTGATTAGGGGATAGTGAGGAGCATGTAAAGAGGAGATACCGTAAGAGGTTTGTTGTTCAGAAAAGTGCATAAAAGACCCATTCTTCAACAAATGTTGAGGTGTGATAATGCCTTTATCAATCCATTCCTTCCAAAATAAAGCGTGGTTATAGATCTTAATATACCAGATCGGGGTAGAGAGGGACCGATCAGCCGGAGGAAGATGAGAGCCACACAAGGAAGTGGTGAGAGCTTTAGAGAGGATAAAAATAGGAGAGGAAAGACGTTTCGGGGGTTGAGTAAGACGGGTAGCTGAAAGAAAAGAGAAGGGAGAATATTGAGCCTGTTCTAAGGGACTCCATCCTGTCATTGGTGGAACAGTAGAGTCAGACAGAAGAGTCAAGATCTGTTTCAGAGTAAATGCCGAGTGATATCGTCTGAGTTTTTGAAAATTAACCCCACCCAGTCCCTTAAAGAGTTGAAGATGACCCAATGAAATCCTAGGCTTAGGATTATTCCAGAGAAACTTGGACAAGGAACTGTTAATGGTACAGAAAAAAGTATTAGGGAGAGAAACAGGAAGCATAGAGAGATAAAAATTAATGATTGGGAGAAGCATCATCTTAATTGTGGATAATCTACCCCACCAGGAGAGGAAACCAACCATCAATAAGAGCAGAGAGTTTCCTGAGAATTTCAGCATGATTAATTTTAATAGTCTCTTTGATATTCTTGGAATAAAGGATACCGAGACATTTAATATGTGTGGAGTTCCAATCAAGGAACATAAAGGGGTGGCGAAAATTTGTTTAAAGGTAAGATTACAGATTTATCAGTATTCAATTTATAACCGAAGACATTAGAATAGTCCTTTAAGAGAGAAAAGAAGGCCGGCAAGGAAACAGATGGCTTAGAAATGAGTAATAAAATATCATCTGCATACGCAGGAAATTTAATATCTAGATTATGAATTTGAAACCCCGTAAATTGAGGCGGGCGTCTAAGAGTTTCTAGGAAGGGTTCTAGGGCAAGGATAATAAGAAGAGGGGAAAGGGGGCAGCCCTGTCTGGTCCCTCTGAGAAGAGGAAAATATTGAGATTGGCAACCATTTACCCAAACAGAAGAAGTGGGTGAAGAGTATAAAAGTTGAATAAGTTTAATAATAGGGGGACTGAAACCATGCCATCTTAAAGCACCAAATATAAATTCCAAATTAACCCTGTCAAATGCTTTTTCAGCATCCAAGGTAATAGCAGCCACAGGTGAGTCAAGCTTGGAGGCCAAATGTATGATATTGAGAAAAGTGCGTGAATTATCTGTGATGGAACGTCCCTTAACAAAGCCGGATTGGTATATATTAATTAAATCAGGAATAACTTTATTTATTCGAAGGGCAAGAAGTTTAGCGTAAATTTTACAATCATGGTTTATTAAGGAAATGGGCCTATAGTTTCTTACACAGAGAGGGATCCTTATCTTTCTTGGGTATTAAGCATAGCATTGCTTGAATGAAAGAGCCTTGTGCAGCACCACTAACTAAAAAATGATTAATCAGCGAAAGGAGGTGGGGTACCAAAAATGATTTGAAGTGCAAAAAAAATTGAACAGTAAAACCATCAGGTCCCGGTGTTTTGTCTTTGGGCAAAAGGACAATGGCCTCAATAATTTCTTGTTCTGAAATAGGTACATTCAGGGATGTAAGATCAAGGCAACTATCAGGGGATTTGGGAATATTTCGAAAAAAAGAATCAATTAGGTCAGAAGAAGGATGAGATTCGGGGGTATAAAGAGAGGTGGAATAATCAGTGAAGCAATCAAGTATCTTGGCATCTGAAAGATGTAAAATTCCAGAGCTATCCCTAATAGCTGCAATTTTGGATTTTTGCTTTTTAATTTTAAGATAATTTGCTAGGGCTCTTCCTGCTTTATTTCGACCGCCATACATTTTCGCATAAAATTTGAGAAGAATGTTACAAGCTGAGTCCCAATATTGTTTGTTATATTGCATTTTGCTTTAATAAGAAGGGGTAATGTGTCAGGACAGTTGGTAGTGAAGTACTCTAAGGTTTTAATTTTTGATTTAAAAGCAATGTATAGTCCAAGAGGGCTTTCTTTTTTTTCCGGGAAGCAAAATCTATGATAAAGTCCCTAGCAGATGCATTAAAAGCATCCCAAACAAGGTGGAATTGTGAAACTGAGGAGAGGTTATGAAGAAAAAACTCATGAGCAAATAAGGTGAACTGTTCAGAAAATTGAGAGTCCAAAAGAAGGGAGTTATTGAAGCGCCAACGCCGGGATGAGGGAGAAGGAGATGGATAATCTATATCTAAAATGACGGGGGCATGGTCAGAAATGAGAATGGAGCCAATTTCAATCTTGTTCATGAATTGTAGGATAGGTTGTGTGAGGAAAATGTAATCGATGCGTGAATGAGATTTATGGACAGGTGAAAAAAAAGAAAATTTTAAAACATCAGGGTGAGATGTGTGCCAAGCATCAATCAATCCCCTTGCAGTAATGGCTTTAAGGAATCCTTTTTGCATCTTATTTGGAACGTATCTGGTGTGAGATTTACGGTCAAGGAAAGGATCCATGAGTTGGTTACAATCCTCACCCACAATCAGATTTTCAGCAGAATGAGAGGAGAGAAGGGTGGAAAAGTCATTCCAAAAAGACAGATCAATACCATTTGGTCCATAAACATTGCAAAAAGAAAGTTGAGTGTTATTGACTTTGACATGTAAATATAACCATCTACCATTTGTATCAATAGACTCATTTTGTAAAAGGACATTCCAGGATTTATGAAATAAAATTATCACACCATTCTTGTTATTTACAGCTGGAGAGCAAAAACCTTCGCCCACCCAATGTTTACGTAATGAAGGTAAATCTTGTAACTTAAGGTGTGATTCCTGCAACATCGCTACATGAAGAATCAATCTAGCAAGATGAGACAATACCCGTTGTTTCTTAATGGGGTTACGCTTGCCTTTAACATTCCATGAAATGACGCGAAGACCTTTCATGAGTGAAGGGTGTAGAAAGATATGCAACTAGAAAGTATACTATAATAAGAGAGAACCAAAGGAAAAAATAAATGTAAAACCAATAGGGAGATGAAAGATTTGCACAGAAGAGCTAAAAGGCATATATAAAAAAAGGATGGAAAAAACTGTAAATCATTAAAGGAAAAGCAGAGCAAAGTGGAAGGAGAGTAGGAAATTTGACTGGAAAGGACCAAGGTGAAAGATAGAGGAAAAAACGAAGAAAAGTACTAAGAAAAAATGCAAGAGAGTAAAGAACAGAAGTGGACTCAAAAGCAAAAAAGAGAAAAGGGGAGGAAAGGTGAAAAGGTAAGAAAAAAACAGAAGGAGGAGAGAAACCCCCCTCCAAAAGAGATATCAAAAAGAAGATGACAAAAAGCCCGAAGGCTTTAGTCATAAAGAACAACACAAAAAAAGACATTAAAGTGTGAGGGAGGCAACGGAGAACATGACAACCACGCAGAAGAGAGACACTGAGAAAAAACAGATTACCAAACGAAATCTGTTAAGGAAGTGGAATAAAATCCAAAGACAAAGAGGTAAACAAATGAGACAAGATGAAGGGAACTTACCAGACAGTAGGGGAAAATGCAGCGGGGTGAATCAAACATTACATACACGAGGGCAACATGGGTAAGGTCACCAAAAGGGAGACCTAAGAAACATGGGAAAGAACAAACAAAGACGTAGTAGAGAATTTAGAAAACTACATACTAAAACACAACAGAATGGAACAGAGGAACAGTAACGAAACAATTAGGGTTTGCTCAGTTCCATAAGTTCTCCTTTGTGAGCGTTAATAAACTTCCGGAGGTCGGCTGGGTCCTCAAAACTCAGAGTTCTATCCTTGTAGGTTACTTTGAAGAAGCAAGGATGGATTAGTCCGTAGCGGGCATTCATGGATCTTAGGGCGGGTCTGAGATCAAGGAATTCCTTCTGCCGGTTAGCAGTTGACTTAGAGACATCTTGACTGAAGAAGACTCTGTGACCTGACAAGAGTAGCTGCTTATGTTGCTTAGCAGCGTTGAGAATTGCCATGAGATCAGAGTATAAAAAGAAGTAAGCTATTATACCTCGTGGTTTTGATGAAGAAGAAGCACTCTGACGCCCCATTCGGTGAGCTCTTTGGATAATAAAATCCATGGATTTAGGGAGACCAGCAATCTGGAGGACTTGGGTTTTCAAAAAGGTAATCATATCCAGACCTTCAGAACCTTCCAGAATACCATAAATGCGCAGGTTATTTAGTCTATTACGATTTTCCAAGTCCTCTGTGATCTTTTTGAGTTGGCTAACTTCTTTAGTGAGACCATCAACTTTGGCAACAACATCTTGAGCGTCATTAACTTTGTTCTACATCTGAAAGTCTTGAATCAAGAACAGACCATTTCTCCTCCATCCTCTGCAGAGTAGCAGCTGTATCGTGCATAGATGGCCAAATGAGGCGCGACTCCTCCATAATGTCCTCTAGCGTAATAGGAAGCGGTGACTTAGAAGGAGAGGGTGTATCTTTCTTGGTGCGTTTACCAGAGGCGGTGGTTGATTCTTTGCGCCCTCCAGATGAGGTACCCTGGCGTTAATGTGGATGATCCATGATGGCACAACAAGTAAAATACCACAAATGAATGCAGCCGAGTGAAATAAAGCAGCCAGAGGAAAAAACAGCGCTATTATAAAAATTAGGAGGCGCTAAAAATGAAGGTCACCAGCAAACAAAGGGGAATTACAGGTGGCCAGCAAAGTTCAGTAGTGGAGAGCTTTCCTGCACTGGTCAAAAGAGTAGAGCATTCAGGGGATAGTGAAATATGAACACAGTCATATTCAAAAGGCTGACCAATATATGCAAGTCAGAAGCTTACATGCTGGCTTCCACTTTCCACATCCAGAACTGAGGAGAAGTAAAAGGCAAAGATGAGGAGGAATGAGGCCAGAAATGTTCCTAGAAGCACCAAAAGGAACAAAAATCAGGCTGCAATGGGCTGCAAAGGAAAATGGAAAGAAAAAGAAAAGCCTACAATAAAAAACAATAGAGTAGCGACATCGCAACAGTGGGCATTGCTGCGTGGGAAAAAAACACACAAAATGGCTACCGCAGTGAGGAGAAAGGTAGCCGAGCATATAGAAAGTCAAGCAGACCGCGTCATGGTCTGCAAACTTGCCAGAACATCCCCAGCCAGCTCCGATACACAAATCCAGCGTTGCGGCAAAGGAGCACTGTGGAAAAGAGGTCCCTTCTTTATCGAGCGGGGTTCGATGTCGCGGAGCTCTTTAGGTGGCGGCCATCTTGAGCCACCGCTGTCGCGCGCCTCCGATTATTATTACATTAATGTATGACACTCATGCATAACAGCTTACCTCCACAAAGACGCCTGTGGTCCAGGAATAGTATTAAGCCATAAGCCCAGCTTGATGTCACTTTCAAGTCCCAACAACTGCTGCACCATTCTCCATAGTACAGAGCAAAGAGAATCACTCATGCAATTTAGTAGCAACTTTTCTGTTCACTGTAGGCAAAATAATACTTGACGAACCTCCACTGATGCCATTGGCTCGACAGACACCCGCTCGTGACTGTTTTTAAGAATATACCTTTGCTGACCTTTTCAGAATTACAGAATCCACAAGCTGGGAAACACCTAAAGCACATTCATAAATGTCAGTGGTGCATAGACAAGATAGTAAAATACAACCATGGCACCAGTGATGTGCTGGTCTATCATCAGGCCTGGTGCAAGCTAAGCAACTGGGTACCCCTCATAAGGGTGACACCTCGGTTTGTTATCTACCACTGACACTCCGCAACCTCCTTTGACAGAGTCTTTATCTGCCATTTCAAAACTCCCTACCATTATCAAACACTCAGTATTGTATTTCCACTCTCTGCAAGCCAAAGACATAACCCTTAAAAGCATTACCAAAGCCAATAGCTGTGGATCTTGTAAATTGCATGCACACTGTGAGAAGTTGGCCTGGTATATCATGTACACCTATGTAAGTGGACACCTTGCACCAGTCCAGACAACCCTTATGGTGATTTTTGTGGTCTTAGACAACTTTAGAAAGCTCTCTAAGTGGTAGCTGTGGAGAGCAGCCTTAAGGCTTAGTCCAGAAGGAGTGTAAAGCAACTTGTTTCACCAGAATTCAGTCTTATAGATTAAGTGAAAAAGAACCACACAAAGTATTTATAAACAATATGGATTTATTATATAATACTCTCTAAAACCTTGAAATATCTCCTACCCGGAGATATGCACAATGCACACAATGCACACAATACTTTAGCAAAGAAACACAATAAATTGCACATAATACACAGTGGACCCTAGGTATAAGAACCACAACTCGGGTCAAAACAAGGTCGAGAGGACGTAGAAGTGCTGGGGACCCAAAGAACAAACCCAAGGTGAGTAGATAGGGACCCCACCGTGCAGTGTGGGAACATGACCGCATGCTCCGAACAACTTTACGTGTAAGTCGTGGTTGGATTTTTATAGATTAAGGGTCCTTCCCAGTGGACCCTGAAGAAATCCCTTGGAGGACAGAAGGTTGGAGAGCCACCTCACTCGTGGATACCCTAGTACCCATGTTACCTATACTGGAGTCATGAGAGGACCTCAAGAAGCTCATCAAAAGATGCAGGCCACGATGCACAGGATGCGGTGTGGCTGAAGATCCTGGTCACTGGAGGTTCTCGAGGTTGGGGCTACTTGGAGCCTGAAGATCTTCTTGGAAGGAAGTCAACAAGTATTTGCAGCTGCAAATTGACGTGTTGCACAGGGGTTTGGTTATTGCAACCCCCACAAGGGATACTGGCCTCAAACTTGGTGAGAGGGCAGGGCAGGCTTGAAAGCTGTGGAAAACCACCACTTGTGTTGCAGACCCTTTGGAGTCCGGAGGACCTCAGGATCAGCAGACCGGTCAACTTAGTTGCGGTGCCTGTGAATTCAGGGGAGTGTCTCCTTCACTCCAAGGAAGATTCCTTCAGGTGTCTTTGATGCCCACAGGTCTTGGAAGGTTCCTGTATGGTGCACAGGTACATACAATGCAGCAGACTGGAAGGGGATGAAGTCGAGCCCAAACGAAGTCCAGCAAAGTCCAGAGTGCCCAGAGGGTAGAAGAAGAAGTGGTGTCTGATTTGAATTTTATCCCACGACGAATCTAGGGACCAACACCCAGGTAAGCCCTTACGTACCCTAGGAAAAAGGGTTGGAATGATTCACAGGACTCTCCCAGGGGATGGTCTGGACAGAGAGGAGGTTACTCCCATGTCCTTTGTCCAGGTTCATGCCAGAGCGGGAGCCAACGGTTCCCAGGATTGGTGTGAACTGGACTATGCATGTGGACACCAAATGTGCCTCTCATGAAGACTGAGTGGTGCTAGCAAGCACACCCACCCTGCTCCAATACACTAAATCCTGTCTGGAAGGTGGTCACACCTCCCTGTGACAGAATGCCTATTGTTCTGCCTTCCCCTGCTCGAGCTTGGCTCAGCAGCAGGAGAGCAGAATCTTGTCTCTGGTCGGCAGCAACCAGTTTGTGTTGTCCGGGTCAAGAAGGCTAGTACCGGGAACACTGAGAGCCTAAAGGAGGGCTTTCCCATTGCTTGGAATCATACCGGTATGATTCCAACATGTTTCATACCAAACATGATAGGATTCGTTGAAGCCTTTTTCGAGATGGTCATCGCGTAATTACGTGGTGCCCCTCTATATAGTATATGGCTGCTTCATTGACAGCCCATGAGAATGGACTATGTAGGCTGCAAGGTTGTCCTGCTCATGCAGGAGCACCCTCTCTCTTAGAACCAAGCACCCTGCCTTCAGGATTTCAAAGACCTGCTATAAGGGTGACTTATAGGTTTTAAGTGCATTGGCCCTAGATATAGAAAAACTATATCTTTAGTACGTGGTGCAAGCACCAGCTTACGCAGACTGCAGTGGCAGGCATGTAGTTCCCTTTTGAATGGTCTCTCATGTGTGGCATAATGCATGCTTTAGCCCATGGGGACCTCTGGGGTGAATAGGACACTTTACCCCACACGCTTTTACAACGCGTGCCATTATCCCACATTTTTTACTCTGCAAAATCTTTTACAATGCAGGGCTTTACAACGCAATTGTCACAGTCAAACTAGTCAAATACAGCTTAGCACCTTGCACAAAGTGGGGGTAACCATAAAAGCAGATCATACTTTCCTACACACACAAAGACTTAACATGCAGGGAACCCACACTCACATTGCTGCCCCCACATAGGCACATCCCTCAGACTGCACCCACACAGGCATATGCCTCACTCGCACAGGCACAAATTTGAATTTGATGACCACTTACTCTCACTCACAAAAGACAATTGTTATTTGGTTTCACACAGGCACATCCCTCATAATTCACTCACTCACTGTGGAGAAGTGTGGCTCAATGGTTAGAGCGGCAGACCCTGACGCAGAGGTCTGGCACGGGACCAGGGTTCAATTCCCACCTCGGTGGGTCTTGGCGGGTCTTGTGCTCATAATTCCTCGGACCTGATTTCTCGCCTAGGTGCCTATTCTAATCATGGGTCCCATGCTGCAACTCTGGGCAATAGCTTGCTTAATCTCCACAACGGCCCCAACAGTGCTGGGATGCCTGGCTTCACCCTGGGGATGCCCAGGAGTGGACATTTCACAGGGAAAAGCCAGGAAGGGTTCCCTAGTGGTATTAGTACAGCGCCGGGAAACCCCGAAATGGGGTAGCTGTGCGCTATATAAGTACAAACACACACATTTACAAACATGGTGGTTATCCTGCCCTCAAACAAAGGTACAAGCTCATTAGGAAGGAGCAGAGTTTGGACGTATACGAGGAAGAGTCTTTGCATCCCAGTTGCCTTATAAAAAAACAAGTGGTGGTTTTCTGTATAGTGCCAGGAAAGAAAGAAAGGAAGACTATGGCAACTAAAAGTAGAGTGCATGTTTTTCAATAAATTAAACAGCAAAGCTTCGCTTTGGTCTGCCATCTTGAAAAAGTAAAGAATGAGAAGGTATGCAGAATACAGTTTCAACATGGTGTCATGGTTTTGATTGTTTTGAAGCTTGCAGCAGTGATGCCTGTCACTCTGCATAAGAAAGGTGTGGTCCAGTAGCAATGGCAGTCTACTGCTGATGATGTCACATATTACATCATTCATGACATGGTCAGTGACATTACTGATGACATCTCAAATGACATCACTGATGACATCATCCAGTGAATGTGGTTTGAGATCGTTATTTACATATGTATTATATATATATAGCAATTTGCACTGACGAATGAGTGGATATATAAATATAAATATCTGGATGGAGGATTTAGTAGCAGTGTGATTGACTGTTTACTTGACTAATTTATAGTGTCTCACTAAATATATTGGATAGTGACTAAACTTTGTGAATATCTGTATCACTTTGTCAGTTGTTGTGTAAACTGCTGCGCCAGTTGGTTACTAGCTACGTGAAAATCTATATTAGTTATAGATTAGTTAACTGAGTATTTGTATGGGAGAGTCAATGTGTGTGTGGTTCGGTGGGGGGTGTGACAGTCCAAAGATGTGTGAATAGTTGATTCAGTAGGTATATGGAGTTAAAACTACATGTTATAATAGTTGTTTAGGTGAGTGAATATCTTTATGGATGTGGTGATGAGCCAATATAGGTCTCAATGGTACATGCCCAACAAACTAGAAAAATAAAAGCCAGTGTATGTGTCAGTTGTTGTATATAAATAAGTATACATAAGACTCAGTGATTGTATGAGTGACTGTATGGATAACTGTATACTTGTAATAGTGTTTTTATAACACACTAAGTATGAGTTATAATCTATATGAATAGATGAAGTGGTGTTTTTATAAGTGTATAGCTAAGTAAAAGTAAGTATGATCCATTGTTTGCATAAGTGAGTAGGATGACTTCATAAGTGATTAGGATGTGTGCTGGTGTGTAATGTCGATATAGGTGTATAAGTATATTTGATAGTGTTCTATTGATCATTGACAGCATGTATGAGTGAATCAATAGGTAAGTAATTAGATGTGAGTGTATAGATCTAGGAATCACTGAGTGGGTGTTAAAAAACTTGTATTGGTGTGTCAATGGTTTTAAATCTAGCACTCTGTATTTTACAGTGAGTGATGAAAGGTTATACTAGTGTATGATGAGGTGTATCTGATTGTCACATGGATGATGTCATCAGTGATGTCATCAGTGATGTCATTTGAGATGTCATCAGTGATGTCACTGACCATGTCATGAATTATGTAATATGTGACATCATCAGCAGTGGATTGCGGGCGCGCAAGATGTAGTTAGTACAACTAACTATATCGGAGGAATTTCAATGGTTTTGTTCGAGTGAAATGTCCAGCTAACTATAACACCCCTAAAACCTATTGTTTTTTCTGTGAATTTCTAAGGTTTTTTAAATGCTAATTCCTAACTATATCAGGCCTGAAACCTATGTTTTTTTCAGTGAATTTCAAAGGTTTTTTAAATGCGAATTCCTAACTATATCAGGCCTGAAACCTATGGTTTTTTCTGTGAATTTCAAAGGGTTTTTAAATGCTAATTCCTAACTATATCAGGCCTAAAACCTATGTTTTTATCAGTGAATTTCAAAGGTTTTGTAAATGACAATTTTTAATGTATTAATTGTTATACTGATTTTTTTATACTGATTTTCTACATTTTTTAAACTATTTATTTTTAGATATTTTTTTAATTACATTATAATTACATTATACATTACAATACAAAATATACTTTCTCAGAATAAATTACTTTAGTTTAAATACTTTGCAAATAGGCAATAGACTTACAGTTATTGCAATGGGCAACACAGTTTCAAACACAATGCAACATTGAGCACAATGTGAATTTCTAGTCAAATGCAATTAGTTATTTTATGGATTACTTTACTAACCACAGGACTGGATCCTAGATTCAGTCCTTGGACATCTCCTGTAAACAGTTGAGTAAAAGCGTTTTGGTTACAGTAGTGATTTTTAAGGAATATTATTGTATTTTAAAAGTTGACACAAACATTTTTTCACATAGAATCACCAATGTTATCCTATGGCAGAAAATTCACTTAGCAGGTAAGTAGTGTTATCGTTACTTTTACTTACACAGTGGTGGATCCTGGATCCAGCACTGGTGAATCTCCTGTAAACAGTTGAAAGAATGTGTTTAAGTCATACAGATGATTTTTTAGGAATATTTTTAGTTTGTGAAAAGAGACACTTAGAAACTTTTCTGCTGAAAATCACACAATGGATTCCTATGGAAGGAAACACAAGTTACTGGTAAGTATGCTTAGAATTACTTTTCAGGGTCAGTGCTGGGCTAAAAGATGCAGCCCTGGGTTCTCTCCTGATAACAGGTGAGTAAATCGGAATTCGTAGTTCGGCTGATTTTAGAGGAATATTTGTACGTTTCAAAAATGGACACTTAGAAACTTTTCTGGTGAAAACCACACAATGGATTCCTATGGAAGGAAATACAAGTTACTGGCAAGTACGCTTAGAATTACTTTTCAGGGTCAGTGCTCGGCTAAAAGATGCAGCCCTGGGTTCTCTCCTGATAACAGGTGAGTAAATCGGAATTCGTAGTTCGGCTGATTTTAGAGGAATATTTGTACGTTTCAAAAATGGACACTTAGAAACTTTTCTGGTGAAAACCACACAATGGATTCCTATGGAAGGAAATACAAGTTACTGGTAAGTACGCTTAGAATTACTTTTCAGGGTCAGTGCTGAGCTAAAAGATGCAGCACTGGGTTCTCTACTGATAACAGGTGAGTAAATCGGAATTCGTAGTTCGGCTGATTTTAGAGAAATATTTGTACAATGGTGAAGGAAGGGGGCGGGGCCTGAGGTGGCGTGTACAAACACGCCCCGTGGCGTGTTTTAAGTTGGGGAATTAATTCCTCTTCAATCCTGCGGTCCCCGGGGGGTCAACTAGCCCACCAGGTACCTCCAGCATGCGCCAGGGAGCTGCGTTGCAGAGAGGTGTTCAGAGGCCACACCCCTTTTTACAACACTCTGCAACATAGCTCCGTGGCGCTTACTGGAGGTACCTGGTGGACTAGTTGGCCCCTAGGGGACCTCTGGATTGAAGAGGAATTAATTCCCCAACTTAAAACGCGCCACAGGGCGTGTTTGCACACATATCACCTTAGGCCCCGCCCCCTACCTTCACCACTGTGCAAACACGCCCCAATGGCGTGTTTTAAGTTGGGGGATTAAGTCCCCTTGAATCCTGAGGTCCCCTGGTGGCCAACTAGCCCACCAGGTACCTCCAGTATGCGCCAGGGAGCTGCGTTGCAGAGAGGAGTTCAGAGGCCACGCCCGTTTTTACAGCACTCTACAACGCAGCTCTGTGGCACTTAGTGGAGGTACTTGGTGGGCTAGTTGGCCCCTAGGGGACCTCTGGATTGAAGAGGAATGAATTCCCCAACTTAAAACGCGCCACAGGGCGTGTTTCCACACATATCACCTCAGGCCTCGCCCCCTACCTTCCCCACTGTGCAAACGCACCCCGTGGCGCGTTTTAAGTTGGAGGATTAAGTCCCCTTGAATCCTGAGGTACCCTAGTGGTCAACTAGGCCACCAGGTACCTCCAGTAAGCACCACGGAGCTGCGTGGAAAAAGGGGCATGGCCTCATTACACCTCTCTGCAACGCAGCCCCCTGACTCATACTGGAGGTTCCTGGTGGGCTGGTTGACCCCCAGGGACTCACAGTATTCATGGGGAATTAGTTCCCCCTCTGCAAATGCGCCCGCAACGAGCCAGGGGGCGCGTTTGCAGAGTGGTGTAAGGAGGGGGCGTGACCTCCGGCCCGATCCCGTTTTTTTTTTTTTTTAGAAGTGGGCTATGTAGTCCCCCTTCTTTTTCTAATTTATTGGACCTGGGGACCTCATCCCCTAGGGCCTGCCCCCAATTTGTTTTTTGTTTTATTTTCAATCGGGAAGGGGACCTGAGGCCATAATTTGCCCCGGGGACCCCATCCCCTGGGGCATGGCCAACTTTTTTTATCTTTTTATGGAGGGCGGCTGCGTAGCCCCCCTCCCAGGCCACTTGTGGCCCCGGGGACGCCATCCCCCAGGGCCTGGCTCTTGCTGGGGGACCTTGGGGTGGTCCCAATCCCCCCACGGTCCCAGCCGGCTCCCCGCCTCCTGCGGGAGTCGGCATTGCTTTTCCACATGGGGAGCAGCTAACATGCTGCTCCCCATGTGGAAAAGCAATCTGCTTTGCTTCATTGAAGGTTTCCCTGCTCTCGCTTCATTGAAGCAAAGCAGTTTGCAATGGCAGGGTGGGAGCCGCGAGGCTCCCACCCTGCCATTGCAAACAGCAGTGTGCCGGGGGTGGGCACCCCGGGACACTGCAGGAGCCGGCCCTGGGGTTTGGCGGTCCCCAGGGCCTGTACAAGGCTCCAGGAGGGGGTCCGCGCGGCCCCCCTCCCACATGTTAAAGTTGCCCCGGGGGTGGTGGTCCCCGGGGCTGGGGGGGCCTGAGAGCCCCCCACCCATTTTAAAGTTGCCCCAGGGGTGGCAATCCCCGGGGCTGGGGGGGTCTGAGAGCCCCCACCTATTTTAAAGATGCCCCTGGGCTGGCAGTCCCCGGGGCTGGGGGGAGCCTGAGAGCCCCCACCCATTTTAAACAAGCCCTGGGGGTGGCGGTCCCCAGGGCTGGGGGGGCTGAGAGCCCCCCTCATTTTTAAGAAGCCCCGGGGGTGGCGGTCCCCGGGGCTGCGGGGGGCCATGAGCCTCCTGCCTATTTTATGTTAGTGCCCTGGGGGGTGGCGGTCCCCAGGGCAGTGTGGGGGGATTGGGACGCCCCACACCTAATGCGCAAATTACCATATGTAGCGCGGGAGCCCGCACTTCATTTTTTTTATTTTCGGCCGAAATTCGCGCTGGGTGCGCGAATCTCGCCGATTTTTTTTTTTTTAATGCTTTTTTTGGCCCTGGGGGTCCTTGTGGGACCCCCTGAGCAGGCCTAGGCGGTCAGGGTGTTTCTACCCTGCCTCCTTGTCGCGTTTTGTACGTTTATTTCTTAGGTTTCTTGTGCCTCGGTTCTACTGAGGCACAAGATGGCTGCCAACACTTCCTGATTTGGAGTGTTGACAGCCAATTAAAATACAGCTCGTGCACGGGTGCGTGCTGGGTGCGCATAGGGTGCGCGGATCCTCCGAGTCGATAGATATACATGTACTTTTAACTCTAATTTTCTTAGGAACTACTGAACTGATTTACACCATTTAAGCAAAAGGCACGAGTCTGAACTGAGGACTACCTCTTTGCCAAATTTGGTGTAATTCCGTTCAGAAGTTCGGGATGTAGCTGCGGCTAAAGGTCCTATGGGAAAATGCATGGGGAAAACGCGTTTTGGGACCCCCTTTTTTCTCGGCCCCCACTTGTCGAATCACAGGATAGGAGCGGACTGGAGCTGGCCAAATGTTTGGAAAATTTTGCGAAGATTCGTCAATCGGCGCCAAAGTTATTCCAAATAGAATGTTGCGGATTTCCTATGGAAAATAGGTCCTAACTTTATCTACCTACTGGCGACCGCGCGCACGGTGAAAAACCTGAAAAAAAAATATATTAATAAATACATAACTTAGCATTTAAAAAACCGTACAAATTCACTTAAAAAACCATAGGTTTCACACACTTTATAGTTAGGAATTAGCATTTAAAAAGCCTTGCAAATTCACTTAAAAAACCATAGGTTTCACAAATGTTATAGTTAGCTGGACATTTCCCTCGTAAAAAAACAATGAAATTCCCCTGTTATAGTTAGTGCAGGCAACTATAACTCACGCGACCGCAATCCTCTGCTGATGACGTCAGATATTACATCACTGATTACATATGTGTCTTTCTGAAAAATAAATATTTGTAATATATGTATAGCTAAAGATTAATGGAAAAAGACATGGGTAAATAGGTGTCTAAATACAGTGATGTAATATCTGACGTCATCAGCAGAGGATTGCGGTCGCGTGAGTTATAGTTGCCTGCACTAACTATAACGGGGGAATTTCATTGGTTTTTTACGAGGGAAATGTCCAGCTAACTATAACATGTGTGAAACCTATGGTTTTTTAAGTGATATATATATACATATATATATATACATATATATATATATATATATATATTATCTACTGGCGGTCGCCAGTAGATAGTTATAGTTAGGATCGTGTTTCCATAGGAAATCCGCAACATTCTATTTGGAATAACTTTGGCGCCGATTGACGAATCCTCGCAAAATTTTCAAAATAGGTGGGGCGCTCCGCTCCTTCCCTGAAAGTCTTGGGGGGATTCGTCAAGCGGGGGCTGAGAAAAAGGGGGGGTCCCAAAACGCGTTTTCCCCATGCATTTTTCCATAGGACCTTTAGTCCAAGCTACAGCCCGAACGGCTGAACAGAATTACTTGAAATTTGGCAGAGAGGTAGTCCTCAGGTCAGGGATGTGCCTTTTGCAGGTCTGGTGTAAATCTGTTCAGTATTTCCTGAGAAAATAGCATTTAAAAGCATATATATGTCTATAAGCGCGCACCGCGCGCGTACGGTAAAACTTACCGTACGCGCACGCTGCCGTGCGCGAGCGCGATTCTGATTGGTTGTTAGATCTTAGTAAACATTCGAATCGGTCGAAACCAGGAAGTGTCGGCCGCCATTTTGTCTCTCGCAGTCTGAGGGGGTGAAAAACAAAGGTGGAGAACGTGAAAAGGGGGCAGGGTGGACAGTTCCTGACCCCCTAGCCTTTGTCAGGGGGTCCCAGAAGGACCCCCAAGGGCCCAAATTTATTTTAATTTTTTTATGAAAAATCGCGGAGTACGCGTAGCGTGCGCGTATGGTAGGAACGGAAAAATTCCGCTAACTGCGTAACGTGGGCGCGCGGTGCGCAAAGCGTACCCCGCGCCCACAGTGCGCGCACGGTGCGCGAAGCGCACCATGCACGTACGGTGCGCGCACGGTGAAAAACCTTAAAAATAAATAAATACATAACTTAGCATTTAAAAAACCGAACAAATTGACTGAAAAAACCATAGGTTTCACACACGTTATAGTTAGGAATTAGCATTTAAAAAACCTTGCAAATTCACTTAAAAAACCATAGGTTTCACACATGTTATAGTTAGCTGGACATTTCACTCGTGAAAAACCATTGAAATTCCCCCGTTATAGTTAGTGCAGGCAACTATAACTCACGCGACCGCAATCCTCTGCTGATGACATCAGATATTACATCACTGAGGACATATGTGTCTTTCTTAAAAAAAAATATTTGTAATATATGTATAGCTAAAAATTAATGGAAGAAGACATGGGTAAATAAGTGTCTAAATACAGTGATGAAATATCTGACGTCATCAGCAGAGGATTGCGGTTGCGTGAGTTATAGTTGCCTGCACTAACTATAACGGGGGAATTTCAATGGTTTTTCACGAGTGAAATGTCCAGCTAACTATAACATGTGTGAAACCTATGGTTTTTTAAGTGAATATATATATGTATATATATATATATATATATATATATATATATATATATATATATATATATATATATATATATATATATATATATATATATATATATATATATATATATATATATATATATACATATACACACACACACACATTATCTACTGGCGGTCGCCAGTAGATAGTTATAGTTAGGACCGAGTTCCCATAGGAAATCTGAAAATTCTATTTTGAATAACTTTGGCGCCGGTTGACTTATCTTCGTGAAATTTTCAAAACTAATGGGGCGCTCCGCTCAGCTCCTACCCTGAAAGTCTCAGGGTGATTTGTCAAGCGGGGGCTGAGAAAAAAGGGGGGTCCCAAAACGTGTTTTCCTCATGCATTTTCCCATAGGACCTTTAGTCGAAGGTACAGCCCGAACGGCTGAACAGAATTACTTGAAATTTGGCAAAGAGGTAGTCCTCAGGTCAGGCATGTGCCTCTTGCTTAAATGGTGTAAATCCGTTCAGTAGTTCCTGAGAAAATCAAAAGTAAAATCACATATATATCTGGGCGGAGCCTAACCACACATCTAATCGTGAGATCTGATTGGCTGTCAGCACTTCATCCAAGAAGTGTTGGCAGCCATCTTGGGACCAATATACATGATAGCACCTCATTAAAAAGCATTGCAGTTAATAGAAGGTTTTAAGACTTTAGTTACATTATAAATCATTTGTTGATGGTACCATACTCATTTTAGGAATTGTGGTGTGTTCTAAGGTGATTTTACCATGTGAAAAAGCCTTCTGCTGTGATATCATAAATCATGTTTGAGAGAAAACTATTTTCTCATGCTTTTCCCACAGAGGTTTGGAAGGTGATCTATAAGCTAACTGAGAGCATATCTTCTGTAAATTCACATTATCTTTCTCAGTCATGTGAGAATGAAGTCTGACATTCTCAGTAAAACATGTACATCCAACAAGGGCAGAGACTGTCAGTTGATTCCTTTGTGTTCTACTGCAGCTTCCCAGAGGGTTCTAAAGAACAACTAGAGCGCTAACAGTCCTACTTATGACAAACGTATGGCACACCTGAAGCCATCTTGGTTGGAATAAAGTGGTAATTCTTAAAACATTTAATTTAAAAAGGAACAAAATGAGGGGGTTCATTTTGCCATAGAAAGTATGATTAGTGCTGCAGAAAGAAAAATTAGGGCACATTTTGAGTGACTTCTCAAATCCTCTTCTATTTCATTAAAAAATTCTGATATGCATACTGAAACATGCACTTTCAATACCAGCAGCAGACTTCCCTGGTGAGCAGTAGCTTTACTACAGTGATCTAATAAGCAACTAGAGTGCTAACATTCTGAATTTATGGCAAATTTGTGACACATCTGAATGCCTTCTTGATGGAATCAAAGTAAAAAACTGAAAGTATTTCCTACTGAGGAGACTGTAGTAAATGAGGAAATTAGGAAACATCATAACAAACATGTCTCCCAAAATGGCCACCAGTGACAAAAGAGCCCAAATGTAGTCCAAATATCACCCAGATGTAGCCCAAGTATAGCCCAATGACAGAATGTCCCAGAGTGTTCTAACGAACAACTAGAGCACTAACAGTCTTACTTATGACAAAAGTATGGTACACCTGAAGCCATCTTGATTGGAATAAACTGGTAACACTTAAAACATTTCATTTAAAAAGGAACACAATGAGGGGGTTCATTTTGCCATAGAAATTATGATTAGTGTTGAAGAAAGAAAAATTAGGGCACATTTTGAGTGACTTCTCAAATCCTCTTCTATTTCATTAAAAAATTCTGATATGCAGACTGAAACATGCACTTTTAATACCAGCAGAAGACTTCCGTGGTGAGCAGTAGCTTTACTACAGTGATCTAATGAGCAACTAGAGTGCTAACATTCAGAATTTAAGGCAAATGTGTGACATATATGAATACCTTCTTGATGGAATCAAAGTTAAAAACTGAAAGCATTTCCTACTGAGGAGACTGCAGTAAATGAGGAAATTAGGAAACTTCATAACAAATAAATCTCCCAAGATGGCCACCAGACACAAAAGAGCCTAAATGCAGCACAAATATCACCCAGATGTAGCCCACATGTAGCCCAATGACAGAGGTGTGCAAAACACTTTTTTTGTGTGTATTTACAGTTTTATATAGTGCAGACTTGTCAGGTATTGAAATGCTTTACATGAGCATTGGTTACATCACACAAGATCAAATTCATTTTGGTTGTAGACATGGGGAGATTAAGTGATTTGACCACAATCACAGAATGTTGAGCTGAAGCAGAAACTCCAACCTGGTTCCCCAGTTGCAAAGTCTGCAGCTCTGGAAGTAACACCACATCCTCTCGCCAAGGTGCAACATTTAATCAAGTGGTCAACTGGATAAAAAACATAAAGATTACAAATAATTTAAAAGTTCTTTGTCGCTATTTGAAAACTCAGAAAATATGTCCTCATTTTAGTTTTTTAGAGCACTAACCATAATTTTGATGCAAATAAGACCCTCTCATATATGTAATTTCTAAAAGAAATCCTCTAGGTATTACAGTTTTAATTACATCAAGATGATGTCAGGCGTTCCACACTTTTGTAATAAATATAGAATGTTAGCAATCTAGTTGTTCATTGGGATACTGTTGAGAGGCAGAGGCCAGGGGCACGGACTCTGAAAATTGAAGGCAGGTAGGAGAGTGCAGAGGCAACAATTTGACCACACTGGGCAGGCAGGAAGGGCAGTGGCAGCACAACAGACTATGGAGGGCAGTGGAAAGGGGGGCAGGGGCAACAAACCAACAATACAGGACTGGCAAGAGAGGCTGTGGCAATATAATAGACCATTGTGAGCAGAAGGATGAGGCAGTGGTAGTACAACCATACATGCCAACAGACCTGTTTCAGCCAGGAAACATCCAATGTTTTTAAGCTCAAATGGGCTTTATTTGATCTGTCTCCTGTCTACAATCTCCTCTTTTTCAATGTAACTCAAAGGGGAAAATCAAAACCCCAGTTTTTTTTCAAAATCTCCCTCTTACCAAGTTGAAAATGTTCGCAAGTATGGTACATTGAATCGTGGTAGGCAGGAGGAATTGGGGTAGGGACATGGACTCGGATAACAGAGGACAGGAGGGACATGGAGAGGTGCGCCAAACTGACACTACAGGGCAGGCATCAGGGTTTGCAGCAGCACAATACACCACACAGCGCATGTGGGACGGGAGTGCAGCACAACAATCCATAGAAAGCAATAGGGAGGGGACAGGACCATGCACATGGACAACAGAGAACAGATGGGAAAGAGATAATGGTAGCTAGCTGACCATAATGGACAGACAGGAGAGAAAGCTGCAGCATAGCAGACCATAAAGGGCAGGAGGGACGGATCAGGGGCATTACAATGGAACAGACAAGCCAGGAGGGAGGGAATAGGGGGTCTGCACATAGAAACAGAGGGCTGGGGGCAAGGTGGCAGGGCAGGAGCAGCAAGATGACCATGGAGGTCAGGCAGGATGGGCACTAGAAACAAGACACACCATGGAGCGCAACAATGAGACTATGGTGGCATACACACAGACCATGGAGGGAAGGTGGGAGGGTGTCAGGGGCAGCTAGCTGACCACACAGGGAAGGTGGGAGGGGCCATGGCAGCACAGAAGACCATGCATGGCAAGCGGGAGGGTTAGTGGCAGCACAATGGCTATGATGGGCAAGAAGGAGGGTGCAGGGGCATGCACAAAGGACCATGGAGGATAGAAGGGAGGGTCAGGACCTGGGCACAGACAAGAGAGTTCAGGGTAAGGGGCCTCACAACAGACCGCGCGGGGCAGGCAGGAGGAGCAGTTGCAGCCCAACAGATCAGGGAGGGCAGAAGGGTGTGGCAGTAAAATGGACCATGGAGGACAGGAGGAAGGGGATAGGGGCATGGCATGTGGACAGGCAGGGTGGAGGTGCCAGGGACAGGTTACAGTCATCTGACAATGCTAGGCAGGTGGGAGGGGAGTGGCAGCTCAACAGAACACTCAGAGTAGATAGGAGTGGCAGGTCCATGGAACATAGTGGGCAAAAAGGATGGAGCAGGGGCATGCACAAAGACATCGGAGGGCAGGGGAAAGGAGAATAGGGGCAGCAAGCTAAGCACAGAGGCTAAGCAGGAGGTCAATGATGGGCAATAGAATTGGGCAATGGAGGGCAGGAGGAGTGGACTGGTACATCATGCTTAATGGAGGGCAGTGGCAGCACATCAGACCATGCATGGCAGGAGGGAGGAGGCTAGTCCATGGATTCAGACAACAGAGGATAGGGAGGAGGCGGATGGGGCAGCAAGCTAACTGTTCAGAGAAGGTGGGTATTAGGAACTTTATTGTTTTTAAAATGTGTGTCTGTGCGATCTACTTAAAATATGAACAAGTATGCAGCATAATCTCACTTTTATTCAGGAAGAAGAGGACGTTTGTGACTGTGACTCTGGGCTCACTTGGCAGAAACACCCCATTACCCTCCACCCCATCGCAAAATGTAATGCCCGTGAAAAGGGTAGGTGGACGCAGTGTTATATAGAACATAGTCCTGAGAGCACGATTGAAAATGAAAACTAGATGTAGTATATGGTATAAACTATGCACCAAAAAGTGTGATATAAGATGAACCGGGGTGTGAAATATAATATGCAAAACATTGTGCGCAATGACAGATTCATTGGAGAGCGCGAGATAGCACAGGCACTAGCGCATGCTATGCGATATGCGCCTTGGAGTGTAATATGCACAGGGCAGTGTTGTGTAACGTAACTAATCTCTAAAGTTGTAATATAAAATATGTGCTGGGGAGTGTAACGTTGCATATGCACTGTGACAAAGATATGGATCCCAAATTGTAATATGTATGGCATAGCGCTGTGCGTTATAACATACACATCGAGGAAGTCACGTTAGATGGGGCAATATAACCCGTGCAAAGGCAAGTGTGGCATGACATATTCACGGGGTGGTGTTACAGTGCACATGGGCTAGAGAGTGTCATAGCATACGCACTAGCTGGTGGAATACAACACAGAGGTGTGAGGCAATCGGCGGGCACTGGTGAGTGTAACACAGCATTGGGCTCAGCCAGGAGCACGCTGTGACTCTCAAGTGAGGTTCGTCTCCTTTCCAGAGAGTAAAATAAAAAGTATTAGACATCCGGCGGTGGATGTGTTTTTTATTAACCGTGAGGGGGGTTTCTTGCATAGTTTGGTCGAATTTTTGTCGAATCCCCTTTGAATGGCTTGGTGTGCGTGTATATTAAATGTGCCCGTCAATAGCTACCCATGTTTGTATAAATAAACGACAAGGGTGTCTACTTGGAGAGAACCCACCGGCGGGGGCGCCGGGATTAGGCACGGTAGGGCGTCAGACACGTCAGAGCTTCACTAGCGGTGTAAATACATTCCATGTGGATTCATTCTATGTATAGTCGCCTTTTAATGAATATCACGCAAATCGTCATGGTGATAGGTACATACGGTTTGTCCAGCATGTCCTAGGTGTTTCTATGAATATATATATTTTTAAAATAATAAAAAACAAAGGCCGGTCCCGGGGGATGGGGTCCCCGGAGCCGTAAGTGGCCTGAGGAGGGGGGCAACGCAGCCCCCTCCTAAAGAATTTAAATTAAAAAAAGGCCATGACCCGGGGGTTTGGGTCCCCGGGGCCGATTAAGGCCTTGGGAGGGCCAAATTGTTTTTTTTTAACAAAAAAATTGAGGGTGCAGGCCCTGGGGGATGGGGTCCCCAGGGCCAGTAAATTAGAAAAAGAAGGGGGGCCACACAGCCCTCCTTCTTAAAAAATAAAAATAAATAAAAGACCGGCATCGCGCTGGAGGCCACGCCTCCTCCTTGCAGCACTCTGCAAACGTGCCCCCTGGCCAGTTGTAAGTTGGGGAATTAATTCCCCTTCAATACTGAGGGTCCCTGAGGGCCAACTAGCCCAACAGGTATCTCCAGTGTGCGCCAGGGAGCTGCGTTGCAGACAGGTGTTCTGAGGCCACGCCCCTTTTTACACCTCTATGCAACGCAGCTCTGTGGCGCTTACTGGAGGTACCTAGTGGGCTAGTTTGACCCTAGGGACCCTTAGGATTCAAGGGGACTTAATCTCTCAACTTAGAACGGCCACAGGGCGCGTTTACACAGTGGTGAAGGGAGGGTACGGGGCCTGAGGTGACGTGTGCAAACACGCCCTGTGGCGCATTTTAAGTTGGGGAAATAATTCCCTTTCAATCCTGAGGGACCCTGGGGGCCAACTAGCCCACCAGGTGCTTCCAGTAAGTGCCACTGCTCTGCGTTGCAGAGAGGTGGTGCAGGCCGTGCCCCTTTTTACACCTCTCTGCAATGGCGCTTACTGGACGTACCTAGTGGGCTATTTTGCCCCTAGGGATCCTCAGGATTCAAGGGGACTTAATCTCCCAACTTAAAAAATGGCCACAGGGCATGTTTACACAGTGGGGAAGGAAGGGGACGGGGCCTGAGGTGACATGTGCAAACACGCCCTATATCGCGTTTTAAGTTGGGGAAATAATTCCCCTTCAATCCTGAGGGCCCCTGGGGGCTAACTAGCCCACCAGGTGCTTCCAGTAAGCGCCACTGAGCTGCGTTGCAGAGAGGTGGTCCAGGCCGTGCCACTTTTTACACCTCTCTGCAACGCAGCTCTGTGGCGCATACTGGAGGTACCTAGTGGGCTAGTTGGACCCTAGGGACCCTCAGGATTCAAATGAACTTAATCTCCCAACTAAAAACGGCCACAGGGTGTGTTTACACAGTGGTGAAGGGAGGGGACGGGGCCTGAGTTAACGTGTGCAAACAAGCCCAGTGGCGCGTTTTAAGTTAGGGAAATAATTCCCCTTCAATCCTGAGGGACCCTGGGGGCCAACTAGCCCACTAGGTGCTTCCAGTAAGCACCCCTCTGCTGCGTTGCAGAGAGGTGGTCTAGGCCGTGCCCCTTTTTACATCTCTCTGCAACGCAGCTCTGTGGCGCTTACTGGAGGTACCTAGTGGTCTAGTTGGACCCTAGGGACCCTCAGGATTCAAGGGGACTTAATCTCCCAATTTAAAACGTCCACAGGGCGTGTTTACACAGTGGTGAAGGGAGGGGACGGGGCCTGAGTTAACCTGTGCAAACAAGCCCAGTGGCGCGTTTTAAGTTGGGGAAATAATTCCCCTTCAATCCTGAGGGACCCTGGGGGCCAACTAGCCCACCAGGTGCTTCCAGTAAGCACCCCTCCGCTGCGTTGCAGAGAGGTGGTCTAGGCCGTGCCCCTTTTTACATCTCTCTGCAACGCAGCTCTGTTGCGCTTACTGGAGGTACCTAGTGGTCTAGTTGGACCCTAGGGACCCTCAGGATTCAAGGGGACTTAATCTCCCAACTTAAAACGGCCACAGGGCGTTTACACAGTGGGGAAGTGAGGGGACGGGCCCTGAGGTGACGTGTTCAAACACGCCCTGTGGCGCGTTTTAAGAGGTAGTTTTAATCCCCTGCCCTGTTATATACTAGGGGCTTACAGAGGAGGTCATGCTGATCACAGGGGGACCCCAACGCATAGTGTACCCTAGTGTATGTAGGTGTTTTCACTGTATTCTGAGTGTCTTTTAATATAGCACTGGCTCTAGTACTGGTTAGTCAGACTCAGTTACCACCAGTATCCGTCTGAAAAAGTTGAGGGTACAGAATTATTTTGCAACAAGGCTTCTTTCTGCTATTCTGTTTGTTCTTTCTGCACGTTATCCTTCTTCCTGCACTTTTCTTCGTCTTTGAGGACTTCTGTTGCTTCTTTCTGCATTTCTTTTTTTTCTTTCTGTGCTTTTTTTCTTCTTTCTTCACATGTCCTATCTCTGTAGGCATAGTTAGAAATTAGCATTTAAAAAACCTTTGAAATTCACTGACAAAACCATAGGTTTCAGGCACGTTATAGTTACGAATTAGCATTTAAAAAACCTTAGAAATTCACTGAAAAAACTATAGGTTTCAGGGGCGTTATAGTTAGCTGGACTTTTCACTCGTACAAAACCATTGAAATTCCCCCCGTTATAGTTAGTTCAGCTAACTATAACTCGCGCGCCCGCAATGCACTGCTGATGACATCACATATTACATCACTCATGACATGGTCAGTGACATCACTTATGACATCACTGATGACATCTCAAATGACATCACTAATGACATCACTGATGACATCATCCTTGTGATAGAGTGGCAGACCTCCTCTTCCCCTAATATAACCTTTGATACACACATTCAAAAATAGAAACTACAATGTTCAAAACAATGGACATACCAATACCAGTTACAACAACCTATTCAGTAATTCTAAGATCCACATACACATCCACTCATTCACCAACAGTCCTATACAGTCACTCATACATGTACTCACTCATCATATATACTCACACACCTATACATCCTGTTACACAACGCCACTCATCCATAGTTACTCACACACATAGTCACTCATGCTAATAAAGAATCAAACATCCATTTACTTGCATATACAGTTATACACACACCACCACACTTACTTCTACAGAAACTTACACATACTTAGTCTTTTAAACAGTCACTTATAGAAACACATACTTATTCATACAGGAACTGTTCCAATCTCTCACTCTCACATATACTCACTTATATACACCAATAGTCACATATACTAGTTTAAAACATATGTAGTTACTCATAAAGACACTATTGAGACAGTCTATCACTCACTAACACACCCATGCACACACTCATTCACCCATACAGTCCTGCACACATGCTGTCTTCAACACATACAAACAGTGAGTCACTCATTCATGCACCTATGCACTACGTAATACCCCCCACCGAACCATACAGACACTCAGACACTCATACTGATACCCAAAAAACCAACTAATAACCTATATAGACACTCATGTAGCTACTCACCAACCCATGCAGCCACTTATACACAAAGTGAGAGACTGATACAGATATTTACACATTTAAACATTACTCAAAAAGCCATGTATTCACTAAGATACACTTATTCAGTCAGTTATACAATCAATTTTTCAAAAACAAATCATCCATTTAGACACTTATATACCCATTTATTCTTCCATCGACCTTGAGATATACATATATAAAACATATGTAATTTTCAGAAAAACACACATTCACTGGATGATGTCATCAGTGATGTCATTTGAGATGTCATGAGTGATGTCACTGACCATGTCATGAGTGATGTAATATGTGACGTCATCAGCAGTGCATTGCGGGCGCGCGAGTTATAATTAGCTGAACTAACTATAACGGGGGAATTTCAATGGTTTTGTACGAGTGAAAAGTCCAGCTAACTATAACGCCCCACAAACCTATGTTTTTTTTCAGTGAATATATATATATATATACCGTCAAAACAACTCGGCAGAAGTTCCCCAACCAGAACATTCACGGAACAGAAGGAGTCCACAGCAGTCAAATTAAGGTATTTTTTAATCCTTTAACACATGTGCAAACAAAAGAGGACGGTCGGCGCAGTTCGTTTTGGACCATAGAGATAATATATATTATCTACTGGCGGTTGCCAGTAGATAGTTATAGTTAGGACCTATTTTCCATAGGAAATTCACAACATTCTAGTTCCAATAAATTTGGCGTCGGTTGACGAATCTTCGCGAAATTTTCAAAACTCGTGGGGAGCTTCGGTCCGCTCCTATCTTGAAAGTTTCGGGGTGATTCGTCAAGCGGAGGCCGGTCCCAAAACGTGTTTGCCCCATGCAATTTCCCATAGGAAACTTTAGCTGCGGCTACAGCCCGAACTGCTGAATGGAATTACACCAAATTTGGCAAAGAGGTAGTTCTTGGTTCAGAAAGAACCCTTTTTGGTGTAATGGTGTAAATCCGTTCAGTAGTTGCTGAGAAAATCAAAAGTAAAGACACATATATATCTATGGCCGCGCAGGATCCGCGAACCCTCCCGATCACAAACTTTATGCTAATTGGCTGTCAACACTGTAAACCAGGAAATGTTGGCAGCCATCTTGTGCCTCGGTAGAACCGAGGCACAAGAAATCAGCAAAACTAAGGCGCAAAACGCAAAAAGGGAGCTGGGTAGAAACACCCTGACCCCCTAGGCCTGCTTACGGGGTCCCACAAGAACCCCCAGGGCCCCCCATTTTTTTTTTTTAAATTTGCAAAACCCGCGCAGGGTGCACGGATCCTGCCGAGAAAAAATAAACGAAGTGCGGGCTCGTTGTTATTTAGCCCCCGGGTGTCCAAGTCCTGGGGGCAATATTGTTATGCAATGGGGGGCCCAGAGGGGCCCCCCAGCCCCGGGGCTTTATAAAATTATGTGGGGGGCTCACAGCCCCCCAGCCCAGGGACCATCACCCCCGGAGCTTTGAAAATAAATGGGTGGGGGGGCTCAAAGGCCCCCCTGCAGCCCCGGGAACCGCCGCCCCGGGAATTGTGTTGTAAAAAATTTTTAAAAAAAATTCTGTGTGGGGGGCTCGAGCCCCCCCACTTGCCCCGGGGACCACCACCTCCCCGGGGCTCTAAATATTATAATTGGGGGTCCGTGACGGACCCCCCAGCCCTGGGGACCACCAGCTCCCTGGGGCTTTTGAAATGTTGAGAGGGGGGCCGTGCGGCCCTCCTCCTGGAGCCCTCGTTGGCCCAGGGGACTGCCACCCCCCAGTGCCGGCTCCTGCAGTGTCCCAGGGTGCCCACCCCCGGGACACTGTAGCTTGCTATGGCAGGGCGGGAGCCTCGCGGCTCCCTCCCTGACGTAGCAAACTTGGTTTGGATTTTGAAAGAGAGAGCAGGGAAACCTGCTCTCTCTTTCAAAATGCAAACCAAATTGCTTTTCCACACGGGGAGCTGCATCTTAGCAGATTAGGGATTGGGGACCCCCCCACGGTCCCCAACGGAGAGGGCCGGCCCCAGGGTAGGGGGTCCCTGGGGCTACAAGTGGCCCGGGAAGGGGGCCGTGCGGCCCCCCTCCCCAAAATTTTAGTTAAAAAAATAAAACAAAGGCCGGCCCCGGGGGATGGGGTCCCTGGGGCCATAAGTGGCCTGAGGAGGGGGGCAACGCAGCCCCCCTCCAAAAAAATTATAATACAAAAAAAAGACCATGCCCCGGGGAGTGGGGTCCCGGTGCCGATGAAGGCCTCGGGAGGGGTTCCATGTGGCCCCCTGACAAATTTTTTAATTTTCATAAAAAAAATAAGAGGGCAGGCCCTGGGGGATGGGGTCCCCAGGGCCAATAAATTAGAAAAAGAAGGGGTGCCACACAGCCCTCCTTCTTAAAAAAAAATATGTAAAAGATCGGCATCGCACCAGAGGCCTCGCCCCTCTTTGCAGCACTCTGCAAACGCGCCCTGGTGCTTGCAGATGGGGAACGAATTCCCCTTGAATACTGGGGGGCCCTGGGGGCCAACTAGCCCACCAGGAACCTCCAGTATGCGCCAGGGGGTTGCGTTGCAGAGAGGTGTTCAGAGGCCACGCCCCTTTTTACACCTCTCTGCAACGCAGGTCTGTGGTGCTTACTGGAGGTATCTAGTGGGCTAGTTTGAGCCTAGGGACCCTTAGGATTCAAGGGGACTTAATCTCCCAACTTAGAACGGCCACAGGGTGCGTTTACACAGTGTTGAGGAGAGGGGACGGGGCCTGAGGTGACGTGTGCAAACATGCCTTGTGGCACGTTTTAAGTTGAGGAAATAATTCCCCTTCAATCCTGAGGGACCCTGGGGGCCAACTAGCCCACCAGGCGCTTCCAGTAAGTGTCACTGCGCTGCGTTGCATAGAGGTGGTGCAGGCTGTGCCCCTTTTTACACGTCTCTGCAATGGCGCTTACTGGAGGTACCTAGTGGGCTAATTTGCCCCTAGGGACCTTCAGGATTCAAGGGGACTTAATCTCCCAACTTAAAACGACCACTGGGTGTGTTTACACAGTGGGGAAGGGAGGGAACGGGGTCTGAGGTGACGTGTGCAAACACGCCCTATGGCGCGTTTTAAGTTGGGGAAATAATTCCCCTTCAATCCTGAGGGCCCATGGGGACCAACTAGTCCACCAGGTGCTTTCAGTAAGTGCCACTGCGCTGCGTTGCAGAGAGGTGATCGAGGCCGTGCCCATTTTTACACCTCTCTGCAACGCAGCTCTGTGACGCTAACTGGAGATACCTGGTGGGCTAGTTGTACCCAAGGGACACTTAGGATTCAAGGGGACTTTATCCACCAAATTAAAACGGCCACAGGGCGTGTTTGCACACGTCAGCTCAGCCCCCCCTCCCTTCACCAGTGTGCAAACGTGCCCTGTGGCACATTTTAAGAGGTAGTTTTAATCCCCCTGCCCTATTATATACTAGGGACTTACAGAGGAGGTCATGCTAATAACAGGGGTACCCCAACGCATAGTGTTCCCTAGTGTGTGTGTAGGTGTTTTAACACTGTATTCTAAGTGTCTTTTAGCATCTCACTGGATCTAGGACTGGTTAGTCAGAGTCAGTTACCACCAGTACCCATCTGAAAAAGTTGAGGGTACAGGATGATTTTGCAACAAGGCCTCTTTCTGCTCCTCTGTTTGTTCTTTCTGCATGTCTTCCTTCTTCCTGCACTTTTCGTCGTCTTTGAGGACCTCTGTTTCTTCTTTCTGCATTTCTTTTTGTTCTTTCTGTGTGTTTTTTCTTCTTTCTTCACATGTCCTACCTCTGTAAGCATAGTTAGAAACTAGCATTTAAAACACCTTAGAAATTAACTGAAAAAAACATAGGTTTCAGGCACGTTATAGTTACAAATTAGCATTTAAAAAGCCATTAAAATTCACTGAAAAAAACATAGGTTTCAGGCACGTTATAGTTACGAATTAGCATTTAAAAAACCTTAGAAATTCACTTAAAAAAACATAGGTTTCAGGGGCATTATAGTTAGTTGGACATTTCACTCGTACAAAACCATTGAAATTCCCCTGTTATAGTTAGTTCAGCTAACTATGACTTGCGCGCCCATAATGCACTGCTGATGACGTCACATATTACATCACTCATGACATGGTCAATGCAGCTAGATTCTTGACCCATTATTTTTAGTTTGGCATATGGACTATAATACATTGCCTGTTATAAAACCAGGTCCGAACCCTCTCTGTTCCATGGTAGACCATATGTGTTGCCATGAGACTCGGTCAAATGCCTCCTCTGCATCTCAGAGGATCATAGCCATCCTCTCACCGGTTATCTCAGTTATATCAAACAAGGCTATAGCATGTCTGATATGATCTGTTGTACCTCTTCCTGGTATGAAGCCGTGTTGCCATGGTGAGACTAGATGAGCTATGATCCCCCCTAATCGCGTCGCCAAAACTTTTGAATAAAGTTTAATATCTACATTCATGAGGGATATGGGTCTGTAATATGTGGGATTGTCAGGGGGCTTCCCTTTTTTTAAAAAGACCACTATCTCTGCTCCTTGCCAGGATTCAGGAGGAACCGCACTGTACTGTACTCCAAGAAACAGATCCAAAAGTAGCGGTGCGATTTCCTCTTGAATTGCTTTATAAAATTCCAAAGGAATTTTATCGGGACCTGGCGCTTTTACTGGAGCCATACACTGTAGGGCTAATAATACCTCTTCCATTGTGATCTCTTTTTCCATCTCTTGCTTAATTTCTTCACTAACCCTGCACTGATTTCCCAGAACTGTTTCAGTTCCTTTAGACAAAAAAGAATCAAGACTCTCTTGCCGATATAGATCATGATAAAACACCTCAAAAACCTTAATGATGTCTTTTATATCTGTAAAGGGTGTATCATCCTGTCCCTTAACTTCAGTTATATTGTTTCTGACACCTCTCTGTTAAGTCCGCATAGCTCACTTCTTGCCCATAGATTCCCCATATTCATAACTCTCGTTTTTACGTGCCTGGAAAGCGGCCTCCTCTTTCTTACTGTAGTAACTAGAGGAGGTTCGAATTGCACGGACTGCGTACAAAAAGCCCAATGTGTAGCCAAGAAGGCCTTTGATGAACGAAGATGGAATGAACTTCTGCAAGCATGTAATGAGAAAAACATGCAGAAATTCTGGCAGTAAAATGGGGAAGTGGTGAAATTAGGCAAGCCTCAGTCAATAATGTAGCTCCAGAACAGTGGGTTTCCTATTTGCAGGCCCAATTTGCTGCCACCCCAGGTACCTCTACGAATCATTTTGAAATAGTTCCCGACACCACACTGATTTTTGGGATAGGGGAGATTGAAACTGTCCTGGATGCAATCCCAATTGGAAGGGCTCCCGGCAGGGATGCAACTTATTTAGACATGACAAAATTAACTGTCTCGAATACATTCATATATTAGCTAATGCCATAGCCAGAGGGGCTCCTATCCCCGAATCTTGGCGTGGCGCCGAAATAATACCAATATATAAAAAAGGGGACCGCGCTAGCCCAAGCAACTATAGGCCAATAAGCATAATAGACACAACACAAAAGATTATGGCCAGGCTTGTGCTGAGTAGAATCAACACATGGATAGGTGAACATGATATGTTATCTACTTTACAAGCAGGTTTTTGCCCCCATGTTAGTACCATTGACCAAGTCTTCAGGTTTATGATGATTTACTGGAGTACTGTAATTATTGTTGGGGGAACTCTATACGCAGCATTTATAGACATAAAATCCGCATTCGACCTGGTCCCCCAAACAAACCATGGGATTCAATAAAGGAATCAGGGATGCCCCCAGAACTTCTACTCAAAATTGTCAAATTGCACGAGTCAGACTACGCCCAGGTACGCTGGGGTTCACAGGGAAAACTAACGGATCAGTTCCCAGTAAGTAAGGGGGTCCGACAAGGGTGTGTTCTAGTCCCCACTCTTTTCTCATTGTTCATTAATAGGGTTGTTACCTACTTTTCTACATACCCCACAGATGCACCTACACTTGCCGGCTTGAAGGTACCACTACTGATGTTCGCAGATGACACTCTAATACTGTCCAAAACCGAAATAGGACTGCAACGAGCCCTGGACAGATTTACGGTCTTCTGCAACGATCACGAGTTAGTAGTAAATGTAGACAAAATGAAGTTCATGGTTCTACACAGACACAAAATAGTGAAAGGGAGAGTAGTTATGAACAATGCCCTATTGGAACAAACCGACACTTTCACATATTTGGGGGTTACTTTGGGAAAGAGGTTAAATTGGAAACCTCAGATAGATCTACTGGCCCTTAGGCATGTCCAACTTGCAGGAGTCCTATTGAAAGAGCACCAACTCTCTCAAACAAAACTGGTAGGCCCCGCAATAACGATTTACAACGCTAAGACCAGGGCATCAATACTATACGGCGCAGAGCTCTGGGGCTTTGAAAATTTAACACCATTAGTTTTAGCCCAAAACAAGTTCATGAGACCCCTAACTTGTCTCCCACAATCCACTCCCCTCAAACCACTATTTCTAGATCTGGGTTGCACTGCACTTGAGGAGATTGCCCGCTTCAGACCCATAGCGTACTGGAGAAGGCTCTGGACCACGCCGGAGCTGTTACCATACGCAAATGCACTAAAATTTATGAGAGAAATAGACTCGCCATGCAAAATTAAATGGTTACAAAAGATCAAGTGTACACTGGCTGACATGGGGCTTAGGCACCTGTGGGAGGATCCAGTAGGTAGTTTATTTCCATCAAAAAATAATTACAAGGTAGCTTATTGGAATATGGTCAACCTTAAGTCCATGTCATTGGTGCAAAATATCTCCCTTACCGGCATATTCATGGAGCACAAGTTTGAAACTAGGTTTGAAGCATACTGGCATTTTATTACCAGACCATGTGACAGGAAACTGTACCATCAATTTAGAGTAGGCTCTCTCCCTATAAAAACGTCTACGACAAAACAGCGTAGTGTAATAGATATCAAATGCTCTTCATGCCAATTGATGGATGAGTCTAATATGCATATATTGTCTGCATGCCCTGCATACAAGAGCCATAGAGACAAATGGCTCAAGCCGATCTGTTTAAATCTCGGCACAAGATCATGCAAAACTGCACTCCGTATACTGAAAACAGACATGCGTGAGGACACAGTAATAGCAATGGCAAAATTCCTGGGCTGGATGTGGGACATCCGAAAGAATAACTTGAAGGTTTTAGCCATTCCTGCTTCCTGATAATCCCTAAGTGTTCTGCATATTTTATTCAGGGAGTTCCAGATGTCCACCAATCTTGCATTAAAAATTATTTATTATGTTGGTATCCATAAATACGTGTGATATGAAATACTGCTGGGATCACTTGTGTAACATTATTAAATGACAAATGTTTTTTAAAGTTTTAACACTGTTAGCGTACCTAATTTTATATTTTTGTTTAATTTTTTCTATCTGTGATGTTGCTTTAATGAATTCTAATTTCAACGTTTTGTATGTATTGTTACTGTGTCTTTAATGATTTAAAATATCGCAATAAAGACTAATTGAATTGAATACTGTAGTAACTATTTATTTCGGCTTTCGCTACCCTTATTTCCTGCCGCACTGATATCTCCATAGTCTCCTGCTTTAGCCTGATAGCACAAGTATGTTGTATTTCTAATTCTACAATATCAACAAGGAGGAGGGACTAGGAGCCATTGAAAAAGGTCCTGAACCATAGCTCCTAAAAGTTATACATTTATCCAATGGATGGTTACAGTTCCTATAATATAAGAGAGAAGTGACAGCCTGCAGGTAAGCTGTGAATAGAAGGGAATGTCTCCAAAGGTAGGGTGAGTGTGCAGAGTGAGGAGAGAGTACTCCTAGTGGTATTACTGTGTGCCCTCACACACCCTCGCGGATGTATAGCATCATCATTGGGCACGGTTGCTCCTCGTGGGGGTGGCGCTGCAGTCCCTCACGGGCCCTTGGTTAGGGGCTCTCTGATGGAGTTCTTTTAAGGAGTTGCCGCATTTGTGAGTGAGGGTATGTGTGTAGCAATGTGCTAGTGGGCTTCATGTACTTGCCCATAATCATAGACAGGTTGAGGCATTGCTCGGTCGTTCCCCTTCACTTCCTGAAGCCAAATTGGGTATTCACTATAAGGCCAGAGGTATTGGCCCATGACTCCAGGCGTGCAAGGATTACCCGCCCTAGCAGCCTGCATGAAGCATCTATTAAAGAAATCGGTCTATAGCATGTGTGGTCATTTCTATTTCCCTTTTTAAAAATTGGCGCCACCACTGCTTTTTTCCACGATGATGGAATACGGTCCACAATTACTGCTTTAAAAACATTGAGTAACAGGGGGACCCATATTTGTGGGTTGCTTTTAAATAGATCCAAGGGCACACCGTCTGGCCCTGGAGCTTTTAAGGGAATACCCTTTCTCAGTGCCTCCTCTACGTCACTTAATGAAAGTGATGTACTAAGCTGTTGTGCGGTTTGTGTGTTGATACTTATTTTCTCCTCACACTCGCTTAGCAAGATACTCTTTGGGTTGAATATGTTGGTGAAATGGGTCTCCCAAGCCACCTCTGTTATGTTAGTATCCATGGCCCTTGTCTCATTGGTGAAGAGTGGGCGATTTAATACCTCCCAGAAACTCCTAGAGTCCTTCAGGGCTCTTGCTCTTTCGAGATCATCCCAAGCCTGCCTTCTCAACTCATCCTTTCTCTGCTCAATTACCTTTTTGTAAATCTGCCTGGCTGCCTTTATCATATCCCTATCACGGCAGACTGTATGTAATGCCTTCTTCAATTTATTTTGCGCCGCAGAACACTCAGCGTTAAACCATCTTATTTCAGGGAGGCTGCCTTTTCTCACTGGTCTAAGCAAATTCTTGGCCACGTCATCACAAATAGTTTCGAAAGTCTGTATTATTACATCTGGCTGTAATGTATTGGTTAGACAGGTCATTACTTGTGTTAAATTAGTTTTAATAATAGACTCCTCAAAATCCTTATGATTTTTCATGTTCCATTTTAGCCTTAGCCCTTAATTATGATTATATTTTGTTAAACAGTCAGAGACCTTACACTTTTGCGCCACAAAATGTAAAGAAACAGTAAGAGGGTTATGGTCACTAGCATGGTTAGGTTTGACTGCAAAATTATCGACAAGGTGTGAATACCTACTAGAGATCAACATAAAGTCAATTGCACCTAAACGACCCCCCCGATTTGTCAGATATTGCACCAATGGGGTACTAACCAAAGTATCAATCATACGTAGGTCGTTAACTACAATAATGGAGTTTAACGCATCACCCTGTGTAGTATGTTTAAAGTGTGTCAAAGGTTGGTCATCGGTATCTACCAACCCACAAACCTTACTCCCACTATGCTGACATAGGGTGCAGTTAAAATCTTCTACCCAAATAATACACAAAGGGGAAATCCTCCCTGCTACCTTAACAATCTCCAAATTGAGCGAGTTAATAACCCTAGAAATCTGTGTATCGAAAATATTGGTACCATGGGGAATCAATTACTTTTTCTATTCTTAAGGACTCGTACTGTACCGAAATTAGGTTCGCTAAGCCTCCCTTTGCCCTCCCAGCTAATGATGGTTCAGCTTGGACAATTAATGTATTATATCTGTCCAAAGAGAAATCATCCCTACTCCAGGGTTCCTGTGTACAGATAATATCAAACGTTTTAACATACTGGACCCATACCTCGTCCAATAACCTTCGTGAAATGCCCGCAACGTTCCAAGAAATTAGACGGAGGCTGAGGCTATTGGTTTGGCAGTTTCGCGGATTTAAGAAGTTGCCATCCCCGCTATTCGGTGGTCGTTCAACTTGGGAGGCAGTCAGATCTATCCTAGTAGCCCCTGTCGTTTCCAAACCTTTATTAAGGAACAGCTGCGGGGGGCACTAGTTGTATTTAGGGCTAATCTCAGCTACATGAACTTTGTCCTCTAGTATACTCGTTTTTTGCTTTAGTCAGTCTATGAGACCACTTAATGGCTCAAAACGATTTTCATGATACCAAGGTGGAAACTGTGCGTACTGTTTTGTCCTTAGTGAACTGTCTTCTTCCGTTAATTAGGATTGCAATCTGGGCGGTCGATAGAAGAAGCCTAATGGTAATATAGAAGTCCTTGACTCATTTATAGGTTGGTCAACCATCCGATCTAATATGGATCTTACCAGGCCTGGTGGTCTGAAGGTCAGTACTATACAATCCCCCGTGAGTGTCTTATTAGTTGTCCCTACCCACCTGACCCTGTGTGCCATCCTAAGTTCAGAAAATACGATTTCTTTGTTTATACCTTTTTTTGTGTTTACAAAATGCAGGGATTTATTCCTCAAAGATGGCCTGTCTTCCCTTTCACCAGGCAACAGTGGTGGATCATTAGCTAGAACAACAATATTGGGTGTTGTTTCTGGGGGCAAATGTAAATTCAATTTTACACCACTAGAACGTGAATGACCCAATTGACGATCTACAGGGGTGCCTAAACTTTGGGGCCTTTCATTGACATTATTACGGACCCTGTTCACTTTCTCAGTATTTGGGGAATTTAAAGACTGACAATCGCTTTGAGAGAATCCTTCTGTCTGAAGCAAAGACACAGTAATTTGCGGGCGGTTGTCTTCGGTCTTCCTCGATGAGACCCTTCCTGTGTCATTGTTCTCTGAGACGTTTCCGGATTATAAACACCCCCTCTATTGGCTCCTCCCATGGACATGTTTGGCCTGGGCCTATGCTCAGTAGGCAGTGTAGAAACGCTAGATGAATGTTTTTCTAAACATGATAACCTACTCTCGATGTCAGTCAATTTTTGAAAGATAGGATAGTTTCCAGTTTGTCCCAAAAACCCTCCTCCAGGTTATAAGTCACAGTTGGCTTGAAAACCGTTTCTACTGAAGCTATATCTTGATTTGCTTCATGTGTGGGCTCCCTATCCACTTGATTGCTCCTTCCACCCAATGATTTAGATGTGAGTTGGCTTTGTTTATGTGTCTTAGTTGCTGCCTGCCCTTTCCTTTTCTTTGGCGATGGTGCAAAGCTGCATCCGCCTTTTGATTTGGATTTCTGGGCACTCGTGACTACCTTTGGCTTGATCGAGGTGACCTGACGGCTGGTTATCTCCTGACCATTGGCAAGCTCAGGGCATGTGGAGTTTGACCAACTAATTTGTGATGCTTCATCAACCAGACTCGTTTGTGTGCTTAAAGTACTGGGGGTATGGATATGGCGACTAGATAGCACTTGAGGATCTAATGACAATCTGCGCTCAATTAATTCAATTTCATGCATGAGCGCAGATCCAGCCCTTGAAGGCATCAAGTGTGCCTACTACTCCTTGGCCGACCTTGGGTTTTGTCATGTTAATTAAAAGCCCTGCCTTACAATACAAATTGACAACAACCAAAACAGTTTTCAGTCAATACCTCCAGTAATCAGGGCTAAAAACATAACTATCGATTTCAGACAGTAAAAAAGGGCATAGCCAGCCTGTTCTCTAACGGCCTTTTAACATGAATCAAAACCCAATTCCTTGCAGGCTCAGTTCAAGTCCAATTCGGCAAGTGTCCTTTTCCGCAGCCAGTCCTAATCTGTAGATATTAATAGCCTGGCCCAGCCCAGCCTCCTTCGGCCTCTGACGGGAGGTGGGCGGTGCTTTCATCGCGCCTCCAGGTGCAGGTGCAGCGTAAGGGTGGCGTCGGGGCTGCTGGGAAATGTGGTTTAGCCGTTCCCCTCACGGCATGTGGCAAACAGTGTTGGCAGTTCCCCTCACGGCATGTGACTGCAGGTTAAGAGCCGTTTCCCTCACGGCAGTGATTGCAGCAAAACCGGCAGAACTAAGCTTTTAGGCGTCTCTTGTTAGTAAAGAATCCAAGTTATTAGTTATCTCCCCTCCTGCATCTGTTGTTAGATCTGTCATCCTTAGGGTTGTCTGCCTGCAAACATTTTGCCTGCGTACCTCCACTTTTTACTGTATCTTTTTATTGGCCTTAGGAGTACTTTACAACTGCTGACCAGTGCTAAAGTGAATGTGCTTCACACAGGGTGACATTGTGGTATACCTGATTGGCACATTTAGTTTACCTATAAGCCCCTTGTACAGTTGTATACCATATACACAGGGTCTGTACTCTAAATTCTACTAGTGGATCTGCAGCTCTGGTTGTGCTACCCACACATGTAGCCTTTAAAACCTGTCTCAGGCCTGCCATTGCAATGCCTGTGTGTGCAATGTACTGCTGCTTAGATTTGGCATTTAAAACCACTTGCCAAGCCTTAAACTCTCCTTCTATTACACATATTTCACCCCTAAGGTAGGCCCTAGGTAGCCGATAGGGCAGGGTGCTGTGTAACTAAGAGGTAGGACATGTACTTGTTAGGTTTTACATATCCTGGTAATGACAAACAGCTAAATTTGCTTTTCACCACAGTGAGGCCTACTCCTCTCCTAGGCCAGCATTGGGATTTCCTCAAAACATGTTTAGGCTGTAATACCTGATTAGAAAGGAGGAGCTGCATCATGTTTCATATCTTTGGAATGGCAATGATAAATCCTCTTTTACTGTTAAATTTGGATTGAACATAACTGTTTTAGAAATGCCAGAAAGTGGAAATTGTTTTTCCTCTCTTACTGCTCTGTGAGCTTTGCAGCCTGTCTCCAATACATGTCTGGGGCGGGTGATAGCTACACTTTGTGCATGCCTCTAGACAGCCTCAAACACAGGAAGGGTGGGTGTGACAGACAATTAACATGTAGTCATCAACATGCTGATAGTTCTTTCAGTGCAGGAAGAAAGGGGGGAGCTGACACTTACACCTAAATAGGTAGGGTCCTGTTTTCTACAAAAAGGGCGGATTAGCCCCCCCCAGATTGCCCGACAGGCTGGGCTGAAATGGTGCCCATGCACTTCAAGGGACTACTTTGAAGTCAGACCCACTTCAATGGTACATTTGGATATACGTACTGGGGCTCTGACCCTACCAAGATAGTACACCACTGGACATGTGAAGAACTCTGCCAGGAGTAAAGACTGCTGTGCTACAAGGATTGTCACACTGCTTGACTGACTGTTCCAAAGGAGCTGACTCCCTGCTTGCTGAGCTGCACTGCTGCTCCGCCTTCTGAATTCTGTGCATCTGAGGACAAGGACTGGACCCATCTCACTTGAACTCAATGTGACTCTAAGGGGTTGCTGGCTTGCCTGTGTCCTAAAGTCTCAGGGCCATCAAATACTTCCTTAAACCCGCTGCTCCTTGCCACCTGTAATTCTTCCGTTGCCTGAGGTGCCAATCCAGTCCTTAGCCTCAAAAGCGGGCTCTGCAGCTGTTTTTGCCTCAACATCGACGCAGTGAAAACATTCTGGCAATCATAACCAACCCATTGCCCTTCGACGCAGGAGCAGATTGATGTCATTGCTTTGACAGACTGTGCAGCTCATCAACGACGCAGTGCCTGCATTGCAAAAGGGTTCCACAGTCGAAGACTTCATCGACTGCACGGCTTGGTGCCGATGCTTCGCCTCCATCCACATGATCAACGACAGAGCTATACCTCTTTTACTCCTCTCATCGAGTCTTTGACAGTGACGCTTGCTCCATCCAAGGTACGTTGTCAGCTGGACCTATCTGAGTCCTGTAGCTGGTCTTCCCTCCATCGCAGTCAGCCTGAACTTTGGATTTACCCTGCTCTAGCACAACCTTAGAAAATTCACAACTTTGGTCCTACTTATTGGATTTGTCTCTTTTTGGTCTTGATTTACTCAAATATTCTCTAATTTTTTAAACCTGTGTGTAGTTTTTTAGTCGTGCTTTCATTGTGTTACTGTGTGTGTGTGTGTGTTGCACAAATACTTTACACATTGTATCTTAAGTTAAGCCTAACTGCTCTGTGCCAAGCTACCAGAGGGTGAGCACAGGTTATCTTTTAGTGTGTATCTAGCTTATCCTGACTAGGATTGTGGTCCCTACTTGGACACGGTGCATACCTCTGCCACTAGAGACCCAATGTCTAACATGCACACAATATTCAGCACTTGGCAGGAGTCTAAGTTACCCTCACACAAGGCACAGGTACAAGATGGTCATCAGTAGTGCATGCTAAGATATCCTCACATACCAAACAGGTATCACATTGGTTGCAGTATCTATGATTATTTCAGGCACAGAATACCTTGAGCAAAGTTCAGAGGCAGATGAGCCACTGAAGGTGTAAGACAGATGCTAGGCTCTGGTTCAGCTTGTGCTCAGCTTGTTTGAGCCCTCAAACCCAAAATTAACTGAGCTTTCTTGTGGCTTCTGCCTCCTACATGCAATTCATTCTCATGCACCAAAAATATAATGAAATTCTTTGATATCAAACAAGAGCGAGGAAGGGATACTGATCTAGTGGCTGAATTACACAGTGTGAAAATTTGAGATCAATCCCAGCTTGGCCACATGACCAAATTGGGCAATCTTAGTCAATAATTTTATTTTATTGTGCGTCCTATTTTTTCTCTTATTGCATTAGAGAAAACCTTTAAATATGTGAGGATGTGTGCTGTACACAAATCTCTCTTGTGTTTGACTTAATGGACTGTAATGTTGCTTTGTGTAAAATAAGAATATAGGAATATAGCCTACATATAGGGTGCACAAGACAACTGATTTGCATCTTAGTTCACTAATAGTATTGCCTTTGCAGTTGGGTGTGGGGGTATGAATGTTTCTAAATTCATGTTCAAAAACTTTTAATAAAGGCCTCTCAATGTAGTGATATAATCTGATGTACTAAGATGAGAAGCTTTACCATATTTTTACAATATATTTGTTGGAGAATTTCAGTGCCAAATATTTCCCCGGCTCAGCTTGTGTCTGGGCTCTTAGAGCCAAGACAAGCACTTAGACCCAAGACAGACCTTTAACCAGGCTCACCCTTTTAATCTGTTGGCTTGTCCACCTCTACTACAGTCATGTGTATATTAGTTCCTCAGGGTTCTCCTCTCTCAGTATCTCGCTCTGGGGAGCAACTTCTTGTTTTCTGAGATTCTGACCGGTCTCCGTGGTTCTCAGAAGGATAATTATTCCTACTTCTGGTTTTAATAAGGAAGGGTTGCGTTTTAGTGACCCCAATCCCAATATGGTTCAAAGTTACCTGTGCATTATTTTAGTATATCGTGAAACAAACAATGCTCAAATCACTAATTTTACCAGTGCCAGCACTCTGTCCTAAGTAAGTCTATGCTCTTTTACTTACTGCCATTGGCTGCCCTTCACCTCTCAGGCTGAATGCAGTGATTACTGTTATTGTTTTGTCTTCAGAAGCCACCCAGAAGCATAGGCATAACTTCTTTTTTGACCTCCAGTGGCGTCAGGAAGCCAGGGCCGAATGGGACTCTCTGTATTTTCAAAGGTGAGCATGTTCACTGCTCGGCCATTCAGTGTGCTGCAATGGGGGTCTTCCCAGTAGCCCCACAGGTGCTTCAGTAGAATCTGCTGTTGGAGTCAAACTCCTGTAGCTGAGAGTATTGGACTGAGCTCATGACTCAAGGGGCTGTTGTATTTGGGTCCCTTCCCACCTCTGGCCCCCGGATCATTGCCCCCTGCATAGCACTCAGGTTTTGGAGGACCTGGCTTCTGCTTTTTGTGTGGTCCAAAATGTAGAGAAAACCTATAAAGACTCAGCATCAGATGCTAGTAAAAGAAAGTATAAAGACAGTTCTGTAGAGCTAACTCCAAGGACCTAATTCAGCATGCAGTCACAACTTTTCTCCTGTTTCTGGATTTTGCTCATTTTGGGCCTCATGTAGGTAGCGAAATACCGGTCGGTAACGGCCGATTTTCGGTAAATATGCCGTTACCGACCGGTATTCAGACAAGTGAGATGTAGGAGTCCAAAAACCACTTTTCGGTAAATATGAGGCGGTAAATACCGATTCAAAGTTACCGAATTCTAAAATACCGATTCATATTTACCGAATACATAATTAACGAATCGGTAAATATGAAGTGGTAAATATGAAGTGGTAAAAATTTAAAATGACATGTAGGAGCAGTCGGTAATTAAGAAATCCAGGAAAATCGGTAAATAAGAGTCGGTAATTAACACGGATTGAAAGCAGGTGGTAACCATCAACAATGCACATAAGCAATCCCAAAATGCAACAGCGTGGACAACATGGCCGCCATGTACGTCATTGCAAGGCGCCTACGTCTACAGGCAGCAGGACTGAGGGTGTGGCGACGGGAGGAACAAATCTACAGACAGCGCATCACACTATTACAGCTGACTGATGCAGAGATACATGAGAGGTACAGGCTACACCCCGAAACCATCATGGACCTGATAAGGGACCTGCACCCACTCCTGGACCAGCCAACAAGAAGGGCGCACGCCATACCACCACATGTGCAGGTGCTCTGCAGCCTACATCTACTGGCATCCGGCAGTTATCAGGTGGTGATAGCTGCGGTGGGTGGTGTATCCCAGAGTTGCCTGTCCCGTTTCTTCAGGAAGTTCCTGGATGCCATGATGCAGAGAATGCACCACTACATAAGCTTCCCAAACACACAGGCTGCACTGCAGAAAACAAAAACAGACTTTTATCACATGGCACAGTTCCCCCATGTCATCGGCTGTATTGATGGTACACACATCCCAATCTGTCCACCAGCTGATACAGAGCACATCTACAGGAACAGGAAGTCCACCCACTCCATCAATGTGCAGGTGATCTGTGATGCAGGGAACATCATCACAGATATTGTTGCAAAGTTTCCTGGGAGCACCCACGACTCTTACATCTTCCAGAATAGTGGGATCTACACACGACTGAGTGCCGGCGAATTCGGAGAGGGATACCTGCTGGGTAAGTAACAGTGACGCCCCTTGAAACCTGCAAATCAGAGTGTATAGAGGCATGTAACTGATGGTTCCCTTTTACTCATCCAGGCGACAGTGCATATGCATGCCGTTCATTCATCCTCACTCCCTACCTACACCCAGCAACCCAGAGTGAGAGACGATACAACGTGGCCCACAAAACAACACGCAATGTGGTGGAGCGCATGTTTGGACTACTGAAGAGCAGGTTCCGCTGCCTCCACAAGAGCGGAGGCGCACGCCAGTACAAACCCATCACCTGCTGCAAGATTATTGCCACTTGTGCAATGCTGCACAACCTTGCCACGAAAAAAGGTACAGATGTGGAACTAACATATTTTGAGGACAACGAGGATGAGTCAGGCCAGCCAGAGGGCAGCGCAGCTAGAGTGCCAACTGCAATCGATGGGAGAGAGAGACGGGCAGAGATCACATGCAACTATTTCTGAGTAAGTGAGGGGACACAGCGAGTTGTGAGAAGTCATGACGTAGTTTAATGTGGCACCACGCCATGAACACATGAACAGGCCAATCTGGCAATATACCATCTATACAAGGAGTATGTCCAGGGTTACGTCACCCAATGGGAAGTGGCTAAGCAGGGCCACATCAATGTTTGCGCATACGCGCTGCAGTGGTGGATTGCACGGCCTGTGCATCCTCACTAGAGCCAACCCCAAGCCGCCTGCTGCTCCTGCGTGCTTCGGGGACGGGGGGTGTGATGCTGCTGCTGGTGTCGATGCTCTCCGCAGCATCCCCTGCAGCAGTTGTCGACGCCTGACTAGTCAATAGCACCCCTAGTGCACTTGTCACCTGCACCATCCCCCGAGACAGGTCGCTGCAGCACTGTGTTAGGCCCTCCTGCATCGTCACAGAGCGCCGGCAAAGTAGGGAAGTCGCAGTTGCCAGACGGTTGAGTGCCCTGCTGGTAGTGTCCCTTCTCTGGCGTTCCCGGCGCCGTGCTTCGATGTCAGCATCTAATTTGCTGCACAACTGCTGGATTGACTGGGACATGTCCCGAATGCCCGCAGCCATGCCGCCAATGTTTGTGTCCATGTTGACTAAGCTTGTCTTCATCACCCGCATGTGCCTCTGGACTGACATAACTGCCTTTGATTGCAGGCGCTGTTGCTTCAACATTTGGCCCTCGAGCCCCAAGAAGACACCATGGCCGTCAGTGGGTGCTGGTGGACTCTGGACACGCGACCTGCGGCGCCCTCTTGCTCCCGTCTGTGCTGCCTGTGAGGTGTGGGGCACAGTGGGATGGCTCCCTTCCTGGTGCCCGGTGCGGTCTTCTGGGCCCATGCTGTCGTCTGACGAGGTGTCGAAGGCTCGTAGCCTGGCTGCTGGACGCCTCCTCATTCTCACACCTGCAAGCGGAGATGTGGCCGGTGATTCGAACATGAGTGGCGATGCTGGCTGTGGTTGTGGTGATGCTGGCTCTCGGTGAGGTGATGCTGGCTCTGTGTGCGGCGAGGCTGGCTGTGTTGGTGGTTCGGCTGCCAGTGGGCCTGCTCCCTGGTCTGAACTCGTGCTGGCTAGAGGTGATTTTTGTGGCCGGTGTGCCGTCTCCCCTGCAGCATGCCCTGTACTGCATGATGTCACATCTGTGGACAGAAAAACAACATTGGCTCAGTGTCCCCGAAGGGCTGCATTGCAAGCGTCACAATAAATCATTTCACATTCCAATCTGTCCTCTGTCTCCTTGTGCCTCGAGTGCGTGACATGCCTTGTTGCCCTGTGACATTTACGTCATGGTTAGTGTTGCCCTGACTACATCTCCCGGAATGCATTGCCTGTCTGCACTGACACGTGTGGACTGCAGTGTGATTCTCATTTCACAATGGGGGATGTGGGATAGGGGTAGGGGAGGCTACATTGCTGTGCTTTCGTCTTACCTTGGTGTGTTGCGGCTCTGGCAGAGCTGTCGGCGTCCCCAAGACCCACGACGCTCTCTTGCTCGATTGTGGCCGCCACCAGCTCCTCCAGTTCGGTGGGGGCAGGTGCCCTGTTGGTTCCACCTCCGGTCTGGCTGGCCTCCTTCTGGATGTCGCCCATCTTCCTCTTGGTCACAATCCTCAGGTCATACCAGCGCTTTTTGAGGACCTCAATGTCCCTGTGGGTCACTCCCACAGCATTGACCTGCGCCTGGATGGCCAGCCATATGTTGCGCTTTTCGGCCTCAGGCACTTGCAGGGATTGCCTCCCAAACAGCTTCTGGTGCTGCTTCACCACCTCCTCCACCAGCACCTGGAGTTCCTTGGGGCTGAATTTGAGCTTCCTCCTCCTTTCCCCTCCGTCTTTCTGTGTTCTCTGGCTGGACATGCTGTTCGTTTCCCGCTCGCACATGGAACTGCTCCCTGCCTCTCCTCTGCACTCCAAGCCTCTCCAGGGTCGGCTAATTATGTACACCTGCCTGGGTGTGGCCACGTCGGCTAATTGTGTACACCTGCCTGGGTGTGGGCAGTTCCTGGTTGGGTGGGCTGTCGTTGCACAGGATTAGCTGTTTCGTCAAGTCATGTGATGTTATTTACCGAATCCGTACATACCGATTCGGTATTTTCCGATTCGGTAGATACCACCTCGGTATTTTCCGAATCGGTAGATACCACCTCGGTATTTTCCGATTCGGTAATTATCACCTCGGTATTTACCGAATCGGTGAATTCCGATTCGTATTTACCGAATGTTACCGAATCGGTAACTGTTACCGAATTTTTACCTACATATAACTTACCGATTCTAATTTACCGATTCGGTACGGCTCGGTATTTAAGAACCGGTAAAATTTATATACCTACATGAGGCCCTTTGTCAGCTATTACCACAAGAGCGCATTGATCTGTTCTGCATCAGACAAGATGGACTGTTTGTCTTCACATTTAACTTTATTTCAAGGGCCAGTAGTTCCTTCTTCACTAGTTCCAGCTCTCTTTTTTTTCTCTGTTGCATGACTCACATTTAGAAACATTAAAATCTGGGATCGCTGGAATAAAACTGTCCCTTTCTTGTTGATTGACCCTGCTCTAAGTATTATATTGTGTGAGTTTGTATCTGTAAGTCCAGTGACAATCATGGGTTTGTGTTCTTCCTCAACAGACTCCACAAGCAGGGAGTAGCTTGGCCAGTAAGCTGGGGTGGCGTGGGGGTGGGGGGGCAGTGATCTTCAGATTTTCCGACAATCACGCTGGCATATCATGTTAATCATTATATAAGAATCAGCGCTTGACAGGGGCTTAAGGGCCAATGGAAAGGGAACAGTGAGAAATAACCATGTTTTAAGACCTTTAAAACTTAGACGAGTGTGTGTGTTTTTGTCTGAATGAGTATGTAAAAATCCCAGATGAAATCCAACAGCTTACCATACCCGACTGAAAACTCCTGTACCCAACATTTTTTTTACTAACACATTTATTAGGGGGGTGTAATACCCCAAACACCCCCATGAAGCTTCACCCCATCCACACAGAAGGTTTAATTTTTTATCTCAGTGCACAATCCAAAGCAGCTGCATTGCTTTGAGCAATGGGAAGGAAGCAGCACAGAGCCATATTTGTTTTCCAAAATGGCCTACAGATGGTGCTCACATCTCCTGTGCTGGCGCACAAGCAGATTGCCTTGTGCAAATGTGTGTGTGTTATGTCTACCAAACGATTTCTACTGGAAGCATAGTCTTACAGTACAAAATCTAGTTCTACATTCCACTCATTGGATGTGTGCTGTAAAATTAAACGCATATGCGATGTGTGAAATATTTGGAGAATTTAAACAAATTTCTCTGAGTTAGCATCTGCTTCAAGGCAGCATTATTTTTTGATGCCAGGACCAGTCTAGGGCCAAGATTCACAAAGGTTTAGTGTTGGGTTAGCATTACTTTTTTAATGATAAACTGATGCTAAACCATTTTGAGGATTAACAAACCAATGGCAATTCGTATTTGCGTTGGATTGTGTGGACAAGTAACGCAAAGCAGCGTCAAATGCTGCTTTGCATTACTTTGCCTCAAGTGGGTGTTACATTGGTGATACATGGACTTTCCCATGCAACCACCCATGCTTTCTGATGCTAAACCCTATCTACTAACATTAGTAGAAAGTGATTAGCGTAAAAAAGTAACGCTACTGAAAAGCAGGCATTAAAAGGAGAAGTTTTTTCATTTCTCCTTACTTTTCTGGCTTTACATGTGTGCTGCACTGTAACACACACACAAAGTAGGAAAAGGCTTTAAACTTGTGTAACCATAGTATTTTGTACAGGAAGGGTACCGTTGCTGTCCAAATCCTATGATAGACTCAGGCACGTACCCCAGCACTATGGCACTAAGGTGTGTGCCTGGTGCACAGCAGCACAAATCAGCACCGGCATAAGGGAGATGGGAGGAGAGTGCTATATCTCTGTGAATATGGTTCTCTACTGATGTCTCTCTTTCACCAAATGGAGCGCAGCCTCTTTGAATGCTGCACTGTGTTGCATACCACCTTTTTGAATCTGGGCCTAACTATCTTAGTAGGTGAAGCTTTGTGACAAAAACTGTTGGTGTTTGCGGTGATCTGCTACTTTTCACAGCAATGTAACACCCCTTGATGAATGCAGGTGGAAAGTTCTATAATACACCTTCCCAGAGCAAAATACTTTTTCCAAAAATTTGAAATTTGTAAACTCTTGTGAGAGCCCCTGACAGTAAGTTGTTCCTTGTTTCAGCGGGAAGCTCGGGATATCAATTATCCAGGATGGGCTTTGAGCAGGGATCTATATATTCCAACCCTTTGGCATGGGAACCCGCAGACTCCTCATGTAATTTCTTTCAAGAAATGCAATTTGATCCAATTGTACATCCAATCTTTTTTTTATTATTGTAGCATCTCATCAGTACATATTGGGCCCAATTCATAAAAGTAATCTGAGACAAAATCCTAACTTTATGACTTTGGGTATCGACAAAAGGGATTTAGTAGTAGTAGTAAAGTTAGGATTCCGCCTCATTACGAGTTTGGCGATTGGACCGCCCTGGGACCGCCAATGCTACCAGGGAACTGCCATTTCCTTGAGGTCGGGTGGTAATCAGGAGGCCACAATATGCTTGGGGGACCACCATGTCCAAGCATATTACGACCTTTCGCTCCTCCAGGTTTTACGCGGAGGTTCTGCCTCCATGTAAATCTTGGAGGAAAGGAAACAAAGGGGGCCTTGCAGGGCCCCCTGTGCCTCCTCCGCTTATGCGTGCACACAGGTGGGAATAACATGTGCCACCTGTGTACATGCACAAATGTTCCTGCACAGCATTGACTTTCAAGTCCATGCCATGCAGGAACCTTGTGAGGTGTTGCACCGCAGACTTTGAAAGAGGCACCGCCCTCGGAACGTCATACTTCCTGCATGCCAGACTACAAATACCTTGTAATTTGGCGGGCAGGCAGCAGCGAGTCTCAGCGGTGCAGGGGCACGGCAGTGGAGTAGCTCCCGCCCCGTACTGGCGATATTCGTCATTGGGCCCTTAATGTAATAGGAGCTACGTATGTTCAATGAAAATCATCCTGAGCTAGTACAATATTATTTTTATTGCAATAGTGTAAGATTATATTTGTGGACACCACATGCAAGATTATAATCAGTGCTCACCTCAGTTCCTCAGATGCTGTTGCCAGCAGTAATGTAAAAAAGGATTTGTCAATGTGGAATTCCTTTACATGGGTAATACATACCAGCCATAGCTGCAGTGCCCCTGGCACCAAGGTAATATTAGTAACAAGTTTCTCTTGTGCCAAGTGGATGATCTCTCAAGTATCAGCTTTCAATATATTTAGCAAATTCAACTATTTTTAAGCGTCTTCCACTGCCTCATCTTCTGATTTAATGACACTGGTTCTTAACATATCATGCTCTAACTTCTTTCCGATAGAAAACGCCACTCAGGAGCCTATCTATGAAAAAGTCATGCAGCTCAGCAAGTCACCTTGCTGCGCTGTACTGCATTAAATGGAAAGGGCAGGAATGCACCATATTTAACCCCTTCAGTGCCGAGGACATAGCAGTAACGGGCAATAGCCCCTGATCTGCCCGGGGGGGCAGAAATCCCACTAGACACCAGGGATGATTGTTTTTTTAATATAAAAGAGGACTAGGGGCTGCCCACACTGGGCATGCCAATCCCCACCCCCCAATTCAAAAGGGACAGTCTTTCTGCCCCCGCACGGAAGGCATTTGGGGGTTATTACCCTAGATCTCCCACCCGGGGGCTGAAAGCCCACTAGACACCAGGGATTATTTTGTTTTTAGTACTTAGGGGTGAAGGCTGCACTAAATGGGCACTATAATGCCCCCACTACTCCCATAAATTGTCACAGTCTCTCTGCCCCACCTGGGGTGCAGATGGGGGCAATAGCCTCTGATCTGCCCACTAGGCACCAAGTTTTTTTATTTTTTTAATATAAAAGAGGGGTGGAGGCTGCCCACAATGGGCATGCCAATACCCCATCCCCAACACAAGAGGGACAGTTATTCTGCCCCATGGAAGGCATTTGGGGGTTATCACCCTCGATTGGCCCCCGGGGGGCTGAAAGCCCACTAGGCCCCAGGTTTTATTTTATTTTGTACTTAGTGGTGCGGGCTGCACTAAATAGGGGCTATAATGCCCCCACCCCTCCCAAAAATTGGCACATTATTTCTGCCCCCTGGGGTGCATATGGGGGCAATAGCCCCCAATCTGCCCCCCTGGGGCAGAAAACCCACTAGGTACCAGGGATGATTTTTTTTATAAAAGAAGGGTGGGGGCAGCTCACAATGGGCATGCCGATGCCCCCACCCCCAACAAAAAAGGGACAGTCTTTCTGCCCCCCAGAGGTAGATGGTAGTTATAACCCATGGTCTGCCCCCCAAGGGGGCAGAAAGCCCATTAGGCACAGGGATTTTTTGTTTTGACTATGGAGGGGTGTGGGCTGCCCGAAATTGGCATGCCAATGTCTTCACCCCCAAACAGAAAAAAAGAGCCAGTCTTTCTGCCCACCCTGGCGGGCGAATGGGGTTTTTACCCCCGATCAGCCCTGATAATGGGCAATGCCAATGCCCCCACCCCCTCAAAAAATAGTCAGAGTCTTTCTTCCCCCTGGGGGGCAAAAAACCCACTGGGCACCAGAAATATGTTTATGGGTATGTCAGGGAGCGGCCCCTTAGGCAAGGGTAGCTCCCCCTTTTTTTGTGAACACATTTTGGCTAGATCAGCGATATTTATAGGCACATCTGCTTGACCTGTAAGCAGGCCAGGACGCTCCCCCCACCGCTTCAGCGTTCCCTGCTGGTGTTGTGTCCTCTGTCTGCTGCCCCTCGCTGCTGCTGGGAGTTCAGGCCCTCCTCCACCCACAGGCTCCCGCCTGCGCCTCATCCCTGGTGGCCCAGTCGTGGACGGTAAGTATTCGGTCTGATCTGCTGCCTGTTTCCTGTATTTGTATTGTATTTGTTGCGCTGCTTTAGTCACTGTTGCCTGTTTTTCTGTGCGCTGCTTAAATAACTGTTGCCTGTGTTTTTGTTGCCTGTTTCCTTTCTGCTGTGCCTTAAGATCTTCGCCGCCCCGCTCCCCCACTCCCCGCATTCCTTTCCCGCCGCTGCGTCCCCTGCGGCCCCGCCCTCCTCCTCTCCCATTCGCTTCCCGCCACCCGCCTCCCAGCTGCTCCTCCCTCCCTCCACCCCTTCTTAATGCAGGACGCTGCGCGGCGAGGGTGCAAACCTTGTCCTGTTCTCAGGCCAGGATGCTCCCCCCACCACTCCAGCATTCCCTGCTGGTGCTGTGTCCTCTGTCTGCTGCCCCTCGCTGCTGCTGGGAGTTCGAGGCCCTCCTCCACCCGCAGGCTCCCGCCTGCACCTCATCCCTGGTGGCCCAGTGGTGGGCGGTAAGTATTCGATCTGATCTGCTGCCTGTTTCCTGTATTTGTATTGTATTTGTTGCCTGTTTTCTCTGTGCGCTGCTTTAGTCACTGTTGCCTGTATTTGTTGCCTGTTTTTCTGTGCGCTGCTTAAATAACTGTTGCCTGTGTTTTTGTTGCCTGTTTCCTTTCTGCTGTGCCTTAAATTCTTCGCCGTCCCGCTCCCCGCACTCCCCGCATTCCTTTGCCGCCACTGCGTCCCCGCCCCCTCCTCTCCCATTCGCTTCCCGCCACCCGCCTCCCAGCTGCTCCTCCCTCCCTCCACCCCTTCTTAATGAAGGACGCTGTGCGGCCGCGCCGCTGGCGCACCGGAGGCACGCCAGAGGCAAGCCCGTCTGCGCCCGTCCGTGCCTGGACCGTGCCCCGCGCTAGAACCCCTGGACCCCGAGCACCCCACCGCACCATACTCAGCCTCAGCTACGATGCCGACTCCCTCCACGCTCTCAACACCGGCCGAGACCAACGCTGCAACCAGGCCGCCCCGAAACGCACCCACAGACCCTTTTCCTGCCGCAGCTGCAGCTTCACCTGCGACAGAACCACCAAACCATCAAGGACCAGACCCAACCACCTCTGCTGCATACTCCTCAACACCCGCTCTGCACGCAGACACGCCATCGAGCTCTGGGACCTGCTCGACACCACTGCCCGGACATAGCCTTCCTGACCGAGACGTGGTGGAACGACTCCTCTGCACCAGACAGCGCCATTGCCATCCCAGATGGCTACAAGATCACCCGCAGGGACCGTGCCAACGGCATCGGAGGAGGAATTGCCATCCTCCACAAGTCCACCCTCAAGGTCACCACCCACGCAGACGACAGCCTCAACACCGCCGAACACCTGCACTTCCAGATCCACACCAACCCCAACACCACCCTCAGAGGAACGCTCGTCTACAGACCCCCCGGATCCCGGGCCCAGTTCAGCGACTTCATCGCTGACCTCGCCAGCACCCACGCACTCGCATCCACGGACTACATCCTCCTCGGGGACCTGAACTTCCACCTCGAGAACAATAACGATGTCAACTCCACCACGCTGATCGGCAACCTCTCCAACCTCGGCCTCAGACAACTCGTCACTGCACCCACCCACGCCGCCGGCCACACGCTGGACGCCGTCTTCTCCACAAGAACCCACGTCACCTTCGACCACACCACCGAACCCCACTGGACCGACCACCACTGCATTCACTTCACCTTCAAAAAACCAACCACACACCACCGCACCCAACAGCTGCCTCGCCACGGCTGGAGCAAAGTCACCGAAGACCAGCTGCTCACTACCCTCTCCCAGAACCCACCCACCGACCCCACCAACCCAGACGCCGCAGCACGCAACCTCAGACAGTGGATCGACGGCTGTGCCAACACCCTCGCCCCACTGAAGAAACCCTCCAAAAGCCACGCCAGCAAGAGAGCCACCTGGTTCACCGATGAGCTCCTGGCCTCCAAGCACGCATGCCGGAAACTGGAGAAGAAATGGCTCCACGAACGTACACCGGATAACCACGCAGCCCACAAGGACGCCACCCGCAGACACCACCACCTCATCAGATCAGCCAAGAGGTCCTCCTTCAAAGACCGCCTGGATTACAACGCACACGATAGCAAAGAGCTCTTCCGCATCGTTAAAGAACTCTCCAACCCCAGCGCCAACACCAACGACATCACACCCTCACACGAACTGTGCGACTCACTGGCCATCTTCTTCCACCGCAAGATAGCTGACATCCACGACAGTTTCAACACCATGACCGACCCGACCACGCCAGACTCCACCCCTCCTCCGAACACCAACAACGCCAACTGCCTTACCTCCTGGTCCAACGTCAGCAACAACGAGACACGCAAGGTCATGAACTCCATCCACTCAGGATCTCCGACAGACCCGTGCCCACACCACATATTCAACAAGGCAGACGCAGCCATCGCCCCCCAACTACAGAAGGTTATCAACATCTCCTTTGAAACAGCAACATTCCCGGAAAGCTGGAAGCACGCCAAAATCAACGCCCTCCTCAAGAAGCCCAAGGCGGACCCCAAGGACCTCAAGAACTTCCGGCCCATCTCCCTGCTCCCGGCGAAGGTCATCGAGAAAATCGTCAACATGCAACTGACCCGCCACCTCGAAGACAACAACCTCCTGGACCCGTCCCAATCCGATTTCAGATGAAACCACAGCACCGAGACTGCCCTCATCGCTGCCACAGACGACATCAGGCTCCAATTAGACAACGGCGAAACATCAGCCCTCATCCTCCTGGACCTCTTGGCCGCCTTCGACACGGTCTGCCATCGCACTCTAAAAACACGCCTCCAAGAAGCCGGTAACCAAGAGAAGGCCCTCGACTGGACCACATCCTTCCTCTCTGGCAGATCCCAGAGCGTCCGCCTCCCACCCCTCTGATCGGAAGCCACCGACATCATCTGCGGCGTCCCCCAGGGCTCCTCCCTCAGCCCAACACTGTTCAACATCTACATGGCACCCTCGCACAAGTGGCCCGTGACCACAACCTCAACATCATCTCCTATGCCGACGATGACGGAATGAAGGCCATCGCCGACTGGATGAGGAGCAGCCGGCTGAAACTGAACTCGGACAAGACGGAGGTCCTCATCCTCGGACCCAACCCCTCGGCCTGGGACGACTCCTGGTGGCCGACCACTCTGGGGACAGCACCGACACCCACCGACCACGCACGCAATCTAGGATTCATCCTCGACTCCTCCCTCTCCATGTCCAAACAGGTCAACGCCGTCTCCTCCTCCTGCTACAACACTCTCCGCACGCTTCGCAGGATCTACAATTGGATCCCGACTGAAACAAGAAGAACGGTGACACAGGCCCTCGTCAGCAGCAGGCTGGACTACGGCAACGCACTCTACGCCGGAATCCCAGCCAAACACCTACGACGACTACAGCGCATCCAAAATGCCTCCGCCCGACTGATTGTCAACGTCCCCCGCCATAGCCACATCACCCCCCACCTGACAAACCTACACTGGCTTCCCGTCGACAAGAGGATCGCCTTCAAACTCCTCACCCACGCACACAAAGCACTCCACGACACCAGACCAGCCTACCTGAACAGCAGACTCAGCTCCCACACCCCCACCCGCCAGCTCCGCTCCGCCAGCCTCGCCCTCGCCGCTGTCCCCCGCATCCAACGAACAACCTCCGGCAGCAGATCCTTCTCCTACCTCGCCGCCAAGACCTGGACCACCCTACCTACCCACCTACCGCAGACCGAAGACCTAGTCGCCTTCAGAAGACTCCTCAATACCTGGCTCTTCGAGCAGTAGCAAAACTCCCCCCTCCTCAGCGCTTTGAGACCCTCAAGGGGGAGTAGCGCGCTTTACAAATACTATGATTGATTGATTGATTGGCTGGCAGTGAGCGTGGACTGTCGCTTGGCTAGCAGCCTGCGTTGATGGCGCATGTCTGGCGGTGTGCATGAACTGTTACTTGGCTAGCAATGTGAATGGACAGTTACTTGGCCAGCGATGTACTTAGATGGTGCTTGGCTGGCGGTGTGCATGAATGGTGCTTGGCTGTTGGTGTGGGTGGATGGCGCTTGGCTGGTGGTGTGGCTTGTGTGGATCCTCCAGTGTTATATTACCCAGAATCCTGTGAAAACCTCAAATCTAGCTGACAATTCACACTTTCCTCACAGTTATGTGTGGAAAATTTGTCAGATCACTGCACTGGCACAAATTTACCACCAACCAGTTTTTCCTTAGTCTCCTAAAAAAAATGATATCTCACTTTTGTGGGTGCCCAAACCAGAGAACCAAAGTTGGTCCGAAAGGGCAGTTTGTTTTCCTACATTTTGAAGCTGACACTGCTCACCAGGCTCAAACACATTTCCTACCACCCATCATTCCCACAGATCTCCCGATAAAAATGCTACCTCACTTGTGTGGGTGGGCCAAGTGCCCGCGACAGGGAAGGGCCCAAAGCATATTGTGGAGGCATCAAAATTATTGATCACAAAAAGCCCTGGTTTTGCCAGGGGGTCACCTATGTTTTTGGTCATGGGCTTGGCTGCCATTTAGGGAAACCTACCAAACTTTAGGGAATTTTACCAAAACTAGACACCTAGAGTAGTCCAGGGAGGTATGGTTTGTGTGGATCACAAAACGTTTTCTTACACAGAATCACCTGACAACCTCCAATTTAGCTAAAGAAATCACATGTTCCTCACATTTCTATGTGGGAAAGTTGTGGGATCAATGTGGTGACACCAATTTCCTACCACCCAGCGTTCCCCTAGGTCTCCAAATAAAAATGGTACCACCCTTGTGTGGGTGTGCCAAGTACCGCTGACAGAGAAGGACTCAAACCAAATTGTGGAGACATCAGAATTATCGATCACAAAACTACTTGGGTTTGCAAGGGGGTACATCTGCGTTTTTGGACCTGGACTAGGCGGCCATCTAGAGAAAGCCACCAAACCCAGATATTTCTGAAAACTAAACACCTCGTGTAGTTCAGAGAGGTATGATTTGCATGGATCCCTCAACGTTTTCTTAGCCAGAATCGCCTGCAAACCTCAAATTTTGCTGAAGAAATCACATTTTCCTTATGTTTCTGTGTGGGAAAGTTGTGAGATAAAGGGGGTTACACAAATTTTCTACCACTGAGCATTCCCCAGGTCTCCTGATAAAAATGGTGCCTCACTTTTGTGGGTGGGCCAAGTAACTGCAACAGGGAAGTGCCCAAAACATATTGTGGAGATATCAGAATTATCTATCATAAAACAACCTGATATTGGAAGGGGGCACACGCTTTTTTGGTCCTGGGCTAGGCAGCCATCTTGGGAAACCTACCAAACCCAGACATTTCTGATAACTAGACACCCAGCGGAATTCAAGCAGGTGTTGCTTGCGTGGACCCCCCAACGTTTTCTTAGCCAGAATTCCCTGCAAACCTCAAATTTTGCTAAAAAAACAAATTTTCCTCATATATCTGTTTGGTATCACCGCACCAGCACAAATGTCCTAACCCCCAGCGTTCCCCTCGGTTCCCAGACAGATTTGCTAGGTTTCCCTAGGTGCTGACTTAGCTAGGGCTCAAAATCCACAGCTAGCCACATTGCAAAAAAAGGGTCACTTTTCACTGGAAAAATACGATGTGTCCATGTTTGGTTTGGGGGCGTTTCCTGCCACTGGTTCTAGCCCTAGCTACTCAAGTGAGGTACAATTTTTATCTGAAGACTTAGGGAAATTCTGGGTGGGTGGAAGTTTGTGTCTCCCCACAGTTCACAGAACTGTACAAAGTTTGAGGTTTGCAAGGGATTCTGGGCAACAGAACCTGGTGAGAGCCACACAAGTAACCCTATCCTGGATTCCCCAGGGTGTCTAGGTTTCAAAAATGGAGCCGCAGAGAACGCCATGCAGCATGAGTACCGCACAAGCACATCTAACGAAAAGAACACACGCTGCCAGTGAATCCTTGGGTTTGAGGGTATCCATTCAAATTATTGGCAAAGCCATCTATTTAAAAAAAAAAAAAAGGAAACAAAATACATAGTGAAACGGCGCCAGCCCCTGGAGTTGAATGACCAGAGCTCATCCCAAATACGCAGAAATTCGGAGCTTCTCAGAGGAAAATGAGAAGGATGCGTTCAGAATTGTGAATTAGTTCATGACAGTAGATACCCCGAATGACCTCTTAGGGTACAGGGGTCACTTTCACTCCGGCTGGAGTGTGTTGATTGACGTTACAGCAAGAAGTAACAGTGTGTTTTTAGATTCCCCTCGGTGTGCCTCTAAAGAAAAAAGAGATAACAAAAGTACTGATAGGTCCTGATGAAGATGGAGATAATGTTTTATATCCATTGAAACGTACGTCGACCTGAGAGTATGATGGCTCAGCTATCAGCATAGCATTCGAGGGTCATTGGTGTTACCCTGAGCGATTTTTTTATCTGTGTTTGCGATGCTATACTGGGTAGGATGAGTTTGTGTAGTATGAGTCAGTGATACGAGTGTGGATTATGTGAAGGAGGTGTAAATGTGGGGGTAGTATTTTCGCATAGTCAATATTGATGTTTGTCTCTTGAGAGAAAAGATCCAAGGAACTTGTGTATACATCATGTGTTTTTCTCTTTGCACAGATTAAGATCATTGTAATTATTTTAAAAAATGCACTATTGAAATTTGTTGATATATGGCCAAGAAACAACATTGTTTAAAGCAAATATGACAATGTAAATTAAGATTGTTACTCTTTGCCTTTTTATACAAGTGAATAATGAAATAAAAAAATAAATAAAAGTATTTGTATAAAAATTAGATTCATGTGTGGAGAAATCATGAGTTAATGACCCACTTCTATGCTACATATTAGCAAGCATTAAAGCAATTTAGGTCATGTGGGAGCTTTTTTATTAATTTAGGTTTCCAAAATGTACAAGTTTGCTAGGTTTCCTAGGTGCCGGGTGAGCTAGGGCCCAAAATCCACAGCTAGGTACATTGCAAAAAAAGCCAGTTTTCACTGGAAAAATGTGATGTGTCCACGGTGCATTTTTGGCTGTTTCTTGTCGCGGGCACTAGGCATACCCACACAAGAGAGGTACCATTTTTATTGGCAGATTTAGGGGAACACAGAATAGTTGAACAAGTATTATTACCGTTTTTCTTTCTATGCTAGTTTGCTAGTTTGCCAGTTCTGCCTTCCAAATGTAAGAAACTGTTAAAAAATAGGTCATTTTGAACAATACCCTCTAATGCATATGCTACTATGGGTACCCACAAATTCAGAAATGCACAAATAACCACTGCTTTTACATTCCATATCTTGTTCCCATTTCAGATATACATAGGTTTCCTTGATACCTATTTTTCACTCTTTATGTTTTACAAAATGAATTACAGTTTGCTCTGGGTACCTCAGGCTCTTGGTGAACCCACGAGCCTCATATATCTCAGCAACCAGAAGGGTTTGCAGACATAGCAGTTTATAGCTTTCAAAAGTCTACCATAGAAAGAAGAAGTTACAGGTGAAAATTTAGGCACAACTGGCTGTTTTTGTCATTACATTTCAATATTCTTTTATTTCAACTGTTACTTTCTATTAGAAAACCTTGAAGGATCTACACAAATGACCCCTTGCTGAATTCAGAATTATGTCTATATTTCAGATATGTATAGCTACCCAGCATCCATTATTAGTTTCACACCCATTTCTACCATTTACTGGAAGGAGGTTGAAAGCACACCAATTAGTAAACATGGGCTATGTCCCAGTGAAATACCACAACTGTGCAGAAAATTGTGGTTTTCCGACAAACGTCTGCCTGGTCCTGGAGGCTGGGAAAGATGGTAATTTTAGCACCACAGACCCTTCATTGATACCATTTTCGGGGTAAAAAACAGATGCTTTCTTCTGCAGCACTTTCTTGCAATTTTTCCCCAACAACTGCAATTTTGCTGTATTTTGTCTCATTTCTAGATTCCCTCCAGGGGAATTGCAAACCCTGGGTACCTTTAGAATCCTCAGCATGTTGGAAGAAAAAGACACCAATTTGGTGTGAACACCTTATGTGGGACAAAATATTATGGAGACCTGAGCAAAAACTACCTCAAATAGCCAATAAAGGGCTTTGCAAAGTGAGGAGAAAAGGCGTGGCAGCGAAGGGGTTATGGCAATACTGTGCATTCCTGCCTTTCCCCCTGCACTGATGCCGTTTCTGCAGTCTAGCATCAACATGCATGCAAGATTGTCTTTGTGCGGTGAGGTTCCGTATGACACGGGACCGCAGTTTTGAGTGGTAACGAATATGGATGAGTTTGGTATCTACGAACCGCAAATGACGAGTATAATGGGTGTACGCAGTTTCGCTATGCAGCCACGTATGGTTCGTCTCATTTTTGGGTTCGTTCATTTGGACCCTCGGGTTCCATTTTAGATACAGCATCCATTTTGTTTCTTGCCCTCAGGTAGCCAGCGAACGGGCTTCTTGTCCGCTCCGTGACCCTGGGACTCTCAAGCTTACACGAAGGACACGTGTTTCTTTGAGGTGACTTTTACGATGAGGGAAACGACACGACTAAGGCAGATGGCCCCGCTCGAGGCTCATCTTGCCGCGCCGGTCTATTGTTTCAGCCATGCATGCATTAGACATGGGGTCTTTGACCCCTCTATCAAGTTTCCTTTATTGCCCCCAACACTCTTTTCTAACCTGTTGTGCATCCTTGTCCTTTCCTTGCATCTGTTTTTCGTCCTTCCTCTTAATGTGTTTATGGTTAGGATGGAATGTGTTTATTGCGGAGGAATATGTTTTTACAGTTGGGAACCGGCAAGACTGTCGTAATTATGTTCCGGCCTCCTGAGACATGAACGCGACCCTTTTGAAGTTTATTGTGGGAACTGAGTTGTAACCTTTGTTCGCCATACTGCGCTATGGCAAAAACCTGTATAAAAGGACCGACCCACTTCTACGAATTTGAAGCAGTCTCCGAGAACCTACACGTTGTGTACTTCTTGTGACCTCTGTATCCCTGCAGTAAATAAACGCTGATCTCTGACGTCGCTGGAAGTGTTCCGTGTCTCTGTGTTTAGTACGCCAGAACAGGTAACCCACGAAGGTTTCAGGTGTTGTTCCCTGGCACCGCTGGGTCTTAAGAATAACCCAGTCCTTCAGCGGGAAGGCATACCTGAGAGGCATGTTCCTCTATTTATATGTTCTGAACAATGCTGCACACATAGAAAGAAAAAGTAAAAAGGATTGTTAAAGTATTTCTCCTCGTTACGCCTCTTCTGGGAAGTGGTATCTTTTTGGCGCATTCCGAGATTTATCAGTTCTGGTAAATCCTGGAACGCCGCAAAAACCATGGGAGTTGCATGGGAACACCCACACAACGCCCATAGAACGCCTTTACAGGGCAGAGTAAGGCAATTAGTGCTGCGTTGCCTTACTCCAGAATTATGGAGCCACTCAGGGCCACGCAAAGTGGCCTTGCGTGGCTTCATAAATCTGATTTAAGGTTTGCATCGCTTTTGCACTACGTTGCGTGGTGCAAGAGTGATGCAAACCAACTTGTAAATAAGCCCCTCAGTTTTCTGCAGTGGTCCCAAAGATACATTTCTAGGAAGGCAGGCAGAATAGAGATGTGTGTGTGTGCGCGCGCGCGTGCGTGCGCGCGTGCTTGTGTGCCGGTGTGTGTGTGTATATACATTGTTGCAAGATTCCGAATGCTTAACGAGATACCACTATAACACCTAGCCCGGTATAACCTGTTTAGCATTTATTATACAACACTGCCATCTAGTGACTAGAAACAGCACAGCATGCTTAATGTTTGAATTAGTGCTCCTTGCGAAGACACCGTAAAAACGCATGGCTTAATCCGACTAGAACAAAAACAAACCGAAATTATGATAGTGTCTAGACAGTGCATTTTTTTTTAAATTACCATTTTAGATAGTCCTTCAAGCCATGCAATTAGGTAAGGTGTCCATGTTTAACTTTCATGCTTAAAAAAACTGTGATTTTGCCAGCACATTTTGAACGGAGCCTTTTTTAAGGAGGCAGGTGCACGTTGTTAAGTGCCCGATCGTGTGTAATAAATGTTTTACATTTTTTAGAGGGCAATGCCCCGGATGGCGTGTTTGTCACCTAAAGGTGGCTCATGAGTCTTCGACGGCAGATGTGATGGCAGCCCTCCATCAAAGCTACTCCTTAGTGAGGAGAGATTGAGCAAATAGATCAGCCAGGAGGTGGAATAGGGATTGTATTTTAAGAGAAATACAAATGTGCAATTCATGATTTACCAATTCCTGCCGGTGAAGCTTTGTCATTCGTCCACAATGCAGGTGGCTGGGGCAAGCTACTTCCTGATAGTTTAGCCCTCTTAATTTTACGATCCGCTAATTTTGTAATAATAGGGGACGTGAATATTCATCTAGAGGACTGTTGTTTCAGCACTGGTCAGACCCTAATTGAAGACTTAGGTTTACTAAATCTCAATCTTACGAATCACACCCCTACTCAACAAGCAGTCGCTAGATCTATTCTCTTCTAATATAGACACATGTTTCACTGCCTTTGGTGCCCCTACTGTGGTCAGATCACTTGACAGTACCGTTTTGTTCTCCAGTCCATCCTGATGCTTCCAGGGAACCTCTAAGACCCCAGACTAAGTTGAGGACATTGTCCAGGCTGGACCATGGGGCTTTTAAAAACCACCTGAGAAAAACGGCTCCTGATCTGCTGAATGAGGCTATATTTGATCTTGATCAGGCAAAAATTAATGACTAGCTCTTAAATCCCTTAGACCATATATTACACCCTCGTTCCCTGGTTTTCTGAGAACGTACAAGCAGCTAAAACTGTCTGTAAGAGTTTGGAAGGGGCCTGGAGGCTCAATTATGGCGATTACTTTAAGCTCAAATATAAAACGACTCTGAAAGGTTATCATAGCCTCTGTGGAATGGCTCAAGCTGCCTTCTATTCTGATCAGATCTTGTTGGCCCAAAATTGGCTTGGGAACCCTCTTTAGAATAGTCAAGGAGCTGTTGGATCCTTGCAGGATTGCCCCTGAAACGAAATTAGCACAGGCTGTCTGGGAGGAATTGGCGCTCTTTCTTGTGAGCAAAGTAGAGGATATCCAACACTCCTTGAGGGAGGCCAGAGGAATCCTCTCAGCTATACATCCACCTGGCACCATCAGCTTCTGAGGACTCTATTTCCTCAGTCACCCCTCTTGTGTTGACCCATGGGCCAAGGTTCAGCCCGTGGCGCTGCCGCTTCAGCATCGCAGGCCGCTGTGCAGCCTGCGACGCCCCCGCAGCGCCTCCTTCTTCTCTGGCGTTTCGCGGTGCTGCACAGCTGCTTGCTGTTTCAGCATCGTGGTTACACTCTGCGACGCTTATGTCTAGTCGAGCACATCGCAGCACCACACGGCGGCCTGTTAATGCTCATTAATACACATTAGGCTTCCAGTACTTCTTCAGGGCTTATTTTCACTCACCTTTTGTTTTGCACATTTCACTGCGGCTTCCAGTATATTCTCTTGGTGACATCTTGTTACTTCTTCTTACCATGGGTCCTCAGTGCTGTTTCCCAGAGGGCCTTGTGAAGGTTCTTTAGTTTACCCTTTCCAAGATGGCAACCTTTCCTCTTTCTTAAATTTCCTTTTCCCTATCCAAGATGGCAACTGTGTATTTGTTGTTACATCACTACCTGTTACATCACTTCCTGCCTATGGGTATTTAAGGGGCTGAATCCTTCATTGCCTTGCGTTGCAACACTCCTTGCCCCTGGTGGTATTTCCTCGCTCCTGTTGCTGACCTTTGCTCCTGCTTGGTGTATTTTTGCTTCCTGTTGGCGCACTTTTGTTTCCGGTTGGCGATTCCTGTTCCAGTTTGAATTTCTTTTAACCTTCCACTCCTATCTGGAATTCTTGCCTTCTATTCTCACCTCCTTTCTGGTGTTTGCTCTTTTTTGTGGGTTCTTTCCTTCCTTTCCATTCCTGGAGTCTCTGCCTTCAACAGAGGGTTTTCCTTTCAGGGTTTTTTCCTCTTGGTACTCCTTTTAGAAGGCATAGTCTACTTTGGCTTTTCATTGTCAGCAGTACTGTGGATACAAGAAAGGGTCACCCTTACCTCGGACAGACCAGAATCCTCAAGAACCGAAGTCGAGAACCTCTCCAACACGCCAGAACTGGTAAGAACATTACAAGTCATGACATCCTGTTCCTCTGACATTGGACACTTGGGATACCCTGTAGATACCTTTATTTGTATCCCTGGCACAAGCTATAAGATCTGCTTTTGATACTGTGTCCCATCACACGCTTCTGTTTAGACTGGCACAACTGGGGCTTCAAGGAACGGCAGTTGCCTGGCTGTCTTCTTTTCTAAAGTGCTGAACATTTCAGTTTTTCTTGGGTAATGCCTCGTTTATGTGGCATACTCTGACCTCTGTGGTCCCTGAAGGTTCTGCTTTGAGCCCAGCACTTTCCAACATCTATGTTCACCCCTTGGCTGACCTGGTGGAGCATTGGGGGTGACTCATTTCTCCTATGCAGATGACACCCAAATGATATTTTCTTTATTATCTGCACAGGATCAAGATTCTGGGTCACTGCACTCCTGTCTGACTCATGTAGCCTCTTGGATGAACAACAACTTGCTGAAATTGAACGGAGGAAAATCAGGTGCTGGTGCTGAGAAATAATCCATCCCTCTCGGGACCTCAAAACTGACTGGCTGCTCTGGGCGACACCCCTGTCCCTACACCAAAAGTAAAGAATCTTGGCTTTCTACAGGATTATTAGCTCTCTATGAAGCCCGAGGTGGCAAAGGTATCTGCAACCTGTTTAGCGGCCTAGAAATGGTTAAACAAATCTATATGGATTCTTACTGAATCTTCCCAGAAAACTATTGTCCAGACACGTATCTTATCCCAACTGGACTATGGCAGCATTCTGTACCTGGGGGCTGAAAACACCTCAATGAGACGTATGCAGGTGGTGCAAAATGCTGACGCAAGGTTGATCTACCGATTGCCTAAACATGCATCAGCTACATCTCTTCTTGAAGAGTTGCATTGATTAAAGGTGGAGAAACACATTCAATTCAAGGCGTTATGCTATGGTTTTAAAGCAGTGGCAGGAACTGCTTCCCACCATATCACTAACCTGATAATTTCGTATCAGCCCGCTCTCTGCCTGCGCTCTAGTAACCTATTTTTGTGCACTGTTTTAAGATTTAAATTGTATTGCAAGGGAGGTTGCTCCTTTGGGCACCTAGACCCTAAACTTTGGAATACTCTACCGGAACACCTAATATCCTTCACTTCATTGATCACGTTTCACAGACAGCTGAAAACATGGCTGTTTTGATTTGGCTGGACCTCAGTCACCATATCTGTTGCTAAAGTGCCGGGAAACCCTGTGTTGGGTAGCTGTTGTGTTTTATAAGCTTTCTAAATAAATAAATAAAATAAATACATTCTGTTTCATCCTTCAACACTATAGCTGAGCAAGTTTGGGAGCAAATTTTACAAGGGCAGTATACCATCGGATGTAAACAAGAAGGGTTTCTGGTATCCAAAAGAAACTATTGGGCCTGAATGGAGGAGTGAGGATGGTAGGGTGATGTGAGGCGGGTCTAATCAGCCGGGCCTTTGATCACCTTGTGGCATATTTATTGGAATTGTGGAGCAGGGCAGCGTAGCAAGTTACCCTGCAAAATCTTCTACGAATTTCCTAAGACCAGATACTCTGGATAAATCTTGAGATTTCTGAAGATCTATATGGTTAGGCTAATTTATTGTACTATAGAATAAAATCCCCAAGTATCTATATGAGAATACCTCTTCAACTCATCAATTTCCAATCACCATCTATACGGATTGCATTTTTGCCGAAAGAAAGTCGATTATTTTTGTTAGTATTCATATCATGCACCTAATTTCCCTTGTAATGCTTTCTGAGTGACACCCATCATTACTAAGTCATCAACATATAGAAGACATGGTACATGGGCTCCTCCCATCTTCAGAGAAATAGAAGATGTATGCAATTGGGTGCATGGTAAGTGTGCCACAAACAGGGCAAATAAAGTTGGACACACACATATCGTAATCCATTCTTTATTGGAATTTTCCTACAGAGTCATTCCAGTTCGACCCCAACTTTTGCCCAGTTATTCCTGTTAAGTTATGCTAATCTTAATAATAATATCTCAGGGTTTTGTACAAAGTTTCTATTTCCTCATCAACAACTCCATACAAAAGGCAGCTCTGAAGTCGACCAACAACAGAATACGTTTCATCTTTTTTTATCGTCCTCCAAGCCAAAGACCACAGTCTAAAACAGTTGTCGATTGCTGAATGATCCTCTTTAAAATCTTCTCGCTTTACTGGAATTAAATCCTCCTGATAAGTCCAATCTTTCAAGTCAGAATGCAAGATTTTAGCATACAGTTAGTCACCCACATCAATGAAACATATTGAATGATAATTTGGGATTGGAATGATTTCTCTTCTTAAAGATGGGTTTTTTCATCATATTCTTCCAACTATCAGGTAACAAACTATTAATTATAAACTATTTAAAGGTATGGGTAAACATAGTTGCAAACCAATTTATGCAGAATTTTAAAATAATACCTAGGCTATCATCAGGCCTAACACAAGTGATAATTCAGTAAAGAAATAGGGTTATAGCAATTATCAAAACATGAACAACATTTCTTCATCACAAGCATATTCCTTGAGTTCAGTATCTGAACATTCATTGCTATACATTCCTTCCGTAAAAATTACCCAGGATTTTTCAAAAACTATACATACAAGGGAAACCTGTTACATTAACCCCCAATATTTCCTAGTATCTTTGGATTTAATGGCTGCCACCAATTCAATATCACACACAGGGTCTTTACTGGAACATTTTATCCTACCAAAAAGGCACTGCTCCTAAGGAACTGTTTTACACAAAATATGTACCTTTGGCAGCATTAAGGACAGGCATTGAGCTGTTAAGGACGAGAACTCTCACTCACCCAAAGGTGACATGCTTCATCATAGGGCTCCTTCCTCACACAAGGACCACAAGGAACCATGTGTGGGCTACAACTCCCATATTGAGTGGGAGGTGGGGAGGTGTTTCCGACGAGTAAGATGGTATCGTTGGTGGGTGAGGGGCAGATTTAAAAAAAGTGAAGAAAAATAGAAGTGATTAAAACTATCTCTCAGTGGGCAAAAATATTTTGTTCTGGTGCCCCTTCGGATAGAGCTAGAAATGGTGATGACATGGGGTAACAACCACCCTATCTCAAAGGGTCAACATGTTTCTGCCCCTTGCTGACTACATACGTTCATGGGCATTCATCAGGACCAGAGATAGACTGTCACTCTGCTTCAATAATAAAGAAAAGATTAAAATAGACCATACATTCAATGGGCAGAAACATGCTGACCCTTTGAGATAGGGTAGTTGTTACCCCATGTCTTCCCCGTTTTTAGCTCTATCCACAGGGGACACCTGAATGAAATAGTTTTGTCCAGTGGGAGATAGTTTTAATCACTTCTATTTTTTTGCACTCTGCCCCTCACTCACCAACGATACCATTTTACTCATCCAAAACACCTCAGCTCCTCCCACTACATATGGGAGTTGTAGCCCACACAAGATTCCTTGTGGTCCTTGTGTGAGGGGGGAGCACTATGATGAAACATGTCACCGTCGGGTGAGTGAGGGTTCTCGTCATTAACAGCTCAATGCATGTCCTTAATGCTACCAGAGGTACATATTTTGTGTAAAACAACTGCCAGCATTTCATCCCAACATCATTTAAGGTAATAGCTTTTCTACTTTACAAAAATATTTTTATTCTGCTTTCTGAAGTCTATAAATGTTCTTAACTTGATCATCTTTTGACTTGTTACTTTCCCTCAATGTCTCTCATAATCAACTTTTATAGAGTTGGCAATTATAATCAAACCACCTCCTCTTACAAAAAACATTTTCATTGTGATTTTCCATGGTTTTATTTTTTTTCACTGTAACTAATAGACAGTTGACCACTTCTTTTTTTATCCTATCATCTCCAAACAAGTTTTATCACTCATCAGATCAGCCAAATTATCTGGAGGGGCAATACATTTTGCAGTTTTTTTCATCTCCTTGAGTAGTCAAATACCTTGGAAATCATTCCTCCAGGGTATTGAATTTTTTTTTCGTACCAGTAGTTTTTGGCTATGTAACATTGTAATTAAAGAAATATAGTCACTACTCTCTACATTGGAAAACCTGTATTTTGGACAAAAGTTAAAAATACTGAGCCTGTATAAATATATAACCTGTAGGGCATCTTTAAGAGCCATTTCTATATTTTTGGGCTTCTGGTACATCAGATGAAAAGGGACAATTCAAACAAACTATTCCCTGTGTTGAAAGAGGTTTTTGATTTTCCTGTGCATATTTTGAAGTGACACAGGCGTGCAACGTAGCTATTGGAGTATAACATGCTAATAAATCTATTTGTTTTCTGTCACATCCTTTTGGATTACGGCGTTGGTTAAAATCACCCATTATGATGATTGCACTATTAGGAAACTTGACAGAAGCATGGTGCAAGTCCTTTGTAAATCTTTGCAATTTACTGTGGTTGTAATAGGTATCACATAGATTTACATAAACATTTTTCACCACCAATATAACATTGATAGTGATACATTTGTTTACAATTTCACTTTGGCAGCCAATATTCATTCACATTTAGTATTTATAACTTTTATATATCTAGCTATTTAGTTAGAGAGAAGACTTAAAAGGCCCCCAGAAGCATGGCCAGAAATATTAGATATGTCATACAAATGAACTGGGATAAACTCTTCACAGGTAAGAACCTCGATGCAAAACCAGATTTCTTGTAGACAGATTATAGAAGTCTGCCCCAGTAAATCTTTAAACCAGTCTGATTTCAACAACCTTTTGAATCCATGAACATTCGACGAAAATGAAAAAAGGCTTGTACCAAGAGCTTTTTTGTTCCTAATCTGGTGAATGACAAGAACATTGTTTAAAAAATATCGAGTTGCATGAATATATTGCCATAAATATCGTTAATACAAAAATATCAGTCACAGACTATAGAAGACAAGAATATTGATTTTTATGTATATTGATCGGATGGAAATGTCCCCTGCATGGTGATGGATGTGGACCCCTGCTCTAAGTGTCCGTTGCACTGTTTTTTTGTTCATAGGCAAACATGGATCATGCGTGTGCGCCGTGACCTAGCCCTGTCTCATGGTAATGCAGTCTTGTCCAGGAGGGACACTATAAGCACTACTGTCGTAGTGGAAGAGGGCTACTACAGCCTTGCCAGGAGTAAAGTGATGGGAGAAAAGTGGTAGCAGCTTACTCGTTTTGTGTTTTATACTAATCAGTAATGTGAACAGGTCTTGTTACCTGTGTCAATGGAGTGATGCCTCCCCGTACATTCATGTAAAGCTCTGCAGCTGTGTACTTAACTCAACCTTCGCCTTCATGATGTCTGTATGTAGAACCATGTAGCACATGATGCTTGTGTGTGTGTGTGTGTGTGTGTGTGCTGGGATGTATGTGTGCATGTGAATGGTACATGACATTGAGGTACGTGTGTTCAATTTTGGAAGCCCAGAGGCTGCAAATGCTTGTTGGAGGTGAGATCTGAAATCCCCTAGACAGGAGATGTGGATTTTTTATACTGCTGAGTTCTGGCATGGGACCACCCATGGTGGAGGAAGGGAAACAGAGCTTCTTCTGTGTCCATTAAAGGGTTCTTTGATTTGAGGAATAATCATTGGTCAGTGAGGCCTGGGTTCATCAGGCGAGATGGTGAGTCTGATCCAGTTTGAACTGCAGGACAAGAAAATTATAATAGAAGAGCCTCGGACTACTCGACCTGTGCTACCACTCAGAGTCAAAACCAGAAGTAAAGGACCACAAAACCCAAGGTTGGACCCAGTGTTCCCCGGTTGCCCCTTGGCTCTCTGAAAAGGGATTCCGACATGTATAATACCATCTTTAGAGATTTTGTGGTATATATAATACTGCTAACTTTAGTCAAGTTGTATTAAATATAATGTTTCAATTAATTTAATATGTATTGGTTATTATATTAATTGTAGGTTTTAATGTAATTGTTTTAATTTTTGTTAGTAAAGCTTGCAATTTTTAATGTGAAATGCATTGTTTTTTACATACAATTATTAATTTATATAGTAGTAGCAGGTTGTTGGGATTATAGGGGAATAGGGTGGGAAGGTATTTAAATGATAAACTATTGTATTTATTTTCAATTAATGTTTTATATTAAGCAATTGGTGAATTGGTAATTAATCATGCAAATTGTTTAATTGATTATTATGTAAACTGATATTTGTAATTTAATATATTGTTAATTCAAAGATAAGTTTACCTAATCGACGTTGTAAAATGAAATTTATATTTATTATTGGATTTAATTCTGTTGGATTGGGATTAGTGAATGTAACCCCACCAAATTCCCCCCCTGTTAGAGTTTGAGTTTCTGGAAAGCATAGGTAGGCTCCCTATCCAAGCAAAAACCACAACCCTAGCTAGGGTAAGTCAGATGCCCATACTAAATTAACCTGTGCTCACCCTCTGCTAGCTTGGCACGAGCAGGCAAGCTTAATTTAAGAGGCAATGCATAAAGTATTTGCTCAACACTTCAAACAGTAACACAGTGAAAACACCACAAAAATACTCCACATCAGTTTAGAATATTAGATTGTGATTTTATTATATACAACAAGACCACAATTACAAAAATCTAATAAGTAGAACTAAAGATATGAATTTTTAAACAATAAAAGTGTAGTTGGTTCTAAAGCTGATGCACCAGTTTTCTCCACGCAATCAAGTGGATGTGTTGATTGTCCCACTGCAGTGGCAGCGATGCTGTGGTTAAGATGTGTATGTTCCAATGGCATTGCATTGGTCCCAATTGTGATGCACTGGTTCAACAACAGGCACAATGCATCACTTCTGCTTCACACAGCAGAGGATGCATCAATTCCACTGGAACAAACACCTGCTACCCTCCAGCAGGGCGGAGGGTAGCAGGCAACAGGGTAGAACAGCTGAAAAGCTGTTCTGTCAGAGCAGTAGTCCAGCAGGGTGACAGTCCTTGCAGCAGCACAGCAGTCCTTCCTCCTGGCAGAGTTTATTCACAGGTCCAGTAGTGTCTTAAGTGGCACTGTCAGAGACCCAGTACTTATACCTAGTCTTGCCTTTGAAGTGGTAGTGATTCCAAAGAGGGGCTTTGAAGTAAACAGAGATCTCCCCTCTTAACTCTGGCTCAAGACTCACTATGGGGGGGAGGGGTAGGCAGCCCTTTGTGTGGGGACTTCACACTGCCTATTCAGGTGTGTCACCTCCTCCCTCCCATCCTGCCATGGATGACCCATCAGGATGTGGATGGCCACTCAGTCACACTTCACCTTCATTTGTATGTGGCTGTATAGAGGGAGTGCACAAAGTCCAGCTGTCACCCGCACCAGACGTGTATCGGAGTCAGGCCGCAGGCACACAGAGCTAAGAGCAGAGAAATGCCTTCTTTCTAAAAAGTGCCATTTCTGAAATAGTAAGGATAAAGTCAACATTGCAGCAAATAGGATTTATCATTACCATTCCAATTATATGAAACATGACAGAGCTACTCCTTTTCAATTAGGTATTACAGTTTAAAAGTGTAATAAGGACATTCCCAATGTTAACCTATGAGAGGGGTAAGCCTCACATCAGTGAAAAACTATTATGGGTGTTTTTTTACTTCCAGCATATGAAAAACCTAACAGTACATGTCCTACCTTATAACTGCACAGCACCCTGCCCTATGGACTACCTAGGGCCTACCTTGGGGTGACTTATATATAAAAAAGGGGGAGTTTAAAGCTTGGCAAGGGGTTTTAAATGCTAAGTCGACATAACAGTGTACACTGCGCACACAGGCTCTACAGTGGACCCTGGGTATATTGTAAACCGTTCTACAAGGGACTTACAAGTACATTAAATATGCCAATTGGGTATATGTCAATCAAACCCTGTTTTAGGGGAGAAGCAAATGCACTTTAGCACTGGTTGGCAGTGATAGAGTGCTCAGAGTCCTAAGGCCAACAAAAGAATTCAGCAAAAATATGAGGCAGGTTGGCAAAAGTTTGGAAGAATGCCAACTTAAGGCTGTCAGATGTAACACACTGATTTCCTAGTTTTGCTTGCACAAGAGTAATATTTTCCCCAGAGTGAATAGTAAATGTAGGTCTCCAAAGTGAAAAACGTTATCTTATTTTTCTTACATTGCAATGGGAATAGTCCCTCCACAGTCCCACACTTTCCATACTGTTGCTTAAATTGGAGTGGGAATAGTAAAACTAACCTCTGCAAAGTCCAACACTTTTCCTTCTGTTGCTTTGTTGGACTAGAAATAGTAAATCTAACTTTTTCAAATTCCGATACTTTTCCTGATTTTGCTTACATTGGACTTAGAATAGTCTATCTGACTTTAAAGTACAACACTTTTGCTAGTGTTATTTATTTTTGAGTGTTATTTGTTTAATATTTTTGATACTTACTGCTCCTTTGCTCCAATGCTCATTTTTAGCCAGAGGAAGGGCTGCAATGCTATGCTGACAACAGGTGCTGGAAGCGGGCCAAGACCGGCCCGTCTTATCCCATCATAGCCCAGAAGAGGCAGGGCTGGGCCACCCCACCCTGAGACCTGCCTTCGGGAAAGCAGGGGCAAGGATAAGGACACATAGGACATAAGGACACATCTTCCACCAGAGGTACTGTGAGCCTATTGTATGGTGGGCGGTGACCAACATTGTAACTCTGACTCAGAGAGTGGTCCAAAACCCAAGCGTAGGTGGAAAATCTTTAAATCCAGGGAAAATAAATATTCTGCTGCTAAAGGCAAACTTGCTCCCCGCAACAGGCCCTGTGACGAGGACGTGTCTGTGTCAACATCTGCTGCTGCTGAAGAAACCTGGAATTATTTGAGTAGTCCTATAGGCGACCTATTGGATTTTAAACTGTGTTCCATTATCGATTACCTAGCAAAACTAGTAAAGCCATCTGCTTCCAGGGTAATTACTTGCTCTCAGGAGACCCAGTGTTCCCTCATCCCTCCTTTAACCCAGATTTGTAATTATGGGGGCAGAGGGGCTCTAACAACCAAGTCTCCCTACCAGACATTGCTCCAGTTTCAAATATTGTTGCCCAGAGAAATGAAGTGCATCCCATAACTGATGAACAGGTTGACAAGAAGGCAGAAAGATGTCATTCCAGCTCGGTTTCCCTCCCTGTGTTCGATTTACCTTCTGCGTCTTCTCCCGATGTTATCATCCTGGCTAACGTTCCCAGTCTTCCTGTTGGCAGTTTGGAAACTACAAGGGGCCTCATGAACAAAACTATACACTAGTTGAATGTTAACGTGAGTGATTACTGGGACATATCTCAAGAGATTCTGCTGGCAAGATGTGTGGGGGGATTGGTGGGATGGGCAATGGGTATAATGGTGACGGTATAGTGTATATCTCCACAACCCCATGGTTGTAAATGGAATACTGTGTCAAGCAAGGGCAGGAATGGTCAAAACGGGTTTCGTTTAGATTCTGCCACTTGGTTTTTTCTACAAGCATCGTGCTACGCCATCCTGTAATATTGATGAGACAATAGCTTCAAAGAAAGACGTCCTTAGACCTCTTTTTCATCTGACAGTACCTCTGAAAAATAGATTCACAGTTTTGGCTGGGTTGAAGGATAATGATTGACAGTTTAGTGAGGAGCGCCTTGCTCTGGTGCTTTGGAAAAGGGAGGTGAATCTTTCAGTAACACCCCCGTAGTCCATCTGTCTACCCATCTAGCCCAGAATTATCCTTCTAAAGGACGAGAAGAGAGAGTATCCCTGGTAGAAGGTGATGTAGATCATCCATGTATTCATTTTTTAAGCTGGAATGTTGCTGGTCTAGCTTCTAAAATCTTAATTGAAGGCTGGCAATCCTTTATTTTAAATTATGACTTGGGGGCATATTATCAAGTCAGGCGATAAAATTATCGCCGCTTTAGTGGCAGAAAACTGCCGCTAAAACGGCGATAATGGGCTTGATAATATGCTCTATGGAATTCCAATTGAAGCCCATGTTAGATGTGAAGGACATGGCCTGGCTTGATAATATGCCCCATAGTTTTTATGCAGGAAATCTGGGACTTGGAAGATATAGCATTTGATGGATTTACGTGCTTTAGTTTGCCAGCCGTACCGTCTCCAGCGGGATGAGTTAAAGGGGGGGTTGACTGCTTGGTTTAAAGTAAATGTTGGTTTTTCTATTTCTCCTTTTCTTCTAGATCATGGGGAGGCTCAGATTTTTTGCCTTTGCTGGAATGATAATTATAAGATCTACATGGTGAATTATAATAATAACTTCTCTAGAAAGGGTCACTATAACGTTCAGGGTCTGTTTGCAGTAATTGATTTGCTTGTGGAAAAAGAGGCTCAGGCAGAATGTCCTCTTAACCTGATGGTGGCAGGTGACTTTAATGCTAAATTAGGACATTTGTCCCCTTTATCACCAAATACTTTTGACCCGCTTCTTCAAGAAGTTGATTACAATGTGATGGATACTAAGGGGCCGGTCCTGTTTTCCCTATTGCCTGAACGGGGCTGGCTAACTAGCTCCATAACTCTGCTTGCTGTGATATTCCAACTTTTATAGGGAGGGGTGCTGGGAGCACTATAGATTATATTTTTAACTCCCATAGTATGTCTCCAATTATTATTAATAGTGAGGTTCTTACACAGAGGCAAATGAATCCTTACGCAGGGCTTTAATGCAATCCCCTAGATCACAGGACCTAGATTATATAATAGGGAAAAAATCGGTCCAGTGGTTAATAAGCTCATGGGCAAACGAAGCCTGGTTTCCGTACTTAGATAATTTGCCCAACCAAGGTTTAAGACTTGAAATTTTAAGGACCTGAGTTTGGATTAATCCATGGAAGATGGAAGAAAAAATAAAGGCTGCATTGATTGGCTCAGATGGTAATTGTAAGTGTGGGCTAGGAATAAGAAATTACATTTTGCACATATTGCTTGATTGCACATTTGTCTTAGCCATACGGAAATTGTTTTTACGCCCTATATTCTTAATACACAAATTAAATTTGCGTGCCCGAGCGGTTTGTTTACTTACAGATATGCCATCATTAGAGATTGCAATTGGATTGGGAAAATTTCTGAAGGCAACAAGAGAATTCGTAAGGGAGAAATTAAAGGAGGGGCATTGATCTTAAATGTTTTTTAGGGCTCTCCCATCAATGTGAATTTTTAGAAATTTAGAGATTTTTATAAATTGTGCTTAATGAACTGTGATTGTTTGAGGGTGTTACCTTTTTCTTACTTTTATGGTATTTTAATTATTTATTTGGTATAGAATTCATATTGTCCCTACTATTTGGATCCCAATTGTGCTTTGTACTGTTTAAAAGACTATGGTCTAAATAAACAAAGTTTTCTCTCTCTCTCTCTCAGTCCCTTAGAGACCAGTGTGCTATTACAGCCAGAAGAAAGATCAATTGGCAGGTAGGGAAGAAAAGGTAATTGGCCATGAAGGAGGAGAAATGGGATTCTATAGTTAGAGTCTGTCAACTGAAAGATCCACAAGCCTTCTGGAAGGCTGTGCAGTCTGTCCTATCCCCCCTAATACCCCAAGATAAAGTAACGGTTCATATTTCGGCTGAGGCCTGGCTGGCGCATTTTTCTGGGATGTATGCCACTGATAGCAGGGCCGACGAAGCCCTTTTTGCCCAAAACTCTATTTCAGTGAGGAAGAGGTTTTTAAAGTGATTGCAGATAGTCAGTGTAACAAGGCTCTGGGACCAGATGGTTTCCCGCTTGATCTATTTAGGGAGTACCCAGGGTTTTGGACCCCAGTACACACTTGTGTATTCAATTCTGTCTGCAGTTCGTGTGTGCCATGTCGTGGCGTACCTCAACAATTGTTTCCATTTAAAAAAAAGGAAATGTGCATGACGTCAAATGCTATCGCCGATATCTCTTTTAGACTCCACAGGCAAAGTTATTGGGAAGTAGTTTTGGGCCGCCTACTAGACTGGATAAATAACAAGCATTTGCAATTCAATAGGTCTCACATTTACGTGAGTTTAAGCTATTGGCATTGGAAATGACAATGCCTTTTATTGATGTTTTAAAAAAGGAAAACAAAAATAAAAGGCATTGTTATTTGCAATGTCAATAGCTCAAACTCGCGTAAATGCGAGACCTATTGCATTGCAAATGCTTGTTTACTGGTATTTTAATCCTCACATCTCTGACTGCACTGCGCTCCAGAGTGGTTCCTGTACTCTGTGTGCTCGAACAGACTACCCATCCCCCTTTATTTGAGGTAATTTGTTTGGTGCCACCTGTGGCCACCTGGCTTAATAATATCAGTGAAGCTTAAAATTCTGCCTCAACTTCAAAATATTTCTACGTTCCCAATGAAGTTGGTGCCAGAGGGATAACAAATGTTTCTGATTTATAATACAAGCATTTGTTTTGAATAAATAGATTTATCATTCAAAATGCAGAACTCTGCTATGACATGCCATGACCCTTCTCCTCCCTGTCCAATCAACCCAACAACCCCAGAGGAAGATACAAAGGTTCAATTCAACATGTTTTACAGCTCCAAAAAGTGAATGAAATGAAACAGTCAGGTTCAATTTAATCATAACCTAACGTGTAACATCAAGGGGTTTCTTGGGACTTGGTGCAATTTGTAAGTAAATTATCAATCTTGGAAGGATAAAATGCTGCGTGAACCCGCCAATGTTTAAAGTTGTGAGCATGGTGTAAACAACATACCTCAATCAGCTCACTGAACCACCAGGTCATGTATCACGTGAGACACCTATATTAGGGCCTTTAAAGATAATATTGGAATATTCTGCAATTGCCTGAATGACTTCACCACATGACCTCACACACATTGGGGCAGATTTATGAGCCCCTTGCGCCACTTTTGCGTCACTTTTAACATGGGAAAAGTGACGCAAAAGTGGCGCAAGGGGCTTATAAATCTGCCCCATTGTATTTAAATGTAGGGTATTTGCCATTTAGTTAAATACAAAGTTCTAAAATGATGCTGAAAAAAATGTAATGAAATATGCCACACTCTAGAGCAGCTTTGGCAAAGGCAATGGGTCTTGCCTTTGAAAGTGGGAGTCTATGGCTTTGCCAATCCTTGTAAGCATTTGCCTAAATGAATTCCAAATTGGTAGCCAGCGCATTAATAGACAGATGGACACATGGGTGGCAATTTTGAATGTGTTTTCTAATAAAGAAAAAGTGATTCCAAGAAGGCTACCAAAGCATTCTCATACATCGTGAAGCATGCTTATTCATTTGTTCTATGTCAGCGGCCATTTTTGAATTTTTAATTTTCCATTCCAGTGGGGCTGAAAGCCGTTCTAGAATGGTGAATTAAGAAGTGTGTAACATGCAGGAGCGTAGAAAGAAGCGAATGGCCTGGCAAAAGTGGCAGTTGCAGGACAATCGCAGTAAATAACACAAAAAAAATCATTAATATGCACAGAGGTTTAGGAGAGAAACAGATTGTGGGTTGGAAGGGAAAATAATTTAACCAGAAGCTGCTTGAAGAAATGCAATACGGCGCCGTGACTGTCTCAAAGGAGCTGCCTAGCGGTGCAGAGAAATGATGCGGATGATTTACAGCGCTTTGGAAGGGTTGGAAAAAAGAGAGACATGAACAAACAAGAGGAGCTAAACAGCATTGAAAGCGTGCGTCATCGCGATCGCTCTGAAAGCGAAAGCGATCGCGATTGCGATGACGCACGAGTTTTCAAAGTGCTGCTGGTGGCTGGCTGCGCGCCTGCACAGTCGCGTGAACGCAAGCGCTAGGCCAGCCAGCAGCACTTTGAAAACGCACATACAAAATGTCTCTCCGAGCCAGCGTATGCACTGGGCTCAGCGAGACCTAAAAATAGTATATTTGCCCCAAGTCAGTATGGGTTCAGAAAGGGACTTGGGACTATTGAGCAGTGCCTTAACCTCCATCTTATTGTAACAAAATATAAATATGCCACAGGAGTTCCTACCCGGTTCGGTTCAAAAATCTTTATTTGATTCATACAATGAATCATAAAAGCACAAAGTTTAAAAAACATAATACACAAATAAGGTGATCCATCCATAAAACAAAAATTACAATTCAAAAAATCCATCATACAGCATAAATACAAATCCAATGGCAAAGCACAGTTCTATAGCTAATTTATCCATAGCGTTTCCTAATCTGAAGTGAAACTCTTATAAAATTTAACATGGCACAGCAAGTATCAACAGAAGATAATGACAGCAAATAATCATAGCCTTCTTTATAAGTGCATGGTTGCCGCCCCTTCAGGACAGGTTTAATAAATCTAATCCTAGGATCTTGATATAAGGAGCAAAACAGGACAACATGTATAGTACTTTGGCTAACTCTGTCATTACAGGGACAAGGGGGTAGCTGCTCACACCAACCCCCTTGTTTAGGAAAGGCAAAAAGAAAATGAAGGGTATTTAGCCTAAACCTCATGAGATAAAACCGCCATTGGACATTAGTTGTAAAAGTTAAATAAAATTGATGCTGTAACTTAGGTACATAGCCAATAGGGCCTCCCAGACAAGGTGAGCCTAAAAACTTCCAGTAATTTGACTTAATTTGGGTTTTTATGTTTCCCTGGATATTTGCAGGATTTTCATAAACATGACCCAAACCTATCTTATTCAACATGTCCCTGACGTATGACAACCAGGGGATCTTGTTTGCATTATCCAGGCTCAAGCAGTCTGAGAGAATTTCTCTCGAGAGCTGCAAATCGTCAGATAACCATATTTTGCCCCATAATAATAGGGGTGACAGACGAATGATGTCAGTCACTTTGGTCATTCCCATTTCATTATGACAGAAGCTATTCGATGAACCCGATGGGATCAGTAATACCCGTTTTAGGAATTTATTTTCCATCACTTGTACCACTGAGGGGTTTTCGGTCCCCCATACTCCTGCCCCGTAGGTAGCCACAGATAAACATTTAGATATATAAAGAGTTTTAAGGTGCGCAACAGGTTTTTGACCCAACTTACCACAGAAGCGAAAAAGACCTTCTATGGAGCGGGTAGCACTCTGGGCTCGAGCCTTCATTAAAGGAGCCCAACTTAGTTTGCTATTGAAAAGATTTCCAAGGTAATTAAAATTCTCCACCCTTTCAATAGTAGAGTGATTCACCACAAATTTTCTAGGTTTTGTTCCTTTTGGACCACAGACCATTGCAAAAGATTTTCCAAAATTTACCTTCAGGTCAAGATCCAGCATGAAGGTGTTAAAGGCATCTAGGCACAACTGCAAACTGTTTCCAGTGAGGGTCATTAAAACAGTATCGTCTGCATATGAGAGTATAGGAATACTCCTACCGTTTACCTTAGGAAAATCACAACAGTGGTCCAACAAGTACTTCTCTAGTCCATTTGTGTATACTAGGAACAAGAAAGGCGCCAAAATGCAACCTTGACGCACCCCCTCAGTTGAGGGAATAGGTTTAGTTGTTTCTCCCCCAGGTCCGAATCTTATAGCCACGGACGTTGCTGCGTGTAGTCTGCGGAGAAGTGTCACCAGGGGTTCTTCGAAGCCCATATCGTCCATCATCTGCCACAGCCTGCTTCTACAAACAGTGTCAAAGGCGCTTGACAAGTCCATGAAGGCAAGGTAAATTGCAGAACTCCTTGCCTTCATGTACTTGCCAATAATTAGCGCCAAATTCAGGCACTGCTCAACTGTCCCCTTCCCACTTCTGAATCCATACTGGGAGTTCACAATTAGACCAACAGAGTCAGCCCATGTTTCTAATCTGGCCAAAATAACCCTCCCCAATAATTTACATGATGCATCGATCAAGGATATAGGGCGATAGCATCGGGGGTCACACCTATCGCCCTTCTTGAAAATCGGCACCACCACTGCCACCTTCCACGATACAGGGATGCGAGCAAGAACAACAGCCCTAAAAACATTCAGTAATAAAGGTGCCCAAGCTTCAATATTATGTTTAAAAAAGTCTAAAGGGACGGCATCAGGGCCCGGGGCTTTTAATGATATGCCCTTCCTCAAAGCTACTTCAACCTCTTCCAGTGTAAGTGAAGAGCTAAGAAGCAAAGCTGAAGATGGTACCACCAAATCCCCTACATCATCCAACAAATCCGAAAGTAATAATGCTTTGGGATTAAAGATTTTACCAAAGTGAACTTCCCAAGATTCACCAGTAATCTGCGTCAGTATACTTTCTTTGGTGTCATTTTTAAACAAGGGACGATTTACTACTTCCCAGAAGAGCCTACTATCTTTTAGCTCAGAGGCCTTCTCTAGATCGTCCCAGGCTCGATTTTTCAATTCCTGCTTCCTCTTTGTGATGGCCTCTTTATAAGCCCTTCTGGTCGATCTTATCAGTTCCTTATTTCTTGGTTTTTGTGTAAGGGCAGCTTTTAAGGATTTATGTGAGGCAGAGCATGCGGAGTCAAACCATTTAAAACACCTTAAATTCTTTTTCCCCACTGGTTTTCTAAGGTGCTCAGCCACGTGCCCACATAATTTTTCAAAACTCCCAATGACCTTGTCTGGATCAGACGTCAGAGACAGGCATGATTCGATCTCAGTTTTACAAACATTCAGAATCTCTACCTCAAGGCCTTCAGCATTTATTTTCCCCCACTTCATGGTAACTCCCTGATTTTTATTATATGTTATGGGTTGCTCCCAAACCAAATGTTTTCTACTAGCAGGGGCACTCAAGGATAGCATTAAAGGATTATGATCGCTTACGGCACTTGCGATTACCTCAAGCCTATTAACATAATGAAGAAAGTTACTAGACACAAATACAAAATCAATAGTACTCATTGCACCTCTTGTTCCCTGAAAGGTTGGTATTGGCGATATATTTGGGGCAGCCCAGGGCTCTACCATACATAAATCGTTTAGAATAATGATATTATTTAAAGCGTCCCCCTGGGGCGTGTGTTTAAAATGCATCAAGGGCTGTTCATTTAGATCATTGATACCACAGACATTGCAGCCACCAAATTTGCACAGTGTACAATTAAAATCACCAACCCAAATAACTACTAATAAAGCTCGATCACTACGAGCCTTACATATTGCTTCCTCCAAACTCTGGATTGTAGATACATCATTTCTATCAAAAACATTATGGTACCAATTAATTAACAACACGGGCTCTGGGAACAAATTTTCCAACAAGAGCAACTGGTACCAAGGAGTATCCACTATTTTTGAGGTTATCAGGTTCTTTAGTTTGATGGATAGAGCTGTCATTAACCCACCCCTTGCCCTCCCAGCTAGTGATGGGAGCGCCAAAACATTAAAAGATTGAAAACCATCAATTTCCCCACCCACTCTGCTCCATGTCTCCTGAAAGCACAGGATATCCTGACCACCCACATGCTCCAGCCAAGCTTCATCCTCCATTCTACCCGCAAGACCTGCAATATTCCATGAGATTAGACACAGCCCAGGTTCCCCTAGGCTATTGTCCACAGACTTTATTGGAGTTTCCAGGTCAGGCCCAGTAATTGGTGGGTTTAGCTCACAGGCTAAGTTGCTAACAGTTTGACTATCCGAACGCATATTAGGTTGAGCATTGTGGTCGAAAGCGTCCACCACCTGGTTATCCTCCTGCCTTATCCCCCCGTTTTCCCCCATGACCAAATCTGTGGTAGATAAAATGCTTTCCTTTTTCTTGTCTAATGGTCAATCTAAACCCTCCATTCCCACCAGTGGGTCAAATCGGTTTCTTAATGGAATATTGTTATTTGGCATCCACCCTAGGTATTCCTCCCCCTGGAATCTCCTTCTTGATTGGTCATAGGGGGTTTGCCCAAAATTTTTGAAACTTGTTGGCCCCATAAAAGATCCATCACCCTGGAACCACAAACCAGGATGATTTTGAGGGGGTCGAGATATAGTATTAATCTGAGTCCATCCAGAGTAATTATTACCCTGCACTCTCGACCCAGGAAAGCGAGGGTTAGGGGGAAGATGATGCAAGTTGGGATAAAAATTTTCAAGACCTATACATTGAATATCCCCCATTCTAGCAAACCTTGCTTTGTTACAGATTAAGTCCTTGACCCACCTGTCCCTAAAATTAATTAGGATACAATCCCCCTCTAAATCCTTCTTGCTTGGGCCAACCCAAGGGACCCTTCGTACGTTTAATATTTTTGTACTAGAGGCTGGGGGGAGTGGTCTATTGTTGTTGAGCCAGAATATGACTTTATTTAATAGGTCCTGATTTGATTCATGTTTATTTGGTGCGACCACCGGGACACCTGTCAGGATGGCCATAAAAGGTGCAGATTCGGGGGGTATATTCACACATATTGGTTTACTTGGAGGTGCCATTTCATCCAGAACTAATGGGCCGCTCAGTGGAGTTTGTTTAACTTGAGATGAGGCTACTGGCTTGGATGTAATTGAGCTCGGTGCTGCTGCTATAGCCATAATCGGTATTGACTGAGAGTCCCCATCAGCCACCAGTGCAGGTCTAGTTGGGACTGATCGTACAGGGGTTCGCTGGGAATCAACAGATGCAATAGGCTGGGGCGGATTACTTGGTTTTTGAATAGAGGTTTTATGAGCCCCCTTCTTTATTTCAATACAATTCCCCTGGGCCTGTGGAAATTTGCTGTTGTTAGCCAAAATTTCCAGCGAATGTGTGTTAACTGATATTAAGTGCTCTAATTGGTCCAATTTTAGGTTAACTATTTGTGTTCTCTCAATAAGGGGTAACAAGAGATTTTTTACCAGCTTCTCAATATGTGTTAACAAAGCTTTATTGTTGTTGTTTTGGCAGCAATGAGTCAGATCACCAGGGTCTCCCATACGTATTACCCTTCCCTTCAAATGACCTCCCCCTCTTTTACGTTTACTAGTTTTTGTGACTTCTGGAACAGAGGCCGAAACTTTGGGTTGTAGGGAAATGGGGCCCGACAGGGTCAAATTTGGGTGTTGGATCCCATCCCCAATATTGCTCAATACAGAACAATCTTCTATTGGACCGTTCACTACATCGCCCATAGATATTTCTTGATTATCTGAAGTAACGGCTAAGTCTGGGCTGGCTTCCAAGTCGTTTATTATGCTCTTTTCAGGAGTGACCACAGATGCAAACCGACCCAAAGATGAACGCTTCCCCGTAACTAAGTCCAGAGACAAACGCTTTTCAGTAAGAGCAATTTCCTTATCTAATATCCCCGTGGCACGGGTGATAAAATCATCTAAGGTTCCAGTGGCTTTAACACTACTTGACTTTACTGTAACCCGCCTACCCTTTCTTAGTGATGAGGACATCATAAGACTAAAAATAAGGAATAATGTGTACAATTTAAAATATAGATAAAAGTTTAAAACTTCAATTACACATTATAACTACATTCAACATCTTATCACATTGATAACTAAAACATACTTTGAGTCCTCGAATCCCGAGAGTAAGAGAAAGGGCCCGGCCCGTCCCCGTACGTCCTTGGACGGCCTTAGACGGCCCGCCCTTTGCCCGGGCTTAGCCCCGGGCGCTCCCGCGCGCTCCCGCGCTGCGGATGAGTGGCTGCTTAAGTTTGGAAATTAGGTAGGTGAGGGGGGCGTGTCGTGCAGGGAGAGCAGCCCAGGTGTAGGCAATGGGGCTCGCAGGGACTCCTGGGCAATGGAGTCCCCTGCTGCTCGCAGCCCTGTACAGATGCGCTCACCCCGCTGAAGGCAACCCCGTCCAGGCGCTCTTACGGTGTTCACTGGACGCTGCGGGACCCGCGCAGCGGGTCCGGCGAGTTGTTGGGCCGGGAAAGGCAAGAAAGTCAACTGGTTAGTCCCACGTCGTTCCTGAAAGCAAAGATGAATCCCAGGGATGGGAGCTTGGTATTCCGCTTTTAATCACAGCTATGCAGGGGGGCGTGTCGTGCAGGGAGAGCAGCCCAGGTGTAGGCAATGGGGCTCGCAGGGACTCCTGGGCAATGGAGTCCCCTGCTGCTCGCAGCCCTGTACAGATGCGCTCACCCCGCTGAAGGCAACCCCGTCCAGGCGCTCTTACGGTGTTCACTGGACGCTGCGGGACCCGCGCAGCGGGTCCGGCGAGTTGTTGGGCCGGGAAAGGCAAGAAAGTCAACTGGTTAGTCCCACGTCGTTCCTGAAAGCAAAGATGAATCCCAGGGATGGGAGCTTGGTATTCCGCTTTTAATCACAGCTATGCAGGGGGGCGTGTCGTGCAGGGAGAGCAGCCCAGGTGTAGGCAATGGGGCTCGCAGGGACTCCTGGGCAATGGAGTCCCCTGCTGCTCGCAGCCCTGTACAGATGCGCTCACCCCGCTGAAGGCAACCCCGTCCAGGCGCTCTTACGGTGTTCACTGGACGCTGCGGGACCCGCGCAGCGGGTCCGGCGAGTTGTTGGGCCGGGAAAGGCAAGAAAGTCAACTGGTTAGTCCCACGTCGTTCCTGAAAGCAAAGATGAATCCTACCCATTTGGCGTTTAAGGATTTGTCAAGTGCTTTTGACTATGTATCCAGGTCAAAGCTGTGGACTATCTTAGAGAGTATGGTTGTTGATGGGTTTTGGTTTCATTTCTAAGACTTTTACATCACAACCTCATTGCAACAGTAAGGTATGGTAATGCTGGCGAATGCACAGAGCCCTGCAGAGTCCAGAGTGGGGTGCACCAGGGATGTGTCCTTGCCCAAATCCTTTTTCTTCTCTATATGAATGATTTGGAGAGAACATTGGTATCTGTTGGTGAAGACGTTCCTTATGTGGAGAAAATAGCTGTGCCCGTGCTTTTATATGCTGACGATGCGGTCCTCCTGGCAAGGACGGCCAACGGCCTCAATAGCCTTATTTTTAGTTATGTTAGATTTATGAAAGATTTGGACCTGGAGACAAACCTCAAGAAAACGTTTACTATGGAATGCGGTCCTAGAAATACAAAACCTGCACCTTAAATATTGATGGCAAAAATTTAGACAGCGTTAGCTCTTTTCCCTATTTGGGTGTGGAGTTTGTTGATTGATGCACCTGGAAAACTTGTATTAAAAATAGGCTATCTTGCTATACTAAAGCAGTAGGTTCTACTTCTTCGCTTGCCATGGCTATTGGCAAAAAAACTACTTCTTCGATTTTAGAGAGAAAGTGAAAAATAATGTTATTGTTTAAAACCTGAACAATATAACAAAACATCAAATATAATGTACCGTAGGAGCACGTGAACATATAAGCATGTTAAAACTTGCAAACATTCCTTTTAAAAGGTTATAATTAATATGGGCAGGTGATACACCACCTTTTTTGTTCAGTACATTTCAATTAGTTAATTATTCCTATTTACAATATTATTGCTGAGCGACGTTGTGACTAATTTAATTGTGTCATTACTTTCGTTTAACAGTTTAGAAATGTTATCAAGTGGCAAATTAGCTGCGGGCCATTTGAGTCAAGGCTTTTTAATATGGCAGTTCTGCAGGTACGCCTCTTTCCTTGAACTGTCTCCTCAACAGATGACGGTGCAATGATCCGGAAGGCTGGGAAAATACATATTAGATGTATAAAGTCCTGGATTGGTGACCCACAGAGGATGCATGCTTTTGAATCCTGGTACTTCCAGCTGGGAAGGTCTGCAAAGGAGGGCAGCTTCCTCATACGTAGCTCTAAAAACTTGTTTTTTAGGTAAGGGGAAAAGGCAAGACCCAGATATACCGCAGGCTCAGGTGTAGTGTAGGAATGCAATACCATCCAAGTGTGGGCTCGCCGACTTATCATTGCTTTTTCTTCTGTTAGAGAGTGCATTTTTACTGCCTTTTTCGTGATGAGCTCAAATGAGGCCAGAGGTAATTTCCGCTACCAGAGGTCAGCCGTCCTGGTAATTTGTAGTGAAGCTTCTAAGTACTTTGCGTAGACGGACTGAGGGTCACCTTGCAGGACATCCCAAAGCGCATTGTTGATCTTAAGTCCATGGTTAAGCCAGATTTTATACCAAGTTTTGATTGCATCGTACCTTCTGTATAGTTGTTGTTGTTGCAACCCAAACTCTAATCGAACCTGGGCTGACGAGGAGTCTCGTGGCAAAGAGAATACCCTTTTGTAAACACGTGTTTGAATGTTACCCAGGATTGCAGTGTTATTTCCATGGTGAACAACACTTCTGTTGCAATAGTTGGGAGCAATTTCGCTTTGATTACTGCTAATAATGGGGAAAACAGTGGGCCTTTTAGGGTTTTTGATAAACTACAAAATGCAAATGTTATAGCATTGCCCTTTTTTTGTATGGCCTTGTTCTGCTTTGAAAAGGAGAGGCTTCGATCCAGATATATCCCAAGATATAACTGTTCACCACTTCCAACCTCACATTGTTAATTGTGAACGTCGTTTGATTGTGTAAACTATGATTTATGATCATGACTTTAGTTTTAGTAGTGTTTATTTCCATCAAGTTTGTGTTAGCAAAGTCAGCTAACTCTTGAATTGCTCTTTGCAAACCAACTCGCGTGTAGCTTAGGAGGACGCTGTCATCCGCATAGGACAGATGTGTTAGTGGCAGTGTGCCCAGGCGTGGTCGATGCAAGTTAACCCCGTGTAGCCTTGGTGTTAAGTCGGCCATAAATAGGTTGAACAAGTGTGGGGCCAAGACACAACCTTGCTTTAAACCCTCATTGGTGTAGACCTTACTGGTGAGCCTCTGACCATCAGAGATTTTTACCTGCATCCAGGTATCCGTATATAGATCCGTATATAGATCCTTCATTGGTTTCAAGATTGATTCTGGTAGACCCGCTGCTTCAGTTTGCCCCACAAAGTGTGTCTACTAACATGGTCAAACGCGCCGTGAAATCCACAAAGCAAAGATGTCGTTTTTGTCTCTGACGTAGGCTTTTATCAGCAATTATCCCTAACGCTAGGGCATTTGTTATTGTACCTGTGCCCCTTCGAAAACCCGACTGATTGAAAGGGATTTTTTTATTCGTGTCGGACCAACTTGTCAAGTCTGCTAAGATCAAGGATGTGTAGTATTTGGCCTTGGCGTCTATTAACGCGATCAGACGGTAATTAGCTGGGTCTGTGCGATCACCTACTTTAAATACTGGATTAATTATTGCACCACTCCAGCTCTCCGGGATGCGGCTAGTTATGCCTACCAGTTGAAACAGGCAATACATCTTTGCTGCCCAAAAATGGAGGTATTGCATATGGCTGTAGTGTTTCATAATTTTGTTGGATGCTATTTCCTGTTGTTTTGGAGGTTTTGGGAAACTTCTCCATCCTATTAGTGGGCTTATTTGGATTCACCGAAGCAGTTTGCTCTCCCTTTAGAATGGTTTCAATGGAGTTTATCACACCCTCGCTTGTTACTGAAAACGTGGTGATTAGGTGTTGTACCCAAGCAGGCTCTGTGACACAAGTCGCATTTATGGCTTTCGGCGTTCTGGTCAGAGAATTCACTTGGTCCCAGAAGGCTCTGGCGTTCGATTGCTTTGCATTGTATAATAATTTTGTCCAAAAGTTATTGTGTTGTGTTTTTTTGTCTTCCCAAATATGTTTTTTATATTTTTTCTTTAATTGGCATACTTGTTCCCATGTAGTTGAGGATGGGTTTTTTTGCTGTGTCAACCTAATAGCCCTTAATTGTTTCATTAAAGTTAGGGCAGTTTGACTGAGGTCACTGTTGTAATTTATCCTCTTTTTATTTTGCAGTTTTGTTGCTGCCCCTAATTGTGAAAGATTTGCCAGATAAGTAGTCCATGTTTCAATCGTCAAGGTTTTTTGTGACTCAAGGGTTGCCATCAGATCTTTTGCCCTCGAAGCTATGTGCGGTAGTGTGTTATTTGTCCATCGCAGTCGTTTCAGGTTTATTGTTGATGTGGACCCCTCCACTGCCCAGGCCTCAATGTGTCTTCAAAATGCTGTTTTTAGTTCAAAGTGCTGACCTGAGTGATCACTCTCGGTGGAGCATTCGATCAAGAAACTTTGTATTTGCCCGAGTAGCGGGAGAGTTACTATTGTATAATCCAAGACTGAGCTTGAGTGAGGGCCATGATATGTACATGCCGCGGGTCTATCCTGTTTTGTTCTGCCATTTAGTACACGCATCCCTAGATGTTCGAGGTCAATTAAGAGCTGCTGTCCTACATTGTCAGATCGTTTTGGGCATGGAAAAGATTATGTTTGTACTGCCCAGATTGCGTTTGCTGCAGTGATGTTATCGTCTTCTTCTGGAGTATATAATATATTTGAGATAAAGTCTCCCATTAGGATTATTTCCGGAATTCCGCAATGGTGCTGAAGAGATTTTGAAATAGTTCTTTTTTTATCTTTTGTTTCGGGTGTGCATAGATAGTGATAAAAATGGTGGTGCTGAGCCCTAAATATGTGCCCAGCTCCATTTTTATTATTTGCATTGCAGATGTTGTTGCTGACAGCTGGACAGAAGACATGTTTAGTACTGTTGAAATGTAGACAGCTAGACTGCTTTCATACACTGCAAGCTCATACAGCACAAGTGACCCAGCATAGAATTAGAGAACTGCTATAAATGCCGCTGAGCAAATATCCCATTACCGGTTCTAAAAGTGCCATGAGTACGCGGCCCTTCTCTTACCATTTCGGCCTAACTCAAAATGGCTGAACGAGACGTTTGACGTGACTGCCGTTGAGACACGAGGTTCTGGGTGAAGTGCGCTTGCGTCACCGCCAGCAACAATGGCCTAGTCCTGACCCCAGGAGTTGATGTTCTAGTCAAGGTCACTCTGGGAGCTTCGCCAACGACAAAACAAAGGACAGTCTTAAAACCGGAACCAGCAAGTGCGATGACTTCATTTTGCGGACTATGTGAGAACTTTAACGGATTACCCCGTGTCCACCAATGGGGATCGTTGAAACCCTAAATCTTGATACGTTTGACATTAATTTCATTATAAAAGTAGGTAGGGAATTGAGCTAAAAAAACTCTCTTCTTTGACAAACTCGATTTTGTGACGTTATGCTGATGGAGAGGATGGTGACACTGCTGGACAGCTGTTATCCTGATTCTTTGAGAGACTGAATTGCGGCCTAACTTTGATGAAATAAAGATTTTTCCTCGACTTGACTGACTTAGAGGACAACTATTAGCCAGATTAGGTAAATATGATGTTCTGCAATGCTGATGACGGTTTCTAACGATTTGCAATTTTCTTAGATAAACGCTATTTGATTAATTGATAAATGTGTTGTGTCGATTATTTGAAGAAGAGAACTAGGATAAAGAGTAGTGTATAGATACATTAATTTGATCACTAAAGCCATAGATAACAACTAAATGATTCATCTCCTAATGAGGGGAATATCACAAAGTTGGAGTCACCGTATTTAGGGTTAAGTAAAGATATTCCTTTCATGTCAGCGTTTGGAAGCTTATTCCTCTAGGGAAGCAGATCAATGAAGTATGAATGTTGGTGTTATGGGCCCCACCAATGAATGTTCTTGAGTGAATTTGCTATTGTGATATATGGTCTGTGACAAAGAGGAATTTGAAGTTCCACGCTGCAACAGGGTGACCCTCCCCTCCAACTTCGCCATGATGTCCCGTCCCTTAACCGCTTTTGAGCGCTGGTTGGTTTACAAGAAGGATGATCGGAAGCTCATTTCAGAACTGTATGCACTGATAATGGTGCGTCCTACGCAGCAGCGTCGAAGGCGCAGCTGCGCTGGGAGTCTGAACTGGGGCGTCCATTATCGGGCAAAGAGTGGGAGCAGGTTTTCTATCGTGCCCACCCTGACACAGCGGGGGCAGAATCTGCCTATAAGGTAGCGGCATATTGGTACTATACTCCGGTGCGCATTCAGTCTTGGGACCCTACTAAAACCGGTCTTTGTTGACGGGGGTGTGGGCAGTCTGGCACTCTCGTTCACTTGCTGTGGCGCTGCCCGAAATTGGTGCGGTACTGGGCGGCGATCTTGGACGACCTCGATGAGGCATTCCAGATTAAGCTGCCGAGGGAACCTGTGCACACGCTGTTAGGTCTCCCTCATCGCAAGAGCTTTCCCCTGCGCACGATGCAGGGTAGACAACTGGTGTTGGTGCTGCTCGCGGCACAACAAGTTCTGTTGGTGCAGTGGGGCTCCCTGGCTGCGCCAGATCTGAGGGACTGGATCCGGAGGATCTGGCATCTGCTGGCGATGGAACGTCTATCACTCAGAATCGATGGGAGGGGTTCGGACTATGTGAAGATTTGGGGCCCCTTTTTGCAGCTTCTGTCCAAGGAAGTGTGGGAAGTTACGTGCCCTAAATATTTGCAAATTCTTCAGCTTATCCCTCTGGAACCGGTAGTGGGCACTGGGGTGGCTTGATTTCACTTTGAACATGGCTGTCGGCTTACAGGGTTTTGGGGTGGCGGGTAGAGGCTGATGCGGAGAGGGAGGGGAGGGGGGAGGGGTTTATATGTTTTGTTTTGTTAATCTGTGTTACATGAGCAAATGCCTGACAGGCCTGGCATGTGCTCCATCCTTTTCGTGCGGGGTCGCCCTCCGGGATGTAGACCTGTGTGCTGTGTATGATATCTTTTGTTTCGGTCTGCCGGCCAACTGATGTAGGCAGTCGAGCTGTGTATTTTGCAGGTGTATCACTTAATAAAAAAGATTGATTCTAAACTAGTGAATTATACGCCGGTGTAGTGTGTGATCATTAAAATAGGCGAAAGAGCGATTACCCGCGGAAAACAAGTGTCGCCATCTTTGAATGGTGGAAACAGTGATGTGAGTGTTAAGAATATGTTTGCTACTCCCAGACATTGGTATATGATTTCTATGACATACCTGTATTCTCGAGCATATGTTACAAATAGCATAAATACATAGTTCACAATTGCCAATCAATCATAAAATGAATTATGATACTTGTCAAGCCTAAGTACATGGAATTATAGTATGTTTCTGTGTATGAGGACACTAGTTTCTATATGCTGGGTTACATGAAGTATGCCATTTTAAATTTGTCATTAACTATTCAGTCTCTTTATTCAGATTGCTTCTCCCTGCAAAAGATTTTTAGAATTGTCTATATCTTGCATGATAGGTACCTGTTCATTTATCTGGAATTTTATTTGTGCAATGGTATGTCAACTTTGATCCCACTGTGTTGCTACGCTGAAGTTGATATTTTTATTTTTTATTTTACTCTTGTGCTCTGTGAGATGAATTTTCATTTCCCTCTCAGTTTTTCCTACATTCGAAAGGCTGCAGGGACATTTAATCGCACAGATTACATTGTGGGAGTTGCAATCCGGAATTTGAGTCAATCTGATCTGTTCGCCAGTTCTAGGGTGTAGTAATGTTTCTCCCTGTATGCCATTATTACAGTGGATGCAGTTCCAACATTTCTTGGTGCCAGCTTTACCAACTGGTGGTTTTGTTCTTTTTTGGGATCATAAAAGTTCCTTAAGGTTCTGTGCTCTTGTATATGCAAACAGTGTTTTTTCTTGAAACAGACCATCAAGGCCTGGCTCTGATTCTAATAGTTCCCAGTGTTTTAATCTCCCTTGAGGCTGTGGAATATTTTGAAATGAAGACCATTCATTTAGATTCCTTTTTGGGTGTCCTTTGTAGTAGATCCTCTCTGGGAACTGCAATTGCTTTGGACATCTGCTTATCTTGTAATTCTTTCGGGTACCCTCACGATGTATAGTTCCTCTTTTGTGCTTCCATAGTCTCTATGCATGTCTTCATTTCTGATGATATCCGTCGAGTTCTTAAAAATTGGGAGGGTTAAAAGTTCCAAACAGCAGTGAACTGTTCTTGTCCGTGGGTTTTTTATACATGCGTGTGTGTAAATTGTATCCTGGGGTTCTTGGTGTTTAATATTCATAGACTTTTGATCAGAGATTTGTCAGGGTTTTTCCTAATAAGAGAGAGATCATCGATAATTCTCCGAAAAAAGGTTAGACCTCCTTGCCAGATTGGATGCGTCAAAATATGATCTTGCTCAAATTTAGCCATAAAAATATTGGCGTAAGCTGGTGTTCCGGGAAATCCCTTGATATTCCGTTTAATTGTAAATAGTATTCCTCCTTCCATTCAAAGTAACTGTGCTGTAGACAGAATTCTAGAAGTTCAATCACAAAACTCTTGGAGGTGTCCAAGTTTGGTTGCCTGAGTAATGCCCATTCGACTGCTTCAAGACCGCTGAAGTGTGGTATGGAGGTATAGAGTGCTACCACATCTATGGCACATAAAAGCCATTCTTCAGATACTGGTTCTGATATGGATGTTAACCTGCGTAAAATGTCTGTTGTATCCTCAATGTATGTTATCGAATTTTTCACTGTTGGTTGAAGTTGGGCATCTATGTATCGGCCTGGGCCTTCAAATAGTGACTCGCATCCCGATACTATCGGTCTGAAAGGTGGATACATGATGCTTTTGTGGATTTTGGGAAGCATGTACAATTTTGGACGTCTCGTAAAATGATTTGTTAAGTATTGTTTGGTCATTGTGTCAACCCAATTTAATTCCACTGCTTTATTTAAGATTTTATCAAGTAACATGGAAATTTCTGATGTGGGATCCGTGTCAAGTCGAATGTAGATGCGGCTGTCGTTTACATGTGCATATACTTTCCGCTCGTAGAAGCTACGGTCCATCATCACCAATCCTCCACCTTTGTCAGCTCTCTGGAAAGTTATTCCAGATTTGTTAGCTAAACTCAATAATGTGCTATATTCTGCCCGGCATAAATTATTTTTGGTCTTTGTGGCTTTGGTGTAGTTGAGTTTCTTCAAAGCTTTTTTAACGAGTATTTCAAACGTGTCCAGGGTTTTGTGGGACACTGAAGCGATTAAGGTACTTTTAGGTTTAAATTGGGTGCCTTCTGGATCTTTTCTTGTTGGATCTGCTGGTACTACATTGGGGAAAAAGTTGAGTAGTCTAAGAATCCTCATAAATTTATAAAAAGCCACTTCATTTTCAAGTGCCATGCTGTTGTTAGTAGGGACCAATGATATACCCTTATTAAGAATGATTTCTTGAGCTTCAGTGAGATTCACTGTTGACATGTTTATTATGAGGCTTTCGTTTGACTCCTTAGGCCTTTCTTTAGTTTGTCCCTTTTTTTTCCTCTCCGGATTTTTGTTGGACGGCGGTTTGTTTTCCCTGTGCTGGGTCCGTAGGTTGTCCTGAATCCCCGGCATCCACTAAAAAATTAAACCAAGGAAGAGCTAGCGTGTGCTCGGTCACTGCTGGTTTTACGCTCTCTTCTGATGATGTATTGATGTTTTTTCTTGTGAACCGTTTTTGCGCGTACACTTCAGCCCACGTATAAGCGTCATTCAACTTATAATCTATTGTATCTCTTTTAACTTTTCTTAGTTTTGTTTCTTGAAGTTCTTTCCCATATTTTTCTAATTTTGTGTTCAGATATACTTGGAATTGTATACATGGTTCATTTTCCACTTTGTGCGAGGTCATAATCTCCTCTTCTAGTTCATGAATGTATTTCTTTTTTTCTTAAGAACAGATTTTATTTGCCAAAGATCAAATATATCGCAGAGCACTGTAACCCAGCAACTCATGCCCATAAAATGTACATAGAAATTACTTTGACAATTTCAATGACAAATTAGGACAATTTAAGAGCAATACATTTGAAATATTAACCAAATAAATAAAAAGAAACAAACCTCAAAACCCACCCCCGTCGCACTCACGCCTACCCCAGAGCAGCACCAGAGGAGAACGGTCACATCTATGCAGACATAATACACCTACATCCACAGGGCAATATTGCATATCCACTATAGTGGGAGGGACGCCAAGTCAGCAGACCTGGATCCTGAAACAGATTCCAGCTCTAGGCCACGATACTCTGCCCATCTCTGCCAGATTTTATAATGTTTAAGCGAACACCCCCTGGCCATAAAGACAGGGATCTCCAGCCCCATACAGAAGTCCATGTCATTTTTCCACACAGATACAGAGGGCGTCCTCGGAGCCTTCCAAGCTTTGGCAATATCCCTCTTGGCCAAGGTAAACCCTAATAGTATAAGGTGGCGTTTGTACATGTTACCTCCTATATCGTCCATAACATGTAACAGGACCAGCTTTGGGGAGCTGGGGAGATCCCATCCCAGTACCTCAGAGAGGCACGACAGAACTCCCTGCAAAATCGTGCTAGTGCGGTGCAGTGCCAGATAGTATGGAACAAAGTACCCTCCTCATGTTGGCATCGGAGACACACCGGGGAGGCCACCAATCCCGCCCTCCAGAACCTGACCCTAGTGAAATAGACCAGATGGAGATACTTAAACTGGATAAGGCAAAGACTTACGGCTATGGATGACCCCCGTGGAGAGGCCAGAGCCTCCACCCAATCCTCCTCCTCCAGCGGGCCTATGTCTCCCTCCCAGGCCTCCCTAAGATGCTGCAATGTGGGGGAGCTATGTGTGACCAGGGACTGGTAAATCTTGGAGATTGTGTGGTCATGGTGGTCCTCCATTAATATAACACACAAAATGGATACAGGGGGTCCAAGGGAACAGATTTAAAGACCTGCGAGAAGTTTCTTTCCCCTAATACGAAATATGCAACACACAAACATAAACTCTCGGGACAGAGCAACTTTAGAACTAGAGCATGAAAGGAGAGATACTATAGTCAAGCTGTGTCTAAAATGACAGTGAACAAATCAGAAAGGAAAGGAATCCCTTTAAGGATGAATGCCCTCACTCACCCGAAGGTGACATGCTTCATCATTTGGGCTTTCTCCTCTCAGTGGGAAAACCTAGTCCCACTGAGGGCTACAACCATCGCACTGTGGGAGCTCAGGGATGTTTTTATTTAAAGATTTTAGGATACTCAGATCCCAAAGATGAGCACTAATGTGAGATGAGGGCGCAGCGCAAAAAAATACAAAAATGTGTGAAATTTGAGCTAAAACTGGCTAGCGCTATTGAAAAAATGATTTTTATTAACTCATTAGCCCTGCCAGAGATAAAAAACAGTGCAAAGCAGTTGCTATTGAAAACCGCTCTCTCCGTCGGTACTCCTCCGGTTGCAATTTCTGTACATCGACGGAGTACCGACGGAGAGAGCGGGGCTCCCTTCCCTGAGTTGTAACCAGGTTGAGGTGGGCCTACTTGTCCCACAGATTGGACAAGTTCCAGCGAGATTGTATCCGCTAAAGCATTAACTGGTTTGGTCTTTTTTTCAAACTTTATTTTCACGTGTGTAACACTTTCTAGCAGCAGCTTTGTTTTTTGGTCCTGATGAAAGCCACACATACTTTCGAGATGGTCATTGGCTGAAACATGTTGACCCTTGTCATCAAGCAGTTTTCAATAGCAACTGCTTTGCACTGTTTTTTATCTCTGGCAGGGCTAATGAGTTAATAAAAATCATTTTTTCAATAGCGCTAGCCAGTTTTAGCTCACATTTCACACTGTCATTTTAGACATAGCTTGACTATAGTATCTCTCCTTTCATGCTCTAGTTCTAAAGTTGCTCAGACCCGAGAGTTTATGTTTGTGTGTTGCACGGTCCTCCATTAATACCTTTGCCTCTATAGGACTAAACTCAGCCAGGGATCCCAACCCTTCGATGTAGGGGGCGATAGCATGTCGGAGCTGTAGGTATCGGAAAAATTGGGTTTTAGGCATTTGAAAGTCCTATTGTAGATCCTGAAAGGACTTCTGATCCGATCCCTGCATGACGTCCCCAAGAGTGGAGATGCCAATAAGATCCCATCCCCGAAAGTTGGACAATGCAGCCAGTTGCGGCAGTCGCCCATTGTACCAAAGGGGAGTCTCCCGAGTCAACTTATTTCACCACCCACTCCTCCGCAACGTCCATCACCATATTTGAACGATGAGGTTCGTAGCCGGTGGCAAGGAGCTGCGTAACGGCGTGGAGTAGAGTATAGTGTGTAGGGTGTGATCTCCCATACAACGCATCTCGACCGCGTAGGCTGGGTCGGCCCTATCCTCATACCACCACTCATTGAGGATTAATATATGGGAGGCCATATAATAGGACAAGATATCGGAAGTTGCCACTCCCCCACAATGCGTGGACTGGAAGCAGATCCGCAGGGTAACCCTTGCCATTCCGCCAGCCCACAGAAATTAACCCGTCGGAGCTATCCGAGAGAAATCGGATAGGGATTGTTTTGCAATTGATAAAGGAGGCAGTGAAGCGACACCATCTTAAAGATGGCCGACCAGCCATATATTGATAGGGGCATGAGGGACCAGATTTTAAGATCTTCACGCACACGATCCCATACAGGGACTAGATTCCTTTCCCAGGAGGTGATTGGTGAATCCGATAGGAACACACCTAGGTACTTCAATCCCCCAGAGGCCACCTGAACGGAGGAGGCCCAGGAACCGGGACCCGTCCCTCCCCCAATGACCCATAGAGTAGATATACGAGGGTTCATGTATAGGCCTGAGGTCTCCCCGAAGATTTGCATAATGCGCAGAAGGCGCGGTCCCGTCCTATCTATATTTGTGAGAAAAAAGAGTACATTGTCAGCATACAAAGCAATGCTATCCGACAGACCCGTCGCCCACTCCAGACCAGTCACTTGGGCATCAATCCATACCCAGGACGCCAAGGGTTCCATTGCTAGAGCAAACAGATGGGGGGACAGCGGACAACCCTGCCTAGTGCCCCGTCCGATAGAGAACGTGGAGTAAACAGAGCCCGCCATCCATACAGACACAGTCAGGTCTGTTTAGAGGAGGGTTAAAAAGGACAGGAAGCGTGGTCCAAAATTTAATCTACGGAGAAGAGTGAATAAATATACCCAACTGAGGGAATTAAAAGCCCTATCCATGTCCGCGAAAGTAACAGCGCAGCCCGCTCCCCCAGCCCCTGGACGGCAGCCACTACAACATGTGCGTGCCGAATATTGTGGCGGGTCGCTCACTGGGACATAAACCCGGCCTGATTGGGATGAACCAAAGATGTAAAATGAGCAGAAAGGCGATTGGCCAGTGCCTTAGCCAACACCTTGGCCTCCACATTAAGAAGAGATATAGGGCGATATGACGCATGTTGATCTGGGGGTCTTCTGGGCTTGTGGAACACCACAATCTCCACGTGTCTCCAATCATGAGGCAAGCAACCCTGCTCCCTGGCCTCCTCATCCATTCTACAGAAATGGGGTCCCAACTGCAAAAAATAGCATTTAAAAAATTCACATGGGAAGCCATTCAGCCCTGGGGCCTTTCCAGGCTGCATCTCACTCAGCGCCGCACGCAGCTCCTCCTCTGTGAGCGGAAGATCCAGCTCCTCGCGCACGTCATCAGAGAGGGTCTTGGGTGGCCGATCATCGAGAAAGCGACCGACTACAGCTACAGGGAGGCATTCCCTAGGGGCATAAAGGTCTGCATAATACAAAGCAAAGCTTTCAGCAATCATGGAGGGGTCCGTGAGAGCGGACCCATCCGGGCTCAAAATGCCCGGGAGGGTCTGGGAATATAATGACCTCTGACACAACCAATGCAATAATTTGCAGGACTTATCTCCCCACTGGTAGATCCTGCTGCGGGTCGCCAGCCATGCCTGCCAAGCTTTGTCTAAAAGAGTATGAGCATATTCCTGCTGCGTCAACAGGAGTTGGCGGTGAGCCTGCCGATCAGTACTATCTGTACTGCGAGATTCCAATTCAAATAACTTCGCCTCCACTTGAACGAGGGACACCCTACGCAATCTGTGGTCCGCTGCGCAAAACGACATATCCACACCCCGAAGCGTGGGCTTCATCGCTTCCCAGAGGCAGTCAGCCCCCTCCACAGTCCCTACATTAGATGACAAAAATTGGTCAATGGCACCTTCCATATGTTCTCTATAGTCTTCCCTCTGGAGGTTCCACGCCGAGAGATACCACCGAAACGGCTGCTGTTCTCGACCCACACGCAGTGTAAGAATGATTGGTGAGTGGTACGAAAGTCCAAGCAGAAGAATATCGGCGGCAACCACCTTGTTATCTATGGCTCAGGGAACGAAGATGTCATCAAGGCGGGAGAAGGAGCCATGAGCGGCCGACAGGTATGTATAGCCCTGTGCTGTCCCATGTAGGTGATGCCAAGGGTCCACCCAGTCTAGACCCGCCACCAGTAAATGATGCCTGGTAGTCCCACCTGCGTCCAACGGGCCCCAGGGCCCCCAACGATCTCCAACCAGGATTAACACATCATTCCAATCCCCCCCAACAGCAATTAACTCATCTGGCATGTTTGTCCACAGAGTCATGAGCTTTTCTACCATGCCCCAAGAAAGGGGCGGGGGACCATAAACACATCCCAAAACTATGGATTCCGTCCCTATCAGCCCTATAAGAAATAAATATCTACCCTGTGTATTCCTACATGCCTTCATGTGCGTCTATGGAACTCGTCTATGTATCAGAATTGCAACCCCCCGGGATCCCCTCACAAACCCGGAATGAAAAACATGTATTTACCCAAAGCATTGAAAGCATAACGCCTTAGTCCCCATAAGATGTGTTTCCTGCAGCATGAGAACGTCTGCCTGAACGAGGGACACCCTACGCAATCTGCGGGCCGCTGCACAAAAAGAAATATCCACACCGAAGCCTGGGCTAAATCGTCTCCCAGAGGCAGTCAGCCCCCTCCACTGTCCCTACATTAGATGATAAAAATTGGTCAATGGCACCTTCCATATGTTCTCTATAGTCTTCCCTCTGGAGGTTCCACGGCGAGAGATACCTCTGAAACGGCTGCTGTTCTTGACCCACACGCAGTATAAGAGTGATCGGTAAGTGGTACAAAAGTCCATCCGGAAGAATATCGGCGGCAACCACCCTGTTATCTATGGCTCGGGGAACGAAGATGTAATCAAGGCGGGAGAAGGAGCCATGAGCGGCCAACAGGTATGTATAGCCCTGTGCCTTCCCATGTAGGTGACGCCAAAGGTCCACCCAGTCTAGACCCGCCACCAGTGAATGCTGCCTGGTAGTCCCACCTGCGTCCAAGTGGCCCCCGGGACGCCAACTATCTTCAACCAGGACTAACACATCATTCCAATCCACCCCCACAGCAGTTAACCCATCTGGCATGTCTGTCCACAGAGTTATGAGTTTTTCCACCATGCCCCAAGAAAGGGGCTGGGGGGCATAAACACATCCCAAAACTATGGATTCCGTCCCTATCAGCCCCTGAAGAAATAAATATCTATCCTGTGTATTCCTCCATGCCTTCATGTGCGTATATTTAACTCGTCTATGTATCAGAATTGCAACCCCCCAGGATCCCCTCACAAACCCGCAGTGAAAAACATGTATGTACCCAAAGCGTTGAAAGCATAACGCCTTAGTCCCCATAAGATGTGTTTCCTGCAGCATGAGAACGTCTGCATGTGCTCGCTTTGCCTGCTTAAGTATTGCGCCACGCTTGATTTTGTCCAGCGCCCCCTGATATTCCAACTAATTATTTGAAGGGTCCCAGAGGGAACTCACGCATGACTAGAAGGCCCAGCCATGAGAAAGTTCGAGGTATGAATGCGTTCTAGGCAAGAATATGTGGTCTGGATAAGGTGCCTCTGATGCAACGTAGGCCAGTGCGATCAAACAACAAAACCCCCCTCCCCCCAAACATCCCAACAGCACACCCCCCACCCTTTACCTCAAAAACGATGAAGTATCTGTGGCGGCGAGCGTGAGTGGCAGACCCCAACAGGAGGTAGTCCCCCCACCCACCAATGGATCCCCAACTTACAGCCCATTGTCAGCTGACCCTTTCCCTATCAACTGACGTGTCGAAGAGATATCGGCCCTCAATCGTGCTTCCCCGGTCAAGGCAAACATATCAAGGAACTATCGAAATAAAACACCCCCCACAAGTTAGTCCGATGTAGTAGGCAGTGGCTGGGCCGATGCAGCTTGGGATCAGGTGCTAAATGACTGAGACCTGCGCCTGGACCTGGAGCGTCTGTTTCCTTTCTCCTTTTGTGTCTGTTGTTTTCGCACCATCTCGCTCGACGAGGAGTCGGAGTCTCTCCTGGGCGATGTGTGTGGGCGAAGTCGCACTGTCTCATCCATCCAGTGAAAGACCTCCTCCGGTTAATCGAAAAAATGGGTGCGGGATCGATAGACCACTCGCAGTCTGGCTGGGTATAGTAGGGCATAGGGGAGCTTGAGCTCTCGGAGACGGGCCTTTGCTGCCATAAAAGACTGTCTTTGTTGCTGGACCAGCTTAGTATAGTCCAGGAATATGGGGATGCGGACATTGTCAAACAGCAGTGGTTCCTTGGCCCTAGCCTGTTTCAGGATAATGTCCCGGTCGTGATAGTTGAGTAGTTTCACGATAACATGCCTGTGGGCTAGAGGGTGTTGTGCCCACCCATGGTATGGTATATTCTGGATATTATGGGGCCCCAAGATGCCACTGGGGGATATAGTATTTCCTAGCTCGACTGCTATGCCAATGAACCCAACTCACAAGCCCAGTGTCTGTCAAGGGGTTCTTCTCCAGTTGTCGCAGCCTGGCCACCGATCACAGGACGGACACAAAAGCGAGAGGGAGGGGAGCCCCGGACCTCCACACAACCAGGGGCCCCAAAGGAGCAGTATGCTACTCACTGAGCCCGTGAACAGTCGAATAGTTCGCTCCAGGCACCACTCCCAGCTGAGAGCACGGGTGGCACAAGACAGCTGCGCCACAGCACCTTAGGAACTGGCACACAATGGATTGATGGCAGCTCTGCAGTCTCAACGGGGCACTTGTGGCGAGCTCACGTGGTCCGTATCTCCCCCCCACAAGGGGGGGAGATACACATGACGTTCAGTCCCCCACGGGGATCCTAAGACTGCACCTGGCCCCAACTCCACAGGCAGAGTGACAAACACAACCTCACTGTGTAGTCTGCCCCAGACACCGGGCCGCTGGATGGCAATGTAGAGGAAGGCCCGACAGGCCCCACACCAGGCACCAGCAGATCCAAGGAGTCTCGCTCCGCACAGAGAATGCCGATCACACCCCCCTACGTGGCCCGACACAGCTGCCGATCAATGGCATACAGTTCTCCAAGGGGGGATGGCAGGGGGGCACACCTCGGTCGTCAGGAAGCACTGCCACGTCCCTCAACCAGGGCCCACGTGGCCCGATAAACCGCCAAAGCGGGTCCCTCCCGCCACGGAGGAAAAGAGCACAGAGTAGGGCCTCCGACTCGGGAGAGCCGTTGTCGCTGGCCCGGATGAAAATTTGGAGTGTTGGCGTATAGCCCCCAATCCAGCCGTGCACTCCCACGGCTCCTCCCTGACTCTCCACCACGCGGCCCGATGTGGCCGCCGATCAGCTACACTCACAGCACTTTCACCGGAGGGGGGCAGCAATCCGCCCTCGGCAGGCACGCGGCAGGCCCTAGAGAGTCCGCCATGTCCCGAATGGCTCTGGGGTAGTCTGCGCTGCCAAGGCAGCACATCCACTTTCGGTGTCTGCAAGGCCCAGCGCCGGCTGGTATTTCGGCTTCCGTCGCAGGCCGCCCGCTCCCAGCAACGACAGCCCAATCAAGGCCTTCGTCGGCGGCACCCGCTCCGAGCCGTGGAGCGGTCCAAAACCCGGTAGGAGTTTAATCCTTGGTTCATGACGTTTTTGAGGTGCAATTCAGGCCTGGAGGTGGACCGGGGAAGCAAGATAATGGAGGAGTTTAAAGTGGGCTGGACGGAGCTCTCCTAGCACACGTCCGCCATGATGGCTCGCTAGGCCACGCCCGTCATGAATGGTTTTTGATCATTCTTCTTTTAACAATAGTATTAAGTCGAGAGAACACTTATTTAAAATTGTGTACCACTATTCCATAAATAAGTGGTTATGTTGGAGTCTGAGAAGCATTGGTTTTATTGCCAATCTGAGACCTTGTGGAATCCGCTTAACTTTATGATACTGTATGAGAGTACTCTAAATAAACAATATGGCTCTCACCACTGGAGAGACAACTCATATGAGTACTCCTCAACGCGATTGAGTATCGCTTAACCAAATGAATTCGTCTTTAGTTGATTTTCAGTGATGTTTATTCATCAATTGTATTTCAGTTAGTCAGTAATCCATAGTATTATGTGATTGTAATTATACTCTTCATTACAAACGACGTGTCACAACTGTGGTAGCTGTAACAACATTATAAAAGGTACAACTCTAACGCACCCTACTCAAGGGACACCGATTAAGTTACAAGTATCTGCTACTTGCGACACTACCAACGTAGTATATTTACTCAAGTGCCCCTGCGGATTACCCTACGTAGGCAAAACAGAAAGAAAAATAAAAACACGGCTAACTGAGCACAAGAGCAATATAAGATTGAAGAACATGAAATCGACTGTAGCTGCACATTTTTCTACTATGAACCACAACATTAGCCAGCTAAGATTTCTCATACTTGAACAGGTCACTCACAAAGAAGGCAGAGACAACAAAAAATTCCTGCTACAGCGTGAACTTTATTGGATTCATAAATTGAACTCACAACATCCGAAAGGTCTCAATGAAAGCCTTGAATTTAGCTGTTACTTATAAGACTTTTTAAACATTTGGCGATATTACAATCCCAAAAAGGCTTAATGTTTCCATTTGATTGCACTGTATATAACAATTTTTTCACCTTCACTACTTTGTATTGCGGGTTCTTAATACCTCACTAGACTTATTAGCCATGTGTCAATATGTTATGTTTCAGAAGAATGTTATTTTCCTAGATACATGTTTGACTCTCAATTGAGAGGATGTATTTTACCAGCACGTATCGTATTATTAGTATTTTTTCTCATTCGTGTTTTCTCTTCTTATTTCATTCTCACTTTTCCCTTTCACACAATTGTTTTCACAACACAGCGTAAGACTCGGGTCTTTCCTTTTCTTTTACATATTCGCTGCGTCTATCGTCACTGTTTATTACTAACCGCGGTTCACTTCCGGTTTTACACCAATTAACACTGGGTCGATGCGTGCTGACTATGGCGATTCCAGCACAAAGGATTCGAATGTTGCATGCTCGTTAAACGAGCCTTTTCTACAGGTACCTGTTTTTATCACGGCAACTGCTGTTTCTTTATTTTACCTTCCTTAATGTTTCACGTTTGTTCACTCAATACGAACGGCGTTGCGCTAACACGTCTTTGTCTGGATTACAGTTTAAATGCACGGCATCTTCAATTCACTTTTCCCGCATTTTTATCGGATCTTTCTCTCGACGCACATTTTCGGTTTTGTTTCTTCAAATTCACAGCATCACCCACCTCAGATTGATTTTCGCACAATCTGCTATTCACTCTATCTACCGCCAAATTATTTCTGTTCATTTACACCGTTTTCCGAGTTCTTTCCAACCACTTTCGACTAGATGTTTTTACACACGGAGAATGCACACAGTGGTTATTATTGGTGGAGGCTTCTCAGGATGACATACAATTAATTGAATTCTAGCAAATAGTTGTTGCGCATTCTGCTCTAGGTATACTTAGTACCTTCATTTTCTTTTTAGGGATTATCCCCTGAAGAAGGGTTGGACCCGAAATGCATCGGGGTTATGATAATTAATTCCTGTGGATGGAAATAATGTTTGATCATATACGTCGTTTTTAATGAAGAGTATAATTACAATCACGAAATATTATGGATTACTGACTAACTGAAATACAATTGATGAATAAACATCACTGAAAATCAACTAAAGACAAATTCATTTGGTTAAGCGATACTCAATCGCGTTGAGGAGTACTCATATGAGTTGTCTCTCCAGTGGTGAGAGCCATATTGTTTATTTGGAGTTTTCTAACCACACCTCTAGGTCGGGAGGTGATTCTCTACAGCACCCTAACAATTAAAAAAGGACGGTTGACGATTCATTTATTTTTTGGTATACATCGGAGTGAGAACAGCTTTCCATTTTTAGATTTTCATCACTGTATGAGAGTAGCCACATGTAGTTGTTGATTTAATTCTCTTCTGGTCAAGAATTCCAACTGCCGTAATTGTTGTGTGGTGGAGCCACTTTGTACATCAAATGATTTTGTCTCCTGAAATAGGCTGCAAATTTCGTTTACTTCCTTCGTGGTGTATTGCTCTCTTGTCCGTGATATTTGCAATGGATTCAAATGACATTTTTCAGTGATGATGCTACAATCTTCAATTAGGCAGAAAAAGAATAAATGAAAGTTGTAGTAGATTGTGCACACCTGTGTTTTTCAATGATCCTTTGTTTTTTCCAACTGGATTGATCAGTGTGCTACACTTGAATGTGCCTGCATAGCATGCAATAAATGAGTATGAAGTGGCCAAGTTCCTAGGGCAACTTGGACTCAAGTGTGCACTGCTATGAGCGATATACATCAATTTAATCATATATAACAATTCTTAATTGTTTCTTTAATTTTTACCTATTGTTCTTTTCAACATGTAAATAAAACAATATGATTCATTGTATATTGAACATATTCAGGACAGTAACATTAAGCTAGGTCCTGTTATGAAAGTTGCGGAGCGAGCAGTCACCAATTCCAAGGAAACAGCATCCGAACATATTAAATGTGTGTTGGTGAATGCTTGCTCTGTGGTCAAACACAGTTATGAACTTGAAGATCTTATACGTTCCTCCACACCAGACATTGTCTTTCTGACTGAAACCTGGACGGACAATTCCTCCGCCCCTGACTGGAATATTGCAGTCCCGGATGGATATGCTTACTTTTCCCAAAATAGAGAATCAGGGAAAGGTGGAGGGATAGCCATCATCTATCAGGCCAATTTCAAACTTCACACAGAATCTATCTCTACTCTTCCAGCAGAGGCACTACAATTCCGAATAAAACGTACTAATATGCAGATCTTCCAGGGTATCCTAATATATCGCCCCCCCCCACCGGCCCTAGAGGAACTTTCGCGCAAATGTTAATGACTCTCCTGGAATCATATATTGATCCTCATTCCCTTACGGTCCTGGGAGATTTTAACTTCCACTTGGAATTAAAGAATAATTCAGAGACCTCCAGATTTTTAGATAACCTGGCGGCTTTCAATCTTGGGCAGATAATAATTGGTCCCACCCATATGGCGGGTAACATGTTGGACGGGATTTTTACTAATGACTCAGACATTACTTTCGCCAACTTATTGGATCTGCCATGGACTGACCACAAGGCTATCTATTTTAAACTTAAAATTTCCAAAATGCAGTCCACAGCACAAGCAAGACTAATCAAAGTCCCTATTAGACGTTGGGACAAAGTAAAGGAGGGAGTCTTTGAGTCAGCCCTGGGTTCAGGCCCTACTGTGTTAGACCGTGATAATAACACTGCAATACAGCACTTTAATGACTGGCTTCTGGCAGCAGCAAATAAGACTGCACCAGTAAAGTTAGTCAAAATAAAGAAAGGGAAGACATCATCTCCTTGGTATACCCCCGAACTTAAAAGTTTAAAGATCACCTGCAGAAAGGCGGAGCGCCTCTGGAGGTTAGACTATGATAATCTAAAGAAAATTCTATACAGTCTCTCCATTCAAGCATATAAGGAGGCAATAGTGGCTGCCAAAAAACAATTTTTCAAAGCTAAAATTAAGGATGCGGGTAATTCTACCAGAGAACTGTTTAAAACAGTGAACTTGTTGGTTAAACCCCAACAAGTCAGTCTTTTCAAGCCAGATCAAAATTTCTGCAATGCCCTTGCGGAACATTTCCAAGAGAAGGTCAAAGGAATTTATGACAAATTTTCCAATATTATACAACCTCGGGATACGTCAGTGCCCCCCACACAGCTTTCGAACAGGCTGATCAGCTTTCAGCTGATGAGTAAAGAGGTGGGTAATAACATCCTGCTTTCTCTGAAATCTGGAGCCCCGACTGACCCTTGTCCACCTTCCTTTATGCATCGAGCAGCAGATCCGATCTGTGAATATCTTACACCTATTTTAAATCAAATTATAAAATCTGGACAGTCTCCCGCTATCTGGAAACGGGCAGCTGTTACCCCCCTCTTAAAAAAAACAAGTTTGGATCCGGGTAATGTTAACAACTATCACCCCATTGCTGGCCTTCCTTTTGCAGCCAAGGTTCTGGAGAAATACCTGAAAAAAATGCTCACAGCCTATTTAGACACTAATGGCTTGTTAGACCCTTCCCAACATGGTTTACGGCCACGACATTCGATAGAATCAGCTCTGGTTAAGGCAGCCGAAGAGATTCGCAGAGCTGTGGACAGCGGTGGGAAGGCGATCTTGGTACTCCTTGACCTGTCAGCCGCTTTTGATACCGTCAACCATATGGTTCTGGCGCAGCGGCAGAGGGAGATTGGGATAGGAGGAACAGCCCTGTCTCTTCTGGTCTCCTTTCTTGGAAACAGGGAGCAGAAGCTGTTTTGGGACGATATGACATCGGATGGCTTTCTCCTTCCTTGCGGAGTTCCGCAGGGGTCAGCCCTTTCTTCTACGCTGTTTAACCTGTATGTAACACCTTTATCTGACCTCGTCAGGAAACATGGCTTTGTTTTGGTCTCGTATGCTGACGATTCCCAACTTGTCCTATCAACCAACAATCAGCTCGGAACCATAGCGGGCAGATTTCACTCCTGCCTTACAGAGATCATGTCCTGGATGGGTCAGAATTATTTAAAGATAAATACAGATAAAACAGAAGTGATGGAGTTTGGGCCAGGTCTGCCCCTGTGGAATAAATCATGGTGGCCATCAGAGGCGGGAGAATGTCCGTCCCCAGTAGAGAAGGTTAGAAACTTGGGCGTCCTCTTTGACAATAAACTTAATTTGGGGGCCCAAGTTAACAGTCTTGTGTCCTCATGTTTTTTCCTCTTGAAGATACTGAGAAAAATTATTCCTTTCATTCCATTCCATCAGAACTACAAAAAACAGTGATGGTGGCTCTTCTTCTTTCTAAGCTGGATTACTCTAATGCCTTGTTTCTGGGGATCGATAAATGTCAACTGTCGAAATTGCAGTCACGTCAGAACGCAGCAGCTAGGCTTCTGCTGGGTTTAAGTAGAGGACAGCCTACCTCAGCAGGGATACGATCTCTCCATTGGCTGCCTATAAAACAGCGTATAGAATTCAAGGTGCTTACATATGTGCACAAGGCCATTTATGGCAGTGCTACAGAGGACCTGAAAAGTTTCTTTGTATCCTATGCTCCTGCACGCTCCCTAAGATCAGCCACTCGGGGTCTTGTTAGAGTCCCAAAGATCAGAAGAGAAGGCTGGGGCGGTCGGACGATTACATACTGTGCGGCTAGGCTGTGGAACAACCTGCCTCAGACCATGAGATTGCAATCTGACCTTCAGGCATTTAGGAAAGGATTAAAAACTCGACTCTTTGCAACCATATGAGTGATCTTTCTCTATGTCCCCTGTCATTGCACCCTCATTGCCAAGACGCCTCGGCATTCGAGCGCTTTAGAAACATACAAACATAAACATAAACAAACATAAAGAAAATTACAATTTTCAGAAATATATACAATCATTTTATGCTTCAGGAGCTTGTGGAGAGCAGCGCCCAATGCATTTCGGGACGAGCTGTCCCTTCGTCAGGGGCACATCTGTTAATAAAAGAAACAGCTTCAAATGATGTGCAAAGGTATTTCTAGCCTTAAAGAATCTCTGTAATTTCTAGTGATCGTGATACTCTCTGTCAAGTGAAGGAAAGTGTAAACGTGGTGGCGGCTACCTTGGCTTTAACTCTATTTTGCATGTGCACCCAAGTGCTGTCCCCAAGTAACAGAGATCGAAGAATCACTTACATCCGTCTTGCTTATCAAGAGACCAAATGTTCTTGAGTACCCTCCAGAAAACCAAAAGCCTGTAATAACGATAACCAGACTGAACAATGTCGATAGTTACACGGTGCTACCACACCAAGTAATGTTTACATTCAATTTAGCCACGTACCTCAAATGAGTGAAATTGACCTCCTGGTCAGACTTCTCATATACAATTCAATAGTTCTTCCCAATCTGGATACTGTAACAAAATTAGAGAACCGCTATAAATGCCTCTGAGCAAAAATCCCATTACTGGTTCCAAAAGTGCCATGAGTACGCTGCAGTTCTCGTACCTCTGCCTTTGCGTAACCTGTACTCAACACATCCCACTGAGAAGCTAAACATGTCTTCCGATTGCCAGACGCGAATCAGAAGGCACCCAATTTAAACGTAAAAGTACCCTCATTACTCCAGTGTCCCACAAAACCCTGTACACGTTTGAAATACTCGTCAAAAAAGATTTGAAGAAAATCAAGTACACCAAAGCCACAAAGACCAAAACTAATTTAAGCCGGGCAGAATATAGCACATTATTGTGTTTAGATAACAAATCTGAAGTAACTTTCCAGAGAGCTAACAAAGGTAGAGATTTGGTGATGATGGAGCGTAGCTTCTACGAGAGGAATGTATATGAACATGTAAATGGCAGCCGCATCTACATTCGACTTGACACACATCCCACATCAGAAATTTCCATGTTACTTGATAAAATCTTAAATAAAGCAGTGGAATTAAATTGGATTGACACAATGACAAAACAATACTTAACAAATCGTTTTCCGAGACGTCGAAATTGTACATGCTTCCCAAGATCCACAAAAGTATCATAGATCCACCTTTCAGACCAATAGTATTCGGATGTGAGTCACTATTCGAAGGCCCAGGCCGATACATAGATGCCCAACTTCAACCAACAGTGAAAAATTGGATAACATACATTGAGGATACAACAGACTTTTTATGCAGGTTAACATCCATATCAGAACCAGTATCTGAAGAATGGCTTTTATGTACCATAGATGTGGTAGCACTCTATACCTCCATACCACACTCCAGCAGTCTTGAAACAGTCGAATGGGCATTACTCAGGCAACCAAACTTGGACACCTCCAAGAGTTTTGTGATTGGACTTCTAGAATTCTGTCTACAGCACAGTTACTTTGAATGGAAGGTGGAATACTATTTACAATTAAATGGAACATCAATGGGATTCCCCGGAGCACCAGCTTACGCCAATTCGTTTATGGCTAAATTTGAGCAAGATCATATTTTGACAAATCCAATCTGGCAAGGAGGTCTAATCTTTTTTCGGAGATTTATAGATGATATCTTTCTTATTTGGAAAAACTCTGAAGAATCTCTGATAGAAAGTAGACAAATATTAAACACCAAGAGCCCCAGGATACAATTTACACACACAATCCAGAAAAGTAGACTTGCATTTCTGGACGTTTGGATCGAATTGAATAGGAATGAAATCACAACACGGATGTAAAAAAAAGCACGGACAAGAACAATTTACTGCTGTTTGGAAGTTTTCACCCTCCATCTCTAATAAAAAATTTACAATTTTTCCAATTTCTAAGAACTCGACGGATATCATCAGAAAAGAATACATGCATGGAGACTATGGAAGCACAAAATAGAAACTATACAGCGAGAGGGTACCCGAAAGAATTACTAGATAAGCATATATCCAAAGCAATTGCAGTTCCCAGAGAGGATCTACTACAAAGGAAACCCAAAAAAGGAATCTAATAGAATGGTCTTCATTTCAAAATATTCCACAGTTTCAAGGGAGATTAAAACAAGCATTTGTAAACACTGGGAACTTTTAAAATCAGAGCCAGACTGTGATGGTCTGTTTCAAGAAAAAACACTGTTTGCCTACACAAGAGCACGGAACCTTAAGGAACTTTTATCATCCCAAAAAAGAACAAAACCACCAGATGGTAAAACTGGCACTAAGAAATGTTGGAACTGCATCCACTGTAATAATGTCATACAAGGAGAAATATTACTACACCCTAGAACTGGCGAACAGGTAAGATTGAATCAAATGACGGATTGCAACTCCCACAATGTAATCTATACGATTAAATGTCCTGTGGCCTTTTGTACGTAGGAAAAATTGAGAGGAAAATGAAAATTCATCTCAAAGAGCACAAGAGTGAAATTAGAAATAAAAATATCATCTCCAGCATAGCAACACACTGGGATCAAAGTCGACATACCATTTCACAAATAAATTTCCAGATAATTGAACACGTACCTATCATGCAAGGTATAGACAATTCTAAAAAACCTTTGCAGAGAGAAGCATTCTGGATAAAGAGACTGAATACCTTGATGCCGCAAGGTCTTAACGAAAAAATTTGAAATGGCATGATTCCTGTAACCCAGCATATAGAAACTAGTGTCCTCATTTACAGAAACATACTATCAATCCATGCACTTAGGTGGGAAAAGTATCATAATTCATTTTATGATTAATTGGCAATTGTGAACTATGTATTTATGCTATTTGTAACTAACACTTGAGAATACAGGTAGGTCATAGGAATCATATACCAATGGCAGGGAGTAGCCAACATATTTCCATCACTCACAACACTTTTTCCACCATTCAAAGATGGCGCCACTTGTTTACCGCGGGTAATCGCTCTTTTGCCTATTTTAATGATCACATACTGCACCGGCATATAATTCACTTGTTTAGATGCGAGGACGTGCTTAAATTCTCTCGATGTAATAGCCTGATAATGGTGTGTACCATGTATTAAACTCTCATGTATAGGTTTGGGCATAGTATAAGATGACGCTGGTTTCTGACAGGTAGTAACTATTGCGAGATCTCAGCACAGTGGGCTTATAGCGTCTGGCAATCGGAAGACGCGTTTAGCTTCTCAGCGGGATGTGTTGAGTACAGGTTTTGCACATCATTTGAAGTTGTTTCTTTTATTAACAGGTGTGCCCCTGACGAAGGGACAGCTCGTCCTGAAATGCATTGGGCGCTGCTCTCCACAAGCTCCTGAAACATAAAATGATTGTATATATTCCTGAAAATTTTATTTTTGTTTGTGTTCAATATACAATTAATTGAATTGCTTCATTAACATGTTGAAAAGAACAAAACGTGAACATTATTGAAAGAAACAATTAAGAATTGTTATATATGATTTAATTGATGTATATCACTCATATCAGTGCACTCCATACTTCTAAAAACATTAAAATTCTTTTAAAAGACTGTGCTATGATTGCACATTCACTTGTATATATTTTAGCCTAACAGGAGCAGGTCATGAGACAAGGTGGCACGCACCGCAAAACTCTGATCAATTGATTATCATTTTTTACCAAGAAATAAAAAGGTGTGCAGGTTACAGCTATATTTAAAATGCACCCCTTATTATGCCACCCTCCAGTGAGTAGGGGCATAAGCCTCTCCCTAATTGGTTGAGTTCCCCATCTTCAAGATGGAGGAAACAGATGTGTGCCTCACCTCGCCTGCCCCACCTGAGGGTTGGTTTTGGCAAAGGTAGGCACACTTTTCTTCCTAGCTTGGTTTTCTTGCCAATTCGCCTGCCCAAAGTGGGGGCCAGAACCAGTGGGAGCAAGTTGCTGGGGTCAGCAAAAGACAGGGACAACATCCAAAGGTGGCAAGCATTTGAAGCTTTCCCTTCGTGGACCCAGCCCACCCTGGGGAAGGAGGCATGGCACCTCTGCCCAGGATGGGCTTTATTTCTCTATCTAGGTGTCCAGAAACCTGTCTGGTGGTGTTAAATGGCAGGCAGCCATTCAGGAACCACACCAGGGCCGGTCAATTTTTATGAGGCATCTCTAAGATGCCATTTCAGTGCATTTTACATTAAATTCCATACTGCCATCAATGTGGGTTTAATGTGCAGAGAAGTTTGCTATCAAACTTCCCAGTTTTTAGTAACGCCATTATGGAGCTGTGGAGTCCGTAATGACGAAGTCCCAGACCATGTACACTTTTAAGGCTTTACTACACTTACAATGTCAAAGAATGGACTTAGACATTGAAGGGGCAAAGGGCTCATTCCACTGTGCCCTCACCTGAGGGCTAATGCATCCTGCTAGAGGGGCGACTTACCTAGCCCTCAGGCAGTGGGTTGCAGGCATGGCACACAGAGATGTGTTCCATGTCGACTTTTAACTTTTCTCTGCACTAAAACACAAAGCCTGCAATGGTAGTGTGTGAGTGTTAAAAACAAAGGGCCTCTAAGGATGGCATAATAGGTGCTGCAGCCCTTCGAGGCCTTCCCTGGTCACATTGCCCTTGGTACCCATGATACCTCTTATAAGGGGCTTACCTATGGCCAGAGATGTGCCAAATATGTATACAAAGGTACAGTCTTAGGAAATAACACAGGCTCTGGGAACCTGATTGGCAGGAATTCAGGGCACACCTAGTCAGGTTGCATCAGATGTCAGTCAAAAAGTTGGGGGTACCCATGCAAAAACGGGCACATTCCTACAGTGCAACACACTGCTCAGTGTATGATTGCCCTCGCCTGGCATACAGGGGTCACTGAAAACAACCCTGTTCACAGGTGATGGCCTGAATCGTGCACAGCCAAATCCTCACACCTCACACAGGAAGTGCTCATGGTAGGGCTCCCCACTGGACCGTGCTCCCTCTGATGCTCTCCTCTTTCTCACAGGGCACACTGGTCTTGGAAAGCAGGCAGGCACTTGTACTTCAGGCTCCAGGGCAGTTGGTTATAGTTTTCTTGGGTGATGCCCCCTCACTCAGCAGAGAAATTAACAGGCCTTTGCCCCAAGTCCTGGTCACAGGCAGCGCTTGCAGAGCTTACCCTTCTCACACAGCCCGTCTGACTGCTTGGCAGTGTCATGCAGTTCCTATAAATCTATATAGGATCTGCATGTTTAGACAACATAAACTAATGGGTTTTTGTCCTCTGTTTCCAAGCACCCCCAAAGGATATGTTAGCCTTTAGACCAGCTAGCTCACAGTGCCACTATAAGCCCCCTAATCTTACCAAGGAGCAAATATATTCTGACAACTATCGAACATGAGAACTTTTGACCCTGCAGGGATCGTAGAAACAGTACAGCATTTTTCTTTCAGTCAATCGTGCTCACTTTGTCTCAGAGAAATACACAGAATAAACCATGGGGACGTTTTCAATAAGCATTTATTCTAGTATAAAATACGTGTGCTGCGACCATTAGACAGAAACATATATATATATGATTACAGGCACCAACAGAGTAAATACAAGGTAGAATTCCACCATGGTGCTAAAACAGTGAATATATGCAGGCATATAGATACATGACAGTAATCGTGCATACTCCTAAGGTGCTCCCCCTATGTAAGTGTACCTAAATGTACCTAGCATGTATGTAGGTGTAAAGCTAAGAATCCCCTAGGATAGAGCCAACTCCATTACCTGATGGGAGAGAACAAAGGACCCTATCTTGGTCTAGAGTTGGACACCCTTCATGGAATGTCAGACCACTGTGTGCTGGAGTTTCTGCATGCAGGAATCTCAGCGTCTTGTGTCAGCATGGAAGCTTTACCTGTGATTTACCCAGAGAAGATGTAGTGCTTATATACCTAATAGGTACCCACAGGGGTCTACCCAGATATGTATTGGTACTGTGGGCCTGTCATCCAAGGATGACGATAGCATAGACTTGTGTACAGAGTTATTATACAGAAGTTGGTAACCCTGCTGTGTGATACTAAGAATCCTCATGTACAAGACATGAGGCTAGTTTTTCGTAGAAAACCACACAACGTTTATTTAGCACGTAACTAGGTAAAAGGTCAGCGCATGGCCGTTATGTAGAGCAAGGGACGACAAATGTAGGTATAAGGACGTGCAGCTACTTAGGCCTACATTATGGTACATTGGGGCTCATAACAGCAGATAACATTTTTTTATGGACTCAACCACCCTTTCTTATTGTCCTTGTGCAGACACCAAATAGGATTTATGGTCTAGGTCTTTGAAGTTCTATGTTGGGGTTCTGCTTCTTTTGAAGTGAGCACATCTCCTTTTCTTCTTTCAATCAATCAATCAATCAATCAATCAATCAAGGAAGGAATTATAAAGTGTGCTACTCACCCGGCTCTGTTTAGTCAAAGAGCCAGGTCTTGAGGGTCTTCCTGAAGATATTCAGAGAGGGGGCTCGTCTGATGTCGATCGGGAGCTTGCTCCTGGTCTTGGCCGCAATGTAGGATAAGGCTCTTCCACCCGTTCTGGCACTGTGGATGCACGGGGTTTGGGCGAGAGCGAGGTCGGCGGATTGGAGGTTTCTCTTGGTACATGGAAGGAGATTATCTCATTGAGCTATTGGGGTCCGGTTTTGTGGAGGCATTTGAAGGGGTGGGTGAGTATCTTGAATGTTACTCTCTTCTAGAAGGGGAGCCAGTGTAGGTCATGCAGGTGTTGGGTGATGTGCTCTAGTAGAGGGATGCCGAGGACGAGTCTAGCTGCGGTGATCTGTATGGTCTGAAGTTTGCAGAGACTTGTTGATTCCGGCATAGGGGTGTTTCCGTAATCCAGTCTGCTGGTTATGAGTGCATGGGTGATGGTTTTTATTGATTCGGGGGGATCCATTTGAAGGTCTTGCGAAGGATGCGGAGGGTGTTGAAGCAGGTGGAGGCGACAGCTTTGACCTGTCGGCTCATGGAGAGGGAGGAGTTGAGTATGATGCCGAGGTCCGGGTGTGGTCCATGGGGGTGGGCAGGCTGCTGAGGGCGGTGGGCTACCAGGTGTTGTCCCAATCAGTGGTGGAGGGTCCAAGGACAAGGACCTCTGTCTTTTCCGAGTTGAGCTTCAGGCAGCTGCTGCTCATCCAGGATGCAACGTCCTTCATTACTTCCTGGAAGCTTAGTCTGGTGGTGACGGGATCCTTGGTGAGGGAGAGGATGAGCTGGGTGTCGTCGACGTAGAAGCCTATGTTAAGTCCGAGTTGTCTGATGATCGCGGCAAGGGGGGCCATGTAGATGTTGAAGAGAGTAGGGCTGAGTGACTATCCTTGAGGTACTCCGCAGTTGATCTCTGTGGGTTCGGAGAGGAAGGGTGGCAGTCTGATTCTTTGGGTCTTGCCGGTGAGGAATGAGCAGAGCCATTCGAGGGTGGTTCCCGGTATGTGGGCGTCGTGTGGTCTGGCGGCGAGTGTGTGGTGGGAGACGGTGTCAAAGGCTGCGGAGAGGTCGAGTAGGATCAGGGCCGTGGTGTGGCCTTGGTCGAGGAGGGTGCGAATGTCATCTGTGGCAGCGAGTAGGGCAGTCTTGGTGCTGTGGTTGCTGCGGAATCCGGATTGGGAGGGGTTGAGGATGGAGTTCTCTTCAATGAATTTCGTTAGTTGGGCGTTGCCGGTCTTCTTGGTGACTTTGAGAGCGAAGGGGAAGAGGTAGATGGGTCGGTAGTTGTAGAGGTCCGAAGGGTCTGCTGAGGGCTTGTTGAGAAGGGGGTTGACTTCTTCATGAAAGATGTCTGTCACAGCAGGCATGACTCCACAAGCTGATTATCCACAACACAATTCATAGGAGCAACCAGAGTTCACACCTTGATGACAGCCACAGGGACATGTGCATCAAAAGGTTAATCTCAGACCCCCAGCCCTACTCTTTATGATTCCCTTATCATCCCCATCACCCTTCCCGAGATGTATCCACGCCCCTTCCTTGTGATCTATCACTGAATCAATGCTCAGTATTTTGAAATGTAAGAGGGCCAACAGGAGGCTGATCTATGGAGACTCTGTATTTCACCAAGAGCTGTAAATCCAGGCACATAGCCCTTCCACTAGGCATTCCACCTACTTGTCTGGGAGATATTACTGAGCCTGGTTGTCATCATGAATCGCAAGCGGCAAGACTCTGTTGTTTTTACAGCCTCTGGGGACTGCGAAGACCACAACTCCTTGTGTGTTAGCCAGATGATCTTCATCTGTTGCTATATAAACTATGCGTTACCCTGTTGTGCGGGAAGCACGCAGGCTGTGGCAGGGCAAAGCCCCGGTCAAGGCCAGGCCTGTATTGCACCCATCAGTGACAGGTGGAGGGAGGGCTGGCCACCCCTCTTGGCCTCACAATTAGCTTCTGGTTAAACAAATTACTGTTCTATCGCTTCATCGTTTACTAGATCCTCTGTGCTACGGACGAAGGGGGACATTCACAAGAAAAGAGCTCAGTGTTATGCCAAAATAGGTAATGCCACACCTTTTTGCCATTTTGCACGGTTGCCTGCGCTGCAAGGCGATTGTTTATGTGCATAAAAGTGTCCCTTCCAGCACATAAACAATCTTTTTTTTTTAATAAACGTTATTTTAAGATTTTCAAGTACGCAAACCATTGGTGCGCACACAGTAGCCAGCAGAGGCGAAACATAGGCATGTAAAACAATAACAATGTTGCAAGACATCGGTCACTCCCCCTCCCCCCCACATCTCCATAGTCTGGGTCAAAAACTGAGCGTTTAAGACATTATTCCCCCCCCTCATCCTCCCCATCAGTGTCAACTGAATTATCCCCTAAAGTGGTGCTCTGTGTACCCGTTTGGGAGTGCCCGTCCAAAAAAATCATGACAGAGCTCCCCCAGAGACTTAAGTCATCCTCAAGCCTGTCATCCCTGCAACACTACTTCCTGTGCACCTCCTCAGCTAAGGCCCACTCACCCACATCCCGTAACCATGACGAAAACTCCGGAGGGCGAGTCCCCATCGCTACTATTGCAATTCTACGCCCTGCCAGCACCAGCAATAGTTGCTGTAGTCTATACCATATTTTTATTTGCTTTTTCTTTGCTTTTTCTTTTCCATATCAGCCCTAGGAGGCAATGTTTTGGTGTTAAGTAAACTCTACTATTCACATGGCCCCTTATCAACTCCACTACCTCAGTCCAGAAGTCACTGACCGCAGGGCACTCCCAAGCCAAACATAAACAATCCTTAAATGTGATTTGCTGTTTCTATGTGTGCTGCAGAACTCAGCACACATAGAAAGAGGAAAATATGAGGAGAAATTAATAATTTCTCCTCATATCACCATCCTAAGACCAGGTTTTACCTGGCCTTAGTTTTTGGCACTGCCTCAGTCTTGTAAATATAGAGCAGCATCAAAAAGCGATGGGTGTTGTGGTGGGACACCCACAGCAACACCCATTGCCTGCCCCTTTGCTGCAGTGGACAGCTGCGGTAAGGGGCACATTTACAAGGTGGCGTTAAGTCACGTTTAGTGGCTTTATACCACCTTGAAAATATGGGGTAGAGAGCAATGCCACCGGAGCCTCTGAAAAATGACGCTCTGGTGGCGATAGGGGCTTGTAAATTTGCCCCAATGTGACTTGTGAATAATTAAGACGTGAAGGTGAGGTCATATTTTGGTTTACACCTGAGGTTTAACAGTTTTCGAAGTCTACTTTTTGAACCAGTATATTGAGGGCATTTAAACCAGTGTGTGCCAAAATGTTACCGGACAGTGGTTGTAGCAGCCTGCAGAGTACTCTATTTCCGTGTTTCATCTGTTCATTGAGGCATTGGGACTCTGGGCCAATGGCGATTGGAGGTAATTTTACCTTTAAAAAAATCACACCCCTGAGCCAGTAGGGTTTCATGCTGTAAGAGATTGCTTGGCCTTGATTTGTACTGTTATTAACATGTATGAGGCCTCTTTTGCTGAAGGTGTATGGTGGTACACATTCTTCTTCACATTTGGCTGTTCTTTGTGAAGCTACAGCCTTTCTAATGCTTTCCAGTTCAGCCTCAAACACTGAAACAGGTGCTTTCCAGAATGCATTTATAGCTTAGATAAAGGGTAGCGATACAAGATGGGAAAACGTATGGCTATTGAAGCTTGAAACTTACTCCTAATGTTCCAGAGACCAGATTCCAGGCCCCAACTTCCCTTGAGGGTATAGATTCCCTTATTGAGGAGGTTGAGATACTACTAGGAGGGGGAAAGGCACCAAATAGCGGCCTCAATAGATCACATTGGATATCCGGTTCAAACTTAACCCACCTTCTGGCCCTGTTGTACATAAATTAACTGCCTCCGTAATGGTCACTCCAACTGCGGACTTGGGCACATCTATGATGGACTGACTAATTAACGAGTACCCGTTACATCTAGAAAGAGTGAATATGTGGACATTCCCAAAACCTCATTGGTGTCCATTGGTTCTTGTTTTTCTCCAGTCAATAGCTTTTTCCAACTACCTGTCGCACCTGAGAGCTCTAATGGTCTTTCTCAAATTCCCATTACACTTGAATGCTCTGTGGGCCCACTTGAATGTCCCATTTAGTCCTGTTGTTCTTTAGTCAATAGCTTTTTCCAACTACCTGTTTCATCAGAGAGCCCTAATGGCCTTTCTCAAATTTCCATTACACTTGAATGCCCTCTGGGCACATCTCATGTGCTTCCTAAATCAGTTAATGTAATATCCTGGAATGTGGCAGGCTTAAGATCCAGCTTGGGGCAAGTTTATCGATCACATGCCAATTTCAGAAGACTTGGAGTGTTAACCTGGCCTTTAGATCAGGATGTTTTAACTTCTTCGTCCCTGCCCGCTACTCGGGGAAGAGACAACCTTTTGGTGTCCTGTTTGTCTGGGTGCACACGTCTTTGAATGTCAAATATAGCCCATTGAACATCTCTTCTCATGACTACCAGGGACTCATGATATCAGGGGACAAAAGTGCCTCCACACTCGTGAAGAAGGCCTCACAGTCGTGGGGGAGTCTCTGGACTCGGGGCAGAAGTTCTGCAGTGAGAATTCTCATTTTGGAGATTCTGCCCAGAGTGCAGAGACTTCCCCACGACTAAGAGGCCTCCGCAAAAAGTGCAGCAGACCTTTGTGAATCAGGCCCATAATGTTTATAGCCGAGGTCTAAGAGGGGGTGGAGCAACACCGACTCTCCAATATCTGGCCTCTAAAAGGAGAGGATTTGACACCCAGGACAATGTAATTATTGCTGGTGATTTTAATACAACTGAGGATGAGGCCTGGAATGTTCCATCATTAACTGCACCCGTATAAAACGCTGGACGGGTGCAGCATTTCAGCTATTGACACTCACATTAACATTGGGGTTGAGGGCCTGTACTGGACGTACTCCCTCTGATTCCACTGCCCTCCATACGTTTAATCTTCCAGGTAATTTTAGCAGGATCGATTATGTATTGATTGCTCTTCCCCTCTGGAGCCTTGGTATAGATATGAAAGTAATTCCCAGGAAAGATAGTGATGCCAATGCCCAGCACTGCACACTGAATAATATGTTTGGGCATTTTGTAAGTATTCCCTTTTCACATACAGTGAACTTAATCCCTTCTAAAAATGGGCGTAGAGCGAAATGGCCCATTGTTGCCGCCAAGCCTATTTTATTATCTAAAATGAAGAGGGCCTTGGATAGCCCTCTTTTGTATCTTACTATCTTTGTCCACAACAGGCAAACTATGATGTCCCCGTTTGGCCCATGAAAATGTGCATAATACTTTCGAGGGCATGCTTTACTTGGCAGTCCATTAAGAGACATAGGGAAATCAAACAGAATGAAACATGGTTTAACAAGGACTGTAGTACAGCAAAATTGAACCTAAGGAGGGCCCTATTGGGTGGTGACACGACCACATTAGAACCTCTAGGAAACAGTATAGAGCGACTCAGTTTAAGGCACAGCAAGATTGGGATACTAAGGTTTGGAATGACATATACGAGGCTGTAACCCAAAAAGATACTAGAAAGTTTTGACAGCTTGTAGCCAACAAGCGTCATAGTGCCACTGAATGCCTAGCTGATAATGTTCATCCCAATGAGTGGCCCAAGCATTTCTCAGACCGCTATTCAACTACCCAGCAAGACATCCAGGGTGATAGGGTATGCCTTGGAAAAAATATACGAGAAACTATAGACCAGACACCCCAACATTATCTAATTATTGAATTTGACCCCTTGGCTGCCAGACCTTCCCCCCACCCCACGTGGCAAGCCTTGTTTTGGCTATTTGGGGTAGTTAACGCTTAGGCCCCCATAATGTTTTGCCACATAATGTATCCATTCCAAATTTGCATCCTGAGGATTCTATAGGTACGTAGGGTTTGTGAATTCCCCTGGAGGGGCCTGAGAAATTTGCTAAGATACAGCTGAATTTGGGGTTTATAAGGAAAAACAGGAAAAAAGTGATGCAGAAGAAAGCATCTGTTTTTTCCCTGCTAATGGAATCAACAAAAGGTGTGCAGTGCTAAAATCACCATCTTCCCAGCTTTCAATAAGTGGCAGACCTTTCTCAGAAAACAAAACTTTTCTCTACAGTTTTGGCTTTTTACTGGGACAGGGCCTATTTTTCCTATTTTTTGTGCCTTCAACCTCCTTCCTGTTAGTGGTAGAAATGGGTATGAAACCAATAATGGATACTGGAAAGCTATACATTTATACACAGTTAACAAAATTCTAAATTAACCAAGGGGTTATTTGTGTAGATCCTTCAAGGTTTTATAATAGAAAGTAACAGTTGAAATAAAATAGTATTGAAATTTAGTTGAAAAAAACAGCCATTTGTGTCTACATTTTCACCTGCAACTTCTAACGATGGCAGATTTTTTAAAACAATGTACCGTTAAGTCAGGGTCAGTTTTCAGTGTAAAAATGGGATGTGTCCATGTTGTGTTTTGGGCCGTTTCTTGTTGCGGGCACTAGGCCCACCCACATAAGTGAGGTGCCATTTTATTTTTGGAAACAAGTTTCATTTACACCTCTCCTCTCAGTTCCTCTTTGAACCCAGCCAGTTGGTAGGATTAAGGAATGAATAAGCAGATGCAAGGGGGACAGACCAGCTACCCCTCGCGGTAGGTCTTGGTCAAAGTTTTTCACTTCTGACATAGAAACGTTTCTGGAGGTTTTCTTCCCAGGGTCCATTGAAGATCTCAGCCAGTCTAGATTCGATGAGGGTTAGCCGGCTTGCCTTGCGACAAAATCCTGGTCAAATTAGGAGAAGTCAGACCTCTGAATCTTTCCAGCAGGACGAACCAGTGATCCAGGCCGGCTCAGGGTTGAAGGTGGGCAGCTTGGCTCTCGCGGTTGGTCCCGGTCACTTTTTCTACGTTCTGACTTAAAAACTCTTATGGAGCTTTTTCTTCAGGGGTCCCTCGCTGCTCTTCACCAGGCCGTATTCAGTGAGGGTTCACCGGCCTGGGTTTCAGCTTGCTCCAGGTGAAACTCTGGAAGTTGGACCTCCGGAGCTTTACAGCGTTACAAACCTGGATGGCAGACCGACTCGCGGTTGAGGATTGCCGGCTTGGCTGGCCAGGTAGAGTTGGTCCACTTATTGAGCTTTTTTCACAGTTGTTCCAAACTTCTGGAACTTCTTCCTGAAGTTTCCCAAAGCGTCCAAAACGTTCTCAAGTCTCTGGAAGCTCCAAGATGGTCCTTGAAAGTTTGGGACTTCACTGCCCACAATCCACTTGCACAAAACCCCTTACAAATCCATTGGAAGTACTCGAGGCAGAGGATTCTTGGAGGGGATGTTTCAGGTGAACTCTGTTAACGTGTAGCTTGCAGAGTGTCCACTCTTTAGTCCTTTGAAGCAAGGTAGTCCACAGGGCTGTAGTTCTGGATTGTGCAACAGGCACAGTTTTCAGAGTGCAAGGCCTGGTTGGTGCAAGTCAAACTTCTCAGCATGGACCCTTCTTTTCTTTTAGTTTCAAGCAGCAGATCTGAGAGTCTCTGCCACTCTCAGAGACTTATTTCAAGTTGTCTGGGTCTAGCAGGAGGGCACTCCTTTCCAATGAGGCGCAGGGTAACATACCAGGGTATAACCACATCCTCCAAAGTGTGGTACTATTTTCTCCCAGAGAGTACCATTTCTTCGAAATTCATCATGGCTGATTTTCCTGCAGGGAGCGGAGAGCTGGCTAAACACACCCCCAGGATGGTTAATCTCCAAAGTCTCCCCCCCTTGCATCTGCTCATTCCTTCCTTAATTCTACCATCTGACTAGGTTCAAAGAAGAGAGGTGTAAATGAAACTGGTTTCTTCTGCCTGTCTCTTCTTTCCATTGAAGAATATTGTTTACGAGAGATGTGATTAAAAGAATACCGTTGTAGTTTATAAATGATAACTTATTTTTCCCAAAGAGTTTCCTCGTCACATACCCGAGATTAAGCTACAAGTTTACACGTGTGCACTATGTAAGTAGTCTGGACTGAACCAACGTGGAAATGGCAGCTCTGAGTGGGCTCAGGGAAATTGTGGGATTTGGTTGTAAGCCAGTGGCTAAGTGAATGTGATGCTCCCTTGCAGAAAGGGAAGGGGGGCGCCTCAGCCTCAAATATCTCACAAATGTTCTGCATCCTGCATTATACCACTGATGTAAGCGTCTCATTTTCAAAGTATAGTCAGCTGCAGGTGTGCAAGCAAAGAAAAACTCATGGCGCAGAAGAGGTTATAACATGACATGACAAATATTTAAACTGACAAAGGAATGATGTGCACAAGTAAGGGAGGTAGAACTCTTTGGTGAATTCTAGGGTTGAAAAATAGTTTATTACAACAGGGAATTTCCAATTATTGCGTCATTTTGCTAGCAGTGACCAAAACAGGGGCATATGTACAAGTCCCTATCGCCACCACAACGTCACTTTTATCGACGTTGTGGTGGCGATAGGGGCTTTGTCTTAACGTGGCTTAACGCTGCCTTGTAAATAAGGCCCCCTTTCAAGCTATGGTTAGCGTGAAAGGGGTGGGCAGTGGGTGATTTTGAGGCAGCCCTCTATGTACAAGGGCAGCGTACATAGGAGGCAGCGCCAAAATTAATACGAGGTAAAACCTGGTCTTAAGTTGGCAAAACGAGGAGTAATGCATGATTTCTCATTTTAGCTTTTTCCATGTGTGCTCCCTTGTGCAGCACACATTGAAAAAGCAAAATACCATGGATTGTTTATGTAAAGTAAGGTACCCCTTCCTGTACATAAACAATCTTTGGAAAAAATGCCTATTTGCGACTTTCATGTGCGCTCAAGCAGCACGCATGAAAGTGACAAAATGGCATTTTAGGATTGTTTATGTGCAGGAAGGGACACCTTCCTACACATAAACAATCACCCCCTGCACGCAGACACCCTTAACGGCTAAAGCCATAACGGCTAAAGGCTCACTCCGCTACTTCATTGTACACATGGCCTACGGTGGTGTAGAGGTGGTATGCATTCCATTGTTAAACAGTATATTAAGTGACAATCTTCACATTGCAGGTCCCCTGTATTATGGCACATAAATTGGACATAAATGCATTTTCTAACATTTTCTAGTGAACAGTGCCAAAGAACATACTTCAGATGACTGAACACAGATGGAATGAACAGTAGGGAGGGGGTGATATGTCACATTAGCTAAGAAGAGGGTGTGTTTCCCATTAAGATGTATATGCTATTTACATGGGCTTACAACCTTTTCGTGATTTTGTTATCATTAGCAGCACCATTTGAAAAACAAGCAACTTCAACACTGCCGAAATGGTCAGAGAATTGGAAAGTAAAGCCCGAGCCCTCTGCGATCTATGCATGAATGGGAGATGAAAGGAATGGGCAGAGGAGCGGGGTTCTCTCTGCCCCTGAATTCCCTGTAAACTCTTGGCGCGCCGTCTTCCATAGCTGAAGAAAGCGCACGCGGCCATCAGGCACATGCATTAACCACAAAACCGGTCGCAAACGGGCAGATTCTCAGAATCTGCCCCTTTGCGACCGGTATTTTTGCATTTGGGATGCATCATCCTAAATGCAAAAATCGCAATTTAAGGAATCTCAAAATAGCGATTCCTTAAATAGCGATTGCATTTAAGGAATCCCTAATTGAGATTCCTTAAATGCAATGCATTAAAGTTTAAGAAATAGCGATTTCGCTATTAGCGGGAGCAAATTACCATGAAGCTAGACTTCATGGTAATTTGCTAAAACTTAGAAAAATGCACTTATTTGCATTTTTCTAAGTTTCATGTTGCGCACACACATGCCCTTAGAGCATGTGTGTATGCAACATGTGTGCAGAGTTCACATACATGGGTGCAATAGGGTGTCATTCTGACACCCTTGCACCCTAGAAATTGCGGGAGCAATTTGCGAGTACCTACTGGTACTCGCAAATTACTCCCGCAATCTCCAATGCATTCCTATGGGCCTGGAGGCCCATAGGAATGAATGGGAAGCCATTCATTAATTGCGACTCGCAATTTGTGAGACGCAATTAATGAATGTTAAGGAATCGCTATTTTAATAGCAATTCCTACATGCATAGGCTTTTGCGAGTCCTTAATTGCGATTCCTTAATATTGGCAATTAAGGACTCGCAAAAGCTTATCTTGATGCATGTGCCTGCATGTTCGCTCACCCTCACAAGGGAGCTGGGAGCACTTTTAGCCAGACTGTCCTCGGTTTCCTGTGTAACCTTGCAAGCAGGGAATGGAGGCAGGATTGTAACAAGCACTTCAACACTGCTGAAAGGGTCAGAGAATTAGAAAGTAAAGCATGTGTTCGTAGAAGCAATCACAGGCAGACCCCGAGGAAGTGGCAGAGCCCAGGAAGGGTTAGAGGGCGGTGCCAGCGGCAAGGACAGCAAACCGAGCACAGCAGTCAAGATCTGTGCACAAAAGGCAATGTGGAAATATGGAAAACAACAAGATGAAGGCACGTAAGTAGCGTGCGTGCTGCTGCTCGCTACCGAGGCAATACTCAATGGGAGTTGTGTGTACTCAGTGGTAAAAGAGCCTGCAAGCCAGAAGTCACCCGTGAAGCCAGTAAATCTGCGCAAGCTATAAACACCGCTCTGCCTCGTGCTTACCAGCCCCTGCGGCTGCAAACGTTAGTGAAATCGCCAGCGAGGGAGCTGAGCCCACAAAGGAGGGACATTTAAGCAAATTCACCAATAAAAAGCCAGCATTTGTAAATGACCCACAGAACAGCCAATGGCAATTGGTGGGTGTGCCAAACCCCACAGAGAAGATATAACAGATCGATCGAAGCTCAACCTAAAAATGACTTGGACCATTTATCCTACACCAGGGCTTATAAAAACATATTTTATAAGATCCCTGCTTATATCTACAGAACCCTCCACCCCTGTAACACCAAGGGGAGACTTTAGGGGTTCTGAATCCGTAAAATACTGCAGATCCTCACTCCACTGTGCTCCTAGCACAACATTTGAGTATGTGAAACACTTTATCACAATGTGAGAACTGAAATGTGCAAGTTCACTTAACCCAGGGTATATAAAACTCATTTTTATAGGATCCTCTTTATAAATACCTGACACCCCACCTGTGTGACACCTAGGGGAGACCCTGTGGATACCTAATATGCCCAAACATTGTAGTTTATCCATAGTTAAGTGCTCCAAGCACCAAAGTCGAGTTTGGGCACAATCTGCATTTTCAAAGCAATCCTGCAACCCAGGGCTGCTTTTAAACCAACCTCAGGCTTCAGCAGGGCACACATGCAATTGCAGAAAGTGCTGCTGGCCTATAAACCACCATGCCCTATTATTTACTAAGGACTTAAAGGTAGTTTCAATCCCCTGCCCTATTAGTTACTAGGGCCTTATAGGGGAGGTCATACCAATCATGGGGATGCCCTAGCCCATAGTGTACTCTAGTGTAGGTAGGTGTTTTCACTGTATTCTAAGTGTCTCTTTCAGCATAGCGCTCTCCCTGGGCCTGGTTAGGCAGAGCTGATGGTCATTCAGAGTCAGTTGCCACCAGTAACAGTCGGCCAAAAAGTTTGGGAGTGCCCAGGGCAAAGGAGTACTAAGCAACACCTGGGCTTCCCAAAATGGAAACCAGGGTTCTGCATATAATGTACCATTTCAGGCACACTCACTGAGTGTACATTCATAGAACCCTTTCTGTTCAGCCCTAATACCTTAAAACATTGTACCCTAACATATACACATGCATTCTGCACACAGACTTAGTCTATGAGCACTGTTCAGCACTGAAGCGTTTCTATATTTAACCAGAGTTTGCTATTTTCAAGCATACACACTGACAGCACATACACTCACTATGTGCTCATTGCACAACACTTCACCCTTCATGTATTGTACATTACGTAAAGACACCTACACCTAGCACATGCTTTTCCTGTGCACGCACTGCACAGCACTACATCTCTCCTCTAATGTTTTTCTCTCAGACATACATACACCCACTAGAAGTAATAACAACACATGCGCTACACAGTCCTGCTCCATCCTTGTACTCTTCCCTGCGCAACACTTTACATCTACCTGATGTAGGCCAAGGGTGAGTTAAGCATAGAGCAGGGGGACTTTTAAATGGTCAGTGAGCCTCTAGGTCTTACTCCAGTGACACAGGTTATAAATATCCTGTTCACCATTATTGACCACTACATGGTATGCTGCCACCACCACGCTCGTGCTGCTTAACTCCTGTTGAAGGCCTGCTACAACTATGATGGTAGCGCTTTCGGTGCCCCTCCCGGTCCTACAAGACAGCAATTCATGAGACAGGCCTATGTCATGGTGCACACGCATGATCCGTGTTTGCTTATGACAAAAGAAAATCAGCATTAGGGATCAAGACAACAGTACAGCTGGGCACTCAGGGCAGGGATACACATAATTACCATGCAGAGGACTTTTCCGTCCCAACAAGCGCCCCTTTCAAATCAGAACACCCCAAACCAACTCCTAACCTGGAGAGGTTGGGTGGTCAGATCGGTATAACTGCCGGAAAAGTCCACCAGCATTTCCATGGCTCAATTCGGCTCTGTGCTCCACTACAAAGTCTAACACTTGCAATGAAATAGACCAGCTGAATAATTTCGGGTTCTCTCCCTTCATAGCCATCAACCATTTTATTGGCATATGATCCATTTGCATCACAAGCTTAGTGCCAATTAAATATTGGTGGAGCTTACGGAGACCACACTGTGGCAAGGCACTCCTCAATAGCCACCAAGTTCTGGTCTCTGGGTAATAAACTCCTACTAATAAAGGCTACCAGACACTCTCCATATTTGTCATCCAGCTGAGCTAACACTGCTCCAACTCCTTTGTTAACGGGATCCGTACAATAAAAGGCTGACTGTATTCAGGCACTTTCAGGAATGGTAACGTACGTAGTGCCTTCTTCAGTTCCCCAAATGCCTTTTTACAATCTACATTCAATATTAGCTTCTAGACTGCTTCCTAGGAGTCAAAGCAGTCAATGGGGCAACTATACTTCCATTGTTGGCCAAATGATTTGTGTAATACCTTCAATGAATTCCTGAACACTGCAATTTCATTCAGGCATGCCATACAGAAGTTGTCCAGCCCTGCAAGAGCCTGGTTCACCAGGGACTAAAAAGTAGTAGGAGCATTTTTCAACCCAAAGGGCATCACCTAAAATGGATACAGCCTCTCTGGCATAGAGAATGCAGACTGCTCCTTAGCATTTGTTGCCAAAGCGATCTGACAACAACCGCTTGTCAGCTTCAAGTACTGTGCAGCATCTAACCGACCCACAAGCTCATCCGCTCTGGGAATCGTATGGGAATCAGTTTTGGTTACCTCATTAAGGGCTCGGTAATTCACACAGAATCGCAAGTCTCTAGATCCTTGCTTTGGTACTAGAACCACAGGCCTAGACCAAGAACTATGAGATTTCTCATGGACTCCCAGGTCCACCATTTTGACAACTTCTGCGTTAATGCTTCCTGGACCCAGTCAGACATTCTGTACATTCTGCCCTTCACTGGCAGACTGTCACCCCTGTCCATGTCATACACACAGACAGGTAATAACCATGTGATCAGTGATAAGAGTTTGGTAGACCATCTCAATACCTCTCTGCACTCTCTTTGCTGCTCATGTGTTAATTCAGGAGCTAGCGGAACACTTTCCACAGTGCCGTCCTTCATGTCACTATGCAGTAACTCAGGAACAGAATCACTGTCTTCCTCAACTTACTGGGTCCCCATACAGATGTTCAAAGGGACTGAATTGACTCCATTCTGCGTAATCCCTTGATAGGCAAACAAGAGACATTACAGTAGAGAATTCCACTTTCTCCTGAGGTTTTCTGGCAGAATTCCCATCATACTCTTTAGTGTCTTGTTAAACTGCTCCACCAAACCATTGGTTTGTGTGTAGTATGCCGTGGAGAAGTGGTATGTCACACCAGCTTGCTCCCACATCTCTCTCATATAGGAAGAGATGAAGTTTGTTCCCGGTCGGAAACTACCAACATTGGTAATCTGACTCTAAAAAAAATCCCTAGGAGAGCTCTCACTACCACCTTTGCAGTCATGCTCCTCAGAGTGCCAGTTAGGCCCGGGGCTTGCTGCTAATGGTGCTGAGGTACCATAGACACTTTTGACTAAATTACTAAAGAGTCAAAGAGAAAACTCTTGAGTATGGTCTGATAGTTTACATTCCCTGATTAAGCCACCAGTGAATGGGGAATAACCCTAAAGGCATTACATGAAGACAAGTGGGACAGGGATTCGCCAGACAACTACTAGAGTCCCTTTCTCAACTAAATTGTGAAGCTGCTTCTGAATTTCATACTTTGTTGCATGTGTAGAGTTAGAAATAAAATACTACTTTTCTTATAAAAGAACTTATTTAGCTGGACATTGATTTATTGTTCGAACTGTTTACACTTTGAGTTATGAGTCATATTCACTGACGTGTATATACATCCCCAACCTAAGGGAGCCTTGACTGCTCAACCTCAGCTACCACCACAACCAAGATGTACTTGTTGCATGCCTGGAGTTTAGGAGCAGTGGATATTTGTACATCTCTGAATTTGTGGGTACCCATACTAATGCATGATTTAGAGGATAATTTTCAAAACTTCTTTTTCTTATACACTAGTTTACATTTGAAAGGGGCAGAAACAGCAAAATCCAATTGGTAATAGCAAATGGTCTACCATTCTATGCTCCCACAGGTCTTCAAATACAAATGGTGCCTCATTTGTGTGGGTAGGCTTGGTGCCTGTGAATGATTGGCCCAGAACACAATGTGGACACATCACATTTTTCCACTGAAAACAGACTCATTTTTTCCAATGTGGGTAGCTGTAAATTACGGTTCATAGCTCAGCCAGCACCTAGGGAAACCTAGTAAAGCTGTATATTTCTGAAAACTGGACACCTAGGAGTATCCAGTGTGGGGTGACTTGCGTAGCGCTCACCAGGTTATTTTTACCTAGAATCCCCTGTAAACCTAAAAGTTTAACTACAAATCACATTTTCAACACCACATTTCTCTGATAGAAAGTTCTGGAATCTTTGGGGAACCACACACTTCCTTCCACCTAGCATTTCCCAGGTCTCCAGATAAAAATGGTACCCCACTTGTGTGGGTAGGTTTGGTGCCTGCAACAGGCAACTGCCCAAAACCCAACATGGACACATTACATTTTTGCACTGAAAACTGACCCTTTGTTTCCAGTGTGGGTGGCTGTAGATTTTGGACCATAGCTCATCAGACAGCTAGGGAAACCTATCAAATCTGTACATTTTGTTAAAACTAATATTATGAATGTTCAGGTTACATATAGAAAGGCAAACTGCGATAGGAATAACTGTGCTACAAAGAACCCAAACCCCACAATACCTACCTGGAGGAGTTACAGGAATATACTGTATAACAGCAATATCACAGATGATAGAGACTCAGAAAATGTCAACCATTCACCTTATGGTGCTACTCTGGGCACCCCCTGGATTTCTAAACAACATTTTCTGCTGCAGTGGCAAAATCCATCCCTTGGGCCTATTTGAGAAATTAGGGGCCAGTCTCATATTCCAGTGTATGGCAATGGCCCTTTTTCCAATGACGAGGCCTAGCCCAACAAGTTGTCTGGTATGGCGATCCCCACTCAGGCATCTAGCAGGCCTAAGAGAACTAACTTTGGATCAGGAAGGACTGTCCTGCTTATGATCTGGAAAAAGGTAGCACAGATTTGTCTCCACTACTCTTGGATAACCGGGCATTCCCAGGCCGGCTGGGTGTAAGCATTTCCAGCATCACAGTGGCAAGGCGTCTCTCATCCTGTGTAGCCATGAGGGACTGTAATATACACAGGGTGGAGTTTCGTTAATGTTGACAAAGTCCTACGGGTCTTTTCGGGCCCCCACCCAGTCATCATCATCCAAGGGGCCCAAATCTCACTCCCACCTCTCCCTCAAAGTAGTCATCGGGTCTGAAGTGTTTACTAGTGAGCGGTAGAGGCAAGAGATGCCCTTTCTGACTAGTCGTGACCCCTGCAGGTATGCCTCCGGTGGTATATTGGGGGAGGGGTTCTGAGGAGTCAAGGGAGGCTTTAAGGGCATGTTGCAGCTGTAAAAAGTGCTAATACTGAGTCTTGTGCGTAGGAGACATGTCCATAAGCAGTTAAAAGTGCACATAGGCATGCCCGGCTAGAGGCCACCCGCAGTCAAGATGCCAATGAAGTCCCACGCCCAGAAGCCCTCCAATGTGGCTTTTTGGCTAAGCCAAGTCCCATCCCAAAGCTGGGTCATCGCTGCCGGCACCCCATGCCATCTAATCCATCGCGAAAACAACAGTTGATGGACAGAATGCAGAACAATGTCATACATTCACCCCAGTACAGAGATCTGGGCCTAAATCCATCGTTTTTTTGCTCACCATGCCATTCCAGTTTGAACCCAGCCATATGCAAATCAGTCTTGACCCTGTGCCTCATGGGAACAGTCCAGCCCGAACTGCCAAGACAGGTCCTCCCTGGACTGGAACCAAGCATCCTAGGACCGGTTTCGGGGTTTCACCCCTCTTCAGCCAGGATAGCTTGATTCCAGTGGCACAGTGAGCCCAGGACTAATGTCTGAGCATACCTGGCGCACTTAGGGTGAGAAAGCAAAAGACACAATAGATGGACGGAATGCAGAACAAATCGAAACATTCACCCCCAGTCAAGAGATCTGGGTTCAATCCATCATTATTTTGCTCACCAGGCCACCCCAGTTTAGACCTGGCTATATACAAATTAGTCTTGACCCTGTGCCTCATGGGAACAGTCCAGCCCGAACTGCCAAGCCAGGTCCTCCCTGGACCGGAAACATGCATCCTAGGACCGGTTTCGGGGTTTCACCCCTCTTCAGCCAGGATAGCTTGATTCCAATGGCACAGTGAGCCCAGGACTAAAGTCTGAGCATACCTGGCGCACTTAGGGCGAGAAAGCAAAAGACACAATTGATGGACGGAATGCAGAACAAATCGAAACATTCACCCCCAGTCAAGAGATCTGGGTTAAATCCATCATTCTTTTGCTCACCAGGCCACCCCAGTTTAGACCTGGCTATATGCAAATCGATCTTGACCCTGTGCCTCATGGGAACAGTCCAGCCCGAACTGCCAAGCCAGGTCCTCCCTGGGCCGCAAACAAGCATCCTAGGACCGGTTTCGGGGTTTCACCCCTCTTCAGCCAGGAGAGCTTGATTCCAGTGGCACAGTGAGCCCAGGACTCACGTCTGAGCATACCTGCCACACTTAGGGGGAAAAAGCAAAAGACACACAATTGATGGACGGAATGCAGAACAAATCGAAACATTCACCCCCAGTCAAGAGATCTGGGTTAAATCCATCATTCTTTTGCTCACCAGGCCACCCCAGTTTAGACCTGGCTATATGCAAATCGATCTTGACCCTGTGCCTCATGGGAACAGTCCAGCCCGAACTGCCAAGCCAGGTCCTCCCTGGGCCGCAAACAAGCATCCTAGGACCGGTTTCGGGGTTTCACCCCTCTTCAGCCAGGATAGCTTGATTCCAGGGGCACAGTGAGGCCAGGACTCACGTCTGAGCATACCTGCCACACTTAGGGCGAAAAAGCAAAAGACACACAATTGATGGACGGAATGCAGAACAAATCGAAACATTCACCCCCAGTCAAGAGATCTGGGTTAAATCCATCATTCTTTTGCTGACCATGCCATCCCAGTTTAGACCAGGCTATATGCAAATCAGTCTTGACCCTGTGCCTCATGGTAACAGTCCATCCCGAACTGCTAAGCCAGGTCGTCCCTGGACCAGAAACAAGCATCCTAGGACCGGTTTCGGGGTTTCACCCCTCTTCAGCAAGGATAGCTTGATTCCAGTGGCACAGTGAGCCCAGGACTCACGTCTGAGCATACCTCACGCACTTAGAGCGAGAAAGCAAAAGACACACAATTGATGGACGGAATGCAGAACAAATCGAAACATTCACCCCCAGTCAAGAGATCTGGGTTAAATTCATCGTTTTTTTGCTCACCATGCCACCCCGGTTTAGACCTGGCTATATGCAAATCAGTCTTGACCCTGTGCCTCATGTGAACAGTCCAGCCCGAACTGCCAAGCCAGGCCCTCCCTGGACCGGAAACAAGCATCCTAGGACCGGTTTTGGGGTTTCACCCCTCTTCAGCCAGGATAGCTTGATTCCAGTGGCATTGAGAGCACGGGACTCACGTCTGAGCATACTGGCGCACATGGGGCGAGAAAGCAAAAGACATACAAACTGGAATGGCTGTTCGGGCTCGACTGTTCCCATGAGGCACAGGGTCAAGACTGATTTGAATATAGCCAGGTCTAAACTGGGGTGGCATGGTGGGCAAAAGAATGATGGATTTAACCCAGATCTCTTGACTGGGGGTGAATGTTTCGATTTGTTCTGCATTCCGTCCATCAATTGTGTGTTATTTGCTATCTAATCCATCGCAGCGACTGAAGCAAGCCAAACAGAATCAACGAGGTAGCAAGCGGTGGATTTGTGGGGCTGGTGCATCCGTAGAGAAGGCTGAGTGTACTGTGATGCTGCAACTCGCCGAGCTCTGCCACGACTGAGGGGCCCTCTCGAACTGCAGAAAATGCACAAAATCAGTCAAGTGATGGGGAGGAGGTGGCTGGGCCAGTATTATAACTGGAGGCCTGAAAACCCCAGCCCACTGTCATATGGATGCAGCTCGTATTTACAGCAGGGGATTCCTGATTGGTCCCCAGCCTTAATAGAGCATACCACATCAGGTTGTAGTGTGCAGAAAAAAGTTGGGTGGAATGGCATAAGAGTATTTCTGGAAGGTGTGGAGAATGGTCAGAATTTCACCTTGTTTTACACAGGAAAGATAGGATATCATGAAGCTAATTCTCAACTTCACCTTAGCACTAGGAAACCCAACTTAGTCGAAGTTTTCAGAGCTTGATGGGGAAGAGGGGATGAGAAGGGAGCGAAAACAATGTCCCTTGAAGGAGGCTCTGGAATGCGACTGCCTATGTCTGCCGTGAGAGATTTTTCCTATAAGAAGAATTAAGAGAATAGGAGAGATAGCAAATGTGCCTACTATTTTTTTTTTTTTTTTTTTTAATTTTTTTTATTTTGAAAAACCTTTATTCAAAGATTCAAGGTACACAGCAGAGAGCCTACAACCCTTATGGGCCGGCCGCGGTAAATATACTTGCATATGTCTCGAATCACACAGCCCTATGCCGTCAACCCGGAGGTACGGCGGCGTTGAAGGATACAGGTGTACCAAGGTGTGTGCCTACTATTCTTAAACAAAGTCACACATGTATATCTTGTTACTCCCCTCTCCCTCTTGATGATAGATTGAAATAGAAGGCCTATAATTATATACATTTGCTGCTCTAAAAGGAAAGATAAAATATAAGTAAAGGAAAGAACAACCAACCAACCACTTGATGGTAAGCCTTATTGGTATTTACCACATACCTCTCCTTATTCTGTGACTCAAGAAAATGGATCCCACCCAAGAATCAATGGATATTACTTAGGACATTCATTAACTTCATGTTAGTCTGCTAGTAATGATTTTCAACAACAATAGGGGTCAAAACAGAAAACAAAAATACGGGACCTTTTCTATAGAATATTCTAACTGTTCTTCCAAATATAATGTCCAGCACATTTACTAATTGGCCTTTGTCTTTAATTTCTCCTTTTTTAAAACTACCCAAAAAACCATTAAAGTCTCCTTTGTTGAACTTCAGAGATTGCAATATCAGAAAAGTAAATCATGTAACACGTTCAAGGCAGCTCTAAGGGGCATATTATCAAGCCCATTATCACCGCTTTAGCGGCAGTTTTCTGCCGCTAAACAGACGATAATTTGAACGCGTCCTTGATAATATGCCCCTAAGCACGTTAATTTGCTCCATAGTAACTGATACTTTAAATGTCCTTTGTTGCCTTTTTTGTCTTTTCAGGTTCTGCAGGACAAAGCGATGCGAAAATGCCCCCCAAAAAACCGCCAGGAACGTAAGAGATAAGAAGAGAGATGCAGACGCCTCAGATATCCAGACGAGGAATGCAGAGAACAACGCAGAAAAGTGAACAGATCCGGAAGTTAGGGGCATATTTACAAGCTGGCGATAAAAAATTATCGCCGCTTTTGCGGCCGTTTTCGGCTGAAAAGCGGCGATAATTTTATCGCCTAATTAGCAAGGCCACGCTAACGTGTGAAACCTTGCTTTAGCGTGGGGATTCCTAACGCCCACCTTTGCATCTCTAATGAGATGCAAAGTCGGCGTTCCTGACCTAACATGACAGGAGAAATGTCGCTAAGCGACATTTCTCCTATCATCAAGCCCCACGCTATGAAGCATAGCAGCAGGAAAAGTAGCGATAACCCCTGTTATCGCTACTTTCCTTACGCCTGCTTCAGGACTGACTTAGCCATGATATCCTATGGAAGGTGGATATCATGGCTAAGTTTGTGAGTCCCTATCAGCAAGCTAACTCCACACTACGTGAGATTATCGCTGGGTTTCCAGCGATAATCTCACGTTAGGCAGTTAGCGTGACGATTTTCATCTCTGAGGAGATAAGCGTTGCTAATAGCACGCTATCTCAGCGATAAAAATCCACGTTACCCGGCAATAATTATCCTCACGCTAAGAGCGCTGAGTGATAATTATCGCTGGGTGTTACTGATATGCCCCTAAGTCTGACAGCAGGGCGCTGCATGCTCGTAAACACTAGAATCCCAAGCAGCTTCCGGTCGTGTTCACTTGCCTCGTTTGCAAGTTTGATCTGCCTCTGCCACACCCCTTGGCCGGATCGCAGCAAGCCCAACAGAGGCCTCAGCAGCACAACCATTTTGAACAACACTCCGCTTCCTGTCACATTAAGCGGGAGTTGAACCTAGTGGGTCATGTCTCTCTTGACCTTGGTAACTGGAGGTGCTAAATTGAGGTCCAAGCCCGGTTGTTGGGAGAAGGCGATATGCATCTCTAAGTTTCTCAAGTGGTCAGAGGATCATTTGAATAGGATCATGGCCCTGATGTCCTTGTGAGAGCCTCGTAGGAGAATGTTTGTGGATTTGGGACAGTTCCACCTGAGGGCAATCACATTATATACTTGTCGGAAGCAATGGCACGTGCTGCATCTCAGCATTAATCTGTTTTGATCTGGGTGAATTAGGGAGCTGATGACTTTCACCAGCTGGTTCACCAGTCAGTGCTTTGGCTAGAATTTTAGATTCCATGTTTAGGATGGAAATAGGCCTCTATGACCCACATTCTTCATAGGGTTTCTGTGGTTTAAGAATAACAGAGATAGTGGCCCCCTGGAGGAGTAGGGCAGTTCACTCACCTTCAACCATTCCTCATACATTGATAGCAAGGAAGCACTTAAGAGGGAAGCATATTTTTTGTAGATTTCCAGTGGCAAGCAGTTAGGTCCTGCTGACTTCTCGGAAGGAGTGCCCCGATGCCCGCCGCAATTTTGGCCGCATTATTGGATCCCTTCAGTCCCTGTCTGTCGTTGTCAGACAGGCTGGAGGGCGCAAGTCCTCTAGTATGGGATTGAGACACTTGGTTTCGGTCATTGGGTGGCTAGCTAGAGGTGTGTCAAGTAGTGCGCAAATTCTTGGGCAATCAGTTGACGGCCTGATACCTCCCGGCACACCTCTATCACCAGGGCAAGAACCAGATGGAGAGCTAATTCTCCTCTCGCCAGACAGTGCAGAAGATTTCCAGTCTTGTCCCCCATTTCGTAAGTCCTGTCTTGTGAGGCAAGGTGTGGTAAGGTTGAATGTCCAACTGCTTTTGGAGAAGTGCCAGCCTCTTCATATATGCCCCATGTCTCAGCTGGGCTTTAGGATTTGCAGCATGGGCCTCCTCCGTTGAACACAGTTCATGTTCGAGAGACGCAACCACCTTGAATCTGTGGGCCCAGGCACCTTGTCCATATATATATACTGCACTGAGGAAAACCTTCTCTAATGTATTCAGGCCTCACAAGAAGGTCGACATTACATAATGTATCTATGGTGGTGTTTGAAGACACAAATTTAAGTAAAAAGTATTTTTCATATATGCCAAGTCTTTTTCTAAGTAAGGTGATGGCATATCAATATGCATAAATAATACATATGAATGTGAGCTTTGTGAATTTTTTTAATGTAATGTAAATACAGGTAAATACATTTGGCTCATACAGACACAGATATTTAGCGCAGTCTGGTACAAGAGAGAAAATATAATTTATGGTTTAGGGGGGGTACATATGTTTTCAGTATATTAGTTTGATCACCTGCCCCCTATTTTAAATACAATGCACCCTGTGCAGGTGGTGAACCCAGGGCCTATCTTAGTGGTGATTTACATGTCATAAATAAGAAGGTTTGTGGCCTGGCAAGTAGATTAACTTGCCAGGTCGAAATAGCAGTTTATAAACTGCACACACAGGCTCTGCAGTAGCAGGCTTGAGTCATGTTTAAAGGGTTACTGAGTGGTTGGCACAATCAGTACTGCAGGCCCACTAGTAGCATTTAATTTACAGACCCTTAGCACATGTAGTGCACTTTGCTAGGGACTTATAAGTAAATTGAATATGCTAATTGTGGATACGTTAATGTTACCATGTTTAGAGCACGGAGCACATGCACTTTAGCACTGGTTAGCAGTGGTAAAGTGCCCAGAATCCTAAAGCCACTAAAAATGAACACAGCAAAACAGGAGATCAGAAGGCAAAACGTCAGGGTAAACCACGCCAAGAAAGCGAGGTCTAACAGACAGTATCTGTCAGCCACCATGCACTAAGGTGCCAGTGGCATATTTGCTGATGCCTAGAGGACTTGACTGCCAGGGTAATTGGAGCGCGGTCTGTCAGTGCGAGTGAGAGGATGTTGATTTCCATCAACCCAGTCACATCCATGGAATGTATGAAAAGATAATCAAGCCAGGCAGAGAAGTTATGAGAGTGGGAGTAGAAATCATATTTTTTAGCCTGTGGGTGGAGCAGGTGCCACATGTCGGACAGGGCCAAGGAGGAGTCCCATGCCACCAAGTCATTTGTGCAGCATGCGGGGGGATTACTGAAGGGATTACTTGAGTCCATCTGGGAGTCTAGCACAGAGTTGAAGTCTCCCTCCAGGAGGGTGGGGACACGGAGGGATTTATGGAGTAAGTGTGCAAGCTCCTGCAATGTAGGGGACATAAGCATGGGGGGGCGTAGACTGAGACAATAGTCCAGTGGACGTCCTCCATATCGCCCTCCTCAAGAACAAAGCGGCCCAGTGCTCCTAACTATAGCAGCTGAATTTCTCTGGTTCATTTTAGATCAAAACAATAATGTTGTCACTGAGAAACTCACCTAACTATAATGTTGCTTTAACCTTTGTTTTTTCAGTGAATTTCTAAGGTTTTTTTTTTTTTTTTTAAAAGATCTTTTTATCACTCCTAAATAAAATGCTACATTAGTCCGTGTTGTTTTCCAGTGGATTTCTAGTTTTGTTTTTTTAAGTAATTTTTTTTCAAGTGTATGTATGGTAGAATAACTGAATAATATATTCTGTGTGCAGACATTATTCCGAAAGGGAGGAGCTTTTGTATTGTAACTAAACAGGAAAGGATGCACACTTTGCAAAATGTTTGCAAAAAATGATGTTTGAGCATAAAACAAAGTAATACAACAATATTTGCGTTGAGATTGTCTATCAAAGAAGTTGATTATGTTAGTAAAATTGATTATGATTTGTTCAATTGAGTATATAAAGCAAGAACATTTTTACTATCTCGTTAGAAGTTCGCAGAATTTGAACACACAATCCCCTGCATGGACTGCAAGGGGATGTAGTTCCTGTTTGGCTCTCCCGATCTACCCACAAGATCATGCATTTGGAATCAGGTTAATACAAGTGATTTCTTGTAATTGTGAACAAATTAAGACATTAGAAATGCTGATTAGCTTGGAAAAATTAATTATGATTTGTTCCATGAAATATATAAAGCACTAATATTTTTACAATCTCAGAAGACGCTCACAGGAGTCTTGCGAGAAGTCTAGAAGAGGAACCACACACTAAGAAAGGATTGTGATTGGTTCATAAGGCTGTCTTTATTTAGAAGAAGACAATTCCATTCTTTTTGCTTTATTTAAAAATTGGATTTTAGTGGGTGTATACATATTTGGCATGCTCTCCTTTCCTGTTTCCCCCTCTTTACAAAGATGTCTTCATTTAATTCAGACAAACTGCCTGGGGCTTCTGTAAAAGCTCAGCCATGCAAAGAATCCTTGGTGTGGCAGTTCTTTGAAATAAAGCCAGGTGTCAAGAAAGTTTCTGCAAAGTACGTTACCTGTAAACTTTGCAGCAAAGAGTTCATCCAGGGAGGCGGAAGTAAACAATATAGCAAGAGTACCACAGGGATGTGGAGATACCTGAGGTCAATGCATCTGCAAAGGCTTTCATGGGCAGAGTTTGCTTGTACAGCGGAGCTAGACAGCTCTACAGAGGCTTCGACATCTATTGCTCCAGGAGATAATGTGCCTGCGTAGGTTGACATAACCCTACTTTTTTAATAAAGCGCTATTTTTTTCATCAGAGACAAGAAGGTCTGCCTAGGAGTGCCCTCTCTATGCAGTAGTTTTTTAAAACTGTTTTTTGTAATTTTTCCTGTTTTTTTGTTTTTAAAGAGATGTTGTTGCTTTGAAATTGTATGTTTTTGTCCTGCCCTTTAAAAAAAGAAAATACCACAATAATATTTTTTAATGATAGATGTAGGAAACTGCCTTTCTGTACAGTGTACTAAAATGAAGAACACTATGTAGAGAACGCAAGAGATCCCCAAAAGTCAGGTAGAGGCAAAAGTAGGTAATACTGACTCTATTTTTGTAGTAGTGTGGGCGAGCAGTTAGGTTTATCCAAGATTAGTGTTAAGCATTTGTTGTACTCTCAGAGGCAAAAAATGAGACACACACTCAAGAATAAATTCAAAACTGATTTGCAAACATAACATCGATTTTTATATAATTTTTAAGACCATAAGCACAGTTCTAGGGAAAGTATTTTCAGAGCTATGATTTTTCAAAGTTCAGAAAATATATCACTTCTATGCACAATTTTGCATCATAGGAAACAATGGGCAAAAAAATCAGAAAAATGCATAGAAACTGAGGCAATGCTTTCACGAAGTTCACCTTCTCATTTTAGGTTGATGACACGACCAAGCCCAAAGTTACAGCAGGAGGTGTTCGTGAGCGTCCCGGATCGGCCGGGAGCAGAGATGCTGAGGTCTTGGAAGCTGGTGTGTAAAAACGAAGGTGGTCACTTGAAAAAGCATTGTGCAGAGGGACTCACAGGCAAGGCAAGTGGGTCTCCTAAGAGGGAGGATGTCACAAAGGTCTGGGGACCATGGGAGCAGGGCTGGTTGATCGGTACAGGTCCGGTGGGGCCTGGTGCAGAGTGAACAGGTAAGCCAGGCATTGTGCGTTTTGAGGTCCTCCGGGTCAGGAGGAGGCAACTTGGAGAGGTGATCTCAGGACAGCTGGGCCACTCAGGAAATAAGTGTCAGGTGTCTCAATGTCCCTCGATGGGTGCTTTCTTCTGGTGTTTCTGGAGTCCTGTGTGGACTCTTCTTCTCGATTTTTATCGGTTGGTCCTGGTACCTCCAAACTTGGCAGGGAGGCAGATCTGACCCTCTGGAGCTGTCGTACCTCTTCTTGCTTTGTTGCTGCGTCAAGGTCATTTGTGAACAGCAAGTCGATAAATCGGACTTCACGGGATTGGTGCATGCGAGGTTGCAGGGGATGATACCTTCACTCCAAGGGAGCTTCAAGGCAATATATTGAAGACTGGAGGTGCTACAGGGTTCTTGGAGTCCTTTTCAGGTCTTAGGATGACATAGCAGTAGCGATTGTTGAGTTCTAAGTGCAGAAGGCAGGGTTTTCCGCCTTTTTCTTCGGCAGCAGGGCTTTTGGTCTGGAGCATCGGGTCTTCTTTGTCCCAGTCTTTTGTTGTCCATTAAATCTGATGTTCAGGTCTCAGGGTACCACCTAAACACTGAATTTAGGGGCATTACAAGGGGAGACAGGTAGTAGTCAATGAGCTTCTTACCTTTAGGGTGTCTACACCCTCTAGTGACCACTTCCTGTAGGATGAGGTACTACCCTAGCTCTGATTGGAGGTTTTCTCCACCATTCCAAGATGGTGGAATTACAGGAGAGGGGCTCACTTTGCCTTGCCTGCCCTGAGGGGGGTGTAGGCTAAGTGGGACCCTCCTTCTAATTTAACTAATTTTCCCGCCTTTCCTCACACCAAAAGTAGAGCAGGAAAGTGGGGTTTGGCTTCCCCCACTATCTGGAGGCTCCTGGGTTGGATTTCAAAGCTGGCATTGCCTTTGAAGCTTCCCATCCAGGAAGGCCATCCTGTCCTGGAGGAGGTATGAAGCACCTCTGCCCAGAGCAAGCTTTGTCTCGGTCTTCTGAGAGTGCTGGCTCTCACCCCATGAGGTCAGAAACATGTTTGGTAATGGCAGGCTGGCAAAAAGAAATTAGGAACAACACCAGAGGTTTTTAGGAGATCCTCTAAAAGGGTCTCTTGTGTGAATTTATTATTAAATACATCAATGGCATCAGTAAGGATTTATTAAGACAAGATGTTTAATCGGTGAAGTCATCATGGAGCTAGGGAACTTGTGTTGACAAGAATCCAGCCCATGTACTCTTTATGACTTCCCTGTGCACTTAAATTTCATCAGACTAGACTCAACATTGTAGGGGCATGCTCATATGCCCTCACATAGGAAATAGTGCACCCTTCCTTTGGGCTAAAGTCTTGCAGTAGGGGGTGACTTACCTATATGTTATGCAGTGTATGAGTGGCATGGCACATAGGGCTGTGGGCTATGCTGACTCTTCGGATTACTCTGCACCAAAACACTGCACCAAGACAATGGCAGAGTGCATAGCCTTGGTGAGTTCTCTCTGGGCCGGTACAACCGGTAATATAGCCCCAGAGGACCCTCTTCAGTACTAATGCCCTAGGTACCAGGGATACCATTTACTAGGGACCTCGAGGGGAAAATAAAGTAGTGCCAATCATGGTGCAGTGTTTGGGAAAGAGATCTGGCACTGGGAACCTGGTTAGCAGGAGCCCAGTGCACTTACTGTTCGAAATCACATCAGGCAAAAAGTGGGGGCTAACTGTGCGAAACGAGAAACTTTCCTACACACACCCATCCACACTCTGATTCATAGACTGGCACACCCATGTAAACACAAATATAGCCACTGATACACCGAGGCACTCCCTGATACAGCCACTGACACACCCAGGTACACACTGATACAGTAAATTACACACACATCCAGACAGTGATATAGCCAATCAAACACCCGTACACACACTGATACAGCCACTGACACACATAGCCACACACTGATAAAACCTCTGGCACACCCAGGCACACATTGTTACAGACACTGACACACCCAGGCACACACCAATACAGCCACAGATACATCCATCCGAACACCGATACAGCCTCTCTAACGCCCATGCACACACTGATACAGGCACTGAAACACTCAGTCACTCAAATACACAGAAACTGACACACCCAGGTACACACCAATACAGACACTGACACACCCAGCCAAACACTAATACTGTCACTGACACACCCAGGCACACGCTAATGTAGCCAATAATATAGCCACTCATATATCAATAAAGTACTTACACACTCAGCCAAACACTGATACACACACTAGCATAACCACCCAAACACTGATACAGCATCTCAAACACCCATGTACACAGTGATACATCCAATCACACTCCCAGGCACACACCGAGAAAGCCACTGCCACAGTCAGGCACACACTGATATAGACACTGAGAGACCAGGAACACACTAATACAGTTACTGACAAACCCAGCTACCTACTGATACAGACAGGAACATACCTAGAAAAACACTGATCAAGCCTCTCAAATACCGATATATATATATATACAAAAAAATCACAAACACTTAAACACATGTGTTAGATTTGGGGGTCTCTAGTTGTCAGGCTTATCTCAGAGGCAGTGTGTACAGCATTTGTGAACACATACAGTAATCAAGTGACAACACTACAGATGGACACCACACAAGTTTTATATCAAAAATAAGTATTCTTTATATAGATTTAACACAAGACCATAAATGACAAAAATCCACAATACTGTTATTTTAAAATGGTAGAATTTAGCTTAGTTCTCTTAGGATGGTAAATGCGACACTCAGAGTTCAATGTACCTTAAGATACAACACGCAGGGCAACAAAAGTTTTGCAAGAACGGTGATGCGTTGAAGATCCGGTGCAAAGAAACAAAGATGGTGCTTTCTTCTTGATGCAAAACTCTTCCCGGTGATGCGGCGGCGCCTGATGCGACGTCGATCCTCTTCTCCGGTGATGCGAGATGTTTCCTCACGATGTGAGCTGCGACAGGCCCTGCGACACGCTTCCCAGTGATGCTGCGGCATCTAATGCGACGTCGATCCTCTCCCCTGGCGATGCGAGTTGCTTCCACAACGATGCGAGCCACAACAGGCCCTGCGACACTCTTCCAGGTGATGCGGCAGCATATGATGCGACGTCGATCCTCTTCTCCGGTGATGAGCCGCGACAGGCCCTGCGGCACGCTTCCCAGAGAAGCGGCGGCGTCTGCTGCGACCACGATCCTCTTCTCTGGCGATGCGAGGCGCTTTGGTGGACCTGCGATGACTCAACAATTCTTCTGTGACACGTTTCCCGGTGATGCGGCGGAGTCAATCCTCTTCTCTGGGGATGCGAGGTGCTTCGTGTTGTGAAGCGGCAGCGGCAGTTCGGCGACACGCTTCTTGTTCTTGAGTCGCGCTTCCAGCTCCTTGCGACATGCAAGTCCTCAAAAAGTCTAGCACTACTGTAGGCACTTCAAAAGAACTCTTGGGGAGCTGGTGGGTGAAGTCTGTTGGCCCTGAGACTTCAGCAGGAGGCAGGGTTCTTTTCCAAGCCCTTGGAGATCCTTTACAAGTTGAATAGTAAGTGCACACAAAGTCCTTTCTCCTTTCTTTGGCAGTCAGGCAACCACTGCAGGCCAATCCCCCAAGCAGCACTTCAGCTTAGGGATAGTCTCTCCTCAGTTTCTTCTGGTTCTACTCCTCAGCAAAAGTTTCTTCTTGTTTCCCAAAGTGATCTAAAGTTCTTGGGTTTGGGTCCCAATATTTATACCCAGTTTCTCTTTGTTCTCTGAAGGCAAAGAGGCCTTTGCCTAGTCCAAACCAGTTTTGGTCAGTCTTGGAGCACTTTGTTTATATGATTCCTTCTTTCCTTTCACAGTGCAGGGCAGAGACATCAGACGCACCACATGCGGTGGAGCCAGCATTGTGGAGAGAAGGCACAGCCCTATTCAGGTCCCAGGTGCAACTCCTCCCACCCATCTAGATGCAGATCTCTCTATTCAGCCTTGTGCTGACTCACCCTGTCCCCTGGAATCCCCAGCCCCTGTCACTCAAACTCCAGACAAGGAATACACAGCCTAGCAGAGACAGGTTTGGATGGTTAGACAAGAAAATACCTACTTTCTAAAAGTGGTATTTTCAAACACAGAATGTTAAAACCAACTTCACTAAAATATGTATTTTATCCTCCTGAGTTCAGGCATACTAAACTCAAATTTCTACCATGTTCCCTGAGTCAGTTAGGATTATAAGATGTAATAATCAAACTGCCCATTCTGGCCTATGGAGAACAGGTAGCCTTGCAATAGTGAAAAATGAAAATGGCTGTAATTCACTATTAGAACATGCCACACATACCAGGGCATGTCCTACCTTATACTTACAATGCACCCTACCCTTGGGCCTACCATAGGGGTGTCTGATATGAAGAAAAGGGAAGGTTTAGGGACTGGCAAGTGGGTGCACTTGCCCAGTCAGTATGACAGTACCAGACTGCACACAGGCTCTGTAATGGCAAGCCTTAGACACACTTTAACAGGCTGCTTCTGTGGGTGGCACAACCAGTGCTGCAAGCCCACTAGCAGCATTTTGATTACCAGCCCTGGGCACTCCTGGTGCACTGTACTAGGGTCTAACAGGTAAACCGAACCAGCCAATTATGGAATCACTAATCCATACATCAATTTACAATAGGGAGAGCATATGCACTTTAGCACTGATCAGCAGTGGTAAAGTGCCCAGAGTCATAAAACCGCCAACAACAGGTCAGACAAAATGCAGGAAGAAGGCAAAAAGTTCAGGTATGACCCTGCAAAAAGGGCCAAGTCCAACAACATGTATATACAAAAAGATTAAAAACACAGAGCTCTTTCTTTGACCAGAAGTAGTGTTTTTAAAAAGAACAATTTTTTAGGGTTTTAAAAAGTTTTAATTGTTTTATATAACCAAACAAAACAATGTATAAAAGGAGATAATAAAAGGAAATTAGTAAGAAGCAACAGGCTTTAAATTCTGCAAAAGATGAATTCTTAATAAGATCCAAGATTATTTTTTTTAACAGTGAAGGGTATTGAGAGCATCCAGGTATGAGGCCACCAATTTTGTATTTAATCCCATTGGCATGTGGCATTTGAGACAGTGTGTGATTATGCTTTTAGGTTACAACACACAGCTGGTACTGTTATCACATCAGATGCAGAGGGTTGTGGCTAGGCTGCAGATGAGGTGGATGGCTCTGCACTGCTGCCATCTCCTCCATAATTCTCTGATAGGTCCTTACATTAATTGTTTTGAGATGCTTCCACATCAAACTGGTGCCGAGCGAGAATTTCTTTTGAAGTGCCCCGGGACAGTTGCTTTCTGCAAATCTTTTTGCACTAATCTTATTCACCTGAAGATATGGTAAAATATTGCCATACATCGCTTTATTTTTTGGCTGCTGGCACATCCCCCTACTGGTCCTCAACAAGTACAGGATCTTCATCTTGTGTCGAGGACATTGCAGCTGCCATTCTATATTTCTCACTTATGACAAAAGTGTGGCAAACTTGACGCTATCTTGATTGAATGACACTGATATAACTTAAAACATTTCATTTAGAAAGGAACAAAATGAGGGGGTCCATTTTGTCATAGAAATTGTGGTTAGCACTTTAGAAAGAAAAATTTGGACAAATTTTCAGTGAGTTCTCACATATCTTTCTGTTGTAATTCAACAGCTGTGCTCTGCTGCAGCCTCCCAGAGTATTCTAAAGAACAACTCAAGGGCTAACAGTATTACTTATGACAAATGTTTGACACACCTGAAGCCATCTTGATTGATGCAAACGGGTAAAACTTAAACATTTAATTTAGAAAGTAACAAAATGAGGGGGTTCATTTTGTCATAGAAATTATGATTATTGCTGAAGAAATAAAAAAGTTAGCTCTCAAATATCTTCCATTTCTATTACATTAAAGCATTCTGACATGTAGACTGAAACATGCACTTTCAACACCAACAGCAGACTACCTTTTACCTCCCAAGTGATCAACAGTTTACTACAGTGTTCTAGTGAGCAACTAGAGTGCTAACATTCTGTGTGCTAGGCCCTAACCTTCCCTTTTATTACACGTAAGTCACCCTTAAGGTAGGCCCGAGATACCCCTGTGGGCAGGATGCAGTGTATATGGAAGGTAGGAAATTGTACTGATGTGTGTAACATGTCACTATTGAAAGGCTAACTGTCCCATAGGATAGAATGGGAGTTTAATTGTAACATATTATAAATATAAATCGCCATTGGCACCAGATAGGAAGGTAAAGTTTAGTATGCCTGAACTCATGTAAAGATGCATCTTTTAGTAGGAATGATTTTTACTTTTTGTATTTGGAAACTCCACTTTTAGAAAGTAGGTATTTTCTTGCTTATCCATCTTGTGTGCCTTTGCTGGGTTGTGTATTGACTATCTGGTTTTGGAGTGACAGGGTTTGGGGATGTGCATTCATTGTAGACAGCTACTGGGGGGTCGAGGTTTGCCCAGCCGTTCCTGGATCAGTCAGGGCTGAGCTGAATAGACCTGGACTGCCTTTAGAGTAGGGGGAGGAAATTTTGTTTCACATAAATGGGCCTGGTCTGCCTTACACAATTCTTTCTCCACCTCCTGCCGGGTAGGTCTGGGCAGTGAACTTCGCTCTGTTTGCGGAGTTTGCGGATTTTTCTGCCCTCCACACTCTGAGGAGCTCGCGGAGTGCAGAAAACTCCCCTTTGTGAAGTGCAGCAGAGTTTTTTCCCCGCTCGCGATTGCGAATGGTAAGTTCGAGATTGCGAACAGTAAGTTCGCAAGCCCAAGCTGCCGCCCGGGTAGAATTTCTACCCGAGCGGCAGGAATACCAGCACAAACTGCAGTTTGCACTGCACTCCGCCACTCGCGGAGGTTTTTGGTAACTTCGCGGTGTTACACATAGCAAAACTCTGCGAACTACGCCCAGGCCTACTGCCAGAAAGCTGGACCAGAGAGGACAGAACTGGCTTGGAGTGAGCACAGTGCCTCTTTGCCACAAAAGAACAAAGGGAATTGCTGTATAAATATTGGGGCCCAGAACTTTAGAGCTCTTCTGAACTCAAGCGGACCCTCTGCCAAGGAGAAGATGTGGGAAAGCTGAAGGAGAAGTACTGCCCCTTTGCTGTGTGCTGTCTGGGGTTGGCCTGCAGAAGCTGTTTATGCCAAGGAGAGGAACAGTGTGTGTATCCAGCCTGAAGAGTGTCTCCAGGGACTTGGAAGTAGAGCTTGCCCCCTGTTCAAGAAGTCTCAGGAACAGCAAAGACTTCACCATCATTCGTGGCACCGTCTCTGGAACCGCGGGTTTCAGTTGCCACAGAGGAGAAGGGCAACCGACTCCGTCACCAAGTCCGTCACTGGCGTCGTGTACTGCAGACACTGCAGAAGGCACAACCGCACTTTGCAGCACAACCCTGGCCTCACCGACGTCATTGGACGACCGTCTCCGAGCTGCTGCTTGCACCATGTCCTGTATGCACCGCACTCAGTACTGCCTCATTTCCCTCTGCCGCCCGGACCTCACTGACACCGTTGCTGTAACAGCGACCTGCTCCGTCGCTTGCACCATGACCTGCCAGCACCGCATCAAACACTGCCTTAATACGCATTGCAGCCCTGGTCTCACCGACGGTGATGGACGATCGCCACCGAGCCACTGCCTGCACCGCATCTGGAGGGCACCGCACACTGCACCCATTCAGTTCTCATCGTAACCACGATGGTTGCCCCAACCGACTCGTACCAACGGGATCGGACACAATGAAAGAGGTCTACAAGTCTGTCAATTCTACAGCTGACCCATACCAAGTCAGTCTCCTGGAACTGTTAGACTCTGTCATTTTAAGCATGGCAGTAGCCATGGACAGAGCTACCGACTCAGAAGAACTGTGTTTTTGTAATATTTGCAATATTTCTGCAATTTTAAGGTTATCTTGCAAAGTACCTATTTTAAGTACTGTATGTTGGATGTATGATGTTTTTGGTCTTGTTTGCTTTAGATGAAGATTACTTATTTTTCTAAGCTAATGTGGTGTCCATTTGTAGGGTTTTCATTGTATTACCGTATGTGTGCACAAATGCTTTACACACTGCCTCTGAGATAAGCCTGTATGCTTGTCCAAGTCACCAAGGGGTGAGCAGGGGTTATTTTAGAAGTGTATGCTCCTTACCCTGACTATAAAGAAGGGTCCTTACTTGGACAAAGTTGCAAACCATTGCAACTAGAGACCCCCATTTCTAGCAGAACCAAAGACAGCGAAGTTACCTCCAACTGAGCTCAAGAAAGGTATGAAAGGTAGAGTTATATATTTGCCATTAGATTTGAAGCAGAGTATTGAAACTGTAAGGGTACAGAGAGATTTGCAAGAAGCATTTTCAATTCTAGTGAATGGTGTCCCTACCAAGAGCAAAAAGATATGGCAAGAGTTAGTCGATGTTACTAAAGTAAAAAATGCAGTAGTATATCTGGTACAAAATAATATTTATTATAAAGATACAGATGGTGTTCAGAATGTAGCACATATGAAGGATAATACATCATCAAGAGGCCAGATTGAAAAAGTGGATCGTCCCAATCAGAAGAAATTTACGAACACTAGAGTATTCACCCTCTCCATTCTAAAGAGATCATTGGTGTTGCTATTGTTCTCTTTCAAGTGAAAGAAGCAAAAGGAGCTCCCGTGAGTGTGTGCAAGAGAAGTTTAGAATCTGGGTGTTTTGTACGTCTGTTACCTACTGGAGTAGGTGGTAGATATGAGGACTGGCCTGTACAGATACCAGCTGCCTAGTACAGATCAACCAGAATATACTCAGAGGATCATATGATTTTGCCAGTGTTTTCTGCATATAGTTCATCTTTTATTTGAGAGCGACTTGTCAGGCTTATCTTATGCAGTAAACCATATTCAGAAGAAAGGAGGGGATTGGAAAAATATAACAGCAAAGGTATTTGCTGACAAAGTTCAAGGAAAAGATAAAAATTAACCCTGGGCGGAGCAGGCGTGCTGTCTCTATGCGAAGTTCCACAGAGCTGGAAAACAACTCCGTGGAACTTCGCTCCGCTCCGTGCCGACCCCCAAAGTAAATATAAAGTAATTAAAAAGGCACTTACCTGCTGTGGCTGCCTCCTCCTCGCCATGGCCGCTCTCCTACCTCCTCCTCACAGTTCATTTTCTTAGATAACCCCTACGTTGTACATGTAGAGGGTGCACATGCGCACTTTCAAGACCTGCAACGTGGGGGTTATCAGTGAAAAAGGACGGCGAGGAGGAGGAAGGAGAGTGGCCATGGCGAGGAGGAGGCAGCCACAGCAGGTAAGTGCCTTTGGAAATACTTTATAATTACTTTGGGAGGGTGGAGGGGCCGATTAACTACGCTCCACCATGGAATCGTAATTTTGCCTAAACTCCGCGTTCACAACAGAACTTATGGCAAAACTACGTAAACTAGGCTGGCAGAGCGTAGTTACACGCCCGGGCTTAATAAAAACCTAGAATACAACCTAATTAATTTGATGTCATGCCAGCGTGGCACCAATGAATATCGGTTTCATCGTCATGATAAGCTGAAATGCATGTTGAGAAACATAGGCGCACCTTCTTGGTTTCCAGCACTCAGTTGTGCTAAGTATGCATGGGGCAACTTGCTTGAATTCCTGTGAGAACCAAACTCAAGCATAAAGTACATCAATCTAAAGACACCAGGAGAACTTTGTTTGCTGGACCCTGCAAACATTTCCAGATATTTTAACCACAGGTTTCAAGCAATTTTGGCTTTTATATGCAACAATACTAATCCTCTTCTCGGTGAAGTAACTGATTTCTTTTGGCACAAAGAGTACCAAGCTAGAGATGCTCCACATATTTATATGTTGCTATGGGTAAAAGATGCCCCAAAGCTTGGAAGAGAAATTGATGGGGCCGATTCACAGAACTAATGTGAGACAAAATCCTAAACTTACTACTTTTGGTATTCACAGAAGGCATTTAGTAGTAGTAAAGTTAGGATTTTGTCTTAAGTTTTACTTAAGACAGACTTAAGACAAACTTAAGACAGACTTAAGGCAAACTTAAGACAGACTTAAGACAAAATCCTAACTTTACTACTACTAAATGCTATCTGTGAACACCAACAGTAGTAAGTTTAGGATTTTGTCTCAGATTACTTCTGTGAATCGGGCCTGATGAGTCCGTATTGTTTTTCATTCAACAGTATGTGATGTGCTATCCCAAAAGATACTCTTGGGAAGAATTTGAGACAACAAGACTTATGATTTTCAAAATCATAGTTGTGTGAAATACCTTAATTATAAATACAAATCCAGATGAAATTTTTACATGAGATGTTGTTTTGGATTCCCACAACCTGTGATCTCAGTGAATAGAGTGAATAGCTTTCTGGCTGCAGTCAGGCACCGAAAAATACATACAACATGAGAAGAACAGAGGCTTTAAAATATATCAATGACTACAATCCTGTTATTCTAAAGATTTGGAATACAAATATGGATTTACAATTTGTTGCAGACAACTCCACCACTGTTGCTCGCTATATGACTTGATATATCACAAAATCCGAAAATCTCGAGATGAAAGAGATGTGGGAGGAAATGTCTACAGAAAAGAGTCTTACAATAAAAATGTACAGTTTCTAGCTTGAAAATGCTTTCTCATTGAGATATAGCTTCATATTAATGCCTGTACAGGTGAACCTTGACTAGTTTATTCTCCAAGTCAAGAGAAATACTGTGGGTAACCCTAGGCCTCGCGAGTAGTTGTAATAGGGTATTAAATATTAAAGTATTTTCCAGAAATACAATAACTTGCAGAATTTGAACCCGAGTGTACAGATATTCTGAAGACAAACATGCTGGATACATACTACCCAAGAAGGTGTCCTTATCTTGAAAACTTGTCTTTTTGAAGTACTTCAGCACTATACATATAGAAATATTGTAACTGAAAATATAGAACAAGGAAGATTTGCACTCCTTGGATGTGATGGTTGTTTAGTGAGACACAGCAAAGGAAATTAAATTAACCACAGAAAACCTAGTACCCAAACTCCAGGAAATATAAAGTTTCGACTCAGGACTTTTGCAATTGTTTAAGTCATGGTGTGCAGAATCAGAATTATTTGGACACTATGACGGTTACGAAGATTTTTCAATTCTGTGAAAGACAGCATTCAATGCTCAGTTTTTCCAACCCACCTGCAAATGTTGAGAGATGAAATTTACCAGGAATAAACCATCTCTGCTGATATAGCCTTGGAGAGTTCTCAAAGCAAACAAAGTTCTGCACCAGCAAGTCAAGATCCTCTTAGAGAGCCAATAGTTAAAAATGAAGCAGCAATAGCTATAAATGAGGTGGAGAATGTAATGAAGCAAGCAATAAAGGAAATTCTAGATTTTGAACAGTTAGTACAGCAACTGAATAATGAACCAATATACATTTTCAAAGAGGTTAAAGATTTAATTGAGCATGGATCCCTGATTGAGAAGAAACAATGTGAAAATTCTGCATTTAAACCAGTTCTCCGATATATAAGTTGTCAAGCTGGCACTGGAAAAAGGTTTTTGATTAAATTACTCACCGATTATCTACAGAAGGCTACACATTCAAATTTGCCATGCGTAGTTATTATAGCAACAGGATTAGTTAAAAGTAACATTGAAGGAATTACTCTTCATCGACTATTAATGATACCTGTGGAACATGACAATAAACTAGACTACCAGATATTATCTGGTGACGTTTGTCATGAGGTAGCAAGATTATTGAAAACATTGAAAGTTCTGATTATTGAGGAAGTGAGTATGGTTTTGAACCTAATGCTTGCTTTCATGCATTTCAGAATGCAGAAGATATTAAGAACAAACTATGATGTACTATTTGGTGGGAAACGTAATTTTATTTGGTGACCTACTACAACTAACACGTGTAAAAGGACAATCTGTTTTCAAAACACTTCTGCATAATGAAACAAGAAATTCTGTTTGAGTGTAAATGGAGCGCACCAACTGCTCTGCGAGTTAGTGGGGTGGATGTATAAAGGCGGGGGGTCGCTTGGCACTGGTGGAGCTGGGTGGGTGATGCACCGGTAAACCCCCCTTGTTATCTGGGATCTTGATTGTCTCCTGAGCGTGGGGGTCCTTCCTGGCCCCGCTCATGGGCTGGCTTTTCCTTCCCCTCTCCCCCCCCTCAGGGGGGCTTGCCGCCCTGTCCCCTCTTCTGCCTTCCCTCTGGGGGTCCTTTTACCTCCCCCCCCGCTTTTTCTTTCCCCCTCCCGCCGTGGACTCCTCCCCTTCCTCCCCCTCCCCCCCTCCTTTCCCCTTCCTCCTCTTCCTCGGTACGGACCCCCCCAGGTGGGGGTATCGGAACTGGGTGGGCATCTGCCGCAGTTACATCGGCGGGGGTGGCTCTCCCGAGCAGCGGCACCAAAGTTCTTAGTTCGTTTGGGGGTGGGGGGAGGGGGGTGGTTGTTGGGGTAGGGCTGCATTGCATATTATACTGATCTGCTCTCTGTAGGTGTGGTACATGCCACTTGGGTTACTAGTTGAGTGTCTCATTTGCTGATAACCATTGACAATGTGGGATGGGGTGTGCCTCATCGATGGAGGGGCGGATCTTTGTCAGTGGGATACCAGATCGTGGCTTATTCTCAGAAAAATGCACAGATGACGCATGCATACAAGATGTAACTGTTCACTATTGTTGTCTGATGCTCAATAAAGATATTTTCCAAAAAAAAAAAAAAGTGTAAATGGAGCTTCTGTTAATATCGGAACTACTTTATTCAATGAAAGAATGTCATATATAGCATTGTCGTGAATTAGAACATCGTCTGGTTTGTTCTTGATTGACTTTGATGAGAAGAAAGTTAGTGCTGATGTGAGCTGTGTAAGGGAATACAATCAGTTTAAGAAGTCTATATGCTCCTCATTTAGGCCAGTACCCTGTATATGAGAAACGGTTAATCTGCCAAAGCGGAAGATTACAAAACAGTGCATGGATGCTGAAAAAAAGGAAGCACACAAGGAGAATCCTGAAGGATCAAAAAAGAGAAAACTGTTAATGATGGAAAAGTTATAGGTTCCCAGTTTGAAAACAGTTTGGGGGTCAACTGTTAGACAAATGTTGTTCTAAGTGCACTGTTCCATTTGCCACATGTAATAGACCAAACTGAAAAAAAAGAGATAAGAGAATCCGTACTGCACTATGTAGTTTACTCCAATGTTAACTGAGTGACAGAAGTGTAATACATTTTGTTTCAGGAATCCGAGATCTTATCGATATATCTACCGGATCAGTAGTGTTTTTTCTAAATATTCAACAAGATGCAGAAGAATTAATTATTGCAATGCTAGGAGTGTTAGAGCAAGACAAAGTAAATATTAATGGGTTAGTTGAATTGAGTTGAGATGCGCTGATTTCTGCTGCCTGTCTGTTGTGGCCGGGGGACTCCCCGAACCAGAGTCCTTTGCTCCCAGGAGGGAGGAGCCACCACTGCCCTAGCGCTGAAAAGCACCATCCAACACCGCTGCGAGGGACACGCTCGGGCCCGTCCTTGCCCGTCCTCGACCGGAGAAGGCCGGGCAGGGACATGACTCTTGGCTGTGCACTATGATTTGCCTGCTCTAAGGTACTGTGTCCCTATTTTGACTCGTGAACGTGTAAGGACATTATTAAACTTTGACGTTCCAGAAGGTCTATATATTTGACTCAGGATTTAATTAACAGATTCACGGTCATTATAGAGATATCGCTCAGTGCTGTCCGTGAGATTTTGTGTTTGACCTCAGTAATCTGTAAGTAAGGGGCTTATACTGAATACTGAATTATATTGGTCTACAGATACGTTAAAGGGAACACAAATCTGAGTCATCATGGGGAAGAGGAAAACATCCACTACTGCACATAAGAAAAAACAGAGCAAAGAGGGGGGAGGGCAGTGCTTGTCATTACTGAATTATTTGACAGGTGCCATGGGCGCAATAGAAAAACAAATCTTAACAGTAGAGGAGGCAATGAAACCAGATAAAAATGGTATCGATGAGGGTCTTGCTCTACCGGTTAATGACAAAGGGTCAACTGACCCATCGGTGGACCCATTGGTGGATATGCACAACGGGATAGATAAAAACAATGGTTGTGTTGTGAACATTTCGATTCATACTATTGATAGTGACCCCGACAGTGATCCTCAACCACCCTCAAAGCGCCCCAAAAATCCAGAATTTGCACCTAAACAGAGTAAGGAAACGGGTATAAAGAGTATGGCAAATATGTGTTTAAAACAAAAAAGGGCACCAAAAAAGGGCAAGGTTTTTGTAGTGAATAAACAAAATGGGGGGGAGAAGGTGATAGTTAGTTATGGTGACCAAATGCAGAATGAAGTATTAGAGCTGAAAAATAAATTTGATGACCTAGACGGCTTTCTAAGGGAATCTCTAAATAACTTAATTGGAAGGGTGGGGGCAATGGAAAAAGTATTGTCAAAAAGCTATAACAAATGTGAGTTTTTACCTGAATCTAAGGATGCCCAGAACACCAGTAGAACAAACACTAACCCTCTCACTCAGTTAAATACTGCCATTTTGAGTGAACATCCGCTAGTCTGTGAAAATGCTACTAGGACTTATCATAAGTCAACTGCCCAGAGTAGGACTATAATTAATCAAGAGGAGGGGCCTATGGAGATGGAAAAAAGGAGAACTCTGGCCGAAACGTCATGTGAGAACCTGATCACACATATAGACCTACCCCCAGCGTCAACCCCGTACACAGTAGTACTAGCTAATGTCCCCATATTGCAACAGGGAATGACTGAAACCTGTGAGAGCCTGAGAAACAAATCGTTATCCTGGCTGGGGAACAGGACAGGGCTAACCGATAGACTCTTTCGAGAGTTTAAAATGGCAAGAAGGGTGAGGTGGGTGGGTAGAGGGATTAAGGATTTGGCTGGTGATTGTGTCATATTACATTTTAAAACACCACAACTAATTGATGTGATCCTAAACAGGGCTGGAAGCACTTTGATTTCAGCACAATATATCAATATTGTTCCGTTAGGATTTTTTTATAAACCCAGCTACTATGGTCATAACAGTCAAAACAGGGAAGTCCCATTGGTAACACAGAATTTAAGGGCTGGCGTATCTACATATAATCGCTTTAATGTACTAGCAAATTTGGAAGAAGTGGACTGACTGAAGGGACCTGGTATTAGTATAAATAGACTTAATCTTAGTAACAGCGAGTATGAAAAATGCATAGGTATAGCAGCTCCTGATATATGTAGTAGGAATAATAAATGTAGGATCCATATGGAGGAGAATATTACTGGGGGAAGGGAGATACTTGGCTTATATGATTACATGGGGCAATGGGATATACCGATTTCAATTCCGACACATACTTCTGATGAAATGGTCTCCCCAGTTGCCTATGTTAAAATACCAATCCCATCTCTTCCCATAGGTGAGGCTGCCCCATTACTACGCCCTACGCAGGAGGATAGACATTTGATATCTAATAGTGGGGATAGCTTAGATAATAATGAAAATAATATTGGCACTGGTAACTGTAGCTTCATGTTTTGGAATGTAGCCGGTTTAAAATCAAAGGCGATGAATATGGTATGGAATAATTTTGTGCAGAAGTTTGAACTCATCAGCTTACAGGAAACTTGGGCAGTGGAGCCTATACATATAAATGGCTATAAAACCTTACATTCGCCAGCAATACCTTCATTGCATGGAAGAGCTAAAGGGGGTCTATGTACTTATGTTTCGAATCTGATAAATTTCGGTAACATCTACATGGTAGCGGAGGATTCTTTCTATCATATCATTAGTTTACCTGTAGATAAAACTTGTACAGTAATACTAGTGAATTATTATAATAACGCTCCTCATGATCAAATAGAGAGGATTATTAAAGCCATATATTGTCATCTCCAAAAGATACAGGAATCTGTAAGTAGGGATTTATTGGTAGTCTGGGGAGGGGATTTTAATTCTGGGTTATGTCACCATTCAGAAACCGGGAATTGTGGTATGGCATACTATATGGAAACAACCCTCCCCCATTTCCCCCACTCAAGGTATGGTGAAAGCTTAAATGACATAGCGTCCCAACTTGATTTAGGTTTTGCTAATATTCTATGTTCTCCTCCTGTTATTTTTGGTCCAACCTTTAACGGCCGTGGAATTTTTTCCACAATAGATTTTATTTTGGTCTCTAACAGGCACTGCTCAAGAATTACTAGTTTCCATACCCATAAGATCGCTATAAGCGATCATTTTCCTCAGAGTGTGGGTATTCTATTATTTAGAAAAGAGGAAATGAGAGCTAAAAGCCCTAGTCCCATATTGGGAGATATCTTTCTTTCCAGGCAAAATGGATATGCTTTAAGATGGGATAAAATAGAACGAAATGAAATAACGAATAAGGTCATAACGAAATGCAATGACAAGATTATGGTCTGTTTGGATGAGAATTCCACAAGCAATGAAATCATCAATGGTTTTATTGCTATTACAGACCATATTAAGAAGGTTCTCACTGGTAAAATCAATAATAGGAATGGTAACCAGAAGAAAGAAGGGTGGTTTGACTAATTGTTCAAGGGCCCATTGGAATCTTAAAAACGCCCTGCATATGGAAGATAAAAATAAGGATAGGATCAGAGAAGCTCGCAAAGAGTATAATCGTGCCTTAAAAGAAAGAAGAAATGTATTAAAAGCCGAGGCATGGCTGGCTCTACACGAAGCCTCTGTCAGCAGAGACTCTAGCGCCTTTTGGAAGGCCGTTAATGCCCCCTTTCTGATTGTAAGAGATATAGCCACTATAGAGGTGGCAATAACGGAGCAGGCGTGGATAGAGCATTTCTCTGTTTTATATAATGATCCTCACTTAGGACCTCAAATTATTGTCGAAAATGAGGGAGGCCAAGTAAAACCTCCAGAGGTCTCTGGGGCACAATTGCATTTTGAACTCAGTGAGGTAAATGTGGCCATTGCTAAAAGCCTGGGGGGAAAGGCCGCTGGCCCAGACGGTGTCCCGGTTGATATCTTCAAATTTAATACGGAATTATGGGCCCCACTGCTGACACAAGTTTTTAATGCCTGTGGCTCCGCAGGTTTTTTATCTACATGGTATGAATCCATTTTGGTACCTATTTTTAAAAAAGGTGACAGGGCTGACCCGGCTTGTTACCGGCCAATATCCTTGCTGGATTCTACCGTGAAAATTGTGGGCCGAGTAATACTGAATAGATTACAAGACTGGGCGGAGGAACAGGCAGTGATAAGTGATCTGCAATATGGCAATTAGGCACAATTGAGCAGGGCCTTAATCTTAATATTTTAATGAATAAGTACATTAAAGCCAAAAAAGGACCCTTATACATGGCATTAGTCGATTTATCATCGGCGTTTGACTGTGTAATCCATAACAAATTATGGCTTATTTTAGAGGAGATGGGCGTGGAAGTAGTTCTGATTTCTTATTTAAGGCAGCTATACCAAGGGGCAAAGGCGTAGGTTCGTTTTGGGGCAGGGGGGGAATGCACTAGACACTTTAAAGTGAGGCGTGGTGTGAGACAAGGCTGTGTTCTTGCACCATTTCTTTTTACATTGTACATAAATAGTTTAGATAGGGTTTTAGTACAGGAATGCAGGGATTTACCAGAAGCTGATAAACGACTTATCCCTGCATTACTATATGCAGACGATGCGGTTCTTATGGCTTGTACATCACAGGGACTTCAAAGGGTTGTAAATAGCTTTGTAAATTTTATGACAGAGAGGGGCTTGACTATTAATTCATCTAAAACATTTATAATGTATTGTGGGCCAGGATGTATAAAGCCTAGGACAATTTTTATTGATAAAAAGCGGATTGAAAGCACCAAGACTTTTTCCTATCTTGGCATTTTATTTGAACGCACAGGATCATGGGTGGATGCAGTTAAAATAAGAAGATTATTGTTCATAAGGACTTTGACTGTCCTATCTAATTTTAGTAGGAAATTGGGGAGACGCCCGACGGTGGAACTACTAAATATATATAAAGCAAAATGTGTCACCGTAGCTTCGTATGGAGCTGGTATATGGGGGCACGTGGATGTTAACTCCATCCAGGTAGCTGAAAATATTTTTCTGAGGTTTTTATTAATGGTCCCAAACAGTACTTCCTCTTTCATATGCCACGCAGAACTAGGGTTGTTGTATCTGGAAGATATTATAAAGATCCAACCGGTCCTTTTGTGTTATAGGGTATGGACAATAGAGGAAATGAAGTTCAATCGTCTGATTCTCACAGATTGTATGGGTCTGGATGGAGTGAAACAAGTCAGATGGTTGCGTTATGTCAAATCGTTTTTATATAACCTGGGCCACCAAGATTTTTATGATGAACCCTTCTCCATGCACAGGATAACAAGGAAAGATCTTAAAAAAGAATGTCTAAGTTTTGTGAGTGAACAGAGGCTATGTGTGGAAATGAATAACACAACGGTGCAGGCACATAACCTCGTATTAACAACTTTTACATTGCAACCGTACCTAGACCTGATAACATGTGATTATGATACATTTTTATTGATGCGATTTCGTCTGGGTATTTTGCATAGATCAATAAGCTTCCCTGATGAAAATGACTGGTCGAAAGAATTGTGTAAGTGCCCATGTGACAATACCTCTGGACAATCTACCATACATGTGGTATTCTTTTGTAAATTGTATTCAGTGCAGAGGAAACTATGGATTACCCCTGTTTAAAATCATTCGGTATGAGGCAATGCCGCCCAGCTTTCATGGCCCTACAACAGCTAGAGACAGAATTTGTGATAGCCTCTGCAACAGCCTTTTAAAAAAATATTTTTAAGTGTAGGAAATCGATTGTGTTGTAATAAGAAATGAAATAGTGTATTTTTAATTCGGCCCATTTATTTTATCGATGATATAACTGAATGTTTTTTAATAATCTTAACATGTTTTTTTATGTACTTTTATGGTTATTCTTTGTAACCAAATAAAGTGTTATTGAATTGAATTGAATTGAGTTGCAAATGAAATCATGACTGTGAAGATAGTGAATTCATCTACAGCATTATAATTATTTCTAAATGATTCCTCTACTTGACGTTACCAGATACTAAAACAGTGTCTTTTGAGAAATTGTTGAAAAAGGCCAACCAAAATATGACCTTCCCAAACTGCAGATCAGATCTCATGTCTACATTGTTTCTACTGGGAAATACTTTATAGAGATGTTACAATGATGCAGAGCAGATGGTTCAAAATTGGAAATGGAAATTACAAACTTCATAGCTGGACAAATATTAATGTCAGGAAGGACTTTTATTAATACTTTAGCTATCATCTTTTCTGAAGGAGTTAATACAGCCTATGGACACTACTCTGTCGATTTAGGATGGCAATCTGGATGGGCAGAATGGGATGTATGATGTAACAACGCGTGTGTTTACAACGCGTGCAGTTACATCGCGGTTTTTACAACAAACGCGATGTAACCACGCAATGCCATTACAACAGTGCTGCAGCGAGTTTGAATGAATTTGAACAATGCATGTATAAGCTTGATGCGCATTACCTACCAAAAGTTAGTACTATTTTGGAACGCTATCACTTTGGAAGGTGGATGCAGAAAGAGGGTGAGAGTATAGAAAATTATGTAACGGATCTCAGACGTTTAGCTTCCACTTGCAAATTTGATATCTTGATTGAAGAAAGGATAAGAGATCAGTTTATGCTTGGTTGCATCTCTGAAAAAGTGAGAGATGAACTTTGGCTAAAAGACGAACCATCTCTTAGTAATAGCTAAAAGGATAGAACACTCACTAGCGTGTGTGAAGGAAATTAAAAAAGATCTTGATAAAATAGTTTCTGATGTTACAGTGGTTAATACTAAGGTGTCCCACAAACCTACTGATTCCATAGTGAAATCCCAGACTAAGGACAAGTTAAATACTAAGTCTCGAGCTCAGTTCAGAAAGAGTGGTAAGTGTTATAGATGTAACAGCACAACTCACTGGGCGAATGATAAATCTTGTCCTGCCCTAAATACTATATGCTCCTTTTGTAAAAAAAAAGGGACACATTGTGAATGCATGTAGAATCAAGGCTTCTAGACGTGTAATAAATGAAGTTTCTCAGGAAAATACAACAGAACTGCATGATTTTGAATGTGGACAGATTGTAGTTCAGGTTGGAAGTGATGGACCATTAGATTTTATACTAGTAGAAGGTCATAGAACAAAAGTGTTATTTGATTCAGGAGCTAAGATTACCATTGTTTCTAATACATTTTTTAATGACAATTTGAGCTCCAAAGTAAAACTGCTAAAACCTGACATTCGTCCCACCGCATATGGTGGTGATCCCATTGAATTGAAAGGGTACTTTGTGGGATTAATTGAATTTGAGGATCGTTTCAACTCCGGGAATATCTATGTTTCTAAAAAGGGGGATAGTATTATTAGCTGGTGGCACCAAAAAGACCTGGGTGTCATGTTAGATCCCAATAGTATACCTCCCATCATTATCAAAGAGAGGAATGCCATCAAGTCAATAGACAACGCTTCCTTACAGTCCCAACTTATGGCAGAATTTCCCCTGGTATTTGGAGAAAGGTTGGGTTGCCTTAAGGGCTACTGCCATAAAATAAAGTTGGCCCCGGGATCTATTCCTGTTTCTAGCAAGGTGCGGAATGTTCCTTTTACAGTCAAAGAAGATATGCTCAAAGAGATTGACAAACTTAAATCTCAGGGGATCATTGAAGAAGTTGAAGGGACATCTTGGTTGGCTCCAGTAGTAGCTGCTAGAAAACCTGATGGGTCTCTGAGGTTGTGTGTGGACCTTAGACAGCTTAACAAGTGCGTACTGGTAGACAAATATCCCCTTCCAAACATATCTGAGCTGTTAAGCATGGTGGCAGGAGCGAAAATCTTTAGTACAATTGATCTGACGTCCGCATATCATCAAATACTATTTGACGAATCGTCTAGAGATTTGACTGCTTTTGTTATGCCTTTTGGGACGTTCAGGTTTATAAGGCTTCCGTTTGGCCTGGTTTCTGCCGCTTCTGTGTTTCAACGGGTCATGGAGAAGGTATTGGTTGATATTCCTGGTATCTGTGTATATCAAGACGATATATTGGTGTACGGATCTGATGTGTCGGAGCATGGGAAAAGAGTGAGGCAAGTGCTTGGTAGACTTACCGCTCACAATCTGACCATTCAGCGAGAAAAATGTACATTTGGCTTGGATAAGATTTACTACTTGGGACATACCATAAGTGCTGATGGAGTGGTTCCAAAAGCTGATCTGGTAAACACTATTAAAGATCTGACGGCTCCCACTTCTAAGGAAGAATGAATGCGCTTTCTTGGCATGGCTGAATACTATAACAAATTCATAAAGAATTTTGCAGAAGTCACATATAACATAAGGAACCTTCTTAAAAAGGGAGAGAAATTGTGTTGGGATGATTCTTGTGAGAAGGAGTTTTGTGAGTTAAAACTTATGTTACAAAATGCACCGAATCTTAGAAATTATGATCCCACCAAGACATCCATTATTTCCACCGATGCAAGTTTGAAGGGGCTTGGTGCGGTTTTGTATCAAGGAGGTACTGCTTCTGAGAACACCATTATGTTTATTTCGAGAAGTCTGAAAGGGGCTGAAACCAGATATTCAGTGATTGAGCGTGAAGCTCTAGCAGTTTACTGGGCTATTAAGAAAATCAAAAAGTTTTTGTGGGGTACATTTTTCGTTGTTAAGACTGATCATAAACGACCGCGTGAAGTGTTAACTAGCAAAGGCATTGATTTGATTTCGCCGCGGATTTCAAAATGGGTTGTTGGTTTGCAAGGGTTTGATTTTGTTGTTAAATATATTCCAGGTAGTGAGAATCTTGTGGCGGATACACTTTCAAGACTGGTTCCGTCTGTTGAACCAAATTTACTTGACTCTGAGAAAGATGTTGCTTTTGGTCATCCTCATGATTTTGTGTGTGTGGTGGATTGTGAGGTGATTTCTCACGAATGGTGGCTAGATGCTTGCAAGGCTGATGCATCCATTCAAGAGGTACTAAAGCTTATTTGTAATGGTTGGCATCACAAGGAACAGGGTGGTTCTTCTGTGAAAGATTTCTGGTTGATGAAGGATCAACTTTCTTGTTGTGATGGTTTATTGTTGAGGGGTCACAGATTAGTTCCACCCACATCTCTAAGAAAGGAATTACTAAATTTAGCTCATGAGGCGCATTTAGGTATTTCCAAGACGAAAGAAAGAATACGCTCAAGTTATTGGTGGCCAGGAGTAGACATTCAAGTTGAACATTTAGTTCGGGAGTGTGTTCAATGTACCCTAAGCAAAAGAGGCCTTAAGACTAGAACTCAACCCATGGAGAAAAGATCTCATACTAGTGATCCGTGGAAAGATATAGCCTTAGACATTTTAGGACCTATTCATGGGGATGGTTCAGACACTTTTGTTATTGTAATCATGGATTTGTTTTCAAGGTGGCCGGAGATATTTTTCGAAAAGAGTGTAAACACTAAAAGTGTTATTGATTGCCTAAAGAAGCTCATTGCTAAGGAAGGAATTCCTGAAACAATTTTGACTGATAATGGGGTCCAACTGGTCTCTGGAGATATGGAAAATGTTCTTAGTGGTTGTGGTATTGTACATAAAAAGTGTGCTCTGTATCATCCAGAGTCAAATGGCACTGTAGAGAGATTTAATCGAGTTCTTAAAGATACTATCTCTTTAGCCAAACAAAATGGGCTTGACTGGAAAGATGGAATATCAAAAAGAGTCTGCATTTATCGTTTTGCTCCTCATACTACAACAGGGAAGTCTCCTTTTCTTTTGTTTCGGGGAAGGAATCCTGATACGTTTTTAGAACCTCCTTGGGTGAACAAATTTCTGTCGACCAATGGTGGGATTAAGGATTCTATTTTCTGGAAAGACAAGGAAGATTCTAAGTGTCTTAAGAGTAAAGAAAACTATGATATGCGACACGCTGTTAAAGTGACAAAAGTCTTGGTTGGTGACATGGTTAGGATTAAAAAACCTGGGTTTTGTGTTGCTGGTTCTAAATTTTCCAAACCCATCAAAGTAATAAAAGTTTTTGATAATGCAATAAGAACTGCTGATCACAGAGTGTGGAATTTGAGTCGGGTAGCTTTATGCAAAAGAAATGATGATTTGTATTTTTCTCAAGTTTTGCCAAGAGAGAAAACTGTTCCTCAAGACAAAGTGAGACCTAGCAGAGTTTCACGCACACCTTCTTATTTGAAGGATTATTTCGTATAAAGTTCTGTTGTTTTTTGTGAATTTAATATAAAATGTAAAGGAGGGAGATATGTTGTAATATGCTAATTTGTGTTATGTCACTTCTGACATCTTTGTGAGGTGATGGGGTTCTAGAGTGCCAAACTCATCATGAGCTGGCTGTAGGAATGTTGGGAGGAGATCAAGGGATGAACCTGCTGGCAGTTGGATGGCTGAGCTGTATAACCTGCATCTTTAATTAAATAACCCTATTCATTTACAAATGGACTCTGGATCTTCATTCATCCCTCCAAGGTGTACTTTTTAACAGCAAGTCTTTACATCGACTTGCGCTAGATGGCGTGCTAACATTAGAAAAGCGTAATTTACTATTCCAACTTCAGTCCACTTAACAGTAGGGAAGGTGTTGGGATAGTAAACTACACTATTTGTAATGTTAGCACGCCATCTAGCGCAAGTCGATGTAAAGACTTGCGTTGTAATGGCATCGCGTGGTTACATCGCGTTCGTTGTAAAATCCGCGATGTAACTGCACGCGTTGTCAAAGTTTCGTTGTAAAGGTTGTTTCCCGGCAGAATGCAATGACATTAATCTAAAATCCAAACCTAGGCTACCTAGGAGATTACCAAACTCATATCTGTTCTTTCTTCAACCAAAGTTCTGGAGACAATTTGCAGATAAAAATCAATATATACAGTGTTTTTTATTACATGGTTTATCTGTGTATTAGACATTATTTTGCCTATTGCGGGTAATGTCTTCAAAAAGATGTTCCAAATGCAAAATGTCTTTTATTTTCAACAACAGGGTTATTTAACTTCTAAACACTACATTTTCTCATTACAGTTAAAAACTGAAAGGACATACTCCAATTACAGCAGCGTTAAGTTGGAGTTAAAATTGCTTTCAAAACTAAAAATAATGGCCTCTTGTTTATCCAACAACAACTTCTACATACTACTGCATGGGATTATTCAGTCTGCTGAGGATAACATTTTCACAAGGATCTTTGCAAATCAAGAGTACTATTATATTGGCCAAAGGAGTAAATATAACAACCAAACTCAACACTCTAATTAAAGTCTGAAAGTGGATGGACATACTCCAATTACTGCAGATTTAAGTAGAAACCAAACACTCTCTTCAAAAGTACACAATTTTTGTCTTTTGTTTCTCCAACCAAACATGTATGTTCTATTCCTGGCAAAAAAGTACTGTATGGGATTTTGTCTACATGGATCATCAGTAGTCTACACATCATTTGGACTAACAGGGTTGATGTTTTCAAAACGATCTCTAAAATTGAAGGCTAATTCATATTTATTTCTGATATTGCACCAGATATAATAATATTAGTTTACTGTTATAACTGTAGAAAAAGCAACAAATTAATGACTTGTAGTGAGTGAAATGTGTAATATCACTTATTTGTAGTGATGTACTATGCAGATTTTTTTTCCAATCCATTTTTTGTTTTTTTCCCACTGTTCAAGGAGGATGCTTCTTTCAAACCATTGTTTAGGGTGAAGAAGTATGAAAGCTGAGAACAGTAAAAAAGAGAAATTATATTTTTTACTATATTCTAATTTAGCCTTACAGTACAAATAATGTGTATTGTTATATTTGTGTAACTTTGAAGATTAAGTACAAACATATCTTTATCTACTTTTTCAATAGAGGCTGCAGTTCAGTGATGTTAGATGTCACAAAAAAGCTCTTCTTCTCCACATATAGTGCTTACTTATATGCATGGAGAGTTTTTTTAAATATAAAGTTTACTTTCCATAGTTTCCCATTTGCGCTTTCTCTCAATTTCTAATTAAAGTTTTTAGTGCAATACAGCGCATTTCTAGTTAGTCAAGCAACAACCTACTTAATTATTCAGATACTTATTTAAGCAGGGACTAGAACATTCAATCACTTACATACAAAGTGTGTCATTCACGCACAGACTCAGAGATAGAGAGACTACTATTTCACTTATAGACTAGATCAGTCCTCCACTCATTCACTAAAACAGCCACTGAAACAGCTATTGGCTCACTGATAAACAAGTCACTCATTCACTTATTCACCCATACAACTATTTACACAAGGCTCTAGATGGAGTTCCCAAGTGTCACTCATACAGTCAGTCACTCACCTACACACAAACTCATGCACTCATTGAATTACCCATGTCTCATTCATGTACTCATCCAATACCCATATACCACCCAGGTACTTATTCTAATGCACTCACTGAATACTCCATGAACTTCTATTGTACTCATTCTATCACCTATGCACCACTCATGCAGTCATTCAATAATCCATGTACCACTCATGCACTCATTCAATCACCCATGTACCACTCATACACTAATTCAATCATCCATGCATCGCTGATGCACCCATTCTAACATCCACACATAACTTGTGCACTCATTGTAACATCCACGCACCACTCATGAACTAATTCTAACATCCATGTGCCACTCATGTACCCATTATAACATCCACAGAGCATTCATGCACTCATGCAATCATGCACTCATTCAGATATCTATTTACCCCTGATGTACTTATGAACTCATTCAGCCATTAATACACTACTCATGCACACATTCAATAATCCATGCACCACTCATGCACTCATCCTGTCATCCATCCGTCACTGATACACTCATTGATTCATTCATACACCACCCATGCACTCATTCAATTATCCATACCCCACTCATGCATGTATTTATTCAGTTATATACCACTAATGCACTCATTCAATCATCCATGCACCTATCATGCACTCATTCTAACATTGATGCACCACTTATGCACTCATTCTAACATCCATGTACCACCAATGCACTCATTCTAACATGCACACACCACTCCTGCACTCATTCAATCATCTATGCACTACTCATGCACTCTTTCTAACTTGCATGAACCATTCATGCACTCATTCATTCATCCATGCACCACTTATGTACTCATTCTAATATCTTTGCACCACTCATGCAATCATCTATGCACCACTCATGCACTCATTCAACCATTTATCCAGCTCATAGACACTCATTCTAACATGCAGGCACCACTCATGTATTCATTCTGTCATCCATGCCCCACTTATGCACTCATCCAATCATCCATGGACGAGTCATGCACTCATTCAATGGTCCATGCCCCACTCATCCAATCATTTTATCATCCATGCACCACTCCTCATAAGATACTATTTCCTAACTATAACATCCCTGAAACCTTTATTTTTTTCAACCACCCATATATATATATATATAAATATAGATATAGATTTATATATGTACAGTATAATATTATTGTGGGTCACAAATATCATGATGTCAAAATATATACTGAATCAAAATAAAGAAGGTAGAAATATTGTGTTTTTAGTTATTTAGTATCACTTTAAATATAGGTACACATTACATAGTTTAACTTAATGTGGTTATACACTATTTCACTTTTTAATCAGTTTAATAAATATTAGTTATTTTAGTATTATGAATTATTAGTATTATAATAAAATTTGTGTTTATTTTTTTTAAATAGTTTGTAAGATTTTATATTAGATACTGACAATTCAATAGTGGGTTTTTGTGTTTGTAAGAGATTAGGATGGGACCTGTTTTAGAAATGTATGTTATTGTTTTAAGTTTATAATGATCTTTCATGCAATTTAATGTTCAATTGATAATATATTATTTGAATGAATTAATTGTTTAATTGTTATTTAAATTAATTGTGACTTTTTCATTAATAATTCCTGTATAATTAATTTATTTATTGAATTGTGTTAATCAATTTTCTAATTGTTTTATTTGTAATTGATTTTGAAATAAGATCGTTTCATTTGTATAATTTTGTTATTAATCTTAATTGTTTGTCTTTGTTTCAATTTTAGGGCTATCGGGAGGAAAGTGTTGTAAATAAAAATAATTTTAATATTTCTTTTTTAAATGTTACTTTTTTATTTATAATATAACATTTGTATATTTTAAATTGTATTTGTTTCATATTAAGGCTTTTTTTTAAATATATTTTTTTCTGGTATATATTAAATGTTGTATTTAGAAAGTTGAGTAGACCCTTCCAAAGTCTAATAATTTCCTTATTGTTCAATAGATTGGACTGGGAAATGTAAATCAGACCCCTCCAAAGACTACACTTTTTTCTACTTTTACTTATGTTCGAGTGGAAATCGTAAACTTGACCCCTACTTTTGCTTACCATTCTGACCCCTCCATAGTCCAACACTTTCCTTACTTTTACTCAAATTGGTATAAGAATAGTATATGTGAACCCTCCAAAGTCCAACACTTTTTCTCATTTTGCTCATGTTGGAGTAGAAATAGTAAATGTAACCTTTCCAAAAATCAACATTTTTCCTACTGTTGTTTAGATTGGAGAAAGGACAATAAATCTGACCATTCCAAATTCCAACACTTACTCTACTTTTTCTTACGTTGGAGTAGGAATAGTAAATGCCCCCCCCCCCCAAAGTCCAACACTTTCCCTAATTTTGTTTAGTTGGAGTGAGAATACTAAATCTGACCCCTTTAAAGTCCAACAGTTTGCCTACTTTTGCTTATGTTGGAGTGGGAGTAGTACATTGACCATTCCAAAGTCCAAAACTTCCCCTACTTTTGCTTATGTTGTACTAGAAGAGTAAATCTGACCACTCCAAAGTCCAACACTTTCTCTACTGTTGCTCAAATTGGATTGGGAATATTAAATATGACCCCTCCAAAACCCAAAATGTTCCTTTTTTTACTTAGATTGTAGTGTGAAAAGTAAATCTAAACCTTCCAAAGTCCAACACATTCACTACTTTTACTAATGATAGAGTGGAAATAGAAAATCTGTCACCTCCAAAGTTTAAAACTGTCTCTAATTTTATTGATGTTGGAGTGGGAATAGTAAATTTAAACCCTCCAAAGTTCAACACTTTTCATGCTTTAGCGTAGTTTGGAGTGACAACAGTAAATATGACCACATCAAAGATCAATACTTTACCTACTTTGGCTTACATTGGAGTGGGAAATATAAACTGACCCCATCATCATCCAACACTTTCCTTACTGTTGCTCACATTTTTTTTTTTTTTTTTTTTTAAAACATTTATTAACCGCAGTTGCATCATTTTTACAATGTACGTTCACTAATCAAAGTATCGGGTCAGCGAGACAAAGATACACATGTCCGGGTGGTAAGACACAGCCATTCAGCCGGCAACCCGGAGGTCCGGCGGCGATACACAGGCGAACATTTGTATAGAAATCAGGTGCGTACATTGTGTAAAAGTGGATCTATGGTGCTTTTCTGTATTTTGTTGTGGTGCATCTGAAGCGCAGTACCTGCAATAGAAGATGGCGCTGTGTCCCAGCCCACAATGTGGCGTATTCGGTTGACACCCAGGCCCGTAGGGGGAGTCGCGCAAGGCATCGAGTCTACCCCCAAATGCCAAGGTCTCCGGGGCAGCGGAGTACTGGTGTCCTGTTCATGGTGTAGGCTGGAGCGCGGCAAGGAGGTTGCAGTATAGCTCACAAAGACTTATATGCCAGCGTTTATATCCGACGAGCCCAGTGCGCAGCTTCGCAATTCAGCTCCATAAGCGCGGTACTCAGCGTGCTATCGTCCCCCCAGCGGCGTGATCCCGAAGCCGTCGAGTGCCTGAGTATGTCTGGTATGCAACACTGTGCGCCTCGAGTGGGGTCGTTCCGTGTTTCCCGGGCGTAACCGCCTCCTACGCGTAGTGCCCAGCATTGCTGCCTCATCAGTACTCTTCAGGGCACTCTAGGCAGGGCCACGCCTCGGGGGCACCGGATAACACTTTCAACAGTTGTTCTCTTTGGTTAGATAAGGGTTCGGTTAGGGAGCGTAACCAACAACCAGACTGCTCCCGGTGTGTGTAGTGCTATGGAAGGATTCAGGATTAGGGTCGTAAACTCGGGTGGGGGCAAGGGGAAGGGGGGAGGGGGGAGGAGGAGATCATTCTGCGTTAGAAGCGGAGGGGACAGCAGCCGCCAAGTGGGGCGCAGCCGGGCCACGCCAGAGGTGCGTTAAGCTGCAGGCCAGAGGGGGGAGGGGGGAGGGGGGGGAGAGGAGGCTGTCAGAAAGGCCAAAGTCTCGCAGCGTCTGCGCCCGCAGTCTTTTTCCCGTATGGATAAGGCATTCCTTTGTATCGTAGTAGGGAGCTTCTGAGTAGGGTGGAGTGATCATATCTCTTCATTGGAGCCCGTACCCGGGCACTGTGTACTGTGCGCGTTGCTTCAGACTGCAACAGCAGCAGCAATCCGCGCGCCATGGTCGCATCACAGATGATACCCGACAGCAATCCCCTATAGGGTACAAGTGAGAGGCACTAGGGGGCAAGCAGAGGGGGCCGGGAGCCAGCTTTGCCATGGTCTCAGGGATGTCGCCACCCAGCTAGCAAGGCAGTGGTGTCCTCCAAAGACTCAGGTTATCCCCCGATCCCGGCAGGCCACCTGGAAGGCTGTGAGGAGGTCATCCCAAAGCTGGGCGATGGGGAACTTCCGGAGCCCTGCAGTTTCCTCACGGAGAAGCACCGCACTCTCCGCCTGCGCCCAGTTAACAAAGGAGGCCTTCCAATGTCTGATGTGCGGGGGGGTCGCTGCCTTCCAATGCCTGGTGAGCAAGCGTTTGGCCGTTATGAGACCCATGTCCCAAAAGCGTGCCTGTGCTTTGTTCGCTTTTGTGCGTTTATATAAGCCTAATATGCATGCATCCCACGTGCGCGGTAGTCGTGCCTCAGCACCGCGCTCAAGTAGTGACAGTACGCCGTTCCAGTATGCCTGTATAACAGGACAGTGCCACAGCATATGTAAGAGGTCCGCTCCCGGCAGAGAGCACCGCTGGCAAAGTGCGTCAGCCCGCAAGAAATATCTGTTAATCTTTTCGGGTGTGAGATATGCACGCTGCAGAATGTAGTATTGTATGACTTTAAAGTGGGGGTTGCGTGGAATGTTGGTCGGGCTGGCCAGTATCATCGCCCACTCCTTGTCTGTCCAGTTTCTGCCCCTGTCTGCCGCCCAACGCTCCCTCAGTGCCAAGGTGGATGGTTGCGAGTGTGCCTGTAGCGCCTGTGCTAGCCAATGTATGACGTGCGCGCCATTGCCCATAATGTGCAGATATTGGATGAAGGTATGCGTCGGGGGTTCCACCGTCATGTCGCCCCAGGAAGTCGTGAGCGTGTGCATGAGGGAGGCATGTAGGAGGAACTGCCCCGCCGGTAGAGCCGTATCTTCAGCCAGGGTGGCGAACGTAAGCAAGTCGCCATCTACATACAGATCGCTTAGCGTGTCCACTCCCGCCTGTTCCCATCCAGCCAAGTGGGCCTCCGTGAGCGGCCCCATCGGGCCGGGCATGCCCAAAAGCGGCAAACCCGGAGCGTATGGCTTAGTCGCGCGCGTGAGGCGAAGGCACCGCAGGAAACATCTGCGCGCCACCGCCAGGTAGATCTGGGAGGGGCAGGGCATGCGGGTTATTGGGTGGAACAGTGTATTAATTTGTGCTTGCGTCCAGGCAGCCGCATGCGAGGTAGTGTCCTCAAGCTGCTTGCCGCACAGCCATCCCGTCACCCATTGCATCTGCGCCGCGAGGTAGTACAGCTCCATGTTAGGGACTGCCAAGCCCCCAGCATCCGTGGGCATGTACAGTTTAGCCAACGCTACCCGCGGTCTCCCCGTGTTCCAGATGAGGCCGCGCGGCAGCCCCTCCAGGTCTCGGAACAGCTTGGCGGGAACATACCGAGGCAAATTTGCAAAATAATACAGTAAGCGGGGCAGCACTATCATTTTGGTCAGTGCCACCCGGCTAGGCACATTAAGGGGTAGGGTGTTCCAGAAGCCAACTTGCGCTCGAACAGACGCAATTGCTCGAAGGAGGTTCCCATCCAAGACGTCTGCCGGGGTCCTGTAGATTCTGATCCCCAAGTAGCGGAAGGTGGTGGGATGCCACTGCAACCTGTCCCCTCCCAGTCGGACATCGCATTCAGGCGTCGTTGGGCCAAAGGGATAGGCTCCCGACTTGGCCCAATTAACCCTCAGGCCCGACATCTCCTCAAAGGTGCGGAAGACATCGGTGAGGGAGGCGGGGATGGCAGTTATGTCCCTGACGTACAGCAGCAGGTCGTCTGCATATAGAGATACCGCGTGCAGGCCATCCGCCAATGGGATTCCCCATTCCAGTCCGTGCGTCCTGAGCGTCGCAGCCAAGGGTTCCATAGCCAGTGAAAACAGCAATGGCGACAGCGGGCAGCCCTGGTGGGTGCCTCTGCGGACCCGGATGGCATCAGAGAGGAGGCGGCCCGTACGGACTCGGACAGTCGGTCTGCCATAAAGTAGGTCAATCATGGCGTTGTATCCCCCCCCCAGCCGGTATTTCTCCGCAACCGCCCTCAGGTACGGCCATTCGACGGAGTCGAAGGCCTTCTCCAGGTCCAGTATCAGACATCCCGCCCTCGGCCACTGTTGCGTGGCATATTCTTGTACCCGAAAGAGGCGGCGGATGTTGTAGGAAGTGTGGCGTGTGGGGACAAATCCATTTTGATCCCGGTGCACCAGAGCGGGTACATGAGGGGCCAGCCTCCTAGCTAACGCAGAAGCTAGGATTTTATAGTCCGTGTTCAGCAGTGCCAACGGACGGTAAGAGCCCACTCGCGTGCTGTCCTTGCCTGGCTTAAGAATAGAGACCAGTGTGGCCTCATTTAACGTTGGGGGCAAAGCAGCTCCCTCCGCCGCCGCTGCGTACATTTGCAGTAACTCCGGGACAAGGATGTCCGAACCAGCCTTGTAAAATTCAGCCGGTAGCCCGTCCGGGCACGGGGTTTTACCATTGGATAGATTAAAGATGGCTTCTCTGAGCTCGTCTGTCTCCAGCGGAGCTCCAAGCTCGTCCTGCTGCGCAACAGTCAGTTGCGGTAGCGGCAGGGGGGAGAGATAGTCGGCTATATCAGAGTAAGGGACTGATAGGCGAGAGCGATACAATGCGTCATAGTGGGTAGTGAAAGCGTCATGTATGCCAAGTTGCGTGTACACTAGTTCCCCCCCTCCCCCCGCATGGCCGTCACCGGGGCTGAGCGGGCGTCCCGCGAGATCAGCCATGCCAACAGTTTGCCCGGTCTGTCGCCCAGGTGATGTGTTCTCGCCGAGTGCGCGGCGTAGTTGACATTCCGAAGTCGCTCCAGAAGGCGCGCATGCTCCGTGTGTGCCTCATGTAGTGGGTCCCCGTCTCCATCCACAGCCCCCTCCTCCCGTGCAAGCAAATCTGACTCCAGCCTAGTTAAGTCTCTCTCCAGCTGATGTCGCACATGCCCCTGGGCGTGCAGGCAGTGCCCTCGGATCACTACCTTGAAGGCGTCCCACTCCACCCCTGGATTGGCTGCCGTACCAGCATTATCCTCAAAGTATTGTGCAGCGCGTTCGAGCAGGGCATCACGGAAAGCCGCGTCCAGTAACAGCGCAGGCTGTAGGCGCCATGTCGGCACGGGGGTGTGTTGGCGGGCCCAGGCTATGGACATGAAGTGCGGGTTGTGATCCGAGTGTGTGCGGCCCATGTACTGCGTATCTATCACGTGGGGCAGGAGGTCAGCAGACGCCATGAACCGGTCTAGGCGGACATGTAGGTCGTGGGCGCCAGAGTAATAGGAGTATGTGCGCATCCCCGGATTGCGCTGTCGCCAAACATCATGCAAATCCCATTGCGCGGCCCATTCCAACAGCGCTTTTGTTGCTCCCCTGGTAGAGGCGTTAGCTGGGGGCGGGGAGGAGCGATCCAATGTGATGTCTAAAGTGCAGTTATAGTCACCCCCTATTATCCATGAGGTTGCATGCCAAGTCGCCATGGTCGCTGAGAGCCGCGCCAGGAAGCCGCCCTGATCAACATTTGGGGAATAGAGGGACATCAGCGTAATAAACTGGCCATCCAGCCTGCCCTGCGCAGCTGTGTATCTGCCCTCCCTATCCACTACAGTGTCAGTGACTTCCCACGGGGTCCCTGGGCGGATCCATATCAGTGTTCCACGAGCGAAGGAGGAGTATTCCGTAGCATACAGCTGCCCTCGCCATCTACGATGGAGCGCCCGCACCTCGGCTCCGTTCAAATGGGTTTCTTGGAGCAGCGCTATGCTGACTTTATGCCGTTTTAGGTATGAATAGATGTGATAACACCTAGCCGGTGTGTGCATCCCCCTGACGTTCCAGGTGCATATTTGTATATTAGCCATAGCGGTCGCGTGTGTGCGCATCACCCTCATTCCCCCAGGGCGTGGCCCCCAACTCAATGGTCCCCCATGCCCAGCAGCCCACACCCATCGCGCAGCTAAGTTGAGTACTGTGTACGCAGTGATTTGATCTCCAGCAGAGTAGGGGGAGAGGAAAGAAAGGGAACATATAAAGCCTTAACATGGCAACAACAAGGTCCAGAATACCAAAAGGTCGGCTGCACAACGGGTCGCCGTCCAAACGCTCGAGTGAGCTTATGAACTATACAGTCTCAGGGGGTTCGTGTGGTTTATCTCTTAATGATAACCAAAACTATGCAGTCCTGGAAGTGCCCTGCATTCCTCCCGGGTGGGGTGTGCATGTCACTGCTGGCCGGTGGGCATCTAGCGTCTGTTATTCAAGGCCCTGGCAGCTGTACGCCCAGTTGTCCGTCTAGTGTGGGCGGGGGCACCGGGGGGGGCACGTCCCCCTCCGAACGGTACCTATGGCAGCGGGCCGGCGATTAAGCACCGCGAGGCACCTTCGCATGTCTGTTAAGGGAGTGAATGAACCACGTGTTTATAATTGGAGAATGTACTTACAGTGTCCAGCTCCGTGGGCGAGTCCCCCAAAGTATCGACGGTGTGGGCACAGGGGGCCCCAGGCAGGTCTGGTGGTATGAGGGGCAGCCAAGCAGAGACTCAGGTAGGCCAGTGTCACGCAACAAGCGGCAGACTACCACCGGGCCCCCTCAGCCAAAGAGGTCCGCTGTTTGTGGTGTGACCTCCGGGGGCTCCCCAGAGCCCTGCGTGTCCGGGATGCCATAGATCTCCTCATCATCCGTTGAGGACACCGCCGGGCTAGCGTCCGGACAGATCGACGGCGCCGGGGAGTTGCTGATTTCCGCCACCCTGCGCAAGGCATCCCGCTGTTCCTGCTGGACGAGGTCCACCGGTGGGGAGTGACTCATCGCTCCCCGGACCGACGGTGGCGTGGGCGACCCGCGGTGGCGCCGTTGTCTTGATCCTCTTACCCTCTCCGCTGCGGCAGTTCCCAGCGCTCTGCGCGGCACGTCCGGCATTCCTCCATCGAGCCAGGCCTCCGCCTCCTCGGGACTCGCGAAGAAGTATGTTTTGTCGCGTGCCACCACTCTTAGTTTAGCTGGGAAGAGTAGCGAGTACCTGAGGGCCGCCTCGCGCAGTCTTCGTTTTATCGCCAGGAAGGAGTGCCTCTGTCTCTGCACTCGCGCCGTGTAGTCCGGGAAGAACATCACTGTTGCGTTGTCAATGGTGATTTTCCCTAGGTTCCTGGCTTCGCGCAGTATGGCATCGCGGTCTCTATAGTTGAGTACTCGAAGGAGAAACGGTCTAGGGTGAGAGCCCGGGGGGGGCGGTCTCGTGGGCACGCGGTGGGCTCTCTCCACCACAAAGTGCAGGGAAAGCGCATTGTCCGGTAGCAGGTCTCGCAGCCAGTCCTCAACCCTGCGGGCAGGGTCCGCCCCTTCCCATTTCTCCGGGATGCCCACTAGGCGAATGTTATTTCTTCGTGCCCGGCCCTCCGCATCTTCAGCCCTACCCTCTAATAATTCCACCCTATTCAGGAGGTCCTGCACGTTTGTTTCCGTCCGTTTCGTCGCTGGCTCGACGTCCGCCATGGTGTCCTTCAGCGCTTTGGTGCGTGTTTGCAGCTTTTTATGGTCAGCTCGGAGGTGGGTTAAGTCTATTGCCACGCTATCAATTCGGGTCTCCAGGGAGGTGCGTGTCTGCTGCAGGGACTCTTCCATCCTCTCCATGGCTGCCAGGACGCTATCCAGTTTCGCCGCCACGTGTTCGGTATCCATCGTAGGTGTTGCTTTCTCGTGCTTTCCCCTCTCCGCCGCAGCTCCCGGTCCGGTGCGCGTTCGCGCCCCTCTAGGCATGGAGCCGGTGGTGTGTGCAAGGCGCTCCTCCCTGTCACAGAGGAGCAGGGGCCCGTTCCGCGTGGCAAAGCAGCCCCGCGTCGTCTAAGCCGTCGTCGCGGATCCTATCCCACTCCAAGGGTGAGGAGCGGCTCACTTCTCCGCCTCAGCGTAGCACCGGGCTCCGTCGCCCCAGTCTGCCAGGCCACGTGGTGGATGTCGCAGTCACCGTGGCTCTAGGGGTCCCAGCCAGCGACGGGTCCAGCCGCAGCCGGAATGGCGCTTGATGACTCCCTCCAAGGCGTGGGTCGCGCCTGCGTCCCTTTTCCGCTTGGCGCTCGTGTTCGCCCCCGGCTGCGGCCAGCAGCACCGGGGCCGTGCCGTGTGCGTCCCGAGGGCCCAGTCCAGCGCTCCGGCAGTGATCTCAGGGCTCACGGGTGGCAGCGATATGTGCGGCTATGCCTTTCAGTGCTGTAGCCTCCATCCGGTGCAAGTCCACCCCCTCCGGCTGAAGGCCTGCAGAAAGCCAGGAGAGGGAAAGGCGCCTCAATTCAGCCGCAACCAGGCCAGAGCGCGGGGGGGAAAGGCAAGGCCCGTGCATCCGTTCGCAGGCCCGGAGCCCTCCGCTGCTGCGTACCAAAGTCCCTCTCAGCCCAGTAGTAGCTCGATGGCAGTCCCTCGCACGTGGCAGCGACCAGGCGCAGCACCCCTCCGGGTCCTCCCCGCCGCTCCCAGGGCCCCAGGCACTCGACTCACTCCGGATCCGGGTGCCGCCAGCAGCGTCCTCGTGGCTCCTCCGGGCTATCGCCAGCCCGCCACCACCGTCTATTGGCTCTTCATGGGGGAGGGGGGGCCCCCAGGTGTCCCCAACTGCGTCGTCTGCCTCGTCAGGACTCCCCCGCAGCGGCCGCGGGCCTCCGCTCGGCGCCGCAATGTCTCCCCCGCAGGCCGCAGATCGAGGCCCAAGGAACCAGGCAAGGCCGCGGGTTCGCGTAGTCGCGGTCCCCGGCCGCGCGCTCCTTAAGGCGGCCGCAGTCCCGCCGTCAGGGTCGGTGCGGCGCTCCACCGCCGATTCTCTTCAAAATCGGCCAGGGCACGGAGAAGGTCCCGCAGCAGGCCCGCCAGCAATTACGGGCAGTGCAGAGTAGTTTTTCGCGGATAAATGACCCGGGGCAGGAGGGCTCAAGCGGGAGCTCTACCCGGGCACATCCGCTGCCATTGCGCGCTAAGCCACGCCCCCTTACTGTTGCTCACATTGGAGTGAAATGGTTAGCTGGTTCCCCTAAATTCCAACACTTTTCATTACTTTGCTTATGTTGATGTGAGAATAGTAAACCTTAATAGTGCACTACTTACATTGGAGTCCGAATAGTAAATGTGGAGTCTCCAATATCCACACTTTTCCTACTGCTGCTGAGATTGGAGTGGCAATGGTAAACCTGACCCCACGGACCACAGAATGCGCCAAAAAAGTTGCCCCTGCCAAGTGTGCCAAATCCAAAGGGCTCACCAAAAGAGCCAGCAGGTACGCCAAGGAGCTGAAATCTACCAAGTGCAACTTTCCGGCAACTAGATTGGAAGTGCCACACCAGCAAAAATAACTGAAGACTGCACCATCTTCTAGAATGTACTCAACCAGTACCACCACCTCCTGAAAGAAACAAGGAAGAACGCCCTAGTAGGCCGCATTAAAGCCAGCACAAACAGCATCAAGGAACTCCTTGCCATTGCAAAGTAATTCTCTGATTCCACAACCACCAAGCACGACATCTTGCTGTCAGAAGACCCCTCCACCACCAGAGCCAACTTGCACAAATATCTGAAGAAAATTGCTGACAGGATGAAGGACAACTGTCTCAAACTTAACATGGACAAGACTAAAGTCCTCGTCTTTGGGAACAACACCTTACCATGGAACAATAAATACAGTCTGCTGAACTTGGCCCACCCCCACTTTAACTCACCATAAGGGGAAATACTAAATCTGACCGCTCAAAGTCCAACACTCTCCCTCTTGTAGCTTGGGTTGGAGTGAGAATACTAAATCTGACACCTCCAAAGTCAAACACTTTCTCTACTTTTGTATACGGTGGAGAGGGAATATTAAATCTAACCAATCCAAAGTCCAACACTTTCCCTACTTTTGCTTATGTTGGAATAGGAATGTAAAATTTGAGGCCTCCAAAGTCCAACACTTTCCTATCTGGCTCAGATTGGAGTGGAAATAGTAAATACGAACTCTCCAAAGTCCAACCCTATAATTACTGTTGCTCATATTAGATTGGAAAATTAACTTTGATCCATTCAAAGCCCAACACTTTCTCTACTTTGGCTTACATTGGAGTGGAAATACTAAATATGACTCTTCCAAAGGCCAACACTTTCCATACTTTTGCTTGTGTAGGAGTGGGACTAGTAAATAAATTCGACCCCTCCAAAGTCCAACACTTTCCCTACTGTTGTCCAGATTGGAGTGGGAATAGTTAATATGACCCCTCCCTTCTTCTCCCTGGATCGCGCGCACAGGGTCCCAGCCAGGCCTCCAAAGCCGGGCACACCCCCGCATCCGTTGGTCGTGCGATTACTCCACTACCGTGACAGAGGCCACATCTTGCAACAGGCGCGAGGAAAGCAGAACCTCCAAATTGCGAATGCTAGGGTGATGATTTTCCCAGATTTCACCAGGGAGGTACAGAGACAACGTGCTTCCTTTCTCGCTCTGAAGCGGAAGCTTCGACAGTTGCGATTGCCGTACGCCATGTTGTTCCCCGCGCGCCTCAGAGTAGTGGATGAGGCCACTACTCATTTTTTCACCACACCACAAGATGCATGGCAGTGGCTGGAGACGCGAAAACCAGGATCGGATGGGGCTCCTCCGGTGGGCACAGCGGAACGCAGATCACCTGAGCCTTCGCGATCACAGAGATCCATGACCCCGCCGGGACTCCAACTTGAAAGGGATAGGGCGGTGAGGGCGGTTGTGGAGATCAGCCGTGGTGCAACTAGCCCTTGGTCTACTGTTGCTAGCCGTGATGTAGGTGGGCTTGGGACTTCTTCTCCTTCCGGCAGCACAAGCGGGGACTCTGAGCCTGAACTCCCTGTGGTTACACCCCAGACGGCAGACCTCTTCATGTGAAATGGATCAATGATGTTGGGGGCGAGCGGACCGAGCTGCCGCTAGGGAGCAGCTACTGGTCGGACTGAACTCTGGGGGCGGAAGTGGGGTGCCTCCTGTCCAGACTGATACCTGGGCCCCTGTCTGCCTGCTCTAAGTGGGGGGGTGCCTGGGGGGGCTCTGGGTCCTATTGGGTCAGCGCACGCCTCACAATGTTTAGTGTCTGGTTGATCGTTGCATTAGTTTGGATGGGAGCTAGTTTGAATGTACCTGTCCTGGGGAGTGGGAGTTGGGAAGTTTCTTGGGGTTGGGGGGGTTCTACAGGGGATTGGCATGTCGTTGAGATGGGGCAGGAGGGAAGATCGATTCCAGATATGGGTCCCACCGTCGGTCTTAAATGTATGTCATGGAATGTCAGGGGCATGCACACTATGATACGCCGGCACAAGATTCCCGCATATTTGGTGAGGAGGGGGGTACAGATTGCTATGCTGCAGGAAACGCATTTAACACAGGCGGAGGGGGCGGCGTTGCAGCGTAGATGGAGGGGGCAGTTCCACACCTCATACTCAGCCTTTTCCAGGGGTATATTGATTTGGATACGAGTGGGGGTCCCGTTTCAAAGCGTTAGGCAGCTGATTGACCCAGCTGGTAGATATGTAGTGGTGGCGGGGCGGCTGGACGGTAGGGATATAGTGTTGGGGAGCCTTTACGCCCCCAACGTAGCTCAAGCTGGCTTCTTCGAGCACCTCTCCGGGAAGCTGGCCCCCCTATTGACGGGTTTGATGCTGTTGGGAGGGGACTTTAATTGTATTGCTGACGTGGACCTGGATCGATCTCACCCACCTCTTCCAGATGCTCCCGTGCACAGGCTTCCAGCGACTAGGCGGGCGTGGCAGTGCCAGTGGGGACTGATAGATACCTGGAGGGCCCACCACCCGGGAGATAGGGACTACTCCTTCTTCTCTGGGCTGCATGAGTTGCATGTTCGTCTGAACTCGTTCCTCTGCTCCCCAGAGGTACACGGAGGGATTACCCATAGCGAATATTTGAGCAGAACGATCTCTGATCATAACCCGTTGCTAATGTTGCTGGATTGGGCACAGGCAAAGCCTACCATTCCTACTTGGCGGTTGAGACCGGAGGCGCTAGATGATCCGGTGTTTAGGGCCTCGATTGGATCGGCTATCGACGACTATTTTGTAGATAATGCGGGGTCTGCATCGAGCCTGCTTATCAAATGGGACGCGTTCAAAACAGTAATCAGGGGGCGTTGTATTGGGGAGGTGGTGGGAGTCCGAAGGGTGCTGACACGGGAGGTGCTCAGGGCAGAGGATAGACTCCGAGACCTGGAAAAGGAGAGACCGGAACGACCTGCTAGGCAAGGGGACTTGCTTGCGGCATGCAAGGAGGTGGCAACACAGGTGGAAAGGCTACGCTCCTTTGATTACAAGGCTTACACCACTCTGGCCCAAGCGGAACCGGACAAATTAGGGGTGCTGCTGGCATGGTTGACAAACCCGGCGCGTAGAGGCACGCCAATTCTGGAGATTAGGGACCAGGAGGGTGCGGCGTATTATACTCAACAAGCCATCAACACGCATTTTCTGGACTATTATACCACTCTCTATCAGAGTAAGCTTGCTCCTGGGGCTGCTACTGGCGCAGGGATATTAGAGGGGATAGAACTCCCCCAGCTGGATATCGAGGCAGCGGAGGAGCTTGGTAAAGATGTTGAGGTGGGAGAAGTGCGCAGCGCTATCAAATATATGGCTCGGAACAAGACGCCGGGGACGGATGGCCTTCCGGTGGAATTTTATTTGGCATTTGTAGATGCCCTGGCCCTGAAGTTAGTCATAGTATATAACAAAGCACGACGGGAGGGATGCCTTCCTGCTTCCACGCGGGAGGCAATCATTGTGCCTCTCCTTAAACCGGGTAGGCCGCCCTGGGACCGGACTGCATATAGACCGCTTGCAATGCTTAACCTGGACTATAAGATACTCAGTCGAATCCTTGCTAGTCGGCTAATGGCCCACATGTCAACGTTGGTCCACGTGGACCATGCGGGTTTTATTCCGGCAAGGAATACGGCGATGAACATAAGGAGATTACTGCGTGTCCTGCGGGCGGACACCTATTGTGGGGAGAAGGCTTTTATCTTTGCAGTTGATATCGAGAAGGCCTTTGATAGCTTGGAATGACCATATCTTTTTGCGGTCCTGAGGGCGTTCGGCCTAGGAGAGAGCTTCGTGGAATGGACAACAATCTTGTATAATAACTCCACTGCCAGGGTCTGAACGGGAGGGCTGATCTCTGCTGCTTGTACTGTGGGTAGGGGGACGAGGCAGTGTTGCCCGCTGTCACCCCTGCTCTTTGCTCTGGCAATTGAGCCAATGGCTGTTCAGGCCCGATCGGGACATCACTACCAGGGGCTAGTAGTGGAGGGACACTTGCAACACATAGCGCTGTATGTTGAAGATCTACTACTCTTTCTGGCCGACTCGGAGGAGGCCCTCCGGGGAGCCAAGGGACTGTTGCATTCTTTGGGAGAGGCCACAGGGCGTCGCGTGAACTGGTCCAAGTCCTGTCTTTTCCCGACTCACCCAGGCAAGGATGATACACAGCCGGCGGAGGGGGCCCCGTGGGAGACTAGCTGTTTGCCTTACCTTGAAGCCCAGATCTATCACAACCCTAGTGACATGCTGGAGGGTAATATAGGGCGGGCCATACGTAAGGCCAAGGCCTGTTTTGAGTTTTGGGGACAGCTCCCGCTATTGGTAGCGGGCAGGGTTGTCTTGGTAAAAATGGTCACACTACCCAGGTTCCTCTATTTTTTGGGACGCTTCCGATCTGGATCCCAAGGTGTTCGCGCAGCTCAGCACATTGCTGACAGGATTCTTGTGGGGTGCGGGGCGTCGGAGGGTGGACCTGATCACCATGCAGCGACCCAGGGCGGAGGGAGGATTTGCCTTGCCGGGTCTAGAGCCGTATTACCACGCAGCGCAGTTACAATGGTTCACTAAGTGGGTGGCAGGCAGACTTAGACACCGAGAGGAGCCTGGTGGGCCGGACCCTCCCTTGGTGCTACTATCCCAGGTGCTGCTGTGCTTACCCATAAGGAATAGGGAGCTCCCGACTGACTTACAGGTGGTGCGCAAGTGCTGGAACCGTTTGGCCAGGCGTGCGGGCATGCGTACCTCCTATGCTCCGGAGATCCAGCTGGCGGTGTGGTGATTGGGGTAGACTACGGGACTGGGAGGAGGCGGGGATACTTACAGTAGGAGACCTATTTGAAGATGGCAACCTCCTTCCTTTTAATGACCTGGTGGAGCGCCACGATCGACTGCGCGGGGATTTCCTGCTTCATGCTGCACTGACGGCAGCCATTAGGAGACACTGGCGGAAGGGGATGGCGGAACCTCAGACCTCGCTGGCCTGCCAATATGTCCCAATGGCGGCGGGAACGTTCAAGGCGGTCACGCGTCTCTACAGGCGGATTACCCACAGCCTGCGGAAGCCAATGGTGGCCCTATGTCTCAAGTGGGAAGAGGACTTGGGGGAGCCCATTGGGGAAAAGCCTTGGGGGGAATTGGTAGAGCGGGCTTGGAAGTGTTCCAGAAACGCCCGTTTCCAGCTAATCCACTTTTATGTGCTACATAGGGCTTACCTTACTCCGGGCAAGGTGTGTGAATACTTTGGGGTTTCAGCAGCATGCCCACAGTGCAACCTGGAGGGGGCGGGGTTCCTCCACATGCTTTGGGATTGCCCGCTTCTGGGAGAGTTCTGGCGGGGAGTGACGTCTGAGTTGGCAGCCGCAACAGAAAGAGGTGTAGCTCTGACACCGAGTTGTTGTTTGTTGCATTGGTTTCCACATACTGCTAATACCAAAATCACTAGCAAGTTTATTGACCTGGGGCTGATCCTGGCCAAGAGGGAGATCACCAGCCACTGGAAGTCAAGGACGGGCCCCAACTTAGCGCGATGGACTAGGGAGTTAGTGAAATGGGCAGAGGGGAGCTGTAGGTTGCGCATGGCCACCCGCACTGGGAGTGACAAATCTCTGGAGATGGCGCGAGCGTGGGTTGCATTGGTGGAGCTGGTAAAACATCTGCCTGGAGATACTGAAGGCTATCCTGGCCGGGGGGAGTCAGCCGAGGATACTTAAGGTTGGGTGGCACTGATGGTGCACGGAGCAGGGCGCAGATACGGTGGGATGATCTTGGGTGATTACTTGTCCCTCACACTGACATTAGCGGTTCGGAATGCATGAGCTCTGGAATATCACTGTCCTGCCCACCGTTTCAGCACTAAACCTTTTCTTAACTCAACAGCATGCCGAGGGAGGAGGGAGGAGTGGGAGGGAGGGTTAGTTGGGATTGGGGAGAGGGGGGTTGGTTGAGTTCCAAGCTACAGCTGTTGACCGGAGAGATACCTACTAATAGATCTCGCTGGCTTCTACTACAAGACGGAGGACGGGGTGCCGGGGATTATCCTCCAATTAGGTTACATTTCTGCATGATAGGAGGGGGTTCCTTTCTCCTTTGCTTGCGGATGATTGTTGATGCACCATGGATCTGTAATGTCCTGCTCAGCACTAAGTTTGTATTTAATCTGTCCACTTGCAGACTTCTTTGAGTATGTGTATGTGCCTATGTCTTTTGGATAACTCAATAAAATTTGGTTAAAAAAAAATAGTTAATATGACCCCTCCAAAGTCCAACACTTTCCCTACTGTTGGCCCAATTGGAGTGGGAACAGTGAATCTGACTATTCAAAGGTCAATGCTTTCCCACTTTCCTACTTTGCTTATGTTGGAGTGAGAATAGTAAATGTGACCCACAAATATCCCACATGTTTCCTACTGTTGCTTAGATTGGAGTGTTAATATTAAATCTGACCCTCCAAAAATCCAATATTTTCTCTTCTTTTGCCTATAACGGAGTTGGTATAGTAAATCTGATCCTTCTGAAGTCAAACCCTTTCCTTATTATTGCTCAAATTGGATTTGATAAATCATGTTCCCAACTGTTGCTTAGATTGGAGTGGGAATAATAAATGTAACCTTTCCAAAGCCAAATATTTTTCCTCTTTACCTAACGTTGGAGTGGGAAAATTAAATCTAAACCCTCCAAAGTCCAAAACTTTCCCTACTTTAGCTTATATTGCAGTAGGAATAGTAAATAAATTCGACCCTTCCAAAGTGCAACACTTTCCCTACTGTTCGTCCGATTACAGTGGGAATAGTAAATTTGACCATTACAAGGGTCAATACTTTTCCTACTTTATTTTTGCTTATGGTGTAGTGGGAATATTAAATCTAATCCTCCAATATCCCACACTTTTTCAACTGTTGCTTTGATTGGAGTAGCACTGGTAAATTTTACCCAGACAAAATCTAGCACTGATTCTGCTTTATCCTTTGATGGGGTGAGTATAGTAAATCTGACACCTCCAAAGTCCAACCCTTTCCTTACTGTTGCTCAGATCGGGTTGGTAAACATGTTCTATACTGTTGCCTAGATTTGAGTAGGAATAGTAAATGTAACCTCTCCAAAGTCCAATATTTTCCCTTTTTGCGTATCGTTAAACTGAGAATAGTAAGTCTCTCCCTTCAAAGTACAACACTTTGCCAACCTTTGCTAATGTTGGAGTAGGAATAATCAATCAGACCCTCCTAAAGTCCAACACTTGCACTAATGTCAGTCAGATTGGAGTGGGAACACTAAATCTGATCATTCCAAATTTCAATACTTTTCCTAATTTTGCTTATGTCAGAATGGGAATAGTTAACATGACCCTCCAATACCCTACGCTTGATCTACTGTCGCTTAGATTGGAGTCGCAACAACCAATCCAATTCCAACACTTTCTCTTCTTTTGCCTATTATGGAGTGGGTATAGGAAATATGCCCCTCAAAAGTCCAACATATTCACTACTGTTTCCTAAAATGGAGTGGGAATTGTTATTTTATGTGTATTTATAACGCACACTCTCACCTGCACGGGTATCCTGGTGCTGAGCAGGTGTGTGTGCCAGGCCCTGACTAAGTTAGATTGGGTAATTGAAAAGCCAGGCCTTTGATTCTTGTGTAGTTTAAGGAGAGTGGAGGAGGCTCTGATGTGGAGTTGGAGGTCGTCTTATGCTTTAGGAGTGATTTAGAAGAATGCCTGTCTTCTTGATCTGTTTCTTTTAATGTGTGGGATATGTGTGAGTGGGAGTCCTTCCGAGCAAACATGTCTAGATAGTTGGTCAAAGGAGATACCACTCTTCTGGTAGGTGGGGCTTAAGTTGTATAGGCGATAATTATCGCTATGCGCATTTAGCGCTAGGATAATTATCGCCGTCTAGCGTGGATTGTTATCGCTGAGATAGTGTGCTATTATCAACGCTTATCTCAAAAGCGATAAAAATCCTAGCGCTAACTGCCTAACGTGAGATTATCGCTCAAAACCCAGCGATAATCTCACGAAATGTGGCGTTAGCTTGTTGATAGGGACTCACAAACTTAGCCATGATATCCTCCTTCCATAGGATATCATGGCTAAATTAGTCCTGAAGCAGGCGTAAGGAAAGTAGCGATAACAGGGGTTATCGCTACTTTTCCTGCCGCTATGCTTCATAGCGTGGGGCTTTATGATAGGAGAAATGTCGCTTAGCAACATTTCTCCTGTCATGTCAGGAACACCCACTTTGCATCTCATAAGAGATGCAAAGCTGGGCATTAAGATTTCGTACGCTAAAGCAAGGTTTCACGCGTTAGCGTGACCTTGTTAATTAGGCGATAAATTTATCGCCACTTTTCGGCCAAAAGCGGCGATAATTTTCTATCACATCTTTGTTGATATGCCCCATAGTGCCTTGAATGAGGAGTTTAAAATGAGGATGTTTGTGTATCGGGAGCCAGTGGAGTTAACTGAGGTGTGGTGTGATGTGAGTTCTGTGTGGGGGTTGAAAATTAGTCTGACTGAAGAGTTCTCCAAGGTTTTAGCCTTCTGGTGAGTTGCTTGGTAATCCAGCATAAAGGAATTTCTGTAGCTTAACTTGTTGGTGGGTAGGGTATGAGTGACAGTTTTTCTGGTGTTGCTTGGGAACCATTAGAAGATTTTTCTCTGCATCTTCAGGATGTGGATGCAGAATGCAGTGATGGCGTTGATTTTTGCCATCATGTCCAGTTTGTTGTCGATGATGATTCTGAGGTTCATGGCCGAGTACTGGGTGTGGGTTCGACTTTGGTCGGCCACCAGTTAGAGTCCCATGGCAAGGTGTTCTTGCTGACTATCACTACTACTGGCTTATTGGTGTTGAACTTGAGACTGTGGGCTTTCATCCAATTAGCGACTTTAGTCATGTCGGTGGTGAACATGTTTCTTGTGTCTTCTCTAATAGGGGGAGGATAAATTGTGTGTCATCGGCGTAGGAGAAGATGTTGATTTTGTGTGCACAGGTAACATTGACTAGAGGGATACTGTATGCAGTGAAGAGGACGGGTGTTAGACCTGGCATCTTTCGTCGTGTTTCTCCTGTCTTTTTTAAAACAACCGGAATGTACAGTATTTAGATGATGGTTGGTTTCTTTATTTGCATCATTTTGCTGTCCTCTACACAAGTTTTGGATTGATTCCAAGTAACTTATAAATTGTATTTAATATGGAAAACTCCATCCATTGTAATATAATTTCATTACTTCCAGCCCTGAGGAAGTCGTTTGGGTTAATCCCTATTGCGACGAAACGCGTTGGGAGTGGAAGAAACCATTCAAGAATAAAGAAGAACAAAAGTTTCAATAACTAATGTTGTTTATCGAATTTTTATATACATGTCTAAAATATTGTGTGTGCATCAACAGCATTTGTTAGTTCAAGAAGAAAAGCTAGAAGAACTGCCAGGAGGAGTACTGCCCCTTTTCTGTGTTGTTGCTATGATGGGTTGGCCTGCAGTCGCTGCTTTTGACATGGGCTGTGAAAGGACTGGACTGAACTTCCTTCACGTGTTGCTGAGTATCTCCAAGGGCTTGAAATAGAGCTTGCCTTCTGTTCACAAAGTCTCAGAGACAGCAAAGACTTCACTTACCTCTGGGTACCTCCTGTGGAACTGTGGGTTTCAGTTGCCACAGAGGGGGAAAGCAGCACTGTCACTGACACTGCTGCTGGCTCCGTGTCCTGAAGGCACCGCAGGAGGTACCTCCCCACTCCGCACATCAACCCTGGTCTCACTGACGACGAAGACCGCTGCAGCCACCGAGCTGCTGCTTGCACCGCGACCTGTAGGCACTGCACTCCACCAAACTGGTCTCACTGACGACATCCTTCCCCCTTGACCTCGACACCCGTGTCTGCATTGTGGTTTGGGGACATCACTTGTAAGTCACACGACACACCGCCCCGTCTTCAAGTCTCTGCCTGCACTTCACTCTGCACCGCTACGCTTCACATCACAACTGCGCCGGTTGCTGCGAATGGCCCGCACCGACGCGGTCGGCTGGATCTGTTAGTGTCTGTTGATTTCAGTGCCACGGTAGCACCGGACGGAGCAACCAGCTTTAAGGAACTAAATTTTACTCATTCTTGCAAAGTGCATATTTTTCATTACTGCATGTTGGTCTTTTCTCTTTTTTGGACTTGTTTGCACAGATAAATATTGGTTATTTTTCTAAAATTGGTGGGGTTTTCTTTGTAGTGTATTCACTGTATTACTGTGATTTATGTGCAAATGCTTTGGCACATTGCCTCTGAGATAAGCCTGACTGCTCGTGCCAAGCTACCAAGCGGTGAGTAGGGGTTATTTTAGAAGTGTATCCTCCTTGTCCTTACTAGAAGTTAGGGTCCCGATTTGGACAAAGGTGCAATCCATTGCCAACTAGAGACCCCCATTTCTAACAATGGGTCTGAGTGATGAATCTTAAGGCATCTTAGGGCTTCTGATGAGTAAGGTGCCAGGCTGACAGCTTGTGTTCTATCCGGAAAGAAGGAGCAGATCCAGCAGAAATTAGGCCCTTGGATGCCAGTCTCATTCAGGCACCAGGTAAGAATGCGATATGAGACCATGTCAAACGCTGCAAAGAGGTCTAGGAGACTGTGGTCTGCTGTGTCTCCTCTGTCAAGGATCATGCAATGTCATCTCTGTTGGCTTTGACTGATGTTTCTGTACTGGTTGGGCTTGAATTCAGACTCTGTACATCATGGAGCTGATGCTTGCTCAGATGGTCAGTAAGGTATCCATTTATTAGTTTCTTCAAGCCCGTGGCCAGGTATGGTAGGAGGGCAATGGGTCTGTAGTTGGAGAAAGGTAAATGCAACTCCTCCAAACACTTTCCCTACTTTTGCTAATGTTGAAGTAGGATTCATAAATCTGAATCTTACAAAATCCAACACTTTCCCAACCTTAGCTTATGATGGAGTAGGATAACTAAATCTAACTCCTCTAAAGTCCAACACTTTCCCTCCTGTTACTTAGATTGGGCCGACAATACTAATTCTGACCTCTTGAAAGCCCAGCACTTTCCAAACCTTATCTAACATTGGAGTGGGAATAACCAATCGGTCCCTTCCAAAATGTAACACTTTTCCTACTGTACTTATTTTGGAGTGTAAAAGTAAATCTAAGCCTTTCATAGACCAACACTTTCCATCTTTTTAGTTAGATTAGAATGGAAACAGTAAATCTGAGCCTTCTAAAGTCCAACACTTTCCTTACTTTTTCTTACGTTGGAGCGAAATTGTAAAGTTTGCCCTTCCAAAATCCAAAACTTTACCTACTTTTACTTACACTGGGGAGATAACACAGGGGTTCAGCTGGCCCTTGTTTTTGCGGGCATCATGGACATGGGGATTTCAAGCCCCAGCAAGCACCTGAGGAGGAGGGGCCACCTCCTGCAACGCCGCATCACAGCATTAGCAATAAAAAGTGAATTTCATCTTTTTGCGGTGCAGAACTCAGCTGGCCATTGTTCTTGCAGGCAGCCTGGACTCGGGGATTCCAAGCCCCAGCCTGCACCTGAGGAGGAGGGGCCACCTCCCACAATGCCGCATCACAGCATTAACGCTATAAAGCACTTCTTATTTTCCTGCGGTGCTAGACGCAGCTGGCCATTGTTCTTGCAGGCAATCTGGACATGGGGACTCCAAACCCCAGCCTGCAGCTGAGGAGGATGGTCTGCCTTCTGCAACACACATCACAGCATTAGCGCTATAAAGCACTTATTTTCTTCAGGTGGCACGAGACGCAGCTGCCCATTGTTCTTGAAGTCAGCCTGGATACAGGGACTCCAAGCCCCAGCCTGCACCTGATGAGGAGGGGCCACCTCCCACAACGCTGCATCACAGCATTAGTGCTATAAAGTGCTTATCATCTTCCTGTGGCCCGGGCCAAGGGCGGGCCCGTCATAATCAGGAAAAGGCAGGGCAGGGCTTTTTTGTTATGGGTCATTCTCTATGGTAAGCTTTATTGCTTTTTCAGCTTTGGACCTACTGACTACTTGCTTTGTTGTGCCCTGACCTCAATTAATTGAATTAATTGGCTGGATTCACACTCTGAAAAACATGCAGCTGGGTGCTTTAAGATTGCAGTAAAACCACGGCTGTTGCTAAAGAGTGTGTGAGACTGTCTATGACCCCCAACCTTGTCTCCTATCTTGAGAGAGGCCCCTTGGGCGCCAAGGAAGCCAGCTTATTTTACCCCTCTTTACAAAAGACTCGAACTGTGCTGAAATTCTGTGCTAGACTATTACCTCACATTTGGTCATGACCTCAGGAATATTTACACTTGGTACTGGGAGACTGTGCCTGCGTGCCATAGTGTTTGTTTGGTTATTAGGTTAAAAAGTTCCACAACTAGAAGATAATGCAAGATAGGGCATATAGGGTGAAGTTTATGTAAGGGCTTTAGTGGGGTGCATTATTATTTATTATTATTGTCAAGGGGTAGGAAAGAAGAAGGGAAAGGAGAGCTAATTTATCTCATTTTTACAATATTCCAGAACGTAACGAGGAATAAGATCTGGGTTTTGATAATTAGACATCATAATTCCCTCTGGCTACTTGGGCTATCTGGTAATATGGGGAAGCGGAAGGCAATAGAACCTGCAGATGTGACTGAGAAATATAGTAAAGCTACTCGGCAAATAAACCTTAAGTGAGATTGATCAGCTAATTGAGAAGGTGGATTCCTCTTTAGGGGCTCTTACTGCTCAAAATGGAGACGCTGCCACCAAAGTGAAAAAATGCCCCCACCCTTAAATTCAAGTTATTTCCAAAAATCAGGGCCATTACCCCTTACCCAATACTGCCCAATTAGAAGAAATAAAGGCTGCAGTGCCACTCCCCGTATAACAACAACATTTATTTTAGCCTACCTTTTTTGGCATGGTAATTTTAAATCGGGGTAATTTATTTTCATTCCTCCACAGATCTTACCAAGACCCTAATGCTTGTCTGACTTACTCTGGCTTCAAGAGTTTTCTGCTACCTCCCACTACAGGTAGAATTGCTATAATTTTTAGCTTAAGCCCTATTTCCACATATTGCTTCTTACCGCATTCTCACCTTCTCCCCTTTCCATTGTCTTATACAGCACTGACCAAATTTTCTGTAACCTGGTCCTGATGATGACCTGAATTTCTTTTTATTTATTTCTTTTTTTTATTTCTTTTTATTAATTTTTCAAAAGACCATGTCTAACAAACTCAGTCATGTCAGTATACAATATACAATGAATTGCAGCTCCCTTCTAAACATGAATGAAAATGTTATACATATCTGGTCTGATAAATTTAACACCCGCTACTTGACTTATTCAGCAGCAACCTCAGTCCGATCGCGCTCCGGGGTCAGTTCAACCGTTCGGTCCAACAGATAGGCTGTGAAGGGTGCCCAAAAGTCTTTTGGCCTGACCTGGCTGGCAACTCCTCTTCATAGGTCTTTAAGGAGTCTCTGCAATATACCAGATCTGTGATCCACTTCTGGATCGTTGGACTGCTCTTACTGTCCCAGTGCATTGACACTCTACGCTTTGCCATAAGCAGTGCTACTGCCAGCAGTTTCCTCTTCTCTGTGGGGACCCCCTGGAGGAGACCGAAGAGACATCCTTGTGTGGAGAGCACTCTATGTCGCACTGCGCCACCCTCCTCAGAACAGTCGCCACTTGCAACCAATAATCCCGCACCCGCCCTCAACTCCATACTAGATGAACAAAATCTGCAATTTGGGCCCGCACCTGCGGCATGCGGCATCCTCCCTCAAACCCTGACGCTGCAGTTTCTGTGGTGTGTGATAGGCCTGATGCAGATATTTTAAGTGTACTATGTGTAGGTTGCCGTTAGGTGTCAACATGTCTGTGAGGCCCCAGCAGATCGTCCAGTCTTCTCGCGTCAGAAGCATGTCAAGTGACTGATTCCACCTCTCAAGGGCACTTGTACCAATGTCGCAACACTCTGTCTGCATTGAGCGATACAGCTGAGCTACCAGATGCCGTCTAGATGGCTCCGCTATTATCATTTGCAACGGGGCTAAGGCCGGAGGCTGGGAAGCTAGGGCACAGGGCTCTGAGTGCCGCTTTCAGTCTGTGCTAATTAAATCTGAACAATAGTGTTTGGTTTGTTATATAATGTAGTTCGGATGCTTCCACAAACTGCCCTGTGGTGTATAGATCGCCCAGTGTACTTATACCCGCTTCTCGCAGTATGGCAATATTGCCCGCGTCTTGCGTCGCTGATAGCTTAGGGTGATTGGCAAGTGGCATTGCAGGGGCGTAACGAGGTAGTTTATTTGCTCTGTCTCCCAGCCACCTTGAGGCTTCAGTAGTGGCCTGTACAGGATTAATTTCAGTGTGCGGTACCTCTTTCCGTTCGTGTGGTAGAATGTGGTGTAACGGGATAGGGTACGTGTCTCCCTCTTCGACCGCTAGATGGGGCAGATATGGTTCGGGATGGTACCAATAACTAGCATAATGTGCCTGTGCACATAAGTAATATAATTTAAAATTCAGGGCCGCAAACCCGCCCTGATTGTAGGGGAGCGATAGTGTGTCCCAACTAATTCTCGCTTGTTTTCCAGCCCACACCATTCTGTTGATGTGAGTTTTCAGTGTTCTGAAAAAATGGTTCGGCAGTGTGATCGGGATATTGGTGAAGAGATAGAGAAACTTGGGCAACACTACCATTTTAATGATGGATATCCTATCTGCCAGTTATAATGGGAGCTTAGCCCACTTGTCCACTTGACCTTCAAGTGTGTCGATTGCCCTCCCATAGTTCCACCTGAGTATTTCCTCGGGTCTCTGTGGATCCAGATACCCAGGTATTTGACTGGGTCGGATTGCCATTCCAGAGGATAATCCAGCGCACAAGCTTGAGTGCTCTCAGTAAGAAGCACTATCGTGGATTTGCTCCAGTTAATCTGGAGTCCAGAAAATCCCCCGAATCTGATATATTCCCTCAAGATTCTCGACAAGTTGTGCTGGGGCTCTCTCACATAGAGGACCATATCGTCGGTATATAAAGATATGCCTATCTGATGTTGGTGGAACCGGAGTGCTGCGTCTGCATATTTTTGATGGACTTTGCGAGCGAGCGGCTCCAATGCAATTGTGAAAAGTAATGGTGATAGCGGGCAGCCTTGTCGTGTGCCGCGTCCAATTGGAACCAGTTCGGACACTTGCCCATTCACCCTGATTCTGGCCACTTGGTTTGTGTATAACAGCTGTATCCATTGGAGGAACATAAAAGGCAGACCCATGCTTCACAGTATTGCGAATAAATAGTCCCATTCCACTGTGTCAAAGGCTTTGGCCGCGTCTAGAAGTACAGCGGCCGCCTCCAGTTCCGGATTTAAAATGTGCGATAACGCAAAAATAGTGCGAATGCTGTGTGAGGTCGAGCGGATCGGTATGAATCCTGATTGGTCTGGGAGCATGATGGTTGGCATTAAAGGCGTCAGCCTTGTGGCAATCACCTTAGCCAAAATTTTTGCATCAGTATTTGTAAGTGACAGCGGGCGGTAGGAGTCCCATCTATCTGGAGGCTTGTCTGGCTTAAGAAGCATGACTATGAGCGCCTCCCTGAATGCGCATCTGTATACATAGCCATGAGGTGTTGGCTGAGCAGGTCTGCGTATGCCTTATAGAATTTGTTTGTACAACCACACCAGAGCGATGTCCTCCAAGTATGCCGTCAGTGCCGCCGTGTCTGTGGGGCCCGCTGACTTGTACATGTGATTATAAGCTGTAGCGAAGGTGGAAGAGATGCCTGCATTATCGTAATGGGTTTCTCCGTTGTCATCAGTGATGTGGATAATTGTGTGTATTGCACTGCGTTTTTGTATTTTCTGAGCCAGGGTGTGTCCTGATCTGCCTCTCTCACCATATGCCCTAGCGGTCTGCCTCTTCGAGATGTATTTAATCTCGTCTTCCGTGAATTCATTATACAGAGTGAGTTGTTCTTTTATGCGCCCCAAGACATCAGAATGGTGTGTGGTTTCATATTCACTCTCCAGCTGTTTGATGTTACGTAGCTCTATGTTACGTAGCTTGGAGCGGATATCCTTCAGGATCCCTGCACTGGTACTAATACACACTCCACGTATGAAGGCCTCCCACACCAGCCCCGGGTCTTCAACTGACCATGCGTTGTGCTTGAAGTATTCCTATATCGCCCCCGTATAGTGTCGCTGTAAAGAGGGTCTAGCAGGGAGTTCGCATTGAATCGCCAGCTAAATTGTGGTGGCGTCTATGTGGGTATTGTTGGAAAACCGCCCACTCCCACTCCGCAGGGTGGTGGTGGACCTTCCCGACACAATGGGGTAGCTTGGCTCGAGTGGTCAGGAAACAGGCGCAGTGCTAAGCATACAATATACCCATACAATAACCATGCGTGCATCCGTTCCAAAAACGACTCTACACCGTAAAAATTATGAAAATATCCTTTCTTTATCTTTTTCTCTTAGTTGCTGATTGGAAAAATAAATAACAATCACAATATACAAATTCTTAAATAGAGCAGGTCAAATAAATATTTGCTGTTTGCTGAAATAAATAGGGGTGATCATAAATAACAGGGCATAAATACAAGTGCAATATATACAGACAATTAAATACTTTGAGGTAATAAATACTGTACCAATAAATACTGTACCAATAAATACTGTACACCAACAAGTCCTGTGGACCTATAAATACAGTGCAGCATTAAATAGATAAGAACTTAATAAATACAGTTTCCTCAATAAATAATTAGAAGTATACAGTAGCACTCATGAATCAGATGACACTTCAATACTTAAGGGCTGATTTGGCCCAGGCACAGCTTGTAGGGTGTGGAAGGCTTGGGGGGTCCTACTCCCTGGCTGAGGCAAAGGCTGAAGCCTAAACTGAGGTAGATCAAAGGGGGGAATTCCAATGCCCTGGCTTTCCTCTCCACACAACCTCTCTAGGTTAGTCCCAGTTCACCCCAGGCACAGTCAGGTGGGTTTCAGCACCTCCCTAGCCCCTTAGAGCAGTCTCTCAGGTCTCCACAGGGCCTTAGGCGCCCTCTACTCCACTTACTGCCCTTTTTCTGATGTTCCGACGCCGCTGGAGTCGTGTCGACGCCGTGAGGCGGTTCCGGTTCGGTCTCGGCGGCCTCGGCACAATGTCAGTTCTTTGACGACGCCGGCAGGCGGTTCCGGTCCGATGTCGGTGGCCTCGGTTCGATCTCGACCTCCGATTCGACGGCGTCGGGCAGTCTCTTCACGATGTCGTCTTCGGGCGGCTCCGGTCCGATGGCGCTCTCGGCTCCGATGACGTCGGCCGGCCTGGCCTCGCTGTCGACTTCCGGCGACTCCGGGGTGCGATCCTCACCCCCGACCTCCGGTGTTCCTCCTCACAGGTTCCGGGCGACTCCGGAGTGCGATCCTCACTCCCGACCTCCGGTGCTCCTCTACCTCGGTCTCCGACGACTCCGGAGGGCGGACTTCACTCCTCCGATGACGCCGCTCGCTCGACCTTGGTTCACTTCCTTCTCGACCTTTGGTATTCCTCTCGACCTCCGCCGGCGCCCTCTTACGACCTCAGGCGGCTCCGGGTACGACGTCTGCTACCTCAGTCAGCGCCGCTTCTCCACCTCGGGCTCCAGGTCTTCGGCTACTCGACGCCAGGCTCCAGGGAAACCAGTTCTCAGGTCAGAATCTTGCTGCTTCCTTGGTTCTAAGGCCTGTTCCTGCTGTCCAGGTCCTTAGGATGGTGTTCTTCTGTCTTCTTCCCACACAGGGCTATAGGCTGGGATCCATCAGTAGGGACAAGTATCAAGGGTGGGTTTATGGACCCCACTCCAGGCACAAGTTTCCACCCCTGCTGCTTCACTCCTTCCTCCTTCACTGTTGTGCTCCTCTCTCTTCACCAGTCAGGTGCCAACTGCCAGCTCCAACTGCCAACTGCCTCTCTTATCCTCCCAACATTCTAAACGGTTTCCAACTGTCACACAGTTCTGGAATCTCCTGGAAGGTTCTGGAAGGTGCTGGTAGGTTCCAGTGGATGCTGGTGATGTCACAGGAGGCCACCATTTTGTGCTTCAGGCCCTCAGACAGAAGTTTCAGGGGTAGCTAAAATGGCTCCCTGAATCTGTAGCAACACTAAAAAGTCTGGTGGTTCCCAAAAAGGAAAAATTCAAACAGGGTTTGAGGCAAAAGTGGGACAAAATAAATAATGATGAGGAGGGACCACCCAAAGGGCTGACAGGTCTAACACGCGTCCCCCCCAGCTGAAAGTGGGGAGAGCTACCCAACCCCTTGGGAGTTCTCATCACTAAGGCGGAAATACCTTGAGAGACCGTCTGCATTGGCGTGGTCCACTCCAGGCCGATGTTCCACCTGAAAGTCCATCCCCTGTAGGGAAATAGACCACCTCAACAACTTGGGATTCTCCCCCTTCATTTGTATCAGCCAACGAAGGGGTCTGTGGTCGGTCTGAACCAGGAAGTGCGAGCCAAACAGGTATGGCCGCAACTTCTTCAGAGCCCATACCACTGCAAAGGCTTCACGCTCTATTGCACTCCACTTCTGTTCCCTGGGAAGTAGTCTCCGGGATAGGAAGACCACGGGTTGATCCAGACCCTCTTCGTTGAGTTGCGATAACACTGCCCCAATGCCATGTTCTGATGCATCTGTCTGGACAATGAACTTCTTGGAAAAGTCTGGGGCCCTTAAGACCGGGGCCTCGCACATGGCTTTCTTCAATCTCTCAAAGGCTTGCTGACAAGCCTCCGTCCAGACTACCCGTCGAGGTTGTTTCTTGGACGTGAGCTCCGTGAGGGGGGTTACGATGGTACCGTACCCCTTCACGAAGCGGCGATAGTATCCCGTGAGGCCCAAAAATGCTCGGACCTCAGTCTGTGTCTTGGGGGGTTTCCAGGCCATGATGGCCTCGATCTTCGCCTGGAGGGGCTGCACCGTTCCCCTACCCACCAAGTGTCCAAGGTACACTACCGACCCCTGCCCGATCTGGCACTTGCTGGCCTTGATCGTCAATCCAGCTTGTCTCAGGGCCTGGAGAACAGCTTGCAGGTGACGCAAGTGATCCTCCCAGCTGTTACTGAAGACGGCTATGTCATCCAGATAAGCAGCAGAGAAACTCTCCATTCCGGTGAGGATCTGGTTTACCAGGCGCTGAAACGTGGCAGGTGCGTTCTTGAGCCCAAAGGGCATCACACAGAACTGGTAGTGGCCATTGGGCGTGGAGAAGGCTGACCTTTCCCTTGCTCCATCAGTCAAAGAGATCTGCCAGTACCCCGAAGTAAGGTCAAAGGTACTTAGATATTGGGCAGCTCCCAGCCGGTCAATCAATTCATCCGCCCTAGGGATCGGATGAGCATCAGTCTTTGTCACTGAATTCAGTCCCCGGTAGTCCACACAGAACCTCAGTTCTGGTTGGGCACCCGGTGGTGCAGCTTTTGGTACTAACACCACCGGACTGGACCAGGGGCTGCTAGAAGGTTCAATCACTCCTAGCTCCAGCATCTTAGTGACTTCACTATGAATGCTGGCCTTCACCTTGTCTGACATCCGGTAGATCTTGGACTTCACAGGTGGGCTGTCTCCTGTGTCCACGTCATGGACGCACAGGTGAGTCCTACCCGGGACAAGGGAGAACAACGAAGAGTACTGCCCCAGGACCTGGCGACAGTCCTCCTGCTGTTCAGGAGTTAGAGATGGGGAGAGAATCACTCCCTCCACCGACCCATCCTTCTCTTGAGACGCAAACAGATCAGGGAGAGGCTCGCTTTCCACGTCCTCTCCTCCGTCAGTCACCATCATCAAGATGACTTCGGGCCTCTCGTGGTGGGGTTTGAGGCGGTTGGCATGCAGCACCCGCAGGGGCTGACGAGGGGTCTTCAGGTCCACCAAGTAGGTAGCCTTACCCTTCTTCTCCAACACCTCAAAGGGTCCTGACCAGCGATCCTGGAGGGCACTAAGCTCTCCCGGTTCGATCACCCACACTTTCTGGCCAGGCTCCAACTCCACCGGGTGAGCATTGTGGTCATACCACGCCTTCATCACTGCTTGGCTGGCTTCCAAGTTGTCAGAAGCTTGCTTCCACAACTTAGCCATTTGGCTCCGGAAGGCCAGCATGTAGCTCACCACATCCTGGGGGAGCTTTCTGGGAGTTCTTTCCCATCCGTCTCTCACCAGGTTAAGAGGTCCACGTACAGGGTGCCCATACAGAAGCTCGAAGGGGCTGAAGCCCACTCCCTTCTGTGGCACTTCCCTGTAGGAAAAAAGTAAACAGGGTAGGAGGACGTCCCATTTCCTCCGCAGGCTTTCAGGCAGACTTCTGATCATGCCTTTCAAGGTTTTGTTAAACCTCTCCACCAGACCATTGGTCTGGGGGTGGTAAGGAGTGGTGAACCGGTAGGTCACTCCACACTCCTTCCACATTGCCCGCATATACGCTGACATGAAGTTGGTCCCCCTGTCGGACACAACTTCCTTGGGAAAACCCACTCGGGTAAAGATTCCCATCAGGGCCCTAGCCACAACAGGTGCTGTTATGGTCCTCAGAGGTATTGCCTCTGGGTACCGTGTGGCATGATCCACCAGAACCAGGATAAACCTGTGACCAGCTGTAGTTGGTGGATCTAACGGACCCACAATGTCGATGCCCACCCTTTCAAAGGGGGTGCTAACGACAGGAAGTGGTTCCAGGGGAGCTTTCAGCTTCACCCCTGTTTTCCCACTGGCTTGGCAAGACACACATGTCCGGCAGTAGGTATCGGACGATACTTTCATCTGAGGCCAATAAAAGTGTGGGACAAGACGGGCGAAGGTCTTGTCTTGCCCCAGGTGTCCTGCCAATGGTATCTCGTGAGCCAACTCTAAAAGGAAGGCTCGATAACGTTGAGGGACTACCAAGGCTCGTGACGATCCATGTAGGGGTGCCTTGGGTTCACTGTAGAGGAGGCCATCCTCCCAGTAAACACTGTAGTTCCCTTCAACGTTCCCTGCTGCCTGGGCTTCGGCCTGTCGCCTCAGCCCCTCAAGGGTAGGGCACTCCCTCTGGCCCTGGCAGAATTCCTCCCTGGACGGGCCTCCCTCCACGTGCCACTCGGCCGGGATGGGTAGGTCCTCCAGGTTGGTAACGTCCCCCTCCGCAGACTCCTGGTCCACCACCTCCGGTGGCCTATCCGTCCTACGGGGTGGAGACGCCGAGGCAGGCTCCTCCTGTCCTCGGTTCTTCCCTTGACTGGCAGCTGGCTGGGCCTTTGTTCCAGGCTCCAGCCGGAATGAACTCCCTCTTCGGGTAGTCCCGGACCTTGTGCTAACACACCCACACAACCTCTCTAGGTTAGTCCCAGTTCACCCCAGGCACAGTCAGGTGGGTTTCAGCACCTCCCTAGCCCCTTAGAGCAGTCTCTCAGGTCTCCACAGGGCCTTAGGCGCCCTCTACTCCACTTACTGCCCTTTTTCTGATGTTCCGACGCCGCTGGAGTCGTGTCGACGCCGTGAGGCGGTTCCGGTTCGGTCTCGGCGGCCTCGGCACAATGTCAGTTCTTTGACGACGCCGGCAGGCGGTTCCGGTCCGATGTCGGTGGCCTCGGTTCGATCTCGACCTCCGATTCGACGGCGTCGGGCAGTCTCTTCACGATGTCGTCTTCGGGCGGCTCCGGTCCGATGGCGCTCTCGGCTCCGATGACGTCGGCCGGCCTGGCCTCGCTGTCGACTTCCGGCGACTCCGGGGTGCGATCCTCACCCCCGACCTCCGGTGTTCCTCCTCACAGGTTCCGGGCGACTCCGGAGTGCGATCCTCACTCCCGACCTCCGGTGCTCCTCTACCTCGGTCTCCGACGACTCCGGAGGGCGGACTTCACTCCTCCGATGACGCCGCTCGCTCGAACTTGGTTCACTTCCTTCTCGACCTTTGGTATTCCTCTCGACCTCCGCCGGCGCCCTCTTACGACCTCAGGCGGCTCCGGGTACGACGTCTGCTACCTCAGTCAGCGCCGCTTCTCCACCTCGGGCTCCAGGTCTTCGGCTACTCGACGCCAGGCTCCAGGGAAACCAGTTCTCAGGTCAGAATCTTGCTGCTTCCTTGGTTCTAAGGCCTGTTCCTGCTGTCCAGGTCCTTAGGATGGTGTTCTTCTGTCTTCTTCCCACACAGGGCTATAGGCTGGGATCCATCAGTAGGGACAAGTATCAAGGGTGGGTTTATGGACCCCACTCCAGGCACAAGTTTCCACCCCTGCTGCTTCACTCCTTCCTCCTTCACTGTTGTGCTCCTCTCTCTTCACCAGTCAGGTGCCAACTGCCAGCTCCAACTGCCAACTGCCTCTCTTATCCTCCCAACATTCTAAACGGTTTCCAACTGTCACACAGTTCTGGAATCTCCTGGAAGGTTCTGGAAGGTGCTGGTAGGTTCCAGTGGATGCTGGTGATGTCACAGGAGGCCACCATTTTGTGCTTCAGGCCCTCAGACAGAAGTTTCAGGGGTAGCTAAAATGGCTCCCTGAATCTGTAGCAACACTAAAAAGTCTGGTGGTTCCCAAAAAGGAAAAATTCAAACAGGGTTTGAGGCAAAAGTGGGACAAAATAAATAATGATGAGGAGGGACCACCCAAAGGGCTGACAGGTCTAACAGGTATGTTTATCGTAAGTAGCACAGGTTTGTGATCAGATAGTGTCCGGGGAAGATGCTGAACATTCTCCCCCCATCCATGAGCGCGCGTGGTAGTCAGCCAGTAGTCCAGCTGGGACCAGCTGGCATGTGCAGTGGAAGAGTATGTGCCTTCCCTATTGTCTGAATGTCGTAGCCTCCATACATCAACTAGATCTAGTTCATACATACATGCCTGCATCTCCATGGCAGCTTGTCTGTGATATTCTGTCGCGTCACTCGACCTATCAAGGTCAGCGTTTAATGTGAGATTGAGCCTCTTCCCTATGCCTTGTCATTGTAGACGGTGAGGTGTGTTTCCTGTAACATTGCTATCTCTGTGTGGTGTCTGGTGAGATATGCCATCACCTGACGTACCTTCCTAGGATTATTTAACCCATGGACATTCCAAGTCAAACATCTTAGTGATCTATTACCAGCTGAGTCTTGCATCTTGGTGTGTTACATATAGATAGTGAAAATAGTAAAATTGCCGCTTCCACATTACTGTTCTGGCATGACATGGTTCCATAAGTGAAAGAACATAAACTTACAATACTGCCAATTCGCTCCCCCACCCACTCCCGCATCCCAACCATGCTGGAGAATGTACCCACAACATTTGAAACTGGAGTACCCCGGTAAGAGCTAATCGCACTCATAAGAAATCGTTCAACTTTGTACACAAGAGTTGAGTCTCAACATGCTCCCCAGGTAGTACCGGGGAGGGCCTTGAGGACCGCAGTCATTGTTGCACCAGACCTGTTCTGTTCTCGTGTAAGGATCTCATCAGTCGTGTATGAGGCAGTATGACTAAATCTGCGGTGCCGAGGGTGGGCCATGTTTTGCCTCTCCTCGTTGTGCTCAAGCAGTAGACCTCCTCAATCTTCTTCATCAGGGTGTGGACTCTGTCGGTCGTTTCTCATCAAAGACTTGGCGTAAGACATTACCGCCTTCGGAGTGGTGAAAATCTTGTGCCCGCCTTTGTGCATTATTTTGAGATGGGCCAGGTAGAGCATTGCATATTTTATGTTGGCTTTTTGCAAGCAGGACTTCACTTGCTGATCCTCCCGACTTGCAGTTTGCACCGCCACCGTGAAATCCGGGAAGAACTGCAGATCGTTTCCCTGATGACTAGTGGCGCCCTTTTACCTCGCCAGCCTGAGGATCATATCGCGATCTCTATAGTTTAGTAGTCTGACCACGATCGGCCTCGACGGTGCTCCCGGGGGTGGTCGCGGTGCAAGTGTTCGGTGCGCTGTCTCAACTATTAGCATAGTGGACAGTTCTGTCGCACCGAAAACTTCTTTGAGAAGATTTTCCACGTCTAGAGCGCGCCTCAAGCTCCTCGTTCTTGGCTTGGATAACAGCCATGACTTTTTCTATGCTGAGGCTTTTGGTCTGCAGCTCCTGCACCGTGTCTTCCGTCATGGAGACACCGGCCTCCATGTCTGTAATCCGGGTTGCTTGTTGGTCCAGTTTAGCGGATATGTGGTTGATTCGGAGATTCATGTGGTCTATATTCCCATCTATGGGGGTCAGACTCTGTTGCACTGCCGCTAACGTGGCCGCAATCACATCCAGGCTTGTGCCCTGTTCTGCCATGCCGGAGGTGGCGTCACTGGTAGCACGGGTGACCTTTCTTGCTTCAAAGGACAGTTTCGGTTGCGCCTTGTCCAGCTTCCCCATCAGGACATGTGGTTTGGCGAGAGCGGATCCCCAGGAGACAGGTCCAGGGCCCTGTCAGCGCGCGATGATTCCTCCTGCACTGAATTGCCAATTCGTACACTGGTGGGCCCACTCCAAAATGCTCCCCCGGCGCAGTAGGCCCGTGACCATCCACAGCTATCAGGAGAGTATGTGGTAGTTGCCGGTTGTGTCTCTCTCCAGCCGCCCTCAGGGACCAGGCCGAGTATTTGGCAGCGCTATCTGTACTGGGAGGAGCTGCGCTGGCAGCCGCGAGAGGCCCAATGCACGGGCACTGTCACCGGGTTAGATCGGCGGGGCGCCTCCACCTCACGCCTCCCGTCCCACTCCTCAGCCACCTCGCGCTGCGGCACTCTCACCCAGGCCACAGGATGTCACACTAGTACAGGTGCTCCCACACCCTCCCTGTTTCAGGGCCATGCACACGCAGAGAAAACCAGGCCGCAGGGGCAGCGCGGCGACCCGCACTTCGCCGCCAATCGTTCCCTGCTGGAGCTGCTACATACAGGTGCCGGGTCCGCAGTCGCTCCCCTTCCAGTCGCTGTGGTGCCCCCCTAGCATCAGGGCTGAAGGTAGAAGCCCAGATCTCTGCAGTCAGTCTGCGCCCCCGAGGTTGGGCGGTTCGGCTCTACACTCACTGGATCAGCCCTCCTCTCCACGGCGGGGGGCAACTCTGGCAACCACGACCTCCTCGCCTCGCCGCAGCCCAGGGTCAGGCGATGTTAGATGTCCGCTGCAGGGTGTGCGCCGGTGGGTCTGCACCGGCGTCCACAAGCGGGATCCGCACCTTCTGCACGCTGCAGGGATGATCACTACCAGGACGCCGCCATGTTCTCAGTCCCCTTCTGGCCGGCCTGCCGCAGCATCGCTCCGCATCCACTCCACATCCACTCCGTTAAGTCGTTGTTTTGTTGCCCTCCGGTGCCGTCTGTATTCTGGGAGGTAACCCTCACGGGTTATCGCTCGCAGTCTGGTGCAATAGCAGGATATTAAAGCGTCATTAACTCACGGCCAGCCGAGCTGCACTAGAATGCGGCCATTTTGCCGTGGGCTCTCTAGCGCCCCGATGACCTGAATTTCTTACAGGTTGAAACGCCATTGACCATTCAGCACATCCCTGGATGTTCTTTAGTTTCTTAAATCAGTTGTTTTGTTTCATGAACTATCAATATACTGTTCTGTATCAATTCTTCAAATCATTTTTTGCACCTCCTTTTCCGCTGTTATTCTCTTTATTTCACGTCACCTGTGCTGTTCCCCTCCTACATGAGCACGTATGTGCACAAGAATGTTTGGGTAAACTATTGCTGTCTAAATACGTACCATCCTATACGTCTCCTCCAAATTATTGTGGTCTCCCATTCTTACCTTTACAATTGATTTGTTTTCCTTATGAATTTGTGCACTAAATGATTATCTGTTGAGACATTGTTGTTTTGTTATACTTGATTTACCTGGATCTTGACTGTGTCTATGAGTGATCTCCTGTATTTTTTTCTAAAAGTGGCATTTTTAAACACACAATTTAAAAAACATCTTTACTAAAAGATGTGTTATTAAATTCTTAGTTCATAAAGCCTAAACTTTATTTGTCTATCTTGTCCCAATGGGAAGTTGTCTTAATGTATTTCCCATTCCATCCAATGTGGCAGATAGCCTTTCAATAGTTACAAACTAAATTGGCAGTATGTCACTATCAGGACATGTCACATATACCAGTGCATGTCCTACCTTTCACATACACTGCACCCCGCCCATGAGGGTACCTTGGGCCTACCAAAGGGGTGCCTCACATGTAAGAAAAGGGAAGGTTAGTGCACTTGCCAAGTCGACATGGCAGTTTAAATCTGCGCGCAGACACTGCAGTTCACTTTGCTAGGGACTTACCAGTAAATAAAATATGCCAATCATGAAGAACCAATTGTAATGCCAAATAACACAAGGAGCACTTGCACTTTGACACTGATCAGCAGTGGCAAAGTGCCCAAAGCATTTAAGCCAGTAAAAACGTAATCCAGCACTGTATCAAAAATACAGGAGATAGAGGCAAAACGTCATGGGAAACCACGCCAAATATGTCACAACAAGGTGGGCTGCCAAGGCCTAGTACGAGAAATGCAAGAGCAGCTATTTAACCAGCACCAGCATTTAGGCTCATTAACAATTTTAGGGAGAACTTGCTGAGGCCATCTTATTTGACCCAAGCAGCAACTAGTCAACCACAGACCCATAGACCAACTCTTAATTCTAACACCCTAAAACCAGTCAGTAGAAACAGAAACGCTGCCCTTAATCCGAGAGAGAGGGGTTATTTTGTTATATTGCCGGGTTAGGCATATGTAGTGAAGCAGCTTATTTCTTACATTGTCATCACATTAACATTTCAGTCATGAACTTTTGCCCATATTTGCATGCACGACAATGTTGGAATAGTGTCCCTGAAACTAAACTTGTTTACACATCTAGCTATGCACAACATTATCAAAATGCCCTGAATATCATGTACAAGATCTCTTTTCACACCATGTACATATGTCATCTCTATCTTCATCCACGGGGCGACAGGGCTATCTACATATCCATAACATCTCTAATCTATAGATCATCGCAAGGCTGCTTTCTATTATAAAAGATGAGCATCCAGATAGATTGATAGAATCACTGACAGAATATCGAGAGGCAAACAATCGACCTACAAAAATATCGACACAAAAATATTGATGTCAAGAATATCGAAGTCCTATCTACATAATGGTAAGTACAAAAATATCGAAAAAAAATATTGTTGTTAAAAATATCGATGTCTAAAATATTGTTTATTTAATGTTTAAAAAATAATGTAAAATAAAGTAAATACACATATAATTAAAAGAAACATAGTTAGTCAGTCAAATACTCTTTATTCAATTCGTTAAAATCATAAAAGACATTAAAAGACAGTACATAGTCACAACATACATCATAAAAAAACACACAATTTCAAATTTACATGGATCAGAGCAAACCCTAGACAATACAAAACAAATTAATTGTTACTAAAATCTACTTAAGACTTAAAACATTTCATTGAGGGGGGCTTGCTTTTTAATCCTAATGGCTGCCACTAAAAAGCTAGCCACACAAAACATGATACGAGTAGACCCCAGGTGCTGGAGATAGATCAGTGCCGGCCTAACCTGTATGAAGCGAGCCTCTTTCAATAGTGGTAACAAGTGTCTTTTCCTTATATCCCTAAAGGTCTCGCAAAACATAATAAAATGCAAGGTGTCTTGTTGCGAGAATTGGTCACAATTACAGGGAGGACCTAGTTCAAGTTTTATCCTGAATGGATAACTGCCTAAAATCTGGTGGATCAAATTAAACCTAAATTTAGTCAATAAAAACCTGTGTAAGGGTTTAGTGACAATTTTGAGGTAGGGCTCAAGTGCGGGAGAAAAGGTTAACATAAAATGCGCCCTGACAGCAGGTTTCTCAAGTTCCTTTTCCTCCCGGTCCAATCTGGCCCTCTCCATAAATTTAGTTTTGATCCAATTAACGTCCTCCTTCCTAATGGAAGCAAGCACCTGGAAAAGGTCTAAACGGCCCAGCTGCTAAAAACTTTTTTCCAGATAAGCCATCCATGGAATTTTATGGACTCGGTCCAATCCCCTGACATCAGACATGATAGCATGGTTCAATGTTAGCTCTGAATTGAGCCAGGTGTTTAGCCAAAAAATCAAGGGGGCCAGTTTCAACCTATCTGTAAGATAATCCAAACCCACCTCCGAATGTATAGCGAAGGTCGGGGAGGAAACATAGTTAATAATATTTTGAAATGTTTAAAATGATAACTAATACATATAATGTAAAAATAAATGAAACATATATATGTATAAAATATAACATATATACTTAATATTTATAAAGAATTATTTATAAATACATATATATACACACATACACCAATAATATCAATACAAATATAAGAAATATATATAAAAAATTAAATAATTACAATTTTTTACATATTTTTAAAATAAATTTCACGCTACATTAACTAAAACAGCAGAGAAAATATTATAGCGGAGAAGATAAAATTACTATTCTCACTCCAGAGTGTGCAACAGTAGGGAAAGTGTTGGATAGCATAGGAGTAAAAATTACTATTCCCACTCCAGTGAGTGCAACAGTAGAGAAAGTGTTGGATAGCGTAGGGGTAAAAATTACTATTCCCACTCCAGTGAGTGCAACAGTAAGGAAAGTGTTGGATAGTGTAGGGGTAAAAATGACTATTCCCACTCCAGAGAGTGCAACAGTAGGGAAAGTGTTGGATAGCTAAGGGGTTAAAATTACTATTCCCACTGCAGAGAGTGCAACAGTAGGGCAAGTGTTGATTAGCGTAGGGGTAAAAATTACTATTCCCACTCCAATGAGTGCAACAGTAGCGAAAGTGTTGGATAGCGTGGGGTAAAAATTACTATTCCCACTCTAGAGAGTGCAACAGAAGGTAAAGTGTTGGATCGTGTAGCTGTAAAAATTACTATTCCCAATCCAGTGAGTGCAACAGCAGGGAAAGTGTTGGATAGCGTAGGGGTAAAAATTACTATTCCCACTCCAGAGAGTGCAACAGTAGGGAAAGTGTTGGATAGTGAAGGGGTTAAATTTACTAATCCCACTCCAGAGAGTGCAAAAGTAGGGAAAGTGTTGGATAGCAGAAGGGTAAAAATTACTATTCCATCTCCAAAGAGTGCAACAGTAGGGTAAGTGTTGGATAGCGTAGGGGTAAAAATTACTATTCCCACTCAAGTAAGTGCAACAGTAGGGAAAGTGTTGGATAACGTAGGGGTTAAAATTACTATTCCCACTCCAGTGAGTGCAACTGTAGGGAAAGTGTTGGATAGCGTAGGGGTAAAAATTACTATTCCCACTCCAATGAGTGCAACAGTAGAGAAAGTGTTGGATAGCGTTAGGGTTAAAATTTCTATTCCAACTCCAGTGAGTGTAACAGTGTGGAAAATGTAGGATAGCATAGGGGTTAAATTAACATGCTTATTAATTAAATAATTTTTGTAAAATAAATAACATATTACTAAATAATTAACAAAAAAGTTAATAATAAATACCAATAAAATCAAATTATTATTTACTTAAATAACTTGAAATTACTTCCCACCCTATTCCCCTATAAAAGCACAACCTGCTAAACATAATAAATAACACAATTAATGTAATTATCAATTAATCAATTAATCAAAATTAATTATCAATTAATAATTAATTAACAATAAATTAATAATCAATACCAATTAATAACAATTAGAATGTACTTAATTACAATAAACTACTTCCCACCCTATTCCCCTATAAACCCACAACCCGCTACACATAAAAAATAACACAATTGATTTTATTATCAATAAATCAATTAATAAAGATTAATGATCAATTAATAATTAATTAACAATAAATTAATAATCAATACCAATTAATAAAAATTAAAATGTACTTAATTATAATGAATTACTTTCCACCCTATTCCCCTAAAAACGCACAACCCACTACACATAAAAAATAACACATTTAATATAATTATCAATTAATCAATTATTAAAAATTAATTACCAATTAATAGTTAATTAACAATAAATTAATCAACAATAACAATAAATACACAATTATAATAAAATAAGTATAACTAATATAATTATAAATTAACACAAAATAATTAATAATTAATAATTAAATAAGAATAAATTAATAATCACAATAAATAAAACATATTCATCAATAATTATAATTAAATTACTTCCCACCCTATTCCCCTATAAACCCACAACCCGCTCTGATACTAAAACGCAAAATTTACTTTAAAAAATAATAAAAAAAACTTTACAAAAAATGGTAAACACATACATATAAAATACATACTAAAATACATAACACTAATATAAATATCGATAGTATTAGCAACGATATTTTTGCTAACGATATTACTTACTTCAATATTACTTACTTTGATAGAAAAAAAACGATGTTACTTACCTTAAGGTCGATATTCTAGTCACCGATATTCTTGACATCGATATTCTGTCCCCATGCTATTAAAAACTCGATATTAGTGTAGGTCGATAATAAAAACTCAATATTATGTTTTCATACCAGATTGGTAGAGGAGGCACTTCAGCTGACACTGAGGGTCCCTGTATGCAGAAACTTCACTTCACAGCAGTCTGACAACACATGAGGGGTGTCTGGTTCATGACCAAGACGGGGTCCGTCATTCTATTCCATCAGGTAAGGGGGTTGGATCGCCCCTTAGGGGGATTTTTGGCTCTGCACCTACACATACTCAAGGTTCACTTAGAATAGGGTTTGCATAGTAAGAGTACATTTGATTATTGCCTTCTGTTTTATGCCTGCATATATACACTACTTTAGCATCATAGTAGAACTATGTGTACTATTTACGCCTTTGGTGCTTGTAATCACTTTTATCTGCTTCTGTCTATTAATCATTACAGCACACGTGTTTTATACAAGAATAATGTTGTTCCAAAAAATGTATTGGAAATGTCCCACTGTGTATTCTCTGTACACGAATAAGTGAGCACGAGTGACTAAGTGAAAGGTTCTGTACTGTTTCTATGATCCCTGGGAGGGTCATGGTTGTCATAGTCAGTGTTAGCCAGAAGCCATTCGTTCCCTGATAAGGTTAGGAGGGCTTAAGGTGGTACTGTGAGCTAGCTGGTCTATATACCAACAAAACCTGCGGGGGTGGCCGGAATCAGCCTAGGCCCCAACAAATGCTTAGATCCTACAGATTAGTAGGAACTATCCGAAATGGTGTCCAACGTTGTTTGGGTTCATATTTAACGGTCAATCAGAGTAGTTCAATCATGCTTCCTCAGAGACCCCTACTCACATTTGAACTGGAGACGTCTGAAGAGGGAAGGGAAACACATCTGCCTCAGCTGAGTAGGTATACCCTATGTATTGGCTGTAGGTTATTCAAGCTTGGAGGATTAGAAGTTCCTGCAATATGCATACCATCTCTCTATAATTATTTTAATTAAATACCTCTTCTTTGACACTGAACGAACAAGCTGAGGACATTGAAGAGCAGTTAATTGCTCTAAATATTGCAGAAAATTGCAGACAGGCAGTTACTATGAAACTATTACAACATGGGCTCCCTGCAACGGGTGGAGATGTTACCTTAGTGGTTGAGGCGCACGAAGCCTTCAGAACATAGGTATTTTACTCTTGGTTAAATTCCTGCCTGCAAATGCACACACATGGTTGTATCACACTAACATTAAAGATTAACTACCTGAAGAGTACTTCTCATATGTGGACATAGAAGTCCCCTTAACTTACCAAGAGCATATTCACTGGCTTAAAAACGCCCTACCCTATACCACAGAAAACGTGAGACTCGTCCGCTCAGCAAAGAAGGAGCGACCTGACCGGTCTTAGCTTCATAAACACACCATATAGAGATTGCTACTTTACCAGCAGCAGGAATGCATACACTTTATGGACACCTAGTAAAAATGTACAGAAATATTACACAATACATAATGAGAACATTGACAGTCCAACCTGTGAGGGCGGCTCAGGCTTCACAACCTCAATTGGTTGCTAAAGATGTTGGCCACTAACGCAGAAAGTCATTATGGGAAAGATTCCCAAGAGCTGGGAGCAAATTCAATTCTGGCTAGTTCAGAAAAAAGCTCAGCTTGAAGCATTTTTTCCCCATATGGGCCCGCAAGAAAAACACAGAATACTAACAATTTGCTTGCCAATGGGAATGGCTCCCACAATAGAATACAAATACAGAACGAGCACGGGGCAGAGCCTGCCCTAGATCTAGGGATGAAACCAATGGGTAAGTTTGCCCAAGTATCTGCCATTATGTCAAGTACCCTAAAGGGGAGGCAGCAGCATTGGCTATATGCCAACGCCTGAGGGAATTCCCATCTGCACAGCAGGAGCGAGAATTGCCTAAGATCATCGAAGATACATATGCTTCCCTTGGTAAAGGTAATCTGGGAGTCAGACCTGGGAAACCAATAGTTAAGAACAATTCTAAAAAGGATAACTCTAAGCAAGTAGCCGATTCTTCAAAGAAGAAATGGGATAAAAAGGCGGGTTTCCTCAACAGGAACACATTGAGAGAAAATACAATTTGAGAAACTGTGACAATATTAGGAAGTCTGACAGGTATTAGGATACTGATACAAGTTCCTCTTGTTCCTTTCAGGAGTCATTCGAAAAACGCTCGGAGAAAGACGGAGGGTCAGAGCACAGATTGGAAGAGTGAGTCAAGCCGAAAAGGGAGACATATCGCAATTCGGACTACATCATTCAACAGGAAGAGAAATAAAAGACTACTAAACCTCAATTTAAAAAGAAGAAGGTAGTGGGGATTAAAATTAGAAATTCCCAGGCTACTGAGGATTCTGCTTCTGAACAGGGAATGGCCAGTGACAATGCTGGACAATGCGGCAAAAGTCACAAAAGCTCGCCGGAACCTGATGGATTATCTGGCTGCAGTATCGGTAAGTGAGCATATCACTCTGGAAACACCATATACAAGGGTAAATGTCCAACATTGTTTATACGAAATAACACTCCAAATGGAGGGGGACACACCCAGGTAAGTGAAGGGTCTCTTTTGGGAGAGCCTGACATATGGTTACAACATTCTTTCGGCAGAAAAGGATTGGCCGCCTGAGTTCCTAACGAAGTGCCCAATGGGAGAAGACATAACTTTACCTGCTTTTTCGAACCTCATACTAGTATCAGTCAAAAATTCATATGCGCAGGAGTGGGCACTAGCTCCTGCACTTTAAGAGCAATCATGTTGGGTGGGACAGTGAGTCACCTTATCATGAGATCTCATTAAAATCCATTCCTCAACCACAGAGACAATACCAAATAAAACGTGAAGCAAAGAAACAAGTCAGGGAGATCGTAGATCAACTTGAATACCAGGGTGTGATAGAGAATTGCACCTCATCCATGAATAATCCCTTATTTCCCGTAATGAAACTCGATAATTCATATCATCTAATCTTAGATTACAGACATTTAAATGCATCCACACGTATATTTGCAGTACAAAATGCTCATGATGCTGCACTAGTAAAGAATATCATACGGAAAAAATACAAAACAACACTAGACATCTCAAATCTATTTTTCCGCCAAAATATAGAATATGGAGCAGATATTTGACAGCATTCTCAGCGATAGGTTCTTAACGCGAATTGTGTCGATTGCCACAGGGGTATAAAATTGCCCAGGGCTGTTTTCAGCCAGAGTGACAGAGTTACTTCAAAATTTTGATGAGGAGGCATTGTCCTATGTAGATGCTATTTATCTAATTGACAATGAATTAATGTAACACTTGACCAGAGTGAACCATATAATACTTGGGTTTGCTCACCTGGGCTACAAATTTTATTTTAGAAAATCAAAAATTGCCCACCTCAATGTCCTGTTACTGGGATATGTGTTAGCAAGTGAAGGCTGGAGCTTGGCTGCACATTTTTTTTGAAAAATTTGCACTGCACCATCCTCTGACGACTCTGAAAAGACTACAGTCCATTCTAGGATTTTTTAATTTTGGCAGGACTTTCATTTTGGATTACGCAGAAAGGGTAAAACCTTTCAATGACTTAATTATACCTGATTTTTCAGTGCACCATTGAACACAGCAACATACAAATATTATATATTCCGTATAAGCTGATATGATAGCTTCTAAACATTTGCAAACGCGTGTTAACACAAGTAACCTGATGATCTACGTAGACGCTGGACCAACAGGGTACACCTACATCACTTTCAATGAAGACGATACAGTACCTATTGCATACAAATCACATTTGTACACAAACGCTGAAATGCGCTTTGCATCCTCGGAAAAAATCCTCACATTTTTTTTTATTTTTTTTATTATTTTATTTTTGGTTTGCAGTGAATAAATACAAATGTCATCTCTTAACGCACAGTATCAGTGCAAATAATATAATTTCCAGTTTATCAAGTACAGACATAGCACAAATTCTTTATCTACTCCAAAAAAAAAAAATGTTATATCTGGAGAAAAAAAAAAGCAGAGGAGAGGAAAAGGAAAAAAAAAAAAAAAGGGGAATACCTCTGCCTTCTCTACATCTCTGCAGACCTGGCCTCTCTCCAGTTTGTTATAGGAGCCCAAATGCTTTGACCAAAATTCCTTACTTTTTTCCCTTTCTGTTTATACAGAGAGATTTCTATATTATGCATGCCTAATAGTCTAGAAAGCCACATTTGAAAAGAGGGGGGTACTGTATCTTTCCAGCCTGCAGAAATTAGTAGCCGAAATACTGCCACAGAGATAAACATAAGGGCCTCTTCTGTTTTCTCTAATTTTAATCTATTGTCCGTACCTAGGACCATCAGGGTAGATGACATAAGTATTTTTTTCCCTAGGAGTGTCTCCCAGAAATTTTCTATCTCTCTCCGTATTCCCAGAAGAGACCCACATTCGAAAAACATATGAAGCTGGTCTGCCTCACCGACCTTACATCTGGGGCACGTATCGTCCTCCCTTAAACCCCAAGCATGTAGCTTTGCGGGCGTATGATATAAATTGAACAGCGTTTTGTAATGCTGTGCCCTGAAATTTGTAGAACGGAATATTTTCCTATTTAGTAGGAGGGCGAGGTCTAAGTCAATTTCGGGATTTCCCAATTTACTAGCCAATGCTTCTTCTGTTCTACCTAGATCGTCTTGTATTTCCCGACATAATAGATTATAAACGACCCTAATCTTCTCACTCCCTTTAACCAGCTGGTCGATAATGGGAAATTCAGCTAAGAATACTATCCTTGGTCTTACGGCCTTCATCCAGCTTATCACTTTATTATAAAGTAGCCAATGTTTTAGGGGAATACGGAATCTGGATTGTAGAGCCTCGAATCCCAAAATCTGCCCTCCCTGCGTTATATCACCGAATGTCTTAACTCCTTGCTCTTCCCAGACTTGTAGATTCCTATCTACTACCATCTGGGGGAATAGCCTAGAATTGTGTAAATGTAAATATCTATTTATCTTTGGGATTCGGCAGAACTTTGAGATGGCTCTCCAGACCCCCCAAGCACCTCCCAGTACCTTGAAGCGAGCCTTCCTATAATATCTACGATCAATTTCCCGCATTAAAAGACCAAATGCTTTTCTACCGACCAGTAGCTCATATATTGAGGGAGGAGTCAGGCTGCCATAAAATCCCAAATTTACTTGTTGGTCTATCCGAATAAGGATAGACATGTGTATCAATAGACATGACCAATGATACAGCCTCAAATTCGGTAATCCCAAGCCACCCCTTTTCCTAGGGAGAGAGAGGAGATTAGTAGAACGTCTGACTCTCCCGTACTGCCATACAAATTTTATAAAAATAGATTCCAAACTTTTAATTATTTTTTCATCTATCAAGAGAGGTATGGCTCGAAATAGGTAAAGAACTTTGGGGAACATTGTCATTTTTAACACATTAACCCTTCCTATCAATGAAAGGTGTAAGGCATCAATTCTTTTTAAATCTTTTTCCATAAATTTGCTCAATGGACCGAAATTCTCTTCTATGATTTTGTCCATTGAGGCATTGATTCTTACCCCTAGATATATGGCCGAGTCTACAAATCTTTCATCTGTTTTAATAATTTTTTTGGTACATATAATTTGTGTTTTAGTTTCATTTAATAGATAACCTGAGTGTTCCCCGAAGTCCCCAGCCATTCGTATCAACTCAGGGAGTGCTTGGTGCGGATCGCTCATGAACACAGCCAGGTCATCCGCATATGCCAAAATCTTAGTTTCATGCCCCTGACATATCACTGGTTTAATTCTTGGACTACCTAATATCTTTTGGATAAATGGATCGATATATAGGGCAAAAAGAATTGGAGAACACGGACATCCTTGGCGCGTACCACGGTTTATTGTTATAGTATCAGAACTCTGACCCATAACCACAACTCGGGCAACTGGATTAACATACATTGCTTTTAGTGCTCTTATAAATTTTTCTCCAAATCCTCTTCCTGCAAGAATCCCCCAAAGGAAATTCCAAACCACTCGATCGAAGGCTTTTTCTGCGTCAAGCAGGATCATGGCCATCTCGTCTCCCGCAGCAGACTGAGCATCAAACAATGTTATTGCCCTCCTAGTATGGTCCGTAGTACCACGCCCTGGTACAAACCCATGTTGCCACGGGGAGACCAGGCAGCCTATGACCCTGCCCAACCTTTTTGCCAAAATGTTTGAATATAGTTTGGTATCGGCATTGATTAATGAAATGGGGCGGTAAGAGCCCGGTTTCTCCCTCGGTTTGCCCTTTTTATGAAAGACCGCTATGTTCGTTTCCCTCCATGAATCTGGAGCAACCCTTGAAAATGCCACACCATTGGAAAAAAAAAAAAAAAAAAAGGAAAAAATCCTCACAGCTGTAGTAAGAGAGTGAGCACTAGCACAGGGGAAACGTATAATTGTTGTGACCCCGGTACTGACCTTATAGGCCGTTACAAAAGCAAGTATTCCATATGCCAAAGCATTACATCCACGATGGATTCAATGGGCTAACTCTCACTGCAACAGACGGAGATTACAGATTTGACTCTACATTACAAACACAAGTAGTCATGCTAGAACAAGAATATCCTCTACTGAATAAAATTATCTCTCTAGATCGATATGAATGCATCTTGTATACAATGGTTCTGCCCACCCTGCCGTAGGAACAAAACAGCAATATTTTGCGGCATGCACAGTTGTTAATGGGCCCATGCAAGAAGGAAAGTTCCATCCTGGGAAAACATACACTCAGTCCCTAGGGGACTGTACAGCACAGCTGGTGGAACTAAAAGCCCTGATACTGGCACTACAAAATAATGATCGTGAATTCCCTGCACTAATGTTTGTGGTTCATTTTACTGTGTCCAGTCCTATAATGAATATTTACACTCTTAGGGCCAGAATGGAGTAAGAGATTCTAAAGGTTGCATAGTAAAGCACAAGATGCTTTGGGAACAGTTGGCAAAACTGAAAGAAGGACTACCATGGGCTCATGTTATTCATACATTGAGTCATCAATGTGTTGACGTTTACATTGATGGGAATTTGATGGCGGATGAAGCTGCCAAGGCAACAGTTCGTACTCCTGCCATTGATGCAATAACTCGCTAAAGTACGAGGATAGACGGAACAACTATGGTGGCAGTTAATGCCATGTGCAAAGGAACAGCCCTGCCAAAAGGCTTTCCACTCAAGTACTCCTACACGGTAGATGCACAGAACATTTCGCACGCTCAAATTCCAGGCATGGGGGATGGAGTAATACCAAACATGGTTCTCAGATTAGGACTGATACTAGCTGCACATGAGGGTCTGGGTTGCGCTCACAAAGTGATTACTGCTACAGTTTCTTTACTGAAGCATCGCTACTGGTGGTCAGTTCTATCAGAACAGACCAAGGACTTTGTCCTTAAATGTGACATCTGCCAGCAGATGAAAGGCTCCACTGTGGCACATCCAGCACTGGCACCTCTAATGATTTCAGACAAGCCTTTGGCTTGTGTCTATTTGGATCACTGCGGTCCCTTACAATCAGATGGGGCTTACAAGTACGTGTTGGTGGCAGTGGATTTATCTTCCAGATTCCTGTGGGTGAGGCCACAGCGCTCAGCTGCCACTCAAACTGTAATAAAAGATTGGCGAGTCTTCATCGGGACAAATACAATTGGCACACTCCATTCTGACCAGGGTCCGGTGTTTAGCTCTCGGGCTTACAAAGAATCCATGGGAAGTTTGGGTGTGACCTTGCGGTACTCCTCCCCCTACCATCCTGAGCAAAATTCGGTGATTAGAAGGAAAAAACATGACTTAAAGCAGTCCTTAACAGCAAGGGTATTAGGCTCAAGTGGTAATTGGGTCAATCACCTGTATGGGGTCCAGAGGGCACTTTACAACATGCAAAGAAAATCACTAGGGGGTCATATACCTTATGAACTTCTGTTTGGTGTGAGAATGTGAGTACCAGACCTCGATAGTGTCAGCACCGTGGAGGCTGAAACACCATTTGACATCATTGAACGTTTGTCTGTTTTACAGATACTCAATTAATTCAGGGCTTTTCAAAGCAACATCCAAGTAAAACGCACCGTCACCTAGGAAGTGAAGATAGTCCCGACGAGACCTGCCTGGGTCCTGAAGATTGGGGACCTGGTCAGAGAAGAAATAGTGGAAAAAAATATATTTGAGCCTGTACCTGTCCTAGCTGTTTTAGGTACCAGAGCTGTACTTCTTCCACCCCTTGCCAGTCGCAGAGAGAAGAACTTTCTCCTAATTGATCTGATCAAACCACACTATGTGGCAGATTGTAAAAAGTAGGCAGCGTGGGCTCCTGAGTAGCCGCCGCACTCCTCTCACTACTGTAGAGGTAGTTCAGATGGAAGCTTTAATAAAAACAGAAAATTCCACTCTACAAAGAGAAGCAGTACATAACAATGAAATGATACTTCTGCCTTTTGAAAAAACTACAGCTGTACCGTCAACAGTTACAGAGATATCAATTCAAAAAATTGATGACGTCTAGGTGAACTTGCTACAAATCAAGTCATCTCCCAGTTCTACAAAGCCTGCTGAGCTGCCAAGAATGGACCGGATGGTGTCTGGCTACTTTGTGCATTATGGCAACTTTTTTATCAGATTCAAGTGAACCTAAACTGCCAACACTGCCTCTCCCTTTCAAGCTATGAGTGTATGCTTTCTATCTTTGGTTGAAAAAGACAAACTTTGTTTTTCCCTGGATGCATCTCTGGATTACAATTGGATTACTTTTCCTGGTGTTCTGGATTGGTTTAGTGACTGTCTTTTTCCTACTTCTGAATGGACGTTATCTCCCAGAACGCTCTGCAGTACATCTTGTAAACTTGGTTCTTAAACCACATGCATCATCACACTGTGAATTAAGGGACCTGTTCCTGGTGAACATTACAGCAAATCCGGTTCCTGAAGGAATTGTATGGGACAGGGTATCATATGATGTGTATGGTCCTTCTGATCTACTGCAAATTCCTTTTTTTGTTTAAAATCTCCTTAAATGATATCATCACGTCTAGTACTTTCTCTGATGATTAGGACATTGAAACTGTGCATAATTTGCTTGCAGAACTACAGAAATCAGCCACATGTTCTAATGAATGTATGATGGCACATCTAATTATGGAGACATGTTCTGTTAGCAACATTATGGTCACCATTTTTTACACAAAGCTAGTGTTCCACATGCTGTTCATAATTATACACAATGGGAACACTTCCCAATACCACCGAAAGGTAGTTCAAAGACATTTGCACAAAGGTTTGTTTATTTTTCTGGTTTCGATACATCGGACCCAGCCTCATATTATAATGGTCTTGCATCTACAAAGAAAAATATGCTAACAAACACCAAGCTGATATACTCTGCTTCCTTTATTTTCCAACTGTCTATACAGGGATATGATTTTTGGAAAAACACTATAGACACAAAATCAGTCTCGGGGACTAAAGATTGACAGGTTCAGGGATTTGAGTTTTTTTTAGAGCATGCCTCCTACCACATCAAATGATTTGCCTAAATAAAACATTACATCAAACATCTTGCCTTGGTATAACCAAAATGAAGGATTTGAACACACTGTATATTCCTTTATTCTCACGCTTTGAGAATTGGCAGCACTTTACACACTTCAGTGAGGACACACTAAATACCATGATACATAAAGGTTCTTTCAATTCATCAGGTCTCAATCAGAAGGGATGGATGGATTGGCCGACGGACACAAATAATTACCAATCGAGATTCCTGGGTAACAGCGCAGGGTTTAAGATCAGTAGGTCTGATCAGCAATATGTACAAACAGAACACTTGGGTGGTAATGTCATATATTGTTGAGGAGTTGTACCTAGATTGGCTAAAAATCTCAACACTTTCCAAGGTGAAGCAACACTTGTCCCTTCTTTCTGATGATATGAATCTCAGGTATTTTTTATTAGGTCCCCGGAACCAAGGTCAAAAGCACTTTTTGTATGGAATACAACAAGCTGTGGAAGATTTATCAACAGGAGGCTGCTGAGAGATTGCGCAAGATCAACAGGGTTAATTTAGATAAGGCTTTGGTTGGGGTCGACAACGGTATGACCACGTTTTCATCCAGAATGTATTCACTGGGCAACATAGTGTCTTCTGCAAAGACATAATACAGACTTGTCTATTTTACAACATGGATAGTCAAAATTACGGTCCATCGTAATACTGAGCTGGTCATTACAAACATTACGTTCTGGCCATGTGCCATGGCATTGTATCAACGGTACTAGTCTGTTTTCTGAATATGATCTAACAGATAGACAGATAGTAATGGCGCACAGAGATGCAAAATAGTCTATGTTGCACATTAAAAAATTAGGCCACTTAACTTTAACTGTGACTGAGACACCATCCACAGATTTCTTAATCCATGGTTACATCACCATACCGGTCACAACTTTCCAATTCCAATATTGTCTCCAATACCAACAGGTAGACAGATATAAAGTGCTAGGGGAAGGTTATGTGCATGAGCATTGGGAATTACCGTTCAGGTTTAGATGAAGGGTACTCCAGCTGCTGTGATTCAAGCTGCTCTCGAGTGGAAGAACAGAACCAACAGCCACACTGCATGAAAGAGACCAGTGACAGACAAATCAGAGCCGCCGGAGTGACTCGCCCACCGTGCAGCATACGCACATAAGCAGAAGTGCACCTCGACATTGACAACATCCCGGTACAAACAGCAACACCTCCACAACAGAACACAGGACACAATTGGTTACGCAAATGTGCACAACATGGCAAAACACATCTGAAACCGCAGAAAAATGTAGCATGACAATGTACAAATACAACCTGTAACCTGCAAATATGTTTTAATCACACATGCTGTGCAAATGAACATCTTGTATTGTCCCATGATTGCCATGGACGGCCACAATGTGACGTGCTCATGAGAAGTGTCAATGATGGTGTTCCTACGGGTCATTCCTGCTGCAGCTGCAGTGGGATGTGGGCCACCTGCCCCATCATCACCATCATCGTCCGGTACCTCTGGAACTGGGATCCATGGGGTATTGGTGCGAACACAGATGTTGTGCAACACACAAAACAACAACTCCAACAGTCATGAGGCACTCAGAAATGCAATGTCAGAACAACAAGGGGTAATGACTCGAGTCACACAGGGCTAGTGGCCCCGGATGCACAGCGACTGACACGGGCCCACCGCCACGGGACACTGACCTGTGGGAGACTGGGGTAGGGTCATGAGGGCAGAGAAGGGCCTCGCATGTGTCATTCCACGGAGTGTCACGGGGAGAATGGGAGGTCTACCCCCAGGGCATGATGCAGAGGGCACATGCCAGCTGTGTCTGGCAACATGGCGGATATGAATGCCACAGACCCATGACATACACCAAGTTCGTACCTGCCCTTTGCTGATGACAACCCCCAGGCCACAGGCTCAGACACCAACTATGTTCTGCCGGAGGATGACGGTCACTCATGGTGCACAGGGTTAGTGGCACCACGTGTCGCCGGCTTGCATTGAACAGGGTTAGTGGCACCACGTGTCGCAGGCCTGCGATATGGAATTATGCCTCACTGATCGAAGGGAGTCTGGTGCTGTGGCTGCTGCCACGGACTTGGGGTCACTGCCATCCAGGACTCAGGACACTCTTCCAAATGTGGGACCTACTGTGGGACCTACTGTGATGTGGGGCAGCGTGGGACGGGCCTGCAATGGTCTGTGGAGGCTGCAGTGGCCCTGCCTGGGACTGGGGCTTGGAGCTTGCACCGGCATGTGGTGGGCCCTCTTTGACACACAACGGTGTCGGCAGGTGAGCAGTGCAGCCCTGGTGCGGGCAGGCCTGGTTTGTGCATCAGAATCCTGGGGTGCAGCAGGCGCACAGGGTCGCAGACCCCCCTGCTCACGGCATTGGCCTCATTGCAGGCCATGTGGCGCCGCACTGTCAGTGACGTTGGCCTTCCCGGGAATGAACCCCGCTCTGTGCAACGGGGTTTTAACCACACCCCTACACAGCCCTGGCGTACTCAGGGCAAACCCACTACGCTCACGCACACAGGGGGGACGCATCGTCTTACGCTTCCGCTATCTGACCCACGGCCTGGGGTTACATGGTTGCGTCCACTGCTCACTACTCTCCAGTCACCAGCAGTTGTGGTCTGCATGGACATGTCTGTGGTTTGCATACCCATGTCTGTCCTGCACATCCATGCCTCACTTGTCGTTGTGTACATTCCCATTTACGGGCCACTTGCATCCTTCGTACATGGCTGCATTCCGCATCTCCATATGTTCAGCTGTTGTGTGGCTGTGGTGCCATGATATGTCTGTATTGGGTGTAGGGGTAGCCCAGGATGACCATGGAGTGGTGTTGTCGTGTCTGGTAGGTGGTTGTGTAGTTTGACATGTTGTATGTGGTTTGGTCACGTGTGCATTCCCACAGTTGTGCGTTGTGTGTTGGTGGCTTTGGGGTGTGTGATGTGTTGATCTGGCACTTACCAACGAGCAGTCCAGTTCCATATGTGCCATCCTGGAAGCGCTGGTTGATGATGGACTGTCGGAAGATGAAGGAGTCATGCACACTGCCTGGGTAATTAGCAACGACATTGGTGAAGAGTCCCCGGTGGTCCACTATTGCCTGCACAGTGGCTTTCTGTTGTGTTAGTGGTGTGCAGTATCCCCAGGGGGCACAAGTGGGACATGTGTGCAGTCGATTGCCCCCAACTCGGCTCGGAATCCGGCTATGGCTTAGAAGCTTTGCTTTGTCTCCAGCTGTTCCCGTGCCATGTTGGGGAAGTGAAGGTACTGGGGTATGAAGCTGAGGATGGCATCCAGGACAGGTGTGATGAACTTTGATAGGGCTGGCTGTGAGACCCCTCCGACTCTGGCAGTTGTTGGTTGGAAGGTACCAGAGGCCAACAGGTGCAGCACAGCCAGCAGCTTTGTCTGCGGAGGGATGTTGGTTCTCCGCTGTGTTGGGACCGTCAGCCTGTGGACGATGTGGGTCATGATGCGAATGATGGTTGTCCTTTTGTGCCTGTAGTGGGCAATGACTTCCTCGGGCATTAGGTTTGTGAGAGTGGTGCGTTTTCGGTAGGTCTGCTGTCTTACTCTGCGCTGCCTCTGTGGTGATCTGGGGTCTCGGTCCTGGGGGTGGTGGTGGTCCTGGGGGTGGTGGCAGTGGGTGTTGTGGCCCTGTTGGGGCTCCGAGCTGCATGATGAGTAGCTCCATGGCGTTGTTTGTTCTTCGGGTGTGGCTGTGTGCGGGGCTCCGTTGTCTACTGCAGGTAGTCGTCCGTCTTTACACCTGCTTGAGGCAGGTGTTAAATTCCTGCGGCTACTGCGGCTTATCGCCTGTTTTTGGTTCGCTTCGCAGATCTGGCAGTTCGTTGTGAAAGTAGTGTTGTGGTTTTTTTGTGTGTTTTTGCACAGGAACGCCTACTCTGCTTCTCATTAGGGTTAGTTGGTGGTGTCCACCGTGGAGATAAATTTTGGGGCAGTTATCGCGGAAATACTGGCAATGTCTGCAGTTTGCACCAGCTTGTGAAGGGGGTGTTAGGTCTATCTCCACTTTTGATCAGTTAAGGTAGAGCTAAACGGGAGATAAGTCCTTGTGAATATGCCCCTTAGTGGTGTTGGGATGCATTTTTAGGAGGGCTTCCGCTTGTCCTGCTACTTGCGGCGGGAATCCTGATTTACATTTTTCTGCTCCACAATGGTTGTCCCAGTTCAACCCAGAATGGAGACAGAACTGCTTGTACTGCATTGCAGTGAGTGCATGGTACACTGCTTTGGCACACCTCGGCTTCAAGAACTGAACAAGCACTGGTTCTTATCCTTCAGGCCTGTCTGGCTTGACTGCATACAACCTGTCTTCCGCTATCTGCTATGCAGCCACGAATGTATCCTGGATATATGTCTCAGATCACAATTGGTTGCGCCACCTGACATTAAAGGACTGATGGACCCCTTAGAGGCCCATGTGTATTGTTGTCCCCAGCGTATTCTATTGATGACAAATGCATTCTTAGAGCCACCCTGGGTTGCTTCAGCTCCTAGTGATGTGAACAGCGGCTCTGCAGAAAACTTATGGGCTTCAACACCTTCCTCAGTGGCTGTTGTGGGAACTGGATGGAATCACCTTTGCTCCATAAACATGCTACAAGGTGCGCCTCTGGGAACGTCATCTGAGGTTGTGGCAACAGTAATGTTGCATCTACCACTGAGAACACAGAAACCATTGGCTTTTGCCATGTGGGAACAATTTGGCCTATTTTTGAAACAAAATGAACTAAAACTGCTTTTGCTTTCTTTTTCTAGGCACCATGGCTTTGTGAGTGCTTGGGATCTTAAGTGGTATAATGACTTAAAGGTTTTAAATGGATATTTTAAAAGGAAGCACGCTTTTAGATGCTTCTAAGAATCGTTTTTTAACGTTAAAATGGTCTGCTGACTTTTTAGATAGCTTTTAGATATCAATCCATAGTAGGAGTGGGTGTTATATTCTTGGGTTAGACCCATGTGGCTAAGCAGCTTAAATCTTACATTGTCCTCACAATAACTTTCAGCCATGAACATTTGCACACATTTGCGTGCATGACAATGTTGGATTAGTTTCCCTGAAACTAAAATTATTTACACATCTAGATTCGCACAACATTATCACAATGCCCTGAGCATCATGTACAAGGTTTTTTGCACTACGTACAAATGTCATCTCTATCTAGATCCACAGGGCGACAGGGCTATATACATATCCATAACATCACTAATCTAAATGCACCTTGTAAGGCTACTTTCTATTATAAAAAATGAGCATCCTGATAGATTGGTAGAGGAGGCACTTCAGCTGACATGGAGTGTCCCTGCATGCTGTAACTACACCATGCAGTGGTCTGACATTTTGTAAAGGGTGTCCAGGTCATGACCAAGATGGGGTCCTACTTTCTCTCCCATCAGGTAATGTGGTTGGATCGTCCCTTGGGGGCATTCTTGGCTCTACACCTACACGCACTCTAGGTACACTTAGGGTTTGTATAGTAGGATTACGTTTGATTATTGCCTTGTCTTATTTGCCTGCATATATACACTGCTTTAGCACTATGATAGAATTATAGGTACTATTTACGCTTTTGGGGCTTGTAATCACTTTTATCTGCTTCTGTCTGTTAATCATCGCAGAACACGGTTTTTATACAAGAATCACGTAGATTCAATAGACGTCCCATTGTGTATTCTCTGTATACTTCTCTGAAAATAAGTGAGCATGAGTGACTGAGTGACAGGTTCTGTACTGCTTCGAACATCCCTGAGGGGTCAGGGTTGTCATGTTCAGTGGCTGCCAGAAACCATTTGCTCCCTGATAAGGTTAGGGGGGCTTACAGTGGCTGTTAGAAATGGGGGTCTCTAGTTGGCAGAGCTAGGTACCTTTCTCCAAGTAGGGACCCTTCTTCCTAGTCAGCATAAGGGGATACACTTCAAAAATAACCCCTGCTCACCCCCTTGGTAGCTTGGCACGAGCAGACAGACTTATCTCAGAGGCAGTGTGCAAAGCATTTGTGAATACATACAGTAATTTATTTATTTTTTTGCCATGTATTTTTATTAACATTTTCTTATGAAAAACACATTGCATGGTATCACATGTGCATTGGTGCTGTTTCGTGTGTTACCGATTCGTGGAAACACGGTCACATCTCAGGGTTGAGCATTATCTAATACATAGTATGGTCGCTGCAATGAGCGGTATCACCCAACTGTGCATGTCCTTTCACATAATGATACATCTCCTTCCCGTGGGTTGCCAGCGTGTGAACTACTGGTTATAATGTTTAATTACTAACTGGGGATTCTAACTGGGGTAGTGTTTATACCTTCTGAGGTGTATATGTCAGACAAGGTAGCAAGGCCTTCGCGTGTTCCACTTACGCTTACGTGTAAAGTCGACAGGTTGGTATCTGCCCGGCCGCTTCCGCCTATCTGTGTGAGCTAGTATGCGAGTGATCGCTTTGTCGTGCCTCAGTGCGCACTTGCTGTTTTGTGGGAGCTGCTTTGTTGTCGGTCTAGGCCTGTGGCTGTGAGGTTACCGGGATTTGTGTCGGGGTTTTGGGGTTGTCTGGCATTGTTTGCTGTTTGAATTGGTGGAGCAGTAGGGTCCACTCCATGGATATGGGGTGCTTTTGTATCCCTTTTACCTCTTCCTCCCTGAGTGTTTCCTCCTCTGCTGCTGCCCATTTGTTCACCGCTCCCACCCAGGCTGCTATTGGTGGTCCCCCGGGGGCTCGCCATTGCATAGCTATGCCTCTTTTTGCCAGTAGAGTTGCCAGTGAAGCAAAGCAAATTGGTACTTTGTGCTGTTTTCGTCTCCGGAATATACCTATGCGCAGGCCTCCCATGTGTTCATGTTAGGGAGACCCGTGAGTTCCCTGAGATTCTTGTGGATAGTGTGCCAGTATGGTTCTATTGTGGGACAGGCCCAGAACATATGGTGGAAGTCTGCATCTGGTGTTTGACATCTGGGGCAAAGAAACTGTGTGGGCGGATACATTGTATGTTTTTGAAGCGCGCATTTCGGGAGACCTTCTTAGGATATTCAAGCACCTGTTACAATTCCTTGTCGTGCAGCTGGCACCCCAGCTCTTACTGCCATGTTACCCATAGCGTATCCAGTGGTTTGTTTAGAAGCTCGTGTATGGCTTTATAAAGCCATGTGACCAGATGTCGGCCCGCCCCCATGTGCATGATTGCGTGAAGGACTGGATGTGTTGCTGGTTCTCCCTTGGTCAAGTCATGTATTGAGCAGTAGCTTTCTATGATCTGTCTGTGGAGTAGAAATTGGCCCGGGGGCAGATCATAGTCTTCCACCAGTTGTTGGAACGGTCGTAGTTGTCCGTCCTCGAAGAAGGACTCTATCTCAGTGAGGGAGTGCTCCATCCATATGCAGAGCATATTAGTCGTGTAGTACGTCTCTCATCTGGGCCAGCCTGCCAACGGTAGTAAGGGAGAGTACAGAGGCACCCCCGTGGACATTCGGTGCATTCTCTGTATGAATTTTCGTGCTACTGATACTTGTATTGGGTGCGTACGTCGTGGTTTAGTGCCAGGCAGCAGCAAGCGGCAAAGCTCTGGAGTGGGTATGGGGCCTGTTGCTTTGTGGGTTTCCCCCATATACCTGCCCACCGTCCAATAGGATAGCCACTGCAGTTGCGCCGCCAGAAAGTACGACTCAAAGGAGGGTGAGCGGTGGGCAGTTGTAACTTAGTCAATGCTATTCTATGTCTGCCTGCTCCCCAGATTAGCGAGCTGAGCAACGAGTCTAAATCCTTGAAGAAGGCTCAGGATGGGAGTACTGGTATATTTGTAAAGTGATACAATAGGCGTGGGACTATAATCATCTTTGCCAGGGCCACTCGTCCCATTGGGGCAAAAGGGAGGCCCTTCCAAAATCTCACTGCCGATCTAATCCCAGCCAGCGCTCTACGGTGATTGCCTTTGAAAAGATCGGTTGGGGAGTGATACAGGTGAACCCCGAGGTATCGGGTTGCACTCGTGCTCCATGTTATACTCTGCTCCCCTATCTGAACGTCCCGAGGAGCAAAGTCCGGGTGCAGCGGGTAAACAGTGGACTTTTCCCAATTTACTCTGAGCCCGGATGCCTCTGCAAAATCTTCAAGTGTCGTCCATATGGACATCAGGTCTGCGGTGACATCTCGCACACATATTAAGAGGTCATCCGCGTACATGGAAACACTGTGTGTGATGCCCGCTATGGGGATGCCCCACTAACCCCCAACACAATCATATGGCCAGGGGCTCTACCGCTAGGGCAAACAGTAGGGGTGAGAGTGGGCAGCCCTGTCTCATGCCTCTCTCCACTTGAAACACAGAAGATATGTATCGTCCCAGGCATACACAAGAGGTAAGTTTAGTGTATAAGAGGCGTGTATATGTTAGGAGAATTGGGCTGCTGCTGCTGATAACTCCTCCAAACCAACTGCATTGTCCAGTTCGAACTGCCCTAGCCGAAGCCTCTGTGATGGCTTATCTAACTTTTTTCACGAAAAAATTATAGGTATTTTCTCTTCGTTCAACCAGTCCCTGTCAGTCCCAGTTCTTGACTCCAGGGTACCCTTGGAGGAGGTTTTTATATCCTTTAACACTATCTTGATCGATATATCTTTGAAAAAAATGTTGGCTTGAAATCAGGCTCCCCTTTGGAACCATGTCCGGCTCAATTATTCAGTTCACTCGCCCCTCTTATCATTTCTCCACTAAGTATGATCTGGAACACCTCATTACAAACTGGTCATTTCCCTACGTGTTGGAAACAAGCCATGCTTATCCCAATTTTGAAAAAACCTGAAGCTGACCCATCGGTGTTCAGTAACTACCGTCCCATCTCCTTTTTACCTAAACCAGCCAAAATACTGGAGAAAGTAGTACAAGAACAACTTTCTAACTACCTCGAGTCCGGACAACTTCTCCACGATTCGCAATCCAAATTTAGATGCGGATACAGTACCGAGACTGCTCTGCTGGAGGTGACTGAGACTATTCGAGAATGCGTGGACGCAGGCGAGGCGGCTATGCTTGTGGTCCTTGACCTGTCCGTGGCATTCGATATGGTCTCCCAAGCCATATTGATAGACAGACTGTATAGTCTTGGGATTCAGGGCACCCCTCTGGCCTGGATTAGATCCTTCCTAAGTGGTGGTACTCAACAGGTCCACCTTCAACCTTTTGTCTCAGTGAAAAAACACTTAGCTGTGGTGTCCCTCAGGGCTCAGCCCTGAGCCCACTGTTTTTTAATGTCTATCTTTCACCGCTGGCTACGGTAGCTGAATCATGAGGGGTCAGAGTGATCTCTTCCGCTGATGACACTCAACTTGTGTTTTCATTTAGAGATCTCTCTGATGCCAGTTTTTCCAACTTCAGATGCTGCCTGAGCAACATCTCGTCCTGGATGTCACTCAAAACTCTCAGGCTCAACTCAGATAAAAGCGAGGTGTTGTTTTTTAATTAAAAAAAAAAACCTCTACCCTTACTTTGGTGGCCACCTGAGTTGAACCCTCCCCCTATACTGTTGAACTCAGCTAGGAATCTTGGTTTCCAATTTGACAATGAATTGTCTTGCAATGCTCAAATAAACAAGGTCACCTCTGCGTGCTTTGGTAAGCTTCGCATGATTTGTAACATTCTCCCTTTTCTGCCCATGGATACACGTAGGACTCATGGTTACGCACCTGCGAGCTACGAGAGGTACTAGACCTGATAACGATTTTAGCAGCTTACACAGCAACCCCACACATTTTCCTACTCCCTGCTGACGAGAGGCAACTACCTCGAAACACGTGTCCAGGGATGGCACACGCCACGCATACTTGCATTCACACTCGAGCATAGGTGTATCTGCCGACGCTGACCTTCAGGGACCATTTTCATTGGGGGAACACGCCTGGTAGGTGTAGCAGTGTGCGACCAATCTGGTTTAACTTTATATTCAGGCTCCCTTGAGCCGGTGGAGTCGACGGACTCATGGTTACGCACCTGCGCGCTACGAGAGGTACTAGACCTGATAACGATTTTAGCAGCTTACACAGCAACCCCACACATTTTCCTACTCCCTGCTGACGAGAGGCAACTACCTCGAAACACGTGTCCAGGGATGGCACACGCCACGCATACTTGCATTCACACTCGAGCATAGGTGTATCCGCCGACGCTGACCTTCAGGGACCATTTTCATTGGGGGAACACGCCTGGTAGGTGTAGCAGTGTGCGACCAATCTGGTTTAACTTTATATTCAGGCTCCCTTGAGCCGGTGGAGTCGACGGACTCATGGTTACGCACCTGCGCGCTACGAGATGTACTAGACCTGATAACGATTTTAGCAGCTTACACAGCAACCCCACACATTTTCCTACTCCCTGCTGACGAGAGGCAACTACCTCGAAACACGTGTCCAGGGATGGCACACGCCACGCATACTTGCATTCACACTCGAGCATAGGTGTATCCGCCGACGCTGACCTTCAGGGACCATTTTCATTGGGGGAACACGCCTGGTAGGTGTAGCAGTGTGCGACCAATCTGGTTTAACTTTATATTCAGGCTCCCTTGAGCCGGTGGAGTCGATGGACTCATGGTTACGCACCTGCGCGCTACGAGAGGTACTAGACCTGATAACGATTTTAGCAGCTTACACAGCAACCCCACACATTTTCCTACTCCCTGCTGACGAGAGGCAACTACCTCGAAACACGTGTCCAGGGATGGCACACGCCACGCATACTTGCATTCACACTCGAGCATAGGTGTATCCGCCGACGCTGACCTTCAGGGACCATTTTCATTGGGGGAACACGCCTGGTAGGTGTAGCAGTGTGCGACCAATCTGGTTTAACTTTATATTCAGGCTCCCTTGAGCCGGTGGAGTCGACGGACTCATGGTTACGCACCTGCGCGCTACGAGAGGTACTAGACCTGATAACGATTTTAGCAGCTTACACAGCAACCCCACACATTTTCCTACTCCCTGCTGACGAGAGGCAACTACCTCGAAACACGTGTCCAGGGATGGCACACGCCACGCATACTTGCATTCACACTCGAGCATAGGTGTATCCGCCGACGCTGACCTTCAGGGACCATTTTCATTGGGGGAACACGCCTGGAAGGTGTAGCAGTGTGCGACCAATCTGGTTTAACTTTATATTCAGGCTCCCTTGAGCCGGTGGAGTCGACGGACTCATGGTTACGCACCTGCGCGCTACGAGAGGTACTAGACCTGATAACGATTTTAGCAGCTTACACAGCAACCCCACACATTTTCCTACTCCCTGCTGACGAGAGGCAACTACCTCGAAACACGTGTCCAGGGATGGCACACGCCACGCATACTTGCATTCACACTCGAGCATAGGTGTATCCGCCGACGCTGACCTTCAGGGACCATTTTCATTGGGGGAACACGCCTGGTAGGTGTAGCAGTGTGCGACCAATCTGGTTTAACTTTATATTCAGGCTCCCTTGAGCCGGTGGAGTCGACGGACTCATGGTTACGCACCTGCGCGCTACGAGAGGTACTAGACCTGATAACGATTTTAGCAGCTTACACAGCAACCCCACACATTTTCCTACTCCCTGCTGACGAGAGGCAACTACCTCGAAACACGTGTCCAGGGATGGCACACGCCACGCATACTTGCATTCACACTCGAGCATAGGTGTATCCGCCGACGCTGACCTTCAGGGACCATTTTCATTGGGGGAACACGCCTGGTAGGTGTAGCAGGGTGCGACCAATCTGGTTTAACTTTATATTCAGGCTCCCTTGAGCCGGTGGAGTCGACGGACTCATGGTTACGCACCTGCGCGCTACGAGAGGTACTAGACCTGATAACGATTTTAGCAGCTTACACAGCAACCCCACACATTTTCCTACTCCCTGCTGACGAGAGGCAACTACCTCGAAACACGTGTCCAGGGATGGCACACGCCACGCATACTTGCATTCACACTCGAGCATAGGTGTATCCGCCGACGCTGACCTTCAGGGACCATTTTCATTGGGGGAACACGCCTGGTAGGTGTAGCAGTGTGCGACCAATCTGGTTTAACTTTATATTCAGGCTCCCTTGAGCCGGTGGAGTCGACGGACTCATGGTTACGCACCTGCGCGCTACGAGAGGTACTAGACCTGATAACGATTTTAGCAGCTTACACAGCAACCCCACACATTTTCCTACTCCCTGCTGACGAGAGGCAACTACCTCGAAACACGTGTCCAGGGATGGCACACGCCACGCATACTTGCATTCACACTCGAGCATAGGTGTATCCGCCGACGCTGACCTTCAGGGACCATTTTCATTGGGGGAACACGCCTGGTAGGTGTAGCAGTGTGCGACCAATCTGGTTTAACTTTATATTCAGGCTCCCTTGAGCCGGTGGAGTCGACGGACTCATGGTTACGCACCTGCGCGCTACGAGAGGTACTAGACCTGATAACGATTTTAGCAGCTTACACAGCAACCCCACACATTTTCCTACTCCCTGCTGACGAGAGGCAACTACCTCGAAACACGTGTCCAGGGATGGCACACGCCACGCATACTTGCATTCACACTCGAGCATAGGTGTATCCGCCGACGCTGACCTTCAGGGACCATTTTCATTGGGGGAACACGCCTGGTAGGTGTAGCAGTGTGCGACCAATCTGGTTTAACTTTATATTCAGGCTCCCTTGAGCCGGTGGAGTCGACGGACTCATGGTTACGCACCTGCGCGCTACGAGAGGTACTAGACCTGATAACGATTTTAGCAGCTTACACAGCAACCCCACACATTTTCCTACTCCCTGCTGACGAGAGGCAACTACCTCGAAACACGTGTCCAGGGATGGCACACGCCACGCATATTTGCATTCACACTCGAGCATAGGTGTATCCGCCGACGCTGACCTTCAGGGACCATTTTCATTGGGGGAACACGCCTGGTAGGTGTAGCAGTGTGCGACCAATCTGGTTTAACTTTATATTCAGGCTCCCTTGAGCCGGTGGAGTCGACGGACTCATGGTTACGCACCTGCGCGCTACGAGAGGTACTAGACCTGATAACGATTTTAGCAGCTTACACAGCAACCCCACACATTTTCCTACTCCCTGCTGACGAGAGGCAACTACCTCGAAACACGTGTCCAGGGATGGCACACGCCAGGCATACTTGCATTCACACTCGAGCATAGGTGTATCCGCCGACGCTGACCTTCAGGGACCATTTTCCTTGGGGGAACACGCCTGGTAGGTGTAGCAGTGTGCGACCAATCTGGTTTAACTTTATATTCAGGCTCCCTTGAGCCGGTGGAGTCGACGGACTCATGGTTACGCACCTGCGCGCTACGAGAGGTACTAGACCTGATAACGATTTTAGCAGCTTACACAGCAACCCCACACATTTTCCTACTCCCTGCTGACGAGAGGCAACTACCTCGAAACACGTGTCCAGGGATGGCACACGCCACGCATACTTGCATTCACACTCGAGCATAGGTGTATCCGCCGACGCTGACCTTCAGGGACCATTTTCATTGGGGGAACACGCCTGGTAGGTGTAGCAGTGTGCGACCAATCTGGTTTAACTTTATATTCAGGCTCCCTTGAGCCGGTGGAGTCGACGGACTCATGGTTACGCACCTGCGCGCTACGAGAGGTACTAGACCTGATAACGATTTTAGCAGCTTACACAGCAACCCCACACATTTTCCTACTCCCTGCTGACGAGAGGCAACTACCTCGAAACACGTGTCCAGGGATGGCACACGCCACGCATACTTGCATTCACACTCGAGCATAGGTGTATCCGCCGACGCTGACCTTCAGGGACCATTTTCATTGGGGGAACACGCCTGGTAGGTGTAGCAGTGTGCGACCAATCTGGTTTAACTTTATATTCAGGCTCCCTTGAGCCGGTGGAGTCGACGGACTCATGGTTACGCACCTGCGCGCTACGAGAGGTACTAGACCTGATAACGATTTTAGCAGCTTACACAGCAACCCCACACATTTTCCTACTCCCTGCTGACGAGAGGCAACTACCTCGAAACACGTGTCCAGGGATGGCACACGCCACGCATACTTGCATTCACACTCGAGCATAGGTGTATCCGCCGACGCTGACCTTCAGGGACCATTTTCATTGGGGGAACACGCCTGGTAGGTGTAGCAGTGTGCGACCAATCTGGTTTAACACGTAGGACTATTATCCACGCCCTTATAACATCACACATGGACTATGCGAACAGCCTGTATGTTGGAGCACCAGCCTATTTGGTCAAACGCCTCCAGATTGTACAAAATGCGGCAGCAAGGTTGATATGCAACATCCCTTATCGTCACTCAATTTCTCCTCACTTAAAAAAGTTACACTGGCTGCCCGTGACCAGCCACATACAGTTCAAATCTCTGGTCCAGGCATTTAGAGCAATGAAGGGTCAAGGGCCTGCTTATCTCAGAGCCAGACTTAAGCATGTCCAGTATAACCAATCACTTAGATCGAATCATATGTACCTCTTACGTACTCCCCGATTTCGTCGCTCCAGAATGCAGGCCAGAGCCTTTGCAGTTATTACTGCCCAATCATGGAACATCCTGCCTTTGTTGCTATGTATGATTGAATCTGAATGCCCGTTACGACGCAATTTAAAAACCTGGCTGTTTTCCAACCCTTAGCCACGCTGAGAAACTTACAGCTGCCTACTGTCCTTAGCGCCGGGACACCCCCGTTGGGGGTAGCTGCGCGCTATATAAGCTCCAAAAATAAATAAATAAATAAATGAATCGGGCCTATCCCTGTTCGCTGCAGGACAGTGAATAGGTATGGCCACGTGAGAGTATCAAAGGCCTTCTCGAGATCTAGAATGAGACTGGCCGCCCTAGGGAATGCGGCGCTGGCCTGGTCTTGCACATGGAATAATCGGCGTAAGTTCTGGGAGGTGTTTCTCCCCGGGACAAATCCACATTCGACTGGGTAGACTAGTGGTCGCAGAATTGGCACGTAGCAATCCACCTGTATCTTTCCTAGTATCTTACAATCAGCGGCTAGCAATGTTAGGGGTCGATATGAGGCCAGTTGTTTTGGGTCTCGGTTTGGTTTTGGGAATGTAACTAGGACTGACTCCCTAAGGGATCCCGGGAGCTCACCCTTTTCTAGTGCGTCTGCGCACATCTCCACAAGGCGGGGGACCAGCTGGGGGAGAAAGTTGTGTAATACTCCATGGGGAAACCATCCAGCTCTAGTGCTCTGTTACGGGCCAGAGTATAGATTGCTTGGGTAAAGTCCGTGGATTGGATCTCCGTGCCTAGTGCAGTTTTCTCTGCCGTTGCGATTTGTGGTAGTGTCAATGGGTCGAGGAAACAGTTTACTGTTCCTTGCCCGGTCTGTACTGTATTTCTATATACTTCAGTGTAGTACTGTTGGAATAACTGGAGTATTTCTGCCTGGGAACGCACCAGGGTGCCAGTGGGGTCGAGTACTTCCGTGATGGGTTTTGTTCCAGTGTCCTGTCGGGCCAGCCATGCTAGTATTGTTCCTGTTTTGTCTCTCTCCTTGTGCACCTTGGTTGCATATGCCCTAAAATTATATTTGCGTAAGTCTGAGGCGGCGGCTGCGTAGGCTGTTTTTGCTTACGCTACCTGAGTCAAAGTCACCCTATTTGCATCTTCCTTCTTTGTGAGGGTTGCTAGTGTCCGTTCGGCTTGCGTCAGTTCGTGTTCTAGTGTCTTCTTTACCCCTGCTATTTGTTTTATACACTCTTCCCGGGCTACCACCTTGAATGCGTCCCACTCTATTAGTTTTGATGTTGCTGTTCCCAGATTTGTGGAAAATTCTCTTGTATACTGTGTCCCTGGACGTGTTTAAAAACCTGATCTGTCAGGCAGTCCTGTGGTAACCGCCATGTGGGTACTGGAGGGTGGGGGGGTCTCCAGTGTCGTCGTAATATATGGGCATCGTGGTTGGAAAGGACCCGACCTAAGTAGTCCACATGTTGGATTTTTGCGACTAACGACGTTGTGCATATAAATCTGTCTAGTCTGACCCGTAGATTGTGTGGGATGGAGTGGAATGAGTATAGTCTGATCTGCGGGTGACGGTCTCTCCATGCATCCGTGAGTGCCCAGTGTGTGATCCATGTTTGATAGCGTTCCGTTTGCTTGTGTGCAGGTGAGTATGTCAGCAGGGGTGGGAGCGGTCCAGGGCAAGATTTGACACACAGTTATAATCACCCCAAAAGATCTATGGCATAGATGTGAATTGGACGAGGACTCCTGTCAGGTGGTCCCAAAACTGGTCTTGTTTGGTGTTCGGGGCATATATGCTACCCAAGAGTATCGGCTGCCCGTCAAGGAGGCCCTCTAATAGTGCGTATCTCCCTTCTTTATCTACCTTTCTACTGAGTTCTGAAATGGGGTCCCTGGTCTGACCCAGATCAAAGCCCCTTGTGCGTAAGCGGAATAAGATGTGCCAGATATGGTCCCTCGCCATCTAGCCCTCAGCTTGCCTATCTCCCGTGTGTTTAAGTGAGTCCCTTGTAAGAGAGCGATCTGTGCATTTTGACGTTTAGTGTAAGCATAAACCGCATACCGTTTGCTCGGGTTGTGTAGGCCTCTAACGTTCAACGTCTTGGGAACAGAGGTCACAGAGAAATTGCAATTCTCAGGGTGTCACCTACCTCATTACCTGCCCATGCCGTATGCAGTACGTTGGCATGACTAACCGCAGGGTTAAGACACGCATCATGGAACAACGCAGCACAATAAGGTGCATGAGGTCCAACACAAAACTCAGTGCACACTATCTGGAGAAACGTCACACCACCGAGGAATTAACGTGGACCGTTATAGAGAAACCTAGATTGAATTCCTCTACTGGGGATAAAACCAGAGCCCTCCTACTTAGGGAACAAAAATGGGTGTACCGACTTAAGTCATCAAGTGGGTCTTAATGATGACATCCCATGGCACTCCCTGAATAGATTAATACATTCCCCACTACCTGAGACCAGGCCCATCCTTCATTATACCGTGATACCTTTACCACTCTCACAGTACATTGTTTCCTCCTTATATGTATCTACTGTCATTGTGTTAGAGAGGGATCTGTTTCATTAGGTATACCTCAGATAGGATAATATACCTGTTTAGACAATTGCACCTCCAGTTTTTCGCACTCACGTGAAACTAGGAGGGTCAGGCAATATTGATCTCTCGTGGGGAGTGGATGCTACACTAGAATGCATTCATGTGTAGACAAATCACTATACACACAACATATGATGTACTGAGGAGAAGATTACTTCTGATTACTTGTTTCTTCTCTTTTTTCTCTCCCGGTTTTCTGGTGTTCCCTTTTTTTAGTAATTCCACTGCTTGCTAGAGGAAATTCCTCGAAACGGATGAACTAATTTTTAAGACACCCTCTTATCTCACCTGGAGGAGAGAGTATCAATACACTGGGATAGGTAGAGTCCTGAGGAAGGCCGGCGTGACCCCATAGGTGGGGCACACACACGGCCGAAACATGTCGACCACCTGGCAGTAAAGGAGGGGTGTTAGGAGCACATAACATCTCCCAATTGCCACCATCCTTCACGTTTTTAACCCTGGCAGGAGGGTCCAGGAATAAAGTCTGAGGCACAGCGACACTTCCGAGCTAGTTTTAACTCACATAACACTGCACTTTCACTACCGTCGTTTCCAGTCACTGTGAAATAAATGTATTTCTCTCTGTGTTGTATTGTCTTCGCCCACCCTATTGCTCCACTCTGTGTGTGGCTACGCCAAGGTGTATTGTAAGCAGCCGTATGATGAGGCATGTCACACATTTGTGTGAGTGAGGGCCGTATTAGCACACACAGCACTTGCCATCACGAGATATAAACATTGTATTACCCCCTAACCCTTCTGGTTTACTATGATTTTTTTTGTGCCAATTATGAGCCTAGCAGCAGAATTGAGTGCAACCCTAAGAGGAGCCGTCTTCACTCTGGGCAAGCCGCAGAGCGTTGTGCTACCATCATCCAGCTTTGAGATCACTAACACTTGCACTGCAACCTTTATAGATCGGGTTTGAATTTTCTTAGGATGCTGAGTTGGAAGTTCGCTCCTTTGGTGAGGGAACTGATGTGCTTCTGCATGTTCAGACATTTGTCTAATATAATACCCAGAGAGGATGCTGAATCCACAAGGTGAGGTCTACAGTTAAGAGCAGTAAGCTGATTCAACCATTGTTCCAAGACCTGAGATTGTTTGTGGGGTGAGATTTGGAGATATTCAGTTTTTAGAGCATTGAGCTTCAGGTGGTTACATGTCAGCCAGCTTTGTGTTTCCAGCAGGACTGAGTTGAGAGATTGAATGTCCTTGGGGGAGGCGATCTTCAGGTATAGTTGGGTATCGTCCGAATTCATGTGATAATGAATGCTGGATGATTTCAGAATTTCTGTCAGAGGCTTGATCAACAGGTTAAAGAGCGTGGAAGAAAGTGCTGAACCTTGGGGAACCCCCCGAGTAACCATTGCAGGATGGGACAGGGATTGCTTCACCTTAAAGCTTTGAGACCTGTTCTGAAGGAATGAAGAGAACCAGTTAAGTACAGGCCCAGACAGCCCCATTCTGTGTTCCAGGAATTCGATTAGGTTATCGTGTTTGACAGCATCGAATGCTGACAAAAGGTCAAGAAGAATCAATAGGCACGACTAATTATGGTCCAACATTCTTAAGGCATCATGGACAATGTGCATTAGTGCAGACTCTGTACAATGGCCCGGGCGGAAACCAGGTTGGCATTGGTCCAGGAGTTGGAAATGGTCAATGTGGTTACATAGTTGGGCGAGCACACATTTCTCCAGGAGCTTTGCCAAGGTGGGGATGTTGGAGATTGGGTGAAAGTTATGAAGGTTTGTGAGATCAGCAGATGGTTCCTTTAGAATCGGGGTAACTTGACCTGATTTTAGGCAATTTGGAATATCACCTTGCCGAAGTGATGCAATGACGATCATAGTCCAAAGTGTTAATAAAGAGGATCTCACTTCTGGAAAAAGGTTTAATTGCAGAGGGTCGTTGTAGTGATTGAAAGGTTTCAAAGTCAACAGCATTTTGTGAATAGTGCATCCATCCAAGGATTGGAACAGGCTCCAGTATGCATTATTTTTGGGGAGGTAGGGCCAAGCAGGGTCAGTGATATCCACACCTGGGGGGCAGAGGGAGTTCAGTGGACTGATCGATAGGTGATCAAGGGCAGAGCATACTCCAGTTTCAATCTTAATATCTTATCCGTGAAGAAATCAGCAAATTCTTCACAGTTCGGCAATGTCCCTTGACTTGTGACGAGAGATTAGGATGACTGTTAGCTTGGGACTTGATGAGTTCAAACAGTTTTTTGAACGTTTTTTTGCTTGGTCTAGTGAGTTCTGAAAAAGGCGGCCTTCGAGCATCTAATGCATTTATTGTATATGGTTCTCAGGGATCTCAAACGGTATTCAAGGGAGGGATAGGATCGCCACAACCTTTCTGCAAGTCTTACATTTTTTCATTCAGAATTAAGACTATCTTTGAACCATGGTTTGGAGGGTTTAGCGGACACTTTTTTAAGCTGTAGCGAAGCAACCGAGTCTAGTACATTAAGCATTGAGTGGTTATAGTGGAACGTGATGTCGTGGACATCCGACATGTTCAAGGGAGGGGGCAGGATGTAATGGCAGAGAGCAGTCCGATCTTGGGAGCTGATGTTCCGTAGACATCTTTTCAGCTGGTTTGGGTTCCTAGGCTGGACCCTACATGCTCTTACCGATTCCAAGATGAGGAAGGAAATGCAGAAGTGGTCTGTCCAATCACATGGGAGGATAGAATCCAGGAGGGTGGAGTCGGGCTTACCAATGACAAGATCTAAGGTAGCTCCTTTGATATGAGTAGAGCTGTCACAGATTTGGATTAGGTTGAGATCAAGTGGGAAGGATTTAAGGCTATTGACCACCACATCATTTCCATCGTTCCAGTGGAAGTTGAAATCTCCCAGAAAGATCTGTTTGCCATGAAAATCAGCATTGGCCCAAATGATGTCCATGATCTGTTCTGTGAAGGGAAGGTTATGGGGAGGGGGATGGTAAAACATGTGCAGTTTACATGAGTGATTGTTGCAACTAGTCACTTCAATGCAAAGGTATTCACAGGACGGCAAGAGGTCGGCATGTAGTACTTTCACAGTTAGATTGCTATGATGTAAACATGCAATGCCTCCACCTTGACCACTAGTTCTGTCCAACCTGATGATATCATAATTGGGAGGCATTAAAAAGTCCAGGATGGGAGCAGCGGAGTCATTTAGCCAAGTTTCCGTCAACATAACAAGGTCAAGGTCCTGGGCAAGGATGAGGTCAGCAATGTCCGCAGCATGTTTAACAGCCGATCTACAGTTTAGGAGCATGCATTTAAGTCTTATGTTGGTGTCCATTGGTGTGGGTAGAGTAGTGGTGACTCTCGTGAGGTTGTTCTCGTTTAAAGTTCTGGGGTTGGCCTAGGTTCCCTGGAGGGATCAGTGGGGATGGATTCAATTCGTTGTAAGTTTGATATGGTGGAGGGATGTGCCTGGTCATATGAAAGTAGGAGAGAATGAATATCCTTATCAGACAGGGAGGCTCTACATCTGGAGGGGCGAGAAGGGTCATTGGGTGAGGAGCGGAGGCCCAACTATGGGGTATGTGGGTGATGTGGCATGGTGACCGCAGAGTATGGGGGGAAGGGAGCCAGGTACACCCACTCACTGGGAGCAGGCGGAGATGGTGATTGTTCATAGTGGAGCAACTTAGTCTGGAGTTAGCTGACAGTTCCTCAGTGACATGTAATAGGCTACGTACCTCTGCCTTAAGTTGCTGTAGGCAGAGTGCTATCTCGTTAAGTCAGACTGCCAATGAAGTGTGTGAATGGGATTGGGAAGATAGGTTCAGGGGACCCTGCAGCGGTAGAGAGCTATTGGGTTTGGGGGTTAATGGGGCAGGTGGTGACTGAATGTGTCCTGAGGGAAGGGGTTCTGGAAAATGGAGCTGCGTGCTCGGAGGGCTGGGTAGGATAGGGGAGGAGGGGTCGGACAGATAGAGACTCCTAGAGGCCTGTGGGACCAGATCTGCATTGCGAGTCAGGCTGGGTGAAGGGATACTGGGGAGAATCGGGGCAGTGCAGTGAGTAGTGGAGCTAGGGGAGTTAGAGCTAGCTAACAGTGAGGGGGAGCAGGTAGACTAGCGTGATGACTGTGCTTTCGCGGCTCGTTCACAACGGGCTTTGAGGAGGAATTGTTATCATGAGTTAGGATAGCTAGAGAGGGGCCCTTCAGAGCAGATGTAAGGTCAGAGGATGGAGGTGGAGAGGTAGGAGATAGCCTTTGCGAAGACTGGGGGACCGCTGGGGGGCCAGCCCCTCAGTGGGGGTTCGAAATTGAAGTTAGCTACAGTTATCAAGATGATGGGGAAAAAGTTGTCAAATACCACTAGATTGCGATCTTAAGCTTGTATAAGGATGGTTTGGTTTTTGTAAAGGGATATGGTGGCTTCTACTCTGTAAGCCGAGGACCATCAGTCTAAGACCATGTGGAGTTTTCAGGGAAGTGAAGATCTTGAGCAAAGAGTAAATGACCTTCCACCATTGAGCATGATGTTTAGTGTAGAAGATGAGAGCATTTATGGTAACACCCTTTCTGATGGAGGCGAAGGGGTCTGAGATAAGGGTTTCCGGATGGGTTTTAAGTAGTCTGTGTTTGAAGTTTTTTGCAGCATTTTTTGATAGGTTAGGGGGTTATAAGATTCGGAAAGCATTATGGCCAGTCGGCTCCAGGTTGGGAGAGATGAGGTTCGAAGGTTTAGCATTCAAATCAACAAACGTCTTGTCTACGAACAAAGGAGGCGTAGGTAAGCCAAGAGTCTGGGTAGATGTCTACACCAACAATAGGAGGCATAGGTATGCCAAGAGTCTGGGAAGAGGTCAGGGACGTGTCGAAGGAGTTCGGTGTGATATAAGATGAAGAGATTCATGGGGTGAAGTTGGGGTGTGCCATTGGATAACACTTGCTAGCAACACACCTTTGGGTCGCAACAGGTAGACCAAGACCCTTGAGATCCAGACTATCTAGGGCTAAAAGACAGGAGGCTGGGCCGTGATAACTTAAAGGCAGTTCATGGGGTGGGTTTACATCTTTCTTTATTAGGTAATAGGATTAGGTAGGCATTTCACGTCTGACCTTAAAGGAAACAACCACCTCTGTTGCAGGGATTCTGCTTATACACAGAACTATGCGTAGAACCCCAGGACCTCAGTGAATTGTGGTGTACCAGAAACTCACCTCAGAACCCAGAACCCAGTATCCGGCTAGCATAAGTGTCCCATTCGTTATCCGAGATTTAGCTCGGCGGTCCCAATGAAAAGACAACCCAGAACAAGCGACTCAGTATACTCTCAGTAATGGTGGGAATCGGAAATACCTGTTCGTATATTATTCTCACAACAGTCCACAACAATAATCAACAGAGACACGGTGTAAATAAAAAGAGTTTATTTTTATAGACCACGTGTCCTAAGATGCAGTACTTTGGCTAATACAAGCAGACAAATGATTAAAATCAAAACCATCAACATCGTTACAATACCATAGAATATAAAAGGGGTGATCATGTTATAATGACAGTGGATACTACCACCTTCCCTTTACTAAGAAGCTAATATTATTATTAGACTAGTAGAAGGTCTCTTAGGCTTGAATAGGGGACCCCATACCTCAAAGATCAGCTTAGTGAAATCACATCACAGGAGCATCAGGAGTCTTCTCGCAGGAAGGCTCGTCTTCGGTCTGAATAATAAACATGATGTCTGTGATATTAAAAGCACCAACTTTCAGGTATTTGCAGCTGCTCGTGTGTTATGACTAAATAGTGGGTCGATCAACCTAGAGTGGAAAACATGCATTGTCTAACAACTCAGACTGTTTGTCACATCATGTGCAGACCAAGGTCGCTGCGCAGAGCTCGGGATGGTAACAACAGATTGCTCTCGTGTGAGGCAAAACTCGAGTCAGCAGTTTGTTTAAGCAATAACATGTGAACGCAGTGTCGTGCGCAAAAGCAGCAAGATGGCTTTCTAACCTCTAACGTGGTTATGCTAACTTAACAATGTATGTACGTATTAAGGGAGTCCTTACTACATGCCCCCTTGATCGAAGCCCTACTTAGTATGCAAGAAAAGAGAGAACGCAGAGTTCAAGTGCGACAGAGCAGAACAAGGCGTATTCAACTTAAAAAACAAGGGTCAGTTCAGGCAAAGTCCGAGAATGAAAAAACCAAAAGTGGAAAGAAAAATCAAAAAACCTCAAACGTGCAGTGGGGGGTGAAAAAAAATGAAAAAACGCCTCACCGGGCAGAAGTGCAGACGCACAGGGACTGTTCAAGACATGTGAGGAAAACACAGTGGACGACAGTTCACTCAATCCATGAATGTATATGCAGCATATGTGGCCACTGCTTCCAGCAGAAAATCATTGGCACGGCCACTGAATGTTTCAGCCATCCAGTTAATCAAAGAAAAGGAACATACATGTTCTTCCATTAGCGGAGCCTCTAGCCCCATCAGAGGGCAACCAGCGTGTACTTCCAAATAACTAATATCCAAGAAGTCATATGCCGCTCTCGCGATGTCCCAATTACCCAGGATACCATGCGCCGCACCGCAGGCCATAATCCGAACACCAGAACAGGCGAACTCGTGAGACACTAAGGGCCTCATCAGTCGATCATAATCCGGGTCCGGAGACACCATGTTGGTTAAGCACAAATCCATAGGCCATTCAAAGGGACAATCTAGGCAGTGGAAGACAGGTTGTACGCAGGTGAAGTAGGAATACCGGAAGGATAATCCATATGCCAGGCTCAAAGTCGCCAATGGCAGGACGCCATAGTATTCAAGTATCCTGTCACGAAGAAGCTGCAGACGGGACAGGCTATCGTGTGGCACAGAAAGAGCAGCCATTCCGTAGGATGAAAAGTAAAAGTAGCACACCTGCCACTAGCGCCAGAATTAACGGGACACCTCCAAAGACGCTCGAGAAAATAGAATGAAAAAATGCCGGAATCACACCAAAAATAGTTTGGAAAGAGGTCACGAGGCCCGAGCCCACAAGTTTAAAAAAATGAGCCAGGCCAGTCGTGGACGAGGCATTGAAAATTGTTTGGATCAAAGCCCCAAAATGCAGGGGGAGGTCAGTATTCAAAAGCGCCTGTACCTCAGTGCGCGTATTTGCTACGTGAAGGACAAATGTTTCCCGGGAGGAAGTCAATGGCACCTCCTTTTGGGACAATAGCGCTCTTATTCTGCTCATCTTGTTGAACTCTGCTTTCAAGATTGGAATCGAAGGCCAGATGGAAGCATCCAGCCGCCCATGCGGGGGAGGAAACAGAACATTATTGCAGCAGACAACTCTCTGCGATACAGTTACTATATATGGGATTCCCACTAACATCCCGCAGCAAGCTTCATTATTTAAAATCAAATAACTACCGTTTGCAAGCAGCGTGAAAGATGGCGTAATCACTGGTACCGGGATACCTTTGAGGACGCAGGCCAAATTCGGGGCGTGTACATTACAAGCACCATGCAACTGAATGTGCCTACATACAACAGAATGATCAGGTGTCGTTGTACATTCCTCACCCTTCAGATAAACCTCAGTACCGTCCCTTGTACATCTATACGTAAAAGGGAGGGACCAGACTTCATGTATGAAAGCGGTACCCAGCTGTTCATATCTACCCAGAGCATAGTGCTTCATACAAGAGGTAAACTTAAAAAGGGCGAACGGGAGATTTATCAATCCGTGTAATAACCACACTGCTGAATCCAATTCCGCTACAGAGAAAGGTAACGGCTCCAACTTTTCAATATGTAACAAGGAATATGAAGCATCTTTCATGGACATGAACTGCTGTTTGTCAGTAAGGTTAAAGGGAAGAAATAACGATGTTGTATTCAGATAGTCCCAAGGGACCTTCCCTGCCTTCAATGTTTGTAATGTCCATGCAAACTGCATAACAGAACGCAACTGGTTTTGACCATGATACAATACAGACATATCATCATGCACAATATCAACAATTGAAGAAACAATATTATCTAATGTATAAATTCGAGAAGAAAGAGTGCTAATGCTGTTATCAATAACTGCTAATACTTTTTCCATATTAGCCTGATCAATAGCTCTCAATCGTGAAGCTGCCTCAATTTGCGACAGTTTCCATACTTCGTTGTAAATAGCATACGCCCATCTTTTGGATCTGCCACCCACAGGACCTTTAACAAAATCATTCAAATCTATTTTCTCATGTAATTTTGATAAATGAACTTTGACAGATGCCAAGGTGGAATGTCGCAGCCAGGACTGACATAATTTCCCTACAGAGTATGTAGTTACTGTATGTGACGACTCAAACCTTGGGTCTACGCGTTCCTGAGTATACCCCGGTTTCAGTCCTAGAAAACGACGTTGACAGGTATCAGAACTGCTTTGCCAAATTAACCATCCCTCACTACTAAATTTCGAAATATTGAAAGATGAATTAGAAACTAATGACTGCAAAGCAGGAAGGGACAGATCTGTGTGGTTATCCCAATTTGGGTAAGCGCCCAGATCCGGCACAGAAGGCGAATTTAGTTTTTTAGAAGTGGCCAATCCGAAACAGGTGGTTTGGAAGATGGTTGAATTCAAAAACAACATATGATTTGGTACTAGACAGGCACGGTGTAAAGCTTCAGTTCCCTGAACCTGCCACGGTTTGGAACCCCAAACCGACTTAAGATCAATAGTAGCCTTCCATAGATCATAACCTTTGATTGACAACTCATCCATAAAGGACTTAGAATAAAGCAATTTAGTGTGTGTCAGTCTAACCTTTGAGGCAGACTCAGGCTTAACTTTAAAATAAAAGGATGCCGGAGCTGAAACACTGAAATCAGTAAAATAAGTATACTTATCCACTAATGTATGAGAACTGCCAAAAGAGGGGGTGGGACAGTGTTCCCATTGGGTAAAATTTACAAAATTTCTAAATGTATTCGCTTTATGCAGGAAGTGATTGCCATAATGCTGAAAACAATACTGTTCTGCATAATTAGCCGCATTTTCATACAAATCCTCAGCATCAAAAGCGGCATAATATTTCAAATCTGAAAACAGTGCCTCAATGGCATGTACATCCCAATCATCAGAACGTATGTTCTGTTTAACTACATCACCCATAGAAACACGAAACACATTAGGTACATTAATGACCTCTGTAGGCCCATGAATTTGAAATTTAACAGCATCCCATGCGATTCCATCCATGACGGGCCAGGCAGTAATATTCACAAAAGTCTGGTCCCTTTTCATGATGTGGGACGAGGAGTGGGGGGCCAAAGTTCCATTGATAAGTCTAATTGTCGATCTCTCTTTGAGATAGTGGCCATCCACCAAACGGAAAAAAACTATAACAAATCCAATGGACATAAACAAAAAAATACTGAAAAGCAGCAACCAGATGTATGTCCAAGGGGCTATCAAAAAATGTCTCTTAAACCAGCTTACAAAAACAGCAATGTTCGATGGGGGAGTTGAGGGCAAAGAGTTAGTGTCAAAGGAGAAACGGGACTGGCCAAGTGCTGTAGATTGTAAAACAGGCGAGGGTCCACGTGTAGGATAAGCATACTCAGTTTCTTCGGGCAAACCACCAGCCGGTGGTATCAACAAGGGATCAGTAACTGATTGCATCTCGATGGCAACATCAGACAAGGTGTTAGAAGCAGGAACCAACATTGAATTTCTTTGCATCGTCTGGCATGAAACTGCCGGAGTCATACTAAGAAGTATCGGCCACTCGCTGAAGTTTGACATTGTCAATAGAGATGTACCTGTTTTCTTTGCGACCAGGAAGTGGAGGTAAAATGACTGTTCTTGTACCCTGCACTCCAAGCACTGGAACTGGTGCACGATAAGAGGGGCCGAACTCCTTCTTGTTCTCCACCTTCTCACGGACCAGGTCTCCAACTCGGGGTAGCCAGCCGACTACCGGAATCTGAACCTCAGCTTCAGATGTGGAGGGCAAGTGTTCTTTCGAAAGAGAGTCTCTGGCTTCTTGTAGAGTCTGCAAAACAGCACAGTGATCATCTACGTCAAAGGGTGCGGTCGACGCCGCCATGTCTAGACCATCAAGGTCTGGAACAAACATTCTGATTCCGAAGAGCATCATGTACGGGGTCCGCTCACCCAGAGACCTTCTAGGGAGATTATTAAGTGCACGTTGGACGTTATACAAATGGGCTAGCCAGTTCCGGCCTGTGCCTAAAACACGTGCTGTCAATGATTGATTTAAGTCACGGTTCATTCGCTCCACCACACTATTACCCTCAGGTCGGTAGGGGGACGAAAATTTGACTAGGACCCCCAAATTTCTCATAGCCTCCTTGTAAGCCTTAGAGGCGAACGCAGGGCCCTGATCAGAATGGAAGGTACCACATGCAAAAGTTCCCACAAAGACACGCAAATCCCTGATGACAGTCCGCGAGTCAGCACTCCTTTGTGGCCATACCCAAAGAAAACGTGTGCACGAATCCACTGCAACCAAGATATACTTGTACGCAGTATCAGAAAAAAAAGGACCGCAGTGATCTAAATAAACACAACCAAATGGCTTATTAGAGATGTACAGCTGTGTCTGTGGTGGGCGCGCAACAGTAGAAGGTTTAATCTGTTGGCAAATGTCACAATCAAGAACATATGCGCGCGCTTGTTTATATAAACCAAACCACCAGTAACGTTGTCGTAGCAGAGATATTGTAGCTGACACACCGGCGTGGGCTGACGCCAACCCCTCGTGCGCAGCTAGGATCAGTGCTGGTCTGCAGTCCGCGTTGGGAATAATTCTGTCACCAACGTCGTTAATCCTCACTAATGGGACGTTATCAGGACTTAAATGATAAATATAATGAGAGGGAAAACCCTTCGGGTAATCACTTCCCTTCTCTGTAGCAGCAATAGCTGCAAAGATGTCATCATCAATCTTACTTTTGGATCTTGTAACTGCTGCCACTAAGTATGTAGCCACTGCTGTTTTCGCTTGCTCGTCAGCTAAGCTGTTGCCGACAGCATGGACACCAAGTCGTTGGTGACCAAGAGTGTGAATAACATTCACAAGAGGGAGACGTTCTTTAAAGTCTGCCACTCGAACCCAAAGCGTTTTATGCTTAATTGTGCTACCTTTCGTGTCTCGATAATCATTCTGAGACCAGAAGTGTAAATTGTCATTGTAGGACTGGACACAGTAGAAGGAGTCACTCACTATAAGAGTAGCGACTCGGGGATCAGCAAACTCCAGTGCAAGCACCAGAGCCCGAAGCTCCGCTAATTGCGCGGTACAATCACCCAATGACTGCGTATGCACTGCATCAGATTGGAATTCACCATTTACGAATGTACCCTCGACAATTGCGCAAGCCGCTGAATAAGCGTGCTTTGATCCAATTGCGGGCTGCGCAGACCCGTCAGTGTATATGACACAATGGTATTCTTCGAGCGGGCGCAAAGACAGAGGTGCCAGATGAACGAATTCATACTGCAAGTACTCTTGAGTCTGTAATGAGGCATCAAAGATGTAAGTGACATCTGGCGACGTCAGTGTTGTGGCCCATTGTATCCACCGTGGATGCAAAGCTTTAGAATTTGGTACACTTGCCTTAGTCACTGCTTCTAAGGCAGGATATGGTGTTACAACCAGAATCTGTTTCCCATGCGACAGTGCGCGTTCCTTGAGGATCGCCATCTGCACAGCAGTCAGAACTTTTTCGACCGTGGAAAAACGTAATTCAGCAGAGGTGTACAAGTGGGATTTGTACGCAATGGGGACTGTATCGCCCCCATTAAATGTCAAATACGTGAACCCCACGGCGCCTGGTACTATTCTTATTACCAGGTTAGTGCGGTTATCACGTGTCAGCAAGTATTGTGAAGCAAGAAGGTCAGCCTGTAAAGACTGTAAAATTGCAGAGTGTTCTAGCTGCCAGCTAGACTTCGAAAACGAAGGTTGTACCAAGGCGTAAAGCGGCTTGATACGCTGGGCATAATCAGGAATGTACGTACGGCCGAAATTCAGAAAGCCCAGCAGAGATTGTAATTTCTTCAGTGTCGTAGGAGCACTTAAGCATGCGCACTTCTCCAGAAAGTGGGGGGCTAACCCCTTACCTTCATTGTTGAGCTCGTAGCCCAAAAACAACACCGTATATTCTGCGATGTGAGACTTCGCAAAATTGAATTTGTAGCCATAGTCAGCAAAACTCACTATAATATTGTCGACTCGAGACAGATGTGGCATCAGCTCATCATCCGTAAGATAGATATCGTCAACATAGGAGTATGCATCGGGGTCAATTCTTTCTAAGAGAGAAACCACGCGAGCAGAAAAGACGCCAGGGCTATTTTTGTAACCCATGGCTAATCTTGTAAACTGTTTTTGTTTGCCGCCCGAAGTAAACGCCGTCCACTGGCTACTCAGTGTGGACAGGTTGTGGCTAAAAAAGCCATTGGAAATGTCAAGTGTCGTTTTAAACCTTTTACGCACGAGACTGTCGACTAAAGCCGAGCTATGTGTATTTTGTACCGCGCAGGTCCGGCAATGGGAGTTTAGGTGCCGGTAATCCAAAACTAAACGGTACGAGCCGTCAGGCTTCGTTACAGTGAATAAAGGGTTATTCATAGGGGACACACAAGTTTCAATAACACCCTGATATTCCAATTGTTCAAGGATTGCCGCGACGTGGGGTCTAGCTTCACGACGCATGGGATATTGTGGTTGAGGCTGGGGCATAGACCGCAATGGAATCTCATGGCAGGGGGACAACCGGTCCCATCCCACCTGAGTACGATACACCGCCGGCGCAAGCGCAAGCGCCCACTCCCCAGCATACACTTCAGCTTGGTCCTTAGGCACTGTGTGCGCAAAGGACGGGAGGATTACCTCCTCCCCTCTAGGAGCCTCTAAAATGAAAGCTGGAGGCCAATCTGCCTCCGCTAGGAGGATATCATAGGTGGTGGTCAGATTATCCCAAAAAATCCCTTTTATTGTACGTTGTATGTCACCCTCAATTAATAAGACTATTTCATAAAGTCTGTCAGGGGGAGCCACTCTGGTGTCAGCTGTTTCAACAGTAACCAATATATCAGTTGCTGTCACCGCCAGAAATGGACGCAGAGCTTGACGGACTATGGTAATTTCCGCTGCGCTGTCCAGTAGCGTCAGCGCCCATGTCCGGTCCCGAAGCTGTGTCCGCACTATCTGAGGCATACCTTGCCGTCAGAGCCGCCACTTTCTTCTTCTGAAACGGGGGTCTTTGTCGTGCAAATTCGTCCTGCTTGCCTTTACCCTCAGTCTGTCAGGGTTGGTCACGCTGTTGTGGAGCACCCCGACCTTTGCCACCGCCTCCGCCACCGGACTGTGTAGCCGATGTTTCCTGTGAAGAACGAGGAGAACGCTGTTCAGAAACCTGAAATCTATTAGGAGACTTAATAGTAGCACGATCGCGCAGATCATAAGTGCGTTCACTACTTGACTGTACGGGAGAGGCAGGCCGAGAGCCCTGTTTCTGTTGCTGCTGCTTTCCCTGTTGTTTAAACCGCCAATTCTGTTTTGGAAAACTTGGTCGGTCGTCCTTACCAGAGGCTTCTGCCTTACCCTGCTGTTTTAGATCGGGAATTTTGATCACAGGCTTAACTCCTAAAGAGCTACGACCCAAATCCCAGTATGCCTCAGCAATTATTTTCGCAAATTCCTGCGGTTTATCCTCTTCAGCAACTCGCTTCAGTTCATTATGAACCTGGAACTGCAAAGCATCACCCTTAAGATTTCCCATTATCATGGTAGCCACCAGGTCAAATTGTCCGAGGAGCCGCATCCCTAACTCTATCGCAGACTCCGCACCATGGTTCTCTTGAACACGTTTGATAACGGAGGGCAGCATCATCATAGACGGAGTGGCAAAGCACTGCACGTACGTCGCTGCAAAGACCTTGCCCCAATTAACACAATCCTCTACGTTGGGGACCAAGTCTTTAGGCAAACTAATGGTAAGGATCCTGTGTTTCTCCACAGGAGATGTATTCGGGTATACCGCTTCTATCTGGTCAAATTTTTCAGCAAGCCAAAAGGGAAAATCATCCCTCGTTTGGGGGCGCTTGCCCATAATAGAATTAACCATAACAGGACTAATGACCACCGCACGGTGATCAGTAGGTTGTCCCGCAACCGCAGGAGCCCCCGCCTGCATATTGCGCGACACATACTGCACCAATGCCCTATATACTGTTATAAGAGCAGTGTGTAGTACACGCAACTCAGCCACCGTCACTGTGAGGTAACGGGGATGAGGCGTAAATCCGGCTAGTACCGGCCAAGTGGCCCCCGCAATTGACAAAGGGCCCATTCTCGGCGGTATAGCCACATGGGGAAGGGCGCCATTAAACCAAATAAGATGCTGCCAAGCAGATATTGGTATTTCTTGTGTCCTATATGGTACATAGTTCGCTGGCACGGCAGTTGCAGTGTAAGAATGGAAGGTATTATCAACCGCACTCACCGCCGGAATCGTCACCCAAGAGTAGAACAACTCAAATGGATATGCCGCATCGGCTCCTACCACAAAGATGACATCCATGCCAGTGTCCGGCACCCCATACTGCGTCAAATGACGTTTCAGAGCTGCACGGCTATGCGCCGCTATATCTATCGACATTAGGACAAAATACACTCGAAGCTATCAGTAGCACAAGGGTTCAATAACCTTTTTAATGATCAAGCTTAAAGGAACCTATATCAATAGAACTAGGTAGGTTTAAATCCGTCAGACTTGTTATCCGGAAACAAGAATGAGGGTATTGTGGACTAATACAAGCACTACTAAGGCGTTTCAACTCATAGACCAAACGTTAGGTGCGCCATGTTGCAGGGATTCTGCTTATACACAGAACTATGCGTAGAACCCCAGGACCTCAGTGAATTGTGGTGTACCAGAAACTCACCTCAGAACCCAGAACCCAGTATCCGGCTAGCAAAAGTGTCCCATTCGTTATCCGAGATTTAGCTCGGCGGTCCCAATGAAAAGACAACCCAGAACAAGCGACTCAGTATACTCTCAGTAATGGTGGGAATCGGAAATACCTGTTCGTATATTATTCTCACATCAGTCCACAACAATAATCAACAGAGACACGGTGTAAATAAAAAGAGTTTATTTTTATAGACCACGTGTCCTAAGATGCAGTACTTTGGCTAATACAAGCAGACAAATGATTAAAATCAAAACCATCAACATCGTTACAATACCATAGAATATAAAAGGGGTGATCATGTTATAATGACAGTGGATACTACCACCTTCCCTTTACTAAGAAGCTAATATTATTATTAGACTAGTAGAAGGTCTCTTAGGCTTGAATAGGGGACCCCATACCTCAAAGATCAGCTTAGTGAAATCACATCACAGGAGCATCAGGAGTCTTCTCGCAGGAAGGCTCGTCTTCGGTCTGAATAATAAACATGATGTCTGTGATATTAAAAGCACCAACTTTCAGGTATTTGCAGCTGCTCGTGTGTTATGACTAAATAGTGGGTCGATCAACCTAGAGTGGAAAACATGCATTGTCTAACAACTCAGACTGTTTGTCACATCATGTGCAGACCAAGGTCGCTGCGCAGAGCTCGGGATGGTAACAACAGATTGCTCTCGTGTGAGGCAAAACTCGAGTCAGCAGTTTGTTTAAGCAATAACATGTGAACGCAGTGTCGTGCGCAAAAGCAGCAAGATGGCTTTCTAACCTCTAACGGGGTTATGCTAACTTAACAATGTATGTACGTATTAAGGGAGTCCTTACTACACCTCAGAACTATGTGGTACTGGGGAAAACTAAGCAAGGCCCCATTAGTGGCGAGTTTTATTTGATTACAGTAGGTATTGAGCGCCAGTCATTTTGTGCAAGTCAGAGGCCAAGAGTGATCGATATCCTGTGTGGCCAACTTAAAAGGATGTAATTATCCTATTGGCAGTAGGGAATGCCTTAACAGTACAACATGAATGATGTTAAGAAGAGACCTCATGGACCAGGTGTTTGGGATAAAGGTAAAGTGACCACTCCAAGATGGCCGCCATATGCTGAGAGTGGAGCCAGCCCATTTCTCTTTCCATGGCGGGCAGAGCTTAGAGACCAGGAAAGGGGGCGCCCCTCTTCAGTTTCCGTGGCAGGAGACCAAAATGGATACCCAGCAACAAGAACAAAGATAAACAAAATGGGCACCCATCAAAGAACACATCAGAGCTCAGGGACATCACAACGAGCCAACCGAACCAAGACAGCTCATCAAGACTCCCCAGAACACACGGGGCTCGTGTGGCAACTACAATCTGAGGGAGGCAGAGCAGGAAGAGCAGGCGGCGCCTGTAGGCATGCCAGAGCTGTAGAGGCTCGCTCTGCAGTGCAGCGCTCGATCAGTAGCCCCCATGCCCACCTCTCTCCTCAAGTACTCCGGGAAAAAAGTATGTGGAAGTAGGAGGGATATTCAGGAACCCCAGGAGGTCAGTCCTGGGAGCGCACATCAAATAGCAAGAGACTCACCGCGCGGCAGCTACGGCGGGACTTGGCAACCACTCCAGCTTAGACTTGGGAAGCTCCGATCCCCTCTTGAGTCAGCGGCGGTCCCTGCGGAGTGTTGTCATCGCAGAGGGTCTTCAGGTAGGATTCATGCCAAATTCTCTTCTTTGTGCGGGTGTCGCATGGAAAGTTTAGTTGCAGATGAGTTTCTTTAAGAAGGGTGGATGGGGGGGCATAAACGGGGATATTTACAAAAGAGTGATCCCTAGCCCAGGAGCTTTTTTGGTGAGCTCCAGCACGGCGGCCATCTTTCAGCACCAGACCTTTAAGCCACTATAAAGAATGATGCCCTAAATTTCTTGCTCAAATAACTGCATTACAGAGATGTATCTATGTAAGGTTATTGAGATGCATACAGAGTTTTTTAATGAGATTAACCCTCAATTTGTAGCCCCATGTGCAAATAAAAACGTGGTGCATGCACAATAGAGGAGATAGTTGGTTTACTAGAGAGTGCAGAAAGAAAAGGTGGTTATAACCTGAGGCCTTAAAAGGAAAAAATCCCCCTCTGATAGCTACCATAAGGAATATGTACATGATGGCACTGGTAAGGGCCAAAAAAAGAGTGGGACGATAAGAGATGGCAAGACCTATTGGAGGCATGTGCGTCCAAGGATAATTCTCGGTTATGGAAGCTAGTGGCCAGAGGAGAGCATACATCAGGGTTGGAGCCCCAGAATCATGTCCCTTTTGCTGATTGGGTCAACCACTTTTCAGCTTTATACCTTGATGATGTTACAAACTTTGAATACCTTGTTGATCAATTTCAAGTTGCCACCCTTTACTAGTGTGGAAATATGAATTTTTATGGTCAATTGTGTCCCCTATCTTAGACCCCAACGGCTCCATGTACATGCTATAAGTACATGTATGTTCCCTCCAGTTCCAGCTATAAAGACGCAAATACATGTGCGTCCAACGTCAACATGCCCTCTTTCAGATCCGCCATGAATGGGTCGAATATTCCATTCCTAAGTATGAAAGGCCACCGACTTTATGTGGTTCACTTTTCTAGTTTTACAGTTAAGGCGAGTAGGCCCTGAATTCTGCCATCAAGCCTTTTTCTGTTTCTGCCTCTGAAATGCTCCAGCTTGGACCTGCATCCGTGTCCATGAACTTTGTCTTACTCCCTGCGCGGCTAACGGTGCCTGACGCGGCCTGTTGCCTGCCAAAAACTGTATTCAGCCTTCAAGTTATCTGCTCCGCTCCTCATCCAATGCATTCCTGTCTAGTAGTTTAGGTAAACATCCCTCCAGCTACCGAGCAAAAGGCTCGGCCTCGCTATCTCTATGCAAGTAATTCATAGCCCCTGTTACTATGGAAGATTCCTGCCCCCTCGCATTACATGTAGACACATAGACGCTTGTACACGCACTAAACAGTCAGTATAGAATAGGATCTGTCCGAGAAGACCCTTCCTTCCAGATAATATAGTTCCTTAAACACAAGATATTAGATATGATTTAGGACTAGGTTGTCCTGACACCCCAGACTTCTGTCTCCACATGTAGGGCCAAATGTCAAGTTCCCTTCACCCTCTAGTTGTACGTCAATCACGCGTCATGCGGCTGCGCGCGCATCTCTGTCAAATATTTCTGCTGACACTGCAGGATTCTCTTATGGATCCACCCACTTGTGACATCATTTTTAATGACGTTTCTAGTATACGCCTATTTTCATTACGTATGTGTATTTTTATCTGTATTATCAGCTGTTACGCCTCCTGCATCTGTCCTAATGCAATGCTTTCCATATAAATATTGTTACTTGTCAATAATGTATTGCTGATCCCTTCCTGAACCTTCGTGGTGATGGAATATGGTTGCCTAGTTCGAACTATAATTCCTTTGTAAGGAATAAAGCCCTTTTCAGAACCTCTGATACCACGGATTCTGCCTCTTATTTTGACTGAGTTATTCTTACTAGACTTTACCGCATAAAAAATAGTACAGGTAATTTAAATATTTACCACATAAATTGGCGCCCGAACAGGGACACTTTCTCATCTCACGCGCCGGAGGTGCGTTGCAGGCCCGGTCTCCTGCCACAGCCGGACGGACAACAACGCGTACCCGCAGGATTTCCTGTATCTCCCTCCGACCAAGCGGGGGTGACTGAGGCTGCGATCAACACCCAGACGAGGCGGTGAGAAGTGCGAAGTATCCCGACCAGAGCCTAGCTGAGAGAGCAAGATCCGAGGTATACAGAGGCCCACCAGGTTCCGAAGTTCCGAGTCGAGTCGAGTCCAGTCCGGTCCAGTTCAGTTCAGTTCCGAGGCCTTCCGTTCCGTGCTACCCGGTGAGTACCGTTGCTGGGGAGGCAGTTAGAAGTGCACATTAATTTGTGCCGGTCCTGACGGGTTTGGGTACACAGATCCGGTCTGCACTGTTTTAGCAGTGTATCTGTACTGTTTAGCAGTATATCCAGTATGTTCATGTATATCATTCAGTATTATCTAGTATTAGGATTATGTCAGTAACTAGTTTTCTTCTAAATTATCATTGTTTGTTAAAAATTAAATGTTAAATGTTAAATGTTTTACTGTGTCCAAAAATTGTGGTATGAATGAGTGTTCAATATTATGTTTATCGTATTAATTGTGTTCAAGTCCAGTTCAAGTAAGAACCAAGTAACAAGGTTTAAAGATGCCGTTCTTTTCAAAATTAAGACAGATCAAAACTAGAAAAGGAGTACTCGAAGAAGCTGTTCCCATTCCACCTAGGGACACTCCAGGGTATTTTATGTATCATAAACATGGCCTAGATGCCGTATTATATCTTGACTTATGGGTGGACTACACCAAGGATCTAGCAGAAAGTCAGAGGTGGCCCGCAGCTGGGACATGGGATGCAGATTGCATCATGAGAGTAGAAGAAGAATTATGGAAAAAGAAAGCTAGACAGTCACAGAAAGATGCTATTGAGTTATGGCGTAAAGAATCGCATAGGCGTACAGAGAAAGCGCTCAGACTAGAAGAGAAAAGTAGGGAGAACTCAAATAGAGCCCGAGAAAACGTATTAGTTAAGGAAGGTATCCGAGTAAAAACAGAACAAGTAGACAGACAACGAAACACTCTTATGAATGGTATGTATCCTCTTTTGGCCGAAGGTTTACCTAAGGCCACCCTGGAAATACCGAAAGATTTGCCACCCCCATTACTCCCGATTAAAGCACATCCCAAGACCGCAAAAGATATTTTCCTTTCCTCCTATTTAGACGACGTAGCTCCCGAATATGTTAATGATCCACCACACACGCCACCCGTCGTTGGAGCTCAACACCGAGATCATCTGCCCCCACCTCCGCAACAACAAACTCCTCCGCACAATCCAACAGGTCCATCTGTTTCTACCGCTTTTCCTGCATCCACAGTCTCTACCTTACACCCCACAAATCCTTTCATGCCTAGCACCTCAGAAGGTGCGACAGCAATTTTTGCCACACCACCATCAAGAAGCAAATCGTCTCTTAGAGATTTAGCAAACCAACGTACACCCCAAATAGCAACATCCGACATGTTTAAGGAACATCTTGTAGATTGTAGATATGATCCAGTGCCCGATAAAGATGACAGAATGGTGCTATCATCACTACGTATACGACGAGCCTCAATATATTTAACGACGCTACCAGGAATGATTAAACATTTAGACAATATATATCGCTTTGTCCAAACAGGGCAAGGCCCTGAAAGTATTGACGAAGCCATGGAATACCAGAAAGCGGATATACAGAGACAACTGTTACGTTTCTTCATAAACTGCTTGATCAGAGACAGAGATAGGTCAGAGGTAGACCAGGATGAAATAGTAAAACCATTTATAAGACAGCCCTCAAAGAATATCGCAGAATGATCGTGGAGCACAAAAGGGACTACCTGGCTTCCAGAATTAAACACGCTAATAACGGTGCCAGGGAGATCTTCAGCATAGTTAGGTCCTTTACGGACCCCAACGCGCTGACTCGGATTCAGCCTGCCTCCCAGTCTTTGTGCGATAAACTTTCACAATTCTTTGAGGAAAAAATAGAGACCATCTATTCCACTTTCCCAATTTCCACCAGTGAAGACCTGAAAGAGGAATCCACTTCTCACATGCCCCAGTCCCCCTCGCTGATTGACTTTTCAGTCATCTCCGAAGCCGACTCTATGGCAGAACTACTCAAATGTAAGTCTGGCTCGCCCAATGACCCTTGGCCAGCCAAACAATACAAGAAATTGGCCCCCCTGCTCAATCCCTACTTGAACCATATCTGGAACGAATCCCTAAGAATGGGCTGCTTTCCCGCCAAATGGAAACATGCCTCCCTGATTCCCATTTTGAAAAAACCAAATTTGGACCCTGACAACCCCAGTAACTACAGGCCGATCTCTCTTCTGCCTGCCCCAGCTAAGATCCTAGAAAAACTGGTACATTCCCAGCTGGCGAATTACATCGAAACCAATGGGCTCCTACATGACTCTCAGCACGGCTTTCGGTCGGGCCACAGCACGGAGTCAGCCCTTGTTGAAATGGCTGACTCGGTGAGATGGTCGCTGGACCGGGGGTCGAGGGCGGTGTTAGTGCTGCTAGATCTTTCAGCGGCATTTGACACCGTCTCTCATAAGATCCTGCTGAGAAGACTGGGAGACCTAGGCATTGGCGGAACGGTTCTTAAGTGGCTTGCTTCTTACCTATGTGACCGCACACAGCAGGTATATACCTCTCCTTACACCTCCTCAGCTAGACCACTCAAATGGGGAGTCCCCCAGGGCTCATCCCTGAGCCCGCTTTTGTTTAATGTCTATTTTACCCCCCTAGCTAAATTGATTGCGCGAACTGGGATTAAATCCACCTCCTATGCTGATGATATTCAGTTACTTTTTACCTTTGAGACTCCCTCCGCTTTTGCCTTTGATCCGCTGAAATCCTGTCTCAGAGACATCTCTAGTTGGATGGACTCTAATTCCCTCCGACTCAATGCTGGAAAGACAGAGATCCTGTTTTTTAACTCACCATCCCCTTTGGATTCCAATCTGTGGTGGCCAGCTGACCTGAGCCAAGCCCCCACGCCCAAAGACTCGGTGAGAAACTTGGGAGTGCGCTGGGACAATCAGCTTAGTTTTAACGCTCAGGTCCAAACAGTAGCAGCATCCTGTTTCGCAAAGATCAAGACGATTAACCGGCTTATCAACTATCTGCCGGCAGGCTGCCGTAAGACTGTGGTACATGCACTTATAACATCTCACCTTGATTACGCCAACGCACTATATCTTGGTATCACAGCAGGCCTTTGCCACAAATTACAGACTGTCCAAAATGCTGCCGCCCGGCTGGTCGAGAGAATCCCAGCCAGACAACACATCTCTCCCCTCCTCCGAAAACTACATTGGCTACCGATAGCCAAGAGATGTGTATTCAAGGCCATGACGCTGGCCTTTCGTGCTTCCAAGGGTAATGGCTCCGCCCACTTGAAAAGCACTCTGAAGCCGTACGTCAAGGCCAGGACATTACGTTCTAACTCCCTTCTTCTCCTGGAAACCCCAAGATTCAAACGTTCTCGTACTGGAGGGAAAACCTTCGAGGTCTGTGCCACTCAGTGCTGGAACAAGCTTCCGATCACTCTACGCGCATGTCAAACTGAAGTGGCATTCCGAAGGTCACTAAAGACCCACCTCTTTTCCTCATAAGGTTATCCTCTTTTTCCTACCCTCACTGTCTCCAAGTTTTACCAGCGCCGGGACGCCCCGTTGGGGCAGCTGTGCGCTTTACAAAACACACAAATAAATAAATAAATGCAAGTACTTACCCGATGGGGTCAGAATATATCCGAGGGAAAGCATGATAAACAGACATGCATAGTAGTTATGTGCCGAAAGATCCGCAAAGAAGTAGAACGAATACATAAAGCCAGATTAGAGGCAGACAAAACTGAATCAGAGGGAGAGGAGGAGGAAGAATCAGAAATGCCCACAGGACAATTAGAAACGATAGCCTATGTAGGTAGGGGAAGACCTTGTAACAATACCAGATACCTTAATGACCCGACACGTCCGATACGTCCAGAATATAACAGACATTTTCAAGCCCCTATGTTAAATATGAAGTCCCCTGAACACTTATTCCAGGCTGCTGATAAATTACTCCGAGACCAAAGGGGGTATCATATGCTCGATTCTATGGATGAACAAGAATTAGCCAGGTCAGCAGTACAATGGGCTGACAGTCCTGAAGAATACAGTGATGATGTGTTGGCACGCACGTTTTTGAATCTTACCCCAGACGAACAGCGTTTAGCTGGTATATACATGATACAACATCTGGTTATATTATATAGAAGCCAACACTCTGATCCCGGTCCCCTGCCTGATATACTGATAGAATTACTCACGAATAAATGGAGAGGTTCAGGTACTGATTTAATTAAAGAAATTTTAGAATATCGACACCAGTACATTGTCTTCGTATGCCCAGAACATGTTTCAGTTCCCCCCAAGTTGAAGAGAAAAACGTATCACATAGACAGACAGAATCCTTTACGCGAAGTGCACCCAGTCAGAGGTGAGGACAATATTTTTAAACGCGTGTTTGTGTACGCGCCCATAACTAAAATTGAATTATTAGAGATGAAGAAAGTAGTACCTAGCCATGACAAAGACCCAGCAGGTTTCCACCGTGAGATAAAAGACATGTTACTCATGGGAGAGTATACTTACCCGGACCTTATGAAAATATTAAAAGTCCTATTACCCGCCGGTATTTACGAGAAACTCAAAGAAAAGGAATGGGAGGTGGGAGACCAAAAGATAGATTGGACAGTATTAGAAAACGAAGAAAAGGCCCGAGCTGCAGGTTCAGGGCTTGGGGAAAGGACTACAGCATTACCAGGATTATTAGTGCAGGTACTACCACGTTTATTAACTACGAAAAAGGAAGATTGGGGTGCAATTTCAGCCTGTAAACAAAAACAAGATGAAGACACTAGTGATTTCTATTCCCGATTTGAAAAATGTTTTGGTATTAATAGTGGCATAAAAGCAAGTAGTGAATCGTATCCACATCTGTTTGTGACAAAATTAGTTGAGAATTCCCTGCCACAAGTTAAGAGTAGAGTATTAAAATTCGAGAGTACTTGGCAAGGTAACACACCGTCACAGATGTTACAAATGTTACAATATCATCACAATAGAATTAGGGAAGAACAAGAACATGAACAAAGACGTATGAAAGACACAAAAATGAAAATGCTTGTTGCTCAGTCAGTTCCAGTTGACGGTCATAAAAAGGGTATGACACAGTCCAATGATTCAGTAGGTCCTGTTAGAGGGACATGCAACTATTGTAAACAGCCAGGTCATTATATACACGATTGCGCAGTTCTGAAACATAATATCTCTACGGGTATAACGAAAGAGAGACCACGTCCGCCTTGACAGGATCAGATCCAACAACAAGTACCTCAGAATATACAGCCTATGCCAGCTGTACAACAGACCGCACCACAACCACAACAACAATTACAACAACAGCCACAGCCTATTGCTGCAACACAAAACACGACACAACAGATGTACCAGTATGCACAAAATGACTATCCAGAGTATCAGCGCTACACATGAAATAGCCTAGAGAGGGAAGTTGGCTTACCCCTTATTGAGGTTCCAGTAGACCAAGAGGGTTCTTATGTACAAAGTCAGTTATTAGGGAAAGATAGAAAGTTTCTACTCGATACAGGGGCAAGCAGAACCACTATCCGTCACAGCGAAGTCCCAGGGGTACCCCTCTCAGGCTCACAAATTATTTCCCTTGGTTTTTCAGGAAAGCCTACTGTTAACGAAGTATCGCAACCACTTGCATTTACAGTCGGTCCATTAACACGGACTACAGATCTATTACTTACGAAATCATGTCCAGAAAACTTGTTAGGTATAAAAACATTGAAGGCTCTAGGAGCTGTAATATGTTGTTCTCCGGAAGGAGTACGACTATTTTTGCGTGACTTTAAAGGTCACTACGTGTCTAGAGACATGGATCACCGGTTACAGAATCTACCTGCACATTTGTGGGCACAAGGCCCCACTGATGTAGGTTATATGCACATTACACCATATCGAGTCACACTCAAAACAGGAGTGGTACTACCACGAATGCGACAATACAAATTACCGCCAGATGCTGTTGTGGCTTTACTGCAAATCATTGACGAGCTCATCGCACAAGGAGTGGTTGTAGAAACGGACTCCAATATATGTAATTCCCCGATAATTCCGATTCTTAAACGAACCGATCCAAAAGCACCACCAGTATATCGATTAGTTATTGATCTGCGAGAATTAAATAAATGCATTGTACCACAATACCCCGTGGTCCCAGATATCTCTTCATTATTAACGGCCATAGATTCAGAAGCAACGTTCTTTACTGTAATTGATCTCAAGAACGCTTTCTTTAGCGTCCCAATCGATCCGGAAAGCCAATATTTGTTCGGATTCAGTTTAAATGGACAAAGTTTTAAATTCACACGCGCACCTCAAGGATTCACAGAAAGCCCCAGCATCTATAGCCAAGCACTGAAAAGAGAACTTGACAGTATTCACATGCCAGCTAACACTGCCCTGCTTCAATACGTCGATGATCTGCTGATCACCGCACGAAGCGAACCTGAATGTGAAAAAGCATCACTGACGGTTTTACATTTCTTAGCCGACAAGGGGCACAAAGTGTCCCCTTCGAAACTACAATTCTGTGTACAGCAAGTTGTGTACCTAGGGCACTTGCTGTCCAAATGGGGGAGACAGCTCACACCTGATCGTATCCAGTTAATTGTAAACATGCCACCACCCAAGACACAAAAGGAGGTACGGGCCTTCATAGGCCTCACTTCGTACTGTAGGCAGTGGATCCCCCAATATGCATTTTTAGCTAAACCACTCATTCAGTTAACAACACAGGAGGCAGCGACACCGACTGTCCTCCCTTGGACTCAGGAACATACACAAGCTTTTGAAAGCTTAAAGAAAGCTTTATGCCAAGCACCTGTTTTAGCAACGCCATGTTACAGCAAACGTTTTACACTTTTTGTTACAGAACGTGAAGGTACTGCTTTGTCAGTACTCACGCAGGAACAAGCAGGATCACACAAGCCATGTGCTTATTTTTCTAGTACATTAGATCCCGTAGCTCAGGCTCTTCCTGCGTGCCTGAAATCAGTCGCAGCAACAGCTTTAGCAATCAGACAACGCGATGCCATAGTATTAGGACATCAATTGACAGTACAAGTACCACACGCAGTAGAGGTTCTCTTGAACCGGACCCAAACACAACACTTGACTATAGCAAGACTGACGGGTTCCGAATTAACATTGTTCCAGCCACACATAGAAATCAGACGCTGTAGTACATTAAATCCTGCCACACTTTTGCCATTAAATGGAACAGACCCATTGGCACATGATTGTATTGAAGTCATTACTATTACAACGAAACCCAGACAAGACTTGACAGATATTCCATTATCAGACCCAGACCTGACATTATATGTAGATGGTTCATGCATGAGAACAAATGCAGGAGAATTAGTGGCCGCTTATGCAGTCACAACAGACACTGAAATTATTGAAACAAATTGTATCGATACCTTGTCAGCTCAAGCAGCAGAGCTCATCGCTCTGACACAAGCCTGTATTCAAGCCAAAAATAAGAAAGTCAACATATACACAGATTCACGTTATGCATTCGGAGTCGTCCATGACTTCGGCGTACTGTGGCGAGAGAGAGGTTATTTAACTTCTCACGGTGCCCACATCCAGCACGGTCCCCTTATTCAAGCTCTGTTAGATGCAATACATCTGCCTACTTCAATATCTATCATGAAGTGTAAAGCCCATACAAAAGTAACTGACATTATTTCTCAGGGTAATGACCTAGCTGACAGAACAGCTAAACAGACTGCTCAGAATCAGACTCGTCCAATTGACACGACAAAGACAATAGTTCCGACACCAACACACTGCATGACAGTTAAGGATCCCGCCCTTGATGTAATTGACATACAGACACATGCTACACCAGAAGAAATAAAGAGATGGACTGAATTAGGAGGGATCCAAACGGATCAAGGATGGATGACGAAGGGAAAATCTATATGGTTTCTCCCCGACTCAATGGTTCAGGTCATCATTAACACAATACATAGTCCAGCGCACCTAGGAGAGAAAGCTATGCTAGACAGTATTCAACACATTTGGTTTAATAAACACTTACGAGCAGCGGCTAAACAGAAAGTACGTACCTGTATGATTTGTTGTCAGTTCAATCCAGGAAAAAGCGTACCTGTAGACCAGGGTGGATTTCAACCCCCCGATCACCCTTTTGAAGTCCTCCAGATGGATTATATCCAGATGGAACGATGTCGAGGATTCAAATATGTCCTCGTAGTTGTATGCGCTCTTTCCCGGTGGACAGAGGCGTATCCCGTCTCAGATTACACTGCCCCGACTACTGCCAAACAGTTAGTTCGAGAATTCTTCCCACGGTATGGTTTGCCCCGTATCGTGCACTCAGATAATGGCCAACCGTTCTCATCCGAGCTCATGAAACATGTTTCACTTCTGTTAGGCTACCAATGGAAATTCCACTGTGTCCGACATCCCGAGGCAGCAGGTCTCGTGGAACGACATAATCAAACTCTGAAAATTAGACTGTCAAAAATATGTAGAGAAAAAGGTGTCGACTGGATAGTAGCTTTACCAGTTGCGCTCTTTTACATGAGAATGGTAGCACACTCTCGAACAGGGCTATCCCCGTATGAGGTGATCTTCGGTAGACCACCAAATATGTGGGGGACGCCTATACCTCGTAAAATAACTGATGTTGATTGTAATATGCTGACAGATTACCTGGCTTCCTTGATGTCTGCACTACAATCTTGTCGTTCACAGGTAGCTGCAGCTTTTCCCGACAACACTGAGGTGAAGCCCCACGACGTGGTTCCGGGGGACCTCGTGTTTGTGAGGAATTTTGACAGGAGGAGCCAGCTGGAGCCTCGGTGGCGGTCGCCGAAGCTCGTCATTTTGACCACAAGGACAGCCGTGAAGATTGAGGGACGTAAAGGGTGGTTGCACTCGAGCCACATCAAAAAATTTTATGGACTACCGTCCGACGTGAACCCTCAGCCCTGCATTCCCTCACAGACTGATTCAAAACTACCCCTGGTTGAACAAAGCAAGAGTGAAAACTATAAACTGAAACTAAGGTCTAGCAAGTCAGACAATTTGATTGTTTAAGTCCTCTCCAAGGTGAATCGGTTGAATTTGTCTCTGACATGTATCCTCTAGACCGAAATAGAGAGAAAAATGGACAGAAACGGCTCAGGACACATGCGTACTGTAAATCACTTCGTAGTCACTGCATAGTGACATTGTTAATTATGTTTTTTCTAAGTCTTCTGATTATTATCTCCGGTATATTATTACACATGTATTACCCTATCTCCAAGCGTGCTTCCAATGCTACTACCGAACACTCCTTTAGCGAATTACCCCCACATGAGTTGTCCTATAGATTTGCGCTGCGCAACAACACATTCATTAGTATGTTACATCATTCTCATCAGACCAGCAATGCTACAAATTGTTGCATATGTGGCCGACTCCCTCCCTATCAGAAATACAAGGGAGTTCTGCCCCTCTTTCCGTATCCATTCACACACAATGGCTCCTGTGGAGCATGGTTTAGTTTGATTAATTCCCTAGATTCAAATACATTAGTTTACCAAGACAATTGGGTATGGGGAAACCTGAACCTAGTTTTACTTAAAGTCTGCTACCCTAACAAGGAGGGACTTCCCAAAAGAACAGGAACTGATCTAGAAAATGAAGTATATGGATTAGGTAACTTTACACTTAATCTTATGATCCTGAATATTGAATCCGAAGCTACACCAATCGTGCCCGCTATGTCAGTATTTCCAGTTAGAGGCGAATTATGTGTAAGAAAGAATGGTTCAAAACACATGGGCCATAGTAAATGTACCACTGTAATAGAATTCAGTGATAAAGGCAAATCTATATTTAGAGCTTCCCGTCACTCCTACTTCATCTGTGGTCACACCGCATACATACGCCTACCCCTAGATTGGGATGGTACCTGTTACATTGCATTCCTTCTGCCACCTGTTTTCCTAGCCCCGCCTGATTATCATAGGAACACCCATTTAGTACACAATAGACAGCAGAGAGACCTCCCGATTGTCAACTACACTGAAACAGCATGGGAGAAATACACAGATTTCAATAAAGGTTTCTTTCCCTACATAGGTACAGTCACCAATAGTAAGCTGATACGTAGATTAACTAGAACCCTTGAAGCAGTAGTGAATGAAACTACTTCCGCTTTGGGCAACTTAACGGAGGAGCAGTCTGCGATGCAGATTGTTGTTCTCCAAAATCGTCTTGTCCTTGACGTCATTCTGGCCGATAGGGGCGGAGCTTGTAGGGTCATCGGATCAAGTTGCTGTGTTTTCATACCAGAAAACGCGCCGTCAGTATATAAAGCCATAACTCGACTTCATAAGATCGTAAGCCAGATACACCAGAATCCAGGCACCTGGACTTGGTCCGGTTGGTTCTGGAGCGTGTTGTCAGCCTGGGGATGGAGGATCCTATCCTTCCTAGGTATTGGCTTTCTCATACTATTCAGTTGCTGCTTGTGTCTACAATGTGGGCCAGCGATTTGTGGTCTGTGTGCCACATCGTGTACCCCGCCTTCAAATTTTCATTCAAGATCTCGGAAGAAGAAAGAAGAACAAATGATGCTATATGAACAGATTGATGGATTGATGAAGATGGATATTTCATGAGGGTCCGTAGGGGACAAGGAGGGAATGTGGAAATATGAATTTTTATGGTCAATTGTGTCCCCTATCTTAGACCCCAACGGCTCCATGTACATGCTATAAGTACATGTATGTTCCCTCCAGTTCCAGCTATAAAGACGCAAATACATGTGCGTCCAACGTCAACATGCCCTCTTTCAGATCCGCCATGAATGGGTCGAATATTCCATTCCTAAGTATGAAAGGCCACCGACTTTATGTGGTTCACTTTTCTAGTTTTACAGTTAAGGCGAGTAGGCCCTGAATTCTGCCATCAAGCCTTTTTCTGTTTCTGCCTCTGAAATGCTCCAGCTTGGACCTGCATCCGTGTCCATGAACTTTGTCTTACTCCCTGCGCGGCTAACGGTGCCTGACGCGGCCTGTTGCCTGCCAAAAACTGTATTCAGCCTTCAAGTTATCTGCTCCGCTCCTCATCCAATGCATTCCTGTCTAGTAGTTTAGGTAAACATCCCTCCAGCTACCGAGCAAAAGGCTCGGCCTCGCTATCTCTATGCAAGTAATTCATAGCCCCTGTTACTATGGAAGATTCCTGCCCCCTCGCATTACATGTAGACACATAGACGCTTGTACACGCACTAAACAGTCAGTATAGAATAGGATCTGTCCGAGAAGACCCTTCCTTCCAGATAATATAGTTCCTTAAACACAAGATATTAGATATGATTTAGGACTAGGTTGTCCTGACACCCCAGACTTCTGTCTCCACATGTAGGGCCAAATGTCAAGTTCCCTTCACCCTCTAGTTGTACGTCAATCACGCGTCATGCGGCTGCGCGCGCATCTCTGTCAAATATTTCTGCTGACACTGCAGGATTCTCTTATGGATCCACCCACTTGTGACATCATTTTTAATGACGTTTCTAGTATACGCCTATTTTCATTACGTATGTGTATTTTTATCTGTATTATCAGCTGTTACGCCTCCTGCATCTGTCCTAATGCAATGCTTTCCATATAAATATTGTTACTTGTCAATAATGTATTGCTGATCCCTTCCTGAACCTTCGTGGTGATGGAATATGGTTGCCTAGTTCGAACTATAATTCCTTTGTAAGGAATAAAGCCCTTTTCAGAACCTCTAATACCACGGATTCTGCCTCTTATTTTGACTGAGTTATTCTTACTAGACTTTACCGCATAAAAAATAGTACAGGTAATTTAAATATTTACCACACTAGGGAGGATGTTTTTTATTCAGTGGCAGCCTTTTGTAGGAGGAGAGCTGCTGGTTCAGACAGTATTCCAGTAGATGTCTACATTCAAGCAATAGATGTGTGGACAACTTACATATTCGTATTGCCAATGAGAGAGCTATGGGAGCCCCCATTCCATCATCCTGGCAGGGAGCCGAGGTAGTGCCAGGCTGTAAAAAGGGATACAAAAGCCTTCCAGTTAACTCTAGGCCCATTAATCTAATTGACTGCCTCCAAATGGTATTTTGCTGACTGGTACTGGTAAAGATTTAACAGTGGTTAGAAAGTAATGACATTATAAGCCCATTGCAAGCAGGCTTTAGACCAAAGATATCAACAATAGATAAGTTCTTCAGATTTGCTATAATATATTGGAAGACGGTCTTGATCGGCAAGGTCGACTTATATGTCGCCTTTGTCGACCTCAAATCTACATTTGGTTTGGTACCACATGCAAGGCTATGGGCAGCCTTGGAAGAAATGGGGATGCCTCCTGACATATTATCTCTGTTCGTTAGACTGCATGAAAATAACCTTGCTCAGATTCGATGGGGCTCGCCGGGACAATTGACGGAAAAGATTCCTGTGTCAAAGGGTGTCCTGCAGGGTTGTGACCTGGCCCCTAACCTTATTTCCTTTATATGTAAATGGTCTGGTACACTACATTTTAACAATTGAGGCTGATACCCCTTCGCTGGCAAAGGGTAAGATACTGCTATTATTTGTGGATGATACGTTATTAATCTCCATAACACCTAGCAGTTTGCAAATACTTTTTTTTTAAATATCTGTTTTATTGGCATTTGTAAAATGAACATCATTACAATCAATAGAGTGTCATATCCACAGCAAGGGTTTCATCCACAAAACATTATCTAGCAGCTTTCTCCCAGTTACAGTACTTATATACCACTGATTCGAGACAATATTCTCCAATATCGGTGTATCTAGGACTATTTTCTTCCAAAATGGCCCCTACCTCTGGCTGTACATTAGTGATCAGTTTGCAAAGACTTTTAGTTAGCCTTTGTGTGAAGGGTTAGAGATAAATGTCGAGAAAACAAAATTCATGGCATTAAACGACTGTAAGAAGTTTAAAGGCAAGTTATCTCAGGGTAGTGACTTATTTGAAAAGTTGGAGTCATTTACATACTTGGTTATCAAACTTTCACCAAATCTATCCTGGGGGCAGTATATCAATGTTGGAACTATATAGCACAGGCAGATATCTGGAGTAATCCTAAAATAACATTGTGCTTCTCACACTGGGCCTGTTGCACATGCTCTGAAAATCTATGAAGCAAAAGCTTTAGGCGCCAAGCTCTGGGGGTTTGGAGGCATTAAAGGCCTGGTGAAATCAGAGAAAACATTTATTAGAGAACTGGTTTTGCTTCCAATTAGCAGCCCCTTGCATCCTCTGTTTAGGGATTTGGGCATGAAAAAGGTAGTTCTCAAAGCTCATTTGTGACCCCTCCTATACTGGAGCAGGATCTGGGACACCCTCGAATTGGGGCACTATGCAGCAGACTTAGAGGAGATAATTAAGTTGGATGAAGCTAGCAACGTTCCCTGGCTGTCCTCAGTGCGGTAGCTTTTGAAGGCAATAAGCCTTGGTGACCTAGGCCTCCTTCTTGAGGTTGAGAAGATCCCACTGAAAGATACGTTGAAAAAATATTATTCAACCTATTCCCTCCAGCAGGAAGAGCATGTGGTTGGGGAGACAATACTGACATGCATATTTCTTAATTTTAAGTCTACATTTGCTTTAGAGCAGTTTTGTTGGACTTTGTGATTTCTACTCATGGTTTGTACAAGATTATGCTGCGAGGATTCAACCATTACCCAACATGCTCAAAAAGAATGTTCCATTTGCTTGGGATGACCGTTGTCAGGAGGTGTTTGAATGGATTAAAGCTCAGTTGATGTGTCCCAAGGTCCTCAAACCTTTTGACCCCAATGGTTTGTGCACTATCACTGTTGATGCTGGTGGCCTCGGACTAGGAGCCATTCTTACACAGAATATTAACTGTTCAGAACACACTTTGGGTTATGCCTCAAGAGTGTTACGGGTACAGAATTGAATTTTGCTGTGATCGAGAGAGAGCTGTTGGCGTGCTGGTGGGCTGTCAGGAAGTTCAATCCCTATATTTGGGGCAGACATTTTCAACTACGCACAGATCACAGTCCTTTGGTCTCAATTCTCACGGGGGATAGGTTCAAGGAACATACTCCAAGAATTGCCCGTTTATCTACCAAGCTATTGCAATATGATTTTGAAGTGTTATATATTCCTGGAAACAAGAATGGAAGGGCTGATTATTTTTCTAGGTTCCCAGTAGAAGATGATGGTGAAGTTGTAGAGGGTAATGATTGTTTTGTTGTGAGTTTTGTACTGAATGACGTGTGCCATGAGTGAGAAAGAATGGAGGGACAAACTTTCTAAAGATGTTTTACACTGTCATGTTGTCAAGTGTGTCAAGGATGGTTGGCCGCAGAAAAAAATGCCCCATACGCTCTACAGACGTTTGTCAAGGTCTCATTGGAACTTTCTATGGAGGATGGTTTGTTGGTAAGGGGTGACAGGTTGGTTCCCCCAAATGTGCTTAGAACAAGGTTGGTAAAGGGTGCACATGAAGGGCACTTGGGAAATACACTCACTAAAAGAAGGTTGCATGAATAATTTTGGTGGCCTCAAATGGACAAGAATGTTGATGTGTTTGTGGGTGAATGTGTTGTATGTTCTAGTGCTGAGAACATTTTAAATTTCAGAACTCCTCCCCTACAACCTATTGAGTTACCTGTTAAGCCTTGGGAGAAGATTGGCATTGACCTGGTTGGTCCTTTCAATGTTCTTCCAGTTTCTTCAAGATTTGCAATTGTTGCTATTGATTACAATTCCAAATGGCCGGAGGTGTGTTTCATTGGTGATCCCAACTCAAAGAATGTGATTAACTTTCTTAAAGATTTATTTCTGTCTGAAGGATTTCTCTCAACCATTGTGAGTGATAATGGCGTACAGTTCGTCAGTCAAGAATTTGAGATGTTCTTGAAGCAAAGGAGAATATCTCATTCCAGAAGTTCTCTTTATCACCCACAAACAAATGGGTTGGTGGAATGCATGAATAGGGTGCTTAACAACTGTGTGCAGTGGGCCTCGGCAAGTAAGTGCAATGTTCAGAATGCAGTAAGGTCTATGCTGTGGTTCTATCGTACCACACCCCACTCCTCTACCAAGGTGTCTGCATATGAACTTTTGCGAAGGGGAAAACCGTGTTTCAAGGTGTGTCCTGGTTGGATGTCAAAGTGGGTGAAAATGGACTCTGTAATTGATGTGGATGGTTTTGTGAGAAATAATGTTTCCCAAGCTCAATCTCGACATAAAACTTATTTTGATGCCAGGAAAAGATCCATTCCTCATTCAATTGTTGTTGGTGATTTGGTATGTGTGAAGATTCCTGTACACAGCAGGAAGGGTGAGGTGAAGTTCACTGATCCTTTGGTGGTGGACAAAGTCTGTGGTAATGCTGTCAGGGTCAATAACAAACATTGGTGGAATGTATCAAAAGTTGTGAGAAATCCTGGTAATTGTGTTAGTGATAATTTGCATTGTGAAGGGAGAGATGAAGCTGAGGTCTCTTCTTATGGAAATTCTCCACCTGTTAATTTGCGCAGGAGTAATAGACAAGGTTTTGTTCTTGCCAGATATCGTAACTTACTTCCTCATTTTTATTATCTGTTCTCATTTCTTTCCTACGCTTCTCTTGCTGTCATTCTCGCTCTCTTGCCTCTTTTCTCTTGTTTCTTTCCATTTCTCTTTTCTTTTGCTCTTCTCTTCTTTTCTTTTTTTGTTTATTATGAAGAGGGGGATAATGTAGTGGTCTCTTCATATTGGCTGCCCCCTAATTCTTTACAGGTTAGAATGCTCACACCATGATGTTCAGGCTGAGGGCATTCTGCTTTGGAATATAGTGTTTCTGTTCAAATATGAAGTTGTCAGTTGCTGTTTTTCTGCTGTCTTCGCCAGCTGCTGTGCAGCACCTGAGCTACAATAAAGCTTTTATCAATGAACATACATTTCATCAGGGGGCCTACCTGCTACCCTGTTCCTTTTGATAGGAAGCTCTAGCATCAATTTAGAGTGGGTACATTTCCTGTCAAAGTGTTTACAGCGAAATTTAAAAGTTTATGTAGTGATGAGTGTCCATTTTGTGTAGGTCAAAAATAAACCATCCTGCTTTTGTTCTTTGTATGCTCAGCATATATCAGGTTACGCTCTTTCTGGGCTGCGCTAATGTGTAGGTTGCTGGGTACCTCAAGCTATATGATTGCCTTAAGAATACTACATACTGATCCATCTCCCTTATATGCATGCACAACTGCAAAGATCTGGGGGTTAATTGGGGCAAAATGTGGGCTATTATTGCCGCTAAGTGATTTTAATGTTTTGACAAGTGCATTATTTTTATAACATTTTTATAATGGTTTTCTTCTACCACATAGTGGGAATTTTGTATTAGCAATTTTATTGTAGTCACTGATTGATTTTGCAATTAAGGACGATGATAGCTGTGTATTGATTTTCTTGATAACTTTATTGTGCTTATGTATGATCTGTATTTATTTGCTCACTTTTATGGCTTAAGCCGAAATAAAGTTCTTTGAATTGAATTGATTACTAAATCTGACCCCTCTAAATTCCAACAGTTTCCCTACTTTTGCTGATGTTGTAGTAGGAATAGTAATCTTGACCCCTCCAAAGCCGACCCTTTTTCCTACTGTTGCTGCAACTGGAGTGAGAATACTACATCTGATCCCTCCAAAGTACAACATTTTCCCAACTTTTGCTTCAGATAGAGTGGTAATGTTATTATCTCTGACCCCTCCAAAGTCCAGCACTTTCCTGACTGTTGCTCAGATTGGAAGGCAATAGTAAATCCGACCTCTCCAAGGTCCAACATTTTCCCCTTTGTTTGCTTAGATAGAGTGGAAATAGTAAACCTAGGCCCTCCAAAGTTCAACTATTTTCTTAGTTTTACTTTGTCTGGTAATAGTAAATGTAGCCCCTTCAAAGTATAACATTTTTGCTACAGCAGCTCAGGTTAGAGTAAGAATATTGAAACTGACCCCTCCAAAGTCCCAAACTTTCCTTATTTTTGCTTACATTTGCTGGGAATAATAATTTTGACAACCCAAAGTTGGACGTTGCCCTTTTATGGGTCAGTTTGGAGCTGGAATATTAAATCTGAACCCTCAAAGCCCAAAACCTTCCCTACTTTTGCTTATGTTAGAGAGAGAACAGTAAATATAACCCCTCCAAAGTATAGCAATGGCTTTACTTTTGGTTATGTTGGAGTGGGAAAGATAAATGTAAACTATCCAAAGTCCAACATTTTCAATAGTTTTACTTAAATTGGAGTGGGGATACTAAAGTTGATCCTTCCATTGGAGTGGGAATGCTAAACTTGATCCCTCCAAAGGCCGATGCTTTCCCTACAGTTGCATATGTTGGAGTGGGAATAATACTTTTTCCCCTGCTAACATCAACACTTTCCTTACTGTTTCTCAGATTGCAATATGAACAGTGAATTTTACCTCTCCAAGTTAAAACATTTTATTTGATTTTTAAAAGTGATTTAATATATATTTTTGGTTATCATTTTTAAAGTTAACTTAATTACATTTTTAATTAAATGTATTGAACTTACGTTATACTCATATTGTTTAAATTGTTATAATTAACTGTCATTAGTATTTTTGTAATATTTATGTTTTAATAAGCAATTAAAAAAATATAATGTTTATTGATTGCAAATATTTTAAACTATATACATATATTTTATGTTTGTAAGTTATAATAGTTTTCACATATTTTTATAAGTATATTTTTATGAAATGTATTAATATTTTTACAGTTAGCATATGTTTTATAGCAATGAAGTATATACAACTTAAAATTCTATAGATTTAACAATTGTTTTGACAATATTGTAGCCTTCTATATTTTTCTTGCTGATATGTTTGAGTTTGCATGCTGAGGGGGCACATTTGTTATCATTTCAAGCAACATAGAGCATCAAAGGAACTTGCTGCGCTGCATTGCATGATAGGGAGAGATCAGAAATGCTCCATATTTAGAAATGTATGGGAAATGTCTTCTCTCTCCTTTTGCTGCCTAGCGCCAATGCAGACACTCTTGCATGATAATGCAAGGGTGCCTGCATTAGGGGCAGGATTTTTGTGTGTGCAGGAAGTGACCCCTTGTTCCACAAAAACAATCCTTAGAGGAATATTACTCTTTCTATGTGTGTTGCAGAATGGTGCACCTACGCCATAGAGAACATCTTTATTTCTTCTTGTTAGGCCTCTGTTGGGTAGGTGCAACATGTTGGCCCAAACCCAGGTTTAAAGGTCTTTGTACATCTGGGTTTGAGTCAAAATGCATGGGTGGATGAATGGGATTGTCTAATCTCCATCCACGAATATCTTGCCCAAAGCAACATATCTACTGACACCACCACAAATAAATTTACACAAACTCTACGGTGTAACCCTTAAGTAGGATCTCTCACTCCAACACATAGGGGCTTATTTACAAGCCTCCTGTGACACTTTTGCGTCATTTTTAACATGGGAAAAGTGACATACGGGTGGCGCAAGGGGCTTGTAAGTAAGCCCCATAATCTTTCAGATATTCAAGAGGGTGCACCCTTCTCAGGATCTCCCTTGAAATTACAGAGCCTTACACATCGCCAACCACTTGTTGACTATCATGCTCCTCAATCAAGGCTCCTCCAGACATGTCACCTGCACCTAAATCTAAATGGTTCTCTCCAAATCGGGCCTGTCCCGCCAGACCAGGCACCTTCTGCTCAAACAACCACCATCCCTCTGCACTAGAACCCTTAATACCATCACCTCATCCACATGACCTTTATCTCCCACCAAAACCACACTCCTCTTGGTCTACTTGTTCCAATTCTCTAACAAGACTGCATGTTTCGCGACCTTAACGACGGGTGTCTTAGGAAGAACTTGGAATTGCCCTTCCTGACGCTTGGTCTTTTCACCTTAACTACATCACTTACTTGAAAATGAATCTCCTTCACTTTTTCCTTGTCTTAATTCAGTTTAGTTTTAAACTGAGCACTCTCCACTTTGTCCCGCACTTGACCCAGATCAGGCGAAACTCCTGTAAGGGAGTGTGGGGTGTTGTCATAGCTCCACAACCTCACTTGCACAGGTTCAGTCACATCCACACCTGTAGTTTTAGCCATCTAAATCGTCTCTTTCAAAATCCTGTTCACTCTCTCTAACATACCATTGCTTTGTTGACTATACAAGGTCACCATCATGTACTTGACTCCAAACAACTTAAAAATAGACTTCATTACCTGTGACTCAAACTGAACTCTATTGTCTGAGACTAAAGTCCAGGGAACTCCTTCCCTGTGAAGCATGTCTTTTAACAGTTCTACCACTGCAGAGGTAGTAGGTTCTTTCAGAAATGTGCACTCAACCCATTTTGAGTAATAACCCATTAGCACCAAAGCATACCTCATGTCCGAATCAAGGTTATATATTGAGCCTATGACATCCACACCCAATTTCTCTCAGGGACTATTCGGAAAATTCACTGGCCGAAGAGGAGTGTTACGCACACTTGCAGTTTTATCTGCCTCTTGACAGCTCAAACAACAGGCCACATATATATATACTTCAACATCCATTCCTGGCCACCAATAATACTGATGCAGATACTTCTAAGTGCCGATCATGCCAAGATGTCCCTGATGAGCAAAAGTAATCAAGCTAGGCCTTTAATTCCAATGAAGGAACAAGTACATTTCCGCTCATCACAGCAGTTTCCTCATCAGTTAACTTGTCTTTAACTTTATGATAGGACTGCAAACCATCATACACATTCCTCTCCTCAGGCCAAACCTTGACAATGAGCTCCTTGATTTTCTTTTGAGATTTGTCACGATCAGAGCATTCCATCCATTCCTGTTTGTTTATTGCACACTCTAGTACCACTAACCCATCACCTACACCAACCACGTGTTCCACTTTCTCTTACGATTGGTTATTTTGAGCCTCATCAATGGGACATTTGGATAAGAAATCTGCACAGGAATTCTTTCCTCCCGGAATGTGCTTGACTGCAAAATTGAATTCAAACATCCTAGATAACAATCTCACTAATCTCGGGCTGACCTTGTCATGAGAATTCTTTGACATTAAGTACACAAGAGGCTTGTGATCTGTAACAAGGGCAAATCTTCTACCCCACAAAAAGGTCTCATAATGTTTGGTTGCCCAAACACAAGCCTAATGCCTCCCTTTCTATTGTACTGTATTTGTGTTCTGTTGTGAAGAGACATCTTGAAGAACAAAACCAACTGTGTGTTTTTTTGCCCTCTACTGTCTGTGGGAGGACAGCTCCAAGGCCCACCCCACTGGTGTCTACTGTTACAATGGATTGTACTTCATCCCTAAATACATGCAACACATTTGCTTTCACAATGACTTCTTTCAAATTTTCAAATGCTGACATTTTGGATCCTTCCCACACAAATTGTTCACCCTTCCACAGTAACTTTCTAAGGGGCTCTGTGTGGAGTGCAAAATTATCTATGAACTGTGAGTAATATTTACAGAGTCCCAGAAAAGATCTTAATTGATCTTTGTTCTTAGGTCTAGGAATGTTATTGATGGCCCTGACAAGACCAACCTTAGGCTCAATTCCTGCTTCTGAAATGTGGTGTCACAAATAATCTAGATTACCAACTAAAAACTCCATTTTTCTTTCTTAACTGTCGAACCATATTTTTCAAGAATACTTAAGACTTCCCTTAATACATGCAAGTGCTCCTCAATCTCATTTGTAAAGATCAGAATGTCATCCTTATATGCTAGAACATTTTTACACTCCCCAAACAATATGAACATCAACTTCTGAAAAATGGAGGACAAGGAGGCCAGGCCAAATGGCATCCTTAGGAACCCAAAAGCCCCAAAAGTTGTGTTAAATACTGTCAAAGAGTTTGATTGTTTCACCTAACCACTTGATGGTAAGTTGCCCATAAATGAATACATGAGAAGAGCTTGGCACCATCCAGAGCATTTCCTGCATCAATGGCAATGGGAAGCAATCAACTAAAATGTTCTTGTTCAGTGATCTCAAGTAAATGCAAAGTCTGATGTCAACCATGCCTCTTTTCTTTGCCACTACAATGAGCAAGAATCACTGTGAGGAATCAACAGGTTGAATGACCATGTCAGTGCATAACTTCTCTAGCTGCTGGTTTAATTGGCAACAAACACTCAATGGAACGTTCCATACTTTATGGATGACTGGTACAGCATCCTTCGTGAGAACGATTTTGCGTTCATAACCCTGCACCATCCCCAATTTTTCCTCAAACAGAGCATCATGCTTATGCAACAACTGCTGCAGAGTCTCATTAGGCGCTAGGAGCTCCACTAGTGAAATTGGACATGCTGTGCCTAGTCTCAAAACCATCCCAAATTTACCTTGATCTTTCCATCCTAAAATATTGTATTCTTTCTTTGCCACATATACTTTTTTTGCAAATTGATCTATCTAGAACCTGAACATTTTCAGAAAAGTAGCCCATCAGGTCTATATCATGGCCGCTGAATCCAACTGTGCAGACATCAGGTGGTGACAACCTAATAGAGTTCCATTCTTTGTAGTACAAGTCATCAGTTACGAAAGTAATCGGGGAGCCTTAGTCCACTCTGACTTGAACTTCCACATCTCCAATTAGAACTGTGCAAAGAGGGTCACCATTGCCTCTTACACAAAAGGTTTTATCCTCAGTTTCTATACCTAGAACTATTTTGTTGGTGCCTTGAATAGCGCATACTCTGGAATCTGAATTTTCTTCCTGTTCAAGTATGCAAACTTTTTAGATATTCTTGCACATTCGCACAAAGTGTCTAATTTTCCCACACTCCATGTACATTTTTCTTATGGCCAAGCAATTCTTTGCAATAGCTGAATGTGTGGTTGATCCACATCTAAAGCAGTAACTATCCTTTTTGCTCTCTGTAATCTGATGCGTGACAACTTTGGGTTTAGTTATTACCGAATTAATTGATTCCGCATTAGATTATTTTTTTGATTTATTTAGTTCCTTTGAAGTTAAGACCGTTCTTTCAATATCTCTAGCAATTTCTAGCATTTCATTTAAACTGGGGGTTCTGTAGCACAGATGCCTCGCTTGATTTTTTGTTAAAACAGTTCATGACTAATTAAATAAGAATCAATACTGCCATCGAATTCACATCTGGCAATCAGTACACGCAGTTCAGCCAAGAAGCTATCAATGGATTCATATTGTAACTGACGTTTGGTATAAGGCCTATGTTTCTCCACTTTTAAGCTTGTATCATCCTTGAAGGTGGTTATGCAACCTGCACAAAGCTTCCTTGTACACATTCCAGTCAGTTTCAGATGTTTGCGTAGCTGTGGGTAGATGATCAAAGATATATTGGCTTTCTGTTCTCAGAGTTATATAGAAGCGCCAGCTTACAAACTGGCTTAAACTCGGTCCATTCAATTGCTATTAGGTAGCTATCAAACCCCTTGAAATATTGTTTCCATTTTGTTTTCTTTGCCCCAGCTTCTACTAGAAAATGTGCTGGGCAATTTATATTGTGCATATTGGCACTTTGTAACCAGCAAATATAGTTATATGTTATAATAATAGCAGAGCCAGTAATAAACGGATAAAGGCAAAGACTTGAAGAAAACTGAAGAAAAGAAGGTTAGCGTTCCATGCCTCTGGTAGCAAAAATAAATGTGGCCAATAGAAACACAAGTAAAAAGATAGGCTTAAACAGTTCCAATCAGAGCCTAAAATGCACAAGTTCCCTGCAAAACATTACTTCTTCATTGGAAACTTGAACCTATCCTAAACTGCGTTGAGATATGATGGTTGCTGAGAGCATGGTGAGCGGTAGAAGCTTGAGGACAATTGCTGCGCGTGCAGGCGGTTGCAGAACGCGAGGTGAGCATGTGTGAGGAAACAGGCTTTCCCTTCAGTAAACAATGGCAGCGCATACACTAGCTTGTGTAGGCTGTTGCACGGCATGCTGGTGGCAGGTCATAAAGAAGGCAGTTCAAGCAGCAGGCTCACACGCACACACAGCGTAACTGTCTCCGCGCAATAAAATGAAAGTATTTTACCTCATGCTTTTAAAGTCAAACGCATGGTCGAGCCTAGGTACCTTCGCTCGATACTTCCTGATGAAGGCGCTCATTGTTCCCTACACCGCAACGATGAAAATCCAAGTGGTGCCGTTTCAAAGTGCTGTGTGGAAGTCAAATCGTCGCCAATTTATGTTCAGCTCTTCTGAGCAGTGAAAACAGATGCAATGAATAGTAAAATTGAAAGCTTTTTTTATTGAAGTACAACCAGACAGCACAATGAAGATCCCACAGCTCCAGGTGTCACCAGTCAACTGACAAGCCTTGAACCTCCCATCAGAAACCCCATTTCATTCTGTCTAGAACATCCTTCCTCAAGCACTACGTAAAATATAACACAGTTGAATCTTACTCAAGAGGTACAGATGTCTAGTAACGTCTTCTGACGCTACAGTTTTGTTAAAGACTTTTCAAACATTGCTTTGGACTCAAGAGGGACATCTAGTAAGAACATGAGGTACTGTAGCTTTGTGAAAGACTTTTCAAACATTGCTTTGGACTCAAGAGGGACATCTAGTAAGAACATGAGGTACTGCAGCTATGTGAAATACTTTTTAAGCAGTTGCTTATGACTTGAGTGGGACTTCAAATAACGTCTTGTTTAGGAACTTCAAGCTGTTATATCTGACTTCAGAGGGACATATACAAAGAACTTGGGGTCCTCCAGCCATATGAAGTCCAGACCTATTGGCGCTGCTATTCCCTGAAAGATTTAAATTGTGAGCCTTGAACAAAACACTGGTGTAACGTAACTTGAGGGGGCCCCTGGCAAAGTGCATGGAGGGGCCCCTCCCTACTCACTTCGGAGCTCTTAGGCCAGACTACTTTGCTGAGGGGGCCCCTTGAAGCTTGGGGCCCCCCTGCACTGCGGGGGCTGTGGGAGCCTTTGTTACGTCACTGGCAAAAACGTATTTCATATATCTGCAGGGAGCAGTAGGTCCGGTAGCTCCCTCCTCTCCTTGACAATATTTAATGTAAAACTAAGTCAAATCGATATCTCTCCTAGTAATCCTATTGTCTTTCCAGCACCCTCCCCCCACATCCTTCTCCAAAATATTCCTCAAATTTGCCTCTCCCTGTTTACAACACTAGGCTGTTTTGTGGCTAGGTTTCTGCTACATAAATTCTCATATGTACTTATAAAGCCATTATTCTGGAAAGCTACAATGGTAGACACTCTTTTAGTGACTTCAAGGAATATTCTGTCCACAAGGACAGATGTATTTAAACATTTTGTACCCAGATTATGGTTGTGAGCACCTGTACAATTAGCCCCAGGCTTTTTTCTCCTTTAGATGATTCTCATCTGGAAAATAATTTTTTCTTATTTCCTTCGAGATTTTCATTCATTGCTGTTGAATATGTTTGTTTGTTTCACTCTCTCTCACACACGTAGTTTCCTTGTCACAGTTGACTCTCTCACTATGACAGGTGAACAAAGATGTGTTCTATGGAAGCATATGTATAACAACATCCTGGGCCAAGAGAACACAATGCACACCATCATTATTTCGGCCTAATTTGTGTGGCCCTGTTACATTAAGTGCATATTCAGCAATTAGAAACCCCTAGAAATATTCTCATGTTATGGCCGGGAACGGATGTCCAATCAGGAAAACTAAAAGATTCCTATACAAGTATCACGTTTTAATTCAGTTATCAAAACACAATCACAGACCTATAATTTAGTGCAATGCATGTAATCAGTTGTTTGAGTACCGAAAGCTATGCTGTAATTGGGCTGTAAAACATTGCCTGAATGAAAAGGAATTAATGAATGCGAATTCGAAAGTCTACAAACTGCGGTTAATATGCTGTTACTTCGAAAGACATACCACAACTAATAATCTTCCTTTATGGATATGCTGGTAGTGTTTAATCGGGCGAGTGAAAGTATTCAGGTGTTAAACCACTACATTAGCGTAAAAAATTGCACTGCTATTTACTCAGCTGTGTATGATTTCTTGCTGTTGCCTATTTTTGTTTCTGTCTCACAAGTCCCTTTTATATATTGCACATTTCTTTTTCTTTTGTCTCTGTGTTTTAAGCCGAGCAAGATAAGAATCTCCTTCAGCAAATTAGACTTGGCCTCTGTCTTTCTTGATCTGTTACAGAAATTACCCAAATCCATGCTCTGTTACAAAGGAAGAGAGGGTTGGTATAAGATAATTTGACGTGTGTATATTACTACAGCTTGAAAAGCTAGTTTTTGACTGAAAAGGCTATGAATTACATTTCCAGATAAGTAGGGCTGACGATTGGTGAACAGCTGAACTGTGTACACACACACACACACACACCCACACGTGTGTGTACATATACGTTTGTATACATATATACATGTCTATAGTTCATACACTGCGGCCAACCCAACTGCGCTCAGCCAAAGACCACCTGAGTGTGCAGTGGATGGTTGGCTGTTTGTGGGTGGTTGGCTGCCCCTGGGGGATATGTGTGCAGGACCTGTGACCCACTTCCCTCTGCACACAACCCAAAGGACAGGCATAGTGGGGAGTTGTCTGTCTGTTGGGGCATGCCCTGGTTGAGCGCCTCAGAGGCGTTAGCTGCAGTTGGCTTGATGGGTATGGGAGTAGATTTAAGTGTGATCCCCGAATTTACTGCAAAAAAAAGGTTATAGTGACATCATAGTTAAGTGTTGAAATAAAATAACATATTAAATTTTTAAAAAAACACGCAAATTCACAGCTCAATATTTATGACCTTACATATTACATCACTCATGACATGTTAAATGACATCATTGATGACATCACTGAGCAGTGCATGGTAGGGGCACAAGTTATATTTAGCTCAGTAATCTATAATTTCAGTTTTTTGTTTTTTTAATCTAATTTCAATACCCAACCATATTGTTATTTTTTCAGTGACTATGTAATAATGACTTTGAGTTAGTTAAACAAACATTCATGAAACTTTCCCAAAACAAAGTTCCTCCACCTCTACTCCTTCCTGGAAAGGTTTGCCCATGCAAATTTCAATCTGAATTTTAAGAAGTTATAAAGGTGAAACAACTTAAACAAATTACACCTCATTTAGCAGAAAGCCAGATCTTAACTCAAAAATCATGCTTTTTGCGATTTGGTGTAAACCCGTTCAGCTGTTTCAGAAAAATGTGCGTTCAAATTATAGTTATATCAGCGCTATTGGTGACCAGATATGCTCCGATTAACCACTTTAAAGGAAACTAGTCAATCCTGATTGATTGGTCACAACCTGAAAAATATGTTGTGCCAGCTAATTCATTGTACTGAAAGTCTGTTTTTGAGTGTCACAAAAAGGAGCACACATAAAGGGTGATAACAGATTTTAGTCACAATATCAATCATTTGTTGGTTGTTGGTGGTGCCATACTAATTTTGGGAATTGTGGTGTACTCTACAATGATATTGCCCTGTGTAAAATGCTGATCCTCTGCTGGAATTCAATGTACATTGTTTGATAGTAAACTGTTTTCGCTCATGGAGATTATGGAAGGTGCTCCAGAAGCTAAAATGTGAGCATACGTTCTGTAAATTCACACTCTCGTCCTCAGTCATGTGAGAATAAAGTCGAGATACTGAGTAAAATGTGTACTTCCAATAACAGCAGCCTGCCAGTTGATTCCAGAGTGTTTCATTTTAGACTCCCACAGTGTTATAATGAACAGCTAGTGCACAAATATTCATATTTATGACAAGAATGTGGCACACCCAAATGACAAGAATGTGGCACACCCAAAGCCATCTTGATTGAATCAAAGCTATAAAACCAAATGAGTGGGTTTCTTTTGTCATAGAAATTATGGTTAGTGATATATAAAGCAAAAGTAGGACACATTTTCAATGAGTTCTCAAATATTTTCTTTATCCATTTCAGTAAAACATTCTGTCAAACAGACTGAACCATGTACTTTCAACATCGCAGAAGCCTGCCAGTTAACTTCCTGGTGATCAACTGCAGCTTTACCACAGTGCTCTAAGAGCAACTAGAGTGCTAAAATTCTGTATTTAAGACAAAAGTGCGGCACATCTAAACCCAATATTGATGGAATCAAACCTGCCCAGATGCAGCCCAACTATCATCCAATGAAATGTAGCCCACTTATAAAAGACTGCAGAATGCCTAAGTGATTCATGCAACAAATAAGCAAGTTATAAAATTGATAAAAACATAAAAATAGTAACTAATTTAAAAGCCTTTGTAATTATTTGAGAACTCAGAAAATGTGTCACCATTTTAGCCTTCTCGAGCAGGAAGCATAATTTCGATGCGAATAGAAACAACTCTCATTTTGTTTATTTATAAAGGAAATGCTTTAAGTTTTACAGTTTTGATTCCATCAAGATGACGTCAGAGACCTTCAGAGTTGTGGAGATGACAAGATGCAGCCCGTGTCACTCATAGCCTCCAATTCTCAGCACTTCTTGTGACCTTCCCTCTACTGAGAATATCCCACAATGTGATGTGAAGCAGCAGATATTAGGCATTGGTGATTGGATTTGTCAGAGTTTCCAGACATGTCGCAGGATGAAGAGCATTAAGAACGTCAAAGAGCATAACTTCTTGGCTGCAGAGGATCACAGCGGTGAGTGTGAGGATTCCTTCCCTTACTCATCATCCCAGGGTGAAAGCAGCAGCGCAGCAAAATGATAGCGACAAACAACATGGCATTTAGACCAGTGCTTAATTTGTAAAATATGAAGTGCAGGTGCTCAAATGTTTGTCGGAGGCCATGCCTACTTTTCTCTGGCTCCACTCAATTCCCCCACTGTCTCCACCCACATCTTCAACTGCCAGTGCTAAAAGTCAGATGTAATACCTGATCTGAATTTCAGCAAGGGAGCCTTTCTCATAGTAAGGTTTTGATAGGAAATTCCCCTGCCCTGTGAAAATTAAAAAAAACAGATTAAATAAAAAGTGCATCTAAAGCACAATTTTGGAATAAAATAGCTAAAATCACTAATGCATTGAAAAGGGACACTCAGCTACTGCCGTAGTGCTATAGATAACATGGAAGTCTCAGTCTTTTAGCCCTCTCAGCATGGACCTGAACCTTTGACCCTCAGATCTTGTACCAATGATGAGACTCCAGTCACTGTCTTGGTACCTACCTAGCTCCATTACAGAGAGACCAATCACAGGCAGTCTGTATCTTATTACCTCACCATTTACTGTAGCCTGCAACATTTTTGTCATGCTTTCACTGACTATTGTCAGTCTGTACCTTGTCACCAACTCAACCCAGCCTTTTATTACTTCTCTACGGGGAGACTGCCAGTGTCTCTAGTAAACTACCCTGGCCTGCAGCCAGCATGTATTTATCTGCTTGAACTATGGATGACAACACTTAGGCCTCTCCAACACAGTACAATAGTCTACTGAGGGTTTGCACTTGTCTGCCAGTTTTTAAATACAATTTACTAAGCTATAGCTTGGTTACTGAAAAGAGCACAGCTACACTCACTGTATGTTTGATCTCAGGAGTAGATATGATATCAGAAGCAGGTTTTTTGGTCTACTCCTAAATAAAGCACCAGAAATGATATACGTCAACCATTACATGGCCATCTACAGCCACCAGATCCATCCATTACATGTCCACATCCATCGTATGTTTGATGCAGCATGCAGGCAATCTTCGCAGCTTGTATAGACCGAGGTAACTCAGGCGAGCTATCATTTCTAATTATCAGTAGCACTAGCATCACTCTCGGCGCATTGCAAGTTGGGGTTCCACTTCCAGCACACTTTTCAGTAAAACCTGTGTGCGTGTGTCTGTGTACCGCCGGCGGCAGCTAGTACTAGGTGGCCGCCGGCCTGGCAGTCCATCTCTCATCATGATAATCATTCTTTCAATCATGATCATTTGAATAAATCTTCTGTAGCGGAGCCGCCGGGCCAGAGCTAATAGCTAGTCTAAAGATGAAGAAGATGGAATGTACTGGATAAACATAATAAGTTTGCTTTGTTCCTTCCTCAAGAAATAGCAATTTTGAAAGAGGCATTGGCCAGGAAAATAGAAGATTCAAACTCTTAACCCCCATATTTAAATGTGCTGAATACTAGTTCTCTTGATAGTTTCTATGATATATCAGTGTTACAAATACTCAAGTATGTGACAAGCAGCCTTCTCAGTCAACAGATTGATTTCCTTTGTTTCTCAAACTATAAAACCATCAATAATACAAGAGGAACCTGGGATCCTTTGATGGCGGTAGCTCAGAAACAGCCTTTTATACCTTTTTGTGGAGGCTATGTCTCAAGATGCTGTGCTAACCCCACATCATGATGTATCTGACGGGCTGTCAACAGGCACAATCTCAGCTGTAAACAGTGTAGCTGAAGTAGGCAACCTATAAGGTGCAATGGGTACTACACTGCAGGAAAATAAGATAATAGATGGAGAAATGCCTACAATTCTGATAGAAATACTGATAGAGCTCAAGTAGATTAAGCAGCACCAGAAAGACCCCAGTAAGCAGCTCTCTTAGGGATTGGGTAGGGTGGGTGAAAAGAATTCACAGATCTTGAACAGAGTGAAAGAAATGGAACAGCAGGTTTCAAACTGCAAGGATAGACTGTTCAAGGCTTCTGGATCTTTATGCGAGAGAAATGGTGTCACTGTGGAATAAACAGGAGGAGGTTGAAAATCCTTCCAGAAAATCTAACTTGAGAATAAAGGGCATCCCTGAGCATAAGCAAGATGCATCTGGGACAATGTCTTATGTGGAGGCTCTGATTCAAAGCTATGCCCTACCAGATTGTTTGCAAAATTTAACAGTTATGAAGACACATAGCGTGCCCTCTCATAATACGTCTAATGCCAAGAATCCCAAAACAATGTTAGTCAATTTTGCTGACTTCAGAATTAAGGAAATTATATTGAGTAAAGACTTATGTTAGAGGATTTCACTGTTGATAATGAATTTTCTTTTAGAATCTTCTTTAATCATTATTAATGATTCAGTTTGTAGGCGGAGGGACTTTAAGTCACTGCTAATACCCCTACCCTTAGTAGGAGCGTAGGTTATAAAGCACAGCCCACAAAGCTGAAAGTTCTATATAAAGGTCAATGTCATTTGTTTGGATCAATGGAAGAAGCACAATTGCTATTGAATTAATAACAAGAGGATGGTTTGAAGAAATAAATATGCTGGTTGTGAGAGGTTGATAACTGAGGAGTGAGAGAACAGGAAATCCACTTTGTGGATTGTGGGGGACTGGTCAGGGATTGCAGTGGGTGAGACCTGGCAGAGCAGGAAAGCTGGGGGGAATGGGTGAGTGGGACGGGTATAGGAAGATTAAAATATGGGAGAGCACACAGTTATCAGAATACGTCATTCTCTCGATTACTCAATAATATATGCACTTTATGTACAATGTTTACAAGCTATAGGTAGCATGAACAATGTTAGGTCTACAAAATTATCACTATATGCAAGTGGTCAAAAGTATGCATGCCCTATTAGGTATAAGGTTAGAATATGAAGTAAGTTGATGTTGCAATGTATTTCAATCGTAGGCATAGAATTGCACATATGTGACGTTTCCACATTGTTAATGGACACATTGCACTTTACCGTACATTTTGCCCATCGTGGGCCTGATTCACAAAGGTAAACGTACACTTGTGTACGTTTATGTTTCTTTGCTATTCCCAGAGGTATTTTATTACTAGTATCTTTATGACTGCAGAATCTCTGCACATAAAAAGATAGGGCTGTCCTATTTTTCAATGTGCTGAGACTCCACAGTCGTAAATATACTCCTCATAAAATACCTTTGTGAATAGCCAACAATAGTGAACTTGCACAAAAGTCTAGATTTACCTTGTGAATCAGGCCCGATATGTTTCAAACTTGTACTTCTGTTAGCTGTATTTTCTGCAGGTGGCCTATTAGGAGTATGGCGAGATGGTAATGCACTATATATATGCTATTTTCATATGTATTGATTATGAAAAACTGTATTGTGTTTTATTGTAGATTTGGGGGCATTTGATGTTATATAATGAAGATTGGTAGCAGCAATTGGAAGATTATATTGTTTAATGTAAGCAATTTGAATAAGTGCACGATGAAAGCCATTAAAAATGGATTATAGACTAATCTCCAGAAGTAATCCTTATTCAAGAGATACATATTAAAACACACTAAAATTGGAGATTTTTCAAAGTTCTAAAAATGGGTAGATTCATCAGGCGCATCCCATAGAGGGGTAGCTATATACATCAACAGAAATGACAGATGTATGTTTGTGCCTCCCATGCAGATAAAGAGGGTAGGTGAGATCGGGTTAATGGTTGGGTTGATGGCTTAGGATTCACAGTCACTACAATATATGCTCCAGTTAAGGATTGCCCAGCACCGCTCATTGATTTCTTTCAGTCAATTGTGGTTATTCCAGATAAGGTGATTTTAGGTGGTGACTTTTATTTTCTCCAGTATCCGAACTTAGATTTATCAGCGAATTATCACAGACTGAATAAAAGTAGAATGACTAAGGTACTATTGGACTACCAGAAAAATCATCCAGGATATGGTTTTTTAGAGTTATAAAAATATCAACGACTACTGACAATAATTAGATTCCTCTAAGCTGCAATCTTTTTTTTAAAGTCACCTCATCCCAACATTGGCTAGGAGTTCTGGGCAAGCTTTGGTTAAACCATTTGCTTTGGAACAAGTTAAAGTTTCTAGGGAATGGGAAATTGAGTGGTGAAGATGGGTTTCCAATTGAGTTTTTAAAAAGATTTTCAAAAATGTTATATCAACATATTTTGAAACTAGCAAATCACAAACTGCAAGTAGGGAGAATTTCACAATGTTTTGATAACGCTGAAGTTGTAAGCATCCTTAAAAAAGATAAAAGCCCTGAGAATCATAAATCTCATAGGCTGATTAGTCTCTTGAAAACTGATTATGAAATAATAACAAAACTGTTGGCCAATTGAATGAATCAAGTTACACGTCAGTTAATAAATAAAGATCAAAATTATTTTAAAGCTGGTAGAAAATTATCCACTAACAAAAATTATTTAATCTAAACCTTTGATATTTTTATAGTAAACAGAAACCAGCTCCAATCTTTTTATTGGATTCCTAGACCAGGATGTCCATTATACCCTATTTTATTTGCTTTTTTGTATTGAGCCTCTTGCTTTTGCCATTAAAAATTACATGTCAATTGAAGCCGGCATCTGCAAAATATCCAGAATGAAATTGTATTCTGATGATATCATGTTTTTTTGGACCTGAGCTGGATATCCAGTATGGTGTTTTTAATACCTTTTCAATATTTCAGTAGATGGGTGAATATAGAAAAAGAAAGCTGAGTTCTGAGACTTTGATATGAAATTACACTAGAGAGACTTTAGTTTCAGAGCTATGGCCACTTGAGGCCAAAGAGGCAATTGGGAATATAACCCACCACAAATTTAGATTACTTATTTGAGTTCAACTACATACCATTAATCGATAAAATAAATATTTTAGAAAAGGGAATCTCCTTCTCCTCTCAATTATGTAAAGAATAGCACTGATTACAATGTTGATTTTACCCCTACTTAACTTTTTATATGCTGCACTTCCATGTTTTTTGCACACTAAGGGGTCTATTATGATGACAGGCAACCCTTAACAGAATGCGGGACTGTCCGCCAGGGGTGAGGCGGTCCCGCACCTGCAATTAGGATGCCACCATCCCACATTCCCAGCAGTGTGGCGGGCGGTGCTCACAGCACCGCCCACCACAATGCTGGGAATGCACGTTGTGCATTGGCATGCACAAGGTGACAGGCACCGCGCAGTGCATGTCACCTTGTCCATGCCAAAGTACCCCCCATGTGCACCCCCCAACATCCTGGGGGCCCCCAACAGCGAAGACCACGTGCCTTTCCATGGCGGCAACGCCCCCATGGGGATGCTCATCTCCGCCCGCATTATAATATGGATGGCGGTGTCTTGCAGACACTGCCACCATATTATTCAGGTTTTCCTCCCGGTCGACGATTCGACCGGCAGAAAAGCAGTGGACGGTGTTTCCGTCCGCCGCAGACCCCCCAGCCATCCTGATATGGCGGGGGATCTTTTAGGTATGGATGGCGGGCGGATCACCCCTGCCGGGCCATCAGTGGCTAACGCCGGCCCGGCGTGGGCGATCCGCCCGCCATCCTAATGGGGCCCTAAATGTTTTAGAAAATCTTGAGGCACTGTTTTCTACATCTATTTGGGCCAATAAAAAGCCCAATGCTGTCCCTGAGTATACTGTATAAATCAACAAAGAGAGGGGGTTTGACCTTGCTGGTTGTATGAAAGAAGCACAAATGGTTTTTACCACGGGTGCCTCTACCACGCAGCCCAACCATGAATGCGTCATAACCACGCATTCCTTTACCACGCATGCCTTTACCACAAACCTTTGTGGTAAAGACATGAATGGTAAAGGGGTATGTATGGCTAAGGTCGCCACTCCCCCATCACCCTTGACCACCCTCCCACCCCTGCCCCCAACGTGGTGTCCCTTTAACTACCCCAACCCCTTCCACTGCCTTAAAACCTACCCCATTCCCCAACACTAAAAACAAACCCAACTACCCATTCCCCTCCTACTGCCATAACCCCGCTCCCCCGATTTCCCTTAAACTACCCCAACCCCTGCCACTGCCCTAAAAACGACCTCAACTACCCAATTTCCTCCCACTGCCCTAAGGCCTAAAACCCTACACTACCCTGCCCCCGAGCTGTCCCTTAAACTACTCCAACCCCTTCCACTGCCTTAAAACCTACACCAACCCTCCTCAGCCCTAAAAACTAATCCAACTATCCATTTCTCTCCCACAGCCCCAAGGCCTAAAACTCTACACCCTAACTTACACTACCTGTCCCCCCTGCTCCACCTCACTGTCCCTTAAACTACCCTGACCCCTTCCACTGCCCTAAAACCTATCCCAACCCACTCGCAGCCCTTAAAAAAAACAGCCCCACTTACCTCACCACAGCGTCTTACTGCTTCAGCCTTCTAGCAGCTAGACCGCACACTGCCTTAACCATGCACATGCGCGGTTAAGGCATGCGTGGTAGAGCTTTCGTAGTCGGAACACTCGTTTTTCAGACCTCGGTGTTCTGACTGTTTCCAGATCTTGCCAGATGTGAAACTATATTATTTTGCCAATGTAGCACATTTTTCCTCCAGTTTATATAACGAACATTCAATACACAGTGTAACTGATACAATTTTCTGTGTCTGACTACAGCGCCAAAAAAAGTTCGATATAAAACACTGTTATAGGTATTAAAAGGGAAAGAGCATATGTTTAGGCCGTACTATGTCATAATGTGTCCACTTGGCTAGAAGAGACTGCACTAGAGCAACAACCACTCTAGAAGGCAATATATTGCAGAGATGGAGAATTAATGGATACTTTAACTTGATGGACTTTTTAAATCCAGGACACACGGGCAGCAGGGGCTAGTATTGGACCACATATTAGATTTTTTTTTTTTAATTATAAGTGAATTTCACACTTTTTAAAGAAAATAGACCTGAAATTAGTCAAAATAATATTGGAACTGGTTGAAGAACATATGGAGACAACCACAAATAGATAAGTAAGATTCTGCAAAATTAGGCTCAATGACATGAAGGAGACAGTCACATTTCTAAGACTGGCTCATAAATGCCAGTCAGACGCGAACTTGACTGTCTTTGGTGAGAAATGGAACACAATAAACTGTTAGAATTTTTCTGTTCTTAAAGGAGCGAATTTTCACAGAATACAATGTTTTACTAAGTGGTTATTGTATAGAGTATTGGTATTTTAAATAAAATCAAGCCACAAATCCCATCAAACTGCTTTAGATCTTCATCACAGTTGGAGGGTAACTGGATGCATTTTATACGGCTGTGCCCGAAATTGGAGAATTATTGGACAGAAATATTACAATACTTTCAGAGCATGCTAGGTTTGATGATGCTCAATAGGCTGTACTCCATACATACGACTGAGTTTGAAGCATCACACAAAGCTGAACATAGCAATGCCTGTAGCTCAGCCTTTAATATTGCAAAAGTTGAGGACAATATCAGTACCCTTATTTGATCAGTGGAAGGCTCAAACTGTGAAAGTAAAATAATGTAAAAAGCCTCATGCATTATGAACTAGATCATTGATGAATTATTGGCTCCCTGGGAAACTTTTGTGTAAGGAAGAAGAACCTATTGAATTCTAGAAGAGAATTATTCAGAGCATATGGGGTCACTCCTCCCGCCCCTCAGGTTTTATGATGTAGTAATGTGTTAAATTATTACAGGTTTGTGTAAACTGTGAAAATTATGAAAACGCATGGAGGTAAAATTATGCATTCATAGTATTTAATCACTGCTAAATGGAGTGAGGTTTTCAAGAATTGTCTGCTGAAAACTGATGCAATACTGTAATGAATGGTAATGTGATTTCTCCCAACAAAAAAAATACAAAAAAGATGACTTCAGGTATGCCATCATTTTTTCGTGAATACAGAATGTTAGTGCTCTAGTTAGACATTAGAACACTGTGGGGAGAGAAGGGCCCGTGGCACAGACTCATACAATGGAGGGCAGGGGGCAGAAAGTGGGGTAGAGGCAGCAAGCTGGCCTCGCCAGGCAGGCAGGAGGGGCAGTGACAGCACAACCGACTACACAGGGCAGATGGGAAGGGCAATGGCAGATCGATTGACCATTAATGGCAGCGGCAGCAAGCCAACCATGCAGGACAGGCAAGACAGTCTGTGGCAGCTCAACGAACCATGGAGGGCAGGAGTGAGGGCCAGTGGGATGCCCACAAACAATAGAGGGCAGTGGGTAGGAAGGCGAGTGCAGCAAGTTGACATCGCAGGACAGGCAGAGGGGCAATGACAGCACAGTGGAGCATAGAGGGTATAAAGTAAGGGTCAAGGGCCACAAATGGACCATGAGGGACACCGGGTGGGGCAGTAGTAGCAAGCTGATCATGCAGGGCAAGTGAGAGAGGCTGTGATAGCCCAACAGGCCATGGAAGGCAGGTTGGAGGGTTAGTGGTAGAACGATGAGAAAGATGGAGGGGCAGGGGCATGCAGAAAGGGCCATGGAGAACAGAAGGGAGGGGATTCAGACAATAGAGTGGGGAGGGAAGGGGGGAATGGGGCAAGGGCAACAAGTTGACCATGCAGTGAAGGCAGGAGGGCCAGGGGCAGCACAACAGACCATGCAGGACAGGCAGGATGGGCAGTGGCAGCACAATAGACCTCGCAGGGCAGGCAGGAGGAGCAGAAGCAGCTCAGTGGAGCATGGAGGGAGAGGGCAATGCATGTATATGGACAACATAGAGCCAGGAAGCAGCAGGTTGGGGCAGCAAGCTAACCATGCAGGTCAGGCAAGAGAGGCAGTGGCAGCACACTGGACCATGGAGGGCAGAAGGGAGGGACAGCACAATGGACCATGGAGGACAAGAAACAGAAAAGAGGATAGGGACTTCTACTTGGATGATGGAAGGCAGAGGGCAGGGACTGGAGCAGCATGTTGATCTTTCTGGAAGGGGAGGGGCTGCTCAATGAACCATGGAGGGCAGGAGAGGGGTGCAGGGCATGCACACTGAAAACAGAGAGCAGGGGGATAAAGGTACCCACAAAGGGGCATCAACGGGAACAGTGGCAGTACAAAGGACCACCCTGGAGTGAGGGGACAGGGGCATGGACTCAGACAATGGAGGGCAGTGGAAGGGGGCAGAAGAAGGAGTCACCAACTGATAACCAAGAGCAGGCAGGAGGTGCTGGGGCACGCAAATGGAGATCAAAGGTCAAGCAGGAGGGCAGCAGAGGCAGCAAGCTAACCATGGAGGGCAAGAGGTGAAGGCAGAGACATACATATGAAGAATGGAGGGCAAGAAGGAAGGGAAGAGGAACAGGGACAGCAAGCTTACCACGCAGGACAGGCAGAAATGGTTTGGCCATGAGCATATTACATTACACATGACATGTTAAATTACATCATGAATGACAACACTGATGGCATCTCAAATTTCATAATTGATATCATCATCCATGCTACTGCATCTCAAAATATCAATAAACCGCTCAATCATTTTAGAAAATAAAGTAATTAGTAAAGGGCCCCAAACATATACAGCACACATTGACTATGTACATGTATATATCTATTCACTATAAATAATATAGTTTGGGAGACAAGTCTAATTCAATATGAAACATTGATATGGTACACAGGTTAATGACTAGCAACATTGTAAGTGTAAACAGTAAATCATTTGAACAAGGTAGAGCCTGAGGGCAACTAATGTGAGTTGGAGATGTATGCTACAAATAGGTTTTGGCTTAATTCAAACTCCTGTTGACAAAATATGTGAGGAAAACTAAAGCTTATGTTTACAATACAAAATGGCTCACATCAAGAATATGTGTAAGGTATTTTTACAAACATGCCTTATCAGTGGCTAAAACATACATGTGAAGTCGGTGACTTAAAATTCTATGTCAGGTTAAGTATTTAACATATATATCTCATTAAGGTAAATAATGACCAAACTCTTTTTGAACGGTATTTAAGGTTTAATAAATTGCTGATTGCATTTTGTTTCTTACTCACTGGAATACCAGTAACAAAAATAGTATTATCTCTACTAAATGTGTGTGCCTTTATGTCCTGTATGTTGCAAAAGGTTACGGCCCTTAGCAGTACAGAGGTGGTCGAAAAGTTGGCCTAGGTGCAGCTCGCTCATACCTTCCAGTGTGAAATGCATATATCAAACTGTCTCATTCATTGGCTGATGTAATCAGTGATTTCATGAAGGATGTCATTTGAGATGTTATCAGTGATGTCGACACTTATGAAATTTAACATGTTATGAGTGATGATTTATATATATATTACAGATAGTCAATAGTCACTGTGTTGTTTTCGTTGACACCTATTGAAAAAGCATTCTTTGGTCTGCATATACCATTTTACCCCGTTGACGGATTTGCACAAAATTTGGCAATCTACTTACTCAGTCAGTTACATTTCAGCATACAAACTTGTTTGAAGATCTGTTCACGGAAAAAAGGTGAATGGGTTTAAAAAAATACAAGTGATTTTCCATTTTATCTCACATAGGAAATTTTGCCCAAAAATAAAGCAAAAACTCCCAAACGGATTTATACTAAACTTGGCATGAAAGGAAAGCTTTACTTAGAAACCCTGCCTCAGAGAATCTCACGATGGGAGATTAACCACTGGTAGACTTCATCTCAGCAAAACTTGAATACTCATCCCTTAAAGTCTGGGACTCTCGATTTGTTCACCATCTTTCCTCAATCCTCTGGTTTCAGCTTTCCATTGTCAGCTCACAGAAATGCAGTTAGACTCCAAATCCTAAGATGTTTCATTAGCCATTCATCTAGCTCACAGTCATATAAATATTGGGGCATCAGCTCTATAAGACTGACTGTTATTCCTATTTCTGTTTCCTATTCATTCATGCTGTATATAAACCTCCATATGCAGTGCACCATGATACACTATGCAAATCAGCATAGCTGGATCAGGACAAATAGAGCGTGTCATTATAGAAAAATACTTGCGCAGAATGTGTCTCTCAGGTAACCCTGCAGCACATTAAACAAGTCAACACTGTAGGAAAAGTTCCCCTGTTACATATGATTATATTTTTATCTGCAGCTCACACATTTAGCAATGACGTAATTGTTACTTGATCTCAGTATAGCTTTATAGAAAGCTGGTGAGGGCCACTCCGGGTGTTAAAGGTCCTAAACCTGAGTTATAGACAAGGATCTATAATGAGGGTAAGGGCCTTTAACAACCAGTATAGCCTATAGGAGAATGGCTATAAGGCTCCGGGCGAGCAGAAGGCAGGGTAGGCTATCACATTGTACACCACGACTATCCATAATTTTTGCCGCAGTTCTGTCGCTGTCCTCTGCTATTGACCCAAGGGGCACAAAATTCCTGACTGCAGGGTTGGATTTAGAGACCTCATTAGGTTCACTGTAAAGTAGGCACTTGTTTGATGTACTCTCATACTTTTTATGATAATTATTTGATACCAAAACCCGCTCACCGGTTAAGGGCTGGGATACTAATTCTCACTTTCTGATCCTGAAGAAACGCCATGGATCCCTCCTGGGCTCCTGAGGCATGGAACATGTCAACCTATACACAATGATAGATTGCCTTTTTTCATAACTAGAAGTAAGCAATCTACACATATCTTTTATCCTTACCAAGGGAACCCCGGATTAAATGTATCTTTTTGGAGCCCATTAGGTAGTTTTAATTCACCAGTTCACTTATCTCTCACACACCCACGCTTATCATTGCTGCTTTTCTACTAAGAGATCTCTGCCAAAGAGCCCTCTTGCTGGCCCATTAGGTATTGCAGCATGACCCATGAGGAGGTATGCCTGATGATGAAGCATGACACCCTCTCTGTGCTAAAAAACCAACCTGAGACACACTATCATAGGAACAGATACCCCGTCAGTAGTGTCATTCTCGTTCTTGGGAGCAAGGGTTTTGGGCCTTTTATTAGCTCCCTGCCCCTACGCCCTTTTGTGATTGATGATATAGGGCCATTAGAACATTCCACACACTGATGGTAAATTGTTCTACATTAAACAGAGAGAAACAGAAAGGCAAACATTGAAATCTTGGAGCAGATGGCCTATACCAGTCATTTGAGCTACTCTATTGTCTTCAAAGGACCTCTGAATATTCTAATGTTCTAATCAGAATGAAACTTTAATAACATTATTACTATTAAGGGGTATGGAAGCTAACAGCCCTTTTTGATGTTTATGGTGTTTTTCCCATGCATTTCACAACGGGTTCCAACACAAACTTTATCACCATCTCACACCTCTCAACAGGCTTGAACCGGCACTATGGCTTCCTTCAAAAGAATGCTCAAATAAGGGCCCACTGGTACAGTTTAATGTATACACCACTTATCAAGTGAGTTCAGTTACGTATTGAGTATTATCAACTAAAATATGATAATGACTACCTGTCAGGATCCCTTTCGGGGGGGCAGGGAAGGATTATGGGGTCCAACTGGGTGGTAGAGAGGTTAGAGGGTTGTGGTCTTTTACTCCTCATGGCTTGGGCCCAGCCTACTATGGGTCCTGAGCAATTAGGTCAAGTATTCCCCCCTCAGCACTTGACTCTCAGTGGTAGCGTTGGTCAAGTAGTCCAAGGGTCTTTGGGAGGTAGTTGCAAGGAGTACACAGACACACGTTTAAAAATTTACAAAGTAACCACAATTACTAATTGTACAGTCAAATACTGGCTTTTGTGAAAAAAGTAGTATTTATTAGAAACACACAAAACATAAAAACCACACGCTAAATAATAACTCCAGTCTATTAAAGTAGGAGCCTAGCGTCATCCTCAGAGATATCCTTGGGTCCCTCTTTCTCTCCTAATGAGGCTTGTTATTCCCCTTTCAGTCATGAAGGTGACTTTGAGATGTGACCCACGCTAGTCTCCTTGCAACAAAGTCTCAGTTTGGCCTTAAGAGGCATCTTCAGCTGTGCTACACACATAGTTTGTGTAGCTCTGTGGGAGACCTGGAAGCACAGAACAGTCTTACCTGACCAGGTGGCAGCTTACAAATGCAGGAGGATGTGGCCTAGAACAGTCTTACGTGATCTGATGTCAACTAGCAATTGCAGGAGGACAAGGGTGCTTCTTTGCTTGCCGCAGCCCCTCAATGCTAGAGTTCTCAGACCTGCCACATGCTTTTCAAAGAGTTACAACGGCAGTGGTTTTTCCAGAGTGGCACCCCTGACTTCACGGTGGCCCCACCTGTCAAACGAGGGATGCTGACTTAATGCAGCCCTAATGTTACTGTTGTAGTGTCTTGCGAGTTAGAAATGACTGAACCTTTTATTGACTCCTGACACACTCTGTAAAGCTGTGACACAAGTGTTAGAGTGGAATGCAATGAAGTCTGGTTTAGTATGTTGAGTTTGCAGTTACACATAGACAAATAAAGATGTTTAATACTAAGCTCAATGTGTGGTGTAGTCATTGGTGGTTACCCATGCTGGGGAGGACTCTACAATTGGCAACAAGATAGGGGATAAGTAACCCGAAGATCAACAGCGCTCTCCCAGAGAGTTTGCCGTTAGTCAAGCAAAGTGCTCGTGCATGCCATGTGTGCCGTAGTCAAAGTACAGAATCAACACTTAATGCTTGTGGAGTCAAAGTGCAGCTCCATCCTCTGTGAAGCAGTTGAAGATAATGAAAGCATTGTAGAGAATCTACATGTCGTTGGCTGAGAACCTGCTGGTCAGGCCATACATAAAGTACTCTGCTGCCACGCAAGATAAAGTCATATGATAATCGGAGTGTTAACGCTGAAGGTGGATACTACCAGGTTTTCCAAGAGTAGCCATTGATAATCAAAAATTGCAAAATAAAGCAGCGAACATAAGTGCTATAATGCAGAGATAAACCACATGTCAGGAAGTACAAATTTACGTTTAGAGAAGAAAAATGAATTGACTTACTGAACCCGGCAAGAGAGTCATTGTACCAGTGCACTCAGTGAAGTGGCTTAAAGAGACGTGCCAAAGGTTGTATTTACCGAGCCTCCTTTACCTAAAGTGGATAATCACAAAAACTGCTGAGTGGGGCTCAGAACAACTTCATAGGTCTCCAAAGAATAAAGAGCAAATAGTGACTCTCGGATTAGTAAGATTTTTCAGACAGCAGCAAAGAAAGTCACATTTCTATTTATCATTAAAGATGATCCAGAGGCCTGCACATTACTAGGCCTCACCAATGAGCTACATAAACCAAGTCAAAGTGATCCATAAGCAATATCTATAAGTACCACACTGCTCTGCAACGCTACTGCGTTCCTGAAACCACCATCACATTTTGATACTGCCAAAAAGCAAAATATTGGCGATAGATGGATTGCTTGGATAGAGACCTTTGATGATTTCATTGATGCACTTGAGGAGACTGATAACAAAAAGATTATCAAGCATCTCAAAAACCTTGCTCTAGTCAAAGAAGTCATAAAGAAAATGCAGCGAACTGACAAAGAAGTCATGTACGGTCACATTAAAGAAGCTGTGAATCTCAAGTTTAATCCAATGCCTAATGTTGATTATGAAAGATACATTTTCTGTCAAGAATGACAGAAAGCTGGAGAAACCATTGATGAAGCCTGTAAGTTCAATTAATTTAATAATGAAGAAGCTATACGTCTTAGAGAAATTGATGAATGTTAGTCAGATTCATTCAAAATACGAATGCTGAGAGAAACTCATATTCTGGAGCAAGTGTTAAGCCTGCCAAAGCTGAATCGTGTGCTGATAAATAAGCTGCTGACATGGAGGCGAGTGGGGCCCTGAATAAATCAGTCATGAGTCTGAAAAAGCAAAATACTGAAGGACACAAAGTTTTGTCTTTACATAAAAAGAAGTTGTGTTTTACACAAAGGGAAATGTCCTGCTATTGGACAGATATGTAAAGACTGTGGGAAGGAGAACAATTTTGTGGTGATTTGCAATGGAAAAAGCAAGTGTGTCAAGGCTCGAAGACAAAATGGCTACCAGAACATTCCAGAAGCAACCTTCCAAGCGCACTAATATGGCCAAGCGGCAAAAGCAGTTATGACAAGTCAACACTGAAGGAAGTCAATTGTCATCTAAATCATTGTAAAACAGTTCTTCTCTATCAGTATTAAACCCTTCGCTGCTAGGCCTTTTCTCCCCCGTGCTAAGCCTTTTTTTGGCTATTTGGAGTAGTTTGCGCTTAGGCCCCTGTAACTTTTTGACCACATAAGGTATCCACGCCAAATTAACGTCGTTTTTTTCCAACATCATAGGGATTCTAAAGGTATCCAGGGTTTGTGGATACTCCTGGAGGGGACACAGAAATTAGCCAAAATACAGCCACATTTTGTTTTTTAGGGGAAAAATTTGAAAAAGGGCTACAGATGAAAGCATCTGGTTTTTCCATGCAAATGGTATAAAAAAAAGGGGTTGTGGTGCTGAAATCACCATCTTCCCAGCTTTCAGGGACAAGCAGACTTTGTCAGAAAACCACCATTTTTTACACAGTTTTGGCATTTTTCTGGGACATTGCCTATTTTTGCTATTTTTTGTGCTTTCAACCTCCTTCCAGTTAATGGTAGAAATGGGTATGAAAGCAATAATGGATGCAGGAAAGATATACATTTTGGAAAATAAGACAACATTCTGAATTCAGCAAGGGGTCATTTATGTAGATCCTTCAAGGTTTCTTTATAGAAACTAACAGTTAAATATAGGAAAAATTGAAAATTAGTTGAAAAAAACAGCCTTTTGTGTCAACGTTTTCACATGTAACTTCTCCTAATTATGACAACTCTTTGAAAGCAATATACCGTTACATTCGCTGGACCTTCCTGGTTGTGGGGATACATAGGACTTGTAGGTTCACCAAGAATACGATGAACCCAGAGCCACAAACTGAGCAGCAACTTGCAATGGTTTTTTATTATGTACCGGATATATAGCAATTATTCTGGGAAAATGTATACATGGAAAAATCAGTATGAAAGATACCTATGTATTTCTGAAATGGGAACAAAATATAGAGTTTACAAACAGTAGATATTTGCACATTTCCGATATTGGGAATACTCATACTAGCATGAGAACTATCGATCATTTTTCAAAATGACTTCTTTTTTACACATTGTCTTTCATTTGGAAGGCAGAAATGCATCGAAAGTCAATAGGTAATAACAGTTGCTTTACAAATCTGAATTACCCTAAGTCTCTCGATAAATATGGAACCTCACTTGTGTGGCTAGGCTTAGTGCCCACGACAGGAAACGGCTCACAACGCAACGTGAACACACCACATTTTCACAATGAAAAATTACGCTATTTTTGCAAAGTGCCTAGCTGGAGTTTTTTAATCCTAGCTCTGCTGGCACCTAGGGAAACCTAGTAAACCTATACATTTTTTAAAATTGGACACCCAGGGGAATCCAGGATGGGGTGACTGCACTGCCTCTCACCAGGTTCTGTTACCCAGAATCCCTTGCAAACCTAAAACATTGTAAAAAAAAACACATTTTCCTCACATTTCTGTGGTGGAAAGTTCTGGAATCTGCGTGGATCCACAAATTTCCACCGACCCCGCATTTCCCAAAGTCTTCCGAGAAATATGGTACCTCACTTGTGTGGGTAGGCCTAGTGCCCGCGACAGGAAACGGCGCAAATCCCAACATGGACACACCACAATTTCACAGAGAAAAATGACCCTTTTTGGCAAAGTACCTAGCTGTAGTTTTTTAACCCTAGCTCTGCCGGCACCTAGGGAAACCTAGCAAACCTATACATTTCTGAAAACTAGATACCCAGGGGAATCCAAGATGGGGTGACTTGACTAGCTCACACCAGGTTCTGTTACCCAGAATCCCTTGCAATCAAAAAAATGTATTAAAAAAACACATTTGCCTCACATTTCTGTGGTGGAAAGTTCTGGACTCTGCGTGGATCCACTAATTTCCACCCACCCCGAGTTCCCCAAAGTCTTCCGAGAAAAATTATACCACACTTGTGTGGGTAGGCCAAGTGGCCGTGACAGGAAACAACGCAAAACGCAACGTGGACACATCACAATTTCACAGTGAAAAATGACCCTTTTTTGGCAAAGTACCTAGCTATAGTTTTTGAATCCTAGCTCTGCCGGCACCTATGAAAACCTAGCAAACCTCTACATTTTTGAAAACTAGACACCCAGGGGAATCCAGGATGGGGTGACTTGACTGCCTCTTACTAGGTCCTGTTACCCAGAATTCCTTGCAAACCAAAAAAATTGTCCAAAAAAACACATTTTCCTCACATTTCTGTGGTGAAAAGTTCTGGAATCTGCATGGATCCACAAATGTCCACTCACCCCGCCTTCTCCAAAGTCTTCTGAGAAAAATGGTACCTCACTTGCATGGGTGGGTCAAGGACCCGTGACAGGCAAGGGCCCAAAAACTATTGAGGCGACATCCAAATTACCTATCACAAACCAACCTGGTTTTGCAAGGGGGGTCCTTGAGTTTTTGGCCAAGGGCTCGGCGACCATCTAGGGAAACCTACCAAACCCACACATTTCTGGAAACTAAACACCCGGGGGAGTCCAGCAAGGTATGGCTTGCATGGGTCCCCTAGGGATTTCCTACCCAGAATCCCCTGCAAACCAGGTGCCCCCCCCAAAACCAGGTAGTTTTGTTATAGGTAATTTTTGAAGTCTCCACAATACGATTTGGGCCATATCCTGTTTCAGCTACTTTGCCTACCCACACAAGTGAGGTACCATTTTTATCAGGAGACTGGGGGGACGCTGGGTGGAAGGAAATTTGTGGCTCCACGGAGATTCCAGAACTTTCCCACACAGATATTTGAGAAAAAAAAGTTTTTTTCAGCTAAATTTGAGGTTTGCAGGGGATTCTAGGTAGGAAAATGTTGGGGGACCCACACAAGCCATACCTCGCTGGACTCCTCCGGGTGTCTACTTTTCAGAAATGTGTGGGTTTGGAGGTTTCCCAAGATGGCCACCAAGCCCGGGGCCAAAAACTCATGGGACCCCCCTTGCAAAACCAGGTATTTCTGTGATAGGTAATTTTGATGTAGCCTCAATAGGTTTTGTGCCCTTGCCTGTCGTGGGCACTAGGCCTACCCACACAAGTGAGGTACCGTTTTTCTCAGAAGACTTTGGGGAATGCGGGGTGGGTGGAATTTTATGGACCTACGCAGATTCCAGAACTTTACACCACAGAAATGTGAGGAAAATGTGTTTTTTTAACAACTTTTCAGGTTTGCAAGGGATTTGGGCATCCCCCACCCTAATTAAAATTTGCCCATAGAAATCCCTGGCGTCTAGTAGGGTTCTTGCCCCCCCGGGGGCAGATTGGGGGCTACTGCCCCCAACTGTCCCCCAGGGGGGCAGAAAGGCTGTATATTTTCCAGGGTGGAGGCATGGACATGCCCTTTATGGGCAGCCCCCACCCTAATAAATTATGCGTACAAAAAATATATCCCTGGCATCTAGTGGGCTTTTTGCACCTCCGGGGGGCAGATTGCCCTCCAGGGGGGGTAAAAAGACCAAATCGCACCCAAAACAATTGGGGGGAGCAAAAGCCCTTGCCCAATGGGCCGCTCTCCCCCCCTGGTGTCTAATGGGTGGATCCCTGCTTGGGGACCGCCCTCCTGGGGCGATCCCCAAGCAGGGATCCACTGGGGAGGGGTACCATTGGAAAAGGGAGATTCTCCCCTTTCCAATGATACCTCTCCCATCTTTCTATGTGCCCGGGGGGCTGAGATAGCCCCCTGAGCACATCTGTTTTGGTTTCTGTGCGCATGCTGATCGTCATGGCACAGAAACCAGGAAGGGGGCCTGGGGGGGCTGGGGAAGCTCTTCCCCCGCTCCCGAGGCTTTGGGGGAGAGAAGGAAATCCCTCTGCTGTCTGCAGCAGAGGGATTTCCTGCCCCTGTCCTCATGATGGAATGGTTCCGTCATGAGCACAGGGGCACCGATGCTCATGACAGAACCATTCCGTCATGATCATCGAAGGGGTTAAGTGACAGTGAAGAATATGGTTGTGCCATGTCAATATTTACCTCCGAAAAGTGTGCGCATGTGGGGCTGGCTGCATGTGAAGAAAAATGCTAGTCAAAGAAGAGTTGATATGCCGAACTCCAAAATCATTCAAACATTGTCAGAAGATTTAGACTGAAAGTAAATGGTTGTTTGATACCTTTCATCGTTGAAAGTGGTGCTTCCATAAACACACCTGAGGAGAAATATAATGAATTGTCTCCATTACCATAAATTATGCCATCAAAAACCAAAGTGTATACATTGGCTGCATCGATGCCCTTAAAATGTCAAGGTTCATTTTTAGTGACGATGAAACATAAGAAAACGAAGGTGCATGCACCCATCTATGTGCTTCATGGTACAGCGTCAAGTGCTGATATGGGAGGGGCCCCCTAAGGACTCACTCAGGAGCTCTCAGACCAGGTACAGTGCTGAGAGCACCCCCTGGAGCTCGGGGCCTGCACACTGCAGGGTCTGCGGGGGCCTGTGTTACACCATTGCCATTACACTCCTATAAGTGTGACAAATTGGAATATTTCAGGCCTCCAAAGCTGTAAGAATGGCTTGGACTGTAGCTAATAGTCATTTGTTATGTATATTCAATTAATAATTAACTGTTGTTGAGGTCCTCTCTAAATTATCCAAACAGCGCCACCTTGTGACAGACTGTCACAAGCGCTGATGTTGACAATTAAGTGCAGGTACCGAGCACCTGAAAACACAGGCTCAAATTAAGCACTGGCTTGCCCTACAAACCTAGTGCCAAACAAGTTAGGTGAAGAACTTCTTCAAGGCCCACGCTATTATAAAGCACTCCATCTCTACGGCCACCCAATTCTGTTCCCTGGGTAGCAACCTACTGATTCTTTTAAAACACAAAATGGGTGTGCTACCACCGCCTCACTCATGCCACTTAAGTCCTGGCAAGAGCTGTAGCCCTCTGCGACTATGAGGGTAGTTATTGGGGCACCCCTCCCGTTCTAACAAGATCTTCTTACAATGCGACAGGCTTAGGTCATCGTGCATGCTCATGATCCATGTTTCCGCAAGATTAAAAACCAGTACCAGGGGTACAGATAACTCTACACAGCTTGAACAATCAGGGCAGCCAGGGGTCCACGTCTGACACAATGCAAGGGACCTTTCTGTTCCAACACTGCCCTAGCAATGGGAAATGAAATGCTACTAATCCATGCCCTAGCGTCACTGGCTTCTTGCACCATTGGCGTCAATGAAAGAACAAGGTTGTAAGCAATGGGAGCTCAGAGTGGGCGTGCTCACTAGGACAAGTGAGGGTTGAATATGTCTACTTTGTCTAGCATGTTATTGAAGTCATGTGACTCCAGTCATTTATCGAGTATGGGCTATTCGGCTGGTGCAAACTACCACTCAGAAATGCAGGCCTGAACAAAGAGGCCGTTAAATTACCACACCCGCTTGAATCAGCAAGGTTCAATATATTGCTCGGCTGAATATTTCATTACACAATAACAAAACTATTGATTGATAGTAAAAGTCTGTCACTAAGAAAAAAAACTGTGACAATGTGTGTAGAAGCAGTACAAAATGATCTGCATATGGAACACTTACATCACAGGTGACCGCACAAACAGATACACACACACATTCAAGCATACACACAGACACACACAGATACCTACACACGCACAAACACACACAGACACACAACATATACACATAAACACACAGACACACGCACACTTTCAAGCATACACACAGACACACACAGATACCAACACACCCACACACACGCACAAACACAGGCAGACATCCAGACACACACACATACATCCAAATAAAAACACACACAAACATGCAAACATACACAGGCACACTCGCATGCACAGACACGCACATGTACACATACACACAAACACACACACAAATGTACAGGCACAGACAAGAACATACACAAAAAAACAGGTAAAGTGTGGGAGCAGCAGTTCACGATGTGTAGCAAATAAGCATCTACCTGCTCCTACAATCCAAGAACTACTTGTTTTGTAAAAATCTTTTCAAATAGAAAAGTAAAGGCGCTAGACATTGCAGTTTCTTGCTTTCTGTCTACCATGCTGTCTTTAGGCTGGCCTAGCCACAGAGGACAGAAAGGTGACATTAATAGGAGCGAATATCGTATTCTACGGCTTCTGCTTAACTGAGTCAACCTCAGCGTTCAATGACTTCTGTTAATAATGTGCAAAAATAAGGTGGCGTCAAATTACATCAGCTCCTACCTCCACACATTGACAGTAGGCCGCCCCACAGTTACACCCCCTCCAAATAATGCAACATTTACTTCAGTAGTCAGAGAAATTATCTGTGATGACGTGGCAGGTAGAAGCACGGCGGAACGTATAAATAACATCATCTAACGCCACAATAATTAAGCGATAAAGAACTACACCGCTCCTCGAGTGTCGCGTCGCTGTCAGTTGTACGGGGAGTCATACAATGAAGACATCAATAGAAAAGCTTAATACTAATGTACACATTGATGAAAATGAAGTAATACCACTTGAGAAATGTGTACGTATTGATTACTTCCACTAAAAACGATCATTTAATACCGATATGCAATGCCAGTAATCCACCACGGTGTTTTGTAAATGCTCGAAATGAACTGAGCCAGCCCTGTTACAAAAGAACCTGTCATATTTCATTGACAATCAAAATGGCCTGCTTCTGTTCTGGAACACAAAGCTTTTGCTCAGTAGCTGACTTCATTTAGTTATTTTTTTCCAGAGGTCAAAGATACGTTTATGTAGAGTAACAAAAGAAAATGGCCTGCATGCTTTTAAGTTTTATTGATTTGTAAATGTAATTTCCTATGCTTCAGACGACTAAGGTATTCAGCGCTCATATTTTTCTTTCAAGGAAATAACTTATTAAGGTAATGGGTTTTGTAAGGGTTCTCTGTGATCGCTGCTGCAACAAAGGTCAGTGTGTTGCCTAAGTCAGGATACCAACACACCTGGTGGCATGCGTACACGTAGACATGCCTTCTCACAGCAATCTCACAACAACATAATGCAAGCTATGCACACAGGAATTATATAGTGCATTTGGTATTAGAAAATGATACATTGTGTTGCAAATTTTCATCAGAGACAAATCCTTTCTTGTGAAAGCATTTTGTATACCCTAGTATTTTTTTTCTTTAATAAAAGCTTTATTAAAGTGTAATACAGATGTAGAGAATTTCTTTTTAGAATTAGAATCCAAGGTTATGAAATAGAGTAATTAAAAAAAAAAGTACTTTGAAGAAATAGTATTCAAATAAGAGAAGAAATAAAGTATACAAGGAACCTATTAAGATACTGTAATCATTCTGCACTCACAAAATTGCTTTCCATATTTTATAATGCATAAAAACAAAAGAGAAAAGGAAGAAAAACAAAAGAAGAAAGAGAAAGAAAAGGAAAAGAAAAGAAGAGAAAGAGAATAGGATGTAGAAAATATACAATACATGTCCTATATGTGCATCATGTAATAAACGTATTTCATATAACAATTTAGGGGCATATCAGCAACAACCGGCGATAATTATCGCTAAGCGCACTTAGCGTTAGGATAATTATCGCCGGCTAACGTGGATTATTATCGCTGAGATAGCACGCTATTAGCAACGCCTATCTCAAAAGCGATAAAAATCCTAGCGCTAACTGCCTAAAGTGAGATTATCGCTGGAAACCCAGCGATAATCTCACGAAATGTGGCGTTAGCTTGTTGATAGGGCCTTACAAACTTAGCCATGATATCCACCTTCCATAGGATATCATGGCTAAGTCAGTCCTGAAGCAGGCGTAAGGAAAGTAGTGATAACAGGGGTTATCGCTACTTTTCTTGCCACTATGCTTCATAGCGTGGGGCTTGATGATAGGAGAAATGTCGCTTGGCGACATTTCTCCTGTCATGTTAGGTCAGGAACGCCCACTTTGCATCTCATTAGAGATGCAAAGCTGGGCATTAAGATTTCGTGCGCTAATGAAAGGTTTTACGCGTTAGCGTGACCTTGCTAATTAGGCGATACAATTATAGCCGCTTTTCGGCCGAAAACGTCCACAAAAGCGGCGATAATTTTCTATCGCCGCCTTGCTGATATGCCCCTTATTTCATATAATAATATTGGTTGTGTTAAATATACTATATATGCTAATGTGGTGATGCTAGTGGAATGTTTCTAATGTGATGTCACTTGGAATGTCATGAAAGTGGCACAAGGTTTCTGCCTGTCATGTGTTTACAGTGTCAGTTACCACCTGTGCCTCTTATCAGCTTAATGGCTCTCTGTACTCCCTAAATAAATACTTTAACTATACCTCCAGACTCTTGGTGTTGCTTCCACAAGAACCCGACATCTTCACAGCTAATAAACAGGAAAGGGTAAAACAGTCCTGGGGGCTGAAAAACCACCGTGGGGTCCTTGGAAGGTTTAAGATTTTTGGTTAAATAATCAGTGAGAGGAGACCAAAAGATTTCTTTATTAATCATCTGTAATGTAGAGGTAACCAATGCTGTATCAAGTCTATGATGAAAATGACCCAGCGCTACACTTTATCAGGGATCGATACTCATTACTATTTCATACAAATGGCCCATACACATTCCCCCAACTCATAAATCCCTGTTGCACTGGGAGTCAAGATTTAATGACGTGAAAAATTGTTTCCTTGACAGGTTCTTGTTTAACATCTCTAAATACATAACTAAACCTGTATATCAACTCGCTTTCCTCTTAGTCGATGGACCAATTAGTTGAGTAGTTGATGGTAATATTAGTACTATCTAACTATCTAACTAGCTAAATAATCACAGACTCTTGGCAAGATTAATAAAGTTTAACTCAAATAATGTGAATAATGAATGCTCATTGCATAGAAGTTATAAATGCAAACAAAAAGTCTCACAAGAAGGAGAGAAACTAATCAGCAAATGCAAACAGCGTCATACTCATCATTAAATTAACAATATGCATATGAAGGAGTGGATAGATGAAGAGACATAAGTTTCAGCAAAATAATGTGAAACAATATACATATGACAGAGTGGATAGATGAAGAGACATAAGTTTCAGAGACAAAAAATACATTTGCAAATAATTATGCAAAGTACGAGTCAGAAAAATATTACAAACCCAAAAGATCAGTGAAATGCCACCCCATTGGCAAAGCAAGTAGTGGAGGTTTCCTGAAACAGAGTCAGAGGACAAAGATTTCAGGAATCAGGAACGGGACAGGGACAGGAACAGCTAGGCCTCTCTGCAAACCGACGGACAGCGACGCATCACCCCTCTCCCTCTCCATCCGTAAACGCAGCTTAGCTAAAACCACACACCCAAAGGCACCCCAGTTATACCCTAAAACCTACATGTTCAACCCACATTAGTTGAAACAATTCACAAAACTCAACTGCTTATCAGAGAATTTGGGAGGTGGTTTGTCATTCAATAATTCTGCATGTTATTGTTCTACATCCTTTCACATGACATAATTCTTACCTCGTTCATTCATTTTTTTAATTGTAAGTTTTCATTATTTTCACATAAGTTTCTCAGCTACGTCCGCATAAGAAGTCTTGGGTCCCATGGCCAGTCTCATCTTTTGGCAGGCAAACAATGTATTCTTAACTGAACAACTTTGGACTTTTGCTCTTCCTCTGCAGCGCTCAGCGCTTCTGTCCAATTTTGTCTGGTTATTCATGCTCTTTCTCCAGCCCCTCATCTATCATGTCAACTTTAAGAAAATGCAGGCCCATTAGACTCACTATGACGAATAAAACATATACATTCATTAATTACATGAAAATGCCCTATTCACTGTTTACCACCCACTTTCCCACTATCCCCTGTTAATAATTTCTTATTAGAAGCTTAAAGCCAAAAGTAGCATTATTTATTATCATTTTAAAACAAGATGCAAGATGCGAAATGCGGCCTAGACATGCATTAATTTTGTTCCTTTCGAAACGCAATGTAAAATGCTGCCTAGTTCTTTCATGCATTAGTTCACATTAGTGCATGCATGCGCAAAGCGGTTTCCCATGTGGTTCATGTGATTTGCAGATTAGTTTTCACTGCACACTTTGTAAGTATTATGGGGGTGTTAATTCGAGCAGGTTTCTTTTTGCAAAATCCAGCTCCATCAATTCCCTTCTGATGGCTTCCTGGAGCCATCATAAAATACCCACCATACCAAGTGCCATCTTTATTTATCTAAAGATCAGTATTCTTTTCTCTTTTCATCAACTTCTCATCTAACTTCTTCATCTTGTCATAGCAATCTCCTTTCAAATCGTCTAGTTCTATCTCATCTCTTTTTCTCTTTCTTGCTTTTCGTTTGTTATTTGATTCTGTCATCTCTTTTCTTCCACACTTACACCTACAATATTTATATATTGTTTTTACTACTAATGCTACTCCAGCTACTGAAATGATTGCTACTTACAAAGGTAGTTAACAATTTACCTACAGAAGAGAATCTCCTACCAAGTCTCTCCCAGACACCATCAACCTCCAGTTGGGTCAAGGCTTCATGTAATTTCGTAATATTCTTAATATATCCCTCAATACCTTTACTTTTGTCAGGGATATAAGAGCAGCAGTGTTGAATTTTCAACATGCCACAGACTCCACCCTCTTTTGCCAATAAAATATCAAAGGCAAGTCGATTTTGCAAAACCATTGATCTGATTGCAACCATTTTGTTGTCAATCATCAAAAACCCACCAGCAGTATCTGTTGATAAACAATCAACCAATGTGGACAATTTTCGAAATTTATGTGAATTCAGAACGACTCCAACTGATGGTATCAGTGCACTAAATATGTCACCTATTATTTATAGGAAACTCGCACTCTTGTTACTTGTTAGTCATTGTTTTATCTCATTGATTCTGTTATTATTTCTGTATACATGGTAGACCTTTGGAAAAACAATTGCAAAATAACAACTACCATACCAATGTGCAGGCAACCTGTAATAGGCTTTCTTACCACACACATAATAGACTCCTGGGAAAACAGGATCAGTTCCACCCTTCAATCCCCAACTTCCAGTAATTTGGAAAGCATTCTCACATTCACTAGTACCAATGAAATAATTATTATAGTTAGTTTTTAGTCTAAGCAAACAGATTTTCCTTTTTTGATACCAATCCAGGGACATTGTAGCATATGTTTCTCCTTTCTCATAATTTCCTTGTCTAAAAACCCATGGTGGTACCTGTGACTTCTATTCAGCAGCTTTTCTTTGGAAACATTCTCTTCTATATTCTACCATATCTATGAACACCTTTTCTTCAACCCGCAAACTACATGTTAGATTATTTTTCTAAGCATATTCTATATCTAGTGTCTTAGTAATATGGAAGAATTCTCCCATATACCATGCATTTTTACTCCTTAAAACCTTATTCAGCTCCTTATAATAGGTATTTCTGAAAACACTTGGGGGCATATTATCAAGAAACGGCGTTAAAATTATCGCCGCTTTAGCGGCAGAAAACTGCCGCTAGAGCGGCGATAATGGGCTTGACAATATGCCCTTGAGAATTCCCATAGAAGCCAATGTTCTGGTGTCAACATGGGCTTCTATGGGAATTCTCTGCGGCATATTATCAAGCCCATTATCTCCGCTTTAGCGGCAGTTTTCTGCAGCTAAAGCGGCGATAATTTTAACGCCGTTCTTGATAATATGCCCCTAAATCTATATTGGAATAATGATACTCCAGTTTCCCCGTCACGTAAAACATGCTGGTTAAAACACTGCAAGACACACCATATGTTAAAGGTAGGTGATGATAGGTCACCCCCTCTGAGACAGATAGAGGTAATTGTATGCACACATCCATTGTGCTAACGTACTCGTACAGCAATTTAGTAAAAACATTTTACGAGAAATCACTAATTGATTTATCATGATGGAAAATACTTCCATCTATCTGTTCTATGTTAGTATTAGTGGTTTCTTTAGTAACATCACTCACTCTTTCACTTATTACATCATTAGTATTGTTTCCGTTATTAGTTACCATTAGAATAGGTACAATGACAGTTAATAATATCCATAAAAGGTCAGTAAAAAGACACTACATAAGCAAACTTTAAAACATCTACGTTTTAGACTAGATTTTGGATGTTCAGTCACTTTTGTTTCGGCCATTTTTGTATTCTACTAAAAATAAAAAATAAATATAAATCTAAAAAAACCTCTAAACTTACTCAAACATTTCTGAAAAATAGTGTCATCCTACACTTCAAGGCTTTTCTTCTTTATCCCTTTCTTTTATTTCTTTTCTTTAAGTCTTCTGAGTCATTCAATTCATTACGACTGGCAAGGTTTCGCCTTCATTTTTCATAGTTCTTTAAGGTGGTTTCAATTTGCTTTCCTCCACTTGCTCGGTGTCAGGACCGTCTTTTTATTCACTTGGATCTGAGCTTTCAATTTCTTCCAAGATCACGAACGTCCATTCCGGTGCTGTGTATTTCTTGCTTGGAATTCTTACTCTCTTTGTTTTTCGTACTGAATCTTCTTATGACTCTTCTTGTTCCGTTTGACTTGAGACCTTAAAACTTTGCTCTGGTCTTCTCTTTGACTTCCTCCTCACAAGAGTGTATTTCAGTCTTTTCACTCCATTTGTCTAATTGTCACCTTTTCTTGGTCTTTTAGTTTGTATGGATTCTTCACCTTCCTCTTCTGGCTCACAGGTTCTTTTACTCGAATGTTTTTTTATTTGTTCTTCTTCTTGACTTTCAGTAACTTCCCCTTCTTCTGGTTCTACAGCAGTCTCATGAGACACATTAACTGGTGACCCCTCTACTTGACTTGTGCTTGGCTGTTCATCATCTGTTTGTTCTTCATAATCTGTCACTTTAGATTCTTCAGCTTCACACGCTTCAGCCTCTGGTTTTTGACTTTGGTTTACCAGTTGCTGCTCTTCTTGTCTTTCAAGTGGACTTGGGACTCGTCTGGTATGGCTCACATGGATCCAATTTGGCAAACCACCACACTTAACTGCTGTCGTCGTCACCAGAATCACTTTGTAAGGTCCGTTCCACCTGGGTTCTAAACACGATTTCCTCACAAGTTTTTTCACGAGAACCCACTCACCAGGACTCAGATCATGAGCTTGATTCGGCTGTGTCATAGTAGCATTTTCTCCAGCCTGGTGAGACACAGATCGCACCAGATCAGCCAATCCTCTGCAGTAATCGAGCACTAGATCATCAGATATATTCATTAGTTTGTTCGCTGGTATAAACACTTGTCTCATTGCTCTTCCCATCATGATATCATGTGGACTCAATCCTGTCTTTTTGTCAGGAATGCTTCTAAGACTCATCAATACAAGGGGTAAAGCGTCAGGCCATCTAGGCACAATGCAGCTTCTGCTCAATGTGTAATGCTGCACAAATCATCTGAATAATCTCATTGTTAAAATGGGTTCCTCTGTTTCTAAAGTGACTGGAAATCCAAATCTAGGGATCAGCTCTCTTAGAAGAATCTTTGCGACAGGGAGACTTTCATTCCTTCTCATTGGATAGGCTTCCACCCAGCGAGAAAATAAGCAGACAACAACCAAAATATACTTTAGCCCCTTACACGGGGGAGTTCAATGAAATCCAATTGGAGTCGGGTAAATGGTCCTGCTGCCTTTCCAATTTGTCCCCAACTAACAACTGTCTTCCTGCCTGGAATTTGCTGCTTACAGGTGACACACCTCTGACAAAGACTCTCTACAATGACCCTGATCAGTGGGTTATACCATGATTGCTTGAAGAGTCTCATCATTACATCTCTTCCAACATGTGCAATTCCATGGTATACCCTTACCATTTGGGATAGTAAATTATCTGGCATGACTGGTCTTTCGTCTATATAGACCCACACTTCGTCCTCTGCTCTCTTTCTGCAGCCTGAATTTATCCAAACTTCCTTTTCCTCGTCACTTGCCTCTTCCTGCCATTGTCTAATCTCATCCCAAGTTTCAAATGAAGATGAGAACATAAGATGGCATTCGGTATTTTCTTTTTCCATCCCTCTGTTTAGGGCTATTAAATTGCGTGCACAGAAACACACTACTTGATCTGCGTATCGGTTGCCCTTCATCACATAATCATCTCCTGACTGATGTGCGGAACATTTGACCACTGCAATCTTTTTGGGCAATTGTAAAGCATCCCAAAAATCTTTTACAGTTTTGCTTTTCATTATTTGGGAACCTGAAGAGGTCAGAAATCCCCTTTGCATCCATAGCTGCCCGAAATCGTGGACAACCCCAAAACCATATTGACTGTCAGTAAATATGGTTACCTCAGGCTTTTGGCAATTTTGTACGCTCTAATCAGAGCTATCAATTCAGCAATTTGGGCAAAATGTACCCCTTTTAGACAGAATCCCGCTATGGTGCAAACAGCGTAGGCAGATCACAATTCACTTTCTCATTTCTCAAACATGATCCATCCACAAACATCACACAGTCTGGTTCTTCTAATGGAACGTCCTCTATATCAGGCCTGGGTTTTGTGCACAATTCTGTCACATCCAAACAATCATGATCCGCCTCCTTTCTCACTTCACCTCACCACAGTCAAATTTTCAGCACCCAAGATCACTCTTTCGTACCTAGTAAGCCAACTAGAAGTCATATACTGTGTCCTTGTGTGTGTCAAAAGGATCTCAACTGAATGTGGCACATACACCTTGACTGGATGTCCCAACACAATTGCTTCACTCTGTTCACGACTCACACAAGTGGCAGCTACTGCTTTCAAACAGCCTGGTAAAGCTGCAGCCACTGAATCCAAAGTAGCAGAAAAATATGCTACTGGACATCGTGGCAGTCCACGTTTTTGAGTTAAAACTGAAAGTGCACACCCATCTCTTTCACAACAGTACAACGCAAAATCCTTTGCATAATCTGGCATTCCCAATGCAGGTACTTGACAAAGACTGTTTCGCAATTTAGAAAAAGCTTCCATACTTTCATCATCCAACACAATTGGATCTTTCACATCTTTTTGTGTCAACCTCTGTAGAGGTTTTGCAATCAGTGAGAAACCACTGATCCACTGTCTGCAGTATCCAACCATTCCCATGAACATTCAAACTTCTCTCTGAGTTTTGGGTGGACTCATTTGTTTAATCACACTAATTCTTTCTGGTGTTACCTTTCTGGCTCCCTTTTCTATTTTGTGTCCTAGGTACTGAACTTCCTGTTTACAAAATTGTAATTTTGCTGGTGACACTTTCTGTCCTCCTCCTGCCAAATGGTTCAGTAAGGCAATGGTATCTGTCACACATGCCTCTCGTGTCTTTGGTGCCACTAGTAGGTCATCAATGTACTGAACCAAAACTGAATTTCCTGGCATGACTAAAGTCTTCAGACACCTTTTTAGAATCTGATTAAAAATTGAAGGACTCTCTGTGTACCCTTGAGGAACTTGGCACCATGCTAAAACACCTTCTCCGAACCGGAATGCAAACAAATACTGACTTTCCGGATATAAAGGAGTCAAGAAAATTGCTTGACACAGGTCAATCACTGTGTACCATTCTGTATCGCAAGGGATTTGGTAAAGAATCACTGCTGGATTTGGCACTCTTAGACAAAAGGGTACTACAATTTTTTTATTTTTCTTAAATCCTGCATTATCCTGTATTTTTCACTGGGCTTCCTAATCCCTATAATAGGCGAATTACAAGGACTGCTCAATATTTCTTTCAGAACTCCCTCTTCAATAATTTGGTCAATCACATGAGTGACTCCTTTAATTACTTCCGGACTCATTTTATACTGAGGTGTATTTGGATACATGGCGCCCTCTAAAACGGTAATCTGAATCTGATCTACATTTCTCATTAGGCCAATCTCCTTTCCTGTAAAATCCCCTACATACGACCTCACTGTACGTTTTAATTCTTCGGGCAAATTCTCTTCCGTGAGAAATGAAAACAACTCTGTCCCTTGCTTCGCTAACATCATCTTGAATGCAACATCCTCATCATGTGTCTGAAACGCAATACCATCTGGCGTACAATAGATGGTACAGTTCATTTTACACAATAAATCCCTTCCTAAGAGATTTACTGGACTCGAGTTGCATACCTCAAAACGATGCATGTCTCTGAAACTCCCAATATGAACTTCTATTGGATTTGTGACTGGTGTTCTAATATGTTTATTCGTGACTCCTACAACTTGGATAGTTTCTCCCGAGAGAGGTAGGTTCAGAATATCTGCTGCTCTCACAGTAGAATGGGTAGCACCAGTGTCCACTAAGAATGTAATATCATTACCTTCCAATTCTCACTCAACTAATGGACCTGACTGATCTACCACCAAAGATGCGCCAAGTACACACTCTTCCTCCCCCCTCCGGCACCATCATTGAGGTGAGTCTGAATCACTCTCATTGCACTGCAACCAGTATTGCGGAACCATTTGCACAGTTTGATTCTTACCAACGTGATCACCTCCGTGAAATCCAGTGTTCGCACTGTACCTCTGCACTTGAGCATTCATATTATTTGGGATAGGAGCTTGTGGCACCTGTAACTGTGGAGCAACTATCTGCTGCTGCTGTTGATTCACAACCACCTCATTCTGCATCTGTGGATTTAAATTTTGATTTACCCCATTATTCTTTTGAGCAGATCTACACTTGTTCTTCCAATGTCCATTGCATGACAAGGAAATGTCTTCTTAGTCTCTTCTTTACTCATCTTACCTCTACCTCCACTGGGTACCTGTCCATTTTGATTCTGACCATTCATCTGATAACCTGTTTGAGAACCATTGTTTACTTCTTGCTGCTCTGATACTTTCACTTGTGCCCACATCATTTTCTCTTTCAACTTCAATGTCATCACTACAATACTTCGCATATCTCAAAATGTTGTCAATTGTTTTGCTCTGCCAAGAGATCAAATGCTGCTGAATCATATTACTAATTTCTGGTTTTAATCCAAACACAAAATGATACACAAAATGTCCCATATCTTTGTCTCCAATATTCTCAAATCCGCTGTACCGTTTGAATACCTGCAACAACCTTTCATAGTAGGCATGTACTGACTCCTTCGGTTCTTGGGTTGTTCTGTCTATTTTAACCCAATCTGTTTCCTTAGGGGAAATTTTCCCTTTCAAAAAGGTGATTACCCGATTATACTTACTCATCACCTCATCAGATGGTGCACCTTTTTTAGGATCTCTAGGATATTCTTCTTTTGGCCAATCAGCAGTAATCTTACACTCTGTTTATAAGTCAGCTGGAACGAAAATCTCAAACAAACCATCTAAATCCTTTAGCAAAACCTTTGAAACTTTCACAAACCTCTCTACCTGTTTGTACCACTCAAATGGTTTCTCCCTTAACCTGGGAAAATCATTCTTAAAGGATAGTATATCCTGTCTCATCCAAGAAACGTGCACATACCCACCACCTGGAACTTCTCACATTGGACACGCCCTTTCAACTTGTTCTGTCTCCCTGAACAGAAACAAAGATGCTCTTTTGACAGCTGCTCTTCTTTCTTTTTCGTCCATCTACCTTTCCACCGTTCTACAACTGCCCATTTTTCCAAAATGTTCATCAACTCCTTTATCTGTAATCTGTTTCCAGACGCATTCAAACTTTCCAAATGCTTATCAGTAAAATCCATTCTTTATGTTTTCTGCAACAACTTCGACTTCCCTATGTCTACTCCATGTTCACTAGCTGCCTCCGTTATTTTCTCATGAAGATTTCTCGCTCTCCAAGTAATACTTTTACACAAAAACAACAGCTCTTCATCTTGGTAAGTCCCTAATCTATTTGGACTTATTGTACCAATAATCATCTCTTCCAAATCTACTCTCAATTGGCTCACATTTATACTCTGTGGTTGAGGTTTACGTTTTTCCATTCCCTTTATCTAATCGTCCAATTCATTTGGTGAAGGACCTACTGAACTCTCTGACATTGAAGTGACATTCGGTTCTATTCTTTTCGGTTCCATTGGTGTACTTCTCTTAGGGGTTTCAGTTATCTCACAAACCGGAATATCTAACAACAAAGTGTTCCTGTCAGTCTGTCCATCCTCATCCATTACCGTCACCAGTTCATTCCTTACACTACTCCTTGGAACTGCCAGTGTATGCACTTTTGATATATTCTGTTTTTCTCCATACAATGGAATTATGGGACCGATTGTTAACGGTACTGTCAATGCTTCTGCATTTAAACTTACCTGATTTATTTTCTCGGTCAGTTTTTCTTTTGACTGATTCAACATGTCTATTTCACTTTCTTGTACTACTCTGGTTATTTTCGGGACTTGTGGAATCAACGAGTTCCCATTAAAGGTGCAGTTGGAGTCATTACACCTGAACTTTCTTGGTATGGCGGTGGTCTTTTGATCAAAATGTCATCTAACAACTTATCATTAGAATCGTTTGGGTCATAGCCTAATCTCGAAGTTTCTATATTTTTCTTTTTCTCTTTACATTTACCTCCTGTATGTTCTTCTGCAACTAGAACGGGGTACAAACCCTCAGCTACCACAGCTCTTCTCCATCTTTTCATTTTATCTCCTCTTCTCTCAAAATAATATCTAGTCATTAAATGTCTATATCTCCTACCGCCTCGATATTTTTCTCTTTAGAATGCTTCTACTTCCCATTTGTCTAGTGCTTCATACTTGTAGGTCTGGGATTTTCCTCTAGTAAATTAATTTGATCTCTCAAATTCTGCAAAACCTTACATTAAACGAACTATGCTTTGGGAAAGCTGTAACACTGTCATCCTTTGTGTATTCCACCCAATTCTCTAACCAAGTACACGTATGGTATCCTCGTTCCAACATCATATAGGAAGCAGGCGTTTTTGGTGTTGGAATAGGAATTCCCTCTCTAGTCACTATTGGTTTATCCTTTTTAAAGAAATTCTTTATTTTCTTAAGCAACTTCATTTCCTGATTCTTTACGTTAATGTATCTCAGCAAACAACAAGGAAACCTTTCCATATTTCTACTTATTCTATTTGTCAGTTCTCGTCCTATACCAGCGCGACTCACACCAACCGTCCAATCAGAGCTTCACTACGTAAGCAACCTCTTGACCAATACAAATGACATTCATGTAAATCGACTAATCACAGCTCTCTAAACGCCTTCTATCTGACCAATGCTAGCACAGCTTTTTCTGACGTCAGTATTACTCCTTCTGCTGACCCTCCCTTTACAAAATAATACAGCAATGATTTTCTAAGTTTTTCTTAATCAATTTTCTTGTTAGTGACAACACAAAAAATGCTACTTTGTCTGTTTCACTAAATAAAGAGATAATTCTTCACTTCAAAACAAAAAATTCTTTCACTACAAGTAAAACAACAACCAGCGTTATTTTACGCCCCAAACAAGCTACAGGTGGACTTGGTACTCCTCTAGAGATAAGGCCAAAGTTTCACAAGAGGACTTTATTTAAAGAGGTCGTGTTACTCCCCTGGGGATAAGGCCAGAGTTTTGGAAGTGAACCCTTTGCCATTTTAGATACTCTACTTACATACAAAATTGTCCCTAAATATAACAGCTACATCCTTCTGCTGTACAGTATTATAACAGCAGACAAAGTATTTTTACAGTGTGATAACTTTTCCACACTCTTCTTCTGCCTACTTCAGGCTAAATTTCCATCCCGGGATTCCTCAGGTGCCTCCAACTAGACAACATAAAACAAAACACTAACCTTTCTGGTTAAGAACATATAATCAATAATCAATAATTATTATCAAACTAATCAATAATTAAACTGTCCTCTGCCACCAGAAAACTGATCCAGCGCTACACTTTATCAGGGATTGATAATCATTACTATTTCATACAAATGGCCCATACACATTCACCCAATTCATATATCCCTGTTGCGCTGGGGATCAAGTTTTAATGATGTGAAAAATAGTTACCTTCACAGGTTCATTTTTAACATTTCTGAATACATAACTAAACCTGTTTATCAACTCTCTTTCCTCTTAGTCGATGGACCAATTAGTTGAGTAAATGATGGTAATAATAGTACAATCTATCTATCTAACTAGCTAAATAATCACAGACTCTCGGTAAGATTAATAAAGTTTCTCTCAAATAAAGATGAATGATTAATCCTTATAATCCCTATCACATAGAGGTTACAAATGCAAACAAAGAATCTCACAAGAAGGAGAGACAACAATCAGCAAATGCAAACAGTGTCATACTCATCATCAAATTAACGATATGCATACAAAGGAGTGGATAGATGAAGAGACATAAGTTTCAGCAAAATAATGTGAAACAATATACATATGACGGAGTGGATAGATGAAGAGACATAGAAAAGGTGGGTCTGGCATCGGACACGCCGATAATATGGCAGTCCTGCCGGCCCCCGTGGACCTGGGAGGTGGGCCTGTTGCGCACAGCAGTGATGCGACTGGTGCGCCTCCAACACGATGGTCATCACCTATTGGTCATGACCCGAAAGTGAAGTGATTCACTTCTGGGTCGCGCTAGTGTCCAACACCAGGCCGGCTAGAACCGGCCTGGGGCTAGGGATGGCCATAAAGGGCTGGGGAGCAGAGGAATCTTCCTCTTTGCCTTCTGCGCTCCCCAGCCTGTAGAGCGACCTCGCTAGGAGGCTGCTATTTAATTTTCTGTTTCTCTTTCAGGTTTCCAGTGTTGCTGAGCGGTGTCTTTTTCGGTGGAATTCTGCAGCATGGAGCTAGGACGCTGGAGTAGAGCGCCGGAATCGATCAGTCCTGCCCTGTGAGGCGGTGTCGGTTTGCGGACAAGGCGAGTGCACCCGAGGATCTCGTGCTGCACGGGTGGCTGAAGGTGCTCGGTCCCGGTATCAGAAGCGTGACGGCGGTGTTGTGGGCGGTGCCCCAGGCCAGGTACCCGTGTGTGGTGGTGTAAAGCGCTCACCCGCACGGTTTATAGGGCGCTGTGGCTGTTTTTGCTGAACTTGATCAGCGGAGGGTATTGTTGCAATTGTTGAATCCCGCACAGGTTCCAGCACGTACTCCCCGGTGTAGCGGGGGGCAGAGTGTAGCAGAGCGCGTGATCGTTTTCAGTCGCGCGGTGTGCATTAAGAGCAAGTCGGGGATTGAGGTCTTTGAGTAACTGGCCTAGTGTATAACGAGAGTCACTGTGGCCTAATAATTAGGGTCTGAAGCTCTTGCTTTCAAGATTAAGTGTTCAGCTCCCAATGTTTCTGTTATGTAAGATCTCAATTTAAACAGAAAAGGCATACTGTTAAAAAATTCATTGATCAATTTAGCTTGTTGTGCAGGGAGTGCAGCGCGCACGAGGGCATTGTAAGAGCTCGCACCTTATTCACAAAGTAGACTCTCCCCTCGAGGTTAAGTGTTCAATTCTTGATGTTTCATTTGTTCTGGGAGAAACACACAGTGGGTGAAGAAGAGGAACTAACACACTGTGGCAGTGCAGTGATTATTGGAGGGGGGAAAGTGAGCACCTCATAGGTAGCCTTTCATTTAGCCTTGTATTTGACGCTTGGTTTTGACCAGTGGGGGGGGGGGGGGGATTGCACGTCATATTGTGTGTTCATCTATTGCAGTGATAGGAAGTTGTTACATTGAGTACCATTGCCAAATTAAGTAGGTAAACGGGGCTAGCATTGAATACGTGGTGGTAGTCAAAGTAGGGTCAAAGCATTTGGCAGGAACGTAAGCAGTAATGGCAAGTAAAATGAAACGGGGCGATAAGCGCTCTCGCATGGAGTACATGATGGAGACAATGATGAGCAAAATGGTTACCATGGACAGGAGATGGAGAAAGTTGACAGATTGGGGCAAAGCCTGGCAGATCTCAGGGAGAGGGTTGAAGGTCAGGAGGGGACGTTGGAAAGGCCCAGGCGCACCATAGTACCCCCCAAGCCCAGAAGGGAATTAGATCCCCTTCGTAAGCGGGTTAGGCCCAAAAAAGAGGTGACTAAGACGAAAGCCACGGCTCCGGTGTCTCAGCCCAAGGATGGGGAGGTGCCTGGCCCATCAGGAGTGGGACCGCTGGGGGGGTCCCTTTGAGTGCCCCGGTCCCGGCAATTCCAGTGGAGGTAGCACCTCTGGGGGAACCATTGAGCGCCCCGATAACGGTTGTCCCTACGGGAGCGGTTCCTGTAGGCAGCAAGCCACAGGTCGCTGGGTTTCCAGAGGGTGGGGTCCCAAAAGATAACCCAGCAGGCGCCAACCCAGTCCCATCAGATTTAGTGGCACATTTAGCGGCAGTTTTACCTTGGTTGGGGAGAGCAGGGATTTTGTCTCCATCATTAGGGGCGAAAGAAATGCAGGGGGACCCAGAGGTGGAAGCAAGGAAGTTGATTGCCCAGTTTGTGGCAACTCCTGGGGGGCCACTAGGGACAGGACAGGGTACTCCTTTTCTTCCCAACCCAAACAATGGGGTTACACCACTGGACGTCAACAAGGAAGTACCGGTGGTCAGCCAGGCGAAGGAGAAGCTGACAGAAACTGCTGGAGTGACCGCAGCAGGTAAGCAGATGACGCTGCCAATGCTGGGCATGGGAGAGTCTCATACCGGGAGGGAGAACGTGGCTAGACACATGTCGCATGAGTTAAAAGAACTCATATGGTCAGGCAGCTATGTTATACATATGACGGAGTGGATAGATGAAGAGACATAAGTTTCAGAGACAAAAAATAAATTTGCAAATAATTATGCAAAGTACGAGTCAGAAAAATAATACAAACCCAAAAGTCAGGGGACAAAGATTTCAGGAATCAGGAATGGGACAGGGACAGGAGCAGCTAGACCTCTCTGCAAACCTATGGACCGCGACACATTAACCCTCTCTCCTCTCCATCCAACCTAAATGCAGCTTAGCTAAAAACCACACCCACAAAGGCAACCCAGTTATACCCTAATACCTACATGTCCAAACCCACATTAGTTGAAACAATTCACAAAACTTGACTGCTTATTGGAGGGTTTAGGAGGTGGTTTGTCACACCACCATGTTCTCATTCAATAATTCTGCATGCTCATTGTTCTATATTCTTTCCCATGACATAATTCTTGACTTGTTCATTCATTTTATTAATTGTAACTTTTCCATATTTTCACATAAGTATCTCAGCTACGTCTGCGGAAGAAGTCTTGCGTCCCACAGCCAGTCTTATCTTTTGGCAGGCAAACAATGTTTTCTGAGCTGAACAACCTTGGACTTTTGCTCGTCATCTGTAGCGCTCAGCATTTCTGTCCAATTTCGTTAGGTTATTCGTGCTCTTTCTCCAGCCCCTCATCTATCATCTCAACTTTAGGAAAGTGCAGGCCCATTCGGCTCACTATGATGAATAAAACATATACATTCATTAATTACATTCAAATGCACTTTTCACTGTTTACCACCCACTTTCGCACTATCCCCAGTTAATATTTTCTTAGTAGAAGCTTAACCTCTTGCATGCGTCGGACGGCCCCTCGGCTGTCCAACGTCACAGTGGGCGTGTGCGGAGGACAGCCCACTCATTAATTCACCAGCACCGCGGCGGGATTCACGCCACGGTCAACGGGTTAAAGTAAAAAGCAGCATTTTTTATTATCGTTTTAATGCAAATGCAAGATACAAGATGCGAAATGCGAAATGCGGCCCAGACATGCATTAATTTTGTTTCTTTCACAACGCAATGTAAAATACGTCCTAGTTCTTTCATGCATCACATTAGTGCATGCATTAGCAAAGTGGTTTCCCATGTCGTTCATGTGATTTGCATATTAGTTTTCACTGCACACTGTTAGTAAATTAGTAGTAATGAGGGTGTTAATTCAAGCAGGTTTCTTTTAGCAAAATCCTGCTCCATCAAGAAATGAGAACATTCCACCAACTAGTAACATTAACATTATTCGCATTCTTCCAGTTGGATTTAATGACTTGAAAAGCAATGGCAAGTGACACGTCCACAAATTTACCTAATTTAGAATTAACTAGCCAAGAGTGTGAGGAGCTCCCCCCAAAAATGTGTTGAATATCAAAGGGGAAATTAATAGAGCAAAAAGTAGAAATGGTCCTACATACCTGAAACCAAAAGGCTGTGATTGGCGAACATGAAGAAACATATGTAGATATGTGCCAGAGAGGGAGTTATAAGACCAACATATAGTCAATAGAGTTGGATTGTATTGATGCACAGAAAGTGGAGTAATATGCAACCTGTTAAAACAATAATAAAGAGTTTGTTTAGTACTGGCTGTACAAGAAGTGTGGTGTATCTTGCTCCAAAATAATCCCCAGACCTTTAAAGGAAAGGAACACTGAAGATATGTTTACCACACTAATTCTAGTTTTAGATTTGGGACAAGAAGGGGTAATGTAGTGCAAATATATATATGTATAGGGTGCTTTAAGCGGAGAGGAAAGAATAATTGGTTCAGGAGACGAGGAACGAATAGACAATTGTGATTGCCTGAGCATGGATATAGCTTGCAAAAGAGCAGCCTTGAAAAACTCATACCTGGAGGTAGAAGCAGAAGAAAGACCACATTTAGTTTGAATATCCAAAGAAGAAAGAGCAATCATACCACACATTAATTGTTTGACTTGAACTATGCCCTTGAGATCCCATTGTTTCCAAAAAATAATACTATTCAAAATTTTGATGAGTTTAGTTTGCTAAATAGAGGATTCCAAAATTTATTGCATCAGAGACATGGGTTGTGTAAAAATACAAGAAGATATTATAATAGAATATTTAATAGACGGAGAGGAAAAAGCAAGAGGAGGTTTTGAAAAATGTGCTAGAGAGTGGAAAAGGAACGGTGATATGAGGGAGTCCTCCAGTTTACGCCAAACATTATTTGTTAAAGAGTCATCATCCCTGATATAAGGTAAGACTTCCTTTAGGACAAAAGCAGTATGATACTGTTGAAAATTCTGAAAGTTTACGCCACCCAATTCCGGTTAAAGAAATGCGCGTTATTTTTTTCCCACTTCATAAAAACAGCAAGCGACTTATTAAGTGTCTTAAATTTTTTTAAAGGAAGCTTAATGGGTAGCATGGACAGATAAACATTTATGACGGGCAGAAACATATTCTTTATAGTGGCCAGCCTACCCCACAAGGACAAATATAAAGGAGGCCATTTTCCAGTCATTTGAAGAATTTTATGCTAAATATCGTCTAAATTAATCTGAATAGTCTTTGCAAGAGAAGTAGAGTATTTAATTCCCAAATATTAAATAAATTGCTGGGACCATTTAAGCCCTGTGCCAACAAACATATTCTTTAAACAATATTTATTAAGGGGAAGAACCTCTGATTTTGAAAAAGTCAATTTATATCAAGATAACGTAGAATAAGATGAATGAACATTAGCAAAAACAGATATTGATGATTGGGGATCAGAAGCATAAAGGATCACATCATCTGCATAGACAGTGAATTTGATTTCAGATTCCTTATATAGGAAACCATGAAAGGAAGAGGATTATCCTGAAGTATGCAAAATGGTTCTTAGTAAAAGAGGAAAATACGAAGGCTGGATATCATTTAGAAAGACGAATGTCATTGGAGAAAAATATAATATAGCTATATATTTGAGAAACGTTGGACTAAAACCATGCCATTCAAGAGGATGCATCATAAATCACCAATTGACACGGTCAAAAGCCGTTTCGGCATCAAAAGTTAAAGCAGCCATAGCGAATAATTCGTTTAAGCAATATGTATAATATCCTAAAAATAATTATCAGTCATGTGCCCAATTTTTACAACTCCAGTCTGCTCTAATCCAACCATATCCACAATAAGAGTAGAAATCCTAATAGCTAAAATCTTGGCAAAAAGTTTACAGTCTACATTAATAAGAGAACTAGGTCTATAATTGGCACACAAGGATAGATCTTTATCTTTTTAAGGAGTTAAATAAGAAAGTGCCACGGGCTTCTTTGTGTGAAAGAAAATACTGATACAGAGTAAGAAATGTGGGAGTAAAAGATGTGAAAAACAAGAATAAAATTCAACTGAAAATCCTTCTGGACCAGGGCGTTTATCTTTGGGCAATTAATCAAGCGCAGATTTTATTTCTGAAATTGATATATTCTAATCTAAAAAGGAAAAATCCTGTACCTGCTGTAGTCATGGTGGAAGGGAATGAAAATAACTCATTCAATGCTTAATCTGTGGGAAAGTGATCTGTGGGAAAGTAAAGGGCTATATAATAATCTGAAAAAACACTTCAAAGTTTCAGTATTTTTAAAATGTGGAAAATCACTTTCATCCATATTCTTAACTATTTTAGACTTCTGAGATTAGCATGTAATTTGTCAGCCTTATTTTATCCTCCATAGAATTTTGAATTGATCTTTAACAATGCTCCAGCAGCTTGTTCCGTTGATCTTTTATTGAATTCAAATATGGCATGCATTAAACGTTGGAACACATTATCATTTTTGGTTGTGAAATATTCATGTTCCAATTGTTTAATAGATTGTAAAAGAAGTGAAGATTCTTTAGGTGCTTTTTTCTTCTAGCCAAAAAGTAAATAATTATATGGACTCAAGGGGATGCCTTGAAGGGATCCCAATTTGTATGAAATGGAAGATCAGGGGTGTTATTATAAGTAAACAACTTTTGAAGAAAGCATTCAAATCCCTGAACATAGACTTTAGTCTTCAGTAGACTATTATTAAAGTGCCATCTATTCAATTTAGAAAATTCAGTTAATAAGTCAAGTTCAACCATAGCAGGAGCATGCTTTGAAATTAATATTGACCCAATTTCAGCATGCGTAAGTGCAGTAATTAAAGGAGGGGAAATAAATAAATAAATAAATCAATTCTGGAATGGGATTTATGAGTGGGTGAGTAAAAAGTGTATTCCAGAGTACCTGGATTATATAGCCTCCAAGCATCTACCAGACCTCTGGAGTGAATAAATCAGGTAAATGTTTTCTGCATCTTTTTAGGAACATATTTAACTTGGGATTTTCTATTTAAAAAAGGGTCTACACTCTGATTGAAATCACCGCCTACTATGAGATTTTGCATTTAGGCAGGAACGTATAAGAACCGATATTCGTTCCTAAAATTGTACCTCAATACCAGCAGGGCCATAAATATTCAAAATGGAAATAGGTGTATGATGAATAGTAGCATTTATAAGGACCCATCAACCTTCTGCATCTCTCTTCTCTAATACCTAAGGAAGGGATTTATGGACACGTATAATAACCCTATTTTTGTGAGCAAGGGCTAGAGAACTGAATACTTGACCAACCCAATTTTCAAGTAACAAGTTTACATCTTTTTCCAGTAAGTGAGTTTCCTGTAATAAGGCAACTTATTACAGGAACTACGCACACCGCGCTATCGGCACTTTTCAGGTATTGTAAATCACTGCGTTTGTTAAACTTTTTTATCTGGGTTACTTTTATTTGTGCACTATATTATTCTTGAGCACTTCCCGTTATAGTTCAGATATTCACTGGTAACTTTTACTTTATTGTCATCACGCTCTTGTCACCCAACTTTATCCACACTACGATTCCTAACGTGAACACTCGTGGTCCTTTCACCTCTCCGGTCGAGTTCATTTCCTAATGCACCATCTGACCTTATTTACACCATGAGTCTTAACGTGTGTACACGGCGGCCCTGTACTCACCCGCTTCGGTTTTCTTTCATGCTCAAGGTTACAATTCTGAGTTCTTCTTTTCGTAATTTTAAAACAGATTCTATTGGGCTTTATTTCCGCCTTAACACCCACCACTGTAACACTGCTTGTGTTCCTTAGTCTCTTTCGCTCGCATGCTTTGAATAACGAGCACCTTCGACATTCTGATAATATTGAGACTCACTTCTCATTACGTGCTAACCATCATTTACCTTGCTATTATGGTTTTACATCCAGGATCTATGCCTATTGTCCTCCTTTTCTTTTGTAGACATATCCCCTGACGAAGGGTGAGTCCCGAAATGCATCGGGGACATCTGAAAAAATTGTTTGCCCAATGAATGGAAATGTAGTTTTGAACTTCATTCGCAGTTTGAATCAACCTTTATTAGTATGAGAAGTAACATACTGAAAACCAGTCACATGAAATAAACATGTTATAAATTCAACAACAACATTTGTACCTTCTTCAAAAGCGGATATCCCGCTGTTTGAGTGCTATTTTGAGGACGTCTTTCCCTGAGACGCTTTTTGACATTCATTGATTCACACCTCTACGATTAGGAGGTGGTCTCACCAGCACCAAAGATTTTTTACAAGGATCAGCACATATCACGATCTTTCTCACTTGTGAGTGCAACCGATACACAACTTTATTCATATTCTCCCCTAATCGACACGGTTGGCACCCGATCAACTTTAAAATATGTCTTACGATGACATCGCTAATCTCACCGCAAACAGAGCTGATACCTTTGGCTTTTCAGCTGAAGAAACTAATAGGATATATGCTTTGATCCAGGATCCAGAATGTCTCACCACAAACACAGCTTCGACCCAGTCAATCATCAAACAGCTCTTATTCACTGCTAAACGCGAGATTAACCAGAGATTGCATGCTAGTACCCTGATTCGCTACCACAAAGTTCAACGCATACCTAGAGGATTACGCATTCCACTAAAATCTACCTTATGCAAAAATAACACGAGATTCACGGACCGTTGGTACGCTATCTTAAATAAATGCTCCCTTGACCTCATTCTCCTTATAGTTGAAGAATTGTCTATTCTCCTTGAGGAACTAGAAAAAGAAGTGACGCAACTGAAAAAAGATCTGAGTGAGAAGATCACTCCAGAAGAAATGACCAAAACACTTGATGATATCAACAGTCAACTTGATAAATATCAAAAAGAAATTAATGATAGAAAATTACGCAAATTTAAAAGAGACACTGTTGATTATAAACTAGGGGAGGTATATACATGGGCTGATATATACGCCACACGCAGACAACAGAGACCATACAACCGATCCGCTGAAGGGGAAACATCTTCATCTGACGACTCACAAGCACAACCCCGAAGACCTGTACCTAGACAATCTGGCGGTCCAGTCGACAGTCAACCTTCAACCTCTGCAAACATTTCTAATGAATCGATTCCTTTTTTAGGAAGAGGCCCAAATACACGAGACGAACCAGGAGGTCAAAATTCAAGATCAAAAGATACACCCATTGCAAAATCAACAAGGAGCCAGAGAACTTAGTTATCAACATTTCTCAAAAAAATTTGACATCACAACAAATTCATACTTTACAGAAAGGATCTTCTTTTGTACCAACTTACAACACAAATGATTTGGAAACTCAAATATGTTTGTTCAAATTTATGCGTAATCTCCGACTTAAACATTTCTTTACTAACGTCATCGAACCACCCACGACTCAAGACAAAGGAACACTAATGGACTTACGTCCCAAAAGCAAATTCATGGCTCCCACGAGTCATAAAGTTCTTGATACCTTTGAAGTAATCGTAAGAAAAGAGATAACCAATCTATTTCTTGAACAACCACCTAAAACCAGCAACTTGACTCTTAATGAACGTAACATCATTAAACAACTAGCAATGGATAAGGATATTACATTTTGTAAGGCCGATAAAGGAGGAGCTCTTGTAATATTAGACACTTCTTTTTACAACGAAAACGTGGACGCACATGTGAATGATCAGGACACATATTCAAAATTGGCGTCAGACTCTACTAAGGAATTCGCCGCCATTCGATTAACCATTATCAACAACGCTCTACATCAAGGCACAATCAATGACAGAGACAAACGCTTTCTTATTGCTGAAAATCCCAATGTTCCGTATCTATATATGATACCTAAAATTCATAAAAATTTGGAAAAACCACCATTCAGACCCATCGTCAGTACAAGAAATTCTATTCATGAGCCTATTGGTAAATACATAGATAAACATTTGCAACCCCTTGTTCAAAGCATGTCTACATACTTGAAAGACACTACAGATTTCCTAATTAAACTAAACCACATAAAACTACAGGACCATGTTCAACTTCTTCTATGTACCATAGACGTCAAGTCTTTGTATACTTCTATCCCTCATGACCTAGGCATACAGGCCATTGAATCTTTCCTGATTGACACAGACAAGGATGAAGACATGAAAGTCTTCCTACTTGAACTTATGCACTTTTCTTTGTATCACAGTTATTTTCTTTGGGATAATAATTACTACATTCAACTGTCTGGAACATCTATGAGCAATTGCGCTGCTCCAGCGTATGCCAATATTTTTATGCATCGTTTTGAGCTAGATCACATTTTATCTCAAGAAGCATGGTCAAACAATCTGCTGATGTTTCACAGGTACATTGATGACATCTTTCTAATTTGGAAAGGCACCCAGATGGAACTATTAACACAGATTACTCAACTTAACTCAATCAATGAACGCATCCAATTCACTCATGAAATCAACCACAACCATATTACATTCTTGGATGTTGACATTTCAATACACAACAATGAGTTAATCACCTCTGTATTTACCAAAACTACAGATCGTAATAACTTATTACACTTTTCAAGCTTTCACCAAAAGTCTTTGAAGAAACATCTTCCATATTCTCAGCTCCTGAGGATCAAACGGATCTCATCAACAGAAGGGATTTTTCAAGAACAAAGCCGTGTCCTAATTGATAAATTCATGAAGAGAGCATATCCTGCTCCCATTTTACAAGAAGCTGTAAACAGAGCAGAAACTAAGAATCGTATGGATTTACTACACAAACAAATTCCCAAGATTCCGAACGACTCACAACCTGTTTTCGTATCTAAATTCTCTAAACAAAGTCAAAAAATCAAAAATACTATTCGTAAATATTGGCCATTATTACAATCAGAACCAGATTTTAAAGGGATTTTCGACCAATTGCCAATTTTTGCTTACCAAAGAACACCTAACTTGCAACAACTATTGAACAAGAGCTCTCCTGAACCAGACAAATTGTACAAAGGAACTATCCCCTGCCATAATTGTGGTGGCTGCAATAACATCATTAGGGGTACCACTCTCATGCACCCTTCTAAAGGCACACCCATCAAATTAAAAGTCACGGCTACTTGCGACTCCAGCAATGTAATATATTTACTCAAATGCCCATGTGGACTTCCATACGTGGGGAAAACCAAAAGACAAATGAAAACTAGGCTCATCGAGCACAAAAGTAACATTCGAACTTTTAATACCAAATCTACAGTTGCTAAACACTTCTCTGAAAACAAACACAATTGTAGCCAATTAAGGTTTTTGAGCCTTGAACAAGTCACGACACAATGAGGAAGAGACAACAGCACCTTCCTATTGCAACGTGAACTTTTCTGGATAAATAGACTAAACTCCGTTTATCCTTCTGGACTCAATTTAGTTGTTATCTTTAATGGTCACCCGCTTTTTGAATTACCATGACATTTGGAGATTTTCCCTGTACATTTCTAATTTTACCTGTTTTTTACGTCTTAGCATCCTACACATACAGTTTGCCCTGTATTATCTCATTGCATATGTGTCATGATACATTGAAGAATCATTTTCATTACGTTTGATTTATTTTTCTGGTTACTGTGGGTACTTTTATTTAAAAAAAAGATATAACATTTTTTTGTGTCATAACTTAATCACGAACCAGAATTATTATTTTACGTTCCTCATTGTTTGATTTGTTATCATTTGGTTACCGTGGCTACACCATATACACGCAAGTCTTTTTTTGTATTCCTTTAGTCACATGATACGCCCTTGTGCGTCACTTTTCACTATTTCCAGGTTACGAGAAATAATTCCGGGGTTTACCACGTATGTCCCACAACTATTTCGATGAAACTACGCACACCGCGCTATCGGCACTTTTCAGGTATTGTAAATCACCGCGTTTGTTAAACTTTTTTATCTGGGTTACTTTTATTTGTGCACTATATTATTCTTGAGCACTTCCCGTTATAGTTCAGATATTCACTGGTAACTTTTACTTTATTGTCATCACGCTCTTGTCACCCAACTTTATCCACACTACGATTCCTAACGTGAACACTCGTGGTCCTTTCACCTCTCCGGTCGAGTTCATTTCCTAATGCACCATCCGACCTTATTTACACCGTGAGTCTTAACGTGTGTACACGGCGGCCCTCTACTCACCCGCTTCGGTTTTCTTTCGTGCTCAAGGTTACAATTCTGAGTTCTTCTTTTCGTAATTTTAAAACAGATTCTATTGGGCTTTATTTCCGCCTTAACACCCACCACTGTAACACTGCTTGTGTTCCTTAGTCTCTTTCGCTTGCATGCTTTGAATAACGAGCACCTTCGACATTCTGATAATATTGAGACTCACTTCTCATTACGTGCTAACCATCCTTTACCTTGCTATTATGGTTTTACATCCAGGATCTATGCCTATTGTCCTCCTTTTCTTTTGTAGACATATTCCCCTGACGAAGGGCGAGTCGTCCCGAAATGCATCGGGAACATCTGAAAAAATTGTTTGCCCAATGAATGGAAATGTAGTTTTGAACTTCATTCGCAGTTTGAATCAACCTTTATTAGTATGAGAAGTAACATACTGAAAACCAGTCACATGAAATAAACGTTATAAATTTAACAACAACGTTTGTACCTTCTTCAAAAGCGGATATCCCGCTGTTTGAGTGCTATTGTGAGGACGTCTTTCCCTGAGACGCTTTTTGACATTCATTGATTCACTCCTCTACGATTAGGAGGTGGTCTCACCAGCACCAAAGATTTTTTACAAGGATCACCACATATCACGATCTTTCTCACTTGTGAGTGCAACCGATACACAACTTTATTAATATTACAATTAAGACAGGATATGTGAGTGACAACTCTCTGTTTCTTAATAGGGTAACCTTAAGAGTATTTGCCATTCAAAATATATTATTACACATAGTGAATTAAGCCAACAATATAAACGAACCATAAGAAAACAACCATTTCAAAATGTTAATCACAATAAAAGATAATTTGTGTCCAATAAAGATCTATAATGAATAATGAGACAATATATAAAGAAAGAAGAGAAAAGCATAAAGAGAGAAAGAAATAGGAAAAAGGAAACAAGAACAAGAAAGAAACAATGAGTCTGATAGAAACAAAGAGGCTTCAGTCATGAAGAAATTAGAAGACATCCATCGTGAAGAAAATAAAATGGAGGGGAAGTGGAGCGTAAAAAAGGAAAAGAAGATGAACAGCAGACTGAAATCAGACAGAGCTGGACAACAATGACCACGGAGTCAATCATTATCAATAGGTAAGAAAAGAAAAATACAGAGAGAGACAGCAGTTAAGCATATGAGTAAGATTGAAAAGAGACAATAATACAAATTAATAAATAAATATGGAATGCAAGTGCATAAATGACCAATAAATAACACTTACCAACAATTGAGGATAATGTGTAAACAATAGGTGTAGGAAGGGAAGCACATGGGAGAAAGCACATCAAGAAATGGAATCCGGACTAGACAAGAGACATCTGTAAAGGGAAAAAAAATAATAAGGTTAAGTGGGAAATAAATTACATAGAAGTATCAACAATATCCCAAGAATATTTTAAAAAACACACATTAACGTTAATAACAATAGAATTATCTCCCTGAAGGATTAGGCATGTCAAATTCAAAGGAAGGGAGATAAAATGCAACCATATTAAAAAATAAGAAACAACAACAAAAAATCATGTTTTCGCAAGATCCATTGCTTTCCCTTTATGCTGAAAAATACATTTCTTCAATTCACCTTGGTAGTAAAATGAGAAAGTCCATTCGTTATAGGTGACTTTGAAGAAGCAAGGATGCACAAGACCATATCATGCATTCATGGATCAGAGAGCAGGGCGGAAGGAAAGAAACTCTTATCGACGAGCAGCAGTTGTACGTTCTACATCCTGAGAGAGAAAGACCCTCTGGCCAGACCATAACATTTCAGTTCAGTTCAATTAACTTTATTCGATCTTGGGAATAAGTTCATAAAAGTGCAGTGCAACATAAAATACATATTTAATAATTTATCATATTTTCAATAGTTTCAATACAAATAGTTATTGTTAAGAAATATAAAAATCCAAAGCTAAAAATAACAGCTAAAAACACATTATTAATTACTAAAAACCATCCAATTCATAATGTAATGTACAAAATTCCCTACTGGAATTAAGGTAATGTTACAAGGCAATTGTTCTCCTGGTTGTTAGGGCCATATATAAATAAGATGCAAGGGAAAAACATACATAGGAATCAGAGAACATTTTGAGGAAGAAAAGAGCTTGGCGGCACTGCACAAATTTATATTTCTGCAGAAGTGGAAAAATAAACTCTTTACGGTCTGTCATAAAATTTGCAAAAAAGATAAGGTGAAGATTAGATTGGGAGGAACTACCATCGCAGAGGCAAACTGGTAGTTCATTAAGTGAGTAAACTCCTGCGGGAAAACCCAACATGCATGGCATAAGATTTAATCTAAATCGCACCAATACATATTGATGTCTGATATTTGTCACAGACACCAGCTATGAATTTAAAATCAAAAGGAATAGAAGGAAGCCCTAAATATAAGGCTACCGTAGTTTTGTTTCAACTTTGTGCATGTCTTGAGTTTTCCGTATGCATTCTGAAATGAGTTTTAATACCCGCTTTAGAGATTAAGTGACAATTGAGTGGATCCTTTTAAAGGGATTTGAGACCCAATGCTATCAATATTTCTTCTACATATTGAATCCATGGTACCTTATGAGCCTGCTCCAGAGTTAGACAATCCTTAATGATATTTTGTGTTAATGCCAAAGAAAAACGGGAGCATGGGATATTATTTCAGAAATATAAGGAATGTTCAGCTATTTATGCAAAATATAATTTGAGCAGCTTTTAGGAAGGGCTAATAATTTCTTATAAAAAACATCTTCTAGACATTGTAATGCATCAGCCTTTGTTGCTCTCCAAATCCCTGCCCCATATGTTGCTGAGGAATTAGCTTTTGCTAAATAAATCTTTTCAATTGGCTCCAATGGCTTTGTACCTATTTTTTCACAAAGGAAGATATGGCCATAATGCTTTTTTACGGCGCATTGCTTCTATTCATTACCATGTTTGACCATGTGCCTGAACTATTAAATAATAATTTCGACTTTACGGGCAGAGATACGAAAAGAAAGAAATCTTCTTCGTTGTTTCCCTGTGATTAGAATATAAGTTTTCGCTTCATTCACCTGAAGTTCCAGTGAAGCCATATAGGACACCTAATTATCAATAAGCTTTTGCAATTCTAAATCCATCCTGGCTATCAATACAGAATCATCTGCGTATAGCAGTATTGGAATACATGTTTTATTTGCCATAGGGACATCAATTGTGGAGTGGGCCAATGCTGATTCCACACCATTAGTGTAGAGGGAAAACAAAAAGGGAGCCAAGACACACCCCTGCCTCACTCCCCTAGGAATATGGAATGATCTTGTGCAATCCCCCTTGCGGCCATATCTAACACATGCAGAAGATTGGGAGTCTAATTGACGTATAAAGGATAGTATAGCTACATCAATTCCTATTTCTTTCATGATACACCATAACTTACTATGTGGGACATAATCGAACGCTGCAGAGAGGTCCAGGAATGTCATACAAATGTTTCCTTCTCTAGCTTGGGTGTACTTAGCTACAATTAAATTCAAGTTTAAACATTGGTCCAAAGTCCCCATTCTTTTTTTAAACCATATTGTGCCGCTAATAAAATATTGTTGTCAGTGGCCCAAACCTCTAGTCTGTTTAATGCTAGACGGCCCATTAACTTAACTGTGCTGTCCAAAAGCGAGATGGGCCTGTCATTTCTAGGCAATGACTTGTCCACTTTCTTATATATTGGTAATATAATTGTCTTCTTCCATGAAACTGGGGAACCTGCTACCGCGATTGGGTTAAAAACGTTTGTCAGAAGTGGGATCCAAAGGTCTGGGTTTCCAAAGAAGAAGTCTATAGGGGGCCGTCTGAGCCGGGAGTCTTAGCACCACTACATTGCAACAAAACCACATTTTACCTCTGCCATGGAGGAAGTAATAGGGGTTTTCAAATCATTAATCAAAACATTTTGGGTTAAATATTCCCTTTCAGAAAAGGATCCAAAGATATTTTTGTAATGGTTAACCCAGGCATCCTCTCTCACATGTACGTCAAAAGTTAGACCAATATCTTGTTTCAGATATGATGAATTAATTATAGCCCAGAACTGATTTGCATTTGTTGAGAAGGCAGCATATCGTAAGTTTTCCCAAGCATCCTCCGTCAGAGCTCTAAGTCTGGACCTCCTGCTTTCCTTACATTGGATGCTGAGCTGTGTAACAAGTTCCTTATCTGTTGGATTATTTCTTAGTGCCGTATGGAACTTACTGAGTGCCTTGGTGCAGGTGGCATCAAACCAACGCAGGACCGCTAATTTCAAAATCCTCAGCAGGGACAATAAATTGCTTCCCACAGCATTCAGTATAGGTACAAAGGCCTGTACTTTACACAAATGATCACCATACAAATCTAGACAAATAAATATTTCCTCCTGAGTTCTCCCAACTATTCTAGGTATTAGTTCAGCTTTATTTATCTTAGCCCATTTAAGGACTGTACCATTCCTTCTTACTATAGTTGGGGCAGAAATTCTCCTATCAAATGGATTAAGACAATCTTTCGCAAAAATGTGGAAAGTAATAGCAGCGTGATTCGCTAAAAGCTGTAATAAGGGTTTGTATCTGGCTAAAACATTATTTTAATGGCCTTGTAACTACCAGGTAATCTATGGTAGTACCGTGAATAATATTTCCAAATGTCTTTTCCAAGAAACCTGTGGAATGTCAATCGGGATGAGTAGTACCATATTTCTTATGATCAGGAACCTGTTCAAAGCATTACCGTATGGAGTGTGTGCAAAATGCAGCGGTACAACACCCTCTTCCTCAATCAAACCACATAATGGTGTAGCTATCCTTGTACAAATATGAGCATTAAAATCACCCATCCACACTATATTCAGAGTGTTATGATGATTAGTCGTAGCCCCACCAATTACACTCTCTAGTGTATAAATCACCTGGGACATATTTCTCTCAAAATTGTTATTATAAAAAAATATTTAACATCATATCCTCTACACCAGGGCCATTACATACTATGAGATGGAAATAAGGGGACTCCTTAATAGTCTCAAAGATTTTCACACATAGTGTGTTTCTAATCAAAGACAAAAGGCCTCCTCTTGCTCTACCTCACCTTGAAGTAGTTGTTTGAGTTTGAAATGTACGGAACTCATCAATGTGGACAGCTTCAACTTCCCACGTTTCTTGTAGGCACACTAAATCATATTGAAGTATAAACCTGGACCATTCTGGGTTATCCAACTTAGATCTAAGTCCTGCAATGTTCAAATTTAATGATTTAATCGCATCTTTTCTGGGTTCTGATAAATGAATAACTATTATAGAATAGTCCACCTGCTGAACCTAAATGCACTGAATATGCTGAGCCTCCCTAATACCTCCTGTCAATCGCATGCTTCCAGCCCTTCCAGGACGGAAAATTTTGTCTGGTGCTATGGCCGCTATGTGATTAGAAATTACCGGGGCACTTGAGCGAGGGGGTGCAAAATTAGGACAGCGTCCTGTGCCAAAAAACTTGAGACCCTGAGGTCTGTAGAAGAACCCCAATGGTAGTGCATGAATCTGTCTAGTTGCCGTTGGGCAGTTAAGAAGTATATCTAAAAGGTATTTCATAACATGTTGGTTATTGAAATTAATTACTATACAGTCCCCTCTGAATGTTTTAGAAACGTTACCCACCCATTGGACTCTCCTAGACATAATAATATGATTTGATATGTCGGGACATTTATAAGCATCCACATACTTAGACAGCCAGTGCAATGCTTTGTTCATCAATTAGTGCGTGGATTCTGACTGCGTGCTCTGCAGCTGTGGGGTGTTTGCTAAGATAATCACAATTGGACAGGCAACTGGGGGAATGTTCAAATTAAACTCTTTTTGTGATAGAGGATATTCCCACCCACCCCAGGAGGATCCTGCCTTACTCTAGTTATAACTGTAGGTCTAGGTAAGAGAGCAAACTGCTGATTATAAGGGTCTGGGTTGGTAGCCTGATGACTAGATATACTATTACCCATACCAATACGGTTATGGTCTGGTGCTTGAGTTGGCAAACTAGTTAAAAAAGGAAGTTGAGCCCAAGTCAATGTACAGGTTCTACAATCACCCCCCCACATATGTCTCCACGTTGCCTGTGTTTGGATAGGTGCTACCGGGGGTTCATTCCCAACAGTAGGTTGGCGGTTGACAATGGGGGAATCTTCGCATTTAATAGCCATCCGGGCCTTTGACGTCTTTGGTGACCTTTCGTATATACTAACCCCCTCAAATTGATTATGGCTAAACAAGCCTCAATTAATTTCAGACTGTGTATTAACAGTTGTAAAAGGCAGGAAATAATTTGTTCCAACTCTGCAGTGAATCGCACAGTCTCAGATGGGATCGTAGGCAGGGGTTCTTTCCCAACACTAGTGTTAGGTTTTGGGGGTTTGTGCAGCCTTCCACCCCTCTTTTTTTTACTGGAGGCTCTTCAGGTGACTCCTGATTGCCAGTACCACTTGTCAAAGGTTGTGCATCCGGTAGTGTGTCAACAGTTCAAGGAGAAGAGTAAACATCTTTTTGGAGCAACATATCATTATTTAAAAGAGTCATTTGCTGGTCAGCAGACTCACCTCTCCTCCGGACACCCTTCTTTCAGCCATCACTATCTCCTTTGATAGCACATCTGCGGCCCTTAATAGAAATTAATCCAATTTGTTTACACCCTCTGATCACACGGTTTAGCTTTTCTTTTCCCCATAGTTGGCTAAAGTAGATCTGAGTATTAATCCGAATAGTCAGGAAATCCAGGTTAGAGTGGGGGCCCAGCCTCCTTCGCTCTCCTCTGGGCCTGGACGGGCCTGCCCTTGGTCTGGCCTTTGCCCGGGCGTGGCCCTTGTATGTCCCGCGCTGTGGGACTGCTGGCACTCTTTGTTTTTTTTTGCTTGGCTGCCGATAAAACCATAAGTAGCTCAGTGTATTCCAAGAAATTAACAATTATTCCATTAGGGCGACAAGTTTAGGGCCAATTAATTTGCACATTGTAGATTAAGATGTGTTCCTTCCTTAAGGCCAACCAATTCAGGAATGTGGATCCTAAAAAAGGCAAGCATGTCGGACCTCTCTTTCCAAAATGCCATAAATCTGGAGATTGCTGAGCCTTGTCTGATTTTCCAAGTCCTCAGTTTGTTGTTTCAAGAGTGCTATCTCCTTAGACATATCATCAAACTTGGTAGCTGCATCCTGTACATTACTAATACATTGCTTAACATCGGACACTCTAGACTCCAGATTAGACCATTTCTCCTCACTTCTTTGAAGTGTGGCATTCGTTTCATTAAACAAAAGGTTTCAGGAGCTTAATTTCCTCAATAAGGTTTTTTAAAGTCAAAGGTAGGGGAGACTTTGTAGGAGAAGAGTCTCAAATGCCACACAACTACAATACAGCAGGAGGGAATCTGTTGCCCAAAGGTCCCAAACGCAAGCCAAAAATCAAGAATTTATACAGCACGAGCTATTGAGGAAGGAATGAAATGGTCAGAATACATTGAACTCACAACTTTCAAGAGGTCAAGCAAGGCAAACTATCAAGTGAGGCAAAAAGAAACTCTCTTAAAACAGAGATGTCTGGTAGTTATTACTTTCACAGCCTTGAAAAAGGTAGAAAGACATAAAAAGCCAAATTCCAAGGAAATCCATAAATCAAAGTGACAACATTCCTCTTCATGCAATTCTCGGATAAACAGTACAGAAAAAAACACCTAGAGTCCTCAGAAAAAGTGGCAAAAGGGAGTGCAACAGCGCAAAGAGAATACAAGCACTGCCGCGCTCCTTAATTAATGAAATGGCAGCTGCGACAGCTGAAGCTGAGGTATACGATGCGGTGGAGTAACCTCATAACAATGGCTTAAATTAAGCCAAAAAAGAAAAATACCTGCTCTTCCTGCATTCTCGCTCAGAAACCTTCAGTGCAATCCCCGTTGAAAGGCAAACTTCTACCCCAGGCGAAGTGAAGTCTCCAACACTGCGCAGAGCTTCATGGACCTGCAGCCATCCTGCAGGGGGGTGGTTCGACCACTCTCCCTACCCTAGCATTTAAATTTAGAACAAAAGCTCTCGCAGACTGAGACCTGATTACAATGAGTGTCAGAAAGCAGTTTCCTAAACCTCATCTCGGTTTCAGTTTCGACAGCTGCAATTACAATGCAGGTTGTCGAAACTGAAACTGGCTGGTCATTCTGGCTGGATTCTAATGGCCTCAAGGAGCCCTTAAGCCATACGGAGACTGGCATGTAATCTCAATGTACAGCGTTTCCACCGCTGGAATTACAATGTCGGTTTCCAACAAGCTTTCCATTTCGGGCTTTCTGACATGGAAAGTCTGTCGGAGAGTGACATTGGGGGCCCCTATCAGGGCCCCCTTCTCCCTGCATCCACACAGTGCAGAGATTCACACAAACTCCCATTTCTCTATGGGAGCTTGTGCTACAGCCAGTTTATGGCCGCAGCACAAGCTCCCAAAGGGAAATGTGATTTTACAACCACACCACATCGCATTGTAATTAGGGAAGCAGAACCGACCACCAATGGTCGGGTGGTTCCCATACCGATACGGTGCGTCCGCCCGACATCGTAATAAGGCCCAAAGAGTTTTCAGCTGCAGTTTTCTTCTGATTTGTTAAATGCGTGCATCAAGGCACCGTTAAGGTATCCACGTTATGTATTGAACACAAAACATATTTCTATTTATTGCCATGGTTTTTCACATGCGCCTTGTTTTTTTATATAGGCCAAGTTATGTTAAAGTGGGTTTTCACTGCAGGTTAAGTTATGCTCAGAATTGCATGTAGCACAGGTGTGAAGCTGTCCTCGGTTTTGCTGACTTAATCAGCATTCTCTACATTTCCATTTGCAAACTGCAAATGGCTCACAAGAGCAAAATATTTATTGGGGGTGGGCGTAACTTGTGTAATTCTGTGTAGGGTAATCATTGCGAATTCTCTATAATTTCTGCTTGATTATGCAGAATTGCACAAAAAAGAGTAGTTCTACATTGAGCACTATTTTCTAAGCACAAAAATGCCCCGACACGAGGATGCATTTTTTGCTAAGATATAGCGGTAAATGCAACAGAACATTAATAGTGAGCGAAAGCAACACTTGCACTCCCCAAATGTGTAGTTGGGGGTAGGTTTTCTCCCGAACTTACTCCCGGCATTTAGCACTTGTTTCTTAGTGTAAAATGCACCCTTTTGTCCAAAATTTAAGTGTGGATGCATTTTGTGCTAGGAAAATAGTAGTAAATGCAACAGAACATAAACAGCAGCGCAAGCAGCCATTCGCTCTCACTCAGTGTTCTTTTGCGGTTAGATTTCTTTCCCCCGAACTACTCTTAATTATGCGAGCTGGGATAATTTAGGGGTCCATTAAAGTACTGGGACCGTCCACCAGTGATGCGGCGGTCCCGCACCACCAATTAGGATGCCACCACCACCGTGGCAGTTGCATCCCGCATATACAACATTGTGGCTGGCAGTGCTGTGAGCAGCACCCGCCACAATGTAGTAAATGCTTGTTGTGCATTGGCGTGCACAACGTGACAGGCACCGCGCGGTGCCTGCCACCTTGTGTATGCCAATGTAGAGGGGTACCCCCAAGTGCATCCCCCACCTCCCACCCCCCTGGGGCCCCGCAACGGGCCCCCAAAGTAAACACTGCATGCCTTTCCATGGCAGAGTCTCAGCCATGGAAAGGCATTAAACCGCCAACATCATAATATGGATGGTTGCAGGCCTTTTCCTCCTGGTAGGCAATCGTGACGATTGCCTACCGGCGGTAAAGCGGCAGACGGTCTTTCCGTCCTACACGGTACCCCCTGCCATGCTAATGTGGTGGGGCTAAAGGCCATCCAGCGGGGTGTTTTGACGGGCGGATCGCCATGCTAATGGGCCCCTTAATTATTATGTGTAATTCTGTGTCAAAGTGTAACACGGAATCACCGAAATTACTCCAATTACTCCAATTACTCTGGCGAAATTCGGCCCAGGCCTAATAATAATAGAAATAATCATATTCCTCTGACTTTTGCCTAAAAAAGAATACACAGATGTAGGTCTCACAATCCCCATCACCATATCACACATCCATCCAAGCATTGCAGCTTCTCTTTGTTCACCAGATCTCACAGCTCCTCATTCAGACCTCACAGCAGAGCCAGCACTAGGCATGGGCAGCTTCCCATGGCCCCGCGCCTGTTAACATGCATAAGGGGCCACCCAACATTGCCTTTTAAATGACTGGTGGTGCAATTCTGTGAGGCCCAATGGAGGGCACCCACCCCTGGATCTCAAAGCAATCGGCCAAAAGGGCTTCAGTAATCTAATCGCTGCATCTGCATGAAATTAGATGGGTATTTAAAGTTCCCTCAGGTGTGAAGTGAGCCCTGCCCCTGCATGAATGAAAATTAGGGTATCCTGCAGGGCTCACAATTAAAGACAGAAACACATTGCATCACAATAAACATTGCTTACCTTCGGGTTGCCAGCAATGCAAGAGAAAAATACAGGCCATTTGCTTTTTAGGAGTCAGCAAAGCCCTAGACATTATACTAAATAGGACATAATAGTATGTATTCATTTGTAACATGAATTTTGTTCCTTTCTTTACTTCAACTATTAGTCAAGTGTTGCTAACATGTCCCTAGAACACATTTAAAAGTATGTTCTAATTTACACCTGCTGTTTGAAGTATGTACAGGCAGGGGTTATAAATAATGGCTTTATAACATTTTGCTTCTTTTTTCTTCGGGCCAAGATGTGAATATACCAGTGGTGCCGGTAGGAAACTGGCCAGGTCGCAACCCTGATCATCTAGAATGAAGGAAAAGGGTGAAAGAAGCAAAGAGAATGGAGGTGCCGTGCATCAAAGGGGGACGGCAAAGAAATGAACTAAGGTAAGGTAGGGGAGAGATGCTAGAATAAAAGTACAGCAGAGAGGTGACAGATGAACGTAATGGGGCAGGACAGCAACAAAGAGCAAGAGGCATGAGGTAACAGAAAGAGGAGCAGTGTATGGAATGGTCAGAATCAGTGAGAGAAGGGAAGAGTCTGGGCAGGGCCAGCACTAAGCATGGGCAATGTGGGCAACTGCCCAGGGCCCTGCACCCACATTAAACACATGTGGCCCTGCTTCTGTGTGAATTGCCACACTATCAATCAACCCAGAATTTTTTACATAACGGAAGGTGCACTCAAAAGAACAAAGTCCAGATTGATATATATTTTCCCAAAATGTCTTAGTCTTCTTTTATTTATTAAAGATAGCGGACAGCCAACGCGTTTCGTTCCTTTAGCACAGGAACTTCTTCAGGGCGTATAGTTAGTTGCGTGAACATATACTCATTCCATATTGTTTGATTCAAACTATTCACAACTCACTGCGATGTGTCACGCGTTCAATATTGAGAAAAGCGTCTTCAAATACGAAGGTCTAGATGATATCCCTTGATGGTATTTTACTGATATATTACAAAGAGTAGTCACTCACAATAGTAAAAAAGTCCTCTGTTGGACCAAAATATCTCCGAAATCAGCATATGCCGGACGGCATGATAACCGACAGTAAAACGACACAGGCTGTGTCGTTTCACTGTTGGTTATCATGCCGTCCGGCATATGCTGATTTCGGAGATATTTTACTATTGTGAGTGACTACTCTTTGTAATATATCAATAAAATACCGTCAAGGGATATCATCTAGACCTTCGTATTTGAAGACGCTTTTCTCAATATTGAACGCGTGACACATCGCAGTGAGTTGTGAATAGTTTGAATCAAACAATATGGAATGAGTATATGTTCACACAACTAACTATACGCCCTGAAGAAGTTCCTGTGCTAAAGGAACGAAACGCGTTGGCTGTCCACTATCTTTAATAAATAAAAGAAGACTAAGAAATTTTTGGAAAATATATATCAATCTGGACTTTGTTCTTTTGAGTGCACCTTCCGTTATGTAAAAAATTCTGGATTTGTTTCTCATCTAACAACGACGGATGTTGGAAGTTGCTGCATCACGTATACAAATTTAGTGTACACAATTGAGAAGACAAACTCTTGGAATTTAAGTGCTTAACTGTGGTCCGTCGTTGGTGTTGCTTTGTTTATGTATGACTATCAATCAAACCACCTGCTTCTCCAGTGCCCCCTCCCCACTCTGATCACATTACAAATGAATTTTTCAAGGGAGGTGTCTTGACCTCCCTCGTCTAAGGCTGTGATCGCATTCCTGGGGGTGCTGGGGTAGAAAAAAGAAAACAGTGGGTGGGGAAGTGGGCAGCAATAAAGCCAACAATTGTGCTGGCTCATAACCTCAGGAGCAAGGCAGTACCTCCCTTAAAAACCTGCCCTCAAGGCTTCCCTGCCATTTCTGTTTTGTGTTGCCAGGCAACAAAAGGGCCCCTTTTTTTCAAGCACCAGCCTGACATTATCCAGAAAAGTCTGACATGGCAGGTACAGGTTCTGACGTCTGCTCTAAATCCTGTGATTCTGGGCAAATCATTAAACATCCCCATACATAAAAAAAACTGACCTTTTGTAATTGGATTTGTACTTTTGTAAAGAATTCCAAAGACCTTGTGCTGAGTTCCTGCTATATAAATGTACAAAAAAGGAACCACAAAGACATGTCACAGTCGCCTCACATCCTGGCACTATCCATCAAGAATGACTCATGAACCCCTGCTGAATGGATGGATGCAAGGGTGGGTGAGTGGAAGGGTGAAAGGGATGATGGATGGATGGAGTGACATGGTGGATGGATGGATAAGTGAAATAATGGATGGATGGATGGGTCAGTGAATAGATGGACGAGTAAAAGTGTGGATGTAAGGATGGGTGAGTCAAAGGATGAATGAATGAAGTGAAAGGGTGAATGGATAGATGAGTGAAAGTGTAGGTAATGTGTGAAAGTACATATGGATGAGTGAAAGGATGGGTGTAAGGGTGGATGAGTGAAATAATGGATAGATGAAGGAAGTGAGGTGTGGGGGGGATGAAAGAAAGGATGGATGGATTAGTGAAAGTGTAAATGGATGGATGGATACGTGGATGGATGGATGAGCAAGTGAAAGGATGTGTGGGTGGATGAAAGGGTAAATGGATGAGGGAAAGGATGGAGTGGAGTTGTGGCTGAATGAATGAGCGATAGGATGGATGGATGATCGATAGGATAGGGGGAGGGATGAGTGAAAGGGTGGATGGAGTGGTGGAAGACCGAAATGATGTATGTATAGGTTTGAATATTGTAAATTGTAGATGTTTTGCCTTGAGTGTAAGGTTCTAAAGAGAGCCGTGTAGTGCCATGAGCTGTGCTTGAGGTATATATTGTGCTAGTTGCAATAGGCAAGATATCCAAAATAAAGTGCTTAATAATGTTTTCTCTGTGTCTTCTTCAAGAGTGCTGTAGAGGGAGGTGTCATCAGTGATGTCATTTGAGATGTCACCAGTGATGTCATCAGTGATGTCACTGACCATGTCATGAGTGATGTAATATGTGATGTCATCAGCAGTGCATTGTGGGGGCACAAGTTATAAGTTAGCTCAACTAACTATAACAGCCGAATTTCTCTGGTTTTGTACGAGGAAACGTCCAACTAACTATAACGTCCCTGAAACCTGTGGTTTTTTTCAGTGAAATTCTATGGTTTTTATATGCTAATTTCTAACTATAACATCCCTGGAACCTATGGTTTTTTCAGTGAATTTCTATGGTTTTTTAAATGATAATTTCTAACTATAATGTCCCTGAAACCTATGTTTTTTTCAGTGAATTTCTAAGGTTTTTTAAATGCTAATTTCTAACTATACCTACATAGGTAGGACATGTGCAGAACAAGGAAAAAAGGAGCAGAAAGAAGCAAGAGAAGTGCAGTTGCAGAAAGGGGCAAGAGAGGTGCAGAAAAAGGAAGAAACGTGAAGAAAGAAGCAAGAGAAATACAGAAAGAGGCAACAGAAGTCCAGAAAGAGGAAGAAAGGTGAAGAAAGAAGCAAGAGATGTGCATAAAGAACCAACAGAGGAGCAGAAAGAGGCCTACTTTTACTGTACCTTACAACAGACTCATGCAAAGTATCCTAATCACTAATCCTTCTCCGAAGATGTCTTAAACCTCACTTTTCTCTTGAAGGTTCACTATTAATCGACTGCTCAGAATGTTAGGCCCACCAAATATGAAACAGCAATCCTAAACATATCACTGTTGTAAGTCTGACCAAGTTTGTGAAGGTATACATGCCTGTCTATGCTTTTACCTAGTGACATGTTAAATGAAGATAAACATACAAACACTTGAATACCTGTGTCTCAAACAGCAAACTCTATACATTTGTGTAAAAAAAAGATGTATGCATTTCTTTCTGCTAACAATACAGGGCACATGGGTATTCAGTAGTATATTTGAGGGGCTCTGTAACACATATATATATAAAACATGTCTGCCTGTGCAACTGAATGACAGACAGAACTAAGAAGATTTGACTACCTACCACCTATAAGAGAAGCTCCCCACTTTTTAAGCTACCGTCTTCAGATGCATAACACATGTGAGAATAGATGTGCAAGTAGACATATCCCTCAGTCACGAGAGCACTCAGACATTTAAACTTGACAGCTTGCACTTCTCATTTGAATATAGAAACAGGCAAGAGAAGTACAGAAAGGAGCAGGAGAATTGCAGAAAACAACAAGAGAGGTGCAGAAAGAGTAAGAAATGTGCAGAAAGAGGCTAGAGAAGTGTAGAAATGGGCCAGAGAAGTGCAGAAAGAGGCAAGAGAGAAGCAAAAATAGGTAAGTGAGGTGCAGAAAGAGGCAAGAGAAGTGCAGAAAGGCAAGAAAAATACAGAAAGAGGCAAGAGAGGTACAAAAAGAAGCAACAGAGGTGCAGAAGGAGACAAGAGAACTGCAGAAAGAGGCAAGAGAGTTGCAGAAACAGGCAAGAGAGGTTCAGAAAAAGGGAACAGGGGTGCAGAAAATGGCACGAGAGGTGCAGAAAGTGGGTAGAAGGGTACAGAAAGAGGAAAGTGGGGTATAGAAAAAAAAACTAAAGAAATGCAGAAAGAAGCAAGAGAAGAGCCAAAAGAAGCAACAGAGGTGCAGAAAGAGGCAGGAGAGGTACAGAAAGAGGCAAGAGAAGTACAGAAAGAAGCAACAGAGGTGCATAAAGAGGCACGAGAGGTACAGAAAGAGGGAAGAGGGGTGCAGAAAGAAGCAAGAGGGGTACAAAAAGAAGCAAGTACAGTGCAGAAAGAACCAACAGAGGTGCTGAAGGAGGCAAGAGGGGTGCCGAAAGAGGCAAGAGGGGTGCAAACAATTTCAAGAGAGGTGCAGAAAGAAGCAAGAGCAGTGCAGAAAGAACCAAAAGAGGTGCATAAACAGACAAGAGGGGTGCAGACTGAGGCAAGAGAAGTTCAGAAAGAAGCAAGAGGGGTACAGAAGGAGGCAAGAGAACTTAAGAAAGAGGCAAGAGAGTTGTAGAAAGAGGCAAGAGAGGTGAACATAGAGGGAAGAATGGTGCTGAAAGAGGCAAGAGGGGTGCAGAAAGAAGCAAGAGAGGTATATAAAGGAGTAAGAGAAGTGCAGAAAGAAGCAACAGAGGTGCAGAAAGAGGGCTGCAGAAAGAGGCAAGAGGAGTGCAGAAGGAAGCAACAGAGGTGCAGAAAAAGGCAAGAAAAGTGCTGAAAGAGTCAAGAGAGTTACATAAACAGGCAAAGGAGATGAAGAAAGAGGGAACAGGGGTGCAGACAGAGGCAAGAGAGATGCAGAAAGAACCAACTGCGGTACAGAAAGAGGCAAGAGGGTTGTAGAAATGTACAAGAGAGTAGCAGACAAATGCAAGAGCAGTGCAGAAAGAACCAACAGAGGTGCAGAAAGAGGTAAGAAGGATGCAGAAAGAGGCAGGAGAAGTGCAGAGAAAAGTAAATGAGGTGTAGAAAGAGGCAAGAGGGGTACAGAAGAGGCAAGAGAGGAGCAGAAAGAGGCAGCTGAGGTGCACACAGAGGCACATGGGGTACAGAGATTTGCAAGAGAAGTGTAGAAAGAAGCAAGAGAAGTACAGAAAGAACCAACAGAGGTGCAGAAGGAGGCAGGAGGGTGCAGAAAAAGGCAAGAGAGGTGCAGAAAAGGGTCCCTTGCCTAGAACCACCGTCCTCCAGTATAATAAGATGAATCGGAGCACCTGATCGATAGTACTGGTGTGGGCCCGGAAGCCAGCCTGCAATGGGGATAAAATGCCCTGCTCCTCTATCCAATCTAGGACCTTATTTAAAACCAACAAACCCATTGCCTTTTGCAAAGAGTCTATTAGGCTGATAGGCCTATAGTTCCATGGATAACATTTCTTCCCTTTTTTAAAAACAGAGATGATCTTGGCTCCTTTCCAGGAGTCGGGGACTGGTGCACCGTGGGCGATTGCATTGGCCAGCAGAACAATATACCGGCACCATTTAGGCCTGTCGTGGGGGAATATATCAGCCGGGATACCATCTATGCCCCGTGCTCTTCCACCAGTTACTGCTCCTAGGTAGGCATTAACATCAGCCACAACACAATCCTTGATAGAATGAATATGAAGGCTTAACCAAATCTCCCTCAGTTATGCTACGGGCATATTGGGGTTTAAAGTGGTTGACCCATTGGTCCTGGGCTACATGATTTTGTGGCGGTAGTGACTGGCCTCCCCTATCCCATTTTGCTATGTTCCAAAACTGATTGGAACTATTACTATTACTGGCGCATGCCAGTCTGAGGTCCTGCCATCTGCTTTCATCCCATAGTTTCTTAGCCTTCTCCTGGGTCCTCCTTAATTTTTGCATGATTTACTGTACTTTGCCTGTTCCCCCTGCTTTAATCACATCCCCTAGAAATCTACGCGCCATTCTGTATTCTTCATTAAACCAATGACATGCTTTCTTTTGTTGAATGTTCTTAGCCTTACAATGCCTAAAGAAGTAGGAGCATAAATGGGCGAAATATTTATTATGGTTAAGCGATTATAAGCTCTGGAAACTCGGGGTTGGCAGAGCAGGCTTCTAACTCAGATATGGTGCAATCAATGTCCTTAGTAATGGTAGCTAGGAGTTCAGGCTTCTCTAGTATCTTCACCCATTTTGATTGTCTCATATTGTTTGTGGGGACTACGTAAAGAGTAAACAACTTGCTGCCTGGCTGTGTAAGTAGCCTCTGTGGTACTAAATCTAGGGTTGCACATAAAGGGTTAGGATCGCTCTCTAACCGGTCCCTCACGATCATGTCCCCAAGAGCGACCATAGCTGTAGGTTAATTAATAGATAGTCTATGCAACTAGCATTGTGGCCATTATTAAATGTATTCGCCCCATGTCTGTCTGATGGAGTCCTTCCATTTGCCGCCCATAGGCCTTTCTCCGGACAAATGGAATTAATTTGGATTGCCACATCCGTCCATTTTTTTATGGGTGCTAATTCCAAATTTGGGATGCCCCACTGATCGTCTTCCTCTCCTGTGAGATCATACTCCTCATTGGCGAGGGGCTCAAAGGACAAGTTAAAATCTCCTGCAATTAAGACTTGGGAATCCCAGGAATGCAGGTTTTGAAGATCGTTGAGAGACGCTAGAACGTCTGACATCCTCCCCCCACTTAATCCTCTTGCATAGACATTATAAATGTCATTATTCCCTTGCGGACCCATCTTCAGCCTAATTGCAAGGATGTCCTTGCTCTGAGCCGGGAGTACCTGGATATTATAACCGATGGCTTGGCAAACCCAGATTGTCAATCTCCCTGATGGTCAACCTTTTCCCCCACTGGTAGCTGGAATGTGATAGTTTAAATAGCCTACACAATAGAGGAGGTCCACCAGTCAGAATTCCTGGAAGAGACATATGTCATAATCCTCGATGAAGGTGTGCCAATCAGGAGATGTGACCTTTGACCTCAGCCTTGCGATGTTCCATGATATCACAGCTAGTCTAGATGAAGTAAGGCAAGATAACTGTTGGCCATTAGACATATTGGGTAATTTACCTCTAGTGTCCCGTTTTCCTTCAAGCGAGGGGGGTGTTGTAGATATGTTTCTAAACGCGATAAAAGGAGAATTTGGTGCTGCTGCAGCCTCACTCTTACTGGCATAAATGTAAATTATATGCTACCTCTGAGCGCAAGCGAGTGAGGATGACCTTCAATCAACCTGCCTTAGTGGCGACAGATTACTCTGGGATTATATTTAAGCCTAATGTTGGAACAAGTACGATGTTGGGTGTGGATTTCAAAATGTACGAGATTTTCCACTAAATGGTGGTGGGAAAGGGTTAAGGCAATGTAATCCAAAGGGCCGTTGGGGCGAGAATGTCTCTTAGCTCTTAGAATATCCTCCCTTATTAAAGACCGACAGCCCCTTCCGTGGCGAATCCACGGGGTGCACTTATTCAAGAGGGAACCCTCAAATTCTCTAAACAAATCACCAGAATTCTTGGGGATGTTAATCATGTACACAATATTTCTTGTTCCTGACATGCAACCCACTTTACCTGCTACTCTCTGCCCACCACTTCTATTGGCATGGGGAATTGTGGATGGAGCAAAGGTCGTGACAGAAGACAATAGGAGCTTCGGGATAGATGTAGGATTACATTCCCTGACAGATTGTGGGTGGCTCCTACTGGTGCTATTCATTAATGGTGCCTTGCATGGTCCATTAGCTCTTGAGCTTGTATTGCCTGTGCTTTGCCGTGTTGCATCTGGCAGTCATTATCACCCGTGTTCTGCTGAGCAAGTCTGCTATGATTAGGATATGATTCCAATGAAGATTTGACCAACTCCACGGCTGAATACACCTTGCTTAGGGAATTGCTAAGGTTACCCTCCAGACGCTTTAAGAAGTCTAATTCCCTTCATTAAGGCATATAGCTGACTAAACTCTGATATTTTGAAGGAGTCGTCTGTGTGTCTACTAAATTGCACAGCACTAGCATCAGTACTACTCTTGCTCAATTCGCCAGCTTCGTCTTGGCCCCTGCTATTGCTGTGTGAACTACTCTCTGTGCTTTCTGGGCCCGTGTTTTGTGCCTGGGACCTGGTGAGAGGGGGAATTTCTGGTGGGTTCGATTGGTCTGAGAGGGTAAAAAATCTATTACTACAGGGAAAGATGGCCAGGGCTTCCCGGGAGTCTGTTTGGGACTAGAGAAGACCCTCAGCTGCTTCACTTGCCTCAGGTTCACTCTGTGGACCAGGGGGAGAGATCCTACTAGCTGTTTTTTTAAACATATTTGGAATGCGCCCTTTTCAAGGTTTGCTACTCGGGCCATGGTGTGTACTAACTCTAGATGTCGTGTCGGGAAGTGGTCAAACCAATAGGCCCTCATATTCAGATATTAGGATATCTATCCGGTCAATGACATCATTCAGTCACGGCCTCAATTAAGCTACTGCACTGACTGCCGATGGACCGTAGGATTCTTTTTAAGATCCTATGCCTGACTCATGAATTATTATTATTATGGCTCTGGCTCAGAGGGCATCAAGTCGATGGTCCATCACTATGTTCCTAGCAGGCCGCTCCGGACCTCGGACAAAAACGTACTGACAGTTCCTAGGTCTAAGAAGACTAAATGGGGTGGCAGAGCCTTCTCTACGGCTGCGCCTAAATTGTGGAATTCCCTCCCAGAAGAACTTTCTAGTCAGGTGTCCCTTCCGCGTTTTCGTAAAGCCTTAAAGACCTGGCTTTTCCTAGATACATCAGTTTGAGCATGTTTCCTCTTTCACCGCATCCTGATGCTCTGCAGTCAGCGCCTTGACACCCTTGGGCTAAGTTCGCACTTTACAAAATCAATATTCATTAATTCATTCATTGATAGGGCCTGTGCTTTTCCTTTTGCCCTTTTTCACCTTCTTTTTTGGCCATCACCCATTCCTCCTTCACAGGATTTCCTTTTACCCATTTTACCCCTACAAATGGCAGATTACAATAGTACACATACCACACCTACTGATGGCTTTGAGAAGCAGTTATCTCAGCAAACAATAAACAATGGCCTTTAGCTTTTTGCCGGCAATAACTGTCCCCTGATGAAAGAACTGTTTTTACACAAAATAGAAACTGTCATAAAATCACCTGAGATAAGGTCCAAAGGTCCAAAAGTTCAGGTGTTAGAGGGATTGCCTAGCCCAGCCTCTTCCGGGCTCTGACGGGCGCAGACGGGTACTAAAGGAACAGCATTGGCGCCTCGATTTATGGGGCTTAAAGTCACCCATTGCAGTAGTTCAGGCTCCGGTGGCTGGCTTTAGCTGTGGCAGCTCCCGCCACGCGGGAGCCGTGAAATGCTTTTAAGCGCCTATGGGCTCAAAAGGAACAGCATTGGTGCCTCCTTGCGCTAGGATTTATGGGGCTTGAAGTCCCCCCTTGTGGTAATGCAGGCTCCTGTGGCTGGCTGTAGTCGCTTTTGTAGAGTGGTGGAGAAAGGGTGCTGGGCCTCCGACCAGCGCTCAGGAATTCCGCTGCGTAGGACTTATGGGAGGTACCAGGAGTGCTTCTTGGCTCCCAAAGTCCCTCAGGAGTAAAGTGGACTTCATCCCCCAACCCGTACTGTGCCAGGAGGTGTGTTTGCAAAGTGGTGGAGAAAGGTGGGGATGACCTCCAAAGACCTTTTAGAAATCCAGAGGTAACAGGAGGTGTAGTCGACCCCCAAGGAAATCTTTGGAGGCCAACTACCCCTCCTATTATCTCCAGTAAGTCCCACACAACAGGATTACTAAGTTCTCATAGCAGGCCATGCAGCCTTTGCCACCCACTCTGCAAACGTGCCACCTGGCATGCTCTTGGTTGGGGGATTAACTCCCCTTCGCATGTGGGGGTCCTTAGGGGCCAACTAGCCTACCTGTTACCTCCAGTAAGCCCCACACAGTGGGATTGCTGAGAGGTGGACACAGGCCACACCCCCTTTCTCCACCATTCTACAAATGCGCCTACTGGCATGCTCTTGGTTGGGAGGTGAAGTCCCCTTGCCGCCTGAGGGTCCCTGGAGCCAACTAGCCCTCCTGTTATCTCTTGGCGCACTGCTGCTCGGGGGATGAAGTCCAATCAAGCCTGAGGTCCACAGGGCACAAGAGGACCTCATCGCCCCACCAGCAGTGCGCCAAGAGGTGCGTTTGCAGAGTGGTGTTAAAAGGGGCGTGGCTTCGGACCACCTCTCAGCACTCCCACTTTGTGGGGATTACTGGAGGTACCTGGTGGTCTAGTTGGCCCCTAATGACCCTTAGGGTTGAAGGGGATTTAATCCCCCAATCCAGAATGTGCCAGGAGGTGCGTTTGCACAGTGGTGCGGGGGGTGGGTCCTCCTGCATGATGCTTTTTTTTTTCAATTTGGTTCTTGGAAGGAGAGCTATGTGGCCCCCCTTCCCTTAATTATTTTTGGGCCCTGAGGACCCCATCCCTCAGGCCCTGAGCATTTTCTTTTAAGCCCCCACCTACCGCAAGAGCCGGAATTGCTTTTGGACAAGGGGAGCTGCTGACATGCAGGGAGGTGGCAGTCCCTGAGGCTTGGGGGGCCCGTGAGGCCCCCCATTAATGAAGAAAGCCCCAGGGAGGTGGTGGTGCCCGGGGCTGCAGGGGGCCGCGTTCCCCCCTGCATAATAAATAAAGCCCCAGGAGGTAGCGGTCCCCGGGGGCCCAGGAGGCCCCCACACATTAATGAAACATTGCCCCTTAAACCAGGCCCACCCGGGTGCTTCAAGAAATAAAGCGCTTTTTTATTTCTTTGGCCGAATTTGCGTACCAGGGGCAAATTCAGCAGAAAATATAAAACAAAAAAAGTATTTTATTGGCCCTGGGGGTGCTTGTGGGACCCACTGAGCAGGCCTGGGGATCAGGGTGTTTGTACCCTGCCCCCTTTTCTTGTTTTTTTATCCTTTTTTAACTTTTTTGTTGTGACTCAGCCAATCAAAATGAAGCTCGTGCTTGGGAGGGTTCGCAAACCCTCTTCGGCCACCAGATATGGATATTTTTATTTTTTATTTTCTCAGGAACTACTGAAAGGAATTCCACCATTTATAAAAAAAGGTCGCTTTCTGAACCAAGAGCTACCTTTTTGCCAAATTTGGTGTAATATCGTTCAGCAGTTCAGGCTGTAGCTTTGTTTAAAGTTCCTATGGAAATTAACATGGAGAAACGTGTTTTGAGACACCTCTTTTTTCTCAGCCCACGCTTGACGAATCACCCCGAATCTTGCCAGTCAGGAGCTGACCTAAGTGAACCATTAGTTTTGAAGATTTTGTGAAGATTTGTCAAACGGCGCCAAAGATATTGTTAAAAGTAAAAATTAATTTTTGAATCGTAAAGAGGTCCTAACTATATATATAGTCACTTAAAAAACCATAGGTTTCACACATGTTATAGTTAGCTGGACATTTCACTCGTAAAAAACCAATGAAATTCCCCCGTTATAGTTAGTTCAGATAACTATAACTTGCGCGCCCGCAATCCACTGCTGATGACGTCACATATTACATCACTCATGACATGGTCAGTGGCATCACTCATGACATCATCCTTGTAATAGAGTGGCGGTCGCGCGAGTTATAGTTATCTGAACTAACTATAACGGGGGAATTTCATTGGTTTTTTACGAGTGAAATGTCCAGCTAAATATAACATGTGTGAAACCTATGGTTTTTTAAGTGAATTTGTATGTTTAAAAAAAAAAAAAATGTACATTTTTTTTCAGCCTTCGGGGTCCTTCAGGGACCCCCTGACAAAGGCTAGGGGGTCAGAAACTCTCTACCCTGCCCCCTTTTCACGTTTGCCACCTTCCTTTTTCCCTGTCGCACACAAAACAAACAAAATGGCGGCCGACACTTCCTGATTTCGACCGATTCGAACGTTGACTGACATGTAACCACCAATCAGAGTTACACTCGCGCACGTTAGGGTGCGCGCACCGTGCGCGCACGGTGCGTGCACGGTGCGCGCTTATAGATATATATGTACTTTTAACTGCAATTTTCTCAGGAAATACTGAACAGATTGACTCCAGATATGCAAAAGGCACATGCCTCACCTGAGGACTACCTCTCTGCCAAATTCCAAGTAATTCTGTTCAGCCGTTCGGGCTGTACCTTCGACTAAAGGTCCTATGGGAAAATGCATGGGGAAAACGTGTTTTGGGACCCCTCTCTTTTCCCGGCCCCCGCTTGACGAATCACCCTGAGACTTTCAGGGTAGGAGCTGAGCGGAGCGCCCCATTAGTTTTGAAAATTTCGCGAGGATTCGTCAACCGGCGCCAAAGTTATTCAAAATAGAATTTTGAGATTTCCTATGGAAACACGGTCCTAACTATAACTATCTACTGGCGACCGCCAGTAGATAATATATATATATATATATGTCACTGAAAAAAACATACGTTTCAGGGACGTTATAGTTAGAAATTAGCATTTGAAAAACCTTAGAAATTCACCAAAAAACCACAGGTTTCAGGGACGTTAAAGTTAGTTGGACATTTTACTCGTACAAAATCAGACAAATTCAGCTGTTTAGTCAGTTCCGCTAACTAGAACTAGCGCACCCGCATTGCACTGCTGATGATGTCACATATTACATCATTCATGACATGATCTGTAACATCACTGATGGCATCACTGATGACATCTCAAATGACATCACTGATGACATCACTGATGACATCACTGATGACATCATCCAGTGACTGTGTGAAGTTTAAATATGTTTTATGTGTATATAGGCCAAGGTGTATTGAAGATTGAGTGGGTGTATGAGTGTGTGAATGGATGATTTAGTAGGTGCGTGACTGTGTAAGTCAGTGATTAAATGTGTCTTGACAAATGCATGAGTTAGTGAGAAAACTGTGTGAATGTCTGTATCATTCTCTCAGTTGTTGTGTAAGCGGCTGCATGGGTTGGTGAGTAGCTACATGAGTGTCTATATGGGATATTGATTGGTTGTCTGAGTATCTGTATAGGTTCCTGAGTGTCTGTGTGGGTGGGTAGGGGGTGGTTGACTGTGCATAGATGTATGAGGGGGTTATTCACTGGGTGTATGGGTCCAAGAGTGCATCTGTGATGGACTGTATGGGTGGGTGAGTATGTATGTGTATGGGTGTGTTGGTGAGTGAATGAATGTCTCAGTGGTACATGTGTGAGTAACTACTGATGTAAAAGGCAGTATATGTGAGTGTTGGAGTATATAAATGACTATATGTGAGAACAAGTGATTGTGAGAGTGGCTGTATGCATGAATGTGTGCTTGTATCAGTGATTGTATAAGAGAGTGAGTATGTGTTAGTATCTGTATGAATAGGTGAGGTGGTGTGTGTATAACTGTATAGGTGAGTAAATGGGAGTGTGATTGATTCTTTGCATGACTGACTAGGTGTGTGTGTAACTCTATGGATGAGTGATGGTGTTTGAGTGTCTGTATAGGTGTATGAGTGCAAATGATAGTGCTGCATTGATGAGTGATTGCATTAATGAGTGACTGTATGGGTGAATGAGTGGATGTGTTTGTAGACCTAGGAATCAGTGAGTGGGTATGTAGTAACTGGTATTGGTGTGTCTATGGTTTCGAAAATGGTAGTCAGTATGTGTATCAAAGGTTATATTAGGGTGTGAGGAGGCGTATCAGATTATCAAGTGGGTGATGTCATCAGTGATGTCATTTGAGATGTCATCAGTGATGTCATCAGTGATGTCACTGACCATGTCATGAATGATGCAATATGTGACATCATCAGCAGTGCAATGCAGGGGAGCGAGTTATAGGTAGATGAACTAAGTATAACGGCCACATTTCTCTGGTTTTGTATGAGTGAAATGTCCAACTAACTAAAACGTCCCTGAAACCTATGTTTTTTTTCACTGAATTTCTAACGTTTTTTAAATGCTAATTTCTAACTATAAGGCCCTGAAACCTATTTTTTTAGTCAATTTCAAAGGTTTTTTAAATGCTAATTTCTAACTTAAATGTCCTTGAAACCCATGTTTTTTTCAGTGAATTTCAAAGGTTTTTTAAATGCGAATTTCTAATTATAAAGTCCCTGAAACCTAAGGATTTTTCAGTGAATTTCTAAGGTTTTTTAAATGCTAATTTCTAACTATGCCTACAGAGGTAGAACATGTGCAGAAAGAGGAAGAAAGGCACAGAAAGAAGAGAAATGCAGAAAGAGGCAACAGAAGTCCAGAAAGACAAAGAAAGGTGCGGAAAGAAGCAAGTGATATGCAGAAAGAGGCAACAGAAGTTCAGAAAGATGAAGAAAAGTGCAGAAAGAAGCAAGAGATATGCAGAAAGAACCAACAGAGGTGCAGAAAGAGGCCTTGTTGCAAAGTCATCCTGTACCCCCAACTTTTTGCTGACGGCTACTGGTGGTAAATGACTCTGACTAACCAGGCCTAGAGCCAGTGTTATGCTAAAAGACACTTAAAATACAGTGAAAACACCTACATACACTAGGGAACGCTATGCGTTGGGGTACCCCTGTGATTGGCATGACCTCCTCTGTAAGGCCCTAGTACATAATAGGGCAGGGGGATTAAAACTGCCTCTAAGTCAGAGGTGCAGAAAGATGCTTCTTTAAGTAGTAGTCAAATTTGCTGAGTGGTTGAGAAAGGGTGGTGGGCCTCCGACTAACTCTCAGGAATTTTGCTGCGTAGGACTTACAGGAGGTATCAGGAGGGCCTCAGGAGTAAAGTGGAATTCATCCCCATCCCATAGTCTGCCATGAGGCGCGTTTGCGGAGTGGTGGAAAAAGGGGGCGTGGCCTCCAAAGACGTCTTAGCAATCCTACTGTTTAGGACTTACTGGAGGTAACAAGAGGGGTAACAAGAGGGGTAGTTGGCCCCCAAGGACATCCTTGGGGGCCAACTACCCCTCCTATTACCTCCAGTAAGTACCACACAGCAGGATTGAAAAGTTCTCATAACAGGCCATGCCCCCTTTGCCCACCACTCTGCAACCGCGCTCCCTGGTATACTCTTGGATGGGGATTGAAGTCCCCTTCACTGCTGGGGGTCCTTAGGGGCCAACTAGTCTACTTCTTACCTCCAGTAAGCCCCACACAGTGGGATTGCTGAGAGGTGAACAAAAGCCACACCCCCTTTCTCCACCACTCTGCAAACATGACTCCTGATGCACTCTTGGTTGGGGGATGAAGTCCCCTTTCCTCATGAGGGTGCTGGGGGCCTAATAGCCCACCAGGTACCTCCAGTAAGCCCCAAACAGCTGGATTACTGAGAGTGGTCCGAGGCCATGCCCCCTTTTTACACCACTCTGCAAACGCGCCTCCTGGTGCACTGCTGCTCGGGGGATGAAGTCCACTTGTGTCCTGAAGACTGGCATTTGGAGAATCAGAGTCCGAGTCATTGGTTTGCCTATAACTGTGATAAAGTTTGGTGAATCTTTACAGACCTTTCTGTAAAAAAAAAGTTTATCCACCTTAGCTCATTCCAGGAAAGTGTTGAAGTGATTCGTCAAGCGAAACTCGAGAAAAAGGAGGGGGTCCCAAAACACAAAATCCCCATGCATTTTCCATAGACTTTTTGGGAAAGCGATAGCACAAAAACTGCTGAATGGAATTACATCAAATGAGGCAGGAAGCTTGGTCAAGAAAGTGTGCTTCCTGTGATTTGGTGTTAATTTGTTCAGTAGTTTTTCTGATTCTTAGGTTCAAATATAGTTGTATATCTGGACGGTTGGATTCAAGGGGCTCTGGTGGAGTTCCTCAAACCCAATTTAAAAGAATTCAGTGTTCTGATTGGTCCTGGGGACTTTTTTCCACTGGGGCAGTGCACTCCCACAGGAGGCATGCTGCTGTGGGAGCAAGCGCTCTGATTGGCTGCCTGCATCATGTAACATTTAACTGTAACTCGCAACTCGTGCCCTAGAGTAACTATAACTTGTGCCGTTGCCATGCACAGCTACTTACTTACATGTTACATCACTCATTTGATGCTCTATAACATCATAGATAACATCACTGCAATATCTGAAGTAACATCATTGATAATTGATAAGAAGACTATGCATGACGGGGTGTGAGTTGTAGCTACCTTGGGACACAAGTTACAGTTACTAGAGATCATTATTAATGGTGAATGTTAGTGTTTTTTAGTTCAAAAGTTACTTTGTCACTTTAACGTCACTTAAACCTTTGTTATTTTTAGTGAATAAATGCATCAGTACCACAAAACAAATCTATTAAGACACATGGCTTTTACACGTTAGTAGTAATATTTTTTAATACAATGCTCCTTATGAGGGGAGCAATAAAATCACTAAATATGTTACATGCACTATGGATTGTGCAGTCAATATCTTTATGTTCTTATACAAGAAACTGTACATTGGTAGCCCCATACCCATTAAAGACAAGCTAGGTATGGCTTTAAAGGAATGTTGTATGGTAATGTGAAGCACTACAAGGAAATAGCACTGGAATGGATATGTGTTTGTGTGGAAGCAACAGAATGTAGAATAATATTGATGTAGGTTAAAAGTAGCACTGTTGAGCCAGGTGTTAGAAACGGGGTCTCTAGTTGTCAGTGGTTTGCACCCTGTCCAAATAGGAGCCCTGACTCTGGTCAGGGTAAATTAGTTACACACACCTAAGATAACCTCTGATCACCCTGTTGGTAGCTTGACACACAGAAGTCAGATTTATCCCAGAGGCAATGTGTAATGTCATGAGTGATGTAATATGTGACGTCATCAGCAGTGCATTGCGGTGGTTTTGTACGAGTGAAATGTCCAACTAACTATAACTCACCCTAAAACCTATGGTTTTTTCAGTGAATTTCTAAGGTTTTTAAATGCTAAGTCCTAACTAAAACGTGTCTGAAACCTATGGTTTTTTCAGTGAATTTGTAAGAATTTTTTAAATGCTAATTTCTAACTATAACATGTCTGAAACCTATGGTATTTCAGTGAATTTCAAAGGTTTTTAAATGCTAATTTCTAACTACAGAGGTAGGACATGTGAAGAAAGAAGAAAAAAAGCACAGCAAGAGCAAAAGAAATGCCGAAAGAAGCAACAGAAGTCCGCAAAGACGAAGAAATGTGCAGGAAGAAGGAAGACGTGCAGAAAAAACCGACAGAGGAGCACAAAGAGGCCTTGTTGCAAAATTATACTGTGCCCACAAATTTTTCAGACGGGTACTGGTGGTAACTGACTCTGACTAACCAGGCCTAGAGCCAATGCTATTCTAAAAGACACTTAGAATACAGCAAAAACACCTACATACACTAGGGAACACTATGCGTTGGGGTACTCCTGTGATTAGCTCTGTAAGTCCCTAGTACATAATAGGGCAGGGGGGAATAAAACTACCTCTTAAAATGCGTCACAGGGTGCGTTTGCACATTGGTGAAGGGAGGGGGGCCTGAGGTGACATGTGTGCAAACTTTTTTAAGTTGGGGGATTAAGTCCCCTTGAATTCTGAGAGTCCCTGGGTCCAACTAACACACCACGTACCTCCAGTAAGCACCACAGAGCTGCGTTGCAGAGAGGTGGTCCAAGGCCATGCCCCATTTTACACCTCTCTGCAAAGCAACTCTGTGGCACATATTGGACGTACCTGGTGGGTTAGTTGGCCCCCAGGGACCCTCAGGATTCAAGGGGACTTAATTCTCCAAATTAAAACACGCCACAGAGCGCATTTGCGCATTTGTGACATCAGGCCACGCCCCATCCCTCACCACTGCGCAATCGCACCCCCTGGTGCATTGTAAATTGGGGAATTAAGTTCCCTTGAGTCCTGAGGGTCCCTGGGGGCCAACTAGCCCACCACTTACCTCCAGTAAGCGCCACAGAGGTACGTTGCAGAGTGGTGTAAAAAGGGGCATGACCTGGGCCACCTCTCTGCAACGCAGCACAGTGGCGCTTACTGGAGGTAAGTGGTGGGCTTGTTGGCCCCCAGGGACCCTCAGTATTGAAAAGGAATGAATTCCCCAACTTAAAACGCACCACAGGGTGTGTTTGCACACATGTCACCTCAGGCCCCGCCCCCTCCCTTCACCACTGAGCAAAAACGCACCCCGTGGTGCTTTTTGAGTTGGGGGATAAAGTCCCCTTGAATCCTGATGGTCCCTGGGATCCAACTAGCTCACCAGGTAACTCCAGTAAGAGCCACAGAGCTGTGTTGCAGAGAGGTGTAAAAAGGGACGTGGCCTCTGAACACCTCTCTGCAACACAGCTCCCTGGCGCATACTGGAGGTATCTGGTAGGCTAGTTGGCACCCAGGGACCCTCAGTTTTAAAGGGGAATTACTTCCCCAACTTGCAACTTGCCAGGGGGGGTATTTGCACAGTGGTGAAGGAAGGGGGTGGGGCCTAAGGTCACATGTGTGCAAACACGCCCTGTGGGGCATTTTAATTTGGGGAATTAATTCCTCTTCAATCCTGAGGGTCCCCAGGGGCCAACTAGCCCACCATGTACCTCCAGTATGCGCCAGGGAGCTGCGTTGCAGAGAGGTGTTCAGAGGCCATGCCCCTTTTTACACCTCTCTGCAATGCAGCTCTGTGGTGCTTACTGGAGGTACCTGGTGGGCTAGTTGGCCCCCAGGGACCCTCAGGATTGAAAAGGAATTAATTCCCCAACTTCAAACGCACCACAGGGCTTGTTTGCACACATTTCACCTCAGGCCCCACCCCCTCCCTTCACCACTGTGCAAACACGCCCCGTGGCGTGTTTTAAGTCGGGGATTAAGTCCCCTTGAATCCTGAGGGTCCTTGGGTTCCAAGTAGACCACCAGGTACCTCCAGTAAGCGCCACAGAGCTGCGTTGCAGAGAGGTGTAAAAAGGGGCGTGGCCTCTGAACACCTCTCTGCAACGCAGCTCCCTGGTGCATACTGGAGGTTTCTGGTGGGCTAGTTGGCCCCCAGGGACCCCCAGTATTCAAGGAGAATTACTTCCCCATCTTACAACGCACCAGGGCGCGTGTTAACAGACTGCTGCAGGGAGGGGGCTGGGTCTCCGGCGCGATGCCTGTCTTTTTTTTTTTTAAAGAAGGGGGCTGTGTGGCCACCCTTCCATTTCTATTTTATGGGCCCTGGGGACCCCATCCCCAGGGCCTGACCCCCATTTTTTAATAAAAATAGAAATGTTATGTGAAGGGGGCCGCGGGGGCCCCCCTCCAGTGGCCAATTCCAGCCCCGGTGACCCCATCCCCCGGGGCTTGGCCAATTTTTTTTATTTATTATGCGTGGCCCCCCTCCTAAGGCCTCTATTGGCCCTGGGGACCCCATTCCCCGGGGGCGGCATTTATTTATTTAACGTTCTTTTATTTGGGAGGGGGGCCACGTGGCCCCTCTCCTGGGCCACTTCTGGCCTCTGGCACCCCATCCCCCGGGGCCTGGCCATTGCTTTTTTTTGTTTTTCAGAGGGGGGCCACGAGGCCCCCCTACTCAGGCCTATTATGGCTCCGGGGACCCCATCCACGGAGCTGGCCTGCCTTTTTGAAAAAAAGGTTTTAGGGAAGGGGGGCTGCGTGGCCCCCCCTCCTGGGCCACTTCTGGCCCTGGGGACCCCATCCCCTGGGGCCGGCCCTATCCGTTGGGGACCATGGGGGTCCCCAATCCCCCCACGGTCCCTCTGGCCCCCACGTCCTGCAGGAGCCGGCATTGCTTTTCTACAAGGGGAGCAGCTGACATGCAGCTCCCCTTATGGAAAAGCAATTCTGCTTTGCTTCATTGAAGCGAGAGCAGGTTTCCCTGCTTTCGCTTCAATGAAGCAAAGCAGAGTTTGTAATGAAAGAGCGGTGTCATTGCAAACAGCAGTGTCCCGGGGTAGGCACCCTGGGACACTGCAGGAGCCGGCCCTGGGGAATGGCAGTCCCCAGGGCCATCATTGGCTCCAGGAGGGGGGGCCGTGCGGCATCCCTCCCACTTAATGGAAAGTCCCGGCGGGTGGTGGTCCCCAGGGTTCGATGGTCCGTAACAGACCCCCTATTATGAATAATTAGTGCCCTGGGAAGGTGGCGGTCCCCGGGGCATGTGGGGGGCTTGAGCTCCCCACACAGGTTAATTTCTTTTTTTTAAAGACCCGGGGGTGGAAGACACCGAGGCTTGGGGGTCCTTAGAGGCCCCCCACACATTTAAAACTTTGCCCCCGGGGTGGCGGTCCCCAGGGCTGTGGGGGGGCTGCGTGCCCCCATGCCTATTTCATCAATCCACCCAGGTCCCTGGGGCAAGTATGGGGGGGATTGGGGTCCCCATACTTTTTTTGCAAGTGCCCCCGGGACCTGGCCCACCCGGGGCTATTTATTAACACGAAGCGTGGGAGTCCGCACTTCTTTTGTTTTTTTCATCCGGATCCGCGGATCGTCCGCGGAGCCCACGATTAAAAAAAAAAATGCTTTTTTTGGCCCTGGGGGTCCTACTAGGACCCCCTGAGCAGGCCTAGGGGGTCAGTGTGTGTCTACCCTGCCCCCTTTTTCTGTTTTGCGCATTTGTTTTTCTGTTTTCTTGTGCCTCGGTTCTACCAAGGCACAAGATGGCTGCCAACACTTCCTGGTTTGGAGTGCTGACAGCCAATTAGCATGAAGCTCGTGATTGGGATGGTGTGCGGATCCTCCTCGGCCATAGATATCACTATCTTTATTTCTTAATTTCTCAAAAACTACTGAACGGATTTATACCATTTTTAAAAGGTTGCTTTCTGAGCCAAGCAGTACCGTGTCTAAAATTTCTTATGGGAAACACACATTCACTGGATGATGTCATCAGTGATGTCATCAGTGATGTCATTTGAGATGTCATCAGTGATGTAATATGTGATGTCAACAGCTATGCATTGCGGGGGCGCGAGTAATAGTTAGCTCAACTAACTATAACGGCAGAATTTGTATGGTTTTGTATGAGTGAAATGTCCAACTAACTATAACGTCCCTGAAACCTATGGTTTTTTCAGTGAATTTCAAAGGTTTTTTAAATGCTAATTTGTGACTATAACGTCCATGAAACCTATGGCTTTTTCAGACTGCTAGTGTTTTATGGTTTAAGGTAGTGCAGTGGTGTTTGGGTAGTGTAGAGGGTCAAGCTGGGGTAGATTTAGGGTTTACAGCAGTACAGTGGTGTTTCTGTAGTTTAGGGGATCGTCCTGTGGTTACTGCTTTAGGGTTTAGAATGGTGCAGTGGTGTTTGGGTAGTGTACGGGGTCGTGCTGGGGATAGTGTTTTACGGTTTATTGGAGTGCAGTGGTGTTTGGGTAGTGTAGGCGGTCATGCTGGAAGTAGTGTTTTAGGAAAGTGAAGTGGTGTAGGAGGTCGTGCTGGGAGTAGTTTTAGTGTTTAGGGTAGTGCAGTTGTGTTTGGGTAGTGTAGGGGGTCATGCCGACGGACTGACTCACAGAGCTCCGAGCCGACAGACTGGCTTCAAAAGGCATAGCCGCGAACTGGTGATGTGGGTAGAGGTAGCATGAAAGGGGTATCTCACACAGACACAGGTGCCAGTGTTGCCTCGCAGAGGTAAAACTACAGACCCAATGGCTTCTACACGGAGAGAGCTGATGCACTAAGTCACAAAATGCCTGGTTTCAACCATTCACAGCCATGAGCAGCAAGCTCATGCTCGTAACCCCTCAGCCAATCAGATGTCAGAATTCTCAAATATCGATATCTGTAAAATTTGATATTTCTCAAAAACTACTGAACGGATTTACACAATTTAAACAAGAGCGCGCTTTATGGACCACAACCTTTCTCCCTGCCAAATTTGGCATAATTCCGTTCAGCAGTTTGACCTGTAGCCTTGTCTAAAGTTTCCTATGGAAAATGCATTGAGAAAACACATTTTGCGTCCCCTCTTTTTTTTCAGCCCCCCCTTGACCAATCACCCCTAAACTTTCAAGATAGGAGCTGATCAAAAAAGAGAAACTTTTTGGAAAAGTTCGTAAAGAATCGTCAAACGACGCCAAAGTTATAAGCAGATGGAGGGCTCCAGGAGGGGGCCGCTCAACCCCCCTCCCAACATGAGTGAAGGCCCGAGACTGCGGGGACCCCAGCAGGCCCCTGCAGCCCCAGCGAGCCCCCGCTATTATTTTTTAAGAAATGCCCCTGGGACCTAGCCCACCCCGGGGTCTCATTAAAATAAAACACGGGAACAAGTGACCCCAGCGCGAATTGTGCCGATTTTCTTTTTTTTAAAATGTTTTTTTTGGCCCTGGGGTTCCTTCTGGGAACCCCTGAGCAGGCCTAGGGGGTCAGGGTGTTTCTACCCTGCCCCCTTCTCTTGTTTTCTACCTTTGTTTCTGTGTTTTCTAGCGACTCACTTCTATCAAGCCACAAGATGGCTGCCTACACTTCCTGGTTTGGAGTGTTGGCAGCCAATCACAGTGAAGCTCATGCACAGGACTTAGGCTCCGCCCAGATATCGAAACTTTTATTTTTCACAGCAACTACTAAACGGATTTACACCATTTAAAAAAAAAAAGGTCGCTTTCTGACCCATGTACTACCTTTGTGCCAAATTTGGGGTAATTCCGTTCAGTAGTTTCAGCTGTAGCCTTGCACAAAGATTCCTATGGGAAATTGATTTTTTGACTTTTATTTTTTGAAGTTCTCTAAACTACTGAACAGATTTACACCATTTAAAAAAAGGTCACTTTCTGAAACAAGCTCTACCTTTCTGCCAAATTTGGGGTAATTCTGTTAAGCAGTTCGGGCTGTGGCTCGTCTAAAAATTTCCTATGGAAATTAACATGGGGAAAATGCGTTTTGGGACCCCCCCTTTTTACTCAGCCCCCCCTTGACGATTCACCCCCAAACTTTCACCCTGCGAGCACCCTAACGTGCGCAAGCGTAATTCTGATTGGTGGTTACATGTTAGTCAACGTTCGAATCGGTCGAAATCAGGAAGTGTCGGCCGCCATTTTGTTTGTTTTCAGTGCGAGAGTGAAAAAGGAAGGTGGCGAACGTGAAAAGGGGGCAGGGTAGAGAGTTCCTGACCCCCTAGCCTTTGTCAGGGGGTCCCTGAAGGACCCCGAAGGCAAAAAAAAATAATTTTTTTTTTAAATCGCGGGGGTGCGCGCACTGTGTGCACACCCTGAAACCCCCCCCCCAAAAAAAAAAATATATATATTTTTTTTAAATCGCGGGGTGCGTCCACCGTGCGTGCATGGTGAAAACCAAAAAAAAAAGAAAATAATTTTTAATATGTAGTTTATTGTAAAATAAATATATATAAAAAAATTATAATACATAAATAAATTAGCATTTAAAAAACGTACAAATTCACTGAAAAAACCATAGGTTTCACACACGTTATAGTTAGGAATTAGCATTTAAAAAACCTTGCAAATTCACTTAAAAAACCATAGGTTTCACACATGTTATAGTTAGGTGGATATTTCACTCGTAAAAAACCAATGAAATTCCCCCGTTATAGTTAGTTCAGATAACTATACCTCGCATTTTTAAATGCTAATTCCTAACTATAACGTGTGTGAAACCTATGTTTTTTTCAGTGAATATATATATATATATATATATATATATATATATATATATATATCCTCGCTCGATCTCCACTGTTTACTCCATACGAAGCACTCTCGGGCGGGTGCGGTTTGCGGTAGTGGAAACCGCTAACAATCTGCAGCTCAATATTCTTCTCCTTTCTGAAGAAATTACCGCACTCACGGGGGACATTGAAAGTCGTTCTTTATTTTAACGGCTCACAGCAAACAAACAGACGCGTTTCGGCGATTAGCCTTCTTCGGTGTTCATAACACATCGAAAGGGGCATGTTTAAAAAGCGTAGTCATGGAGCATAGAAATCAAGAAGGGACCAACTTTTCAATTCATAACATGAGTGCCATTTTGAAATGGTGCATTTGAGATGTAAATACATACAAGTTCATTAAGTGTATCATTCAATATATTAGTCTATATGACATGATTTTGAAGACAAACTTAATACTTAAAATCAGGTTGGCTGCGCTTCTGACCATATTAAGCCGTATATCGGCATAAATCAATTGATACTTTAGAAACAATTATATGCCTAGCCACCCTTCGGCACTTCTATATTATATGTAAATCTCGCCGTGTATCGGCTTACGTCCCTTCGTGCTACGCTAATGTCAACACAACTCATATTTTAATCTTATATGATCACATTATTGCAAGATTACAGAGTTTCAGAATTCAACAGGAGGCAGTAAAAACGGTTCATATTCAGGTTTCTAGTATAGCCAAACTACTTATATCATGAAGCTCATGTCATCTACAGGCCTATGTGGACTACCAGTTCCTCCCCACTGTTCAGTCCTTTCGGATACTTAGTCCCTAGATCTATAATATACCTTGACTCCAGTCTTCTTAATCTGCGTATTCTGTTGCCACCCCTGACATTCACAGGAACCTGATCCAGGCCAAAATACTGTAGTTGCTTTCTGTCACTATGATGGCATTCTGCAAAGTGACGTGTCACAGGATATGCAGCATCTTTTTTGTCTATGGCTCTTAGATGTTCTAGGATCCTAATTTTGAGTTGATGTATGGTACTGCCTATATGGCGTAGCCCGCAGGGACACACCAGGCAGTATACAGCAAAAGGAGTGCTACAGGTTAAGAATTTAGTTATGGTCCTTGTTCTTTCTATATCTGGTATATTATATGACAGAACTCTTCTGCTATTCGAGCAGGCTTTGCATCGGTTACAGGGAAAAAATCCCTTCATTTCTTTTAAAGTACTTCTTCATTCTGGGATTTTTTCTAGATGGCTTTTTACCAGCATATCTCGTAGTGACCTAGCCTTCTTAAAAGTCACTAGAGGATAAGCTGGAATATCCTCACCAATGACACTATCGGTTTTTAAGATATGCCAGTTTTTTCTCAGCATTCGTTTTAGATGATTTGCTTCCGAGGAGTAAGGGGTAACCATCCAGAATTTACCCTTACCATCATTATCATCCTGTGTAGGTTTCTCCATCAGAAGTTTATCTCTGGGGATCTTTCTCACCTTCTGTAAGGTTTTCTCAAGAGTCTGAGGTTTATACCCCCTCACAGCAAATCTGGCTACGCAGTCAGAGACAGCCACCTCAAAATCATTCTCCCTAGTACTGTTCCTTTTCAGTCTGAGTAATTCACCATAGGGAATACTCTGGATGAGTTTGGGTGGGTGGTTACTGGTGGCAAACAGGGTTGAATTACCTGCAGTTGATTTACGGTATAATGCAGTCTGTATTCTTCCATCATCAATAAACACCCGTAGGTCCAGATTGTCCGCTGCCACTGGACTCACTGTGCCCGAGAAGTGTAAATTGAGATGGTTGTTATTAAGGATGTCAATATAGCTACAAGCTGAATCCATTGTCCCCTGCCACACAATGAACAGGTCATCAATATACCGATACCATTCCACCACTCTACCACTGTTCTGTCCTGTAGAGGTTCTGGGCACCTGCTCCTCCCACCAGCCTACAAATAAATTTGCATAGCTGGGTGCAAAGCAGGTGCCCATCGCCGTACCTGATCTTTGTCTGTAGTGTTGATTTTCAAATAGGAAGATGTTATTCTCCAGACAGAATTCCAAAAACTCTATCAACATTTGGTTATGTTCCACATAGCGTAGTTGACGCTTCTCTAGGTAAGATTGTACAGCCTTTATGCCGTGTTCATGCTCTATGCATGTGTATAGACTGGTTATATCCAATACCATTAGCAGATAGGTCGAGTCCCACTCCATCTTAGATATCTTATTTAAAAAATCCTTAGTGTCTTTGATGTACGATTGAAGTTGCATTACATGAGAGAACAAGAAATGATTAATGAACATGGATAAATGTTCTGTCAAACTGTTCAAAGAGGACACTATGGGTCTGCCTGGAGGATCCATATTGTCCTTGTGTAGTTTGGGGATATGATAAAAGGTGGGTATCATTGGGTTGTTACTACGGAGAAACATATGTTCTTCTGTTCCCAACATGGATTTCGCATACCATTTTTGGATTAGTTCATCATACATTTTGATGCTTTGTATGCATGCCTCATTAGTTGTTCTTTCATAATATTTCTCATCCAAAAGTTGTCGTAGTGCTTCTTTACAGTACCTTTCCCTGGTCTGTAATACTACGTTCCAACCTTTATCCGAGGGTTTGATTATTGTTGACGTGTCTTTCATTAGATCTTGTAATGCCGTTTGTTCTGCAATCGTTATGTTGCTCCCTTTCCGATGCATATTTTTACTCGATCTGAATTTTAAAAGGTCTTTAACCATGGTATCTGAGAAAACATCAATGGCGTCAAATGGCATTTGGGGATTAAACATCGAGGTAGGTTTGAACGGGCTTTCTTCCCTTTCCTGTTCTATACCAACCTCCCTTGCTCTTTCAGCCATACTGTTCGTGGTTTCAGAATTCACACTGCCTTCTGATCTCAGATTGTCCAACAGTTCAATGGCTGGCAGATCTTTCCCCGTAAGTATATCAGTGACTGTTAGTCTTGACCCGATTTTGGGATCTCTGATGTTGGGTCTTAATTTGAAATGTTTGTGTAATTTCAATTTGCGTATAAAGCTCGATTCTAGTCTGGGTGTATTCAAGGTGATTACTGGGACAAAAAGTCAAGCCCAGACTTAGTACTTTCTTTTCATTATTCGTGAGAGATTTATCAGTCAGATTGACCACTGTTAGATTTGTTGCATCTATTGCCGCTTGCCCGATTTCTTGTTGCGACCTCTCCATGCTGATGGCTTGCCTCTTCCTGCCCCCCTGCGCTCGTCGCGTTCTTCTTCGTTTCCTTCTGGTGGTTTGTTTTTGCCACCCCGTAGCCATGATTGCCGGATTATTTGGAATTCGTCGTGAAAAGGGGTAGTTGTTTTCCTCCCTTCTGTTGTTCTTCCTGTCTGCTCATCACTTGACTCATTTTCTGTGAGGTCCGATTCAGAAGTCTCCACTCTTTGAGATGTTGGCTGTTTGGATCGTAGATTTAATTCTTTTCTTGGACCATCAAATTTGCGGGCAAAGGTTAGAATTCTGCCTTGGATGTAATCGTTCTCATCACGAATAAATTTTTCTTGCTTTCTTGTTTTAATTTTTTGCTCATACTGTAACAGTCTTGTCTTCATTTGCACTTTTAGTTCTTCTACTTTGTCTTTCTCATCTTCTTTTGCCAGATCTTCCTCCAACAGTTTTATTTCCCCCAGAGCCTTGTCCCGGTCACTCCAAGCGTATTTAACCAGGAGTTCCAGGGTTCCTTGACAGTAACGTGCTGTATGCTCTGCCCAATCAGTGAGAAGCTGTGGGTCCGGATTTTCATAGGATGGGACAGTATATACTCTTAGCCCCCTCGGTACTCTCTTCTCATCTATGTAGCTTTGGAGGCTGGTGGCTTCCCACCACTTGCGGGTTTCTCGCTCGTATAGTCGCTCTAATTTCCACAATGTTTCACTGAGTTTGTCTCTTGGATTGCCAGGGTCCGGTACATTTGCACCTACTGCTCCCCCATGTTTTCTGAAAATATTGCGGCGTGTTGATTCACAAAACATGTCGCCTTTTGCAAAGTTCCTGTTCGCCGTATATTTAAATTATCAATGTCCCCTACGACTTCCTGCCGCCTTACGCTGCCGTTAAACGATGAATAAAGTTGCACAGCTCACCATTTGTTGCACTCTTCTGTTACCGATTGAAATCCTAGATTCCATTCAGTCCACTATTAGAATGCATTGGGCCCAGCAGTTGCGGCGGTGCTCTCGTGAATAATCCTCGCTCGATCTCCACTGTTTACTCCATACGAAGCACTCTCGGGCTTGAGTGCGGTCCCCCGTGAGTGCGGTAATTTCTTCAGAAAGGAGAAGAATATTGAGCTGCAGATATATATATATATATATATATATATATATATATATATATATATATATATATATATATATATATCCCAACAATATCTCCTTCAACCTTCAAAGAAGTGCACCGACACTTGGCAGAGTTTCGTTTCAAATTCATTTAATGGTGAGACAGCACGAAGGAAAGCAGCAGTTAATCCCAACGTTTCTGCTCTATCGAGCCTTGATCACGGGAGGCAGTCTCTTTTCAAAATGACCCACGTGGTTTTCTCTTATATCTAATTCACATGGGCCGTATTTTCGCTAAGAGCGCGCACAGGGAAAGTCTTTAAGTTATAAAGGTGAAACAGCGCTGTCTTTTCTTTTGCAGATGACAAAATGCGCAAACACTTCTTCATAATATGATTTCCCAGCGCTATAAGCCAAGTCCGCCAGCTGACACAGTTCGTAATTTCAGTCTCACCCACTGTACTGAAACGCTTCTCTAGCCAGCAGTACCGGAAAGATTTCCTCTGCTCCCAACTCGCCACACGCAGCGAAGACATTCACGGAGGGCAAGCAGGTCAGGCTTCAAACAATAAATCCAGCCACAGTGCCCCACAACACAAGCCTGAACCTTCAAGGGCGGCCAGTACATTCCAGCGCGGGGCTTCTGGTAAATATCCCAACAATATCTCCTTCAACCTTCAAAGAAGTGCACCGGCACTTGGCAGAGTTTCGTTTCAAATTCATTTAATGGTGAGACAGCACGAAGGAAAGCAGCAGTTAATCCCAACGTTTCTGCTCTATCGAGCCTTGATCACGGGAGGCAGTCTCTTTTCAAAATGACCCACGTGGTTTTCTCTTATATCTAATTCACATGGGCCGTATTTTCGCTAAGAGCGCGCACAGGGAAAGTCTTTAAGTTATAAAGGTGAAACAGCGCTGTCTTTTCTTTTGCAGATGACAAAATGCGCAAACACTTCTTCATAATATGATTTCCCAGCGCTATAAGCCAAGTCCGCCAGCTGACACAGTTCGTAATTTCAGTCTCACCCACTGTACTGAAACGCTTCTCTAGCCAGCAGTACCGGAAAGATTTCCTCTGCTCCCAACTCGCCACACGCAGCGAAGACATTCACGGAGGGCAAGCAGGTCAGGCTTCAAACAATAAATCCAGCCACAGTGCCCCACGACACAAGCCTGAACCTTCAAGGGCGGCCAGTACATTCCAGCGCGGGGCTTCTGGTAAATATCCCAACAATATCTCCTTCAACCTTCAAAGAAGTGCACCGACACTTGGCAGAGTTTCGTTTCAAATTCATTTAATGGTGAGACAGCACGAAGGAAAGCAGCAGTTAATCCCAACGTTTCTGCTCTATCGAGCCTTGATCACGGGAGGCAGTCTCTTTTCAAAATGACCCACGTGGTTTTCTCTTATATCTAGATAGAGCAGAAACGTTGGGATTAACTGCTGCTTTCCTTCGTGCTGTCTCACCATTAAATGAATTTGAAACGAAACTCTGCCAAGTGTCGGTGCACTTCTTTGAAGGTTGAAGGAGATATTGTTGGGATATTTACCAGAAGCCCCGCGCTGGAATGTACTGGCCGCCCTTGAAGGTTCAGGCTTGTGTCGTGGGGCACTGTGGCTGGATTTATTGTTTGAAGCCTGACCTGCTTGCCCTCCGTGAATGTCTTCGCTGCGTGTGGCGAGTTGGGAGCAGAGGAAATCTTTCCGGTACTGCTGGCTAGAGAAGCGTTTCAGTACAGTGGGTGAGACTGAAATTACGAACTGTGTCAGCTGGCGGACTTGGCTTATAGCGCTGGGAAATCATATTATGAAGAAGTGTTTGCGCATTTTGTCATCTGCAAAAGAAAAGACAGCGCTGTTTCACCTTTATAACTTAAAGACTTTCCCTGTGCGCGCTCTGAGCGAAAATACGGCCCATGTGAATTAGATATAAGAGAAAACCACGTGGGTCATTTTGAAAAGAGACTGCCTCCCGTGATCAAGGCTCGATAGAGCAGAAACGTTGGGATTAACTGCTGCTTTCCTTCGTGCTGTCTCACCATTAAATGAATTTGAAACGAAACTCTGCCAAGTGTCGGTGCACTTCTTTGAAGGTTGAAGGAGATATTGTTGGGATATTTACCAGAAGCCCCGCGCTGGAATGTACTGGCCGCCCTTGAAGGTTCAGGCTTGTGTCGTGGGGCACTGTGGCTGGATTTATTGTTTGAAGCCTGACCTGCTTGCCCTCCGTGAATGTCTTCGCTGCGTGTGGCGAGTTGGGAGCAGAGGAAATGTTTCCGGTACTGCTGGCTAGAGAAGCGTTTCAGTACAGTGGGTGAGACTGAAATTACGAACTGTGTCAGCTGGCGGACTTGGCTTATAGCGCTGGGAAATCATATTATGAAGAAGTGTTTGCGCATTTTGTCATCTGCAAAAGAAAAGACAGCGCTGTTTCACCTTTATAACTTAAAGACTTTCCCTGTGCGCGCTCTTAGCGAAAATACGGCCCATGTGAATTAGATATAAGAGAAAACCACGTGGGTCATTTTGAAAAGAGACTGCCTCCCGTGATCAAGGCTCGATAGAGCAGAAACGTTGGGATTAACTGCTGCTTTCCTTCGTGCTGTCTCACCATTAAATGAATTTGAAACGAAACTCTGCCAAGTGTCGGTGCACTTCTTTGAAGGTTGAAGGAGATATTGTTGGGATATTTACCAGAAGCCCCGCGCTGGAATGTACTGGCCGCCCTTGAAGGTTCAGGCTTGTGTCGTGGGGCACTGTGGCTGGATTTATTGTTTGAAGCCTGACCTGCTTGCCCTCCGTGAATGTCTTCGCTGCGTGTGGCGAGTTGGGAGCAGAGGAAATCTTTCCGGTACTGCTGGCTAGAGAAGCGTTTCAGTACAGTGGGTGAGACTGAAATTACGAACTGTGTCAGCTGGCGGACTTGGCTTATAGCGCTGGGAAATCATATTATGAAGAAGTGTTTGCGCATTTTGTCATCTGCAAAAGAAAAGACAGCGCTGTTTCACCTTTATAACTTAAAGACTTTCCATGTGCGCGCTCTTAGCGAAAATACGGCCCATGTGAATTAGATATAAGAGAAAACCACGTGGGTCATTTTGAAAAGAGACTGCCTCCCGTGATCAAGGCTCGATAGAGCAGAAACGTTGGGATTAACTGCTGCTTTCCTTCGTGCTGTCTCACCATTAAATACATTTGAAACGAAACTCTGCCAAGTGTCGGTGCACTTCTTTGAAGGTTGAAGGAGATATTGTTGGGATATTTACCAGAAGCCCCGCGCTGGAATGTACTGGCCGCCCTTGAAGGTTCAGGCTTGTGTCGTGGGGCACTGTGGCTGGATTTATTGTTTGAAGCCTGACCTGCTTGCCCTCCGTGAATGTCTTCGCTGCGTGTGGCGAGTTGGGAGCAGAGGAAATCTTTCCGGTACTGCTGGCTAGAGAAGCGTTTCAGTACAGTGGGTGAGACTGAAATTACGAACTGTGTCAGCTGGCGGACTTGGCTTATAGCGCTGGGAAATCATATTATGAAGAAGTGTTTGCGCATTTTGTTATCTGCAAAAGAAAAGACAGCGCTGTTTCACCTTTATAACTTAAAGACTTTCCCTGTGCGCGCTCTTAGCGAAAATACGGCCCATGTGAATTAGATATAAGAGAAAACCACGTGGGTCATTTTGAAAAGAGACTGCCTCCCGTGATCAAGGCTCGATAGAGCAGAAACGTTGGGATTAACTGCTGCTTTCCTTCGTGCTGTCTCACCATTAAATGAATTTGAAACGAAACTCTGCCAAGTGTCGGTGCACTTCTTTGAAGGTTGAAGGAGATATTGTTGGGATATTTACCAGAAGCCCCGCGCTGGAATGTACTGGCCGCCCTTGAAGGTTCAGGCTTGTGTCGTGGGGCACTGTGGCTGGATATATATATATATATACACATATATTTATATATATATATATTACCTACTGGCGGTTGCCAGTAGATAGTTATATTTAGGACCTATTTTCCATAGGAAATCCGCAACATTCTATTCCCAATAAGTCTGGCGCTGGTTGACGAATCTTTGCGAACTTTTCCAAACTTTTGGCCAGTTCCGGTCCGCTCCTATCCTAAAAATTTCACGGTTATTCGTTAAGCGGGGTCCGAGAAAAAAGGGGGTCCCAAAACACTTTTTCCCCATGCATTTTCTCATAGGACCTGTTGACGCAGCTACAGCTACAGCCCGAACTGCTGAACGGAATTACACCAAATTTGGCAAAGAGGTAGTCCTCAGCTCAGACTTGTGCCTTTTGCTTAAATGGTGTAAATCCGTTAAGTAGTTCCTGAGAAAATTAGAGTTAAAAGTACATATATATCTATGGCCTCAGAGGATCCGCGCACCCTCCCCGCACCCTAAGCACACCCTCTGCGAACTGTGCGCGCACCCTCCCGATCACGTGCTGAATGCTAATTGGCTGTCGAGTGTCTGTCTACATTCAAAACCGGGAACTGTTGGCAGCCATTTTGTGTCTCGGTAGAAGCGAGGCTAAAGAAGTAAGGGGAATAAGTGTTGAAAACATATAAAGGGGGCAGGGTAGAAATACTCTGACCCTCTAGTGTTGCTCAGGCGGTCCCAGAAGGACCCCCTGGGGCCCCATTTAAAAAAACCCCAAAAAAACGTCGAAATGCTCGCAGAGTGCGCGGATCCGGATGAAAAAAGAAAAAAAACCCGAAGCGCGGGCTTCCGCGCTTTGTTAATAATTAGCCCCCGGGTGGGCCAAATTCCGGGGGCAAAATGTTTATATATTAATAGGGGAGGGGGGCTGCGTGGCCCCCCTCCTGGAGCCCTCGAGGGCCCTGGGGACAGCCACCCCCCAGGGCCGGCTCCTACAGTGTCCTGGGGTGCCCACCCCCAGGACACTGTTGTTTGCTATGAGAGGGCGGGAGTCTCCCGCCCTCCCATAGCAAACTTTGTTAGGATTTTGAAAGAGAGAGCAGGTCCTGCTTTCTCTTTCAAAATCCAAACTATATTGCTTTTCCACATGGGGAGCTGCATGTCAGCAGCTCCCCATGTGGAAAAGCAATGCCGGCTCCCGAAGGACGCGGGGAGCTGGCTGGGACCGTGGGGGCGTTGGTGCTCCCCCCACGGTCTCCAACATTTTTTTATAAGCCCCGGGGGATGGAGTCCCCGGGGATAGTACAAATTAGTGATGGGGGCTGTTTTTTTTTACGGTAAATTTAGGAGTCGCGCATTTTAATGCGTTGGGTGCACGGTTCCTCTCACATTGAGTGCGCGGTTCCTAACGCGTTGGGTGCGCGGATCCAAGGAAAAAAAACTGAAATTTTGGGGAGATAAACATCTAGCTTAAGTGTTTTGTTCTTGAGTGGCTCTAAAACGAGCTGTTGTGTTCATTGAGAGTTTTTGGTACTTATAAGTAAGTACCTATACAGAGTCTAAAGTTGTTGAGGAAGACTCTGTTTCCTTCATCAGTAAAGTGTACTCCATCTCTCCTATACATCTCTTGCATATGAAAGCGCAGATTGTTATTGTAAATGGACCCCATTCTATAGTCTCGGAGAAAAGCAGACACAGATTTATTCACATGTTTCCTAGCTTTCTCAATCTGTGGACAAAAATGATTGGACCAGTTCCACTTCTGCCTTTGGCATATGTTAGAATACACAAAGGCAGTTTTGGGAAAAAGTGAAAACAATTCTGCAAAGGTGTCCTTCATAAGCATTTCCAGACCTACCCCAGTCAAAGTGCCTAGGTCATTGCCACCACAGTGCACTATTATGAGGTCAGGGTGTTGGATATGCATAAAGGTTTTTACCAATGGCATCAATTGGTGTCACTTTAACCCTCTCTGTCCAATCCATTTAATGTCTACATTTGGCAAACCTAGGTCTTTGTGAATGCCTTTGTTTTCTGCATACCTTTGGCTCCAGAAAATATAGCTGTGTCCCACAATCCACACTCTAAGCATCTTGAAGGGAGGTCTGGATGCACTCAGATGGTCTCTGTAAATGAAATGGCAGTTTGAAAAGTAAGATTTTTCTAAAATGGTGGCTAAGATGCAGTTTTGAAAAAAGACAAGAAATCATTGGGTGTTTGACAACCTTCTACACTGAAAGGTAGGGTGCATGTTTCTGTTTTTTAAACGCATGATTCTTATTGGTTAACAAAAAGTGCGTGAAAGGAAAATTATATATGATAAGCTGATATGTTGAAAAGTCAAGCACACTTGCTGTTTTGATTAGCAACATTGTGTGCTGAACTTGTGACCTGTGTGCTCAGTTCAGTGTTCCATGACCTGTTGCTATGGTAACAGGCAGAAGGCTGAATGGGGGTAGGGTTCAAATGTATGTCATTTGGAAAGGGTTGAAATGTTTAACCAATAGAAATGTGTGTTTGCTTTTGAATTTATGTGGGAAGGAATGTGATTTGATGTTTACATGTATATGTGTGGAAAATGAGAGGGAAACTTTGCCATTCTTTGGTTTTGCTGACAGGTGCAAATCTGGTGTGTGACTGATATCTGGTGTGTGACTGATATACGTCTTAATCTACAAAACAACTTGAAAGGTGAGTTATTTAATTGTGAGGGGATGTATGTAGACTATTTTGATTTTAATCAGACTAATGTATTTCTCCTGCTAAAGTGTAGGGAGTTTTTTTTTGTCTACAATCCTATTGACAGTGTGTGCATGTAGAAACCATTCTGTGATAAGCATTTGTGTTTTTCATGTGTTAGCAGACAGATAACTGTGCTGTTTTTATATTTTGGTACAATTGTGTTTTGGTAAACTCCTAGGGATAGTGTTGTTTGTCTAGAATCACACTGTGAGTCTGTGTGCATTTGGGAACCACTGTGAGAGAAGCATTTGGGAACATCATGTATTTGCTGACAGATAACTGTTTTAAAACCTGTCATGTTGTCAAGTTTTAGTAGCATTAGAAGCCAGTCTTTGCTTATGCATTGATAAAATGAGTTAGGCTTGGACACTAAAGTGCAGTACCTAAATATGTAGATTGTGTGCAGTCCCCTTACCCCTTCCACAGTAGTGAATGAGTTTTGGTAAACTCCTAGAGATAGTGTTGCTCGTCTAGAATCACACTGTGAGTCTGTGTGCATTTGGGGAACCACTGTGAGAGAAGCATTTGGGTACTTCATATGTTTGAATATGCATAACTGCTTAAAAACTTTCCTGTTCTCAAGTTTTGTTAGAATTAGAAGGCAGTTATTGCTTATGTAATCACCCAGGAAGTGTCCTTGCAATACTGTAAACATTCAGTTAATATTCAAGTAGTAACTAAGTGAGGCAGGCCTTAGCATATGCTTTGATTCAAATGCTTATCCACTATGCATGCAGTCCTCTAACCATCTACACAGTTCTCTTTCACACCTTTAATTCCATAGTCAGTATTCATACACTTCAAGCAAAGTTACTCCCCATGTACTCCTCTAGTGACCCATTCAGTAGCATATACTAAACCATTCACTTTGCCAAAACCCAAACACTTATAAATTCACTCAGGCACTCTCATTTTAGTACTCTTATCATTCAGTCAGTATCCAAGTGCTCATGCAGCGAGCCAGGCCTTACAACATGGACTGCTTGAAACCCCTATGCAGTATGCATACAGGCCTCTAGTCACCTACACATTTGTCTTTCACTTCTCTAATTAACTAGTCAATTTCTATATATTTCAATAAACATCTTGTCACTCATCTTGCACTCATCCAGTGACTGATCCAGTACCATGTACTAATCTTTTTACTGTGCCAAAACTGAAAAACTTGACAGTTTTACCCAGGCACTCTTCTAGCAGTTGTCTAATGATTCAGTCAGTTTCCAGGTACTCATGTAGTGAACCATGCATTACCACATAGAGGGCTACAAATGTCTATGCAGTATGCATGCAGTCTTGTAACACACCATACACTTGTCCGTAACAGCTTCAATTCCCCAGTCAGTATCCATGTACTTTCAGCAAACATTCTGTCACTCCCCTTGCAGTGTTCCAGCGACTTATTCAGCACCATGTAGTAATGCATTCACTGTGCCAAAACTGAAGCACTTGTAAATTTACCCAGGTACGCTTCTTGCAATAGTCTAATCATTCAGTCAGTACCTAAGTACTAATGGAGTGAGGCATGCCTTAGCACATGGATTGATTCAAATGTGTTTCCAGTATGCATGGAGGCCTGTAAGTACCAACACAATTGCCTTTGAGACGTTCAATTTCTCTGTCAGTATCTATAAACTGCAATAAACACTCTGTCATTTTAATTGCACACCTCCACTGACTCATTTGGCAGTAAGTACTAACCTATTCACTGCACTAGAATCCAAAATCTTAAAAAGATTCACTGAGTCACTTTTTTTGTAGTACTGTAATGATTCAGTCAGTAGTCAGGTAGTTTTGCAGTGATCCAAGTGTTACTCTATGGACTGTTTCAAACGTCTATCCATTATAGATGTAGGTCTCTAGCCACCTACATACTTGTCTTTCACACCTTCAATTACCCAGACAGTATTCATACAGTTCCTGCAAATACTCTCTCACTCTCCTGATACTACTCCAGTGACCCTTTCAGCACCATGTACTAATCCATTCACTGCACTGAAAGGCAACCACTTATAAATTTACCCAGGTAGTCTCCTTGCAGTGCTTTAATCATTCAGTCAGTATCCAAGTACTCATGCAGTGAGCCAGCTCTTAGCACATGAATTGCTTCAAACGTCTATCCAGTATGCATGCAGTCTTCTAACCACCTACACACTTGTCTTTCACATCTTTAATTCCCCACTCAGTATATATATAGTGCAGCAAACATCCTATCACTCCCCTCGTACTCCTCCAGTGACCCATTCAGCACCATGTACTAATCCATTCAGTGCGCCAAAACCCAAACACTTATAAATTCACCCAGGCACTCTCTTTGCAGTACTCTAATCATTCAGTCAGTACCCAAGTACTCATGCAGTGAGCCAGGCCTTAGTACATGAATAGTTTCAAATGCCTATCCACTATGCATGCAGTCCTCTAACCACCTACACACTTGTGTTTTACACCTTCAATTCCCTAGTCAGTATTCATACACTTCTAGCAAATACTCTGTCACTCCTCTTGGAGTCCTCTAGTGACCCATTCAGCACCACGGAGTAATCCATTCACTGTGCCAAAACCCGAACACTTATAAACTCACCCAGGCATTCTTCTTGCAGTACTCTAATCATTTAATCAGTATCCAAATAGTATTGGAGTGAGACAGACCTTAACGTATGAATGGATTGAAACATGTGTCCAGTATGCATGTAGGTCTCTAATCACCTTCACACTTGTCTTTCACACCATCAATAATCATGTCAGTATTCATACACTTCTAGGAAATACCCTGTCACACACCCAGTTTGTTTTCCAATAGTATTGTAATCATTCAGTCAGTTAGCATGTACTCTTTTAGTGAGGTAGGCTTTGGGGCATAAACTGTTTCAAAGTAGTATGCACTATGCTTGTAGTGTTTTAACCATTGTCACACTTGTGCTTCAGGGCTATAGTTTCTTAGTCAGTTTTTATATAAAATGTGTGTTTACAGTAATAGAATAGTATGAATTTGAAAGTTATTAATATACTTTTATTTGTGATTCTTTTTTACAGATACTGTTTTTCGACGTTAAAATAGAGAAATCATGCCTAAAAAAAACAGAAAAAGAAAAGAACAGAGACAGGAGAATTACTTGAAGAAAAGTCAACCACAAGTATTGAATGTACAAGATAATGTGGCTAAAAAGAAAAAATCTTCTGGTAAGATCACAAAGCAATTTATTAAAAATGTTTGTAGGAGGAAACAGAATGTACAGAATGCTGAATCCACTGTGAATGTTTCAACTAGAAAAAATTCAAAATAAGAGGAAAAGCAAAAAAAACTAATATTCAGTCAAAGGAGACAAAGTGTGCTAAAAGAAGGCAAAATCAGTATAAGGAATTCCGAAAAAAAATATTTTACAAGAGAGTAGTACATAATTTGCTGAAAGAAGTGAAGAAATATAAAAAGAGAGCTCTGTTTTATAAAAAGAAGAAGCATATTGAAAACATTGTTGAAAAGGCTTTCGAAGTAAAAAGGAAACTATTGATTTTAGTATTAAACAGAATTCGATCACTAGATAAACCAATCAATTTAATGAAGGCCAAAAGTAGGAGGAAAAGAGTAATTAATAGAAAACAATGTTGTGATATTTTTTTGGGAGAATGGAAACACAGTTCCAGTTCAGAGCCTTTCTTTAATGAAGAGAGTTATTTACAGAGCAAAAAATTACTGTTTGCAGTTGATACCAGTGGTAGAGGTTACGAAGTTCGAGATGGTTGTCCAATTGAGAAAGAGAAAATGGTTGAAAGAAATGCAGAAGAAGTGATATCTGATGAAGTTCTAGGGAGACGTCCTAAACACCCTGTGTATACATGGGATTGCAGTAGTATTTGTAGTGTACGACAGGAATCTATTGATAAATTATGTAGTTTTTTACGAACATATACTAAAAATGTGTTAAACACAAGATTAAGGTGTTGCAAGGACTAGACCCTTACAGAGTGAGAAAAAATACTGGTTTGCAAGGTCATTCTCTGGCTTGTCTTTCTAGGAAAGTTTGTGAAAGTGTTTTTCACCATTTCAGGATGCTGGCAGTACATCATACTCAAATGCGGAAGTTAGTGAGAAGATTGTATTATGCGAAAAGTCCAGCACTAAAGTTAAATGAGTTGAACAGTGCTCTTTTACGTGTCTCAGTATCAGATGTGAAGAAGGTTTGTGAGGATATTGAGTTTTGTTACTTTGGTCCTCAGCAAGAGAGTGGAGAAACTGTGACATTAGTAGAAGAAAATGTAGAACCTGTGATTACAAAAAATTTTGAGGATGAAATCACAAAGTTTAAGGTATTTTCTTGTGAACGACCAAATGTTTCTTGTTTGTTTTTGACGGAGAACTCACTATAAATATCAGAATAGGGGTGTCAATCTGTATTTAAAAAGTGAAATAGAAGATAATGATAAGTGGATGGAATTTGCAACTTATTTGCTGGTAGAGGATTGTTTTGATTTGGGATCTGAGCAGCGTATTTGCAAATATTGTTATAACAAATTAGATGAGAATAAAATGCCTGCTAGAGCAGTTCATAATAATCTAGAGTTGGTTGTTATTCCTCCAGAGCTGATAGATTTAAATACGTATGAGTCTATTCTCATTCAATGTGTTCACCCGTTTCAGGCTATTGGTCGTATGGAGCCTAAAACAGGTAAATTACCTCCATCAGAGTTGCAAAGAGGATTGAAAGGAAGAGTTGTGTATTTACCGTTAGACTTAAGGAAAAATATTGAAACTATTGGTGTAGACCATGCAGAAAATGAGCCACTAGTCATTCTAGTTAATGGTGTTCCTACTAAGAATAAGAAAATCTGGCAAGAGTTAGTGGATGTTAGAAAAGTGCAAAAAGGCATCATTGTATCTGTTAAAAAATAATGAGTACTATAGAAATGTGTTTGGAGGAGAAGAAGAAATAGATTTAGCAGAAGATGCTGAAACATTAAGTGGACAAATTGAAAAAGTGGACATGTCCAGATGTGAAGAAATCTATGAACATTACAGTGTACATCCACTTCATTCTAAAGAGGTGATGGGGAATACGATTGAGTTGTTCCAAATGAAAAAAGCAACAGGAAGTCCCATGAGTGTATGGGAAGAGAGTTTGGAAGCTCGCTGTTTCCCGCAGTTGTTTCCAACAGGAAAAGGTGGACGATATGATGAACGTCCTGTTTAGATTCCTGCATCTGAATATCGGACAACACGATTATATGCTGAAGATCCAAGATTTCGACAATGTATCCCTTATATGTTTCATCTTTGAAAGTGACTTGTCTGGACTTTCATATGCAGTAAATCACATTTTAAAAACTGGAATGCATCTGCAAAATGTAACTGCTAAGGATTTTATGGGTAAAGTGCATCAGGGAGATGATCATTTAGAATCTCAGTTGATTAATCTGATGGCATGTCAGCGAGGGACTAATGAATATTGATACCATCGTCATAGAGAACTGAAATGTATGCTATGTAACTTGGGAACTCCTACATGGTTTGTTACACTAAGCTGTGCTGAGTATGCTTGGGATGATTTACTTGAATTTCTTCGAGAGGCAAATTGCAAGATAAAAAATATTGAATACAAGACACCTGGAGAATTGTGCTCATTGGATCCTGTTAATGTATGCAGATATTTCAATCATAGATTTGAAGCTATGATGTCTTTCATCTGCAATAAAAAGAATCCTCCTCTTGGAGAAGTTGTGATTTCTTTTGGCGAAAGGAGTATCAAGCAAGAGGTGCTCCTCATATACATATGTTGTTATGGATCAAGGACGCCCCCAAATTTGGAACAGATTCAGATGAAACTGTTTTGTCTTTCATTGAAGATTATGCCACATGTGCTGTACCCAATAGCAAAGAACATAAAAACACAAAACAACAAGTCCTACGATTCCAAAGCCATCGATGTGGAAAATACTGTAGATGAAAGGATAAGTTCTATACCAAATGTCATTTTGGATTTCCACGTCCTGTATTATCCAAAGGAAGAGTGAACAGCTGTGCGACATACTATCACAAGAAAGTCTCCGAAAAATACCTACAACTTAAAAAGAAGTGAAGAATCTAAATACATAAATGACTACTATCCAGTTATTTTATCCATGTGGAATGCTAACATGGATATTCAGTATGTTGCTGACAATTCCATTGCTGTCGCTCGGTATGTAACGTCCTACATTACTAAATCAGAAAAGACGGAATTGAAAGAAATGTGGGAAGAGATTTCTCATGAGAAGACTCTAAGTAAGAAATTATACAGTTGCAGTTTGAAGATGTTATCGCATTGTGAAATTGGAGCATATGAATGTTCAGATCGGTTATCATCTGCAAGTCTATATTCAAAAAGTAGAAGAATCATTTGGGTGAGTCTAGGTCTTACAGGAATGCGAAATCGGGTACTGAAATCTGTTCAAGAAATTGAATATTTAGCAGAAAAATAACCAGACAGTACAGATATTTTGAAAACGAATATTTTGGACACATATTACCCGAACAGAAGTCATCATCTTGAGAGCATGTGTCTCTATGAAGTGCTGCAAAACTACACTTTTAAACGGAATACTACAGAGAACATCAGTGATGGAAAATATGCAATTATTGGTTCTGAAGGATGTCTGGTGAAACAGAGGAAAGGAAATTTAATTAATCACAGGAAACTGAGTTGCAACACTGCTGATAAAAGGGAATTATACTATTTAGCCCTTTTGCAAATGTTCAAACCATGGCGTTCAGAACTGGAATTACATGGAGATTTTCAGAGCTATGAAGATCCATATAATGCTTGTAAAGATAGCATACAATGCAGTGCTTTTGCAAATTATGTGAAAATGTTGAATGATGAAATTGATCAAGAAGCTACAATTGCAGCTGAGGTTGCTAGAGACAGTTCTCAAGACAGTCAAAGTTCTGCTGCACTGAGTCAAGATCCACTAGGACAACCAATTGTTGAAAATGAAGCAGCAACTGCCATGAATGAGGTGGAAACAGCAATGTATCAAGCTCAAGAAGATGTAGTACCGTTAGGAAACTTGGAAGAACAACTAGATGGTGAACAAAAACAAATATATCAACAAGTGAAAGAGCAGATTGACCATGGATTACTTCATGAAAAGAAAGGGTGCTCATGTACATCATTTCAACCTATCCAAATGTATGTGAGTGGTCAAGCTGGAACAGGAAAAAGTTTCTTAATTAAAGTAATTACAAGTTATCTGCAAAAAACAACTGAGTGGCATTTGTCTTGTGTTGTCACTGCTCCAACTAAGTTGGCAGCACATAACATTAAAGAAATTACTTTACATCGTTTACTAATGCTACCGGTAGAGCATGAGAACAAATTGGAATACCACAAGCTATCTGGAGAAGCTTGCTGTGAAGATTCAAGTCTTGAAGAAAATGAAACTTCTCATTATTGATGAGTTGAGCATGGTCTCTAACTTGATGCTTGCCTTTGTGCATTTAAGAATGCAACAAATTCTTAAAACAGAGTATGACGTGTCATTTGGAGGAAAACACGTCATAGTTTTTGGAGATCTATTGCAACTTACTCCGGTAAAAGGACAACCGGTATTTAAAACACTTGCACATGAAGATACCAGAAAGTCTCTTGGTAGTGTTGGTAATGTGAACATTTGGACTAATTTTGAATACAAAGAACTGACAACAAATATGCGACAGGCAAATTATGCTGAATATGGAAGTATTCTTCAAGATATAAGAATTGGAATTCTTACAAAACATGGCAAACAAGCTTTGGAAAGTCGATTACTTTGCAATGTCTTGCCAAATGAAAATGTACTTTCTGAAAAAGTGTACATGAAAATTGCTGAAAATAAATCAGTGATTTGTTTAATGCCAACACTGCGAGAGTGTTCCCTATTCAACGAAGAACTATTGAAACTGGAAAATGAAGAAATTATAAAAATGGAAGTAATCGTTAAAATAGAGCATGAAGGAATTACTATTATTTTGACGGGAAAGTTGAAAACAAAACTGGATTCTTTAGAAAAAAAATATCTAAAACAGCTGGTTTAGAAAAGACACTGTATGCGTGTGTAAACTGTCGGGTAATTTTAAGGCGAAATTTGGATGTAGAAAAAGGGTTAGTTGATGGCACAATGGGTAAAGTGGTAGATTTTGTTAATTATCAGAAAATAGAAGGAATTGAATTTTTAAAAATGTAATTTGATCAGATTGAAGAAGTTAAAGAAATTGGTCGTTGTTCAGTTCGTTTTTTGCTTGTTAAAGATTTATATGTCCGTACGAAACAATTTTCATTTTCTCTGGCATATGCAGTGACAATTCATAAATCTCAAGCATTAAGTGTTGACAGTGCATTGGTGAACATTGGATCTACTGTATTTAACCCCTTCGGTGCTCATGACGGAACGGTTCCGTCATGAGCCACGGTTGAGCTGTGCTCATGACGGAACCGTTCCGTCATGACCACGCCCGCGCAAGATTCCGTCAGCACAGCGGCGGAATCTGCGCAGCATGGAAGGGGTTAAAGAGGGTATGGCATATGTTGCTTTGTCGCGAGTCAGAACATTATCTGGTTTGTTTTTGATTGATTTTGATGAGACAAAGGGTACTGCAGATGCAAACTGTGTAAAAGAGTATAATAGGTTAAGAAGGGTGTATGCCTCAAATTTAGGTCAATATCCTGTATTTGAAAAGCGTGTGGTTGGTCGAAAAAGAAGGTTTGACAGTATCTGTTCTGAAGGCGTTGAGAAGGGAATAGCACAAGATAATGCTGTGATTGCAAGTAAAAAGAAATTGGACACTGTTGAAGAGGTTGTTGGTTATCAGTTTGAAAATAGTTCAGGTGTCAACTGCTATGCTTATGTAGTGGTCAATGTTGTTTTTTATCTTGAAGGTTTGTAAGAACAAATTATGCAGAATCGGCAACAAAGATTTTGTTCTCTGTTGCATTCTGCTTTTGAAAAATTGACAACAGACCCAAGTTAAATACAATCTGTTTCAGATGTTCGTAATCTTTTGGATGTGTGTTCTGGTTCTACACAATTTTCACAAAATATCCAAAAAGATGCTCAGGAATTTTTAATGTATATGCTTACCATTTTTTAAAATGAAGGTGTAGAAATAGAAAATATTTTTGGCCTTTCTTACAAATGGGAACATCATTGTGAAAATTGCATGTATACATGTAGCTCCAATGTAGACACTGAGAGATTTCTGTATTTAACATTACCAGACTGTAAATCAGTGTCTTTCAATAAATTAGTTAAAGGTGCAAATCAAAACATGGAGTGTAGCCAATGTAAATCAGAAATGTTATCCACATTATTTTTAACAAAATATGGCAAATACATAATTTTAATGATGCAACGTTGTACAGCTGATGGAAGAAAATTGGATACTTTAATAAAGCAATTTGTAGCAGCACAACTATCAATATCAGGAAGGACTTTTGTAGCAATTGCTATAGTTTTCCATGATGGTCCTTGCACCACATCTGGACATTACACTGCCTATTACAGTTTTTATAAGTTAAACTTATATAATTTTGTTAGCCGTAAGCATTTCATATATGTGTGATTTGTATTTTCTGGTATTTTACTGAGAATAGCATGTTGTTGTTTTTTTAACAATCTTTCTGATTGTTTTTTTTTTGCCCGCTGTTAAGTGATGAGTACGATTGAAATCACTATTTCTAGTGAAATTCAATATATTCTGAGAACAGCAAAAAAGGCAAACAAATTACTTTGTGGAAATTATGCTGTGTTGTAAAAAATGTATTGTTACATGTTATAACTATTTTTTTCTTTTCTTTCACAGATCCTAATTTTAAAATAAGCAATTTACATCAATTTAGATTGCAAAGAAAATCTGAAAAAAATGTATACCATTTTTTATTTCTATTACTGTGAAGGTAAGTTTAACTAAGTATCAATATGTAGACTGGAGAGATCTGCAAGAAGCTACAAAGTTTAAACATGTTTTTAAAAACACTCTGTTTATACCTATGTAGTTTTGAAATCTGACCGTAATCGGATATCATGTGACCTGCAAAAAAAGAGATTTGAGGGGTTCAGAATATTTCCCATTGTACCTATTGAAGGACCGCAATCATTTCAATCATTCTTTTTTTAACATCTTTGCAGACAAAACTCTGTGCTTACCTTCTATCATTCGCAAGCAATTTTAAAAACAGAAATATGTCACTTTTTGTAACATAGTTATTGCGGAAGACACTCTTTCATATTTACAAAGAGAGGAAAAGGCACTCTGTGCACTTTTTTTACTCCATGTAAATACAACCTCATCATACACACCACTTTGCGTTGAAAGGGTGTTCTATAAGTGTTGTTGTGCATGATTGCACTGAATACTCATAGAACAAGACACATCTCTAGATTTATCAGAAATCATAAATCTCGATATGTGTGGGAATGCAGCACCATTCTAAAATTGGTGTAGGAAAGCACAACAAGGAGAATTGTTTTAATTTCTCCACATTTTTATATCTTCAATGCATGCTACAATGCTCAGCATACATTGAAGGGGAAAAATACCTTTACTGATTGTTTTTGTGCAGGAAGGTGTGTCTTCCTGCACAAAAACAAACAGCACATGACACAGATATCCTTGCACTATGGTGCAAGGGTGCCTGTGTCACCACATGGCTGCAGTTTAAGCAGCCGTGCAGAAAGAAGCATAGATTTGCAACATATTTATGTACATATGTTGCATCCCTGTGCTTCGGAAGTACTACAGCACACTGCAGTTAAAGAGGTTACTGTGTGATGCTGCAGCACTTCCTCATAGTTCTGCATTTATACACTCACCATATGCTACTAATGCATTCATTCAGTCAATTACGTACTACACATACATTCATCTAAACTTTCACACACAAACAAACAAATATAGCTCTTTTTTTAAACCAGGAAAGTTAGTTCTTACAAGAACTTTATTTTTTCTTCTTTCTTCTTTTATATTTTCAAAAATTGGAATTGTGGACAGATGTCCACATTTTGTGCTGAAGGATGCACTCTTGAAGTGCTCGGCTGCGATGAGTCAGAAGGAGCAGGAGCGGCATTCCTCCCGAGCAAGATTTACCGGATGAAGGGTCCTCAGGTGCTTCATCATACTCGCCGTTTCGCAAGAATATTTCTTATTTGAATCCCACGATACAGCACTCTCTGGCAGATCTTGCAAGTGACCAAGGTGGCATTGGTCTTTCTTTGCCCCTCTGGATAATTAAAAAATTTCCACACCACAGATGAAAAATGTGGCTCTTCCACCAAATCATCCTCAGATGTATGAGGAGATGCAGGAGATGCCTGCTGCCCTGAAGCCATTGTATGTTCTGAAAAAAAGTTTGAGCTAAGTAAAAACTTAGTCAAAAAAGCTTCTTCTCTGCAGAGATGCCCTTCCAAAGAAGGTCAAAGAAGAATGATTGAAATGGGTGGGGTCTTTCAATAGTTAGAACAGGAAGTGTAATGAACCAATCAAATCTCTTTTTTTGCAGGTCACATGGGATCCGCGCACCCTGCGCTTACGCAGCACGCACCCAGAGCGCATCTGCGAAATTGAATTTAAAAGGAATATAGGATTAGATGTATAAATATATTACTTTTAAGAGTAGTTTAGAGTTTCTCTTCAATTAATATTCACATGAAATATATATATATATATGTTTTTAAAATGTTCAATAATTCATAGGATCTGCGCACCCATCGCGTCATACACGCATGGGACGCATCGCGTAAGCGTGTAAGCGTCACGTAACGTAATCGTATGTGTCACGTATAGGCTTGGAATCGCGTACCGGTCACATTGAAATCGCGCATCAAACCCGTACCCAATGCATACCGTGCATGGATGCTGTCACGTAGGGATCGAGAAAGGTGCGCATAGGGTGCGCGGATCCCAAAAAAATGGGAAAAAAAATAAAAAATAACGTTTTTAAAATAAAGTTTAAAAAATATTTAAAAAAATATATTTTTAAAAACCCAATAAAAACAAACAATATTTTTTAATTTTTAAAAGAATTAATTGAAAAAATAAGTTAAAAAAATGGTGATAAAAAAGTATTTTAAAAAACAGATAATTAATGAAATTGATACACTGAAACTGAAAAATATAGAAATCCAATGAAAATCATTAAACGTGATATCTTTAGAGATAAGTTATAGATAGGAATTAGCATTTACAAAACCTTTGAAATTCACAGAAAAAACTATAGGTTTCATGCACGTTATAGTTAGGAATGGGCATTTAAAAAACCTTTGAAAGTCACTGAAAAAACCATAGGTTTCAGCGGCGTTATAGTTAGGAATTGGCATTTTAAAAACCTTAGACATTCACTGAAAAAACCATAGGTTTCAGGGGCGTTATAGTTAGCTGGACATTTCCCTCGTACAAAACCCTAGAAATTCCCCCGTTATAGTTAGTTCAGCTAACTATAACTCACGCGCCCGCAATGCACTGCTGATGATGTCACATATTACATCACTCATGACATGGTCAGTGACATCACTGATGACATCTCAAATGACATCACTGATGACGTCATCCATGTGATAAATGAGTGCATCTTCTCACACCCTTTGATATACCCAATGAAAATTTCAGACGTACATTCTCAAAACCATAGATACTCCAATACCAATAACTACATACCCACTCATTGACTCTTAGGTCTACACACACATCCAGTCACTCACCTGTACAGTCACTCATACTTACAGTCACTCAGTACAGGACTATCATATGCATTTATACACCTATATAGACACTCACACACCACCAATCATCCATAGAGGTACTCACACACCTAGTCAGTCATGCAAATAATTAATCACACTCCCATTTACTCATCTATCCAGTTATACTGACACAAGTTCACTTACTCATAAAAATTCTACCACATTCTTACGTTCTTATACAACCACTGATACAAGCACACACTCATCCATTCAGCCACTCTCACAATCACACACTCTCACATATACGCACTTATATACTCTTACACACATATATACTGGCTGTCACAGATGTAGTTACTCTCACATGTACCACTGAGATATACATTCAATCACTAACACACCCATACATACACTCACCTAACCATACAGTCTATCACAGATGCACTCTTAAAACCATGCACCCATAGAATCACCCACTCACACATCAATGCACAGAGTCACAAACAGACCACCCACACAAACACTCAGACACCCATACAGATACTCAGACAACCAATCAATAGCCCATATAGACACTCATGTAACTATTCAGAAAACCATACAGCCGCTTACACAGCAACAGACAGACAGATACAGACATTCACACAGTTTAGTCACTAGTCTGCAGTAATATACGTTTAATGACTCACTTATAGAGTCAGTCGCGCACCTACTAAATCATCCATTCACACACTTATACACCCACTCATTCTTCCATAGGCCTTTACCTATATATATTAAACATATTTAAGCTTTACAAAAACACACAGTCACTGGATGACGTCATCAGTGATGTCATCAGTGATGTCATTTGAGATGTCATCAGTGATGTCACTGACCATGTCATGAGTGATGTAATATGTGACGTTATCAGCAGTGCATTGCGGGGGCGTGAGTTATAGTTAGCTGAAAGAACTATAACGGGGGAATTTTTAGGGTTTTGTACGAGGGAAATGTCCAGCTAACTATAACGCCCCTGAAACCTATGGTTTTTCAGTGAATTTCTAAGGTTTTTAAAATGCCAATTCCTAACTATAACACCCCTGAAACCTATGTTTTTTGCAGTGAATATATATATATATATATGTATATATATATATTTATATATATGTGATTCCTGTGGTGCCCTCTTGTGAACAGTCGGTGCTCTTCTTGTGGGGCGGTGCGAAGTTCGTCCGGCAGAGCAGCCGGTAAATATGACAACAGGAGACCTCTGAGCCCAGAAGCCGAGTTGAACACGCACTCAAACGGAAACCATTTCTTCTTAAAGTTTGCTTTAATCCATTTTCTTAAACAACACAAAGCTATGCCCAACGCGTTTCGGTTCGCAACTCGAACCTTGATCACGGGTAACAACTGAGCATGACCAGGCATCATTTATTTCCATTAGTAACAATTACTTCCTGTAACTATAATTGCAAAGCATCCTGGTCATTGTAGTGCAATGATTTAACATATGTACAAGTTGTTAAGAATTCAAAATAAAGTTGAAATTCAAAACGAAGAACAAGGGGGAAGGTGATCATTGGTGAAATAAAATTATAACACTCTATCCCAGTTCATGAATTTGAACCTGCATGTAAGGTTCAAAGATCATATGGAAGCTCAAACGCGTGACTGCCGAATTTCGGCATTTTTACCAAAAAATCAATCAACTTTGCTACCCTCTAGTGGGTGTGATTTTGAATATTTGGACAAGATCAAACGAGGGGAGGACAATCTATATATTTATACACCCTCGTTTTTGGTATCATATCACGATACTTAGTGCTTCTTGTCCTATTGGTAACGATCTGAAAAAGGCATTTTAACACAACATTTTTTTGTTTTTTATAACTCAAAGTTTTTTTTCTCACAATATATGTTTTTTTGAAACAATGAAACATAATAGAGAAAGAACATAAACAACCCTCTAGTGGGTGATAGCAATGAAGCACTTTGTTCTCGCCTGTATTGCCTTATTGGCAGGCCATAATATGTTAAAATTTGTCACTTATAGTGAGCCAAGTGACTACATAAGGGTGAACATTAGTGACTTTTTAACAGATCATGCATATTGATTGTTGTTATTGTCTGTGCTGAAGTTACAAGTGTACAAAAAGTTCCTCATCCTGGTTTAAACCAAAGGGGGCCAAAGTCCTGAAAAAAACGATGTGCTTAGATTCCTTTTGACGAAGAAGTTTTTCTCGGTTACTTCCTCGTTCCAAGTTTGGTACTTGTTCAATAGCGTAGAATCTGAGACGTTCCCATTTACTTTCATGCATTTTTTCCATATGTTTGGCAATGGCATTGGAGCGATCCAAATTGACAGTAGCTCTGATGTGTTCTAAAATTTGTTTTTTAATTTCACAGATTGTGCTGCCTATGTACTTTAAATTGCACGGGCATTCCACTATATACACCACGTATTTGCTTTTACAGGAGATGTGTTGTCGAATTTTCCATTTCTCACCTTTTCTGACTTCAATTTCCTTTTTTGGGATTGCAATTTTACAGGCTTTACAGTTTTTACATGGCCAGAAACCTTCAATGTTGGTCCATGGTCTCTGTGGTTTGGCCTTGAAGTGACTATGAGTTAGTTTGTCTCCCAGATTAGGTGCTCACCTGTAAGTAACATTGGGATGGTCTCCAATGAGATCTGCAATGGTAGTGTCTAATTTCAGAATACCCCAATGTTTTTTGAGTATATAGATCAGATCACTTGTTTCAGTGGAATAGGTGGTTATGAGACGAATTTTCGGGAAATCATCTTTGTTGTCTTTTTGTTTGGTCTTTAGTATTTCAGTTCGGTTTCTCAGTTTGGCCTTCATTAGGCTTTTCTTGATTATTTTACCTGGGTACTTTCTTTTTTCAAATCTGATTTTCATTGCATTACTGTGATTATCGAATTCAATGTCTGCGGAACAGTTCCTATGCAGCCTTAAGAATTCTCCATGCGGTATATTCCATTTTTGGTTGGTGGGATGGAAACTATTAGCGTGAAGAACTGAGTTGGTGGCTGTTGATTTCCTGAAAAGGGTGGTTTGTAATGTGTTATCTTGCACGTATATTTCAATATCCAGAAACGAGATTTTGTTGGAACTGATCTCATAAGTGAATTGTAATTTGGACTCATTATTGTTCAAAATTTGAAAATACGTTGCAAATTCTTCATCTGTGCCATCCCATATTATAAAAAGGTCATCAATGAAACGCCACCATGCAATGATTTTTTGTACATGTTTGTCATTTTCACAGTTCCATGCTATCTTCTGTTCAAACCATCCCATCACAAGATTTGCAAAATTTGGAGAAAAAGAAAAGCCCATGGCTGTGCTTTTCATTTGTTGAAAATGTTTTTTATTGAAGGTAAAAATATTATTTTGTAGACACAAAGTGATCATTTGTAGCAACATGGTGTTATGTTGTTTATATTGGATATTCCTTTTGCCCAGGAAAAAACTGCATGCTTTTAAACCTATTTGATGTTCTATACTTGTGTATAGAGAGACTACATCCATTGAAACAAGCTTGTATCTATTAGTCCAAGGTATCCCTTCAAGTTTTTGCAGGAGGTCTGTTGTATCTCGCAAATAGGATGTGAGGTCCTTTACCATGGGAGCCAGAAAGTAGTCGATGTAATTGGACATGGGTTCCATGATTGAGCCGTTCGCAGAGATGATGGGTCTGCCTGGAGGTTTGGTTAAACGTTTGTGTACTTTTGGTAGAAAGTAGATTGTAGCTTCAATTGGATTTGCAACTGTTAAATATTTTCTCTCTTCTTCATCAATTAGACCATTAGCAAGCCATTCATTGAGATATTTGTAAATGGTCTTTTCAATTGCTTTAGTTGGATTAGAGCTTAATTCTTTGTAACATGATTCATCTTGTAACTGATTATTGGCTTCCCATATATAGTCTTCCTGATTTTGGATTACCACATTGCCGCCTTTGTCCGCGGGCTTGATTTCGATTGTGGAGTCCTGTTGGAGATCTTTTAAAGCCTTTCTTTCTAAGGACGAAAGGTTGTCCTTGACTTTACGTTGGTTAAGATGATATAAGTCAAGTATGATTGTTTCATGAAAAAGATCGATTTTGTTGCCTGGTGGTAAGGTGGGATAGTAATAAGATTTTGGTTTTTTTCCACTTATTCCTGCTCCTAAGGGTGGTAATAATTCTCAAAGACTTTCCTGATGATCTACTGATTCCACTTCTCCCATGGTAATAAGAGTGACCAGGGCTTGTTCGTCTTCTGCAAATAGTTCGCTATTAAAGGTGGTGGTAGTTTTCTCTTGAGTCGATCTCGTCTTTTCCGCAAAGATTTTGACCAGTTTAATTTTGCGGATATATTTGTAGAGATCGATGCGTGTTTGTGCAATGTCTAAATGTATATTTGGACAAAAGTTAAGACCTTTCTTTAATAAAGTCTCCTCTGAATCTGACAATTGGCGTCTCGATAGATTGATGACATTCAGTTCTTGGAAGTCACCCCTTTGATCAGTTTCGTCTTGATTTCTTCTTACTTGGTCCGTTTTGTCCTGCCCCGAGTCTCCATTGAGGCATTGTTGCCTTCCTTGCCCTCTTTGGCCTCTCCTTGTTTTCCTCTTCCTCCTCTGCCCTGTCCTCTTCCTCTTCCTCGTCCTCTCCCCCGGCTCAGTGGTTTTGACTTTTCCCAACTTTGTTGTTGTAGGGCCAGGCGCATTTCCGTTAAAAAAGGAATTTTGTTACTGGTAGATGGAGTTGGTTGGGGGGCATTAATGCTTTCATTTTCACTTAGATCCGTGCTTGTTAGGGAATCATAGCTAGAAAATTGGGCACTGGCGGTTTCCAGCTGTTCTTTACTTCTTTGTTGCTCAAATTTTCTGGCAAAGGTGAAAATGCGTCCCTCCTCGAAGTCAAGTCTATCCCTCTGAAATTTGAATTGCTTGCGTTGTTTTACGCGATCTTCATGTTTTTCTAGATTTTTAATCATTTCTTCTTTTAGTTTTTGATGTTCTTCAGATAGGGTAAGTTTCTCCAGGGATTCTTCTGTTTCACTTAGTTCTTTTTGTATATCATTAAGTGCTTTTTCTGTATATTTGATGAGGATTGTTACGAGGCCCATTGAGGACCCCAAAAGATGTTCGCCCCATTCTTGCAATAACTCCCCACTAGTATCTTGATGACTGGGCATGAGTGTTAGGCGTAGTCCTCGGGGAATTCTTTTTACTTCCACTTATTTTTTTAAAGTGATTAATTCCCACCATTTATTGATTTCTTTTCTGGCTAGTCTCTCCCAATATCTTAGAACCTCCTTGTTATCGTTCATGGCATTCACACTTGGTTTGCCTTTTGACTGGTATGGTATTGGGATATTTTCGAATACTTGAGCAACTTCAGCATTGCGTTTGGCTTCTCTTCTCTCCATAGCTGATTGTGTTGTTGATTACCTTTGCAGTATTTTGGATTGGATTCCGAGTTCTCTCTCGTATACAACGTAATGGCAGGGTATATATATCGACAGGTAAGTTTGTATTGATTTTATTTACTTACCTCCACATCTATGTATAAATATGGTAATGGTACATAGATGTGGAACTATGTTAAAAAAAATCTATACAAACTTACCTGTCTATATTTTTGTCTTCAATAGAGGCAATGGTAGTAAGATACAACAATAATCTCCACTTGATATTCAGGCCCCACTCTGTTTGTTTGCATGTTTTAGCAAATTGAAGTAAGGCTTTGACAGTAGTTGTTTTTATTTTGTTGCTGCTAACATTTGTGCACAAATGGACTTTGTAATAGCCATCTACAGAAATATTTCTGAGACAGCTACTTCCGCCCCAGTCTCAGCCAGACCTTTCTTCTTCATTTGCAGCTCTAAAGAGCACACCGGCCTCCTGCTACTGACTGCCTCTCTAGGTAGTATTTTTTCTTTCATGAACTGAAGAATCAAGAATGTTTTCTCATTCACTTTGAGCATGGGGTTTTAAACTCTATTTTGGTAATCACCATCTGACTTTTTCTGTGTGTTTTCTCTGTTTTTCATCTCTCTCGATATATCACCCACAAGTATCCTGCTATGTTTTTTGATAATCAGGTTGGTATGCTCTTGATGTTTCCTCTGCCATGCGAATTTCATCTGCTTGTTGGAAACAACCATCTTTTTTTTTTTTCAACTTCTTTTTATTGGCATTTATTAGTACAATTGTTACAGATATATATTTTCCCACAGTATCAAGGTACAAATACAGCCAATCAGCTAGTATCAGTAATAATCTGTGTGATGACGTCGAGTTCCTGTGGGTGCTGTATATGCTACAGCAGGTGTTTGCCAAGTAATAAACCGGGGAAGGGGGGGGGAAATCAAACTAAGGGGGTCGTCATGGAACTATAGGTGGTACGGCCAGTCTAGGGCACACGTGGTCCCTCTGGTTTCTGAGTGTTGGCGCAGTTGTATCTCACTATGGAGGATGGGGATTCGCGGGCGGACACGCTGCATAGGTGAGTGGGTCGGGTTAGCGAGAAGGGCAGAATACTAGCAGGCCCTAGGGAGGGCGTTACTCCTCAGTGGGAAACAACCATCTTTGAGTGGTATTCCACAAGACTTTTGTCTTCTTTTGCTGAACCAATTTTTGTTGGCCATATGATTCTACACACTTTACTCCCGCTAACCAATGGTCATGTGCTTGTGCTTTCCCTTTTAAACTTGTTAAAATTAGCATATACTGAACTGTGGCTTTTGGGGACCTAATGAAAAATCCCTTAGATCCACCTCATCTGAGAGTAAGGATAAGTGCTGTTTCACCTGGGACAGTGTCAAAATGTTTTAGCAATCGATGCACAACTTCCTAACACTGTATGATGTCACTACCGCCAGATGTTCTCTTTGTACATAGTGTTGGTCTGGCCTATGGATACTAACTAAACCCTTTAGTGGTACCCTTGAATCTTGACTGAAATCTGTTGGTGTCTCTGGGACAAACTAACCATCCCCTCCAATTGGGGTCTGAAGTACTGTCCTTTATGATTTCATCTATTGTATCCCCTCCACATGATGTAAAATTGATATGCGAAGGTGTGGGAATCCGAGGGGTGTTCAAATCCTTGTTCTTGGCTAGTCCAAGACAGGAAGTCTGTTGCACAGTTTTAGTCAGAAATATTATCTGTTGTGGAATCAGGCACGCTCTGAATAGTGCTGCAGTTCCCTGAACTTGCCATTCCTTAGAACCCCAGACTGATTTTGTGTCTATAGTGTCCTTCCATAAGTCGAAACCCTGTTCTGACAGTTGGGAAATGAAGGATGCAGAATAAATCTGTTTGGTGTTAGTTAGCATATTTTTCTGTGCAGGTGTAGGTGCAACCTTTAGTAATATAGGGCCGGGTCAGAAGTGTTAAACCCTGAAAAATAAATAACTTTCTGTGCAAATGTCTTCAAACTACCTTTTGGTGGTGTCAGGCAATGTCCCCATTGGTGGTATGTGAAGATATTTAGTGGGATACTGGATTTGTGCAAAAAGTGATGACCATAATGATAACAGTACATATTGTTATAGTCTGATATGTCTTCTAACATTTCAGTGCTTGAAAATGCAGTGGATTGCTCCAAATCAGACAACATATTATTAACAGTTCCAAAATGCCAATCATCAGAAAATGTACTAGAGGTAATGATATCATTTAGAGACATTTTAAATAAATGTGGTATTTTCAAAAGGGCCAAATACATCATAATCAACCTTGTCCCAAACTATAAATTCAGTAATTAGAACAGGTGTAACGTTTACGGAAAACAGGTCTCTTTGTTCACGATGAGATTATGTATGAGGTTTCAGCGTGCGCTGAGCCTAGACCCTCATGTGCAGCTAGTATTAATCCTAATCTGCGATCCATGTTTGGTATTACTCTATCCTCCACGCCTGGAATCTGAGCATACGAAATGCTGTTTCCATCTAACTTGTAGAAGTACATGAGTGGAAAACCTTTCGGTAAGGCTGGACTGCTACCGTTATCTGTCCGTCTATTCTCGTTATTGAACGAGTGATTGCACCTACGGCAGCAGTACGTACTGCCCCCTTTGTGGCTTCATCGGCCAATGAATTCCCTTCAACGTGAGCACTATCACATTGATGACTTTACGTGTGTATCACATGAGCTCTTGGTAGTTCATTTTTTCAACTCATGAACTCATCAACGTTGGCAGTGCCATGTCGTGTAGTTCCTCTAAACCTATATAGAATCTGCCCGTTTGGACAACATACACTATAGGATTGGTGTCAGACTGATTCTAGACACCCCTACTGGGTATATTAGCCTTTATACCAGCTAGCTCACAGTGCCACTAGAAACCCCTCTTACCAAGGTGAGAATAGTTCCTGGCAACTATCGAACATGACAACCCTGATTCCTCAGGATCATGGAAAAAGAATATTACTTTTTACTCAGTCATTTGTGCTCACTTCGTCTTAGAGAGATACACAGAATCAGCGATGGGGAAGTTTTTCAATAAGCATTTATTGAACCAGCGTCATCCTAGTGTAAAATAGGTGTGTTGAAACAACCATTAAATAGTAACAGATATAAATGATTATAAGCATTAACAGAGTAAAAGGATGGTAGATTTCTACCACCTCGCTAAAAAAATGAATACAGGCAAGTATATAAAATACATGACAGTAGAATGCGTACTCCTACGATGCGACCCTAACTAGATGTACCTAAGTGTACCTAGCATGTCTGTGAGTGTAAAGCCAAGAATCCATCTAGGATAAAGTCAACCCCATTACCTGAAAAGAGAGACTGTGGGACCCTGTCTTGGTCTTGAGATGGACACCCCGCGAGGGATGTCAGACCACTGCGAGCAGGAGTGTCTGCGTGCAGGAACCTCAGCGTCCCACGTCAGTGTGTTGGCATGGAAGTCCTTTTCTCCTCCCACTACCTCAGCAAGATATGGTGTTTATATACCCAAAGTGGTACCCTCCGGGATTATACCTTACTGTGTCATGTCGGACCTAGGATGACAGAAGGAATGACCTTTTTACATAGTTATTATCCAGAAGATGGTAGTCCTGCTGCGTTTCCAAGAATCCTAATGCATAATAGATGAGGTTAGTTTCAGGGAAAACCCAACGTCATGTAAGAAGTACAGTAACTGGGTAAAAGGTCAGTCCCGAGAACCGTTATGTAGTGTAATGGTAGGGGAGAATTTAGGTGAAAGGTTAGGTGACTACCTGAGCCTATATTGGGGTATCTATTTCGAACATAAAAACAGGTGCAATGGAAGTTGAGCACATGGAAAGCCTGTATAATATAGCTTTTAGAGGCTACTGTCTTTGTATCACAAACAGGAAAGAAGGATGATTCAAGTGGTGGTAATGTAACAGATTTCTGATTGGGTGGCAGGATGATAGTGATGACTAATTGCTTCTCTGTGTATATGCTGGAGAATATGATGAAATTTAATTTTCTATAAACCCTCAAAAGACACACTGAGGTGCAGAGAATGGAGGGGAGTTGCTGTACCTGGACTTACCGGATTCTAAACTAGGGGCCCAATTCACAAAAGTAATCCGAGACAAAATCCTAATTTTATGACTTTCGGTATTCACAAAAGGCATTTAGGAGTAGTAAAGTTAGGATTCCTAACTTTACTACTCCTAAACTGAGACAAAATACTAACTTTATGACTTTCAGTATTCACAAAAGGTATTTAGGAGTAGTAAAGTTAGGATTCGTAGATTTACTACTCCTAAACTGAGACAAAATCCTAACTTTATGACTTTCGGTATTCACAAAAGGCATTTAGGAGTCGTAAAGTTAGGAATCCTAACTTTACTACTACTAAATGCCTTTTGTGAATACCGAATGTCATAAAGTTAGGATTTTGTCTCAGATTACTTTTGTGAATCGGGCCTTTTGTTACCAAACCTTGGATTAGCTCCAAGGTACCCGATAGGAAATTTGTTCACTGCACAGGGGACATGGTCTTTGTATAGATATTTGCCCTCTGCCATTGTCATACATTCAATGTTTTTTAGGGCAAAAGTTGAGTTGAACTCCATTATATAAGTAAGTCTTCGAGGAATAAAGAGGGGTCTGACCCCAGAATTTCCACACAATAGGGTTGCTTTATCACAGTTTAATGAGATATCAGCCCAGAGTTGGTGTAGGACACTTCTTTTTGTTATACTGTCAGGAAGGCTTAAGGTGCCTCTGCCCTCAATGAAGCAGCAAAACAACCTCTTTAGTATGTGTGAGCCGCTAGCGGCATGTGAGTGAGGGGCAGAGTTAATGTTTATGTGTACAATGAATAACTGTTTGCACCTGGCTATCCAAAGAGCCATGGTTGTTTTCATCTAATGATACCTTGCTGCATTAGGAAGGTTACAAATTCAAGTCTCTGTGTGTGGTACCTTGCCACCTTGTGTGTCAAGTTCATATGGGTAGGAGGACACATGATGTCAGATTTCCTGACATCACAACCAGGATGCTGGCACTAATAGTTTCTTGCATAGGAGGATTTATGTCCCTATATTTCAGCTTACATCTGGACTTTGTGCCACCTCGCCTGCAGGCTACCATCAAACAGTACCACAGTAGGAGTGGCACCTGAGGGGGGGATCGAGAGATGACTAGAGTGGAAACCAGAGCCACACTGAAGGCTGCTACCAAGATCTGTGTATGTTTTTGCCAGGCATAATATTCTGATGGTGTGGTGTGTAAAGAGGCCAAGTGTACCACTGTTCTGAGCCTCACAGGGCTGCAAGGTGGATAAGATTCTGGATTCTGTAAATGACAGATATATACTGTTACACGTATATAATTCAGATTAACTTTGAGGGTAGCTCTGCAGATTTTTGAAGAATGTGATTTGTTCATCACCAGCTTATTTTTCACTACACGCTACATGTTTTGGATGAATGAAGAGTGCAGTGACATCCCAGTGGGAGCACTCTTGTTGCAGGCAGAAAAGCACACCAGTCTGCACAATGAACTTGGCCTAATCCTATGGCCTTTGCATTGCGGAGCACGTGTGCAAGCCAGAGTGCTTGGAGGTTCAGAAGAAAATACAGATTGACAAGAGAGCAGATTTTGAGACTTGTGTGGTAGTTTCAGGACATCTCTGTTATCAGGGATTGGGTGCGCCCGACAGGCAGTAGGCATTACGATGCGACCGCCACAACGTTGGTCGCAGGGCCTATATTTTGCATTGCCATGGGTGTTGCTGGCTGCAGCACCTGCCTCAATGCAAAAAAGGGACTCTGTACATATCCCTCCACTAACTGGACCAACCTCTGCTCTGGACCCAACATCACCATCACCATCACCATCCACGGCGGCTACAAATTCATCTGCACGGACCACCCCGACCGCCCAAGCGGAGGCATAGCCATTATCTAAAAAAGTGCACTCTGACAGACCACGCACTCTAATGACCTGATGGATACCATTGAACACCTCCACTTCCAGATCCAGACCAACCCCACCCTCCGCGGCACCCTCATCTACAGGCCCCCCTGGCCCATGAACCACCATTCACTGATGCCATTGTAGACTTCATCGCACCCCAGGCTCTCCCATCCACTGACTACATCCTATTCAGACACCTCAAGTTCCATCTGGACAACCCCAGTGACCAAAACACCACCACCCTACTGGCGAACCTCGCCAACATCGGACTCAAGCAGCTAGTCACCGCATCAACCCACATAGCCAGACACACACTTGACCCCGTCTTCTCTGCCAGCGGGAACTTCAACTACAGCCACACCCCCAAACTCTCCTGGACCGACCATCATAGTATACATCACGCCTACACCCTGCCCACCGTACACCACTGCCATCATCTCCCCCCCAGCTGCAGATGGATCAAGGCCATCAAAGAACTTTTTGAATACTCCCTCAGCACCACCACTCTGCCAACGCTTACAGATTCCAATACCGCAGTGTGCAAACTCCACCGATGGAGCTTCAACTGCGCCAACACCCTGGCAGCTCCTCCATGTCAGTGGACCGAGCATCTGGGGATCCCTGGACACCAGGGAAGGTGACAGCTGACACCCTGGATGCCAAACTAGACTCTGTACAAAGGGATGCATTTAGGCATATGCGTGATCTTGTGAACCCCCATGCCACATTATACCGGAATTACTTAGGATGTATGCAGGTTGGGCGTTCCCACGAAACAACGCCTCGTAGGGGTGGCGCAGTGAAATCCATGAAATTTCACTGCAACAATTCTAGGACGCCACTGCATCAAAACCTTATGCCTGCCTCATGGTGGCATAAGAGTGACACAGTGCCATAGGGATAGGCCTCCCCCATGTATCACTGGAGTTGTGTCATGCTTGTGATACAATTGCAGCAATGCAGGACTTTAGCGCTGACAGATACGTCAGGAATACTGACATATCTGTAAATCCTTGTGAAATGGAAAGCCATACAGTAAATACGGCACATCCATGGTGTTGCAAGGAGGGTGCAGTAAAAAGTGTTGCAATGCTGTTTTGTCACAGCGATGCAACACTTTACATGAATGAGGTGCAGGACTGCGCCCTATCTTATTATGGGGTGCATTCCTGAACTTTTGTTTTGGCACAGGGCAGCGCAGCAATATTCTTTGCTGCCCTGTCCAGCTCCAATATCTGAAATGAGGCCCAAAGTGTGTGCACCAATTTTAAGACCAGCTATTTTCTGGTCTTAAAAAACTGCCTCTAACTGAACTTAGAGTCAGTTTTTTGGGTTTTGCACCATACAAGGAATTCCTTGTAAATATCGCGAAGTAGGGTTAACGGCAGTTTTTGCACGGAAACACCCACCTTGCATCTCATTTTTGTTAACTCTTTCTAACAGAAGTGCCGATCTTTAAAAATCACGTTTTTGCCGTAAAAGTGCAGCTAACTCTTGTTAGAAGCAACTTGTAAAAAAGGAGATAAAAAATAGCCGCCGTAACATCCAAAAATTGACGCTACGGCAGCGTTAAGTCCTTGTACATATGCCCCTGTGACCGCAAAAGATGCACTGGTGTCTGCGATAAGGTGACCCACATGTTTCCACGGGTGGGAGATGCTGATTTTGTATCTTCTGCAGGAATAAATTATGATCCTTGTACTGGTAATGTAATGGATTTTAGGATGAATGACAAGAAGCCGCTGACGTCTGCGTTGTTGCCCATGTATGTACTCAAGTGAGTGTAATTTTCCAGTGGGCAGGATTGTCGAGAGCTGGTCTGGGAAGGGAAAGGAGTGGTGCTTATATGTAGTATCGACAGGACAGTGTAATGGGTCTTTTCCTTGCTGTGTCTTTCATGCTTTCAAGGGATACGTAAATGGTCATCATCAGGACTCAGGTGTTGGACAACATTTTCTAGTCTTTGTCGAGCATCTGGTGGGCAGATTCTCTGGATTCTCTCGTTCATCCACCCTGAGATGCAAAGAGATGCAATGGACACGAAGGATCTGCTTTATTCAGACCGGCTAATTCCTTGTGTAGACAGTAAATGGGTGATGGGGAGCAAGTGACCAACAACGCATACCAAGCTGTTCACTGAGAAGGGTCTTAGTTCACCTCGGAGCAGTGCTTAATTTCTAAAAAAGTTAAGAGCCAGGGCCCTTTTTGGAAGGCCACTGCAGCCTGCACCTCAAATTGCCCCTGCCAGTGCTGCCATTGCACTCCAACAAGTGTGACAATTCAGACTATTTCTGGCCACACAAACCTATAATAATGGCGTTAGAGGCTGTTATTAATCATTTTCAATGCCATTTGACTTAATAAACATGGCTCTTGTGCACATCTCAGACAGTGTCACCAATTGGTGTACTGTCATAGAGTTGGTATTGACATTTAAGTGTCGGTGCTGATCACCGAAAACCACAGGCTCAAATTAAGCACTGCCTCAGAGGGAACATGACTGTCTCATAGTCATTGGTCCACAGCCATTAACATGCACCCCACATCTTCCAGACTTGTAGCTGCGGTATAGCCTGTCATATAGTTGGACCTAAAAGGTGCAGAGGGGAAACTGGACACTACCCCTGCTCAAACAATGGAGATGCCACCTCACCCTTTACTCAGTAACAATCTGACAGTAGATGTAGGACACATCTTCAAGCCATACCATCAAGGAAGGATGATGTGACACAGTCAGTCCATAAGGGAGAAGTCAAAAAGGATGTTAGGTCACCAGTGTGTGTGTGGATATATGGGGTGTAGAGAGAACTAAGGAAGAGTTCCTGTTTATGCATAACCTGAAAGAGGACTCGTACATCAGTTTTTGGAGAGTTGTGGATGTTTTGCTCCACGTTTACCTTCTTACATCGGGATTGTAAGAAAACTTCTCAGAATGTAGCACATAGCTAACATCTGCATGGTGTTCGTAATAGGTGAGTTATGATGGAGTGTATCTGGGACTCCTGACTAAGCTGGAAGCATTATGCAATATATTAAGACGTGCCGAGTGGTCGGGCCGCAGGAGTGGTGTGTGTGTGAGTGGCAGTGTGCAGCCTTTGGTCCTTTTGAGAACACCGCGGGGGCTCATCACCTAATTTGGAGTTCAGCCTTCTTGATCCTTGGGGCACAATTTATCTCACAGGGGGGGGTCTGCAGCGGGCACACTGACAAGGGGGGGTGGGGGTAGAGAGGGGGCGGGGTTGGGGGGTTAGGGAAGAAAATGTTGCGGACTTAACTTCTCCTGCACTGTCCTAAGTTGCCTCGTTCTCTTGCATGAGGCTATTGTATGTAACGTTGATTTAAGACTGCGATGGTTGGGGAAAAATCAATAAAAAAATAAAAAATAAAAAATAAAAAAGCTGGAAGCATTATGATGCTTTTACATAAGTGTAATTTCCATACAGTAAAGGGGAACATGTAGAGTAGGAAGTATGCCTGCCCCTGCCAAAGATTATTCCATTAGAGTCACAGTAGGATTGCCACCAAAGAGGAGTATATATTGCAGTATTGGGGAGCCACTGTACATGTTAGAACATAAATAAAATAAAAAACATTATAATTTAGACATGCAGGGCCTGATTCACAAAGGGCCTCCGCACTCATAGTGGAGGCCACGCAGTCGTGAGGGAGTCTCCGTACTCGAGGTGGAATTTCTACAATGATATTTGTGAATCAGGCCCACAATGTTTTGTAAAAGGAAACACTCTGCCCCTGAGTAGGCTTCATGTTATACTGATGCAGAAAATCCCCTTTACTCTCATGTTCCAATCCTGGTTCCATTCCTCTGATCTTAGTTCCTGTGTTTCTTTTGCCCATTTACACCTCTGTTGGCAGAGAATTAGGAAATTGACATTTTGATTACCATTGCTAAAGTACTTAGGATAGGATAGATACAGTTGCCACAAATGAGTGGGCAACTTGAACCAAACCACCCCAGAGCACATATGGAGTCACAAGATCCAATACCCATCTTGATTTGTCAAACCCACCACTTCTTTGGTCCATTGGGCGAGTCACCAATAACATTGTGAGGTTGGGTATCTTTGACAACATATGAAGAAGGGATGAGTGCATGGAAAAGCCTGAATGTCTGTCAGCAGGGACGCATCTGGTGAAGGAGATTTTGGGTTTGGAGCATACCCACATAATACACAAGATCTGGCAGCCCTCATTATTCAATAACTTACAGAGGTAGTTGTGTTCTATAATGCTCTTTCTTTTGCATTTAACATTAAAAAAATCCCTGATGCACTGCGTTTGAGAAAAATAGTTTAACAGTTTTCTGTGCAAGGTCATTCTAGGTTCAAAGGTCATCTCACACACAACTGACTCTAGATGGAGGATTGTCTGATGGCCTCCTATAAATTGGGTGGTAAGTAAGCTTCATTTCTGCCATTCGCCTGCTGTCAAACTGAGGGAAAAAAGCAGGAGAATGGAAACTTACAGCTGGGTGTGCATGGTGTAGATCCCCTTTTGGGAATTTTCAGATGAGTGCCACATTCTTGTTACACAACATCACTAATCCTCTGCTCTCCTCCTGCACAGAAAATTTGAAGAATTGGTGCATGCTGCGGTGTCTATCTATCTATCTATCTATCTATCTATCTATCTATCTATCTATCTATCTATCTATCTATCTATCTATCTATCTATCTATCTATCTATCTATCTATCTATCTATCTATCTATCTATCTATCTATCTATATGTATCGCAAAGCAAAGCGTAATTCGTGAAAGAATCCACACGAGCCCACTCGGTCAGTTTCAGCAGTTTATTTGGTTACAGCAAAAAAGGACAACATGTTTTGATCACATCCGTGGTCTTGGTCACATGTATATATAAGCAAAGAAAGAAGCAGAGAACTCTGGGTAGTTCTCAAGTGTAGGTGGAAAGCAGCTCCAATATAGAGCACTCCCAACACCAGCGACACTCTAAATTTGCTCACCTCAAATGTGTGCTTTTCTATCAAAGTCTTTAAGCATAGGACTATCACAGTGCCATCCACGCCGAGATAGAAAGGGACAAAGTCTTTTACCATGTCTACAGCAAAGTCGTTAAGCATAGGATTAGCACAGTGCTATCCTTGTCGAGCTGTAAAATGGCCACAGCCTTTTACCAATCCTGCTGTGTGGGACTTACTAGAGATAATAGGTGGGGACATGGTCAGTGACATCACTGATGACATCTCAAATGACATCACTGATGACATCACTGATGACATCATCCAGTGAATGTGTGTTTTTTGGAAAATTAAATATGTTTTATATATGTATATCTCAAGGTCGATGGAAGAATAAATGGGTATATAAATGTCTAAATGGATGATTTGTTTTTGAAAAATTGATTGTATAACTGACTGATTAAGTGTATCTTAGTGAATACATGGCTTAGTGAGTAATGTTCAAATATGTAAATATCTGTATCAGTCTCTCACCTTGGGCCTCATGTAGGTAGCCAAATACCGGTCGGTAACGGCCGAAATTCGGTAAATATCCCGTTACCGACCGGTATTTAGGCATTTGCGATGTAGGTGGCTGATTTCTGGATTCGGTATTTACCGAATCGGAATTTAAGAAATCGGTAAAATACCGATTCGGTAAATACTGAATCCAGAAATGCTATGTAGGGGGCACTCAAGTGAGTGCATCATTGGTGTCTGGATTCGTTATTTACCACCAACTACAAGTTGATGGTAAATGACGAATACCTTTCAAAAAGCATTTTTGTGCCATTTGAAAAGTGCCATGTGGCAGACATACATGCCCTTAGGGCATGTATGTGCGCCACATGTGCACACATGCACGAATCAGGGGTGCAACAGGGTGTCAATGTGACACCCTGCCACCCATGATAATGCCTCCCCTATTACCGATTCGGTATTTACCGAATCGGTAATGGTAACTGGCTTCCCATTCATTCCTATGGGCCTCCAGGCCCAAAGGAATGAATGGGAAGGAATGCATTATTACCGATTCGATAAATACCGATTCTTAAATACCGATATTTACCGAATCGGTAATAATTACCGATTGTTTACCTACATTACATTTACCGATTCATTAATACCGAATCGGTAAAATTCGGTATTTAAGAATCGGTAAATGTAATTTACCTACATATAGCCCCTTGTGTATAAGTGGCTGCATGGGTTGGTGAGTAGCTACATGAGTGTCTCTATAGGTTACTAGTTGGTTTTTTGAGTATCAGTATGAGTGTCTGAGTGTCTGTATGGTTCAGTGGGAGGTATTACGTAGTGCATAGGTGCATGAATGGGTGACTCACTGTTTGTATGTGTTGAAGACAGCATGTATGCAGGACTGTATGGGTGGATGAGTGTGTGCATGGGTGTGTTAGTGAGTGAATGACTGTCTCAATAGTGTCTTTATGAGTAACTACATATGTTTTAAACTAGTATATGTAACTATTGGTGTATATAAGTGGGTATATGTGAGAGTGAGAGATTGGAAGAGTTCCTGTATGAATAAGTATGTGTTTCTATAAGTGATTGTTTAACCCCTTCGATGCGCGTGATGGAGTGGTTCCGTCATGCGCGTCGGTCGCGCTGTACAGATGACGGTACCACGGCCCCGCCCGCGCATGAACCCTTCGCCACAGCACGGTAATCCGCGCCGCACTGAAGGGGTTAAAAGACTAAGTATGTGTAAGTTTCTGTAGAAGTAAGTGTGGTGGTGTGTGTATAACTGCACATGCAAGTAAATGGATGTTTGATTCTTTATTAGCATGAGTGACTATGTGTGTGAGTAACTCTATGGATGAGTGGCGTTGTGTAACAGGATGTATAGGTGTATGAGTACATATGATGAGTGAGTACATGTATGAGTGACTGTATAGGACTGTTGGTGAATGAGTGGATGTGTATGCAGATCTTAGAATTACTGAATAGGTTGTTGTAAGTGGTATTAGTATGTCCATTGTTTTTAAAATTTTAGTTTCTACTTTTGAATGTGTGTATCAAAGGTTAAATTAGGGTACGAAGTACTAGCGCCTGATAACGCTCCCCAGAATTTGGATTGCTCCTTTTGTTGGACTGAATCTTGGACTGCCATACATGAGTCTATTACTTGTTGGATTGTCTTTTTGATATTAATTCAAATTTGGTATTCTTTACTGATTGTTGTCTGGGACCTCCTTCTACTTTTTAGGGTGTGTTGCATTAGCTTCTGTTCATTTGATATTTATATATGCATGGTCCTTAACGTGTATATCTAGCACTCTTGGGTAGTGTGTGCTTCAAGCTAGATAAGCACCCCGTTTCACATAGAAAAGTGTTAGCTATTGTTTCATGCCATTAACTTTTGCTCTATATACATTTCCAATATTGATGTGCAGATTTTTCCCTATTAGGGAACACTACTACCCTTGTGGCTTAAGTTAATATGTGATGTCATCAGCAGTGCATTGCGGGCACGCGAGTTATAGTTAGCTGAACTAACTAAAACGGGGGAATTTCAATGGTTTGATACGAGTGAAAAGTTCAGCTAACTATAACGCCCCTGAAACCTATGGTTTTTTCAGTGAATTTCTAAGGTTTTTTAAATGCTAATTCCTAACTATAACGTGCCTGAAACCTATGGTTTTTTCAGTGAATTTAAAAGGTTTTTTATATGCTAATTCCTAACTATAACATGCCTGAAACCTATGGTTTTTTCAGTGAATTTCAAAGGTTTTTTTAAATGCTAATTTCTAACTATGCCTACAGAGATAGGACATGTGAAGAAAGAAGAAAAAACGCACAGAAAGAAAAAAAATAAATGCAAAAAGAAGCAACAGAAGTCTTCAAAGACGAAGAAAAGTGCAGGAAGAAGGATAACGCGCAGAAAGAACAAACAGAAGAGCAGAAAGAAGCCTTGTTGCAAAACCATCCTGTACCCTCAACTTTTTCAGACAGCTACTGGTGGTAACTGAGTCTGACTAACCAGTCCTAGAGCCAGTGCTATGTTGAAAGACACTCAGAATACAGTGAAAACACCTACATACACTAGGGAACACTATGCGTTGGGGTCCCCCTGTGATTAGCATGACCTCCTCTGTAAGCTCCTAGTATATAATAGGGCAGGGGAATTAAAACTACCTCTTAAAACGTGCCACAGGGCATGTTTGCACATGTCACCTCAGGCCCCGTCCCCTCCCTTCCCCACTGTGTAAACACGCCCTGTGGCTGTTTAAGTTGGGAGATTAAGTCCCCTTGAATCCTGAGGGTCCCTAGGGTCCAACTAGACCACTAGGTACCTCCAGTAAGCGCCACAGAGCTGTGTTGCAGAGAGATTTAATAAGGGGCACGACCTAGACCACCTCTCTGCAATGCAGCGCAGTGTCGCTTACTGGAAGCACCTGGTGGGCTAGTTGGCCTCCATGGTCCCTCAGGATTCAAGGTGAATTATTTCCCCAACTTAAAACGCGCCACAGGGCGTGTTTGCACACGTTAACTCAGGCCCCGTCCCCTCCCTTCACCACTGTGTAAACACGCCCTATGGCCGTTTTTATTTGGGACATTAATTTCATTTGAATCCTGAGGGTCCCTAGCGTCCAACTAGCCCACTAGGTACCTCCAGTAAGCGCCACAGAGCTGCGTTGCAGAGAGGTGTAAAAAGTGGCATGGCCTGGACCACCTCTCTGCAACGCAGCTCAGTGGCACTTACTGGAAGCACGTGGTGGGCTTGTTAGCCCCCAGGGGCCCTCAGGATTGAAGGGGAATTATTTCCCCAACTTAAAACGCACCTTAGGGCGTGTTTGCACACGTCACCTCAGGCCCGTCCCCTCCCTTCCCTACTGTGTAAACACACCCTGTGGCCGTTTTAAGTTGGGAGATTAAGTTCCCTTGAATCCTGAGGGTCCCTAGGGGCAAAATAGCCCACTAGGTACGTCCAGTAAGCGCCATTGCAGAGAGGTGTAAAAAGGGGCGTGGCCTGCACCACCTCTCTGCAACGCAGGGCAGTGGCGCTTACTGGAAGCACCTGGTGGGCTAGTTGGCCCCCAGGGTCCCTCAGGATTGAAAGGGAATTATTTCCCCAACTTAAAACGCGCCACAGGGCGTGTTTGCACACGTCACCTCAGGCCCGTCCCCTCCCTTCACTACTGTGTAAATGCACCCTGTGGCTGTTCTAAATTGAGAGATTAAGTCCCCTTGAATCCTAAGGGTCCCTAGGGTCAAACTAGCCCACTAGGTACCTCCAGTAAGCGCCACAGAGCTGCGTTGCAGAGAGGTGTAAAAAGGGGCGTGGCCTCAGAACACTTGTGTGCAACGCAGCTCCCTGGCGCATACTGGAGATACCTGTTGGGCTAGTTGGCCCTCAGGGACCCTCAGTATTGAAGGGGAATTAATTCACCAACTTACAACTGGCCAGGGGGCGCGTTTGCAGAGCGCTGCAAGGAGGGGGCGTGGCCTCCGGCGCGATGCCGGTCTTTTATTTATTTTATTTTTTTGAGAAGGAGGGCTGTGTGGCCCCCCTTCTTTTTCTAATTTATTGGCCCTGGGGACCCCATCCCCCAGGGTCTGCCCCCTAATTTTTGTTTAAAAAAAAAATAATTAGAAGGGGGCCGCGTGGCCCCCCTCCCAAGGACTTAATCGGATCTGGGGATTAGGAGGGGGGCTGCGTTGCCCCCCTCCTCAGGCCACTTATGGACCCGGGAACCCCATACCCCGGGGCCGGCCTTTGTTTTTTATTATTTTTAAAAAATATATATTTAGAGAACCACCTAGGACATGCTGGACAAACCGTATGTAGCTATCACGATGACGATTTGCGTGATATTCATTAAAAGGCGACTATGCATACAATGAATCCACGTGGAATGTATTTACACCGCTAATGAAGCTCTGACATGTCTGACGCCCTACCGTGCCTAATCCCGGCGCCCCCGCCGGTGGGTACTCTCCAAGTAGACACCCTTGTCGTTTATTTATACAAACATGGGTAGCTATTGATGGGCACATTTAATACACACGCACACCAAGCCATTCAAAGGGGATCCGATGAAAATTCGACCAAAACTATGCAAGAAACCCCCCTCATGGTTAATAAAACACACATCCACCGCCGAATGTGTAATACTTTTTATTTTACTTTGTGGAAAGGAGACAAACCTCACTTGAGAGTCACAGCGTGCTCCTGGCTGAGCCCAATGCTGTGTTACACCCACCAGTGCCCGCCGAGTGCCACACACCTTTGTGTTGTATTCCACCAGCTAGTGCATAAGCTACAACACTCTCTAGCCCATGTGCACTGTAACACCACCCCGTGAATATGTCATGCCACACTTGCCTTCGCACGGGTTATATTGCACCATCTAACGTGCCTTCCTCGATGCCTATGTTATAACGCACAGCGCTATGTCATACATATTACAATATGGGATCCATATCTTTGTCACAATGCATATGCCATGTTACACTCTCCCGGCACATATTTTATATTACAACTTTAGAGACTAGTTAGGTTACAAAACACTGCCCTGTGCATATTACACTCCAAGGCGCATATCGCATAGCACGCGCTAGTGCCTGTGCTATCTTGCGCTCTACAATGAATCTGTCATTGCGCACAATGTATTGCATATTATATTTCACGCCCGGTTCATCTTATATCACACTTTTTGGTGCATAGTTTATACCATACACTATATCTAGTTTTCATTTTCAATCGTGCTCTCAGGACTATGTTCTATATAACACTGCTTTCACCTATCCTTTTCACGGGCATTACATTTTGCGATGGGGGGTGTAGGGTCAGGGAGTGTTTCTGCCAAGTGAGCCCGGAGTCACAGTCACAAACGTCCTCTTCTTCCTGAATAAAAGTGAGATTATGCTGTATACTTGTTCATATTTTAAGTAGTTTGCACAGACACACATTTTAAAAACAATAAAGTTCCTAATACCCACCTTCTCTGAACAGTTAGCTTGCTGCCCCATCCACCTCCTCCTTATCCTCTGTTGTCTGAATCCATGGACTAGCCTCTTCTCTCCTGCCATGCATGGTCTGATGTGCTGCCACTGCCCTCCATTTAGCATGATGTACCAGTCCACTCCTCCTGCCCTCCATTGCCCAATTCTATGCCCCATCATTGACCTCCTGCTTAGCCTCTGTGCTTAGCTTGCTGCCCCTATTGTCCTTCCCACTGCCCTCCGATGTCTTTGTGCATGTCCCTCCTCCATCCTTTTTGCCCACCATGTTCCATGAACCTGCCACTCCTATCTACTCTGAGTGTTCTGTTGAGCTGCCACTCCCCTCCCTCCTGCCTAGCATTGTCAGATGATTGTAACCTGTCCCTGCCACCTCCATCCTGCCTGTCCACATGCCATGCCCCTATCCCCTTCCTCCTGTCCTCCATGGTCCATTTTACTGCCACACCCTTCTGCCCTCCCTGGTCTGTTGTGCTGCAACTGCTCCTCCTGCCTGCCCCGCGCGGTCTGCTGTGAGGCCCCTTCCCATGAACTCTCTTGTCTGTGCCCAGGTCTTGACCCTCCCTTCTATCCTCCATGGTCCTTTGTGCATGCCCCTGCACCCTCCTTCTTGGCCATTATAGCCATTGTGCTGCCACTAACCCTCCCGCTTCCCATGCATGGTCTTCTGCGCTGCCACGGCCCCTTCCACCTTCCCTGTGTGGTCAGCTAGCTGCCCCTGACCCCCTCCCACCTTCCTTCCATGGTCTGTGTGTATGCCATCATAGTCTCACTGTTGCTCTCCATGGTGTGTCTTGTTTCTAGTGCCCATCCTGGCTGACCTCCATTCTGCTCCTGCCCTGCCCCCTTGCACCCAGCCCTCTGTTTCCATGTGCAGGCCCCTATTCCCACCCTCCTGGCTTGTCTGTTCCATTGTAATGCCCCTGATCCATCCCTCCTGCCCTTTATGGTCTGCTATGCTGCAGCTTTCTCTCCTGTCTGTCCATTATGGTCAGCTAGCTACCATTGCCTCTTTCCCCTCTGTTCTCTGTTGTCCATGTGCATGGTCCTGTCCCCTCCCTATTGCTTTCTATGGATTGTTGTGCTGCACTCCCATCCCGCATGCCCTCTGTGGTGTATTGTGCTGCTGCAAACCCTGATGCCTGCCCTGTAGGGTCAGTTTGGTGCACCTCTCCATGTCCCTCCTGTCCTCTGTTATCCGAGTCCATGTCCCTACCACAATTCCTCCTGCCTTCCATGATCCAATGTACCATACTTGCGAACCTTTTGAACTTGGTAAGAGGGAGATTTTGAAATAAAACTGGGATATTGATTTTTCCCTTTGAGTTACATTGAAATAGAGGAGATTGTAGACAGGAGACAGATCCAATAAAGCCCGTTTGAGCTTAAAAACATTGGACGTTTCCTGGCTGAATCGGGTCTGTTGGCATGTATGGTTGTACTACCACTGCCTCTTCCTTCTGCCCACAATGGTCTATTATATTGCCACAGCCTCTCTTGCCAGTCCTGTATTGTTGGTTTGTTGCCACTGCCCCCCTTTCCACCGCCCTCCATAGTCTGTTGTGCTGCCACTGCCCTTCCTGCCTGCCCAGTGTGGTCAAATTGTTGCCTCTGCACCCTCCTACCTGCCTCAATTTTCAGAGTCCGTGCCCCTGGCCTCTGCCTCTCAACAGTATCCTAATGAACAACTAGATTGCTAACATTCTATATTTATTACAAAAGTGTGGAACGCCTGACGTAATCTTGATGTAATCAAAACTGTAATACCTAGAGCATTTCCTTTAGAAATTACATATATGAGAGGGTCTTATTTGCATCAAAATGATGGTTAGTGCTCTAACAAACTAAAATGAGGACATATTTTCTGAGTTTTCAAATAGCGAGAAATCACTTTTAAATTATTTGTTATCTTTATGCTTTTTGTATCCAGTTCACCACTTGATTAAATGCTGCACTTAGGGGAGAGGATGTGGTGTTACTTCCAGAGCTGCAGACTTTGCAACTGGGGAACCAGGTTGGAGTTTCTGCTTCAGCTCAACATTCTGTGATTCTGGTCAAATCACTTAAACTCCCCATGTATACAACCAAAAGGAATTTGATCTTGTGTGATGTAACCAATGCGCATGTAAAGCACTCCAATACCTGACAAGTCTGCACTATATAAAACTGCAAAAACATAAAAAATAAGTGTTTTGCACACTTCTGTCATTCGGCTACATGTGGGCTACATCTGGGTGAAATTTGTGCTGCATTTGGGCTCTTTTGTCTCTGGTAGCCATCTTGGAGATTTATTTGTTATGAAGTTTCCTAATTTCCTCATTTACTGCACACATTTGCCATAAATTCTGAATGCTAGCACTCTAGTTGCTCATTAGATCACTGTAGTAAAGTTACTGCTCACCACGGAAGTCTGCTGCTGGTATTAAAAGTGCATTTTTCAGTCTGCATGTCAGAATTCTTTTATGACATAAAAGAGGATTTGAGAAGTCACTCAAAATGTGCCCTAATTTTTCTTTCTTCAGCACTAATCATAATTTCTATGGTAAAATGAACCCCCTCATTGTGTTCCTTTTTAAATTAAATGTTTTAAGTGTTACCAGTTTATTCCAATCAAGATGGCTTCAGTTGTGCCATACTTTTGTCATAAGTAAGACAGTAAGCGCTCTAGTTGTTCTTAAGAACACTCTGGGACATTCTGTCATTGGGCTATACTTGGGCTACATCTGGGTGATTTCTGGGCTACATTTGGGCTCTTTTGTCTCTGGTGGCCATCTTGAGAGACTTATTTGTTATGAAATTTCCTAATTTTCTCATTTACTGCAGTCTCCTCAGTAGGAAATACTTTCAGTTTTTTACTTTGGTTCCATCAAGAAGGCATTCAGATGTGTCACACATTTGCCATAAATTCTGAATGTTAGCACTCTAGTTGCTCATTAGATCACTGTAGTAAAGCTATTGCTCCCCAGGGAAGTCTGCTGCTGGTATTCAAAGTGCATGTTTCAGTCTGCATGTCAGAATTTTATTAGGAAATAGAAGAGGATTTGAGAAGTCACTCAAAATGTGCCCTAATTTTTCTTTCTGCAGCACTAATCATATGTTCTATGGCAAAATGAACCCCCTCATTTTGTTCCTTTTTAAATTAAATGTTTTAAGAGTTACCACTTTATTCCAATCAAGATGGCTTCAGTTGTGCAATACGTTTGTCATAAGTAGGACTGTTAGCGCTCTAGTTGTTCTTTAGAACACTTTGGGAAGCTGCAGTAGAACAGAAAGGAATCAACTGACAGTCTCTGCCCTTGTTGGATGTACATGTTTTACTTAGAATGTCAGACTTCATTCTCACATGACTGAGAAAGATAATGTGAATTTACAGAAAATATGCTCTCAGTTTAGCTTATAGATCACCTTCCAAACCTCTGTGGGAAAAGCATGAGAAAATAGTTTTCTCTCAAACATGATTCATGAAATCACAGCAGAAGGCTTTTTCACATGGTAAAATCACCTTAGAACACACCATAATTCCTAAAATGAGTATGGTACCATCAACAAATGATTTATAATGTAACTAAAGTCTTAAAACCTTCTATTAACTGCAATGCTTTTTAATGAGGTGCTATCATGTATATTGGTCCCAAGATGGCTGCCAACACTTCTTGGATGAAGTACTGACAGCCAATCAGATCGCACGATGAGATGTGTGGTAAGGCTCCGCCCAGATATATATGTGATTTTGATTTTCTCAGGAACTACTGAACGGATTTACACCATTTAAGCAAAAGGCACGACTCTGAACCAAGGTCTACCTTTCTGCCAAATTTGGTGTAATTCCGTTCAGCAGTTCAGGCTGTAACTGCGGCTAAACGTCCTATGGGAAATTGCATGGGGAAAACACGTTTTGGGACCCCCCTTTTTTCTCAGCCCCCCGCTACAGGAACCATCCTGAGACTTTCAGGATAGGAGCGGACCGGAGCTGGTCAAAAGTGGAGGGTTTGCTTACTTACACTGGGAAGACGGTGTGAGATAACTTTTGGAATATTTATCGGTGACTCCGTAATCAAGCCCCGACTCGCTTGGCCTGAGGCGTCCTCTCATCAACTTTCGTTTGAGGTCATGGTGTCAAGTTGAAGGACGCCCGCCAGCTGCCCATGGACTGGAAAGGATTTGGCGAAGCTTAGGCCACTGCACACCCAGGTGACTTAGTTACTTGTGGAGCGGGGGGCCTGCCAGCAAAATAATTTTCAAGGATCGGAAGCAGCCAGAGTTTGTTTGGGTTAATTAACCCTGACACGACGGAGGAGTTAAGAATTCATCACAGGCAGGTAACCGCATAATGGATTTGTTTAAACAAAAATGAGGATGAACATTTTTCACTGGAATATGCATTTAAAATGTTACAAAGCCCTACATGGAACTGATTCCTTATGAGGCGACAACAGTATTGTTTTGCAAATTCATTCCTGTGATTCAAAGACCTTGTTAAAGTGACTTTAAAAACGAAGGACATGGCAGTGCTTAGAAATCCAACGTAAAGCATTGTGGACTGGGTAGTTCCAGGAAGTGGTGATTAAGTGATCAGTGACCCACTCGAACATTTTGGCAAACTTGACAACATTCGGGACATTTTATTCCTAGAGAAAGGGATTTGGACTGATCTTCTGTGTTTTAAAAAACGTTACATCTATAGAAAATATTCACTTCGAGTTTGCATGCCAGTCCTTCCTCACTGTTCACTACCGAAGCAGTATTTAAACAACTGAGTAACGGCTCCTCATATTTTGCATATGATTAAGACCATTCGGTTGAAACGCGTAATGCTAATTGTGGGTGCCTGCTGGAATAAAGAACTTATGTTTTACTCTACCCCCGACTGGAGGGCTTGCTTACTTACACTGGGAAGACGGTGTGAGATAACTTTTGGAATATATATATATATATATATATATATATATATATATATATATATATATATATATATATATATATATATATATATATATTATCTACTGGCCAGTAGATAGTTATAGTTAGGACCGTGTTTCCATAGGAAATCCGCAACATTCTATTTGGAATAACTTTGGCGCCGGTTGACGAATCCTCGCGAATTTTTCAAAACTAATGGGGCGCTCCGCTCCGCTCCTACCCTGAGTCTCGGGGGGATTCGTCAAGCGGGGGCTGAGAAAAAAGGGGGGTCCCAAAACGCGTTTTCCCCATGCATTTTCCCATAGGACCTTTAGTCCGAGCTACAGCCCGAACGGCTGAACAGAATTACTTGAAATTGGGCAGAGAGGTAGTCCTCAGGTCGGGGATGTGCCTTTTGCAGGTCTGGTGTAAATCTGTTCAGTAGGTCCTGAGAAAATAGCATTTAAATCAATATATATATCTGTAAGCGCGCTCCGTGCGCTTACGGTAAGCTTACCGTACGCGTACGGTGCCGCGCGCGAGCTCAATTCTGATTGGTGGTTACATGACTGTAAACATTCGAATCGGTCGAAATCAGAAAGTATCGGCCGCCATTTTCTGTCTCTCGCACTGAAAAACAAAGGTTGATAACATGAAAAGGGGGCAACGAAGAGAGTTGCAGACCCACTAGCGTTCTTCAGGGGGTTCACGAAGGACCAAAAAGTATGAAAAATAAATTTAATAATTTTTTTTTTAAATCGCGGAGTGCGTGTACGGTAAGCTTACCGTACGCGTACGGTAAAAAGAAATAATAAAAAAAAAAAGAATTAACAATCACATTTAATATATAAATCTAAGGACCCCGAAGGGAGAAAAAAAACAATTGATATTTTGTAAAAAATGTCGAGGCGTGCACGGTACGAAATGCGCAACATGGGCGCTCGGTGTGCGAAGCGCACCGAGTGCCCAAAGCGCGCGCACGGTCCGCGAAGCGCACCGTGCGCGCAAAAATTAAAAATAAATACATAACTTAGCATTTAAAAAACCGTACAAATTCACTGAAAAAACCATAGGTGTCACACACGTTATAGTTAGGAATTAGCATTTAAAAAACCTTGCAAATTCACTTAAAAAACCATAGGTTTCACACAAGTTATAGTTAGCTGTACATTTCACTCGTAAAAAACCAATGAAATTCCACGTTATAGTTAGATCAGGTAACTATAACTTGCGCGACCGCAATGCACAATGTGTCATTTCAGATGTCATCATTGATGTCATGAGTGATGTCACTGACCATGTCATAAGTGATGTAATATGTGACGTCATCAGCAGTTTATTGTGGGCGCGCAAGTTATAGTTACCTGATCTAACTATAACGTGGAATTGCATTGGTTTTTTACGAGTGAAATGTACAGCTAACTATAACTTGTGTGAAACCTATGGTTTTTAAAGTGAATTATATATATATATATATATATATATATTATCTACTGGCGGTCGCCAGTAGATAGTTATAGTTACAACCTAGTTTCCATAGGAAATCTCAAAATTCTATTTTGAATAACTTTGGCGCCTGTTGACGAATCCTCGCGAAATTTTCAAAACTAATGGGGCGCTCCGCTCAGCTCCTACCCTGAAAGTCTCGGGGTGATTCGTCAAGCGGGGGCCGAGAAAAAGGGGGGTCCCAAAACGCGTTTTCCCCATGCATTTTTCCATAGGACCTTTAGTCGCAGCTACAGCCCGAACGGCTAAACAGAATTACGTGAAATTTGGCAGAGAGGTAACCATAAGGTCAAGGAAGTGCCTTTTGCAGGTCTGGTGTAAATCTGTTCAGTATTTCCTGAGAAAATAGCATTTAAAAGCATATCAATATCTATACGTGCGCACTGTGCGCGCACCCTGCCGTGCGCAAGCGCAATTCTGATTGGTTGTTAGATGTCGGTAAACATTCGAATCGGTCGAAACCAGGAAGTGTCGGCCGCCATTTTGTCTCTCGCAGTCTGAGGGGGTGAAAAAAAAAGGTGGAGAACGTGAAAAGGGGGCAGCGTGGACAGTTCCTGACCCCCTAGCCTTGGTCAGGGGGTCACAGAAGGACCCCAAAGGGAGAAAACATTTTTTTTTTTTTTTTTAAATCGCGTGGTGCGTGCACCCTGCGCGCACTGCACGCATGGCGAACCGTGGGAGCTTGGTGCGCAAAGCGCACCGAGCGCCCACAGCGCGCGCAAGGTGCGCGCAACTCACGATTTTTAAAAGAAAAAAAAATGTTTTTTTCTCCCTTGGGGGTCCTTCAATAAATACATAACTTAGCATTTAACTTAGCATTTAAAAAAACGTACAAATTCATTGAAAAAACCATAGGTTTCACACACGTTATAGTTAGGAATTAGCATTTAAAAAACCTTGCAAATTCACTTAAAAAACCATAGGTTTCACACATGTTATAGTTAGCTGGACATTTCACTCGTAAAAAAACCATTGAAATTCCCCCGTTATAGTTACTGCAGGCAACTATAACTCACGCGACCGCAATCCTCTGCTGATGACGTCAGATATTACATCACTGATGACATATGTGTCTTTATGAAAAATAAATATTTGTAATATATGTATAGCTAAAGATTAATGGAAGAAGACATGGGTAAATAAGTGTCTAAATACAGTGATGTAATATCTGACGTCATCAGCAGAGGATTGCGGTCGCGTGAGTTATAGTTGCCTGCAGTAACTATAACGGGGGAATTTCATTGGTTTTTTACGAGTGAAATGTCCAGCTAACTATCACATGTGTGAAACCTATGGTTTTTTAAGTGAATTTGCAAGGTTTTTTAAATGCTAATTCGTAACTATAACGTGTGTGAAACCTATGGTTTTTTCAGTGAATATATATATATATATATATATATATATATATATATATATATATATATATATATATATAATGTATATATATATATTTTTTTCCTTTTTATGCAATAACATGCACCAAATGAATTGTGTGTTGATAGTATGCTTCACGTTCATGTATTCATGTGTCTTGTTTCAATAGATGGTGCTTAGGAGAAAGCATAATATATTGATGCTTTGAGCATGAGTGTGTAAGGGAATCATCATGTTATGTCTCTCACCTTTCATCATGATCACAAGGTTTGTTTTCTCTTCGTGAGAGAGATACAGATTGACTTGGAATACATGTTGGCCATTAAAGCAGTGTGACTCTAAACTGAGCAACTCCAAGGCCATCCATCTGGCATATTTGTCTTAGACCTTTACCTCCCTTAGGGACATAACTCAGTCTTTTCTCGCAGACTTGACTACAAAACTGGAAAAAGTTCCACTACTAAAGTTTGTTGATTCAAAATATTGAAAACTTAATTAAAGCGATACCTTCAATGCTTAAAGAATAGGCATGCACCATTTGTATTATTTTGCCTGTTTTCATAATATTTACATTCAGTGCTTACCCTAACACTGTGTTAATAAAGATCTATGGATTTGTGTTTCATTTATTCATTTAGCCCAGTGTTTGTCTTTTGAATATCAGAAATCACTTTACTTACACAGTGTCACTTGCTACTACAAAGCGCAAAAAGGGTAATGCAACACAGGGTTAGAATCCTGTTTGTGATCTAAGGTACTATACCCTTCTGTATCCACCTCTGCCTGCCAATCCAATGTGCTTCCTAGCATCTGTAATAGCTTGTGTCTAAGGTGAGACACAGTGCTGGCTATCTAATGTGGGACATGACGCGGGCTGGGCACAGGTGCAGTTTTCTCTATCACCTATAAGGTATATAAGTGCTCAACAGTTCTCTTTGCTATTCATTTCATGAAAGTATTAATTCTTGTGCAAGGCCTGAGCCTGCTTTCATTTCTCTTATTTGCACACAGTTGTGTGGCCTCTGGCTAAGTTCGACCTTATGGATGACTTTGGCAGTTACAGACTCTGGGCCAAACATGGCACACACCTTTGTGCTGTCTGTGACTGGGGATGAGTGTCTGAAAAGTTTTAGAGCTCCGTCTATCATCTCCTTGTGTTTGCTTTGTTTGCCCTAGGTTGACAGGGTATGCCCAGATGTGGGTACCTGGCTCACTTTGCCACTGTATTCAAGCTAGCCTGGCTGAGGAGGGGTGTTACCCCGAAACCGGTCCCATGATGCATGTTTCCAGTCCAGGGAAGACCTGGCTTGACAGTTCAGGCTGGACTCTTTCCATGAGGAACAGGGTCAATACTGATTTGCATTTGGCTGGATCTGAATCGAGGAACGAAGTGAGCTAAAGAACGATGATGGGTTCATCCCAGATCTGTGACTAGGGGTGAGTGTGCCAGAGGTTTTACCTTTAACACACTGGCTTGACAGCGGTTATACTCCAGTGGCCTAAATCAGGCCCTATGGACCATATTTACCAAGATTTTTTGTCAGGTTTGCATTACTTTTATAACGCAAACCCAACACAAATTCTCCTGGTGGGATTTGGAATCCAACATAAATGAAGATTGTAAATCGAGATTGCAATTAAAAGTACTGCAATGCAATGCGCTGCCTTGCGTTATTTTGTGTCAAGGGACCGTTCCAAGGAATGTTCATGGGCATTCCTATGCACCTGTGAGTTTTGATGCAAATCCCTAGCTACAAAGAATTGGAGACAAGGATTTGCGACACAACCTTCAGCCACCCTGAGGCAGGCAAAATGAGGAGAAATGTTTTAATTTCTTCCAGTGTTTCCCTTTTTGCAAGTGTGCTGCATTCAACAGCACACATAGAAAGACGGAAGTGCCTCAAATTATAATTTTTGTACTAGAAGGGACATTCTGTACAAAAACTGTACTGACCACAACACATACACTCTTGCACTATCATGCAAGTATGCACGCATTAGTGCATGAAAGATAAAGGTATACCAGCGCAGAGAGAGAGAGCAGAACAGTGCCACATCTTAGTAGATATGGCACTGTTTTTCTCTCTCCCATTCACACAGAGCAGTGCAGCAACTTTGCTTGCTGCGTTGTGTGATTTCTTTATAAATTTGGCCTTTAGGGGCTTATTCCTGCACAAAAATAATCATCCCTGCAATGTTGGCACCCTTGCACCATGTTGCAAAGGTGCCTGCGTTGGCGCACGGTAGCCCATTGTGCACCGGCACAGGGGAAAAATACAGGAATGTGCTGTATCTGATAGATACAATGGATATCTGCCCTTTTCTTTTGTCGTAGGGCAGCACAGCAGGAAAGCCTGCGGCACTGGCCTACGGCAAAACACTATAAATGAGACCCCTTTATTTCTTCTTGTTTTTCCCTTCTTTCTATCTGTGCTGTGTTCTGCAGCACACATAGAAAGAGGAAACCACCTTTTGTGATTGTTTTTGTGCAGGAAGGTGTCTTATCCTGCACAAAAGCAATCATCTCTTCAATGCAAACACCCTTGCACCATGACGTAAGGGTGCCTGCTTTGGCACATGGCAGACAATTGTGCGCCAGCGCAAGGGGAAAAGGACAGGAATGTGCTGTATCTTGTAGATACAGTGCACTCCTGCCCTTTTTATTTGAGGAAGGGCAGCACTTGCTGCACTGCAGTGGGTCAAAATATTGTAAATTAGTCCCTAAATGTTTACCAGTAGCTTTTTCCCATATTCATCTTCCTTCTTAGTATGCACGGAAGGAAAATGATGACAGAGAGTTCTGCTGCACTGCCAAGTTCACCCTGATGTAAAAAGATAGATGTACTTTGTGATGTTTGTGATTGAAGAATTTAAGGGCCTCATTTAAGGTTTTTTTGCGTAGGGCAGCACAGCAGTCCTTGTTGCTGCACTGCCCCGTGGCAAAAGAAAAAGGCAGGAATGCACCGTATCTATTAGATTCGGCGCATTACTGTCCTTTTCCCCTCTGCCGGCGCACAATAGACTGCTGGCACAACCTTCCTGCACAAAAACAATCACAAGAGGCTTTTTCCTCTTTTTATGTGTGCTGCAGATTCAGCACACATAGAAAGAGGAAAAACGAGGAGAACTAAAGATATTTCTCCTTGTTGTGCCTCCCTAACGCCTCCCCTGGGTAGGCGTACGTTTTTGGCGCTGCCTCAGACTTACAATTTCTCGTAAATCTGGGGCAGTGTTAAAAAGCCATGGATGTTGAAGTGAACGCCCCATGGAACACCCCTTTCACACAGTTTTTTTGCATGAAAGGGGTACATATTTATAGGGCCATTAAAAAGCATGTAACGTGGCTTTACGTGTCCTTATAAATATGCCAGTGGCAAACGAGGCCCTAAGAGTTATGGGGCACATTATCAAGACAGGCAATAAAATTATCGCCGCTTTAGCGGCAGAAAACTGCCGCTAAAACTGCGATAATGGGCTTGATAATATGCTCTATGGAATTCCAATTGAAGCCCATGTTAGATGTGAAGGACATCTAACCTGAGCTTCAATTGGAATTCCATAGACCATATTATCAAGCCCTTTATCGCCGTTTTAGCAGCAGTTTTCTGCCGCTAAAGCGGCGATAATTTTATCGCCTGTCTTGATAGTATGCCCTTATATTTTTTAGGTAGTTGCTCACTCTTCGTCATCTAGTTTTCCTCCATAATTTTTCAAGTCACATTTTATGCCAATTGTGAATTTCCACATTTTGTTCCAGAGAATGTGTGTCTTGGGTATGTTAGACAATAACACACACATTTTACATTACTATTTTTGAACTTGTGTGATAAAACACGGTAATTTAAGTGGTCAATAAAGAGACTTTTGAAACAACATATTTTCTTTTTTTGTGAAGGATTGCTTGGATTTAATAGGTGTGCGATTCAGATATTGCAAAAGTTAAGCTAGTTATATTTAGCTTAAATTGTCACATCCTCCGAATTCATGGGGTCTTTTCGCTTGCAACATGCACGTAATTTATAGGATTCTTGAGCGGCTAATGCTCATATATGTACAGTATGCCACATGATTGACAGCCTCTTTTTTCATCCCAGCTAACAACGTTCCCGGCTTCATGGACTAGGTACAGATCATTTCATATTTAGGGCTATCCATCTCAGGTAATTTGCCTCATTCTCCAAGAGTTAATAGAAATTCTTCTGACGTTCTTGAGGACTGCTGAAAAATATGGAGCATGCCCACTTGATGGCGCCATTGTAAAAGCGTTGGCAAAGCGAGCACAGTAGACCGACAGAGACACTTGTTTTAGCTGTAATTTATGGCAATGCATTTGCGTAACAACCATAGGCAGGTACAATTACATTTACGCAAAGAACCATAAATATATCAATGTATAAACATAGATATAATTTCTAAGAGTACAACAAAGGAACGCAACACATTTTTAGAGATCATTGTTTGTGGTAGATGCCCCTTATATCAGTATTTCTTGAATTGGAGTTCAACTTGTGACTCGTCTTTTTGTGTTACTCCAAATGACCTTGCCTTGTGTACGTACTGGGGTGGCATAACAAGGGCAATTCAGTGTAGCATAATCAAGAGGAATTACCTAAACATTTCAAGAGATTACGCTTGAATTACATGAGATGTGTAATTCTGCAATCAACGCAATTTTGTAGCGCAAAAAATGCCCCCTCGGGTCCAAAATTGTTGTGAGGATGCATTTTGCACTAAGAAATAGTGCTAAATGCGGCAGAATGTGAATAGTGAGCCTGAGCGGCGCCTCGCTAAATGTGCTATTGGGCTAGGATTTTCCCCCAATTTATTGCCATTATTTAGTGCTATTTTCCTAGTGCAAAATGCACCATCGCGCCAGAGCGCAAATAGTGAACACAAGTGGCTCCTCACTCTTGCTAAATGTGCTCTTGCGTTAGGATTTTCACCCCCACTATTCTTAATTATGCAAGGAGAAGAAATACCTTAGGGCCATATTATCAAGGAACGGCGATAACATTATCACACCAGAACCTGGGCTTCTATGGGAATTCACAAGGGCATATTATCAAGCCCATTATCGCCGCTTTAGCGGCACTTTCCTGCCGCTAAAGCGGCGAAAATGTTATCGCTCCTTGATAATATGGCCCAAAATTATTGGTAAATCCGTGTCAAAGAGCTACGGGGAATTACCAAAAATACTCCAATTGTTCGCAATTATAATTCTGCCAAGGCCTCACACGTACTTGCCCAGATGAAGCCCTGCAGGTAATTCACCCACTAGCTTAATGACTGAAAAAAGCATTGAGTTAATGTGTCATTGCTTTATGAGTATTTAGGTTAAATTGTACAGAAATGAGAGCAGTCATTACCCGGTCTATTTGGACAAACACTATTTCAACACAAACAGGAAAATCATTGGGCCCTATTATGACTTTAGCGCAACGGCACTGGCACATCGCCGGCTATGCTGCTCCAAAGCCATGCAAGGACCGCCGGCAGTATTATGAGTTAAAAATATGTAACTCGTAATACTGCCGGCGGTCCTTGGCCTTTCCCATGGTGGTGCCTGGAAAACAGGCACCACAATGGAAACAGAAAAAAAGTTCCAGCATGGCATTGACGAGGTGTCCATGCCGTGCTGGAACTTTGTGGGAACACAGACAGGGGGCACATGTTGTGCCCTCCAGAATGTATCCCCATGGCAGAGGAGTCATGGGGGCCCTGTTGGCCCCCCTTTGTTCTTGCACCGCTACCCTTTTCATGGCGGTGCTCCGTTATAAAAAGGCTGGAGGTGCAAGAACTTGTAATATGCTGAGCGGGACTGCACCAGTCCCTGCTCAGTATATTGTGTTGTGGCGCAGATGCGCCACAGCCAGGGAATTACTCTTCCCTGGCGCAGCGGGCTGTACACTGCCGGTGCGACTTTGTAAGTAATCAGTACAATGATGGACCACCACTGCTGCGCCACCGTGAGTCTGGGTGTTGCAAGACTACCAGACTCATAAACAGTCCCATAGTCCTACACTATTGAATGTCATAGCACACTGTTACATGGAATAAAGTAACCATTGCTATACATTATAAGGATAATGCAAGTAACTGATGTGTTCCATGACCATACAGAGGAATAAGGCCGAAGGCTGAGTTCCTTTATAAGGTCAGAGAACTATAAGGTGACTGCAAAGTTCTTTTCACGTACTACTGGGGGTACTTTATTTCTTATAATACATGGTCACACTGCCACCCTTCCCACAATCCACATAAATCCTTGAGCCTGGTTTTTCTGAGAGTTCATGTAACACAGGGCAGCAAGCAAAGTTGCTGTGTGCTGCGTTGCGTGATCTCGAAAGAGAAGAACTCTACCATATTTACAAAGGAATTGCACTGTTCTGATCTTGCCATGTGCTGCACGCTTTGTGCAGCCATGCCCTGATGCAGGCACCTTGTGCTATAGTGCAAGGTGTCAGAATTGTGGTCTGCATAGTTTTTGTGCAGGTAGGGGACCCTTCCTGCACAAAAAAAACTATGCTTTAAGGCTATTTCCGCTATATATGTGTGCTGCAGATTGCAGCACACATGCAAAAGAGGTACAAAACCGAGGAGACAATAAAAGTATTTCACCTCCTTACACCAGCCTCAGGTAGATGCAGGATTTTGGTGTAAATCCTTGTCTACAACTCTTTGTAGATACGTATTTGCTTCATAATCCATGGATATATACACAGGAAGGCCCACGCAGTGCCCATGGAGCGCCTCCCTCGTGCAAAGTAATTTGCTACTTTTTGTCACAAGTGAACACAACTCACTATTTGTGTTAGTTTGTAATGTCCAAACAGGATTTTGCATTAAGTCTGTGTTTAAAAAGTAATGTAAACCCAACGCAAAGCCTTTGTTGAATCTGGGCACAAATCTGAGTGTTGCTCTTTCATATGAAAGAGATAGGATATTTTGATACGTGAATAAAAGTTGAATCTGTAGTGCAAAACTAAACACACTAAAAACCAGCAAGATATTTGTTGCAAAATGATATCAGAACAGTTTTATACCAGTTAAATTAAAAAAGAAACCTTGTAGGTCAGAACAGGTAGAACAGGAAATGCCAGGTTTTATTTTTCTAAACTGCAGTGTTAATCTTGCGTCCTGCCCTGCTTTTCCCCTCGGCAACAGGCTTTGTAATGTCAGAACTCAACTATACTAATTTATTACACTTGAACAACTAGGTAATTTCTTTGTCACAAGTCACCTGTAATATTGAAATTAGAGGCGGGCTTTTTATACAGGGATTGAATTCTCCCATGCATTATAGTGCAACCCTCTCCTCGAGAATGGGCCTACTTTTGAGAAGATTGACTTTTGGCTCCAGCACACTCAAAATGACTTCCACTTCCTCCCTCATGACGTGCTTTTGCTACACGCATCGTCACTTCCGTTTTCAAGCACAAAAATGTCCTGTATCATGCAGCAATTTCATAAAAAACTAACAAATATGATAGGAATTGTAATATAGTATTGAATATGTATAGTATGAAGTATTGCACTTTTATGATCTCATTCTCCAAGATCGAATAAAAATTATATTGCTATTGATTTATAGGAATGGTTGCAGCAGTAAACAATGCGTGACAATAACACCCTTTGGTGAGCGCATTCATATATACATTCTCCAACTTATATTATTAGTTCATTCACGGGGATTGGACGATTCCTTCTACCAACCCGACAGATCACGGTCATAACAGTCTCAAATCTAATGTCGTTCCCATTTCTTTTTCTCTTTTTTTGTTTATTCCTTAGCGTTATGAAGCAGCCTGAAAGAGCCATAGAGCGCTTAGAAACACTTAGAACAAGAACACGAGTCAATAACTTTAGAGAAAACGCATATGCTCCTAATTTCTGTTGAAAACAATTTGGGGCAGATTTATGTTTCCTGGCGCATTCCTGCAAATGAGCAAGGATGCGCCAGGAATGATGCGTCACGCAAGTTTACCCTTGCGTCACACATGATGCGCCGCATTTACAATGCGGCGCATCATGGCGCAGGAATAAACAGATGCGTGACGCATCCGATGGCGTAAGGTTGGCACAGTGCTTCAGTTGCGTCGCAAGCGCGACGCAACTCCAGCACTGTTCCAACCCACCCTATCCCTAACATGGTGCGTCAAGCCTTACGCCTGCTTCAAGCAGGCGCAGGGTTTTGGCGCATCAGCGTTGGGAAAGTGACTCAGTCAAATCTTATAGATTTGACTGAGTCACTTTTCAGGGGCGTTCCTGCGAAGGAACGCCCCCCCCCTCTGTCGACACGCCCACGTGAAACCTGACGCAGGTTTTACGTGGCGCAGGGCTTTACATCGTGACGCATCTCCATAGATGCGTCACGATGTAAATATGGCGCAACGTGGCGCAGGGTTTACACCGCCGCTGCGTCACAAAAGTGACGCAACGGCGGCGTAAAAGTGGTGCATCTCCAATATAGATCTGCCCCTTTGTGCGCATGTTTGACAGGCAGTAAAAATCTGTTTAATTTGTTTCCTCAGTGATCTTATGTTATGAATCTTCGATATAAAGATAGCGCAAAGTCCCTCATTAGCTGCTTTTATTTTTGACGCTATAAGCAAAAATGTATGATAAATGATTTTACCATAAATAAATGTAAGAGATGTAGGATTTTTCCACTTTCACAGATTCTCACAATGTTTTTTTTTTTAAATCTCAGCCTACTTGTGAGAAGACGAACAACTGGAGATTAACACACACATTTGATTAAAAATATGTTATCTTTAAAATACGATGTTCATCACAATTATAGCTGTATAAATCGGTGAAATTGAAGGCCCTCATTGGTTAGCAGTCTCTCTCCAGTGAAATATAGCCTTCGATTACGTGGTAATTGTCACTTATGTCACGTTGAACAATAGTTTGAAAGCCCATAAATTGCAGGAGTAATCTTTTCCCAATCTTTTGTCAAACTATTGACATATGAAAAACATGAAAACACAAACAGAAAAATAACATGGTGTAATACTAAAATTATTGACACATTAATTGTGGCAGAGGTTTGGTGCAACGGCCAGGGCGGCTGACTCCGGAACACGGGGCTCACGGTTCGATTGCCGGCAGCAGGTTAGCCCAGCACCATGTGGCTCTGGGCAATAGCTCGATTAATCTTCCCGACGGCCCCCAGCGCCGGGACACCTCCCCTGAGGTAGCTGCGTGCTTTACAAATGCTGGTATTATTATTTACTATGTTTCTATCAAGGAGCCAAGATTCACCAATTTAGGACCCGAGTCCATAGTCCAGACTATGGGGCATATCAACCACAACTGGCGATAATTATCAATAAGCGCACTTAGCGCTAGGATAATTATCTCCGGCTAGCGTGGATTTGTATCGCAGAGATAGCGTGCTATTAGCAACTCTTATCTCAAAAGCGATAAAAATCCTCACGCTAACTGCCTAACGTGAGATCATCGCTGGAAACCCAGCGATGATCTCACGCAATGTGGCGTTAGCTTGATGATAGGGACTCACAAACTTAGTCATGACATCCACCTTCCCTAGGATATCATGGCTAAGTCAGTCCTGAAGCAGGCGTAAGGAAAGTAGCGATAACAGGGGGTATCGCTACTTTTCTTGCCGCTATGCTTCATAGCGTGGGGCTTGATGATAGGAGAAATGTCGCTTATCCTGTCATGTCAGGTCAGGAACGCCCAATTTGCATCTCATTAGAGATGCAAAGCTGGGCGTTAGGAATTCCTACGCTAATGCAAGTTTTCACGCGTTAGTGTGAGCTTGCTAATTAGGCGATAAAATTATCGCCGCTTTTCGGCCGAAAACGGCCGCAAAAGCGGCGATAATTCTATCGCCTCGCCTTGCTGATATGCCCCTATGTAGGTTCTGGCTTCTCAAGTGTTGAACACTGGCTGTCAACATCAGAACCCATGTTTTGAGTCTTCAGTATGCAGGATCTCGGAGGCAGATTTACAAGAACTGTTAGCAGGGATGCGCCAGTTAACTTGCGTGACCGGAAAATAGCCTTGCACCACCATGGATGCGCCGCATTCACAATGTGGCACATCGTGGCGCAAGGTTAGACAGATGCGTGACGCATCTTTTTGGCGTAAGGGCAGCGCATTGCTGGAGTCGTGTCGCAAGCACGACGCAACTCCAGCAATGGTTAGGAATGCCTATTCCTAACATGCTGCGCCACTCCTTATGCCTACTTCAAACAGGCGCAAGGTTTTGACGCCGTGGAGTAGTAAAAATGACTCAGCGAAATCTTGTAGATTTCACTGCATCACTTTTACGAGGCTTCCTTGCGACGGAACGCCCACCCTGCATACATTATACCTGACGCAGGTATAATGTAGCACAGGGCTTTACAACGTGACGCATCTCCCTAGATACGCCACGTTGTAAATATGTTGCATCATCGCGCATTGTTTACGACACCTCTGTGTCACAGAAGTGATGCAACAGCGGCGTAAAGTCAGCGCAAGGGGCTTGTAAATCTGCCCCAGGGTTTTTAAACCAAGAAATTGGCTGTGCAAACACAGAACCCACTAACTCTCAAGAGCCACCTATGAAACTTAGCCAGCCCTACTCCCATGACAATACCCTGGGTTGCAAAGGCTCCCTGGTCTGTTAGAAGGACCTTTCTCTTGCCTTAATTGTAAATGGGAAGAGTGGGCAAGGAAAGAAGCACCTATGCTTGCCCAGGAGATCAATAAAGAGACTACTTTTAGATGTTTAATGGCAGGTCTTTGCCCAAACACTGCATCAGGATTTGGGACCTGTTTTCTGACTCCAAACCTGACCTGGTAATTATTACCAAAACTTGGCTCAATGCTTCCACCCTTCCTGAATTTGCAGCAGCTATTCCAGTAGGTTATAATTTAGTTAGCTGCGACAAGACTGACCGTGCAGGAGGGGGTATTGCCATTATCTTTAAAGACTCCCTAACGTGCGTTGTGGAACTTCCCTTTCAGCTCAGCCATAAAGATCCATTACTGTTTGGAGGCTCAGTCCTCTGTAGACTTAACATTACATAACAAATGTATTTGTAAAGCGCACTTATCACCCATGGGTCTCAAGGCGCTGAATAATAGAGATTTTATTGTTACCAAACTTGATGGTACTCATTTTATCGACCTCAGATGGATAAAAGGCTGAGTGGACCCACCAGGATTTGAACCTGTGACCACAAGGTTGAACACAGGCCCTTGCAGTGGATGCATTAGTCCACTAAGCCACCAGATCTGGCTCACTTCCAGGCTTTGACCCCCACCTGACCAACAACTCAATTGCACATTTGACATGTTTATTCCAATCAGTTCCTCCCTCTGAGGCTTTCTGTGAGGAAGCCGGAAACAATTTCACAGACGAAATTGGGAAGATATATGTGTCTTCCGAGACCCAACTATCTTTAGATGAATCACCTTGGTTCTTGAGGGACCCCACCTAGAGGCAAACATCCATCCGGGAGCTTTTATCCCATGGAAGAACATGTTTTGAAGCTGATGATTGAGGTTAAATCTAGTTCCACTTTAGACTCCTGCCCACATTTGATCTATTCTTGGTTAGCTACCACACTATGCCCGTATTTCACGCAAATTTTAACCAATCCCTGTCTGAGGCAACCTATCCAGAGGTCTTGAAAAAAGTGACACTCCTATGCTTAGCCAAAACAAATGGAATTGATGCTTCTATCCTTTCCAATTATCTGCATATTTAGCTCCTTCCATTTATGTAAAAAATTCTAGAAAAATCTGTGAATATGCAACTATCTTACTTTCTAGAAAATGTACAACTTATTGGACCCTTCTCAGAGCGGGTTCCATGCCAATGATAGCACTGAATCTACGTTGTTAGCTTTGTTGGATGACATCAGGCTAGAAGTCGATCAGTGGCAAAGCCGCTGTCCTGATCTTACTAGACTATTCAGCAGCTTTCAACACCGCCTCACAAAGTCTGCTGATCAATAGACTTTTTGACATTGGGCTACATTCTAAAGCTACACAAGAGCGATCTGCACACACAATTCTACTTCCATGTCAATATAGTTTAAAGTTTGTTGTAGCATGGACTGTACAAAATTCATCCACAGACTCCTTGCTTCATTAGAAAAAATTATTTATTCAAATCTTCATAAAATTAAGATTATTTTCAGTAGCCAACGCGTTTTGTCTCTTTCACAAGAGACTTCTTCGGGGCTGCTTTAGCAATCCAATTATCTGAACCCAGCCTAATAGCCAGCTTCTGATCATTCACCCTGGTGCATAAGAACTCATTAAATCCAATTATTTTTATCCATGCATCAGTGTCTCTCTTATTATGGTAGCTTTCTGAGTCTCACAATATATGTCACAGACCTATGTTGACATTCCAATCATGGTCTCAATAAACTGCAACTTGTTCATGCTATCTCCAAGGGAAGAAGGAATGCCAACATAGACCTGTGACAGATATTGCTTTCCCGTAGGAAAATCGATGACGGCTTAATTGCTATTGTGAACAGGAGTGGGGATAATGGGCATATTTGACGCGTGCCCCGTGCTATTGGGAACGGTGCAGAGATATCACGGCCGAGTAGCATGCGGGTTGATAATTTCGTATATAGAAGTTTTATATACGCTAAAAGCGTAGGTCCCACTCCTCTCCATCGCAGCACCTCAAATAAATACGACCAGGTCAGAGTGTCAAAGGCTTTCTCTGGGTCCAGGACTAGGCAAGCCGCGTGGGGGTATCACTCCTTTGCCCTGTCCTGGACGTGAAACAGCCGACGGATATTATGGGATGTGTTTCTGTTTGGCATGAACCCGCACTGATCCGAGTTAATCAATGTTGGGAGGACCTGCGTGTAACGATCCGCCTGGATTTTAGCTAGTATTTTACAGTCCGTCAATAATAATGTGATATGAATATTGTGCTTTATGAATAAAAGAAAAAAATAAACCCATGCTTTGCAGCCCTCATTACATTAGATTTGAGTTCCTGATTTTACGTTACATGTTTTTAAACACCAAAGGAGTTGAAGGTTCTTGGGGCTTGGGGTATGAGTTCACTAACCCATGATTTGGTTCTTGGATAAAGCACTTGTGTGCCACAGATAATAACCTATGGTTTTCAGACCAGTATTATTCGCCCAGAACCCAAGTTTTCTGACCTGGGACTCTTGCTTGGGTGCTCAGAACTTAGGTCATAGCATATGCATGTACACAAAAGTGAGTTGTGGGTCTGCAAATAAAAGGTCAATGTTTGTAGCACCCACACCTTGAACCCTGACCACAGAATTTCCATTCAAGTCCCTTAAGTTTGGGTTCTGTGATCCAGAACTCAAATACGTTCAATCAAATATCAATGCATCAAGTTCTGGTACCATGGTACAGATGTTTTGCATTCAAGAAGTTATTTAATCACACAGCAGTACTCTGGTGCCAGACCCCAGACTAAAAGCTCATAGTTAGTGTACCCAGGACTTGGTGTCTACCAATAAAATGTAACCTTTGTACTGTGGTCACAAACCGAGATTCTGGAATTGCAGACCTGGGCCCATAATTATAATTTTTCATGCAGTACCATGCTACAAGCCACCTTGCTGCGCTGCATGAATTGGAAACGGCAGGAAAGTGTTGTATATAACATTATATGGCACATTCCTGTCCTTTGCTATCGCAGGTGCACTTTTGTCTGCCTAGCACCAATGCTGTGTCATGTTTCAAGGGTGCCTGTGTTGTAGGGTCAACTACGAAGTCAGATATATTAAGCCTCGCAAGGACACCTTGCATGGCCCTGCATCCTTGATATACCTAGAGTAACACAACGCAGAGCAAATTACTGCTTTGAGTTACTCTGCCCTAGTGAGGCATTCCATGGGTGGATGCGTGGGAGTTCCCACGCATCCACCCATGGGTTTTGGAGCATTCCCAGATTTACCATTACTGGTAGACCTCGAAATGCGTCAAAATGCTATACCTCTCCAGGTGAGATGTGGCGAGGAGAAATATCTTTATTACTTTTCGTTTTTTCCTCTTTCGGTGTGTGCTACCTTCTGCTGCACACATAAAAAGAGGAAAATGCCTCAGAGGGTTGCTTTTGTGCAGGAAGGTGCCCCTTTCTGCACAAAAACAATCCTGTCTGCCATGATGTGAACAAATGCAAGTTTCGTTATTATACATGCGATATGATAACATCCTAAGCCAATGAAAGTATTTTATAGCGTTGAGGCCCTTATTATCTGTCTATGGCCGGTAATACCATTGCGGCCGGTCACTGAAGTCACAGGCCACAATGTAAGTACAATCCTTGCAGTGTGTTGTCCGGGTGTAGTACCGGGCAAAACTATTCAAGTTTAGGAACACAGTTTTCCACATGGTATTTCCCAAATATGTATAATGGGGAGCAATTGTGACTGGGAGTTACCAATGCCTGTGTTATCTCTGGTTAAGGGGAAATTACTGAGTAGTTTTCTGGCTCACTCATAATGGGCCATTTAGTCGAGGGGATCTCAAGGTCAACCACATAACAAAAGTATAATGCAGTATTAGTGTAAAAACCTTACAAAATATACGAAAACTCTAGCTACTCCATGGACATTGCAGACCCCTCTTCATATTGCATCCAGGAATGCCAAATTAAGCACACAAAAATGCTCAATTTGCAGCCAAAACCCCCCAAAATGTGAAGTATTTTTGCAACAGTAACAAAATGTGCCTCTCACAAAAATACTTCATGGTCTGTTGTCTGTCACCGATGGAAATTGGGCCAGGTCACATTCTCCGAGCTGGCACAGTCTCCAAATCCACCGCACAGGGATGTCTCATGCCAGAGAGAGTACAGAGTTGTTTGAGAGCTCTTCTCTCTCTGGTGCCAGACATCCCACTCTCGAAAGGTGACATGCGGCTTTGGTTTGTTGTGGAAGGGTATTGGCACCCGAGACACAGTGCTACGGGTGTAGGGAAAATGTGGTCGTGGGCTATGTGGGTAGAGGAGAAGTGTGGAGGATAGGAGACAAGGGGCTTAAGGGAAATAGAGACGGAGGAGAAATGTGGCAGCGAGGAAGGGGGGCTAAAAGAGACATGAACAGATGGTGGACAGAGGTGACATTGAACAGCAGGGCAGGTTGACCTGAGCAGAGGTGGGCAGATGGGGTGGGGGCCAAAGAGGTTGCACAGTCAAGGAATGAGAGATGACATGGTGCACCAGGGGAGTGCCAGAGAAGACAGGGGGCTGTGTGGAGGAGGCTAGATGAGACACTGGACTATGGGATAAGAGGGGGGTCAAACATGACACTGGCAGTTGGGGCATGGGAGCTAGAGAGGTAATTGGGTTTCGGGAGGGAGAGAGTCAGAGATGACATATGGCAGTGGAGATGAGGGGGTGGCAGAATAGACCTGGGGATGTTGGGCAAAGAAGGTTAGAGGTGAGATAGGGCGATGTGGGGAGTGGGCTAGAGGTGAGATGGGCTAAGGGGGATGGGTCCAGCGGCAGGGCAGCCCAAGGTGCTACCAAAGGAGACCAGGGCTTGCACATACCTCCTATGTATCTACCGTGAACTTAAACGCCTAACCATCTCTGTAAATACTGATCATAATCTCTTTATTGGGTGGTCCGTGACGAGTGGTCCATCCATTTAGGAATGTCCTTGGCACCACCAGTAGCCTTTGCTTAGCAGACACAGACACCATATATCAGACATCAAATACTTGTTGCTAAGTTACATGGGTTAATACACCTATCTGGCAAACACGTCATGTGGAAGCCAGTCAGGGCGGTGCAACCGGTGCAGCCATGCCTGCCACTGACCTTGGGCGCCTGTGTTTAGAAATAACGTATGTATTTTTTTTGATAATCAAGTTCATTAGATTTTAAAGAGAACAAGAAATTCATTGGCAGTAAATCAGACACATTATTCACGCACATTGCAATCACTAAGGAATGACAGAGACTCATAAAACATTCATGGGATGGGTATACCACCAGCTTATAAATAACCATATACAAGATGGACACAAAATCCTGAGACCCGCAATAAGTTAAACCATTTGCCCTAGATTTTGCCAAAGAGTTCAGGGCATCCCGGGCTTTGAAAAGAGGCTCCTCCTGGGTGCCACACCAGTCTACTCCCCTTCTCCATCTCTGTATTGTGGGGGACTTAGCTTGAGACCAGAGTGCCGCAATGTCGCATTTTGCCACCGCCAATGCCATTCCCAAGAAGCGCTTATCAGCCCGGGATCCATCAAGGCCGTCGAACACCCCCAGGAGCAGGCGCAACGGTTCATGGGGTACCTCCCACCCGAGGGCCTGCGTCAGCTCGAGCTGCACCCCTGTCCAGAATGGCGCATGGGCGGGACATTGCCACACCATGTGATAAAGATCAGCTGAAGCGTGATGGCAGCACGTGCAGGATGGGGAGGGTCGCAGGCCGGCGCTGTACAGGCACGCGGGGGTGAGGTATGCCGCATGGAGATAATAGAGTTGGACTAGACTCAGCTTGGAGGAGGTCGTCAGCGTTTTGGGGGCCATAATGGCGTCCCTCCAATCCACGTCCTCCAGGGGACCCAACCACCCCTCCCAGCGAGTGCAAAGTAGGTCTAGGACCATGGGGCCGTTGTTCACAAGGGAGCGATAGATCTGCGACACCCCCCCTCTACCCAGGTTCCCCATCATCACTTGGGCCTCCAGTGGGCTGAATTCTGGGAAGGATGTGGGGGAAGGGACGTGGACCTGAAAGGCATGCCTCAGTTGTAAATACTTGTAGAATTGGGAGGAGTGGAGGGAGTAATTGTCTTGTAGGTCTGCAAATGATCTGACATGGTCCCCCACCCAAACGTCTCCCAATAGCGAGATCCCTATGAGGTCCCACCTGCGACAGTCCTGGAGAGAGGAGACCTCCGCCAGCCACGTCCCATTCCACAGAGGCATCTGTCTGGTAAGATTCCGGTTCCACTTTACATGTCTTAGCGCGGCACGCCAGGCCACAAGCACCGCCCTGGTGACTGGGGGAAGAGCCTTCGGCACTGGGCTCCCATACAAGTAGGCTTGGAGCTGCGAAAAATCTAGTGCCCTGAGTTCCACTCTGTACGCCGGGTCGGACCAGCCGCCCGCGAACCAATCATGGATCATGATAAGCCGTGTGGCCAGGTAATAGAGGTGAAGATTAGTCACCCCCATGTCCGCATCATAAGGGGGTATGCGGCAGTGCACCAGGTACATTCACGGCCTCTTTCCTCCCCGCAGAAAGTGGGTAATGACCCCGTCCAGTTCCCGTGACCAACTCCTGGGTTGGGTAACATTTTGTAATATGTATAGGAAGCGGGGGAGGACCATCATTTTGAAGAGGGCACTTCTGCCAAGGGGGTTGAGAAGGAGAGATTGCCAATTCTTAAGGTCCGCCTTTGCCCTGGTAACTAGAGGGGTGATGTTCAAGGCCCACTCAAGCTCCGGATGTAGAGCAATCCACACCCCCTGGGTACTTAAATGATTGCCTACGCAGGGGGATGGATGTTTGTCAATCAAAGCACGCCTGTGAGGGGTGCAGGGGGACCAGCGTGGATTTCGCCGAGTTGAGCCTGAGCCCGGAAATCTGCTCAAAGGCCAAGAGAGCATCCAGACATCTCGGGCCAGAGCAATCGGGATTCGCCAGAAAGAGGAGAACGTCATCCGCATATAAGGCTATTTTGTCAATATGGGTCAGATTCCAGGCCCAACCCTGGATGAGGGGGTCTTGGCGGATGAGGCAAGCCAGGGGTTCCATCGCTAGGGCAAATAGAAGCGGAGAGAACGTGCATCCCTGGCGAGTGCCCCTCTGGATAGGAAATGGTTCAGAGAACACGCCATTGATAAGGACCCTAACCCTAGGAGCAGAGTATAGGACCCGGATGAGATGTCGGAATGCGGGACCGAGACCCATCCTCTCCAACACGTCTTCAAGGTAACCCCAATCCACTGTGTCAAAGGCTTTCTCGAAGTCTCAGAAGAGCAGGGCCAGATACGGGGTGAGGCGGTGACGGTGTGCCAGAGCGAGATGGAGGTGGCGTATGCAATGCCTAGTATCCCGGGCGGGCATAAAGCTGCATTGGTCAGGGTGGACCAGCCTTTGCAAGTGGGGGCGAAGTCTCTGGGCCGCCACAGTGGCAAAGAGTTTGATCTCCGTATTAATAAGGGAGATAGGGCGGTAATCCGCACAGGCAAGGGAGGGCAGCTGCGTTTTCGGAAGGACTACGATAGTGGCCACTTCCGTCTCGGGTGGGAAAGACCCCGCCTCTATTACGTGGTTGAACAAATCCACCAAGTGCGGAACCACTGTGTCCCGGTAGGTCTCATAGTACTCCTGGGGGTAACCGTCGGGGCCGGGCATTTTGCCGGAGCGCAACAGTGAAATAGCCCCGTGTATCTCTTCTGCTGTGAGAGGGCGGTCAAGAGTTTCGGAATCCGTCTGGGAGAGGCAGGGCAACTGAGTCCCGGTGTCAGCCAATAGGGCTGCCAAGGAAGACCGGGGGGTTCGGGCTGCGTAGAGTGTCGCGTAGTAGCCGGCGAATGTTCGAGTGATGGCCTGGGAGGTAACATGATGAGCCCCCCCTTCACCCCGGATCTTGGGAATGATGCGGTTGGCCCTGGGATAGGACACTAAGTTATGCAACAGTTTGCCATTTTTGTCACCCCAACCATACACGCGTGCGACCGAGGAGCGCCAGAGCGTTTTGGCGGATTCCAGTGAGATCTGAAAGATCTCCTCTCGGATCAGTGTGAGCTGTCGAGTGGAGTCGGCATCATCATGGTCAGTTTGGGCACCTTCCAGCCGCGCCGCCTGGGCCTCCAGCTGTGCAAGCCGGGCGGATTGTTCCTTACGCTTCGCGTGGACCAGACCTCTACCCACCCCCCGCATCACAGCCTTGCCGGCCTCCCACAAGGTCCCTGGCGAGAAGACTGAGCCCACATTGGTGGAGAAGTAATGTTTCTATTCCTGCCCAAGGGATTCAACAAAGTTCGCATCCTGCAGAAACCAGGCGTTCATCCGCCATGCCGTGTGGGTGCCATTAAGAGGGTTTCCGAGACGGAGGGATACAGGGGAATGATCGGAGATGCTCCTGGGTAAGATCGCGGCCCCGGACATCAATTGACAGTCTGTGGCAGGTAACAGGAGCAGGTCAATACAAGAATGCGTGTGGTGGGCTGCTGAAGTGTGTGTGTACTGTTCCTTATGGGGATTCCACACTCTCCAGGCGTCACAGAGGCCCAGTCAGATAGTCGCTTTGCAGAAGACAAACGGGAAGCCGATGGGGCGCCCGTCGTGTCACGCGAGGGATGCAGGACCGCATTAAAGTCACCCCCAACAACCGTCAGACCCTGTGGAAGGGAGGCAAATACCAGCGTTAGTTGGTGAAGAGTAGAGGCCAGGTTGGCGGGAGGAATGTAGGTACACAGAAGATTGAGGGAATGCCCCTCGATCATACCCATCAGGGCCTCATACCGGCCCTGTAAGTCTGTTTCGGCCTGTGTCAGGGTGAAGGGAAGCCCTTTACGGAGCAGTAAGGCCACCCCCCCCGGGAACCCCGTGTGAAACCAGAATGCCAAACCCTATCGAACCCATATCGGGTGAGGAAGTTACATCGGGAGCCCAGGAGGTGTGTTTCCTACAGGAGCAGGATATCTGGGGCATGTTGCTCGGTGCTGCGAAGAATCGCTGTACGTTTGATCCGGTCCAGTAGACCGTTAGCGTTCCAGGAGAGGATGTGTAGGGCCCTATGTAGAGTTGACGACAACCTGTTGGATAGTGTGTGGAAGGGGGGACAGCTGCGCGGGCAATCCCGGGACTCAAGGGAGACAATGATCCGGGCCCAAGGCCTCTGCGCAAAGGGCGCGTGGGTTGGTGAGTCTCATGCCGTCGTCGAAGGCATTTGTACGTGTGTGTCTACCAATGAAAACAAAGAACAGCAGCCCATGGGCGGCTAAAAACAACAAACATTCAGAAGACAACGGTCCTCCCCCCTTCCACTCCCCCCAACTCCCCCCACCCTACACTTCTGAAAATGAAGCATCTGTCGCCCTGAAAGGAAAACAGTTCAAAACAACAACCCTGCAATCAGACAGAGTGCTAAGCTAAAACGGTTAGCGAAATAGGAACATGGCGGAGATGGACCCCCTCCTTGTGTTCGGATAAAGATTCAACATCTGCTGCCATTACACATAGGACTACATACATTAGGAGCTGCAAGTAAGTCCAGGGAGTGAAGGAGGAAGTGAGTCACATATTATGGGAGAGCCCCAAGGTCAGGGCACTCCCCCTCAGACCAGTACAATTGGGACTATTGTGCATCGATAACTGGCAGCGGGTCCAGAGACTGATTTAGAGAACTGATCCCAACACCGACAGCAAACCTGAGGCCGTGTTGCCTCTGCCTTAGGGGTTAAAAGAGCGGTTTTGCACAAGAGTTTGAGAGTTGACTCGGTAAGTGTTCAATGCCAGTCTCTTTCAAGCAACTTCATCGTCACCGGATCCGTGGAGTGCCGGGCTCCTAGACAGGTCGGAGTCGGACACGGCCTGACATAAGGCCTCCGGGGAGCCCGGCTTACCGCTCAAGTCTATCAGCGGGTCAGGCGGGTCGGGGAACCGGAGCCCCGAGTCGAAGCCTGAGAGGGAGGGCACCCGGATGACATACCTGGTCGATGGCGATGCCCCCCCCGACGGTTGTTTTTCTTACAGGACCAGGTCCGGAATCTCTGAGGCTTAGGCGCGGTCGGGAGTGACTGTGAAGGGACCCGATGAACGGGGGAGGAGGACGACCGATCCATGAGGGGCCGCTCCTCCGTGAGAAAGGTCCAGGCCGCCTGAGGGCTATCAAGGAAGATCTTTAATTTTGGAAGAGGACCTTGAGCCGGGCTGGGAAGAGAAGGCCATAGTGGAGACCCATGGTCCGGAGATTCTGTTTTACCTCGTCGTAGGTTCGCCTCTGAGCCTGCACCTCCCTGGTGTAATCCGGGAAGACCATCATTCTGGCGTTTTGAAACTGCAAAGGGCCCTTTGCCCTGGCCGCTCCAAGGTTAGCGTCTCTGTCCCGGAAGTTAAGGACCCTCAGGATTATGGGTCGGGCAGGGGCCCCAGGCGGAGGCTTGGGAGCCAAGGAGTGGTGAGCCCACTCGACGGCGAACCAGGGCGAGAGGGAGTCCTTAGGCATCCAGGAGCGCACTCAGGTTTCCACAAATGTGTCAACATGACCCTGTTCCACTCCCTCGGGAAACCCCACAAGGCGCAGGTTGTTGTGCCGTGACCTATTTTCGGCATCCTCAGCCCTGTGGTGGAGCTCTGAGGTCTGGGTCTGAAGACACGCCACCTGGGTCTTAAGTTGGCCGATGTCGTCCTCCGCTGTAGAGATACGGGCCTCCGCCTCCGTGACTCAAACCGTCGCGTTGCGCAGATCCTGATGAATGAGAGCCATGTCGACCCTTAAGCCTATCGCTTGCAGGATGATGGTGAGGTCGCCCCCGGGGGCGCCTGACCCGCTGTGTGCCTCACCATCAGGGTCCCTGTCCGACGTGGTGAATTGGTCCATTTTCGTTTGGGTTTGAGGGGCCGGAGCCTGCAGGGTGCGGATTTTACCCATGACCACCAGTTCCGGATCCTATCGACACAGGCTGGGCGAGCAAACGGCCCACGGAGGAGGAGGGGGAACTGACAACACCCAGACCATCGATACTCAGGTGCGGGCGCCCGAGATCCCCCCTCGGGCCCAAGGAAGGCAGGCTCAGCTCGATGAATCAATCCCAGCGGTAGACCCCGTGCAATGCTCCAGCGGAGAACGGCCACCCCCTTCTGGCAACCGCTAAGGCAGCAATTTCCAAGACCGGTCCCCCTGTCCAGTTGAAGTGGCCTCACCCCCAGGGGGGCAGATCAGAGGGCTGAAATGAACAGGCAGCCCAAGGGGGGCTGAGGCCCGGGATCCGGTGAGAAAGTGAATCCCCAAGCTCCTACCATCCGGTCCGAGGACACACCCCTCGACAGGGAGCACGGTGTGGAAGGGAGCGAGGCCCGTGAGTCCAATAAGGGGGAGCAGGAGGCACTGTCTCGCTGCCACCCGATACGGTGGTCAAGTCCCACCCCAACTCCCCTCCCTTGAGGCTTCCACCAGCCGAGGGTCAAGGGAAACACCCCCAATCCCGGGCCCCTGATGACCTGGGAGCGTCGGAAGCGCCGGTATGCTTATGGGACGTCCCGCAGCGCAGGGAAGCGGGCTCGGGGGGCCCAGTCGATCGCAACCAGGGTGGCTACGTATTGGTAAGGAAGCAAGCCAGTGGCTGACCCTGATGGTGGGTGGAAGGATCCGGTCTCGGGCTGTAGGGAGAGCAGAAGCGTAGGGTGACAATGGAGGGAGGGGGGGCGAGGGTACCAAATCACCCTTCCGCCCCGCCACCCGACGTAGTGGCCGATCCCCAACCCCCAGCCCCACTCACCAGGGGCACCCACGACGTGATCAGCAGGCTTCTGGACTCTCCTCCACAGCCGCCAGCGCCCCCAGGAGCCCGATCAGGCCCTCAGCCAGACCCAGGGCCCGCCCTCCACTACCCGCTCTGGTAGCCGAAATCAGCGCATCTCCAGGCCTCCTGGTCCCACCCGCGGCAGGTCGGAGGGGGCGCCAAAAGAACAGGTCAGGGGGCCAGCAGCAAAGGCCGAGCCGCGACCCACCGCCCCCTCACAGGCCAAAAGTCATCCACAGGCCCTAGTGTCCCGGGTGCCAATTTGCAGAGATCGGTGGGCGAGGCCCTCAGGGCAGCGGTGACAGGACGACGCACATTTCAGCCGGTGGCAACAGGCCCCCACTATCTGTGTTTCAAGTCTGGGCTGAGGGGGGAAAAGAAGGGCACCAAGGCAAGCAAGGCGGGAAGGCCGCTGCAAGGGCCGGACCAAGGCCCACTGACCCGGCCGTCCAGGACTCCCCAGCCCTCCGAAGAAGGGGTCAATGTCCCGGGAGCTTGGCAACCCCCCTCCGGGCAGCAGCAACAATGCCGGTCAGATCCGTAGCGGGGCCCGTAGGCCGCACTCCCCCGAGGCTCAGGCATCGCTGCAAGGGAGGGAATTGATGCAGAACTCCCCAGCTGCACTCGTGGGGCCCTCAGGGCAGACAAGCCTCGGGCGTGGCCCCGCCACAGATCAGTCCTACCCCCGCACAGCTGCCCGACAATGGCAGCCGAGCTCCCGCTCGCCCCAGGCTCTGCACTCACCGCGTTCGGGCAGGCTGATCTGGACAGATGCAAGTTCCCGTGCTCCAGCGCCATGGACAGCTTCTCCCCGTGGCTCCCAGCCGCAGCGGCTCAGGATCCCTCCGTGAGTACCCACCAGCTATCGCCGCTGTCACGGCCGCCGGGCGAGCCCCATCAGGGAAGGGTCAGCGGCGCCCGAGCTCCGCAGCGCCCGAGCGAGACGCCAGCGGGGCCGCCATTTTGTGTCTGCAGCGGCCGGCCGGGCAGGCAGAAACCGGCCGATGGAGGCACCAATCTCGGACCCAAACACTCTGGAGCTGAGCAAAAGGTGCAAGGAGTCTTCCGCAGCAAGAAACGAAGGCAGATGGCAGCGGATGGTGGTGGATGGAAGTCGGATGACGGAGGGGGTCCGGAGCACTCTCAAAGTGCGACCATCATCTTGACGCCTTCGGCCACGCCTCCAACGTATGTATTTAAAAGCACTTTCTACAGAGTTCCTTGTGTGTCCAGAATTTTTCAGGCAACAGTAACATTTTCAAGATAACTCTGGTGATTAATGCTCCTGCTGAAGAGAGATCAGACTTTTGTCTAGTGGCAGTTTTGACTCATCCTAAGGTAGATCAGAGGGTTAATACGCCTATTGCAAAGAACATGTTCCATTGAAACCACAGAACTGTATTTTTTGTGGATAGCACATTGGTTTACTGCTTTTTTCACAGACATGGTTTGTTACTTGCAGTTCATATGTAATCCTCATTGTCTTATGTAACATTTTTTTATAGACTGATTTACTCATGTATCATTCAATGTCTCCGTATAATGTGTGTGTAATGTAAAGTGCTCCGACTCCCAACACTGGCATGAGTAGCGCTACCAAACAAATGAAATGAATATGAGAGGGGGCTATGGAGAAATGAGAAGCACTGTTGGAGTGGGGTAGTTAGGGAATCCGTGGAGAAGAAGGTCATTGGGAGGATCTTCATGAAAGATTCTTGCACCCGGCACCACCAGCACTAAAGCCGGCCTTTCAGCCATCCATTACCCTTGTGTTTTGTGAATCTTTCTAATAAACAGGGAAATTGCAAAAGTCTCTATTAAACCCTATGATGCAACAAAGACCATGGGTCATGGCCATTTTCCATCTTTATAATGCATGTCTGTCAGATAAGGACGATCAAGTTTGTGGGACCTGTGAGCAGTTTTACACTTCAGACAGCTAAATGCCATTTTTTCTTTATCAAACATCTTCAACATCAATATGCCCTCCTTAAATACTCCTAAAACTGAAGCTACTCTAACTGTGGTTGTAAAATGTGATTTGTGTATCTTTGAGCCCCTCTTGAGTTAAGCCGTTAGGGAGCAGGGCCACGACGTAGGCCAGGCACTATAGTGTAGATCATCGTCCTAATCCAGGCTCTCACCCTTGCATAGGATCTGTGATAGACTTCTAGGCAGGTGCAGAATGATGTGCTTGACCATTACTAGATGAATGATCCAGACCTAAACTTTTCACAAGGGGCAGCATTTTTGGCGTGTTTTTTGTATGTATTTTAAGTCTTGCACTTAGTGATGAGCAGTGTCCTGAACTTATACCAGGATCAGTACCCTAACTCAGGGTCTTCCCATCGGGATGACTCTTAATGTATCCTCTTTCTCTGAATCAGGACGCTGAAACAGCTTCTTCTTCATGATCAAGACACTGAGTCAAGCTTTTACCAGGATCAGGATCTTGAACCTGATGGTTAAGCAAGAGCGGATACTGAATCATACTCTTTCATTAAGAGGACCTCAAGGTATGATCTTCATGATAAGCAAATCTTAAGCCATGTTCAACCTAAGAAGCAAGATTCAGAAACAGGATCTTGCCCATGAGCAAGGTCACAAGTAAGGATTTCATCCAGGTACAGCAGATGTCGCTTCGCTGTTCCATCGCAGTAAAAAGCTGGATGTCTTCGGCTATTGTAAACCAGGGCCACATCCATTTGTGCTTAATGTGTATGGCTGATAACTCTACATCAACGTCTTGCAGCTCTGTCCATTGTTGGTGTCTATTTCAGGTTCACATAGATGACTAGTTAAGAATCACTCCGCTCATTCATCTTTGCTACTGCTTTGGCAGAGTTTGGCAGAGTTGAGAGGTGTGATATCTAAAAGAATGTCTGTCAAGTGAAAACCCAAACCACACACCAGCATTACAAAAGTACAGAAAACCCCTGGCTTGGCATCATACCAAGGGGTGAAAACAAACAAGGATACCTCTGCCAGAGGGGAAAGTCTCAATGAAGCATGTGAGCCCTCCTACCAAAGCCACTCGTGCCCACCTGGTGACCCCTTACTCCTGTCATGGAAATAGGAGTAGGAGAGACCTGTGTGAGAGGAAGGAGTGTGATCTTAGACCAGCAACAAGAGTCAAACAGATTTTTTTTAAACCAATTGAGGTGTGAGAGCATGACTGTGTGTGTGCGCGTGCACACACATGTGTCTATGTGAGCGTTTCTATGTCTGTATGTGATGTCAGTGAGTCCGTATGCATTTATAAGGAGTGTGTGAGTGTTGGGTCCATTACTCAGCCTTGTAAATATGCTGGCTCTTGCACAATGGTGATAATTCTTGGCAATGTGTGGGCATCTATGGCAAGTGGTCCACTCCTGTGCGGTGCTGGGCCTAGCACAATGTTGGTAAATCTTAGCAACTTGTGAACATCTATGAGAAGATACGCATTGTCACCACTGATCCAATTATAGCCCTTTCATTAAGGTGATATTACATGGCAGCTTATGAGCATCATGTCAGCTCCTGGTAAATTGTTGAACCGGGAAAATGGTGGTAATTCTTGGCAGCTTGTGTTCATCCATGACATGTTGCCAGCCCCTGGAAAAATGCCGCCACTGACAGAGCCGTGGTAATTCCTGGAATAGTGTGAGTATCAATGGAATGATGCTGTCTATCTCTAACATAATGTTCCTAATAGAATTGGGGTCATCTTTGATATAGTATGTGTGTCAATGGTACAGTGGTGCCATCCCATGGCATAATGATGGACTTGGCAGTATGTTGGTAATTTTTGGCATATTGTGCACTTCAATAGAACAACTGTGCCCCCACCTGGCGCAATGGCAATAATTCCTGAAATATTGGGTACGTCCAAGGTACAATGATGTTCTGCCAGTCTGATGATAATTCTGCCATATCTTGTATGCATTATGGTGGCAATTCAGGTCATATTGTGGGCTTGCATGGGATGGTAGTGCTCAACCTCGCATTATGCTGGTCCTGCCTTGTACTGACAATTCATCATAGATTGTGGGTATGTATAGTGTGGCAATGCCCACCATTACCTAATGCTGGACTCTAGTATTATGTGTTTTTTCCTGGCATATTTGGGAAAACTGTGGTATTGTAGTGTAGTTCCTATTTCCCTTATAGGCTCCGTGTGCCAGCTAACTCAGAGGCCAGTAGAAACTCCTTGAATAAACAAGAAGGGAGTAGTTTCTGGCAACCGCATAAACATGACAACTTTGTTTCCCTCAGAATCGGAACATGTCTCAGAATCGTGGAAACAACAGATAACAGTTTCACTCAGTCAATCGTGCATGCTTAGTTTCTTCAGAGTTACACAGAAATAGATAGATGGGCGTTTCAATAAAAGGATTTATTGAACAGTCTTGTTTCTCATGTAAGAGATATGAGCTGTTACAATCGTAAGACAGTATGTGAGATATAATACATACAGCATAAGCAGTAAGAAGAAATAATACTGCACCAGCATTGTCTTCTAGCTATGACATATATTCATATACACATACATAAATAACATAACCTAAAAAGTGGATACTCATTTGGGGGGCATATCAGCAACAACCGGCGATAATTATCGCTAAGCGCACTTAGCGCTAGGATAATTATCGCCGGCTAGCGTTGATATTAGCAACGCTTATCTCAATAGCGATAAAAATCCTCACGCTAAGTGGCTAACGTGAGATTATCGCTGGAAACCCAGCGATAATCTCACGTTAGCATGTTTATAGGGACAGACAAACTTAGCCATGATATCCTCCTTCCATAGGATATCATGGCTAAGTCAGAAAAATACCAGACGTAAAAAAGCAGCGTTAACCGAGGTTAGCGCTGCTTTTTTTGTCTCTAACAGGGTTAGCGATATTCTTGATAATAGGAGAAATGTCGCTTAGCGACATTTCTCCTATTATTTCACTCTGGAACGCCCCCTTTGCATCTCATTAGAGATGCAAGGGGAAGCGTAGAGTAAAAGGGTGCTAACATGCAAATTTGCATGTTAGCACCCTGTTGTTGATAGGGTGCTAGTTTTATCTCTGCTTTTTTGGCTTTTAAAGCCAAAAAAGCAGAGATAACACCCTTGTTGATATGCCCCTTGATACTTCTAAATAGTTCTACCCCAGTGTACCTAAACTAAGTGTAGTACAAGGTAAGAAGTACATAGTTTTGCATATGCCAAGAGGGGGAGTCAGAACACTGGAAGCTGGATTCTCTGCGAGCAGGGATGACAGCGTCTGGTCAGTGTGTCAGGCGAGGACTCAAATTGTTCCGAACTTGCCGTGGCGAGTCATATCGAGCTGTGCTGCCAAACCGTGGTTTGCCATGGTAAGGGAAGGTATATTTATACCTGGAAGGTGCTTAGGAATGTTAGCATTGACGTAAAGTCGGGCAGAGGAAGACGTCATGAGTGAACCCCTAAGGAATAGTAGTTCATGCATAATAGATGAGTTCTTGGATAAATCAATAATCCTAGCAAGGGAAAGTCCCAATGGCTTAAGGTTCTGGTTTCTAAGAACTCTTTGTGACGTGGGGATGGACGGATGTAGGTGACCAAGCCTGTATTTGGATAGCATGGCTCATGCCTAAATACGGACTGGGATTCTATGCCTAAATAAGGGCTATGCAAATTGTGCCTATATAAGGACATAATTTAGGAAAACCTATGTACGGACATCTAAATCGTAACACAACAGTATGATAGTACAAGGCACCCATGTAAAAAAATGTGACTATATTAAAGTTCAAGCAGGATGAGGGAAGAGAGGAACCACTGCAAGTGAACATATGCAAAGTGCACATGAGTAAGCACAGTTAGCCAAATCTCTACTGAAATCTAGGACACATTTGTTCTTTCCGATATCTGGGATTCTAATTTATCGATTGACAAGGCAAAGTACATTGCATTTATACATTTTTGCTTAAAGTAGTGGCCATATGTTACGTACAACTAAAGACGGAGTCTCCCTGGTATTCAGTTTCACTAACTTTAGAGTTGCGATTTAGATGTGACGATCTCCGGCGGCTAATCTATGCCTTTGTAGAATAACTTTGAAACCCGCTCTCTTATTAGCAGCACAGCACCATAGTTTTTCTGTAGCATAGAGAATAGGGCTTCAATAATGAATTCACTTATTTAATTCCTCCTGAACTTTATGCATATTTAACATTGTTATTGCACTTTATACAGCTCTTTTGGTTTTACAGTGTTGATGTACCTTCCAGTAGTATGCCTGGAAAGTTGTGTGTGACATGTCCCCAGGAGTCCTATGCCCCCTGTGAGAATTCTACATAGCGTAAAATTCTGCACTTGTCACATTATGTTTTCTCTGCTCATTGAAAACGTTTTTCCCCTGTGGAGAGAAGCTCTTCAGCTACAGCAAATCTTGGGGAGGGTGGGAGGGCAGTGGGGAGGGGGAGAAGATTGGGGGGGGGGGGGGTTCCAGGACCCTTTCCATCCTGGAAGGGGAGGTAGTCCAGACATTGGCTGGAGTACTTATGTTTTCACTTCTAGGGTAGGAAGAGGTCAGATCGGAGTTTGAGAATGCATGTTTGTGGGAGTCACCAAACCTCCATGGCAAAAAACGTTGAAGAATGCCCACATTCTCCTTTTGAGTGGGATTTGCAGCTAGTTATTTCTTCGCACTTGTGGCCATAAATCTATCCTAAATTTATTTGCAAATTGCTGGCAGGCATAAATGGGGGTATTTTTGCCTGGAAATGTATGCTACAGCTGGAAAAACCTTTGCAAATAAGTCGCACAAGGAGAGGCTTTTAGTCAGCTCCCTTCAGCTTTGGGATGGAATTTACTCACTTTTACTGCAATGCAGCGTTGTGTAGCAACCAAACTTGCTGCACTTCCTTGTGTCACAGGAAGAGCAAAAAACAGGATCATATATATTAAGCTATGGTGCTGTTTTTCTCTTTCCCTGTGGTGGCACACTTCAGGCTGCCATACGCCAGTGCACACACCCTTACACCATAGTGCAAAGGTGTATGCGTACTGTGAAGCACAGATTTGGTATATAGAAGAGGAGCTTTCCAATTAAAAAGCAATGCTTTAAAACGTGTCCACTTTGTATATGTGCTGTACACACACATGCAAAGTTTTGAATACTAGAGAGAATTTAAACGTTTCCCTCCATTAGGGTACCTCAAGGAGGCATAATATTTTGGCACAAACGCCTGTCTAAAATACTAGTAGCTAGGTATTTGCCTCAGAACTTAAGGATGGTCCCATAGGAAGACCCATGTACCACCAATTAAACGCTCCCTTGATGCAAAGTAATGCATACTGCTCTTTACTTTCCTTTGCCCACTTTTCAACGCAAATCCTGACTTGCCATGAAAATTATAAACCACCACAATACGTTGCACCTGGTTTGCCTTACAAAAGTAATGCAAACCCGGAACACGGTGTTAGTAAACCAGGGCCTCGCTTTGTTTGGGTCAGTCCTTCTCAGCTATCGCTTGAAGAATGTGTCATTCCCTTTTTAGGTCAGCCCTGAGGAGTATTTCTTCTTCACTATCCTTCTACCCATGCCTTTGGTGCATAATGTGTGTGAGTCCATCTTCAGAGACCTCTGCAGCAGCATATGAGCCCTGAAGAATGATAGCTTAGTAATGGAAGACCATTGTTATAATTTGTGATTGCATCATAACAAGAGGAGTGCTGCACATCCTTTCTGCTGGGTCTGGTGGATCAGTGGACTAAAGCGTCTATTGTAGGGGGCTGTGTTAGACCTCATGGTCACAGGTTCAAATCCCGGCGGGTCCACTCAGCCTTTCATCTATCTGAGGTTGATAAAATGAGACCATTGAGTTGGGTAACAAGAAACATCTGTTGTTCAGCGCCAAGATACCTGTAGTGGTGAACGTACAAATACACGTTATGTTTCTGTTCTGACCTTACTGCATGCCCAGGAAGGAACAACAATTGTCTGTTCTCCGACCTGGCTGCCATGTCTGTGAGGGGTATACTGTGTGGATGCCAAGAAGTCTCAGGCTCTATCAGGTGACTTTAAAGGAGGTTGACTGTAGCTGCTAGCTCCACAGCTCTCGTGGCCAGTGAGAGGCCTAGGAGATTGGGAGTAGCAGGCTGCACATACCTCCTCTGCATGCTCCGTGATGGGGGTTGCAGCACTTGTGTTCTCAGTATGACAAATATAAACACTCATCATTTGCTGCACCATGACGTCTCATTTTCAAACTTCTGTTAGGAGGCATACGTACTCCAAAAACACCCTTCATCAATGTATTTAAAATGTATGTTGGTGTAATTGCAAAGCCCCATTACACTTGCAAGATATATATTTGAAAGATGGCCACTGTACACTTGTGTATCTGACTTCATTAAGTCCAACCCGAGACAATGATGCATTTTTTACTGCTGAATGTAGTCGCCATCTTGAACTAATATTAACTTCAGTTCACAGAGCAGAGGATTCCACATTTAAACAAAATACAAATAGTTTTTGTGAAAAACAAGACAAAACGTAAGAAAATTCTGTAACAAATGTTCCGTTTGCAATCATAATTATGAACATATTGGTAAATATGAGTATTTTTTTATTTCAGTTCATGTCATGTTTGTTCTTCTCCCATGCCCACGCTCTGTTTTGACATGGTTGCTCCGTGTTGTTCGGCGAGGGAACATGGGAATTGAAAGTACTTGGGCTTCCTGGTCATGCTAAACCCTTTACACTCTTCACGTGCACAATAGTTTTGCCCTTGGCAAAGCCATGGAAATCAGAAAAAGCATGTATCTTATGGTTTCACAGTCTTGCACCCAGACGCGGCTCGGCTCCTGGCATTTCTCCACTCTGTGGCTGCTGCGGGAAACAGCGGTTTCAGTGTTGCAGCGTGGAATGTCAAACCCTCCCTTCGTCACAGACCAAAATATCGCAATAGCACATTAATTCAATAAATTCATTGGTGGGACCCATAACACCAACATTCACACTTACTTGATCTGCTTTCCCGGGAGGGATAAGTTTCCATACACTGACATGAAAGGAATATCTTTTCACCTAAACCCTAATATACATTGAATACCTTTATTAACTTCAAACCTCGTGATATTCCCCTCATTTGACGATGAATCAGTTAGTTGTATTGTAATTTGGTAATTCAATTATTTTATTTATGCTCTTCTCTTAATCTAATTTCTTCAAATAAACAACTCAACACATTTGTCTATTAATCAAAGCATCGTTTATCTAATTAATTGCAAATTTTAGAAAATCATCGTCCCAACCACAGAACATCATATTTACCTAATCTGGCTATTTGTCGTCCTCTAAGTCAATCAAGTCATGGGAAATCTGTAATTCATCAAAGTCAGGCCGCAATTCTGTCTGTTAAAGATTCATGGAAAACAGCTGTCCAGCAGTGTCACCGTCCTCTCCGTCAGCATAACGTCAGGAAATTCGCAGCAAGACAAATCGAACGAACGAACTAACGAACGCACTATTCTACCGACTTTTATAATGATTTTAATGTCAAAATGTATCAAATATGAGTTTTAGAAGGTCCTGATTGGTGGGTTTGGGGTCATTCGGTAAAGTTCTCACATAGTCCGTTGGATTAAGTCATCACACTTGCTGGTTCCGGTTTTAAAGACAGCCCTTTGTTTTGTGGTCCTGGCAACTCTCCCAGTACGACCTTGGTTGGTACATCTTGCCTGGGGTCAGGACGAGTCCACTGTTGCTGGCGGTGGCGCAGGCGCACTTCACCCAAAACCTCGTGAAACGGTAGCAGTCACGTCGTGTGTCTCAGTTGGCCATCTTTTCTTAGGCCCAAATGGTCAACTTAAGTAAAACAAACACAAAACATAATTAAAACATTGAAATGTCTAATAAAATGTTAAACTCTCACTAATTCCCCTATGTGTAAGTAATTATCTAGCATAATAGCAACATTCAAAGCGTTTATATTCACTCAGTGATGTCATCTGGTGCAACTTACAATTACGTCACAAAAGCAACATATATCATGCAATATTCTAATTTTCTACCATTAGTATGCGTACATATATTAGTATACAATTAGTTTAGCCATGCAAAATGCAAATCCCACGTGTAATTCTTTTGTTAATATAATTGGTGAGTTATCACTTCAAACGGATTAATAATATTACAATTAATAGATTATTCGGATTAATATAAACATGCAGAATGGGGGGGGTATACAAAATTTTGTACTACCCGCTCCAGCATCAGCATGGGTAATACCACGCGGGTAGGTTACAGTGCGGACGTTACATCGTCTGCATTGTTACCATGCATGGCATTACATCGCAAGTCGTTTCAACAACTTGCGCTAGATGCCGCACAACACCAGGGAATGTGCTGGATTTTAAATCCAACATATTCCCTGCTGTTGGGCTAACTGGAGTAGGAATAGTAATTTATACTATTCCTAAGTCCAGCGCGCCATCTTGTGCAAGTCGTAGAAACGACTTGCGATGTAAAGCCATGCGTGGTAACAAAGCGGACGATGTAACGTCCGCATTGTAACCTACCGTGTGGTATTTGCCATATGTATTCAACTGCTGCTGCTCATCTTGTTGAAGCTTCTGAAAACATTGTGGTGAGTTCCCCCTTGATTGTTGCTAAACCACAACCTGTTGTTGCCCTCATTCAGACCACAAAAAAACAACACCTTTGTACAGCCCAATAATCCATACTGTCTCTGATGCCTATCTCCATTGAGGGAGAACCACACGACTGATGGAGTGTCATTGCCCATATCATAAAGTCCCAGGATGATTTAACTGATGTCCCTATTCCCAATTATTAACTAATACACAATTTCAATGGATCCTGTCTCCAAAATGATGAAGGAGTTTTGGTTGTGGGTTACACAGTATGTACTGTATACCAAATTGTAGAAAGATGCCAATCAATAGTTAGACTTATTCGAGCCAAAGAAAAAACTGTATCTGTGTATAGAGACTCAAAGTATGTGCTGGTGGGACACATACCTTTGGGCTCCTTTGGATACAGCAGAGATTTTTAACATCTGTCGGAACACCCATCGAAAATGGTCAATATAAGCAAAACCTTCTGCATTCTCTATATATGCCATAGCAGTAGGTAGTGGTCAAATGTGCTACTCATCAATATACTGGCGATGAGTTGCCTAAAGGTAATGTTCTGGCTAATTCAGCAGCTAGAAAAGCCGCTTTGTCTGCCATATATGTTGTACAAACTGATTTATTTCCCGTACATTCTCTGCGAGATTTGTTTTTGTTAAAGCAACACGTCTCTGAACGCGAGAAGCAATGCTGGATTAATCAAAAATGTGAATTGGACCCTGATCCCTCACTTAACCTTGTACTCAAAAGTCATGAATCCTCTCTGTTCCAGTTAAAAAGCCAAACAATAATCAAGGATCTCATCCATGGCATTTGTATGAGTCTCTTCCCAGAATCCTGTTGTATCCCCTGCTGACCTTTCTGCCTCTACATGGTGCCTCCAAATGATCTAAAACATTTCATAACTGGCTGTTTTTGTCTTCATACTTGGTGCACTTTTTCTGAATAAACAAAAAGCCCTGCTGTAAAACCCTGTTACATGGGCCAGCATGCCCCACCCAGTAACACGTGTAATAATGAAACTTCCAGGTAAGCAGGAATAAGTGAACTTTATTCCTAAAATGCGAAGTGAATTTCCGATCCACTGCCGTGTTACACTCTCCAGAGCTCTCCCACTGGAACCTCTGGAACACAGCCTTCGGAGCACAAGCTGTTTAATCATGGCATGGAACGCGTTCCATGCCACGAGTCACTACATATTATCTCTTTTTCTATACAATAAATAACAATAGCAAAATTTAACAAAACAAACAAAAAAAAGAAAAAGCTAACTAACACAAAATAATAAAACTAGACTAGAAGACATAAAATAAGCATCAAACAATAGTGAAACCATAATGAAACAGCCATTACATTTCTATAAGAAACAAGCTTCATAAACTACCATAAAGAAACACACAAAAATAACATCATGCAGCACAAATTTATGCGCTCATCTTAATCTCATAGGCACAAATCTCTTGCAGGTAGGTTTTATTAACGTTACCCTTGGTAACTCAGAAGAACTTTGAGCAAAACCTTGACTGGGGTATAGCCCCTAAGGACCATCTTGGGCATCATCACCTTGACAAACCTTTTTCACTTTCTTTTGTATAAACTTGGCAAGTGAGGGGCTTCTTACATCAGTATACTTGACAATCTTACCGACATTTCACCAATGTACTTCTTACACAGAAACAGCACTTCAACAGACTCTTTCGATCTTAACTGGAGCCCCATATGTGGTCTCTCCTTTCTTCACAAAACCTGTTTTTTTACCTGTACTAAGTCACTCACCTGAACAAACATGATTTACACAGTTCCCTTGCCTTTTGTTTCCCTTGGTTCACACTCACTCTTTGACATAAGACATTCCGATCATCAATATTAATCACAATGTTTGACAAGAAGCAACCAAGAGGGATACAGTATAGAAGCAGGGAGACATCCTCTTAATAAGATGAATGGTCTGAGGGTGATGCCAAAGGCATGGGAAAAAACCGAATGTCCGGCAATTTCCTATAATAATCTGTTAGGACAAACGCATAATACAAATGATGAGGCAAAAAACTGAAAGGTCCAATAATATCTTTTCCCAATTTAGCCCATGTGCTGTCATGATATTGAATAGGCTGCAAAGGTGGCAACAACACTCTAAGACCTTTCTCTGAATTACTGCACACTACACATTCCTTGACTTCACAATCAACATCCTTGTCAATAGAAGGCCACCAATAATAAGCTCTGGCACTACTTTTTGTAATTGTAGCCCCCAAATGCCCCTGATGAGACATTCCAAACAACCTTTGATGCAATGACTCTGGGTAAACACACTTATTCCTTCTCAAGACAACTTCACCCTCAATGGAAAGCTCCTCAGCTATTTTGCAGTAAGGTTGCATCTCCGGGGGTACACACCTCTCCTTTGGCCAGCCATCAATATTATAGTCCTGGACCCTTTCCAACACAGCAGCACCCTCACGAGCTTGCTTCTACTTTTTTTCAGAAAACGCTTCAAACTCAGACATGTCCACTACAGCTTCAAAACAACTCTCAATGTCTTCTTCTGGATCAATCATTTCTTGATCACACACGGGCAACCTAGACAACATATTTGCAGTTACATTATTCTTTCCAGGAACGTGTGTTATTAAAAAGTCATACTGTAAAAGCTTTGAAGTAAGACCAGCTATATGGGGAGTGTTATACTTGACTCTCTCATTACTCAAAATGTTCACCAGAAGCTTATGGTCTGTCTGGAGGCAAGATCTCCTATCCCACACATATGACCCACATTTATATATGGCCCAATGGCAGGTTAGCAACTCTTTCTCAATTACAGAGTAATTGAGCTCTGGTTCATGAAGAACCGTTGATGTATTGCTTATGGTGACAGACTCACCCCCCTTTATCTTGAGTTAGTACAGCCCCCAGGCCATACCTGCTTGCTTCGACAGTGATAGTGCATGGGGGCTACAGATCACAAGAATGTAACTCTCTTCGCCCTGTCATTTGATTTTTGACCAAGTTGAAAGTCTCTTGACAATCATCATCCCACTCAAACTGTACATTTCTTTTTAACATATTTGTGAGATTTTTCATTCTATGGAATGAATCTGGAATAAAACTCACATTGCCCAATGAATGAGAGCAAGTCACCTTTGTTTCTGGGAGGAGGATAATCTACAACTGCTTTTACCAGCCCAGGTCTCAGGGACATACCTTCACCTTTAATAACATGGCCCAAACATTCAACTTTCTCCTTCCAAAGCTCACACTTTTCCTTCTTAACAACAATTCCTTTATCACTAAAACTCTGGAGAACCTTCTGCAAAATGGAGTCGTGATTTTCCAACCTCTTCGCAAAAATCAGCCCATCGTCTTAAAAAACAGCGACCCCCTTGATGTTCCCTAACAGCTGGTGCATGATACGCTGTAAGACTGATGCTGCCGTAGTTCAGCCACAATGACATACAACAGAATTGGTATGTGAGCAGGTGAATTGAAAGCTATGTTGTGCCTGAATAATGCCTCCAATTCAACCTGATGACAAGCCGATGCCAGGTCAATTTTTGACAACCATTCAGCCTCACCCAGCAGTCCCAACCAATCACTAATCTTTGGTAACGGATGGGAATCAACTCATATCTCCCTATTGAGACTCCTCAAATCAACACATACCCGAATATCTCTATTGTGTTTTCTAGCCACCACTAATTGCTATAACCATAAACTTGACTCTATAGGTTCTATGACCCTAAAACTTTGCAACCTACTAGACTCTTTGTCCAAATTCTCTCTTAAACTGAAAGGAATAGATCAAATGTTATGGTTCACAAGTATGGCATCTTGTTTAACTTTAATCCTGTGTTTGAAGCCTACAATACGTCACAACCTTTCAGTGAAGACATCAGGGTATTCTTGGTCAATAGAATCTGACAAAGACACATCCTTTACCACTAAAACAGGCTCCATTGTGCCTGGCCTGAGAATCAAATGGAACAGCCCCTGATTACACCATCCTAAGATATTTAAGCCCTTCTTAGCTACACATACTTTACCTCTAACTCTAACTTTCAGCCCTCATTGGATACAGGAGACCTATCCGGAGGATTTAATTTCATGTCACTCCATAGTTCATTGTACAACCCTGAAGTGATTATTGAGATCCATGCCCCAGAATTTGCCAATAGATGTAGCATTTTGTCTCCCACTATCACATCTATTTATGGGTCAATACAATCCTCCAGATCACCACTTTTTATTTTGTCTTCCTTGACCACCAGAATCATATCTTGAGCCGCCTTCATGATCAGCTCATTGTCCCTACACTGGTATTCCCCTTCTACCACACCACTAACCTTCCCACTCTCTGTCAAATTGCTCTGACATACCTTAGCAAAATGACCCCCTTTCAAGCATTCAGGACATGTTACCATTCTAGCAGGACAACCTCTTCCTCCTCTACATGTGGATTATTACCACATCCTAAACAAATGTTGATTCTCCTAAAACAATTCTTCTCACGTGTCTTAACATCTGCCCTATTTTGCTGACCCCCACGAATCACACCCACAGTTTATTTTGCTCCAGATTGGACACTTAACTCCTTAATGGAGATTTAGGCCAATTCTAAACTCTTTGCCTCTTTAATCACTTCCTCTAATGTGGGATTACCCATAGTCAGTAACTTTTGCTGGATGAGCTTATCCAAGCAGTTGCCTATAAACTGACCCCATCATCAGCTGATCAGTGAATTCAGCAAACTGACACTTAGCACACAATCTTCTTAAAAACTGATGTAAGCATCTACATTTTCTGATGGGGAGTGTGTCCTCTTAATTAAAAACGGATGACAGAATACAACTAAGCTAGGTGGAATATCGAATCTCTCCTTCAATTTATTTATCACTTCCTAATATTCATCCAGATCTTCACCATCCACCAGAGGCCCATCAGGAAGATGTTTAAACACTTCTCTCCCTTCGAAACCTGACAAATGTAAAGGAAGATTTTTCTTTCTGTCACCCCTAAACAAGATGCCCGTTTGGCCCCCAGATATGTCTGGAAAGCATCAAATCACTGATTCCATGGTATTGGTGGACTAACAGATGATTCCAAAAAAGGTGGCGGCGGATGAACTGACTGCATGATAATCACAGAAATAAAAATGTGTTAAAAAAAGTCTTGAGAGAAGAAACAAAACTGTAATAATTGTGTTTCTTTATCTGATCTTAAATCTACACACTACTATCTTTAAATATCAAACCCTACTGTGCATGCTAGTGCTACCTATGCATAACACACAAACTTGGCCAACGGTGTTCTCCAGTCTATTACTCAACTACTAGTCACCAGCACAGATTTAAGCAACCAGCTGTGCACGTCTGTGAAATAAATCATACTAAACTTGGTCCTAATACTTCAAACTGTCAACATCAGTGCTGAAAACTGGAATAAAGTGCATATCAAACTGTTTGAAGAAATTAAAAGAAGAGTTGACCATGTGCTTAAAGCATTAGCTGTGCATCAGCAAAGAACTGGATAAATATTACCCACACAACTGATTACCAGCACAGAAATAACACCAGTACAAAATGACACCACGCGTTGAGCACATCAGCGAAACTGATCCTGCTGAATGGGCTCCACGTATCATAAATATCAGTTGGGCTTCTGCGATCAAAATAAGCAAACATCAGTTGACACACACCTTAGGTTATGCAAGATGTACACCTCCCAAAATGGCAGCAGAATCAGAACACTAACGGGCATATTATCAAGGACGGCGTTAAAAACTAACGCCGGTTTAGCGGCAGAAAACTGCCGCTAAACCAGCGATAATGGGCTTGATAATATGCCCTTGAGAATTCCAATAGAAGCCCATGTTCTGGTGTGAACCTGGGCTTCTATTGGAAATCTCCAGGGCTAATTATCAAGCCCATTATCGCCGGTTTAGCGGCAAACCGGTGATAAATTTAACGCCTTGCTTGATAATATGCCCCTAATTTCTCCAAACAGCATGCAATACCAGAAAACATCAGTTGACACACACCGTAGGTTGTGCATATTAACGAGATGTTCACCTCCCAAAATGGCAGCAGAATCAGTACACTAATTCCTCCAAACTGTAGACAGTACCGATGACCGTGTGACAGCCAATGGCATCAATGTATAATGAGGCAATAGGCAGGGAGACCCACTTAACATGCAATTGACTTGTCCATAAGTCTGCCCTTCATTTGCAGTGGCCCGATATACATTGCGGCATGCATGCAGACGGATGGGTAAAACAGGCTGGAAACAATTCACATAAAGAAGTTGCAGGGGGTGATGGGGTCAGATAAAGTTCACAACAAAACGCCTGTGTATTTCCTGGATGGGCGGCACAGGGGGTCAAATTAATCTACCACAGATCACAGAATGACTGAAACACATACAACAACCCCCTGGAGCACAGTGTGCTGAGTTTGTACATTTTGCAACGCTGTGCTGTTTGCGATGCTATGCGTAGAGTGCGCCACTTACCCATGATGTTCTGGCCATTGTAGATCTATCCATATCTTACTTCTGCAAAAACACCACAAAAATCTTTGCGGGTTTGATACGGTGGCTCCAGCTCAGTGCAGAAATGTAATAATGAAACTTCCAGGTGAGCAGGAATAAATTAGCTTTATGCCTAAAATGGGTAGTGAATTTCCAAGCCACTGCCATGTTACGCTCTCCAAGGCTCTCCAACTGTAACCACTGGATCACAGTCTTCGGAGCATGAGCAGTGGAATCATGGCATGCAAGCCATTCCACGCCATGAGTCACAACACAATGTCCCTTAACCATATCTTCTACTGCAAAGAGGATGGCATGCAACATAGTATATTAGTAAACCACTAACTCTATGAGTAGCTGATGCTAAGCTAGTTTATGCCATCCATGGAAGCCACAGATCCTTATGAAATATGCCCTATTTACTTTTGTGTCCTCTGCCATTCCTGATGTAAATTCCTCACAATAATTCAACCAACCCATGCCCCAATATTAACCTGCACTATTTGAATAACATTAGTGTGTAATTAAAAAGTGCAACACACTACTGTAGATAGCGGTTATCCGCACATGCTAACTTAAATTAAAAACACGGAGTTCCAATTGTCTTATGTCTCTTTCCTGAGTTTTGCTCATTCCCTTTGAATCCTCCTTCGATGTCACTACACTATGCAGCAGCTTAGTTATATGAAAACAGCCCTTTCCAATTATTTTGTTTTGTTGCTGCGTCACGACTTGGTTATACCCATGTGTGGCACTTATGCTGCTTTCCCCAATTCATACTTTTCCCACTCTTGATCCTCACTTCCTTTTCTGTCTGCCCAGATCCCCAGGTCCTTAAGCCATCTTGCTATCTCTTTTGTTTTCCTCTCTGCTCCCTTACTATTTCGCAACTTCTGCCCCACAAATTTACAGAAACAAACATTTGCCACTAGTCTTGTCTCCTTTACAAACTACTGTCACTTTATCACCCATAAACCCCCACATTCCTTCTTGTTTTAACCTGCCCTAAGCCCTAATCATTCCTGATGACTCTTACCAACTTCTTTTACCTGACCTTAGGTCTGCTTATTGCTCTTCCCATTATTCTGACTTACTCTGTACTCTGTGCCATGCAATTATATTTCCTCTCAATATCTGTTCCTGTAAAATACCCCTCTCAGCACATCTGTCATCATTGCAGCTCTTGCTGCTTGACTCTTCCTACTCCCATCATTTCAAATCACCATGCCTTAGTTAAGCCAATTTGTTTCAAATACCTGTACTATCTGCTAGAATATCATCTTCACCTAAAGCCTCACCATCTTCCTCAATGCAAGTCCTCTTCCGGCTTATGCTTTCTGTCCTCAATCGGTTCACTGACTAAATATCGAGTCAAAAAATATTGACTCCCTTTATTTATAATTAATGTGACAAAAATATTGTGAATTCCCCCCAACTAATATAGCTGCCTAAAATATCGATGTTTAAATATATATTAATTTGAAAAATAAACATTAATTACATTAAATATTAATATCATGAAAATATAATATATGTAATAATTATTTTGAACAATATAACAAATATCATTATTATAAAAAACGAAAACAAACATATATATTAATATTAGAATCAGTATCTCTTTACTGTCTCGATCCAAAAAGTGGTATAGTCCATAGGGTAGGTATATTTGTTACACCCCACTATACGGTTGGTATATCCTCACAATCTGTTTATATTTGTCTTGGCGAAACGACTGGACTGAGGAAACCCGCCCATCATGCTGCCCTGATGATAGGTCATGCTTGGACTGGAAACTCAGACTAATCCGATGACTAAACCGACTAATACCAAGAACATTCTAAAGAAGAACTAACTCAATGTCTCTTGATATAAAGACAAATATAAACAAATTGTGAGGATATACCAACCATATAGTGGGGTGTAACAAATACACCTAGCCTGTGAACCATACAACTTTTTGGATCAAGACTTTACAGAGATATTTCATTGGCAACAGCGTTAAATACAAATTCATACATCTTGTTTAGAAGAGAGACTGTCATCTATATTGATGCTGCCTTAGTCCTTGTGATTTGCTGCACAGCGACTCTACATGATGTTCCTTCTCATGTAGTTTTCATACCCCAACTATTTGCCCATCACTTACAAATTTGGATGGTCCTGAAGAAGGTGGTCGCAATTGGGTTAATACCACCAAAGCGTGCGTCAACCTATTTTTGCGTGTACCCAACCCACAACACGGTCATGGAGATTCGAACATCTTTTTCCCCTGTATGACCATTATGATAGTAAATCATCACAAGAAGACAAATCTCAGCTGGAACCTGGAAGGCAACTGACTAAGTAGTGTAACAAGCTACAAGTACTTGGGCATCCTTTTATATCAACACAATTCCTTCAATCCACAAATGGAATCCCTACGAAGGAAGGAAACTATGACCTACCTAGCACTCAAACCTCTGAAGAAGCTGCTGCCTGACCTAACGTTAGATCCTTTTTTAAAAGTCCTGCAAGCTAAATTACAACCCATGATCACCTACGGGCGTGAATCATTAAGAGGGATAGAAGCAACCACTCTGGATAGTATAATAGTGACCTCCTATCGAGCGATCTTTCAGCTCCCTAAGTACGTCGCTCCAGCCCAAATAAGGCTGGAATTTGGGCTTCAAAACCAGGCGATAGAACGAAGGGGAGCCTACATTAAATGCTGCCACAAGATCAAAACAGCGGAAGAGGGGACTTTGAATAACCACCTCTGGGTAGAGTTGTCTCGCGCTGGAAAATCGCCAGCAAACAAATATCTCCAGGAATCCATCAAGATCTTAGACATGACAGACCTTTGGAACTGCCCAACGGCTTATTCTGTCCTTAAAGATCGTTACAAAGACAACAAGACTAATGTCAGCCATGGAGGACAAGAAAACATTATCAAAGTGAGCCCATGGTTGGGCCGTGCTAAACAATTTTGAGATCCTTAAACCACAACCCTACCTCAAGGCAGGAACTAAGCTGGCGACAAAGGAAACATTTTTTAAATTGTGCTTGGGAGTTAGTTCAATCACCCTATTTTTGCCGCCCTGGGAAAAACGAGGAGGCGACCGACCCTGCCGCCTGTGCGCCTGTGGCACGGAAAACCTTATTCACATTATTTGTATTTGCAGCATACTAAAGGACATAAGGCGTACTCTACTAAAACCATCTTTCAACCAGCACGGAGTCAGGTCATGTAGACAGGCGGTAATGCTGTTCTTCAATCCAACCTTAGTACAGATAAACTGCCGCCTCACAACATTTTTAGACCTCACGACATTGAGATTGAAAAACGTAATATCATTGGCCGTGAACTCTGCTCCACAAGATGGTTCATCAAGATAACTTCAAGAATATCTTCAACAGCTCTATGATGCCAAAAACAGGCATAATCAGTAACTGTTTGAAGCTTGAGCCCATCTTCAACGCTTAGCGCATTTTAAGGAAATGCTAGATAACCTAGAGTGAAAGTTTTGCAAAAGATCTTGGCAGAGTGAGAACTTAAAAAGACAATTTTTACCAAACTACCCTTTAGACTGAGCATCATTTGTTGAGGCAATGACTTGTTATGTTCCATTCTTAATAGTTTTATGTACAATACCAAAGTGGAATGTTTATTTATTATTGTGTACATTTTTTACTAACACAACCTGTTTGATTTTAATGACTATATGCAATGGTTTTAATTAATCAAGCATAATAAATGTACCTTACCAATATGTGTATGTGCTTTTGGGTGGGATGTCAGTGTGGATGGCATGAGTGAGCATGAGAGTGGATGTGAGAGAATAGTATGAGAGTGTGGTGGACTAGTAGGGGTTCGAAATAGATATTATTAGTTGTGTACAAATATGCCATGAATTGCACTACATATTTGTGAAAAAGAAAAAATGATGAATACAATGTATGATTTTTTTGACCTTTTTGACAAAACAAAATGTAAAAATAAATAAAAATATTTTTGATAAAGTAGCTATTGTTGCATGCAGCATGTCTCTAATTGAATGTGCATAACTCATTGGAGCTTTTTTGCCGTACGGGAAAGAAATACACTTTACCACTGCTATTCAGTGCTAAAGTGCATATGCTCTCCCTGTAAATTGTGTTTATGAATTGGTGATTCCATGATTGGCATATTTGATTTACTAGACAGTCCCTAGTACAGTGAACTTGCCTCCTGTTTTGAAGTCTCAGGAACACAAAGACTTCACCTCCAGCTCCCATGAACATCCTTGCTGGGAATGCTGACCAGCCAAGAAGTTCCTGTGACTGTGTGGGGCCTCTGGAGGTTGTTTCTGCTGCTGGGAGCTGGAAAGCAATGCAACAACAAGAAATTTGACGCATAGCGACAGTTTTCTGACACAACGCCGTAGTGCGAGAAGAATCTCCATGCATTGCCGTGTCGCTGCTGAAACTGACACAGCGTCTATCGCCGCTGCAAGACTTGACACATCGAGGGATCGCGGCTGAAGAAATCGATGCAGCCCCGCTCGACGCCGCCGCTGCCGCATCGTTAGCCACCGCATCCCGGATTTCCATGCATTGTCCCTGTGCGGCAAGTTTTCCCAAACGCATCACCCGCGGATTGGAGTCATCTCAGAATCGATGCATCCCTTCCCTCTACAGACCAGACCCGACGCACCGCTCCCCGGTGCCCAGCGGAACTGTCGCATCGCATCCACGAAGGTCTCAGGAATGGACGCATCTCTTTGTTTTTCAACGCTTCCCATCGCTGCGGCTGTTTGGCTTTGTCAATTTTGTCGCAACACCAGGTACTTTGCAAGAAATCACGCATCCATAGTTTTCTATGGACTCAGTTGCTATGTCGAACCTTTCGAAAGTCATTTTTCTTAATACTTGTATGTTAGGTTTTTGTCATTTTGGTCTTGTTAAGATTAGATAAAGATACTTTCTTTTTCTAAAATGGTGTGGTCTCCATCTGTGGTGTTATCACTGTGTTACTGTGAGTGTTGGTACAAATACTTTACACAGTGCCTTTGGGATAAGCCTGCCTGCTCGTGCCAAGCTACCAAGGGGGTGAGCAGGGGTTATCTAGAGTGTGTATCCCCCCTACCCTTACTAGAAGCAAGGGTACCTAGTTGGACAAAGGTACCTACTTCAGCCAACTTGGTACCCCCATTTCTAACAAGTAGGGAAAGTGTTGTATTGCAGAGGGGTAAAATTTAGTATTCCCGCTCCAGTCATATTATAAATTAATACTATTTTTTTAAAAATCAAAACACCTAAATCTATTATCAAAATAAATAGAACCAATTATTTGTATTTGCAGCATGCTAAAGGACATAAGGCGTACTCTACTAAAACCATCTTTCAACCAGCACAGAATAAGGTCATGTAGACAGGCGGTAATGCTGTGCTTCAATCCAACCTTATTACAGATAAACTGCCACCTCACAAAATTTTTAGACCTCATGACATTGAGATTGAAAAACGTAATATCATTGGCCGTGAACTCTGCTCCACAAGATGGTTCATCAAGATAACTTCAAGAATATCTTCAACAGCTCTATGATGCCAAAAACAGGCATAATCAGTAACTGTTTGAAGCTTGAGCCCATCTTCAACGCTTAGCGCATTTTAAGGAAATGCTAGATAACCTAGAGTGCAAGTTTTGCAAAAGATCTTGGCAGAGTGAGAACTTAAAAAGACAATTTTTACCAAACTACCCTTTAGACTGAGCATCATTTGTTGAGGCAATTACTTTTTATGTTCCAATCTTAATAGTTTTATGTACAATACCAAAGTGGAATGTTTATTTATTATTGTGTGAATTTTGTACTAACACAACCTGTTTGATTTTAATGACTATGTATGCAATGGTTTTAATTAATCAAGCATAATAAATGTACCTTACCAATATGTGTATGTGCTTTTGGGTGGGATGTCAGTGTGGATGGCATGAGTGAGCATGAGAGTGGATGCAAGAGAATAGTATGAGTGTGTGGTGGACTAGTAGGGGTTGGACGTAGATAATATTAGTTGTGTACAAATATGCCATGAATTGCACTACATATTTGTGAAAAAGAAAAAATTATGAATACAATGTATGATTTTTTTTACCTTTTTGACAAAACAAAATGTAAAAATAATATAAAAATATTTTTGATAAAGTAGCTATTGTTGCATGCAGCATGTCTCTAATTGAATGTGCATAACTCATTGGAGCTTTTTGCCGTACGGGAAAGAAATACACTTTACCACTGCTATTCAGTGCTAAAGTGCATATGCTCTCCCTGTAAATTGTGTTTATGAATTGGTGATTCCATGATTGGCATATTTGATTTACTAGACAGTCCCTAGTACAGTGCACTGTGTGTGCCCAGGACCTGTAAGTTAAATGCTGCTGGTGGGCTTGAGGCACTGATTGTGCCACCCACATAAGCAGCCTTTAAATGTAACTCAGGCCTGCCATTGAAGAGCCTGTGAGCAGTCAAGGGCTGCCATGTCGACTTGGCGAGTGCACCCACTTGCCGGGCCCTAACCTTCCCTTTTCTTACATGTTAGTCACCCCTAAGGTAGGCCCAAGGTACCACTGTGGGCAGGGTGCAGTGTATATGAAAGGTAGGACATGCCCTGGTGTGTGTGGCATGTCCTGATAGTGAAATACAGCCAATTTCGTTTTTCACTATTGCAAGGTTATCTGTTTCCATAGGATAGAATGGTGAGTTTGCTTATAACATTTTATAAGCATAACAGCCCCTGGGAACCAGATAGGAAAATAAAGTTTGATATGCCTGAACTCAGAATGTTGAGATGCATCTTTTAGTGAGGGTAATTTTTACATTCTGTGTATGAAAATGCCACTTTTAGAAAGTAGGTCTTTTCTTGCCTAACCATCCAGTGTGCCCCTGCTAGTATGTGGATTGACTGGCTGTAGAGTGACTGGGGCTGGGGAGGTGCAGTGGCTCCAAAGAGTCTGGTTGAGTCAGCACTATGCTGAATAGGCCTGATCTGCATTCAGAGTGCTAGGAGGAGAAGCACCTGCACTTGAATAGGGCTGTGTTTGCCTTCCACAATGATGGCTCTGCCCCCCTGTGGTGTGTCTGGAGCCAGGGCTCACATTGACAATGGAGGCTGTTGTGCTCTTCCAAAGTGCCCCAAGAACTGGTTTATACTGGGCTCAGAGCCCTGGACCAGGAGAGAACAAAGAGATTTACTGTATAAACAGAGAGTCTCAGACCCCACACTTTTAGACTACTTCTGGAATCAAGAGGAACCCTTGCCAAGGAGAAGAGTTGGAGAAACTGAGGAGAAGTACTGCCCTTGCTGTGTGTCTGGGGTTGGCCTGCAGTTGCTGTTTCTACCAAGGAAAGGAGAAGGACTTTGCTGTGTTCTGTGTTCCTTGCTTGAGGAAAAACTCCAAGCGCTTGAGTAGAACTTGCCTCCTGTTTTGAAGTCTCAGGAACACAAAGACTTCACCTCCAGCTCCCCTGAACATCCTTGCTGGGAGTTCTGACCTGCCAAGAAGTACCTGTGACTGTGTGGGGCCTCTGGAGGTTGTTTCTGCTGCTGGGAGCTGGAAAGAAATGCAACAACAAGAGATTTGACGTATAGCAACAGTTTTCTGACGCAACGCCGTGGTGCGAGAAGAATCTCCATGCATTGCCGTGTTGCTGCTGAAACTGACACAGCGTCTATCGCCGCTGCAAGAATTGACACATCGAGGGATCGCGGCTGAAGAAATCGATGCAGCGCCGCTCGCCGCCGCATCGTTAGCCACCGCATCCCGGATTTCCATGCATTGTCCCTGTGCGGCAAGTTTTCCCAAACGCATCACCCGCGGATTGGAGTCATCTCAGAATCGATGCATCCCTTCCCTCTACAGACCAGACCCGACGCACTGCTCCCCTGTGCCCAGCGGAACTGTCGCATCGCATCCACGGGTGTCTCAGGAATGGACGCATCTCTTTGTTTTTCGACGCTTCCCATCGCTGCGGCTGTTTGGCTTGGTCAATTTTGTCGCAACGACAGGTACTTTGCAAGAAATCACGCATCCATAGTTTTCTATGGACTCAGTTGCTAAAACCTTTTGAAAGTAATTTTTCTTAATACTTGTATGTTAGATTTTTGTCATTTTGGTCTTGTTAGATACTTTCTTTTTTTAAACTGGTGTGGTCTCCATCTGTGGTGTTATCACTGTGTTACTGTGAGTGTTGGTACAAATACTTTACTCATTGCCTTTGGGATAAGTCTGCCTGCTCGTGCCAAGCTACCAAGGGGGTGAGCAGGGGTTATCTAGAGTGTGTATCCCCCCTACCCTTACTAGAAGCAAGGGGACCTAGTTGGACAAAGGTACCTACTTTAGCCAACTTGGGACCCCCATTTTATTTTATTTTATTTTTTTATTTTTTTTTATTAGCCTTTAGCAAAATACAAAAACCGCATTACAACATAACAGGCCAGTTCATTGTTACATCAAAATGGATTATGGCTCAATGACATATTATATATTGAAATGCAAAGCTATACCTGGTCTCGTCATGCACAAATCATCGATACATATCAGTACTAATCACATACATGAAGGTTCTCCTCGATGGCAGTTTGCGAATCCAGAAATGCAGTCCACACAACATAATATACAGCAGGACAAATATCTCCTGGGGCAGTTGAACCTTATATATTTTACAGCCCATTCCACAAGGTGCATTGTTCCAGGGGTCGCACCCAAGATTATGTTACCCGCAGGTTAGACCCTAACTAAGGTTCATTACGCGCATCCTCACCTATAGTTGCTCCAGCCAATTTGCTCTGTCCCGGGACCCCCATTTCGAACAAGTAGGGAAAGTGTTGTATTGCAGAGGGGTAAAATTTAGTATTCCCGCTCCAGTCATATTATAAATTAATACAATTTAAAAAAAAATCAAAATACCTAAATCTATTATCAAAATAATAACAACCAATAAATACAATATTATTTGAAATTAAAAAGCATAACACAATTAACACAGAATAATAAGTTACAATGAATAAATGCTGCTCTTTTAAATGTTGTTATTGCTTACATACTTTCTACCTTATACATCTGGAAGCTACACACCACACATCTAAATTGTATATTTAAATGTATAATATTTACACATTTTACATAATTAAATATCTATTGAAATATTAATGCTAATTAACTACTAGTAAAAGAATGACATTTAATGACCTTTCCACCCTTTATCGGTACAAAACAACCAACCAACATGTAATATATAAATAAATAAAAATCGTTCTAAAGAATTTACATAATTAATAAAAAATTAAACAATTATTGTTACTAATTAATGAAGACTAAATGAATTATATTTAATTAACTTGCCACCCTTTACCCCTAGAAATATAACTCACACATATATCCTTACTTACATATTTACATAATTATCAATTAAACAATTATTAAAAACTAACAATATTAATTATGTATTTGAATTTCCTACATATCCTTTACTCATACAAAAACCACAAAAAAAACCCAAACAAAAATATATATAACACAATTTACATAATTAATTATCAATTAAATAAATATTTATAATATTAAATATTTTAAAATACTTATAATTATTGACTTCACACCCTATACCCATACACAACCCACAATCTGCACATTATATTTAAATTAAAAAAATATTTATACAATGAACATAAATAATTACCAATTAAATAATTACAAATAATTAAAAATAATTAATATAAAATTAAAATTAATTTACTTCCCACCCTATAACTTTACAAAACACAGAACCCACACCTCAAACTTAAAAAACGAAATATATTATTATTACCTAAATAAGTATAATTTAAATAATTAATAATAGTTAGAAATTAATTATAAATGAATTATGATTAATTCACTTCCCACCCTATCCCCCTACAAAACCCATAACCGACACCTAAAACTTAAAAACTAAAAATATTAATTATACAATTAACATAAATATCACTTAGATACTTGATATTAATTTTAAAATATGTATTAATTAATTATGATTAATTTACTTCCCACCTTATACCCCTACAAAACCCACAACCTGCACCTAAAATGTAACTAAACAAATATTAATGATACAATTAAAATAAATAATTATCAATTAAATAATGAATATTAATTTTAAAAATATGTAATTTTGTTTTCACTTAATTTACTTCCCACCCTATTCCCCTATAAAAACACCACAACGAGCTACGGTACTAAAAATAACAAAACAACTATTACATTAAATTTAAAAACTACTATTCATTTACAAACAATATTTAAAAAACTAACAATATTTAAACAAACATTTAAAAAAACATACAGTTAACTTATATATTAAGACACACAAAAACAATCTAAAATCGATATTATCAACACCAATATTTTTTACATTACTTTAAAATAGATATTCATGTCCACGAGATTCATGCTCACGATATTTCTTTGTCACAATATTTCCAACTCGATAATTGTGTCAGTATATATTACTGACTCAACATTTTATCTGAATACAGCCGGTGAACTGCATGGGACCAATCCCACTCTTCATGCTGGATCCATTGGCCACACCAATCTCTTTAAGGCTGCTGAAATCCGTTGTTGACCTCAACTACAAACATCTCTTGCCTCTTTCAGGCCCTGGCCAACACAATCAAACATACGGAGTGTACTACTACACCCAAAGTTGCTTGACATCCACTCTTTAAAAATTCGCCCTGTCCTTTCTTCTACATCTACTGCCATACCCACCTACATACAGAGCCCGCTCCTCCTCTGGAGCAGAGAAGCATTGCCTGTCTGCTGCGAGTGCAGCAGGCAAACACCAATGAATAAAATGGCATGTCAATGCCATTTTATTTATGTACCACTGCACCGTCTCACGCTGTGTACAGCGTGATGTTGGGAGCGGGGCTAAATCCTGCAAATGCAGGATGGCAGCACTGGTCTACAGTGTGCATGTCCGATTGGCCTACTGTCTACAGCCTTCCTATCCAACATGCGCACTGCAAACCCAGCAATCCGAAGGCTGTGAAGTAGCCTGGGGATTGCTGGCACAGTCCGCCAGCTTTAAAATGAGTGCAAGGTGAGCCTGCTCCCATCAATCCTGAAGCAGCTTTCACAGCATGAAAGTAGATTCAAGATTGGTTTGAGATGTGTTCCACAAGTGAAAGGGGAAAATGAGTGACACCGGTCATGCTACTAAATTTATTGTCAGTCGAGTGCCTCCTCGCCTCACCATTTTTTATTTACAATAGCTGCCACTGCCTACATGCGTCATGCCTTTCTTTAGTCTTTTCTGTACCACTTAACCACCTGTGCCATATTGCCACTGCCCTCTCCAAACTATTACTTTCACTTATTAAACCCGAAACATCCTAATGAAGCATTCCCTGTCCCCCTCTCTCTTGCTCCTAACTCTGTCTCTCAACAGATCCATGTTGCCCTTCTACCCATAGCCTTCATCCTTCAAATTCTTTGAAAGTGCTTGTGGCTATAACCACTCACCTTCTTTTCGTGTGATGAAAAGCTCGCCTGGGCCTTCCATTGCCTTTCGTTCTCTCACTTGCTCAACTTGGTGTCCCCACTACTACCTGCTCCACCCATCACCTCTTTTGAGGTGCCCATACGCTGCTTTGGTGCCATATGCTGTCCCAAAGCACTCATTGTATTATGACCTAGGAGCAGGGGATTACCAGTCTCTTGACAGAACAAGAGATGTTCCTCTTACTGACAGTTGGGCTGCAAGTGGAGGCTTCTCCGTTAAGGCGAAGGAGCATCACCCCACTGAACAAAAGGAAAAATAACATGATAATAGCTATTGTTATCATGTTATTTTTCCTACAGCTGTCAGTGGTACTCTGACGGGGCATTTCTGGCCAGAGCAGGGTAGGAGTGCTATGCACTCCCAAAGTGCGCATAAACTGTTTGGCCGGCCCTCTTTGGCCAACCAAACCGTCCATGTACGCTTTACATGTTCCCACCAGGCTGCATTAAACAGCCTAGTCAGGAACATGCACAGGCTCCCTGTTGCAGTCTGAGCGCCGATCCACTGCGCTCAGACCAATCACAACACTGCATTGCAGCATTGTGATTGGCTCAGGGGAGCCTGTCTGCTGGGTGCTTCCTGTTGCAGGCGAGGCGGTAGCCAGCTGTTCCAGGTAGGTGGTTTTTTTTTGTTCCGTCCTTCGGCCCTCCTCCCCAATAACCCACCACCTGGGACTGGTAGCAGCCGCTACTGCATACAGCCCTGTTGAGTTATCACAACCTAGGCTACATTGTGCTTGACACCTAGCCCTGTAATCTATAGCATCTATTTTTGGTAGGACGCCAGGGACAAGGCTGAGAAACAGACTGTTATACGTTCAAGCATACATTTGTGGCAGGGTTTATATAGTTACAACCAGGCACTAGTTGCTAATTTTTTTTAAATATGAATTCCATTGTTTGTTCACGAAAGGTAGTGAAGACAAACATGTTAAATGTTAAAAAATTGAATTGAAGAGTCATTAGACTGAGGGTAATGAAAGTCAAACTATTTATGGAAGTCATTGCAAGGTTGGGAGTATATTACCATGCTTGTGATATCTTGTAGATTGTGGTCAACTGTCAACATTTTGTTCAGTCTTCAGTAAAAAAAATATATATATAAATTCCATTAAAATAACTGATTTGAAGTCACATTAAAGTGACAATGAAAAACTCTCAGCAGCCCAAAATATTAAAATAATGTTGTTCATATCCTTACATAAGATTTCACAAATGACACCAACAATTACATCGTTAGTGATGGCATTGATGACATCACATGTATGTCATTACTAACACCCTCAAATGACGTCACAATTGACCACATGAAACCGATGAAATGCTTAATGATCAGAACTGAGTATTGGATGCAATCAGAGCTCATTGGGATAATATAAAGAATGAACTGAATATTTATTATCTCTATCTCCCTGAGTCATCTTACAGCTTATGGGTATACAAATCGGGAACATAACCAAATTACAGGATTGGTTCTCATAAATTAGAAGCAAATATTCCTAACTTGGGGTTCTTGTGATATAAAACACTTGCGTATAGACACAAAGGGGGCCTGAGGAATTATAATGGACCAACGAGAGCACACTCCCCAATTAAATACTCAAAACACACAGAGCCCTCGGGCCCGATGTAACAAAGTGTACGTCAAATAGTGGGAATAGACAGTCTAGTGGGGGATTCCCCTTTTAAGGACGGTTTCCCTCACACACCAGAGGCATCATGCTTCATCATGGGGAATCCTCCTCGCATCATGAAGCCTAGTCATGATACGGGCTACGACCCACTCACTACGAGGGGGGAGCTCAAGGATGTTTTCAAGTAAGAGGGGTATTACTAAAAACCAATGTGGGCAGTTAGGGTGATAGGAGACATGCAGTGCTGATAAATGAGTGGTTAAAATTAGCTACAAGGTTAGCCTGATGCAATTTATTCTTGCTACCATGTGCTAGGGTTAAAAATAAATGGCGTGTAGTGCGGCTGCAGGCATTAGATGCAGTCGTACTGAGTAGTGCTCAACATGTTTCAGCCTAAGACCTAGACAGTGTCGTGGCTTTCATCAGGATCTCTATTAAAGCTACTGCTATGTGTAAGTGATTCAAAAACCAGAAATTGCAATATTAACAATGCATCGGCGTGTTAGATAGAGAATACTGAATCAGTGATGTAAGCAGTTCAACGGATTCACCTGTAGGACCTGCAAAAGTCAGGTTCAGTGCCGCATCTGTCCTCGGCTGATCTCCTAAGGTACACACGCTCGTCCAACCACCTGAGTTGAGTGGCTCCCCACTAAAATGACTATTCCCACTATTTGACGGACACTTCCTTATGTCGGACTCAAGGGCGTTGTGTGTTTTGGATATAAAACACTTGACCTTGTGCCTGGTTTAACTGATAAAGACTGAAAGGGTAATGAATATCCAAGTGAATTATATCAAAAACAGGTGCAATTGGTTTATGAACTTATTTTCTCAAATTTTGCCTGGATAGTTACAATAAGTATTTTGGTGTGTAAATATTTTTTATTGGGTGTTAATTCACAACGAAGGTGCAAAAACCCTGTGTGCCCGTTACCTCTGATTTTTTAAATCAAGAGCAAAAACACACGCCACACCTGGTGCAAATGGATTTTGTTTTTATCGGGGTGGTCTCAAAATCGGGATCTAGGTGACCACGTAAGACATGAACAAAGTATTTTTAAATTATTGAAGATTAGTCTACTCTTTAAATAAGCAAAGAATGTGGAAAACACAACTATGCCCTTTCTGAAAAGTTAAGCTCTAATTCTTGTGCATACAAGAGTTTGCACATGGATCAGTCTTACATATTGTGTGATAATTATCTCTACCTCAAAGTTTTCCACTAATAGACTTTGGTAGGTCATCAGCTTATAGTAAAACCTGCTGAAATTATTCAGGGGGATTAAGGTCCTCAAAATATGACAAAACATGTAGAATTCAGGGGCTCACTAACAAGCTCCTTGCGTTGCCGTTATGTCACTTTTTCCCATATTAAAAGTAACTCAGGGCTGCCCAAGGGGCTTGTAAGTGAGCCCCTCAGTGTGTTAAATACTGATTCTGCATGTTATGTCCCATTTTCAAGGTGAAAAGTGTTGTTATAAGAACTATTTACGCCTGGTAAATCCCTTACGCTGTAAAACATAGGGGCAGATTTACAAGCCCCTTGCGCCACTGGTGCGTCACTTTTTGTGACGTACCTGTGGCGCATTTTACTGCTCCATATTTACAAGGACAGCAAAAGTCACCATGTGTGACTTTTCCTGTCCTTGTAAATAATGCCCCATCGCACGCAGCACTTTGCGTGAAAGGGGTGTTCTAAGGGTGTAACTGTGAGTGTTCCCAAGCAACACCCATGGAACCAGACATATTTCCAGATTTACAAGGAATTGTAAATCTGGAAATGCGTGTGAATGCTGCGCGTAGAGAGTCGCAACGTGGAGAAACGTATTCATTTCCCCTAGTCTTTTTTCCTCTTTCTATGTGTGCTGCATTCTGCAGGACACATAGAAAGAGGAAATTACCTCTAATGATTGTTTATGTTCAGGAAGGTGGCCCTTCCTGCACATAAACAGTAATTGAAACAATTACGTTTTTCAACTTCTATGTGTGCTAATGCAGCACAAATAGAAGTTGAAAAACGGCATTTCAGATTGTATTTGTGCAGGAAGGGAACCCTTCTTGAACAAAAACAATCTCCTCACAACACAGGCATCCTTGCACCATGGTGCAAGTGCCTGCGCCGGTGCATGGCAGCAGTCTGTGCGCCAGCGCAGGGGGAAGCACATATATGCTACAAATTGTTTTAAATATGTTGCATCCCTGTGATTTGAAAGTGACTCGGTGCGGCACAGCCAAATGGCTTGCAGCAGGCACTGAGTCAGTTTCTTGTAAATCTGCCCCATTCTATTTACCCACCGTGGTAAATCGTACACCCTATTCTGTCTACCTTGTAATGAGGGTCTTGGTTAGGAATGCTGCCGCACTTTGACTCAGAAAGTGGGTGAAAAAGAAATAAAAGTACGTAAGCTCAAAAATTGTAATATTATTCTTTAAGTAGTGCATCATCCACAGTATAACTTAAAAGAATAGAAATATTTTGAGTTAAAATAATATGCGTGTGAGCTAAGAAACAAGGGTGCGCCCCCCAGAGTTGCTCATACAGCATTTTAATCAGCAGTTGAAGTTTCCTTTGTTAATTTACCTCCGATTTAGGAAAAAAAGAGTGGCTAACCTAAGTGGCTGCATTCTGCATTGCGAATGCGGGTTTCCCATTCAGTGCCTTTTTGATGGGCAGGGGGTGGAGCAGTGGTGTGCTGCGGTTTGTGGGAATAGTCTTTGCCTGTTCTGGTTTATTACATGGCTAATTAAGCAAGGTCGCCGAGCTCATTCAGTCAGTCAATAGAGACGTAATTGGTAGTTTAGTAGTTAAGCAGCCCATGTAGACCAAGGACATTGTACAGCTATATACTTGTCTGTCTGTCTGTCTCTCTATCTATCTATCTGGGTTAATATATATGTCTGTCTTTCTAGCTGTTAGGCTGTGTGTGTGACTGTCAGTATAACTATCTAATCGCCTGTCTGTCTTTTTGCTTATCTATCTTTTTGTCTCTGCTTGTCTCTTGTATGCTTTTGCCCCTCTGGCTGTGCCCCTCCCTTCCTGTCTGTCTCTTTGACTGTCTATTTATCTATCTAAAAAGCACTTTGACTACCCTTTATATTTCCTCTCTAAACTCCAAAGTTAAGCACATTAAAGGATTAATTAGGTTCGAATTCATCGAGGCATAACATTCAGGTGCGCAAATAATAGCATCTACGAGGACAACTATCTATTTCGGACTAAAAGAGTGCAGAATAGTGGGAATTTGACCTATCAAATGGCATTTTACTCACATGGAACTTTTTCACCATTATGGTAGCCATACAAGTATGGTCGACGTTTGTTTGGAACAGAACTGCTGTATGGGGCAGATTTGTGGGTGATCCAGGGCTGTTCCAGCTGTAAAGGGTTGGGAACACGAACAGATTTACAAATTTACAGGTATTTGTTAATTTTCTGTTTGTAGTTTCCGATTCATACTAGACGTGTTGACTTAATCGTGTCAAGGTCAGGGAGGAATGCGTATCCAAAGTGGTAAGGAGAGAGAAAACCTTCCTCTCCAAAAGGTTTAGTGACTGTTAGCTCAAGAATTTTCACCAATTTTCACCAAGGACAAGCTATTTCATCTGTGGGAGAAAAAAAATCAAATGCTAAAACAGCTTTGATGTTTGTACAAATACAATAGGTGTACCTTTCTACATAACGAAATGCACGTCTGGTATATTTACATTTGTAAATATAGTAAAATCTTGTCTTGAAAAGCCCACATGAGTGATTTTTGGGAGAATCGTACTACGATTCCACAAAGTGGTTCAAAAGGCCAGACATTGGCAAGCTTTTTCGGGCACTTGGCTTCTAGAGAATGATGGGAGTGAAGGAGCGTTGCTCCCCGTTCTAGATCTACTCTGGAACTCTCAGGCTGATGACTTTTTTTTATTAGCAAGAAAGCGTGGGGGGGGGGGATAAAATTGTTATCCAATCATTCATACGGTTACAGTGAACTATCACTCAGAAGAATCACAGACTTTCAATCAGATTTAGTTAGTTTATTACAAAGCAAAGAACAGTTGGACATACAAGCACCTCAAGATGAGGGTTGGGAAATACATTGGAACTAATACAAAGCCGAATCTACGTGTGAAATTAAGGCGGTGCAACATGCACAAAATATTCAGTTCAAGAATCAGAATACAGAAGATGACAGAGCTGACATGGAGATTCCCCTTCATTGGAACTTCGTGGGTATAAAGCATTAGTCTGTCCCTACACTACCATTAGCGTGACATCCCTACTTAGCATTTCCCAAAGCAAGATATATAAGGTGTCAGCGAGTGAAGCCTTCCTAAGAAGTCTCTTCACGTTTAGATGGGTCAAGTAGCATAAAGCTACAGAGCTCGTTCTAACATGCTCTCTCTCTCTCTCTCTCAAGGCAAGGCAGAAGTCCCTGGACACTATCCCTCACTTTGATACTTCACTTTCGCAGGTAGTTTCCCAAGATGCATTGCAGCATCACACTATCCAGTCAAGCCACCTCCTTGTAGGTAATTTGCCACATGGCATTGATGCAGCGCGGAAACCTGGGTAACAGGAATCAGGACAAAACCCCGTACCTAATATCCTCCCTTCGTCACAGACCAAATATCACATTAACACATTCACTCCTACAATCATTTGGTGGGGCCCATAACACCAACATTCACACTTCGCTTCTCAATGGTCTGCACTTACAGGAGAGATGAGTGTTCCAAGCGCTGACATGAAAGGAATACCTTATAACCTATAGAGAGAAAACTTATTTACACTTCTATACACTAATACCTTTATTACTGCACATCATAAAGATAAACATTAAGATATTCCTCCCACGTAATCGACGGATCAATTTAGTTGGATTGAGTTTGATGATTTAGTCCAGCATACTCAAATATCCTGATCTACTCCCCTTTCAATAAATGACCATACACATTTTCTTGTTAATCAATAATTTGTTTATCTTAATAATGCAAGAATTTGAGTTCCATCTAGTAAATTTATTAATCATTACGCAAATCACAGAACACCATATTAACCTATTCTGGCTATCGGTCGTTCTCTAAGTCATCAAATTTAGTTGTCAGCATGCTACAGTCCCAAAGATCAGGTCAAGGACCAGAGACGTGCAAATATCGATCAATGCCCATAGATCTCCTAAAGTCCGTTGTTCATCAAGAAATTGGGCACCAATTCAGTCTGTCAAAGATTCAGGAACACAGCCGTCACGTAGCGCCACCGTCGTCTCCGTCAGCAAAAGGAAGAACCAGAACAGCAAGCAGCCAAACGAACAACATCTATTCTTTCTATTCTAATGTCATTTTTATAATGGAAATAAGGACCAAAAGTTACAATATTGAGAATTTGGGCTCATCCCATTGGTTGGTTGGGATCGTCCGGTGAAGTTTCACATAGTTCATGATGTCATATTGTCAGGCATGATCCATCCTGTTCCTTGCATAAGTCCTTTGTTCGAACATTTGGCAAGCGTCCCATCGTGACCTTGCTAAGGCACATCGTGGCTGGGGTCATGTTGAGGCTACTGGTACGGGTGTTTGGCGTAAGCGCACTTGGTCTGAAACCTTTTGGAATGGTGGCTGTCGCGTCGTGTGTCAGTTGGCCATCTTGTTTTTAGGCCCAAAGGATATCTTAAGCGAAACAAACAAAAAAGTAATTAAAACAAGGAAATTACAAATAAAAATGTTAAACCCTCACTAATTCCCCTATGTGCTTGTAATTATCTAGCATATGGCGACACTTAAAGCGTTCATATTCACCCAGTGATGTCATCTGGTGCAACATACGATAACGTCACGAAAGCAACATATATCATGCGATATTCTATTTTTCTAGTATTAGTATGCGTACATAGGTTAATTACAAATTATTTTAGCCATGCAAAATGCAAATACCACGTATGTTTCATACATTAGTAATGTTGATTACATTTTCACACAAACACATTAATAATATTATAATTAATAGATTATTCTAATTAGTATGAACGTGCAGAATGGGGGGTATACAAAATGTTGTACTACCCGCTCCATCAGCATCAATGATCCGAGACCTTGGCAAGATGACCTTGATTCCCAGGCTTACTCCGGTGAGAAGTACAACAGGTCTTTAATATCAGTATCAAGGTTAAATGTATCCTCTTCTGCCTAAGCCTAACTCCTAAAACAAAGACATTATTCTAACTTACAAGGATGAATGCTCCACCTGCAACAAAAACGTGAGAAAGAACAGATCTAACATGCACATGAAATTCTCCATTAAGTCTAATGTGAGAGCTTCTAGGGAAAAAATACAATCCAGGCCTACCGAAATCAGTCAAGACAAGAAATAGCAGAAGGCCTCATTAAATTGGACATATTAATGGAACGTTATTACTGAGCACATCTAAATTAACACATTACATAAGCACCTCAAATATGTGAGTAATTGTCATTGACCTGTCTGAATTCTGCACTTTAATGTTTTCGACTAAACACACGTAGTTGCAACATTCATTTTTCCATGTTTACATTGAAAATATCCCTAACACATCACCTTTCACTCATTGCAGTTCACATTCTAATGTTCTACGTTAATACAGTAAAGGAATATACGTAGGTGCGTACTACTCATGATTATGATGCACCCCTCCAAATGAAAGAGCAAATTTTGTACTCTAACAGGAGTTTAACGCATACTTTTTTAGAATATAAATATGAATCCAAATGTAAGGACTTTTTGGATTACATAAAACCAGCTAGTACAAAAGCACTTTATATTTGACTAAATATAGGCTGGGCATCTTGCCCCTAACAGCTTTTATAGAGAGGTGGTCAAATAATACCCAGAAATCTTCTATGTGCCCAGTTTGTAACATTCTGAAAGAGACTAAGGAGCATCTGTCATTCTTTTCCAGAGAATACAAGAAGTCGGGATGTAAGTGGATCCTTTCCCTTTGCAGACTTCTGGGGATTAGACACTGCAGAATTGCCCTGAGGATATATAAAACTGATTCTAGAACTCAAGTGATTTTTGCTGTCCCTACATTCCTGTAGTCTGCATGGCTTATGAGAGAGGGTTTTAGCATATTTATTTATTTGAACAGATTTTATTTTTGCTCTGTGGATTTATAATTATTAATATGAATTAGGCTAAATATTGTAAACGTTTCAAGACTATTTTTGTTGATGGATTATTAGATTAAACCTGTACCCCAGCAAGAGTATCACATAATTCACTTTACTTTCTCTTTCTTCACAGTGAGAGGAATTCAGAAACACAAATCTAGACTTTAAAAGAGCACTAATTTGTCAGAAGACATAGTCTGACACCTGGCCTCTGTTATTGAAGTGCAGCAAATGTGACAAGATAAATACAGAATTTAAAAGCATCTTAATTTATTGCTTGGACTTTTGAGACCCACTAACAATCGACTCAGAGCCCACTGTTCCTCATTCAAAATTATTTTTAGCACATGTAGGTTTAGCTAAGCAGCACATAAAATGCCCTCTGGAGGCCTAATTCCAGATTCCTGATAGACATAGTCAGTATTCGATGACAGGTACATCTGCAGATAAAACCTAACACCATGAGAAAATCTTCGCTATGGCAGATTTCCACAATACTATTTGTAAGGCTGGTGCTAGAACAAGGGTGTTCCCAGGGGACATTCCATAGGTGGCCATTAGGTAGGTAAAGAAAACCCACAGTCATATTTTTGTAGGTGTTCACATAGATCCCAATGGTCTTTGCACCGCATTTGCACAGGTGAGCAAATGGAGTTGACCATTCCCCACACACCACCATGTTTCACGGGGACGCAGGGAAAGAATTGTTTTCCCAACCCTGAAAATGTAATTTGCGGTGTCCATGTGGTAAGGCATATATTGGTAAATCCAACCAAGAGATCAAGAGAAGGACTGATCAAAAAATCAAGAATGGATTATAAAACATTAACTGACATTAACTGCCCCTTGATTGGACATTTTATGGGGAATTATCACACTGCACCAGATTTAAAGTATATGGTCCTCCGGCATGTTATATATTAGATCAACATGGAATCAACCCTTTTGAGACAAGCAGTTCAGATGATTCTACATTCACAAACAACTTAGAATGATCTGAACAAGATGTTGGAAATCAGCAATATCTTTATAGACAATTCTGTTGAGTCATTACACAGATGTTGCCATTACGTCTCAATTCCATCATCTTGTCAGGAGATATAATACAGGAAACGTCAAGCTGACTAATCATTCAATAGATTATCTGAGGCACACTATTAAGACTTCTTATGAGACTATGCAGCACTTCAAGGAACATGACAACTACAAGTCCCACAACGCCTGGGTGCAGACCCATCCAGAATTGGAAATTCCAACAAATTCAACTAATTCATATCCAAAGAATCCTGAATTAAATGCTTCTGTTTCAAATATAAAAAAAATTGTCATCAAATGAACACTATTAATGATGGAATAATTAGCAGTAATCATACTAAGTATATTTGCATCTATATATCTCAGCATCTTCAGGAAAGTGACATAATCAGTGTGGACGTCATAAGTCAACATAAGTGACTCCAAGAATGGCCTAAAACAAGAAGACAATATGAGTGACCACCTTGGCAAAAGCAAGCAACCTTGGTATCTTAAAAATGCATTGATTGAAGGAAGAAATGCATGTGAAGGAAGGATTGCAGGTAAGGACTGCTCACACCAGAAACCTGAAGCTAAATGACCCAGGCACACACATCTGTGGTTGTCTTGGAATGGGTTTTCTTTACCAGAAAACCCAGTGCAAAAATGCTAGTCATGCATGTGGCTAGGTAATGACACCAGCATTTTCATGTGGCATATAAAATAGTACTGGCAGAGCTAACAGGTCAGCCTATGATAGCTGAAACCTATTGGCTTGGCCAATGCCTGTTCTTCTTTAAATTGATACATACGGGGGGCTCCTTACAGTCACAAGAGGTTAGACCTAATTTTTTTTCTTTCTGGCACCTTCTTGTATTAACATATTAAAGTAAATATTTGAGTAAAGACTGCAGACACGCATGGCAGCCTGGACCTAAACACCGGCGCTGCCATAAATACAGGGTTCATGGCCCTTCCCTGATCTAATCATTCACGCAAGCATCACCAAGGTGAGCAGTTAACATTTAAAAAGTTTATCCTGCCTCACCAACTATGTTTTCCATTGGCATCATCACAGCATGCTCATACCTAGCAGACTGCTCATCACCTGACCCTAAATTGGCCACAGTTTAAGACAACACATTCACCTCTACTGCCTGACCTCATATGGATGAAAATCCTATAGACAATCACACTATCCTCTCCCTCACTAGTTATTTTCCGATAGTTGCCAGCCACTCATCTTCCTCCCTGTCAGATACTCTGCGCCCTCCCCCGATACTGACACCCTCCAACTCCTGTTCTCTGCACGGTGAGCACCCCACCTCTCTACACGACTGTCTCTATTGATCCTCGAGTTGCCCACCCCAGCCAACATGGCAAATCCTGGCCTTTCCGCTACGGGGGCTAATTCTTACACTCTGGTCTACCCCCCCAACCTCTCCAAAACCGCCTCTAAACACTTCAAACACTCCACCCTTAAAAGACACCCTGAGTCATTGGTCTCTGACCTTCACTATAGCGCGGACAACTGTATAATCATTAATGACCCCATTTTTTACTCCAGAAGGACTTCTGCCTGGCGCAAAACCTTTGCCCTCCTCCTCAATGTATGCACAACAAAAAACATCCCATATGGCACTAAGCTAACAATAACACCATCCCCTACACTGCGTGCTGACCTCACCATCACTCTTTACAAAAACGGCATTATCCTGATCCAAGCCTCAGCCAAAAACTTGGACAAATTTGCCGACCTTTTCACCCTCCTTCGTAACCACACGCATGACGCAGGCAGGGGAACCATGTCACGCCCCGACAAGCCCTCACCTAGCCTACCCAACGTAGCTAACCACTCACAAACTCCCCAAAGGTCTTCCAACACAGACCCCCCTACCCTCCCCAACATGGTGCCCGGCCTTACCCCTAGAATCTCCCCTAGACCCTTGATCCCCCCCTACTATCCCCCCACGTAGACTATGCCACTGATATGTCCCCATTGCCCGCTGACACCAGTCGTGTTTACCCTCCAAGCCCGCAACTCATCCCACAGAGGAGCCCTAGCTCGGACCCTACGACCCACAACACAGGCCGCACTAGTCCTCCCCTCATATCTCCTATACATGCTGACTTAACGGCCCCTGCACCATTGCCCTTCCGCCTTCTATCGCCCCCACTGGAGAGGGACATGGCCTCTCTATTCTCCAGAGCCACCAAACTTACCCAGAACATTCACATCTCTATCTCGGAATTAACGAACCTCCTCCACCTCGCTGAACTCGCCCTAGCAAACCTCACGTCCCTGCCTGTTTGCACATCCCTGCACTTAACGAAGCACCCGAAACAGCCTCTTCCTCTAGCCTTGAGACAGCTTTGTCTCCGTAAACAACCATGCCACCTCTCAGAGGAAGAATGCCTCGCTCTGGCCCTCTCCTACACCGCTTCTCCAACTCTAAGTCCACTAGACCTCTCTGAAACTGAAATGCTGGTCATCCTCCGAGATCATAACCCCACCACAGCTACCCCTCTTCCCTTTGACGGGAATTCTGAACATCCCATTCGCTTGGTAACTATCAACCCCAACAGGTCAGCCACCCTCCACAACAGAGCTGTGATCAGGAGCAATCTAGCACCTGTCCACCAGTCTGCCCAGACTCCCGAAATCCCACCTAAATCCTCCCTGTCAGGTCTCTTAATCAACTGCCGATCGGCAGCTAAGCATGCTGCTGATATTGCTGATCTCATCCTTTGCAAAAACCTCGACTTAGCAATCCTAACAGAATCATGGCTCAATGATTCCTCATCCCCATACCTGGACCTCCTAGTCCCCCCTAACTACAACATCGCAAGACTGGACAGACAATCTAACAAGAAAGGAGGAGGCATCGCCTGCATCTACAGTTCCAACCTCCTCGTCACCGAACTTCTGGCGGACTCTACCGAATCCTGCAAATACCTCGCTCTTGCTGTTTGCAACAACTCCACCCTACTATGCAATCTTCACATCTTTTACCACCCCCAGGTACAAACGACTCTTTCACTGACCACCTCATGGAAATCATCACAGCTAAGATTCCCACCAACTCCAAAGATATCTTCTTAGGCGATTTTAACCTACACTGGAACGATCCCAAGGACCCACATGTCAACGCCATCAAAGACCTCCTGGCAGATCAAGCCTTGACCCAAGCCTGCTCACTACCTACTCACTCAAAAGGTGCAACCCTTGACTGGATCATATCCAAAGAATCAACTGTCAAGCTCATCTCTATTGACACATGCGACTGGTCTGACCACCACGCCATCACCTTCCATCTACCTGGCACCATCAAGACAAAAGCACCGCAACCAACGATTCCTAAACGATGGATCAGAGACACCAAGAACTTGGACCGAAGTGAACTGGTGGCCCGTTGTAAATCCAACCTCCCCCCCCCTTCGCATCTCTCATCAGTAAGTGACCTCAATGATCACTACTCTTCAACCATCTCAAACATCCTGGATGATCTAGCCCCACTAAAACTGAAAAGAACCCAAATCAAAGACAGAAACCCCTGGTTCACGGGTTCCCTTAACAACGAGAGGAGAGCCCTCCGGCAAGCTGAAAGAGCCTGGAGGCAACACCCCTCTACTGCACACCTACAACTCCTCCGCCAGGCCAGAAATACCTACAATAGGAACATTCGCAACTCAAAAAAAGATTTCTTCAGAACCGAACTTGAGAAAGCTAAGAACAGACCTCACAAGCTCTTCGAATTGGTCAAACACAAATCTAATAAACTGGCCAAATCTTCTAAAGAAACCCCCAGATCTCTTATATCCTCTGAAGAATTCTCCTCTTTCTTCACTGACAAAATCTTGGCCCTTGTAAACGAACTCAGCGCCATTACACACCCCCAACCCCCTCCTGACCCGTCTCCTCCCACATCGACACACCCACAGGCTCCTCCCAAAAATCACGCTCACTTGTCTATCTTCAAAGACTATGATGAAGACTCCATCTCCAAAATCCTTTCTACCTTAAAACTGAACAACCATTTCAATGACCCGCACCCTGCCAACTGCCTTGCGGTCGTCGTCCAATCCATTACTCCCAGCTGGACTTCAATAATCAATGCCTCCCTTCAGCAGGGAACGATTCCAGATTCTCTTAAAGCCGGCCAAGTCCTCCCCATCCTGAAAAATCCATCGCTGGACCCAGCCTCCCCAGACAACTTCAGACCCATCTCCAACATCCCGCTCTTAGCCAAAGTGTTGGAGAAATGTGTGCAACAGCAGCTAAGTCACCACATCAACAACTTCCACCTCCTCGATGACTTTCAATCCGGATTTAGACCAGGGCACAGCACCAAAACCACCATGCTCCACATAGTCGATGAGGCCTTCCAAGCCCTCGACCATGGCAAAACTTGTCTCCTAATCCTCCTGGACCTATCCTCGGCCTTCGACACAGTCAATCATGAAAAATTACTCGAACGCCTCAAACTCAGAATGGGATTAGATGGCACTGTTCTAGACTGGTTTAGGTCCTTCCTCCATAACCGGTCACAGAGATTCCTGATTAATGGCAACCTTTCATCATCATCGCCGGTCACATTTGGAGTCCCTCAAGGATCAACCCTGTCCCCCACCCTCTTCAACCTCTACCTAGAACCGCTTACCGAAGTATTGCGCGCAGCTAATATCTCCTATCAAATGTACGCCGATGACACCCAGATCTACATAAAAACCTCTTCTCTCGAAGAGATTATCTCCCTGAACGAAGCCCTGAAACTCACCGTACAATGGCTCGCATCCAACCAACTCAAAGTCAATGCAAAGAAAACAGAATTTCTCCTGATCTCCCCTCCCAATGCCAACTTAGAGATTCAATCATGGATCAAGGCTATTACAGCCTTAAATTGCCCACCGACCATTGTGAATTCGGCTAAATCCCTGGGAATTACCCTTGACACCAACCTTAACATGAGGGACCACATAAACTTTATGGCTAAAACAGCCAGATTCCATCTGAGCTACCTTAGGAAATTGAAACCCTTCCTTGATGCTCCCGACTTAAAAATGGCAGTTCAAGCACTCGTCATCTCTAGACTGGAATATGGCTGCTCAACCCTCTCGGGCTTACCGAAGATCTCCCTGGCACCTCTAAAAGCCTGCCTCAACGCGGCTGCCAGACTACTGACCGGCACAAGGAAATATGATCATATTTCCCCACACCTGAAAGCTCTCAACTGGCTTCCCTTGGAAGCAAGAATACAGCTCAAACTAGCATGCATTACGCACAAATATTTACACTCTAACTCCCCCGCATATCTGACACAGAAACTCGTGATCTCCGGAGGAATCAGGAACTCCAGATCCGCCAGAGGTTTCCTTTTTTTTTGTAAAACCGTTTTTATTGCAGAACAATATAATAAGCAGCGTACATTCATAATATTCCTGCACCACTATTGCCAGTACCATATCTTACGTGGCCATTTAGGCAGTTGTACACAGCTTGTGAGCCCACATCCCAGAGGCCGGGCAGCGGTGGCAAGTATATCATTGTACTGAACCATATTTCAATCTGTACATTTGCCGCGAACATAGTAGGGTGTCTGCGTTCTGCTTTGAAGTTTCCTCCCCCCTTCTCCCCCACCCCATCACTACCCCTCCCCAGTCCCTATCCCCCATCCGCCAGAGGTTTCCTGCTCCAACCTGCACGTTTTCGGGAAAAAAAACTTACAATCGGGCCTTCTCAGGGGCTGCTCCACCAATATGGAACTCTCTCCCACCCAACATTAGAAGAATCCCCTCACTGTCTCGCTTCAAAAAGGATGCCAAAATCTTCCTTATGGGCAAATTTCTCGTCTAACACTACCTCAACTACTTCTTTGTCATAACCTATGGCGGCCCACTACCTCCCTCCTAACTACCGGGTCTCCCGAAACTCCAGAATCTTGGGACCGGGTCAGAATTATTGAAAATGTACTCTATAAATATGGTTTCTCGCTCTGTGTAATTGGTTATGTAAACTGTAAATACATGCTTCGCTGTACCCTATATATTCCTGCACTATACTGCTACTTGAGCTGTAACTGGTCGACTCTAAATCTGTCTGTATATTGCTTTGCTCCCCTGTAAAGCGCTCTGATACCCTAACGGGTCAAGTTCACGCTCCATAAAACACATAAATAAATAAATAAAAATAAATAAGACCACTGATATACCGTAAAACTCAAACATTTAGACCTCATGTGATAGTCAATGTTGTTATTAATCAGAAATACTAATGAGCAAAGCAATTAATCGATACCTAATTCATCTTCCAGCCCCAGTGTGCGCCCACAGTGTGCAGCTACTTCGCACACCTATACAGAACCCAGTAGAATTAATCTGGCAGAGTCAGAGTAGGGAGAGGTGTGGCGCAGTGGCCAGGGTGGCTGACTCTGGAGCATGGGGCTCAGAGGTCGATCGCTGACACCAGCTCAGCTCAGCACCATGTGACTCGCAATAGCTCGCTTACTCTTCCCGACGGCCCCCAGTGCCTTGAGACCCTTAGGGGTGATTAGTTCACGCTTTACAAGAACGGGGTTATTATTATTAGAGATCTGAGACTCCCAATTGGGAAATCTGTCCAGGCCAAGGCTATTGAATCATTGTGCCCATTTCGGTTAAAATTGGTTAAAACGAGGCAAACCGAGCCTAGAATTTGCATCATATCAGCTGCCTCATCATTCACCACTTGCCATTAAGTCATCACGTGCCATTTTATTCCTAAGAACCTGTAATGAGGCCCTCCAGTGTCCCGTCCTGAAGAGACCCCTGATGTACTATGGTTGAAACTCGTGGCCACCTCCAATCAAGGATACTAGGCTTAAAGGATTTCTCGCTGAAGCCTACTTGAAAAGAAATCTATGACGTCATTAGGTTTCCCCCAAAATACTGTGCCTTCACCCCCTGCTCGAACCCTGTGTCAAAAGTACACTAAGGACTTTTTAGTTTCCTATGGACACTTACCCATCTTCATATCTCCAAACCTCGCAATTGGATCTGCACCTTAGATTCAGAAATCTTTTTTCCTACAAATTTTTAAATGTGTGTTGTTTTCACAAACAGTTCTGATGGTTGACAGCAGTATGCATGGTTTATAATTTGTGATTGTGTCAATACTCATATTATGTGTAAAACCTTTCATCGATTAATGTGTATGATCTCATTGAGATGCTGCTATAATATGTTACAATATCTTGTAGAAGCAAATGGATGATCAGACCTTTTGACGATCAATTGATTAATTGTCTAGGTCATAATTATCTTTTGATTAATATTAACGTTGACTAACACGTGAGCTATATATTTTTCTTTTTTGCGGTACTTCTTTAAATGGAGACATCGAATGCCATTCATCTACTCTTATTCTTGGAGGTGTAGTGTTGTATTTACTTGGGAGCATATCAGCAGCAACCGGCGATAATTATCGCTAAGCGCACTTAGCGCTAGGATAATTATCGCCGGCTAGCGTGGATTTTTATCGCTGAGATAGCATGCTATTAGCAACGCTTATCTCAAAAGTGATAAAAATCCTAGCTAACTGCCTCACGAAATGTGGCGTTAGCTTGTTGATAGGGCCCCACAAACGTAGCCATGATATCCACCTTCCATAGGATATCATGGCTAAGTCAGTCCTGAAGCAGGCGTAAGGAAAGTAGCTATAACAGGGGTTATCGCTACTTTTCCTGCCGCTATGCTTCATAGCGTGGGGCTTGCTGATGGGAGAAATGTCGCTTAGCGACATTTCTCCTGTCATGTCAGGTCAGGAATGCCCACTTTGCCTCTCATTAGAGATGCAAAGCTGGGAGTTAAGAAATCGTGCGCTAATGCAAGGTTTCACGCGTTAGTGTGACCTTGCTAATTAGGCGATAAAATTATCGCCGCTTTTCGGCCGAAAACGGCCGTAAAAGCGGCGATAATTTTCTATCGCCTCCTTGTCAATATGCCCTGTGGTTCGTTTGTAATTTACCTACCTGTATTTATTCTTTAGGTTCCATTAGGTGATCCTTGGTATTTCGAAGCATTACAGCACCCATCAACTCCTGATATCGCATTGTACAGTATTGTAGTTTTGGATATATGACTTTTGCATTATTATTACATATCACATACCAGTTTACCGCATGTAATGACTCTATAAGACAATTTCCCCCAAGCAAATTCTTTAGTGTGTTCTTATGTTTGCACTTGTGAGGAGATTTATTACCACATAATTACACATGATTATAGTGTGATATTACCTATGAGGAAAAGCAGGGAGAGTGCAAATTCATGTGTGGTAGTTACACAGTAAATGTAACTACTTTTGTGCCTAAGTTAAGTTTAAGTTTGCAAATATCTTTTTGAATCTGACCTTAGAACTGTTTCTCAATCTTTTAAGATATGTTTGTTTATGTAAATGTAAGTATTTATTTTACAGGCAGTAATTGGAACACTCTTTCATAGCTATTGGTGTACTTTGCAAATAGTATCTTATGACAGTATTTTTGTATTTCAACAAGGTGATAGAAGGATGCCTGATTGAATCTCATCCACTGGTGATTGCTCTGGGCCACATTTCAGGCCATAGTTTTTCACCCACTATGCCACTCTAGACAGAGACCTACCATATGCAAATCAGCCTTTCTCCAGCTCCAATAGGAACAATCCCGCCTAAACTACCAGGCTAAGTCTGGGACAGGATCACAAGCAACCTCAGGCTGTATTCAACCTACTTTGGCATGTGATGAAAAGTGAACACAGGACATAGTTCTCGGCATACACATCACACTCAGGGCATCTATTGCAACAAACAAAAATATGATGGCAATAATGATGGAAATATTCTTAGCCACTGGTGATTGCTCAGGCCACGATGCAGACCATCGTTTGTTTTTCATTTTGTCACTCTAGACAGACACCTACCACATACAAATTAGTCTTGGTCCTGCTCCAGTAAGAAGAGTCCAGCTTGAATATCAGGTCAGCTGCCCTCCATACAACCCCAGACCGGGTTCAACATAATTAAGTCTTATCTGTGGGGTTCAGCTTGAGTCCTTTGACACAGTGAGCACAGGATCCATGTCTGAGCATACTCTTTGCTCTTAGGCCATCTACTGTAACAAGTGATAGACCACAGTAATTGCCAGTGGAAGGAATGACTGCATTAACCTCAACTGCTTGCGATCACTTGGTACAGCATTCCAGATCCTCAGACCAGGTCCATTCTAGATGGGACCACAAGCAACACCAGACACGTTTTGACCTACTAAGGCTTTGTCTTTCCGTATTGCATGAGTCCTGCGGGCACTTTGATCACAAGACCCCAGTCGGGCATACCAATCACACTTAGGGCATTTACTGCAACAAACTGTAGACTGGGATGTGGCCCAGAGTAATTACCAGTGAGACTAATTCACGTAATACACCCATTGCTATATTGCTTCACTCAGTACGACAGGTAAGCCTAGGTATCGGCCTTCTGATGCTGTGGAAAAGGGCTCTAGACACACCTTACTGATGAGGTCCAAATAGACTAACCCAGTTTATTATGTCTTCGTTCTGAGGGGACCACCTGGCAGGTCAGACTAGACTGTTTCTATGGAAGCAGGATCAAAGCTGATCTGCATATGGCTTGTTCCAATCTGAGGTAGCATGGTGGGCAAAAATATGATGGACTAAGATGCTACCTTGAGTAACTGCCAATGACTGAAATTATAGTAGGCATTCTGCCCATCACTTTTTGTATTCTTCAGTGTAATGTCATAAGTGCATTAGGTATGCCCAGGCACGGGTCCAGTGTTCATTGTGCCATAAGACTCAAGCTACACTCTACTGTCGAGGCGCAAATTGACCAAAACCAACCTGTGGTTATTATTAGAGGGAACAGGCCTGGCAGTTGGCGCTGTACAAGTTCAACTGGAGTAGGATCAAGGCTGATGTGTGTAAGGCTGGTTCATGTCTGTGGTGTCCACGTGGTTGAAAAAAAACAATGGACTGGGATGTGGCCCGTGTAATTAACAGTAATTGGGATTAATTCAAGTTTTGTGCAGATAACTTTTTTCCTCAGTGGTTGTAGTTAGGCAACTCTTTTCTAATGTGTAATGTGCAGTTCTGGGTTGTGCTTTACCTCAAATTTTGGATATACTTAATTCAAATGCTATGCTTTGGAATATCACATTGAGCAACATTTAAAAAATTTTTATGATGTGTAATAGGAATAAAATATGTTATACTGCAGTTGTGCATATAATGCAGGGTTGCAGACCATTCTTTATTTTAAATGCTTTATAATTGTACACACAATTTCTTTTAAGGTTTAAGTCTTTTATTATCAACTCATGAACCTTAACAGGCAGACCCATCACATTCATCAAATAAAGCCTACTTCAATACCCCAGTATAAACTACATTGAAGAAACACATGTAACAGTAAAGTGTAAATTTCCTATGAACAAATGGTATGCAGTAACTCTGAGGCGTAAATGGAGCCAAGGGGAGGAAGTGGACAGCATAGAGATGATAAAGAGAGCTCTTTTAAGTTTTCCTAGCATTTCATTTTTATCCTTCCCCTGAGTGGATGGATCCTCCTCTGAACCTGCATCAATCTGAGAACATATAGTCACTTCAATTCCCAGAGTACACTTCGCCCAACCTCTGATTCCAACACTAAAAATACCCCTCAAAGAGGCCCAGTCTGTTTAGGAAGCCTTTCGCAGAGTGCATCTGAGTGTGCAATGGTCTTTTAGCCTTGTGCCCTACCCACAACCTTAATAGAAAATCCACAGATGCAACCACTCGAGTAACTGTCAGCTTTCATGTAATGTCTATCAAGGCCCTCTTTCAAGCCAAGGTGGTTGGTTCACGTTTGGGAACATCAGCAGCAGAGCTTCCCCCATTTTTACAGATTTCTTCCATTTAGTGGTACACAAGACTTTGTCAAGCCAGCTTGCAGGGTTCACCGTGACCATAACTGTGTCAACTGAATCTTCTTTAGGTTCATCAATGTCGGAAATGAACTTATATGCCTTCTCCAAGATATCACTCTCTGCTTCTTGAAGTATATCCATCAGATCTGTGCATTCATTCACAAGTTCATCAACAGGGGCTTCAAATGAGATATCTGTCATAACACATATCACCCAGAACTGGGAGCCTCTTCTCAGTTTGTCCGTTACCTCAACTTTTTCCTCCAATTTAATGAGGACAAGTACAATAATTTGCTTAAACGACATCATATTTTTCAATCAGGAAGAAAATACACTTTTCTGGTATGCCTACTGCCCCCACACTCAACTCCCCGTGGATCGTAAAGGCCACAGTGTCCCTAGTTTTACCGGAGCACATAGATAGGTTCTCAGCACTGCTCTCATTCTCCATGAGGAAAATGTCACTGTTTCTTCCAAATTCACCATCGGACCCCACTCAGGAGAGTGGACTGACTGGACGTGTCACCACCAACTTAAATTGATCCACACTGCACCCATCACAGTAGAAATCCAACTGAGTCACCCCACAGAGCTCTTGGGGCCATGTGTACAAGGGTAGTCACGTCACGAGGCAGGACCACCACCTCACTCCGCGGTACAGCTGACGGAGCACTTCTTCGATACGGGGAGGGCTGTGAACAGGACTTACGTACAATAACGTGTCCTAAGACACTAACTGTCAAGCATACCTGACTTAGGTTACATATGGGAATACGGGTTGTCTTTTCCTGATTCCCTTTTTCAGCTTTCTATATGGTCCTGATGAAGCGCTTTGGGATCCACTAGGGACCACTTCATAGCACGAAACATGTCGACCCCTTTCTAAAGACACTCTAGTTACACACTACACGGGTTGAGAGAAGTTGGATTCTATTTGGTCTTGTTTCCCCTCTGCAATTGGCACTACTGTGCATCTCCATTCCCGTGGTTTTTTACTCTGAACCAGAGGTCCTCTGAATAAATAAATTAGGGCGTCCTGGCTCATTTTAACCTGCACTCACTATCACTCCCCAACCCACATACCCTCAGACACAAATGCGGCAACTCCTGAAAAGATCTCCGCTAGAGAGCCCCTGAACAGGGCCCGTGAGGGACTGCAGCACCACCCCCACGAGGAGCAATTTTGCCCAATGATGATGCTATACACTCGCAAGGGTGTGTGAGGGCACCACGTACCAGAAAAAGGAGTACTTTCTCTCCTCTCTGCACACTCACTTACCCTATGGAGACATCCTTTATTATTTACAGCTTACCTACTGGCTGTAATTCCCTTTCCTTGAAGGAACTGAAACCATCCATTGTGATTATGTACTAACTTTAGGAGCATTGGTTCAGGACCTTTTTCTAATTAGCTCCTTGTCCCCCCTCTGTTTTTTCATTTGAGAATATTCACAAAGCCTTTTATCTGTGAGATTTTTTAAACTGTTTGAAGGTGTGCCCTATGCACAAATGTAGTACTGCACACTGTGTTAAGGATTCTTTTTTAATAATCAGCAATGTAATCATGTTTGTAAACTATAAACTTACAATTGTTCCTTTGACAATACATTTTGTAGAAAATTGTCTTATATCCAATAGAACCGATTTTGATAGGGAAATCTGTTTTGCAACATTTACTTGTGCAGTATTGCAACAATATTGAAGTTGTTAGTGATTTTATTTTCGACAGAACCTGTGTTGACTAGGAGTGAATATAGTTATTCCAGGAATGAGCCACACATGGAGAACAATTTGAAGTATGAGAAGGAGATTCTTAAATTGTGTAGTGATAATGTTATGTTATAGTATCTAATGCTGTGACGACAGAGAAGCAAATGAGCAGAGTCAAGATATGAGTAGTCAGTTCAAAAAGAGAGAAAGGCTATTGTGGCTCATCTACAGCTCAACTGGCCAGTCCTTTCCTTCAGGCTGATAAGGAGAATATTCTAGAGTTGTGTAACTCAAATAGAAAATGCTTGACCATTTCTGCAAGTTTTCCAAACTTGGATATGCTTATGTGCCAAAATATTGATGTAAATACTAAATAATATAGAACTATACGAATATATTGCCCAAAAATACCGTGACCTTGTACTTAAAACAGAAAAACAATATTGTTGAATCCAAAAATTATTTCAATATCTGGTAAAATATTTTAAAGTAAAATATACAATAACTAGCGTAAAAACATTAATAATAGAAAAATATTGAATGTTAACAACAAATACAGGAGTATTAAAAACAAATTCGATATTTTGTGTTTTTGTTTTATTAATTAATTTTAGTTAACAGTCCTCAGCAGTGTACATAATTCAGCATCAGTAACATTATGGCAGGGGTAAATTACCATGCATTCTATGACAAAATTAAATAAAAACAGAGCAAGGAAAGTGATCCATAAGATATGCAGTAGAAACAGCAGCCACATGCCAAATAACACCTCCATATGATGAGCATGTTGCAATGAACATTATTCCAAATGATAATAATTATAACCATATACAACCGTATTACTCTCAGTGACAAGTTGCAATTTGGGCGGGACGCACCAGCTCAGTAAAACTAAACATAGTCAGTTCCATTCTCATCCCTTGATAACAAATACTGTTTATACAACCCCCAGAAATTCTTGGGTCGGCTCTGTGGAGGCAGTAGCCTACTATTTTTTTCAGACTGCGTATTACGAAAAATCATATCTTTTTCCCACTCCAATTTTGAGGGTGGGGGTCCTCGAGCCCAGCGCATAGCTATTCGTCTCTTTGCCAGAAGAGGGCCCAAATCGCAAAGCTTCCTAACTCCTTTGGGCGGTAGTTTAGTGTATCCCAATAGGGCTAATAGGGAGTCTGGAACAAGAGGAATACCCACAATGGTCCCCAGTTCCAAGAATATTTGGTTCCAGAAAGCCGCAATCTGTGGACATACCCATGCCTTATGGAAAAAATCTGCACTGCTTGATCCGCAGCACTCACATCTGTCAGACTCTCGTAAGCCATATCTGTGGAGGCAAGCAGGTGTATAATATGTTCTATTTAAAAATTAAAATGTATTAATCTGTGTCTGCCGTTTAAAGACACAGATTGGGTGACCTCGCAGCAGTACTTCCATTGACTATTATCAATGGGAACCTCCAGGTCGGACTCGGCGGGGAGTAATTAGCGCGGCAGTATTCCCGGGACATGGTTTATAGATTAAAAATGAATTTATACGGGAACTTGGTATGCATTAGGTAAGTGAAGGACAAGAGGGCCGGAGGCTCTAAATATTAATCTCCTAGCAGCGCCCTCAGGGCGTGCCGCACCCTGAAGTAGTGAAATTGTACTAAGCAGCTAGCACCGTGATCTAGAGTGGTGACCTCATCCTAAATCCGAACTCTGCCCTCAGAGAAGAAATCACCCATATTCTGAATCTGAACATCTCTAAGCGCTTTCGCGACAGCAACTTCAGAACCCAATGAGAACCAGTGACACCAATCCAATGGAAGTAGTGGGGAATAAAGGAGAGTGTATGCCTGCCTCTTCAACAGTTCACTCCACGCATGTACCGTCGAGTTTACAGAGTCAAGAACGCCATATTACCTGTTGGGGAGTTGAGTGAGTTGCCTGGGTAGCAGGGACGGATCACACCCAATTCTCTCTATGAGAAGGTGCGGGAGGTTGTTGCAGTTCATGGCACCAGAAAAAAGCTTGTGAGCTCTGAGCAGCTCTATAGTAAAGCTCAAGGTCTGGGGTGCCCAGTCCACCAATAGAATATGGAACTGTAAGTGTATCCCTCTTGACCCTGGGAGATTTCCCCGCCCACACCAGCCTAAGCATCAGGGCCTTGAGGTGTTCGAAAAAGTGCCGGGGAACACTACATACATAGGTATGTTAGTGAAGAGGAACAGCAGTCTAGGCTAGACTATCATCTTCATCAGAGATATGCGGCCTACCAGGGAAAGTGGCAGCTTGATCCACCTCTCTAGTTTAGTGATCGCCTTGCCATAGTTGTCATGCAGCACCAATTCAGAATCAGTGTGCACCTGCATTCCCAAGTATCTGACCGACTCATTAGTCCATTGTAAGGGGAAGTTTAAGTTGAATGGGACCATCGAGGGGGTGAGTGGAAATATAATGGATTTATTCCAATTAATTTTTAATCCGGATGTTCCACCAAATGTTATAACTTCATGAATTAAAGGGGAAAGGTTGGTGGCGGGATCCCGAACGTATATTAACATGTCATCAGCAGAAGCGGACATGATCAAATTATAGTTAGGGAAACGAATACCTCGATGCCCATGATATTCCCTCAGTGCACGTGCCAAGGGTTCTGCAACTATGGCTTATAATAGCGGAGAAAGGGGGCACCTCGTCTCGTGCCTCTGGATATTGGAAATGAACATGAAACATAATTACTAGTTCTAACCCTTGTTGTCGGCTAATTATATAGTACAGACACCAATCCAATTAAATATCACCCAACCCCGTCCTACAAAGCACTGCCATCAGAAAAGTCCACTCCACAGAGTCCAAAGCCTTTTCAATGTAAAAAAAAAATGGCAGCTGCCTTAAGTTCGGGTTTAATGTGCTGTATGACGCCAAATACAGTCCTTAAGTTTGGGTAAGTGTACGACACCGGGGGCAAAGCCAGCCTGCTCCGGGCCAACAAGTGTGGGGAGAAGAGGGGAAAGTCTATTGGCAAGAATTTTAGTGAATATTTTTGTGTCCACATTTAGGAGTGAGAGAGGTCTATAGGATGCGCACAATTGAGGGAATTTGTCGGATTTTATTAGTGCAACTATAAGCGCCTCCCTCATTGATTGCGGCATTAAACCAGCATCTGCTATTTCCTCGAATAATTTACTGAGATGGGGAAGCAACAGATCAATGTAAGTTTTATAGAAGGACACCGTAAGTCCATCCATATTCGGGGCACTACCATCTTGCATAGAATTCAAAGCAATGAGGATTTCAGTTGCATCAAGCGGCCTCATAAGGTATTTTCTATGCACGTCGGTCAGCCACGGTAGTTGCACATGCTCCAGATAGTGAAGAACAGCGGACTCATCAACCGTAATATGCAAACTATACAGCTCCTTATAATACTGACTGAATGTATGCGCTATATCCGAAGGATCTTTAAGGGTGGTACCATCTCCACTGTCTAATTCAGAACCCCCCCCTCGTGTCCCTTTGTCCTCAGACTAGAGCAGCCAGTACTGCCCCTGGCCTGTCACCTTCACTATAGGATTTAGCAATAGCATACTTCCCCATGTGCTTAACCTCACTGTCAGCCTCTGAACTATATTCTTCAAACAATTCTTTAATAGCCTTTGCAATCTGAGGGTCACTGCATCCCTGGGGATCCGATTCCAATTCTACACGCTTTTTTTCCAAAGCAGTAAGTCTGCCCCTAATCGAACACAAAACCCAGGCATGTTTACTGCTTGTGACCCCTGGATTTATACTTTAAATGTCTCCCAGATTGTGGTGAAGGGCTTAGTGGAGTCTATGTTGATAGTAAAAAAGGCAGTGATAGCGGTGGCCAGCTCAACTTTGAACGTAGTGTCAAGTATTGAATTTGTGGGAAACCTCCAAGTAAACGGAGCCACAATTCGTGGCGGCATCTCAACCTCTAGGATAATTGGGAAGTGATCTGAAAAAGTGCGGAGCATGACTTCACAATTACGAACACGGGGAGGAGCACTATTTGCAGTAAGGTATAGTCAATTCTAGTGTGCGTGTCATCAGGGGCTTAATAATGGGTGAATCCGCCTTCCTCCGGGTGCCCTGCCCTCCATACATCCACCAGGTCTAACTGAAGCGCTATATCAGTAATGGCTTTGGCTTTGCCCGAGATACGGCATACTTGCCCAACTGACTTGTCCAGGAGGGGATTCAGAATACAGTTCAAGTCTCCACTCCACAATTGAGGTATAGTCGGGCAGTTTGAAATCTGAGCTAACAATGACCAACAAATTAGTTATTTCAACATAAAAATACTGAATTTAAATCTAACACATAAACACACACACTCATATTTCCTACTGGCGGTTGCCAGTAGGTAGTTATTGTTAGGAGCTAATGTTGTGTAGTTCCTTTAAACATATATAAGATCTGCGCGTTTAGACAACATACACTATAGGATTGGTGTCAGACTGATTCAAGACACCCCTACCGGGTATGTTTGCCTGCATACCAGCTAGCTCAGAGTGCCACTAGAAACCCCTCTTACCAAGGAGAGAATAGTTCTTGGCAACTATCGAATATGACAACCTTGATCCCTCAAGATCGTGGAAACAGTGTACTACTTTTCTCTCAGTCACTTGTGCTCACTTTGCCTCAGAGAGATACACAGAATAAACGGTGGAGACGTTTTTCAATAAGCATTTATTGAACCAGCGTCATTCTAGAGTAAAATAGGTGTGTTGAAACAACCATTAGACAGTAACAGATATAAATGATTATGAACACTAACAGAGTAAAAGGATGGTAGATTTCTACCATTGTGCTAAAACAATGAATACAGGCAAGTATATAAAATACATGACAGTAAAATGCATACTCTTACGATGCAACCCTAACTAGCTGTACCTAAGTGTACCTAGCATGTATGTGGGTGTAAAAGCCAAGAATCCCTCTAGGATAAAGTCAACCCCATTACCTGAAGTGAGAGACTGTGGGACCCCATCCTAGTCTTGAGATGGACACCCAGCAAAGGGATGTCAGACCACTGCGAGCTGGAGTGTCTGCATGCTGGAGCTTCAGCATCTTGCATCAGTGTGTCATCATGGAAGGTCTTTTCTCTTACATATACATAAAGTGGTACCCCCTGTGGATATACCTTGCTGTGTCATGTCGGACTAGGATGATGTAAGGAATGACCCTTATACATAATTATTATGCAGGAGATGGTAGGCCTGCTGTCCTGCTGTGATTCCAAGAATCCTCATGCATAATGAATGAGACTTAAGCTTTTCGGAGTAAACCCCATGTCATCTTTGGACATTACTGTAACTAGGTAAAAGATCAGTACTAAGAACCGTTATGTAGTGTAATGGTAGGGTAGAATATAGGTGAAAGGTTAGGTGACTACCTGAGCCTATATTGGGGTACCTATATGTAAACATAACACTAGGGCCTGATTACGACCCTAGAGGTTCCTGAACTGCCGTCACATATTGACGGTCTGACTGCCCACTGTACTTGCGGTCTAACTGCTGGATTACAAGCAGGGCAAAAAGCAGTCTCACGACCAAAGCCACCGTCAACATTAGTGCTCCCAGGGAGGCTGTGGGAAAGATAGCAGCGAGTCATAGAGGCTGTGCCTCTAGGTCCAGGTCCTCTGATGGCTTGACTAACAGATGCCTTTTCGCTGACTTTTCCCTGGCGGGCACAATACCATGCGAGGGTCAGCAGAGAGATAGTATATGTGTCCCAAAATTGGCCAATATTGTGCTTGAAGCAAATGCACACGTGAAAGGGGCAGTCAACATCACTTTTTTGACCTGCCAAATATCATGCATCCCAAGATCAATCATTGATGGAGTGATGTCATCGGTGCTGGTCTTAACACAGATGCCCGACTGATTATGTGATAAGTGTGTGCAGCATTGGAATATGGCCTTTTTCAGTGCAAAACATACCACTGTTAATGTACAGCTGGTAGGTAAGTCGTAATGTGGCAGGCAGGAGGTAAGAAGGGCTGTCTACTCGGTAATGTACTCGGGCTTGCCCGCAGCGGCGGGACAGCGGTAAAACTGCCAAACTTGTTATCAGGCTCATAGTTTCCATAGGAAAACAGTTTTTGTTTTGCTAATAATTTGGGCGCCATTGGATGAATCCTTGTGGATTTTTCAAAACTAGTTTGCCACTCACTTCTGCTGCTGTCTTGAAAGCTCCAGGGTGATCTGTCAAGCGAGAGCAAAGAAAAAGTGGGCTCCCAAACCACATTTCTGCATGCGATCTCTCATAGGGACTTTGAACACGACTACAGCCCGAACCACTGGATGGAATTGCACCAAATGTGTCAGAAAGCTAGCTCTTTGTTCAGAAAAATCCCTTTTTGTAGTTTGATGTACATCTGTTTTGGTAGTTTCTGAGATATTAAAAGAAAAAGAAATATAGATATCTAGGGACGTGAATCCTACGCGGACCTGCAGTGGTGGATCCGTGCATCAAAGCAAGGCCCTGATTGGCTGGCTGTAACATGAGAGACATTACGTTTATTGGGTCAGTTAAAAGTGAGATGAGGGGTCAGGATAGAGGTATCCTGGTTCCCATAAGACAGATGGAGGGATCCCCTGCCCGGAACATTTTGTTGCCTGATCTGCAGATCCAGAACTGAATGAAAAAAAAATTCACACACTCACTCAACCAACCCCAATGTGGTGTTAGCAGCACATTGGGGCTGGCTGTAGGGCCTAGTCATAGGCCCAGCCCGACGGCTAAATCCCTCCATGCACGGTTGAAGGGCTAGTGGGACGAGGGACTGGATTTATGTGGTAGGTTGGCTGCAGGGCCTGGCCATAAGCCAGGCCCTGCAGCCAACACCCGCTGTTCAAGGCCAAGTAAAAGAGGGGCTCCCAAAGTGCATTTTCCATATGCAATCTCGCATAGGGACTTTGGACACTACTACTGCCTGATCCATGGGATGGATTTGAACCAAATGTGGCAGAAAGCGAGCTCTTTGTTCAGAAAAAGCCCTTGTTGTCGTTTGGTGTACATCTGTCTGGTACTTTTTGAGCTATTAAAAGAAAAAGAAACACTGATATCTAGGGACAAGAAAACTATGAGGGCCTGCAGTGGGGGATCCATGTGTCAAAGCAAGTCCCTGATTGGCTGGCCGTAGCCTTAGAGACTAGTTGCTGCTGCCATTATGTTTATTGGCTCGGTGCAGGGCAAAAATACAATGTTTTTGTGCCTTATCTGCAGATCCACTGAGGTGCTCAGCGCAACCCCCAATGTAAATACACTATGGATCTGAAGCTTCACAGCTGAATGAAAAATAAAATTCACACACCCACTCAACCAACCCGATGTGGGGCTAGCAGCACATGGGGCTGGCTGTGGCCTAGTGTGACGTGGGACTTGATGTATGTGGTGGGTTGGCCTCAGGGCCTGGCCATAAGCCAGGCCCTGCAGTCAACACCCCCTGTTCAAGGTCAAAGGCCGTGCATAGCATGGGTTTGGCAGCACATGGGGGGGTTGGGTGCAGGGCCTGCAGCCAGGCCCGTGGCCAACCCCCACTGCATGAACAAACCATAGAAATTCACTGGAAAAAAATAGGTCATAGGGATGTTATAGCTAGGAATTAGGATTGAAAAAACCTTAGAAAGTCACTGAAAAAACAAATTTACACCTACAATACCATATAAATGCAGCTGTCATATTTGGAGTAATTTCAAGTAACTATTAATCACGCCCTACATTAATAAAAAACTGGCGCCTTCGCAATGTACAGCTAATAATTACCCCTATATTACATCATTGATGACAACTTCAATGGCATGATTTATATTATCACTGCAACATTTACATTAAAAATATTGATGAGAAATCTGTGCATGGCGAGGGTGGGAGTTATAGATAACTCAGGGCATGAGTTACAGTTACATGAAATAACTCTAACTATAACAGCAGAATTGGTTTTGTGTGTGCAAATTCAGAGCCTAACGATAACATTCCTATAACCTTAGGTTTGTTCAGTGAATATATATCTGTATATATTCACTGAAAAAAACAAAGGTTACAGGGACATTATAGTTAGGAGTTAGCATTTAAAAAACCTTAGAAATTCAATGAAAAAAGACAAAGGTTACAGGGGCATTATAGATAGGAAATGAAATTTAAAAAAACCTTAGAACTGCACTGAAAAAAACAAAGGTTACAGAGACGTTATATCCGCTGTCAACCCACAACACCTTCTCCTCAAACCCACAAAGTAAAAGACCTTCCAAACAAAATAAATGCCAGCGCACGCTACAGCAAAGAGCTCTTCGCCATCGTCAAGGAGTTTGCCTGGCCCAACAGCAAGACCACCGACGTACCACCCTCCCAAGACCTCTGCAACAAACTCGGCACCTTCTTCCACCAGAAGATCAGGCAGATCTACAACAGTTTCAACATCCAAGAGCCCACCACTACGCCCACCACCACTGCACACAACCACCCCGTACTCTAACAGGCCATGCTCAACTGGACTTCACTCACCACAGACGACACACTCAAGACCATGAAAAGCATCTATTCCGGAGCTCCATCGGATCCTTGCCCATACCACATCTTCCCCAGAGCAGCCATCTCCATCCTCACCCAGCTTCGGTGCACCATCAACTGCTCTATCAAAACCGCCACCTACCCAGACAACTGGAAACATGCCGAGATCAACCCCCTGCTGAAGAAATTGTCTGCCGACCAGACTGACTTCAAGAACTTCAGACCCATTTCCCTCCTCCCCTTCCCAGTCAAGGTAATCATAATCGAGAATGCCATCAACGCCCAACTCGCCCGAGTTCATCGAAGAGAACCACATCCTGAACACCTGCCAATCGGGCTTCCGAAGCAGCCACAGCACCAAAACCACATTCCTTGCCGCCACCGATGACATCTGTTCCCTCCTCGAATGGGGAGAAACTGCAGTCCTCATCCTACTGGACCTCTTGACTGCCTTCTACACCATCTCCCACTGCACCCTAATCACGAGACTTAACGACGCCGGCATCTGCGACAAGGCACTGTATCTACTCCTTCCTGACTGGCCGAACACAGCAAGTCACACTACCCCTATTCCTCTCAGAACCTACAGAGATCAGCTGTGGAGTGCCAAAGGGCTCTTCCCAGAGCCCCACCCTCTTCAACATCTGCATGGCTCCCCTCGCAGCCATCATCAGAAGCCACGTCCTCAACATCGTCTCATATGCCGACGACACCCAGCTGGACATTTCCCTCACCAACAAACCCATGACTACCAGAATTAAGTTTCACACCGGAATGAAGGTAGTCGCTACCTGGATGCGAGACAGCTGCCTCAAGCTCAACTCGAACAAAACCGAAGTTCTCATCCTGGGACCCAGCCCCTCAGCCTGGGATGACTACTGGTTGCCCGCTGAGCTAAGAACCCCTTCCAACCCCAACCCCACGGACCAGCACGCAACTTGGCATCATACTGGAGTCCTCACTCTCAATGAACCACCAAATCAAACAGTATCCTCATCCTGTTTCTACACGCTCTGCCTGCTTCAAAAGGCTTTCAGGTGGCTCCCCACAGAATCCAGAAAGATGGTCAGCCACACACTCATCACCAATAGACTGGACAATGGCAACACACTTTATGCTGGTGTGACTCAGAGGAAGCTCAGGAAATTACAGAACGTCCGAAAAGCCTCAGCCAGACTTGTCCTTGACATCCCTTAGCAGCATCCACATGACACAACACATCAGACAACTCAACTGGCACCCAGTCAATAAGAGGATCACCTTCAAGCTCCTCACACATACCAACAAAGCTATGCATGATGCAGGACCAGCATATCTCAACCACCGCCTCAATGTCCACATACCTGCCAGACAACTCTGCTCCGCCCAACTCGCCCTGACCTCCGTCCAACGCATCCACTAGACCAGAATCAGAGGAAGATCCTTCTCCTGCCTCACTGCCAACAACTGCAACACCCTGCCCCTGACTGATGGGGCACTCTTAAATAAGTCCATTCACTGGATACATGTTCAGGGCTGTCGTTCATTAACTCACAAAGATATTGTTGATGCAACAAGAACAGCGAACAGAAGCACGGGGCTCGACAATGTTGAGTTAACTTTGTCTTTCCCGTTATTGGCAGACAATCTGGTTGCGCTGGACATAAGAACAACTCCGCCAGGCCCCTCCAATATACAATTTAAATACATGAAATATTATGCGTGCGAAAGTCCTACTTCTCCCCTCAGCCGTATTGATTGACTTAAAAAGGCACAATTTTCACGTATGCAGATGCCCAAAACCCAGACATCTAGTACAGCTGATGCATTACTGGGGGAGATTGGTGATGAGGTAGTCCCCAATCCCAGTCCCACTCAAATATATGTCTCTGTTAGCACCCCTTCACAGCATAGTAGAGATACCACATTGATCTTTAACAAGCTCCTGTCCAATATTTTTGACCTTCCAGACTTTTTTTCCCCTATTTTTAAAAATAGACCTGTAATTACTAATTCCTCTGAAGTGACTCCTATGAATACCTCGTCTAGGCTTACTGCTTTGGAAATGAAGAACGCCTGTTCCATCCAGAAAGCTGCCCCCAAATTTGAATTCATAAACTAGTCTGACTTATTGTCCTTAAAAAAACATATTCCATTGAATGTCATGGAACTCTCCTCAACACTAATTTCATGGAACATTGCAGGGCTCAGGGCAAAGCTAGATGATGTTGATTGGGGGCTGTTTGAAATCACGAGGAGAGTGAGGAACTAGAGTAGCTAGTTTGCTTCCCCGAAGGATATGTAGTAATCAAAATGAGCTAGCTACTTGGATTATATACGTGTTATATGTGTCTGTTTGGGAAAAAAACTATTGTTTTTTTATGAAGGCCCTCACCCACCAACCTAGTTGGTGGCATGCTTCATCATCGGGCTCCACCCGAGGCACCGAGTGTGCCTCAGGGGGAACAACCTTTACAACGCAACTTTTACAACGCACTACACTTACAACGCATTTTTTACAACGCAAAATCCATTACAACGCATTCCATTACAACGCATGACACTACAACGCATAATATTACACTACACTATCCAACACTTACTCTACTGTTGCACCCCCTGGAGTTAGAATAGTAATTTTTACCCCTATACTATCCAACACTTACCCTACTGTTGCACCCCCTGGAGTTAGAATAGTAATTTTTACCCCTATACTATCCAACACTTACCCTACTGTTGCACCCCCTGGAGTTAGAATAGTAATTTTTACCCCTATACTATCCAACACTTACCCTACTGTTGCACCCCCTGGAGTTAGAATAGTAATTTTTACCCCTATACTATCCAACACTTACCCTACTGTTGCACCCCCTGGAGTTAGAATAGTAATTTTTACCCCTATACTATCCAACACTTACTCTACTGTTGTAAACCCTGGAGTTAGAATAGTAATTTTTACCCCTATACTATCCAACACTTACCCTACTGTTGCACCCCCTGGAGTTAGAATAGTAATTTTTACCCCTATACTATCCAACACTTACCCTACCGTTGCACCCCCTGGAGTTAGAATAGTAATTTTTACCCCTATACTATCCAACACTTTCCCTACTGTTGCACCCCCTGGAGTTAGAATAGTAATTTTTACCCCTATACTATCCAACACTTACCCTACTGTTGCACCCCCTGGAGTTAGAATAGTAATTTTTACCCCTATACTATCCAACACTTACCCTACTGTTGCACCCCCTGGAGTTAGAATAGTAATTTTTACCCCTATACTATCCAACACTTACCCTACTGTTGCACCCCCTGGAGTTAGAATAGTAATTTTTACCCCTATACTATCCAACACTTACCCTACTGTTGCACCCCTTGGAGTTAGAAAAGTAATTTTTACCCCTATACTATCTAATACTTACCTTAAATGCAATTTAATATGCATTGTAATGGTATGTGTTGTAAAGGTAGTATGCGTTGTAATGGAATGCGTTGTAAAGGTAGTTTTTAAAAATGCGTTGTAGTGTCATGCGTTGTAATGCAATGCGTTGTAATGGATTTTGCGTTGTAAAAAATGCGTTGTAAGTGCATGCGTTGTAAAAGTGTGCGTTGTAACGACATACATCCGTGCCTCAGGTGTGCTTTGACGCCTGGTTACAGTGGAGCAGGTTGTGTCAAGTGAGTGTGCAGTGGGGGTGTTTTGAGTGAGGTTTTAAAATACTGTCCTAGAGGTCCCAAAAGATTATTTTATTAGTGGGCCCTGGGCAGGGTTAAAGACAAGGCTTTTGGACTTGGTTGGAGAGACTTATGGTCTCCCGCGTCCAGTGTGGTCAACTAGTTTCAGCCAGGCCTTATTTGTTAAACTGGCTTTCGTCAGGGCCTATGTGTGAGGGGGTGGATCAAGGGACTCACGTGTTGTCAGTGCCTTTATGTGAAGCACACGCTAAGGTGCTATAATTGTAGGAGGAGGTTTTCCTCTCAATTTGTACCTGAAAAGAAAAACGGACGAGACAAACACATAAACATATAAAATTGTAACACGTAGTTTGGAAGGCACAGTATGAGTGATGGCAAGGCCATGGTGCCTAAAGTGTGAGCGAGTCAAGCAAAAGCAAAAGCCAGATAGTAATACTATACGTTAGAGGTGCTATTACCTGTAGGCGAGTAAAAATGCTATGGTGACCAAGGTAAAGGCATTTCCTATTAAAAAGGAGAAAGCTTACTTCCTAACTTCGGAGGACAAACTTCATGAGTCTCTGGCGGGGATCCGAGACTCCTATGCACTCTGGGGGGTATAGAGGGAGAGAGGGTTAAGGAGAGAAAAGCTCGCTGCCAGCGGTAAGGAATGCACACTCAGGAGTAGCCGGTGGCTGTGTCCCAGTGGCGGTACCACGAGCGCGCTTAGACTTCCCCACTTACTTGGTGCTGTCTCTGGATCCTCTGAATCACCTGTTGTGTCCGGCCAGGAGCTCCGTGGATGCGGGAACCGTGTGCCGGTGTGGTTTAAATATGTATTGAAGCGCGGCAGCTGGTGATCATTTGAGCAGGGCGTGGCTCCCGTGTGAGTAGCGTCATGAGGTAGCGTCTGTGAAGAAAAGAATGAACACAGAAGACAAACTCCTATTGCCTGCGTTCTGTGCCTGTGGTTTCTAAATAGTGATATTTTGCACAGAACCAGGGGGGGCTAGATGTAAAAAATATATAGGCGTGGTGTTGCTAGAAATGGCAGATATGGTTTCCCGGGATTGTGAGGGCGGCTGCTCATTTGCTGCTAAGTAAATAAATAAATGTGGCAAAAAAATACTGCCCCATGCTAATGAGTGTGACAATAAAAGGTACCTGACAGTAAGATGTATCTCAAGACCGGGTATGTCCATAGTGCATGTGCTGCCCTAGGTTATTACGGGGGTGCCAGGGCTTGCTAGCGCGTGTGGTATCACTGGTAGTGATAACGGTGAGAGCTATAAAATGACTAATGTGGCTGTATGATATATCGCTAAAGAACACAATTGGCGGTATGTCGTGTATTCCACTATTGAAAAGCGTTATAAGAGGCGTGTGGAGGTGCCAACTTGAGGATGCAGTGGGGATCTATTTGGTATGCAAGGGTAATTGTGCGCAAAGGGGGTCAGCGATTAAGGCTGTTCCACTGTATGTTGTCGTTCAGCCCATGGGTGTGGGTTGAAAGTCTGTAGATCCAGCGTTGCTCTTTGGTGAGGAGTGTCTTTCCATTGTTGGTCTGGCAGACAGGTATTTATTCTATGACCGTCCATCGCAAATCATTGGGCGTGTGCCCTTCTTGTAGGTAGTGGTCCATGAGTCTACTGTTGGTCTTTTTGCAACGGATCGTGCTCCTGTGTTCCACAATCCTAGTCCGTACTTTTATTGTGGTCATCCCAACGTATCGGAGTTTGCAGGGACACTCTATGAGGTATATCAAGTTCGTAGAGTTACAGTTAGTGTGTTTTAGTTGGTGCCATGTTTTGCCAGGCTCCAGGTCGAGGGTTTTGCTGTGTCCTGTGAGGTGGCAGATGCTTCAGTCACCGCAGGGGGTAGTGCCCGACCACATTGGGTAGGCCCCATGCTGTGTGTAGCGTGTTTTTTGGCGGGGGTGTGGTAACCCTAGGGCGTGTTGACACTAGTTGGTCTTTTAGGCTGCTAGATTTTTTGTAAGCAAATAATGGTTGGGTCCAGTTTCTGTTGCCGGTGTTTAGGATTCTCCAATTTTTGCGGATTATTCTGGCCACTTGGTTGGATATACCGTTGTATGTTGTGACACAGGTCAGGGGTGTAGTTGTTTTTGGTCATATGGTTTCTTCCAAGAGTGCATCTCGGTTCTGGTGCCTAGCGCGCTTCCTGGTCGTCTCAATTATTTTCTTAGGGTATCCTCGTTCTTGCAGTTTTGAAACTAGGTCAGCCGATTGCTTGTGATAGTCAACAGGGGAACTGCAGTTGCGTCTGATGCGCAAGAACTGTCCGAGTGGGAGATTCTCCCTGAGAGGTCGTGGATGAAAACTCTCAAATTGGAGTAAAGAATTTCTTGACGTGGGTTTGTAATATGTGGAGGTCATCAGTGTGCTTTATGTGAAGTGATTTATGTTTAATTAATTAATAATTAGTTGTTGATTTGTATTGTCATTAATTGATCATTAATTATGGTAATTGTGTGATTTTTTTTAGGTGTGGGTTGGGGGGTTTATGGGGTGAAGGGTGGGAAGTAATTTATGTTTAATTAATTAATACTTAGTTGTTAATTAATATTAATTAAGTAATTGAAAATGTAATATTGAATTTGTGTAAATAATTTTAGGTGTGGGTTGTGGGGTTTATAGGGGTAAAGAGTGTGGAGTAATTTTTGTTTCATTAATTAAAAATTAGTTGATCATTAGTGTTAATTAATTTAGATTTAATTAGGGTATTTGTTTATATTTTTGGGTGTGTGGGTTTTATTGTTATAGGGGTACAGTCTGGGGAGTAAATTAATTTTACTTACTTGATAATTGTTTGTTAAATACTATCAGTTTTTTAATTAAAAATAAGTTTTAATTGTGTAATGAATTTCTTTACAGTTTAATTTTAGCTGTGGGTTTTTGTGAGGATTAGAGGGGTAAAGTGTGAGAAGTTAAATAATTTTTGTGAGTTTTAATTTGTTTTATAAATAATAATATTTCTTTAATTGGTAATTAATTGTTAGTTGAGGATGTACTTTTTTATTTAGATGTGGGTTGTGAATTGTGTCGTGTTATAGGGTAGGAAGAAAAAAAGTAAATGTATGTAATAATTAATGTTTTTGTTTCTAAATAATTTTTTATTAAAATATTTATTTGTTAGGTAATTATTTTTTATTTTATTTCATATAATATTTGTAGGTATTTGTTATATGTATTTAACATTATATTATGTGTTTTTATTTTAATATGAAATATATTTGTATTTGAGTTTTTAACATATTTATATATTTTTTAATTCATTTTGTTTTTAAAATATTTCTATTTTCAAAGATTTGTTTGTTTTTAATTTTGAACTGATGGGAGTGAGATTATTAATTTTTACTCCTCTGCAATCCAACACTCTCCTTACTGTTGCACTCACTGGAGTATGAATAGTAATTTTTACCCCTCCGCTATCCATAACTTTGCCTACTTTTACAATTATTGGAGTGGGAATAGTATTTTTTATCCCGCCACTATCCAACACATTCCCTACTGTTGCACTCACTGGAGTGGGAATAGTAATTGTTAACCCTCCGCTATGTTATGTTATGCTATGTTAAATTCCATTTGTTTAGCGCCAAAATCACCAATGGTCTCTAAGCACTTCTGAGGAACATAAATCAATACCAAGGCTACATATCCCGAAGCTCGGTCAATCTGGGTGTAGCTTGTCCAGAAGCCTGTATAAACAAGAGTGTCTTTAGTTTCCTGCTAAAGGGGAGTAGGGAGCCTTCCCTACGCAAGCTCTCCGGTGGCTTGTTCCAGAGCTGAGGAATCACAACTGAATAAGCTCGGCCCCCCCATGCTGGATTTGTCAAACCGTGGACAGGACAACAAGCTTGCATCAAACAATTGGAGGCATCGTCCTGGCACACAACTCTTCAAATGTTCCTTGATGTAATCAGGTGCAGCTCCATGCAGGGCCTTGTGTGCAATACATAAACCATTAAACCTAGCCCTCTGCTTTATTGGGAGCCAGTGCAGTTGTTGCAGCAATGATGTGGCATATACTCTTCTAGGAAGTTTGAAAATCTGTCTCGCTGCATCATTCATAACCACCTGAAGCTTCTCTCATAATTTTTCAGGTAGCCCGATGTATAAAGCTTTACCGTAGTCCAGTCCTGACACAGTAGTCCAGTCCTGACACAATTAGTGCTGACACTACAGTATGCAAGGTGGAGAATGACAGGAGGGGTACAAGTTTCCGGAGTTGCCTCATAAGGCTCACACAGTTCCCCTACACAGAAGGTTACCCGCCTATATAGAATATTTTCATAAGGGCCCTAAGAAAAGAGTCCCAAGCATTAACCAAAAAGCACCATTTTTATTTTCATTTTATCAGAGAACAGGATAATTGAACGTATTCAAGATATATAAAAGATATCATATTTAAACAAATATTATATACATAAACATAAAGTCCCACATAGCTCACTCAAAACTACACTCAAAAATATCAATCAAGCCAACATGCATTCAAATAAGCCCATACATTCATGTTATACAAAAAACAAATATATGACATCACAAATGCATCGAGATGGTAATGCTGCCAAATGGTGTTCGGATGACAACTTCTCATGTATCATCCAGGTGGTAGGAAAAATTACAGTCCACAAACACGAGATAGGTTAAACGCCAACGCGCGTTTCGGTGTAAGGCCCCAACCGGGGCAACACCTTCATCAGGGCGAAGATGAAAAAGTGGTGTGGGACAAGACAAACACACCTAAAAACATGGAAAAATATATACATCAGCAATATACATTGTAATGTAAACTTACAGCATCAATCTTTATAGTGAAAAAAATATATAAATAAATATAGGGCAAGAGTCAGTCCCAGTGCGACAAGGGTTTCCTAGTTTATATATGTCCATAAATTAGCAGGACCACACAGTCTCATAAATGGAATAGGGTGCACCAGCAGATTTCAAAAGAGAGAAACAGAAAGAAGGATGCTCAATAGGAAGAACAGATCACTGTTTATTTTAGAAGGTGGCTAATGAGCATGCCAAGTGATAGAAAATTCCAAAGAAATCCATGACATAGATCCGAGGTGTGCAAATAGGAAGCCCAGATCAATAAAGGGATTGAGAAAAAGAAAAAAGATTCAAAGAGAAAAACACTTGCGTGCGCTACAAGGATACCTGTGGGGAATAGCTATGGTGATTCCCACTAGCATAAATCGGGGAAGGCGGTCAATGATTCTGTGGTAAATAATTTAATTACCGGGACTTAATTTGATGCGGAAAATTAATAAGAATAGCTCAATAAAATAAGAGGCAAAATCCGTGGTATTAGAGATTCAGAACGGGCTTTATTCCTATACAAAGGAACATAATTCGAATTATGGGCCTTCTATTCCATCACCACGAGAGTTCAGGAAGGAAGGGACAATACATTATTGACAGGTAATCATTTTTATAGAAGAGGCATTATAGTGAAACAGATGCAGGAGGCGTAACAGTTGATAACAGAGATAAAATCATACATGCGTAACTAAAATGGGTGTAACTAGGCGTAACTAAAGAACGTCATTGGGTATGATGTCACAAAGGGGTGGTTCCATGAAAGAATTTCGCAATGTCAGCAAAAATACTTGGCAGAGATGCGCGCGCAGCAGCATGACGTGTGATTGACGTGTAACTAGAGGGTGAAGGGGACTTGACATTTAGCTCTACATGTGGAGACAGAAGTCTGGGGTTAAGTCAACCTAATCCCAAATCATATCTAATATCCTATGTTTAAAGAACTGTGTTATCCAAAAAGAGAGGTCTCTTAGGATAGAATCTTATTCTATACTGACTATACTGACTGTTAGTGCGTGTACAAGCGTCTAAGTGTCTACACTAGATGCGAGGGGGTAGGAATATTCCATGGTAACAGGGCTATGAATTACTTGCATGAGGGCAGCGAGGCCTGGCCCCTTTGCACGGTAGCTGGAGGAATGTTTACCTAAACTGCTAGACAGGAATGCATCGGATGAGGAGCGGAGCAGAGCAGATAATCTTGAAGGTGAAATATAGTTTTTGGCAGGCAGACAGGCCGAGTCAGGCACCGTTAGCCGCGCAGGGAGTAAGACAAAGTTCATGGATACAGATGCGAGCTCAGACTGGAGCTTTCAGAGGCAGAAGGCAGAAAAAGGCTTAATGGCAGAATCAGGGCCTACTCGCCTGGACTGTAAAATGGGATAAATGAACCATATAAAGCCGGTGGCCTTTCATACTTAGGAATAGAATATCTGGCCCATTCATGGCGGATCTGAAAGAGGACATGTTGACGGTGGACGCACATGTGTTTGCGTCTTCATAACTGGAACTGGAGGGAACATACATGTACTTGTGACTTATACATGAAACCGTTGGGGTCCAAGATAGGGGACATAACCGACCATAAAAATCCATATTTCCACATTCCCTCCTTGTCCCCTACTTGCCCTTAGGAGATATCAATCTTCATCAATCCATCGATCTGTTCATATAACATCATTTGTTCTTCTTTCTTCTTCCGGGATCTTGAACGAAAACTTGGATGTGGGATACACGAGGTGGCACATAGACCACAAATCGCTGGCCCACATTGTAGACATAAGCAGCAACTGAATAGTATGAGAAAGCCAATACCTAGGAAGGAGAGCATTCTCCATCCCCAGGCTGACAACACGCCCCAGAACCAACCGGACCAAGTCCAGGTGCCTGGACTCTGGTGTATCTGGCTTACAATCTTATGAAGGCGGGTTATGGCTTTATATACTGACGGTGAATTTTCTGGTATGAAAATGCAACAACTTGATCCGATGACCCTACAAGCTCCGCCCCTATCGGCCAGGATGACGTCAAGGACAAGACGATTCTGAAGCACAACAATCCGCATAGCAGACTGCTCTTCTGTTAAATTGCCTAAGGCGGAAATAGTTTCGTTCACTACTGCTTCAAGGGTTCTGGTTAATCTACGTATCAACTTACTATTAGTGACTGTACCTATATAGGGAAAGAAACCTTTATTGAAATCTGTGTATTTCTCCCATGCTGTTTCAGTGTAATCGACAATTGGGAGATCTCTCTGCTGTCTATTGTGTACTAAATGAGTATTTCTATGATAATCAGGAGGAGCTAGGAAAACAGGTGGTAGAAGGAATGCTATGTAACAGGTACCATCCCAATCTAAAGGTAGGCGTATATATGCGGTCTGGCCACATATAAAGTAGGAATGACGAGAAGCTCTAAATGTAGACTTGCCTTGATCACTGAATTTTATCACAGTGGTGCATTTACTATGGCCCATGTGTATGGAGCCATTCTTTCTTATACATAGTTCCCCTTTTACTGGGAATACGGACATGGCGGACAATATTGGTGTAGCTTCAGATTCAACGTTCAGGATCATGAGGTTAAGTGTAAAATTACCTAATCCATATACTTCATTTTCTAGATCAGTTCCTGTTCTTTTGGGAAGTCCCTCCTTGTTAGGGTAGCAGACTTTAAGCAAAACTAAGTTCAGGTTTCCCCATACCCAGTTGTCTTGATAAGCTACTGAGTTTGAATCTAAGGAATTAATTGAACTGAACCATGCTCCACAGGAGCCATTGTGTGTGAACGGATATGGAAAGAGAGGCAGAATTCCCTTATAGTTCTGATAGGGAGGGAGTCGGCCACATATCCAACAATTTGTAGCATTGCTAGTCTGATGGGAATGATGTAACATACTAATAAAAGTGTTGTTGCGCAGCGCAAATCTATATGACAACTCATGCGGGGGTAATTCACTAAAAGAATGTTCAGCAGTAACATTGTAAACATGTTTAGAAATAGGATAATATATGTGCAACAATATACTTGCAGCGATTATTAAAAGACATAAGAAAAACAAAATTAATAACGTCACTGTGCAATGACTACGCAGTGATTTACAGTACGCATGTTTTTTCAACTGCATTTGATTATTTCTTTCTCTATTCCGGTCCAGAGGATACATGTCAGAGACAAATCCAACCGATTCACCTTGGAGAGGACTTAAACAATCCAATTGTCTGACTGACTGGACCTCAATTTTAGTCTATACAGTTCTGAGTTCGTTTGCTCAACCAAGGGGAGCTTTGAGTCTGTCTTTGAGGAAATACAGGGTTTAGTCTCTATATCGGATGGTAGTCCATAAAATTTCTTGATATGACTCGAGTGTATCCAACCTTTGCGACCTTCGATCTTCACGGCTGTCCTCGTGGTGAGCAGTACAAGTTGAGGCGATTTCCACCTAGGATCCAGCTGAGTCTTCCGGTCAAAATTCCGCACTAACACCAAGTCCCCGGGAACTACGTCATGGGGTTTCACCTCGGTGTTGTCGGGAAAGGCTGCAGCTACCTGTGAACGACAAGATTGTAGTGCAGACATCAAGGAAGCCAGGTAATCTGTCAGCATATTACAGTCAACGTCAGTGATTTTACGAGGTATAGGCGTCCCCCACATATTTGGTGGTCTACCGAAGATCACCTCATACGGGGATAGCCCTGTTCGAGAATGTGCTACCATTCTCATGTAAAAGAGTGCAACTGGTAAGGCTACTACCCAATCGACACCTTTCTGTCTACATATTTTGGACAATCTAATTTTCAGAGTTTGATTATGTCGTTCCACGAGACCTGCTGCCTCGGGGTGTCGGACACAGTGAAATCTCCATTGATAACCTAACAAAAGTGAAACGTGTTTCATTAGTTCGGATGAGAACGGCTGGCCGTTATCTGAGTAGACAGCACGTGGTAAACCGTACCGTGGGAAGAATTCTCGAACCAACTGTTTGGCAGTAGTCGGGGCAGTGTAATCTGAGACCGGGTAGGCTTCTGTCCAATGGGAAAGAGCACAAACAACTACAAGAACATATTTGAATCCTCGACATCGTTCCATCTGGATATAATCCATCTGGAGGACTTCAAAAGGGTGATCAGGAGGCTGAAATCCACCCTGTTCTACGGGAATGCTTTTACCTGGGTTAAACTGACAACAGATCATACAGGTACGAACTTTTTGTTTTGCTGCTGCTCGTAAATGTTTGTTGAACCAAATGTGTTGAATGCTGTCTAGCATAGCCTTTTCTCCTAGGTGCGCTGGACTATGTATTGTATTAATGATAACTTGGACCATTGAGTCGGGAAGAAACCATATAGATTTTTCCTTCGTCATCCATCCCTGATCGGTTTGGATCCCTCCTAATTCAGTCCATTTCTTTATTTCTTCTGGTGTAGCATGTGTCTGTATGTCAATTACGTCAAGAGCGGGATCCTTAACCATCATGCAATGTGTTGGTGTCAGAACTATTGTCTTTGTCATGTCAGACATGTGAGTTTGAGCAGTCTGTTTAGCTGTTCTATCAGCTAGATCATTGCCTTGGGAAATGATATCAGTAACTTTCGTATGAGCTTTACATTTCATAATTGATATTGCAGCGGGTAGATGTATTGCATCTAATAAGGCATGAATGAGGGGTCCGTGCTGAATGTGGGCACCGTGAGAAGTTAAATAACCTCTCTCTCGCCACAGCACGCCGAAGTCATGTACAACTCCGAATGCATAACGTGAATCAGTGTATATGTTGACTTTCTTATTTGTGGCTTGAATACAGGCTTGTGTCAGAGCGATGAGCTCTGCTGCTTGAGCTGACAAGGTATTAATACGATTTGTTTCAATAATTTCAGTGTCTGTTGTGACTGCATACGCGGCCACTAGCTCTCCTGTATTTGTTCTCATACATGAACCATCTACATACAACGTCAGGTCTGGATCTGACAATGGGACGTCTGTCAAGTCTTGTCTGGGTTTCGTCGTGATAGTAATAACTTCAATACAATCATGTGCTAGTGGGTCTGTTCCATTTACTGGCAAAAGTGTGGCAGGATTCAATGTACTACAACGTCTGATTTCTATGTGTGGCTGAAACAATGTTAATTCGTAACCGGTGAGTCTCGCTATAGTCAAGTGTTGTGTTTGTGTGCGGTTCAAGAGAACTTCGACTGCATGTGGTACTTGTACTGTCAATTGATGTCCTAACACTATGGCATCGCTTTGTCTGATTGCTAAAGCTGTCGCTGCCACTGATTTCAGGCACGCAGGCAGAGCCTGAGCTACGGGATCTAATGTACTAGAAAAATAAGCACATGGTTTGTGTGCTCCTGCTTGTTCCTGTGTGAGTACTGACAAGGCAGTACCTTCGCGTTCTGTAACAAAGAGTGTAAACTGTTTACTGTAACATGGTGTTGCTAGGACAGGTGCTTGACATAAAGCTTTCTTTAAGCTTTCAAAGGCGTGTGTATGTTCTTGAGTCCAAGGGAGGACAGTCGATGTGGCTGCCTCCTGTGTTGTCAACTGAATAAGTGGTTTTGCTAGAAATGCAGACTGAGGGATCCACTGCCTACAATATGAAGTGAGGCCTATAAAAGCCCGCACCTCCTTTTGTGTCTTGGGTACTGACATGTTATCAATTAACTGTATGCGATCTGACGTAAGCTGCCTTCCCTCCTTGGACAGCGAGTGACCAAGGTAAACAACTCGCTGAACACAGAATTGCAGCTTAGAAGGGGACACCTTGTGCCCCTTTTCGGCCAAAAATTGTAAAACCGTCAGTGAAGCTTTTTCACATTCAGGTTCGCTTCTAGCGGTGATCAGCAGATCATCGACATATTGAAGCAGGGCAGTGTTGACTGGCATGTGGATACTGTCAAGTTCTCGTTTCAGTGCTTGGCTATAGATGCTGGGGCTTTCTGTGAATCCTTGAGGTGCGCGTGTGAATTTAAAGCTTCGTCCATTTAAACTAAATCCGAACAAGTATTGGCTTTCCGGATCTATTGGGACGCTGAAAAAGGCATTCTTGAGATCAATTACAGTAAAGAATGTTGCTTCGGAATCAATGGCTGTCAGTAATGAAGAAATGTCTGGAACTACGGGGTATTGTGGTACAATACATTTATTTAATTCGCGCAGATCAATAACCAATCGATATACTGGCGGGGCTTTTGGATCAGTTCGTTTAAGAATCGGAATTATCGGGGAATTACATACATTGGAGTCGGTTTCCACAACCACTCCTTGGGTAATAAGCTCGTCAATGATTTGCAGTAAAGCCAATACAGCATCTGGTGGTAACTTGTATTGTCGCATACGTGGTAGTACCACTCCTGTCTTTAGTGTGACTCGATATGGTGTAATGTTCATGCAACCAACATCTGTAGGGCCTTGCGCCCATAAGTGTGTGGGTAAAGTCTGCAGTCGGTGATCCATGTCTCGGGACACATAGTGCCCTTTGAAATCACGTAAAAACAATCTTACTCCTTCCGGAGAACAACATATTATAGCTCCTAGAGCTTTCAATGTTTTTATACCTAACAGGTTTTCTGGACATGATTTAGTAAGCAATAAATCTGTAGTTCGTGTCAAAGGACCAATCGTAAGTGGAAGAGGCTGTGATACCTCGTTAATGATAGGTTTTCCTGAAAAACCAAGGGAAATATTCTGTGAGCCTGAGAGGGGTGCCCCTGGAACTTCACTACGTTTTATTGTTGTTCGGCTTGCCCCTGTATCAAGTAAAAATTTTCTGTCTTGGCCTAATAATTCACTGTGTACATAAGGTCCTTCTTGATCTACAGGGACCTCAATAAGGGGTAAGCCAACTTCCCTCTCTAGGCTGTTTCATGAGTATCGTTGATAATCAGGGTAGTCATACTGTGCGGTCTGGTACATCTGTCGTGTCGTTGTTGGTGTGGCAGCAATAGGCTGCGGTGGTGGAGCTGGCATAGACTGTTGCGGAGCTGGCATGGCCTGTGCATGCTGCGGAGCTCCTTGTTGGTTCTGATCCTGTCTAAGTGGCCGTGGTCTTTCTTTTGTATTACCTATGGCGATATTATGTTTTAAAACTGGACAATCGTGTACATAATGACCTGGCTGTTTACAATAGTTGCATGTCCCTTTTACAGAACCTGCTGAAACACTGGACTGTGTCATACCCTTTTTATGACCGTCAGCTGGAACTGTCTGGGAAACTAGCATTTTCATTTTCGTGTCTTTCATGCGTCTTTGTTCATGTTCTTGTTCCTCTCTAATTCTATTGTGATGGTACTGTAGCATTTGTAACATTTGTGACGGAGTGTTACCTTGCCAGGTACTCTCGAATTTCAATACTCTATTCTTAACTTGGGGCAGGGCATTTTCAACTAATTTTGTCACAAACAGATGTGGATAAGATTCGCTACTTGCTTTTATTCCACTATTTATACCAAAACATTTTTCGAATCGGGCATAAAAGTCACTAGTGTCTTCATCTTGCTTTTGTTTACAGGCTGAGATTGCACCCCAGTCTTCCTTTTTCGTAGTTAATAAACGTGGCAGTACCTGTACTAGTAAACCTGGTAGTATTTTGGTATTTTCCCCAAGCCCTAAACCTGGACCTCGAGCTGTTTCTTCGTTTTCTAATGCTGTCCAATCTATCTTTTGGTCTCCCACCTCCCAATCCTTTTCTTTGAGTTTTTCGTAAATGCCCGCAGGCATTAATACCTTTAATATTTTCATAATGTCGGGATAGGTATACTCTCCCATGAGCAACATGTCTTTAATTTCACGGTGGAAACCCGCTGGGTCTTTGTCATGACTGGGTACCACTTTCTTCATTTCTAATAGTTCCATTTTAGATATAGGTGTGTATACAAACACACGTTTAAACTGATTGTCATCACCTTTTATCGGGTGCACTTCGCGTAAGGGATTCTGTCTATCCATATAATACGTCGTTCTTTCCTTGATGGGCAGTGAGACATGTTCGGGGCATACAAAAAGAATGTACTGCTTTCTGTATTCTAGTATTTCTCTAATTAACTCAGTACCTGAACCTCTCCATTTATTCGTGAGTAATTCGGTTAACATATCAGGTAAGGGACCAGGATCGGAGTGTTGGCTTTTATATAATATAAGGAGTTGTTGAATCATGTAGATACCAGCTAAACGCTGTTCATCTGGGGTGAGGTTCAAAAACGTGTGTGCTAGTGTATCATCACTATATTTTCCGGGACTGTCAACCCAGTGAACGGCTGACCTGGCTAATTCTTGTTCGTCCATAGAATCGAGTATATGATAACCCCTTCGTTCTCGGAGTAATTTGTCAGCGGCTTGGAACGAATGTTCGGGGGACCTTATATTTATTATAGGTGTTTGGAAATTTCTGTTATTATCTGGACGTATCGGACGTATCGGATCAGCAAAGCCTCTAGTATTATTACAAGATCTTCCTCTACCTACATAGGCCATTGTTTCTAACTGTCCTGTGGGCAGTTCTAATTCTTCCTCCTCTTCGGTTTGTTCAGGCTGGTCTACTGCTAATCTTTCTTCGTGTATTCGTTCTACTTCTTTGCGGATTTTTCGGCACATAGCTATTATACTTAATCGTTTATCATGTCTCCCTTCTGATATATTCCGACTCCATGTGGTAAGAATTTGCATTTCTTCCGGATTTACTCCTGGTCGGTCTTGATTTCTGACCACACAATTTATGAGGAAACGTAACAGTTCTCCCTGTATCTCCACTTTCTGGTACTCCATGGCTCTATTAATACTTTCAGAATCTCGCCCTGACTGGACAAAATGATATATATTTTCTAAATGTGTAGTCATTCCTGGTAGCCTCCCTAAATATATTGCAGCTCGTCGGATACGTAATGATGCCAGCAGCATTTCGTCCTCTTTGCCGGGCACAGGATCATATCTACAATCTATTAGAAGTTCCTTAAGCATGTCGGGAGTTACTAGTTTGGGCGTACGTTGGTGAGCTAATTCTTGAAAGGAAAGTTTATTTACTCTGGGTGGCGTGGAAAAAATGTTTGTTGTACCTCCTGTGGCACCGCCTGGGGTGCTGGGTGTGAAAGGATTCGTTGAACGTGATATAGCAACCATAGGTGTGGGTACAGCTGTAGAAACAGATGTGCTTGCCGGAACTTGTGTCGGAGTTTGTTGTTGCGGAGGTACAGACGGAGGGTCTTGGCGTTGAACCCCCTCGGCAGGCGGTCTATGTGGTGCAGTATTAGCATACTCGGGAGCTGCGTCGTCTAAATAAGAGGAAAGGAAAACATCTTCTGCGGTTCTGGGATGCCCTTTGGGGTGTGCTTTTATTGGAAACAACGGAGGTGGCAAGTCTTTTGGTATCTCCAGAGTAGCCTTAGGTAACCCTTCGGCCAGAAGAGGATACATACCATTCATAAGGGCATTTCTTTGTCTGTCTACTTGTTCTGCTTTTGCTCGGGTACCTTCTTCAATTAATAGATTTTCTCGGACTTTATTTGAATTCTCCTTAATCTTCTCTTCCTGTCTGCGTGCTTTTTCTGTACGTCTATACGATTCTTTACGCCATAATTCAATGGCATCTTTCTGTGATTGTCTAGCTTTCTTTTTCCATAATTCTTCCTCTACTTTCATGATGCAATCTGCATCCCAGGTCCCAGCTGCGGGCCACCTCTGACTTTCTGGTAATTCCTTGGTGTAGTCTGCCCATAAATCAAGAAATAATATGGCGTCTAGGCCATGTTTATGATACATGAAGTACCCTGGAGTGTCCCTAGGAGGAATGGGAACAGCTTCTTCGAGTACCCCTTTTCTAGTTTTGATCTGTCTTAATTTCGAAAAGAGCGGCATATTGAGAACTGATCTGATACCTAATTTTGAACACGTTTAATACAACAAAACACAATAATGAACAGTCATTCACACCACAATATGCAGAACGTATTTAAAACATTTAACATTTAACTTTTAATGAACAACAATGATGGCCATTTAGGAAATTCGTCACTAAGCATAATACTCGGCACTAACTAGGTAATTCTGAATTATATACTAGACATACTAGATATACTGCTGAACAGTACAGATACACTGCTGAAACAGTGCAGACCGGATTTGTGTACCCAAACCCGTCTTGACCGGCACAACCTATGTGCACGTCAGAACGCCTCCCCGACAATGGTACTCACCGGGTAGCTCGGAACGGAAGGCCTCGGAACGGAACTGAACTGGACTCGAACCGGACTGGACTCGACTCGAAACTTCGGAACTTCGGAACCTGGTGGGCCTCTGTATACCTCGGATCTTGCTCTCTCAGCTAGGCTCTGGTCGGGATACTTCGCACTTCTCATCGCCTCGTCTGGGTGTTGATCGCAGCCTCAGTTACCCCCGCTCGGCAGGAGGGAGATACAGGAAATCCTGTGGGTACGCGTTGTTGTCCGTCCAGCTGTGACAGGAGACCGGGTCTGCAACGCACCTCCGGCGCGTGAGATGAGAAAGTGTCCCTATTCGGGCGCCATATATGTGGTAAATAATTTAATTACCGGGACTTAATTTGATGCGGAAAATTAATAAGAATAGCTCAATAAAATAAGAGGCAAAATCCGTGGTATTAGAGATTCAGAACGGGCTTTATTCCTATACAAAGGAACATAATTCGAATTATGGGCCTTCTATTCCATCACCACGAGAGTTCAGGAAGGAAGGGACAATACATTATTGACAGGTAATCATTTTTATAGAAGAGGCATTATAGTGAAACAGATGCAGGAGGCGTAACAGTTGATAACAGAGATAAAATCATACATGCGTAACTAAAATGGGTGTAACTAGGCGTAACTAAAGAACGTCATTGGGTATGATGTCACAAAGGGGTGGTTCCATGAAAGAATTTCGCAATGTCAGCAAAAATACTTGGCAGAGATGCGCGCGCAGCAGCATGACGTGTGATTGACGTGTAACTAGAGGGTGAAGGGGACTTGACATTTAGCTCTACATGTGGAGACAGAAGTCTGGGGTTATGTCAACCTAATCCCAAATCATATCTAATATCCTATGTTAAAAGAACTGTGTTATCCAAAAAAAGAGGTCTCTTAGGATAGAATCTTATTCTATACTGACTATACTGACTGTTAGTGCGTGTACAAGCGTCTAAGTGTCTACACTAGATGCGAGGGGGTAGGAATATTCCATGGTAACAGGGCTATGAATTACTTGCATGAGGGCAGCGAGGCCTGGCCCCTTTGCACGGTAGCTGGAGGAATGTTTACCTAAACTGCTAGACAGGAATGCATCGGATGAGGAGCGGAGCAGAGCAGATAATCTTGAAGGTGAAATACAGTTTTTGGCAGGCAGACAGGCCGAGTCAGGCACCGTTAGCCGCGCAGGGAGTAAGACAAAGTTCATGGATACAGATGCGAGCTCAGACTGGAGCTTTCAGAGGCAGAAGGCAGAAAAAGGCTTAATGGCAGAATCAGGACCTACTCGCCTGGACTGTAAAATGGGATAAATGAACCATATAAAGCCGGTGGCCTTTCATACTTAGGAATAGAATATCCGGCCCATTCATGGCGGATCTGAAAGAGGACATGTTGACGGTGGACGCACATGTGTTTGCGTCTTCATAACTGGAACTGGAGGGAACATACATGTACTTGTGACTTATACATGAAACCGTTGGGGTCCAAGATAGGGGACATAACCGACCATAAAAATCCATATTTCCACAATTCCCCTCAGGGTTTAATCTGCGATGCAAATCAAGGAGCGACATTTATATCAGGGGGTAGACGGACAGCTATCATGAGTAGAACATAATGAGAGCACACAAGGATGTGTGTACATGATGTAATACCCACCCTGAGGCCTCCACGTTGCCAAACATTGGAACTTCAATACAGCAGAAGCTGATAAACAACTGTCAAAGGGAGCCACCAGCCGCCGGCTGCCGCGATAGTACAGCAAATGAATCGGTGAGATTAGAGTCAGCAGATGTCTCATAAGGATTTAGGTTTTTTCAACATAAAGGCAAAAAAAAGAAAAAAGTGAGTTTCAGTGTACTAGTATACTCTAAAATAGGATAATGTAGAAGAATTTTTCTTTTCTTGTTAACAGTATTTTGTATATACATATGTATATAGACAGGCTCCCTGAAATGCCGACCTCATTTAATGGAAATAAGGGACTTCTATAACAATTACTCGATTTATTTCCCCCAAACTAGCATAAAGTTCTAATAGGAGTCAACAAACTACTCAGTGAGGTTAGGAAAGGGTGACACGAGGAAAATATATAGGTAGACACGAAATATGGTTATTGAACAGAAAAGAGATTTTCATGAATCTATAGGCTTATAGATGGCTAGCAGAATAAAATGCAGAGCCCATCCATAAGCCTCACACCGCAAATAACAACGCTAGAAGCGTAAAGCGGAACAAAAAAACATATACAATACAGCATCTAAAAAAGGAGGGAGGAAAGGAGAGTTCATACTTCCCGCATATAGACTGGCTTACCGAGTATACGAGAAAGCTGAATCATGGATCGGTATTTCCGGGATGCAGCGTGGCGGGAATCCCTGGATTCGAGTGCGTCTGGGAAAACCCTGGCCCATTTCAATCTATGCCGAGACGCAAACCCGCCAATGAGGGAACGAGGTTCCCGTATAGGGAAATAGATAAAGGACTGAGAAGTGCTCAAGTTTCTGCGGGCGAACGGCGGCCATCTTAGAAGGGTATCCAAACAACGGAATCTAAATAAAAAGTCCATCATGATGGTGATACATAGCTGGGGATATACTTCGGGGCTAAGTAGAGAGGCCCATGTTGACTGGGTGCTCAGTACTCATGTTGGGAAAGGCATCAAGAGAGTCAGTAACTCAGATATATGAAAAACAGACAACCATTAAAAAATTAAGAAATTAAAAATAGAAAATAGAAAATAGAATACCTTCCACTAGGGAAGTGAGATAAAGGAATAAGGAAAGTGAGTACATCATTAATCAAAAAATCAATATCCCATCAACCTAACCAAAATATCAAATAGGTGAGGGTCTAAAGGCCAACAGTTACATAACCGCATTCTCCCAAGGACAATATTCATTCAGGCCTTTGTTCACAGAATTAAGGAGGTAGATCCAAAATACCTCTCTTTTCTTACGAATCAGAGTGGGGTCTTTTCCTGGGGTAGTACAGATTTTTTCTAGGCTTGACCACTTCAGGTCAGCTTCAGAGTGCTCCTTTTGAAGCCAATGGCTAACCAAGGGAGCCGAGAGCTTTTTGGTTCGAATATTCGTTTTATGTTCTCCAATTCTGATCCTACACTCACGTCCTGTTTCTCCAATGTATATCAGATCACAGGGACACATAATGATGTAAATAACATTGGAGGTGCGGCAGTTGGTCATTCCCTGTAGGTTTATCACATGTTCATGGGTATCGATGGTGTCACCCACGGTGGCATTTGGGCAGGCTTGGCATGTGCCACAGCGATGATTTCCCTTTATGGGCCCAAGGCCACAGATAGATTTTTGACGAGGGGCAGGTGGTTCCTGGGTTCTCCCTTTTACTAGATGTTTTTTAAGATTTTTGTTTCTCTTAAATGCAAAGAGAGGTTTAGGGAGCTTGCTGTCACCATCGTCCATATTCAGCAAAAACCAACAGGAATTAATAGTTTGTCTCAATTTGTGATTGCTGTTCGAATGTTTAGTGACACATGCAATCTTATCCATAGATCTAATTTCATTTGGTTGAAACATGGCATCTCTGTTGAAGTATCTAGCCCTTTTAAAGGACTCCTTGATCAATTTGTGGGGGTAACCCCGGTTGGAAAGCTTTTCTTTAAGAAGATCAGCTTGTTCAAGAAAGTCCTTCATGTCAGTACAGTTTTGTCGAATACGCAGAAACTGGCTGAAGGGGATATTATCCCTTTGGCATCGAGGGTGATAACTTTCATACTGTAGCAAAGTGTTTCTAGCAGTGGGTTTAGTGAATAGGGAGACATATAGTTAGTTACGGCTATGTTCAATCCAGACATCCAAGAATTCCAATTTGCAGTTGCTTGAATGTGCCATAAATTTTAAATTGGTGTCTGCAGCATTGAGCCATAAAATAAATTCATCTAAGGAGACCTGGTCCCCCTCCCAGATGAGAAAGATATCATTAATGAATCGAGACCAGGCTCGCACATTCTCATGGAAGGGGGCCATCTCATTGTAGATATTTATTTGCTCAAAATGCCCCATGTATAAGCAGGCTATGCTGGGGGCACAAGAGGCCCCCATGCTTACTCCCTTGGCTTGTTGGTAATAGCAGTTGTTAAATTAAAAGTAATTCTCATAGAGAGCCACATTGAGACATTGGATAATAAACGGGGCATTAGTGATCCCGGGTTCAGAAGACAAAAAATCTCTTGGAGTACCATTAAAGCACCTTCCTGTGGAATGTTAGTATATAGGGACTCCAGGCCCAAGGCGACCAAGAGTTCCCTGTCGCAGTAGTATGGCATTCTCTCAATTTTTGAAATGAAATGGCCAGTATCCTTAACAATGGATTTCAATTTGTTAACCAGCGGTTTTAGGAAACGATCAACGTATTTGGAGAGGGGCTCCGTAGCTGATCCAATGGTGGATATAATCGGCCTTAGGGGTGGATCAAGTACGTTTTTGTGGATCTTCGGTACCTCGTAGATAATGGGTATACGAGTATGCCTCAGCGTCAGAAATTTTGCTTCATTAGGGCACATGTATCCCATATCTACAGTGGTCTCCACCATGGATAGAATCCGCTGTTTAAGGCCAGGTTCAGGGTTCCTAGTGATGCGTTTATAATGACTAGTAGATGAGAGAAGAATGTTCATTTTCTCATTGTATGAGGGGGTATCGAGAATCACAATACCCCCTCCCTTGTCACAGGGCTCAATCGTAAGTTGTTTATTTTGTTTCAGGGACATCAGAGTGGTGTTTTCTACTCTGGAAAGGTTACATGGAGGTTTGGACACATATTTGATGATTTTTTAAATTTTAGTGATCACTGCCTTTTCAAAAATGCCCACCTCCGGTCCAACTATATCAAGGGTAGGGGTGAAATCAGAAGGAGGTCTCAATCCAGAGATATTCTCAGTCATTTCAAGGGATGGTCTCGTGAGGAAATATTTTTTTAGCCTGATTTTCCGAAAAAACAAATGCAAATCTTTCATAAACTCAAATTTGTTAAAGTTAATAGTCGGGACAAAGGAAAGGCCCCTGGATAGGAGAGTTATAGCTTCTGCATCAATGTTGGTATTCGACAAGTTAAACACGGGGATGATTTTTATGTTTTCCAATATTGATGGTGTCGAGTCTGAATGTACATTTGTGGCTGACCCTGATGGAAGTTCCTCTGTTGTGGGGTCCGGGTCCTGGGGCGAAAATTCCCCCTACGATTGCCTAAAAAACGATTAGGCATGGTTGATCTTTCAAAGGGTTCCTGTCTCGACTGGTAATTTGAAGTATAGTTGGAATCATAGTTCATAGGGCCCTCTCCTTCAGAGTCCGTCGTATCTGAAAAGGTGGTAACCCGTCTGTTTCCCCACCTAGGTGTCCCGTTCTGGGTGCCATTGCCTTCAGAGGAGGAGTAGTAATTGGTAGTCAAATACGGATAGGCCCGTTCTTGTGAAAATAGCCTAATATCCTTCTTGAGTTTTTCTGTTTTTTTTTTTAGGAGATAGTCAGAAAAAGAATGGTTACGCACCTGCGCGCTACGAGAGGTACTAGACCTGATTACGATTTTAGCAGCTTACACAGAAACCCCACACATTTTCCTACTCCCTGCTGACGAGAGGCAACTACCTCGAAACACGTGTCCAGGGATGGCACACGCCACGCATACTTGCATTCACACTCGAGCATAGGTGTATCCGCCGACGCTGACCTTCAGGGACCATTTTCATTGGGGGAACACGACTGGTAGGTGTAGCAGTGTGCGACCAATCTCGTTTAACTTTATATTCAGGCTCCCTTGAGCCGGTGGAGTCGACGGACTCATGGTTACGCACCTGCGCGCTACGAGAGGTACTAGACCTGATTACGATTTTAGCAGCTTACACAGAAACCCCACACATTTTCCTACTCCCTGCTGACGAGAGGCAACTACCTCGAAACACGTGTCCAGGGATGGCACACGCCACGCATACTTGCATTCACACTCGAGCATAGGTGTATCCGCCGACGCTGACCTTCAGGGACCATTTTCATTGGGGGAACACGACTGGTAGGTGTAGCAGTGTGCGACCAATCTCGTTTAACTTTATATTCAGGCTCCCTTGAGCCGGTGGAGTCGACGGACTCAGGGTTACGCACCTGCGCGCTACGAGAGGTACTAGACCTGATTACGATTTTAGCAGCTTACACAGAAACCCCACACATTTTCCTACTCCCTGCTGACGAGAGGCAACTACCTCGAAACACGTGTCCAGGGATGGCACACGCCACGCATACTTGCATTCACACTCGAGCATAGGTGTATCCGCCGACGCTGACCTTCAGGGACCATTTTCATTGGGGGAACACGACTGGTAGGTGTAGCAGTGTGCGACCAATCTCGTTTAACCAGAAAAAGAATCTAGTTCTTGGCAGATTTCTTCTAATTTATTTTTGCCAATTTCAACTGAGTTGTCTTTTTTCAGCTTTTCTTCAAGTTCTTCTATCTCCTTATTCAGAATAGTAATAACCTCTCTTGCAGTCTCAATAATTAACATCATCCAATCCCTGGAGCATCTATTAGATATTAAAGCCCATTTCTCCAGGAATTGTCTGATTTCTACAAAGAGTCCAGGAATATTCCGGACCCTTAGTCCAATGGGAATTGTTCCAGCCTTCAGATATTCCAGCATAAAATTTGCATGGAATTCAGTCCGCTTTGATTTCTTCCTAAGATTTAATAGTTTTGTCCATTCTCCTTTAGGCCCTTAGAGAGGGAAAAAATGTTATCGCTACCTGCTGTTAGACCGATCATTCTAGCAAAGTCCTCATCCGAGAACCCAAATGTTTTAATACTTTCCATGGTGAGAGAATACGACAAACAAACACAAAACAATAGGAATAGAATGGCATTAGTGCTCACAGAATGAGGAAAGTGATAGACATAATAGGAACAAGTCAAAGAGGGTAAGTTTGGGTGGGAGAGTAGAAAAAGTACGAATATAGGAAATGTACAATCAGTTAACCCGCCAGGGGGCAAACTGTCAACATCATGAACCAGCCAGATAAAAACAGATACTTAGGTGCACACTATTCCAACAAGAAATACAAAATAACCCCACAGCAACCAGGCTGTGACGTAATAACCAATATAAAGGGGACCCCTGACAACTGATAATAGGCAGGAAGGGCAGGGGAAATATAAAGAACCAATACACAGAAGTTTACCCGCCTATATAGATATTTTCATAAGGGCCCTAAGAAAAGAGTCCCAAGCATTAACCAAAAAGCACCAGCACTGACAAATGCAGATATTTAGTGATCCGACAATCAAATAATTTTATCTAAAATAGTTTTCATTTTTATTTTCATTTTATCAGAGAACAGGATAATTGAACTTATTCAAGATATATAAAAGATATCATATTTAAACAAATATTATATACATAAACATAAAGTCCCACACAGCTCACTCAAAACTACACTCAAAAATATCAATCAAGCCAATATGCATTCAAATAAGCCCATACATTCATGTTATACAAAAAACAAATATATGACATCACAAATGCATCGAGATGGTAATGCTGCCAAATGTTGGTCAGATGACAACTTCTCATGTATCATCCAGGTGGTAGGAAAAATTACAGTCCACAAACACGAGATAGGTTAAACGCCAACGCGCGTTTCGGTGTAAGGCCCCAACCGGGGCAACACCTTAATCAGGGCAAAGATGAAAAAGTGGTGCGGGACAAGACAAACACACCTAAAAACATGGAAAAAATATATACATCAGCAATATACATAGTAATGTAAACTTACAGCATCAATCTTTATAGTGAAAAAAATATATAAATAATTATAGGGCAAGAGTCAGTCCTGGTGCGACAAGGATTTCCTAGTTTATACATGTCCATAAATTACCAGGACCACACAGTCTCATAAATGGAATAGGGTGCACCAGCAGATTTCGAAAGAGAGAAACAGAAAGAAGGAAGCTCAATAGGAAGAACATATCACTGTTTATTTTAGAAGGTGGCTAATGAGCATGCCAAGTGATAGAAAATTCCACAGAAATCCATGACATAGATCCGAGGTGTGCAAATAGGAAGCCCAGATCAATAAAGGGATTGAGAAAAAGAAAAAGGATTTAAAGAGAAAAACTCTCATGTGCGCTACAAGGATACCTGTGGGGAATAGCTATGGTGATTCCCACTAGCATAAATCGGGGAAGGCGGTCAATGAATCCACTCAGTGTTTAATCTGCGATGCAAATCAAGGAGCGACATTTATATCAGTGGGTAGACGGACAGCTATCGTGAGAAGAACATAATGAGAGCACACAAGGATGTGTGTACATGATGTAATACCCACCCTGAGGCCTCCACGTTGCCAAAAATTGGAATTTCAATACAGCAGAAGCTGATAAACAACTGTCAAAGGGAGCCACCAGCCGACGGCTGCCGCGATAGTACAGCAAATGAATCGGTGAGATTAGAGTCAGCAGATGTCTCATAAGTATTTAGGTTTTTTCTACATAAAGGCAAAAAAAGAAAAAAGGGAGTTTCAGTGTACTAGCATACTCTAAAATAGGATAATGTAGAAGAATTTCCCTTTTTTTGTTAACGTTATTTTGTATATACATATGTATATAGACAGGCTCCCTGCCACAGCGGCACCTGGTTGTTCAGTGTTAGCTTGTTGTCTAACCTAATACCCAGACTCTTCACAACTGGCTTCGGTGTCGGACTAGTGCCTAGCTCTTGTTGCCAGAAGGAATTGGACTAGGGGCTGCCCCCTGTAGTAATAGCTAGTACCTCCGTCTTGTCAGGATTTACTTTCAGTGAGTTGGTGGTCATCCAGTTTGCCGTGAACTGAAGAATATTCTGTAAGTTAGACTGTGCCTGTGTCGAATTGTCGAACTGCAAGATTAGTTGCATATCGTCAGCATAATTGAACACCAGACAGTCTAATTTTGCCAGTGCTTTAATGAGTGGCTGCAAATAGATGTTAAAAAGCAGGGGCAACAACGCAGAACCCTGCAGGATCCCACACGGCAAAGCATCTTTCCTGGACACACATTCCCCTAGTTGGACCTTTTGTGACAGATCCTTCAAGAAGGAGGCAATCCACTGGTATACGGTGCTGGTGGTTCCAGCCCCTGAACACGGGACAGCAGCTGAGCATGGTTCACCGTGTCAAACGTGGCTGAGGGATCCAAAAGGATCAGCGCCGACGATTTCTTCTTGTTGGCTGCAAGCCTCAGCTTGTCCAGCACTGAGAGCATCACCAGCTCTGTACTGTTATGGGCCCTAAACCCGCTTGCTGTGCACGGAGCTGCTGGTGTTCCTCCAAAAAAGACGAAAGTGTTCTAAGCACATGCTGCTCTACTACCTTAGCCAGAAAGGGAAGTCTGGATATGGGTCAGTAATTCTTCAGATTATTTACATCCGCCCCCGCTTTCTTCAGCAGTGGAGTCATCATAGCTTCCTTAAAGTTGAGAGGAACCTTCCCAGTTAACAGGGACAGGTTTAGCAAGGACAACATCTCTGGCCCCATCACGGGGAGGATCATTTTGAAAACCCTGGGAGGACAGGGGTCCTTTGGTGACTCTGATTTCACTTGCTCATGATGTGTGCTATCCAGTCTAGATCTAGTGTTGGAAAGACTAAGAGATTCCCACCCTGGAAGTCCGGTGGATCCACCACTGAGAGAGGGCATGGGCCTTTGCTGGTATTGCCTATTTCTGTTACGATATCCTTGACTTTTGCTAGGAAGTAGTCCTGAATCTTATTGCAGTTGGCCATATTGGCAACCGTCCTGTTCATTTTTTTGACTCAACTCCCTCAACACATTGAAGGTCTCCTTCTGAGTGTCCTTGGCCTCCCTAATCTTCAACTCATAGTATTTAGATTTCTTTGCTATGATAGATGTTTTATAAAGGGCTAGTTTTGCTTCATATTCCTCCCGGGCCTTCGGATCGTGTGCTTTCCGCCATTGCCTTTCACACTGACGCAGGGCCTGTTTTTTAACTCTTAATTCCTCTGTATACCATGGGACGCCCTTCAATCTGTTCATTACCTTTTCCCTCCGTGCAGGGGCCACCTTGTCAATGGCTTTCCTCAGCCGGCTTGTAAGCCTCTCATAATCCAGATCCGGGTCCACCGTTTGTCTCCCTCGGTGCGTTGTCTCAAACAGCACCTCCCTCAGACCGGCTTTCTCTATTTTATGCCAACTCTGTCCTATCCAACACTTTCCCTACTGTTGCACTCACTGGAGTGGGAAATGTAAGTTTGAAGATTTTTTAAAAGTTTAATGTTTTAATTTATAATAGAATGTTTTTTTTTAGATTTTATGTTGTGGTATATATATATATATATATATATATATTCACTTAAAAAACCATAGGTTTCACACATGTTATAGTTAGGTGGACATTTCACTCGTAAAAAAACAATGAAATTCCCCCGTTATAGTTAGTTGAGATAACTATATCTCGCGCGCCCGCAATTCTCTGCTCATGACGTCACATATTACATCACTCATGACATGGTCAGTGGCATCACTCATGACATCACTGATGACATCCTCCTTGTGATAGGGTGGCGGTCGCGCGAGTTATAGTTATCTCAACTAACTATAACGGGGGAATTTCATTGGTTTTTTTACGAGTGATATGTCCACCTAACCATAACATGTGTGAAACCTATGGTTTTTTAAGTGAATTTGCAAGGTTTTTTAAATGCTAATTCCTAACTATAACGTGTGTGAAACCTATGGTTTTTTAAGTGAATTTGTACGTTTTTTTAAATGCTAAGTTATGTATGTATTATTATATTTTTTTTTTTCAGGTTTTTCACCGTGCGCGCACCCCGCGATTTAAAAACAAAAAAAATGTTTTTTTCAACCTTCGGGATCCTTCAGGGACCCCCTGACAAAGGCTAGGGGGTCAGGAACTCTCTACCCTGCCCCCTTTTCACGTTCGCCACCTCTCTTTTTCACTGTGGCACCCAAAACAAACAAAATGGCGGACGACACTTCCTGATTTCGACCGATTCGAACGTTGACTGACATGTAACCACCAATCAGAATTACGCTCATGCACGTTAGGGTGCGCGCACGGTGCGCGCCTATAGATATTTATGTACTTTTAACTGCAATTTTCTCAGGAAATACTGAACACATTGACTCCATATATGCAAAAGGCACATGCCTGACATGAGGACTACCTCTTTGCCAAATTTCAAGTAATTCTGTTCAGCCGTTCGGGCTGTAGCTTGGACTAAAGGTCCTATGGAAAAATGCATTGGGAATGCGTTTTGGGACACCCCCTTTTTCTCAGCCCCCGCTTGACGAATCCCCCCGAGACTTTCAGGGAAGGAGCGGAGCGCCCCACCTATTTTGAAAATTTCGCGAGGATTCGTCAATCGGCGCCAAAGTTATTCCAAATAGAATTTCCTATGGAAACACGATCCTAACTATAACTATCTACTGGCGACCGCCAGTAGATAATATATATATATATATATATATATATATATATATATATTCAGTGAAAAAACCATAGGTTTCACACATGTTATAGTTAGCTGGACATTTTACTCGTAAAAAACCAATGAAATTGCCCCGTTATAGTTAGTTCAGCTAACTATAACTCGCGCGCCCGCAATGCACTGCTGATGACGTCACATATTACATCACTCATGACATGGTCAGTGACATCACTCATGACATCACTGATGACATCTCAAATGACATCACTGATGACATCACAGATGACATCATCCAGTGAATGTGTGTTTTTCTGAAAATTAAATATGTTTTATATATGTATATCTCAAGGTTGATAGAAGAATAAATGGGTATATTACTGTCTAAATGGATGATTTCTTTTTGAAAAATTGATTGTGTAACTGACTGATTAAGTGTATCATAGTGAATACATGGCTTAGTGAGTAATATTTAAATATGTAAATATCTGTATCATTTTTTCACTTTGTGTATAAGTGGCTGCATGGGTTGGTGAGTAGCTACATGGGTGTCTATATAGGTTATTAGTTGGTTTTTTTGAGTATTAGTCTGAGTGTCTGCATGGTTCGGTGGGGGGTATGACGTAGTGCATAGGTGCATGAATGAGTGACTCACTGTTTGTATGTGTTGAACAGAGCATGTGTGCAGGACTGCATGGGTGGATGCGTGTGTGTATTGGTGTGTTAGTGAGTGAATGACTGTCTCAATAGTGTCTTTATGAGTAACTACATATGTTTTAAACTAGTATATGTGACTATTGGTGTATATATGTGAGTATATGTGAGAGGGAGAGATTGAAAGAGTTCCTGTATGAATATGTATGTGTTTCTATAAGTGATTGTTTAAAAGACTAAGTATGTGTAAGTTTCCGTAGAAGTAAGTGTGGTGGTGTGTGTATAACTGTATATGCAGATGAATGTATGTTTGATTCTTTATTAGCATGAGTGACTATGTGTGTGAGTAACTCTATGGATGAGTGGCATTATGTAACAGGATGTATAGGTGTATGAGTACATATGATGAGTGAGTACATGTATGAGTGACTGTATAGGACTGTTGGTGAATGAGTGGATGTGTATGTTGATCTTAGAATTACTGAAGAGGTTGTTGTAACTGGTATTGGTATGTCCATTGTTTTGAAAATTTTAGTCTCTATTTTTGAATGTGTGTATCAAAGCTTATATTAAGGTGAGAGGAGGTCTGCCACTCTATCACAAGGATGATGTCATCAGTGATGTCATCAGTGATGTCATTTGAGATGTCATCAGTGATGTCATGAGTGATGTCACTGACCATGTCATGAGTGATGTAATATGTGACGTCATCAGCAGTGCATTGCGGGCGCGCGAGTTATAGTTAGCTGAACTAACTATAACGGGGCAATTTCATTGGTTTTTTACGAGTAAAATGTCCAGCTAACTATAACATGTGTGAAACCTATGGTTTTTTCAGTGAATTTCTAAGGTTTTTTAAATGCTAATTCCTAACTATAACGTGTGTGAAACCTATGGTTTTTTCAGTGAATTTCTAAGGTTTTTTAAATGCTAATTCCTAACTATAACGTGTGTGAAACCCATGGTTTTTTCAGTGAATTTGCAAGGTTTTTTAAATGCTATTTTTTTTTTTTATTCTTCATTTTTTTCAAACATATTTTTAATTTAATTTTCTTACCTTTTATAAAGACTATGCTTAAATTTTGAAAATCATTAAATATTTATTTTATATAAATTTTTTAAAATAAACATGTAAAATTTATTTCCAGATTTTTTTTTTTTTTTTATTTTTTTTTTTATAGTACGCGTACCGTAAGCTCACGGTAAGCGTACGGTTTACGCAACGCCCGTAATCTATCTACGCTGCTTGCGTATAGTTACGTACTTTGCGTAGCCGCGCGTACTGCGCGTGGGTCGCGTGCGCGCTTACGCCACACGCGCACGTTACGCGGAAGTGCCGGGGAGTGACTGTTATGCGCATGCGCGCAAGCGCGTGTCTTTTTTACGCGCATGCGTACTTTTTGCCGTAAGCGCACCGTAAGCGTACCGTAAGCGTACGGTAGGTCATGTGATCATGAAACACAACTTTTGATTGGTTGAAAGTACTTTCAGTTCTAGAACTCTCCTACACCACACCCATTCCCCTCATTTCTGCTTGTGATCCCTTGGGAGAAGGAGCTGGTTTGTCTTTGGGATACGATGGCAGAACAGCAGAGCTCTTCTGAGAGTGAGGCTAGCACCAGCAGCACTGTCTTGAGGCAGAGAGCGAGGAAAGTAAAGCCTTCTTATGTTTGGGATTATTTTACTTTTCCAGAAGGCCAGCAAAAGGTGAATGCACCCTTAGTTACTTGCAAGCTGTGTAAGCGTGTACTTTCTAGAGGTAATCCTAACAGGAAGTATTCCTTTGGGAATCACACCATGAAGAGACACCTCCAGGATGTACACAGAAGGACACATGGTCATCTTTTTGGAGGTAACTCTTCAGAAAGACGAGCCAGTACATCCACAGCAGCTCAGCCTGGACCATCACCTGCAGGGCTTACTCCTTCTTCTGCAGGTCAGGTGAGCCCTTCATCTGTGGGGGGAGAATCTCCTTTTGCTGGCCCTCTGGAAATGAACCTTCGATTTCGGAAGGTTGATATTCATTGCACATTTTGTAAAGGTCTAATTTGTCATAGGGAGACCAGTGTTTCCCTAGTGAACAACAAAATAGATCAGCACATTTGTAGCTTTGAATGATTTTCCCATGCTTCCTTTCCTCTGTCCCTGCATGAACACAACGGTTCTTTTAAGAGCCAACCTTATCTTCCATCTTTTTTTTACTTGTTTTTAAAAACTTTTTTTTTTTTTTTTTTACCGTACGCGTACGGTAAGCGTACCTTTTTTTTTATTTTTTAAAAAAAAACACTAAAAATCATTTATCACATTACAAAGTCCTTGAGAGACTACAATTTTTATTATTGACTTACCATACTCACTCAAAAAAATATTTATTCATTTGTTTTTTTAAAAAATAGTTTTTAAAATGGTTGTAGTTTCCAAAAATTTTCTATATCGATCTGAAAATAAAGAAAAAAGTATTAATATTTTTAAACCGTTTTATAATACAGTACACATATTTACATTTTTTACCCAAAAATATTTTTGCCTTATTTTTGCTGTTTTCAGAATATATTGCATTTCACTATTAATTGTGAAAGCAATTGCATTCATCATTTTACAGCGGGCAAAAAAAATTAACAATCACAAAGATTGTATTAAAAAAGCCCAGAATCTCTTCTCACTTAAACTTATCATTACAGAAATGCATATTATTCTAAAAAAATATCATCTAAAAACAATACTTTTTTCTTTAAAATACCGTCTGATATGTTTGTTTGAGAAGTATAATCACAATATTATATCTCAAATAACTCCAAAATACATCTGATTTTATTTCCTTTAGGCCAAATAGTATTTTTTTTTTTTTTCCTGGAATAAATTTCCAAGGGAAATCCATTAAAATTCTAAAGTTTAATCTGTCCAGATCTCACCGATTCTCTGTAACATTTTGGTTCACGAAAATTTTTTGAATAATTTATTTAGTCCACAATAGAATTGCTTACTTTTCCACATGGCCAAATAGTAATTTTGTAAATCTTTTTTGAAAAAAATTTCCAATGGCAGTTCAATAGCATTCCAAAATTTAAAATGTGCAGAAGTTACCGATTATCTTTAAATTATTGGTTTTTCAAAATTGCATTAAAAATTAAAAAAGTCCACATTACAATTGGTTATCTTTCCATTAGGCCAAATGATAATTTTAAAAATCTTTTTTTTACAAAATTGCAATGGTAATCCAGTAAAATGGTAAAATTATTTTGTCCAGATCTTGCCAAGTCTCTCTAAAATTTAGGTTTCAGGAAGATTAGATAGGAATTTGCTAAATCAAAAGGCAAACGTTGTTTGAAAATCAATTGGGAATCATTACACAGTGTCCAGCCTTTTTCACATTTTAGATAAACTGTGTAATGTCCAGAAGCAACAGTAGGTCCATCATGGAAAATTATTGCAACAGTTACAAAAGTTTTTCCTGAAATTGATAAGTGCTGTCCTGTAAACTTCTTTATTAAAGTATCCAATTTTGATCCATCAGCTCTACATCGTTGCATCATTAAAATTACATACTGTCCGTATTCCCTTAAAATTAATGTTGATAACATGTCAGAATTACACTCACCACATTTCATGCTATGATTAGCATCTTTAACTAATTTTGCAAAAGTGACTGTTTTACTCTCTGGCAATGTCAAATAAATAAACCTTTCATTATCAACAATAGAGCCACATATATTATAACAATTATCACAACTATGTTCCCATTTATAAGAGAGACCAAAAAAAATGTCAATGGGAACTCCTTCTTCTTCCACTACCTGAAGAAAATACATCAAAAATTCGTGTGCATCTTGCTGTTCATTTTGAGAAAACTGTGTTCGTCCTGAACATACATCTAAAAGTTTTCTAATGTCAGTAGCACTTTCTATTTGAGTTTTATCCTTACTCAGCTTTTGAAAAAGGAGACTCAGCTCTGAACAGAATCTTTTTCCCTGATTTACTATTATCTGCTCTTGCAAACTTTCCAGATAAAATGCAACATTCAGCACTACATTTGCATAGCAGTTGACACCAGAGCTATTTTCAAAATGACATCCTACAACCTGTTCTTCATTTTCCTTTTTCTTTTTGCTTGCAATTACATCACTCCTCTTTTTTTTCCTCTTCTCTATATCTTCATTACAGATATTCTCATTTCTCCTTTTACGAGAAACTACACGTTTCTCCAACACAGGATACTGACCTAAATGAGGAGCATAGCTTCTTCTTAATCTATTATACTCCTTTACACAGTTTGTATCAGCACTAACTTTTGAGTCATCAAAGTCTATCATGAATAAACCTGATAATGTTTTGACTCGTGACAAAGCTACATATGCCATACCTTCTTTGAACACAGTTGAACCAATGTTCACAAATGCACAATCTACAGTCAATCCTTGAGACTTGTGAATAGTTACAGCATATGCTAGAGAAAACGGAAACTGCTTCCTACGTACATATAAGTCTTTCACAAGCATAAAACGAACTGTACAACGACAAATATCTTTAACTTCTTCTATCTGATCAAATTTTATTTTTAAACATTCAATTCCTTCTTTTTTCTGATAATTAATAAAACCCACAACTCTTCCCATTGCTCCATTCACTAAGCCTTTCTCAACATCCAAATTTCTCCTTAAAAACACTCTACAGTTCATGCAAACATATAGATTTTTTTCTAATCCTGCTGTTTTGGAGATGTTCTTCTCTAGTGAGTCCAATTTATTTTTCAGTTTGCCTGTTACTGTGACAGTAATTCTTCCATCCTCAATTTTGTCCACTGCTTCCAATTTCCTGATGTCTTCCTTTTCCAATTTCAAAAGCTCCTCATTAAATATTGAGCATTCACGTAGAGTTGGCATTAAGCAGATGACACTTTTGTTTTCTGCAATATTCTTGTATATTTTCTCTGCAACTATTTCTTCCTTTGGAAATAAATTATGTAGCAGCCGACTCTGTAATGCTTTTTTCCCAACTTCTGTGAGTATTCCAATCCTGATATCTTTCAGAATACTTCCATATTCTTCATCGTTTGCTTGCCTCATATTAGTTGTAAGTTCCTTGTACTCAAAGAAGGACCAAATATTTGTATTTCCAATGCTTCCCAATGACTTCTTCGTGTCTTCATGTGTCACAGTATTAAACACTGGTTGTCCTTTAACTGGAGTAAGTTGCAAAAGATCCCCAAAAACTATGACGTGTTTTCCACCAAATAACACGTCATAGTCTGTCTTCAAAATTTGCTGCATTCTTAAATGCACAAAGGCAAGCATTAAGTTCGATACCATGCTCACCTCATCAATAATGAGAACTTGCATCTTCTTCAATACTCTTGAAACTTCCAAGGATGCTTCTCCAGTTAGCTTGTTGAATTGTATTTTGTTCTCATGCTCCACTGGTAACATTAGCAAACGATGTAAGGTGATTCCTTTTATGTTATATGCTGCTAACCCAGTTGGAGCAGTAACCACACAAGACAAAGTAGAATCCATTTTTTGCTTTAGGTAGCTTCTGATGACTTTAATTAGGAAACTTTTTCCAGTGCCAGCTTGTCCGCTTACATACATCCTGATTGGATGAAATGATGTGCATGAGCACTCTTTTTTGATATGTAGAAATCCGTGATCAATTTTGTTTTTGATCTCTTCATAAATTTGTTGCTGCTCTTGATTCAGTTGTCTTTCCAAATTTTCTAAGTCTATAAATTCTTCTTGACCTTGATTCATAGCCGTTTCCACTTCATTCATGGCTATTGATGCTTCATTTTCAACGATTGGTTGTCCTAGGGGATCTTGACTGTATGTTCCTGAACTTTGGCTGTCCTGAGAACTGTCTCTAGCTATTTCTGCTGCAATTGTAGTTTCCTGTTCAATTTCTTCATTTAACATTTGCAGATAAGTTGAGAATGTACTGCATTGTATGCTGTCTTTACAAGCATTAAAAGAATCTTCATAGCTCTGGAATTCTCCCAGTAGTTCATCCTCTGTACGCCATGGTTTAAACAACTGTAAAAGAGCCAAGTAGTAAAATTCTTTCTTGTCGGTAGTGTCGCAACTCAGCTTCCGGTGATTTATCAAACTTCCTTTGGTTTGCTTCACCAAACATCCTTCTTCACCAACAACTTTATATTTTCCACTGTTGATGTCTTCTGCAGCTTTCCGTGAATAAATGTAGTTCTGTAACACTTCATAGAGACACATGTTCTCCAGATGATGACTTCTCTTGGGATAATATGTGTCCAACATGTTTGTTTTCAATATATCTGTACTTTCTGGGTCATTCTCAGCCAAATATTCAATTTCTCCAACAGATTTCAGTACCCGATTTCTCATTGCTGCAAGGCCTAAACTTGCCCAAATTATTCTTCTTGACTTCGAGTAGAGACTTGCAGAAGATAACCTATCTGAACATTCGTAGGATCCAATTTCTCGATGCGATAACATCTTCAAACTGAAACTGTACAGCTTCTTACTGACAGTCTTCTCGTGAGAAATCTCTTCCCACATTTCCTTCAATTCTGTTTTTTCTGATTTCGTAATGTAAGACGTTACATATCGAGCAACAGCAATGGAATTGTCAGCAACATACTGTATATCCATGTTAGCGTTCCACATGGATAAAATGACTGGGTTGTAGTCATTTATATTTTTAGATTCTTCTTTTCTTTTAAGGTTGTAGGTATTCTTAGGTGATTTTCTTGTGATAGTATGTCTCACAGCTGACATAAAACTGTTGACTCTTCCATTTGAAAGAACAGGTCTAGGAAATCCAAATCGACATTTAGTGTAGTATTTTTCTTTGCTCTTGTATTTCCGTCGACAGTATTTTCCACACCGATGACTTTGGAAACGTAGAACTTGCTCCTTTAACTTGTTCTCTTCTGTGCTTTTTGGTATAGCACATGTTGCATATTCTTCAATGTAAGATAACACTGCTTCATCAGTATCTGTTCCAAACTTTGGGGCATCCTTGATCCACAGCAGCATATGAATATGAGGAGCACCTCTTGCCTGGTACTCTTTTCTCCAAAAGAAATCCACTACTTCTCCAAGGGGTGGATTTTTTTTATTGCAGATGAAGGACATCATAGCCTCAAATCTATGATTGAAATATCTGCAAACATTAACCGGATCCAATGAGCACAGTTCTCCTGCTGTCTTGTATTCGATGTTTTTAATGTTTGAATTGGCCTCTCGTAGAAAATCCAGTAAATCATCCCAAGCGTACTCGGCACAGCTTAGGGTAAGGAACCATGTTGGTGTTCCTAAATTGCGTAACATGCATTTTAGTTCACCATGGCGTCGGTACCAATATTCATTTGTCCCACGCTGACAAGCCATCAGATTGATCAGTTGTGTTTCCAAATGATCATCTCGGTGCTGCACTTTCTCCATAAAATCCTTAGCAGACACATTTTGTAAATGTACTCCACTTTTTAAAATGTGATTTACTGCATAAGACAGTGCAGACAAGTCGCTTTCAAATAAAAGATGGAACAAATAAGGAATACTTTGTCGAAATCTGGGATCTTCAGCATATAGTCTTGTAGTTCGATACTCTGAAGCTGGAATCTGTTCTGGACGTTCATCGTATCGTCCTCCTTTTCCTTTAGGAAACAGCTGGGGAAAACATCGAGCTTCCAAGCTCTCCTCCCATACACTCACGGGATTTCCTTTTGCTTTCTTCATCTGAAAGAGATCAATATTGTCTCCCATAACTTCTTTCGAATGGAGAGGATGTATGCTAAAATGTTCATAAATTTCTTCTTCCTTTGACTTGTCCACTTTTTCAATTTGTCCAGTTGGTGTTTCTGTGTCTCCTTGTAAATCTTCTTCTTCTTCTTCTTCTTCTATATAAATTGATTCATACCATTTGTTATTTTTTTTCAAATACAAATTTGCTCTTTGTACTTTCCGCACATCTACCAGCTCCTGCCAAATCTTCTTATTCTTTGTAGGTACACCATTAACCAGAATAATTAATGGTTCAGTTTCCAAAGTATCCGCATCAATAGTTTCCATATTTTTTTTCAAATCCAAGGGCAAATACACCACTCTACCTTTTAAACCTCTCAGTAAATCTGAAGGAGGTAATTTACCAGTTTTGGGCTCCATACGTACTATGGTCTGGAACGGATGAACACATTGAATGAGTATAGACTCATATGTATTTAATTCAGAAAGTTCAGCAGGAATAGCATCCAATTCTAAATTATTATGTACAGCTCTGGTCGGCATTCTATTTTCCTCTAACTTGTTATAACAGTATTTACAAATACGCTGATCTTCACCCAATTCAAAACAATTTTCTAGAAATATATATGTGGCAAAATCCTTCCACTTATAATTATCTTCATTTTCACTCTTTCTGTAGAGATCAACATTCCTAGTTTGTTTTCTATAATGAGTTCTGCGGCAACAAATACAAGTAAAATTTGGTCTTTCATTAGAGACTATTGCAAATTTTGTTATGTGATCATTAAATGTGTTACTTACAGAGGGTTCTACATTCTCTTCCACTTCTTCCTCATTTACTGTGTCCTTCTCTGCACTGTTTTGTTCAGGACCAAAGTAACAAAACTGAATTTCATCAACAACCTTCTCTACATCTGATACCGTTCCTCGGAACAGAGCCCTATTCAATTCATTTAACTTTATTGCTGGACTTTTGGCAAAATACAACCGTCTCACAAACTTTCTCATTTCAGTATGATGAACAGCCAGCATCCTAAAATGATGGAAAACACTATTGCACACTTTTCTAGATAGACAAGCAAGAGAATGACCCTGCAAACCAGTATTCTCTCTCACTCTGCATGGATCCAGACTTTGAAGCACCTTAATCTTTTGTTTTACACTTTTTTTACTATATTCTCTTAGAAACTCTCGAAATCTGTCAATAGATTCCTGACGCACAGTGCAAATACTACTACAATTCCAAGTGTACACTGGGGCTTTAGGACGTCTCCCCATTGCCTCATCTGCCATCACTTGTACCTCATCTCTTGGAACCATTATCTCCTTCTCCATTATGCAACCATTTTTTACTTCGTATGAACGACCTCTGGTGTCAACTGCATGCAGCAAACTATTACTTTGAAAATAGCTCTCTTCATTAAAAAAAGGTTCACTACTTGAACTATGCATCCACTTTCCTAAAAACACTTTACAAAAGTTTGTTCTGTTCACTACTCTTTTGCTTTTGCTTTGTGATTTCAGTACATTAACCATTTTATCTAATGTACGCGTCCTATTCAAAATTAATATGAATAGTTTCCTTTTTAATTCTAATGCTTTTGCTGCAATGGCTTCAATTTCTTTTTTTCTCTTGTAATATTTAGCCTTTTGCTTATATTTCTTTATATCCTTTATCAAATTGGACATAACTCTTCTCTGAAACATTTTTCTACGTATCTCTTTAAATGCTGTTTTTCTGTTTATGTTAATCTTTTCAATTGCAGAAGGTATATTTGCATTAACTAAATTCTCAATTTTTTGCTGTTCTCTATGTTTTGTTACATTTTTCCGAGAACAGACATTTTGTACATTTTTCTTTGTTTTAAATATTTTGTTTAGGAATTGTTTTTTTTGCTTACCAGAAGATTTTTTCTTTTTCCCAACATCAGCATCTTCTACTAACTTTGGTCCTCCAGTTGTCTTCAAATATAGTTTTTTTTTTTAGCGTTTTTTGAACTCGAGATTTTGTAGGCATCTTAAATTTTGTTCACTGTTCTTCAGCAATACCTGAAAAAAACTAAAAAAAAAATCTGTTATTGTATTTAAATATATTACTACATTTCTTTTCACAATAGTCACAAAACGAAATTTCTTTGCCAATTTGAATGCACACAAACTGCTCTTTTTTTTGGGCAAGTGAAAATCTCTTTTACAAACTGTCACATTATGAAACCACTTTTCAGATTTTTTAAAAAGCCCATGTCCACAGTGCTACACTCCACCAAGGGCAACCAGCCTTAGTGATGCTGAATGTATTTGCATTACAGACTTAAACCTGAAAACCCCACTGGCTTCTAAATACTGTGCATGACTATACACGGCAAGGACATGGGTGTGTGCTAAGCCTCTGCTTCTTCCCCCAATAATTCGCTCCCCCTTTCCATCTAATGCAACTGTGAAATCACCAGAGCAAGACGCAATAAATCTCTGCCTATAATTCTTCTATGCACACAGAGTCATGTTTTCACATTAGTCCCAAAACGAAATTTCTTTGCCAATTTGAAAGCACACTTACTGCTCTTTTTTTTTCGGGCCAAGTGAAAATCTCTTTTTACAATTTGAAATCACTTTTACAGATTGACACATTATGAAACCACTATTTTTGATTTATTTAATTGCACGTGTCCAAGCTGTTTTTTTTTCAGACCACCACCATGTGCATTCTCTGTGACTGCCTACACTCCAGCAAGGGCAACCAGCCTTAGTGATGCTGAATGTATTTGCATTACAGACTTAAACCTGAAAACCCCACTGGCTTGTAAATACTGTGCATGACTATACACGGCAAGGACATGGGTGTGTGCTAAGCCTCTGCTTCTTCCCCCAAAAATTCGCTCCCCCTTTCCATCTAATGCAACTGTGAAATCACCAGAGCAAGACGCAATAAATCTCTGCCTATAATTCTTCTATGCACACAGAGTCATGTTTTCACATTAGTGCCAAAACGAAATTTCTTTGCCATTTTGAAAGCACACTTACTGCTCTTTTTTTTTCGGGCCAAGTGAAAATCACTTTTTACAATTGGAAATCACTTTTACAGACTGACACATTATAAAACCACTTTTTTTGATTTATTTAAATGCACATGTCCAAGCTGTTTTTTCAGACCACCACCATGTGCATTCTCTGTGACTGCCTACACTCCAGCAAGGGCAACCAGCCTTAGTGATGCTGAATGTATTTGCATTACAGACTTAAACCTGAAAACCCCACTGGCTTGTAAATACTGTGCATGACTATACACGGCAAGGACATGGGTGTGTGCTAAGCCTCTGCTTCTTCCCCCAAAAATTCGCTCCCCCTTTCCATCTAATGCAACTGTGAAATCACCAGAGCAAGACGCAATAAATCTCTGCCTATAATTCTTCTATGCACACAGAGTCATGTTTTCACATTAGTGCCAAAACGAAATTTCTTTGCCAATTTCAAAGCACACTTACTGCTCTTTTTTTTTCGGGCCAAGTGAAAATCTCTTTTTACAATTTGAAATCACTTTTACAGACTGACACATTATGAAACCACTATTTTTGATTTATTTAATTGGACGTGTCCAAGCTGTTTTTTTTTCAGACCAACACCATGTGCATTCTCTGTGACTGCCTACACTCCACCAAGGGCAACCAGCCTTAGTGATGCTGAATGTATTTGCATTACAGACTTAAACCTGAAAACCCCACTGGCTTGTAAATACTGTGCATGACTATACACGGCAAGGACATGGGTGTGTGCTAAGCCTCTGCTTCTTCCCCCAAAAATTCGCTCCCCCTTTCCATCTAATGCAACTGTGAAATCACCAGAGCAAGACGCAATAAATCTCTGCCTATAATTCTTCTATGCACACAGAGTCATGTTTTCACATTAGTGCCAAAACGAAATTTCTTTGCCAATTTGAAAGCACACTTACTGCTCTTTTTTTTTCGGGCCAAGTGAAAATCTCTTTTTACAATTTGAAATCACTTTTACAGACTGACACATTATGAAACCACTATTTTTGATTTATTTAATTGCACGTGTCCAAGCTGTTTTTTTTTCAGACCACCACCATGTGCATTCTCTGTGACTGCCTACACTCCACCAAGGGCAACCAGCCTTAGTGATGCTGAATGTATTTGCATTACAGACTTAAACCTGAAAACCCCACTGGCTTGTAAATACTGTGCATGACTATACACGGCAAGGACATGGGTGTGTGCTAAGCCTCTGCTTCTTCCCCCAAAAATTCGCTCCCCCTTTCCATCTAATGCAACTGTGAAATCACCAGAGCAAGACGCAATAAATCTCTGCCTATAATTCTTCTATGCACACAGAGTCATGTTTTCACATTAGTGCCAAAACGAAATTTCTTTGCCAATTTGAAAGCACACTTACTGCTCTTTTTTTTTCGGGCCAAGTGAAAATCTCTTTTTACAATTTGAAATCACTTTTACAGACTGACACATTATGAAACCACTATTTTTGATTTATTTAATTGCACGTGTCCAAGCTGTTTTTTTTTCAGACCACCACCATGTGCATTCTCTGTGACTGCCTACACTCCACCAAGGGCAACCAGCCTTAGTGATGCTGAATGTATTTGCATTACAGACTTAAACCTGAAAACCCCACTGGCTTGTAAATACTGTGCATGACTATACACGGCAAGGACATGGGTGTGTGCTAAGCCTCTGCTTCTTCCCCCAAAAATTCGCTCCCCCTTTCCATCTAATGCAACTGTGAAATCACCAGAGCAAGACGCAATAAATCTCTGCCTATCATTCTTCTATGCACACAGAGTCATGTTTTCACATTAGTGCCAAAACGAAATTTCTTTGCCAATTTGAAAGCACACTTACTGCTCTTTTTTTTTCGGGCCAAGTGAAAATCTCTTTTTACAATTTGAAATCACTTTTACAGACTGACACATTATGAAACCACTATTTTTGATTTATTTAATTGCACGTGTCCAAGCTGTTTTTTTTTCAGACCACCACCATGTGCATTCTCTGTGACTGCCTACACTCCACCAAGGGCAACCAGCCTTAGTGATGCTGAATGTATTTGCATTACAGACTTAAACCTGAAAACCCCACTGGCTTGTAAATACTGTGCATGACTATACACGGCAAGGACATGGGTGTGTGCTAAGCCTCTGCTTCTTCCCCCAAAAATTCGCTCCCCCTTTCCATCTAATGCAACTGTGAAATCACCAGAGCAAGACGCAATAAATCTCTGCCTATAATTCTTCTATGCACACAGAGTCATGTTTTCACATTAGTACCAAAACGAAATTTCTTTGCCAATTTGAAAGCACACTTACTGCTCTTTTTTTTTTTCGGGCCAAGTGAAAATCTCTTTTTACAATTTGAAAACACTTTTACAGACTGACACATTATGAAACCACTATTTTTGATTTATTTAATTGCACGTGTCCAAGCTGCTTTTTTTTCAGACCACCACCATGTGCATTCTCTGTGACTGCCTACACTCCAGCAAGGGCAACCAGCCTTAGTGATGCTGAATGTATTTGCATTACAGACTTAAACCTGAAAACCCCACTGGCTTCTAAATACTGTGCATGACTATACACGGCAAGGACATGGGTGTGTGCTAAGCCTCTGCTTCTTCCCCCAATAATTCGCTCCCCCTTTCCATCTAATGCAACTGTGAAATCACCAGAGCAAGACGCAATAAATCTCTGCCTATAATTCTTCTATGCACACAGAGTCATGTTTTCACATTAGTGCCAAAACGAAATTTCTTTGCCAATTTCAAAGCACACTTACTGCTCTTTTTTTCGGGCCAAGTGAAAATCTCTTTTTACAATTTGAAATCACTTTTACAGACTGACACATTATGAAACCACTATTTTTGATTTATTTAATTGCACGTGTCCAAGCTGTTTTTTTTTCAGACCACCACCATGTGCATTCTCTGTGACTGCCTACACTCCACCAAGGGCAACCAGCCTTAGTGATGCTGAATGTATTTGCATTACAGACTTAAACCTGAAAACCCCACTGGCTTGTAAATACTGTGCATGACTATACACGGCAAGGACATGGGTGTGTGCTAAGCCTCTGCTTCTTCCCCCAAAAATTCGCTCCCCCTTTCCATCTAATGCAACTGTGAAATCACCAGAGCAAGACGCAATAAATCTCTGCCTATCATTCTTCTATGCACACAGAGTCATGTTTTCACATTAGTGCCAAAACGAAATTTCTTTGCCAATTTGAAAGCACACTTACTGCTCTTTTTTTTTCGGGCCAAGTGAAAATCTCTTTTTACAATTTGAAATCACTTTTACAGACTGACACATTATGAAACCACTATTTTTGATTTATTTAATTGCACGTGTCCAAGCTGTTTTTTTTTCAGACCACCACCATGTGCATTCTCTGTGACTGCCTACACTCCACCAAGGGCAACCAGCCTTAGTGATGCTGAATGTATTTGCATTACAGACTTAAACCTGAAAACCCCACTGGCTTGTAAATACTGTGCATGACTATACACGGCAAGGACATGGGTGTGTGCTAAGCCTCTGCTTCTTCCCCCAAAAATTCGCTCCCCCTTTCCATCTAATGCAACTGTGAAATCACCAGAGCAAGACGCAATAAATCTCTGCCTATAATTCTTCTATGCACACAGAGTCATGTTTTCACATTAGTACCAAAACGAAATTTCTTTGCCAATTTGAAAGCACACTTACTGCTCTTTTTTTTTTTCGGGCCAAGTGAAAATCTCTTTTTACAATTTGAAATCACTTTTACAGACTGACACATTATGAAACCACTATTTTTGATTTATTTAATTGCACGTGTCCAAGCTGCTTTTTTTTCAGACCACCACCATGTGCATTCTCTGTGACTGCCTACACTCCAGCAAGGGCAACCAGCCTTAGTGATGCTGAATGTATTTGCATTACAGACTTAAACCTGAAAACCCCACTGGCTTCTAAATACTGTGCATGACTATACACGGCAAGGACATGGGTGTGTGCTAAGCCTCTGCTTCTTCCCCCAATAATTCGCTCCCCCTTTCCATCTAATGCAACTGTGAAATCACCAGAGCAAGACGCAATAAATCTCTGCCTATAATTCTTCTATGCACACAGAGTCATGTTTTCACATTAGTGCCAAAACGAAATTTCTTTGCCAATTTCAAAGCACACTTACTGCTCTTTTTTTTTCGGGCCAAGTGAAAATCTCTTTTTACAATTTGAAATCACTTTTACAGACTGACACATTATGAAACCACTATTTTTGATTTATTTAATTGCACGTGTCCAAGCTGCTTTTTTTTCAGACCACCACCATGTGCATTCTCTGTGACTGCCTACACTCCAGCAAGGGCAACCAGCCTTAGTGATGCTGAATGTATTTGCATTACAGACTTAAACCTGAAAACCCCACTGGCTTGTAAATACTGTGCATGACTATACACGGCAAGGACATGGGTGTGTGCTAAGCCTCTGCTTCTTCCCCCAATAATTCGCTCCCCCTTTCCTTCTAATGCAACTGTGAAATCACCAGAGCAAGACGCAATAAATCTCTGCCTATAATTCTTCTATGCACACAGAGTCATGTTTTCACATTAGTGCCAAAACGAAATTTCTTTGCCAATTTGAAAGCACACTTACTGCTCTTTTTTTTTTTCGGGGCAAGTGTAAATCACTTTTACACACTGACACATTATGAAACCACCATGTGTAACTACAACAAAAACAATTCCCATTTCTATTATTCATTTCTTAAGTTACCACATACATCCCCTCTCAAACTGTAAACTCACCTTTAAAATTAGTTAGTTGTGAAAGAAATGTGACACTCAAACAGCAGATTATCAGAGCCAGGATCTCTGTTCTGTTCACCTCTCTCCTCTCAGCAGAACCAGATAATGGCAAACTTTCCCTCTATTTTTCCACACATATACATGTAAGTTTCAAATCTCAGTGCTTCCCCCTTTTTTTCACATGTATTCACACATTTCTATTGGTTGAAAACCAACCCTTTTCCAAAAGTACCCTGCCCCCAACTTGACTTCTGCCTAGTACCCTTCCCCCAACTTGACTTCTGCCTGCTACCATAGCAACAGCTCATGGAACACTGCTGTGTGCAGTTAGGTCAGAAGTTCGACACACAATGTTTCAATTCCACAGAGCAAGAGTGCTTGACTTTTCAAACCTTACAGCAAATCCATAGTACTGTTCTTTGGTTACACATTTTTTTGTACCAATACAAAACATGCTTCTATTAATTTTCACATACAGCCTAGTTTTTATTCTAGAATGGTATGAAACAGCCAATCAGTTCTTTTTGTTTTAAAAAAATATGTATGCCTCCATTTCCAAACTGTCTTTCTTTTCTTATTGCCATTCTACTGAAAGACACCTCCTGAGTGCATCCAGTTCTCCTTTGAAGATGTTCACAGTGTGGATTGTAGGGCACAGCTATGTCTTCTGGAGTGAAAAGTTTGCAGAGAAAACAGATATGGTGAGAGACCTTGCTTTGCCAAATGTAGACATTAAATGGATTGGTCAGAGAGGGTTAAAGTGGCACCAATTGATGCCATTGGTGAAATCCTTCATTCAAATCCAACACCCTGACCTCATAATAGTGCACTGTGGTGGCAATGACCTAGGCACTTTGACTGGGGTAGGTCTGGAAATGCTTATGAAGGACACCTTTGCACAACTGTTTACACTTTTCCCTAAAACTGCCTTTGTGTTTTCCAACATATGCCAAAGGCAAAAATGGAACTGGTCCAATCATTTCTGTCCACAGATTGACAAAGCAAGAAAGCACGTCAACAAATCTGTTTCTGCTTTCCTCCGTGACTATGGTATGGGTGCCATTTACCACAACAACTTGCGTTATGACATGCAAGACATTTATAGAGGAGATGGTGTGCACTTCAATGATGAAGGGAACAGAGTCTTCCTCTTGAACCTTAGACTCTGCATCGGTACTTACTTGTAGGTACCACTAAAAAAATGACTTCATAAACACAACAGCTCTTTTTAGAGCTCCCTAATTTCTAAACTCTTAAATCTGCTTTTCATTTATCTATTTTTTTTTTTTTTTACCGTACGCTTACCGTAAGCTTACCGTACGCGTACCCCGTGATTTTTTTTTAAATCAATAAATGTTTTTTTTGTACTTTTCTGTCCTTCTTTGACCCCCTTACAAATGTTAGGGGGTCTGTAACTCTCCTCATTGCCCCCTTTCCTTGTTTTCACTCTTTTTTTTCAGAGTGAAATACACAAAATGGCGGCCGCCGCTTCCTGGTTTCGACCGATTCGAATGTTTACTAAGATCTAACAGCCAATCAGAATCGCGCTCGCGCACGCCGCCGTACGCTTACCGTAAGCGTACGGTAAGCGTACCGTAAGCGGGCTCAGATATATATATTGATTTAAAGGCTATTTTCTCAGAATCTACTGAACAGATTTACACCAAACCTACAAAAGGCACTTCCTTGACCTGAGGACTACCTCTCTGCCAAATTTCAAGTAATTCTGTTCAGCCGTTCGGGCTGTAGCTCGTTCTAAAGGTCCTATGGAAAAATGCATGGGAAAAACGCATTTTGGGACCCCCCTTTTATCTCAGCCCCCGCTTGACGAATCCCCCCGAGACTTTCAGGGTAGGAGCGGAGCGTAGCGCCCCACCTATTTTGAGAAATTCGCGAGGATTCGTCGACCGGCGTCAAAGTTATTCAAAATAGAATGTTGAGGTTTTCCTATGGAAACGTGGTCCTAACTATAACTACCTACTGGCGACCGCCAGTAGGTAATATATATATATATATATATATATATATATATATATATATATATATATATATATATATATATATATATATATTCTACCAAACTTTTCCAACAAAAGTAATCGACGCCGTGTCTGTGCGCAAAATCAAAGTTTTAATGCCAGCTGAAAATGCTAGACGCGTTTCGCCTGTCCTGCAGGCTTGTTCACTAGCAATCCAATAAAGTTACAGTGGCTTTTTTATCCGTGAATGTGATTAAGTCACATGTGAACTACACCAATAAAAATGGACAACAGACTTGTAGTTTTTTCATAGTGAGGCACAGGTTGACACTAATGGAGGTAAAATACCAAAGTGCATGCTAGCTAATCCATTTCCTGATAAATTTCATTTTAGATTTCATTATGTCACAATACAAAATTACATTGCAACTATTTGCGTCAAAAAAAAAAAAAAATCATCTTCGTAAAACATGTTAAACCTCATTGTCGACCAAAGTGGTCAATAATGGCCTGATCCGGTCGAAACCGAAAACAAATTGACCAATATTGTTTAAGTAAACCCAATGTGTTCAAGCATAATTATGATGATCACAATTCGTTATTGAGTGAAAGTAAAGCCCAAGTGGGCATATACATAGAATGACACAATTAGAACCTGTGTAACACATATTGTCTGTAGTATAACAGTGTCCAAATATCATAAAACCAAACCTAAAAAAACCTTAAAAAAGGAGGGGATAGGGAGGAACCTATAAATGAGTATGCAAATCTTCTTCCATATTTAACCCATCCGGGATCTTTGTATTGAGTCTAATAATGTAACAAGATTCAAGTTTGCGTAGTTTTCTCTCACGATTGCCACCCCTGCTGTTAATAGGGACGGCATCAATAACAAAATAAGAGAGACCTGCATCGCTTCTGGTATGGTATTGATCGAAATGACGAGCCACGGGGTAGGATTTGTCCCCATTCTTAATGGCTCGCAAATGTTGCAACACTCTTTTGTGGACAGGAAGGATGGTAGAACCTACATATTTCAACCCACAAGGGCATTGAAGCACGTATACTGCATAGTCTGTTTTGCAGGAAAATTTCCCTTTTATTAGCTGTACAGACTTATGATCAAAGCCTGCTGGAAAACTAGTTGTATTTTTACCAAAACTGCATGCTTTGCATTTAAGGCATTTGATGAAACCATCCTTTCTGCTTAACCATGCACTATTCGGTCTCACCCTAGTCTCACTAGGTAACATGTTGCTGACTAGAGCTTGGTGAAGAGATCTAGCTTTTCTGAAAGTAAACTGCGGTCGTCTTTGTATAGATTTACCCAATACAGGATCATTACGAATGATATTCCAATGCTTGTAGATAATGTTTCTTAGTTCATTTTGTTGATTGTTGTATGTAGTGATGAATCTACACTTATTAGGCTCTGACTGGGATGGTTTGGCTGACTTACTGTCTTTATTAAACAGTATCTGCTCTCTAGTTCTTTGTTTTACTTTAAAGACAGCTTGGTTCAAACATGTTGCAGAGTAACCTCTGGCTTGAAAACGAGACTTCAAACAGGATAGCTCTTTTTCAAAATCCTGTTCTCTGCTGCAATTACGTAAAGCCCTGAGGCATTCCCCATAGGGGATACTCCTGACTAGTTTCACTGGATGAAAACTAGTAGCATGTAGCAGTGTGTTTCCATCCGTGGCCTTGCGGTAGAGTTTGGTCTGTAATTTACCATCACTAACATATACAGTAAGGTCTAAAAAGTTGATCTCACAAGCACTTATTTCACTGGTCAGTTTCAAATTTAAATCATTTGTTTGGAGTTTGTACACAAACTCCTCTGCGCCTTTTTTGGTACCTTTCCAAATGATAAAAAGGTCGTCAATGTAACGACTCCAGTGAATTACATTATTTTGCCACTCATCCTGCCATAGTGATTGGACCACCTGCTCCTCCCACCAGCCCATATGCAAATTCGCATAGCTGGGGGCGAAGCAGGTGCCCATCGCGGTTCCGCATATTTGATGGTACAGTTCGCCATTGAATAGAAAAAAATTATTCTCAAGACAGATGGAAATCATTTTGAGTATCATTTGGGTATGGTGCCAAAACCTAGCGGGACGGTTACCCAAGAAATGACGACAAGCATTTAAACCATCTTTATGGCGGATACTAGTGTATAAAGTTGTGGCATCTATAGTAAGTAATAAAAAATCATCTTCCCATGAAATATCACAGATCCTACGTAAAAAGTCACTTGTATCAAGGATAAATGATGGTAAGAGTTTAACAAGAGGACACAGGAACGAATCGACAAATTTGGAAGTGTGCTCAAATGCACTCCCTATGGCCGAGATGATGGGACGGCCTGGAGGGTTTGTGATATCTTTGTGGACTTTTGGAATTAGGTATAAAACTGGAGTGGTCGGGCAGGTGATTTTTAGGAAGGACATTTCATCCTTACTGATCAGACTTTGTTGATTCCACTCCCCCAATAAGGAATTGTACATAGAGTAACATTCTTCCATGACATTTTCCTTTACCTTAACATAGTTTGACCTATTTGTAAGCTGTTTGTATGCCTCTGTTAGGTACTGCTGCCTGCCCCAAAGAACCACATTGCCCCCCTTGTCTGCAGTACGCACAATGCAATCATTATTATTACTCAGTTTATCAACCAAGTTATAATACTCTTTAGACTGTTGAGTAGGTGATTTTTTCTTTGCCTTTAATGATTTACATAGACTTTTAATGTCATTGGTGACCAGCTCGTTGAACACATCCACTGAATCCCTTGCTGTAATTGGCGTGAATTTGGAGACCGGCTTGAAGTCTGTTAATGTCTCAATGTTCGTACCAATTCCTTCTTTGAAGGCCACTATTGACATTCGGTCACTGGTGCTGGGTACATCCAGAGAGTCACTGGATTGAATGTTGGAAGCTTCCAAATGGCCAAGATCATGCAATTCCAACATAAGATTCATGTCGTCAACATCCAGATTCTCATGTTGCATTCGAACACATGCAGAGGCAGGCGTTGTAGGTTTTTTCGGGGCGACTGCAAAGTATTTTTTCAATTTTAAAGATCTGACAAATTTCAACAAATCCACTCTCGTTTTGACATAATCAATGTCAATTTGTGGACAGCACGAAAGACCAAGTTTTAAGATGTTTTCTTCTTTTTCGGAAAGCACGATATTCGTCAAATTTACTATTGCTGTACTGTTGGTATCATTTATTTGTTCTCCTTGGATTTGGGCTTCTCTCTCTCGTTTGCAGAATTTTGAGCCTTTCCGCCTCTTCCTCCTCTGCCTCTTGCTCTTTGTGACCTGATATTTGCGGGAGGTCTTGGACGCAGGTTGAAACGCCGTTCCTCCCTTAAAAAATCTAATTCGTCAACCACAGATGGAATAGCTGTTCCCGCCAGATTACTTGGTCCTTCCTCCACATCTGTGTCAACTTCAGAGCTTGGAATGCTGCTTTGTTCAGAATGACGTGCATGGCTAGATGACAAATTGGCATTCATTCGTAAATTCCTCATGCTCTCAAACTTTTTTGCAAACGCGTAAATTTGTCCTCGATCATAGTCATTTTTGTCGCGCACAAACTTTTGTGCCTTCCTTTCTTTAATAGATGTTTCCAATTTAGTCAGTCGCTCCTTCATTTCCGACATGAATTTCACAATACTCTTTTGTTCTGGCTCCTTGCTCAACATGTCCATGATTTGGTCGATTTCTTCCAGGATTTTGGCACGGTCTATTTCGGCGTATTTAATGAGGATCGCCAGCATTCTGCTCGAGGATTCTTGGCTGTTATCAGACCACTCCCTCAGCATATTTGGATTAGGGTCCTCATATGTGGGTGCTACCAGGATTCGAAGCCCTCTCGGAATCCTTTTTACTTCCAAGTAACGGTGCAATGATTTGGCCTCCCACCATTTAGAGAGTTCAGTACGCCTCAACTTTTCTAGTCGTTTTAAACGTGCCATTACATCCGTGGTTTTACTTTCGGGAGTGACTTTTGCAGTTTGCTTGCTTCCAGATATATTGTCACAGAAAATCGATAATGCAGCTTCCTCCCGCTCCTTAATTTCGGCAGCTGACATTTTTAAACAGTTTGTTTGTGGAACAATCCACGCGCACAGAACCGCCAAAGCTCACAAACACTGAACCGTGTGTGACCGTTAAATTAATATTCCAATGGCTTTCCCTTTTCCCCTGCGCCGTACAACCAAACGCTCACCTCAGCTCACCTCAGTTATATATATATTCACTGAAAAAACCATAGGTTTCACACACGTTATAGTTAGGAATTAGCATTTAAAAAACCTTGCAAATTCACTGAAAAAACCATAGGTTTCACACATGTTATAGTTAGCAGAAATTTTACTGATAAAAAACCAATGAAATTCCCCCGTTATAGTTAGTGCAGGCAACTATAACTCACGCGACCGCAATCTTCTGCTGATGCTAATACTGTATTTAGACACTTATTTGCCCATGTCTTCTTCCATAAATTTTTAGCTATACATATATTACAAATATTTTTTTTTCATAAAGACACATATGTCATCAGCAGAAGATTGCGGTCGCGTGAGTTATAGTTGCCTGCACTAACTATAACGGGGGAATTTCATTGGTTTTTTATCAGTAAAATTTCCGCTAACTATAACATGTGTGAAACCTATGGTTTTTTCAGTGAATTTGCAAGGTTTTTTAAATGCTAATTCCTAACTATAACGTGTGTGAAACCTATGGTTTTTTCAGTGAATTTGTACGGTTTTTTAAATGCTAAGTTACTTTACGCCATTCGTGGCGTGCGCGCCCACTTAATGCAGTTCGTTCCGTGCGTGCACGGTGCGCTTTGCACACCGTGTGCGCACAGTGAGCACGCGGTGCGCTTCGCGCACCGTGAGCCCACTTTACGCAGTTAGTGCCGTGCACGCACGGTGGGCACGCGGTGCGCTATGCGCACCGCGTGCCCACGTTACGCTAGATGGGCCATGTACGCACGATGCGCTTCGCGGCGTGCGCGCCCATTCGTGGCGTGCGCGCCCACTTAACGCAGTTCGTTCCGTGCGCGCACCGTGCGCGCACAGTGAGCACGCGGTGCGCTTCGCGCACCGCACGCCAACTTTACGCAGTTAGTGCCGTGCACGCACGGTGGGCACGCGGTGCGCTACGCGCACCGCGTGCCCACGTTACGCTAGATGGGCCATGTACGCACGATGCGCTTCGCGCACCGTGCGCACATGGAGGACATATGATGCGCTTCGTTGTGAAAGGTAATATTTTAATTTTTCACATCTGTGATATGCCATGCACAAATGGTGCACTTCGGGCACCATTTGCACATGGGGTGGGGAGAGTATGGATAATTTTTTTTAAAAAAATTTTTTTACCGTACGCGTACGGTAAGCGTAATCGGCGAAATTATCGAAAAAATAAAAATTCCGTTTTTGGCCTTGGGGGATCTTTGGGGACTCCCCCAACATGGCTAGGTGCTTAGGAGCTTTCTAAACAGCCCCTTTACATGTTTTGGTCCTTTGTTTTTTAATCCCCACTCAGAGTGCGAGAGAGAAAATGGCAGCCGCCGCTTCCTGGTTTCGACCGATTCGAATATTTACTAAGATCTAACATCCAATCAGAATCGCGCTCGCGCACGTCACCGTACGCGTACGGTAAGCTTACCGTACGCGCACGGTAAGCGCACCGTAAGCTGCCACAGATATATATATTGATTTAAATGCTATTTTCTCAGGAACTACTGAACAGATTTACACCAGACAAAAGGCACTTCCTTGACCTGAGGACTACCTCTCTGCCAAATTTCAAGTAACTCTGTTCAGCCGTTCGGGCTGTAGCTGTGTCTAAAGGTCCTATGGAAAAATGCATGGGAAAAACGCGTTTTGGGACCCCCCTTTGTTCTCAGCCCCCGCTTGACGAATCCCCCCGAGACTTTCAGGGTAGGAGCGGAGCGTAGCGCCCCACCTATTTTGAAAATTTCGCGAGGATTCGTCGACCGGCGCCAAAGTTATTCCAAATAGAATGTTGCGGATTTCCTATGGAAACAGGGTCCTAACTATAACTACCTACTGGCGACCGCCAGTAGGTAATATATATATATATATATATATATATATATAACTTATACTGGGTGCTCCCTTGTGTCTGGACAAAGCTATACCTCTCTGAAGAGCTCTAACTAGAGCGAAACACTGTGTCAGGGGTTGCTTTTACTCATTTCAGGTTGGCTTGATTGGTATTTTACCAACTCAAAGCTGTAATACTGTGCCTGGAGTGGTAATTGGCTTTTGTCATTTTACAGCTCGGCAAGGACAACACTGTGCTAGTCCTATGCCTAAAGACTTTGCTGTACAAATGGCAAAAGACTTTGTCCTTTTCTATCTCGGCGTGGATGGCACTGTGCTAATTCTATGCTTAAAGATTTTGATAGAAAAATAGACATTTGACGTGAGCAGATCTAGAGTGTCGCTGGTGTTGAGAGTGCTCCATACAGGAGCTGCTTTCCACCTAAACTTGAGAACTACCCAGAGTTCTCTGCTTCTTTTTCGCATAATTTATTCGTCACTCTATGCCTGAAAGGGTATTTCTTTGACTTATACTGTGTGCTCCCTTGTGTCTGGACAAAGCTATACCTCTCTGAAGAGCTCTAATTAGAGCAAAACACTGTGTCAGGGGTTGCTTTTACTCATTTCAGGTTGGCTTGATTGGTATTTTACCAACTCAAAGCTGTAATACTGTGCCTGGAGTGGTAATTGGCTTTTGTCATTTTACAGCTCGGCAAGGACAACACTGTGCTAGTCCTATGCTTAAAGACTTTGCTGTACAAATGGCAAAAGACTTTGTCCTTTTCTATCTCGGCGTGGATGGCACTGTGCTAATCCTATGCTTAAAGATTTTGATAGAAAAATAGACATTTGAGGTGAGCAGATCTAGAGTGTCGCTGGTGTTGAGAGTGCTTCATACAGGAGCTGCTTTCCACCTAAACTTGAGAACTACCCAGAGTTCTCTGCTTCTTTTTCGCATAATTTATTCGTCACTCTATGCCTGAAAGGGTATTTCTTTGACTTATACTGGGTGCTCCCTTGTGTCTGGACAAAGCTATACCTCTCTGAAGAGCTCTAATTAGAGCGAAACACTGTGTCAGGGGTTGCTTTTACTCATTTCAGGTTGGCTTGATTGATATTTTACCAACTCAAAGCTGTAATACTGTGCCTGGAGTGGTAATTGGCTTTTGTCATTTTACAGCTCGGCAAGGACAACACTGTGCTAGTCCTATGCTTAAAGACTTTGCTGTACAAATGGCAAAAGACTTTGTCCTTTTCTATCTCGGCGTGGATGGCACTGTGCTAATCCTATGCTTAAAGATTTTGGTGGAAAAATAGACATTTGAGGTGAGCAGATCTAGAGTGTCGCTGGTGTTGAGAGTGCTCCATACAGGAGCTGCTTTCCACCTAAACTTGAGAACTACCCAGAGTTCTCTGCTACTTTTTCGCATAATTTATTCGTCACTCTATGCCTGAAAGGGTATTTCTTTGATTTATACTGGGTGCTCCCTTGTGTCTGGACAAAGCTATACCTCTCTGAAGAGCTCTAATTAGAGCGAAACACTGTGTCAGGGGTTGCTTTTACTCATTTCAGGTTGGCTTGATTGGTATTTTACCAACTCAAAGCTGTAATACTGTGCCTGGAGTGGTAATTGGCTTTTGTCATTTTACAGCTCGGCAAGGACAACACTGTGCTAGTCCTATGCTTAAAGACTTTGCTGTACAAATGGCAAAAGACTTTGTACTTTTCTATCTCGGCGTGGATGGCACTGTGCTAATCCTATGCTTAAAGATTTTGATAGAAAAATAGACATTTGAGGTGAGCAGATCTAGAGTGTCGCTGGTGTTGAGAGTGCTTCATACAGGAGCTGCTTTCCACCTAAACTTGAGAACTACCCAGAGTTCTCTGCTTCTTTTTCGCATAATTTATTCGTCACTCTATGCCTGAAAGGGTATTTCTTTGACTTATACTGGATGCTCCCTTGTGTCTGGACAAAGCTATACCTCTCTGAAGAGCTCTAATTAGAGCGAAACACTGTGTCAGGGGTTGCTTTTACTCATTTCAGGTTGGCTTGATTGGTATTTTACCAACTCAAAGCTGTAATACTGTGCCTGGAGTGGTAATTGGCTTTTGTCATTTTACAGCTCGGCAAGGACAACACTGTGCTAGTCCTATGCTTAAAGACTTTGCTGTACAAATGGCAAAAGACTTTGTCCTTTTCTATCTCGGCGTGGATGGCACTGTGCTAATCCCATGCTTAAAGATTTTGATAGAAAAATAGACATTTGAGGTGAGCAGATCTAGAGTGTCGCTGGTGTTGAGAGTGCTCCATACAGGAGCTGCTTTCCACCTAAACTTGAGAACTACCCAGAGTTCTCTGCTTCTTTTTTGCATAATTTATTCGTCACTCTATGCCTGAAAGGGTATTTCTTTGACTTATACTGGGTGCTCCCTTGTGTCTGGACAAAGCTATACCTCTCTGAAGAGCTCTAATTAGAGCGAAACACTGTGTCAGGGGTTGCTTTTACTCAGTTCAGGTTGGCTTGATTGGTATTTTACCAACTCAAAGCTGTAATACTGTGCCTGGAGTGGTAATTGGCTTTTGTCATTTTACAGCTCGGCAAGGACAACACTGTGCTAGTCCTATGCTTAAAGACTTTGCTGTACAAATGGCAAAAGACTTTGTCCTTTTCTATCTCGGCGTGGATGGCACTGTGCTAATTCTATGCTTAAAGATTTTGATAGAAAAATAGACATTTGAGGTGAGCAGATCTAGAGTGTCGCTGGTGTTGAGAGTGCTCCATACAGGAGCTGCTTTCCACCTAAACTTGAGAACTACCCAGAGTTCTCTGCTTCTTTTTCGCATAATTTATTCGTCACTCTATGCCTGAAAGGGTATTTCTTTGACTTATACTGGGTGCTCCCTTGTGTCTGGACAAAGCTATACCTCTCTGAAGACCTCTAATTAGAGCGAAACACTGTGTCAGGGGTTGCTTTTACTCATTTTTGGTTGGCTTGATTGGTATTTTACCAACTCAAAGCTGTAATACTGTGCCTGGAGTGGTAATTGGCTTTTGTCATTTTACAGCTCGGCAAGGACAACACTGTGCTAGTCCTATGCTTAAAGACTTTGCTGTACAAATGGCAAAAGACTTTGTCCTTTTCTATCTCCGCGTGGATGGCACTGTGCTAATCCTATGCTTAAAGATTTTGATAGAAAAATAGACATTTGAGGTGAGCAGATCTAGAGTGTCGCTGGTGTTGAGAGTGCTCCATACAGGAGCTGCTTTCCACCTAAACTTGAGAACTACCCAGAGTTCTCTGCTTCTTTTTCATATATATATATATATAGATGAACGCGTGTGGAAGGGATTCAGGGCGGAATAAATCCCTCTCTGATCGTGCTGAGTAAAGGAGGTGCTTTTCAGACTTTAATTTTGGAACACACAGCATTGTGCTACAGATTTGATTTCACCTGTCTGTCGTTTGTGCAAGATTCCACACAAACATGAGTGTAACTGCCAGCAATGTAAGTACTTTGAAGTTTAACATAATGTGGACTTCCAGATTACATATTTTTCCAAGCAGTGCACCATGGGCTTTGTATTTTTGAAGGAGCAGACATGTGACCTACAAACTTAAAAGCAGGCACGATCGCACTTGGCAATCAAAGCGTTGGACTTCCACCTGTGAGCAAGGCCATTACCGGCCGAAACGTTAGGAGAAAGGAAGTCTTTTCTGTGCTGCCTGAAGCTGAATTAAAGCTCCGTTACCAGTATTGGGCCTCAAGTTTTCTTTGCTTTGCTGATGGAGTGTGTGGGCTGTTCCGGGCCCATGTATTGAGGCATTGAGGCCACCCTGAAGGGTCGGGGGCTCCAGAACCGGGAAAATGTTGTGGATATATATATATATATATATATATATATATATATATATATATATATATATATATATATATAAGTTGATATTTTGTACAACTATATTTTTTACATCGATATTTGTTTCCGGTATTTTTGTAGTTACCTGTTTAAGTATAGGGAGTCGATATTTTTGCATTCTATATTTTTGCGTCAATATTTTTTACTTCTATATTTTTAACATCGATATTTTGTCAGTGAAACCCCATTTCTCCTCCTCTTGAAGTGTGTAGAAGCCAAGTTTGCGAGGCGGCCCTTTATGGAGCTGAAATCTGGGGCCACTGCAACTTGGAGATGATGGAAATGGCAGAAAACTGTTTACTGAAATCACTGTAAAACATTTCCCTGTGCACCCCCACACTTCTCATTCTTACGGATTTAAATCTGATATCCATCTCTGATATTGCAGCAATGAGATCAATGCAGTATTAGTTAAGGGTGTGGGTGAATGAAGAACTAGATCCCTATAAGGAATGACAAGGCCTGTGTGAGAGGCTGGCCTGGTATATGATGTACACTTATGTGAGTGGACACACTTCACCAGTCCAGATAACCCTTGTGGTGATGCAGGAGGTATTAAGCAACCTTAGAAAGCTCTCTAAGTGGTAGCTTTGGAGAGCAGACTTCAGGCTTAGTCCAGAAGGAGTGTAAAGCAGCATGTTTTACCAGAACTCAATCTTATAGGTATAGATTAAGTGAAAAAGACCCACACAATGTATGTATAAAAATATGTATTTATTATGTAATGCTCACTAACACATACAGATATCTCCTACCCAGAGATCTGCACAATGCACACAATACTTTGCATAGAAATCACGTAAATAGCACAGAATATACAGAAGACCCTCGGGGAAACCAAACCATATACTAAGAAAGTGGTATAAGAACCACGACTGGTGTCAAGACAATGCCCAGAGGACGAAGAAGTGTCGGGGACCCAAGGAACCACCCAAGGTGAGTGACTAGGAACCCTACGGAGATCGTGTGCAGTGTGAGAACATGACGACGTTCTCCTTAAAAACCAACGTGCAAGTCGCGGTTGCAATTTTAAAGATTAAGGACCCTTCCTAGTGAAAACATATGGTTGGAGAGCCACCCCACTCATGGATACCCTAGTACCCACGTTACCGACACCAGGGAAGACGGGTGCATAGGTGTGAAGTGGTGTCGGAAACCGCTGTTAAACCCAATGGAGGACTTCAGGAAAATGGCACTGCTGGAGAAGGCGAAAGTGTCCAGTGGATTCTGAAGGTAGATTCAAGTTAGAGAGTACCTGCAAGCAGAAGGGACAGAATCTATGTCACTCAGGAATGACCCAGAGACCTAGAAGGCCCACCGATGTCGGGAGTTGCCGGAGAGTTGCCGGTGACCTTTACTCCGCAGCTGTGAGGACCAGGCAATACTGTGGAAGACCAGGAGCCGTGCACGAACTGTCCCACGTTGGATGTCGAGAGTTGAGGGGTCGGTGTCCGTTGTGACTACCAACAAGCTTTGGCAACAGCAAACAATGTGGACGTTGAAGATGCGCAATGTCAGGACCAGCAAGGTCCAGGGGACTCACCACAAGCAGCGGAGTCAGGGCAGGCCCGAGCAATCAGGGAAGCCCAAAATAAACAAAGATGACCCTCAACAGGACCCACAGGCCGGAGGCACTGGAGTCGCAAGAGCACCTCGAGCAGCTCACCAAAAGATGCAGGCCCATGATGCAGTAGATGCAGTGTGGACAAAGATTCTGGTCACTGGAGATGCTTGAGTTTGGGGCTACTTGGAGCCCAAAGATCTTGATGGAAAGAAGCTAACAAGCCTTTGCAATGGCAAGTCGTCACTGTGCACAGGGGTTCAGTTCCTGTGGCTCCTACGAGAGATACTGGCCTCAAACTTGGTGAGAGGGCAGGGTAGGCCTTGAGAAATATGGAGAACTACCACCTGTGTTGCTGAGCCTTTTGGAGTCCGTGGGAGCTCAGGATCAGCAAACCAGTCAGCTTAGTTGCGGTGCCTGCAGATGCAGGGAAGTGACTCTTTCACTCAAAGGGAGATTCCTTCATGTGTCTTGGATGCCCACAGGCCTTGGAAGGTTCCTGTATGGTGCATAGGCAGAGACAATATAGCAGACTGGAAGGGAGATGAAGTTGAGCCCAAACAAAGTCCAGCGAAGTCCAGAGTGCTCAGACGGTAGAAATTGAAGTGGTGTCTGAATTGAATCATGTCCCACTACAAATCTAGGGACCTACACCCAGGTAAGCCCTTAAGTACCCTAAGGAAAGGGTTGGGACGATTCAGGAGACCCTCCCAGGGGAGGGTTTGGACAGGGGGAAGATACTCCCATGTCCTTTGTCCAGTATCGCACCAGAGCATGAAACAATGGCTCCCGGAGCTGGTTCGAACTGGACTATGCAAGGAGGCAGCAAATGTGCCCCTCATGCAGAGTAGTGCTGGGTATCGCATCCACCAGGCCCCAATACAGTAAATCCTGTCTGGGAGGTGGTCACACCTCCCTGTGACAGGATACCTATTGTTCTGCCTTTGCCTGCTTGAGCTTGGCTCAAAAGCAGGAGGGCAGAATCGTGTCTCTGGTCGGCAGCAGCCATGTTGTGCTGTCCAGGTCTAGAAGACTGAAACCGGGAGCACTGAGAGCCTAACGGAGGCCCATTCCAGTGCTTGGAATCATACTCCCCACACCATTTACAGTGTGGGGGTATGATTTCAATATGTTTGATACCAAACATGATAGGATTTGTTGCAGCCAATTTCGAGATGGTCATTGTGTAATTACTCGGTGCCCCTCTATATGGTATATGGTTGCTTCACTTACAACCTGGGAGAATGGACTCTGTAGGCTGTAGGGGTGTCTTGCTTATGAAGGGGCACCCTCATACTTAGAACCAGACACCCTTCCCTCAGGATTGTAAAGGGCTGCTATAGGGGTGACTTATAGGTTTTTAGTGCAGTGACCCTAGATATAGGAGACCGATATCTTCCGTAAGTGGTGCTAGCACCAGCTTACACAGGCTGCAATGGCAGGCCTGTAGTTACAGTTGGAATGGTCTCCCATGGGTGGCATACTATATGCTTCAGCCCATGGGGGACCTCGGGGGTACCTATGCCCTGGGTATCTTATTACTGTGTACTGATAAGGGTACCCGAGTATCCAATCTGGGATGTACCTACATACTGAACATAACAATATAGGGGGAAAGCAGAGAGACTGGCATCCTGATTAGCAGGATCCCAGTCAGACTAGTCAATAACAGCTTAGCACCAGGCAAAAAGTGGGGGTAACCATAAAAGCAGATCCTACTTCCCTACACAACCCCTCCCCCCAACATAAGGAGATGAGACAAACCTTGCCCAGTTCAGTCCTCATTTTCTAAGTGGAAATATCTGGAGAGCCCATCTTCATTGGCATGGTTACTCCCAGGTCTATGTACCACTGAATAGTCCACCCCTGTAGGGAAATGGACCACCTCAAAAGTTTGGGGGTTTCACCCTTCATCAGTTTAAGCCAAAAGAGGGGCTTATGGTCTGTCTGAACAATGAAGTGAGTACCAAACAAGTATGGCCTCAACTTCTTCAGGGTCTAGACCACGGCAAAGGCCTCCCTCCTAATGGCTAACCAACCTTTCTCCCTGGGGGTCAACCTTCTACTGATAAAAGCTACTGGATGACCCTGGCCCTCTGCATTGAGTTGTGATAACACAGCCCCTACCCCATCTGTCTGGACAATGAAGGTTTTAGATTAGTCAGGACAGTGCACATGGCGTGCTTGAGGTCATCAAATGCCTTTTGACAGCTTAATGTCCAATGAATTTTCTTGGGCATTTTCTTAGATGTCAGATTATTCAGGAGAGTCACTATGGACCCATATCCCTTCACAAATCATCTGTAGTACCCAGTCAGGCCCAAGAAAGCTCTGACCTGAGTCTGGGTAGTTGGAGCAATCCATTCCATTATGATCTGGAGTTTGCTCTGTAGTGCTTGAACCTGGCCTCCACCTACCAGGTGGCCCAAGAATACAACTTTTCTCTTTTCTATCTGGCACTTAGTGACCTTGATAGTAAGGCCTGCTTTCTGCAGAGCCTCCAAAGCATTCTTAAGGTGGACCAGGTGATCCTCCCAGGTAGAGCTAAAGACAGCAATATCATCTAGCTATGCTGCACTATAGGCTTCTAGACCTGTTAGAACGTTGTTCATCAACCTCTGGAATGTGGCAGGTGCATTTTTCAAACCAAAGGGCATTGTAATAAATTGATAATGCCCATTAGGGGTTGTGAATGCTGTCTTTGGCTTGGCATCCTCAGCTAGTCTGATTTGCCAGTAGCCAGCAGGCCGGTCAAATGTACTCAGAAACTTGGTTGAGGCCAAAGTATCTATAAGTTCATCTGCCCTGGGAATTGGGTGAGCATCAGTCCTAATGACTGCATTGAGACCTCTGTAGCCAACACAAAACCTTATTTCTCTTTTACCACCCTTGGTGTGGGATTTGGGTACTAGGACTACTGGGCTAGCCCAAGGGCTATCTGAGAGTTCAATTACTCCCAACTCCAGCATCTTCTGGACCTCTGTCCTAATGCAATCCCTGACATGGTCAGGCTGCCTGTAGATTTTATTCTTAACAGGTAAAATATCACCTGTCTCCACTTTAGGGTACACCAAGTGGTTTGAATGTGTGTCAGGGAAAACATATGCCTGAACTGATTGAGGACGTTCCTGCTATCAGTCTGCTGTTGATCAGTGAGGCTGCCTGCCAAGGTCACTCCATCTACTGATCCATCATCAGGTTTCTGCGAGAGGAGATCAGGGAGAGGGTCACTCTCTTCCTCCTGTACCTCATCAGTTGCCATGAGCAAGCCCATGTCAGCCCTGTCAACAAACATTTTTAGCCTGTTGACATGAAGTACCCTGAGGAGACTTATTGGAGTACCTAGGTCCACCAAGTAGGTAACCTCACCCTTTTGCTCAAGTATAGTGTGAAGTCCACTCCATTTGTCTTGGAGAGCTGCTTGGGCCACAGGCCCCAACACCCACACTTTCTCACCTGGCTGGTAAACAGTCAGGACAGCCTTTTGGAAATGCTAAGCTTTTTGGAGTTCTTGGCTGGCCTCCATGTTTTACTGGCCTTCTTCATGTACTCTGCCATGAGAAAAAGCAGGCCAAGTAGATAGTCCACTATGTCCTGTTTGGGAGGTTTAAGTGGTAACTCCCATCCCTCCTTCACTAGACACAAGGGACCCCTAACTGGATGTCCAAACAGAAGTTCAAAGGGGCTGTAGCCAACCCCCTTTTGAGGAACCTCCCTGTAGGCAAAGAGAAGGCAGGGTAGAAGGACATTCCATTTTAGCCTAAGCTTTTCTGGGAGACACATGATCACACCCTTTAGGGTCTTGTTGAACCTTTCAACAAGCCCCTGCATTGAGGATGGTGGGGTTTGGTGAATTTGTAATTCACTCCACAATCTTCCCACATTGCAGTTATGTAACTTGACATGAAGTTTGTACCTCTGTCAGTCAAGACTTGTTTAGGGAAGCCCACTCTGGAAAAGATTCCCAGGAGGGCTCTGGCCACTACAGGAGCTGAAGTGGTTCTAAGGGGAATGGCCTCTGGGCACCTAGTGGCATGGTCCACCACCACTAGGATATAACTGTGCCCAGATGCAGTTGGAGGGTTCATGGAACCAACAATGTCAATCCCTACCCTCTCAAAGGGTACCCCAACCTCTGGAAATGGAATTAAGGGGGGCTTTGTGATGCCACCTGACTTACCACTGGCTTGGAAAGTGGCCCAGGAGCCACAAAACTCCTTAGTGTCTTGAGACATATGGGGCCAGTGAAAGTGAGGGACAAACCTGTACCAAGTCTTACTTTGCCCTAAGTGTCCTGCCAGAGGAATATCATGTGCTAAGGTGAGTAGGAAACCTCTACACTTCTGGTGTATTACCAAACTCCTGGTGGAAGCAGGCTTGGGGTCTCTACCCTCTGAGTACAGCAGTCTTTCATCCCAGTAGATCCTATGGGGCCCACTAATACTCCCTATTGTCTCAGCAGCAGCTTGCTGTCTGAGGGGTTAAAGAGAGGGGCAGGGCTGCTGCTCCAAACTAAACTCAAATATGCCCTGGAAGGGCCCCCTGCCCCCAAGAACTCAGCCTAATCAGACCCAAGTTCCTCTGAGGCATTACCTTTACAGGGACTAAGATCATCTTCCTCAGGAGACTGATCTTCACTCTGGGTCTGTGAAGAGGGCAAAGCCTTACCCTTCCTGCTCCTTCTCTTGGAAGGCACCTGGTCCATTGTTCCAGGAGCCATGGCCAGTTCAGTGGTAAGCTGTTTGGCCTGAGCCCTTGTGACAGCAAACACACTTGCAGAGATGCCCAACATTTCTGTATGAATCCTGAACTCTACTTCAGCCCAGGCTGAAGTTTCCAAATTATTGCCCAACATACAATCTACATGTAGGTCTGAGATTCACAACTACTAAGGAATGGACAGTCCTGACATTGCTAGCATTTGTTACTTGGTACACTTGCCCAAGTATGATCTGGTCAGGAGACACAAGTTTCTCTGTCACCATAGTGACACTGGCTTATGTGTCCCTGTAGGACATTGCCTTTTTTCCATTTATTAAAGACTGTTGTCTGTATTTGCCCAGGTTAGTGGGACTGACTAGTAAGGTGGTAAGATCTATGCCACCATCACAGACTAAAAAAGCCTGAGCTGGAGTTCTGACTAAGTCAGAACCCATCTCAGAACCCAAGGTTAACCCCACTAATCCCTTGTTTCCTGTACTATCAACTGTACTTGTGCTATGAGGAGCAGTTGCCTTAGGGGCTGTGGTAGTATGAGTGGTTTCCTTGGCTTTTGGACAATCAGCATCCTTTGTTCAATGGGTTTTCACTTTACAAAATTAACACCAAGGTTTCTTCTTGCCTTTCTTTGAATTTCGTGACTCCCTCCAAATGCAGGTTTTTGGAGCCCTTGTGGAGACTCTTTCTTATCTTTGCCCTGGTCCCAACCCTTATAATGGGATTTAGAAGAATCTTGCTTCTTCTGGTACACCTACTTAGGGCGTATATTTACAAACACAATAAAAAATTCCCCCTATCTGCAGCATTTGGGCCGTAAAGCAGATGTACATGTCGGGGCTCTCCAACGTTTATATTCCTCCTCCGAGCACAGGCACTTTACTTCTCTTTTACAGTTTTTTAGCTCTAAGATTCCACCCATTTTATCGTACGCTTTGGAATACATTCCAATAAAACAGTGGCAACAAATACAAACTAAAGAAAGGAAAATACTTTGTAAATTGATTAAAGTTCATCAAGCAGTTCCTGCACAATCCCTGCGCCTTGAGCTTTCTTTAGTCAGCTCATATGCCAGAGCCATTACCAACATCATAAGATAGGCGTATCACCTTATACATGCAGAACAAGGCACCTTAAGATTTTTATTAAAAATGGAGACTTTTGAACTCGTACCATCTAAGTATACCTTTAGTCAAAACATAATTACAGCTTTTAAATTATCGAACTGTACAACTGAATTGTTGAAATCTTGGATTCCTGCGCATTTGAGGCTTTTCTTAAAACATTTAACGCCAAGGATAAGCTATGATTTTGACATCCAACATTGGTCTAAATTGCTTCATTATGAACTTTACGCAGAGTCAATAGAATATAAACATTTGCAACGTGCATTTGTTTTACCTAAAGGCATGGAGTCCGGCAATGCATTATATTTTTACGGCTAGGGATTCTCCCATTAAAATATTTTACTTCTAAGTGGAACCTCAATGAAAATGCCAATAGTATATGTGACCTGTGCGACGGAGGAGTGCAAGGCTTGAAGCATGTTTTGTTTGTATGCCCTAATTTGACATTGGTTGATGCCAGAAAGCAGTACCTAAAATTAATTCGAACTAGGTGCAATAGTACATCAGCACAGAACTTGATTTTGCTTCTTAAATCACTGCCTAATGAATTTGTGTGTTATAATCTGTTCACATTTTTAAAACTTTTTTAAAATTGTACTGAAATGATTACTTTATTAATATTATACTTAATAACAAATGTATTTTAAGAAAAATGTTTGTTCTCAGCAGAGAACTAAATCAAATATTTTTAAACTAAACTAAATTAAACTTCTTCTTCTGGTCACCTCGATTGCTCTGGGTTTTCTGCGTCACCCTGGTGCTAACTCAGTTGTCTGCCTTTTTTCCCACTTCTTGGGGCGAGGTCAGATCAGAGTCCACCATGGACTAGTGCAAAAGCTGGTCCTGACAATTATTAAAGATTTGCTCCCTCATAATCAAGTTGCACAATCCTTGGCAGGCATGCACTTTGCTTCCATGTAGCCAGTCTTCCAGAACCTTAATGGCACTATGCACAAAATCTACACAGTCCTGCGTGTTTGCTTTCTGGGTGTCTCTGAACTTAATCCTATACAGTTCAGTGGTTAAGCCAAACCCATCTATGAGAGCACTCTTCAGTACTGAGTAATTATCAGCATCCACTTCTCTAACAGTAAGGAGCTTATCTCTACCTTTGTCTGTAAAGGAGAGCCACAAGATAACTGCCCACTGCTCCTGTGGGTCCCTCTTAACTTTTCAGGCCCTTTCAAAGGCAGGTATCCTGTTGTGGATGTCATCCTCAACATGGTAGAGAGGGACTATCTTGTTCAGGTTCCTATGGTCAAACGATGTTTCTCTAACTCTAGGGACAGTGTTGCTGCCACCATGGGACTCTAGTACCAATTTCCTCATAGCTTTCTGGACTTCTAGGGACTCTTTAACAAGGTCCAACTGCTCTTGCCTGAGCCTAAGCCTTGCTTTCTCAAGTTCAAGAAGTTGGTATTCTCTACCCAAAGAGTTTATCCTCTTACTAGATATGGAGGTCCCGATTGACTGTCCTGAAGCATTGGATTCTCTGGAGGAGGATCTAGACCTCCTTGTTCTACTCTGAGCCCTCCCAGGAGGAACAAAGGGGGTACCCTCTGGGCCACTTGCAGCATCCTCTGGGAGATCTGAGTTTTCCAGGTGAAATTCATTAGGAACCTCCTGGTCAGGATTAGATTTATGGTCATTGAGGGGTTCCCCTCCTGTTCTCTCTTCTGTCCCCTGTCCACCCACTCTTTCCTGTTCATCTGACCCACTAGCTTTCTGGTTAAACACAAAGAAAGATAGGCCTTTCTCTACCTATACTGCACACTGCCAAATAGGCGAGCTATCATTGATAGGAACAGTTACCCTCCAGTGATTGACATGTCACTGACCATATTATGAGTGATATAATATGTGAGGCCATAAGCAGTGCATTGCTGGAGTGTGAGTTATAGTTAGCTCAGCTAACTATAACTGCTGAATTCTTCTGGTTGAGGAGAAGTGAAATATCTGTTTAACTATAACAACCACGTAACCTTTGTTTTTTTGAGTGAATATCTAAGGTTTTTTGGATCCTAGTTCCTGACTATAAGAGCCTTGTAACCTTTGGTATTTTCAGTGAATTTCTAAGGTTTTTTAAATGCTAGTTCCTAACGATAACTTACCTGTACCTTTGTTTTTTTCAGTGAATTTCCATTTGTTTTAAGTAGCAATGGTCTTTGCAGAATGGTGTGGAACGGGGGCAGTCCTTCGACCAGCTCTCAGAGATTTCACTGAGTAGGACTTATAGAAAGTACAAGTAGGGCTTCCCGGTCTCCAAGGTCCTTTAGCATCCAAAACAACTTTCTTCCCCAACCAGCAGTGTGCCAGGACACATGTTTGCTGAATGGTGCAAAAAGGATGTGTGGCCTACGAAGACCTCTTAGAAAACTGACTGTGCGGAACTTGCTGGAGGTAACAAGAGGGATACTTGGCCCCCAAATACCTTCAATAGGCAAAGAGACTTCATCTCCCAACTAGTACATTGCCAGGAGGTGCATTTGTAGGGTGATGGAGAAAGGACGTCCTTGATGATTGGTTTGGAGAGAGAGGGTCAAGGTTTCATCAGCTACTGGCTTTGGTTAGATCCATTGTGGATTCTCAAGCTTCTCACCTCATGATTGTGCACTGTGGTGGCAATGACTTAGTCACATTGACTGAGGTGGGGTTGGAAATCCTAATGAAACAAACCTTTGCAGAACTGATGTCGCTTTTCCCTCACATTGTCTTGGTGTACTCTGATATATGCCAAAGAGAGAAATGGAACTGGTCAAATGAATTCTGTCCACAGATTGACAAAGCCAGGAAACATGTTAATTAAACTGGGACCATCACATGGGCCTTATCTATAACACAATCTGCATTTTGACATGCATGGAATTTATAGAAATTATTTTGTGCACTTTACAGATGAAGTCAACAGGGTGTTTCTAAATAACGGGAAACTCTGCATCTGGTCTTTTGTATAGCAGATATATACACACAACCAACACAACAGCTCTTGTCAGAGCCACCCTAGTACCTGAAATATTGTGAAGGTTTTTCTAAAGGTTTTTTCCTTTAGTTTTTGACAATCTTCGTAATGATGTTGCATTCCCCCAGAAATGTCGCGAACACAGAAAACAAAATCAGACTTTCAATGGCCACCAACACATCCAAAAAGAATCAGTAAAGAAATCTGTTCTGAACATGGCACTACACATATTACTATATACATGCTTCTTTATACGCAGGTTTCAATTCATATTTTTATACTAAGTTTCTTTTAAAACTACTTTCAGACCTATTTCCCTTCCAAATAGTGACTCTGTAACCCATGTATGAATGTTTTGCGACCACAATTGCGGTCGCAAAACACTTGCAAATTACTACCCTCTTCAAGAGGGTGGTAATGGAGTAGCAAGTGGGAAGGGATCCCCAGGGGACCCCTTCCCCTTTGTGACAGGCTCTGAAAATATTTTTTAAGTGCAGGCAGTGGTCCCAGGGACCACTACCTGTCCTTAAAAAATGAAACAATGAATTTTCATTTTTTTTTTAAATGCATCCCATTTTCCTTTAAGGAAAATGGGAAGCATTAAAAAAAGTCTTTATTTAAAAGCAGTCCCAGACATGGTGGCCTGCCATTCCCAATATTCATGAGCTTCGCATTTTGCGACTCCATTGGGAATCACAAACAGTGTTAAACACACAGTTGTACATGCAAAATAGACCCTTGCAAATTGCGAGTTGCAAAAGACTTACACTTTAAGATACTACCAGAATGTTATAGACCCCTAATGGAGTAAAACTCTCAGTCATATCCATGCTGAGTTTTAGTTTGATTACAAATTAGAGACAAAAGAGACAATGGGCACTCCATACACAATCTACTGCGAAGCTGATATTAGGAACACAAAATGACATTCTGTGAGTTTAAGGTTAGAACTTCTTGCAAAGGCAAATTAAGCAAATGCAAATTAAGCACTGATGTACACTACCCTAAAGGCAACATAGAGTGCATAAACTACCCAAAATGGCTGAGAGGTGCGCTTTCTTGTTGTTCAGAGTTTTTAAACAATAGATGCTTGTGAAGACTTATTTCAAGCCTACCTATAGATTTTTGTGAGTGAATGTCTAAATAATGTACATTATCACTGTTGACTATATTGTGTGTATCTCAAATATATAGTTTGCATATATGATATTACTAGTGGGTGAGGCGAGGGAATAAAAGCTTTTAAACTTTGCCTTAAAAAAATGGTTAACCTTTTATGTACTGTCATCATGGAAATATCTAGTAAAATCCTAAGTGCGAGCAAGTGTGATGTCGTTGATTATGTCAGAACTAATGTCAAGAGTGACCTCATACGGTTTTGCATCAATTCTGTGTAGGAATCTGGCTCTGTATCTACTATAACAAAATGAGGTATAGTGTGCACAAAGTCAAGTGGAACCCCAATGGTAGGCAGAGGTAAACGTAGATAGCACCTTTCTCTCTATTTGTGGTAATGTGGGCGAGCAATAAGGCTTTGTCAGAGGGTAGTGTTGAGCATTTGTGGTACACACTCAGGCAGCAAATGATGTCACACACTCAAAGACTGAACTCAGACCAATTTGTTTGTATGAATAAAATATTATTTAGTTATATTTATTTTCTAGGACCAAGCAAACCTGGTACAGGTAAGTGTAAATGGGACTTTTCAATGCAGGTTGAACAATACAAGCAAGCTGACTAAAAATTACATCATTACAGGTTTGTAAACACTTTGAATACAGTTAAAATTACTGTTGGATTACTTTTGATTACTTTACAGATTACTTCATGGATTTTCTACTCTTAGATATCATACTGGGACATTTCCTAGAGCAAATACAACCGACTTCCCCGACCTCCCGCACTGGGATGGCCCAAAAACCCTTAACAAGGCCTAACCAGTCCAGCGGCCACGATTCAGCAGTCAGACTAAGCTCTGCAGTATGCGAGGCTAGCCCCCAAGTAGAGATGCCCACAATAGCGCTAGAACAGATGGATCCGTCCCCACTTCAACCAGAATCTGGACAAGAGTCTGACACCGGGGTCAATCAAGGCCATAATAAGTGGTCCCAAGCAAGACAGCCTAGGATCAAATTAGGAAGGCAAAGCACAGGGTCAAGGCCAGCAGAGCCCCTACCTCACATGGGCAGAGTGGCACCAATCCACGGCCCACCAACAGCGGTCCATGAGGTACTCCTCATCCCAAGGTATCACAGCACTGGACAGCATGACATCTTGAACAGAAGTAATATACTCCGCCTCTTTAAACACCTGGCCACCCTAGAACAAATACAAACAGGCAACATAGAATGGGTGAAATTCCTGAGTACGAAGGGGGACACACATGGCCACTCATCAGTGGTGGGATTAAACCACATAAAAATACAACAAGCCATCATGAACAACTCCACACAACTTGCAGAGTGGGGCATCGATGTTCAGATGGTGCCACATCCAAAATACCCGTACGTCCTGGCACCAGACAACAGGGAAAAGGCCCCTTGGTCGATCCTGCAGGGGACAAATAGTCAGGTTGCTCGGGCATTACTCGCACCACCCTAAGGGTCCCAATGGACATCAGGATTTCGTGCCAAAACAATTATCAGGTCATTAGTGCAGGTCCCTTTTCTCCTATTGCATCAGGAATTCCAAATGAAGGGCACCAGCATCCCAAACGGCAGAGAATTCCAGCTAGCCAGGGGAGCGACAAGGCGAAGAGCAGCCCACAAACAGCAGCTAAACATAATTTCCTGGAATATAGCAGGGATAAGATAAATCAGCGGCAATGAAATTTTGAAGCAGTTTCTGGAAACAGGCGATATACTGTGCCTCCAAGAGATGTGGGCCTCATTCAGCACTCCACTGGTAGGGTACTATGAACACTTCATTCCAGCCATAAAAAAGAATCTATTTGGCCGACCAGCCGGCAGTCTATCAGTTTTTATAAAGCACTAAAGCGCCCTGGAAGCTACGGCAAATTACTAAACACACATCTGAGGCCTGTACCTTAATTCATATCCAATGCCTCTCTTAATAATTAACTGTTACATCAACCCGGCACAGCCTACCATGAAAGAGAAGCTGGAGGGACTGCTGGGGAAACTTGAAGACCTCCTGTGCAAATACAAAACACACCAGGTTATCCTAGCGGGGGATTTCAACCTGAGAGATCTGGACACAAACAAACCCCCTACCCTGAGATCCTGAAGGGCAGCCCCACTGTCCAATTTCATTAGCAGCCATAAACTGACCTCAACTCACGCACTGAAAAAGGCCCACTCGAACACATGGGATCCTCTCCCCACCTTCAGAGACATCTCAAGAATTGACTCCATCATGGTCAGCGAGGAACTGGCAGCCAGACTAGATGACTTTTTAGTAGAAGATAGGTCGGAAAGCGACCACAGGCCATTGAGAGCGGTCTTCCAGATAAGAGTTCCGTCTGCTCTCTATCATCAAACCATTGGAGCATCAAGAGGGGATGAAAAATACAGCGCACTCAGGAGGATCAAATGGTCGGACAATACAGGCAACAGGCTACAAACTTGGTTTGAAGAAAAACAGGAAGGCTCTTTGTCTTCGGCGCTCTCACCCAAAAAGGCCTGGGAGGACATTGTGGAGGACCTACAAGCTAAGCTCGGGAATCCCCAGTCACATCCCCCCAGGCTTAATGAGCAACCAAGAACGGGCAGGATAGGGCTAAACAAAGACATACAGGACAGCAAACGGCTCCTGCACAAGGCCCTCACAAACAAGAAAAGAGGGGGCGGCTTACCGGAGGGACCATCGTTTGCTTCATTGAGGGCAGCACTAAGGAAGAAAATATGGGAACACAAAAATGCCACCAGGGAAAGGGAATGGCTCAAAGTTTTCTCCCTGCTAAAATAGAAGAACCCAGCGCAGCTGTGGAGACACATAAACCAACTGAGCAGCAGAGGAATCTCAAGAGAGAACGGAGTAGCAGAAAAGGACTGGCTGATCTATGTCAAACAGCTTAAAACAACTACCCCTGCATACAAAGATAGCTCAGATGGGACCCGCGGGGGTGATGGCCCAGACTGGCAATCAGACATCACGCCAGAAGGCACGAAAGCCAGCCATTGCAAACGGTCCAAGGGTAATAGATCGCCGGCGGCCACACACAGTGTTGTAAAAGCCCAGCTAAACCCTCAAATGGTCATTAAGACCATCAAGAACATGAAGAATGACGGAGCCCCTGGGCCAAACGGGATTCCAGCGCTGGTTTTCAAAAAGGCCCCCGACTTTTGGGCTGCAATATTAACTCCCCTATACAACTACACTTTCCAGACAGCAACAACGCCTGATGCCTGGAGGGGCTTCATCTTGGTTCCTATCTTTAAAAAGGAGACCGCCTAAAGCCATCAAATTATAGGCTTATTGCCCTACTCGACCTTGAGGCCAAGGCCTACGCCCGCCTGCTACTAAAGGACCTGGAGGAGTGGGTGGAGGAAAATAGTAGTATGCCTCCTTACCAAACTGGCTTCAGGTCACAGGCATCAACAATGGATAATGTAATGGCACTGACCCATCTATCTGCCCAGGCCACCCGGAAGAACCACCCCCCACTCTTCTGTTGCTTTGTGGATTATAGCACAGCAGTCGACAAAGTTGTTCGCAGAAGATTATGGTGGAAGTTAGAAAACTGGGGAATTCCTCCAAACCTACTGAAGGCAATAATATCGCTCTATGAGGACACCTGGGTAAGAGTCAGAACCAGCACCAGCACAGTGTCCTCGAAAATAGTTACAGAGAACGGGCTTAAGCAAGGGTGTGTGCTGGCACCCATTTTGTTTAACCTATACACGGCGGATCTGGGGGACGCACTTAAAGGAGCCTGCCTAGTAGCACCAAGACTAGGTAACTTGAGGTTGCCGGTGCTTCAATACGCCGACGATATAGCCATAATGGACCACACAAAGGTTGGTCTACAAAGAGCCCTAATCGTACTGAATCATTTCAACAGAATCAATAACCAGACAGTAAACCAAGGAAAGACCAATGTCGTCATCTTCGGGACCTACCATCAGAAAAAGAAAGCGCAATGGCAAATGGGCAACTTGCATATCAATACAGCAGAGTCATACAACTACCTGGGGGTCTGGCTGACGGAACGGGAAAACGCGAAGGCCCACTTGAAACACCAGAGTACTAAGGCCAATATGGTGATACATCTACTCAAGCAATTAAACCACCACCTGATCAGCCCGACTGCCGGCCCAATACTGAAAGTTCTAAAAGCGAAACTTCTACCAGCAATCAGTTATGGCCACCTTGCTTTCCCCGGGTCACAGCACGCTAGCTTAAATTCAATACAATCTAAAGCTTATAAAACGGTGCTCCAAATTCCGAGGTCGGCAAGGAATGCAAGGCTAAGGCTGGAATTAGGCTTGGCAAGGCCCGATTTGATGTGCCAGGGGTACTTTATAAAACTTTATCTCAGGATTTTAAGGGCCCCAGCAAATTCATTAAAACACCAACTGAGATCCATCTTTGAAGAGCCATGCACGCTCTGGCACATCGCCCTGCACAAAGCAATCAAGGCATTGAACATAGTGGAAGAGAGCATATTGAGGCCGGAAATTCCAATGATCACCTGGAAAAGAGCTATAACTAAACAAGTGGGTGAAATTTCATTCGATCTCGATTGCAAATCTCTCCGCTCAAGTCCACACCTAGACCTGCTGAATAGCTCCTACATGGTTGGCAAAACCCAGGTTTACCTAAGTGACGCTCTCACTCCATCAAGCCGAAGTAAAATACTGTCCATGGGATTAATCACTCTAGGAATTGCGGACTTCAATTTGGCATGGGCCCGAAGGGGGGGAGATGCCACAAATTGCAGACTTTGTCCATATAAGAAGGAATCGTGGCTGCACCTTTTATGCTGCTGCCCGAAACTCAAGGACGATCGAAGAAGACTACTACGCCCAATCTGTAACATCTATGGAATAAAATCCTGTAGCGAAGCGTCAGCAATGTGCTTTTCCAAGTCTAGCACAATGACCCTAGCAAGACTGGGGAAATTGATCTACAGTATCAGGCTCGCCTTAAAAAGGCAAATGAACGAAACAAAACTCTGGAACAATGTATTACAAACCCAAGGAACAACGGCGAGGTGGCCTCGTAACTGCATTGACACTTCTCCGTACTTCTAGCATCCCCCCCAGGACAGAGCCATACAGGAATACATACCCATGGTCAATGGACATCTGCCACAGTTGCACAATTTCATCCATCCCCATAGAACAACGTGGGCTTTCGGATTGCCATAAAGCCCTACCTCCGCATCCACAAACCTTGGGGAAGGCTGATTGTGGTGAAACTGGGGAGGGGCGGCAAACTTCTTTTATAAAAAAAAATGTTAAAAAATTTTTTTTTACTCACTATTTTAGCTGTAACATGATGACTGCTTTTACTGTAATGATTTTTATTAATTGTACAGTTAACAATAAATACAAATACAGTTTTTAGTTATTTGTTATTTGCAGTTTTTCAATGTTTCATACAAAACCAACTCCACACCTTGAACAATTTTAAAGAAAAAACAGTCAAAGTATTCCTATGGAGAAAAATGAAGATAATGGTTTGCAGGTAAGTACTAGTTTGTGGGAGTTGGTCTTCTGGGTTTAAACCCAGGGTTCCACCAGGGTCAAGGATGCACTCTTGAAACACCCACAGTGGCACTAGGGCGGCTGGGTGCAGAGTGCTGAGGCCCAGTGTTATCCAATGGGGGATAGGCGGCCTCTGGTTGGATAGGGTTGGTAGAGTTGGGTACACCTTCTAGGCTGTGCTACTTTTTCCCGTCTCTTTTGCCACCAAAAAGGAGGTGAGACAGGAAGGGGGTCTTCTCCTGATAGCAAGAGAGGCTGGGGTTGCATTACAAAGGCAGCAAGGCCTTTTAAGCTCCCCTGCCACAGATGGCTTTCCCAGGCCTGGGGGAGGTGTGAACACCTCTGCCTAGGAAAGGCTTTGCTTCTGGGCTCAGAGAGCGAAGGCTCTCACCCCAGGGGTCCAGAATCAAGTCTCATGGTGGCAGGCTGGTGTGTACCAGTCAGGGAACCCACCAGAGGCTAGCTGTTTTTCAAGGGGCATATATAAGATGACCTTTGAATGCGTTTTTCATTGAATCCAACACTGGCATCAGTGTGGGTTTAATGTGCTGAGAAGTTTAAAACCAAATTTCCCAGTTTTCAATAAAGCCACTATGGTACTGTGGAGTTCGTACTCCCAGCACCATATACTCTTAATGGCATTACTGCACTTATAATGTATAAGAATTGGTCTAGAAACTGTAGGGGTACAGGGTTCATGCACCTGTATCCTCACCACTGGTATAGTGCACCCAGCTAGAGGGGTGGCTGACCTATGCCAGGGCAGTGGAATGTAGGCATGGAACACAGGGATGTGTTCCATGCCAGAAACCGGTCCTAGGAAGCTTGTTTCCGGTCCAGGGAACATATGGCTTGGCAGTTCGGGCTGGACTGTTCCCATGAGGCACAGGGTCAGACTGATTTGCATATGGCCATGTCTGAACTGGGGTGGCAGAGTGGGCTAAAGAACGGTGATGGATTAAACCCAGATCAGTTGACTGGGGGTGAGTGCTTGCAATGTTCAACACTCCGTCCATCATTTCCTTTGGTTTTTGCTTTGTTCGCCATAAGTTGGCAGGGTATGCTCAGACGTGAGTCCCTTGCTCACTTTGCCACTGGATTCAAGCAAGCCTGGCTGAAACGGCTGAAATGCCAGAAACCGGTCCTAGGAAGCTTGTTTCCGGTCCAGGGAAGATATGGCTCGGCAGTTCGGGCTGGACTGTTCCCATGAGGCACAGGGTCAGACTGATTTGCATATGGCCATGTCTGAACTGGGGTGGCAGAGTGGGCTAAAGAACGGTGATGGATTAAACCCAGATCAGATGACTGGGGGTGAGTGCTTGCAATGTTCAACACTCCGTCCATCATTCCCTTTGGTTTTTGCTTTGTTCGCCATAAGTTGGCAGGGTATGCTCAGACGTGAGTCCCTTGCTCACTTTGCCACTGGATTCAAGCAAGCCTGGCTGAAGACGGCTGAAATGCCAGAAACCGGTCCTAGGAAGCTTGTTTCCGGTCCAGGGAAGATATGGCTTGGCAGTTTGGGCTGGACTGTTCCCATGAGGCACAGGGTCAGACTGATTTGCATATGGCCATGTCTGAACTGGGGTGGCAGAGTGGGCTAAAGAACGGTGATGGATTAAACCCAGATCAGTTGACTGGGGGTGAGTGCTTGCAATGTTCAACACTCCGTCCATCATTTCCTTTGGTTTTTGCTTTGTTCGCCATAAGTTGGCAGGGTATGCTCAGACGTGAGTCCCTTGCTCACTTTGCCACTGGATTCAAGCAAGCCTGGCTGAAGATGGCTGAAATGCCAGAAACCGTTCCTAGGAAGCTTGTTTCCGGTCCAGGGAAGATATGGCTTGGCAGGTTGGGCTGGACTGCTCCCATGAGGCACAGGGTCAGACTGATTTGCATATGGCCATGTCTGAACTGGGGTGGCAGAGTGGGCTAAAGAACGGTGATGGATTAAACCCAGATCAGTTGACTGGGGGTGAGTGCTTGCAATGTTCAACACTCCGTCCATCATTTCCTTTGGTTTTTGCTTTGTTCGCCATAAGTTGGCAGGGTATGCTCAGACGTGAGTCCCTTGCTCACTTTGCCACTGGATTCAAGCAAGCCTGGCTGAAGACGGCTGAAATGCTAGAAACCGGTCCTAGGAAGCTTGTTTCCGGTCCAGGGAAGATATGGCTTGGCAGTTCGGGCTGGACTGTTCCCATGAGGCACAGGGTCAGACTGATTTGCATATGGCCATGTCTGAACTGGGGTGGCAGAGTGGGCTAAAGAACGGTGATGGATTAAACCCAGATCAGTTGACTGGGGGTGAGTGCTTGCAATGTTCAACACTCCGTCCATCATTTCCTTTGGTTTTTGCTTTGTTCGCCATAAGTTGGCAGGGTATGCTCAGACGTGAGTCCCTTGCTCACTTTGCCACTGGATTCAAGCAAGCCTGGCTGAAGACGGCTGAATTGCCAGAAACCGGTCCTAGGAAGCTTGTTTCCGGTCCAGGGAAGATATGGCTTGGCAGTTCGGGCTGGACTGTTCCCATGAGGCACAGGGTCAGACTGATTTGCATATGGCCATGTCTGAACTGGGGTGGCAGAGTGGGCTAAAGAACGGTGATGGATTAAACCCAGATCAGTTGACTGGGGGTGAGTGCTTGCAATGTTCAACACTCCGTCCATCATTTCCTTTGGTTTTTGATGTGTTCCATGATGACACTTCACTTTGTTCTGCACCCAAACATGCAGGTTGCAATGGCAGTGTATGTGTGTAAAGGTACAGGGCCTCTAAGGGTGGCACAGTAAGTGCTGCAGCCCTGAGAGACATTCCCTGACCACAGTGCCCTTGGTACCCATGATAACTTTTACTAGGGTCCGACATGTGGCCAGAGAGGTGCCAATTGGGGGTACAAGGTACAATTTTGGGAAAGAACACAGGCACTGGGAACCTGATTGGCAAAGATCCAGGGTACATCAAGTCACAGTGCATCAGTAGTCTGGCAAAAAGCAGGGGGTTACTGCAACAGAAACCCAGCTTCCTACATTATGTCAATAGAGATGTCATCGGTGATGCCATTGATGATATCATTTGGGGGAACAGCCATTACAACGCGGTTTTTACCACGCAGTGCAGTTACATCGCATGCGTTACAACGCATGCGATGTTATAACGCAATGCCATTACAACGCAAGCCTTTACATCGACTTGCGCTAGATGGCGTGCTAACATTACAAATAGTGTAGTTTACTATCCCAACACCTTCCCTACTGTTAAGTGGACTGGAGTTGGAATAGTAAATTACACTTTTTTAATGTTAGCACGCCATCTAGCGCAAGTCGATGTAAAGACTTGCGTTGTAATGGCATAGCGTTGTAACATCGCATGCGTTGTAACGCATGCGATGTAACTGCACGCGTTGTAAAAACCCGCGTTGTAATGTCATACATCCTATCATTTGGCATGACATCAGTTGTTATGTATGATGATATAAACAGCGCATGGCGGGGGCACAAGTTAATAATACTATCTATAACTGTTGAATTGCTGTTTTTTTCAGTTCAAAACATTAATGTTGTCACCGAGAAATTTACGTATTGGATTTTGCCTTGGTTAGACCTTTTTGACTAGCTCTGTGACATTGCTAATTTTCTGCCCCCAGAATGTCACCCTCAGATTCAGATGAGAACCATACTACTGTTCCTGTAAGTCAGCCACACAAGGAGCCATTTTCTTAAATGAGGCCAGATAGGAACAAAGTATTTGAGACAAATGTGATTTGTAAAATATGCAAAAAGGATTTCAGTAGGGGCAGCCGGAACAAGCAATACAACATGAGTACCACAGGTATGTGGCGACATTTAAGGGCTCTGCACCCTCCACCCCTTGCTCGGGCTGAGTTAGTCTGAGCTTCGGAGTTTGATAACTCATCAGGGGCAGCCAAATCGTTTCAGCCTGGTGACACTGTACCTGCCTAGGCACTCACCGCTCAAGCAGATAACAACCTGGGTTATATGAACAAAGCAGTTTTTTGCAGTTTATGCAAGCAGATTATTTTTTCTTTGGAGAGAAGCAGGGCTGCATGGGACAGGCTTGTCAGGAACAAAAATGCCCACCTCAACAGTAGTTTTTTCCCCATTTTTTCTGAATGTTTGCTCCTTTTTGTATTGAAGGGGATATTTTTTTTTATTTACTCAGAATTTCTTGTTTTCATTGTACCTTTTTTTAAAAAATACAAATAGTTTAAAAAAAATTTAAAACGCAAAAAAATGCAGTTGTTAAAAAAAGTTTTATGAAAAAAGCTCTTGTTAGAGCTACTCTATACTTTCATTATGCATGTTGTTTGTACTGTTACCTTTTTTGTTCTTGATGACTCTCGCAAGACACTCACAAGAGCCATGATGTTCTCATACATAGCATGCTTGACTCTCGCGGGCCTCTCACGAGACCCAGTTCAACAGTCCTCTGCATCCACTGGGTGGGGGCAGTGTTTGCTGCTTTACACATGTGAGCCTCTCACAAGAGTGTACTTATACAATGGAATTTGAATTTTCACTAAACACATCCTGATGTAATAGGTATAATTTATATGCACCAGATTTTTATTTTCCCTTTTATTATATGATCCCACAAAGTCTCTTTAGAGGAAGAATTTACATTTCCCTTCATTACAATACTTATCTCTTACAATCCCCACTAATATACTATGGGGAGAGACTGGCCTCTCCACTTATACCTTTCATGAAGGTAACCAATGTGTAGAGTAGGGTGTAAAGAGATACAGCCTCTACAATCAAACATCTCCCTAGGCTCTGTAGTGTGTATAGTAGGGTGGGGAAGGTACTCACCTCACATGTAAGACCTCACTATTCCATTGTATTTATAACAAATACTCTGTTCAAAACTGTGTCTTGCATTACTGGTGTCCATACTTGATTGTAGGGACATATTCACCTCTCTTTCAGACATCAACCAATGTCGACAATTATACACCATATTGTGTGCACAGCGGATGACAGGAGTGCGTATTAGAGTATGAAGATACACTGCTCTCTGTGCCAATATACATCTCTCTTCTATCAGAGGTCCATAAACTACAGCATGGACAAGGACTGATATCTCTACTAACACTTCACTGTTGCATGACAAGTCACCATAGCTGCATAACTAAATAATTGCCTTTTCCATTACCAGGTGGATCTAGAATAAAAGATGTGCATAGTACAATAGAGATACATATACATGCAGCAGCATATTTACAGTCACTGGAGATGGAACTGACAGTGTTGGTGAGTATTACAATACTATAATGAAATTGAGATTTATAATAAATGTTAAGCAACAAAAATCTAAATTGACTTACATTTTTTTATGACAACAAAACAATTTAACAACATTATTAATCTGAACCACTATAACACAAACAAAACAAACAACTTTAGAAATATATAACTGATGCTCATCTGCAGGCGCTAATGTCTCTCTCCTTTTATCTTTATTTTCCTATTGAATTTTGATGTCGGTAGCACTTCTATTCCAGTATTGTATCCACAGTAGTCTACCAAAGAGTCTTTACTTTCCCGCTATATCATAGCAGGCTAGGTGGCAATAAATTCTCAGAAAAGCAATCTATATATTACAATTCACAAAGCCTAACTTGCACAGAGTTAGCTTGAACTGCTGAACTGCACAACTGTTCAGTCACTGCCATATCCTTCCTACTTGAAAACACTTTGTTTCAAGAGGTAGTTATTGCTGAAAAGCACATTAATTCTTCTTTTGTTACCAAGGATCTTTTTTGCTACTTATGTAAACAGATCATTATTTCCTCAGAGACAAAATGACCAAAAATTTAAAAGTTACATAGTGGTCAATAGTTGATAACAGTCAATATATTTTCTAAACCTTTCTGCATTTTTCACCCACAATCACATGTTTACATCTAATGCACCAGTAACTTGCCATTCCTTCTCCTGAAGAAAATACCACACCCAAAATCAGACTATTTTCATAATTTTGCAAAGTAAATATAACATGCCATTAACGCTGCTTCCATAACAGTTTCAAAAGCAACACAATCATCTTGACACACCGTTGCTAATACTTACCACAGTGTTCACTCTAGAAATAGCAAATTCACCACTCAAAAATGTTATTGGGCTAAAATATACATACAATGAGGTCCATAAGGACAGTAGAGCTTATATCATTATGTTCTTTTTTTTTATTATTTAAGAAACAGTATTTTCTTTACTGACTAGTATATACAGTTGAAAAGCTTCATTTTTTTTAACACAATCTGCAAAACTTGCTTATATCTCTCTAAATTGTAATGTGTTCCTCCCAATATTAACACATCTACACCTCCACAAACAGCTTTTCATGCTATAATCTTAGAGTAGAATAAGTTTACTGACATTAGAACACTTACTGACACTTCACAAAAAAGTTTATAAAATATGTTATTAAATAACTGAACTTGGAGTTTTTTCTTAAATGCAGATAAACACACTAGTCTCTTTCAACTCCACATAAATTGATGTCTGCTGAACACAACTCAAACAGACTTCCCAAAGGACATACTGAGCTAACTCTAGTTCTCCATCTAATGGCATCACAGCATTTGCTCAACCATGTAATAAGAATAGTGACTATTGGTTGAGATTGGCTCATTTTTTACTTTTCCCCAGACGATCTTGTGAGCCTCTCACAGTATTGTAACATACCTCATGCCAGGCCTAGTAATTCACCAAGTGAATTTCACATAAGGATCATGGGATCACAAACACCTCTTGGCAGGCTTTCCCATGCGAGTCTCGCAGAAAGCTTGCAATATTGGATTAACCCCATCCCATCTACTCATCACAGTACTTATCTCGTGCACAACTTTTCTCAAAAACATGCACCACAAAATGCATTCCTACTGATGAAGTATATTGCAAACTCATGTACTTCTTTTTACTATTCACCATCCCGCAAGAATCCCGTGAGATCACAAAAATTAATTAAAAACAATATACATTGTTTTTCTTCACAGTAGTTATCCTTTAGACACATCCTTTCTAATCTTAGCAGGAAAGCATTCCTTTCTGCTGTCAGTTTATATAGCTTTTTTATTTCATTTCCACAACACATCCAATTTTTCACAGTAAACAGTTTTGGCGGTTATTTCATTTCTAACTTTCCAACAGCCAGTCAATCAGAGCACTCACTCACACATGATTCGTGGGAGCCTCCCACTCCCATGAGAGCATGAAGGCTAATGTGGAAAACCGGCCCCTCTATAAATCTCATGGCTCCATTTTTTATTTTGAGCTCTTGCCAGAGATGCACAGGACTCTCGCAAGCCCAACTGCCAAAATATACAATTAGTTTTTACCCTTACCGTAGGAGAGTAGGATCTGCTTTTATGGCTACCCACACTTTTTGCTTGATGCAGTGCTGTTTCTGACTAGTCTGACTGGGATCCTAATAATCAGGACCCCATTCTCTCTGCTTTCTCCTCTAAATTGTTATGGTGAGTACTTAGGTACATCCTAGAATGGATACTGAGGTACCCTTATAAGTCCTTAGTATATGGTACTAAGGCACCCAGAAAAATAGGTACCCCAGGGGTCCCCCATAGGCTGAAGCATGCATTATGACACCTATGGGAGACCATTCAAACTGTCCCTACAGGTCTGCTAATGCAGCCAGTGTACGCTGGAGCTAACACCACTTACAACAGATATAGGTTCCCTATATCTAGGGTCACTGCATTTTAAATTAATAAATCACCCCTACAGCAGGCCTTTTCAATCCTGAAGACAGGGTGCTCTGTTCCAAGTGTGAAGGTGCCCCTGCATGAGCAGGACATCCCTACAGCCTTCGGAGTCCATTATTTCGGGTTGTAAGTGAGACAGACATATAACAAATAGGGACACTGCGTCATTACGCAATGACCATCTCGAAACTGGCTGTAAAAAACCCTTTCATGTGTGGTATGAAACATGTTGGAATCATACTTCCACACCATAAATGGTTTGGGAGGTATGATTTCAAGCACTGTAAAGGCCCTCCGTTAGGCCCTCAGTGGTCCCGGTGCCAGTCTTCTAGACCCGGACAGCACAACATGGCTGCTGCAGACCAGAGACAAGATTCTGCCCTCCTGCTGCTGAGCCAAGCTTTTGCTGGGGAAGGTAGAACAATAGGTATCCTGTCACAGGGAGGTGCGACCACCTCCCAGACAGGGTTTGGTGTATTGAGGCTGGGTGGGAGCACTTGCCAGAGCCACTCAGTCTGCTTGAGGTGCACATTTGGTACCCTTCTTGCAAAGTTCAGTTCAAACCAGCTCTGGCAGGGAACTGGACAAAGGACATGGGAGTATCCTTCCCATTGTCCTAAGCCTCCTCAGGGAAGGAACCCTGAATCGTCGCAACCCTTTTCTTAAGGCACTTAAGGGCTTACTTTAGGTTGGGTGCCTAGATTTGTTGTGGGACATGATTCAATTTGGACACCACTTCAACTTCGACCATCTGGGCACTCTGGACTTCACTGGATTTCGCTTTGGGCATCAAGGCTGCAACCGGGAAGACTCCTGCTGCTCCTGATCTCTTCGCCCTGCTCAACTGCTGCAACGTCTGTGCCTGTGATCCATAAAGGGAACCCTTCCTAGGCCTGTGGGCATCCAAAACACATCAAGTAATCTCCCTTGAAGTGAAGGAGTCACTTCCCTGCATCTACAGTCACTGCAACTAAACTGACCGGTCTGCTGATCGTAGACACCCACGGACTCCGAAAGGCTCAGCAACACAGGTGGTGGTTCTTCACTTCCCTCAAGGCCTGCCCTGTCCTTTCGGAGGCTGTTAGATCTTAGTAAACATTCGAATCGGTCGAAACCAGGAAGTGTCGGCCGCCATTTTCTCTCTCGCACTCTGAGGGGGGGAGGAAAAACAAAGCTGGATAACACGAAAAGGGGCAGGCTAGACAGCTCCTAACCACATAGCCATGGTTAGGGTGTCCCAAAAGAACCCCCAAGGCCAAAAAATATATTTTTTTTTTTTTAAAACGCCGATTACGTTTACCGTACGCCTACAGTAAAAAAAAATATAAACAAAAACAATATCCACAATTGCCCCACCCCGTGTGCAAAAGGTGCCCGAAGGGCACCTTTTGTGCATGCCATTTGGATAACAATAGAACAAATAATAGATAACCTTTCACAACGAAGCGCATAATATGTCCGTGTGCGGACGGTGCGCGAAGCGCATCGTGCGTACATGGCCCATCCAGCGTAACGTGGGCACGCGGTGCGCGTAGCGCACCGCGTGCCCACCGTGCGTGCACGGCACTAACTGCGTAAAGTGCGTGCACGGCACTAACTGCGTAAAGTGGGCGCGCGGTGCGCGAAGCGCACCGTGCGCGCACGGAACGAACTGCGTGAAGTGGGCGCGCACGCCACGAACGGCGTAAAGTAACTTAGCATTTAAAAAACCGTACAAATTCACTGAAAAAACCATAGGTTTCACACATGGTATAGTTAGGAATTAGCATTTAAAAAACCTTGCAAATTCAATGAAAAAACCATAGGTTTCACACATGTTACAGTTAGCTGGACATTTCACTCGTAAAAAACCATTGAAATTCCCCCGTTATAGTTAGTGCAGGCAACTATAACTCACGCGACCGCAATCCTCTGCTGATGACATATGTGTCTTTATGAAAAAAAAATATTTGTAATATATGTATAGCTAAAATTTAATGGAAGAAGACATGGGCAAATAAGTGTCTAAATACAGTATTAGCATCAGCAGAGGATTGCGGTCGCGTGAGTTATAGTTGCCTGCACTAACTATAACGGGGGAATTTCAATGGTTTTTTACGAGTGAAATGTCCAGCTAACTGTAACATGTGTGAAACCTATGGTTTTTTCATTGAATATATAATATAAATGAACATTTTACTTCACGTTCCCTCCTTGACCCAACAGTTATGTAGCACTTGACTAGGGGAGAGCACCAGCCACACTATGTACATCCACATAACCAAAATCATGGCGCTCACTCAGGGCAAAACCTGTATATTCTTTGGTGCTATTAACACATATAACACATGACAACGGCGAATACCGATAGGCTGGCTGATTGCTAGATCCACTGCTCAAAGGGACTGGAGAAAGGATATGCTGGAGTGAGCGGGTGTGGAGGAGATGCATATGCGGAAAACGCCCAGGGATGAGAGGATGGAGGACGACTTGCTCTCTTGGCGTGCTATGACGCAGTCGCTGCTGGAACCCCCTGAAGGAGACCAGACTGAGACAGCTCAATAATTGCATGCCACGCTGTGGGGGACGGGTGGGGAAAGGGAGGGAGGTTGACAGATGATACTAAAGGGCTACCCATACTGCAATTGACAGGGAAGAACACAAGAAGGTGCCTGACAAGATCATTTTAATTGTAACCTAATAGATGATTGGAAGCTACAGGGGTGGGAGTGGGAGGTCGGAAGCACAATAGGTTTGTAATTGTCTGCACTCGGTGTTATTAATTCTACTAGAAGTGGTGCTGTTCTGTGCAGTTTTTCTTTACCCTTCAAAATTTTAGTGAGGGACCAAAAAGGAACTGTAACAAGCACCTGGAGAAGAGATTGTAGATATAACCCGCCCAACAAGGCGAGATTGTGTCCCGCAAAGAAATATGTAATGTCATGATCTGTGGAAAGTACATTGGGACAATCTGAATACGAACTCTGAGATCATATACTGAACAATGCTGATGCCATGAGATGCCCATTGCTGTTGGTCATTTGAAATGTTAATAAAGAAATGTAAAAATAAAACACATGACAAATTTTAGCGACAAACTAGCCTTGATCAAGTGCCATTTCACATTTGAATTCCCAGAGGAGTCTTGGGTCGATTGAGAAAAAATGGCTGGCTTGAATTATACCGCATTTGAAACCCATGTGTACGTTTTCTCAAGGATTGTGCTTCTGTTCAGTAGTTTTTATATTCTTCTTTAGTGTGTCAGAGTAAAATGATGTGGAATGTCTAATTCAGAGTTTTAGTTAGTGGTCAGACTTGTCTCTTTCCTCTTCTTTTCCTGGTTTATGCTCTCGTCCGGTTTCGGCCAGATCACATTCGTCCAACCATTTTTGGGACACACTCTTTAATTATTGTTCCAGTAGCAGCTGTAGATCAGGTAGCTGTACCTAGTAGGTTCTGCACTATGCTTCTAATTTCACTTTTTGGCACCGAAGGTGGATAGTTATGTTCTTTTATATTTTCAGTGTTGTTATTTATTGTAGCGGGATGACCATAGCATCCGCTGGAGTAAAATGTAGTGCACTTGCAACATGTCCTCTCATTTTTAGTGCCTACCTTGGAATGTGTGCATCCCATATAGGCTAACAGGGGTTCCCCTTTTTTCGAGATTTAATATTTTGTGATCTGTAAATGATATATATCATGTAAAAATTACTATTGGTGTTATAGGTTCCCATTATGGGGGAGATTGTATATGAATTTCACTGTAATTATTTGTTAAAAATAGATTTCAAACCTACACATCCTTTTCTTCTTAAGTTGTGTAGCTTTAAATATTGAATGAATGATACGGGATATTTTCAGTTTCTTTTTAAGTTGGGTATATATTTTTCTTGATACATTTCTGTAAGGATTGTAATTAGGTAGTATTTAAATTACTTATGTTTATGTAACATTTTTAGGTGTTTGTTTTTTGTTTTAGAATTAAAAGTATATTGCAACATAGTATAAATATATGTGCACTTACTTTAGGTAGAGTCATAGGTGTTTCTGCGCAGAGTAATGTCTCTCCAAAGGCAGCTGCTTCAGCAGATTTTATTGTATGTCGCCTCTTTGTTTTTATATCACATAATAACTAATTGAGGGTTTCCACTTTTTAACTGCGCTACTTTTGAATGTAATTGGTTTAGAAAATATTTTGAAATGTTGTTATGGATTATATAAATATATCTATATATGTTTGTATGTTGATATCGATATTTTTGTACTCGGTGGTATTGCTTAAATATTTTTTATTGCAATAAAAATGTAGTTGCTATTCTTAGATCTTCCAGATGTTGTTGAAAAAGATTGTATTTTTGTAGTTGATGTTTAGGCAATTATCTTTTTATCATAATATTTTTGATGTTGCTATTTTGACATAAAACCAATGTGGATCTTGAAGGACAAAGCAAAAAAATGGCGGGAGAGTACAACTTCACACTGGTTTTGGGACTTCTTCATCCTTGCATATGCTTGTGCATATATGGTTCATGCCATGCTCTTTTCATGTCTTGAAGTGATAAACAATACATTTTGACCAAACCAGAGCACAGGAAGATAAATCTGTGCGGTGGTGTAAAATCCCATTAAATAGACCTTGTGAATATTGCACCCAATATTTACCAATGTAAAGTCATTGTGACTTGGAATCCATGCTCCAGTAAGCAGTGAATTATTTTACTGTTTTACACATTATGCTGCACTACAGTGCTAACTTTGAGGGCCCGATTACGATGTCGGGCGGAAAGCCTCCAACCAGCGGTCAGAGGCTTTCTGCCCGACATCGTAGGTTTCATTCCAGCTGCTGTATAAGGATGACGGTGGTCGGTACGTAACCAGCAGGGGGATTCCGACGCGATTCCAATGGGCTTAAGGAGCCCATAGAAAGCCAGAGTAATCCCCTAATGACTGCAATATGATGGGACTTTTCGACAGCCATTTCATGTCGGCCTGACATGGGACCTGGGGGGCACCTATGCACATCTATGGTGCCCCCTTAACATCCCTGCACCATGTGGCAGGCACCATGATCGCATGGTGCCTGCCACACACAGCAGGCAAGTTTAAAAACATCCATTCTACAAATAAATCTTGTGCTCTGGGCCTATTCAGTGGCGTAGCAAGGGGCGGGGGCGGTCCGGTCTGACCTGGGCGGCACTAGTTTTGGGGCAGCTGCCTCCTCTCCCCCACTCTTACCTGAAGGCGTCAGGCGGCAAATGCAAGAAATGTCAGCACCCCCCCGCTCTTACATATGGCCGTCGTGGGCGACAAAAGCTGGAACCGCCATGGGCGGCACAAGGCTAGCTACGCCACTGGGCCTATTTCGCCCGACGCACAAGCTTCCATTGCAGAATGGATATTTCCAACCATCTAAATCAGGCGGACCAAACTGTCGATCTGTGGTCGGGCGGTTTTAGACCGATGCAGTCTTCCCAACATTGTAATCAGGCCCTAAGTCTGGACTTTGAACATTAATAGCGAATGTCTAAACATGTTTGTATTGGTATACTATTTCAAGTTATGTTATGTTATGGTGAATTTATACCGCGCACAAATACTCAAGAGTGTCCTCGCGCACAAAATAATCGTGACCAGATGAAACGAGGAATTTAAAACAGCTGCTTGAAGAGGAAGGTTTTTAGTTGCTTTTTAAAAGTAAGTTTATTTGGGCACATTTACTTTTACAGGCTACATAAATAGGTGGATGGTTGACCAGATAATGGCCGGATCGATGGCTAGACAGAATGCTAAATGCGCTTCTAGAAGAATATATAGATATGCATGTAGATAGATAGACAGACAGAGATAGATAGATAGATAGATAGATAGATAGATAGATAGATAGATAGATAGATAGATAGATAGATAGATAGATAGATAGATAGATAGATAGATAGATAGATAGATAGATAGATAGATAGATAGATAGATAGATAGATAGATAGTGCAAATACGACCTACGTGCTGTCCAAAATAGAAACACAATTGCAAGCTGTCACACAAGTGTTAGTTTGAAGAAACAAAAACACCCATGAAATTTCAGGCAGTGTTGGACTGACCTACAGGGCAAACTGGCAGTGCCAGAAGTGCTAATCTGACAGGCCAGTGTGTAGGCTTGTTTGGCTGTTTGTGGGTCTTCTGGTGGCCGTTTTTATTGTTGATTTTCATATTACCACAAACATTGCCTTTAGCAATCAGGAACGAATATCGTCTCTCATGCCTTCCAAAACACCTATCCAGAGTGGATGTACCACTTCAAAACTGACCCGATTTGCAAATGTGGGACACTGTTTTAGACATCTGACCTTATTTTGATGCCAGGGCCAATTTTCTTTCCCAGTCCGACCCTGATTTCAGACTGTGCCTGTCAGTAATTTTAATGGCAATTGAGAAACCTTTACACCATGTTTCCTTTAAAACACTCACATTCTTTGTCGGGCTCAATAGATATGACTTAGAGGTGCCAATCGATGTGACAAAGTCTATTTGCCTGAAGTTGTGAGACTGTAACTTGTACTGAGTGAGTGCTACTAGGAGGAAAGTGGTTCTTCTTAATTACGCTGGGGCATGCAGTTATTTCTTCTTGCAGATGCCATGTTCGCAGCATATACAAGGCTTCAGTAGCTGGAATAGTAGAAGCAGGGCATCATAACAGCCATGACCCTGAACAGACCTTTGACCCCTCCCCCTTCTGTGTTCAGCTCTCAGCGCACCTGCGTTTTCTCAACCTGTGAAAAAGAACCCTTTCCAAAGCCTCAATCGCAAACTTCCCAGAGAAATATTGGTGTTGGATCGCCTGCACTGCATCAGTACATTCTACTTAAAGGACGAATGATGTGCTTGCTAGAGAAAACTGCTGCGTCACGCTGGTTTTTCTAGTAGTTATGCGGCTCAGCTCTCTGAACCCATTTGATGGGCGACGTTTTGAGTCTATTGCTAAATATAACAGCATGGAAATAGGAGCTTTGTGTTTTTTAAAGGTGAATCATGAAATTCGTTTTTGAACCTGACAATTTATTATTTAAAGCAGTTCGAGCGTGTTGTACACTTTAGTGCAAACTGGTCGTCTCCCTGTCAGATTTTAATGATAAATCCTCATTGTATTGAGATGAGGAAGAAAGTATATTCTTTCCATGGCAAGCAGAAAAATGCTTTCCATGTTTTTGCGTTGCGTAATTAGTTTATTATACTGTATTTTTTGTCGAATTCCATATAAAAACCATTAATCTGTATTAATCAGTATTTTCAGTTTCATAATACTTCACAATGCTGTCGAAGTTACAATAAAAAGGCTGAGGCGTATGGACTCCAAATGTAAGTGAAAACAGGTTCTTTATTATTGAAAATGTCGTTTTTATAGCACGAAAGCTTTCATTTACAACTATCTGCGAATCTCGTATTTTATTCTGAAGGTTTACAAGTTGTCGTTCGGATGCCTCAAATATGATTGAGGAAACTAGCCCCCCAAGGCTGCAACGTTAAACTGCTCATTTTCCTGTTAAATGGCAATTAGCATCATAACTAGAGACTGGTTGTTGGTTTAGAGGAGGGCGGGGCTTCTGGACCCGAGGACCCGAGGAAGGTTTGTTTAATTAGCAAACTTCCCACACGCGGTGGCTGTGCGGCTCGGCGGGCGCGAGGCAGACACCTGTGCAATCAGGACCTGGCCTCGCAGAAGGGCCCACCCCAGATGTCGGGCGCCTTTGTTGACTTCCTATTAGTGGGCACTTAATGGAAGGGAGCCCGAACGCAGCTTTGCCTAAGCGCTTATCAATAGACGGCAAACGTTCTTCCTTCAGTGGGCAAGGGGTCAAACTGTTTCACTTGGCCATAAAAGCTGTGCCGGATAATTGCTCCTGATTAGCAATTTTAATTACCAGGTGCTGGGGTTATATTCAGTTTTTTTCCTTAATTGGTCAGGTTGCTAACAGAATATTGGTGAGGGTGGCCTCAGTGTATATCTCTCCGACTACGCATCTTATTTTTTAGAGGAAGTAAACAAGTCTTTTTGATTTCCAATATGTACGGGAAGTGACAGCAGACTGGTTTTAGCCCCCGATAAAATATTTTCCATACAAACAAATCCTCAATGCCCCTGTTGTTGACCATGGACGCCTGTAATCCTTTTATAAACACTTGCATGGGTCGTTGTTGTGGAAAAGAGGCACGGGTTTTAAATTACTCTTTCTACGTTTTATGAAGTACTAAACCTATGATCCTGTGTAACATGTTCTAGTTCGTTCTTTTGTGTGCAGACATATTTTATTGACAGAGTGCAGGAAATAAACGCAGCAGCAAAGTCACAGTGATGTAATATCTTTAAACGCACAGCAACTGGGGGGTTAAAAAGTAAAGCCAAGTTTTTTCTTTTCCTATTTTGTGTCTTCTAAGCTACTGTCACACTCTTGATTGTACGTTTGCATAAATTAAGCATAATGGGCCAGAGTCACAAAGGTGTTGTGGAGACTTACCCACGTAGTACCCCTGAATTCCAGGAGTACGTCCTGAGTACTCCTGGCTTACTCCTGAAATTCATAACTAAGCTGGGAGAACTTGGGGGCATATCATCAATAAACTGCGATAAACATCGCAGAGCGCACTTAGCGCAAATTTGTTTAACGCCAGCTATTGCAGGATTTGATCGCCGAGATAACGCGTTATCATCAATGCTTATCTCAACGGCGATGGAAAATCCGCTGAAAGCGGCAAAATGAGGGAACATCGCTGGAAATCCAGCGATACAACTACAGCGCTAAGGGAATCCTTGGTGATAGGGAGATGTGGACTTAGGCTTAGAATCCACCTCCCTTTATGAATATAGCTAAGTCTGAAATTTTGCAGACATTAGCTAATGGCGATATCCGCGGTTAGCGCAGCTTTTTATATCGCTATGGGTGTACTGGGTCAGCTTGTTGATAGAGAGTAGTGCAGTTAGCGATATTTCCAATGTTGTGAGAGGAAACGCCTTCTTTGCATCTCATTAGAGATGCGATGCGAGGCATTAGTGGAACGGTGGCTGACACAAGGAAACACGCTGATGTCTATTAGCGTGTCCTTGCTAATATTGAGGTAATTCATTTGCCGCTTTTCGTCCGAAAACGGCAGTTAAAGCGGTGTTATTGGCCTTGTTGATATGCCCCTACAAGAGTAAGTGGCACCTACTGAGGCACCGACCTTTATGAATCGGGCTCCATGTATTAGATAAAATGTTAGGAGAATTGGAACCAGTTCGAGATGGAGGGGCAGGTGACCAGGCCGTTCTAAGGGTGCACCTTGGCCCACACAGGAACCCTTTCATAATTGCAAAATCCTACCTTTTTTAAGTACTCCATGTGGACCTGTAGACCCAGCTCTCTGCCCAGTTTCTTCAACTTTTCAGTAACCAGCAGTGACAATTATGTTTTCACCTTTACCAAGAAAAGTATATAGAAAAGAGCTTACTAAAAGAGGCTATACTTAAAAATATAATGGCTAGCTACAGTGGTATTTTTGTCATAGGTGCTATGGCGCCACTAAGGAGAATACCACTAATTTATTTTTTGGAGTAATGATATCTGGGTGACGGTGCTTGCAGGGTGGGGAGAACCACCAATCTCCTCAAAATCTTTGTGACCAAAAGCCAACAAATACATTCAAAACTTTTAAAAATCCCCAGCACACGTCAGACAATAACTTTCGGATTAGAAATCAGTGCATATCAGTAAGCATAAATTATCGTCAACACATGGAAATTTTCTTGTTTTATTATTCTTGTGTGTCTTCAGGCTGAAAGACTTCTTTGGACAGCAGCAGCCGACACGTGTTTCGTCGCAAAAAGGACAATAGCCCGTGACTTTTTCAAGGCTGTAATGTACAAAACAAACCAATGTATCTCCTTACAGAATCAGGAGAGCATAGTCTTAAACTGGTGCGAGTCACACTACAGTCTACACTCATTGTACCATTCATGCAGGTTCAAAACATTGGGCTTGATTCACAAACAAATCAGCAATTCTGCACCGCACCCTTATATTTACGCTATATGCAGAAACATGTCACCAGAAGCGGCCCGTGCAGGTAAGATCGGTGGGGCGGTTGGGCTGGGTTGGGGGGGATTCGACAGACGACAAGGGAAAATTAAATAAATAATTAATTTTCCCTCATCGGTCGAAACCCCCACCACCCGGCCCCACCGCTCTTACCTGCACGGGCCGCTCCTGCATTTCACTATATTTTGCAAATCACAAAAATTCCTAGAATGCAGTTAGAAAGCTGTAGCAAGTGCAGCTTTCAAGGTTTATTTCTGGGAATGTCATCTGATTATTCCTTTTAGGGCTTATTCCTACTTATCGAGTTTCACATAGCAGAGAAGTCCACATGAGAGAATGGAGTCTTCTGTGCAAATGCATAATTTTTTTTCTATGCAATCAACATATTTTTCACTGTAGAGAACGCCCTTTCTTAACACACCATCAAATGTACAAGTGATCGGAAGGGAATATTAGTTCGATGGATCCTGTTGTTTTGTTCTCACTTCAGATATGACTTCTTTTTACTGAAGCTCAGGCAGGGTCTTGATCTTGTACCCCCTAGAGATTTCTTCACTGCTATGGCCAGGCCTGGCTTGGGTGGTGGTGGGGAAGTGGGAGTGGTAGGCAAGTATTTGCCCACCAGGCATGGGCAGAGCTTAAGTGTTATGGACAGACAAGTACCATTATCAGAATTGCACTGCCCAGGCCTGCATTACAGTGGCATCAGGTGGATATATTTGGGGGCATGTTGAGTAGGATGAGCCTCTTGCATGACTCATTCTCTCTGATTTTCACAACTTAAAAAAAAATAAGCAAGTAGTTTGGCTAGACGTGTTTGCATCCTTGCTGAATGCCATACTCAAATTTCTGCCCCACGGTTTTTAATCCATCAGATTGGGAGTGAGAGGGTCAAAGCCATTTAAGTTCTGATGTATTTTTTCTGTCTCTTTTAATTGATGCCTCAGACCATATTCAAAATCAGGAGAGCCACTTGTCATTATGGTGGTTCAGATTGGATCGGGATGTGAATGTGGTTCCTGTTTCTCGGTCAGTTGACTTTTACACTGGAGTAGATATTCAATTAAGATCTTATTTTCTGGAGTCCTCCCATTGTGCACCCTACAACACACACAACAGCAAACCTGCACATCAATACCCACTTGTATGCATGCTTCTTAACACACAATCACTCAGCAAGCACACAACCGAAATATGGGACCTTCTGAGTAGCAACACTCCTGATATCCTCTTTATCACAGAGACCTAGCTCAAGCCCTCATCAACTCCTGACATTGCCACAGCAATCCCAGCATTCAACTAGATCGCTCTACAAGACTGCATTCAAAAGCCACAGGGGGAAGTCACTATCATCTTCAAGGAATCCATCAAATGAGCAACATTCACAGAGAACGCCAACCCATTCATGAAACTTCACACTCCAAATCTCTGAAAACTTCACCCTGAATGGAATCCTCGCTTAAAAATTACCCGGACCACGAGCCACCTTTACCAACATCATCATCAACTTTGTCACTCCGCTCACCATCAGATCCAGAGCCTACCTTCTCCTCAGTGACCTAAACTTTCACCTGGAAGACTGAAATGACCCCTGCTCCACAGCACTCTTTGAAAGCTTCAGAAACATCGGACTCACCCAGCTCTTCCCAGAACTAACACACACTGGACCCCTTCTTCACCACAAACAACAGCATCAACTACTACTCCACAACACCACTCACATGGACCGACCACTCCATCATTCACTTGAAAATCAACACACCTCAAGTCAACACCCTTACCAGGTTCAGGGCTCCAAGCCACAGCATGGGCAAAATCACAGAAACAGACTTGTTAAACACCCTCAGCACTAATCAACCTAGCACAATGACATTAACAACTTCAACAACTGGGTCAAAAACTGCGTAGACTCCATTGCACCCATCAAACCCAACAAGCATAGTAGATCAAACAAACAGGCCAGCTGGTACACAGAAGACCCCAGAGACACCAAACAATGCTTAAACCAGCTAGAAAGGAAATGGAGAGCCAGCCACGACACCACAGACAGAACTACCTACATCGCTGCACTCAGACGCTATCATCAGCAAATTTGAAACACCAAGAAAAAAGCAGAAGTCAACTGCAATGAAAGAAGTTCTAACAGCTGTGAGGAGATTTTCTTGATTGTTAAGGATTTCACCTCACCCTTAGCCACTGTCAACAACATTGCTGGCTCCCAACAACTCTGCTGCAACCTATCCAACTTTTCCACAGCAAAAACACAAACATCTACGGCAACTTCACACACTAACCCAAACTTACAGAACTCGTTGCTAACCTGCACACCATCAAGACTGCCACCTGTATGAATGGACAACCATCACCAGAAACAACACAGTGGCAATCATGCAGACATTCGACTCAGGGGCTCCAACGGACCCATGACCCCACTACATCTACAACCTGGGAACATCACCAATCAGCTCCACCCTGACCCACATCATCAACACTGTTATCACATCCGCCACTTTCCCGGATGATGAAAACTTGCAGAAACAATTTTGGTAATCACGCATAACAAGAACATGCTGTGAATATGCTAAAATGTTGTTATATTCGTAGTAATCTCCTTTACAAATAAACATGTGTTTAACAGAAAAAACAACCTGCTTCTTCAGTGCTAAAAGCAAGAAAAAAAACCTAAATATATTCATGAGAAATGAATGTAGAGCTTATAATATCACACATGCTACAGGAAAATGTTGTGTGCAAGGGATGCAAAAAATATGAAGACAGAATCTCAAAACACTATTTTGTATTACTTATTTACTTTAAAGAACCTTGTGAACTTGCATCTAAGTGGCCTGATTCAGACTTATGGAGTGAAAAATAGAAAGCGTTATTCAACAAAAAACATAATATAGCACATATTTATATCACTTGACCAGCAAGTAAATGGAACCCTAGGTCTATTATATTTACGAGACCCAATAACTCTTACCTAATAATTTGAAAGCTCAGATTAAGATTAATGATACCATGTTCGTAAACTAGTAGCAGACTGGATGTGAACTAATTGCTTGCTGCTCAACTCCGACAATACGGAAAAACTGATCTTTGTCAACAAGACTTCCCCATAGGACTCACCTGGTGGCTGTCGGAGGTAGGACCAACATCCATTCCCACAGACCACACAAGATAGCTAGGGATCATCCTAGGCCACAAGATCAACATGACGGCTCAAGTCAGCACAGTATGAACTTCCTGCTTCTACATCCTATGCATGCTACAAAAGATCTTCAAATTGTTGCCTCAGAACACCAGACGGACCATCACGCAAGCACTCATCAGCAGCAGGTTGGACTACAGCAACACTATGCTGGAGTCTCCAGACAACTACTACACAGACTCTTGGCCAGCCAGAACACTGCTACAAGACTCACACTCGACCTCCCATTGTGCACACACATCACGCTGCATGTCAAGAATCGACACTGACTCCCCATTCACAAGCGCAGTCAATTCAAACTTCTCACACACACATATATAGTCCTACACAGCACAGGACCAGAATACCAGAACAGCACGTACACTTTCACCAACCCACCAACCCACCAGACACTTATGCTCTACCTCACTCTCACTCGCACACATTCCCCGTATCTGCAAAAGCAAAATGGGAGGTCGCTCATTCTCTTACATCACACCCAAAACATGGAAAGACATCCCTCAACACATCAGAACCTCCTCCTCACTTCTTGGATTCTGCAAGAAGCTGAAGACCTGGCTCTTTGTATAAGCACCTTGGTGACAAAACACCGACACACCTGCCCAAGCATCTGGATACCCTTTTGGTGATGAGTGCACTATACAAATCAATATAACATAACATACCATACCATAACATTACATAGAGCTAAGCTGTGGTTGTTTTAGGTGAGTTGGGAAGAGGTTCAGAGATATTTGTGTTTAGAGGCCAGTCACTGATCTGATGTCACCAGCCAGAGACCGACCAATGAACACAAAAGGGGCTCCCTGCTGCCTCATTGCATTCATCAGTAGCAGTGAGGGTGCCACATTTCTCTTAATTCAGGGTGCTAAGGGTCGGCTACTTCTGGTATATGTTCACTCATGCCCTTTCTGCAAGTTGCCTGAGATGCACAAAGGGTTTAAGGTAGTCTACCTGCTTTTGCAGTGCCACCATCGGAAAATGTTTATTTACTCCATGTATCCTCTGATGATTCATTATTTAGGATCATCTGTCTAAGCGGTATTAATAATCCACATTTGTAAAGCGCGAACAATCACCCGTAAGGGTGTCTAGGCGCTAGGGGCCGTCGGGAAGATTAAGCAAGCTATTGCCCAGAGTCACATGGTGCTGGGCTAATCTGCCGCCGGCATCGAGCATCGAACCGTGATCCCCAGATTCCAGAGTCAGTCGCCCTGGCCGCGGCGCCACACCTGATCCTATTGCATTATTAGTTGCTGTGGGTGTCTGTGCTTTGAATGTACGCTATTGTTGTAGGTGGAGGCACATCAAGTTAACAAACCTGAGGTAGTTTGCTACAGATAATTACCATAGAGGGCTAACCTCCTACTTCACAGTATTTAGAGTGGGTGTGTACAAAGGTGGTAGGGACTGTTCATACTTAGTCCCATCCACTCTTCAATGGTGGGTAAATCTCCCTGACAGTATCACAGGTGTGTAAACCTTCCTGAGAATCTTACAGGTTCACAGCGACCAAAAACCCGTCTAAGGGACTTCACAGCTAAAGTGGGCCCTTAATCACGGGTTTCATTCGTAAAAATAATGGTTTGAACCGTGAAAGCAGCATGCTGTCTGATTTAGAGCCACAGGGCACTAAAGAAAGTCAATACTAAGGTGAGGAAGAGTAGAATTTGGAATAATGAAGATTACCCTTAACTTCAAACGGCTATTCTTGAACAGTGCAAAGATTTAGTTTGCTTTTGCTTTTGGTTTGGTCCCCATGACGATCTGTAAGGTCAAATGAAGCAGCAGCCCTGTTTTACTTGCCTATATTACTTTAGGAGTTTTGACATTACATTTAAAGAAAGTATACGTATTTGATGTTGGATTTCATGACTCCATGTGTGATACATATTTTGACTGTGCCACTCCTTTAAACCAACAATATGATCACTGGAAAATAAAGACAGATGTTTTGCTCTGATATTTCTGCCTTTAATTCATCTAATTGACTCAAAGGACATGAGTGCACCCGAATGTTGTGTGGTGGCATGCAAGGCTTTCAAATGTCAGGTGTAAGTAGCACATTCAGTCGTCTTTCATTACATTCTGGTACTTGCTAGCCTCCATTTGTAATGAGAAAAAGAAAGTACTAGAATGCAAAAAACACCGATTAGGCTGGGCACATTAGACGTGGTACAACTTGAGAGATCTGTGAATGGGCATGTTGTGGCTTCCTGAGGTACACATAGTGTAGGGGCTCCACAACAGTAAGAGGGCTCAAAGCCTTTGTGATGGTCAGGCTAAATGCTCAGTGATGACAGTAGGCAGTTACACTGAGAGGATCCCAGGGGGTCTTAAGCCATATTTTGCACGAAGCCCCCATCATTTTGTATTTGACAGATATTTCAATAACAAGTATGAAAGATCCCTTCACTCCATTTTGTTTGAGTGTTTCCACAGGTGCATGTGACCCATCTAGAAAAATCCAGTTAGGTACAGATACATGTAGAGACTGGTTTCTAATGTCGATTTTTTTAGTGTATCGGTTTCAGTTCGCATTTTCATTTAGACAAGATAATTACTTGCTTGTTTCTCTAATCATATTGATCAGTAGCTTTCATTTTGTAACTATCACTTCCTCTAGCTGGGAAACTTAAACCATTCTTGCATTTAATCCTGGAAGCCATCCTGGTCAGGACAGTCATTCTTTCGAGCAACCCTCTTTAAATTGGCTTGACTTTTACACTATCCACAAAATTCACATTTCTCAAAACAAAGTGGCAGGGTTAATTTTCAGTCTGTATCCATACATTCTCACCAGCAGGCAATGGAAAGTGTTCTGCTGACTGTTTAGGGAGGAACATGTAAAATAAAAAATCGTTCTGCGTGATTAATTGTTCATTGATTTCTCACTCTTAAATGGAACACATATTTCCGGCTGGTCTGTAAGTGCTACCACAGAGGCCTACATGGCAAAGCCCTTCTTAAGTAAAGCCCAGGGTTAACAAACACAATCTATCTAGGTGACTCTGATCCCTCCCTTTTGAAAGTCAACACAATACTATGAAAGGGACAGAATGCCTAGGACCTTTTGTTCTGGGCTGCAAGAGTAAGGTATCCGATACCTGCATGATTATGAAATTAACATGACCTTACATACACAAAACCCTCCATGTCTCTCCGTTCAATAAAATGCCTGATCCCCAATGCCTGTTTAGAAACCATTTTGCTCCCCCTGTATTGTTCATTTTGCCGCTGCCCTCTTCGCTCCGTGCCCTCTGCATGCTTCGAAGTGGCATTTTCTAATTGCATGCCCATATTGAAAATGAGCTATAAATAAGTGGTAGATTCGAGTGTGGCAAAACCCAGGAATAAATATGTAAACTGGTCAAATTAAATGAAAAGAGGTATTGGTTACTTCTGGCCAAGAAACGTCCAGCACTATTCTTGCAACCATGAAAATGAGTTTGGATGAGTTTAACCGCCCGCTTTTAATCAGCTGTTTCAGTGAAGAATGGTGCTGAATGGTTACAGCAGTTAGCTGGGTAGAAACTCACGATGAGACATGAACCAATTCCTTATGATCCTATTTGCAGTGCTTACAGAATATTCCAGATGCATGGATTAAGCCATTTACATATTTAGATTTTTTTTTTAACCCAAATAGTGACATTTTTTAATTAACTAATTTTGCAATTTGTAGGAAAATACTATATTGGGAGGGTATAATGGGCGAAAATGTGGTAAGTGGAAATAGTGCCGACAAAATTGTATTCTTCGTTGAATATTTAGCAATTTTATTAGTTACATTATTGATAGTTACATGGCCTGATACATCCATGCAGCAGTTTTTCAGTCTCGTTTATATAAATCTGTCACTCAAGTGGCCAGAGAGCAACATGTCTAGAACTCTGTAAAATTTAGAAGTGCTTTTTTTTAAAAAGCATACAAAGTTATCTATCATAATACTAAATTATTGCTAGTATACGGTGTAAAGTGAGACAGGTCAGGGAAGATGGGAGGAATTGTAAGGAAGTGTGTTAGTATTGATACTAAAATACATCTAGTATAATCAGTAAAGGTGGAAATATGTTCGTTGAATATTATTTGGCCTCTACTGAGCCTAATACCAGTAGAAGATTACCTCTCCTGGGGGCATTAAACACTCATAATTTCAGCTCACCTATCACTACACGTTGGACAATGTTCACATAAGGGGTACAGTCACTGCCACATGTACAGCTCGTCCAGAACGGCCACTTTACATTGATTTAAAACATGTTACCATTGCGTGTACAACTGGGAAGCCATAAATGTATATTTTGTTTGACTTCGTAAATTTCTTAGGTCTGGATTTTTTCTTTACCTTTGATAACATTTTACAGCCATTCAGTTTTTAACTCTTTCTGATCTGCCAACATATATTTTATATTGAATTGATTTCCTTCTATAGGACATATATATTATTTGCAATTGTCTCTCGAGCAGCAATTATATTGATGAACTCTGATTTGTCGAAGCCTTTTTGTTTCGCAATTACATTGCTGGGTATTATCTTTAGTCTAAAACAATACAATGTCTTCAGTCTGTATGTTTTGTCGAGGGAGCATGGTTTATGGTTATTTGTTCTTTCAAAAGTTGGATCTTTCAAGTCCATTTATTGGATGGATTCCCATTTGTAGACTTTCCATCTACAAATAGGTATCTTGTTTTGGTATATGTTTGCCTACGTGCATATTCTTTATTACCTATTATAGTTGCTGTATTGATCATGGTCTCATGATTTTGTGTAATATTGTGTGTGTGGATTAACTGAGTCTATTGTTTTTTACTTAGCTATTGCTTTTCTCAGTTCTATTTTTCACCTTTAGAAAAATAATTAAAAATGAGCATCTTTAGCAAGGTATAGCCCTTAATCAAATAAGGCAGTTGAAGAAAGTTCAAATAGATTTGTGCAACCTTTTATGCAACAAATTAGGGCCAGGGCAAGATTTTCCCCCTTTAAAACTTACTTTTGGCCATCTTTGACATACAGCTTTGTGTCAAGTAAACTATGTTGTTTTGTATTTCCCCTGCTTTTTATTCAGGAACAAAGCATGAATGGAATGATCATAAAAAACAGCTACAAAGGGTTTTGTAAGGAGTTCAATATTGAGACAGTCGACTGAACACTAAGGGTATTTATCCTTCATGCTAATATTCGTTTCCTGCTGTGACACATGGAACATGTTAGTTTCGTTTTTGTGCTCAGCAAAGTGCAGGTATTGTGCACCTGAATTATAAGCTTGCTGTGATAATGTGCCTGTATTGATTCGAAAAAAATGGAGGATTCGTCATTTCCACTCTAAAGCTTCTCTGTGAAGATAAAGAGTGACAATCAAGGGCATGTATGCACCTTTAAACTTTGCATCTAGTGGCAACAGTACAGTCGCCTCAGAAGAGGAAAAACAAAACAAATCTTGAAGAAAAACGTGGAACAAAACACTGAAGTAAACACAAAAAATTAAAACACACAAGCAGCACCAATACGCATAAGGTAAGTCGTTGGTAGTGGCTGAACTTCTTCTCAGAAAGGGAACCCAGAGATAAATGTGGATGCAATACCACTGTACACTCCTTCGCAAGATCTAAAATTAGGATTATACTTTTGTGTGCAGGCTAACAACAACAAAATATAATGAATAGGTTACATGTAACTAATGGAGTTGAAAGTCGGAGACATATTCAAATGTCCAGGAGCTTACCACAATTTACCACAGTACCGCATCCTCTCCAGCACTGTACCATGTTGATTGCCAAAGAAAAAGGCTGTAGGTCAGACTTCTAGCTCACAAGCTCACATAGAGTGGAATGGTAAAAATAAGTGATATTGACATTTCCGCACAGTCAGTCAATCAAGCTTTATTTGATTATAAAATATTCATAAAAGCACATTAAAAACAGTAAAAAACTCATGTTACAAGGATAGGTAGGAGACCACAAGATTATGGAATAAGTTATACAATGCAAACTCTCACATGAGGATAGTCTTTCTACCGTTGACGACAGACTTTAAAAACAGCGTAACAGATAAAATGACAAGTTCTTCCCCAAGGGATTGCATGACTATGAACGCAGGACGGCATTGTCTCAGACCTAGTGTTCTAAGCACCGGAAGTATCCACCTTTTCCTCTGGACTGTATAAAATTTGAAAAGAATAAAACATGCATGGTGGATTGTGCTGACAAATCATCACATGGGCAATTGGACAGCTGCCTGGACAAATCATTATTTACAGGTAAACTAAGTAACCTATGGACATTGCTCATCCTAAAGCGTGTTAATAAAAATCTTTCAAAGTCAGAGGCTTCCTAAGTTAAAAACGGCTGCATATTAAATTTCCACACAGTTTTGTCCTTCTTACTGATTTTTAGTGATGTGGCATTAGTACATTACATGGCAGGATTTACCACCTGCAAAGGAATTGGTGATTGTCAAGAGCAAAAAATACAGGGAAAAAATGCGGCATAACATGTGTACTAGCTCTGGCTGTACCCTACGTTTTAATGCATTTTCTTACTCGTGGACTCTAAATCCTGGTGCAATGTCCCATCGCCTTAATGCAGTAACATCACTACTGAATCGTGGTAATACCCCAAAATTTACCTCCAAACTGTGACTGAGCGTCCCAGAATAAAGAGATGTTTCCTAAATATTGTAAAGAAATACTGACCATACTGTGGATTTTCCTACTTTAGATCAAAAGGTTAAAGGAAACAATTGGATTTTATGCTTATTTGACAAATCTCAAAAAGCTGTCTGTTGGAAGGTATTTTTTTTTAAAGTGGGCTTCCAGCTGTTTGTATTTTTTATTGAATTTAATAACTTAATAATGCCTATTTTGGTCTTAAAAAGGTTTTTGGCAAGGCTGTGAGAAAGGGTGCTGATTAAACTTCAATGTCACTTCACAGTTCACGATTTGAGGCTTATTAAATCCAAATTGAGGATCAGCGTTTTTGAAAGGTTACAGGTCACTAATGCAAGTCTTTCCAGGCGTTTAAAGGAGGGGGCATCAAAGAAAACAAAACATCCACTAAGGCACACTGAAAAAAATGCCATTAGGACGACTGCTTAGCATAAAATATTTTCCTTGCAATGAACTCACATGTAACTTGCATTTCATTTGATTTTCTTATGGTTGTTAAAAAAATGAGCTTTTTCCACCTTTCCAACTGTGCCCAATCCAATGAGGAACAGGGAGAATTCATGGGCGCAGTGCACTGTACTGAATGATGCCATTTCCTTGCAGGCAGGATGCTGGAGACTGCTGTGGACTTTGCTGGCCTAATTGCATTTTAATGAAAGGATTTTGTAAAGAAAGCATGAAAGAACATGCCAGGCAATCCAAATTATGCAGGAATGTAGCCTGAAAAACGGCATATGTGGACATTGTAAGTGGTGTGCATACAAAGCATTTTGGGTGTTACCAAAAGCAAATTCATTTCTCTTTTTTTTGCTTTACTGTTTTATTCCTGTCAGCGTCCTACACTGAGCTTTGCAACAATGTGAAAAGGTAGATGAAACCGGTGGGCAGTGTAAGAAGGTGTCTCCAACTGTGACATCCTCACAACTGACCACATAAGTAAGTAACTGTCGCTCAGCAAAAAGCTCTGAGACACCAAAAGTGTAAAAAAACAAAAACAAATAACATGCAGTCAATAATTTTAGGCCTGTGGATTTCCCTTCATACAATGTCTGTTTTCACGTCACTGCCAATTGTGGCCTTTGTTTGCTTTGTTCCTCTAAGAGATCAGAAGTCACTGAGTCCAATGGAGAGGACACAATAACAGACTGAAGGGACAAATGGAGAAGAGGTGATTTTGAAAATGACCGTGCACCTCGCAGTGAACATACGCTCTGGTCAGAAGGACATGGGAGGCTGTTCCAAAAGGACTTGGGCTTGCAAACAAAATGGCTTTGCCACATCAGAACATTTGCTCAAGCCTCAGTATCTCAATTGGATTGCAAGACCGGAGGCTTCTATTATTCTTCTCTTTGTTGCATTTATTTAAGTAGCAGCAGTCAAGAACTACAAATCCCATGAGGCTTAGAGAACACTAACCAAAGGGAGTAAAACTTAGCATGAATGACAGCCAATGAATTCAAAGCCATGCGTATAACATCTAACATGTCTGCGAACAGACCTTTTTTCTTGTTGTCGCAGTCAAGATAAGTATTACACGCTTATCCTTCTCTTATACTATGGTTATTCTATTATGTGGCTGTGATTTTTGGTAAATATTTTATAGTAAATTCAACTTTGCATTGCTTGTCAGCTGTTATTGTGAACTTGTGCTGTTGTACCGGTGATTATGGCGCTCTCAATCACCCGTGACCCGCGTTCCACGTTGCACGCCTCTAGTCGCGCTCACCATCTTTTATGCGCAGTACTTCATGCCTGTCACTGCTGGTTGCCCTTTGGTTCACTGCCATTTTCGTTTCTTCACTGGCGTTTCCAGGGCCCTACTGGTATTTATATTATTTTCTTTGATGCGCCGGTCGGCGTCTTCTGCTGCTGGCTCAGAGTTTCAATCATTCCTAGTGGGCACAGCCTTGACTCCTCCTTCTCTATCTTTCCACTGGCAGTGTCCTCAGTGGGTACACATCGTTTGCGTGGGATCAGGCTCCTTGCTCCTTCTTTTGCACATTTAACCTGTTTTCTGCCATGTGAGTTAATTTTTTCCTCATAATTCTGTCTGAACATGTTTTAGCCATACAAAAAGACAGCTCTCCTTTATTAAATGACATTGAAGATGATTGGTAAGTGTTTAAATTGATTTGCATGAGTTCATTCATTCCTCTGTGGAACAGGCAGTCTCAGCCACAACGGACAAAGTAACAAAAAATATTGAGAATTCTGTGATGAACCTTATGTCTAAGACTATTTTGGCAGTTTATAACAAGTACACAGACTTGGATGCGATGCGCACTGTTCACAATCAAAATGACAGAAAACCTATATTGTCACCGTAAACTGTACTCAAAATTCAAAACGTTTCCTGATTTTAGATGAGAGAACTAAATAATGTGAGTGAGATGTTAAAAACTGTTGATCTTCAGAAGCATGAATCATGGAAGTTTGATTCATTTTGATTGTAAACAGTGCGCATCACATCCACGTCTGTGTACTTGTTATAAACTGTTAGTCTCTGTAAACTTGTGTTGACAGCACACGCAGAGGTGCAGCACCACTTGGACAACTAGGATTAATTAAGATTCAAAACAAGTAGGTAGAGGTTTAGGAGTGCACCCCCATAACCCAAATGCTACATTAAGACTATTTTGGGCCATTTTGCGAAGAAAAGCAGAAAACGTGAAGCCATTTTGTTTCCTAAAGTGGCAAAAAAGGTTCAGTTGTGAGCCCCTTCTCCTGAGCTTACATTGAGGACTAATGAGGTTTTCCAACACATGACTGAGGACGTGGTTCCTTCCAGGGTTCTTAGCAAGGAGGGGAATGTCAAGTCTGCGTCCAAGTGCACATCTAAAAAATTTTTTTTTCAAAATAAGGTGCCTCAAATTATTCCACACATTCTTGACACATACGATGACATGGGAGATCCAGACTAGGATTATGATAAAATCACGTTGGGGGCCTTTTTCAGACCCTAAAACTAAAAAGTCTAAAGTTGCCTCTCCCGCTCACGACCGTTTTTCGACTAAAACTGTTCTGGACACAGAGGGTATACCTATGTTTGACTCTAAACTCATTCACAATCTCAATTCAACTGAATGGTATCCCACTGACCACGTGGGGAAGCAGATTTCTTCTTGACTTTGCTTGCCTATGGACAAACAGACTAGGAGTAGGACCAAGTTAAAGTCGGAATGCCCTAGGCCTACTTTAGCCTCTAATATTAATTTCACTCCCTCCATCTATCTCATTATGCTAACTTTCTTATCCATGTTTGGCAAAGATCCTCGCAAAGGCGTGGACAAGGCCTGGTCTACTTGTCTGGATACGTTTTTGGACATTATAGTGCCTCTGGCCCATATTTTTGATATGGCAGAGATGGCCAGAAAAGACAACTCCATGGATTCCAATGGCATTTTGCCTGTTGGGAAATGCAAATACCATTATTACCCACGAACAAAGAGAGGGCCTGTTATTGAAGTTAGACCCCGAGCTAGCAACTCTGGCCACCTTGGATCCTGTTATTATGGCATTATGGCAAAAGGACTCTTGTTTGAGGACTCTTTATTAAAGAACTCAGCAAGTACGTATCCCCTTTTGCTTGTATTGACAAAGCGCGACAATCACTCAAAAAAAAGTTTTCTCCCAACATGTTTTTTCATGGGCCGGTAGAGGATGGAGTCCCTTTACCAGGCATAACTGCCATAACCAGGAATCTAGAGGCTCATCAAACTTAACCTGCTGCTCAAAAACCCAGGAGCACAAGCCTCAGTTCTACCCCAAAAGAGGTAGAGGTTTTCGAGGATGTGAACAAAAAAGCTTCAGAGCCAACACACAAGCAGGTGAGTCCCCTTTCTGGCCATTCTCCTGTGGGAGGCCGACTTTTATTTTTTTCGCACAAAATGGCAGTCCATAACATACGATCCATGGGTTCTCAACACAATTTAGTGTTATGCTATAGAGCTTTACACAATGCCCTTTCAAACTGTGTTTCTTCATCCTCCAAAATTTTCTTTCAACATGCCCAATCTAATATCCCTGGAAAAAAAACAGGCATTCCTGCTTTCTGTCTCCAACCCCTATTCCCTTCTCCTTTTACAAAAGAAAAACAAACATATGAGACGGGTTATCAATCTCAAACACTTCAACCAGTTTGTAGTTTACCGTCATTTCAAGATGGAAATGATGATACACCTCAGAGATTCTTTGCTCCAACATGACTGGATGGTAAGGTTAGGTTGCAAGATGCATATCTCACAATTCCCATTCATTACCAACACAGGACATTTCTTCAGTTCCAAAGGCTGGGACAAACATATTGTGTTCCCTCTCTTCCCTTTGGACTCTCTTTGGCACCATGGTGCGTTACAAAACTATTGAAGCCCATGGTTGCTCATCTCAGAGCCCAAGGTATCAGACTTATAATTTACGTAGACAATATTCTCCTAATTTGCCAAAACCTTACATATGCTTCAATCACAAGTACACTATACCTTTTCCTTTCTATCAGATCTGGGTTTTCTCATCAACTCAGAGAAGTCAGTTCTAATTCCTTCACAACAAATGGAGTTTCTAGGATTTCTAATACATGTATCCAGTGCAACCCTTAATCTTTCCCCAACAAAAGCCAAAGTCATCAAATCCAAGATTCTACAGACTCTTAAGAGCTCTTTAATTTCCCTAAGGTCCCTGGTGAGAATTGTAGGTATCCTATCCTCTCCCATACAGGCCATTTACCTGGGTCTGCTCCATTATTGAGCTTGCCAAAGATTGAAGATTCCTCACTTACGCAAGGGCCTAGCCTACTTCGACTCCATCAGTATAGATCCAGAATCTCACCTAGTGCTTCAGTGGTGGATAGACCATTTAGATGGCTGGGACAGCAGAATAATCTTTGTGTCAGCCCCCAATCTTGTGGTAGAATCCAATGGAAGCCGGACAGATTGGGGCAGCCGATGTGAACCAATCTCAACTGGGGGTACATGGTCTCAGGAGGAGTCCAGATTTTATATAAACTTTATAGAGAAGCTGGTAGGTTCCTTTACAACCAAAAGACTAGCATGAAACAGGGTACAATGTTCCATTTGCTTTCATATGGACAACATTACCACAGTTCGGTACATGAATTATCTCTGCAGTACCAGATAAAGGCCGTTAGCATTACTGGCAAAGAGGTTTTGGGATTCTACCTTCTAACTAGATTTCAGTTTGTGCAGAATACTTGCCAGGAGATCTCAATACCATAGCAGACTGGTATTTCCGCTATCTCCGCAACTCAAGTGATTGGAAACTTCATCCTTCGGTGTTCAGGTCTTTTCTTCACAAATGGAGACCTTTTTATATAGATCTTATCTCCACCAGACTGAATTCTCAGCTTCTCCTATTCTTCAGTTAGTCCCTAAATCTTCTACCTGTAGCTACCGATGCTTTCTTACAAGACTGGTCCTCATCATTCAACTATGATTTTCCATCTTTTTTGATGATCAACAGGATTCTAGCCCAGGTCAGACGTCAACAGGCAATTCTTGCGCTAGTTGTTCCTTCCTGACAATCTCAAGTATGGTTCCCCCGTTTTTTATTTGGCAATCAACTTCCCAGTTCTCCTTTCATAGTTTCCCAACCTCCTTCTGGACCCGTCAGGTCTTCCTCACAACCTAGTGTTAGACAACTCCCTCTCTATTTGTGCTTGGAAAATAGCGGGGTCTCCCAATCTTTCCCTTTCATTTAGCTAGAAGCTTCGGAGTACATCAATAAGGCTTATAAATCAGCTTGGGCTTTATGGGCAAGCTGGAAGTTTGGTAAAATGTATCAATCCCGTTTCAGCGGACATAGTCTACATTGTTAACTTCCTGGCAGCTGAGTCTAGTGGAGGGAAGACCTATAGAACTATAAACCTTTACAGATTTGCCATTGCCATGACTCACCTGTACATCAACGGAACACCAGTGGGTGAGCATCTGCTCCTCTGTCGACTTTTAAAGGGAGTAGAATTTTGCAATTCTCCTATTCCAAAATACAGTAAATTGTGGGATGTAAATTTTGTTTTGAAATTGTTAATTTCCTGGCTGGATAATGCTGATCCCTCTCTAAAACTGATATCTGCAAAACTCACTATGCTATTAGGTTTGATTTCAATTAAACGTTTGTCTGATGTTAAAGCGTTAGATATTTCTTCTCACCAATTTACTTCCACAGGTATTCTTTTCGCTATTCGTAAGCGTACAAAGGCAAACTTATCTGCTGTGTTTTACCCTTATTTTCCTGATCAACCCAAACTTTGTGTAGGAAACTGTGTCAAGGTTTATGAACAAAACACAATTGATCTCAGAAGGTCCTCAGACACCCATCTTCTTATTTTCTTCAGAAAGCCCCATAGACCGGTTTCTTCTCCAACCTTTGCCCGCTGGGTTAGGTGACTCATGTACCTGGCAGGGATTGATACTACCATTTTTGGTGCCCACTCATCCATAGGAGCCATGGCTTCAAGGCCTTTTGGGCATGTTCCTGTCTGGAGAACATTCTGTGATCAGCTGATTGGTCTAATGACAACTTTTCTTCATACAGATTTTTTTTTGTTGTAGTTAACATTCTTTAAGCAAGTATAATAGGAGCCTCCAGTCTTGCAATAACATGTAGATTTTCCTAATAATCTATGAAGGAAGGTCTTAATTGTATTAATACATGCAGGGGTGTATTATCCCAACTCAAAACAGTGTTAATCTGGCGTTTTTCCCTGCCTGATAGTTGCTCCAGCTTTACCACCTTCCTCCACCTAAGGACACCTCAACATATCCTGGCTCCTCATCGGTGAGTCCTTCAGATGCAGATTTTACTGATATTTCCCTTTCATTTCAGTTTCCAATCGTCTATCTGGGTCTCAGATTCAAGGACTTTTGCCAAGAACTGTTTACTTATACTTTGACATTCTTCATTGTGTCATCTATTTTTCCTTTGCTTTCTAATTATCCTTAACTTCTCACACAAGAAAAGAGAACTGTTGGCAGTCAAGTTGGGTATTATAGGCATGGCTGTGATATCATTGGTTGTCATTCATGCACATTTTTTCTCCCATTGGCTAAGCCTCATGGGATTTGTAGTTCTTGACTGCTGCTATTTAATAAAATGCGAGAAAGAGAAGCATAATACTCGTCTCTGTGTCTTTAATAAAATTAAGACTTTCCTTCATAGAGTACTAGGAAAATCTACATCAAACAGAGACTTTGATGTCAAGAGAACTGAGTTTTGACGTTCCTTGTCATGCTGTTGTGCACATATCCCTATGTCATAAGAGCCATGTGGAAGGGGAGCAACAAAGGAGTCACTCAAGAATGGTTGGCTCAGCGCAGTTCTCTTTGTCACAACCTCTCCTATGGCTCTAAATTCACCATCGAATTTGTTCTTCTACTTGAAGGGACAGTCATGAAAATTATAACATCCAATCCAGTGGTGATTTATGTGCTCTATTCTGCTGGTTATTTTTCGGACCAGCCATGTTCTCCTCCTGATTTGTTTAATAATCTTACCATCCTTGCTCTCAAAACCTATGTGACATATCTGTGTCTGCTTACAAAGCCACATACCTAATGACTGATTATTTTTCTTTCTGATCACGACCTAGTGAATAAATGTTTGCTTGAGATTGCATCAAGTGGATGCTGAGCTATTGAGATGGCAGATGCCTTTCAACCAGTAATGCATGGTTTCAGAATCAAGTGCATAGTCATTAAGCACAAAATAAGTATCAATGGAGTGCTCCGATGTTTCCACTAAGACCTTACAACCAGCTTTGCTTGTTGTTGTTAGACCTGGCATCTTTTGACGTGGTTCCCCTGACTCGTTGCTTTCTGACCTCCTGTTTTGACTGTGTACTGAACTTTGTTTTTGCTGGCTTTCGGACTCTGTGCACTTTTTCACTGCTGAACAGTGCTAAAGTACATGTGCTCTGTGTCTAAAATTTAATGGAATTTGGTTTCTCCATGCTTGCCATATTTGATTTACTGATAAGTCCCTAGTACAGTGCACTACATGTGCCTAGGGCCTGTAAATCAAATGCTACTAGTAGGCTTGACGCACTGATTGTGTCACCCACATAAGTAGCGCTTCAAAAATGTCTCAGGCCTGCCACTGCAGAGCCTGTGTGTTCAGTTTAAACTGCCATCTCAATCTGACAAGTTAACCTACATGTCAGGCCTAACCCTTCCTTTTTATTGGACATAGGCCAACCATTGAGTAGGCCCTGGACAGCCCATTGGCATGGTGAGGTGTACTTAAAAGTTGGAATATGTACTTTTCAGTTTCATATGTCCTGGTAGTGAAATACTCTTAAATATCACTGCTGCAAGTCCTATCTCTCCCATTGGTTAGAATTGGAGCTGGCTTGTAACATTTCACAAGTGTAATGTCCAATTGGGAAAAGATAGGAAGAGTATGTTTTGTGTCTCGGGACTCACAATTTAAGAACACAGCGTTTAGTAAAGTTGGTTTTTAAATTGCAGGTCTGAAATGCCACTTTTAGAAAATTGGTATGTAACAACAATCGGTTCGGTGGGGAAAGCGATATTTCTTTTACAAAACATTATTTAGACCCGCATGTTACTAGAGATTGACAAATAAATTGTGCACTAGTTGGAAAAAATTATATATGACACCATAGAAGAGACTTGAACACTGTATATTATCAATCATATGTCATAAAGTAATGCAGATAATAACATATCACATGACCACACAGGGCTATTATGTAACATATACAATAACGGAATAGGAAATACAAAAATAACAAATGTCAAGACTAAAACATAATAAATACAAACGACATTACACAGATTGACACATTATGGTGTCCCAAGAAAACAAATGTCTATTCAAGCCGATGTCCTTTTTTTACTTGGAAGTATATTCGGCTTGACAGGGGTAAGGACCACCTCTAATTATCGCTGATGTTTCGACCCATTCAGGTTATGTGTTTAAATCAAAAACATCACCTTGAGTCTTCATCAAAACTGAGAACAGAAAACAGCCTGTGTGGTAAAATATATATGGTGTCAGTGACGTGAATTGTTCAAGGTGAATGTTGAGCATGTATTACTTAACCTCCCGGATAGTCCTGTACTTGTGGTGAAAAGTAACATCAATCGCATGTATCCAGATCCAACAGTTAATGTAGTATCCACCCAAATAAAGCCCTTTCGACACATCAAAGACATTGCCCGACTTCGGAAACTACACATCACTTTTGACAGCAAGGCATCCCTTCCTTTGCTAAATGCATCGTCCCCAAGCTTTGATGCATCCAAGGTACTGTCAGCGGGTCTGCGTGACTCCTGTATCAAGCCTGTGCGCCATCACAGTCAGACAGAACATTTGGAATTGCCCCCGTCAAGCGCCACTAGATAGCCCCAGTTGGAGCTATTGATTTCTAAGCACTGCAATTTGATTTAATCTTGCAAAATAGTATGTTGGATTTTTATTGTTTTGGTTGTTTTACTCAGATACATATAGACTATTTTTCTAAACTGGTGTGGAGTACTTTTGTGGTGTTTTGACTGTTACTGTGTGTGTGTGCACAAATAATTTACACATTGTCTCTTTAGTTTAGCCTGAGTGCTCTGTGCCAAGCTACTCAAGAGTGAGCACAGGTAAACGTTTAGTGCTTACTACACTTACATTGACTGGAATTATGGTTCCTGTTTGGACAGGGTGCATACCACTGCCAACCAGAAACCCAAATTCCAACAGTTGTATTATTTTTCTCTCATCCTGCGTACTGATTATTCTTTATTTTAGAACCAGATCGTGATACGTGGTAATTTGCTTGCACTTTATCTATTGCTGGCTTTATGTAGAAAAGGAGCTCATGTTTTTTTATGCTTTTTTGGCCTCATGTTTAGTTTAAAAAAAAAACCAAATAACATATTAGACAGTGGGCTTGATTTAGTCTTTAGCGGACAGGTTGCTCCATCACAAACATGACAGAGATCCCATCCACCCTATTACAAGTGCAATATATTCAGTGGCACTTGTAATACAGCAGACAGGATATCAGTCACATTTGTGACGAAGTAACCAGTCCCCGAAGTATAAATCTGAATGTGGAGAATGTGGTTCTGTCGGGTACAGAATTGATTTTTGGTGTACTGAATAATAACCAATACAAAACAATAATAATACTCAAACCTTTCAGAAATAATTAATGAAACAGAAAGGGAAGAGAAAAGCCAAATGAGTCAAAAAACAAAGAACACACCGAAAATAAATCAAAGTTTGTATTTAAGGATAAATCCATATTTATTCTTACATTTTGTGGTGTCCCGATGACATTAGAGGGCTGTCAAAGTTCATGAGCTTACAATTTGTTCTTAAGTGCTGAATGTGATCAAGATATATACAGTGTATGAACTGTTGAAATTAGTCATTTAAAAGGACATCCATCCCTAGATACATGAAGCTCCACACCGCTTGGGATTTAAAATTTCCATTTCACATGGGGTGGAGAGAGTAGGGTCAGGAATATCACAAGTACGTCGACGTTTCAACCCAGAAACATGCGTGATTGACTAGTAGGCACAGTGGGTCTTTCTCAGGACTAGACGAACCAAGGGACAGCCCGAAACAAGGGAGCTCTTTAGGGTATGGTCCACCGTTCGGTTGGATTCGAAGCAATGACGGAAGCGAGGTCCTTGATGGTTATAAATCACATCCCTAGCACGGCACAGTACTGTAATGAATGAATGAATGAATGGAAACTTATAATCGCGCTACTTAGCCCGAAGGCATCAAGGCGCCTAAACAAAACAGTTCGAAAAAGAGGCAGATCATATCTAAGCGTAGGCCTTGGCAAAAAGCCAGGTCTTAAGGGCCTTCCTGAAAGCCAACGCCGAGGGAAGAGATCTTATCTCCAAAGGCAGGGAATTCCACTGCCTAGGAGCGAGAGTTGAGAAAGCTCTACCTCCCCACTTAGCTTTACGTATCCTGGGCACTGAAAGCAGAAGCTTATTTGACGACCGGAGAGTTCTAGGGGGAATGTAGGGGACCAGCAAATCCTTCATACCACCAGACCGATTAGTTGCCAAAGCTCTATAAATCAGAGTCAGGGACTTGAAGGATATCCTGGACTCAATGGGGAGCCAATGTAAGGTCCTTCTTGCCTGATGAGCCATGGCCCATTTGGGCAGGTCCAGGACCAATCTAGCGGCAGCATTCTGCACCATCTGAAGACGGGTCACCAAGCCCTTATTGATGCCCAAATAAAGAGCATTGCAATAATCAAGTCTGGACCCAATCAGTGCCAGGACAGTATGTTTCCTGGCCTGGAAAGACAGATAGTGCCTGATCCTCCGTAAGATGTTTATCAGTCCCCAACAGGTGGAGATGGTCCTGCTTACCTGTTGATCCATCCTCAGAAGGGGATCGATCAGAACGCCTACGTTTTTGGCCAGGGTCGACGGTGTAGGGCACACCCCCATAGAGGGCGGCCACCAATCAGCTGACCAGAAATCCTCCTTTCCCCCGAACACCAGAATCTCTGTCTTTTCCCCATTGAATTTCAATGAATTACCCACCATCCATTGAGCGACTGCCTTCAAACAGTTTTTAAAATTGGAGGCAGCCAGGATAGTGGGTTGGGTAAAAGACAGCAGAATCTGTGTGTCGTCAGCATAAGAGATTACCTCCATCCCAAAAGATCTAATAAGCCTGGCCAGTGGGGTAACATAGATGTTAAAAAGGGTCGGACTTAAAGCCGACCCCTGAGGGACCCCCACAAAGCACAGGAAGGGATGGAGACAAGAAATCCCCCAGCTTTACCCTCTGTTCCCTCTGATTAAGAAAGGATGTCAGCAGACTGAGTGCTGTGCCCTTGACCCCGATCTCCCTCAGCCTTGATGTTAATACTGAGGGAGACAGGGTATCAAAAGCAGCCGAGAGATCCAAGAGGATGAGGAGAGTAGTCAGTCCCTTATCAACCCTGGTGCGAATGGTGTCAAGCACGATAGTAAGGGCAGACTCGGTACTGTGTTCTCTCCTAAAGCCGTGCTGCGAGTGGTCCAGCTTATCATGGGCTTCCAGAAAATCAACAAGATGCTTGTTTAGATGGATTTCCAGCATCTTGGCAGGAGCTGGAAGCAACGAGATTGGGCGAAAGTTTTTAAGCACACCCGGGTCAAGAGAGGGTTTTTTTAAGAGAGGCTTGACCACCGCTTTCTTCCACTGAAGGGGGAAGGTCCCTTCCTTAATTGCCCCATTCATCACACCCAATAAGGGTGGAAGAAGACAGTCTTTACACTGTTTGAGGAGTTTAAGGGGGCAGGGGTCTAAGGGGGAACCCGACCTAACCTTGGTCAAGAGGCCTTCAAGATCCAGTAGGGAGAGAGAGGGAAAACTAGACAGACTTCCAGAGGGCACCTCCTCAGATAAAGATGACGGAGCACAGTCTGTGGGGATGGATAGAGTCACCATTTGTAGCTCCAGTGCTGAATAAATATCAACAATCTTGGTGTTGAAGAATTGTGCAATATCATTACACAGCTGTTGTGAGCTTACCACCGGGTCTGGCATCTTTAGTGAGGTGAGCGTGTCCACGATTTTAAAAAGATCTTTAGGTGAGGAAAGTGAGGCGGTGAGAGAGGTGAAATATTCTTGTTTGGTTTTTATTACCTCCTTCTTATATAACCTCAACAGAGTTTTATGTCTGTCCCTCTCACACACGTACCCACTGGACCGCCAACGACGCTCCTGTCGCCGTAGTCCCTGCCTAAGTAGTCTGAGTGGTTCCGAGAACCAAGGGGCAGAGGGAGTTCTTCTGGCCGAATAGCACAAGATGGCCGGTGCAAGTTCGTCCAGGGCTATGGTAACCCCGTTCTCCAGCCTTTCCACCGCCGATGTTACCTCCTCCCCCGGGGCGATCAAAAGCCCTGCAAGCTTGGGAGCGAGTAGATTATTAGATAACTTTTTTAAGTTACGTCTTCGTTCAAACTTAGTAGGCATGTTACCCCTATTGCTGGGCAGAGAGGTTGTTAGGACCAGAGGAATTGCATAATGGTCTGACCATGAAAGGGGGATAGGCAGTTCAGTGACCAACAGCGTGTCGTTGGAGAAGACCCCATCGAGCGTATGGCCAGCCAAATGTGTGGGTCCTCTGACTAACTGTGTCAACCCGCACCCCGAGAAAGTATCCAAAAGAGACTGGGTTTCGGACGAATCCACCTTCTCTAGATGAAAATTTACATCCCCCAGAACGGTGAGATGGTCACAGCCGAAGTGTGGTTCTAAGACCTCCAGCATTTGACTACAGAAGTCTGCTTTGCTCACTGGGGGTCTGTAGATCAGGAGGCCCTTAAACGGCACTCCATAAGCCCCATTAATAGAAAATTGGAGAGCCTGAAAGGACTCCTGATGATCATCTAGGGGAATGATGTGACAGGACAGATGGTCCCTGTGCAGAATACCAATCCCTCCCCCCATCCGGCCCGTTCTATCCATTCTGACTAAAGTATAGCCATCTGGGACCGCCTCCACAAGTTCAGGACCTGAGGAATCCTTTGCCCAGGTTTCAGTTATAAAGACCCAGTCCGGGACTCTGGACAACACGAAATCCTTAAAAGCTAGGTTGTTTTTAACCAAGGACCTCGCATTTAAGAGGAAACCCGTGTTAGTCCTCACCCTAGAGTCGAATTTGGGCCTCTGGACCGCAGCTGATGGAGATACTCCCAGAACAGGGGGACCGAAACAGGGACAGGTGGGGGATATCAGAAATCCCTCAGGAGCATACCTATGATGACAAGGGAGTGTAGACGGTTTTAATAATGCAAGATCTTGCCTCGTATATACTGACCTCGATTTCACCCGCACGCAGTCATCTACTCCTCCGCCATCCAGCCCGTCCTCAGCGCGGACGGGCGCAGACGGGCTGGACTCTGGCGTGACTCCGGCGGGATTACGGCGAACACGCTGCGCGATCACGCTGAGCGTCAGCATGGCGGGAATATATAGGGCAATGCTCAGGGACCACCTGCGAACAGGAGCGCTGGGACGCAGAGATAAACTAGCAGCCTTCCCTATCCAAGATGGCGCCTGATAAAACAACACAATTCCGGGCGCCTAACGCGCTGGGGATAACCCGCTAAGCAGCGGTGAGGGAGCCAATTTATAGTGCGAGGAAGAGGGTAAATAAAATCAGGGAAAAACGGCGCAAATTAACATTAAAGCAAATAGAAAACAGGAAATGTTAAAAATGTAGTCTGACACTACGCTTACACACGAGCAGCCTTGGGATGCTTGGCCGACCTGGAGGGCCCCTTATAAAGGCTTCCTGGGTGATTGCCTGTGCTCGGGGACCACCTGCGAACAGGAGCGCTGGGACGCAGAGATAAACTAGCAGCCTTCCCTATCCAAGATGGCGCCTGATAAAAGAACACAATTCCGGGCGCCTAACGCGCTGGGGATAACCCGCTAAGCAGCGGTGAGGGAGCCAATTTATAGTGCGAGGAAGAGGGTAAATAAAATCAGGGAAAAACGGCGCAAATTAACATTAAAGCAAATAGAAAACAGGAAATGTTAAAAATGTAGTCTGATACTACGCTTACACATGAGCAGCCTTGGGATGCTTGGCCGACCTGGAGGGCCCCTTATAAAGGCTTCCTGGGTGATTGCCTGTGCTCGGGGACCACCTGCGAAGAGGAGCGCTGGGACGCAGAGATAAACTAGCAGCCTTCCCTATCCAAGATGGCGCCTGATAAAAGAACACAATTCCGGGCGCCTAACGCGCTGGGGATAACCCGCTAAGCAGCGGTGAGGGAGCCAATTTATAGTGCGAGGAAGAGGGTAAATAAAATCAGGGAAAAACGGCGCAAATTAACATTAAAGCAAATAGAAAACAGGAAATGTTAAAAATGTAGTCTGACACTACGCTTACACACGAGCAGCCTTGGGATGCTTGGCCGACCTGGAGGGCCCCTTATAAAGGCTTCCTGGGTGATTGCCTGTGCTCGGGGACCACCTGCGAACAGGAGCGCTGGGACGCAGAGATAAACTAGCAGCCTTCCCTATCCAAGATGGCGCCTGATAAAAGAACACAATTCCGGGCGCCTAACGCGCTGGGGATAACCCGCTAAGCAGCGGTGAGGGAGCCAATTTATAGTGCGAGGAAGAGGGTAAATAAAATCAGGGAAAAACGGCGCAAATTAACATTAAAGCAAATAGAAAACAGGAAATGTTAAAAATGTAGTCTGACACTACGCTTACACACGAGCAGCCTTGGGAACCCTGTAACTCTCCGGCACAGCTCTGGAAATGAGAAGCAAGGCACTGGGTCGCCCCATTATACTGGAAGTATAAATCTGGTCCTGTATATTTTAACATAGACAGATAATGTTTGGATGTTTTTAGAATTCAATTTGGTGAGCAAGTCCAGCAGGTGAAACAGTATGGCTGTGACGTTCACACATGGACACTTTTTTCTGTTAAATGTTTCCCTTTTTCGTGTCCTGTTTTAATGTTAAGCATTACTTTCAGGGTTTTGTCCATATGCTTGGTCTAGGTTCCCATCATAACTTTTTTTCCTCTAAAAAAAATGAAACATGTCTTTAAGGCTTTTTTTAACAATCAGACCACACAGTAAAGCCATAGAAACCAACCGCAATGGTTCCTTTTACTCCAGCTGAACAGCATACAGCTGAAGCTCAGAGTACTTTAATAAAATATGGTAAGCTCTCCTGGGGTCATGGAGTCAATGATCCAGACAACTTGCATACAGGAGCTGGCCCTTATTTTTCTGTGGGTTCCACAGTGCCCACCCAGGGCACCTACAACATGGAACTCATTGAGGGCTACAGCGGGAGCCCCAACACCCCTGTGCCCCCTGCTGTCTCTTCAGCCAGGACCCATAGTTGCTACCGGTAAGAGCTAGCCAATATTTTCCTTGTACAAAATTGATGACGCAAATAGATTTTTTATTAATATCTTTATTTCTTAAGCATGGTCAGTTTACAGAAATATAGCAGAAACTGAAGCATGCAACAGAGTAGGCTTTGTCTGGGACAACAAGGCATGCTGAGGATGGAGGGGAAGCAGATGGCCTTTCAATAGAAAGAAAGGACAGACAACAACTGAATTGATTTAAATCAAGGTCAACTTTTATGTACAGTATTAGTAATATAGTGAGAGAAGGATTTTGAGATAGGATGCAGTTTCAAGATGTAGAAACTGTAGAACGAAAGGTTGATGGTTGTTGCCTGTGTTCAGGTGCTCATGTTGTTATGTCTTTAATTGTTTGATTTGGCTGGCAATGGTGTTAACAGTTTATGCTTTGATAAATTACCTTAATAGCAAAGGTTATTTTCTTTTGTTTCAACTTCATACTTGGTTCTTTCTAATTTGAGGTACTGTGTTATGTAGTGTGTCCTGGTAGCTGGTTCTATAGGTTTGACTGGTAAGATGTAGAGGAGTGGACCATCTCTGTGATTTGCATTGATCATTCTGTAATGTATCTGTTTGAAACAGGTGGATGGGTGGCACTTCGGCACAGAGATTTGGTTCTCCACTGATATTAGTAAGGGGCTGTTTGTATGGGAACTTTCATGATTTGGTTCTCCCCTAATCTTAGAGGGCTCTGTAGGGGCCTCTGTCTATAGGCAGAGAGGCCAGAATTTGTGATGGCACTTTATTTTTGTGAACAAGATCATTTAGATTCTCTTATAGATCACGTCAGAAATAATTAGGTCTTAATCCATTCTTCTGAACTGTAAGTGGTTCTCCTTGGTCATAATCTTTCCAGGTAGGGAATCCCTTAGTCTGGCAGCTTGAATGGAGAAAGTAGGAGAACATTTTCTTCCTGTATCCAGGAATTATTAAACACATGCCAGCCTAGAACATAAGTTCTTCCGTTGGGAGTATTAGGTCAATTTTCATTGACAATATTTTGGTACTTTGCTGTTTTTTGTTCTGTGAGTGGTGCACACTTTACCATGTAATCTAGGATCTTCTTATTAGATGATTTTCTTGTCTATTGCAATGTTATGATTTGCATGTGCTTCTTTCCTCCCTGTTCTATGTTAGGCTAGCCCCTTGAGCATACCTTACTCACCATGCATCTTGATTGAATCTGTTGGATACCTAGATGGCTGACATGAGGGCACACCCCCAAGTATAAAAGTCTCCTACTGTCCTGTATGAAAAACCCACCCCACTGGAGCCTTTGCATTTGTGTGAAGCAGGAATCAGTTTAACACTGATGAATATTTACAAGTCAGCTCTAGAGAGAGCCCTGTCATTATGTGAAGACCGTCTAGACCCTGATTGTAGAAAACCTACCCCCTGAGCTCACTACCTGCAGAGCATCCAACCCAGAAACATTAGCCCATCCTTTCACAACACATAATTTGGGGGCCAATTATGATGGCGGAAGGCCCGCCACCACCAGCCGTGCAGTGGCGGGCCCTCCGACATCGGACGTCGATTTCCCCCGCAAATTCAGGATGGCGGGGGAAATCAGCCGGCGACCGTGGAGGGCGCAAAGACCACCTGCCACTCTTATGCCAGAGGCAATCGCCCCAATTGCCTGGCAGACAATCCACAATGCGTAAAATGGTGGCGGTACCTAGCAGTCACTGTCTACCAATTTACAATGTGGGCTACAGTCAGCCTTTCCATGGCGGTGGAACTGCCATGGAAAGGCTGGCAGGGATTGGTTTCAGGGGCCCCTTGCAGGCCCCCCTTGGTTTGGGGGAGGTAGTTATGCACTGGGGGGTACCCATGGTACCCCCGACATTTCCATGCACAAGTTGCCAGGCACCACGTGGTGCCTGCCACGTTGTGCAGGGAAATGCACAACATGGCCATTTAGCAGTGCAGCGGTGCTGCAGCCAGCAGCAACCGCCGCAATGTAAAATTTGCTGGATGCGCCTGCCACGGTGGCGGTCGCATCGTAATTAGGGTGCAGGACCACCCCCTTACAGTTAGGCAGTCCCAATCCCCACTACGATGGCGGGCAGACTCAAGTCCACCCGCCATCATAATTGGCCCCTAAGTTCCTGAGTGCAGAGAGCCCTTCCCAATAGCTGTTCCACTTTCTCAACCACCCTAGATCGTCCCCCCACATTGACACACTTCTAAATATCCCTATACCATCCTTTTGCAGATCACTGTTGTTAGTCTTTGTGCGGCTTGCTAGGTACTAGTTTCAACCAGCACCTGTATGAATACCAGACCCTGCCGGCAGAGGCTTGGCCTTCAGTGCACAGACAAGAGCCTTTCTTTGGGGAGTCCAGGGACTGCAGAAAGCTCAAATATGGAGCACATGCGGCACATTCAGATTCTGAGTACATGCTGCTCATTTGGACCTTAAGTGAAAGCATCACTTTACAGCAGTCTGTTCACCACTTTCTTAAAAACAAATGCATAAATGGCTTGCTTGAACAGTATGTTGTTAATTCAATTCAATTCAATTATTTTTCTTTATTCAATTTCCCAAAGGCTGATCATAAAAGATACACAAAAGAAATCATACAGTAAAAAAGTAATATTAAAAACATCTACAATAAAAAAACCTTTGATAACTTACATAATAAGGAATAAAAGTGCTAAGATCTTAGTTCAAAAACTCTAGGTGAGAATAGCTGCATGTTATACGAATAAACTCACACCCCCCAGCAACAGCTTTAAAGGATTTAGAGTGCTACGGCCAAAATTCACATCTTGGTAAGAGACCAACAATTCATGATACAAATAAATATATATATTCATTATAGTTAAAACAGCATGCTCCTTCTTTGTGCTAAGATACTCTTCAAAAAGCTAGCAACTAAATAATGTGTTACAATCGTTGAGTTGCAATAAAAAAATAGAACAGCTTTGCACTAAGAGAATTTATATCTACGCAACAAAGGTAATAACAATCTCCTTGTAGATGGCAAATAGTATTGACAGAAAAATACAAAATGTAATAGAGTTTGACTATATTGCTCATCATATAAGAAGGTACCACTAGTTGCTGAGGAGTATTGGCCTAACAGAAAACATACTAGCCATTGAATGAAGCCTAACCTAAATCTAGCCAATAACGTTCTCTTGAACACATTTGTCACATATAAAAAATAATGGGCAATCGCTAGCACCATCTTGATAATAGAATAATTTCTAACCAGGGGGTTGGACACTTCCATTAATTCCCTGGTGGTCTGTCTATGCTTACAGAAACTATTTTGAACCCAATATTTATCCTTCTTCATAATGGTCTCCGGGTGCTCAAACAAATGTACACAACCAGGAGCTAGCAAGCAGTCTTTGGTATATTTTAACCATGGAATTGCCAGGCCACAGGTGCAAAACAAACATTCGCTAATGACTGCCCAGTTGAGTTCAGCTTCATTATTAGCCCAAATTGAGCAGCAGAGGACCAAAGGGGTGGCATTAATAGTATTCTGCACATGCTCCATACCTAGCTCCTGGTGAAGGGAAGAATACAGGGTCCAGGGGGGAACGCCTAATAACCAGCGGCAATCAATTAATCAATCTATCAGGGGGTTCAAAGCGTGCTACACACCCCTGAGGCTCTCAAGGTACTGGGGGGTGCAACTCCAGTCCAGCCAAAGAGCCAGGTTTTGAGACTCTTACTGAAGGTGTGCAGAGTGGGGGGCATCTGATGTTGACTGAGAGCTTGTTCCAGGCTTTGGCTGTGATGTAGGATGCGGATGCGTGGGGTTTCTGCTAGGGCGAGGTCAGCGGAGCGGAGGTTCCTTTTGGATACGTGGAAGGAGGCTCTTTCATTGAGGTATTTGGGTCTGCTGTGGTGGAGGGATTCTTAGGCGGGGTGAGTAGCCTGAAGGTTACTCTCTTCTCGACGGGGAGCCAGTGGAGGTCTCACAGGTGTTGGGGGATGTGCTCATGCCAAGGGATGCCAAGGACGAGTCTGGCTGTGGTGTTCTGGATGGTCTGGAGTTTGCTTAGCAGGGATTTGTGGATTCCAGCATAGAGGTTGTTTCCGTAGTCCGGTCTGCTTGTTATGAGTGCGCGGGTTGAGGAACTTCGATTTTCGATCACGATCGAATCGACCCGCCATTTTGTGACCTGCCGCCATTTTGTGTTGCCATCACTCAGGCAGCACGGCGAACGAAGTCTATTCTGCTTTTCCCGTAGCTTGGTATCGAAATACGTCCTCGGCCTTATTTGCGGAGCTGGTGTTTGGACTAGTCGAGTACACTAATCCTTGTCTGGCTTTCCTAATCCCTGTTTCAACTATCTGTAGGCTCACACTATTCTTTCCCGATCATATCTTATCGACTGGCCTTCACTGTCTCCTGCTAGCATTCTCTTGTGTCATGACTGTCCTCCAATACACACAAACGTATCTCACCACCTGCAAGTTAGTTATAATCTGTTAATGAATTAGTTCGGGGTGGGATGACAAACACAGTTGGAGGAGAGGTCTCTTCGAGTTATCTGATATTTCTGTTTTCGAACCTTTCTTATTGGTTCCACTTTGTTTTTCCGCTTACCCTATTGGCTCTTTTCTTCTATGCTTGGGGAGTGTGTCTCGTTAATAATTATGTATTGTATAGTGTTTAATCTGATGCGCCACAGAGTGAAGTGGCAGTCTCCTGAGAACCTACTTTGTATACTTCTAGGATAACTGTACTAGCTGCAGCTAAATAAATCCAATCTTCTAACGCCGACAGAGTGTCCTGTGTCTCTGTGTAGCGAAGCAGGTGAACTCCGGAGACAGAGGGTGTACCCTGCACCGCCAGGTCCAAAAGGTTCTGGTTCTTCAATTGGCGCCCTCGTCGGGCGGCTTCAGTGGTACCGGTTCTGCTCGAAGGTCGTGAGGAACCTCGCAAGAAAATTCCGGAAGGTTCGCGAGCCACACTAAGCGACCCCTGTATGTCGAAAGTGGTCCGAAGGTCTTTTGCAGCGCGGTTACTCCTTCCTGACGGCTACTGGCGACCGCTGCCCTGACTGCCGCTCTGCTTTGGCCCATTCCTTTGGTGATGTATGGTAAAGCGATATGATAGACGGGCCTCTGTTGGTGGAAGAAGACGTCCTTAGTTAAGTTAAGTATTTTCGTGGGTCGCGCCCACAATTTTGGTTCTTTGTTTGATGTCCTTAGGTGTTTTAGATTTAGTCATTGCAAAGACTAAAGCTGAGGGTAAGTGCATTTGTGCTGCGTAAACTGAGTTTTACTCCCTTGAAGTTTGTGAACAGTCCAGAGACATTGCGAAATGCCTGGTCTGACTAAGTTTGGAAGAATTTGTTGTCTTGGTTGTAATAGGGACTCCCGACTTGAGGACTCTTGTCCGATTCCTTCGGTTGGAACTCCCACATATGAGCTCTATTCGAAACATGGTATCGGCCCCATTGCCTTTAACGAGACATGGACTCGATACACGAAGAAAGATGGTGTTCTCAAATGGCCAGAAAACGGTAGTTTTGACCCTGATGTGCTAGATAATTTGGAAGCAGTTCTGTTCAAAAGAAAAGCCCGGCCGGCAATGTTTGACTCTTTCCGCCTTTGGCGTAAGGAAGCCAAACAGAAAGAAATTAAACAAGCAAAACGAGATAGGAAAGCACAGGGTATGACAATTATACAGGCTGCCCAACAGTTCAAGAATGATGAAATTGACAATGCGACTGAAATTTCAGAAAGACAACATCGTATGGCGATAGATAAATGCTATCCGGTGTTGCCTGTTTCTCCTTCTGATAATAAGAAAGATATAGAAGAAGATCCCCTAATGTCCCATTTATTGAGGTTGCCTCCGCCCTATGCGCAAAATGCCAATGTACCTCAGCAGTTACAGCCTGCTCAGCTGCTAGTGGTACCTCCGCCGGTTCCGGCTCTTCAGCATTTGCCTCCTCCAGTATTACCGCCCTTGCCGGTTTTACCATTAGTCTCAACTTCTCAGCCTTCATCTCCTGATCTTAGCTCTCCTTTGCCTTCTGCTCCTCCTGTAATTTCTAGTCCTTCTCCTGTTAGTTCTCCTAATACTCTGTCTCCAGTTCTAATGTCTGATTCACCGTCTGTGCGTAAGCGTCTTACAGATTCTGTCACTAGTATTCTATCTCCTTTCTTTGGAGCTTTTAATGTGTCTCCGGCTTTTGCTCGAAGACAATCTCGCAGTCAGTTTCCAGATTTTGAGGAACGAGAGAAGCTAGATTCTCTTGCACGAAGATGGATCAAGAAGGGTCCACAATATAGCGTGTCTGATATTATGCCTACCTTTTTGCAATGGAACGCGCCTACGCAAAGGTATGTTTTCAATGTAATGTGCGATATTCTCATTAAAGAATGGGAAGATGTGAGTTCAAGTCCGATCTCACAAGATTTGTTAGATGTTCAAGCCGATTTTGAAAAAGGACTTATTGTAGGTTCTAAAGTCGAGGAAGCTGTGAGGACACTCATCTCTTATAGAACCTTATTGTTCTCTCAGATTTTTCTTGATTCTGATCCGTCGGTTAAACTGACGTCGAAAAATTATCCTATGAGGGAGGTTCCTCCAGTATGGAAGGAAGAGGTTGCGGGAGTAGGTGCTAATCCAGCTATTCCTGCTCATTTTCAGCGTATATGGGTACATGTGCCATGGAAGAGATCTGAAGTTTTGGCCCTTAAGCAGACTCTACCAGATCCTCGTAAGAACCCTGCAGGTTATTTCAAAGAATTATCGCAGACAATCGATGCTTGTATTATGAATTTAGCAGATATTGATATGCTAATGGGTAATGTAGTCCCACAGACAATATGGGCTAAGATTCGTAGAGAGGATCACGCACAGGAACTAGGTGCTACCTGGGATGTTATAGCTGATACAGATAGAGACCAAGTGGGTGGCGCAAAGCCCGACGCTTTGATCTCGGAACTTCCTGGTAGAATCATTACGTTAATGAAAACTATGATGCTTGCATTAAGAGTGAATTGGGATAAGCTAGCAGCATGCAAACAAAAGAAAGATGAAAGTGTCTCTGATTTCTTTACTCGTTTCGAGGAGACATTTATCGATCACAGTGGTCAGGACATGGCTACCGAGGGTGGACAGCGATTATTCATGGACAAATTTGTATTCAATTTTCTTCCCGAGCTGTCACACAAATTAAAAGATTCAGAAAGTTCTTGGGCTGTTTCTTCTTCTGCCCAGATATTGGCTACTGCACAATATTACGAGAATAGGGATAAAGAAGACAAAGAAAAGCAAGAGAAAAAGACGAAAGATTTAAAAACTAAGGTTCTTTTGCAGCAAGCCTATCCCCCACGTTATGTTCAGCCTCAGACTCAGCAGCCACCGCAGTTTCAGAGATTGTATCAGAAACCTGAGCCATACATTCCGCGACCTTTGTTAGGTCCTAATCAATGTGCCTATTGTAGAGAGGAAGGTCATTTTAAGAGCAGTTGTCCGGTTTTATTGCAGCGCAATGGAGCATTATCTGCTCCATGAGGTCGTGCTGGCCTCCAGTCAGCAAACAGAGGTAGAGGTCGAGCTATGTTAACTCAGGAACAGCGTGCCCTTCCTTCTCCCAATTCCATGAACTACTTTGATCAGCAGAATGTGAGATCTACTCAGTATTATAATGAAGACCATTATGTTGAAGGCGAGAATGAGAGTCTTCATGCTAACTAGGACAGCCATGGACAAAGTAAGGGAGTTGTGCCAATCCCAGTAGATCAAAATGGTCCTTATGTCAATGTCACTACAATGGGTGTATCAGAGCCATTTCTTCTAGATACTGGAGCAATGAGAAGTTCTATTATTCATTCTAAACTCCCTGGGGCACCTTTGTCTGGCTTAACAAATGTTTCTGTAGGATTCTCTGGCGCCCCTGTTCGCAATCCGGTTTCTTGTCCTTTGCCTATTTCAGTTGGTCCTTATGATTTGGAAGCTCCACTTCTGTTGACAAATGGTTGTGGTGAGAATCTGTTGGGTCTAGACCTATTGAAAAGAATGCATGCTACAATATATTGTTCTCCTTCAGGCGTACATCTTACTCTAGGTCAGAAGTTGATCTCCCCAATGTATCTGTCTAAAGATCAGTTTCCTTCTGAGTTGCTTTCTCTTCCAACAGCACTTTGGGCCACGGGTCCGAACGATGTGGGTTGTCTTGAGATACCGCCTTATGTTGTCACTCTCAAGCCCAACGTTGAATTACCACGTATCCCACAATATAGAATCTCTGCTGAAGGTGAAAAAGCGCTTTTGGAAATCATTCATGACTTAATTCGGAAGGGTGTGGTTGAAGAAACGAGAGGTAATACATGCAATAGTCCTATTCTTCCTGTTCTTAAACATACTGATCATTCTCAGCCTCCTGTGTACCGGTTTGTGATTGAGCTGCGAGAAGTAAACAAAATTGTGATTCCACAATTTCCTGTTGTTCCAGATATCACTGCCTTGTTGACTATGATACCTTCCACAGCGACTTGGTTTTCTGTTATCGATCTAAAGAATGCCTTCTTCAGTATTCCCATTGCAGAAGAAAGTAGGGACATTTTTGGTTTCTCCCTTGGAGGCCGAAGCTTCCGGTTTAAGCGCGCACCCCAAGGGTACTGTGAAAGTCCCTCCATTTACAGCCAAGCTTTGAAATGTCATCTGGATACTTTTCACTTGCCGTCTGGTGCTGCTCTTTTCCAATACATGGACGACTTGTTAGTCGCCACTGATTCAGAAGATATCTGCAAAGATGTCACTGTTGCACTGTTACGTCACTTGTTTAAACTGAATCACAAGGTTTCACCTTCCAAACTGCAATATGTTTGTCGAGAGGTTTCCTACTTGGGTCATCTCCTATCAAAGGAGGGACGACGATTGACACCAGAACGAATTCAGGCGATTGCGCGAATGTCTGTACCATCCACACAAAGGGAAGTACGTGCCTTTCTGGGTATCACTTCTTACTGTAGACAGTGGATCCCTAACTTCTCTTTGATTGCCAAACCTTTGTTGGCACTCACTTTAAAAGATACGCCTCAGCCCCTTCCTTGGACTGATGAGTGCCAAAGGAGTTTCACTGATTTACGCACTGCTCTGTGTTCTGCTCCTGTACTGGGTACCCCAGATTACACTAAGCCTTTTACACTGTATGTTCATGAGAAAGAAGGTTGTGCATTATCAGTCTTAACACAGCAATTTGGAGATAGACAGCGGCCATGTGCCTATTTTTCAGCTACATTAGTTCCCGTAGCTAAAGCATTGCCCAGTTGTCTCAAAGCCACAGCAGCCGCAGCAATTTCTATCCGACAGTCTGCTGGAATGGTGTTAGATAACACTCTCATTGTCATGGTGCCACATGCAGTGGATACTTTGCTAAATAGAACAAAGACACAGCATCTTACGAGTACACGTCTAACCGGTTACGAGTTGACGCTGTTGGCTAGTCACGTACACATCAAACGATGTAATACCTTGAATCCAGCTACTTTGTTGCCTCTTCCAAATGAGGAGAGTGTTGAGGATCAGCATGATTGTTTCTTCCGTACTGAGGAAGAGACAAAAGGGAGAATTGACCTGAGAGATACACCATTAGAGAATCCGGATGGGACTCTATGGGTAGAATGTTCTTGTTTTAAAATGCCTAATGGAGATACGGTTTCAGCCTATGCTGTAACTACCTTACATACGATTGTGGAAAGTGCACGTATAAGACACAATTCAGCGCAAGCAGCAGAGTTGATAGCACTGACGAGAGCTTGTGTATTATCGAAAGGGAAAAGAGTGAACGTGTACACTGACAGTCAGTATCCCTTTGGTGTCGCGTTCAATTTTGGGCGTCTCTGGAAGGAGAGGGGTTTCCTAACTTCACATGGCACTAAGATACAGCATGGCCAGTTAGTGACTGATCTCCTTGAGTCACTTGCTTTACCCATCCAAATAGCGATAGTGAGGTGTAGCGCACACAAGAAGATTACGGATGATGTTGGACGAGGAAATGCATTTGCTGATGAAACAGCAAAGAAAACAGCGAGAGATTCAACGAATCGAATGTATATGGCAGGTCCTGAAAATTGGGTCAGAGAGAGAGGAATGTGTGAGAATACAGTAGAAAGTGTGAAAGCGATTCAGAAAGAGGCTTCAGAAAGAGAGTTGAGCAAGTGGAGAGAAAGTACGGGAATGTTAGATGAGATGGGTTGTTGGGCAGAATTATCCGAACATCAACGTTGGTTGTTACCGGATGCTTATGTACTCCCAGTGGTTACTATGGCTCATGGTCCAGCTCACTTAAGTACAAAAGGCATTTGTAAACTTTTAGCCCCAGTTTGGCAAAATGAGAATATCCCAAAATGTGCAGACAACGTAGTAAAGCATTGTATTGTTTGTCTGATGTACAATCCAGGAAAGGGAACCCCCACTCCAGCAGGTCACTTTGCTCCTCCGACATACCCATTTGAAGTGTTGCAAATCGATTACAGTCACATGGATCGATGCAACAACCTCAAATATGTTCTGGTGGTAGTATGTGCCTTTTCGAGGTGGATAGAAGCATACCCTTTGAAAGATAACACAGCTTTATCCACAGCTAAAATCCTTCTAAAAGAGTTCTTTCCCAGGTTTGGATTGCAGCGCATTGTCTGGAGTGACAATGGGAGCAAATTTGTTGGCCAAGTCATGCAGAAAGTTTGTGCAGGTCTTGGAATCAAGCAAAAGTTCCACGCGGCAAATCATCCACAGTCAGCGGGTTTAGTAGAATGTTACAATGGAACTCTGAAGTTGAAGTTAGCGAAGATTCAAGCAAGTACGGGACTTAATTGGCCTGATGCTTTGCCGTTAGCTCTGCTATCCACCAGAACTGCAGTACACTCTCGTCTGGGACTTAGCCCTTACGAAGTGGTGTTTGGCCGTCCGGCCAACGTATGGGGAATACCTCGTCCTAAAAAGTTTTCAGATTTGCCCTATCCAATGTTGATTGACTATCTGCATGACCTTACAACTAAATTGCATGTCCTTCATCAACAGGTTCAGAGTGCTTTGCCGGAGGCTTCCACAGACCCAGGTCATTCCATCCGACCAGGTGACTGGGTCTGCACCTGAAACTTTCAGAAGAAAAAGAATTTGGAACCCAGATGGCGGGAGCCCCGAATGGTCCTACTAACGACAAGGACAGCAGTTAAAGTTGAAGGAAAGAAAAATTGGATTCACGGTGTGCATTGCAAGAAAGTACCTTTGCGTTTGCCTTTTGATCAGTGGGTTCGTAGAGGGGTTGGTGACTGTGAAGGCGAAACAGTTCCACGATTTGTACCCTTTAGCGATGCACACCTGAATGGGACATTGTCTGAAAAAGAGGACAACGACATTTTACAAGAAGCAATTCCATTGCATCGCCGCTTGAATACGACTGAACCAAGAACATTGTTTCGAGATCAGAGTGTTCTGGGGAAGGAGCGCTACAACCTCAGGCCCAGACAAAAGAACAATTGAAACTTTCTTCTCCCTTGTGTAGTGTTCTGTTTAGGTTGCAGGGTCACGGTAGGAGTCTAGGTCACGACCTGAGTAGTGACAATAGGTCTGCAGGATCCTCAGTGTCATAGGACGGTAGAGCATCGTGACTTCAGTGATTGAGGAAGATTGCCGTGAGCATCCACTAGTGAAAATGGAAACTACACCAAGCAATAAAGAAAGAAGAAATGAAATGAAGAAAGCATCTTGTAAAATAATGTACAGTCGTTTTAGTATAACTCTATGTGTTTTTATATCATTATGTATTGCTTTGGCGATTATTGGTTGGATAGTTTATGTTTTGCAGCCAAGAAACACCTCCCCTTCTTCCTCTTTGCCTTCTTCTACTATCTCTCCACACCTCTTTCATACTTTTCCTTCACATGAACTTGTCAGAAGAACCGAGTATTCCAACAATTCCTTTATCCAACTATTGCACCAGCATCAATTAGTGGTTAACACAACTGATTGTTGGGTATGTGGTCTTATGCCACATACCACCGAGAAAGGAATGCCATATCTAGTGCTTCCTTTTTCCTATGAGGGTTCTGCTTGGGCATTCTTCGTTATTTTCTGTAATGCATATCAAAGCAAATTCAGACGGTCTGTTGCTTCACAAATTAATTATCCGGATTTTAGTCATAGTTCCTTGATTAAGGGTATGGTAGTTATGGCTAAAATCATGGAGAACAGCAAGATTTCCATTGATGAAACAAAAGCTTACACCAATTGGAACGTCACCCAATATATGTCGAGTCTTAATAATAAAGTTGGAAAGGGAAAATCCTCACCAATCTGGACTATACCGCATCAAGGTAATTTCTGTTTAAAAATAAACGATCGCTCTTCTGACACTGCACTAAAGAGTAACTGCTCCTACACGTACATTTATTCCTCTCAAAACTCGCCTCCTCTAGTACTGTCTCAAGGCACCTATTTCATTTGCTATGATAGAGCTTATACTTGGTTACCAACAGGTTTCTCTGGTACCTGCTACATAGCTTTCCTTCTTCCTCCTACTTACACTGCTTCTGCCAATTATCACCGAACCCGTCTCAGCCGAGGAATCATTGACTCAAAAGACACCGCGGGACAAGAAGGAGGAGATTTCCTTAAAGGTTTTCTTCCCTTCTGGGGTCCAATGGCCAACAGCAGAAATATAAGGCAACTGGTCCGTGTCGTAGAAACTACAATAGACATCACTGTAGGAGCCTTAAGTAATATCACGGGGGAACTACAGGCGGATCGTCTTATGACCTTGCAAAATCGAGTTGCCTTAGACTTTATTCTTGCTGATCGTGGTGGAGTATGTAAATTGATCAGGTCAAGCTGTTGTATTTTCATTCCTAATGACACTCCAACAGTATACCAAGCTATCTCCAAGTTGCACATAATCTCCGAGTCTATTCATCAGGACGAAGGAGATTGGTCTTTAACGGAATGGTTTTGGAGACTACTGCCCAATTGGGCTGGAAAGCATTGACATTCCTTGGAATAATCTTGACTATTGTATTTTCTTGTTGCCTTTGTATGCACTGTGGTCCCGCTATCTGTGATCTTTGTGCTACTATGTGCATCCCAAAACCCAAACCTCAAGTAACGGAAAACATAAGAATGATGTTACAGCAACAGCTTGATGATCTCATGGCTATTGACGTGGACTCAGATTAACGTGAGTCTGCCTTGCCTGAGTTCTGGCAAAAGGAGGGTCTGAGGAACTTCGATTTTCGATCACGATCGAATCGAACCGCCATTTTGTGACCCGCCGCCATTTTGTGTTGCCATCACTCAGGCAGCACGGCGTACGAAGTCTATTCTGCTTTTCCCGTAGCTTGGTGTCGAAATACGTCCTCGGCCTTATTTGCGAAGCTGGTGTTTGGACTAGTCGAGTACACTAATCCTTGTCTGGCTTTCCTAATCCCTGTTTCAACTATCTGTAGGCTCACACTATTCTTTCCCGATCATATCTTATCGACTGGCCTTCACTGTCTCCTGCTAGCATTCTCTTGTGTCATGACTGTCCTCCAATACACACAAACGTATCTCTCCACCAGCAAGTTAGTTATAATCTGTTAATGAATTAGTTCGGGGGTGGGATGACAAACACAGTTGGTGGAGAGGTCTCTTCGAGTTATCTGATATTTCTGTTTTCGAACCTTTCTTATTGGTTCCACTTTGTTTTTCCACTTACCCTATTGGCTCTTTTCTTCTATGCTTGGGGAGTGTGTCTCGTTAATAATTATGTATTGTATAGTATTTAATCTGATGCGCCACAGAGTGAAGTGGCAGTCTCCTGAGAACCTACTTTGTGTACTTCTAGGATAACTGTACTAGCTGCAGCTAAATAAATCCAATCTTCTAACGCCGACAGAGTGTCCTGTGTCTCTGTGTAGCGAAGCAGGTGAACTCCGGAGACAGAGGGCGTACCCTGCGCCGCCAGGTCCAAAAGGTTCTGGTTCTTCAGGGTGAGGGTCTTTCTGGCTTCGGGGGGATCCACTTGAAGGTCTTGCGGAGGATGTTGAGGGTGTAGAAGCAGGTGGAGGCGACGGCGTTGATTTGTCAGGTCATGATGAGGGAGGAGTCGAGTATGATGCCGAGGTTTCGGACATGGTCCGTGGTGGTGGGCGGGGTGCTGAGGGCCGACTGCCACCAGGAGTTTTCCCACGTAGAGGGGAAGGGTCCGAGGACTTGGACTTCTGTCTTCTCTGAGTTGAGTTTCGTACATCTGCTGCTCGTCCAAGCTGCAACATCTTTTATTGCTTCTTGGAAGCTGAGTCTGGTGGTTTCGGGGTCTTTCGTGAGGGAGAGGATGAGCTGGGTGTCGTCGGCGTAATATACAATGCTGAGTCAATGCTTTCTGACGATGGTGGTGAGGGGGGCCATGTAGATGTTGAAGAGCGTGGGACTTAGAGAAGATCCTTGTGGTACTCCGCAGTTGATCTCTGTGGGTTCGGAGAGGAAGGGCGGGAGTCTGATCCTTTGGGTTCGGCCGTCGAGGAAGGAGCAGAGCCAGTCGAGGGCTGTTCCCTGTATTCCGGTGTCTGGCTGAGAGGGTGCGGTGGGAGAGGTTGTCCTAGGTTGTGCAAAGGTCGAGTAGGATGAGGTCTGGGGTGAGGGCTTGGTTGAGGAGTGTGCGGATGTCATCAGTGGTGGCGAGGAGGGCGGTCTTTGTGCTGTGGTTGCTGCAGAATCCGGATTGGGAGGGGTCGAGTATGGAGTTCTCTTTCATTAAGTTAGTCAGCTGGGCGTTGATGATCTTCTCAGTGACTTTGGCAGGGAAGGGAAGGAGAGAGATGGGTCTGTAGTTCTTCAGGTCCATCGGGTCTGCGGAGGGTTTCTTGAGGAAGGGCTTGACTTCTGCGCATTTCCAATTGTCTGGGAAAGTGCTGGATTCAAAAGTGCCATTGATGGTGAGTCGTAGCTGGGGCGCGAAGGGAACAGTGGCTCTGTAGAAGGTGTGCGGAGGGCAGGGGTCTGTGGGGGCTCCTGAGTGGGTGCTCTTCATTGTAGTAGTGATTTCTTAGGTGGTGAGCGGGGTCCAGGTGGTGATGGTGGGTTGGCTGTTATTGCTGGAGGGAAGAGTGGTTTCTGGAGTCTGCTCGCTGAAGTTGTTGTAGAGGGCTTTGATTTTCAAGTTGAAGTAGTAGCCCAGCTTGTTGCAGAGGTCTTGGGAGGGAGTGACGTCTGTGGCTTTGCTGTGGGGCTTGGTGAATTGCTGGATGATGCTGAAGAGATCCTTTGAGTTGCTGGAGTTGGTGAGGATTTTGTTCCAAATGAAGGTCTTCTTGGTGGATTTTATGCATTAGTGGAAATCTGTCATGGCGTTCTCGTAGGTGGTATGGTCTTCTGTGGTTTTGCTTTCTCTCCATCATTTTTTGAGACGTCTGCAGGAGCGTCTGGCTTCTTGGAGGTCGATGGTGAACCAGGTGGCCTTCAGGATGCGTTGTCTGTCGGTGTCTGTCGGTGTCTGCGCAGTTGGTGATCCAGTAGTGTAGTTCCTTGGCTGCAGAGTCAGCGTCGGTCGAGGCGGGGGGGGGGTCGCGCATGATGGTGGAGTTGAGGTGCTCCTCGGTGACCTTGCTCCAGTTCTTTCGTGCAGGGCGAGGAGTGGGTTTGAGAGCGGTGGTGGTGTTCAAAGATAAGTGTACGTAGTGGTGGTCCATCCAGAGGGGCTGCGTGGTATGGCTGAAACGGATTTTGTTTCCACCAGGGAAGATGGGGTCGAGGGTGTGTCCTGCCTTATGGGTAGGGGTGGTGATGAGTTGTTTCAGTCCGATGTTGGCTGGATTGTCCAGGAGGGCGGTGGATTTGGGGTCGCTGGGGTTGTTGAGGTGAAAGTTCAGGTCTCCGATGAGTATGTAGTCTCTGGCGGCAATGGCGTGTGGTGCGACGAGGTCAGCAATAGTGTTGGTGAATGAAGCGCGGGGTCCAGGGGGTTTGTAGGCGAGGGTGCCGCAAAGAGTGATTCTAGGGCTGGTCTCTATCTGGAATTAAAGATGTTCGGTGGTGGCGGAGGAATCGCTTGTAATGGAGCGGCAGAATTTAGTCTCCTCTGTCTGCATAACACCAACATCCCTGCATCTCCAAATACCCATTCCATAAATTAAAATTGGCAAACATTTCCAATTATATACCTCCAGGATCAGTGCAGTTTTTTGCCAATTGACATGATGAGCGAGGACGTAGGGCCTACTGCTCAATTATAGTGATTTATCCTATTTTTTATTCAAGTTGACCAGGCGCAGCCATCATCAAACTCCAAGCCCAAGTATGAAAACAAACTAATCCTGTCTAATTTTTTACCATCAATATTTAAGGTGCAGGTTTTTCTATTTCTGGGGCCGCATACCATTTTACATGTTTTCGTAAGATTAGTCTCCAAGTCCAGGTCTCTCATAAATCTAACCTAGCTACAAATTAGGCTCTTAAGGCCGCTGGACGTCCTTGCCAGGAAAACAGCATCATCAGAGTATAAGGGCGTGGGCACGGCCTTTTGCTCAACATAAGGAACGTCTGCCCCGACATATACCAATATTCTATCCAAATCATTTGTATAGAGTAGAAAAAGGATTGAAGCAAGGACACATCCCTGGCGCACCCCACGCTTAACTCTGAAATGTTCTGTGCATTCACCAGCATTGCCAAATCATACAGATGCTGTGAGATCATAGTGTAGGAGTCTTAAGAATGAAATCACCCCCATCAACTCCCATGTTCTCTAGAATAGACCACAGCTTAGCCCTACATACATAATCAAAGGTGCTCGACAACTCTATAAACGCCAGATGAGTAGAGACACCGTTGGCATATTTGTTTTTTGCCACAATTAGATGGGGATTGAGGCACTGTTCAATGGTCCCAAGCCCCTTTCTGAACCCGTACTGATTTGGGGAGAGTATGTTATTTTAATTTATCCAAACGAGAAGATGGCTCAAACCTACTCTCCCAATGATTTTGGCTGCGGAGTCTAGAAGTGATATTTGGTGATAATACTTTACATCACGTATGTTTCCTTTCTTAAAACTAGGAACGATTGTTGAGGTGAGCTCGACATAGGCACACCCCATCAACAAGCCTGTTGATAAGTCTTTCTGCTGACTACGATAACACACTGGTCTCTAGGGGATTGCTTTAGAGCCCAATGCAGGGATTTATTTGCCGCTCTACACTGTTTGTCTAACCAAAATTTAACACAGAGACATGACTGGGCAGTGTGTCTAGATAACACCCCTTTAATCCACATTAAAAGTTCAATAAAATGATTTAATGTAAGAGCCGAGTGACATATTTCCGAATTGCAGCAGTTGACCAATATCGCACTATGACAGACAACCTGGGGCATAATATGCTTCAAATTTGCAGTCCGCTAAACCACTCTATGCCCTGCATTGTTCACAGTTAGGACTTTGGGAGGCAAAGACTTATCTTATGACGCTTTTGTGGGGCCGCTACTTGCACTGTGATGGGATTATGGTCACTATAGATCTGTACAAGCACCTCACTACTAATAATAGTTGGTGACATACTCCAGGACGTAAAGAAATGATCTATTGTGCCCCCGACACTCTTCCCTATAAAAGTTGGAATTTCTAAGCTAGGAGAAATAGGGACCTTGTTGGATAGATCCCGCTCGGCCAGCAGAGAAAACAGGACATGACCACTAGCATCCGTAGCATTGTGATCAGCTTCTCGGGCAAGTGGATTAAAAATAGTTGGTGATAAGGTGGGCAAGTACCCTAATTTAGCATTAAAATTACTGGTCACCAGCAGGTTAAAGGGGCATTCTGCCTAGGCCTCCTTTTCTACTAACGAATCGATTACAGAGAACAAACCGCGGAAGTTACAGTCACCCTCTGCCAGAAAAATTATTAGTATAAAAAGTCACCATATAGCCCCTATAATTACCAATCCAGCAAAGGCAAAAAGCCTATGCCTCCCCCTTATCTAAAAGAAGAAGAGAAATAGAACAACCAATTTTAACTTTAAACCAGGCTTAAAGCCCCCCTTTAGCTCGTCCAGCTGATGACGGCACAACTGGCAGGCTAAAACACGTATATTCATTAACTACCTTTTTTAATTCCCAAATTTCCTGCATAAAAACTATATCATAATCTAGACTAAGTTATTGCCACCCTTCAATTAAATTCTTTAAAGCTAGGGGGATAACATTCCAGCCTAAAAAATTAATAAAAGGGTGATGTTCTTCACTTTCTACCACAGATACTATGGGGCCCGATTCACAGAAGAAACTTAAGACTAAATCCTAAACTTAGTACCAATCTGGTATTCACAGAATGCACCTAGTACTTCTGGTATTCACAGAATGAACTTACTACTTTTGCGATTCACAAAAAGAACTTAGGACTTTTGCTATTCACAGAATCCATTTACGACCACTAAACTTACGTCCGCACTCGGGCCGGAATTTCCGCCCCCGGAGCGGAATTTCCGGGCCCGGAGCGGGAAGTCCGCACGCGGGCCGGAAAGTCCGCTCCGGGGGCGGAATATCCGCTCCCGGGCCGGAAACTCCGGCCTCGGGCCGGAAATCCCGCTTCCGGGCCGGAACATCAGAATTGGGACCAGACTACATTAACTGTTGCCATTGATCATTTGAGCCAAGGGGAAACACCTGTTCAAGTCCCTACCATCCCCCACCATGCATCAGCTGACGCACTCCAGCCAGTCCCAGCCAACAGCTTCAGTTAGCCATCATGTTGCTAGTGCGTACCATCCCCCACCATGATCCAGCTGAAGCCAATTAACACAGATTGACCAGCAGCAAAAAACATTTAAAAGCAGCACACAGTGAAGGAACCGGTTTGGCCACACGCAGTTTGTATTTCCAAGCAGAGACCGGCCAAGAAAATGGAGCTCCTGAAGAGAAAGAGGAACTATACAGCAGAGGAGACCACCATGCTTGTAGAGTTCATTGTCAGGCACCACAAACGCCTCTATGGACTCCCACCCTACTGCACCAGTGGGACCCAGAAGGCAGCCCTGTGGCAGCAATTAGCCACTTCTGTCACAGCATTGGGGGAGGACAGGCGCACTGTCCAGGATGTTAAAAAAAAATGGCAGGATGAGCGGCTGAGGGTAAAGGAGAAATACTCCAGGATGGAATTACAACGGATCCTCCCAGCCGCACACTCTGGACCACGCATCCGCCTCACCACACAGGAGGAGGACATCCTGACAACCATACACCCCCACTTGGTCCATGGGCTGCCTGTCAGTGACGTCCGCTACGTGGTACCAGGTAAGTGGGATGAAAAGTTAAAGTGCATGAATAGAATGTCTGTGTTGCACTGTCAGTGTGAATAAGGAAGTAGTCCAAAGTGTATAAATTAATCCGTCAGTCAGAGACTCCTGTGTCACCCTCTGTATGTAGCACTACAAGTCCCACAATCCTTAGCGATGGAAATGGAAAATCCCTCCTCCACTTCTGAAAACATGGCCACTGTCCAGTTGCATTAATACACCAGCCCGCTAAATAGCAATTGACAAATAACAGCAGAGATGCGCCAGTAACAATGCCACACCCAATCCAACTCTTGTGCAACCGCGGATGCGTCACATTGACAATGCGGTGCACTGTGGCGCTGGGATAGACAGATGGGTGTCGCAAGTGATGGCATTAGGGGGATGCTCTGCTGGAGTAGTGTTGCAAGTGTGACGCAACTACAACTATGTCCATTGACCACCTACACCTAACGTTCAGGGCAACTCATTACAGGTGCCTCAAGCTGGCTTAAGTTTGCATGGCAACACCCTATGAAAAGTGACTACGTGAAATGCCGGCGATTACAATGCATCACTTGTAGGAGGCATAACCAAATAAACCCACACCCTGCCTACATCACAGCTGATGCATGTTTAATGTTGCGCAGGACCGCACACCGTGAGGCATCCCCATAGATGCATAACATTGGGAATAAGTCTAAATGTGTCACCTGTATTACCCCACCGCTGTGTCACAGAAGTGACGCAACTGCGGTGTAAATGTATTACAAGGGGCGTGGAAACATGCCACTAAATCTCTAAGAAGTAAATCACCCCGTGCAAGCTGAAAGCACAAAGCAGAAGGTGTGAGAACCATCTGGTCCAAAAGTCAGACACCTATTCTGTTGTACATTTCCCACCCTGCCACGCCACTACGACCCCAATGCACCACTGCTCCTACCTGCCCAGTCAGCAGCAGTACTGCATAACACTGTTAGCATGCAGAAGAAATGGGGAAATCACAGAAATGTTCCACAAGCACATATTCCAGATGTTTAGTTTTCTCTCTTCTCACCCATTGACACATTCAGCCAGAGCACAGACAACTGCCGTAGCAGAGGTCCCTGCATCTACTGGGAGGCATCGCCACCGTACACCCTCACCGACTGGTAAGTCAAAGTGGCCAGGAGATGGTCAAAATGCATGCATTGCCAGGAGTGACCGAGGGACATGTAGTGCCCACATATGAAAGTCAACCAGAGATGTACAAATAGCTGCATTACTATTGGAGTAGTCAATGGACCTCCACCTTTAGATAATTATAATTGTGAACAGCTGAAGACAATATATTACATGTCTTGGCTCATCAAACCTTCGTAATTGCGGAACATGACATGTTTTACAGCAACAGGCCCAGACCTGGGAATCCAATCCTGTTATCGAGTGCCACAACTACTCAAAAGGGTGCCCCCACTATGTTGTAATGGTGTCTGTAGACGTAATCAATCAAAGTAATTGACTGAAAAGGGCAATGATGAACAAGTGAGATCCCAGGGTCATTAGTATTGACAATGCATACACTGTCCAACTTTGAATGTTTCCAATATAGATCAAATGCCCAGTCCACACAGCTGGTCATGTACCACTTACATTGTCTGGCTTCTGTGTTGCCCATCAACAAAACACGATAGTGGACCGCTCATCAGGATCCGTAGACATGTCATTGTGATATAGGTTGCATCCAGGTAGTGGGCCCATGCGAAGTAATGTGGGAGCAATCATGATATTACGTATAACACACTAATGCAACGCTGGTGCCCACAACTGCTTGTGCTCATCCTTTGTGCCAGAAATCTAGTGCATCACATGTGGCTGCCGGAATGTTAAGTAGCAAAACACACTTATCATTGTAGGTACAACGAGGTCCTCCCAGAATCAAAGACACACACTGACTTCTGCTACAAGGTTGGCTGTGACATATGTTCAGGGCCCACACACTGTTCCCGTGCTGGGCCAAGGGAGGGGAACCCAAGAATATATCAGGCTACCTGCTCAAGAAATGTGCCTTTCACGTCCGCCGTATGTTGCATGTGTATTACAACACTGTTGTCCTGCATCACAATATGCTCACATATGGCATTTGAACCCATGCACGATCAGACCCTGGTGGCTAATGAAAGGATGACACAAAATGTATGCCAAGTGAGTGCAGAATGGACATTCAATAGTACCATGAGTCATATGAAGTGACCAAAACAAAACCGGCTTGCAATTCAATGATAGGAAACACCATAATGAAAATAGCATGGCTGAGGCCAACACTGATGCCAGTAGTGTACCTTTGAGATGAATGTAGGGGCTGCTAAGGTGAATCTTCATGTAGTTACACCTGCTAAATGACTAGGCTGAAGAGCAACACGCTAATCCAGTTCAGGCAGAAGGCATCAAAGCCTCTCAGCCTATCCGCAATGTTACATTCTGCTTGCCTCCTCTCCTACTGTATTCACATGTATAGGTTAGTGTTTGACAAAAAAGGTTTGGATGTCTGCTGTACAAGACACCAATCGTCATCAGCTAAGTAGTACCATGATCTGGGAAATAGAGTACGCAAAGAGAGGACACTCAAAGGACGGACGTAAGACATCTGTGTTCTCTCATACAAATATGTGTGACTTCATGCGTGGGGAAGCACAAATGAGCAACATCATGTCCCTGACTATTGTAAATCTCTCACATGAAACCCTTTCTGACTTGACAACAAACAACATGAGACTCTGGAAATATGTAAGTCTGAATGGCAAAGGTGATAGCAGTGTAATGGGGAGGAATCCGGGTCATTTATCCCTTCCTATCAGTAATCTTCCCATACATGTGTGTCTGTTGATGTGTCATCTGATTGATGTCACTGCTGTGTGGAGGGAACGGCTGGCAACTGCTGCATGTGAGCAGGTGCCCAAATGGAAAGTTCAGGAGCTACACATGCTTCACATAGTCCTGGATTACCCACAAATGGTCATTGAGAATGACATGTTGGCTCAGAACTACCATCTGTTGTTGCAAAATATAGACCTGTATGTCTTATCACAGCTGCTGACCGGATTACACCCCAGCAGCGTGCACCATCCCGGGCACTCAATGACATCCTGGCTGCAGCTGTTCACCCCTCGCGCAGCCGTCCTTCAGGTAATTCTAGCATGAGGTGTCTGTTGATGTGTCATCTGATTGATGTCACTGCTGTGTGGAGGGAACGGCTGGCAACTGCTGCATGTGAGCAGGTGCTCAAATGTAAAGTTCAGGAGCTAAACATGCTGCACATAGTTCTGGATTACCCACAAATGGTCATTGAGAATGACATGTTGGCTCAGAGCTACCATCTGTTGTTGCAAAATATAGACCTGTATGTCTTATCACAGCTGCTGACCGGATTACACCCTAGCAGCATGCACCATCCCGGGGACTGAATGACATCCAACCCTCGCGCAGCCGTCTTTCAGGTAATTCTAGCATGAGGTGTCTGTTGATGTGTCATCTGATTGATGTCACTGCTGTGTGGAGGGAACGGCTGACAACTGCTGCATGTGAGCAGGTGCCCAAATGTAAAGTTCAGGAGCTAAACATGCTGCACATAGTTCTGGATTACCCACAAATGGTCATTGAGAATGACATGTTGGCTCAGAGCTACCATCTGTTGTTGCAAAATATAGACCTGTATGTCTTATCACAGCTGCTGACCGGATTACACCCCAGCAGCATGCACCATCACGGGGACTGAATGACATCCAACCCTCGCGCAGCCTTCTTTCAGGTAATTCTAGCATGAGGTGTCTGTTGATGTGTCATCTGATTGATGTCACTGCTGTGTGGAGGGAACGGCTGGCAACTGCTGCATGTGAGCAGGTGCCCAAATGTAAAGTTCAGGAGCTAAACATGCTGCACATAGTTCTGGATTACCCACAAATGGTCATTGAGAATGACATGTTGGCTCAGAGCTACCATCTGTTGTTGCAAAATATAGACCTGTATGTCTTATCACAGCTGCTGACCGGATTACACCCCAGCAGCATGCATCATCCCGGGGACTGAATGACATCCAACCCTCGCGCAGCCGTCTTTCAGGTAATTCTAGCATGAGGTGTCTGTTGATGTGTCATCTGATTGATGTCACTGCTTTTGTGGAGGGAACGGCTGGCAACTGCTGCATGTGAGCAGGTGCCCAAATGTAAAGTTCAGGAGCTAAACATGCTGCACATAGTTCTGGATTACCCACAAATGGTCATTGAGAATGACATGTTGGCTCAGAGCTACCATCTGTTGTTGCAAAATATAGACCTGTATGTCTTATCACAGATGCTGACCGGATTACACCCCAGCAGCATGCACCATCCCGGGGACTGAATGACATCCAACCCTCGCGCAGCCGTCTTTCAGGTAATTCTAGCATGAGGTGTCTGTTGATGTGTCATCTGATTGATGTCACTGCTGTGTGGAGGGAACGGCTGGCAACTGCTGCATGTGAGCAGGTGCCCAAATGTAAAGTTCAGGAGCTAAACATGCTGCACATAGTTCTGGATTACCCACAAATGGTCATTGAGAATGACATGTTGGCTCAGAGCTACCATCTGTTGTTGCAAAATATAGACCTGTATGTCTTATCACAGCTGCTGACCGGATTACACCCCAGCAGCATGCACCATCCCGGGGACTGAATGACATCCAACCCTCGCACAGCCGTCCTTCAGGTAATTTTAGCATGAGGTGTGTCACTGGCTTCAACTCCAAAGCCATGTCAGAGATCCTGATTCCCCTCTGCATGTAATCAGCAGTTGTGTACAAAGTGAAATACAAATCAGGAGTGTCATGTGCCTGTCTGACAATTGGTGATGCAGATAATTGAGAATGTTGTCACTTCCCTCTACAGCTGATGGTTCAGGGACAGCTAGGCCCGTGAGGAGACAGGTCCAGCAGGTGACACTAGGGGGGAACACCAAGGGACAGAGAGTTGTGGCTGGAGCTGGTGAGTTTGCCTGTATGTGTGTAACACCTCAGTGCTATGGTGTGAGCTGTCATTTGTGGTGGTACCCTACACAGGTCACATGATCCTCATCTGTTGATGCAAAGTACAGTTGATACAAACCCTTGTGTTGCACCACATGTCATACCAGGTCAATCCCTTATACGGTTGCAACCTCTGTTCCAGGGGATGCTGATGACGAGGATGACAGGCCTATGACCAGTGCGGGCCGACGGGGAATCAGAGGGGAGAATCCCCTGATCCTCCAAGCTGTGATGTCGGCTGCAAGCACTGCTCAGGAGGAGGAGGAAGAATATCCTGAGGGCCTCTACTTGGTGGATGATGAGGACTATATGTCTGACGATGAAGATGCCAATGTGCGATATCGTGCCAGATTGGCTAAATCGGGCAGGGCATCAACTCCTCTGCCAAGCAACGTCCCTCCGCCTCCTCCCAGGCATACCATGGCCTGTCCCCAGACTCGAGCAAACCAGCCACAGCACACACGCATCACAACACAGACATCACTCCCTCACAGTCCTCACGTCCAGGACCAACATGGTGGTTCCCCTACCCACTCTTCCCTAGACAGTGTATCCCTGCCATCCTCTCCACCATCTGGGGGTAGTACCAGCCCTGTTGTGCTGCTGGAATCCCCTGGGCACCATTCACCTGCCCACAGGCTCCCACCTCCCACCCCACCCCCTGCCGTAGGACCTGCACATCCCATCCATGGCAGACAGCTGCAGAGAGGGCCTGCACCTGGCTGTGATGACCAGTGGGAGCAGGACTTCTTCCAACAGCAGAGCGATGTGAGGCAGGACATTAGTGCCATAGGGGCTACCCTGTCCACCATGTCGGACTCCCTGCTGGACATGGTCCACTTCCCTCAGGCGGTGGAGAGGCTGAGCCAAGTGTTGGATAGGATGGATAGGACTTGGCAGGACATGTCCAGAAATATGCGAGACATGCTATCCATCCAGAGGGAAGAGGGTGCAAGACACCATGCCTTGGCCATGAAGATGATGGAGGGCATATTGAGAGTGAGCCAACCTTTCCCTTCACGGTCAACGCAGGGAGGGGAGCCATCATATCTGCCCACAGGACAGCACATCCCCACACCTGTACCAACTGCACACCAACACAGCAAAGGGAGACATCCACACCAGCGGGCTGAACTGGCACTCCCAACACCACCCCCTGTACAGTCACTCCTGCCACCTGCACAACCACCACCACCACCTGTACAGTCACTCCCACCACCTGCACAACCACCACCACCTGTACAGTCACTCCCGCCACCTGCACAACCACCACCACCTGTACAGTCACTCACGCCACCTGCACAACCACCACCACCTGTACAGTCACTCCCGCCACCTGCACAACCACCACCACCTGTACAGTCACTCCCGCCACCTGCACAACCAACACCACCTGTACAGTCACTCCCGCCACCTGCACAACCAACACCACCTGTACAGTCACTCCCGCCACCTGCACAACCACCACCACCTGTACAGTCACTCCCGCCACCTGCACAACCACCACCACCACCTGTACAGCCATCAAGTGTGCATACACCATCTGCCCCAGCACATGTGGATGACCCTGGACAGTCCCTTGGACAGTACCCACCTCCACGTAGGCGGCGAGCCAGACCTGAGCACTCGGAGCGGTCATCCCCCCCAAATTGCGGCGTCGCACTCACCAGTGACAGGAACCCGGGACAATGTGATCACGTGTTTGTGTGTGCACCAAATAAACACCTACCAAAAATAATAATCTGTTGTGTATCATGTCCTGTGTAACGTTGCAGGTGGCCTGGAGATGTGAGAAGGTATGTGTGTGTGTGACACAGTTACAAGTGTAACCCATCGTTGCAACCAGCCATTATGTGCATAGCAGATGACTCACCAAATATGTGTCCATATTCAGAACCAGACATTCAGAATGAAGTAAAACAAGTGGAAGTTATTAGTATTCCGAATTGTATTTTAAGAAGGTACAAAAGAACAACCGTCCGTTTGGAAGGGAGAAAGGAAAACAAATGATGATCTTAATGCAGAGGGAGATGGGAACCTGGATTGGGGTGGGGCAAAAAAAATATAACACGTCAGGGAGCGTCAGGGAAAACAGTCTATTTACAAGGGGAAAATGAAATAATTGTTCACGTCAAAAGTCAAGTGTCCTTCTGGTCATCCTCTAGGACCACAATGTCCAGATCCTCAGAGTCCGATGCAGGCACACGTCTGGCGGGTGCAGGAACAGGCACCACTTGGGTTCGTGCCACACGAGGAGTACGGGGGGAAACAGTGTGGGGCAACGGACAGGGGGAGACATTGACAGTGGTATGGGAAGGGATTGGGGAGACAACAGACGAGATGGCTGCGGACAGTGAATTGATGCTGGTGGTGATGGTGGCCATTGTTCGGAGCATGTCCTCTCGCATCATGCGTACCTCCATACACACTTGTAGCTGGATGCGAGCGGACATGTCTGGCTGACCCTCACACATCCACATCAAGTCCACTGGCACAGCCACAGGAGGAACAACACCGGGAGGGGCATGGGTGGAAAAGGAGGGATGTGGTGCCTGAGGTCCGGAGCCAATGATGTTGGGGAGCTGGCGGCTACGATGAGGGGGACTGGTTGCAGGGGATGCAGCTGGGTCCCCCGATGGAATGGGGAACTCTAGAGGTAGGGAGGGGCTGATGGCAGGCCCAGATTGTTTGTTGGCCTGCCCCGAGGACACCTTTTCAGGGACCACAGGTGAAGATTCCTGAGGAGAGTAGCTCTCCAACACCTCATGGTCCGAGGTGTCGTGTTCACCCCCCCCCCCCGATTCAATGTCTGCAGCCTCCACCCGGGATGTGTTAGAACAAAGGGCAAACCCAATAGTCACTGGGACCTGGGTAACAACCCGGGATGTGGCACCAGCATCAGGGTGTCCCTTGTCAGTCCGGGTGGGCGCAATCCCCTTGCCTCTTGATGTTGAGGGTCCCTCCTCATCCTCCTCTTCCTCGCTGGTGGAAAGTGGGTGTAGCCGCCGCCGCACTGGTGGCCTCTTGCTCCGGACCAGGTCCTGCTGCCCTTCTGTTTCGCCAGCTGTGCCTGCTGAAATGTAAGCAAAATCCGAATGTTATGTTTGTGTCATGCAGGACGAGACACATTCATAGGAGCCATGGTCAGACTTATTTTCCTCTGATCACACTCAATAGTTGTCAGTGTCTATGAGCTGACATTACGTGTATGTTCACCGTCAGTTCCTGGATTGAGTCTGACATGGCCATCTCACGTGGATGTGTGTGGCTTACACGACTGTATTGGCCAACCCTCAACCTGGCATTCTGGGGATCTGTGTGTCCTGCCACAGCTACATGTGCAGTTTCCAAAAGCAGTCCACCAATGGAGAACATGAAGTCCCGAATCTCAGATTATGGCCATTCATAGGGAGTCGCAGCTGTTGAAGGTCTGGACAAGTGTCATCTGCTTTGTAGCATTGTATGGGACACGACAAGTGGCGAATGTGGGTCACACATGCACTGAGGCTCTGGCCTATTTCTGTAGCTAAATTGTGAGTCTAGCCTTTGGCTGTCCCCACACATGTACTGACAATCCAGTGGCACATATTGGCTTTGGTGACTGATATGGTAATGCAGTACACCGCTGAACACTGGGGGAATTTTGTGACAGCTACCTGTACATGTGAAATGTGAAACAGGCCACTGAGGCTGAGACGTCTGTCAGTGGACACCCCTTGTAAATTTAGAAGCGCTTAAGAGTGATGCAAGGATGTCAAAGTCTGTCTTGACTCCATGGCACATGATGTTTTGTCACAATTGGAACCCAAACTCTAAAAATGCAATGCAAGTCATAGCATCCAATACCCTTTGGCCTGCCATGCGCACACAGGACAGTGTCTGTACCATTGCTCATCCAATGCACACATGATTTCCTAGTGCCTATTGTAGTGGTGCGGGAAGAACTGATTTCAGTACAAATGCACAAATATGGCTCATTTAGCCAGTTGTCATGGCGAGACTCCAACTCCCAAAATGCACTCTGCTCTGTACAGTCCATATGCCACAGTGTGCCTTTTTAAGCTTGGTTACTGCTGCATGGACACGGAATCTGTGAATGGAGGCATCGGACACACAATGGTACAGCACTGTTTCACTCACATCATACTCCCAGACACATTTAGCATATGATGCACTTACCATGTCCCTGCTGCTCATGCTCCTCCAGCTGAGCATGGAGGGTCGGCCAAGCTGATTGCAGGACCCTCCTGTACAGTGGGGATAGGCGAGGACGATGCACATGGTGCTGGGAAGACTGGCCCACCAGCTCCTCAGCCTTGTGCCGGGCCCACCGTTTTAGGTCCTCCCAGCGCTTGCGGCATGCCCTCGCACTCCTGGTGTGGACTCCCACTGCACTGCAGCGCTCGGCGATGTTGGCCCACAGCCTGGCCCGGGCTGCATTGCTCAGCTGGTGTTCAGGGTCCCCATATAGCTGAGAAAATTTGGCCAGCACCCCCTCAGCCAAGATGTCCAACTCACTTTCAGTGAAAGGGGGTGCCTTCTCTTCGTAACCCTCAGCCATTATGGGGATAATAAGAAGGATGAGAGCAGCAGGATGTCAGAGGATCTGTCTGTGATAGAGGATGACTCAGAATGAACACAAAATGGCTGCAAACTATTTCCTGTGATGTATTTCCTGCCTCCAACTTCCTGTAAAACATTTCCTGAATGAAATTATGTGTTCCGGGTCATTTTCGGAGTTTACGGCCCGTAAGCGCAGTTTCTGGTTCCGGAGCGGGAGGTCCGCACACGGGCCGTACGCTCCGTAATCGGCGCTTCCGCACACGGGCCGTACGCTCCGTAATCGGAGCTTCCGCTTTTTGGCCGCAAATTCCGAAAATGACCCGGAACATATAATTCCATACAGGAAATGTTTGACAGGGAGTGGGAGGCAGCAAATACATCACAGGAAGTAGTTGCCTGCCATTTTGTAGTCATCCAGATCCATCCACAATCTGGAATCACATCTACTGCCATCCTGCTGTTCTGTTGTGGATAAAAAAGAAAAGACAGTGCATGTGAGAATTATTTAAATGTGACAAGAGGGTGAAGTGACCATTTCAAGACATTTCTGCAGTTTCTGTTTCAGTTTCTCATGCTTTGAATTATGGTACATGTAGTCCATATTAGGTGCTCATTTGCAGAGTTGTGTGATGTGTTCCGGAACATTGTGTTTGAGAAGTGTGGATATATCACAGACACAGGGGGGCAGAGTTACGGCTTCTGGCGCATCTCTGCTAATCAGCAGAGATGCGTCAGAAGAGTTGCGATGCATCTGCCCACCCGTGCGCCAACACAGATGCGCCGCATTGACATTTCGGTGCACCGTGCTGCTCGGATGTGCAGATGCGTGACGCATCCCCCGTTGGAAAGGCGGCGCATTGCTGGAGTTGCGTCGCATGCACAACGCAGCTCCAGCAAGGCTCGGGGGTGCCCTATCCCTATGATGCTGCGTCAATCCTTACGCCTGCTTCAAGCAGGCGCAGGGTTTTGACGCAGCATGGCCTTAAAAGTGACTGAGTGAAATATTGTAGATTTTTAGGAGGCGTTTCTGCGCCCGGAAGGCCCCCCCCCTGCGCCAGAACGCCTACATGTGGCGCAGGCCTTTACAACGTGACGCATCTCCCAGATGCGTCATATAGTACATACCCCGCAGCATGGGGCTGGCTTTGCACTACCGCAGCGTCACAAAAGTGACGCAACGGCAGCGTGAAAGGGCCGCAAGTCCCACATTAATCTGCCCCATGGTGTCTGATTGACCCATTGCATCACTCACGTCGTGGGCGCATCATTTGTGGGGGAGTCACATCTGTTGATGGCACAGGGCCGAAAATGCTATGGTTATGACATCCACTATACTGATCGCTGACATGGGCACACGTGCTGATGCAGGCTCAACCTTTTGACTACTGTCAAGAGCTGTGATTAACATGCAGTTAGTGTGGCTTGCAAAGTTGCCTCAGGAAGGAATTTATTGACACAGTCGTGTATATCCAAGTTTCATCATTGGCAACAGACAGCAATCCACATTTGGTCCATTCCACTACAGGTTGCTCATGTGAAGAACGTGGCAACAAGCTGCTCACGGACTTGCATGCCCTGACCTCGGTTATGTGCCATGGCCCGGTTTCCCAGATTCATAGGTAGCCGAGGTTCCAGCGGTATCTGTAAGCCATGCGTTAAGGCAATGTTGTGCAAGACACAACAGGCTAAAATGATCTTGCACACTACTTCTGGGGAGTACTGCAGCACCCCCCCTGTACGGTCGAGACATCTGAATCGCGACTTCAACAGACCAAAAGTGCGCTCTATGATGGCTCGAGTCCGTATGTGTGCCCTATTGTACCTACGCTGTGGTACAGTGTCTGCACGCCTGTAAGGGGTGAGGAGATGTGGGGTGAGTGCATACCCAGCGTCACCTGAGTAAAGGGGAAAGGGCAGTTGGTTAGATTTCCCTCTTTGACTTGCACAGGACATGATCTATACTGTATTACATGCATTGTCAGGTGGGCACTGTATCTAGCTTTATGATTCTTAAAGTACAATGGTTAATTTTGGGGGGCATTCAGACATTTCAAAAACACATATTCCTCCTTTCTAATGCTTGGTACTTACCCAGTAGCCACATGTTGCCAAATTCTTCCGCAGCTATCCGCCGGGCAAGAGGTGACATGCGGAATATGAAGCTGTCATGGGTACTGCCGGGGAACACCGCATGCACATCAATGAACCTCCCTCTGGCATCACAGACAGCTTGCACGTTGATGGAATGCCATCGGTGTCTATTGCAGAAGATGTGTGCAATGTGGCGGGGTGGCTGAAGGGCCACATGGGTACAGTCAATTGCACCCAGCACACGTGGAAATTGTGCAATGCGAAAGAAATCTCGTGCTGCCTCAGGGCCAGTGTCGGTGGCATATGTATGTGGTGGTGGGATCTTGCAGTGATGCATCGCAGTACCTGATGCAGGCACCGCGACTGGCTCGCCTGGGATATGCCCACATGGTCACTGGAGACCCTTTGGAATGAGCCAGTGGCGAAGAAATGGAGCGCTGATAGGAACTTGAGGTATGCTGGTATTGCATGTGAGCAGCAGGTCACGGAGTCAAGTTCCTGCTCCCACTCACATACCATATCCAAGATGATTTCTGGAGGGAAACGGTACCTGGCCCTTATATCTTGACTGGACATTCCAAATAAGTTGATCCTCTGTCTGAAGATCCTCTCTGCTCTGGCTCTCCTCCTCCTCCTCCTCAAGTGGTTTTGCTGCATGGCAAGGGGCAGTGCAACAAACACATTCAGTGACATGTTGAAAGGGTTTGTGTGTGTCTGCTCTGCAGTTATACGTGCTGCCGAGCTAGGATTGGCTGGAGTGTGTCAGCTGATGCATGGTGGGGGATGGTAGGGACTTGGACAGGTTCACCCTTGGCTCACATGATCAATGGCCACCAAACCGGATTTTCCGGCCCGTAATCGGAACTTCCGGCCCGGATGCGGGATTTCCGGCCCGAGGCCGGAGTTTCCGGCCCGGGAGCGGATATTCCGCCCTCGGAGCGGACTTTCCGGCCCGCGTGCGGACTTCCCGCTCCGGGCCCGGAAATTCCGCTCCGGGGGCGGAAATTCCGGCCCGAGTGCGGACGTAAGTTTAGTGGTCGTAAATGGATTCTGTGAATAGCAAAAGTCCTAAGTTCATTTTGTGAATCACAAAAGTAGTAAGTTCATTCTGTGAATACCAGAAGTACTAGGTGCATTCTGTGAATACCAGATTGGTACTAAGTTTAGGATTTAGTCTTAAGTTTGTTCTGTGAATCGGGCCCTCTCACTTCAGACCCCTCCTGTAACTTTGGAGGATTGTCGTGGGCTTGCTCCCTGTCCAAGTTACCATGACTTGATAGTGAGGGGGAATAGACATGTGGACTGCGGGGGTCTCACTGCTGAACACACCGCTATTTTCCAAAGCACTGGTGCAGTCACACTCCTTGCTATACCGCAAATCATTGTCCTCCAGCCCTGCCAACACAGTGAGTCTGTTTTTCTGTATGTTGTCTGTTAACATTACAGTAAAAAAACAAGAAACCTAGGGGCATATTATCAAGCACGGTGTTAAAATTATCGCCGCTTTAGGGCAGAAAACGGGCTTGATAATATGCCGCAAAGAATTCCAATAGAAGCCCATGTTGACACCAGAACATGGGCTTCTATGGGAATTCTCAAGGGCATATTATCAAGGCCATTATCGCCGCTTTAGCGGCAGTTTACTACCGCGAAAGCGGCAATAATTTTAATGCCGTTTCTTGATAATATGCCCCTCAGTGAGTGAATAGACATTGCTAAGATTTACTTTGGAACACTTGAACTGTTGTGTATGAGAAGAATATATATCTTAAATAAACTGTCTACACCCACAGCAAGATATCAGCACCCACATCCACTCAGTTACAGGTGTTCATTTCTGCACGTGCCATTCTCTACATCTGAAAGAGTTCCTCCAGTTCAAGTGGCAAAAAGCAGGTACTGTTGCTGTCTGCGCTGTACCTGTGAGGTAACCTTGCACTGCTGTTGCCTGTACTGTTCATAGGGCATAAGTAAACTTGGTTCTCTTTTTTTATTTTACGTAAAGCAAAACAATAGTTTACACTGGCTATCGCTCTTGATGTCACATACTACTGTAAACTGTAAACTGGTGACTTTTTATTGTCCAATACATTGGTATTTAAATGACCAATAAATCATAGAGAATTGACGCACATAATCTTCTGTGATAAAGAAATGGCATAGCTGCTCAACTGCAAAAACTCTCTGCAGTTGAGTTCTGACATCACAATGCCTGCTGACAGAAAGAGTAGCCACAATGAAAGGGTAGGACACAGAGCATAATTAAAGCTGCTGATTAAAAAAATGACACTTGGCTTTGTCTTCTGCTCTGTTTTTCTAGATGAACACTGCTAAGCTAAAATTAGATATTTATGGCAACATGCTTATTTTTTCCAAAGTTTAGGTAATTATAGAGACGATAGAATATCTGCTCGTGTTTCTACATATTCCCAGCTACTGCACGTTAATATATAACTTGCATTAAACTCATTCTATTATCTTTTTTAAGCAATAAACTAACAGTCTTCTGCTGCTTTTTTAGTTAATTTTGCACTAGAGAGTCAACTTTTATTCTTGATATTTGCAAACATGCTAACTCTTACATGTGAAATGCAGTGCACCAAGGATTAAAGTTATTTTCTGGGAAAGATGATGGTGTGACCAAGTATTACGAAAAATAAAAATAACCCGTATCCTAAATTATATGGATATTGCAATTCACCTTGGTGTTCCACAACCTTATAAAGGAACTCAACGTTCATCTTTGTTCCTCTTTATGGCCATATAACTCCTCAGTGACATGCAATATACTGTATGCAATAGGGCATATGAGTGTACACGTTTATTTTATTCACCCATATTTAAAGCATTCATGTTTCTATTTTATTTTTTTCTTGATAGCTGCAACGCAGGTTATGTTTGCACCAACAGATATCATTTTATGATTGACTACTGTGTAGGTGGATATATTGCAAGTGCACGTTTCTAAAGTTTCCATCACACTAGCATTCGTAGTGGAACTAGGGGCCCTGGAGGTACTGCAGCATCTTTAAATATCCTTGAACAGATCAGATGGAGTATAAATAGCAAAGATGCCCTTGAAGTGTTTTGCTTCCGGCAACATGTCTTGTGTTTTCAGACACAAGCTTTAAAATATCAGGCAAGTTCTTCCATCAAGCTGCTGCTAACTATTTTAACATGAAGATGCGTGATTTTGATTTCCTTTGTCTGGCTCCTACCTGATATAGTCTAAAATATGTATAAAAGTGTCTGAAAGGAGAAGGCTACAGCATTTCAATGGTTTTCTTTACACTTGAACTTTTTTTAAAAATATCCCTGTGAAGGACACATGGTTTCCTTAACACATTATTCTGAAATGTGATGGGAGCAAATGTTTTAGTATGGGCAACCCAAATAAAGCTTTTTGTCTTTGTGACAAATTGGATTATTGGTTGGCTGGGTTATGGCCCCTGGTCAAGCAACAGTCCGAATACCTTGCATTATGAACCACAAGAAGCCACTCAGTTAACATGTGCCTAAACCTAGGTAGCTTGGCACAAAAAGCAGTCAGGCTTTACTTAAAGGCTGTGTAAAGTATTTATGCAGCACACAACAGTAATACCATGAAAACAAGACACAAGAAAAATCCCAAACCAATTTAGAAATATAGAGTCAATTTGAATACATTTTTTGAGAAAAATCTAATCAGTAGAACTGGAGTTATGAATTTTTAAAGTTTTATTCGAAAATTAGAGCTTAAAATATCAAAATGCCAACCGCGGACATCCAGTCGTGCAAGACCGGGTCAAAGTTGAAAGTAAAATCTGACCGCGATAGAGCACGGTTCAGGATACAAGAAGGGGACTGGGCCCTGTTAGCACTTACCTTTGGACTTACAAAAACACTTGAAGCAAAATGGCTGACAAGGTAAAATTCAGCGAAGTAAGGTTGCAGGAGATGTCCGAGGAGGGAGGTTCGTCATTGAAGGCCTTAGGTTGAAGCCGCGGTGAAGATTTCTACGTTTAAACTTAGTCACAAAATGGTAGTTGAAGGACTCCAGCAGGACGAAGCAGAGGGCTGTAGCCGTAGACAGCTCCATGAGTTCGGATACCCCTGTTGTGAAGGACAGCTGAAATTGATTTGCTTCTGCAGAGAAGAATATAGCAGGAGAAGCTGCACAGTCAATCAGGCCGGTGATGCACCTCGGGGGGATAGGCGAGCAGGTTGGTCCCGGTCTCTTCCTGGTCCTCACAGCACTTTTTGGCCAAAAGTCCTCAGTTTGAAAATTGTCCATGTGGACACCTTTAGCACCACAACCGAGGATCCAGAACTGGTGGGACACCTCTTGGAGGTTCAGGACTAACTCAAACTGGGTCCAGGTGCCGGTCCAAGATGGTGAAAGCATGTTATGGTTGTGTGGCTCTGAATAGTAGGCCAGCAAACTAGCCCTTGGAGTTACTTCTGCAATCCTTGGTGCGGATGAAGATGTAGGAATCTATAGCAGGGCTGGCCTCTGAGTGTTCAAAGTAAACACAAGGCGATGATGGACGAAGTGCTGAAACTTTTCAAACACTCACCCCCAGTCACAGATCTGGGTTGAATCCATCATCATTCTTTAGTTCACTTTGCCACCCCAGTTCAGAAACAGCAATATGCAAATCAGTCTTGACCCTGTGCCTCATGGGAACAGTCAAACCCGAACTGCCAAGCCATGTCTTCCCTGGACCGGAAACAAGCATCCTGGGACCGGTTTCGGGCTAACAGCCCTCATCAGGCAGGCTAGCTTTAATCCAGTGGCAAAGTGAGCAAGGGACCCATGTCTGGACAGATCCTGCCTACTTAGGGCAAACAAAGCAAACGCAAGGCGATGATGGATGGAGTGCTGAAACCTTTTCAAACACTCACCTACAGTCACAGATCTGGGTTGAATCCATCATCATTTTTTAGCTCACTTTGCCACCCCAGTACCCCGATGACGGGGTGGAAGAGGAGAGTGAGCCTCTCCCTGACCTCCTGTCTGCCAAGGAAGGTGATGGGTCAGTGGAAGGTGTGATCCTCTCCCCTACACTGACCGCAGAGCAGCAGAGCGACTGTCACCGGTTGTTGGGACCATTTGCCCCACTGTTCTCCCTGACCCCTGGTGCGCCTCACTGGTGTACCCATGACATGGACACCGGTGACAGCCTGCCTGTGAAGCACAAGATTTACAGGTTGACTGACCGGGTCAAGGCCAGCATTAAAGAGGAGGTCTCTAAGATGTTGGCATTAGGTGTGGGAGCGCCTTCCAGTAGTCCTTGGGCCAGCCCAGTGGTCTTGGTCCCAAAGGCTGCTGCACCCAGTGCCACCCCAGAACTGCGTTTTTTTGTGGACTATCGTGGGCTCAATGCCAGTGCCAGATCGGGCAGGGTTTTGTGGTGTACTTGGGGCACCAGGTAGGAAGCGGCCACGTGGCGCCCCTACAACCCAAGATTTACACCATTCTGGCTTGGGAGCCCGCCAAGACCCAGACAGAGGTGAGGGCCTTTTTAGGACTCACCGGGTACTACCGGAGATTAGTTAAGGGTTATGGCACCATTGTTGCCCCCTTAACCGAGCTGACTTCCAGGAAGCAGCCCAAGAAGATGATCTGGACTGAGTCCTGCCAGAAGGCTTTTGATGCCCTGAAGGCCACCATGTGCACGGCACCTGTGCTCAAGGCACCCGACTTCTCCAAGGAATTTGTTGTGCAGACTGACGCTTCAGAGCATGGTGTGGGAGTGGTGCTGTCACAGCTGAACGAAGAGGGCCTAGACCAGCCTGTAGTCTTCCTTAGCAGGAGACTACTCCCCAGGGAACAGAGGTGGAGTGCCATAGAAAGGGAAGCTTTCGCCGTGGTCTGGGCACTGAAGAAGCTGAGGCCCTACCTGTTTGGGACTCACTTCCGGGTTCAGACAGACCACAGGCCCCTCAGGTGGTTAATGCAAATGAGGGGTGAGAATCCAAAACTGCTGAGGTGGTCCATCTTCCTACAGGGAATGGACTTTACAGTGGAACACCGCCCTGGCACAGAACACGCCAATGAAGATGGTCTGTCCAGGTTCTTCCGCCTTTGTGAAGAGAACTCCCAGGAGGTTGGGTAGTTCTCCCTACTTTCAGCTGGAGGGGACATGTGTTAGACTTGGCATCTTTTGGCGTGTTTTCCATGAGTTTTTGCTTTCTGCCCTCCCGGTTTTGACTCTGTTTTTGCTGGCGTAGTGTTTCTGCGCATTTTTCTCACCGCTGATCAGTGTTAAAGTGCAAGTGCTCCTGTGGTAAATTGTGTTATGGATTGGTGTTTCCATGATTGGATATTTGATTTACTTGTTAGTCCCTAGTAAAGTGCACTGCGTGTGCCAGGGCCTGTAAATCAAATGCTACTAGTGGGCCTGCAGCACTGATTGTGCCACCCATGTGAGTAACCCTAAAAAGGTAACTCAGACCTGCCATTGCAGAGTCTGCGTGCAGTTTGTAACTGCCATGTCAAATTGGCAAGTGCCACTTGCCAGGCCCTAAACCTTTCCTTTTCTAACATGTCAGGCACCCCTAAGAAAGGCCCAAGGTACCCCTGTGGGTAGGGTGCAGTGTATGTGAAAGGTAGGACATGCCCTGGTGTGTGTGTGGCATGTCCTGATAGTGAATTACAGCCCATTTAGTTTTTCATTATTGTAAGACTACCTGTTCCCCATAGGACAGAATGGGAAGTTTGTTCATAACATCTTATAAACATAACTGGCCCTGGGAACTAGGTAGGAAAATAACATTTAGTATGCCTGAACTCAGAATCTAAAGATGTATCTTTTAGTGAAGGTGTTTTAAAATTCTGTGTTTGAAAATACCACTTTTAGAAAGTAGGTATTTTCTTGCTCAGTCATCCTGTGTGCCTCTGCTGGAATGTGGATTGCCTGTCTGGGTTTTGGATGACAGAAGGCTGGGGAGCAGGAGTGGCTACAGATAGTCTCGGTGGGTCGGGAAAGGGCGGAATAGACTTGGGCTGCGATGGGGGAAGGGGGAGGAGATTTCCTTGCACGTCAAAGGGCCTGGTCTGCCTCTGACAATGCCATATCCACCTCCTGCCAGGAAATCAAACCCGAGAAGGCAGCACTGGTTCTGGCTGGGCACAGACACTCTCTGCCTAAGACATCAAAGGGTTTTTAATATAAATATTGGGGCCCAGATCCCTGAACTTTAGAACTCTTTTGTATACAGAGGACTGCCAAGAAGAAGAGCTGGAGAAGCTGTGAGGAGGACCTATCACTTTGCTGTGTTGGCCTGCAGTGGCTGCTTCTGTCTTGGGCAGTGAGAGGACTGGACTGAACTTTATGCAATCTACTTTGTGAGTTTATCCATGGCCTTGAGGTAGAGCCTGCCCCCTGTTCACAAAGTCTCAGGAACAGCTAAGACTTCAAGCGATTCTGCCCTCAGCACTGGGAACTGTGTGTTTTGTGCTGCAACAGAAGAAAAGCAACTCAACGACATCTACGACGCCGCTGCTGACTCCGTGTCCCAAAGGCACCACAGAGGGCACCGCTGCAATGCTGCACCGCGACCCTGGTCTCATCGACGCCGCCTGCTGATGCCGCCACTGAGCCGCTGCTTGCACCGTGACCTGTGGGCACTGCACTCTGCACTCTGCACCAACGTCGCTTCACGGCAACGCCTCAGCACCGCAGAGGGCACCGCCACAACGCTGCACCACAACCCTTGTCTCACTGATGACGCCTGCTGATGCCGCCACCGAGCCGCTGCTCGCACCGCGACCTGTGGGCACCGCACTCCACCTCGCTTCACGACGACGCCTTAGTATCCCCGATGACGATGCTTGCACCGTGGTTCGAGGGCATCGCTTGTAAGGTTGCACGATGCACCGCCCTCATCCTGCACCACATCCTTGGCCTACCGATGCCGGCGCCATCGACTCCAGTTCCTGAACCACTCTCCTTGGGATCATCCCCAGGTACCTTCTCGGACACTCCGGTACTCAACAGAGGTCTGACTCCTTTGCAAGCTCCCTTCGTCAGTGGGATTGCAGTCAACAAGGTGTTGGCATAGCTCTGGAAAACAGTGACTGAACATGTGCTCTCTGGTAACCAAATTGTACAGCCCTTCAAAAGTGTTTACCACACTACCCTTCACCCAACCATCCAGTGCCTTGGAAAAGTACTCCACAAAATCCACCCATGGCTAGCGTGGGAGTTTGGAGCTGTCCCTGAACCTTTGATGGTACCTTTAAGAGGTCAACTCAAATTTGACAACCAGTATGACTTTCATGGGGGCATACATTGACTGATCACCCACCTCAAGTGTAAGGAGTGTGTCCCTCCCAACAAAGGGCATGTACCTCCACAAGCTACCCCCCAGTAACCCTCTGGAATCTTGTGTACCCTCAGAGCTCCTCCATATGCTGAGAACCATTTATCTATATATCATATCCAACCATATAACTGGGCACTATGTCTTTGGGTATGCAGATCCTCACCTCTTTTTTGGATACTCTTGGTATGCTGCCACAACTACTGCTGGACTCCACTTGCTTGACTTTAATTTCCAGCTGCTTGAGTTTGAGGTTATATGCCATCCTTTTGTCATCTATTCTTAGCTTGGCCAGCTCCAGCTTGAGATTTCTCTCCTCCCTCCTGTCCTCCAGTTCCTCTGGGGTCAGGTCCCTGGCAGACACACTGCTTCCTGCTCCATTGTGGGCAATCTGAACATCCTGGTCATTTGCTGGGGTCAAGTTGGGCTCTCCTGGCAGCTCAAGACCCTGCTCTGCGTCCTCTCTCCCCTTATCCTCTGTTTGTGCTCCCTCCTCCTCATTGTCATCCATCTCATGCACTTCTGAGGTGGCCTGCCACCTCTGTACCTCCTCAAAGTCCCTGAGAGGTGCCTGGAGATCCAGCTTGGTAGCTCTCTTGTCTGAGTTCAGTCTCTTCTGTTTGCAAAGTTTCAGCGTCTCAGCCATGCTAAGGGTGTCATAGGTGTGTGGCTCCGACTCCATGGTGCAAAAAAGAAGGTAGGGCATTTAAATTTAGAAAAGGGAGAAAAAAATATCCAATTGAAAAACTAAGGAAGAATTTCAAAAGGGGGCACTCTGATGTCAAATTATTTATCTGAGATTTTTGAGTAACACAAATCACTGGATGGTACACAAGTCCTAATCCCACCACGGCCCCATTGTGAGAAATTGGGTTATTGCTAGGCTGGGTGTGAGCCCTGGTCAAGCAACAGCTACAATCCCTTTCAGGGTAAACCACAAAAAGTCACTAAATTAACCAATGCTTAACCCTGGGTAGCTTGGCACAAACATCAGTCAGGCTTAACTTAGAGGCTATGTGTAGAGCAGCACACAAACAGTAATGAAGTGGTAACACTATACTAGAAATATCCCAAACCAATTAAGAAAAAAAGAGTACATTTAAATAAATTATTTGACATCAAAGGGACATGGCTTGACAGTGTTGTATATTCTCAGCTTACTGGGCTGATGTTTCTAAAATTCTGTCCTCATTGCAGAGTCAGAGCCTAATCATGATTCTGTTTGTCTCAAAGCAGGAAGTGCAGTTCATATTAACTTTGTGTGTAAATCGTATACTCTAAAGTCAGTTTAACTGTAAAGAAACATGGCTGGTGTAAATGCTCCTTTCTCCCTCTCCATTATTTTATTTCACTTTATGTTGACACAAGTTCATGAGTACGCAACCACATTCAATTTTACTCTGCTGGTTTCCTTTGCTGGGCAAGGACATTTACAGAAGGATCTCAAGAGGGGTCTGGAGGTCAAATGGCTTCTGTAGCATGGGCATGGAGCATCAAGGTGCTCCACTGTATGGCTGCTTTGAATGAGAAAACTCTGCCTCCGATTGCCATTCTCTGTATGTGGGCTGTTGGTAAGAAAAGATTAAAGGAAATCTAAGTTTCCAAGACTGGATATAGCTAACACAAGAAACTTGAACTATAAATCAAACAGAGGTGCGATAACTCAAAGCCTATTGACTGGCTGCAAGTGGAGCTGGAAAAGAACAGGTGAAACATGGTGTTTCTGCAACATTTTGTACTGTCTGCATGACTGAATAGGATTTAGGGTGATCTAAATGCTGTCAGCTACAATAGCCTATTCTGGAAGAGGGGATAATAACTATTATCGTTGCTGTTTTGGTCAGTCGTGAGAATAAAATAACTTTTTGGGGGGCACCCTGCAGTGGTTGAAACAGACTTTCAATATTACGTTGATAAGCGGGTTCCTCAATAGATGCCTCTTAGCCAGTACCCAAGACTACTGTGTAGGGGGACCTGTGGCAGGGACACAAGCCCTGGCAACAGTTGAGAACAGTTCAACATTTTCCTATGCCACCCACAATTAGGAACAACCTTTTTTTGCTTGGACTTTAGCTAAGTTTCAATTCATCCTTTATACTTTCAGGCTCATTTGTCTCGCTCTTTTAACTTCGTTTTACTTTTCAGGCAAATTTTTCTCTCTAACCTTGTTTGCTTTTAGGCTCACTTTTCCCTACCTTTTAACTCCATTTAACTTTCAGGCTTGTTTTTCCCTCTAACTTTGTTTGCTTTCAGGCTCACTTTTCCCTCTGTTTTAACTCTGTTTTACTTTTTAGGCAAATGTTTCCCTCAGACCTTTTCCCTTTCAGGCTCATTTCCCTCCTCAAATTCTTTGCTGCTTTTTCCTCGCAGGCTCTTACTGCCCTCTCCCTTCCCACTGACACTGCCCAGTGCTCTGCCCTCATCTCAGGTAACCTACTTAATGAAGGCCACAGCATGGCCATGCAGCGGATGTGCACAGAAGGTGTTTCACTGGCACGCTAAAGGTGCGCCAAGGACAATCCCACCTGTGCCCGTCCACGCCTGAACCGCACCCAGTGCCCAGACCCCTAGTTCTCCTTCTATCTACAGATGTACAAGCCTTGAACGTCTAGCTCTCAACGCTGGACAACGCGACAACAGCCCCAATCATGTCTCCCACAAGCAATGGCGAGTCCTTTTTCATGCCAGCACTGACCATTCCACTGCAGCACAGAACCCTCAGCTCTGGAAACTCCACCTACCACCACAGTTACAGACCATCTCCAATGCCTGCTAATCAACACCTGGTGACTCCACGAGCATGCCAGTAAGATCTGGGACACCATCACCTCCCTCATGGCTGACATCATCTTCCTCACCAAGACATGGCTTAACCCTGCATCAGTGCCCAACTTCGCCACCTCCACACCCTACGAATACAAGATAATTTACCTGGACCGCACCAACAAACAAGGTGGTGGAATAGCCATCATTCACAAAGAATCCCTCAACTGCACATCCACCACCGACACCCCCACCACCATCATGGAACACCTTAATTTCCAGATCAACACCAACTTCAAAACAACAATCAGAAGCACTCTCGCGTACAGACCCCCCGGACCACGCCCGCCCTCTACAACAACATGGCTGACTTCATCACCCCTCTAGCCATCAACTCCAAAGTCCACCTCTTTCTCAGGGACCTAAGTTTCTACCTGAAAGATCCCAGAAATACCAACACAGCCAGCTTATTTCTGAGCATGGAGATCCTCGGCCTCTCCCAACTGGTCACAGATCCACACACATTGCTGGACACACTCTCAACTCCATATTCACTGCCACGACAGAATCAAAAACAGCCACTCCACAGAAATCACCTGGTCAGACCACTCCATTGTCCACTTCCTCATCACAACAACCCCATACACACCCATGCCCCCCAACACCCCCTACAGGAGATGGAGCAAAGTAACAGAAGACCTCTGGACCAACTCCCTCATGACCTCACCACCCCCAAGGCCACCACCAACCTCAAGGCGGCAGTCGGAAACTTCAACGCATGCATCACCACATGTGCCGGCAAAGTCGCCCCTCTTAAGCCCACCAAAACTGGCAGATCCTCTAAACACTACATCTGGTTCATACCAGAGCTCAAATCCCACAAACGAACTTGTAAGCGACTTGAGAGGATTTGGTGCACCAGCTACACAATGACAGACTGTGACAACTTCAAACTAGCCCTCAACAGTTACCACCAGCAGCAAAAAACTGCCAGAACAAATGCCCTAGACACCATGTTAAACAGCAGCAAGGAACCCTTCTCCATCATCAAGGAAATCTCCATCTCCACAGCCACTGAGAACACTGCCAGCCCTTCACAAGAGCTCTGCAACACCATTGCCGGCTTCTTCTTCACAAAAATTGCACCAACTGCGAGAACTTTGACCCCCAACCCGATAATGAACTCAACAGGCTTTTCAGCAACCCCGACCCCCCGGAAAGATCTCTAAATGCATGGGAACCTCTGCAGACACAACAGCCATCATGGGATCCATCCACTCAGAAGCCTTTGGGGATCTTTACCCCACCACATGTTAAACCTAGGACAAAGCACCATCAGCAAGAAGCTCTCCAAAGTCATCAACGCTTCCATCACATCTGCCTCTTTGCCTGAAGAATAGAAACATGCAAAAATCAAACCTCTCCTCAAAAACCCACTGAAGACCCCAAAGACCTAAAAAACTGCTCCCAATCTCTCTAGTGCCTTTTCCGGCTAGAGTGCAAGAGAAAGCAATAAACAATCCAACTGAACACCCACCTGGAGAAGAACAACCTTCTAGACCGTTCCATATCTGGATTTCACTCAAATCATAGCACTGAGACCACCCTGATTGCATCCACAGATGACATCAGGACCCCCTAGACAGGGGAAAGACCACTGCAATTATCCTCCTCGATCTCTCCGCAGCGTTCAAGACTGTGTCCCACCACACCCTCCTGCTCGGGTGCAGAGAAAGAATATCGAGGTAAAAATATCGAATTGCACAAATATTGTGGTAAAAATATCGTGGGTCAGGAATATCAACAGTAAAATCCTCGTTGTCAAGAATATCGATTTTAGGAAATTAATATCGATTTAAAAAATATCGAAGTGTTTAATATCATTTGTAAAAATTTAGGCGTCGATTCCGATCCTGGAGAAACTGGGTACGAACCGTCGGACGGAGCATTTTCTCCGTCCGACTCGTACCCGGCCAAAAAACATTACAAAAATGCAAGTACGATTCGCATGGAAACACTATTTCCGTACGAATCGTACAAAACACCGACCGACGAAAACATACATACAAATGTGATCCGGGAAAGCGCCGACATGACGTCGGGACGCATTCAGGCTTCGTTTCACGAACCAGGAAGTACGATCCGCACCGACGTCACCCCGCACGGATTATATTCTCCGGCTGCCAAAAACTGCCGGGAAATCAGGACGACGCGCACAAGGAGCACCTGTACGCGACGGACAGCCATGGACCCGAACCTACATGTCATCCCAGCCCTCATAGCAGTCCACCTGCTCTACAGGAACCGACGCAGACACCGCATAAGGTCAGAACAACACCCAGGGGCAAAGGGGGGGGCAGGGGCAGGACACATAACCCCCACCCAAGTCCCAAATCAGACATGCCCTGGACATACCTGACCTGCAGGACCTGGTCACCTCGAGGGGGTGGGGGCGTGTCCAGCGACGCAAGCGTCCGCCACAACGGAAGTGGATGTTGACGAGAACCGGCAACACAACAATTCCGGTACGTACCGTACCCATGCCTTAAGAGCGTGGGTACGGGTCGTACCATGCCCACCCCTATGTCACCCCAACAATGGCGGTACGGCCCCTACCCACGTTCTAAAGGCCTGGGTACGGGCCGTACCAGCATTGTTGGGGTGATGTAGGGGTACGCGTGGTACGACCCGTACCCACGCTCTGAAGGCCTGGGTACGGTGCGTACCCCTACGGCACCCCATTGGGGGTCCGCATTGTACCCAGGCCTTAAGAGCGTGGGTACGGGTCGTACCACGCGTACCCCTACGTCACTCCAACAATGGCGGTACGGCCCGTACCCACGCTCTTCAGGCCTGGGTACGGTGCGGACCCCCAATGGGGTGCCGTAGGGGTCCGCACCGTACCCAGGCCTGAAGAGCGCGGGTACGGGCCGTACCGCCATTGTTGGAGTGACGTAGAGGTACATGTGGTACGACCCGTACCCACGCTCTTAAGGCCTGGGTACGATGCGGACCCCTACGGCACCCCAACAATGGTGGTACGCACCGTACCCACGTTCCAAAGGCATGGGTACGGGCCGTACCCAGGCCTGCAGAGCGTGGGTACGGGGATGTACGGAGCGTACCCCCACCCGTGTATGTATGGAGCGTACCCCCACCCGTGTATGAATGGAGCGTACCCACACCCCACCAGTGTATGTATGGAGCGTACCCCCACCCGTGTATGAATGGAGCGTACCCACACCCCACCAGTGTATGTACGGAGCGTACCCCCACCCGTGTATGAATGGAGCGTACCCACACCCCACCCGTGTATGTACGGAGCATACCCCCACCCGTGTATGTCCCGAGCGTACATGGCCAGACATAGGAGGGGTGGGTGCAGAGTCCTCCCAGCAGTGCCCAGACACAGGAGGGGTGGGTGCAGAGTCCTCCCAGCAGTGCCCAGACATAGGAGGGGTGGGTGCCTATCACTCCCAGCAGTGCCCAGACATAGGAGGGGTGGGTGCGGAGGACCCCCAGCAGTGCCCAGACATATGAGGGGTGGATGCAGAGTCCTCCCAGCAGTGCCCAGACACAGGAGGGGTGGGTACCTATCACTCCCAGCAGTGCCCAGACACAGAGGGGTGGGTGCAGAGTCCTCCCAGCAGTGCCCAGACACAGGAGGGGTGGGTGCAGAGTCCTCCCAGCAGTGCCCAGACATAGGAGGGGTGGGTGCAGAGTCCTCCCAGCAGTGCCCAGACACAGGAGGGGTGGGTGCAGAGTCCTCCCAGCAGTGCCCAGACACAGGAGGGGTGGGTGCAGAGTCCTCCCAGCAGTGCCCAGACATAGGAGGGGTGGGTGCCTATCACTCCCAGCAGTGCCCAGACACAGGAGGGGTGGGTGCAGAGTCCTCCCAGCAGTGCCCAGACACAGGAGGGGTGGGTGCAGAGTCCTCCCAGCAGTGCCCAGACATAGGAGGGGTGGGTGCCTATCACTCCCAGCAGTGCCCAGACACAGGAGGGGTGGGTGCAGAGACCTCCCAGCAGTGCCCAGACACAGAAGGGGTGGGTGCCTATCACTCCCAGCAGTGCCCAGACACAGGAGGGATGGGTGCAGAGTCCTCCCAGCAGTGCCCAGACACAGCAGGGGTGGGTGCCTATCACTCCCAGCAGTGCCCAGACATAGGAGGGGTGGGTGCCTATCACTCCCAGCAGTGCCCAGACACAGGAGGGGTGGGTGCAGAGTCCTCCCAGCAGTGCCCAGACACAGGAGGGGTGGGTGCAGAGTCCTCCCAGCAGTGCCCAGACATAGGAGGGGTGGGTGCCTATCACTCCCAGCAGTGCCCAGACACAGGAGGGGTGGGTGCAGAGTCCTCCCAGCAGAGCCCAGACACAGGAGGGGTGGGTGCAGAGTCCTCCCAGCAGTGCCCAGACATAGGAGGGGTGGGTGCCTATCACTCCCAGCAGTGCCCAGACACAGGAGGGGTGGGTGCAGAGTCCTCCCAGCAGTGCCCAGACACAGGAGGGGTGGGTGCCTATCACTCCCAGCAGTGCCCAGACACAGGAGGGGTGGGTGCAGAATCCTCCCAGCAGTGCCCAGACACAAGAGGGGTGGGTGCAGAGTCCTCCCAGCAGTGCCCAGACATAGGAGGGGTGGGTGCTTATCACTCCCAGCAGTGCCCAGACATAGGAGGGGTGGGTGCCTATCACTCCCAGCAGTGCCCAGACACAGGAGGGGTGGGTGCAGAGTTCTCCCAGCAGTGCCCATGGAAAGAAAAGGGTGGAGTACCCACAGATACAATGGCCACAAATGTCAGTCCGGTGCCCAAAGACCCTGCAGAACACGTATCACATGTGTGCGAGGCTGGGAGTACACACATGCATAGTGTGTAAAAGGGAACATGTCCACATGAAGTAATGTCAATAAACTCCATACAAAAGTACAGTGACCACCAAGGATGCCACTAATGATGCAGGTGGAGACATTGCCCAGCATGCATGGCCAAAGTAGAACGGATCCGTCACACACCAAGGAAATGTAGACACAGCTCAGCACAACATATTCGAAACACCCTGCAGGGAAGATGTCAGGGTCCACAGAGGAAGGAACACACCTTGGGACAATTTCACCATACAGTAAGAACACACATGACCAAAGATAATTTGCAGAGCCCTTGTGATGGCACACAGATACCAGGCTCCACCCCATGAACAGCACACCACAACATTTCCCAGACACCTAACACATTATCACCACCCCAAATCATGGAGCAACACCACCAACAGCAATACCAGAAAAGCAGTAGTGTACAAAGGAAAAATAAAACATTGCTTTATTCAGCATGAAAAGAAAAAATTGTTAATAAAAGTTCAATATGTACAAGGCCCATAGGGCAGTCCATAGTCCAATTCCTGGTGGGGGACACATAGGGACGCATGTCCCCTAGCTTGCCTGCACAGTTCATACCTCCTTTGCTTCCACAGGGGGGGGCATCATGTGGGGGGGAAGGACCAGTCACCGCAGGGATAGGAGGGGCAGGGGTAGGTGTTGTGGGTGCAGGGATGGAGGACTCCACCACAGGGGGTGGGGCAACGCCAAAGGTGGTGGTGAGAATGGCGCTGCACACGGTTGCAAAGTCCCCCAGCGTCTCCCCTGCACCCGAAGGAACCACAGGCCCCAAGGAGGGGGGGGGGTCGGAGGGATGGGTCGCAGCGCTACTGGGTGAGGGTGTGGACAGGGGGGGACTCAACCACCCTGACCGGGGACTCCTTTGACCGCTTGCGGGGTGGTGTCACTTTGGGGCTCAGGGACAGAGCGGCCATGAAGGAATCTTTGTTGGAATCTTGGCCAGGAGAGCTGAGGGGAGTGGATTCGGGGGGAGTGGGTTGTGAGGAATGTGGACTCCCACTGTGGCTGCGTGTCTTCCGTTTGCCCCCCGACCCAGTGGGTGTGCCTACTTCACCCTGTGTGTGCGTGAGAGGAGGTGTGCGCTGGCCTTCCCTGGTGGTGTGGTGCCTGTGTCTGGTGGGGTACGTGCATGGGGACGTCTGGGTGTGCGTGGGACAGGCATGGGAGTGGGAAGTGTGGATGGTGCAGGGGTGGGGGGGACGCAGCGCTGCAGGAGATCCACTGTTGCAGTCAGTGTCGAGTCTATGGACCTCAGCAACTGGCATTGGTCAGACTGCGCAGCTGAGATGCCCTCCATGTATGCCTCCATCTGGGTGAGCACTCGGGTGTGGCCATGGAGGACATTAAGCATCGCAGTCTGACCAACCTGCAACTGGCGCAGGATGTCCACAGACTCGGCATTCACGGCAGCAGTGGAGACAGGGGCAGGGGGTGCGGTGCCTGGCAAGAAGGAGACACGTGGTGACCGAGCACGGCGGGAAGAGACCCGAGCAAGTGGGAGGCCGGTGATGGTAATGGAGGGGGCGGGTAGAGATTGAGTGCTGCTTTCAGCTGCGGGAGCTGCCTCCGCCCCCTCTGGGAGCTCAGCCTCGGACCCGTCAGCGTCATAGTCGGTGGTGGGACTGGACAGGTCCTCCGCCTCACTCCCCTCGGCCTCCGTGCCACTCGATGCGCCAGACAAGACAGCACTGATGCTCGATCACTCCTCACGGTCCGTGCCAGTGTCTCCCTCGGAGTCCCCCGACGATGCTGTGGGCAAGGTGAAGAGACAGGAAATAATCAGACACCTGTATACATATGTCACATGAGTCAAATCTACATAGGTCACAGTGCATAGCCTGAAAAGCAACATGAGTAACATCTACAATACAAGGTACACATGTAGGCCCTGCAACACACAGTTGGTTGACCCACCATGCCACTGAGAAACAATGGAGAGCATGACACAACAGCAAATTACTTGATATCAAATTGGACAGAGGAGCCAGGCTCTGGGGACAATCGTGCACAGCATCTGCACCACACAGCGTTGCCAAAAAAGGGATGAGCAGGAACCATGTCTATTAACTTTTTGCACATGCTGCAAAGCTAATACATTAAACCATGCCCAACATGACTGGGTCACTGCACCTTGAGTGTATGTCCAGACAAACATCACACACAGGCCAGACCTAGCAAGGAGACTTCAGATTTTTACATGTATGCCTTGCCCGCACAAACCACCCCCTACCTGAGACAATGTGATTGAGACAGAGGAAGTACTTACACCTCTTACTCTGGGATAAAAACACATGGCCTGCACTAAATCCTGATTGTACACAAACTACCCCTGGTGCGCCTGCCACATATATCATTGACAATCAACCATCATCAGATTGTCGTACCAAGACACACAGGCACTGCCCACTGTGAGTATGCACAAGCAAAATTGGGTCACACTGTACAGTGGACACATGTAGCACAGTTTACATAAATACAGATGAGGCCAGGGTACAATGCCACAAAGCCCAACCTATGCCGAAGACACAGAGAATGTCCACATTGTTGGATGACACACATGATACCTAGGAAAAGGTGCCCCAGGGCACGGTAGTGGCCCCACTCCTCCATGGTACTGGATGGATATGACTGCAACTGAAGCAAGCGTCCCTGCACTATGCATTACTCCCACTCATGCACATCATGTCAGAGGGCACAACATTGGACATGTATGCTGTAAGGCAGTACATTTTTAACCTCTTGAATGCCCATGACGAGATGGTCTCGTCATGGGCCGCGGTTGCGCTGTGCCCATGACGAGACTATCTCGTCATGAGTCCCGCCCGCTAATGAAACGCCCGGCACAGGGCGTGGAAAGGGCTGGGCACTCAAGGGGTTAAGACACACTCCTATGTTGGGACTCACCATCAGTGCCAACTGACATGGACCCCACAATGACTGAACTGGCCAGGGCACAGGCAAGGTCCCAAAACCTGTTACACACCACCCCCACACATGATGCTGCAAGCATTGGGCACTTGGATTAACTGCCAGCCTAGATAACCTTGTGCAAGAGTGACTACACACAGACCAGGGAACACATGGCAAGGAGGGGAAGGGAGGAAGAACAGCACCGGTTTTCTTTGGGGAACAGGTCATGCACTGCACATTTAAACCCTGGCAGTGTATCCATGCAACTGCGCAGTTCCAAAAGCTGGTGACACACAACAAACACACATGTACCTACCCCCTTCCTGCTGCTGCTTCTCCCGTAAGCGCCTATCCAAGTCGGGGAAGACCACCGCCAGCACACGCTTATGGATGTGGGTCAGACGCCAGCGCCCACGGTTCTTGTGGCTCCCAGGTGAGTCCCCCAGCAGGACCCGTGCGATCCTCCTCGTCCAGCACCGGATATCCTGCCAGCGTTTCCTCACCTGGGCTAGGCGCCGCTTCCGACCCTCCGTCATCCTCACAGCACTGACGGCTTGCTTCCATATCTCCCCCTTGGCATGGACGCCTACCTGTGAGGATGCAAAAGTGAGAATACTTTAATACACCTGAGCAATGACACAGAGACACACATATTATTAATTTGTCTTGTTTGAACAGGCCATGGTATGCAGGCAACTTATTGCACCTTTGTCATAGGGACATTATCCTCTGGGGAGGGCCAAATGCACTACATGGCATTGAAAGTACACAGGTGGCATGAGGGGTGCCACACAATCAATGATCCTGGATCACACTGTGCATCACAAGCTACACCAGGATTATGTACAGCACCTCAAAGCAGTCACATGCCCCAGCCCACTGACGCAACCTCAGCAGAGTACACAGACACACACAGGCACAGGACAATCACCTGCCATTGCCAACTGTGGGTACAAACCTCACTCTGCCCATGTGCCACTAGACTGGGGGGTGTCACAGGTGTGGGGCTGGCTCAGCATGGCAGTCACACAGCACTGCTCCCTGCTCACATCAGATGGGCAGGGTATATCCATCCCTCATGCAGCTGGTGTGCAAAACTCCCCATATGCACTCACCCACATGACAGGGGACTTACACACACACACCAATGTCCAGGGGACCAACACATCATTTGGACACTCACAGCACAGGTACACTAAACAAACACACATCTATGGGTACTGTCACCTGTCACACTGGGGGGACCACAGAATCACATCAGGACTGTAGAAACAACATTCCCAGGAGGAGTAGCCAGGCAGAATGTGGCATGCACCATGCATTGATTGTCACAGTAAGCACTATGCAAGTGAGGAGTGCACACAGGAACTACAGCATGCTCTGCATGGGAGACATGAGGCCTTCCCCACCCTGGGACCCACTCTAAACAACATTGCATGTCTGTCACACATGGACACAATGCCAGAAGTCACAGTCACAAAAAAGGGGCACAGTCTAAGCTAGTGGAGTCTGCACTCACCTGCTCCCCTGGTCGACCATACAGCATGGTGTACTGTGGGAGGATCACATCCACCAACGCCATATTCTCCTCCATGGTGAATGGCTGGGCCCTCTCCACTAGGGGTGGGCAAAATTTGCGTAATCGCGTTACGCAAATCTGCGCGAAACGGTAAAAAATCTCCGCGAACACGCAGAAATTCCGCGAACACGCGGAATTGCTTGTTCGCAATGCTTTTTTCCTGTTCACAATCGTTGTTTGCGTGCTCGGGGAGAAATATCTCTCGAACACGCATTTTGAGAACGCGAACAAGCAAAAAATTTTGCAAAATCGCGGAAAGCAGACTTTTGGGCAATTTCGCGTTTCCGCGGAACGCGAAATTACGCAAATTACGCAAATTCCGCGAGCGGAACGGAATTTAACACCCAGGCCTACTCTCCACAGACCTGGACATGGTGCCAAAGGAATCACGAGCAGCAGCAGTGTTGTGGAATGAAAGGATGTGCAGGCAAGTGCTCTCTCATGGGACCTGGCTGCCTTATATCTGCCTTGCTGGCCTGTTTCATTTACAGGAGTACAGAGTGATTGGTCAGTCACATTAACATCCTATGTTTCCTCCAATCCCTTTAAACCTACCCCAGTGAGTGGCTTTGCATGGTTTAAAAATTTAGCATGATGTCAAGTCAACAACCACTTTGCAACAAAGTATATTGTTTCCAACCGACTTCTGCTGGCCACCTGATGCAAAAATGCAAACTTTAAACTCGGTCTCCATGACAACCAGCATGCATTTAGGCCCTTATACTTGTCCCTCATGTGTCCCCTATGTTATTTCAATATTTACACACAGGTACGGTGCGTTCCACGGCCCTAGGGCACCCCAAATGCAGTGAAACGGACCGTACAGGTGTGTGTAGGGTCCCTATCACTATGGGAGTGCTGGCGTATGCGTACGCCATAGTAATACGAACCATACAGGCATGTGTAGGGTCCCTATCACTATGGGAGTGCTGGCGTATGCGTACGCCATAGTAATACGGACCGTACAGGCGTGTGTAGGGTCCCTATCACTATGGGAGTGCTGGCGTATGCGTATGCCATAGTAATACGGACCGTACAGGCGTGTGTAGGTCCCTATCACTATGGGAGTGCTGGCGTATGCGTACGCCATAGTAATACGGACCGTACAGGCGTGTGTAGGGTCCCTATCACGATGGGAGTGCTCGCGTATGCGTACGCCATAGTAATACGGACCGTACACACGCGTGTACGGGTCGTATTACTATGGCGTACGCATACGCCAGCACTCCCATAGTGATAGAGACCCTACACACGCGTGTACGGTCCGTATCACTATGGTGTACGCATACGCCAGCACTCCCATAGTGATAGGGACCCCACACACGCGTGTACGGTCCGTATCACTATGGCGTACGCATACGCCAGCACTCCCATAGTGATAGGGACCCTACACACACGTGTACGGTCCGTATCACTATGGCGTACACATACGCCAGCACTCCCATAGTGATAGGGACCCTACACACGGGTGTACGGTCCATATCACTATGGCGTACGCATACGCCAGCACTCCCATAGTGATAGGGACCCTATACACGCGTGTATGGTCCGTATCACTATGGCCTACGCATACGCCAGCACTCCCATAGTGATAGGGACCCTACACACGCCTGTAAGGTCCATATCACTATGGCGTACGCATACGCCAGCACTCCCATAGTGATAGGGACCCTACACACGCCCTCAGAGCGTATGTATGGTGCGTTTCACACCTGACAGTGGTGACAGGCGGCACACAGACAGGAATAGAGCTGTCATACTTGGCCAAGGCTGGACATCAAGGCATTGTCTGTGCAGTACTACATGTGTCGGGCACAGGTGTGTCAGGCTGTGATGTGGCACATTACTCCTGAGGTGTGAAGCAAATAAAAGTATGATGAGCTGTGTACACATGTCATGTGTGATGGTGCCCTATGTGCCACACATCCCCTTCACTCCTTTGACATGTGTGCATGTAGTACAGACTTGTTAAGCCATGTGTCACTGGCATGGCACAGTCACCGACACCCGCAACTGTACCCTGATGCCAGGTACACGGAATATTACCCCTGACATGTGAATGCCCGCGTTGCACGCTGTAACTATGTCATGTGTGTGTCATGTGTTCCCATAGGTTTGCTGTAGGTGTTTGGTCAAATGCATCTGCAGTTGCTGCAACCAACATGTGTCTGTGTGTAGATGGGCATGGCACACTGTTACGCACACAAGCCCACATGTGTAATCCGACATAAGGTGTGTATGTATGCATCGACACGGAGTTTCAAAGCAAGGACATATCTGCATACTCTCAATGTATGTGTGATCAGTCTTGACATGTACTCCTTCATGGCAAGGTGTGTGGTCTGTCCTTTTTCTATGACATGTGACCTGTGCATCTAGTGTTCCGCATTCTGTCTGTACAATAAACATCCTTCTTCTGCACATATGTGGATGTCTGTAACTCCTGTAATGCGTCTGCCTGTTCACTTACACTGGCCCACAGCTAGTTTCATGGCATGGCATATTGAGGTTGAGAATCGACGTTTGTAGCTGGCTCTTGGTAGGAGTGTCACCTGCCTGGCATACGTGTCCAGGGCATATTGCACAGACCTGACTCTGTATGTAGCATATGTGTATTGCCTGTTGAACATGTGCTCAGTACATTGACATTGGTGGTGTACTGTACTCACTCTTCGTTGTCCCTTCAAATTCACTGCAGGGCTCCGTCTCTCCCTCGACCAATTCCGGACTTGGCTGACCTGAGGGAACATGACTGTATACGCCGCCACCGCTTCCCCCAACAGTTGATTGAGGACTTGACGACACGGCTGGCACCACACCTCCAACCGCTACACAGGTATCCTACTGCACTGACACCCAAGATGAAGGTGATGGCAGCCCTACATTTCTTTGCCACCGGTACCTTTCAATATACCATTGCTCATGTTGGTGGCATGTCCCAAACCATGTTCAGCCGTGTTCTGCATGAATTTTTAGAGGCAATGTTGGATCACCTGGATGAGTTAATTAAATTCCCAACTCCTGAGCAGTTGACAGGTGTCAAGCGTGAGTTCTATGCCCTGGGAGGGATGCCCCATGTCATTGGGTCCATAGATGGAACACATGTGGCTTTGGTACCACCACAGGCACAGGAGGTAGCGTATAGGAACCGCAAGCATTACCACTCCATTAATGCCCTTGTGGTGTGTCTTGCCAACATGGTGATTTCACATGTCTGTGCTCGTTTTCCAGGATCAGCACACGATGCCTACATCATGAGGCGTAGCAGGGTGCCTGAAATGATGCTGCAGCTGCGCAACGAACGAGCATGTCTTGTTGGTGGGTATACTCTGTTACTCCTGTATTTAGCGTCATATTTCTGTCTTACTGCTTCTCCTGACCCACTTCTGTCCATGATGTTTCCATGTAGGGGACTCTGGCTATCCCAACATGCCATGGCTGATCACGCCTCTCCGCAACCCCAGAACGGCTGCCAATCACCGGTACAACAACGCCCATGGGCAGACCAGGCGAGTGATAGAGAGGACGTTTGGCCTCCTGAAGAGCCAATTCCGTTGCCTCCACAAGACCGGTGGCGCACTCCCATATGCACCGGTGAAGGTCTGCAAGATCTTCCTCGTGTGCTGCATGCTGCACAACATGGCAGTGGAGAAAGCTGTGCCACTCATCCTGGATCCGGATGAGCAGGACCATCCACCCGTGGAGGATGAAGGGCTTGGTCACGAGGCAAGTGATGTGGAGGAGGAGGAGGCGGTAGAGGACATCCGGAGTCGGCTCATACGCATCTTCTTTGCTTAGTGGTGAGTTCCAGTGTCTGAGTGTGCACGCATTGGGCCGTGTGTGGCATGTGTTGCAATGTGTGTGTCCATCTGCATGTCTGCCAAGTGAGTCAAAGGTGTGTTTGGATGTGTCACTCGAGTGATGGTGAAATAGAAGAATGTTTTTCCAGAGTCATCATTGTCACCTAGCATGTTGACAACCTTATACGTGTTGAGTACATGCATATGCATGCGGATGTGCTTCTTTTGGCGGACTTCTGGTGTGTCTCCCATCCACAGGTACTTGCGCATGCTGTCTGCTGGTGGCATTGTTGTGCTCCTGCTATTCCTCATGAACACAGCAACATGTGCTGAATCAGCGTTACATGCACGGACAAGTTTGAAAATCTCCTTAGGGTAAGGGATGCAGCACGGCTTTTTGGGAGTGGTATTTGTTTTGAATGTGTGTGCACTGCTCCTGTTCATGTTTGGATACTTTGCATACATGTAGAATCACCATGGGGCACATGACATGGAGCTGAATTCACCTGAATTGATGGTCAGACTTGGTGACAGCCATCTGTAATGGGATTGTGGATTGTGATGAAGCTATCAATGTGTGTAACACTGCCCTCGGAAACATACGGGTTGCACCGGGTTGACATGGTGTGTGAATTCCCCATTAGAGGCTCAATGGTGTATAGCAGCCTCTCCGTGAGCAGCAGGGGGTGTTTAGCTGTAACCCGTCACTTGTGTGCCAGTTCTGTGGATTTCCAGCATCTGTGGTGCAAAGGGGGGTGCCAGTGTCGGTCCCACATGTTCATCCACATGACCTGTGTATGTGTTGACAGAGTTGCATTAGCATTCCGACACACATGACTAATAAAGGTGTCCCTCTGCCTCCAAGGTGCCTCATCTCTGTCAATGGTGGTCTGTTGCCACTGTGCATGCGGCATGTCTGGCATAGTTATCAGAGATAGTGCATATGAGTCTATGTGTAGAGTAGCAAGATGCAAGCTGTTTGTCAGGGATTAGAATGTGTATTGTGCATGATGTCCATGGCTGTGTAGGTATTGTGGCATGTCAGTTTCCACGACGGCCACTGTGCTGCATGTGCATCCATTGTGTGTGTGTATGCCATGTTGAACCAGACATTCCTTCCTTGACATACACCTTTTGCATAGTTCCTTCCTGAGATCCTTGTCTTTGTGTGCAACTTGTGGCATTGTTTTCTTGACATGGCGCATGCTGCTGCAGGCCCTGCAGCAAGGGCACCCAGTGTCCACGCAAACGAGCTGGTGTTCATCATGGATTGCTTGCTGACATGTGCTATGCTGATTAGCAGCATCTGTGCCTCATGCTGCAGCACACTCTGCATTATGCACAAGATCCCCAGTTCCATCCACCTCAAGGCAAGAGAGACCATCCCCCAGGTCAACTACGACATCCGTGTCTAATCCTACCCTGCACTCTACGGACATGTGCGGTACAACTCCCATGATACTTGTCCACATCCAGGGTGCATCTGCACAGCTCTGCTTCTACATCCGGCGACCAGGCCACATCAACGTCCAACAGAGATGAGGGGAATGGATCACTGTCAGCTGCAGGATGACCTTCTCAATCCACGCACACACTCAGGATGCAGCCCACAACCACAACACAACCTTGTGGCACTGTGATCCAACACCCCATTGTGCCATCTCCATGCATCCAACCTTGTCCGGCCCACCATTCTCCACATCCACCTGACTCAAGCATGCAGGACATGGTTCTGCCACGTGTCTACACATACCTGGGAGTAGCACCCCAGGACACTCCACATGATCCCTGACCTCTGCGCATGACTGTTGCTCTTCTAAATAGGTCTGTAGGCAAAGTTGTGCGGGCACCCCTTCAGCTGGTTGGGCCCATCACGGGTGAGTATGGTGCTCCATGTCTGTATTGGATGATACATTGTGACCCATGTGTGTCCTGTGCCAGACTCAGACCCCAGGGTATGGATGTTGGAGTTACTTCTGAAATCAGGCATGGTTTGACTTTACAACACACACATGTAGTGAAATAATGCAAAATGACGGCATCATCTCGTGATTGTGATGGTTTTTATTTGTGGTGGGGTACATGTTTGGGGGGATGACAAGAGGTGCTTGGCGGAAGTGTAGAATCCAAAGTTCACAGGGGGAGTTGGTATCCTTGCCATTGGAAGTCATCAGAGTCTATGCCACAGTCTTTGTCAACATTGGTCAGACAGTGACCAGCAAGTCCATGTGCCAGAGAATGTCATTTGATGATGTGCTGCTGTTGGGCCAGAGGGCCAGGTGCCAGGCCAGGTGACCTGGGAGATGGTGATGTTCCGCTGACTCTCACGCTCTTTTGCGTGGACGACCCACCTTCCTGCGGGGACCCTCAGAAGCAGGCCGTGACGATGCTTGTGATGCTCCATCGGATGAATCCTCCTCCTCCTGATCCCTCCCTGTGGGTGGTGATGTTCTTCGCCTGGTGGCACAGGGAGGGTTGCCCATGTTTTCGGCAATCCAACGGAGTACACGGGTCATGTCCGTTTGCACCGCCACGAGCTCAGCCTGTCTTGCCTCCATCCGTCCTTGGTGTCGCTGTTGACAGGCATGTTGCTCGGCCTGCAGGGTCTTCATCTCCTCGAGGGTCCCCTTGATGTCTGTGAGGGTGGACGCAATCTGGACCATGCCCCTGGTGTCACGCCGGTATGTGTCCAGGATGTTGCTGACGTGTGACATTACCGGTTCCTGAGCCAACTGGTCAGGTTCACGCCTCCGCCGTCCTCCACTCCCACCACCCCTGCCCACTTGCGCCTGGCCTGCCGTTGTGGGCACATCGGGTCTCCGGGACCCCTGAGGGATGGCATTTGCGGTGTTGCCTGCCTCCTCCTGGGTGCCCGGAGAACCTTGTCCCTCCTGGACAGACTGGCTGTGTTGCTGTGTGCGGGCAGGGCTCCTGGGTGTCTCCTGGGATGTGGCAGGAATGGGGGTGGTGGTTGGCACAGTTGTACCTGACGCAGGTGCTGCAGGTGGTTGGACACCAGAGGGGCCAGGTTGGTCTGGGTCATCCATGGAGTGGTGAGAGTCGTCGCTGCCGGTGGGGTCCTCTTCACGCAGAGCCTGGTCATGTGAGTCTTCCCCCCCAGTGTTGGGGGGAGATCGACGACGTTGACCTGTGTGTGAGAGAGACAATGTTAATTGTGTTACATGCGACATCCATGTTTCATTCATTTTTGAGTTGGCACAGTTCCTCTGGGTGGTTGGATTTGGCTTGCATTCCTCTCACAGTGCACTTGTGCATGGGTATGTCCCTTGGCCACAGCTTTCGACACTTTACCTATGTGTGACACAATCTTAGTTGATGCATCTTTTTGGAACGCAGTCAGCAGTGAAGTGAGTGGGCGTAGCAAGCCATGCAGAGCCGCCTTACGTGTTGCACTGTACGTGGCCAAATGGTGTTTTTTCCATGCTATTTGAGAATGCAGGTAGGTAACTTAAGCATTTGAGACAGGGTTCTGACAAACACAGTGGGTGGGTATACTGGGTGTAAGGTTAGGTTTGTGCCTGCAGCACGGATGTACTCGTGCACAGATTGACACATGGCCCAGTGTTTATCAAAGGTTAAAGGGGGGGTTCACGCACTGCCAAACCTTGTCTACATGCACACAGTCCACCTGCTGATGAGCGGACATGGCCACACCACCCAAGGGTGATTTGGTCTCCCTCTGTCTCCCTTTCTCCCTCCCTCTGTCAGCCTCCTCCCTCTGTCCGTCTCCCTCTGTCAACCTCCTCCCTCTGTCCGTCTCCCTCTGTCTCCCTTTCTCCCGCCCTCTGTCAGCCTCCTCCCTCTGTCCGTCTCCCTCTGTCTCCCTTTCTCCCTCCCTCTGTCAGCCTCCTCCCTCTGTCCGTCTCCCTCTGTCTCCCTTTCTCTCTCCCTCTGTCTCCGTTTCTCCCTCCCTCTGTCACCCTCCTCCCTCCCTCTGTCTGTCTCCCTGTGTCCACCTCTGTCTCCCTCCCTCTCTCTCCCCCTCTCCCTCCCTCTGTGTGTCACCCTCTGTCACCTCAGCCCAGCTTCCTGGGCACACACAGTTTGCAGGTCTTTCAAAGGCCATTGGCTTGTTCATGTGGGTTTGTTTCTTATCTCCGGGCACCCATTGGGCGGAGTGTCTGAGTCTGCGCTGCTGCTGTGGCGGTGTGTGTTGACACTCTTTCAGAGTGATGCGTCTTCATTAGCTGCTGTTATGTGCAAATTGTGCCTTCATACCCATGTCATCCTGCAACACGGCCACCATTTGCAGGCAACACAGTACTGTGTGGGGACACACTGTTTGTATGGCTATGCCCTAGGCCATATGGGCTGAGGGCATTGTTGTGTGCTTCAGAGTTGCTCTATGTGGAGAGGTGTGGCTCACTGGTTAGAGGCGGCAGACCCGTAAGCAGAGAATTGGCCAGGGACCAGGGTTCAATTCCCGACGCGGCAGGGTTGTGGACCAGGGTCAAAAACGGACTCGATAATTCTCGCCTCGGTACCTACTCTAACCAGGAACACACTCGGCAACTCTGGGCATTAAGCTTGCCTCATCTCTACAACGGCCCCCCACAGACGCTGGGGATGCCTGGTTTCACCTTGGAGATACCCAGAGAGGGACCATCTCACAGGGATAGCCAGGACGGGTTCCCCAGCGGTCTATAGCGCCGGGACACCTCCTCGTGAGGTAGCTGTTCGCGCTTTACAAATATCAGTATTATTATTATTATTATGTTAGTTTTGAGGCCCACCCTCCCGGCATCGGGGACATCCTGTCTTCTGTTGGTGTTTTCTGTGGCCTGTGACTTGGCATGGCCTTGCTTGGGGCATGGGGCATGGAGGCGCTAGTGGCATGTGTGTGTTTTTGGAGTGTGGTTGTGTCCGGTGCTGGCTTTGGGGGGGTTGCGTGCATGATTGGTATTCTGGTTGTGTATGGCGTTCCCCCCATGTGAGGTGAGTTGTTTGTATACTCACCAGTCTCTCGGACTCCTTCTACTCCATCTACTCCCACCGGCGGCAGCGTGGCCATCACCTTCTCCTCCCAGGGATGGTAGTGTACCGGTCTGTGGGGCGGCCCTCCTCCAGTGATGTTCCCCTGGTTGTGATCGTCCGTCATTTTGCGGCGGACCGTCCTCCGCAGATCGTACCACCTGGCTTGGCACTCATGCCTGGTCCTTCTGGTGGCCCCAATAGCATTCACAGAATTGACAATCCTCTGCCACATGGCTGATTTTTCGGATATGCTGGTCTGTCTGACCAATGTTCCAAAGAGCTGTGGTTCTACTCTGACGATTTCGTCGACAAGGACCTCCAGCTCCTCCTTTGTGAACTTTGGATTCTTGTTAGTGGGCATGGTGTGGGGTGTGGGTGTGGATGGTTGTGGGGGTGTTGGTGTGGATGGTTGTGGGTGTGTGAGTGTGGTTGTGAAGGTGTGTGTGTGTGAATGTGATGAGGGGGTGTTTGTGATGGTGGTTGTGTGAAGGAGTGCAAGTGTAAGGTGTATTGATGGATGCAGTATGGTGCAGTGCGTTGTCTCTGTGGTCTGGCAGTAGTGGATCTGTTGCAAAGGATCATGGTTTGTGTGTGTTGGGCCTTTTTATTGGTCCATTTGTGGGTGTGGCTGTGTTTGAACTTTGGGTGGGTGTGTTATAAGGAGTGGTTTTGGGCCTCTGTTTAGCTGTTTGGCAGTTGCAGGTCAGTGTATAGGATGTATTTGGGCTTGTTGGACATGTTTTGTGGTGTTGTGTGAATCGAATTGACTCTCCTTGTGTTGTTTTGGTTTGTCCTGGTTCAGTACGAGTGTTTTTGGCGTCTGTACGGTGCGTACATGCGCCATGTTGTTGTACAGTGCTGTCCTTTGCTATTACTTAGTACGACTCGTGCATGCGCGATGTTGGGTGAGGGTGCTGGTGTAGGGGCCTGGGGTAGGGTGCGGTGTTGGTCTGCACTGTCCATCGGTGGTGGTGTTTCGCACCGTACATACAGGGGGGGCTGGGTGTATGCTCCGTACATACACGGGTGGGGGTATGCTCCATACATACAGGGGTGGGGAGTTGGTACGCTCCATGCATACACGGGTGGGGGTACGCTCCGTACATACATGGGTGGGGGTACGCTCCGTACATACACTGGTGGGGTGTGGGTACGCTCCAATCATACACGGGTGTGGGTACGCTCCGTCCATACACGGGTGGGGGTATGCTCCATACATACACGGGTGGGGGTACGCTCCGTACATACACTGGTGGGGTGTTGGTACGCTCCATTCATACACGGGTGGGGGTACGCTCCGTACATACACTGGTGGGGTGTTGGTATGCTCCGTACATACACGGGTGGGGGTACGCTCCGTACATACACGGGTGGGGGTACGCTCCGTACATACACTGGTGGGGTGTTGGTATGCTCCATTCATACACAGGTGGGGGTACGCTCCGTACATACACTGGTGGCGTGTTGGTACGCTCTGTACATACACGGGTGGGGGTACGCTCCGTACATACACTGGTGGGGTGTGGGTACGCTCCATTCATACACGGGTGGGGTTACGCTCCGTACATACACGGGTGGGGGTACGCTCCATTCATACACGGGTGGGGTACGCTCCGTACATACACTGGTGGGGTGTGGGTACGCTCCATACATACACGGGTGGGGGTACGCTCCGTACATACACTGGTGGGGGTTCGGCGCGTACATCCGCGGCCGGGGGGGCGTTTGGCGCGGACATGCGGGGGCTGGGGGGGGTGTTCGCCACGTACATACAAGGGCTGGGGGGGTGTTCTGCGCATACATACGGGGTCTGGGGTGGGGTGTTCGGCGCGTATGCGGGCACATGTCTCCATGGTTGCTATAGGAGTTCGGTCCGTACGGTGTTTTTTCCATACGGTTGTGAAATCGGAAGGACGGGACGGATCGTACTTGCGTGGTCGGACTTCATTTTTCCGATTCGTACGGTAAATCGTCCGGGGCTGTGTCGGACACATTTTCCGACCCGAGGACGTGTGGGGAAATTTTCCCAATGCGATTCGTATGGACTTTTTCCCATACGAATCGTACTTGGCAGTTTGTACGCTACTTGTACGATTCGTACGGTATAAAATCCGGATACGATTCGTACGGGGAAAATTTTTCCAGGATCGGAATCGGCTCCATAGTTGTTAAAAATCTAGATTTTTTATTAATGTTATGTATTTTAGTATATATTTTATATGTGTGTGATGTTTGTTTTTTTGTCTAAGAATTTTTTGTATTTTTACTATATGTGTTAAAATTTTAGTAGTTAATAATTTTTTTTAATTGAATTTTGCGTTTTTAGTTCTGTAGCGGGTTGTGGGTTTAAAAGGAAATAGGGTGGGAAGTAATTTAATGGTATAAATTGTATTTATTATTTATAGTAATTATAAAAAATTTTAATGGAATGTTGCGTTTTTAGTTCCGTAGCGGGTTGTGGGATTATAGGGGAATAGGGTGGGAAGTAATTTAATTATGTATATTTTATAGATTTTTTATTGTAGTCATTCATTTTTTTCTATTTGAAATTTGTGTTTTTAGTTCCGTAGCGCATGTGTGTTTATAGGGAAACAGGGTGGGAAGTAACTTAATTATATAAAATGTATTGACTAATTTTTATTTATTAATATTTGTTTAATTGTGATGTTATAGTGTTAAATGTGTAAATTAATTTATTAATAATTGTTTAAAAATTAGGGGGCGATTTCGATGTCGGACGGACCTGAGTCCGTCCGACATCGGTCAGAAACCGTAACCGACTGACCTATTGTCATCGGTTACGGCCCTGCAAGTACCAGGGTTCGGTCGCACTCATATGTTGCACAATGGGAGCATGCATTCCGAGCGGAATGCATGCCCGTATTGTGAAATGGAGGGGTGCAGTTCATCCCTGCATCCTGTGGCCGGCACCCCAAGGTGCCTGCCACCGGGCGCAGGGATCAACAGAGGGGCACCATAGGTGCTCCATGGCCACCATTCGGCGGTCTTGCACCCATGTGGGCCCTACAGGGAGCCCCAAAGACAGTTTACAACTGCCTTTTCATGCCGGAAAGACCAGTGCGAAAAGGCAGTGGAAAACTGCCATCGTACACCCTCATTCGTAAAGAGGCGGCCGGGGAGTACTGAAGGATTTCCGGACGGCGGAAGCCATCCAGAAATCCGAGGCGGATTCCTTTCCGACCGAGCCCATTGGAATGGCTCGGTTGGAATAGAATCCGAACGGCGCCTTCCGATGTGGACGGAAGGGCTCAGACCCTTGCTCGGAGCCCTTGCGTCCGTCATCGGAATCGGCCCCTTAGTTGTAAATTAATATAAATTAATTAATTAGTATTTAGTTATGGTAATTGTGTAATTAATTTTAGGTGTGTTTTGTGGTGTTTATAGGTGTAAATGGTGTGAAGGGTGGAAAGTAATGTATTTTTTGTTGATGAAATATTAATTAGTTTTTAATTAATTTATATTAGTTAATTAGTTATTAATTATGGTAATTTTGTAATTAATTTTAGGTGTGTGTTGTGGTGTTTATATGTTTAAATGGTATGAAGGGTGGGAAGTAAATTATTTTTTATTGATGAATTATTAATTATTTGTTAATTATTTAAATTAATTAATTAGTAATTAATCATTGTAATTGTGTAATTAATTTTAGGTATGTGTTGTGGATATTATAGAGTTAAAGAATGTGTACTCAATGAATGTTTATTATCTTTTTTTATTAATAATATATTTTAAATTCATTATTAAATATGTTAGTTATGGAAATAAATTTAAATAAAAATGTTGATGCCTTTCTTTATTGGTGTGGTGATATAGGGTAGAAAATAAAATAAATACATTTATGTTTTAAATAATTTGTTAGTTTGTGAATATTTGTTCCTTTTAAATAAATATTGTTTATAAATGTATTTTTCTTATACCATATTTGCAGGTTATTGTCATATGTAATTAACATTATAATATGTGTTATTTTTATATGTTTAATATATTTAATTGTATATTTTTAAAATATTGTTCATTTATTTTTAAGATTATTTTAATGTTTTTAATTGTTTAAATGCTATTAGTAATTTTTGTTTTTCTGCTATCCGATACTTTCCCTACTGTTGCACTCACTGGAGTGGAAATAGTAAGGTTTACCCCTTCGCTATCCAATACTTTCCCTACTGTTGCACTCACTGGAGTGGGAATAGTAATTTTGATCCCTCAGCTATCCAAAATTTTCCCTACTGTTGCAATCACTGGAGTTGGAATAGTACATTTTATTCTTCTACTTTACAATATTCACCCTACTTTTGCAGTCAATGGAGTGGGAATAGTACATTTTACCCCTCTGCTATCCAACACTTTCCCTACTGTTGCACTCTTTGGAGTGGTAATAGTAATTTTGACCCCTCTGCTATCCAACACGTTACCTACTGTTGCATTTATTGCAGTTCGCATAGTAAATTTAATTGGTTCGCTAACCAACATTTTCCCTACTGTTGTAATTATTGTGTTGCAAAAGTTATTTTTTTATTTTGTTTTAAAAGTTTAATGTTTTGAATCATTGATATATGTATATATTTAATTTTTGATATAATTTAAAAAGTTTAAAAATTAAATAAAGATAATAGTTAATACATTATTTTAAAATAAATATATGTATATATATAAATTATTATGTTTGTGTGTTTATATTTTTTTACAGTAAGTTTCATTTTTATATTTAGTTAAAATGTATATTAAATGTAATTTATTTTGTTAAAGATAATATTAATATTGCATATTTTTATTATATATGGTTTTATTTGTATTTTTAAATCAGTGTTTTTTACATCTATATTTTTAAGTTTGATATTTTTGTACTTACCTGTTTAAGTATTGGGAGTTGATATTTCTACTATCTATATTTTTTTCGATATTTTTACCATCGATGTTTTTACCATCAATATTCTATCAGTGAACCCATGCTCGGTCTCCACCAAATGGGAATCCATGGGAAAGCCCTTAAATGGGTCTCTTCATTTCTTTTTGGATGAACCCAAAGCATCTGCCTCCCACCTTTCACCTCGGGCACAAAAAACATCATCTGTGGTGTCCCACAAAGATCCTTTTCAAGCCTGACCCTTTCCACCAGTTACATGGCACCCCTGGCCATCCTGGTCAGATTCCACAGCATGCTTATGCAGGAAAGGGGACCCCCTCTAAAGAAAAATAATTTGAGGTCAGGGAGAAGATGGGAAAATCAAAACATACAAACAAGATCTCCCTCACGACCTATATTTCTTTCATCAAAGTAGGACTAAATTCAGCATGGGTTCAACAACAATGTAGTCATGTCAACAAGACTAACAAAATAACATTGATTTTAGCATAGTTGTTTATTTAATTTCTTTTATAACATTACAAATATATGTATCAAACATTTCATTGTTTTTTCTCCTTTTTTCTATAAAACTTTTTTTATATATGTATACATAAAAGTCAACAGGATTCCTACATGGAACTCAAAAGTTAATACAGTACTTTGTTGAGCAAATAACCCACGAATAAGCACAATTACACACACAAAACCATCTAGACTCATACGGACTCATACAACATTCACAAACAAACACATCTGGATAAAGGGGAGACAATAGGTTGCAGAGTCTCCACGACCATGTAAGATGAATATGTTCAACAGGATCTGAACTATCTAGGTTGATGTTTGTTTCGGTGGCATGTAAAAGGTAGTAAGACCACTTTCCTCAGGACCCTTCCAGATACCAAAGAATCACAATACATCCAGGGGATACGAGCTATTTTAATATAAATGTAGTCTCAGTGGAGATGGCCATTATGCTGCTGTCAAAATGTGCAGCAGTATCCTTTAATAATAATACATAGTCTAGAACACTCACATATGGTGTCCCGTAGGCAGAGAATCGTAATTACCGGATATGTCACAACGGTGCTCAGTTTTCTAATTCAGTAAAGCGGAACGCCTATTCAGGTGGGTTTATTTCCAAGAGTTGCACTGAACCAGACAACTTTTCAAATGTTAATTTTAAAAAGACTTTCTCCTGCAGGCAGATGCCGGAATGACTCGGGTCAATGTGGTGTGAGGAAGTACGTGGACCATCGATATACCCAGCCGGTCTTGTTGACATGACTACATTGTTGTTGAAGCCATGCTGAATTTAGTTCTACTTTGATGAAAGAAATATAGGTCGTGAGGGAGTTCTTGATTGTATGTGCAGATTCCACAGCATGAACATAATCTCCTACCCTGATGACACTTAGCTCATCCACTCACTCTCCTCAGACCCAACTAACACCAAATCTAACTTCCACAGGTGCATGACCAGCATTTCAGGCTGGATGTATAGTAGATGCCTCAAACTCAACACAGACAAAACAGAAATACTCATCTTCGAGAGCAGAAACCTCTGTGGGCTGATTCCTAGTGGCCTACGGAGCTCGGCTCCACACCCACAGATCATGCTAGAAATCTTGGAATAGTACTCAACTGCAAGCTCTCGATGAGGAAGCAGATAATTGCTGTCTCATACTCTTGCTTTCTCACCCAGCGCCTACTCAGAAAAATCTTCACATGGCTCACCTTTGTAATCAGACACACTGTCACCCAAGCCCTCATCACCAGCCGTCTGGACTACAGTAGCTCCCCGTATGTGGAAATCACCACTCAACTACTAACCAGACTCCAGACAATCCAAAGCGCAGCAGCTAGGCTTGTCCTTGACCTCCTGAGGCAGACCCACATCTCCCCCACCTAAAAGCCCTACACTGGCTCCCAGTCCGCAACCAGTGCCAGTTCAAACTGCTCACCCACACCTACAAAGCCCTTCACAACAAGGGCCTATACTACCTTAACCACAGGGTGAACTTCCACCAACCTACCCACATACCTCATTACTCAACCCTCTTCCTGGTACACATCCTGCACATCCACAGAAGCAAGAGCCGTCACCACATCTTCTCACACCTGGAGGCCAAGTCCTGGAACAGCCTCCCACCACCTCCGTACTTTCCCCACCCTGCAGGAGTTTAGGAAGAACCTAAAGATCTGGCACTGCAACTAACTCACCACAGAAGCATTAATTCCCCGCAGCACCTACATACCCTCAGAGGTGATACGCAACGCTCTACAAATCCTATTTGATTGCTTGATTGACCTTAGGACTTAGAAATATTCTTGAAGAAAAATGTGTGAGAAGGTAAAGTTTCATGGAGCAAGGTTGCAGGAGGTATCCAAGGAGGGAGCTTTGTCGTCAGATGGCCTTGGGTCAAAACTGTGATAAAGATTTCAACATTTGAACTTAGTCACCGAAATGGAAGACGAAAAAACTCCAGTGGGACGATGCATAGGGCTATAGTAGAAGACAGGTCCATGAGGTCGGATACCCCTACACTAAAACGGTTTTGCTGCTGCTGAGAAGAATGTACCAGGAGAAGCCGCACATTCAATCAGACTGGCGATGCACCTCAGACGGATAGGCGAGAAGGTTGGTCCCGGTCTCTTCCTGATTCTCAGAGCACTTTTGACCAAGAGTCCTCATTTTTAAAATTGCCCATCTGGGCACCTTAAGCACCATAACCAAAGGTCCAGGTCTGGTGGGACACCTCTTGGGGGTTGAGGACTCACTCAGGCTGGGTCTAGGTGCATGTTCAAAATGGTGGGAGCGTGTTACGTCTGTGTGGCTCTGAACAGAAGGCCAGCAAACTCGCACTTGAAGTCACTTCTGGCCATCCGTGGTTCAGATGAAGATGCAGGGCTAGCCTCTGAGGGTTCAAGACAGGTTCAAGGCAGCAAAGCAGTCCTTACAAGTACAGCAGTAGTCTGGCAGACTGCACAGCAGGTTACAGCAGCAGGCAGTCCCCTGAAAGTCCTTCTGCAGGTCCAGTAGTGACCTGAAGAGTGGGTCTGAAGGTTCTACTTTTAGACCCTGGTGCCCTTCGTCTGGAAGGTGGGAAAAGCTTCTAGAAGGGTCATTTGAAGTGTAGAGAATTTCCTGACTCCGCTTCCCTGGATACAAGCTGGCTGAAGTGCCAATACAGGGCTGTTAGGTCCTTTGTGTATAGGCAGAGCAGAGGCTGTTTAAGTGTAAGTAGGGCTGAGCTCAGCTCCACCCCCATCCTGTCAGCAGATGGCTCATTGAGGCACACTTAATTCAACTAGTTTGTGTTGGTGTGGGAAGAATTCACAAAGTCTAACTGTCAGCCAGTCATGTAACCCAAGACAGGCTGCATGCACATAGGGTAAAGGGCAGGAAAAGGCCACATTTCTAAAAGTATCATTTTCAAAATTGGAATGAAACATCTGACTTTACCATTAAAGAGGATTTATCATTACAATTCCATAGGTACCAAACATGACATATCTATCTGCTTCCAATTAGGAACTACAACTTATTAAATGTAATGTGGAATCGCCAATGTTATCCTACGGGAAGGGTAGGCCTCATTGTATTGAAAAACTAATTTCTGAGTTTTTCACTACCAGCACATATAAAACTTGTTCAACCTCTTGATTGCACAACACCCTGCCATATGGGCCTTTTAGGGCCTACCTTAGGGGTGACATATTGTAATAAAAGGGGAGTTTAAGGCTTGGCAAGAGGGGTTTAATGCCAAGTTGACATGACAGTGTAAAACTGAATTCAGGCTGCAATGGCAGGCCTGGGACATGTTTTGAAGTGCTTCTTAAGTGGGTGACACAATATTTGCTGCAGGCCCACTGGTAGTATTTGATTTACAGGCCCTGGGTACATGGTATACCACTGTACAAGGGACTTACAGGTGAATTAAATACGTCAATTGGGTATATATCAATTTGTCCATGTTTTGAGGAAAGAGCAGAAGAACTTTTGCACTGGTTAGCATTGCACAGAGTCCCAAGGCCAACAAAAACGAATTCCGCACAAAAGTGGAGGGTAAAGCTAACTTCTTTGGGTAACCCTGCAGAGAGGGCCAGGCCCAACAGTCTGCAATCCATACAATCATAAAACCACAAAGATATATTATTTCTCCAGTTTAATATTATTTTCTTTCAAACTGACACAATTTTAAATCCCATCCAAAAATCATTGTCTTTTTTTGGCTAACCGTCTAATTCAAATGACATAGGTTGCCATTTCTCTTCTAACATAGAGATTGCCTCTTATTTGGAGTACAACAAAATATATGTGGAGACCTATTTCTGAACATTTTACAGTTTAAACACATTGAATTATAGTAAAAACCAATGGTATTACATATTTCCCCCATACAGGTTCAAAGTACTCCTGCACCACAGCAGAGAAATGTCCCCATTACCTCAAAAAGTTTTTTTCCTCAAAAAGTTTACATTGGAAGGTAAGACCCAGAGGAAATATTATGTATGCTAGTGGATTTTACCTCCTTTGTTGACACTATGGTGTAAACAAGAATCATTGAGTTCATTTAACTTTATGATTTTGAACATTCCATACTATTTCTCTTTATCCTATGGAATATTTTTTCTGACCTATGTTTTTATTGTTTTCCTCTGTTCGAGAAACTGTGTGGTCTGTGTGACAGGATCATTAACGAACTGAGCTATTTTTAGTTGTATGTATGGTGTTAGAAGTCTAGTGCCACTGTTAACTGGTATGAAAAATTAAATGCATTTCATACCATCCACTTTGATATGTAGCGAAGCCACACAATAAATATTAGGTGAGTACAGTTTACAATTTTTATGCTAAATAACAGAGAACAAAACATCAGCGTAGATTATATCCTACAGAAAATTTCATTAACAACTTAGGGGCCGATTCCGATTCCGACCGACACGGACCCGGACCGAATACCGACGACACGGACCAGCGCCGTACGACCCGTGCAGTACGATGCAACGCGAGTGAATTACAACCGACACGTACGGAATACAAGCCGTACGACCGAGCCGTAGGGAAAATAGTGATCCGGCCGGAAAACCGACGCGATTTTCACTGATCGACACGAACCCGGAATGAACCCGACTGACCCGTACCCGCGATGTACGATTAGCGCAGTACGATGCAATGCGTGTAAAACCAGACCGACTCGCACAGAGACCAAGTCGCACGAGGCGGAGAAGCCCGCACGAGACAACAGCAGCGTCCGTTTCCATCACATGAACGTCTCCTTCATGCCTACAAAACACAAAGGAAAAAAGACAAAAAAAGGACCAAACAAGCAACGACAAAGCCAATAAATACCACAAAAAAAACATGGCACAAAGACACCCACAACTCCAACTATATAAAGGACTACAATCACTACCATCATCCCTTGCAAACAGGAGACATAGCCAGCAGCAAACACCAGTACACAGCAGCCACAGACACACTCACAACTCACCCATCACACAACTCACACACCATCAGCACCTCATACAAAAGCACACACACATACACACAGCAAAACCAACACCAACCCAACATCACTTGCACCCTCACACACACATCCCCTACCACCACCACCCATCACTATGCCTCCAAAGAAGAATCCAAAGTTCACAGATAGTGAGTTAGAAGTGCTGGTAGACAAGATCATCAGAGTAGAGCCACATTTGTTTGGTACATTGGTTCAAAGGACCCCCATCTCACAGAAAACCAAGATGTGGGCGAGGATTGTGGACAAGGTGAACGCACAAGCACCAACGTTGCGCACAAAGGACGATATCCAGAACAGGTGGTATGACGTGCGCAGGAGGGTCAAGAAACTCATCGAGAAAGATCACGCCTTGAGTCAGCGCAGCGGCGGTGGCCCTCCTGCCAGACCACTCTACTTCAGGACCTGGGAGGAGAAGGTGCGGGACATCCTACCACCAGAGAGCATCCATGGCCTAACACACATCCCAGAGCCTGGTGAGTACACAAACAACATACCCAAGATTGTGTGGCAAAGGGACAGTGAAACCATGCACCACGAGCAAAGCTACACTAACTAATAGATAAACATACCACGATGTGTATGCCAGTCAGACACACACAATACCTGCCATCTCATAGTGACTGGGGACTGTGTCATGACATGCACCAACCTACAAACAAATAGAGCAAGCCAGTGGCACTAAGCCAAATAGACATTGCCACCACAAACACACCACCTCACAGTGCAGCTGACTGTCAGGAAGGAATAGTGGGGATGCAGGTGAAGTGAGTGTAGCCAAAAGCATGATGGGGCCTGTAGTCATAGATAATGCTCCCCCTCCTGATTGGCCCATCAAGACCTCCCAGAAACATGCCCACATCACAGGGAGTGGAAAATGACTGACAAGATGGCTGACACTGGTCTTGTGTGCAAATCTAAGCAGGACACCACTGACTGTCATCTTGAAAGACAACTTGCACACCCTACAATGGAAGCACGTTTCATGATGGGAAGGAGAACTGACAGCCCTGACCAGACTACTCAGCATGGGGAGACACCCCCCCAACACTAAATCCACACAACTCACCGGGTACAATCTATTGACACACACCTCATTGAAATATCAGCAAAAGATACCCCGTACTGGGTGCTGCTGTGTGAAGCACAGGGGCTCACTTGGGACTTGTAGCCAAACAAACACCAGGATTTCACAGTCAGCCATCTTGCCATTGCTGTCACACCCCCTCACAGGGAAGCAGAGTCAAGAGGGAGGAAGTATGGGCATGCTGGGAAGGGGGGTGTAGCCAAGAGTATGATGGGAGTTGCAATCACAGACAACCTACACCCACCCACATGGCCCAGCAAGATCAAACTGAAACACACTCGCCTCACAGGGAGTGGGAAGGGACTGACAAGATGTCTGACACTGGGCTCTGTCGTGGGGAGCACAAGGCCGTGCTGGGAAATGGCCAACATCATACATCAGGACTACACAGTCAGCCATCTTGCCATTGCTGTCATACCCCCTCACAGGGAAGCAGAGTCAAGAGGGAGGAAGTATGGGCATGCTGGGAAGGGGGGTGTAGCCAAGAGTATGATGGGAGTCACTGTCACAGACAACCTACACCCACCCACATGGCCCAGCAAGATCAAATTGAAACATACTCGCCTCACAGGGAGTGGGAAGGGACTGACAAGATGTCTGACACTGGGCTCTGTCGTGGGGAGCACAAGGCCACGCTGGGAAATGGCCAACATCATACATCAGGACTACACAGTCAGCCATCTTACCATTGCTGTCACACCCCCTCACATGGAATCAGAGTCAAGAGGGAGGAAGTATGGGCATGCTGGGAAGGGGGGTGTAGCCAAGAGTATGATGGGAGTCGCAGTCACATACAACCTACACCCACCCACATGGCCCAGCAAGATCAAACTGAACATACTCGCCTCACTGGGAGTGGGAAGGGACTGATAAGATGTCTGACACTGGGCTCTACCGTGGGGAGCACAAGGCCATGCTGGGAAATGGCCAACAACAATATCAAACTCTGTCCGTGACAAGCTGGGAAAAAGCAGTGTACAGGCAGCATCTGTTTGAAAAGTAGAAAATGTCATGTTTGTGAACCAACGATGCATGTAGAAACATAAATCACATTGTGTGTCTCTTCCAAACACAGGTGGTGCTGGGCACCCAGCACCAAATGACGAGGATATCCAGGCCCAGACTCTGGTGGACACTGAGCTCTCTGGTCTGACTCTCTCCCTGTCCTCTTCGGATGATGACGACCAACCTGGCCCCTCCGGTGTGAGCCATCATGCAGCACCAGCAGCATCAACATCAGCCCCCCCTGTACCCACGCCTCCAGCATCTGGACACCGACAGGGCACCCCCACCAACACGGACAGACAAAGGACAATCAACACCCACAGCACAGGGACACAGGACCCCCCGGAAGCTACAGCCAACACCACCAGCAACACCACCCAAGGGGCCCCAGTGTCACCTCTGCATACCGCCGCTGGTCCTGCCCGTGTGGAGAGGGGTGCTGGAGGGGTGGGAGGCACAGGGCATGCTTTGCAGAGGGATCTGGACTACATGATGACCCCCAACTGGCACGCATCTTAGATGCATACCAGGATAGCACCGGAGGATTTGGCCAGGTAGTGGGGATCCTCAAGGACATGCAACACAAGCAGGTCGCCCACCATGCCTGCATAGAGGCCAACTGGGATGACATCACTGCGGTGCATTGGGACATACTACAATGCCTCCACCAGATCGACACCAACCTGTCCACACCCCCCTGTGTGCCCACAACATCTGTCGCAACAACCTCTGCCAGTGCCACAGGGAGGGAGGAGGACTCTGACGGAGAGTCCCCTGCACCGCAGAGGCCTGCACATGAGGATCCCCCCCCCCCCGGAAGAAGAGGGGTCGTCCGAAGAAGGACATGTGAGAGGCAGATGTCCCAGCACATCCCCCAGGGCCTCCAAACCTGTTCTGGACAATGTTCTTTGTGCGCAACCCGTACACCTTGTCCAATCGCACACAACTTGCCCACATGACATGGAGGGTTTATGTTGGGCCAATGTATCAGATGACTGTGGACTTTACTCTGGACATTTCATCTACCAGCACTTCCAACTCCAATGTGAACTTTGGATTCCCAAACCACTGTACAGCACCCACCATCCTGTGCACTTCCCTCACACATGTTTGTTAATAAACTCACCAGTACACCATACTTGCCTCTGTTGTGATTCCAACTTGTCATGTTCAGGGAGATGTCGATCTGCTACACAACACAGTGCATGCCAAATACTGCAACAATGTGACCAACGTATGGTGAGTCATGGGGATGTGACACATGTGAGGGAGACACACCACTATGGCAACACAAAACATACTCACCATGGCCATGTTACTCATCACACACAATGATGTTGACCTGAAACACATTGGCATGCACAGACACAACACCAAGCCCAGTCAGTGGTAACAAGTCCACAGGTGAGGTAAGCAGATGTCACTCAGATGTGGGAAGACAGACAACGCACATAACAAAGCGTAGCACAGGTTCATTACACATCAGCAACACGTTTATTCTACACTTGTTGCACGGTAATTCTACGTAACAGTGGACACACGCTCACAATGTGTTGGAGAATGGAATTCCAGGGATGTGGGGTACATCAGTTGATGGGAATTGTCAACTTCCACACTGGTGTAGGTTTCTGGGTGTTGGGGTTCAGTGTTGACCACACAACAGGCAAAGTACCCTGGGAAGGACAGACAAGATACAGTCAAAAGCACAGAAGAACAGGAGAGAAATGAAATACAAATGCACAAAACATGTTGCAAAACACCTACACAAACACTAGTTAGCAGTACTACCCTATTGTGGAGTAGACACCAGCTGAATGGACACATCACAGCACGCATCCAGTCAAGTGGCACACAGACACACTCAGACAGCAACAGAGCTGGCTCAACACATTCCAGGCTACCTCCATACATTCACATAACAACCCTGGAAACTCCCTTTCAGGTGAAGAAGTTGTTGATGAGCTGGGAACGGACGTCACCATCATCTTCATCATCACTGGCATCTTGGCCCAGGCCAGGATCCTCCACAGTTGCCGGAGGTTGGTCGTCATCATCGTCATCCTGGATGAGATGCACCTCCTTCCGCATCGCCATGTTGTGTAGCATGCAGCAGACCAGTATTATTTTGCACACCTTTGCTGGCTCATATGGGAGGGCCCCTCCGGTCTTGTCCAGGCAGCGAAAGTGGCTTTTCAGGAGGCCGAATGTCTGCTCAATCACCCTCCTGCTCCGACAAAGTGCCTCATTGTAGCGCTGCTCGGCTGGTGTCACAGGGTTCCTGAGGGGTGTCAGCAACCACGGCATGTTGGAGTATCCAGAGTCACCTACACACACAAAAATGAACAAGTAGCTGAGTTTTGTAGGAGTGCGGAACACAACAGTGACAAACACACACAATGAGAAACAGTCAGTACACACCGACAAGCCAGGCACGCTGAGCTGGCATCGGTGACATCAGCGTTGCAATGCGACTACTCCTCATAATGTAGGCATCGTGCGCTGAACCAGGGAACCGTGCACACACATGTGTGATCGACATGTCAGCAAGACAGACCACCAGATCATTGATCAATGGTAGTGCTTCCTGTTCCGGTATGCCTGCTCATGTGCCTGTGGTGGTATCAGGGCAACATGTGTCCCATCAATAGATCCAATGACGATCGGCATCCTCTCCAGTGTATAAAAGGCATCTTTAATTTCAGGGAGTTCATCTGGGCTCGGGAACTTGATATACAGGTTAAGGAAGTGCAACATCCCCTCCAAGACATCGCTTAGCAACCGACTAAACATCGTTTGCGACATACCACCAGCAGTAGCAGAGTGTACTGGAAGGTACCAGTAGCAAGGAAGTGCAGGGCTGCCATCACCTTCACCTCTGGGGTCAGTGCTGTAGGGTATGTCCGGCCAGGTAGCAGATATGACGCCAACTGCTCCGCCAACTCCCCAACCAGTGGCCTGGTGAAGCGGTACCGTCTGATGCAGTCGCGTTCCTGCATCGTTGCAAGGTCTGGGAACGGACGATGGACAGCTGGTGCCCTGCAGTACAGAGATGCACAAAGGAAGATTGTCAGTACATCCGCCCATGTGGCCATGACCACCATCATTATCACATGCTAGTTCATGACATTACACAATGTACTGAGGTGTGTGCTGTTGGACATGGCCACATATGTCACCTACAAGACCACCACCTCACATCTCAATTCCACATGTCAACATGAGTGCCATGTAGTGCAATGGGCCAATCATCTGGCTGTGTCACCCAACCTATGTGCTGCTGCAACGTTAAAAAAACACACCCCAGTGACAATGGAGGCCTCATGTCTCCCAGGCATCACAGATCTTTGCCATGCAGAAACCCAGGCTCCCTGTATTGCCACATCAACTCAACAATGGACATGGCGTAGCACGTACACACCACAAGGCAAGCGTAAGTCCCACAGGTAGTGGCCAACGTTGTTCCTGCCGGCCCTACATGTACGTCTCTTAGACACACACCCCATCAAGGTTGATGCATATACCACATGGATGTGGAGACTGTCACCCATTGGTAACATGTGATCAGACACATTTGAGACACAACATGCACACAGACTGTGGGGGCACATCAGTATTGGGGCTACAGGTCTCACTGTAACGTACATGCCATCACCCCCAGGACTCAGGGTGTATGTGACATGTCTTAAACATATCCAACCTGACATGGTGGCCTTGACTCATGCCCATTACTGTCCAGTTGCACATCACAGTGGTAATGTGCACAACACACAAAGGATTCTGCCCCATGTACATGTGCACAGCCTGGGAGTGGCTGCACAAAGTGCCAGCCAAAAAAACAGATGTTGCCCCCCCAAACACCCAGGGAATGCAGCCTTACATGCCATGGGACACTGTGTGGCCAATGCTATAGTGTGGCAAGTGTGCGCAGGTGTCCATGGCCAGTATATGTGTGTTGCATCCGTATAATAGTCACACTAATGAGGTCCGACGCGGGTGACAATGCGTACGCATTGCGGTTCATGACCGAGCCGTGCGTATACTTTGTCAATGAATGGAATGAGGTCCGACGCGGGTGACAATGCGTATGCATTGCACGGTTCATGACCGAGCCGTGCGTACGCTTTGTCATTGAATGCAATGAGGTCCGACGCGGGTGACAATGCGTATGCATTGCATGGTTCATGACCGAGCCATGCGTACGCTTTGTCATTGAATGCAATGAGGTCCGACGCGGGTGACAATACGTATGCATTGCACGGTTCATGACCGAGCCGTGCGTACGCTTTGTCATTGAATGCAATGAGGTCCGACGCGGGTGACAATGCGTATGCATTGCATGGTTCATGACCGAGCCATGCGTACGCTTTGTCATTGAATGCAATGAGGTCCGACGCGGGTGACTATCATGCATACGCGTCGGACAGGCATGGTCCGAGACAGGCGTACGCCTTGGCCATTGAATCGTATGGAGACGGGTGCATGTGTATACTCAAAATATGCGTTGTACAGTTAGTTGAACGATCCGGGCGCACCCATTGGCTCAGGACTGTCATGGAGACGGATGCGGATTCAAAACTTGTATGAATTGTGCACTACAAATTCAGTTGGATGCCTACAACAATGTTGCAATTTCAAGTGTTCCATTGTAGAAGTGGGCCTCAGCTAGGCCTACCAGTGCAAGGGGTTCGCCCTTCTCTGCACAGAGTCCTCAGACCAATAGGAAGAAGTTGGCACAGAAACTGGAATAGAAAATACAAAGTTTAATAAACCTCATGAGGTGGAACTACATTCAAACAGCACCCTTCGGTATTGAGTGAAGTAGCACACTGAACAGAAAGAGCATGGTCCTTTTATACCCACTCAGGGGCTGAAAAAAGGCGGTACAAGTATACATGAGAAGAGTTATGCACATAGATGGTCATACAGAAATGCACAGTCAACAGTAAAGGAGGAGCTAGCAGTTGCTGACTCTGGTAGAAACAACCTGACAGCTACAGACTAAAAACAGATGCATGGACAGTTAGACTCTTCTGCGCATGTGCAGAGTAGCAGAGTCTAATTATAGCCAGTCCTTTAAACAGAACACAAGGGTAAACAACAGTGAAGAAGGAAACAGCTCTTGGTGAGCACATGGCAGACAAAATGGCTGCCAGAAATACAAATGGATTCCACAAAATGGACAAGATAGCCTCTAAATATGAGATGGATTCCGCTAATGCTAATCCAATCGCCGGCAATTTACAACAGACAACCCTTTTAGCATTAGCTGAAGACATCTGTTCCTCTGGGGTAATCTAAATATGCATCCTGTACATCTATTAGCATTATTTCGGCCACTTCTTTATTCAACATTTGTTGGGCCTTTGTCTCTGCAATATTCCTTTTGGCAGGTATACAGACAGAAATGCAAATAGAGCAAAGCATTGGACCACATTGGATACATACACAGCATGTAAAAAGTATCGAAATAATTATACACAGGATAGTTAGTAACTTCCAGCCCCAAGCAGAAACGAGAGTCCAAAACCATCCAGCCAGAGTCCAAGTACCAGTCTCTGGATGAATTTCTGCAGCAATCTTATGCAGCTTTGGTATTGCGTCATATACTGAAGGCGGTATGAATACACAACAGCTGCTACCGATGATGCGACATGCACCACCTCGATCAGCCAGAACCACATCTAGGACCATTCGGTTCTGGAGAGCTACAATCCTTGAAATTTGCAGCTCCTCCGTAATGTTCCCAAGTGCCATAGCTGTCTGATTGGTAACAGCTTCCACAACTCTAGTTAATCGTCTTACTTTCCTACTGTTTAATGCAGCACCCACAAAGGAGAACAAACCTAAATTAAAATCGACATATTGTTGCAGAGTGGTATCAGTTTGGTCTACTTTGTCAGTACTTATTGTCCTCTTGTATCTATTTCTAGAGATATCGTTAAATAATTTAAGGTCCCGGTGATATGATGCAGGTGCCAGAAACACAGGGGGCAATAGAAAAGACACATAGCACACGCCTGACCACCCAGCAGGTAATTGATAATATCCGTGGCTACCACAGATAAAATAAGTATTGTGTGAGGCTATGAAAGTGCTATTGTTTATACCTTCAATAGACAGAATTACAGTACATTCGCTTTTCCCCACTGGAATTCTTCCAATACTGCTTACACATAAATCTGCTTTAGCTCTAGTAACAGAAATCACAAATTGTTTATTACTGGTAAAAGTTCTCATATTTGTGAAGATATATGGCGTTGAAATATTGTCCAGTTGATACTCTTCCCATTCCCATTTGGTCCCTTTGGCTTGAGGATAACCATCTTTATCTTGATAGCATACTTTATTGAGGCGAAAAAGAAGCCCGCCTACTGTGCGTCTTCCAGATGCAAACAAAAGCGCATACCAAGCTTGACAAGAACCATTATGAGAAAAGGGAAGAGGAATAAAAGGTGTTCCTCCTTTCTTTTGATGTGCAGGTATCATCCCACACACCCAACAGTTGGTAGTATTTGTGGCATTATGAGTATGATGCAACATCTGGATAAAGGTATTATTTAAGTAGGATTGTCGATGCTTCTGCTCATGGTAGGGAAGCGTAAAGTAGTGGTGTTCAACTGATACTGGAGTAGTGGCGGTCAAAAGTTCTCGAGCAGGAGCCACTTTCTCAATGAACCAGGTTATTACTGCTACAGCTACCATGGCAACAACAAACCCTATAGCACAAATGATCTTTCTCTTAGCAACAGTTGATCTCATTGTGGACATGATCAGCTTATTGTTGAAAACAATCGTTGGAGCTCTTATCCCTGGGCAGCCGTTGATTTCTTCACCAAGGGTCAAGACGGGTGTCGCTACACTATACAGAACTGATCCCCCCCCCTTGCCACATCGGCATTCCGTTTCACTAACCCAGGGAGGTTGCTCAACCAGTCCATTTCGATGATGCAGGCTCTTTCCGTTGTCTCAGTTGGTATCGGGATACTCCAGGAATTGTGTGGTCCGGGAAGACTTCCTCAGGTTCGTCAGGTGATATGGCTTGGCCTTTCTCTGTCTCCAGGATGTCCCGATGGTCGATCAAAGCAACAGGATCCACCAAGGTAGACGGCACTTTCTTTTTTTTTTTTTCCGTTTCCCAAAACTTTATTAACATAAAGGAACAATACAGGCAGAATCGCCCTCCCAATGTGAAGGCACAGCTCCTCGCGCAGGCAGTTGAGGGCGCTCTTACACAGCCATTTAGCCGACGTCCCAGGGGACCGGCGGCATTACTACAAACCGAACTGAAAGAAACCCCCAGCAAGGTCACTACGCCGGCCAGAGCTGTGTCTACCCCCATACCCTAGAGGAGCGCGCGCGCGCTGGGCAGGAGCTCCCACGCGCCAGTCTCATTCCGCCAATCTGCCATCTCCCCTGTATGTTCCAACCTTATCGCTAACCCCCCCACCCACCCCACCCACCACACACGCACTGTCTACTCCCATGTCTCTGCAGTATCCGCCCGCTTCCATCATCTCGCCATCCCGGCGTCCCCAGTCAAAGCGTCCTCCCTCAGTCGGTCCACATTTATCCTGGTAGCCCACACACCCCAACGTGAGTCATTCGCGGAACCCACCCCAGTCAAACCAGGAACTTATCTATCCGCACACTCCACATGCAGCCCCCTCTCCCACTCCGTGTGACGGTGAGCCTCAAAGGCGCACTTCCGCGGTGCCCTGATCATGTCCAGGGTCCCCCATCGCTGTTGCGTGTCCACAGGGTTCGACATTCTGTGTCCCCCCCTGACCATCCAAGGGTCCCCAGGTGCCAGCGTCGCTCTGTACAGCCCCCAAAAGTTCTTGGGACAGCTTTTAGGTGGTAGCAGTTCACTGTATATCTCCGCCTGCGTGCTGCAATACAACATGTCGCTGGCCCATCGCTTTTTAGTGGGTAGTGGTCCTCTCATCCAGCAAATCGCCACAACTCTCCTGGCTAGAAACAGTGCAATGTCCGCCAGGCGGCGCAATGCCGGCGGGAGGGGTCTGGAGTACCCCAACAACGCCAAAGCTGGGCTAGGAAGAATCTCCACCTCCAGTATCTTACTAAGCTCTCGGAAGACCTCTGCCCAGTACCCGGCAACCCCCGGACAGTACCAGGCCATGTGCATGAAATCCGCCACTGGGTAGTGGCAGCGCTCACACTCCGCGGATTGGTGCAGCCCGTACCTATGCAATCGCTCCGGGGTATAATATACACGCTGCAAGAATTTAAAATGCACCAATCTGTGTCGGCCGTTTAATGATACCGTCTTGGTGCTGGCGCAGCAGTATTGCCACACCTCGTCTGTGATCTCCATATTAAGATCCGTCTGCCATGCCGTTCTCGCCGCGTCGCACCGGTGCGCCATACGCTGGTCCCCCAGTCTTTTGAGTGTCGTGACCAGCTTGGCTGACGCCGTGGTCTTTGTTGGAGCCGGCCTCGTGGCGTGGTCCTGTTCCCCCTCGCTCAGCTGCACGAGGTCCCATGCACCTCGGGGCTCCTCCATCTTGGATTACACGTCACTCCAAGTGACCACCTCCGTGACCCTGCTCTACCCGGCCTCGGTCCCAGCGAGGCCCGACATCGAGGCGCCCACCCCTGGCCCGGGGGATACCACGTGAGCCCTTCCCACTCCCGGCGGAGGGCAGTATCGATGGGACCCCCAACCGTCCTTCCACACCTAGGTGCGACCGCCCCACAGCTCTCTGGGGCCTGGCGCCTCTCCTGCTGGGCGTCTGGCCGCGCCCTACCCGGCCTCCCCGCCCTCCTGGGCGCAAGGGTCCGGACATCAAAGGGCACAAGACCTATATCTGGGGCGACCCGACAACAAGATGACAGTTGTATCCTGGAGTCAAGAGCCCTGCTGATCGGATCGCGGCTGACCCAACGGAGAAAGACTCTTCCACCGCAGCCAAGACTTCCCGGCCGGACCGCCCAGAAGCCCGCCACGAGGCCAAGCCGCCAACCACACGTCGCCGACCCTGGGCCGAAGGGGGACCCCTATCGCCCGACCAGGGCCCGACCAGGGCCCCGACCACCAGTGACCTGCTTCGGCTGCCAACAGACCGGCCACTATGCGAGCCACCCGGCCTGCCCCGTGAACCGACGAAACGGGGCCGCTGGGCCCCCACCCCGACAAATAGCCGCCGCTGCCCTGGGGGAAGGAGAAGAAGAGGAGGAAAACCGCGAGGATGGGTCCCCCGAGTGGGAACCAGCTGCCATGTCGCTCGTCTGCCTGGGCTCCCGAGAAATGGTGCCCCGAGCGGCCATCCCGAGCAACACCCAGAAGTACCAGCAGTGGGTCACCATCAACGGACGACGGACCGAAGCCCTCCGGGACACTGGGGCTAGCGTGACCGCTGTCCGCTGCCACCTAGTGACCCCCGAACAAATCCTGCCACATGTCCTATGCCCGGTCCGGACCGCGGACAACACCGAAAGCATGTGCCGGATGGCCAGGATCCCCTTCGAGTGGGGAGGGGTGTCCGGCACCCTAAAAGTGACTGTCCGCGATGACGCCCCCGTGGACTGCCTCTTGGGGAATGACCTAGTGAGCTCCCCCTGGGCCCAGGTGGAGCGCCGAGAGCATCTGGGGATGCTAGGGCTGCCTGAGTGGGCCTGCGCCACCACCCGGTCCATGACCGTCCAACCCGCCGCTGCCGCGGCCACCGACCAGCCTACGGGCCCAGAACTATCACCCTCCTCCGGCATGGAGGAACCCGACGATGAGGCCGGGCCGTCCGAACTGTCTCCCGACGAGGCCGCCTCCCTCAGCGAGATCCCCGAGCTGGCTCAGTGGCGCCACGATGGGGGCCCCACCCGCGAACAGTATCAGCAGGAACAGAAGGCCTGCCCGTCCCTTGAGGGGGCCCGACAGCAAGCGGCCGCCCAGGCCTCGGGGGACCCCACGGGAACCCACTGGGTCTATTGGGACAATGACCTACTATACAGCGAGCAGAAAGTCGCCGAGCTGGGAGCCGGCCGTCCGGGTGTTGGTGGTTCCCCTCCGGTTCCGGGAGTTCCTCCTGAACCTGGCGCATGACGTGCCCCTCGCCGGACACCTCGGGCGGGACAAGACTTACAGCCGTCTAGTGACCCATTTCTATTGGCCCCGAATGCGGAGAGACGTGGACCACCACTGCCGGTCCTGCCAGACCTGCCAGGCTAGCGGGAAAACTGGGGGTCGAGTTAAAGCCCCCCTCCAGCCATTTCCAGCCGTCCACACCCCGTTCGAACGAGTGGGGATCGACATCGTGGGGCCCCTCGACCCCGGAACCGCCCTAGGACACCGCTTCATCCTGGTACTGGTCGACCACGCCACCCGATACCCAGAGGCCATCCCACTCCGCACTGTGACAGCTCCAGTGGTGGGCCGGGCCCTGATGGGCATCTTCTCCAGGGTGGGGTTCCCCCGAGAAGTGGTGAGCGACAGGGGTACGAACTTTATTTCAAAGTACATGAAATCCCTCTGGCAACAATGTGGGGTCACCTACAGATTCACTACCCCTTACCACCCCCAGGGGAACGGACTGGTCGAGCGGTTCAACAGGACCCTAAAAGGGATGATCCAGGGTCTGGAAGAGCCCCTGCGGAGGAGGTGGGATGCCCTGCTGCCCTGCCTCCTGTTCGCCTATCGAGAGGTACCGCAGAAATCCCTGGGCTTCAGCCCCTTCGAACTATTGTATGGGCACCCCGTCCGAGGGCCCCTCAGCCTGGTCAAGGAGGGCTGGGAGGCGAACGTCCCAGATGCCCCCCCCGACGTCTACCGGTACCTCCTGACCCTGTGGAACCAGACTCGGAAGTTCCGGGCCCTGGCAGAAGCCAACCTCGAAGCCAGCCAAGAAGACATGAAGTGCTGGTATGACGCAAACGCCTCGACCATCGAGTTCGAGCCAGGCCAGCAAGTCTGGGTCATGTCACCCGTGGACCCCTGCGCCCTGCAGGACAAGTGGACCGGGCCCTTCAAGGTGGTTGAGAGGAAGAGCCCCGTCACCTACCTAGTCGACATGGAGTCCCCGAGGAACCCCCTCCGGGTCCTGCACGCTAACCGGCTCAAGCCCCACTTTGCCCGAACTGAACTAAGCCTGCTGCTGGCTACTGATGATGGGGGCGAAAGCGACTCCGAGCCCCTACCCGACCTCCTGGGGTCCTCGAGCCAAGACGGCTCCTTAGAGGGAGTCCACCTCTCCGACACGCTGACCCCAGAACAGCGCCATGACTGCCGGAGGCTGCTGCAACCCTTTGCTGCCCTCTTCTCTCTCACGCCCGGGGTGACCCCCTGGTGCGTACACGACGTGGATACCGGGGACAGCCCCCCTGTGCGACATCGCGCCTACAGAGTACCCGACCGAGTCCGAGACTGCATACAGACCGAGGTCGCCAAGATGCTCGCCCTCGGAGTCATTGAGCCCTCCGACAGCCCGTGGGCCAGCCCGGTGGTCTTGGTGCCGAAGGCCGCCGCCCCCGGTACTTCTCCGGAACTCCGATTTTGTGTAGACTACCGGGGCCTGAACGCAGTCACCAAGACCGACGCCCACCCCCTGCCCCGGGCAGACGAGCTGATCGATCGCTTAGGGGCCGCCCGCTACCTAAGCACCTTTGATCTCACCGCTGGGTACTGGCAGATCAAGCTCACTCCCGGCGCCCAGGAACGATCCGCCTTTTCCACCCCCGATGGGCACTACCACTTTCGGGTGATGCCCTTCGGTATGAAGAACGCCCCAGCGACCTTTCAGAGGCTGGTAAACAAGGTCCTGGCCGGGCTAGAAACCTTCAGCGCGGCCTACCTCGACGACATTGCAGTCTTCAGCGACCATTGGGCCGCGCACTTGGGACACCTCGGCAAAGTCCTGGCCGCTCTCCAAAGGGCCGGGCTCACAATTAAGGCCAGCAAATGCCAGATCGGTCAAGGATCTGTGACCTATCTGGGCCACCAGGTGGGGAGTGGCCAGGTAGCGCCCCTCCAGTTGAAGGTCGATGCCATCCAGGCGTGGGAGCCCCCCGCAACCCAGACCGCTGTCCGGGCCTTCTTAGGCCTCACAGGCTACTACCGGCGATTCATTAAGGATTATGGCAGCATTGTGGGCCCCCTTACGGAGCTCACTTCCAAGAAACAGCCCAAGGTGGTGCACTGGACGCCCCGCTGCCAGACCGCTTTTGAAGCCCTCAAGGCGGCCATGTGTGCTGCCCCGGTGCTACAGACCCTGACTACAGCAAGGAATTTGTGGTGCAGACCGACGCATCCGAGTACGGGGTCGGGGCGGTCCTTTCCCAGATGGACGCCGAGGGCCTCGACCGACCTGTGGCCTTTATCAGCTGCCGACTGCTGCCACGAGAACAGAGGTGGAGCACCATCGAGCGGGAGGCCTTCGCTGTGGTATGGGCTCTCAAGAAGCTCCGGCCCTACCTTTTCGGCACCCACTTCAGGGTCCAGACTGACCACCGGCCCTTGCGGTGGCTCATGCAAATGCGGGGCGAGAACCCCAAACTGTTGCGATGGTCCATCTCGTTGCAAGGGATGGACTTCACCGTGGAGCACCGGCCCGGCAACGACCACGCCAATGCTGACGGCCTGTCCCGATTCTTCCGCCTCGGCGAGGAGAACCCCCAAGGAGATGGGTGACTCTCCTTGCCTTCAGCTGGGGGGGACGCGTGTTGGAGCCGGCCTCGTGGCGTGGTCCTGTTCCCCCTCGCTCAGCTGCACGAGGTCCCATGCACCTCTGGGCTCCTCCATCTTGGATTACACGTCACTCCACGTGACCACCTCCGTGACCCTGCTCTACCCGGCCTCGGTCCCAGCGAGGCCCGACATCGAGGCGCCCACCCCTGGCCCGGGGGATACCACGTGAGCCCTTCCCACTCCCGGCGGAGGGCAGTATCGATGGGACCCCCAACCGTCCTTCCACACCTAGGTGCGACCGCCCCACAGCTCTCTGGGGCCTGGTGCCTCTCCTGCTGGGCGTCTGGCCGCGCCCTACCCGGCCTCCCCGCCCTCCTGGGCGCAAGCGTCCGGACATCAAAGGGCTCAAAACCTATATCTGGGGCGACCCGACAACAAGATGACAGTTGTATCCTGGAGTCAAGAGCCCTGCTGATCGGATCGCGGCTGACCCTACGGAGAAAGACTCTTCCTGAAACTACTTGCTGAGCCCTGCTGACGACGTCGCGGCTCCATCGTGCTTACAAGACCTTCACGAACCTTTGGGGCCCTGCTGACGCCGTCGCGGCCCGACCTTGTTGCAACAGACCATCAGAGCCCAGCTGACCTCGTCGCGGCTCGACCGAAGCGGACCTACCACCGGAGCCCTGCTGACTGTGTCGCGGCTCGACCCAAGCGGAACTACCACCCGAGCCCTGCTGACGCCGTCGCGGCTCTCCACGTCCGAGCCGCTCTGAGACAGCATCCAAGGTCTGGTGCAGAGCCCTCCCGTACCTGGTTGGTACTAAGACTGTCCCGCTACCCTATTCCTTCCAAGATATTGAGACTCTTACTGGATCTCTCGATCCCACTGTACATATTGAACGTGCTCCTTTGTTTTATATAAAAGAACCAAGATAAGCAACTGATACGGAGTCCTGTGTGGTGGTGTTACTGGGCCTAGTACGATTATAGGAGAAGGACCTCTCCTAGGAGGCTTATCAGCGACGCTCGGCTATAGCTTGGTGGTAGGAAGGTGCCCGGAGTAGTCCCTCCGACTCCCCGGTGGTCCTACCTCCAACAGTCTTTATTACATATGTGAGTTCCAGGACCTCCGGGGGCTCTGCCATATCCGGCCCCAAGAGGGCCGAGAGCGCACCGCGCACTCTATGGAACTGAAAACGCTGTAGGGGCGTGTGGGGCCGGCAACGCCAATCCAATCTGGTCCCTCGTCTTGGCTACTCCATCTACAAACAAATCCTCCATCCGTGACATGCCCAGCTGACTCAGCGCCCGTATCACACTCTTTTCTCTCAGCGAGGGGAGCCACACCGCTCACTCCACCGGCAGTAATGGGGAGTACAGGATCGCGCAGCCCCGGGCCTTCGCTAACTCCCGCCAAGCATGATTCGTGGCCTTAAGGGAGTCTAAGCTTCCCACCCTACGATCCACCGGCTGAAAGGCGACTGCCGGTAAAGGAAGTGGGTCCGCGAACAATTTCTCTAGGATCACATGGGGAACCCCCGGGTCCGCATGAATCCACGTGTGCAGGTGTGCCGCCTGCGCGATTCTGTAGTACTTTTCCAGGTCCGGAGCACCCAGCCCCCCCAATTCGTACGGCAGTGTCAACACCTCCCATCGAACCCTGGGCTGCTTGCCACCCCAGGCCAGGGTAACCAGCGTTTGGTTTAGCTGCTTGAAAAAGGCCCTAGACAGCACGACCGGGATATTATTGAACAGGAAGAGGAACCTCGGCAAGACCGCCATTTTCATGATGGCGATTCTGCCCAGCAATGTCAGGGGGAGCCGATTCCACGTCTCCACATCCTCAACTAACTTGGTGTATGCCACTCCATAGTTTTCACGGAGGAGCACCTCCGGGTCCCTGTGCAGCTGAATCCCCAAGTACCGTACCGAATCCGTTGTCCACTGCAGGGGGTATTCCATTTGGCAGCACCACCGGTGACAACGGGAACGCCAACGACTTGCCCCAGTTCACCTTAAGGCCAGACAGCACCCCGAACCTGACCACCTCCCTGAGAATGGAGGGGAGATTCACCTCCGGATCCCTCACATACAGCAGGGTGTCGTCGGCATTGGTCGAAATGCCAATCTTATAAGTGGGAAAGCTGATGCCCTCATATCTATGGTATTCCCTAATGGCGCAGGCCAATGGCTCCGCCACCAGGGCGTATAGGAGAGGGGAAAGGGGGCAACCCTGTCTGGTGCCCCTTCCTATGTCAAAGGCAACCGTGACTCGATCTCCGATCCGCAGCCGAGCTGTGGGGCGGTAATACAAGGCACCCAACATCTACAGAAAGGGTTCACCCAGCCCGAACTTGCGAAGTACCCGCACCATGAATGGCCACTCTACAGAGTCAAATGCCTTTTCCATGTCCAGAAAAAGCGCCAAGGCCTTGCATTCCGGACGTACATGCTGCATGGCACCCAACACAGTACGGATATTATATGTGAGGTTTCTTGCTGGGATAAAGCCCACCTGCTCCGGGGCCACCAGTTCCGGCACCAGCAGCGCCAGGCGCGTGGCCAAGACTTTAGCATACAGCTTGGCGTCCACGTTAAGCAATGAGAGCGGCCGGTAGGACCCGCATTCGTTAGGGGGTCTCCCAGGTTTCAGTACAGTGACCAGTAGAGCCTCTCTCATGGTATCCGGCATACATCCTTCCTGGCATATCTCATCAAATAGCGTGATCAGGTGCGGGAGGAGCACGTCCTTGAAGGCCTTGTAGAAGGCCACTGTCAGCCCATCAGCGCCCGGTGCACTACCTGACCTCATGCCCCCCAATGCCTCCAGGATCTCATCCTGTTGTATGGGCAGCATCAGAAACTCCCTCTGTGAGTTAGACAAGAAGGGCATTTTAATATAGCTGAGGTAGTCGTCTATTTCCTCCTCCATCTGCGCTGACTTAGATGAATAGAGGTCGGCATAGTACTCTCTGAATTCCGCCGCAATCTCCTCTGGGTCTGTGATCACTGTGCCCGCGGGGGTGACAAGCTCCTCTATTACCAGGGGCTGTCTGCTATTACGCAATATCTTCGCCAGCAAGGCGCCCGGGCGCTCACCTTCCCCATATGTACGGGCAGATGCGTACTTGCCCATGTGCTGCACCTCTCTGTCTGCTTCGCTATTGTATTCCGCGACCAACTCGCAAATCCTAGCTTCAACCCCGTCAGCCGTGGACCGCAGTAATTGCTTTTCTAGCTGCTCTAACTGCGTTTCTATGGTCCGCATATGCTATCGGATGCACTTAAGGACACTAGAGTGTATGGCCATAGCCATGCCGCGTATGTAAGCTTTGAATGAGTTCCATATCGTGTGGAAACTCTGTACCGAGCCCAGATTCTTATCAAAGAAAGATTCTATGTCGTCCGCCAACTCCCCCCTGAAAGCCTTGTCTAGCAACGAGTAGGGCGGGAGTCGCCAGGTGAATGGAGGGATCCGCCTGGTCGGGGAGTCTAGTGTCAGCAGAAGAGGGGAGTGGTCCGAAAGCGTACGCGGGAGGACTATGCACTCCTTAACCGCCGTCAGTAGGGAGCGTGATATCAACCAATAGTCGATTCTAGTGTGCACGTCATGGTGTGCAGAATAGTGCGTGTAACCTCCTTTCCCCGAGTGTCCGTGCCTCCAGGCGTCAACCAGATCGAGTCTAGTCATCTCCGCCTGCATGCGCAAGGCAGCTGCCACCGGGCGCCTCACCGACCCCGATGAGCGGTCCACCGACGGGTCGAATATGAAGTTGAAGTCACCCCCCCCACACCATTCTCGCGCGTTCGTACTGTCTACAGAGTGCAGCCAGCGTGACGTAGAACCCTGGATCGTCAATATTTGGACCATACACGTTAACTACCATCAGGTCATGACCCTTTCCCGTACACCTCGTAATCAAGTAGCGCCCGTGTGGATCAGCCTCAAGCGCCGTCAGCTTCAATTTGGAGATCGGGTTCACCCACGTGACTACGCCCCGGGAGTGAATTGTAAAGCCGGCCGCTACGCTAGTGCCCGCCAAGCCTCGTGCAGAAAGCATTTTACTCCCTGGGGGAAGGTGTGTTTCCTGTATTAGGGCTAGGTCAATGTGGTGCCTGTGAAAATAGTTCAGCACTTTCCGGAGCTTACGGAAGTCATTTAGTCCCCGAACATTCCACGTGAGCGCTCTTAGAGTGCTAGTATTGCTTTCACCATTCACCACTCTAGGGTCTGCCATCGCAACATCCACACTCCATTCGCGCCCCCAGGAGGAATTTTTCGCAGGTTGCCACCTACTGGGCGATACCGGGCATCCACATCTAAAACGTCCAAAACTGACCACAACACATGCCTCGCAGTGCGTCGTGCTCCCAACCACCCCACCTTCCAAAAACCCCACCCAACTGCATTCCCCCCCACCCACAGCCGATCTCCCCCAACCTGGCCAGACAGGACCCCACTCCCACCCCCCACCCCTCAAAACCACACACAACTCTCGTTGGCATTTCCCAGATCAGTCCCATCAGGGACCTCGTAGAACAACAGCGTGGGGGCAGAGACTACCAGGCACCAGACACTCCCTACTAGGTACACCTCCGGGTAGTAATGTACCCTCCCCGCCTTGCCCTCATGCACCACCCAACGTGGGCCGCCCCACCTCCGCCTTCGCTGGGTCAAGGGGGGGAGAACCCAAACCACTCCCCTGTGGGACGGAGCCCGACGCCCTATGTATCTAGTCCGCTGCCCCCAATAGGCCCCTGGTACCCGCCCACCCCCCACCCGGGCAGGCTCAGGACCAATTCTGATAAGCAAACGCCATGCAGCACCCCAGGGGGGGCGAGGGGGGGACCCCAGGTGCCCGGGAGTCAGGCTACGGATGCCAGCCTTTATGCGGGCTCAATGTATGTTCCGCCAGTTATTACTAGGTCACGGGGCCCCCAGAGTGCCCACTTGTCCAATATATCAGAAAAGTCTCACCAGAGTGCAGCGGCGTAGTCCCCATGTGCGGCCGCACCAGTCACAGTACGTCGTGCAGCTCCAGCGTCCCATCCAGTGCCAGGGCATCAATCACCCCCCGCCCAGCAAGCAGGACCCACCAGCGCCTTCGTACACTAAGTCCGACCGTCCACCTTAGGCTAGTCCTGCTCCTCCAGGCGCGACGTCTCCTCCGTAGCGTCGTTTTGGCTCCGCGGGCTGCTCCGCTGTTCCCTTGACCAGTCCTTCAAAGAACGCTGCAGCTCCTTTGGATCGGTATAGAAGTGGGAACGGCCCTGCCTGTTGATCCGCAGTCTCGCAGGGTATAGCATTGCGTAGTCCAGACCTAGTTCACGGAGTTGTTTTTTATATGGAGCAAACTGCCTTCGCTCTTCCTGTACCCTGGCAGTGAAGTCGGGGAAAATGGATATGTCCATACCTTCGAATTGGAGCTCGCCCTTTTCCCTGGCCACCCTCAGGGCTGCATCACGGTCTCTGTAATTCAGCAACTTTGCAATTATGGGCCTCGCAGGCGCTCCCGGTTTTGGGCGAGGGCCTAGCGAGCGGTGCGCTCTTTCAACCACTAACATGGGGGAGAACACGTCCTCCCCCAACAGGGTGCGCAGAAGCTTCTCCACGAATAGTTCCATCCTCCCGGTTTGCGTCGTCTCCGCAACCCCCGTGATGCGGATGTTCGATCTCCTCGAGCGGGCCTCCAAATCTTCTGCCTTGTCCTGGATGACTTGGAGTAGCCTACTGAGTTGCTTCCTGTCCGCGTCCCACTCCGTTTGCGCATCCTCTACGTGCGACACCCTCTTCTCCGCCATGTCCAGGCGCACCGAGTTCTTGTCCACCCGCTCCGACATGCGGTCCATTCGGTAGGTGAGCGCGTCCAGCTTGGTGTCAATTGCCGTCAAACTGCTCTGTAGGCCCTTCTCCATCGCCACCAGCATGTCCCTGAGGTCCGCTCCCGCGGCACCCCCCGTGGCAGAGCCACTCGCCGTAGCCTCCGGTGCCTCCGCGGCCGGCCCCTCCGCCCTGCGAGGGTCAAAGGATAGCTTGGGTTGCGTCTTGTCACCTTTTCCCATGGCTGCAGTCCGAATCCGGCGTGCCCCCAGAGCAGAGCACCCCCCGGCCGTTCCTAGGAGCAATCCGGGCGGCCCCCGCTTCACCGCCTCGGCAACCCCGCAATTGGGCCTCACCTCTGGGTTCCCGTCAGCGCCGTCGGGGGGAGTCGCCTGCAGCCGGCCGGCCTCGTCCACATCAGTGCCCACAGCGCCGGTGAGCGCACCAGTCTCTGGCGCGCCGGTTCACCCCCCGGGCCGGGCCTCTCCACAACGCCCAGGTAGGTCCCCGCGGGTCGCCGGCCACCAGCACACCGTCTATCCAGGCAGGGGTACGCCCGCCAGGGCTAATTCAGGCAGTGGCCCCGAATCCAGCACCACCTCCGGTCTTCCCGTATCACGCTCGGCTGCGAAGCAAGCACGTGGGCACGACCACCTCCCTGGTCATAAGGCCCCCAGAGCCACCCGCGCGTCTCAAATGCCCACAAACTGTCCAGGGAGCCCCTCCTCAAGGCGCTGCACCGTCCACTGCCAGGTGCTGAGACGCCAAATAGCCACTCGCCTCAGACGATAGCTCCCAGGTCGGATCTCCCAGGCGCCTGAGGCGGCACTAACAACGCCGACCTCGGGTCGCCTGCCACTGCTCGTGCCAGGTCCAGGGTCCACCGCAGCCAGTGTCGCCGGGGCAGCGCAATCCTCCGGAGCCGAACGCTCCACGATAGCTTCGCCCGGCAGGGCGTCCGGGGGGCAGGCCCGGCCCAGAGGGACCACTTTCACTTCTCTCGCGGCACGTCGCTGCACGCACGTCGGGTACGTCCCCAGGGCAGGCCGGGGATGCCGGCCCCATCAAGCAGTCTCAGCTCCGGTCCCCGCGGCAGCTCTCACGGCCCCCCAACCAGTCGGTGGGGTCCCACGGATAGCCCCGCACAGCGGAGGGAGGATTCCCCCGTGTTTCCAGCCAGGCGGCTCAGCGTGTAAGGATCGTTGGACGGATCTTGCGAGGGCTAAGGCGAGGAGCTCCGCTCTCACGCGTCCGCCATTGTCGCCAGCTAGCTCCGCCCCCCCAAGGTAGATGGCACTTTCTTGCAGTGGGTGGAGTGCACCCAGTTCCTCCTGTTCGTCACTCGAACCGCAGTTCTTGTTGAAAGGAGCACCTGCTCCGGGCCGCGCCACCTCGGTTCCAAGCTGCTCGACCTCTGGAACGATCGGATCATCACCTGGTCTCCAGGCCGAAGTCCATGGCCTTCACCTGCAGACCTATCAGGAAGAGCTTCTCGAACCTGTTGATGAATAGAGACCAAACTGTCAGTCAATTGTGATAGGTAGTCACTCATAAATACACATGGCACATCATGTATGGGACGTGGTTTAGGAATTCCCCAAATGTTCATAGGCCTCCCAAATACCACTTCATAAGGTGTAAGACCAGACCGCAAATGTGGCACTGATCTAATGGACAACAGTGCCAAAGGTAATGCGTCTGGCCAATTCAAGGATGTGGAGGCTAGTATTTTCGCCAGTTTCAATTTAAGTGTGGCATTATACCTTTCCACTAACCCTGCTGATTGTGGATGGAAAGCAGCGTGGAACTTCTGCTTTATCCCCAACCCCTTCAGGACATATTCGACAACTTGCCCAATAAAATGGGGTCCGTTATCACTCCATAAAAGTTTACAAACACCAAATCTAGGGAAAAATTCCTTCAAAAGCACCTTTGCTGTAGTGAGAGCTGTAGTGTCCTTCGTAGGGTATGCCTCTATCCATTTACTAAAGGCAGATACCACTACCAAAACATACTTTAAGTTATTACAGCGCTCAAGCTGGATGTAATCCATTTGCAAAACTTCAAAAGGTGCGGTTGACGTAGCAAACCCTCCTGTAGGAGTTCGTGTCCCTTTACCAGGATTATGCTGAAGACAAATCAGACAAGACTGCACCATCTTTTTAGCTGTGCCGGCAATTTCTGGATGCTCCCAAACTTGCGTGAGCAATTTCGTTATCGAGGAGGCTCCAACATGTGCCGGCCCATGTGCCATATGAATCATAGGTTGTAAATAGGCTGTCGGCAATCTCCACTTGCTCATCTCTTTATTCCTCCAACAGCCCTCATCATCCAATGTTCCCTCCTTAGACCATTGCTCAATTTCTTCTGCAGAAGCAGATCTCTGCATATCTAGCACTTCCTGTCTGGTATCATGCCAGCGTTCAGCCTGTGACTTCACTACGTACATAGACGTGGTGCTTCGCTGCATGGCAGTTTCACGGGCTGTTTGGTCTGCAAAAGCATTGCCTTGTCCTATCTTATCAATTATTTTCTTATGTGCGCTACATTTAACAATTGCTATCCTCTTCGGGTATGTTAAAGCAGTCAAGAGATTATGTACTAATTCTCCATGCATTATTTGCACCCCGTGGGATGTAAGAAAGCCCCTCTCCTTCCAGAGTAGCCCAAAATCATGAGCCACTCCGAAAGCATAGCGGCTGTCTTGTATAAATGTTCACAGATAAGTCAGTACTAAGTTCACACGCTCGTGTCAAAGCTATTAGCTCAGCTGCTTGTGCTGACTTCTGTGGAATACGAGCTGTCTCAACTACCGTCTGAAGTGTTGTAATTGCATATGCAGCTGACGTTGTACCATCTGGTAACTTCAAACAGGACCCATCAACCCATAGTTCCCCATCAACACTTGAAAGGGGCGTGTCTTGCAAATCGACACGAGCCTTTGTCTGTTCCTCGGTAAGGAATATACAATCATGAGACTCCTGTGACTGAGACTGAGTCACCGGATATGGCAACAAAGTGGCTGGGTTTAGTATCGCACATCTCTTTAGTGTAATGTGAGGGGCCAGCAATGTCAACTCGTATCCTGTCAGACGAGCACTAGTTAAATGCTGCGTCTTTGTCTGATTTAAAAGGGCATCAACCGCATGGGGTACTAGCACCAACAGCTTATGTGACAAAACTATCCCTTCACTCTGACGTATTGACACAGCTGTTGCTGCAACTGAACGGAAGCATCCAGGTAACGCACGAGCAACAGGATCAAGTACTGCTGAAAAATATGCACAGGGACGCTGTTTGTCACCGTGTGTCTGCACTAAAACTGACAATGCGCATCCATCTTTCTCGTGTACACATAATGTAAAAGGCTTCGTATAATCTGGAGTACCTAACACTGGTGCTGAACAAAGAGCTTGTCGTAACTGTCGGAAAGCAGTCTCACATTCATCTGTCCATGGGGGGGGCATTGGAGTATCTTTAGTCAAAAGTGCTAGCAAGGGTTTAACAATGTGCGAAAATCCTAATAACCATTGCCTATAAAAAGAAGAAAGACCAATGAATGCACGGACATCTTTCTGAGTACGGGGCACTGGTGTGTCTAAAATAGCTTGAATGCGATCTGGTGTAAGTGCACGTCCCTCCTTAGACAGAAGGTGATCTAAGTAGGTTACCTTCGGTCTACAATATTGCAATTTCTTTCGTGATACTTTGTGATGATGGGAAGCAAGAAAAGACAGCAAGGACAAAGTACATTTTTCACACTGCTCAGGGGTGTCGGCTGCCAACAAGATGTCATCGACATATTGTATGAGAGCCACTCCTTCAGGCAAAACAAAAGAATCAAGTTGTCTTTTTAATGCTTGACTGTAAATACTAGGACTCTCAGTATAGCCTTGAGGAACTCTACAGAATCTATACGATCGATTATTCAAATTGAAACCGAACAAATATCGGCTATCAGGATGAATAGGGATCGAAAAGAAAGCATTCTTCAAGTCTATCACAGAGAATGTAGTCGCTGTCAGGGGAACCAAAGTAAGAAGTGTCGTTATGTCAGAAACCACGGGGTATTGTGGTACTACAATCTTGTTAACTTCTCGTAAATCGATAATGAATCTGTAAACCCTAGTGTCAGTATCTTTTTTCAGAATAGGAAGAATAGGACTGTTACAAACATTTGAACTTCCTCAACAACCCCCACTTCAATGAGATCATGGACAATACGTATGAGTGCTTCTTCACCTTCCTGTGAAATTTTATATTGAGGCAAACGTGGCAGCACAGCACCCTCCTTGACACTAATGTGTACTGGTGGAATAACCATTTGCCCTACATCAGTGTCTGAAGTAGCCCACAATGTACTAGGGAGTGAAGCTAATGCAATATCCTCTTTAACAAGACAAGCTCTCTCCATCACAGGATGGTTGTCATTCAAGATAACACGTACACCTTCTGGAGAACATCGTATCGTAGCCCTGAAATACTTGAGCATATCAAGACCTACAATATTGTCTGGTGTATTTGGGGAAAGCAAAAATGGACACGGAGCAGTAAATTTATCCACATGGAATGCAAGCGGTTGCGACAATGGGCTAAGGGATGGGGTTCCATCGAAGCCTATCGATGTAACGGTTAAGCCAGACAGGGGAGCCCTTGGAACCAATTGTTTAGACAAGGCGCTACGAGTAGCTCCTGTATCAACCAGAAACTGATCAGTGGAGCCCAAAACATTTGCTGTAACATAGGGACCCTCTGATCTACTGGAACTTCAACGGATTCCTTACCCCATCCTAGGCAATCCTATGCATGAGCAGAATCTTGAAGATCAGATGGCACATAGTCAGACATTTGATATTGGTTCCTTCTATCAAAAGTGTTAAACCCATCCTGCCCACGTATATTAGCATCAAACCTAGCACGATCACCTGTGCTTCCTCTAGGCCCTGAATATCCTGGACGGTTCCTCATTTGTCCCCTACCACGTGGTTACTGCTGAGCGCGCAGTGCTGGACAATCGGAAGCCCAGTGCCCAAATTTCTTACAGTACGCGCACTGGTCAGCAGACAAATTTGAACGAGTATAAGAAGGGAAAGACGAACCATAAGATGCACGTCCACCTCTATCACTACCTCTAAAAGGCGGACCATAAGCCTGAGCCAACATAACCTTCGTTTTTAATTCTTTAGTCTTCTTATCCTCATTACCCTTTGCTTCTAATTCCTGACGTTCATAATACTGAGCCATAGTCAAGAGAGAAACCGGGGAAGAGGTAGTCCATGAACTCTCACTGGCTTTTAGGCGACTAGCTATTCCTGGCAACAGGTTTGCGACATATTTATCGACAAACAGATGTCTGCCTGTGTCATCTGTCAATGACTGGCCACTAAAATCGTGGAATACTTCTTCAAAGCGTGTAACGAAATCAGAAACCGATTCATCTGCCTTTTGCTTACAAGATGCTAAAACAGTCCAATCTATCTTTTTAGGGGGAATAATCGTTTTTAACTTAACTAATATAGCTGCAGGAAGATCTAAAATTAACTGACATGGCTTTTGTGCGGGTTCCCTTTCTACATCCATTTGTTCTAAGTCTTTCCAAAACGCCCCAAAAGCTGCACGATCATCAATTTTACGAACAGTTCTCCACATATCAGGTGGTAATATCAATCCGAAAAATAAATCAATATCAGGCAAAGTCATAGTGCAAGAGCTAATAGCACCCTCAACTTCCTCATAAAAAGCGGCTGGATTTTTCCGCGGATCAGGCAATGCAGTTTTAAGTGCCATAACATCTGTCCTATTCCAAGGAGTGTAAACCCAATTATAAATTAAATAACCCTTTGCATCAATAGAGGCCTTATCATCACTTGTACCCTGTCCTTTAGGAGGAACATACAAAGGGGCGGCCTCCCGCATAGGTTTCGCATGAACTATCATAGTCTTATCTGTTCCGGAGATAGAAGCTTGTGCCATGCCAGTCTGAGATGTCTGTGCAGCTACGTCTGCAGCCTTTTTCTCCTCTCGCAAACGGACTGCATCAACACGCAGTTTAACCAAACGCCTGATTGTATCATTCACCTGGGGGAAAACAAAAAGACCATCACGCATTTGCTTACAATTAACTGCTACATCATCGGGCTCTAACTTCTCAGAATATTTCCTAAACAGCTCAAGGACCTCTGCGGCAAACACCTCAGTAAAATACAGATGCTCCCTTTCATGCCACCCTTTCATACTATCTAGAAGTTCAGAGGCAGGGGCAATGCTACGAGCTGCTTTACGAGCAGCAGATCGGAGCTGGGACGAACGCGCAGTGGTCAACATAGAACGAGTTTCTCGTGCCTTATATTCCTCCGAACTAGAGTCCTCATCTGACTCATGAGGGGCAGAAGGAACAGTAGACGGAGGTGGAGGACGATCTAATAATAAGGAATCATCTTGTGGTTTATTAAGTATAGGATAAAGGGGCCGCCGAACAGCGTATTGGCCAGTTACCTGTAAATTGAGCTCCCTATCTTCTCTCACTTTTAACTTTTTTATTTCTTTATTTTTCAACTCTAGTGCTTTCGCATAAATGTTCTTTCGCTGTTCTTTTTCAATCAAGGCTTGTTCACGCTTCACTCGTTCACGCACTTCTTTCTCCCACATTCGTACACAATCAAACATATCTTGCCTAGCCTTTCTCTTAAACATACATTGTTCCACATACTCAATCTTTCGTAAATCAAATGACCCATGCACAGGCCAACGCAACTCAGGATCCTTACGAGTGTATTTATTCCATAATGTGCTGTACATTATAGAAGAAAGACCATACTTAATATACATATCCCTATTAGGCGTCCCCTCTGGGGGGGCCGGTTGTGCTTCATCAATTATCAAATTGGTACCACTACAAAAGCAACACATCCTACGAAGTGTGCTAAAAACAGGCATGCCAAAAATAGTGCAGAATATGCAGTATTATAATCAAAATAGCACTTAAGGTACCTTTAGTGCGATGTGCCGTTCAAATCAATTCAGATAGAGAAAATTCTCCTCATTACCTGCCTATATAGGTTGCAACTTATATATATATATATATTGGTTGTGATAATTCGGTGCGTGACCACTATGCACCTTTGGTACCCCACCCACAAGCAGTGCAGCAGAGTCAGTGGTAACTTTGGTGTTTTTCATCGTTTGGAAAGCTGCTGCACCGCCGCTGTCTTTAACATCCAGCAACACTTGTTGGGATCCATTTGGTCCGATACTCCACTCCGGGACTTCCCGAGGAGACAGTAGCGGCAGGGTGATGGCTTGTGGGACCAGCAGTGTAATGCCTATAACTATGGTGCAATTGGCAGGAACGTGAATACTATCCACCTGGAGGAAGGTACTTACCGTTGGTGTTCGAATCCCTGCCACGCCCACCATGTGTTTTCCGCCTATCAGAGCGTTCGAGGCATTCCTTTTATCTTTGGACTCCGACAGCACTGTTTGTTTGGGGAAGGCATCCGAAGAAGGAACTATTCCGAAATGCATTATGCCATCCGAATAAATCTGCTGGTCAGAAGCAAGCCTGCGTGTGTGCCTGGTTCTTCAGCCTGAGGGGCCTTGGTTGTGATATATATATATATATATATATATATATATATATATATATATATATATATATATATATATCATAACAAACCAAGTTGGCCAACACAAAATGCGCAATCCAAAAGCCACAGTAAGTGTTACTAAACTACCTTACCAATCCCAGGCATCAAAACCAACAGCAAGCGCCGCAGAAGGACACTTATCAATCACTTGGTGTCCAGGTTCCAACTGCCAAGTTCTAAAATCGACCAAATGGTCACTGCACGGCGGATCAACAGAAGAGATCTCAGTCGAGGACCGGCACCACCTGGTTGGTCAGATCAGAAAGAAAGGAAAAACGCCGTGGTTGCCAAGACTCGGGTCTCATCGGGCAGCGATCGCGTCCAGAGCGAGATTCCAATCCTTCGTCGCGACCAATCTTTTGGGCATCCGAGTCGCCGATGAGCCCCACTGGTTGGGTGCCAATTTTGTAGAAGTGGGCCTCAGCTAGGCCTACCAGTGCAAGGGGTTCGCCCTTCTCTGCACAGAGTCCTCAGACCAATAGGAAGAAGTTGGCACAGAAACTGGAATAGAAAATACAAAGTTTAATAAACCTCATGAGGTGGAACTACATTCAAACAGCACCCTTCGGTATTGAGTGAAGTAGCACACTGAACAGAAAGAGCATGGTCCTTTTATACCCACTCAGGGGCTGAAAAAAGGCGGTACAAGTATAAATGAGAAGAGTTATGCACATAGATGGTCATACAGAAATGCACAGTCAACAGTAAAGGAGGAGCTAGCAGTTGCTGACTCTGGTAGAAACAACCTGACAGCTACAGACTAAAAACAGATGCATGGACAGTTAGACTCTTCTGCGCATGTGCAGAGTAGCAGAGTCTAAGTATAGCCAGTCCTTTAAACAGAACACAAGGGTAAACAACAGTGAAGAAGGAAACAGCTCTTGGTAAGCACATGGCAGACAAAATGGCTGCCAGAAATACAACTGGATTCCACAAAATGGACAAGATAGCCTCTAAATATGAGATGGATTCCGCTAATGCTAATCCAATCGCCGGCAATTTACAACACCATGAAGGTGAAGATTTGAACGATGCAGAAGGCGTGTACGAGTCGTACTTTTGAATGGATTGGCCAGATTCATAGCATGCAACCGTGTTGGACCTATCACTTGGGACACATGGCACAGAGTCTGCCTCTGCAGCACAGATATAAGGCTGGCTGGCCCCCAGGGAGCTCACTTGCCTGCACTACATGCTACTAGACCACATCCCTGCTACCACTGCTGCTGTCTATGCATCCTCTGGCTCCTGCTATGGCACGTACTCTGGAGAGGGCCCCAGCCTTCACTGAGGAGGAGAACCAGGCCCTGCTGGACGGGCTCCTTCCAGAGTACAGAAAGCTCTTTGGGACACCAGGGGAGCAGGTGAGTGTGCTGTCCACTGCCTTCCTAATTATGCATGTTGTCTGACTAGCAGTACTAGCAGTGTGTACAGCAGTGGCAAGCATTCTCACTGACTACTTTCATCCCTCAAAGTGTGTAGGTACATGTAATGAACAGTTTTCCTGCTGCTAAAGTGCATTATTGCAAGCTTAAACTATCCAGGCATTGTTAACATGTCAGACATGCATGTGAGTTTTCATTCCCCATGGTTGCACTACCTGTGTAATTTATTTCCCTTTGTGATGATGACATGTATATCCAAATGTGTGCTGCACAAATCTGGGGCATGTGTGTTAATGTACTTTTCACTTTGTCATCCTCACAGGTTGATGCCCACCAGAAGCAGGAGATCTGGCTGACCATCGCCCGGGCTGTTCGTTCTGTGGGGGTCTACAAGCGCTGCATCCGCAACTGCCAGAAGAGGTGGCAGGACCTTCGGCTGAAGCTGTCACCTCCACGCAGGAGGGGCGGACACCGTACCCTGACTCCCCACATGCTCCGTATCCTGGCGGTGGTCTTCCTGGACCTGGATAGGCAGCTGAAGGCCAGACAGCAGCAGGAAGGGGGTAAGTCCATGCCTGATCTGTGTACTATGTCTGACATGCAAATAGCAGTCTTTTGTCCTGGTCACACTTCCACATTACGTAGGTCTTGTAGTCCCAAACTCAGGTCCCTCAATTGTGTGATGCACCCTCCTCATCTGTTCCACAGGCATGGCCCCTCCAGTCTGTTGCTTGTGTCACTAGGGCACTGTGTTCCTGCAGTCAGCTATGCTTCAGGTACCGGTCAGCATCAGTTCCCGTGAACCTGTTGTGTGTTTCATGGGTGGGTCAATTGTTTACACAATGCCTGAGATATGACATGTGATCTGTGTGTGCCCTTGAGATGTGTACCAGTTGCTGGTCTGACTCGCAACATGTGGCTGGGGTATTCCAAACAAACCCATGCAGCAGGGGACTCAAATGTTTGGGCATCAGGAGTATGTAAATCAAATATGTCACACTTGCTTAGCCACCTGACTACTGTCCGGGGCAAAACACTGTTTCACTTAGTCCTGGCCATTCATGCCCCCTCAAGGGCATTCAGAAACACTCTGTAATCCCACTCCTGTGTATGAAATTGCAGGTTGTGCTTAGTGACATGTGCCCTCAGGTGTCTGCCTCTGTGTCATTAGGGTGTGGCTTGTTGCTACGTACAACTGGGGTGTCCATGATTCAGAAGGTCAGCATGACATCTGCGATGTGACTGTGAGAGACAAGACCTGTGTGGCATATACGTGTGTGATCATCTGACAGCGCACAATGGTGTATGCAACTGTGTCCTTCATGCATCTGGGTTACATGCATGGCAGACTGTGATGTGTTAATGTACAGGGATTTGTGTTTGCTGAGACTCATATGAATGATTTGCATGATGTGGGGTCTTCTGGGTCCTGGATATGTTGTTTGCATGGGATGAGCAAGTGCGCCGGTCATCTGCAGAGTCAGCTTTACCCCTGAGCTAGGATTGTGAGTCAGTGCATATTGTTGTTGTCTGGATGCCCTGCCCCTGTGACAGGAGACAGTGTTGATTGACTTTCAGGGCATCCCAGTGCCATGTCATTTAACTTGCTATGAGTGAGCCTGCGTTGTGTTCAAGTGTGCACCATGCCCCCCATTGTGGCCTTGCCCATCAGGACATGAGTACATCATAGTGTGTGTTGCTGGCATGCATCCCAAGCATGTGAAATGAGTCTCTGCCCATCCCTTCATCCGGACACCTGTAGTGAGTCAGTCGCAAGAGATGTGCTGTGTGTATAGTGACATACTCCTACATGTTCACTTGCATGTACAACTAATGTGCGGGTGGTGCATGTTGGCACATTGGAGTGTTAGCATCCAATATGCAACGGACATATGTGTGAAAGTCAAGGAGGGATATGTGTGCCATGGTTGACGTTGAGAATGACAATTGTCTTATCCTAAACAGTGTTAGCACTTTGAGCTGTGTTCAGCTGTTGATGCCAGGGCTTGCCCTGTGATGTGATGTACTCACTGTGGTGTGTGCAGTCGCTGCAGGTGACTGATGTAGTTCTGTTACCTCCTATTCCTATCCAGATACATCCACGACCACAGCAGGGGACAGCCCCATGGACCAGGAGGAGCCACAGAGCCTTACAGGGACAGAAGGAGAGGAGTCAGGTGGACCCAGTGGCACGGAGGGCGAGTTGAGCCACACAGAGGAGTCGTCAGCACCATCCCCCCCAGCTGAAGGCAACAGCAGCTCTGAGGATGACTCCCTTGTGGAGGAGGGTGTCAGCAGCCACCAAACCCCAGCTAGTGAGGCTGTCTCCGCCCCCGCCACCGCCACCATCACCACCACCACCACCCCCCTCCCATCAGCTCCCATCCCAGAGGTCCCTGTGGTCTCCCTTGTTCGTGAGCATGTCTCCTTTGTGCCAGGCACAGCACCCCCTGCCCCTGTGTCCCCTGCTGCCCTGAGTGAGGAGTCTGTGGACTTACTTAGACAAATCCATGTAGGGCAGACGTCGATGCTGAAGGTCCTCCATGCTCACACAGGTCTGTTGACACAACTGGTGTCATTCATGGAGGGCATTTCCACGGGCATGTCTGCCCTACACAGGACCAATCAGTCCATGGCCTCCTCCCTGACGGCAGCAGTGTCCCTCATCCAACAGTCCCGCACCCCTCCTACCCCTGCACCACCCACGATTCCTAGTTCCTTACCTGTCCCAAGCACAGAAACCCCCAAACCAAGGGATAGACGTGCACACAAGCAAGCGCAGGGGACTGATTCCACACTCACAGGGGCTGGTTTGCTGACACACACACAGTCATCCACAACCACTCCACAGTCCTCCGAGACCTCTCCCTCCCAGCCCCCTTCCCTTGCCTCACCTGCAACCCCATCCCCCCAGAAGCTATTCCTCTGTGACCATGGCCTCTTCCCCACCGAACCTGCAGATCCTGATTACAAGGAGAAGAGGAAGTCCCCATACACAGAAGGGAGTGCCCCTCACACCCGGACACCCTCCCCCCAGGTGCAGTCAGACCGAGACGCCCACTCGCAAGTCCCCCCAGCGCAAGAAGAGCAAGACCCCCCGCCACCACGCAGCTCCAAGGCAAAGTCTCCGTCCTCCATCCCCCAGGCCACAACTCCAGAGGTTCCCCTGCCACTCCCTGCCCCGGGTTCCCCCACACACAGATACACCATCCCCAAAATGCTAAGGCCACCCCCCTAGCACTTGCTCCTCCACACCTGGTCAGACAGTTGGTGCCACTGATGTGGGGACCGTTTCCCCCCTGCCCTGCCGACCTCACCTGTCCCCCATTCCGCTCCCATGGGTGTAGGCACTGCTTTGGAGTCCACGACCACCCCGTCTGACTTGGGCACTGCAGTGGTGAGCCAATCCACTGCATCTGACCTGCCCACTGGAGTTGTGCCGGCATCCACCCCATCTGACTTGTGTCCCACAGTTGTGACAGCACCCACCACTTCAGCCAGCTCCACTGCAGTTGCAAGTGTCTCGCCTGCTTCCCCCACCTCTTCACTGCCTCCTTCTGCTGCGCCCTGATCCTGTCCCTGCGGTGCCTGGCCTGCCCCATGTATGCCCCTTCGAGGGCATGACCCCGGTCCTTAGCAGTGCAGGCAAGCAAGGTGTGACAGTTGTCACTCTAGTTCACTCCTTGGCATATGTACATGGACTGGCCATTGGCCTTTTGTTTGCACAGAAGTTTAGATTTTCATATACTGAATTTGTCACTCTAGTTCACTCCTTGGTATTTGGACATGGACTGGCCATTGGCCTTTTGTTGGAACAGACGTTTCACTTTTAATATGCTGAATAAAGCTTTTTTCTTTGTCCCTGTGAACTTGATTTAGCTGTATATCATGTTGATGTTGTTTTACATGCCCTTGCACCTGTAATGATTGGTTTACAATGTTGCATACTGACGTGTTGATGTGAGGTACTCCCTGTGGTCCATGAGATATGTATCCTATTCTGGTGGGTATCCATGTCATCCTTTGCAGCTACCTGGGTGTGTCAGGATCAACTATTTGTGTACATCTCTCTGTCAGCATTTCATTGGCATGGTCACATCTGTGGCTTGCACCCCTGCACATATGATGTGCTTCCCATTGTCCAAATTGTCACTTCCACATACTTTGTGCTCATCAAGACTGGACCTACATGTGTGGGCATCATTGTAATAGGAGCAACTGGGGCCTCTGTGCAACTTGCTAGACATATGTTTTGGGTATGTGCAGGAGACTCACATACCCAGGCTGTTGTGACCAGAGCCTTCCTTGTGTGGTAACTGATGGCTGACTGACCAAGTGTTCTGCAGACATGAGTGGGAGTTGCGGTGAATATGTTTGGCACAGCTGGGCTCCCACAGGTGTTGTGTCCCCTCAAGTTAGTGTGTTTTCCAGTGACATGGCCTGGGCCCATGGTGTGTGTTGTATGTGCATGTGTGTGTGTCCACATCCCTGTTCATACACAGACAGTGTTCCCTTGATATGTTCCTGTTGTTGATGCTTGCTGGGTGGTACTGGGTTCATCCCACTACTTTTCCAATGGGCTACCAGATGTGTGGGTGCATGACACACTACTGTTAATTGGTGTATCATCATTGTGATTTGTCATTTCTGAGTGGTGATGATGTTGTCAGACACCGATGGGACACAGTCAGGGTTCCTCAAGGCACTTGTTTGTTTGCAATATCATGTAGTTGTCCCTAGGTGGTAGTTTTCAGTGATTGAGACATTTGTGTGTGTGTGTGACTGCTCCCACTTGTTGGGTTCATGGCTGTGATGCTGGCAGGTGTCAGCATGGGTGCCTTGTGTTTCTCCTTGGCATCTACATTGTCCTGGGACTGTGGCAGGGATTCTGAAGGTTACATGAGCTTTGAGGTCATGGCCATATACCGCATACTGTGCAGTATGTCTGCCATTCCCCAGGGTTGTAAACAGTCCTTGTGTGATGTGTCTGTGCACCTTAGTTCCTGCCAACGTTCCTGTGTTTGTCATGGGTGCATGTGCAATGTCACCTGTCCATGTGGACTTCACAGATACACATTGTTGCAGTTCAGGTGTGTGGTGTTGAGGGTGGACTGATGTGAATGTTTGCATGGATGGTACCCTAGATCCCGTTTGTTCATGGCTGAGGGGCCATGCTGAGTGATTTGTGTTTGTGTATGTGTGATGTACGTTTGTGGCACAGGACACATGTCTTTGTTTCCCAGTTTGTACGACATCTGCCTTTGTCATCACAGTGGAGGTGTCATGCATGCTTGTGTCACCCCACTGTCTGGTCCCTGGGGGTAGTGGTGTTGTGTGTCAGTCTCTTGTTGTGTTAGTTGGTGTTCATTACAGCTTGTGTTACATGTGTCTGTTGTGCTTCCTCTCATCTCCCAACGCCTGATTGCCCACTGAGGGTGTCCCAATGATGGTTTACTTTTGTATGGCACTGTGTCCACATCTGTGTCACTGTGGTTCAGCCCCCCTCATGTGTTGTGTAGTTGCCTGGGGATACTGTGACACACACACACACACGTTATGTCCGATGTGCAGTGTGAGTTTGCCTGTTTGTGCATCTGCACCAGTGCATTGGTATTGCTGTTGTGGGCCTTGGTCTGGATGCTGTTTCTGTGATTTTGCATGCTGTCCCTGTGAGTCATTTCACATCATTGTGCTCATTCATCCTGGTTGTTGGGTGCCATTGCTGGCATGGAATGTGAGTTTGTGAGCTGACACCTACAGTCTACACATGTTGTTTTGATTGGTGTGTCTATTTTCGAGATGTGTGCATGCTTGGTCATGGTCACTTCTGCTGTTGTGTCATTGTACGCTGTATGCCAGTGGTTCCCAAACTGGGGTCTGCGGACCCCCAGGCGTCCGTGACACTTTCCCAGGGGGTCCGCAGGAAGCAGTATTAAAAGCACTGCAAAGTTCATTGTATAATCAGAGGTTTTTGTGCAGCAATAAAAGCGTTGAGATAACTCCGGTGATTAATGTACCTGCTGAAGAGAGATGGGGGTTTTGTCTAATGGTTGCCTTGACTCATTTTAGGAAGCCCAGATGGTTAATATGCCTGTTGCAAAGAATGTCTACCATGCATTAAAAAAAAACAGTATTTTGTTTTGTGCATAGCTCGTAATCTAGCACAGTGAGCTATGAACTGCCATCAAAGAGCTGCATGCAAACTGCATTGTACAAGTTAGTAAGTTATACTTTTTCCCAGTCTTTCATTATCTCAATGCTTCTAAAAAAGTTTGTTTGGGTTGAAATAAATCCTTATTATTAAAGTCAACGCTAACCCCTGTGATATGTTCTGAATCCTGAGTTTTTGCTTCTCCAGACCAAGCACTTTTAAAAAATGCCTACCAGTATGGACGACATGTGAATCCTACACCTTGTAGTCCCCTTTGCCCTATGTAACATTTTCTATTCACTGATTTACACACCATATGATTCATTGTCTCTGTATGTGTGTGATGTAAAGTGCTCTGACACTCTACAGTGGTAGGAGAGAGGTGCTATAAAACAAATTAAATACATGTAACAGTGGGGCTATAGAGAGATGAGAGGCACTGTTGGGTGTCAGTAGTAAGGGACTCATTGAAGATTGACAAAAGATTGTGTATCCTGGTGCATAGTAAGGTAATTATTTACTATGCTTTAAAAGCTAATACAATTCAATATATAATGACAAATCTGTTGTAAATGCACCATTTCCCCCCCAAATTTCTTGGGGGCGAGCCTGCCAATGCCCCCTTTGTAGTGGTCAGGCTCACTAGCTGCACTTGGTGAGCACTGTACGGGGACTGGTCTGTCAAGATTTGCCAGAGCAGCTTTAGGCTTCCAGTCTAGACTTGGCAGTAGCTGGAGCCTCGGGCTGCGAAATAAAACTAAACAATGAAAAGTTAGTTGCGAGATGCAGCACCAACCTTCCCATTAGGAGTTTTCGATTTTTGCAAATATTTTTAATATAAAAATACTAGAATCTTTAGTAATTCAAGGCTAGTTTTTGTTTGATGTGCACATGTGTGTGTTTTGTTCTTTGACTTACAGTGTTAATGTTTGACTTTTAAATCATACAAATTGCCTGGAGGTCCCTGGCTTCCGGTAGTGACTCAATGGGGGTCCTCAGGAGTGAAAAGTTTGGGAACCACTGCTGTATGCATTGTCAGCTCCCATGTGTGGTGCTTGTCTGCACATGGCCGAGCGTGTTATGTTTTCACAGCATTGTTTGCCGCAGAAGTGTTTGATGTGTTGGGAGCATGGATCTTACATGCTGTTTGTTATTTGCAGCTCTGACCATGATAACACTTACCTTTTGGTCACTGTGATGAGGGGGGTTTGGTCCCCATCACCACAATGCTCCACATCTGCTGCATTTTGTGAGCCCCCACTTAAATTCTGTTCTACACAGTGAGGGGGTGTTCTTTTTACATTGCCACAGTGCTATGGTGATGCTTGCCTTGTGTATGTCACACTCATGTGTTGGTCACACATGTGCTGTTACTTGCATTGTATGCTCGTAGCCATAATCACTGTTGTGGGCATTTGTCACAGACTACACACTGTTGTCATGATGTTATGGGGGATGTATTTTGAGGACATCACTGATGTTTGCGTATGCTGGATGTGTTGCGCATCACCCATCCTATGGCTGGGGGTGGCAGGGGTAATGCGCAACATAAGCACTATGAGTGGGGGTGGCAGGGGTGATGGGCAACAGGTCCACTGTGAGTGGGGGTGGCAGGGGTGATGGGCAACATAAGCACTCTGGCTGGGGGTGGCAGGGGTGATGGGCAACATAGTCCCTATGGGTGGGGGTGGCAGTAGTGATGGGCAACAGGTCCCCTATGGGTGTGGGTGGCAGGGGTGATGGGCAATATAAGCCCTATGGCTGGGGGTGGCAGGGGTGATGGGCAACAGGTCCCCGGTGAGTGGGGGTGGCAGGGGTGATGGGCAACAGGTCCCCGGTGAGTGGGAGTGGCAGGGGTGATGGGCAACATAAGCACTATGGCTGGGGGTGGCAGGGGTGATGGGCAACATAAGCCCTGTGAGTAAGGGTTGCAGGGGTGATGAGCAACAGGTCCCCTGTGAGTGGTGGTGGCAGGGGTGATGGGCAACAGAAGCACTATGGCTGGGGGTGGCAGGGGTGATGGGCAACATAAGCACTATGGCTGGGCGTGGCAGGGGTGATGGGCAACATAGTCCCTATGGGTGGGGGTGGCAGTAGTGATGGGCAACAGGTCCCCTATGGGTGTGGGTGGCAGGGGTGATGGGCAACATAAACCCTATGGCTGGGGGTGGCAGGGGTGATGGGCAACAGGTCCCCTGTGAGTGGGGGTGGCAGGGGTGATGGGCAACAGGTCCCCTGTGAGTGGGGGTGGCTGCAGTGATGGGCAACAGGTCCCCTATGGGTGGAGGTGTTAGTGGTGCTGGCCATGCAACTCCTATGGTGGGCTGTTGTTAGTGGCCAGGATGTGGATCCCCTGCGTGTGTGCCATTTTGCCGGTACGTGTCGTTTGTTTGTGTTGTAGGTGTCTGACTTACCGTCTGCGCCGTCGGCGTCGGTCCCTGATCCGGTCATAGATGTAGAGTACTGGTATGACCTGCGCGATCGGATTCATGATGTGTTTGTGTCGTACACGCTGCTTGTTGCTCCGTCTCGTACCCTCTGCAAGCTGTTCCGTCTCGTAGCCGTGTATTGATTTGTGGCGCGAATCGTAGCTGATATGCTTGTTTTCCGGATGCTGTGACGTCCCATGCGTGACGACCCGTCCGGCGCGTAGGCAGTACGCATCGTACTTGTCATGCCGGAAACTGCTATGGATACTGCTTCCGGGAGACTCGGTTCCTCTTTAGGAGTTACGGCTCGGACGGACGAATGTGGCTTGATTCACAGCCTGCGTGTCGGTCGTGTTTTTGGCAGTTATGCGCATCGTACTTACTCGGCAGGACGGACCGGCTCCGGGCGCAATTAAATCTTTCCATTTTATAGACACCCTGAGATTTGCAGCTTCCAACCCCGGTTAGTGTCAAGTAACAATAATTAGCAATTGTGCTGATCAGCATAGGCCAGGCCAAGCATCACTTTTGTCTCATTTGTCAGTGAAAGGGTTGACAGATATCGCTCAAAGTCACTAGGTTACTCTGTTTGTAGTATTTGGCTTGCCCTTAAAAACTAGGTGCATCTGTTAGTTGTATTTTCTTTTCTATCAGAAAATGAAACAATCACAACCCTTGTCAGGGGGAACCCTCAGAGTCACTAAATTAACCTGAGCTGAGCCCCAGGTTAGCTATGAAATAGACCAGACAGGCTTAACTTGGAGCAATATGTAAAGTATTTATGCAGTACAAAAAACTGTAAAAAAAAGTCACAATGCAAAACAATACATAATCCAAACCAACTTAGAAAATAGAGTAAAATGTAATAAACAGCAGTGGCTGGTGCAGGTAAGCGAGGTGGGATGGGGCGCTGCGGGGGGCATTCCGACAGATAACGGAATGGGAGTAATGTATTTATTTAATTTGCCATATTCCGTCGTCTGTCAACATCCCCCTCGCCCTGCCCCACCACCCTTACGTGCATCAGCTGCTGTTGGTAATAAACATAATGACACAAACATGACACAAATCTAATAAAGAGAACCAGAGATATGAAGTTTTAAAGTTTCTTCTTTTTATGGTTATTATTATTGGTATTCTTTTTCATATATATTGTGAACAAAATCAGTGAGGCAGCACATGCGACTGTGACACATGCTTGACTCACCATCTCTATCAAGTAGTCTGTTACATTATACATCAGGGCGGTTAGGCTACAGTGAGCTCAGTCAAATTTGCGTGTTGGGCTTCCCGTTCCAGGACATGGTAGGTTAGCCACTGCCCCCACACTTTCTGAAATTTCCCAGACCACCCTTTGCCTCATAAACCACTCTTTCTGCTTCCATGCAATACATCATCACAGTTTCTCACTGAGTTTTTGTGGTGGGCTTAGGCCTTCCCTCTTTACTAGGTATGTCTCTTTTTGCAATATTCAATCTCAGAGCACAGACTATGAGTTGCCTTCTGGGTATGTGAATGTCCGCCGGTATGCCCAAAATTAATAACTGTGGTGTGAAGGGGTTTTCAGTCTCTAGCACATTTGTCAGCTCAGCAATTATCTCCTTCCAGTATGTCTGTAGGCGTGGACAAGACCAGAAAAAATGTGTTATGGCGCACTCTTCCTCATTGCATCTCAAACAATTTGTTTGTATCCTTGCCATTGGTAACAATCATGGTTTAGTGTAATATACCCTGTGGAGGACCTTAAGATGTATAAGCCTCAGGCTCGCCTTTATTCCTACCTCCTGTGGGTGCATCAATGCAGCTTCCAGGTCTGTTCTCCATGGGGCCCATATATGCCTCTCATTTAGTCCTCGATGACCAGAGAATGTCTGGCCTCCTGTTTTGGAGGGTGTTGTATAGCATAGTTTAATTAATTGATGTATTATAGACATGTGTATGTTTCACATGTTTCGTTTATGTTCATTGTATAAATGCATTATTGTATTCCAGAAGGCACAATGAGATGAAGATTCTCTGGTTCCTCCTGGCAGCATTCTGAGTTGGGCTGCGAAGGTGTCCACTACCTTTTCTCATCTCCTTTGTCAAGGGTTGCTTACAGATGGATTAAACCTTTCATCTATATCTGTGGACTTTCTCATCTTATTTTTACTGTGCCACAGAGGGTACAGTATGTCAGTGCTTTCACGTTGGAACGCATGCCATCCTGAAGTATTCTGCTCTCCAGGCGACCATTGTCCTCTTGTGCATCCCATGTTATCCCTTTCATTTGTAGTGCTTGGTGGACTTGGCTCTAGCGGAATCTTTGTGTTTCCTGCAGGTCATATTCCCCCTACAGGGTCTAGAAGGTTTTGATACTTTAATTCCCACCCAAATCTCCAAGTATGGAAATCCCAATCAGGCCCCATGTGTTCGTACCTGACACCCCCTGAGCTCTTTGAAGAAGTCACGGGCCACCAGGGACTGTTTATTCCTTCTTCCCACATGTGCTACTGCTTTGTCCCAGGATTCAGTAAAGCATTTTGTGGGGCAGAGCAGGTGCCGGCGGTACCTTTCCCCCTACAAGCAATGTGGGTAAGACTTTTCCTCCATTACCAACCACTCCAACTGGGTCGCTGGGTCTGAAGTTTTTAAAGTTTTAAGTAGAAATAGAGCCAGGAACCGCAAAGTGCCAATGATAGTCAACAGTTGTGGTATACTAGGACCTAGGTTAAATTTGAGGCTGACCACGATGGAGCACAAGTCGGATATACTAACCAAATTCTTTCTCGGCAAAGATTTGACCTTCTGACTTAGACATTTAAGCCCCAGTCCACCACAGTAGTGCAACTCTTAAGCTCCTCATGACCCCAGGGGAGGCTCTTAGTGTCTCACAAGGTGTCAGGCACAAGCCAACAACACGGTCCAGTCCAGGTCCAGTTGCCACTGGCTGGCTCAGCAGTTGCAGGAAAGGCCTTATATAACTTGTTGTATATCTGTAGCTTGAAGGGGAGATTAACCTGATGACCCTGGGAGCCCACTTCTTTGTCTTGGGTACACAATGGTGCAAGTCCAGTCCTTCAGGGCTCCACTTAGGTCACAAACAGGAGGTCCAGTTCTCTTCTGTTCTTCCTTAAATTCAGCAGTGTTCTCAAGTGAGTGACAGGAGATGCCCTAACCAATGGAGAAAATGTTCCATTGATCAGACCTACAGACTTTGGCATTTTCTTGATGGCAAAAGTCTTCAGCCACCCTAAACTTGGGCTATGACGGCTGTGTGTGGGGAGGGTACAATGGTAAACCTGGTGCTCTCCCACATCTAACACTAAAATCCAATTTAAGGCAGTCAATGTACCCACAAATAAATCCAGAGACATAAGTCTGGTAGGACAAAAGCAGGGTTCTTCACCAACGAGTGTATACAAAAGAATTGTCTGTTACCTTCCTTTTAAGCCCACCCCATCTGCTGTATGTAAACCTAGAGACAGAAGTTTGTAGGAGAAAAGAAGGATTTTTCGCCTACCAGAGAGTGAATACACAAGAATTGTCTTGGTATCTGGTTCCCTTCCTTACAAATGCTCTCCAAGTGTTATGTTTGAACCCTGCAGACCTGTCAGGATTTGACTCTAAAAAAATATTTGACACTGTAATTTCATAAACGATCCTTACAGCCCCTGCCCTTCTGCTGAGCACAAAGAGCCATGCCTGCCCATTCTGGCGGAGCCGTCAATCACAGTGACCTATTGTGCCGCTCCTGTAAGGCATTTCACACCTTTTTAATACGTATTCAAATGTTAATCACTGGCTGGGAGAAGTTGGAGAGCAAATGCCAATTAGGTGCCCAGGAACTTCTGGCAGGTAAATGGAAATTTTCTAAACATTATTTTCCCCTGATATTTATAAAAAATCTCACTTCCTAATCGAATTGGATTTGAAATAACTATTAAAAAAAAGTTGTTTCATTGTTTTTCTAGCTAGTCCCATTACCAAGATACAGTATTAGGACTGGACTCTGTACTCTAGTTTTCTACATAGGACAGCTAGGCCTGTCACAGTGAAAAATAAGTTTTGGGTGATAGTCACTGTACTGAAATGTTAACATTTAATTGTGAGCTACAAGGCCTCCATAGGGTTGATTTACACACTGCTACAATCTTGCTAAACAGGATAGACCTGTAGCAATGTTTGCACTGCTGCTGTAGTAAATGGCACAATAGGTGATGCAGTGATGCAGTCAACAGGTGCTATTAACCTTTCAGAGCCTGGGTGCCTCTTGTACCTTATACTAGGGACTTATAGGTAAATGACATGTACTAATTAGGAATATGCTTATTTGACCATGTTTAAACAGGGAGCACAGGCACTTTACCACTAGTTAGAAGGAATGAAGTGCACAGCAAAAATATAGGTCCTGCAAGAGGCAAAAAATATTGGGCTGACCATGCAGAAAAGGTTAATTTCCTACAATTTGTCTTCAGTGAAACCATGTGCACTAGTCACCTGGCAATTATGTTTTACAAAAGTGGAGATCTGGAAACATGGTGCCCTACTGACATGTAGCAATTTGGCAAAGCTTGGCAGAGAAAATCAGATTGGCTACACAACTATTCTTAGCTGGGACCTCTATCTGAAACAATATTTTTATGCTTAGATATGGATGAATACTCTGAGCAGCCTTTTTTCTGAAATTTTTCTATTTTATTTTGCAATAACACAACAATTTTGAGGGACACTTCTTCTCCTGACCGGGTATTTAAGTTGTGATTTCAGAATGATGCAATTCAAGAACTTACACACAGTGGGTAGAAAATGCATCATGGAGTTGTTGGACATTTTGAAAGAATTTGATGCTTTCTTGTGGTCACTCTTTTGTTTTTTCCCATGGACAGGGTGGTGGATGCTGGAGATGATCCTTTTAGTGAGGAATGAGAACTATTGCTACTCCATCAGCAAAATTATACAAATAACTTCCAAATTTATATAATCTGTAGAATGTGGTGCCCTACTCATTATTTTTCACACAATGTCATTGCGTTGAAGAATGTGAAATGATTCCCTTATGAGAATGTAAACAAGAGAGACTTCTCCTCTGAGGTACAATAGGGTAATTTTCCAAAGTGATGAATACATTTTTGCGATTATGTGAACTAATAACCAACTATACAAAACACAAATATCACAACTCATCATGAGACCACCTATTTAGCATGTCTATGTGGGCCAATCATGTACACTCTTTGGTGGAAGCCCCTGTAGCACAGGGCCTATTCAAGTTGAGACACCATAGTTCACTGGGTTTATCTTAAACTATCATAACCAGTATTGACAAATAGGATTTCTCACACATACCACAGTAAACAATACATATTTATCCTAAAATAGAATCCAGAATACACTACTGGGTCATGCACCTCCCAAACACTTTGCCATCTAATGTATTTGTCCCATTTTGTTCGCCCACTCTTTAGATAACATTTGGAATGTTCACAGACCTTAGGTTTCTATTGATTGACATTATTTTCTAGGATCTCCACTATAATAAATGATTCCAGCACCCATTGACAAAGTGAAAGAAGACTGAGGTATTTAACTGACTGTGTTGCAGATATAGTTTATTTATTTTTCATTGCATCCTGTGCAAAGTAAACTTGAACAGACTTTTTGAGGAAGTCATTGTTTTTGTTTGAAAATAAAGGGCTGATTTTGAGTTTGGTGGAGAGGGTACTCTGTCGCAATGGCGACTGAGTATATTATCTGCCAAACTGAAGGTCTCCGCGACAGAGTATATTATCTGCCAAACTGAAGGTCTCCGCGACAGAGTATATTATCTGCCAAACTGAAGGTCCCCACGCCTGATGTACATTCGAGTGAACCTTAAGTATGTCATTGATGGAGACAACTGTCTCCATCATACTCCTTTGACGGTCCAACAAAGTGAGGGCCGTCAGAGGTTTGGCCTTTCAATTGCCCATCCGATTTAGAGTGGGTGGCAGAATGACCAGTTTTTGCTCTCCCTTACCACAGTGAAAAACGTGGTGGTTAGAGACAGTAAAACATTTAAATGACCTACACACAATGGGAGAAAACTCCAATGGTTTGGGGGTCATTAGTTTTGTTTATTCAAAAACAAAATCCCCCTTTGGGATTTTGTTTTTCAAAAAACAAAAACAAGTTACAAATTCGACAGATGGTACCATCCTTTTGATGGTACTGTCAAGTTAAGTCAAATGGTCATTGGTCTTCCATATCAATAAACCTACAATAATGTTGCATATTTTGTCCTAAGATGTATTGCCTGATTAATGAAATTTAGCACTGCATGGCAAGTTGATGGACTCTCAAAGAGTTGTCAATAAGCATTCTTGGTGTTATGTGAGGCCATTTCCTGATAAAATAGGACGTAAAAAACAGGTTCTAAAATCAGAGTATGAGGTGCAGAATAACATAAAGGGGGTCATTAGCATGGTGGGCGGATCGCCATCGCCTGACCGGCAGTGGCGATCCGCCCGATAAAACACCCCGCCGGACGGACTGTTACCCCCACCACATTAGCACGTCACGATTACCTATCGGGCGGAAAATGGCCCATAATATGGTGGCGGTGCATCCATATTAGGATGTTGTCGGTGTTATGCCTTTCCATGGCGGAGACTCCACCATGGAAAGGCATGCAGGAATTGCTTTGGGGGCCATTTTGGGCCCCAGGGGGGGGGTGGGGGGCTGCACTTGGGGGGTACCCATGATACCCCCCTACATTGGCATACACAAGGTGGCAGGCACTGCGCGATGCCTGTCACGTTGTGCAGGACAATGCACAACAAGCATTTCCTACATTGTGGCTGGTGCAACTCACAGCACCACCCGCCACAATGTTGTAATTGGCGGTGCGGGACCGCTGCAACACTGGCAGCCGGTCCCAGCACCGCTAGGGGTGGCAGGCGGACTGAAGTCCGTCCGCCATCCTAATGGACCCCAAAGTGCTTAGTGTACTGTGTGGACCTACCACCACATGGACAACAAGGTTAAACATTTAACCAAGACCTGGTAAGGGGATAGGCCACTAAAAAGTGAATTGTGTTTACTCGAAAACGAGTCAGATAGAATCCTTGATCTGGAGCTTTTATTCAAGAAAGATAGGGTTCCATGCCTTCGCAAGTTAACAATGGGGTGTATGTGTAAACAGTAAGGGTGGGCGGAATTTGCAAGATTGACTTTCGCAAATTATCGCGAAATTGCGCAAAATCTCTGTGAGCACGCAGAACTTTCGCGAAGATGCAGAGATTGCTTTTCCCGCCTGTTCGCGAAGTATTTTTGCGTGGTCGCGGGGAAATATATCTCCAACTTGCCCATGCGGTCGCTAATGGGCGCGGCCATCTTGCTCGAAATGCTTATTTCCTGTTCTGGGTCGAATGACGTGTTCATGATCGCAATGACGTGTTCGTGATCGCAAACTCTCGCGGGATTGCGCGACCAGCTGCCAACTATACAACATCTTGTGGCGCACGTGAACGGATAGGAAAACTCATCGGCGAACGCAGGCCCCCTGGTAAGTCACGAGCGCGTGTGCGAGAACGCATTTTTAAAGCGCAAACAAGTTTCGCGGCAGATTGCGAAAGTTTTGACATTTTCGCGCTCTTCATGGAACGTGAAAATGTCAACATATCGCAAATTCCACAAGCGGAACGAAATTTACCACCCAGGCCTAGTAAACAGTGACCATGTCTACAATGTTTTCACATCTCATCTTATCTCTGTGGATGTAATATGTGTCCTTTACTAAATTCTCAGTGAGTGTGGTTATCTCACTGTTATTCTCAAAGAGACTGGGTATCCTCTATCTTGAAGAGTATTCTTTACATACTTTATCCATGGGATAGCTAGCCTGTTGGACTGTTTCAGACAATCCTAAACAATTTACCTAGTAATGCTTAGCTCTGGATGGAGTGTACCAAATTTTAACCAATAGCAAGATGAGTGCCAAGCCCACCCTGTCTTCTAAGAAATCTAAACCCATTTCCTTGTGAGTTATAAAATGTGATTTAAATCAGGGAAGTCCCAAAAGCCTGGTTAAGAACTTATTTTCTACTGCCTGAAGGGAGTTCTTTGGGAAGTTTATGTCCCAAACTTTTCACAAATCTAAATAGAGATTCGTATACTGCCTCCAGCTAGTTGTTTTTTGGGTAATTAGATGGCCCCATCTCAGATTGGAACTAAATAAAAAGCCCAAATTCATTGATTTCAAAATGGGTGTGTTTCCACTAAATAAATTCTTTGAAAGGGTGGTCTTTGGTCCACATGTTAAAATGTAAGATTTATCATTACTAACCTTAAGATTCAGCCCCTACATAAAAATATAAAAGCAATCTAAAAGTGCTTGCAGGCCATTTAGAGTGCGTGCCAAACGGACAGCATTGTGCGTAGTGGCACTGGGACTAAACATAAAGCAATTTTTGGGACGTCAGGAGTGTAATTGGTTTAAAAGGATCAACGGCATTAATGTAAAAAATATTTTTAAAAGGTGCCAAAATGTAGTCTACTGGAGCAGAGGCGATTTCAGGCAGGAGACAACCCAAATAAAGCCATTTCTGGTGTAAAAATCATGAGCCTCACACTGAAATCGGGTAGATTTGCAGTTATGATGCTACATTCTCTCACCTTTTTAAAAACTTCTACAAAACTTACATAGAGATGTGACGAAGGAGTGTTAATCATGAAAGTCGCCTTTTGTACTCTGTAGCCACACATAATTAAAATGGAGACATCCTTTACAACGCACGCATTACAATGCAATCCCTTTACAACGCAACCATTACAACGCAGGTACACTTACATCGCATGACTTTACAACGCATGCCATTACAGTGCATATACAAGTACAACACCTGCTTTTACAATGCATTGGTAAGTATTGTATGGTAAGTGTTTGTTAACATTTTTGCATGTTAAATAATTTAAGTAATATTGATTTATAAAAGAAAATAATTTCATTATAGTTTATTATTTTTAGGTACTACTATTGTAATTAAAGAGTTAATATTTATGCTAATAATAATAATAAATATTTTATGGAATAGTTATACATTTTGAGTAAATTAATACTCAGGTATGAATATTAATACTACTGTTTAAATTATTATGGAAACATTTATAGATTATATTATTTTGATTTTAAGAATAATAAAAAAATACTCAGGTATTAATTTTGTCATTAAATACTTAGGGGCCGATTAGGATGGCGGTTGGAAAACCACCCCGACCGCCATGGAAGCGGAAAACAACCGCCCGCCGATACCGCGGAAAAAACGGCAGCCAAATTAGGATTATCCGCCAAGAAACACCGACCGAGGCGGACTGGGGCCAAGAAAAACCGCCCATAGCGGGTGGTGATGGTCAAAATCCGTCTGCGGTGTTCGGATACGCAGCGGAAAAACACCAACCCGCTGCAAGCATAGCGGAGACACCGCATGGGAAATTATGATATCCCCGATGGTCCTGCGGTACGTTCCGCTGTTTCTGACCGCTGCGGTCGCACACTGGGATGAATGGGAAAGCCAGCGGAAGAGCTGCAGCATGGCCACCGCTGCGGACGATCCGTGAAAAATATTGGTGGACGAAGGAAGAAACCCACAATAAGGCCACAAAAGTGCACACAGCAAACTAGCCATGCCCCCCAAATACACAAAACACACCCCAATTACACAACCACATGGAAAAACTAAAATAAACAATTCCCAGGACACACAACACACCTGACAGAAATACCTCATTTGGGCACACCCACTTAGCTGAGTATAAAACCAGCCCCTTCCCTGACCACAATCCTTTGCAACATTCCAAGACTGAAGGCCACCAACCCTCACAACAAAGGATAGGCAAAGCAACACACCAGCACTACTCACACCACACACAGCACGACCACCACTTCCACACCTGCACCACTAACCCGCTGCACATCACACACCATACACATTACAACCACACCCACCACTCACACCCCTGCACCCACAACCACTTTGTACACCACACACCATTTCAACACATAAAATGCCCAAATTCACAGAGAGTGAGTTGACAGTCACAGTAAATGAGATAGTCAGAGTGGAACCGTTACTGTTTGGTAGCCTGGTCCCACAGACACCATTAGCCACAAGGACACAAGTGTGGGCAAGGATAGTCCAAAGGCTCAGTGCAATAGGGACCACCCCAAGATCCAAAAAGGAGATCATGAAGCCATGGGAGGAGAAGGTGCTTGCCATACTGCATCCAGAGAGTCTCACAGGAGTAGCCGGGGGAGTGGAGGCTGGTAAGTACAAACAAATGACTACCACCACACTGACATGTACTGTCTTGCACAACTACAAAGCTACACCACCTAGGACAAATTCCATTCATCTGCACCACGCACTCACAAAAACATGTTTCACTGATCCAACATTCACTCACTCCCATTCACCCCAAACGTATCTAGCAACATTACCATGGGGGCATGTGTACAGGCAGCCAGCACTACAATTCCCACCAGGCCCCCTTGTCCCACAGCATCAGCAAGTTGGAGCCCTCCCCCCACCCCACCCAGAAGCATTTGGAAGCCATTGCATTACACCAAACAAACTTACAGGTAGGTATTCTTCTTCCCTGGGAGGGTGTTTGTGGGTGGGAGGCCTGTACCACTACTCCCACCATGCCCCCTGTCCCACACCTGAGCAGGATGGAGCATTCCCCCCACCCAGAAGCAGTTGGAAGCCATTGCAGTACACCAAACAAACTTACAGGTAGGTAGCCATCTTCCATGGGAGGGTGTCTGGGTGTGTGAGGCCTGTACCACCACCCCCACCATGCCCCCTGCCCCACCTCAGAAGGATGGAGCCCTCCCCCCACCCCACCCAGAAGCATGTGTCAGCCATTACATTACCCTCATCAAACTTACAGGTAGGTAGCCATCTTCCCTGGGAGGGTGTTTGTGGGTGGGAGGCCTGCACTACCACTCCTACCATGCCCCCTGCCCACACCTCAGCAGGATGAAGCCCCACCCCCACCCCACCCAGAAGCATGTGTCAGCCATTACATTACCCTCATCAAACTTACAGGTAGGTAGCCATCTTCCCTGGGAGGGTGTTTGTGGGTGGGAGGCCTGCACTCCCACTCCCACCATTCCCCCTGTCCCACAGCCTAGCAAGATGGAACCCTACCCACCCCACCCAGAAGCAGTTGGAAGCCATTGCAGTACACCAAACAAACTAAGAGGTAGGTATTCATCTTCCCAGGGAGGGTGTTTGTGGGTGGGAGACCGGTACCACTACTCCCACCATGCCCCCTGTCCCACACCTGAGCAAGATGGAACCCTACCCCCACCCAGAAGCAGTTGGAAGCCATTGCAGTACATCTAACAAACTCACAGGTAGGTAGACATATCATTCTGTCTCATGACACCACTGAGCAGGATGTAAGCCTCCACCACGCACGCACAGATGTGTCACATCACTAAGCCAAATGCGAGCACGTAACAGGCAAGTAGCCAGTACGTGCACCCAAACATTTGTCACAAAAGAAATGGTGCCATATGACAACACCAGCCCTCTCATTGCAGAAATATGCACACCGACCCCATTGCCACGCACAGTGTGCACACAGGTAAGCTAAGGAAACTGTCACAGCTACCAAAGTGTGACACACCAATGCACATGTAGAAGAAAGTCTGAGCACAATCATGCACAGCACCTATTGACATGTGCATCGCCATGGGGCCAGTACAACAAGGACCATTCGAGAAATAAGAAAGCATGTGTGGTGGTATAAATCAAGATATGCACATGACAGGACAAAGGTTTGCAGGAGATGACAATAGCCAGTCCATGGCCAGATGTGACGTCTCCTAGGTCAGACAAATCAACAAAGAGTCCTCAATGAAAAACATGTTGTGCCAGTCCCTAGATAGCAACAGGTACCTGTAAACATAAATTATGCACGGGTCGCATGGTATGCATTGACACCTCACACAATGGACAAGTTATGCATGTACCACTGCATCATGTCAGGAGGCACAGTAGTGCACATAGAAAACAATGTGATGATCAGTCAATTGTGCAGTGTACAAAAAGTGAATGACACACAGCTAACACAAAGGACTACGATGACCATTTCCAATCTGATCCACAGGTGATCAAGAACTCACTGCAGAGGACAACACCAGCAACCTGTAGAGTCAGTCTCCCCCCCAGTACATGGACTCTCGGATGTTGACTCCCAGGATTCTCTGGATTTTGAGCTTGAAGCCGGCCCATCTGGTGTGCCAGGGAGCAACAGGTCCCAGGACCCCATTGTCCCCCCACCACATCTGCGGCAATAACAACTTCACTGCAGACCCCTGCTGTTACGGCCTGTGCGGCCCCCGCCACTACCACCACCACCACCACCAGTGCTGCCTGCAACACCCTCCCTGTCCCAGAGGATGACCAGCCCACACTACCGACTGAGGAGGGCAGGGAGAGGATGCGGGTGCCCACAGTGGTGAGGCAACAGGTCCATGGCAGCAGGGTAGGTGGGAGGGGCAGGGTCACCCACAGACACCAGGAGGCTGGGACCCAAGCCCTGGAACACATCACCAGAGTCCTTGGTGCATATGAACAGGCCCAGGGATGAACGGGCCGGTCGGACGAACTTTTACGCGAGCTCATCCTGCTGATGAGGTCCATTAACACCCGCATGAGACAAATTGTGGTGGTACTGAGGGACAGGCCTGCGCCGCAACCAACACCTCCACCTCCCTCTGGTGGGCCGCAGTATGACAGTTCACCATCCTCCCCTGCGCCCACAGAGAGGGGTGAGTCCTCAGACCCCACTGGCCCTGCAGCATGGCCCCCCTGCCAAGCGACCAAGGGGCCACCCTAAGAAGACCCTGGGAGTATCTGGATGCAAAGCACCTGCCAAACACCAGTCCAGGAGCCAGCCCTGTTGGCAACCCTCTTCACCACTGCATTGACTTTTTGGACTGTCCTTGTGAATGGCATCTGTCTGTTGGACTGGGTCACCACATCATTGTGGTGACTACTCGATTATCTAATTTACCATAACTGTCAACTCACTGCTCCACCACCACCTCAATGGAAATGTACACCCCCCTCACGTCACCATTGTAAATAAATGATCCTTACACACATGTTGTTGTGTCTGCTCCGTCTTTATTGCAGGATGTACAGTCTGCAACATGATCACAATGTACCAGGAGTATGGACTGTATGTAGGCAAGGAGAAGTTGAAGGCACCTAGGGAAACACAAGAGAACAACATTCACTGGTCTGGGTCTGGCATCACAGACATCACACAACACCTTCCATCAAGATAACCCAAAATGCACACGTCACAATGGGCAACAAGTGTCAACATACACGTCCTGTAGATGTTCCCAAATGACCAGTCCCAGAAACATTGCCAACAACTACTGAGTCTACAACTGGCCTCAGTTATAATTCTCACATACCCCTTCACGACAACAGCAATATCATCAGACAATGGGCATGTTGTACATTGTCACCCACCTTCAAGTGAAGTAGCAGGTGATGAGCTGTTCACGCAGGTCAACACCTTCCTCCTCTCCACTGTCCACATCACTGGACACGGGTTGGTTTGTAGGCGGGGGCCTTGGGTCCTAATCATCATCCAGGAACAGGGGAATCTCCTTGCGAATGGCTAGGTTGTGGAGCATGCAGCATGCCACTACAATCTGACACACCTTCCAGGGCGAGTATGCCAGTCCACCTCCGGTCTTGTCCAGGCAGCGAAACGTGACTTGAGCAGACCAAAAGTACGCTCCACCATACGACATGTCCTCCCATGGATCTCATTGTAGCGGACTTCAGCCGGGGTCCTGGGATTCCGCAGTGGTCTCAGCAACCAGGGACGGTTGGGATATGCAGAGTCACCTAGGTATGAGAAATACAAATAGACATTGCAAATTCGCTGAGGCAGAGGGCAGCAGGTCACACACCCAGCACGCCATACGCTTAGGCATACTCACCCACAATCCATGCACGCTTGGGAAGCAGATTAGCCATCAGCTGGGGCACAGTGCTGTTCTGCAGGATGTAGGAGTCATGGGCTGAGCCTGGGAATTTGGCACACATGTGGGAGATGATCATATCTGCCAGGGACACCACCTGCACATTTATGGAGTGGTAATGTTTGCGGTTCCTGTAAATGTGCTCACTTGCCTGTGGTGGCACAAACCCAACATGGGTGCAATCAATGGCACCAACAACATGGGGGATGTGTCCAAGGGATAGAAGCCTCCCTTCACAGCTGGCAATTCAGCACCCCTGGGGAAATGGATATATCTGTCCTTGTATATCATCATGGCGCACAGAACATCATGGAGCATCATGCTGAACATTGGTTGTGACATCCCACCAGCGCTGGCCACTGTCTGCTGGAACGATCCAGTGGCAAAAAAATGCAGGGACGCCATCACCTTATAAGTTGGGGTTAAAGCTGTTGGATATGTCCAGCAAGGCTGCAGGTGGGGCTCCAACATATCACAAAGGGTTTTTAAAGTAGTCCCCAAAAAGTGAGCAGTGGAAACACAAAAAGTGAGCAATGGAAACACAAGAAGACGGCCAATCAGAGCGCCAGTAAAAAGCCTGTGCTCCATCTGGAAAGAAAAAGGCTTGATTAACAAGCTGGGCCAGAACAGACTGAGAAAGAAGCACGCAAAATAAAGTGACAGTATAGCCAGCTAATTCCTTGTATGTTCTTGGTAAGTCCACAATATGTCCTTAACAACCAGACAACTTGAGCTGATTGGTAGGCTTGACCTACACAACAAAAACAGTTTTAATATTGTGCAGTTAGCTGAATTGCTACTGCCTTTCTATTTTATGCTTTTTCCTTGGTTCTTCTCTCCTGTTTATTTTTTTCTTAATTCCAAAAAGTTCATCAGACTGATTAAATGTAGTAAATAATTCAAACTAGTTTCAGATAACACAGTAAAATTAACTGCCTAATTAATAAAAAATAAACTTGTACACATCTCCAAAACAATGCATAAAAAACAATGTATATTCGCTCTGATCCTTCTAAGTTAAACTCCAGTAACAAAGGCACTGCAAAGCATTATTTGAGCACAAATAACTTTTGTGGTGGAAAGTTACCTTCCTTGTGAGACTTTGCACCACATTGTGCTAGCGCAAATCTTGAATAAATCTTGTTGTGTATCAAATATAAAATTGCTTTCCAATAAGCTGTATTTAACAGCCTTGAAATGATTTCTGTTGACAATCACCTAGATCTTGCCCTAATGTGAAGGCTAATGCTTTATTCTCACAATCTGACTAATCCTTTGCACTTAAATCATAGTTCCAGACCAGTGTGCAAGTGGGCTTAGCATAATATACTCCAACTTTTCTCTTTCGAATGACACCTCATTTACACTAGCAATAGTAGGTGCCGACCAAGACCAAAATCCATAAAATCAGTCCTTTTTGGGACAAGGTCTTTATCCACATAGTGTGATGATTGAATCTGCATGTTGTATTCAGGTTACAAACTGGTTGATGATTTGCTAGTAATAACAGTACACTATCTAATTTTGCAAGTCTTCGTGTTATGATGTTTACTATTAAATTGACATGAATGTGTACACTGAGCCTAAAGTAGCTCAATGAAAGTAATAGCCATTGTGGCACCTACTTCAGAGAAGCATTTAACAAGTGGTTTGAATTTATTCCATGCACTTTTAAAGTGTTCTGCCCGGGGGCGTGGCCAAGATGGCGGCGAGGTAGGACGCGTTTGCTGAAGCTCCTGCCCGCCGTCCACCGAAATTCGCTTTGTACAGCTTCTGTGGGACCCCCGAATAGCCGGTGGCGTTGGCGCAGATCGCCCTGAGAGAGGCTGACCGGACCGCGGTGGAGCTCGGCGACGATCGCCCGCAATGGGCGGCCGGGTGCTGGTTGGCGGAGACGAGGCCGGGCCAGCGCCGACGGGCGCTTCCACAGAGGCTTCAGCGGAGCGGCGGCCCCGGGCGGGAGCCGTCGAGGCCAGCTTTCCACTTCCCGGCCTCTGTCTGGAGACCCGCCGGCCGGCGCGGAGAACGAGCCCGGGTGCCTTGGGGCTGCGGCGATGGAGGAGGTGAGGAGAGGCGGGCCGGTTCCGAGACTCCTGGGACCCGCCGGAGGCCACGCGGCGGCCTGCGTCCTGGGGGCGCAGCGGACTAGGCGAGGACCCGGCGCGGGAGGCTGCCCCCTGGGATCGCCCTGAGGAACAGACCGAGCGGAGCTCTGGGGCAAACAGGATGCTGCGCTGGGGGGCCCGGACCAGGAGGCCCTCCCCGCCCATCTGCGCGCCCGCGGTTGGCCTTCCACTGACCCCCGGAGCGATCCACGGCCCAGCGGTGGTGGAAACCCTGCCCGCTCACCAGATCGGGGCGGTGGGGTAGGCCGCGGCGCATCCCCCGATTTCCTGGAGCCTGAGCCGGCGCAGGAGGCCTCCCCCTGTGGCCACCTAAGGGAGTGGTGAGACACCGGACCTGGAGTGGGTGGCCCTCCCCACGCTTCTGCGCCCCCACGGACGACCTCCGGCTGCTTTCCGGAGGGCACCGGCGCCCGGCGGTGGAGGGGACCTCGTGGACGCGTCCTGCCCGGCTGCTCCTCCGTCGCGTGGCGCGGAGGCCTGCTCGGATCCCCGGCCTGGCATCGAGGAGCGACACATCGTGTGGACTGGTTGGGCCCGGTGGCAAAGGGGCAGTGGCGCGTGGCAGCCGGAACCAGGTAGGAGACACCCACGCTCGCCGGGGGACTGGGAGGGCTCGGTCCTCTGGTGTGACGGCTGGGGAGGATCCGGTGGGTCGCATTTGATCGTGCGGAGCAGGGGATAGCCGGCCTGAGGGGCGAGAAGGCCTATATTCGCCCAGAGCGGATAACAGGGCGGCCGAGTGAAGGCCCGGAGGAGGACCCCACAGGGTGGAGGAACTGTACCAGCTGGACATTGACCCCTAGGGTTGCAGGGCCCCTCTACGTTCCTATCTTGCTGAGACGGCGCGGTGCGCCCACGGGGCCTTCCTCACGGTCCTGTTGGGTGGTGGGCAACAGTAGCCTGGAGACGGCTCAAGGCTCTCATTTGGCGCAGCAGGGGCTCACTCACTGGCGTCCCCCGACCACTGCACTGGACCTGACGTGCCCCCTGGTGCGGGATACCTAGTGGTGACCTCATGACTATGCCCTCATCTAGGGGGCAAAAGCAGAAACCACTGAAGGACATCTTTGGGCGCGCTCACTCCGCCCCCAGCCCTGCCGGCGGGACCCCCATGATGGCGCCTCCTCAGCACCCTCCCGGCAATGGGGAAGAGCCGATCACCAAAGCATATATGGAATCCCTCTTTCAAACTCTCAGGGCGGACCTTCAGACGGTGAAGGCTGACCTCACGGCTGAGATAAAGGAGATCTGGCGCGATGTCGATGACGTTGGGGACCGTGTCGCGATCCTGGAGGAAAAGTGCGATGCCACGGTGTCGGACATCACTACACTCCAACAGGAGATTCTCCGCCTGCAGGATCAACAGCTGGATGTCCAAACTCACATGGAGGATTTGGAAAACAGATCCCGCAGACACAACATCCGTATCCGGGGAGTGAGGGCACTGGATGACACAAAGGCCTCTTTGCATTTGCCACGGGCCTCTTCCGTCATATCCTGGCCGCTCCGGAGGGCACTGAGATCCTCTTAGACAGGGCGCACAGAGTTGGCCTGCCTCGGGGGCCCAACGCCCCTCCAGCAGACATACTGGTGTGCATTCAGGACTTCAAAACCAAAGAGGCGATCCTCACGAAGGCGAGAACCCCCCATCCTATCTCCTACCAGGGGCACTCACCGGTGCTGTATCAAGACCTGGCCCTGATAACCCTACAACGCCGCCGGCAATTCCGCCCAGTGACTGAGCATCTTCGGCAGCAGGGTATTCCGTACTCGTGGGGCCACCCCTTTCGCCTCATCTTTAGACTAGCCGGCAAATTACACCAGCTCCGCTCACTCTCTGAATCCTGCAGGTTGCTGGGCCTCCCGCTGCCGGGCGCAGCCGACCACTCTCACAGCACAGGCTCCAGACCCGAGCCCTCTGCATCTGGGTGGTGGTACCAGGGTGGGCGCCAACAAACCTGGAAGCCCAACAAAACTGACATTGCACAGAGTCAACGGGATGCACTGGCATCCGCGACGGACGCCCTGGCCGGGGCGGGTCCGGGAGGCGAGTGAGTGGTTGAGGCGAATACTCTGCCGCAACGGGTCCAGGTCTTCCCGGTGGACGGCGGGAGGAGCCGAGTCTCTTCCCCCTTGGTCACATTATGTTCCCCACATGGACGCTCTCCTGGTATACCCAAGGAGACGGACAATACCTTTGGATTTTGATTTTTTTGTTTACTTTTACCAGTGGTTTTCATCGCTGGTCCAGTTGTTTATTAGGGGTGTTAGGGGGCTGGTTCTGGGTAGGGGTTCCCTCGTCCACTGTTCTCTATGGCACTTCAGAGTTATCACGCACCCGATCTGATAGTCAGGGTCGTAGCTCCCATCTGTTTCGCATGGCCAGCCGCTTATATCGCCGTTGGCTCTGTTTCTGGTCCCTAGATGCCACACACCCCTCTTAAAGTCCTTACGCTAAATGTGCGGGGATTGAACAACCCCGTCAAACGAAGGGCAATCCTTAACTACTTGGAACACACGAAAGCAGACATTTGCCTCTTACAGGAGACCCACCTTCTGGCCAAGGACCACCATAGAATGCAATCCCGGGCCTTTCCTACGCAGCTGTTCTCCTCGGCCAACTCCAAATCAGCGGGGGTAGCTATATTGGTATCCCGATCCTTCCCTGGCAGGGTCCTACATAAAGGGGTGGAGATAAAGGGCCGCTTACTCTTGTATCAGTTCCTATTGGGGGGGTGACTTTTGGGGTGGGTTCCATATATGCCCCCAATGAAGGGCAGTCCTTGTTTCTCCTCCAGGCTCTTGATGAAGCTGCGGCGACAGCGGACTGCCGTCTGCTGCTGGGCGGCGACCTCAACATTGTCTTCGACAACACCTTAGATCGTTCCTGTCAGCGCACTGGGCAAACGGGGGTTCTCACAGCTGCCGGGCGGGTTCGACTTAGAGACGTGGGTCTGTCGGATCTATGGCGTCACTTCCATCTGACCAGTCGGGGATATACCTTCTACTCGGGAGCACACAAAACGTACGCACGCTTGGATTACTTTCTCAGTTCCTCGCCCCTCCAGGCCCACGCCTTGAGCGTGGAGATCTTAACGGCTTCCCTCTCGGAGCATTCCCTGGTTCTGGCCACTTTCCGGCTCCCGCCTTCTTTGCAGCCTCTCCAACATTGGCGCCTGCGCGACACACTGCTACACCAACACTCAGTCATTGACCAACTCCAGAAGGCTATCACAAATTTCCTCACTCACAACGCTAACTCGGACACGACTAGGGCGACGCAGTGATTAGCGCTGAAAGCAGTCCTGAGGGGTGAATTCATAGCCATATCCTCTGCCCAAAACCGCGAGCAAAGCCGCAAACGGGCAGAGCTTTCCCAGCGCGTCTCGGAGCTCGAACAGATGCATCAGAGAACTGGCACTTCTCGCGCTTGGCGGCAGCTATGCATAGAAAGGAAGCAGCTTGCAGCCCTGGACCAGGACAGGGCGGAGTTTGCGGCCCTTAGGCTCCGACATTCGTACTATACGGGGGGATCGCTGCGGTCGCCTTCTGGCAAACAAACTGCGGGAAGCCAGACAGAAGCAGGGGGTCCACGCAATTCGGAACACAGGGGGGGAGGAAGTGACGGATGACGCAGCTATAGCCGAAACCTTCCGCGACTTTTATGCGGACCTTTACACAGGGGAATCACTGGAAGCCCAGAGCAGTGCTGAATACATAGACGCGGCCCACATGCCTTCTCTAACTCCAGCGCAAGCGGATCACTTAGAAAGGGCTATTCAGACAGAGGAAGTCATTTCTGCAATTTCGCGCCTCAAGCTGGGTAGATCGCCGGGCCCGGATGGTTACACGGCTGCCTTTTATAAGACTTTTTGCAGCAAGTGGCCCCACTCCTGACGGGCTTGTTCAATACTTTTTGACCAACTGGGAGCCATCCCGGAGGATATGTTGGAGGCAGCGATTGTGGTTATCCCCAAACCTGGGAAGGACAGGACAGCTTGTGGCACCTACAGGCCCATATCTTTGCTGAACATAGATATCAAACTGTACACCAGCATTATAGCAACCCGCTTGGCTCCATATATGGCCCAGCTGGTTGATCCAGATCAAGCGGGCTTCATCCTTCAGAGGCAAACGAGCGACAATACTAAGCGTATTCTCCACCTGATTGAAAAGGCATCCCGCACACAAGGGGAGTATATGCTTCTGGCCCTCGAACCGGAAAAGGCCTTTGACAGTGTCCATTGGCCGTATCTGGAGATGGTCTTGATAAAGGCAGGGTTGGGGGAGAAATTACGCACCAGAATCTTAAACTGCTATCGCTTCCCCCAGGCAACAGTCCAAGTTAATGGCTACACCTCCTCCCGATTTCCCATCGGGAGGGGCACTAGGCAGGGATGCCCCCTGTCGCCCCTCCTCTTCGCACTCTACATGGAGCCCTTGGCCCTTCGGTCCGACAACACCCCACTTATCACCGGGATTAAATTTGGAGGGGATATTCATACCATTAGTCTCTACGCGGATGATATTCTACTTTCCCTGTCCGATCCAATCCCGGCTCTACGCGCCCTATTCATCGAGCTCTATAGCTTTGCGCGAGGATCAGGGTTTAAAATCAACCTGGACAAATCCATGGCGCTTAACATCTCACTCTCCCCGCCCACGCTGGCCCAAATTCAGGAGGAACACACTATGAGCTGGGCGTCTGCCTCGATCCCCTACTTGGGTATTCAGCTAGCCCCAACCCTTCAGGCCACTGTGGACATTAACTACTCTAACCTCCGGTCCCACATCCGCAAAGAATTGAGCAGATGGAAAACCTGCACAATCTCCTGGCTGGGCAGGATAGCTTCCACCAAAATGACAGTGCTTCCGCAGATTTTGTACCTCTTCCAGACCCTTCCCCTTTGCCCTCCGGCAGGTTGGATCCAACAGACGCAAGCGGAGCTAGCGCGTTTTATTTGGCAGGGCCGCAAACCCCGATTCCGACATGCGGTAGCAGTTCTTCCGCCGGAGAAGGGGGGGTGGGGCTCCCTGACCTCCAGCTATACTTCCACGCTTCTCAGCTTCGGTACTTAGTGGAGTGGCATCAACTGGAATCGGAAAAGCACTGGTTGTTCCAGGATCAGGCGGTGGCGGCTAGGCCGCTACAGGGCATCCCCTTTCTTCGTAAACAGCATCGACCCCCCAATCTTTACGCCTCTTACATTACAAGCACTGTATTGGAGTCTTGGGACCGCACTAACACTTTCCACCTCCTGACGTCCTTCCCGTCGCCCCTTACCCCAATATTTGATAACCCAGAATTCCACCCTGGGGCGGATTCGCGGGCCTTTCGCGCTTGGCGCTCCTCCTCCTGTAGGTCACTAGGCCACCTTTTTGATTTTGACGGCATCATCACATTCCCGCAGCTCAAAGAACATTATGGCCTTCCGGAGTCTGAGCGCTTGGCCTATTTGCAGGTTAGACACTGGGCACTCCACCCGCAGGTCCGACCCCAGACGCAGCGCCTGTTGACCCCTTACGAAAAGTGGCTGGTAACGCGCACGTCCGGTAAGAAAATCATCTCTGATATCTACAAAATGCTTCTAGAGACTACCGCACACACATATAATGCAGGCAGGACTCGTTGGGAGAGGGACCTGGGTAGATCTCTCAGTCATAAAGAGTGGGAAGGCATATACCATAGAGCACGGCATTCGGCATACCACATGGGACTTACAGAGACTATGACTAAACTCGACACTTATTGGTATTACACGCCGGAGCGCCTGCATCGCTTTGACTCTCGCCGGAGCGCGTTGTGTTGGAGGGGGTGCGGGGATGTGGGTACCCTGGAGCATGTTCTGTGGAGTTGTGCCTGCCTCCAACCATACTGGGCCCAAGTCTTAGACGAAATTGATCTCCATCTGGAGACGCAACTCCCGCGATTCCCCGCTTATGTCCTCCTGGGCTTGCCCAACTCGCTGACATATCCACTCAAGTCCCGGAGGGGCCGGCTGATTGCTATTGCCTTAGGTGCAGCGACGCAAAACATACTGATACACTGGCGATCTGCTCAGCTTCCAACATTTACCGGATGGCTCCGGAGGCTTTGGCTGGTGTTGGGCATGGAGAAGCTCATTCTCACCTTGGCCGGTAGGGGGTCCGAGTTTCCGGAGTTGTGGAGGCCCTTCCTAACCCTGCTGGTGTCCGAGTTTCGGGAGCTGACCTGCCCCCGATACCTGCGATTGCTGCGCCTCGCGGATACATCGATTCCGGAGGCCGCTTCCCAGAACCGCCGTAGGCGGCGGCGCTGATCCCTAAATGATGTTCTTACTCTTACGGATAAAGTGGACGAGGGAGGGGAGGAGGGAGGGGGGGCATTGTTGAATGTTTGTATCCTTTTTAAGTGATTTCATTTTCTTTATTTGGTGGGTCTGCCCCACGCTTATTATTCTGGGTAACGATATGACAGGCAACTAGGTTGTCTCATTGGCACTGTGCCTACGGAGTCGTAGGCTGTGTTTTATTGTTTGCACAAATTAATAAACAGATTTAAACCATAAAGTGTTCTGCCCTGAAAATGTATCACATCTATTTTTAATATCACATACGAGGGTGGGATATGATTAGGGCTCCCAGTTTTATGGTATTTATTTTTTGGCCATTTCCGCCTGTATTTATCCATATTTATTTTTTTGCCCATTTTATCTGTATATATCCATATTTATTTTGTGTTTTGCATATAAATGAAGTTGTAAAACTACATTTCCATATCTATTTAACTGATAGACGTGCACTCATACTTTGATGTCTGTCATATTTGAGCTATTTTTGCTGCCAAATATTACACACCAATACATCCACTGGTAAATGCTAGCATTATACCATAAATGTATGTTGACATATGCAGTTATTTAACCCCTTGTATGTCCATGACGAGCCCAAATCATCATGAGGCACAGTGGAGCTGTGCTCATGACGAGTTGGGCTCGTCATAACGGTCGCGCCACTCCCACGTGTAATTGATTCCCTGCCTGTGCGGGAGAATCAATCAATGGGCGGAGTCGTGACGAGCCCAGCTCATCATGAGCACAGCTCCACTGTGCCTCATGATGAGCTGGGCTTGTCACGAGCACAGCGCCGCCGCCGCCACCGCCCACCCCGCTCTGCGGGGGAATTACCCCCGCAGCGAAGGGACTAAAGAAACATTATCCCGTTTTTTAATTTCCCATGCTGTCCATCTGCTCAGCTGCTGGCCTACAATTCATGAAAGACAGCACGGAGAGCCAAGCAAAAGAAGCACAATTTTCTGAATTTATCCACTTTTAAAAATAAATGCAGATGTTTTCTGTCTATATTTATCTGTAAAAATCCATAAAAATGGAAAACAGGGAGCCTTAGATATGATTAAAATGCAATAATATATAAATGCTTCAAACCTAGTTCAAACCGAATCCGTTTGACTTCTACCAACCTTAGCAGACCTAGTACTATGTTTCACAAGTTGCCTAACTTTCTCAAGACTAATATACACTTAAAAATACAAATCAGGTATATGTATATATTTACCATTTTCACGAATACATAACTATTATTGCTTAATCCCTTAATACACGGCGAGTCTGACGCTTCTAAATATTTCCTTAGTGCAAGTGATACTAAAACAAAATAGTATGATAGAAGACATATTAACTATCCAGTATAAACAGGTTAAGAATAACTATTCTATACATGAGAATGTAACCCATGCAATACCTCCTGAACAATTTGTTGCACCAATTTATCTGATTGATTTCCTCTCATGGAGGCTTATTCAAAAATGGTAAACTTATACTACTTTTGTGTAAGTTTAAGATCTTTGTGGAATACCCAGCTGTGCCTAGTTTTACATGTAGTGTCTTTACAACTCCAATTTCCATATATGTATGTATTATAAGTAGTTAGGTAAAGTGACACAATGTCAGCCATGTCAATATTAGAAACAACTAATAGTGGTTAAGTCAAACCAAACTAATAAAAGCATGCTTGGTGCAAATATAATAATATCACAGAGTCATATGACAATGAACATGTGTAAGTGAAACAAATCAGCATAGCATCACATTTGAAAAGATTTTTGTGCCAGTAGTAATGCCAATCCCACTATTTCTGATGTACAACAAATAATTGTAATGCAATTGTAGCCATTTGTGAGTTGAGGACCGCAACTCCTAGAATTCCATGTGTTACATTTACATAAAATTACATTGTGATTGATGGGCCATCTAAGACTCAGGTTATGTTACAGATAACAAGGAACACATGACAGAGCATGTCTCTCACCACTCACAACAACGTATAACAGAGAACAATAGCACTTACCATGTCTGTACTGCTCATACTCCTCCAACTGAGCATGGAGGGCTGCCCAGGCAGTTTGTTGGACTCTTCTGTACAGTGGAGTCATCCGGAGATGCTGGGTATGCACCTGGGAGGACACACTGATAATGTACTGGGCTATTATGCGGGCCCAGCGATGCAGGTCCTCCCAGCATGGTGAACTCCAACTGCTCTGCAGTGCGTGGTGATGTTTCTTCATATCTGAGCACGTGCTGCATTGCTCTTCTGGGTATTTTGGCTCCCATAAAGGTGAGAGAACTTGGAGACCATACCCTAACAGATGATGTTCCATTCTATGTCACTAAAGGTGGGGGCCTTTGTCTCACGCCCCTCAGCCATGTTTGGGCCTTGTTTCTGAAAAGGAGCAGCAGGATAGAGGTGGATACTTGTCAGAGGTGAAGATGCACAAACAAAATGTCTGACTTGATGTTCCGGCATGTCATTTCGTCTGCGCTCACAGTAGGTGGAGTTTCTGTCCCAAATACACTGTCCCTGCACTGTGTGTGGAGATCCCACAAACGGAAGCCAGATACTGTAGATGCACATAAACACAGGCCAGACATTGACATAGGCATGGGACTAACAGTTTGCACTTGCCAGTGAAATTAATCCATTTTCAATGTCATTGCCTGTCCACATATATATGTATATATATTCACAAAAAACACCAAAGGTTAAAGATACGTTATCGTTAGGAAAACATTCTTTATGTTGGGGATACAAACTCAACTTAAACTAGACAATCATTGGAAATTCTATACTTATAGTTATATATTTATTTATCATTTAAGCACCACTTTTAAAGTAATATAAGTCATACTTAGAACTCACATTTATATTTAGGCACCACCTTAAAATTCAGATAACTCACACGCCTCTGTACACAGTCTTCTCATCTAACTGGCCACACTACAATAACTATAACAGCATCTCTGTGGTTTAAATTGAAATAGCGTAGACGGTAGTGGGGTACAGTGGAGTGCCATACAGCGGAGTGGCATACATTTGAGTGGTGTACAATGGTCACATGTACATTCCAGTGCCGTACTGTGTGATTTGAAAAGTACAGTTGCGTGAAGGGCAGTGATATATATTGTAGTTCTGTACAGTGCGGTGGTGCAGAGCAGAATATCATACACAACAGTGGTGTGTGGTGTGCAGTGTATTAGGGTACAGTGCAATGGCGTGTACTGTAGTAGCCTAAACTGTAGTGCCATAGAGTGGCGAAGCGTACCACTAAGTAGTGGTTAATGTAATAACGTATAGTTTACTGGTGTTAAGTCTTGAGACGTACATTGGTGTGGTATATAGCTGAGTACTATACAGTAGAGTTCAATTGGGCCAGTTATAGAAATGTAGAGTCTAGTGATGTACACTGTAGTTGTTGTTTAGCTTTGTTTAGTTTGGTGAAGTTTTGAAAAGTGAAACAGCATACAGTACATTGTGGCACACTGCAGTGGCGTATACTGCTTTTTATTAGAATTGAATGACCTAGAGTGGAGTAGCCTACACTGGAATGGTGTACACTCCAGTAGTGTTCCAGAAAGGGGGGCATAGTGGAATAGCATCTAGTGGAATAGCGTAAAGTGGAGTTGCGTACAGTCGAATTGGGTACAGTTGTGAGCACAACAGTGTAGGGTCGACTAGTAAATTGGCATGCACAAAAATGTAACCGAATACAATGGAGAACAATATATTAACATAGAGTATAGTGGTGTAGATTGGAGTGACGTGCAGTGGCATTGGGTGGAGTAAAGTGAAGTAAAGTACACTGGATTGGTGTACATTTAATGGCGTATACTGGAGTGTCATAAAGTGGAGCGGAATAAAGTCATTCTTATACACTGGTGTGGCATAAAGTGGAGTGTGTAATCAAAATGAAAGGTACAAAAATGTGAATACATGGGAATGTTATATATAAAAAACATGCATTTTAATATCCAAATGTTAATTGTTCGGCTGTATTATAAGTAGTGTGAGTAATTGTAAACCTATATGTTGTATAAAACACAGTTATATATTGTTTTATGTTGTACTGTGCAATGGTCACAGTATACCACAGCGCAAAGTTCACGGTATACCACAGTGCATGGGTCTAAGAACTATTGTTGTGATTGGTTCATGGTTGTGTTTACCAAATGTCGAAATCAGCCATGTTGTTTTTATTACAATTTTGCATTATTGTACGGTCACCGTTTCACTGACTTTTCTGTAAGGGTGTTACATAAAAGTTCATTATTACGTTTTATTTTTGTTGATAACCTATTTCTACTTTTATGAAGTAGTAATAGATTAAGGGTTTTGTTTTGAAAATTCTCTATAATATCGACCTATGTTTTGAAAAAAAAAACATTTATACCTTAATCCCTTCGCTGCTAGGTCTTTCCCCCTCTGTGCTGGGCCTTTTTTTGGCTATTTGGGGAAGTTTGTGCTTAGGCCCCTGTAACGTTTTGACCACATAAGGTATCCACGCCACATTTGCATCTTTTTCTTCCAACATCACTGGGATTCTAAAGGTACCTAGGGTTTGAGGATTTCCTTAGAGGGGACCCAGTAATTAGCAAAAATTAAGCAACTGTTTTTTTTTTTTGGGAAAAATGGGAAAAAAGTGCTGCAAATGAAAGCATCTGTTTTTTCCCCTGCAAATGATATCAACAAAAGGTTTGTGGGGCTGAAATAAAATTGTTCCCAGCTTTCAGGGACTGACAGACTTTTGACAGAAAACCAACATTGTTTACACAGTTTTGGCATTTTACTGGGACATAATCTATTTTTGCTATTTTTTGTGCTTTTAACCTTTTTTGAGTTAATGGTAGAAATGGATATGAAAGCAATAATGAATCCTGGAAATCTATACATTTGAAAAAAGTTGACAAAATTCTGCATTCAGCAAGGGGTCATTTGTGCAGATCCTTCATGGTTGCTTTATAGAAACTAACAGTTGAAAATAGGAAAAAGTGAAAATGAGTTGAAAAAAACATCAATTTGTGCAAACGTTTTCACCTGTGACTTCTTCTAATTATGACGTGTTTGAAAGCAATATGCCGTTACATCCACTGGACCTTTCTGGTTGAGGGGATATATAGGACTTGTAGGTTCACCAAGAACCTGACGCACCCAGAGCCAATAACTGAGGAACGTCTTGCAATGATTTTTTATTATGTACCGGGTATATAGCAATTAATTTGGGAAAATATATATAGTGAAAAATTGGGATGGACGATACCTATGTATTTCTGAAATTGGAACAAAATATAGGGTTTAGACACAGTAGCTATTTCTACATTTCTGAAGTTGTGTGTACCCATACTAGCATGAGAATTATAGGACATTTTTCGAAGTGACTTCTTATTTACACATTGTCTTTCATTTGGAAGGCAGAGATGCATCGAAAGTCAATAGGTTATATCAGTTGCTCTACAAATCTGTGTTACCCTAAGTCTCCCGATAATGATGATATCTCACTTGTGTGGGTAGGCCTAGTGCCCTCGACGGGACACAGCTCAAAATGCAACGTGGATACACTTCATTTTACAGTGAAAACTGACCCTTTTCTAGCAAAGTGCCTAGCTGTAGATTTTGAGCCCTAGCTCAGCCGGCACCTAAGGAAACTAGCAAACCTATACATTTTTTAAAACTAGACACCCAGGGAAAACCAGGATGGGGTGACTTGTTTAGCTGTCACCAGGTGCTGTTACCCAGAATCCCTTGCAAACCTTAAACTTTGTAAAAAAAACAAATTTTCCTCACATTTCTGTGGTGGAAAGTTCTGGAATCTGCGTGGATCCACAACAATCCACCCACCCCGCATTACCCAAAGGCTCCCGAGAATGATATCTCGCTTGTGTGGTAGACCTAGTGCCGGCGACAGGAAACGTCCCAAAACGCAATGTGGACACACCACATTTTCACAGTGAAAACTGACACTTTTGTTGCAAAGTGCCTAGCTGTAGATTTTGAGCCCTAGCTCAGCCGGCACCTAAGGAAACTAGCAAACCTATACATTTTTAAAACTAGACACTCAGGGAAAACCAGGATGGGGTGACTTGTTTAGCTGTCACCAGGTGCTGTTACCCAGAATCCCTTGCAAACCTCAAACTTTGTAAAAAAACTAATTTTCCTCACATTTCTGTGGTGGAAAGTTCTGGAATCTGCGTGGATCCACAAAAATCCACCCACCCCGCATTACCCAAAGGCTCCCGAGAATGATATCTCCCTTGTGTGGTAGACCTAGTGCCGGCGACAGGAAACGTCCCAAAACGCAATGTGGACACACCACATTTTCACAGTGAAAACTGACACTTTTGTTGCAAAGTGCCTAGCTGTAGATTTTGAACCCTCGCTCTGCCAGCACCTACCGAAACCTAGGAAACCTATACATTTTTGACAACTAGACACCCAGGTAAATAAAGGATGGGGTTACTTGTCTGGCTCTCGCCAGATTCTGTTACCCAGAATCCCTTGCAAACTTTGTAAAACAAAACACATTTTCCTCACATTTCTGTGATGGAAAGTTCTGGAATCTGCTTGGATCCACAAATTTCCTACCAACCAGCGTTCCCCCAGGTCTCCCAATAAAAATGGTACCTCACTCGTGTGGGTGGGTCAAGTACTCGCGACTGGAAAGGGCCCAATACGTATTGAGGAGACATCAAAATTACCTATCACAGAACAACCTGGTTTTGCAATGGGGGTCACCTGAGTTTTGGACCCGGGTTCGGTGGCCAGCTTGGGAAACTACCAAAACCACAAATTTCTGAAAACTTGACACCGGGGATGGTCCAGCGAGGTATGGCTTGCATGGACCCCCTAACGTTTCCCCACCCAGAATCCCCTGCAAACCTCAAATTTAGCTGAAAAAATCAAATTTTTCTCAAATTTCTGTGTGGGAAAGTTCTGGAATCTCAATGGATCCACAAGTTTACTACCACCCAGCATTTCCCCAGGTAAAAATGGTACCTCACTCACTTGCAAAACCAGGTTGTTTTGTGATACGTAATTTTGATGTCTCATCAATACATTTTGGGCCCTTGCCAGTCGCGGGTACTTGACCCACCCACGTGAATGAGGTACCATTTTTATTGGGAGACCTGGGGGAATGCTGGGTGGTAGGAAATTTGTGGATCCATGCAGATTCCAGGACTTTCCCACACAAATTTGATTTTTTCAGCTAAATTTGAGGTGTGAAGAGGATTCTGGGTAGGAAAACGTTAGGGGATCCATGCAAGCCATACCTCCGTGGGCCCTCCCGGGTCTCTAGTTTTCAGAAATGTGTGGGTTTGGTAGGTTTCCCTAGATGGCCGCCAAGCCGGGGACCAAAAGCTCATGTGACCCCCCCTTGCAAAACCAGGTAATTTTTGGATACACAGGGGGCATCAGCGTTTTTGATCCGAGGGACGGCTGAAATCTGGGGAAACCCACACATTTATGAAAACTAGAGACCCGGGAGAGTCCAGGGAGGTATGACTTGCGTGGATCCCCCAACGTTTCCATATCCAGAATCCCCTGCAAACCTCAAATTTGGTTGAAAAAAAAAAAAAAAAATCAAATATGTGTGTGGGAAAGTTGTAGGATAACCAAGCTGACACAAATTTCCTACCACCCAGTGTTCTCCAGGTCTCCTGATAAAAATGGTACCTCTCTCTTGTGGGTGGGTCAAGTACCCACGACAGACAAGGGCCCAAAATGTATTGTGGGGACATTCAAATTATCTATCACAAAACGATCTGCTTTTGCAGGAGGGTCACATGAGTTTTTGTTCAGGGGCTTGCAGCCATCTAGGGAAACCTATCAAACCCACACATTTCTGAAAAGTAGAGACCTGGGGGAATCCAGGAAGGTATGGCTTGTGTGGATCCCCCAATGTTTTCCAACCCATGATCCCCTCCAAACTTCAGATTTTGATGAAAAAATCAAATTTTTCTCAAATTTCTGTGTGGGAAAGTTGTAGGATCACCGGGCTGACACATATTTCCTACCACCCAGCATTCCCCCAGGTCTCCCGATAAAAATGGAACCTCACTCTTGTGGGTGGGTCAAGTACCCGCAACAGGCAAAGGCCCAAAACGTATTGTGAAGGCATCAAAATTTACAAGAGGATCTTCTTTTGCAAGTGGGGGTCACATAAATATTTGGTCCTGGACTTGTCGGCCATTTAGGGAAACCTACCAAAGCCACACATTTCTGAAAAGTAGAGACCTAGGGTAGTCCTGGGAGATATGCCTTTTTTTTGCATCCCCCGTTTCCCTACGCAGAATCCCCTGCAAACCTCAAATTTGGATGAAAAAAACAACTTTTTCTCAAATTTCTGTGTGGGAAAGTACTGGAATCTGCCTGAATCCACAAATTTCCTACCACTACGCGTTTCACCAGGTCTCCCAATAAAAACGGTACCTCACTTGCATGGGTGGGTCAAGTACCCGTGACAGGCAAGGGCGCAAAACAAATTGAGGAGACATCAAAATTACCTATCACAAAACAAACTGGTTTTGCAAGGGTGTCACCTCGGTTTTTGGCCTCGGGGTCAGTGGCCATCCTGGGAAACTACCAAACCAACACATTTTTGAAAACTACACACCTGAGTGAGTCCAGCGAGGTATGACTTGTGTGGATCACCTAACATTTTCCTACCCAGAACCCCATGCAAATCTCATATTTAGCTGAAAAAAACACATTTTCCACATATTTTGGGTGACTCACCATGCCGGCACAAATGTCCTTCCCCACTGCGTTCCCCTCAGTCTCTTGCGTAAATCGATACATAATGTGAGGTTTGCAATGGATTCTGGGTAACAGACCCTGGTGAGAGTCAGACAAGTCACCCCATCCTGGATTCCCCTGGGTGTCTCGTTTTTAAAAATGTATAGGTTTGCTAAGTTTCCCTAGTTGCCCACATTGCTAGGGTTCAAAATCTACAGCTAGGCACTTTGCAAAAAAAGGGTCCATTTTCACTGTAAAAATGTGGTGTGTCCACGTTGTGTTTTGGGCCATTTCCTGTCGCGGGCACTAGGCCTACCCACACAAGTGAGGTACCATCTTTATTGGAAGACTTTGAGGAATGCGCAGTGGGTGGAATTTTGGGGAACCTCGCAGATCCCAGAACTATCCATCTCAGAAAAGTGAGGAAAATGTGTTTTTTTAAACCTAAGTTTGACATTTGCAAGTGATTTTGGGTAACAGAACCTGGTGAGATGCACACAACTCACCCCATCCTAGATTCCCCTTGGTGTCTAGTTTTAAAAAATGTACAGGGTTGCTAGGTTTCCCTATGCGCCGGTTGCGCAAGGTCCAGAAATCCACAGGTAGGCACATTGCTAAATACAAGTCTGTGCCTAGTGGGCTTTCTGCTGCCCCTGGGGGAAATTGGGAGAGGGGGGTTTGCCCTGATATGCTCCCAAGGGGGGCACAAAGACTTTGGCTGTTTGTTTGGGAGTAGGGCCATCGGTATGCCCATTCTGTGCAGCCCCCATCCCCACGGATAAAAAAAGCCAGCATGATCACTGGTGCCTAGTGGGCTCTCTGACGCCCCCTGGATGGGACATCAGGGGCTACTGCCCCCATCTGTCTCCTGAGGGGGCAGAAAGACTGTGGCAGTTTTTGGGGCCTGGTGGGGGCATAGGCATGCCCATTCTGGGCCGCCCACACCCCTGAATTCAAAAAGAAAATGTTCCCTGATGCCTATTGGGCTTTCTGCCCCACCCGGGAGGCAGATAAGGGGCGTTTGCCCCTATCTGCCTCCCGGGGGGCAGTAAGACTGTGGCAATTTTTTGGGGTATGGGGGTATTGGCATGCCCATTCTGGGCAGCCCCCACCCATACATATATAAAACACAGGGGGGGGCAGAAAGAGAGTGGCTTTTTGGGGGGGTTGGGGCATTGGCATGCCCATTCTGGTCAGCCCCCCACCCCGAACTTTTGATAGAGAGAAATCCCTGGTGCCTAGTGGGCTTTCTGCCCCTCCCAGGAGGGCAGATAAGGGGCTAATTCCCCATCTGCCCCCCGGGGGGCAGAAAGATTTACAAATTTCTTTTAGGGTGGGGGCATTGTGATGCCCATTCTGGGCAGCTCCCACCCCTAGCCTATAAAAAAAAACTTGCGTCTAGGGTGCTTTCTGCCCCCCCTGAGGGAGCAGATTGGTGGCTACTGCCCCATCTGCTCTCCAGGGGGGCAGAAAGACTGTCTCTGGCAAAAATCTATGGGGGAGCAAAGACCCTTACCCAAGGGACCACTTCCCCCTCCCTGGTGCTAGTGGGTGGATCCCTGCCTGGTTATCTCCCTCCTGGGGTGATCCCCAAGCAGGGATCCACTATGAAGGGTACCATTGGAAAGGGGAGATTCTCCCCTTTCTAATGATACCTGTCCCATGTGTTTCGGTGCTCGGGGGCTAAGATAGCCCCAAAAGCACCGAAACTGTGAAACTGAAACTAAGTTTTAGTTTCGTTTTCATTGTAATGACGACAGAGCGCCATGTGCGCTATCGTCATTGCAATGAAAACCCCTAACAGGCCTTGGGAGGTTGGGGAAGCTCTTCACCACTTCCCAAGTCACAAGGCAAAAATAAATGGAAAATCCCTCTGCTGTCTGCAGCAGAGGGATTTTCCTTGCCTGTACTCATGACGAATGGTTCCGTCATGTGCACAGGAGAACTGGTGCTCATGACGGAACCATTCCGTTATGAGCATCCAAAGGGTTAATAACGCTGCACCTGTTTGAGGAAAGTCTGCACATTCTAGCAGAATTCTGCAATTGGTTTACTTGTAGAAGGAGTAAAGCTTTTACAGGGTTGGCTGAAGTGGGTTTAAAGAAAAAAGTGGGGCCCCAAAACTTGCTTTAATAAAATATATTTAATATATACTTTTGAAATGTTTGTTTTGTTTAAATGTTGCAGGATTACATATTATGGTGTGCACATGTTTATTTTGTGTAGTGCAGGTAAGTTATGTAATTATTTTTTAAGTTTTAATATTCTGAAAAATTAGTGATATTTGTCATTTAGATTTTGGTGAAATGTGGGTGTATTTTGCGGTAGTTCTATGGTACATAGTAATCACAAGTCATTAGCTGATTAGGTAATCATTGCCTTTACAAAAATTAAAAACAGGCATGCTGTTTTTATCTACACTTACCTTGTGTTGTGCGTTACACTGTAGGTAAGTATTAGGTTTGGTATTTTTGTTCTGACAATTACCACTTTAGTACAGTGGTAATATATAGAGCAAAATAGTTAGAAATGTATATATAGTTTGTTTTAACGCTATGGAGTAGAACAGGAGCTACCAGTGGATGGCGAAGGACATTTTTAAAATGTAGCACAGTAAGTTTTAGTAGTTACTGTGCTACTCCGTGCACTTTTATGTGCACTTAAAATATGTAAAAAATTGAAACAACAATTTAGGACATTATATTATTAAAATAGTGTCTTATGGTGTTTTTCCAAATTTTTTTCAGTACTGCTGTATTACCGATTTGTTTTTCAATATATATAAACTTATAAATATTTTTCCCTACCTATTACACCTTTGCTAAAGAGGTAATAGGTATAGGAAAAATACCAAACCTAATACTTACCTACATTGAATGGCGCAACACAGAACACAGGTAAACTATAGCTGAAAACAAGATGGCTGCCTTTCACCTTTGTAAAAGCAGTCATTAAGCATTCAGCTAATGGCTTGTCATCGCTGGATACCTTGGGAGTACTACAGTACTCCTTCGGTCACAGATATGGCTAAATTAAAAACACTTAACACTTATGAAATAAGTACCCTATTTACATGCAGTACCCAAAAGAATAATCAACGCACCAAAATATATAATTTTGTCAAAATCTGACTGATGGTTTTGGTGCTACGCAAAATGCAAACGTCTAAGTAAAATGCAGTGGCTTTTATGCCTGTTTTGGGACACCCTTTTTTCTCTGCACTCCCTTTATGAAATGCTGTGAAGGTCTCAGGAGTCAAAGAATGAAATGGGGGCAGAGGATCAGCAAAGTTTGGGGGACATTTATTAAACAGGTGCAGTTATTAAGGGACAACAATTTTAAAAAGTCCCTATCTCTGGTCACCCTAATAATGACTACTGAGTGGCTACCACCACTCTGTAATATATATTTATATTGAAGGCTTTCGCTGAAACGCATGGGTCGCTGTTAATGTCAGTTAGCACATTGCACTTTGAGGAAAGAAATTGTTAAATAAATAAATAATGAAATGAAGCATCATTTGGAGTAACGTACCTCCTTGTGTGCTGTTTTCCTAACAATGCCTGTGGAATAGTGGACTGCGACATGGTTACTCAGTTTGGCAGAGATTTGGGAGTATACATAAAAAAACCATCCCAACTATATATAAACATCCAAAAGTAACAGGCATGGACAGAAAGAATTAAGTGCTCCAATATTTATTGCTCAGTCATGTCTATGATGCGTTTCGGCCACCGCAAGTGGCCTTGATCACATATATGTACAAACAGTTTATATCAATAAAGCCTTTTGGAAGATCCCAGAGTTGTGTCGTGCATCTTCTTCGCTTGGGAGCAGGCCTTGGTTTGGTGTTTTGTCAGCAAGCGGATCGCTGACTTACGACGGGCCCTCTCAGTCAGGAGCTCCGTGTGAGACCAGCATTTTTGGGAGTTTTGCATTGTCTGCAATACACGGAGCCCCCCCAGCAGCAACTATCGCCATTTGGTTTTATCTGCTGCGATGGGAGAGAGGAGGCAATACTTATTGCCTAATTAAGGGACCATTGAAAGGCTTACCAACACTCTTCAGGACACATGAGCTGGCATGTGGCCCATGTCCATTCAATTGGGACATCACTGGATGTTTGGAGTGTGTCTATCACGGTATAGACCCCCAACTGGACTGCAACTCCCAGCATGCATCTGCTCCGGAGAATGAGTACGTGAGGACAGTACACCTTTAATTGGAGGAGGGGCATAACATCATTTAACCAGGGACGGAATCCACATCATCTGTACCCTTTTTGACCCCCCCGAAGGAACGTGGAACCCGTGAAATCCGGCACTGACAAAGGCCGACGAAGGCTGAATTGCGTTTCATGGACTGCCAGCCCCACGCAAGTTTATATCAATGAAGCCTTTCGGAGGATCCCGGAGTTGTTTTGTGCCTTTTCTTCACTTAGGAGCAGGCGTTGGTTTGAGATATATATATATAAATATATATATATATATATATATATATATATATATATATATATATATATATATATATATATATATTTAGAGCGAGAGAGCGATATTATACAATATATATATATTCAGTGAAAAAAAGCAAAGGTTACAGGGGTGGTATAGTTAGGAAAAAGATTTTTAAAAAGCTTAGAAATTCACTGAAAAAAAACAAAGGTTATAGGGACATCATAGTTAGGCTCAGTTTTAACTTGTACAAAATCATAGAAATTCAGCAGTTATAGTTAGCTGAGCTAACTATCACTTACGCCCCTGCAATGCGCTGGTTATGGCCTCACATATTACATCACTCATGACATGGTCAGTGACAAAACCTTAGTTTTTTTCAGTGAATTTGTAAGGTTTTCAAATTCTATTTCCTAACTATAACACCCCTGTAACATTTAGTTTTGTAAGTGAATTTCTATTTCTTTTAACTAGTATTCGAGTTTGCAGTGTGGTTGGGAAGGGGGTGGGGCCTCCAACCAGCACTCAGGAATCCCGCTGTATCGGACTTACTGGAGATAAGAGGAGGGATTCTTGGCCCCCAATGACCCTCAGCATCCAAGAGGACTTCATCCCTCAGCCAGTAATGAGCAAGGAGGAATATCTCCCAGCAATTGATTTACCAAAAATGTAGCTCCTTGACTTGAAATTACAACTACCTCGCTTCTGTTTACCACCTACACTGGTTTAGCCTTGAACAGATTGTACTAGTGGGCTCACCTGCCACCTTTGGAATGCTAGAAAATACTAAACAATTTCAAAGCTGTGTCAGAGACACCCATAGTCATTCAGTGGCGAGGAAGCCTTGCATCTTGGTTTACAGCTTTAGAGGCTACCGAAAGATCATGAATAATTGATATGGCAAAAGTGCAATATGAGGTACAAAGCAAAAGTGGTCTAAGGGCCAGCCCCCTCCAGCCATAAGGGCACATTAATTTTCCTTTGTTTACCATTACTTGGATTGGTGGGCCATAATGACCATAGTATTTTGTGCATAGTAACATTGTCCCATTTGTGTTCACTTTACATTTTGGTGATGGGGCTCAACCCTAGTGTTATACTAGAGCCAGTGTGTTACCAAACACTTCCTTTAACAAAAGACTAGAGCTAATAGCTTTGCCAGTGCTTGTTCTTTAATAGACATCTGAGATTATTCAGTTCTTTACATGAACCACACACTAATGTAGTTTCACATAAACTATGAGGAAAGCAAAAAGATATCCTTGGGCCTTTGAAAAACTTAAAATCATTTGTCATCATACAACCCTTGATACCAATTAAAGCAACTGAACTTGTTCTATAGAACCCCTGGTCAAAACACAAGACTGAGATTTTATCAATAACAATGAATGGATGCTAATAATTAGCTATTAAACCCAGGAGAAGTTGAGGTAAATCTTCCTTCTAAAAGATTAGTGACTGGCTTATTAAGTTTCAGGGTTTGCAAAGCAGTCCAGAGGGTTTTCCAGCAGCAGGGTGATTATTGCCACCGTGGAGTTATCTAAATGATGTTTTCGAAATCTTGGAAACATTAACTGCAGTGGACTATGGCATCCCCTTGGTTTGAATTTGTTTCACACGACACCTTCAGGAAATCCTCATTGTTTAGCCACGTTAGCCACGTTATTCAAATATGATTTTTATTTGATTACACATTCCTGCTGATATAGTTAAAGAAAACATTAACCATTACTCTTAGTTGACTCCACAAAGTGAAATTGCCTGTTTTATGCCATGTTTATGAATGATTTGACCTCTTTAATGCCTCCAAACTCAGAGAACATCCCCTTTTACCCTAAATATTGTGTCACTACTACTTCTCAGTACTTTCTCCAATATAGTCCTTCATTTTGTCCCAGTGGTATTTTTTTTCTGAGTGATCATGTGTCTGCCTGTTTGTATCATACATACTCACACTTCTTCACTCTCACATTCTCTCTTGCAGCCAATGCCCTTCCTAATGGGTTGAGGTGCCACACCCTCAACCTTTTTGCCACCATAATGTGTTTCTGTGTGGCTGAGAAGAGGTCAGCCTGACACTCTATTTTAAGGTAAGGCAGCAAGAAGTCCGACATGCGCTAAATGCGCACACTCCTGAGCAGAATTGTGTGTCTGAATGCATGAGTGTGAGTGAGTGTTTATGCATGCCCTTTTGCCCCCTTTCCTGGTAAAAGTGCAGGCTGCACTGCGCACTCTTTCCTCCTCTGACTGCTCTCTCTTCTTTATCTTCCTCTTTCTCGCTCTCTCTCAAATACACACACACACACACACACACACTACACACCTAACAATATATAATATTTGCCCGTTGACATTCTCTCTCTTTCTTGTCATTCTCTCTCTTTCTTCCCTCAGTCTATATATTTCTCTTTTTTCATTCTGCCCAGCTCTGCCACTCTCTCTCTCTCTCTCTCTCTCTCTCTCTCATTTCTCCCTTGTCTCTTTCTTTCTCTCGGATCCTCAAATTCTCTAATGATCTTTCTTCATCTGCCTCTCTCCCCTGGCTCTCCACTCCTCCTCACTCTCACCTCTTTTTGCATATTCACTCCCACATTTTTGAATGATGCTGCTGTTTTTTTTACTTTGAGAGTGAACTGCAGCCTGCTAACCAGACAGTGCCAGTGTTCTAATCCAATGCAAAATATATGTTGAATTGGATATCCCAATTGGCAAGTACTGACTTACTTATAAGTCCCTAGCGTATGGTAGCCAGGGTATGTAAGGCACAGTGTTCACCCAGGGATGAGACACTGTTTATGCCACCCTGAATGTGACAAGGATAAAATAAACCCAAGCCTGTCACTGCAGACTGAAAGAGCAGTGATTGCACTGTTAATTCAACTTGCCATTACCACTAATGGAAAGGCCCCCATGTCCTGTAACATTATATATACGTCTCTCCTAAGGAAGGCCTATAAATTCCTATGATAGGAGCTATATATTATTAAGGTATACACTTTCAAATTTTTGTCTTGTTGTTGAAAGGTTAGTATCCCCATCAGCTAACGCAGGGTTAATGACTGACACCCCACCCTGACTAACCTCTGAAAGGGACTACCTAAGTGGGTTAAATAAATCAATGCATTAAACACAATCTGATGACAAGTCCAATTTAACAATGAAGTTTGGACTGTGCCTGTGGCTCTTGGCACGGGGAAAAGTTAATTCCTAGCCCCAAGGACACAAGAGCTGAAGAAGCCCAAACCGACAAGTGCCATTGCATCAGTTTTGCCGCTACTAGTTGCAGAGCGCACAAAAGGACAAATCAGAGATAGCCAAAAGTTACACCCATGTATGCTAGACCTGAGATTGCTATCAAAGACCAGATTTGTCATACTCCAGGGACACTAGCCCCCAACTAGGGATTTCACCCCAACTGCAGTGTAAGGAGACCAGTAACCCAGCATCGGCTGGCCCACTACTGCAATGTAGAGGACTTCAAGAGACCCTGATCTCTGTGGCCAAAGTCACCCATCACCACCCGTGGACCAAGGGACCACCACAAAGACACCCACGTCAATTGCACCACAACCGGAGTGTCCTTTGAGCTTCTTGTGCCTCTATCCTTAGCATCAGGACCACCCTATTGAGGTCATGACAGTTGTCCTGTACAGTTTGGTACTTCCGTCAAAAATACTCTGGTCGCCAGGTAACTTTCCAAAGTATCCTCCTTGACACCCTGGTGCTTTTCTCTGTTTGAGTTGGACACCCAAATTGGCATGGAGTACGGCCACTAACTCTTTCAAACTTTTCAAATGTTTACAAACTTATTGCTGACCAGTTCTTGTTTGTGGTTGCATTTAAAAGTGCATTTGATGATCATGGTTTCTAAAAACTCATACATATATGCTCTATTTTTATAAATTGTTGTTGTGTCTCTTTCCTGATGTGTGACTTTCTTATTTCATAGTTTGGTGCTGGTAAATGCTTTACACTAAGTTACTTTGCCAAGCCTTGCTGCTTGCAGCCACAGCTACCCTGCGTTGAGCTAAGGTTAAGTAAGCAAGACTGACTGGACCCAGGATGGTATTTGCGAGTGAAATCTACGATTAAGCCACACAGCCATTTTATATGGTACACCCAAACTACTTACATTGGTGCCTTGCAGTGGAGTCCAGAACGTGTGATTAGCTGTACCAGACAACTAATAAATTGGTCACTACTGAAGAGGGACAGCCAAGTTGACATAGAAAATCAGTTTACAAATTTGCCAAGTTCTGAAATTTCAAAGGCACCTGTTTTCTGATCGAAAAGTCAAAATGTTTCTCAAAGCTTTTACTACAAGACTTCAAAGAAGGAGAGCAGGGGCATCAACTTGGCTACCCTGCCTACAGTCAAGGCTAAAACCCTGAGGTCACTGTGCAAGGAAAGAAAAAATCCCAGGAAGTACTGAATCTAAAGAGGATTTCAAGAAAGCCCACAAAGAGTGGGAGGAATCCAGGAGGGCCCAGCTCCAGCTGGAAGGGGAGATCACCCCCATTGACAGTGGAGAAGAGGGGGCGATGTAGAGTTCAAGGAACTAGATGGGGACAATGAGAGTGGAGACCTCATAATTTGTTCAAGGGTTAACTTCCTGTCTGAGAGTGAAAGGAGCTCTTCCTCAGCAAGAAGATCACAGAATTTAACAGCTCAGCACAACCTCCTTGAGATCCAGGAGAAGAAGAAGCTGGCCCTGGAAAAGAAGGAACTGGCCCTAGAAGAGAGGAGGGTCAAGCTGAGGCTGAAACTCCAAATAGAGGTGGCATCAACAGAGAAGCAGAGGTAATTACAGGTAATGCATTTGATCCCTGGTTACCCAAGGGTATTGTTCTAAAGTACACGGGGGTGACATAACAAGTTGCAAGCATCCTATGAAAGAGCTCTTAGGATGAAGAGAGAGAGTGAACAACATTGGGGGTCCTTATTTAGTAAGCGCGACGCAGCTCCACCTATGCCTAACATGCTGTGTCAATCCTTACGCCTGCTTCAAGCAGGCGCAGGGTTTTGATGCAGCATGGCCGCAGCGACTTTTAGGAGGCGTTCCTGTGCCGGAACGCCCCCCCCCTTCACCGGAACGCCCACATATGGCGCAGGGCTTTACAACGTGATGCATTTTCCTAGATTTCCCCACTGTAGCTTTCTCATTCTCCCATTGCTTCTCCCTCCTCTTTAATAAAAGAGAAAGATTTGCATCTTTTATTTTCAGATCAGTAACTAAAAAGAAAAAAAAGCACCTGCATCATTTTTTAGGCTCGCATGAGTGGTACGTATGCCAACAAAATGACACGGAGCACGTGTGAAACTTTAAAAAATATTTTTTTACTTTAGCCATGCTGCACAACACCTGGGATGCTGTGCAGCGTGGCTAAAATCCATTGATAAAACCATTAGATCACAAAGATGAGACCTAATGGTTTTACAAATGCTTGTACTGAAGTGCAGCTGAGATGAGATGATGCCATTCAAGATGTTTATCTTATGTAGAAAGGAAAATAAATGAAATATCCTTTTCAGCATACGACGAGTAATAAAACTTGAAGTGACTGCCGCACTGTTTTGCGCAGTCCGACTAGCTCCTAAGTCCTAACCTGATTCCAAAATTCTGAAAACGCTATGAACTGTGAAAGGAATCGAAACGTTATACTTATTGTAGGTCCTTTTAAGAAGCAATTAAATGTATCAATTGTGCTGTCGAATGTTGGGATAGTTTTAAAAACTGATTGAGTTTTGGTGGTATATTAATAATTACTGAAGTGAATATGTTCATTCCTTATAAATGTTTTTAATTGTATGTTCTATATATATCTTGTATATATGCAACCTTTTATGATTCACAAGAATCGAATAAAGTTATTTTGATGATGATTCCAAAATTTTTTGGATCAATTTAGAAGAAGCCCTAACTCTGAGGGCTAAAAATGTGGTAGGCACAAGAGTGGTCAGAATCTCACATTTCTGTCTGTTTAGTTTCAGTTGATTACAACTCATCAATTTTTAAACATTTGCAGGAAATTATATGTTATCTGCACTACAGTCAAGTTTGTAAAAAAATCTTGCAAAATATATTTGTCCCATCAACATATTACCTACTGGAGGTCGCCAGTAGGTAGTTATAGTTAGGACCTATTTTCCATAAGAAAAGCATTTTTTGTTTTCCTAATAACTTTGGCGTCGTTTGACGAATCTTTGCAAAATTTTCAAAACAAGTGGGGCACTCCAGTCAGCTCCTGTCTTGAAAGTTTCGGGGTGATTTTTGAAGTGGGGCAGAGAAAAAAGGGGGGTCCCAAAACGTGTTTTTTCCATGTTATTTTCTATAATACCAAATTTGGCAAACAGGTAGCCCTTGGTTCAGAAAGAGTCCTTTTTGTTAAATGGTGTCAATCCGTTCAGTAGTTCCTGAGAAATTAAAAAAATAGAGGTCGGAAAATCAATTTCCAATAGGAAATTTTAGACACGGCTACAGCCCGAACTACTGAACGGAATTACACCAAATTTGGCAAAAAGGTAGCCCTTGGTTCAAAAAGAGACCTTTTTTAAATGATGTAAATCCGTTCAGTAGTTTTTGAGATATTAAAGGAAAAATATCTTTATATATCTGGGCGGAACCTAACTACACAAGCACAAGCTTGGCTCTAATTGGCTGCCAACACTTCAATCCAGGAAGTGTTGGCAGCCATCTTGGTGCAATGCTTTTTAGGTTTCGCCTAGTGACGAGGTCTATTGTTGTCGATCTACCCAAACACCACTGCACTACCATAAACCCTAAAACACTACCCCCAGTACGACCCCCTACACTACCAAAACACCACTGCACTACCCTAAACCCCAAAACACTACCCCAGCATGACCTGTACACTACAAAAACACCACTGCACTACCCTAAACCCTAAAACACTACATCAGCACGACCCCTACACTACCTAAACACCACAGCACTACCCTAAACCCTAAAACACTACCCCCAGCATGACCCCCTACATTACCCAAACACCACTGCACTACCCTAAAACACGACCCCCTACCCTACACAAAAACCACTGCACTACCCTAAACCCTAAAACACTACCCCAACACGACCCACTACACCACACAAACACCACAGCACTACCTTAAACCATAAAACACTACCACCCGTACGGCCCCCTACACTACCCAAACACCACTGCACTACCCTAAACCCTAAAACACTACCCCCAGCATAGCCCCCTACACTACCCAAACACCACTGCACTACCCTAAACCATAAAGCACTACCCCCAGCACAACCCCCTACACTACACAAACACCACTGCCCTATCCTAAAACACAACCCCCTACACTACACAAACACCACTGCACTACCGTAAACCCTAAAACACTACCCGCAGCACGACCCCCTACACTACACAAACTCCACTGCACTACCCTAAAGCCTAAAACACTACCCCCAGCACGACCCCCTACACTACACAAACACCACTGGACTACCCTAAACCCCAAAACACTACCCCCAGCACAAACCCGCTAAACTACCCAAACACCACTGCACTACCCCAGCACGAAACCCTATACTATACAAACACCACTGCACTACCCTAAAGCACTATCTCCAGCACGACCCCCTACACTACCCAAACACCGCTATACCACCCAAAACCCTAAAACACTACCCCCAGCATGATCCCCTACACTAAACAAACACCACTGCACTACCCTAAACCCTAAAACACTACCGGTAGCACGACCCCCTACACTACACAAACACGACTGCACTACCCTAAACCCTAAAAAACTACCCCCAGTCGTTTATTTGATAAATTAGGAGGAAGGAATATGGTTATTTTGACGAAAACTACATTCCCGGCTGTTGTATTGTGAAAGTGTCCGCATGGCCTGGTTTCACTTCCGGTGAGAGAGTGGTAGAGTCTGTTTGGATCTGAAGGAGTAATGTTGTTGAACGGGGACAGTGCGACACGTCATCCGAAAACCCAGCTAATGGAAAGCGTCCTCCCTGAGGTGTGGAGCAGTGCCATGAGAGGTCAACAAGTGTGCTTCCCACCGCAGTATAACCGTACCGCGTGACCCATGTGCCGCCTCCAGGGTACGGGAGTCAGAAGCGGCATCCATCGCAGGTCCTCTTGAAGTGATTCGAGAACAAGAACGAGAAACGAGAACGAGAAACGAGATTGCCAGCGCCAGCGCCAGCGAGAGCCGCGAGAGCCGCGGAACGGCAGCAAGCGCGAGGGGCCGAGAACTAGAGTCAACCCACCGAACCCGCCGATCCCGCCGACCCCGCAGACTCCGCTGGGCCGATTGATCGGACCGGATCACGGCCGAAAAGCCGAGGGGGGGCCAGAGCAAGAAAAGCCACCCTTTTCAGCAAAACCCCTCCCCCCTTTTGCATGTCCGACCGGGCCTCTAATCACAGCTCCAGCAGAATCATCGGTGGAGCGGATCGGAGCTGAGCAGAGGTACGCCGCCAGCCGCCAGCGGAGGGGAGGACGGAGGGGAGGACGCTGACCACGGAAGTTCCCTGAGCGGACAGCGGGCAAATCTCCATCTTCCAACTTCCAACTTGGTGAAATCCCCCAGCTGTTGATGTTGTTGTCGTTGTGAAAAAAAAAAAAAACTGTGTGTGGTTAAAGCAATAGGTGTACCAGGATACCTGTAAGGAAGCCCTTCAGGGTCCGACCAGTCCCACCACACGCCTACACCCCTAGGCTCGTCCTGCCACCTACCCTACCTTACTAGTAGGCAACGGAGAGGGGAGTAAGGTCGTGGCTGCGTGGGGGCTGAGCGGGGGCTCCGGCGTTCGCCTCACTGGATAATAGGATAACTGAACCTGAAACTATATATGCACACAAGAGAAGCAGGGTTAAACCTAACGACCGGAACACAACAACCCATTAACTAACCTTGTGAGCACAGTTATCTTCGCAATAACAATAATAACAACAATAATAACAACAGCAAAATACAGCGCGCACTTGGTTATTATCCCGAAGTATACAACCGGAAAAAATCATGAGATCCGGCAGGACCAGAAAAGATCTACCTAGCACTAAACAGGCACAAAAAACGAAGAAATCAACAAAAAGGAAAAAAATGCTAGACAGCGGAAACCCTGAACGCAGCTTTGAGGCTTTTGTTAATGTTGAATCGGACGCCCAGAAAGCAAAAAATGCTAAGCTTGAAACTAACGGACACCCTACATCGCATCCTAACTCAAGCGGAACAACAAGCTCTCCGGATGATGAGCTAGCCAACTGGGATTCAGGTCAATCTCATTCCAAAACCGACTCAAAATGGACTACATCAGTACTAAACGCAAAGTCAAAACTGAACTCAATAATTAATCAAACAACTACTCATACGGCAGACTCACGTCTAGACTCAGGTAACAAGAGTCTAATAAACACAGAGGGATCATTCAAACAAAAGAACCCGTACTCCTTTCAACCCAAGATCTTTACCAAATTTGCGTTTTTGAAAGACCCAGCATCCATAATATTTTCAAAGACAAGTAACATTAAGGGCCTGCAAACACCTTTAGACCCAAGTAACTTCAATTTCGAATTTACCTCCGAAGTCGAAACGAAACCAAATTTAAAGCAAACAGTGGCACAAATCCACGTAACGGACCTACAAAAAACCAACTTAGCACTACAATTAGAACTTGAACAAATTGAATCGGAAAATAAACATTTACATAATGCACAGCTTACAAAAGAACGCGACACAAAAAACGCTGACATTTTAGAAAGGACAAAACCCCCAAGTCCGGGACTAGAAAATGCAATAGAAGCCTACGCTTCTCTCAAAAACGTGGTTGCGGGGACTCTTACCACCAAAATTGTCAAAAATCATATACAGACACAATCTTACAGTTCTTTGCTGCAACCTAAAGACAAAAAACAAGACCAGTCACCAACACTAAAGCAAGAACCTTTCATAACTAGTCCCTATGGGTGCCTTGAAAAATCAAATGATCCTCAACCCCTGGAGACAAGACCTAAAAATAACTCGCCACCACAACTGGAAAACGCAGCCATAAGTACCAATCAGGCAAGTACGCAGAACTCAAAGAATCGCCCTGACCAAACATCAGAACAATCTTTTCTGCTATTCCCTAGCACTACCTCCTCAGACTGCCAACCAACCAAAGAATGCAAAGTACAAATAACAGCTGACTCCCACCCTCAAGGGACTAGCCAACCGCAACCTCTCAACAGCCAATCGCAACAATTGACAGCTTACGCACGCGAAGTACGACCAAACGCAAATGACCAAACCTTACGGCAAAGAGACGCGCAAACCAATAACGACTGGCGTCGAAAGGAATCAACAATCCCAGAGAAAGTGGAATGCGAAAGAGACGTAGAATCCTCACCGAGGTCCAACCTGGCGACTGCCTATAACTCTGACTGTGACATGTCCTTCCCAGCCTCCCAAGAATGGGAGGACTTAGTAGCCTCATACAACAACAAGTCTCAAAATAACAAAACCAGCATAAAGGCAAAAGCCAGAGACACAAGTAAACAATCTAAAGAAATCCTCTGGGAAACCATTCTTAGCACTATGCAATATTCAACAGAAGCATTAAAATATCAGTCACATAAAATGGACTTACAACTGTCAGTACTCCAAACCCTGGCAGAATTCACATCCGCTATCGACACTAAGCTGGCCGATCTAAACGGATTAATTAGAAGAGGACAGGAAGCAGTTCTAAATGACAAACTCCTCCGGCAAGATTGCACCTGTGCTCCAATATTAGACAAACTCTCCATGTTACCATCACTCCTTAGTGACATATTGTCTATAGCTGCTGTCACATCCCAAACAAGACAAAGTCTAGTTTCACCTATAAAGGAGACAACAAATACAGCAGCACAACACCCGGAGAACGCACCCCTAACCGAGAGTCTACCCCCGACTAAGACGAACGGAATGGACGAGCACAGGGCACCGCAACCCTCCGAAGATTCCCCCTTAGGGAAAGCTCCAACAAACCAACTGTCACCTACCAAGGAAAACACAGGGAAAAACACTGGTCACAGAAATAAAAGGAAGGGGAGAAAAAAGAAAAACACGGCCCACGCTCAACCTTTGCTTACTTGGCTGTCACAAGACCACGCAGCAACGAAACCAAAAACAACAAACAACCGAAACTCAGCCTCGTTGCACTCAGTCGAAATCCCCACAAGAAACCCCACTTCAACTGGTAAAACGACGCAAATTGACTTACAAACTTGCTTGAAAACAAACCACCCACGGGCAAGTACAACAGACAGCGACAAGATCAACGTATGTTCCATACCGGACACATCCTTAATCCTTGCAATCCAGGAGCCCCATGAAAATAAGGAATCTTCGACCACGCAAAAAAAGGCCCTAACATCAAATAAGGCAAACGATAGCCTCCAACATTTGCCTCCTCTCAGAGGATTAGAAGACAAAGATTGGAACCCCCAAATTAAATCATTAAAAGAAAATGAAAAAAGTAGCCCGGGTAACCTCGCACAAGATAGCCCAAGAGCTCCCCAAGTTAGAAGTGTGACCTCCCCAAGAAGACATCAAACCGACGATCACATCGAAGTAGAGGTCTCCGATACGATCATTTTTGTCCCCAGATATAAGTCGCAAGGACGGATAGACACTCTAAATAGGGGGAACATACTACGCCTCTTACAAGCCATTCCATCCTTAACAACGATCCACAGCTCCGACCTACTGTTTGTAGAATTCCTACCAAATTACAACTTAACACACTCGGAAGCCTCCAAAACAACTTGGAAAACACCGGAGATAGCATCTAGAATCAGCAAAGAAGTAATAATATTTCAAAACTGGGGGATAGCACTAACTAAAGTGCCTAAACCACAATACCCAACCCCATTTTTAACTCCAGACAGCCCACAACGCACAACAACGTCAATCTTAAGGGGCGCAAGAAGCCGTACTCCAACATCCAATCAGTTCATCCCAAAGGACTCTTTGGCCATGAACGAAAGGCAAGGTTTACAACGGACAATATTGCTAACAAATTCAAACTGACAAAAGACACCGCCAACATTGTTCCCTTATAAGGACCTTCACGAAATTAAAATAAGCACCTGGAACATCAACGGCCTAAATTCCAAGCAATGTGACCCGGATTTTCTGAACTACCTTAAAAAGTTCGATATCATACTACTCCAGGAGACCTGGGAGGACACATCTTTCGACCTCCCCGGATATAGTTCATGCTTCAAACCGGCAATAAAAAACACCAGATTCAGCCGCCGCTCGGGCGGCCTACTCCTCTTCTCCTCTATATTGAAATTCGGTGAGATGCGCCCATTAACAATGCAAATCACTTCCCCAAGTTGTATACAAGCCTCAGCAATCCAAATGTCCCTTGACCAGAAAATTCAAAAGGTAATACTGATAAACGTTTACCTTCATCCAAAAAACAAAACACAATCATCTAAGGAAGTAATCAAGGAACTATCAAGAATAATGGAAGAGGAAAATACCGACAAAGTCATTCTGGCAGGAGACTTTAACATGCACCTCTTAGGTACAACACGGGAAGACGATCTCTGCCTTGACTGGCATCTGGGGAGTTCCTAACCAAGGCCAAGCATCGGCAAACAAATCTACGAAGAGCTCAATACTCTTCCTGTCAGAACTCGAACACCTAAATCTGAGGACAGTTAACGGCCGATTTAAAGAAGATAACCCTCCAGCACCAACGTATCATTCATCTAAAGCATCAACGACAATTGATTTCACCTTCACTACATTAGCCATGTTCAATAAAATTGTATCATTCAGTATAGGTAATAACACTTTCAGTGACCATATGCCACAAGAGATGGTACTTCACTCTACAGCAATATTGCACCAGGAGGCCGAAACATTAATCATCTCAGTGGGAACGACAAACCTTCACCGCATTAGGTGCAACCCAACAAATATAGAACATGTAACAGTTCAGGCTAAAGACGTGCTGAAGGAAGCTCAAGACAACTTAGCCCACCCATTGGAAATATGGGAGACCTTCATCGTCTCACTCGGAAAAAGATTCCCCGTAAACAAAAGTCCAAGGACACATATAAATGTCCCTCCTAAATGGGAAAACACCAGTCCAAACTCAAAAAAACTTAAAATAACAATAAACTACACATTAAGACAACTACGGAGACGACCAGATAATCAACATCTGCGACAGTCGCTACGAGAAACCAAAGCCCTCCTAAAAAGGAGAAGATGGCTAAGACGCACAACAAAGAACAACGATTTTTTGGGCCAAATTGATTCATGATGCCAAACAAAAAAATAGCGCTAAATTTTGGCAATCAATAAATAAACTGCAACAACCGCAACAACCGCAACACTGCGGAATTAATTCTAATATTTCCGAAGAGGCCTGGGCAAACTTTCTTTTTAATCATTTCAACAAAAACGATGAATTAACAAGCCACCTTAAACCTAAAGCTTCTGGGAGCTGCATCAAGATTAAAAACCAATTATTCCCCTACAGCCAGCACCCATCTGATAACCTTAAAGGGACAGGGCCAAACCAAAGTATAGAGCTATCCACAGATCTCATAGCAGAACTACCAACAAACGGAGAGAACACGACCCAAAAAAACAAACTGACAATGAATCAAATAGCAAAGGGGCCGATCATCAGGAGCCCCGGGCCCTAACGGCATCCCACCAATATTGTTTAAAAGCGACCCGGTCTTCTGGAGCAAGGCACTGGAACCCATCTTCCAATACGCAACAAATTTCACAACTCCAGATTCATGGAAAGGCTCAATCATAAGCCCAATCTATAAGCAAGGGGCAAGGGCAGACCCAAAAAATTACCGTTTAATTACCCTGATTGACATAGAGGCTAAATATTTTGCCGGGCTCCTTTTAAAAGAATTATCTACTTGGGATGAAGATAATAAGATAATTCCCCTGACACAAACTGGCTTTCGAAAAGGTCAAGGAACTATAACCAATATAATGGCATTGACCCTGCTCATGGATGCTGCTAAACAGGGAAAATACCCACTTTTCCTATGTTTTATAGACTTCACCGCCGCATTTGACCACGTCGACCTTACCAAACTATGGCGAAAACTTGACAATTGGGGAATTCCTTCCAACTTACTCTCCCAACTAAGGAACCTGCATACCAACACATGGGTTAGGATAAAGCTTACAAATGGTGGTAAAATATCGAGAACAATTCCTACCTCAAAAGGCCTTAAACAGGGATGTGTTTTAGCGCCCATTCTATTCAACTTATTTCTCGCAGATCTACCAGAGAAACTGAGTAGCAGCGCAGGCCACGCACCAAAACTTGGGAATGTCCCCTTACCCTGCCTGCTATATGCAGACGACCTGGTTTTGATAAGCAGAACTCCAGTTGGCCTACAACACCTACTGAACGCCACTTTAAAATTCTCGCAGGACAACGCATTAAAAATAAACTATAACAAAACAAAAACCATGGCGGTTAACTACCACAAGAGGAAACAGCACAGTTGGTTCCTAGAAGGACATCGCCTGGATCAAGGTGCTAACTACAAATACTTTGGGGTCATATTGGACCAAAATAACTCAGCAAAACCACAACTAGAAGCTGTGCGGAGAAAGGGGGTAACAACATACTTATCAATTAAACCCCTAAAGAAGCACTTACCGGATTTGTCACTTGACCCCCTGCTTAAAATCATGCAAGCAAAACTCCAGCCAACTATCTACTACGGGAGTGAAACGCTGAAGGGAAAAGACGCGGCAACCCTCGAAAACATAATATCAAAGGCATACCGCGCAATTTTCCACCTCCCTAGAACGGCCTCCCCCGCCCAAATTCGATTGGAATTCGGACTCCAAAAACAGACCTTGGAACGCATGGGAGCCTACGTGAAATGCTGGCATAAAATTAAACTTGATGTCAAGGGAACCCTGAACGAGCTACTCTGGACAGAACTCTCCCTCTCAAGGAAAACCCCGGCAAAAGCATACCTCCAGGAAGCAATAAAACAATTGGGGCTAACAGAACTGTGGGAAGTCCAGAGCAACCATCAAATTTTTAAAAAAACAGTCACAAAGGTATCTTGTACCCTATCTGCACAAGAGGACAAAAATACCCTAGCTAAAAGATCGCATGGCTGGATCGTCTTACATACCTACAACAATCTAACACCTCAACCATACTTGAAAGTGGGTTTGAAAACTATTGTAAAGGAAAAATTCCTCAGACTAAGACTGGGGGCAGGCCCTTTTAATCAATTCTTGCCTCCCTGGGAGAAAAAGGACGAAAACGATCAATGCCGGCTATGTAGTAGCGGTACAGAAGACGCAATTCACATTATATGCATTTGTAAAAAGCTAAAAGACATCAGGAGTACCCTACTAAAACCCGTCTTTAAACAACATGGAGCCAGAACATGCAGACAAGCACTAATGTTGTGCTTTAACCCCGCCTGGGTTCAGCTAAATTGTAGGTTAATTAAATTTCTTGATATTACCGCAAAGAGACTAAAAGAAACCCGGATCGAATTGCTGAAAGACCAAGTTTAGATGAAATCCTGACCAAATCACCTTCAGCTACAGTTGCTATAACAACAACTAACTTTCGCAAAATTGTGTTAATTATTTTATTGATTGTGATAAAAACGTTTTTATTGTATATAGTGATTTTAGTATGAAACGAGTGGAATTTTACCTCTGTATATGCAAAGGTTTTAATTAATCATGCATAATAAATAAACTAAACTAAACTAAAGGTCCTCTTGAAGACCGTTGTAGCACTAATTCTACATTTTGGAACTAGGGCATTTTAACCTTGTTGTCCCTGCCAGATACAAAGAGAAGATCCTGTGTTATTCAGTGCCCTCGTTACCTTTTTTGTGGGTAGTGGTGCTTGTCACTTCGCTGCCCCACCAGTGCACACGACTAGGCTCCCTACCTCGTGTGCCATCTGCAGGGCTGCTGCCCTTGGATCACTGGTTTTGGTTTCTGGAGTGGCAACATAAACAGTTGCTCCCAAAGGACTAGCCTGAACACTTAGGTGAATATCCCCTGCACCAGCATTCCGTGGAAATTCTTTCCTAGCTCTCCCACGTCGACGAGGACGTCATAATAGCACGTCTCCGCTCGCGACACCATATGACATCATCGGAGCCATAAGAGGACCTTGTCGGTGTGCTGACGTCAGTTCCACCCATTTTTTCCCTGCCACCTAGGCAAACAGGCAGACCGACACATTTTCACATGTGTATATAGTATACTAAATATATATATATACAAATGCATAACCAATAAAGGCATAAAGAAATAGCAACAGATCAAACATTTCTCACTATTAAAACATAATCATGATTAAGACATATTAAAAACATTTATGCCAAACAGTAAAAGCATCTTTTTGGTAGAAGCAGGTGGGCAACGGGGAGGCGGGTGGAACAATGAGAAATCCACAGGCAGATACTGTATCCACCAGAAAAGCATTACCAAAGGTATGTAACTTGTTCTTCTGATGGATACTTCTGCCAGTGGATTCCTCACCTTTTGAATAGAATCCCCAAGCCGTACCTCACCTGGAGGAGGGCGTCCACCTGACTAGGACAAAAAATCTTGCAAAACAGATCGAGCAAAATGGCCATCCCTCCTAACTACCGAATCCAATAATAATCGAATAATTTTTAGTCGAAATTATATTGAAAATAATACTTTTGTTAATAAATTTAGACAAACACTTAAAGGAAAACTTTTCTTTATAATGAATTTAAAGATATTTCCTACTTTACAAATTATGCTGAAGTCGCGACCCCAGCTCAACTTTTCAAAATGGCTACCGGAATGCGCGCAGCCATCGTGTAGGGTGCGCAAAGGGTGCGCGACTTCTGTATAATATTTTTTTTTTAAAAGAATGAATATAGTTTTCCTAACTAAAAATTATTCCATTTTTAAAAATATATATCTATATGTATATATATATATATATTACCTACTGGCGGTCGCCGGTAGGTAGTTATAGTTAGGACCTATTTTCCATAGGAAATACGCAACATTCTATTCCCAATAACTTTGGCGCCGATTGATGAATCTTCGCTCCGGTTCGCTCCTATCCTGAAAGTCTCGGGATGATTTGTGTAGCGGGGGCCGAGAAAAAAGGGGGGTCCCAAAACGTGTTTTCCCCATTCAATTTCCCATAGGACCTTTAGCTGCAGCTAGAGCCCGAACTGCTTAACGGAATTACACCAAATTTGGCAAAGAGGTAGTCCTCAGTTCAGACTCGTGCCTTTTGCTTAAATGGTGTCAATCTGTTAAGTAGTTCCTGAGAAAATCAAAATCAAAATCACATATATATCTGGGCGGAGCCTAACCACACATCTCATCGTGAGATCTGAATGGCTGTCAGCACTTCGTCCAAGAAGTGTTGGCAGCCATCTTGGGACCAATATCCATGAAAGCACCTCATTAAAAAGCATTGCAGTTAATAGAAGGTTTTAAGACTTTAGTTACATTTTAAATCATTTGTTGATGATATTATACTCATTTTAGGAATTCTGGTGTGTTCTATGGTGATTTTACCATGTGAAAAAGCCTTCTGCTGGGATATCATGAATCATGTTTGAGAGAAAAATATTTTCTCATGCTTTTCCCACAGAGGCTTGGAAGGTGATCTATAAGCTAACCTGAGAGCATATTGTCTGTAAATTCACATTATCTTTCTCAGTCATGTGAGAATGAAGTCTGACATTCTCAGTAAAACATGTACATCCAACAAGGACAGAGACTGTCAGTTGATTCCTTTGTGTTCTACTGCAGCTTCTCAGAGTGTTCTAAAGAACAACTAGAGCGCTAACAGTCCTACTTATGACAAACGTATGGCACACCTGAAGCCATCTTGATTGGAATAAAGAGGTAACTCTTAAAACATTTAATTTAAAAAGGAACAAAATGAGGGGGTTCATTTTGCCATAGAAAGTATGATTAGTGCTGCAGAAAGAAAACTTAGGGCACATTTTGAGTGACTTCTCAAATCCTCTTCTAATTCATTAAAAAATTCTGACATGCAGACTGAAACATGCACTTTGAATACCAGCAGCAGACTTCCCTGGTGAGCAGTAGCTTTACTACAGTGATCTAATGAGCAACTAGAGTGCTAACATTCTGAATTTATGGCAAATGTGTGACACATCTGAATGCCATCTTGATGGAATCAAAGTAAAAAGCTGAAAGTATTCCTACTGAGGAGACTGTAGTAAATGAGGAACTTAGGAAACTTCTTAACAAATAGGACTCCCAAGATGGCCACCAGAGATAAAAGAGCCCAAATGTTGCACAAATATATCCCAGATGTAGCCCAAGTATAGCCCAATGACAGAATGTCCCAGGGTGTTCTAAAGAGCAACTAGAGCGCTAACAGTCTTACTTATTACAAAAGTATGGCACACCTGAAGACATCTTGATTGGAATAAAGTGGTAACACTTAAAACATTTAATTTGCAAAGGAACAAAATGAGGGGGTTCATTTTGCCATAGAAATTATGATTAGTGCTGCATAAAGAAAAATTAGGGCACATTTTGACTTCTCAAATCCTCTTCTATTTCATTAAAAAATTCTGACATGCAGACTGAAACATGCACTTTGAAGCAGACTTCCCTGGTGAGCAGTAGCTTTACTACATTGATCTAATGAGCAACTAGAGTGCTACCATTCAGAATTTATGGCAAATATGTGATACATGTGAATGCCTTCTTGAAGGAACCAAAGTAAACAAGCATTGAAAATGCAATAGGTCTCGCCCTCGTTTAAGTTAAAGCAATTCTGTTTGTAATTCGGTGGCTTTTTAGCTGTGCTTTTTAAAGTGTTTTTCAAACTTTCATGTACATAACATTCATATGTATGCATGCATTTATATTTATATTTATATAGATATGCAGATTATTAATATGTTTATATATGTAAGTATACATGTATATATACACATACATATATATAAATACATGTATATATGTGCATATGTGTGCGTGCAGAGAGAGGTAGAGAGGTAGAGGTGTAGAGGTAGAGAGGTAGAGGTAGAGAGGTAGAGAGTAGCAGAGGGAGAGGTAGAGAGTAGAGGATGAGTAATAGAGAGTAGAGAGTGAGTAGTAGAGAGTAGTAGAGAGTAGTAGAGAGAGTAGCAGAGAGTGAGTAGTAGAGAGTAGTAGAGTGAGTAGTAGAGAATGAGTAGTAGGGAGTAGTAGAGTGAGTAGTAGAGAGCAGTAGAGAGTGAGTAGTAGAGAGGAGTAGAGCGTAGTAGAGACTGAGTAGTAGAGTGTGTAGTAGAGAGTAGTAGAGAGAGTAGTAGAGTGAGTAGTAGAGAGTAGTAGAGAGTGAGTAGTAGAGAGTGAGTAGCAGAGAGAGAGTAGTAGAGAGTAGTAGAGAGTGAGTAGTAGAGTGAGTAGTAGAGAGTAGTAGAGAGTGAGTAGTAGAGAGGGAGTAGTAGGGTGAGTAGTAGAGAGTAGTAGAGAGTAGTAGAGAGAGAGTAGTAGAGAGTGAGTAGTTGAGAGAGAGTAGTAGAGTGAGTAGTAGAAAGTAGTAGAGAGAGTAGTAGAGAGTGAGCAGTAGAGAGTAGTAGAAGGTGAGTAGTAGAGAGTAGTAGAGTGAGTAGTAGAGAATGAGTACTAGAGAGAGAGAGTAGTAGAGAGAGAGTAGTAGAGAGTGAGTAGTAGAGTAGTAGAGAGTGAGTGGTAGAGAGTAGTAGAGAGTGAGTAGTAGAGGGAGTAGTAGGGAGTAGTAGAGAGTGAGTAGTAGAGAGTGAGTAGTAGAGAGAGAGTGGTAGAGAGTGAGTAGTAGAGAGTAGTAGAGAGTGAGTAGTAGAGAGTGAGTAGTAGAGAGAGAATAGTAGGGAGTAGTAGAGTAGTAGAGAGTGAGTAGTAGAGAGTGAGTAGTAGAGGGTAGTGGAGTAGTGGAGACTAAGTAGTAGAGAGTAGTAGAGAGTGAGTAGTAGAGTGAGTAGTAGGGAGTAGTAGAGAGTGAGTAGTAGAGTGAGTAGTAGAGAGTAGTAGAGATCGAGTCGTAGAACGCAAGTAGTGGAGAGTAGTAGAGAGTGAGTAGTAGTAGGGAGTAGTAGAGTAGTAGAGAGTGAGTGGTAGAGAGTGAGCAGTAGAGGGTAGTGGAGTAGTGGAGACTGAGTAGTAGAGAGTAGTAGAGAGTGAGTAGTAGAGTGAGTAGTAGAGAGTAGTAGATAGTGAGTAGTAGAGAGAGTAGTAGAGAGTGAGTAGTAGAGAGAGTAGTAGAGTAGTAGAGTCTGAGTAGTGGAGAGTGAGTAGTAGAGAGTGAGTAGTAGAGAGTGAGTAATAGAGAGTAGTAGAGAGTGAATAGTAGAGAGAGAGTAGTAGAGAGTGAGTAGTAGAGAGTAGTAGAGTGAGTAGTAGAGAGTGAGTAGCAGAGAGAGAGTAGTAGAGAGTAGTAGAGAGTGAGTAGTAGAGTAGTAGAGAGTGAGTGGTAGAGAGTAGTAGAGTGAGTAGTAGAGAGTAGTAGAGTGAGTGGTAGAGAGAGTAGTAGAGAGTAGTAGAGTAGCAGAGAGTGAGTAGTAGAGAGTGAGTAGTAGAGAGTGAGTAGTAGAGAGAGTAGTAGGGAGTAGTAGAGTAGTAGAGAGTGAGTAGTAGAGAGTGAGTAGTAGAGAGTAGTAGTGAACGAGTAGTAGAGAGTGAGTAGTGGAGAGTGAGTAGTAGAGAGTGGTAGAGAGTGAGTAGTAGAGAGTCAATAGTAGAGAGTGAGTAGTAGAGAGAGAAGTAGAGAGTGAGTAGTAGAGAGTAGTAGAGTGAGTAGTAGAGAGTAGTAGAGTGAGTAGTAGAGAGGAGTAGAGAGTGAGTAGTAGAGTGTGAGTAGTAGAGAGTAGTAGTAGAGAGTAGTAGAGAGTGAGTAGTAGAGAGTAGTAGCGAGTGAGTAGTAAAGAGTCAGTAGTTTAATTTAAAAGGAACAGAATGAGGGGGTTCATTTTGCCATAGAAATTATGATTAGTGCTGAAAAAAGAAAAATTAGGGCACATTTTGATTGACTTCTCAAATCCTCTTCTATTTCATTAAAACATTCTGACATGCAGACTGATACATGCACTTTCAATACCAGCAGCAGACTTCCCTGGTGTGCAGTAGCTTTACTACAGTGATCTAATAAGCAACTAGAGTGCTAACATTCCGAATTGATGGCAAATGTGTGACACATCTGAATGCCTTCTTGATGGAATCAAAGTAAACACTGAAAGTATTTCCTACTGAGGAGAGTGTAGTAAATGAGGAAATTAGGAAAATAAGTCTCCCAAGATGGCCACCAGAGACAAAAGAGCCCAAATGTAGCACACATATCACCCAGATGTAGCCCAAGTATAGCCCAATGACAAACTGTCCGAGAGTGTTCTTCATAACAACTAGAGCGCTAACAGTCTTACTTATGACAAAAGTATGGCACACCTGAAGCCATCTTGATTGGAATAAAGTGGTAACACTTAAAACATTTAATTTGCAAAGGAACAAAATGAGGGGGTTCATTTTGCCATAGAAATTATGATTAATGCTGCAGAAAGAAAAATTAGGGCACATTTTGACTTCTCAAATCCTCTTCTATTTCATTAAAAAATTCTGACATGCAGACTGAAACATGCACTTTGAATACCAGCAGCAGACTTCCCTGATGAGCAGTAGCTTTACTACATTGATCTAATGAGCAACTAGAGTGCTAACATTCAGAATTTATTGTAAATATGTGATACATGTGAATGCCTTCTTGATGGAACCAAGCAAACAAGCATTGAAAATGCAATAGGTCTCGCCCTCGTTTAAGTTAAAGCAATTCTGTTTTTAATTAGGTGGCTTTTTAGCTTTGCTTGTATTAGTGTTTTTCAAACTTTCATGTACATAACATGCATATGTATGCATATATGTATATGTATATGTATGTATGCATTTATATTTGTATTTATATAAATATGCAGATTATATATATGTTTATATATGTATGTATATATATATACACATACATATATTTAAATGCATATGCATATATATGCATATATATATGTGTGCATATGTGTGCTTGTAGAGAGAGGTAGAGAGAGGTAGAGGTGTAGAGGTAGAGGTGTAGAGGTAGAGAGGTAGAGGTAGAGAGGTAGAGGTAGAGAGGTAGAGAGGTAGAGAGTAGTAGAGAGAGAGGTAGAGAGTGGAGAGTGAGTAATAGAGAGTAGAGAGTGAGTAGTAGAGAGTAGTAGCGAGAGTAGCAGAGAGTGAGTAGTAGAGTGAGTAGTAGAGAGTGAGTAGTAGAGAGTGAGTAGTAGAGAGTAGTAGAGAGTGAGTAGTAGAGTGAGTAGTAGAGAGTAGTACAGAGTAGTAGAGAGTGAGTAGCAGAGAGTGAGTAGTAGAGAGTGAGTAGTAGAGTAGTAGAGAGTGAGTAGTAGAGAGTGAGTAGCAGAGAGAGAGTAATAGAGAGTAGTAGAGAGTAGTAGAGAGTGAGTAGTAGAGTGAGTAGTAGAGTGAGTAGTAGAGAGAGAGTAGTAGAGAGTGAGTAGTAGAGAGTAGTAGAGAGGGAGTAGTAGAGAGTGAGTAGTAGAGTGAGTATTAGAGAGTAGAGTGAGTAGTAGAGAGTAGTAGAGAGTGAGTAGTAAAGAGCAAGTAGTAGAGAGTGTGTAGTAGATAGTGAGAAGTAGAGAGTAGTAGAGACTGAGTAGTAGAGAGAGTTGTAGAGAGTGAGAAGTAGAGAGAGTAGTAGAGTAGTCGAGAGTGAGTAATAGAGCGAGTAGTAGAGAGTAGTTGAGAGCGATTAATAGAGAGTGAGTAGTGGAGAGTGAGAAGAAGAGAATAGTAAAGAGCGAGTAGTAGAGAGTGAGTAATTAAGAGTGAGTAGTAGAGTGTAGTAGAGAGTGAGTAGTAGAGAGAGAGTAGTAGAGAGTGAGTAGTAGAGAGTAGTAGAGTGAGTAGTAGAGAGTGAGTAGTAGAGAGAGAGTAGTAGAGAGTAGTAGAGAGTGAGTAGTAGAGTAGTAGAGAGTGAGTGGTAGAGAGTAGTAGTGACTCCAATAGAAGCCCATGTTCTGGTGTGAACATGGGCTTCTATTGGAATTCTCAAGGGCATATTATCAAGCACATTATCGCCGCTTTAGCGGTAGTTTTCTGCCGCTAAAGCGGTGATAATTTTAACGCCGTTCTTGATAATATGCCCCTAAAATTTTAAACAATGTAGGGTTGCACTATATTTCTTAAAGTGACTGCATGATCCTTTATACTGCTTTTCGGTAGCGACATTTCTGTGGGCTTGCATGAAAAAAAGCAAATCTTCAGGTTTATAACTGAACATTGTGTTTTTTATTGCATCTTGCCATATTCTAATTTTAGATAAAATGTATTAAACCTCATATTTTGAATCCGTATTTGTCCATGTATACATGGATTTTTCTAACAAACAATTTGTCTTTAATTGGCTCTTTTTAAGAAAATAAAATGATCTACTGTGAGTGGACTCTGACTGTTCTAACCTTTTACATTCCAATTTTTTTATGTACTTTTATGATCTTAATTGTTAAAGATTGAATACAGTTTTGAACGAACAAAGGAATTGTGTGATTTTAAATCCATAAATGATGATTTAAATCAAAACGTAAACAGAAGAAAGCTTCTCAAATGTCATGGCAATAATGTTATTTATGCTGATTCAATTTGAAATCATATTAGTAGCTATGTGATAGTATTTTTACAAATCATTTTAAACTGCCTTTTTTCACAATTATGTTTCATAATGTTTTTGCACTTTTGCGGCGATTTGCACAGTATGTTGTTCATGTTCATACACCATGTGATGTATAGAAGTCTGCATTTTAAAACACATTTATGTGATCAAGGCCAGGACTGGCTGAAACTCATCATAACAGCATCTTTGCATTTGGAATAAAGTAATTGCGAGGAAGCAAATTTGGTGTCCGTGACCAATATTTAGAGGATTGAGGGGACTGTTTTCATATATATGTGTCTGTATATATATATATATATATATATATATATATATATATATATATTCACTGAAAAAAACATAGGTTTCGGGCCTGATATAGTTAGGAATTAGCATTTAAAAAACCTTAGAAATTTACTGAAAAAACAATAGGTTTTAGGGGTGTTATAGCTAGCTGGACATTTCACTCGAACAAAACCATTGAAATTCCTCCGATATAGTTAGTTGTACTAACTACATCTCGCGCACCCGCAATCCACTGCTGATGATGTCACATATTACATGGTCAGTGACCTCATTGATGATATCTCAAATGACATCACTGATGACATCACTGATGACATCATCCAGTGAATGTGGTTTGGTTCGTTATTTAAATATGTATTATATATATATAGCAATTTGCATTGCAGAATGAGCGGATATATAAAAATAAATATCTGGATGGAGGATTTAGTAGCAGTGTGATTGACTGTTTACTTGACTAATTTATAGTGTCTCACTAAATATATTGGATAGTGACTAAACTGTGTGAATATCTGTCTCACTTTGTCAGTTGTTGTGTAAACTGCTGCACCAGTTGGTTACTAGCTACGTGAAAGTCTATATTATTTGTTGATTAGTTAACTGAGAATTTGTATGGGAGAGTGAATGTGTGTGAGGTTCGGTGGGGGGTGTGTGACTGCCCAAAGATGTGTGAATAGTTGATTCAGTAGGTATATGAAGGTAAAACTACATGTTATAACAGTTGATTGGGTGAGTGAATATCTTCATGGGTGTGGCGATGAGCAAATATATGTCTCAATGGTACATGTCCAACAAACTAGAAAAATAAAAGCCAGTGTATGTGTCAGTTGTTGTATATAAATAAGTATACATAAGACTCAGTGATTGTATGAGTGACTGTATGGATAACTGTATTCTTGTAATAGTGTTTTTTTGATAACACACTAAGTTTGAGTTATTAGCTATATGAATAGATGAAGTGGTGTTTTTATAAGTGTATAGCTAAGTAAAAGTAAGTATGATCCATTGTTTGCATAAGTGAGTAGGATGACTTCATAAGTGATTAGGATGTGTGCTGGTATGTAATGTTGATGTAGGTGTATAAGTATATTTGATAGTGTTCATTGATCATTGACAGCATGTATGAGTGAATCTATAGGTAAGTGATTACATGTGTGTATAGATCTAGGAATCACTGAGTGGGTGTTTAGGAACTTGTATTGGTGTGTCAATGGTTTTAAATCTGGCACTCTGTATTTTACAGTGAGTGATGAAAGGTTATACTAGTGTATGATGAGGTGTATCTGATTGTCACGTGGATGATGTCGCCAGTGATGTCATCAGTGATGTCATTTGAGATGTCATCAGTGATGTCACTGACCATGTCATGAGTGATGTAATATGTGACATCATCAGCAGTGGATTGCGGGCGCGCGAGATGTAGTTAGTACAACTAACTATATCGAAGGAATTTCAATGGTTTTGCTCGAGTGAAATGTCCAGCTAGCTATAACACCCCTCAAACCTATTGTATTTTCAGTGAATTTCTAAGGTTTTTTAAATGCTAATTCCTAACTATATCAGGCCTGAAACCTATGGTTTTTGCAGTGAATTTCAAAGGTTTTTTAAATGCTAATTCCTAACTATATCAGGCCTGAAACCTATGTTTTTTTAGTGAATTTCAAAGGTTTTGTAAATGACAATTTTTAATGTATTAATTGTTATACTGATTATTTTGATACTGATTTACTACATTTTGTAAACTGTTTATTTTTAGATATTTTATTTTTTAATTACATTATACATTACAATACAAAATATACTTTCTCAGAATGAATTACTTTAGTTTAAATACTTTGCAAATAGGCAATAGACTTTTAAGTAAAGTAGTTACAGTTGTTGCAATGGGCAACACAATTTCAAACACAATGCAACATTGAGCTCAATGTGAATTTCTAGTCAAATGCAATTAGTTACTTTATGGATTACTTTTCTAACCAGAGGACTGGATCCTAGATTCAGTCCTTGGATATCTCCTGTAAACAGCTGAGTAAAAGCCTTTTGGTTACAGTAGTGATTTTTAAGGAAAATTATTGTATTTTAAAAGTTGACACTTAGAAACTTTTTCACATAGAATCACCAATGTTATCCTATGGCAGAAAATTCACTTAGCAGGTAAGTAGTGTTATCGTTACTTCTTCTTACTCAGTTGTGGATCCTGGATCCAACACTGGCCAATCTCCTGTAAACAGTTGAAAGAATGTGTTTAAGTCATACAGACGATTTTTTAGGATTTTAGGAATATTTTTAGTTTGTGAAAATAAACCCTTAGAAACTTTTCTGGTGAAAACCACACAATGGATTCCTATGGAAGGAAATACAAGTTACTAGTATTTACGCTTACAATTACTTTTCAGGGTCAGTGCTGGGCTAACAGATGCAGCCCTGGGTTCTCTCCTGATACCAGGTGAGTAAATTGGAATTCGTATTTCGGCTGATTTTAGAGGAATATTTGTACGTTTCAAAATTGGACACAGAAACTTTTCTGGTGAAAACCACACAATGCATTCCTATGGAAGGAAATACAAGTTACTAGGAAGTACGCTTAGAATTACTTTTCAGGGTCAGTGCTGGTCTAAAAGATGCAGCACTGGGTTCTCTCCTGATAACAGGTGAGTAAATTGGAATTCGTAGTTCGGCTGATTTTAGAGGAATATTTGTATGTTTCAAAAATGGACACTTAGAAACTTTTCTGGTGAAAACCACACAATGGATTCCCTTGGAAGGAAATACAAGTTACTGGTAAGTACGCTTAGAATTACTTTTCAGAGTCAGTGCTGGGCTAAAAGATGCAGCCCTGGGTTTTCTCCTGATAACAGGTGAGTAAATCGGAATTCGTAGTTCGGCTGATTTTAGAGGAATATTTGTACGTTTCAAAATTGGACACTTAGAAACTTTTCAGCTGAAAACCACACAATGGATTCCTATTGAAGGAAATACAAGTTACTAGTAAGAACGCTTAGAATTACTTTTCAGGGTCAGTGCTGGGCTAAAAGATGCAGCCCTGTGTTCTCTCCTGATAACAGGTGAGTAAATCGGAATTCGTAGTTCGGCTGATTTTAGAGGAATATTTGTACAATGGTGAAGGAAGGGGGCGGGGCCTGAGGTGACGTGTGCAAACATGCCCTGTGGCTTGTTTTAAGTTGGGGAATTAATTCCTCTTCAATCCAGAGGTCCCCTGGGGGCCAACTAGCCCACCTGGTACCTCCAGTATGCGCCTGGGAGCTGCGTTGCAGAGAGGTGTTCAGAGGCCATGCCCCTTTTTACAACACTCTGCAAAGCAGCTCCTGGTGGGCTAGTTGGCCCCTAAGGGACCTCTGGATTGAAGAGGAATTCATTTCCCAACTTAAAACGCGCCACAGGGCGTGTTTGCACACATATCACCTCAGGCCCCGCCCCCTACCTTCACCACTGTGCAAATGCGCCCCGTGGCGTGTTTTAAGTTGGGGGATTAAGTCCTCTTGAATCCTGAGGACCCCTTCTGGCCAACTAGCCCACCAGGTACCTCCAGTATGCGCCAGGGAGCTGCATTGCAGAGAGGAGTTCAGAGGCCACGCCCCTTTTGACAACACTCTGCAAAGCAGCTCCGTGGTGCTTACTGGAGGTACCTGGTGGGCTAGTTGGCCCCTAGGGGACCTCTGGATTGAAGAGGGATGATTTCCCCAACTTAAAAGGTGCCACAGGGTGTGTTTGCACAGTATCACCTCAGGCCCCGCCCCATCCTTCACCACTGTGCAAACGCGCCCCGTGGCACATTTTAAGTTGGGGGATTAAGTCCCCTTGAATCCTGAGGTCCCCTGGCGGCCAACTAGGCCACCAGGTACCTCCAGTAAGCGCCACGGAGCTGCGTTGCAGAGAGGTGTAAAAAGGGGTGTGGCCTCATTACACCTCTCTGAAACACAGCCCCCTGGCACATACTGGAGGTTCCTGGTGGGCTAGTTGGCCCCCAGGGACCCCCAGTATTCAAGGGGATCTAGTTCCCCCTCTGCAAACACGCCAGGGGGTGTGTTTGCAGAGTGGTGTAAGGAGGGGGCGTGGCCTCCAGCCCGATCCCGGTCTTTTTTTTTTCTTCTTTTTTTTTAGAAGGGGGGCTGTGTAGCCCCCCTTCTTTTTCAATTTTTTTGGCCATGGGGACCCCATCCCCCAGGGCCAAAAAAAGATTCGTAAATCGGCACCAACGTTATTCTAAATAGAATGTTGCAGATTTCCTATGGAAAATAAGTCCTAACTATATCTACCTACTGGCGACCGCCAGTAGGTAATATAGCGTTGAGGGCTGTTCAGGCTTAATGATTTTTTATCAACTGGCCTCCTCAGACCCTGCAATAAGTTTGTTGTTAACAGGTGCTGCTGTACAAATGGACACAGAGCTCTTGTACAAAGCAATGATATGAAGCACTGTGACTGTTTATGTCATCAAGATCGGACCCTTTTTTAAGAGTGTTATTAACTTTGCACTGAGCACGCCTCATGTGTGAGGTTCAGCGAGACATTAACCCTTGGTGCCTTTCAACAGTGCATTTTGCCAGTATGAAGCATTATGGGACTGGTAGTCCGCATCAATATGAACAAATCAGCATATCAAGTGTGACACAATATGCATTGTGCATCAACTATGTATCTACAAACAGTCATCGATTTTGTTTGTTCAATATTATCCAATAGAACTGCTAGGTGGCACGCTTGTGTTAGGAATTGATTGTTTAATGCTTAATCACAGCGCTTGCGAAGCTTGTTGTGACACAGCTCTCTGAGGTTGTTTGGGGTTGTTAGGCTCCCAATAGAAGCAAACAAGCAGTAGCCTATCAGAGTCTGCCACATTTGTTGTATTTTACTAGCACAGTCTTTTCATTTATTTAAAGTATTATTTGAGGAGGTTGGCGCCATGTATATGCCACATAAATAAAATGTGGTACGTCAGTGTCCAATGCCCCTAGGTCATTGGTAGACATGGTGATACATTATGCATGTCAATTATATAATTGTGTACATTTCATGGTGGATTGTCGATGCATTAGGCTGGCATACATTACATTCAACCAGAATTCGGATTTTTAACATTGTTTATTTATTTGCAATTTTCACCATGCACTTTTGTAATAATTATATTACATGTTTAATGTACATACTTATATTTTAAGTACTTTATTATTTCACATTATGTGATTACGATTTTTTCCATGTTACTAAGTTTTGACTATATAATGTTGAATCAAAATGGCACCTACCAGATTGATAAAGGCTGCTGAGTCAGCCAAAATGCGTCTCCTCATTCTCTGGGTCGTGGGAGGCCCTTTTAAATAAAGAAGCCTTATTCTTTCAGCTTTCGTGTGCGTGCCTTCTTCTTTCTGGAATATGGATTGCTGTGGATGTATATATATGTTTTATATATATGTGTGAGTGTGTGGGCATATATATACATATGTGTGTGTGAATGTATATATACATATGTACATGTATATATATGTGTGTGTGCATATATATATATATATTTATATATTCACTGAAAAAACATAGGTTTCAGGGACATTACAGTTACTTGGACATTTGATTCATATAAAACTAAAGAAATTCGCCCGTTATAGTTAGTTGAGCTAACTATAACTTGCGTGCCCGCAATGCACTGGTGATGACGTTACATATTACATCACTCATGACATGGTCAGTGACATCACTCATGACATCACTGATGGCATCACTGATGACATCATCCAGTGAATGTGTGTTTCTGTAAAGTTTAAATATTTTTCATATATATCTATGCCAAGGTCTATTGAAGAATGAGTGGATGTAGAAGTGCCTGAATGGATTATTTAGTAGATGCATGACTGACTGTATAAGTCACTGATTGAACGTATGTTACTGAATGCATGGGTTAGTGACTAAACTGTGTGAATGTCTATATTAGTCTCTCGGTTGGTGTGTAAGCAGGTGCATGGGTCGGTGAGTAGCTACATCAGTGTCTATATGGGTTATTGATTGATTGTATGAGTATCTGTCTGGCTGTCTGAGTGTCTATGTGGGTGGGTGGAGGTGTCTGACTCTGTGCATACATGTCTGAATGGCTGATTTACTGGTTGTATAGATTAAAAAATGCATCTCGGAAGGGCTGTATGGGTAGCTGACTGTGTGTACAGGTGTGTTGATTAGTGAAATGATGTCTCAGTTGTATATATGTGAGTAACTATATATGTTTTTAGACATTATATGTGAATGTTGGGGTGTATAATTGACTATACGTGAGAGACAGTGATTGCAAGAGTGTCTACATACATGAATGTGTACTTGTATTAGTGAATGTATAAGAGAGTACGTATGTGTTAGTATCTATATAAATAGGGGGTGTTGTGTGTATAAGGGTGTTGTGTGTATAAATAAGTCAGGTGGTGTGTATATATCTGCATAGGTGAGTACATGGGTGTGTGATTCATTTTTTGCATGACTGAGTAGATGTGTGAGTAACTCTATGGATCAGTAGCACTGTGTGAATATATGTATAGATGTATGAGTGGATATTATACTGATGTAATGATGAGTGACAGCATGTATGAGTGACTGTATGAGTGTATGTCTAGCTCACAATATATAGATAGGAATCAGTGGATGGGTATCTAGTATCTGGTATTGTTGTGTCTATGGTTTCGAAAATGGTGGTCTGTATTTTAGAATACGTGTATCAAAGCTTATATTAGAGTGTGAGGAGGCGTGTCAGACTATCACATGGATGATGTCATCAGTGATGTCATTTGAGATGTCATCAGTGATGTCATCAGTGATGTCACTGTCCATGTCATGATTGATGTAATATGTGACGTCATCACCAGTGCATTGCGGGCGCGCGAGTTATAGTTAGCTCAACTAACTATAACGGGCGAATTTCTCTGGTTTTATATGAGTCAAATATCCAAGTAACTATAACGTCCCTGAAACCTATGTTTTTTTCAGTAAATTTCTAAGGTTTTTTAAATGCTAATTTCTAACTATAACGTGCCAGAAACCTATGGTTTTTTTCAGTGAATTTCTAAGGTTTTTGAAATGCTAATTTCTAACTATAACATCCCTGAAACCTATGGTTTTTTCAGTGAATTTCAAAGGTTTTTTAAATGCTAATTTCTAATTATAATGTTCATAAAACCTATGTTTTTCTCAGTAATTGTGAAAAAAAGTGATATTTTGTAACTTTATTGTTGTATTTTTTTGTATTTATTATTTAATGTCTTCTTGTTTTTTAAATATTACTCAACTACATACAGTATGAAAGGGAGCCCAGCCCAGAGCCACATCTGAAGACCAACACATGTCATAGACCTACTGATCAAGCAGCTCCAACACCCAAGAACGCCGCAACACCCACCACCACCCCAGGACCCCCCCTCTACCACTGAGGCAGTGCAGAACAAGACAGCGAACTTTAAAAAAAAAAGGCATGGCCCCTCAGCCACACAACAGCTGAATATTGGGACAGGTGTGAACAAACTATATGTGAAGGAAGCAATTCACCAATGAATAACAATGCACACAATGCAAAGTGTAGTGGTGATGTGCTGGACACATCTCAGTATGCAGAAAAGACACCTCTCCATGTGAACAAATACTACTGGTGCTTGTAGTGTTGTGGACAGTGGACCCAACCATGTTACATCAAACACTACGGACGATCTCACTCATGTAGCTGTATCGTCCCCCCCTGTAAGCATAAGCATAACCGGAGTGGGCTGGTCCGACGTACGCCACTACAGCATAGCAGTATGAATAAATACGTTGGGTCTCTGGGCGTGGTTCACTTCTGAACTGTGAAGACAAACGACTGTGCCAGAGCGGCGGGCCTCACCCTGCCATGAGGCTACCGTCCTGACCACGGGTCTCCTCGACACAGGCCCCCTGCGAACCCAGTGGCAAATCACCGCAGACTTATGTCTGTATAGACTACTGCCTTCAATCTACACTGCGGACAGCAAGCATCACAATTCAGATGGAGTAGCGATTGCAGATGACACAGTCCACTATGCATGACACATTCCTCCCAGTGCGGCCCTCTTGGACCACGCATCATGCCAGGGTGCACACACGCTGAGCGCCAAAGGTACCACTAACTCAGTGCACCACAAGTTATCGCCACATGGCCTTACTGAGGCAGAATTTAATGGACAAAAGACATTGCTCCGAGTGCGGCCCCCCTGGACCACGCATCATCGCAGGGTACGTACACGCTGAGCGCCAAAGGTACTACTAACTCAGTGCACCATAAGTCATCCCCACGTGCCCTTATTGAGGCAGAATTCAATAGACAAAAGGCATTGGTACGAGTGCGGCCCCCGGACCATGCATCATCGCAGGATACGTACACTCTGAGCGCCAAAGGTAATACTAACTCAGTGCACCATAAGTCATCGCCATGTGGCCTTATTGAGGCAGAATCCAATAGACCAAAGACATTGCTCCGAGTGTTGCCCCCATCGGACCATGCATCATCCCAGGGTACGTACACGCTGAGCACCAAAGGTGCTACTAACTCAGTGCACCATAAGTTATCGCCACGTGGCCTTATTGAGGCAGAATTCAATAGACAAAAGACATTGATCCGAGTGTGGCCCCTCCCGGACCACGCATCATCGCAGGGTACGTACACGCTGAGCGCCAAAGGTACTACTAACTCAGTGCACCATAAGTCATCACAAGGAAGAGTGAACAGTTTCATGTCAGCAGTGAGGCATTCTATCACTCAAAAATCACCCAAAAATACTTATAATATAAAAAGAACACAAGAATCAAAGTACATTAATGATTACAATCCAGTAATTTTGAAGATGTGGAATGCAAATATGGACATACAATATGTTGCAGATAACTCAATTACTGTTCCTCGCATACTATCCAAATAGAAGTCCATACCTGGAAAACATATGTCTATATGAAATACTGCAACATTAGAGTTTTAGAAAAAATGTTAAAGAAAAAACAAATGAAGGGAAATATGCTGTAATTGGATCTGATGAATGGTTCTTAAAGAATGCCAAAGGAAATTTGATTAATTATAGGAAATTAAGTTGTGAGCCTCCAGATGAGAGAGAGTTTTTCTATTTAGCTCTTCTGCAACTCTTCAAACCTTGGAGGACTGAAATGGAAATACTTGGAGATTTTGACTGCTATGACGATTCTTTCAAAGCATGTAAAGACATTGCTACCAGTGTGTTCAGCCTGGACCACGCATCATCGCAGGGTGCGCACAGGCTGAGTGCTTCAGGTGCCACTAACTCACTGCACCACAAGTCATCGCCAAATGGACTTATTGAGGCAGAATTCAGCGCAAGCCGCAACACATGGTGCCACTAACCCTGTTCAATACAAGCCGGCGACACATGGTGCCACTAACCCTGTTCAACACAAGCCAAACGATCCCACATGTGGAACTGTGTCCTGAGTCCTGAACGGCAGTGACCCCAAGTCCGTGGCAGCGACCACGGCAGCATACTCCCTTTGATTAGTTAGGCATATTTCCATATGCAAGGCCGGCGACACGTGGTGCCACTAACCCTGTACAACACAAGGCGCGACACGTGGTGCCACTAACCCTGTTCAACACAAGCTGATCCCACATGTGGAATTGTGTCCTGAGTCCTGAATGGCAGTGACCCCAAGTCCGTGGCAGCGACAACAGCAGCATACTCCCTTTGATCAGTTAGGCATATTTCTATATGCAAGGCCGGCGACATGTGATTCCACTAACCCTGTTCAACACAAGCTGATCCCACATGTGGAACTGTGTCCTGAGTCCTGAATGGCACTGACCCCAACTTCGTGGCAGCGACCACACCACCAGACTCCCTTCGATTAGTGACGCGTATTTGCATATGGAAGGTCGGCGACACGTGGTGCCACTGAACCTAAATTACGCAGGCCGGTGGGGTCACCAACCTATGCATGTGGCTGTGGGCCCTTGCTCATCGCTACCTATGGCCTACACTGCGGTCAGCAGACTTCACAATTCAGATACAGTCACAATTGCAGATGACGCAGTAGGCAACAGACATAGCTCCCACTGCTGCCCATCCGCACCAAGCAGCATCACAGGCTCATACACTTCGACAGAGTATTCTATACATATTTCATCTTTTCATGATACGCCTACACTGCAGTCAGTAGGGCTCACAAATAAAATTAAATCTTGATTCATTAATTACAGAGTCCACTAGGCAAGTAACTATCACAGGCCTAAAACCTACATAATATCCTTTTAGTATCCTTGCTTTAAGAACTTTTCTTATATCAGTTATAGCTTTAGTACAATCAACAAATTCCTCTTCAAGTGCAAACAAACACTAAAGAACACTTTACACTGCGGGCAACAGAGCTCGCAATTCGAATTTCTGACACGTGGTGTCACTAACCCTGTTAAACACAAGCTGCGACACGTGGTGCCACTAACCCTGTTCAACACAAGCCGATCCCACATGTGGAATGGTGTCCTGAGTCCTGAATGGCAGTGACCCCAACTTCGTGGCAGTGACCACAGCACCAGACTCCCTTTGATCAGTCAGGCATATTTCCATATGCAAGGCCGGCAACACGTGGTGCCACTAACCCTGTACAACACAACGTGCAACACATGGTGCCACTAACACTGTTCAATACAATCCGATCCCACATGTGGAACTGTGTCCTGAGTGCTGAATGACAGTAACCCCAACTTCGTGGCAGTGACCACAGCACCAGACTCCCTTCAGTTTTATTTGTTGTTGTTTTGTTTAAATAAAATATTTTATATGTAAATCTATACATGACTAAGATTCAGAAAGAACTCCGGTATGTTTTCATAAATACCTCGGACAGATGCCAGCTGACGGACTGAATCACAAAATGGCTTTTCAATGCTTATGTAGTGTGACTTATGAGCAGTTCACACCCAGGCTCGCAGAGGGACAACTGCGGCCCGTCTGGTCGACTCACAGACGCAGTACTGCGAGCTGTCTGCTCCCAAAGGAACAGCAGCATAGTAGCTTGCAGAGGTAAAGTCACAGCAGTGTAGTAGCTCGCAAACGAAGAGAGCTGCGAGCCGACAGACTGGCTTCTACCACTATAGCTGCGAAGTGGTGATGTTGGGAAGAGGGAGCGTGAAAGGGTTATCTCGCACAGACAGAGCTCCGGTATATTAAATTGCCCCGGGACCTTTCTTTTATATTTTCACTCTATGCAAGAAAGCGCGCTTTCTGGACCAAGACCTTGCTCCCTGCCAAATTTGGCATAATTCCTTTCAGCAGTTTGACCTGTAGCCTTGTCTAAAGTTTCCTATGGAAAATCCATTGAGAAAACACGTTTTCACCCCCCCACATAACTACGTGACGCAGGCGTACTCGCTGTTGGTGTTCAGGTCAGTGCTCTAGTTGTGAACATGTCACGGCCACTCCCTGAGGGCAGGTTTGCACACACACCACACCCATCCGGCACATGCGTCACAGGCCATGTGACCACGCAAATATAATGCATCCCACATCCTTTATTGCCGGTGGTGACTGGATGGTGGACACTCCACGGGTCTCAATCATAAAGAGCCCATGAAAAGTTGCGCAGAGAGTTAGTTGCACCCTGAGCTGTATGGCTGTCAGGAGCCTACTACCACGTGGCGCGGACTTGTGACTTGCACGGGGTTAGTGCCACACGAAACTGATGTGGCCGTCATGGGCCTACCACCATGTGGCGCGGACTTGAGTTACACAGGGTTAGGCGCACCCTAAGTTGTATGGCCGTCAGTGGCCTACCACCACGTGGTGCTCACTTGCGTTGCACAGGGTTAGCGGCACCCAAAGTTGATGTGGTCTCCGCCATTGATGACTCAGGACTCAGCGACATGTGTGGGATCTGCTGGGCGCAGAGAAGCTGATGTGGTCTGACTCAGGACTCATCAACATCTGTGAGATCTGCCGGGCCGCGGAGCTTTGACGGGCACGTGGAGTGCCCACTGGTACACATTTCGGTGGCAGCAGGTAATTTTTTGGTCATGGATGCGCAGGGGCAGCAGTATCTCTCTCTCTCTCACTTCCCTCTCTTCACTCTCTCTCTCACTCTCTTCCTTCCTTTCCTTCTCTTTCTCTATCTCCCTTCTCCCTTTCTCACTCTCTTTCTTTCCTTCCCTCTCTTTTTCCCTCTGGCTTTTTTTTCCTTCTCTGTGTCTCGCTCCTTTGATATGCGCATTACACACGTCCTTATTTTGTGCTTTATTTTCCAGGCTGTGTCGTCGACATTCATGGTCCCGACAGGAGTCTCTCGCCTTGTTGTTTTGTGTTCATTTTGTTAAATTTACTTTATCCTTTATATATATGTTTACAAAAAAATAAGGTTTGAAGAAAAAAAAAATCAATAAAGTTTTTGGTTGTTACTTAAGTGCTGTGTGACTCATTCTTATAACTGTTATTTGGCGGTGTCCACCATGGTGTTAAATTTTGGGGCAGGTATCGTGGGAATACTGGTGATGTCTGCAGTTTGCACAAGCTTCTGAATAGTGTGTTAGATTTATCTCAACTGTAGGTGCATTAAAGTGCTGATAATGAGATGCAGAGTAGGCGTTCCAGTGCAAAAACACACAAGGTGAACCTTTGTGATTTATTCTAAATACTAAAATCCTGTATTGAATTGCACTGTGGTAGTGGGTGCATTCACGGTGTACAAACAAAATCAATGAAGAAATCTCATTGTATTTATATTGATTGGGAATAGTGGGTTAGGTGCTGGATCTTGACGGGATACACTGCCCATTTTTTTTTCTGTACACGAAAAAACCACATCACAACTTTCACAACGAAAGGCAAAAACTGCGATGTGAAACAAATTCCGGCGATAAGCCGCGTTAGCACCAGAGATTTTACACCTGCTTTCTGCTGGTGTTAAGCAGGACCACTACCTGCAGCATGAAAGGGAACACAGCCAAGAGCCACACCTGAACACCCACAGGTGAGCATGATACACGGATACCCATGAGGACCATAACACTCATCCCAACAACCCCAGGACCGCCAACACCCCCGAACCTGCATCTGAGCAAGTATGTCTGTGTGGTCATTCTGTTAGCATGATAGGCACGGGCCCTGCAACATCAGTGTGCTGTCTTCAGCAGACGTTACCATGTCACCTCAGCGTTGGCAGTGAGCCTGGAGATGTAGCTACGCACGCATCCTCCTGCATGCACAAGCGGCAAAGGGAACGGGGTGTCTCACACATGTCCATGTGCAAGAAGTCCGGTAAGTGTGTCTCTGTGTTCTGGTGTGGCCGCCACAAGGGCCGCAGCAGTCAATGTTGTAAAGTGGCATTCACCACCTCCAAATGGCAGTGTCACGGTGTGATTGGAATGCCGCGGGACATGCACGCATAGCCATTACAAATGTGTGCCGTAGGAGTGCACGGGATACAACAGCACAGTGCACAAAAGTGTGGGGGCTCATGGGAGGGACGAGCAGCTGTTTGGCAACGTAACACACAGTGAACCCACCCATGTGCCATGTGCTGGGCATCTCATCCATGATGACCAGGGTCGCAGACATCCCACAACACCCACCTTTGTACACATCCTGTATGAATGCAGCTGGAGAAGTTACTGTAAGGATGAAAGGTTTTTTGTCTGAGCTATCTTGCGCTAACACATCTGCTGCTCCGAGAAGGAACTTGCAAGCGGCCAGCCCCCCCTGACAGATGCAATAGTATTTGCATCCGTCTCCCACACTACGCACTTCCCGATTTGAGAACGAGTGGACATCCCACACTCAAAAGTCCTTCGTCGTAGTTAGCGTGCGTGAAATGGCCTTCACACATACTCCCACCTCAACCCTGCACCCATTGCACACAGACCCGGCTCATTGCACCAAGCTGTGCCATTTCATCCACAAGACTGGCACACGGCAAGCCAGTGCAGCTACAAGCAGAGCCACTGACGCATAGCAGGGCAGCCCGAACACATGGTCGACTCCATTCATGTCCACCTATACTTTGCACGTCTCCTGCATGTCCTGGGTGCACTGCCTTTGGCAGTGCTGCAGATCACTTACCAGCACCATATACAAGTTACCGTGTTCCAAACAAAACTTCCTCCTACTACGTATAAAATATTGCTGACACTACTTGGACAGGTGTGGCACAGCGCCCAGAGCACATGACTTCACAGCATAGGACACACAGTTTGGGCTCACGGTTTCATCCCCGAGTCCAGCAGCAGCTCAATTTAGCAGCATGACATTCTAGGCAATACCTCACTTAATTTCCATACCCTGCACTTGCAGACCGGTAGGGGTCAGTAGTTCAGCGACTTTATCCCCGAGTCCGGCAGCATCTCAGCTTACACCCCCAGCGCCATCAGACCCATACGAGTGAGTAGTTTGCACTTCATAAATACTGAATTGATTTGATACACATGAATTTACCTTTGCACTCCCTGTATAACACCCCCTAAGCACCATACACAAGTTACAATGTTCGAAACAAAAGTTCCTCCGAGTAGGTATAACTACATGCTGACACTACTTGCACAGATGTGGCACAGCAGCCAGAGCACATGACTTCACAGCATATGACACACAGTTTGGACTCACGCTTTCATCCCCGAGTCCGGCAGCAGCTCAGCTTAGCAGCATGAGACTCTAGACAATACCTCACATATTTTCCGTATCCCAGCACTTTCAGACCAGTAGGGGTCAGTAGTTCGTCCTAGTAGGTATAAACACATGCTGACACTACTTCCACAGGTGTGGTGCAACGGAGAGGGCACATGACTTCACAGCATAAGACACACAGTTTGGGCTCACGCTTTAATCCCCGAGTCCCGCAGCAGCTCACCTTAGCAGCATCAGACTCTAGGCAATACCTCACTTAATTTCCGTAGCCCAGCACTTTCAGACCAGTAGGGATGAGTAGTTCACTTCGCACCCCTGTATACCACACCCATAACACCCAAAGAGGTTACAGTGCTCCTACCCTTTCTGACTTTTTTCGCCCTTTATTCACCTTACTCACTTCAACAGAATCACAAAATGGCTGCCAACACTTCCTAGTTGCAACCGCTCGCACTGCTCGCAGCCAATAAGCAGAAAGCTTGTGCTCGTAACACCTCAGCCAATCAGATGGGAGAATTCCCAAATATCGATATCTGTAAATTTCGATATTTCTCCAAAACTACTGAGCTGATTTACACTAAATAAACAAAAGCAGACTTTCTAGACCAATACCCTTCTCCCTGCCAAATTTGGGGTAATTCCGTTCACCCGTTTGACCTGTAGCCTTGTCTAAATTTTGCTATGGAAATTGCATGGAGAAAACATGTTTTGGGACCCCCCTTTTTCTCAGCCCCCTCTTGACGAATCACCCCCAAACTTTCAACATAAGAGCTGATATGAACAAAGAATTAGTTTGAAAAGATTCATGAAGATTCATCAAACGACGCCAAAGTTATAAGCAAAACAAAAAATGCTCTTCCTATGGAAACTTGGTCCTAACTATAACTACCTACTGGCGACCGCCAGTAGGTAATATATATATTCACTGAAAAAAAACATAGGTTTCAGGAACGTTCTAGTTAGTTGGACATTTCACTCGTACAAAACCATAGAAATTCCGGTGTTCTAGTCAGTTCAGCTAACTATAACTCGCGCCCCCGCAATGCACTGCTGATGATGTCACATATTACATCATTCATGACATCGTCAGTGACATCACTGATGACATCTCAAATGACATCACTGATGACCTCACTGATGACATCATCCAGTAAATGTGTGTTTCTGTAAAGTTTAAATTTGTTTTATATATATGCCAAGCTGTATTGAAGAATGAGTGGGTGTATAAGTGTCTGTATGGAGGATTTAGTAGGTACGTGACTGACTGTATCAGTAAGTGATTAAATGTGTCTTACTGAATAAATGGGTTAGTGACTAAACTGTGTAAAAGTCTGTATCAGTCTGTCTGTTGTTGTGTAAGCTGCTGCATGGGTTGATGAGTGGCTGCATGAGTGTCTATATGGGTTATTGATTGCTTGCTCGAGTATTTGTATGGCTGCCTGAGTGTGTGTGTGGGTGGGTGGGCGGTGTGTGCATAGATGTATGAGTGGTTCATTCGCTGAGTGTATGGGTTCAAAAGTGCATGTGGAAACAGCTGTATGGGTGGGTGAGCGTGTGTATGGGGGTGTTAGTGAGTGAATGGATGTCTCAGTGGTACATGTGCAAGTAACTACATATGTAAAAGGCAGTATATGTGAGTGATGGTGTATATAAATAACTATATGTGAGAGTCAGTAATTATGAGAGAGGCTGCATGGATGAGTGCGTATTTGTATCAGTGATTCTATAAGAGAGTAATTATGTGTTAGTATCTGTATGAATAAGTGAGGTGGTGTCTGTATAACTGTATAGGTGAGCAAATGGAAGTATGATCGATTCTTTGCATGACTGACTAGGTGTGTGGGTAACTCTGAATATATGGCAGTGTGTGAGTGTCTGTATAGGTGTATGAGTGCATATGATAGTGTTGTATTTATGAGTGACTGCATGTATGAGTGACTGTATGGGTGAATGAGTGGATGCATGTGTAGAGCTAGGAATCAGTCAGTGTGTATTTAGTAACTGGTATTGATGTGTCTATTTTTTCGAAAATGGTAGTCTGTATTTTAGAGTGGGTGTATCAAAGGTTATATTCAGGTGTGAGGAGGTGCATCAGATTTTCACGTGGATGATGTCATCAGTGATGTCATCAGTGATGTTATTTGAGATGTCATCAGTGATGTCACTGACCATGTCATGAATGATGTAATATGTGACGTCATCAGCAGAGCATTGCGGGGCCGCGAGTTATAGTTAGCTCAACTAACTATAACGCCGGAATTTCTATGGTTTTGTACGAGTGAAATATAAAATTAACTATAACGTTCCTGAAACCTATGGTTTTTTCAGTGAATTTCTATGGTTTTTTAAATGCTAATTTCTAACTATAACGTGCCTGAAACCTATGGTTTATCAGTGAATTTCTATGGTTTTTTAAATGCTAATTCCTAACTATAACGTGCCTGAAAGCTATGGTTTTTTCAGTGAATTTCTATGGTTTTCTAAATGCTAATTTCTAACTATAACGTGCCTGAAACCTATGGTTTTTCAGTGAATTTCAAAGGTTTTTTTAAATGAAAATGTGTAAGTCTAATGTACCTCAATCCTATGTTTTTTTTATTTTCTATATATATACATATATACATTTAAAAAAAATGTGAATCATTTTTAGTTAGGAAAACTATATTTATTCTTTTTTTTGGTAATATTATACAGAACTCGCGTACCCCTCGCGCACCCTATACGATGGCTGCGCGCATTCCGGTAGCCATTTTGAAAAGTCGCGCTGGGGTTGCAACTTCGGCGTAATTTGTAAAGTATGAAATATCTTTAAATTAATTATAAATAAAAGTTTTCCTTTAAGTGTTTGTCTAAATGTATTAATGAAAGTATTTTTAAAGCATTATTCTCAATATAATTTTGACTAAAAATTATTCAATTATTATTGGATTCGGACGTTAGGAGGGATGGCCATTTTGCTCGATCTGTTTTGCAAGATTTTTTGGTTTAGTCAGGTGGACGCCCTCCTCCAGGTGAGGTACGGCTTGGGGATTCTATTCAAAAGGTGAGGAATCCACTGGCAGAAGTATCCATCAGAAGAACAAGTTACTTACCTTTGGTAACGCTTTTCTGGTGGATACAGTATCTGCCTGTGGATTCCCCCCTGTTCCACCCGCGTCCCCATTGTCCACCTGCTTCTACAAAAAAGATGCTTTTACTGTTTGGCATGAATGTTTTTAATATGTCTTAATCATGATTATGTTTTAATAGTGAGAAATATTTGATCTGTTGCTATTTCTTTATGCCTTTATTGGTTATGCATTTGTATATATATAGATATTTAGTATACTATATATAATGTGAAAATGTGTCGGTCCGCCTATTTGCCTAGGTGGCAGGGAAAAAATGGGTGGAACTGACGTCAGCACACCGACAAGGTCCTCTTATGGCTCCGATGATGTCATATGGTGTCGCGAGTGGAGCCATGCTATTATGACGTCCTCGTCGACATGGGAGAGCAAGGAAAGAATTTCCGCCTAATGCTGGTGCAGGGGATATTCACCTAAGTGTTCAGGCTAGTCCTTTGGGAGCAACTGTTTATGTTGTCACTCCAGAAACCAAAACCAGTGATCCAAGGGCAGCAGCCCTGCAGATGGCACACGAGGTGGGGAGCCTAGTCGTGTGCACTGGTGGGGCAGCGAAGTGACAAGCACCACTACCCACAAAAAAGGTAACGAGGGCACTGAATAACACAGGATCTTCTCTTTGTATCTGGCAGGAACAACAAGGTTAAAATGCCCTAGTTCCAAAATGTAGAATTAGTGCTACAACGGACTTCAAGAGGACCTGCGATGGATGCCGCTTCTGCCTCCTGTACCCTGGAGGCGGCACATGGGTCATGCGGTACGGTTATACTGCGGTGGGAAGCACACTCGTTGACCTCTCATGGCACTGCTCCACACTTCAGGGCGGACGCTTTCCATTAGCTGTGTTTTCGGATGACGTGTCGCGCTGGCCCCGTTCAACAACATAACTCCTTCAGATCCAAACAGACTCTTCCACTCTCTCACCGGAATTGAAACCAGGCCACGCGGACACTTTTACAATACAACAGCCGGGAATGCAGTTTTCGTTAAAATAGCCATCTTCCTTCCTCCTAATTTATCAAATAAACGACTCACTGAAGAACAGGGGCCAGCTTCGATCGGTAAACAGCCGTTACAATGACTTTTTTACTTCGCTATACCATTACAACGCATGCATTACCACGCATGCTTTGTACATCGCAAAGTCATTACTACGCATTGTTTTAGAACGCATGGTCATTTACCACGCATGCCTTTACAACAAATTTTGTTGTAAAGGTATGTATGGTAAATGACAATGTGTTCTAAAAAAAGTAGACGATCCACGTCGTTGTAAGGAAACAGAGGCTGCTCCGTTTCCTCATAACGACGTGCACCGCCCCTCAGACACGATGTGAAGCAGGAACCACGAGGAGAGAGGAACCATGAGGAGTGAGAGGCAAGGGGGATTGGCATAGGGTGGGGTATACTTTTCTAGGGTTTAGGGTAGTGCAGTGGTGCTTGGGTAGTGTAGGGGGTCATGCTGGGCTAGTGTTTTAGGGTTTAGGGTAGTGCAGTGGTGTTTGGGTAGTGTAGGAGGTCATGCTGGGGGTAGATTTATGGTTTAGGGTAGTGCAGTGGTGTTTATGTAGTGTAGGGGGTCGTTCTGGGGGTAGTGTTTTAGGGTTTAGGATAGTGCAGTGGTGTTTGGGTAGTGTAGGTGGTTGTGCTGGGGTTAGTGTTTTAGGGTTTAAGGTAGTGCAGTGGTGTTTGGGTAGTGTAGGGGGTCATGCTGGGGTAGTGTTTTAGGGTTTAGGGTAGTGCAGTGGTGTTTGTGTAGTGTAGGGGGTTGTGCTGGGGTAGTGTTTTAGGATTAGGGTAGTGCTGTGGTGTTTGTGTAGTGTAGGGGGTCATGTTGGGGGTAGATTTAGGGTTTAGGGTAGCGAAGTGGTGTTTGTGTAGTGTAGGGGGTCATGCTGGAGTAGTGTTTTAGGGTTTAGGGTAGTGCAGTGGTGTTTGGGTAGTGTAGGGGGTCATGCTGGGGTTATATTTATGGTTTAGGGTAGTGCAGTGGTGTTTATGTAGTGTAGGGGGTCGTTCTGGGGGTAGTGTTTTAGGGTTTAGGGTAGTGCAGTGGTGTTTGGGTAGTGTAGGTGGTCGTGCTGGGGGTAGTGTTTTAGGGTTTAAGGTAGTGCAGTGGTGTTTGGGTAGTGTAGGGGGTCATGCTGGGGGTAGTGTTTTAGGGTTTAGGGTAGTGCAGAGGTGTTTGTGTTGTGTAGGGGGTTATGTTGGGGGTAGATTTAGGGTTTAGGGTAGTGAAGTGGTGTTTGTGTAGTGTAGGGGGTCGAGCTGGGGTAGTGTTTTACGGTTTAGGGTAGAGCAGTGGTGTTTGTTTAGTGTAGGTGGTGATACTGGGGGTAGTTTTTTAGGGTTTATGGTAGTGCAGTGGTGTTTGTGTAGTGTAGGGGGTTGTGCTGCCGGTAGGGTTTTAGGGTTTAGGGTAGTGCAGTGGTGTTTGGGTAGTGTAGGGGGTCATGCTGGGGGTAGTGTTTTAAGCTTTAGGGTAGTGCAGTGGTGTTTGTGTAGTGTAGGGGGTCGTGCTGTGGATAGTGTTTTAGGGTTTACGGTAGTGCAGTGGTGTTTGTGTAGTGTAGGGGGTTGTGTTTTAGGATAGATCAGTGGTGTTTGGGTAGTGTAGGGGGTCATGCTGGGGTTAGTGTTTTAGGGTTTAGGGTAGTGCAGTGGTGTTTGGGTAGTGTAGGGGGTCATGCTGGGGTTAGTGTTTTAGGGTTTAGGGTAGTGCAGTGGTGTTTGTGTAGTGTAGGGGGTCATGTTGGGGGTAGATTTAGGGTTTAGGGTAGTGAAGTGGTGTTTGTGTAGTGTAGGGGTTCGTGCTGGGGTAGTGTTTTATGGTTTAGGGTAGTGCAGTGGTGTTTGGGTAGTGTAGGGGCTGTGCTGGATGTAGTGTTTTAGGGTTTAGGGTAGTGCAGTGGTGTTTGGGTAGTGTAGGGGGCCGTACTGGTGGTAGTGTTTCATGGTTTAGGGTAGTGCAGTGGTGTTTGTATGGTGTAGTGGGTCGTGTTGGGGTAGTGTTTTATGGTTTAGGGTAGTGCAGTGGGTTTTGTGTAGGGTAGGGGGTTGTGTTTTACGGTAGTGCAGTGGTGTTTGGGTAGTGTAGAAGGTCATGCTGGGGGTAGTGTTTTAGGGTTTAGGGTAATGCTGTGGTGGTTAGGTAGTGTAGGGGGTCATGCTGGTGTAGTGTTTTAGGGTTTAGGGTAGTGCAGTGGTATTTTTGTGTTGTACGGGTCATGCTGGGGGTAGTGTTTTGGGGTTTAGGGTAGTGCAGTGGTGTTTGGGTAGTGTAGGGGGTCGTACTGGGGGTAGTGTTTTAGGATTTATGGTAGTGCAGTGGTGTTTGGGTAGATCGACAACAATAGACCTCGCCAAGTGAGCAGCGCATGCGCTGTGGCACTAGGCGAGACCTAAAAAGCATTGCACCAAGATGGCTGCCAACACTTCCTGGATTGAAATGTTGGCAGCCAATTAGAGCCAAGCTTGTGCTTGTGTAGTTAGGTTCCGCCCAGATATATAAAGATGTTTTTCCTTTAATATCTCAAAAACTACTGAACGGATTTACACCATTTAAAAAAAGGTCTCTTTTTGAACCAAGGGCTGCCTTTTTGCCAAATTTAGTGTAATTCCGTTCAGTAGTTCAGGCTGTAGCCATGTCTAAAATTTCCTATTGGAAATTGATTTTCCAACCTCTATTTTTTGAATTTCTCAGGAGCTACTAAACGGATTGACACCATTTAACAAAAAGGACTCTTTCTGAATCAAGGGCTAACTGTTTGCCAAATTTGGTATTACTCCGTTCAGCAGTTCGGGCTGTAGTCGTGTCTAAAGTTTCCTATGGAAAATAACATGGGAAAAACACTTTTGGGACCCCCCTTTTTTCTCTGCCCCACTTCAAAAATCACCCCGAAACTTTCAAGACAGGAGCTGACTGGAGTGCCCCACTAGTTTTGAAAATTTTGCAAAGATTCGTCAAACGACACCAAAGTTATTAGGAAAACAAAAAATGCTTTTCCTATGGAAAATATGTCCTAACTATAACTACCTACTCACGACCGCCAGTAGGTAATATGTTGATGGGACAAATATATTTCGCAAGATTTTTTTACAAATTTGACTGTAGTGCAGAGAACATATAATTGCCTGCAAATGTTTAAAAATTGATAAGTTGTAATCAACTGAAACTAAACAGACAGAAATGTGAGATTCTGACCACTCTTGTGCCTACCACATTTTTAGCCCTCAGAGTTAGGGCTTCTTCTAAATTGATCCAAAGAATTTTGGAATCATCATCATCATCAAAATAACTTTATTCGATTCTTGTGAATCATAAAAGCTTGCATATATACAAGATATATTTAGAAAATACAATTAAAAACATTTATAAGGAATGAACATATTCACTTCAGTAATTATTAATTTACCAGCAAAACTCAATCAGTTTTTAAAACTATCCCAACCTTCAACAGCACAATTTATACATTTAATTGCTTCTTAAAAGGACCTACAATAAGTATAAAATTTCGATTTCTCTCACGTTTTCGGAATTTTGGAATCAGGTTAGGATTTAGGAGCTAGTCGGACTGCGCAAAACAGTGCGGTAGTCACTTGAAGTTTTATTACTCGTTGTATGCTGAAAAGGATATTTCATTTATTTTTCTTTCTACATAAGATAAACATCTTGAATGGCATCATCTCATCTCAGCTGCACTTCAGTACAAGCATTGGTAAAACCATTAGGTCTCATCTTTGTGATCTATTGGTTTTATCAATGGATTTTAGCCACGCTGCACAGCATCCCAGGTGTTGTGCAGCATGGCTAAAGTAACCAACTGAACCGGTGAGGGTACATATGTTTAGGTGATTGACAAGCCAGAATACCAATATCCCATATGAGCAAGCAGCGATAGAATACAAAGACAATTCTGAGTACTCAAGCAGTAAGGTTAACCAAAAAGATGAGCGTGAGGATTTGATATGGCTGTGGGGCTTTATCCTGGCATATACTCACAAAAACTGTCTTGGGTCCAGTCAGGTTTGTTTGGTCGCTCAACCCTGGGTAGCTGTGGCTTCGAGCAGCAAGGCTTGACAAAGGAACTTAGTGTAAGCATTTAACAAAACTAAACAACTAAATGAGAACGTCACACAACAGGAAAGAGACACAACAACAATTTATACAAATAGAGAGTATTTTATTACCGCAACCCTCTTGCTTGATGATCAAAATCCACTGGAGGGTTACGTAGATACAGATTTTTTAAAGCATTACATAACTTTCAATCCATCCGCAAACAAGCTTTTGCCAACAATTTTTTTTAAACTTTCTGAAAAAGTTCAAAAGAGTTAGTTCGACAACTCCTGCCCGACTTGGGTGACCAAATCTGAGTGGAGATGGGGGAGGCCTGTAAGGTTACTGTGGACAGTCACCTGGCCACCAGAGCCTTTTCCAGTCCAGTTCCAGCGTTTAGGAAGTGGCTGTCACAGAATACAATTGAGTGGTCCTGATGCTGAGAATGCAGGAGGAAAAGATGTTCAAAGATGCTACTGGTGCTGTGCGGCCAATGGGGGTGAGTTGCGGTTGAGTCCTTGGTCCACTGCTGAGGTGGGGGGACATGGACCATGGAACTCAGGGTCCAACCACGTCCTCTTTGCACCAGTAGCAGGCCAGCTGCGGCTGGGCTACCGATCTTGTAGCACAGCGGTCACATCGAAAATCCTTGGTGGGGGCTCATGTCCCTCTTGGTTTATGAATCTGGTCTTTGACAGCACTCCCGGGTTTAGCAGACATGAGTGCAACTTTTGGCCATTGTGGATTGGTCACTTTGGGTGCCTGGCAGCAGGTATCGACAAAACTTCAGTGGTGGCTACCAACTTGCTGGTTTGGGTTTCCTCAGCTCTTTTGTCCCTGGAGTTGGTTCCGTGGGATCAGCTGACTGATCCTTGGAGTCACTGCTTCAGTCTAGGGCCGGGAATCAACTTTTTCCCGAGAAACAGGCCCAGTCCAAACTTCAGTAGCCCAAAGTGCAGCATGTGCAGTTCTTCTGATGATGCAATCTATCTTTGTGCAGTTTCAAAGGTAGCAGGGCAGTCCTTCTTTGGTCCTCTCTCCGAATCGAATTTCTACTAAATTCCAGGATGCAAGTGGTTGCCATTTTATCCAGGGAAGGTGCCTCAAGGGGACAATGCAGTCACTAGCCAGGCTAGTAGGGCTCCTCCTTGTTAGTGACAAAGTTCTTGTGATGTGTGGCATTTTGCAATTTCAGAGTACAATATTCTTGCCTCTCTCAAGGTGTCAGTACCTTTCTTCAACCAGAGATGTGGCTACCTAATGGCTACACGTCCACAGGAAAACTGGTTTGGGGACGGGTTTTCCTCTCTGTCCCTGTTTCCAACTTGTCTACAGGAACAAAAATCATCCTGCTCAGGAGAATTGTGACAGGCAGACCTTCAAAGGCGACTTCCCCTTTCAAGCCCAACTTTTGGGCTAAGACCCCATGTGGTCTTCTTGAGAAAGGAGGTCACACCTCACTCTGTGGCAACGGACTTTGTTCCTAAGCCTGGCAGTCGTTCACATGTCTCCCTAGGCGGGCATAACACTGTCTGTGTGGTGGAGCCTGTTTGAGGCCACTGGACGAGCTTGGGTACCGAATGGCAACTTTCTAAAAGTGGCTTAACTTTAATAGCAACATTAATCTCAACTTGGGTATCAAGTTGGATTTAATGTCACAATTACCTTGATACCATACCGTCTCCAGTTAGGTAGTCCCATTCAGAAGCTGACAAGTCCAGGATGCCAGCTGGTATACCTGTATTAGCTAATGGGTCTACTAACTTTTCTTCAGCAAAACGACATCTTCAAAGGTTTTGCTGCTAATTATATATAACCCTATATGTCTTGCTTAGAAATATACAACTCGCTGCAATAGGGATCTTTAGACCTTCCTTAGGGGACATCTACATATTGGTATTAAAGGAGTGGTGGCTTTGTCAATAGTTAAAATGGCAAAGTCAAACTAGCAGTGTAAACACTGCCCTTCCAGTTTGCAGTGTCAGGCTGTGAGCCATTTTGTCTTTTGTCACACTCAGGATGGCACAAACAGTTCTGCAGCCGTGGTTGGACACACTGCCTTACATGCTTGTCGTACCCTGGGTACAATATACTAAAGACTTATAAGTAAGTCGGCACTTGCCAATAGGGGACATCCAATTTGACATATCTTTTGGATTGGGTCAGAACACTGCCAATGGGGTTTAGTTAGCAGACCTCAGGGCACTCTCAGAGTCGAAAAACCAGAAGCTAGTAGTCCAAATGGGGGCAAAAATGGGGGAAAACCTTAAAAAAAGCTTGTTTCCTTACAATGAGCTTTAAGGGATTTGATTAAATGAGATTGACATTCAGTATATTGAAATGCTGCTTATTATCTGGTAGAATAACTTCAGGTCAGCTATCCAAAGGAGTGACCAACTTAAATATATGATTAATCTTACAAGATGGCACATTTGAAGACTACTGCTTATGTGAGGTATGTATTTGTTGTGGAAGTGGGAGAGCTTGGAATTTTCTGTGTCAAAGGTAATTCTATGAGTATGACAAATGAACTGTTTTGGGCCTGGCCCTTTTTGCAGGGTTATCCCCACACGTTTTGCCTTCTTCCTGCTATTTTTTCTGACCTGTTTTTGTTTACTTTAGGACTTTCTGCACTTTACCACTGCTAACCAGTGCTAAAGTGCATATACTCTCTGTGTAAGTCGTAATGATGATTGGTTTATCCATGGTTAAAATATTTTATTTACTGATACGTCCCTGGTAAAGTGCACTGTGTGTGCCTAGGGTTTGTAAATTAAATGCTACTAGTGGGATTGCAGCTCTGATTGTGCCACCCACATGAGTAGTCCTGCAACCATGTCTCAGACCTGCCACTGAAGTATCGTGAGTACAGTTTTAAATGGCCATGTCGACCTGGCAAATGCACCCACTTGCCAGGCCCAACCCTTCCCTTTGTCTACATGGAAGGCACCCCTAAGGTAGGCCCAAGGTAGCCCCATTGGCAGGGTGCAGAGTATGTGAAAGGTAGGACACGTACAGGTGTATTTTACATGTCCTGATAGTGAAATACTGCTAATTTGGTTTTTCACTATTACAAGGACTATTTCTCCCATAGGTTATTATTGGAGTTGCCTTGTAACAACTTACAAGTGTAACTTTCAATTGGTAAGAAGTAAAGATTTGGAGCTTTGGTACCCTGAACTCACAACTTAAAAATACATCTTTTAGTGAATTTGGTTTTTAAATTGTGTGTTTAAAAATGACATTTTTAGGAATTAGTAGTTCGAGAACAGTGAGAGTAACTTGGCGCAGCTGAAGAGAGCAGGTCACGAGGTTAACAATGTTTGAAAGGATTGGGTGTGAGCCGGTGAGGAAGCGATTAAAAACTGATGGATTGAGTGACAGAGGGAACAGATGATTTTTCGAGGCAATGGGGAAGATGGATGAGGAGGTTAGGTCGCCGGCTGCGGCTTCAGCAATGTATTTCATCACAGTTTCGAAGTATCGGGGCATGGAAGAATCGGGGGGTATGTTTGGAGTTGCAGTGGGGTGATTGTTTGTTCGTGGGGGGATGGTTTTGAAATGAGAAGATTAGGAATGAGACACACGTTTTATTTATTTTGTTTGTTTCAGTTAGTTTAGGGAGGGCACGAAGGACTGGAGAGGGGAGGGGGATAAGGGGATTGTGTGTTGTTTGATTAGTTGGGTTTAACATTAGGAAATCATCATGGGAACTATGGGGTTAAGTGGTTGATAGCAGTTTTGGGTGTACGGTGAGTTATTTAAGATTATGTTTGAGTAGCGGAGGGCAGCAGAGAACAATGAGCTGAGTTGTTTTTATGTCTTACAGAAACCCCTGACGAAGAGCCCATGAGGCTTGAAATGCATTGGGTACATTAAGTGACGAGCCTACTCTGTTTTTACTTCACTTTCGATTACCGTGTTTCTGTGAAAAAGCCTCGATGGGCACTCAGTATACACTTGAAGATGTTAAAATAAAGAAGGTAGGTGAAAGGATGCTGTCTCCACAGTGTTTTAATCAACATTGAAAAGAGTTTAAAATATTGAGTACAATGGATGACTTAAGATGTCATTGAAAAAATTGGAAAATATGGTTTAAAGAGGGAAGTTTCCCATTTCGCAGTGCGGCAGTTGAGGCGCGAAAAAGTGCCCTTAGATATATTGATTATATAAGCTGTGCGCTGGGGCGGTACACAGCAACTGTTCTGCACGCAACAGGACGACAGAAGTTTTGAAGAATGAATTCATATAAAAGGGAAGGAGTGCATTCTCTACACATTTTTTCCATTTTTAGGAATTGGGCATTTTCTTGCTTCACCTTTCTGTGTCTCTGCCTGCCTGTGGAATCCACGTCTGGTTTAGACTGACAGTTGGGCTGGTTGAGCATTCACTCTAGACAGTCACACAAAGGGAGCTGAAGTTTTCCCTGCATATCCTGATGGCCCATCACCAGGCTGATGGCCCTTCCTGAGTGGTAGGAGGAGTTGTCAATGACACCTGAATAGGTGTGTACCTGTTCTGACACACAGCTGTCTCCCCCCGTAGTGTGTCTGAAGCCAGATCAGGGAAAAGCAGGATCTTGTGCACTACAAAGAATATCCGTTGAAGTATGCCTACTTCAAAGGTGGAAAGGGTGTAAGTATTGGACCTGTGACCCCACATTTTAGAACACTTCTGGACTAAGAGGAAATTCTGCCAAGTAGAAGAGCTGAAGAAGCTGTAGGAAGAGAACTGCCACTCTGCTTGTTACTGTGATTTGCTGGCCTGCTGCTTGCTGTTTCTGTCTTGGACAGTGGAAGAACTGGACTTTGCTTTCTTATTCTGATTGCCCAGGTTCTCCAAGGGCTGGTGTGTGCTTGCCTCCTGTTAAGAAGTCTCAGGGCCATCAAAGACTTCACCTACAGCCCTGAACTCCTCTGCTGGGAGTTCTAACATGCCAAGTGGTGCCGACTCCAGTTCTGGGCCCATGGAGGTGGTTTCTGCTGCAAGAAGATAAGAAAATCCACATACCAACGTACAGCACCTATTATTCCCGCCGCAGTCTTGCCCGCGGTGTAGCAGAAGAATCAACGCAGCACCTGTCATGAGGCTCCAAGATTGCTGCAGCCCGAGTCCTCAGCGGCGTGTCTCCAACACCCAAGGCATTTGCTCCGACTCCGATGCAGGCCCTGCTGTGCGGCTGTAGGTTCGACACATCACCTGCTTCGCGGCTGTGGAATTGACACAGTGCCTGTTTCCCCGCTACTGCATCAACCCAGCATGACCAGATTTTACATGCATTGCACCTGTGCACCAAGTCTTCATCGCTGTTGCCCAGCAGTAAGGAACCAAGGACACTTGTCTGAAACTTGACGCATTACCTCCACTTGCAGATGGGTACCGACACATCACCTCCCTGACAGCAAGGAATCAATGCATTACCTCTAAACTGCAGCAATGAATCAATGCATCACCTCCTCTGGCAGTAAGGAATTGAGGTATCACCTCCCCGGAGAGTAAGGAATCGATGCATCACTTTATTTTCCGCATCCCAGGTACTTTGCAACAAAAAGAGACGCACCAATAGTTTCATATAGACTGAACTGTTTTGAACCTTTTAAAAAGGATATCATTACTTGTGTATGCTGCCTTTTTGTCGCTTTGATCTTGTTTTAATCAGATAAAGATTGACTTTTTTTCTAAACTGGTGTGGTGTCCATTTGTAGCATTTTCATTGTGTTACTGTGTGTTTTGTACAAATGCTTTACACATTGCCTCTGAGATAAGCCTGACCGAGGGTGTGAACAAGGATTATTTTAGATATGTAATTCCCTTACCCTGACTAGAATGAGGCTCCCTACTTGGACAGGGTGCAAACCACTGCCAACTAGAGACCCATATTTCTAACAAACTGGATATGCTGTTTAATGGGTAGCCAGTGAAGATCTCTGTGAGTTGCTGAAACATGGTCAAACTAATGCAGATTGCATATTGCCTATACTGCAAGTTCCTATGTATTGTAGAGCACCACCAAAATTTAATCTGCTAATACTAGTTATAGTGTATTGCTGTACATTAGCCTTTTCAAGACACAGGTGGAAACTACCTGGGCATACTTGTTCTTCAGAAGAACAGGACACATTTTCTGAGCATTTGGAGCACCCTTAGGCAGCTGGAAGCAACTGAGTTTACTTGAGCCGACATGCTAGGTTTCTGGTCAACCAGTATTTCCAATGATTTGACCCCGTCCGCAGTGTCAACAATTAAGTGTCTCAGCTAGCTGTTTTACTTAGCAGCAATAGCTCATTCTTATCTGCATTTAGCTTAAGATAGTTGTGACTCATCCGCTTCTGGAAAGCCGTAAGTCATTTGAGTTTGCTCGCTGATGAGGGTTCAATTTTGTCCAGTTGAATCAGGGATTGGGTCTTGCCTGCATATGAAATAGCCACCCCACCTAAATGATCTGAGTCACCGGAGCTTAGCTTTTCTTTCACTTGGCAGTGATCAGTACCTTGAGGCTCCCTGTAGTGCTTAATTTGAACTGGTGGTTCCCGGTGGAGACCACTAGCACTCATTTTTGGGGACTGGCACTTATTTTTCCTCATCAGTAACCTACAGAGAGCAGGAGAGGGAAGAACACACAAAGGCTTAAGAATGAAGAAGAGAAAGATGGAAAAACTGTCACAAAGGGAGTGAGCTGGAACCTGCAAGAGTGAGATAAAGGGGCAGAGGGCATCTGGTGGTGTATTAAAGAGCCATGTTGTGGATTCAAGACTACACAGCCTTGGTATTCAATAGCACTGATGTGGGCTTCTAAGCAGTGTTTTGGGCAGCGTCACTCATTCTTTTGTAAATAAGCACTGGCTCCCTCTCTTCCAAACTTGTTATTCTGTTTTAGGATGGGCCTTCCGAAGTTCATTTCCAACATTCATTTTCTCTATTTAGGATGGAAAAGAAAGAAATGCCTTCCATACAGAAGAAGAAAATTCCATTTACATCAGGAGCATTTCTTTTCTGTATTTTAAGGAACTCAGTGGCAGGGGCATAGACCCACCAGAGCGTCACTTTTACCCACGCTTCGCTGGCGCTATGCCCTGATCCATCTATACAAAGTGGGGCTAAACCCCTTTGAGTGACTTAACACTGCCTTGTAAATACGGCCCCTTTTCACGCATCATTTTGATTGAAAGGGGCATGCAATGGGTGTTGCTGAGATCGTTTCCATGCAACATCCATTGCATTCTGCCGCTCCCCCAGATTTACAAGAATCAGTAACTCTGAGGCAGTGCCAAAAACTAATGTCAGTGAAAAGCAGGAGTTAGAGTGGCGCAACGAGGAAATACTTTTATTTCTCCTCGATGTTTGCTCTTTCTATGTGTGCTGCATTCTGCATCAATAGAAGTAGCAAATTTCCATTTTTATTGTTTATGTGCAGGAAGGGACACTTTGCTACACATAAACAATCATCCCTACAACACAGGCACCCTTGCAAAATGGCACAAGGGTGTCTGCGCTGGAGCTCAGCAGTTTTTGTTACCGCCAGCGCAAAGGAACACACAGGGGTGCGCTGTATTCTTGTGATTGCGGCGCATGCCTGTATTTTTTAAATGACACGGCGCTGCAAAATTGCTTGCATCGCTGCACCATTTCCTAGTAAATATACCTCAAACTTTGGTGATTTGTTTTTTAACTTTAAAAAATTGACACCTGGTTGTCATGCTCTGGTGGCCAGTCAGAATTACTGTTTAAAAAATACACAATCACTAAAACAACCTCCACTGACCCGGAAGGGCTCTTTACATTGAGTGGAGGGGAGAGCCCTCTTCCAGGCGAATAGAGGTGCTGCAAATACTTAATTGAGCCCCAGTGTCATTACCCTGTGGTGAGGTATTCATCACAAGTGATAAGTACCTCCTATTACGAATGTTTACTTTGTAAATGATGCATAACATGTTAAATCTGTATTTAACACACAGAATTCTTCATGTTTTGCCTTTTTTGCATGCCTGTTCTCCAGTTCAATTTCGTCAGGTCTGACCTACTAGGATATATAAAGGAAAAACTGCAGCAGTGTGATAGCACACATTTCTTAATTCCGGTCCAGGGGATCCGAATTAGCTCTTCACTTGAAAATATCTGGATCCAGTAAAAGAAAGTGGCAAAATGCCGCGGGGTTTGTACACATGTTCACATTTCCATCCAGGGCCGGCTTTAGGTCTGGTGGCACCAGGGGCGATAATAATTTTTGGCGCCCCACACCACATGAACGCCTCCTCGGATTCTCTCACTACGACCAGGGGTAAGTGCCCCTCATCTCTCCAATCATACATTTTTGCTCAACACAGCGCCCAACCCTGAGGTCAGCGTCCCCTCCACAGGTCAGCGCCCAGTGCGGCAGCACCAGTCGCACTGCCCTAAAACCGGCCCTGTTTCCATCAGACCAGGAGGACACATGTTTATTGACATACACATTCTAACATGATGTTGAATTTCTCTTTGTTAATAGCCGAGGAGGTTATATTGTAGCAGGCTTGTGATTTCTTCCAGTAATGGGTACAAAGCTGCCGTAATGGTAGATGACCATACGCGTGTTGCTTAGCTTTATTTACTTCATAAGCATGATGTGCTGAAAGCTTGCCTTTGTCTTCCCATTTCCATGTGTGCTTTGATTTAAGGGATCTCGGGGATCAGTTTCCATTAGGGGGTTCAGCACCTCCCTTAGGTCTTTTGTAGGGACAAAACTGACAAGTCTATCTACGTATCAAGTTCGCAAGTTGCTCGCGTTAATATTTTATTATGGTGGGGCAGTTAGTAATCGTCCTAACCCTAATCACTGTACTGTCACGCGGTACTATCTCATCGTTAAACCAACACCTGAATAAAATATGTGAAGGCAGATTTACAAGAAACTGACGCATCTGTAGAGATGCATCAGTCTCCCTGAGACAGCCTGCGATACCCCTGCGCCACCATGGATGCGCTGTATTTGCAATACAGTGCACCATGGCGCAAAGATTGACAGATGCGTCAGAAATTCTGACGCATCTGTTGGTGCAAAAGTCACACATTGCTGGAGTTGTGTCGCAAGCACGACGCAACTCCAGCAATGCATGGGGAGGCCAATACTCTTTGTGCTGTATCACTCCTTACACCTGCTTCAAGCAGGTATAAGGTTTTGACGCAGTGGCGTCCTGGAAGTGGCTCAGTGAAATCTACAAAATTTCACTGCGTCACTTGGACGAGGCTTTCCTGCATGGGAACACCCACCCTGCATACATTATACCGGATGCAGGTATAATGTGACGCAGGGCTTTACAATGTGACGCATCTCCCTAAATGTGTCACGTTTTAAATTAGCCGCATTGTTTACGCCACCGCTGCGTGACGCAACAGCGACCCAAAAGTGTCGCAAGGTTCTTGTAAATCTGCCCCTTCATAAAGAAAGCGCAGATTTACACACCCTTTGCGCCACCGGTGCATCAGTTTTTGTGACGCACCGGTAGCACATTTTACTGCCACATATTTACAAGGACAGGAAAAGCCACCCTGCGTGACTTTTCCTTTCCTTGTAAATCTGGCCCCTCTACACGCAGTACTTTACGTGAAAGCGGCATTCCATGGGTGTTGCAGTGGGTGTACCCACGCAAAACCCATGGAACCAGACACATTTCCAGATTTACGAGAAATTGTAAATCTGGAAATGCATGTGTATTCTACACTGCCCCAGGGGAGGCATAGGAAGGCGCAATGTATTAATTTCTCCTTGTTGTTTTCCTCTTTCTATGCTTGCTGCATTCTGCAGCATACTTAGAAAGAGGAAATCACCTCTGGTGATTGTTTATGTACAGGAAGGGAACCCTTCCTGCACATAAACGATCTCCCCCCCGACGCAGGCATCATTGCGACATATGGTGCAAGAGTGCCTGCGCCGGTGCATGGCAGCAGTTTGTGCGCCAGCGCAGGGGGAAGCACAGAGATACTACAAATTGTTGTAAATACGTTGCATCCCTGTGCTTTGAAAGTGACTCAGTGCGGCGCTGCCAAATGGCTTGCGGCACGCACTGAGTCACTTTTCTTGTAAATCTGCCCCAAAGATTTTTACTTCATTGCGCATTTTAGATTGAAGTGCAGTAGACTTCAGCAGTTTTGACTCCTGTTTTTTTTGGGGGGAGAGCACATTTGCTGGGTTTTGCAGTTGCTTGGCAATGCGGCCTTCGTGGAGTGCCTTTCAGTCAAAGGCTGCGCTCCCTGTTCCAGCTTAAGGCATTTTGGCTGGGTGCAGCACACCCGCAGCTATTGTTACTTTGGCTCCCCTTTCAGAGCGTTTCAAAGACACGTTAATAAAGACTGTTTTTATTTCGGCAAGGCTCGCTTTCTGTGATCATTTTCAGATAATGTCGCTTGTTTTCAGTCTGGCACTCAGGCTGTGGAGTGAGGTCCCCAGGGGCCTCCGCGACTTTGTACTCTACCTGGCAGCAACGTTCTCCCCTCCCTAACCTTGTCACTGGATACGACATAAAAGAGTCCCCCAACCCTACCTACCGTGGAGCCCGCGGAAGAAAGCAACAATGACTATGACACACAACACGTTTTCGCCCACCCAGACCCCGGCATGGGCGTCAATCATTTTATCCCTGTTCCCCTACTGATATGGAACAACCCCCTGAATATGTTCAGATGCCGCCGCCGCTGCTGCACCCGGAAGTACTCGAAAACACACACAACAAGGAGGAGAAACCCTGTTGCTCTGAAAACAAACTGCTCCGCGAATCAATGCAGTCCACTCACAATATTTGCATCCCATGTCAAAAGCTCGCTTTCTATAATTTATCCTGGTGTAATGAAATACGTTTAATTTGATAGAAAGAGGGTGATAAGCTCGCGATAGGCATACCAGGGGTAGCAATTTGATGTTTGCAAGCAGGCATTTGATCAGGGCGCCGCGATAAAATCAGTGTGCATTTAAGTAGACTTGTAATTGACTTTAAGAGGGCAGAAAGTTAAGACTATGAGATTCTGTTCCCTGCCTCTTGCCAGAATATAATGTGACCCCGTTTACTTGCTGGCCTGTGGGGCTTAAATAGTGTCTGCAATCTGGTGCCATGATGATTCACTAATCCTTGATCCCAGGCGAACATGATCGCTGCCCTTGCTTCTGCTCATAGGGGATAGACTTACTGTTAATTGACAGGTGCTGGCCTCTCACCAAAAGAAGTGAAAGTCACGAAAGAGAGGAACTATTTCAGGAGTAGAGGCAAGAAACTGTTGCACTAAATAATGAATAACCCCAACAATGCTGTTGTTGTCTTCGAAATCTCTTTGCTTATTCGTTCACTTACTTTTCAAAACCATAATGTTTGCAGAAATACCCTCGGGTGCGTTATGTAGTATAGACTTTGGTAATTTTTCACAATTTCTGCACTGCTGTTTCTCACTAGTGTGTGCCAAGGGCCTTCCCTTCTTACATCACTTGCCTCAATTTTTTGCAGCATTAGCCTGTGCCTCAGTGCTTGTATTTAAATTGCATCTCAAACTTTCCTCAGTGGTTCATGGTTTGCCATTGGGTTATAGGATGTGCTTCAAACTGATTTCTGCGCTTAATTTGTGCCAGTGATTGCATATGGGGCCCATCTGCACTCAATTCAATTGTAACTTTATTCGGTTATTAAAAAAAAAAACAACCATAAAAGTACAAATAAAACCACATGTTTAAGAAAATAAATTAATCCAGTAAAACATCGTAATCACAATATCATCACAAATCAGGATATTATAGATTTCCGAAGTGTAAAAACATTTTAAAAAAATGCAGAGATAGATACAACAGTTAAAATGTTATCTAATCTTAAAACAGCTAAAAAGGCAGGACGACAACGATTTACTCCCATGATCTTTAATATCGGCACAATCCATCTTTGCCTCGGTATTAAGTAAAGTTTACAGAAGAAGAGGATGTGAATGTCTGACTGCTCAGACAAATCATCACATGGGCATTTATTTAAATGTTTCGACCAGTTATTCATTTTAGGGAAACTAAGTGACCTGAATAATAAGTTTAATCTAAAACGAGTTAATAAATAACTCTCGTAATCACTCATTTGTAGCTTAACATATGGCTGCATTTTGCTTGTAGTCGCTATTAGCTGGTGTGCGATCACCGTTTTTTTTAACATTTCAGTGGCGGTTCTGCATTCTCCCAAGTGTTTCATGCACTTTTCCTTCAAGGCTTTTCTAGGGATATCGTGCAGACAAGAAGGATCATCGTAATAATCTGCCAGACCTATAGCCGTAAGGAATTTCTTCACATAGCTTAACCATCCAACCTTGCCGCTATTATCTAGCCTCATCACATCAATCAGGGTTGTACGGTTAAATTCGCATTCCTCGGTGGTCCAGACCCTATGCCATAACAGAACCGGAGCGACCTTTATGGTGTCTTCAAGATATGGTTCCCCCAGTTCAGCGTGGCAAACATATGTGGGAACACTTTCTGGTACAGCTAAAAGATACTTCATGAAGGAGTTTTCTACCACCTGCAACGACTTCACATTTGCGTATCCCCACAGTTCTGCGCCATATGTAGCGATCGAAACACAGGTTGCTCTATAAACCGTTAGCAACTCCCCAATTGGTTTCCTGCCCATCTTATTACTAAAATTTTTTAGGGCCATTATTGATTTACAAAAGAGTAACCTTCTTGTCTTGATTGCATTATTCCAGAAAACAGTGTGATCAAATAAGACGCAAAGGTACGGAAAGGTTGGAGTAAAATCAACTGGGCTAGAAGCAATAAAAACTGCCTTTCTCCTTGTGTTAGCCCCTAGGCCACATGTCATACAGAAGGTCTTTGAGCAATTTATCCTCAAGTCAAGGCCCACCATAAAGTCAGAAAAGGAAGTGACTATACTTTGTATGGCCAACGGTGTCCTACCCATGAGGACCGCGTCATCTGCGTACAATAATGCTGGGCCTGATCTTTTTCCCACCATCGGCATGTCCTTGCATTCCTTTAATAGTGTTCTCTCGACGTCATTAATATAAACTGTAAAGAGAAAAGGGGCCAGGACACAACCTTGCCTCACTCCCCTTGCAATACTGAATGGTTCTGTGCATTCTCCGTTTTTACCATACCTAATTCTGGCAGTTGCCCCTGAATAAAGTTCTTTGAGAAAATGTATGCTCGACTTTTCTACCCCTAAATTCTCGAGGATCTGCCAAAGTTTGCTATGGGTGACGCAATCAAACGCTGACGTCAAGTCAACAAAAGTTAAAAACATGCTGCCACCCTTAGCTTTGGTATATTTTTCAATGAGGACATGCAAATTCAGGCACTGATCAGTGGTGCTCAGGCCTTTCCTGAACCCGTACAGTAAATCACTGATTATTTTATGTTCATCGGCCCATGTTTGAAGTCTGTTCAAGATTACACGACCGAAAATCTTAATGGTGGAGTCTAAAAGCGATATTGGGCGATAACAGTGACATCTTGCCCTATCGCCCTTCTTAAATATCGGAACGATTATAGACTCACACCAAGAAGATAGAAGACCGGTACGATATGTAGCATTAAAGAGTTGGGTAAGAATCGGTCCCCAGAGGTCGGTGTTGTTTTTATAAAGGTCCACCGGAACCCCATCGGGTCCAGGAGCTTTTCCCCCCAAGCTAGCTTTTAAACTTGCAGTTACCTCCGCTAAGGAAATGCCCAGGTCCGGAGAAGTCTTCAGATAATGGAGATCCTCCCACATATCTTCCTTTGCTAACATGTCTTCCCCATGACTCGCCATAGTATATAATACTGAGTAATGGTTCACCCGCTCTAGCTCTGTGATAGCTACTTCTATCCTAGCCGTAGTGTTGTCATTTAAAAAAGGGGCATTTACTGCTTGCCAGAAAGCGGCAGTATCTCGGCGCATAGATGCCTCACACAATGTATCCCAAGCTTCCTTTTTTAAAGTGTCTTTTCTTTTTTTCAAGGACTTCTTATAAATATTTCTCAATGCCTTGATTAAGATGCGATCTTTATCGGGGGTGACTTGACTGCCACCCACCAGGGTCTGTTACCCAGAATCCCTTGCAAACCTAAAAAATTGTCAAAAAAACCACATTTTCCCCACATTTCTGTCGTGGAAAGTTCCGGAATCTGCGTGGATCCACAAATTTCCACCCACCCCGCGTTCCCCAAAGTCTTACGAGAAAAACGGTACCTCACTTGTGTGGGTCGGCCGTGTGCCCGCGACAGGAAACGGCGCAAAAGGCGACGTGGTCACACATTTTTGTGTGGGGAAGTTGTGGCATCACCGGGCTCACTCAAATTTCCCACCTCCCAGCGTTCCCCTGGGTCTCCCGGTAAAAATGGTGCCTCACTTGTTTGGGAGGCCCAAGTACCCGTGACAGGCAAGGGCCCAAAATTTAGTGTGGTGACATCAACATTGCCTATCTCAAAACCACCTGGTTTTGCAAGGGGGGTCACCTGGGTTTTTGGCCCGGTGCTCGGCGGCCATCTAGGGAAACCTACCAAACCCATACATTTCTGAAAACTAGACACCCAGGGGCTTCCAGGGAGGTTGCCAACAAGGGGCTAGTAGACCAATATGAAGCCAAGGTTGGCTTCCTTACCACACCCATCAATAAAGTCAAACCCAAAAACTTCTTAATCTCTTCCAGATATGTGGGAGTCCACCGGGTAGCTCTAGACTGGGGCCTAAGTTTGTCACTGTTGTCCCTCAAAAACTGTTCAGCATACAAATTCGTCTGCTCAACTATCTCACCCAAAAATACATCATCCATAAACAACTGAAAAAACTGTATAGGCAAAAAGTTTTCACAAAGCACTGTACACCCTGCATCACTGCTAAAGGCAGGCAACACCGGCTGCACCATGTTTGGATCAACCCAAAGTCCAGCACTTCCAGTAGGAAGCCTAGCAGCCTCAGACTGCAATCCAGATTCCTCTTGCACCATCGGCACAGCAGCTTCCTCCTCTAAGACAGGCACTTCATCCGCACTCAGAGTTGCTTCATCCACACCAAGAGTACCTTCATCTGCACTGAGAGTACCTTCATCATCCGATGATTCCATGTTGAGTGAAAACTCACTGCCAGAATCTTCCCCTCCCTCCTCTCCCTCAGACGCACTGTCAGTCTCATAATCATGCTCAGAGGAAGATTCAAGAAGTATACCGACCACCTGTTGAGCAGTCATTCTACGGCTGGCCATATTGCTTACTAGTAAAGGAAACTTGTCAAACAAGTCAACAACAACAAACACTTTATAAAATAAGTAATAAACAAAAAGCACCTTTATCAAAAACTCATATATACTCCAAAACAATACCACTCACTTGCCAGAGGCAGCTAAACTACTCACCACCACCTACTCTGTACAGACACAGTATGGATCAACAATATCCCACTAAAAAAGAAAGAGAAAAGCAATTACACATAGGACTATGCAAAACACATCGCAAAGAATTTCATGCTCAAGCCACTAACTAAATATGCCGCCATTATGACATCACTTACAAAAAAAATCATTCAGACATTATAATATTACTCATTTGGAGTAAATACATCAAAAAAAAAATCTTACCAAAACAATGCAACTACACAGAACTGCAGAACAACCACTGTCGAAAAGCTGTAGACTAGAATAAAAAGGAGAAAAAAACTTTATTGTCACATATGCATATAATGCTCTAGACCATCACGTACTGCGCAAAATGTATTACTAGAACCTCCCACTTTCAAGAAGGAAAGATAGATTGGCCCAATCCTTTACAAGCAACGCGGTGAGAATCTGGAACTGAGCCTCAGCTCCGGACAACCCCCTCCCTCTTCCCAGTCCTTCAAAACTGACCTAAAAGTTCTCCTCCTGCAAAGACACTTCCAAACTTAATTCACACCCTCTCTATTGTCTGAAGGAAGTCTTTACATTATAGGAAATTCTGTTCTCCATGCCCGTAGAAGTGCCTTCCCAGTGTGTTCCTGTGGTTTGCGTGTCTGCCATTTATTGCACTTTTATACCTCAACTTGTACTTTGTACTCTTTTGTAAGTTGCACACATGTCACTTTTCCTCTTGTAACGTATTGTTTGCTACCTCTTATATTTTGTTTGCTTTTGATACATGCACAATTACCACCATTGCCTCATGTAACATAACGTTTGCTCTTGTTTTCAGAGTGTCTGCCATTTATTGCAGTATTTTACCTCATGTGACATCCATCAGAGAGCTGCGTGAATAATTACCTGGTAATCCCCTCAGCACAATGCAAACACCCACCCGAAATAGGCACCCAGTGAGGTCACACCGTTCGCATCGCCCTAACCTGCTCAAGGTTCATGTGACCTCAGTGACAGTCACAGCGACTGGATCACTGTTGCTCTAGGGTGTGCTGCTTCGTAGGCCTGTCAGCAACACTGGAGATGAACTTCAGTATGGATTGTGGTGGACAGGCCTTCAAGGATAACCCACAATTGACACCACTACAGTACACCTGCTTGTGCTAAGACATCAAGCCTTCTAAGGTCTAGTGGGGCCTTCTACGGTCTAGCATGGGAATGTGCTCCCTCAGTACAGTGGTGTGGTGGACTGGTCATGAATGCTGAACCCGGTTCCCCAGTTCCAAATTCGACAGCTCTGGCCATATTGCCACATCCCCACTGAACGCCATACTTGCCCACTGAGAGAAACTCGCACTGCCTTCAGCTATAACCTAATTGTGCCCGCTATAAACACTTGGATGTGGCTCAATTCAAATTATGCACTTGATAAGAGTAATACGCTGCCTAAAAAAAAAAAAAAAAAAGTAACCACTCATAGGGAATGCAAAGCATGTGAAATGTAAGCAGAAACAACATGGTTACCTAAACGATCTCTCACTAACTATTCAGAAATCAGCGAGTGGTTTCACCTGAAAAGTTATGGACATGAGGGAACCGTTTCACTGCCCATTGCATACATCCTTACAAAACATAAGCAGTATGGTAGACCACATCCATAAACACAGAGCCATGGTGCACATTGTGTTTTCCAATTCACCCATCAACCAGGTATTGCAGTACCTCCAGGAATGGTACACTCTCCCACCCTGGAAACAACAATCTGGCCACTTTGCAACCCCTCTGTCTTACTTTATTTCGCCCCCCATGGGAACAACAATGCTGTTCAAAGGAAGACGAGAAAATGAAAGTAGCACTTCACTGGCAAACTCTGTGATGCTGGTGTATTTGGATGAAAAAAAAAACAATCTGGCCACTTTGCAACCCCTCTGTCTTACTTTATTTCAACCCCCCTGGGAACAACAATGCTGTTCAAAGAAAGAAGAGAAAACAAAAGTAGCGCTTCACTGGCAAACTCTGTGATGCTGGTGTATTTGGATGAAAATGAAATCAATCTGGCCACTTTGCAACCCCTCTGTCTAACTTCATTTGGCCCCCCGGGAACAACAATGCTGCTCAAAGGAAGACATGAAAACGAAAGTAGCACTTCACTGGCAAACTCTGTTTATGCTGGTGTATTTGGATGAAAAAAAAAACAATCTGGCCACGTTGCAACCCCTCTGTCTTACTTTATTTCAACCCCCCTGGGAACAACAATGCTGTTCAAAGAAAGAAGAGAAAACGAAAGTAGCGCTTCACTGGCAAACTCTGTGATGCTGGTGTATTTGGATGAAAATGAAATCAATCTGGCCACTTTGCAACCCCTCTGTCTAACTTCATTTTGCCCCCCGGGAACAACAATGCTGCTCAAAGCAAGACGAGAAAACGAAAGTAGCATTTCACTGGCAAATTCTGTGATGCTGGTGTATTTGGATGAAAAAAAAAACGATCTGGCCACTTTGCAACCCCTCTGTCTTACTTTATTTCAACCCCCCTGGGAACAACAATGCTGTTCAAAGAAAGAAGAGAAAACGAAAGTAGCGCTTCACTGGCAAACTCTGTGATGCTGGTGTATTTGGATGTAAATGAAATCAATCTGGCCACTTTGCAACCCCTCTGTCTAACTTTATTTTGCCCCCGGGAACAACAATGCTGTTCAAAGGAAGACGAGAAAACGAAAGTAGCACTTCACTGGCAAACTATGTGATACTGGTGTATTTGGATGCAAATGAAATCAATCTGGCCACTTTGCAACCCCTCTGTCTAACTTTATTTTGCCCCCGGGAACAACAATGCTGTTCAAAGGAAGACGAGAAAACGAAAGTAGCACTTCACTGGCAAACTATGTGATGCTGGTGTATTTGGATGCAAATGAAATCAATCTGGCCACTTTGCAACCCCTCTGTCTAACTTTATTTTGCCCCCGGGAACAACAATGTTGTTCAAAGGAAGACGAGAAAACGAAAGTAGCACTTCACTGGCAAACTATGTGATGCTGGTGTATTTGGATGCAAATACAATCAATCTGGCCACTTTGCAACCCCTATGGCTTACTTTATTTCGCCCCCCACCCCCCATCCCACGCTTAAAGCACCCCTCCCAGACAAAACGAGAGGAAAAGGGCATCTCTCGAGAGCGTGCGTTTATTTTTTGGATCCATTTCACCTTCAAAGTTACTGCAATTGAAGGATCCATGCGCACTAACAAAGCGGAGCCCAAAATAAAACATTTCTACCCCCCCAACATTGTGCCCCCACCCTACCTAACCCACTGATCGCAATAATCCCCCCTCCCCAGCCCCAAAACTCACCTTTACTCTCCGACGCGCAGGAAGCAAATGGCTTCCTGCGCCTCGGAGAGCAAAGGGGAAACCTCCGATGACGTCAGCGCGCCTCGCGCGCTGACGTCATTGATGACGCGGGAGAGGGGGGCGGGGGGAGGCAGGGGAAGGTCTTCCCCTGCCTTCCCAGTAAAAAAAAAAAAGATCGACCACTCACGGGGGGAGCGCCAGCGCTTCCCCCGTGGGTGGGTGTCATGACGAGATGGTCTCGTCATGGGCACAGCGCGACTGTGCTCCATGACGAGACCATCTCGTCATGGGCACAGAAGGGGTTAATAAGGCTGAGCTCCATACTAGGCCGCCCGGTCAAAATTTGAGAATAAGTTTGATGGTGATATTGGTCACTAATCCCCGCCAGTCCACCACTGTTGTTTATTGGAATTACTGGACGTTCCGGTGATGCTACTAACAGTATAGGGCCTAGAGACGAACGCTTGTTTAAGGAAGGTTCTAACGACAAGCGTCGTTCTGTAAGAGCAATTTCATGCTTCAACACTGTTGCTGCCCTTGTGATAAACAAATCTAGGGTACCTTTAACTGACCCACCTATAACGCCAGAGGTGTACTTCCTCCCTTTCCCTGATCTTAATGCCATTAAATCAAGCCGAAATTCCCACCAGCCACGGCAAACGCAAACTACACAGTTACGGTATCAAACAATGTCAGCAATGGAATCACGTTAACGACCAATGTTAGAAGGGGGGGGCTCCGCCAGTCTCAGACGGGCCCACCCTTGGTCTATGTCCGCACTGTCCCTCGTTGATCCTGCCTTCCCCAGGAGGCAGCAGCCGAAGTGAATCAGATGTTGCGCCTCAGGACAGCCCTCTCAAGGAAAACAGCGGCAGACAGACACTGCCCTCCTAAAAATTGTGGCAATAAAGAGGAACCCAAGACTCTCACTCCCAACTCGCCTTGCGGACCAGCGCCCAGTGTCCAGCTCATGTTCCAGGCTCCTTCTCTAAATGCAGCTTGCCAGAATCACCAGTAACCTCCAGCATCCAGTTGTTAGCCTCCAGTGCAAACGCGGCTCAAAACCCAGCCGCTTTCCTCTCCTCTGACTCGTGAGCTTCCGCCTCCAGCGCCCCCCCCTCTGAGCGAGGGAAGCGAAAGCAAAACCAGGCCAGTGGTGGGCAGTGGGCAGTATGTACAAGAGCGAGTGAGAGGGTGAACGAGCCTTCAATGGCAGACCCGCTCTAACTCCGGTTCCGGCTCCAGCACCGCTCCTGGCTGCCGGGCTCTCCTTCCGATTCCAAACACCGCAGCCCGGTGCCCGGTGCCCCGGTCCCCCCGTCTCCCAGATTGGCGTTGATGGCTCCCAGCCCAGCCGCAACCCAGCCGTAGCTCCAGGGGCTGAGCGAAAATGGAGCGAAATGGAGCGGAACCTCCTCCTACAGCTCCTCCAGCAGCTGCAGCTCGTTCGTTCGAGGCAATCAGCTCCACACAGTCATGTCAGCTACAAGCCCCCCCCACAGCTCTCACCTCCGCAGCTTCCTCAGATTCCTCAGGTTAGCCTCCGCAGCCACCAGTGAGCCTGCCTCCGATCCTGCCACGAGCAACAGGAGAAGAGTCACCGGCTTCGGGTGGCGGGTGGCGGCGTGGAGTTGCGAGTCGGGTCGTGTCTCGGTCTTGGGCTCTCGAGGTGCAGGCAGACCGATCGTAACGGGATCATAGCGGGATAGAGGCCGCAGAATAGCCAAACAGGCAAACAAGCCGCGAGTCAATCCACAATCCGCGAGCAGCAGCGGCAGAATCAAAAAAATGTTTACGAAACTTGGATACTTAATATATCAGCCATTCCGTACATCTCCAGACTCCCTTTGCAAAGAATGAAGGTCAACATGGGCTATACTTAGCAAAATAAAAGAACAGGAAGAGAGACTGCCCATCTGCACTCATTTTTGGGCACAGGAATGTAATTTTTATCATCAGACTTTGATCCAGAACAAGAGACAGAAAAAAAGGGGGAAGAGAAAGACTGGAGAACTGTAACAAAGGGAGAAATAAGAGATGAAAAAGAAACTGCAAGAATGAGATAAAGGAGCACAGAGAGTTTGGTTATGGATGAAAGAATCATGAAGTTGAATCAAGACTAGACTGCCTGTGTATTCTGCAACCGGAATATTAGCAGGGTTGTCAGTGGACTTCTGAAAAAAACTTTGGGCCCGGCATTCATTCTTTAACATAGTAAGCACTAGGTAAAAATAAAACTGCTAGAATGAAAGAAAGAGACAGGAAGTGTGCGGTGGTGATAGAAAGAGGCATGAGGTGGAATCACATCTTCTAGGTAAAAATTTGAGTTCCTGCTCATGTGTTTTTGTATAAACTAAGCACTGATTGAACACACACAATTTGCCAATCACAGCACTGCTTTTTTAAACTTTGTCCCCACCAAACCAGGTTACTAATTCACTCTTGAATGAATAAGACCAGTTCAGGGTAAAAATCCATGAGTCATACATTTCATTTTGATATACTCCTTCCAACCTCAAATTAATTTAATCCTGCTCCAGTGCGGATCCCATCAACACATGATAAAAATATTGTTGACCAAACACCCAGGCACCAATTTCCTTGGTAAACACTGCTTCAGCGTCTCTCCAATGACATTTTCTGTTCCTTGTCTGATCTATGATCTCTGAATCGTGGCGTAAGGCCCATCACTGCAGCAGTACATCTTCCAGGTCAGTCTCTTTTTGAATACACCAGGACTAAGAACAAACCACAAGAGTTGCCTGTGATCAGCTTAAGCAGCCCACAGCAGTCATAAACAGCAGCTCAAAGCTCCCAGTCCTGCCATGAAGCAGTTATTTGAATGCACCCAGGTTCTTCGGTGCCTTTCATTGCCAGTTGCTGTATCTGCCTGCCCCAGTCTCCTATAGGGCTTAACTTTAAGATTCATTTTGTTCACATGGACAGTGAGACAATGGAATACTTTACTCTTCTATAGAGTTCGAATGTTCCCTAGAAATGCCTGGCTATCGTCAAACCGCTGGCATTTGCTTACATTTGCTCTATTTCAAGGACTGTTCGGTTTCTCAACCATTAGAGCTCAGTTTGCTTCTGTAAAATATTCAGGGGCATATTATCAAGGACGGCGTTAAAATTATCGCCGGTTTAGCGGCAGTGGGCTTGACAATATGCCCTGGAGAATTCTAATAGAGTCCCATGTTTACACCAGAACATGGACCTCTATTGGAATTCTCAAGGGCATATTATCAAGCCCATTATCGCCGCTTTAGTGGCAGTTTTCTGTCACTAAACCGGTGATAAATCTTAACTCCGTCCTTGATAATATGCCCCTCAGTTTTTTGCTGTTTAAAACAGTGGAAACTTGGCTCAAGGGCATTAGAGCGCCTTACATGAGAACTAGATATTGCAAACATTTTTAAGGGAGATATAGTGATTTGCCCCAAATCACAGTCTCTAGAGCTTAGCCAGGATACTAACTTGGTTTCCGCAGTTCCAAATTTGGTAGCTCTACCAACAAGGCCTCACCTTTTCACCAAGATCCACTTGGTACTTGATGGGACCCATTCGCAAACAAGAATGCAACTTCATCTATTGTCTGTAGGTTAATTTAAGACCACTCCCTAGGTACCTGATTAAACACTCCTCAACCTGCATTCAGCATTCTGAATTTCACAGAAGGGGTCAGAGTGGCTTTAGGCGCATGCAATGAAACACTGAGGCCCAAATTTGCAAGGGTTTGGCATCAGGTTAGCGTTACTTTTTTAACGCAGACCCGACACAAAATATTTTTTTTGATTTGCAAATCAACACAAATTTGTATTTGCCTTGATTTGTAGAAAAAAGCAACACAAACGAATGTAAAGTGCTGCTTTGCGTTACTCTGCATTAACGGCATCCCCTTCCACAGGGTGATACTTGGGCGTTCCCATCCAACCACCCATGGTTTTTGACACAAAACCCTATCATCTAACTATAGTAGACAGGGTTTTGCCCCCAAAATTACGCCACTTGAAAGACGGCATTAATAGGAGAAATACTTTTGCTTTCTTTTCCAACTGTGCATGTGTGCTGCACTGTACAACACACATACAACCTGGGAAAAGCTTTACAGATTGTCTGGCAAAGTATTTTGTACTGAAAGGGTGCCCTTCCAGTACAAAACCGATGCTAGACTCACACAGACACCCTTGCACCAAAATGCAAAGCTGTCTTTGTGGCGCTCTCCAGCCTGATTGTGCGCTAGTGCTAAAGGAGAGTGCCATATCTCTGTAGATATGGTGCTTTCCTGCTTCCTGTTTGCGTTACAGCAATGCAGCGCCGCAACTTTGGGTGCTGCACTGCATTGTGTGAGAGGTAGATAAATCTGGACCTGAGTGCTGAGACAAATTACGTGCTAGAATTCTAAAAAGCGTGAAACAAAGAGAGCAAACTATTCTTAGAACAAGAGAGGAGTTATAATTGAATAGTATGCAACAGCAAGGCCTAGATTTACTATACATTTGTAGTGACACTCGTGCGATGCAAGGTGGCAGTTCATGCGTAATTGCCAACACAATTCAACATTTACATGCAAAAGCTATTTTGCCCCGAAGGTTTTCATAAGCACAGTGCCAAAACTGTTTTGAGTAACTGAGTCCCAACTCTCTATTATCTGTGTAAAGGGGGAATAACAGGGCAGGGACAGTGCAAGCACACACAGGTTTCGACACTAAGCCAGATCTAATAAAATACCATTGCTGGTTTAATGTGAAATCCTAATACTAAATGACACCAGGCACAAACAAGATTCAAGGAGAATAAAGTGTGATATTCCTAGGAGTAACATGATTTATGCCTGATGACACATTTTGGACAGCTTTTAGTTGGGGTGTTCTCCTTATGTTGCGATTTGCACTGCAGGGCGTTCCTCAAACATACAATTCATACAAAAAATCATTGGCGCACCTTTGTGCTGTGGTGCAAATGTTAGCGTTGCGCTAAAAAACATTTTATCACTAGCACATCCAATGATTTGCTTGAAACACAACTCTTTATGAATATGGGGCTGCACAAGCATAATGCAGCTGATTTTATGCTGCTATATCTCCATTTATAATACATGTGCTGCCCATTGTGACTAGATTGGAGCAGGAAAATTGTTATGACTTCATATTGTTACTGGATTTTGTCTGGAAATTGAGTGTGTCTTGCAAAACAGAGATCCACGTTCAGTCTTTGGAACACCACACCTACCTGCTTCAACACCTACTTACAGCCAAACTAGTCACAATCTGTTTGCACATTGTGGAGAGTAAGACTATCTGATAGACGGGTGAAAGGAGAATAAAAGCTGAGATGAGGACCCCAATATTTGGCCTTCTCCTTGGACATCTGGCAACAGGGCATCATACAGAGCAAGTTTATCTTCAAGGCTTACTAAAACAATTTAAAGCAAAAGTCTTACTACATCTTGCAAGGGAAAACAGAACCCTCCTCTTTTTTGCTCTTACCCTCCTTTAACACCCAATTCTACTCCTTGCCCTCTCATCACAAAGACTTACTTATGTAAAAAAAGATCCAAGTAGGGAGAATTTATGCATGAGGAAGTGGATTGTCCATTTGTAAAAATCACTAAATCTAAATTAAGTTCACAAATATTAATTCTATTGAATCATCATTTGGAATTTACAAACATAAATTCCAAATTTTAAGAATCAAAAGAAAACATTTGGCTACTTTTTGGTGGTTACAATATGTGGGCATGTTCCTCCATTTTGTTACTATTCACCCATACCTGGGTTACCCACCATTATGCTGATTTTTGACTATCACACCAATGCGTCTGACTCCACCAACTGCAAGATGTTAGGCACTGCCGGGAGTGACATCACTGCATTTACCATTATACATTGCTACAGGACGTGACATCGATGGCTCGACAAAAAGTATCTTTAAAAGCAGGAGCCAAGTAAGAGAACCTCGTTTCCATAGCATCCATGTCAAAAGGAAGTGACCTCACTGAATTTTACAGCATCTAAATCTGTAGGAAGTAACATCCTTGGTTTGCAACCAAAACCAACTTTAAATGAAGAAGCCAGATCAGCTTACCTCAGTCTCTAACAGCTGTCTGCACAGGAAGCGACCTCAGTACATTTTCAAGCATTCATTTCTAGAAGAAAGTGACATCACCGCTGTTTCTATCATTCACCTGTACAGTAAGTGACATCACTGATTTCCTGCCATGCTATATTTAAAAGACGAAACAAGACTAGTGAATTACATTCCCTAGCATGCTTCTTCACAGGAGTTGTCATCATTGGGGTTCCCTAATCCGTGACTTTGGGCGGTGACATCACTTCGTTTCCCAAAATCCATCCTTACAAGTAACATCACGTTTTGTTCCTTCTTACCTCAATTAACACTTCAGAGCATACTACTGCCTGGGATGTTACCTGTATCTGTTCTTTTGGGGTCAGGAAGTGACTTTAGCCACAACTCTGTTACCCTGCAACCTACAAGGTACAATCTCATTATATGCCTCAACCTGCATCTCTCTCTATCGATCCCCACGATCACACTGAGACTTACACTAAACAAACAATTACCACGCTTCTTCAAAACTTAGAGATACAACCTCATACATATCCCACTACAAATCATACAACCTCAAACTACTAAACATACATTCAACTCATTCTCCTTAACATACGTCCTGCAGTAGTCCAAGCTACCTACATCTCAGACTTCACCTATCACGTCCTCGATGCACTCTTCATCATAGAAACATGGCTCACACCAACTTCTTTCTTCATTCTAGTCATCCTTCATGTTACAGCATCCAGTGTGGAGATCTTTCCCATAAGAGGACGAATGCCTCACCATAGTTAATAAGTCATTCTGGTCTTGCACCATAGTCAAGCAAGTGACTCTCAACTTTATGGGCCGCTACACAAACCACTCCCCACTCTCCGTATTTTAGTTGTTCACTGCCCACCGCATCTACAGACCTTGTAGAACATAACATCATGTCTGAATTCTCAAGCCTTCTCACTACCTCATTCATCCAACATTCATCCACCACCATCCTTGGTGTCTTCCAACCTCCTGAAAACTCAAGCATGAAAAAAATACAAGAGATAGCCTTCTCTACATCATCAATACACTTAACATGGCATAGCACGTTACCCAATCATCACACTCCACAAGCCAAATCCTCAACATTGTCTTGTTGACATAACCAACCATCCAATGCAGGGTTCCCATATAACTAGCCTGGACTTATAACATTGCCATCATCCCTTCAGCATCCAACCAAAACAACGCAGGTTAACACGCATAAAAACTACAAACCATCAGCAACTTTTAAGACTTTTCCATTGGAACCCATATGTCAAACGCATCTCTTGCCTTGCCAAGTCTAACATTTAGGGCCCAATTCCGATACAGTTAGGAATGGCACTGACCCTCGGACGGAGCCATCCTAACCGCAGGAGATCCTGCCCGTTTCGGATTCCTTTCCGACCGAGCCTTTTCGATGGGCTCGGTCGGAAAGGAATCTGACTCAGTTGGCTTCCGATAGTCTCAGAGATCCCCTCTGTCATCAGGAAACCCTTCAGAACTTCCCTGGCTGGCTCTTTCCGGTTGAGTGAGCATGATGGGAGTTTCCCACTGGCTTTCTGTGCTAGCCGTTCCAACACAGAAAGGCAGTGGGGTACTGTCTTTGGGGGCCCCCAGCAGGGACCCCATGTGTGCGAGGCCACCGAGTTGCAACCAAGGGGTCACAGATGGTGTTCACCTTGGGGTGCCTGCCACGGGGTTCAGGGATGAACTGCACCTCTGCACTTAACAAATCGAGCATGCATTCCATTTGGAATGCATGCTCCCTTTGTTAAGTATAGGATTGCAACTGAACAGAGTTTGGTCGCATCCTACTTGCAGTTCTGGAACAGATGACAAGAGGTCGTTCGGTTCCAGTTCCTGACCGATGTCGGATGGACTCTGGTCCGTCCGACATTGGAATCAGCTCCTTAGAAGGGTGTTGATCTCTGATGTCAACACTCTTTTAAACGGTTCGAAGACAGTTCTGGAAAATCATGCAAAAATACATGCTCTAACTGAAACACACAAGTGCAGGTGGAACCCTTCAGCACCCTGGTACTTTGAAGGTCACACTAACAACAAATGCTCCATTTACAACCATGGAAGAAAACTAGAAACGTTGATGACAGCATGCACCTCTCAGCAACCAAGCAGACACCTCCTCACATCAGTCAAAGCCACATAGTCTTTTCAAGTCAGTCAAGCACTGCATCAACCATGAAATCTCAACCTCCATGGAAAAGGGCAAAGGTATTTGCTACTTATTAAATGAAAACATACAGATAATCTGATGGCACATTGACAACACCAATCCTGCTTTTTCTTTGGCATTCACACCTCTATGCTGCACCCCAGAATCGGGGCATCGTAATACGGCAGGTGGACATTTCCCAGCCACGGCAGTTGGAATCGGACCATGGCTGCGGTGGTCGGACAGGTGGTCCGACTGGCATCGTAATCAGGCCCATAGTTATTCTGGGGCTTGGTGGGCGCCTTTCCCACTGCCACTGTGAGCCTTAAAGTTCAAGCCTTGGTTCAATCTATGCTCGATTGGCTAAGCTGATCAGGAAATCGGTCTGATGGCAGAGTCAGTGGTCAGTCAGGGGAAAACTGGACTTGTGCTGGCAATAATGAAGGATTTTGTAATTGCATTAGTTTGAGGCTGAGGCACAGCACCTTCTTCCACCGAGAGACACCGCAAATTGAGCAAAGGCGAGCCAATGGTGACCAAGGGACTGACCATTTTGTGGATCACTTTGAATCTTTTTCCTCTTTGACTGATGCTGATACTGACAGAGATATTGATGTAGTCTTGGATATTGGTACGGACTCCATGCCAAGTGATGGTTTCTCAGATGAAGATAGAGCTAGTCCAAATGTGGAAATGGCATTTATAACAGTGGGGCGGCCTAATGGAAAAAGGTGAATCAGAGAAAACTTGTTCGGGCCAGGACACACTGCAGAGGGTTAATTCAGTGAATAATCAACCCTACCATTTTGTAAGCAAAGAATGAGGGATAATAATTAATCTGACTCATTATTGCTTGTAGAAATAACAACTCCACCAACCCCACTGATACTGCAGTCGGAGTAAAACACAGAGGACTTCTTAGCCTACAAAGAGGTTAACCTAAAGATACGAATAGCAGCGTTAAAGTAACTCAGCACATTGGTCTTGCCTGATCACTGAGTTAGAACAAAGAACCTCAAACACTGACGATAGCACTGAGAACAAACCTGGTGAAATAGAAACCTAAGATCACAGGGGCATATCAGCAAGCAGGCGTTAAAAAATTATCGCCGCTTTTGCGTCTGTTTTCGGGCGAAAAGCGGCGATCATTTTATCGCCTTATCTGCAAGGTCACGCTATCGCGTGAAACCTTGTCTTATCTCCATTTCCCTCAACACCCATCTTTGCATCTCTAATGAGATGCAAAGTGGGCGTTCCTCCCCAGGATAACGGGAGAAATGTCGCTAAGCGACATTTCTCCTATTATCAAGCCTCACGCAAAGCAGCATAGCGACAGGAAAAGTTGCAATAACCTCTGTTATCGCTACTTTGCTTATGCCTGCTTTGGAACTGACTTAGCCATGATATCCTATGGAAGGTGGATATCATGGCTAAGTATGTGAGGCCCTATCAGCAAGCTATTGCTAAACTTCGTGGGATTATCGCTGGGTTTCCAGCGATAATCACACGTTTGGCAGTTAGCGCTAGGATTTTTATCGCTTTTGAGATAAGCGTTGCTAATAGCACACTATCTCAGCGATAAAAATCCATGCTAGCTAGCGATAATTATCCTAGCGCTAAGTGCGCTTAGCGATAATTATCGCCGGTTGTTGCTGATATGCCCCACAGTTCTTTAGTGGGGAAAATCGCTTCAGCTGCACCAACTTACTTATCTTGGGGGTTCTGAATGGGGCCATATGCATTTATTGTTGGGCTTTCTAAAAAGACATGTTCTAGACTACTAGATTTGGAGTTTGATGACAAGATTCAGATAGCCCCGTTGTACTCAAAGTACGGCCCGGGCTCTGCATGCGGCCCTCCTGACCTTCACGTGTGGCCCCCTCCTGAATGACTGCACTGGGCTGCTGGATACTTTGGAAAGCACTAGCATTCTAAAATATGTTAAATAAAAGGGAAATCATTTATTTATAGGCCAACTGAAGAAAAAGAAATTATGCAAATATTTCATTTCAATTTAATAATCAAGTTGCTTCCTTTTTACACTTGGTCTTCTAAGGTAGCGATGGCAAGCAGAAAGGCTTACCCCAAGATGCGGTAGAGTAATAGCAATTCAGATACAGAATAGCACAGGATTGTCAAATCTATGAAGCTTCTAGAGACTAGGGACTTCATTTTGAGGGCAGTTTGGAAAGAAACCCTTTAAATAACTACATGACTCACTGACCACTCCTTATCTGTGATTCGTTTTCCCTACGCCCACCTTAACCCTCCGACAAAGCCTCAGTCCCTCCGTGCTGCCACTAATGTGGCCCTCTTGCATGCCACACACCATAGTTTGTGGGCCCTGGAGAAATATTCCACTATCCAAGAGATAGCCCATGAATTCGCCTTTCACAAATTAAAAGGACACCAGGCAGAAAGTAAACGAAGAGTCATAATGAGCCGTGTGTTTTGTTTGTTTAACTCTGACAAGCAATGACTGATCTAGCTTGTCACATAAAATGTTAACTGTATATGGGACCACACTCTATCGCAGGGATTTTTTCTGTCATTTTACTATGGATTATTGAAGGCAATTGTTTCTAATGATACCATCTCTACAGGCCAGTGGTGTTATAGTGTATCTATAGAAACTGAAAAAGCTTTAAGGCATGAATAAAAATCATACTGATTAGTGTACATCACAAACCAAAGTTAAAGAACTAAGAAGTATCTCACAAAATATTGAAACGTCAAATGTGTACTACAGATCAATGTTGCACTTTTTTGTAATGCACATTCTACACTCATAGGTTCCTTGCATAGGAAAGGTAGAAGTCTAGTCACTCATCCTGCATTCTCACTTTCAAGGGGTGATATAATGATTTATGGGTGTTGGAGAGGTACAACCTCGAGACTGTCGGATAAAATCAAGGTTTGGGTGATTTCGACGTCGGTGCTTAAGCTTAGGCGTTAAGCACAGTACCTCTCAAGGGGCAGGGAGGGGAGGGGAAGAAAGGGTGATACGGGGGTAGAAAAAGTGGTGAAATGTGTGAGGGACATGCAGGGCCGGACTGGCAATAGCGGGCACCAAGCGTTTCCCCGGTAGGCCGCTAGGGTGGGGGCCGGTTTTGGGTCCTTGGGAGGGCCGGTTTAGTTACTGGGGGTTGTCAATTTCGGCCTCCTATAACAAAATCGGCTGAAACCGGCCCTCGCAACTCGCAAACTGCTTGGCTGCACTCCCCCTCAACCGGGGGGGGGGGGGTGTGGTGGGGGGAGGGGCAGCTGGGCAGTTTGCCAGGGACGGTTTCTGTTCCCAGTCCGGCCCTGGGGACATGGGTTGGGCACTAAAGAAATGTAAAAAGGGGAAAAGGCTCGACAGGCTTGGTTTAGTTAGACAAAGAAATGATTTTAGATGAAGCTGCTGGACAAGAACTAAAAGGAGGAGGTCCCATTTACAATACTGTTGACTGGGACTGTCAGTGGGTTCAATTCTATACAAAACACAGGGAAGTATGGGAGGAGCTTAGGTAGCTTCAAGCACATTTTGTGTGTCAAGAGACTCATATCTCTCACAAAGATAAACGAATATTAAGTCAACTTGGGGATGGGGTGATTGCTGCCGTATCACAAAATATTTCCATTAGAGATGGTGCAATATGTTGTAAACATAATACAGCCAAAGGTGATGATCATGGCTGATTGGTCATTTTGTGGGTGAGCCAAGCTAACCAACAATCAATTATCGCATCAGTTTGTGGACCAAGCTCTTAACAACTAGTATTCTCTCAAATGATGTTGGAAATCCCTGTATACGGAGACCGAGTAATAATTTATGTGGATAATAATATTCCACTCAATCCAACAAGGGGCATTTCCAGTAAGGTGAGCAAAAGACAAATTGGGAAGGTTTAGATTGCTACATTACAAATTGAATTCCTTTTACCTCAAGGATAGTTGGCCTACGAGCAACGGAGATACTTTTGTTAATAACATTTAGTGCCCAATTATGAGTTTTGACAGTGCATGAAGCACGCCACTTCCGTGTCTCCGCACAGCCAAAAGTCACCACTGCCCGCCCGTCCACCAGATTACAACTAAAAGGTGGTCTGGCAGGCTGGTGGTGTGGCGGTTCCAGCTGCATTACCTCTTTAAAAGGCGGCAGTGCCTTGAAAAAGGCACTGCAATGGGAACGCCACACATGGTTCCTGCATGGCATGGACTGTAAAGTCCATGTCATGCAGGAACTGGTGTGTATGCACACAGGGGGGCACATGTTGTTCCCCCCTGTGTGCATACACATGGCACGAGGCACCAGGGTTTTCTTGGCGATAGAACCACCATGAAAACCGTGGCAGAGAGAAAACTCATAATATGTTTGGCGGGACCAAGTGGTTCAGCCAAGCATATTGCAGCCTCAGGACCGCCGCGCCACCTTCAGGGAATGGCGGTTCTGTGGTGGCCGTCCCATGGTGGTCCGACCGCCCAAGCCATAATTGGGCAGTGGGACTGCTGGTGCGGCCCTGGCTTGACAGCCACCTCCGCACATAAATGAGTCTGGCAGTCCCCGGAGCGCCAGACTCGTAATTGGATCCTTAGTCAGCTCTACATGTCAGTCCATTGACATAATTTAATGTGAATATAAGCTGTTAGATCCTGCAGATTCACACCCAAACTACTATTTTACCATAATCTTGTTGCTATAGATCTATTTGCTACTAGTACTAAAACTCCAGATAGTGCTCAAAAATGGACATTTGATCAATCAGTTTTAGAGAGTCCAGATAGTAAAATTAAAATGGAGGATTGTTTACAATGTTTTATGAATGTTAATAGAGGGCCTTGTACGACCTGTTGTTTGGATACACCTAAGGTCGTAATAAGAGGTGCAACATTAACCTACAATAACACACAGATACCTACCAGCTCTCAGGCAAAAAGACAAACAGCATGAGCAACTAGTAAGATTTGAATTTGAACATGTAGCTATACATCATCAGGCACAAGCTGATAGGAAAATATATGCCTATAAGAAAATAGTAATCACTCAGTAGCTATTCATAAATCAAACAAGAGAAAAGATAGAAAAAGAAATCGCAAATTGTCTTCGAATACAGCATATCAACAGGAAAGATATAAGCACTCAAAATGAAAGAGGAGACCTCTGAAAATTCAATAGAGGCAATCCTAAATAAAAATGGATAGACACAAAGTAACCTTATGAATTCTTGGATTATATTCCAGGAATATTATGCATCACTTGTTATGATCTAATGAGTGCATTTTGACAGGGGTCCTTGTTCATTGCTTGAGATTAATATGGTACTTTTCCCTAATGATAACAAAGATCCTATGAATTGTGGCACTTGCAACATAATGGGGCCTCTAATGATGTCGGGAGGAAACCGTCTTGGAACTGGGACCAACCACCCACCGGTCGTGGTCCCGACCTCCTGATTAGGATGCGACCACTGTCCGGTCCCATTCCGATATTTCGCTATGGAGCATGTATTACGGCCGTAAACTCCTGTAGTACATGCTCCCATAGGTAAATGGGAGATGATTTTAATCCCTGCACCACTAGGTGCAGGGATTAACAGGGCCCACCATTGTTGCCCCCTCAGCCCCCAACCGGAGGCCGCTCACAGAAGGGGACCCTGCTAGGGGCCCCCAAGCACACTTTCAGACAGGGTTTCAATGTCGGAAAGGCAAGCATGGAAACCCTGTCAGAAACCGTGCATCGCAATCCCAAGGGTGGAAAGACCGCCCTTTGGGATCACGGGCCAGCATCTGACTTCAGCCCGTCGGAAGCCAGCCGGAATGACCGTCCGGTTTAGTTTCCGACCACCAGCATTGTAAAGCGGCGGACGGAAAGTAAACCAAGATGCGGCCTGGAAAGGCTCTGACTGTCGGTTGGAGCCTTTCTGGGCCGCATCGTAATCGGCCCCTATATTTTTAGTCAAACTCAGTGCTAAGAAGAAACCATTTGTTCCGGAAAGTCAATTAAGAACTGTTGTTGAAACCTTTGTACTCACGCATCTGGATGGTGGTAACGCTCAGTTCCATTGCCCACCATGTTACACAATGGCATCCCCTAAGGTTTTCTACATGATGTTGTATATCTCATTCAAGTCCTCATGAAATATGATCATGTCACCCTCATCCTGATGGAACTCCAAAAGCTCCCCTTTTTGGCCCCAAAATATTCAAAACCAGCTGCATCATTTACAAAGCCATCAAGACCTGTACCCTGTTTATCTTGCAGATGAGCCTATCACGCCTGGTGGTGCTCAGCACATGTGCAACCAGGACACCATCAGACTGCAGCTTAAGAACTGTAAAAAAGCCAAAACAAGGTAGCAGGCCATTTCCATCTATGCACCCAAAATGTGGAACAGCATCACTGAATCCATCAGGACCACCACAAAGTTGTTCCAATTTGGGAAAGTGTTGAATACACACCTCTTTAAAAATGCTACATCACACTTTCCTGCACAAAAACTTCTTCTTCTGAGGCTTTTTCCTCTTGCTATGTGTGCTGCAGAATGCAGCACATGCAGAAAAAGGAAAAAAAAGAGGAGAAATATACATATATTTTTCCTTGTTACGCCTCCCGCAAGATGGCTACCATTTTAACACATTCCCAGGTTTACTAGTGCTAGTAAATCAGGGAATGTTCCTAAAACCATTGGTGGATGCTTAGGAACACCCATATATCACCAAGAGGCTACAGAGGATTGGTATTTAGTGCCCACAGTTCACCTAGGAGTTCATATATCCCTGAAATTGAATTCAATGACTAACCTAAATTATGAACTACTTTTACAAGAAGGATGGAATGGTCTACCCGTCGGATTGATTGGTCATTGCAATAGAAACAAATGATTACTACATAATTTCTGTACTTTTTCACTGTTGTCTCTGTGTTGATAACTTTTACAGTAAATCAGTACCAGTATAAATCGTTTTTTATGATAATATAATAAAACTGTGGCTTGTGATCAGGTTTATGAAGTTTCCACTGAAATGGGGAGGACCGATGCTTCCAGACTTCAAATATTATAGCCCCCCCCCCCCCAGGAGATTATATTGCATTTGCTTTGAGCCTACGAAACGAGGAGAGGCAATTATGATGTGCCTTCCCGGGCAACACAACTTTCATTGATCGATTCTTTATTCTTCACGCAACAACCCTACTTTAAGAAAAGTGAAACTTAAAACTCTAGTAGTCTCTACTCACACGTGGCCTATTTGACTGAGCTATTTTAAGGTGACACAATATACAAATTATATCAAATTATGGGTTAAATTCACCCTTGCAGAGATATTCTAGGTCTCAGGTAGTCTCATGTAGTAGAACCTCTTTAGAGTGCATAGAACAGTAATTCAATAATCACACCTTAAACTCATTTGAAGAAATTGAATGCATACAAAATAGTGCTAAAAGTGTTTTCTTAAATGTTTGCAGAATGGGAACTTCAAGATCAGAAGTTACTCAGGGTATATGTACTTGAGGCCTATTCTGCTTCTAGATCTTAGGGTGGAGAGTAAGAAAAAAGTTACCATTAAACGTTTGTATGTTTATTGAAAGAGTAGATGACAGCCTGCCAAAACGATAAGGATACGGGCTAGGACACTCAAAGAAAGCAACACAGATGAGGAATTGACTAGTAGTATAATTAGAGTTAATAATTTAATTATTAGAGCCATCCTTAAAATACAGCGGTACAAAAGGGGGTGGTGATGGACGGAGCATCAGAACCAATCAAACAATCACACCCAGTCAACAGATCTGGGTGTGATCCATCACCGTTCTTTAGCCCACTCTGCCACTCCAGTTCAGACATGGCCATATGCAAATCAGTCTGACCCTGTGCCTCATGGGAACAGTCCAGCCCGAACTGCCAAGCCATGCCTTCCCTGGACCGGAAACTAGCTTCCTAGGACCGGTTTCTGGCATTTCAGCCGTCTTCAGCCAGGCTTGCTTGAATCCAGTGGCAAAGTGAGCAAGGGACTCACGTCTGAGCATACCCTGCCAACTTAGGGCGAACAAAGCGGTACAAAAGGGGGTGGTGATAGACGGAGCATCAGAACCAATCAAACACTCACACCCAGTCAACAGATCTGGGTTTGATCCATCCCCGTTCTTTAGCCCACTCTGCCACCCCAGTTCAGACATGGCCATATGCAAATCAGTCTGACCCTGTGCCTCATGGGAACAGTCCAGCCCGAACTGCCAAGCCATGCCTTCCCTGGACCGGAAACTAGCTTCCTAGGACCGGTTTCTGGCTTTTCAGCCGTCTTCAGCCAGGCTTGCTTGAATCCAGTGGCAAAGTGAGCAAGGGACTCACGTCTGAGCATACCCTGCCAACTTAGGGCGAACAAAGCGGTACAAAAGGGGGTGGTGATGGACGGAGCATCAGAAGCAATCAAACACTCACACCCAGTCAACAGATCTGGGTTTGATCCATCACCGTTCTTTAGCCCACTCTGCCACCCCAGTTCAGACATGGCCATATGCAAATCAGTCTGACCCTGTGCCTCATGGGAACAGTCCAGCCCGAACTGCCAAGCCATGCCTTCCCTGGACCGGAAACAAGCTTCCTAGGACCAGTTTCTGGCATTTCAGCCGTCTTCAGCCAGGCTTGCTTGAATCCAGTGGCAAAGAGAGCAAGGGACTCACATCTGAGCATACCCTGCCAACTTAGGGCGAACAAAGCGGTGCAAAAGGGGGTGGTGATGGACGGAGCATCAGAAGCAATCAAACACTCACACCCAGTCAACAGATCTGGGTTTGATCCATCACCGTTCTTTAGCCCACTCTGCCACCCCAGTTCAGACATGGCCATATGCAAATCAGTCTGACCCTGTGCCTCATGGGAACAGTCCAGCCCGAACTGCCAAGCCATGCCTTCCCTGGACCGGAAACAAGCTTCCTAGGACCGGTTTCTGGCATTTCAGCCGTCTTCAGCCAGGCTTGCTTAGATCCAGTGGCAAAGTGAGCAAGGGACTCACGTCTGAGCATACCCTGCCAACTTAGGGCGAACGAAGCGGTACAAAAGGGGGTGGTGATGGACGGAGCATCAGAACCAATCAAACACTCACACCCAGTCAACAGATCTGGGTTTGATCCATCACCGTTCTTTAGCCCACTCTGCCACCCCAGTTCAGACATGGCCATATGCAAATCAGTCTGACCCTGTGCCTCATGGGAACAGTCCAGCCCGAACTGCCAAGCCATGCCTTCCCTGGACCGGAAACAAGCTTCCTAGGACCGGTTTCTGGCATTTCAGCCGTCTTCAGCCAGGCTTGCTTGAATCCAGTGGCAAAGTGAGCAAGGGACTCACGTCTGAGCATACCCTGCCAACTTAGGGTGAACAAAGCGGTACAAAAGGAGGTGGTGATGGACGGAGCATCAGAACCAATCAAACACTCACACCCAGTCAACAGATCTGGGTTTGATCCATCACCATTCTTTAGCCCACTCTGCCACCCCAGTTCAGACATGGCCATATGCAAATCAGTCTGACCCTGTGCCTCATGGGAACAGTCCAGCCCGAACTGCCAAGCCATGCCTTCCCTGGACCGGAAACAAGCTTCCTAGTACCGGTTTACTCAAAATAAATGTAATTTATATAGTGCTTACTACCCCAAAGGAGGCGTTGTAATAATTTAAATATCACAGTTTTTTCTTGTAAAGCACTATGGGTAGAGGAAGTTTGCGCTGACAAAAGACAACATTGTTTTATGCATAGCTTTCAAAAGTGTGAATCTTCTGCCTCAATCAGGAGGGTTTGCGTGTATACTCGAAATGCGCTCCAGTGTACTCCTGATAGACCTGCTAAACATATATTTGAGGGCTCAAGATCTGATGTCACTTCTTATGATGCCACTTCCTGTGATGTCACACGCTGTGATGTCACATGCTGTGATGTCACACGCCGCGATGTTACACACCGTGATGTCACGCGCTGTGATGCCACTTGCATTCTGATTAACTAGGCTAGTCCCCCCACTTCTTTTTTTAGGACTTGTGCCCTGATTGACAACATGCCTAGCGACATCAGGTGAGGGGTCAAAGTAACATCAAGCTTTAGCATATTTCCCATCAATTTGGTGATTTCATGCTAAAGTACTTCTAGAGACGGGCATGCACTGAACATATGGTCCAAATCCGCCCCCTTGGCTTGTTGTTGGTATGTAAAACAAGTCAAAGTTTGTTTTATAGTGTTGTGACTGCTAGCCAGCCGAGCACAACAGAGTTTGGCCTATCTCCAGACTCACAAAAGCAACAAACAGTCTGGGGAGTCGAGCAGTTTCTGCCATTTACATTCATCCAATTCTTCTCCAGGTCTTCCAGCAAGAAAGATCTCAGAACACCATAAACCCGACTAAATCACGTTCTCCCCACTAGCAACTCCAGCTTTGATAAACCCTATTGGACCGCCACAATTTTTAAACAAAAAATCACAGACGAATATGCTTTAAAACGAATGTTGCTTATTGGTTGGTGCCAGAAAGCTCGTTGCGTAACTAATTTTTTTTAACTACGTCACTGATGAATGTAAAACTGCCCCTTATTGGAACCGCCAAGCTGGCCACTTTCAAGAACGATTGTCTATTTAACACCCTGCCCTCTCAATTGATTAGTTTCCGCATGTTTTAATAAAATCTGGCAAAAACACTAAGACTAGTTAGCAAAGCACGCGCTGTAAAGGCGCATCGAATAAAACTGCCCCGAAAGATACTGCACGTCTCCTAAATGGAACCATTAACATCGCAGTTGGTAGATACAGTTTTCCAAGTGCGTACGATAAAGCTATTGGCAGGCGGCCTTTTGTCTGCCGTCCTTATCTGTGTGTGGCAGAGCTCAGATGCGCGGTGCTTTCTCTTGACTGATCGATTTATGTTTGTGCAACTTTGTCTGAGATTTATTTACAACTTAAACAGAAATATATGTCTCTGTGTGACAATCTGCTGCCAATTAGCACAGAGGAAAGGCTGGTATCTGGGGTGTCTCGCTGATAAATGGAGCATTAGTCAGCTGACCTATGAAATAGGAGCCACGGTGTTGCTGGGTAGGAGATCTGGGTTCAATAGCTTCCTTGCCATCCAGTCTCATGTACACACATATATACATTTGAAACGCTCCAGTGGATTATAGGTTTAGACAATCTTTCAGATTATCCCTTCTGATTAAACTGATAGATTTAAGGTTTCACCTTGATCGAATTTCCAATAGGCCACTTACTAATGATTAATATTAGATCCAGTGGATGTCGTTTTTGACCTCTACTAGTCTGCAAAGGAAACACTTAAACAGTTTACTCCAGTTAAACAGGTGGTGTGTATTGAAAAGTGCTATATGAGATGCTCTCTGCTTCACTGGGCTATGACATGCGCTGTATAAAAGACCAAAAATAAAAAAGGCCGTAAATAAAAATATATTATGATGTGGTTATTGGTGTCTAATGACGTCTGTTGGTTTAAGGCGATATTTTTAGGTCAAGCCTGTGCAGCGCACGCGTTGCTTTGCGGGGCATGCTGTATTCGAGTATGGACTTGAAGCTCCGCCTACTCTCTGCCCATATTTTTCATTGGCTTGTGTCATTGTCCTTTGTAAATGCTGGCTTCTGATCCGTTAATAGGCTTGTTAGTCCCTCCTCAGTACTGCATTGTCTTCACTTGTAACTTCCCACGAGGACTAGCCCTTTTACTTCTGTTGTTCCATGGGATGCTTTATTGAGTCTGTAAGCACTATTTTCTTTTATAAGTTCCTCCTACTGCAGGCACGACTGCTTTCCTGCAACATTCAGTGCACCATGCACGCTTTAACTTTCCAGGCAGCCGGGACAATGGCGGCCGCTTCACTGCAATGCAAGCGGTCTGGCATTAACGAGAGTTTGAGCTATTGGCATTTAAAATGACAATGCCTTTTATTTATGTGTTAATTTTTAAAACAGATAATTAAAAAGCATTGTCATTTACAATGCCAGTAGCTTAAACTCTTGCAAATGCGAGACCTATTGCATTGCAAATGCTTGTCATGTGGCTAGTGGATTTGGAAATTTTTAACTGGCCGCCATGATCATCTAAAGCTGAAGGGCCTTCATTCTCAACCCTTCCACTTGCTCTAGACTTAAATCAGTAAATGAGTGTAATTTCCCGCGAGATGTGATGATTCGATCAATATTTAGTATACATATATTTGGTCGTTAGTTTCTTATTGATTCATGCACTTTATTTCCCCTAGGGGGGCCACTCCCATGTTCCTGTGTAGGAAGGTGGACTCGGTAAGGATTGGAGAGCTTTCATGGAGTGATTTGAATACAGGTAGGGCATATGCATCACTCAACCGGTGTTGCAGGTCAACACATGGAGGAAACTGGCGACATGTCCACATTGTTCTGGGACTGGTGATAGAGTTTATTGGCATTACCACCCAATAATATTTGATGAAAAACAATTAGGGGAAATGTTTTACTGTGTCACACTTTTCTGGAGTGTGTAGAGAAACAGACATAAATGGAGATGGTGAGAGAAGAGCTGGTAAGTTTGGAAAATATACTAACATGTCTTTAAAGATTGTCCAGTAGCTTATGGGTGTTCTTGATTGCATCTAGAAACACATTTGGGGATTTTATTAAGCTTCTACACTTGGTATAAGTATATATTCCAGAAATGGGCATCTATCCTGTGTGCTTTTCACAGAGGTGGCCGGAATATTTTAAATGCACCCATTTTCAAATAAACCCTCTGACCATTTCCTTTAAAGAAAACATAAACTGGACATCGCCTACGTGCTAATGATGCCATTTCTATGCCAATCGATATTCTTCATAGCTCCTAAGCAGACATAGGGCAAAGAGGGCATAGGAAATGCGTTGAATTAAGAAACTTGACCAAGATTCTTTGTGGGAAGAGTCATGAATGGTTCTGCACTACTTAGTTATGCCCCTTCTGAGAAGCGTAGTGATAAACGGAATATACTATGTGGGGGCAACTCCAGAGAGGGGTCAACCTGCTCATAAATGTACAGTCAATTTGGGCTGTGCTCTTAATATCTGAGCATGGACACCTGGAACCCAGCCATTGATGGGGCCCTGAAGGCCTCTCAAGGGTATTTGCAGTGCACCCACCAGTTTAATGGACCTCTTTGGCTGCATCAGCATGATCAGGTCATAAACAGCTTTGGTGCATGGATTTTCCAACATCTTGACACTGGCGAACTTTCATTAGGAACATTTGCTGTGATCTAGGGCCTCTTTTTGGGTACTGTTCACTGTTCCACTCAACGCCATAGAAGACATGTAACTCTATATGCCAGCACAAACTAGGACAGAGCGCTGTATCACAGCAAATGCTTGGTTTCCAGTGCAGATGCGAACCTGTACCTGAACTGGTTACAGCACATTAGTAAAAGAAGGATCAGCTGTTTGAAGCCATCAGTCTACTTTACAATGTGCAGGTGGCAACATTGCCTGCATTAAAAAGGGGTCAGAGCTCTCCCTGAAGACAGGTACAGTGAGTGACTGTACCTAATTGCAATGGGATGTCTGGAGGGATCCTTGGGACCCTATTTTCCTTTTAAAGGGCACCCTCAAAAGATGCACTGTTTATGCTCCACCTCACTGTAGCACAGCCAGCTCACCTCTCAGCAGCTCTGTTGCCTCTGTGCCCCCAATTGTAATGTGGCATGGATGCCTAGGCAAAGTGTTCCCTCATTTGCTTGGGCGTATGGCCCTATGCAAATATTGCCCCTGAGGCCGCACCTGCAAACATGTAGCGCAGTGCAGTTTGTATTACAGAAGGGGCTGCACAAGAGTCTGTGGCCCTTTCTGACATACCAAAGTGGTCCTGGGAGCAGAAATTGGGCATGCATGCCAATAGCACCAGGAGGCACTTTTATTATCATATTTGGTGGGACTGTAAGACTACTGCTTGCAGTGGCTTTACTATTGCACCGGCCCATGTCATAAATGTGCAATGTGGGTCTGTGCACCATTTGTATACACTATGGGGTATATGTACAAGCCCCTATTGCCACGGGAACGCCACTATTGAGGATGTTCCTGTGGTGATAAGGACTTCGCCTTATTTACAAGGCAGCGTTAAGCCACTTAACGTGGCTTAACACTACCTTGTAAATAAGGTCCCCTTTCACGCTATGCTGAGCGTGAAAGGGGTGGACAGTGGGTGTTCCACAGCAACACCCATTGATTTTGACACTGCCACCTATTTACAAGGGGGGGGCGGGGGTGTAAATAGGAGCCAGCGCCAAAATTAAGACCAGGGAAAAACCTGGTCTTAACTTGGCGAAACAAGGAAAAATGCTTTATTTTTCCTCGTTTCCTCGTTTTTGCTTTTTCCATGTGTGCTGCCTTGTGCAGCACACATGGAAAAAGCAGAACGCCCTGGATTGTTTACAGGACAGGCACAGGACGCTCCACCACCGGGGTCCGGAGCGCCACCCTGGAATCGATGTGCGGCTCTCACAGACGGTCACCCGGCCCGCTCGCGCATGCGGGAGCGGTGCTCCATAGTCTAGCCAGGGATCGGCAAATGGTGCCGCCACGATGTCCCAGATCGTCGGATTGCCCCTGATCGCCACACGCCGGGACAGGTAGGGCATACGGCGGAGCTGAGATGACAGTGCTGGGCAGGATTTTAGTCGGATTTACAGCAGATGAATGCGTGGGTGGACGGAGCTTAACTAAGCTGTATCCGCCATGATGGCCGATCAAGCCACACCCCCATGGCGCCCATTTTTATGTTTAAAAAAAGCAATACCTTCAAGTCTTGTTTAATACTTGTGACAAACTTTAAATGTGAGTGCGGCGCCCTTGGAGCATACTTTAAATACGGCATGGCGTCCATTTCAGGAGTGCCTCGCTTAATCTAACAAATTGTGTACTTTGGGATGTACCATCATATAAGTGGGGGGGTGATAGTTGTTTAAATAACCGTAAGGAAAAATGCTTCAACCAGCGCTACAAAAATGCATTCAGTAGTGCTAGTGTATTTACAATCTTGCGAAAGTGACCTTTATTTTTTTCTGGTAATAGCAGCCTAAATCCTGTAGTTTACCCCGTGATTTCTTTTCATCCAGTGGAATGTTGTGCTTCCCTTGGGCATTGCTGCCGGTCATCAGAGGTTGTTTGTACTCCTAATCAGCTGCAGTTTCTGAGCATGGGCGGAGGGGCCCCGCCCTTCTCATTACATGGTTGTGGATGGTAATTGCACAAAGCAACCAATCACAATTACCATCCAATTTAAATTAAATTATCCACTACCTTCACCTGCCTAGATTATGCTAGTTCATCCTCCAAAACGGACGTCAGGCACTTTTAATTAGGCACCTGCGCTATCGTGCACGTGTCTGTTATATGGTAGCAGTCACTGGCAACAGTGGATATTAAACAGCCTACGGTCTAACATGCTGCCAGCTCGGGTTTGCACAGCTTGTGGTCTACAAGAACATCCCACTAATGATGTGGTAAAGCATCACATTCTAAAGTAGCCCTGTACTCCTGAGGCTACTTGTCAGCCATTTACAGCTGCCTCTTACCAAACACTTCCTTTCCTAAGTCGTCACAGGGTGGCAAGTTGGGAAGAGGAGAGGTTGCAGCCTACGGAAGAGGACCTCCCTGAGGCCAAGACACGTTCATGCTTTTGCGCCTTGTGTGCTCTTTATATCATTCCATCAAAGTGAGGATTTTATGAGCTGTTAGCTTGTGGAGAAGAAGAGCCACAAACTGTTTGTGTGCATATGTCTAGTGCAATGCAAAGCCAACTGAACAGCAATAAGACTGAAGAGGTAAGTGGTTTTGACTAGTAATGTTTAGGTTCATACCTCTTTGTATCCCTTTCCCCTCTTTTTCTCCCTTTTTCTCTTCAGTCACCTTAGTTTCTTTTTTTTCTTTGTCCTTGTCCAGTCGCTCTCTTCACCTTTTCTCGCTATTTGCTCTGTCTCTCTTTCTCTCTAGTACCATGACAATGTAGTCAAGCAGCCTTTTTACCCACTGGCAGGCACTGTGAAAAACGTGCGCTACATGCAGACTAAACACCAGACCTCTCAATCTTGACCTGCCACAAACACTGGCAAACCACTCATTTGAAAATAGATATGGCATTTGGGTGAGCCAACAAATTAAGCGGAGAGCCCTGCATGAGCTGAACCCTCAAATGTTTGCTGTTTAAATCCTAAAACAAACATTGTGTAAAATATTATAATATCTCTTCACAATTAAAAAAAATCTTTAGCACGTGGAAGCTTTGACATTAATACATCACACTATAGACCTGCACTGAGAAGTGCTTTTCAAAAGTGAGTATTATTTTACATGGACCACTAGTGAACTAATAGACAAGAAAAAAAAATCATCTAAACACTGTATGTGGCCCATTATAGAGGAACATTGTAGTCTATTAAATCAAACACATTTTAGAAAGTGCTTTCATACTTGATAATGTAGAAAATTGAGTTTTGGTGAAATAACATATTCCCCTAAGATCAAATAAAATGAAAGTGGGGAAGCCATGATTTATCCATATTTTCTGGTTTCACTTTGTACAAATCACCCACCAAAGGGATATCTGTTCCTCTTTCATTATGTTAAGGCTTTTGGTTTTTACCCTTTTTGTGCAGCTTTTATATAGCACAAACACAACCTGAGGGTATTGTAGCACTTTACATGCATGCCAATTACATTATGCAAGTTCACATACATTTGTTTAGGTACAGAACAGATTTACTGATTCGCCTAGAATCAGAGGACATTGAGCCAATGGCCAGAGTTGAACCTAGTTTTCAAATTCCAAAGTCAGCAACCCTGGTCATATGGCAACATCCTTGGCAGTGGGCTGATGGCCGGCTGAATCCAGTATCAGAACTGTTTTGTTGGCCCATTTATCTCAGAAATAGTCCTGAAAACTGTACCAAAAGACACCCATTTTCTAAAAATGTGTCAGGCGGAGAACCACTGCCCAGACCCACATCAACATCAGGCCTGATCCATTCGCTCGTTCACGCTATAATTCATACATTGCTCTTACCCCCCCCCCCCCCTCCCCCCCACCAACCGCTTTCAAATTCCACCAGCCACCACTGCTCCAGGTTCTTCACTAGGGAAGTTTAAAGACTTATTTTAATTATTAGTAATGTTTACACCAGTATGGAGAAAGCTAATCAAAGACTTTAAACGGTAGGTGCTCTGGACATTTTTTTGTCTTGTAGCGCTGGGATAGCCTCAGCGTATACCCTCAGCCGTGGATCAGAGTCGAGTGGACAACCAAGGTGGGCAGGTTTGAAATGTAATAACCTAAATCTACTAGCATTCCTTTCTGGAACGCAGCTCCTGTTGCAACAGATCTCTTCGTAGTCTTTTTACCACCATAGCCGCTTAGCTCTACGCGATGGAGCCTGCTTTTTTCCATTCCCCTCTCCTGCATCATGCTCCATACACAGGCTCCAGTTTACAAAACATACTTGTCCACTTCCCTAAAATAACTTTAAGGGCCACAGCAGCAGACTGTAATGGGGCAGAGCAGGAAAAGAACAATGCTGTAAGTGCAGGCATGTGCTGGGGTAAATTAACGGAGGTCCAAGGGAAGCGGCACACAGAACTGAGTGAACGAATGGCCCACTTTGGTTGTTTAAGCTAATAATGCATTTGGTGATTTGCACTGCTGTAATTTAGGTTTGTCTAAATGTAACCTTTTCTTTGGCTCCCTCTAACGCTGCGCAATGGCTGCCTAAGCTGGTACAGGTGTTTTCATGACCCACCGTTTTTTTAATGCTTCTGTTTTTTGTATTAATTGACTCCTTTTTGCAGACATTCTTTATTTCCCCTTTTATTTCCCCTCAGACCTCTCCTTCCCCCACTGCCTACATTTTGAATTTTGCTCTTTAAGACCCTTTTTCCATCTCTGTGCCTGAAACCTTTATCCCATGGGCCATCCTCGGTTCTTGTTAATCTGCTGGGGTGAATTTAAAAAAAATTGCAAATACACTCCTTGGCCCAAGGCTACATCCAAAGGAACACACTAGTAAATGTGAATATGCTTTACTAATTGGGGTCTTTGGTGTTTTTGAATTGCTTTTCATTAGATTACCAACAGAGCTGCACATGAGGTTCACTCTTCCTCCCACTAGAGTGGTGCTACTATGGCTACAAGCGCAAAGTGCATTATTTGTTTTCTGAAAGCATGTTTGAAGCTCTGTTCATTTGTTTATTTAGTGCTATGGATGCTTTTGTCATTCATCCATATGTGGCCATTGCTGTTAATGTACAGTTTAATATACAGTACTGCCATAATCACTGTAAAGATACCACTTCATAACACAAAATACCATTCCATATAATTACACTCCATAACACACAATTCTACAGCACATTGTTCCAGAACACTCAATACCACATAATTACTATCCACCTAGTTCCACAGCATACCATGCCACATAATTCCACAGCATACTATGCCAGATAATTCCACTTCAGAAATTTGCTCCACACCACACAATTCGACTACTAACTAATAATACAACCCACATACTTCTACTACACAACACATACATAAACTCCGTAACACATGAGTAAAACATTGTCATTCACAATGCCAATAGCTCTAACTCAAACAAATGCGAGACCTATTGCATTTCTAATGCTTATTTAACTAGTAGTTGCAATTGCAGAGTGTTGGAGAAAGGGGATGGGGTCTTCTACCAGCTACCAGGAATCCTGCTGTGTCAGACTTAATGGAGGTAACAGGAGGGCTTCTTGTCCCCCAAGGACACTCAGTATCCAAGAAGACTTCATTCTCCAACCAGTAGGGCACCAGGAGGTGTGTTTGAGAATTGGTGGAGCTAGGGGGCGTAGCCTCTGAAGAACTCTCAGCAATCCAACTGTGTGGGTCTTACTGGAGGTAACAAGAGGGCTTTTTGCCACCACAGGACCCTCAGCAGCCATGGCGACTTCATCCCCCAACCAGTAGTGACCGAAGGAGGTGCATTTGCAGAGTGGTGGAGAAAGGGGGAGTGATCTGCAATGACCTCTCAGCAGTCCCTCTGTGTGGTAGTGAAAGGGGGCGGGGCCTCCAGCACCTTTCCAGGCCTACTTTTTTTTGTCAATTTTTGTTAATTGTCTGGGTGTTTTTAGGGAAGGGGCTGCGTGGCACCTCTTCCCTGGGCCAAGTTTGGCCCCAGGGACCTCATTCCCCAGGGCCAAGCCTTTTTGGAATGGTGGAGGGGGGCCATTTGGTCCCCCTTCAAGGGGGCCCCATCCCTTGGGGCTGGCCATCTCTAAAGTGCATGCGCCCAGGGCATGGACACTCCACTGAGACCACAGAGGGAACCTGAAGGGCCCCGCAGTGTCTGCTGTGAGCTGGCATTGCTTTCACAGACAGGGAGCTGCTGGAAAGGCATCTCCCTGTCTGTGAAAGCAATTCTAATCCACTTCTAGCAAGCAAGAGCATATTTAATTATCTTTCTCGCTGGCAGAGAAGCGTTTGCTATGGCTTGGTGGGAGTGGTACAGCTCCTGCCAAGCCACAGCAAACAGCAATATCTTGGGGTGGGCATCCTGGGACATAGCAGGAGCTGGCCCTTGGACTTGGTGGTCCCCAGGGTCATTATTGGCTCCAGCAGGGGTGCCACATGGCTCCCCTCCTTTCTTGTATGAGGGCCTGCCCCAGGGAGGTGGCAGTCTCCGGGGCCAAGAACAGCCCAGAAGGGGGGTCCATTCTCCCCCCTCCCATTTTTAAAAACTGATTGTTGGGAGGTGGTGCTCCCCTATTGAAAAATTAAACATACCGGGGAGGTGGAGGTCCCTGGCACACAGGGTGTTCCACGAGGCCCCCAGATTTTATTACGATGAGCCCCAGCGAGGTGTTGGTCCCCGTATGGGCCTCCCCTGCATTATTTGTATAAATAACCTTGGGGAGGTGGAGGTCACCGGGGAATGGAGGGTGCAGTGCGGGCACCACCCACAGAATTAAAAACAAGTGCCCCAGGGATGTCGTGATCCCCGGGCTTTTACAAAGCCTTGGAGGGGGACCCCCTTGCACCCTCTCCATTTTTCTTATTGCCTGCATGCTCCCTGGATTTTCATATCCATGGGCTTCCTTGAAAAGATGCATGGGAGTCTGTACATTTTTTCTCAATTTTGCCATGAATCTGCAGATCGACCTGCAAATTTGAGGCAAAATGTATAAATATAAGTTTTAGTCCTATCACCAGATCTGGGGGGTCTGTGTAGTCCTACAATGCCCCCACTTTGTTTATTTTTTATGGTTTTTTTCAAGCTGAGCCCCAAGATGGCTTCCAGCACTTCCTGGTTGAAGTGTTGGCAGCCAATAAGTTTACGCTACGTGCAACAGTGTTGTCCTACTGGTAAATACTTAAGAAGAAAAGTACAATAATAATTCACATATTATGATCCTGGCGAAAGAGAGAAAAAGGAAGAAAATACACCTGGGATTTTCAAAACAAATTCAATTTGTATTTTAAGAAAGTTTAGCAATGCATTTATATGTTGAGAAGTTTATGTCACTGTTGCTCAAGAGTTCAAAGAGTGCATAGAAGAGTGTTCATAGAAGTACTCATGTGCAAAGTGATACAGAAAAGAAGAAAAAACATGTTTCTGTTCAAAATTAATAATCGATTTTTAAAGAATGGTGGTCAATGAATCCTATCCATCAATAAGGATCTATGTATTCAATTCAGCCTTGAAAATCAATGTCGACATTTCGACCCGACTATTGCATGAGCTAAATCTAAACTTTGCATGCAGGTCTTTATCAGGACATTGGTGGAGGTACAAGAGGGCAACCCATAGAAGTGCCAACGCAAGACAGGAAATGGGGTCCAACTTAGATACAGCCATGCAAGGGCCCAAGGCACCCAGTCCAAAATTTCCAGTGAACAAGACGTGTTCAACACCAAAATGAATTGGGTTGTGCAGCTAAATGGATTAAAAAATGATGAACAATTATGTGGAGTAATTACATTTCTTGGCTGATTTAAAAGGCAAGTGGGCGTCCAGAGCAATGCTGCATGCAAAACCGGAAGAGATCCTTATTACAGGGGGCTCCTCTACCCCAAAGCATACAGGTGCCGATCCTGGGTCCCAGCTACAGGAGGATCTTTGTGGCTCATGTGTGACATTGATATAAATGATCAATGTCCCTATTATTAACATACCTGTGAATTTGCTTTGTTGATCCTCAAATGTGGTGGCAATTGCCTAGGCACTCATACTGGGGAAGGATTGGAAATCGCAATGGAGGAAACATTTGGATAATTAATGGCACTTTTCCCTCTCACTGCCTTGGTTCTGTCAAAGGCAGAAATGGAAATGGTCAGATGAATTCTGTGGAAAAATAGATAAAGCCAGGAAATATGTTAATTTAACTGTTTCTGCGTTCCTTAGAGACCACAACATGGGCTTCATCTACAGCAACAACTTGCGTTTTAAAATGGAGCAAATATATACAAGTGATGGAGTACATTTCTCTGACAAAGGCAACAGGCCATTCCTTAACAACTTGAAAGACTGCATCCTGTTTTATGTGTAGTTATCATCTGCACACAATAAACCCAAAAGCTCTTCTAAGAGCCACCCTTTTACAAAACCATAATTCATTTTCATTCTAAATTCTTTTTAAAAATGTTTTGACCCACAAATCTGCTGTGGATCTGCAAAGCTAAAGCATGAATTTGATGCATAACAGCACATGTAAGATTTATAACTCTCAGTTTGACTGCATAAGTGGCTGCATAAGTCTATCAGTGGGTCTGTGAGTGCATACATCACTTTTCTGAGAGGGTGTGTGAGTGGGTGCATGAGTGTGACAGTGAGTCTGAGAGTGGGTGCTTCACTGTCTGAATGGATGTGTGAGTGTTTACGTGAGCCTCTGAGTGAGATTATGACTGGACATATGAGTCTCTGAGTGGGTGTGGGAGTGGGTGCATAAGTGTCTGAGTTGGGTATATGAGTGGGTGCATGAGTGTCTGAGTGGGTCTGTAAATGCATGTATGAGTGTCTGAGTGAGTCTGACTGGGTGAATGAGTCTCTGAGTAGCTCTGTGAATGGGTGTGTGAGTGTCTGAGTGGGTCTGTGAGTGAGTGCATGAGTGGGTCTGTGAGCCAGTGTGTAATTGTCTATGGGTCTAGGAGTGGGTGCATAAGTGTTTGAGTGACTTTGTGACTAAGTGCATGAGTGTCTGAGTTGGTCAGTGACTGGATACATAAGTGTCTGAGTGAGTCTGTGAGTGGGTGCATGAGTGTTTGACTTGGTCTGAGAGTGTCTGCATAAGCCTCTCAGTGGGGGGTGGGTGGGTGCATCAGTGTCTGAGTGAGTCTGTAAGTGGGTGCATGAGTCTCTTAATAGGTCAGTGAGTGGTTGTTTGCGTGTCTGAGTGGGTCTGTGAATGGATGCAAGAGTTTCTGAATGGGTTTGTGAGTGGATGCATGAGTGTCCGTGTGGTTCTCTCAGTTGGTGCATTAGTCTCTGATTGTGTCTGTAAGTGAATACATGAGTGTTTGAGCGGGTCTGTGAGTGGGTGTGTGGGTCTCTGACTGAGACTGTGAGTGGGTTCATGAGTGTCTGAGTGGGTCTGTGAGTGGGTGCGTGAGTGTCTGAGTGGGTCAGGGAGTTAGTGAGTAAGTGTCTGAATGGGTCTAGAAATTGGTGCATAAGCATTCGAGTGGCTCTGTGACTGCATGCATGAGTGTCCGAGTGGGTCTGTGAGTGGATGCATCAGAGACTGAGTAGATCTGTGAATGGATATGTGACTGTCTGAGTTGGTCTGCATAAGCCTCTCAGTGAGTGAGTGAGTGAGTGGATGTATGAGTGTCTGAGTGGGTCTGTAAGTGGGTGCTTGAGTGTCTGACTAGATCTGTGAGTGGGCGCATGAGTCTCTGAGTAGGTCTGCGAGTGGGTGCATGAGTGTCTGAGTGGGTCTGTGAACAGGTGTGTGAGTGTCTCAGTGTGTCTGGAAGTGGATGCTTAAGTGTCTGTGAGGGCCTCAGTGGGTGCATGAATCTCTGAGTGGGTCTATAAGTGGGTGCATGAGTGAGAGGGGCTGTGAGTAGGTATGTGAGTTTCTGACTGAGGTTGTGAGTGTGGGCATGAGAATATGAGTGGGTTTGTGAGTGGTGCGTGAGTGTCTGAATGGGTCTGTGACTGGGTGTATGAGTATCTGAGTGGGTTCTGTGAGTGCATGCATTAATGCGCAAGTAAGTGTGTTGATGAATATTGTTTTTTTGACAAGGTTCGCAACTCCACTGTAACGCTAAATGGGGGCAGTGCTGAGCATTATGATGGTCCATGACTTCAACCACGTGAAAAAAAAGTTGGTTGCATTTCAATACTCATAAGGGGTCCTTGAGATACCCTTAAAATACACCCCTGGGGTCAGGTTACCTCTACACTGATTCCTTCTATACTTTCTAAGCTTTATTTTCATTCCCTGTGACTGTGTCTCACTTTATAAAATATTGATGTAATTTCTACACAGGTTGTGGCCAATCACAGCACTGTTCCTGGCAGAAGGATTTTGTAAAGCTCTGCACAGAGATTGTGAATGGCTTGCGCCTCTAGATATATAAATTTGGATTTTAAAAATAATGTCACAACTACTGAATGGATTTACACAAAATAACTAAACACTATCAAGAGCTAGCTTTTAGCCACATATGGTGTAATTCCATCCAGAGGTTCGGGCTGTAGTTGTGTCTAAAATCCCTTTGGGAATTAACATGAGTCCCCTGCAAACCTCAAATGTAGCTTACAAAAATCACATTTTCTCACATTTTTGTGTGGTATCACTGTGTTGGCATAAATTCCCCACCACCCAGCGTTCCCCTTGTTCTCCCGAGTAAAATGATACCTCACGTGTGTGGGCGTCCAATGCAGACTCAGCCTAAAAACGAATAGATAAACAATATAGCGCTTAGAACTTGCTGTGTTAGCCCCTCAATCCCTATGTTTTTGGCCTTTACAATTCAGAGGCCCTTGGCCCACCCACACAAGTGAGCTGTCTTTTTACCGTGGGAAGCAGGAGCTGGAGAAAGGATTCGATGAAGCATGCTGGGATAATGGAAAGTTACCCAAAGGTTGTAGGAGGTGCCCATATTTGGTGGTTGCTTTTGTACAAACGAAGATAGAGACAGCTGACACTTCTCTTCAAGACACCTCAAGGTACAGACCTCTCTCAGTGATTGGGGCTTAATGCCACATAACCCTTGTTGGAGCATCCTTTTAGAAGGACTGTGACAGCTGACACCTTTTAGGCTTTTGTTTTGAACTTTGCTTAGTCTAGGTTTCCATTTACGCAGTGTAGGGATAGTTAGGGAACGTTGGACATTTTCTTTTAAAAGAGTTTGATGCAACCAAACTTACATTTTTGTCTGCTAATAGCCTATGTGGCAATAACAGAATTGGTAGTATTCTTGTTGTTGTATAGGGTGAATCTGTTTCAGAGATTTGGCTTCATCCTTTCCTCTTTGTATTTTTATACTATCATACTAAGGTTGATATACCTCGATCTGTTTCAGAATTTGCAATAAACGGACTAACCCAAACTTAGTTGTGGACCTGAGTTTACCGAGAACTTTCTTTTCTGGGGTTAATGAGTTGTGAAGGTCCTTTACTCTAATGCTGCTTAATAAGAACCATCAAACCAAAGTTGAGGAGACAAATTTCCATGCTAGCAGTGGATGTGCGAAAAAAATGTTTGTTTTAAAAAACCTTGTTAGAATGTGAATAACCAATACTTGACACAGCTTGGTACTAAATTTCCAATCTACGTTTCCCTATCAAGTTGGAAAATTATCTAAACAAATATGTTAAATTTTTAATATAACAAATATGTTGGTAGTAACACAAATATCAAACAATAGTTTCGAGGAAATCATCAGACTTAGTTATACACAAAGCTGAAATGTTGCCAACAAGTTATCACTCACATCTCATAGGCACTACAAATTAATTCTTAAGGAAATTGTAGATGTATTTTTTATTTTTGGCCTGCAACAGTCACACTCTTAGGTTAGAGAAGAAACCTCAAATTCTAAAGATCTTCACAATAATTTTCGAGCACAAAACTGAAATGTGTCACATATACCAAAGAATGTATTAATTCCTTATTTTTCTCATAACTCTGGCTGCAATTATGCTTTTGGATTGGCCACAACTCTTAGAAGAGCAAATACGAAAACCGCCGGGGCTGCATACACTGGCATAGATATCATAAGGGGTACACCTTCAAGAGTACATCATTCATATTTATTTTACTAAACCTTCTGAAAGACAGAAGCATATGGTTAGCTGGTAAAGGGAGCAAAATACATATTGGCTTAGCCTATAGTAGAATGGTTGATTGATATTACCCATCCAGCTTCCAGGAGAGTGTAGGAAACTTGACATACAATCCTATTTATTAGAAGTAATTAGAAAATCGTACGCATCAGTACATAAATAAGTAAAAAAGGGTGAACAAAAGATGCTGGATCTGATGACACTTGGTGACACTTTGCAATCGGATCATTGAAAGAAAAAGCATTCTGGAATGCACCAAATGGATTATGAGTATTGGAAAATATTTCACACCTAGGCGCACATTGAACCATGCAGGAGAAATGCTTAAACCATAACTTGAGAGACAAAATTAATATGATGCTATGATTAAACTTTCAGTTAACAGGTTGTTACAATGAAGTTCGAATAAGGATTACCTATGTTTATTGAAATTTCCATTCGTATTCTCCTAATTTTTATATTAGAACATTTATGCTGAACTTACATACAAATATATACTCGTGAAAGTGCATGAAAATGATAGCTGTTTGAGTGCGCACAACCACTAAACATTCCCTGAGATCGGAAAAAGGAGGCAGGCTAGTAAAAAATGACGGAGCATGTATTTTTCAGAAAATAGATTGCAAACATAAAGAACGACAAAAAGAGACTACTAGAAAGTTCAAATCAAGCAGAGGAGAAAGAGGGAGAGTACCTTTGTCCTTCATTCATTCGATTAATAGAAAATCCTATATTTCAGTTAGGATGATAATAAAACACATTCAACATATTTCTGACATAAAATGACCACAGTATCTGAATAAAAGCAATATATTGTATATTCCGCATTGACAAGCTTTATTCAGAGGCAAGTGTCAGAAGTCCAAAGGCTTATAAGGTCAAGATCAAGGTCAAACCTTGAGAAAACCTTATGTGGCTACGTGATCGAAAAGAGAATACCCCAATCCGCTCGCTATGATAAGGACATTTCTGTACTAAAGCAAAACGTAAAGGTGAATAAAATGTATTGTATCTTTATTAAAGGAACATAAGACAGAGGTAACTATACTGCATCCTGGGACATAGCTACAATGACAAGACCACGCTCCAGGATGTCAGCAGGTACGAGGTACTTTATTGGAAACAAAAGAGGAATATGTGATAATCAAGTACCTTGAAATGTGTTAGGGAACAGAACACGGCCCTGCTCCGCTTAAATACAAATTAATGTCAAGTTAATTAACCTAAACTGTATTGTGTAAAATTAATAGAGAAGGGCATGAGTTGTTAATGGAATTTCAAGCACAATAATTATTAGAAATAGGTTGAGTTTATGTAAATCTCAGATATGGCAGCTCTGCCTCTCTGCTATTCTAAGGTTATGTGTCGCTGGAGGAGTCAGAGGAAAGTATTCTATTTGCCATTGGGTTTTAATTAAACAATTTAAATCCATCTCTTCAGAGCTCCACTGGCCCAGTCAGAAGTGAGAGAGTGATTGTAGTTTCTAAAAAGTAATAAGGTAATCGTACCTATTTTGAAATGAGCAACATGCAGGCAGTTCATTGTGCTTGTCCCCTCAGGTTCGCAGGGACTGACTTTGAAGGGGTACTGTTAAATAGCAAGAAATATGCTTTTATAAGATTATTCCTACATTGAGGTTATATGTCTGTCTTTTCAGGGAATATAATTCGTAAGTAGCGAGATGCACACCGTTCTTTATTGCACTTTGAATTTTTTCATGCTTTGTATTCTCATGCTTAACCATTTCAACTTTGTATGGCGTGCAAGCACGGTTTGCGCCCTGTCCCCGTTGCGCAATTCAACAAGACCAAACACGAAGGAACCACACTTTGGAACCTGTCCTGCTGCACAGCCCAATCCTGGATTATATGAATCCAATAAATCAAATTTTCAATTCCACCTCTTTTAATTTCTCCTTATTTTTTTCGCGTAATCTTTTATTCTTAGCATTCTTCCTCTTCGATTTATTTTACTCATTCGTCCATAAGTGATGATGTTGGCACAAAACAGGAGGAATACATGTTTCTGCATATCACGACTTTATTTGCGTCACCCAATGCATTTCGGGATTAATTTCCCTTCGTCAGGGGTATCTGCAATACAAGTATTCAATAAAATCACCATCAGTATTCATGTAATGTTCCTTAAATACAGTACAAAACGTAAACTGAGTGCATTCACATTGTGAACATAGCCTACGCAAACTTGTTTTTAGAAAAAAAGGTTATTTGCTACTTTCCTTATCCAACAATCTCACCTTCGTAAACCATTTCCAACCCCCGGTCAGCTCTGGTTGAGGAACCGCCCTACCCTGCTTCTCTCAATAACCTCAATAACCTCAATAATCCTACCTTTCCCAGAATACCCTTGATTTGTATCCTGCTCTTTTCAGTTATCCCTACCCAGACGCAAATAAAGTCGTGATATGCAGAAACATGCATTCCTCCTGTTTTGTGCCAACATCATCACTTATGGACGAATGAGTAAAATAAATCGAAGAGGAAGAATGCTAAGAATAAAAGATTATGCGAAAAAAATAAGGAGAAATTAAAAGAGGTGGAATTGAACATTTGATTTATTGGATTCATATAATCCAGGATTGGGCTGTGCTGTTGGACAGGTTCCAAAGTGTGGTTCCTTCGTGTTTTGTCTTTTCAGGGATCCACAAACAAGTTCAAGGATGCTTTGTAAAATCGATGCCAGTTGTAGATTTCCAGGCTACTGGCCTCTGTAAAACTTCCACCTCCACAATTTCCAACAAGTGGTAAATCAGCATGATTAAATTTGACCCAAATATGCATTTTCACTTTTGTTTGTTTTTCAGCGAGGGAATTATTTTTCCACACAGAGAAACTCCTTCTCCTACAATCCCAGTAAACCTGTGGATCCCCATTCACACACTGGGAACTCAGTAATGACTGTCTCCGGACTTAGACAGGAGCAAACATGCATGTTTAGAGGTTTGGAATCTACCTGCACTGGTTGTGTGACTTCTTTTGCAGCAGGACCACACAGAAATGCCAACAAGTCCATTGCACTACTAAATTTCCAAATTTGGAAATTCAGACACACTCGTGGAATTTCTGTAGTGGCAAAAATGTGCCAATGCTGAACCAAGATGGGGAATTTATGTCCTCAAAGTGGGAACGCCTGCGGCTATGTTGAATGTAGGTGCAAAAAATGCAGTTGAATTAGATCAAAAAAAAGTTTTTCATCACAGTTCAAAACAGATGAGGAGAATTGCAGTGGCTTCAAATGAATCGATATTTAACAGAGAAATACTCACAGAAAACTCATCTCTTCCACTGGTTTGGATCAAGAGAGGAGGAAGAACCACAGTATTTGATTTTTTTTAATGAAAATACATATAGGAATGCTCTTTTAAGACTCCTCTATAAAGACAATTCAGAGCAATTTTATTATACTGTATTAGGATGTAGTTCACAATTGTATATGTAAGTGTAGCAGATTAATTGTTTGCCCACAGCACTGTTATAATGATATCGGATACCAGTTACAATTTGACAATAAAACAGAAATACAACAAATTAGAGAAACTTACCAGACATTAGGTGACAAAATAGTGGGAAACCACTAAACTAAAAAAATATGTGGAATGTGGGCGTGTGCCCAGAGGATTAAGGATATTAACTGTTCCTTCTTATGAAAACCCGAATCCTGAAATACTAAAAAGAGTGGGCATTGAATACTGAAAACTATTCCGATACAATGATGAACATTTTGATCAAATATGCATACAGGAAAGTGATGACATTCTAAAAGAAATTGACAGTTTGATACAGTAATATACAACAATTTCATAGAAGAAATCGTTTGACAAATTCATAAAGGAAATGAATTAAAGAGTAAATAAATTGGAAGAAGAGATTAAAATGAAGAAACAAAGGAAGTTCTGGAGAGGTCACTAAGGCTATCTAATGGGAAGAGAACTTACTTTCAATACAAAATATGGCAATCTAAAAAATGATGAGAATTCTACATAATCAAAGGCATCAGAGCACTTTACAAATAACAGCGGGCTACGGTAATAGTAATTAAACTCGGATGTTTACATTAGTGGATGTGTACAGGAGTTACCACAAGAGACAGTTACAACAATTGGGCAGAGGACATACACAGTTAAATAAAGGCGGATCAGGGCACAGTGGAGAGACTACTTAAGTCTGGTCGAGCGTGAATTAACCAAGATAATTGTCAAATAGGAGGAGCTTAAGATCCTTTTTGAAGATTGCTAGGCCGGTGGTTAGATGGAGTGAGGGAGGTAGAGAGCTCCATATTCTAGTGGTGCTACCAGAGAAAGACTGGGTTATGTATCCTTCTCGGCTGAAGGTGGGGGTTCCAGGAGCATGGTTGGGCATTTCTGGAACCCCTATTTGCTCCGGTGAGTTTCAGTTTCTCATTTAGATAGGAGATTGAGGAGGAGTGCAGCGCTCTGCGAGTAATGCAAGCGATTTTGAATTGGGCCCGTGCTTCCGTGCGGAGCCATCAGAGTGTTAGCAGGGCAGGGGAAATGTGGTCAAATTTCTTGAGACCTAAGACGAAGCATGCTGAAGTATGTAGTGTTGCTCTCAGTGGGCCTAGGTGAACTTTGGAAATGCCTGAAAGAAGAGCAATTCCATATTCTAGTCTAGAGAGAACGAGAGATGGCACAACTGTTTTGAGGTCCTGTTCCGGAATCATTTGTCTGATGCCCTAAAGCTGCCTAAGTTGATGTTGTGCACTGTTGGCCATGGCTGCTATGTTACTGTGAAGACTGAGACCATTATCAAGGGTGATACCAAGTGATACCAAGTGATCTGGCATTCGTAACAATGGCGGGGCAGCCATACAGTGCGGGAAAGTTAGCCATCAATACGTGTACTGGAGTTTTTACTTTCGAAGGTGAGATCAAAAGAAATTCTGTGTTAATTGGGTTGAGTTTTAAATAGTGGTTGGACATCCCATTTTCAATCTTTAAGAGTGTATTTAAAAGCAGGGGATGGGATTTTCAAATTTATTTGAGTCTTGTTGGCGTGGAGGTGGAAGAGAATTGCAGAATTTCTGAGAATCACACATAGTGGTTCTAGGTAAAGGTTGAAGAGGGTTGGATTGCACCTTGAGGCACCCTTTGGTGAATGCTGACTGGTCTTGAGAATGAGTTGCCCATTTTCACAATTTGGGAATGGTTAGATAGGTAAGAAGAGAACCAGTTGAGGACAGTGACTCCACAGCCCATACTTAGTTCAAGATTACGAAGGAGGTCAAGATGGTTATCAGTGTGGAATGCAGTGGATAAATACAAGAGGACAAAGAGACATGAGATGTCGGAGTCAAGGATTCTAAGGGAGTCATTGACCATTTTGTGGATCGCAGTTTCTGTACTGTGACTCTGGTGGAAACCTGACTGAAGAGTGTCTAGAAAGTTGCTTGTTCAAATGCGTGAGGCTCGTTGGGACACTATGCATCTTTTGATGACTTTGCCTAAAAATGGGAGTGTGGAGACTGGGCAGTAGTTGTTCAGGTTCTCTGGATTGAGAGGTTGTTTTTTCAAGAGTTGCATGATTTGACCCATTTTTAGTAGTACTGGGAGGAGGGCCTGTTTGAGAGAAGAATTGACCATGGCAGTCCATATGTGGAGTAGGTGTGTGCAAGAGATTTGCTGATAGAGCCTGAAATGGCATCCTCATGATGGTTTGAGGGTTTTACTTTGGAGATAGTTCATTGTAGGTTTTGATCAGAGACTGGAGAGAAAGATTACCATGATTTTAGTGCCTTGCATGGTAGAGATTCAACAGTTTCAGGAGAGTCAGTGATGGGAAGTGAAATATGGATCTCTCTAACATTTTTATCAAAGAAATTCAATCACTGCAACGGGCCATGAATGACTTAGGAGCAGAAGTGGTGGAGGGGTTAGTAGACTGTGCAATGACTTTGAACAGGCACCTTGGTCTATTCTTTGCAGAGTTCATGAGGGCTCTGATATGCATCACAGGCCGGGGGATGATGTGCTGGTCAGACTCTGTGGAGGGTGAGGCTCCTGAGCTGCGCTGAACTTGTGTGGCAGGAGCGCTGCAACTCCACACCTAAGGGGGCCCTGTTGCATCACCTGCATCTGGAGGTTCACCAGTGGACTTGGTGGTGACTACTGTACCCAGTCTAGTGAAATCTCATCTGTCTGAGGCTCCTGCTGGCTCAGTCACAGATTTGGAGAGAGTGCAGTGCATTGAGCTCTGGTATCAATGTCCAGGTGAGAAGAAGGTGGGACGCGTAGCAGAGAAGGCCCAGGGGTTGAGTTAAGCCCAGGCCTAGCACCTGTGGGTGATGCACACCATGCCCTGAGCAATCCCTGTGCTCTGGCTGACCCACAGCACCGAGGGAACCGCACAAGACTGGTGGGGGACTCTACCAACTGGCTGGTCGCTGAGATCGGCCATTGGTGGCAGTGGGTGCCAGGGGCACGGGGCTGGTTTGGGTCAAGGCCCTTAGGTGTACAGCTTGATCCACCATTACTCACTGGGGAACCGAGGAACATGGAATCTGGTCACCAATGTTAGATCGGAAGAGGCAACCGGGTGGTGCTGGCTTTCCTTGCCCCCTGTAAGTTTACTTTTGGGTGTATGTGGGTCTATCCTTTAATGGGATTCCTCTTCCCACAGCATTGCGCCATCTGGTTTCTGCTGCTGCTATCCCCATCTGCTGCTGCTGGTTCCTCAGAACTGGAGGTCAGGTGTTTGAGTCCCTTCTCCACCCACAGGCTCCTGCCTGCACCTCATCCCTGGTGGTCCAGTGGTAGAGTGTAACTGCTCTGCAGCTTGACTGCCCTCCTATACCTCTTTTCTGCTGTTGCTGTCAATCTTTCTACTCTTCTCTGTTGCTTTTCTACCTTTGTTTTTTTTATCTTTGCTTTGATTGGCTTTGTTTTTCCTGTGCTTATTTTCAGTTCCTTTTTCCCTATCCTCTCCTTGTTGCTGATGTGATCCCCGCCTCCAGTGTTCTTTCCCGCGTTTCCCGCCTCCCAGCTGTCACGCCCACAGCACTATTAAAGGCGGACACAGTGCGGCCATGCACAGCGGGTGTGTCACTGGGGCGCCGAAAGCAAGACAAATGCAAGCCCGTCTGCATCTGTCTGCCCCTGTACTGTGCCCAGCCTCAGAGACGCTGCCTCTCAGACACTCTACTGCTACGACACCAGCAACCTCCTCAACATCAAACCTGAATGCCACGCCGCTGACCATCTAGCATCACTGAAGAATACACTTGCACCCTGCGCCTGCCGAAACTGCAAACACACCTTGTGCCACATCAGCACACCAGCGCCTCTTGCCGGCCAGTGGACCAACAGTGCACCCGACCGGCTCAACTGCATCCTCCTCAATGTGCAGTGCCTCCACAAATACTCCATCGAAATCTGGGACCTCCTCAATGCCATTTCATTAGATATCGCCCTCCTCACGGAAAGCTGGACCAACTTCTGCTCCAGCCAGGACATCGCCAACACCTTTCCCGACGGCTACAAAATCTCCCGCAAGGACCACCTGCCCAGGAGGAAGCATTGCCATCATCTACAAAAGCACCCTTTGACTGACCATGCACTCTAATGACCCAACGGCATTCATGAAACACCTCCACTTCCAGATCCGGACCAACCCCAACACCACCCTCCACTGCAACCTCATCTAAAGGCCCCCTGGCCCATGAACCCCAATTCACCGATGCCATCACAGACCTCATTGTACCCCAGGCTCTGTCATCCACTGACTACATCCTACTCAAAGACCTCAAGATCCACCTAGACAACCCCAGTGCCCAGAACACCACCCCCCCTCCTGGGGAACCTCACCAACATCAGATTCAAGCAGTTAGTCACTGCATCAACCCACTTAGCCGGACACACGTTCGAGCCCGTCTTCTCCTCCAGCATGAACTTCAACTGCAGCCACACCACAGAACTCTCCTGGACCGACCATCATTGTATACATCACGTCTTCACCATGCCCACCGTACACCACTGCCATCACAGTCCCCCTGTCGCAACTGACTCAAGGCCAAAGAATAACTTCTCGCCAACTCCCTCAAGACCACAACTCTGCCAATATCTACAGAAGCCAACACTGCAACATGCAACCTCCACCGACGGATCTCCAACTGTGCCGACACCCTGGCACCCTTCAAGAAAAGACCAGGCAAACAACACTCCAAGAAGGCCAGCTGGTTCACTCCCATCCTCCACTAGTCCATGCACACCTGCAGATGTCTTGAGAAGAGATGGAGCCACACAATACCCCTGTGACTCACACAACCTACAAATCCGCCGTCAACACAAACCACAAAGAGGAAGAGGAAATACCCTGGATTGATAGGTTTTGTGCAGGTAGGTGTCCCTTCCTGCAAGACATCAATCAATTATGCAACACCATGGTGCAAGAGTGCCTGCTTAGGCGCATGGCACCCATTGTGCGTCAATGTAGGACAAAAATACAGAGGGCCTTTTCATGAGCCCCTGCCGACAGTTGAACGCTGCCGGTGCATCATTTTCTTGAGATACTTGCAGCGTTAATTTTGCCTCACGTTACGCCCATTTACAAAGTGACACATCTAGGCATATGTGTGACCTTGCAAAGACCTGCCCCACATTTTACCGGTGTCAAGTATGATGTATGCAGGGTGGGCATTCCCGCGCAACAAAGCCTCGTAGGAGTGGCGCAGTGAAATTTATCAGATTTCACTGTGACAAAACTTAACGCCAGCTTCATTGTGGGGCATAAGGGTGACGTAGTGCCATAGGCCTAGGTCTGCCCCATGCATTGCTGGAGTTGTGTCATGCTTGCGACAACCTGTAGCAATGCGTGACTTTAGCGCTGACAGGATTCCAAACATATCTGTCATTGATTGCGACATGGAGCTCCCTACACTAAGTACGTTGAATCCATGGTGTCGCAAGGAGGGTGCAGTGAAAAGTGTCACAACGCTGTTTGGTCGCAGTCGATGCAACACAATTTTCATGAATGAGGGCCAGAAATTCACCCTATCTTATTGATAAGGTACATTCCTGACCTTTTGTTTTGGCTCAGGGCAGTGCAGCAATATTCCTTGCAGCGCTGACCAGCACCCAAACATCTTATATGTCGGCACCAATTTTAAGACCAGCTATTTTTTGGTCTTAAAAAACTGCCTCTAACTGGACTTAGAGGTAGTTGTTTTGGTTTTGTACCAAACAAGAAAATCCTTGTAAATATCGCAAAGTGTGGTTAGCAGCAGTCTTTTCACGGGGACGCCTACCATGCATCTCATTTTCGTTAAGTTCCGCTAACAGAAGTGATGCTCTTGAAAATTCACGTTTACGCTGGAAAAGTGCCACTAACTGCAGTTAGCGGCAACTTGTAAATAAGGTGATAAAAAAAGCCACCGTAACGTCACAAAATTGAAACTATGGGGGCGTTAAGTCTGTGTAAATATGCCAAAGAGAGTCATTAAGCTGGAATAGAGCCAATGTGAAGATGTCCATTCTTCGAGAGGGATGGGAGTGGGAGAACAAGGAAAGAAGCTTGTTGAACAGAGGACAGTTATTTTCAGTAATTTTGGGGGCATTGGGGTGGACTGTCAGGAACAGAATCTGCGGGGTTAAAGTGCAGGAGGGGGGAGGTGCTGGTTGTTGGTGTCTGGTGCTGCGAGATGTTAGGGCAGGGGTAAAAAAGGTAGGGAGGAAGGGGGAGACATATGGGCCGACTGTGGCGTTGAAAGAAGGAGGGTGGCTGCGGCATGTGGAGGGAGAGATAATGGTTTGTGAAAAGTTGAAGAACGGTGCAGGGATGGTCTTTGGGAGGAATGTTCTAGGTTTGGTATTGGCGGTGAACTCTGGGGGCATAATGGATTGTAGGAGAGACAGGGGTGAGAGAAGTTATCTGGAAAGACTGGGAGAGGGGGATAATGGGTGGGGGTGTCATGGGTGGAAGTAGATGGGGATCGTGGAGAATTGTAGGAGGGCCTGAGGGTGAGATATATTAAGTTAATTGTGTCCATGATTGTGTCATTGGCTTGGACCATGATCTTCCAAATATTGTAAATGGATATAGAAAGGTTCCCCGAGAGGTCAACACGGGAGCAGTATTTGAGTTTGCGTCCAAATGGGATGTTAGAGAGAGAAGAGGATGGGAGGAAACTGCGTAAGGATCTGATCCATAGGTCAGTGTTGTGTGTGAAGAGGAGGAGGTCAGTTTTGAGGGACCCTTTGCCTTGGCAGTGGAATTTGCCTGTGAAGAGGGTTTCCAGGAAGTCTCTCAAAGGCCTGTGTTTCATATTTTTTGTTGCGTGTTGGAATGATTTTGGGGCTATTTGATCTTGAAAGCATTGGTGCCTGATCTGGAAAGTGGCGCTGGGGTTGAGCTGGTGGCAATAGGTGTCATTGACATGTTGTAGGCTGATGCCAGTTGGGAAGTTGTAGGTATTGACCTAAGCAACCATTGCTAGGTTGAAAATAGTCACCACAAGGTGGTCCACAGCCTTACAAAGCCACCAAATTGTGGAGAAACGTAATGATAAAAACCTGAAACTAAAATTCACCAGCCACATAAGCAGAACTGATATTGAGTTCTTAGATATTAATGTATCGGTGGTGAATACCAGGCTCACTACTAGATTGCAACTAAAAAATTGGGAGAGGTAGATGTTAAGGCTACGTTTACCCTCCTTACAGTATATCGTTTAAAAACATTGGAGTATATTGAAAAAAAACGAACCTATGGGGGAACTAGGATTCAGCGAAAGTTCATTGTAATAACATTACTAGAAAAAATACTCTTTTTCTAGAGACCCCTCACTCACCAGGGTTTCCGCCAGGTGGCATGCTTCATCATTGGGGTTCCTCTCAATCCTCTATGGACTGAGGCATGCTGCAACTTGCAAACTACGTAGGTGCACTTAGTTATGGACTATGTAAGGTACAGTGATGTGGAGCGGAAGCAAGATAAGGCTTAAAAATACCTAAACTAGTGAGCTTCTATTTTATTCTCGCCCCTAGCTGGTATGGTTAAAATCAGGGGTTAATACCAGGGCGAAACCTGACCTTAATGGAATTTGGTTCCCCTAGTACTGTGTCTGTGTCACCATGTTTTGGGCTGTCCCCTACAATCTCTTCATCAGGACTACACGAGGTCCAGCCCCATGTGTACCACTCCTAATAAATCTTATAATAAGGATATAATGAAGTGCACACCTAATGTGTATACACTTAATACATAAGGTTACTTAATGATACTCCGTATCTGTAAAAGAAGAAGCAAAGAGATACATTAAAAACAACTGCTGCCCACCGGACAAGTCGGCAGGCCATATAGGTGTGTAAATACATGCAGCTCCTTACCTAGATCAATGCACCCGTATATAGTGGATGCACTTAGAGTCTATGTTGTGTGCTCATCTAGTGTGAAGTGAATGTGTCACACTCGATGTTAGGGAAAACAGTCTTTTTTAAAAAAATTTATTAGTGTTCCACAAACAATGCCATTACAGTAAATAAACAAGCATAAAACCAAAGAAGGTTAAACATATATATCATTGTAACGAAGCTAATCAAAGTTATTTTACTCATCAAAATAATCTTTTAACGGACGCCAAATAGTAAGGCCAAATAGTCTCTTACGTGTTTTTTTTAACATATACATACTAATTTCAAGGTTGTACAGATTAAATAACTTAGATCGCCACATATCGAAACTCGGAGCTTGTGGTTGCAACCATGCTGTAGCTATTGACAGACAAATCGTAGCTGCTATAATGAAAAGAAAAAACGAAACTCAAAAAGTGGATGCCCTTGGGTGGCTTCCTCTCCAATGCCCAATAAGATTAGATTTGGTGACAATAAGACAGATTTACCAAGCACATATCCCCAAAAATTTGAAATTTGATTAAAAAAAGGTGTTAAAGAAGGACACGTATAAAACACATGTACTATGTCGGCTTTACAGGCTTTGCACCGAAAACATTCACCCGAATTAGAATATAAAGAAGAACTACCCCATTTCATCATCACCGCCGGAGTGCGATATAAATTAAAAATGGTTTTATATAATTGGGCTTTTAATGACGCAGAATAAAGAACCGTGTGGGCCATTTTAATAGATTCTTGAATGTTGATAGATGCGGATGAGAGCCGACATAACCATTTCTCATTAGTTTTATCAATGTCATCTGTACGATATGCTATAAGCTGCTTATAAATAATTCCGATAGGTGGTTGCAATCTGAGAACATCAATAATACGAATTCGGGACAGCGACGTAGTACGTTTGTAAAAAAAATCACGGATCTGTAAATATTTAAAAAATTGATTATTAGATAAATCATATTGCTGTCTAAGTGTATCAAAAGAAAGAAAAACACCCTCAGCAGAAACAAAATCACCTAGACATGTAATACATTTAGAATGCTAGCATCGTGCAACTGAATCACCAAAAATTAAAGGTAATAGATAAGGAGCCCTAAGTGGAGTATATATCGTAAATTTAGGTATATTACACATTTTCCTAACTGATTTCCACACATTAAAAGCAGAAATAATAGTTTTAAACCGAGTGCGTTTGTAATAGCTGCTGTCAATGTTGGAGATCAGACATTTTTTTGCAAACGGGCCTAGCGTAATTTGATAAATTGAAGGTGTTTCTGCCACATTGGACATTTCCTCACCAGTCAAAAGAATACGCATCCTTGGGAGTAAACATGAGATCTGATACAGGGCAAAATCCGGAACTCCTCATCCGCCACGAACGAGTGGGAGCGTCATAAAACGTGAAGCTCTGCGAATTTTTCCTGGAGCCCAAAGATATTTTTCACCAACCAATTGTAGTTGGCGAATTTGACTCCCGGGGATCAGTAGGGGAACAGCCCTAAAAAAGTAAAGTACTCTGGGTAATATAATCATTTCGAGTAGATTGGCTCTGCCAACCAGAGTTAGATGAAGACTCTGCCATGACTCCAACACATGTTTAGTTTTATCCAATATCTCAACCCAATTGGCGCTAACCAATTCCTCCAAATTGGGCCTGATCTTAATGCCCAAGTAAACCACTTCTTCCACAATCCTATTATCAAAAGCTAGGGTTTGATCCGTACACAAACACTGTGTCTTAGCTTTATTAAGTTTATACCCTGAGTATTTGCCAAAACCTTCCGCTAGTTGTTCTATGGAGGGTAAAGCAGTATTTAAATCAGACGTAGTGACAGCAATATCATCCGCGTAAGCGAGAACGCTATACTTTATGCCATGAGCTATGAAGGGGGGGATTTGTAAATTAAGTTCGAGCATTTTGATAAAGGGATTAATATAAAAGGCAAAAAGAATAGGGGAACAGGGGCAGCCTTGCCGGGTCCCTCTACTGATCTGAACCTCCTCTGATTTAAAACCCATAGCGCAAATCCTTGCAGTAGGGGACTGGTAAAAATCTGAAGAGCCTGAAGAAAACCTGGATTAAATCCCAAGCGTACCATGACCTCCCATAAGAACCTCCAAGACACACGGCCAAAAGCCTTCTCGGCGTCGAGCAGGACAAGACCCAGAAATCTGGACTCAACCTGCGCGACGTCGAGAAGTGTGATGACCCTGTTAATATGATCAACCGTTCCCCGCCCAGGCACGATTCCATGTTGCTGTGGTGATACTAAACCCGCGACAAGTGGGGCCATATGATTTGCTAACAATTTAGCATATAGTTTACCATCGCAGTTGACCAGCGATATCGGACCATATGACCCTGGTTGATCGGGAGGTTTCCCCTTCTTCGGAAATATAACTACATGGGCAGCATCCCATGATTGGGGTGGAGAACCCAACCTAGCTGCTTGGAAAGTAGTCAGTAAATCCTCACGAAGTTCTTGAAAGAAGGTCTTGTAGATCTCTGATGGAAGAGAGTCCAGACCGGCCGCCTTACCCGAGGGCAATTTAAACAATGCGCGCTCAATTTCTTCGGTAGAAAATGGGAGATCCAATCTTTCTGCCTCAGCAGGATCAAGCCTATCCCATTCTAAGGCTGATATCCCGAGTTCAGGTGGAAAATCGCCAACATCCGGCTGGCTATATAAGTCAGAATAAAATTGATGAAAGACTTTCATAATAGCCGCGGGTTCATGGACTAATACCTGTTGATCATTATAGATAGAATTAATTTTAGACATTTGTTTTTTTGCCCGAATCCTTTGAGCTAGACATCTCCCTGCAGATTCCCCAAACTCATACATCTGTTTCCTATAAAGATGATATTTAAGCGAAATCTCTTGGGCCCATACAAGATTAATCCTAGCTTTACAGCGAGCTAATCTGTCAAGACTATCCTTAGGATCAGCAGCTACCTGTAGTTGGACTATAAGATCTAATTCAGCATTCCGTAGGTGCATATATAGCTGCATCAGATTTTGTTTACGCATTCTTTGAGCGTGTAAGGCAAAACTAAGGACCTCACCTCTGAAACAAGCCTTAAAGGAATCCCAGACTACCGCGGGTTCAGCTGAACCACGGTTAAGGTGGAAAAAATCAGGGATCCACTTTTTCATATAGTTCACAAAAGAAGTATCAAGCAGCAGCTTCCTATCAAAGGTGAAAGTCTTACTGTGTCTTGTAGTGGCCACGTTAGAAAAAGAGATAGCCACAGGAGCATGGTCAGATAGAAGTCTAGGATAGATTTGGATTTGGCAACAGGAGGCCAAAGCGACAGGAATAATAAAATAGTCCAAGCGAAATAGCTTGGTATGTGGTGAGGAAAAAAAAGTATAGCCAGGTGTTTGTGGGTATAAAAAATTCCACCCATCGACCAGGCCATGATCAGCCATCAAATTCTTTAAGGCCTGAAAGACCTTGGGTTTACGACCCCTGTATGGCCCGGAAGAGGGGCCAGCCCAATCACTATCTAAATGGATATTAAGATCCCCACAGCACACAACTGGTGAAGGCCATAGAGCTAGCTCACCATTTAAAAAATCAAAAACATTTGCTTCATCAAAGTTAGATCTGTATATAGTACAGAGGGTAAACCGCATATCTCCAATTAAACAGTCAAGAATAGCCCATCTGCCGTGTATATCTGCCAGAGTCCGCTCAGTTTTAATTAAAGAGGGGCGGGCCAAAATGGCCACCCCCCGCGTTGTATCGGATTGTTTAGAGGCAACCAGAATAGCATACCCCAAATCATCTAACTTCTGGCGTACCGTCCACGAGATATGTGTTTCCTGAATGCACACAATGTCAGGATTAATAAGTTTCAATTCCATTTGCATCTTCCTACGTTTCTCATAACTATTGAGACCACAAACATTGTAAGTGACAATTTTTAAGTTTAGATTAGCCATAAAATTCAAAGTCTAGAAACCCTTTAGTAAATCTAATCATAAGTACATCGAACAAAAAAACACACAAAAATGACAAACAGTTGTGGAACATATTTTTTTCTTTTCTCCCCTCACGCCCACCCTCAACCCAATCCTTCCTCCCCCCTACTGAACCCCCCCACCCCACCATCCAGCCTCCCCTCTCCCACCACACCCACCCAGTAATGAGACAATAGGACCTTGGTCCTGGTGATGGGGAGCTGGAAACACTCACCCGCGGTTTCCCCATGCCCTAAAACAAAAAACCAGAACTACAACTAGAAAATTTTGCTACCTTAAATCACATTATTATCTTCAACCCAGAGGCACTAATTGTTGCAAATATTCCTTAGCCGCTACTTCTGAAAAAAAAAACCTGTTTTGGCCCTGAACCACAACCTTTAGCTTTGCGGGATTCATTAAGAACACCTGTGCACCCTTCGCCTGAAACATAGGTATTAATTGGCGAAGGTGCCATCTGCGAGACACTGTTTCATGGGAAAAATCAGGTCTAACAAAAAAATGGATCCCCTTAGCCAAACTCTTACGGTTGGGACGCGCCAAATCGTAAACAGCTTCTCTCGCTAAGAAGTTGTTGATTGAAATCAAAATGGCACGAGGATATACAGGTTCCGAACCTGAATGGGTAGCTTGCTGTTTTTTATGGATAGGGAATCGGTGGGCTCTCTGAATTTCTATCCCCCAATCCCATTGGGAAAGCTCCGGAAAGGCCTCTGTGAACATTTGAACAATAAATTGTCTCACATCACCCCGCTCTGCCCCCTCCGGAACACCCAGTACAATTATTCCGTCGCATTTGATTTTCAAGCTCAGATATTTTCCAAGTAGCATCATCTTTTTGTTTTTTTAATGCGGTCACCATATCTTTCTGCGCAGATAGTTCATCCTCCAAAATTGAGATGCGATTTTCAGTCTCATTAACTCTGATACCAATCTCAGCACTTGACTTGTTTATGCGTCTGATAGCATTTTGTAGTTTACGACAGGCACTTTGTGTTCTAGCATTCTCGAGCCTAGTCTCCGCTCTATGTGAGATCATTGTCTCATAAATCATTTCCAGCGTAATAGCTTTAGGCGAGTCAGATGGTTTAAGCGTATCGGAGTTCCCTGGGCTTGCTTCATGACCTAAAACAGGTGGGTTAACATTGGAGAATGAGTAATCCCATGCAAGGTTCTCCCCTAAAGCATTAGGGGTGTTATCAGATAGAATGCCCCCTAGATCCTTCCCCTCCCCACTCAAAATCTTATTATTATTTTTTCGTACTGTTCCACCGGGAGCCGTATTCGTATATCCACCCGTTATACAATCATCAATTTCTCCCTGCTCGTACTCTGCCCAATCCCGGCTGGTCACATCTTCATCAGATGTGGTAGACTCATCTGACAGAGAAAAAAAGTTGTCTAATAAATCATTATCTGGATTAGACCCAGCCTGATCCATGCCTAGGCCAGCTTGAATTACCGGCGTTTTTGGAACTTCAGTAGGTTTAGATGGAAAAACTACAGGTCCCAGAATACATCCTGATAAGCCAGCCACCACATTTGAAGTGTCGACCTCAATGTCTAAAGCATTTCCTGTCGTCGGTTGATTACCATGACTCACCGGTGTTGCATCCATCGTGTCCATCAATTTATCTCCTTCCGTAGTGGGGCAGAGAACAGCATCTGGAGTCTGTTGTATCCCGCTGTCAGCTGATTTGTTTGGAGGCTGTGCTGAGGCTTTAGCTGCCCGTTTAATGAACAAGGGAGCCGTGTGTTTAACAATGGGTGGTGTAGTAGAGGAAGAGCAGATCTTGCCTGTAGGGGTTTTACAACGGGGCAGTAAACCGGGATCAGAGCCAACATTCAGCCCAGTACTTGCATCTGTTACCTTCGCTTGTTCCCCGGCTACAGAGTCGACAATCACTGCTGTCTTACCGCCGCGGGGCTTCAGGTTCTTTATCGGAGCCTTTGGAACTGCTTTCGGCGGCATTCCGGCGGTGATCTGCAAAGAACCGCTAATCGTCAGAGCCAGAATAGTGAGTGAACACACCCGGTGCGAGGGATGAAAATGCCAAAATCCTCCACGCAACCAAGTAACAGTGGGCGCCACAGTAAGTATTTTCATCACCGGCTATACGCGTAGGCGTTGCTTTCTGTTCTCTCAAGGTTGCAGCGTAAGCGCTACAGAGTACACCTTCTGAGCACCTTCATCGTTGTGGCATAGTCAGTAGGAGGAATCACCGCGGGAAGTGTATACCCAGCTCACTCGGCCGAAGCATCAGCCGCCATCTTGCCTCAAAGGATCGTGTCCGGTGAAGTCAGGATTCTACCAACTGCCACCAGGGAAAACAGTCTTAATGAAAACAATGTATCTCACGTTATAGTTATAAGAGTAGGTGTTAAAAGTTATGTTTCACCCACCTATGGTCAACTAGTGAAGTCTGACCATTAGCCGGAATCCCTTCATGTTCGATTGATTTCTTTAAAAAAAGAATTCTTGGTTTCAATCTACTCAATTGTATATGCTTTTAACACCTACTCTTATAACTATAACGTGAGATACATTGTTGGTTCTTTCAAATAATTAATGTCCTATTTGATATAGGTAAACACAGAATGGTGATCGCATTTTAAAACTGGGCATCAAGAAAACACAGCCCTAATACATAACAAACTTTTTACTCTATAAGGCACATACGAGTAAGTAGGATACTGAAGTGGTGTGTGAACGCTCCTATATAAATTTGTAAAGCCGGCTAATTTGAAAAAGAATCATTTTTTCATTATCAATCGGTTGTATTGGACTCCGGCCAAGATAACAAAGTTTGCCCCATCCCCCCCTCCAAGTGTCCAAGAGGTGACTTCATAAAAGCCAACGATCTCCACATCTTTTATGAATGCCCAAAGCTGAGAGTCTACTGGAGTGGAATCGAGAATGCCCTCTGTGGGATTTTTAGCAGGGAAGTTACCCTGAATGTGGCGCTTGTTTTATTTGGTGAAGATGGCATGATCAGCGAGAAGCAGAAGCTCTCACATGGAGGTTTACTGATCTATCTTGTTCTGATAGCCCGGAGAGAAATTTGTATAAAATGGAGAGATCTCCTGCCCCCAAGGTTGGAACATTGGGTAAAAGCAGCTACCAAAATGACCCGATTGGATCTGGAAGGAGGGAAGGAGAATTGCTCTAATATCTGCCTGGACTTTACATCGTGGTGTAGAGACTTGGGACTCGAATACCCCCCATGGTCCAATGATTACACCAAGGCACCAACAAAGGTGTGGGTCTGAACTGGTTTACAGATCAAAGCGAATGCAGTGGCCGTGGGGTGCACAGGTTCAGAAGGGCGGCCTTATAAGATTTGCAGACGGTTTTTGGGTGATATGAGGATTTAAAATGTTTTTTTTAAAAAAAAGGAAATTTAGATTAAGTCCAGATAACAATGTGAAAACACAAACGAAGGAGGTAACATAAAATATGATTATCATCACACCTTTTTAATTCAGCAAGATGTTTAGGTATAGCACACTCTGAAATATTACTACAAAGAGTAAGGGTAATATAATGTTTTTTCCATTTTTAGTCCGCTTTAAGAATGTGCCAATCAATTGTTTGCAATAGTGACAAAAGGCTTAATTTAGTATGAAGATATATAAATTCAATTAATATTTGCTGAATTATTTAGATTGGAATGTAAAAAGGAAGAAAGTATTTTGTTTATGTCTGTGCTTGCCTTTATTATATAAATACTCCGTTAATGGCACCGCCACGTTAGTGTGATCAAGGGTGCTACTGCGGCCGAAACACGTTACGGTGACCAAGCAACAGCAATAAACATTCTTCAGCATCCCAAGTGGTCTGTTTTCAATTCTACGCCCAGTTTCAAAAAGTTCACAAGTAGCTGGCAATGCACTCATGGTGGGTGCCTCTGTTACGTGGAGGTGAAAAACATTGCATTCTAATTGGTTAATTAATAGTCATACACAAAAGCGGACTGTTGTCGTCTCTTTGTTATTCAAAATCCATGTGTTTAAACACAGATATTGTGGGTTTTTATCACCACATAACAGAGACATCCGCTCTGAGTGCAGGCAAGTTACTGGTGAACTTTTTTAAACGGTGTTATATGTACAGTGCCTGCACCGCCGTGCGTCTTTTTCGGAAATTCAGCCTCATCGATATGTTTGGCAATTATTTAAATTGTGGGCAGTGCCGCCATTTGTCCAGCTCCTGTGAGTGCTCTGCCTAGAAAATTGACATGACCCTGTGGCGAGGGGAAATCATTGATTTTGTCAAGATGTGCATAAAATTATGCAGCATGCTAAAAACAATACGCATGTAGCTGAAAAAAGAGCACTGGTGGAACTTTCACTTTGATGTGGCAATTAAGAACAAGGCATTGTATACCTATACAAGTAAGAGGAACTATTGGTGTTCTTTGTAACTTCTTGGATAACACATATAAAGTTCGAGTCAGCCATTGGGTTATATCAAGAAGGAGACATACACAAATGGTGGCCATGGATTTTGACTAACAAAGAGAACAGCAGCAGTCGGTTTTTGTGTATGACTATTAATCAACCAATCAGAATGCAGTCTTTAATTTTTAAAAGCAGTGCTGTAATGCCATGTGTGAGTTGCTGGCATTGAGGAAGGCGTAATATATATATTATACATTCAAACAATCTCCGCTCTCCTCCACAGTCGCCTTGAAGAACCAGAGCCTGGACCACCGAATTGTGCAGAAAGTGAGTTTATTTTTGCTTTCACAACCTGCAGCCATGACGCGTTTCGACCCCGTTGGGCCTGGATCACAAGTAAGGCTCCCTGTTTTCCGTTTTTGTGGATTTTTACATATAAATGCAGACTGAAAACAATGTATTTTCTGTCTGCATTTATTTTTAAAAGTGGATAAATACATAAAATTGTGCTTCTTTTAAGTGAGACTTCGTGCTGTTTTTCATGAATTATAGCCCAACAGCTGAGCAGATGGACAGCATGGGAAATTAAAAAATAAGATGAATTTATTTAAATAACTGCATGTGTCAACATAAATTTGTGGTATAATGCTAATATTTACCAGTGTACTGTTATGTAATATTTGGCAGATTAAATAGCTAAAAAACAACAGACATCAAATTAGGAGTGTGTGTCTATTGGTTAAATAAATATGGAAATGTACAGTTTTACAACTTAATTTATACGCAAAACACAAAATAAATATGGATAAATACAGATAAAATGGGCAAAAAATAAATATGGATAAATACAGCCGGATATGTTAAAAAAATAAATACCATAAAACTGGGAGCCCTAATCACAATATATATATATTTCCTACTACTGGCTGTCGCTAGTAGGTAGTTATGGTTAGGACCTTGTTTCTATTCAAAAAGCATTTTTTCTTTTGCCAATATCTTTGGTGCTGTTTGATGAATAACAAAAATCAATTGGAGAGTGTATCACTAGTCCTGAAAGAACCAGGGTATAGCAAAAGATCGGGTGAAGCGGTATATCTTGGTTCTCCGCTCAATTGTTATCAACGTGACAGCATCATCATTGGGTTAATCCAATGCTTCCTCCACCCGGAGGGTGTACCACTGGTAGTCTCAGTAGTGATCGTGAATAAAAAAGTGAGGTGACGTGTGGTGAAAAAGTACTTGGTAAAAATCTCGTAAAACCAGTAAATGTCTTTAATAGTACTGGGTTCGAGATGGTTTTTTAAAAAGATTGTATTGCAAGTGTGCACGCATAAGACTTGTTATGGTCTAGTGCACTATTAAAAAAGTGTCCATAAAAAGGTCGACATGTTTCAGCCCTTATAAGCCCCGAAGGGTCAGGCGGGCTTTCTTCAGGACCTGGCGCAGTGATGAGTACCCTAATTTTTAGAGGGTCTCTTGTGAAAAAAAGAGGGTTGATGATTATTGAGACAAGGAAGCTGAGTGGATCTAAGCCTCTTCTTTTTCCCTCCTGTCTAATTTTTGATGAATCTTCACAAAATTTTCAAAACTAGTCGTTCACTCAGGGCAGCTCCTGTCCTAAACGTTTCGGGGTGATTCATCAAGTGGGGGCTGAGAAAAAAGGGGGTTCCAAAACGCATTTTGCACATGTTAATTTCCATAGGAAACTTTAGACACAGGTACAGCCCGAACTGCTAAACAGGATGACACCAAATTTGGGCCATAAAAAGCATTTAAAAAAATATTTTCGGCTGGATTTGTGCTGGGTGCCCCCACATCCCTGGGAACAGCCACCTCCCCGGGGCTTTATTTATTATGCGTGGGGGGCATGCGGCCCGCCGCAGCCCTGGGAACTGCCACCTCCCCGAGGCTTTATTAATTATGGGCGGGTGGGCCTCGCGGGCCCCCCAAGCCCCGGGGACTGCTACCTCCGGGGGGGGGCTTTCTGCATTATTGGGCGGGGGCCACATGGGTCCCCCAAGTCCCAGGGACCGCCACCTCCCTGGGGCTTTCATTAATAATGGGCGGTGGGCCTCGCAACACCCAAGCCCCGTGGAACACCACCTCCCCGGGGATTTCTTCATTAATGGGTGGGGGACCTCGCGAGCCACCCCAAGCCCCGGGGCCGCCACCTCCCCAGGGCTACTTTACAAACCTGTGTTTGGGAGGGCTCGAGCCCCCCACACTGCCCGACGACCACCACCTCCCCGGGGAACAAATTATTGAAGTACAGGGGTCCATTGCAGACCCCTGGCCCCGGGGTCAACCACCTCTATGGGGCGTTAAGCTTGTTGAAAGAGGGCCACGCGGCCCCCCTCATGGAGCCCTAGATGGCCCTGAGGACCGTCATCCCCCAGGACCGGCTCCCGCAATGTCGTGAGGTATCCACCCCCGGGACATTGCAGTTTGCATTGACAGGGCGGGAGCACGGCACCCGCCCTGTCATTGCAAACTCTGCTTCAGCTTTTCTGCTCACGCTTCCATGAAGCAAAGCAGTATTGCTTTTGAACAAGGGGAGCTGGATGTCAGCAGCTCCCCTTGTCCAAAAGCAATGCCGGCTCCAGCAGGAGACGGGGAGCTGGCTGGGACTGCGGGGCATAGGGGCTCCCCCCTCGGTCCCCAACATAAGGCCAGGCCCCTGGGGATGAGGTCACCTGGTTCCATAATTGGCCTCAGGAAGGGGGCCACATGGCCCCCCTGTAAAAGAATAAAAAATAAAAATCAAAGCTGGCCAGGCACTGGGGGATGGGGTCCCTGGGGCCAATAGTGGCCTAGGGAAGGGGGGGGACACACGGCTCCCTCCCGTAATTATTTTTATTTTTTTTAAATAGAGGCCAGGCCCCGGGGAATGGGGTCCCTGGGGCCAGAAGTGGCCCAGGGAAGGGGGCCACACAGAACCCCTCCTGTGAAAAAAAACCTGTTTTTAAACAAGGCAATGCCCCCGGGTATGGGGTTTCTGGGGCCAATAATGGCCTCAGGAGGGGGGCCACGCGGCCCCCCTCCATAAAAATACTTTTTTGTTTGAAAATAAAAATTGTGGCTATGCCCCAAGGCTGAAATCGGCCTCGGGAGGGGGTCCGCTTGGTCCCCCTCCCGTTTGAAAAAAAAAGAAATGTCACAGGCCCTGGGGATGGGGTCCCTAGGGCCCATAAACTATTGAGAGGTGGGGGCCACGCCCCCTCCCTGCACCACTCTGCAAACGCGCCTCCTGGCATGTTCTGGGTTGGGGGATTGAGTCCCCTAGATTTTTCAGGGTCCTTAGGGGCCAACTAGCCCACAAGGTGACTCCAGTAATCCCCACACAGTGGGATTGCTGAGAGGTGATCCGAGGCCATGCCCATTTTTACACCACTCTGCAAACGCGCCTCATGGAGCACTGCTGGTGGGGCGATGAGGTCCTCTTGTGTCCTGAGGACCTCAGGACTAAAGTGGACATCATCCCTCGAGCAACAGTGCACCAGGAGGTGCGTTTGCAGGGTAGTGTAAAAAGGGGTCGTGGCCTTGAACCACTCTCAGCAATCCAGCTGTGTGTGGCTTACTAGAGATAATAGGAGGGCTAGTTGGCCCACATGGACCCTCAGGAGGCAAGGGGACTTTATCCCCCAACAAAGAGCATGCCAGGAGGCGTGTTTGCGGAGTGTTGGAGAAAGCGGGCAATGCCTGTGTTCGGGTCTCAGCAATCCCACTATCTGGGGCTTACTGGAGGTGTCCGGTAGGCTAGTTAGCCTCTAAGGACCCCAGCATTGAAGGGGACTTTAATCCCCATCCAAGCGCGAGCTGGGGAGCGTGTTTGCAGACTGGTGGGTAAAGGGGGCATGGCCTGCTTTTGGAACTTACCATTGCTGCTGTGTGGGACTTACTGGAGGTAACAGGAAGGGTAGTTGGCCCCAAGGACGCCCTTGGGGGCCACCTATCCCTCCTGTTATCTCCAGTAAGTCCCACACAGTGGTATTACTAAGAGGTCTTTGGATGCCACGCCCCCTTCCTCCACCACTCTGCAAACGCGCCTCCTGGCACACTTCAGGTTGGGGGATGAAGTTCACTTTACTCCTAAGGGACTTTGGGGACCAAGAAGCCCTCCTGGTACCTAGTGTAAGTCCTACACAGCCCAGCCCCCTTTCTACACCACTCCGCAAACACAGCTACATTGCAGTTATAAATTAGCATTTAAAAAACCTTAGAAATTCACTGAAAAAAACATAGTTTCAGGGACTTTATAATTAGTAATTAGCATTTAAAAAATCTGAAAAAAAACATAGGTTTCAGGGGCGTTATAGTTAGTAAATAGCCTTTAAGAAACCTTAGAAATTCACTGAAAAAAACACAGGTTTCAGGGAAATTATAGTTAGTCTGACATTTCACTCGTACAAAACCACAGAAATTCGGCTGTTATAGTTAATTGAGCTAACTATAACTCATGCCCCCGCAATGCACTGCTGATGACGCCACATATTACATTACTCATGACATGGTCAGTGACATCACTGATGATATCACTGATTACATCTCAAATGACATCATTGCTGACATCATCCGCTTAATATCTGATGCACCTCCTCACATCCTAATATAACTTTGCATACACTTACTCTAAAATATAGACTACCATTCTCAAAACCATAGGCACACCAATTACAATTAGTACATACCCACTCACTGATTCATAGGTCTACACACACATCGACTCACCCATACAGTCACTCATACATGCAGTCACTCATTGTATTGTATTGTATACGGTAATCATGAATTTAGGGGCCTCTAACAGTAGAGCGTTTCAGTAGTCAAGTCTACTGAGGATGATACTACCAACAACCAACGCTCTGGCCATCTTTGGAAGCAACGGGAGGATCTTCCTTAGTGCTTTAATCAGGGAGAAACAATTCCCCACCACCTTATTTACATGCATTTCCATGGTTGAGTTCGTATCAAGCATCACTCCCAGATTACGTACTGCTTTAGCCGGAGTCAGAGTGGACGTAGTTGGAGAAGGCCAGAAATTGTCCGGAAAAAGGGGAGTGACCTTCCCCATGGCACAGTATAAGACTTCAGTCTTATCTGAATTAAATTGAAGTGAGTTTGTTCTTAACCAGTGGGCAGTATCCTACATGCAGTCATGAAAAGTTGCCAAATAAATCGACTGATTTCCCTCTAAGGAGAAGAAGAGTTGGGTGTCGTCAGCATAATTTACCACTTTCACACCATGCGCATTCATAATTCCAATCAAGGGTCTCATATAGATATTAAAAAGAATAGGGCTTATTGCCGAGCCCTGAGGAACGTCATGGTGGATGTTGGAAAATTTAGACTGATACGGCGGAAGGGAGACCACCTGACATCTGTCAGATAGATAAGAGCGAAACCCCTCTAAGGCCGTCCCTGACACCCCGACTTCTTCCAGCCTGGTCAGCAAAATACAGTGGTCGGCCGCATCGAAAGCGGCAGACAGGTCGAGCAAAATAAGAATGCCCGATTGTCCCCTGTCTGCCCGTATTTGGAGGTCGTCTAACACGGTCACTAAGGCAGTCTCAGTTCCATGGCCAGGTCGAAAGCCGAACTGAACGTCATCCAACCTGGAGTTAGATTCCAGGAACTGAGACAAGGTATTGTTGACCAGTCATTCAATGATTTTAATCGGGTAAGGTAAGAGAGAGATTGGTCTATAATTCCCAAAGCAGGTCGGGTCAAGTGTCGTTTTTTTCAAAAGTGGAGTAACCACCGTCCGTTTCCAACATGCTGGCACTGAACCAGAGGTTAAAGAGCTATTACAGATCTGGCACAGATATTTAGCCACTGATATATGCACTCATACACCCATACAGACACTCACACGCCACCACTCACCCATAGTTACTCACACACCTAGTCATTCATCCAAAGAATCAATCACACTGCCATTTACTCACCGTTACAGTTATACACACACCAACTCAACTATTCATAAAGATAGTAACACATACTTACTTTTGTCTACAATCACTCACACAAGCACACACTCACCCATAAAGCCACTCTCACACTCACTCACTCATTGTCACATATACTGCAACACCCACATACACTACCTTTCACATATGCAGTTACTCACCCATATACCACTGAAAATCCATAAACTCACCAAAAAAGACATATGCACACTCACTCAACCGTACCGTCCCTCACAGATGCAATCATGAACACATACACCCAGGGATTCACCCACTCATATATCCATGCAGGGAGTCACACAGCCCCTCACCCACCCACGAAGACACTCAGGTACCCATACAGGTACAGAAAACTAATCAATAACCCATATAGACATTCATGTACCTACTCACCAACCCATGCAACCACTTACACACCAACTGACAGACTGATACACACATTTACACAGATTATTCACTCAACCATACATTCACTAAGACATGTTTATTCACTCACTTACACAGTCACGCAGCCAACAAATCATCCTTACAGACAATCATACACCCATTAATTCTTCGAATACACCTTGGCATATATATATATATATATAACATTCTTAAACTTTTTAGAAACACTCACACTCACAGGATGAAGTCATCAGTGATGTCAACAGTGATGTCATTTGAGATGTCATCAGTGATGTCACTGACCATGTCATGAGTGATTTAATAAGTGACGTCATCAGCAGTGCATTGCGGGCGCGAGTTATAGTTAGCTCAACTAACTATAACAGCCGAATTTCTCTGGTTTGGAACGAGTGAAATGTCAGACTAACTATATCGTACCTGAAACCTGTGTTTTTTTCAGTGAATTTCTAAGGTTTTTTTAAATGCTAATATATAACTATTATATATATATAATTACCTACTGGCGGTAGGTAGTAATAGTTAGGACCAAGTTTCCATAGGAAGAGCATTTTTTGTTTTGCTTATAACTTTGGCGTCGTTTGATGAATCTTCATGAAATTTTCCAAACTAATTCTTTGTTCATATCAGCTCCTATGTTGAAAGTTTGGGGGTGATTTATCAAGGGGGGCCAAGATAAAATGGGGGTCCCAAAACATGTTTTCTCCATGCTAATTTCCGTAGGAAACTTTAGACAAGGCTACAGGTCGAACGGGTGAATGGAATTACCCCAAATTTGGCAGGGAGAAGGGTCTTGGTCTAGAAAGCACACTTTTGTTTATTTTGTGTAAATCCGTTCAGTAGTTTTGGAGAAATATAAAAATGTACAGATATCGATATTTGGGAATTCTGCCTTCTGATTGGCTGAGGGGTTACGAGCACGAGCTTGCTGCTTATTGGCTGCGAGCGGTGCAAGCGGTTGCAACTAGGAAGTGTTGGCAGCCATTTTGTGATTCCGTTGAAGTGAGTAAGGGGAAAAAGGGCAAAAAGAGTAGGAAGGAGGAGGGTAGGAGTGCTGTGAGGTCTGTGGGGTGGTTAGGGTATGCTACACAGGGAGTGTGAAGGGATGTATTCACCCCTACCGGTGTGAAAGTGCTGTTTTGCCCAGAGTGAGATGGTGCTGAGGTGAGGTGCCGGTACACTCGGGGATGAAACCGTGAGCTGATTGCTGGAAACTGATGTGCTCTGGGCGCTGTAGCATACTGGCAGCTGTAGCATAGCTGTGCAAGTGGTGTTAGCATGGGTTTAGACTATAGCATTGTGAGCTCTGTGAGGTGGTTAGGGTCTGCTACACAGGGAGTGTGAAGTGAAGTATTCACCCCTAGCGGTGTGAAAGTGCTGTTTTGCCCAGAGTGAGATGGTGCTGAGGTGAGGTGCCAGTACACTTGGGAATGAAACCGTGAGCTGATTGCTGTAAACTGATGTGCTTTGGGCACAGTAGCATACTGGCCGCTGTAGCATAGCTGTGCAAGTGGTGTTAGTATGGGTTTAGACTATAGCGCTGTTAGCTCTGTGGGGTGGTTAGGGTGTGCTATACAGGGAGTATGAAGTGAAGTCTTCACCCCTAGCGGTGTGAAAGTGCTGTTTTGCCCAGAGTGAGATGGTGCTGAGGTGAGGTGCCGGTACACTCGGGGATGAAACCGTGAGCTGATTGCTGTAAACTGATGTGCTCTGGGTGCTGTAGCATACTGGCCACTGTAGCATAGCTGTGCAAGTGGTGTTAGTATGGGTTTAGACTATAGCGGGAGTGGGAAGCAAACTACTCACCCCTGCCGATCTGAAGACTCGAATGGAGTGTTTTAGTAAGCAGGAATAAAGAAATAATCGTGAAGAATATAATGCAGAATGTTGCAATGCCACAGAAGACAAATTATGAAATCAGGTGTGTTTAAGAAAGTGGCTGTGTGGGATAAAGCGATGGAGTCTGCAAGTTATATAAAAAGTGTCTTTATTTAGGTGCCATAAATGGAACCACTGGTGCAAGAGCTAAGGCATCCAGCTGAGGCAAACTCCAACTGCTTCTGCTGTATTCAAACATAAGCTCCTGCATCAGTCAATTCCACAATACATGTTATAGTTCCATGTGACATAAACAATACCTATTAGACATAAATGACTGTAAAATGTAGAATGAAAATAAAGGTAGGATACGATTACCACACTGTGCCAACCAGTTCCTAAACAATGCTGTGTTTTTTGATCTTGATCGCCAGCTCGTGACCAGAGGCTGAGGATGAGCTAATTTGTGTGAAAGTACTTTGTGGATAATAGGCAGGCAGAGAGACGTGGGTACAAAGAATAGATATGGTTTTAAAATGGATGTCAGGTTTAGGCTAATTTAGCGAGATAGCGTATTTGCATAGGCCATACATCATCCATCCCTGGTTAGTGTGGAGATGTAAGGGCCAATAATGAAAACACAGTTCAAATGCCTAAGCATACTTATAAAGTTATTATATGAAAATAGTTCAATTGAAGTGTATTAAATAATTTAATAGGAAAAAGTAAAAAAAGTTGGAAAAGATCAATCCAAGAATAAAGTGAATTTCTTACATGTCTTGGAGATTGCTGTCCGGAAGTTCTTCAGCGGCTTGAGATGCGTAATGTTCCAAGAGGCGATTGTTGCCATTGTGTGAGAAAAGCGAAGCGATCCAATTCATATCCTAGAAGGGACAGTAATGTTCCTCGAATGTTGGAGCGGCAATTTGAATTGGCAGGCAATCTGCGATGTTGTCAAAGGTCGCACGTTGCAGGAGATCTTTTGTGGCTGTGCAGGAATCCCATTCTGTCAGGATACCTTTTTGCGTTGCATCCGCAATTGCTCCACTGCCTGAACAATCAAGTTCATGGTTTTCAAGATACTCCATTCCCTGCTGGATATCGGGAGCGTTTGCTGGGATGTTGCCAAGGCATAGATCCATTCGCCAGTCAATTGGGCAAGTTTTGCAATAAAAAGATGGTTGCACGCAGATTGTATATGTGTAAATAAATGTCATGTTGTTGCTGGCTCCGATAATAGATAGAGGCAGGTAGCCGAAAAGTTGTTCCATTTTTTCACGGTATTGATGTAGCTTCGCGTAGAGGCGTATTCTGTAGGACATGCTTGTTACCACAGGGAGAGCAGCCATTTTTAACAAGCTAAAATAGTAGTAGGATGGCCGCAAACAGAGCGAGAATTATGGGTACTGTTGCTGTTATTCCAGAGATGATCGAATGAATGAAGTCTGGTATTAGACTAAAAACAGTTTGAAAGCCTGTGAGAAGGCCGGAGGAGACAGTGTTAAAAAAGTGTGCCAGACCTTAAATGTCAGATGCGTTGAAAATTGTTGTAACAATTCACAAAGCGTAATGGGAGGTTTGTATTTAAATGGGAGTGTATTTTACTGGAAGTTTGTGCTATCTGCAGTCGATAAATTACTTTTGGAGAAGTGAGGGACACTTCTGTTTGAAACAAAAGCACTTTCAGTTTGCTCCGTTTAATAAAATCTGTTTTCAAAGTAGGTATTGAAGGCCAAGTTGAACTTTGGGAGTTACTTTCATCAACTGATCCACGCCACCAAGAAAACAGCATTCAAGGACCGGCTGGACAACAACGCACACAACAGCAAGGAACTCTTCAACACCGTCAGAGAGCTCTCCAACCCAAACGCCGGAACCAACGACATCACCCCATCGCAAGACCTCTGCAACTCCCTCGCCTCCTACTTCCACAACAAGATCGCTGACATACACAACAGCTTCAGAACACAACCAACGCTCCCCATGACCAAACCAACGCCCCCCACCACCACCCTCAACGCCTGGACACCGATCAACCTCGAAGACACCATCAGCACGATGAACTCCATCCACTCCGGATCCCCAACCGACCCCTGCCCTCACCACATCTTCAACAAGGCCGACGCTGTCATCGCACCCCACCTGCGGGACATCATCAACACCTCCCTCTACACCGCCACCTTCCCTGAGAGCTGGAAGCACGCCGAACTCAGCGCTCTACTAAAGAAACCAACGGCGGACCCCACCGAACTCAAGAACTACCGCCCCATCTCGCTCCTCCCGTTTCCAGCCAAAGTCATCGAGAAGACCATCAACAAGCAACTGGCAGCCTTCCTCGAGACGACTGGTTCCCTCGACCCTTCCCAGTCAGGCTTCCGGGCCAACCACAGCACCGAGACCGCCCTCATCGCTGCCACCGACGACATCCGAACCCTGCTGGACAACGGAGAAACAGCGGCCCTCATCCTCCTGGACCTCTCCGCGGCATTCGACACTGTCTGCCACCGCACCCTAGTGCAGCGCCTCAGCAACGTCGGGATCGAGGAGAAGGCACTGGAATGGATCATCTCCTTCCTCACCGGAAGGACACAGAGAGTCCGCCTGCCCCCGTTCAGATCAGAAGCCACGGAAGTCATCTGCGGCGTCCCTCAGGGCTCCTCGCTCAGCCCCACCCTCTTCAATGTCTACATGAGCCCCCTTGCGGCCATCGCACGCCAACACAACCTGAACATCATCTCCTACGCCGATGACACCCAGCTGATCCTCTCCCTGACCAACGACCCCGCCACCGCCAGAGCCAACCTACACGAAGGGATGAAAAACGTGGCCGAGTGGATGACGACCAGCCGCCTGAAACTGAACACAGACAAGACGGAAGTCCTCATCCTGGGCTCCTCACCCTCCGCCTGGGACGACTCCTGGTGGCCCCCCGCCCTGGGCAACGCACCCAAACCGACAGACCACGCACGCAACCTGGGCTTCATCCTGGACTCCTCCCTCTCCATGACCAGACAAGTCAACGCCGTCTCCTCGTCCTGTTTCAACATCCTGCGCATGCTACGTAAGATCTTCCGGTGGATCCCCACCGAGACCAGGAAGACAGTCACCCAGGCCCTCGTCACCAGTCGACTGGACTACGGCAACGCCCTCTACGCCGGTACCACCGCCAAGCTCCAGAAGAGACTCCAGCGGATCCAGAACGCCTCGGCGAGACTCATCCTCGACGTCCCCAGACAAACTCACATCTCCAGACACCTGAGAGACCTGCACTGGCTCCCGATCAACAAAAGAATCACCTTCCGGCTCCTCACCCACGCACACAAAGCCCTACACAACCAAGGCCCGACCTACCTCAAGAGCCGCCTCAACTTCTACGCTCCCAAACGCCACCTCCGCTCGACCAGTCACGCCCTCGCAGCCGTCCCCCGCATCCACAGAGCGACAACAGGAGGAAGATCCTTCTCCCACCTGGCTGCCAAGACTTGGAACGCCCTCCCCACCGACCTACGCCTGACCCAAGACCACCTCTCCTTCAGGAAGAAGCTCAAGACCTGGTTGTTCGAGCAGTAGCGGACCCCCCCCCTAGCGCCTTGAGACCCTCCGGGTGAGTAGTGCGCTTTATAAATGCCTATGGTTGATTGATTGATTGACTTTGTGTGGGTGGGAATAGAGATTGCCAGAGGAAGTTATCCGGTTTGAAACAGTAAGGACATACGGTATGCCAGCTCACATTGCGTCCCACAATATATGATGTTAGACCTGCATCTGAGAGTGGAGATGAAGGTAGTCCCTTCAACCAGGTGTGACCAACTCTAGGACCCAACAGTGGAACGGTGTCTTGATCCCAAAATGAACGATGTCTGATATTACCTGCTGCTTGTTTTTCACAGAACTCCCTCCGTTGACGTGCATCAGACTCTGTGCTTCCATAGCTAACTGATGCACATGATTATTGGGCTTGGTGACTGCAGTCGGTGGAGTACACCGTGGTACAGCAGGTCAGAACAGTGAAACGGGGTCTTGATTATGTGATTGAGGATGTTAGAAGTTAAAGTTTGTGATGATTTGTGTGTACCCCCTCCGATCAGGTGCAACCAACTCCGTGGTTTCGAATCCAACGGCACGTGGCTGTGAGGCGTTAATGACCACTGCCTCTGGCCTACACTATGGTCAGCAGGGCTTACAATTCAGATCGAGTGGTGATTGTTTAATTACAGAATCCAGTAGGCAACTAACTACAACGTCTATTGAAATATACACAATAGCCTATTAGTATACTTGCTTGAAGAACTTTTTAAGATGACTTATAGGTCTAGTACAATGACCAAATTCTTCTTGGTAGTGGTAAAGAACACTGAATAACAGTGTACACACCGGACAGCAGAGATCGCAATTCGAATTGTTTTGATTTATTTATTGCAGAGTTTTGTGTAATTTATGTTGTATTTTGTGAAGAGGAAGTGAGAAAAAGTATTCATGGAAGACTGTGCTCACTACTGCCTTCAATTTACACTGCAGACAGCAGTGTTCACAATTCAGATTGAGTTGCTATTGTAGATGGCGCAGTCCTGTAGGCAAAAGACATTGCTCCAGTGCGCTCTATCCGCACCATGCATACGCATCATCGTAGGGTCCGCACACGGTTTTTCATGCTTCGCATATGACAAACTAGGCAGTTCAAGTCAACGCCACATGGCTGTGGGCCCTTGCTGACCACTCTCTGGCCTACACTGCAGACAGCAGTGTTTACAATTCAGATTGAGTCGCTATTGTAGTTGACGCAGTCCTGTAGGCAAAAGACATTGCTCCAGTGCGCTCTGTCTGCACCACGCATACGCTTCCTCACAGGGTCCGCACACGGTGTTTGTTGCTTCGCGTACGGCAAACAGGACAGCTCAAGTCAACGCCACGTGGCTGTGGGCCCTTTCTGACCGCTCTCTGGCCTATACTGCAGACAGCAGTGTTAACAATTCAGATCGAGTCGCTATTGCAGATGATGTAGTGTTGTAGGCAACAGACATTGCTCCTTGTATGGCCCGCCCGCAGCAGGCATCATCGCTGGCTGTGCACATGCTGAATGCTTTTGATGTGGCTATCTGAGTGCACTAGACCTGATAGACCCTTTATGATACAATCTTTTTATGTATTATTTCAGATCTACTGCCTGTATCTTAGTATACCACAAGTTATGGTTCTTTTACGATAGAATCTTTTCTGTATTATTTAACATCTAGTATCCCTACCTTACTGCAGCACAAACTATTGACCCTTTTATTATTGAATCTCTGTGTGTGATCCAATGATTACTTTTGTGTTGATGCTAGCAGCAACCATTCCCTGGGGGCTGGTTTACACTCACCCCACACACATTCAGCACAGACGTCACTGGATATGTGACCCAGGTAATAAAAAGGAGTCAAGCACACATGCCCGTACCCACTTCCACTATCTATCTGTGTCCGTGTGTTCATTATCTATGCATGATACTGCACCTGGGCCGTACCACATTACATTGTGCTGTGGACAGCGTATGCAACCATGTTACCTCTGGCAGTGGGGAAAAGTTCTGTTTTATAGCTTTTAGATGCATGGCTGTCACAGGTGGAAGGCTACTTTACAGAGCATGAATATTGATAAAGATGATGGTTCCATGTTGTGTGTAGTGTGTATATAGCAAAAAGTTTTCAAAAAAGCTCTGTAAGCAGAAGAGGAGTCTCTCATCAAACACTGTAAAGAGAATGACTAAAATGGGTGGGTTCCTCCAACTGTTACAATGGGAAATGTTATGAACCAATGAACTGCTTTTCTTTAAGGTCACATGACAATCGCGCACCGAGCGCGCAAGGAGGCCGCACCCGACGTGATTTTGAGAAAATATATTTACCATAATGTTAGTTTATTACAGTTAGAAATATATAAATGTTTAAAATATTTTAGATTATCGCTTGTTCTCAGATACACTTTAAACTTATTTAGATATAGTTTTGAGACGGAAAAAGAAATGGGAATGGTGTTGCCGGCATGACACCATGCGTCTATGACGTAACACAGGGCCTGGCTGCGTACACTCATCGCATCCGCAACGAGCAGCTGGCGTGACCCTATACGTACATGACGTAAGACGCTGCTTGGTACTACGTACCCGTCGTATACCATCATGATGTCATCAGTGATGTCATTTGAGATGTCATCAGTGATGTCATCAGTGATGTCACTGACCATGTCATGAGTGATGTAATATGTGACATCATCACCAGTGCACTGCGGGCGCGCAAGTTATAGTTAGCTCAACTGGCTATAACGGGCACATTTTTCAGGTTTTATATGAGTCAAATATCCAACTAACTATAAAGGCCCTCAAACCTATGGTTTTTTCAGTGAATTTCTAAGGTTTTTTAAATGCCAATTCCTAACTTTAACGTGCATGAAACCTATGGTTTTTTCAGTGAATTTCAAAGGGTTTTTTAAATGCTAATTCCTATCTATAACTTATCTCTGAAGATATCATGTTTAATGATTTTGATTGGATTTCTATATTTTTCAAATTCAGTGTGTCAATTTCATTAATTATCTTTTTTTTAAATACTTTTTTATCACCATTTTTTAAACTTATTTTTTCACTTAATTCTTTTAAAAATTAAAAATTTTTATTTGAACTTAATGGGTTTTACAAACATATTTTTTTATATTTTTCAAAATATTTTTTTAACTATATGTTCAAAACTGTATTTTATATATTTTTTTCAATGTTTTTGGATCCGCGCACCCTATGCGCACCGTTCTCGATCCCTACGTGATAGCATCTGCGCATGGTACGGGTTGGGTACGTGTTTAGTGCGTGATCGCAATGCGACAGGTACGCGACTCCCAGCCTATACGCGACATGCTCGATGTACGTAACGCGACGTTTATGCGCCTCCGCGATGCGTCATGTGCGTCTATGACGCGGTAGGTGCGCGGTTCCCGCGAAATATTTAACATTTAAAAAAACATATATATATGTATTTCATGTGAATATTAATTGAAGACAAACTCTAAACTAGTCTTAAAACTAATATATTTTTACATCTAATCCTATATTTCTTTTTAATTCAATTTCGCGGATGCGCGCTGGGTGTGTGCTGCGTAAGCGCAGGGTGCGCGGATCCCATGTGACCTGCAAAAAAAGAGATTTGATTGGTTCATTACACTTCCTCTTCTAACTATTGAAAGACCCCACCCATTTCAATCATTCTTCTTTGACCTTCTTTAGAGCACCATCTCTTTGGAGAGAAGAAGATTTTTTAGACTAAGTTTACACTCAGCTCTAACTTTTTTCAACCAAAAATGGCTTCAGGGCAGCAGGCATCACCTGCATCACCTCATACTTCTGAGGATGAATTTTTGCCGGAGGCACCACCCAAAAAACGTTTTTCTTCAGTGGTGTGGAAATATTTAACTTTTCCCGAGGGGCAGAATAAGACCAATGCCACCTTGGTCACGTGCAAGATTTGCAAAAGAGTCCTATCGAGAGGGGATCCTAACAAGAAATACTCTTGCGGCACGGCAAGTATGACGAAGCACATGAGGACCCTTCATCCGAACAATCTTGCACAAGAAGAGTGCAGACGGATGAGAAACACTCCTGCTCCTGCGCCAACCACCTCATCACAGCTGAGCACATCAAGAGTGCATCCATCAGTCCAAACCTTGGACATCCATCCTCAATTTCAATTTTTAAAAGTGCTCTGCACTAAGTGCAATAAGACTTTGTGCTATGGTGAGCAGTCGATCGATCTGATCTGCCGCCGGCAAGAAAGTCACATTTGCTAGTTTTTTTTAAATTTTTTTATTGTTCCCTGAAGTTCATTGTTTGGTTTCTCCTGTTTTGTTTTTTCTTTTTTTTTTTTTTGCAGAAAAACCAAAAAAAAATAAAAATTGTTCAGAAAACCCCAAAAAAATTATAAAAGAAGAAAGAAGAAAAAAAAAAGTTCTTGTAAGAACTAACTTTCCTGGTTTAAAAAAAGAGCTAAATTTCTTTGTTAGTATTAGTTTAGATGAATGTATGTGTAGTATGTAATTGACTGAATGAATGCATTAGTAGCGTATGGTGAATGTATAAGTGCAGAACTATGAGGAAGTGCTGCAGCATCACACAGTAACCTCTTTAACTGCAGTGTGCTGTAGTACTTCCGAAGCACAGGGATGCAACATATGTACATAAATATGTTGCAATCTATGCTTCTGTCTGCACGGCTGCTTAAACTGCAGCCATGTGGTGACACAAGCACCCTTGCACCAAAGTGCAAGGATATCTGTGTCATGTGCTGTTTGTTTTTCTGCAGGAGGACACACCTTCCTGCACAAAAACGATGAGAAACTGCATTTTTGTTAACCAATAAGAATCATACCTTTAAAAAACAGAAATATACACCCTACCTTTCAGTGTACAAAGTAGCCATGCAACCAATGATTTCTTGTCTTTTTAAAAAAAAAATCAGTGGATCCGCGCACCCAATGCGATAGGATGCACGCACCGTGCGCGCATTTCACCGTTTCTTTTTTTAAAAAAGGGGGCCCCAGGAGGTCCTTCTGGGACCCCCTAAGCACATCTAGAGGGTATGTTTTACACACTTATTCCCCTTGCTTCTTCAGCCTTGCTTCTACCGAGGCAGAAAATGGCCACCAACAGTTCCTGGTTTTGAATGTAGAGAGACACTCGACAGCCAATTAGCATTCAGTGCGCGATCGGGAGTGTGCGCTCACGGTGCGGGTAGGGTCCGAGGATCCTCCCCGGCCATAGATATTTATGTACTTTTAACTCTAATTTTCTCAGGAACTACTGAACGGATTCACACCATTTATGCAAAAGGCATGAGTCTGAACTGAGGACTACCTCTTTGCCAAATTTGGTGTCATTCCGTTCAGCGGTTTGGGCTGTAGCTGCGACAACAGATCCTATGGGAAATTGCATGGGGAAAACGCGTTTTGGGACCCCCCTTTTTTCTCGGCCCCTGCTTGACGAATCACCACAAAATTTTCCGGGTAGGAGCGGAGCGGAGCTGGCCAAAAGTTTGGAAAATTTTGCAAGGATTCGTCAACCGGCGCCAGACTTATTGGGAATAGAATGTTACGGATTTCCTATGGAAAATAGGTCCTAACTATAACTACCTACTGGCGACCGCCAGTAGGTAATATATATATATATATATATATATGTATATATATATATATAGTGAGCATGAGCATGAGCAAGTGAGCATGAGTGGAGGGATAAATAAATATAACACTGTTAAGCACAGAGACTATGAGGCTCTAATTAAAAAATTGTCAGAGAATGACAACTGTATTGTGAGAAACGCAGACAAGGGGGGCAATATAGTCCTCTGCGACAAACAAAAATATTTAATAGAACCCTACAAACAACTCAACAACAAAAAGTGCTATTTAAAAGTGGTAGAAAAAGATCTAATAGAAAGTAACAATAGTTATAATACTAAGCTGAGAATTTGGTTCGAAAAGGGTTTACTCAACCATGATGAATACAAATTTCTCTTAATTGATCATCCTATTACACCAGTCTTCTACCTAATCCCAAAAGTCCACAAAAATATCACAGATCCCCCAGGGCGTCCAATCATCTCAGCCATAGGGAGTTCATTAGAGAATACATCCAAATACGTTGTTACTTTTTTAAATCCTTTGGTGCAATCTTTACCTTCCTACATTCAGGATACTGGAGATTTTTTAAGAGGAATCTATGACATACCCTGGGAAGATGATTATTTACTTGTAACCATCGATGTGGCAACGCTGTATACCAGCATTCGCCACAAGGATGGCTTGATGGCTATCAAGCACTTTTTGGGGATGCGACCGTTATCATTGTGGTCACACACCCAAATGATCCTCAGCATGGTCGAAAAATGTCTGACAAGTAACTATTTCCTCTTTAATGAGGAATATTTTCAACAAACCTGCGGTACGGCAATGGGCACCTGCTTCGCCCCCAGCTATGCTAATTTGCATATGGGCTGGTGGGAGGAGCAGGTAGTCAGGGCCCAATACAGCAAAGAATGGGAAGAAAACATCATGCATTGGAGCAGGTACATAGACGACCTATTTGTAGTGTGGAAAGGTACTGAAAGTCAAGCGAAATCTTTCATAAATAATCTCCAAACAAATGACCTCAATTTAAGTTTCACTAGTGAATTTAGCCGGACGAGTGTCAACTTTCTAGATGTAACAGTGTTTATAGAGGATGGGAAAATACAAACCAAACTTTACAGGAAACCCACATCCAGTAATACAATTCTACATGCCAAAAGCTTCCACCCGGTATAATTAAAAAGGAGCATCCCCTATGGGGAATGCTTAAGAACTAAACGGAATTGTAGTAGTGAACAGGAATTGGAAAAAGAAATGAAAATCTTTAAAAAACGGTTCAAAGCTAGAGGGTATCCTGATAATTGGGTTGATGATGCAATGCGTAGAACCAATGAAAAGAAAAGAGAAGAAATCTTGTTTAATAATAAAAAAGCAAAACAAAAAAATGAAAAAGAAATAAACAAGGAGTGTAGATTTGTGACGTCCTACAGCATTCAGCATGAAAAACTAAGGAACATCTGCAATAAACATTGGCACTTAATAAAGAATGACCCCATTTTAGGTAAATCTGTCACGAGGAGACCCCAGATTACATTCCGCAAAGTGAAATCTTTTAAACAAGCCCTGGTGAAAAATACTATGAGCAAACCACAACAAAAAACGACATGGCTTACAAGACGCAAGGGATTTGTAAAATGCCCCAAGTGCAAAGCTTGCACACATGGCGTTAATACAGAAAGATATAAACCAGGCTTTAGTAAACACTCTAAGAAAATTAGAGGCAAGTACACCTGTAAAACAGATTTTGCTGTCTACGTGCTTCAGTGCCCTTGTGGCCTGAGGTACGTAGGCAGCACAATCTTGGAGGTGCATAAGAGAATTTTACAACACCTCAGGGCCATCAAGAATGGCGATCGGACATATCCAGTCGCCAGACATTTTGAGAAATTCCACAAAAAAGATGTTAAAGGATTATCATACTTTGTAATCGATGCGGTGCCAAAAAATGTAAGAGGAGGGAACCGTGAAAGGATTTTAAGAAAATTAGAGTCACGTTATATTGTTGAACTCAATTCCAAACAACCAGACGGTCTGAATATAGAAGAAGATCTGTACACTCATCTAGTCTGAATAATGTGATATTTTTGCATTATCAGTTTTAAAGTTGGGTTTTAATAATGGGTTTTTAGATGAATTCATGACTTGTAATTTAAAAATGATTATATTCACGATGGTTAAAGGCCCACTGGGGCAACAATAACTAGCAGCATAAGAGGTATAATCTTGGAGACGTAAGCCCACTGGGGCTTCATTGACAATCAACAGAGGCTTTTAAAATATTTAATATTTAGATATATTTAATATTTAATTTACAGTGTATATAGCTGTATCGAAAAGAAAAGTTTGTATATATTTTATGCAGTTGTTTCACGCTTGCTTTATTCAATATCAAATGAATTTAAATTAATGCGTGTTTGTCACCTACCACGTGCTGCTTACATGTAACAGTTTCACCAAAGAAATACAAGTCTGTCTTCTAATGCACTTTTTGTGTAGTTTAATTCAATCACGTGGGTAACGATGTAAAAATGGCCGCTTGCTTTGATTGCATTTGTCAGTGAACAAGAGTGCGTGGCACTCGAAACGCGTTTGACAGAAGTGGCGGAATAAAGATTTTGAAGGACCACACACGGCTTCGTTTTCCTTCCAAGGATCCAGAAGGATTTGTTGAAATTTAGCAGGACCCGCTTCTGTGGGGTCCTCCCGTAACGAAGCGACTTCCGGTGTGGAGGAGGCAGTTTATACACAGAGGACGTCTTCCTAATATATATATATCCACAAGCAGCCTCCGGGCAGAGGGGCCCCCGACCCTACAGGGCGGCCTCAGAACAATGGGCACGGAGAAGCCCATCAATAAACTCTCCATTCACAAACACGATGAAGCCCAATACCGGAGTCATAGCATTTTAATTGCAGACACAGCAGCGCAGTAAGTTTCTCCTTCTCCTTACGCGTTTCAACACCAATATGTCTTGATCACAGGTAGAGACCTTAAAGTGCAAAGTGCATTTCTGCGCGCCTTTTATTTTAAAAGTCACATGACAGTCTCTTAGAAAATACAGTCCCCATGATGCATTTTGCTTGACAGTTGTAATGTGATGCATGGAATCTTGTTATCTCCATATGCCATTTCAGTAAAAAGTTCAATTCTTTCGTGCATGCATCAAATCTCATAGTGGGTTTATTTACTCACGATGTCTTGTGTTTGATTAATATGGCAAGTGCTCGCTTTTCATTAGGCCTTACAACAATGCCAGTCCTCCGGCACGATCAGAACAGGGAATCATCTCTGCCTGAATCCCTTCCTGCGCCGTCACATCTTAGCTAATTAGCATTTCCTCTCGTAGGCTTGTGACGGTGAGTGGGTCATGCCCCAGATTTGAATCCACAAGCAGCCTCCGAGCAGAGGGGCCCCCGACCCTACAGGGCGGCCTCAGAACAATGGGCACGGAGAAGCCCATCAATAAACTCTCCATTCACAAACACGATGAAGCCCAATACCGGAGTCATAGCATTTTAATTGCAGACACAGCAGCGCAGTAAGTTTCTCCTTCTCCTTACGCGTTTCGACACCAATATGTCTTGATCACAGGTAGAGACCTTAAAGTGCAAAGTGCATTTCTGCGCGCCTTTTATTTTAAAAGTCACATGACAGTCTCTTAGAAAATACAGTCCCCATGATGCATTTTGCTTGACAGTTGTAATGTGATGCATGGAATCTTGTTATCTCCATATGCCATTTCAGTAAAAAGTTCAATTCTTTCGTGCATGCATCAAATCTCATAGTGGGTTTATTTACTCACGATGTCTTGTGCTTGATTAATATGGCAAGTGCTCGCTTTTCATTAGGCCTTACAACAATGCCAGTCCCCCGGCAGGATCAGAACAGGGAATCATCTCTGCCTGAATCCCTTCCTGCACCGTCACATCTTAGCTAATTAGCATTTCCTCTCATAGGCTTGTGAAGGTGAGTGGGTCATGCCCCAGATTTGAATCCACAAGCAGCCTCCGAGCAGAGGGGCCCCCGACTCTACAGGGCGGTCTCAGAACAATGGGCACGGAGAAGCCCATCAATAAACTCTCCATTCACAAACACGATGAAGCCCAATACCGGAGTCATAGCATTTTAATTACAGACACAGCAGCGCAGTAAGTTTCTCCTTCTCCTTACGCGTTTTGACACCAATATGTCTTGATCACAGGTAGAGACCTTAAAGTGCAAAGTGCATTTCTGCGCGCCTTTTATTTTAAAAGTCACATGACAGTCTCTTAGAAAATACAGTCCCCATGATGCATTTTGCTTGAAAGTTGTAATGTGATGCATGGAATCTTGTTATCTCCATATGCCATTTCAGTAAAAAGTTCAATTCTTTCGTGCATGCATCAAATCTCATAGTGGGTTTATTTACTCACGATGTCTTGTGCTTGATTCATTTGGCAAGTGCTCGCTTTTCATTAGGCCTTACAACAATGCCAGTCCTCCGGCTCGATCAGAACAGGGAATCATCTCTGCCTGAATCCCTTCCTGCGCCGTCACATCTTAGCTAATTAGCATTTCCTCTCGTAGGCTTGTGACGGTGAGTGGGTCATGCCCCAGATTTGAATCCACAAGCAGCCTCCGAGCAGAGGGGCCCCCGACCCTACAGGGCGGCCTCAGAACAATGGGCACGGAGAAGCCCATCAATAAACTCTCCATTCACAAACACGATGAAGCCCAATACCGGAGTATATATATATATATACTTGATATATATACTTGATACATATATACATAGAACATGGCAGGGTCCCAAAATGCTTTTTCTCCATGTTAATTTCCATAGGAAACCGATGACGCAGCTACAGCCCAAACTGCTAAACAGAATCGCACAAAATTTGGCAGAAAGGTACCTCTTGTTCCAGAATTCACTCTTTTTGTTAAATGGTGTAATTCAATAGTTCCTGAGCATGTAAACATTTATCAGATATACAACTGAGGATGTGGAGGATCCGCAAATCCTCCCGTTCTCAAGCCTGCAATCTGATTGGCTGCCAACAATTCAAACCAGGAACTGAGTCATAAGACAAAAAGTTGAAAAACGATATAAAACAAGAAAAGTGGGAATTGTAGAAACCTCCTGACCCCCTAGGCCTGCTCAGGGGGTCCCACAGGGACTTATATATTGAATTCGGGGGGTCTACAAGGCCCTCCTGAAGACCCGGGGACCGCCACCTCCCTGGTGCTATATTAATTTAAAAAATGTGTTGGGGACTTCTACCCCCCCCATGCAGGGATCGCAACCTGCCCAGGGCGATGTAGCTAATTAGGTGTGGGGGGATCCTGCCCCCACTCAGCCCCTGGAACCGCTACCTCCCTGGAGATATGTTTAAAAGAATGTGTGGTAGGGTTCAAGCCCCCCACATAGCCTCAGAGACACCACCTCCCTGGAGCTATTTTTCAAATGGAGGGGACAGCATGGCCCGTCTCCTGGAGCCGTAAATGTCCCTGGGGACTGCCACCCCCTAAGGCCAGCACCAGCAATGTCGTTGGGTGGCTACCCCTGGGACATTGCAGTAAGCTATGGGATGGATCCCATAGAAAACAGTGTGCCTGCTTTGAACAAGCAAGAGCACTTTGCTTTGTACCCCCAGGGAGCTGCATGTCAGCGACTCCCTGGGGGTAAAAAGCCATGCCAGCTCCCACAGGATCGTGGGGGCATTCAGTGATGTCAGCGATGTCATGAGTGATGTCACTGACCATGTCATGAGTGATGTAATATGTGACATTATCAGCAGTGCATTGCGGGGACACGAGTTATAGTTAGCTCAGCTAACTACAACGGCTGAATTTCACAAGTTTTGCACGAGTGAAATGTCAGCCTAACCATAACGTTCCTGTAACCTGTGTTTTTTTTCCATACATACATATATATATCTATATATGTGTGCACATGTGTGTCTAAACTTCATTAAGCTCATTGCAGCTCTCCAGCAGAAAAGTTGTGTAAAGTGCACAAATGCATATACATAAACTCCCCCCCACCCACAGAGGTAAGCAAAATAGGTTAGTGATGAAGTGAGGAAGAGAAGGAGAAGTCTTTGTTTAATGTCATTAACAGAAATAATAGAATGGCCTCTAGTTTCTTGCTATTTGAAAAAGAAAAGAGACAGATGGCTTAGTAGAACTATATTGTAGTTTATTTCAAAAGGCCAAGTAATGCCTCATTGAGCATGTCTTCTTGAAATCTCTAAACCCTTAATTATATTTTGGCCTTTCAAGCAAGGTCTCTTCTGAAATGTGCAAATGAGGCACCCATATTTGGCAAGCACACAAAATAGTGTATTAGTTTACCAATGTTTTGATTCCCATATTGCTCTACAAACAAATACCAAATAGCACTTTATCATAAAATCATGCCATAACACTACATAGCAACCCAACAATAAATTGGGATGTGGTTTTTAAAAACCTCTACGGAATCACTACTTTCATTTCATTTAAGTAATTAACAATTTTCAAAATAATTTTACATAATGATAACTACAAGATTGCTAGGAAGACAGAAGTATATGAGTTTCATTGAAACCCCCTCAAATTTGGAAAGTGTTACAATTTCATTATCATATGGAGTTGATTCCTCTAAATTCAGGGCCACTTTGTGTGTGTTCATCCTAACCAGAGGTGTTATATCATAAATATGCTAGCAAGACTCTGAGCCATATTCCCTGAAGTTGCAACTGGTGGGAACTGGCTCTTATTTTTGGGGACTGAGATTTAATTTTCATCATCAGACTTTGACACAGATCAAGAATAAAAGGCAGAAAAAGGAGCAAGAAATTGTAAGCAAATGATTGAAATTCAGTGACAAAGGGAGAAAGCAGGGTTAAAAATACCATGCAAGAGTGACACAGGAAATATAGGGTGGTGAAAGAGGAATGAGGTAAAATCAAGACTAGGCAGCTTTAGTATTCGGCTCCTCGGCTCCTCTGCATTCGTCAGCCCCTGGGTCATTGCACTTGTGTTTTTTACAAATCATGCAACACCCTGTGACTTACTGTGCAAAAACCAAGACAATTATTTCAGTCAAAAGAAATACTCCCATGACAAACCCTTCCAAACTCCTCTCACATACTTAAGTGGTTAGTGGCCAAAAATCAGCAGTTAAAATTATACACAATTAACACGTTCCAGAGATGTTGAATCCACAGTCTAGTGTTCAATACATGAACATTTCTTGCTTATATACTAGCTCCCTCTTTAACTAGCACATAAGACAAACAGTTGTCTTTGTTTTATTGCTTACCAATGATTTAGTGAAGTATCTCGCAATTTCTGTCAGTCTTTTCTAAACCTTCTATGTGTATTGTTCCATTGGTCACTTACTCCTCACCAAGATCCCCGTGTACATCTCAGGTCGATACATCTTTGTTGTCAGCTGAGATGTCAAAGTTAGATCTCAATATAGCCATTACCAATTATCATTACTTTAGTTCAGTCAATAAAGAGAGTTCAGTTGAGTGAAAGGGCTTCATTTAAACCTTTTTGTTATTCATTCTTTTTATTTAAGTATTTTTCTCTAAAGTAATCAGTAAAGGTTAATGATCAAATCAATCAATTTTTATCAATGTGAATCAATTCAGTGAATCAAAATAAAGCATTAATACAATAAATATAACGAGTGCATTCCATTAAGAAATGCTCCTAATCTAAGATAGGTCAAGATAAATGTGAGAAAGGGTTCAAAGTGTCTGTTCCGAACCCATAAAGAGTTCTGATGAGAGAATCGAGCATAAGCATAAAGTTTTAGCACTATACGTTGGAAAGTATTCTCAGCTCAAATAGTAGCAGGTCAAAGAATAAACTAAGACTTCTCATAAAGAGCTGTCTAGGAAACTCAGTACAGAGTCTCTTCTCGGAGACTTGGGAAAGGGAGCATTCCTAATGTGCTCTGTGAAAGTAAGTCTTGAAGTCAAATCAAATCTGCCTCATTGAATCTTCCTAACTAGTCTAGAAACATGCACTAATATTAACACACATTTCTCTATGTTACAACATAAATATTCTTTCTTCTCAAAGTTGAGCGATGAGATTTCAACACGCTCCTGGGAACAGGTCTACTCCCAATCATCTTACCAGAGTACAATCATCTTTCAACCATGTATCCTTGAATGTTGCAGGCACATCCTTTCTTGTATATACATCATCTTCCACTGAATTATCCTCGCTGTTGTGTTCATGTTTTGTGAAATGAACCTCACTAACAGTTGTCTTGTCTAATTCAACAAAGGTCTATTCATTAAGCAATAAACAATAGCTTACAAAATTGCAACGTTTGCAGCAAAGAGAAGAAAAACAGCGTGCACAATTGTTGGTTAAAGTGAAAAAACAAGCATTGGTGTAGCCTGCCTCAAAATGGGATTGAGATATTGAGGGAGGAAAGTATACTGCCTAGGAAAGCATCAGTAAAAACTATCCTTAGAGGCATTTCCTCTTTCTGTGTGTGGGTGTGGCAGAATGCAGCACATACAGAAAGAGTAAATAAAGAGGAGAAATGAAGATATTTTTCCTTGTTATGGCTAACTCAGGAAGGCATAGCATTAGGATGCATTCCCAAGTTTACTAGCTTTAGTAAATCTGGGCATGTGTCAAAATACATGGTTGTATGTATGGGAACGCTAGGGGTGGGAGGAAAACTCCATTCCAGCGCCAGAGTTCGTGGAGTTTATTCACTCCGTGGTCTGCTTGGAGCATGGAGTTTGGCAGAAAACTCTGCCCTCTGCCACATGGCAGAGTTTGCCTGCGCCCATTAAACTTAAAGTCTCCCACCATGCTTGTTGTCAGCTAAAACGTCAAGACTGAATTGAGCCAACCCAGCCGTGAAAGCCAAATTCATTGTGGGTTGTCATGGTTAATCAGATGAAGCACAGAGAAGGTGGCTGAAGGGGCTGCGCACTTGAGATCTACCCTTCAATACATCGAACAAGAAGCTGAGGAGAGGCAGGCAGCTCTGACCTTTTCACAAGTACAACACCTCATGGGCTCGCACCCTTCCCGAACACCAGTTGCTGTCAAGCCAGCTGCTTAGCACATAATGTGAAACCAAAAAAACATTCAGATGCACGCACACAATTAGTAGCTACTGCATCATTCTGCACACATCCTGCCCTTTGTGGGCTGCGGACGGCTGCTCAGAAATCTACTGGAAGGCAGCTTAACATTTAGGTTTGGATGCAAGGTTAAAAAACAAAAACAAAGCAACTCACCTCCATTGTGGCACCGGGGACAGGGAGGGATTCGGCCGAGCACTAAGTCCGGGTGAACTTTGCAGCAGGTGCACTTAAAAGCCCTTCCTGGCTTCACCTGCTTTGCACACAGGCGATGAGCCCATGTGTCATCTGTTTGCATACCTTAGAGCCTTAATGCTAAATGCACTGCTAACTTGGTATATATATGTTTGTGTAAGATTTTGGCCTGCGCCTCTTCTCTTTCCAGCCCACTTTTTTATGGGCACCAATTTTCCGTCTTTGGAGCTCACTGCTTACTGGCGCTGTGTGGAACTGAAACAGTGCATTATTTCCCATTTGATCATTGGCACTCCTGCAGGGCATTTGATGCTGCTTTCTCACTGCCCCATTACTCCACCCGCTCATGGAACTCCACAGGAATGGGGCAGCGTTTTTCGGTCACTCCACGGAATTCCGCAGAGTGTAACTCCACGAGTTCCACGCAGGCCTAGGGAAATGCCCAGCCTCCACCCATGGAACGTCTCCCAGGATGAAATGCAATGTATTACAATGAAAGCTGCTGCATTGCTTACCTTTCATACAAGGTAATGTAAGGCACCACAAATTGCCTCTTGTGTGGTTCTGATGAAATTATTGATGCTTTGAGTTGTCCTCGCATTGCCTTGCATGATGCAAGGACAGCTCAAAGGCTTGATAAATCTGGGCAGCAGTGAATAATCTTGGCACGCCTCTCCCTCTGGCAGCCACTTGTTTAAAAGACTAATTCTAGAACAAAATTTTCAATATTTTGCATTTACCTGCTAAATAGTTAGAAAGATCATTTTTAAACTAAAGATACAATACATGTTTTACCTTCCTTTGCATCTCTCATTGAATCCATTTGCTGTGAGGACAACCAATTCCCAACCATTAATCCATCCAAGCATCACTTGTCTGGCTAAAAACGCCATAATTTCCCTCCTCACCAATGTTTTATACCTGTACTCCTATTTCTTCTTGCATGCTAACTCCCTGCCCTCTAAGGCCCACTCTCTTCTCTGTCCACTAGAATACTCCTGTTGAGATGTCTCTCCGCTCGTCTTCCTAGGTAGCTATTCTACACCAGATGAGCACTCTCTACACATTTCCTCTCTCTCTCCTGGTAATCACATATACTTCATCACCATTTTACAACCCTTCACTGAACCCCACCTTCTCAACCACTCCCCAAATTCGGCATGTATTAGCCATTCTTCAATTCCCGCTCATCAATATTCCTAGTCAGGTGTTAATGTTATAGCTAGTAGTCTTAATTTCTTACCATAGTGTTACCTTCCTCTATCCTCATTGCCCTACTCACCTATTTGTCAGGCATTTTTATCTACTTCCATGTAGTGTCAGCTACTGGTTGGGTGCCTTTTCTCTGCCACACTTCATTACTGGTTCAGGCCTCGCATTTGGCCTCAGCCTGAGCCCACGCTTTGATGTCTCTCTGTGCATAGCTTACTCCTGCTGAAATGACTGCCTGCAGATGATTTGCACACATCCAAGATGGAGAAACCCATCCAACCAACAACACATGTCTGTGAGGCAAGGCCAAGCTTTGCACTGCTATCTTTCTTTGCACCTCCTCTTTATTTGCACCTCCTTCATAGCCAGAGGTTTGTGTACCGATGTTTAATCTGCATTATATGACTAAGTATGTTTTTTATCATCATCATCCCCCCATAACACTCTACCTGTATTTGCCAATATGCCATTTAGTTTGAGGAGCATCCATCACTTAGTTTACCATGTCCAAGTATTTCCTTTTTAGCTGTCAGTTTTTTTGGGGGGATTGACTCGTCTCTTCCTCAATGTCTTTGATCCTAGTAGCTGCACCTCATGGGCCTTCAAATCTGTCTAATCCATCCTTGGATTTAATTCCATGTGTATTGAGAATGGAGGCTGGCTCCCCCAAGCCAAATTTTATTTTCATGTCTCAGGCTTTACCGCTTATTGGTAATAAAAAACACATCTATTTTTATTGATGCTGTGTCGGTATATCAACAGCTGTGCCCCATTCTAGTCAATCATCTTGATTTCTTTTGATTTCTCCTAATACATCTCTTCTTTGTAGCAGTAGATCTTTCTTTCTGTTTGGCCCACAATGTTCTCTGTGCCTATGGAATCGACTCAGCAAAATGCCAGGGGTAGTAGAAGTGACATAATACAGATCTTGACTTAAAGACATCACATGAAGCGACATCATATTATCTTTGACCCTCAATCTTCCTAGGAAGTGATGTCACAAGAACGTAATGCTGATGATATTATATAATAATTGACATTGCTGGAGTTTCATGTTAAATGCATGATTAAAAATAATAACACAACATATAAAAATGTCTGTTTCAGATCCCACTTGGATTAGGATGCTGACATGATATGCAAAGGGATTATTACTTGTTTATCTTAGTATTACTTTAAACATCAAGGGGTCTATTAGGATGGCGATGGATGGCTGCCGCCGGGCCGGCGGTGGCAACCGCCAGACCGGTGCCGGATATCCTCCCGCGATTGCAACCTTGAAAACCGCCGGTCCCATTAGCATGGCGGTGACGACCGTGGTGGTGAGAATCTCTGCCTGCACTTTTCTGCCGGTACCAGTCCGCAAGCATGCCTTGCGGGTGGAACTGGACCGCCACAATGATGCCGGTGCAGGGCCAGGCTCCGCCGGCATGATCATGATGCCAGAGGTAGCCAGCCTTTCCACGGCAGTGGAACTGCCATGGAAAGGCATGCAGAGAATGTCTCCGGGGGCCTATTGCGGGCCCCCAATGTGTTGAGGGGTGAGTGCACTGGGGGGTACCCATGGTACCCCCCTACATGTCTCTGTACCAGGTGCCACTGTGCAGTGCCTGCCATGCAGTGCAGTGACATGCATGACATGCTCCTTTTCACGCTGCGACGGTGCTGCTGGCAGCAGCAACCGCCGCAATGTTAATCACCAGAATCTGACCGCCGTGGTCGGATTTCGACTGCGGAGCATCCTAATTGGACCGGCGGTCATACAGCAGTCCTTGCGGGAGATCTTTTCCCGCTACCATGGCGATCAGGGAGAATTTCCAACCGCCATCCTAATAGTCCCCTAAGTGTTCATCTGAAGAGGATATAGTGCCACAAAACAGAACCGCCCTGGCAACCTAGATCAAAAACTCTCACAATTTAATAGTTCCCATACTATATACTGCAATGAAAAATGTATTGATAAATCATAGGGAGAGGTAAAAAAGACTTATATTGAATATGCACTATTATATTGGCCTAAATTATTCCTTAATATTAGTACATTTCAATGTAGGTGTGTTTTAAAGGCTATATCACTTGTGTGAAGCACAGAGGTGAAGGTTTTTTCCAATACTTAATTTTTCATGATTTGACAATACAACATGGCAGCACTTTGTTTAAAAATGATTGTTTTAGTTCACTTTTTATTTAAGAAGAATAGTGCACATTGCACTGCTAAATTTAATTTTTTTTATAAAACCTAACAATTAATGTCCCAGTCTGAGTCCCAGTGGCAGCTACATAAATGAAACAGTCATCAAGAACTATTTACCGTCTGTTCCTGGAGTAGGTGATGGTTATTTTTGAAAGTGGTGGGAAGTAATACTTGCCCTGAATAGAAGCGAATGAGCCTGACATCTCCTAACATGAGTTCTAAGTGGTCTCCCCCCCAAGAAAAGTTTGATAAAATGGTATAAGATAGTGCATTTCAACTTTTCTGAAAGGCCACAGTCTCCGAAAAAAATACTCACCAAATATTCAAGTCTTTCATGGTGTGCCAGGTCAGGCCAAGAGTCAATGCTATATTTTCCACAATTTGCTATGGATGGCCCCATAATGTCAAAGTTTTCCTCAATTGTGCCAGCTCCAGCATATTGCCATGGATGCTCCCCGTATGTCAGGGGTGTCCCTTTGGTCCAAAAAGTACATACACTTTACCAGTGCCAGAATGTTGCAACTAGTGCTGCCCAAAAACACTTATGCCCAAAAAGATCTTAGGACCAGCATGTTCTCATGACTGCCCCCTCGCATATACCATTGTTGTCCTCCCTTATGCCAGAAATTACCTTAAATGTGTCAGCACCAGCAGTTTTCCACAGGTGCCCCATGTCAAGAATGACATCACATTCAGTTTGCCAGTGCCAGCATTTTGTAATAGGCATGTCCAAATGCCAAGTATAACCTCCAGTGTGCCCTCGTTTGCTAGCAATTTGTCACAGCTGCATGCTTAGTTATATTCACTCTCACTCATGTATTGTCACTCACTTGCACTCGCTCATTCATTCTCTCTCACAGCTACTCTCTCTCACTGGCACTCTCACTTATTTTGGGTGCCCCTCTCACACACTCATACCCATTTATTCTCACCTACACAGTCTTACTTTTTTACAGTTACTCTTTCTCTCACTCACTTATTTTCACTCAATCACTCAGTCACGTATACTGACCCACACTGAGGGGTGCATTTACTTAAAAAAATAGTGCTTTGCTGCAACCAAAGTTGCTACTCTGCATTGCAATTGTTGAAGATAGTATTGCAGAGTCCACTCTACTAAGATATGGAACTGCTGCTCTCCTTCCCAGCTCTGGACATAAACAGGCAGCCTAGCACCACATATATTCCTTTGCACTATGTTGCAAAGGTGTGTGCATGATGTATAGCATAGGTTTGGTACTTGAAGCTTAACCTTTCAGTACAAAATACTATGCCTCAACAAACTTTAGAACTTTTTACACACTGCATGTGTGTTGTATTGTGCCGCACACATACACTGTGTAAACAGTTTGAAGAAATTAAAACATTTCTCCAACTTAACACCTGCCTCAAGAAGGTGTTATTTCTTTGTGCAAAGCCCAGGCTAACTTTTTTAGTAGATTGGGCTTTGCATAAAAAAACAACTGGATTGTAGCATGGAAATGCCCTTATAACACCCATGGCAGGCCCTGTGATGCAAAGTACTGCAAAGCAGCACAAAGCATTATTTGTGCTACTTTAAATCTACTTTCCAGGGTAAATAAAGTTTTTACACAGGAAAGTAAATAGTTTATTGAATCTTTGTGCAAGATTGTGTCACTTTGAGTAAATTTGCATCGACACAAAGTTTTGATAAATCTACCCCTCAATCTCAGCATTCTCAGTCATTCTTTCTACTTGTCACTCACTCTTACTCAGTTTGTCAAATACTCACGCACACTCACATATAAAATATGTGCACATACACACACCCGCTCTCACCACATCCACACAAAATACATTTAAAAGCATTTTATTTTAGTTACCAAAGCTACTGGAGAAGCTCCTGTTCCAAATCCGAATGTTTAATTTTGTATTATGCTAATAGTGAATCAAATACTACTATACACTATTAGCTTGATAAAAATTGGCTGAAAGAAGGATAGAGACCAACACCAAGAACAGCCTGCAACCCTAGTGTTCTTGGCCCTGTTTTAGCCACCTCTGAGGCAAAGGAAAACACAAGCAGTGCTAGGGGTTGCAAGGGGCAAGCCAGGGCAACACCTGAGACCCTGGCAACACCTAAATAACGTCCATGTCTGTGCCCTGCTCCCTTCAGACCTGTCTAACCAGCCAAAGACAGCATAAAAAAAGAACTGGGTTTGGGGCTTCCTCCTGAGTTACAGTACTTTGACTTTCAAATGTATTTATTGGTTATTTTCTTTACATTAAAAGAGTGTAAACATAAAGAGTAGGGTAATATTAAAGATATTATTTAATGTACCTACATGAAATTAAAACTGATTAAAATGTTAGGGTTGGTATTACGTTTGGAGTTAGAATGATACTTGCTGTAAAATAAATAATAACATAACTAAATAATAAAATAAATATGTAGTAACATAATTAATTATAAAATAACATAAATTACAAAAATAAATTTAAAGTTAAATTAAATAAACTTAATTAAAGGTAGAGTATAGTTAGTATTAAGGTAGAATAATGGCTAGGAAAATAGCAAATGAATATAACAATAAATGTGATTAAAAGTCAAGTACTAGATTACATATATGTGCTACAATAGGAAGAATGCATTAATTACCATTTATTGTACATTAAAATACATCAGGAAAATGACTGTAAAAAAATAATGAATTAACAACATTAGTGTGCGAAAAATAAATAGATAAGAAGTTGGGGTGGATATTGGGTTGAAATAGTGGGGTCTGGGTAATGGTAAAACATCAGATTGCAATCTTGCAATGTTGCCCGGAGGAGGGTTGGAGCAATCAGTAAAAAGACCGCATGGGTATTGGGAACTGGGTCCAACTGTATAGGCCCCAAATGTGAAAACATTGTAATGTCTCCTCTTCTCATTTATATTGTTTTAATGTATGTTTGATCATTGTTTTAAAACAGCTTTTTATCATTTACTTGACAAATTTCATATTGGGGTGCTGCTAGATCACTTGGTGGCCGATGAATTATCATTCCAGTCTATATACAGTTCAAAGGAGTCTTACATTGGACCAGATATTGATATCAGTACCTCATTTGTAAGGAATTGTCAGGAAGTTTTTTCTTCATAGACACTGTTAGACTTGACATCTTCTGCGTGGTTTCCCCAGACTTTTTGCCTCTACGTCTAGCTCCTGTATTTTTGATGCTGTGCTGGATTTTGTTTTTGCTGGCTTAGATGCTTTGGGAACTTTGCCACGGCTGATCAGTGTCAAAGTGCAAGTGTTCCCTGTGTAAATTGTTGTTACAATTGGTTCTCCCTGAATGGCATGTTTGATTTACTGGTAAGTCCATAGTAAAGTGTACTGAAGTGTACCAGGGCCTATAAACCAAATGCTACTAGTGGGCCTGCAGCACTGATTGTGCCACCCACATGATTAGCCCTGAAAAGGTATCTCAGACCTACCACTGCAGTGTCTGTGTGCAGTTCTTAACTGCCATGCCGACTTGGCAAGTGTACCCTCTGTCCAGGCCCTAACCTTCCCTTTTCGTACATGTAAGATACCCCTATGGTAGGCCCAAGGTACCCCCCGGGGCAGGGTGCAGTGTATGTGAAAGGTAGGATGTGTACTGGTGTATATGACATGTCCTGATAGTGAAATACTGCCAATTTAATTTTTCTATATTGAAAGGCTATCTTGCCGCATAGGATAGAATGGGAAATGCTTTGTGACATCTTACAAGTATAACTTCCCATTGGGACTAGATAGAGAAATAAAGTTTAGGCTCTCAGAATTTAATAACACATCTTTTAGTAAAGATGCTTTTTAAATTGTGTGTTTGAAAAGGACACTTTAAGAAAGTAGGCATTTTCTTGTTTAACCATTCTGTGTGCCTCTTGCCTGTTTGTGTATTGACTGTCTGGTTTTGGAGTGACAGGGGCTGGGGATGTGCATTCACTGTGGACAACCACTGGGGTGGAGGTGTGCCTGGCCCTTCCTGGATGACTCAGAGCTGAGTTGAATAGACCTTGGCTGAATTTAGAGTCGTGGGAGGAGATTTATTTGTACCTGAATAGGGCCTGTCTCCCTTGCACAATGCTGTCTCCACCCGCTATGGTCATACTGCACCAGTGAGGACAGAACTTGTTTGGACTGGGCTCAGAGACTCTTGTGCAAAGCGAACAAAGACTTTTAGGGGTATAAGTATTAGACCTAAAACCCCAGAACGTTAGACTACTTCTGGAATCAAAAGGAACCTTTGCCAAGGAGAAGAGCTGTAGAAACTGGAGGAGGAGTACTGCCCCTTTGCTGTGTGCTGTTTGGGGTTGGCTTACAGTAGCTGTTTCTGCCAAGGAAAATAAAATGACTTTGCTGTGTGCTGAAGAAGAGTAGAGCTTGCCTCCTGGTCTGAAGCATCAGGGGCTTCATTGTTAAGAGTTCTGACCTGCCAGGAGGTTCCTGTGCTTGTGTTGGGCCTCTGGAGATTGTTTCTTCTGTTGGGAGCTGGAAAAGCAACGCAACTACATACAAATCGACACATCACTCTTCTTGTGGCTGTTTTTCCGATACAGCACCGCTGTGCGAGAAGAATCTCTGTGCATTGCATGGCCACATCACTGACAAAACCGATGGAGCGCCTGTTGCCGCTGCAAGAACCAACGCATCGAGGGATAGCAGCTGAAGGAACCCACGCCGCCGCATCGATCGCCGATGCATACTGGATTCCCACGCTTAGTACCTGTGGGGTAATTTTTCCTGACACATAACCTGCAGACCAGAACCATCTCAGAATCAATGCATCACTTACCCCTACAGACTGCATTTGACGCATCACTTCTCCTAAGTGCAGCATAACTGTTGCATCGCCTTCCCATGGTCTCAGGAACTGACGCATCTCTTTGTTTTTTGATACTTTCCATCTCTGCCGCTGTTTGGCCTTGTGAATTTTACCGCAACTACTGGAATTTGAGAGAAATCACGCATCCATAGTTTGTTTAAAACCTTTTTTAAGTCATATTCTTAATACATGTATGTTGGATTTTTGTAGTTCTGGTCTTGTTGAGTTTAGATAAAGATACATTATTTTTCTAAACTGGTGTGGTGTCCATTTGTGGTGTTATCACTGTATTACTGTGTGTTTTAAGTACAAATACTTTACAAATTGCCTTTGGGATTAGTCTGTCTGCTCGTGCCAAGCTACCCAGGGGTAAACAGGGGTTATCTATAGTGTGGGTGTCCCCCTTAACCTGACTAGAAGCAAGGGCCCCTATTTGGACAAAGGTACCTACCTCTGCCAACTCTAACATTGGTGGTCATCGGTGAGGATTTGAACCTATATTTGTACTTGACCCACAGTGATTGGTGAACCTCACTAGTTTAGTGCAGACCACTACGCAACCACAGACTGTGTTTTATTTTTGGTTCTATTTTTGATCTGACCCTAGAGTTAGCCGCGCATCATGTCTCTAATCGGTAAATCAGTGAGTGAGGCTCCAGAATTGGAGTTTGACATTGAAATGTTAAGTAGTTACAAAGTAGAGCCTCTCAAGCAATTTTGCAAGAGATTTGGATGTCCAATGAAGAGCAACTCTAGGAAAGAGAAGCTACAGAAGGCCTTAGGGGCCTGGTGGGAGACCAGACAAGCTGAGGAGACAGGGGATGCAGATAAGGATGGGGTAGCACCAGAAAATGGTTTCAGATCCCATGATTTGCCTGTTGGGAGAGCAGCCTCTAGGGCTGACAGCAATCATTCTTCCAGAAAGTGGGCGCCAGAGGAAATAGAGGAAAGGAGCAGGGCCAGGGATCATGACATTGAAGTCTTGAAGTCCCAGACCAAGGCAGAGGAAAGCAAGAACACTTGTGCTTTGGAAGAAAAGAAATAGATCTTGGCCCATGAGTTGAGCATGAGAGAACTAGACATTAAAGCCAAACAGGTGGAGTCCAGTACAAATGGTGGCAGAGCACAGCCAATGCCAGGGGGTAAGGTTTACATTCCCAAGGACATAGTACAGAATTTTTCAGAAGGGAGGATATTTATACATGGTTTGCATCTTATGAGGCAGCACTGCGTATGAATGAGGTCCCAGAGAAACATTGGGGGGCGGGCCTGTGGAAACACTTTGAGGCCAATGGGAGGAACACTCTGACATCTTTGGGGGAGGCGGGTGCTCTGACCTATCCCATTATGAAGGAGGCTTTATGCCTCAGGTATAGGCTCACACCTGAACAGTACAGGAAAAAGTTTAGGTCGTTCAAGAAACTTGAGTCCAATACTTGGGTTAAATGTGTGAATTTGTATTGCAGAGCACTGGATGGTTAGATAAAGGGCAGCAAGGTAACTGATTATCAGGGGTTCTACAACTTGATTGGTTGGGAACACTTGAGAAATCTTTGTGTTCCAGAGCTGCACCAGCATCTGATGGATAGTAAGCTGACTGACCCCAGGAAGTTTGCTCAGGAGGCGGACTGCTGGATGAGAACCAGGTTCCACAAGGGGTATGTGGAAAACCCAGCCAAGGGTGGACAGGGTCCCCACCAGAAGAGTGGGGAGACAAGGGTAACCAAAAGCAGTTTTCTAAAGGGCCCCAAAATAGTTCCAGGGGTAAAGATTCCAAGCCCCCCAGTTCTAAGAAGCCATGGCCCCCTAAGGGTAGGACATACAACAGGGTTCCCTGTAGGTGTTATGCACGTGGTCAGGAGGGTCACATATAGAATATCCCAAGTGCCCCAAGGCACCACCAGCACCCACTAGTGCACCATCACTGGGGTTAGTTAGTGTAGTGTAGTGCTGGAGGAGGAGTTGGGTCCTAGAGAGGGTGTGGAGCCAGTTGTGTTTACCCTTATCTCATTAGGAAATAGAGAGATGGTTAAGGAAACCTGCCTGCTGGATAACACTAAAAGGTACCTGCTGTGGTTGACCATAAATATGAGGAGGGTGGAGGCTCTGAGAGACACAGGAGCCAGTGTGGCATCTGCCAGGTGTCAATGGGTGCCTGAAGAGCAGGTCATCCCCAATGTACTTCACCCTGTAGTTGCTGCAGACAACTCTGAGTGCCTGTGTAAGGTGGCACAGGTTTGCTTTGAGTGGGGGGTCTCAGGTTCCTTGAAGGTCATTGTAAGTCTGTCCATGCCTGTTGACTGTCTGCTTGGCAATGACCTGAAGAGTTCACCTTGGAAGGAGGTGGAGCGTCAGGCTCATTTAAAGATGTTGGGACTTGCCGAGTGGGCTTGTGAGACCACTTGGTCAATGGCAGCCAGTAGAGGTGACCAGGAGGACCTGGAGCCTGACAGAGTGGCCCAGGTGCCTGCCAGAAAGAGGAAGGGCAGGGGGTGTGGGGAACCAGCCCCCTTAGTTCCCAAGGTCCAGGAGGAGGCAGAACCTGAAGGGGATGTCCTGGAACCTACAGGGGAACAAGTGGCCAAACTGGGAGACCTGCCTGAGCTGACAGATTGCGGTACAAAAGGGGGTGGTGATGGACGGAGCCTCAGAACCAATCAAATACTCACAGCCAGTCAACAGATCTGGGTTTGATCCATCACCGTTCTTTAGCCCACTCTGCCACCCCAGTTCAGACATGGCCATATGCAAATCAGTCTGACCCTGTGCCTCATGGGAACAGTCCAGCCCGAACTGCCAAGCCATGCCTTCCCTGGACCGGAAACAAGCTTCCTAGGAGCGGTTTCTGGCATTTCAGCCGTCTTCAGCCAGGCTTGCTTGAATCCAGTGGCAAAGTGAGCAAGGGACTCACGTCTGAGCATACCCTGCCAACTTATGGCGAACAAAGCGGTACAAAAGGGGGTGGTGATGGACGGAGCCTCAGAACCAATCAAACACCAACACCCAGTCAACAGATCTGGGTTTTATCCATCACCGTTCTTTAGCCCACTCTGCCACCCCAGTTCAGACATGGCCAAATGTAAATCAGTCTGACCCTGTGCCTCATGGGAACAGTCCAGCCCGAACTGCCAAGCCATGCCTTCCCTGGAACGGAAACAAGCTTCCTAGGACCGGTTTCTGGCATTTCAGCCGTCTCCAGCCAGGCTTGCTTGAATCCAGTGGCAAAGTGAGCAAGGGACTCACGTCTGAGCATACCCTGCCAACTTATGGCGAACAAAGCGGTACAAAAGAGGGTGGTGATGGACGGAGCCTCAGAACCAATCAAACACTCACACCCAGTCAACAGATCTGGGTTTGATCCATCACCGTTCTTTAGCCCACTCTGCCACCCCAGTTCAGACATGGCCATATGCAAATCAGTCTGACCCTGTGCCTCATGGGAACAGTCCAGCCCGAACTGCCAAGCCATGCCTTCCCTGGACCGGAAACAAGCTTCCTAGGACCGGTTTCTGGCATTTCAGCCGTCTTCAGCCAGGCTTGCTTGAATCCAGTGGCAAAGAGAGCAAGGGACTCACGTCTGAGCATACCCTGCCAACTTATGGCGAACAAAGCGGTACAAAAGAGGGTGGTGATGGACGGAGCCTCAGAACCAATCAAACACTCACACCCAGTCAACAGATCTGGGTTTGATCCATCACCGTTCTTTAGCCCACTCTGCCACCCCAGTTCAGACATGGCCATATGCAAATCAGTCTGACCCTGTGCCTCATGGGAACAGTCCAGCCCGAACTGCCAAGCCATGCCTTCCCTGGACCGGAAACAAGCTTCCTAGGACCGGTTTCTGGCATTTCAGCCGTCTTCAGCCAGGCTTGCTTGAATCCAGTGGCAAAATGAGCAAGGGACTCACGTCTGAGCATACCCTGCCAACTTATGGCGAACAAAGCGGTACAAAAGGGGGTGGTGATGGACGGAGCCTCAGAACCAATAAAACACTCACACCCAGTCAACAGATCTGGGTTTGATCCATCACGGTTCTTCAGCCCACTCTGCCACCCCAGTTCAGACATGGCCATATGCAAATCAGTCTGACCCTGTGCCTCATGGGAACAGTCCAGCCCGAACTGCCAAGCCATGCCTTCCCTGGACCGGAAACAAGCTTCCTAGGACCGGTTTCTGGCATTTCAGCCGTCTTCAGCCAGGCTTGCTTGAATCCAGTGGCAAAGTGAGCAAGGGACTCACGTCTGACCATACCCTGCCAAATTATGGCAAACAAAGCGGTACAAAAGGGGGTGGTGATGGACGGAGCCTCAGAACCAATCAAACACTCACACCCAGTCAACAGATCTGGGTTTGATACATCACCGTTCTTTAGCCCACTCTGCCACCCCAGTTCAGACATGGCCATATGCAAATCAGTCTGACCCTGTGCCTCATGGGAACAGTCCAGCCCGAACTGCCAAGCCATGCCTTCCCTGGACTGGAAACAAGCTTCCTAGGACCGGTTTCTGGCATTTCAGCCGTCTTCAGCCAGGCTTGCTTGAATCCAGTGGCAAAGTGAGCAAGGGACTCACGTCTGAGCATACCCTGCCAACTTATGGCGAACAAAGCGGTACAAAAGGGGGTGGTGATGGACGGAGCATCAGAGTCCCTTGCTCACTTTGCCACTGGATTCAAGCAAGCCTGGCTGAAGACGGCTGAAATGCCAGAAACCGGTCCTAGGAAGCTTGTTTCCGGTCCAGGGAAGGCATGGCTTGGCAGTTCGGGCTGGACTGTTCCCATGAGGCACAGGGTCAGACTGATTTGCATATGGCCATGTCTGAACTGGGGTGGCAGAGTGGGCTAAAGAACGGTGATGGATCAAACCCAGATCTGTTGACTGGGTGTGAGTGTTTGATTGGTTCTGAGGCTCCGTCCATCACCACCCACTTTTGTACCGCTTTGTTCGCCATAAGTTGGCAGGGTATGCTCAGAAGTGAGTCCCTTGCTCACTTTGCCACTGGATTCAAGCAAGCCTGGCTGAAGATGGCTGAAATGCCAGAAACCGGTCCTAGGAAGCTTGTTTCCGGTCCAGGGAACGCATGGCTTGGCAGTTCGGGCTGGACTGTTCCCATGAGGCACAGGGTCAGACTGATTTGCATATGGCCATGTCTGAACTGGGGTGGCAGAGTGGGCTAAAGAACGGTGATGGATCAAACCCAGATCTGTTGACTGGGTGTGAGTGTTTGATTGGTTCTGAGGCTCTGTCCATCACCACTAGGCCTGGGCGGTAAATTCCGTTCCGTTCGCGGAATTTGCGGAATTTGGGTAATTTCGCGTTCCGCGGAGAACGCGAAATTGCCCAAAAATCTGCGTTCCGCGACTTCGCGAAATTTTTTGCTTGTTCGCGTTCTCAATATGCGTGTTCGCGAGATATTTCACCCCGAGCACGCAAACAGCGATCGCGAACAGGAAAAAAGTATCGCGAACAAGCAATTCCGCATGTTCGCGGAATTTCTGCGTGTTCGCGGAGATTTTTTACCGTTTCGCGGAGATTTGCGTAACGCGATTACGCGAATTCCGCCCACCCCTAATCACCACACCCTTTTGTACCACTTTGTTCGCCATAAGTTGGCAGGGTATGGTCAGGCGTGAGTCCCTTGCTCACTTTGCCACTGGATTCAAGCAAGCCTGGCTGAAGACGGCTGAAATGCCAGAAACCGGTCCTAGGAAGCTTGTTTCCAGTCCAGGGAAGGCATGGCTTGGCAGTTCGGGCTGGACTGTTCCCATGAGGCACAGGGTCAGACTGATTTGCATATGACCATGTCTGAACTGGGGTGGCAGAGTGGGCTAAAGAACGGTGATGGATCAAACCCAGATCTGTTGACTGGGTGTGAGTGTTTGATTGGTTCTGATGCTCCGTCCATCACCACCCCCTTTTGTACCGCTTTGTTCGCCATAAGTTGGCAGGGTATGCTCAGACGTGAGTCCCTTGCTCACTTTGCCACTGGATTCAAGCAAGCCTGGCTGAAGACGGCTGAAATGCCAGAAACCGGTCCTAGGAAGCTTGTTTCCAGTCCAGGGAAGGCATGGCTTGGCAGTTCGTGCTGGACTGTTCCCATGAGGCTCAGGGTCAGACTGATTTGCATATGGCCATGTCTGAACTGGGGTGGCAGAGTGGGCTAAAGAACGGTGATGGATCAAACCCAGATCTGTTGACTGGGTGTGAGTGTTTGATTGGTTCTGATGCTCCGTCCATCACCACCCCCTTTTGTACCGCTTTGAGCTGACACATTGGCAGCAGGAAGGAGGCCCCTCCAGGGAGGAGTTCTGCAAGGTGCAAATGGAATGCCGTACTCTTGTTGGTTTGCGGCAGCAGGCTGCAGACCAGGAAGCAGGTGGTCCATCTGGATCACATTTGATTTATTGGGAGAATGGTCTCCTTTACAGTGAGCCTAAGGTTGCTGAGCCCGGGGCAGCCCCTGTGCTGGTGGTATCCGCGTGCTGCAGAACCTGCCTACTGGGTCTGGATCATGACGTGCCTTTGACAGGACATTTGGGGTGCGACAAGACCTATCACAGGCTTGTCGCCCACTTTTACTGGTCCCAAATGCAGAGGCACGTTGGCACACATTGTAGGTCTTATCAGACTTGTCAGGCAAGTGGCAAGACAAGAGGGAAGAGTAAGGCCTTTCCTGTGGTGTGCACTCCTTTCAAGTGGATGGGCATCGACATTGTGGGGCCACTGGAACCCAAGACAGCCTTAGACAACAAGTTTATCTTGGTGGACCATGCCACTCAGTACCCAGAAGCTGTCCCTCTCAGTATAATAACGGCCCCTGTGCTGAGCCGTGCATTAATGGGGATCTTCACCCGCGTGGAGTTGCCCAAAGAGGTGGTCTCTGACCGTGGTACAAACTTCATTTCTAGGTATATGAAGTCAATGTGGGAGGAGTGTGGTGTAATGTACAAATTCACCACTTCTCACCATTCCCAAGAGAATGAGTTGGTTGAGAGAATCAACTGAACCCTGAAAGGCATGATAAAGGGTCTTGCAGAACCCATGAGACGAAAGTGCGACATCTTTCTACCATGCCTATTGTTTGCCTACAGGGAGTACCGCAGAAATCGTTAGGGTTCAGTCCCTTCGAATTGCTGTATGGGCACTCTGCGAGACGACCTCTGCATCTGGTGAAGGAGGACTGTCAGAAAACTCCTGGTAAGACCCTCCAAGATGTGTTCAGCTACATGCTGGCCTTCAGAAACCAGACTCAACGCTTCAGGAAACTCGCTCAGGCAAACCTGGAAGCCAGCCAGGAGAAGATGAAATGATGATACGTTCAGAATACCACTCTGGTTGAGTTTCAGCCTGGCCAAAAAGTGTGGGTGATGGCACCTGTGGAGACTTGTGCGCTCCAAGACAGGTGGACTGGCCCATTTGAGGTGGTGGAGCGCAAGAGTGATGTGACCTACTTGGTCAACTTGCAGACTCCCAGGAACCCTTTGAGGGTCCTACACGTGAACAGCCTCAAACCTCACTTTGAGAGGTCTGAAGTCACAATGCTCCTGGCTACAGATGATGGAATAGAAGAAGAGAGTGAGCCTCTTCCTGACCTCCTGTCAGCCAAGGAGCATGATGGGTCAGTGAATGGAGGGAACCTCTCCCCCACCCTAACCCCAGAGCACCAGAGGGACTTTCGCCAGGTGCTGGGACAGTTTGCCTCTCGGTTCTCCCTGACTCCAGGAATCACCACTTGGTGTGTCCATGATGTGGACACTGGGGACAGTTTACCTATAAAACATACAATTTACAGAGTAACTGACAAAGTCAGGGCCAGCATCAAGGAAGAGGTTTCCAAAATGTTGGCATTAGGGGTGATAGAGCCCTACAGCAGCCCCTGGGTAGCCCAGTGGTCTTGGTTCCAAAAACTGCTGCACCCAGTGCCACTCCTGAACTCCGGTTCTGCGTGGACTATTGTGGGCTCAATGCCGTCACCAGGAATGATGCACACCCCATCCCCAGAGGTGATGAGCTAATTGATTGGCTGGGAGCTGCCCGTACCTTAGTACGTTTGATCTAATGTCTGGGTACTGACAGATTTCCTTGACTGATGGGGCAACAGAGAGGTCAACTTTATCAACACCAGAGGGGCACTACCAGTTCAGTGTCATGCCCTTTGGGTTGATGAACGCCCGGCACATTCCAGAGACTGGTCAACCAGGTACTGTCCAGGCTGGAGGAATTCAGGGTCGTCTACCTGGATGACATTGCTGTGTGCAGCTCCAGCTCGGAGAAAAACTTGCAACACCTCTGTGAAGCGTTGAAGGCTCTGCAGAAGGCAAGCCTCACGATCAAGGCCAGTAAGTGCCAGATAGAGCAGGGTTCTGTGGTGTACTTAGGGCACCAGGTAGAAGAGGCCAGGTGGCGCCCTACAGCCTAAGATCAACAACATTCTGGCTTGGGAGCCCCCCAAGACCCAGAGAGAGGTGAGAGCCTTTTTAGGACTCACCGAATACTACAGATGGTTTGTCAAGGGGTATGGCACCATTGTTGCCTCCTTGACAGAGCTGACGTCAAGGAAGCAGTCAAGGAAAGAGATCTGGAACAATGCCTGTCAGACCACTTTTGATGCCCTGAAATCTGCCATGTGCATGGCGCCCATGCTCAAGGCTCCCAACTTCTCCCAAGAATTTGTTGTGCAGACAGATACTTCAGAGCATGGTGTGTGAGCAGTACTCTCACAATTGAACGATGAGGGCTTGGACCAACCCCTGGCTTCCATTAGTAGAAGGGTACTTCCCAGGGAACAGAGGTGTAGTGCAATAGAAAGAGAAGCTGTTGCTGTGTTCTGGGTGTTGAAGATGCTAAGACCCTACCTGTTTGAGACTCACTTCCGGGTTCAGACAGACCTCAGGCCCTTCAGATGGTTCATGCAAATTAGGGGTGAGAGCCCAAAACTGTTGAGGTGGCACATTTCCCTACAGGGAATGGCCTTTACGGTGCAACACCACCCTGGTACAGAACATGCCAATGCTGATGGTCTGCCCAGATTCTTCCACCTTAGTGATGAGAACTCCCAAGAGGGTGGGTAATTCTACCCATCTTTTGGCTGGAGGGGACACGTGTTAGACTTGGCATCTTTGGTATGGATTCCCCAGATTTTTTGCCTCTACCTTCTGTATTTTTGATGCTGTGCTGGATTTCGTTTTTGCTGGCTTAGATGCTTTGGGCAGTTTGCCATTGCTGATTAGTGTCAAAATACAAGTGCTCCCTGTTTAAATTGTTGTTTCAATTGGTTCTCCTTCAATTAGCATGTTTGATTTACTGGCAAGTCCTTAATGAAGTGCACTGAACAGTAACAGGGCCTGGAGATCAAATGCTACTAGTGGGCCTGCAGCACTGATTGTGCCACCCACATGAGTACCCCTGAAAAGGTATCTCAGACCTGCCACTGCAGTGTCGATGTGCAGTTTTTAACAGTTATTTCAACTTGGCAAGTGCACCCACTTGCCCGGCCCTCACCTTACCTTTTTATACATGTGAGACGCCCCTATGGTAGGCCAAAAGTACCCCCATGGGCAGAGTGCAGTGTATGTGAAACGTAGGACATGTACTGGAGGGTGTGACATGTCCTGATAGTGAAATACTGCCAATTTAGTTTTTCACTATTGAAAGGCTATCTTGCCCCATAGGATAGAATGGGAAATGCTTTTTGACATCTTACAAGTATAACTTCCCACTGGGACAAGATAGAGAAATACAGTTTAGGCTCTCCGAACTCAGAATTTAACAACACATCTTTTAGTATAGATTGATTTTTAAATTGTGTGTTTAAAAATGCCAGTTTTAAAAAGCAGGCAATTTCTTGTTTAACCATTCTGTGTGCCTCTTGCCTGTTTGTGTATTGACTGTCTGTTTGTGGAGTGACAAGGGCTGGGGATGTGCATTAACTGTAGACAGCCACTGGGGGGATGTTCAGGTGTGCCTGGCCCTTCCTGGATGACTCAGAACTGAGCTGAATAGACCTTGGCTGAATGTAGAGTAGTGGGAGGAGATTTCACTGCATCTGAATAGTGCCTGTCTCCCTTGCACAATGCTGTCTCTACCCCCTGTGGCCATACTGCACCATTGAGAACATAAATGGTTTTGGTTGGGCCCAGAGACTCTTGCACAAAGAGAACAAAGACATTTTGGGGTATAAGTATTAGACCTAAAACCTGAGAATTTTAGACTACTTCTGGAATCAAGAGGAACCTTTGGCAAGGAGAAGAGCTGGAGAACCTGGAGGAGGAGTATTGGCCCTTAGCTGTGTGCTGTTTGGGGTTGGCCTGCGGTAGCTATTTCTGCCAAGGAAAGGACTAGGAATTTTCTGTGTGCTGTGTCCCCCTGCTTGAGGAAGATCTCCAAGGGCTTGAGTAGAGCTTGCCTCCTGTCCTGAAGTCTAAGGGACACAAAGACTTCACCCCCAGCTCCCCTGAATTTCCTTGCTGGGAGTTTGTTAGGCCTCTGGAGCTGTTCCTACTGTTGGGAGCTGGAAAAGCATTGCAACTACACTCTTCTTGCGGCTGTTTTTCCGATGCAACACCACTGTGCAAGAAGAATCTCCACGTATCGCTGTGCCACTGCTGACACTTTTTTTTATAGCAATGGGGGTTGGGCCTATGTACCTGTCCAAACTATGCCACCAATCAAACTAGCAACAGAAGATTGTTTGGACGTGCTGTTCGACTAAATCTATTTAGACAAACCCCTTTCGACACATAAAGTGGGTTTGGTGTTTTTATTTCACATTTTCTTTATACATTTATTTTTGAAACATACATAGAACACATCAAACTTATGTAATAGAAAAGAGACATACATGTGACCATTCAACAAGACATCAATAATAAATACAATACAATTTACATTAGACAATTATGAAAACAAAAAACATTAGCAACATGAATGACCAGTCCTTAATTTAGAAAGGAAATAATAGCGGTACAGACTTGTTTGTACTTTACGTTACTGTAACCTGCTATAAACAGCTAGTCGGCATTTACGTTACAACAGGCTGAGTGCCTTGTTTGCACACTGTATCATTCAGTGAAAGGGTGATGGTTGAGGCTAGCTGTGTGTGTTCCGAACCCTTTTTTTCTTTGGGGGTTCTCCTCAGGACCAGGACTAGGTCGGACTCTTTCATGAAAAAAAAGGTAAGTGCAAGAGATGATACACATTCAATGGTGGAATGAACTGCAGCTCCAAGAACCAATGCATTGAGGGATCTCAGGGTGAAGAAACCAACACAGCGCTGCTCAACGCCGCTGCATTGATAGCAGATGAATCCCGGATTTCCATGCATCGTACTGGTGTGGCAAGTTTTACAGACGCATCACCCACAGACCAGAACCTTCTCAGAATAGATGCATCACTTCCCCCTACAGACCAGATTTGACGCATCACTTCTCCTGCGTGTATCAGAACTAAGCCTGGGCAAAGCACTACGCTACGCTCGTGTAGTTTGCGAAGTTCGTGCTACTTCGCACTACGCGAACTGCACGTAGCACAGTGCAAACACGCGTAGCGTAGTGTTGCGTAGTGCTGCGGTCATTTTTTGCTTGCTCGCGGTCCTCAACGTCAAGTTGGTGACCGCGAGCAAGCAAAATGACATCCCGGCGAGACTTTTTCCTTGTTCGCGATCAGCAACATCAAGTTGGCGATCGCGAGCATGGAAAATAAACCTCCCAGCGAGATTCCCAACGCGAGGAGATCAGGTTTCTCATTGCGAGTGGTCGCGTATGCTCGCGACCGCTCGCGATGAGAAACTACCAGTTCGCGTTGAGAAAGCTGCCGCTCAAGTAAAAATCTACTCGAGCAGCAGAAAACTACAGCTCGCACTGTGCAAGATGCCATTTTCAATGATTGCACAGTGCCGGTTGCTTGTCCACACTGTGCAATCATTGAAAACGACATCTGGCACAGTGCGAACAAGGTACTACGCAGTTCGCGAAGTGCTACGCGTAGCTTGCGTAGTGCGAACTGCACTTTGGATAGCTTCGCGAAGTGCTACTTCGCCAACTACGCCCAGGGTTAATCAGAACTGTTGCATCGCCTCCCCATGGTCTCTGGAACTGAGGCATCTCTTTGTTTTTCGACTCTTCCCATCTCTGCGGCTGTTTGGCCTTGTGAATTTTGTCACAGCTACAGGTACTTTGAGAGAAATCACGCATCTATAGCTTCCTATGGGCCAAGTTGTTTGAAACCTTTTGAAAGTCATATTTTTATTACATGTATGTTGAATTTTTGTCGTTTTGGTCTTGTTGAGTTTAGATAAAGATATTTTAGTTTTACTAAATTGGAGTGGTGTCCATTTGTGGTGTTATCACTGAATTCCTGTGTGTTTTGAGTACAAAAACTTTACACATTGCCTTTGGGATGTCTGTCTGCTCGTGCCAACTACCCAGGGAGTGACCATGGGTTATCTAAAGTGTGTATCCCCCTTACCCTGACTTGAAGCAAGGGTCCCGATTTGGACATTGGTACCTACCTCTGCCAAGTGTAGACTCCCATTTGTAACAAACACTGAGATATGTAAACTAAAGATGGTGTGTTTTTCACTGATGTTGACATTATGTTTGTTATAGTGACATATTTGGCTGTTGACGATCTCATTGCTTATGACAAAAAATGTGGCGACTGCTGGACAGTCATTTGTACTACAGTAGAAGGCAGAAGTATTGCACTGTAGATGTCTGCAAAGGAGCTGGTGGAATGAGCGGGAGAGTTAGAGTGAACACGAAACGTGACATAAAGAAGAGAGTGGAAAGAGACAGATTCAGATGATAGACACCATGACTGACTGACTGGTATATACATATAAAGAATAGGCACAGAGATAGTGCAGAAAGAAAGAGAATGAAGGATCAAAATCAAGGGTAGAAGAAGTGAGAAAAGAGCATAAAGGAAAAGGATAGAGAGAACCACGAGAGAGGTGGCTCAACACAAAGTAAGATAAAAAGAATGAGAGAAGACAGCATATGTGAGTGTTTGTGTGTGAAAGAGGCAAAGTGTGTGCGAGAGAGGAACAATGCATGTCTATGAAAGAGAAAGTAAGCAAGGGAGATACAGTGCAAGTGGGGGAAGAGAGGGTGAGTGTCTGTGAAGTTCTGGAAGACAGAGAGAGGTAGAGAAGACGAGGGACAAGGAGTGGGAAGAAGGCAGTTGGTGGTTGTGAGGCAGAGAGAAGGTGTGTGTAGATGAAAGAGAGCGCAAGAGAGAAAGGGAAATTGGGAGGAGAGGAAGAGATTCAATGCAAACAGTGTTAGCAACCATATATTAAAATAACACAAAGAAATATAGGGAAAACAGAGTTTGTGCAGACTTGCTATGCATTGCACAGCGGGAGCCTCTTTCATTCACCAGCATTTAAGCCCCAAGTGGTCCTAGGTATGGTTGCCTTAACAATAATTTTTCTGTCCTAGTTTGACATAAATCAGACCCTTTACAAGCCTTTAATGCATTCATTATGAGCACACAAGCCTACCTTTTCAGTCAGTGAGGGATGCTTTTAAAACATATATTTAAACTGCATTTACTCGAAATTGCCGCGTTAGCGTCGCTGGCATGACATACACAATCTTCAGGGCTCAGTGGGCCTCGCCATGATAATGCGCCCATGTCACACATTCTCTATTTTTACATAGAGGGCAGTTTATTTTTGCTGGTAGTTTACTCAAGTCACATTGGATTAGCCAAATTACAGGAAACAACCACGCTCCAAGTTCACATAGCTGTCTTCAAGATCAGTTGCTGGCTCAACTGCTGTCAAGTGTGAGCCACTCTTATGCACTTGTACGGGCACCGTGAAGGGATGGATGAATTCAGAAACTTTACCTAATGTTCTCTTAGCTTCTAGGCACTGAGATGAGACACAGGGAGAAAAGCATAGCCCAATATTTGCCAGTAGGGCAAGAGTGTAGATGTGGTCATGGAGCCACGCTTGGAAAAAGATGCCTGTCTCACAAAGGTAACATACTTTTGAGTAATTTAGGCATATGTATCAACATCACCATTTGCGATTCTCAAATAGCGATTTTTAAAGAATCGCTATTTGAGAATTGCAAAACGGGATGTATTTAAAAAATTGCAAACTTTTTGCGATTTCTGAAAATTCCTTAATTGCGATTAGCAAATTGCGAAATCGCAATTAAGGAATACCTGCCCATTCATTTCTATGGGCCAGGAGACCCAAAGGAATGAATGGGAAGTAATTCTCAAATAGCGAATCGCAATTTGCTAATCGCTATTTGAGAATAATTTCAAAGGTGCAAGGGTGTCATGATGACACCCTGATGCACCCCTGAAATGAGCATGTGTGTGCATATGGCGCACATACATGCCCTATGAGCGCCACGTGGCACTTTGCAAAATTCAAAAAAGTGCATTTTGAAAGGAAATCGCAAATTACCACCAACTGGAAGTTGGTGGTAATTTGCGATTTCTTAAGGATAATTCGCACAACTTGGGTGCTTTTTACATATCATTTAAGAAATCGCAATTTGCGATTTCTTAAATGCTTATGCAAAATTAAGAAATCGCTAAATTAGCAATTCCTTAATTTTGCGATGGGATTTGGCTCATACATCCCGATTACCAATTTTTTCATCGCAAACGCTGTTATTTTGCGAATCGCAGCGTTTGCGATTAAAAAATCGTTTGATACATATGCCCCCAACTCATTGAGTAAGGTTAATACTTTTTGGCTATTCGCAAAATTCAACTGAAAATTTACTCCAAAAGTGTAACTTGCATGTATCCATCAAATTGAAGGCTTTGGGGGCTATTCACAAACTGCATGGGCTTTTCACAAAGTCAAAGGTGTGAGAGTAAATAACACGTGCAAATTACTCAAAAGTGTAGCTTACCATTGTGAATAGCCCAAAGCATTTTGTAATATGTTTTACCGAACTACAAAACATACTACAAACTGCAGTTTGGGGATAGTATTTTTTTAGTACATATTGGGGCATATGTATCAAGTGATTTTGTATTCGCAAACGCTGCGATTCGCAAGAAAACAGCGTTTGCGAATACAAAATCACAAAACGCGATGTATGAGCCTTTTTCGCATCGCACAAATAAAGACTCGCTAATTTTGCGATTCCTTAATTTTGCGGAAGCATTTAAGGAATCGCAAATTGCGATTCCTTAAATGCTATGTAACAAGCACCCAAGTTGTGCGATTTCTCCTTAAGAAATCGCAAATTACCACCAACTTCAAGTTGGTGGTATTTTGCGGATTCTTTCAAAAATGCACTTTTTGGCATTTTTCTTGGTGCCATGTGGCGCACATTCATGCCCTTATGGCATGTATGTGCGCCATATGCGCACACATGCTCATTTCAGGGGTGCATCAGGGTGTCATCATGACACCCTTGCACCTTTGAAATTATTCTGAATTTGTGATTAGCAAATTGCGAATCGCAATTTGAGAATGACTTCCCATTCATTCCTATGGGCCTCCTGGCCTTAGGAATGAATGGGAAGGTATTCCTTAAATGCGATTTCACAATTTGCTAATCGCAATTAAGGAATATTAAGAATTCGCAAAATATGTGTGAATTTTTAAATACATCCCGTTTTGCAATTCTCAAATAGCGATTCTCAAAAATCGCTATTTGAGAATCGCAAATACGGTTTTTGATACATATGCCCCTTGGAGTACAATTGTAGCACTACAAAACATACTACAAATGTGTGAATAGCCCCCCAGTGTATAATGCACAAGCTGATGGCAGGTCTCCAACTAACTGTAAGATTATTTTCGGCAGAAGAAATGCTGCTTGATAGTTTAATTGGATACATCAATATGTAGGTGGGAAACTGCGAACCCAATTAGTCCATGAATTGGGCAGGATGAACTAATTGTAACCGGGCTCTCAAATAAGTAAATGACAAATCCTCCCCAGGCAGGGCAGGGTCCAGACTTCAAACCTGTTAGAATACCTCTTTGGACCAAATGTAACTTCAGCTCAAGAGGAACTTTGCTTGGGCCCTAGATTTCGCTACATTTAGGCAATAGTAATCTACTTTATAAAGTAATTCCAATATTTGAAGCCTCCCATTACACTTCGAAATTGGAGTCATCAGTCTGTAACCCTTGAGTTGGGCAGCTTCCTTGTCAGACTGAAAAGATGTTCAATTCCTATTCATACACTAATAAGTGCAGTGCAATATTCAGTGGTGTATTTCCATCAAATCAATCAAGTGTTTGCTTGTTGGAAATGCATAGTAAGAGGTGTGTGATTTCAGCACAGGAGTGAAAAATTAGGTTATGGATGCCAGTGAGGTTCAATAGGGGACCCACATAGATGTTGTAGAGTACTTATGATGTGGAAGGGGGTGAGGTCACTGAGGGATTCCACGTGAGGGCCAGTGGTGGCCTGTAATATTCGCAGGGAGGGGGCCAGGTAAATTGGCCACACATACACACTCACTCACACCCATGCATCCACAAACACATGCGCACACACACCCATTCACAAAACTCACTCACAACAAATTCATGCATACATGCAAGCATACACCAAACATTCAAAAACATAAAACTTATCTCCTATGCAGCTACTGGAGAATGAAGCCTCGGAGGTCTCAGGAGGGTTGGGACTGCTGCCTTGAGGAGGCAGGAGTCCTCACTTGTCACAGAGTGGGATGGGGTCAGTAAAACTCCTAACTCCACCACACTCTACTCTGTGATAAGGTGTCATTGAGTGACACTCAGCCCAGGGCACTTCAGCGTTTGAAACGGAAATGCCCAGGTCCAAGTCCATCAGTGACATTCTCCCTTTTTGATGATGGGGTGGCCTTGAGGCACTTCTTCCAGGCTGAGAACGTCATCCCAAACGGGTGTGAAATCCTCAGCCTGGCAAAGATGAGCTCAGTCGGCCAGGAGTCTGTGCATTTGGCACATGTCTTACTCCTGGTTGCGTGACCTGAACAAGAAGAGTGTCTGCCAGGCTGACCATTGCTCAGTCTGACAGACACTCTTTTTGTCTGGAAAAAGGTGAGGGGGCTTGACCCCTTAGTATATACAGACCAGCCATGGACGGAGAGCCCTGACAAGTGTGTGACAAGAGATGCTGAGTTTGAGCCATTGAGACATTGACTTCAGAAGAAAGAAATAGCACTGAAGAGGGGTTCTCTGACAGTCCTGTTACATCATACAGGTTAAAATTGTTGAAGACTACACCAACATCAAATCATAGTAACATCCTCACCTCTTCTTTGTTGTCTACTTTGAGAGTTGCATCTTGGATGTATGGAAGGGGTGTTTTGGAGCACTACGCATAGTAGAAATCAGACTGTGTGAAGGATGAGATGACTGTGAGTGCCAAGGTGAGCCAGGATCTGGGACATAATACTTTGTTTCCAACGTGTGGTGGTGGTACTGTCAATTGGTCTGCAATTGTAACTGAAAGCTGGGTAGGGTGAATGTCATTTGAGCAGGAATGTGGTAATAGTGTGTTTGAGTGCTTAAGGGACTGGTCCTTCCATATTCGAATTATGGGAAGGACCAAAATATCTATGCGCATTCTAAGGATCTCGATGCATGTGATGTTGTTAGGAAAGTAGTTCTTATGGATATATTTTATTATATCCTCGAATGTGGTCTTGTACTCTGATCTGAGAGAGAATACCCGGATCAGCAACTGTTTTGATTTACTTGCATCTGTGTTGAGGATGTTTTTTAGAGGTTATTTGCTGTTTTTGGGATTTTGTGAAATTAAGTAAGTTTGTTGTTGGGGAAAAGTGTCATTTTTTTGAAGCCTGCTTACAAATTAATTACTGTTCGATCTAGGCAGATGTTTGGAGATTGACTGATGACTTTGAAAAAATATCCTAAATGATTTTCAGAATTAGTGACTTTGGCAGTAAAGTGATATTTGTTTCCAGAAATGATGATTCTGTGATATTCGATGGAGATAGTTTCATACGGCTTGAGGTTAGATGTTGATAGTCACAATCTACAGGCTGGTTTTTAAGGGTCTAAGAGATTTGTTGAACCAGCTGCAAGGGATCTTGTTTTCAATGCTTTCCAGAGTACAGTGACCATCTCTGTTAGGTGTAGGACTGAAACAGTGCCAGGAAGAATGGACTGAAGATAAAGTTACATTTTTTTTGTTTCCCTAGTTACCGTGCAATTTGAGAAAGTAGGGGGGGCAAAAAAATCGTTTTGCACCAGCAGCGTTTTGCGACGTTCTTGTTTTTTGGTTGTAGTGACCTTTGTAAATTTAACTGGTTTAAGTTCGGTTTCACCCATGCACAAATGTTCTTAGTAACTCCAGATAATTGTTTCCACGTTACAAGATTATCTTCACTGTATTCAAATGTAGGCATAATTTACCTCTTCAAGCTCACCTTTAGCAGAAATGTTTTAATTCACAGTGGTAAATGTATAGTATCTTTGTCTTTACAACTTTACCTTTTGCAAGATAAATTGACACTGAAGTCTCAATTTTCATACTGTCCAAGCATCACACTAATCTAGAAATTTTATAATGGTTGGGAGAAAAACTTGCAAAATAGCACACCCTCTGATGACGTTTTTTGAAACCTGTCCAATAGCTTGGTATTTCTAACAGAGGCCCCCTGAGTTTAATTACTAACTTACTCTGCAATGTGGTGGTGCTGAAGCTGGTATAGAATATCAATGAACAACAATCAATATTTTATCAGTATTTAGGTTACGTAGATATTCATCATGTTGGATACAACTTAGAATCGAAATCAAAACAATAAGAAAATATGGATGAGCTGTTCTTGATATATTGATGCATAAATACACTACATTACAAATGTATGCCAGAGAGAGTATACGTAGGTGCCTAAATAACATGAAGGAACATATATGAGTGCAGATATATAGGAAATAAGAGCAGTGGTGGCTGGTGACATTTGATAGTGGTAGGGCGTAAACGAATCTTCGTACCGCACTGCGGCGAGCGAGCGTAGCAAGCAAGCCCGAACCACCCACGGAGGTCTCAGAGGGGTTCTCCCCCCGAGAAAATTTTAAAAAAAGAGTGGGCAAATGTTGCATTTTCAAGCCAATTTCAGAAAGCAGGAAGGTTAATAAAGCAATTGTGAATCTGTTCTAACAAAGACAATGACTGGCAAAACTGTTAGTCTAATCGGATGCATATCAGACGCCGGCCTACCACGTGCTCTGTCCATCTGTGCCACTGTGGGCTATTCTTTCACAAGTGATGGTTTGTACTAAACTGAGCTGGTATTCCTTGAATTCCACGAAGGTCCCTAGTATTCCAAAGAAAAATTCAACTCTTCCATCAAAGCAGTGCAAGACTGAAATTCTCCTGTGCGGGACAAACATAGGAAGAAAACCACTGAATCAAGATGAGACAACTGAGATAGACACTAGAGCCAGCCAGTCATGTGCAAGGGGCTTACTTAAGCCCACTTTAAGTTCATGTCATGTATGGAGACAAGAAGTGTAGGCCCTATCCATACCAGTGCATAAAGCTAACTGTGTAAACATTCCTATGGGCAGTGTCCACCTTTTTGTTTGAAAGGTTGCATTTGGTAGCAGCATTCCCACCACTTCTTTTGCAACATATTTATTGCTGTTACAGAAAAATAAAGGAACAGGGAAGGGTGAAACCTTTGACCTCTCACAAGAACCTGTTTCAGACCACCAGCTTAGTCCACATCTGTGTAACAAATTCCCTGTGACTCTTAAGGGCTCCAGGGACGGGCCCCTTGACAAACAAGCTGGCCATCTCGTCTTCCTATTTTTCTCCTCTCATCCGTATCACTTCAAGAAAATTAGCGCTCTAAACCTCTGAAGCAGGGGCTGCCTGTTGCACAAACACACGTCATCAGTCAAGCAGAACACAGAGGGTGCCATCATGTATTCTTAAAGCCAAGTAGGGCAGAGTGAACAAGCAGGCAGCACTTTCATTTTGGTTGAGTACGATGTTCTGCCAATAAACCTCAAAAGTGACTGTACCCTATGATTCATTTAATGTAAATGAGTTCACTTTGGCTTCCAAGAAAGATATAAAGCTTGCTGTTTGCACTTTAAGAACAGAAACGTGTCTCCTAATACACATGTATCATTATGAATATATCACTGATCACAGCATGCTGAAGTGCTCAGGCTGAGTGAGAACATGGCGATCAATGACAGGCCTGTAATTCCTTATGATAATGACGTGGATCGAGTTCTAATCTCAAAGCAGCAGAGGATTTCCATTTTAATGACACAGGCACATAAAAAGGAGTGAGGACAAAATATATATGCCCACTCTGACTAAGCTGAAAACGGTACACCGGTTCACTTGATTTGATGCTTGTTCGCAGTAAGGTCGTTTTTGCACTTACTACAACCAGCCAGTGAGCCCACCGTCAGCCAAATGAGGTCCCAGTTCACCAAAGATGCACAAAACTATGAGGAATCAGCAACTTAATTACACGCCGTGGCAGAGGATTTCTGTACACATACGTACTGCATGATGACAGACCTATGTCAGCCTACGAGTACGACCAGTAAATAATACCGCTCATTCCCTTCCAGGTTTAAAAGATCATGCCCACGTTTATCGGAGTGTAATACCATGTCCATCTCAATAAAATCCTATACAGAGCCAAATTTCGCATGCAGCACTGCCATGCATTTAACCCGGGCCCTAGGCACCCAAGAGGAAGACTCCTGTTAATTAAAAATGATTTGTTTTTAGGCAATCGGGCAGCGCGCAAACACCGTGAAATGTGGTCTTTTTTATTTTGCAATTAGTTAACACACACGCCACACACACTCACAAACACTCTTCAATACTGCAGTGTGAAAAATGAAGCGTCCTCACATTTCCTCAGCTGTGCTATTTGGCAATTCCTCGAGGTGCGAGCGCGCGCCTCTCGCGCGCTTACTTCACACGTGGGCCTCCCTGCAGCACATTTAACGTTTGTCCATCCTGCGTGCCCACGTCTTGCATAAATATGACGGATAGAAGTATTTCAGTGAGTTTGAGCGCTAATTAGACTCAGATGCGAGTGTTTAACAACATTGTGAATCTGGAGCACTGTTTATTTTACTCTGCAGACAAATAACATAGAGTTAGCAGTTGCGGCCTGCAAGATGTGCGGGTGGGGACGGAAGTGTTGCACGGGGGACAGCAACGGTAATTAAAATAAAGAAAACGTACCTTCTTCCGCTCCTTCTCTACGCTGCATTAGCAGCACAAGGATTAGCTAGAGCAGGGTTACTCCCTGCCCATTTTGAGACCCGAGGGCTGCTGTATGAAGCACCCTCGGGTCCCTCGCCAGTCGTTCTCCAAAGGGGAAAGGTAGCAGTAGAGTAGTGTGCGCATGTTCGCGCTGGTCCTAAAAATGGCCAGCCCAAAAACGGCTGCCTCAGCCGTGCTCTCAGTGACACTCTGTCACTCAAGCTGCCACAGCCCCACCCCCTTCAGCACCTTCCGATTGCCTCTGGGCCGTGCGTGTCCCGGTAGCGTTTAATTTCAGCGAGACTGGTCAGAGACTGCGAGACTTTTACTGGCACAAATTAAATTTTAGGCGTGATGGTGCTGTCCATGTGGCTTAGTGGGGCAACACCCCAATGGACACACCGCCACTGAATAAGAGTTAAAATACCAGAATTACAAAGATGGCTGGCAGGTGTTTCCAGGTGGGACTGACTATCCAACATTCACGCCCAGGAACAACTTCCGTGGCTGAGCGAGAATGTCTGCAATTATATAAGAATAAAGACTATGATGAAGAGTGAGTTTATGTTTCTAAATGTAAGTAACTTCTAAACGTAATTAATATGGTCTGACCTGTCTGGCCCTAAGCACAGGCATTACTCTATTGAGGCCTGGTCAACATTTAAATTATGGCAACGTTATTTACCTAATTCGGGGAATTTCATGTTAGGCTAGGTGCACGAAATTCCCAAAATTATACCGTTATGCCACTTCGCATAATTATGTGTTAGTTTCAATAACATTTTAACACAAAAAGGACTATTTGCATTAAAATTGCCCTGTGAATGTTCGCAAACAACCGAACCTCAACTGCTGTTGTTTGCGGGGCTTTTTTACATGCATCCTCGTGGCAAAAATTGACGCAACACCATATTTTGATCTAAAATATAGCGCAAACTGACAGATGTGTATTTTTCATAATTATGCGACTTTTCGCCAACATTTTACGTAATTATGAGAACGCAAATTATGCCAATTTGCACACCCCTAACTATTACTGATATGAATTCTTTTTCATCCTAGAGCATTGTCATTGACATAAATTTAAAGAGCACTGTAACTGATTAAAATACAGATAATCGATCTCTGCAGGCGTTTGAAGACATGAGGTATTTACATTTTCGAGTTCTTTTGGTGAACGGTTCGGAAAATAATTACACTCATATGAATTATCAGTGCAATGCTGATGGCCATTGGATTTAACCTTGGAAGGAGCAAGCAAGTTAATAGGGAAAACAGTAGGCTTGGTAGGATTTAAGGATGGCAGCTTTATATCTTTGCATTACGAGTTGGAAGAAAACACTGACCTAAAGTAAGCAGTACATTGCTTGAGATGATATTGAAGATATCACTGTGACAATGATAAGGGTAGCACATTTGTGATGTTCAGGACTGTCAATCATGGGTGTGGTAAAACCTAGGGTGTTTAAAATGAGATGCTAATCCATTGTGCCATGTGGATCTACAGAAAGGTGTGATTTCTATGGTTGAGTGGATGAGGTATTCTAGAATTTATATGATGATTATATGTAATTGAGTGGGTCTGAATGATATATGTACCTATATATATATTCACTTAAAAAACCATAGGTTTCACACATGTTATAGTTAGCTGGACATTTCACTCGTAAAAAACCATTGAAATTCCCCCGTTATAGTTAGTTCAGATAACTATAACTCGCGCGCCCGCAATCCACTGCTGATGACGTCACATATTACATCACTCATGACATGGTCAGTGGCATCACTCATGACATCATTGATGACATCATCCTTGTGATAGAGTGGCGGTCGCGCGTGTTATAGTTATCTGAACTAACTATAACGGGGGAATTTCAATGGTTTTTTCGAGTGAAATGTCCAGCTAACTATAACATGTGTGAAACCTATGGTTTTTTAAGTGAATTTGCAAGGTTTTTTAAATGCTAATTCTTAACTATAACGTGTGTGAAATCTATGGTTTTTTAAGTGAATTTGTAAGGTGTTTTAAATGCTAAGTTATGTATGTTTTATTATATTTTTTATATATTTATTTTACAATAAGCTACCTATATATATAGTTATAGATTGACTGTATCCTGTAATATGGAATGGCTCATTTAAAATGTTTTTTTTTTTAAGGTTTTTCACCGTGCACGCACCGTGCGCGCACCCCGCGATTTTTTGAAAAGAAAAAATGTTTTTTTCACCCTTTGGGGTCCTTCAGGGACCCCCTGACAAAGGCTAGGGGGTCAGGAACTCTCTACCCTGCCCCCTTTTCACATTCCCCACCTTTCTTTTTCACTGTCACACACAAAACACACAAAATGGCAGCCGACACTTCCTGATTTCGACTGATTCGAATGTTGACTGACATGTAACCACCAATCAGAATTACGCTTGCGCACGTTATGGTGCGCGCACGGTGCGCGCATGGTGCGCGCTTATAGATATTTATGTGCTTTTAAATGCAATTTTCTCAGGAACTACTGAACAGATTGACACCATATATGCAAAAGGCACATGCTTGACCTGAGGACTACCTCTTTGCCAAATTTCAAGTAATTCTGTTCTGCCGTTCGGGCTGTACCTTCGACTAAAGGTCATATGGGAAAATGCTTGGGGAAAACGCGTTTTGGGACCCCCCTTTTTTCTCAGCCCCCGCTTGACGAATCACCCGAGACTTTCAAGGTAGGAGCTGAGCGGAGCGCCCCATTAGTTTTGAAAATTTCGCGAGGATTCGTCAACCGGCGCCAAAGTTATTTAAAATAGAATTTTCAGATTTCCTATGGAAACACGGTCCTAACTATAACTATCTACTGGCGACCGGCAGTAGATAATATATCATGCCAAAGTCTGAGCAGATGGTTCCTGAAGCCCCGCTGTGTCCCCAAATCTACTTCAACGGAAGAGGATGTTTTTCAATGTATATATAAATATATATATATACATACATACATATATATATATATATATTCACAGAAAAAACCATAGGTTTCAGGGGTGTTATAGTTAGCTGCCCATTTCACTCGTACAAAATCATAGAAATTCCTCCGTTATAGTTAGTTCTGCTAACTATAACTCACGCGCCCGCAATGCACTGCTGATGATGTCACATATTGCATCATTCATGACATGGTCAATGACATCACTGATGACATCACTGATGACATCTCAAATGACATCACTGTTGACATCATCCACTTGACAATCCAATACACCACATCATACACTAGTATAACCTTTCATCACTCACTGTAAAATACAGAGTACCATATTTGAAACCATTGACACACCAATACCAGTTACTACATACCCACTCACTGATTCCTAAGTCTACACACACAACTACCCATTCAACAACAGAATCATCTGTACATGCAGTCATTAATTAATAGAACACTATCAAATGCACTTATACACATATATAGACATTGACACATCAGCAGTCATCTTAGTCGGTTATGCAGTCATCCTACTCACTCATGAAAAAAATGTATCGCACTTAAATTTACTCACTTACACAATTATCCAACGACACCTCATTTATTCAAACACATAGTAACTCATCGTTAATATGTTAAAAAAGCACCAGTACAATTATACATGCATTCATATATTTACTCTCACAATCACTGACTCTTACACAAACTTATTTATATACACCAACTCTCACATACAATGCCTTTTATTTTTTTACTTTGTTGAAGATGTACAACTAAAACATATATTCGCTCACCAACACACAAATAAATACACTCAGTCACCCAAACAACTGTTTCCACATGCACTCTTAAACCCATACACCTAGTCAATCAACCATTCACACATCGATGCATAGAGTTACACACACCCCATCCAACCACACACAAACTCAGTGTCCCATACAAATACTCACCCAACTAATCAATAAGTAATATACACACTCATGTAGTTAGTGACCAACTGAGGCAGCATGTAATACAACAACAGAGACAGTGCTGCACACATTCACATAGTTTAGTTACTAATCCATGTATTAAGTGAGACACTTTTAATTACTCACTTAAAAAGACAGTCAGACAGCTACTAAATCCTCCATCCAGACAGTTATATATCCACTCAATCTTCAATACAGATTGGTGTATATATAATACATATTTAAATTTCAAACTAAACCACATTCAGTGGATGATGTCGTGATGTCATCAGTGATGTCATTTGAGATGTCATCAGTGATGTCATCAGTGATGTCACTGACCATGTCATGAATGATGCGACATCATCAGCAGTGCATTGCGGGCGCGTGAGTTATAGTTAGCAGAACTAACTATAACGGAGGAATTTATATGGTTTTGTACGAGTGAAATGGGCAGCTAACTATAACACCCCTGAAACCTATGGTTTTTTCTGTGAATTTCTAAGGTTTTTTGAATGCTAATTTTAAACTATAGCGTCTCTGAAACCTATGTTTTTTTTCAGTGAATTTCAAAGGTTTTTTAAATGCTAACTTTTAAGTGTGATAGTAGTTATATCTATTTTTTGTACTGATTTTCTACAGTTTTTTTAACTGTTTATTGATAAATATTTTATTCATTAAATAACATTATATATTTTTCTGAAAATTGCAAAAAAACATTTTTTAATTCAAACTGAAATATTGATTAATTTTCTTGTTTTCATGTTTTATTTTAATATATTTATATCATTTTCTTTAAAAACTAAATTCCAATTTTTTTCGCAGTCGCGCACTCAAAGTGTACACATCACGGTGGGTGCGCGCATTCTAGCCGCCATTTTAGAAAAGTCATGAAGGATCCGCGTATGGTGTGCGACGGCTGCGTGTTTTTCAGTTACATCATATACATTCAATATCACGTAATATGCGCGATTGGTATGCGACCAGTCTGCGACTCCTGTTCCAGCGCATTCGCGACACATGCGCATTACGGTATGAGATGTTTGCGCGCTTGCGGGTCCCGCGTGACATCATATACGTGCTGGGGAGCGCTGGGAGCGCGACTCCCGCAAAAAAAATGTATGTTCCAAAATGATATGTATGTGTCTTTAATATACATATTAAGGCAAGAGATTATGTAAGATATTCATCAAAATAATATATTTGTACTTATGACAAACTTATATTATTTTTAAATATATTTTCGCGAAGTCGGGTGCGTGCGTCGTGAGTGCAGAAAACCAGGTCAGCAGAGCTGCTGTAGAGCCAGAGAACCAGGTCAGCAGAGCTGCTCTAGAGCCTAAGAACTAGGTCAGCAGAGCTGCTCTAGAGTCAGAGGACCAGGTCAGCAGAGCTGCTGTAGAGCCAGAGAAACCAGGTCAGCAGAGCTGCTTTAGAGGGAGAGAACCAGGTCAGCAGAGCTTCTTTAGAGCCAGAGAACCAGGCCAGCAGAGCTGCTTTAGAGCCAGAGAACCAGGTTAGCAGAGCTGCTTTAGAGCCAGAGAACCAGGTCAGCAGAGCTACTCTAGAGCCAGAGAACCAAATCAGCAGAGCTGCTTTAGAGCCATAGAACCAGGTCAGCAGAGCTGCTTTAGAGCCAGAGAACCAGGTCAGTAGAGCTGCTCTAGAGCCTAAGAACCAGGTCAACAGAGCTGCTCTAGAGCCAGAGAAGCAGGTCAGCAGAGCTGCTGCAGAGCCAGAGAAACCAGGTCAGTAGAGCTGCTTTAGAGGGAGAGAACCAGGTCAGCAGAGCTTCTATAGAGCCAGAGAACCATGTCAGCAGAACTGCTTCAGAGCCATAGAACTGGGTCAACGGAGCTGCTTTAGAGCCAGAGAAACAGGTCTGCAGAGCTGTTGTAGAGCCAGAGAACTAGATCAGCAGAGCTGCCTGTAGCATAGGAACTAGGTCAGCAGAGCTGCCCTAGAGCCAGAGAACCAGGTCAGCAGAGCTGCTCTAGAGCCTAAGAACTAGGTCAGCAGAGCTGCTCTAGAGTCAGAGGACCAGGTCAGCAGAGCTGCTGTAGAGCCAGAGAAACCAGGTCAGCAGAGCTGCTTTAGAGGGAGAGAACCAGGTCAGCAGAGCTGCTTTAGAGCCAGAGAACCAGGCCAGCAGAGCTGCTTTAGAGCCAGAGAACCAGGTTAGCAGAGCTGCTTTAGAACCAGAGAACCAGGTTAGCAGAGCTGCTTTAGAGCCAGAGAACCAGGTCAGCAGAGCTACTCTAGAGCCAGACAACCAAATCAGCAGAGCTGCTTTAGAGCCATAGAACCAGGTCAGCATAGCTGCTTTAGAGCCAGAGAACCAGGTCAATAGAGCTGCTCTAGAGCCTAAGAACCAGGTCAACAGAGCTGCTCTAGAGCCAGAGAAGCAGGTCAGCAGAGCTGCTGCAGAGCCAGAGAAACCAGGTCAGTAGAGCTGCTTTAGAGGGAGAGAACCAGGTCAGCAGAGATTCTATAGAGCCAGAGAACCATGTCAGCAGAACTGCTTCAGAGCCATAAAACTGGGTCAACGGAGCTGCTTTAGAGCCAGAGAAACAGGTCTGCAGAGCTGTTGTAGAGCCAGAGAACTAGATCAGCAGAGCTGCTCTGTAGCATAGGAACTAGGTCAGCAGAGCTGCTCTAGAGCCAGAGAACCAGGTCAGCAGACCTGCTGTAGAGCCAGAGAAACCAGGTCAGCAGAACTGCTTTAGAGAGAGAGAACCAGGTCAGTAGAGCTGCTTTAGAGCCAGAGAACCAGGTCAGCAGAGCTGCTCTAGCTGACACTGACTGACTGACACTGACTGACTGACACTGACTGACTGACACTGACTGACACTGATTGACACTGACTGACACTGATTGACTGACACTGACTGACTGACACTGATTGACTGACACTGACTGACTGACACTGATTGACTGACACTGACTGACACTGATTGACTGACACTGAGAGACTGACTGACACTGACTGACTGACATTGACTGACACTGACTGACTACTCTCTACTACTCTACTACTGACTCTCTACTACTCTCTACTACTCTCTCTCTACTACTCACTCTCTACTACTCACTCCCTACTACTCTCTACTACTCACTCTCTACTACTCTACTACTCACTCTCTACTACTCACTCTCAACTACTCACTCTCTACTACTCTACTACTCACTCTCTACTACTCACTCGCTACTACTCTCTACTACTCACTCTCTACTACTCACTCTCTACTACTCATGCTCTACTGCTCTCTACTACTCACTCTCTACTACTCTCTACTATTCACTCTCTACTACACTCTCTACTACTCTCTCTCTCTACTACTCTCTACTACTACTCTCTACTATTCACTCTCTACTACTCACTCTACTACTTTCTACTACTCTCTACCACTCACTCTCTACTACTCTACTACTCACTCTCTACTACTCTCTACTACTCACTCGCTTCTACTCTCTACTACTCACTCGCTACTACACTCTCTACTACTCTCTCTCTCTACTACTCTCTACTACTACTCTCTACTATTCACTCTCTACTACTCACTCTCTACTACTCTCTACTACTCACTCTACTACTCTCTGCTGCTCTCTAGCACTCACTCTCTACTACTCTACTACTCTCTCTCTACTACTCACTCTCTACTACTCTCACTCTACTACTCTCTACTACTCACTCTCTACTACTCACTCTACTACTCTCTACTACTCACTCTCTACTACTCTCTCTCTACTACTCACTCTCTACTATTCACTCTCTACTACTCACTCTCTACTACTCGCTCTCTACTACTCACTCTCCACTACTCACTCTCTACTACTCGCTCTCTACTACTCTCTACTACTCACTCTCTACTACTCACTCTCTACTACTCTTTACTACTCTCTCTGCTACTCACTCTCTACTACTCACTCTCTACTACTCTACTACTCTCTCTCTACTACTCACTCTCTACTACTCTCACTCTACTACTCTCTACTACTCACTCTCTACTACTCACTCTACTACTCTCTACTACTCACTCTCTACTACTCTCTCTCTACTACTCACTCTCTACTATTCACTCTCTACTACTCACTCTCTACTACTCGCTCTCTACTACTCACTCTCCACTACTCGCTCTCTACTGCTCTCTACTACTCACTCTCTGCTACTCACTCTCTACTACTCTTTACTACTCTCTCTGCTACTCACTCTCTACTACTCACTCTCTACTACTCTACTACTCTCTACTACTCGCTCTACTACTCACTCTCTACTATTCTCTACTACTCACTCTACTACTCTCTCCTACTCTCTACCACTCACTCTCTACTACTCTACTACTCACTCTCTACTACTCTCTCTCTACTACTCACTCTCTCCTACTCACTCTACTACTCTCTACTTCTCACTCTGTACTACTCTCTACTACTCACTCTGTACTACTCACTCTGTACTACTCACTCTCTACTGCTCTCTACTGCTCACTCTCCACTACTGATTCTCTACTACTCGCTCTCAACTACTCTCTACTACTCACTCTACTACTCACTCTCTACTACTCTACTACTCTACTACTCTCTCTACTTCTCACTCTCTACTACTCTCTCTACTACTCACTCTCTACTACTCACTCTCTACTACACACTCTCTTCTACTTGCTCTCTGCTACTCGCTCTCTACTACTCTCTAGTACTCACTCTAATACTCAATCTCTACTACTCTACTCCTCTCTACTACTCACTCTCTACTACTCTCTCTCTACTACTCTCTACTACTCACTCCTCTACTCACTCTCTACTACTCTCTACTACTCACTCTCTACTACTCACTCTCTACTACTCTCTACTACTTTCTACTACTCACTCTACTACTCACTCTCTACTACTCTCTACTACTCACTCTCTAATACTCACTCTCTACTACTCACTCTCTACTACTCACTCTACTACTCTCTACTACTCACTCTCTGATACTTTCTCTACTACTCTCTACTACTCACTCTCTACTCTCTATTACTTGCTCTCTACTCTCTACCTCTCTACCTCTCTCTCTACTACTCTCTACCTCTCTACCTCTACCTCTCTACCTCTACACCTCTACCTATACACCTCTACCTCTCTACCTCTCTGTACATGCACACATATGCACATATATATATATGTATATATATAAGCATATGCATTTATATATATGTATGTGTATATATATATATATAAATATATTAATATATTCTGCATAAATATAAATTCATGCAAACATATACATATATGCATACATATGCATGGTATGTACATAAAGTTTGAAAAACTCTAATACAAGCAAAGCTAAAAAGCCACCTAATTACAAACAGAACTGCTTTAACTTAAACAAGGGCGAGACCTATTGCATTTTCAATGCTTGTTTACTTTGATTCCATCAAGAAGGCATTCAGATGTGTCACACATTTTCCATAAAATCTGAATGGTAGCACTCTAGTTGCTCATTAGATCACTGTAGTAAAGCTACTGCTCACCAGGGAAGTCTGCTGCTGGTATTGAAAGTGCATGTTTCAGTCTGCATGTCAGAATTTTTTAATGAAATAGAAGAGGATTGGAGAAGTCACTCAAAATGTGCCCTACGTTTTTCTTTTTTCCTCACTAATCATAATTTCTATGACAAAATTAACCTCCTCATTGTGTTCCTTTTAAATTAAACTACTCACTCTCTACTACTCACTCGCTACTACTTTCTACTACTCACTCTCTACTACTCACTTTCTACTACTCTCTACTACTCTAATACTCTCTACTACTACTCTCTACTACTCACTCTCTACTACTCTCTACTACTCTCTACCACTCACTCTCTACTACTCTACTACTCACTCTGTACTACTCTGTACTACTCTCTCTCTACTACTCTCTCTCTACTACTCCCTCTCTACTACTCACTCTACTACTCATTCTCTACTACTCACTCTCTACTACTCTACTACTCTCTACTACTCTCTACTACTCACTCTCTACTACTCACTCTCAACTACTCATTCTACTACTCTCTCTACTACTCACTCTCTACTACTCTCTACTACTCACTCTACTACTCTCTACCACTCACTCTCTACTACTCTCTCTCTCTACTACTCACTCTCTACTACTCACTCTACTACTCTCTACTACTCTCTCTGCTACTCACTCTCTACTACTCTCTGCTACTCACTCTCTACTACTCACTCTCTACTAGTCTACTACTCTCTACTACTCTCTCTACTACTCACTCTCTACTACTCTCTACTACTCTCTCTCTACTACACACTCTCTACTACTTGCTCTCTACTACTCACTCTACTACTCACTCTACTACTCACTCTCTACTACTCCCTACTACTCACTCTACTACTCACTCTCTACTACTCTCTACTACTCACTCTCTACTACTCTCTACTAATCACTCTCTACTACTCACTCTCTACTACTCTCTACTACTCACTCTCTACTACTCTCTCTCTACTACTCACTCTCTACTACTCACTCTCTACTACTCTCTCTCTACTACTCTCTACTACTCTATACTACTCACTCTCTACTACTCTCTACTACTCACTCTCTACTACTCTCTCTACTACTCTCTACTACTCACTCTACTACTCATTCTCTACTACTCATTCTCTACTACTCTCTTTCTGCTACTCAATCTCCACTACTCACTCTCTACTACTCTCTACTACTCACTCTCTAATACTCACTCTCTACTACTCTCTACTACTCACTCTCTACTACTCTCTTCTACTCCCTCTAATACTCACCCTCTACTACTCTCTACTTCTCACTCTCTACTTCTCACTATCTACTACTCACTCTCTACTACTCACTCTACTACTCTCTCCTACTCACTCTCTGCTACTCTCTCTACTACTCTCTGCTACTCTCTACTCTCTATTACTCATCCTCTACTCTCTACGTCTCTACCTTTCTCTACCTCTCTCTCTACTACTCTCTACCTCTCTACCTCTACCTCTCTACCTCTACGTCTCTACCTCTACACCTCTACCTCTCTACCTCTCTCTACCTCTCTCTACACGCACACATATGCACATATATGCATATGCATTTATATATATGTATGTGTCTATATATATACATACCTATATAAACATATATATATAATCTGCATATCTATATAAATACAAATATAAATGCATGCATACATATACATATATGCATGTTATGTACATGAAATTTTGAAAAACACTACTAAAAGCAAAGCTAAAAATCCACCTAATTACAAACAGAATTGCTTTAACTTAAACGAGGGCGAGACCTATTGCATTTTTAATGCTTGTTTACTTTGGTTCCATCAAGAAAGCATTCAGATGTGACACATTTGCCATAAATTCTGAATGGTAGCACTCTAGTTACTCATTAGATCACTGTAGTAAAGCTACTGCTCACCAGGGAAGTCTGCTGCTGGTATTCAAAGTGCGTGTTTCAGTCTGCATGTCAGAACTTTTTAATGAAATAGAAGAGGATTTGAGAAGTCAAAATGTGCCCTAATTTTTATTTCTGCAGCACTAATCATAATTTCTATGGCAAAATAAACCCCCTCATTTTGTTCCTTTGCAAATTAAATGTTTTAAGTGTTACCACTTTATTCCAATCAAGATGGCTTCAGGTGTGCCATACTTTTGTCATAAGTAAGACTGTTAGCGCTCTAGTTGTTCTTTAAAACACTCTGGGATTTCTGTCATTGGTCTATACTTGGGCTACATCTCGGTGATATTTGTGCTACATTTGGGCTCTTTTGTCTCAGGTGGCCATCTTGGGAGACTTGTTATGAAGTTTCCTAATTTCCTCATTTACTACAGTCTCCTCAGTAGGCATACTGTCAGTTTTTTACTTTGATTCAATGAAGAAGGCATTCAGATGTGTCACACATTTGCCATAAATTCAGAATGTTAGCACTCTAGTTGCTCATTAGATCACTGTAGTAAAGCTACTGCTCACCAGGGAAGTCTGCTGCTGGTATTGAAAGTGCATGTTTCAGTCTGCATGTCAGAATTCTTTAATGAAATAGAAGAGGATTTGAGAAGTCACTCAAAATGTGCCCTAATTTATCTTTCGGCAGCACTAATCATACATTCTATGGCAAAATGAACCCTCTCATTTTTTTCCTTTTTAAATTAAATGTTTTAAGAGTTACCACTTTATTCCAATCAAGATGGCTTCAGGTGTGCCATACGTTTATCATGAGTAGGAGTGGTAGCGCTCTAGTTGTTCTTTGGAACACTCTGGGAATCTGCAGTAGAACACAAAGTAATCAACTGACAGTCTCTGCCCTTGTTGGATGTACATGTTTTACTGAGAATGTCAGACTTCATTCTCACATGACTGAGAAAGATAATGTGAATTTACAGAAAATATGCTCGCAGTTTAGCTTATAGATCACCTTCCAAACCTCTGTGGGAAAAGCATGTGAAAATAGTTTTCTCTCAAACATGATTTATGATATCCCAGCAGAAGGCTTTTTCACATGGTAAAATCACCTTAGAACATACCACAATTCCTAAAATGAGTATGGTACCATCAACAAATGGTTTATAATGTAACTAAAGTCTTAAAACCTTCTATTAACTGCAATGCTTTTTAATGAGGTGCTATCATGTATATTGTTCCCAAGATGGCTGCCAACACTTCTTGGATGAAGTGCTGACAGCCAATCAGATCTCACGATGAGATGTGTGGTTAGACTCAGCCCAGATATATATATGTGATTTTTCTTTTGTTTTTCTCAGGAACTACTGAACGGATTTACACCATTTAACCAAAAGGCACGACTCTGAACCAAGGGCTACCTTTTTGCCAAATTTGGTGTAATTCAATTCAGCAGTTCGGGCTGTAGCTGCGATTAAAGGTTCCTATGGAAAATTGCATGGGGAAAACACATTTTGGGACCCCCTTTTTTCTCAGCCCCCGCTTGACGAATCACCTCGAGACTTTCAGGATAGGAGCAGACCGGAGCACCCTGCCAGTTTTGAAATTTCGCGAAGATTCGTCAACCGGCGCCAAAGTTATTCCAAATAGAATGTTGCGGATTTCCTTTGGATATTAGGTCCTAACTATAACTACCTACTGGTGACCACCAATAGGTAATATATATATATATATATATATAAATATATATATATATATATATGCCACAAAGAATCGCCTCACAACTTGCATACCATCCTCGTACAAGAGACGAACACGGACCCGATAGTAAGTGCTAGTTTTCTTTATTCAGTCCAATAATAACGCACCACCGCCATGACGCGTTTCGGCCTACCAGAGGCCTTGATCACATGGCGCCATAGTTAGAAGCCTGACCTTTTAAAGTGCTAGTGTAGAGTCACGTGCAAAATCCTGTTAATGAACATAGAAAACAGATTTCATCATTGATATATCGAAACGAGTATAAAATACATACATATATCTGTAAAATACATTGATATCTCAAAGAAAAGAGGGGCAAGGAATGTATGATGACTGTGCAGTAAACACATGTTTGCGGAATGTAAATAAATTGAGGATTATAGTGCCAGTTAACAATTGAAAGAAATGCTGGTGATGTTGATTGCACAAGTTAACACATTTCCCATATATTATCTATCAAAACGTAGTCATGATGAATATATGTGTGTCAATACAATTCATTCTTGTTTCCTTCCGGGGGCACAAACAAATATAAGAAGAAGCAAAAAAATAATATGATTACTTGGCGAGCATCCAATTGCTGCCAGCCATAGAAAGGATTATTCAATGATTGACATTAACTAATTAATAATATTAGGTAATAAGATCCCAAGTGGGTGTCATTCTCTGTGACGGTTATCCTGAACCCTGTCATGATGGAAGATAACAAAATCCTTTCTGAGTGTAGTATGGAATAAGGAGTATTAATACGCCTTATCCCTGTGTTTGTCATCCTTGTACCCTGTACGTGGATGGGTTAATCCCTGTTAATGGAAAACCTGAACTTTAAATCAGTGTACTGCTGGTGTCACTATTGCCTCCTGCGTCTGACTATGTCCCAAAGTGCTCGTGCTAAAAAGTTTTATCAATGAAAGTTTTTATGACTAATGAAAAGGGAGGGAAAGGGGAAGGGGAAGGGAAAGTAGCTTTACAGTTTTTGACACATATTTCTGGGAGGATAGGCATCGAGTTAGACTAACGATGGATATGTAATACCAGACTGATTGTTGCCGTTTGACTCATAGCCACGTATAGAAATCTTCGCTGGAGTTTAGTCCATTCGGCGTTTTAGAGTCTAGCTCCAAAATGTACCGTGTTTCCAATCTCCTTAGTAGGGCTTCTCGGTCCCCCCCTCGTCTGAGTGGTGGAACCGAGTCAATGACGAAGTAGCTAAGATGTTCTAGACTGCTTTTGTGTTTCTCCTTGAAGTGTCTAGCTACTGGGTAAGAAACGTCATAGTTGGTGATAGCCCTCATGTGCTGGAGTATACGTTTGTGTGCCTGCAATTTGGTGCTACCAATATATTGCAGGCCACATGTACACTCCAGCACATAAACTGCGAAGTCAGTCTTACAAGTTAGTTTTTTGGTGATTTTACAAGGAGTTTCAAAAAATGGGGAAGAATAAGATGTAGTGCTTTTGCCCAACGTACAAGCTTTGCAGGTGGAGCATTTAATGAACCCTTTACTGGCTTGAAGCCAATTACCTGCATTAGTGCCTATCTCGGGGCTGCTCTTCACTAACATGTCGCTCATTGAGCGAGCCTTCCGAAATGTGATGGCAGGGGCATTTGGTACAGTCCCGCCTATCACCGGGTCATTGCGTATCAGAGGCCAATTTTACTTAAAAATTCTACGCAATGTGCTTTGTTGGCGGCTGTACGTTAAGATTAGTCTGGGTACATCTGCTTGGAACGAACCTTGGCTGATGGCTAGTGTGGAATCAGACTTCAAAATCAGAACTTGACTTCTTGGTAGAGATCCAGTTTTGGACATGGCCTTGTCTATTACTGATGAAGTGTATCCCCTTGCTAAGAACCTTGATTTACTCTCCTCTTGGGCTGACCAACAATCCTCATCAATGCTACAAATGCGCCTGATGCGCAGTATCTCACCGTAGGGGATGCTGCGGATGAGGTGCTCTGGGTGATGGCTATTCGCATGGAGCACTGTGTTAACTGCAGTTTTTTTACGATGGAGTTTGGTTTCTAGTCTACCATTAAGTGTGAAAATTTCCACATCTAAAAAGTTAACATTGGTTTGACTCATCTGCGCTGTGAACTGCAGGTTCAACTGATTAACATTGATATCCTGAATAAAGCTGGAGGCTGCTGACTCTGAACCTTTCCAAACCAAAAATAGATCGTCTATATAGCGATACCAGACAATGATGTTGTTCGCCATGATATCGCTAAAATCTTTGTGGAGGACTTGCTCCTCCCACATGCCCATGTGCAAACACGCGTAGCTTGGGGAAAAGCAAGCCCCCATTGCCACGCCTCTTAGCTGTTGAAATACTACATTTTGAAATAAAAAATAGTTTTTATTGAGACAGATAGAAATCATTGCCAAGATCATTTTGCCATGGTCCATCATATACATTGGTTGGGTTCTGAGAAAATGTTCCACCGCCTTCATCCCATCTTGGTGGTGTATGCTGGTATACAACGCGGTTACATCAAGGGTGATCATCCAGTAGTCTTCCTGCCACTCGATATTTTCAATTTTCCTCAGGAAATCATTGGTGTCCTGCAGATAAGAGGGCAGTCGCTTTACATATTCCTGCAGGAAAAAATCAATATACAGAGAGGTCTTCTCCATGATGCTGCCCCTGGCCGAAATAATTGGCCTTCCAGGAGGTTTCGTTACGTTCTTGTGAATTTTGGGGATTAGATAGAAGACCGGGATAACAGGATGGTTCACTTTCAGAAATTTGAATTCATCTGAGCTAAGTAGACCGGCGCTCTTCCAAGCCAACAATTTATTGAAAAAAATCACCCCAAGCTGCCTTAATCACTTTCCACTCACTCCTTTTATAGCAAGATCTATCGTTCAAATGGGATAGAGCTTCTTCCACATACAACTGACGGGGCCAAAGAACAATGTTCCCTCCTTTGTCCGATTGACGGACAATCACATTGTCATTGCTCTGTATCTTCTTCATCAATTGGCCATACCCATGATTCCAATGTTGTTGTTTCTGCCGAGAGCACTTGATGGACTTGTGCAAAGTTTTTAACTGACTTGTCACCATTTCATTGTAGATTTCAATATTATCATGGACCATTATTGGGTTGTACGTGGATTTTGGTTTGAAAGGTGTCTTGCCCGGTTTGTTGGTTTTTGGAAAAGATTACCCTTGTGCTGTTCCTTCCACTCGGCCCTCTTCGTAAAGATCTTGCAGATCACATTGAAGGTTAAAGTCCCCCACGGCACCTACTGGTGGCCTGGATACGCGGGGGGGATCTTCCCCCTGGGTTGGTCTCGCTTCAACTTTATTAACCTCAAAGAACTTGCGAAGCTTCAATTTCCGTACGTATTTGTACAAATCTATGCGTGTTTGCGCATAGTTGAAGTTGTCAGCAGGGCAAAATGAAAGACCAAGGGCTAGAATCTTCTCCTCATTGGAGCTCAATTGCATTTCAGTAAGGTTAATGACAGTGAGAGGTTTGGAACTGGTACTGGCTACTTGCGAATCCATCGCTTCTGTCCTCTCTTGTTCTGTGGTTTGTATCCGCTGCTTGTCTTTGCGGTGTTGCCTTCGTTCCCTTCGTTTGGTGTTTGCTCTCTTGTTGTCTTTGTTTTTTGAGAGCGTGGCCTTAGGGTTTGTCGTCTGTCCTGGCGTAGGCAATCCACCTCCTGCGCCAGTGTGAATCGTGTAAACCCCAGTTTCGTGCTTGACGCAACTTGCTCATTCTCTGATTCACTGCCTGGAACTGAACTCAGGTCAGATACAGAGGTCGAGGATTGCACAATATCCCTCATCCCTGAGGGGTGTGGTACTTTGGGAACCGAGCTGCCCTTCTGTTTCAAAGAGTTAAATTTCCTAGCGAACGTGAATATTTGGCCATTTTGGTAATCAAGTTTGTCCCTTTGAAATTTAAAGGCCTTTCGCTTTTTTATTGACTCCTCTTCTTTAGCCAGACGGACAAGCATCTCCTCTCGATATTTTTTCTCCAACTCTGAGGGACCTAATTTGGTGATCTGGTCATTCAGTTCATCTATTTTGATCTGAGTTTTTGAACGATCACTTTCTGCATATTTTACCAGAATTCTCAGTAATTTCGTCGAAGATTCTAAGTTACACTCGGCCCATTCTGCCAGCATTTGAGGATCTGGGTTCTCGTAGCTGGGCGCCAGCATGATACGCAAACCGTGTGGTATGCGTCCCACTTCAAGATATCGTGACAAAGATCGATGTTCCCACCATTTCGAAGTCTCGGTTCGCATAGCCTTTTCCAATTTTTTGAAAAGTTCTTTTAAATCTGTATTGCCCACCCTGGGGGCCTCCAAAGAAATAGTTGATTCAGATTCTGTTACAGGAGAGTCGTCAAACATTTCCGATGCCGCCTCCTCACGGCTTCTTACAGCGCTGGCGGCCATGGCGCTTTGATATTGGAATACTGTGAAAGTTTACGTCACCTACACTGAGCAGCGCTGAATAGCGGTGCGCGTGCAAGTGACAGACAAACTTCTTCACCGAGTCAAATGCCTTGAATCCTACCTTCGCAGTCTTCACGGCCACCTGCAATCCAAGCAGGCTTGCCTCTGGCTGACAATAGGAGTAGTTCCCGGCTGCTCGGGGGCTGCTGCAGATGCTCCGACTAGGAATTCGTAGAACTTCCGGGTGGCCAGAATACTGCTTCCTGCTGCTCGGCCCTGATCGAAGAAGGGGTATATATATATATATATATATATATATATATATATATATATATATATATATATATATATACACACATATGTATATATATATATATATATATATATATATATATATTGCAACACCATTCGGTCCCAAGGAAAACACGCAGTTTCACAGCGGGTGCCGGTGTCGAGGACGGACCAGTCCTCGTTTTAAATTATTTACCAACTTTCTTCTTCACAAGGAAGAAACCGCACACCAGAGATTGCAAATAATCTTTCTTTATTGCAAACGTGCAATTGTCATCACCAAACCATCAACAACGCGTTTCAACCTTCAAGGGTCTTGCTCACGGTATGTGAGTCCTATGTTTGTGTTTCCTCTTTATAGTTCTCCCATTACTGCCAATTAGGAGGCATTATGGGATATGTAGTGTCCAAATCTTTCACTGGTTTTCACGTTTAATATTTTTATTTTATTTTTCTCTGCACGACTGCATACTGATTACATATTTGATAATCGTCATATTCAGTATTCTTAGAGCATTCTCATGTTTTTATTCTGCATTTTTGTCTTTTGATCTCCTCATTGTTTTTTTTTTTTTTTCAATAAGATGCTTTATTGAGAATGACAATATAAAGTACGTTCATTGTTGTTTCTTGGATAGTTTATTCTTGCCTGTTATTCCCCCAATTTTGATAGGTTTTTTCTTTGATACGTATCAAAGAAGCCGCTTTATTTCATCTTTTGATTGAGGTGGATTCCAAGTGTTACAACTTATGGATTTTAGTAATGGCTAAGTGCCTCCATATTATGGGTTGATGTCGCTTGAGATTTCAGAAGGTTAACTGTTTGACTACGCATTTTTGTTGTGTAGCTTTTATAGATGAACTTGCAGTTCTTCGTCCGCATTCAGACCGTAAGGGGTGTTGGTTTTGAACCGGATTATCATTTTTGACTCTCATCTCCGTAATTTTAGAGTTCTGTTGCCCCCTCTCTCATTTTTTGGAATAGTTGCCAGTTCATAATATCTCATGTCTTTCCAAGATTTTTCATTATGAGTTTTTAGATGCTTTGCAATTGCTAATTGGTGTCGTTATTATGAATTGCTCTCAGATGTTCGATAATTCATTTTTTAAAGGGCAAATTGTACTTCCTATATAACGAAGTCCGCAGTGGCATTCGATAACATATACCACGTACGTTGTGTCACATGTGATTCTCTCCATGATTTTAAAAGGTTTCCCAATGAAGTATGTTACCATTTGTGTGCTCTTGCCTATTTTACATGACTTGCATTTATTGCAGTGTACAAATACTTTTTGCTTTACTTTCAGCCAGTCTATCTTTTTGATGGATGTCATATGGCTCTAAACTAGCTTTTCTTTCAATGATGGTGTTTTTCGATATGAGATCTCTGGTCTCTCACCAATTTTGTACTTTAGTTCCGGATCTTTTTTAATGATATGCCAATATTTTTTCAGGATATTGATAATCTGATAGTTTTCCTTACTGTATGTTAGGATAAGTCTGATTTTGTTGTCTTCACTTTTTCTGTCTTTTCTCGATAGTGTGCTTGTTCTTGTCATGGCTCTTGCTTTGTCCTGTCCTTGTTTCACATCTTGGTACCTGTAGCCTTTTTGTAAGAAGCGCCTTTCAGTTTCTTGAAACGTCTTTTCCATTTCTTCATTGTCTGAGCAATTACACCTCATCCGTATAAACTCCCCATAAGGGATGCTTCTTTTTAACTGTTGGGGATGGAAACTTTTTCCATGCAGTATACTGTTGGTCGATGTTGGTTTTCTAAAGACCTTTGTTTTCATTTGATTATGTTCTATGTATACTGTTACATCCAAAAACTGAATATCTTTATTACTGATGTTATTGGTGAATTGGAGTCCCTCTTTATTGTCGTTCAAGATGATCATATAGTTCTTAAATTCCTCTTTACTCCCACTCCAAATGAGAAAAAGTTAATCTATAAAACGTAGCCTGAGTTCAGTTTTGGCAGTGAATTCTTCATTTTCCTCTCTCCAAGCTATGTGTTTTTCCCACCAACCCAGGTCAGGTTGGCATAGCTTTGAGAGAATGAAACTTCCATCGCACATCCACAGATCTGAGAATAGATTTGGTTATCAAAGATGAAGACATTGTTCCTCAGACATAACACTATCATTTCTTCAAGCACTCGTGAATGTTTTAGTTGATGGATATTTCATTGTTTCAAGAAGTAACTGATCACCTTCAATCCTACTTCGTGACTTATAGATGTATATAACAATACCACATCTATGGTGGCTAGATAGAATCCTTCTTCCCAACCCATGTTGGACAGGATTCTCAAAAAATCTCCTGTATTCTGTATGTAGGAGCTTAGGTTCATGACGATGGGATTGAGAAAGAAATCTACATATGTGGATACATTTTCATATAACGAGTTGCAACTAGAAATGATCGGTCTACCTGGAGGGTTTATTAAGGTCTTGTGTACCTTTGGCAAAAAGTACATTGTGGGCATAACCGGGCTTTCATTTTTAAGAAATAATGATTCTTCCTCAGATATTAGTCCATCTTGGTGCCAACTTTTGAATTTTGATTCCAAATCCAGAGGTAGATTGTTCATTGGATTCATGGTTAGTTTTACATAGTTCTTCTTGTCCTCTAATTTTCTTAAAGCATCATTGATATAGTCCTTTTTGTTTAAGAGGACAATATTGCCCCCTTTATCCGCAAGTTTTATTATTATATACTCATTCTCCATTGGATTTTCCAAAGCTTGTCTCTCCATTTTACTCAAATTTTCTTTTTTCTTTTTGTTGGTAGTTTTTCTGATGGCCTATAGGTCATTGACCACTAGATCATGAAATGCGTCTATCCTATTGCCTGGGCTGAGCATAGAACAAAATTTGGGTTTGGATTTGAAACCTGTTTTCTGATTAACATTCGTATTTATCATTAGATCCTCCAATATCTGTGATTCGGTTATATTTTCTTCCTCATTCCCCTGTATCGGATCATATGTTGTTTTTAAGGTTGGCATAACCTCAATAGTGAGATCACTGGACAATGATGTTGTAGGTCCTCTTTTTGGATTTGTATATTCAGATTTACTGAAGAATTTTGCCAATTTCAACTTCCTTATGAATTTATAGATATCAATCCATGTATCAACACGGTCGTGGTGTTGTTCTGGACAGAATGTTCGTCCTTTGTTTAATATACTCTGATGATGATCATTAAGTATATAATCAGATAGATTGATTAAAAGATTCAGTTTTCATTTTTTTAGGAAGTTTGTTGATTCTTAATTGGTCACTTCTTTATGCGATTCCGTAGTGGATATCATTTTGTTTGTTCCAACCCCTCTTCGCATCTTTCTCCTTCTCTTGAAGTTGACTGAAAGCCCCTTCCTTTTGCTCAACCATGCCCTCTTCCTCTTGGTCTCGGTGTCCGTTGGTCGATGTACATGAGCTTCATTTTGTCTAAAAAAGAGGTAGTCCTGTTCTTGCTGATCTTTCCTCCTCACTGAGGTCTGATTCTGTCTCACTTGTGACAATGTTGGCAATCTCACTTCTTCCTGTCTTGCCCAATTGTTGTTTTAAAACATCAAACCTTCTTGCAAAGGTAAGTATTGCTCCAGTCTCGTAGTCCTGCTCATCTCTTCTAAATTTTCTCTGCTTGCGTTGTTCTACTTCATATTCATGTTTATCCAGAATTTTCTCCATTTCTTTTCTCAGTTGTTTGCTTTCCTCATCTTGTTAAAGATTTAGAATTTGTGTTTCAATTTCACTAACCATTATGTGTAGCTCCTCTATATCCTTCTTGGCATATTTTATAATGATCAATACCATATTCTTGGAACACTGCATCGAATTCCTACACCATTCCTCCAACATTTCTGGTTTAGTATCCGTATGATTTGGTAGGGTAAAAATCCTTAGGCCCCTGGGTATACGATCACACTCTATATATTTCTATAATGTGATCACCTCCCAGCTTTTTGTTATTTCCTTTTTCAGGCATTTTTCTAACTGCAAAAAAAGTTGTTTCAAGTTCTTTGTGCCTGTTTGGGCTGTACTTATTTCCCCATTTTTAGTTGCTACATGTGTCCCCTTCTGAAACATTGTTTCTGCCTTTTGCTGACGTTTTGCAGCTCTCGCTTCCATACTTGTAGTTACGTGAAAAAACTCCTAGTTATAAATAATCAAGCAACCTTTTGCTGCTCACATTTTGATGGTTATCGTCTATTTGTGATGTGCACTTTTTCCCGCTTTCTCCCGTACAGCTTTATTTTGGTTTTATATACCAAATACTGTTTGACTGCGGCATCGTCAAATTTGGAAAACAGCTCCCGATGTCTCCTTACCTGAACGGCGTATCAGTTGCTCGGCATCCTCTGGCTCCGCACAACTGTTTCTCTCCGTCCAGGTGGACCATCAGTTTGTTTTCTCTGTTCACAGCGTGTTACTCGATCTTGCGTCACATGCTTGGGCTCTCCACAACTCTTCTCTTCATCACAAGGCGGATCCTGTATTCTGTCTTGCCTTTTAACTGTTTGTGCAGCGTGAGGATATTTTCTTCTTCAACACGCCTTGATCATTGTGAGAGTTCCCAAAAGTATTCCGATGTCAGGCGCCTTTCCTTCAAACTTCCTGCAACACCAATTTGTCCCAAGGAAAGCGCGCTGTTTCACAGCGGGTGCCGGTGACAAGGACGGACCAGTCCTCATTTTAAGTTATTTACCAACTTTCTTCTTCACAAGGAAGAAACCGCACACCAGAGATTGCGAGTAATCTTTCTTTATTGCAAACATGCAATTGTCATCACCAAACCATCACCAACGCGTTTCATACCCCAAGGGTCTTGCTCACGGTATGTGAGTACTATGTATGTGTTTCCTCTTTATAGTTCACCCATTACTGCCAATTAGGAGGCATTATGGGATATGTAGTGTTGAAATCTTTCACTGGTTTTCACGTTTAATATTTTCATTTTATTTTTCTCTGTGCGACTGCATACTGATTAGAGCATTCTCATGTTTTTATTCTGCATTTTTGTCTTTTGATCTCCTCATTGGCTTTTCTTTATTTTATTTTTTCAATAAGATGTTATCCATAAGTTGTAACACTTGGAATCCACCTCAATCAAAAGATGAAATAAAGAGGCTCCTTTGATACGTATCAAAGAAAATGCCTATCAAAATTGGGGAAATAACAGGCAAGAATAAACTATCCAAGAAACAACAATGTATGGACTTTTACAAAATATTGTCATTCTTAATAAAGCGTCTTATTAAAAAAAAAATAAAGAAAAACCAATGAGGAGATCACGGTCAGCTCCATATTCGTTAAGTACATGCATGCTTAAATACTATCCTACGGAGGGGAGACGCACTCAGCGAAGCCCACGTGGGATAGTATTTAAGCATGCACATACTTAACGAATACGGAGCTGCCCGCGAGGGAGATATGACCTTTGAAAAAGAGAGTTTTCTTGAAACGAGTCAGGTCAGAAATGAAATCCTGAATAAAACAGCAAGTTACCTGATAAACAAACCAGTGTCAGTAGTGGTTTTTGTGTGTGCCCCTGATGTTCTTGTGGCATTTTTGTTGGAGAAAATATATATATACATATTAATATATTGAGTTCCACAAGTGCCTTAAGCTTTTAGGATGCTCTCTCCAACAGCATACTTTCTCCAGAGGCAGCAGCACAGACAGCAATGCATAGGCATCAATCAATTCGCCTTACGCGCTTCAGACAAAACAACTGTCCTTGGTCACAGGCACAAGCGGCAGCAAAGTAAAGGCAAAAAGCTACTGATAACGTCACAAGTACCTTTATTGGCCACAGGTGAAGCCTCACGTAATGCAATGTATCATGGGATCAGTAGTTTTCAATTTAAAGCCACAGTTCGTAATAACGTTCCTTCTGCCAACTCGTAAATATTCAATAATTAAACCATAAATGGGTTTCGCATGCAAAGCGTTCTTCGTTGCCAATAAATGCCATGCTGATGGACCGCTCATGACTCAGTCATCACGAGTCACCGGCCCCCTTACTCCGCGGTGGTGCAATCCCCACGGCTAGGCTGCCGTGCTTTTATTGAGTTCCACAAGTGCCTTAAGCTTTTAGGATGCACTCTCCAACAGCATACTTTCTCCAGAGGCAGCAGCGCAGACAGCAATGCATAGGCATCAATCAATTCGCCTTACGTGTTTCAGACAAAACAACTGTCCTTGGTCACAGGCACAAGCGGCAGCAAAGTAAAGGCAAAAAGCTACTGATAACGTCACAAGTACCTTTATTGGCCACAGGTGAAGCCTCACGTAATGCAATGTATCATGGGATCAGTAGTTTTCAATTTAAAGCCACAGTTCATAATAACATTCCTTCTGCCAACTCGTAAATATTCAATAATTAAACCATAAATGGGTTTCGCATGCAAAGCGTTCTTCGTTGCCAATAAATGCCATGCTGATGGACCGCTCATGACTCAGTCATCACGAGTCACCGGCCCGCTTACTCCGCGGTGGTGCAATCCCCACGGCTAGGCTGCCGTGCTTTTATTGAGTTCCACAAGTGCCTTAAGCTTTTAGGATGCACTCTCCAACAGCATACTTTCTCCAGAGGCAGCAGCGCAGACAGCAATGCATAGGCATCAATCAATTCGCCTTACGCGTTTCAGACAAAACAACTGTCCTTGGTCACAGGCACAAGCGGCAGCAAAGTAAAGGCAAAAAGCTACTGATAACGTCACAAGTACCTTTATTGGCCACAGGTGAAGCCTCACGTAATGCAATGTATCATGGGATCAGTAGTTTTCAATTTAAAGCCACAGTTCGTAATAACGTTCCTTCTGCCAACTCGTAAATATTCAATAATTAAACCATAAATGGGTTTCGCATGCAAAGCGTTCTTCGTTGCCAATAAATGCCATGCTGATGGACCGCTCATGACTCAGTCATCACGAGTCACCGGCACGCTTACTCCGCGGTGGTGCAATCCCCACGGCTAGGCTGCCGTGCTTTTATTGAGTTCCACAAGTGCCTTAAGCTTTTAGGATGCACTCTCCAACAGCATACTTTCTCCAGAGGCAGCAGCGCAGACAGTAATGCATAGGCATCAATCAATTTGCCTTACGCGTTTCAGACAAAACAACTGTCCTTGGTCACAGGCACAAGCTGCAGCAAAGTAAAGGCAAAAAGCAACTGATAACGTCACAAGTACCTTTATTGGCCACAGGTAAAGCCTCACGTAATGCAATGTATCATGGGATCAGTAGTTTTCAATTTAAAGCCACAGTTCGTAATAACGTTCCTTCTGCCAACTCGTAAATATTCAATAATTAAACCATAAATAGGTTTCGCATGCAAAGCGTTCTTCGTTGCCAATAAATGCCATGCTGATGGACCGCTCATGACTCAGTCATCACGAGTCACCGGCCCGCTTACTCCGCGGTGGTGCAATCCCCACGGCTAGGCTGCCGTGCTTTTATTGAGTTCCACAAGTGCCTTAAGCTTTTAGGATGCACTCTCCAACAGCATACTTTCTCCAGAGGCAGCAGCGCAGACAGCAATGCATAGGCATCAATCAATTCGCCTTACGCGTTTCAGACAAAACAACTGTCCTTGGTCACAGGCACAAGCGGCAGCAAAGTAAAGGCAAAAAGCTACTGATAACGTCACAAGTACCTTTATTGGCCACAGGTGAAGCCTCACGTAATGCAATGTATCATGGGATCAGTAGTTTTCAATTTAAAGCCACAGTTCGTAATAACGTTCCTTCTGCCAACTCGTAAATATTCAATAGTTAAACCATAAATGGGTTTCGCATGCAAAGCGTTCTTCGTTGCCAATAAATGCCATGCTGATGGACCGCTCATGACTCAGTCATCACGAGTCACCGGCCCGCTTACTCCGCGGTGGTGCAATCCCCACGGCTAGGCTGCCGTGCTTTTATTGAGTTCCACAAGTGCCTTAAGCTTTTAGGATGCACTCTCCAACAGCATACTTTCTCCAGAGGCAGCAGCGCAGACAGCAATGCATAGGCATCAATCAATTCGCCTTACGCGTTTCAGACAAAACAACTGTCCTTGGTCACAGGCACAAGCGGCAGCAAGGTAAAGGCAAAAAGCTACTGATAACGTCACAAGTACCTTTATTGGCCACAGGTGAAGCCTCACGTAATGCAATGTATCATGGGATCAGTAGTTTTCAATTTAAAGCCACAGTTCGTAATAACGTTCCTTCTGCCAACTCGTAAATATTAAATAATTAAACCATAAATGGGTTTCGCATGCAAAGCGTTCTTCGTTGCCAATAAATGCCATGCTGATGGACCGCTCATGACTCAGTCATCACGAGTCACCGGCCCGCTTACTCCGCGGTGGTGCAATCCCCACGGCTAGGCTGCCGTGCTTTTATTGAGTTCCACAAGTGCCTTAAGCTTTTAGGATGCACTCTCCAACAGCATACTTTCTCCAGAGGCAGCAGCGCAGACAGCAATGCATAGGCATCAATCAATTCGCCTTACACGTTTCAGACAAAACAACTGTCCTTGGTCACAGGCACAAGCGGCAGCAAAGTAAAGGCAAAAAGCTACTGATAACGTCACAAGTACCTTTATTGGCCATAGGTGAAGCCTCACGTAATGCAATGTATCATGGGATCAGTAGTTTTCAATTTAAAGCCACAGTTCGTAATAACGTTCCTTCTGCCAACTCGTAAATATTCAATAATTAAACCATAAATGGGTTTCGCATGCAAAGCGTTCTTCGTTGCCAATAAATGCCATGCTGATGGACCACTCATGACTCAGTCATCACGAGTCACCGGCCCGCTTACTCCGCGGTGGTGCAATCCCCACGGCTAGGCTGCCGTGCTTTTATTGAGTTCCACAAGTGCCTTAAGCTTTTAGGATGCACTCTCCAACAGCATACTTTCTCCAGAGGCAGCAGCGCAGACAGCAATGCATAGGCATCAATCAATTCGCCTTACGCGTTTCAGACAAAACAACTGTCCTTGGTCACAGGCACAAGCGGCAGCAAAGTAAAGGCAAAAAGCTACTGATAACGTCACAAGTACCTTTATTGGCCACAGGTGAAGCCTCACGTAATGCAATGTATCATGGGATCAGTAGTTTTCAATTTAAAGCCACAGTTCGTAATAACGTTCCTTCTGCCAACTCGTAAATATTCAATAATTAAACCATAAATGGGTTTCGCATGCAAAGCGTTCTTCGTTGCCAATAAATGCCATGCTGATGGACCGCTCATGACTCAGTCATCACGAGTCACCGGCCCGCTTACTCCGCGGTGGTGCAATCCCCACGGCTAGGCTGCCGTGCTTTTATTGAGTTCCACAAGTGCCTTAAGCTTTTAGGATGCACTCTCCAACAGCATACTTTCTCCAGAGGCAGCAGCGCAGACAGCAATGCATAGGCATCAATCAATTCGCCTTACGCGTTTCAGACAAAACAACTGTCCTTGGTCACAGGCACAAGCGGCAGCAAAGTAAAGGCAAAAAGCTACTGATAACGTCACAAGTACCTTTATTGGCCACAGGTGAAGCCTCACGTAATGCAATGTATCATGGGATCAGTAGTTTTCAATTTAAAGCCACAGTTCGTAATAACGTTCCTTCTGCCAACTCGTAAATATTCAATAATTAAACCATAAATGGGTTTCGCATGCAAAGCGTTCTTCGTTGCCAATAAATGCCATGCTGATGGACCGCTCATGACTCAGTCATCACGAGTCACCGGCCCGCTTACTCCGCGGTGGTGCAATCCCCACGGCTAGTCTGCCGTGCTTTTATTGAGTTCCACAAGTGCCTTAAGCTTTTAGGATGCACTCTCCAACAGCATACTTTCTCCAGAGGCAGCAGTGCAGACAGCAATGCATAGGCATCAATCAATTCGCCTTACGCGTTTCAGACAAAACAACTGTCCTTGGTCACAGGCACAAGCGGCAGCAAAGTAAAGGCAAAAAGCTACTGATAACGTCACAAGTACCTTTATTGGCCACAGGTGAAGCCTCACGTAATGCAATGTATCATGGGATCAGTAGTTTTCAATTTAAAGCCACAGTTCGTAATAACGTTCCTTCTGCCAACTCGTAAATATTCAATAATTAAACCATAAATGGGTTTCGCATGCAAAGCGTTCTTCGTTGCCAATAAATGCCATGCTGATGGACCGCTCATGACTCAGTCATCACGAGTCACCGGCCCGCTTACTCCGCGGTGGTGCAATCCCCACGGCTAGGCTGCCGTGCTTTTATTGAGTTCCACAAGTGCCTTAAGCATTTAGGATGCACTCTCCAACAGCATACTTTCTCCAGAGGCAGCAGCGCAGACAGCAATGCATAGGCATCAATCAATTCGCCTTACGCGTTTCAGACAAAACAACTGTCCTTGGTCACAGGCACAAGCGGCAGCAAAGTAAAGGCAAAAAGCTACTGATAACGTCACAAGTACCTTTATTGGCCACAGGTGAAGCCTCACTTAATGCAATGTATCATGGGATCAGTAGTTTTCAATTTAAAGCCACAGTTCGTAATAACGTTCCTTCTGCCAACTCGTAAATATTCAATAATTAAACTTAAATGGGTTTCGCATGCAAAGCGTTCTTCGTTGCCATATTAATATATATATATATATTCACTGAAAAAACCATGGGTTTCACACACGTTATAGTTAGGAATTAGCATTTAAAAAACCTTGCAAATTCACTTAAAAAACCATAGGTTTCACACATGTTATAGTTAGGTGGATATTTCACTCGTAAAAAACCAATGAAATTCCCCCGTTATAGTTAGTTCAGATAACTATAACTCGCGCGCCCGCAATCCACTGCTCATGACGTCACATATTACACCACTCATGACATGGTCAGTGGCATCACTCATGACATCACTGATGACATCATCCTTGTGATAGAATGGCGGTCGCGCGAGCTATAGTTATGCTAACACTGTCTGGGCCAATGTTGCACCTCATTAGTGCTAATATAACTCCCAAACACAGCAATTAGCACCAGAAATGTGACCAGTTAACCTTTGCGAAGGGCCTTCCACTTTGCAGCAATACAAATCCATAGTTATGTGAAAAAGGCCACAACCTTGCATAATTCTACTGGCCATGAGCTTACTACAAGGGTGAGAGGGTTTTGTAAAGCATAGGTTTTGTACTGGAAGGGGATCCCAGCCATATGTAAATCAGTCTTGACTCTGCTCTGATTTTGCTAAGAGTTTTGTGAAGTGTCTCCCTGGGTTTAGCTCTGTGTGGTCTCTTCCACTGGGTGGGGTTGGGGAAGAGTCATTCAAACAGAAAATGAAACCTGTCCCAGGCAGGCACTGGTAAACCCCAAAACAGAGGATACAGTTGAGCAGAAGCCAAACATTATTTTAATGGGTTTTGCAGGAGCTTTTCATATGGCAGAAAGAAGGACAAGGAGACAGGGTGGAAGCTGATGGATGAGGTGAAAAGGCATCAGAAATGAAGAAAAAGAGATGGGTGGTTTAAATAGAGATGGATAGAATGAGGTTGGAAGGAGAAGGTCAACTGTGTAGACGAGATATTAAGGAGGGAAAGAGTTGAGGGGTGAGATTGCGATATGAAGTAGGGAGAATAAACTAAGAGGAGAGACAGCATTAGAAAGTGAACAAGGAGATCGTAAAGACAGAATGAAAAGAAAGATGGGAGAGTAGAGAAAAGGAGAAAAGATAAGTATGGGGATTGAAAAGAAAAAAAGGTACTGGATAGGAAAGAAGAAAAATAATGGAAAGATGGAGAGGAAAGAAGATTTGGGAGTGCAAGAGAGAGGGGAGATGTGAGTGTAGAGAGAAAAGGGGGCATATATGGAGATGATAAGCTATAAAAGTGTGCTAGAAAAAGGAACATGTGAATAAGCAATATATGGAGGGAGTAAGGGGATTTAAATATAGAAAAAAAGAAAAAACAGAGGGAAAGGAATAAGGAAGAAAAGGACAGTACAACAACCAGAAGGGGATATGTAGCCTAAGAGGTAAAAAAGAAGGAGGTCTGAGACAAAAAGAGGAATGAGGTGGGTGAAAGAGAAGCATATTAAAGATATCGATTTTTTAGAGTAAGATTGGAATGAGATTGAATAGAGGGATTAGAGGGAGTCTGTGGGAGAGAGATGAGGAGGACGTAGATTGAAGAGAGGAGACAGGATGAGGGAGAAATGGAGCAGAACAGAAATAGAGAAAGAAAAGTGGGAATGGTAAGGAGGAGCAAGCAGAGAAGAAAAAAACTAAAAAAGGGAGGAAGGAGATAAGGACAAGCGAGAAAGATTGAGTTGTAGTGGTTAGGAATCAGAAAAGGTGCAAGGAGGAGATAAGAGCAAAATAGAGATATCTAATCGAGAGGAATTGTAGGTAGAACAATGAGGGCATAAGATGCTGTGGCACCCACTGCGCCCCCGTAAAGCGTGTCTTCAACACCAACCCAGAGGTAAGGGGAGCATTTTTTTCTTGTTTGCATTAGGGCCCATGGCACCCTTTCTAAGCCGCTAATTTTGGTAGCTGGCATACCGTATATGCTTGCATATTAACTAAGTTGTTACTTGTCTTCAATGTACGCAGCCTTAGCTGCAGTGCATGAAGCAACTTCATTGCCGCACACAGAGGAAAAGAATTAGAGGGTACATTGGTGATGGGGTATATGAGTGAATGTATGGTTGAGTTAGTGTGAGAGTGGCTGTTTGGTTGCGTGTGTCAGTGATTGCATAGGTGAGTGAGTATGCATTAGTATTTGTGTGAGTGAGTGTGTGTGTAACTGTATGGGTGAGTAAGTGATTGTGTGATTGACTCTATGGGTGAGTCAGTAGGTGTGTGAGTAGCTTTATGGGTGACTAAATCAGTGTGTGTGTGGCTGTATGGGTGTATGAGTAGATGTCAGTGGCTGTATTAGTGAGTGATTGGGTGTATGAGTGGCTGTATGGGTGAGTGAGTGTGTGTGTTGATCTATGATTCAGTGAGTGGCTGTGTAAGTACTGGTATGTGTGTGTTAATGGGTTTGAGAATGGTAGTGTGGTAGTTGGAGTGGGTTTAAGAAAGATTTTATGGGGTGTGAGTGGGTGCATCAGAGATTCTGTGGATGATGTCATCAGTGATGTCATTTGAAATATCATCAGTGATGTAATCAATGATGTCACTGACCATGTTATGAGTGATGTAATGTGTGAGGTCATAAGCAGTGCATTACGAGGCGCTAGTTATAGTTAGCTTACTAACTACAACAGCTGAATTTCTCTGGTTTTGTACGAGTGAATTCTGACTGTAACTATAACGTCCCTGTAACCTTTGTTTTTTTCAGTACATTTCTATGGTTTTTAAAATTCTATTTCCTAGCTATCACCACCCTGTAACCTTTTATTTTTTTCAATGAATTGCTATGATTTTTTTAACTAGTAGTCACATTCGCGGAGTGGTGGAGAAAAGGGGCTAGATCTCTGCCCTGCTCTCAGGAATCCTGGTGTTTAGGACATACTAGAGGTACTAGGAGGGCTTTTGGCCCCCAAGGTCCCCCAGGAGTAAGTTGTACTTCATGCCCCAACCAGTAGTGCACCCTGAGTCGCGTTTGCAGAGTGGTGGAGAAAGGGTGCATGGCCTTCAAAGACCGCTTAGCAATCCCACTGTGTGGGCCTTACTGGAGATAACGAATGGGGTAATTGGCCTCCAAAGACATCATTGGGGCCAACTACTCCTCCTGTTACCTCCAGTAAGTCCCACACAACTGGATTGCTAGGACCTGTTGGAGGCACGCTCCCTTTCTCCATAGCTCTGCAAACGCACGTTCTGATGCACTACTAGTAGGGGGATGGCGTCCAGTGGGCTATTGAGGGTCCTTCGGGGTTAACTAGCTCTCCTGTTAACTTCACAAAGACTCACACAAGTAGATTGCTGTGAGGTTGTGAGAGGCCATGCCCCCTTTCTTCACCACTCTGCAAACGCAACTCCTGGTGCACTACTCATTGGGGGAAGAAGTCCACTTGAGTCCTAAGGCCCTCAGGAGGCAAGGGGACCTCATCTCTCCATCAGCAGTGTGCTGAGAGATGCATGTGCAGACTGCAGTAGGAAGGGGGCATGGACGTTGACTGCCTCTCAGTAATCCTACTGTGTGGGGCTTACTGGAGGTAGTGGTCCCCGGGGCTGGAGGGGGCCAGCGCGTGCCCCCACCGTACTTTTTAAATGTCGTCAGGCCCGACCCACCCGGGTGCCTGAATTAAATGAGGAGCGGGAGCCCGTGCTTTAGTTTCTTAAATTTTGCCGGAAGTCACAAATCCTTTTTTGGTTTTGGGGCATCCCTTAGTAGCCCCCGGCCCCAAGAGGCCTAGGGGGTCAGGGTGTTTCTACCCTGCCCCCTTTTCTTCTTTTTTTAATCTTTTTTCCTTGTGACTTGGTTCAACTGAGTCACAAGATGGCTGCCGATGTTCCTGGTTTGAAGTGTTGGTAGCCAATCAGATTTCAGGCTTGAGATCGGGAAGGGTCACAGATCCACCGCAGCCTTAGCTGTATATCTGAGAAAATCTTTACATTTCTCTGCATCTACTGAATGGATTTACACCATTTAATGCAAAGGGTGCTTTCTGGACCAACAGTTATCATTCTGCCAAATTTGGTGTAATTCCATTCAGCAGTTCGGGCTGTAGCTGTGTCTAAAGATTCCTATAGAAATTAACATGAAGATGAGTAGGCAGCAAGACGTCGAGCGTCACTCACAAGAGAGGGATCTCTTTTGAAGTTTTGGAGGGAAGAGACCGAGCTGCTGTGTCACTTAGGGATGATGCTTAAGAATCTCAGACAGTAGGGACTACTGACCACTTTAAATCACCCTCTTAAAAGTCCCAAGATGCTGTACCGGAGGGATGGGATATGGGTAGATTTGTAATGTATCCTCTTTGGACTGGCCGTATATGTCCACTTTCTGGAACTTTCCATCCCTTGTTAAAAACCCCTGCACAATGAAGAGACTTTTGAAAACATTCTGGAACGTGAAAGAAATGTCCCATGAGGTTCATGGGCTTCCGCAACAGAAACTACACTCACCTGAGAGTGTTGGTACCTAAAATAAAAGTAATAAATATTTATCGGAGTGGCTGTTTTTCACAAGTGCAAACTCTCTGGACAAATGTGCTTCTCATAAGGCCCGGGCTGTCTTTTCCAAATTTACATACGCTGTATACCAGAGTGGCTGGTTACACAAGTGCAGTCTCTCTGGACAAATGTGCTTCTGACAAGACACGGGGCAATCCTTTTACCAATTAACATATATGTTGGTGTTTCAAAAGGGCAGGGGCACTGCAGAAGAAGTGATTTAATATTCGACTGTCCAGTTTAACAGTGATAGGGCCCCATCACTTCTAATGAGAGCACCTTGAAATACATGGGTTCGGGATGTGCCATGTACAAAAGCCTCTTTTGTGTTTGATTTAATAGGCCAAAATATTGCTCATTGTATAATACAAATTGGGGCCATGTATAGGGTGCATGTGACTGTTGTTTTTCATCTTAATTCATTAATTGCATTTTTATCCTGCCAGTGAGGGGTATGAATGCTTTTAATTTCATGTTTAAAAAATCATTATATTATATTTTTATTGATTTCACATTTATTACTTCTTTAGAAGCAAGTTTTAGATTTAAACTGTAAATATTCCTAATTTTATATTAACTAGATACTTTAAAATGTATATTATGTGATTTTCTTTTTTATAGTTAGGAATTTTGCTTATATTACTATTGATTAATAACATTATAATTTCATTTTTGTAAAACATTTTTCTTTATGTTTTTAATAAAACTTCATTTTTGGGGAAAATACATATGTTTGTTTATTAGTTTGTTTTTCATAACTATTTACTTTGTATTGTTCAATTAGACTTTAATGTGAAGAGCACTCATATTTAATATTAAAAGCATAATAATATATGAAATATTTTCAGTATTTCGATTTTTGGTATTGTTAGTTTTATATATGTATATATCATTTTTTGGGAGTCTAACACTTTCCCTATGTTGTATAACTCCACAGTAGGAATAATAAATCTGCCCCATTAAAGTCTGACACTTTTCCCAGTGCTGTTTAGTTTGATTAGGAATAGGTATTCTGATCATTTTAGAGTACACCATTTTTACTATTAGCTACTTTGGCAGTATGGATGTTTAAAGTTATATTTTAAGAGTGCAATGTTTTTCTCTTTTGTTTATATTGCAATAATCCTTCATTTCATACTTTTTAAACACTTGATTTTTTAAATGTTTGTTCTGCATGTTTATTAATATATTTTACAGAATTGTATTACAAAAGTGTTTTGATATAAATATTTGTATATTTGTAAACTATATATCAAGTGTCAAATATTTTCTGACGCACGCCTGTTCTTTTTCCTCCGTGTTTTAGATCTAAAGTGGATTTAATCCCTAATTGCGAATGATTTATCCCCAGCCGTTTCGTCTTGAGTAAGTGCTACATTGAGTGTCTTCTTCCGTTTTTAAGGAAACTTGTTAACTCAGGAACTTTGAATATACTCTCATGCATCTTCCCTCTGACTCCAACAGCTACGTACGAGCTATTCACGTCCTTGAACACACAGCACAGTCACACTGCTGCTTTCCCAAGTAGGTGATATTTACCCATATAAATTCCTTTCTTTAGCGCCAATCCTTTTATTCACAGTTATTTTTCTTACACACACATCTCGATTATTCGCAGGTGCTCTCTATGACCCTGTCCTGATGAAGACCCCGCCATGAGGATTAATTTACCCTCTACCACAGGGGTCGAAACGTAGACAGCCCAAACTTCTACACAAACTCTACAAACAAAATTACAAAATACTTATGTTCATTAGAGCTATGTGTTTATCCAGGAACAATTGACCTCTGCTAGGCCGTAAAGGTCCTATACTATGTATAAATGATGTATATATGTCACAACATCCTTTCCTTGTCCCTCATTCACTTATCCACCACCTTTTACCCACTTCTCTTCCCTCTTTCTTAAATCACTAAGAGCACTGTAAATATTTTTGCATCGCAACGTACTGGAGCAACTGTGTTGCCATATATGAAATGCTTTGAATTTGAATCGCATTTGAATGCCATTGGAGATACTATTAAATTTGATTAAGGCATCTAACAACTGTATAGTGTGGATTGTGCTTTTCTAATTTTTGTGTTTGAATAATTGCTACCACGACCACTGTTCTATTGTACTGTAATACTGACCCAGGTCGTGTAGTTTTTGTGGGTTACCCCATTGAAACTCAATGTTCTGCAGGATGGCAGGTTCTCGTCACAGTTCCTTGGTGCAAGTTTTTAGTTAGATAGGATTGGGAAATGTATTTAGCAGTGTGCATGCTTTAGAGCTTAATATATTGGGAAAATATGTAAGTACAGTTCTGAGACACGTATTGTTATTTTATATTTTTCTATATTTTCTATTTTTTGTGTGGTGTCGTTTTTTTATATGGGTTTATATGTTTTTTTCTTTACATTTTGTTTTAATCATTGTGTACAGATGGCTTTGGAAACAGCATGTAGGTTTTTGTTCATTCAAAGGTAAAATTAGAAATATTTACCATTTTGTTTACATATAATTTTCTTTATTTTTGGTGATTTCCTGGAGGGTACAGCATATATTTAAATATGTTTTGGGTTTTGCAGAGTATTGATGGATTTGTTAGATAAACTATGTTAGATTTTTTGTGATAGTTTTTATTTTAAAGTTTTCTATGGATTAATGTTGAGCTTGGATACTGGATGGTTGCTTAAGGATTTATGTTACCCGATTGAGAATAATATATATTTTTTATTATTGTGAAGTGGGATTTTTGTTTTTTAGTGGTTAATGATATTAGGATTATGCATTATAATGTGATAGTTTCTGTGTTTTCCTGAATGTGTGTAATTTTTAATTGAATTGTGTTTTCTGTTGTGATTGTATGTTTGATTTATGATGACTGCTATTATGTTTGTTCTGAATATAATTTTTGAATTATTTTTTAGAATATTTTGTTTATGTTCTTGTTAAAATGTTATAAAAATATAATTCCATTGGTGTATTTTAATCATTCTGAATATATTATTGCTTGAATATTATAATTCATTATTTACTTCTGAATAATAACAATATCTTAATATTATGATGCACAAAATATGTTCAAAAGTACGTTTTGTGATATGGCTTTTATGTTGTTTGTTAGTATATTTTCTAGATTTTTAGAGTTTGGCTTTTCTTAAAGTAGTGTGTGTGCTATTGATTCAAGGTAGTCTATTCAGAAGGGAGTAATAATACTTTGCTAGCTATTATTTGTAAATCTTTTGTGTTTGGTTTGAGATTTTAGGTTTAAATTGTGTGAGCGATTGGGTAATTCTGTTGTCTTGGTAGTATTATTCTTTTGTTAGGGTCTACAAAAATGAATAGTGTGCTATATGGCGCCTTCTAAGTGTTCCTTAGAAGAAATTCTGCTACCTTTCTACAGCATTAATTGTTTTGGATTTTTGAGATATAGTACTATTGTATATGCTCCATCATGATTTGAAGCCTGGGTTAGCACAGATGACCTGATTAATGCAGGAGTCCAACCCAAGTATCTTCTAGTTAGTCAAGTAGTAGTGATGGTTTTTATTCATTTGTTCGATAGAAGTATGTTTCTATGAGTCTATAGTTCAAATACAAATTATGTGTCTGCGTAGCAGTGAGGACTGGGAGTTGACTTTTGCACGTGCCTCGGTCTGGCTCAGTTAAAGTGGTAATAGCTTACTAATATGGGTATGTATGGGTATATTTTAAGGATTTTGTTGATCATGCTTGCTCAACATCTATTATTCTTCTTTGAGATAGTAGTTGTCTGTTTCATGGTTGGCTACTGTTAGGAATTTAATAAATATTGCTGATTGTTTATTAGGGAATAGGGCATAGATGCTGAATGTCAATGGAATAAATTGTAGTGAATAGTGGGGCATGTTTTTCAACTACCAGCTATCATCCAGTGTGTGCTTGTGGGGAGTGGTAGTAAGCTGAAAGCAGTGATACAATTAATACATTTTGATGAGAATGTTTTTAAAACTTTTCTGAGATGTCTATGTCTTTGAGTGATTTTAGAACCCTTGCACTTTATTTTATCTTGCTCCTTTTATTGGTCTTGTGATTAGTCTTTTAAGGTTAGCTATTGTTAGTAATAATTCTGTGCTTCGTCAGACATTTGGGGTATAATATATTTTAGTATAGCTCCTGCTGGTTCAAAATAACTGGTACTGGTTGTGTTAAAATCTTGTATTACATTTTTTAATTGTGTCTCTATTTTAAGGATTGTTGTGTCCTCAATTTATTTTCCACTCTATCATTTATTGTTGTTGCTTTGCCTCATGGCATAGCTCAATCAATGCACTGATTTTGAAGGGAGGTGATAAAATAAATCCAGAGAAATATCACTTGTTGGCCCTATCAGAAAATTATGCTAAATATTTTGCAGGAACGTTGGGCGGATGTGAACAACATACAGCTAAATCAAATAGGTTTCACCAAATACACAGGGACAAAAATCAATATCATGCCTGTCTCTCAGTTTAATAATCTAGAAATGACAAACAAGTATCCAGTCTATCTATGTTTCATAGATTACTAATTAGCACTTGACAGGGTTGAACGTGGGATGCTCTGGAGGAAACTGGCCAATTGGAACATCCCGGATGACTTAAAGAGGGCCCTACAACTACCACATGCTGATAAATGGGTCAAATTAGGGGACGGCTTCCACTTATTCAGGTCTATTGAAACAACACAAGGGTTAAAGCAGGGTTGTGTTGTGGCCCCAGCACTTTTTATCTTGTTCTTAGCTGATCTTCCATCAGCCCTAAATGCCGTCAACAGCCATGTACCAAAACTGGGTCGTCTCCAGCTTTCAAACCTTCTCTTTGCTGATGATTAAGTACTTGTCAATAGGACCAAGCAAGGCCTGCAACGACTTTTAGATGCAACTTTAGCATAATTGGTGAACAATGGACTGACTTTGAACATGAAGAAAACCAAGACATTAACAATTCATGAGAAAAGTTTGAAGAAACACACCTGTCTCTTGGGTAGTGACAAAATAGAGACTGCAAATAGTTTTAGGTACCGTGTTTTTTTTCAAAGCAAATGGAAGGTTCACGGACCAACTGGAGGAGATAAAAAGAAAAGGAAACGCTCTGGCATTTGGCCTTAGATCCCTATATAAAAAGCTGAAAGGTCCAATTCTTACCCACGTTTGCAGGTGGCTCAAGCTAAGGTCCTCCACATTCCGATCTAAAGAAGCAGGCCCTGCGGGCCGGGACAGTCCCACTCTGGAGAAAGTAACCTTGAAAATGTATAGGTCAATTTTCCAACTGCCAACATATATATCACCGGCCCAAATCAGACTGGAGCTGGGTATAGAAAAGCAGTCACTGGCATGGAAGGCGGTATTTGTGAACTGTTGTCAAGGGCTAAAACCTGCTCTTGAGTGATACCTGTGATTTCACCCTTAGTCTGAAGTTCAAGGGAGGACTCGTTCCTATGCACAAAACTATTTACATCTGGCCCTAAACTCCTTTGGTCTTTCTGCCACGTGGGCTTTACCACTAAGTCACTCAGAACAAACTGATAAAATTTAGAACACCGGTTTTGTCAATCTTAGAGGATAAAGCCAGTTTGCCTAAACGTAGCCATGGTTGTATGACTCTTTATGGTTACATGAAGCTCAAACCACATAGTTTCCTAGGTGACCATTACAGCAACCCGGTCATAGAAGGATTTCTGAAATTCAGGCTGGGGACACTACCAGTTCTAACACATTAACCACCATGGAAATGAAGTGAAGGTCAAGAAAGCTGCCGGCTTTGTGGTCAAGGGCCTAAGTGTGGTATCCTGCTCTTCTTGATATTTAGTTCTTCCTTTGTATTCTGTGCCTTGCTGCTCAGCCATTGTGTGAGTGATGCCATAGAATGTTCTGGTGAGTCTGGTGGAGTGAAATGTGAGTTGGTGTGTGTGGCCTGAGCAGCTGGGATGCTGCTCCCAGTGGGGCTTCTGCTACTTCTACTACCTTAAGACCTACTATTGTTGTAACCTAAGATACCTACTTTAATCTTAAGAATAAATACCTTTTGGATTCACCATCATCTCTTCCTACCCTCCTTCATACGTTATTTCACTAAGGATATTCTCCACGTGTTGTGCATGTGCAAATCCATATTGGTTGAACGCCAGCACTTTTGCGCAGGAAACTGAAGAAAAGAGACATAAGGACTTGCAGTGAAGTGGTGGTAGCCTGTTTTAAACCAACGGATCCCAGATTTAACTGCGCAATGGTGAAGTTCCTCCAGAGGTTCAAAGAAAGGATTTTGGCCAAGGAACATGAGGAAGCAGCGAAAATTGCAAAAGGCCCAAACAGTCATCCTTTATCTACTTAGGGGAACTTATATTTAGGAGCACTGTAGAATAACAGGACAATTTGGAGAACATTGGCCCTGACGAGGAACAGGACAACTTAGAGAAAATTGGCTTCATATTACTAAAGGTAGAGAGGAAGAATGGCTAAACCAGAAGTCATGGGTAGCTTTCGGTTAACACACCTGCTTTATTACAGGAGATAGACTAGAAGGAGTTGGTTGGGGATAAGCACTTTAAGGAAACTCAGCATATGCCCTTGGAAGTAAACTCTCAGAACTCTGGTGGTAAGCACTTGAGTGATAGACCAGTAAGCTAGAGTTTTAGCACTTTATTAGCAAGGGATGAATACCTTGCCGTTGGATGTCCGGTGTCAGGGTGCCTATATACGATCAGTTAATGGGAGTTGTTTCAGAATATGTCTTGAAGACAGACAAAAGCTGCACTTTAACCTCTACCTAATCACATGAATTTTATTCATGTGAAAAGACGGCAGTGTGGAATCACTTTAAGCTCTAATACTTCATTAGAAGGCATGGCCATTTCATTGCTAGGTGTGAGGATTTAGGGTACCCCAACGCCCCACCGTTTGAAGACATTAGGAGCACTTGCACTTTAGCTTTAAGTAAGCATTGTCTGGCTGCTATAGCTGGATGGCAAATCAGAAGGTGCTGCTTGGGCACAATCAGTTTAAGAAATGTAGCATATTCACTTTAATTGCAGTAATCCCTCAGACTTTTTGTGGCAAGCACCTGGGTGTTAGGTCAGACCATGAGAGCACAAGCTCTTTATTTACAAGGGATGACCATCTCGCCTAGATATCCAGCAGTTAGGTGCCCACATATTAATTAGCTGGGAGCAGTGTCAGAGAATGCCTCTAGAACAGATTGAAAGGGGGTAAGAGCATCTGCACTTTAGTCTGCTTAAATCGCATACACTTTAAATATTAGCCTGCAATGGACAGTATGGAGTGACTTAAAGCTTCAACATTTCATTAGCGAGGTTTGAGGACTTCTTTGGTAGTCGAGAGGACTTAGGGCACCCCCAATTACCATGGGTCGGAGCCGGCAAGAATACTCACATTTTAGCTACTCTAAAACTGTATGCATGGTAACAGTTAGTTGACTGTAACTTATACACCTTGCAGCCCGTCACCCCAGTCTGTGCTGGGCAGTTAAAAGAACATAGGGGCAGATTTATCATCCCCTTACGGCACTTTTGCGTCACTGTCCCTATATTAAAAGTGACGCAAACGTGGCGCAAGGGGCTTGTAAATATGCCCCATAGGGTCCTTGGGTCAGCCAGCCACGCAAGGAAGGCTTTTTGCTCTCCTGATCCCCTTTAAATGTAAATATCCCGAGCAGTAAAGAAGCACGGTGTCTCGGTGCCCATGTAAGCAAGGTCTTTATCTCCTTTGATCTATTTTAACCATGCATGGGTTTTAATGCATACGTTTAACTCTGATTAAATATAGAATGAGCCAATATGTAATGTATTTTATAAAAAGAATGATAAGGAATGTTTTATGCGCCGCTCTATGCACATCTACTGCAATGGATTTAATTAATCAGGCAATAAAACATAATTGAATTGAATTGAAACAATTGTTTCTCTGCCATAACCTTCATTTGAGTGGTATTCACTACATTTCCAATGTGTTTTATTGTTAGTGCCACTGTAAATATGACCGATGTAAATTAAAAGAGGTTTTCCTGTTTTTGGGATGTTACGTATTCAGCATATACAGCAATTTCAAATATTTTGAGATCTGTGTATTATAATACTATTAAAAGAATATGTTATAGATTTACCAATTGTTAATTGATATTTATAATAGTCATATTTATTTTAAATATTTCATATGCTCTTTTGCATTTAAATGTCATGTAATGTGGTCAAGCAGAGCTAACGGATTAATTCGTCTTTTATTTACCTTGTTCTGGTTACTTGTTGATTGCATTCAATATATATGTGTCCTCTATGAACCAAATGCTTTCCTGTCTTTGACCACTCAGCTGTCTGTGGGATGTAACTAGCAAATGGTGCTCTGGTTGCTGGATTATTGGTTGTGCATGCATGTTTGGATGGGGAGGTTTTCTTTGGGTGATGGATGGATTTGCACCTCTGTGGCAGCACTCAACACATTTTATTAGGGTCCTTCGTTTGGGTGTAGTGCTCATAGATTTTCGCCTGCACATTCTGTTTTGCCCTTTGAGATTCAATGCTTGGTATCATCACTTTCTGACTGAATGTGGTAAAGCTTGTGCGCTGGTGACCATAAATAGTGGACTGTAGATGGGTGTGCAGATTGGTAATGTGTTCTGAGGGCTATATAGTAGTGTGACAAGAATTTGTAACCGCTGGCACTCGGTGGTGTTTTTGAGATCTTTGCTTGCCATTTGCTTGGACTTTGTCTCCTGCCCCCTGTGCTTAATTGCTGGATACCGAGTTTGGCAATGATCATGATTGTCGAATGTTCTTACACACTAATTTTCGGCTTACTTGTGTGGACCCCTATCTTGACCTTAATTCGCTCAGTGAGTTCACCTGGTTCCCCCCACCGAACTTGGGCATAAGTGTATGAGTGTAGTCGTATTAGAGTGTCGAGCAATGAAAATGAATCTCTTTATTTTTTAGCGTCTCCCAGAGCTTGTCACGGGGAACTAAGTCAAATGAAGTTTTTAGGTCCACAAAAACTACATACAATTTGGCTTTCTGGATGATCACTGTTTTTTATTGGATATACATCTAAACAATTGATCCATGATGCATACTAGCTTTCTGAACCCTGCCTGCAAGTATGACAGAGCATTGACATCTTCAATCCATGTTTCATGTGAACCCATTAGCTGTCTACAGACTATCTTTTGGGAAACATGTGTTAGGCTTATTGGCCCATAGTTTAGTGGTAGGTCCTTTGAGCCTTTTTTGTGCATGGTTACAAACTCAGCTGTTTGCCAAGATGTAGGGACCTCAGCACTCTCTAACTCACCATTTGCAAATCTGTTAAAATATGCAGACCAATTTTTAATGTCAGCATTAAAGAGATCCCAGGAGATCCCATCCAAACCAGCAGCTTTGCTTTGACAGTTCTCCTAACGGAACTCATGGTGGCCACATCGGTCTATAATCAAACAGTGTTTGAGGGCTAAATCTCCTTGGATTTAGAGGGACGGTATTGGCAAGTTCAGCCATGCCTATCGAATCATAGAGATCTGATAAATGCTTCCACCATACCTGGGGCTGCAAATGATTATTCAAGATGGTTTTACGCACTGGCCCCAATTTGCAAAAAGCCTCCAACATTTTTTGAGATCTTTTGTTTTAACCGAAATATTGTCCAGAAACTGTGCATCCTAAGCCCTGCGAACCTGAAGCTGCACTTCTTTATTTTGGGGCCCCTTGGATCGAAGTAAGTAGCAGCTTCAACCTTTTAAAGCAGAAAGCAACTCTTTTTAGCAGCCTATATTTAACCATGTATCACTTGGTTTGGTGGTTTACTCAGTCCTCCTATAACTTCCTTGAAAACACTCACTCACAATGCTGTAAAGGTCCTTGTGAATGACAAGGAAGTCAACATTTCTAGTTTCAGGGTTTGACAAATGGTCTGTGTCCTCTACAGCGATGCTAAGGGCCTTGTTTATCTCTTCCAAGATCTTAGGCTGAGTCCAGACTCCAGTCCACGTCAATGTATATCTGTTGTTTGCATGTCTAAAGTTCCTGTTGAGAGACAGCGGGATATCTTCCATGTGGATTATAATATTCACCAATGTGTAATGGATAGCATTATGGTCGCTATCGACCCTTGCAACCACAAAGCTCCATAGAGACCGAGAAAAAAGAACACAGTCAATCCTACTGGTGTGGCCTGGCAAGTTATAGGTCTGATGGGCTTGGTAATCTGATCTGGTGCAGCCATTACAGGCCTGTGGACCATAGGACAGAGTTAGCATGAGCAACTGATATGTGGCCTCTGTGCGCAGTTTCACAAGGGACATCTCCAGTGCAGGGATGCCTCATTCTTCATCTTCGTTGTCATTGTGGGACTCACCAGAAATGCCTATTGGTTCTAAAGTGGTGTTAAAGTCCCCCAGCACAATCAGGGAATCGTAGATATTATAATTTCCCCAGTGTGATATAAAGTACTTCAATGTGGGTGTTTCTCCACCCCCTCTGATCCCTCTGTTGTAAATGGATCACTAACAAACTGTCACCCCTCCAAAATATCGCCTTACCAAAATATTTATGGAAAAAATATCTTCGTCCTATACTTATAATGGTAAGTACAAAAATATCTGAAAAAAATACATTAGATTTCATCAATATTTTAACAAATATAAGAAACAAACTTAATTAAAAAGTTAAACACACATATATAATGATTAATATATATAAATACATATATCTACGTAAAACAATTATTAGACTAATAATTTTAATTTATATTATAATTTCAAAAATTGTAATTAATATAAAAATATACCAAACAAATATATATATTTGCATCCAAAAAACACCACACTCAGTGTAATCCTTATTAATCCTCCTTACACCAATGCGTTTCGACCTCACAGGTTCTTTTTCATGGTATGTGAATCTTTCTTCACTTGTGATTTTTATACCATCTCCCATCTCCAGCCCATTTTGCGGCATGATGGGAGTTGTAGTTTACATTTGTAACAGTGCAAATTTTCAATGAATTTGAGACATTTTCATGATTGGATTTTGTGCAGCATTTGTTTACAAAGATATATTTTCTTGTACCGGCTAGTTAACATACCCTTGATTTATAGTAAGTTAGAAACTGAAAGAACAACTGACCATACCAACCATATAGTTCCTGCCCAAAATCCACAAGACCCTCAAAAATCCACTAGGCATACCAATTGTTTAATCCTTTGATTCGCTCTACCACAACTTGTCAACCTATGTGGATACCTAGCTAGCCCCTCTAACACAGAGTCTGAGCTCTAACATCAGAGACACAGAGGACTTTCTACTGGCAGAAACCAATCCGAACAACCATTATCTAATGGCAACCATAGATGTGGTATCATTTTACATGTCCATTGACCATGACATAGGACTACAAGCCTGCACATAATTTTCAAAACAGAGGAACATAAACGAACTACAACACTCAAAAATGATTTTACAGATGACTGAACTTTGTCTGAAAAACAATGTGTTCCTATTCAACCATGAATGTTACCATCAATGATGCAGCACTGCAATGGGAATTTCCTTCTCACCAAACTATGCCAATATTGTGATGGGATGGTAGAAGAAAGAAATAGCATGGGGAATGGACAACTAAGAGAAACTTGAGAACATTGTACTCTGGGTCAGATACATAGATGACCTATTTTTAATTTGGAATGGACTGAAGATGGCTTTATGAGATATTTTAACATACTAAACCAGAATAAAATAGGACTTTCCTTCACATGCACTACAAGCAAGACAGACATTAACTTCCTGGACACACACATTTAAGTAGATCAAGGAGAAATTCACTCCACCCTATTCAGGAAGCCGACAGCCACAAACAGCATTTTGCAGAGCAAAATCTTTCAACCCCCCTCATTGATAAAAAGCATCCCATATGGGGTAATTATGTGAATGAGGGGAAACTGCTCAAAAGATGAGAACACGGAAGAGAAATTTGAAGAGACTATATCGCGACTGAAAAGAAGAGGGCACTAACAAAAAGATCTAACGAGTTGCTTAAAGAAGGTGAAAACAAAATCAAGGGCAGGCACATTAATTACAAAGAAGGAGAAACAACATCAAGAACCTGTACATTCACAATAGAAGCCCCACGACTAATAATCACCTACAGCAAAGAGAGAAAGAAAATAGTCAAAACCATGCATAAACATTGGCACCTGATCTCTAAAGACCCAGACATGGGCAAACTCTTGTGAACTAAACCATTAGTAACCTACAGGAAATTGGTACATAGCCACCTACAGGAGATCAAAACAAAGAACTGGTTAACGGATGCACAGAATGGATTTATCAAGTGCAACAATTACAAAGCTTGCAAAATAGAAATGAACAAGAAACACATAACTGATAGGGAAGGAAAAACAATTCACATCAAACAACACAGCACATGCAAAACTGCCTATGTCACCTATGTAATAGAATGCAATTGCAGTCTCCAATACATTGGGAGCACTAAATGTAAGTTAAAAAAGTGAATTCTATAGCCTATACGAACGGTAAGAAGCAAATATACCAACTATGCCACAGCCAAACATTTGATGCAGTGCCAGGATGCAAATTGGAAAGCAATGACATTCTTTGGACTAGATATGGTACCATCAAACGAACGTGGCAGAGACAGGACTAAAAAATTAAGGCAATTAGAGTCAACGCATAGAATAAGACTTTAAACAAAGACACTGATGGGCCTGAACAACGATGAGGAGCTTTTTATACATCTGTGAAAGAACAACACATGCCCATCAAGACAATAAAAAGAAGAGAACATAACATCAGAACTATGAACTAATGAACTATGGTACTATGCCTGGAATCTGCAAAGTCATTGGTAAATACCCAAAATGTACGGTGAAAAGGCACCAACAGTAAAAATGTATGGGTCACCCTCACACAGATCGTCATATTAACGAATTCTTTAAACTGTGTACATATACTGAGCACACACTTCTGCGCAACATAATTAGTTGCTCACAGTATGAGCAAAAGTATTTATATTTGGGTTGATCAACATCGAAAACACATACATGTACATAGGTAATATACCTTTTTTCTTTCTTTTTGTCCTCATTTTGCTGGGTATCTTGATGGGTTGACAATCTCGCCAGTCTAGGTCTTCTTTAAGGGGAGGCCGGGCCGAATACCATAGAGCTAGACCATAGCACCATCACCCACAAGTATACTGCTGCTTCCAATTCCATCTTCTAACTCACTATGCCAGCCCTGGAAGATGAGGAGATAATTTGACCAACAGAGTAGATGGCATAATCATCGGACTCCTATTTCTTTTTCTCTCCACTTAACCAATGGAGCCCACACGCTCTCTTTACTTTTTTGATCGCACGCCATATCTGATTGACTAACAAACAACACTCCTCAAGTAATCAGAAAAAGTTGGAGAGTTCCCAGCTTTCCATAGTTTACAAATTTCCCGCCTTGCTAGCAGGACCGCAGAAAATAAAAAAATAGATTCTATAGCAAAAATGTGCGTTTCTTGATCCAAACTAGATCCCAAAAATATTAAACTGATTGTTATTTTTAATTGTATTCCGATGATTTCATCTAGGAAGGCCTTAATCGCATTCCAAAAGTAAACAATTTTTGGACATGACATAAATACATGTATGTCGTCCGCCTCCGTCCGCGCACATCTGGGACATGTATATACTTTACCAGTAACCTTTGATAGTTTTTCAGGGGACCAATATACCAGATGAGTACTAAACAGACGATTTCGTTTTAGTGGTGCGGATTTTACTACATTACGCAGTATAGCATATGAATTGCCCCTAATTTGCATCGGGTCCTGATTAGCCAACTCTTCACCCCATAATTTATAAACCTCAGTTTCGATATTTCTGTCTGCCTCCACAAAAACCCAGTACCAAAATGAGGTTTCCTTACGCCACTGTCCGATTCTCATTACTTGATCAGAGCTGTCATCTTCCCTCTCTGTCCAATCTTGCCTAGCCCACCAGGCACTGAGTTGATAATATTTAAACCTGGTCAGCAAGCCATTGGTACAATCCCTCAGTGCATCCCTGCTCATCAAGTTATTTCCAAACTTAAGGTCTGCCCAACGAGATATACAGCATCTTTTCAGGGGTTGACTCAATTGATCCCTCAAACACTCAGGTGCCCCAGGAGAGTCCCAGATTGGAGCACATGTTGAAAAATAAGGAATTCTCAATTGTTTTCGGGCGTACATCAATGTTTTTAGGGCAGCCTTTAAAATCTTAAGCCGCACTTTTAAAAAAAATGTTGGGTCTCCATACTTGAAAAGAAAACCGATTTGACCGTCTGGTACATCAGTCAGTAGGGCCTCAAAAAGCATGCCTATTGATGAATTGTCTGCTTTGTTGGCCAACATATGCACATTCTTAAATTGGACAGCATAGCAGTAAGCAAAAATGTCTGGTAGTGCCAGCCTCCATTATCTAGTCTCCTACGTAGCTTTTTCCATGAGATCCTCGGACCTTTAGATGCCCAAATAAAAGTCTCTATCCTCCCCTGTAGTTTTGCTATATCTTTCTTTTGGAATGTCAACAGAATCGTATTAAATAAAAAAGTCACTTTTGGCAGAATAATCATTTTTATAAGGTTAACCCTACCATAGATGTTAAGAGGTAGGTTCACCCACTTAGAGAGTAAACCCGTTACCGCGCCACTAATCTGTTTCCAATTTAATTTTATAATGTCTTCCATCTTCCGGGTTATTTGTATTCCAATGTATCTTATTTGGTTCATTGCACCATGGCTTACCACCCCCTGGTTCTAGTCCATAATTTCTGTTTTCCCCGAGTTCACTTTATATCCTGAGATCTGGCCAAAGTCTTCTGCCTTCCCCATCTGATTTGATATTGCCTCCTGAGGGTTGCTTGTATAAAGCAACAAGTCATCAGCAAAAAGCCCTAACTTAACTTCAAAGGTGCCCGATTTAAAAGGAATAATAGCCAAGTCAGACCTAATCAAATTCGCTAGGGGCTCAATATATATATTAAAGAGAAGCGGGGAAAGGGGGCTGCCCTGCCTTGTACCTCTTGAAATTTCAAACCATTCTGACAGCCTCCCATTTATTAAAACTCTAGCTCTAGGACAATGATATAAAGTCTGAATTGCCGATACCATATTTGTTGGGAAACCAAAACTTCGCAGGGCCTCCCAAAGGTAGGGCCAATGTACCTGGTCAAAGGCCTTGGCTGCGTCTACTGCCACTATCGCTAGTGGCAGTTTCCGAGCCTCTGCCAAGTCAATAACTCCTAATAGCTGGAAGGTAAGCTCATTCAGTTGCCTCCCGGGGAAAAAGCCTCCTTGGTCAGGGTGGATAACCTCCCGTATTGCTGTAGCCAATCGAGCTGCAATAATCCCAGAAAATATTTTATAATCTGTCTTTAGTAATGAAAATGGCCTGTAGGAATCTATCTTTCGTGGATATTTGTTAGGCTTCTGAATCATTGTGACTGTAGCTTCTAGCCAGGATTGCGGGACCCTGTTTCCGCCCAGGTAAATCTTATTGAATAAAACCTGAAGGACAGGGGTTACAATACCTATGATACAAAGATAAACTTCTACAGGGAGGCCATCGGGCCCAGCTGCCTTTCCCTTGACCATTTTTTTACACTGAGCCCTTATCTCCCCCTCCGTAATCTCTCCTTCGAGGGTTTTCACATGTTTAGACGATAACCGAGGGAGAGTTGTTAACATAAGCCACTCTTTTATTTCCCCTAGGCTAGGTGAAATATCCTCTTTATATAGCTCCTGCATGTATCTGCAAGCCTCATTACACATATCTAAATTAGTATACAGAAGGGCTCCTGTTTCGCCATCGATTAGCTCTCAAATTGTGTTTCTGGCCTTATCTGCTTTTACTTTCAAGGCTAATATTTTTGCCCTAAATGCAGCTTGTAACCCCTCCAATTCTTTATTTAGAGGCTCCACTCTGTTTGAATCTTCCATGGACACCCTCCGCAACTCTCCCTCTTTATTCTTGATGTCTTGAATGTTCCTTTCTCTGTCTTGCTTCTCAGCCCGATATTTCCTTATCATATTAGAGGTTAGGAGCCCCCTTAAGTACGCGTTAAACGCATCCCAGACAATGTTCGCCTCCGCTGAACCATTATTAATACAGAAAAAACTCTCTGATTTATTTCTTAAGTCTTCAATAGCCTTCTCATCTAAGAGAGTTGCCCTGTCTAGGGTCCACCTTCTGGACTCCTCAGGAAGACAATATTTTAAAGATAGTACAACCGCAGAGTGGTCTGATATTATTGCCGGAATATGAGTCACCTCTAAGTCTTCTCCACAAAGTTCCTGATCAACTAGCAAATAGTCAATGCGAGAATGGTGTTTATATTTTTTACAATAAAATGTAAATTCTCTCTTATCCTTTTTTAATGTCCGCCATATATCTACTAAGTTAAATTCCCTCATTATATTTGTAAGTCTAGAAAAAGATTTAGGCGGAGTGTTATATTTAGCTCTAGACGTCCTGTCTAATCCGTTATTTAATACCAAATTGAAATCTCCCCCTAAAACAATCGGGGCTGTTGTTTCCAATAGACAGGACTCTAATTTTTCCAGGAACTCTGGATTATCATTATTTGGCCCATAGTATACTGCGCATACTAACGACGACCTACCATATATTAACAGAGTAGCCACCAACCACCTTCCTGAGCAATCTGACTCATATTTAAGTAATCTTATATCATGATTAGTTTTAACAATTATAGCAACTCCCCTAGAATTGCCACTCTGATCCAAACATATCACCTCCTGTATCCATCTGAATTTTTTAAAACACTGCCTACACTCTATCCTTTCTTTGTGAGTTTCTTGTAGTATTATTATTTGTGCTTTGCTATCCTTACAAAACTCTGCCACTCATGATACTTTCTTCCTAGATCTAAGACCATTTACATTCCACGTTAGTATATTAATTATCTTAGCTTTATCTATACTCATTTCCCTGGACAGGATAGGTCATAAACCCCGAACAATCACAACCCCCATCAGCTTTTACCCAGGAAAAGTCAAAACCTGCATCATTGAGGACATCTTTTTTATTTTTTTCTCCCACTGCTCCCCACACCCAGTGTCCCACACCCACCTCTCCCCCCCGGGAAACCCTCCTTCTACCTCTTGGGCGATACATTCCGCCCTTTGGGAACCCCCCTCTCCAAGAATGAAGACGAACAGGAGGCAGACCCTAAAGGGATATAGGTGAAAAATATAACTAATGAGAATAGCGAAAAATAGAAGAAAAAGAAGAGAAAAAGTAAAAACCCTGACGAACCTCTATGTCTATAGTCAGTCTTAACCTTTTTGTAGCTTTATACAACTTGTCATTTACTCATTTACTCATCATTATTTTATTTCATTTATTCAGTGTTCATCTGTTGTATAAATAAATCCGCCTCCTCAGGGTCACTAATATTGTGGATCTTATTTCGCCACATTATTTTCAGCATGGCTGGAAATTTCAATTGCACATGAGCTCCCTTTTCTCAGAGTGCACTCATCTTAGTACCTAATTCCCACTGCCGCTGGGCTGTCCTTTTACTAAGGTCCGATCTTATTTGATACGGGAAGTCATCATATTTTTAAGAGAGCCCTCTTTTAATGCTTTTGATAGTATCTGCTGTTTTAGGGTGAAATTCAAAAAATTAATCAGAATTTTTCTTGGGTTTTTCCTCATGGGATTTAACCTAAAGGGATCCCGATGTGCTCTCTGGATTTCTCTTTCCCATTCAATGTCTGGCCTATCAGGCATAAGCTCTTGTAGTAGGGCACAAATAAAGGTTTTAACATCTCCCTTTTCAACCCCATCTGGAATTTGTAAAAACCTCAAATTGTTGCGACGGGATTGTGTTTCTAATCTTTCTAAATCATCTTGTAGCCCTTTATTCTGCTTCTTTAGCCAATCTATGTCTTTAGAGTTTCCCATAACACTTCCGACAGAGTTTTAACTTCTCCCTCCAAAGTACAAGTACGTACCAAGATATCATCCAGTTTTACCTCTTATGCATCACATTTATCATGGATCCCCTTTTGATTAGACTCCGATATTTCGAATTTATCAAACAGGTCCTGCCTTAAATTCAAAAACAGTTTTTTTATAGAATTTTCATCTCCTCCATCACCGCCACCTCTTTGATCCATTTTGTACTCCTGGGTATTCTCTCCTACATTTGAGTGAACCATTCCATCGTGAGGAGTCTCTGGGCTCATACACACCGTAATAGGGGGACAAGACATGGTGCCTGAATTGAGATTTGTATGATGACCGGGCTTAGTTCTAGACAGAATACAATTTGGCCCGCAGCTGTCTCAGACCTGATATCAAATACAGTGCTGTTACTAATTGGCGCTCTACCTACTACGCCCTGCTGCCCCTCATCGGTAGAAGACAGTCCATCCAATACAGCGAACCTATTCTCCACAGGGAGAGGGGCTGAAACTGAATGAGAAGCCAGATCAGAAACTGAATTAGATTGCGTTGTGGCTTTCTTTCCCCTTATGTGCGTAGTTTGTGCAGTTTGCGCATTCGTAATGTGCTCCATAATTTTAAAATAAGATTTCAACGAAGGAAGAGGTTTTAATGGAGCACGTACCTCCTTTTGCCCACACCGTGGAGACTTTCCAGAGCCTTTTGGAGCCCTAATAACTTTCTTTTTGGGGGAAACTGGGGCAATAACTAGGCCCCCCCTAGGCGACTGCTCCTGATCTGCCCCTCCCTTTCCCCCACCTTCTTTCTTTCTTCCTTCGGGGAGGGACCTCAACTGGTACTGATTCCTCACCTGCCCCTTCAATCCCGTTTGCTTGCCTTCTATTAAATGTGCCCCTACCACTGGGCCTTTTACCGGTCCTTGTTCATTCGAACAGGCCAGTAAAGTGGAATTAACTGCCACTCCTATTTGTAACAATGCTGATGGTTTTATTTCTAATCATTTGTCTGCTTATGTTAGCCAAAGTACTGCACCTTAGAGCACGTAGTTAAAAATAAACATTTTAAACTTTCCCGTGTCTCTGATTACTCACTTTGTGGACTGATATGAGAATAACAACGAAAAGGTGTTTCTGATTCCCACCATTCCTGAGAGTATTCTAAGTCGCTTGTTCTGGGTTGTCTAATCATTGGTAGCTTCGAGATGATACGGAGAACGAATGAGACACTGATGCTAGTCGGATAGGGGTTCTTGGTACTGAGGTGAGCTTTTTGGTACACCACAATTCACTGAGGTCCTGGTTTCCTGCGCATAGTTCTGTGCATGAGCAGAATCCCCGCAACAATATCTTTGTAAACAAATGCTGCTCAAAATCCAATCACAAAAAATGTCTCTAATTCAATGTAAATGTGCAGTGTTACAAATGTAAACTGCAACTCCCATCATGCCGCATAATGGGCTGGAGATGAGAGATGGTATGAAAATCACGAGTGAAGAAAGACTCACCTATAGTGAAAAAGACCCTGTGAGGTTGCAACGCGTTGGTGAAGCAGTGGTATCTCCCTAATAAAGGAGGATTAATAAGGATTACACTGAGTGTGGCGTTTTTTGGATGCATCTACAATTGGTTCAGCCCATCGCCAGCACCCGCAGCAGAGCGTGCTAGGGAAGAACCTGTTTGTTTAATATATATATATATATATATATATATATATATATATATATTCACTGAAAAAACCATAGGTTTCAGGGGTGTTATAGTTAGCTGGACTTTTTACTTGTACAAAACCATTGAAATTCCCCCGTTATAGTTAGTTCAGCTAACTATAACTCGCGCGCCCGCAATGCACTGCTGATGACGTCACATATTACATCACTCATGACATGGTCAGTGACATCACTCATGACATCACTGATGACATCTCAAATGACATCACTGATGACATCACTGATGACATCATCCAGTGAATGTGTGTTTTTCTGAAAATTAAATATGTTTTATATATGTATATCTCAAGGTCGATGGAAGAATAAATGGGTATATAAGTGTCTAAATGGATGATTTGTTTTTGAAAAATTGATTGTGTAACTGACTGATTAAGTGTATCATAGTGAATACATGGCTTAGTGAGTAATGTTTAAATATGTAAATATCTGTATCAGTCTCTCACTTTGTGTATAAGTGGCTGCATGGGTTGGTGAGTAGCTACATGGGTGTCTATATAGGTTATTAGTTGTTTTTTTGAGTATCAGTCTGAGTGTCTGCATGGTTCGGTGGGGGGTATTACGTAGTGCATAGGTGCATGAATGAGTGACTCACTGTTTGTATGGGTTGAACACAGCATGTGTGCAGGACTGTATGGGTGGATGAGTGTGTGTATGGGTGTGTTAGTGAGTGAATGACTGTCTCAATAGTGTCTTTATGAGTAACTACATATGTTTTAAACTAGTATATGTGACTATTGGTGTATATATGTGAGTATATGTGAGAGTGAGAGATTGAAAGAGTTCCTGTATGAATAAGTATGTGTTTCTATAAGTGATTGTTTAAAAGACTAAGTATGTGTAAGTTTCCGTAGAAGTAAGTATGGTGGTGTGTGTATAACTGTATATGCAAGTAAATGTATGTTTGATTCTTTATTAGCATGAGTGACTATGTGTGTGAGTAACTCTATGGATGAGTGGCATTGTGTAACAGGATGTATAGGTGTATGAGTACATATGATGAGTGAGTACATGTATGAGTGACTGTATAGGACTGTTGGTGAATGAGTGGATGTGTATGTGGATCTTAGAATTACTGAAGAGGTTGTTGTAACTGGTATTGGTATGTCCATTGTTTTGAAAATTTTAGTCTCTATTTTTGAATGTGTGTATCAAAGGTTATATTAGGGTGAGAGGAGGTCTGCCACTCTATCACAAGGATGATGTCATCAGTGATGTCATCAGTGATGTCATTTGAGATGTCATCAGTGATGTCATGAGTGATGTCACTGACCATGTCATGAGTGATGTAATATGTGACGTCATCAGCAGTGCATTGCGGGCGCGCGAGTTATAGTTAGCTGAACTAACTATAACGGGGGAATTTCAATGGTTTTGTACAAGTAAAAAGTCCAGCTAACTATAACACCCCTGAAACCTATGGTTTTTTCAGTGAATTTCTGAGGTTTTTTAAATGCTAATTCCTAACTATAACGTGCCTGAAACCTATGGTTTTTTCTGTGAATTTCAAAGGTTTTTTAAATGCTAATTTCTAACTATGCCTACAGAGATAGGACATGTGAAGAAAGAAGAAAAAATGCACAGAAAGAAACAAAAGAAGTGAAGAAAGAAGCAACAGAAGTCCTCAAATACGAAGATAAGTGCAGGAAGAAGGATAACGTGCAGAAAGAACAAAAAGAAGAGCAGAAAGAAGCCTTGTTGCAAAATCATCCTGTACCCTCAACTTTTTCAGACGGATACTGGTGGTAACTGAGTCTGACTAACCAGTCCTAGAGCCAGTGCTATGTTAAAAGACACTTAGAATACAGTGAAAACACCTACATACACTAGGGAACATTATGCGTTGGGGTCCCCCTGTGATTAGCATGACCTCCTTTGTAAGCCCCTAGTATATAATAGGGCATGGGGATTAAAACTACCTCTTAAAACAGGCCACAGGGCGTTTTTGCACACGTTAACTCAGGCCCCGTCCCCTCCATTCACCACTGTGTAAACACGCCCTGTGTCCATTTTTAGTTGGGAGATTAAGTTCATTTGAATCCTGAGGGTCCCTAGGGTCCAACTAGCCCACTAGGTACCTCCAGTAAGTGCCACAGAGCTGCGTTGCAGAGAGGTGTAAAAAGTGGCACGGCCTAGACCACCTCTCTGCAATGCAGCTCAGTGGCGCTTACTGGAAGCACTTGGTGGGCTAGTTAGCCCCCAGGGGCCCTCAGTATTGAAGGGAAATTATATCCCCAATTTAAAACGTGCCATAGTGCGTGTTTGCACACGTCACCTCAGGCCCCGTCCCCTCCCTTCACCACTGTGTAAACGCGCCCTGTGGCTGTTCTAAGTTGAGAGATTAACCCCTTGAGTGCCCCGCCCTTTCCCCGCCCTGTGCCGGCCCTTTCATTAGCGGGCGGGGTTCATGACGAGCTGGACTCGTCATGGGCACAGCGCAACCGCGGCCCATGACGAGTCCAGCTCGTCATGGGCACAGAAGGGGTTAAGTCCCATTGAATCCTAAGGGTCCCTAGGGTCAAACTAGACCACTAGGTACCTCCAGTAAGCGCCACAGAGCTGCGTTGCAGAGAGGTGTAAAAAGGGGCTTGGCCTCAGAACACCTGGCTGCAGCGCAGCTCCCTGGCGCATACTGGAGATGCCTGTTGGGGGCGCGTTTGCAGAGTGCTGCACGGAGGGGGCATGGCCTCCGGCACGATGCCAGTCTTTTATTTATTTTAGTTTTTTAAGAAGGGGGGCTGTTTGGTTCCCCTTCTTATTCTAATTTATTGGCCCTGATGACCCCATCCCCCAGGGCCAGTCTCCTAATTATATTTTTTTGACCCCAATCCCCAGGGCCGGCCACTGTTTTTTATTATTTTTAAAAAATATATATTCATAGACACACCTAGGACATGCTGGACAAACCGTACGTACCTATCACCATGACGATTTGCGTGATATTCATTAAAAGGCGACTATGCATGCAATGAATCCACGTGGAATGTATTTACACCACTAGTGAAGCTCTGACATGTCTGATGCCCTACCGTGCCTAATCCTGGTAGACACCCTTGTCGTTTATTTATACAAACATGGGTAGCTATTGACGGGCACATTTAATACACATGCACACCAAGCCATTCAAAGGGGATTCGACAAAAAGTCGACCAAAACTATGCAAGAAACCCCCCTCACGGTTAATAAAACACACATCCACTGCCGGATGTGTAATACTTTTTATTTTACTCTCTGGAAAGGGGACGAACATCACTTGAGAGTCACAGCGTGCTCCTGACAGAGCCCAATGCTGTGTTACACCCACCATTGCCTGCCGAGTGCCACACACCTCTGTGTTGTATTCCACTAGCTTGTGCATATGCTATGACACTCTCTAGCCCATGTGCACTGTAACACCACCCCGTGAATATGTCATGCCACACTTGTCTTCGAACGGGTTATATTGCCCCATCTAACGTGCCTTTCTCGATGCCTATGTTATAACGCACAGTGCTATGCCATACATATTACAATCTGGGATCCATATCTTTGTCACAGTGCATATGCAACGTTACACTCCCCAGCACATATTTTATATTACAACTTTAGAGACTAGTTAGGTTACACAACACTGCCCTGTGCATATTACACTCCAAGGCGCATATCGCATAGCATGCGCTAGTGCCTGTGCTATCTCGCGCTCTCCAATGAATCTGTCATTGCGCACAATGTATTGCATATTATATTTCACGCCCGGTTCATCTTATATCACACTTTTTGGTGCATAGTTTATACCATACACTATATCTAGTTTTCATTTTCAATCGTGCTCTCAGGACTATGTTCTATATAACACTGTGTTCACCTACCCTTTTCACGGGCATTACCTTTTGCGATAGGGGGTGGAGGGTCAGGGGGTGTTTCTGCCAAGTGAGCCCGGAGTCACAGTCACAAACGTCCTCTTCTTCCTGAATAAAAGTGAGATTATGCTGCATACTTGTTCATATTTTAAGTAGTTCGCACAGACACAATGTTTTAAAAACAATAAAGTTCCTAATACCCGCCTTCTCTGAACAGTTAGCTTGCTGTCCCATCCCCTTCCTCCCTATCCTCTGTTGTGTGAATCCATGGACTAGCCTCCTCCCTCCTGCCATGCATTGTCTGATGTGCTGCCACTGCCCTCAATTTAGTATGATGTACCAGTCCACTCCTCCTGCCCTCCATTGCCCAATTCTATGCCCCATCATTGACCTCCTGCTTAAACTCTGTGCTTAGCTTGCTGCGCCTATTCTCCTTCCCCCTGCCCTCCGATGTCTTTGTGCATGCCCCTGCTCCACCCTTTTTGCCCACCATGTCCCATGGACCTGCCACTCCTATCTACTCTGAGTGTTCTGTTGAGCTGCCACTCCCCTCCCTCCTGCCTAGCATTGTCAGATGACTGTAACCTGTCCCTGCCACCTCCACCCTGCCTGTCCACATGCCATGCCCCTATCCTCTTCCTCCTGTCCTACATGGTCCATTGTACTGCCACACCCTTCTGCCCTCCCTGGTCTGTTGTGCTGCAACTGCTCCTCCTGCCTGCCCCGTGTGGTCTGTTGTGAGGTCCCTTCCCCTGAACTTTCTTGTCTGTGCACAGGTCCTGACCCTCCCTTCTATCCTCCATCGTCCTTTGTGCATGCCCCTCCACCCTCCTTCTTGCCCATCATAGCCATTGTGCTGCCACTAACCCTCCCACTTGCCATGCATGGTCTTCTGTGCTGCCATGGCCCCTCCCACCTTCCCTGTGTGGTCAGTTAGCTGCCCCTGACCCCCTCCCACCTTCCCTCCATGGTCTGTGTGTATGCCATCACAGTCTCACTGTTGCTCTTCATGGTGTGTCTTGCTTCTAGTGCCCATCCTGCCTGACCTCCATGGCTATCTTGCTGCTCCTGCCCTGCCCCCTTGCCCCCAGCCCTACTCCCTCCCTCCTGGCTTGTCTGTTCCATTGTAATGCCCCTGATCCGTCCCTCCTGCCCTTTATGGTCTGTTATGCTGCAGCTTTCTCTCCTGTCTGTCCATTATGGTCAGCTAGCTACCATTGCCTCTTGCCCCTCTGTTCTCTGTTGTCCATGTGCATGGTCCTGTCCCCTCCCTCTTGCTTTCTATGGATTGTTGTGCTGCACTCCTGTCCTGCATGCCCTGTGTGGTGTATTGTGCTGCTGCAAACCCTGATGCCTGCCCTGCAGGGTCAGTTTGGTGCACCTCTCCATGTCCCTCCTGTCCTCTGTTATCCAAGTCCATGTCCCTATCCCATTTCCTTCCATGATCCAATGTACCATACTTGCGAACATTTTGAACTTGGTAAGAGGGAGATTTTGAAAAAAAACTGGGGTATTGATTTTCCCCTTTGAGTTACATTGAAAAAGAGGATATTGTAGACAGGAGACAGATCAAATAAAGCCCATTTGAGCTTAAAAACATTGGTCGTTTCCTGGCTGAATCGGGTCTGTTGGCATGTATGGTTGTACTACCATTGCCTCTTCCTTCTGCCCACAATGGTCTATTACATTGCCACAGCCTTGAAGGAGGGTAGATTTTGTATCACAGGGGGCCCCTGGCCCGTTCTGTCCACACCTGAAGTATGAGACCCTTGTCCTTGCCCTGCCAGCTGCATTTGTAGGCCGTATTAAATTGACCAGCGGGTCCTGTGTTGCTATATAATTATCCTGAGACATCCTTACCACTCAGCCAGCATAAAACCCCTGTGTAGGCCCTTCTGTTCAATATGTAGGCCTCTTTGTTAAATTGACCATAGCTCTGCAATTTTAGTGTATAGCAGTCTGAAGGCAGGTCTGCGAGGCCTTCTGATCCAAACTAGTAGCCCCCACCCTACCCGAGTGCTCCGTGCTCGGTATCAAAGTTCAACATCCCCCTGAAGCTGTCGACATACAGTAGGCTGCATCCTGGACTGGTACTTGCTTCCTGGGAAGGTTTCCCGCTTTTAAGGAAGTGGCAACCGCAGAGCGTCAAGTTAGGAGAACTGAGGAGATTTTATACATGAATATATTGAATTCCCGTACAATACCCATTATTTTCTACTTGCTCTATGGAACTTACGATAAGCGATTGGCCTGAGAGACTGACCTTTTCACCCAGTCCATTGTCAGCATTAAGTGGGTAAATGACGAAATGTCTGGTCAAATCTGCAGACGAAGCTTTTGGGTAGCATACGTAGGTAGATGTAGCATGCAAAGGAGCCCACAAAATGATATAAAAAGGGAGCACCCACAGATATCGACGGACTACCTCGCCGTCTGTATGTAGGTTAACAGGCTGTGCAGTTTTTCCCCAAGAGCTGGGAGCTCTTGTCTTCCTTTGCTTAAAATGTCTTGCTCTGCTTTGCTTGAAGTATCTTATTCTATTTTACCTATATGAAATGTCATGTTATGTTTAACCATTGTTCTCTTTACTTTTGCATTTAAAAGATTTTGTATTGTAATTGCAGGAATGCTTGCTCTAAGAGTAAACGTGAGTGTTCCTAGGTAACATTTTCCTTGGTGTAACTTGTTTCTCATGATGCATTTATAGATGTGTTTTCTCTCTCTCTCTGTCAGTACATTAATTGAGATACAGAGAATATTATGACAGCTGTATGATTATCTGGATTCTGTATTTTGTACTTTATGTCTCTATTCTGCGGTTTCTTTGAAGTTGCATCTTCTCATTAAACTGCGATTGTATTCTGCCTCCAATTGCATGTCTCATATGTCTGTTTTCTTCATTTTTGGAGCAAGCGTTCCTAGGCACCCCGGCTCAAATTAAGGTGCCCCTTTTGTCCCTGACTCACTCTCCTGCTCAGTTCTGTGGTGGCTCCCGGGGATCTGGGGACCGCCCCTAGCTTCCTTGACCCGTAATAGATCTTCCCTCCAACAGCCTCTCTTGCAAGTCCTATATTGTTGGTTTGTTGCCCCTGCCCCCTTTTCCACTGCCCTCCATAGTCTGTTGTGCTTCCACGGCCCTTCCTGCCTGCTCAGTGTGGTTAAATTGTTGCCTTTGCACCCTCCTACCTGCCTTCAATTTTCAGAGTCCGTGCCCCTGGCCTCTGCCTCTCAACAGTATCCTAATGAACAACTAGATTGCTAACATTCTATATTTATTACAAAAGTGTGGAACGCCTGACATCATCTTGATGTAATCAAAACTGTAATACCTAGAGCATTTCCTTTAGAAATTACATATATGAGAGGGTCTTATTGGCATCAAAATTATGGTTAGTGCTCTAAAAGACTAAAATAAGGACATATTTTCTGAGTTTTCAAATAGCGACAAAGCACTTTTAAATTATTTGTTATCTTTATGTTTTTTTATCCAGTTGACCACTTGATTAAATGTTGCACTTAGGGGAGAGGATGTGGTGTTACTTCCAGAACTGCAGACTTTGCAACTGGGGAACCAGGTTGCAGTTTCTGCTTCAGCTCGACATTCTGTGATTCTGGTCAAATCACTTAGTCTCCCCATGTCTACAACCAAAATGAATTTGTTCTTGTGTGATGTAACCAATGCTCATGTAAAGCACTCCAATACCTGACAAGTCTGCACTATATAACACTGCAAAAACACAAAATAATAAGTGTTTTGCACACTTCTGTCATTGGGCTATATTTGGGCTACATCTGGGTGATTTTGGGCTACATTTGGGCTCTTTTGTCTCCGGTGGCCATCTTGGGAGATTTATTTGTTATGAAGTTTCCTAATTTCCTCATGTACTGCAGTCTCCTCAGTAGGAAATGCTTTCAGTTTTTTACTTTGATTCCATCATGAAGGTATTCAGATATGTCACACATTTGCCATAAATTCTGAATGTTAGCACTCTAGTTGCTCATTAGATCACTGTAGTAAAACTACTGCACCATGGAAGTCTGCTCCTGGTATTAAAAGTGCATGTTTCAGTCTGCATGTCAGAATTTTTTAATGAAATAGAAGAGGATTTGAGAAGTCACTCAAAATGTGCCCTCATTTTCTTTCTTCAGCATTAATCATAATTTCTATGGCAAAATGAACCTCCTCATTGTGTTCCTTTTTAAATTAAATGTTTTAAGTGTTACCAGTTTATTCCAATCAAGATGGCTTCAGGTGTGCCATACTTTTGTCATAATGAAGACAGTAAGCGCTCTAGTTGTTTTTAAGAACATTCTGGGACATTCTGTCATTGGGCTATACTTGGGCTACATCTGGGTGATATTTGGGCTACATTTGGGCTCTTTTGTCTCTGGTGGCCATCTTGGGAGACTTATTTGTTATGAAGTTTCCTAATTTCCTCATTTACTGCAGTCTCCTCAGTAGGAAATACTTTCAGTTTTTTACTTTGATTCCATCAAGAAGGCATTCAGATGTGTCACACATTTGCCATAAATTCAGAATGTTAGCACTCTTTTTGCTCATTAGATCACTGTAGTAAAGCTACTGCTCACCAGGGAAAACTGCTGCTGGTATTGAAAGTGCATGTTTCAGTCTGCATGTCAGAATTTTTTAATGAAATAGAAGAGGATTTGAGAAGTCACTCAAAATGTGCCCTAATTTTTCTTTCTGCAGCACTAATCATACTTTTTATGGAAAAATGAACCCCCTCATTTTGTTCCTTTTTAAATTAAATGTTTTAAGAGTTACCACTTTAATCCAAGCAAGATGGCTTCAGGTGTGCCATACGTTTATCATAAGTAGGACTGTTAGCGCTCTAGTAGTTCTTTGGAACACTCTGGGAAGCTGCAGTAGAACACAAAGGAATCAACTGACAGTCTCTGCCCTTGTTGGATGTACATGTTTTACTGAGAATGTCAGACTTCATTCTCACATGACTGAGAAAGATAATGTGAATTTACAGAAAATAAGCTCTCAGTTTAGCCTATAGATCACCTTCCAAACCTCTGTGGTAAAAGCATGAGAAAATATTTTTCTCTCAATCATGATATCCCAGCAGAATGCTTTTTCACATGGTGAAATCACCTTAGAACATACCACAATTCCTAAAATGAGTATGGTACCATCAACAAATGATTTATAATGTAACTAAAGTCTTAAAACCTTCTATTAACTGCAATGCTTTTTAATGAGGTGCTATCATGTATATTGGTCCCAAGATGGCTGCCAACACTTCTTGGATGAAGTGCTGACAGCCAATCAGATCTCAGGATGAGATGTGTGGTTAGGCTCCGCCCACATATATATATGCTTTTAAATGCTATTTTCTCAGGAAATACTGAACAGATTTACACCAGACCTGCAAAAGGCACTTCCTTGACCTTATGGCTACCTCTCTGCCAAATTTCAAGTAATTCTGTTCAGCCGTTCGGGCTGTACCTGTGTCTAAAGGTCCTATGGAAAAATGCATGGGGAAAACGCGTTTTGGGACCCCCCTTTTTTCTCGGCCCCTGCTTGACGAATCCCTCCGAGACTTTCAGGGTAGGAGCGGAGCGTAGCGCCCCACCTATTTTGAAAATTTCGCGAGGATTCGTCGACCGGCGCCAAAGTTATTCCAAATAGAATGTTGCGGATTTCCTATGGAAACAGGGTCCTAACTATAACTACCTACTGGCGACCGCCAGTAGGTAATATATATATATATATATATATATATATATATATATATATATATATATTCACTGAAAAAAACCATAGGTTTCACACACGTTATAGTTACGAATTAGCATTTAAAAAACCTTGCAAATTCACTTAAAAAACCATAGGTTTCACACATGTTATAGTTAGCTGGACATTTCACTTGTAAAAAACCAATAAAATTCCCCCGTTATAGTTACTGCAGGCAACTATAACTCACGCGACCGCAATCCTCTGCTGATGACGTCAGATATTACATCACTGTATTTAGACACTTATTTACCCATGTCTTCTTCCATTAATCTTTAGCTATACATATATTACAAATATTTATTTTTCAGAAAGACACATATGTCATCAGTGATGTAATATCTGACGTCATCAGCAGAGGATTGCGGACGCGTGAGTTATAGTTGCCTGCAGTAACTATAACGGGGGAATTTCATTGGTTTTTTACGAGTGAAATGTCCAGCTAACTATAACATGTGTGAAACCTATGGTTTTTTAAGTGAATTTGCAAGGTTTTTTAAATGCTAATTCGTAACTATAACGTGTGTGAAACCTATGGTTTTTTCAGTGAATTTGTACGTTTTTTTGAATGCTAAGTTATTTTTTTTTTCAGGTTTTACACCGTGCGAGCACCGTGCGCGCACATTGCGCACGGTGCGCTTCGTGCACGGTGCGCTTCGTGCACCGTGCGCGCTCTGCGGGCACTGGGTGTGCTTCGCGAACCGAGCGCCCACGGTTCGCAGTGCGCTCAGGGTGCGCGCACCTCGCCATTTTTAAAAAAAGAAAAATGTTGTTTTTTTCTCCCTTGGGGGTCCTTGTGTGACCCCCTGACGAAGGCTAGGGGGTCAGGAACTGTCCACTCTGCCTCCTTTTCACGTTCTCCACCTTTGTTTTTCACCGCCTCAGACTGCGAGAGACAAAATGGCGGCGACACTTCCTGGTTTCCACCGATTCGAATGTTTACCGACATCTAACAACCAATCAGAATTGCCGCGCGTATAGATATTGATATGCTTTTAAATGCTATTTTCTCAGTAAATACTGAACAGATTTACACCAGACCTGCAAAAGGCACTTCCTTGACCTTATGGCTACCTCTCTGCCAATTTTCAAGTAATTCTGTTCAGCCGTTCAGGCTGTAGCTGCGTCTCAAGGTCCTATGGAAAAATGCATGGGGAAAACGTGTTTTGGGACCCCCCTTTTTTCACAGCCCCTACTTGACGAATCACCCCGAGACTTTCAGGGTAGGAGCTGAACGGAGCGCCCCATTAGTTTTGAAAATTTCGTGAGGATTCGTCAACCGGCGCCAAAGTTATTCAAAATAGAATTTTGAGATTTCCTATGGAAACTAGGTTGTAACTATAACTATCTACTGGCGACCGCCAGTAGATAATATATATATATATATATGTATATATATATATATATCGGATACCTATGAATTACATGAGGTGCTTGGTCTTTGTATAAATGCACTGGCACTTTATAAGAATTGTCCCATATGAAGAATATATAGGGGTCTACAAGGATGGCGGTCGGAAAACCACCCTGACCACCATGGAAGCGGAAAACAACCGCCCTCCGGCACCATGGAAAAACCGGCAGGGAAATTAGGATCAACCGCCATAAAACACCGACCACGGCGGAATGGGGCAAAGAAAAACCGCCTGTAGTGGGCGGAGATGGCCAAAATCCGTCCGCGGAGATCGGATTTGCGGTGGAAAAACACAAACCCGCCCCAAGTATAGCAGAGACATCGCATGGAAAATTAGGATATCCCCGATGGTCCCGCGGTACGTTCCACAGTTTACGACCGCCGCGGTCACAAACAGGGATGAATGGGAGAGCCGGTGGAAGAGCTGCAGCATAGCCACCGCTGTGGACGATCCGTGAAAAATATGGCAGACCAATGAAAAAAGCCTCAATAGGCCAAAAAGAGCACACAGCAAACTAGCCATGCCCCCAAAAAACAAAACAGACCCCAATGACACAACCACATGGCAAAACAAATATACAATTCCCAGGACAACACACACAACACACCTGACAGCAATACCCCATTAGGACACACCCACATAGCTGAGTATAAAACCAGCCCCTTTCCTGACCATAATTTTTTGCAATACTCCAGGAGTGAAGGGATATACACCCCAGCTTAAAGGAGAGGCAAAGAACACAACATCACTAGCCACACCACACACAGCGCCACCACCACTTCCACACCTGCACTACTAACCCCCTGTACATCACACACCATACACATCACAACCACACCCACCAGTCACACTCCTGCACCCACAACCACTTTGCACAACACACACCATGGCAACACATAAAATGCCCAAATTCACAGAGAGTGAGTTGACAGTCATGGTAGATGAGATAGTCAGAGTGAAACCACAACTGTTTGGTAGCCTGGTCCAACAGACACCATTAGCCACAAGAACACAAACGTGGACAAGGATAGTCGAAAGGGTCAATGCAGTAGGGACCACCCCGCGCTCTAAAAATGAAATCATGAAGCGGTGGTATGACCTGGAGAGGGTTGTCAAACAGAAGAGGAGCGAGAACCGTGAGCTGGCTGAGAGGACTGGCGGTGGCCCTCCCATTCCACCAAAACCATTCACATCATGGGAGAAGACGGTGCTTGCCATAGTGCATCCAGAGAGTCTCACAAGAGTACCCGGGGGAGTGGAGGCTGGTAAGTACAAACAAATGACTACCACCATACTGATATGTACTGTCTTGCACAACTACAAAGCTACACCACCTAGGACAAATTCCATTCATCTGCACCACACACTCCCAAAATCATGTCTCACAGATCCAACATCCACTCACTCTCATTCACCCCAAACGTAGCTAGCAACATTACCATGGGGGCATGTGTACAGGCAGCCAGCACTACAACTCCCACCATGCCCCCTGTCCCACATCTGTGCAGGATGGAGCACTCCCCCACCCAGAAGCAGTTGCAAACCATTGCAGTACACCTAACAAACTTACAGGTAGGTAGCCATCTTCACAGTGAGGGTGTTTGGGGGTGGGAGGCCTGCACCACTACTCCCACCATGCACCGTGTCCCACACCTGAGCAGGATGGAGCACTCCCCCACCCAGAAACATGTGGCATCCATTGCATTGTTCACCTCCACCTAACAGGTAGGTAGCCATCTTCCCTGGGAGGGTGTCTGTGGGTGGGAGGCCCGTACCACTACTCCCACCATGCCTCCTGTCCCACACCTGAGCAGGATGGAGCACTCCCCCACCCAGAAGCAGTTGCAAGCCATTGCAGTACACCTAACAAACTTACAGGTAGGTAGCCATCTTCACAGTGAGGGTGTTTGGGGGTGGGAGGCCTGTACCACTACTCCCACCATGCTCCCTGTCCCACACCTGAGCAGGGTGGAACACTCCCCCACCCAGAAGCAGTTGCAAGCCATTTCAGAACACCTAACAAACTTACAGTTAGGTAGCCATCTTCACAGTGAGGGTGTTTGTGGGTGGGAGGCCTGCACCACTACTCCCACCAGGCACCCTGTCCAACAGCCTAGCAAGATGGAACACTCCCCCACCCAGAAGCATTTGGAAGACATTGCAGTACACCAAACAAACGTACAGGTAGGTAACCATCTTCACAGTGAGGGTGTTTGTGAGTGGGAGGCCTGCACCACTACACCCAACATGCACCCTGTCCCACACCTGAGCAGGATGGAGCACTCCAACACCCAGAAGCATGTGGTATCCATTGCATTGTTCACCTCCACCTAACATATAGGTAGCCATCTTCCCTTGGAGGGTGTTTGTAGGTGGGAGGCCTGTACAACTACTCCCACCATGCCCCCTGTCCCACACCTGAGCAGAATGGAGCACTCCCCCACCCAGAAGCAGTTGCAAGCCATTGAATGCTAAGTTATTTTTTTTTCAGGTCTTACACCGTGCGCGCACCGTGCACGCACATTGCGCACGGTGCGCTTCGTGCACCGTGCGCGTTTTGCGGGCACTGGGTGTGCTTCGCGAACCGAGCGCCCACGGTTCGCAGTGCGCGCAAGGTGCGCGCACCTCGCGATTTTTAAAAAAAGAAAAATATTGGTTTTTTCTCCCTTGGGGGTCCTTGTGTGACCCCCTGACCAAGGCTAGGGGGTCAGGAACTGTCCACTCTGCCTCCTTTTCACGTTCTCCACCTTTGTTTTTCACCCCCTCAGACTGCGAGAGCAAAATGGCGGCCGACACTTCAAGGTTTCCACCGATTCGAATGTTTACCGACATCTAACAACCAATCAGAATTGCGCTCGCGCACGGCAGGGTGCGCGCACAGTGCGCGCACGGTGCACGCGTGTAGATATTGATATGCTTTTAAATGCTATTTTCTCAGGAAACACTGAACAGATTTACACCAGACCTGCAAAAGGCACTTCTTTGACCTTATGGCTACCTCTCTGCCAAATTTCAAGTAATTCTGTTAAGCCGTTCGGGCTGTAGCTGCGTCTAAATGTCCTATGGAAAAATGCATTGGGAAAACGCGTTTTGGGACCCCCCTTTTTTCTCAGCCCCCACTTGATGAATCACCCCGAGACTTTCAGGGTAGGAGCTGAACGGAGCGCCCCATTAGTTTTGAAAATTTCGCGCGGATTCGTCAACCGGCGCCAAAGTTATTCAAAATAGAATTTTGAGATTTCCTATGGAAACTAGGTTGTAACTATAACTATCTACTGGCGACCGCCAGTAGATAATATATATATATATATATATATATTCACTGAAAAAACCATAGGTTTCACACAAGTTATAGTTAGCGGACATTTTACTGATAAAAAACCATTGAAATTCCCCCGTTATAGTTAGTGCAGACAACTATAACTCACGCGACCGCAATCCTCTGCTGATGCTAATACTGTATTTAGACACTTATTTCCCATGTCTTCTTCCATAAATTTTTAGCTATACATATTAGGCCTGGGCAAAAATTTCGTTCCGTTCGCGGAAATTGCGATAATTTGGCATTTTTGCGTTCCGCGGAGAGCGCGAAAATGTCAAAAATTCCGGTTTCCGCAGCTTGGCGATAATTTGTTTCTTGCTCGCGCTGTAAAATGATACATTCTCGCGCGCGCGCGATCGCCTTACCTGAATCCCTGCGTTCGCCGACAAGTTTTCTTGATCCGGTCGCGTTCTCCATGAGATGTTGTATTGTTTTTAGCCATTTGCGCTGTCTCGCGACAGTTCGCGCCCGCAGTGACGTCATGCGTCGCGCGATCACGTCTTTCTTCTCGCGATCATGCACCGCGAGAACAACTCAAAACAAGATGGCCGCGCCCGCAAGCAACCACATGGGTAAGTTGGCGACCCGCAACCATGCAGAAAATCTCGCGAACATGCCGGAAAAAAACTTCCGCATCTTCGCGATATTTCTGCTTGTTTGCGATAATTTTAAACATTCTCGCGATAATTTGCGAAGGTTAATTCCGCAAATTCCGCCCACCCCTAATACATATATTACAAATATTTTTTTTTCATAAAGACACATATGTCATCAGCAGAGGATTGCGGTCGCGTGAGTTATAGTTGCCTGCACTAACTATAACGGGGGAATTTCAATGGTTTTTTATCAGTAAAATGTCCGCTAACTATATCTTGTGTGAAACCTATGGTTTTTTCAGTGAATTTGCAAGGTTTTTTAAATGCTAATTCCTAACTATAACGTGTGTGAAACCTATGGTTTTTTCAGTGAATTTGTACGTTTTTTTAAATGCTAAGTTACTTTACGCCGTTCGTGGCGTGCGCGCCTACTTTACGCAGTTTGTTCCGTGCGCGCACGGTGCGCTTCGCGCACCGTGCGCGCACAGTGAGCACGCGGTGCGCTTTGGGCACCGCGCGCCCTCTTTACGGAGTTAGTGCCGTGCACGCACGGTGGGCACACGGTGCGCAACGCGCACCACGTGCCCACGTTACGCTAGATGGGCCATGTACGCACGGTGCGCTTCGCGCACCGTCCGCACACGGAGGCGGTATTAGGCGCATCGTTGTTAATGGATATCTATTGATTGTTCTGTTGCTCGTAATTATGCCATGCACAAAAAGGTGCCCTTATGGCTCCTTTTGCACACGGGGTGGGGAAGACGTGGATATTGATTTTTTTTTATTTTTTTTTTACCGTACGCGTACGGTAAGCGTAATCGGCGATTTTTCAAAAATAAAAAAAATTAATTTATTGGCATTGTGGGTTCTTTTGGGACTCCATAACCATGACTAGGTGGTTGGAATCTGTCTAGCAAGCCTCTGTCAATGTTTTCCGAGTTTGATTTTCCTCCCCCCCTCAGAGTGCGAGAGAGAAAATGGCGGCCGACACTTCCTGGTTTCGACCGATTCGAATGTTTACTAAGATCTAACAGCCAATCAGAATCGCGCTCGCGCACGGCACCGTACGCGTACGGTAAGCTTACCGTAAGCGCACGGTAAGCGCACCGTAAGCTGCCACAGATATATATATTGATTTAAAGGCTATTTTCTCAGGAACTACTGAACAGATTTACACCAGACCTACAAAAGGCACTTCCTTGACCTGTAGACTACCTCTCTGCCAAATTTCAAATAACTCTGTTCAGCCGTTCGGGCTGTAGCTGTGTCTAAAGGTCCCATGGAAAAATGCATGGGGAAAACGCGTTTTGGGACCCCCCTTTTTTCTCAGCCCCCGCTTGACAAATCCCCCCGAGACTTTCAGGGTAGGAGCGGAGCGTAGCGCCCCATTAGTTTTGAAAATTTCGCGAGGATTCATCGACCGGCGCCAACGTTATTCAAAATAGAATGTTGCGGTTTTCCTATGGAAACAGGGTCCTAACTATAACTACCTACTGGCGACCGCCAGTAGGTAATATATATATATATATATATATCCACCAAAAGATTGCAGGTAAACCGCATCTCTCCAGACCGAGAGGGCGTGTCACAAGACCAGCACCTGCAAGCTGGTAACACATGAAGTCCAGATTCTCTCTTACTAAAGAAAGAGTGTGACACAGCTCCGGGGGAATACACAACAGATTTATTGATTTTCCGCGCTGGCAAAAGATGTCCCTGAAACAATGAGCAGACACGTTTCAGCCATGGATTGGCCTCCTCAGTGCCCGTCTCTGCTGCCTTCTCGCTGATCCCAGGGGTCCATTATGACAATGTTTAAGTCTGTGAACACTCCTAATCATGTGATCACTTGCCCCTCCTTCGCCTCACAGGTGTAAGGCATCTTGCGCTCTCCTTCAGTACCGTTGCATGCTGTCACACTCTTTCTTTAGTAAGAGAGAATCTGGACTTCATGTTTTACCAGCTTGCAGGTGCTGGTCTTGTGACACGCCCTCTCGGTCTAGAGAGACGCGGTTTACCTGCAATCTTTTGGTGGATTGTTAAACGCGTCACCCCCCCGGTGCTGGATTCCCACTTGGAGGAGACTAACACATGGGGAGAGAGGAGGCAAATGTGTGTTGCCTGATAAGGGGGACAAAGAACAGATTTACCTTCAAATCCGGCTGCAGTGGCGAGTGAGCACCGACCAAACACGTTTGGAGGCACCACTTGGTGTTTTAGCAGTCCTTTCACTGTATGGGCTCTAACGGAGGACTTCAATGCCCAGCATGCAACGGTACTGAAGGAGAGCGCGAGATGCCTTACACCTGTGAGGCGAAGGAGGGGCAAGTGATCACATGACTAGGAGAGTTCACAGACTTAAACATTGTCATAATGGACCCCTGGGATCAGCGAGAAGGCAGCAGAGACGGGCACTGAGGAGGCTAATCCATGGCTAAAACGCGTCTGCCCATTGTTTCAGGGACATCTTTTGCCAGCGCGGAAAATCAATAAATCTGTTGTGTATTCCCCCGGAGCTGTGTCACACTCTTTCTTTCGTAAGAGAGAATCTGGACTTCATGTTTTACCAGCTTGCAGGTGCTGGTCTTGTGACACGCCCTCTCGGTCTGGAGAGACGCGGTTTACCTGCAATCTTTTGGTGGATTGTTAAACGCGTCACCCCCCCCGGTGCTGGATTCCCACTTGGAGGAGACTAACACATGGGAAAAGAGGAGGCAAATGTGTGTTGCCTGATAAGGGGGACAAAGAACAGATTTACCTTCAAATCCGGCTGCAGTGGTGAGTGAGCACCGACCAAACACGTTTGGAGGCACCACTTGGTGTTTTAGCAGTCCTTTCACTGTATGGGCTCTAACGGAGGACTTCAATGCCCAGCATGCAACGGTACTGAAGGAGAGCGTGAGATGCCTTACACCTGTGAGGCGAAGGAGGGGCAAGTGATCACATGATTATGAGTGTTCACAGACTTAAACATTGTCATAATAGACCCCTGGGATCAGCGAGAAGGCAGCAGAGACGGGCACTGAGGAGGCCAATCCATGGCTGAAACGCGTCTGCCCATTGTTTCAGGGACATCTTTTGCCAGCGCAGAAAATCAATAAATCTGTTGTGTATTCCCCCGGAGCTGTGTCACACTCTTTCTTTAGTAAGAGAAAATCTGGACTTCATATATATATATATATCGGATACCTATGAATTACATGAGGTGTTTGGTCTTTGTATAAATGCACTGGCACTTTATAAGAATTGTCCCATATGAAGAATATATAGGGGTCTACAAGGATGGCGGTCGGAAAACCAACCTGACCACCATGGAAGCGGAAAACAACCGCCCTCCGGCACCATGGAAAAACCGGCAGGGAAATTAGGATCAACCGCCCCAAGTATAGCAGAGATACCGCATGGAAAATTAGGATATCCCCGATGGTCCCGCGGTACGTTCCGCAGTTTACGACCGCCGCGGTCACAAACAGGGAGGAATGGGAGAGCCGGTGGAAGAGCTGCAGCATAGCCACCACTGTGGACGATCCGTGAAAAATATGGCGGACCAATGAAAAAAGCCTCAATAGGCCAAAAAGAGCACAGAGCAAACTAGCCATGCCCCCAAAAAACAAAACAGACCCCAATGACACAACCACATGGCAAAAAAAATATACAATTCCCAGGACAACACACACAACACACCTGACAGCAATACTAGCTGAGTATAAAACCAGCCCCTTTCCTGACCATAATTCTTTGCAATACTCCAGGAGTGAAGGGATATACACCCCAGCTTAAAGGAGAGGCAAAGAACACAACATCACTAGCCACACCACACACAGCACCACCACCACTTCCACACCTGCACTACTAACCCCCTGCACATCACACACCATACACATCACAACCACACCCACCAGTCACACTCCTGCACCCACAACCACTTTGCACAACACACACCATGGCAACACATAAAATGCCCAAATTCACAGAGAGTGAGTTGACAGTCATGGTAGATGAGATAGTCAGAGTGAAACCACAACTGTTTGGTAGCCTGGTCCAACAGACACCATTAGCCACAAGAACACAAACGTGGACAAGGATAGTCGAAAGTGTCAATGCAGTAGGGACCACCCCGCGCTCCAAAAATGAAATCATGAAGCGGTGGCATGAACTGGAGAGGGTTGTCAAACAGAAGAGGAGCGAGAACCATGAGCTGGCTGAGAGGACTGGCGGTGGCCCTCCCATTCCACCAAAACCATTCACATCATGGGAGAAGAAGGTGCTTGCCATAGTGCATCCAGAGAGTCTCACAAGAGTACCTGGGGGAGTGGAGGCTGGTAAGTACAAACAAATGACTACCACCATACTGATATGTACTGTCTTGCACAACTACAAAGCTACACCACCTAGGACAAATTCCATTCATCTGCACCACACACTCCCAAAATCATGTCTCACAGATCCAACATCCACTCACTCTCATTCACCCCAAACGTAGCTAGCAACATTACCATGGGGGCATGTGTACAGGCAGCCAGCACTACAACTCCCACCATGCCCCCTGTCCCACATCTGAGCAGGATGGAGCACTCCCCCACCCAGAAGCAGTTGCAAACCATTGCAGTACACCTAACAAACTTACAGGTAGGTAGCCATCTTCACAGTGAGGGTGTTTGGGGGTGGGAGGCCTGCACCACTACTCCCACCATGCACCCTGTCCCACACCTGAGCAGGATGGAGCACTCCCCCACCCAGAAACATGTGGCATCCATTGCATTGTTCACCTCCACCTAACAGGTAGGTAGCCATCTTCCCTGGGAGGGTGTCTGTGGGCGGGAGGCCCGTACCACTACTCCCACCATGCCTCCTGTCCCACACCTGAGCAGGATGGAGCACTCCCCCACCCAGAAGCAGTTGCAAGCCATTGCAGTACACCTAACAAACTTACAGGTAGGTAGCCATCTTCACAGTGAGAGTGTTTGGGGGTGGGAGGCCTGTACCACTACTCCCACCATGCTCCCTGTCCATCCATTACATTGTTCACCTTCACCTAATAGGTAGGTAGCCATCTTCCCTGGGAGGGTGTTTGTGGGTGGGAGGCCTGCACCACTACTCCCACCATGCACCCTTGTCCTCCAGTACAACAAGATAGAGCTCTCCATACCATCCAGCTGCATGTGGCATCTAATGGATCACCTCAAACAAACTAACAGGTAGTTAGACATATTATTTTGTCTTGTGACGCCACTGAGCAGGATGTAAGCCTCTACCACGCACACACAGATGTGTCACATAACAAAGCCAAATATGAGCACATAACAGGTAAGTAGCCAGTACGTGCACCCACCCATTCATCACAAAAGAAATGGTGCCATATGACAACACCAGCCCTCTCAGTGAGCAAATATGCACACCGACCCTATTGCCTCGCACAGTGTGCACACAGGTAAGCAAAGAAAACTGTCACAGCAACCAAAATGTGACACATCAATGCACATGTAGAAGAATGTCTGTGCATAATCATTGACAGCACCTATTGACACGTGCAGTGCCATGGGGCCATAGCAACAAGGACCATTCGAAAAATAAGAAAGCATGTTTGATGGTACAGATCAAGATATGCACATGACAGGACAAAGGTATGCAGGAGATGACAATGGCCAGTCCATGGCCAGATGTGACGTCTGCCAGGTCAGACAAATCAACAAAGAGTCCTCAATGAAATAATATGTTGTGCTAGTCCCTAGATGTCAACAGGTCCCTGTAATCACAAGTTATGCACGTGGCACATGGTATGTATTGACACCCCACACCAAGGACAAGTAATGCATGTACCACTGCATCATGTCAGGAGGCACAGTAGTGCACATAGAAAACAATGTGATGATCAGTCAACTGTGTTGTGTAAAACAGTGAATGACACACAGCTAACACAAAGCTTGCGGGGTGCACTACAATGACCATTTCCCATATGACCCACAGGTGACCAAGAACTGACTGCAGAGGCCAACACCAGCAACCTGCAGAGCCAGTCTCTCCTCCCAGTACATGGACTCTCGGATGTTGACTCCCGGGATTCTCTGGACGATGAGCTCGAAGCCGGCCCATCTAGTTTGCCAGGGCGCAACAGGACCCAGGACCCCATCGTCCCCCCACCATTTCTGCTGCAATACAAACGTCTCTGCAGACCCCTGCTGTCACAGCCTGTGCGTCATCCAACACGACCATCAACACCACCACCACCAGCATCACCACCACCAGCGCTGCCTGCAACACTCCCCCTGTCCCAGAGGATGACCACCCCACCCCACTGACTGAGGAGGGCAGGGAGAGTCAACAGGTCTGTGGCAGTAGGGTAGGTGGGAGGGGCAGGGTCACCCACAGTTAACAAGAGGCTGGGACCCAATCCCTGGACCACATCACCAGAGTCCTTGGGGCATATGAACGGGCCGCGAGCTCATCCTGCTGATGAGGTCCATCGACACCCACATGGGACAAATTGTGGACCTCTTGGGCCAGCAAGTGGCGGTACTGAGGGTTAGGCCTGCGCCACAACCAACTCCTCCACCTCCCTCTGGTGGACCCCAGGATAACAGTTCACCATCCTCCCCTGCAGCCACAGAGAGGGGTGAGTCCTCAGACCCCATTGGCCCTGCAGCAGGGCCCCCCCTGCCAAGTGATGAAGGGGCTATCCTAAGGAACCCTGGACGTATCTGGAGGCAAAGCAACTGCCAAATGCCAGTCACAGAGCCAGCCATGATGGCAACCCTCTTCACCACTGCATTGACTTTTTGGACTGTCCTTCCCCACACTACCTTGTGAATGGCATCTGTCTGTTGGACTGGGTCACCACATCAATGTGGTGACTACTCGATTATCTCATTTACCATTACTGTCAACTCACTGCTCCACTAATCACCTCAATGTAAATGTTCACCCCCTCACATGTCACCATTGTAAATAAAAAATCCTTTCACACATGTTGTTGTGTCTGCTCCGTATTTATTCCAGGATGTACAGTCTTCAACATGATCACAATGTACCAGGAGTATGGACTGTATGTAGGCAAGGTGAAGTTGAAGGCACCTAGGAAAACACAACAGAACAATATTCACTGGTCTGGGTGTGGCATCACAGACATCACACAACACCTAACATCAAGATAATCCAACATGCACACATCACAATGGGCAACAAGTGTCAACATACACATCCTGTAGATGTTCCTACATGACCTGTCCCAGAAACATTGCCAGCTACCACTGAGTCTACAACCGGCTGCTGCCAAAAATCTCACATACACCTTCACAACAACTGCAACATCATCAGACAATGGGTACGTTGTACATTGTCATCCACCTTCAAATGAAGTAGCGGGTGATGAGCTGTTGACGCAGGTCAACACCTTCCTCCTCTCCACTGTCCTCATCACTGGACACGGGTTGGTTTACAGGTGGGGCCCTTGGGTCCTCATCATCATCCAGGAGTAGGGGAATCTCCTTGTGAATGGCTAGGTTGTGGAGCATGCAGCATGCCACTACAATCTGACACACCTTTCCGGGCGAGTACACCAGTGCACCTCCGGTCTTGTCCAGGCAGCAGAAACGTGCCTTAAGCAGACCAAAAGTACACTCCACCACACGACGTGTCCTCCCATGTGCATCATTGTAGCAGACTTCAGCCGGGGTCCTGGGATTCCGCAGTGGGCTCAGCAACCAGGGACGGTTGGGATATGCAGAGTCACCTAGCTATGACAAACACAAATAAACATTGCAATGTCACTGAGGCAGAGGGCAGCAGGTCACACACCCAGCACGCCATACGACTAGGCATACTCATCCACAATCCATGCACGCTTGGGAAGCAGATTAGCCATCAGCTGAGGTACAATGCTGTTCCGCAGGATGTAGGAGTCATGGGCTGAGCCTGGGAATTTGGCACACATGTGTGAGATGATCAAATCTGCCAGGCACACCACTTGCACCTTTATGGAGTGGTAATGTTTACGATTCCTGTAGATGTGCTCACGTGCCTGTGGTGGCACAAGCCCAACATGGGTGCAATCAATGGCACCAACAACATGGGGGATGTGTCCAAGGGGATAGAAATCTACCTTCACAGCTGCCAATTCAGGCCCCCTGGGGAAATGGATATATCTGTCCTTGTAGATCATCATGGCAGACAGAACATCACGCAGCACCATGCTGAACATAGGTTGTGACATCCCACCTGCACTGGCCACCGTGTGCTGGAATGATCCAGTGGCAAAATAATGCAGGGCCGCTATCACCTTATAAGTTGGGACGAAAGCTGTTGGACATGTTCTGCGAGGCTGCAGGTGGAGCTCCAACGTATCACAAAGGGTTTTTAGGGTGGCTCTATCCAGACGGCATTTCCGGATGATCACCTCATCTTCCATGTCCTCCAGCATTGTCAAGTGACGAAGCAGATTTGGTCTCCTCCTAGTTGAGATGAAAGTGGACACATGTCAATGCAATACATCATGAGATGGACACAGCATCTCACGTTCTGAATGGCACAACGCCAACAATGACTGTCATCAAAATTGAGTTACAGACCAGCTTACATGTAGGGACACCTTCAGCTACACAAATGGCACACCTGTCAACTTACACAAAACAAGTACCTCAAACACCACCTCGGTCAATGTGAATGCACATAGGGATATGGCCACATTTACCATGGGCACGCCTGGGAATATAGCATCCAGCATATGTGTAACAAATCAACCCCACTGTCTCATACCTCGCTGCTGTACCTGGCACACCTTCATGCGTCATTTGAAACTGGCACACATCCACAACACAATGACCACAGTCTGAGCAGAAATGACGATTATGTGCATGATCAGACATAAGAGGACATGCAAAAAAGAACATCATTCATTGAGACAAACATTGCTGTGATTGTCACTACACCTCAACATATTGACATGTGTACACATTGTAGAGTCCAGAAAAACACTGTCCTGCGTACACAACTATCAATATCATAAGTGACATGTGAGGGAGTACATTCCAATCTACAAAATCACATACACAAACATGGCATGTGTAGTCACCAGTGGAGTAAATGGAACATTGGCATTGGGTGCACAATGATGTGCCATTGACCATGTGGGCACTCTGCACTGTTGATGTTTGCCAGATGGCCATTGTGATTGTATGGCACCCAAATCGCGGTGGCTACCGCCTGTCCCCATCGGTGTGTCACCAGCACTCCCCAATGCACAAGTGCGGTAGTGATAGCCATGGAGACATGCCCAAATGGTGGTTGACATGCCCCGCCACCCAAATTGCGGTTTCTCATGTCAATGTATGGCACCCAAATTGCAGTAGCTACTGCCTGTCTCCATCGGTGTGTCACCAGCAAACCCCAATGCACAAGTGCGGTAGTGATAGCCATGGTGACATGCCCAAATGGCGGTTGCCATGCACCGCCACCCAAATCGCGGTGTCTCATGTCAATGTATGTTGCCCAAATCACAATAGCTACCGCCTGTCCCCAGCGGTGTGTCACCGCCATGGAGCATGCCCTTACAGCCAATGGAAACCTTGATTGCAGTGGCATGATGCAATTTTGAAAATCGCGGCAGGCGTGCTCTGCCACAGCGGAGCCGGTCATTCGATGCAATTGAGAGATGCACCATCACGGTAGCTACCGCCGGGCCCCAGCAGTGTGTCACCGCCATGGAGCATGCCCTTACAGCCAATGTGAACCTTGATTGCGGTAGCATGATGCAATTTTGAAAATTGCAGTAGGCGTGCTCTGCCACCACGGAGATGGTCATTGGATGCATTTGAAAAAGGCAGACCTGGACCACCAATTGCTGCAGCTTGGCACCTTTGAAACGAGCCCAGGGGGCTAGATATGTGTGGGAGGGAGAATCACATTTCCACTGCTCCCAGAGCCTGCTGCCAGAGACCCCTCACTTGCTGCTGCCTCCAGGGAGTGCTGCCAGAGACCCCTCACCTGCTGCTGCCTCCAGGGACTGCTGCCAGAGACCCCTCACCTGCTGCTGCCTCCAGGGACTGCTGCCAGAGACCACCCACCTGCTGCTGCCTCCATGGTCTGCTGCCAGAGACCCCTCACCACCCAATTCCGCTGCTGTTGTCTCATGTTCACAGTGGTGGCAAGGACAGAGAAGATCCGTGCCAGTCCCTTCACAAGCGAGGAGCTGGAGGTCCTGGTGGACGAGGTTCTCACACAGTACCCAAGGCTATATGGTGCCCCAAATGTCATGGTAAGTCCTCAACAGTGGGGGGAAGGGCAGGGGGGGTACATATGTAGTTGGACTGATGCAGCATGTGCCTGAGAGTGTGTGGTTGTGTCATGCACTGCCTAACATGCTGTCTCCAGGGTGAAGGTGTGTGTACCCAATGCCACAGGCTTACCTCCCTGCACATGTATGTTTAAGTGACCGGTGTTGTGTTGTCACCCATACAGTGATGCAGAAAGTGGTTCATGCAGGAGTCAGGACAGTGATTGCTTGGCTGAATGGCTGTGTGTGTCCCTGTTGTCCATCTCAGTGTGAGCCCAGCTGGCCTGCACAGTCCCCGCCCACTAAGACAAGGACACATCACTTCACTTACACAGTATTACATCAGTCTTTTCGCATTGCACTCCAGCTATGAGCCATCTCAGCACTGTAGATTGCACACGACCGGCCTTGTGATGAGGATTTTGGATTTGTGAGATCATGTCCCTCAATGTGACATCCATGACACAGTTATCTATTCACAGGGCAGGGACCTTGAGGGCTGCGCAGTCTTGGACACAGTGAGTCTACCCCCAAACACAAGTTGATATATGATGTATGTGTTGCTCAACCTAAAAATGGACTGGAGATGTGGGCTGGCTACACAGGGGTTTCAGTGCTGCATCCTGTCTGTGTGTGAGATGCGCAGGGACTGTGTTCCCCCTCACACCTGCATACATTTACATCAGCTTTTCCCATGAAGATGTATCATGTGAGATGTATTCTTGTCTCTGTTAGACATATCTTTGGATTTGTGATGAGTTTGTATCTTGCTGCTGTACTGAGAGATGTAGGTACATAACACTGTGTCGCTGATCATTTCCCTGTCTTGTCTCCCATGCCTGCAGCTCAAGGTACACCAGTGTAAGGCCGTGTGGAGGGCCATTGCGGCCAAGGTGTGGGCTCTGGGTGTCTCAAACCGACGGCGCACCCACTGCCATAAGAGGTGGGATGACATCAGCTGACTGGCAAAGAACGTGGCAGAGATGACCTTGGGGCTGCTTCCTCGCACTGGGCGTTTGGCACGACGCAGCATGACACCACTAATGGGCCGCATCTTGGCGGTGACACAGCCTGAGCTGGATGAACGTTTGAAGGAGCATCAGCAGCAGGCCAGGGGTGAGCATTCTGGGAAGGGTGACTTTGGCTGGGAGTGGCTGCATGTGTACAGAGCCTGTGCCAGCGCTGGCCAATATGATGTTGGTAGTGTGATGCAGTGGCATGTAAGTGGCTGCTGGGCTGGGTGCAGGTGTTACGCATTTGCCCTACCTGTACTTACAAAGGTGATTTGAGTACTGTGCAATCCCATTGCATTCTGAATCGTGGTCTTCAGGTATCGTCTGCATTGGGGTAGTCTTGGGAATGCCATGGGAGGGAACGGCAGTGTGACCGATCTGAATGTGCCTTCATCAATGCGTCCATTGCATGCACTCAGATTTGGGAGGCCTACACATCTGACAACAATTTGCACCAGTCTTTGGGCCCCAAAGTACAACATGGTGGGTGGCATGGGCTCATGGCCATTGTGGAATGTCATGTTGTAGTCTGTGTCTGTGTTGTCCACTCCTGTTCCATCCAGATCTGTCAGTGGCAACAAGTAGTGTGCCCCCATCATGTCCCTAGATGTGCTCAGATCTATTTGTGTGTCTGTTTGAGCGGAGCCACTAGCAGGGTGTTGTGCTGTGTGGTCATCACATGGCTCACTTATGCCTCAATTTCCAGTTTCCACGCACTGTTTGAGTCAATATAGTGAGTTGGCACAATGTGATTGCACAGGGTGGTGTGCAGCATGTAGATTTAGTCATCTTTCGTTATGCATTGCTTGAATATGTTTGTTCCGTTGCTGCCACTGAACTGACCCTACATCTCTCTCTCTCATGCAGCATCTCCTGTGGTCATGGAGGGACAGGAGACGGGCATCAGTGGGGGTGAAACAAGCACAACAGCTGCATAGGAGCCCAGTGACACAGATGTCACCAGCGCCTCAGAGGGGGACAGGAGTCTGCTGGAGGAATCCTAGCCTGAGACGCAAAGTACCACATCATCTGGTGCCAGCGGGGTTGCATCCATGTTGGCAGGCACAGGGAACAGGGACTCTGCTTCATCTTCCACCACAGAGCGGCCAGTGCCCACCCTCCCAGCCACTTTCTCTAGTGCTGCTCGTGTTCGCCTCAGTAGGAGGGCAAGAGTGTCCTTCACCCCGGGCACCGCTGCCTCTTCCCCCTGCTGCCATCAGTGCTGAGTCTGTGGACCTTTTGCACCAGCTGTGTGTAGGCCAGATGGCTCTCCTCAATGCCTTCACTGACCACAACAAAAAATTGGCCCAGGTGGTTGCTTTCATGGAGGGCATACATTCAGACGTGGGTGGGCTGCATCGGACTGTCCAGGCTTTGTCCTCCACAGTGACGTCAGCCCTTCAACAGGCACATACTCACAGTCCAGCTCCTGTCCCTTTGTCTACCCCCTGGCATTGGCAACGTCTGACGATAGTGACCACGGTCCACATACCTCAAAGTCACGATACAGCACATGAAGCACACAGCAGCAACAACCCAAGTGGTCACGGGCGTGGACACCATCCCCACCGATGACCAAAGCCACCCCAGAGCGCAAGGACAAAAGCCCGTCAGGCGACACCAGGGGTAGAAATGCTAAGAAGCAGACCTTAGGCTCACATGCCTCAGTGGACTCGCCTGTCCCTAAGGCATCTCGCAAAGAGAAGCATACAGTTTCTGTGCCCACCGATAAGGTGGTGCATGCCAAGGGTACACCTAGGAAGGGCTCCAAGGCTGATTCACACACAACCTCGACTCCCATTCCAAGCCCAGTGAAGCAGGGGAAGGAGGGCACTAAAGGGGTAACACCTAGTAAACAGGGGATGGAGGGGCAAAGGCGAAGCCAGACAAAGCATTCTGCTGGATCCAGCACATCACCAGAGGGAGTGCCAGCGTCTGCACCTGATGCAGCTTTGGTGGTGAGTGCTTCTGTTGTGTCCACACCACTTCTAATTGATGCCAATACAGGGAAGCCAGTTAGGATCCCCAAGAAGTGGAAAGGCATCCCTCCACAATCTCCCAACCACACCGTGTCTCCCGTCTGCAGGACTCCGCCTCCATGTGCCACTACACCACCTGGTCCAAGCAGCCCTCCGGCTTGCCAAGCCACTGATAGCTCTAACTCAGCTGGGCTGCTCTCTCCCCGGTCAATTGCCCCAACAGTCACCGAGACACAGGCAGCTCTAAGTCTGCCTGACGGCCAAGTCTGAGTGGTATTCACCCTCACACACCTGTATTTCACACAGGTGGACCTGTTCTGCACATTGTTACCCCCTGACTGTGTTGCTGACCATGGAAAGGTACAGTCGCACACATTCCCTGTGCAGCCTCTCCTGGTATACTCTGAACTTCGTTTTTGCCACTGGCCTTGTTGCTCTTTGCTGTGTTCAAGTATTCCCTGTGCAGCTTCTCATGGACATACTCTGTACTTTGCCCTGCCAACTGGCCTTGTCATTCACTTCTGTGTGCCCCTTGCCTGTACAGCTTCTCATGGACATACTCTGCACTTTGCCCTGCCAACTGGCCTTGTTGCTCTTTGCTGTGTTCAAGTATTCCCTGTGCAGCTTCTCATGGACATACTTTGCACCCTGAACCGGCCCCTGGCCTTGCTGTTTTGCCCTTGCCTGTGCCGCTTCTCATGGACATACTCTGCACTTTGCCCTGCCAACTGGCCTTGTTGCTCTTTGCTGTGTTCAAGTATTCCCTGTGCAGCTTCTCATGGACATACTCTGCACCCTGAACTGGCCACTGGCCTTGCTGTTTTGCCCTTGTCTGTGCAGCTTCTCATGGACATACTCTGCACTTTGCCCTGCCAACTGGCCTTGTCATTCACTGCTGTGTGCCCCTTGCCTGTGCAGCTTCTCATGGACATACTCTGCACTTTGCCCTGCCAACTGGCCTTGTTGCTCTTTGCTGTGTTCAAGTATTCCCTGTGCAGCTTCTCATGGACATACTCTGCAATTCGTTTTTGCCACTGGCCTTGTTGCTCTTTGCTGTGTTCAAGTATTCCCTGTGCAGCTTCTCATGGACATGCTCTGCATTTTGTGCCTTGCTCTTCTCTCCTCATGGTGCCTATCTGTGCAATATGTGAATAAAGACATTTGCTCCTGTTGTCTGTTTTGTCAGTGTCCTTACTGAATACAGTTATTTTGCTGTGTGTATATGGTTTACTGTGGCACATGGTCTGTGTGCCACTTCAACATAGCCAATGTCTTGGCATACTTACTCTATTTTTTACAGGGGTGACATGGACTTCAGTTCTTCCTGACCCTGATACTTATGGGGGCAATGATGTAAATCTTAAATGGAAAGCAGTTGTCATTTTCTGAATTTGTTCATGGTGGCTATATTGTACACATGTCAGGTTGGGGGGCACTGCCAGCACATAGTGGGATTCTATCCACAGTATTGCAGGCAGGCTGGCCAGGGTCATCATGTTTGTGTATTTTTGGTGTATGTGTGTGGTCATCTTGTGATGGCCAGTCATTCTAGTCCCATGGCTTACTTTCAATGTCTGCTCTTGGGTGGTCAAGAAGTGTGCAGTGTGAAGGGGGTTACTTTGTCGGGAGTCTTGATGTGTACATGCCCCTACATTGTCAACTACAAACATGTGTCACCCAGGAGTTGTTTGCCTGTTGTTTTGATTGTTTAGCCCTGTGGATGTGGTTGTATGCACATGTGGGAGTTGTATGTTGTGCACGGTGCAGTGTGTTGGTGTGTCCTTGCAGTTCTGGCTGACTCCTACTTGTTTTTCTCACTTGTGAGTATGCAGAGTGTGTCACTGGCAAGTCAGTGTTGTGTTTTGCTGATCACCCATGTGTCTGTTTACTGTTTGTGGAGACTGCAGACCTGCTGCTCCACACTGCCATTGTGGTTGTGTTTTCTCATGCATTGCTGTCACATGGTGCTTTTTTGCCTCCAGTATTGCATGTTGTGTGTGGTGTCATACCATCCCCTATCTGTGCTTCAGATGTCTACCCATTGTGAGTCTGCACTACCTCTATTTGTGTATGGTACACTCCTGCCATGTTCCCTACTGACATGCAGTACACTTCACTTTGATGTCAGCTGTCCCCTTGCTTTACATGTGTGTGTGCCTCCCCATCACTTCATTTGTGACACTGTGCTTTGTGGTGCAGTTCTTTGGCCAGGAGCAATGTGTGACTCAGGGAATTTCCCCAATGGGTTATATGTGATGTTCTTGTGCTCTTTGGCAGTCATGGTTGCTCATATGCAGTTCAACTATGTTTGCTGCCCAGTCCTCTGGTCAAGTTGTTTCTACCTTTTTGTCCCAGACTTGTGCATCTGTTGGTGTTGTGTTGGATGTATGTGTGTTGGCTGTGGTACTGCTTCACTTACTGGGTGTGCTGTTGTCTTTATGCTGTGCCGATTGGTGCTGTGTGGGTTGATGTTATGTCACTCATGTCTGTTTGGGGCTGGAATGCTTAGTGTGTACACAATGCTTGTTGTGCATGCAGTGCTGTGTGTGTATGTTGCCTTGTAATTGCCTGGTGTGCATCCCCTGATGTCCTGCTGTGTTTGCTATGTGATTTGTTTGCCTGTGCATCTGTTGTTTGTTTGATGTGGCTGTGTTGTTCTGTGATGGTGCACTTCTTGTCTGTGTTGTGGTGTGTTGTCTGTGCATTGTTCCTGAGTGATGAGGTTGTGCACTCCTGTTGTGTCTGTGCTCCCATTGCCTTTCCACAGTTTAGCTGCACAGGGTATGTCTATTCTTGTTGTGGTTCTGTGTGTGTTTCTGTTGGGTTCTGTGTTTGTCTGTTATTTTTGTGCAGACATTTGTCCTGGCATCCCTGTGTGTGTGTGTGTGATGCTTGTGGCTACCCACCAGGTGTGTGATTGTTTGTCTGTGTATTGACTGGCAAGTATTGCCAGCCTTCAGTGTGTTTGACACTGGTGATGTGTGCTGCTGGTGTGAGGGGGGTATGTGTGTAGATTCATACTAGTGTTTGGCAGTCATGGAGTGTGTCAATGGGCCCTGTGTGTTGTGCTGCTGGCGTACTCCTGTGAAGTAGTTGTATACATGTGTGGCTGTTCACAGTTTGACTTCAGGGCCTTCGTTTCATCCTTGTGCCTATACATGGTTTGCCTTGCTGTCTCCCTGTGTTGTTGCACTGAGCTGTCTGTAATTTGACTTCACCAATTCACCAGCCATGTGTGCTTTGATGGGCTGAGGGTGTTGTTCAATGTTCCTTGTCTTGCATGTGATGTACACATGCTTGTTGTTTGTCTCCATGACCCTCCATTTGTGTGCACCCCCCTTTGGCTTTCCTATTTGTTGTGCTCCATTGCTGTTGGCATGTGGTGTGTGTATGTGTCTGTGTGTCAGTATGGGTTATGTATGTGTGACTTGTCAGGATGTGTGTCCAGTAGGATGTTTGTTCCTTGTATGTGTGTGTGTTCATTTGGTGCTTGTACTCATTTTTATTGCCATGAGTGTGGTGGTTTTGTGGTGTGTGTGTTTCCCTGGCCCTGTGCTACTGTGCTGTGTGTTCCTCTGCAGCCACTCCTGCAGTAAGTGTCTCCCTGGTTGTTTGTTGTGTGGTGCAGGGTGTGGATTCACCTGGCTTGTTGTTTTGCATGGGGGTGCACAGGAGGGGCACATGGCATGTGCCTTCAGGGGGTGTGCTAGTGTGTGGAGGATGGAGGTGTGGCCCTGCAGCAGGGTGGCTTTTCCTCTCCTTGTAAATATGAAGGAGTGCTTGGCGCCATCACTACGTTACAAAAAGTGACGTACTGGTGGCGCAGGGTGCATGTAAATCTGCCCCATACGTGCTGAGGTATTGGCAGACTGATACAATAAGAACATTGTGCTGGATGGGTGATTGAAGAATTGCATGAGACTGACAGGAGGTATCCTACACTGCATGTGTACTACTTCAGTATTTAATGGAGTGGACCAATAGTATGTATCTGCTTAGAGATTTGTAGGGATTATGCACAGAATATTTTATGTGTACTTGTGTTGGTGCCTAGGTCATTGTATAAGAATACCACTAGTAACTGGAATGATGACAGTGCTGCAAACAGAGTGAACACTTAATTTATAAGTGCTTACGTATTGGTGGAGTGATAGGATAAGTAGATAGTGGTAGATAAGTGACTAAAGAAGTACATGTGACAGACTGGACGATTCCTACACTGCATGAGTACTAACTGGGTATTTAGAAGAGTGTATCAATAGTATGTAGCTAGTTAGAGGTCTGCTTGGATAGTGCACAAAATAATATAGATGTACTTGTGTTAGTAGCTAGGCCATTCCATACGTTCATGACTAGTAACTAGAATAATTACAGTATTACAAACAGAGTGTATAGTGAATTTATAAGTGCTTAGGTATTGGTGGAGTAATAGGATAAGTAGATAGTGCTGGATGGGTGATTGGAGAAATGCATGGGACAGACAGGAGGATTCCTACACTGCACGGTGTTTTTGACAACGCCATTCCTTAAGTATACGACTAATAAGTGGAGTAATTTCAGTGTTGCAAAGAAAGTGCCTGCTGAATATATAAGATTCCTACACTGCACGGTGTTTTTGACAACGCCATTCCTTAAGTATACGACTAATAAGTGGAGTAATTTCAGTGTTGCAAAGAAAGTGCCTGCTGAATATATAAGTGCTTAGGTATTGGTGGAGTGATAGGATATGTAGATAGTGCTGGATGGGTGAATGGAGAAGTGCATGGGACAGACAGATGGATTCCTAGACTGCATAGGTACTAACTGGGTATTTAGAAGAGCGTATCAATAGTATGTAGCTGGTTAGAGGTCTGCATGCATAGTGTACAAAATATTGTACCTGCGCTTGTGTTAGTGGCTAGGCCATTCCTTAAGTATATGACTAATAACTGGAGAAATTTCAGTGCTGCAAAGGGAGTGAATGCTAAATTTATTAGGGCTTAGGTATTAGCAGAGTGATAGGATACGTGGATAGTGCTGGATGGGCGAATGGAGAAGTGCATGGGACAGACAGAAGGATTCCTAGACTGCATAGGTACTAACTGAGTATTTAAAAGACTGTATCAAAGCTATGTAGCTGATTAGAGGTCTGCAGGCATAGTGCACAGAATATTGTTGCTGTACTAGTATTGGTGTGTCTATGGTTTCGAGAATGGTAGTCTGTATTTTAGGGTGTGAGGAGGTGCATCAGATGATCATGTAGATGATGTCATCAGTGATGTCATTTGGATGTCATCAGTGATGTCATCAGTGATGTCACTGACCATGTCATGAGTGATGTAATATGTGACGTCATCAGCAGTGCATTACTTTAATCCAAAAAGCTGGCGGCCATATTGGCCTGGTCACGATGTGAAAATTCAGGAATTGATACACTAAAGAAAAGAAAACAAGTGTTAATATGCACACAATGTCATTTCAGCATATCTTGCCCCGTGACCGCCATACCTGTATGTTCGTCAACGTGACTTAATCCATAATAAACATACTTAGAATTGCAAACATCAACATAAACAATCGACTACACATTACTTGAAAGTGAATGGCTATCGGCCATATTAATCTGGGCACGTTACGTATTATAATGGTTCGTACACGAAAGAAAAGGAAAAAAAGGGGTGTTAATATACACACGCTATCCCTAAATAAAGTTCTAGCGATTATAGTTCCATCCCATTCACAGCTCATAAGAGATGTCATGAGTGATGTCATGAGTGATGTCATGAGTGATGTAACTTACCATGTCATGAATGATGTAATGTCAGAGGTCATTAGTAGTACATTGCGGGGGCGTAAGTTACAGTTAGCTCAGGTAACTATAACTGCTGAATTTCAATGGTTGTGTATGAGTGAAATCTGAGTCTAACTATACCGTCCCTGTAATCTTTGTTTTTTTCAGCAAATTTCATTTTTTTAACATTAAGTAAGATGCATATCACAATGGATGGTGGGGGGTTGGAAGCAGGCCTGACATTGTGCTGCCCCCACCCAAGCTTGCTGCTCCTGCATTTCTTCCTCCTAACCATCCATTGTTCAAGTCCATGTCCCTGCTCTCTTATTACAGCCCTGTGTGGCCGTTGTTCTGCCACTGGCCTTCCCACCTTCTCTGAACAGTTAGCTTGTTGCCCCATCCACTTCCTCCCTATCCTCTGTTGTCTGAATCCATGAACCAGCCTCCTCCCTCCTGCCATGCATGGTCTGATGTGCTGTCACTGCCCTCCATTTAGCATGATGTACCAGTCCACTCCTCCTGCCCTCCATTGCCCAATTCTATGCCCTATCATTGACCTCCTGCTTATTCTCTGTGCTTAGCTTGCTGCTCCTATTCTCCTTCCCCCTGCCCTCCGATGTCTTTGTGCATGCCCCTGCTCCATTCTTTTTGCCCACCATGTTCCATGGACCTGCCACTCCTATCTACTCTGAGTGTTCTATTGAGCTGCCACTCCCCGCCCACCTGCCTAGCATTGTCAGATGACTGTAAATTTAACTTAGTTACTTCCCACCCTAAAACCCCAAAAAACTCACTACCTGCACCAACAACTTAGTTTAAAAAGCTAAATATTTACACTAATAATATAAATATTTATCAACAAATTAGTTATCATTAATTAAATATTTATTTTTAAGCAATTCACTTTCCACAATATACCCCGACAAAACACAAAACACACTCATAAAATGTAACAGAAAATGATTTACAGAATTAAAATAATTATTTAATAATGTTTTAATTAATATTAATTGAAAACATTATTATTGATTACTTAAAATTATTTTACTTCCCACCCAATGCCCCTAAAAGCCCACATCTCAAATCCTAAAAATAACAATAATTGACAATTAAGATAATCAATTATCAATTAAAGAAATATTAATAATTAAAAACTAAATACTAATTCAGTACAATTAATTAACTTCCCTTTCTTAAACCCCACAACCCGCACCTAAAATTAATCTTAAAAATAATTATTTAAACAATAAAATAATTGTCAATCAATAGTATTTAACAAATAATTAGTTCCCACGCTTTACCCCTATAAGCCCCACAAACCACACCTAAAAAGAAATACAAAATTAACATAATTCATTATCAATTAATGAATTACTATTAATTAACAACCAATTATTAATTAATTTTTAAAAAACACACATTCACCATACATTAAAATAAATTAATAGCACATTCAACCTAATAAATATCAGTTAAATAAACAATATTACATAACCCAATTATCATTAATGCATTATAATTAAATTGATTCCCACCCTATACCCCTATAAGTCCACAACCCACAATGGCACTAAAAATCACAAAAATGAATTACATTGAATTAAATTAACTACTAAAAATGAAACAAATATATTATAAAACATAAATAATAATTGAACAACATTTTTACATCATATACATTAAAAATATATAAAAAATACATGACAATAATTAAAAACAATATCTTTACAACTATTTTTTGGGAAATTATATTAATGACTTTATATTTTGAAAATCGATAGTACCTTAAAATCGATATTCTTGACAATGATATTCTTGCTGGCGATACTTTGCTATTGTGTTATTTTTACTTCGATATTTTGTCTGAATACCATTGTAAATATTAGATATGTGTGATGTTTGGCCAGCATTACCAGTGAAGGAGCTGTCCTGTATGTTGGGGAAAGCCAAGTCAAGTGGTCTTAAATCTGTAAATAGTGATGAGCGAGCATTCGTTGTTAGTCCTCCAGAAGGGTGACCTAAGTAATACAAATATTCAAATAACCCACACTATATACTGGGTCAATGCAGCATGTCCCCTGAAATAGACAAATATCTAATTTATCAATAAATTACCCCAATCCTGGTCCCCAAGTTTTGATTTTAAGCCCGCCTCATTTCAGGAAAAGATATTAGTGTTATTTTAATACTCTGACTGTTTCAGGGGGTAGAACAATAGAAACAATAGAAAAGGACACCATGGTAAGTGCCCTGTAGATCCAGCCATAACCCCACCTGAGCCTTTGAGGAAGTCCCCTCCAAACTGTATTGCCTTACCCGATATCTTACAGGATGAACTCGGACTAAGTAAATCAAAATCAGCCAGCTGTGGCCCTATAGACACACAAACTCTAAAGTTGGCCTTTCAACAGAAACTAAGATCAAAAGAAGATGTTATGGAGGCTAGAAGGCTCTATAGACTGGCACTTAGGAACAGAATAAGTGCACTTAAAAGAGAAGCATGGAAAGAGCATAAGGAAGCCTGCAATGCGAGAAATGGCTCAGCTTTTTGACAGGTTGTCAACCTGCTGGTTTTTAATGAGTTGGCAACCCCAGATATGGGCCAGGCAACCCCATCCCATAAATTGATAGATCATTCCTCATTCATTTATGTAAGTCCTAGTGATCCACCTCAAATTGAATTTTGGGAATCTGAGCCTAAATTACTTTCTAATTTAGCTGAAGTGAGGGCAGTAATAATGGCCTTTCAGTCGGTAAAGGGCCTGGCCTTAATGGGGTGCCCAAGGATCTCTTTAAATCATGTATTGACGTATGGGCCCCAATAATCACTTTGCATCTTAATACTGTGGCACAAGGTTTTATTCCAAACTCGTGGACGCAATCAGCATTTATTCCTGTTTTTAAAAAAAAGGAATCGAGTGGACCCAGAGTGCTACCAACCAATGTCCTTGATAGATACAGAAGTGAAAGTAGTGGGCCAGGTTTTGCTCCATCATCTAGTGTAGTGGGCTGATAGTAAGGAAATACTGTCTGAAATTCAATACGGTTTCAAAGAGGGCAGAGGAACAGTGGAACACAATCTGTACCTATTGTTAACTAAATACCCAGCTGTTAAAGGAGGGAACATATATCTGGCATTTATGGACCTCAGCACAGCTTTTGATACTGTGGTTAGATAAACACTGCGGGACATGGGGGTGGTGGCGGCTCTCATTGCCTTTTTTCATGATTTGCATTTGGGGTTAGAAACCTTCATTCAATATGGACCTTCGGGTAAATGTACCATGCCCTTTCAATTAGTGAGAGGGGTCCAGCAGGACTGTATACTGACCTGATGCTGTTTATTCTTTATATTAATCATTTAGAACAGTTCTTATTCAAAGACTCCTGTTTAGATGTGCTATTTGTAGGTTACAAACTGGTTCAGGATTTGCTGTATGCAGATGATTTTGTCCTAATTGTGCGTACAGCTAACAGTTTACAGTTTTTATTAGATAGATTTTATGAACTCTCTAGGTTTAAAAATCAACACCACCAAAACTTACTCAATGATTATTGGCCCTAAAAATGCAAAATCTAAGCCAGATCGTATCAAGAACCATCTCATCGCTAAAGTATATACATTTTGTTACCTTGGCATTCTGATAGACTATTGAGTGCTTTGGTCACCCGTTATAAGAACACATGTCCAATCTTATAACAGAGTAGCCCACAGCATTGTTGCTTTTGCTAGACGTTTTTGGCCACAGTCATTTGAAGTTCATGTTACAACTTTATAAAGCAAAATGTGTCCCTACAGTGACATCTGGGGCTGAAATCCAACCCGGTACAAATTGCTGAAAATATTTTTTAGGAAAAAATTATGGTTACCCCAGGGTGTCCCCTCAAAGATCGCTCATGATTAATTGGGTGTTGGTTTTATAGAAGATTTTATTAGACTCTGCCTTGTACTGTTGTGGTTTTAAGTCTGGATAAAAGTGGATCCCGAGCTGAACAGAAATATCTTAAGGGATTGCGTGATCTTAGATTATTGTGCACTTACACCTTGGCTGCAGTACATAGAAAACACTTTGGGAGAACCGGGTAAACCACAATTGTTTTGCGATCCTGCATTGATCTCTAAAGCAGATATCACCTGGGCTAAGGGGGCCATTTTGGCGTTTAGGCAAGAGGAAAGGCCTGGAGTCTGAAGGGGAGATTTACTAAGATTTTACGCCCTGGTTGCATCACAAAAGTGATGCCAATTGGCGCAAAATCTTTTTTGCCAATTTACATTCCAGCGCTAATCTTGTTTTGCACTGGAATTGGTGTGAAAGTAAGGCGAAGCAGTGCATAGCACTGCTTTGTATTACTTAGCACCAAGGTGGCATACCTTGGGTGGTGCTTGGGCATTCCCATGCAACCACCCAAGGTTCCTGATTTTAAACCACCCAATTTACTAAACAAAGAAGACAGGGTTTAGTGTCAGAAAACTGTGCCCTTTTAAAGTAGGTGCAAGAAAAGAGAAATGCTTTCATTTCTCCTTCCTTTTCTGACTTTGTATGTGGTCTGCACTGTACAGTACATGTACAAAGTTGGAAAAGGGTTAAAGTCAGTATATGTATGGTATTTTGTAATGGAAGGGTACACTTCCTGTACAAATCCTATGCAAAACGTACAGGGACCCCCCTACACCATGGTTAAAAGATTTCTCCATGGCGCATGACAGTTGATATCCACACGGGTGCAAGGGAGAGGGGAGAAGAGTGCAATTTTCCATTGAATCGTGAACACTCCTGCTCTCTCCTTCTCCTGCAGTGCAGCATTTATGGCTGCACTGCATGATAACTTAGTAAATATGGCCCTCAGTGTCTAAAAGCATATGTGCTCATTATGCATTTGGTGAAAATCTTGAGTAACATGGAACTATATTCTTCACGGGATATGCTGGTTCAGACAGAAGACTTTTATCCTATTTCCATTTGAATTTGTTTGGCACAAGCCTTCTGATCCTCCGATTTGTTCATGTGCTCGGACTGCTGCACATGACACTTTACATATTACATTTTTCTGCCCTAAGAGGGCGAGATAATGATATAAAGGGGCTTATTTGCAAGCACCTTGTTCCGGGGTGTTTCATGCTCATTCGTGAATGTGATTGTTTTAATTTTTTATGAAATGTTTTTAAAGATATTTCTGTTCTGTGTGATTGTTTTTTGTGATCTGCTAGTTTTGTGATTTGCTATGTCAAATCAAATAAAGTTATTTTGATTAAGTCAGTCACCCGTTGTTGCACCTAGTTCCTCTCTGAGACAAGGGGTGGCAGGGCAGATGTCAACAGTATGAAGGAGTGGACCTTGGAGATCTGAATTTAAACTGGATCAAGAGTCGGGGGGGATTTTTCCATAAACCTAAACCAGCTAGAACCTCAACCCGGTATAAGTGCCTTACTTTGAGTTCTATGTAATCACAGTTGTTTGCTATAGAATCAAGAAATCTATTTGCTTGGACAATGTCAGAGTGAATTAGAGAGCAGCATTTATACATTTCTAATCAAGTAAGTGCATTTATTTTTTAATGCCTTCATTTTCTCTTGCCCCCCAGGAGTTAATTCACCACAGTAATCAAATAGACACTAGCAAAATCAGTGGCTGCTACTCTATGCCCCTCTCCACCTTGAAACCTTCCTCTTTCCAACTGTGGTTGGTACCTCCCTAGTGATCGTACACTGGGTCCAAATGTGTGTAATCTATTGGTCCTTACTGGAGCAATTGTCCTATCATGACCTGCCCCTGAGGATCTGTTAACTGCTGTAAGGTGGACTTTCAATGTGTAAAGCGGGCTGTGTTAGGCTGAATTATGCTCTCTAAGCCATGAGGAAGCTTATCCCCTCAAGTTTTACACCTATTACATTCATCTGTTAGGGTTGTGTATATACAGTTAGGGAGATTAATAGGGGGTCTGCCTTTCACTGGGGTTTCAGGTGACTTGGCTTGCTTAGTTTCCCTACTTCAGCCAACGGGCTGTTTGTTGTGATCTCATATCAATGACTTCAGACTGCAGTCTCCTAACCAAAGTAGCTATATACTCAATACCAGATGCCTCATTGAAGAGCTCATAGCTGTTTGACCCATCAGTTTGACCACTGCACAAGTTCCCTCTTATGACTCTTCCGGGCCACTACATGCATTTCTTTTACTAATTCAGCTATATCTGCTAGCAAATCATCAATTACTCTGTGCCAGGAATTTGTGCCTTTAAAGGTCAGAGTCAAGTTTTTATTTGGGCTCAAACACCTTTGGACTCCTTCTAGAGGGCCTGTGAGTGGTTCCACCCCCCTGCTCAATTCCATAACAATGCGTTGCTGTGCCCTGTCAATAAGCATTTCAAATTTTACTTTGGTATCTTCCTCATCCACAGGAGCACAATATTCTTATCTTGTTAGTGAACAAGAGGCTTGATTATAAATTGTAAACACTATAACATTGTGGACTCTTGCCAAGATTGGTAAATAACTGTCCAAAGCATCCATGAGATTATTAAAGGTTTCTTCATCCAAGGAGGGCAAGGTGGTCTCTGATGTCTCCAGATACCATTCTGGATCAGGACATCATTAGGAGCATTGTCAAGATCTACATAAATGTTTAAAAAAATTAGGACTATATGCAAACAGGTAAGTATGGCTACAGACAAAATATGATTTATCATGTGAAAGAGACTATAGAATGCTCTGATTTTATGTAAATGTATGATGATTACTCACAAATATTGTTATCAGACAAGTTTCTATGTGTATATGAGAAATGTGTAGCTTATGTGGGAAAACATGTCCATCCATCCGCATGTAAGAAGAATTATTGTTAGTATATTTTTGTTATGTATATGTTTTTGCCTCTTAAAACATGATAAAAATTACTCTCTAATTTTATATGACTTTTTGACATCTTGGCAACACTTTTGTGACTCAAACATGTGTATTAGAAACTGTGCTCCTTGATTACTTTGCTTTGGTAGCAAAGTTATTAATAGTGAAACATTTTAAAAATGTTCACCTTGTTTGTGTGACAAAGTTCATCAATGGCCTTTCTGAATTTTTAAGTCAAAATTTACTCTCAATTCTCAATTCATACTTGCCTCTTGAAAGTACACAAGTTAAGGATAAGTATCAAGATGCCCTACTATGCACTGCTTTACATAAAAGAGGCATGCAGTGGCTGGTACATGTGTGCTTAATTAAAAGAATCCATTTCATAAGAATATCATGGTAAAACATCTCTATATATGGATTGCCTCAATACATTTACAACTACTCAAAGCAGGCGTAACAGTGAAGAGATGTTTCTGTGTATGCATACTTTACAACCTTTGGATGTGTGCTGCATTGTAAAACATTCATACAAAGAGGGCAAACTATTCAAGCATAGTTTTTTAACCATAAGGTTTGCCTTCCTGTACAAAACCTGTGTTTAACCTAACAAGCACAGCCTTGCATTATAATGCAGGTCTCTGTGTATTGCCGCATGGTAGCCTAAAGTTCAGCTGCAGTATGGCAGAGACAAACACCAGGAAATCTTAAAAGAAAGGTTGTTGTGTTAGACTTTCCCTTTAGACAGCAGAGCACTGCAGCTTTGGCTATTGAGCATTATGATGGTAGCACCCAGAAGACCCAACATTGTGCTTATTTGGCACAATTCTTGGTCGGCAGTGCATTATAAATATACATTTTTTACTATATGAACCTTTTTCCATCAATCAATCAATCAATCAGGGATTTATAAAGTGCAGCAAATCACTTGTGAGGGTCTCAAGGTGTTGGAATGGCTAGGTGCTTCTTGGTGATGCCTTTCCTGAATTCCTGCAGTGATGAGGCAGGCCTGAGGAGCAGGAGAAGGCTGTTCCATGCTTTGGCCACCAGGTATGAGAAGGAGTGTCCTTTGCTGTTGCTTCAATGGATCCGCGGGTGTCTGCAAGGAAGAGGAAGTTGGATCATCGGTGACTGGTAGGTTGGTGGAAGGTCTAGTGTTTGTTGATGTATGCCAGTCCTACGCTGTGCAGGGCTTTGTATGCGTGGGTCAACATCTTGAACTGGAGTCTCATCTGCCTCGGAAGCCAGTGTCATTTCTTGAGGTGCGGTTTGATGGGGTCCGTCTGGGGAGGTTGAGGATGAGTCTTGCCACAGAGTTTTACATTGTCTGTAGTCTCTTCAGGAGGCATGCAGTGATTCCTACATTGAGCATGTTTAGTTATTCCAGCCTGCTGGTGATGTGAGCCTGGGTGGTGGTCCTTCTGGTGTTGACTTAGAGCCACATGAACATTTTGGGGAGCATGTGAACGATGTGGAAGCAGGCGGATAAGACTGCGTTCGCCTAATTCTTCATAGATAGCTTGCTGTACAAGATGATGCAGATGTTGCAGATGTGGTCTTTTGGGTGGGGGATAGGCGAGTTTGGCAGGCCACTCTGCTTCATTCCATGACGAGGAGTTGTTCCTAAAGATGAGGACTTCTATCTTGTCCATGTTGAGCTTTAGACAGTTGTCCTTAATCCAGTCAGCGACATTCATCAGACATCTGTGGAAGGTGGATCTGGTGGTGGTGGAGGGGTCTTCTGACAGTGAGAGGATGAGCTGGATGTTGTTGGCGTAGGAGATGATGTTGAGTCTGTGCGATCTGAAGGTGTAAGCATTCAAGAGGGGGGCTGCAGACAATCCTTGGGGGATGCTGAGGATGATCGTCTTGGGTTCGGAGATTAATGGTGAAAATTCCCTGGGTTCTTCTGGTGAGGTAATGAGGAGATCCAATTGAGGACATCTTCCTGGATTCCGACGTGGTGAAGTCTGTTGATCAAGATGTGATGGGAGACAGTGTCAAAGGCAGCTGACAGGCCCAAAAAGAGGAGGTTTTCATTTTGCCATGGTACAGAAGGGCCCGGATGTCATCGGTGGCTGCGATCCAGAGTGTCTTGGTGCTGTAGTTGACTCGGAATCCAGATTGAGAGGGGTCCAGGAGGTTGTTTTTTTCTAGGTTCTGGTTGAGTTGCTAGTTGATTGCCTTCTTGACCTTTTCTGAAAAGGCGAGCAGGGCGATGGGAGGTAGTTCATCAATTCTGCTGGGTTGGTGGAAGGTTTCTTCACAAGGGGCCTTCAGTGTATTTCCAGTCATCAGGGAAAGAGGCCGAGGTGATAGAGGTGTTCAGGACTTTCTTGAGCTCAGCACCAATTGTCGTGCTACTGAGTTTAAAGATGTGATGGGGACAAGGGTTCGTGGGTGTAATCGAGTACATGGCGTTTATGATGGAGATTGTGGCTTGAGCTGTTAGGGGGTCTCAATGGGTGAGCAAGTGTTCTGGGTTTTTGTTCATGGATGTGACCAGGCTGATGCTGTTGGCGGTGAAGAGATGGAGTTTGAAGTTCTCATAGATGACTGAGAGCTTGTCCGCCAGGGTGTCCCACATTTCTTAGGAGGGGGTGATGTCATTCCTGGTAGCTGCAGAGTTTGAGAACGCTTTCACGATGGTGAAGAGCTCCTTGCTGCAGTTTGATCTGGCTTCTATGGGGTCTGCTAGGGCGTTCTTCTTTGTTTCTTTCTAGCTTGTCAGAATAATGTAAACAATATACTATTGCTGTCTATAAATACAAAAAACATACACATGCACAATCACAATATTTAAATTAAATTGGTAGAATAAGCCACATAACTGATTTTATCTTTTACAGTTATATACATTCCACAAAGATGTATTGCAGGTCACACTCATCAAATAAATAGGCATGCTTGTGGCTATTCAAATTATGCTCCAATTTCTATAATGTGACTGTGGACGAGTAAGGAGATTGTGTGCATAAGAGAGAGTTGAGGTAAAGTGACTGTGGGTGAGTAAGGAGACTATTTTTTGTGAAATTTGATGTGTTGGGGGCTGAGCTATGTTGAGTATGGATGAAAGAGCTGAATTGTGAGTGACTATTCAACTGAGTTATGATGTGTGAGGATGAGTTAGAAAGACAGTGGTTGACCTATGGTGTTTATGAATGAATGAATGAGTGTACTGGGCAGGCTCATGGTGAGCAGGCTTATGGTAGGCGTATATGCAAGATGGAAATTATGGTGAGTGTGAATGAGTGCTTGGGTCTACCCATTACACTAATCACAGGTATACACTTGCCGAAAGGATGCGTCCAATCACCCTTTATGAAATATTCCGATTAACAGAACACCTTCACTTATAAGAAGTTTGGTTGGGCCACATTTTCAAGTGGAGCCTTCACAGCTCCTGAGGAGTTAGGTAGCCACTGTGCTAAAAGAGCCATTGTTGGGTGTACAATCATTTAAAGTCGTGAGAGAAGTTCTGTTTTCAGGATTCATGTACTGGACACTGCTCAGACTGTGTCTGAAGAGGCTATCACATCAAACATTTCTGGCCCTTTCTGATGAATGCATGTTTTGGCCAAAAATTTTTTTTTCCCAGTGAGATATTTATGAGGTATGCTGGGTAAAAGTGAGTTGTTTTATTTAAAGCAAGGGGAGGCCCATCTCAGACAATGCCAGTGTCTTACCTAGATATTACCTTACATTCTAGCTGCTGGAATTGAAAGGTTATAGTGAAATTTAAGTGACCATATCATTGTCCCAACAACAATCACCTCTGAAAATGAGGTTTGAAGTTGAATCAGGCATAAACAACATTTGCTAAAGTCCCTTCTAAAACAGTGACCCGACAAATTATTCTTACTCATGAAACACTCTTTTTGAATATTTGCACCGATCCTAATGCATTCAGGTACCTTTGACAGAAAATGCTGGCATATTTCACAGGTTGTGAGCTTCTTGACAGAGTCATAACTTGTAATGTATGCAGGAAGAATTGTGGAATATGGCAGTGCAGCTATCTAATAGATACATGAGCAGCTGTTACAGTTGGCAAATCACATTACCCCCGGTGCTTCCGCTCCATTATGGAATGACATGAGGAGTCTAATCAGTGCCACAGAGCAGGAAAGTTTAATGATTATTACCTATTTATGGTAGCGGGACCGAGGAGTCACCAGTTCCTCACACAGAGTCATGGGACTTCATAATAAGAAAGATACTTTTTTATTTTTTAACCAGAACTCTTCCACTGGTAACATCATGTCATTCAGCTAATTACAATCCTCAGACAGCATGATGTGGCTTCAATGCATGGCTGTGGGGGTAGGGAGGGGAGGTCAGATGGTGTAGAGCAGGCATCAAAAGTCTTGAGGAGTAACAGAACTGTTGTGTGTGTTTTTGGGGGACTTAGTCTGCGGGAGAAACAACAGTGAGGTCAGTAGAAAAGCGTGTTGGTTGCATCTTAAAATCAATCATCAGATCAATGGGCAGACAGGGAGAACACCACACATCTCCCCTCCATCAAGCAGGTGAATATCTACTGCTACTCATACAAGGTACCTGATTGAAAATAAAATGACCAACAGTATGTTCCATGGAATGAAAAAATTACAGTATTATTTAAGGCCATATCACAGTATTGGTGTATCCAGTGAATGAGAAAAGAGTATGGTTGTGAGTTTTCAGAGAAGATCAGGAGCATCCAAGATGGGGACAAAGGAGATGTTTTAAAGAACATATGAAGAGAGTGGGTGAAGTAAAAGGGGGGGAGGCTATACATTAGGCAGACACATGGTGCAAAGAATGTCCATTACGGAAAGCCATGAGTAGTCAGCAATACCTCTGTCCTGTGGTGCTAAAGGCCTTGCCATTATTACCTCTTGTTGTAGCGTTCATTAAGGAAAAAACTGATTGAGAAACTAAATAGGACTTTGTGAACAAGCAGGGGATACTCAGCCCAATCATGGTGGTTGAGGCCTTTTACTCCCGGACCAAACTTGCTATGGACTTTGAGGAACTGGGTCAAGTGAGTCTTCTGCACTTGACTCTCAGGGTTGCGTGGTCCAAGCAGTACAAGGCTCCCTTGGTGGGGGAGGTGTGGGGACAGATTAGTGAACACAGGCTCACAACTCAAAATACATGCAGCAGAGATTGGGTGGGCAAGGTTATACATAGCAGCATTCAACAGGATGAATCCACGGACGCAGGTCCCCTCCGCAAGTGTGGAGTCGCAATTCTCCTTCGTAAATCCCTTCCAGTCACTGTCTCTAAAACATGGTCAGATGTAAATGGCCGCTATGTATTTGCTAAACTTAAAATTGGTGAGTCTCACATTTGTGTAGGGTCTGTATATGCCCCTACGGGTACCAAAAAAACATTCTTTCTTCAATTATCCCGCTTGTTGCTCGAAATTAATGCATCGCAATATTTGATTGGTGGAGACTGGAATGTGACGCAAGATTCCATTCTAGATAAAACTGGCCCATTAGATAGGGGCAATGCGTCGGATAGAGCTTTGCTAGGTGACATCATCTCAGATATCGGGTTGGTTGACCATTGGCGTTTCAGCCATCCAACAGATAAGGAATATACTTTCTTTTCACCGACTCATGGTACGTTTTCTCGCCTTGACTACTTCCTCATCTCACATAACGTAGTTAAGTTGGTCACCGATTCCTGCATTCTGGAAGCGGCATTGTCTGACCACTCTCCGGTTCTCCTTTCCCTTGAGCTGGGACTTTCTAGTCCTGGACGTAAGCCCTGGCGAATGAATATTCAGCGCCACAGGACTCCTGTTGGTAAATCCCAACTGCAATCACATCTTCAAACTTATCTTTCTACTAATCAGGGGTCCGTGACCTCCAGCAGGACCCTTTGGGCTGCAGCTAAGGCTACTTTAAGGGAACAATTAATGCGTGATGCAGCAATCGCTAATAAGCAAAATGCAAGGAGACAAGTTGAGCTCGAACATGACATACAAACCTATTCTCGCCTATACATCACTTCTCCGTCCTTACAAAATCGTAAATTGCTTGAACAAGCCCGAATGGCCTTAAACAGTCTTTTTACATCTAAAGCAGAATACGCTTTACAGAAAATGAAAGGTCGACATTACGAGCAAGGGGAAAAGGCGGGAAGGTTACTAGCTGCGCAGTTGCGTCAAAGGGAGGCATCTATGGCCATCCCGGCCATCAGATCTGCGCAAGGACACCTGTGCACAAAGCCTCAAGACATTGTTAATGAGTTCGCCTCCTTTTACGAATCCCTTTATACTTCTGATAATCGAATGGATTCGGACAAGATGACGGCATTTCTTGCAAAGGTGCATCTCCCTTCTCTCTCAGCGGATGGCAAAGCCATTCTTGAGGGTGAAATAACTAGGGATGAGGTTTCCAGTGCGGTCGCTGCTCTGCCCTACCACAAGGCCCCTGGAGAGGATGGATTTCCTCCTGAATTTTATCGGTGGGCAGGTCACAATATTATTGACACTCTACATGCCGCATTCCAGGAGGCGGATAATGCATCTTCATTAGGCCCCCTCTCTAACAAAGCTATTATTGTTGTGCTACCGAAGCCAGGTAAAGATCCCCAGCTTTGCAGCAGTTATCGTCCCATTTCTCTGTTGAACTCTGATATTAAAATCCTGGCTAGTATCCTTGCGTCTCGTTTGCGTAAAGTCTTGCCTTCTTTGATACACCATTCCCAAGTAGGCTTTGTACCGGGACGCTCTTCCCGGAACCATCTGCGTTCTCTGGCCCATGCACTGTGGTCGGCTCAACACCTTACAGATGATGCATTAGCCCTTTCACTTGACGCAGAAAAAGCGTTTGATCGCATCGAATGGAACTATCTCTTCACGGTCATGGATAAATTTGGCTTAGGTACAAAATTTATTGATAAAGTACGCTTACTATACGATCATCCTCCTGCTCAAGTGAATTGTGGTGGGTTTCTGTCTGACACCTTTACAATTAAGAGAGGGACACGCCAAGGTTGTCCATTATCCCCCCTTCTGTTTCTTTTGGCTATGGAGCCTTTGGCTGCTACCATCCGTCAATCTGATGAGGTTTCTGGTATTCCCCTCCCCATTGGACATTCTAAAATATACCTGTATGCTGATGACATCTTACTCACCCTTACTCGTCTTCCTCGGTCGATCCCTTCTCTTCTTCAAATTATTAATGATTTCTCTTCCTTTTCAGGTTACAAGATTAATTGGGATAAAAGTGAGGCTTTACCTATTTCTAACGGTACCACAAAAGCAGCCATTTTTGGATTTCCTTTTCACTGGCAGCCCTCACGCCTCAAATATTTGGGTGTCCTAGTTAATAAAGGGCTACAAGATATGGTTACAGATAATTTGTCTCCTCTTATCTCCCAAATGCAACGGGATTTTGATAAATGGAAGGCTTTGGGTCTTTCTCTTTGGGGTAGGACTCAGGCTGTTAAAATGGTTACTCTTCTGAGATTTATATACATTCTGGGAATGCTTCCCCTACAGATTCCCTTATCCTTACTCCGGTCAGTAGATGCCCAGATTAAAACCTTCATTTGGGGTACTGCTAAGCCGCGCCTTGCTATAACTAAGTTGAAGGCTCATCAGTTATCTGGCGGAATTGGCCTTCCATCCATTGAACACTACTCTTTGGCGTTACATATCTCCCAACTCTCATATTTTTTACCTGGTATCAAAGACTTGCCACAATGGGTTCAAATAGAACGACATCTTCTATCCTCGGAATCGAATCTTACTCCTTTGTATGGTACTGGCACCAGTCGTCTCGACCCGAAAAATCCGATATTATCTGCCATGCATAAATCCTGGCAGAGAAGTCATAGGTTGTTAGGCTCAAATCCAAGAATTCATATTAAGGCTCCCCTATGGAATAATTCGGGCATTCGTATCAATGGTCGTATGCTATCCTGGCCTGAATGGCGTGCAGCAGGTATCCTCTATCCGGATCAACTTCTGCATGATGGGGATTTTAAGCCATTCTCTCAGCTAAGGGTAGAATTCGATCTTCCCCTACATCATTCTTCTAAATACCTTCAGCTCCAGCAATGTCAGAAGACCCATATGGGGTCATCGCCGTGGCTACTGCAAGACTCCGCTATTTTATCCTATTTGCACGTTTGGGGGAAACTTCAAGGTGTTACTTCTGGTATATACAAAATGTTTTCGTCTCATCTTTTCTCTAAATCTCTTTCACACGATCTTCAGCGTAAATGGCAATCTCGCCTCTCAATTTCCTTTTCCGATACTGAATGGGATTTGATTCTAGAGCCCGTGAATCAAGGCTCAAATTTTGTCTTTTCAAAATACTACACGATTGGCATTGGTCTCCAGTCAAATTACACAAAGCTGGTCTTCTCTCCCATTCTAACTGCTGGAGATGTACCAATTCAGGTTGTGATATTACTCATATCATTTGTGAATGTCCTAGTATCCAATCTTATTGGGCTTACATTGGTACTACTTTAAATTCCACTATGCCCCTAAAATTGCCACTCACACCAACTAACATTCTCCTGCATGACTTACGTCACTCCCCAAAGCTTTCGAAACCACAACTCCGCCTTTTTCATACCTCAATTGCTACTGCTAAAATATGTATCCTGCGTCATTGGAAATCATCTTTACCTCCCTCTCAGGAAGATTAGTTGGTAGCGATGATCCAGACTGCCTCACATGAACGCACAATATATAACCTTCAGGACCAAGCTGACACCTTTCTTCGAATTTGGTCTCCATTTCTTAAATCAAATGCTGCTAATTCCCCTGCTTCTACTTTTACCCAAGCACATTAATCAGCTTTTACATTCTCTTGTCCTTTGTTTATCTCTTTGCTTTGCCTTCTTTATCCTCTGCTTTATCCGTTGTGGCGCTCTTCTGTCTTTATTTAATTACTTTCTCTTCGTTCTATCTATTTATATTTTCTGCACTTTTATTGTCTAGATTTCTTCCCTTTTCTTTTCCTTATAGGTTATTTCTTTATTATGTATCATTCTATGCCTTGACCTAATTATTACTTCAATTAGTATTTATTTATTTAAATGCATATTTATATCATATTTATTCATCAGTATCCTTCTGCATTGCTTCTCTCAACCTGGATTTATTTTCTTTTTATTTATTGTTGTTTATGCTTTGATGTATTTGTTCTATAAAACTCAATAAAAAATTTCAACACAAAAAAAAAAAAATACATGCAGCAGTAAATCATTGTCCAGCTAATTACTCAGGTTTATGAAAAAAGAGAAGTATTTATTTCTACTGTATACCACACAAAGAAAAAATACAACATTCACAAACAATTTACACAGTCCTTCCTTGAGGCCAGGGCTCTAGTGTCTCTCTGGTGGTTCCCTGACCTACACACTCCTTGAGTTAGCAATCATGGTTATTTCCCATTCAGTATTGGTAACATCCAGAGGATGCCCCACTAGAAATGCAAGTCTCAAACGTCCACTATGATTCTGATTTAAAATCAACAGTGTTTCAGCGCATTCATGCTTGAATTAGTAGCCAGTTCCTGCCTGGTCCATCAAGCCCTAAACAAGTGTTACTCACACTGGCAGGAGGGAAACATTTGAAGTCCTGGAGTGTGCCCCATTCATGGGCACTCGCAGTGGCTCCAGTCCAAGTCAAGTGAGTTGGCCTCACCCTGACTCAGCACCGGAACTTGGTGGGTGCAGCCTCTAACCCTTGCAGTTACGCTCTGGGCAGCGATCAGAGGTTTCCTGCATCTTCTCCTGTGGGTTAAGCGTTAATTTGCCACCTGATAGGGGGTGGCAATGATAATCCCATTTTGGTCCTACACTGAGGTGACGGTACTCCCACTGTGTTTTCACATCTCTAACAGGGTAGAACAAATCCCAGTCCTTGGGGCTCCCAGTGACCTCCTCTGACCCCTGGGGTCACCACCGCTCACTGGCCTCTGGTCAGCCCGGTGAAGTTATCCATAGTGGCACCTCCTGGCATCCGGGGTCGTTGCACTACTATCACACAAGGCTTTTGCCCATTCCACATGGTAGTGTTTCACACAGCTACCATCACAGCATCTCATCGCATACGGGAGTCGCCAACTCAATCCTGCACTTGAGCAATGACTTGATTGGTGCAACAGCTGTTTCCTCACGCCTCACACAGGAAGTCCACTCGACAGGCCTCCCCCCTGGACCCAGCTTCCTCCAATAAGCTTTTCTTTTTCACAGGGCATAACGGTCTTGGCAAGGAGGTAGGCACTGGTGCTCTAGGCTCCAGGGCAGGTGGTCTTGGATTCTCTGTGTGATGTCCCATCACCCAGCATGGGCATAGCAGGCCTTGGCACCCAGCCCTAGTCACAGACAGAAGTTTTGCAGAGCTTTCCCTCATCACACAGCCTGTCTGGCTACTTGGCAGATGACAATGTTTGGGGTCTCAAACTCCCCTGTTCATAGTCAATTTCCAGGTACCAAGTGCCTTATTACGAGTATGGCAGTCCCAGGACCTCTGTACTTGCAGTGGTGGTCCAACCACAGTCACACTGCGGACCCACCTGCAGTATTCTGAGTGTGGCAGTTGGACACCCACAGGACCACTGCCCCAGCCTAAATCCAAGATCTTGCAGCGCTGACACAGCGGTCAGTAGCAGTAATATGCTGGTGGTTCCACTGCGGCACCGCTGACCATGCTATGAGTTGCCTGTCAACAGCCCATTTCATGTTGTTGTGCCTCCCATAAAAAAGGGTGGTGGAGAGGCAACTAAATGGGCACTAACAGGGCCACCTGCCACTCCTGGCCTGGGGAGAAATGCAGCGTGGCACATGCTGTGCCTCCCTGGGATTGCACCCCCGTTCCTGCATGATATGGCATGCATGACATGGTGCATGTTAGGCTCTCCTATAAGCCTAACATACCACCGCCATGAGACCGCCACCGCATTGCTCACCCGACCTCGATTCAACTCTAAATGTTGCTGCCTGATGCACCACGGGCTTTGCGGTCCTCCTGCGGATGGACTAGTGGCGATCCAGCAGGATGACTGCCAGAGTCGTAATAAGGCCCCAAGTGTAATTACGGTCTGAGTCTTTTGAAGTTATGTTTGGTTTCGGCATCTTTTGAATGTATACTTCTCTGCTCCCTCCTGCTATTGAAAAGCAATCTGTCACAGCAGAGATGTCTCTGAAGCTGAGAATACCACAACACAGGCCATGGGAGTGACTAGAGTTCACACCTGGATGTCAACCACAGTGATATGTGCATCAAATGTTTACTCCAGCCCTACTCTTTATGATTCTCTTGCCATCCTCATCTCCTTCCTGAGATTTGCTAAAGCCCCTTACTTGTGACCTGTCACTGAATCAAAGAGCAAGCTTTGAAGTATATAGGGGAAGCCTGGTCCTCCCCTCCCCAGTGTGTGTCCCAACCAGCTTATGGGATGGCAGCAATCCACAAATCTGTCTGGGGGGATCTCACTACCCCCACTCCATGTTTCACCATTTAGTGCTGGGTCTCCCAAAATGGAACCCAGAGCCCTCCATGTACCCCTGACACAGTGTTTCGCTGTAATACTGTGCCTGGAGCGGTAATTGGCTTTTCACATTTTTGTCATTTTACAGCTCTGCATGGATAGCACTGTGCTGGTCCTATGCTTAAAGACTTAGCTGTATAAATGCTAAAATACTGTGTCCCTTTCTATCTCGTCATGGATGGCACTGTGCTAGTCCTATGCTTAAAGACTTTGAAAAGCAGACATTTGAGGTGAGCAGATCTAGAGTAGAGTGTCGCTGGTGTTGAGAGTGCTCTATACAGAAGCTGCTTTCCACCTAGACTTGAGAACTACCCAGAGTTCTCAGCTACTTTTTCGTATATGTATATATATATATATACACACACACACACACATATGTAGTATATATATATATCTATCTATCTACTAATGGCGGTTGCCTGCAGGTAATTATAGTTAGGACAGAGTTTCTATCAAAAAGCTCATTTTCACTTGGCTATATCTTTGGCGCTGGTTGATAAATCTCCATGAAATTTTCCCTGCAAATTTGCCCGGTACTTCAGATGGTGTATGGAAAGTGTCTCAGGGTTTTGTGTGGTGAGGGCCGAGAATAAGAGGGGTCCCAAAGCGCAATTTCCCCATGGTAATTCACATAGGACCTTTGAACAAGAGAGTAGGAGTGCCCACACCCCGCCTAGCACACCCCGTGGGTCTCCAGGAGCTGAGGTGAACACCTCTCTTAGAAATTCTCCATCTTGAATTAGAGAATTAGGCCCAATAGGAACAGAGATGTACCCCTCTCAAAGGTTGTAGTCACCTTAGGGGACAGTAGCCATTGGCTACTGCCCCCGCCATCAGTAATGCCCTTAAATTTAGCATTTAAGGGCCCCCTTGAACCTTGTTCCTCAGATTCGATGGACCAAAGAAGAAGACAGAAGAAGACCTGGAACTGAACCGCTGAAGACAGATCCCTGCAAGAATCCCGCCACGTGTAGCTAATTCATCAACTGAACCTTCTGTCCTTCCAGAAACTCTGCAGTGCCTCCAAGAAACCCCAGAGACCTTCCAGCCTTCACCAAATCTCCAAGAACCTTCCTTTGGGCCGAATCCTCTAGTCCCTGGCATTGGCCAGTACAAGAACCGCAGTGGTTGAGGACTGACACTTGTGTCAACGTGACTCACCTCTCCTGAAAGAACCCCAAGACCGCAGCAGCATAGGACTGATATTTGTGTCAACGTGACTCTGCCAGAAGAAAGCACGGCAGCTGGATAATAGCCTCTCTGAGATGGCTCAACATCGGCAGAACTACTCCATTCCCTGCGCATCTCCATCTCCACAACCACGACTGCTGGGCTGGTGGTGCCTCCCTTCAACTTACAGTGACTCGCTGATAACGACTGCGACGGTACCTCGTTGGTTGCCTACTGACTCTCATTCATCCTCATTGCTTTCCAATGACTGCGAGAGCAAACATCATTGCCGGTATCGACCGCCGCAGTACAGATACTGAACTCAGCACCTTTTCGGGTGCCCTCCAGTCTCTATTGACTAGCCTTGTGCTCGGCATACTCTGCACCTGGCCACCTCAGTGCCACCAGTGGTGCAGTACTTGCCTTCAACTGACCCTTGCCCAGGGCTGGTCTAAAGCCCCCCAAGACTGGAAAAGTAAGTTGTGTGCTGATGCATAACCCTGTTTTCCTTCCTTAGGATCGCTTTGCATTTTACCTATTGCATACTGTCTACCTTCTTCAAGTAGCAAGTGTTACTGTTTTGGATTGACAATACCAAAGCAATTCCAAGACCATAAAGTATTTCCACTGCCTTTTTGAAAGTTTTTCCTGCCGGAAAAGTCTACTTATCTGTAACTGAGTTCAACTTGGTTCCTAAAAAAAAAATTCACTAAAATAATATTTTTGCAAACATTGGTCTGGAGTTAGTCATTGAGTGTGTGTTCCTGTCTTGTATGAGTGGATACAACAAATGCATTCAAACTACCCTCCGATAAGCCTAACTGCTCAGCCCATCTGCCACTAAATTGGGAGTAAGGTATTATCTACTTTAACCTCTGCCATACCTTTGGGAATTCACTGGTCTCCGTGAACACTATACCTCTTTTTGATATAGTATATTTAGAGCCTGCTTCCTACACATACCCATAGAGACACGCTTACACCCATTCACAAACCCATACAGACACTGTTACACCTATTTATATACCACAGAGATACTGTTACATCCATTCACAATCTTATACAGAGGCTGTTTTATACAGTCACAATCCCATACAGACACTGCCCCACCCATTCACAACCCCAAAAAGACACTCTCACAACCATTCACAAACAAATAGAAACATTGACACACCCATTCACAAACCCATGCAGATACTATCACACTCATTCATATGCCCAAACAGACACAGTCATACCCATTCACAACCCCATAGAGACACTCTCACACCCATTCAGAAACCCATACAAACATTGTCACAACCATTTGCAAACCCATATTGAAACTCTCATACCCTTGCATATACCTATACAGACCTCCTTATTCCCATTCATTTACCCAGATACACATTGTCACACCCATTCACATACCTATACAGAGACTCTCACACCTTCTCACATACCCATACATAGACTGTCACACCCTATTACATAATACATACTCATAGAGGCTCCCTTATACCCATTCACATATCCATGTAGAGACTCTCATACCCTCTGACATACCCATACAGAGACTCTCCCACTCTCTCACATACCCCTACATATATTCTCACATCCTCTCACATACCCATGTAGACATACTTATACCTATTCACATACCCATACATAGACTCTCACATACCAAATAAAGACTGTGACAACCTGTCACATACCTCTACAGACACCATTGTCTCCATTCACATACCCTTGCAGAGACTCTCACTCTCTCTGGCATACCCACACATCGCCTGTCACACCCTCTCACATACCCTTACGAACAATGCCTCAACCATTTACATACCTATACAGAGAAACTCACACCCTCTGAAATACCCATGCAGACACCGTTATATACAGTCACCTACCCATACAGAGACTCACACATCCGCTCATATACCATGCATAAACTGTAAAACCTGTCACATTCCCATACAGACACTCTTATAGCCATTCACATACCCATATAGAGACTCTCACATCCTCTGACATACCCATACATAGACTGTAACACCCTCGTACATACCGATATAATGTATCAGCCTCTTACAAACCCAGAGACTTTCACAACCTCTCACATACCCATACAGACATCCTTTATTTCCATTCATATACCCATACAGACAGTGACACCCATTCACATACCCAAACAGTGGCTCACATCCTCTCACATACCCATACAGAAACTCTCACTCTCTCTCACATACCCATAGAGACTCTCACACCCTCTTCCATACCCATACATAGACTCTTACATCCCCTCACATACCTATATCGACAGTGTCACACCCATTCCCACATCCATATCAAGACTCTCACACCATCTCACATGCCCATACAGAGACTGTGATACCCATGTACATACTTATACAGAGACTCTCACATTCACTAACACACCCAGGTACATTCTAATGCATACACTGAGACACCAAGCTACACACTAATTTAGACAGTAACACACCCTGGCACATAGTGATACCTATACTAACACACCTAGGCCCACACTGGTTCATACACGGACACAGCCAGAGACATACTGGTGCATACATTGAGACACCCAGTCACACACTCAATGCATACACTGACACATCTATACACACACTAATGCATACACTGACACACCCAGGCACACACTAATGCAAATACTAATACACACAGGCATATACTAATGGATACACTAACTTACCCAGGCACATACTGATATATACACTAATCCACCCAGGCACACACTTATTCATACACTGACATACCCAGACAAACACTAATGCATACATTGACACACATAGGAACATAGCAATACACAGCTGACACACCCAGCTACACACTAATGGAGACACTAACAGACGGAGGTACATACTAATGCATACACTCACACATCCTGGCACATACTGATACATACACTAACACACCCAGGCACACACTGATTCATACACTGATACACACAGACACACACTTATTGATATACTTACACAGCTAGGCAATTATTCATCCATACACTGACACGTCGATGCACAGATTTACAAATAAAATGACACACTGAGGCACACAATTATACATACACTGACACAACAGGCACACAGTAATACATTCACAAACACACCCAAGTAGGCACTCATGGATACACTAATACACTCATAGATACACTGATGTTCCCAGACACACACTCATTTGTACACTAATGCATCCATGTACTCGCTAGTGAACACACTGAGACACACAATAGTAACGGGTCAGACACAGAGCTTTATGGAAATATGGTGCTTCTGACAAGAACCTTTTTTAAATAATTGTCAGTTAACTTAAAAAAAACATTTATAACCAACCTTTTATTCTTTTTTATTAAAAAAAGAAATATATTTAATGCAAAAAACTGGACACAAAGAAATTGTATGCAAAACAGTTGCACACTGAATAATAGTACTGTTTTTGAACAGTAAAAAGCAAACAAATGAACAATGATGAATTTCACCTTCTCTAACATAGTTATGATGTCATCATTTCTCTTTACAACAAGCTATTAGAAGTTGACACAGTGAAGAACCATGAATTTTAGCTCACTGCAGGTTGCTGGATTCGTAATGTTCCTGCAAGGTTGTCCAAGGCCAGATCTTGATGGACCAGTATGAATCGAAGTAGTTGCTTTCGCTTTCATCATTGTTAAATAAGCACGTTCATGGCTGGTCCTCACATGCTTCCACATCGATGATGTGCCATAACTATATTTCTTGAGAGTCCCTCTGGAAAGCTGTTTTCCACACAGCTTACATTGTGCTTAGTGAGTAGACATCTTTTTCTCTCCTGATGGTATTGTAAACCAGACCTAAACATCACTCGTCTTTCTTGATGACACACCTTCTTCCTCTGGAGTACCTTCCAGATCTGGTTGTAGAGAAGCAGCTGGAGGATTGCCTTCTGACAGATTTTGTCTTTAGGTAGAAGGTGTGCACCTTTCTCCAACAAGAGACAGTCTAAAAGTGACTCTATTGGGTGTGGCCTTATGAAAAAGTTTGGTGTGGTTAAACATGACCCAATAGGAATGAAGTTTTCCTTTTTCACAACTCGCAAATCCGTGGATCGCACAGCAGATCTGCGGATTCGTGGCAATGTTAAACCAGCTCATTTGTGCAGGGAAAATAAACAATCATTTAGAATGTTTGAAATATGTTCACCTTTATGTTATAATTTAATTTAGAATAACCCTGGGCGTAGTTTGCGAAGTAGCACTACGTGTAGCTACGCGTAGCTACGCAAAGTGATCTTTGCACCACGCGAGCTGCGCGTAACTTCGCAAACTGCATAGTGCACTGTGCAAGATGCTGTTCGCACTGATTGCACAGTGCCGGATGCTTGTCCTCACTGTGCAATCAGTGCAAACTGCATCTTGCACAGTGCAAGCGGTCGTTTTCTGCCGCTCAAGTAGATTTCTACTCGAGCGGCAGCCTTCTCAACGCGGACTGGTAGTTTCTCATCGCGAGCGGTCGCAAGCATACGTGACCACTCGCAATGAGAAACCTAACCTCCCCGTGTTGAGAAGCTCACTGGGAGGTTTATTTTCTACGCTCGCGATCGGCAACTTGATGTTGTTGATCGCGAACGAGGAAAAAGTCTTGCTGGGATGTCATTTTGCTTGCTCGCGGTCGCCAACTTGAGGTTGAGGACCGCAAGCAATCAAAAAATGACTGCTGCACTACGCTACGCGTGTTTGCACTGTGCTACGTGCAATTCGCGTAGTGCTGTTGTAAATTGAGACAACGATGTGATTAAGCATTTACTAAAGACATTAATTCCCTCGCTTTAGTTCATGTTTTCTCTGTTATGTTGACCGAAGTTCGGACTCCATTTTGTATTGTCATGCTTCCACGTGTTCCCCACGAGAAGAGTCCAACCTCTGTGTTAGTTGCTCTTGTAATCTGCCTAGTAACAGTCTATAAATAGCTCCCTTGTCCATCTGGCGCATGCCCAGACTTGACCACATCTGTTATCAGTTAGCCTTGCTTGACCATGTTTTCGCGGGCTCAAGGAGTGTGTTAGCTCCGCCCACATATTGATTCAGTATCGAAAATGACCATAAATGGTAATGTTCTTTGGCCTCATGTTGTATCCACCCACTCATGAGCCCCTCTATTGTGTATAAAAGGGGACCATGTACGTAAGTTCTTTGTGCTACTCTATGCAATACTGAAGAGTGTTGTGTGGATTGTAGGACCACCCTTAAGGGTTAATAAATGCTGTCTTTGTACTTTGCAGTTTCCGTGCCAACTTCCTTATAGATTCCATTACAGGAGAGCGAACCCTTGTGTCCTGCGGGCCTAGCTGGGGCCTGTTTTCATCAATTGGCGCCCGTCACGTGGGGCTCATCGGCGACTCGGATGCTCGAAGGACTGGTCGCGACGAAGGTGAGGAATTTGGCCGGGGACGTGATCACTGCCAGCGGCGTCTTAGCCCTGGCATCCCGAGGTTTTTCTTCCTTCCCTTCCGAGCTGACCGTCTGGGTGGCGCCGGTCCTCGACTGAGACCTCTTCTGTCGGTCTTGCCGTGAAAGCCGTTTGGGCGATTTTGGAGCTTGGCAGTTGGAATCTGGACTCTTGATTGGTAAGAACCGTTGTACGGTACTTGCTCCGAGTTTTTGAAGCCTGGTCCGGCTATTTGAGTTTGATTTGTGATGACTAGTCATGTTTTGTATTTGTTATTGTGAAAATATATGCGTTGCAACACATATAGGCAGGTAATGTGGAGAGATTTCTCCGGAGCTGTGTAACTTTGAACGGCGCAACGATTAAGTGCCATTTTCTTTATAATATTGCATATTTTGCATTATTTCTGAGCATGCCTGCTTTTAGCGCACTCCGTAAGTGGTGTTGCTGCTTTGGAAACCGGTTGAACCTCGAGGAATCTGCTCCAGCTCCCCCAGAGGGGACTCCTAATAGGGATATGTATGTGAAGCATGGTCTTTCTTCCATAATGTACAGCACAGTATGGAGGAAATATACTAAAAAAGATCCTGAGTTACGATGGCCTTTGTATGGATCGTTTGATATACGTAAGATTGAGTATGTGGAACAGTGTATGTGTAAGCGGCGTGCTCGTCAGGATATGTTTGAGTGTGTGCGGTTGTGGGTGAAGGAGGTGCGTGAGCGAGAGAAGCGTGAGAAAGCGCTGTTTGATAAAGAACAACGGAAGAATGATCATGTGCGAGCACAGGAAGCGAGGCGTCGGGAGGACAGAGAACAGACGGAGAGACAAGAGAAAGAGCGTAGGCTGCAAGTCTCGGGTCAATATGCTGTTCGGCAGCCACTTTATCCTGTCCTTAATAATCTTGATGATGATTTTTATTTACTAGATCGCTCTCCGCCCCCTTATGTTGGCGCATCTGCTCCGAGGCCACAAGATTCTGTCCCGGGTCCGGGTAAGGTAGATACGCGGTCCATGCTATCGGCTGAGCAAATGGCTGAGCTTCGGCAAATTTCCTTCCGTGCACTTAAGGGCAAGGTGTCCGTGGATGAATTATTCCATACTTGGGGGCCGTGGCAGGATAGAGAGAAATTGTATTTTCTGGGTCATTTCGCTGAGGAAGTGATTGCTGCCTTCCGGAAATATTCTAGTGTCTTTGAGCCTGAAGAAGTGACATCGGATGCTAAAGCATTGCATAATGGTGTTTTCTCTTCCTCTAAGGCTCCTGATACGGCTCGGCGGCTGTTCGCCTTGCGGGACTCGGTGCTGGCCCTTAAAGAAAAAGAGCGCCAACGAGCAGGGGAGGAGAAGCAGTTGGATTCGTGTACAGCAGAAGGCCACTCATCCACCTCCCAGTCAGATAAGGATGGCATAGTGCATGTTAAACCAATGCGAGAGGCGGCGCCTTTGTATGTTCCTCCTAAAGGAGCGGGGACTAGCTCGGACATTACCTCCGCCGATGCTAAGGGATATTTTGTGTATAATTGGGTTTATACTCCTTGGCATAGAGCTGATGTTATGGCCTTAAAGAATGCGCTGCCTGATCCCCGCAAGAATCCAGCGGCCTTCTACGAAGAAGTCGAGGGGGCCTTGAATTCTTGCGTTATGACCTTAGCAGATATAGACCTGTTCTTTGGCCTTATTCTACCACCGGATATGTGGCGATCTGTCCGAAAGGTAGATGATATAGTTGCCTTTAAGGCTCGGTGGTCTGACCTTGAGGATGAAGATAGGGAACGGAAGCCCGCGCAGAAACCACCCCAGAGTATTTTAGATCTCCCTGCTGCTATTCTGGCTAAGCTGAAGACAATTATCCCCCCTAAAAAGATTGACTGGAATATGTTAGCTTCATGTAAACAGAAAGTTGACGAGTCAGTGGCGGACTTCTTTACGCGCTTTGAGGAGACGTTTCATGATTTTAGTGGCCAGTCGCTTACTGATGATACGGGTCGCCATCTTTTTGCGGATAAATATGTAGCTAATCTGCTGCCGGCAGTTGCGGCCCGTTTGAAAGCGAGCGAGAGTTCTTGGTCTTCCGCAACCCCGACGGCCCTCCTGACTATCGCTCAGTATTATGAGCGTCAGGAGCAAGAAGCAAAGGGCCAGGAGGAAAAGAAATCGAAAGATCTAAAAACAAAGGTGATGTTGGCACAAGTATATGGCCCGCCCCGACGGGGTAGTAATAGAGGTAGGGGAGGATCTTATGGTCCTCCCTCGGGCCGATCTGATTTGAATAGGAACCAATGTGCGTATTGTAAGCAATCGGGTCATTGGGCTAGGGACTGCCCGGTGTTGCATGCTTCGCGTCAGGGGCATACTCAGGGTGGCCCGCGAGGTAGAGGGGGTTTCTCGAACTTTAGAGGGAATTCTAACGAACAGGCTCGTTTTGACTCTGCTGGGCAGCACCGAGATAGATCAAATGTTTTCGATCGCCAGCATCAGTATCAAGTGTCGGGGATTGACCGATCGGGGTACCATGATTCTCAGCATGCATAGGAATGCGTTGGATGGGGGTTAGAATCAGTTGAGGTGCCGGTCGATCAGAAGGGTCCTTATGTATCGGCTGAGGTTTTGGGCTCTACTGATCAGTTCCTAGTGGATACAGGAGCGACACGTAGTGCGCTGTCTAAGCAATTGGTTCCGGGGGCTCCCCCATCCGGCTTAATGGTCACATCGGTAGGGTTTGACGGTACACTCTCCCGAAGCCCTCTTTCGCAGCCCCTCATGTTTAAGGTTGATTCTTTTTCTGCACCCTGTCCGTTTCTGCTTGCCCCGTACACACCGGACAACATTATGGGCCTTGATATGTTAAAGCATTTTAGGGCTACGATCCGCTGCTCCCCTGCTGGTGTGCGGGTAATATTGAATGACAATTACCCCCGGTCTGAACGGATGTGTGCGATGTCAGAGGATGCGCTGTTAGCTACCCTCCCTCGTGCTTTGTGGGCAACGTCGGATACTGATGTGGGACAAATGGTGATTCCACCGGTCCACATTAGTGTCCAGGAGGGGGCGGTGTTACCACGCCTCCCACAGTACCGTATTTCCCAGGAGGGCGAGGAGGCTCTCATACAGATAGTGCAGGATTTGATTGCGGTAGGGGTAGTGGAGGAAGTTCCCTACAACATCTGTAACAGTCCGATTCTTCCCATACTGAAAAAGGATACGGATGTCAGAGTTTATCGATTTATAATTGATTTGAGAGAAGTAAACAAGATCGTGATACCTCAGTACCCAGTGGTTTCCGATATCACGACGTTGCTTACTTTGGTCCCGCCTACGGCGACTATGTTCTCAGTGATCGATTTGAAGAATGCCTTCTTTTCCATTCCCATTCACCCCGATAGCCGATATCTTTTTGGGTTTACTTTAAATAATAGATCTTACCGTTTTTGTAGGATCCCTCAGGGCTACACAGAGAGCCCTAGCATTTACAGTCAGGCTCTGAAAAGACAATTAGATTCCTTTGTTCTGCTCGAGGGGGTCGCCCTCATTCAATATGTCGATGACATCTTGCTGGCGGCTGACACCCTGGAGTTGTGTGAGAAAAGTACGTTATCCTTACTTTCCTTTTTAGCATCCCACAATCATAAGGTATCTAGGAAAAAATTGCAGTTCTGTAGACCAAAGGTGACTTATCTGGGTCACCTTTTGTCTAAGGAGGGGCGTGCACTCACACCGGATCGTATCCAAGTAATTTTGGACACACCGAGACCGTCCACGCAGAAGGATGTGCGTGCATTTTTGGGTCTTGTTTCTTTTTGTAGACAGTGGATATTGGGGTTTTCACATATAGCTAAGCCATTGTTAGCCCTCTTGACAAAGGACATGCCTATCCCAATCCCTTGGTCAGATGAGTGTGATGCTGCTTTTCAGCAACTACGACAGGCCCTTTGTTCAGCACCAGTGTTAGGGACCCCTGATTATGCAAAACCCTTTTTGTTGTATGTGCATGAGAAAGATGGATGTGCATTATCAGTTTTAGTGCAGATGCACGGCGATAAGCAGCGCCCTTGTGCATACTTTTCGGCTGTACTTGATCCTGTCGCCCGAGCATTACCAGGGTGTTTTCGCTCGGTTGCGGCGACAGCTGTGTCAATACGCCAAAGTGAGGGAATTGTGTTATCTCATAAGCTGTTGGTATTAGTCCCCCATGCTGTCGATGCCCTGCCTAATCAGACGAAGACGCAGCATCTGACCAGTGCCCGCTTAACGGCATATGAGTTGACGCTTTTGGCTCCTCATATTACGTTGAAAAGGTGCATAACGTTAAACCCGGCAACACTGTTGCCATACCCCGAAACCCAGCCTGAGGCGCAGAAAGCACATGATTGTATTCTCGTGACTGAGGAACAAACAAAGGGTCGTATTGATCTCCAGGATACGCCCTTTCCAGATGTAGATGGAGAACTGTGGGTGGACGGATCATGCCTGAAGCTACCAGATGGTACGACTTCAGCAGCGTATGCAATTACCACATTACAAACGATAGTGGAGACAGCACGCATACCACAGAAATCAGCTCAAGCAGCGGAACTGATAGCATTAACACGAGCATGTGAGCTCAGTACAGGATTATGTGTGAATGTTTATACAGATAGCCGCTATGCCTTCGGAGTAGCGCATGACTTCGGCCTACTCTGGAAGGAGAGAGGGTTTTTAACGTCACATGGAGTACAGATAATGCATGGAGAGTTAGTTCACAATCTTTTAACTGCATTGACATACCCAAAGAAAATTGCCATCGTTAAGTGTAGCGCCCATAGGAAAGTAGTTGATAAAGTTGGAGAAGGGAATGCGTTAGCAGATCGAGTAGCACGGGAGACTGCGATGCAGCCCGGTACTACTGCCATGTATGTAGTAAAGTCACAGGTGAAAAGATGGCATGATGCGAAGGAGGAAGTGCGAGAAATGCAGAGGACCGCTTCTGACAAAGAACGGGAACAATGGGCCAGCGAGGGAGAACTGGATGACGAGGGCTGCTGGAGAAATAAGCAGATGGATAGATGGAAATTACCCACGGCCTTTGTGCAACCTATGGTTCAGATGGCACATGGGCTAGCACATGTTGGAGCTTCCGCAATTGTGAAATTGCTTACCCAAGTCTGGGAGCATCCAGAGATTGCTAGCACAGCAAAGAGGGTGGTGCAGACCTGTATGATCTGCCTGAGGTATAACCCAGGAAAGGGTACTCGAACTCCAGCAGGAGGATTTGTGACACCTACTGCACCCTTCGAGGTTTTGCAGATGGATTACATCCAGCTTGAGCGCTGTAAGAATCTGAAGTATGTTCTAGTAGTGGTCTGCGCTTTCAGCAAATGGGTTGAAGCGTACCCTACGAAAGACAATACTGCAATGACTACTGCGAAGTTGCTGCTGAAAGAGTTCTTCCCCCGATATGGCGTTTGTAGACTTCTGTGGAGTGATAATGGGCCTCACTTTGTAGCGGATGTTATAAAGTACGTCTTGAAGGGCCTGGGCATCACCCAGAAGTTTCACGCGGTATTCCACCCTCAGTCTGCAGGACTAGTCGAGAAGTATAATGGTACACTGAAGCTCAAGATCGCTAAAATTCAAGCTTCGACGTCTTTGACTTGGCCAGATGCTCTACCGCTGGCGTTATTGTCAATTAGATCGGTACCACACTCTCGAACTGGCCTTACACCGTACGAGATTGTTTTTGGGCGCCCAATGAATATTTGGGGTCCACCAAAACCCAAGGCTGTGTATGATGTACCTGGTGTGATGATGAATGATTATCTGGCGCAGTTAACGGATAACTTGGTTTCTATTCATCAACAGGTCCGAGAGGCGCTCCCTGATCGGTCTACCGGTGAAGGACATGGTCTCCGACCTGGTGACCACGTGATGGTGAAAATCTTTGACAGAACAAACAGCTTGGAACCGAGATGGGTGGGTCCTGAGCAGGTCCTCCTCGCAACGAGGACGGCTGTGCGAGTCTCCAACAGAAGGAATTGGATCCATTCCCTGCACTGTAGGAAGGTGCCGCCCGGATTGGTGGAACCTGCCGTGCTGACCGATCAACGAGAAATCCTGGCTGCAGAGACAGGCCGTGCTGCGGAGCCAAACGTCACTGAGGAGCTCTTTCCGGACCACGCGACTCCTGGAGGAAGGCGATATCATCTTCGACCAAGGAAGTGAGTTCTCCAGTACCGGGACATACTGTCAGAACGGCCCTTGGGTAAGTGAAACGGAGAGCCGATGAGGCAAGGGGGGGGGATCAGCCCTGCATTAGTGTAGCGACACCCGTCCCGGCCCGCTGGTGAAGAAATCGACCGCTGCCCAAGGGGAAGAGTTCTGACAGACTTTTAGTTTCAGGAAGATATTGGGTTTTTTATTTTTTTGACATGGAGAAAAAGAAAATCCTTTGTGCATCAGGGTTCATGTTGACAGTAGCTATTGTTGGGATAACCACATGGTTTGTGGAGGATGTAACTCCCGCTCGGAAAATACTTGTGTTGACAACTCCGGTGCCTGAGGAGCACTACTTTTATACATTACCGTATCAAGAGTTGAAGCATCGACAGTCTTACTTGAATAACACTTTCATCCAGATGCTGCATCATACCCACGTTGCTACGAACGCTACGAACTGTTGGATATGTGGGATGATGCCAGCCCATCAGAAGAAAGGAGGTACGCCATTCATACCACTTCCTTTCTCTCACAATGGCTCTTGTAGAGCATGGTACACTTTGCTTTTTGCCACTCGGAAACCGACAGTGGGACGATTGCTCTTCAGACTCAATAAAGAATGTCACCAGGATAAAAATGGGTATCCGCAAGCGAATGGGACAATTTGGGAGTGGGAAGAGTACCGACCAGACAATGAATCCATTCCCTACATCTTCACGAACACAAGAGACACTGTGGGAAAGGACAAATTTGTGATTCAAGTAGCACAAGCTCAAGCGGACCTGTGTGTCCAGAGTGTGGGTTTTATTCCTGTTGGTGTCAGTGATTGCATCACTGTCCTGAACATTGATGGATTGAATAATAGTACCTTTCTAGCGTCCCATAATACATACTTTGTGTGTGGAAATAAAGGTTATTACCGTCTGCCGGCTGGGTGGTCTGGGGTATGCTATGTATCATTTCTATTACCTCCTGTATTCCTAGCACCCGCATCTTATCATAAAGATCTGAAATTATTGAATAATGTGACTGTAAATAGGTATAAACGTACTTTATCAATTGATGATGTAGATCAGACTGATACCAGTCTGCAACAGTATATTGATTTTAACTTAGGACTGTTTTTCTTTGTTGGAGCTGCTCTGAACAGTAGGAAGATCCGAAGATTAACAAGAGTGGTAGAGGCTGTGACAAACCAGACTGCTGCTGCTCTTGGGAATCTTACGGAGGAATTGCAAATTACTAGAATTGTTGCATTGCAGAATCGTATGGTATTAGACGTTATACTAGCTGACAGAGGAGGAGCATGTAAAATTATTGGAAGTAGCTGTTGTGTGTTTATCCCTGATCATACGCCATCAGTTTATAATGCCATCAACAAACTACATAAAATTGCAGCTGAAATCCATACAGAAAACGGCACTTGGTCCTTTTCTGGATGGTTTTGGGCATTGATTACTGCCTGGGGATGGAAGGTTTTAACTGGTCTTTGTATTATTGTAGCAGTTCTGTTCTTTTGTTGTATCTGTGTTCAATGTGGTCCCTTGCTCTGCTCCTTATGCGTATCATTCTGTATCCCTGATAAGAAAGCTATTGCCAATGTTGCTCATCAGAAACGTTTAGCTAAAGAAGTCGAAGAAATGATGACAATTGACATATATGATGATTATCCTAACAAACCAGATGTCTTCAGTAAATGCTGAAAGGGTCGTCTGTTGTAAATTGAGACAACGATGTGATTAAGCATTTACTAAAGACATTAATTCCCTCGCTTTAGATCATGTTTTCTCTGTTATGTTGACCGAAGTTCGGACTCCATTTTGTATTGTCATGCTTCCACGTGTTCCCCACGAGAAGAGTCCAACCTCTGTGTTAGTTGCTCTTGTAATCTGCCTAGTAACAGTCTATAAATAGCTCCCTTGTCCATCTGGCGCATGCCCAGACTTGACCACATCTGTTATCAGTTAGCCTTGCTTGACCATGTTTTCGCGGGCTCAAGGAGTGTGTTAGCTCCGCCCACATATTGATTCAGTATCGAAAATGACCATAAATGGTAATGTTCTTTGGCCTCATGTTGTATCCACCCACTCATGAGCCCCTCTATTGTGTATAAAAGGGGACCATGTACGTAAGTTCTTTGTGCTACTCTATGCAATACTGAAGAGTGTTGTGTGGATTGTAGGACCACCCTTAAGGGTTAATAAATGCTGTCTTTGTACTTTGCAGTTTCCGTGCCAACTTCCTTATAGATTCCATTACAGGAGAGCGAACCCTTGTGTCCTGCGGGCCTAGCTGGGGCCTGTTTTCATCAGTGCGAAGTAGAGCAAACTTTGCAAACTACGCAAGCGTAGCGTAGGGCTTTGCCCAGGCTTAATTTAGAAGCTCCTATATTCCTAAAATAATTTTTTAAGAATCCTTGGATCCATAGATCAATATCTGCAGACTGCTTTACAACATGTGATCAGAACAAAAACCATAGAGTACGATCTGAGGGCAATCTATGGTTCTGCTGGAAATTCACAGATCATATTTTTTTTTTTTTAAATCAGAAAGAAATACACTAATGATAGTTATGTGTAAATTAAAAATACTATATTATTGTTTTATCCAAAATAATTTCTTTTACTTCTGCATATTTTACCTTTATTGTCATTTCTTTGGGTTTGGTTTTTCTACTCTATTTAGTATAGTGCTTTCTTCCTTTTCCCTCATTTGACAGGTCTTTTTTTGTTGCTATTTTTTTCTCAATTCTTTTAACAGGTTTTTATTACTTTCTCTTTTGTTTTTTCCACATTCACAAAGCACCTATTCATTCTTTTTTCACTTGGACTATAAACTAGGAACAATAGAGCAGGTTGGCTAGCAGGCCTAGCCGCAGAGGAGGTTCTGTGAACAACCTACCATTGCATTTAAAAGACCATAAAAATTCACTGAAACAAACAATGGTTACAATGACGCTATGGTTAGGAAATAGGATTTTTAAAAACGTAGAAATTCACAGCAAAAACCAAAGGCTACAGGAAAGTTATAGCTAGGCTCACATTTCACTTCGAGAGTATGTGCTTGTCTCAGTGACTGTGTAGGTGAGTGAGTACATGTGTTAATATATGTATGAGCAAGTGAGTGAGTGAGTAACTGTATGGGTGAGTGAATGGCTCTGTGAGTAACTGTATGCATGAATGAGTAGATGTGTGAGTCGCTGTATGGGTGACTGATTCAGAGTGTGAGCGGCTATAAGGGTGTATGAGTGGGTATGTAAGTTTCTGTATGGCTGGATGTGTGAGAGGCTGATTTTTTCAGTGAGTAGGTGCTTGAGTGACTGTATATGTGAGTTGGCGGTTGTGGTAGTGACTGTATGGGTGAGATGATGTGTGAATGGATCTATGTATCATTGAGTTGGTGTGTGAGTGTTTGTATGGTTCTATGAATGAGTATGTCAGTGGTTGTGTGGGAGTGGGTGTGTGAGATGTATGGTGGTATAAGTGAGTGTGTGAGTGGTTTTATGAATGATGTCATCAGTAATGTCACCCGTAATGTCATTAGAAATGTCATCAGTGATGCCATCAGTGAAGTCACTGACAATGTCATGAGGGATGTTTATGTGAGGTCATAAGCAGTACATTAGGGGGCATAAGTTATAGTTAGCTCAGCTAACTATAACTGCTGGATGTCTCTGGTTTTGTATGAGTGGAATGTGAGCTTAACTATAATGTCATAGTAACCTTTGATCTTTTCTATGTATATATATATATATATATATATATATATATATATATATATATATATATATATATATATATATATATATATATATATATATAGAGAGAGAGAGAGAGAGAGAGAGAGAGAGATCGATGGATAGATAGATAGATGGAAAGATAGATAGATAGATAGATAGATCGATAGATAGATAGATAGATAGATAGATAGATAGATAGATAGATAGATAGAAAAATAGTAGATAGATAGATAGATATATAGATAGATAGATAGATAGATAGATAGATAGATAGATAGATAGATAGATAGATAGATAGATAGATAGATAGATAGATAGATAGATAGATAGATAGATAGATAGATAGATAGATAGATATCATCAAGGTACATATAGGTTAGATTAATTATTGTAAACATCTACTCATCCATATATACTTATGTTCACAATAACTTGTTTTTTAATATTTAGACTTCAATAATTTGGACTCACAATATTTCCTAGTCAATACTTTGGTGGACTACTCTTGATTATACTCTCCCAGTGGCAAATTAATAGGCCCATTCAAAAATATCTAACAATGGCTGAAACACTTTGTATAATTCCCAAATTGAGGTGTCATTAAGATCGATGATTACAAATAAAGTATAGATTTATCTGGTCTTTTCAAGCTTTCCTTCAACCAGTAGTAGACTTCGATCAAGCCATTATCTCAATGAGATTTTCAAATATCAGAATCTATTCATTTTGTGAGCTGAAGGTAAGTACCAACAATGTTCTAGAAATAAGAATATGATTAATTTGTAGGGAGTAAAAATACATGATTTTTCAAATGTATGAGTATCCACATATCGAATATATTTATTGATTGTTTTATGAAGCACTAAACATTCTTTAGGCCACTTCAGAGCCCTTGACGAAAGATAGACAGAAAGAGGATGATTGAGTGGTGCTGAGATAGAGGGAATTAGAGTTCAGCTGATGCACAGAATGAACCTCGATCTGGCGCTTTTCAATAGTTCCCTTGTTAAAACTGGAAATTTAATTGAACGCTAGTCGGAAAAGCTCAGTTTGCAGACGTTTCATTAATTCAAGGGGTACGAGTATTTCTTATTCCTCGGGCCTTGTTTCATGTATAAATCCATCAACAAAGCTTCAAAGATGTTATAGATGTGTTGTTTTTTGATGACCACCTTGCAACAGATTTGTGCGCTAAGAGGAACATTTTGCATAAATTTAGCAAATGTTACCCATGAAAACTCAGATGTCAAAAGTATAAGAACAATTGAACAACAAGGACAAGCAGTTAATGGATGGATCTATTGTCTCATCAGCCCATTAAATATTAAAGACTATAATCAGAATTTATTTCCATCGTCAAGCTTGTTGTCTGTCTCCTTTTATACACAAGACGCCACACGGTACGGTAACACATTTCACACTAATATGTCATTTGCCGTTATTACTCGTCATTGAAATAAACATCAAGTATCAAGTATAGCTAAATGTTTGTCGAGGTTAACATACAAAACTTAAAATATTGTAATATCTTCCTCCCAGTTGTGTAAACTAGCAACACTTGTGAAAGTACAATTCACGAGGATGGAAGCCATAGGGAACTAGAATATATTCTACTTTAGGATTAGATTGTAACATATCTGAAGCTACCTCTTAGTGTGTCTTGATTGTAAACTTTACTTATTTAACTAGTAATTTGTCAAAAAGCGCTGGTAATATTCCTTCAGTATCCCCCACCACTGGTAACATTTCTTTAATCTTGAGACGTCATTAAACTTTGTTCTTCAATCAACTATTAAACATCCGACTGATAAAGAACATAGAACAAGGGGGCATATGTAGAAGGAAGGGACTGAGAGAGTCCTTAGCCGTCCCTGCTTAAAGCCTCACTCCGCCAGTTCAGAAATGCAAGGCTGCACTGGTATTTGCTTCATATTAACATATGAATTTTACTATAAGAACAGCAGTGCCAATCTCTGTTACCAATATACACAAGCAACAAACATAGCGTAAGTTACTGCATAAAGAACAAATGCTCTTCTCATTATAAACAATAACATTTCTGCAAATTGCATCTGTATGCTGTACTATGGTGCACTGCAAACCTGCATAAAAGAACATACCCATTCTCTTGTACTGTTATATTCATAGCCTCCTAGTATATATTATAAACACAGCAATGTATTGTAAAAAAACATCATGTCAAAGGAGGTGAGGGGTTATACAAATACAACATAAGAACAGAAAACCTATAAATTAAAACAAAGTGGAAGAGAAAAGTGTTCATAGATTCGAAACAGTTAAGCTAACTATAATCAAGGACACTGGAAAATGCTATTATAATTCACCATCTAAATTCACAACATGCTCTCAAATTTACAGATTTTTTTAACAAAAATGTAGCTTCTAGCTCAAACACATCAAAAGTTAGTAAATTTGTTGAACAACGCTCCTCTAAATATTATGCATGTAAAGAGATGAAAATGTTGCCCTGCAATCATCAGATTATACCTGAAGGGACTTGGGAAAGAGTTTTTCCCTGCAGCTTGAAACAAAAACCTTAAATAATTAAATGTCGTTCATGTAGTGTGGAAAGAATGATTTCTTCTTTGGCATTAAAATGTATTGGTTTACTTTTCACACAAATATGTAATCGGATCAAAGACACTTTTGTAAAAGCAGCAGTGATTTCTGACACAGTTTTCAAACTACCAGCTACTTAGTTATTTCTGACACTGTTTTCAAACTACCAGCTACTTAGTTATATCTGACACTGTTTTTAAATTATCAGCTATTTTAACAAGACACAAAGACCCTGATTGCCAATGCTCAATTCGACTTTCTGGAAAATAACATGCATATTTTGTTTCATACCAAACTAAAATCCATATGTACCAATAAAGAAATGTAACTAACTATGTAACGTCATTGCACCTGGTAACAGTGCTTAATTTGTAAAAAAAAAAGTGCCAGGGCCCTCCTCAGGAGGCTACCGCAGCTTGCAGCACCCATTGCCACTGTCAGCACTTCCAATGACAGTACCTACACAACTATTAACCATCACATTGCTGCAAGTGTGACAATTCAGACTGTTCAATGCTCCAAAAAGCAATAGGAATGGCTTGGCAGCAGGTATTAGTTGTTTTAAATTCATATTGAAATAATCAACAGTTGTTTTGCTCATCTTTAAATTACACAAACAGCGCCACCATGTGGCAGCTCTCATAACTGCCCATGTTGACATTTAAGTGCCGGTGACCAGCACTGGAAACCACTGGCTCAAATTAAGCACTGCATTGTAATTACCAGATTCCATACATATCACACCACTTTTTTAAGTGTAATCCCTGCGCATTCCGGTGTTTGCGTGGGATCACAATTTAAACGGCCAATTGCAATCAGGCCACGGGGGTCATTTAGGTTTTGGTGGTTGGGAACAGCTGCCTAAAAGTGGCATTTGTTCCATGTGCCATATTTAGAGTACCATTTACATCAATGCACTCCTAATACTATAGGTGGGATATCTATCACTTTATGAATGACTTCCTGCATAGCCAAACTCTTAGTGACCCCATAGACTGTTGACGAATCACAAACAAGATGCAGCTCTTTTGAAGGACTGATATTTTGAATCCTAAAATACCTCCTAGTGAGACATGGAGATAATGTGTAAGAAATGTGCCCTACTGCTCTGCAGGGCTGGATTTTAATGAAAACAGCGCATCCCTATCTCTTATGGTATAAATCCATGGTAAACCTGAAAATGACTGCTTTTAATACATAACAAGGATGCGGTGAATAAAAGAGGCATGGCTTTTATTAGAAGAATAGGTACACGTAGCTTGTTTCATGTTGAGTGCAATTTTGAATATGTTTTGCACACTATTTTACCTTGGGGAGAAAGAACTGTGTTAAGAAAAGCTTTCTTTTTTTGTCCTACAAGTGAGACAAAAATATTCTTTGTGAGTGAATACCACTTTGAATAGGATCTACTGAATGTGTATGGTTTTTGCTCTTACGAAACGTATGTAGTTTATAAAATGTCACACTAGCTAGGCAATAGGGCCATAGAATAAGTTGCATAGTTTGGCTTTAATTAGACAATATGTTGCATAATTAGCATTTTCTTGCAGCATATTTTGCCTTCCCTGGCTACATTAACCCTGCCGCATAATTTGGCCCTTCACTGCTGTAAAATTACTGTGGCCCTGGCTATGATGCTTGTCTAAACGAAATTATTAATTAAAACTGGCATGAAGGAGGTATACCGAAGAACAACAGTCCAGGAGGGGTTACAAAACTCAACACAAGCTCTTCAAGGCAGGCTTTTGGGTGTTTTGTTTTCCTCTTTTCTAAATGGCATGGTCCACTGTTTCTGTTTTCTTGTTGCAAAGTGGTGCAAATGGCAGTGCTGTTGAACGTTCGCACTCAAAACCTTTTTCAGCCAAAAGTTTATTTGATTGCTGCACTATCATCCCTTTGGCTAGTGAATGTCAGCCCTCTGTATTTTATAACAAGGGGTAATAATGGAACAGCACAAACACCCACAGGTTTCAAACTAAATCAACAAAATTAGCATGCCTACCCTTTATGTGAAATCCTAACAGAGTAAACCAGGCACAAACAAGGTACATGTTGACTACTGCGAGATATTCCTACGCATAAGATGCGTAATTCAGTGAAATTACTCATCTTAAGTGGCTCTCCCTTGGTTGATAGTTCTTATGCTGACATTTTTACTGGAGTGTTTTCCTTGAATCCACAAACTTATACAAAGCACTGCTGAGTCACCGTTGCATCGTTGAAAAAGTGTGATATTTTTACTCCACCAGGACTCTTCTCGATTTATACTAGACAAACAGTCTGATGGAGAGCTGCACGTGGCCTTGAGGCTAGTGTCCTGTCAGGGCACCTGTCATCCACCAGGTCGGATTGTCACTTTTTGCATACTCAGGGCCTCATTTATGAAAAGTGTTGCATTGCTGCTGTAAAACAGCGATGCAACACTTTTCAGTGCACCCTCCTTGCGACACCATGGATGCGCCGTATATACTATATGGCATTCCATGTTGCAAGGATTGACAGATACATCTAGAATCCTGACGTATCTGTAGGCGCAAAAATGGCGCATTACTGGAGTGTGTCTGGAAACAAACGCAACTCCAGCAATGTGTCATTTCACATGGGACAAGCACCATGTGAAAAGGCCTGCGTCACCCCTTACGCCTGCTTCAAGCAGGCTTAAGGATTTGAGGCAGTGAGGCCGTAGAAGTGTCGCAGTGAAATCTCATAGATTTCACTGCAACATTTCGACAAGCCTTTTCTGCTCCGGAACGCCCTCCCTGCATGTATTATACCTGTTGCGGGTATAATGTAACGCAGGGGTTTACAAAATGACACATCTGTCTAAATGCGTCACTCTGTATATATGGCACAGTGTGGCACATTATTTACACTACCACAGTGTCACAAAAAGTGACGGAACAGCAGCATAAGGGCCTCATAAATAAGGCCCTCAGTGTTATGTTGGTTGATTAACAAATATTACCTAATGTACACAAGTTGACCATATAAACCTGTTGGTTGTTTATCTTGGTTACTTTATTCATAATCTTTTGAGCATTGACCCATGCAAATATTGATTGCAATTTTGGTGATGGCATGTGAGAAATATTTGTGTATATTATAATTACACTAACGAACAAAACATAGAGGCAGCTACACTGCAGCAGCCTGGAAATAGGGGCAGTGGTATGCTGTGTGCAGGTTTACCAAAAAATGGTGGTAATCAGAGTAGGCCCAGTAACCAAAACTGCAGCATGCAGGAGGCTGAGATGCTTCCCCGATTATATACACACACATACATATATATATGCATATATATATATTCACTGAAAAAACCATAGGTTTCAGGGGCGTTATAGTTAGTTGGACATTTCACTCGTACAAAACCATAGAAATTCCCCCGTTATAGTTAGTTCAGCTAACTATAACTCGCGCGCCCGCAATGCACTGCTGATGACGTCATATATTACATCACTCATGACATGGCCAGTGACATCACTCATGACATCACTGTAATGCCCAACTAACTATAACGCCCCTGAAACCTATGGTTTTTTCAGTGAATTTCTAAGATTTTTTAAATGCTAATTTCTAACTATAACATGCCTGAAACCTATGTTTTTTTCAGTGAATATATATATATTTATTATACTATGTATACATGTGAAAATGTCTCGGTCCGCCTGTTTGCCTCGGTGGCACAGAAAAAATGGGTGGAACTGACATCAGCACGCCGACGTGGTCCTTTTACGGCTCCGATGATGTCATACGGTGTCGCGAGCGGAGCCGTGCTATTATGACGTCCTCGTCGACATGGTAGAGCTAGGAAAGAATTTCTGTGGAATGCTGGTGCAGGGGATATTCACCTAAGTGTTCAGGCTAGTCCTTTGGGAGCAACTGTTTATGTTGCCACTCCAGAAACCGAAACCAGTGATCCGAGGGCAGAGGCCCTGCAAATAGCACACGAGGTGGGGTGCCCAGTCGTGTGCACCGGCGGGGCAACGAAGTGACAAGCACCACAACCCACAAAAAAGGTAACGAGGGCACTGAATAACACAGGATCGTCTCTTTGTATCTGGCAGGAGCAACAAAGTTAAAATGCCCTAGTACCAAAATGTAGAATTAGTGCTACAACGGTCTTCAAGAGGATCTGCGATGCCGCTTCTGCCTCCCGTACCCTGGAGGCGGCACATGGGTCACGCGGTACGGTCATACTGCGGTGGGACACACACTCGTTGACCTCTCAAGGCACTGCTCCACAATTCAGGGAGGATGCTTTCCATTAGCTATGTTTTCTGATGACATATCGCGCCGGCCCCGTCCAACAACAGAACTCCTTTAGATCCAAACAGACTCTTCCACTTTCTCACCGGAAGTGAAACCAGGCCACGCGGACACTTTCATAATACAACAGCTGGGAATGCACTTTTTGGTAAAAAAAAACACATTCCTTCCTCCTAATTAATCTAATAAATGTCTCACTGAAGAACAGGGGTCAGCTTCAATCGGTAAACAGCCGTTACAACGACTTTTTTACTTCGCGATACCATTACAACGCTTGCATTACCACGCATGCATTGTACATTGCGAAGTCATTACTACACATTTTTTTAGAACGCATGGTCATTTCCAACGCATGCCTTTACAAAAAATGTTGTTGTAAAGGTATGTATGGTAAATGACCATGCGTTTTAAAAAGCCTATAGACGATCCACATTGTTGTAAGGAAACAGAGGCTGTTCTGTTTCCTCACAACGATGTGCACCGCCCCTCAGAGACGATGTGAAGCAGGAACCATGAGGAGAGAGGAACCACGAGGAGTGAGAGGTAAGGGGGATTGGGCATGGGGTGTTTTTTTTCTCTCTAGGGTTTAGGGTAGTGCAGTGGTGTTTGGGTATTGTAGGGGGCCATGTTGGGGCAGTGTTTTAGGGTTTAGGGTAGTGCAGGGGTGTTTGGGTAGTATAGGGGTCATGCTGGGGTAGTGTTTTAGGGTTTAGGGTAGTGAAGTGGTGTTTGAGTAGTGTAGGGGGTCATGCTGGTGGTAGTGTTTTAGGGTTTAGAGTAGTACAGTGGTGTTTGTGTAGTGTAGGGATCGTGCTGGGGGTAGTGTTTTATGGTTTATGGTAGTGCAGTGGTGTTTGGGTAGTGTAGGGGGTCGTGCTGGGGGTAGATTTAGGGTTTAGGATAGTGCAGTGGTGTTTGGGTAGTGTAGGGAGTCATGCAGTGTGTAGTGTTTTAGGGTTTAGGGTAGTGCAGTGGTGTTTGTGTAGTATAAGGGGTAGTGCTGGGGTAGTGTTTTAGGGTTTAGGGTAGTGCAGAAGTGTAGGGGGTCGTGCTGGGTGTAGTGTTTTAGGGTTTAGGGTAGTGCAGAAGTGTAGGGGGTCGTGCTGGGTGTAGTGTTTTAGGGTTTAGGGTAGTGCAGTGGTGTATGGGTAGTATAGGGGGTCATGCTGGGGTAGTGTTTTAGGGTTTAGGGTAGTGCTGTGGTGTTTGAGTAGTGTAGGGGGTCATGCTGGTGGTAGTGTTTTAGGGTTTAGAGTAGTGCAGTGGTGTTTGTGTAGTGTAGGGGTCATGCTGGGGGTAGTGTTTTATGGTTTAGGGTAGTGCAGTGGTGTTTGGGTAGTGTAGGGGGTCATGCTGGGGGTAGATTTAGGGTTTAGGATAGTGCAGTGGTATTTGGGTAGTGTAGGGAGTCATGCAGTGTGTAGTGTTTTAGGGTTTAGGGTAGTGCAGTGGTGTTTGTGTAGTATAGGGGGTAGTGCTGGGGGTAGTGTTTTAGGGTTTATGGTAGTGCAGTGGTGTTTGTGTAGTGTAGGGGGTAGTGCTGGGGTAGTGGTTTAGGGTTTAGGGTAGTGCAGTGGAGTTTGTGTAGTGTAGGAGGTAGTGTTTTAGGGTTTAGGGTAGTGCAGTGGTTTTTGTGTACTATGGGTGTCATGCTGGGTTCTAGTGTGTTGGTGTTTAGGGTAGTGCAGTGGTGTTTGTGTAGTGTAGGGGGTCATGTTTTAGGGTCATGCAGTGGTGTTTGGGTAGTGAAGGGGGTCGTGCTGGGGGTAGTGTTTTAGGGTTTAGGTTAGTGCAATTGTGTTTAGGTAGTGAAGGGGGTCATGCTGGGGGTAGTGTTTTAGGGTTTATGGTAGTGCAGTGGTGTTTGTGTAGTGTAGGGGGTCGTGCTGCGCTGGTGTTTTAGGGTTTAAGGCAGTGCAGTGGTGTATGTGTAGTGAAGGTGGTCGTGCTGGGGGTAGTGTTTTATGGTTTAGGGTAGTGCAGTGGTGTTTGTGAAGTGTGGGTGGTTGTGCTGGGGTAGATTTAGGGTTTAGGGTAGTGCAGTGGTGTTTGGTTAGTGTAGCGAGTCGTGCAGGTGGCAGTGTTTTAGGGTTTAGAGTAGTGTAGTTATGTTTGGGTAGTGTAGGGTGTCGTGCTGGGTCTTGTGTTTTAGGGTTTAGGGTAGTGCAGTGGTGTTTGGGTAGTGGAGGGGGTAGTGTTTTAGGGTTTAGGGTAGTGCGCCCAACCAGCCACAATATCCGTGGACAAAGGGGATCCAGACTCTTTTGAACACTCTGCCAATTGAATAATTTGGGTCAAGGGCCCTGCCACGTCCAGGACCTATCAATTCATATCTTGGGATCCCTCATATACTTGGAGAAAAAGGTACATAGTTTCTCATCAATTTCAGGCATGTGTGCCACCTTCCCCTTCGGTGAGGGCCTGGGGCATTCTCCCCTCATCCTATTCCTGACCTCCCTTTCAAGGGGTTGATGAATTTTCCCCACCACATACTCTGCCACTTTGGTGTGAGGGGTCCACTCCGCCGACCTAGGATGGTAAATTTGGTAGGCTCGAACATGTCTGAGTGGACCCCGTCCCCAACCCGGGACTGAGAGGAGTGGACTCTGGATGCCAGGGACGCCCGAGTCCTTATCCTCATTGGAGGAGAAATTGTCCTCCGATACACCCTCTCCCTCTAAGGGAAACCCGCCGTCGGGGTCTACAATAGTGGTGACAGCGTCACAATTTTCTCCGGACTCCTCCTCCTCCCGGCAGGGTGCATATTGTAGCATTTGCGCATTCTTGAGGAAGGTCTCCGTAAGTTTATCAAATCCTTCCAAGTGCCCGTGTTATGCTTAACGGCCCCTTTATTCCCCATCTGGGAGCTACTGGGACCCGCCACCACCAGATCTGGGTCACTGAACACCCCAGGGATGCTTTTCGCCAGCTTATCAACCTGATTCCTAAGAGGAGCCAGCACCCTAGAATTAGCCAGAGAGAGGACTTAATCCACTGCTGTAGGGAGAAGTTGGGGGGCCATTCCTCCTCCACTTCCTGGTAGGAGGAGTAAAAATGGTCTTCTGGAGAAGACATGATAGCAGAGGGTGTGAGCACAGAACAAATGCCCTTAAAATCCATAAGGCAGCCCCCTCGCCGGTGCTCCAACAGCTGGACTTTCCCCGAAGCTGTTATAAGTATAGACTGAGGTGTAATACCAATTACCACCACCAGGTGGCGCTGGTCACTAACGTCGCTGTGTGGGGAAACCACCGTGTAGTGGTGTGAAAATTAGGCGAGGGTTGGTCGGGAATCAAGCGGATACTAAAGGAGTGACCGGATTCCCAAACGCGCGTAAAGACCAGCGGGAGCGCTCGACGGAGCTGCCTCGCTCGGACCAGACCCGCCTGACAAGATCTCACCACACGCAGAGCGCACAGCGGGAGAAACTGCGAGGGGGAGAACGCTCTCGGGCAAGAGCCTGCTGCGCAGGGAATATGAAACAATACCAAGGCAATAATGCTAATAACGTGCACAAGAAACCACTATTCACACAGCAACAACATCAGATTAATGCAAGAATGTAAGGAATGCACTTAACTGACGAGCAGTGAAGAAAGAGGAAGCGGAAGGAACGTCCCAATATTATATACGATGGACTGTGATATGATTGGACTATAGTTGCCTTGGAGACTACCCCCCTAATGGTTCATGGGTTGTGTAGTCTTTTGTTTAATGATTGTTGTGTTAAGTTTTCTTTGAACTGCTATGCAAATAAAGTGAGGAAAGATAATCCTCGCCTCCGTCCTGCCATAGAATTCATTAAACTTTATTTGATCTGATTTAGAAGCATAGATCAGAAAACTGTACATAAAAACAGTAAATCCTCTTTCCTAATACAGTGAGAATTAATTAAAACCAGTAGGTAAAAACGGGTGTTACAAAGCCCGGTTCAGGGCAACTTCAGGTTAAGAGAATCGTAAAGTTCAATGTTTAGCAAGATCAATCTCATGTACTTCGTGCAAAATACGCAATAAGGGGCCAAGTAAGATGTAACCCTCCAATACCTGACCAGTCTGCACTATATAAAACTGCAGAAAAACTAAAAATAAAAAGTGTTTTGCACACTTCTGTCATTGGGCTATATGTGGGCTACATCTGGGTGATATCTGTGCTACATTTGGGCTCTTTTTTATCTGGTGGCCATCTTGGGAGACTTATTTGTTATGAAGTTTCCTAATTTTCTCATTTACTGCAGTCTCCTCAGTAGGAAATGCTTTCAGTTTTTTACTTTGATTCCATCAAGAAGGCATTCAGATGTGTCACACATTTGCCATCAATTCACAATCTTAGCACTCCAGTTCTTCATTAGATCACTGTAGTAAAGCTACTGCTCACCAGGGAGTTAACTGGAAGTCTAGTGCTGGTATTGAAAGTGATTGCTTCAGTCTGCATGTCAGAATTTTCTAATGAAATAGAAGAGGATTTGAGATCTCACTTAAAACATGCCCTAAATTTTCTTTCTGCAGCACTAACCATAATTTATATGGGAAAATGAACCCCTTAATTTTGTTCATGAAAAAATGCGAAAGGGGTGCACAAATGAAATAGTCCAATAAGCCTCAGTGTTGTATCTTAATATCCTCTTTATTTAGAAATAGATTAAGGTTGATAAAAGGGTGGTCAGCCAACGCGTTTCATTCCCTCAAGGGGAACTTCATCAGGGCTGTAACATGATAAAACAACATATATATTACATATAAATCACAAAAGTACAGAACTAACAACATAAAATGACCACATAATGTGAAAATGTATAAAAACATTTTATAGACAACATAGAGAATCATCCATTTGAAATAACATAAAATGGACGGACAAAAGATATAATTTCATAATATACATATTTACAGATAGATGTTTAACGGGTGAGAGCTCAACTAGGGAAAGACGTCCACCTTATATTTTGTTCCTTTTAAATTAAATGTTCTAAGTGTTACCAGTCTATTCCAATCATGATGGCTTCAGGTGTGCCACAATTTTGTCATAAATAAGACTGTTAGCTCTCTAGTTGTTCTTTAGAACACTCTGGGAAGCTGCAGTAGAACACAAAGTCATTAACTGACAGGCTACTCCTGTTGAAATATAACAGGAAGATATTTGAGATGTCACTTAAAACATGTCCTAATTTTTCTTTCTTCAGCACCAACCATAATTTCTATGACAAAATGAACCCCCTCATTGTGTTCCTTTTTAAATTAAATGTTTTAAGAGTTACCAGTTTATTCCAATCAAGCTGGCTTCAGGTGTGCCATAATGTTGTCATAAGTAAGACTGTTAGCTCTCTAGTTGTTCTTTAGAACACTCTCGGAAGCTGCAGTAGAACACAAAGGCATCAACTGACAGGCTGCTCCTGTTGAAATATAACAGAAAGATATTTGAGATCACACTTGAAACATGTCCTAATTTTTCTTTCTACAGCACTAACCATAATTTCTATGACAAAATGAACCCCCTCAGTTTGTTCCTTTTTAAATTAAATGTTTTAAGAGTTACTAGTTTATTCCAATCGAGATGGTTTAAGGTGTGCCATAATTTTGTCATAAATAAGATTGTTTGCGCTCAAGTTGTTCTTTAGAACCCTCTGGGAAGCTGCAGTAGAACACAAAGGCATCAACTGACAGGCTGCTCCTGTTGAAATAGAACAGGAAGACAATTGAGATCACACTTGAAACATTTCCTCATTTTTCTTTCTACAGCACTAACCATAATTTCTATGAAAAAATGAACCCCATCATTTTGTTCCTTTTTAAATTAAATGTTTTAAGTGTTACCAGTTTATTCCAATCAAGATGGCTTCAGGTGTTCCATACGTTTGTCATAAGTAAGACTGTTAGCGCTCTAGTTCTTCTTTAGAACACTCTGGGAAGCTGTAGTAGCACACAAAGGCATCAACTGCCAGGCTGCTCCTGCTGAAATATAACTGGGAGATATTTGAGATCACACTTGAAACATGTCCTAATTTTTCTTTCTGCAGCACTAACCATAATTTATATGGGAAAATGAACCCCTTAATTTTGTTCATGAAAAAATGCGAAAGGGGGTGCACAAATGAAATAGTCCAATAAGCCTCAGTGTTGTATCTTAATATCCTCTTTATTTAGAAATAGATTAAGGTTGATAAAAGGGTGGTCAGCCAACGCGTTTCATTCCCTCAAGGGGAACTTCATCAGGGCTGTAACATGATAAAACAACATATATATTACATATAAATCACAAAAGCACAGGACTAACAACATAAAATGACCACATAATGTGAAAATGTATAAAAACATTTTATAGACAACATAGAGAAACATCCATTTGAAATAACATAAAATGGACGGACAAAAGATATAATTTCATAATGTACATATTTACAGATAGATGTTTAACGGGTGAGAGCTCAACTAGGGAAAGACGTCCACCTTATATTTTGTTCCTTTTAAATTAAATGTTCTAAGTGTTACCAGTCTATTCCAATCATGATGGCTTCAGGTGTGCCATAATTTTGTCATAATTAAGACTGTTAGCTCTCTAGTTGTTCTTTAGAACACTCTGGGAAGCTGCAGTAGAACACTGTCACCCTTATGCATCAAGCCAAAATCCAGTCGGTAAAATACCGATTCCTTATTAGCTCCCGGTATTAAGTAAAAAATACCCAATCCCAATGCATCAACCCAAAAGCAGAAATCGGTATTTAAGGAATCCTTAAATAGCGATTCTTTAAATAGGGATTCCTTAAATACCGATTCCTTAAATAGCGATTGCATTTAAGGAATCCCAAAGTGAGATTCCTTAAATGCAATGCATCAAAGTTAAAAAATTAGCGATTTCGCTAATAAGGGGAGCAAATTACCATGAAGATGAACTGCATGGTAATTTGCAAAAACTTTGAAAAATGCACTTTTGTGCATTTTTCAAAGTTTCATGTTGCGCACACACATGCCCTTAGAGCATGTGTGTGTGCAACATATGTGCACATATCATTTTCAGGGGTGCAACAGGGTGTCCTTTTGACACCCTGGCACCCTTGAAAGTGCTCCAGCTATTAGCGATTCGGTAATACCGAATCGCTAATACAGAATGGCTTTACATTCATTCCTATGGGCCTCCAAGCCCATAGGAATGAATGGGTAGGTATTCCTTATTACCGATTCGGTATTACCGATTCGGTAATAAGGAATGTTAAGGAATCGCTATTTGAATAGCGATTCCTACATGCATAGCCTTCTGCTATTCCTTATTAGCGATTCCTTATTTTTCGCTAATAAGGAATCGCAAATGCTAATGTTGATGCATATGCCCCAAAGTCATTAACTGACAGGCTACTCCTGTTGAAATATAACAGGAAGATATTTGAGATGTCACTTAAAATATGTCCTAATTTTTCTTTCTTCAGCACCAACCATAATTTCCATGACAAAATGAACCCCCTCATTGTGTTCCTTTTTAAATTAAATGTTTTAAGAGTTACCAGTTTATTCCAATCAAGCTGGCTTCAGGTGTGCCATAATGTTGTCATAAGTAAGACTGTTAGCTCTCTAGTTGTTCTTTAGAACACTCTCGGAAGATGCAGTAGAACACAAAGGCATCAACTGACAGGCGGCTCCTGTTGAAATATAACAGAAAGATATTTGAGATCACACTTGAAACATGTCCTAATTTTTCTTTTCTACAGCACTAACCATAATTTCTATGACAAAATAAACCCCCTCAGTTTGTTCCTTTTTAAATTAAATGTTTTAAGAGTTACTAGTTTATTCCAATCAAGATGGTTTAAGGTGTGCCATAATTTTGTCATAAATAAGACTGTTTGCGCTCAAGTTGTTCTTTAGAACCCTCTGGGAAGCTGCAGTAGAACACAAAGGCATCAACTGACAGGCTGCTCCTGTTGAAATATAACAGGAAGACAATTGAGATCACACTTGAAACATGTCCTCATTTTTCTTTCTACAGCACTAACCATAATTTCTATGAAAAAATGAACCCCATCATTTTGTTCCTTTTTAAATTAAATGTTTTAAGTGTTACCAGTTTATTCCAATCAAGATGGCTTCAGGTGTTCCATACGTTTGTCATAAGTAAGACTGTTAGCGCTCTAGTTCTTCTTTAGAACACTCTGGGAAGCTGCAGTAGCACACAAAGGCATCAACTGCCAGGCTGCTCCTGCTGAAATATAACAGGAAGATATTTGAGATCACACATGAAACATGTCCTAATTTTTCTTTCTACAGCACTAACCATCATTTCTATGACAAAATGAACCTCATCATTTTGTTCCTTTTTAAATTAAATGTTTTAAGCGTTACCAGTTTATTCCAATCAAGATGGATTCAGGTGTGCCATACTTTTGTCATAAGTAAGGCTGTTAGTGCTTGAGTTGTTCTTTAGAACACTCTGGGAAGCTGCAGTAGAACACAAAGGCATCACCTGACAGGCTGCTCATGTTGAAATATAACAGGAAGATATTTGAGATCACACTTGAAACATGGCCTAATTTTTCTCTCTACAGCACTAACCATAATTTCTATGACAAAATGAACCCCATCATTTTGTTCTTTTCTAAATTAAATGTTTTAAGTGTTACCAGTTTATTCCAATAAAGATGGCTTCAGGTGTGCCATACTTTTGTCATAAGTAAGGCTGTTAGCGCTCTAGTTGTTCTTTAGAACACTCTGGGATGCTGCAGTAGAACACAAAGGAATCAACTGACAGTCTTAGCTCTTGTTGGATGTACATGATTTACTGACAATTACAGACTTCATTCTCACATGACTGAGAAAGATAGTGTGAATATACAGAAAATATGCTCTCATTTTAGCTTCAGTTTTCTCTCAAACATGATTCATGATATTGGGAAAAGAATGTTACGATTTTCCTATGGATAATAGGTCCTAACTATAACTACCTACTGGCGACTGCCAGTAGGTAATATATATATATATATATATATATATATATATATATATATATATATATTGCAATTTAAAGCGTCGGGACACTCTTTCGAGTAGCAGCACGCTATACAAAAACCTGTTTAACATAACATAACATAACATAACATATATATATATATATATATATAAACCAAGATCCTCCTTTTGTATCCTCAATCAATTACAGGGTGGCGCGAGACCGGCGGAGCAAAACCGGCAATTCAATATTCATTCAAACGGAGTCCCACTCGCGCTCTCGGATGGCAATTGGCAAATAAACAACGAACTTCAATCCAAACAAAGGGGGTTTATTCAATTCATAAACCCGCCGTGACACGTTTCGCCACTGTCGTGGCTTGTTCACACAGCGATACACCGTGAAAGGCACCATTACATACTATCGCCTATCATAAACAAAGAAAGAGGACTGTTACCTGTAAAAATGGCTAGGAAACACATGAACAAAATGGTCGCCATTTTAGCAAGTGCAAAATACACGGTTACAAACAAAATATAAACGTCAAATGGCACCAGTATTTACGTAGCAAGGGGCGTGTTTACATAGACAAAATTGTCAATAAAGTTATAAGAACATTTCTATATGATACATGAAAATGTCAGTACATAGGAAATAATTCGTGTCAATATGTTGGGAATAATTCGTTCACTTATGTCGAAATATATCGTATTTTTGACGAACAAACTTAACATAACTTTGATAAGATTATGACATTCATTACTTAGATCGACATTAGAGCATTGCTGTCTAGTTTTGAATTCATATCTGTGGCCCTTTGGTGACGAATGCCCCTTGCTCCACATAATATTGCGGAATTTATGATCACATTGTTTCTCAGTCAAATTATAGTTAGACCCTTGTTAGTGGGTGATTGCAAAAATTTGTGGTTTTCTGATGTATGTAAGGCTATCATAGCATGGTGTCTTAGTCCCTATCACCTGTATATTAAAATTAAGAACCATATGGTCTTATCTCACACAGAGAGAACCGTCGGATGATCTGAGGAGAAGGGGCAGAGATCTCAATCTGGGTCAGCCATACCACCCTTCCTTTCTTCCTGTCAAGAAGATAATACATACAAATGTAAATAAGTCACTGGGAAAAATATGACATCAAATTCAAACAATATACACATTCATTCATTTTGAAGATGTATTGCCATTTCTTCGTCAAGGTTATGGCCATTCGGAAACAGGGTACACATACCTATTATATGTTTGGATTCACGTTGTCTAAGTCTTAAAACCCTGTTACCCCCTCTGACTTTGGGTGTGATCTGTTCAATAGCATAGTATGTGAGTTTTGAGGGATCTGAGAAATGATAACTTGCAAAATGACGGGCAATGGGATATTGTCTATCCTGGTTGGTAATCGCACGCATATGTTCAAGCACTCGTTTTTTTGCCATATGCGTGGTGCTACACACATACCGGAGCTTGCAAGGGCACTCCAACACATAAATGACAAAAGTGCTGGTACATGTCAAAAATTGTGAGATATTCATCATAGTCCCCGTGCTGGTGTTCAAATATGTTTTGACCATTTTGCTATTCCCACAGGCTTTGCAATGGCCACACAGGTAAAAACCTGGTAAATCAATACCTCTATTTTCTAGATTATAATTTAGATCACTGTGTACTAGAGCGTCCCTGAAGCTGCGTCCCCTCCTGTACGTAATCATAGGATGTGTTGGTAAAGTTTTGCCTATGATGGAATCACTTTTTAAGATTTCCCAATGTCGTTGTACAATCTTACGGACTTGGGTAGAGTGTCCATTGTATGTCATGATCAGCCTAGCTGTTCCCTCTATTTCCTTTTGTGTTGTAATCATTTCTGGAGGTGCTAGAGAACTGGATCTTTCAACTGATTTGACTCTTTCTGTTGCTTTTTTAAGAACCCATGATGGATACCCTCTTGCTTTGAATCTTTCCATCATTATTCTTTCTTCCTTCTGGTAGTCTGATGCTAAACTACAATTCCTCTTAGCTCTGAGTAATTCCCCGTAAGGGATGCTCCACTTCAAACTGTCAGGATGACTACTCAGAGCATGGAGCAAAGTGTTCCCAGCTGTACATTTACAATATAAGATCGTATGTACAATGTTGTTCTTCACTTGGACACATGTGTCTAGATATTCCACTTTCTCTCTGCTGATAGTGCTGGTTAGGATGATGTTCTTGTTATTGTGGTTTAGCTTATCGACGAAGAGTACAGCGTCTTTCTCTTCTCCTTGCCATACCAAAAATATATCGTCGATATATCTAAGCCACAATATGACCCTAGTGAAATCGTGTTGTAGATCTACTCTGGCCTGGGTCTCTTTCTCCCATGCCCCCATGAATAGATTCGCGTAACTAGGCGCGAAACACGTACCCATCGCGGTCCCGTGTTCCTGTTTATAGATCCTGCCATTGAACATGAAAAAATTGTTCATGAGACAGAATCTAATCATGTCCAAAATCATGCCTGTGTGTTCCAGTAAATCAAGACTCCTACGTTTCAGAAATTCAGCACAGGATTGGATCCCTTGTTCATGATCTATTATCGTGTATAGTGAGTTTACATCCAAAGTTATAAGGATGTAATCTTCTTGCCATACAAGATCTGAGATTCTATTAAGAAAATCTTTTGTATCTTTTACGTAGGAGGGGAGGGTGAAGACAAATTCTCGTAAAAAATGGTCTACATATCATGAAATATTTTCGAGGGCACTTCCTCTAGATGAAATGATCGGCCTGCCTGGGGGATCGTTCCTATTTTTGTGAACCTTTGGGAGTAGGTACATAACCGGTAAAATGGGACAATCTTTTTTCAGGAAACAGAATTCCTCCCACTCCACCAGGCCTTTGTCTTTCCAATCATTGAGCAATTCCCACCCTTTGTTTATGCTCTCATTATATTCAGCCCGTGTTACATTGGTATATGTTTTACCATCATTCAATTGTCTTAAGGCCTCGTTAATATAACAATGTTACCGCCTTTGTCGGCAGGTCTGATGATAGCATCATAATCAGACCTGCCGACAAAGGCGGTAACATTGTTATTTTGCCTAAAGATATGTATATCTTTGTATTCATGGGGGCATCCATGAATATCGTGCCCCTTGGCCCCACTTGCCTGAAGTCGGCTGTGGCACGAGTGCGCTTTCAATGCAGAGCAACTTTGGACGAATTTATTCACGGCGGCTACGGTCGTGGAAAGCGCACCACCCGAGGATTGCAGTGGGGCCAAGGGGCACGATATTCATGGATGCCCTGATTTGGAGTCACAGCTTTGTTTTGAATATCTGGTAAAGAAGCACTTTGCGGCCCATACAGGGTCGTTATTGTATTAATTCATGTAGGATATGGACACACTCACTTTCCCAGCAGGCATTGGGACGCTATACGCAAGCTCATTGGAGGGCTAATATTTAAATTGTGTGCAGTAGCAGTGCGAGTCAGCCAGCAAAACCTATGATTAAGGGAGCAATTCCGAAACGTGTCAGGTGGCTGTTACGATGTCAAATGCTTACTTTGCCATTCTGGAAATAAAGACTTTGCCTGAAGTCGGCTGTGGCACGAGTGCGCTTTCAATGCAGAGCAACTTTGGACGAATTTATTCACGGCGGCTACGGTCGTGGAAAGCGCACCACCCGAGGATTGCAGTGGGGCCAAGGGGCACGATATTCATGGATGCCCTGATTTGGAGTCACAGCTTTGTTTTGAATATCTGGTAAAGAAGCACTTTGCGGCCCATACAGGGTCGTTATTGTATTAATTCATGTAGGCTATGGACACACTCACTTTCCCAGCAGGCATTGGGACGCTATACGCAAGCTCATTGGAGGGCTAATATTTAAATTGTGTGCAGTAGCAGTGCGAGTCAGCCAGCAAAACCTATGATTAAGGGAGCAATTCCGAAACGCGTCAGGTGGCTGTTACGATGTCAAATGCTTACTTTGCCATTCTGGAAATAAAGACTTTGCCTGAAGTCGGCTGTGGCACGAGTGCGCTTTCAATGCAGAGCAACTTTGTACGAATATATATATATATATATATATATATATATATATATATATATATATATATATATATATATATATATATATATATATATATATATATATATATATATCACCTATTGGCGGTCGCCAGTGGGTAGTTATAGTTAGGACCAAGTTTACAAAGGAAGAGCATTTTTTTTTGCTCATAACTTTGGCGTCGTTTGATGAATCTTCATGAAATCTTCCAAACTAATTCTTTGCTCATATCAACTCCTATGTTGAAAGTTTGGAGGTGATTTGTCAAAGGGGGGCCAAGAAAAAAGGGAGGGTCTCAAAACGTGTTTTCTCAATGTTAACTTTCATAGGAAACTTTAGACCAGGCTACAGGTCGAACGGGTGAACGAAATTACCCCGAATTTGGCAGGGAGAAGGGGCTTGGTCTAGAGAGAACTCTTTTGTTTATTTGGTGTAAATCCATTCTGTAGTTTTGGAGAAATATTGAAATTTGCAGATATCGATATTTGGGAATTCTGCCATCTGATTGGCTGAGGCGTTACAAGCATGAGCTTGCTGCTTACTGGCTGCGAGTGGTTGGATCTAGGAAGTGTTGGCAGCCATTTTGTGATTCCGTTGAAGCGAGTAAGGGGAAAAAAGGTTGAAAAAAGGAGGAAAGAGGAGGGCAGAAGCACTGTAACCTCTGTGGGGTGTTTAGGGTGTGCTATACAGGGGTGCGAAGTGAACTACTGATCCCTACCAGGCTGAAAGTACTGGGCTACAGAAATTAAGTGAGGTATTGCCTAGAGTCTGATGCTGCTAAGGTGAGCTGCTGCAGTACTCGGGGATTAAAGCGTGAGGCCAAACTGTGTGTCCTATGCTGTGAAGTCAGGTGCCCTCTCCGTTCCACCACACCTGTGGAAGTAGTGTCAGCTTGTGTTTATACCTACTAGGATGAACTACTGACCCCTACTGGTCTGAAAGTGCTGGGGTATGGAAAATATGTGAGGTATTGTCTAGAGTCTCATGCTGCTAAGCTGAGCTGCTGCCGGACTCGGGGATGAAAGCGTGAGTCCAAACTGTGTGTCATATGCTGTGAAGTCATATGCTCTGGCCGCTGTGCCACATCTGTGCAAGTAGTGTCAGCATGTAGTTATACCCACTCGGAGGAACTTTTGTTTCGAATATTGTAAGTTGTGTATGGTGTTTAGGGGGTGTTATACAGTGAGTGCGAAGGGAAATTTGCGCGTATCAAATCAATTCGGTATTTGGAAAGTGCAAACTACTCACTCGTACGGGGCGTAAGCTGAACTGCTGCTGGACTCAGGGATAAAGGTTCTGAACTACTGACCCCTACCAGTCTGAAAGTGCGGGGTACGGAAATTAAGTGAGGTATTGCCTAGAGTGTTATGCTGCTAAATTGAGCTGCTGCTGGACTCGGGGATGAAACCATGAGCCCAAACTGTGTGTCCTATGCTGTGGAGTCATGTGCTCTGGGCACTGTGCCACACCTGTCCAAGTAGTGTCAGCAATATTTTATACGTAGTAGGAGGAAGTTTTGTTTGGAACACAGTAACTTGTATATGGTGCTGGTAAGTGATCTGCAGCACTTGCAAAGGCAATGCACCCAGGACATGCGGCAGACGTGCAAGGTATAGGTGGACATGAATGGAGTCAACCATGTCTTCGGGATGCCCTGCTATGCGTCAGTGGCTGTGCTTGTAGCTGTACTGGCTTGCCGTGTGCCAGTCTTGTGGAGGAAATGGCACAGCTTGGTGCAATGAGCTGGTTCTGTGTGCAATGGGTGCAGGGCAGGGTTGTGGTGGTAGTCTGTGTGAAGGCTGTTTCACGCACGCTAACTACGACGAAGGACTTTTGAGTGTGGGATGTCCACTCGTTCTCAAATCTGGCAATGGGTAGTGTGGGAGACGGATGCAAATATTATCGTATCTGTCAGGGGGCTGGCTTCTTGCAAGTTCCTTCTCGGAGAAGCAGATGTGTTAGCGCAAGAGAGCTCAGACAAAGAACCTTTCATCCTTACAGTAACTTCTCCAGGTGCATTCATACAGGATGTGTACAATGGCCGGTCATGGGTGTTGTGGGATGTCTGCGACCCTGGTGTTCATGGATGAGATGCTCAGCACATGGCACATGGGCGGGTTCACTGTGTTTTATGTTGCCAAACAGCTGTTCCTCCCTCCAACGAGCCTCCACACTTTTGTGCGCTGCGCTGTTGTATCCCCGTGCCCTTGTGGCGGCCACAGCAGAACACAGACACACTTACTGCACTTCTTGCACACGGACATGTGTGATACACCCTGTTCCCTTTGCCGCTTGTGCATGCAGGAGGATGCGTGCGTAGCTACAACTCCAGGCTCACTGCCAACGCTGAGGTGACATGGTAACGTCCACTGAAGACAGCACACTGTGATGTTGCAGGGCCGGTGCCTATCATGCTAACACAATGACCACACGGACATACTTGCTCAGATGCGGGTACGGGGGCGTTGGCGGTCCTGGGGTTGTTGCGAGGAGTGTTATGGCCCTCATGGGTATCCGTGTATCATGCTCATTGACTCTATGGTACCTGTGGGTGTTCAGGTGTGGCTCTTGGCTGTGTTCCTTTTCATGCTGCAGGTAGTCGTCCAGCTTAACACCAGCAGAAAGCAGGTGTAAAATCTCTGGTGCTAATGCGGCTTATCGCCGAAATTTGTTTCGCTTCGTACTTTTTGGCTTTCGTTGTGAAAGCTGTGATGTGGTTTTATCGTGTACAGAAAAATAAATGAACTTGGCAGTGTATCCCGTCAAGATCCACCACCTGACCAACTATTCCCAATCAATATAAATACAATGAGATTTCTTTATTGATTTTGTGTGTACACTGTAAATGCACCCACTACCACAGTGGAATTCAATACAGGATTTTAGTACGTAGAATAGATCGCAAAGGTGCACCTTGTCTGTTTTTGCACGGGAACGCCTACTCTGCATCTCATTATCAGCACTTTAATGCAACTAAAGTTGAGATAAATCTAACACACTATTTCAGAAGCTGGTGCAAACTGCAGACATGACCAGTATTTCCGCGATAACTGCCCCAAAAGGTAACACCATGGTGGACACCACTAAATACCAGTAATGAGAACGAGAAAGAGTGACACAGCACTTAAGTAACAACCAAAAACTTTATTTACATTTAACAAACCCAACATAAAACAACAAGGCGGAAGACTCCTGTTGGGTCCATCAATGTCGACGACACAGCCTGGAAAATAAAGCACAAAATAAGGACGTGTGTAATGCGCATATCAGAGGAGTGAGACACAGAGAAAGAGAGAAGGAAAAAAAGCCAGAGAGAAAAAGAGAGGGAAGGAAAAAAAGGGAGTGGGAAAGGGAGAAGGGAGAGAGAGAGAGAGATAGAAGGAAATGAAGGAAGAGAGTGAGAGTGAAGAGAGGGAAGTGAGAGAGAGACACTGCCACCCCTGCACAGCCATGACCAAATAATTGCCTGCTGCCACCGGAGTGTCTACCAGTGGACACTCCACGTCAAAGCTCCGCAGCCCGGCACATCTCACAAATGTCGCTGAGTCCTGAATCATCAATGTCGGAGACCACATCAGCTTTTGGGGCCGCTAACCCCATGCAACGCAAGTCAGCGCCATGTGGTGGTAGGCCGCTGATGGCCATGCAACTTAGGGTGCGACTAACCCTGTGCAACTCAAGTCGGCGCCACATGGTGGTAGGCCCCTGATGGCCACATCAGCTTCGGGTGGCACTAACCCTGTGCAAGTCAAGTCTGCGCCACGTGGTAGTAGGCCCCTGACAGCCATGCAGCTTAGGGTGTGACTAACCCTCAGGGCAACTCTTCATGGACTCTTTCTGATTCAGACCCGTGGAGCGTCTGCCATCCAGTCACCACCGGCAATAAAGGATGTGACGTTGTCGATGCATTATATTTGTCGTGGTCACATAGCCGGTGACGCATTTGCCGGATGGGTGTGGTGTGTGTGCAAACCTGCCCTCATGGAGTGGCCGTGAGATGTTGACAACTGGAGCACTGGCCTGCACACCAACAGCGAGTACGCCTGCGTCAGGTACCTATGTGGGGGTGTGAAAAAGTGTTTTCTCAATGGATTTTCCATTGGAAACTTTAGACAATGCTACAGGTCAAACTGCTGAAAGGAATTATGCCAAATTTGGCAGGGAGCAAGGTCTTGGTCCAGAAAGCGGGCTTTCTCGCATCGAGTGAAAATATAAAGGAAAGGTCTTGGGGGCAATTTAATATACCGGACCTCTGTTTCTGCAAGATAACTCTTTCACGCTGCCTCTGCCCAACATCACCACTTCTCAGCTATGCCATTAGAAGCCAGTCCATCAGCTTGTAGCTTTCTACCTTTGTGAGCTAGTACGCTACTGTGCCTGTACCTCTGTGAACTACTACGTTGCTGTTCCTTTGGGAGCGGACGGCTCGTAGTACTGCTTCTGTGAGTCGATCAGACGGGCCTCAGTTGTCCCTCTGCGAGCCTGGGTGCGAACTGTTCATAAGTCACACTACATAAGCATTGAAAAGCCATTTTGTGATTCAGTCCGCCAGCTGGCATCTGTCCGAGGCATTTCTGAAAACACATCGGAGTTCTTTCTGTGAGAGATACTCCTTTCATGCTGCCTCTCCCCACATCAGCAGGTAACGCACCCTCCTCCCACATTACCAACATACCCCCAACAACCTTCTTGGGCCCAGAATTTTCCCTATGCGGTTGGACAAACAAGAATCTTAGTCATGTATAGATTTACATAAAAAACATTTTATTTAAACAAAACAACAACAAATAAAACTGAAGGGAGTCTGGTGCTGTGGTCGCTGCCACGAAGTTGGGGTTACTGTCATTCAGGACTCAGGACACAGTTCCACATGTGGGATCGGCTTGTATTGAGCAGGGTTAGTGGCACCACGTGTCGCTCCTTGTGTTATACAGGGTTAGTGGCACCATGTGTCGCCGGCCTTGCATATGGAAATATGCCTGACTGATCAAAGGGAGTATGCTGCAGTGGTCGCTGCCACGGACTTGGGGTCACTGCCATTCAGGACTCAGGACACAGTTCCACATGTGGGATTGTTTGGCTTGTGTTGAACAGGGTTAGTGGCACCACGTGTCACAGGCCTTGCATATGGAAATATGCCTAACTGATCAAAGGGAGTATGCTGCTGTGGTCGCTGCCACGGCCTTGTGGTCACTGCCATTCAGGACTCAGGACACAGTTCCACATGTGGGATCGGCTTGTGTTGAACAGGGTTAGTGGCACCACGTGTCAAAAATTCAAATTGCGAACTCTGTTGCCCGCAGTGTTGAGTGTTATTGAGTGTTTGTTGGCACTTGAAGATGAATTTGTTGATTGTACTAAAGCTATAACTGTTATAAAAAAGTTCTTGAAGCAAGGATACTAAAAGGATATTATGTAGGTTTTAGGCCTGTGATAGTTTCTTGCCTAGTGGACTCTGTAATTAATGAATGAAGATTTAATTTTAATTGTGAGCCCTACTGACCGCAGTGTAGGCGCATCATGAAAAGATAAAATATGTATAGAATACACTGTCGAAGTGTATGAGCCTGTGATCAGCTTGGTGCAGATGGCCCGCAGTGGGAGCTATGTTTCTTGCCTACTGCGTCATCAGCAATTGTGACTGTATCTGAATTGTGGGTCCTGCTGACTGTAGTGTAGGCCAGAGGTAGCGGTGAGCAAGGGCCCACAGCCACATGCATAGGCTGGTAGTCGCTGCCACGGACTTGGGGTCACTGCCATTCAGGATTCAGGACACAGTTCCACATGTGGGATCGGCTTGTGTTGAACAGGGTTAGTGGCACCACGTGTCGCCGGCCTTGCATATGGAAATATGCCTAACTAATCAAAGGGAGTATGCTGCTGTGGTCGCTGCCACGGACTTGGGGTCACTGCCATTCAGAACTCAGGAAACAGTTACACATGTGGGATTGTTTGGCTTGTGTTGAACAGGGTTAGTGGCACCACGTGTTGCCGGCCTAGCATATGGAAATATGCCTAACTGATCAAAGGGAGTATGCTGCTGAGGTCACTGCCATGGAGCTGGGGTCACTGCCATTCAGGACTCAGGACACAGTTACACATGTGGGATCGGCTTGTGTTGAACAGGGTTACTGGCACAACGTGCCGCCGGCCTTGCATATTGAAATATGCCTAACTGATCAAAGGGCGTATGCTGCTGTGGTCGCTGCCACGGAGTTGGGGTCACTGCCATTCAGGACTCAGGACACAGCTACCCATGTGGGATCGGCTTGTGTTGAACAGGGTGAGTGGTACCACGTACCGCCAGCCTTGCATATGGAAATATGGCTAGCTGATCAAAGGGAGTATGCTGCTGTGGTCGCTGCCACGGACTTGGGGTCACTTCCATTCAGGACTCAGGACACAGTTACACATGTGGGATCGGCTTGTGTTGAACAGGGTTAGTGGCACCAGGTGTCGCCGGCCTTGTATATGAAAATATGTCTAACTGATCAGAGGGAGTCTGGTGCTGTGGTAGCTGCCATGGACTTGGGGTCACTGCCATTCAGGACTCAGGACACAGTTACACATGTGGGATCGTTTGGCTTGTGTTGAACAGGGTTAGTGGCACCACGTGTCGCCGGCTTGTGTTGAACAGGGTTAGTGGCACCATGTGTTGCGGCTTGCATTGAATTCTGCCTGAATAAGTCCACATGGTGATGACTTGTGGTGCAGTGAGTTAGTGCACCCGAAGCACTCAGCGTGTGCGCACCCTGCGATGATGCATGGTCCGGTGTGGGCCTCACTGGTAGCAATGTCTTTACATGCTTTGAAAGAATCTTCATAGCAGTCAAAATCTCCAAGTAATTCCATTTCAGTCCTCCAAGGTTTGAAGAGTTGGAGAAGAGCTAAATAGAAAAACTCTCTCTTACCTGGAGTATCACAACTTAATTTCCTGTGATTAATCAAATTTCCTTTGGCATTTTTTAAGAAACATCCAGCAGATCCAATTACAGCATATTTCCCTTTATTCATTTTCTCTGTAACATTTTTTCTAAAACTATAATGTTGCGGTATTTCATATAGACATATGTTTTCCAGGTATGGACTTCTATTTGGATAGTGTGCAAGGAACAGGAATTGAGTTATCTGCAACATATTACTGGATTGTAATCATTAATGTACTTTGATTCTTCTGTTCTTTTTATATTATAAGTATTTTTGGGTGATTTTCGAGTGATAGTATGCCTCAATGCTGACATAAAACTGTTCACTCTTCCTTGCGATGACTTATGGTGCAGTGACTTAGTAGTACCTTTGGCACTCAGCGTGTACGTACCCTGTGATGAAGCGTTGTCCGGGAGGGCCGCATTCGGACCAATGTCTTTTGTCTATTGAATTCTGCCTCAGTAAGGTGACATGCCGATGTCTTGTGGTGCACTCAGTTAGTAGTACCTTTGGCGCTCAGCGTGTACGTCGTGGCATCTGAAGTACTCAGCGTGGTTGCACCCTGCGATGATGCGTGGTCTTAGAGGGCTGCACTGGGAGCAATGTATCTTCCGTACTGCACTGCGTCATCTGCAATCATTACTCCATCTGAATTGTGAGGCCTGCTGTCCACAGTGTAGATCGAAGACAGTAGTCTGTACAGACATAAGTCTGCAGTGCTGTGCCGCTGGGCTCACAAGGGGCCTGCGTCGAGCAGAGCCGCAGTCATGGTGGCAGCCTCGTGACAGGGTGAGGCCCGCCTCTCTGGCACAGTCGTTGGTCTTCACAGTTCACAAGTGAACCACGCCCAGAGCCCCAGCCTATTTATTCACACTCCTACGTTGAAGTGGTGTACGTCGGACCAGCCCACTCTGGTTACCTTTATGCTTACAGGGGGGATGATACAGCTACATGACTGAGATCATCCCTAGTGTTTGACGTAAAATGATTGAGTCCACTGTCCACAACACTAAAAGCATCAGTAGTATTTGTACACATGGAGAGGTGTGAGTTCTGCATACTGAGATGTGTCCAGCACATCACCGATACACTTCGCATTGTGTGCATTGTTATTCATGGGTGAATTGCTTCCTTCACATATAGTTTGTTCACACCTTTCCTAATATTCAGCTATTGTGTGGATGAGGGACCATGCCGTTTTCAGAAAGTTCGCTGTCTTGTTCTGTGCTGCCTTGGTGGTATCGGGGCGGTCCTGGGGGTAGTGGTGGGTGTTGTGGCGTTCTTCGGTGTTGGAGCAGCTTCATCAATAGGTCTATGACATGTGTTGGTTCTTCAGATGTGGCTCTGGGCTGCGCTCCCTTTCATACTGTATGTAGTTGTTTAATATTTAAAAAACAAGAAGACATTAAATAATAAATAAAAAAATACAGAAACTATTTTTAGGATATTAAAGTTATAAAATATAACTTGTTTTTCAAAATTACTGAGAAAAACATTGGTTTTAAGAACATTATAATTAGAAATTAGCATTTAAAAAACCTTTGAAATTCACTGAAAAAAACAATAGGTTTCAGGCACGTTATAGTTAGAAATTAGAATTTAAGAAACCTTAGAAATTCACTGAAAAAAACATAGGTGTCAGGGACGTTATAGTTAGTTGGACATTGGACTCATATAAAACCAGAGAAATTTGCCAGTTATAGTTAGTTGAGCTAACTATAACTCGCGCGCCCGCAATGCACTGGTGATGACATCACATATTACATCATTCATGACATGGTCAGTGACATCACTCATGACATCACTGATGATATCTCAAGTGATATCACTGATGACATCACTGATGACATAATCCTTGTGATAGAGTGACAGACCTCCTCTCACCCTAATATAAACTTTGATACACACACTCAAAAATTTAAACTAATATTTTCAAAACAATGGACCTACCAATACCACTTACCACACACCTATTCAGTAATTCCAAGATCTACACACACATCCACTCATTCACCAACAGTCCTATACAGTCACTCATACATGTAGTCACTCATCATATGTACTCATACACCTATACATCCTGTTACACACCGACACTCATCCATAGAGTTACTTACACACATAGTCACACATGCAAGCAAAGTATCAAACATCCATTTACTTGCATATACAGTTATACACACACCACCACACATACTTCTACAGAAACTTACACATACTTACTCTCAAAAGCAATCACTGATAGAAACACATACTAATTTATACAGGAACTCTTCCAATCTCACATATACTTACTTATATACACCAATACTCACATATACTAGTTTAAAACATATGTAGTTACTCATAAAGACACTATTGAGACAGTCATTCACTCACTAACACACCCATACACACACTCATTCACTCATACAGTCCTGCACACCTGCTGTCTTCAACACATACAAACAGTGAGTCACTCATTCATGCATCTATGCACTAAGTAATACCCCCCACCGAACCATACAGACACTCAGGGCCCGATTCACAGAACTAACTTAAGACAAAATCCTAAACTTACTACCATTTTGGTATTCACAGAAGGCACTTACTCATTTTGGTATTCACAGAAGGCACTTACTCATTTCGGTATTCACAGAAGTTAGGAGTTCTGACTTCTAACTTTAGGACTCCTAAATGTCTTCTGTGAATACCGAAAGTCTTAAAGTTAGGCTTTTCTCAGTTTAGGAGTAGTAAAGTTAGGAGTCCTAACTTTAGGACTCCTAAATGCCTTCTGTGAATACCAAAAGCCTTAAAGTTAGGATTTTTCTCAGTTTAGGAGTCGTAAAGTTAGGACTCCTAACTTTAGGACTCCTAAAAGCCTTCTGTGAATATCAAAAGTCTTAAAGTTAGGATTTTTCTCAGTTCAGGAGTAGTAAAGTAAGGACTCCTAACTTTACTATTCCTAAACTGAGAAAAATCCTAACTTTAAGACTTTCGGTATTCACAGAAGGCATTTAGGGGTCCTAAAGTGAGGAGTCCTAACTTTACTACTCCTAAACTGAGAAAAATCCTAACTTTAAGACTTTCGGTATTCACAGAAGGCATTTAGGAGTCCTAAAGTTAGGACTCCTAACTTCTGTGAATACCGAAATGAGTAAGTGCCTTCTGTGAATACCAAAAGGTTAGTAAGTTTAGGATTTTGTCTTAATTAGTTCTGTGAATCGGGCCCTCAGACACTCATACTGATACTCAAAAAACCAACTAATAACCTATATAGACACTCATATAGCTACTGACCAACCCATGCAGCCACTTATACACAAATTGAGAGACTGGTACAGATATGTACATATTTAACCCCTTCCCTGCTGGGGTAATTCCCCAATGGTGCAGGGGGGCGGGGGGGGGGGGGTGAGCGCGGCGCCGCGGAGCTCGAGACGAGACCAGCTCGTCATGAGTCACGGTGGAGCTGTGCTTATGATGAGCTGGTTTTGTCACGGCCCTGCCCACTGATTAATTTGCCCGCACAAGCGGGGAATTAATTGCGTGTGGGCGTAGCGCAGCCGTTATGACGAGACCAGCTCGTCATGAGCACAGCTCCACCGTGACTCATGGCGAGCTGGTCTCGTCACGAGCACCGAAGAGGTTAAACATTATTTACTAACCCATGTATTCACTAAGATACACTTAATCAGTCAGTTATACAATCAATTAAAAAGCATTGCAGTTAATAGAAGGTTTTAAGACTTTAGTTACATTATAAATCATTTGTTGATGGTACCATACTCATTTTAGGAATTGTGGTGTGTTCTAAAGGGGATTTTACCATGTGAAAAAGCATTCTGCTGTGATATCATGAATCATGTTTGAGAGAAAACTATTTTCTCATGCTTTTCCCTAACAGTCTTACTTATGACAAAAGGATGGCACACCTGAAGCCATCTTGATTGGAATAAAGTGGTAACACTTAGAACATTTAATTTGCAAAGGAACAAAATGAAAGGGTTCATTTTGCCATAGAAATTATGATTAGTGCTGCAGAAAGAAAAATTAGGGCACATTTTTACTTCTCAAATCCTCTTCTATTTAATAAAAAAAGTCTGACATGCAGACTGAAACATGCACCTTGAATACCAGCAGCAGACTTCCCTGGTGAGAAGTAGCTTTACAACAGTGATCTAATGAGCAACTAGAGTGCTAACATTCAGAATTTATGGCAAATGTGTGACACATCTGAATGCCTTCTTGATGGAACCAAAGTAAAAAACTGAAAGTATTTCCTACCGAGGAGACTGCAGTAAATGAGGAAATTAGGAAACTTCATAACAAATAAGTTTGCCAAGATGGCCACCAGAGACAAAAGTGCCCAATTGTAGCCCAAATATCACCCAGATGTAGCCCAAGTATAGCCCAATGACAGAATGTCCCAGAGTGTTCTTAAGAACAACTAGAGCGCTCACTGTCTTACTTATGACAAAAGTATGGCACACCTGAAGTCATCTTGATTGGGATAAACTGGTAACACTTAAAACATTTAATTTAAAAAGGAACACAATGAGGGGGTTCATTTTGCCATAGAAATTATGATTAGTGCTGAAGAAAGAAAGATTAGGGCACATTTTGAGTGACTTCTCAAATCCTCTTCTATTTCATTAAAAAATTCTGACATGCAGACTGAAACATGCACTTTTAATACCAGCAGCAGACTTCCGTGGTGAGCAGTAGCTTTACTACAGTGATCTAATGAGCAACTAGAGTGCTAACACTAAGAATTTATGGCAAATGTGTGACATATCTGAATACCTTCTTGATGGAATCAAAGTAAAAATCTGAAAGTATTTCCTACTGAGGAGACTGCAGTAAATGAGGAAATTAGGAAACTTCATAACCAATAAATCTCCCAAGATGGCCACCAGAGACAAAAGAGCCCAAATGCAGCACAAATATCACCCACATGTAGCCCACATGTAGCCCAATGACAGAAGCGTGCAAAACACTTAATTTTTGTGTTTTTGCAGTTTTATATAGTACAGACTTGTCAGGTATTGGAGTGCTTTACATGAGCAGTGGTTACATCACACAAGATCAAATGTATTTTAGTTGTAGACATGGAGAGATTAAGTGATTTGACCAGAATCACAGAATGTTGACCCGAAGCAGAAACTCCATCCTGGCTACCCAGTTGCAAAGTCTGCAGCTCTGGAAGTAACACCACATCCTCTCCCCTAAGTGCAACATTTAATCATGCGGTCAACTGGATAAAAAAACATAAAGATAACAAATAATTTAAAAGTGCTTTGTCGCTATTTGAAAACTCAGAAAATATGTCCTCATTTTAGTTTTTTAGAGCACTAACCATAATTTTGATGCAAATAAGACCCTCTCATATATGTCATTTCTAATGGAAATGCTCTAGGTATTACAGTTTTGATTACATCAAGATGACGTCAGGCGTTCCACACTTTTGTAATAAATATAGAATGTTAGCAATCTAGTTGTTCATTAGGATACTGTTGAGAGGCAGAGGCCAGGGGCACGGACTCTGAAAATTAAAGGCAGGTAGGAGGGTGCAGAGGCAACAATTTGACCACACTGGGTAGGCAGGAAGGGCAGTGGAAGCACAACAGACTATGGAGGGCAATGGAAAGGGGGGCAGGGGCAACAAACCAACAATACAGGACTGGCAAGAGAAGCTGTGGCAATATAATAGACCATTGTGGGCAGAAGGAAGAGGCAGTGGTAGTACAACCATACATGCCAACAGACCCGATTCAGCCAGGAAACGTCCAATGTTTTTAAGCTCAAATGGGCTTTATTTGATCTGTCTCCTGTCTACAATCTCCTCTTTTTAAATGTAACTCAAAGGGGAAAATCAATACCCCAGTTTTTTTTTCAAAATGTCCCTCTCACCAAGTTCAAAATGTTCGCAAGTATGGTACATCGGATCATGGAAGGCAGGAGGAAATGGGGTAGGGACATGGACCTGCATAACAGAGGACAGGAGGGACATGGAGAGGTGTACCAAACTGACCCTCCAGGGCAGACATCAGGGTTTGCAGCAGCACAATACACCACACAGGGCATGTGGGATGGGAGTGTAGCACAATAATCCATAGAAAGCAATAGGGAGGGGACAGGACCATGCACATGGACAACAGAGAACAGAGGGGAAAGAGGCAATGGTAGCTAGCTGACCATAATGGACAAACAGGAGAGAAAGCTGCAGCATAACAGACCATAAAGGGCAGGAGGGACGGATCAGGGGCATTACAATGGAACAGACAAACCAGGAGGGAGGGAATAGGGGTTTGCACATGGAAACAGAGGGCTGGGGGCAAGGGGGCAGGGCAGGAGCAGCAAGATGACCATGGAGGTCAGGCAGGATGGGCACTAGAAACAAGACACACCATGGAGAGCAACAGTGAGACTATGATGGCATACACACAGACCATGGAGGGAAGGTGGGAGGTGGTCAGGGGCAGCTAGCTGACCACACAGGGAAGGTGGGAGGGGCCGTGGCAGCACAGAAGACCATGCATGGCACGCAGGAGCGTTAGTGGCAGCACAATGTCTATGATGGGCAAGAAGGAGGGTGCAGGGGCATGCACAAAGGACCATGGAGGATAGAAGGGAGGGTCAGGACCTGGGCACAGACAAGAACGTTCAGGGGAAGGGACCTCACAACAGACCGGGTGGGGCAAGCAGGAAGAGCAGTTGCAGCACAACAGACCAGGGAGGGCAGAAGGGTGTGGCAGTAAAATGGACCATGGAGGACAGGAGGAAGGGAATAGGAGCATGGCATGTGGACAGGCAGGGTGGAGGTTACAGGGACAAGTTACAGTCATCTGACAATGCTAGGCAGGTGGGAGGGGAGTGGCAGCTCAACAGAACACTCAGAGTAGATGGGAGTGGCAGGTCCATGGAACATGGTGGGCAAAAAGGATGGAGAAGGGGCATGCACAAAGACATCAAAGACATCGGAGGGCAGGGGGAAGGAGAATAGGGGCAGCAAGCTAAGCACAGAGGCTAAGCAGGAGGTCAATGATGGGGCATAGAATAGGGCAATGGAGGGCAGGAGGAGTGGACTGGTACATCATGCTAAATGGAGGGCAGTGGCAGCACAACAGACCATGCATGGCAGGAGGGAGGAGGCTAGTCTATGGATTCAGACAACAGAGGATAGGGAGGTGGTGGATGGGGCAGCAAGCTAACTGTTCAGAGAAGGTAGGTATTAGGAACTTTATTGTTTTTAAAATGTGTGTCTGTGCGAACTACTTAAAATATGAACAAGTATACAGCATAATCTCACTTTTCTTCAGGAAGAAGAGGACGTTTGTGACTGTGACTCTGGGCTCACTTGGCAGAAACACCCCCTGACCCTACACCCCCATCGCAAAATGTAATGCCCGTCAAAAGGGTATTTGAACGCAGTGTTATATAGAACATAGTCCTGAGAGCACGATTGAAAATGAAAACTAGATATAGTGTATGGTGTAAACTATGCACCAAAAAGTGTGATTTAAGATGAACTGGGGCGTGAAATATAATATGCAATACATTGTGCGCAATGACGGATTCATTGGAGAGCGCAAGATAGCACTGGCACTAGTGTGTGCTATGCTATATGCGCCTTGGATTGTAATATGCCTAGGGACCCTCAGGATTCAAGGGGACTTAATCTCCCAACTTAAAACGGCCACAGGGCATGTTTACACAGTGTGGAAGTGAGGCGGAGGGTCCTGAGGTGATGTGTGCAAACACGCCCTATGGCGCGTTTTAAGTTGGGGAAATAATTCCCCTTCAATCCGGAGGGCCCCTGGGGGCTAACTAGCCCACCAGGTGCTTCCAGTAAGCGCCACTGAGCTGTGTTGTAGAGAGGTGGTCCAGGCCGTGCCACTTTTTACACCTCTCTGCAACGCAGCTCTGTGTCGCTTACTGGAGGTACCTAGTGGCTAGTTGGACCCTAGGGACCCTCAGGATTCAAATGAAGTTAATCTCCCAACTAAAAACGGCCACAGGGTGTGTTTACACAGTGGGGAAGGGAGGGGACGGGGCCTGAGGTGACGTGTGCAAACACGCCCTGTGGCGCATTTTAAGAGGTAGTTTTAATCCCCCTGCCCTATTATATACTAGGGGCTTACAGAGGAGGTCATACTAATCACAGGGTGACCCCAACGCATAGTGTTCCCTAGTTTATGTAGGCGTTTTCACTGTATTCTGAGTGTCTTTTAACATAGTACTGGCTCTAGGACTGGTTAGTCAGACTCAGTTACCACCAGTATCCTTCTGAAAAAGTTGAGGGTACAGGAGGATTTTGCAACAAGGCTTCTTTCCCGTCTTCTGTTTGTTCTTTCTGCACATTATCCTTCTTCCTGCACTTTTCTTCGTCTTTGAGGGCTTCTGTTGCTTCTTTCTGCATTTCTTTTTTTTCTTTCTGTGCGGTTTTTCTTCTTTCTTCACATGTCCTATCTCTGTAGGCATAGTTAGAAATTATTTTTAAAAACCTTTGAAATTCACTGAAAAAACCATAGGTTTCAGGCATGTTATAGTTAGTAATTAGCATTTAAAAAACCTTAGAAATTCACTGAAAAAAACATAGGTTTCAGGGGCGTTATAGTTAGCTGGACTTTTCACTCGTACAAAACCATCGAAATTCCCCTGTTATAGTTAGTTCAGATAACTATAACTCACGCGCCCGCAATGCACTGCCGATGAAGTCACATATTACAACACTCATGACATGGTCAGTGACATTACTCATGACATCACTGAATTTTTTTCGGAGTCGCACACCCAAAGCGTACACATCACAGTGGGTGCGCGGATTCTAGTCGCCATTTTAGAAATGCCGTACGGGATCTGCATATGGTGTGCGACGGCTGCGTGTTTTTCAGTTACAGCATATGCATTTAATACACATGCGCATTACGGTACGCGACGCTTGCGTGGTGGCGTGTCCCGCTTGATGTCATATATGTGCTGGGGCGTGCTGGGTGCGCGACTCCCTCGAAAAAAATGTATGTCCTAAAATGATATGTATGTGTGTTTAATATACATATTATGGCAAGAGACTATCTAAGATATTCATAAAAATAATATATTTGTACTTATAATAAACTTATATTATTTTTAAATATATTTTCACAAAGTCGCGTCGGGTGCGTGCTTCGTGAGCGCAGAGTGCGCGGATCCCATGTGACCTAAAAAAAAAGATTTAATTGGTTCATAACATTTCCCACTGTAACTATTGAAGGACCCCACCCATTTTAATCATTCTTGTCGGAGCATCTTTAGAGAGACATCTCTTTTCCTACAAGAACCCTTTTTGCTTGTTTTTTTTTGGTGTTTTTCAAAAAATATCAAACAAAATGGCATCTGGACAGCAGCAGCAGCAGGAGGAAGTATCTTCTGAAGAAGAATTCTTGCAGGAGGCACCACGTCCACAGAGGCCGGAATCTGTCGTGTGGAAATTCTTCACTTTTCCACCTGGAGAGAAGAAAGTAAATGCGAAAAAGGTGACATGCAAAATTTGTGACCGAGTCCTGTCAAGAGGCAGTGAAAAAAAATACTCTTGTGGCACTGCTTCTATGTACAAGCATCTCCGGACCACACATCCTCTCAATCTTGCTCTGGAGGAAATGAGGCAAGCTGCTTTGAACCCCTTACCTGCTGTGGCAAGAACATCTGAAGCATCCTCAGGAACACCTGCAATGGACATTAGGCCAGAATTCGCCTTTCTCGAGCAACACTATGTGAAGTGTAAGAAATTTATATGCTTCGGTGAGCAGTCGGTGGATGCAGTTTGTGCTGCGCAATGCAAGCATTGTTGTTATTATTTTTTGGGGAATGATAAGTAATTACAAATGTTTACTCTTTTAGTCGTTCTTTTTTTTTTCATTTTTTGAAAAAACACCAAAAAAAATACAAAAGTGTTCAAAGAAATAAAAAAAAATACAAAAGAAAAAAGAAGGAAAAAAAGTTCTTATCAGAACTACCTTATCTGGTTAAAGAAAGAACTATAATTGCAAGGTAATGTGTGAAAGTTTGGTTGAATATGTGTACACAGCATGATTGACTGAAAGAATGCATTAGTAGTGTATGGTGAATTTATAGGTGAAGATTTATGAGGAAGTACTGCAGCGTGACACTGCAAGCTCTTTAGCTGAACTGCACTGTGGCACTTCCGAAGCACAGGGATGTGACATATGTACATGAATATGTTGCACTCTGTGCTTCCCTTTGCACTGCTGCACAAACTGCAGCCATGCGGTGACACAGGCACCCTTGCACCATGGTGCAAGGATGTCTGTGTCGTGTGGAGATTGTTTTTGTGCAGGAAGGGACACCTTCCTGCACAAAAACAATCAGGAAAGGCATTTTCCTCTTTCAATGTATGCTGTGGAATGCAGCATGCATTGAAAGAGGAAAAAATGAGGAGAAATGAAAACAATTCTCCTCGTTGCGCCTTGCTACACCAACTCTAGGATGGCGCAGCATTCACACACATCTCCAGATTTACGATTTCTCATAAATCTGGAGATGTGTCTTGTTCTATGGGTGTTGTGTGGGAACACCCACAGCAACACAAAGTTCTGTGTAGAAAGGGGTTGTATTTACAAGGAGAGGAAAAACCACACAGGGTGGCTTTTCCTCTCCTTGTAAATATGAAGGAGTGCCTGGCACCATCACTACACTACAAAAAGTGAGGTACTGGTGGCACAGGGTGTTGTAAATCTGACCCATAAGTGCTTAGGTATTGGCAGACTGGTACAATAAGAACATAGTGCTGGATGGGTGATCAAAGAATTGCATAAGACTGACAGGAGGTATCCTACACTGCATGGGTACTACTTCAGTATTTAATGGAGCGGACCAATAGTATGTATCTGCTTAGAGATTTGTAGGGATTATGCACAGAATCTTTTATGTGTACTTGTGTTGGTGCCTAGGTCATTTTATAAGAATACCACTAGTAACTGAAATGATGACAGTGCTGCAAACAGAGTGAACACTTAATTTATAAGTGCTTACGTATTGGTGGAGTGATAGGATAAGTAGATACTGGTAGATAAGTGTTTAAAGAAGTGCATGGGACAGACTGAACGATTCCTACACTGCATGAGTACTAATTGGGTATTTAGAAGAGTGTATCAATAGTATGTAGCTAGTTAGAGGTCCGCTTGGATAGTGCACAAAATATTATAGATGTACTTGTGTTAGTAGCTAGGCCATTCCATAAATTCATGACTAGTAACCAGAATAATTACAGTATTACAAACAGAGTGTATAGTGAATGTATAAGTGCTTAGGTATTGGTACAGTAATAGGATAAGTAGATAGTGCTGGATGGGTGAATGGAGAAATGCATGGGACAGACGGGAGGATTCCTACACTGCATAGGTTCTAACTGGGTATTTAGAAGAGCGTATCAATAGTTTGTAGCTGGTTAGAGGTGTGCATGCATAGTGTACAAAATATTGTACCTGCACTTGTGTTTTTGACTATGCCATTCCTTAAGTATTCGACTAATAACTGGAGTAATTTCAGTGTTGTAAACAAAGTGTGTGTTGAATTCATAAGTGCTTAGGTATTGGTGGAGTGATAAGATACGTAGATAGTGCTGGATGGGTGAATGGAGAAGGGCATGGGACAGACAGATGGATTCCCAGACTGCATAGGTACTAACTGGGTATTTAGAAGAGCGTATCAATAGTATGTAGCTGGTTAGAGGTCTGCATGCATAATGTACAAAATATTGTACCTGCACTTGCGTTAGTGGCTAGGCCATTCCTTAAGTATATGACTAATAACTGGAGTAATTTCAGTGCTGCAAAGAGAGTGCATGCTAAATTTATTAGTGCTTAGGTATTGGCAGAGTGATAGGATACGTGGATAGTGCTGGATGGTTGAATGGAGAAGTGCATGGGACAGACAGAAGGATTCCTAGACTGCATAGGTACTAACTGAGTATTTAAAAGACTGTATCAAAGCTATGTAGCTGATTAGAGGTCTGCATGCATAGCGCTCAGAATATTGTAGCTGTACTAGTATTGGTGTGTCTATGGTTTACAGAATGGTAGTCTGTATTTTAGGGTGTGAGGAGGTGCATCAGATTATCACGTAGATGATGTCATCAGTGATGTCATTTGAGATGTCATCAGTGATGTCATCAGTGATGTCACTGACCATGTCATGAGTGATGTAATATGTGACGTCATCAGCAGTGCATTACTTTAATCCAAAAAGCTGGCAGCCATATTGGCCTGGTCACGATGTGAAAATTCAGGAATTGATACAATAAAGAAAAGAAAACAAACATTTCAGCATATCTTGCCCCGTGAACGCCATACCTTTATGGTCGTCAACGTGACTCCTTCATAATAAACAAACATAGAATTGCAAACATCAACATAAACAATGGACTACACATTACTTTAAAGTGAAAGGCTATCGGCCATATTAACCTGGCCACGTTGTGTATTATAATGGTTCTTACACGAAAGAAAAGGCAAAAAAGGGGTGTTAATATACACACACTATCCCTAAATAAAGTTCTAGCGATTATAGTTCCATTCCATTCACAGCTCATTTGAAATGTCATGAGTGATGTAACTGACCATCTCATGAATGATGTAATGTCTGAGGTCATTAACAGTACATTGCGGGGGCGTAAGTTATAGTTAGCTCAGGTAACTATAATTGCTGAATTTCACTGGTTGTGTATGAATGAAATCTGAGTCTAACTATACCATCCCTGTAATCTTTGTTTTTTTCTGCAAATTTCTAGTTTCTTTTTAACGTTAAGTAAGATGTATCCCACAATAGATGGTGGGGGTTGGAAGGAGGGCCTAGCATTGTGCTGCCCCCACCCAAGCTTGCTGCTCCTGCATTCCCTCCTCCTAGCCATCCATTGTCCATGTCCATGTCCCTGCTCCCTTATGACAGACCTGTGTGGCTGTTGTTCTGCCACTGGCCTTCCCGCCTTCTCTGAACAGTTAGCTTGCTGCCCCATCCACCTCCTCCCTATCCTCTGTTGTCTGAATCCATGGACTAGCCTCCTCTCTCCTCCCATGCATGGTCTGGTGTTCTGCCACTGCCCTCCATTTAGCATGATGTACCAGTCCACTCCTCCTGCCCTCCATTGCCCAATTCTATGCCCCATCATTGACCTGCTTAGCCTCTGTGCTTAGCTTGCTGCCCCTATTCTCCTTCCCCTGCCCTCCAATGTCTTTGTGCATGCCCCTGCTCCATCCTTTTTGCCCACCATGTTTCATGGACCTGCCACTCCTATCTACTCTGAGTGTTCTGTTGAGCTGCCACTCCCCTCCCACCTGCCTAGCATTGTCAGATGACTGTAACTTGTCCCTGCCACCTCCACCCTGCCTGTCCACATTCCATGCCCCTATCCACTTTCCTCCTGTCCTTCATGGTCCATTTTACTGCCACACCCTTCTGTTCTGCTGCAACTGCCCCTCCTGCCTGCCCCGCGTGGTCGGTTGTGAGGCCCCTTCCCCTGAACTCTCTTGTCTGTGCTCAGGTCCTGACCTTCCCTTCTATCCTCCATGGTCCTTTGTGCATGCCTCTGCACCCTCCTTCTTGCCCATCATAGACATTGTGCTGCCACTAACCCTCCCGCTTGCCATGGATGGTCTTCTGTGCTGCCACATCCCCTCCCACCTTCCCTGTGTGGTCAGCTAGCTGCCCCTGACCCCCTCCCACCTTCCCTCCATGGTCTGTGTGTATGCCAGCATAGTCTCACTGTTGCTCTCCATGGTGTGTCTTGCTTTTAGTGCCCATCCTGCCTGACCTCCATGGTCATCTTTCTGCTCCTGCCCTGCCCCCTTGCCCACAGCCCTCTGTTTCCATGTGCAGACCCCTATTCCCTTTCTGAGTTTTCAAATAGCGACAAAGCACTTTTAAATTATTTGTTATCTTTATGTTATTTTATCCAGTTGACCACTTGATTAAATGTTGCACTTAGGGGAGAGGATGTGGTGTTACTTCCAGAGCTGCAGACTTTGCAACTGGGGAACCAGGTTGGAGTTTCTGCTTCAGCTTGACATTCTGTGATTCTGGTCAAATCACTTAATATTCCCATGTCTACAACCAAAATGAATTTGTTCTTGTGTGATGTAGCCAATGCTCATGTAAAGCACTCCAATACCTGACAAGTCTGCACTATCTAAAACTGCAAAAACACAAAAATAATAAGTGTTTTGCACACTTCTGTCATTGGGCTACATGTGGGCCTCACCTGGGTGATATTTGTGCTACATTTGGGCTCTTTTGTCTCTGGTGGCCATCTTGGGAGATTTGTTTGTTATGACGTTTCCTAATTTCCTCATTTACTGCAGTCTCCTCAGTAGGAAATGCTTTCAGTTTTTTACTTTGATTCCATCAAGAAGGTATTCAGATATGTCACACATTTGCCATAAATTCTGAATGTTAGCACTCTAGTTGCTCATTAGATCACTGTAGTAAAGCTACTGCAGTGCTCACCACAGAAGTCTGCTGCTGGCATTCAAAGTGCATGTTTTACTCTGCATGTCAGACTTTTTTTATGAAATAGAAGAGGATTTGAGAAGTCACTCAAAATGTGCCCTAATTTTTCTTTCTTTAGCACTAATAATAATTTCTATGGCAAAATGAACCCCCTCATTGTGTTCCTTTTTAAATTAAATGTTTTAAGTGTTACCACTTTATTCCAATCAAGATGGCTTCAGGTGTGCCATACTTTTGTCATAAGTAAGACTGTTAGCGCTCTAGTTGTTCTTTAGAACACGCTGGGACATTCTGTCATTGGGCTATACTTGGGCTACATCTGGGTGATATTTCTGCTACATTTGGGCTCTTTTATCTCTGGTGGCCATCTTGGGAGACTTATTTGTTATGAAGTTTCCTAATTTCCTCATTTACTACAGTCTCCTCGGTAGGAAATACTTTCAGTTTTTTACTTTGATTCCATCAAGAAGGCATTCAGATGTGTCACACATTTGCCATAAATTCAGAATGTTAGCACGCTAGTTGCTCATTAGATCACTGTAGTAAAGCTGCTGCTCACCAGGGAAGTCTGCTGCTGGTATTGAAAGTGCATGTTTCAGTCTGCATGTCAGAATTTTTTAATGAAATAGAAGAGGATTTGAGAAGTCACTCAAAATGTGCCCTAATTTTTCTTTCTGCAGCACTAATCATACTTTCTATTGCAAAATGAACCCCCTCATTTTGCTCCTTTTTAAATTAAATGTTTTAAGAGTTACCACTTTATTCCGATCAAGATGGCTTCAGTTGTGCAATATGTTTGTCATAAGTTGGACTGTTAGCGCTCTAGTTGTTCTTTAGAACACTCTGGGAAGCTGCAGTAGAACACAAAGGAATCAACTGACAGTCTCTGCCCTTGTTGGATGTACATGTTTTACTGAGAATGTTAGACTTCATTCTCACATGACTGAGAAAGATAATGTGAATTTACAGAAAATATGCTCTCAGTTTAGCTTATAGATCACCTTCCAAACCTCTGTGGGAAAAGCATGAGAAAATAGTTTTCTCTCAAACATGATTCATGATATCCCAGCAGAAGGCTTTTTTACATGGTAAAATCACCTTAAAACACACCACAATTCCTAAAATGAGTATGGTACCATCACCAAATGATTTATAATGTAACTAAAGTCTTAAAACCTTCTATTAACTGCAATGCTTTTTAATGAGGTGCTATCATGTATATTGGTCCCAAGATGGCTGCCAACACTTCTTGGATGAAGTGCTGACAGCCAATCAGATCTCACAATGAGATGTGTGGTGAGGCTCTGCCCAGATATATATTTATTTTTCCATTAATATTTTTAAAACTACTGAACAGATTTACACCATTTAACCAAAAGGCACAACTCTGAACCAAGGTCTACTTTTTTGACAATTTTGGTGTAATTCCGTTCAGCAGTTTGGGCTGTAGCTGCGACTAAAGGTTCCTATGGAAAATTGCATGGGAAAAACACGTTTTGGAACCCCCTTTTTTCTCGGCCCCCGCTTGACGAATCACTCCAATACTTTCAGGATAGGAGCAAACCGGAGCTGGCCAAAAGTTTTGAAAATTTCGCGACAATTCGTCTACTGGCGCCCAAGTTATTGGGAATAGAATGTTGCGGATTTCCTATGGAAATTAGGTCCTAACTATAACTACCTACTGGCGACTGCCAGTAGGTAATATATGTCGGCTTGGAGTGTCGAATAAATTGTGCAAAATAGGAAGCAGAGAACTCTGGGTAGTTTCCAAATTTAGGTGTAGTGCAGCTCCTATAAAGGGCAAACTGCAACCCCAGCGACACTCTGAATCTGCTCACCTCAAATGTCTGTTTTTCTAGCAAAGTTTTTAGGCATAGGATTGGCACAGAGCCATCCTCGCCGAGCTAGAAAGGGACAAACCCTTGGATGTTTATAATAGAGACTTGGCCACCTATTGGGACTAGTATAACTAGAGGGAGTGGACTAGAGTGTAATTATTTTCTATAGGCAAATATATTTATGTAATTGATCCATTGCATTAATCAGCACAACTCAGTGCTTTTTCCATATTCCAAAGGGTGTCCTGGATTGTAGAGTAAATTGAGCATCAGATTAGGGTATGATGTCATTAGTGATGTCTTGAATTATGTCATTTTAGATGTCATCAGTGATGTCATCCATGATATCACTTAACATGTCATGAGTAATGTAATATGTGAGGTCAAAGGCAGTGCACTGTGGGGGACAAAGTTATATTTAGCTCAGTAAACTATAACTAGACAGTTTATGTGTTTCTTAGTTTAAAATGTAACAATGTAACTGACATTATGACCTGACTATATTGTCACTTTAGCCTTTGCATTTTCCTGTGAATTTCAATTTTTTTTAACATAAATTAAGATATTTTTTCCAGACCTAACAAAAAATCCCATGGAACTCTAGTGGGAATGGGACACCAATATATTTTCCATCTGGCCTCAGGAGGGGTCCCTTTGAGATGTCCCCACACTAGCTAAGGGTCCAGGGTATCCCTACTCTGCCCCCTTATGATTGTTTACAAAATGTTTCCAGGAAGAGGACCGATTCATGTTAGATTAGGCCCATAGAATGCTTATGTAATGTTGTTTTAGTTAGCATTTGATGTGCCATTTTCTCCTCAGGCGCAAATTTTAGCTGTTTGAAACTGAATCTCGTCCATTTCTGAGAAATGCCCTCTTCTAAGTTTTGTTTCTGAAATGGAAGGTTTTGTTTCAGTAATGAGTAAACTGTTCATGTCAGCGCATAGCTTTCTCAGTAGATAGAGGCCCTCTCCCACTTGTCTGGTGGTGGGCCCAGCATGAAACGACCTTGGACTGTGCTAGTTTGTGCAAGATATGAGAACAGAAACCATTTTTTGTATTCACTGTCCAGTTGCATCAGCCTGGAAAATTCCACTGTGGGCGTGTCTTCCCCCGAGTATGAAACGTACATAATGTATTTCTATGCTTATTGTACCCTCAAGACGACTATTATACTGTGTCCGCAATGTTAAAACATGTACAGGTGATTTTTTAATGTGATTTCTCGACACCTAATAGTCAAAGATTAATGCAATTCCAGGATGAAATAATTCCTGTTGTTGATATACTCAATGTGTGGAAAAGTAAGAACCAAATAAAAAAAATTGAAACATTTATTTCTATGCTTGTTGATTTCTATTCCGTCTGTAGCACTCCTAGCGACTATACAGATGGGGCACCACTTTGAGTGTATATGAATAAACAATTATGGGTTTGCATTCTCCACTGTCTGACCGACTCTTCTTTTGGTACGGAAGGTGGAGAGGAGGTCAATAGTGACCCGGGTGGGCCTTTTCAGGTCACTTCCTTCAATTCCCTGAGTCCTGTATTGGCTGCTGCAACATTTCTGTTCATTTAGTGGCCAGCTAATCAGAACGCTCAAAACAAAAAACCCATCAGCTGATTAGAATAGTTTAGTTTTTTTAATTTGAGCGCAACTGTCAAATTAGCTCTTTTTTTACCTTAATTTCTCTAAAACTGATTTACCCAAAATCACAAAAATCACACTTTCTGGAGATCTTTGTAAAGACCTAACTTTCTGCCAAATTTAGTGTGATTCTGTTCAGCTTTTTTGTATATATTGTCTATTTTTTTCTGTAGAAATTGCATGAGGGAATTGCATTTTGGACCACCTCTTTTTCTCGGCCCTCTGCTTGAGGGATGAACTCAAAACTTTCAAGCAAGGTTGTGAGGTGGATTAACTTTTTTATAAGTTTTCTGAAAAATCGCCAAATGGAGACAAAGTCATTAGCATTACAAAAAATACTCCCCCTTTGGAAAGTCTGACCTAACTATAACTACACAGTGGCGACCGCCACAGTGTAATGTGTGTGCGTCCATGTGTTTGTATAGTCACTGAAAAAAACATATTTAAAAGGGGCATTATTATTAGGTGAAAATGTCAGTTAAAACATACCATTTTAAATTAACAAAAACAATGATATTCACCAGTTAAAGTTATCTCAAGTAAATATTACTTGTACACTAAAGTAACTATAACTTTAGCCCCTCTCCATACACAGTGCAGTCATGTCATCAATCATGTCATAGAACATGTCATGAGTGATGTAATATGAGAGGTAATTATCACTGCATGGTGAGGGCTCTCTAAGTTTGTTGTTGCTTTGCTCCTGCAGTAACATTTCTGTGTAAATTGTTCATAATTCTGTGAACGGGCATACTAGTGTAAGTTTTCAGAAATAGAGTAATTTTTGCAATGTGGAGTTATTTAATATCATTGTCAGCACATTAATGATGGTAAAACTTAGGAATGCAAATAGTCACCAGCTTTGAGTGTTTGATATAAAGATGGGTCGTTGTTTTTTTCTGATATATGTGCTTTGTTATGTGACTACAATATATTCTGTGGGTATACTCGAATTAAATGAAATATTTTGTTTGTACTTCTAGATGCCCCTGATGAAGGGAGTGTTGTTTCCCAAAATGCATTGGGCTTTTTGAAAATAAATCATGGCATGAAATTCACCCTATGCTCTCGAGCTTTTTTGAAAATGGACGTCAAATTAAAACGGATTGAATAAAATGAATTGAATCAAAAAAATAGTTTTTTTTAAAACGGACGGATAAAATTGTAAAAATTATGGGCTGTGCAGCTTTGTGGAACCAAAGTTGGTTCCCTTCGTGGTGGAGTTATGGTTGCAGCGCAACGAGACGAAGCGCGTAGAAAGTATTGCACGCCAAAACTGGTTGAAAGATGAACTTGGTTGAAACTGTTGGAGTAATTGGATTAAATGGTGTGCATCTCATTCCATTTGAATTCTATTAAAATTCACCATTTAGAAAAGTCGGTGCAAAAACGTGTAGAGACTAGGGGGTATATTCTCAAGGAGCTATCGCCAAGTTAACGTCACTTTATCGCAGCCAAAGTCACAATAACTGTATCACCCCATTCACAAGCTGGTGCTAACAGCCCATAGCACCAGTTTACCTGCGATATTAGCCGCAAGTATCATCACCACAGATGACCCCTGCAACTGAGATACAGAGTAGGCGTTCCCGTGCAAAAAGCCACGACAACACCACTCCGCAACATTCTCAACAACCAGCCCGATCGGCGATAAGATCACAAAACAGGCAATAAGGTGCGTTAGCTGCAGGAAATTAACACCTGCTCTGACCTGGTGCAAAGTCGGACCACAGCCTGCACCACAAAATGGAGCCCAGCCCAGAGCCACACCTGTAGGGCAACAGATGCCATGGAGCCACTGATCATGCAGCCCAGAGCCCCAACAGGGCCACAACACCCACCGCCACCACCCCCAGGACCCCCCTCCCCGGGCATCCCCCCGGCCAAAGACAATAGCAATGAGGGCCCAACATGTGCTGCTGCAAGCCACATGCCCAGGGCCCGCAGACATGGCACCCTCCACATCATGCAGCACCGCTCCGCAGGCCATCAGGTCTCACATTTGAATCTGGGTCTTGATTTTGCCATGGCAGAGGACATACCAGTGCACCCGGAATCATCGCAGGCTGCACACCAGCTCAGCCTCATAGTTGCCACTAACTCTGTGTTCCAGGAGGTGACGCCACATGGCGGTAGGCCCCCACTGTCCGCTGGCTCAGGCCTACACTGCAGTCCAGCATCACACACAAAACCTGAGCAGTCCGGACCGCCGGGACAGGGCATCATCGCAGGCTGCACACCCACTGAGCACTTCAGGTGCCCCTACCTCAGTGCACCGAAAGGCACCGTCTCATGGCGCTGTGCCTGTGCCGGCCGCAGTGTATCTGGTGCCACCAAGCCGGTGTCCCGCAAGTCATGGACCCTCTATGATTGGTTATTGTGGTGCGGACGCCATCATATCAGCCCCAGGCCGGCAGAATGTGATGTTGCAGGCCCCTGGGCCCCATGCCTACATGTACACCACACGCATACACCCAGAGAGAGGCTGGAAATGGCATCGAGCACGTGCGCCAGGGCCTTTTTATTGGCAGGGTCACATGTCCTGTGACGCGTGTGTTCTGGATGGGTGTGGTGTGGGTGTCTAATAGCCGTGAGGGAGTGGCTGTGGCATGCTGACAACTAGACCTGTGATCAGCAGATTACTACAGGGCAGACCAGGGACATGTAGCGTTGCCGTCCCCCCCAGTGAGTGTAAGCAGAGTGGGATGGCCTTGCGTATGCCAGTCCAGCGTTAGGGTTTGAACAATGACCTGTTCTGTGCGTGGTTCTGTACGGGGCTGGACAAGGAAGTAACAAATGCATGTATCCCTGTTGTTGCGTCGGCGCCACCTGGACAACATTCGGCAATGTGTCACCCTGTGACCCAAATCCAATGACATGAGCCACATGGACATAAGAGGAATTCACTGACCCTACATTGATCCATACTCCCACACTTGAAAGACCATAGACACGACACATCTGTGTGATTATGAATGTTTAATGCACATTCAGTGGAGTGTTGCATCTGGAGCAGTACAGGGCCATGCAAACCCACATGACGATGTTGGCCTGTGGAGAACCAGTAAGAGTCCTTCAGGGAATGACAAGTTCAAAGGAAGAGGAAGTGTTCAGTCCGCAGTCTGATTGTTGTGTCATTGGCGATCAAACAGTACATGGCAGTCCATGTCGATGTCCAAGGTGAGTGTCGCAGAGTGTATCGGGGACAGTGGAAGGGGGGACAGTGGAAGGTGATGATACAGAGGGCAGAACCTAGCAGAAACAGGCCCTATGGCGGAGATTAATGCTACTGCGTCCTTCTTACCACAAAGTCAGATTAATCCGATCTTCGTCCTCTGCTGTTTCATTTGCCTCACGTGTGGATAGTGGTGTCCTTTCTCCAGCACTGTGTGTCAGTGACAACTCAGCGGCTGGAGGTGGAATGTCTGCTGCACTATGTGGCACTGACATTTCAGGGGGCGGAGATGTGGATGTAGTGGTAGCGGCAGCATGCATCAGCACCAGGCCTTGTGGCAGCAATGCCATGAGGATGGTCTTGAGGTCATTGAGGAACCCAGCCCACTCCCTGGTGTGCATCCGTTGCAGCCGCACTATCCGAATTCGCCCGCTCCATTCTCTCCATTAACCTCCGCATGTTTCCCAACTGCCGTGTGACATCCCTGGAGCCCCTCTGACTGGACAGTTGTTCTATTCTCTGAGTCAGGGGTCCAGCGATGTCAGCCATGGTTCGTTGGAGAGCATGGAGTGGACTGAGAGTGTCCGTCAGGGACCGTGAGTGGTCCCTGATAAAGCAAGGGTTTCGTCTCCTATGAAGCATCAGCCTTCGTCCATGTTGAAACAACGCCTCACCCAAACTACACCAGGATGGCCCATGTCCTCTGGTGGATCAGATGGCAGAGAAAAATGTTTTTCGCTGTTTGGGGCATACATTTTTAGATCAATGGGCTCTGTACACTGGCTGCTCTTAATTAGTAATGAAAATGTCTACTAGACTTCTGCCTTTTCCAGAATTTCAAAATGGTTATCTCCACGTTCCTATCAGCCAATCCCACCGGAATTGTTGTTCTGGGATGCTTTTTTTTTTATGTGCATCCTTCTGCATCTCCTTCTTGGGGTTCATACACACGAAATACATGACAGTCCACCCATACTTTGATGAATGATTGATTTGCTCTCCTCTGAACCGGGGTCTAAAGGACACAGATGTGCATGTGACACCCTCCAAAGGGATGCTTGTTCCTCTTTTTTTTTTTAAACTTCTTGGAGTTCACCAGTTAATCAGACATGAGGCCATCTTCGTCCCCAAAGCCTGAGTAATCAACTTACAGTCAGGGCTGGCAGATAATACTGGGGTGTGAGTATGTCAGAATGTGCTTAGGTGCTGTCGGGCAGTTTAAAAACAAACTAAATATTAAAGGGATACATTGGGCTTTTTTTTAATACATTTTCTTGAAATTCCAGCCCGCGTCCCACCTCTTTCAGTTTTGGCAATGATAGATCATGCGCTGCAACTCAGATCTTGAATTTCCACCCCAACGTTTTTCAAATCGACCATCTACCACTGCTGATTTATCTAGAACATTTTTGTTGAACTAAAGTAAACATATTGGGCTAAATGTACTCCTTTTTCATGCAACGCAGCAACCAAATGTGCCTCCTTATTCCCTATCAAACATTCCATTTTCTAGTCAGGTAGTTCCAATCTCACAAACTCCTGTGCCTTTTTGTGGTGGTGCAATAAGACAGCTGCCTACAATTTCCTTAATGTAGCACTCGTCCTGGTGCTTTGTCAACTGGTGTACAGAGGCTGAACAGAACAACGCCACTCTTCCTTTCTGTAGAGATCAATTGATCTCCAGGCTCGACAGTTCAGTCCACACCAAATTAGTTAAGGATAGTACATTTCTATAATTAAGAAGATGCTATGATTCTATCTTATAGGAATAATGAAACAAGCATTGGCATAGCCAATAGGTCTCGCCTTTGGGACCTTATAAGTGTTTAGCCATGCAACAGTTGCATAACTAAATACTTATAAGGTCCCAAAAGCGAGACCTATGGCTATGCCAAGCGGCCGTGCGGCTGAGAAAGTGATCGCGATCAAACATCAAAGCAGCCGCAAAAGTGAAAGTAATCGCGGTCAAGCGCGGCACATGCACTGTAGCTCTAGGCTGGCCTGGTAGCACTTTTTGGAGCCCTCTCAATAAGTCTCGCCAGACCAGCGCATGTGCTGGGTCAGGCGAGACCTAAAAACTAGTGCATCCTCTGCACTTCATTTGTAAGAATGTGATTTTTTGTAAATGGCTGCTTTTGTAGCCCAAAAAGAAAATCCCCATTGTAAAATGGCTACCTAATTCACAGTAATAAAACAATCGCAAGGAGGCCATACTAATGTACACTAGGCTCACCTCAACATACACCATACCTTGATGGAATGGTTTGAACCTGAAACAATAAATGAAGCAAAATGTTCCTGTTTGCTTCGTGCTCTAGTCATGGTAGTATTGTATCACTGTTGATGCTAAAGCTCAACTATACTAAAACGTATATGTATACATCATTGACAATGTCACATCAAGATTGGTACGTCAAATACTGAAATCAACATGTATGACGAAACAATGACCCAAGTATGTGTTGTGTGTGTTTGTGTGCACATATGTGCATGGAAGAGAATAGGGAAAATATGATAAAATCATTCAAGTGTTCGGATTCTCAAAAATACAAATCTGTAGGCTTGTAGCTCCGTTTATGAAGATTTACACATTTTTAGCAATTCTCAAAAAAATCCATTCTTACCTTTCCAGGAGTACTCTCATGTACAAGCATTTATACAAGCACAACTGTATTTGATATACGTTAAGGCATGTGCAGATGCTTAGCAAAAGTGCATTTGGTAACTTTTGGTTTCTTTTTCTCCAAGTGAAGAAAATCTTCCCCTCACACCCTCTCCAGTTTTGGGAGTTCTTGCCCTTTATGGGAGTAAGTCTCTCACCATATCTAGAGTGAGACTTGAAAATTTTGTGAAAACCTGTGAACTCACTGCTTTAGGAGCTCTTGTCAACTTTTTGTGTCTTTCCAGCCCTGAAATGCCCACTTCCAACTCCTAGGAGCTGATTAAATTCAGTGTAATATTAGACTATATGGGTGTAACATCCATTGTAAGTAAGTCAATTTGTGAGTGTTAATTCATGTGTCGTGAATTTCAAAACTTAATTTGGACTTGTAAATCATGACATATGTGCATGGAAGTTGAACATAAGATCTAACATGACGTGGCTTATGATTTGGAGTTTGAACTGGACCAGCATCCCACAAGACAAGGGAGGTATTGTAATCTAGAGTTGATTATTACATGATATGGGATGGAAAATCTTTTGCAGTGAGAACCCAGTTTAGCCACTCCTGTTTATCAGAACGTGAGGTAATGCATCTGCCTGGGCCTGCTGATTTTAAACTGTCATTTTATTCTATTTCATATGTGGCCATCATTTCCTAAAGTTTGTTTGGCCTCTTGCTCGACATGACTCAATTTAGCACTGCACACATTTACACAGGGATCACGCAACACAGCACAGCTAGTAAAGTTGCTACGCTGCTTTGCTTGTATGTGAGAGACACATATTTACTAAGATGTGTTGCTGTTCTGCTCTCACTGTACTGGCGCACTGTAAGGTGCCATGCGCCAACACAGACACCCATGCGGCATAGTGCAAGGGTATCTGCGTTATTGTAAGTATAGTTTTAGTGCAGTAAGTGGTCCCTTCCATTTCACTCTTTGTATGTGTGCTGCAAAGAGAAAAAAGTGGTGAAATTAAAATATTTCTCTTCGCAGTGCCTGTCTAAAGGAGGAGCAGGATTTTGGTGAAGTTCCTGTCTGCAATTCTTTGCAGATGGGGATTTGCATTAAAACTCATGCGTGGTGAGGATTTTCTCAGGGTAAGAAAGATGGAGGGTCTAACCCCTCACGGAGCACATACCTCCCCCGTGTCTCTGACCGCTGATGCTCACTACCGCCTTTCGGACTGAGCGCAAGCACTACCAGCTGAGAGGATATGCCTGATTAGAATCAGCTGCATGCAGAGCGTACGGCCTGGGAGGCTTTAGTTGTTGCTGCTGCTTCATGGCAGGAGGCTGTGAGGTGTGTGGAAGTTCATCGCTGAGCCGCACTGACTCGAAGCATTTTACTATCAGTTGCAAATTAGCAGCGGCTGCCCATACCCTTCCACAATGGCGCCACAACGAGTGAGTACGCTCCGCGAGGGAAGAGGGGCTCATGGAGCAGCAATGGGACGCAATGCAGAGGCCCAGGATCAGAGTTAGGAGCAGCAACTCAATAAGGAGGGCAAGGTCAGCCCACAGGCAATGGCTCCCTCCCGTGTAAAATCCCAGGTTGGGCGCCTTATCTTGAAATTGTTTCAATCTGGTTTAGTAAAGGAATATCTACAATTGGCAGTGAAAGAGAAATAAGTTTCTGGTGCAGAGTCTCCCTTGGCAGAGGCACTAATGGTGGCAGCTCTGACAAAGGGGGTAAAGTGGTTTCCCATCATCTTTGGACTCGGCTGCAGATAGCAATCACCCTGTTATAGTTTTGGAGGATCTGCCTGGTATGCATCACTCTATAAGCACCCAGCTTCGACAACATAGCGATCTGCCTGTTGCCCCTTTTTCTGAAAGTGTTGAACTCTCCCATCTGGCAGTTCATTTCATTTCATAAGGCTTTATTCGGAGCTTAAACACAAAGTCCATAAAAGCACATACATTGCATTATAAAACAACATAATTTTAACAAAATCAATCAGACAGTTAAAATACATTAAAAGACAGTTTAAAATATCATACTAGGCCTTGCTTTGATGGCCCGAAGAAGAAAAGTGGCAGTAAAGAAACAGACATCGGGTGTCGGGTTAAATAACAATTTCATGGTATCTTTTACAATCCTAACTCCATACTTCTTAAAAACAGGTTTTAAAAAAGCTGAACAAAAATTGCCATAAAGTGGACAAAACAATAAAAAATGCATGGTGCTTTGTACGGTAGTATTATCACAGGGGCAAGGACCAATCGGGTGTTTATTGATACTTGGAAAAGCCACCAAATGGTGAACAATCCCAAAACGCAATCTTGTCAGTACGAACCGATGGGAGGGTCTGGTAACAAAACTCAAATACGGTTGGAACCCTGTCGTCTCACAGAAACTTCCGTAGAACAAACAGGTAGTTAAGTTACCACTGGCCCTCCCACGCCTCTCAGTCTTATGGCTCATAAAAACAGATTTCATCTAATTTTTGGTCAAACTAGAGGCTGCATAGCAATCCTCTATTACGTTAAGACCATAGATCTCCAAAAAACTACCCGAGACAAATTTGACCCATGGAATCTTTAGATGATTATCAATAGAGAAACAGTCTTTAATGATAGCTCTATTTAGGGAGGTCTCTTCCTTTGCCCAGATTGCACGCCACAACATAAGTGGTCTGAGGGCGACAGAATCTGAAAGATGTTGAATTCCAAACTCCCTGTGCACCAAATCGGTAGAAACCGATGTGGGTAAACTTAGGAGTCTTTTTAGGAAGAGATTTTCCTCCACTTGTAGACTTCCACTCGGAGCATGCCCCCAAATACCAGCACCATAAAGAGCAATAGAGAGACACCTCATTTGATAGATTTTCAGCATGTCTTTAAGCCGTTTATCCCCTATTTTAGATGCGAACTGAAACACCCCGTGGGCACATTTCGCCATTCTAGCCCTGACATGGTTGATCTCGCTGGACCAGCTACCTAACTTGGAAAAGGTAATACCTAGGTAGTTAAAAGAGTCCACCGTTTGGACCTTATGCCCATCAATAAAAAACGAATGCGGTTTTTTACAGCTCTTACCACACTCCATAACAAAAGTTTTTGTTTTATTAATCATCAGCTTCCTTTCCTTAATGAACAGAGAAAACCTGTCCATTAGGCGTTGAAGGCCAATAGGGGTCCTAGATAAAATAACGGCATCGTCCGCATAAAGTAAAACTGGGACGTGGAAATCAAGAGTTTTTGGGGCGTCAGCCACAACAGTCTTTAAAACAGAATCGACCTCATTAATAAAGAGTGTAAAAAGTAGAGGGGCAAGCACACACCCTTGTCTAATACCGCGTCTGATAAGGAACTTAGGGGTGCGCTCCCCTCCCGGGCCGTTACGAACACTTGATCTAAGGTTAGCGTATAACCGGGCCAAGAAATAAACAATGCCCTCCGGTGCCCCCATTTCTAGTAATTTCTCCCATAAGATCTTATGGTTCACCATATCGAAGGCACTGCTCAAGTCTGCAAAGCAGAGAAAAAGAGAACCTTTCTTGGCCTTCGTATACTTCCCTATAAGAAGTTCTAGGTTGAGGCACTGTTCTACTGTCCCTCGTCCCTTCCTAAAACCATATTGGGAATTTGCCAATATGTTGTTTGAGTCGGCCCATTCTTCTAGTCTAACCAGAACCACCCTGCTCATGATTTTCACAGAGGAATCTAGGAGGGAGATTGGACGGTAGTTCTTAACGTCCCTCCTCTCTCCCTTCTTATAGATAGGGATTATAATAGATTCCTCCCAGGTGTGTGGGACACCATAACAGACCGCTGCATTGAACACATTAGTTAATAACGGGCCCCATATCTCTGGTTCTATTTTGTAGACATCTATGGGCACCCCGTCAGGCCCCTGGGCCTTTCCTCCCTTCCTAATAGAAATACAATCCTGAACCTCGGAAGTGGATATATCTAAAGGAATGACAGGCCAGTCACCTCCACCTACATCCAAGGATTTATCTGAGTCAAAAATCATGGAGAAGTGGGAGACCCAACTTTCTGCACTAACATTTGCCGTCAGTTCAGGCGTCTCCTCATTCTTAAGAAAGGGACAATTAACTGTTGCCCAGAAAAGGAAGGAATCCGAAGTTTCAGCCGCCTGGTCTAACTTGTCCCATGCCTCTTGTCTTAATTCGGCCTTCCTATTTTTAACTGCAGCCTGATAGGTGGCTCTGAGCTCCCTAACCAAAATTATATCCCTTGGTTTGGCTACAAGTGCCTCTTTGAGACCCTTAAGGGCAATAGTGCTAGCGTGGTCGAACCACCCCCTTTGCCCGCACGACTTACCCTTAAGAAGCTTGGTAAATTTAGCATCAATAATGAGATTAATGTTTATAAACTTGGGTATAATTACATCCGTTAATTCTTTGCTCTCTAAAATAACAGCAATTTCGTTTACACATTTAATAATAATGGAGTTGGACAAAATATCAGCTTTATTCCCCTTCCACCTAATTCTGGTTCCATTTGGTCGGTGGGGTTCAATATTAGCTATTATGTTTAAATTGGGGCCTTGTTTCGCCTTCCAAAGGACGGCCTCCATAGTTAGGCAGTTATGATCGCTAATTAAATTATCAACTACCAAAGGGGCTGTACACCACGGGTTAAGGCTAGATGAAATGCAAATAAAATCAATCAACGAATTTGCATTTCGGCCCGTGAATGTAGGGATGGTTTCACCAGAGGCACCTTTCAAATTCTCCAACAATTTCATATCATAAGTCATCAAGATTTTGTTTAATGAATCTCCATAAGGATTATGGGGAAAATGAGAGACGCCTTCCCCCCAGCAATTTACAAAACCACAAACCCTGTGGGCAGGGGATGGACACACAGCAGTATTAAAATCCCCTAGCCAAATGAAATCAAACACTATATTGTTTCCCGTAACTATGTCTGCCAAAGCGGACTCTAAAGCAAACACTACCTGCTGCCTAGTATTATCAAATATATTATTATAAAAATTAATTAAAAGGATATTTCTACCCAGCTCCTGATATAGCCATAGAATCTGGGAATGGGCCCCAATGGGTACGTATTTCTTAACAATAAGTGGTACTTCCACTGAGATCAGAGTTAAAAGCCCACCCTTTGCTCTGCCCGAAGTGCAAGCCACAGCCGGCAGATGGTAAGAAACAAAGCCCATATAATTAATGGGGTCCAGACTCCAGGTTTCCTGAAAGCAAATGATATTAAAATTATTAATAAAATCAAACCATCCTTCTTTCCAAGAGTTTGGAACTCTACCACTTAGGTTATATATTGAATTAAATAATGCACACATCCCAGGGACTAACTCACTTTGTAATATTTTATATATTTCGCCTGGAAGGGCATCTGTCCCTGCAGCTTTATTATTCTTGATCTTACTAATATATAGTTTTACTTCTAGCTCAGTTATAGGGGCATCTATAGTGAGTCGACTGTTTTCAGTTAACGTAGGTAGTTCTTTGGTTTGCAACCACTTCTGAATGCTATCTGCATTAGGAATAGACTCCTCTCTATATAGGTCTGAAAACAGGGACACAAGACATCTCTGCATATCCTCCCATTTTCCTGAGCTCTCCCCACTCTCATCAGTTATTAGCTCACTTATATTATTTTTGGCGCGGTCTGCTCTTGCTTTCCAGGCTAAGATAGCTCCCGCTTTTTCTCCATATTCAAAATGTTGCATGTTTTGGACGGACCACTGTGCCTTAATTTTAGTCTCTAATTTACCTCTATAGACCTGCCGTAGATGTTCAAGATCTTTATTTATTTGTATCATTTTTTCATTTGGGTACTGGGGGTTATTCATCCTTTCGTCCTCCAACTTACTTATGTTATATTCCAGGTTTTTAAAGATTGATCTTTCTTCTCTGTTTTTTGAGCTAATCAAACTATGCAACTGCCCTCGTATGTTTGCTTTAAAAGCATCCCAAACAAAATCTAAAGATGTGGAACCTAAATTAAGTTGAAAATAGTCTACTGTGGAGGTTTTAAGAGCATTAATAATATCTATGTTAGAAAGCATTGACCGTTTTAATGTCCATCTGGGACCGGGGGTTCTCCTTCCTCCTGAACATGAAAATGAAAAAAATAGGGGTGCATGGTCCGAGAGGATGGTAGGTAGAATCGAGATATCAAGGACATTCTCCAAGACAGACCTATCAGCTAGTATGTAGTCTATTCTTGAAGAATGACCGTATTTCTTACTGAAGAAGGTGAAACCTGTCTTCTCTCCTTGCTTTATCCTCCAAACGTCAACTAACCCAAGTTCATGCATCATATTAATCATCCCACGGCGGATATTAGGATTTCCAACATAATGACTATTATTAGATCTATCCCGAATAGGGTTAAAAAGGACATTAAAATCGCCTCCAATAATAATTGGGGACGAGGTTTCAGTTAGCTTAGCCTGGAGTTTATACATATACGCTGGATCGTCGAGATTTGGTCCGTAGAATGAAGCTATAGATAACTCTCTCCCTTCAATTTCAATCTGTGCAGTAATCCATCTACCTGTCTGATCTGAGGAGACTGATTTAATGCTCACTCCAGTACCCTTCCTAATTAAAATTACCACCCCTTTAGTATGGCATACTTGCTCAGATGAATAATACAACTCAACCCAGCGGAATTTACTAAAGGAAGCCCTACTTTCTAAAAGACTTAAATGCGACTCTTGAAGGAGAAAAACCTGAGCTGTGGTTTGCTCAAGATATTTCATTACCAACCCCAGCCTCCGTGAACATCTAAGACCATTGACATTCCATGAGATGAAGTTTATACAACTATTCATTGTGGCTACCCCTTTAACCGGGTTTTATTCAGAGATTCTATACGCTGCTTACTGAGTGCCATATTTACAAAATTTCTATGTGAATGAGGATATTTTATTGGATTTTTTCCCTTTGCAACCCCACCTGTGCTCCCTACCCCCCTTCTACCTCCCCTAACACCCGTGATCCTATCCAACCCCAGTGTCCCTACCGTACTGCCCTGGGGAACCCTCCCTTCTCTTCTGAGCATGAGCTCATTGGGCAGGACCTCCCTGACACTATGTATGCAGAAAAAAAAACTGTAGAGCGCTCTGCAAGAGCTATGTGCAAAGATAATTATTGACAATTCATTACACGGAAGTTTCTCCCTCTTTTCCGCTTCTTATTTTCCTGATAAGGTCATCAACTTCCTCAATCTGGTGCATATTATACATGTGGTTATTCCACATTATTCTGAGGAGAGCTGGGAACCTTAATTGAACCTTAGCACCTAAAGTGTTTAAAATTGTCATCCTTTTACCCAGTTCCCATTGTCTCGTGGCCGTTATTTGGGAAACATAAGACCTGATGGTATAAGAGAACGGGCTGGGATATAGGTTACACTTCACTGGACCTGTTTTCAGCGCAAGAGATAAGATTTTCTCTTTGGATGTATAAGTAAGAAAGTTCACCAAGATCTTTTTCGGCTTAGGCCTTGTGGGATTCCTTCTGTAGGGATCTCGGTGAACTCGTTGTATATCGGTAACTAGGTCCATATCTGGTACGTCCTTGAGGATTGTTCCCTTCAAAAGTGCTATCACGAATCCTTTTATGTCGCTTCCCTCCAGATCTTCCGGGACATTCAAAATTTTCAGATTGTTTTTCCTGGCATGATTCTCGAGCCGTTCCATGTTGTCTTTTAATTCCCTATTTTGGAGGGCTAGCTTATCCAGTACAACAGTGGAGCTATGTACGGCTTCCCTTAGTTTAGGAATTTCCTCTTCCAGTGTATCAGTCCTTTTAGAGACCTCTTCAATCCTCTGCGCCAGAACCTCACATGAGGATTTAATATCGGCTTGGTTAGACTCGGAAATGGAGAAGCGCTTCCCAATGTCTTCCTTTAAGGCCAGCAAGATATCCGCAAGACCCCCTACTCCTTCATTCCTATTACTAGGGGATCCGCTTTCTGGTGGACGGGGGATTTCTGCGACAAACAGCGGTGTTTTCGCAACTGGGTCTAATTCCGTTGCTATTTTGACTGGCCCTGATGAAGTTTCATGATTTTCACAGCTGAGGGGGCTGTCTAAGGTTTCTAAAGCCGAATATCTATTTGACACGCTAACCGAAGGGTGAATGTCTCGGGTGTCGGTTAGAGATACTATATCACCTCCTTCAGCTAGCTTCGACTGAATGCCATTCTTAGAAGATAAAAGTGAGGGTGATTTCTCTGATTGTGAGTTCTGTTTGTTCGAGGAAGCCATATTATTTTTGTTGATTGTTTCTTTACCTCTGTCTAAGGGATTAGATAATACCCTATAGAAGGACTTTAAGGAAGGGGTCACTCTGACTTTAGACAAAGGAACTTTCTTTGCCCTTCCTTTACCTTTCCCTCCTTCACTGGAAAGACCCTCCGTGGTGTTTATTTTCTTTGTCTGTCAAGCAGAAACTTTAATCTTGGGAGCAGGGGAGGCCGGGTCTGTTATCTCCAGCCTTGCTGCTCTATTTCGCAGGGTATATCTGCTGACCGGGGTTATGTCGCTGGTGTTATTAATATTCAACAAATCCCCCTGCTGTGAAATAATACTACAGGGGGCACTCTGGGAATCGCACTCCCTGCTATCCATACAATCTTGATAGATAATATGTGGAAAAAACACTCCACTTACTTCTTTATGAGTAACCTGAACGAATTTCAAAGAGTCGAATTCCAGAGCTCCCAGAGCTTCCTGGGTTTCGATAGCAGGGACAGCCTCACCTCGAGTCTTCCGTCTCCCCCAGCAGGCCAGCTCCCTTGAATACCAAAACTTCCTCCACTCGGTGAATCCGGGTTTGCAGGTTCTGTCTCTGCCTGTGTTAGCCCGGAACCAAAGCTCCGGGACTCGCTTCCTCCACTCCCGAACTGCTCCACCCAGCCTAAGCTGTGAGATCTCCGAAGAATCTGCAGGCACCATCCAGGTATAGTTATTCCAACGATATGCGTGGTAAAATTAGGAAAAGCTTCATAGAATTCCGAAATAGCGGAAAGAGTGCATCTTGCTGCGCTTCACAAAGAGACCGGGAACGAGTGTCAGGGAGCTCCGCCACGGCCGTTAACTTCCGGCCGCCATGTTCCCCCGAGGAAAAGCCATTGTTCTTGTACTAAAACCAGGGAAAGATCCTCGGAAAGCAGACTCATACAGACCAATCTCCCTGCTAAATGCTGATTATAAGATCTTTATGAGCATACTCGCAGGGAGGTTGGTCAAGGTAATCCCCCTCTTGATAAATGAGGACCAAAAGGGCTTCATCCCTGGTAGATACATTCAGGATCAGACTCTCCAATTAATGGGTAGTATCGACCTAGCGATTGCAAGGTCGGAGCCCCTGGCTATTGCTGCATTCGATGCAGCTAAAGCCTTCGATCGCGTTTGTTGGACCTTTTTATGGGAACTCCTGAAATCAATGGGCTTGGGCCCAATTTTTACTCAGACTTTGATTAATTGCTACCAGGGGGCCTCTGCTACAATTCTACTAAATGGCATGTTAACATCCAGCTTTCCAATAACTAGAGGGACAAGGCAGGGGTGTCCTATCTCGCCCCTGTTGTTCGATTTGTACATAGAGCCTTTGGCTCAAGCCATACGTCTAGAAGAGTCAATTACTCCCTTCAGTGTTAACTTATACAGCAGCAAGGTAGCTCTCTATGCAGATGACTTACTTATATATACCAATAATCCAAGTGAGGCACTCCCCAAAGTAGAATCAATCATGGATGAATATGGTGTCTTTTCAGGGTATCTTACCAACTCAACTAAAACGGAGGTGATGTGCTGGAACGTCGAGAATTGGACTGGCCGTATTAGTAAGGAATTTAGATACCTAGGGGTTACTATAGTGAGCAATTTAGAGGACATTCCGAGGGTTAATCTGAAAAAAGTGTCAAATGAGGTTGATCACCTATTCTTAAGATGGAGGAACTTACCCCTAACTATATACGGAAGGGTTAACCTGGTAAAAATGGTAATCTTGCCTAAACTAACTTATCTATTCAGTACTATCCCTCTTGGTTTTTCTAACAAAGATATTAGTAAAATTCAAGGCAAGATTGGCAGCTTTATTTGGTCCAATAAAACCACGAGACTCTCATGGAAGAAGCTAAGGCGAAAACTTTTGAAGGGAGGTCTCGGCCTTCCCGATTTGCTTTTGTACTCTTATTCATTCCAATTTAAAAATGTTCGGACACTACTCACCTCCCCGGGAGATTCAAACTGGGGGATGATTCTGAAGGAAATGGCTACTTTCGAAGGTGGAGGAAGGGGTTTCCTATACAAATTCGGAGCCCCGAGGTTCTTCAAAAAGGTGCGCTTGAAGATACTAAAAGCTGCCCTAAATGGGTGGTATAAAATCAGGAAAATATGGGGAATCTCATATTACTCAGAGTTTGCCCCAATCTGGGATTCCCCAGGTATCCCCGCCTGTCTGAAAGATAGCCTTGCTAAACCCATAAAAGATGCAGGTCTTACGATCTGGGCTGACCTCATTTCTCCAGAAGGTGTTCATCCTTGGGAGGTGTTAAAGTCCCAAATTGGTTGCTCTCTTTCAAAGTTCAAGTATCTACAACTGGTTTCCTGGTTTTCCGCAGAGAGAGAACATATAGGTGGAAATTGGGAAATTGAGTCTCTTTTCCAAAATACAAATCTCATCAAAAAAGAGGCCGGCTTTTGGTATAAAAGTATTTTGGAAAATGTTACAACTGAGTCTCCCTCACAACAGATGGTTTGGAACCTGTCAGCCCTGGATAATGTTGCAGAAGAGCTATACGAATCCTCATTGGCTATACTATACAAATCCATCAAACCTGCCTCGTTAAAAAAGAACCATTTTTATGTCATAAACCGGTTGTATTATACCCCAGAGAAAATAGCCAAGTTTGCTCCCCTAGTTTCTGCAAAATGTCCAAGATGTGAATTTTCTCCGGCCGATGATTTACATATCTTTTTTGACTGTCTGATATTGAGGCCCTTTTGGCAGCAAGTAGAATATGCGCTCCAAGCCATTTTCAAAGCTAAGATCAACTTGAGCCCCTCGATAGTAATTTTTGGAATTGATAAGGATTTGATAGACTGGATGTCTGCAAAACAGAAAGGTCTGATTATGTATTTAATCCTTATAGCTAGAAGGGAGATATGCCGGCTATGGAAAGATCCATCACCTCCACTGTACGAAAAATGGCTGCGGACTTCTTTTAGTACTGCCCGATTAGATCTTGGTCATTTGGATGGTATGGAAATTAGCATGTGGTCACCTCTTTTAAGCTGGGGAAGAGATTTGAGATTGATTTAATACCCCCAGGTCCTATGATTACACCTAGCTTCAGAAGAAGCCGACCTGGGTAGGTCTATAGCTGATGCAAAATGCAGATGCCAGAGGGAGCTCAGGATCATAGTTGGCTTACTGCTCTTTATTGCAGGTGCTATATGGTGAGATGAGGACAAAAAAAAACAAACAAAAAAAATAAATAAAAATAAAATCAAACCATCCTAAACAAACATCCTTTTGTGAGAGACCAGCAACATTCCAACAGGCAATAGAACACCGGCCCCAATTGTCTGGTACAGTGGGCTTAGTTGATACAACCCTATCCCTATCACCAGTGGTCGGTCTTACAATTCCACAATCGACTGGGACATCAATATAATTGACACTGAAACCACTTATACCAATAGCCTCCACTGATTCTGGAGCCCCAGGGACCACACTATGCCTCCCCTCTCCCAAGGGAACGACCACAGTCCCTGGGTCCACCAAAGGTAATACCAGTCAGTCGTTACAATCAAGCCCACTCAGGGGCTGGAATCTATTAGACGTGGGAATGGTAAGACCAGCACACATGTTCAAATCTCTGGACCTCCCTCGGTGACGCTCAACATCAGGTTGAATATCATAGTCTCTATAAAAGAACCCAAGGGGACGTAGAGAGATTCCTTGATCTCGTATAGGAAGAGATGCGGCTTTGATCAACACCGTGGAGGTAAGTTGTGGGTTTCGAAAATTGATAACGATACAATCCCCTCCACAGGTCTTGCGGGATTTCCCTACCCAATTAGTTCTTCTAGTGCTTAAGATATCCCCTGATAGAGCTACGGGGAAGCCACACTGCCGGTGGAGCCAATCCACAGTTTTATTCTTTAGTGATGAATGGGATTCATCAAAGCCGTGGTTGCTTCCGGACACTCTTAATGGAGGAACATTGGTTAAAACTGCCACAAAAGATGCACAGATCGGTGGTAAATCCGGCTGAGGGCTACTAGAACTATTAAAATTTGCGTTGGAACCCACCTGCTTCCTTAGTACAGAGCTAAAGGAAGGTTTAGTTTGGGCCGACAACTGCGGGAGAGGGTTGGGGACAGCAGGAACAGCTTCGCAATCATTCCCAGAACTAAAATTGCTGCTCACGGCCGACGTTAGAACTAAGTTAGGAGTATTAAAGGGAACCTCAACAGGTCCAAGTTCATTATCGTTAGTTTTTGCTCCCGTGGCGGCATTAATGAATGCATCCACTAAACCTCCTAATCTGACTACTTCATCTGAAATTGTAGCAAGTTTGGTCAATAGGGGTTTAACAAGTAAATCAAACTTGGCATCAATAGCATTAATCAAAAAATCAAGTTGCTCATTGTCTAAAGTGATCGCGGTACCATCCAGTACCGTTTTTTGGTCACGTTGAGCATTAGACAATGACAGGTCGGCTCTTTTAGCGGGGCGATTCCCCCCTCGTTTAGGCTGATTAATCTTGCTATTGTTCCTGCATGAACGTATTAATCTTTGTGGCCTCAGAGCCTGCACATTTGGAATTATTGGATCAATAAAAGTTTCTGGTCCAGATTCTAAATCGTTGGGGGGCCCGGAAATGACAATAGCCTCGCTTGTGGTATCATTTGAATCAACCAGGATGGAACTATCCATTGGATCTAAGGAAACACTGACATCAGGATTGGTAATTGGCTGGGTGGCCGATCGGTTAAGAGAGGAAGGGCACAAGCTTTGAGGCCCCGGCCGACCTAAGGACTTCCTCCGTTGTTGGTTGATTTTATCCACCATCTTAACTAGATAGTTATCCATAGTGGTGGAGACAACCGCTGGTTTGGCTTTAGACATTATAAGCCGGGCTAGACCAGTACCAATACTCAAGAACAGATTAACATCACAATATGCAACAACCTATAAACCTGTGCAGTATATAGCTGCCTTGCACAAATAATAACTTCCCGTTATACCACCATATACCTCACTGCCCTACCCTGATAGCAGTTACGTTGCGGCAGATCACACAACAGGTTAGGCAGGTTAACAACATACAAAAAAGCCTGTATATGGCCCCCTCCTACCCCCTCCTGTCCCGGACTGTCACAGACTGTCCGCCCTTTGTCCGGGCTTCGTCCTGGGCGTCCCGCGGCGCGTCCCGCGCTGCGGAATCGAATGAAATTAAGGGATACTGGAGCCAATAGGCGGGTGGGCGGGCCGCGACTCAGGTGCGATCAGGCACAGGCTCCTGGGAGCTGTAGTCCATCCAGCACCCCCTTACACCCTCAGCGGCAGCCAGCGGCTCCAAGCACAGCCCCTCCAGATACGACAGAGCACAGGTATGCAAATGCCCCCAGCAGCGATGCGGGACCCGCGCCAGCGGGTACCGCGAGCGTTTTTAAATGTTTGTGGGCGGGTGGGCGGGCCGCGACTCAGGTGCGATCAGGCACGGGCTCCTGGGAGCTGTAGTCCATCCAGCAGCCCCTTACACCCTCAACGGCGGCCAGCGGCTCCAAGCACAGCCCCTCCAGATACAACAGAGCACAGGTATGCAAATGCCCCCAGCAGCGATGCGGGACCCGCGCCAGCGGGTACCGCGAGCGTTTTTAAATGTTTGTGGGCGGGTGGGCGGGCCGCGACTCTGGTGCCATCAGGCACGGGCTCCTGGGAGCTGTAGTCCATCCAGCAGCCCCTTACACCCTCAGCGGTGGCCAGCGGCTCCAAGCACAGCCCCTCCAGATACGACAGAGCACAGGTATGCAAATGCCCCCAGCAGCGATGCGGGACATCTGGCAGTTAAGCGGGCTCTGGAAGGCAGCAAAAAAGCAGTGAGTACTGTATCAGATACTTTGGGGAAGCAGGTGGGGGATGCTATGAGCAGTCCGCTGTGAAAGTGAGAGCACTTAGTTCCCGCTTATCAGTAGTTCAGAATGGAGCGCCCAAAGGTAAACAACCTTCAGAGAAGAATGCTCCCCTTAAGGGCTCAAGCCTGCACCCTCAATCAACTTCTGACTTATTCTGCGGTACCCTCTCCAACTGCTCCATGTCACTGCCACCTCAAGAAGCCTGCATAGAGAATAACTTTCAAGAACCGACTCAAGAACCATCTCTCATGGCAATTTTGCAAATTCTCAGAGTCCAGAATTCTGAGGCGCAGTCTCATTATGCTCAGTCAAGGGCAGACAATCTGAAAATGCAGTCATCAATATCTGAGATGTCGGGAAAGACTACCTACCTGGCCATGGAGTTCACCGAGCTACAACAACGAGTGTCTGATGTTGAGGAGGTGAGAACAGCCATAGCAAAATCTATTGGGAATCATATTAGTTAGTTGGAGTATCTACAAACTAAGATTGAAGATATGAAGAATCGAAAGAGGAGAAACAATCTTAGGATATTTGGAATACTGGAGCAGAAGGAGGGGGTGGATACTCGCCAATACATTGTGCAACTGTTTGCAAAAGCTTTTCCAGATCTGATGGATTGGGACTGGGACTCACCAATTAAGCGTGCCCACCGTCTTCCTCTTAATCACAATCTTGGTAACTCTACGCCCAACCCTTATTTATGTTCTGAACTTTCTCCTTAGGCAGGCAATCTCTCTTAAGGCATGCCCTAATACTCCCGTCTCGGTGGATGCAATGTTGATTAATAGCTTGCTCAGATTTCTGCAAGTATACTATGGAGCGACGATGGAAGCTGCGGCAATTTATTGATGCCATAAAAGCTGCTGGGACCTACATTTTCTTGCAGGAACCAGCCCGGCTTAAGCTTATTAAGGATGGGTGGATCCAGATGTGCTATTTAGAGACAGCTGCTTCACAGACTCTGAGCCTTATGAGGGGATCTACGGCAGAACTATAGCCTACAGAAGTTTGTGAGGTAGCTCTTAGAACTTCTCTTCTACTATTTCCCTTTGCTGCAATCTATTTGTTTTTTTCTATTTTTTGGGTGTTAATTTCTTTCTAGTTTTTAGGTCTCGCGAGCCAAAGGCTCGAAGAGACATTTTGTATGTGGGAATTTCAAAGTGCTACCCACAGTTTTGGCTGGCCTAAACCTTGAGTGCACGATCACATGCACGTGCACAGCTGCTCCCACTCCCCCCTCGCTTCTCTATAGCTTTCTTTCACTTTAGCCGCTTTGACCCTTGCATTCCCCCCTCCCTTCTCACTAGGGGTGGGCGGAATTTGCGGAATTAACCTTCGCAAATTATCGCGAGAATGTTTAAAATTATCGCAAACAAGCAGAAATATCGCGAAGATGCGGAAGTTTTTTTCCGGCATGTTCGCGAGATTTTCTGCATGGTTGCGGGTCGCCAACTTACCCATGTGGTTGCTTGCGGGCGCGGCCATCTTGTTTTGAGTTGTTCTCGCGGTGCATGATCGCGAGAAGAAAGACGTGATCGCGCGACGCATGACGTCACTGCGGGCGCGAACTGTCGCGAGACAGCGCAAATGGCTAAAAACAATACAACATCTCATGGAGAACGCGACCGGATCAAGAAAACTTGTCGGCGAACGCAGGGATTCAGGTAAGGCGATCGCGCGCGCGCAAGAATGTATCATTTTACAGCGCGAGCAAGAAACAAATTATCGCCAAGCTGCGGAAACCGGAATTTTTGACATTTTCGCGCTCTCCGCGGAACGCAAAAATGTCAAATTATCGCAATTTCCGCGAACGGAACAAAATTTTTGCCCAGGCCTACTTCTCACCCAGCCCTTTGATGCTCTGCTCGATTACTTTCACTTTCGCCGCTACAAACTTTCCACTCCCCCCTCCCTTCTCTATAGTTTTCTTTCACTTTAGCGGCTTTGACCCTTGCATTCCCCCCTCCCTTCTCACCCAGCCCTTTGATGCTCTGCTCGATTACTTTCACTTTTGCCACTACAAACTTTTCAAGCCTTTTACCGCCTTTGATTTTCTTTTATTTTGCTGAGCCTTGATTCATACGCGCTTGTGATTTCAAGGGAAGTCTTACCCATCTTCAACTAACAGCATGCAGCCAAGCGTGAAGGATTATCGCTTGTACTTTCATTTCATATCATCTACAGCGCGTGTCCTCTAACGCATGTAAATAAATGTAAAGGCACGATCAGACAAACGGTAAGGATAATCGCTTGTGCTTCCATTCAACTTTGTCTTCAGCAAGTGTGTTTGTCAGCGCGCAGCAGATTTTCATGTTTCTTCGCTCATGACTATACATCGACGCTTGCATCATGTTTCTCCATCTCTCCCTTCCTCCTATGTTGTCCTTAGTTAACTTTACATCACTCTCTGCTCCTTTGCCACACACTCATTTGTCCTCAGTGTATCGCCTTCATGCTTTGCTTCCACTGATAGCATAACATAACATAGTATAGCATAACAAAACAAAGCATAGCATAACAAAACATAGCGTAGCATCACAAAACATAGCATAGCATAACAAAACAAAGCCTAGCATAGCAAAACACAACAAAACATAGCATAGCATAACAAAAAATAGTATAGCATAAAAAACACAACAAAAAATAGCATAGCATAACAAAAAATATCAAAACAAAACATAGCATAACAAAGCATAGCATAACAAAACAAAGCATAGCATAACAAAACATAGCATAGCATAACAAAACATAGCATAAGAAAAAATAGCACAGCATTACAAAACTCTACATCACATAGCATAACAAAACATAGCATAGCATAACAAAACATAGCATAAGAAAAATAGCACAACATTACAAAACTCTACATCACATAGCATAACAAAACATAGCAAAACAAAGCAAAGCATTGCATACCAAATCACAACAAAACGTAGCATAGCATAACTAAACATAGCATAGCACCACAAAACATAGCATAACAAAGCATAGCATAACAAAACACAACAAAACAGCATAGCATAAAACATAGCATAGCATAACACAACATAGCATAGCATAACAAAACAAAACATAACATAGCATAACAAAACATGGCATAACAAAATACAACAAAACATAGCATAGCATAACTAAACAAAACATAGCATAGCATAAAACATAGCATAACAAAACAAAACATAGCATAACAACGCATAGCATAACAAAACATAGCGTAGCATAGCAAAACAAAACATAGCATCACAAAACATAGCATAGCATACCAAAACATAGCATAACAAAACAAAGCATAGCATAACAAAACACAACAAAACAGCATAGCATAACAAAACATAGCATAGCATAACAAAACACAACATAGCATAGCATAACAAAAAATAGTATAGCATAAAAAACACAACAAAAAATAGCATAGCATAAAAAAAATATCAAAACAAAACATAGCATAGCATAACAAAGCATAGCATAACAAAACAAAGCATAGCATAGCATAACAAAACATAGCATAGCATAACAAAACATAGCATAGCATAAGAAAAAATAGCACAGCATTACAAAACTCTACAACACATAGCATAACAAACATAGCAAAACAAAGCAAAGCATTGCATTCCAAAACACAACAAAACGTAGCACAGCATAAGAAAACATAGCATAGCATAACAAAACATAGCATAGCATAGCAAAACAAAACATAGCATAACAAAAAACAAAACATAGCATAGCATCACAAAACATAGCATAACAAAACATAGCATAACAAAACAAAGCATAGCATAACAAACCACAACAAAACAGCATAGCATAAAACATAGCATAGCATAACACAACATAGCATAGCATAACAAAATATAGCATAACAAAACATAGCATAACATAACAAAACACAACAAAACGTAGCATAACTAAACACAGACACAGGGCAAAATGCAAAGTACTGTGGTGGGGCAGGGAGGGGAGCGCGCACAAGCCCAAAGACGTGCAAGCCCGCTCCATTCATCAGCTTTTGGATGTTATAAAATCCACAGTAGTTTAATACACCATAACATAGCATAACATAACAAAACATAGCCTAGCCTAACATAAAATAACAGCATAACATAACAGAACATAGCCTAACATAACAAAACATACCATTACATAACATAATAAAACATAGCCTAGCGTTGCATACCATTGCATAGCATACCATAACTTAACAAAACATAACATAACAAAACATAGCCTCGCCTAACATAACATAACATAACAAATCATAACATAGTATAGCATAACATAACATAGTATAGCATAACATAACATAGAATAGCATAACAAAACAAAGCATAGCATAACAAAACATAACAAAACATAGCATAGCATCACAAAACATAGCATAGCATAACAAAACAAAGCATAGCATAGCAAAACACAACCATTGCATAGCATACCATAACTTAACAAAACATAACATAACATAAAAAAACATAGCCTCGCCTAACATAACATAACATAACAAATCATAACATAGCATAACAAAACATAACATAGTATAGCATAACATAACATAGTATAGCATAACATAGTATAGCATAACAAAACATAGCATAGCATCACAAAACATAGCATAGCATAACAAAACAAAGCCTAGCATAGCAAAACACAACCATTGCATAGCATACCATAACTTAACAAAACACAACATAACATAAAAAAACATAGCCTCGCCTAACATAACATAACATAACAAATCATAACATAGCATAACAAAACATAACATAATATAGCATAACATAACATAGTATAGCATAACATAACATAGTATAGCATAACATAACATAGTATAGCATAACACAACATAGCATAGCATCACAAAACATAGCATAACAAAACAAAGCCTAGCATAGCATAGCATAACAAAACAGTATAGCATAAAAAACACAACAAAAAATAGCATAACATAACAAAAGTATCAAAACAAAACATAGCATAGCATAACAAAGCATAGCATAACAAAACAAAGCATAGCATAGCATAACAAAACATAGCATAGCATAAAATATAGCATAGCATAAGAAAAAAATAGCATAGCATAAGAAAAAAATAGCATAGCATAACAAAACTCAACAACACATAGCATAACAAAACATAGCAAAACAAAGCAAAGGATTGCATAACAAACACAACAAAACGTAGCGTAGCATAACAAAACATAGCATAGCATAACATAGCATAGCAAAACAAACCATAGCATAACAAAACATAGCATAACATAACAAAACACAACAAAACTTAGCATAACTAAACACAGACACAGGGCAAAATGCAAAGTACTGTGGTGGGGCAGGGAGGGGAGCGCGCACAAGCCCAAAGACGTGCAAGCCCGCTCCATTCATCAGCTTTTGGATGTTATAAAATCCACAGTAGTTTAATACACCATAACATAGCATAACATAACAAAACATAGCCTAGCCTAACATAAAATAACAGCATAACATAACAGAACATAGCCTAACATAACAAAACATACCATTACATAACATAATAAAACATAGCCTAGCGTTGCATACCATTGCATAGCATACCATAACTTAACAAAACATAACATAACAAAACATAGCCTCGTCTAACATAACATAACATAACAAATCATAACATATTATAGCATAACATAACATAGTATAGCATAACATAACATAGTATAGCATAACAAAACAAAGCATAGCATAACAAAACATAACAAAACATAGCATAGCATCACAAAACATAGCATAGCATAACAAAACAAAGCATAGCATAGCAAAACACAACCATTGCATAGCATACCATAACTTAACAAAACATAACATAACATAAAAAAACATAGCCTCGCCTAACATAACATAACATAACAAATCATAACATAGCATAACAAAACATAACATAGTATAGCATAACATAACATAGTATAGCATAACATAGTATAGCATAACAAAACATAGCATAGCATCACACAACATAGCATAACATAACAAAACAAAGCCTAGCATAGCAAAACACAACCATTGCATAGCATACCATAACTTAACAAAACACAACATAACATAAAAAAACATAGCCTCGCCTAACATAACATAACATAACAAATCATAACATAGCATAACAAAACATAACATAATATAGCATAACATAACATAGTATGCATAACATAACATAGTATAGCATAACATAACATAGTATAGCATAACACAACATAGCATAGCATCACAAAACATAGCATAACAAAACAAAGCCTAGCATAGCATAGCATAGCATAACAAAACAGTATAGCATAAAAACACAACAAAAAATAGCATAACATAACAAAAGTATCAACACAAAACATAGCATAGCATAACAAAGCATAGCATAACAAAACAAAGCATAGCATAGCATAACAAAACATAGCATAGCATAAAACATAGCATAGCATAAGAAAAAAATAGCATAGCATAAGAAAAAAATAGCATAGCATAACAAAACTCAACAACACATAGCATAACAAAACATAGCAAAACAAAGCAAAGGATTCCATAACAAACACAACAAAACGTAGCGTAGCATAACAAAACATAGCATAGCATAACATAGCATAGCAAAACAAAACATAGCATAACAAAACATAGTATAGCATCACAAAACATAGCATAACAAAACAATGCATAGCATAACAAAACACAACATAGCATAAAACATAGCATAGCATAACAAAACACAACATAGCATAACAAAACATAGTATAACAAAACAAAGCATAGCATAACAAAACACAACAAAACATAGCATCACAAAACATAGCATAGCATAACAAAACACAACATAGCATAACAAAAAATAACATAGCATAGCATAACAAAACATAGCATAATGACGCATAGCATAACAAAACATAGCATAACAAAACATAGCATAACAAAACATAGCATAGCATAACAAAACATAGCATAGCATAACAAAGCATAGCTAAACAAAACATAGCATAACAAAACATAGCATAACAAAACACAACAAAACATAGCATAACAGAACATAACAAAACAGCAAAGCATAGCATAGCAAATCAAAACATAGCATAACAAAACACACCAAAACATAGCATAGCATAACAGAACATAACAAAGCATAGCATAGCATAGCAAAACAAAACATAGCATAACAAAGCATAGCATAACAAAACACAACAAAACATAGCATAGCATAACAAAACATAGCATAGCCTAACAAAACATAGCATAGCCTAACAAAACACATAGCATAGCAAAACATAGCATAACAAAACATAGCATAACAAAACATAGCATAACAAAACATAGCATAGCATAACAAAACAAAGCATAGCATAACAAAACATAGCATAGCGTACACAAAACATAGCGTAGCATAACAAAACATAGCATAGCATAGCATAACATAACATAAGAAAGCATAGCATTAAGTTTGATAAACTCATAGTAGCGGGCTAGCTAGCTTTAACGGGCAGTGAGTGTAAGCAACTCCGTAAACCCAGAAGCAGTCACTCGGTCACCTTTGCTCTTGTATTGCAGTGGCTTCGTTTATTAAACAGTGCCCATATTTATACTGTTAGCACTTTACTTGTGCAAATTTCAGGGCTCACAAAACTTTGATGAATCGAAATTCACAACAGAGGCTGTTAAGTTCGTGCTATATAGAACCCTAAGGATAAATAAAAAACATTGCCATTTACAATGTGAATAGCTCCAACAAACACAAGACCTTTTTCAAAGTACAAAACATTGCCATTTACAATACCAATAGCTCCAGCTCCAACAAATGCGAGACCTATTGCATTTCCAATGCTTGTTTCAGTTGTACTGTTGACTTGTCTGTTTATATGCTTGGGGGTTTGGTGGGTGATGGACAATGGGGAGTCAGGACTGTCACTCCATCGACAGCTTAGTGAGCTGGGTTAATTTTTTCCCAAGGACACGAGGATTTGGTTGGGGGTCGGGGAGTGTAGCCACAAAAGACATTTTCATTAAGCAGAAAGCATTTTCTGGTGTGGAGGGTGGGGCTGAGGGGTGTGAAAAATAAGACAGAATGTTATTAATTCTTCAGAGGTATTGGTATTCTTTATTTACATCTTTCAGAAAATATGGTGCAGGGTATGGGGGTTGTCTGGTTTAATCTTTTAGGATCATGGCTAGGATAAAATGTATGAACTGAAATGTTTCTGGCTTAAATTCCTGAAGGAAGCGACAGTTGGTGCAGGAGGAAATTGGGATATGTAGACCCCAAGTGTTAGTGTTAACAGAGACTCATGTGGCATATAAGGATTGTTTACTATTTTGGAAACTGGGTTATGATACAATTATTTGTACCTCACAGTTGGTTTTCATCCTTGGGGTAGCTATCTTACCTATGAAGAATTTCACATATATGGTCTTGAAAACTGCAGCATACTCCATGGGGAGATGGACACTAGCACAGTTGGAATTATAGACTAAAAAATGTGTTATTTGTGAAGTTTATGGGCCAAATGGTGATGATCCAGAGAAATTGGATACACTTTTGTTGGAGTTGCTGGATTGGGTGGGTGAACTGGTTATAATGGGTGATTTTAATTGTGCATTGAACTACTGTATTGACTCTACTAACCGTAATAGTACTCCACGTATGCTCAGAACCAGGACTTCAATTTACAGTTTGATTCAGCTACATGGCCTCTGTATGCATAGAGGACTGTTCATGCTACCAATCCTGGGTATACTTTCTATTGATGCCCACACAAACACTATTCCAGGATTTATATGGTTCTTGTGCGTAGGCCTCTTTTAGTAAGTGCAGAATAGAGGTTTGTCTCACGTTTGTATCTGATCACAATCCAATTTTATTTACATTCTGTCTTGACTAGACACTAGAGCTAGTTGCTTTGTGTTTTCATTCCCCGTCATCTTCTGGCCAATGGCGAATATGGAAGGTATGTTACACGGCTATTAAGGAGATTCCAGCTCACTAATACAGGCACAGCGGCACCCCCAGTAGTTTGGGATGCAATGAAGGCATATGTCTAGGGTATTACAGTGCAATATATTATTGAACAAAATAGAAATGATCTGGAGTGTGTCCGATAACTGAGACAAGATATCCTTCAGCTTGAAATCTTACATACCCCAAAAATTGTTCAAGGTGGAGAGGGTGAACAGGCCATCTTTCTCCAACTGACAGAAAAGCGATATTTACTTGGGCGAGGACTGAAGGAGCAGATAGCATCTAAGAATATGAAGAACAAAAATCTGCAACATGAATATTGAGATAGGGTTGCTCGTGTGCTAGTCCATCTAATTTCTGATAGGCAGTCTAAATTTTATTTATTTATTTGTGGGTTTATATAGCGCTAGAATCGACTCCAACTGGAGTATCTCTGCGCTTTATGGAGCCGGTAAAACAGAGGAATGGAGGAGCTAGATCTCATTTCTGAACAACACAGTTTTCAGGAATTTTCTGAAAGTGAGATGTTCTTTACACTGTCTCAGATAAAGGGGAAGTCTGTTCCACAGGGTGGGGCCTAAGATTGATAGTGCTTTACTACCGTGTCTAGATTTGTTTGCACGGGGAGTCACCAAAAGAAGGTAGTTACTGGATCTAAGGGAACGAATAGGGACATAGGGAACAAATTTGTTCTGAAGATAAATAGGCCCTTGTCCATTTAGGCATTTATGGATCAAGCAGCATATTTTGAACTTAGATCTCTGGCGAATAGAAAGCCAGTGCAATTTCTCCAGAAGAGGTTTGGACGCCGTTCTCGGAGGAGCATTGAGAACAAGACGAGCCGCAGTGTTTTGAATGACCTGAAGCTTAGCCAGCACGTTTTCGTTGGCGGAAAGCAACAGGCCATTACAATAGTCAATACGACTCAGAACCAATGTTTGAACCAGAGTTCTCCTAAAAGAGTCCGGTAGTAAGGGAAAAACTCTACGTAGCAGGCCAATAGTATGGAAACAGATTCCAACAGTGTAGTTGACGTGCTGTCCAAATAACAGATCTTGATCCAGGCGAATTCCCAAACTCTTCACAACCTGTTTGGGTTCCGGAGCTATTCCCAAATCGGGAGGCCACCAATCAGGAGTCCACAATAGTTTGGCTTCTCCAAACAGCATTAGCTCCGTCTTACTGACATTACACTGGAGGAAGTTGGAAGACATCCAGTGCGCCACCGCCTTCATGCCCGCAGAAAAAGAGTTTTTAATTTCGGTGGACATGGTCTTAAAAGGGAAGAGGAGCTGAGTATCATCAGCATATGATACTGGGATGAATCCATAACTGCGCATCACTCTTGCCAGGGGTGCCACATAGATGTTAAATAAGGTGGGACTTAAACATGAGCCCTGTGGCACCCCTTTCGTTATCTCCACCTCCGCTGATCGATATGTGTCCATAATAACTCTCTGGGAACGCCCAAATAGGAAGCTCTTTAGCCAATCAATGGCTGTACCCTCAATGCCAGCGTTCGACAACCGGTCAATAAGAATGGTATGTGACACGGTGTCGAACGCTGCTGAGAGATCTACGAGAACTAGGATTACTGAGAAGCCCTTGTCCTGATACATATGTAGGTCATCCATAACAGACAGCAGGGCAGACTCCGTGCTGTGTTTTGGCCTGAACCCTGACTGTGAGTAGTCCAGGCCAGCAACAAGTTCAATATGATGGGACAGATGACAGTTAACATATTTTTCGATCAGTTTCCCTAAGAATGGTAATAGGGATATGGGCCTAAGGTTTGTTAGATCGGCCCATGGGATCGCAGTATTCTTTCTAATAGGCCTGATAAGAGCACGTTTCCACTCTCTTGGGACCATGCCTGAGCCTAGAGAGAGATTCACCAACATTTGGATCAAGGGGCAAAGCTGTTCAGTCAGGAGAGGCATTATCCTGGCTGGGATGATATCGTCAGGGCTGCCACTTTTAATCCGGGATATTAGTACAGCTGTCTCTTGTAAAGAAATGGGTGGAAAAGAGCCTAACGTATATTTGTGCTGTTTGCGGTCAGAATCTATTTCGAGAGGTGTCATGTCTGTGGTCAGTTGATTATTAGTACAAACTATTTTGTCATAGATTGTGTCTATTTTATTCACACAGCTGTTGTGAGGCAAGTTCCGAGGATTCACATGCTGCCGGTTTAACAAAGGATTGTAAAACTTGATACAAAATCCTTGAAGAATTCCCAGCAGCTGTGATTTGCGATGCAATGTAAGTTTTACGGGCAACGCGAATGGCTTTGTGGTATAAGGATAGCGATTCCCAATATTTATTTTTATCCTGGATCAAATGAGAGGTTCTCCATTTCATTTCAAGTTTCCTGGCCTGTAGTTTTAACGTCCTAAGTTGATCTGTAAACTAAACTTCTTGTTTCTTAGTTGGTCTGGGTTTAAATTGTTTAAGAGGGGCAATCTTGTCAATAGTTTCCATAATAGCTTTATCATAATTTTTAACCGCCATATCAATATTTTCATAAGGAACAGAAAGTGGGCAATAAAAATTATTTTCAAAAGTAGTGTCCGTAATTTTGTGCCACTGTCTCCGTATCCTCGGTAATTGCTTGGGTCGTGAGGAGATACGTTTGGGGCAGGAAGTAAAGAATTCCACAACATAGTGGTCTGTCCAGTTAACCTGCCTTGCGGGCGGACAGGAGATCAGCATAAAATTAGAAAAAATCAAATCAAGGGTATGACCTGCCTGATGTGTGGGCCCAGAGTTACGCTTCATAAGGCCTAATGAGGCCAGGTCGAGTAATAAGGATCGAGCCTCGCAACAGTCCGACTTGTCGCAGTGCACATTAAAATCTCCGACTAAAATAAAGTCGCTGTCACCATTGACATATGGGGCAAGTAGCTCAATCAATAGGTTAGAGAAGTTATTGCACGGTCCAGGGGGTCGATATAGTAATGCACCCTTTTGATTATCATTAGAGGAGAGTTTTATTTTAAAAATTAGTAATTCAATTCCTGGGGAACTAATTTCGTCTAAAACAGATATATTAATTTCCTGTTTATGTATAATGGCAATCCCACAACCAGTCTTAGTGGGGCGATCCAGTCTAACTATTTTATAGTCACTAGGGACTCCCAAGGTTATGGCAGGAGTGGAATGAGGTTTCAACCACGTTTCTGTGAGGTAGCATAGATCGGGTTGTTCGGAAGAGATTAAGTCCCAAACTTCAGCACTATGTTTCGAGAGCGACCTAATGTTACACAGGATGGTCTTCCTCCCTAATAGGGTGTGGTTATTTCCTGAGACCGAACTGACATCTATGTCGACTGTCATAGAACAATCACTATCAGTCGCATTTCGGGAAAATATGGAGCTCTCAGTGCGTCCTTGTTGGCATGAAGGAGGCCCTTCTACCTCAGGGTGTTCGATTTCCCTGCCACCCTTTAACGATTGTATATTATATCCCTTCAATGCCTGAGAGCTATAAGTAAGCCTCACCGTGGATGCCTTTGTGTGTAGGTCTTGACAGTCCCCATGTATTATTAATTCTATTAAAGGCTTGGTTGGTGGGGTTTACGTGAACCCTGAAACTATTATGGAGCAGTTTACTTTGTTTTACCAAGAGCAATACTATGAAATGAAATAAAAATTTATAAAGTGCGACAATCACCCTGAGGTATCTAGGCACTAGGCGGACAATCAGGCTAAGAGGATCCGGAAAAAGTACGTTTGCGGAAGAGCCAGGTTTTTTTTATATTTCCTAAAGTCCAACAGATTTGTCTTACTATTAAGTCCTGTTGGGAGAGAGTTCCACAGCCTATCAGCCCCAAGTATTGAATCAATCTGGGTTTATTGAGCATGTTCAGTGGTGCAGGCTGCCCCATTTAGGGAAAGACAAGACTAGGCTGCTACAGACCGAGTTCTCCTTTGGAGAGATGGAGGCTGCTTTGGGGGCTCTGCCTTCAGGTAAGGCCACGTGTGCAGACACAATACCTTTGGAGTTTTATAAAGTTTTTAAAGACCTAATAGCCAGTGAATTTCTAAGACTGATTCAATATATTTATGAAGAGGAGCGTGTTCCAGATTATTGGAATCTGACTAACATTATAGTATTCCTGAAGAAAGGCAAGCCCTCAGAGGACGTGGGGTCTTATTGACTCATCTTCTCTGATAAACTCGAACCCCAAGTGGTACGCCAAGAATTTAGCTATACGAATTACCCTTGTACTTTCAGTGCTAGTTTCCCACCAGCAGCACGGGTTTGTCCTAGGAAGGACACTACTAGTCACACTAACAGCAATTGCGGCATTTAATGTCACATCAAAATCTAACACCAGAATGGGCATGATTTTCTTTGACGGGGAGAAGGCCTTTGACCTTGTGGTCTGGGAGTTTATATGGGCTACGCTAGGTGCTTTTGTAATCGGGGATAGGTTTTTCAGTAGGTCAAAATACTATATAAGACTCCACAAGCTAGGGTGGCGCATTCAATGGGGTATTCAAACGCATTTCAGCTATGTTGCGGAACCTGACAAGGGTGTCCACTGTCTCCCATCTTGTTCGTGCTGTATGTTGAGCCATATTTACGATACTTACCTAGGAATATAGGTATCTCGCCTCTGGTGTTTGTTGGGCATAAACTTAAACTTACTGCATATGCGGGCAATGATACGGTTTTTGCATTAAATCCGGAAGTAGCAATGGGACAAGTTGTTAACGAGACTGCCACTTTTGGGAGATTCTCAGGGTGCAAACATAATATCTTAAAATCACAGGTCCTATTGAATTATAAGCCAGATGTTCCAATCTCTGGAGTAACCTTGACTGCCGTATAACTGGGGGTTAAACTATGCTCTGAGATTAAGGACGTAATCAAATTGAATTATAATCCTTTATCATTATCAATTACTACTAAGATGAAATCATGGAATAAACTCCCACTCAGTCTTACTGGACAAAGTAATATCGTTAAGATGAATATTCTGCAAACACTTCTTTATTTGTTTTGGGCGATTCCAATGCAGGTTCCTGATACCTTTTTTAGACGTTTGGAAGGAACTTTCCGAAGTTTTATTTGGGGGTATAAGTGGCCAAGATGAGTAATTTGAATTATAAAGCTTCCATTTAAAAGGAAGGGGATTCAACTCCCCGAATTGAAGTTATATTTTTGGGTGGCGTTCACAGGGAGCCTGCGTAGTTTATTAATCCTGGCTGACCAAGATACAGCAGCTTTTTGCTTTCAGCTAGTGCTTTGGGCTGAGTTTAGGCTTTTCTTCTACCGAAAGGGGGTCTTAATTATTATAAGAGAGTCCAGTCTAAGACTGTGAAGGATGCCTTTCATATTTGGCAGGAAATTCGCAATACATTCTCATTAGCTTTACTAAATACCTAAACACTGCTATGGAACAATCCTGCCTTCCCATCAGTGTTCCAGGTCTCTATAGGTAGTGCCTGGGCACAATATGAGGTTCTCACTATTGGGCAACTGTATTATCTAGATGCCTTCTGCTCATTTGCCTGTTTACAGGCCATTTAAGGGCTTCCTAACTGTTATTTTTTTAAGTATTTACAAGTGAGGGACTACTTTTTGTCAGGGTGCAAGCACCTGGTGAACTTCGAAGATACAGAGCTATTGTTACATGTATATAAATTTGATAAGAAATCATTGATAGGTATAATATATCAGGAATTCTGTCAGTTCGCTACTGATGATAGTGAGGTATTAGCAACAAAATTGAGTCAGCTTCTATCCTCTGATGTCCTTGCCTCTTAGATTCAGAGGCCATTGGAGATCATTGATTGTTCAGACTATGCTATTAATGTTACATTACAACAGTTTAAGCCCATCTGCCTTCTATACTACACTCCTGAGAGGATTTCCAAATGGGGGGCAAATATATCTGGGGATAAAATCAGGCTCCCCAAATGTACTCTCTTAGCTGCGGATATTGTGTATATGTTTGCTATATGCCCAGCCTTACAGGATTTATGGGACGGGTAACTGAGTTAATGCCCTCTGGTCTAGGTTTCCAAGTTTCACTATCCACTAAAGAGATACTGATGGGTGTCAAATTTGATTACGATGGGGGTATCAATTACTTATTGACAATAATCATTGTGTGTGCTTGGTTATGTATAGTCCTGGCATCGATTTCTGCTGTCCCCCCCAAAGGCATCTGCTTGATGGGCCCTTCTAAGATATTTCGACGATTCTGAGATAGGTTTGGCTAAAGGTAGCGGCCTCTCTTCTGTGAAGAAATGTGATGAAATCTGGGTAGGATCTAGCTGGAACTTGTAAAAAAATATATAAATTAAACTATAATGTGTAATTATGCCATTGATTGTGTTTGTCCTTAGATGATTGTTAATTGTTTAAATAAATGTGTTCAATTTTGGTGATCTCCGAGCTTTTGATCATATTATGCTACATATATATTATGGAATATATTTTATATGAATTTGCTTCTATGAACTGTTTGTATTGAACATTACTCACTTGAAAATAATAAAAGAAAAAGAAAATCATGCGTGGTTGCAAGGGATCGCCAATGCACCCCCCGTGGAATGCCTTTTGGTGAAAAGTTATGCAAAATAGCACTTTGTGTAAATTTGCGTTACTTTTGGTCACAGTCCAATGCAAATTGCGATTTGCATTGGATTATAAATACCAAAACAACTCTTTCCTTTGAGTTTGCGTTAAAAAAGTAAAGGAAACATGACACAAAAGGCCAGATTTACAAAATTCTCACGCAACTCAGTGCAGAAGCCAAAAATACAGCATTACATTGCATGAGAAGGAGGGAGCAAGAGAGTGCCATATCTACAGAGAAGGCTCTCTCCTCCTCTCTCCCCAGCAGAATTTTGCTGCAGAGTTTCACGCATACACCTTTGCGCCATTGTGCAAGGGTATGTGTGTGAGTCTATCATAGGTTTTGTACTTGAAGGGTTCCCTTCCTGTACAAAATACTATGGCTAGACAACTTTGTAACTTTTTACAAATTTGTATGTGTGCTGCACAGTATAGCATACATGCAATTTCTGAAAAAAAAGAAGAAATGAAAACATTTCTCCTTTTAACGACTGCTTTCAAGTGGCGTTACTTTTTTACGCAAAACCCTGTCTCTGATTTTTGGTAGATAGGGTTTTGTGTCAAAAAAGCATGGGTGGTTGCATAAGAGTGCTCATGTAGCCCCATGTAATTCCCCCTTGATGCTCAGTTCAGGTCACTTTTTAGGCAACTTTCCAGCGCAAAACAAGCTTTGCGCTGGAAAGTAAGGGGCAGATTTACAAGCCCCTTGCGATACTTTTGCACCACCGTTGCGTCACTTTTGTGATGCAGCAGCAGTGTAAACAATGTGGCCAATTTACAAAGTGATGCATCTAGGGAGATGCGTCACTTTGTAAAGCCCTGCATCACATTACACCTGCGTCAGGTATAATGTTTGCAGGGTCGGTATTCCCACGCAGGAAAACCTCGTAGAAGGGATGCAGTGAAATCTACAAGATTTCACAGTACCACTTCTAGGATGCCACTGCATCAAAACGAAGCAGGCGTAAGGAGTGACGCGGTACAATGAGTATAGGCCTTCTTGCGACACGACTCCAGGAATACATGACTTTTGGGCTAACAGATGTGTTAGAGTTTCTGACTCATCTGCCAATCCTTGCGCCATGGTGCGTCTTATTGTAAATAGGGCGCATCCATGGTGGCGCAAGGGTATCACAGACTGGCACAGGGAAACTGACGCATCTCTACAGATGCGTTGGTTTCTTGTAAATCTGCCCCTAAATAGCAACAAAAAAAATGTATGCTGGTTTGCATCACATTTGTGGCCGGCCAGTTGAAAAGGTTAACTGCAATCGAACTGCAGTATGTGTGCTCTGATTAAAATACATTTGGGCCAAGTAAAGATATGGCATGCTAGGCTCTGCAAATACAGCTTATAGTTATGTACGGTTTTTGTACTGTGCCTACCGATGACAGTTAAGTTTAATATACTTTTCTAACATATATTTTTAGTGTAGTAGGCATGAATAATAGTATAAAGTTCAACTATCCTAGCTGCCTTCCGGAACGCTTTTTATGCAGGGCTCTAGTAATATACATTATAAACAAAAGAATCAAAGTGACGCACGATTTCTATATCATATTGAAATTATAACCCAAGAAGCAGTCGGTTGCAAACGGCTATTTAGGCACTAAGCAGAGGCCCGCGGGCTTCTGCAGTTCAGGAATAATACATAATAACATTATTTCTAAATATCGTCTGCCGAATTTTAGCGTTCAAAAAAATCACGTGGAAAGAAAAGGCCAAACGTTGAGGATTGGGAGCCATTTTGTGCCTCGCCTTATGATTATCATTGCTTCAATCAGAGTCGCACTTACAAATTGACAAATCACCTCAGCTATGTGCCTTTGAATACCATGATTACGCCGCGCGCCGGTGACAGATCCTGTTCTGCTCTACGGCGTCTGACGCATGCTTTGCTTCTAAACCGTCAACAGATTATCAAAGAATGGCTCAACTGACAGCTCGGTAATAATTTCTCGTAATTTGTCTTTTTTGTGAAGACTTTAACATTTAAAACGTGCAGCTAGATGACGATTTATTAAGAAGCCAGACTAACCGTGAACAGTGCTACTAGCAAAAAGCTGTTTTCCTCTTAATAAACTTACCACACAATCACCTTTAAAAAAAAAAGAAAAAAACAAGTTTAGCAAAAATGAGCTGTAGCTTTTTGCCCTGATAGGCGACAGGTCAGAAAAGCATTTCAGAATAATTTTACACCTTTTAACCTTAAAAAAAGACTTTGATGCCAATTCAGAGCGGTTCTTAAAAGAAGCTCTGATAGGCATTCTCACAGCGGGGTTGCCATGTCCCATCACATACCGAAGGGTTTCTGCATAATGCACCCTGTAATAAGAAGTATGCTACAAATCAGAGAACCGGAGCAGCCGTTTGAAGAAAGTATTCCGTGGCATGCTCCGCTATTAGCCATGACACTGAAAGTTTGTGAGATGGAACTCTCGAGAAGGAAAGAAAGTAGGTAAACCGCGCCACAGCATGATTGTACTCGAGAGGAATCTACTTCGATACAGGAATGTGCTTGCGATGAGAGAGAGAGCTCATGCGTGCCCTACTTACCATTTTCATTTACTGTATATATGTCTGCACATACATTAGAAGAGTTTGCACACCTTATTGGCTCACCCCAGTCCAGCCAAATAGAAAGGGTTGCTTTTAATTGTTGTTGTGCTTTGAAAGATGCACGTATGCATATTTTTTATTTCAGTATATTCTAGTTTAATACATTTCTATTGAGATTTAAACAAAGAAAGAAGACAGAATTCAAAGAGAAGTGAGGGACATTCAAGAGAGTGACATGTGTGACTTATGTAAAATAAATCCTTGCCTATTCTTGTTTTAAGATGCCATAAAAACAACTGCGGTACAAAAGGGGGTGGTGATGGACGGAGCATCAGAACCAATCAAACACTCACACCCAGTCAACAGATCTGGGTTTGATCCATCACCGTTCTTTAGCCCACTCTGCCACCCCAGTTCAGACATATATGCAAATCAGTCTGACCCTATGCCTCATGGGAACAGTCCAGGCCGAACTGCCAAGCCATGCCTTCCCTGGACTGGAAACAAGCTTCCTAGGACCGGTTTCTGGCATTTTAGCCGTCTTCAGCCAGGCTTGCTTGAATCCAGTGGCAAAGTGAGCAAGGGACTCACGTCTGAGCATACCCTGCCAACTTATGGCGAACAAAGCGGTACAAAAGGGGGTGGTGGTGATGGACGGAGCATCAGAACCAATCAAACACTCACACCCAGTCAACAGATCTGGGTTTGATCCATCACCGTTCTTTAGCCCACTCTGCCACCCCAGTTCAGACATGGCCATATGCAAATCAGTCTGACCCTGTGCCTCATGCGAACAGTCCAGCCCGAACTGCCAAGCTATGCCTTCCCTGGACCGGAAACAAGCTTCCTACGACCGGTTTCTGGCATTTCAGCCGTCTTCAGCCAGGCTTCCTTGAATCCAGTGGCAAAGTGAGCAAGGGACTCACGTCTGAGCATACCCTGCCAACTTATGGTGAACAACATGCTCTGTCCATCACCACCCCCTTTTGTACCGCATAAAAACAACAGTGGCATTTACAGTATCGAAAACATGCACATTAGCAACATTTAATGTAATGTTAAGCTACTTGCTGTATAGGTATGATTAAATAGCTTCGAATCGAGATGCAGGTGGAACTGGAGACAGGGGACCCTCCTGGCCATAACGCTGAAGAAAAAGGCCAGGTCATACTTATCACAATTTCATGTCGCCTTTGCATGGCAGTGAAAGGGTGACACAAAATCTAGAATGATATTTACCAAGGCACACAGGGCACCTTGCCTGGCCCTGCATGGATTGGTAAATCTAAAGTAATGCAAGACAGCGACTTGCGCTGCCTTGCATTACAGTGCCCCAGAGAGGCATTCCATGGGTGGAGCGTGGATGCTCCCACGCAGCCACCGATTGGATTTCAGGGCATTCCCAGATTTACTGAGACTGGAAAACTTGGGAATGCGTCAAAATGCTACGCATTCCCAGGGGAGGCATAATTAGGAGAAGTATCTTTATTTCTGCTAATCTTTTTCTCTGAATTCTGCAATACATGTTGCAGGAGGAAAAAGCATCAGGAGATTGTTTCTGTACAAGAAGGTGTCACAAAAACAATCCTGTCTACAATGCAGGCACCCTTGCACCATGGTGCAGGAGTGCCTGAGCTGGCGCTAGGCAATAGTTTGTGCACCAGCACAGGCAGAGACAAGGAATGTGTCATATCTTCATAGATATGGTTCATTCCTGCCCTCGCCCTTTCACGCAGTGCAGCAAGGTGTTTTACTACTTTGTGTTGTGTAAAATGATGATAAATATGGCCCATCATCTCTTGTTGAATCACAGGACACTTAGTGACTCCTAAAGTTACATTATCCCTTAAACTGTAAACATCAAAAAACCTACCTGTATTATTCTCACAAAACATAACTCTAGAATTGCCAGAGAATTCCTACAAAAAACGGTATGAATGAGAAATGACTATCCTATTGAATTGATGTCCAAGTTTTCACTTGGAAACTATGCTGAGTTCACATGTGTTAAGACAGTGGTACCCAACATAGATCCAGGAGAGTCAAATTAATGCTAGGGGCAGATTTATCAAATTATAGTGTGCATTGCTGTGCTGTGTTGCATGACAGGCTCAGTCCTGTCTTCTCCTTGCCCTGGCACAGTATGCGCTGCCTAGCTCCAATGTGGGCACCCTTGCACATATTTATATATATATATATATATATATATATATATATATATATTCACTTAAAAAACCATAGGTTTCACACAAGTTATAGTTAGCTGTACATTTCACTCGTAAAAAACCAATGAAATTCCACGTTATAGTTAGATCAGGTAACTATAACTCGCGCGCCGGCAATGCACTGCTGATGACGTCACATATTACATCACTTATGACATGGTCAGTGACATCACTCATGACATCAATGATGACATCTGAAATGACACATTGTGCATTGCGGTCGCGCAAGTTATAGTTACCTGATCTAACTATAACGTGGAATTTCATTGGTTTTTTACGAGTGAAATGTACAGCTAACTATAACTTGTGTGAAACCTATGGTTTTTTAAGTGAATTTGCAAGGTTTTTTAAATGCTAATTCCTAACTATAATGTGTGTGAAACCTATGGCTTTTTCAGTGAATTTGTACGGTTTTTTAAATGCTAAGTTATGTATTTATTTTTAATTTTTGCGCGCACGGTGCGCTTCACGCACCGTGCGCCCACGTTGCGCATTTCGTACCGTGCACGCCTCTCCATTTTTTACAAATTATCAATTGGTTGTTTCTCCCTTGGGGGTCCTAAGATTTATATATTAAATGTGATTGTTAATTCTATTTTTTTTAAAAAAAAATTTTACCGTACGCGTACGGTAAGCTTACCGTACGCGCACTCTGCGATTTTTTTTAAAAATTATTAAATTTATTTGTCATACTTTTTGGTCCTTCGTGAACCCCCTGACGAACGCTAGGGGGTCTGCAACTCTCTTCGTTGCCCCCTTTTCATGTTATCAACCTTTGTTTTTCAGTGCGAGGGTCAGAAAATGGCGGCCGATACTTTCTGATTTCGACCGATTCGAATGTTTACAGTCATGTAACCACCAATCAGAATTGAGCTCGCGCACGGCACCGTACGCGTACGGTAAGCTTACCGTAAGCGCCCGGAGCGCGCTTACAGACATATATATTGATTTAAATGCTATTTTCTCAGGACCTACTGAACAGATTTACACCAGACCTGCAAAAGGCACATCCCTGACCTGAGGACTACCTCTCTGCCCAATTTCAAGTAATTCTGTTCAGCCGTTCGGGCTGTAGTTCGGACTAAAGGTCCTATGGGAAAATGCATGGGGAAAACACGTTTTGGGACCCCCCTTTTTTCTCAGCCCCCACTTGACGAATCCTCCCGAGACTTTCAGGGTAGGAGCGGAGCGTAGCGCCCCATTAGTTTTGAAAAATTCGCGAGGATTCGTCAACCGGCGCCAAAGTTATTCCAAATAGAATGTTGCGGATTTCCTATGGAAACACGGTCCTAACTATAACTATCTACTGGCGACCGCCAGTACAAAAGATCGGTCTGTCACGGGCGGTCCGAGCCAGGAAACCGGAATTCCCAATAAAATACTCCACACAGTCCCGTTATCATGAGAAACGCTCGGACACCCCAGTTTGAATGCAGCTAATTTATTTCACAAGTACAAAAACGACGCATTTCGCCTTTACGGCTTGGTCACGCTCGAATACTCAAAGTTACACCATGTTTAAATCTCATAGAATCAAAGACGGACTACCCCATCAATATGTAACAAACTAGTGCAACAATCGCGGCCATCTTGCAATGATATACAATCAAGGGGGTTTTTCATTTATCGTGTAGCATCAACACTCGATCTCATAATAATCTGGTGCATGTTCAACAATTATATTAATACATAGAAGGATGATGACGTTTCATTGCTCGTGAGATAACTATTGCATCTGTTTCTAACACAGAATACATTCAGAGCAATATTGTTTGTTCTTGGCAAATCAATCAAACATACCAATAAAGTTACTGTTCAAAATACCGCATCATGCCCAAGGGGGCGACATATGTATTTGTGCTTAGAATCTCATTACACTACTCATAAAGTATCCATTGCGTCTATCTGTGACATAAAATAATTTTTTGAGCAGTAATGTTTGACAGCTCTTATTTAAACCTAACGTTAAAGTTCATAATATCACATACTGCCCAAGTGGGCATAAACAAACCGTCAGTGGACATCTAAAAACGAATAAATGCAAAAAGTAAGACTCTATTGTCTTAGCATATGACCAAACATCAATTTCACCCTAATGGGTAGTACCACAGATGAACATGTCACATTGATTCATCACTACACGTTCTTTCATGATGTTATAATAACTTCATAATACTTTATGAATACCCCATACTGTATAGATCTTCCTTACATGACAGATATTCACGTTGCACAAAAGTGACTCCATCTAGAAATAAGACAACAAATTTTTAAAAAAACTTTAAAAAGAACTGCTGAACAACTACAGTAACATTATTCCTGTAGATGTATTGCTAATTCTTCGCTCATATTTAACCCTTTGGGTGATAGGCTTTCCAAATCTACAATATATCGGGATTCTAATTTTCTCAATGACAGTTCTCTGTTCCCACCTCTTACTCCCAAATCCACAGAGTCAATCACCACCATGCGAACTTGAGTCTCATCCTGTAAATGCTTGCCAGAAAAATGGCGAGCTATAGGGTACAACCTGTTGTTGTTCCGTATAGCACGGAGATGTTCTAGCACTCGTTTCTTGGCTGTATGTTTTGTGCTGCCAACATACCACTTGGCACAGGGGCAGATCAGAACATACACACAGTATGTGGTGTTGCAAGTAAGTCTCTTCCTGATAGTAATTTCTCTTTTGGAGTTAGGTACCTGTAATTTATTACAGTCAATACTATTCCTACGCGCTTTGCACTTATGACAACACCTGAAACCCAGAGTGCCAGAATCACAGTTTGCATCAAGATCTCTGATGTGATTGTGGCTCAATTCATCTCTCAAAGACCGCCCCTTTCTGAACGTAATCTGTGGATTACTACCAAGATCATCTCGAAGATGTTCATCAGTGAGTAGTACATGCCAATGCTTATTCAATATTTTACGTACCTCACTGGCTTGCCCTGAAAATGTGGTGATGAATCTGATATTCTCACTCTTAGTTTCTTTCTGTTTGGGGTATATGAGTTCATTGCGAGATTTCATCTCTACTCTGGAAATTGCATCCTTCACAGTTTTTGCACTATAGCCCCTCTCCCTGAATCTTTGACACATGATAGCCTCCTCACATTCATACGCAGCAGCAGTACTACAGTTCCTTTTTGCACGTAGCAGTTCTCCATATGGAATACTCCGTACTAGATTCCGTGGGTGACTGCTATTGGCATTAAGTATACTGTTGCCCGCAGTTTTTTTGCAAAATAATTTGGAAGTCAGTTGGTTGTCTCTGACTTCCAAGAGAACATCCAAGAACGCCATTGAGTTCTTACTGATGTTCTCTGTGAACTGTAGGTTGCATGTGTTTCTGTTCAATTCGTCAATAAAGATTTTTACTGATTCTTCATTCCCACACCAGATGAAAAGAAATATCATCGATATACCGCAGCCACAGGGCCACATTGTTAAATTCACTCATATTTGCGACCACCTGCTCCTCCCACCAGCCCATGAACAAGTTTGCGTAACTGGGGGCGAAGCAGGTTCCCATAGCTGTGCCCTGTGACTCCAATCAGATAAGGGCGGTAATGTGGTTGTTTTGGATAAACATAAGTATCTGTTAGAAGGATTGAGACAACTGAATGATGAGAAATGCTATTGTAAGACAGACATGGCGCGCACGGTGAAAACCCTGAAAAAAAACCCCATTAATAATTACATAACTTAGCATTTAAAAAACTGTACAAATTCACCTTAAAAACCATAGGTTTCACACACGTTATAGTTAGGAATTAGCATTTAAAAAACCTTGCAAATTCACTTAAAAAAACATAGGTTTCACACAGGTTATAGTTAGGTGGACATTTCCCTCGTAAAAAAACAATGAAATTCCCCCGTTATAGTTAGTTCAGATAACTATAACTCGTGCGACCGCCACTCTATCACAAGGATGATGTCATCAGTGATGTCATGAGTGATGCCACTGACCATGTCATGAGTGATGTAATATGTGATGTCATGAGCAGTGGATTGCGGGCGCGCGAGATATAGTTATCTGAACTAACTATAACGGGGGAATTTCATTGGTTTTTTACGAGGGAAATGTCCACCTGTGTGAAACCTATGGTTTTTTAATATAGTGCTGGTCCTTTCTGTTGTGAGAGCAGTAGTAGAGCGTGAATATTTTAGCGGTTCGCCACCGCTGGACCGGGCTCCCGCTCTAAGAAGAGTGCGGGTTTCAAACGGCGGAGTTGGAGCAAGGAAATTTGAGACGAACCCGCACCGCCAGAACAAGCTGACATACTACCACCGGGGGAAGCCGAGCGAAGATATTCAAGCTCTACGCGACTCGGAGGTAGGGAAGCTCCATCAGTATTATCAGCTTACGTATTTTAAAGGCACGAGCGAGTTGGGGGTGCATGGAACAAAAGTCACAAATGTACAGTGAAACCGCACGTCGCGAGGCTGCGACCGGAATTGTTAAGACCCGTCCCGGGGGGGACACACAAGGCGCCAATCAAACAGAGAATGCTGCCCAAACCAGTACAAAAGCCAAATATCAACAACTAGAAAGACTCCACGAGAGGGATATAAGAAAGTGGTGGGAAGCTACTTCTTTGGAGAACTATGTTGAAGTGAAGAGGGTTCCATGTGGTTTACGAATATACACTGTTCCGGCATACGAGAACCCGGACCCTGACCTTCTGAGTGAATGGGTGGAGTATACTGCAGAATCTTCACAAGGAATGCTTAAGATTCTAATAAAATTGGCCTGGAGAGATCGGGAAAAAGCCTTAAAAGATATTGAGTTCCTCGAAAACAGCATTCTTGAAACAGTAGAAGCGGACAAACACGAGGAGGAAAAACAAATTATAAAAAAACATTTGATTGCCTATGAGAAAAAATTTCAAACAAGAAAGCAACAAAAATTTGAGAGAGACACTCGTGACTATGAACAAGGAAGGATATTAACCTTCGCCAGGAGATATGACACACCACGCAGAGATCTGAAATTATCAAAACTGAAGGCATTAGTCACCAGAGATACTTCAGAATCAGAAATCACCAGTGCGGAACAATCTGAGGAGGAGGGAAGCATTATACGAGTGCAGAAAAACCAGCCTTCTTTTCACGAGGAATTCAATCTTATCAGACAGACATGGTTGAGAGGGGGGAAAGGACGACCCCCGGACCAGTCACAAGAAAACAAACGATGCAAGAGGAGAGGCGGCAGGAAGCACTGGAAGAGGAAGGCCTGCGAGATCGCGGAGAGGCCGGACCAACAAGGACTAGAGGACAATCTAACAATTGTTAATTTATCTCCCAGAAAACTAACATTAGATGAAGAAAAGGTATTGAAACTTGGTTTGTCATTTTGTCCAACGAAGAGTTATGAATACACCCAAACACACATCGATTTCTTTAAATTCATTCGGAAGATAAAGCTATTAAAGTTCTTTAAAACAAAGATTCCGGGTGATCAACCAATAAGGAACACAAGAGAAGATCGAATGGGAACACAGTAACTGGAGTCAGTAACTATCCAAGATTTAGAAACAATAGCAGTTCTTGAGGAACTAAGCAAAGAAGGCAGCACGCAACCAGTTACCCAAATAGATAATATCACGAGAGCCGCTGAAATGGGGGTAATACAAGTTGGGGGAAAAAGCCCCTTCAAACCAGCTTCTCGCTTCTGCCCACAACTACCAATCGATGCAATTGACATTTTTTCGGATGCTGTAATCGGAACTACAGGTCCTGAGAAAGGACGAAGAGAACTCAAAAGGAACAAGAAAGTGGAACCTATCGTATAAACAAAGGAGAGCCATAGAAAGCCTGGAACAAGATAAGACTGTTATAATAAAACCATCGGACAAAGGGGGAAATATTGTCCTCCAAACCAGAGACGATTATTATAAAGAGGCTATATGACAACTTGAGGACAAAGATAATTATGCCCCTACCACAGTGGAAGAATACAAAAAAAGTATTCTAGAATATGCCACCCTGATCAATAAATGGTACGACAGAGGAATTTTGTCTAGAGAAGAACTACTATTCCTACAGAACCGACACCCGAGGATACCCACCTTTTATCACCTGCTGAAGATACATAAGGATGCTTCTAGACCACCAGGGAGACCCATTGTGTCGTCGATTGGAGGTCTAACGGAGAATATGTCTAAATTCATAGACTATTTTCTGGCACCATTTGTCAAACAATTAAGCTCCTACACTAGAGACACTAAGGATTTTTTTAAACAAATCCAAGACATTGGGTGGGAGGAAGATTTGACCATGATCACATTGGATATCTGTAGTCTCTATACAAGTATCAGACATTAAGATGGTCTGGAGGCTGTCAGGAATTTTTTAAAACTACGACCAGCCAAATACTTAGAGCACAGTGAAATGTTATTAGAGTTTATTTCATTCTGTCTAAACAATAACATCTTCACTTTTCAAGATCAGAAATATCGACAGATACAGGGTACGGTGATGGGCACCTGCTTCGCCCCCAGTTACGTGAACCTGTTCGTGGGCTGGTGGGAGAAGCAGGTGGCCTGGTCCGATAACGAGAACGAGTGGATGGACAAATAATTTGTTGGCGGAGATATATTGATGATCTCTTCATTTTTTGGAGAGGATCATCCATATCAGCTGAAAAATATCTCTCCGCCCTCAATGTAAATAACTTGAATCTAAAGTTTACTAGTGATATAAGCTCAAAGGAAGTGAACTTTTTGGATTTAAGGGTTTTTGTGAATGAAGGTGTCATTCAAACGGCTCTACACTGTAAAATCACAGCAGGGAACTCGGTTCTACATGGACGTAGCTGCCACCCAAGGTCTCTTATAAAGAGCATTCTCTATGGGGAGCTACTCCGGATAAAAAGAAATAGCTCTCAAAAAACTGACTATGAAGAAGCTGCTATTGACAGCATTAACCGATTTAAATCAAGAGGTTATTCACAAAAAACACTGCAATTGGCAAAAGAGAAGGTTGAAACTAAAGAAAGACAAATCTTGTTAAATGAAACAAATGCTAAGAAACCAGGAGAGGACACAGGAAATTTAAGATTGATTACCTGTTCTTCATCAGCAGCAAATAATTCTGAATAGGAACTGGAAAATCCTTAAATCTGATAATGTGGTGGGGAAAGAACTTATGGATTATCCACAAATAACATTCAGAAAGGCGCGCTCTATTAAAGACCGTCTAGTACAAAGCCACCTCCCAAAACAGATGTCTGGTAGCAGCTTACAGAGCCTTCATGGTTCATTTCCATGTGGAAAATGTAAAGCTTGCAGTTCCAGTAAGAAAGTCCTTATGTACCAAACTCCTGGGTATCAACACAGTAACAAGATCTCAAAATTCATGACGTGCACCACGACACATGTGGTATACTGTCTAGAATGCCCATGTGGCTATCGCTACGTGGGCAGTACTGTTAATGCAGTAAAGATGCGGGTACTTGAACATCAGAGGGCGATTGCCAATAAGGATGAGAACTATCCAGTTGCCCGTCATTTTGCTAGCTATCATAATAGCAATAGATCACTTTTAAAGTTTTTCTGTTTAGACTGTATTCCCAAGGATATCAGAGGGGGAGACAGAGAGAAAAGGTTACGACGTCTGGAGTCGAGGTATATTATTGAACTCCAGACCAAGTACCCTTACGGGCTGAATGCTGGTGAAGAACTAATAACCCATCTTTGAGATATATTAATTAATTAGTACAGCACTCTCTAACACCTTGGCACCAAGAAATAATATAAAATGATGACACCAAAACAATGTAAGCCCATTCAGGGCATCATAACGAACAATAACAACGTTATTCACGTTTGAAATTATTTATTTGAATACAATATATAATAATATAATGTGCGTTTTCTATTTAAACTAATGCAAAATGATTACAATTTATTGTGTATGTAATGATTGTCAACAGTAATGAATTGAATTAAGGTTGATTTTCACATTCAAATATGGCGCCCATGAATTTCGGGGTAGTCCTTCATTTGTTTTGATGTACCGTATCTTTATTTACTTTCGACTCAGAGACGCTAGCCGACACTGACGAAGGCTACGGCTGAAACGCGTCTGTTTTGTTGAATTTTTGCACCGAATAAATCCCTCATTGGATTGATACCAACGAGAGTGCTGATCCTTTCTGTTGTGAGAGCAGTAGTAGAGCGTGAATATATATATATATATATTATCCACTGGCGGTCGCCAGTAGATAGTTATAGTTAGGACCGTGTTTCCATAGGAAATCTCAAAATTCTATTTTGAATAACTTTGGTGCCGGTTGACGAATCTTCGCAAAATTTTCAAAACTAATGGGGCGCTCCGCTCAGCTCCTACCCTGAAAGTCTCGGGGGGATTCGTCAAGCGGGGGCTGAGAAAAAAGGGGGTCCAAAACGTGTTTTCCCCATGCATTTTCCCATAGGACCTTTAGTCGAAGGTACAGCCCGAACGGCTGAACAGAATTACTTGAAATTTGGCAGAGAGGTAGTCCTCAGGTCAGGGATGTGCCTTTTGCATATATGGAGTCAATCTGTTCAGTAGTTCCAGAGAAAATTGCAGTAAAAAGCACATACATATCTATAGCCGCGCACCGTGCGCGCGCCCTTACGTGCGCGAGCGTAATTCTGATTGGTTGTTACATGTCAGTCAACGTTCGAATCGGTCGAAATCAGGAAGTGTCGGCCGCCATTTTGTTTGTTTTCAGTGCGAGAGTGGAAAAGGAAGGTGGCGAACGTGAAAAGGGGGCAGGGTAGAGAGTTCCTGACCCCCTAGCCTTGGTCAGGGGGTCCCTGAAGGACCCCGAAGGCAGAAAAAAACATTTAAAAAAAATGTTTTTAATCGCGGGGGTGCGCGCACCGTGCGCGCCCGGTGAAAAACCATACAAAAAAAAAACATTTTATTACGTAGTTTATTGAAAAAGAAATATATATAAAAAATAATAATACATACATAACTTAGCATTTAAAAAACCATACAAATTCACTGAAAAAACCATAGGTTTCACACACGTTATAGTTAGGAATTAGCATTTAAAAAACCTTGAAAATTCAGTTAAAAAACCATAGGTTTCACATATGTTATAGTTAGGTGGATATTTCACTCCAATGAACCAATGAAATTCCCCAGTTATAGTTAGTTGAGATAACTATAACTCGCGCGACCGCCACTCTATCACAAGGATGATGTCATCAGTGATGTCATGAGTGATGCCACTGACCATGTCATGAGTGATATAATATGTGACGTCATGAGCAGAGGATTGCGGGCGCGCGAGTTATAGTTATCTCAACTAACTATAACGGGAGAATTTCATTGGTTTTTTACGAGTGAAATATCCACCTAACTATAACATATGTGAAACCTATGGTTTTTTAAGTGAATTTGTAAGGTTTTTTAAATGCTAATTCCTAACTATAACGTGTGTGAAACTTATGGTTTTTTCAGTGAATATATATATATATATATAAAACCAAAAGCTGTTTCTTATGAAATAACAGCAGCCACGGACAGCAACAAACTTCAGCAATTATTTATTCAAGCAGAGTTACAGCAACTCAACGCGTTTCGGGGACACCACCCTTGATCACAAGTACTGTTGATAGGTGATAGAAAGTAATTAAATAATCATGTGACACAACAAAAATAAAACGTGAAGACAGACTACCATATTACAGAGGAGTTACTTCGCTCCTACATTCTTGCTGCAAAATGTGCATCGCTTTTTTAAATAAAGTCATGGAGAATCAAAAATCCAATTCACTAAAATAGTGGAAATAAAATTTTTCACAGATTATAAATATAAGACAAAATCATCGTTCGAGATTCTATCTATAATAGTTATTTAAATCCTTCTTTCAATGATTTTCAAGCCCATGTGGGCACTAATTTCATAGAATGAATTACAAAAAGGAGGGACAGAGAGGGGCTATTTCCGTCCTCAGGGGAACGGGAGGTCCAGCAGAAGAAAGCGCCCCTGGGGTATGCAAACTCAAAAAGAAAGTTTCCGCTGTTCCTCAAAGTTGAAAGGAGGGAGAAGAGTCAGGTGGAAGGCTAGAACCAATTGTACCCGCTTGGTATTGGGAATTGGTAATCCATTTGTCGGATAATAATGCCCTCACACACCCTTGCAGGTGTCATGCTTCATCATATGGGCTGCTCCTCGTCGGGCCGGCGGTGCAATGCCCGACGGGCTCCCTTTGTAAGGGGCACTTTGTCGGAGATCTTCAATCCGACTGCCGTATGGTGAAGTGCGGGTGAGGGGGCCTAAGTGGTGTAGATGTGCCTAAGTGGTTTAAAACAGGGTATAGAGTGCCGGCTGGAAATCAATTTATTCTTGGGGCCTCCTTCCCTAATTAAAAACGTGAAAGTATGGCACTCAACGGAGTATAATGTCTCATGTGTGAGTGAACTAAAAAATGGTCAACATGTTTCTCGCTATGAGTTTGTGTACTCGCGATTCTTCAGGACCTCAGCAAAACACTATCTACAAAGGAAAATAACAGTATTCTCAACTAGGATTTGTCACGTCAGTGGTGACTCTTATTAAAATACCTGTCAGTGTCTGGTATTACCCTATTCGGTATAAGATTAGACAGCAGCAGTACTCGGTGGGTTTACATCGAGCTAGAATTTTCCGGACTCGGTGGTGAGGGTAGGTCATTACGGCTGACACGAGCGGCAAGCAATTTCTACTTTATGAGAAATTCTAGCTCGATGTAAACCCACCGAGTACTGCTGCTGTCTAATCTTATACCGAATAGGGTAATACCAGACACTGACAGGTATTTTAATAAGAGTCACCACTGACGTGACAAATCCTAGTTGAGAATACTGTTATTTTCCTTTGTAGATAGTGTTTTGCTGAGGTCCTGAAGAATCGCGAGTACACAAACTCATAGCGAGAAACATGTTGACCATTTTTTAGTTCACTCACACATGAGACATTATACTCCGTTGAGTGCCATACTTTCACGTTTTTAATTAGGGAAGGAGGCCCCAAGAATAAATTGATTTCCAGCCGGCACTCTATACCCTGTTTTAAACCACTTAGGCACATCTACACCACTTAGGCCCCCTCACCCGCACTTCACCATACGGCAGTCGGATTGAAGATCTCCGACAAAGTGCCCCTTACAAAGGGAGCCCGTCGGGCATTGCACCGCCGGCCCGACGAGGAGCAGCCCATATGATGAAGCATGACACCTGCAAGGGTGTGTGAGGGCATTATTATCCGACAAATGGATTACCAATTCCCAATACCAAGTGGGTACAATTGGTTCTAGCCTTCCACCTGACTCTTCTCCCTCCTTTCAACTTTGAGGAACAGCGGAAACTTTCTTTTTGAGTTCACTAATTTCATAGAACACATTACATCTCAGAATTAAACATCAGTGATTATTCCAAAACAAATCTGCCTACCAAATTTTCGCCAGGGAGCTGCGTTGCAGAGAGGTGTTCAGAGGCCACGCCCCTTTTTACAACACTCTGCAACACAGCTCCGTGGCACTTACTGGAGGTACCTGGTGGGCTAGTTGACCCCCAGGGGACCTCAGGATTGAAGAGGAATTAATTCCCCAACTTAAAACGTGCCTCAGGGTGTGTTTGCACACATATCACCTCAGGCCCCGCCCCCTACCTTCACCACTGTGCAAACACACCCCGTGACGCGTTTTAAGTTGGGGGATTAAGTCCCCTTGAATCCTGAGGTCCCCTGGGGGCCAACTAGCCCACCAGGTACCTCCAGTAAGCGCCACGGAGCTGCATTGCAGAGAGGTGTAAAAAGGGGCGTGGCCTCAGAACACATCTTTACAACGCAGCCCCCTGGCGCATACTGGAGGTTCCTGGTGGGCTAGTTGACTCCCAGGGACCCCCAGTATTCAAGGGGTATTTGTTCACCATCGGCAAACGCGCCAGGGGCATGTTTGCAGAGTGGTGCAAGGAGGGGGCATGGCCTCTGGCATGATCCCGTTTTTAAAATTTTTATTTTTTAAGGAGGGGGGCTGGACAGCCCCCCCTTCTTTTTCTAATTTATTGGCCCTGGGGACCCCATTCCCCAGGCCCTGCACCAAATATTTTTTTTTAAAACTAGAAATCAGGAAGGGGGCCGCGTGGACTCCTCCCGAGGCCATAATTTGCCCCGGGGACCCCACCCCCGGGGCAAGGCCCTTTTATTTTACTTATTATGTTGGAGGGGGGCTGCTTTGCCCCCCTCCTGTGGCCACTAATGGCCCCGGGGACCCCATCCCCTGGGGCCGGCCTTTCTTTTTTAAAATATTTTGTTCTAGTTTTGGGGAAGGGGGCCACTTGTAGCCCCGGGGACCCCATCCCCGGGGCTGGCCCTCTCCGTTGGGGGCTGTGGGGGGTCCCTAATCCCCCCACGGTCCAAGTCGGCTGCCCACGTCCTGCGGGAGCCGGCATTGCTTTTCCACAGGGGGAGCAGCAGATTTTCACAGAAATGTTAGGAAAATGTGTTTTCTTTTACAAAGTTTGAGTTTTGCAAGGGATTCTGGGTAACAGTACCTGGTGAGAGCCACACAAGTCATCCCTTCCTGGAATCCCCCAGGTGTCTAGTTTTAAAAAATGTACTGGTTCGCTAGGTTTCCCAAGGTGCTGGCTGAGCTATGGCCTGAAATCAACAGCAAGACACTTTGCAAAAAAGGGTGAGGTTTCTGTGGAAAAATGTGATGGGCCCATGTTCTGTTTTGGGTCTTTTCCTGTCGCAGGCGCTAGGCCTACTCACACAAGTAAGGTACCATTTTTATCTGGAGACTTCTGGGTGTGTGGAAGTTCAGATCCTCAGATTCCAGAACATTCTATTACAAAAACGTGAGGGAAATGTGTTTTTTATACAAAGTTTGAGGTTTGCAAGGGTTTCTGGGTATCATGGTGAGAGTCACACAAGTTACCCCATCATGGAATTCCATGGATGTCTAGTTTTCAAAAATGTACATGTTTGCTACACTTCCTTAGGTGCCTGCTGAGCTAGGGCCCAAAATCCACAGCTAGGTACTTTGTAAAAAAAGTGTGTTTTCTGTGGTAAAATGTGAGGGGTCCACCTTGTGTATTGGGTCGTTTCCTGTCGCAGGCACTAGAGAAAGTGTTAGACTTGGGGAATGAGAGGTCATACGTGCTATTTTCACTTCAACCTTCACCACATTGAGGAACAAGTTGAATTTTGGAGGTTAAGATTTGCTTTTCACCCTCCAAACTTAACCACATTAGAGAAAGTCTTAGCCAATGAGGTGCTGGGAGGAGTGGGATTTACCATTCCCATTCCAAACTTAACTACATTGGGGAAAGTGCTGGACTTTGGGATGACCAGATTTAGTATGTCTTCAAAGGGCAAAGCAGTAATATTTGGGGGCAAAACCAGAACAACTATTCCCACAACCTATTAAATTACCTAAGACAAAGGTAAATAATAAATTGCAATAATAGTAATAAAATAAAACAAAAACGTAAACCTAAAAGTAATAAGTACAATGCATAAATGAAAACCACACAGGATAATTTAAAAGACAAATATGCATATAATCTATGTAAGAATAATAAATACAATAAAAAGAAATGAAATTTAACAAATACAATTTTTTAAACCAAAAAAGTTTCCAAATATTGGAAAACAGCACATTTAAAAAAATATGGACCAAAAATGTGCTAGTAACAAACATTATGTAAGCAATTGAACAAATAATAACAAATAATAAAAATCACAAATCAATTTTGAAATATCTATGAAAAAATACATTAGCAATATAAAGTATAAAAACATAATATGACCTTTTATTTAATATTTAACAAAACGATTAATATTTTAGTGCATTAATAATTATTTCTGCCAAATATACCCAAAAGGTAAAGAAAAATCTGAAAAGCATAAAGATTTAACTTGAAAACAAATAGAAAAATATATAATAATAGCATATCCATCAGAAATATATTTTTTAAAATCTCATAAATACATCAATAAGTTTATTCCATAAATAGGTCAATTTTCTTTTTCAAGTCAAGTCAAAAATACTTTATTTCCAAGAAATGGAATCTTATAGAAATATTACACACATTTCTAATTAATGAAAGAAGAAAACCGTAAAAAAGAACACTAATATAGTAATCTAAAACAACAGTGCATGATTGTATACTTCTACAAAACAACTTGTAGATTATGCAACTTCAACTCTATAAACATTAACATGTTCCCTACCATGACCCAATACAATCTACAGCCCAAGTCTTACATATATTTAAAAGCTTTCATTAGAAATAATAGAAAAACAAGCATTTGCAATGCAATAGGTCTCGCATTTGTTAGTTTAAGCTATTGGAATTGTAAATGACAATGCCTTTTCTTTATCTGTTTTGATAATTAACACATAATTAAAAGGCATAGTCATTTACAATGCCAATAGGTCAAACTCTTGTAAATAGAGACCTTTTGCATTTCAAAGAAGCTGCCACCATTGTCCCGGTCTACTTGGAGAGTGAAAGCGTGCATGGCGCACTAAATGTTGCAGGAAAGCATGTGGTGCCTGTAGTAGGAGAAACTCATTAAAGAAAATAGTGCTTACTGATTAAATAAGATGTACCTATAACAACCGAAGTAAAAGGGCCAGTCCTCAAGGGAAGTTACAAATGAAGACAAGGCGGTACTACCAGAGAATAACAAGCCTATTAACAATTCAGAAGCCAGCATTTACAAAGGACAATGACACAAGCCAATAACAAATATGGATGAAGAGTGGGCGGGGCTTCAAGTCCATACTCAAATACAGCATGCCTTGTAGAGCAGTGTGAAATAATTGCAGACACCACGTGAGGAAGGTAAAGCTCAAGTTTAATCTGCTTCAATCGATATTCATTGCCAGATCTGTTTTTATAACATAAGGAATTCCCCATAGGAACACTCTAAAATGTTTTACAGCCCAAAAACACGCCAACGTTTCTCTTTCTACTACAGAGTATCGTGCTTCTGCCTCGGACAATGACCGGGATGCAAAAGCTACAATTCTCTCTACTCCATTAACTACTTGGCTTAAAGTGGCTCCCAAGCCTTTAGTGCTTGCGTCTGTTGTGAGTATTGTGGATTTACATGTGTCAAAGTGTCCTAAGAAAGGTGCATTGATAATACATTCTTTTAAGTCATTGAAAGCTTTTCCACATTCTTCACCCCATACGAATCTTACATTTTTCCTCAACAACATGCGTAAAGGGTGTGTGATGTCTGCAAAATTTTTTACAAATTTGGAATAGTATTCCGACAACCCAAGGAAGGACCTTACTTCATCTTTAGTAGTAGGTACCGGTGCAGACTTGATAGCATTGATCAAATTAATTTTGGGTTTGATACCCTCTCGTGAAATTACATGTCCTAAATATGTTACAGATTTTACACCAATCTGACATTTTTCTTTCTTCAATGTCAGTCCTGCCACTTTTAATCTGTTTAACACTTTCTTAAAATTCTCATTGTGTTCCTTTTCATCTTTTCCGAAAATCAGTAGGTCATCCTGGAAACACAATACACAATCTATTCCATTAAGTATTCCTTCCATCGCTCTCTGGAATACTGCAGCCGTAGAGGCCAACCCAAAAGGCATCCTGCGAAATCTGAACGCCCCAAATGGCGTAATAAACGATATTAAAGGTTTACTAGTGGGGTGCAGCTCGATCTGGTGGTATGCTGATGACAAATCAATAACCGCAAAAAACTCAGCATCTCCTATTTGGCTCAACATTTCATTAATATTTGGTAAGGGATGTCTGTCAATCCATATATTGTTATTTAACTCCCTCAAATCAATGCATAATCTGATAGCTTTATTATCAGGTTTGGATGTAAGAACAATGGGAGCCACCCACTCTGCACTTTCAATTGGTTCAATGACATTCTGATTGACAAGTTTCTCAAATTCTTGTTTGAGGGGTTCCTTTAACAATATAGGCACATTTCTACACTTATGTAAATTACAACACAGTGCATGCGCTGCCCAGGCTCAACCTAACGATGAATGTAAGAACAATCCATTCTGCCTGAATAGCATTTTAAAGTGCAATGTGAGTTTAACCAATTTTAAGCCATACGTTTTCCCTAATCATTATTTTAAAGTTCAATATACATAGCAGCTTTTCACAACTTTCCTATTTGGAGATCCACTAATTTACTTAACATCACCTTGCTGAGTGTGATTACATCCATACTGACCTAGATCTTGAACCCTACGGGAAGAGAATGCCAGTTGAGACTTTATGATTTTAAACAAATATTGACCAATGATAATAGCTATATCTCAGAATCTAAGGCTATAAATCAGGTCTAGCCCCGTATCTCTAGTTTGAATCCCGTATTTTTTAAACACAGACCGAAGAATATTTTGCCTTGCCTTAATGAAGAATGCACATTCCTACAATAAATGGTTCACTGAATATTTCCTACCTCTCTTACAGGGGATCTGGCTATTGTTCTTAACAACCTCTGTTTTTAATCCTGGGTTAATTCCCACCCTCAAGTGCAAAGCATCATTCCAGAAGCGCTTGTCTGGAATAGTATATATGTATGGGAACAAGTCCATTCTCTCATGAGAAACTAAGAAAGGAATGGCTGAGCTATTAATTTTAAGATAATACAGATCCTTTGCCCAACTAGTTTCCATGTCACTTTGCCTGAGTGAACTCTTTATCTGGTTAATCAAAACCACTTCTCCTCTTTCAATATACCTCTCTGGAACATTCTAAAGCTTTTGCATTATTGTCACTGGATTCCTTTTTCCACAGAGGGTTGTCTTCATCTCTGGTACTGGTTTTTTTTTTTAACAAACTTTATTGATTTCCTCAAATTGTACAACTTCCGTCATCATTAGTATACTGCAAACCATCGCAATATCAACAGCTTGTCTTCATCTCTGATAAGATTTCCTCCAACAGTTTGCAATCAAACCTTTTCACCCCATTCACTGCAAAAGACAGGGCTAGCCTCCGAATAGCCATTTGTTTATTCCAGCTCAATTCATCTGAAAAGGTTAGTCCTAGATTTTTATAGTCTCTAACCTGCTTGAATCTTACAATACCAAGGAACCATACAAATGTCCTTTTCCTCCTGGCAGAAAACATTGTTTTTGTCTTATCAACATTTATTGTTAGCTTATTTTCAATGCAGTAAGCCTTTAGGGCATTTAGTTTTTGTTGCAGCCCAATAGGTGTAAGATCCATCACCACCAGATCGTCTGCTTCCATGAAGCAAATAATGTGCCTACCTCCAACCTTTGATGAAAAACTGTGAGTAGAATGCAGTGTAATAACATGTTTAACATCAGTATGCTTTTTTAACTATCATAAAATATGTCAATACGTTTATTCCATACATATATCAATTTTCTATTCAATATAAAATGCTTTGAAAATTACAAAGAAGTAAAGGACCATCTAACAAAAATGAATACTTTTTTAATACAAAAATTAAAAGTTATTTTCAATCTTTTCCTTATAAACCCAGTGTCTCACTCTGAAAATGATATTACAAAATATAACATACATTACAAAAATTAACAATATTTTAAACCAATAACACCATATACCAAACACACATAAAACAATATATGTTACAATGAAATTTAACCAAGAGGTATTTTTAAAAATAGTGAAAAAACAATATTCTTATCAGTGATATTCTGTCCCATGATATTTTTGACATCATGTTATGCTCATCACATTTTTAAACAACATTTTGGCAGAAACCCAGCTTACCAGGGGGAGCATACCATACACTATGACAAGTGGTAAATATGCTAACATGAGCCTCCTAGAAACTGAAAGAGTATATTTCAAACCGCTGAAACACATTTGTGCAGTCAGATGAGCAAGTGAACTCTTCCACATCTTTGTATAGAGCAACAAATTCACCAATAGTATATATCACCTAGCCTTATTAGCCATCTATTGGAACCCCAAAGCAATGATTTCATCCAGGATTAAAATACAGAGCTCTATGATTACAGGAATATAATTACAACCTAGCATCTACACATATAAAAGGACAGAATTCTGCTGATTGTTTCTCTATTCACCAAAACCCATAAGATTGGATCCATCAATAGCTAGAAGAACTCTATTTTCTGGCACAAGTGAACACGCTACAAGCACACTCACTGCAAGAAGTCATTCATGCCACTAATGAAGATGGTAATCTATCCAGAGTCAAGCAGCTGCTGTTGTACCATTAGTGAAGTCAGTAGAAAGAATAAAAAACAGCATCACGGGACATTGATGTAAAATAAATCACACCCAATGGAGCTGACAATCACAACAGAAGGACTATTCTTTTAAGGAACTACGTTGGTCTTGTCTAGATGTTTAAAAAAAACAAATTACAGAACTGGCACACATAGGGCACACGTTTTTGCAATTGAAAAAGTGCTTTGAGGCAAAATGTGGTTTCTGCTTATGGCTGAAATGGTCATGATAGCACTCATTGAATACCATATCTGCCAGTCAATCAATGATTCAAGCAAATCAGCACTGATGCAGATATCTAAACGGTCTGGTGAAGTGTGGGACCTGATGTGATTTGACATATTTTGTTGCATGTTGTCAGGTAAATACCTGGATGACATATTAGTGGTTTAAAGCTTTACAATCATCCTAAAGTCAGATAATGGTCCACCATTCACAAGCCATGACTTCTGAGACTTCCTCAACAAACTAGTGTTTCAGTAAATGGAGAGGCTCAGGGTCACTTTGAAAAATGTTATTCAAAGAGTGCAGACTGAAAGAATGACATTAGCAAATGCTATGGTCATATAAAAACAGTCCTCACTCGACCACAGGATAATGTTCCTCTACTCTTGAGTTTTGTTGACAAGAATACACCAAGATTCCACACGGTAATCTTCCCTACAATCCCTCTCAACTTTCAGTCAAAGACACCAGCAATAAAATGAAAATGAAATCATATGCTGACATCAGGAGACAAGCAAAATAGAGTACATAGCTTGTGGTGACTAGTTGCTAGTTTGAAAAACTCACAAGAAATCTGACACATCAATGAGCCTTAACACTCAACTATCTCTGTAAGAAAAGGCAGTATAATCACGGCTACCAGGTCCAGCAGAACCATCCCCCACAACATTTCTACATGAAGACGTAGTAGAAAAGGGAAAGAATGTACACCCCATTTCTCTTGAGACACTAATCTTCAACCCTCCAGCATCAAGCATCATTTGCAAATGAAGCACTGTCTACCACATCAACCTCTGAACCTCGATCATCAGACATTTCATATGAATACCTAGTCAGCTCATTAGGAACAACAGCAAATTCAACTTCAAGATGGGTAGGGAGGTGTACAGTGGTAGGTGGAACCCTGGAAAAGGATCTAAGACCAACTGCCATTTGATCCCACCAGACAGTGCCTATGTAATGTGCTCCTTTCATTTCAGGAAATGGCGGGACCAAACTGGGGGCACTTAGAAGTAGGATAGTGACATGCACGAGTTCATAGCATTAGTATTATTTAGTCTGTTCTTCATTATGTATGCCAAAGCTACCTGATGAATAAGTAATGTTTGGAGGAAGCTGGTTGTGAGGCAGAACGTTTCCTGGGTGTGGGAAGCTACATGGAAACTCTTTTTTCATCTGAACCTGAGATTATTTAATTAGGTTGGAAACGCTTTGGCCATTTCTTCCAATTTACTCTGGCCAATAGACCTTTTTAGTAGCCTGAGAGGAAAATGGGTCAGAAATAAATGTACATTTTAAGTTACAGTGTGACCACCATTAGAACCACACAATAAAAGTCTGAGTTAGTAACTTGAAGTCAGAAGGATTATTACAAACTAAAAGCCGGACTAATATAAGTAAGTCTCAAGAACATACTATTAAAATACAGGATTATTAAAGGAAGATCAAAGCGATGTACAATATTGGTTCTCAACAACAAGGAGCATATAAGAATTTCGGTAGCAGCAATGCAAAATATGAGGAATAGGACTTGATGACTAGAATAATGGTTTTGATCCTTCTGCCCATACATAGAAAAGATTCACAACATCTACTAAACCCTACACTAAACTAAGAATAGGGGAAACCATATTGATTCAAGGAAGCAAGAAATGTGTCAGCATCAGAACCTTTATAGAAGTTCTAAAGGTGAGGATTCATGTATAGGAAGAAGCCACACCATCAGAGATGACAAGAGAGGTTTGTACATATCTAAGTGTAAAGGGAATCTGACCAAACCCAAGATTAGTTCCCTGATTAAAATGTACAAAGAACATTTAAGAAAATGACCTCAAACACATCATAGTAATTTTCCAGTTCCCAAGAAAGAACTTGTCTCCTTGAACACTACTCCCATATTCCAGTCTTCATTTCCAAGGCATCCTTGGATTCCTCCCTTCGTCTGATAGTACAAATTGGTAACACTCCCTTTCTTGTTCATTAATATTATTTGATATTGCCAGTTCTTCCTCGCCTCATTTTCACTGAAATACAATGTTCTTTTTTACTAGCTAATTAATGTCTTTGGTCTGCAGAGGAGAAAAACATGCAGGAAAACAACTTCCACGTTAGTATTAAATGTCTCAACTGTAAGCTTAAGGCCTACAATCATGCTAGCTTAGCAGGTTCTTTGAATGTATATTAATTCTACAACCTATATATTTTCCAATAAATGATACTGTACTCTTATATGTGGTACAATAAACTAATACATGTATTATTAAACAAAAGTGACAACTGGTTACAATTTATGAAGAAAGCACTGAACACATATATGATTCGTTCTCACTAATCCCTCACTGCATTAAATATATTTTAGCACACCACCTTACGATTGGATCCCATAGAAAATTATCAGCAATCCAGATGACTCTGAAAAAGAAATGTTTTAATATGCACACATATATAATTTAAAAAACACACAATAATTGCACCTTCTATACATACCTTTAGTGCACCATATCTCATTGATATTATTGCATCAGACAAGTACATAATCCAAAGGAAAATATATATATATATGCCCTAGACAAACCTAAAAGAATGGAACCAAAATTATGCTACTCCAATCTCCCCTCTGAATGTGATCAAGCCATCACAGATTACAATCAGATCATTATCAGATTAGACCAATCAAGACCTAGTGGTCTTGAAAATCTTTCATCTAGACTCCTCTAGACACCTAATATCATCATAATATCTGCTCTGACATTCTTCTAACTCTACATCTGCTCTCTTTCTCTTTGCTCCCTGTCTACCTTGTGCATGCTGATATCCCTTAAAGAGCATGTATAGGAATACCATACAAAGGGCGATTATCAAAAGAGGTTTCAAATTGGGGCCAGAAATTTTAATTCACAAGCTTCCAAACCATCGACCTATTGAAGCAAACCCATTTCCAATAGCTTCCCAAGCACCTGTTGCTTTCAACTCTTTCAAATCCTTTGTGAATCTGGATATAGTCTTAATTTAATTCTTCAGGTCCTTACTTTTGTCTGGAATATAAATACAGCATTGCTGAACTTTCAACATCCAACACACTCCACCCACTTATGTGAGCAAAAGGTCTAATGCAAGATGGTTCTGTACAACCATTGAGACGATAGTTTGAGTTTGGTTTAGCTGAGTGCATACCTAGCTGCTTTTGTATTATCTGTACAACCATTGACATTCTTGCAATCATCTCAGTATTTACAAGCAATAAGGAATTTGTAGTACTAGTAGCCAATTTATACATTATCATAGGCACCTAAAATATCTCCCACTACTTCTGCTGCACTAACACTTCATTTTATTCTGGATTTCTCTTCCCATACAGGATCATGAAACCGTTCCATATGACAAATCTTTGGGAAAAATATGCCAAAATAGCAGGTACGATGCCATCCATCTGTTGATTTGAAGTATGCATTTGTCCATAAATAAAATAGACTTCAGGAATCACAGGATTCTGTCCTTCCAGGAAATGAGAATTTATCCCTCTCACTTCAAAAGTATGCTCACACTTGCTCTCCCTTAGAAACAACGGATCTCTATAACCCTGATCAACATGTATACATAACTTTCCTTTGTGTTTCCAATCTAAAAGGCTGGTAAATTTCCTTTTTCCTGGTGTTCAATGTCTTCGCTACTCCTCTTGTGATTTTTAAGATCCCTATCAGTTTAAGTTTGAGAATTTAGGTCTCTCCATCTATCCTCCAACAAAACTAAACATTTCCTTTCCACATCTGACATCAAACAAGTCGAATTTTGCCTATGTACATATGTACTGCCTAGTTACTTAAGAGAGATAAAATATTTGCCTTCAATCTCTGCACCTTTAAAATAAGGATTATTATGTATGTGCTTGATATGGGGAACTTATGGGAGAACTGCATTATAATTTGAAACATAATATTGAAAACTAAATTTTCTATAAAATATGCCTAATAGGAGACTACAAGAAATACCATATGTCAGAGGTAGATGATGGTAAGTAATTCCCTTTGAGCAGAAGCGGGTAACTGAGTACAAACAAAACAACTTCAAGCATTCATCGTGTCTATATACTCATAAAGCAATATAAAAGAAACACTTGAGGTATAATTCCCCTCTTGATACGTCTGTGTGTAATTTCTTAATCCCCCAACAACTGAATATTACTATCAGAAGAATATGGTGTGGTAGGGGCAACAGTAGCTTTATATGCCACTAAGCTATCTGCAGTGAATATATCCCGATAAGCACTATAACTAATACTACAACTGAAGTCATCAGTGTCCCGATTAAGACGCATCTATGCCTACTAGTAGTAAGATTGGCTTCCATTACTTCATTTAAACCTTGGGTGGAACGTAGCAGCTGCAGAGACTTCTCTATTGATTTCCACCTGTACAAACAGCAAAACCAATTTCCAAATGATATGCAACAAAATATATACAGGAATCTTCATGAGTCTTCCTTAGCCCTACTCTGTGTTCTTCTAAAAGACAACCTTAGGCTCCTTCAGGTCCCTTTAGCCTCTGTACTCTTCCTTCTTCCCTACAAAGTCAATGACATGTCTTTAATAATTAATAGATCTAATTCACTCACTATCAGCCCCAATATGAAATTCTTCAGTTCATCAACTTTCACAGGAAGCTTGTTTATATCCAAAAAACGGGCAATTCAGCCACATCTAAGATAAGATGTCTCAAGGCACATAGGTGCCCATTATGATGCCGCCACTGTAACGGTAATCGCGACCGACTGCCAGAGGTGCGGCGGTCGCTCTGTGCCTATTAGGATGCAACCACCACCCAGGCGGTCGCATCCTGCATATTTAACATTGTGGCAGGCGGTGCTGAAAGCAGCACCCGCCACAATATTAAAAAGGCATGTTGTGCATTGGCATGCAAAATGTGACAGGCACCACGCGGTGCCTGCAACCTTGTGCATGCCAATGAAGGGGGGTACCATGGGTACCCCCATGTGCACCCCACCCCCAACACCCGGGGGACTGCAATTGGTCCCCCAAGCCAAAGACCGCATGCCTTTCCATGGCGGAGTCTCCACCATAGAAAGGCATTCTAACGCACCCATCATAATATAGATGGCACCGCTACCATATTATGGGCCTTTTCCTCCCGGCAGGCAATCGTGACGATTTCCTGCAGGCGGAAAAGCAGCGGATGGTCTTTCCGTCCGCCGCGGTACCCCCACCATGCTAATGTGGCGGGGGTAAAATGCCACCTGGCATTGGGTTTTGGCAGACGGATGGCCACCACCGGTCGGGCGGTGGCGATCTGCCCGCCATGATAATAGGCCCCAAAGTCTTGTTAACAAAGAAAGTTCAAAGGTAAGATCAAGTTCTCAAAGTTTCAATTGAACTTTGACAGTAATCCCCAAATTCCCAGAACTTGTTTTCCTTGTAATTAGCAAGAAAGTATGTCCATTCAGGGGATAAGTACCTCAGGCAGGGAACTCTTGCTTGCTTTGCCCTCCAGTGAGTTGTTTCTTCTCCTCCTTCACTCAAGTATGAATCCTCTATATCCTCTGGAATTTCTGGGAGAGCACTTTCTCCTTGCAGAACCAGTCTCCCTCTCTCCTGCATTATCGGCCAACATTCTTCTGCTGCCCTTCGTCAGGGTGCGATTCTATCTCTGTTACGACCGCTAGATTAACCTCTCCCCCGCTAGTCTTTGTCATTCAACTCTCCAGAACACTATTCAGGCTAATCAAGTGGTATTTCAGTTTCTGACTGTTCTCCTACTGCTTCACTAACCTGCTTCCGTGGTCTTTTGACCACCACTGGCTCTTCTGGAAGAGGTGCTGTTTTTTTATCAAAGGGACATTGAACCTTGCGAGTATGGGCAGCATGGATCCAATTGGGGAGACCTCCTCACTTCACTGCAGTTGTAGTTGCAAGTATTACTTGGTATGGCCCAGGCCAACAAGGCTCCAAGCATGACTTTCGTTGCTACTTCATCACCGCCAGTCAGTCTCCAGGACTTAGGTTGCGGCACTGCTCCTGTCATGGTGCGCGGTAGCAGCTTCATCCCGAAAAGCGCACCATGTCAGCCAATCCTTTGCAATAATCTAGTATCAGATCATCAGTAATAATTACAAGAATGTTTGCAGGTACAGCTGGCAATCTAATTGCCCATCCCATGATGATCTCATGGGGAGACAGTCCTGTCCTACGATCAAGTATGCTGTGCAGAATCATCAACACCAACGGCAAAGCATACAGCCATTTCAGATGTAGAAGCACACACTTTGACAAGTTTTGATTTCAGTGTCCCATTGACTTGCTCCACCAGACCTGAAGACTAAGGTCAGTAACTACAATGCAGTCTCTGTTCAACCTGCAAGGCAGCACACAGCATCCTCAGCACTTTGAAGTGTGTGTCGCGGTCTGATTCTAAAGAAGTCAGAAAGCCGAACCTTGGTATTAGCTCCCTCAACAACAACTTTGCTACTGTGAGACTATGATTTCTTCTTTTGGGATATGCCTCAAACCATTGTCAAAAGATGCACACAACAACCAGCACATATCTCAGCCAATTACACAAAAGCATCTAAAAAAAATCCATTTGCATCCTGTTGAAGGGACCACCTGAACTCCCTCTGTGGCTTAATGTTACTGTAGTTCTTTTTCCTACATTATTCTGTTGACACACAACACAGCTGTGACATAAGACTTTGGCTATCAACCGGAATCTGGGATTAAATCATGTTTGATGAAACAATCTGATCATAGCATCCCTCCCTACATGAGTTGGACCATGGAAATGTCTAGCCATTGGTGGCAACAAACTATTTGGCAACACAGGTCTGTCATCTCCTGAAACCCATATTTCATCATCATCTCTATTAACAAAACCTGTGCTTACCCAACACTGCTGTTCTGCTTCTGAGACCTCTTCCTGAAACCTCTTGACTTTCTCCCAAGTATCAGCTGCTGTGAGCAAAAAATTGTAATTGGTCTCGCCTTTTCCTTCATTTACATAGTTTCCATTAAATGTACAAGCATTATAAGTGAAGTACCTTGCAACATCGTCAGCAAATCTGCTGCTGCCTGACACACAGTCATCTCCCTTGCAATGTGTAGAATATTTCACGATTGCAACTTGAAGCCAGGCACCTTCCACTACTCTTGAAATGGTACAGACTGCATAAGCAGCTCTCATATTTCCTTCATGATCTCATAAACATGAGCCATCCACAAGCAATACTTAATTAGATTCAGGTAGTGGTTCATCTTGTATACCTGGTCTCAGCTTAGTGCATACTTCAGTGACATTGAGACCGCAATGCTCCACCTCATCATCATCATTGTCATTCTAAGGAAGGAGTAGCAAAGTGACAGGATTCAAAACAGCGCACCTTATTTAGAGACATGTTCTCGGCCTCCAGTATGATTTTCTTATATCGGGTCAGGCGGCTGTTCGTGAGGTGCTGTATCCTCATTCTAGTTAATTAATTTTCAACAGAATGAGGAACATATACAGTCAAGGGATCATCCATTACTATACTTTTGTACCTTTCTATGCTGGCACCTGTCGCTGTCACTGCTTGAGGACAGCCAGGCAGTGCTGCCACCACTGGGCCTAACGTGGCTAGGAATTAAGCAACTGGTCTTTGAGTTCCCCCATCATTTTCTCTTTCACTGCAGAAAAGTGAAAATGCTTTGTTATAATCAGGCATTCCTTGTGCCGGGGAATGGCAGAGGCTTTCTCTCAACTAGAGAAGGCAACCAGACAGTCATTGTCCCCAGGCATTGGATCCAACATATCCTTGTGTCTCATCCTTTGTAAAGGCTTGGCCTCTAGCAAAAAGTTGGATATCCACTGACAACAGTACCCCAGCATTCCCAAAAGCATCCTGACTTTTTCTGTGTTGTTGGCAGATTCATTCAATCAATCAATCATAGCATTTATAAAGCGCACTACTTACCCATGGGGGTCTCAAGGCGCTGGGGGGTGGGGGATGGGGAATGCCGCTACTGCTCGAAAAGCCAGGTCTTGAGGAGTCTTCTGAAGGTCAGCAGGTCTTGGGTCTGCCGTAGGTGGGTGGGAAGGGTGTTCCAGGTCTTGACAGCGAGGTGGGAGAATGATCTGCCGTGGGAGGTTGCTCTTTGGATGCCGAGGACTGTGGCGAGGGTGAGGTCGGTGGAGCGGAGCTGGCGGGTGGGGGTGTAGGAGCTGAGTCGTCTGTTGAGGTACGCTGGTCCGGTGTTGTGGAGTGCCTTGTGTGAGTGGGTGTGGAGCTTGAATGTTATCCTCTTGTTGATGGGGAGCCAGTGCAGGTCTCTCAGGTGGGGTGTGATGTGGCTACGGCGAGTGATGTCAAGGATCAGGCGTGCAGAGGCGTTCTGGATGCGTTGAAGCTGTTCAGGAGTTTGGCCGAGGCTCCTGCGTAGAGGGCGTTTCCATAGTCCAACCTGCTGCTGATGAGGGCCTGGGTGACCGTTCTTCTTGTTTCAGTGGGGATCCACTTGTAGATCTTGTGGAGCATGCGGAGGGTGCTGAAGCAGGAGGAACGGACGACGCTGACCTGCTTCATCATGGAGAGGGTGGAGTCGAGGATGACTCTGAGGTTGCGTGCGTGGTCGGTGGGTGTTGGAGCTGTTCCCAGTGCGGTCGGCCACCAGGAGTCGTCGATGAGGACCTCCGTCCTGTCTGAGTTCAGCTTCAGCCGGCTGTTTCTCATCCATTCGGCGACGGCCTTCATTCCTTCGTGGAGGTTGGCTTGGCGGTGTGGGGGTCCTTGGTGAGGGAGAGGATCAGCTGGGTGTCATCGGCATAAGAGATGATGTTGAGGTCGTGCAGTCTGGCGACGTGGGCGAGCGGTTCCATGTAGATGTTAAACAGCGTTGGGCTGAGGGATGAGCCCTGGGGTACGCCGCAGATGTTCTCGGTGGCTTCGGAGCCGAAGGGGGGGAGGCGGACGCTCTGTGTTCTGCCGGAGAGAAAGGAGGTGGTCCAGTCCAGGGCCTTTTCTTGGATCCTGGCGTTGTGGAGGTGTGTGCGTAGTGTGCGGTGGCAGACTGTGTCGAAGGCGGCTGACAGGTCCAGGAGGATGAGGGCCGCGGTTTCTCCATTGTCTAGCAGGGTCCTGATGTCATCGGTGGCGGCGATGAGGGCGGTTTTGGTGCTGTGGTTGCTGCGGAACCTGGACTGGGACGGGTCCAGGATGCTGTTTTCCTCAAGGTAGCGGGTCAGTTGTTTGTTGACGGCCTTCTCGATGACCTTTGCTGGGAACGGGAGCAGGGAGATGGTCCGGAAGTTCTTGAGATCTCTGGGGTCCGCTCTGGGTTCCACCTCTCCGGGAAGGTAGCTGTCTCAAAGGAGATGTTGGTGGCTTTCCGGGGATGGGGTGCGATGGCGGTGCTGGCTTAGTTGAAGATGTGGTGTGGTCAGGGGTCTGACGTAGAACCGGAGTGGACGGAGTTCATGATCTTGATGGTGTCGTCGTCGTTTATGTTGGTCCAGGAGACCATGCGGATGGTGGTCGTGGGGGCAGAGGTCTCAGTGGTTGTCGGGGCGGTCGTGGCATTGAAGCTGTTGTGGATGTCTGCGATCTTGCGATGGAAGAAGGAGGCCAGCGAGTCACACAGGTCTTGCGAAGGTGGGATGTCGTTGGTGTTGGAGGTGGGGCTGGAGAGTTCTTTCACGATGTTGAAGAACTCTTTACTGTTGTATGCATTGTGTCGTATCAGCCTATGTTAGGGATGGCTAAGTCAGGATTTTAGTAGACGTTAGATTTTGGTGAAAACTTCCGTTTTCGCCACAATCTAATGTGTGCTAAAATCATGTGGGCTGCCTTGTAAATATCGCGATGTGAACATCAGCGATATTTGCAAGGTAGTCCATCTTGGGTACGCCCAGTAACACCCAATTTGCATCTCATTGGAGATGCAAAGTGAGGTGTTGGGAAAAAGGGTGCTAACACGCGATTATGCATGTTAGCACCCTCATGTAAATAGGGCGCTGGTTTTATCTCCGCTTTTTTGGCTTTGTAAGCCAAAAAAGCGGAGATAAAGCCCTTGTAAATATGCCCCTGAGATAGTTCTTCCAGAGAGGGGTAGGTTTCGATCTTCCATTGATCTTCCATTGATCTCACAGTAGAATGGGTAGCACCCCCCTTAGGCACCGTCAGGAAGACTGACAGATGGCAACATTTTCATTTGTCTCAAACATGGGAAATTGGTGGTAAGGATTATTATGTTGGGACCTGGTTTTATTAAAGTCTGGGAACATTAGCAACTTGCTGTGGCATAGGAGGTTGGGGAGCCTGCATTACTTGGTCTTGTGGCACATTGAATTCTGAGATCTAGATCTGTGTACTTTCAGTTGCTGCATGGAATTGTTGTTCTGCGGTAGTACAATCCTTGAATTTTTACCCTGATATGCTGGATTAAGACAACATTGTCACATACAATACCCCAACCTATTAGAGTAGTGGCATGGGTAAGACTTCTTCAATGTAGGCACATCAGTTCCAGTACTCAGATCAATAGGGATTCCCGACCTCTACCTTATGACTGAAATCCACCTCTACCCTTCATGGCCGGAGCTCCCTGTTGATACACTTCCTGCATTGGGGAGCAATCCCTTCCAATGGTGGATTTTAAATTCCTCCCTGACCAGCCTTCATTTGTAGCACCATCATTTTCTCTTTAACTTTTTCTGCCTCATTTTAATCTCATTGTTGCAATATTTAGCATATCGCAAAATATCGTCACCCAACTTATTCTGGCAACAAATCAAATGCTGTTGAATCATTATGCTAATTTCAGGTCTCGACCCTGTCACAAACCTGGACACAAAATGTCTGATATAGTTAGACTCCACTGTTTTCATTCCGCTATATTGTTTGAATGCCTGTAACAATCTCTCATAGCATGCTTGAATTGTCTTTTTCAGTTTGTGGGTCTTCCGATTGATCCTGATGCAGTCAATATCTTGGGGTGGCACCTTATACTTCAACCACGTCATTACCTGATCATACTTTCTCATCACTATAGCTGAGGGGCCATTAGTCATAGCATCTCTTGTCAGCCAACTCTCAGGCAACCCCATTGGCTATTTTGCATGCTGTCCACATATCACTTGGGACCACAATATCAAATGCGGTATTGAAATCAATCCACAAAACCTTCAACATTTTTCACAAACCACTCAACTTGCTTGTACCACTTGTTAGAAAGTGCCCATTTTGTCATAGTCATCCCCCACTTTTTGATCTAGATGCTGTGTTAATAGGTCTGGAAGTGCACTGGGAACTGCCAACCAGGCTCCACTGCTAGTGATTTTTTCCTTAAACTGTAACTATGAATTGGTACACCCAAAACACGTAATCCTCCTTGTAGGTGTGAGAAGTTGGCCTGGTACATGCTGTCCACTAGTTATAGTGGGCACCTTGCACCAGTCCAAACAACCCCTTAGAGATGATAGGTTAAAGACAACCTTATTTGAAAACTATCCTAGTGGTAGCTATGAAGAGCAGCCTTCAGGTTAAGTCTTGAAGGAATGTAAAGCAGCTTGTTTTACCAGTCTATAGTCTCCTGAATGACCAAATGAAAGGAGAACCACACCAGGTATATATATAAAATATATGTATTTATTACTAAACACACCTGACTAGTCTCTTTATGAGGCTAGAGGTCAAAGCACATATGTTGCACTTCAAATATCACAGTAAATTAGCACAATATACGATAGGCCCTAGTAGGCAGCGAACCAAACCATATATTAAGAAAGTGGTATAAGAACCATGACTTGACTAGACACAAGGCCTAGAGCCTGTAGAATCACTTGGACCCCCAGGAACCACCCAAGGTAGTGACACAGAGGACCCACTGGGGACGTGTGCAGTGTGAGAACACAGCCTCAAGCTCCGTTAGCTTCTATGGGGAAAGTCGCGATTGGAATTTTAAAGTTTAAGGACACTTAGAGGTGGACTAGGAACAAACCCTTTTGGACTTAGATGGCTCTAGGGTCAATACCCACGTGAGCACTGGAGTACTCGTGTTACCTCACCCAGGGAAGCCGGGTGCATAGGTGTCAAATGGTGTCGGGTCGCGTCGTCGTTTTCAATGGCAGGATGCTGAAAAGTACTGCTGCCGGGAAGAAGAGAAGTGTCTGAAGAGATCCAAGCCTGGATCGAAGATGTGAAGAACCTGAAAGCAGAGGGGACAGAGTCTGGGTCACTAGCCAGTGACCAGGGGCACGATAGACGAATGCCCACCGATGTCGGGTGCTTCAAGTGTGAAAAGGGGAAGCTTGACTCTTCAGTCACAAGAACCAGGAGGTATCGAGGACAACCAGGAGCTGGATTCAAGCTGTCCCATGAAGGATGTCGAGTGCTGCAGTGTCGGTGCCCGGATTGGACACAACAAGCCTTGGCAACAGCAACCCAAGTAGGAAGAGAAAAGATGCTTTGGTGCCGACCAGCAAGGTCCTGGGGACTCCCCAAGTGATGGAGAGTCAGGGCACGTCCGGAGCAACCAGGAAAGTCCAATTAAAGTTAAAGTTGCCTTCACAGGGACCCACCAGTCAATGGACCAGGGATCGTGAAGGTACCTCGAGCAAAAACAGAAAGGGACGGCTCACGGAACCCTAGTAGAGTGCAGGCTAGCAATCTTCGGTGGTAAAGGTGCTCGGGTCTGGTCTGCAAGTAACCCAATGCAGAGCCTCAAGGGATGTCGAGAAGCTAATTCACTTGCAAATGTGCACAGTGTCCAGGCAGGGTTCTGGTGCCAGGGTACTCAAGAGGGCTATGGGTCTCAGCTTTGCTGGGGACTCGGGTCAGTCTCTGGGAAGTCTGGAAACCCACCTCCTGTGTTGCAGATACTTCGCAGTCTGGTGGGAGCTTCGGAGATGCAAACCGGTCAGATGCGTCTTTGGTGCCTGTCTTGCAGGAGAGTAACTCCTTTACTCCAAGGGAGATTCTTCAGTCATCTAGTCGTGTAGATCATCGAAGTTCTGGGATTTCTGTATCAGAGTTTCATCTAGGTGTAATCTAAAGTCCTGTAGTCAGGGGCTCCTTCTTTATACCAAAGGAAGGGGTTGGTCTAACTCAGGGGACCCACCTATGGAAGGGTCAGGAAAGAGGGTGGCTACACCCATTTCCTTTGTCCAGTTTCGCGCCAGAGCAGGAGCTGGTAGCCCCTGCAACCGGTTTGAGTTGGACTATGCACAGGGACACCAAATGTGCCCCCAGTGCAGACTTCAAAGCACTCTTGGAGTTCACCCACCCAGACCCAATCCACTAAAGCCTGTCTGGGAGGTGATAACACCTCCCTGTGACAGGAAACTTATTCTCCAGGCCTCCCCTGCTGGAGTTTCGGTCAGCAGCAGGATGTCATACTTGTGTCTGTGGCCGGCAGCATCCATTTTGTGATGCCAGGGCTCTGTTAGCTGGTACCGGGTATACCGGTGCTGCCATGTCACTCCCTCTAGAAGGGTGGTCTCAAACTCCTACACCAGTTACTGGTGTGGGGGTATGATTCCAAGGTGTTTGACACCAAACACGACATGTTTGCGTGCAGCCATCCCAAAGTTAGCATTTACCGCAAGGTTATAATGCACTTAAGAGTAGATGGTCAGGCTGCATCACAGACAACCCCGGAGGATAGATTCTGAAGGCTGCAGAGGGGCTCTGCTCATGCATGGGCACCCTCTCACATAAAACCAAGCACCCTGCCTACAGGATTGATAAGGCCTGCCATAGGGGTGACTGATAGGTTTATACGTGCAGTGATAATGTGAGATATAGTGAACCAATATCTTAGTAAGGAGTGCGTGCACCACCTTACTCAGGCTGCAGTAACAGACCTGTGGCATCATTTTGGAGGGCTTCCCAGGTGTGGCATACTACATGCTGCGGCCCCTGGTAGGCCTCTGTGGTACCTACGCCCCGGGTACATAGTATACCATATACTAGGGACTTATAAGAGTACCCCAGAATCCAATCTGGAGTGTACCTAAGGTACTGAGAATCAATTTAAGGGAGAAAGCAGATAGGCTGGGGTCCTGAATAGCAGGATCCCAGCCAAACTAAGTCAGAAACCAGCAAAACACAAGGAAAAAAGTCGGGGCAACCATGCAGTCAGATTCCTCCTTCCTACAGTAGGTCCCTAGTAAATGGTACCAGTGGAACCAAGGCAAGGGTGATAAGTGTAGCCACCACGGCTGAAGCACCATATTGTGACTTCCTGCGTGACCCAAGTAAAAGTATGTCTTTAGGTCTGCCATTGCACCCTGCATGAGCAGCCTGTCTGCTTTAGAGTGACTCTGCACAGATCACATGCTACAGAGACACACCACTGTCTTAATGTACGCAAGTCACTCTTAAGGTTGTCCTCCTAACTTCAGGAGGTAGAGTGCATTATATTAAAGGTGTGGAGATATATGTTCATACATATATATCCATACAGTAACCCTGTAAAGCCAGGTTTACTCTAAGTGACCTGCAGTTCATAGAGGAACATGGGCTGGCTACTGAGCAGTGTCTACAAAAGGGAGAGGGACTTTGGCCTACTATTTACCTAGGTCCAGCATACAAGCCCAAACGCAATAATACACCAGAATGGTATGCTGTGTATCGAGCAATGCATATGTGTACTCAGGGCAGGAGAAGGTAGTCCTCCTTTCGGAAAGAGACCCTCACACACCTAGTCAGCTAGGTGTCTTGCTTCATCATTGGGTCTGCTTCTCATTGGGTCGGCACTGCAATGCCCGATCGGCACCCATGTTGGGGCCTTTTAGCGAAGATCTTTTTTTCTCACAGTTGGGTGCAGTGCGTGTGAGGGTCCTGGTGAGTGTAGATGTGGGAAGGTGAAATATTGGTCCACTCAGAACAACTTTAATGAATGTGGCCACTATCCTGATTAAAATAATAGTGCACGTACCCCTGTTCTAAGGTTACAGGGTATTGCGCTTTGAAATCAGGCCAACATGTTTCTTGCCAAAAGTCAAATGGACGGCAATTCTTCAGGACCGATGGAAGATCTATCTACAATTTTTGGTGGTGGTCCAAAGATTGTGAAAATTAGTGACCACCCTTACAGCACCCTAAAAAGTGGTACCTCTAGACCTTGAACATCACCTTTAGAGGGAAAGAATCACAAAGATTACTGTATCAATACCGTGCTGTATCTCTAAAATCATCACGCTATACCTTAATGAAAGTGCGTAAAAGCATGCATCACACTCAGGTGTCTGTGATCATGCTCAAGGCGTCTAAAAACATAGTGAAAATAGCAACCAATGGATAATCACTAGGAAAACACGTTTTAGGACTTACCCGATGAGGGTCAACACTGTATGGCAACGTGAACATTTACAAAAGGAGATAGAAGTCAGTACGTAAAGCTCAATGACTGTTGGCAATTATTAAACTCGTGGTTGACTGAGTCGGTGCAATCCCTTATACAGCCACCAACAGTATGGAGTATGAGCATGTGTAATCCCTGAGCGCTGTAATCCTCAGGGGCCAATCAGGGGTCAAGCAATACATCTCTAGATCCCCACTCGCATCCACAACATAGTGTGCAGTAGGATCGAGATACATACTGCCACACCCCATCAGATGATTCCTGTAGGACATAGCTGCGCATGAGTTACGCCTTATACGAGCGTCACTTAGGGCGCTCTAGTAACCAAATGCCAAAGCGGGTCTTAATACTGTCCCCCCCAGACCTCGATAAAATTAGTAGGAATGCTAATATCCCAAGAAAGGTAGCATCTACGGCCGGGGCAGTAGCAGGATCCCAAGCCACCTGACACTGTGCTTAGCGGGGCGTCCTCTCTTTGGCTACTGAGCAGACTCGAGAAAGTCAGCTCCATTATGGTGCCATCAAACTGTGTTGTGTTTGGCCTCGAACACTGTGCTTTTTCATCGGTGACACGATTCTTGTGTCAAGGGTGAGCTGGCATGCACAGGTGGGCCGCGCTGGGCTTGCCACTAGACAAGAGTCTGCTCTCCTGGTGGGTTCTGATAGCATTTCCCCAGGACAGACACACAGACCTGGTCAAGAAGGAGGTCAGTCTTCCTTCCTCCCCAGGATGGCTACTGTATACTGTCATCAAGGCAGTGAGCCTCAAAGGCTTTCACCGTCATTGACTTGTAATTACCTCATCCCCCACTCGAGGACAAACCCCTTTCCAGGTCTGAGGCTCAGGCAGGTGGGAAAATTAGTTATTTGGGAGGCGTACCATCCCCAAAGCCTATCCATAACTTTAGAGTTTGCTAGGATGTCTATACAGTCAAGGAAGGGTTCTGCCATTTTTTCAGACTCTGAAATAATGTGTTCTGGGTAGAAAGGTGATGTACTCCCACAGGAAGTCATCACCTTAGGGGTGGATTAGCCACAGGGACCAGTAGCCCATTGGCCACTGTCGCTCACACCCTTAACGCCTCTTAAATTAGGATTTAAGGGGCTCCCCTCACACCAGAAACTCAGTTCTAACTTGCAATCCCCGAAGAGGCACAGAGAAGATGCTGTGACCAACAACAGGACTTTGGACTCTGCGGCAACGCATATATAGGACACTGAAGAGACCGCATAATGGATCTGAGTGTTCAACATATGTCTGTGGCAAAAGCTCATTGCTCCTAGCAAGAGGGACTCCAGTGGATGTCAGCATCCAAAGCAGACTCCCTGACTGATGGAACCTGTCTCCTGCAACCTGAAGAAGAATCGATGTGCTGCATCACAAGAATTGTGACCTGCTGGGCCTGTCGTGAGTGATGCCAAAGAGAAGTGGTTTCCTGCCAGCCCAATGTTGTGGCTAAGCTAACACCAAGTTTCAAGCCCTTAGTCCACTCCTGTCGACCTCCAGCTGCTGAAGTAACCAAGGACTACATTTGCTGCAGCCAAGGCTTGGTGATTTCGAGTCAGGTGATCGATCTTGAAATGAACATCTTCACCCCAAGAGCACCTCAAAGCAACAGTGACTGACATGGGTAACGACCCTGCTGCCTTGTCCCTGCATCCTGAAGGCGGTGCAGTTAAGGGTGTGGCAAAGCATCCTTGGCGCAACCTGCCCTGGTGATAGACAGCTGCCTGCTACCTCTGCTCCTGGAGCTGCTGAGCAAGGTATAAGAATTGCAGCTGTTGATCCCCGGTCCTGGGACCCCAAAGACCTCTTCTCTCCAAGGGTAGAGTGTAACTCCATCACCAAGTGTGGTTTTGTTAAGTGCCGCATTTTGGAAAGCTCCCACAAATCCCATTAGCACCAAGGGCGGCCAACCTCTGCACATGGGCTGCCTGGGAAAGGTAATGTAGTAACACTTATGGAGTATTGGTTTAGGGACACACAGAACCTTAACCACAAAAGGGTTCATTTGAACTCACCCTGCAAGTAACCCACTTCTAACTGTGCTTTTCTCCCATTGACTTCAATAGTAAACGTTTGACAGCTTCAACTGCATTTATTGTTTAATGTTTTAAAATTGTATAACTGCAGTTATATGTAAAGTATCAAGTTCATTTTGGTGTCTATACTTATAAAAAAATACAAACCACTTTTATAAATTTGTGTCAGCACTTCTTTCGAGAACACATGTTCCTCTGAATACGCCTGACTACTCTTTGCCACACTACCCGGTCCGATCTAAGGCTGCTAAGGGTGAATCTGTGGTCCACTCTTGTGTATTCTGTTAGTATTACATGATTTGGCCCACCTGCCATATCACTTAATACTTTCACCTGGACACATTAGTGTTTCAGCAGTGGGATCTAGAACCTGTGTTTCATATGTAATAACCTGACATTACCTAGTTTTTCCAGTTCACAAAGAAATCCTTAAATTGTCTTTAGACATAAGATAAAGATTTATTTTTATTTTTCTAAAAGCCATATTTAATAATAATTGCTAAGGTTCTGTGTTACATCCCAATTTCAATTGCATTTAAAGTTTAAAAAGTGTTTTAGAAAAGTTAGAGAAAATATTTAAACGTTCTTAGGAGTTTTAATGAGAGCTCATAATGGAGAATGTCCTGAGCTTTGATCAGCCTATTCTCTCCATCTGAAGATCAAAGATCTGATTGCATTATACAAGATTAGAGGCTAAGAGAGAGGACCTAGAACAGACCCTCTGAGTCTTTGAGGTAAAATCCCTAGTGAGGGATGACCACTTCTCTGCTGGTCAAACAGACAAAGAAAAAGAGAATGTGGTCACAGCCCAAATTTATGAGGGGGAACCCTCTGATGATCCTGAATTACACAACTTCCCCAGAATGCCTATATCAGTGGGAAGTGACAGAGGTCACTCTAGAATCCCCTCCATTCGTAGGGTAGTAGAAAACTTCATGGCCAGCTTGATGAACTATCCTTGGAGGAGAAAAAGTTGGACTTAGAACAAAGGAGACTATCCCTTGGTATCAAGAGAGCTAAGATGGGACTAGTTCCCAAAGATGGTAGCAGCAATTTTAACAAGAATAACGAGGAGTGTTTTGACCACAAAGTTCCTCAATGTATTGTCCCTAAATTTGGTGATGGAGATGACATAACCAAGTGGTTTGCAGCTTTTGATAGAGCTTCGAGACTGAGGTTTGATCACCAACAATGGAGTTCTTTATTTTGGGAGTTATTCTCAGTGAAGGGCAGAGATAGAGTCTTAACCTTGATGAGGATGTGGCTGAGTCATATTCACACATGAAGGAGACACAGATTGAGGGGTTTGGAGTCACCATAGAGGCGTACAGAGAAATCTTCAGAGAGACCCAAAAGAGGTGGGACCAAACCAAGGTGGACTTTGTTGTCACCAGAGCCAAAGCACTGGAGGCTGGATAGTAGGTAACAAAGTGGACTCTTATGGACTCACAGTTTGAGTAATTGTAGCACAGTGTTTTTGAGACAGCATCTGGTCGATTCTGACGTGTCTTCTCCTGTCGAGTTGGGGAAGAAAGCAGATAAATGTGTCAGATCCAGGGTATCCCATAAGAAGACCCAAGTTGGGGGGTCACCCCAAGAAGGATGCATAGACTTCCCAGCAAGGAAAGAGGTGAGCACTGACAAAAATAAAGATAAAAAGAAAGCGTTTTCTAAAGGCCCCCAAAAATCTTCTCAAGAAGGCGGGCCCTGAGATTCATCCCATTCCAAAGGAAAGGGATATGAGAGTAAAATCTGGGATCCTAAGAAGTCTGGGACATGCTTTGACTGTAGCTAGCCAGGGCATAAGAGAGGTGATACAGCATGCACCAAGGCATCCCCCACTGGTGCACCTTCCAAGGGTTTAGCTACTTTGGACATGGGAATAGCTATGTATACTAGAGAGGCCATAGTATATACAGAGGATACTTTAGTTTCCCTGGGTGGGTCGTGCATTAAGCTTCTGGATACATGTTTAGGTACAGGCAGAGATCCAGAATCAATCAGACTGAAGTAGAAGCTTTTAGGGATATAGGAGCCAGTGATACCATGGTGACAGCACATTCCTGGTGTGAGGCACCAAATTACCAATGCACACAGTGAGACTAAGCAACTTCCACTGGCCGTGGTAAACTTAGAGTAGGGAGGGGTTACTTGCCCAAAAAAGGGAGCTGTGTTCCCTGCCTTACCAGCTGCATGTCTGTTAGGCAATGATCTGGAGACTTCTGCATGGACAGAACTAGAAAAGAGGGACCAGGCTTGTGTGCTGGGCCTCCCTGAATGGAAACAGGCTGAAAGTAAGGGTAGTCAAGACGACTTGGAGCCTGAAAGTATGGCCTAAGAAACCAAGAAAAAGGGAAAGTATAGGAAGACTGGTGGTACAGCTTCCAAGAATTCCAAGGGCCAGGGGGAGAAGTCTTCTGAGAAAGATAGCCTGATGCCTGAAGAGGGAACTGCAGCTGGGGAATTTGGGCCTGACCTGGCAGAGCTTCTTAATGCAGGGGGACCCTACAGAGAGGATCTATGAGCAGAGCAAAAGGTGTGCCATGCCTTAGGGAGTCTGTGGCAGCAAACTACCAGGCAAGAAAAGGGAAGTGTGAGTGGCGCTCATAGGGTCTATTGAGAGGATGGACTACTGTATGCTGAGGCCAGGGACCCCAAACCAGGGGCAACCTGTAGAGTGGTGGTCCCCCAGGCATACAGGGAATTAATTCTTACATTGAGCCATGACATCTCCCTCGCTGGACATCTGGGAAAGGCTAGTCACCAATTTTTATGGGCCCCAGATGTCTGAGAAGGTTAAGGAGTTCTGTCACTGATGTCCAACCTGTCTAGCCAGTGTCGAGACAGGATCAACTACAAAGGCTTCTTATTCCACTACCCGTGGTTGGGACTCTCTTTGAGAGGGTAGGGATTGACATGGTTGCCCCTAGACCCTCCTACTGTATCTGGAAACAGATTTATCCCAGTGGTAGTGGACAATGCCACTAGATATCTTGAAGCAATCCCCTAAGGTTCGCACCTGCTCCTGCAGTAGCAAAGGTCTTCCTTGCCATCTTCACCGCTGTTGGGTTTCCTAAGGAAGTGGTCTCAGATACTGGGACCAACTTCATGTCTGCATACCTCAGGGATATGTGGGATAAATGTAGTGTGAGTTAAAAATTCACAACCCCCTGTCACCCTCAGTCTAATGGCTTGGTGGAGAGATTCAACAAGACCATTAAGTGCATGATTCAAGGACTCCCTGACATGCTTAATAGGAGGTGGGATGTCTTGTTACCATGCCTCCTGTTTGCATACAGGGAAGTTTCTCGGAAGTGGGTTGGCTTTAGCCCCTTTGAACTTTGGTTTGGACACCGTGTAAGAGGTCCTCTAAGTTTGGTAAAAGAAGGATGGGAGACGCCTCTTAAACAACCTCAACAGGACATAGTGGATTGTGTGCTAGGCCTATGCTTATGCATGGCAGAATATATGAAGAAAGAGAAGAGGAATCTGCAGACCAGCCAGGAGCTCATAAAGCTCTGGTGTGACCAGAAGACAGCCATGGTTGAGTATCAACCAGGTCAGCTGGTGAGGGTGTTGGAACCTGTGGCTCCCAAGGCTCTCAAGGACAAGTGAATTGGGCCCTATCCCACAGTGGAAAAGAAAGGGGAGGTCACCTACTTGGTTGACTTGGGCAGCTTTGGGAGTCCTTTGACAGTACTCCATATCAATCACCTAAAACGACACCAAGATAGAGCTGACATGACGGTGCTGATGGTAACTAATGAAGTGCAGGAGGGGGAAATTGAACCTCTTCCTGATTTTCTGTCAACAAACCCTCAAGATGGTATGAGTTATTTTAGTTGTTTTTTTTGTTAGCTTTTAGAAGAGAATGGCAGGGCAGTTGGGCTACTTAAAGCAGATGGTAAATGAGAGCCTTAAACCCCACAGAGTTGGGAAATTTGTGTGGATTTTCCGTGGTGATAGCAGGTGCCCACATTATGCTGACAGGATATTACTGCATGGGACTGATAATTACTGTTGAGGAGTTTGCATCCCTCCAGAACCGTGCTGCTCGTGATCTAAACTGAAGTCATGAAATAATGTAGGATCCATTACATTTTAATAAGCTTTATTTCGACAGCACATGTCATAAAAGCAATAAAATAGCACAATCAATAATCAATGTTAATAAAAAGGAACAAGCATTGACATAGTCAATAGGTCTCGCCTTTGGGGCGTTATAAGTGTTTAGACAGAGCTATTAACTTTGTTAACATTTGTAATATGTGTTGAAGAGCATTGTGAATGTTGTGCAGCATGTTGAAAATGTATAAGTTATAATAAACAAAGTGTTATAACTATTTCTGTCACCTTATATCTAACCAAAAAAACATTATATATAACTGAAGCATTGTACTAAAAAATGTGCGGTCAGTTTTTAAGCTGTGTACTGCTCAGAGGTGTGAAAGGATGCACGCACCACGGTGCAGAAAAAATGCAAATGTTAAAAGGTGCTGTAAATTTTTAAGCTGTGTACTGTGCAATGGGGGGAAAGGAAACAAGCACCACAGCTGTGCACTGCGCAGAATTGTAAAAGGAAGCACGCACCACGGTGCTGAAAAAACGCAAATGTTAAAAGGTGCGGTCAATTTTTAGGCTGTGTACTGTGCAATGGGGGAACGGAAGCACGCATTACAACTGTGCACTGTAGAGAGATGTCAAAGGTAGCATGCACCACAGCTGCGCAGAGGCATTATTTAGTAGCCGGTGCCGGCAAGCCCACAGAAAAAGCAATTGCTAATAATTAAGTGCCCATGTGTGCACCGGCAGACACCTGCTCAAATTAAGCCCGCAGCAGGGGCCTGCGTTACGCCCCTGGATCGATCGAGCACCAAGATCCTCGACTACTACACACACAAACACACTCAAAGGAACTGTAATACAAGGGATGCCTGGTACGCAGCGATCTGTAGGCCTCCTGTAGAGTGAAATGTGCTGGCTTTCTGAACTGTCCCAGTTTGCAGGCTTCTCACGGAAAACTCTTTAGTTAACAATATTCCCAAAAGCAAAACATCTTTTAATGCTCCGTGTCCTTTATTTTAATTTTGTATAGTAGGGAGCTTGTTGGATGTTTGGATGGTTGTGGCATATCAATATAATCAGTGTAGCTGTAAAATAAAATAACGGTGGCAGCGTGGGCCTGTTAAGGGTATTAACGTTTCTGCAATTAACAGAGCCTAAACACTTATGTCTGTTGCACCAATCTCGGGAAGGAGACAGTGGGAGAGAGGGGAAGAGTGATGGGGGCGGGTGAGGAGCCAGTGAAGGGAGATAAACTGTAGCAATAAGAAACATTACACAGACTGTTTACTGTAGAGCCGTTTGTTGGAAGTGTGGTAGGGGTGGTGGGTCTGCTCCTGTTACAGTGGCGGTACTGGTGTACTTCCTGTCTGGGCAGCACAAGAGCACAAATGTTGCTGATGATGATTTACAAACGAACAAATAGTGTAATAAAGGGCAAAAATGTCAATGCCAAAGTTGCAAGGAATAATAAAAATTTATAATATTATCATCAGCTTGTGGCGGAGGAGTTTGTCCCTCGGCCGGGGTGGAGAGGACGCGCCTTGTAAGGAAAGCTGCAAGGTCCAGCGCCTTGGTGCTTCTATCAGGGCATTTTATAATCCAGCTTATGGCGGTGGGGTCTGTCCCTCAACCGGGATGGAGGGGAAGCGCCTTGTAAGAAAAGCTGTGAGGTTCAGTGAGTTCACAAATGCTAACATCAGAAACCTGGGCATCTGTGTATGAAATGTGCTTATTAAACAGAAAACCACGTGGGTATGATGGAGGGGGCACGTGCAGTGGGGTGAAGGAAACATGCACCACAGCTGTGCACTGTGCAGGGGGGGGGTGAAGGGAAGCATGCATGTGCAGAGATGTCAAAGGTAGCACGCGCCACAGCTGCGCAGAGATGTGAAAGGAAGCACGCACTACGAAGATGAAAAAACAAGAATGTTAAAAAGTGCGATCTATTTTGAAGCTGTGTACTGTGCAATGGGGGAAAGGAAGCACGCACCACAGCTGTGTACTGTGCAGAGATGTCAAAGGTAGCACGCACCACAGCTGCACAGAGGTGTGAAAGGAAGAGTGCACCACGGCGCTGAAAAAACGCGAATGTTAAAAGGTGCGATAAATTTTTAAGCTGTGTACTGTGCAATGGGGGAAAGGAAGCACGCACCACAGCTGTGCACTGTGCAGAGATGTGAAAGGTAGCACCCACCACTGCTGCGCAGAGGCATTATTTAGCAGCCAGTGCCATAAAGCACACAGTGCTAATAATTCAGTGCCCATGTGCACACCAGCAGACACCTGCTCAAAATAAGCCCCCAGCAAGGGCCTGCGTTACGCCCCTGGACCAAGCAGGCACCAAAAGCAATGTGGGGAAAAGAAACACGCACCACAGCTGTGCACTATGCAGAGATGTCAAAGGTAGCACTCACCTCAGCTGAGCAGAGGTGTAAAAGGAAGCACGTACCACCATTATGAAAAAACGCTAATGTTAAAAGGTGCGGTCAATTTTTAAGATGGTACCGAAAAAGAGGCGACTATAGAGGCCAACTACAGAGTAAAGCAAATCTCTTGACAGTAACATACTAATACAAAGATAATGGTGCAGAAAGAGAGTGCTGACATAGATGAAATGCGAGTGCTTGAAAAAGAATCACGCACTCTTGTGGCCGTGGGGTCGGTCCCTTGGCCGGGGTGGAGGGGACACGCCTTGTTAGTATCTTTGTGTCATGAATGCGAGTGCTGGAAAAGAAGCATGCACTGTTGTGGCGGTGGGGTCTGTCTCTTGGCCGGGTGGAGGGGACACGCCTGGTAAGGAAAGCTGCAAGGTCTTGAAATTAAACATGATCAACAACAGATGGCACGCTGTGTGCTGCTGCTCGATCCCGACAGCTAAACACTGTGAGAGTAAACATTTTCAGAAAATGTGGGACATGCACCTGCCTTTGGTCAATTGCGGGCTTTCATTTTTGAAAGCCACACGCAGAGGCCAATAGCATGTGTGGAAAATCGAACACCACATGCATGAGTTTGCAGAAAACCTGAAGTGATTCCAAGAGGCCTTCTACTAGTGCAGCGCATGCGAGCTGCGCTAGGCTCTACCTAAAAATTGTTCAAATGTACATTAAATGCAAAATCAACTGTGTAGGAGAGACTAGGCATCACAGCATACAAAGGTACATGATAGACATATATAGCACTTGTCATTGACTATTTTTACATAACAGGCAGTAAAAATATACAGGAAAGGTAAATATAAGTTTTAAAATCTGATAGGGGGTCTAAAACATGCAGAATAAAATGAGTGGGATTCTTCCATAAGAATCTCAACACAATGGAGTTGCTGCTTGCCCCCAACGTGATGGTATCTAATAATGATTAAGGATCATTAGACTCTCTTAGGAGTAACGTGGGTAACTTCCTGCGTCTTATAGCCCACATCCAGCCTAGGAATTTGGCGACCGAACATGCAAGGAGTGGATGGGAATCAATCATTAGGATTCTCAATGCAGTGAAGCTCCTTCTTGTCTCCAGGTATTTGCATATAGGATTCAGCCATTTTTTGTGAGGGCCTACATATGTGGGACAAACAAACAGGACATGGGAGATGGTTTCGCTGGAGACAGGTCAAGTAGGACAAGGGTCGTCGTATTTTGAATTTCATTTGTTTGTATAGGTTTTTAGTGGGAGGGGTCCTACCCTAAATTGGAAATAAAGTTTTCTATCAGGTGGTATAGCTATAATGTCCCAATAGGCTTTCAGGGAGCAGTAGGATTTGAATTCCCAAAACCTCCCTGTCAAGGATATACTTTCCGCAACTCGCAGCTGATTTAGAAAGATCACTAACCAGTAATACTTTTTCAATTTTTCTGCTGACAGTATATGGACTCAATTGGTATTATCCCATAGTTCCTTCAATCCCAAGTTCATCTGAGTTTTTTTTAAAGTTTTGGAGCAAGTCAATCTTTTGAGATCAATTGGCATCTATAACATCCCTTAGGGCTGTGAGCTAGTGGGCAAACTCTGGGGTAGACCACAGCCTTTACCAACAAAATATTGGGTAAACTATAGCTTTGTTGGCTACTCATTTCATGCCTAGGTCCAGCATCAGTGGTTTTAGGGGTGTGCTTTGCAAAAGGTGCAGCACGTTCTTCAAACACTTGCTCTTAGAACCAATCAGAGTTTCTACTTTGGAGAAGCCCCAGAGCTCCCAGCCATAAAGAACTAAGCCCAGATCTTTGGCGCCATGTAGCTGCAGGACTGGGCTAATAGGCTTTGAGAAGGAGGTATGAAATTCTTTCAGCAACGCACCAGCAATTTGTCAGTGTTTTAGGGACATTATTTCTACTTGTGGATTCCAGTACATGTTCACAGCCAGCGTGATACCCAAGAAGCTAAAAACCTCAGTTCTTTTCAAGGGCTTGTACCTCAGCCTTACGAAGCCCCTAAAGGATTTATGTGGTTTAATGTCATATATTTAGCCTTTGCGAGATTTATTACAAGACCACTTGGAGTTTTTAAAATTAAAAGCATGTCATCTGCTAACATTAAAATGTGGAAACCTGCCAGTGAACAAGCATTGGTAGGGAGGCAGGAGAGAAATTGGAAGATGCCATTAAGGAACAATGAGAAAAGAGTAGAGACCAAAGCACACCTTGGTGAACCCCTTTGCGAATAGGAAAGTGGTCAGTAAGTTGACCCAGGGTGCCTCAGTGAACCTGGGTTAAGTTGGTTAACATGTTGTCAAATTAGCATGACAAATTAGGTTGACAATGGCAGCATACGTGCTGCCCTTGCCGATAACTACCATTTGCCAGTATAAAAGTAAAAAGCAAAAGATTTTGGTCGATAATGCTGACTGACTTGTGAAATCCTGCCTGGTGGGGTGAAATGTTGTCACTTTCTGTTAACCACAAATCTGTATTTTGGCAAATACGAGGTGCGTAAAATGTTTTTGAACTGAGTCAATTAGGCTTATAAGCCTATAATTACCTGGTAAGGAATTATCACCTTTTAAAAAAATGGGGATTAACTCAACACCCTGCCAGGAGTCTGGAATGCTAACTGGTTCAGGAGCTCTGCCACTAATGACTGTGTCTAGAGCTGCTTATATATCGGCTAATTTTAATGATGGTACTACCAAAAGAAGGGGCATGTATCAAATGAGTCACATGATTCATCCTCCCCAGAGCACAATAATGAGAAGTCCCCCCATTACCCCACTTTACAAGAGATCAAAATGTTGCTGAGTCTTTAGCCAAACAGGCCTTTTTGAGCTCTGACCATCTTTCTTTTTGCCTGAGTCTGACATTCTTCGTCCTTTTCCTAGGTGAGCGAATCCTGGAATGGTCTTTAGCTTTTATGACAGCTACCAGTGAACTGCGTGCTTGCCTGCACTCTTTATTGAACCACCTTCTCTTAGGGGGGCGACTACTGTTTACTGTTATAGGGATAAAAAGTTTAGTTTTATTTGCTTGAACAATTTATCATATGCTTCCATAATTGCCCCGAGATCCCTTTACTACTTAGAAGTGTGTTTATCACTACTAAAGAGGATGAGACATCTGTTTTTTATAGCAAGTAATGTGTCTTAACTGTCGACAACGCGGGACCACCTGGCATGTCACATGGATATAAATCACTAGTTGAGGATAGGGGAGGGGAGATAGCCACCATTTTCAGGCGAAAAGACTCTAGAGTAAGGCACAATGGGTTGTGGTCACTTTCCACCCATTCTGTAATAACCATGTCATTGAGGAGAGGCCACAACTTAGGTCTAGTAGAAAATAATTGATGTGACTGGAGTGGTAGTAGTTGCTATAGGTATTTGGTCCACCCTGGTCGGATTTAGATCTACCATTTACTGCCCTGTGCCCCCCCTTAATGGATAGTGCCTTGAGTTGTAGTGCTGCTTTGGTCCATTTTTTAATGGCTGGGAGTTCCAAGCAAGGATGCCCCACATCTTGTCTTCCTCCAAAGCTACATTTTTGTTTTCAGTGTTCAAAGGCTCGAACATGGAATTAAAGTTTGCTGCAATTATCAGATAGGAGTGCCAGATTTTAAGGACCCTATGGACTTTCAACTCCATAGTAAAAGAGACTTATATTAGGGCTTGTAGGAGAAAGAGAAACACTAAGAGATATAGCAGGAAGCTCAAAACAGATGAATAAATTAAATTGTAAAGGACCTTTTGTGTTGGGTACTCAACAATACTTACTGTGGGTAACAAGTCTACAACACAGGTTTTATCTCACAAGGTTGAGAACGAGTACTCTTCATTATTTGATTGCATTTCCTATTATAGGTAAATGGAGCCAAAACCTTCCAAATTGCACTTGTGACGTAAAGCCACTGCAGTCAACATTGCATTTTATCCTTTTTTGTAATTTTTATAGAGATATTAAGAAGTGTGTTTTACAACATTTATTTATTGACATTAAATTGTATTTTTATGAGTCCACTTTTAACTACATTCAGACTTTAGAAAATGAAAATGTATGCAATGCAGTAGTGGTTTTTATACAATTGGCGATCAAAAAAAGAAAAGACGATTCACATCTTGAGTTCTTAATGTATGAAAAAATATAGGACCTACCATAGACTGATGCACTTTACAATAAATACTCATATGTCATACGGTAAATAATAAAAAATTGGCTATATACTAATATTTGTAAACCAACCTAGTAATTCCTATTAATTTCTATCAAGACTCGCATGAGATATTGGACTGTAACTTAACCTATGTACTGCATTGTCGGCTTATCATGTTAATTTGTTCATGAATTGTTTTTAAAATAACTTATTTTTATGCACATGTGTTATTTAACTGTATTGGCTATCTGATTTCTCATGTGATAACTGTTTTTAGTATGCTTTTACGGTTGTATTTTTCAAACAGAATTAAGCTGAATTGAATTGAATTGTGTGCCATATTGAAACCCTAGGTGATCTTCTAGAAGTTCATGGCTTTGGACTTCAATCCACCCATCCTCCCTCTATCATTGTTGATTGAGTGGGAGTGGCTTACCACCAAGCGTATCACCATGATGTAATGTCACTGATGTGTAATACTCAGATGTTATAACCTATACCTTGCTTAATCTATATTGTCAATACTCCTGCTGGACCATCCACTGGGCCATTACTACTACCATTTGTGGAGTCTTGTGCCTTTAAGCTAGAGTTGTATTTGGTGATGAAATTATGATGTATATTGGCTTTGCCTTGGGGGAGTGCTCTGATGCAGTTCGATGCAGATGGGATTAGCTTCCTTTTTTCACAAGATTACCTAGTGCACTTGACTATTGCATGATCTCTGAGAGGGCTGACATTAAATGTCCCTAGGTTCATATGAACTAGAGGATGGCAGAAAGGGGGCTTGTTGTGGAATCCTTAAGAGAGACAGTTTACTGGAAAAAAGAAAGTGATGGATGAAGTAGAAGGTTTTTTTAACTACTGAACAGAATTATACATTATACATCTCTGGTATTTCTTGCAGGTGCTGATGTATGTATTGAATTGCAGAATTTTTACAGTGCCTCTAAATATTTTTTAGGAACTGTATAAGTGCATATCTTACTGTCATAATTACAAAACGCACATAGTATTTTCGTCCAGATAGAGTTATGAGTCTCTCTATTATTTGGCCCAGATCTGTCACTGAAAGGGTATCTGGGGCAGATTCACGTTATTTGCCATACCCTGGGATAAATTCACAACCTCATTGGAAGTTATGTAGTCTGGTGTAAGCCCGGGTGGAGTTCGCATAGCCGTGCAATGCAGAACTCCGTGAAGCGGTAAAAAAAACTCTGCAACGCTACGCAGAGTTCCGCGAGCATGCGGAGTTGCTTGTTCGGCATGCTCGGACATGCTCGCAAGACGTTTCTGATGTTCAGCAATGCGGATTGCATGTTCAATGAGAAATATCACACAAACTTCACCACGCACTCGCACATGGGTGTGGCCATCTTGTTTTTCTTGTCTGGTTATGGTTCTGGGGCCTATTTTTCAATCCTCCCTAAATGTTTCCAATCCTTTGTCCATAAAACCTTTTTCTGATCTTTTTTATTTATTATATATCCCTCACTCTTCCCAAGTGTATATTTAGCATTCTTTTTCTACTTTTTCTACGTTTTGTGTGTTTTAATGTGTTTTTGTACAGTTTTTCTATTACTTGCTTTTGTATTTTTTTACTTCCCCTCTTTTTCTCCTGACTTAACTGTTATTCTTATATTTTCTTTTCCACACCACCTCCCCTTAACCCTGGCACCAGACATCAGGCCTGGTTCCTGGTACGGGATCCAGGAGCATCACCGCAGGTGGGTGAGGGTGCGCTGGCAAGTGTTTCGCTGCTCTGAGGTCCGGTGCACCCATAACCAACTGACGCACCGGTGGTCTGACATCCTGGACCGGGAGCAGGACCTGCTGGACCTGCTAGGTGTTGAGGTTGTGGGGCTTGGTGGATAGCTGATTATATTACTATTGTGTGTTTTGTTCTGTGTTATTGCAAATATTATTTTTTTTCCCAAATAGCAAGAATGCTGCTGTTGCTCGCATGCAGGTAAGTCACATATAAAAAAATCTTACATTATGTGATTGTTATTCTTCTAGACAGGTGCTCTGCGCTACTAATCTTACTTATTTGCAACTTTGCGCTAGCTTGGGCTGATTATGTAAGAGAGGTTAGAGAACTTAAGTAAGGTAATGTGGACTAAAGAGACTCCTTTCCTTTGTCCTGTCACTAAGATAATTGTAGGTAGTTAGTTAGTTACTTACTATTAGTTGGTAATTTTTTTAGCGCTCCGCGTGACTCGTCCTCCTCTCATGTGCTGCTGACTCCATAGTAGAACCTTTTGCAGTTTGTTAGTGAGTGAATAATATAGCAACCTCAGCAACCAACCAACAATTTGGTGTATGCAATATGCATCCATCCATCTATGCATTTTTGAGGACTAAAATAAATGCAGACTTAGTGAATTGGCCCGTCAAAGGGGGTTGATGATTGCGAATGAGATCAGAACTTAGAAGAAGCAAATATAATTTTGGGAAAATTCATTCCAAAGTTTTTGGTATAGGCAGGCTAGGAGGTACTTAGATTTAGGATTCTGGAATCGGAATGGAACAGTGGAATAATAAAGAGATAGGACGGTACACGACCGCAATACTAGTCAACTACTAGTCGATCTGATTGGATAGGTATATTTCATTGCAATTGCTGTTTCCTGTCAAAAAATCTTTTTGGAGCAATTTATTAATATGTATTTCACACCAATCAATTTTTGTCTCTTTAATTATGTCTTCCATGATCAGCACACAGGGCCAAGAAGAAGACGGAGTCTGCCGAGGCAGGACCTGAATGTGCCTCCCAGGATCGCTCCTTTGCAAATGGCTCTGCTGGCCCCAGTAAACCCACCTGTTGTTAATACTAATAATTATAATTCCCTAACTTTTACTGCACCTTATTGTTTTCAAACTATTATTTCCGTTTCCTAATTCTATTTTTTACCAAACCTTTTTCTATCTTTCTGTTTCTAAATTCTTGTTCTCCCTGCATTACCTACCAACTTAGTTATTTATATTTATATTGTCTGTTTTTTTTAATATGTCAAATCAAACTGCCTCTTATTCTGTACCATTAGTCTGTCTTCAGCTTGCTTTATTCTGTTTTTTCAGACAGCTTTCCCTCTCCCCTTATATTTTGTGGACTGCCTAGTGGTGGTACTACTGTAAGACTCAGAGAACACATTGGTACTTACTACTACTAGTACTACTACTCTGCTGAGCAGATTGCATGCCCAACTACGGTATGCTATGCATGTTTGTTGAGATTAGAAGGCTTTCTTTTACTTTCTTTCTCATGCTCAATCAGTAAATAAAATTATTGTCATGTTGGACACCCCAAAGAGGTGTATTTTTACTTTTTCTCGTCTTGGCCTAATACCATTAGTAGCAGCAGTTGATAGTGAACAACTGATTACTCTACACCATTGCTGTAATTAAGTATGAGGAGTAGGGCACCATTATATTTTCTAACCTAGAGAGATGGCTCAAGAGACCTCACGTCCGAATGTCCACTCAGTTGGCCACTATTTTTCTTTTTTAATAACTCTGATTCACCAATATCTCTAGCCACTGAGTCCAGTCCTTTGGGTTGTCCTCTTCTTGAGAGGCTTTTCGAAAATTGCCACTAACAAAATGCCCAACCAGATATTTTATTATTTTTGATAGGATAGGACATATTGTCTACTCTAGTCTAGTCCCCGATTTGTACTATTAATGTGTGTGGTGTATTGTATTTTCAATCTCGCTAGTGGAAAAAAAATAGGGGGAGACATATATGGCATCTAAAAAATGTGCAATGTTTTTTCTAGGTGAACCGACCACCAGTGCTGGGGCCAGCGGCAAAGGTGACACCAGTAAGGAGGGAGCAGCAGATGCGGCAGCTGCAGTGGGTGAGCCAGCAGCAGTGGCCGGTAGTGGTAAATAATATTCCTTACTTATTGTCAATTCACTCACTACAAGGGTATACACTGTACTGTTGAGAGAGACTAAGTTGTTGTGAACAATGTTTGAAGAAGACACCCTTTACTTAGCATTAGCAATAGCATTAGCGGCGGGAGTTGAGTAACTAATGGCCTTTTCTATCTGACATCAACTTAGCTGGGAAAGTTTTATGAAGAAGACTAAGAAGAGTCAGACAACCTTGATGAATGGGTTGGATGAGAAGGGAAAGAACTAGAAGGATAAAAGGAGGAAGGATGGGTAACATGCAATATATGACTGACCAAGAAGGATGCGTGGTTGTAGGAAGGGGATCCGGGATGTATACAAGTAGCTGATCGGATACATGGGTAACCACTTTACGCAGAGACCACTCACCATACAGTAACCTTGGGCACCCAACGCTGCCCTGCAACCGGCCTCTCCAGCGCCGCCGGTGGTGTTCTGCTGACTCTGCTTTGGACCCTGCCTACTACTCACCTTAACTCCTGGGGACTGGTCCCATAAGTTGCGGTACTGTACCTGAATTCCGCACTTGCTTTTCCTCCCATAGGATAACACTGCAGCTCCTGAAAATTTAACTAAACATAAACTTTTGAAATACTGTTGGAAGCTGGCTCTTTATCTGGCATACCAATAACTAGGTGTATTGTGTAAAGAATCCAGAGATTCCCCCAGAAGTGAACAGGGCTCAATGTAAACCCAAAGTGCTCTATTTGTGGTAGTGTGGTTGAGCAGCCTTAGGCCTAACACAGAGGAGTGTAAGACAGTTGTTATGCACACAGTGACTAAAATGACGACTAAAAAAGGAGATCCACACCTATTTTGTAAAAATAAGCTTCTTTCAAGATTTATTTTAAGAACAAGATGTATGTTAAAAGGTGAGTACTTTTTAAAGAAAAATACTTTTCACTTTAAAAAATACAGTGCAATTTTTCAGTTCAGCAACAAGAATGCAGTTTTGCAGGTAAGTACACAACTTACAAATCCACTCTTTGGAGTCTGTGGTCAATACCAGGCCAGGTGAAGAGGCCAAGCACGGGGTCAGGCGCCCAATTTTAACCAATGGAGACTGGGGGTGAAAGAAGATGCGCTCCTCACAGATGAGTAAAGTGGTGTCAGGGGTCGATCTCCTGGGGTGGCAGAAGCACGAGGGGAGGAGGGGGCAGCACCAAACTTATACCCTCAGCAGCACAGGGGCAGCTGGGTGCAGAGTGTCAATACAGTGTTGGGTGCTCAATGCAACTCAATGGGGGAGATCGGTTTTGAAAAGAGGCTGCAGGCTCGGGCCAGGATGCTGAACGTAAAAAACCCAAAGCTGCCCAGATAAGTTCTGAAGCTAGGAGATGTAGGGACAGTGATACAGCTAAAGTCTCAACTGTTAAATCCCCCAAAATAGGTTATTCACAATCAGCAAGCTGAATAGTAGTGCTCATCTCTTGAGATAGAAAGTTACAATCAATATATCGCACAAGGATTTTACTGGTTACAGGACACAGCAGGCTGGCATTTGTTCACCCATAACAGTTACTTCATTTAACTAACACCACAGAGTAGCCAAGGACTCAGAAGTAGAATATTCTACACCCATACCCCTGTAGGTAACTGCATTTTGGTACTAGTGACTGAGCTTTTACATGGTTCTTCTCAATGATATTTACATTTCTTAGGCATTAAGAAACACATATGTAATGCAGTTTGGAACTAAAATGCTCTCTCAAACAGCTGTCTGCCAGATTGCAAAAAAGACCTACACACCCTAATCAAACACTATACACCAGAATAACCGGGGAACATCCTCCTCACTGGCCCACAACCAAGATGGGGTACTCAGGATTGTGTCCTTGCTTCTCTGGACCCTGCCGGTTGTCTTCCTCAGGACAAAGCTTTCCCTCATCTCTGCATAATCACAGATGTTGGTGAAAAGGCACAAGACAAATCAACCATGATCGAGACCTCTATGGTGGTATTCCAGTACCTGAACACATCAGTAATTGGGATCAGGGAGTAGATTAAAAGCTAATTTAAAAGCCAAAAAAACAGCAATGAAATGCATGTGTGATTAATAGAGGTAAAACACGTAGGTCAGACAGTACTATGCAACTATGCAAACAGTTTGTCGAGGGTCTTTAAACAAGCGAGACGAGCACCAGTTCTACGCATTCAGGTACCAAGGAGGTAAATGCCCATTATCTAAACCGATTTAGAGGGAAGGTATGAGAATAATAGAAGAAATAAAAAAAACAAGCCTTTATATGTCTCGCATTTCATTTTCTATGCTCTTGTTTCCCATACGCGTTCATATAATGTGGTGATAAAAGGTCGAGAGCAAGAAAGTATAACTGCACATGTGGCATGAGGTGGTTCCCATTTCCTTTGTTTCCCAAATGTAATTTTCTGCTCGAACGTCCACTGTGCCCCTCCCACACAGATTCATTAAGTGATTCTTTCACATAAAACTTTCTTTCTAATGTAAAGAGAAGAATGGTCAGCATCCTTTGTTGCTAAGCAGCCATCAACACTGTGTGTTAATTTAGGCACTTCTCAAAAGCACTTTTACTTTTGTCTTTAAGATTATACATCACTTGTCTCCACTCAATGAAGACAGAAGTGGATCATACATGGGGGAATGATTGACATTAGGTGGGAGTAATTCACTGCCAAGTTTCAGCTGCTATGAATCACTAGTGAACATATTTTACTGCTTGCTGCAATTTCTCTCAATACAGATTTTAATGAAGATATTCCATGTCATGAATTCAATATTCATTGATGATTACTGTTACACCACCTAAAATTATTTTGAAAATACAAGGATCCAATAAGTTTTCGATTTCGATTTCTTTTTTAATGCAAGAGTGAGACTTCTTTACAGAAAGCATGGGAGCTCCACACTGGTTGAAGGTGAAAGGTGGAGCTACCGCTACGCCAGGGCCTCTGGGCAGACACTACTTGGCATTAGGCTAAGGACCGTGCTTAGTTCAGTGGAAGTTCTGGTAGCAGAAACATCCTTTCATCACTGCTAGTGGACTGGGAGGGTCGAGATTTGCATCCTTTTCTCAATGCTGGTGGTGTGGCCAGTCCAGATGTGTAAGGGGTGGTATGATAAGCAAATTCTGTCCTGTTTCCCTTCTCCACCTGCTTTTGGATACAAATTCAGTATGACCAAGCAAGCAGAGGACTGTGACACACCACAAATGTGTTAGGATTTTTTATTTGTGAGTCTATTTCTGGGTTGTGTGTGCAAGGAGAATTGCTGGGTCTCCATGAGAACTGATGCCATGTACAGGGGATCCAGGGGACCCCTCCATTCCACTGAGATTACTGTCCGGTGTCTCCCTGTGCATCCAATCATTACACACATAAAGAGTAAAAACACTTTTGCCCTGTCAGAGATCATTTTAGGTCTGGTGTTAGCTTAGACCTTTTGATTTTACTAGCATTATATGTAGAGTACACTTACTTATATCGGCAATCAGGAAGCCCTGTTTATCCGTTGGTCTGTCATTGTGTGATTTACATGTTTCTTCTTTCTACTCATTACAGTACTGAGCATGGGGCAACTGGTCAGGCCGCTTCAGCTATTGCCTCTCTTCACCTCAAGTGATCGCAGCCTGTCCTTTCACAAGAAACACATTCACACACAAAGTAGCACCTTATGTGCCATGGCAATATGTGCTTTTTGAGACTAGAAAAATATTCTTGTTTTTAGAAAATGTTTTTGATTTAGATTGCGGATAACCCAGAAGCTTCCCCAACAATAAAGTTTAGCAGAAACGGTCAAACTATTGATTTTGCCAATGCTTGCTATACAATGAGACACCAGGTTTATATGTCATGGAAGGGAAGAGTGGCTGGCAGAAGGGCAGTGTCCCTAGTACACATGTTGAAAATGGAGGCTTTTCACTTTCAACTGTCTGGTAGCCTTTATCAGTAGACTGGTAATTCCTATGGACTATCAGGCACATGCATCAAGCTTAGAAATAGCGAGTCCTTATTTGCGATTTTTAAGGAATCGCAAATAAGGAATCGCTATTTCCTATGCATGAAGCAGATAGCGAATAAATACCGATTCGCTAATAATCACTAAACACACTAGCGATTAAACCCACAAAAATCGCAAATGCCGGGAAACACACAAATAGCGATCTAGCTAATAGCGAGATCGCTAATAGCGAGATCACTATTAGCGAGATCACTATTAGCGAAATCGCAATTAGCGAGATCGCAATTTTACCGAGTCGCATTGGGAGCAGGCTGATGACCTCACAACCAGGAAGTAACTCTTCCCATGCTGCAGTCTGTACCCAGAGGAAGTGAGAGCAGGAAACAGAGTGCTTGTGGAGAGCTGTGCAAAGGAATACATTTTATCCAGACAACTGCTAATACCAGAAATGGCCCACACATCAGCAGAAGAGGGGGCAGGGGCCAGAAAACGAAAGATCAAATTTAGTGAGAGGGAACTAGAGTACCTCATTGAAGAGGTGATAAAGAGCCATGATAAGCTCTTTGGGAAGCTCTCACTAAAAGTCCCAGAGGCTGGGAAAAGAAGGATCTGGAACCGGATCAAAACCAAAGTCAATGCTGTGGGTGTGACACACCGCAGCATCGAAGAGTTAAAAAAAAGGTGGTATGACCTGCGGAGCCGTGCCAAGGAGAGAATTGCACAGAGGCTGAAGGAGGCGAAGAGCACTGGAGGAGGACCCTCAACAGTACCAGACAACACAGCCCTGGAGGACCTGGTGGAGAGTACAATCCTGCCAGAAGCTGCAGTGGGAGTGACGCAGCTGGATACATCCGGTGCGGCCTGCAGTACACAAGGTAAGAGGCACTATAATATACCCATCAATGTAAATAGCAGATCGCGTCAGTGAACTGAATCAAGCAGTTGTGGAAGGCAACAGGCACACTAACGCCACATTGCAGGAGCTTGTGCGTGTGATGCAGGAGGGACACAACACCGAGAGGAGGAGGCATCGCCAATTCATGGCGCGCTTGGCTGGCTATACCAGATCAAACAATAAGTTGTGCAACGTTACTGCACTGCTGTCACGGAGGTCGGTGGCAATGCAGATTGACATGGGGCATTGTTGTGGGGATGTGGCCAGGGCCCTTGGCCAAGTTACCACTGCTGTTGAACAGCTCCAGGCTGGTGCTGGTGGCCTCAGCAATGTCACCGGAGATGAGGGGAGTGAGGGGTCATCCAGCCTGAGCAGCATGTCAGCGCCAGTCAGCACTGGCAGGAGGTGTAGTACACGTCGCTCAACACCTACACTTGCACCGATGGGTGGGGATGCCGATGCAGGCGAAAGACGTCTCGGTGTGCGTGGGAGGAAGCGCTGAGCACAAACATACCTCCGGACAATTAGCCATGGTGGCGTAACCATGTTCAGGACATACATAGGGACTGTGAATGAAGTCCAAATCCTTATTTTATTTGTGCCTTGGTACATGCTGTGAATGTACCCTTAAGCTAAGTCTATGTTTAGCCACACAACAGTACCTGGTCACGTGCTAATTAAAATGGTGCAGGTCAAGATTGCTAGTGTTTGTCTCATTATTACGTACCTCTGAAGTAATGTTGTGTGAGGTCTGCATGTTTCCTCTGCCCCTCCGCTGAGCTTGCAGGATGCGGGTGTCGTGGGTGTACAGGGGGCTGGTTGTCCTCAGTGTCGTACGCCTCTATGGGTATGCCCCTCCTGGCAGCTATGTTGTGCAACATTGCACATGCTGCCACTATCCTACAGCCGTTTTCCGGCTGGTACACCATCGCACCACCAGTTTTGTGCAGGATGCGGAAGCGACTCTTGAGCAATCCAAATGTCCGTTCAATCACATTACGTGTCCTGGTGTGTGCTGCGTTGTACCGCTGCTCTTGTGGGGAGGCTGGGTTCAAGTATGGAGTCATGATATAGTTCCTCACGGCGTATGCACTGTCACCTACTGGGTAGTATGCAATGTGTTAGTGTCAGGTATGCATTGCCATTTCAGAATGAATTAGTGTGCATAAGTATTTTGTCTTACCTAGCAGGTGTCCTTCGCCATATTCCCCCGTGAGCAGGCGTGTGTGTATGCCACTGTGTCGGAAGATGTATGAATCATGGGTGCTCCCAGGATATTGCGCTACGATGTTGGTTATGATGTTTTTCCCATTGCGCACTGCTTGGACATTGATGGAGTGATACGATTTCCGGTTACGGAAGATATACTCATTGACTGCCGGTGGACATATGGCTACGTGAGTGCAATCTATGCATCCTATCACATTAGGTAACTGGGCTAATCGATATGAATCGAGTTTTGTTTGGATCAATTCCCTTTGGGTTGTGGGGAAGGTGATGTGGTTGTGAATCAGAGTCATCATGGCAGCCAGGATGGATCTGAAGAAACGTGAGAGGGAGCTTTGTGATACCCTTTCAGCTACTGCCACTACCCCCTGGAAACTTCCTGATGCAAGTAGGTGCAGGCAACATAACACCTGGACATGGGTAGGGATAGCATGGGTCCTACGTGTCTGCCGCTGCATTAGTGGTTCTAATTCAGATATGAGGTAAGGTATCATAGCAGCGTTAATCCTGTACTTATCATATATGTCCTCATCAGTTTGTCCCAACACAGTGATGCGCAGGCGGAATATCCTCTCCTGGATTCTCCTTCTGCCCTGGCCTGCTGCATGGATCCTCATCCTCCTCGCAAACACGTAGAGTGCCGCCATTGTGTGCGGCCTCTATTGCCTCATTGGTCAGTTTAAATAGCCCTCAGCAGCTTATCAGCTGTAGCGAATAATAATTTTTTTTTTACCACCTGCTTCTGATTCCCCTCAATCTGCACTTGCTAAATAGCGATTTTCGATGAAATCGCTAATTGCGATTATTGATGCATCGATTAGCGATTTATATTTGCGAATCTTGATTTGCTCCCGCTTTTCTTATTGTCGCTGATAAGGATTCGCTATTTCTTGTTTCCCGGTATTAGCGAGTCGGTATTATTGCGATTTTTGGTTATTTGGTTGATGCATTGGGAAACGGTAAAATGCGCTCGCAAATTGCTATTCGCTAATTTTGCGAGCACATTTTGGGTTGATGCACGTGCCTGTAGATGAGGTAGCACAAATACAATGGGGTAGGTTTGATGGTTTACTATAGTCATCTGTCATCCTACTGCAACCATCAAGCTCTTCCCCTCGGAACCTCTTCCGCGTGTAAGACCCCTGCCATATGAGGTGCCATATGGCTATTGTTTCCTTCACTCTGTAAATGGCAGTCATAAAACCTCAACCCATGTCCTCTCACCTCGTTACCAGTAGCCTTCACATCTAGAAATCCATTTCTCTTTGCAACTACACTTGTGATAATGGTAAACCCTGTGACGATTCTAGCACTGATCCTAATTTGATCTCCCCCTTGTTGGATATTTTAGCCACTGATAACGTGGTTTCTGCTCCGGATAAATGGCTGTCTAAAATCTTGGTCTAGAATCCCAAAAACACACCTGTCAGCCCTCACCACCTTTCACTTCGATCTCTCACATCACTGAATCCTCAGCTTCGACATTTCACTCTCTCATTACTCCAGTGCTGTTAGTGGCATCTACTGATTTGCCATTCCCTAGCAGCATGTTTCTACTCCTGTCTTTTTCACACTTTTCTTTTCCTAGCTACAAGTCTTGCATGTCTTCTAGCCTTGATCTTTTCCTTTTATCATAATCATACCCCGGGTAGACACTGGCAGGCTCAAAGATTACTGCAGTTCTGGGCAGTGGCGTAGCAAGGGAGGGTGGGGTCTGCTCCGTGTGACACGAGTTTTGGGGGTGGCGGCCTCCTCCCGCTCATACCTGCACCATAGCGGGTAATGCCAGCCCCCTAAGCTCTCACATTAGTGCCGCCGCAGAGCGTCAAATGCAGGGGCCCCCACAGATGGCCAAAGGTCTAGCTACGCCACTGGTTCTGGGGAGCTGTGTTGCATCTCTATCCACTGAGCAGCTTCTTTTTGCTAGTGTTGTATGCCATGGCTCACACCTAATCTAGCCTATTATCAGGAGGAGTTCACACCTCTACTCTCTGCATGTCCTTTGTTCTTTTTCCTGAGAGTCATTCTCACCTCCACCCAGGAGAGCAGAAGGCGGCTTGTGAGCAACTGAAAACAGCTACTTGAAACTTTGAACAACAAAAAGGCAACATTCTAAAGCTGCCATTTGTTTAAAAGTTACATTAAATTTATCTCCAAAAATAGGTCGAGTTTAATGTAACAATTTGTTTGATACCTCAAAGTACCATGTTTAGTAGTCCCATTTGGAAATTAGCACTGCTGAGTTGTAAGAGGGTAGGGCTCAGTAGGCGTGTCTTAGGGGTGATTTATAAATATTAAATAAAAAAATAAAGGTCTTGCCTTTCCTTGCCTTTGGTTTAATAGGCAAAGTGGAGTTAACAGTTTCAAACTGCTCTGCCAGCCTGCAATGGTGACTGGGTGTTGTGATTTGCATCGTCACATTTGTGGTGAGCGCAGCAAGTGCTGCAGTCCATGGGGGGCACTTAACTTACCAGCCCTTGGTACCCGGTACCCAGTGCTTGAAATGGAAAAATAAAGGTGCAGGTACTCTGTAGCTTTTTTCTGAGTAGTGCCGGTACTATCCAATTAAAGGTATTGCATTACTCTTGAGAAGTGCTGGTCCTCTCCTCCTCAAAATAAAAAAGTGCTGGTACTCCGTACTGGACAGTACCGGCCCATTTAAAGCACTGCCGGTACCATATACTAGGGACTTATAAGTAAGTTACCTTATGCCAATTGTGGGTAAGCCAATTAAACATATACCTTCTGAAGAGTCAGAACGCTGGCACTGAGGCCTGGTTGGCAGGACTCAGTGCAGCTTCACACTTGAAAAAAAACAGCAGCATCAGACCAAAGACTTGGCAGTGATCATGCAATAAGAGGCATTTCTTTACAATTGCCATTTTTTATTCTAGCTATAAAAATATTTGTATGTCTTAGGTTTATTTGGAGCCTCCATGTCTGCTGTGCAAATATGAGAACTGGTATATGTAACCCCCTTTGTTTTCAACAGGTTCTGTTCAGGGCCGGACTGGGAACCACAACCGGCCCTGGCAAAGTGCTCGGATGGCCCCCTCGGGGGAGCCACCGAGCTCTTTGCCAGGGACGGTTTTCGTCCGATTTTGTTACAGGGCCGATTTTGCACCTATGCTGCAAAAACGGCCCTGTAACAAAAACGGCCCCCAGGGGCCCAAAACTGGCACCCACCCGTGCTGCGCACCGGGGGATTGCCCGGTGCCCGCTACGGCCAGTCTGGCCCTGGTTCTGTTATACAGCCCCTGTGAATCACGGAGTTCCCGAAGTGAACTGACAAATAAACCGCAATAAGTACAAAGCTACTATCTTCTTCGAATTTTACACAGTGAAAAAACAAGAGGTCTATTGATGGACAAATGAACCCAATTCTTTTACCAGAATACCCGACGCCAGAGACGGGTTCTTAGCTGTCAAACAGACAGACGCATGCCAATATTTAAGATATACTGATAGGCATAAGCATTTGCCAAATAATAATAAAAATGTCGGCCCAATGCAGGCAGATAGAAATATAAAAGTTGAAAAAGGCACTATCTGTCGTTAACATTGCTTTAAAATGTGATTACATTCGAAATGAAACAGGTGATCAAAAAAGCTGGGAGTTGTTAATACCAGGACGCATCCGAGGTCTCCTGGCCTTTAAGACCGAACACCACACAAAGGAAAGACATCCGGCACCACTCTTGCCTGGCAGTTTTGCAAAGGAGGTAAAACAGACAAAAAACCTTGAGGGGCACCTACGCATTTCTTGCCTCCATTGACTATTGCTATGCCACGATATACATAAAGATATACTTTATAAAATTAAATTAGGCTGTGATGTGCGATTTTGTGATGGTTACATGTTTTTCTGTTCCTGACTTTGCAGCTGAAAAATGCCTAACGTCCCCGCTGCTTTTTCTCTTAGGCCAGTGCACAAAAACAATCTCTCCATGACGCAGGCATCCTTGCACCATGCGTCATGGGGAGCTTGTTTTTGTGCAGGAGGGGCACCTTCCTGCACATAAACAATCACTACAGGCATTTTCCTCTTTCAATGTGTGCTGTAGAATGCAGCACGCATTGAAAGAGGAAAAAATGACGAGAAATGAAAAACATTTCTACTCGTTGCGCCTCGCTACAACACCCCTAAGTTGGCTTAGCATTCAGACGCATTTCCTGATTTACGATTCCTCGTAAATCTGAGAGTGTGGCAGGTTCCATGGGTGTTGTGTAGGAACACCCACAGCAACACCCATGGAATGCCCCTTTCACGCAAAGTGCTGCGTGTAAAGGGGCCATATTTACAAGGACAGCGTGGCTTTTCCTGTTCTTGTAAATATGGAGCAGTAACATGCGCCACCAGTACGTCACTGGTGGCGCAGGGGGCTTTTAAATCTGCCCCTACATTTTAATTACGGAATGCAAGGTGCGCCATATTGGTTGTAATAATATCACCTATAACCAGAGATTGCAGTGCTTAAAATGTATGGCAACTCTGCTCCAGGGTGCAATGCGGAAGGTCAGGATTAACAGTTCTATAATGTGCATTCTAACAAATCTATAAAAACGCAAATTATCTGGTATTCTCTTTAAATGTTGTGTGAGCTCGAACTGTACACTTTTTTAGTCGTTTCTCTGGTTCATGCACGCGCACACTAACCCTAGCACGAGCCATCTGCCTCCTAATTTATAGGCTTCTAGATGCCCGAAATTACAGAGACACTTCAGACCATGCAACCCTCTACCTTCTTCGGCAACAAGTCTTCTTGCCACTCTCAAAAACTATTCTTGCAGTAATTGTCACACATAAAAAAATATGTATTTTTAAACATGCATACATTTTACAATTACCAGGGTGCGTTAAAAAAAATGTGTTTTTGGGTGGTAACTGCAACTTTCATTTTTTTTCTTTTTTTTGTCTGAAGCTGCGCCCTCTCTCCTCTCCTGTCAGCTGTGAAAATGGGTCTCTTTTTAACCAATAATGGATCCGCCAGATTAAAGGTGAAGTAATGAATTAGTGGAAGTGACAGCCCAGCATGCTGGCAGCACCGGCAGGGGGTCCTCTTTTGTTTTTATCCACTCTGACCCCCAGAGCCCCTCTGTGCCTGTGGGAACTGGACAAGAAGAATGTGTGGGCGTGGCCAGAGGCACGGCAGCCCGCAGCTCCAGCCTCTGGCCAGAGCTTGCCTGACATTCTCCTACTGAACGTAGTCTGACATCACCCCATGTCACACCTCCGCAGTAATCCATTAGTTAACTCCGTTCAACTCCACTAATGCAAAACAATAGGCCGTGCTCTAGGAATGGGAAGAGAAAAGCGTTCTCCAGGCAAGCTGAACTACTTACGGGGGTTTGAGTAGGGGGAGGGGTCTGTATTATACTGTGGATGTAAAAACGATTTGTTTTTTAGTTCATTTATTTGAAATGGCCAATGCCAGCAAGAGTCTTCAAGACGTAGAGCTCACTTGGCGCCCACTGCAAAGACAATAACCAAATGTGCATAATTTATGTGTATGCATGGTGCCCGTGTATGTGTGTGGATGGATGGATGGATGGATGGATGGATGGATGGATGGATGGGTGGATGGATGGATGGATGGATGGATGGATGGATGGATGGATGGATGGATGGATGGATGGATGGATAGATGTGACGTGTGGCTGAATAGCTAAATAATAGAAAGAAGGCAACACAACAAGAAATTTACGTGGCTGCAGTGTGTTATGGATATAAAGTTTTTGTGGCAAAAGATGTAAGCAGGTTAACACAATATTAGGTAGTGAGTTATTTTTCAAGAAAACGTCACACTATGCTTTCCCTTTGCGAAAGCCTGTACGCATAATGGTGCTTTGGGCGAGAGGGCGCAGAACAGACCACTGACACCTATTAGTGCATAAATGTCTGCTTTTAACGAAGTAGGTACACATTTCACCTTAAGCATCCTTAGGCCAACATGCCTAATAAAACTAGCATTGCCTCACGATACATTGGATATTTACCTATGCGTCGTCTACCCCCACCCGCCCCCCACAAAAACCCCCAAAGCATGCCTCATCCTTGATCGCCTTACATCCTAAAACTTATCAAAATGATAACACTGTAATCCCTCAACTTCTTGTCCCTGCAAAAATGACTATTTACCCCATCAAATGTCAATACAACCAGTTTTACTCGCAAAAACTCCTGCCAAACCGCAGAACCCGTCTTATGAGCAACAAACCGATGACACAGGCAAATCTTTCTTATATATACCTGAGCCAGAAAAAGGTAGGCCTTGTTACCACCCCCAAGCATCAGTAGAAGAGGGAGAGTAGACAGGACTCAAAATTGTCCCTGCCTAACTGACTGCCCACCGTGCTGTTATACAAGCAAAATGGTGACTGGTACCCCTTCCTACTGATCGAAATGGCTCTAAACCCCACACCCACCCAGTCCCTCCAGTCTTCGCCAGGCAGTCTGTCTGGGCTGCACCACCGCCCAAATTGCCCGGGGGAAGAACTCGCCTGTCGTCTTTCCCCCAAGTCCCCATTCTGCGTGCTAACTCTACTCATGAAAACAGTGCTCAGTCTATGGCAGGCACCATATGGTCGAAAAAGGCTTATATAATATGAGAGGTCTGCCCTTCAGGAGCCTACACATAGCTTCATTGTCTTATAACCAACCATAATAAGTAGTAACTCCTCTCATTCCCTCCAGTCATAGATATACTACTCACTTGAGTTTACCCTTGCACCTTTCTGGATCTACCTTTTCTTCACTCAAATTATCTGTGAAAAGCATGGCCTGGCGGTAAGCCCTACATGTCCTGCCTCACCTATTCCACTTCATAGTCCGACCTTCAGCCTCCTGGACCAACTGGTACTCGTTTACTTCTCAGACAAGTCGGCACTCCTCCACCTTCCTGGACCATCAAAGACTCCACAGCTCAATAGATCATCTTAGGCTTAACTTTAGAGCTTCAATCTTTCACAATGACGCCGCACGTCCCACTGAATCAGCATTATTCACTGAGACATGTGATAAAGATACAATGTCACATAAAGAATATGCAGTGAGCTGAAAACCCTATCAAAGAGATTGTTTCCAGTCGATCCCCCAAAACAAGCCTTTCTAAAATCTTCCCTCTGACTCTTCCACTCCACATCCCTTTTTATTCATCCCACGCATCCTCCTACTGCTATTACCCCCCCAAAAAAGTCTAAATCCTCCACTTTTCTATCCCTCCACTATACTTTTCAATCAAAATAACAGACCAACATGTCCACTTCTCAAATTTAATTTTTCACTATACTAATTCACCACTAATCTTTTTTGGGTTCCAGAGTAGCGTGCTACTCGCTGAAAAAGTGCTTCAACACCTCATCAGGAGTAGCAAGTACTATAGAAATGCAAAAATTTTTCCCTCTTCTATCCCTTCCCTACCCTTCTCTATCCACATAACTGAATAACATATCCACCACTCAAATTACTTTCATATTTCACTATACTAACTCAACACTAATCCTTTATGGGTTCCGGAGTAGCATGCTACTAGCCAAAAAAGCGTTTCAACACCCCATCAGAGGTAACAAGCGCTATATAAATGCAAACATTTTTCCCTCTTCTATACCTCCGCTATCCTTCTTAATCTAAATAACTAACTAATATCCACCACTCAATTACTTTCATATTTCACTATACTAATTCACCACTAATCCTTTATGGGTTACAGAGTAGCATGCTACTCACCAAAAAAGCGCTTCAACGCCTCGTCAGGGGTAGTAAGCGCTATATAAATGTAATTACAATACAATCACAATGTGTGAGGGCCCTGGGCAGACTGAAACCATTCTGTGTGCCATTGCCTCCCCAGGACATGGGAGGTTCACCCAGATGTTTTGTGCTGCGCAGAAAGGGAAATGAAGTATTGGGCAGTGCATGAAAGCACAGATTTGTTTAATGTAGAGCTGAGGGTGGACTCTGCAGTTTGGGATTGTATTTCTAAACCCTGTTCACACACATTGTAATACAGAATTGAGCCATTTCACTGTGGAGAGTACTGCCAAGTGACAAAAAAGCGACATTCTCATAAATAGTCCCAGAAGTGTGTTCAATTTAAAAGACAAGGAAAAGTCCCCCAAAAACCCTCTTAGAGGCCTATTTACGAGAATGTCATGCAGGGCAGCGCAGCAAGTCACCTTGATGCGCTGCACTGCACTGCATAACAGTGAAAGGGCAGGAATGCGCAGTATTGAAGACACTACGGCACATTCCTGTCTAATCCCCTGTGCTGGCACCCTTTTGCTGGTACCAACACAGGTACCCTTGCACCATGGTGCAAGGGTGCCTGCGTTGTATTCAGGATTGCTTTTGTGCAGGAAGGGGCACCTTCCATCACAAAAACAATCTTGAGAGGCATATTCCTCTTTCTATGTAGGAGAAATAAATATATTACACATTGTTACACTACATATAAGAAAGCATGTCTTTTTGCACACTCCCTAGTCTACCAGTTCTGGTAAATCTGGGAATGATTAAAAAAAAGGGAGTTGCGTGAGAATACCCTTGCAACACCCAGGGAATGCCTTCCCAGGGCAGAGTAAGACAACACAGTGATTTACGCTTCGTTACCTTATTCCAAATCTATGGAGCCAGGCAGGGCTACACAAAGAGGCCTTGTGTGGCTTCATAAATCCCATGTAAGGTTTACATCTGTCTCGCACAACGTTGCATGGTGCAAGAGCAACACAAACCACCTAAAAAAAATGCCCCCTCATGCGTGTCCTGCTAATACATTATTTTGCCTTTCGCTAATCTGTATTTGTTTTGGCTTCATAACGTGAATAAAGATTGACGCCTATGACAATTCCCATAGATTATCATTTTAAGAATGTATTTGCATTTTGATTTGAACTGGCTAGTTTTACCTTCTTTAATTATTCTAAATTTAAAAAAACCTTCATGGCTTTGACTTTGAACCTTGTCTGGTTGGTGTAAATTTGATTTTACTTAATTTAGCTCTTTTCCGGGTTGATCATCTTTTGGAATAGCCCTCAGTACTGCCCATCCACCATTGCCCTTCCTACCCTATCTCACACAGTACCTCTACTCGCTCCCCCTTTTTCCTGATTGACCTCTCCACACTTTTTTTCCTCTCCTTAAACCAGCTCTACCGCCACCAGTTCACTCTCTTCACCCCAAATTTCCCGGTTGCGTAACTCATCTTCCCCTAACTCCTAGTCCAACTCTTCTCCCTCTAAATACAGTTTGACCTCTCTCTGCTCCGGCCCTGGTGGTACATGACCTTCCTCTGACCTTCCCTATCTAGCTCCACAAGTTCATCCATTTTTTTATCAGTGATGATAGAGGGCTGGGTAGATATTTCATGCCCTTCTCTCTTTGTAGTCCTTTCAGCAATGATGGATGGCAGGCAGAATGCCTCGTATACCTCCTTCTAGTGCTTTCTAGTTAGAGCAATAACAACATAAACAAATAGCTCACTCAGAAAGAAGCTTGCAGCCTATGCTCGCTTTGCATTTGTTTTTAAAGATATCGCACACACAGTTGGTTGTTTGTTCAATTCTTGACTTCTTTCCTACAACACAGAAGTACACGTCTGTATAGATGCTCCAAAGAAATTGGCACAGTGCAAATGGTTTGTGATAAAGGTGAATATTGGTGCACAAAAGAAATTGAACAAATGATAATACACTGTTGACTAGTGATATATTTCTAATAGCACAGAACTCATATACATGAAGTTTACTCCACAAAACAACACGTTAATAGCGGGAAATAGTGTTGTTTGTTTACGTTTCGATCCCAAAAAACAACTGCTATGTGTTCTTCATCATGGCATGAAACAGTGGTTGCAACCCTTAAAATGTGTCCAAACAATCCTGTAAACACCAGGATATTTCTGTACCAGTTGGAGAAACACTGACTCCTAATCTGATTGCATAGTTAGAAGATCAGTGAGGAAATAGTCTTCCAGCTGCAGCTCATGCTCTCCTCTTCTTGCCCATACCAAGCGCTACGCTTTCTTACCTTTGACAAGTACTACAATGAGTATGCTCTTTACCCACATTTGCTCAACCCTCCTTCTGCAAAAGATCATAGGCTTGGTAGCCCCCTTTAGCCTGCATTTATCCCTCCTAAATCTGGATGGCCAGTACCTTGTTTACTCCCACCTGCTCCACTCTTCCTGTTCTGATGATTATTGGTGGAGAGGTCACGCTGTACCCCACCCACTCTCCCCTTTGCAATATAGCACTCAGAGGTGTTGTGGATACTTCATGCCCAACCTGGTCATTATCCATTACACTTTAAAATTGCTGATGCAGTGCTAGTGCATGGTACTGTCCTCCACTACCAACTGTGTGCTCATCACTATGACCCACTGCCTTCTGTCCCTCCATCCTAAGTAACAAGACCTTTGCCCTGTGAAGATGTTCAACTTTACAGCCCTCTTTCTCCCCTGCAGTATACCAGGCTTCAGATCAAGATTGCTACCCTATCATAATGCCTTCAGGACCCTAACCGGGTCCCCTAGTGGACACTCTACAGCAGACATGACAAGAGAGAAAAAAAAATATTTTGAAGACAAACTCTAATAGGTACAAACATGTATAGCCTCAGCCATTCTCAGAAGGTTTCACCTGTGAAGGAATGAAAGAATGTACTTGGTATAGCACAGCAGTGACCATAGCAAGATATCCCTGAATTTGCAGTCACACACAACCTGAGATGAGAGGTTACCAGGTGATAGGTGTCATAAATAGCATTGTTTTAATGGCATTAGGGAAGAAAAAGTACTAGGAACTCTTTCTGTTGAATAAGGGAAGAGAGGCACAGAGCTTGGGGCTAGATAGCAGAAGGCCCTGCCCCCGAAAAAAGCATGATGGATGTGCGTCATGGTCAAAAGATTACCAGCCAAGGAATGGAGAGTCAGTAAAAAAGTATACTCGTTAATATGGTCAAGGAGGAGTATAGGGCCAGATAAAAACATGGTTATTGGCCGTACAAACCTCTAAATGGGGGGAAGACAACATGGCTGTCTCATTTCCCTGGAACACCAACAGCACTCCTCGAAATTTAAAAAGATACTCAGTCCAATTAGTTTATGTGCCTATTTTGGATGTCTTTGTAAAACAAGGAGGCCACAGATTTCAATAATTCTGTGGTCATACAAACCTTATATCATTTCAAGGTTATAAGTGGTCTTGGAAAAGGCAGTTGAGTTTATGCTCAAACCCAGTGGGATTTAAGCTGAGAAATAACACCATTGCAGATTCAGTCTAGGCACAGTTTTACATCAAGTGTAAGGTCCCCTTTCTTTCAGCTGCAAACTTCTCAGGGTTTTCTGGAGCCTATTCTGACTTTTTTGAAGTGGTGGAGTCTTATGGCCCAGATAAACCTAATATCAGGTGCAATGGGCCCCAGTATAAATTCAGATAGTGAAAGCACTGTTCACACCAGAGGATGACGTTTGGAGTTAATAAAAAGAATCCTGAATGCTCTGCCTTCCATTCCATGCTTTGAGATGGATCAACGTGTCTGCTATTCAGTATATACATTTCTTCTCCTTAGTGGACCGAGACAATATGTGCAAATATGGTGCCAGATCATTAAGGCCCTTCTTTATGCGTAAGCAGTTGTAAACTGAATAAATAGAGCCAGCACAGAATGACGGCATGTGCTGGCAAAGAGCCTAGTTCGGCTTCATTTGGCGTCTGGACTGTATGCATGCTCATTATGGGACAGTGACCATGAGAAGCATTTGGAATTGGCTGTTGGGACTTTGTTTCTGCATCATTGTGAATCACCTTATTGAGTAATCAAGAAGGTTTATGCTCTTTAAATGATACTTGCCCATAGCAGGAGCCTCAGGAGTGGACTTCTGGACTCCTCCGGTAAAACTACTTCCGGGCCAGAACCCTTGGCGGGAGACTGCACTCTATATTACCCTGAATAGTCATATTAGACAATCTCTATGCAGTAACAAATCTCATTCATAGACCTGCCAAACTACCAGCTGCGGCCCTTGCAGGTAACATCAGTGGGACCGGGTTGGGGGGGGGGGGGGGGATTGGAAAGATGACCATGAGAGATAATTAAATAAATAATTAATCTTCCCTGGCCGTCCTCTGTTAAAATCCCCACCCGGCCCCACCGCTCTTACCTGCACAGGCCATGCTTGCAAACTGCCCTGGAGCCTTTTGTATATTTTTTGTGACCCAATGGTAGTAGAAATAAACATCGCAAGCTACCTGTCCCTCAGCTTCTATATTTGTCGCACATTGTCTCTGTCTCCATTTATTTGCACTGTCGCTCCACTCATAACTACCCCCCCCCCCCTCCCCCCGCTGCTCTCTATCCACGTTAAGGCTGCTCCTTTTTCTTGCATTTTACAAGTACTGCAATCAAATTTGATAGATGGAAAGTTCAAGTGCCATTTAGAAGTAAAGGGATGGCAAAGGTTAAAGCTACTTCAGCATTATTATTGGCCTGTACCTTGATTGAGAAGCTAAGCTGTGGTCATGCTGCACCTCACTTTCCCCAGGATCCTTTTCTCCTTTTCTGCAGTCTCTGATGCAATTTCAAAAATTTCTTTGAACTTCGAGATTGATTATTATTGAAATATATTTAAGTAATACTACGGTTCACCCACATGATGGCGTGTTGTTATAGTTTCTTTGTAGATGAGTTGGTAATGCCATATAACACTATGGATTCCATACATGTTAACATTACTACGCTTGAGATACTCCTTTGACCTCTCTAGCAATGACCTATATGATGTCTGCTTTTTCTTGAATGCATTTTCTTTAAATGTAGCCTTGTATGATAGAAATTGGCTTCTTAGCACAAGTCCAGCTGCATTTGCATTATCTCACAAAGAGGCCCCAAAATTGTTTTAGGTTATGTTATTATATCACATTTTTACAGCGCACAGCCTGCCATTAGTATTGACTCGTAGCACTGTTGGAAGTCTGGGTTGCATCCAATTCCATCATAACATTATGTTCAGCAGAAACGTTGGGATAAAGAGATTGCAATCCTAATATATGAATATATGCATGATTTCCAGAGTGCCAAACTGACAATCAACTGTTGTTACTAGACTTGTTTACTGTTAAGTTTTCTGACTATATGCATTCAGCAGTATAATCATAGGTTAATAAATGGCAATCAATCCAGCACTGTGTTTTTGTATGAGTTAGTCAGGTTTCAGTAGAATGTTGGTGCCCACTGGTCAGTTACCTTGGGGGATTGCTAATTAGAGGATTACAAAATATAACCCTTGAGAGCACTAAGCCCGGAAATGATGAGGTAACTACTTTGTACCCCTTCGGGAATGTAGAAAGAAACACAAAGAGCACCCTTGATCATTTATTTTTCATTGTGTTTTTATGGTTTTGAGGAAAACAAAATAAAAATGCATTTTCATCAAGGGGAAACAAACTGGTTTTTTTTTACATTTCTCCTGGGGAAGAAGCATTTGATTTTTTGATGCTTTTGCATTTTGTGCTGCTCAAGAGATCCTCTGTGGCTCAGCTATGAATGGAAACCCACATTCAGAAAGCAGGGATCAATCGGCTCTTGCTTATCCTGCAGGATAACATGTGGACGTACCTCCTAGCGCAATGGTGTGTTGCATTGCAGTAGAAGATATAGTTGGAGTTTCAGCATCCCTTCTTCTTTTTGCAGCATTGAACTTGGGTCCATAACAAGCATTAATGTGTTTGTACAAAGAAGCTGTCCCGCGGCTGTTTTTACCTTGGCTCCCTGTTGGAAATGGGGGTCTCTAGTTGGCAAGGATTTCCACCTTTATCCAAGTAGGGCCCTTCCTTCTAGTCAGGATAAGGGGGATACACTCCTAAAATAACCCCTGCTCACCCCCTTGGTAGCTTGGCATGAGCAGTCAGGCTTATCTCAGAGGCAGTGTGTAAAGCATTTTCACATAACCAACAGTAACACAGTGAAAACACGACAAAAGGATACCACACCACTTTAGAAAAATATCCAATACTTTATATATTCAAAACAAGACCAAAATGATAAGAATCTGGCATACAGTACTCAAAAATATGCATGTTTCTAGAATAACCTTAAAAATGCAGTTCCTCGAAGTCAGCAGCTCCGTTCGCTGCAACCATGGTGCTGAAAACAACGGAATCCAACAGTTCTGTCCGACCACGTCAGTCGTGGTGTCAGCAGACTCGTAAACAGTACCTTTTCATTGTTGATGATAATGCGGGTGCAGGCCGGCCGTGGCAACTGTCGCGGTTGTGCGGTGCCCTAAAGGTGCGGTGCAGGCAGCAGCTTGATAACCGTCGTCCAGCGGCCGTTGGTGAAACCAGGGTTGAGGTGCAGAGTGAGGCGGTGCTCATTGCGGTGCTCACAGGTCACGGCGTTGGTTGCTGGAGCTGGCGTCGGTCAGTCCAGACTGCATTGTGGGACAAGGTGGTGCATCTTGAGACTTACGAGCAGTGCCGCCAGGCCACGGTGCGGTCACGGGTGTGGAAGTCTGCGGGCAGCGACGTTGTCGGTAAGACAAGGGTGGTGGAGTGGAGTGATGCGAGGCAGTGCGGAATGCAATGCTCACAGGTCACGGTGCAAGAAGCGGCTTGATGGTGGCAGCGGTCGAAGTCGTCGGTGAGACCAGGATTGCGGTGTAAGATGCGGCGGTGGCCTATGTGGTGCCTCTCGGACATGGAGCCAGCGACAGAGTCGGTGACGGAGTCGGCTGCTTTCCCCCTCTGTGCAACTAAAACAACAGTTCCAGAGGCGGTCCCCAGAGGTAGGGGAAGTCTTTGCTGTCTCTGAGACTTCGTGAACAGGAGACAAGCTCAATTTCGAATCCTTGGAGATACTCAGCACAAGTAAAGAAAGTTCGGTCCAGTCCTTTCACTGCCCAAGACAGAAGCAGCAACTGCAGGCCAACCCAACAAAGCAGTAACACAGAAGCGGGGCAGTCCTCCAGCTCTACTTCTTGGCAGGTTTCTTGATCTAAGAGAGTTCTAAAGTTCTGGGGTCTGAGCTCCAATATTTAGATTGCATTTCTCTTTGTTCTCTCTGGCAGAGAGTGTCTGTGCTTAGTTGGAAACAGTTTGGTCCTCTCCGGCCCAACTTCCCAGTAGGAGGTGGAGACAGCATTGTCTAAGGCAGACCAGGCCCATTCAGGTACAAGGAAATCTACTCCCACTACTCTAAAATCAGCCCAAGTCTATTCAGCCCCGCCCTGATCCAGGAAAGGCAGGACACACCTCAACCCCCCCCCCAGTGGCTGTCTGAAGAGAATGCACATCCCCTAGCCCCTGTCACTCCAAAACCAGACAGACAATCCACAACCCAACAGAGGAACACAGGATGGTTAAGCAAGAAAATACATACTTTCTAAAAGTGGTATTTTCAAACACAGAACATAAAAATCATCTTTACTAAAAGATGTATTTTTACATTCCGAGTCCAGGCATTCTAAACTCCATTTCCCCATCTTGTCCGAATGGGAAGTTATGCTTGTAAGATGTTATAAGTAAACTCTATCCTAATAGACAGATAGCCTTTCCATAGGGAAAACAAAATACACTGTAATTCACTACCAGGACAAGTCGCACACACCAGTACATGTCCTACCTTTGACATACACAACACCCTGCCCACAGGGGTACCTTGGGCATACCTTAGGGGTGACATATGTATAAAAAGGGAAGATTAGGGCCTGACAAGTGGGTGTACTTGCCAGGTTGACCTGGCAGTTACAAACTGCACGCAGACACTGCAGTGGCAGGTCTGAAAACCCTTTAAAGGGCTGCTTGTGTGGGTGGCACAAACCAGTGCTGCAGGCCCACAAGCAGCATTTGACTTACAGGCCCTGGCACTCTCAGTGCACTTTACTAGGGACTTACTAGAAAATCAATGATGCCAATCATGGAAACACCGATCCATAATTCAATTTACAACAGGAGCACTTGCACTTTAACACTGAACACCAGTGAGAAAGTGCGCAGAGACACTAAAACAGCAAAAACAGAGTCAAAACCAGGAGGTCAGAAAGCAAAAAGACAGGGGAAACATGCCAAAGATGGCAGGTCTAACACTCCCTTTGCCCAGCTTTTTGGCGGTTAACCTCGAAGCTGTGGAACTGGGTTTGAGTCTCGGCAGGGACGCTTAACAACCTGTGAATCTGGGAAAAGGACTTAATTTCCCTGTGCCTAACAAAATGAATGCATCCTTCTGTAACGCAACTGGTGCTCATGTAAAGCACTCTGATACCATGGGACGAGACCGCACTATATAAATCTACCCCCAAAAAAAGACATACATCGAGGTTAATTTATTTTCATCCTCTGGAACAGTAAAAAAGTTTAACACAGTGGACTCTGGTGGTGAACTTGATCACTTAGTCCTAAGATTTTTCACTTATTCACTTGTCTCTTCTCAATGTACCTCTGGATTTCATTTCTCTTATTCTTCCTGTCAAGAAGTCTTTGCAAAGGAGCAAAGAGAGTGTAATCCCCCAAAAAGTAAAGAACAGCAAACAATAACAACTAAATAGGCTCCTTAATGTGGAGGAATACATTCACTAGAACCAATCGGATGTCTTCCATAATCCATAGGGTTATGTGGTTTCTTTGAGGTTACTGGAAAATAGGCATGGGTATATCCGGATCATCAGTACCCATTCACAGTACCACAAAACTAACAAGTCATATAATTGTGAAAAATTGAAATGTACCACTAGGGGTGTGAGTTTAAAGTTGTATGTACTTAATTAACAACTGCCCTCAAAGAGTATAGTTGAATTCACACTAAACACAATGTATAAAAAATGTAACGGGTTCACAGTACTCATTTTTGGGTATATGGAAGTCAGAAAGGAAGTTCAGCCGCTGCAATTGCACGAGGAGCAACAGAGGAACTGTACATCTTTGAAATGCAAAAAACAAGAAAGACACCATCTGATTGCATTAAAGATTCACTCTGTAAAGGAACAAGTGTTTAGCCTGCAGAAATAAGGAGGTCTCACTTTGAAGGGCGCCATTTTCACTTTCTCCCCAGAGATCAAGAGAAGGAAGCATCTGGCTAGTGCCACCAAGTTGTAGGCTCAAGTCAAGGTCTGTCATCTGCTGTGGTACAGCAAGAAGGAATGTCATTGAAGTAGCAACAACTTCATAGGGTGTAAAGGCAGATAATTCCAGCACAGAATCCCTCATATGGAAAGGTTTGATACACATCAGAAGGGAGAAGAAGGTGTACACCCAAAAGGTGATGTGAAATTTGTGTGCCCAGGTCCTGTAGCTTAGACATCCTGGTGTGTACTCATTTGGAATAAGCCATGCACCTAAACCAGTACACCCAAGCAAAAATGAAAATACAGTGAGGGGGAAACAGTACCACCAGAAGTACTTTATGCTGTGGAAGAGAAAGAAGACAGAAGGCTGCTGATATTCTCAATATATTGAAACAGTTACATGTTGCAGAAAGATTAATAAAACTGTGCTATGAACGAGTACCTAAAAAATACCACAAATTCTTCATTGCAAGCTTAAAGAAAAAAAAGAGCAAAAGAAAAGTTTGAGAAAATAGTTAAAAATATATAAAACATATGCTACCTTAAAAAAGGTTAACATAAGTTTGAAAAAAGGTATAAAAAGCTTTTACACTAAAAACACACTAAAAAAAGTAGGGCGGTTTACCCACAGCGGGCTCGGGGCAGGGCATAACAAGAGGCCAAGCATTTTGTCCAACCACCAGTGCACACAGCCAAAGGCACAATGCAGCTCTTAAAAGCAGCAGTTTCTGTAAATTGTGCAAAAAATATATGATGTGACCTGTAGGTTCCAAGTTCAAAGCCTTGTAGAGTGCTCCAGTCTTTCATCCATCTGAGGTTGGTAAATCAAGTACCATTTAACAGGGTGATGCTGGTTATTTACAGCTCTTAGATCTGGCAAATCTCCAGCAGGAAAGACTACATAAAGCAATTTGTTAATAGAATTTAAAGAGATAAGTAATGCAGAAAGTAAACATCCAAGATTAAGGTTCATTATTGTTACAGCATCCCTCCAAATCTAAAGGCATTGCTTGACTTAAAATATAATAGTTCTGAGTCTTGGACCTATCTGTAAATGATATTCGGTTACTTCAAATATGACTGCTGCAGATAAACATGGAATTCAATGGCTTCCCATGACTACTGTTTCATATGATTTAGTGGCACAGCATGATCTAAACAGAATTGCTTGTGTGTGCATTAGTTATATTGTGTTAACAGCATTTGCAAAGCACGTTTCTGCCCTACATAGGGTTTAAGAAGTGCTTTCGGAAACAGGGTGGCCTTTCAGCAACTCTTTGAGGTTTCTCATTCACCACAACCATTGGGGTCTGGCCAGATATATCAAGTATGGGTTTGGTAAACGTCATTGCAAATTGCGTCCCCACCTTTACCAAATCTATTCTGTTTTTGCAAAGCGACCGATGTATTAATAGGTCGGTTCACATAAACCTGATTAGCAGTGGGTCACAATTCAACTTACCTCATGAATATTAATGAGGTATGTAGGAAAGTAGGATCTGCTTCTTATGGTTACCCCCACCTTTTGCTTGATGTTACACTATTTTGACTAGTCTGACTGGGATCCTGCCAATCAGGAACCCAGTCTATCTGCTTTCACCTTAAAACATTATGCCATGTACTCTGGTACACCCCAGATTGGATACTGGGGTACCCTTATCAGTCCCTAATATATGCTACACATGTATCCAGGGCATAGGTACCCCAGAGGCCTCCCATGGGCTGAAGCATGTATTATGCCAATGCCACCCATGAGATGCCATGAAAATTGGAACTACAGGTTTGCCATTGCAGCCTGTGTAAGTTGGTGCTTGCACCACTTACTTTAGATATAGGTTCACTATATCTATAGGTCACTACACTTAAAACGTATTAGTCACCCCTATAGCAGGCCTTAACAATCCAGAAGGCAGGGTGCTGGGTTTTACGTGAGAGGGTGCCCCTGCATGAGTTGAGTCCCTCTGCAGCCTTCGGATACCATTCTCCCAGGTTGTCTGTGACTCAGCCAGACATATACGTAGAGGTGCATTATAACATCGCGGTAAATGCTATCTCAAAAACTGCTGAAATAAAACATGTTGTGTCTGGTATCAAACACCCTGGAATCATACCTCCACATCGGTAACCGGTGTGGAGGTATGATTCCACCCTTCTGAAGTTTGCTTCGTGAGGTCACTGGTCTTTCCAGTGCCAGCCTTCTCGACCCGCTCAGCACAAAATGGATCCTGCCGACTAGAGACACATTTCTGCCCTCCTGCTGCTGAGCCAAGCTTGAGCAGAGGAAGGAGGCACAATAGGCATCCTGTCACAGGGAGGTGTGACCACCTCCCAGACAGGATTTAGTGTATTGGGGCTGGGTGGGTGCCCTGTCAAAGTGCCTGAAAGTCTGCACCTGGGGCACATTTGGTGTCCCTGTGCATAGTCCAGATCAAACAAGTGCTGTAAGCCGTTGGCTCCTGCACTGGCGCAAAACTGGACAAAGGACAAGGGAGTAACCTCCCCTCTATTCTGACTCTCCACCAGTAGGGTCCCCTGACTCTGTCCAACCCTCTCCCGGGGGTACATAAGAGCTTACCTGGCTGTAAGACTTTAGATTTTATGTGTACAAGATTCCGCAACAAGAAACCACTGACCTCCGACCGCCTAGACACTCTGGACTTTGCTGGAGTTTGACTGGGCCCTACTTCGTCTCCCTCTCCGTCCAAAGCATCGTCTGTGTCCTTTCACCATAAAGGCTATGTGCAGGACCTGTGGAGAACTAAGGACAACTGAAGAATCTCCCTTGGGGTGAAGGAGTCGCTCCCCTGCATTCGCAGGCACTGTAACACAACTGAGTGGTCTGTTGATCCTGAGCTCCTGCGGACTTCAAAGACTCCAGCAGATAGGTTCCGAAGTTCCTTGAGGTTGATCTGCCCTCTCACTGAGTTTGAGGCCAGTATCCCTGTGGCGCCCGCATAACCCGAACCCCTGTGCCCTGCATACTTTTGCAAGTGCATATGCTTGCTGGCAATTCCTGAGCTTGTGCATTGGACTCTGTGTAGTTCTGACCCTGAGCATGATTTCCTCCAAAGAACTCTGGCCTCCATGCACCGAGTGCTCCGTGGGCTTGTACTTTGTGATCTTGCTTGAGGTCCCCTCGTTCTCTTGAGGGTCATCTTGATTTGTATTGAGCTTTCCTGGTTGCTCCAGATGAGCCCTGACTCCCCATTGCTTGGTGAGTCCCCTGGACCTTGCTGGTCCACACCGTAACCTGCTTGACCTTCCTGCGTGGGTTGCTGTTGCCAAAGCTTGTTGGTGCCCCAGCCAAACACCGACCCCTCAGCACTCGATATCCTTTGTGGGAAATCTCGCATCCAGCTCCTGGTTGTCCTTGATGTTTCCTGGACCTCGTGGCTGCAGAGTCAAGCATCCCTTCTTCTCACCTGAAGCACCCGACATCGGTGGGAATTCGTCTACCGAGCCCCTGGTCACTCTAAAGTGACCCAGACTCTGTCCCCTCTGATTTCAGGTTCCTTCCATCAGAAATCCACCCTTGGATTCCTACGGACACTTTCTTCCTTCCCGGGAGCAGCTCTTCTTCGCAGCCCTCCTTTAAGAACGACGGAGGTTTCCGACACCACTCCATGCCTATGCACCTTGGCTCCTCTGGGATAGGTAACTCGGGTACTACAGTATCCACTGATGGGATGGCTCTCCAGCCTCCTAAGTTCAAAAGGGTTTCCTCAAAGTCCATCGAGAAGGGTCCTTAAACTTTAAAATTGTAATCGCGACTACCCCATAGAATTGTACAGAGCCAGCAGTTGTGTTAGTACACTGCACCCGTCCTCTGTGGGATCCCTTTCTACTCACCTTGGGTGGTTCCTTGGGGTCCCAGCGATTCTAAGTGTTCTAGACAATGTCTCGACTCCAGTCGTAGTTCTTATACCACTATTTTAGTATATGGTTTGGTCTCCTCCTGGAGCCCACTGTGTATTGTGCTACTTACAACTGTTTCTTTGCTAAAGTATTATGTGTTTGTGTTGTAGCCTCGTGAAGAGGACACTAGAAAGTGTTATATAAATAAATACATATTTTTATAACTACTGTGTGGTTCTCCTTTCTATTAGTTAATAGTAAAGGTGATATTCTGGTAAAACAAGCTGCTTTACATTCCTTCAAGATTAAGCCTGAAGGATGCTCTCCACAGCTACCACTAGGATAGCGTTCTAAAGGTTATCTTTGACCTCATACATCATAAGGGTCGTTTGGACTGGTGCAAGGTGCCCACTTTAACTAGTGGACAGCATATACCAGGCCAACTTTTCACAAGGTAGGTTACAAATGGTGACCCACTATGAATCGCAATGGTGGTCAGTTGAGGTCAGGACCACAATGTCTGTGATTGCTTTTAAATACTGGAACCTTTTTCTATATGCAGCTCATTTTCCTAGAAGCAAAACAGGAAGCATTAAAAAAAACAAAAAGCAAACATTAAACAAACCTATTTTAGGAGTAGGCAATGGTCACAGGGACCACTGCCTACTCCTAAAAAATATTTTTGTTAACATTCTCAAAGGGGAAGGGTCTCCTGGCGACCTCATTCTGTTTGGGAATGGCTTATGATCAATTTTAAAGTGGTGGAAAAATAAAGCTATGTGATCGGATTTTAGTTGCAAGACATTAATACATATCATAAGAAGTCCGTTTTTGGAAGTCAGGCCCATAATACGCCCCTTCTAAATAGCAATTCTTTAATGTTTACGTAACCCATATAATGGCATGAAAATCCTTTTCTGAAGTGTTAATTGGGTTTACTACTTTACAAAAGTGCGTTAGCAGTTGCAAGCCCTCAGATTTGCTGAATCTGAGGGTTTGTGACTTTAAAAAAAAAGACTTTTTACACCAGGCCCCTGATTCCCCAAAAGATTCTGTGAGTGGGCATTGTGACGAGAGGTTTACATGTGTCTTACTCATAAATTTCCAGGAGTAAGGCTTACTTGTTCACTGTTTTATGAGTAAGTCCGTCTTATTCCTGGAAATTACTCACACAAAATCCTTTGGGAATCAACCCTGGGTATTGATGTTAACTTACTTCTGAGACTCAAGTAAGACATAGCTAATCAGAGAAAAACTTTTGGTAATGATTTACTCACTAGGCAAAAGTAACTCACACCGTTGCCTGGAATAATGTAAACCTACGTAGGGGCATATTATCAAGAAACGGTGTTAAAATTATCGCCGCTTTAGCGGCAGAAAACTGCCGCTAAAGCGGCGATAATGGGCTTGATAATATGCCGCAGAGAATTCCCATAGAAGCCCATATTCTGGTGTCAACATGGGCTTCTTTTGGAATTCTCTGCGGCATATTATCAAGCCCATTATCGCCGCTTTAGCGGCACTTTTCTGCCGCTAAAGCGGCGATAATTTTAACGCTGTACTTGATAATATGCCCCTAAATTGTTTCAGAAGCAGGCCTGACTATTAAGGGGCAACCTTATCAGTGACAAGAAGATTGTAGTAGGTCAACTATCCAGTGAGTAGAAAAAAGTGAGTATATGAGTAACACCAGATAGTCATAAAACGTGGGGGCATATTATTAAGACAGGCGATAACATTATCGCCGCTTTAGCGACAGAAAACTGCCGCTAAAACGGCGATAATGGGCTTGATAATGTGCTCTATGGAATTCCAATTGAAGCTCAGATTGGATGTCCTTCACATCTAACATGGGCTTCAATTGGAATTCCAAAGAGAATATTATCAAGCCCATTATCGCCGTTTTAGCTGCAGTTTTCTGCCGCTAAAGCGGCGATAATTTTATTGCTTGTCTTGATAATATGCCCCTAGGGGTGTAGGAAATCCGTGAAAATATTCTTTTGCATAATTAGTTGAAATACTTGAAAAATTATGTCAAGTTATTTGAAATGCAGAACCAGCATTTGTTATTATATTTTAAAATGAAATGCGCCTTCTCTTCCGTTTTGGATGACAAGATGTATTTTGTTTCAAAACTGCAAGAAATACAAGAGCTGATAATAGCAGTCTCTTTCATCCTGGTCGTTTGCATTGTTCCCATGAACTTGCATGATATTTTTTCTGCGAGTGGCACGTACTTACTCAACATGGCATAATGGGATTCATTTCAGGATTTTCGCGTAACAGGAATGACGTGAAATTGTGCGAGATTGCACCCCCATAACGGAAATTTCTCCCGGACCCACATAAACTACTCACAAACTAAAATGCTTCTTGCGGCCTACAGCAACTAAGCAGAATATGAGTAACCTTTTTTTCTTTATCCTTGATGTATTTAATTATAAAACCATACAAAATAATCACTACACTTAGAGGTCTCTGCAGTGCCATATGATGCCAGCAATAGGTTTCTTTTTAAATTTCAAAGACACAAAGGCAATCGTCAGGTGACCTAAGTACACTCAATTGGCTTTTCGTGTTAGTGGTTAGGTATTTTGAGAGTTCTAACTCGGAATTCGATTTGTAAAACTGTATGCTTTGGATGTTTATTAATCAACCTTAAATCCAAAAAGCCCTTAAAAATATTTGATAAATCACCACAGCTATATAATTTACTGTTTTACAGTTAGTGTACGATTTCTAATCTCTTTCTTTTATTTTATTATATCAAATCAAAATCAAATAAATCTTATTCGAATTATTAAAATCCACAGATAGAAGAGAAAAAACAGAATACAAGTTTAAATCACACAGATTATGACATTTCAACATTTCAAACAGTCCCTGAGATGATTTCCATTCATAATATCAATTCAATTCAATTAATTCAATTTCATATTCTTTATTCGATTTTACAGATAAAATCAAAAAATAGAAACAGATATAAAATGGGATGGGTACCAATCATTTAAATAAACCACACAATCAATTTCATTTTCTCTCTTCCTTTTAAAACATGAAAAATTAAAATGTCATAAAAGGCATCAGTATGCAAAAAACCACATTCTCTAATATTTTAATATATCATATATAGGTCATGTTGCTTTAATGTTCTAATGATTACGTTAAGATCTGTATTAAGTCCAACAGATGTATAACTGAATGGAATTAATATGTTGGCATCAAGACAATAAAAGCAGTGAAATGCCACATAATATTTGAATTGTGCATTAACCACCCTCATACCTGACCCTTAGGGCCCGATTACGATGTTGAGCGGAACGCTACCAAGAGGCTACACCATATTGTATTTATCTGTATGTATCTTCTATGAGTTGCTTATTCAATCATCAAATAAACTTTATCTTTTATTTTAAAAAGAATAACTTTGCTTTATTTTGGACCTTGACACATTTGGAAATGAAGTGAATTTTGAAAACAAAGAAACTACAGCCCATCTCAGAATATAGGTGAAATTGCAATGCAGCTGTAGGTAAGCCATTCGGCCAAGGGGCGCTGTATATAACTTTTTTACAGACATCACTTTGATCAATGGATGAAACTTATGACCTTTCATGCCATACCAAATGCCCATTTCATATCCATGCAATAATCTGCTGTATAAAATTTGGGAATGTATTTTAGCCACACATCCTTAGGAAAAGCAGCATCAGTAATTGTTTTTGGAGTCCTACAAGAACCAGCAGCTATCAAGTACCAATGTTGCTTTGAGTCATTAAATGAAATAATGCAATGCATTTCAGACTATTGTTTTTCTGAATTTCAGAGATTTGTGTAGGGCAGATATATTTGAATAGTCTAAGTTGAACAACCTTATTTTATGCAATGAAAAACTGACTTGCTCTCTCCTTGAGGGGCAATACACCATACCATGTTATTGCACAAATTGTCCAATTTCTCAAAGGGGTTCTTATAATTACAAATGCAACCACCTTGAGGTCATCATATTGAGCAATCATTATGCTTGCTACTTTCATCCTGAGAGCATTAACTCTTGCTATGGTTTACACACAGTGACCCCGTAGATTTAAAAGCACCATCAACCTCTTTTTGATTGCCTCTCAACAATGTCCAGTGACATTCTGGTTGGTCAGCTAAAAGACATCCAGGTGAGGGACACAGTGCTTAGCTAGATTTCTTTGTTTTCAGAGGATGTCGCAAATGATGGGTCAAAACCTTCCCTTGCCTTTAGACAACATGAACCTTTATGTGGGGATCGAGAGGGCTTCTCACTTAGGTCAGCTTTATTTAACATTCACCTAGATTTGAGCTCTGAAATGTGGCCTCAAATTTGACAACCATGCACATAATAATAGCTGAATAGCTGGAGATGCCACTCTTTGGTTTTCTTGACTCAGAGTCTGTTTTCTTGCTTTTGATTGCTGGATAAAAATCAACTATTTAAAACGAAATGACAGTCAAGACAGAAGTCTTTTTCTCTGGCGATCACTAACATTTTGATCCCCTGAGATTTGGCCTGTGTCCAACACGATCCAGATCTGTTCATGTGTTGGAAATTCAACTTGATGCTAATCTGACTATGGGAATTCAACCTGATGATAATTTATCAATGCATGCCAATGCAGTCTCAAGAATGTCTAGCTTCCAAATTAAAACAATGCAGAAAGTGCTTTCCATATTTCTATAGAAATTTTGAAGCACAATCAAATTATTATAACAGCCTCTACGTTGGTTTAACAAATTACTTATGGCATGATTCTGGGTTTGGCGATGTGGGAGTGGGCTACCATGCCACTGCCCTGCTTCCACAGTGCCAATCCTCACTGCCGGCCACCTGCCAGATTACAAGTTATCTCGCGGTCTGGCAGGCAGTCCTATGGCGTTCCCACGGTGGGGCCTATTAAAAAGGCACCACAGTGGGAGCGCCAAAGGCCTGTTCCTACACAGCTTGGTCTATAAAGTCAATGCGGTTCAGGAAAGGGGGACAATTCAGACAGAGGGGCACACCAGATTTTTTTGTTGAGGTATTGGAGTTTGGTGCTGTGGAGGGATTTGTAGGTGTGAGTGAGCAGCTTGAAGGTTACTCTCTTCTCAATGGGGAACCAGTGAAGGTCTCATAGGTTCTGGGTGATGTGGTCATGTCGAGGGATGCCGAGGACGAGTCTGGCAGTGGTGTACTGGATGGTCTGGAGTTTTCGGAGCAGGGATTTGTTGATTCCGGCATAGAGGGCGTTTCCATAGTCAAGTCTGCTGGTTAGGAGTGCGTGGGTGATGGTTTTTCTGGATTCGGGGGATCCATTTGAAGGATTTGCGGAGGATGCGTAGGGTGTTGAAGGACATGGAGCAGATGGCACTGATTTGTCGGGTCATAGTGAGGGAGGAGTTGAGGCTGCGGGTGTGGACTGTGGGTGTGGGTGGGTTGCCGAGGGTCGTGGGCCAACAAATGTTGGCCCATGCTGAGGGGTGGGTGCGTGGACGAGGACTTCTGATTTCTCCGAGTTGAACTTCAGACAGCTGCTTCTCATCCATGAAGCGACACCTTTAATTCCTTCCTGGACACTGAGTCTGGTGGTGTCGGGTTCCTTCGTGAGGTAGATGAGGAGCTGGGTGTCGTTGGCTGCTGAGTCCATGCTGTCTGACGATGGCGGTGAGGGGGCCATGTAGATGTTGAAGAGTGTGAGGCTGAGTGAAGATCCTTGGGGTACTCTGAAACTGATCTCTGGCTTGGCTTCTGCGAGTTTCCAGTCGTCGGGGAATAAGCCGGATTCAAAGGTGGCGTTGATGATGCTTCGTAGCTAGGGTGCTATAGAGGCGGCGGCTCTGTGGAAAATGTGCGGCAGGCAGGGGTCCGTGGGGGCTCCTGAGTGAATGCTCTTCACGGTCGAGGCAGTGTCTTTGATGGTGACCGGGTCCAGGCGGATATGGTAGGCTAGCTGGTGTTGCTGGAGGTAGGAGTGGTTTCGGTGTTTGGTGTCTGTTCATTGAAGTTGTCATAGAGGGACTTGATCTTGAGATGGAAGTTGGAGCCGAGTTTGTTGCAGAGGTCCTGGGAAGGTGTGACATCTGTGGTTCAATGGGGGGTTTGGTGAATTCCTGTATGATGTTGGAGAGTTCCTTCGAGTTGCTGGAGTTGGCAAGGATTTTTTCCACTTATGAGATATTACACACATTGACTAGTCTTGTAACTAGTTAACGCGCATCAAATAGCTTGACTCTTTGCAAAATAAAACTTCTAAGAAAAATAAAATAAATGCTTTTTTATTTTGATTATTTATGTCTCCTCACTCTTTTTGCTCCTTAATCTCTGTACTTTTTCTTAAAATCCTTTCTCCATTCTATTCCTCTAACTAAAGGTGCCATCATTGCCTCCAAACACAGACTAGACTTTCTGGGCCACGAATGACCGTTTATAGTTGTGGCCATAGTGAGAAATGAGAGGGTTGGATGAAGAGTCATACCAGCATGCGGGCAGAGTAGCTAGAAACTCTAGTCTACGTTCCCCAATGGAAGGACCACATCAAGATAAACAATAGTCAGTACAGAGACACCCTTTATTTATAGCTCTAAAGTGATCAACATTAATCTCAACATATATTGGCAAAGCCATTTGGTCTCCCTTGCCCAATTGGGCTTGATAATTCTTGTAGAATTGAAAGCAACCGCTCACTGGTGTTGGCCTTTACAATGTTTGATTATAGTGCAGGCATTGGTAAATACAATGGCACTGGGCGACCATCTTGAAATGAAATTTTCTAAACGTTATTATTGTTTTACCTTTCCAAGATATCATCACCTTGTCCCTATGCACACATGTAAATTTACATGTGTACGCTTATTCGTGTGTAATTATAGTCTTACACTTTGTAGTAACTTTACCATGTTTAGCCACTCACCATTTATGGACCTGATTCGCAAACTGTACTTTTGAGTTAGTTAACACTTTTGAGTAAGTTTACTACTATCTACCTACTACTTTCCGGAATTCACAAACTGCACTTTTATAGTAACTCACGCTTTTGTAGTAACTTATACTTTTTATAGTAAGTCCAACACTACCCATGGTTAACCACTTGTACTACAATACCCTCCCATAGAAAATAAGGGACATATGGACTTAAAATAAAAACTCATAGTAAATAATATTAAATGAAATGAAATAATTTAAAATAGTTACATATTTCAATAAATATAAATGAATGTAAGACATATATATAAAATAATCATGGGAGGGTAATCATGGGGGGGCAGGGTAGGAAATAAGGGTTAGGGACCTCCGGGAGGTGCACACAGAAAAGTTTAGAGAGGATCGAAGGAACTGGATGCCGACCTACAGGTGATGGGGTAGTACGTGCCCACGTCGCTGATGAGAAGTCGGCTTCCTGGTGAGCCATATCTATGGTGTCTACTGCGTCTCATGATAGCGGATAGATTTAGGGTATATGCGCATACAAGATAAGAGATAACTGTCATGGTAAATACCGATGGGGCTAATGAACAAGTAGGGTGACTGTGGCCGAGTGTCTTAGGGTATGAACAGGGTAGAGGATAAGGTTGGATTGTGGAACAGGCAGGAATTAAGGGCTGGAGAGCTTCCCCTATCGGGGGTATATTCTTAGGTTATTGTATAAATTAATGGGAGTTTGATAAAAAGAACAGGTAGGGAAGAGGGAGGTAATGACAGAACCAGGTTGATGGTGTAGGCAGTCTCAGCTGCTGTCTTCAGTGTGAGGGGAATGGGAGTCCATATCATTTGGTGTGTCTGCGTGACTGGGAGGAGATGGGAGGGGAGGGAGGGAATTGTGGGTGGGAGAGGTAGGTATCAGTGGGTTGTGGGATAAGGTGTGGGGAGGAGAGGGGGCTAGGAGAAGGGGGTGGGATAGGAGGGAGGGGAAGAGGGAGAGGGAGGGAGAAGGGGTCCATGGTAAGTGAAGGGAAGAGGTGAGGAGGGTGGGCATGGGGGTATGGATAGGGGAATAAGGGTGTAGGTTCAAAGGGGGGATGGGGTGGGGTGGGGGATGTGGGAAAGCAGGGCAGGGTAGAACAGCAGTGGAGACGTGAGAAGGGTTAGGAGACAAAGCTAGTACATGTGTCACAAACGAAGACTGGGGGAGGAAGGAGGGGAGAAAGTGAGTAAACATTCTGAGCTGTAGGGATAGGCAGTGGTACGGAGTAATACCCCTCGGTTTAATCCATTTGGTTGGAGGTGGACTGGGGTGTGTGGGAACTGAGGCGTCTGATGTAGGGTGTACGACATCATTCTCGTCTTACAGAAAAGGTGCCCACATTTGGAGGAATAGATCAGACTGGTCTTGTAGGTTGTAGATAATGTGCTCATGTGAGGCTACCTTGATCATGGCCACTAGCCATGCATCCTGCCACGGAGGTGCTGGCGATCTCGATTGGTGGGGATGCATATCTTGGCTGTTGCCAAGGATGTGTAGAGGAGGTGATGTTGCAGCCACGAGAGCTCCGATGAGTTTCGTGTATCATGAAGGAGAATGGTTGGGGGGGTGAGTAGCAGGTGAAGAGGTATGAAGGTACTCAAGATTGATCCAACATATGACCAGAAGGATTGGATCAAAGGGCATTCACATATGATATGTTATATCGCAGCGGGTGTTTATGCATCTCCAGCAGTTTGCCTGTAGGAGAAGACCTGCTCTGTTCAGTTTGATTGGTGTCCAATGCCAGTCGTGTAAAGTCCTAAAAAGGAAGAACTTCAGTTAGGCCTCCCTGGTATCCCTATCCATCGCTTCAAGGGCATCTGCCCACTTGTCTTCCTTTACGTGACTAGCAATCGGGCTTGCCATTTGGGGTGTAGAGCTTGAGATAGGGGTTGTGAGAAGAGATGTGATGATGATGTACTGTGTAGTCCTGCATCATCCCATTGTGCTTCCACCATATGTGTAGATAAGACACTACTGGCGAGGTAAGTAGGGACCATGGGCGAGGGCCCAAGCAAGCCCTCAGGCAGTGTCACAACAGCATATAGTGCTAGGTTTGCGCCACATGGAGGCTAAACTCATCCCTCAGCTCTTAAAATGAGTTGTGTTGGCAGGTCCAGGGCAGGCCCCATATAGAATGGAGAGGCTTACGTCTGCTGAGAGTAGGTTCTGTTCTATGTGTACCTGTTGCGGTGGGTCCAAGACCCCTGGCAGCATATATGCCAGTTGAGACAGCTGGAGAGCAAGGGCGTAGTGTTCCACTTACGGGAGGCCCAGACATCCGTTGGAACGACGAGCCATCAACCTAGTTAGGGCTAGCTCGGTTTTCGAGGAACCCCACACAAAGGACCGTTTCTGGGAGTCAATGGAAGTGGGGAAAGACGCTCCTGGACAGGGAGCGTCCCGAGTGTGCATATGAAGCGTGGTAGGGTTACCATCCGTACTGCCTGCACTCTGCCCTACATAGAGAACCCCAGTACAAACCACTTTTCAAAGTCCTATTTCCTCGGAGCAAGTAGTGCGTTCAAGTTATCCTGGACTATTCCCCCATGCCTCTATTCCCCAGTAACGCCAGATATTTGAGACGTGAGGTTTGCCAGTGGTAAGTGAAGCCATGTAAGGCCGCTTTGGTGGTGCCATTCAAAATGGGAAGGGCTTCACTCTCATCCCAGTTTATTTTATAGATGGAGAATGTAGGGAAATCGTCAATAATGCCCACCAAGGTCGGTAGGGATCTTTGTAGATCAGTTAGAGTGAGCAGAACATCATCAGTGTAGAGATAGAGCTTGGATTGGCCTGTTGGGAGTGGGATGGCTATGATGCTGGTGGAATTGCAGATGGTAGAGGCTAAGAGTTCCATGGCAAGAAGGAAGAGGAGTGGGGATAGGGGGCATCCCTGATACGTTCCCCAGCAAATTGGAGAAGGATCATATAGGAATCGCCCGCAGTTAACCTGGGCAGTAGGGCTATCATACAGCAGCCGCACCTTAGTGATGAATTGAGCTCCAAAGCGTTCCATCCCCTCAATTAGGTAACTCCATTTGATGCAGTCCAACGCCTTTTCTGTGTCGAAGGAAAGAGCCCATTATTCGGACTGGAGATCTTTGGCTGGCCAAAGAGTGGGTGCCAAGGTGCGAAGGTGGTTCCTGGAAGACCGGCCTGGTAGAAAACCTACTTGCGTGTGGTGTATCACAGAGGGGAGAACTTTACACAAGCGGGCTGCTAAAACACTGGCCAGTATTTTAATGTCACAGTTTAGCAAGGAGATGGGCCGGTAGCTGCTGCATAGAAGGGTTTTTTCCCCATGTTTGAGCAGGACAGCAATCATTGCCTTGTTGGACAGGGGACCTAGGGAGGACATCCACTCGGCCTCCTGGAATGCGGCCTGCAAAGGTGTCAAACATCTCTTCCCCCGGTCACCTATAAAATTCTGACGGGAAGCCATCTTGCCCGGGGACTTTATGAATGGTAGTTTCGATATTGCGAGCCCTATCTCCTCTTTGCTGAATTCCCCTTCTAGGAGCTCCCTGCCCTTGTCTGAGAGACAGGGAAGGTCTGCCTCTCTCAAGAAAGTAATCATTCAGTTTCCTTCATTCGGTTCTCCCCGAGTATAGAGGGATTTATATAACGAGGCAAATTCGTTCACAATGTGTTGGGGGCAGTTGAGGGTCTCACCCCTTGCCGATTTTATAGCAAGGATGGCCATGACTGCTTCCCGTTGACGGAGCTGTTCTGCCAGCGGTCGTCCAGCTGTTTTTTCCCTGTTCCTAGAGTCTCCCCTTCATCCGTTGCAAAGCGTATTCAGCTTTAGGAGTGAAAAGGCTATTTAGGGCCATCTATGCTTGTTCCAGGGATCTGCAGGGCTGCAAGGTGGGGTGGGTGGAATAGAGGCGGGCATAGGATGAAACATTAGATCCTTCTGGTCAATAGCTGCTTGTTTGTTGGCCACTGTGGCATCTCTCACGAGTTGGCGCCTGATGGTGGCCTTTGGGGCATCCCAGAATAATCTGTGAGAGGCCACCGAGTTCTGGTTATTAGAGAGCTATTCAGAGAGGTGGGTCTACAGTTGGGATTTACCCTGAGGGGTTTGATGCCTCTGTATGTTCATGCACCATGGTTTAAGTCCCAGTGAGGTCAGCCCTACATCTAAGGATAATAGGACCGGGGAGTGATCGTAAAGTGCTGCCTCCAGTATTTGAATGTCCTGAATGATCGCAACCGTTCTGTGAAAGATGAGGAAATAGTCCAGATTGGAGAGTGTGACATGGGCCTGAGAGGTGAAGGTATACACCATATCTGTCGGGTGACTGAGGCGCCAAAGATCTACCAATCCATTGTCCGACAGAAAATCATCCATCAGGGCCCTATCTGCAGTGTTGCTTTGTCTAAGGGTCCCATTCTGTCCAAGACTGGGTCCCTCGTGAGATTCTAGTCTCCACCAATGATATTGCAAGGCACCTATCTTTACTAATAGGCAGTTCAAGTGGAGGAGCAATGATCGTTTTGCCCCGTCTGGTGGTAGATTGACCCCAGACATTAGGAATTGTCTAGCAGGCGCAATTTGGCAAATGCATATCTGTCATCTGGGCCAAACCATGTCTTTGTACAGAAGACATGGCCAGCAGGGATTTGCGGAGAAGAACTGCTACTCCATATTTGCAGGGGGACCTCTATCTGGGGTTGTTCTTGGGTGTACACTACTCTGAATCACCTTGCCCACCCAGTCTCAACGTAGTTTGTCAGACTCCAGGATGTCTAGGTGCATTTCCAGTAGCAGGGCCACATCCACCTTTTTGAGCTGGAGATAAGAGAGTATTTGATTCCTTTTAATGTAATGAGTGAAGCTGTTCACATTCCAGGATAATGCGCTGAGAGGTTGCAAAATGCACATATTGAGGGCTGATTTTGTTAGAGCACTGTAAGATTGATAAATGCAGCAAGGAGCAGTGCTCAGGTGCGGTGCATTTAGGAGAAATGTGATGTCAGCAAGTACGGGCAGAGGAAAGATATTGGGGTAAGAAAGTTATGAAATCAACTGAAGGTACGTATGAGAGAAAAAGGTAGGCTGGAGGGGCTGTTACGGAGAGTGGAGGGAAAGGGCATGGGTTGGAAGGGCAATGGGAGGGTACTCAGGGGCAGGAGGGTGGGTATATCACTGGGCACGCAGAAGAGGGGAATGCTCTGGGAAGGCAAACAGCGTTAAGCATAAGCGGGCACTGGTGTGACATGTGACTCCACTCTACTCTACGACATGCAAATTCACTGTACATCAGTCCACTCTACTGTTCGAAACATCAGTCCACTTTACGTCAATACACTCTATGGCATTCCATGCCATTTCATTCTATGACACACCACTCCCCTCTATGACAAACCAATCCGCTCTACAACATGCCACTCCACTCTACACCACTCCACTCCATGCCCTCCACTCTAAGACACTCTATGACACACCACTCTAATCTACTCTACAACATGCCTCTCTTCTGTATGACACTATATTCCACTCTATGACACTCCATGCCACTCCACTCTACGACATGCCATTCACTCTACGACAAGCCACTCCACTCTATGCCACTCTACTCCACTAGAGGATAAGCTAAGCAACTCCCTCTGTGCCAAGCCATGCCACTTTACTCCACTCCACTGTATGACACTCTATGCCACTCCACCACACTGTACTCCACTCTGCACCATTGCACTCTACAACACTCTACTCTACTCTATGCAACTCCCCTGTACAACACCTTACGGCATTCCACTTTACAACACTCCATTCTATGTCACTCTCCTCTACTCTACTGTACGACACAATACTCCACTTTTAGACACTCTACTCCACTGTACTCCACTCAATGCCCCTCCACTCTGCAACACTCTACTCTGCACCAACCAACTCTATGCCACTCCAGTCAATGCCACAACACTCTTCACAATGAACTTCGAAGTTCTGGGAAAGTACTGTTGTACCAAAAAATAAAAACAATTAATACCATATTAAACAACATTACATGATTTCAAACATATTGTTTACAAAACCAACTTTAACTAAGCAAACATTAGAAATTGTAAAGTTATAGTTTTAACCTAGTATTAATTTGCATACCAGACTGAACTATAACTCGCCCAGCTACCATGCACAGTGTTCTTATAAATTATGCTATTTGAGATGTTATGATTGTTGCTATGAATGCTATGATTTAACATCATATAAATGATGTAATACGAAAGGGTATCAGCTGTGCACGGGGAAGGTGCAAATAGTTCATGTAGTCTGGCTAGTGAGTTTACAACACTGAATATGGAGGTGCGAGAGTCGTAGTAAGTTTTGGGTAAGGCTGAAAGCTCTATACAGCAGGAGGAAGGTCAACTGCGGGAGGGTTGGGCACAGAGCGTGGCCAACGCCGATGGCCAAAATCTGCTGCATGCAGCCAGACAGGGGTCTCCAACCTTTTCTGTAGTGAGAGCTACTTCTGCTCAACAAAAGTTTCCCGAGCTAATAGCAAATTTTATACCTGTAAAATAGTGACTACACTATGACCACCTAAAGCAAGATTTTCAGTAGTTACCACCCAAGTATACCAAGTGCGGTTACCAGCAGAAATACTGGGAAAAAGTTCTTTAATATTAAATGCCTCCCCTTGACTTATGAAGTAACATTCAAATCTTGACATGCCCAGTGGCACAAAGGACATAAGCACAGCAGTACGTCTCCCCAGTTCAGCTTGAATTATCATTCACCAGTTTCTGAAAATGCACATTTTTCTATCTAATATTACTTTCCACTGTGGGCAAACAAACTCAATTTTCCAGAAGAAACCCCATTTTTGAAAACTAAAACCGCCTTTAAAATATCAAAATAACTAAATAAACAGTCACTATTGGAGCGATATTGTGTGCCTTTGTGTCTTTTGAGGATATACTTGTTTGCATTGTAAAGAAAATGGTGGTACATTAATGATACAATGCTAATTCTATAAGTACCGGATGCCCTTTGACTAATGAATGTTTTTCATAACTGAATTGTAGCTTTAAAGAAGTCTAGGACCATTGCTTCCTATACCAATCGTTACCCAGGTCCGTGGACAATTGTGGGTTACCCCATTACATCATAATGGATGCTCACCATAGCACCATGGATGCCTGGATTATGCCAGTAATGCCCACCATTAAACTAGGGCCACAGTTGTGCCAAGGCTGGAAACCAGAAGGATCAGGGATAAGACCACATATCAGTCATGAACATTAATATGCCAGGAATACGTACATATAGGCCAGTCATGCTCAGAGTACGTCTATGATGGCTGCCAGCATACCACAACTAGACCAAAAATACTAAAATAGTCAAGGATGGCCATAATTATGCCATTGGCACTATTATGTCAAGAATGGACACCCTTATGCCAAATATAACACTCTTATGATGGGGCTAGCATATATATTTGGCGGTTCTTGGCACAAGGCATAGTTTCAGGAAGCAATAGTGTTTATTATGGGCACACACATAAATGTTGATGAATCTCTTAATTTTCTCTGGTCTGGATCATACCCTGTTCTCCTCAGGTCTTAAGCTGATCATGCATCTAACTGACACATTTTCACTCTGACTCCTGCAGTCCCGCACTTTGGTGGGTCAGCACTGATTACAGCTCAGGCTACTGCTGCCATACTTTTTTGATGGTGCACTGTTAACACACATGTTGTGACTGATAAAGCAGGGACTGTAACATGGCAAATCTCCTTGTAGCTTAATTATATTGATATTGGATACAGACTGTCATGAAGCAGGTCCTATAAGCTGGCACAGTGTGTGTTTGAGTGTTAGTTACTGTGATAAGTTTGTCTGGCTGTCACTCTTAGCGTCTTGAGATGATCAGTACTGCCTTCTCTAATAGGCACCTACTCTGAAATTGATACAGGGCTTGACTTCCCCTCAGAGAGCTACTTTGAAGGTACTGGCGAGCTACCAGTACCTCCCGAGCTACTCGTTGGAGATCCCTGAGCCAGAGGCTATACACAGGTGAACAGTTGGCTGAATATAAAAAGAAAAACAGAAATTCACTTAATAAACAAAGGTCAAACTGTTGTTATAGTTAGAAAATGGTAAAAAAAATCATACCTCATGTTAAACACAACTTAAATGTAGTGAAAAAAACAACTGTTAAAGTGAGGTTACAGTTTGGTGTTCAAATAACATAAAAACTAATGTTCAAAAATGAAAAAAACATTAAAATTCATCAGTTATAATTTGCTGAGACAACTATAACGTGTGCCTCCGTTTTGCAGTGATTATGGCCTCACATAGTATATCTATCATTCTTGACACATTAAATGACTTCCTTAATGACATCAGTATTGACATCTCAATAGTTACTTCACTGATGACAATATCCAGTCATTGTTACAGCATCCTATAGGATGTGGGGACTTAAAGTAATTTAACATGCTACAGCTGTGGCCAATCTTCTATTCACTTCAAACGGATTACCCATTTAAGGACTTCAACTGACCAGCAATTTTAGGTTAAGGGGTTGATAGGTATGCCACTGAAAAGATCTTTTGCCAGGGCCTCTGGACACAAGTAGTTTGGTGAAATATACTACACACATTTCTAACATCGGCACAATGGCATCCAACCTCAGAACCATGTCTACAGTGTCAGTGTGTGACATATCCTCTCTAAGTAGGACACCACTACATTCTACATTATTCAACAATCTGCAATTCCTCAAAATCTTCAGCAAAGTTCTGGAAAAACACATCCACACCATATCCTTGCCACTTAGAACTTGTCTATAGCAGTGTATTACAAATATTTAAAATGGGCACGTCCCCAGATATCCACTGATGGACAATTTATTGTCAGCAGAAGCTATGGCCTTTCTCATAATTTTTGGTAGGAGTCTTTGGGTTTAAGCTACAAGCTATTTTGAAACATGCTCCTGCAACACATATCAGGTGGCACAGCCTTTATCTTGTTTAACATGGTGTAAAACTTGCACCTTAAACTTTAGTGATCTGGAAAGGGTGCAACATATAACTTTCACCATGTGTTGTAAATTAAGGCAGAATGTGATTAAGCATTTACTGAAAACATTAGTGTTTCCCTTTGTTCATGTTTTCCTCATTATGTTGGCCGAAGTCCGGACTCCATTTGTATTGGCATGCTGCCATGTGTTCACCACGAGGAGAGTCCGACCTCTGTGTTAGTTGCTCTTGTAATCTGCCTAGCAACAGTTTATAAGTAGCTCTCTCTTGTCCGTCTGGCGCATGCCCAGACTTGACCACATCTGTTATAATTAGCCTTGCTTGACCATGTGTTTTCGCGGGCCCAAGGAGTGTGTTAGCTCCGCCCATGTATTGATTCGGTATCGAGAATGACCCTAAATGGTAATGTTCTTCAACTCTGTGGTATCCACCCACTCATGAGCCCCTTTGCTGTGTATAAAAGGGGACTGTGTATGCAAGTTCAGTGTGCTACTCCTTGCAATACTGAAGAGTGTTGTGTGGATTGTAGGACCACCCTTAAGGGTTAATAAACGTTGTTTTTGTACTTTGCAGTTTCCGTGCCAACTTCCTTATAGATTTCGTTACAGAAGAGCGAACCCTTGTCTCTTGCGGGCCTAGCTGGGGCTTGTATTCATCAATTGGCGCCCGTCACGTGGGGCTCATCGGCGACTCGGATGCTCGAAGGACTGGTCGCGACGAAGGTGAGGAGTTTGGCCGGGGACGTGATCACTGCCAGCGGCGTCTTAGCCCTGGCATCCCGAGGTTTTTCTTCCTTCCCTTCCGAGCTGACCGTCTGGGTGGCGCCGGTCATCGACTGAGACCTCTTCTGTCGGTCCTGCCGTGAGAGCCGTTTGGGCGATTGTGGAGCTTGGCAGTTGGAACCTGGACTCTTGATTGGTAAGAACCGTTGTACGGTACTTGCTCCGAGTTTTGAAGCCTGGTCTGGCTATTTGAGTTTGATTGATGGTGACTAGTCATATTTTGAATTTGTCTTTGTGAAAATATATGCGTTGCAACACATATAGGCAGGTAATGTGGAGAAATTTCTCCGGAGCTGTGTAAACTTTGAACGGCGCAACGATTAAGTGCCATTTTTTCTTGATAATACTGCATATTTTGCATTATTCCTAGCATGCCTGCTTTTAGCGCACTTCGTAAGAGGTGCTGCTGTCTTGGAAACCGGTTGAACCTCGAGGAATCTGCTCCAGCTCCCCCAGAGGGGACTCCTAATAGGGATATGTACGTGAAGCATGGTCTTTCTTCCATAATGTACAGCACGTTATGGAGGAAATATACGAGGAAGGATCCTGAGTTGCGATGGCCTTTGTATGGATCGTTTGATATACGTAAGATTGAGTATGTGGAACAGTGTATGTGTAAGCGACGTGCTCGTCAGGATATGTTTGAGTGTGTGCGATTATGGGTGAAGGAAGTGCGTGAGCGAGAGAAACGTGAGAAAGCGCTGTTTGATAAGGAGCAGCGAAAGAATGATCATATGCGAGCGCAGGAAGCGAAGCGTCGGGAGGACAAAGAGCAAACGGACAGACAAGAGAAAGAGCGTAGGCTACAAGTTTCGGGTCAATATGTTGTTCGTCAGCCGCTTTATCCTGTCCTTAATAATCCTGATGACGATTTTTATTTACTAGATCGCTCTCCGCCCCCTTATGTTGGCGCATCTGCTCCGCGGCCGCAAGATTCTGGTCCGGCTCCGGGTAAGGTCGACACACGGTCCATGTTATCGACCGAGCATATGGCTGATCTTCGGAAACTTTCCCTCCGTGCACTTAAGGGCAAGATGTCTAAGGATGAGTTGTTCCATACTTGGGGGTCGTGGCAAGATAGAGAGAGGGTGTATTTTCTGTCTCATTTTTCAGAAGAAGTAATTGCTGCTTTCCGAAAATATTCTAGTGTCCTTGAGCCTGACGAAGTGTCTTCGGATGCCGGAGCATTACGTAATGGTGTTTTTTCTCCCCCTAAGGCTTCTCAGGCGGCTCGGCGGCTGTTCGCTTTGCGGGACGAGGTGCTGGCCCTTAGAGAGAAAGCACGTCAACAAACGGAGGAGGAGAAGCAGTCGGATTCGTCTGCAGCAGGGGGCCACCCATCCGCCTCCCAGTCAGATAAGGATGACATAGTGCATGTTAAACCAATGCGAGAGGCGGCGCCTTTGTATGTTCCTCCCAAGGGAGCAGGGACTAGCTCGGATATTAATTCTGTCGATGCTAGGGGATATTTTGTGTATAATTGGGTTTATACTGCATGGCATAGGGCCGATGTTATGGCATTAAAGAATGCGCTGCCTGACCCCCGCAAGAATCCAGCGGCCTTCTATGAAGAAGTCGAGGGGGCCTTGAATTCTTGCATTATGACCTTAGCGGATATAGGCTTGTTCTTTGGCCTTATCCTACCGCCGGATACGTGGCGCTCTGTCCGAAAGGTAGATGATGCGGTTGCCTTCAAGGCCCGGTGGTCTGACCTTGAGGATGAGGATAGGGAACGGAAGCCCGCACAGAAACCACCCCAGAATATTTTAGATCTCCCTGCGGCTATTGTGGCTAAGTTGAAGACGATTATCCCCCCTAAAAAGATTGATTGGAATATGTTAGCTGCGTGTAAACAGAAAGTTGACGAGTCAGTTGCGGACTTCTTTACGCGCTTTGAGGAGACGTTTCATGATTTTAGTGGCCAGTCGCTTACTGACGACACGGGCCGCCACCTTTTCGCGGACAAATATGTGGCTAATCTGCTGCCGGCAGTTGCGGCCCGGTTAAAAGCGAGTGAGAGTTCTTGGTCCTCCGCGACACCGACGGCCCTTCTGACCATCGCCCAGTATTATGAGCGTCAGGAGCACGAGGCGAAGGGCCAGGAGGAGAAGAAATCGAAAGATCTCAAAACTAAAGTGATGTTAGCACAAGTATATGGCCCGCCCCGCCGGGGTAATAATAATAGAGGAAGGGGCGGATCTTATGGTCCCCCTTCGGGCCGATCTGATTTGAATAGGAACCAGTGTGCGTATTGCAAGCAGTTGGGCCATTGGGCCAGGGATTGCCCAGCGTTGCGTGCTTCGCGTCAGGGGCACACTCCGGGTGGCCCGAGAGGTAGAGGGGGCTTCTCGAACTTTAGAGGGAATTCCAACGATAATGCCCGTTTCGATACTGCCGGACAGCACCGAGATAGCTCAAACGTTTTCGATCGCCAGCACCAGTATCATGTATCGGACATCGATCGATCGGGATATCATGATTCTCAGCATGCATAGGAATGCGTAGGATGGGGGTCCGAATCAGTTGAGGTGCCGGTCGATCAGACGGGTCCTTATGTATCGGCTGAGGTTTTAGGTTCTACTGATCAGTTCCTAGTGGATACAGGAGCGACACGTAGTGCATTGTCTAGGTACTTGGTTCCGGGGGCTCCCCCATCCGGCTCAATAGTTACATCGGTAGGGTTTGACGGTACACTCTCCCGAAGCCCTCTTTCACAGCCCCTTGCATTTAAAGTTGATTGCTTTTCTGCGCCTTGCCCGTTTCTGCTTGCTCCGTACACACCGGATAACATTATGGGCCTTGATATGTTAAAGTACTTTAGGGCTACAATTCGTTGTTCCCCTGAGGGTGTGAGGGTGATTTTAAATGACAACTACCCCCGATCTGGGCGGATGTGTACGATCTCAGAGGATGCGTTATTGGCTACCCTCCCCCGAACTTTATGGGCGACGTCGGACACAGATGTCGGACAAATGGTGATTCCTCCGGTCCACATTAGTGTCCAGGAGGGGGCGGTACTACCACGCCTCCCACAGTATCGTATTTCCCAGGAGGGCGAGGAGGCTCTCATACAGATTGTGCAAGACCTGATCGCAGTAGGAGTAGTGGAAGAAGTTCCCTATAATATCTGTAACAGTCCGATTCTCCCTATTCTGAAAAAGGACACGGATGCAAAGGTCTATCGGTTCATAATTGATTTGAGGGAGGTAAACAAGATCGTGATATCTCAGTACCCGGTGGTTTCTGATATCACGACGTTGCTTACCTTGGTCCCGCCTACGGCGACCGTGTTCTCAGTGATTGATTTGAAAAATGCCTTCTTTTCTATTCCCATTCACCCTGATAGCCGATTTCTTTTTGGGTTCACATTAAACAATAGATCTTATCGTTTTTGTAGAATTCCCCAGGGCTATACAGAAAGCCCTAGTATTTATAGTCAGGCTTTGAAGCGACAGTTGGATTCCTTTGCCTTACTCGAGGGGGTCGCCCTCATTCAATATGTCGATGACATCCTATTGGCGGCTGACACCCTGGAGTTGTGCGAGAAAAGTACGATAGCCTTACTTTCCTTTTTAGCATCCCACAATCACAAGGTCTCTAGGAAGAAATTGCAATTCTGTAGACCAAAGGTGACTTATTTGGGTCACCTTTTGTCTAAGGAGGGGCGTGCACTCACACCAGATCGTATCCAAGTAATTTTGGACACACCAAGGCCATCCACGCAGAAGGATGTGCGTGCATTTTTGGGTCTTGTTTCTTTTTGTAGACAGTGGATATTGGGGTTTTCACACATAGCTAAGCCATTACTAGCTCTCTTGACAAAAGACACGCCCATCCCGATCCCCTGGTCAGATGAGTGTGACGCTGCTTTTCAGCAATTGAGACAGGCCCTTTGTTCAGCACCAGTGTTAGGGACCCCTGATTATGCAAAACCCTTTTCGTTGTATGTGCATGAGAAGGATGGATGTGCATTATCAGTCTTAGTGCAGATGCATGGTGATAAGCAGCGCCCTTGTGCATACTTTTCGGCCGTACTTGATCCTGTCACCCGAGCATTGCCAGGGTGTTTTCGCTCGGTTGCGGCGACAGCTGTGTCAATACGGCAGAGTGAAGGAATTGTGTTATCCCATAAACTGTTGGTGTTAGTTCCCCACGCTGTTGATGCCCTGCTTAATCAAACAAAGACGCAGCATTTGACCAGTGCCCGTTTAACGGGATATGAGTTGACGCTTTTAGCTCCTCATATTACGTTAAAAAGGTGCGTGACATTAAACCCGGCCACATTGTTGCCATATCCCGAGACCCGGCCTGAGGCACAGAAAGCGCATGATTGTATTCTTGTGACTGAGGAACAAACAAAGGGTCGTATTGATCTCCAGGATACGCCCTTTTCAGACGTAGATGGAGAGTTGTGGGTGGATGGATCTTGCCTGAAGCTACCAGATGGTACGGCTTCAGCAGCGTATGCAATTACCACGTTACAGACGATAGTGGAGACAGCACGCATACCACAGAAATCAGCTCAAGCAGCGGAACTGATAGCGTTAACACGAGCGTGTGAGCTCAGTACAGGATTGTGTGTGAATGTTTACACAGACAGCCGCTATGCCTTCGGAGTAGCGCACGATTTCGGCCTACTCTGGAAGGAGAGAGGGTTTCTAACGTCACATGGGGTGCAGATAATGCATGGGGAGTTAGTCCACAACCTTTTAACTGCATTGACATACCCAAAGAAAATCGCCATTGTTAAGTGTAGCGCCCATAGGAAAGTGGTTGATAAGGTTGGAGAAGGGAATGCGTTAGCGGATCGAGTAGCACGGGAGACTGCGATGCAGCCCGGTACTACTGCCATGTATGTAGTGAAGTCACAGGTGGAGAGATGGCATGATGCGAAGGAGGAAGTGCGAGAAATACAAAAGACCGCTTCTGACAAAGAGCGGGAACAATGGGCTAGCGAAGGAGAACTGGATGACGAGGGTTGCTGGAGAAATAAGCAGATGGATAGATGGAAATTACCCACGGCTTTTGTACAACCTATGGTCCAGATGGCACATGGGCTAGCACATGTTGGAGCTTCCGCAATTGTGAAATTGCTTACCCAAGTCTGGGAGCATCCAGAGATTGCTAGCACAGCAAAGAGGGTGGTGCAGACCTGTATGATCTGTCTGAAGTATAACCCAGGGAAAGGCACGCGAACTCCAGCAGGAGGATTTGCGACGCCCACTGCACCCTTTGAGGTTCTGCAGATGGATTACATCCAGCTTGAGCGCTGTAACAATTTGAAGTATGTTCTAGTAGTGGTTTGCGCCTTCAGTAAATGGGTTGAGGCGTACCCTGCGAAAGACAATACTGCAATGACTACAGCGAAGCTATTGCTGAAAGAGTTTTTCCCCCGATACGGCGTCTGTAGACTTCTGTGGAGTGATAATGGCCCTCACTTTGTAGCGGATGTTATAAAGTATGTCTTGAAGGGCCTAGGCATCACCCAGAAGTTCCACGCCGTGTTCCACCCCCAGTCTGCAGGACTAGTCGAGAAGTATAATGGTACACTGAAGCTTAAGATCGCCAAAATTCAAGCTTCAACATCTTTGACTTGGCCAGACGCCTTGCCACTGGCGTTATTGTCAATTAGGTCGGTGCCACACTCTCGAACCGGCCTTACACCCTATGAGATAGTATTTGGACGCCCAATGAATATTTGGGGTCCACCAAGGCCTAAGGCTGTGTATGATGTACCTTGTGTGATGATGAGTGATTATCTGGCACAGTTAACGGATAACTTGGTTTCTATTCATCAACAGGTCCGAGAGGCGCTCCCTGATCGGTCTACTGGCGAAGGACATGGTCTCCGGCCTGGAGATCATGTGATGATAAAGGTTTTCGACAGATCGAACAGTTTGGAGCCGAGATGGGTCGGACCTGAGCAAGTCCTTCTTGCAACGAGGACGGCTGTGCGAGTCTCGAACAGGAAGAATTGGATCCATTCCTTGCACTGTCGAAAGGTACCGCCCGGATTGGTGGAGTCTGCCGTGCTGACCGATCAACGAGACATCCTAGCAGCAGAGACAGGCCGTGCTGCAGAGCCAAACGACACTGAGGAGCTCTTTTCGGACCACACGACTTCTGGAGGAAGGCGATATCATCTGCGACTAAGGAAGTGAGATTTCCAGTACCGGGACATACTGTCAGAACGGCCCTTGGGTTAGTGAAACGGAGAGCCGATGAGGCAAGGGGGGGGGATCAGCCCTGCATTAGTGTAGCGACACCCGTCTTGGCCCGCTGGTGAAGAAATCAACCGCTGCCCAAGGGGAAGAGTTCTGACAGACCTTTTTAGTTTCAGGAAGATATCAGGGTATTGTTTCCTTTGACATGGAGAAGAAGAAAATTCTTTGTGCGTTGGGGTTCATGCTAACAGTAGCCATCGTTGGTATAACCACATGGTTTGTGGAGGAGGCAACTCCTGCTCGAAAGACGCTTGTGTTGACGACTCCAGTGCCTGCGGAGCACTACTTTTATACATTGCCATATCAAGAGTTGAAGCATCGACAATCCTATTTGAATAACACTTTCATTCAGATGCTGCATCACACCCACGTTGCTACAAACGCTACGAACTGTTGGATATGTGGGATGATGCCAGCCCATCAGAAGAAAGGAGGTACGCCATTCATACCACTTCCTTTCTCTCACAATGGCTCTTGTAGAGCATGGTACACTTTTTTGTTTGCCACTCGGAAACCGACAGTGGGACGATTGCTTTTCAGACTTAATAAAGAATGCCATCAGGACAAGAATGGATATCCACAAGCGAATGGGACAATTTGGGAATGGGAAGAGTACCGACCGGACAATGAATCCATCCCCTATATCTTCACAAACACCAGAGACACTGTGGGGAAGGACAAATTCGTAATCCAAGTAGCACAAGCCCAAGCGGACCTGTGTGTCCAGAGTGTGGGTTTTATTCCTGTGGGTGTCAGTGATTGTATAACCGTACTAAACATCGATGGGTTAAACAACAGCACCTTCTTAGCGTCCCATAATACCTACTTTGTATGTGGAAATAAAGGTTATTACCGTTTGCCGGCTGGGTGGTCTGGGGTATGCTATGTATCATTCCTATTACCTCCTGTATTCTTAGCACCTGCGTCATATCATAAGGATTTAAAACTGTTGAATAATGTGACTGTAAATAGATATAAACGTACTCTATCAATTGATGAGGTGGATCAAACAGATACCAGCTTGCAACAGTATATTGATTTTAACTTAGGATTGTTCTTTTTTGTTGGAGCTGCTTTGAATAGTAGGAAGATCCGAAGATTACCAAGAGTGGTAGAAGCTGTGACTAATCAGACTGCTGCTGCTCTTGGGAATCTTACGGAAGAATTACAGATTACCAGAATTGTTGCATTGCAGAACCGTATGGTATTGGATGTAATGCTAGCTGATCGAGGAGGAGCCTGTAAAATTATTGGAAGTAGCTGCTGTGTGTTCATTCCTGATCATACGCCATCCGTTTATAACGCCATTAATAAGCTGCATAAAATAGCAGCTGAAATCCACACAGAAAACGGCACTTGGTCCTTTTCTGGATGGTTTTGGGCGTTGGTTACTGCCTGGGGATGGAAGGTCTTAACTGGTCTCTGCATTATTATAGCAATTCTGTTCTTTCTCTGTATGTGTATTCAATGTGGACCATTGTGCTGTTCCGTATGCATTTCATTCTGCATTCCAGATAAGAAAGCTATTGCCGATGTTGCCCGCCAGAAGGGTCTAGCTAAAGAGGTTAAAGGAATGATGATAATTGACATATACGATGATTATTCTTGGAGACCAGATGTCTTCAGTAAATGCTGAAAGGGTCGTCTGTTGTAAATTAAGGCAGAATGTGATTAAGCATTTACTGAAAACATTAGTGTTTCCCTTTGTTCATGTTTTCCTCATTATGTTGGCCGAAGTCCGGACTCCATTTGTATTGGCATGCTGCCATGTGTTCACCACGAGGAGAGTCCGACCTCTGTGTTAGTTGCTCTTGTAATCTGCCTAGCAACAGTTTATAAGTAGCTCTCTCTTGTCCGTCTGGCGCATGCCCAGACTTGACCACATCTGTTATAATTAGCCTTGCTTGACCATGTGTTTTCGCGGGCCCAAGGAGTGTGTTAGCTCCGCCCATGTATTGATTCGGTATCGAGAATGACCCTAAATGGTAATGTTCTTCAACTCTGTGGTATCCACCCACTCATGAGCCCCTTTGCTGTGTATAAAAGGGGACTGTGTATGCAAGTTCAGTGTGCTACTCCTTGCAATACTGAAGAGTGTTGTGTGGATTGTAGGACCACCCTTAAGGGTTAATAAACGTTGTTTTTGTACTTTGCAGTTTCCGTGCCAACTTCCTTATAGATTTCGTTACAGAAGAGCGAACCCTTGTCTCTTGCGGGCCTAGCTGGGGCTTGTATTCATCACATGCACCTTCACACTTGCCTCAAGGACTTATTCTATTTCCATGCAACCCACACGTATTCACATGGTAACTATATGTTTATGAGAGTATAGTGTTGTCAGTGATGCAATCAATTATATAATTTTACAATGTCATATATGATGTAATATGTGTGGTTGTTAGACTTGTCTTTTTCAGCCGGTTTACCTCCTGGACTTTTTGCTTTTTGTTCTCCTGTCTTTGACCCTGTTTTTCTTGATTTTAGGTCTCTGGGCACTTTACCACTGCTATTCAGTGCTGTGTGTATGCTCACGAAATTATGTTATGGATTTGCGATTCCATGATTAGCATATTTGATTTACTAGAAAGTCCCTAGTACAGTGCACTGTGTGTGCCCAGGGCCTGTAAATCAAAGGCTTCTAGCGGGTCTGCGTTACAACAAACAAATGATGGACGGAATGCTGACAATGCAGACATTCTCCCCCAGTCAAGAGATCTGGGTTAAATCCATCGTTCTTTTGCCGACTACACCACCCCAGTTTAGACATGGCCATATGCAAATCAGTCTTGACCCTGTGCCTCATGGGAACAGTCCAGCCCGAACTGCCAAGCCATGTCTTCCCTGGACCGGAATCAAGCATCCTAGGACCGGTTTCTGGCTATCAGCCGTCATCAGCCAGGATAGCTTGACTCCCGTGGCGTAGTGAGCACGGGTCCCACGTCTGGGAATACCCATCCCACTTAGGGCGAAAAGCGTTACAACAAACAAATGATGGACGGAATGCTGACAATGCAGACATTCTCCCCCAGTCAAGAGATCTGGGTTAAATCCATCGTTCTTTTGCCCACTACACCACCCCAGTCTGTCCATCAATTGTTGTTTTTGCATTTGTCACCCCGAGTGGGAAGGGTATGCCCAGACGTGGGTCCCTTGCTCTCCATGCCACTGGAATCAAGCTATGCTGGCTGAAGAGGGGTGAAACCCCGAAACCGGTCCTAGGATGCTTGTTTCCAGTCCAGGGAGGGCCTGGCTTGGCAGTTCGGGCTGGACTGTTCCCATGAGGCACAGGGTCAAGACTGATTTGCATATGGCTGGGTTCAAACTGGAACGGCATGGTGAGCAAAAAAACGATGGATTTAGGCCCAGATCTCTGTACTGGGGTGAATGTATGACATTGTTCTGCATTCTGTCCATCAATTGTTGTTTTTGCATTTGTCATCCCGAGTGGGAAGGGTATGCCCAGACGTGGGTCCCTTGCTCTCCATGCCACTGGAATCAAGCTATGCTGGCTGAAGAGGGGTGAAACTCCGAAACCGGTCCTAGGATGCTTGTTTCCAGTCCAGGGAGGGCCTGGCTTGGCAGTTCGGGCTGGACTGTTCCCATGAGGCACAGGGTCAAGACTGATTTGCATATGGCTGGGTTCAAACTGGAACGGCATGGTGAGCAAAAAAACGATGGATTTAGGCCCAGATCTCTGTACTGGGGTGAATGTATGACATTGTTCTGCATTCTGTCCATCAATTGTTGTTTTTGCATTTGTCACCCCGAGTGGGAAGGGTATGCCCAGACGTGGGTCCCTTGCTCTCCATGCCACTGGAATCAAGCTATGCTGGCTGAAGAGGGGTGAAACCCCGAAACCAGTCCTAGGATGCTTGTTTCCAGTCCAGGGAGGGCCTGGCTTGGCAGTTCGGGCTGGACTGTTCCCATGAGGCACAGGGTCAAGACTGATTTGCATATGGCTGGGTTCAAACTGGAACGGCATGGTGAGCAAAAAAACGATGGATTTAGGCCCAGATCTCTGTACTGGGGTGAATGTATGACATTGTTCTGCATTCTGTCCATCAATTGTTGTTTTTGCATCTAGCGGGTCTGCAGCACTGATTGTGCCACCCACATGAGCAGCATGTAAATGTAACTCAGACCGGCCACTGCAGTGTCAGTGCGCAGTTCAGTACAGCCATGTCGACCTAGAAAGTGCACCCACTTGCCAGGCCCTAACCTTCTCTTTTCTTACATATGAGACATCCCTGAGGTAGGCCCAAGGTACCCCCATGGGCAGCATGCAGTGTATGTGAAAGGTAGGACATGTACTGAGGTATGTGGCATGTCCTGATAGTGAAATATAGTATATTTAGTTTTTCACTATTGAAAGGCTATCTGTCCCATAGGATAGATTGGGAGTTTTACTTACAACATCTTATACGCATAACTTACCATTGGAACAAGATAGGGAAATGGAGTTTAGTATGCCTGGACTCACAATGTAAAAGTGCATCTTTTAGTAAAGATGATTTTTATGTTCTGTGTTTTATCATACCACTTTTACAAAGTAGGTCTTTTCTTGTTTAGCCATCCAGTGTGCCTCTGCTGGGGTTGTGGATTTACTGTCTGGCTTTGGAGTGACAGGGGCTAAGGATGTGTATTCTCTTCAGACAGCCACTGGGGTGGCCGGGGTTTGTCGGGCCTTTTCTGGATGAGTCAGGGCTGGGCTGAATAGACGGGGGCTGCATTTAGAGTAGTGGGAGGAGATTTCCTTGTACTTGAATGGGCCTGGTCTGTCTTGGACAATGCTGTCTCCACCTCCTGTCGGGAACCGGGGCCAGAGAGGACAGGACTAGTTTGGACTAAGCACAGACACTCTCTGCCTGATAGAACAAAGCAATTTTGAGTATAAATATTGGGTCCCAGACCCCGTAACTTTAGAACACGCTGGAATCAAGGAAGCGGCCAAGAAGTAGAGCTGCCAGGAGGAGTACTGTCCCTTTGCTGTGTTGTTGCTTTGTTGGGTTGGCCTGCAGTTGCTGCTTCTGTCTTGGGCAGTGAAAGGACTGTACTGACCTATCTTTACTTGTGCTGAGAATCTCCAAGGACTTGAAGTAGAGTTTGCCTCCTGTTCTGAAGTCTCAGGGACTGCAAAGACTTCACAACCTCTGGTTACCACTTCTTGGAATCGTTTATTCAGTTGCTACTGAGAAGGGAAAAGCAACTGACTCCGTCACCGACTTTGTCGCTGGCTCCATGTCCTGGAGGCACCGCAGAGGGCACTACCACATCTTGCACAGCAACCCTGGTCTCACATACGACGACAGCGGCCACTGCCGCCACCGAGCCGCTGCTTGCACAATGACCTGTGGGCACTACACTCCGCACCACCTCACTTCACTTCACTTCGCCGCCATGGTCTTACCAACGCCATCACTGCCTGCTGACTTCAACACCTGTGACCACATCGTGGCTGGGGGCACTGCTCGTAAGTTTCACGACGCACCGCCTCGTCCAACACCGCAGTCTTGGCAAACTCTAACCGGCTCTGTCGCTTGCACTGTGACCTGCCAGCAGCGCAACAATCACCGCCTCACTCTGCATCATAGCTCCGGTCCCACCGATGCCGCTGGACGGCCGTCAGTGAGGTGCTGCCTACACCGCACCTTGTGGGCACCGCTTCACTTCACATCGCAACCGCGACGGTTGCCATGACCGGCTCGCACCAACGTGTAGGCCGCAACACAAAAGGTACTGTTCACTAGTCTGCTGACACCCCGACCGACGCGTTCAGAAGGAACTGTTGGATTCTGTTGTTTTCAGTATCGTGGTAGCATCGGACGGAGCTACCGACTCGGAAGAACAATGGGGCTTATCATCAAGGGGTGATGATAATATTATCGCCGCTTTAGAGCTCGTTTTCGGGCAAAAAGAGGCGATAAAATGATTGCATTATCATCAAGGGCACGCTAGAGCGTGATTCCTTGACGTATCGCCCCTTTTTCACACGTCTCGCCTCGCATCGATAATGAGATGCAAAGGAGGCGTGGCTGTGAAAACAACATGGGATAATATCGCGAAGGCAGCTTCGCGATATTATCAAGGAGGGTTATAGATATATAAAATCGCGTTAAGTATGCCTTAACGCAGGAATTTAACATTTGTTAAATTCCTGCCTAAGGCATACTTAACATGGGGGGAGGATTGTGTGGCTAAGACCACAGGCCCTATCATCTAGGATATCGCCGTTTTCCATGGTGGAAAACGGCGATATCCCAACTATCTCTGGAATTTTTATCGCCTCGGCGATGAGCGTTGTTGATAATGCGCTAACCGGCCGATAAATTCCAGAGATAGCCGGCGATAAATATGCAAGCGCTAAGCTCGCTTTGCGATATTTATTGCCGGCCCTTGATAATATGCGCCTGTGTTTTTTAGATATTTCTGCACTTTCAAAGGATATCTTGCAAATTATTTATTTTTAAGTACTGTATGTTGGATTCTTATTGTTTTGGTCTTGTTTTAGATATATAAAAATATTGGATATTTTTTTTTAACTGGTGTGCTGTCCTTTTGTAGTGTTTTCACTGTATTACTGTTGGTTATGTGCAAATGCTTTACACACTGCCACTGAGATAAGCCTGACTGCTCGTGCCAAGGTACCAGGGGGTTGAGCAGGGGTTATTTCAGGAGTGTAACTCCCTTACCCTGACTAGGAAGAAGTGTCCCTACTTGGACAAAGGTGCAAACCATGGCCAACTAGAGACCCCCATTTCTAACAGTGGTTATAAGGAGTTCATGACCTATGACCTTTGGTTTTCCAGTGACTTTTTAGAATTGTTCAACAAAAGCTACATTAAATTAGGCTTTGCTTTTTCAGTAAAAAATCAATAAATGCACACCCACCCCATGGCAGTTGGAATAACTGTGGCCCAATAACACGAGTTACTTAAAGCAGCTGTCCCAATTAACACATATTCACACATTTATTATAACTTGTCAAAGGTAGATCACAGTTTACTACCACAGTACATTAGTTCTGACACAATAGAATCCTAGTTTACTGCCTTACAGATGGCATGTAACAATTGCTTTACACAGAGAAAAAACTCTCCTTATAGTCTCAAAGCTGAATCACTGTTTTACCTTACTGTGCAAATTTAACTCCTGGTATCCCAGTTGTGTATAAATATATTTTGTTCAAATACACATGACAAACGCAATGGCATGAACCATATATCCATATGTATGGGGGATGGGAGCACACTGCCTCACCTCCCAGCACAGTTCGCCCCCTAGCATTGTGGTAAATGCAGTTCACCTTGATTTCTTACTTGAATTTTAGCTGTAGTGGTTCACCAAAGTTGGTGCAGGTTAGTGCTGTGAATCTCTAGACACATGTGTTTCTGGACATTATCCGTCTTCAGTAGAGATAAAAAACGAAAATTCCTTCTGGGGTTGCTGGAAAGGCTGCCATAGTCTCTCAGGTCTCAGTACCTCTCTCTGGCGCACAGGTGCATCGCCAAGAGCTGGTCAGCTCAGTGGCTCAAGGGAGCCTTTTCAAACAAATGGGGGATGGGAGCACACTGCCTCACCTCCCAGCACAGTTCGCCCCTTAGCATTGTGGTAAATGCAGTTCACAGTGATTTATTACTTGAATTTTAGCTGTAGTAGTTCACCAAAGTTGGTGCAGGTTAGTGCTGTGAATCTCTAGACACATGTGTTTCGGTATATTATCCGTCTTCAGTAGAGATAAAAAACGAAAATTCCTTCTGGGGTTGCTGGAAAGGCTGCCATAGTCTCTCAGGTCTCAGTCCCTCTCTCTGGCGCACAGGTGCATCGCCAAGAGCTCGTCAGCTCAGTGGCTCAAGGGAGCCTTTTCAAACAAATGGGGGATGGGAGCACACTGCCTCACCTCCCAGCACAGTTCGCCCTTAGCATTGTGGTAAATGCAGTTCACAGTGATTTCTTACTTGAATTTTAGCTGTAGTGGTTCACCAAAGTTGGTGCAGGTTAGTGCTGTGAATCTCTAGACACATGTGTTTCTGGATATTATCCGTCTTCAGTAGAGATAAAAAATGAAAATTCCTTCTGGGGTTGCTGGAAAGGCTGCCATAGTCTCTCAGGTCTCAGTACCTCTCTCTGGCACACAGGTGCATCGCCAAGAGCTCGTCAGCTCAGTGGCTCAAGGGAGCCTTTTCAAACAAATGGGGGATGGGAGCACACTACCTCACCTCCCAGCACAGTTCGCCCCTTAGCATTGTGGTAAATGCAGTTCACAGTGATTTCTTACATGAATTTTAACTGTAGTGGTTCAACAAAGTTGGTGCAGGTTAGTGCTGTGAATCTCTAGACACATGTGTTTCTGGATATTATCCGACTTCAGTAGAGATAAAAAACGAAAATTCCTTCTGGGGCTGCTGGAAAGGCTGCCATAGTCTCTCAGGTCTCAGTACCTCTCTCTGGCGCACAGGTGCATCGCCAAGAGCTTGTCAGCTCAGTGGCTCAAGGGAGACTTTTCAAACAAATGGGGGATGGGAGCACACTGCCTCACCTCCCAGCACAGTTCGCCCCTTAGCATTGTGGTAAATGCAGTTCACAGTGATTTCTTACATGAATTTTAGCTGTAGTGGTTCACCAAAGTTGGTGCAGGTTAGTACTGTGAATTTCTAGACACTTGTGTTTCTGGATATTATCCGTCTTCAGTAGAGATAAAAAACGAAAATTCCTTCTGGGGTTGCTGGAAAGGCTGCCATAGTCTCTCAGGTCTCAGTACCTCTCTCTGGCGCACAGGTGCATCGCCAAGAGCTCGTCAGCCCAGTGGCTCAAGGGAGCCTTTTCAAACAAATGGGGGATGGGAGCACACTGCCTCACCTCCCAGCACAGTTCGCCCCTTAGCATTGTGGTAAATGCAGTTCACAGTGATTTCTTACTTGAATTTTAGCTGTAGTGGTTCACCAAAGTTGGTGCAGGTTAGTGCTGTGAATCTCTAGACACATGTGTTTCTGGATATTATCCGTCTTCAGTAGAGATAAAAAACGAAAATTCCTTCTGGGGTTGCTGGAAAGTCTGCCATAGTCTCTCAGGTCTCAGTACCCCTCTCTGGCGCACAGGTGCATCGCCAAGAGCTCGTCAGCTCAGTGGCTCAAGGGAGCCTTTTCAAACAAATGGGGGATGGGAGCACACTGCCTCACCTCCCAGCACAGTTCGCCCCTTAGCATCGTGGTAAATGCAGTTCACAGTGATTTCTTACTTGAATTTTAGCTGTAGTGGTCCACCAAAGTAGGTGCAGGTTAGTGCTGTGAATCTCTAGACATATGTGTTTCTGGATATTATCCGTCTTCAGTAGAGATAAAAAACTAAAATTCCTTCTGGTGTTGGTGGAAAGGCTGCCATAGTCTCTCAGGTCTCAGTACCTCTCTCTGGCGCACAGGTGCATCGCCAAGAGCTCGTCAGCTCAGTGGCTCAAGGGAGCCTTTTCAAACAAATGGGGGATGGGAGCACACTGCCTCACCTCCCAGCACAGTTCGGCCCTTAGCCACTGAGCTGACGAGCTCTTGGCGATGCACCTGTGCGCCAGAGAGAGGTAATGAGACCTGAGAGACTATGGCAGCCTTTCCAGCAACCCCAGAAGGAATTTTCGTTTTTTATCTCTACTGAAGACGGATAATATCCAGAAACACATGTGTCTAGAGATTCACAGCACTAACCTGTACCAACTTTGGTGAACCACTACAGCTAAAATTCAAGCAAGAAATCACTGTGAACTGCATTTACCACAATGCTAAGGGGCGAACTGTGCTGGGAGGTGAGGCAGTGTGCTCCCATCCCCCATTTGTTTGAAAAGGCTCCCTTGAGCCACTGAGCTGACAAGCTCTTGGCGATGCACCTGTGTGCCAGAGAGAGGTACTGGGACCTGAGAGACAATGGCAGCCTTTCCAGCAACCCCAGAAGGAATTTTCGTTTTTTATCTCTACTGAAGGCGGATAATATCCAGAAACACATGTGTCTAGAGATTCACAGCACTAACCTGCACCAACTTTGGTGAACCACTACAGCTAAAATTCAAGTAAGAAATCACTGTGAACTGCATTTACCACAATGCTAAGGGGCGAACTGTGGTGGGAGGTGAGGCAGTGTGCTCCCATCCCCCATTTGTTTGAAAAGGCTCCCTTGAGCCCCTGAGCTGACGAGCTCTTGGCGATGCACCTGTGCGCCAGAGAGAGGTACTGAGACCTGAGAGACTATGGCACCCTTTCCAGCAACCCCAGAAGGAATTTTCGTTTTTTATCTCTACTGAAGACGGATAATATCCAGAAACACATGTGTCTAGAGATTCACAGCACTAACCTGCACCAACTTTGGTGAACCACTACAGCTAAAATTCAAGTAAGAAATCACTGTGAACTGCATTTACCACAATGCTAAGGGGCGAACTGTGCTGGGAGGTAAGGCAGTGTGTTCCCATCCCCCATTCATATATCCATATGTGCATGGTGATAAATATGCTATTTATTACCACTGCTGCGGAAGGGGAAGGGCATCATGAACAACATGGGGATTCACCTCTCGTGGGTCCTGGTCACTCTCCTCACTCACCAGTGGTAATAAACAGTATCTATCTATCTATCTATCTATCTATCTATCTATCTATCTATCTATCTATCTATCTATCTATCTATCTATCTATCTATCTATCTATCTATCTATCTATCTATCCATCCATCTATCCATCCATCCATCCATCCATCCATCCATCCATCCATCCATCCATCCATCCATCCATCCATCCATCCATCCATCCATCCATCCATCCATCCATCCATCCATCCATCCATCTATCTATCTATCTATCTATCTATCTATCTATCTATCTATCTATCTATCTATCTATCTATCTATCTATCTATCCTACTTGGACATAGCCTGCATATCTTTTAGCCAGTGCTTAATTTGCAAAAGTACAAGTGCCCAAAGTTTTGCTCAGAGCACATGGCCAGTAAGATTAAAGGTCAGGGTGCTGAATACCAGGTCTGCATGGTCTTGAGTCTGCCCCATGACTCTTTAATAACCACCTGATACCCCATGCCTCTTTTTTAGGTCAAGCATTTAAGACCTCTTGTAGATACTTTAGTATATACTTTAGTATATTCTTATATGTGTATGTATTTTGTGGGCTCTGGAGATCAGCCCTAGGACTTATCTGCTTCCGCTTAGGGACTTTTTTCTGTTCAACTGCCTCTATTTAACTGTCTTGATAGAAAACGACCAGCAGAGGTCAGTAAAATACAAGAATCACTTTAGCATTCTCTAGATTCCAGTCAATAGAAATTGTCTTACACGAGCACCCGTAGACAATAATATTTTTTTCAAATCTTGTACTTTCAGTGATATGACCACAGAAGGCCCTGATTTTATAATAAAAACAGAGCTTTGGTTTATACCATTTCCCCCGGAAAGGCAATCTTTCTCTCCATGTGTTACCATACCTGGCATGTCATGCAGTTTGGTGCTTACTTTCCCTCCTTGTTAAAGAACTGTAGATGTTTCAGCACCGAGGCTAATGTGCTGCATAGCTAAATACATATAAGGTCCCAAAGGCGAGACCGATTGCATTGTAAATGCTTGCTCTCTCTTGCAGGTTGTTTTTATCACTACTTTCTTTCATTGTCACTGTTTTTCTGTCTTTCTCATGTTTGTGTTTTTCTTTCTCTTGCTCTTCTGGATCAAAGTCCGTTGAGGAAAAATAAGCGCTGGTGCCCAAAAATAAGTGTGGGTGGCTCCCACCTGCACCTACTGGCACAAATAAAGCACTTCTTTTTGCACGTTCGTTCTCTCCCAGAACTGTAGATCTCTTTTACCTGCTCAAAGAGTCCTGTATTTCTGCTGTGGCGAGAACTGCAGCAGGCGCAGCATGGTGTCTGCCTACAGTGAATGGAAGCTAGGGGGTTACTTCTAAGAGAAGTAATAGTGTGCGGTAGTAAACAGAAAACCCCCGGAACAGTCTGCTCTGCACAGTGTGTTCCTTACCCCCCTAAGAGTATTTTATTTTTAAGCTGAGCGCTCAACCTCCTTATTTTTTATTATTTTTCTACCTCTTTATACCTTCCTCGCATTGATGCTTTCATTGTTTTTTTATTTCCAGATCAATTAGCATCAATTACAAAATTGCTGATTTTGCAACTAATAATCCGTAAATTTAAAAGGAGGTTCCTATATTTTACAACTCCAAGCTGTTTTTAATAACAAGTAACTCACGCTCAAAATCTCATTGGAAGCATTGGTTACATTTTTCACCCATCCTCAATCAAGAGACTCTTTTTATTGTTGCAATTATTTGTATGCACTAAATATTTTTTAAATGTTCATCCATTTAGTATAAGGGAACTTCCTCTCCTGATTTTGTGTTCTGCTGTCTTGATTCTTATATGTACTTTTTTTCCTTTTTTTTCCAAAACATCATGATCGGAGGGCTTCCACAATACTGTACAGGCTACTTACTAATCAATCATGCAGGACTACAAAATGGAGCGTGTTTACCAAAATGTCACCTCTGCAGGGGGGTGACCTAACTATGCTTAATTATCTCCAATCGCGTGAACCTCACTAATTCTCGTCACGTACCTCATCCCTGTAGCTGAGGTCATAACTCGTCATAAGCATTGCGACACGAAAGGACTAAGCGATGGTGAACGTCACTTCACTGCAGCATGGCAGGATTATTGAATTTTATCCAATTTTAGCACACCAGGTTAAGTAGGAATTTGTAACCGGGGCAAAGGTCGTGAAGTCACAGCCCCAGTCACTTTCTACTCTTCCATTTTCAGGACAATGGCAGGGCTTGCTATGTTCTTGTTTTGCTCGAGGTGCCTGACGCCTGTCATCATAGTCCCTTGTGTTCTCTACATTCCGCATCACTATCATTTTCAAGAGAAAGGTTGCCGGCGCATAACATCCAGTGCCCATTTTTACCCATTTCCTAAAAAATTCAGCGTCAAAATAAATGGCTATTGCGCTTTCGAGCAGACACCCTGACAAGGGGTTTAAAAAATGCATGCCACAGTTCGCACAAAACAGAAAAAAAACAAAGGTCAAAACTTTTAAAATGTCACTTCTTCCACAGTTTTGCATAGAAAATATACGGAGCCAGTGGGGGGGCACTTGGCCATAGAAATAGGCTGCAAAGAAAGAATGTTCTCCTGCTGCTGTAGTTTCCACTTTCACTGGCAGCTGCGGGCTGAGCAGAAAAGCACGATGGGAGCCTATTGTTACCCCAGCTGGGTAATAGTTTTCTTATTTTACAGTCAGCAACTGAGGGAGGGGCTGGGGTGCTTCGGGAGAGAGCCGTCCAACCTAATTGCAGCAAAAAGATCACTTTCCCCCCTTTCTAGTTAATCAGGGATCTATAAATCTTTCATTCAATTTGGATCCTCTGTCATGTAATTAAATACTTTAAACAAAAGGACACTTATTTGCCAAGCACATGTACAGCACATGGGAAATGTTACACGCTAGGATGTAAAGCGTCATTTTATTCGCTGTGTGCTTACCTCTGGAACTGTTGCGCTTTATGAAAGTCAATGACTGACAGTCGCTCTGCACTTCATTAATACATTTGTTTTTATTTACATAGAAATGGAATGTGGCATATGGGTGAATACCTTGGGGCAGGGCCAGCTTTAGCGCTGGTAGTAACAAATGTATGCATAAGTACTTAGGTAACTATTAAGAATATGGGAGAACAGATAAAAAAATGAATTGAAGAACCCAGATCAAAATCTATATCAAAAGCAATGTAATCATATATAAAATACAAAAAGTGCATAAAACATGATCAATGTAAATTAAATAAATACATAATCCAAAGTGCTTTTTTCATGATTATACATATTTTAAAAGAGGGATATGTATCTCCACCTAAAGAGGGATGAAACAAGCCTAAATTATCACTCACACTCCCACATTCATACTTCTAGAATAGATACTATGGGGTTGTAGATTTGTATGGGAACCAGACCTAAAAAGTGTGCAGATACGTCTTCATCCTATTATAAAGCAGTAATATGTACCAATTCACTTTTTCATGCATATTAAGATGGTGGCCTAGTGAGAATCATAGTTATTACAATTTACATCAATGGCCAAACATTGTAGGTCTTCATGGCTTGTCGGAGTGAAATGGATAAATTTCAATTCAGCTCTGCTAATTAAATAGAAACATGTGCTGTGTGGACTGAAGAGGGAGCTTTGGACTGCGAGCACGCTGGAGCTGCTCTTCCTTTAATCTCCTCAATCAACTCCTCGCGGAACCCGCTCCGCGGGTCCCGCTTCGCCTCTGGTTCTCTGTTTAGCGCCGCTGGAAGTGCGCTGTGACTGCGAGGTATTTCATCAGACAGAGCCTCTGTGGCGGTGGTGTGGGCAGGGCTGCGAGCGTGGTCAGGCGAGGACTTCAAGTCCCAGGAGCGCCTGACCCTCGGCATCACCAGCAGCTGACCCGCTCTCCCTGCTGGCTCCTCCCCCGCCTCAGCGCGGCTAAAACCAGCGCGTCAATTTCACTGTTGGTTTTCTCACCTGTTGCCTGTGTGGACTGAAGAGGGAGCTTTGGACTGCGAGCACGCTGGAGCTGCTCTTCCTTTAATCTCCTCAATCAACTCCTCGCGGAACCCGCTCCGCGGGTCCCGCTTCGCCTCTGGTTCTCTGTTTAGCGCCGCTGGAAGTGCGCTGTGACTGCGAGGTATTTCATCAGACAGAGCCTCTGTGGCGGTGGTGTGGGCAGGGCTGCGAGCGTGGTCAGGCGAGGACTTCAAGTCCCAGGAGCGCCTGACCCTCGGCATCACCAGCAGCTGACCCGCTCTCCCTGCTGGCTCCTCCCCCGCCTCAGCGCGGCTATAACCCTCCCTTGTGACACCGTAACGCGGGAGCGCGCGGGAGCGCGCCGGGAGAAGCCCGGGACAAGGGCGGGACCGTCTGAGGCTGAAGAAGGCTGGGCTGGGCCCCCTCCCTTGGTTCCCCGGTATTAAATCTGTGTGACACTGTCTCTATAGATTTGTATTGTATTTTAGGATTCTTAGGTTTCTTATTCTACAATTGTTATTAATTGATTCTTACTCCCCTTCTAATACAGTCTCATGACGGCTAAAAAACTACGCTCTGGGCGAGTGATTGTAGGGAGATTTGGGTCTAAAACCAAATCTAACCCCCTACGGAACAAAATTGCAACTTCCATGCAATTGAAAGGTCAATGTCAGCTTTTCAATTTATGGGACAAAGGGAAAGATAAACCCACTGATCTGCAGCCCCCGAATGAAATCCCAGGGTTTAACGATTCGGTGCCTGTTAATGGGGTCATTGATGTTTCCTCTAGTTTAAGCTTGGTTGCTAGTCAATCTTTGCCTATTCTAGTTAGTCCCGAAGTACTAAGGGGCTCGCCTTCGGCGTCAAACAATGTACATCTGAAACAGAAAGCTCCCCTTGAATCTTCGGGTAATAGGCCCTCAAAATCTGATAAAATTGTCCCCTCTCAAGTTGCACTAATGGATGTTCCTAAAGTTTCAGTGAATACTGATCTTTTGTCAGCCGCGTTAGTTAAATCCCCTGTAGTAGGGAATGATTTTACACTGCCTGACATTGATTTAACAGCTCATAGGGCGCGGGTGGGATCGTTACATGGGAACCCTAAAGGTGTGCCTTTAGAGGAAGCAATAACTATTTCGAGTACCGGTCCTCTAAGTAGCACACCTTCTAATAAACTAGATTTTTCCCTTTCACAATTAAACTTTACATCTTGTTCAGGTCCAGTGTTGAACAATGTAGCTGAGGGTTCTCCTAATATTAATGGGAGGCTAATTTCTAATTCTTTGTCCTCTTTGGAATCAATTCTTTCTTCGATTTTGAGTTTACTTGAAAAGTTTGTGGGAGGTTCGGAATGTATTTTTGACACTGTAACGCAAATTTTGCAAGTTCTCTTGCTAAGTAAAAATGAGTTAGTGTCAGATCTTCCCATACCATCGGCTTCTCTGTTGGTGCCCCCAAAAATAAGCGCTCCTTCCGCTTCGGCAGTTTTGGATTCAGCTCAATCTTCTCCTTTGACAGAAGGTCAAAAGGAAAAGAAGCCTGTAGTTCTTCCTGCTGTCCCCAATCCTTCCAAAGTGGTTTCGGCTGGCGCTAATTGTATAGCCCCAATCAGTGACAAGATAGAGGTAATAGCAACATCTCCTCTCATTCCCAAATCTGAAATTCCATCTCTCTTTCCGATATTCTCCTTGCCATCAAGCAAAGAAGAGGAGATTCCCAAAGTAAATACTGGATTGATGGGAAAAGTGAGTCCCCTGAAACACAAAAAGATTAGAATGAAGAAGAGGAAACCCATCCGAAGATTCGCTAAAAAAAGACAGAGGAAACTTCTTTTTGATAAGAATGCTGAATTAAGTCTGGAAGATTCTCCGCAGGTGGAGCAGTCTCCTACCTCTCATGTAGAAGCTAGGGTTGTCTCGCCTAAAGAAGACGCCCCATCCTCTGGTCTAGGTCCTATAAGCTTTACCAATCCTTTCCTCCCCAAGGTTTCCCACCCTTCCGCCAATCCTTTTTCAGCATATTGTAATGTTAAAGCAGGATCTTGCCAAGTTACTTCTAAGGTTTCCTCTTCTTCTGTCATCCCGTCCCCTACTTCCCTAAATCCTTCAGCAAGACCCTTTCAGGTTCCATCCTCAATGACAGTTATTCTCCCAAAAGAAAAAATAAATGTGGATACTTTATATCTTGATTTTTCTCCCTTATTTGAACCAGATTTAATTTTAAATAGATCTGCCCTACTGATCTGTTTTAAAGAGATCGAAAGTTTGAAATTAATTCAAACGTCCGATTTAGATATTGTATTTCTCCTTAACTCCTTCGTGGGGAAACCAATAAGATCAACAAGGGTGAAATTCCATTCGAAAGTTGTGTTAAATCTTGTTCTACAGTGGGCAGAGGAATTACAAGTTAGAGGGATAGATGTCATGCCACACTTTGGGGAAAAATGTACTCAAAGTATTCTCGCCAATTCTTCACTATCACTTCCCTCTAATACGGGTGTGCTGTTGTCGGATTGGTCTAATCTCAGATCAGAGGACCTAAAAATTTGTGTGGCTAGGAATGAAAGGCTAGTTTCATACAAAAACCCTCCCCTTAAGCAGACAGTGAAGGATGACCAATCTAAATGGAGTTGGTTACCTGGAGTTCTAGCGAGTAAATCTGCTCCCTGTTCTAAACAAAATTCCAATTTTTAACAGAGAGCTGAAATTTATCTCATGGAACACTGCCGGATTCAAGGATTATAAGGAGAAATTGGGTTTCTTGCATTCTCAAAAGGCAGATATAATCTGTTTGCAAGAAACCTGGGTTGAAGGAAGATTAGCTTTGGAAAAAGACTATTTTGTTTTGGAATACAGCGCAACCAGCACTAGAAGAGGCCATGCTAAGGGAGGGTTAGCATGCTTGTTATCTAACAGATTGCAATGGAACTATTCACACTATCTAGATCCAGGGAAACTGTTTCAAGCAATAACCCTAAAAGATGTATTTGAGGATTGCCCTAATAGATTGTTGATTGTGGTTAATATTTATATTCCCCCCAATTGTAGTTTTAATGCTGGTTTAAAAACTTTGTTCACTTTTTTAACTAAAGCGTTGGATGTCTCCCCAACTCCGCATGTGTTAATGTTTGTGGACTTAAATTGTAATATATCTAACTGTGGGTCGGAGTTGTTTAGAAATATTCAATTGGAAGAGTCTTTGAATATACCATCTGCCCAGTTTCCCTCCAAAATTAAAACTAACAAAAGAGGTAAACTTATCTTAGATGGTTTACTTAAAGTTGAATGCTTAATAGTAAATGGGAGGCTTCCGTCTGACACCCCGGCAGCTTATACTTGTAAATCTAATAAGGGAAAATCTATTATTGATTTTATCATGGTAGATTATGCCGGTTTTCACCTACTGAAGGATATGAAGGTCATTGAGTCTATTCTTAGTGACCATAATGCATTGATGCTTTCTGTCTCCGTTAATCTTCAGAAAGTGGATCCGTGGAGTCTGGATACAGATTTTGTGAATTTTGATTCCAGCTCAGGGAAATGTTTTTGGAACCCTTGTACTGTTGAAAATGTGGTGCCTCTTTTGTATTTTACTGTTGAGAATTTACCCCTCTGGGAAGGGAGAGAGCTGTTGAGTTTTATTAATTTTTTAGATTCTGTAACTGTTAGTGCAAAAAAGAAACCAGGTGTGAAACAATCCCTCGTAGTCCCTCATCCTCTACGGGCTATAAATAGAGAAATAAACAAAGTGGTAAGGGGACAATTTTTATTCTTTACCCAAGAAGCTAAGTCTAAGTTGTTTATCTTAAAAAGAAGGAGAGTTAGGCTTAAGGCCCGTTTAAAACGTTCTAAGGAAGATGCCCTCTGGATTCAACTGAGGGAAGCTTCCTATAATGGCCAAGCCAAGACATTCTGGTCCTTAATCGGCAAAGGCTGTGGTACCAGAGCCAGTCCTACGCCTATTGCCATTGAGGAACAGGTGTGGGTTCATTATATCGAGAAGTTGTACAGTAACAATAATTCTCAAGTTTTTAATGTTGAATCTGATAATGTCTTACGTATACTTGACTGTCCAACGGAAAAGGAAATTGAATGTGCCATTAAGAATATGCGCTCCTCTGGTGCGATGGGTCCTGATAAAATCCCAATTTCAGTATTAAAACACCAGAGTGAACTTTGGAGTAAAATACTCTTTCCAGTGTTTAAATTTTGTTTTTCTAGTGGAACAGCCCCCCCCTCCTGGAAAGGAAGTATTATTGTCCCTTTATATAAAAAAGGGGCAAGAGATCTACCGCAAAATTACCGTCAAATCGCTTTGCTTGATGCCATTGGTAAGGTTTTCGCAAAATGTGTGCTTACTTTAATGAATCAATGGGTATCTGAACATAAAATCCTTCCCATGGAGCAAACAGGTTTCAGACAAAATCATGGAACTTTAGACAACCTGACTGCATTGCAAGTTATCAATGAAAAATATGTGAAAGTCCGTGGTGGTCAGGTATATGGCGCCTTTATTGACTTCTCCACCGCCTTTGATAAAGTAGATAGAATTTTGCTGTGGAGAAAGTTATTTAACTTAGGTATGCCCCCATTCCTGATTAAGTTAATTCGCGCCCTTTACTCTGACACCTGGTGCAGAGTTCTACTTGGAGGTGAACGTGGTGTATCTAAATTAATTCCCACTTCCAATGGGTTGAAGCAAGGTTGCCTTTTGGCTCCATTGCTATTTTCCTTATATACAGTTGATTTACCCGTCACACTTTCTGCTTGCGCCGGTATTGCCCCGTCCTTGGGTGGAGTTCCAATTGCATGCCTTATGTATGCAGACGACATCCTGATTTTGGATCTCACCCCAAAGGGCCTGAACAATCGGTTGCAAGCACTCTCTGAATATGCGGAAAGTCATTTCTTATCAATAAACACGGCAAAAAGCAAAGTGATTTGCTTCTCTGGTAGAAAGAAGCCTAAATGCCTTAATTATCCATGGGTTGTGGGGGGGAAAAAACTGGAATGTGTGAAATCTTACACCTTCCTAGGTAAAATTGTCACTTTTAATTTAAGTGACAAATTACACATTGACAATAACTCTCGGAAGGCTATTTCTCAGGGAAAGAGTTTAGTTTCCCTGTATAAAGCCACAGGTAGAAGGCATTTTTCTATTCTTTTAGATGTTTTCAGAGCGAAAGTTCCGGCCTCCCTTTTATATGGAATTGAGTTAATTGATGTAAAAAAGTGGAGTTTTTTAAACTCTGCGGAAGGGAAAATTTTACGCAGTTTAATGTCTGTAGGTACAGCAAATTCGACTGCTTCCTTGAGACAGGAACTGGGTTTACGTAGCAGCTGGGTTCAAGGTCTGGCAAGTATCATACGTTGGGTAGTAGCTTTATCTAAAGGTGAACCTAATACCTTAAGAGATCTTATAAAAAATGAATTATTAGGATCTTTTAATGATTTCTCCCTGATTGTAAAAAACTTCAGATTTGCCGTGCTGCAATTGAAATTGGATGAGGAGACTTTATTTTTATTATCCTCTCATCAATTAAAAACTGTTCTGAAGTCAGCCTCCTGGGAATTGGGGTTTTGTCAGGATAGAGACTTCTGTTTAGCGAAAAAAGGTGGTACGCCTGTTATCGAATCTTATACCCTGCGGAAAGCTCAACCGTATATGTATTGGAACATCTCCCATGGCGTCAGACGCCTTGTGTACTTATTAAGACATAATTTGCTTCCGCTGAAAGTTCTACATGCCAGCTGGTATGGTCATTCGGCATGCTGTGATCTTTGTCAATTGTATGATCAGGACTTAGATCATGTCATGTTTGTTTGTCCTGCACTGATGTCTTGCAGGCGTAGATGGTTAAGACCAATTTGCTTACAACTCAACATATTATCTGCTTCTTCATTTAAGGCAGCCTTGATTAACCCACCTAATGAAATGTTTGCTTTTAAACTGTACAACTTTTTAAAATGTTTTTTGGACCTGTATTAAGATGTCTCGTGTAATTGTGATGGAATAATATTTTATGTATTTTTTGTTTTGTATGTATATGTTGTTTTATGTGGACCTCATAAAGAGTTCCTTATCATAATAAAATAAACTTGAAACTTGAAACTTGAGAAACATGTGCAAATACAACATGGCCAATAGAGTTTGACCGATAGTGACCTACGCTCGTTTCGGCTCTACAGCCTTCATCAGGAATCCATGATGAATGACATCTACAAAATAATTATTGAAAAAGATTCTGGTTAGAGTAACTATGCCCTATATAACAAAAGAAATAACAATAGTCGATGTGTCACAGATTAAATAAGAATTCATAACTAGGAGAGATATCCCAGATAAAAAGAGTATGGGTGGCCCACATGCATGAAACCCAGATGTATGGTACCATGCTACCCAACAATATCAAGATGTAGTTAGCTCACATGCCTGGTGTCCTTGAACTGATGAATAACAGTGCACCCTGCCCACACAGAGGATGAAAAGAATGGAAAGAACCACATCCCAACCAAAAGTGAAGGCATCAAAAAGAGTAAAAGATAAGTGTTTCTCAGAAAGATAAATGATGAAAATGTATAAACCATAAAAACCTCTTCATGGTAAATTAGTGAAATGAGACAGCAGCATAAACCATAGATGGCTGTCTACAAATGACCAGGTAAGTGTGCATATCAGGCAAAAGTTACCTTATCGCACAATTTGTTATCGCTGAACAGATAAAAGGTGTCAGCAACCTCCCTCTCTGGCCGTGTCCTGGAGAAAACGAAGATAAGAACGCATATGAGAATAGGTGTGAGGAGTCTGAAGGGTGATGGAGTAACACCACCCCTGCTCTAGACTGGCAGTTAAAGTGTGACCCAAAGTGGTACTTACATATCCAATTATTCAACGAGTAAGATATGTTAAAAAGCTAAAAAAGCTGGTAGTTCCAGGTGCGACAACCATATTTGGTGCCCCCACACATCATGACCGCCTCCTCTGATTCTCTCACTACCACTGGGCAAAAGTGCCCCTCATCTCTCCAACCAAAACTTATTGCTAAACACAGTGCCCCCAACCAGGTCATCGCCCCCTCCAAAGGTCAGCGCCCATTGCAGCCGCACCGGTTGCACTGCCCTAAAGCCGGCCCTGCCTTGGGGAATTGATGCCCTAGGCCCAGATCCATTTTATCGCCAACCATCATGGAAAGCAATTTGTCAGGCCAAGCATTGCAGAAGCTCCTTTCTCAGAACAGAAGCAACAACTCAATCGTCATAGATATGAAAAACAGGTAGAACATTAAACAGGGTTGTGGATAGGACACGGTCTGAATAGAGGGAGGGTCCACTAGGTTACCACCTAGCTCCACACCATCAGGCCACCATAGCTCAAGACTCGGCCTTTCATTTAACATGGGGTGGGTCGGATCAGTTTTGATCTTTCGGGGCAGCAAACATCCAAGTTCTTTGTGTCTCTCTCTTGCATCTGTAGGTTGTTTGAATGGCTAGGGTTTGAACTGTGACCAAACTAGGTCTTGCCAGACTGAAAACAGTCCATGTTTGGGAGCCTGTGGGGACATAAAAAGGACTAAAGGAGTGAACCCCTTTGGAAAATTAAAACAGTAGGGTAAATCTGTACCTTGAAATGGTTGACTAAGTTAACAACTTCAATTGTTCTTCCAGCTATTATGTAGCTCATTTAGCATACATGTACAGCACGAGACACTAACACTCCCCTTAAAGAACTGTACAGCTTCACCTCATGTCATCAACTCTGATTGCTCCTTCAGCTTTTCAAAATCTGTTGAAATGTCACTCATTTGGCAGTATCTTTGCTTTAAAATGTTTGCATAACCTCTGTGCATGTCACCATTTTCATCACTGTGTCTTCTGTAAGTACACTCTTCAGGTATAAACACACATAGTGCTCTGCTACCTCCATGGACAGGTTGGCACTATGCAGTAACCTGTACATACAAGAAACCTAACGTCCTTTCAACAAGCAGTTATGAATGCTATGATACAACTGGCAACAAACATACATGCTCCCAACATGACAGTCCACCCTGCATACATCAACAGACACAGATATGCCATATAGCTGGACTTGCCATCACTTGCGACCATGACACAACACAATCACTCTACAGAACATATAAAAAGAATAACACAACCAATCCCACACAGCCCAGATAAGTGGGGGAGTTCTGCTATTGTGGTACTCAACATCACTCGCCACATCCTATCAACATTTCTCACTATGCAGTACTTTTCCAATCACACTAACAATCAAACAGAATACGCTAGACTGACCACCCCCCAACAGTCTCATGTGCACTTCATGGTAACAAAGCCATAAATGTTGTTCGGTGCTGCCAGGTCAACAACCTCCCTCGCCCCACAAATCACAGAGCCACTCAAGATAAGTTAGTTTAAACACACTACACTCTTGTGTGCACAATATCTCATCATAATGACATACATATATTGCGATGCACAGAGAACACTTGGGTATGCCATGGACAGTCGCCCGTCTGAATGGGAGAAAAGGAAAAACCCTTCATCACATCCGCCCTTACTCATAAGACACTACACAGATCTCCCAAGATCGAAAAAAGAACACGCATTAGTCTACACAAGTCGGTTCTGAACTAAACCTTAAACAAACACCCTATTAACATTACACAAATGAACACCAGCAAACAACAGACACAATCTATAGATGGCATTCCAATATCAACTCAAGAAGGTGCCAAACAGAGAATTCACTACACTACAATACAGATCTCAGGTGGCACCATACATATACCTGGGCTTGTGTGTGCTCGCTTTCTGCACCTCTGGGGTACTTTTGTAATACAGATAGTGCTGGCGTACATGTAGCACCTGCTCTGTCTTGAATGAGCATTCTCACATTTTCCTTTGCACCTGCATCATACTATTGACATGGGTCCAGAGAGAGATGCCATTAGGAGATGCACTGATTCTACACCACAAAGATGAAGCATACAGGCAGTGCTCCCCCAGTGGTGACCCCAGCAAGGGAGGGCATGGGAAACCAATGGATCCCCCATACATAGCCCTGCAGGCATGTGCACCCACTGATGGCACGGGCTGCAGAGGGGTCTCTCTACCTCTTTTAAGTGCAGGCCCCAAGACACAGTGGCCACTTCAAACAGCCATTCTTCCTTTTACTACTGTGCTGCCGTAAAGTTCACATCTGCCCTTGGACAGTGCATTATTTATAAAATGGCGCGCTATTTCTGGCTGCACCCAGCACATGTAGTTAAAGGCGCGCCGAAGCACAAACAGGGGTGATGGGCTCTATCTATAAAACGGTCCCTGGTCTTCTGGGAACTGTAGTCCTCGGCTGCTTCCATAGCACCAACTGGACAGACACACCTGATGACAATGATTTTTAAACAGAAAAGCCTTCATCTCGAAGCACAGTGTTTGCATGGTGTTAGGTGACAACCCCTATAATGTGGTTTGCTCTTGGCTCATGCTGTCTCCTTATACCTCTGCCATCCCTTAAAAGCACAAACTATCTGAAAATGTATGGGTGTATTTTTGCAGATCACTAGACAGCTGTCTGGTGAGGTATAGTTTTGCAAAAACATTCAAATTGTGAGCAAACCACTCTGATCAATGCTTCACAGCTGAAAGGTGTTTGTCCACTTTTGATTTGCCACCCGAGCAAAGCACCTTCTCTCCATGAGAAGTACATGTTTTACATGTCAAAGGCCACTTGTCTTATCCAATGTCTCGCAGTCTCAAACAAAGTAGTTCATCTTTCATTATTCAATTGAGAGAAAGGAGAGTTGAGGTAGACACCTTGCCCTTAGCTGCTGCACACAGTGATCCATGTGTAGTTCTGGATCCTGTTTTGCCTTTGCTCCATTTTACAATTCACAGTTCTACAAAAATAATGTTCCTGCATAAACAGTCCCATCAGTGGCTGTCAGAGAGAAAACTGGTGCATAATATCGATACCAAAACCAATGAGAGGGGAGGGGAACGGTTATATGAGAAAGGCCCTCAGTTTACATGGACTGATATACATAAACCAAAAGTGGAGGTTATCTCCCACAACAATCAGTCACTATGCAATAGCACACTGGGACTGCTGGACTTTGGGTTCATTAGCTGTATGTGTACATGTCAATGCAGCAATAATTTGGTGTACTATATGTACTCCAAACTGGGGGCCGTTGCTTTCATATACACTAACTTAGATGTCTATATTACGCTCTGCGGCCAAGTGCTCACCAGGCACAGTACATGTGTTCTTATAGAACCCTCACCCACATGTTAATTATGTGGCATGCTTCATCATCAGGTCCTCACCTCGTGTGGTCCTCATCACCGGGTGGGCTCAACCTCACAGTTGGAGGGAGCACTTTCATATTCTCTTTTGTCTTGATGGGATCTTAGAACAGAAACCATTAAAATTACTCCAGGGAACCAGGGATGCAGCTTGGTCAGTAAGATTGGGGGGGAGCTTCAGATTTTTCCCAACAATCACGCTGGCATATAATGTTTATAATACATTATAGGACAAGCAGGGTGCATGAGAGTTGCCTAAAGGGCAGTTGAAAGAGAGAGGAATGTGGGATGGTGGGCGTACTAAGTGAGAGAAAACACAATATTTTGTAATGTCACCAACATTTTTGAAGACTTTTAAAACAGGGAGAGAGAGAGGGTATTTTGCGTTTTTGTCTGTGTGAATGAAAAATCCCTGTTGAAATCCGACAGACACATCTTTATTCCCGACTAATACCTATACCCAAATATTTATCCGAACATACATATATTGAGGGTGTAGTACCACAAACACCCCCCCTGAACCTAATCCCCTAAAGGGAACTCTAACCCAATTCTTTAATAGGAGGGGCCCTGTGACACTGTTAAAAACATAACATGACATATAGAGGCATTTACTGCGCCTGTGTGTCTATTCTAGGGCGACATGTTTCATCTGCTTCATAAGATGTGCAGATTTCATCAGGACCTCTAAGACCTTTGTACTCCTAACCTATAGTGAGCAGGAGATATGCATCCGCACGCATTCCAGGCAAAACCAAGCAAATGTTACCCAACCCTTCAATACAGGGTGAGCTGATAGAACACTGGAGATTATCTACTTCAAGAATCTTAAAAAAGGAGAAGAAACACAGAAACAAACATACATCTGTATTAGAATATGGGTAATTTAAACAATGAAACCCCTGCACTGCACTACACACTCGAAAAGTGTGCCACATGCTACCACTAACCAATGACACTTGTATCAATGATCCGAAATTCCTCTTATAATGTAAAATACATTCTGTTAAGCATTTACTTTGATGCAACTGTAGTTGGTTTATATGCCCTTCCTTCTCTTACCTTGTCTTGTGTGGCATTCTTACCCCTGAATCTGTTTCCCCCTTTAAAACGTCTTGTACATGAACATTTCAGTAACTTAAGTGGAAGACAGAAGTGGTGCTGGATAAGCTCAGGTATCCCCACCTGCATAGGTAAAATCAGGGCCACTGGGATTATGCAACAGCGGAGAACCAAATTATGCATGCAGGACCCACTATACTATGCGGCATAAGAGTCAGATTATGTAGCATAAAGTGGCACATTCAGTTGCAATATTTTTTCAGCATAATTTCGATTCATTGATAATATATGGGCAAAGGTTTCGCCTAATTATTACCAGTTTATATCCTGAAGACAGCAACTTGCAACCAAAAGGAGATAAATTGACATTTTAAAAGCTCTGCCACTGCAAGGAAAAATGAAGCACAATTTTCTTTTTCTCAGTAATTTTTGGTCCATTCATATGAAAAACAACAGATTTTGGTTAAAATCTGCAAGGTATGCAGAATACAGTGCATTATGCAGCTAGTGCAGTAGTCCCATAATTATGAACATATTTCTCCCAAACCCTCCCCTTTAAGAACTCTATGAAAAATGACCAGCTCCTTGTTTATAGCTAGGCCTGGGCGGAATTTCAATTAGGCCAAAGTAATCAGAGTAATTGTGAAAATTATGTGTTACTCTTCAACACAAAATTACCAATAATAACATGATTACTCCTGCTTACATAAATCAGAGTAATGTTGGGGAAAAAATCATGCCATGAGAGCACATTTAGCGAGGGTGAGTGGACACTCACTCTCGCTATTCTTTTCTGCAGCATGTATTGCTATTTCTTAGCGCAAAATGCAACCTTTCATCCATTTTGCATGCAAGAGTGCATTTTGCGCTAAGAAAATAGCACTAAAAGCCAAGAGTAATTTGAGCCATCCTAACCCTAGAGCACATTTAGTGAGCATGAGTGGTTGCTCTTCATGTTCTGTTGCATTTAACATTGTTTCGTAATGTAAAATGCATACTTGCATTCATTTTGGATGCAAGTGGGCATTTTTGCATTAAGAAATAGAGCTAAACGCAGGCTTCCTCTTCTCAAGTAATTCAGTGTAATCTTGTGGAATTCTTAGATAATTCCGGGCAATTATGCCACATAGAATTATGTGAGTTAGGCCCACTCCTATGTATAATCTATTTAGGGCCTGATTATGATGTCAGTCGGGAAGCCTCCGAACCAACAGTCGGATTTCCCTAGACCGTGTTGGAACCCATCATAATTGGTTGATTGGAAACAATTCTGACCAACGGATTACGATGCAGGGGAACTGTTAAGTCATTCTGAATCGGTTTTGACCGGCATTCGGAGAATCTGAGTCCTTTAAAGCTGATTCGTACAGCTCTACAGACAGCGTTTACGACCGACTGATTACGATGTTGGATTTCGACAGCCTTTTGTGGTGGGAACCCCACAGGGTGCATTATTTTCCGCAGCCACACATTTTCTCCATAGGAGCCCATGTTGTCGGTCGGAACACAGGCTTCCATTTAAGTCAATGGGAGTCCTTGCGAACGGTGTTCGAAAGCTTAGTAATCGGTCGGGAGGAACCGCAGACCGTGAGTCAATTGGAACCGAATCCAACAAGGAATGGGGCGGTTTATTTTCCGACCGACATTGTAATCAGGCCCTGTGGAAGTGAATCCCTAATTTCAGGGACAGGGCAGTTTTCCACACTGCCGCGATAGGAGATCTGAGTATTCGGATTAATCCACTAATTGACCAGCTGCTGACATGCACCACAATTCTACTTCAAACCAGTGGAACATATTGATATTGCACTGACCCTTAACTAACTGATACTGGGCTCCAAATACGGAGGAGGAGACATTTTATTTGTAACTGTGTTTCTTCTAATTTCCGGATCTCTTCTTACTCACCAAAAACCGAATTTTCTTTTTTACTGTTCCTATCCCATATCCTGTCATACGTCCGGTCACAATAATTTTCCAATCCCACATTTTTCTCTTCCTTCCAGGAATCTTGGTGTCATCTTTAATTCCTTTCATAATTTCTTTCTGCAAATATATTTGGATGATTTTAAATAGATAGACTGTGACTGACAAATTCACTCCTAGTGGGGACGCTTCCTTGAACACACACATACCTCACACATAAGAACAGATCTTGGTGTATAGGCTAAGCACTCAGATCACCAACTGAACAATAAGATAGAGTGGAAACAAATGTGAAAACAGATGCTTCTCGTTTAGGTAAAGTCCTGCAGCAACTTATTATAAGGGTTCACCTCTCCTATTTTGCCACCACTTACCAGAAATCACAGTAATAAAGCAGGATTTAACAGTACTAGGAAACCTGAGATACTTTGAACAGTTTCCCGGTGTCTGCATTGGCAGTACCGTGTCTAGTAATGCATGCATAGGACACACAGAGTGGGTGAGACTTACATGAACACTCTCAGGGAGTCTATTCACAAACTGCATTATGTAGAACATTCTGGGACCGATTCCGATTCCGGCCGCAAAACAAACCGACCGACACGGACCCGGACCGAATACCGACCGACACGGACCAGCGCCGTACGACCTGTGCAGTACGATGCAACGTGTGTGAATTACAACCAACACGTACGGAATACAAGCCGTACGACCGAGCCGTAGGGAAAATAGTGATCCGTCCGGAAAACCGTCGCGATTATCACCGACCGACACGAACCCGGAATGAACCCGACCGACCCGTACCCGCGATGTACGATTTGCGCAGTACGATGCAATTCGTGTAAAACCAGACCGACTAGCACGGAGACCAAGCCGCACGACCGACAGGCACAGACAACCCGGCACACAAGCAATAGAGACTGCCGCGTCAGCCGCGTACCAAACACAGAAGATAGGTAGCGTGAACGAGGCAGAGAAACCCGCACGAGACAACAGCAGGGTCCGTTTCCATCACATGAACATCTCCTTCATGCCTACAAAACCCAAAGGAAAAAAGACAAAAAAAGGACCAAACAAGCAATGACAAAGCCAATAAATACCAAAGAAAAATACATGGGACAAAGACACACCCACAACTCCAACTATATAAAGGACTACAATCACTACCATCATCCCTTGCAAACAGGAGACACGGCCAGCAGCAAACACCAGTACACAGCAACCCCAGACACACTCACAACTCACCCATCACACAATTCACACACCATCAGCACCTCATACAAAAGCACACATACAAACACCCAGCAAAACCAACACCAACCCACCCTCACTTGCACCCTCACACACACATCCTTCACCACCACCACCCATCACCATGCCCCCAAAGAAGAATCCAAAGTTCACAGATAGTGAGTTAGAAGTGCTGGTAGACAAGATCATCAGAGTAGAGCCACATTTGTTTGGTACATTGGTCCAAAGGACCCCCATCTCACAGAAAACCAAGATGTGGGCGAGGATTGTGGACAAGGTGAATGCACAAGCACCAGCAAGGCGCACAAAGGACGATATCCAGAACAGGTGGTATGACGTGCGCAGGAGGGTCAAGAAACTCATCGAAAAAGATCGCGCCCAGAGTGTCCATGGCCTAACACACATCCCAGAGCCTGGTGAGTACACAAACAGCATACCCATGATTATGTGGCAAGGGGACAGTGAAACCATGCACCGCAAGCCAAGCTACACTAACCAATAGATAATCAGACCAAGATGTGTATGCCAGTCAGACAAACACAGTACCTGCCATCTCAGAGTGACTGGGAACTGTCATGACATGCACCAACCTACAAACAAATAGAGCAAGCCAGTGGCACAAAGCCAAATAGACCCTGCCAGACAGTTTGCCACCACAAACACACCACCTCACAGTGCAGCTGACTGTCAGGAAGGAATAGTGGGGATGCTGGTGAAGTGATTGTGTCCAAAAGCATGATGGGGCCTGTAGTCACAGATAATGCTCCCCCTCCTGATTGGCCCATCAAGACCTCTCTGAAACATGCCCACATCACAGGAAGTAGAAAATGACTGACAAGATGGCTGACACTGGGTCTTGCTGTAGGGAGCACAAGGCCCTGCTCGGGGTTGTGTGCAAATCAGAAGCAGGACACCACTGACTGACATCCTGAAAGACAACTTGCACGCCCTACAATGGAAGCAGGTTTCATGATGGGAAGGAGGACTGACAGCCCTGACCATGCTTACCAGCATGGGGAGACACCCCATCCTCAACACAAACTCCACACAAGTCACCGGGTACAATGCATTGACACACACCTCATTGAAATATCAGCAAAATATACCCTGTACTGGGTGCTGCTGTGTGAAGCACAGGGGCTCACTTTGGACTTGTAGCCAAACAAACACCAGGACTTCACAATCAGCCATCTTGCCATTGCTGTCACACCCCCTCACAGGGAAGCAGAGTCAAGAGGGAGGAAGTATGGGCATGCTGGGAAGGGGAGTGTAGCCAAGAGTATGATGGGACTCGCAGTCACAGACAACCTACACCCACCCACATGGCCCAGCAAGATCAAGCTGAACCATACTCGCCTCACAGGGAGTAGGAAGGGACTGACAAGATGTCTGACACTGGGCTCTGTTGTGGGGAGCACAAGGCCATGCTGGGAAATGGCCAACAACAATATCAAACTCTGTCCGTGACAAGCTGGGAAAAAGCAGTGTACAGGCAGGCATCTGTTCGAAAAGTAGAAAAAGTCATGTTTGTGAACCATCGATTCATGTAGAAACATAAATCACATTGTGTGTCTCTTCCAAACACAGGTGGTGCTGGGCACCCAGCACCAAATGATGAGGATACCCAGTCCCAGACTCTGGCGGACACTGAGCTCTCTGGTCTGACTCTCTCACTGTCCTCTTCGGATGACGACGACCAACCTGGCCCCTTCGTTGTGAGCCATCATGCAGCACCATCAGCATCAACATCTGCACCCCCTGTACCCACGCCTCCAGCATCTGGACACCGACAGGGCACCCCCGGAAACACGGACAGACCAAGGCCAATCAACACCCACAGCACAGGGACATAGGACCCCCCGGAAGCTACAGCAATCACCACCAGCAACACCACCCAAGGGGTCCCAGTGTCACCTGTGCGTCCCGCCGCTGGTCCTGCCCATGTGTAGAGGGGTGCTGGGAGGGGTGGGAGGCACAGGGCACGCCTTGCAGAGGGGTCTGGACTGCATGACGACCCCCACCTGGCACGCATCTTAGATGCGTACCAGGATAGCACCGGAGGATTTGGCCAGGTAGTGGGGATCCTCAAGGACATGCAACACGAGCAGGTCGCCCACCATGCCCGCATGGAGGCCAAGTGGGATGACATTACTGCGGTGCATTGGGACATGCTCCAATGCCTACGCCAGATCAACACCAACTTGTCCACATACCCCCATGGGCCCACAACATCTGTCGCAACACCATCTGCCAGCGCCACAGGGAGGGAGGAGGACTCTGGCGGAGAGTCCCCTGCACTGTAGAGGCCTGCACATGAGGACCCCCCCTTCCCGAAGAAGAGGGGTCGTCCGAAGAAGGACATGTGAGAGGCAGATGTCCCAGCACATCCCCCAGGGCCTCTAAACCTGTTCTGGACAATGTCCTTTGTGCGCAACCCGTTCACCTTGTCCTATCACACACAACTCGCCCACATGACATGGAGGGTTCATGTTGGGCCGATGTAGCAGATGACTGTGGACTTTACTCTGGACATTTCATCTACCAGCACTTCCAACTCCAATGTGAACTTTGGATTCCCAAACCAATGTACAGCACCCACCATCCTGTGCACTTCCCTCACACATGCTTGTAAATAAACTCACCAGTACACCATACTTGCCTCTGTTGTGATTCCAACTTGTCATGTTCAGGGAGATGTCGATCTGCTACACAACACAGTGCATGCCAAATACTGCAACAATGTGACCAATGTAAGGTGAGTCATGGTGATGTGACACATGTGAGGGAAACACACCACTATGGAAACACAAAACATACTCACCATGGCCATGTTACTCATCACACACAATGATGTTGACGTAAAACGCATAGGCATGCACAGACACAACACCAACCCCAGTCAGTGGTAACAAGTCCACAGGTGAGATAAGCAGATGTCACTCAGATGTGGGAAGACAGACAACGCACATAACAAAGCGTAGCACAGGTTCATTACACATCAGCAACACGTTTATTCCACAATCGTTGCACGGTAATTCTACGTAACAGTGGACACACGCTCTCAATGTGTTGGAGAATGGAAGTCCAGGGATTTGTGGTACATCAGTTGATGGGAATTGTCAAATTCCACACTGGTGTTGGCTTCTGGGTGTTGGGGGTCAGTGTTGACCACACAACAGGCAAAGTACCCTGGGAAGGACAGACAAGATACAGTCAAAAGCACAGAAGAAAAGGAGAGAAATGCAATACACATGCACAAAACATGTTGCAAGACACCTACACAAACACTAGTTAGCAGTACTACCATATTGTGGAGTGCACACCACCTGAATGGATACATCACAGCACGCATCCAGTCAAGTGGCACACAGACACACTCAGACAGCAACACATTCCAGGCTACCTCCATACATTCACATAACAACCCTGGAAACTCAAAATCCGGTGAAGAAGTTGTTGATGAGCTGTGAGCGGACGTCACCATCATATTCATCATCACTGGCATCTTGGCCCAGGCTGCGATCCTCCACAGGTGCCGGAGGTTGGTCATCGTCATCCTGGATGAGAGGCACCTCCTTCCGCACCGCCATGTTGTGTAGCATGCAGCAGACAAGGATTATTTTGCACACCTTTGCAGGCTCATATGGGATGGCCCCACAGGTATTGTCCAGGCAGCAAAAGCGGCTTTTCAGGAGGCTGAATGTCCGCTCAATCACCCTCCTGCTCCGACCATGTGCCTCATCGTAGCGCAGCTCGGCTGGTGTCACAGGGTTCCTGAGGGGTGTCAGCAACCATGGCATTTTGGGGTGTCCGGAGTCACCTACACACACAAAAATGAACAAGTAGCTGAGTTTTGTAGGAGTGCAGAATACAACATTGACAAACACACACAATGAGAAACAGTCAGTACACACCGACAAGCCAGGCATGCTGAGCTGGCATCTGTGACATCAGCGTAGCAACGCGACTACTCTTCATAATGTAGGCATCGTGCACAGAACCAGGGAACCGTGCACACACATGTGTGATCGACATGTCAGCAAGACAGACCACCAGAGCATTGATTGAATGGTAGTGCTTCCTGTTACAGTATGCCTGCTCATGTGCTTGTGGTGCTATCAGGGCAACATGTGTCCCATCAATAGATCCGATGACGTTCGGCATCCTCCCCAGTGTATAAAAGGCATCCTTTATTTCAGGGGGTCCAGCTGGGCTCGGCAACTTGATGTACAGGTCGAGGAATTGCAACATCCCCTCTAAGACATCGCGTAGCACCTGACTAAACATCGTTTGCGACATCCCACCAGCTGTAGCCACATTGTACTGGAAAGTACCAGTAGCAAAGAAGTGCAGGGCTGCCATCATCTTCACCTCTGGGGTTAGTGCTGTAGGGTATGTCCGGCCAGGTAGCAGATGTGGCCCAACTGCTCCACCAACTCTGCAATCAGTGGCCTGGTGAAGCGGTACCGTCTGATGCAGTCGCGTTCCTGCATGGCTGCGAGGTCTGGGAATGGCCGATGGACAGCTGGTGCCCTGCAGTACAGAGATGCACAAAGGAAGATTGTCAGTTCATCCACCCATGTGGCCATGACCACGATCAATGTCACATGCTAGATCATTACATTACACAATGTACTGAGGTGTCTGCTGTTGGTCATGGACACATATGTCACCTACAAGACCACCACCTCACATCTCAATTCCACATGTCCACATGAGTCCTACGTAGTGCAATGGTCAATCATCTGGCTGTGTCACCCAACCTATGTGCTGCTGCAATGTTCCAAACACACACCACAGTGACAATTGAGGCCTCATGTCTCACAGGCATCACAGATCTTTGCCATGCAGAAACCCAGGGTCCCTGTATTGCCACATCAACACAGCAATGGACATGGCGTAGCACGTACACACCACAAGGCAAGCGTAAGTCCCACAGGTAGTGGCCACTGTTGTTCCTGCCGGCCCTATATGTACGTCTCTTAGACACACACCCCATCAGGGATGATGCATATACCACATGGATGTGGAGACTGTCACCCATTGGTCACATTTGATCAGACACATCTGAGACCCAACATGCAAACAGACTGTGGGTGCACATTAGTTTTGTGGCTACAGGTCTCACTGTGACATACATGGCATCACCCCCAGGACTCAGGGTGTATGTGACCTGTCCTAAACATATCCAACCTGACACTGTGTCCGTGACTCATGCCCATTACTGTACAATTGCACATCACAGTGGTAATGTGCACAACAAACAAAGGATTCTGCCCCCATGTACACGTGCACAGCCTGGGAGTGGCTGCACAAAGTGCCAGCCAAAAAACCAGATATGACCCCCCCAAACACCCAGGGAATGCAGCCTTACATGCCATGGGACACTGTGTGGCCAATGCTGTAGTGTGGTAGGTGTGCACAGGTGTCCCTGGCCAGTATATGTGTGTTGCATCTGTATAATAGTCACACCGATGAGGTCCGACGCAGGTGACACTGCGTCCGCATTGCACGGGTCATGTCCGAGCCATGCGTACGCTTTGTCATTGAATGCAATGAGGATCGACGCGGGTGACAATGTGTACGCATTGCACGGGTCATGGCCGAGCCGTGCGTACGCTTTGTCATTGAAAGCAATGAGGACCGACGCGGGTGACAACTAAGCCTGGGCAAAGCACTACGCTACGCTCGAGTAGTTTGCAAAGTTTGCGCTACTTCGCACTACGCGAATTGCATGTAGCACAGTGCAAACATGCGTAGCGTAGCGTTGCGTAGTGCAGCGTTCATTTTTTGCTTGCTCGCGGTCCTCAACATCAAGTTGGTGACCGCGAGCAAGCAAAATAACATCCCGGCAAGACTTTTTCCTTGTTCGCGATCAGCAACATCAAGTTGCCGATCGCGAGCATGGAAAATAAACATCCCAGTGAGATTCTCAACGCGGGGAGGTCAGGTTTCTCATTGCGAGTGGTCGCGTATGCTCGCGACCGTTCGCTATGAGAAACTACCAGTCCACGTTGAGAAAGCTGCTGCTTGAGTAAAAATCTACTCGAGCGGCAGAAAACTACAGCTCGCACTGTGCAAGATGCCGTTTTCAATGATTGCACAGTGCCGGATGCTTGTCCGCATTGTGCAATCATTGAAAACGGCATCTTGCACAGTGCAAACAGGGTACTACGCAGTTCGCGAAGTGCTACGCGTAGCATAGTGCGAATTGCACTTTGCGTAGCTTCGCGTAGTGCTACTTCGTGAACTACGCCCAGGGTTAGTGACAATGCGCACGCATTGCACGGGTCATGTCCAAGCCGTGCGTACGCTTTGTCATTGAATGCAATGAGGACCGACGCGGGTAACAATGCGTACGCATTGCACGGGTCATGTCCGAGCCGTGCGTACGCTTTGTCATTGAATGCAATGAGGACTGACGTGGGTGACTATCATGCATACGCGTCGTACAGGCATGCTCCGAGACAGGCGTACGCCTTGGCCATTGAATCGTATGGAGACGGGTGCATGTGTATATTTAAAATACGCATTGTAAAGTCAGTTGAACGAGCCGGGCGCACCCATTGGCTCCGGACTGTCATGGATACGGATGTGGATTCAAAACTTGTACGAGTTGTGCACTGGAAATTCAGTTGGATGCCTACAACAATGTTGCAATTTCAAGTGTTCCATGAAGGTGAAGATTTGAACGATGTGGAAGGCTTGTACGAGTCGTACTTTTGAATGGATTGGCCAGATTTATAGAATGCAACCATGTTGGACCTATCACTTGGGACACATGGCACAGATTATGCCTCTGCAGCACAGATATAAGGCTGGCTGGCCCCCAGGGAGCTCACTTGCCTGGATTATATGCTCCTGGACCACATCCCTGCTACCACTTCTGCTGTCTCTGCATCCTCTGGCTCCTGCTATGGCACGTTCTCTGGAGAGGGCCCCAGCCTTCACTGAGGAGGAGAACCAGGCCCTGCTGGACGGGCTCCTTCCACAGGACAGCAAGCTCTATGGGAAACCAGGGGAGCAGGTGAGTGTGCAGTCCACTGACTTCCTAATTATGCATGTTGTCTGACTAGCAGTACTAGCAGTGTGTACACCAGTGCCAAGCATTCTCACTGACTACTTTCATCCCCCAAAGTGTGTAGGTACATGTAATGAATAGTTTTCCTGCTGCTAAAGTGCATTATTGCAAGCTTAAACTATCCAGGCATTGTTAACATGTCAGACATGCAGGTGATTTTTCCTTCCCCATGGTTGCACTACCTGTGTAATTCATTTCCCTTTGTGATGATGACATGTATATCCAAATGTGTGCTACACAAATCTGGGGCATGTGTGTTAATGTACTTTTCACTTTGTCATCCTCACAGGTTGATGCCAACCAGAAGCAGGAGATCTGGCTGACCATCGCCCAGGCTGTTCATTCTGTGGGGGTCTACAAGCGCCGGATCCGAACTGCCAGAAGAGGTGGCAGGACATTCGGGGCTGGACCCGAAGGATAGCTAGAGTCCAGCTGAAGCTGTCACCTCCACGCAGGAGGGGCGGACACCGGACCCTGATTCCCCATATGCTCCAGATACTGGCGGTGGTCTTCCCGGACCTGGATAGGCAGCTGAGGCCAGACAGCAGCAGGAAGGGGGTAAGTCCATGCCTAATCTGTGTACTATGTCTGACAAGCTAATAGCAGTCTTTTGGCCTGGTCACACTTCCACATTACGTAGGTCTTGTAGTACAATACTCAGGTCCCTCAATTGTGTGATGCACCCTCCTCATCTGTTCCACAGGTGTGGCCTCTACAGTCTGTTGCTTGTGTCACTAGGGCGTTGTGTCCCTGCAGTCAGCTATGCTTCAGCTACCGGTCAGCATCTGTTCCCGTGACTCTCTTGTGTGTTTCATGTGTGGGTCAATTGTTTACACAATGCCTGAGATCTGACATGTGATCTGTGTGTGCCCTTGAGATGTGTTCCAATTGCTGGTCTGACTCGCAACATGTGGCTGGGGTATTCCAAACAAACCCATGCAGCAGGGGACTCCAATGTTGGGGCCTCAGGAGTATGTATATCAAGTATGTCACACTTGCTTAGCCACCTGACTACTGTCCAGGGCCAAACACTGTTTCACGTAGACCTGGCCAGTCATGGCTCCTCAAGGGCATTTTGAAACACTCTGTAATCCCACTCCTGTGTATGAAATAGCAGGTTGTGGTTAGTGACATGTGCCCTCAGGTGTCTGTCTCTGTGTCATTAGGGTGTGGCTTGTTGTTATGTACAACTGGGGTGTCCATGATTCAGAGGGTCAGCATGACATCTGAGATGTGACTGTGAGAGACAAGACCTGTGTGACATATAGGTGTGTGATCATCTGACAGCGCACAATGGTGTATGCAACTGTGTCCTTCATGCAGCTGGGTTACATGCATGGCAGACTGTGATGTGTTAATGTACAGGGATTTGTGTTTGCGGAGACTCATATGTCTGATTTGCATGATGTGGGGTCTTCTGGGTCCTGGATATGTTGTTTGCATGGGATGGGCAAGTGCGCTGGTCATCTGCAGAGTTAGCTTTACCCCTGAGCTAGGATTGTGAGTCAGTGCATATTGTTGTTGTCTGGATGCCCTCCCCTGTGACAGGAGACAGTGTTGACTGACTTTCAGGGCATCCCAGTGCCATGGAATTGAACTTGCTATGAGTGATCCTGCATTGTGTTCAAGTGTGCACCATGCACCCCATTGTGGCATTGCCCATCAGGACATGAGTACATCATAGTGTGTGTTGCTGGCATGCATCACAAGCATGTGAAATGAGTCTCTGCCCATCCCTTCATCCGGACATCTGTACTGAGTCAGTAGCAAGAGATGTGCTGTGTGTATAGTGACATACTCCTACATGTTCACTTGCATGTACAACTAATGTGTGGGTGGTGCATGTTGGCACATTGGGGTGTTAGCATCTAACATGTGTGGTAAATAATTTAATTACCGGGACTTAATTTGATACAGAAACATAATAAAAATAGCTCAGTAAATAAGAGGCAGAATCCGTGGTATTAGAGGTTCGGAATGGGCTTTATTCCAATGGTCGATTCGAATCGGTTGCTCCAAGTTCCATCACCACGAAGGTTCAGGAAGTGAAGTACATACTTTATTGAAAATTAATCACTTTTATACAATAGGCGTTACAGTGAAGCAAATGCAAGAGGCGTAACAATTGATAGTGTGGATAATACATTCATGCGTAGCAAAAAGTAGGCGTAACTGGGTGTGACTAAAGAACATCATCAGGTGTGATGTCATAATAGGGTGGTTACATGAAAGAATTTCGCAATGTCAGCAGAAATACTTGGCAGAAATGCGCGCGCAGCAACATGACGTGTGATTGACGTGCAACTAGGGGGTGAAGGGGACTTGACATTTAGCTCTACATGTGGCGACAGAAGTCTGGAGGGTCAAGTCAACCTAATCCCAAATCATATCTAACATCCTATGTTTAAAGAACTATGTTATCCAAAAGAGAGGTCTCTTAGAGTAGAATCTTATTCTATACTGACTATACTGACTGTTAGTGCGTGTGCAAGCGTCTAAGTGTCTACACTAGATGTGAGGGCGGAAATCTTCCATAGTAATAGGGCTATGAATTACTTGCATAATAGACAGAGAAGCCGGGCCTTTGCTCGGTAGCTGGCAGAATGTTTACTTAAACTACTAGACAGGAATGCATTGGGCAGGGAACGGAGCAGATAATTTCGAAGGTGAAATACAGTTTTTGGCAGGCAACAGGCTGATGTCAGACTTCGTGAGCCGCGCAGGGAATGAGACGAAGTTCATGGTCACAGATGCAGGCTCAGACTGGAGCTTTCAGAAGCAGAAGGCAAGAAGAGCTTGATGACAGAATCAGGGCCTACTTGCCTGGACTGTAAAATGGCATAAGTGAACCATATAAAGCCGGTGGCCTTTCGTACTTAGGAATGGAATATCCGGCCTATTCATGGCGGATCTGAAAGAGGACATGTTGACGGTGGACGCACATGTGTTTGCGTCTTCATAACTAGAACTGGAGGGAACATACATGTACTTGTGATTCATACATGGAACCGTTGGGGTCCAAGATAGGGGACATAACTGATCAGAAAAATCCATATTTCCACATTCCCTCCTTGTCCCCTACTTGCCCGTTAAGAGATATCAATCTTCATCAATCCATTGATCTGTTCATATAGCATCATTTGTTCTTCTTTCTTCTTCCGTGATGAATGAAATCTTGGTGGTGGAATACACGATGTGGCACACAGACCACAGATCGCTGGTCCACATTGTAGACATAGACAGCAACTGAATAGTATGAGAAGGCCAATACCTAGGAAGGATAGGACCTTCCATCCAAAGGTAGATAATACACTCCAAAACCAACCGGACCAAGTCCAGGTGCCTGGATTCTGGTGTATCTGGCTTACAATCTTATGAAGGCGAGTTATGGCTTTATATACAGATGGCGAATTTTCTGGTATGAAAATGCAACAGCTAGATCCGATGACCCTACAGGCTCCGCCCCTATCGGCCAGGATGACGTCAAGAACAAGACGATTTTGAAGCACAACAATCCGCATAGCAGACTGCTCTTCTGTTAAATTGCCTAAGGCGGAAATAGTTTCGTTCACTACTGCTTCAAGGGTTCTAGTTAATCTACGTATCAGCTTACTATTAGTAACGGTACCTATATAGGGAAAGAGACCTTTATTGAAATCTGTGTATTTTTCCCATGCTGTTTCAGTGTAATCGACTATTGGGAGATCTCTCCTTACTCTATTATATACTAAATGAGTATTTCTGTGATAATCAGGAGGAGCTAGGAAAACAGGTGGCAAAAGAAATCCAATGTAGCAGGTACCATCCCAATCTAGAGGCAAACGTACATATGCCGTCTGACCACATATGAAATAGGAATGGCGGGAAGCTCTAAATATAGACTTGCCTTGATCACTAAATTCTACTACAGTGGTGCATCTACTATGGCCCATATGTATGGAACCATTCTTTCTTACACATAATTCACCTTTTACTGGAAATATTGACATAGCAGGCAATATTGGAGTAGCTTCGGATTCGACATTTAGGATCATAAGATTAAGCGTAAAATTACCTAATCCATACACTTCATTTTCTAGATCAGTTCCTGTTCTCTGGGGAAGTCCCTCCTTGTTAGGGTAGCAGACTTTAAGTAAAACTAAGTTCAAATTTCCCCATACCCAGTTATCATGATAAACTGCAGAATTCGAATCTAGGGAATTAATTAAACTAAACCATGCTCCACAGGAGCCGTTGTGTGTGAACGGGTATGGAAAGAGAGGTAGAATTCCTTTATAATTCTGATAGGGAGGGAGTCGGCCACATATCCAACAATTTGTAGCATTGCTAACCTGATGGGAATGATGTAACATACTAATAAACGTGTTATTGCGCAGCGCAAATCTGTAAGACAACTCAAGCGGAGGTAATTCACTAAAAGAATGTTCAGCAGTAATATTATAGACATGTCTAGAGATAGGATAATATATGTGTAACAATATACTTGCAGTAATTATTAAAAGACTTAAGAAAAACAAAATTAATAACGTCACTGTGCAATGACTACGCAGTGATTTACAGTACGCCTGTCGTTTCAACATTTTTCGGGTGTTTTCTCTATTCAGGTCTAAGGGATACATGTCAGAGACAATTCAACCGCTTCACCTTGGAGAGGACTTAAACAATCAAATTGCTTGACTGATTAGACCTAAGTTTTAGTTTATAATGTTCGTGATTGCTTGTTTCAACCAAAGGAAGTTTTGAGTCAATGGGTGAAGACACACGAGGTGTGGTATTCACATCCGATGGTAGTCCATGAAATTTCTTGATATGACTTGAATGAATCCAGCCTTTCCTGCCCTCGATCTTCACGGCTGTCCTTGTGGTGAGCAAGACCAGCTGCGGTGACTTCCACCTAGGTTCCAGCTGAGTCTTTCGATCAAAGTTCCTCACCAGTACCAGGTCTCCCGGAACTACGTCATGGGGTTTCACCTCAGTGTTGTCAGGAAAAGCTGCAGCTACCTGTGAACGACAAGATTGTAGTGCAGACATCAAGGAAGCCAAGTAATCTGTCAGCATATTACAGTCAATATCAGTTATTTTGCGTGGTATCGGCGTCCCCCACATATTTGGTGGTCTGCCAAAGATCACCTCATACGGGGATAGCCCTGTTCGAGAGTGTGCTACCATTCTCATGTAAAAGAGTGCAACTGGTAACGCTACTACCCAGTCGACACCTTTCTCTCTGCATATTTTGGACAATCTGATTTTCAGGATCTGATTATGTCTTTCTACGAGACCTGCTGCCTCGGGGTGTCGGACACAGTGGAATTTCCACTGATAGCCTAACAAAAGTGAAACGTGTTTCATTAGTTCCGATGAGAACGGCTGGCCGTTATCTGAGTAGACAACACGTGGTAAACCGTATCGTGGGAAGAATTCTCGAACCAACTGTTTGGCAGTAGTCGGGGCAGTGTAATCTGAAACCGGGTATGCCTCTGTCCAACGGGAAAGAGCACAGACAACTACGAGAACATATTTGAATCCTCGACATCGTTCCATCTGGATATAATCCATCTGGAGGACTTCAAAAGGGTGATCAGGAGGCTGAAATCCACCCTGTTCTACGGGAACGCTTTTTCCTGGGTTGAACTGACAACAGATCATACAGGTACGAACTTTTTGTTTAGCTGCTGCTCGTAAATGTTTATTGAACCAAATGTGTTGAATGCTGTCTAGCATAGCTTTTTCTCCTAGGTGCGCTGGACTATGTATAGTGTTAATTATAACTTGGACCATTGAATCAGGAAGGAACCACACAGACTTTTCCTTCGTCATCCATCCCTGATCCGTTTGGATCCCTCCTAATTCAGTCCATTTCCTTATTTCATCTGGTGTAGCATGTGTCTGTATGTCAATTACGTCAAGAGTAGGATCTTTAATCGTCATACAATGTGTTGGCGTCGGGACTATTGTCTTTGTTATGTCGGATGTTTGAGCTTGAGCAGTCTGTTTAGCTGTTCTGTCAGCTAGATCATTGCCTTGAGAAATGATATCAGTAACTTTCGTATGAGCTTTACATTTCATAATTGATATTGCAGTGGGTAGATGTATCGCATCTAATAAGGCATGAATGAGGGGTCCGTGCTGAATGTGGGCACCGTGAGAAGTTAAATAACCTCTCTCTCGCCACAGCACGCCGAAGTCATGTACAACTCCGAATGCATAACGTGAATCAGTGTATATGTTGACTTTTTTATTTGTGGCTTGAATACAGGCTTGTGTCAGAGCGATGAGCTCTGCGGCTTGAGCTGACAAGGTATTTATGCAATTTGTTTCAATGATTTCAGTATCTGTTGTGACTGCGTAAGCGGCCACTAACTCTCCTGTACTTGTTCTCATACATGAACCATCTACATACAACGTCAGGTCTGGGTCTAGCAATGGGACATCTGTCAAGTCTTGTCTGGGTTTCGTCGTGATAGTGATAACTTCAATACAATCATGAGCTAGTGGGTCTGTTCCGATTACAGGTAAAAGTGTGGCAGGATTCAATGTGTTACAACGTCTGATTTCTATATGTGGCTGAAACAATGTTAATTCATACCCTGTAAGTCGCGCTATAGTTAAGTGTTGTGTTTGCGTTCGATTCACAAGAACCTCTACTGCATGTGGTACTTGAACTGTCAATGGATGTCCTAACACTATGGCATCGCTTTGTCTGATTGCTAAAGCTGTTGCTGCCACTGATTTTAGGCATGCAGGCAAAGCCTGAGCTACGGGATCTAATGTACTAGAAAAATAAGCACATGGTTTGTATGATCCTGCTTGTTCCTGTGTGAGTACTGACAAGGCAGTACCTTCGCGTTCTGTAACAAAGAGTGTAAACTGTTTACTGTAACATGGCGTTGCTAAAACAGGTGCTTGGCATAAAGCTTTCTTTAAGCTTTCAAAAGCTTGTGTATGTTCCTGAGTCCAAGGGAGAACAGTCGATGTGGCTGCCTCCTGTGTTGTCAATTGAATGAGTGGTTTTGCTAGAAATGCATACTGAGGGATCCACTGCCTACAATATGAAGTGAGGCCTATGAAAGCCCGCACCTCCTTTTGTGTCTTGGGCATTGGCATGTTAGCTATTAACTGAATGCGGTCGGGTGTAAGCTGCCTTCCCTCCTTGGACAGCGAGTGTCCAAGATAAACAACTCGCTGGACACAGAATTGCAGCTTAGAAGGGGACACCTTGTGCCCCTTTTCGGCTAGAAATTGTAAAACTGTCAGTGATGCTTTCTCACATTCGGGTTCGCTTCTAGCGGTGATCAGCAGATCATCGACATATTGAAGCAAGGCAGTGTTAACTGGCATGTGGATACTGTCGAGTTCTCGTTTCAGTGCTTGGCTATAGATGCTGGGGCTTTCTGTAAATCCTTGAGGTGCGCGTGAGAATTTAAAGCTACGTCCATTTAAACTAAATCCGAACAAGTATTGGCTTTCCGGATCTATTGGGACGCTGAAAAAAGCATTCTTGAGATCAATTACAGTAAAGAATGTTGCTTCGGAATCAATAGCTGTCAGTAATGACGAGATATCTGGGACCACAGGGAATTGTGGCACAATGCATTTATTTAATTCGCGCAGATCAATAACCAATCGATATACTGGCGGGGCCTTCGGATCTGTTCGTTTAAGAATCGGAATTATCGGGGAATTACATACATTGGAGTCCGTTTCCACAACTACTCCTTGGGCAATGAGCTCGTCAATGATTTGCAGTAAAGCCACTACAGCATCTGGTGGTAACTTGTATTGTCGCATTCGTGGTAGTACCACTCCTGCCTTTAGTGTAACTCGATATGGTGTAATATTCATGCAACCAACATCAGTAGGGCCTTGTGCCCATAGATGTGTAGGTAAAGTCTGCAGTCGGGGATCCATGTCTCTAGACACATAGTGACCTTTGAAATCACGTAAAAACAATCTTACTCCTTCCGGAGAACAACATATTATAGCTCCTAGAGCTTTCAGTGTTTTTATACCTAACAAGTTTTCTGGACATGATTTAGTAAGCAATAAATCTGTAGTTCGGGTCAAAGGTCCTATCGTAAGTGGAAGAGGCTGTGATACTTCATTAACAATAGGTTTTCCTGAAAAACCAAGGGAAATATTCTGTGAGCCTGAGAGGGGTGCCCCTGGAACTTCACTATGTTTTATGGTTGTTCGACTTGCCCCTGTATCGAGTAAAAATTTTCTATCTTGGCCTAATAATTCACTGTGTACATAAGGTCCTTCTTGGTCTACAGGGACCTCAATAAGGGGTAAGTCAACTTCCCTCTCTAGGCTGGTTCATGCGTATCGTTGATAATCAGGATAGTCATACTGTGCGGTCTGGTACAGCTGTCGTGTCGTGGTTTGTGTGGCAGCAACAGGCAGCGCTGGTGCAGCTGGCACAAACTGTATAGACTGTGGTGGAGCTGGCATGGACTGTGCATGCTGCGGGGCTCCTTGTTCATTCTGATCCTGTCTAAGTGGCCGTGGTCTTTCTTGTGTTTTACCTGTGGCGATATTACGCTTCAGGACTGGGCAATCGTGTATGTAATGACCTGGCTGTTTACAATAGTTGCATGTCCCTTTTACAGGACCTGCTGAATCACCGGAATGTGTTGTACCCTTTTTATGTCCTTCAGCTGGAACTGTCTGGGAGACTAGCATTTTCATTTTCGTGTCTTTCATACGTCTTTGTTCATGTTCTTGTTCCTCTCTAATTCTATTGTGATGATACTGTAACATTTGTAACATTTGTGATGGGGTGTTACCTTGCCAGGTACTCTCGAATTTTAATACTCTATTCTTCACTTGGGGTAAGGAGTTTTCAACTAATTTTGTCACAAACAGATGTGGGTATGATTCGCTACTTGCTTTTATGCCACTATTTATACCAAAACATTTTTCAAATCGGGCATAGAAATCACTAGTGTCTTCATCTTGCTTTTGTTTACAGGCTGAAATTGTACCCCAGTCTTCCTTTTTCGTAGTTAATAAACGTGGCAGTACTTGTACTAGTAAACCTGGTAGTGCTTTAGTTTTATCCCCAAGCCCTGCTCCTGCAGTTCGGGCCTTTTCTTCTGCTTCTAATGCTGACCATTCTATCTTTTGGTCTCCCACCTCCCACTCTTTTTCCTTGAGTTTTTCATAAATGCCAGCAGGCATCAATACCTTTAATATTGTCTTAATGTCGGGATAGGTATACTCTCCCATGAGTAACATGTCTTTAATTTCTCGGTGGAAACCCGCTGGGTCTTTGTCATGACTGGGTACCACTTTCTTCATTTGTAACAATTCTATTTTCGATATGGGCGTATTTACAAATACACGTTTAAACTCATTGTCCTCGCCTTTTATTGGGTGTACCTCTCGTAAAGGATTCTGTCTGTCCATGTAATACGTAGTTCTTTCCTTGATGGGCAATGAGACATGTTCTGGGCATACAAAGAGAATGTACTGCTTTCTTGATTCTAGTATTTCTTTAATTAATTTAGTACCTGAACCTCTCCATCTATTTGTGAGTAATTCAGTCAATATATCAGGTAAGGGACCAGGATCTGAATGCTGACTCTGATATAGTATAAGGAGTTGTTGAATCATATAAATCCCAGCTAAACGCTGTTCATCTGGGGTGAGATTCAAAAATGTGTGTGCTACTGTATCATCACCATACTTTCCGGGACTGTCAACCCAATGAACGGCTGACCTGGCTAATTCTTGTTCATCCATAGAATCGAGAAAATGATAACCCCTTCGTTCTCGGAGTAATTTGTCAGCGGCTTGGAACGAATGCTCGGGGGACCTTATATGTATTATAGGTGTTTGGAAATTCCTGTTATTATCTGGACATATCGGACGTATCGGGTCAATAAGACATCTAGTACTATTACAAGATCTTCCTCTACCTACATAGGCTATAGTATCTGACTGTCCTGTGGGCAGTTCTGATCCTTCCTCCTCGCTTTGTTCGAACTGGTCTACCGCTAATCTCTCTTCGTGTAGGCGTTCTATTTCTTTACGGATCTTTCGGCACATGGCTATTATACAATTTTGCTTATCATGTCTCCCTTCTGATATATTCTGGCTCCATCTGGTAAGTGTTTGCATTGCTTCCGGGTCTACCCCCGGTCGGTCTTGATTTCTGATCACACAATTTGTGAGGAAACGTAACAGTTCCCCCTGTATCTCCACTTTCTGGTATTCCATAGCTCTGTTAATACATTCAGAATCTCGCCCTGTTTGGACAAAATGGTATATATTATCTAGATGCACAGTCATTCCTGGTATCTTCCCTAAATACACCGCGGCTCGTCTGATACGTAATGATGCCATGATCATTTCGTCCTCTTTGCCGGGCACAGGGTCATATCTACAATCTATAAGAAGTTCCTTAAGCGTGCGGGCATTTATGAGTTTGGGGGTACGTGAATGTGCTGACTCTTGAAAGGTAAGTTTATTTACTCTGGGTGGCGTAGAAAAAATGTTGGTAGCACCTCCCGTAGCCCCATCTGGGGTATCGGGCGTGAAAGGATTCGTTGAACGTGATACAGCAACTATAGGTGTGGACACAGCTATAGAAGTAGCTGTAGGAACAGATGTAGAAACAGATGTGCTTGCCGGAACTTGTGTCAGGATTTGTTGCTGTAGAGATACAGATACTGGATCTTGGCGTTGAACCACCCTGGCAGGCGGTCTATGTGGGGCGGGATTAGCATACTCGGGAGCTGCGTCATCTAAATATGGGGAAAGAAAAACATCTTCTGCCGTTCTAGGATGCCCCTTAGGATGCATTTTTATTGGAAACAATGGGGGTGGCAAGTCTTTTGGTATTTCCGGAGTAGCCTTAGGTAATCCCTCGGCCAGGAGGGGATACATACCATTCATAAGGGCATTTCTTTGTCTGTCTATTTGTTCTGATTTCACTCGTGTACCTTCTTCAATTAATAGATTTTCTCGGACTTTATTTGAATTCTCTTTATTTTTCTCTTCCTGTCGGAGTGCTTTTTCTGTACGTCTATGAGATTCTTTACGCCATAACTCAACGGCGTCTTTCTGTGACTGTCTGACTTTCCTTTTCCATAACTCTTCCTCTACTTTCATGATGCACTCTGCATCCCAGGTCCCAGCTGCGGGCCACCTCTGACTTTCTGGTAATTCCTTGGTGTAGTCTACCCATAAATCAAGAAATAATATAGCGTCTAAGCCATGTTTATGATACATGAAGTACCCTGGAGTGTCCCTAGGAGGAATAGGAACAGCTTCTTCGAGTACCCCTTTTCTTGTTGTGATCTGTCTTAATTTCGAAAAGAGCGGCATATTGAGAACTGATCTGATACTTGATCTTGAACAAACTTAATACAAATAAACACAATAATGAACAGTCATTCATACCACAATATGCAGAACGTATTTAAAACCTTTAACATTTAACATTTAACTGAGCAACAAGGATGATGACGATCTAAGGAAAACTTAATCACTAAACTTAATACTCGGCATTATCTGCATTATTCTGAATTTATATACTTGATATACCAGATATACTGCTAAACAGTACAGATACACTGCTGAAACAGTGCAGACCGGATTTGTGTACCCAAACCCGTCTTGACCGGCACAACCTATGTGCACGTCAGAACGCCTCCCCAGTAATGGTACTCACCGGGTAGCTCGGAACGGAAGGCCTCGGAACTGAACTGAACTTGAACCGGACTGGACTCGACTCGGGACTTCGGAAACTGGACTCGACTCGGGACTTCGGAAACTGGTGGGCCTCTGTATACCTCGGATCTTGCTCTCTCAGCTAGGCTCTGGTCGGGATACTTCGCACTTCTCACCGCCTCGTCTGGGTGTTGATCGCAGCCTCAGTCGCCCCCGCTTGACCGGAGGGAGATACAGGAAATCCTGCTGGTACGCGTTGTTGTCCGTCCAGCTGTGGCAGGAGACCGGGCCTGCAACGCACCACCGGCGCGTGAGATGAGAAAGTGTCCCTGTTCGGGCGCCATTCATGTGGTAAATAATTTAATTACCGGGACTTAATTTGATACAGAAACATAATAAAAATAGCTCAGTAAATAAGAGGCAGAATCCGTGGTATTAGAGGTTCGAAATGGGCTTTATTCCAATGGTCGATTCGAATCGGTTGCTCCAAGTTCCATCACCACGAAGGTTCAGGAAGTGAAGTACATACTTTATTGAAAATTAATCACTTTTATACAATAGGCGTTACAGTGAAGCAAATGCAAGAGGCGTAACAATTGATAGTGTGGATAATACATTCATGCGTAGCAAAAAGTAGGCGTAACTGGGTGTGACTAAAGAACATCATCAGGTGTGATGTCATAATAGGGTGGTTACATGAAAGAATTTCGCAATGTCAGCAGAAATACTTGGCAGAAATGCGCGCGTAGCAACATGACGTGTGATTGACGTGCAACTAGGGGGTGAAGGGGACTTGACATTTAGCTCTACATGTGGCGACAGAAGTCTGGAGGGTCAAGTCAACCTAATCCCAAATCATATCTAACATCCTATGTTTAAAGAACTATGTTATCCAAAAGAGAGGTCTCTTAGAGTAGAATCTTATTCTATACTGACTATACTGACTGTTAGTGCGTGTGCAAGCGTCTAAGTGTCTACACTAGATGTGAGGGCGGAAATCTTCCATAGTAATAGGGCTATGAATTACTTGCATAATAGACAGAGAAGCCGGGCCTTTGCTCGGTAGCTGGCAGAATGTTTACTTAAACTACTAGACAGGAATGCATTGGGCAGGGAACGGAGCAGATAATTTCGAAGGTGAAATACAGTTTTTGGCAGGCAACAGGCTGATGTCAGACTTCGTGAGCCGCGCAGGGAATGAGACGAAGTTCATGGTCACAGATGCAGGCTCAGACTGGAGCTTTCAGAAGCAGAAGGCAAGAAGAGCTTGATGACAGAATCAGGGCCTACTTGCCTGGACTGTAAAATGGCATAAGTGAACCATATAAAGCCGGTGGCCTTTCGTACTTAGGAATGGAATATCCGGCCTATTCATGGCGGATCTGAAAGAGGACATGTTGACGGTGGACGCACATGTGTTTGCGTCTTCATAACTAGAACTGGAGGGAACATACATGTACTTGTGATTCATACATGGAACCGTTGGGGTCCAAGATAGGGGACATAACTGATCAGAAAAATCCATATTTCCACACATGCAACGGACATATGTGTGAAAGTTAAGGAGAGATATGTGTGCCATGGTTGATGTGGAGAATGCCAATTGTCTTATTCTAAACAGTGTTGGCACTTTGAGCTGTGTTCAGCTGGTGATGCCAGGGCTTGCCCTGTGATGTGATGTACTCACTGTGGTGTGTGCAGTCGGTGCAGGTGACTGATGTTGTTCTCTTACTTCCTATTCCTATCCAGATACATCCATGGCCACAGGAGGGGACAGCTAAACGGACCAGGAGGAGCCACAGAGCCTTACAGGGACAGAAGGAGAGGAGTTGGGTGGACCCAGCGGCACGGAGGGTGAGTGGAGCCACACAGAGGAGTCGTCAGCACCATCCCCCCAGCTGAGGGCCACAGCAGCTCTGAGGATGACTCCCATGTGGAGGCGGGTGTCAGCAGCCACCAAACCCCAGCTAGTGAGGCTGTCCCCGCCACCGCCGCCGCCACCACCACCACCACCACCACCCTCCCTTCGGCTCCCATCCCAGAGGTCCCTGTGGGCTCCCGTGTTCGTGAGCATGTCTCCTTTGTGCCAGGCACCGCACCCCCTGCCCCTGTGTCCCCTGCTGCCCTGAGTGAGGAGTCTGTGGACTTACTTAGACAGATCCTTGTAGGGCAGACATCGATGCTGAAGGTCCTCCATGCACACACAGGTCTGTTGACACAACTGGTGTCATTCATGGAGGGCATTTCCTCGGGCATGTCTGCCCTACAGAGGACCAATCAGTCCGTGGCCTCCTCCCTGACGGCAGCAGTGTCCCTCCTCCAACAGTCCCGCACCCCTCCTACCCCTGCACCACCCACGATTTCTAGCACCCTACCTAACCCAAGCACAAAAAACCCCAAACCAAGGTCTAGACGTGAACACAAGCAAGCGCAGGGGACTGATACCACACTCACAGGGGCTGGTTTTGCAGACACACTCACAGTCATCCACAACCACTCCGCAGTCCTCTGAGACCTCTCCCTCCCAGCCCCCTTCCCTTGCCTCACCTGCAACCCCCATCTCCCCAGAAGCTCTTCCTCTGTGACCTTGGCCTCTTCCCCTCCGACCCAGCAGATCCTGATTACAAGGGGAAGAGGAAGTCCCCACACACAGAGGGGGGTGCCCCTCACACCCAGATACCCTCCCCAGGCACAGTCAGACAGAGACCCCCACCCGCAAGTCCCCCCGGCGCCAGAAGAGTAAGACCCCCCGCTACCACGCAGCTCCACGGCAAAGTCTCCGTCCTCCATCTCCCAGGCCACCACTCCAGAGATTCCCCCGCCACTCCCTGCCACGGGTTCCCCCACCCACAGATACACCTTCCCCAAAATGCTAAGGCCATCCCCCCCTAGCACTTGCTCCTCCACACCTGGTCAGACGGTTAGTGCCACTGATGTGGGGACCGTGTCCCCCCCTGCCATGCCGACCTCACCTGCCCCCATTCTGCTCCCATGGATATAGGCACTGCATTGGAGTCCACGACCACCCCGTCTGACTTGGGCACTGCAGTGGTGAGCCAATCCACTCCATCTGACCTGCCCACTGGAGTTGTGCCAGCACCCACCCCATCTGACTTGTGCCCCACAGTTGTGACAACAGCACCCACCACTTCAGTCAGCTCCACTGCAGTTGCAAGTGTCTCGCCTGCATCCACCACCCCTTCACTGCCTCCTTCTGCTGTGCCCTGATCCTGTCCCTGTGGTGCCTGGCCTGCTCCCATGTATGCCCATCCGAGGGGATGACCCGGTCCTTAGCAGTGCAGGCAAGCAAGGTGTGACAGTTGTCACTCTACTTCACTCCTTGGCATTTGGACATGGACTGGCCATTGGCCTTTTGTTTGAACAGACGTTTAACTTTTAACATGCTGAATAAAGCTTTTTTCTTTATCCCTGTGAACTTGATATAGCTGTACATTATGTTGATGATGTTTAACATGCTCTTGCACCTGTGATGCTTTGTTTACAATGTTGAATATACTGATGTGTTGCTGTGAGGTACTCCCTGTGGTCCATGAGATATGTATCCTATTCTGGTGGGTATCCATGTCATCCTTTGCAGCTACCTGGGTGTGTCAGGATCAACTATTTGTGGACATCTCTCTGTGAGCATTTCATTTGCATGGTCACATCTCTGGCTTGCACCCATGCACATATGATATGCTTCCCATTGTCCAACTTGTCACTTCCACAGACTTTGTGCTCATCACCACTGGACCTACAGGTGTGGGCATCATTGGTATAGGAGCAACTGGGTCCTCTGTGCAACTTGCTAGACATATGTTTTGGGTATGTGCAGATGACTTAGGGGAGACTCACGTACCCAGGCTGTTGTGACCAGAGCCTTCAATGTGTGGTAACTGATGGCTGACTGACCAAGTGTTCTGCAGACATGAGTGAGACTTGCGGTGAATATGTTTGGCACAGCTGGGCTTCCACAGGAGTTGTGTCCCCTCAAGTACGTGTGTTGTCCAGTGACATGGCCTGGGCCCATGGTGTGTGTTGTATGAAAAACGTTTTTATTGGCATTTATATGGAAAGACATACACAGGCACAGGTGGTAACGCCATCAGCACAGAGATTTACATAGCAAGCGCGCTCAGTCGTAGCCTTCTGGACCTCACAGTCTTGTGGGCACCCAGGCCACCCAGCCCTATCCTGAGTAGGGCCACCGGTGTGTGTTCCCGGGAGCAGCCATTGTGCGTGTCCTGCCAGAGCGCGGCCTGATCTCTGCGCCGCAGGGGCACCGCGCAGTGTGTTTGGACCCTTGTGCGTAGTGTCGCGAAGGCGAGAGAAATGCAGCCAGTGGATAACTATGAACGAACTGGGGGCAAGGAACCAGGGGGTTGGGAAGGGTGCACTATGTCGGCTATCAGGAATGCTTGTAGCTATGCGCTCGAGAGCTGGACCAGCGTGAGAGAGCAAGGACAGAAAAGGGGGGGGGGGAGCCAGGGGGGCGCGGACGCCGGGAGGGGGGAGCGCGCCGGGGGGGCCGGGGCATCAGCCGCAGCCTATGAGGGGTCCGGTGGCAGAGCATGCGGCACCTGCCACTGCGAGGCACCGGGCGTTTGGACTGCCCGCGCCGCTCCCCGGGAGGGCTCTGCGGTCGCTGGCGCCCCCAGGGGATCTATCGGTTGAGTACTCGCTGCAGCCGCTGTTTCCTGCGTGAAGGAGTGCAATAACATGGCCCAGGGCATGGAGATCGGGTGTTTGCGCATCCCTCGGGCCTCCTCCGTTCTAAGTGCGGTGTCCTCAGCCTTGCCCCATTTCTTGACCGCCCCCACCCATGCCGCCGCCGGGGGCCCCCCCGGCGACTTCCAGTGCATACCGATGCATCGCTTAGCAAGGAGCAACATTAAGAAAGCGAACCTCCGTTCCACTTTCTGCGACTTGTGACGGTCATGAATCCCCAGCGCACACGCCTCCCATGTGTCCAGGTCTCGGAACCCCGTGACCGCTTGTTGGGCAGTGTGAATTGTGTGCCAGTAACTGTGTAGTGTCGGACAGTCCCAGAACATGTGCTTGAACGAGGCCGCGGGCTCCAGACATCTAGGGCAGCAGAACGCCCCATCAGGGTAATATTTCTGCAGCTTTTCAGGTGTTAGGATGGTGTGTGTTGTATGAGCATGTGTGTGTGTCCACATCCCTGCTTATACACAGACAGTGTTCCCTTGATATGTTCCTGTTGTTGATACTTGCTGAGTGGTACTGGGTTCATCCCACTACTTTTCCAATGGGCTACCAGATGTGTGGGTGCATGACACACTACTGTTAATTGGTGTATCATCATTGGGATTTGTCAGTTCTGAGTGGTGATGATGTTGTCAGACACAGATGGGACACAGTCAGGGTTCCTCAAGGCACCTGTTCATTGCTAACTCATGTAGTTGTCCCTAGGTGGTAGTTTTCAGTGATTGAGACATTTGTATGTGTGTATGACTGCTACCACTTGTCGGGTTCATGGCTGCAATGCTGGCAGGTGTCAGCATGTGTGCCTTGTGGTTCTCTTTGGCTTCTGCATTGTCCTGGGACTGTGGCAGGGATTCTGACGGTTACGTGAGCTTTGAGGTCATGGCCATGTACCGCATACTGTGCAGTATGCCTGTCATTCCCAAGGGTTGTAAACTGTCCTTGTGTGATGTGTCTGTGCACCTTAGTTCCTCCCAACATTCCTGTGTTTGTCATGGGTGCATTTGCAATGTCACCTGTCCATGTGGGCATCACAGATACACATTGTTGCAGTTCAGGGTGTGTGTGGTGTTGAGGGTGGACTGATGTGAATGTTTGCATGGATGGTCCCCTAGCTCCCATTTGTCCATGGATGAGGGGCCATGCTGAGTGATTTGTGTTTGTGTATGTGTGATGTACGTTTGTGGCACAGGACACATGTCTGGGTTTCCCAGTTTGTACGACATCTGCCTTTGTCATCACAGTGGAGGTGTCATGCATGCTTGTGTCACCCCAATGTCTGGTCCCTGGGGGTAGTGCTGTTGTGTGTCAGTCTCTTGCTGTGTTAGTTGGTTTACATACCAGCTTGTGTCACATGTGTCTGTTGTGCTCCCTCTCATCTCCCAATGCCTGATTGCCCACTGAGGGTGTCCCAATGATGGTTTACTTTTGTATAGCACTGTGTCCACATCTGTGTCACTGTGGTTCTGCCCCCCTCATGTGTTGTGTAGTTGCATGTGGATACTGTGACACACTCACACACACATGCTGTGTCAGATGTGCAGTGTGAGTTTGCCTGTTTGTGTTTGTGCATCTGCACCAGTGCATTGGTATTGCTGTTGTGGGACTTTGTTTGGATGCTGTTTCTGTGATTTTGCCTGCTGTCCCTGTGAGTAATATCACATCATTGTTCACATTCATCCTGGTTGTTAGGTGCCATTGCTGGCATGGAATGTGAGTTTGTGAGCTGACACCTACAGTCTACACATGTTGTTTTGATTGGTGTGTCTATTTTCGAGATGTGTGCATGCTTGGTGATGGTCACTTCTGCTCTTGTGTTATTGTACACTGTATGCATTGTCAGCCCCCATGTGTGGTGCTTGTCTGCACATGGCCGAGAGTGTGTTATTTTTTCACAGCACTGTTAGCCTCACCACATCTCTGTGTGTATGGGACACAACCACTAGTTTGCCCCAGAAGTGTTTAATGTGTTGGGAGCAGGGATCATACATGATGTTTGTTATTTGCAGCTTTGAACATGATGACACTTACCTTTTGCTCACTTTGATGAGGGGGGTTTAGTCCCCATCACCACAATGCTCAACATCTGCTGCATTTTGGAGGCCCACACTTAACTTCTGTTCTACACAGTGAGGGGGTGTTCTTTTTACATTGCCACAGTGCTATGTTGATGCTTGCCTTGTGTATGTCACACTCATGTGTTGGTCACACATGTGCTATTACTTACATTGTATGTTCGTAGCCATAATCACTGTTGTGGGAATTTGTCACAGACTGTTGACATGATGTTAGGAGGATGTATTTTGCTGAGATACCTGATGTTGGAGTATGCTAGATGTGTTGCGCTTCACCCATCCTATGGTGGCAGTAGTGATGGGCAACATAAGCCCTATGGCTGGGGGTGGCAGTAGTGATGGGCAACAGGTCCCCTATGGGTGTGGGTGGCAGGGGTGATGGGCAACATAGGCCCTATGGCTGGGGGTGGCAGTAGTGATGGGCAACATAAGCCCTATGGGTGGGGGTGGCAGTAGTGATGGGCAACATACGTCCTATGGCTGGGGGGGCAGGGGTGATGGTCAACATAAGCCCTATGGGGGGTGGTGGCAGGGGTGATGGGTAACAGGTCCCCTCTGAGTGGGCGTGGCAGGGGTGATGGGCAACAGGTCCCCTGTGAGTGGGGGTGGCAGGGGTGATGGGCAACATAAGCCCTATGGCTGGGGGTGGCAGGGGTGATGGGCAACAGGTCCCCTGTGAGTGGGGGTGGCAGGGGTGATAGGCAACAGGTCCCCTGTGATTGGGGGTGGCAGGGGTGATGGGCAACATAAGCCCTATGGCTGGGGGTGGCAGTAGTGATGGGTAACATAAGCCCTATGGGTGGGGGTGGCAGTAGTGATGGGCAACATAAGCCCTATGGCTAGGGGTGGCAGTAGTGATGGGCAACATAAGCCCTATGGCTGGGGGTGGCAGTTGTGATGGGCAACAGGTCCCCTGTGAGTGGGGGAGGCAGGGGTGATGGGCAACATAAGCCCTATGGGGGGGTGATGGGCAACAGGTCCCCTGTGAGTAGGGGTGGCAGGGGTGATGGGCAACATAAGCCCTATTGCTGGGGGTGGCAGGCGTGATGGGCAACAGGTCCCCTGTGAGTGGGGGTAGCAGGGGTGATGGGCAACAGGTCTCCTGAGAGTGGGGGTGGCAGGGGTGATGGGCAACATAAGCCCTATGGCTGGGGGTGGCAGTAGTGCTGGGCAGCAGGTCCCCTATGGGTGTGGGTGGCAGTAGTGATGGGCAACATAAGCCCTATGGGTGGGGGTGTTAGTGGTGCTGGACATGCAACCCCTATGGTGGGCTGTTGTTAGTGGCCAAGATGTGGATCCCCTGTGTGTGTGTGCCATTTTGCGGGTACGTGTTGTTTGTTTATGTGGTAGGTGTCTGACTTACCGCCTGCGCCGCCGGCGTCGGTTCCTGAGCCGGTCATAGATGTAGAGTACTGGTATGACCTGCGCGATGGGATTCATGATGTGTTCATGTCGTACTGCCTGTTGCTCCGTCTCGTACCCGCTGCAAGCTGGTCCGTCTCATAGCCGTGAATTGAGTTGTGGCGTGAATCGTAGCTGATATGCTTGTTTTCTGGATGCTGTGACGTCCCGTACGTGGCGACCCATCCGGCGCGTAGGAAGTACGCATCGTACATGTCATGCAGGAAACTGCTATGGATACTGCTTCCGGGCGACTTGGTTCAGCGTTAGGAGTTACAGCTCGGACGGAGAATGGAGCTTGAATCACAGCCTATGTGTCGGTCGTGTTTTTGGCAGTTATGCGCATCGTACTTACTCTACAGGACGGACCAGCTCCGGGTACGTGTCGGTCGCACGGTACGGCTGTGGACAGCTGTCCGACCGGCTATCGGAATCGGCCCCTCTGTTGTAAAACAAAATATACCAGAAAATACTATTCACAAACCTACATGTGAAGTTTACACCTTCCCAGTGTAGGGTCACTGCATGTGTAGGTATACGTTTTATTAGCAAATATGGGAGGGAAGTGCCTGGAAAATGGGGAATACTTACTACTAAAAGGGAATGGAAACAGGCAGGATAGAGGATGGTTTAAAGTAGGGTGAGGGAGGATTTAGAGAGGGGCACATACCCACTCACAAACGAATATGTCCATTGCTATTCACAAATTGCACTTCTAAAGTTACTACAGACAAAAAGAGACCCGAAGCTACAGTATATTACTCTATCTCAGAGCTCAAGTAAGTTCAGCACCATACATGGACAACCACTGGTATTACAACACTTTCCTGTAGAAATCAAATGATTTGGGATGCAAAATAAAATACATAGGAACTAATGTTAATATAAATTTCATTATCTAAAATAGTTAAAAGAAAAGAAAAAGTTTAAATTAATAGTTTTAGTAAACATATACAAATAGTACTTATTTTTATTTATTTATAAACTATTTGAATAATCGTTTTGTGTTTGAAAACTTACCTGGGCTTAAAGACTAATACAGCAAAATCACATGTTATGGTGGTGGGGAAAGCACACTACAAAAAAAGATCCTGTTATATCAATAATGACAAGCCGCTCCTGGTTTCAAATTTCTTTTATCTAGGCATCCCCTTCAATCATAAAGGTTCATAGTCCAATCTATTAGAAGTTAAGATGAGGAGCTTTGATAGACCTCTTGAAGCTCTATTTGGGTTTTCAAGGAAATTGGGTTCCAAACCCATCGAGGCTTTCATTAATATTTATAACTCTCACTGTTGTGCTGTCAACCTGTATGGGGCAGGGGTTTACGGACATTGTAACACGTCAAACCTACAAACTATTGAAGATATCTTTCTTAGAAGATTAATGTCTGTCCCCCCAGCCTTCTGATTCTCATTTGTCATAAGGAATTGGGGTTAATCCCTTTAACAGATCAAATTCAATTTGCCCCAATCATGTTATGGCGCTCGATTTGGACAAATGTAGAACCATCCCTTCATCGAGCAATAATACATGATTGTTTAAACTGCGATCATATTAACAAGATACCTTGCCTTCGCTACGTTAAGAGTCAGTGGGCACTCATTGGGAGGCAGGATTGTTTTACTGACCCCCAACTTATTACCTCTGTTACGAAGCCCCAATTAAAAAAAGCGATTTTTTAAATGCCCTAATGGAGAGTAGAGAATGTTTGGAACTCAGTAAAAAACGCGTAGCCGACTATCTTTTTTTTCCTTTTAGCCACTTTTTTTTTTTTTACCTTATAAGATTTAGATTCAGCATTGCTCATCTATTGATATCATACCCCAGTAAAAAATATCATGTCACTTACCTGGACCCCAGCCCATGCGATTGTAATTCAAGCCAGACTATGCTGCATTTCTTTTTTTTCTGTCAGGTATATGATAAACCACGCAGGGATTTTATATTACCACTTTTGTGGGTGTTGAATATTAGGAAATGCAGGCTAACTTTGTTTTTAACTCAAGCTCCTTCAATCAGAATATATATGTGGTATGATATACAGGTTTATTTCCGTTACAATGCGATTAAGGAGGCTAGTAGGAAAATTATTGTTTTTAATATTTTGTACTGTATTGGATGTTTTAACTTTGTTTAAACAGATTATATTTTACCTTTAGATGATTTTTAATTTTTACCAAGAAGTACTGCACACTTTAAAAACTGTCTGTTTTAAAGGATGATGAATATCAAATTACTTTATTTGGATGGCTATGTAATGTACTATGAATTTTGTTTTAAACATACTGAGTTCTATTTTAAGTATTTTATATATTGTTGTATTTTTTATGTGTAACTTTTATGGTTTGCCAAACTGAATCAAGTTTGACGATTGATTGATTGATGTAACAATTTTTGTAATAATTATAATTCAATTACTTTTAAACATACATTTTTATAATTATTATTGCATGCTAAAAATATTTTTGACTTTAGGTTGGAATTTTTTTATTTTTTATTTAAATTTGAGAAAATAATATTGATTTAACATGTACATACAATAATTTAATATTTATTTAAAGATTTAGTTATTGGTACTATAGCATTTTTCTTTAAGTTCTACATTCAAACTAAATTTAGGTCTACAGAAGGAAAGGCAACTGCAATATTAACTACATTTAAAATAAAAATGAGTTTATTTTCAATATATATGTTAAATTAAAATTCTTTTTCTCAAGTTTGCATTAAGAATTAAATTCCCAACTAAAGTAGAAAAATATTTGTTTATTATGCATGAATAACTTTTAAAAGTAATGTATGGAAGTAATTGAAAGTAATTTTATTATATTGTAATAAAATGTTTGTTACATTACATTTAAAATCCATAAAAGGTTATTAATATATTATATAATATAAATAAATAAAAGCATGGTCTATTTTTTTATCATTACATTATAAGTATGTTTAAATGTTTTAAATGATTCAGTATAAATTAATATTATTTACTATTGGGTTCACATTTATGTCCCTGCCTCCATTATTTTCTATGGAAGAGTGTTACAGTACCAGGGGTTGGCCATGTGCTATGATGGACTTACTACTGTTGCTTTTAGTTGTAAATTACGCTTGTAAGCTAGGCTCCAGCGCTTTTTTCAAGGAGTGAAGGTGTATATGTCTGCACTTTTGAGTAACTTTACCCTCGGACTTTGTGACCAGCGAAAAGTAGTAAAGTTACTCAAAAGTGTAAGAGTCAAATTACACATGTCAATTACTCACTCTCTTCCTATGGGGATTCTTAGTAGACCATGGGTAGGTCTCCACCGTGTACAGTAACAACATAATGACTAACAGAGCTTATACGTAACCTAAAGAACAGAAAATGTCTCATGAACGATTGTGTTGTTAAAAAAGGCTATTTATCATTACAGGCACAGCTAAGGAGGCAGAAGATCCATTCACTTAACAGATGCCTCTCACTTGGCATATTCAGTATCCTTTTTAAATTTCCTCCAATTTCATATGGGATAAAACGTAGCATTTTTTGCATGACACTAGGACCTCTAGTACTGATGAGCATCTGTTGACTGCACTGCAGATGCAGGCATGAAGCATTCTTTGCAAGACCCTCTTGATTTCGATTTTAGTTGGAAGGGCTGGAGGTGTCAGTAAAACTTCTCTAGTTTGTCTGTATAAACGTTTATGACTTAAATGTTTCTTATTTCAAGTAGTTCATATCCAAAAGAACACAGGGGCAGATTTACAATGGCTTTATCTCCGCTTTCCTGGCTTACAAAGCCAAAAAGCGGAGATAAAACCAGCGCCCTATTTACAAGCGGGTGCTAACATGCATAATCGCATGTTAGCACCCTTTTTCCCAACGTCTCACTTTGCATCTCCAATGAGATGCAAAGTGGGCGTTAATGGGCGGACCCAAGATGGACTACCTTGCAAATATCGCTGATGTTTACATCGCGATATTTACAAGGCAGCCCACATGATTTTAGCACACATTAGATTTTGGCGAAAACGTCAGTTTTCGCCAAAACCTAACGTCTGCTAAAATCCTGATTTAGCCAACCCTAACATGGGGGTTGGATTATGCTGATACGACGAGTGAGGCATCAATGTTCAAAGGTAAGACTCTTCAGTAACTCAGGTTTGAAATGTTAAATTGTTTTGAAGATATCCTGAAATCCCTTGGATGAAAATCACGAGTAGTCCTTGCATGTCTTCAAAGAGTTTCTTAACTTAATGGTGTGAGGGAATTTTTGCATTGCATGTCTTTGAAGAGGTTGATCAAATATTTTAGGTCTCATATGATTTCCAATATTCATATGATGGTATGTGATTCCAGCATATTTCATAAATACCATAGGAGAGTTCGTTTTTATGATTTCTATGAAATCTTTTGATATTTTATTGAGGTTTACAGATTATATGTATTGTGTTGATTATTTGAAATGTGTATATATGTCAACATTTTAACATGCATTCGAATATTTTACACTTTCCTTTTTGTGGTTTCAAAGTATAGATGAAAGTCTTAAGTTTTTTAAGTCCTGTATGTTTTTTTAAATCTGCTATCCATTTTTCAAGCTGTTGGTGGTGTGGATATCAGTGTCATATTTGCAGTGCTTAATTGATAAAACAATTAGTGCAGGGTCTTGAAAGTTTTCTAAGATGCCTGCCTCTGGAATCATTCGGGGTTGCACTTCATGCCTGTTTCTTCAACCACTCTATACTTTCTGTCTATTTATTACACTCTTGGTGGTTCTTTTTCAAATCTGCTGTTTCCTTGCTATTGTTTTCATTGTTTCTCTTTCTTGCTCTGGGGCAAATTCTGATGAGGAAAAATAAGTCATGATCCCCAAAAGTGAGTGCCAATGCCAACCATTGACACCCACCTGCATTTGATAAGCACACGTTTTTTAGGTCTCGCCTACACAGCGCGCATGCGCAATATAGGAGGACCTTTAGCCGCCGTACAGCTCTTTTTCGAAGCACATGCTTGTGGCGGCATACAGCTTGCGGGAGGGTGCAGCGGCGCACCACAAGCACGAGTATGTGCTTTGAAAAAGAGCAGAGTGCGCACGCATGCACGCAGCACTCCCAGGCTCTCTCTCTCTCGTGCTCTCTCTCTCTCTTCAATGCTTGTTCTCTTTCTACTCCTCCACTTTTCGATTCACTCGTTAGACTTCCTCAGCTGAAACCTCCATGAGTTGTTTTGTCATAGGGACATTTTGGGTCCACCCCGCGGTCTTGCAGTTATAATAAATGCTTTCTGTGAGTTGTAGTAAGCTTAGTTGCCGTCTGTTAAACCAACTGGACTAACTCAAAGGAAAACTATTATTTATTGGAAAGAAAATCAGGACTGCAAGCGTTGTGTCCCAATGACCTACAATCACGTACATATTCTCCCCTCGGGCGCAGATTTCCCAGATTGATCTTCTTCAACTTTTTCAACCTTATTGCCTCGTGTTCACGCTATACACTGCCTCCTGTCCACCCGTTTCGCACCAATGCTTCACAATTGTTTACTCTTTTGCTTCTCCACTGTACCAGATACCAGCTGCAACCCTTCTGTGCAGCAGAATCTTCTTGATACCACTTCTCCCAGGTGATTGTAATTGCTGTTGTTCACTGCCTCAGGTACTGTCGTTTCACCTCCTTATGCCTCTTCCTAGACCACCACAGTAATTTGTCCCACTGCTGCTCTTACTCCATGCCAAGTCCATGGAACCTGTTTCATCCACCCGTCTCACCAGAATTTCACCTGCTTCTCTCATCTCCATTAGACTCCAGTGTACTAAACTTTCATCACTCGGGGTCCCACCGCGGCACCATCATCCTCCTGCGGTCACATTTCACATCCCGCTGGTCACTTCCGATATTACCTGGCTGTCTCTTTTCTCCCACGTTTCTAATTTCATGGTACCTGGTATTTATCTACTACGTTGTTCACTGTTTCACCCCTTGACCCCCCCTTTGCTACCTTCCGGATTGTGCTGACTCTATTCCCTCCTGGTCCACGTTTCTATTATCACTGCTTCTGTTCATGCTGCCTTTAATCAGATTTTGTATTTTTTTGGACAATGTGTTGAACCCATACACAAAACATAAAGCGTAGAAGTCCTAAATGTGGAAATTACGCTTAACTGAATTATGTAAATATATTTTGTAAACATTGAAATGAAAGATGGAAGATTGGAGGCGGGCCCTTAAGACATTCCTCTCTTCTGCAAGATGATTTTATGGGGACTAAAGGTCAGCGTGAAGGAAGTTTGTGTGACACCACAGCATCACTCAGCGCCACCACAGCATCACTCAGCGCCACCTCAGCATCACTCAGCGCCACCATAGCATCACTCAGCACCACCACAGCATCACTCAGTGACACAACAATATCACTCAGCACCACCACAGCATCACTCAGCACCACCACAGCATCACTCAGCACCACCACAGCGTCACTCAGGGCCACCAAAGCTTCACTCAGCACCACCACAGCTCACTCAGGGCCACAACAGCATCACTCAGCGTCACCACAACATCACTCAGCGCCAACACAGCATCACTCAGAGCCACCACAGCATCACTTAGCACCACCACAGCATCACTTAGCGCCACCACAGCATCACTCAGCGCCACCACAGCATCACCCAGCACCACCACAGCATCACTCAATGCCACAACATCACTCAGCACCACCACAGCATCACTCATCGCCACCACAGCATCACTCAGCACCACAACAGCATCACTCAGCACCACCACAGCATCACTCAGCACCTCCACAGCATCACTCAGGGCCACCACATCATCACTCAGCACCATCGCAGCATCACTTAGCACCACCACAGCATCACTCAGGGCCACCACAGCATCACTCAGTGCCACAACAATATTACTCAGCGTCACCACAGCATCACTCAGAGCCACCACAGCATCACTCAGCACCACCACAGCATCACTCAGGGCCACCGCAGCATCACTCAGCAGCATTGCAGCATCACTCAGCACCACCGCAGCATCACTCAGTGCCACCACAGCATCACTCAGCACCACCACAGCCTCACTCAGCACCACCACAGCATCACTTAGCACAACCACAGCATCACGCAGGGCCACCACAGCAGCACTCAGTGTCACAACAATATTACTCAGCACCACCACAGCATCACTCAGTGCCACCACAGCATCACTCAGCACCACCACAGCATCACTCAGCGCCACCACAGCATCATTCAGCACCACCACAGCATCACTCAGGGCCACCACAGCATCACTCAGCGCTACCAAAGCATCACTCAGCGCCAACACAGCATCACTCAGCACCACCACAGCATCACTCAGGGCCACCACAGCATCACTCAGCACCACCGCAGCATCACTCAGCGCCACCACAGCATCACTCAGAGCCACAACAGCATCACCCAGCGCCACCACAGCTTCACTCAGCACCACCACAGCATCACTCAGTGCCACAACAATATCACTCAGCATCTCCACAGCATCACTCAGCACCACATCAGTATCACTCAGCATCACCTTTGCACTAGTACACCACCACAACATCATCACTCAGCAAGACCTGAGTATCATTCAGCATCACTTCAGCATCGTCTCCGCACCAGTCATCACCACCACCACCACTACCAACTCACTCAGGGCCACAACAGCATCACTCAGCGTCACCACAACATCACTCAGCGCCAACACAGCATCACTCAGAGCCACCACAGCATCACTTAGCACCACCACAGCATCACTTAGCGCCACCACAGCATCACTCAGCACCACCACAGCATCACCCAGCACCACCACAGCATCACTCAATGCCACAACATCACTCAGCACCACCACAGCATCACTCATCACCACCACAGTATCACTCAGCACCACAACAGCATCACTCAGCACCACCACAGAATCACTCAGCACCACCACAGTATCACTCAGCACCACAACAGCATCACTCAGCGCCACCACAGCATCACCCAGCACCACCACAGCATCACTCAATGCCACAACATCACTCAGCACCACCACAGCATCACTCATCGCCACCACAGCATCACTCAGCACCACAACAGCATCACTCAGCACCACCACAGCATCACTCAGCACCTCCACAGCATCACTCAGGGCCACCACATCATCACTCAGCACCATCACAGCATCACTTAGCACCACCACAGCATCACTCAGGGCCACCACAGCATCACTCAGTGCCACAACAATATTACTCAGCGCCACCACAGCATCACTCAGAGCCACCACAGCATCACTCAGCACCACCACAGCATCACTCAGGGCCACCGCAGCATCACTCAGCAGCATTGCAGCATCACTCAGCACCACCGCAGCATCACTCAGTGCCACCACAGCATCACTCAGCACCACCACAGCCTCACTCAGCACCACCACAGCATCACTTAGCACCACCACAGCATCACGCAGGGCCACCACAGCAGCACTCAGTGTCACAACAATATTACTCAGCACCACCACAGCATCACTCAGTGCCACCACAGCATCACTCAGCACCACCACAGCATCACTCAGCGCCACCACAGCATCATTCAGCACCACCACAGCATCACTCAGGGCCACCACAGCATCACTCAGCGCTACCAAAGCATCACTCAGTGCCAACACAGCATCACTCAGCACCACCACAGCATCACTCAGGGCCACCACAGCATCACTCAGCACCACCGCAGCATCACTCAGCGCCACAACAGCATCACTCAGAGCCACAACAGCATCACCCAGCGCCACCACAGCTTCACTCAGCACCACCACAGCATCACTCAGTGCCACAACAATATCACTCAGCATCTCCACAGCATCACTCAGCACCACATCAGTATCACTCAGCATCACCTTTGCACTAGTACACCACCACAACATCATCACTCAGCAAGACCTGAGTATCATTCAGCATCACCTCAGCATCGTCTCCGCACCAGTCATCACCACCACCACCACTACCAACTCACTCAGCGCCACCTCAGCATCACTCAGCGCCACCACAGCATCACTCAGCACCACCACAGCATCACTCAGTGACAAAACAATATCACTCAGCACCACCACAGCATCACTCAGCACCACCACAGCATCACTCAGCACCACCACAGCGTCACTCAGGGCCACCACAGCTTCACTCAGCACCACCACAGCTCACTCAGGGCCACAACAGCATCACTCAGCGTCACCACAACATCACTCAGCGCCAACACAGCATCACTCAGAGCCACCACAGCATCACTTAGCACCACCACAGCATCACTTAGCGCCACCACAGCCTCACTCAGCACCACCACAGCATCACCCAGCACCACCACAGCATCACTCAATGCCACATCACTCAGCACCACCACAGCATCACTCATCGCCACCACAGTATCACTCAGCACCACAACAGCATCACTCAGCACCACCACAGCATCACTCAGCACCTCCACAGCATCACTCAGGGCCACCACATCATCACTCAGCACCATCGCAGCATCACTTAGCACCACCACAGCATCACTCAGGTTTACCACAGCATCACTCAGTGCCACCACAGCATCACTCAGCACCACCACAGCATCACTCAGCGCCACCACAGCATCATTCAGCACCACCACAGCATCACTCAGGGCCACCACAGCATCACTCAGCGCTACCAAAGCATCACTCAGCGCCAACACAGCATCACTCAGCACCACCACAGCATCACTCAGGGCCACCACAGCATCACTCAGCACCACCGCAGCATCACTCAGCGCCACCACAGCATCACTCAGAGCCACAACAGCATCACCCAGCGCCACCACAGCTTCACTCAGCACCACCACAGCATCACTCAGTGCCACAACAATATCACTCAGCATCTCCACAGCATCACTCAGCACCACATCAGTATCACTCAGCATCACGTTTGCACTAGTACACCACCACAACATCATCACTCAGCAAGACCTGAGTATCATTCAGCATCACCTCAGCATCGCCTCCGCACCAGTCATCACCACCACCACCACTACCAACTCACTCAGCGCCACCTCAGCATCACTCAGCGCCACCACAGCATCACTCAGCACCACCACAGCATCACTCAGTGACAAAACAATATCACTCAGCACCACCACAGCATCACTCAGCACAACCACAGCATCACTCAGCACCACCACAGCGTCACTCAGGGCCACCACAGCTTCACTCAGCACCACCACAGCTCACTCAGGGCCACAACAGCATCACTCAGCGTCACCACAACATCACTCAGCGCCAACACAGCATCACTCAGAGCCACCACAGCATCACTTAGCACCACCACAGCATCACTTAGCGCCACCACAGCATCACTCAGCACCACCACAGCATCACCCAGCACCACCACAGCATCACTCAATGCCACATCACTCAGCACCACCACAGCATCACTCATCGCCACCACAGTATCACTCAGCACCACAACAGCATCACTCAGCACCACCACAGCATCACTCAGCACCTCCACAGCATCACTCAGGGCCACCACATCATCACTCAGCACCATCGCAGCATCACTTAGCACCACCACAGCATCACTCAGGTTTACCACAGCATCACTCAGTGCCACCACAGCATCACTCAGCACCACCACAGCATCACTCAGCGCCACCACAGCATCATTCAGCACCACCACAGCATCACTCAGGGCCACCACAGCATCACTCAGCGCTACCAAAGCATCACTCAGCGCCAACACAGCATCACTCAGCACCACCACAGCATCACTCAGGGCCACCACAGCATCACTCAGCACCACCGCAGCATCACTCAGCGCCACCACAGCATCACTCAGAGCCACAACAGCATCACCCAGCGCCACCACAGCTTCACTCAGCACCACCACAGCATCACTCAGTGCCACAACAATATCACTCAGCATCTCCACAGCATCACTCAGCACCACATCAGTATCACTCAGCATCACGTTTGCACTAGTACACCACCACAACATCATCACTCAGCAAGACCTGAGTATCATTCAGCATCACCTCAGCATCGCCTCCGCACCAGTCATCACCACCACCACCACTACCAACTCACTCAGGGCCACAACAGCATCACTCAGCGTCACCACAACATCACTCAGCGCCAACACAGCATCACTCAGAGCCACCACAGCATCACTTAGCACCACCACAGCATCACTTAGCGCCACCACAGCATCACTCAGCACCACCACAGCATCACCCAGCACCACCACAGCATCACTCAATGCCACAACATCACTCAGCACCACCACAGCATCACTCATCGCCACCACAGTATCACTCAGCACCACAACAGCATCACTCAGCACCACCACAGCATCACTCAGCACCACCACAGTATCACTCAGCACCACAACAGCATCACTCAGCGCCACCACAGCATCACCCAGCACCACCACAGCATCACTCAATGCCACAACATCACTCAGCACCACCACAGCATCACTCATCGCCACCACAGCATCACTCAGCACCACAACAGCATCACTCAGCACCACCACAGCATCACTCAGCACCTCCACAGCATCACTCAGGGCCACAACATCATCACTCAGCACCATCGCAGCATCACTTAGCACCACCACAGCATCACTCAGGGCCACCACAGCATCACTCAGTGCCACAACAATATTACTCAGCGCCACCACAGCATCACTCAGAGCCACCACAGCATCACTCAGCACCACCACAGCATCACTCAGGGCCACCGCAGCATCACTCAGCAGCATTGCAGCATCACTCAGCACCACCGCAGCATCACTCAGTGCCACCACAGCATCACTCAGCACCACCACAGCCTCACTCAGCACCACCACAGCATCACTTAGCACCACCACAGCATCACGCAGGGCCACCACAGCAGCACTCAGTGTCACAACAATATTACTCAGCACCACCACAGCATCACTCAGTGCCACCACAGCATCACTCAGCACCACCACAGCATCACTCAGCGCCACCACAGCATCATTCAGCACCACCACAGCATCACTCAGGGCCACCACAGCATCACTCAGCGCTACCAAAGCATCACTCAGTGCCAACACAGCATCACTCAGCACCACCACAGCATCACTCAGGGCCACCACAGCATCACTCAGCACCACCGCAGCATCACTCAGCGCCACAACAGCATCACTCAGAGCCACAACAGCATCACCCAGCGCCACCACAGCTTCACTCAGCACCACCACAGCATCACTCAGTGCCACAACAATATCACTCAGCATCTCCACAGCATCACTCAGCACCACATCAGTATCACTCAGCATCACCTTTGCACTAGTACACCACCACAACATCATCACTCAGCAAGACCTGAGTATCATTCAGCATCACCTCAGCATCGTCTCCGCACCAGTCATCACCACCACCACCACTACCAACTCACTCAGCGCCACCTCAGCATCACTCAGCGCCACCACAGCATCACTCAGCACCACCACAGCATCACTCAGTGACACAACAATATCACTCAGCACCACCACAGCATCACTCAGCACCACCACAGCATCACTCAGCACCACCACAGCGTCACTCAGGGCCACCACAGCTTCACTCAGCACCACCACAGCTCACTCAGGGCCACAACAGCATCACTCAGCGTCACCACAACATCACTCAGCGCCAACACAGCATCACTCAGAGCCACCACAGCATCACTTAGCACCACCACAGCATCACTTAGCGCCACCACAGCATCACTCAGCACCACCACAGCATCACCCAGCACCACCACAGCATCACTCAATGCCACATCACTCAGCACCACCACAGCATCACTCATCGCCACCACAGTATCACTCAGCACCACAACAGCATCACTCAGCACCACCACAGCATCACTCAGCACCTCCACAGCATCACTCAGGGCCACCACATCATCACTCAGCACCATCGCAGCATCACTTAGCACCACCACAGCATCACTCAGGTTTACCACAGCATCACTCAGTGCCACCACAGCATCACTCAGCACCACCACAGCATCACTCAGCGCCACCACAGCATCATTTAGCACCACCACAGCATCACTCAGGGCCACCACAGCATCACTCAGCGCTACCAAAGCATCACTCAGCGCCAACACAGCATCACTCAGCACCACCACAGCATCACTCAGGGCCACCACAGCATCACTCAGCACCACCGCAGCCTCACTCAGCGCCACCACAGCATCACTCAGAGCCACAACAGCATCACCCAGCGCCACCACAGCTTCACTCAGCACCACCACAGCATCACTCAGTGCCACAACAATATCACTCAGCATCTCCACAGCATCACTCAGCACCACATCAGTATCACTCAGCATCACGTTTGCACTAGTACACCACCACAACATCATCACTCAGCAAGACCTGAGTATCATTCAGCATCACCTCAGCATCGCCTCCGCACCAGTCATCACCACCACCACCACTACCAACTCACTCAGGGCCACAACAGCATCACTCAGCGTCACCACAACATCACTCAGCGCCAACACAGCATCACTCAGAGCCACCACAGCATCACTTAGCACCACCACAGCATCACTTAGCGCCACCACAGCATCACTCAGCACCACCACAGCATCACCCAGCACCACCACAGCATCACTCAATGCCACAACATCACTCAGCACCACCACAGCATCACTCATCGCCACCACAGTATCACTCAGCACCACAACAGCATCACTCAGCACCACCACAGCATCACTCAGCACCACCACAGTATCACTCAGCACCACAACAGCATCACTCAGCGCCACCACAGCATCACCCAGCACCACCACAGCATCACTCAATGCCACAACATCACTCAGCACCACCACAGCATCACTCATCGCCACCACAGCATCACTCAGCACCACAACAGCATCACTCAGCACCACCACAGCATCACTCAGCACCTCCACAGCATCACTCAGGGCCACCACATCATCACTCAGCACCATCGCAGCATCACTTAGCACCACCACAGCATCACTCAGGGCCACCACAGCATCACTCAGTGCCACAACAATATTACTCAGCGCCACCACAGCATCACTCAGAGCCACCACAGCATCACTCAGCACCACCACAGCATCACTCAGGGCCACCGCAGCATCACTCAGCAGCATTGCAGCATCACTCAGCACCACCGCAGCATCACTCAGTGCCACCACAGCATCACTCAGCACCACCACAGCCTCACTCAGCACCACCACAGCATCACTTAGCACCACCACAGCATCACGCAGGGCCACCACAGCAGCACTCAGTGTCACAACAATATTACTCAGCACCACCACAGCATCACTCAGTGCCATCACAGCATCACTCAGCACCACCACAGCATCACTCAGCGCCACCACAGCATCATTCAGCACCACCACAGCATCACTCAGGGCCACCACAGCATCACTCAGCGCTACCAAAGCATCACTCAGTGCCAACACAGCATCACTCAGCACCACCACAGCATCACTCAGGGCCACCACAGCATCACTCAGCACCACCGCAGCATCACTCAGCGCCACAACAGCATCACTCAGAGCCACAACAGCATCACCCAGCGCCACCACAGCTTCACTCAGCACCACCACAGCATCACTCAGTGCCACAACAATATCACTCAGCATCTCCACAGCATCACTCAGCACCACATCAGTATCACTCAGCATCACCTTTGCACTAGTACACCACCACAACATCATCACTCAGCAAGACCTGAGTATCATTCAGCATCACCTCAGCATCGTCTCCGCACCAGTCATCACCACCACCACCACTACCAACTCACTCAGCGCCACCTCAGCATCACTCAGCGCCACCACAGCATCACTCAGCACCACCACAGCATCACTCAGTGACACAACAATATCACTCAGCACCACCACAGCATCACTCAGCACCACCACAGCATCACTCAGCACCACCACAGCGTCACTCAGGGCCACCACAGCTTCACTCAGCACCACCACAGCTCACTCAGGGCCACAACAGCATCACTCAGCGTCACCACAACATCACTCAGCGCCAACACAGCATCACTCAGAGCCACCACAGCATCACTTAGCACCACCACAGCATCACTTAGCGCCACCACAGCATCACTCAGCACCACCACAGCATCACCCAGCACCACCACAGCATCACTCAATGCCACATCACTCAGCACCACCACAGCATCACTCATCGCCACCACAGTATCACTCAGCACCACAACAGCATCACTCAGCACCACCACAGCATCACTCAGCACCTCCACAGCATCACTCAGGGCCACCACATCATCACTCAGCACCATCGCAGCATCACTTAGCACCACCACAGCATCACTCAGGTTTACCACAGCATCACTCAGTGCCACAACAATATTACTCAGCGCCACCACAGCATCACTCAGCGCCACCACAGCATCACTCAGCACCACCACAGCATCACTCAGGGCCACCGCAGCATCACTCAGCAGCATCGCAGCATCACTCAGCACCACCGCAGCATCACTCAGTGCCACCACAGTATCACTCAGCACCACCACAGCATCACTCAGCACCACCACAGCATCACTTAGCACCACCACAGCATCACGCAGGGCCACCACAGCAGCACTCAGTGTCACAACAATATTACTCAGCGCCACCACAGCATCACTCAGTGCCACCACAGCATCACTCAGCACCACCACAGCATCACTCAGCACCACCACAGCATCACTCAGGGCCACCACAGCATCACTCAGCGCTACCAAAGCATCACTCAGCGCCAACACAGCATCACTCAGCACCACCACAGCATCACTCAGGGCCACCACAGCATCACTCAGCACCACCGCAGCATCACCCAGCGCCACCACAGCTTCACTCAGCACCACCACAGCATCACTCAGTGCCACAACAATATCACTCAGCATCTCCACAGCATCACTCAGCACCACATCAGTATCACTCAGCATCACCTTTGCACTAGTACACCACCAAAACATCATCACTCAGCAAGACCTGAGTATCATTCAGCATCACCTCAGCATCGTCTCCGCACCAGTCACCACCACCAGCACCACTACCAACTCACTCAGCACCACCACAGCATCACTCAGCGCCTCAGCACCACCACAGCATCACTCAGCGCCACCACAGCATCACTCAGCACCACCACAGCATCACTCAGGGCAACCACGGCATCACTCAGGGCCACCACACAATCACTCAGCACCACCACAGCATCACTAAGTGCCACAACAATATCACTAAGCACCACGACAGCATCACTCAGCACCACCACAGCATCATTCAGCACTACCACAGCATCACTCAGTGCCACATCAATATCACTCAGCACCACCACAGCATCACTCAGCACCACATCATCACTCAGCGCCACCACAGCATCACTCAGCACCACCACAGCATCACCCAGCACCACCACAGCATCACTCAATGCCACATCACTCAGCACCACCACAGCATCACTCATCGCCACCACAGTATCACTCAGCACCACAACAGCATCACTCAGCACCACCACAGCATCACTCAGCACCTCCACAGCAGCATCACTCAGGGCCACCACATCATCACTCAGCACCATCGCAGCATCACTTAGCACCACCACAGCATCACTCAGGTTTACCACAGCATCACTCAGTGCCACAACAATATTACTCAGCGCCACCACAGCATCACTCAGCGCCACCACAGCATCACTCAGCACCACCACAGCATCACTCAGGGCCACCGCAGCATCACTCAGCAGCATCGCAGCATCACTCAGTGCCACCACAGTATCACTCAGCACCACCACAGCATCACTCAGCACCACCACAGCATCACTTAGCACCACCACAGCATCACGCAGGGCCACCACAGCAGCACTCAGTGTCACAACAATATTACTCAGCGCCACCACAGCATCACTCAGTGCCACCACAGCATCACTCAGCACCACCACAGCATCACTCAGCACCACCACAGCATCACTCAGGGCCACCACAGCATCACTCAGCGCTACCAAAGCATCACTCAGCGCCAACACAGCATCACTCAGCACCACCACAGCATCACTCAGGGCCACCACAGCATCACTCAGCACCACCGCAGCATCACCCAGCGCCACCACAGCTTCACTCAGCACCACCACAGCATCACTCAGTGCCACAACAATATCACTCAGCATCTCCACAGCATCACTCAGCACCACATCAGTATCACTCAGCATCACCTTTGCACTAGTACACCACCAAAACATCATCACTCAGCAAGACCTGAGTATCATTCAGCATCACCTCAGCATCGTCTCCGCACCAGTCACCACCACCACCACCACTACCAACTCACTCAGCACCACCACAGCATCACTCAGCGCCTCAGCACCACCACAGCATCACTCAGCGCCACCACAGCATCACTCAGCACCACCACAGCCTCACTCAGGGCAACCACGGCATCACTCAGGGCCACCACACAATCACTCAGCACCACCACAGCATCACTAAGTGCCACAACAATATCACTAAGCACCACGACAGCATCACTCAGCACCACCACAGCATCATTCAGCACTACCACAGCATCACTCAGTGCCACATCAATATCACTCAGCACCACCACAGCATCACTCATCACCACATCGGTATCACTCAGCATCGCCTTTGCACTAGTACACCACCACATCATCATCACTCAGCAAGACCTGGGTATCATTCAGCATCACCTCAGAATCACTCAGGGCCCCCACAGCATCACTCAGTACCACCACAGCATCACTCAGGGCCACCACTGCATCACTCAGCGCCACAACAGCATCACTCAACACCACAACAGCATCACTCATCACCACCACAGCATCACTCAGCGCCACCACAGCAGCACTCATCGTCACCACAGCATCACTCAGCACCACCACAGCATCACTCAGCACCACATCATCACTCAGCGCCACCACAGCATCACTCAGCGCCACCACAGCATCACTCCACGCCACCACAGCATCACTCAGCACCACCACAGCATCGCTCAGAGCCACAACAGCATCACTCAGCGCCACCACAGCTTAACTCAGCACCACCACAGCATCGCTCAGAGCCACAACAGCATCACTCAGCGCACCACAGCTTCACTCAGCACCACCACAGCATCACTCAGTGCCACAACAATATCACTCAGCATCTCCACAGCATCACTCAGCACCACATCAGTATCACTCAGCATCGCCTTTGCACTAGTACACCACCACAACATCATCACTCAGCAAGACCTGAGTATCATTCAGCATCACCTCAGCATCGTCTCCGCACCAGTCACCCCCACCACCACTACCAACTCAGCACCACCTCAGCCTGCTCTCGGAATCTGGTATCTGTTGATTCTCCCCTAGCGTCTGGCCGCTGCTAGTGTTATAATACAGGTACTAGTTCCCAACCTTCACCCTCCGATTTTTTATGCCCCCTCAAAAAAAGCTTTAACAAACAACCATTGGAATAGGCAGAAACAAGTTGTCAGCATTGCAAGAACAAAAGAAAACTGAGGATTTTTTTTATTGTAAACATTTTTTTAATATGGTCGTTCAGTTGTACATAATGCCTTCTTGGTCATATATAAGGTCACAAAAATGCTTCTGACACTTTTTTATTATAACTTTCCAGCATGCTGCACAGCAGCCACACTTCTCTACAGCGCAGCTTGAAGATTGGCAAAGTCAATAGCTCTGGCTAAACACTTATAAGGCCCCAAAGGCAAAACCTATTGGCTATGCCAATGCTTGTTGCAAGCAAGCAACTGAAGCCTCCTAAAAGCGATGTGCCTTGTTAGCTGTGCTGCAGCACATCAGGAACACTGTTTCCTATACATTGAGGAACATCATGTCTACCCTGAAACAAACCTGAGATGGAAATGTATCAAACCATGAATTGGATGCCACAATAACATCCAGCACAGCAAATTAGTCCCAAGCAAAATCTGCATTACTCCAGCATAATTAGCATAATGTTATGTTGCTCTTGTTGCGCACAAATCCTGCAAATAGACTATTTTGCCACATTGCATAATGGCTTGCCATTTGTTGTAAACATTTTCTGCGAGTGTGGCATTTGTGGTAAAAATTTACCGGAAATGTACGATAACTCCCGCACTTGGCCCACTCGAATTAGTACAAATCCCACATTTACCTTTATGAACAAACTAACATTAGCCATGTGTTTGAATCTTCTGTGGGAATAATTGACGCAGTTTTATTACATGCATGGACTCTACGTTACATCATTGACCTCGTAAAACACAGTGGTCAGTCCTAATGCAAGATAAAAAGTCCATAAAATATTTTTCGGTTTCATAACTCATTCTAAGTGTCACAAATCATTCTGACAGGATCATCAATCATAATTACATAACAGGTCATAAATCACGGTTGACAGGTCATAACTCATCTCTGCCATACATAAATCATTTCGGCAGGATCATTAAACCCTGCTGTGTAACAGGTCATAAATCATCAACAGTTGACACGACCCAAATCATATATCAATCAAGTCCTTGTCATTTGCTTGTCATAATTCTGCCACCTTTGTTGCTGAGGCAATTCTCCATGATGATTTTGGGGTGATAAAGTTTGTTGGTTCTTTATCTGATGGTAAGGGGGTAGCCTCTTACTGGAGTTAAGCCCCAACTCGCTACCTTGTTTGTCCATTTTGTGCCCTGCCAACTGGAGGGTCGGGCTGCGAGTGCCGAGCTCCGCTTACTCCCCCATCAGCCTACTTACCCTGCCCTAAGGCATGCCAAGGTAAGTGGCCTTCTCCAGCTCACCTCCCTCCGGTGTGCTTCCTTTACCAACCAACACATCCCTTTTACCGCCACACCGCCTGTGGGGCTCACGTCCCCAGGTGGCTCCCTCTTTTGCCTTTTGGGATCTGCTCCTTCTTACTTTTTTCTGGTGCAGCCCACCTCTGGCTCTCACCAGTGCCACTCAGTGTTCCAGCCGTCAGGCATCCCAAGAATCACTGTTATGGCAAAACATTCCCTTCTTACGTCTTACCTGCCGCCTTTATGTTTTAAAGAAGCCGTTTAAAGGAACTCCGCCACACTGCCAGTGGTTTCTGGACCGGTGGCCTTCCCTTGTTCCACCATGCTCATATATTCTGTCCAGATGAACTTAGTCTTTGGCCATCGGTCCCTGATGCTGTATTTGTCAACCAGACCATGGTGTTGGTTGTCTTTAGGGCTAGGGCACCATGACAAGGGCTCAAGAAAGGCTGCTGTCTTAGGTCTGGTGCCTGGTACTTACTCAGCAGCCATGCCCTCCATGGCTAGCTAAGCTACCTAACCCTGGGCCCGAGGCCTGCTGTAAAAAGGGGGTGTGTACACCAGCTGACTGATTCACCAGGGGCGCTTACTTTGGTGCACTGCCCCTGCCCAACGAATGTACCTTCTGCAGGGTCAGCGCAGTCCTTTCAAACCCCCTGAGCCCCAGCTGAGGGTGTGGTGGTGCAGAACATTACTTGTCTTAACCAGGCACTCATTGGTCCGGTGTCTTCGCGCCAACCCTGGCGTGCTTCCTTTCCCTTCATTGTGTGCCGCTAAACCGGCTTAGACTTGACATTTTCGGGTCCCCGGCGGCTGTTACTGCGCCCGCCCCTGATGCCCCCTTTGGGGGAGGCCTCTGTCAGAACAAGACAAATGCCAGAGAGTGAGCAGCTGTTGGTTGCGATGCTTTTGTTTCGTACACAGTTTTGTTTTGCATGGAATACATCTTCATGTCCAAAGTGGATGCAAGTATGCATTTTCCAAATGGCAGTGTAATTAGGCATAATTTTGCGTACTTATGGAATTTCACATTATTATGCCAAAGAATAGTACGCAAATCTCACACACACACCCCTAAAGCAAATGATGTTAGACCTGCTGTTCCTGTTTATAACCAAAGTGATAAGCTTTATAGAGGGACAGAAGGCGGAAGTGAGCAATTGAGCATATTTTCTTCTGTCCTGCTGCTTTCCCTGCAGGGTTACAGGAGAACCTGCTCAAGCCATGACTGACTCCTGAGATTACTAGTCCATACTATGACTATAATGCATCCCGGTCTGGTGAGAGAAGACATTGGCACACCAATTTCTCCTCTCTTTGCACATACAGGGCCCGATTCACAGAACAAACTTAAGACAAAATCCTAAACTTAGGACCATTTAGGTATTCACAGAATGCACTTACTACTTCTGGTATTCACAGAATGAACTTACTACTTTTGCGATTCACAGAATAAACTTACTACTTTTTCTATTCACAGAATGGATTTAAGACTACTAACTTTCCGTCCGCACTCGGGCCGGAAATTCCGGCCCGGAGGCGGAGCTTCCGGCCCGGAGGCGGGGCTTCCGGGCCGGAGGCAGGGCTTCCGGGCCGGAGGCGGAGCTTCCGGCCCAGAGGTGGAGATTTTAAATCTCCGCCACTTGCCGGAATCCCCACCTCCGGGCCGGAATCCCCGCCTCCGGGCCGGAAGCTCCGCCTCCGGGCCGGAATCTCCGCCTCCGGGCCGGAATTTCCGGCCCGAGTGCGGACGTAAAGTTAGTAGTCTTAAATCCATTCTGTGAATAGCAAAAGTAGTAAGTTTATTCTGTGAATCGCAAAAGTAGTAAGTTCATTCTGTGAATACCAGAAGTAGTAAGTGCATTCTGTGAATACCAAAATGGTACTAAGTTTAGGATTTTGTCTTAAGTTTGTTCTGTGAATCGGGCCCACAGAGTTATCAGACCATCAGGAAACATTCTATACCGCACACACTCCCACACAAATATAACAGGAAATCTCCAACAAACTGATTGATAGTGGTGGGAAAGTACCCTTTAGCTTTTTGTACAGGTCCTAAGACCTACGCCTGTCTAGTCCCCAAGTTCTGTCCTCCTCATCTTAACTTCTATCACAGCTGTGCCTCACTGTAGGCCTCACTGACTCTCTTGCAACATTAGTGTCAACCACAAATGCTCCATCTTTATACCCGCTTCCACCTCTACTTCCTACAAACACATGGGCAACTTCCTGCTCTCTTCCTGCTGCTGATAATTGTCAGCTCCAGGAGCCAACCACAGGAATCTATCCAAGATTGAAAAATAACAGCAAGCCTTCCCTTTTCTTCCTACCTAGTCAACTCTTGCTTTGAAGAGTCTATAGCATTGCTACTCAAAGTATGGCTCGGGGGCCGCCTGTGGCCCTCCCGATCTTCAAATGTGGCCCCCGGGTTTAAAGCAGCACCGAGCTGTTGTTTACTTCAGAGAACGCTAACATTCAAAAAGGTGTTAAATAAATGGGGAAGTTTTTAACCCCTTCCCTGCGGGGGTAATTCCCCCACGGTGCGGGGGGGGGGGTCAGCGGCACCGAAGTGCTCGTGACGAGCTCAGCTCATCATGACTCACAGTGGAGCTGTGCTCATGACGAGCTGAGCTCATCACGACCCCGCCCACTGATTAATTCTCCCGCACAGGCGGGGAAATTATCGCGTGTGGACGGGCCACGGCCGTTATGACGAGCTCAGCTCGTCATGAGCACAGCTCCACTGTGACTCATGACGAGCTGAGCTCGTCATGAGCATGGAAGGGGTTAATTACAAGCCAACTGCAGTAAAGAAAAGTAATATAATGCAGTATCCTGCAACATTTAACTACCCACAAAGCCCCACTCTCATTCTGCCAGCATCAATGCGGCTCTCGGGCTCACTACAGACCATACTTAGTAGCCCCTCGGAAAAATTTTGTGAGTATCTCAGGTCCATAGTAATTTAAAAAAAAAAAAAAAAAACTCTTAGCTAAAGTTTCAGGGCCTCAGATTGGCTTGTGAAAATATATGTCTGAAAATGACTATTTCCAAATGAACAGACCAGCAATCGGATTAGCCTATAATTAAATATCTTTTGGCGCACTTTGTGGCCAGGTGCAATGAGGTTATAGTCTGTGGTCAGCTGCCATGAGTGGTGTATTTCTTTACCAATCACGCGTTCGCGTTTAATTGAGATATCTTTTGTCCTTTCATGAGCCTATTTAGGCTCACGAATTTTTATAAAATTACATCTCACTCTACTTTTAATGAGTTTTTTTTTACGTATGCCTATCGTTTACACTTTGGTGGTAAAAAAGCATTTGAACCTAAGACGATCTCCGTAACAAGTTGTCTTTTGTTGCAGAGGTCCTCAACCTGATGAATGCTGATCCAGGGACAAAGTAGAAATGCCTGGATGAAAATGCAAAAATGAAACGAATCAATTCCACAACCACAAAAATAATAAAAACAAAGAAAAAAACTCGCTGATGGTTAATATGCAAAGGTGTAAAACACAACGCAAAATAATACTCACATTTTTGCTTTTTATATTTCCATACAAGAAACATGTCACCCGCTCCATGCCGAAAACATGTTGCAGATTCGCTGTGTGCAGGAGTGTGACCCCGAAGGCATCTCAGAGGAGCATTACAAAGGCTTATTCATTTGCCAGCTGTCATTAAAACAGTGTGTATTTCACAGTATTATTATCCTTGTGAGGTTGTGGGGTGAAGAGAAAAAAAAACCTCTTTTAATTGCTGCCTTCTTGTCATGGCAGCTCCTTTTAGAAATCTCGACTGCGCAAGCAATGTTTCTTGACTTCCTTGCTTGCAGAATGCCAGGCAAATTGCTGGAGTGTTTTTTTTCCCAATTTCGACCTTTACAATTGATTCAATCCATTACTGGGAGTTACCAGACACCATGTAAATTTGATCCACTATCTGAGCAACTCGATAAGACGCTCGACGACACCTTATGTCTCTGTACCTATCTAACTTGGGCCTGAAGCACTTACTGGCATGCTGTAAGTAATTCAGGTAGTAATGTGTGTTAGGCAGTTAATGAGCCTTCAGTTTGATGAGCTGATTAAATGCAATGAACTAGCCAGGCCTGCTAAACAAAGCCACGATGCTTCAGTGGGATAATTGTCTTTGTTAGCGAATATCATTAGGAATGACATTAAGGAAAAAAAAAATGAAGCGAGTGTAAGAGTTTTAAAAGCTTAACCAATATTCCACAAACACACTGCCTTGAAAATGTATTATTGTCAATCGTGCTGAAGTACACTGCTTAATACAATAATCTGCAAAGGCTTTAAAGAGCACCCAGAATATTTGTTTAGCAAAATCGTGATATTGTTAAAATGGTTTATAATATGTAACAATATCATTTTCCAACAGGGGGTTGAGCACTGTTTAACAGAGGAATCCACGTGTGTCTGCGCAAAGTTTAACTTTATGTTTAGCTTTGGGCTGGGAACTAAGTATGCCCAGTTTGCCATTGGCTAGGCCGTGGCGGCTCCTCCGCTAAGGCGAAGGAGCGTTGCCCCACTGCTTTTAAGCAGTATCACTAAAGAAAAAAGAAAACGATAATAACTCAAAGTTATTATCATTTGATTTTCTCCTTTTGTTGCGGCAGCTTTGAGGAGGGGGGATGAGCAGGGGAAGGGAGGAGTGGTTTGCACTCCCTAAAGTGCGCATGAATGTTTGGCAGTCCCTCTGAGGCCGGCCAAACATTCATGCCCACTTTGCAAGTTCTCCATGCAGGCTGTATTGCAGCCTGCATGGAGAACAAGCCCAGCCTCCCATTCTCTGGCTGAACGCCGATCCACGGCAGTCAGACAAATCACAACGCTGCATTGCTGCTTTGTGATTGGCTATCAGGATGCTGAGAGGCGGATGCATCCTGTTTCCTGCCCTGGAAGCGGGGAAGAGGACCGAGAGGAGGTGGCAATGACGCAGGCGGCAGCGACAGAAGACAGGTAAGGGTGTATTTGTTTATCTAATTCTCCCAATGACCCAGCCCCCACCGCCTTCAAATACCAGCCGCACTGTGGCTAGGATTCAATATTTTGTTTCCTGGGTCTGTATGAACTGTTAAATTGGAACTTTTACGTATTTAGCAAAGTTCTGTATGAGGACCAATGTCACAATTTTGTGTAATTTCTTCCAAACGTCTAAAAATTAAGGGTGGGTGTAACTCGCATAATTCCATATAGCGTATAGATGTGGAATTACCTAAGAATCCTGTGAGATTATGCTTGAATTACGCAAGAAGAGTAATTCTGCATTTAGCGCACTCTCAAGGTGCAAAAATTCCCTCTCACGAGGATGCATTTTGAGTTAAGAACTGGCACTAAATAGCAACAGAACATGAATAGCGAGCAGCCGTCCTCACTCGCTAAATGTGTTCTTAGGGGTAGGATTTTACTCCAATTTACTACTGGCATTTAGCACTATTTTCTTAGCACAAAATGTACTCTTGTGTCCAAAATGAACATGAGAAGGGATTTTGCGCTAAGAAACAGTGCTACATGCAGCAGAACATGAATCGCGAGCATGAGCAGTAGCTTGCACTCACTAAATGAATGAATTAATGAATGAATGAATGAGAGGTACTTGTAGAGAACACGGCTACTCCGAGAAGTGTGCCCCAGTGTTAACAGACAGAGCCCAGATATGCAATCCCAGAGATCTTACTGCCCTTAGAAAAAGCCAGGTTTTGAGTTTTTGCGGAAAGTAAACTCAAAAGTGATCAGGTGCAAACTGCAAGGGAGCTCAATACACACCTTGGCCGCAAGGATGGAAAAGGTTTTACCGCCCCTTTGGGCACGTTTGGAGCGTGGGATTATCAGAAGGGAGGCAGAAGCTAAACGCAGCGCTCTAGTGGGAATATACTGGGCGAATCTCAAATGTGTTCTTGCGGTAGGATTTTCCCCCTTCAAATTACTCTTAATTTCACAAGGAGAAGTAATCATATAATTATTGGTAATTCCGGATCAGAGAGGGACCAGAATTACCAAAATTACTCAGATTACTCCAGCGTAATGGAATTTCTGTCCAGGCCTATTAAAAATAACACTTTTGCATGTTGTACGAATTATTCATAGATTGTTGTTGATGTTTTAGACCCCTAATACATCAGTGCCAGAAGAAGTACTATAAGGAGTGCTGGACAGGCAGGTAATCAAAAGCAGTCATACTGACTTTGTCCCCCTCTTTGTCTTGCTTTCTTTCCATCAACCCATTTCCTGTTTCTCTCTTTTTGTCTCACTTTCTCTCTCTCTCTCTCTCTCTCTCTCGCTCTCTCTCTGTCTCTCTCTCTCTCTCTCTCTCTCTCCCCTGAAGCTGTAACAGTGCCTGCTGTTATTAACCACAGGGAGCTGAACAAAGAGACAGAGTGGCCAGTAGTGGCTCTGTGCCCCACAAATGAGGCCACTCCCACCCAGCAAATGTCCGATGGGATAAATGGCCAGTCCAGCCTTGAATATCAACACCATAAAGTCTACAGTGGGAGGTAGCTGCAAGAAGTACTGAAATCCAAAGTTTCAGGACTACCAAATTATACATCCTAACAATGTGTATGCCAAAAATAGGGCACGTCTGCTACTGCTAAGCTCCATTGAAAAAGGGCCCTATGACTTCAAGTCCAGTAAAACACAGGCAACCCGAAGAAGCAGCAGAAGTTTCCGCTAGGGTGGACACCCTCACTACAAACAAGATCCCCTCACTTTTCGTCTTATTTCTGGTCTCTGACCACCTGCCAATGTGTCAGAACGGACAGTCCTGAAAGACCCTGAATATTGTCGGATATGCCTGTGACCTCATATGAGTGAAAGGCACCCCTATAGGTCACGTGGCCCAGCTAAGCAACACAGCATCCAGAGGTCTATGACAAAGCACAACCGATAAATATGTGCTCATACCTTCTGATTAAGATGTCCTCAATCTCCTCCTCATCCACCTCACCCTTAAACTATTGTCTGATATTGACTACCCCATCATTTAAACACCAGCCCCTCTTCTTTCACTCCTCACCCTGGTCTGCCTGCATGCCATCTGGCCTTCTGTCAGTTCCCTTAGCTCTGATTTCCTTCTCTACTTCTCAGGCTATAATGCTGTGCATCCCATGCCCAACCATGGTCCCCTTATCCACACCCTAAGACATCTTCACTTAGAAGAGTTGCGGTTCTGGTCTGGTTCTCGCCTTCCTCTGACCACCAAATTTTGATCCTTCTGTAATATGCCGGTACCTCACCTCCCTACCCTTGCTAAATACCGCCTGTTTGTTCCATTTCTCACACCACTGATTCTGATACTCTTTCTTTTCTTCAACTCCTCCTGACCCACCACTCATGCTTGTGTCCCAGAATCTTTCATCTTCTCTAGGGTAACCATATAATCTTGCAACTTTCCATCCATTCAAGCCAAGTTAGCTCTCTCCTTACACTATTGAATGCTGAGTCCGAACCATCCTCCTCCTTGCCATCAAATGCCATCCATCTTCACTTCCTTCATTTTTGAGCACTAGCATCTAACCCATCTTTCACACTGCATACTCTTTCCTCAATCACACTCTCTCTTGCACCCTTTCCACACATCATCAATCATTAACCTACACTTCTTCACCAAAACATTGCTGGGAGATGATGCTGTCCCTAACTTTCACAATATTATAGTCCCAGAATACAAAAGTACGGAACTTACATCTATGAAATATAAAGGGAGAGTGCCCATTATTTATAAGAACTCTGGGCCATATTCAACCAATCAATCAAAGCATTTATATAGCGCACTACTCACCCAGAGGGTCTCAAGGCGCTGGGGGAGGGGGGTCCGCTACTGCTCGAACAGCCAGGTCTTGAGTTGCTTCCTGAAGGCGAGGTGGTCCTGGGTCAGGCGGAGGTGGGTCGGGAGGGAGTTCCATGTCTTGGCGGCGAGGTAGGAGAAGGACCGTCCCCCTGTGGTGGCTCTTCGGATGCGGGGGACGGCGGCGAGGGCGTGGCCGGTCGATCGAAGCTGGCGTTTGGGAGCGTAGAAGTTGAGGCGGCTGTTGAGGTATCCTGGGCCTTGGTTGCGTAGGGCTTTGTGTGTGTGGGTGAGGAGTCGGAAGGTGATTCTCTTGTTGACCGGGAGCCAGTCAGGTCTCTCAGGTGCCCGGAGATGTGGCTGCGACGGGGGATGTCCAGGATGAGTCGTGCTGAGGCGTTCTGGATGCGCTGGAGTCTCTTCTGGAGTTTGGCGGTGGTTCCGGCGTAGAGGGAGTTGCTGTAGTCCAGACGGCTGGTGACGAGGGCCTGGGTGACGACTTCCTGGTCTCAGTGGGGATCCACTGGAAGATCTTACGTAGCATGCGCAGGATGTTGAAGCACGACGAGGAGACGGCGTTGACTTGTCTGGTCATGGAGAGGGAGGAGTCCAGGATGAAGCCCAGGTTGCGTGCGTGGTCTGTTGGTTTGGGTGCGCTGCCTAGGGTGGGGGGCCACCAGGAGTCGTCCCAGGTGGAGGGTGAGGATCCCAGGATGAGGACTTCCATCTTGTCCGAGTTCAGTTTCAGGCGGCTGTTCTTCATCCATTCGGCTACTTCTTTCATCCCTTCATGAAGGTTGGCTCTGGCGGTGGCGGGGTCGTTGGTGAGGGAGAGAATCAGCTGGGTGTCGTCGGCGTAGGAGATGATGTTGAGGTTGTGCTGGCGTGCGATGTCTGCGAGGGGGCTCATGTAGACGTTGAAGAGGGTTGGACTGAGCGAGGAGCCTTGAGGAACGCCGCAGATGACTTCGGTGGCTTCAGATCTGAACGGGGGGAGGCGGACTCTCTGTGTCCTTCCGGCGAGGAAGGAGATGATCCACTCCAGTGCCTTCTCCTGGATTCCGACGTTGCTGAGTCGCTGCACTAGTGTACGGTGGCAGACAGTGTCGAAGGCCGCGGAGAGGTCTAGGAGGATGAGGGCTGCTGTTTCTCCGTTGTCAAGCAGTGCTCGGATGTCATCGGTGGCTGCGATCAGGGCGGTCTCGGTGCTGTGGTTGGCCCGGAAGCCAGACTGCGAGAGGTCGAGGGAACCGTTCGTCTCGAGGAAGGCGGCCAGCTGCTTGTTGACGGTCTTCTCGATGACTTTTGCAGGAAACGGGAGCAGCGAGATGGGGCGGTAGTTCTTGAGGTCGGTGGGGTCGGCTGATGGCTTCTTTAGTAGAGCGCTGAGTTCGGCGTGCTTCCAGCTCTCCGGGAAGGTAGCGGTGTCGAAGGAGGTGTTGATGATGTCCCGCAGGTGGGGTGCAATGACAGCGTCGGCCTTGTTGAAGACGTGGTGAGGGCAGGGGTCGGACACTTGGCGCAGAGCAGTGCAACAAGTCAACTTGATGCCACCATGGTGCAAGGGAGCCTTTGTTCTTTGAGCAGGATTGTTTTCGTGCAGAAAGGGGCACCTTCCTCCACAAAAACAATCCTGAGAGGCTTTTTTTTTCTTTTTCTGTGTGCTGCAGAATTCTGCACACGTAGAAAGATGAACAAGCATTTGCAATGCAATAAGTCTTGCATATGTGAGAGTTCAAGCTATTGGCATTGTAAATGACAATGCCTTTTATTTTTCAGTTTTGATAATTATCACACAAACAAAAGGCACTGTCATTTACAATGCCAATAGCTCAAACTCTTCTAAATGCGAGACCTCGGCCGACATTGTATCAGGATGCTTGGAAAGTGAAAGCACCCATGGCACGCTGAAAGTTGCAGGAAAGTATGCCATGACTGCAGTAGGCGAAACGCTTTAAAGAAAATAGTGCTTACAGACTAAATAAGACATACCATTTAATAACTGGAGAAAAAGGGCCAGTCCTTGTGGGAGGTTACAAATTAAGACAGGGCGGTACTAAGGAGAGACTATTAATAAATCAGAAGCCTGCATTTACAAAGGACAATGACACAAGCCAATGAAAAATATGGATGGAGAGTGGCGGAGCATCAAGTCCATACTCGAATACTGCATGCCTCGCCTAGCAGTGCATACTCTGCCCAGGCTCAACCTAAAAAACGAGGAGAAATAAAGATATTTCTCCTTTGTTATGTCTCACCAGGAGAAGCTTATCTTTTTGGCACATTCGGGGTTTACCAGGTTCGGTAAATTTGGGACTGCATCAAAAACTTTGGGAGTTGCATGGGAACACCCACACAATACCAATGGAATCCCTCCCTTGTGCAAAGAAACGCAATGCAGCAATTTGCACAGCGTTGCATCACTTCACATTTTTGAAGCCATTCAAAGCAAGGCAAAGCAGCTTTGCGTGGCTTAAAAAATGTGACTTTAGGTTTCAGTTGCTCTTGCACCAGGTTAACACTTCATTTAAAACGTGGTGCAGGATGCAAATTGCTGTGAGGTGAATGTTCTGTACCATACACTGCAGTATTGTAGGAAAGTAAGATCTGCTTTCATGGTCACCCCCACTTTTTAGGTCACGCCTGACCCAGCGCATGCGCTGGTCTGGCGAGACTTATTGAGAGTGCTCCAAAAAGTACTACCAGGCCAGCCTAGAGCTATAGTGCGTGTGTGCGGGCGCGCGCGCCGCGCTTTACGGCGATTACTTTCACTTTCGCGGCCGCACGGCCACTTTGATGCTTGATCGCATAGCATAGTTATGCAAGTGTTGCATGGCTAAACACTTATAAGGTCCCAAAGGCGAGACCTATTGGCTATGCCATTGCTTGTAATTTTGTGGTTACAGACTTTTTCTGAGAACCAAACACAATGAAAGCAGTAAGTCAACAATGCCAGTGAATTGGGTGGCTTCAAAGCTGAACCAATAGACAACCCATTACTTCACGCACTTTTCGTTAATAGTTTTTATGTGCACCACAAACGCTGAATTTAGAGTATGCATACTTTAAATCCATCAATAAAAGGTAGGCTGAGGGACTACAGAACTGCACATCCTCTATGGCAAATGTATCAACAGCTCTATCAGATGCAAACTGCCAGTAAGGGCAAGCTTCATTTTAGTATGGCAGCAAAGCAAAGAAACCCAACTTTTCAGGAAAGGGAAGAGCAGCTATCCACCGTCCAGCATCATTCAACTGTCCCAACACCTCGCAGTAACACAAAACACGCATGCTGAAGTTATACTGAAGCCAAATTCATATCACTGAAGCACTATGTCTATCAGGCCAAATTAACGATCCTGGAACTTACTTAGCGCAAAAATAAACATTCAGGGGCCCTACGTTTTTCATAGACCCTCACTGGTGAATGTTGGAGTTGCTGAAATCCAAGACTGCCTAGTCTTGATTCACCCTTGAGCCTCTTTATTCCACAACTTTATGCTTCTACTTTATTTCACACTTGCAGGATCTTGGTCAACCCGAAGTTCCCTCCATATCGTTGTTTTCCCATCCTTCTCTCTCCTGTTCTATGAACGATGAGGAAAAGTCCGGCTTCGTAAAAATGTGTTGGGGTGCCTCCCTCCTGCAACCACAGGCACAAATTAAGCACTTAAGGGATCTGAAGGAAGCTTTTATTGAACATACAGAAACGCCTGAGTAAGTAGGGGTGTCTGAAAATACGCTATGTACATGCATTTCCAAAAATGTCCTTTGAAAAACTATCAGAGGCAAGCAGGTAGACTAAACAGCTATTTGCTTCACAATGACAACTATACTATCGAGATCTATTTATATCACTTATGAAATAAACACAACCTAAATGAAAACTTGCACATCTCCTCAAAGTGATTATGTGTCTTGCTAAAGGCACATAGACAAGTAACTTGAGAATGCAATTAACCTTATTACGAATATCGTCAGAACATTCCGTGGGAAAAAAAAAACACACTGGCAAGGCCAATAGGTCTGCCGTTGGCTGGCAACCTACACGCTTTGCCAACGGCAGTGAAGGGAAGCCACGACTCCTACAGTAATTCTTCTACCTTACAATTTCTGGCTTACCACGGCCTTATTAAATAATGAAGTTGGGGCACTCTAATGCTTATTGGGTCCTCTAGCACTACTGTGCTCCCTTTTAATTACAGATCGTATTTGTTTACGCCACTGTACAATACACTACAACTTACAATGCCAGCTTGCTCATCAACTGATTTACTGCAACTATTTACAACACTGCACCAATAACATCTAGCACGATTTCGATTTCTCATTTACCCTGTCGAGCGACTGGGAGCAACAATCTTTAAGCCTTGAGAAAATCCGTAGGTCGAAATACACTTTGACTGCTGGATATCAGATCTGATTCATGAGACTTGAACAGAATGATATTTTCGACTTGCCGGTGTCAAGCTTAAAAATCAAGAGAAAAATACTTATACCGAAATATAGCAGGGTGGTAGGTGTTGCTGTTGCACCCTTCTTCCACAATTATTATTTTCCATCTACTTAATTGTGTTATTCGGAGTCATTCAAGCCCTTAACTATAAAGGGAATGGATGAACGACAAATATTTAACGGCTGCTGTAATACTCGACAACAAAGTATCCAAACCTGTCATGCAGCAAGCTGTTGGAATGTAAAAGTATGTATATCAAGTAAAAACCTATAAAAGAAACTAAAACGGAACACTGGGTTTATCTCATTGTATTGATGGGTACCCGTTTTCATACTGAAAGCTAAAACCTCACCGGAGCTCAAGATGTGATAACAACTATGGCAGAAGGGAGTGTGTATAGTTGGGAAATTAAGACGTCCTGGGGTGACAGAACTGTGGTGCTCAACTACCATTGTTTCCGTGCTTCTGCTCCAGTACAATGTACAACTTTTACATTGCGCTTAACCACGGCAGACTTTTTTTCTGTCTTTTTTTCGGTTGGAAACTATACACCAGAAACACAGGTGAAAAATGTCTCCAATATGAACAAGCATTGGCATAGCCAATAGGTCTCGCCTTTGGGACCTTTTAAGTGTTTAGCCATGAAACAGTTATTGTTGCACCAAGAATATTGTGCTGCATAACTAAATACTTAGAAGGTCCAAGAGCGAGACCTATTGGCTATGCCAATGCTTGTTGCTGGTGTCATTATGTTTTACTGACTAGCCTGACTAGGATCCTGCTAATCAGGACCCCAGTCACTGTGCTTCATCCCTGAATTGGACTTGGTAAGTACTGAGGTATACTCCAGATTGGCTACCAGGTTGGCTACTGGTGTACCCTGATAAGTCCCTAGTATATGGTACTTATGTACCCAGGGCATAGGTACACCAGGGGTCTCCTCTGGGCTGAAGCATTAATTATGCCACCCATGGGAGACCACTCAAATCGTGACTACAGGCCTGCCGTTGCAGCCAGTGTAAGCTGGTGCTAGCACCACTTACAACTGATATAAGTTTCCTTATATCTGGGGCCACGGCACTTAAAACTTATAAGTCACCCCTAAGGCAGGCCTTCCAGTTCTGAAGGCAGGGTGCTCAGTTCTAAGTGAGGATGCCCCTGCATGAATGGGACACCCCTAAAACCTTTGGAGTCCATTCTCCCGGGTTGTAAGTGCTTCAGCCATTACGATATATAGAGGGGTCAAATGTCATTATGCGATGACCATCTCTAAAGTGGCTGTAATGAACCCTGTCATGTTTGGTATCGAACATGTTGGAATCATACTCCCACACCGTAAACAGCATGGTAGGTGTGATTCCATGCACTGTAAAGCTCCTCCAGGAGGCCCTCAGTGCTCCCGGTACCAGTCTTCCAGAACCGGACAGCAAGCTGGGGCTACTGCCGACCGGAGACATGTTTTTGCCCTCCTGCTGCTGAGTCAAACTTGACCAAGGGAAGGCAGAACAACAGATATCCTGTCACAGGGAGGTGTGACCACCTCCTAGACAGGATTTAGTGTATTGGAACAGGGTGGCGGCCCTTGCCAGCGCCACTAAGACTGCTTGAAGGGTGCACTTTGTGCCCTCCTTGTCTACTCCATTTCAAACCAGTTTGTGGAGCCTTTGGCTCTCGCTCTGGCGTGAAACTAGACAAAGGATACAGGAGTCCAGCCTCTCCTCTGGGAGGGACCCCTGAATCGTCCCAACCCTTTCCTTAGGATACTTAAGGGCTTTCCTGTGGTTGGGTCTACAGATTCGTCGTAGGACAAGATTCAGCTCAGACACCATGTCATCTTCAACCGTCTGGGTACTCTGGACTTCGCTGGACTTTGCTCTGGGCATCAAGACTGCAACTGGGAAGACTCCTGCTGCTCCTCATCTCATTGTCCAGCTAATCAGCTGCAACATGTGTGCCTGTGCTCCATACAGGAACCTCACAAGGCCTGTGGACATCCAAGACACCTGAAGGAATTTCGCTTGAAGTTAAGGAGTCACTTCCCTGCATCTGCTGCTGATCCTGGGCACCCACAGACTCTGAAAGGCTAAGAAACACAAGTGGTAGTTCTGCAATTCCCACAAGGCCTGCACTTTCTTCTCACCGAGTTTGAGGCCAGTATCCCTCGTTGGAACCCCTGGAACAGAACCCCTGTGCACCACGTCAACTTGACGTTGCCAAGGCTTGTTGACTCCCTTCCTCAGAGATCTTCGGGCTCCAATAATCTCCAGCCTCAAGCATCTCCTGCAGCCAAGATCGTCATCCTCACCACATCCCTTGCACTGTGGGCCTGCATCTTTGGTGAGCTGCTCGAGGTCCTCTTGCGACTCCTGTGCCTCCAGCCTGTGGGTCCTCTCGAGGGGCTTCTTTTACTCCAGTGGGTTCCCCTGATTGCTTGGGATCTACTCCAACTCCCCTGCTTGTGGTGAGTCACTTAGACCTTGCTGGTCCTGACACTGCGCCCTTTTCACTTGCCACATTGTTTGCAGTTGCCAAGGCTTGTTGGTGCTCCCGACGGACACCAACCCATCAGCTCTCGACATCCGACGTTGGACAGCCCGCGAATGGCTCCTGGTCTTCCATATTGTCGCCTGGTCCACACAGCTGCAGCTCCAAGGTCATCTTCAACTCTCCTGCATCACCTGACACTGGTGGGCAGTCGTCCTCCGTGCCTCCTGGTAACTCCTCAGTGGCATAGACTCTGTCCCCTCTGCTTGCAGGTACTTCTGATCTTGAATCCACCTTTGGGTTATGCCAGCACTTTAACCTTCTTCGCCAGCGGCATTTTCCTGAAGTCCTCCATTGAGTTTGACTGCGGTTTCCCATGCCACTTTGCACCTATGCACCCAGCTTCCCTGGTGTAGGTATCCTGGTTCCTAGGGTATCCAAGGGTGGGGTGGCTCTCCAACCTTCTGTCTTCCACAGGGTTTCTTCAGAGTCCACTGGGAAGGGTCCTTCTTCTTTAAAATTGCAACCACGGCTTACTCATTGACATGAATCGAACACTCAGTGGTGTTCTCACTCTGCACAGGACCTCCGTGGGGTCCCTAGATACTCACCTTGGGTGGTTCTTTGGGTCCTAGCTGTTCTACGTCCTCTGGGTCCAGTTTGTTTTGGTCTCCCCCTGGAGACCATTGTGTATTTGTGCTACTTCCGTGCTCTATTTCCTAACTATTGTGGGGCATATTATCAAAGACGGCGTTAAAATTATCGCCGCTTTAGCGGCAGAAAACTCCAATAGAATTCCAATAGAAACCTATGTTCTGGTGTGAACCTGGGCTTCTATTGGAATTCTCTGCGGTATATTTTCAAGCCCATTATCTCCACTTTTAGCTGTAGTTTTCTGCCGCTAAAGCGCGATAATTTTAACACCGTCCTTGATAATCTGCCCCACAGTGTTTTGTGTTTATATCTACGGGTAGGAGATAATCCATTGTGTTAGTGAGTGTTTGTAATAAAATAACTATTTTTATAACTACACTGTGAGTCTTTTTCACTTAACCTATACCATATAATTAAGTACTGGTAAAACAAGCTGCTTCACTCTCCTTCTGGACTAAGCCTGAAGGATGCTCTCCACATCTACCGCTTAGAGAGCTTTCTAAGGTTGTCTAAGACCCCTAAAATCACCATAAGGGTTCCCTGGATTAGTGCGGTGTGCTACACTTACATCGGTGAGCACCGTATACTAATCCAGCCTCTCACAAGTCTGCTGATTCATCTTCATCAGCAAACATCCTATCTCAAAGTCAATCTTCTCGTTACTTCCATGGGCTTGAATATGCTTTGCATACTTGTGAGATTGAAAACTTGTTTTGTCAATTGTGACATTCCACAGACACAATCTCTCATCTCCACTTGAAATCCCAGATTGTGCACCAGATCCCCAACAGACCTGTCCACACAGGTGTGCACACACTGTGGACGCCTGCTTGAAAGGTGGCAACGCCAACAAAATCAAGAAGGTTAACCTGTACTGACCACCACATCATCTTCTTCTTCTACAGTTATCCTGAAAAGCAGAAATACCAATGGAACCTAACTCTATGAGACTCATTAAAGCCTGAGAAACACTTATCAATGAAGAATATAAATGCCCTACATAAAGTAACCTGAAACTCAGCTGCCAGCACATCTGTTGAAGGGTTTGATTTATATCTAGAAGACTTCATAACCCATGAGGGTTCACAAAGGCTCCAATGGTCCTCTAAGTGGAGAATAGGGCATTGGACAGATAATGGAAGGAGAGGTGTGATTTAGAGGATCACCTTCATCGACACATTAAAGGGCAACCTGCTGAAATGTAAAGATAATGCACTACTCAACCTATGCCACTGTATCAGCTTGCCCATAGACACAGTTCTTCTAGCAGCTGCTGAATCCAGGAAACATCTGGCCCCTTCCATGGACATCAATTATTCTGAATTATTCTGTGACAGCTTTGCAATTCACTTTATTACTGCAAGAAAGGACATCCTTTTTGTCATGATCCTCCCTTTCTAATGTCTGATTTAACTGGCTTTTGGTCTCTGGGTGTTATGCCACTGCTAAACAGTGTTAAGGCACCTGTGATTCCCCCTTAAACATGTACTGTGATTTGGATTTGCATAATTGGCTTATTTAATTTTCGAATAAGGCCATGTTAAATTACTTAGAAAAGAAACTATTGGCCTAGAAGCTGAATGCTATATGTGGTTTGCACTGCGCATTTACGCTAGGCTTGGGCAGTGCTCGTATAATTTTACTCTGCGGAATTCCACGGAATTTCGCAAAAACTATGTGGGATTCCATGAAGCTCTGAGAGTGGGCAGAGTTCTGAGTCAGAGTTGGTATCAGTACTTGTTTGCTGGATCAGAAGCATAATTATGTTAAACAAATAGGGCAGTGGCAAAGGTGGTGAACTTTCTCCTTACCATGGAATAAACAAGACAACCTCCCCAGCTGGAGCTGGAACCTAACAAGCCGGGTTAAAGGAGTCTCCTCCATGCTGGTGCTCATCCTCCGGGTCGGTTCACAGGGGGTCCCCACATCAGCCCCCGAGCCTCCTCTCCATAGCCAGGGTGAGCCCCGGGTCCAGTGGAATCCTATGGTGAAATCCTGGAAGGTAATGGCCCATCACGGTTGGTGTCCCCCCACTGCAAAAAGGCCTCTGCTTTCTCCGGGCTGACACAGAGCTCAGCGTACCGAGACAAATAGCCAACCGGATACTGGATACTCACAGTACCATAAAGAGTTCTCCCTCCTTTTACTAGTTTTGACAAATTACCATTTGCACCAACCTTTGCACCTCTCCCTTGTAGCCTTAATGTTTTCTATCACTTCATACAGAGATTCCAAGCCCTAACAACAAATGTTTTACTATCTAGGAACTATACTGGCTTCAGAGTTTTCACTCCTGTCACCAGCCCCTCCGTGTTTACCTGATTCTCCTGGCTAGAGCGGTCGAGCTCAAAGCTGGGGAACCGGGTCCGAGTCTTGGCAAGGACGCTCAAAATCAAGTGATTCTGGGCAAATCGCTTAATCTCCCCATGCCTAACAAAATTAACATCTGTAACACACCTGGGGCTCATGTAAAGGACTCTGATACCTTCTGATCAAGTTTGCAATATAAAAAAAAAAGGTCCAAACACTATCGGTTCTGATTCCCGATCTTACACTGATTTAAAAATGTAAATACAATAGATTTCATATACGTACTGTGTCATGGAGATCCTGTGGTGTGAGGGAAACAATCTGACCTTTTCTGTGTTTTTTTTAAAGTACTGTTCCAGGAAATTAGGGGAGGGTGGAGTTTGTGGAGTTGCACTATGCTGAATTCTGTGGAGTTGCATAAAAAATCAGTGGAATTCCATGGAGTTCCACTCCGCCCTACTAAGTACATACAGGTACTCAGGAAGACAAAGGAGGCTGAGGTACGCACATATTATGTACAGATGAAAGATATCAAGAGAAAAAAGGGAAGCTGCCTTTCACTTAGCAATGCTCTCCAGAGGAGCTGTGTGAGTAGGGTGAGCTGAGGGTGCCCCCTGCCTGCCAGTGGCGCATCATTCCCTTGCTCGCATTATGGCTGCTGCAGGCTCCCGGTGCTCTCTTCTCTCAGCGGATGTTGGGCTCCTCAGACTTTGGCACATGCTCTAACTCCTCAGCGCTAGCCTGTGTGCACTGAGGGGCAGAGCCACTGCCTCCTCTACTCTTACACAGATGCCTGGGCTGCTAGTCACTGTGTGAGAGGCAGGGTGGTGATACTACAGGGGTGCTGCGGGCAGCACTGCTCATCACACACCTAGCCAGGGTAAAGAGTGAGACATGGTTACCACCCCTAACGCCCATTCTGGGCCCCTGAACCAGTGCTCCCTCCAACTCCAGCTCCTTTCTGGTGCTCGTGGGCATGTGCAACACAGTGATACCAGCAGCAGCCAAACCAGCGAATGCAATGAACGTGTGATAACCATCGCAAAAGTTACTTAACTCAACCTACAACATCGCAGTCCATCGTAGGAATATTACGCCGTGTTAACCAGGTATTCACAACACGGCGGTACCATGCGATAGTCACCAGATAACGCGTCAAATGGCCACATTAAAAACAATGCCACGCCGCAAAAATGAGAAATACGAATGCAAAAAAAGTTGCGATGAGGCCAAGCGCGATATAAAAAGCTGCGAAAACCAGCCACAGGCCTCAAAATCTCACGCGTCTGGCGGGAAAATGCACTATAATAGCAGAACAAGAAAAACACACTAGAAACAATCCAAAGTGCGCAGCACCATGGATGCACCCTGACCCAGCACAGAGGCCAACACGAGCCCCACAGCCCCCACAGACCACCAGCAAGGAACAACGGGTACGGGGACGGCCGAGGAGAAGAGAAGAGGGAGAGGAAGACTGGGTGCAGTCCGCAGCAAAACCAGATCAGCGTCACGGAGGTGACAGAACACAACCATCAACTGACACACAAGTAGACCACCTGGAATGCAGTCGGAGTGCTAAGGAGGCCAATCGAGGAGGCCATTAGGTGCTGGCATGATGTGACAACCTAAATCAGGCACAAACCCGCTGCAAACAGGAAGGCTGCAACGGCGACAGGAGGTGGCAGTCATGCACCCCAGGAGGAGCTGGAGGAAACCTAGGACACAGTCATCAGTGTGAAGACGGTGCAAGGAGTAGGGAGTACGGACACAGCTCGAGAGGACCAAACACAACATCAACAGGGTGAGTAACGACCAGGAACTGGGGGGACGAGGGAGATGGGCACAATGGCACACATGCACAACGAGGTGTCGCACACTGCACACCCACAATGATCCTGGATCATGTCCCTCATCACAGTGGCACACTGCAGCACACACACATAGCAATAACAGCCCATCCACATTGACGATAATGTGGCACAATGTGCAACCACGACACTGCAGAACAGAGGACACAACTGGCTCCGCACACGCGCAGAAACAGGCCTACAACATCTGACAGAGCTGGAAACTGTGAAATGAAAATGTACGCGTACAACCTCACATCCGTCATATAGTCCAAATGTACACTGTCCCTAATCTAAGTCCTCCACCACCCAAACAGTCACAATGTACATTGTCACACAGTCTGCATGTAACCAAGAAAAATGCCCCAACATACATGACAACACAATGTCAACATGCAATTCCCCTTCACATAGCAGAGGGACACACAACACCTCCAGCAGAGCACAGAAGACCACACATTAGTGATGCCGGAGAGGACCACCACACCTTCGACACCGACACCCTACAACAGCCCATGGACATCCCATGCATCCCACCACCAGGACCAGGACAGCCAAGCTACTTAGAGGAGAAACCAGCCCCTGCAACAGACCACACAGCATTAAGCACACCGTAAGCACGGCTGGCTCACAACACCCCAACGACCCACACATGGCATCCCAATGCCAGGTGTCAGAATGCCAAAAGGAGGTGGCCCAAAAGGTGCGGATGTGGTCCGAACCCCTGGAAGGCGAGCTAGGCCACATACGTAGATGTCTATCACCCATCAGAGACAACCTTCCCCCCACAAAGGTGACCCCCACTGCAATAGAGACACATGCAGATGCGCAGAACAATGCCCAGGGGCACACGCACATCAGTCACACACCCCCTTTGGCTCTGCGTATGATGGCCCAGTCCACTCCCCTTACGAATTGAGTGGGTGACGACAAAGCAACATGTCCAAGCCCAACCCGCTGCCTGTGGTGACATGTCCGTATCCGCTGTACACAGCACAATGTAATGTCGTAGGGCCCAGGGCCCTCATACATACAACAAGACCGCAGGGACACACGCAGATATCATGTTGAACTGGCTACGGGTACGTGCGCCCTGCCCCTTTATTAGCAGGGCCACATGTACAGTGATGCCTGTGCTGGATGTGTGTGGGGTGAGTGTAAGCCAGCCCGCACGGAGTGCCTGGTGCTGGCAACAACTTGAACAGTGTACACCAGTGTAATGGAACCTGAAAACACCAGCATTACAGAGTCAACTGCTGAGCAACATGGGTGGAGCCGGAGCAAGTACAGAGGTCACCCAATATTCGGCCAGGAGGTTCCGTGAGTTGTAGTGCACTGAGGTAGGGGCACCAGGGCTGAGCGTGCTCGTGTGAGACATTGTCTCAGATTGTGTCCCTTCTGGATATCCCTGCTGCAGCTGCAGTAGGGTGTGTTACATCTGCCACACCTCACCGATCATCGTCCCAGGTTCTCCACACTTCCTGAGGTGACAGTTGCGTCCGTAGTCCACAGTGCAATACCCAGTAATAGATCTGAGTGTGTAGCTTTGGCTACCACCTCCAGTCTGCATTCCTGCCATCGGGTTGTTGCCTCCTGCCCACCCATTGTCTGGGCCTTTTCCCGTCCGCACACTTGACACATCTTCCTCATCATAGTCCCAGGTCTTCTCCACTGCATGAGGTAAAATTTTTGCGTGTGCTGTCCACAGCACAGTACTCAATCAGAACAGGTCCATGAGTTGTGGTGCACAGAGTTAGTGGCCCCAGATTCAGTGCGGCCGGCATAGGCACACCGCCACGGGATGGTGATTTACGGTGCAGTGAGATAGGGACACCAGAACTGAGCGGGTCCTCGTCGATGTCCACCGTGAATGACGCGGATTGTTTCAGAGAACAGTGGAAGGTGTTCTTTCAGGGCCTGATGCAGATGGCAGAACCAAGCAGACACAGGCAATATGTAGGAGATGAATGCTACAGACACATACTTGACAGCAAATCAGTATCGGCTACATGATGATGATGACAACACCCAGGCCATAGTCTCATATGCCAGCAAAGCTCAACCAGGGAGTGTACATTGATTACAGGGGACGGAGTAAGTGGCACCAGTGCTGAAAGGGGATGCAGTCTGCGACAATGGGTGTACAATGGCATATAATCTGCCATGAATAAATCATGTCTCAGTTCCACATGTGTGACCAACTTGACCGCAGTGCAGTTCGGAGCCAGGGCTCAGTAGGAGCCCACAGCCACGTGTCGATGGCTTGCTATGCACAGAGCAAGTGGCACAAGAGCAGATGTTGGTAGTGTTCAATCACCTCCCTAACGATGATCCTTTCTTCCTCCGGACTTACCCGCGTCTTCCTCTTACTCCTCTCCTTACGTACAATTATACACACTCTGAAATAAATAAATCAAGACTCATTTCCAAATGTGTGACCCACTTGTCCACTGTGTATGCCGGTGGAGTATGTCAACGAGAAAGGAGGAGTGAGGGCCTTGCTCGAGGAGGCCTTGATGATCTGAGCAGGCTGCCAAGATCACGGGGCTCGGGCTTGGAGGTTGCCTCAGCACGTGGTGGGACTTCCTTGACACACGCTGATGTCCGCAGGTGAGCAGTGAGACCCGGCTGTGCCGGGGAGGGCAAGACGAGTTTGGGGACCAGCGTACCTGGGTACAGCAGGCGCACAAGATCGCAGGAAACTCCGCTCAGGACGATGGCGTAGGCCTCGTGGCAGGGTGAGAGGCGCCACCCTGGCAGAGACGTTGGACATTCCGGAAGAGGACCACGCCCAGGGCTATATGCTTTTTATTTACACCCCTTTGCTGGCCTGGTGTACGCAGGGCCAGCCCACTCCGCTCACGCTTACAGGGGGGGACGTAACAGGCTACATTTCTGCGATCTTCCCCCTGCCTGGGGTGACATGGTTGTGTCCACTGTCCAATACACTCCATACACCAGCAGTGTGTGTTGACATGGATATGTGTGTGGTCTGCATACTCCAGTCTGTCCAGCACAACCACCCCACACTTGGCATTATGTACTTACTCATTCATGGGTCACTTGACTCCTATGCACATTCCTGGTGCCCACCTCTTAACACTATCTGCTATGGTGTGGCCGAGGTGCCATGCCGTTGATGGCTAATGTACATGGCTGGCCAAGGTTCCCACAGTGAGTTGTGCTGTCGTGTCAGGTGGGTGTGCATGTTCCATGTGAGCTTGTGACGTGTGCATTTCCTGTGTCGTGTGTTGCATGATTGTGGAGTTGAGGTGTGTGGTGTGTGCATTTGGTATTGGCCAATGAGTAGTGCATTTCTGTAGGTGCCATCCTGGTGGCGCAGGTTGATGATGGACGGTCGGAAGGTGTGGGAATCATGCACACTGCCAGGGTGGTTTGCAGCGGCATTGGCGGGGATTCCCAGGTGGTCAACTATTGCCTGGAAATTGGTGGGATACGTGGGCTTTCTGTTGCGCTTATTGTGTGCAGTGTTGCCAGGGGCCACTTGTGGGACATGTGTGCCCCCTGACACGTGGGAGCAGCCAGCTGTGGCATACACCCCTTGCTTGGTCTCAAGCTGTTCCTGCGCATTGTGTGCGAAGTATGGATGGTGGGATAACAAGCTGATGGTGTCATCCATGACCGTTGTGAGGGACTTGGATTGGCCTGAATGTGTGACTCCTCCGTCTCAGGTGGATGTTGGTTAGAGGGTACCAGAAGCAAACAGGTGCAGCAAGGCCATCGGCTTAGTCTGAGGGGGATGTTGGTTGTCCGCTGTGTTGATACCAACAGCCTGTGGGCAATGGTGGTCAGGATGATGAGGAGGGTTGTACCTTTGAACATGTAGTGGGCAATGACATTCTCTGGTGTTGTGTCTGTGAGGGTGTTGCATTTTTGGAGGGTCGCTGTCTTTATCTGCACTGCCTCAGTGTTGGTCAGGGTGGGGCGGTGGGTGTCTGGGGGGGTGGGGGTGGTCATGGGGTGTTGGCAGTGGGTGTTGTGGCCCTCTTGGGTGTCAGGCATGCATGTACAGTGGCTCCATGGCATCTGTTGTTCTTCAGGTGTGGCTGTGGGCTGGGCTCCCTTTTGTGGTGCAGGCTTCCGTCCGACTTTGCACCAGGTCGGAGCTGGTGTTATTTTCCTGCAGCTAACACGCCTTATCGCATGTTTCATGGTCTTTTCGCAGATCTGTCTGGTAGTTGTAAATGTTGCGGAGTGGTGTCGTCGCAGCTTTTTGCTTGGAAAGACCTACTCTGTATCTCATTAGCGATAGTTGTCGGGGTCATCTGTGGCGATGTTTTTGCTGATGTTTTCGCGGGAAAACTGGTGATATCGGCTGTTGGCTCCAGCTTGTGAATGGGGTGATGAGTTTATCGTGACTTTGGCTGCGCTAAAGTGCCATTAACTCAGAGATAGCTCCTTGAAAATATGGCCCCAGTGTACTACACAGTACACATGTGCATTAGGTAGGCCCCAGACCCAGGCAGACACTCATGCTTTAGATTGGAAGCTCGTAAGTGTGGTTTGAATTTGTGCTTGTGGTGAGCTGCACAGTATTTAATTGGATGGCTGAAGTCTGTGCTCAGACCAAGCCGAAGTTTAAAAGCCCTGCAGTGACACAGGGAAGGCAAAAGCAGCGTTCTCATGTAAGAACACTTATTTTTAGACATTAATAAATCACTCCTAAAGTGTGTCTTTTATACCTACAGGGCTATGTGATAAATATATAACAAATATGCACACTACATTTTGGAAAATTGTTTCCTCGCAGTGACTACATACCTAAATGCTGTTTTCTCTGCGTTTGGTGGACTAGGTTTTCTAAGAACAGGCCCAGGTGTGATTGATAACTTTATTTCACAGCTCTGCTTGGCAAAAGCTACAAAATGATGTTTTCTGTTCAGTTTGAAAACTCTACTTTAAAGATGAAAGTAAAGTTTTGATCATTTTAGTTGAAAGGTAACTTTATAAATGGGTACTTGGTGCTGCCTGAGTCAAAATTGGTTGAGAACCAGTTCGTCACTTAGCTTCAAGCCAGGTGCTCAGTAAAATTCCTGCAGAGAATTAATAACCCTGCTCAAAGAGAACAACAGTTTGGCCACTTAACAGGGATTAGACATCTGGGAGGAGGGCAGGAACAGTTGATAGAACACAGCACAGTCTTGCTTTGGAGATACCAAATGGGACTGACAAAATCTGCTCCCATTCATTCCCAGGACCCTACTTGATTTTCTGGCTCCAACCTAAGCAAGTTGGAAAACCAGTTTTTGACCAAGTCGGAGTTGAGGATACCTCATCTGAATCATTCTGAGGGTAAGAAAGAGTCTGAACCCCTCTAAATAAAAGAAGAATTTAGCCATGATGGATTTAGGGCTTCTGTCAATTATTACGGTAAAGCAAAGAGGAAGTGCTGCAGAAAGATTTGTGCATATGACATGAAATGAGACATGATTGGGAGTAGGAATAACTGACTAATGTATAGAATAATACTGACACCTCATCACCACTTCCTCAGAACACTCCTAAACCAGAGAATACAACATCCGATTGAACAAGACCCTGCTGGATGAAAAGAACTACTGAAGGATTCCTGACTCCAATTGGCATCTAGGGACTGGATATGCAAGGGTGAGGTGGCTGGCTTCCTGTTTTCCTGCTTCAGGGACACTAAGGGTAGAATAACTGACTTCAAGATAGTTCAATTGACCACTAAGGACTGAACCCTCCAGGAGCCTTGGCTAGAGAGAGACTTTGTACCTTTTAGCCTGTCCTGAGGATGCAGGAGTGACCAAAACAACGTTGTTAGTAATTAGAGACAGTGGGACCTTTTCCACATATATCAGACTGATAGGTGCTGAGGCTTACCCATCAAAGGTGCATACAAGACAGGCAAGTAACCAATTTCACTCATATTTGAGCTTTTTGCTTTGCTGAAAACTCATTCAGTAATAGTATCTGGCCTCGTGGAGCCCTGCCCCGTTAAGACCAAGTCTGGAGGTAAAACCCTGGACATGGGCGAGGTGACAAATCTGTTTCAGTAGCAAAGCAACCTTGATTGCTATGAAATCCAGCTTTATCCTGCTTGGAGCCTTTGGTGCAAAGCAACAATGAATTCAGCAGGAGCTTCATGACGGCATAGCAGACTTGTTAGGGACCTTGCTGTCTTCAAACCTGGACCTTGCCCTGCTGGAATACTTTGAGCTGCAAAAAAAGTAACTAAGGGCCGGATTACGATCTTGTTGGACAGGGTTACTCTGTCACAAATGCGACGGATATCCCGTCTGTTGCATTACAATTCCTCACCTCTCAGGACTAGTTAAAATGTCCATCTGACATAACTTAGTACTTCTCCTTCTATTACCAGCAAGGTAGAAAACATTGAAGTCATTGTGGGGCACTCTTTAAATCAGATTCACCAAGTAGTCAAATTCTCACTCTTTATCCTGAGAACTGTTCTTAAACCTGGCCTCCTTGGCGTGGTTTCTCCTATATTTTTTACCTCTATCTCCTGTAGTTTTGAATGTATGCTGGAATTAATTTTTGCTGGTATTTGTTCTCTTTACCACTACTGATTGGTGCTAAAGTAAGTGCTCCCTTTGTAAATTGTGTTTATGTTTTGTTATCCATAATTGGCATATTTGATTTACTGGTAAGTCCCTAGTAAAGTGCACTGTGTGTGCCCAGGGCCTGTAAATCAAATGCTACTAGTGGGCCTGCAGCACTGGTTGTGCCACCCACACGAGTAGTCCTGAAAACCTGTCTCAGGCCTGCCACTGCAGTGTCTGCAAATGCAGTTTTAAATAGCCATGTCGAACTGGCAACTGCACCCACTTGGAGCCCCAAACCTTCCCTTTTTCTACATGTAAGGCGACCCTAAGGTAGGCCCAAGGTAGCCCCATGGGCGGGGTGCAGTGTATGTAAAAGGTAGGGCATGTACCAGTGTGTTTTACATGTCGTGATAGTGAAATACTGCCAATTTTGTTTTTCAGTCTTGCAGGGACTGTGGTTCCGTGAATTCTGAACCCATTCAATGAAGGTTGTCGTATCGTGATGATTTTGGTATCAGCGAAACGCGACTGACATGTGCGGTATGCGTAAGCATTTTCGTCATGCTACACCGATGGATTCACTGTGTATTTGACGATCTAGTCTGCACCCGTGGGTTCCATTTTGTGCTTAACCGCCATTTTGTGGTTGCCCTCACATAGGCTAATGACTACAGGATGACTGTGGCCAAGCGAGCCTCTAGGGACGCATACACCTTAGTTTGAGCTCGTGTTGACTTCAGTTTGACCTGAGTCAACTGACCCTGTTGCCCGAGGCTAAACTTGTTGAGCCAGTACCTTGTTAAGCAGCTGGTCAGATAGAGATCAAAGAGCAGGACATTATTGATTCGATGGCACACGCACACACCCCTCTATCTTTCTCCTCATCTGTTTCTGCTCCTTACTTTTATGGCCTTATGGCCTAAATATTGATTTGGGTTGAGGTCTTTTAAGATGGGCCCGTCCGGCCTGTTCGAACAAGAATGCTGGCTTCTTGCCTTGTCATTGGCGAAGGGTTGGATAACTGAAAGTGGGTTTGTCGTTATGTGATGCCTCTGTAAATATCATCCTCTGATTGGTCAAATTTGTTAGTAATTGATGCTAGCCAGGAACGTGGTTTTTGGCATAAAAGACGATGCTCCGCTCTATTATGTTGAGCAGTCTCCTGAGAACATACACCATGTTGTACTTCTAGGACCTCTGTTACTGGCTGCAGCTAAATAAATTGATCTTTGATGTCAACAGAAGAATCCCGTGTCTCTGTACTCTAAGACAGGTGAACCCGAAGACTTCGGGCATGTCCCCTGCGCCGCTGGGTTTAAATCCCGGTTCTTCAGTTGGCGCCCAACGTTGGGCGACTTCAGCGGTACTGGTCCAAGCCTGAAGATCGTGAGGAGCTTCGTGTGAAAATTCTGGATGGAGCCTACCACTTCATCGACCCCTGTATGTCGTTGTGGTCCGAAAGTCTTTGCTGCGAAGTTCCCCGCATTCCGACGGCTACGAAGGACTGCTGCCCTGACTGTCGCCCTGTCTTGGAGCCTTTTGATGACTTGTAAAGCGAGACGATAGACGGGTCTTCTGGCGACGTCATCGATATTTCAGTTAAGTATGAGTGGAGCGTCTCCCAGTCCTTAGTTTGTTTTGGTATCCTTCGGGATCGCTTTGATTTGGTACCTGCAGGCCCCAAAGTCGAGGGACTCGTGTATTCACGAGGCTATCGTTTTGATATTCCCTTGAAGTTTGAAGCTAGACTAGTGAGCGAAGATGCCTGGTCTTAGCAGACTTGGAAAGATATTTTGTTATGGTTGTAATAGGGATTCCCGATTGGAGGACTCGTGTCCGGTGCCTCCGATTGGAACTCCGACCTATGAGCTCTATTTAAAACACGGCGTGGGCCCCATCACGTATAATGATGTATGGATTAGGTATACTAGGAAGGATGGTGTCCTAAAGTGGTCCCAATATGGTAGTTACGACACGAAAATTTTAGATAATTTGGAAGTCAGACTCTTCAAAAAGAAAGCCCGGCCGGCAATGTTTGACTCTTTCCGCCTTTGGCGAAAGGAAGCCAAACAAAAGGAAATTAAGTTAGCGAAACGAAATAAGCGTGCACGAGGTATGTCGATGGTGCAGGCTGCTATACAGTTTAAGGATAATGAGGAAGAGCAAGAAAGCGAACAGATGTTTAGGCAACGTAAATTAGCGGTAGACAAATGTTATCCAGCTTTGCCGCCTCAACAGCAAGAAGAAAAGAAAGATCTTGCGAAAGATCCTTTAATGTCGCATCTATTAAGTTCGCCACCCCCTTATGTTCAGAGTGCTACCGCACCTCCGCCACTGGTAGTTGCGCAACACCCGGTTGTTTTACCTCCAGTGGTTCCTCAACAGCCAGCTCTCCCTCTACTGGCTACTACTGCCTCGGCGCAGCCTTCTCAAGGGCCGCCGTCTTTGCTACCTCCTTCGTCTGCTACTCCTATACCTGTGTTGTCTGTTCCCTCTGTCACTGTTCCGACTTCGGTTCCTTCTCATTCTGCTTTGGCTCCTGTTCTTTGGTCACCTTCTCCTTTTGCTCGACGGAGGATGACTGATGTGGTTGCTAGTCTTTTTTCTCCTCTAATGGGTTCATTGGGTATGTCTCCTGTTGTAGAGCGTAAGCAATTGCGTAGTCAATTGCCTGGTCCTGATGAACGGACAGTGTTAGATCACTTGGCGCGTAAATGGGTTACCTTTCCTTCGCACTATGATCTTGAGGGTGTTATGGATGTTTTCCATCAATGGGAAGCACCGAAACAGAGATACGTATTTGATATGATGTGTTCTTTCCTTCGTGAACAGTGGGAAGATAGCGAGGTAGGGCAGACTCCGCCTGGGTTGTTCCGTGTGCGGTCCGAGTTTGCGAAAGGAACTATAGTGGGTCTTGATGTTGAAAGAGCAGTCGCAACATTGTTGTCGTTTAGGAGTGAGTTTCCTTCTAGGTCATTGTTTGAGCCTGATTCTTCAGTGAGGTTCCTCCCGTTTGAAGACCTGGTGATGCGAATGCTAATCCACCTGTTCTGGCACATTTCCAGCGCGTTTGGGTACATGTTCCATGGAAGCGTGCTGAAGTCCTAGCTCTAAAGCAGACTCTGCCTGATCCACGTAAAATTCCTGCGGGGTTTTATAAGGAGCTATCTCAAACTGCGGGTTCATGTATTATGAATCTGGCTGATATAGATATGTTATTTGGGAATGTTGTTCCACAGCCTATATGGAGTAAGATTCGTCATACGGATCATGCGCAGGGATTAGGTGATATATGGAATAACCTTAGAACTGCAGATGAAAGACAAATAGGTGGTGCTAAACCTGAGAATGTGATTGCTGACCTCCCTGGTAGAATTATTGATTATGTGAAGACTTTGATGCCTGCTATGCGTGTCAATTGGGACAAGTTGTCTGCATGCAAGCAGAAGAAAGACGAAACTGTGTCCGACTTTTTCACTTGATTTGAAGAGACGTTTGCAGACCACAGTGGTCAAGACATGGGTACAGAAGGTGGTCAAAGGTTGTTCGTTGACAAGTTCGTGCATAATTTGCTTCCCGAGTTGTGCAATAGGTTGAAGGATTCTGAAAGTGCCTGGGCTGTTTCTTCGTCAGCACAGATATTGGCTACTGCCCAGTACTATGAGAATAGAAATAAGGATGAGATAGAGAAAGCGGATAAAAAGACTAAAGAACTGAAGACTAAGGTTCTTTTGCAGCAAGCATACCCGCCTCGCAACACCCAGCGTGATTATCAACAACCCCAACAATATCAGAGAAACTCGCAAAGGTTCGAGTCTTCTCAACAGCGTTTTTCTGTAGGTCCTAATCAGTGTGCGTATTGCAAAGAAGAGGGTCACTTCAAGAATAGTTGCCCGACTTTATTACAGCGCACAAATGGTGTCTCTGGTATGAGAGGTCGAGGTGTTCAACAAGCTCCGCGAGGTCGAGGACGTGGTATGCCTCAGATTGCACGTTCCTTGTCTCCGCAGAATTCGATGAATTGTTTTGATCAACAGAATGGTGCGTCTGGAAGGACGGCTCAATACCATGTGGATGATTATTACGTTGAAGGTGAGAATATGGAAGGTAACGATTACTAGGACAGCCACAGACAAAGAGAGGGAGTCGTTTCAGTTCCAGTAGATCAGAGTGGACCTTATGTTGAAGTGATTGCATCAGGTGTGTCAGAGCCTTTTCTGTTGGATACTGGTGCTGCGAAGAGTTCTATCATGCACTCTAAACTCCCTGGCGCACCTTTGTCTGGCTCAACGAATGTTTCAGTAGGTTTTTCTGGTGCCCCGGTTAGAAATCCAATTTCTAGTCCTTTGTCTCTTTCTGTTGGACCGTGTGATTTCGAAGCACCCCTAATTCTGACGACAGGTTGTGGCGAGAACTTGTTGGGATTGGACTTGTTGAAGAGATTGTATGCGACGCTTTATTGTTCTCCTTCAGGAGTACAGCTTACATTGGGAAAGAGAGTGATCTCTCCGATGTATTTGGCTAAAGACCAACTTCCAGCTGAATTGTCTTCTTTTCCTGATTCTCTTTGGGCTACTGGTCCTAATGATGTGGGTCTTTTGGAGATTCCGCCATTTATTGTGACATTGAAGGCGAATGCTAGATTGCCACGCATTCCACAGTATTGTATCTCAAGTGATGGTGAAAGAGCACTCTTGGCGATCATCTCTGATCTGATTGAGAAAGGTGTGATTGAGGAAACGAGAGGTAATGTGTGCAATAGTCCGGTGTTGCCTGTTCTGAAAAGAACCGATTCTTCACAACCTCCTGTATATAGGTTTGTGATCGATCTTCGCGAGGTGAATAAGATCGTTGTTCCACAATTCCCTGTGGTGCCTGATATCACCGCTTTACTGACTTTGATTCCGGCCACAGCCACGTGGTTTTCGGTGATTGATTTGAAGAATGCTTTCTTCAGCATCCCAATTGCCGTGGAGAGTAGAGATATTTTTGGCTTCTCTTTAGGAGGCCGAAGTTTCCATTTTAAATGCGCTCCTCAAGGATATTGTGAGAGTCCATCAATCTATAGTCAAGCCTTGAAGACGCAACTTGATTCGTTGGTTTTACCTGATGGTGCTGCCCTCATTCAGTATGTTGATGATCTTTTAGTCGCTGCTGACAATGAAGAGACTTGTAGAGAGGCTACTCTGTCGTTGTTACGTCACTTGTCTGATTTCCATCATAAGGTTTCTCTTTCAAAGTTGCAATATTGCCGACAAGAAGTTACCTACTTAGGTCACCTCTTATCGAAGGATGGAAGAAGATTGACCCCAGAAAGAATTCAAGCGATTGCGAAAATGAGTGTGCCTACGACACAGAGAGAAGTGCGTGCGTTTCTAGGTATTACATCGTACTGTAGACAGTGGATTGCTAATTTTTCATTGCTTGACAGCATGATTGTTTTCTGAGGACTGAGAAAGAAACGAAAGGGAGGATAGACCTTACGGACACTCCTCTTGCGGAATGTGATGGTACTTTATGGGTTGATGGTTCGTGCTTTAAGCTTCCGAATGGTGATACGACTGCGGCATATGCGGTTACAACTTTGCATACGATTGTTGAAGCTGCTCGTATCCCACATAATTCAGCACAAGCGGCAGAGTTGATTGCATTGACAAGAGCGTGTGTGTTGTTGAAAGGGAAAAGAGTGACTGCGTACACTGACAGCCAGTATGCGTTCAGTGTTGCTCTTAGCTTTGGACGATTGTGGAGAGAACGTGGGTTTCTGACTTCGCATGGGACCAAGATCCAACATGGTCAATTGGTGAATGAACTTCTTGAATCTCTTACTCTGCCGTTGCAAGTTGCGATCATAAAATGCAGTGCGCATAAGAAAATCACGGATGATGTTGGTCGTGGTAATGCGTTTGCAGATGAAGTCGCGAAGGAGACTGCGAGAGATGTGATGAGTCGAATGTACGTTGCGGGTCCGGCGAGATAGATTCCAGATAGAAGTATGTGTGAAGATACGATTGAGAGTGTGAAATCCATCCAAGCTGAAGCTACAGAGAAAGAGTTGAATGAATGGAGAGAAAGCAAGGGTAAATTGGACTCGAATGGTTGTTGGGTTGAGTTGTCAGAGCATCAGCGATGGTTGTTGCCTGATGCGTATGTACTTCCAGTGGTTACGATGGCACATGGAATGGCCCATATCAGCGTGAAAGGAATTTGTAAGTTGTTGGCCCCAGTATGGCGAAATGCTGGAATTCCTAAGTGTGCAGAGAATTTGGTCAAGAACTGTATGGTCTGTTTGATGTACAATCCTGGTAAGGGAACTACAACTCCAGCTAGTCATTTTGCTCCTCCCACGTATCCGTTTGAGGCTTTGCAGCTAGATTTCATCCACATGGAGAGGTGCAACAATCTGAAGTATGTCTTAGTGGTTGTTTGCTCTTTTTCTAGATGGGTGGAAGCCTACCCTTTGAAGGACAATACTGCCTTGTCCACAGCTAAAGCCCTTATTAAGGAATTTTTCCCTAGGTATGGGTTGCCGAGAATTGTCTGGAGTGACAATGGGAGTGAATTTGTGGGTCAAGTGATGAAGAGAGTGTGTGATGGGTTAGGAATCCGGCAGAAGTTCCACGCTGCCAATCATCCCCAGTCAGCTGGTCTAGTTGAGTGCTACAATGGCACGTTAAAATTGAAATTGGCCAAAATTCAAGCGAGCTCTGGTCTACAATGGCCTGATGTTAGCCCTTCTGTCCACAAGAATGACTGTGCATTCGCGAATGGGTCTGAGTCCTTATGAAGTTGTGTTTGGTCGCCCGGCAAATATTTGGGGAGTGTCGCGGCCGACAAAATTTAGTGAGATAGAACACCCTGTATTGCTTGACTACCTGTACGAATTGACAGCTAAATTGCGTGTTCTGCATCAACAGGTTCATGATACTTTGCCACAGGTTTCTGAAGATCCAGGGCACACCATTGAACCTGGCGCGTGGGTGCTCGTGAAGAATTTTCAGCAAACCAAGAACGAGCAGCCCCGCTGGACAGGACCTTACCTAGTGTTATTGTCCACCCGTTCTGCGGTACGAGTGCACGGTAAAAAGAACTGGATTCACGGCGTACATTGTAAGAGGGCCCCTTTGCCTCTGCCGTACGACCGGTGGGTCCAAAAAGGACTTCCTGATTCTGAGACTGAGACCGTGCCTCGTTTTCTGCCTTTCAGCGATGCCCGTTTGATTGGAACAAACACTGAGCCAGAAAGCGATAATCTTCTTCAAGAAGCTGTGCCTCCATCGAACCGTTTGAACACTGTTAAACCTGAGCTACTTTTCAGAGAACAGACATTGCCTGGCAAAGAGCGTTATAATTTGCGACCAAGAGTCACGGGACAAATAACAAATTAAGTTCCTTCTTTGCTATTTTTTTTTAAGGTTAGCTCCCCTCCGAGAAACTATTTTGATTTTTGTTTTTCGAACCACCATCCGGGTTCAGCTGTAGGGTCGCGGTGCCAAGTCCTTGGAGTGCAAGCTGAAGACGTTAGGTCGACGGTTCTGGTTGGTCTAAGGGCGTTCCCTGGACCGGCAGGCGCATTCCTTAGCACGGAACACCCATCCGCCGCAAGCAGCACGGTTAGAGGATGGAGTTTTTCGGGATGGAGAGACCTACTAAAAAAATGAGCTTCAAGAGCGAAATGTGTATAATAATGAGTAGAAAACGTTTTTTAATATTATGTCTGTTTATACTGTTTAGTTTAATGATGTTTTTAATCGGATATGTGACATTCTCTATTCAAGTAACATTTATGCCCACTGCACAACCCATGCCTCCTCCTACTGTTTCTTCGCATTCTTTTCACCCTCTGCCCGAACATGAGTCCATTAGGAGAATGGAATTCGCTAATAATTCCTTTGTTCAGCTTCTGCACCAACACCAGCTAGTAGTGAACACAACTAACTGTTGGGTGTGTGGCCTTATGCCCCATACTACCGATAAAGGTATTCCTTACCTGGTCCTGCCATTTAGCTACAATGGTTCTGTGTGGGCATACAGAACAATGTTCATTTATGCCCGTGAAGTCAACCCCCTACGTTCTGTGAAGGATAATCCGAAGAATAGGGCTCTGGTCAAGGGAATAGTCGACATGATTAGAGGAATAGGTTCCTATGAGACTATCCCGAGAGATGAGATGCTAGCGTATATTGGATGGAATGTTACTGGATATGGAGCTAGTCTGAGTGGGAACCAGCGGGCGAAGAGATCCTCCCCGATTTGGATAGTACCCCATCAGGGTCATTACTGTCTGCAAGGTAATGGCAAGAATCCTAGAGCTCAGCTAGGAAAGAGTGTTTGCATTGAGACATATGTTTTTGCATCCGAGACTTCCCCACCGTTTCTAGTAGCTAAGGGTACCTACTTCATTTGCCATGACAGAGCGTATACATGGTTGCCCCCTGATTTCTCGGGCACATGTTTTGTCTCGTTCTTGTTACCCCCTACATTTACAGCTGCGGCAGATTACCACAAGATGAGAGTCGTTAGAGGTGTCTTCAGAAAGGAAGATACCGCAGGACAAGAATTGGGAGATTTCTCGAAGGGTTTTCTGCCGTTCTGGGGACCTATGGTTAACAGCAGGAACATACGGCAATTGACGAGAGTAGTTGAGTCCACCATAGTCGAGACTGCCGGCGCCCTTAGTAACTTGACTGCTGAGCTCCAGTCGGATCGCCTTATGACTCTTCAGAACAGAGTTGCGTTAGATGTCATACTTGCAGATAGAGGAGGGGTCTGTAAATTGATCCAATCAAGCTGTTGTGTTTTCATTCCAGACAACGCTCCGACAGTTTTCCAAGCCATCTCCAAGCTACATAAGCTCTCCGAGTCCGTACATGTGGACGAAGGAGATTGGTCATTAATGGGATGGTTCTGGGGATTGTTATCCACCTGGGGATGGAAGATTCTGATGGTCATTGGGATGGTATTAGCTCTTCTTTTCCTGTTCTGTCTTTGTATACAGTGTGCTCCTGCTATCTGTGGCCTTTTTGCTACCTCGTGTTCGAGGAGACCTGTCCAGAGAGAGTTACTAAGTACCAGGATGATGCTACAGCAACATCTCAATGATCTGATGAAAATAGACCTGGACTCAGATTGACGTGAGTTTAGGTTATTGCTTATGTAAGGGCAAAAGGAGGGTCTGTGGTTCCGTGAATTCTGAAACCATTCAATGAAGGTTGTCGTATCGTGATGATTTTGGTATCAGCGAACCGCGACTGACAAGTGCGGTATGCGTAAGCATTTTCGTCATGCTACACCGATGGATTCACTGTGTATTTGACGATCTAGTCTGCACCCGTGGGTTCCATTTTGTGCATAACCGCCATTTTGTGGTTGCCCTCACATAGGCTAATGACTACAGGATGACTGTGGCCAAGCGAGCCTCTAGGGACGCATACACCTTAGTTTGACCCTGTTGCCCGAGGCTAAACTTGTTGAGCCAGTACCTTGTTAAGCAGCTGGTCAGATAGAGATCAAAGAGCAGGACATTATTGATTCTATGGCACACGCACACACCCCTCTATCTTTCTCCTCATCTGTTTCTGCTCCTCCTTTTATGGCCTTATGGCCTAATTATTGATTTGGGTTGACGTCTTTTATGATAAGCCCGTCCGGCCTGTTCGAACAAGAATGCTGGATTCTTGCCTTGTCATTGGCGATGGGTTGGATAACTGAAAGTGGGTTTGTCATTATGTGATGCCTCTGTAAATATCATCCTCTGATTGCTCAAATTTGTGAGTAATTGATGCTAGCCAGGAACGTGGTTTTTGGCATAAAAGACGATGCTCCGCTCTATTATGTTGAGCAGTCTCCTGAGAACATACACCGTGTTGTACTTCTAGGACCTCTGTTACTGGCTGCAGCAAAATAAATTGATCTTTGATGTCAACAGAAGAATCCCGTGTCTCTGTACTCTAAGACAGGTGAACCCGAAGACTTCGGGCGTGTCCCCTGCGCCGCTGGGTTTAAATCCCGGTTCTTCAGGACTGTCTCTCCCGTAAGTTATCATTGGAGCTGCCTTGTAACATCTTACAAGTGTAACTTTCCATAGGGAAGAGATAAACACTTGGAGTTTGGGTTCCTTGAATGCAGGATTTAAAGACACATATTTCTGTGAAAGTGTTTTTTAAATTGTGTATTTGATAATGGCACTTTTAGAAAGTAGGCCTTTTCTTGTCTGTGGAGTCAATGTCTGGTTTAGACTGACAATTGAGCTGTTAGTGCGTTCACTTTAGACAGTCACACAAGGGGAGCTGATATGTGCCCTGCATATCCTGATTGCCCATGACAAAGCTGATGGTCCTTTCTGAGCTAGAGTAGTGAGAGGGGTTGTCACTGACACCTGAATAGGGTTGTGTTTGTCCTCTCACAATGCTGTCTCCGTTCCCCGTAGTGTGCCTGGAGCCAGGACAGGACAAGGCAGGATCTGTGCACTACAAAGACTATCCCTTTAAGTTTGCCTACTTCAGAGGCCAAAAGAGGTATAAGTATTAGACCTCTAACCCCACATTTTTAGAACAAGTCTGGACTAAGACGAGATTTTACGGTAGCGGTAGGAGGGTAACTGCCACTATGCTTGTTGCTGTGTTGTGCTGGCCTACTGCTAGCTGCTTCTGCCTTGGAGAAGTACAGGACTGGACTTTGCTTTTGTATCCTGCTTATCAAGGTACTCCAAGAGCTTGTGTGTGCTCACCTCTTCTTGGAAATCTCAAGGCCATCAAAGACTTGACCTGCAGCCCCTGGACTCCCCTGCTGGGAATTCTGACCTACCAAGAGATTCCAGTTCCAGTTCTTGGCAATTGGAGTTGGCTTTGTTGCAAAAAAAAAGGAAAATTCATGCAAGGACCTGTTGTGCCTGTTTTTCCTGCCAAAAGCTTTCCACGCGGTCAAAAAACCAATGCATCCCTGCGCTTTAGCCCAAGGTTCGATGTAACGCCTGCTTGCGGCTGGGAGAATAGAAGCAGCGCCTGTTTCACTGCCGCCTCATTGACCCCAGTGCGTCTGTATTTTTCACGCATGGCACTTGTGCATCAAGTCCACAGCCAAGGCTGCGTATCCAGAGAAATGATGCATCACCTCCCCTTGCAGTAAGAAACCAACGCACCTGCATGTAAGGAACCAGTGCATCACCTTCCCTGTGTGTAAGGGACTGATGCATTTTTTTGCTTTCTGGTGCCTCACCTCCCCAGCGCCTGTTTTCGTCTTTGATTTTGATGCATCCCAGGTACTTTGTGCTAAAAGGGATGCATCCATAGTTTTATATGGATTAAACTGTTTTAAAACTTTTTAAAGTGAGAAATTGATTTGTGTATGGTGGGTTGTTGTCAATTTGTTCTTGCTATGTTTGGATAAAGATTGGTTATTTTTTTTAACTGGTATGATGTCTATTTGCAGTGTTTTCACTGTGTTACTGCCGTGTAGCTTGGGCAGATGCCTTGTAGCTAGGGCAGATGCTGTGTAGGTAAGGCAAATGCAGTGTGGCTAGTAGCTTACCCTTATCTACATTTTTCATTGAAGCACCTTTTCTAGAGAAGTGATAATTTTAAGTCACAATTCCACATCTAAATCTCAAATAATCTCTCGACCAGAGAGATTACCTCCTAGTGGAGGAAGTTAGACCCAATGATGACTTTACCAACTATGAGTATGTCGATGGCAAAGCATACACCATTGATGGAAAATAGCTGTTAAGGGTACCACATAATTCTTTCATATTTCCAGCTGAAACAGTACCACTCTCCACTTTGATTTTTGGTTACTACTCACTTAGAAGCTAAGTGGGAATAGAACTATACCAGGCTTTTTTTCCCTCAGTTGATGAAATCTAATCTATAAGTAGTCATGGCTGAAGGAAACAACCATTCATTGTTGTTTTAGGTTACTAAAATTGTCTGCTTTTTTTTATTTTTATGGGCTCAAAATGTGTGTAACGTTTTTATAAGAATATATTTCTTGGTAATAAAGTACTTCTAAATCTGAATCTATTTGGCCTGAACTGTTTTAAACCTTTTAAAAGTGATATCTTGATTTGTGTATGCTGGATGTTTGTTGCTTTAGCTTGTTAGGTTTAGACAAAGATTGGTTATTTTGTTGTTGTTGTGTGGTGTCCATTTGTAGTGTTTTCACTGTTACCATGTGTTTATGCACAAATACTTTGCACATTGCCTGACTGCTCGTGCCAAGCTATCAAGGGCATGAGCAGGGGTTATCTTGGGTGTGTAACTCCCTTACCCTGACTAGAAGGAAGGGTCCATAATTGGACAGGGTGAAAGCCACTTCCAACTAGAGACCCCCACTTCTAACAACTATCAAAAACCTTTTGGTGTTCCTGGGGTTCTCTTAGTGGGTACAGTCAGCCATCATCCTTGTAAAGTCATTCTGAGACTACACAAACACAATCTACCCAGGGGCTCCAGCATTCCTGCGCTACAGAATCCAGAAGATCCCAAATTCAGCAGCCTTGCTATTCTGCCACTCTTTATATGTTAATGGCATCAGCCTAGTATTCCAAGCATGGTACTGGCCAGACATAGTAAGATGCGTTTCCTTCCAGGCACACTCAAGAGCGAATTAGAGCCTCATACTCATGCAAACCAAATCTCCAAAAGTAGCAACCATGGAGAAATATAAGTTTAAAGACCACCTTTAATTAATGTGCCCAGGGTTTGTTCAGCCATTTATGCTTTCTCGCTCTTCCTAGTGGTCGGTAAGCTAGTGGGTAGTGCTAGGGCAGGACAGCCTGCCAGAAGCAAACTCTGAAAGCATCTGTGACCCCATTTTAGCCATAACCCCTAGGTAGTGGCTGCATCTAAATGAGTGTCCAGCTTTCTCCACTTATTGTAACCTGCACCAATGTTACTGAGGTTGTTTCACATGAAAATTGCATTGAAAACTTGCTTTTATGCTTCACATTTCTGCTGGTGGTTGGAACAGGAACATAAAATACCAAACATATTACTAGAGTGAATTAGGTTCATCATCGATCAGCTTTCTTGGCAAGGGCCTTGCGCCAAACTCAGTCATCAAAAGAACTGTGTGGTTCTATTGCACTTTTTCCAAGGGAAAATGATTACCAATATATTATGCTTTCTTGTCTTTCAACCAGGAGCCACACTCTTACAGGTTACTTTCTATAAAAAAGACAGTACTCCTCACTCACACTTGGGGGCATATTATCAAGCCTAATATCGCCGCTTTAGCAGCCGTTTTCAGCCGAAAAGCAGCGATTTAAATATCGCTCTATTATCAAGGACACGCTAACAGGCTTTAGCGCGTGTATCCTTGAGATAGTAGCTGTTTTTTATCACACTTTGCATGTCAGCAATATACATCGCTAATGGCATGCAAAGTGGGCGTACCTCAGCAAAACTACATGAGAAACACTCGCAAAATCAGCTTTGCGATATTTACAAGGCTGCACCGGACCTGCGATGCGAGAATAAAAGGCGCGCTAAGCCACCATTATCGCAGGATTTTAACTCCTGCTAGAAATCTGAATTAGCCATCTTTTCAATGGCAGGTGGATTGATGGGCTAAGTACACCATTGCGTATCATCAAGCATTTCCTTTACGCTCTTGATTTATTGCAGATTTTCACCCGCTATTGCGGTTTATCGCCGTCTTTCACTGGAATTCACATCGCCTGTGAGCGGCGTGTTGATAATACGCCGCTAACAGGGCGATGTATTCCAGCAATATGCGGCGATAAAGAAAACAGCGCTATACTCGGTTTGCGATAAATATCGCAGATCGTTGCTAATATGCCCTTCAGTGTTTGACCATGGTTGCGAATTAACACACTACATTTCTCGCTGACATTTTTTGCATATATTGTTTTTCTTGTAGTGGGATAACAGTTGGAAATTATCATCTTTTGTGGGATGTTCCCTTAGAGTTTTGCCTTTACAACATTTTTTTTTTTGCTGAACTGGTTTCCTCTGGGCTTTAGGACTCTGTGAACCTTTCTCCTGCTAACCGGAGAAAAGGTGCTAGTGCTCTCCCTCCCAAACATGATAAAACTGATATATTCCTAATTGCCACATTTAATTCACTTATAAGTTCCTATTAAATGGTACCATATGTTCCCAGGGCCTGTAAAATAAATGCTATCTGTGAGCCCCAGCACTCATTGTGCCACCCACTAAAGCAGTAATGTAAAACATGTCTTATGCCTGCTACTCCAGCCTGTAAAGCAGTTGCAAAAACTGCCATTTTAACCAGGCAAAATAAACCTTTTTCCAGGCTTAAATGTTCCTTTTTAATACTGTTAAGTCACCTCTAAGGTAGGCCCTAAAAGCTGATATGGCAGAGTGCATGGCAGATGAAAAGTAGAACATGATCACTGATGTTTTACATGCTCCAGCAGGTAAAAATTCCCAAAGACATTCTTCACTGTTGCAAGGCTATCTCTCCCTCAGACTAACACTGGGTTACCATATTAGACTTAATAAGTGGTAACTTCAGCTTGGGTGCGGATAAAGCAATACTTCTTCCACTCATTTGAATTGTATTTTTAAATCTTCTTTCATTGTAAAATTGGATTTTAAATTGCTACTGTGAAAATGCTGCTTTTAGAAAGTTGGAATTTGTCTGCCCAAACCAAATGTTCACTTCTGCTAGTGTCCAGGGTCATTGGACATTTAATAGCTCTCCTGTGATGGGTATTCCTTCCAGATAGGGGATAAAAGGGACTTGGGTGTGGGGAAGGATGATTCTCTACAAAGCTGGATGGCCTAGGCTGTTGTACTCAGCCCTTCTTGAGCTTCAAACAGTAGCCTGAGGGCTGTGGCCACCCCTTCCTGACTTCTGAAGCTGACTGCATGTCACTAGCATATGCAGCTCACATCTGGGCATTCCTTCCTTTGTTACCCTGTACAGGTTGGAGCCAAACCTAGCGAAGAGAGAAGAAATGACCACAACCAGTTTTGGGGTAGACAAAGGGGATGATGTCTACACACAGGCTGGTACGGTGTAAAAAAGTGGCACTCATCAGAACAGCCCTGGGTCTGAGAAGCATTAAAAGAAGGACTGACCTGATGTCTGAAGAAGGAAGACTGCACCTGCTTGCCATGAACGCAGGACCCCAGAAGTGACTCCAAGGGTCAGTTGGCTGATCTTCTGTTTGAGCTGCAGGGACAGAACACGCTTTCAGAGGTCCTTCCTATTTTCAGATGACCAGACCCAATGGAACCTCACCTGGTCCTTTGTTTGCCTCTTTGGAAGTAACTCCTGACCCCACAAGTACTGTCTTTAAGGTCATAGACCCTTGACTACAATCAGAGTTTACTCCTCCCTGCCTAAATGAACAATCCATCGGATCCCACTCAAAGCGACGTAAAACCTTGTTGAGTCACTCTGCTTCCCATCAAAGTCTCCACTGTATCCGACACATAACAACACAAAGCACTGCAGAGCTACACATCTTCTCCTCGAGGGCTTCACCGAATGCTGAGCGATGCAGAGTACGCCAATGCAATGCTGCGGGGACCACACACCAAAATCAACAGGTAACACGTCCGGCAAGATGAACATTGTCCTGTATTCGGGCTACACTTCATTGAGGTTGCCTAAACTTTATCCTAGTCTGGCGAGACCAAATATCTTCCACTTGCGCTTCTATTCTTTTGGCACTATTTTCACCTAAAACCCTTTAAAACTCATATATACTGTTCTACTAACTCGATATTTGCCATTTTGATGTTGTTTTATTTATTAAAGCAATCTCTTTTCTTCTAAATTCGTTTGAGATTATTCTTGTATGGTGTTTTCACTTTATACTGTTTACGTACTGCATAAATACTTTAAATTTTGCCTCTAAGTTAAGCCTGAATATTTTTTCCCAAGACACTAGCTGGTTAAGCACAAGTTTATTTAGTGACTTTTGTGGTTCACCCTGACAAGGATTGTGTTTTTACTTGAGTGGGGATCTCACCTCTCTTGACTAATATTCCAATTGTTTACAGTAACACTGTTTGCCTTGCCCAGTTTATTTCATGGGTGTTAGACCTGTCATCCTTAGGGTGGTCTTCTTCCATACGTTTTGCCTGGTTACCTCCTCTTTTTGCTGTATTTTGTGTTGGCCTTAGGACTCTGAGCACTTTACCACTGCTGACCAGTGATGAAGTACATGTGCCTCTCCCCTAAACATGGTAACATTGGTGTGTACACAATTGACATATTTAATTTACTTGTAAGTCCCTTATAACGTGGTGGACCATATACCCAGGGCCTGTAAATATTTGCTACTAGTAGGCCTTCAACACTGATTGATTACAAAAGTAGCTTTTCAAACCTGTCTCAGGTATCCTACTCTAGTGCGGGCAGTTTACTGTCACTTCGACTTGGCATTTCAAAGCCTTTGTCAAGTCTTAAGCTCCCCTTTTATTATACATAAGTCAACCCAAGCTAGGCCCTAGGAGCCCCATAGGGTAGGGCACTGTGCAAGTAAAAGGCAGGGCATATACGTTTAAGTTTTGCTTGTCCTGGTAGTGACAAACACCCAAATTCATTTTCCACTACTGTGAGAACTAATACTAGGTTAATATTGAGAATTATTAATTCAGCTTTAAGCTGTAATTCCAGATTGGAAAGGAGTAGCTGTGCCATGTTTTATATCATTGGGCTGATAATGATAAAACCTCTTTACTAGTAAAGGTGGGTTACATTACTATTTTAGAAATGGCACTTTTAGAAATTGGGCATTTCTCTGCTCTTGCTGCTCTGTGTGCCTGCAGCCTACCTCCAATACACATCTGGGGTGGTTGACAGCTTCACGTTGTGCATTCCCCCTAGAAAGCCACAAACACAGGAAGGTTAGGTGTGTCTCAGCACTCATCTGCATTCTGATGGCCCTTTCTGGGATGGAGGGAGAGAGGAGGCCCCACCAAAGGGCTGACTACCCTCTACTGATAGTCTGGAGCCAGGGCTGGGAAGAAAGGGTTTCTATGCACTTCAAAGACTCTTCTTTGAAGTCACCCAAACTTCAAAGGCATAACTGGGCATAAGTACTGGCCCTCTGACTCCACCAAGGAGTATACTACTGAGCCTGCGAAGAACTCTGTCAGGAAGTAGGACTGTTGTGCTGCTACAAGGACTGCCACTCTGCTGGACTGCTGTTGTGGATGAACTGCTTTTCTTCTCTGCTGTGCTGCCTGTTGCCTGCTACTTGCTGCCCTCTGCCCTGCTAAGGAAAAGACTTTATGCATCTCACTTGAACCCAGATTGACTCCAAGGGCTTGCTGGCTTGCCCCCTGTTCTGTTGTCTCAGTGCTTTCAAATACTTCCTTTAACCCTGCAACAGCACCTGGAGTCTGTCATCGGTGAATCTTGTCTTACCAAGTGGTGCCAACCTCAGTCCTTGGCTCTTGGAAGTGGCTTTTCAGTGCTGATCCTTCAGAATTAACACATCGACTGGGTACTGATCGATACTGATGCAACTGCTTCAGAGCCGTCGCAGTTGCTGCTTGATGATATAGCTTTGATGGACTGTGCAGCTCAATGACGGTGGACTGTGTGGCTCGATGACAACACATTGCCTTCATCGCAAAGGTGTTTGTCAATGATGTCTCGCTGACTGCGCAGATCAGAACAGATTCACCAGCTCCATCCACGAGATCGACGACAATGCATTGCATCTGACGTTTATCAGTCTTCAACGTCGACGATTCCTCCATCCAAGGTACTTTTTCAGCAGGAACTGCTTGAGTCCCATTGCTGGCCTGGGCTACCATCATGGTCAGCCTGAACTTTGGTTATACCCTGGTCTAGTGCGACCAGATGCCCCATTTTGACACTTTATGAATCTAAGAACTATATTTCCATTTAATCATTCAAAATTCATAACTCCGGTTCTACTTATTGTTTGTCGTTTTGGTCTTGTTACTCATACAAAAATTATCTATTTTTCTAACCATTTATGGAGTATTTTTGTGATACTTTGTGTGTTGCATAAATACTTTACACATTGCCTGTTTAGATAAGCCTGACTTCTCTGTGCCAAGCTACCAGAAGGTGAGCACAAGTTATCTCTAAGTGTGTATCTAGCTTACCTGACTAAAGTGGTGGTCCCTACTTAGACAGGATGCATACCCTCTGCCAACTAGAGACCCCATTTCTAACAGTGGGTCATCTTGCTTCTCCTGGTACAAATACATGTGTCTATTTTAGAGTGTGAGAGTGTGTTTCAGTGAAAGTTGCATGCTTTTGGGTGGTGTTGCTCACCAAGCCAGAGAGGGTAATGTGCAACCTGCCTAGGTGCAGGATGTCCGTCTGTTACTCTAGTGACCCTCTATTTTCCTGCAGGATCAGTATATGCTTAAAGAAGATGAAGGTAAAGTGGAGTACGCAGTTGTCAGTGAGGAAACATGCGGGCAGACCTCAAATTACTTCTTAGGTTCAGGTCTGTCTTGCCTCTCCTAGCCTGGCTTCATAATGAATGCCTAGGGAGAAATGAGGATGGTAGGATCCTGTCTGGGTCCCTTCGTGTCACCAAACAGGCATTGATCCCGCCTCTCTGGGATGGATCTCACCAGAATATTTGTCCAGTCCCAGGTCTATTCTGCCTCCCTTCTGAGCGCCACTGGGCCCCTGGTTTTCCACCCAGACCGCTACTTCCTCGTCCCTCTGGTGGGGTATCTTTCCGAGGACCCACGAGCTGCAATCTGGCCTCTGGTGGAAGCCCCCTGCATTTGTCTCCGCTAGGTACTGATGTGTTCTGGGGGGGCTGTTGGTGCCTCCACCACCTGTACCCCCGCACCGCTGCAGCTCAGAAAAGTTCGCCAGGTCCCAGCAAATGTTGAAAGTCCCTGTGGAGGTCTAGGTGGGGCCCCAGGGCAGCACAGGCCTCTCACCTGAGCAAGGCAGTGATTGGGTCCATTGTCTGTCTTCCTGTCCCACAGCGTCTCCAGAGCATGCTCCAACTAGTCTCCTCTACTGTCAGGGTCCGACAGGCCACCGGAGGTGGTAGGCTTCGTTCTTACTCTGGCCACACCTTTGGGAACTGGCCCGACTTGCAGATATAAAATTTTATAAATAATAATCATTATGATATGTTTTATCATTCTGAAATAATGTTTTTATTTATTTTCTTTTTTCAGAATGATATAAATCATTCAATAAATGATTGTGTTGGATTAGGCAGTTTAGTTTTTTTAAATTAGATTGTAGTGTAATTTAATTTCTGGTGCCGTTTTACAGGGGTGTTATGGCTATTGTGTAGAGACCGGGTAGGCTTTAATTGTTAGTAAATAGTCACACTTTTTTGCTAGCATTTATTGTACTTGTTTAGCTGTTTGGATATTTTTTATTTCAATTGTGTTTGGGATTGTTCTTGTCTTAGTTCTTGGTAGCTTTGTTCTTTTTTGAGTATTTCTAGAAATTGGTAAAGTGTTGGGTGTCTTCTTTCAAGTTTTCTTTGGAAGGAATTTTGCAACAATTGCACTCCATTGTTTGTTTTTGCTTCTTGAGAGGCGGTGCTGTCATAGACATTCCAACATGGAATGTGAAATCCTGATGGGTACAGACAACTATCCCAAGTATCTTCAAAATAGCCATTATGGCAAGAGTAAATTTTTGGGGGTTTTTCGTATTGGGATTCTAATAACATGTTGTAGTGTTTTCTTACTTCTGTGACAGGGAGGTAGGATAATGCAATACTAATTTTGCCTCATTTGCAAATTCTTCAGTTGTTTTCTATACTATGTGTAGATTTTTGTTGGTGTCTCCATATACTTTGTTTGAATTGGTAGTTTCACCCTTCTATTACTGTGTCTGAGAATTTTTGGGATGTTTGATATCCTACCTAGTTTATAATCAAGAAATTTTTTGGGGGGAGTTGTAATTATTCATTTTTATTTAATTAGGGTTAAGAGGATGTTATATTTTGCACTTTGCTAATTTGGCAGAAGTTAATATAGTAAAGATACATTTGTGTTAATGTATTTGCCATGTATACTGTACATTTGAATAAATGGTGGTAGGCAGAATTTAAATGTGCCACTCAGCATTCATATGTTGCATTGACAGTGATTATGTTACTGGTATCTTTCTTACTATGCTGTAAGAAATCTTGGTTAGTGTGTGTTATTTTCAACTGTTTCCATTTCTTCATATGTTCTTAGTGCTCTTGACATTACTCTAATAATACAGCTTGTTATAAGTATTAGTTTTTTAAAATGTTCTGTAGGAGGGAGTTGCCAGTCACATTTTCAGGAACCTGGGAAGTTATACTTTTAGTATAGTACTTGTGGAGTATTGTGAGCTTTGTAAGTCATATGGGACATCTCTATCTAGAATTTCAGTCAAGTTTGGAGGTAGATTGTTTTCTCTTACACTTTCAATACTATCTTTTTTAGTGGTGGCACTGCCATGAAAGTACTGGAGTAATATGTAATGCATTTCTAATTAATCCTTTCACTTGAGGTGTTCTATTTGCGATAGGTGTGTTCCCTTTAACGTAACAGTAAATTCCCCTTTTGTGATTTATTATATGGTATATCTGCAGAGTATAACATTAATAAAACACATGTTATTTTTATGTATATTTTATGTTATTTAAAAAACGGTATAACAGTTTTACGTTTTATATTACTTACAGTTTTGCAGTTTCTTTTTTTCCGGTTGATTTGTTCCATGTTATTTAGAAGCCTAGTCATTTTCTTCTTTTCTTTCTTCTTTTTTTAATTGTGTTGAGAAAGATAAATATTTTAGTTGTGTTTATTATTTTTATTCTGATTTGTATGTGTTTTGGCTACTTCTAAATTGGCAAAAAGGTTTGTTATTAAATAATTTTGGGGGTTATGTTTCATTTTCTTTTTTATTATGGTTTGCTTTTTCTTTTGCGTTGTTCAGCCTAATTTTTTGGCAGTGTTGGTACCTGTGTTTTGGAATTATCATTTTTAAATAAGCATTATTTATCAGTGTGTTCCATAAAATAGTTGTACTTTTTGTAGTTAATTTTAACTTTTGTTATAATTTGGTACTTTGTAAATGTAAGGGTTTTATTTTTGGACCATGTTGCAGCTTTCCAGGACATAGGTTCAGTTGAGCAGAATGAAATTTTCTAGGAATTGAGACTTCTTCTGGAGCTGTTAGGTGCACATTGTTGTTTCCTTTTTATACTATTTATCAATTTGGAATGAGTTTCTATTTGTTATCAGTTTTTAAGTTTAGATTTATTGGTGGCTGGGTTAGTAATTAGAATTTAGGGGCTGATTACGATGATTACGATGTTAGTTGGAATGGCTCCGAATGGGTTTCGGAATCTCAGAATCCGATTTGGAACCTATGTTTCCGACCGAATCGTACACATTTCCAGCTGACCGATCATGATGTCCGGAAACCGTTTGGGCTGTCCTATTCGGCGTCGAATCGTACAGATCTATGGACACTGTTTCCAAGCGAGTGATTACGATGACTGATTCGGACAGCCGTTCAGATTCGGTCTTTGCAACATGAAACGGCTGTCAGAATCTGACTTTGGGGGCCCGTTTGCAAGCTCCCCTTCATTCTTAGGGCTCTGGTTGGGGCCCGGTGGGTACCCAAGGAACCCTTCTTTCCGACCATGCACAATGTTACGGGCACCATGGGGTGCCCACCACAGGGTGCAAGGTTTTCCTCAACCACCCCTGTTTTCAATGGAAACCTGTGCTCTCGTTTGGAACACAGGCTTCCATTGACATCAATGCAAGTCCGACCGAGCGATAGTGGGAAGCATTGTAATCGGTCGGTCAGAGTCGTAGAACCCGATTTGGTCGAAAACAATTCCGAAACCGATTCGGTTTGAAGAGTTTCCGAACAACATCGTAATCAGCCCCTAAGTTTTGGGGTATTTGCTAATATTTAATTCATATACATATGTATATATCATTGAAAAAACCAAATGTTACAGGGATGGTATAGTTAGGGTCAGATTTCAATCGTACATAGAAACCATAGAACCCATACATATTCAGAAGTTATAGTTACATGAGCTAACTATAACTTAAGCCCCCACAATGCTCTCCTTAAGACCTCACATATTACATCACTCATGACATTGATAGTGACATCACATAAGATATCACTGATGACATCTCAAATGGCATGACTGATGACATTATCCACAGAGCCACTCACACACACCCTCATATCCCATAGAACCTCTCATACACCCAACTCTGCACAGCCTCTCACATATCCATTCACAGACCCATATCAGTACTTACACAGCCAATCACTCATCCATACAGTCACTCACATATACACTCACTCATACAGCCCGTTGCACACCCACTAACCCAGCCACACAGCCACTCATGCACCCACTTATTCACAAATACAGCCACTCACACATCCAGGCATACAGACATACAGACACACATCCACTGATATATCCTTACACCCACGCACACCCCCACAGAACAACTTACATATCCATTCACACACCCATGCAACCACTCATGCACCCACTCACTCACCCTTACTGCCACTCACAAAGGCATTCACTCTCCATTATAGCCACACACATCCACTCACTTCCCTATAGATATAGTCAAGCACATACTCACTCATCCATAGAACCACTAATAAACACACTCCCTCACCCATGTAGCCACTCACACAGTCAGTCAGACACCACCACAGCCACTCAGACACCCACTTACATACCTATGAAGGCATTCACACCACCACTGAATCACTCATTCAGCCACTCATACCCCCACCTACTTTACAATACAGGCACTCACAGAGCCACTTACTCACCCATACAGCTACTCACATACATACTAATGCATGCATACAGCCACTCACACACTGACTCACACACTCATACAGCCACTCAGATATCCACTCACACACTGATACAGACAGGCACACAGCCACTCACATGAGATATGTTTGAAATGGTATGACTAATTTCTAGTATAGTAAGAATAGTAATTTAACTCATGCTGTAGCTTAGTATATATCTTTAATTCTCAGAAACGTTAATGAAACACTTACACTCACAGGATGATGTCATCAGTGATGTCATTTGAGATGTCATCAGTGATGTAAGTGACCATGCCATGACTGATGTAATATGTGAGGTCAAAAGCAGTGCATTGCGGGTGGTAAGTTATAGCTAGATCACATAACTATAACTGCTGAATTTCTATGGTTTTATATGTGTGAAATGTCGACCTAACTATAACGTCCCTGTAACCTTTGGGTTTTTTAGTGAATTTCTAAAGTTTTTTAGATTCTATTTCCTAACTATAATGATCCTGTGACTTTTGTTTTTTTCTGTGGCCGCTTAAGGTTTTTTAAATTCGATTTTTCAACTATAACATCCCTGTTGCCTTTGTTCTTTTTAGTGAATTTCCATGTTTTTTATTGTTATTTCCTAACTGTAACCTGTAACCTTCAAGAGTGAGTGAATGCATGAGTGTCTCAATGGGTGTGTGAGTGTATGAGTAGGCCTGGGAGTGGTTGCATAAGTATCTGAGTGCATCTGTGAGTGGGTTTGTCAGTGTCTGAGTGGGCATGTGAGTGGGTGCATAAGTGCCTGAGTAGGTGTCTGAGTGGGTGCATGAGTGTCTGAGTAGCTCTGTGAGTGGGTGTGAGAGTGTCTGAGTGGGTTTGTGAGTACCTCCATGTGTGTGGGTCAGTCTGTGAGTTAGTATGTGAGTCTGTGAGTGGGTCTGTGAGTGGGTGTGTGAGTCTCTGAGTGGGTCTGTGAGTTGGTACATGCATCTCTGAGTAGGTCTGTGTGGGTTTGAGAAAGTATGAGTGGGCCTGTAAGTGAGTGCATGAGTGTCTGAGTAGGTTTGTGAGTGGGTGTCAATGTCTGAATGGGTCTGTGAGCGGGTACATGAACATCTGAATGAGTCTATGAGGGGCTGTGAGAGCTTCTGAGTGGTTCTGTGAGTGGGTGCATGAGTGCCTAAGTGAGTTTGTGAGTGGAGTTGAGACCATCTGAGAGCATCTGTGAGTGGGTGCATGAGTGTCTTGGTGGGTCTATGAGTGTGTGAGAGTCTGAGTAGGTCTGTGAGTGGGTGTATCAGTGTCTGAGTGGGTCTGTCAATGGGTGTGTCTGTCTGAGTATGTGAGAGGGTGTCTACGTGGGTATATCAGTAGCCGTGACATTGACTAGACCACAACACAGCCACACCTGTCCCTTTATCCAAAAAGAGTCTACAGTTTGTACAAAATATCTACCCACCCAAGTGGAGTACTTTCTACTGGTTCATTACTAAGTGGTCTCTCTTTGGGTTAACATTCAGTTCGTATTCTGCATTACAACTGCATAATGGATTTTGAAGAAATGTCACCAGTGACCTTGTGTGCATTTTGGCAATGTAATTGTTCTTCTTGCATCTTTATTCCGAAATGTGTGATAACCTGAATCTTCAGAATGAGAAAACAACAAGAGTACAAAGAGGTAAATCTCTACCAAACAAGGGTCCTTCCTCTTAACTATATGAAGTAAGTGCTTCTTGTTTGGTGGAGATGTCCTCATATTTTTCAGCATCAAGGACTCCTCCCGAAAATTGGTGGAAAATGCACTGGGGGCCACTAGTGAAGCTATCCATCATCCTGGCAAAAGTCAGGAAAACCTTTACATACAACTAAGGTGGGCAGGGGCAAACGAACAAATATTCTTAGTGATTTGCACATTTCTATACTCATAGTCATATAAAGAGAGAAGCATGGACTCTACTCTCACCAGGACAGGAAAAGAAAGAACCCACTTGCCACAGTCACATGCAGATTGATCAATGATGCATTCAACTCAACAAAGCATTTGGGATAATTTTTCAATATGAATTGCAAGAAAATACACTTGCTTTGCCTTTACCAAGCCTAGGATTTAGGATCAAATGTCATTTACAGAAGAGGAGCACCAATGGGGGCACCTGTTATGTTTATAGGTGTAAGTTCTTACTGTTGAGGTTTAATTTATGGGAAATGAGCATCAGGGCCAGAATGGCACTGGGGACCCCATACCCCTGAGGCTGAGCCACGATTTAATGGAGGAGGGGGGCTGCGCAGCCATCCTCCTCGAGCTGAATTTGGCCCCAGGGACCCCATTCCCCAGGGCCCAGCTTTAATATATTTATATATATTTAATGGGGAGGAGGGCCCCATGGCCCTCTTCCCAGGCTGATCTTGGCCCTAGGGACCCCATCCCCAGGTCCTGGCCAAAATGTAATGGGGGAGCAGGACTGCACGCCCCCTCTCCCCAGGCTGATTTCGCCCCCGTGGACCCCATCCCACGGGGCTCAACCAAAATACAATGGGGGAAGGGGCACTTGACCCCCTCCTTGGATGATTTCAGCCCCATGGACCCAATTCCCCAGGCCCAGCCATTACTCCCTGGGTGCCTTGGAGCCCACCCAGTGACCACTGTAGTGGATCACAAAGGGAGCCTAAAGGCCAACGCAGACCCGGCATTGCTACTGAACACAGGGAGCTGTTGAAAATGCAGCTCCCTGCATGCAAGAGCAACAGTTTCTTCTCTTACCCTGACTGCAAGTCTGCTGGCAGGGAAAGAGAGGAAACCACCACTTCCAGCAAGCATGAGCACTTCCAGCAAGCAGTAGCACTTCCAGCAAGCAGGAGCACTTTGAGCGAGCCAGAAAATCTGGCTCCAGCTAATAAATTGCGTCATTGATAATTTGCCTATTCAATCTGATTGATTTGGATATATCCCCTTCTTCCATGTTGGCAAGGTTTGGAACTGGAAATGTAAAAACTGACACTGAGTATTAGTCTCATGAATGGATTGTTATTTTAGTGAAAATGTTGATAGACAATTATTGGTCAAGAGGAATTGACATAGCAGTAGATGATTTAATGGTATATTTTTTGGGGAGTCATGGTTGAGAATTGAAGAAAAATAATACCTACTTGCAAATTATCTATGTTTACATAATCATTTGATTTTTGTCATTGTCATTGTAAAGGTATGATGGAAGTAAAAAAAATACATTTATTGAGTTGAGATATACACCAGTCTATTCGTTTTTGAGTTGGTAATTTATTGAACTAAACATGAAGAAATTAAACAGGGTAAAAATGAAAATTCAAACCAAAAAGTTAAAAAGTCAGTCATGGTGAATGAAACCATAGTTGAAGAGCCAGATTTGTTTGAAGTTCAATGTCCAAAATACAACTGAACTCGGAAAAGCAAATATATCCAGAAATAGTTAACAGAGTGGATGGTAGTCACACACTGGAGGATATTAGGGTCAGGGTTCTGATAATCTGGGTAGACGTCCCCTACTATGAAGGGGGGACCCACAGTTGCAGGGCTTGGGGTAGCTACAGGTGGTTCTTCCTGTGGCATGGCCTCCCTTCCAGTGGCTGATGAAGATGGAGCAGATGTTGTGGGTCTACAAAATGGTGTAGATGATGCTGGGAAAACCCTGCATATATGGGTGTAAATGTCCTGCAGCACACCAGTTGGGGAGCCCATATTGGAGTTGTGAGCCTCCATCTGATAATTGAACTCCTGCAACTGTTCCATCTCCCGGAGCTCAGTGAGGACCTGGCCCATCATGTCTTGGGAATGATGATGACCTCACAAGACTTGGCTGATGTTGGTCTGGGTGAGAGTGACCCCAGCGGGTTCCTTATGTTGGCCTAAGGAATCCCTTCCATGACCCCTACCCCCATTACCCTGTGCCCTTAACCCAGTGTGTACCATCCCACAGGGTCCTGTCTGAGCTGGAGATGGTGGTGCTGTGGTCTCAACATTAGCCTGTACTAGGGTGTACACAATTGGTGTTACAGTGGTAGGAACACAAGAAGTGGAGGCTTTGGTTAGCTGAGGTGTTACAGCTGGGGTGGGAGGTGTCGGTGTTGCCCCAGTGAGACTCATTGGAGCCATCTGCCCAGGCTGACTAGACAGAACAGAATCCTTATGGTCATCCAGATTACCAGGAGTGCTGTCCTCACTGAAGACTTCATCTTGGGCTGGAGTAGAGGTCTCTTGAGTAGCAGATTTCTGGCCATGTGCTCTGGCAGTTGGACCTATGAGAAATCGAGAACATTTGTATTAGTAAAATTGTGAATATACATCCAAATCTTTTGAGACAAACAATGTAGATACCTAGAAGAAAAAATGGTAGAGAATTTTTTGATTCTAGCTTTCAGTAGTATTAAACATATTCCCTAACATTTTACAATAGTACAATTTCAAATAAGCAGGTAATCTGATGTCCTGTTCCTGATTAGGAAGTATACCTAACATCTCCTAACCATTCAATCCAATAGGATTGAGGTGAAAAGTGTAATTGACAAGTCCTAGGCCTAGCTGACTGCAAAACAGGCATTTACACAACTTGGATGGATGTTTGTCATAAGTCATCAAATGAGCAGTGCAGAGTCAATTTTTGCAATTACCAATCAATCAATCAATCAATCAATCAATCAATCAATCAATCAATCAATCAATCAATCAATCAATCAATCAATTACCACTTATATTCAGCATAATACTTTTCATACCTTACAATTGTTGGGTTAACACAGTTTGATTTGTGAATCTAACCGCATGACAGCCATTCAATTGGTTGAGAAGACCAGGACATCATTCATAAAACAACATAAAACATTCTCAGTAGAGAGCATTGAATACGGGTTGATCACTACATGACACTTTACCATATGTGGAAATATGTTAAACAAGAGAGAATGGGCAATATGACATAGCAACATTCTTTTGGCAAAACAGAAACAGGGCATCACGGTAGTTGTAGCCATTTCAAAGACAACTTCCCAGCACTTACTAAATGGTTAGTGGAACATACCTGTGCAAAATATGCAGTTGAAATTGGAAAGACACAATATGTCACACATATGGGTAATGGGTTATTTGGTGTTCTATCACTGACAGGCACCATACAAAGACATGACATGAACTGGGGAGTTTAAACTGTAATCTTAGCTGCAGCAAAATACATGCACACAAGCAATCCAAATAATCTGATACACATACGTTGAGGTTTCTATGTTAGGAAAATATGTGCAGAACACATTCCAACAGCTGAGTTAAGAACAAACAGAACATTGAGGTTTGGTGAGAATTTGTAAATTTTAACTTATCAGATTCCAATCCACCAGGTATTCCTGTCAAGTCTTCAGGATGTAGGATCTGCAATAACTTCTCCTCCCAGAAAAACAATTGTATTGGGGGCCTAGGAGAGCCACCACCAGTCCTCTGGGCATCCATGTGATGCATGGAGGCCAGGGAAGGCACCCTCTCCGACAGATAATTCTACCTCTTCCTAATCTCCTCCTGTGTGCGCAGGTTGTTAGCTACAGCTATGTCAACTATTCTGGTCCATATTTGCCTTTTCTGACTTACTCTTGAATTTTGGACTTGGGCTCTCTAGGAGAGTAGGATCTGCTTCACATGGTTACCCCCACTTTTTGCTGGTGCTTCACTGTTTTTCGACCTTAGTCTGGCTGTGGCCCTGCTAATCAGGACCACAGCCTAGCTGCTTCCTCTCTAAAATGGTTTGCATGTACCTTAGGTACTTATCTAATTGGATTCTGGGGTGCTTTATAAGCCCCTAGTATATGGTATACTATGTACCTAGGGCATAGGTACCTCAGAGGCCTACCAGGGGCTGAAGCATTTATTATGCCACCCCTGTGGTATAGGCTACCTATATCCGCCTGTATATACAGACACATATAAACCTATAAGTCACTCTTACGGCAGGCCTTAACAATCCTGAAGGCAGTGTGCTTGGTTTTGGGTGAGAAGGTGCCCAAGCATGAGCTGAGCCCCTCTGCAGCTTTCGAAAATAGTTCCTTATGGTTGTACTGTGATACAGCCACACCATATACTCTTAAGTGCATTATAACCTCGTGGTAAATGCTATCTTTGGAATGGCCGCATCAAAACATGTCGTGTTTGATGTCAAACATCTTGGAATACTACCCCCCCCCTGCCAGTTCTGGCGGCAGGGGTTGCATTCCACCCTTCTAGAGGGAGAGACATGTTCACACTGGTCTAACCCGGTAGTACTTTCCTGGGCCCTGGCATCAAAAAATGGATGCCTCTGCCACAGACACGGGTCTGGCCTCCTGCTGCTGACCAAAAGTCCGGCAGGGAGGCCTGGACAATAGGTTTCCTGTCGAAGGGAGGTGTAACCACCTCCCCAGACAGGCAGATGTGTATTGGGGCTGGGCGGGAGCACTCTCTGGTGCTTTGAAGTCCTGCACTGGGGGCACTCGTGGTGTCCCTGTGCATAGTCCAGTTCAAACCGGTTGCAGGGGCTACCTGCCCCTGCTCTAGTGCGAAACTGGACAAAGGAAATGGGTGTAACCACCCCTCTTTCCAAACCCTCCCATAGGTGGGTCCCTAGAATATGTCCAACCCCCAAACTTAGTATAAGTATGGGAACCCAGTCCTTGCGAATTTAGATTACCCTGGACGAAACTCTGCAACATAAATCCTGGACCTTCGACTTTCTATCACGACTAGAAGATGTAAGAAATCTCCCTTGGGGTCAAGGAGGGGCTCCCCTGCTTGGCAGGCACCAAAGAAGCAACTGACCGGTCTACATCACTGAAGCTCCCACCGGATGCCAAAGTCTTTGCATCATCATATGTGGATTTCCAGACTTCGGCAGCAGCAGTTCTTTGCAGGCTTCCATTGCAATCGAGGATGCGACCCGACACCAAAAGACACCTATGCACCCGGCTTCCCTGGGTGAGGTAACTCGAGTACTCCGGTGCTCCTGTAGGTGCTAGCCCCAGAACTTCTTAAGTCCAAAAGGGTTTGGACCTGACTCAATTCTAAGTGTCCCTAATCTTTAAAATTCCAACCACTGCATACAGTCCCCGTGGGTCCCCTCTGTCACTATCTTCGGTGGTTCCTTGGGGTCCCAGCGATTGTACAGGCTCTAGGCCTTGTGTCTATCCCAGTCGTGGTTCTTATACCACTTTTTTGGTATATGGTTTGGTACGCCCCTAGGGCCCAAACGTGTTTTTGTGCTAATACTATTGATTGCTAACTTGTAAATTAAGTACTTCGAACTCCAGTCTCATAAAGAGACTAGAGGGGTGTGTTTTAACCTAAATACATATATTTTGAATATATACCTGGTGTGGTTGTTCTTTCATTTGATCATTCAAGCGATTATAGACTGGTAAAACAAGCTGCTTTACATTCCTTCAAGACTTAGCCTGAAGGCTGCTCTCCATAGCTCCAACTAGGATAGCTTTCAATAAAGGTTGTCTTTAACCTTTCACCATAAGGGGTTGTTTGGACTGATACAAGGTGCCCACTAGAACTAGTGGACAGCATATATCAGACCACCTTCTCACAGGCTCCAAATAATTGTGGCTCCACATTAATGATTTTATCCACCATGACTGACAACTCTCCCTCTGTAAAATGAGGAATTTAATTCCCTGCCATAATCACAAAGGAAATAAATTAATAAAGACAACAAAATAAATGACACTGAGAAAATAAATGTGAGGAGAAAATAGTGACTGGAGAGTGGAATAGTAAACCAACAAAACCCTGCCTTCTCTGGCCAAAAGTCGCCTTACAAATGCTTTAGTGCAGTGGAACGGCAAAGGATCATGGTCTAAAATGGAATGTGCTTTATAGTGTGCTATTGTATGCAGGTGTTTCTATTTGACCACTAGATATCAGGTGACCTATATGAGCATGCATCCAATGGCCACATTGTTGTGTGCGTACTGCAACAGACTCCCTCCATCAGTGAACGCCAGCTAGCAGACTGCCAGCACAATAGTAAAATCTTGATCTGCTTGGTGGGAACCTGACGCCCTGACGGCAATGGAGTACTATTCACCAGTACTGGAGTCTGCCTTGTTGGCAGCGATGAACCACGGCAGGAAACACTCTGTCCACGTGAACGGTGAGTAAGCCTTCATACATCTAAATATGACGGGCGAAAGAACGTCAGTTTTATGGAGTACTTGGAACCGCTGCCATTGAGGGACTGCAGTAAGACCGTCAAGATCTAAAGAAGGACCTAAGTACTTTTGCAGGATACTTCCTCCCACCATTTTGTCATTTCTTCTTTATTCAGTTTTCTAGTTTCACATATTTCCTTTGTTTAGCTGCAGTTCTCAGTTTTATACAACTGAATTTAGTAAATTTATCTGCGCGTACTTTAAGTAATACTGAAACTGAATTACTGGCTCTGGGGTTTCCCTTATGCCCAAAACGCTATTCTGATTATTTACACAGTAGAATTGATCTGTTTCCATTTACCAGGAAGTTGAAATTGAGAAAGTATTTTTCATTGAATCCTAACAAAGAAAGATCAGAAACCTTACTAATGCCTAGTAAACTATTTATTAGTGATATAGAGTTATTACACATTCTATATACACTAAACTCAGAAATAAAGGCTGAGGAAGACCCAGTTCTTAAGTTAGATAACTGGGATATTCCTGTGAATTAAAGTTGCCATAGTGGTTTTAAACTTAAGTCAGTAATGATGCCTACTCTCTTACATTCTGTACTTGTTTTTGATTGTTAAGTATTTTAGATATATTGTAAAGTTTTATTTTTGTAGTCGATATGTATGTTTTTTTGTTTTATCTATAGGATAGTGATTCTTGTATTCTCAATATTTTTAGGACACTGTGTAAGTCAAATTTATTTATCTCAATAATATGTAATTTAAGCACCTTTCAAACTGCATGAATCACATACAAGATGATTCATTTGAATGTATCCGAATATTTTTCTCAATAGCTTCTGCTCTCTTGTAGAAACAGAGGGGCATATTTACAAGGGCATTACACCAACAGAGTGTCACTTTTTACGACGCTTCGGTGGTGAAAAGCCCTGTCCATTTTAACAATGCGGCACTGAGCCACTTTGTGTGACTTAACACTGCATTATAAATATCGTACCCTTTCACTCAGTTACAGCTTCAAAGGAGCATGCAATGGGTGTTGTTGTGGGCGTTTCACAGCAACACCCACTGCTTTTTTATGCAGCCCCAGATTTTCAAGGATCTGTAAGTCTGAGGCAGTGGCAAAAACTAACGCCATTGAAAAGCAGGTATTAGAGTTGTGCAACAAGGAGAAATATTTGGATTTCTCCTAGTTAATTGTTTTTTCTATGTGTGCTGCATTCTGCAGCACACATAGAAGGAGCAAATCACCTTTAATGATTATTGTAATGCAGGAAGGTGTCCCTTACTTTATCCATTCAATGCAGGCACCCTTGACCCAAGACGCAATGGTGTCTGCGTTGGCGCTGGGCAGCTTTTTCGGAATTGGCACAAGAAAAAACACAGGGGTGTGCCTCATTCCTGTGAATATGGCACAATCCTGCATTTTTTAAATGATGCAGTGCAGTGCTGCTAAATTGCTTGCAGCGTTGTGCCATTTCTTTGTAAATATGCCCCAGAATTTAAAAAAGCCACACTGTGATCAACATGAACTCCATCAAATAAAAATAAAAGATCACCCTGAAACAATCAGTCTCTGGAAGTGCTTCAAGGGTCTGAATGTTGCACCAACTCACTCAGGACAATCACATCAAATGTATAAGGAACCTGAAAAAGAGTTTATTTTAAAAAAAAAGTAATCTCTACTTATTTGTTTCTACTTTGTCTTCTGAAATACTCCACCTGCAAAGATACCACCAACTTTTTGAAGGCCTATATTTCCATTTGTAGGACATTTTATTTGCTTTTGTTCCTATTATTCTATACTTTTGTTTCTGTAAAGGACTCAGCCGCCCTATGTCCAGGGTCTCCATACGCTATATTGAGAACCAAAATAAATGATACATAAATAAAACAGTAATTCTCTAGTTACTATTGAAGAAGGATAAGAGGCATGAGTCTGCCAGGGTAGCTCGCTGGTGATCATGTGAAGACCCTTGTTTGGTGGACTTCAGCATCAACATAGGCCTCAAGAAGGAAAAACAACTTATCTGGAAAAAAGACAAGACAGACAGCCATGACTGACTGCTCATACCAGAAGGTCTCCTAAGAATACTGGGATCATTCAGAACCATCCCCCCAAAGAGGGAGCTCTCAAAGGTGTATGTTAACCTCCTCTTAGGTTGAAGGCTGCTACTTTGTGGACTGGCTGACATTCCTGGCTATCAGCCTGGATAGAGAAGGATGTATTATGCCTTGCAGTCAGTGGTACTACAGTTGTTAATAGCAGATGGTAAGTGGGAGTTGACAATGGCATGCTACTCCTCATGGAATGGGGATCAACATGCAGATTTTTACTCAGTAAAGCTGGGTCTGGATGTTATTCCCGTTACAGGCAGAGCATATTGTATTGGACAGTTCAGAGAGAAGGAGTTAGCAGTCGGAATCATTCATTCCTAAAATAACATGTGATTCACAGGAAAATGTGTAATGTCTGAAATTACAAACTTAAAAGAAATATAATACTTCTTATATAGATACATTGTTAGATCGCTGGTGCTTCACTGTTTTTCGACCTTAGTCTGGCTGTGGCCCTGCTAATCAGGACCACAGCCTAGCTGCTTCCTCTCTAAAATGGTTTGCATGTACCTTAGGTACTTATCTAATTGGATTCTGGGGTGCTTTATAAGCCCCTAGTATATGGTATACTATGTACCTAGGGCATAGGTACCTCAGAGGCCTACCAGGGGCTGAAGCATTTATTATGCCACCCCTGTGGTATAGGCTACCTATATCCGCCTATATATACAGACACATATAAACCTATAAGTCACTCTTACGGCAGGCCTTGACAATCCTGAAGGCAGTGTGCTTGGTTTTGGGTGAGAAGGTGCCCAAGCATGAGCTGAGCCCCTCTGCAGCTTTCGAAAATAGTTCCTTATGGTTGTACTGTGATACAGCCACACCATATACTCTTAAGTGCATTATAACCTCGTGGTAAATGCTATCTTTGGAATGGCCGCATCAAAAAATGTCGTGTTTGATGTCAAACATCTTGGAATACTACCCCCCCCTGCCAGTTCTGGCGGCAGGGGTTGCATTCCACCCTTCTAGAGGGAGAGACATGTTCACACTGGTCTAACCCGGTAGTACTTTCCTGGGCCCTGGCATCAAAAAATGGATGCCTCTGCCACAGACACGGGTCTGGCCTCCTGCTGCTGACCAAAAGTCCGGCAGGGAGGCCTGGACAATAGGTTTCCTGTCGAAGGGAGGTGTAACCACCTCCCCAGACAGGCAGATGTGTATTGGGGCTGGGCGGGAGCACTCTCTGGTGCTTTGAAGTCCTGCACTGGGGGCACTCGTGGTGTCCCTGTGCATAGTCCAGTTCAAACCGGTTGCAGGGGCTACCTGCCCCTGCTCTAGTGCGAAACTGGACAAAGGAAATGGGTGTAACCACCCCTCTTTCCAAACCCTCCCATAGGTGGGTCCCTAGAATATGTCCAACCCCCAAACTTAGTATAAGTATGGGAACCCAGTCCTTGCGAATTTAGATTACCCTGGACGAAACTCTGCAACATAAATCCTGGACCTTCGACTTTCTATCACGACTAGAAGATGTAAGAAATCTCCCTTGGGGTCAAGGAGGGGCTCCCCTGCTTGGCAGGCACCAAAGAAGCAACTGACCGGTCTACATCACTGAAGCTCCCACCGGATGCCAAAGTCTTTGCATCATCATATGTGGATTTCCAGACTTCGGCAGCAGCAGTTCTTTGCAGGCTTCCATTGCAATCGAGGATGCGACCCGACACCAAAAGACACCTATGCACCCGGCTTCCCTGGGTGAGGTAACTCGAGTACTCCGGTGCTCCTGTAGGTGCTAGCCCCAGAACTTCTTAAGTCCAAAAGGGTTTGGACCTGACTCAATTCTAAGTGTCCCTAATCTTTAAAATTCCAACCACTGCATACAGTCCCCGTGGGTCCCCTCTGTCACTATCTTCGGTGGTTCCTTGGGGTCCCAGCGATTGTACAGGCTCTAGGCCTTGTGTCTATCCCAGTCGTGGTTCTTATACCACTTTTTTGGTATATGGTTTGGTACGCCCCTAGGGCCCAAACGTGTATTTGTGCTAATACTATTGATTGCTAACTTGTAAATTAAGTACTTCGAACTCCAGTCTCATAAAGAGACTAGAGGGGTGTGTTTTAACCTAAATACATATATTTTGAATATATACCTGGTGTGGTTGTTCTTTCATTTGATCATTCAAGCGATTATAGACTGGTAAAACAAGCTGCTTTACATTCCTTCAAGACTTAGCCTGAAGGCTGCTCTCCATAGCTCCAACTAGGATAGCTTTCAATAAAGGTTGTCTTTAACCTTTCACCATAAGGGATTGTTTGGACTGATACAAGGTGCCCACTAGAACTAGTGGACAGCATATATCAGACCACCTTCTCACAGGCTCCAAATAATTGTGGCTCCACATTAATGATTTTATCCACCATGACTGACAACTCTCCCTCTGTAAAATGAGGAATTTAATTCCCTGCCATAATCACAAAGGAAATAACTTAATAAAGACAACAAAATAAATGACACTGAGAAAATAAATGTGAGGAGAAAATAGTGACTGGAGAGTGGAATAGTAAACCAACAAAACCCTGCCTTCTCTGGCCAAAAGTCGCCTTACAAATGCTTTAGTGCAGTGGAACGGCAAAGGATCATGGTCTAAAATGGAATGTGCTTTATAGTGTGCTATTGTATGCAGGTGTTTCTATTTGACCACTAGATATCAGGTGACCTATATGAGCATGCATCCAATGGCCACATTGTTGTGTGCGTACTGCAACAGACTCCCTCCATCAGGGAACGCCAGCTAGCAGACTGCCAGCACAATAGTAAAATCTTGATCTGCTTGGTGGGAACCTGACGCCCTGACGGCAATGGAGTACTATTCACCAGTACTGGAGTCTGCCTTGTTGGCAGCGATGAACCACGGCAGGAAACACTCTGTCCACGTGAACGGTGAGTAAGCCTTCATACATCTAAATATGACGGGCGAAAGAACGTCAGTTTTATGGAGTACTTGGAACCGCTGCCATTGAGGGACTGCAGTAAGACCGTCAAGATCTAAAGAAGGACCTAAGTACTTTTGCAGGATACTTCCTCCCACCATTTTGTCATTTCTTCTTTATTCAGTTTTCTAGTTTCACATATTTCCTTTGTTTAGCTGCAGTTCTCAGTTTTATACAACTGAATTTAGTAAATTTATCTGCGCGTACTTTAAGTAATACTGAAACTGAATTACTGGCTCTATGGTTTCCCTTATGCCCAAAACGCTATTCTGATTATTTACACAGTAGAATTGATCTGTTTCCATTTACCAGGAAGTTGAAATTGAGAAAGTATTTTTCATTGAATCCTAACAAAGAAAGATCAGAAACCTTACTAATGCCTAGTAAACTATTTATTAGTGATATAGAGTTATTACACATTCTATATACACTAAACTCAGAAATAAAGGCTGAGGAAGACCCAGTTCTTAAGTTAGATAACTGGGATATTCCTGTGAATTAAAGTTGCCATAGTGGTTTTAAACTTAAGTCAGTAATGATGCCTACTCTCTTACATTCTGTACTTGTTTTTGATTGTTAAGTATTTTAGATATATTGTAAAGTTTTATTTTTGTAGTCGATATGTATGTTTTTTTGTTTTATCTATAGGATAGTGATTCTTGTATTCTCAATATTTTTAGGACACTGTGTAAGTCAAATTTATTTATCTCAATAATATGTAATTTAAGCACCTTTCAAACTGCATGAATCACATACAAGATGATTCATTTGAATGTATCCGAATATTTTTCTCAATAGCTTCTGCTCTCTTGTAGAAACAGAGGGGCATATTTACAAGGGCATTACACCAACAGAGTGTCACTTTTTACGACGCTTCGGTGGTGAAAAGCCCTGTCCATTTTAACAATGCGGCACTGAGCCACTTTGTGTGACTTAACACTGCATTATAAATATCGTACCCTTTCACTCAGTTACAGCTTCAAAGGAGCATGCAATGGGTGTTGTTGTGGGCGTTTCACAGCAACACCCACTGCTTTTTTATGCAGCCCCAGATTTTCAAGGATCTGTAAGTCTGAGGCAGTGGCAAAAACTAACGCCATTGAAAAGCAGGTATTAGAGTTGTGCAACAAGGAGAAATATTTGGATTTCTCCTAGTTAATTGTTTTTTCTATGTGTGCTGCATTCTGCAGCACACATAGAAGGAGCAAATCACCTTTAATGATTATTGTAATGCAGGAAGGTGTCCCTTACTTTATCCATTCAATGCAGGCACCCTTGACCCAAGATGCAATGGTGTCTGCGTTGGCGCTGGGCAGCTTTTTCGGAATTGGCACAAGAAAAAACACAGGGGTGTGCCTCATTCCTGTGAATATGGCACAATCCTGCATTTTTTAAATGATGCAGTGCAGTGCTGCTAAATTGCTTGCAGCGTTGTGCCATTTCTTTGTAAATATGCCCCAGAATTTAAAAAAGCCACACTGTGATCAACATGAACTCCATCAAATAAAAATAAAAAATCACCCTGAAACAATCAGTCTCTGGAAGTGCTTCAAGGGTCTGAATGTTGCACCAACTCACTCAGGACAATCACATCAAATGTATAAGGAACCTGAAAAAGAGTTTATTTAAAAAAAAAAGTAATCTCTACTTATTTGTTTCTACTTTGTCTTCTGAAATACTCCACCTGCAAAGATACCACCAACTTTTTGAAGGCCTATATTTCCATTTGTAGGACATTTTATTTGCTTTTGTTCCTATTATTCTATACTTTTGTTTCTGTAAAGGACTCAGCCGCCCTATGTCCAGGGTCTCCATACACTATATTGAGAACCAAAATAAATGATACATAAATAAAACAGTAATTCTCTAGTTACTATTGAAGAAGGATAAGAGGCATGAGTCTGCCAGGGTAGCTCGCTGGTGATCATGTGAAGACCCTTGTTTGGTGGACTTCAGCATCAACATAGGCCTCAAGAAGGAAAAACAACTTATCTGGAAAAAAGACAAGACAGACAGCCATGACTGACTGCTCATACCAGAAGGTCTCCTAAGAATACTGGGATCATTCAGAACCATCCCCCCAAAGAGGGAGCTCTCAAAGGTGTATGTTAACCTCCTCTTAGGTTGAAGGCTGCTACTTTGTGGACTGGCTGACATTCCTGGCTATCAGCCTGGATAGAGAAGGATGTATTATGCCTTGCAGTCAGTGGTACTACAGTTGTTAATAGCAGATGGTAAGTGGGAGTTGACAATGGCATGCTACTCCTCATGGAATGGGGATCAACATGCAGATTTTTACTCAGTAAAGCTGGGTCTGGATGTTATTCCCGTTACAGGCAGAGCATATTGTATTGGACAGTTCAGAGAGAAGGAGTTAGCAGTCGGAATCATTCATTCCTAAAATAACATGTGATTCACAGGAAAATGTGTAATGTCTGAAATTACAAACTTAAAAGAAATATAATACTTCTTATATAGATACATTGTTAGATCAAAGTGGTAAAACTTTATAGTGTAAAGAATGGGGAAGAAAATGAAGAATGAGGTTTTCAAATGCCATTACTGTATGGGCCTGATTTACAAAGGTAAACTGAGATGAAATTCTAACTTTATGACTTATGGTATTCACAAAGGGCATTTATGAGTGGTAAAGTTAGACTTTTGCCTCAGTTTTAGTCTCAGTTAAACTTAAGACCAAAACTTAAGTTTTACTGAGACAAAAGTCTGACTTTGCTACTCGTAAACGCCCTTTTGTGAATACCGAATATCGTAAAGTGAGACTTATGTCTTAGTTTACCTTTGTGAATTGGATCCACAGTTTTTCAATTTTTACATGCGCTTCACCACCAACATTTTGGTGGTGGTACTAGAACTTAGGTACTAAGGGGCATATTTAACAAGGGCCAGCGATAATTATCGTTGGCCCCACATAGCGGTAGAGATATTATCGCCGGCTATCGCTGAAAATTATCGCCATGGTAACGCTATATTAACAATACATAGCGCTATGGCGATAATATTTCAGCGATAGCATTGTTTACCATGGAACATCGCTGGTTTTCCAGCGATGTTCCATGGAAAACAGCTATAACATTGCTGATACGACCCTGTGGTCATATCAGCATAATCCACCTACCATTATTAGTATGCCTTAGTCTGGAATTTAACAGACGTTAAATTCCAGCGCTAAGGCCGAGGTAGTGCGATTTTTTTTATCGCCGCACCTCCTTGATAATATAGCAAAGCTGCCTTTGCGATATTTTCATGTGTTGTTTTCACAGCCACGCCTTCTTTGCATCTCATTAGTGATGCGAGGCGAGGCTGTGAAGAAACGGGCTCTACATCAAAGAAACACGAGCTAGCGTGTCCTTGATGATATTGCAATATAATTATCGCTGCTTATCGCCCGAAAACGGACGCTAAAGCGTTGATAATTATATTGCCAGCCCTTGCTAATATGCCCCTTATTCTGAGTCTGACGATCAGAGGACCGCCAGACTCGTAGGGGCTCAATGGTGGCGGTCCAGACACCACCGCACTGGTGGTCCTACTGCCCCTATTACAAATTGGGCAGTCGGCCCGCCATTGCACTGCCACAGTAGCCAGAGTACTGCTATTCGCTGGTGCTGCCATAGCGGTGAGAGCCTCAGTAGTATGATGGTGGTACCACTGCGGCACTGCCATGCATATTCCGAGTTTCAGGACTGCCAGCAGTGTCATGGAGGCCTCCAGGAAAAGTCTGGCGGTCCTGAAATTTTGCCCATGTGCATGGGGATGCATGCAGGGGGACACAACATGTATGCATGCACCCCAGTTCCTGTACGGCATGGACTTCATAGTCCATGCCGTGCAGGAGCTTTCTTTTGTTGTTGCCATTGCAGTACCCATCTTCAGAAGCACTGCAGTGGGACCACCCAAAAAAGCCCACCAGACAAGAGGTCACTCGTAAACTGGCAGGTAGTGGGCCCATGGGTTTGGCAGTGTGGGAGTGGATCACGAGTGTGGCGGTCCGCTCCCCTTATGCCAAACTTGTAATCAGGCCCTCAGTTTAGCAGGTCTTTAAGTCGTTGTACCTTATTACAGATGTGATACATAACACGACGCACAACTGATTTTACCGTTAAATGGAAATTAATAATGTGCACACTTGACACTATGTGCAGTAACTTTCGCACATTTTACCGTTTGCCAGGCACTCTTTGTAGAGGCCAAAACATAGGATGAAAGATAAATTCAAAATACAGTGCTTTTGGGTTTGTGTCAATGTCAAAGGAAATTTGCTATATTTGGGAGAAAAGCCAGAGTGGTTTACCCTTGTATACATATATAAAGCACAATAAAAATGTTTGTTTTGTTTTAACACTGATAAATACATGGCTTCCTTCACACTATTTCCTGTGTTGCGGACATTCATTTTTAGATAGTTCAGTTTGTAAAAAACGTATGTTTGTGTGTACCTCTTAGAAAACGCTTGTCATCCTAGCCTTCTTCTGTGCCACTGGGCTCAAGTTAGAAAATATTTTTACTTTGATCTCAGACAAACGAAAATCAAAAAAATATCTCCAGGGCAAGAGAATTAACAGCACTTAGACAGACACCTGACCTTGTTTTTGAATGTACAGTAATTTTGCAATAAAACAAAATTAAGGAATCCCAACAGAGCATCTGCATCTGAACTCCATCAAGGATATGTGGGGTACTGAAGCACCTCCCGCACACGTAGTCTTAGAAACCCTGTTCACAATGCCTTGATAAAGCCTGCAATCTGATTAAACGTGTCAGTTATTACTACAAAGTAGGCTTGAAGCAAAAGACAATCTGGTTGAAGTTAATTTTGTATACAAGAGGCATATGTTTACTAGTACTGAATGAGTGCCTCTGTGGCCTTGCTTTTTTAAACGAAACAATTGACACGATCAATTTTAGGAGCATGCTACATATTTCAAAATTTCTTACCTCAATTCAGTATGAAGCGACTGAAGCGTTTTCAAGATAATAATTATTGATTTACTGAGAAAAGCATGGCATTCTGTGTTTTCAAATGCAGATGGTTTATTTAATGAAAACCCAACAGCCAGAACTCTCAAAGATATTATCTGAGAGTTATGGCTGAATGATATACACATTTAACAGAGGCAAGAAAACTCAAAAAGGCACTTTGAAAGTATGTCCTTTCACTCATGCAATTAAGCTGGGACACACCAGATTTCTTCACACAGGTCCCATGCAAGGATTTGGGTGCTCAAAGCAAAAGAAGGGATTTGCCATTTTTTGCACTTCCTTTCTCCGAGTAAAACAGATATTTTTGAGGCATTTCCTGTATTCTTGTGCCCTCTTATGACATTTTACTTTGGCGCCATAAGTCAACTATCTACAGTGGCCTTAATGTAGTAACAGATCTACCTCACAGTGTAGTAAGTGTAGCACTGTTCAAAGCACAGCCATATGCCTTTCTTCTTGGGTTAAGACAACATTTATGTGCATACCTTTCGCTGGTGTATTGCAGAATTATTGCAATCCGTCTGCCCTTTGCATCGAGTAGAGGAAATGGAAGATACCTCTGAACCTGAGCAGTACACTGGTCAAGAGCTGACATGTTCACCCCAATCATAGGTTGTGCAGGCTTGCACAAAACTGGGAGGTGCAGACTTGCTCACGGCGAGCCAAAGCTTTTCTCATTATTGGACAGTGAGGCTTTCTCTCAGGATTCTGCTGCAGGAAGCAAATATAGGCCAGGCTTTTCCCAAATATAGAATGCGCTGTATCTTGGACTGCAATGTTTTACTGATTTCATAAGCTTCTTGAGACCCTATCTTCACTTCTTTGCTTGCAACATATGCTTTAGAAGCCCATACATGCTGGAAAGACAAGTATAGAGCTCACTCTCTGGGTCTCACACACAACACCAACACTCACCACTTACAAATGTCTCTCTACATGTAATTTAGAAAGTAACCTAATTGATAGTGATTCTTAGCTAGTTAGTCCACCTCCTACTGCCTGGCTCACCAAAATAATATTATGCTGCGATTGAAATATAACACACAAGAGGCAATTTGTGATTTTGATTTCACCTAGTGCTGGACATTTTACACCCTCATTTACCTTAATTAGAGAATAACCTAAATAAATTGAATCCATGGGTATGTCTATTTATGATACTACACCAGGATCACCAACAGTAAGGGCATCATTACGATGCCGGTCAGACTCTCGTCCGACCGGCACCGAAGCGGAAGAGGGAAGGCCTGACGAGGAGTCGACGGTCCCCCTGTCCTCATTACAATGCAGCTGCCTTCATGGCGGTTGCAAAGTGTATATTTTCTGTTGTGGTTTGTGCTGCGGGCTGCAGCACAAAGCACAGTAGAAAATATACACTTTATAAACATTCCTGTACCGTGTGGCAGGCACCATGCAGTGCCTGCCACATAATGCAGGGAACTTTAGGTGGGCTCCATAGGCGCCACCCTGGCCCCATAGCAGAGGGCCATGGATGAGGGGGGCCTGCTAGGGGCTCTCAAAGTCACTTTCCACCTGCGTTTTCAAGGCGGGCACACCGCCACGAAAGGGCAGGCGAAAAGGACATTGTAATTCCTACGGCGGTGCGTAGAAAGGCACTACCCCTATTGTAGGAATTACTGACCCTCCGACGGACTCCTTGTGCACTAGCCTATGTCCTTGTCACAGAATTAGCTAAACACAACAACTTACTGATAGAAAGTCCTTTCCATCAGCAAAGCAAAAAAAACTAGGTACCCTAATCAACTGTTTTAAAGACACCTGGGTTGGCAGACTCCATCGGTCAGGACACAGATGCCAACCCAAATTGCAAATACCATGGTACCATAGCAGAGGAATACAAAACTAACAACGCAGTGGAAGGCTATCACGAACCAGAAATGGAACACTCAGTAAGCCTAATTAAAAATAAAGTAACCAAAAAAACACAATATAATGTATGACATGCTAAAATGTAAAGTAAAACTCTTTGTCAACAACAAAGTACTACACTACCTGGAATCAATGGTCAAAACTCTATTGTAAAAAATAAAGTTGACTACACAACCCCCAATAAACCAAAAAATAATCCAAACCATACCAAAACAATATTTTGTAACTAATTAATACACACTTTCTACATATCTGTTTTGAAGAATATTAAACAGAAGAAAAATCAAACTGATGAGTAAAATTGATATGCATATTTATACATTTAAAAAACAAAAAACACCAACTATCAGAATGAATATTACCAATAAAATCACATACTACCACTTAAATGCAACAAATCGATAGAACTTGAAACGCAACAATGGCAATAAATACAATTCCATTCTTTAAAATGTAATTTCCCACCCAACAGGGCCGGACTGGCCGTAGCGGGCATGGGGCAATCCCCCGGTGGGCCGCACGGGTGGGGGCCGGTTATGGGCCCCTGGGGGCCGTTTTTGTTACTGGGCCATTTTAGCAGCATAGCTGCAAAATCGACCCTGTAACAAAATCGGCCGAAAACCGGCCCTGGCAAAGAGCTCGGCGGCACCCCCAACCCCCCGGGGGGCCTGCCGAGCAGTTTGCCAGGGCCGATTTTGGTTCCCAGTCCGGCCCTGCCACCCAACCATAAAAAACTTAAGCATAGCTTTCAGTTCAAAAGCTGTAGATCTTATTCATTCTGATTTACTCAAAAATATAATCCACCAAAAATGAAAAAGTCAATGTAGGTAAACCCAAAAGAAAATGCAAAAATAACACAGATCCACTAGTAAACTATCGAAGCAAGTCAAACTCTTATGCAACCATAAAAAAATGATAACTTACAAAAAGAAAAAAACGCTCTATGAAAACCACAACATAAAGGAAATCATAATTAGAAATATTGGTTTACTAGAATTCCCTTTACAAAAAGAGAAAAGTCAAATGTCAATAAGACACCTTAAGATCCATAAACCTGTAAAAAAAAGGAGAAAATACCAACCACAAAGAACGGTACTTTCAAAATAAAAGTTACATATTTTTTCATTTATACAATACAGATAGTATAACAAAATATAATATACAACAATGATTTCTCACTAACATATACAACTTATATCTAATGGAAATGACAAACCAACAAAAATAGAAAAATTTGTATTCAACTTAAAAAAATACATAAAACACTCTGAGGGAGCCCCCGGACATCGACTTCGACAAACTCCAACGGTTCATGGAGAACCTCTGCAGCCCACCTCTAGTTTAAGGGCAGCACAGCACCATTGAGGTGAGCCCACCCCCTGCACAGACCACACAGCAGGAAGCACCCACCATCATGTCTGGCTCGCAGCACCTCAAAGAAGAACACATAGCGTTCCAACGCTGTGTGTTAGACTGCCAGAAGGAGCAGGCTGAACAGGTGCGGGTGGGGTTCGCCCTCATGGCAGCCAAACTGGATGCCATACGTGGGTGTCCAAGTCCCATCAGGGACCACTTACACTCCCTATCGCACACCCACAGTCTGCCCCATGCCCTCCAACAATCCATGGCTGGCGTTGCTGGAGTCATGATTCCCAGACAACAACAACCGTCCAGTCTGAGTGGCTTCAGCGATGTTATTTGTGATTTGGAGAACATGGACCGGATGCAGGCGCAAAGAATGGCTACCACGGCTGCACACGAGCAAGCTGTAGATGAGATCTTCAATGCCCTGCAGATCCTCATCATGGGTGTGATGCCACAAGACATTGTACAGATGAATGCTGCTACTACTTCTACATCTACATCTCCGGCCCCTGATGTGTCAGTGTCACACAGTGCTGCAGACCAAACACCACCACCCACATGTGAGACACAAGAAACGTCAGAGGACGAAGATGAGGATGAATCTGCCTTAGTGTTAAGAAGGAAGCAGTAGCATTCATCTCCGCCATATGGCATGTTACTGCTTGGTTCTCCCTCTGCATCATGCCCTGGAATAACACCTTCCACTGTCCCCCAATACACTCTGCGACAATAACCTCAGACCTCGACATGCACTGCCATATTTTGTGTGCCCAACAATGACACAGCAATCTGACTGCGGACTGGACACTTCCTCTTACGAGTAACTTGACAATCCCCAAAGGACTCTGGCTGGCCCTCCACGGGGCAAGATTGTAAAGTGTTGTTAGCATGGCCCAGTACTAAGACAGCTTCAACACTCCAGTGAACGTGAATAATACATTCTAATACACACGATGTGTCATGTCTATGATTCATCAAGTATGAAAGCATGGACGAAAATAGGGCCAGTGATTCCCCCTTATGTCCATGTTGCCCATGTTGTGTGACTTTTGTCACAGGGTGCATCCCTGCATCATGGTGGCACATGTTTGACCCCAAAAGAAGCTCTGTTGTCAATTGTAGGCCACAAATGACAGCCTCTATGTAATGATTTGGGACACATGTGATACGCTGTCGAGTGGGATTCTGTACTATCTTTGACACAAGAAATGGCATTTCGAAAATATGACACCCTAAACAGCCACTCTGTACAGAGGTGACACACCCACCATCCATTTCCCATTTCAGAGATTGTTAGCCTTACTGGTTGCACTTACACTTGTCAGAGTGATGTGCCTGTACAGAGGAGTGACATGCACTCAGGGAATGTGTGTTGTAATGAATGTATTTGCACATGCTGTGCCTGTGGTCATTTTGTACTGTCCCATGATTGCTAAGGACTGTCACAATGTGACGTCCTCATGTGAAGAAACTGTCAATGATGTTGTTCCTATGGGCTATTCCTGCTGCAGCTTCCGTGGGGTATGGTCCACCTGCCTCATCTTCCGCATCATCGTCCGGTGCATCTGGCACTTGTATCCATGAGGCATTGGTGTGCACACATATATTGTGCAACACACAACATGCAACGATCATCTTGCACACAATGTCTGGGCTGTACAGGAACCTTTCACCTGTGATGTCCAGGCACCTGAAACGTGACTTCAACATGCCAAATGTGCATTCCATAATGCCCCTGGTGCGTTTGTGGGCCAAATTGCACTGCCTCTGGGCCTGTGTGTTCGGGGCTCGGAGGGGTGTCATCATCCAAGGGCAGAGTGCATATCCTTGATCACCTGTGACAGTGCAGAGAGACATGAGTCAATCGTTGGTTCTGAATGATGTGTTGGTAGGCTCACTTGTTCATTGGTTTGTGACATGTGTGACTTAGTGATTCCTGTATGACATGTACTGCTTGTAGCAAATGAGCGCCATCAATGTGTTTTACCTAGCCTCACTGCTGCTCCTCCCTCCCCCGAACCTATTTACTTGTGTGCGCTGTGCGGTGGCATCACTTGCACTCCTACTGCACACCATTGACATGCCTGTCTGCGCATGTCCACAAGTATGACGAAGACACTTTGATGTTGTGCGTTGTAGGTGGGCGGCCACATGTGTGTAGGCCTATGGTAAGGACAGGGCGGACACAGATGTAGAGTTCATGGCTGGCTGACCTTGCGATGCGGTTGAGGCTAGACCTTTGGCTTATGCTGCGGTAATAGCGATACACACACAACAGTTGGCATGTATGATCCCAGACCCCGAGCGGGCTTGCGCTCCATCATTCATCCCTTCGGCAGAGCCCGCACTCCGGGGGCATGCTACATTGCAACATTGTCCATTGCGGGACGGGTGGTGCTGACAATGCAACAGAGACACACGCATTAGTTACTTCCTTGGCAAGTCTGGAACTCAACCACGCCCAGAGCCCCGGGGGGATGAGCCATACCCCTACGCTGGACTGTCATATGCCAGACCACTCTGCTCATGCTTACAGGGGGGTACAACACAACTACATGTCCCAGGTCTTCCCCACCTCCTGAAGTGACATGGTTGCGTCCGCTGTCCACAGCACAATGTAATGTGGTAGGGCCCGGGGCCCTCATGCATACATAATGACCACACAGAAACAATTAGATAGTTTGGAGAACTGGCTACGGGCACTTGCGCCCGGCCCCTTTTATTGCCAGGGTCACATGTCCAGTGACACTTGTGCTGGATGGGTGTGAGGTGAGTGTAAGCCAGCCCTCAGGGAGTGGTTGGTGCTGGCAACAACTACGACAGTGATCAGACAATCAGAAGTTCATAGTTCAAATGGAGGATTGGGAGGATTGTCCCCGGTGTCCATGTCATGGACACACCAATCAGTGACACTAGGCACCAGGTAGAACAGATCACTGAATTGTCCCAACAGTTGGTGACAATCACCCTGTGGCTCAGCAGTCAGTGTGGGGGAGAGAACCACACCTTCTACGGACCCATCTCGCTCCTCTACACACAGGAGGTCAGAAAAGGGTTAGCTCTCCTCTTCCATTCCAACATCTGTGGCCAGAAGCATGCCCACTTCAGATCTCTCAAAGTGGGGCTTCAGGCGGTTAACATGCAGGACCCACAAGGGGTTCTTGGGAGACCGCAAGTCCACTATGTAGGTAACAGGACTCTTGCGCTCCACCACCTCAAAGGGGCCGGTCCACCTATCCTGGAGTGCACAGGGATCCACTGTGGCCATGACCCAAACCATTTGTCCAGGCTTAAACTCGATCAGAGTGGCATTCTGATCGTGCCAGCTTTTCATCTCTTCCTGGCTGGCTTCCAGGTTTGCCTCAGCAAGTTTCCTGAAACACCGAGTCTGGTTTCTGAAGGCCAGCATGTAACTAAACACATCCTGGGGAGGTTTCCTGGGAGATTGCTCCTAGCCTTCCTTGACCAGACTCAGAAGCCCTCTTACCAGGTGACCATAGAGCAGCTCAAAGGGACTGAACCCTAAGGACTTCTGTGGCACCTCACGGTAAGCAAACAACAGGCATGTCAGGAGGATATCCCACTTACGCCTCATGGGCTCGCCTAGGCCCATCACCATGCCCTTAAGGGTCCGGTTGAATCTCTCAACCAGCCCATTACCCTGGGGGTGGTAAGGAGTGGTCAACTTATACGTCACCCCACACTCCTCCCACAGAGACTTCATGTACTTGGAGATAAAATGAGTTCCCCTATTGGACACCACCTCTCTGGGGAATCCCACGGGGGAGAAAATCCCCATCAGTGCCCATCCCACCACGGTGGCCATCACTGTCCTGAGCGGGATGCCTCAGGGTACCTGGTGGCATGGTCCACCAAGACCAGGATGAACCCGTTGCCCATGGCTGTCTTGGGATGCATAGGCCCCACAATAACAATGCCCACTCTCTCGAATGGGGTGCACACAATGGGGAAGGGCTGTAGTGGGGCCTTAATCTTCCCCCCACTCTTCCCACTTGCCAGGCAAGTCTCACACGTCCTGCAGTGAGTATCTGAGCTCCTGCGCATCTGGGGCCAATAGAAGTGGGTGACCAGCCTCTCAAAGGTCTTGGTCTGCCCCAGATGTCCAGCCAATGGCACATCATGAGCCAACCCCAGTAGGAAGGCCCTGAAGCACTGGGGTACCACCAGGACACGGGCTGACCCAGGCTCAGCAACCTTAGGCTTGCTGTAAAGGAGGACATTCTCCCAATAGATCCAATGTTACCCTGTCTGATCACCTGCTGCCTGGGCGGCGGCCTGTCACCTCACCCCCTCAAGAGAAGGACAGGTTTTCTGTTGCTCCGAAAATTCCTCCCTGGAGGGCCCCCCCTTCCTGCTGCCAATGGGTCAGCTCTGGTAGGTCCCCCAGTTCAGCCACTTGTTCCCCTGTAAGTTCCAGGGCTTCCCCCCCAGGGTCTGCTCCCTCCGGGACTGTATGAACCGCGGGGGTCAGTTTCCTGCGCCCCCTACCCCTTCTCTTTAAGGCAGGGGCCATAATTTCAGGCTCCAGGCCCTCCTGAACACCCTTCTGAGCTGTCATGGACCGAGTGGTCGCACATGCCCACTCAGGCAGGCCCAACATTTCCAAACAAGACTTTCTCTCCACCGTAGCCCAGGGAGTGCTGTAGATCATTGCCCAGCAGACAGTCTACAGGCATGGCAGTCCTCACAGCCACTTGAAGAGTTCCTGAGACCCCCCCCCCACTTGAAGGGAACCTGAGCCACCTCACACTGGCTCTCTGAGTTATCTGCTGACACTACGGGGCAAAATGCATGGGGGACAACCTGCTCTTTGGACACCAACCTGGAGCTGACAGCAGTCACACTTGCTCCGGTGTCCCTGAGAGCCTCCACCCTATTGCCACCGATGGTCACCCACTGCCGGTACTTCTTAGTGTTATTAGGCAGTGTGGGGTTAGGGACCTTCTCAAAGTCTCCTAGCGAGACAAGGGTTAACTCTACGGGATCCCACCCACCTTGGACCTCCACCTCCCCCCCAGGGCTTCACTGGCAATCTGGCAAGATGGTGCACGAGGTGGTGCACAAGGGGGTACATTGGGGTCCCTCTGGGGACACTGGGGATCATAATACCGGTGGCCTACTTGACCACACTTGAAACAAGTGAGTGGCCCCCTCTGAACACGCCTACCTGTCGGGGACACTGACTTCTTCTCAGGGGGAGGCTGGGACACCACTGCTTGGTTCCATGGGGAATTACTTTGAAGCCCTCTCTGGAACTCCCTCGGCTTACATATGTCCCCCCCACTTCTCTGCTGGGGACCCTGCCCACCTCTGGTGAAGTCTCCCAAAAAACCTTTGCGGACCCAGGTGCTCACCCAGCAGTCCGCCTCCTCAGCAAGCTTACTAGGGTTAGTCAGCTTGCTATCAATCAGGTGCTGGCGTAGCTCTGGAAAACAGTTATTAGAAAAATGCTCCCACGCAAACAAATCATACAACTGCTCAAAAGTTTCCACTTTCTACCTTTTACCGAGCGATCCATTGCTCTGCAGAAATACGACACATATTGATCCCATGTGATACCCTCTAACTTCTTACAGGTTCTCAACCTCTGCCTGTACATTTCTGGGGTCAAACCATAACGGGTCACCAAAGCTTCCTTCATATGGGCATACACCATCCTGCTCTCCTCAGGCAGGTCCAACAGGGTATCCCTACCATCACTCACAAAGCGTCCCCACAAACCCGCTCCCCAATCATTCTCAGGGACCCTGTGGGATACCATGGCTATCTCATATGCGGCAAACCATTGCCCAATATCCTCACTCTTGTGAAAATCCTTAATGACATCTTTAGGAATATAAACTCTACTCTCCGGAGTTACTAAAGGTATGCTGCCACCAGAGGGGAAGACCGGGACACTCCTCGCCCTGATCTCTATCTCCCTCAACATTCTTTCATGCTCCATTTTCATTTTATCAAATTCAATTGACAATCGATTCTTCTCAATGCCTAACTTCTGACTCTCAAGGTCCTATTGACAGTTCAATTTAGCCATCTCCAAACTATGCCTCCTATCTCTCTCCCTGTCTTCCAGCTCTTTTGGGTCAGGATCCTTTGGGATACACTGGTACCTGAATTGGAGGGTTTTCTATCGCTCCCTCCCTCTACTGCATCATCCTGCTGCCCTCCAGCGCTCTCTTCCTCATCCCCAGCGGACTCTCTCGCTTCCCACCAGGCCTTCAGCGCCTTCTGGTACTCCTCTTTCCTACAGAGGCCTATCACGGGGACTGCAAATTGCTTACAAAATGACTTCAGCTGTCTGGCAGTATAGGTATCTAATCTTTCCTCTTCAAAGGTAAGATCCTCCGAAGCATTGGACGTTGGCTTTCTTCTACTAGCAGTACTCATGGCTGCTATCAACAACTCAATACTAAGACAACCAACCGAACAATACTAAAAAACAAATCGTGGCTATGCTTTGGCCTACACTCACCAGTGGTGTTTACCAGTTATAGTACGTGGATCAAAATTGCAAGTCCTGATCCTCACCGCTGACCGCCAATGTTAGAAATGGGGGTTTCTAGTTGGCAATGGCAGGAGCCAATGTCCAAATAGGGACCCTTCTTCCTAAGTCAGGGCAAGTGGGCTATCCCCTTTGACAACCCCTGCTCAACCCTGTGGTAACGTAGCACGAGCAGTTAGGCCTATCTCAGAGGCAGTGTGTGAAGCATTTGTGACCACGTATAACACGGCAGTAACGACACCACAAAAGGACACAACTCAGGTAGGTATAGAAAAATAATATCTTTATCTAACAGTTTAACTCGAAATTCTCAAAGCGTTTCAACAACTACATTTCACGTCAACCAGTAGGGACTCCAAAAGGCAATACGTATTCAGTGAACGTGACACTGAGTTCAAGGCCGGGGCCTATGTGAACCGTTGCACACTAGATACCTGTCCGTGAAAGGGGACACAGCACGCAGCTTCTTGAAGAAGCGGAGACGATGACAGGCAGACTACCAGCGACCACAAGTCCGGGCTGCAGAGGTCCGTAGCGTGCACCCACAATGATTCAGGCACTCGGGGACAGGCGGGCTCTCAGCGGCAGCAGCACACGTCTGCGGTGGCCTGGGCTGGTGGTGGCGATGACTCTCGTCGTGCAGCTCCGTGGTGGGCTCACAGCAGCAGCAGCTCTCTTTTAGCTGCGGCGGCCCACGAGACGATAGCAACAATCCTCGACAAGGGTGAACAAGGTGTGGGCACACAGCGGCAGCAGCTCTCTCTTAGCTGCGGCAGCCCACAGGACAAATCCCAATGATGCGAAGTTGACAAAGGTACGGGCACTCAGTGGCCACAGCTCTCTCTTAGCTGAGGTGCCCACAGGACAAATCATGATGATGCAAAAGTTGACAAGTGTGCGGGCACTCAGCGGCAGCAGCTATCTCTTAGCTGCGGTGGCCCACAGGACGAATCATGATGATGGAAACTGGCAAAGGGTGCGGGCACTCAGCGGCGGCAGCTTTCTCTTAGCTGCGGCGTCCCACAGGACGAATCACGATGATGCAAAGTGGCAAAGGGTGCAGGCACTCAGTGGCGGCAGCTCTCTCTCAGCTGCAGCGGTCCACACGGATCCAGCGAAAGGTTCAAGGGTTCAGATTCCGGCTGGCTCTCAGCGGCGGCAGCTCTCTCTTAGCTGCAGCGGCCCACATGGCTCCAGCGAAAGGTTAAAGGGTTCAGATTCAGGAGGGCTCTCAGCGGCGGCAGCTCTCTCTTAGCTGTGGCAGCCCAAAGGACAAATCACGATGATGCAAAAGTTGACAAGGGTGCGGGCACTCAGCGGCCACAACTCTCTCTTAGCTGCGGCAGCCCACAGGACAAATATCCATGGTGCAAAGTGGCAAAGGGTGCGGGCACTCAGCGGCAGCAGCTCTCTCTTAGCTGCAGCGGCCCACAGGACGAATCATGATGATGGAAAGTGGCAAAGGGTGTGGGTACACAGTGGCAGCAGCTTTCTCTTTGGCTGCGGAGGCCCACAGGACGCACCACGATGATGCAAACATTGGCAAGGGTGTAGGCACTCAGCAGCGGCAGCTCTCTCTTAGCTGCAGTGGCACACACGGATCCAGCAAAAGGTTCAAGGGTTCAGATTCAAGCAGGCTCTCAGCGGCGGCAGCTCTCTCTTTGCGGCAGCGGCCCACACGGATCCAGCGAAAGGTTCAATGGTTCAGATTCAGGTGGGTTCTCATCGGCGGTAGTTCTCTCTTAGCTGCAGCGGCCCACACGGATACAGCGAAAGGCTTAAGGGTTCAGATTCAGGCAGACTCTCAGCGGCGGCAGCTCTCTCTTAGCTGCAGTGGCCCACACGGATCCAGTGAAAGGTTCAAGGGTTCAGATTCAGGCGGGCTCTTAGCAGCGGCAGCTCTCTCTTAGCTGCAGTGGCCCACACGGATCCAGTGAAAGGTTCAAGGGTTCAGATTCAGGCAGGCTCTCAGCGGCGGCAGCTGTCTCTTAGCTGAGGCGGCCTGCACAGGTTCAGTGAAAGTTGCAAAGGTGCCCAGTCCGCGGTTCTCACAGTAGAACTAGAGGCTCCAGATTACTCGATGGAGGCCTCACCTGCAAGCAGAATTCCTCACACAGGAATTCCAATGGCTGACGGGGTGAAGTCTAATGTCCCTGAGACTTCTGCAGAAGGCGCTCTCAATTCAGGCCCTTGGGTGGTTTCTTCGGCAAGCTTTGTGAAAGTTTCAAAGTCCTTTCCTCTGTTCACTTGGACAGAGCTTCGTCTTGACATCCAGAAGGAACACACTTGGACAAAGTTCCAGGGCAGCATTTTATACCTAAAAAGTCTTAGTTCTCTAAGGTCGCAAATCACTGACTCCAGTCAGAACCAGTTCGATGAGGTCAGGGAGCACTTGGTTTAGAGGTGACATCCTGCCCTTTCAGAATGAGGGGGTCTGCTATCAGATGCCCAGTGGGAGGTGGAGCCATCATTCACCTTGCCAGGCAGGGCCCTGCTCGAATCAAAGAGTCACCCCTCCCCAGGCTCTGAATACCGATCTCTCTCTACAGCCAGGTCTGACCCAGCTGGCCCTGCTGCTCCAAAACCAGACGGCCAATACACATACTCGCAAAGCCTACAGTAAAGCTCAGGCAAGAAACAACTGCATTTTCAGAAGAGGCATTTCTAAACATGGGATATATAAATGGTCCTTACTAAAAGGTGTCTCTCAATGTCCTGAGTACAAATATATCAAAGTCGAAGTTCTTATCAGGTTGCTGGGGCCAGATAGGATGATAACAAGTAATCCTCAACCGGCCCAGTCTGGCTTATGAGAACGGATCGTGTCACAGTAGCGACAGTGAAATGGAGGGTAACTTACTATTGGACATGCTACACCTATCTAGACATTATGGTTATCCTAAGTCATACAGTCATTTATATACAGGGAGCATTTGCGCTGTGGCACTAATTAGCAGTGGCACGGTGCCCATAAAAAAAAGGAAGAAGAGAGGGGAAGGGAGACCCACGCCAAGGATGCCAGGTCTAACAAATCCAAACAGCAGCTGTGTATGTCGCCATGGGAGTGTCTATGGTCTGCATACTCAAGTCTGTCCTGCACATCCACTCCACACTTGGCATTGTGTACATTCACATTCATGGGTCACTTGCCTCCTTCGCACATGCCTGGTTCCCACATCTCCCCACATTCTGCTATTGTGTGGCTGAGGTGCCATGCCGTTGATGGCTTGTGTATATGGCTAGCCCAGGTTGCCACAGTAAGTTGTGTTGTCGTGTCTGGTATGTGGGCATGTTGGTTGTCATGTTGTATGTGATTTTGCAACGTGTGCATTCCCAGAGTTGTGAGTTGTATGTTGGTTGAGTTGAGGTGTGTGGTGTGCTAAGTTGTTACTTACCGACGAACAGTGCATTTGCAAAGGTGCCATCATGAAAGTGCTGGTTAATGATTGTTAGACCTTGCATCATTGGCGTGGGTCTCCCTTCCTCTTTTCGCTTCCTATCTTTTATGTTGGCTGGATTTAGATGCTCTGGGCGCTGTGCCACTGCTAAACAGTGCCACAGCACAAATGCTCCCCGTGTAAAGATGACTGTATGAATTAGGATAACCATAATGCCTAGGTCTGTGTAGCATGTTCTAATAGCGAGTTACCCTCCATGTCACGGTTACTATTGTGAAGCTATCCGTTCTCATAGGCCAGAATGGGTCGGTTGAGGATTACCTTCTATAATCCTATCTGACCCCCAGAACCTGATGGGAACTTTGAGTTTGATATGTTTATGCTCAGGACATTGAGTTACACCTTTTAGTAAGAACCATTTATATATCCCATGTTCGAAAATGCCTCTTCTGGAAACGCGGTATTTTCTTGCCTGAGCTTTCCTGTAGGCTTTGCTAGTATGTGTATTGGCCGTCTCGTTTTGGAGCAGCAGGGCCAGCTGGGTCAGACCTGGCTGGAGAGAGAGATCGGTATTCAGAGCATGGGGAGGGGTGACTCTTGGATCTGAGCAAGGCCGTGTCTTGCAAGGTGAATGATGGCTCCACCCCCCCACTGGGCATCTGGTAGCAGACCCTCGCATTCTGAAAGGGCAGGATGTCGCCTTGTAAACCAAGTGCTCCCCGACCCCACTGAACTGGTTCTGACTGGAGTTAGTGATTTGTGGCTTTAGAGAGCAAAGACTTTTTAGATATAAAACGCTACGCTAGAACCTTGTCTGTGTGTGTTCCTTCTGGATGTCAAGACGAAACTCTGTCCAAGTGAACAGAGGAAAGGACGTTTGAAACTTTCACCAAGCTTGCTGAAGAAACTACCCGAGGGCCTGAATCGAGAGCGCCTCCAGCCGAAGTCTCAGGAACATTAGACTTCACCCCGTCAGCTGTCGGAATTCCTGTGCGAGGAATTCTGCTTGCAGGTGAGGCCTCCGTTGAGCAATCCGGAACCTCTAGTTCTACTGTGAGGAACGCGGAGTCGGAAGCTTCGCTGAATCTGTGTGGGCCGCTGCAGCTAAGAGAGAGCTGCCGCCGCTGAGAGCCAGCCTGAATTTGAACCACCGGAACCATCGCTGAATCCGTGTGGGCCGCTGCAGCTAAGAGAGAGCTGCCGCCGCTGAGAACCCGCCTGAATTTGAACCTTTGGAACCTTCGCTGAATCTGTGTGGGCCGCTGCAGCTAAGAGAGAGTTGTAGCTTCTGGGTGCCCACCGTTGTGCCAGTCTGGTCGAGACCATCCTTCGTCCTGTGGGCCGCCGCAGCTAAGAGAGTGCTGCTGCCGCTGAGTGCCCGCACCTTCGCCAACTTTGCATCATTGTGGTCTGTTCTGTGGGCCGCCACAGCTAAGAGAGAGCTGCTGCCTCTAAGTGCCTGCACCTTTGCCAACTTTGCATCATCGTGATTTGTCTTGTGAGCTGCCGCAGCTAAGAGAGAGCTGCTGCCGCTGAGTGCCCGCACCTTTGCCAACTTTGTATCATCGTGATTCATCCTGTGGGCCGCCGCAGCTAAGAGAGAGCTGCTGCCGCTGAGTGCCCACACTTTTGCCAACTTTTGCATCATTGGGATCTGTCCTGTGGGCCGCCGCAGCTAGGAGAGAGCTGCTGCCGCTGAGTGCCCGCACCTTTGCCAACGTTGCCTCATTTTGATTTGTCCTAAGGGGCATCGCAGCTAAGGGAGAGCTGCCGCCGCTGTGTACCCGCATCTTGTTCACCATTGTCGAGGATTGCCGCTATTGTCTCGTGGGCCACCACAGCTAAGAGAGAGCTGCTGCCGCTGTGAGCCCACGCGGAGCTGCAAGACGAGAGTCATCGCCACCACCAGCCTGGGCCGCCGCGTGCTGCTGCCGCTGAGAGCCTGCCTGTCCCCGAGTGCCCGAATTATGTGCAACAGGTCGCGTAGGCCCCGGCATTGAACTCAGTCAGTGTCACGTTCTGGTGAATACGTCATTGCTTTTTGAGTCCCTACTGGTTTACGTGCATTGTAGCTTGTTAAAACGCTTTGAGAGTCTTGAGTTAAACCTTAGATAAAGATATTATTTTTCTATACCTACTTGAGTTGTGTCCTTTTGTTGTGTCGTTACTGCCTTATTGTGCATGGTCATAAATGTTTCACACACTGCCTCTGAGATAGGCCTAACTGCTCGTGCTACGTTACGACAGGGTTGAGCAGGGATTGTCAAAGGGGGTAGCCCACTTGCCCTGACTTAGGAAGAAGGGTCCCTATTTGGACATTGGTGCCAGCTGCTGAGAGACCGCCTGTCCCCGGGTGCCGGAATCATTGTGGGTGCACGCTGCGGACCCCTGCAGCCGAGACTTGTGATCACTGGGAGTCCGCCTGTCACCGTCTCCGCTTCTTCGAGAAGCTGCGTGCTGTGTCCCCTTTCAACGCCAGGTATCTAGTGTGCAACAGGTCAGTGTCACGTTCTGGTGAATACGTCATTGCTTTTTGAGTCCCTACTGGTTTACGTGCATTGTAGCTTGTTAAAACGCTTTGAGAGTCTTGAGTTAAACCTTAGATAAAGATATTATTTTTCTATACCTCCTTGAGTTGTGTCCTTTTGTGGTGTCGTTACTGCTTTATTGTGCATGGTCATAAATGCTTCACACACTGCCTCTGAGATAGGTCTAACTGCTCGTGCTACGTTACCACAGGGTTGAGCAGGGGTTGTCAAAGGGGGTAGCCCACTTGCCCTGACTTAGGAAGATGGGTCCCTATTTGGATATTGGTGCCAGCCATTGCCAACTAGAGACCCCTATTTCTAACGGTAAACAACCAAAATATCGATTCCAAAATATCGACTGCCCAGAATATCGAAGTTAAAATATAGAGTGGACAGAATATCGACTCTACAAAAAATAGATAGGTCAGAATATCGAAATTGGGGTACAAAATATCGATTACCAAAATATAGACCTTAAAAATATCGAATACCATAATATCTATTTTTAAAATATAGATTACCATAATATCGAATTTTTTTTTGTGTTATGTATGGTAGTATATGTGTTAAAATGATGTATTATTGTTGTAATGTATGTTTAATTTATTTAAACAAATAAATGTTATGTAATTTAATTATTGCGTAATTTAATTCCGTAGCGGGTTGTGGGTTTATAGGGGAATAGGGTGGGAAGTAATTTAATTATGGTTAATTAAATGCTAATTATATTTATATGTTTTGATAATTAATTAATTGATACTTATTTATTAATTGGTAATTTATTTTTATTAATTGGTAATTAATTTATATTAATTGATTAATTGACAATTATGTTAATTGTATTTGTTATTAATAGGAGCGGGTTGTGGGTTTGTAGGGGAATTGTGTAGGAAGTTAATTAATTGTAATAAAGTAAATAATTATTTTTTTATTTATGTGTATTGATAATTAATTGATAATTAATTAATAATTGGTAATAAATTTGTATTAATGGGTAAATAATTTGAATGAATTGCTAAATAATTTTTATTATTTGCAAAAATATTGTTATTAATTGATTAATTGATAATAATGTGAATTGTATTTTTTATAAATGGGAGTGGGTTGTGGGTTTGTAGGGGAATTGGGTGGGAAGTAAATTAATTGTAATAAAGTAAATATTAATTTTTTAATTTATGTGTATTGATAATTGATAATTAATTTGTAATTGGTAATTAATTATTATTAATTGGTAATACATTTTTGTCAATTGATAAATAATATATTTAAATGGTAATTAATTGTTATTAATTGGTAATTATTTTTAATTAACTTTTTATCAGTATTGATAATTAATGTCATCTTATATTTAATTTAAATCATTACTTTCCCTACTTTTGCACTCTCTGGAGTGGGAATAGTAATTTTTACCTCTACGCTATCCAACGCTTTCCCTACTGTTGCACTGTTTGGAGTTGGAATAGTAATTTTTACCCCTACGCTACCCAACGTTTTCCCTACTGTTGCACTCACTGGAGTGGGAATAGTCATTTTTACCCCTACGCTATCCAACGCTTTCCCTACTGTTGCACTTTCTGGAGTGGGAATAGTAATTTTCACCCCTACGCTATCTAACCCTTTCCCTGCTGTTGCACTCTCTGCAGTGGGAATAGTAATTGTTACCCTCCCGCTATCCAACACTTTCTCTACTGTTGCACTCTCTGGAGTGGGAATAGTAATAGTTACCCTCCCACTATCCAACGCTTTCCCTACTGTTGCACTCACTGGAGTGGGAATAGTAATTTTTACCCCTGCGCTATCCAACGCTTTCCCTAGTGTTGCACTCTCTGAAGTGGGAATAGTAATTCTTACCCTCCCGCTATCCAACGCTTTCCCTACTGTTGCACTCTCTGGAGTGGGAATAATAAGTTTTTACCTCTACGCTATCCAACGCTTTCCCTACTGTTGCACTGTTTGGAGTTGGAATAGTAATTTTTACCCCTACGCTATCCAATGTTTTCCCTACTGTTGCACTCACTGGAGTGGGAATAGTAATTGTTACCCTCCCACTATCCAACGCTTTCCCTACTGTTGCACTCACTGGAGTGGGAATAGTAATTTTTACCCCTGCGCTATCCAACGCTTTCCCTAGTGTTGCACTCTCTGGAGTGGGAATAGTAATTGTTACCCTCACACTATCCAACGCTTTCCCTACTGTTGCACTCACTGGAGTGGGAATAGTAATTTTTACCCCAGCGCTATCCAACGCTTTCCCTAGTGTTGCACTCTCTGGAGTGGGATTAGAAATTGTTACCCTCCCGCTATCCAACGCTTTCCCTACTGTTGCACTCTCTGGAGTGGGAATAATAAGTTTTTACCTCTACGCTATCCAACGCTTTCCCTACTGTTGCACTGTTTGGAGTTGGAATAGTAATTTTTACCCCTACGCTATCCAATGTTTTCCCTACTGTTGCACTAACTGGAGTGGGAATAGTAATTATTACCCTCCCACTATCCAACGCTTTCCCTACTGTTGCACTCACTGGAGTGGGAATAGTAATTTTTACCCCTGCGCTATCCAACGCTTTCCCTAGTGTTGCACTCTCTGGAGTGGGAATAGTAATTGTTACCCTCCCGCTATCCAACGCTTTCCCTACTGTTGCACTCTCTGGAGTGGGAATAATAAGTTTTTACCTCTACGCTATCCAACACTTTCCCTACTGTTGCACTCACTGGAGTGGGAATAGTAATTTTTACGCTCTCAGTATCCAACGCTTTCCCTACTGTTGCACTCACTGGAGTGGGAATAGTAATTTTTACCCCTGTGCTATCCAACGTTTTCCCTAGTGTTGCACTCTCTGGAGTGGGAATAGTAATTGTTACCCTCCCGCTATCCAACGCTTTCACTACTGTTGCACTCTTTGGAGTGGGAATAGTAATTTTTACCTCTATGCTATCCAACGCTTTCCCTACTGTTTCACTGTTTGGAGTTGGAATAGTAATTTTTACCCCTACGCTATCCAACGTTTTCCCTACAGTTGCACTCACTGGAGTGGGAATAGTAATTTTTACCTCTATGCTATCCAACGCTTTCCCTACTGTAGCACTCACTGGAGTGGGAATAGTAATTTTTACGCTCTCAGTATCCAACAAAATCTCATTTTTTTAATTACTTATATTATGTTTACATTTTAAGCTATTTTATATTATATTATGTATGTTTTATTTAAATTTTTTTAATATTTAATTAATTTTACAATATTTGTAATACATTTAAAAAATTCGATATTTTGGCTAACTATATCTTGACAGTCTATATTTTGGAATCGATATTTTAGTACTTACCTGTTTGTAGATGGGGAGTCGATATTCTGTCCCTCGATATTTTAGTGTTGATTTTTTGTATAGTCGATATTTTGTCCCTCGATATTTAGTCACTGAACCATTTCTAACAATGATGGACTGTCGGCAGATGAAGGAATCATGCACACTGCCTATGTAGTTGGCGATGACATTGGTGAAGAGTCCCCGTGGTCCACTATTGCCTGCACATTGATTGAATGCATGTGCTTCCTGTTGCGGTAATTGTGTGCTGTGGCAGCAGGGGGCACGAGGAGTACATGTGTTCAGTCGATTGCCCCCAACATGTGCAGGAAGCCAGCTATGGCGTAGAAGCCTTGCGTGGTCTCCAGCTGTTCCTGCGCAGTGTGTGGGAAGTAAAGGTGCTGTGGTACCAAGCTGATGATGGCATCCAAGACAGGTGTGAGGAACTTGGATAGGGCTGGTTGTGAGACTCCCCCGACTCTGGCAGATGTTGGCTGGAAGGTCCCAGAGGCCAACAGGTGCAGCACAGCCAGCAGCTTTGTCTACGGAGGAATGTTGTTTTTCCGCTGTGTCGGTACCGTCAGCCTGTGGGCAATGAGTGTCAGGATGCACAGGATGGTTGTCCTTTTGAGCCTGTAGTGGCAATGACATCCTCTGGTGTTAAGTCTGTGAGGCTGGTGCTTTTTTCTGAAGTTCTGCTGTCTTTATCTGTGCTGCCTCTGTGGTAGTCTGGGGGGATGCGGGGGGGGCGGGCCTGGGGGTGGTGGCGGTGGGTGTTGTGGCCCTCTTGGGTGTCCGAGCTGCATGAGCAGTAGCTCCATGGGGATGTATGATGTTACAACGCATGCTGTTACAACGCATGCTGTTACAACGAAAGTTTTACAAGCGAGTGCATTGACAACGCAGGACATTACAACGCAAGTCTTTACATCGACTTGCACTAGATGGCGTGCTAACATTAAAAAAGTGTAATTTACTATTCCAACTCCAGTCCACGTAACAGTAGGGAAGGTGTTGGGATAGTAAACTACACTATTTTTAATGTTAGCACGCCATCTAGTGCAAGTCGATGTAAAGACTTGCGTTGTAATGTCCTGCATTGTCAATGCACTCGCGTTGTAACAGTTTTGTTGTAATGGTAGTGCGTTGTAAAAGTTGCGTTGTAAAGGTTGTTCCCCCTCCATGGCATCTGTTGTTCTTCTGGTGTGGCTGTGGGCTGAGCTACCTTTACTTGTTACAGGTTTTCTTCCGACTTAACACCAGGTCAGAGCAGGTGTTAAATCCCTGCTGCTAACACGCCTTATCGCATTTTTTGGGATCTTGTTGGTCGTTGAGAATATTGCGAAGTAGTGTTTTCACGGCTTTTTGCACGGGAACACCTACTCTGCATTTCATTAGCGTTAGTTGCCGGTATCATCCGTGGTGATATTTTTTGCGCCGGCTATCTCAGGAAAACTGGTGTTATCAGCTGTTAGCACCAGCTTGAGAATGGTGCGATAAATGTATCACTACTTTGGCTGCGAGAGAGTGCCGCTAACTCGGCGAAAAGCCCTTGAGGATATGCCCCTCTAACTACAAAGGTGCCAATTCCGATCCAGGTCGGAAAGCTCTCCGACCGAGCCGGATCCGGAGTGTTTTCCGACCGAGCCGGAGTCCTGATGTCTAACTGAGTGAGTACGATGCGACCGTATGCTGCCAGACTCGGTTCGGTCGGACTCCCACAGAAGTCAATGGGAGCTGGTCGTACGACGTGTACATGGGCTCCCATTGACTGAATGGGTACGTCATGGACAAGTGAGCCCCCTACAACGGGTACGCATTGGTACCATCCGCACCGTACATGCCTGTGTTGGGGAGACCCATGGGTCTCCCCCTGTGTACGAGCCGTAGGGCTACGGGTGTCAGGGGGTCCGATGTGGACCCCCAAAGGCAACCACCCAGATGTTTTGCGAGCCGGACACTCCGGCTCGCACAAGCTGTCAGACGTGTGCATCGTACTGGCTCGGTCGTAAATCGCATCCATTGCACACCACGGTTAGCTTCCGACCGAGACGTACGGAGTGGTTCGGACCCGGGAACGACACGGACGGTGAATTTCACGTAGCTCGCATCGTACTTGCTCGCTCGTACAGCTGTACGAGTCGGGCGGAAAACACGCGTATGTTAAAAATTTAAAACATGTAATAGTAAATGTTATAAAAAAATATGTACCACTTATGTAAACTGTAAAATACATAATTCTATCAAAACAATAGTATTATTGAAACATTTTTAAAAATTGTAAAATGTATTTGTAAACATGTATGTGAAATAACTTTGTTAAGGTACAAATACAAAATTGAAAAAAAGAAAACATTTTTAAAAACTGTTGAACTTTACAACACTGACTATATATGAAAATATATGCATATACTCAAAATAGAGAAAACATTAAAAAAGATTTGTTATGTGCCTTTATTAATATAAAAAGTATAAACTAAAACCATGTATATTAAAAAATAAAGTGTTAACTTAAGTATACACAATTTTGGATAACATATTCGACACTAAAGGGGCTACCTTTACTATTCCTACTTCAATGTACACCATTTTGAGGGAGGTGTTGGACACTAAAGGGGTTACATTTACTATTCCCACTCCATTCTGGACTATTTTGGAGAAGGTGCTGGACACTAAGGGGTTACATTTAGTATTCCCACTCCAGTTTAAACCATTTAGGGGAAAGTGTTGGACACTCAAGGGGTTACATTTACTATTCCCACCCCAGTCTAATCCATTTTATAGAAGGAGTTGAACACTAATGTGGTTATATTTACTTTTCCCACTCAAATCTACACTATTTTGGCAAAGGTGTTGGACACTAACGAGGTTACATTTAGTATTCCCACTCCAGTCGAAACCATTTTGGAGAAGGTGCTGCGCACTAAAGGGGTTACCTTTACTATTCCCACTCCAATTTAGACTATTTTGGAGAAGGAGATGGACACTGTAATCCTTACTTTTACTATTCCCACTACAGTGTAAACCATTTTGGGAAAGGTGTTGAACACTAAAGGGGTTACATTTACTATTGCCTCTCCAGTGTAAACCATTTTAGGAAAGGTGTTGAACACTAAAGGGGTTACATTTAATATTCCCACCCCAATCTCTACCTTTTATAGAAGGTGTTGGAATCTAGGGGCCCGATTACAGATTTTGCAGTGCAGGAGTGAATCGCCATGCCAGCGGTCAACTCCCACACCGCCAAACCCAGGGTTGCACTGCCCACCACATTACAAGTATCCTCATGGCTGGCAGGCTGTTTTTGGCAGTCCCACAGAGGTGCCTCTAAAAACGGGCACTGCAATGGGAACGCCAAAAACTACACAACATGGACTATAAAGGCCATGCTGTGCAGGAACTGGGGGGCATGCACACATGTTGTGCCCCCCTGCATGCATTCCTATACAGATGGGAAACAGGAGGCCCAGTAGGGCCCTCTTTGTTTCAGGACCTCCAGTCTTTTCATTGAGAAAAGATCTCCATGACACCTCTGGTGGTTCTGAAACTCGTAATATGCATCGCGGTGCTGCAGTGGCACCACCAGCATATTACTGAGGCCTTGACTGCCGCCACACCACTGGGAAATGGCGGTTCCCTGTCAGTGGCGGTGATGCAATGGTGGTCCGACCGCCAAACTTGTAAAGGGGCAGTCGGACTGCCAGTGCGGCGTTGGCTGGACCACCACTGCCACTCCCCCATCAGTCTTGCAGTCCTTGGACCACCAGACTCGTAATTAGGCCCTAAATGGTTTACATTTTTTATTCCCATTCCGATCTGCACCATTTTGTAGAAGGTAAAAACAAAAACCACAATATATATATATATATATGTGAAATGCACAAAAATGTTTAAGAGACTCTTAAATCTTATATGGTAAATATTTAATATTTCATAAAATATACACCTTATTCTACAAAATGTATGTTTATTAATAAACTAATCCTTTCAATTAAAAAAAATAATTATATATATAAAATCCTATTAAATATCACATCAAAAACAGAAAAATTATAATTTCCAATATATAGTGATTTTTACATATTAAAATCAAAATATTAGGATAAGTTATTAACCATATGGCAATTTAATGATAAATTAAATATATTTGCATAGTAACAAGTCAAAATGTAAAACACATGTATTAGTACATAATAAAAAAATGTAAAATGTATAATGATATAATTTATGGACAAAGCTATGAGTAGTTAATTTTTTTATTTCAAAACTTATTCAAATATTTACCAGATATTAAAATATTATTATATATTTTTTCTAAAAATATACACATTTATAGTTTTGTTCAAAACATAAAACATGTTTTAGAGTTGAAAACATCTTATTTTATAAATCAATACAAATTATCAATAACAATAACGGTACACATGTGTGTTTTAAACTAAATTAACTTCAGATAAATTTACAAATTATGTTTTAAGCTTTAAAAACATTACATATGTGATACAATTATGAAACATTAAAACAACTTAATAAAGGTATAATAATTAATATGAATAATATAAATAGAAAATAATGTTAAATTTTAAATTCTAAAGAAATTATCCACCCTTTTCCCCTAAAAACCTGATATCCCGCACCTATAATTTAAATACTTATAAAATATTTATAAATGTTTTACATTGTAAATAAATATTATAAAAGTTTTAACAAATTTACTATGGAAACTTGACTAAACACATTAACACAAAAGATAACAAAGCTTTATAATAAAACAAATTGTCAATGGACTCATAATACTATATTTTGTACACTTTTAACAGCGATATAAAAAACAACACTTAAAACGATATTCTTACCTTTGAAGTTTCTGTTGACTATATTTTTGACAGCACAATATTCTTGACACTATATTTATGTTGCACAATATTTTTTATTGGGTATTATGGCCAAACACCAGCTGTGAGAGGCCACATCAGAGGGGAAGGTGGCTCTGGGGCAGGTTGCAGAGAGTATTATGGAAAATGTGACAACTGTTGTGAAAATGAGAGAGAAGTGTGGAAGAGTGATTAGGAGGAAATTAAGTGCATTCTCAGGGCCAGGCTTCTGCTTTGGATCTTAGCCAACTGAACGGATAGGAAGGTACCAGCTCTCGCCAGGGAAGGGATGAAGTCAGACAGTTGCGTATGGCATTTGAAACAGATTCTGAGTTGTCTAGCAAAGGATAGGAAAATTAGGGCATAAAGAGGAAGAGAAATGTGAAGGGGTAGAGCTATAAGTCTGTTTGATGGAGTCGAACTTGATTAATCTAGCTAAGAAGGTGGGTCTCAGTGCTTCTAGTAAATGTAGACAGATATTTCATTAACATTGCCCCACAAAGGTGTTTCGTTTTTTACACTAAAAGCAATGCTGATGGAAACATCATGAAGACAAAAATCTATTGAAATGAACATTGTCATTTTATGACATTAGTCAGACCGCTACTTCATCCATCATGACAGCCTTAACCTCATCGCTGCACATGACGGAGTGGTTCCGTCATGCGCGTCGGTCGCGCTGTGCGCATGACGGAACCACTCCGTCATGGCCCTGCCCGCGCAACGAACTTTCAGCACGGCGCGGTAATCCGCGCCGCGCTGAAGGGGTTAAGCATTGCATTGCTTTCTCTGTTATTGTTATTGGAGCTACAAACCGAAATGCATATTCTCATATGATCACATTTATAGGAATCACATGCAGTCTCTTTAAAGCATTTTCCCCACAAAAATGTGGACAGTTTTTGCCTGGCAAAATGCAGCTTTGGAAAACATTAGGGGGCATATTACGATGTCGGACAGACTTACGTACACCCAACACCATCATGCAGAACGTCAAATTCCCCCTTCGGCACAGACGAACTACCTCGTCATCCAATTTACTCACATACATTCATTGGTGGGGCCCATAACACCAATATACTTACACTCAGTTTACCTATTTTCTGAGGGAAAATACGTTTCACAACGCTGACATGAGAGAAATACCTTTATTTTGCCCTAGACACATTGACGTTTAAACCTAAGATATCTCTCCCATACGGAGATAGATCATTCAGTTGAATTGGTAATTGATGATTTACTCGTCTACCTTTGCTCTATTACTTTTCTCTTAATCTTCTTCTTCAAATAATCGACGCAACACATTTGTCAATTAATCAATTAATCTTTATCCAAGAAATATTGAAAGAAATGTTAGAAATCATCATTAGCATTTCAGAGCTTCATATTTACCTATTCTGGCTAAAGTCGTCCTCTAAGTCAGTCAGTCAAAGAGAATTTATTCAGAAAAGTTAGGCCGCAATACAGTCTCTCATAGATTCAGGATAACAGCTCTCCAGCAGTGTCACCGTCCTCTCCGTCAGCATAACGTCAGGAAATCGAGTTTGTCAAAGAAGAGCGAGCCATACTACCCTAATTCCATACCTACTTTTATAATGAAAATACTAACCCTGGGCGTAGTTCGCGAAGTAGCACTTCGCGAAGCTACGCAAAGTGCACTTCGCACTACGCGAGCTACGCGTAGCACTTCGCGAACTGCGTAGTACCTTGTTCGCACTGTGCCAGATGTCGTTTTCAATGATTGCACAGTGCGGACAAGCAACCGGCACTGTGCAATCATTGAAAATGGCATCTTGCACAGTGCGAGCTGTAGTTTTCTGCTGCTTGAGTAGATTTTTACTCGAGCGGCAGCTTTCTCAACGCAAACTGGTAGTTTCTCATCGCGAGCGGTCGCGAGCATACGCGACCACTCGCAACGAGAAACCTGACCTCCTCGCGTTGGGAATCTCGCCGGGAGGTTTATTTTCCATGCTCTCGATCGCCAACTTGATATTGCTGATCGCGAACAAGGAAAAAGTCTCGCCAGGATGTCATTTTGCTTGCTCGCGGTCGCCAACTTGACGTTGAGGACCGCGAGTAAGCAAAAAATGACCGCAGCACTACGCAACACTACGCTACGCGTGTTCGCACTGTGCTACGTGCAATTCGCGTAGTGCGAAGTAGCGCGAACTTCGCAAACTACGCGAGCGTAGCGTAGTGCTTTGCCCAGGCTTAGAAAATACTAACAAAAATGTAACAAGATTGGGTTTAGAGAGTTCTCATTGGTCAATTTCGACTTGTGATGAACAGTTCTCAGGGTGTTGAATGATGAAGTCATCAAACTTGCTTGTTCCGGCTTTTAAATTGAGCATTGTCTCTTAGTCTTGGACGGGTTCCCGGAATGACCTTGGAGGTTACATGTTCTCCCGGGGTCAGGTCCAGGCCACTGTTGCTGGCGGTGACGCATGCGCACTTCACCCAGAACCTCGTGTTGTCAAGGCAGTCACGTTTAACGTCTCGTTCAGCCATCTTGTATAGGCCGAAATGGTCAACTTAAGCAAAAGAAACATAAAAACGTAATTAAAAGATAGAAATGACTAATAAAATGTTATCCCCTTACTAATACCCCTTACTAATACCCATATGTGTGAGTATTTATCTAGCAGAAGCAACATTCAGAGCGGTTTATACTTACTAAATAAAGCACAAATCACAAATACATTACTTAAAGCAACATATAACATATAATATTCTAATTTTCTACTATTAATATGCGTACACTAGTTAATTCACAATTAAAATGGCCATGCAAATTGCAATTCCCACGTGTAATTCTCTTGTTAATATAAGCAAGATGGCGGAGTAAGGGTCCGTGCAGAGCAGCTCGCCCAGAGGCTCCGTCCTTTCCTCTGCTTGCGGTGAAAAAGATACGGACATAATGTTCTGAGCTGAACTACGGAGGATAGACCCCCTCATACAGACGGAGAAAAGTAGAGGATTATACTTCTAGGGCTGCAACTACAAAAAACGGCTAAGGGGTGGTTTTACCCGATGCTAAATCCAACGGAAACGGTCCGGTTACTCCGACGCATGCTACAAGGTCTGCGAGGGAGCTCTGGGCTCGGCTGGTTTGGCCTTAGGTTTCGGGCTTTTGCTTTCCCTCACCTTGACTGGTGTTCAAAGAAGATGCCTCCAAAAAACCAGCCCCACTTGAGAAGGAACAGTAAACAAGCAACGGGAGCCGTGGCCCCTCTGGCTATAACGGGACGAACGGCAATAACTGTGCTACCTTTGGTCACTCCGGCGGGAGCTGAAGGAACTGAGGGATCTACGGTATTAAAGAACAAAGAGCCTCATGCTGAACTCAGGAAAACAGCTGAGAAAACGACTTTACCCCTGGCGTTAACTGAGCTTGCCGAGCCACAATCGCAGGAGAAAGGAAACATGGACAAACAGGTACTGAGGCCACCCATATCATGTTCATATGTTAAGAGCTCTGCTCAAAATACAGCTAAGTTGATGGATCAATCTTTGGCTGGAGAGGGGGGGGCTAGTCCGGGGTGAAATAGCTGGCCTCTTAAATGTAGAAACTATTCTGAAAGATCCCTCGGGTACTAAGGAGATTCAATTAGACAAAGCGAATACTGCTAATATATTGGGGGCTAAACATTTAAAGTCTACGGCCAGTGATACACGGACAGCATCTGATTCAGTTTCCACTGGTTCAATCAGTCCATTAAAGGAGTGCATATCGGTCGGAGCGCAAATAACAGTTACAATGTCTCCTACAATTTCTGAAACAATTGAAGCCCTTTCCCCCGGCATAAAATCCGCTTTGCAGGCTTCTGGGGGGTCCCGCACCGAGATACTGGGTCTAACCTCGGTCATTGAACCGGCTGGCAAACCTCAAACGGAGATACTGGAGGCTCGGACCTATGAGGCAGATGCATGCATCCTAGGGGGGAGAGAGCTGCCAGTGGAAATTGTGGAACCTCCGAGGGTCACGGACCTTGTGGAACATTCTGGCACTGCAGACTCCGCTGAGCAGGACTCCTTTGAGGAACTGGATGACGAAACAGAAGCAGAGGATGAGGTGGGGGAAAGGCGAGAGAGAGACTGCAAGGCCAAATCATATGGTGTCAGAGGTCGCAAACCTAAAGGCAAGCCTAAGGTTAAAAGAGGAGGAAAGACGGAGGCCATATCAAACCGGCTCACTATAAATAATGCTCAAAGCCTTAAGAAAAAGCAGCCAGACAAGAGCCCTTTAAGAAAATGGATTGAAACTAAAGACCTTGTTAAAAATATGACTCTGAGATTATCTGGAACTAGCTTTACTGAAACCTTAGAAAATGGAGAATCACTATCTTACTCTTCCGCTTGCCCTGTTACTGCTACTGCTTTGTCTAGCCCACCTCCTGTACATTTGGATGATTCTCAAGTGCAAGCAGTTATAAATCCGCAATTCAAAGCAATAACAGCTCATCCATCGACATGTGATGCCTCTACCCCACCCACTGAGAGATCTACACCAGTAACAATACCTCTTCCACTCTCTCAAGCGAAACACTCTTGCACAACTGAAAAAGGATCAAGGCAAGAAGTGGCTGAACTTTCCTCAGTAGACATTATTCTTCAGATTTTAATCGATCAACGGGCCGAAGCCCAAGAACACTTTCTTCAACTGAGGGAGGACAACAGCAAAATGCAAGTATCAATACAAGAACTGACTTCTAAATTGGGGGGGATCTCTCAGGATATTGCTGGACTTCAACAACGGGTGGTGGAGATTAAAGAGATCAGTACGAAAACGATATCTACAATCGACAAACATGATATACAATTGTCTGCGCTTGAACTAAAAATTGAAGATTTGGCAAACCGGCAGAGACGTGCCAATCTGAGACTTTTTGGGATACCTGAAGGGTCGGAGGGCTCTGATCCCAGGGCCTACTTAGTGGGGTTTCTTCAGAAAGCTTTCCCAGACTTGGCAGACTGGGACTGGGACTCACAAATTCAGCGCACTCATCGCCTCCCCCTGGTTCTGAGGAACAGAGGAAATCAGTTCCCACGTCCCTTTTTGATTTTTTTTGGCAATTTTTTACTCCGCCAAGCAGTCTGGCAGAAAGCACGTCCTAATTCCCCCATAGTTATTGGGGAACTTTCAATCTTTGTCCGCTCCGATCTCAGCAAGGAAACGATGGATAGACGCTGGAAGCTTCGTAAATTGATATATCCTATTAAATCTAGCGGGGGCCAGGCGTTTTTACAAGAACCGGCTCGTCTAAAAGTCATTAAAAACGGACATACTCATTTTTTTAATGATGTTAAAGCAGCTGAAGCATATTTATCTAGCGCCTATACAGACAAGAATTAGCTGGGGAAAAAAAAAAATAATAATTTTTTAACCCCAATCTTAATATAATATACAAACGTACATTTATAACTGCGAGGTTCTCCTCCACAAACTTGCTGGCAGCTGAAGGATCTCACTATCTTGCTTGTACGAATAGGACGCTTGTATGAAATATAGGGCAGTTCTTAAAGAAATATTGGTTAACCCTTTGGAATATCTCCAACTACTGATATTATGATATGTCTTCATTATGGGGGGGTAAAATCCTCTTCTTTTTCTTTATTTAGTTATTTATCTTTGTTTTTTCCCAGCAGAGGGAGGGAAGTACGGGGTTCTCTTGGGTGTCTAGCTACTGCGGCTGCCCTTTCAGCGGCAGCTGTTACTCAAGGGCGGTTCTTCCCCGGCTGGGGTAGGAACCAGGGGGGGGGGGAGGGAGGGAGGGGGGGGATTGGGGGGGTGGAGGAAACACAGTAAAAAAATGTTTGCAGGCTGACGAAGATGGATTTTGTGAATTTATATTAGTTCTTTTTTTTTTTCTCTATTCTTGCTTATATTTACAAGTAATAGGAAATGTATCTGGGTATCTCGTGCCTGATCTTGTGCTTGAAATTAGGCTTTGCTCCTCTCTTAACAAATGAATGAAATAAAGTGTTTAGCCTGGAATGTAGCTGGACTGTGAATAGTAGAAATAAGAGATCCCTAATCACAGAAGAATTAAAATTACACAACCCCCATATTGCTCTCCTTTCTGAGACACATATAGCCAGGAAAGATAAGAAACTACTTAATCAGTTGGGTTATGATACTGTGACCTGTTCGAGCTTGGGACATTCTATTAGAGGAGTGGCTATTCTAAAGGACAAACGCTTTAGAGCTGAGGTATTACAGACTCTTAGTGACAACGATGGTAGATGGGCGATTGCCCAGCTGTGTTTCGAGAATCTTAAATATGTCCTATGTGTGGTCTATGGCTCTAATACGGATGAACCAAGGGTTTTTGACCATTTGAATATCAAACTCTTGGACTGGGAGGGAGAACTTATCGTTATGGGGGATTTTAATTGTATAATGGATTATAAAATAGACACAACTAGGCTCGGCTCCTTTCAAAGGATGCGTAAAACTAGGTCATCTATTCTTGACCTATGTCGTATTCATAATATCAAAGATGCTTGGCGACATTTATATCCAAAATCATCAGGTTACACATATTACTCAGCACCCCATAAAATGTGCTCAAGATTGGACATGGCACTAATAAGTGATAATTTGTTAAAGATTAGCACTATGATTTTATGCCCCCGCATCTCCTCTGATCACAATGCGATAATTCTTATAATTACCAAATCACACAATAAGACTCTACCTAGACCGTTCTCTTTTCCTAGATATTTGATCTCAGACTCGCAATATCTGACACAGCTTAAACTACATCTCATAGAATTCATAGACATTAATATAGACTCAGCCTCGTGCAGTACGGTATGGGATGCTTGTAAAGCAAGCATTAGGGGCTTCACTCAAGCATATACATTTAGACAAAATTTGGAACGCAAAAAACGCAACGCCCAACTCATATCAAAAATAACTATCCAAGAAGAATTATTGGCTTCAGCGCTTCAAATAAACTCACCACTAACTACAGAAGTAGGACTCAAACTTGGAATTTTAAAAAATGAAGCTAAAACTAAGCTCATTCAAAAGAACAGCATTAATATACATAAATTTAAAATAGCACAATATGAGGGAGGGGACAAAATCGGAAAAATTCTGGCTTATAAAGTTGCTGAGGACAGAGCTCGTACTCTGATTACAGGAATTCGAGGGAATGATAATAACATTTATAATCAACCAATAGATATAATAAAACAATTTGCTGACTACTATAGAAAGTTATATACTCCAGAAAACACCCCCAACCCAGATGCAATCAGGGATTATTTGGACAAACATCTAACTAACTTACAACCCATACCGGGGATTGACTCTCTGTTGGACAGCATCACAATGGTAGAACTACACCAGGCTATATCTTTACTACCAGCAGGGAAAGCGACGGGGGAGGATTTAATACCCCTGGAAATATACAAAGTATGTTTAGCTGAATTGGAGTCTCTTTTCTTGAAGGTATTGCAATCAGTTGGGCTCAATGGGAAAACACCTAAGTCATGGAATAGGGCGAAAATATTTTTTTTTTTAAAGAAAGATAAACCAAAGGAGGAGAGGGGGTCATACCGACCCATACCTTGATAAATTCTGATGCAAAAATATATGCTAAAATTCTGGCACTGAGACTGGCTCCTATTTTGCCCAAAATCATTAATCCACAACAACACGGATTTATAACTGGGAGAGACACTACCATGCATGTTAATATGGCCATCACGGCATTTGATGTAGCAGAGCAGGAGTCCACCCCACTCGGCATGATCTTGCTAGACGCGGAGAAAGCTTTTGACCGAGTGGGGTGGGACTACTTATGGTCCGTGTTGTCTAAGATGGGGTTTAGGGGTCAATTTCTAAGGGGTGTACAGGCTCTTTATGACAACCCAACGGCCTGTATTGGTTATGGGGGCTTGACCTCCTCAGATTTTTTAATACTTCATGGCACACGTCAGGGATGCCCTCTATCACCCCTGCTATTCGCCCTTTCAATAGAACCGTTTTTGTCTGCTCTTCAGTCCCAAACCCAAATTGTACCTTTTAACTCCGGTTTACAAACGCTTAAAATAACTGCATATGCTGATGATATCGCGGTTTACTCACAAGATATTGAGGAGGCATTAAAAGGTATCGTTTCTGAGGCTAATACATTTGGGGATATATCTGGGTATAAACTTAACTATCAAAAGACTCAGGTTATCGCTAATTACACCCCAGTCTCTTCGGTCCCCGAGATCTGTAAAAATGCTACATACCTAGGTGTTAAACTCACAGCTAAAATTCAAGAAATCAACAACTCGAATTATAATACACTAACCAAATCTACTATTTTATTACTAAAAAGAATGGCACAGATTACCCTTGAATCTAATTGGGAGAATCAATTTGATAAAGATGAAAATATTACCTAAATTTTTGTATTTATTTCGCTCTATTCCACTGACTTTAAATAATACGTTCTTCAAACAACTAGATGCTGCATTTAGTAGATTTATTTGGGGCTTTAAAAAAGCAAGACGATCGCTGAATCTTCTGAAAAACAACATAAACATGGGAGGTCTTAACTTTCCTGATTTCAAGATGTATTTTTGGTCCTAGGAGACCTCTACGGTACACATGGATTTTTTGGATTTTTAGATTTTAATACCCTTAAGTTGTTATATGATCTTCCTGAAACTATGAGATACAAACATTTACAGATACATGACTATTTGATTAATAAAAAACAACTTACGACGGTCTTAGATAGCGATATACTGAACTACCTATATTCAGCCAAAAATAAATCAGTAATAAGTGACACTTACCGTCTTCTAACCAGCTTTAAAGCAAATGATTGCTCTAAATTAGCTGATAAATGGGGAAAGCTAAAGGCATAAATATCACACCGAGGGAGATAGAGTGTTCTTTGTTAAATATTAATAAAAGGGTCCGCTCATCTAGTTTAAGACTTCAACAGTTCAGAACGAGCTGTATGTTATATTACACGCCCAAAATAATCGCTAAGTGGTCCCACAACAATTTATACAGCGATCGAACAAAATGCCCTAATTGCTCGGCCGAGGCCGCTGATTTGGTACATATGTTGTTTTCATGCCCCACTCTTGGGACCTTTTGGGGGGACATTCAAAGAGTTTTAAGAATTAAGACGGTTCAACTACCCTCATTCAACGCTGCCTCGGTCTTGCTGGATATATATCCCACCTCTTTTCCACAGGCAGGCCTGGCCTCAATCCTTATGTCTTGTGCTAAGCTAACACTGGCCAGAGCTTGGACCCGCCCTGATCCACCTACGGTATGGGACTGGTGGACATTGGTAACTGAGATTCACTCGATGGAGTTAGCATTAGCAAATTTAAGAGGGATACGCTCCTTGAGCAAATATGAAAAGAATTGGGGAACTTTGATGGAATGATTCGGCTATTGTGATCTGTTTAGTACTACGAAACATTCTCTCTCAATTTTTTTTTTTTTTTTTTTTTATATTTACAAATGCATGCATCAATGTATATTGTCTCTTTTGTCTTCTGTCAGCCTGTTTACAAAAAAAAAAAAAAAGTTAATATAGTTGGTAAGTTATCACTTCAAACACATTAATAATATTACAATTAATTGATTATTCGTATTAATATAAACATGCAGAATGGGGGGGGGGGTATACAACATTTTGTATTACCCGCTCCAGCAATCCCACCTTTGGTGATTATATCACCACACTAACATAACATTTTGTATTCTTTTTATGAAATTTCGAATTGATTTCTTGTTTCACTCATATTTCAGTTTCCCCTGTTTCTTCTCTTTTTGCTGTTTTATACATGCTATCCTTTAATTCTTCCAGTTCTATTTCTTCCAATTCTCTTTCTTGTTTCTTATCCCTTCTCCTTAAGTTTTCTCTTTTTATGCTTTTCTGGTTTTTATTCTTTCTACAACAAATACAACCTAGTCTGATTATTAGTACTAAGGAAATCACACAGGTTAATGGAAATAATATCTTACCTATAAATGTACTACCTAGTTTTACTACAAAGTCTTTAATAGCTGTTATTTTCTTACCGATCTTCTCACAAACACCTTCAACCTCCAGTGGTACAATTTCGTCATGCAATTCTTTAATATTCTTAATATAAATTTTCAAATCTTTACTTTCATCAGGAATGTAAGTACAACAATGTTGAACTTTCAGCATTCCACAGACTCCACCCTCTTTTGCCAATAAAATATCATGGGCAAGTCGATTTTGCATTACCATAGCACGCATGGCAACCATTTCAGTATTTACCAATAAGAATCCTCCAGCGGTGCTTGTTGACAAGCGATCCACTACTGTTGAAAGTTTTCTAATTTTGTTTGCATTCAGAGATATTCCCACTGGGGGTATCAGTGCTCCAAAAATGTCACCTACAATTTCAGCCCAAGAGTCTCTCTTACTACGTGCTAAATGATTACCTAAACTATGTACACCATCTTATCCTCTATCCATGTGAAAAATCTTTGGAAAAACCAAGCCAACATAACATGTGAAGTCCCAAACTTCTGCTTTTACTGATTGTTTCAATTCTTTTGGTAGTTCGTCAGGATTGAATGCAGCATATGTTTCTGTAATCTCTTTCTCTCTGTTTGCCAATGTCATTTTATACAACACATCATCATCTGGTGTTTCAAAGGCTATTCCATCTGGAGTACAAAATATAGTGCAATTCATCTTGCACAATAAATCCCTACCTAACAAGTTCACAGGACTAGTGTCACACACTACGAATCTGTGCATTTCAGAAAATTTCCCTATACTAACTTTCACTGGTTCTGTAAGGTAAGTTTTAATCTGTCTGTTGGAGACCCCAACTACTTGGATCGTTTCATCCGAGAGAGGAAGATTCTTAACATCAGCTGATCTAACAGTTGATCGAGTAGCACCAGTATCAACTAGGAAAGTAATATTTTCATTATTAACTTTTCCATCTGCAAATGGGCCTGTCTGGTCTACTTCTAGAGTTGTGCCAAGTACGCACTCTTCTTCCTCTCTTCGGCACCGTCAATAACCCTCTTCTGAATTGCTTTCATCGCGTTACAGCCAATACTGCGAAGCAGCGCTAGCGTGTTGCGTCTTATTTACCTATTCTTTATTGTAGAATCCATTCTCCTTACTATACTTCTGGCAATTTTTGTTTTGTGGAAAAGGTGGTTTTGGCACCTGATTCTGTTGTGTTACACCCTGCTGTTGTCGTTGCTGTTGAACACTCACCTCATTCTGCACCTGTGGATTCAAGGATGAATTTTCATCATTAGTACTTGGTGGATTCTTACACTCGAATTTCCAATGCCCTATCCTACCGCAATTATGACACGGAAATTTCTTTTTAGCTTCCTCAATATTCCCTTTATTTTTCCCAGGATTAAATCTCGGTTTTGACCCTGCTTGTTCCACTAATTTTGCTTCCTGTCTCTGTGCTACTTTTACCTGTGCCCACATTGCCTTCTCTTTTAGTTTTCGCTGTTTTGCTTCAATTTCATCACTGAAATATTTAGCATGTCTCAATACTTCGTCTATTTTCTTATTTTGCCAATCTACCGTATGCTGTCTTATCATTTCACTAATTTCTGGTCGAAGACCATATACAAACCTGTATACGAAATGACTCAAATCCTTGTCACTCAAATTCTCATCTCCACTGATTTGTTTAAAGGCTAAAATGAACCTCTCATAATAGGCATGTACTGATTCTTTGCTTTCTTGATGTGTTCTGTCAATTTTCACCCAATCTGTCTCCTTAGGGGGTACTTTGTTCTTCAAAACTGCCATAACCTGTTCGTATTTCTTCATTACCTCAAGGTCCGGAGCTCCTGTTTTAGGATCCCTTGGGTATTCCTGTGTTGGACAATCTATTACTATTTTGCATTCTGTCCATAAATCGGCTGGTACAATTATATCAAACAGGCTATTCAAATCAATCCACAATACTTTGGATAATTTCACAAATCTGTCTACCTTTCTATACCACTCGACAGGCTTTTCACGCAGTCGAGGGAAGTCATTCGTAAATGACAAAATATCCTGTCTAGTCCATTGGACATGCACATTTCCTCCTCCTGGAATCTCTCTCATAGGGTATTCTGTCACAACCTTCTCTTTTTCTCTCATAGGATAGGCTGCAAACGTTTTGTCTGAAACTTCGTCTCGCTTACGATATCATCTGCTCTTCCATTTGTCCACATCTCCCCATTTTCTCAGCAAAATAATTATATCCTTAATCTGACCTATTCGTCCTGTGGTATTCATGTTTTCAATGTCTTTTTCTGTGAAATCTACTCGATAGGGTTTCTGTAAGGCATTTACCTTTTCAATATCAATACCCATTTCATTTGCAACTTCTTCGAATCTTTCATGAAGATTTTTTGCTCTCCATGTTACGCTTTTGCACAGAAATAATAATTTCTCATCTTGGTACGTTTTTAACTTCTCTGTCGGGATAGTACCTACTATTAATTCTTCCAATACCATTCGTAATTTTGCTACATCTATTGACTGAGATTCCTTGTGTTTCTTTTGCAAGCTTCTCAACCATTCACTCAATTCCTCTTTAGATGGTCCTACTGCCTTCTCTACATTTCCTTGTCCGAAATCTTTTTGTGTTTCTGGCATGGTCTCTATCATTGTCATACGTTTCTCTGCACAGTTCTGACCTACAAACGGATTATTTGAAAAATTCGGTTCAATCATACTCATAGTCTGTCTCCATGGATTCTCACTCTGACTCACTCTTGGTTGTTCAACCAATTTATTACTTTTATAAGGGACTGTCAAACAATGTTCACTGTCATTTTGCTTGTCAAAAATAGGCATTACTGGACCTATCATTACTGGTACAGTTACCGCTTCCAGATTCTTAGTCAATTCTCTTATTTTCTCCGTTAGTTCTAGGGTTGTTTTGGCTAATTCTGCTGAATTTTCTCCATCCAATGTTCCTCCAGATTTCTTTTCTACCTCTCTAATAGGATTATTTCTTCCCAAATCTTGGAACTCTGGTTCCGATTTTATGATTCGTACTGTTTCTTTCATTGGGGCACTTGGAGTTAATATTTCTGGTTCTGGTCGGTATGGTGGTGGATTCTTATAGAACATATCATCAAGAACATCATCCTCGGACTCATTCATTCCACACCCTCTCGATTCTACATTATGCCTCTTTTCTATACACTTTCGTCCTTCATTTTCTCCTGCAGTTCTTACGGGAAACAAACCCTCAGTGATACTCGCATTCCGCCACCTTCTCATTCGATCATCATGCGTCTCATGTCCGTACGATCTTCCAAACAAGTACCTATATCCTCTACCATTTCTCTGTCTTTCTCGGTCATGCATTTCGTCTTCCCACTCCGTCAAAGCCTCGAATTGAGTCGGTCTAGGTCTCGGTTCTAAATTCATCATTTTCTCTCTTAAATTTCTCAAAACAGCCAAATTAAATGAACCATGTTCTGGAAAAGCTAACACTCCGTCCTCCTTTGTATACTTAACCCAGTTGTCTAACCAAATACAGGTGTGATATCCATATTTTGCAATCATTAAAGATGCAGGGGTTTTCGGTGGAGGAAGTAACTGGCCTTCCCTAGTTTTGACCAGTTTGTCTTTCTTAAACCACTTCTTAAATTTTCCAAACCATAACTTTTTCTCTTTTTCTGGTGGATCGTAATACATATTTCCTTTCTTTTCTTATTTCACTAGTTTCTCCCTACAACTGTACCGCTACTCTCTCCAATTGCAGCGCGACTCACACTAACGCACCAATCCGGAGCGTCTACATCACTGTCACAATTCTCAAATCCCAGCGCGACTCACACTAGCGCACCAATCCGGAGCATCTACGTCACCCTGTATTTCTCCAATCGCAGCGCGGCGCACACTTAAAGCACCAACGTTTTGCAGTTCTGACCGACTATCCAATCCCAGCGCGGTCGTTCTGACGTCAGCAGCCGCTGCGGCAGCTCCTGCTCCTGTCTACCCCTCCTTTACAAATCTGTGCAGTAAGTTTTGTTTCAATTTCTACAATTCTGTTAGTAACAACGCAAAAACATCTCAATTGTCCGCTTCGCTAACCAAAGAAAAGCAATAGACTTTTTTCACGAGAATTCTGTCTTTCCCGAGAGCAGCACTTACGTCTGCCCTACTACAGAATCGTTACTTCAGTTGATAAAGTAGCACATCCCACTACTTCACCCTTCTAACAAGCATTAGCTAACTGTTTCTCTAGTATTTAAGACACATAGGTGCCGATTCCAATCCTGGAAAAAATTTCCCCGTATGAATCGCATCCGGTATTTTTACTGTACGAATCGTCCAAGTAGCGTACAAACTGCCAAGTACGATTCGTATGGGAAAAAGTCCATACGAATCGCATTGGGAAAATTTCCTCACACGTCCTCGGGTCGGAAAATGTGTCCGACACATCCTCGGACGATTTACCCTACGTACGATCCGTCCCGTCCTTCCAATTTTACAACCGTACGGACCGAACTCCCATAGCAACCATCTAGACATGTGCCCGCATACGCACCGAACACCCCCCCCACCTCCGTATGTACGCGCCAAACGCCCCCCCGCCGCGGATGTATGCGCCGAACCCCCACCCGTGTATGTACAGAGCGCACCCCCACCCGTGTCTGAATGGCACGTACCAACACCCCACCAGTGCATGTACACGCCGAACCCCCACCCGTGTATGTACGGCATGTACCAACACCCCACCAGTGCATGTATGCGCCGAACCCCCACCCGTGTATGTACGGCGCGTACCAACACCCCACCCGTGTATGTACGGCGCGTACCAACACCCCACCAGTGCATGTACACGCCCAACCCCCACCCGTGTATGTACGGCGCGTACCAACACCCCACCAGTGCATGTACGCACCGAACCCCCACCCATGTATGTACGGCACGTACCAACACCCCACCAGTGCATGTACGCGCCGAACCCCCACCCGTGTATGTAAGGCGCGTACCAACACCCCACCAGTGCATGTACGCACCGAACCCCCACCCATGTATGTACGGCACGTACCAACACCCCACCAGTGCATGTACGCGCCGAACCCCCACCCGTGTATGTACGGCACGTAACAACACCCCACCAGTGCATGAACGCGCCGAACCCCCACCCGTGTATGTACGGCGCGTACGAACACCCCACCCGTGTATGTACGGCACGTACCAACACCCCACCAGTGCATGTACGTGCCCAACCCCCACCCGTGTATGTACGGCGCGTACCAACACCCCACCAGTGCATGTACGCGTCGAACCCCCACCTGTGTATGTACGGCGCGTACCAACACCCCACCCGTGTATGTACGGCACGTACCAACACCCTACCCATGTATGTACGGCGCGTACCAACACCCCACCAGTGCATGTATGCACCGAACCCCCACCCGTGTATGTACGGCACGTACCAACACCCCACCAGTGTATGTACGCCCAAACCCCCACCCGTGTATGTACGGCGCGTACCAACACCCCACCCGTGTATGTACGGCGCAAACCAACACCCCACCAGTGTATGTACGGCGCGTACCAACACCCCACCAGTGCATGTACGTGCCGAACCCCCACCCATGTATGTACGGCGCGTACCAACACCCCACCCGTGTATGTACGGTGTGAACCAACACCCCACCAGTGTATGTACGGCACGTACCAACACCCCACCAATGCATGTACGTACCGTACAGATGCCAAAAACACACATACTGAACCAGGACAACCCCAAACAACACAAGGAGAGTCAATTCGATTCACACAACACCACAAAACATGTCCAACAAGCACAAATACACCCCATACACTGACCTGCAACTGCCAAACAGCCAAACAGAGGCCCAAAACACAACCACACCTTATAACACACCCACCCAAAGTTCAAACACAGCCACACCCACAAATGGACCAATAAAAAGGCACAACACACACAAACCATGATCCTTTGCAACAGATCCACTACTGCCAGACCACAGAGACAACGCACTGCACCATACTACAGCCATCAATACACCTTACACTTGCACTCCTTCACACAACCACCATCACAAACACCCCCTAATCACATTCACACACACACCTTCACAACCACACTCACACACCCACAACCATCCACACCCACACCCCCACAACCATCCACATCCACACCCACACCCCACACCATGCCCACTAACAAGAATCCAAAGTTCACAAAGGATGAGCTGGAGGTCCTTCTTGACGAAATCATCAGAGTCGAGCCACAGCTCTTTGGAACATTGGTCAGACGGACCAGCATATCCGAAAAAACAGCCATGTGGCAGAGAATTGTCGATGCTGTGAATGCTGTAGTGGCCACCAGAAGGACCAGGCATGAGTGCCAAGCCAGGTGGTATGATCTGCGGAGGACGGTCCGCCGCAAAATGACGGACGATCACAACCAGGGGAACATCACTGGAGGAGGGCCGCCCCGCAGACTGGCACAGTACCATCCCTGGGAGGAGAAGGTGATGGCCACGCTGCCGCTGGTGGGAGTAGACGGAGTAGAAGGAGTCCGAGAGCCTGGTGAGTACACAAACAACTCACCTCACATGGGAGAACGCCATACACAAACAAAATCCCAATCATGCACGCAACCCCCTCAAAGCCAGCACCGGACACAACTACACTCCAGAAACACACACATGCCACTAGCGCCTCCATGCCCCATGCACCAGGCAAGGCCAGGCCAAGTCACAGGCCACACAAAACACCAATACAAGACAGGATGTCCCCGATGCCGGGAGGGTGGGTCCCAAAACCAACACATAGCAACTCTGAAGCACACAACAATGCACTCAGCCCATATGGCCTAGGGCACAGCCATACAAACAGTGTGTCCCCACACAGTACTGTGTTGCCTGCAAATGGTGGCCGCGTAGCACGATGGCATGGGTATGAAGGCACAATTTGCACATAACAGCAGCTAATCAAGACGCATCACTCTGGAAGAGTGTCAGCACACACCGCCACAGCAGCAGTGCAGATTCAGACACTCTGCCCAATGGGTGCCCGGAGAGAAGAAAAAAAACCACATGAACAAGCCAATGGACTGTGAAAGACCTGCAAACTGTGTGTGCCCAGGAAGCTGGGCTGAGGTGACAGAGGGTGACACACAGAGGGAGGGAGGAGGCTGACAGAGGGAGGGAGAAAGGGAGACACAGGGAGACGGACAGAGGGAGGAGGCTGACAGAGGGAGGGAGAAAGGGAGACACAGGGAGACGGACAGAGGGAGGAGGCTGACAGAGGGAGGGAGAAAGGGAGACACAGGGAGACGGACAGAGGGAGGAGGCTGACAGAGGGAGGGAGAAAGGGAGACACAGGGAGACGGACAGAGGGAGGAGGCTGACAGAGGGAGGGAGAAAGGGAGACACAGGGAGACGGACAGAGGGAGGAGGCTGACAGAGGGAGGGAGAAAGGGAGACACAGGGAGACGGACAGAGGGAGGAGGCTGACAGAGGGAGGGAGAAAGGGAGGCGCAGGGAGACCAAATCACCCTTGGGTGGTGTGGCCATGTCCGCTCGTCAGCAGGTGGACTGTGTGCATGTAGACAAGGTTTCCCAGTGCCTTAACCCCCTCTTTATCCTGTGACAAACACTGGGCCATGTGTCAATCTGTGCACGAGTACATCCGTGCTGCAGACACAAACCTAAGCTTACACCCAGTAAACCTACCCACTGTGTATGTTAGAACCCTGTCACAAATGCCCAAGTTACCAACCTGCATTCTCAAATAGCATGGTGAACAGACCATTTGGCAAAGTGCAGTGCAACACGTAAGGCGGCTCTGCATGGCTTGCTACGCCCACTCACTACACTGCTGACTGCGTTCCAAAAAGATGCATCAACTAAGATTGGGTCACACATAGGTAAAGTGTCGAAAGCTGTGGCCAAGGGACAAACCCATGCACAAGTGCACTGCGAGAGGAATGCAAGCCATATCCAACCACCCAGAGGAACTGTGCCAACTCAAAAATGAATGAAACATGGATGTCGCATGTAACACAATTAACATTGTCTCTCTCACACACAGGTCAACGTCGTCGATCTCCCCCCAACACTGGGGGGAAGACTCAGGACCAGGCTCTGCGTGAAGAGCACCCCACCGGCAGCGACGACTCTCACCACTCCGTGGACGACTCAGACCAACCTGGCCCCTCTGGTGTCCAACCACCTGCAGCACCTGCGTCAGGTACAAATGTGCCAACCACCACCCCCATTCCTGCCACATCCCAGGACACACCCAGGAGCCCTGCCCGCAACAACAACACAGCCAGTCTGTCCAGGAGGGACAAGGTTCTCCGGGCACCCAGGAGGAGGCAGGCGACACCGCAAATGCCATCCCTCAGGGGTCCCGGAGACCCGATGTGCCCACAACGGCAGGCCAGGTGCAAGTGGGCAGGGGTGGTGGGAGTGGAGGACGGCGGAGGCGCGAACCTGACCTGTTGGCTCAGGAACCGGTAATGTCACACGTCAGCAACATCCTGGACACATACCGGCGTGACACCAGGGGCCTCAGCCAGATAGTGGCGACCCTCAATGAGATGAAGAACATGCAGGCCGAGCAATATGCCAGTCAACAGCGACACCAAGGACGGATGGAGGCAAGGCAGGCTGAGCTCGTGGCGGTGCAAACGGAAATGACCCGTGTACTCCGTCGGATTGCCGACAACATGGGCAACCCTCCCTGTGCCACCAGGCGAAGAACATCACCACCCACAGGGAGGGATCAGGTGGAGGAGGATTCATCCGACGGAGCATCCCAAGCATCGTCACGGCCTGCATCTGAGGGTCCCCGCAGGAAGGTGGGTCGTCCACGCAAAAGACCGTGAGAGTCAGCGGAACATCACCATCTCCCAGGTCACCTGGCCTGGCACCTGGCCCTCTGGCCCAACAGCAGCACTACAGCAAATGACATTCTCTACCACATGGACTTGCTGGTCACTGTCTGACCAATGTTGACAAAGACTGTGTCAAAGACTCTGATGACTTCCATTGGCAAGGATACCAACTCCCCCAGTGAACTTTGGATTCTACACTCCCGCCAAGCCCCTCTTGTCATCCCCCCAAACACGTACCCCACCACAAATAAATCTCTTCACAATCACGAGATGATGCCGTCATTTAGCATTATTCCACTACATGTGTGTGTTGTAAAGTCAAACCATGCCTGAGTTTTGAAGTAACTCCAACCATGCAAACCCTGGGGTCTGAGTCTGGCACAGGACACACTTGGGTCACAATGCAGCATCCAATGCAGACATGGAGCACCATACTCACCCGTGATAGGCCCAACCAGCTGAGGGGATGCCCGCACAACTGTGCCCACAGACCTATTCAGAAGAGCAACAGTCATGCGCAGAGGTCAGGGATCATGTGGAGTGTCCTGGGGTGCCACTCCCAGGTATGTGTAGACAGGTGGCAGAACCATGGCCTGCATGCTTGAGTCAGATGGATGTGGAGAATGGTGGGCCGGCCAAGGTTGGATGCATGGAAATGGCACAATGGGGTCTTGGATCACAGTGCCACAAGGTTGTGTTGGGGTTGTGGGCTGCATCCTGAGTGTGTGCGTGGAATGAGAAGGTCATCCTGCAGCTGGCAGGATCCATTCCCCCCATCTCTGTTGGACGTTGATGTGGCTTGGTCGCCGGATGTAGAAGCAGAGCTGTGCAGATGCACCCTGGATGTGGACAAGTATCATGGGAGTTGTAACGCACATGTCCGGAGAGTGCAGGGTAGGATTAGACACGGATGTCGTAGTTGACCTGGGGGTTGGTCTCTCTTGCCTTGAGGTGGATGGAACTGGGGAACTTGTGCCTAATGCAGAGTGTGCTGCAGCATGAGGCACAGATGCGACAGATCAGCATAGCACATGTCAGCAAGCAATCCATGATGAACACCAGCTCGTTTCCGTTGACACTGGGTGCCCTTGCTGCAGGCCCTGCAGCAGCATGCGCCATGTCAAGAAAACAATGCCCCAAGTTGCACACAAAGACAAGGATCTCAGGAAGGAACTATGCAAAAGGTGTATGTCAAGGAAGGAATGTCTAGTTCGCCATGCCACACACACACACACAATGGATGCACATGCAGCACAGTGCCCGTCGTGGAGACTGACATGCCACTATACCTATACAGCCATGGACATCATGCACAATACAGATTCTAATCCCTGAAAAACAGCTGGCATCTTGCTACTCTACACATAGACCCATATGCACCATCTCTGATAACTATGCCAGACATGCCGCATGCACAGTGGCAACAGACCACCATTGACAGAGATGAGGCACCTTGGAGGCAGAGGGACACCTTTATTAGTCATGTGTGTCGGAATGCTAATGCAACTCTGTCAACACAAACACAGGTCATGTGGATGAACATGTGGGACCGACACTGGCACCCCCCTTTGCACCACAGATGCTGGGAATCCATAGGACTGGCACACAAGTGACGGATTACAGCTAAACACACCCTGCTGCTCATGGAGAGGCTGCCATAAACCGTTGAACCTCCAATGGGGAATTCACACACCATGTCAACCCGGTGCAACCCGTATGTTTTCGAGGGCAGTGTTAGACACATTGATGGCTCCATCACAATCCACAATCCCATTACAGATGACTGTCAGCAAGTCTGACCATCAATTCAGGTGAATTCCGCTCCATGTCATGTGCCCCATGGTGAATCTACATGTATGCTAAGTATCCAAACATGGCAGCACACCTCCAACCGATACACAGGTATCCAGGAGCAGTGCACACACAATCAAAATTAATACCACACCCAAAAAGCCGTGCTGCATCCCTTACCCTAAGGCGATTTCCAAACGTGTCCGTGCATGTAACGCTGATTCTGCACATGTTGCCGTGTTCATGAGGAATAGCAGGAGCACAACAATGCCACCAGCAGACAGCATGCGCAAGTACCTGTGGATGAGAGACACACCAGAAGTCAGCCATTAGAAGCACATCCGCATGCAAGTGCATGTACTCGACACGTATAAGGTTGTCTACATGCTAGGTGACAAGGATGACTCAGGAAAAACATTCATCTATTGCACCATCACTCGAGTGACACATCCAAACACACCTCTGACTCACCTGGCAGACATGCAGATGGACACACACATTGCAACACATACCACACACGGCCCAATGCGTGCACACTCAGACACTGGAACTCACCACTAAGCAAAGAAGTTGCGTATGAGCCGACTCCGGATGTCCTCTCCCGCCTCCTCCTCCTCCACATCACTTGCCTCGTGACCAAGCCCTTCATCCTCCACGGGTGGATGGTCCTGCTCATCCGGATCCAGGATGAGTGGCACAGCTTTCTCCACTGCCATGTTGTGCAGCATGCAGCACACGAGGAAGATCTTGCATACCTTCACCGGTGCATATGGGAGTGCGCCACCAGTCTTGTGCAGGCAACGGAATCGGCTCTTCAGGAGGCCAAACGTCCTCTCTATCACTCGCCTGGTCCGCCCATGGGCGTTGTTGTAGCGGTGCTGGGCAGCCGTGCTCGGGTTGCGGAGAGGCGTGATCAGCCATGGCATGTTGGGATAGCCAGCGTCCCCTACATGGAAACATCATGGACAAAAGTGGGTCAGGAGAAGCAGTAAGACAGGAAGATGACGCTAAATACAGGACTGACAGAGTATACCCACCAACAATACATGCTCGTTCGTTGCGCAGCTGCAGCATCATTTCAGGCACCTTGCTACGCCTCATGATGTAGGCATCGTGTGCTGATCCTGGAAAACGTGCACAGACATGGGAAATCACCATGTTAGCAAAACACACCACAAGGGCATTAATGGAGTGGTAATGTTTCCTGTTCCTATAGGCTACCTCCTGTGCCTGTGGTGGTACCAAAGCCACATGTGTTCCATCTATGGACCCAATGACATGGGGCATCCCTCCCAGGGCATAGAACTCACGCTTGACACCTGTCAACTGCTCAGGAGTTGGGAATTTAATGAACTGATCTAGGTGAACCAACATGGCCTCTAAAAAATCATGCAGCACACGGCTGAACATGGTTTGGGACATGCCACCAACGTGAGCAATGGTATGTTGAAATGTACCCGTGGCAAAGAAATGTAGGGCTGCCATCACCTTCATCTTGGGTGTCAGTGCACCAGGATACCTGTGTAGCTGTTGGAGGTGTGCTGCCAGCCGTGTCGTCAAGTCCTCAATCAAACATTGGGGGAAGCGGTAGCGGCGTATACAGTCATGTTCCCTCAGGTCAGCCAAGTCCGGAATTGGTCGAGGGAGAGGCGGAGCCCTGCAGTGAATTTGAAGGGACAACGAAGAGTGAGTACAGTACACCACCAATGTCAATGTACTGTGCACATGTTCAACAGCCAATACACATATGCTACATACAGAGTCAGGTCTGTGCAATGAGCCCTGGACACGTATGTCAGGCAGAAGACACTCCTACCAAGAGCCAGCTACAAACGTCGATTCTCAACCTCAATATGCCATGCCATGTAACTAGCTTTGGGCCAGTGTAAGTGTAATATCACAGAAGCAACTGCTGGTTCCTATATCCCCTAGTTTGGTTCAATAGATGTTTGGTGTCAATTATAAAATTGATATATTGACCCCTATGTCAGATGTTATCATTCGGCATAAACATGGGAAAAGTAGGAACATCCATAGATTTTGGAGAAGACGCCTCACTCACTAGTAGTGACGTGCGTCATCATTGGCGTCTTTCCACACCCAGGTAAGATGGTACTACCTGGGCGGACTCAACCAAAAGATGTGCTGGGAGTTCTTATATAAATTTTCTCTGGTTTATGCAGGGAACCAGTTCAGTGATAAGTCATAAAATTACCTCAAGGTATACCCCTCGTTCAAAAATTTTTATTCTTGGGGTACCTGGGGTACTAATTAAAAAGCGTATGCTGTGATGGGGTTATTGTGAAATGCTGTTTCAAATGTACCCACTTGCTGTGCCAACATGTTTCGGCCCGCGCATGGAACCCACAAGGGTCTGGGGCCTTCTTCAGGGCGTTCTTAAATAATATGTGGCTTCCCTGACGTCAGTTTAGTCATGAACTACATGCAAAACCAATTACAAAATGAGGCCTAGTGCACTCACCTACGGTCAGAAGTCCAGTAGATTTTCTACTGGGTGGTGCTAAATTGCACCATGCGGGTCACGTGACTTTTTGGTGCCGTCTTGTAGTCACACATTTGGCAAAGATCGGTCACCGTGGATTCACCTATCCCGTTCACTGCCCGCCGTCGGCCAAACAGCTATTGAACCAAACTAGGGGATATAGGAACTAGCAATTGCTTCTGTGATATTATACTTTTTGGGAGATTGCAACTGCCTTGCTTTTCTCTCACTCTCTCTAGTGTTATAAGGCCAGTGTAAGTGAACAGGCAGACACATTACAGGAGTTACAGACATCCACATATGTGCAGAAGAAGGATGTGTATTGTACATACAGGCTGCGGAACACTAGATGCACAGGTCACATGTCATAGAAAGGGGACAGACCACACACCTTGCCATGAGGGAGTACATGTCAAGAGTGATCACACATACATTGAGAGTATGCAGATATGTCCTTGTTATGAAACTCCGCGTCAATGCATACATACACACCTTACGTCGGATTACACATGTGGTCTGGTGTGCGTAACAGTGTGCCATGCCCATCTACACACAGCCACATGTTGTTTGCAGCAAGTACAGATGCATTTTACCAAACACCTACAGCAAACCTATGGGAACACATGACACACACATGACATAGTTACAGCGTGCAACGCGGGCATTCACATCTCAGGGGTAATTTTCCGTGTACCTGGCATCAGGGGACAGTTGCGGGTGTCGGTGACTGTGCCATGCCAGTGACGCATGGCTCAACAAGTCTGTACTACATGCACACATATCAATGGAGTGAAGGGGATGTGTGGCACATAGTGCACTATCACACATGACATGTGTACACAGCTCATCAAACTTTAATTTGCTTCACACCTCTGGAGTTATGTGCCACATCACGGCCTGACACACCTGTGCCCGACATACATAGTACTGCACAGACAATGCCTTGATGTCCAGCCTTGGCCAAGTATGACTGCTCTATTCCTGTCTGTGTGCCGCATGTCACCACTGTCAGGTGTGAAACGCACCGTACATACGCTCTGAGGGCATGTGTAGGGTCCCTATCCCTATGGGTGTGCTGGCGTATGCATACGCCATAGTAATACGGACCGTACATACGCGTGTACGGTCTGTATTACTATGGCGTACGCATACGCCAGCACACCCACAGTGATAGGGACCCTACACACGCGTGTACGGCCCGTATAACTATGGGTATGCTGGCGTATGCGTACGTCATAGTAATACGGACCATACATACGCGTGTACGGTCCGTATTACTATGGCGTACGCATACGCCAGCACACCCACAGTGATAGGGACCCTACACACGCGTGTACGGCCCGTATTACTATGGGTATGCTGGCGTATGCGTACGCCATAGTAATACGGACCGTACATACGCGTGTATGGTGCGTATTACTATGGCGTACGCATACGCCAGCACACCCACAGTGATAGGGACCCTACACACGCGTGTACGGCCCGTATTACTATGGGTATGCTGGCGTATGCGTACGCCATAGAAATACGGACCGTACATACGCGTGTACGGTCTGTATTACTGCATTTGGGGTGCCCTAGGGCCGTGGATCGCACCGTACCTGTGTGAAAATGTTGAAATAACATAGGGGACACATGAGGGAAAAGTATAAGGGCCTAATTGCATGCTGGTTGTCATGGAGACCGAGTTTTAAGTTTGAATTTTTGCATCAGGTGGCCAGCAGAAGTCGGTTGGAAACAATTTACTTTGTTGCAAAGTGGTTGTTGACTTGACATCATGCTCAAGTTTCAAACCATGCAAAGCCCCTCACTGGGGTAGGTTTGAAGCGATTGGAGGAAACGTAGGATGCTAATGTGACTGACCAATCTCTCTGTACTCCTGTTAATGTAACAGGCCAGCAAGGCAGATATAAGGCAGCCAGGTCCCATGAGAGAGCACTTGCCTGCACATCCTTTGAATCCACAACACTGTTGCTGCTCCTGATTCCTCTGGCACCATGTCCAGGTCTGTGGAGAGGGCCCAGCCATTCATACAGGAGGAGAACCTTGCCCTGCTGGATGTGATCCTCCCACAGTACACCATGCTGTATGGTCGACCAGGGGAGCAGGTGAGGGCTGACTCGACTAGCTTAGACTGTGCCCCTTTTTTGTGACTGTGACTTCTGGCATCGTGTCCCTGTGGGACAGACATGCACTGTTGTTGGGAATGGGTCACAGGGTGGGGAATGCCTCATGTCTCCCATGCAGCGCATGCTGTAGTTCCTGTGTGCACTCCTCACTTGCATTGTGCTTACTGTGAAAAACAATGCATGGTGCATGCCACATTCTACCTGGCTACTCCTCCTGGGAATGTTGTTGCTACAGTCCTGATGTGATTCTGTGGTCCCCCCAGTGTGACAGGTGACAGTACCCATAGATGTGTGTTTGTTTACTGTACCTGTGCTGTGAGTGTCCAAATGATGTGTACGTCCCCTGGACATTGGTGTGGGTGTGTAAGTCCCCTGTCATGTGGGTGAGTGCATATGGGGAGTGTTGCACACCAGCTGCAGGAGGGATGGATATACCCTGGCCATGTGATGTGTGCAGGGAGCAGTGCTGTGTGACTGCCGTGCTGAGCCAGCCCCACACCTGTGACAACCCCCAGTCTAGTGGCACATGGGCAGAGTGAGGTTTGTACCCGCAGCTGGCAATGGCAGGTGGTTGTCCTGTACCTGTGTGTGTCTGTGTACTCTGCTGAGGTTGCGTCAGTGGGCTGGGGCATGTGACTGCTTTGAGGTGCTGAACATAATCCTGGTGTAGCTTGTGATGCACAGTGTGATCCAGGATCAATAATTGTGTGGCACCCCTCATGCCACCTGTGTATTTCACTGCCACGTAGTGCATTTAGCCTTCCCCAGAGGATAATGTCCCTATGACAATGAACCAATGAGTTTTCTGCATACCATGGCCTGTTCAAACCAGACAAATTATTAATATGTGTGTCTCTGTGTCATTGCTCAGGTGTATTAAAGTATTCTCACTTTTGCATCCTCACAGGTAGGCATCCATGCCAAGGGGGAGATATGGAGGCGAGCCGTCAGTGCCGTGCAGAAGACGGAGGGTCGGAAGCGGCGCCTAGCCCAGGTGAGGAAACGCTGGCAGGATATCCTGTGCTGGACGAGGAGGATTGCACGGGTCCTGCTGGGGGACTCACCTGAGAGCAACAAGAACCGTGGGCGCCGGCGTCTGTCCCACATCCATAAGCGTGTGCTGGCGGTGGTCTTCCCCGACTTGGATAGGTGCTTACAGGAGAGGCAGCAGCAGGAAGGGGGTAGGTACATGTGTGTCTGTCGTGCGTCCCCAGCTTTTGGAAGTGCGCAGCTGCATGGATACACTGCCAGGGTTTAAATGTGCAGTGCATAACCAGTTCCCCAAAGTAAACACCTGCTGTTCCTCCTCCCTTCCCCTCCTTGCCATGTGTTCCTGGGTCTGTGGGTAGTCACTCTTGCACAAGGTATTCTAGGCTGGCAGTTAATCCAAGTGCCCAATGCTTGCAGCATCATGTGTGGGGGTGGTGTGTAAGCGGGTTTGGGAGCTTGCCTGTGCCCTGGCCAGGTCAGTCATTGTGGGGTCCATGTCAGTTGGCACTGATGCTGAGTCCGGACATAGGAGTGTGTCTTAGAAGTGTACTGCCTTACAGCAAGCATGTCCAATGTTGTGCCCTCTGACATGATGTGCATGAGTGGGAGTAATGCATAGTGCTGGGGAGGACCATGGAGGTGTGTGGCCACTACCGTGCCCTGGGGCACCTTTTCCTAGGTATCATGTGTGTCATCCAACAATGTGGACATTCTCAGTGTCTTCGGCATAGGTTGGGCTCTGTGGCATTGTACCCTGGCCTCATCTGTATTAGCGTAAACTGTGCTACATGTGTCCACGTTACAGTGTGACCCAATTTTGCTTGTGCATACTCACGGTGGGCAGTGCCTGTGTGTCTTGGTACGACAATCTGATGATGGTTGATTGTCAATGATGTATGTGGACAGGCGCAACAGTGGTGGTTTGAGTACAATCAGGATTTAGTGCAGCCCATGTGTTTCCGTCCCAGAGTAAGAGGTGTCAGTACTTCCTCTGTCTCAATCACATTGTCTCAGGTAGGGGGTGGTTTGTGTGGGCAAGGCCTACATGTCCAAATCTGTATTCTCCTTGCTAGGTCTGGCCTGTGTGTGATGTTTGTCTGGACATACACTCAAGGTGCAGTGACCCAGTCATGTTGGGCATGTTTCAATGCGTTAGCTTTGCAGCATGTGCAAAAAGTCAATAGACATGGTTCCTGGTCATCCCTTTTTTGGCAACGCTGTGTGGTACAGATGCAGTGCACGATTGTCCCCAGAGCCTGGCTCCTCTGTCCAATTTGATATCAAGTAATTTGCTGTTGTGTCATGCACTCCATTGTTTCTCAGTGGCATGGTGGGTCAACCAGCTGTGTGTTGCAGGGCCTACATATGTACCTTGTATTGTAGATGTTGCTTTTCAGCCTATGCACTGTGACCTATGTAGATCTGACTCATGTGACATATGTATACCAGAGGCGCAACTAGAGCCAAATTTCGGGGGGGGCTGAGCAAAAATTTCGGGGGGGGGCTGAACTTTAAGCAATAGGCAGAGTGGAGCTGCAGGGGCTCTTAGAAGGGGTGAAACAGCCGCGAGGCCTCATTAACATGCAAATGGTCTTTTAAAGACCTGTGAAGTGCTCGGGTGCGGCTGCTTTTTTGCCCAGGAAGGTGTCTTATCCCGGGCTGCCACACACGACGGGGGGGGCTGAAGCCCTTTGAGTCCAATGGGTGTTGCGCGCCTGATGTATACAGGTGTCTGATTATTTCCTGTCTCTTCACCTTGCCCACAGCATCGTTGGGGGACTCCGAGGGAGACACTGGCACGGAGCGTGAGGAGGGACCAAGCACCAGTGGCAGCAGTGCCAACTTGTCTGGCACATCGAGTGGCACGGAGGCCGAGGGGAGTGAGACGGAGGACCTGTCCAGTTACACCTCCGACTATGACGCAGACGTGTCCGAGGCTGAGCTCCCAGAGGGGGCGGAGGCTGCTCCCACAGCTGAAAGCAGCACACAATCTCTACCTGCCCCCTCCGTTCCCATCACCGGCCTCCCACTTGCTATGGTCCCTTCCCGCTGTGCTAGGTCACCACGTGTCTCCTTCATGCCAGGCACCTTGCCCCCTGCCCCTGTCTCCACTGCTGCCTCAAATGCCGAGTCTGTGGACATACTGCACCAGTTGCAGGTTGGTCAGACTGCGATACTGAATGTCCTCCATGGCCACACCCGAGTGATCACCCAAATGGAGGCATACCTGGAGGGCATCTCAGCTGCGCAGTCTGACCAACGCCAGTTGCTGAGGTCCATAGACTCGACACTGACTGCAGCAGTGGGTCTCCTGCAGTGCTACGTCCCCCCCACTACCCCTGCATCATCCACACTTCCCACTCCCATGCCTGTCCCAAGCACACCCAGACGTACCCATGCACGCTCCCCACCAGACGCAGGCACCACACCACCAGGGAAAGCCAAGCGCACACCTCCTGTCACGCACACACAGGGTGAAGTAGGCACACCCACTGGGTCGGGGGGCAAACGCAAGACACGCAGCCACAGTGGGAGTCCACATTCATCAAAACCCCCTGCCTCCAAATCCACTCCCCTCAGCTCTCCTGGCCAAGAGTCGGACACAGGGTCAGTCCTGCCCAGTCTGTCCATCAGCCCCAGTGTGGCTCCACCCCGCAAGAGGTGGAGGCAGGACACCGGCAGGGAAGTTGAGTCCCCCCCTGTCCATACCCTCCCCCAGTAGCGCTGCGACCCATCCCTCCGACCCCCCCCCCTTGGGGCCTGTGGTTCCTTGGGGTGCAGGGGAGACGCTGGAGGACCTTGCAACCGTGTGCAGCGCCCTTCTCACATCCACCATTGGCGCTGCCCCACCCCCTGTGGTGGAGTCCTCCATCCCTGCACCCACAACACCTACCCTTGCCCCTCCCGTCCCTGCGGTGCCTGGTCCTTCCCCCCCACATGATGCCCCCCCTTCTGGGGATGAAATGGACATGTGAACTGTGCAGGCAAGCTAGGGGACACACGTCCCGATGTGTACCCCCCCAGGACTTTGCTGCTGGCCTGGCCCATGGGCCTTGTTAATAATGGACATTCAGAAAAATGAGTATTCGAATGCTGAATAAAGCTTTTTGTTTTTCTTTTTCACACTTATGCTTTCCTGGACTTGCTGTTGGTGGTGCTGCTCCTTGGTTTGGGGTGGGGATAATGTGTTAGGTGTCTGGGAAATGTAGTAGTGTACTGCTCATGGGGTGGACCCTGGTATCTGTGTGCCATCACAAGGTATTTGCAAAATAACTTTGTTCATTTTCAGCTCTTACTGCATGGTGACATTGTCCCAAGGTGTGTTCCTTCCTCTGTGGACCCTGACATCTTCCCTGCAGGGTGTTTCCTAAATGTTGTGCTGAGCTGTGTCTACATTTCCTTGGTGTGTGATGGATCCGTTCAACTTTGCCCATGCATGCTGGGCGATGTCTCCACCTGCATCATTAGGGGCATCCTTGGTGGTCACTGTACTTGAGTATCGAGTATATTTACGTGACTTCATGTGGACATGTTCCCTTTCACACACTCTGCATGTGTGTACTCCCAGCCTCGCACACATGTGTTTCGTGTTCTGCAGGGTCTTGGAGCACCTGACTGACAATTGTGGGTATTGTATCTGTGGGTACTGCACCCTTTGCTTTCCATGGGCACTGCTGGAAGGACTCTGCACCCACCCCTCCTGTGTCTGGGCACTGCTGGGAGGACTCTGCACCCACCCCTCCCATGTCTGGGCACTGCTGGGCGTGATAGGCACCCACCCCTCCTGTGCCTGGGCACTGCTGGGAGGACTCTGCACCCACCCCTCCCATGTCTGGGCACTGCTGGGAGGACTCTGCACTCACCCCTCCTGTGTCTGGGCACTGCTGGGAGTGATAGGCACCCACCCCACCTGTGTCTGGGCACTGCTGGGTGGACTCTGCACCCACCCCTCCTGTGTCTGGGCACTGCTGGGAGGACTCTGCACCCACCCCTCCTGTGTCTGGGCACTGCTGGGTGGACTCTGCACCCACCCCTCCTGTGTCTGGGCACTGCTGGGAGGACTCTGCACCCACCCCTCCTGTGTCTTGGCACTGCTGGGAGGACTCTGCACCCACCCCTCCTGTGTCTGGGCACTGCTGGGAGGACTCTGCACCCACCCCTCCTGTGTCTGGGCACTGCTGGGAGGACTCTGCACCCACCCCTCCTGTGTCTGGGCACTGCTGGGAGGACTCTGCACCCACCCCTCCCATGTCTGGGCACTGCTGGGCGTGATAGGCACCCTCCCCTCCTGTGTCTGGGCACTGCTTGGAGTGATAGGCACCCACCCCTCCTGTGTCTGGGCACTGCTGGGAGGACTCTGCACCCACCCCTCCCATGTCTGGGCACTGCTGGGAGTGATAGGCACCCACCCCTCCTGTGTCTGGCCATGTACGCTGGGGACATACACCGGTAGGGGGTACGCTCCGTACATACGGGGGTCGGGGTACGCGCCATACATACACTGGTGGGGTGTGGGTACGCTCCATGCATACACGGGTGGGGTGTTGGTACGTGCCGTACATACGCGGGTGGGGGTACGCACCGTACATACGCGGGTGGGGGTACGCGCCGTACATATGGGGGTGGGGGTACGCGCCATACATACACGGGTGGGGGTGTTGGTACGCTCCATTCATACACGGGTGGGGTGTTGGTACGCGCCGTACATACACGGGTGAGGGTACGCGCCGTACATACAGGGGTGAGGGTACGCGCCGTACATACACTGCTGGGGTGTCGGTACGCTCCATTCATACACGGGTGGGGTGTTGGTACGCGCCGTACATACACGGGTGGGGGTGCGCGCCGTACATATACGGGGGTGGGGGTACACGCCGTACATACACTGGTGGGGTGTCGGTACGCTCCATACATACACGGGTGGGGTGTTGGTATGCGCCGTACATATGCGGGTGGGGGTACGTGCTGTACATACAGGGGTGGGGGTACGCACCATACATACACGGGTGGGGGTACGCGCCGTACATACGGGGGTGGGGGTACGCGCCGTACATACACTGGTGGGGTGTGGGTACGCTCCATGCATACACGGGTGGGGTGTTGGTACGTGCCATACATACACGGGTGGGGGTACGCGCAGTACATACACGGGTGGGGGTCCGCACCGTACCCAGGCCTTCAGAGCGTGGGTATGGGTTGTACCACGCGTACCCCTACGTCACCCCAACAATGCTGGTATGGCCCGTACCCAGGCTTTTAGTACGTGGGTACGGGCCGTCCCGCCATTGTTGGTGTGACGTAGGGGTGGGCGTGGTACGAGCCGTACCCACGCTCTTAAGGAGTGGGTACGGTACGTACCGGACTTGTTGTGTTGCTGGTTCGCATCATCACCCACTTCCGTTGTGGCGGGCGCATGCGTTGCTGGACACGCCCCCACCCCCTCGGAGTGACAAAGCCCTGAAGGTCAGGTATGTCCAGGGCATGTGTGATTTATAACTTGGGTGGGGGTCGTGTGTCCTGCCCATGCCCCCCTTTGCCCCTGGGTGTTGTTCTGACCTTCTGCGGCGTCTGCGTTGGTTCCTGTAGAGCAGGTGGACTGCTATGAGGGCTGGGATGACACGTAGGTTCGGGTCCATGGCTGTCCGTCGCGTACAGGTGCTCCTTGTGCGCGTCGTCCTGATTTCCCGGCAGTTTTTGGCAGTCAGAAAATATAATCCGTGCGGGGTGACGTCGGTACGGATCGTACTTCCTGGTTCGTGGAACGCAGCCTGAATGCGTCCCGACGTCACATCGGCGCTTTCCCGGATCACATTTGTATGGATATTTTCGTCGGTCGGTGTTTTGTACGAATCGTACGGAAATAGTTTTTCCATACGAATCGTACTTGCAATTTTGTAATGTTTTTTGACCGGGTACGCGTCGGACGGAGAAAATGCTCCGTCCGACGGTTCGTACCCGGTTTCTCCAGGATCCGAATCGGCACCATAGTTGGAGACCCAATGCTCCTGAGAAATAAACCCAGAGTTTCGCAATTAACCCAAATGCTATTTCATTCACGCACTTTCATACTAGAAAATGTAGTACATTCACACAGAATCCTGTCTTTCCCGAGAACAGCGAACAGTCTGTCCTACTACAGAATTATGACACACGTTAACAAAGCAGCGCTTACCTCTCCTTTGTCCTTCTAACAAGCTCAGAGAGTACCTATTACCTTTCCAGTGATAAGCGTTATCGGAATGCCAGTTGGATCCCTGGTACCTAAGACCAGAATTTCACAGGTAACCTTCGCTATCATACACACTTCTCTCACACAGAAAATGTCTCTAATGGCAACACACGACGATGTCACCGAATCGAACCCAGACAATGCGTCGTGCAACTTCAATCGTCACACGTTTTCTCTTGTGTACCTACAGGATAACAACAATTCCGTCTTTCCCGTGAACAGCGCTTACCTCTGCTCTACTACGGAACCGTTACAAACTTCCGACTTCCTACATCCCAGAAGCCATGCAAACAACATAAAACTCGACGCGACTCCACATAGCGTGTTAGTACATAAACCAATATCAATAACCAATAATCAATAAGCTATTTACAAGCAATAATCACCAAACCAAAACAATAAAAACCATCGTCTTGCTACCAGAAAAACTGATGCAGCGCAGAACGTCAAATTCCCCTTTCGGCACAGACCAACTACCTCATCATCCAATTTACTCACATACATTCATTGGTGGGGCCCATAACACCAATATACTTACACTCAGTTGACCTGTTTTCTGAGGGAAAATACGTTTCACAACGCTGACATGAGAGAAATACCTTTATTTAACCCTAGACACATTGACGTTTAAACCTAAGATATCTCTCCCATACGGAGATAGATCATTTAGTTGAATTGGTAATTGATGTTTTACTCGTCTACCTTTGCTCTATTACTTTTCTCTTAATCTTCTTCTTCAAATAATCGACGCAACACATTTGTCAATTAATCAATTAATCTTTATCCAAGAAATATTGAAAGAAATGTTAGAAATCATCATTAGCATTTCAGAGCATCATATTTACCTATTCTGGCTAAAGTCGTCCTCTAAGTCAGTCAGTCAAAGTGAATTTATTCAGCAAAGTTAGGCCGCAATTCAGTCTCTCATAGATTCAGGATAACAGCTGTCCAGCAGTGTCACCGTCCTCTCCGTCAGCATAACGTCAGCAAATCGAGTTCGTCAAAGAAGAGCGAGCCATACTACCCTAATTCCCTACCTACTTTTATAATGAAAATACTAACAAAAATGTTACAAGATTGGGTTTAGAGAGTTCTCATTGGTCAATTTCGACTTGTGATGAACAGTTCTCAGGGTGTTGAATGATGAAGTCATCAAACTTGCTTGCTCCGACTTTTAAATTGAGCATTGTCTTTTAGTCTTGGACGGGTTCCCGGAATGACCTTGGAGGGTACATGTTCTCCCGGGGTCAGGTCCAGGACACTGTTGCTGGCGGTGACGCATGCGCACTTCACCCAGAACCTCGTGTTGTCAAGGCAGTCACGTTTAACGTCTCGTTCAGCCATCTTGTATAGGCCGAAATGGTCAACGTAAGCAAAAGAAACATAAAAACGTAATTAAAAGATAGAAATGACTACTAAAATGTTATCCCCTTACTAATACCCATATGTGTGTGTATTTATCTAGCAGAAGCAACATTCAGAGCGGTTTATACTTACTAAATAAAGCACAAATCACAAATACATCACTTAAAGCAACATATAACATATAATATTCGAATTTTCTACTATTAAGATGGGATGTATGACGTTACAACGCATGCTGTTACAACGCATGCTGTTACAACGAAACTTTTACAACGCGAGTGCATTGACAACGCAGGACATTACAACGCAAGTCTTTACATCGACTTGCACTAGATGGCGTGCTAACATTAAAAAAGTGTAATTTACTATTCCAACTCCAGTCCACGTAACAGTAGGGAAGGTGTTGGGATAGTAAACTACACTATTTTTAATGTTAGCACGCCATCTAGTGCAAGTCGATGTAAAGACTTGCGTTGTAATGTCCTGCGTTGTCAATGCACTCGCGTTGTAACAGTTTCGTTGTAATGGTAGTGCGTTGTAAAAGTTGCGTTGTAAAGGTTGTTCCCCATTAATATGCGTACACTAGTTAATTCACAATTAAAATGGCCATGCAAAGTGCAATTCCCATGTGTAATTCTCTTGTTAATATAGTTGGTAAGTTATCACTTCAAACACATTAATAATATTACAATTAATTGATTATTCGGATTAATATAAACATGCAGAATGGGGGGGGTATACAAAATTTTGTATTACCCGCTCCAGCAATGCGACCAAACACTGTTCGGTCACATACTCTAATTCCTCTATAGGAGCTTGTGTTACAGCCGTAATCGGGCGTAACACAAGCTCCCATAGAGGAATGGGGGTCTGTGTTCATTTCTGCACCATGTGGTAGGCACCTTAGGGTACCTGCCACATGGTGCAGGGATTCACAGCGGGACACCATAGTTGCCCTCTCGGCCTCCAACTGGAGGCAGCAGAGGCTGGGCTCTCATACTCGGTCTCCGTCAGGCTTTCCATGCCAGAAAGCCTGACAGGGAAAGCCTGCCGGAGACAGAGTATCGTAATCCCAAGGTCAGAAAGGCCACCCTTTGGGATACTGGGCCGGGCCTCCAACTGCCCGACAGGTTCCTTGAGCCCTTTGGAAGCCAGCCGGGATGACCGGCCGTTTCAATTTCCAACCGCCAGCATTGTAATGCGGCGGTCGGAAATTAAACCGAGATGCAGCCCTTTTATTGTAATCTGCCCCAATATATGTAGTTTACCGCAGAACCCCAGAGCCCAATCCATGCACAAATTGTAATTCATATAAGGAGTGGGTTTTTTCTTGGAAGGAGGCACTGGATGCAGGAGGCTCGATTAACATTTTGGGAAAAAACATAGAGATCATTATAATTTCTGTAGGGCAGACAAGATCAGTCTGTCCACTTTCCATAAACATGCTGTTGCACTTTACTCTGCTCTAGATTCTCAATTCAAAAATAAATTTTCACAAGGAATTCCTTGTGTATTTTCTTTTCAGAACACAAGCTTGATAACCTGCTATAAAAAAAGTTTGCAAAGAAATTTCTTATAGAGTGATTTGTACCTAAAATATTTTTTATCCAACTAATATCCTTGAAGGAATAGGGAAATGCAAGCCATACTGCATAATTCTCTGTGACCACATACAATAATTGGTTCTGACTAGGGCATGATATAAGGTTTTTTTTGTGCATCTTTCAAACTATTAACTGCTGATGCTTTACCACTCATACTGATGAGCTCTTTTTGATGTTTAGGGCACTTTATGCTCAGGCCATAATAACTTTGGCTGCACAAAAGGTATCCAGGCCAAATGTGTCATTTTAGCCACTTCTTGGAGACTCTAAAGGTACCAAGGATTTGTAGAATTCCTTGAAGAAAATCGAGGAAATAGCTAAAATATAGCAAAAATGTATTTTTTGGTTGGAAATTTTTTGAAAAGTGGTGCACAAACAGCGTATGGCTTGGCCCCTAAAGAAAAAGCACCAACAAATGGTTTCCTTTTCCAAGATCAACTTTCCATATTTCAGAAACCAGCAGGTTCGTAAAAGAATTTCTTTTTACCACAGTCAGTTTTTTGCATTTTTCTGACTGGTTTTTCCTATTTTTTCTTATTTTAATGTACCTGCTGTTTGTGGTGGACACTGCTGTGAAACCCAGTTGGTAAGCTAGAAAGCTATTAGAGTCATATTATCAAGAAACGGCGTTAAAATTATTGGCGCTTTTGCGGCAGAAAACTGCTGCTAAAGCAGTGATAATGGGCTTGATAATATGCTTTTGAGAATTCCAATAGAAGCCCATGTTCTGGTGTCAACATGGGCTTCTATTGGAATTCTCACGGGCATATTATCAAGCCCATTATCGCCGCTTTAGCGTCAGTTTTCTGCCGCTAAAGCGGAGATAATTTTAACACCGTGCTTGATAATATGCCCCTTAATTTCTAGAAAGAAGACATTATTCTGAGTTCAGCAAGTAATCATTTGTGTAGATTGCTCATGGTTTTCTGAAAACAAACTGTTGATATAAAAAGAAAATGAAAAAAAGTAGGAAGAAAATAGTAAATGGTGACAATGTTTTCATCTCTGATGTTTTTCCTCAACAGTATCCATATTACCCCTCCAGTTGCAGGGATCTATACTGTTTGTTGGCCTTTCAAAAATATGCAAAATGAGAGCCAACAACTGAGCAGCAGCTTGCAATGATATTTCTTTGTTTATTGACCATGCAGCAATTCATACGGTAAAATCTAATGAATGAAAAATAGGGATGAAGGAAACCTGTGTTTTTTTTAAATGTGCTCATCTGAAATTGGGATTCTCCATACTCTCATGTGAATCAGAGGGAAATTTACAAAATGTGATCTTTCTTGCACACTGGCTTACATGTGGAAGCAAAAAATGCAGAGAAAATAATTATCATAACAAATTTTATACTGTTCTGTGTTATCACGTGTCTCTTCATAAAAAATCTACCCCCTTGTGAGGTTCTGCCTAGCGCCTGTCTCACAAAAGGCACCAATGTACAACCATAGAGACATCATCATTTCCTGTAAAAGAATTACCTGCTTTTGCCAACGTGCTAACTGTGAAAATTGGCCAGGGCTTGGTCGCCACCAGAGTAAGCCTACCAAATCCATATGTTTATAAATGAGACACCCTGAGGAATCCAGGGTAGTATACCAAGCATAGATCTCTCAAAATGTTGCTACCCACAGTGCCCAGCAAACCTCTTGTCCACAACAGAAACTTACTGAATATGTGGGGGTGAACAAAATTCCTACCACTCAGCATTCCTACCCCTCTCCCGATAAGCATGCTACCCCACTTCTGTCGCTCTGCCTAGTGCCCGTGACACATAAGGCCCCAAAATTCAACATGAAGACATCAATATATCCTGCAAAATTACCTTTTTTGGCCACAAGGGTAGCTGTGGTATCCACTACCTGGCAAAACCTACCAAACCCAGATATTTTTTAAAATTAGATACCCCTGGGAGTCAAAGGTGTTGTGCCTTACGTGCATCCCATTACATTTTCCTACCCACAACGACATGCAAACCTTAAACTTGTCTGAAAATAATGCACTTTCCTCACATTGCAGTGACAGATACTTCTGGAATATGCAAGGATCCACAACATTCCTACCACCTCGCATTCCCGCCACTTCTAATAAAAATGCAACTCCACTTGTGTGGCTGACCTAGCAACTGTGATGTAAAAGGCCCCAAAGCACAACAGTAGACATCAACATTTCAAAAAGCTAGCTATGACCTACTTAGACCATGAGACCCGTGCTTGGCTGCTACACCGAGAAACCTACCAAACCCAGACATTTTTAAAACTAGACACCTGGGGGAGTTCGAGGTGGTGGGCCTTGTATGAATCCTGTGATGTTGTCTTTTCCACAGTGCCTCCAAAACGTTGGCAAAATAATGCATGAAGGACTCTCATTGTGCCTGGTGTGATCCATTCCTGTTACATATACTAGGCCCAAGCACACAAGTGGGGTAGCAATTTTAATAGGAGGAGAACTGAAATGCTTGGTGTTAGGAGTTTCGTAGATCTGTGGCTATTCCGGGGGTTTCAGAAAGGTGTGAAGAAAATGTGTGATATTTATCAAAGTTTGAAGCTTACAGGGCATTGTGGATAGGAAAACGATGTTGGATTGATTTAAGGCACACCACCCTGGACTCCTGATGTGTTCAGTTGTCAGAAATTTCTTTGTTTAGTAGGTTTTACGGAGTGGTGATCGAGCCTGGGACCGAATAGTGCAGTCATTCAGCATTACAAGCAAGAGGAAATTTAGATGTACACCCACTCTGCTGGTGCATAAATAAAACTAATGCTCAAAATCGCTATTTCCTCTTGCTTGCCATAGGACTAGGTATTCACTCTGCTGCAGGTTGGCATAAAGACTGCTGGGGTTCTAGGTGTGGGGGATTTTCACAGCACAGAGATGGCCCACCCACAGCCATTTATTTTTCTGAAATAAGAAATAACCTTGGTATCTAATGGACATTTTTTCACCAGGCCTGGAAGGCAGAATTGTGGTAAACCCCCCAATCAAACCAAAGGGTTCAGAAAGACTGTTGGGCTCTTTCAAGGAGGAGGAGAGCACAGGTTCATGTCCAGGGGATCACTCCCTCCAAATAATAGATCTAAAATATTCCTTGGTGGTCTAGTGGACTTTCTGCCCCCCTCCCAGGGGATCATATTTAGGGTGAACCCCCCTAACCTAGGCAGGCAAATAGTTTCTTGTGCTGTGTCATTGGGGTGTAGAATAGGCCCCGCACAGGGCAGATCGCTCCCCCAAAACAGTAGATATATTCCCTGGTGGTCTAATACGCTGTCTGGCCTCAATGGGGCAGACTGGGTTTAAACTCCCCTTCTACAACCCGGGGGGGGGGGAGATAGATATTTGTGCTCAGGGTGGGGGTAGCATAGGCCCAGGGAGGCTGCTCCAACAAAAATGTTCAAAAGATAGTCCCTTGTGGTCTACTGGTCTGTCTGCTCAACCCGGGAAACAGATTGGGTATAAACTCACCCTATCTGCTCTTCAGAGGGGCCAGAAAGACACTTGTGAGGAGGGATCGGGAGGAGCATAGACCCATGTCCAAGGGGCTGCTCCATCCAAACAATAAATCTAAAATATTACCTGATGGTTTCCCCAGGAGCAGACTGCAGTAACAACCCTATCTGCACAAATGGGCACAGAAACACTCTTACATCCAGGGGGAAGCACAGGCTCATGCCCAGCAGGGTGTTCTCCTAAAAACAGTAAAATCTGCAGTTCCTTGGTGCCTTGTGGGCCCTCTGCCCTCAAATAGGAGGACTAGAAATAAACATGCCCTAGCTGTCCTTAAAGGGGGCAAAAAGAGGAGCACAGGCCCTAGCCTAGGGGGTGCCCAGATTTACAAACACTTTTCATCTGATTTGATCTACTTTTTAATGCAAACCCAACGCAAAGTGAAATGGTGGCATTTACAATCCAACGCAACCACTATTTTCTTTGGATTGTAACTAAAAGTGACGCAAAGCTGCACAATGCACAGTCTTGCATTACTTTGTGTCAAGGAAATGTTAGGAGTGGTGCATGGGCGTTCTAATGCAACCACCCGGGGGTTTTGAAGCAAATCCCCATCTACAAATAATTGTAAACAGGGATGCACACCAAAATCGTGCACCCCCGGCAGGCAGGTGTAATTAGGAGAAATGTTTTCATTCCTCATTGTTCTTCCCTCTTTGCATATGTATTGCATTCTAGAGCACACACAAAGTGGGAAAATGTTAAAGCATAGTTTTTTCATAGGAAGAGACCCCTTCCTAAACAAAACTATGCTTTCCACAAAGCAGAAACCCATGCGTTATGGTGCAAGGTTGCACATAACAGCCCAAAGAGTGTCAGCACAGGATGAGAGCAGAACAGAGCCACATCTTACTAGATGTGGTGCTGCTCTGCTCTCTCTCATTCATGCAACACAGCACAGCAACATTACTTGCTACACTGCCTTGAATGATTTTTTTGGTTTGTAAATTTGGGCCCTGGTGTCTAGTGGGCTGGATCCCTGCTTCGGGATTGATTACCCAGGTCGAGCCCAAAGCAGGGGTCCACCAGAGAGAGACAGTTCTAAACAGGGAAGATTGTCCCCTTTCCAACGCTGACACTCCCGTGTTTATTGGTGCTCGGGGACAGAATTATGCCCCTTGGCATTGGTCGAAAGTGAAAGCAACCATGCCATTAGCACGGTCTGCTTTCACTTTTGTTATGCTGTGAAGTCAGGGCGCTGTACACATCGTACGTCACAGAAGAACAAAAAAAATCATACTCAGGACATGAGGGAAGCTCCTTACTGGTGTGACCAACTTTGATTTAAAAAAAAAAAAAAGTTTCTGATCTTTTCACCAAAACCATTTTTTCCAGTATGGTGGACAGACGACATGTTGACGTCCACCACACTGTGAAGGTAGGGGCATATTCACAAGCCCCTATCGCCACCACAACGCCACTTTCAGTGACTTTGTAATGGCGATACGGGCCTCGCCTTATTCACAAGGCAGTGTTAAGCCACTTAACGTGGCTTAATGCTGCCTTGTGAATAAGGCACCCGTTCACGCTGTATTTAGCGTGAAAGGGGAGAGTAATGGGTGTTGCGGAGGGTGTTCCACCACAACATCCATTGATTTTGACGCTGCCCCCTATTCACAAGGGAAGCGTAAATAGGAGGCAGTGCCAAAATTAAGACCAGGAAAATCCTGGTCTTAAACAGGCGAAATGAGGAGAAATGCTTTATTTCTCCTCGTTTTTGCTTCTTCAGGAAAAAGCAAATTGCCATGGTTTGTTTATGTACAGGAGGGTGTCCCTTCCTGTACATAAACAAACCTTTCTTAAAAATGCCATTCTGTCACTTTCATGTGTGCTGCATAAAGCGAGAGAATTGCATTTAGGATTGTTTACGTGCAGGAAGGGACACCTTCCTACACATCAACAATCCTCCCCTGCACACAGACATCCTTGCGCTCTGGTGCAAAGGTGCCTGCATTGGCGCTAATTGTTAAACTTAGCGCCATCGTAGGGGGAAATGCCAGGCTGCACGATATCCTTGAGAATATGGTGCAGCCCTGCGTTTCTGAAGTGGCGGAGAGAGGCGTTAAGCCAAGAAGGCTAACTCCTCTCTCCGCCACTTTCTTGTGAATATCCCCCGTAGTGCAGTGGACGCCAATGGGTTATCCATTGCATTAAAGCGGATAAGCAATGCCATCTTTAAGAGGCGTTGTACCACAATATTGTGTATAAAATATCGACCTGCACATATATCTTGGCAAAGCAGTTGACATTCAATTCATTATCATGACGGAGTTAAGAATAACAAACCTTGAAGTACCTTGCTATAATGTGATTATTGATTTTATTGTTATGGTGTATCTGCAGGTTGGTATGCCACAATATTGTGACAAACAAACCTTCAAGAGGCTGGCTGAAGTCTTGGAAACCATCGTTGGCAAGCACTGGACAACTCATCCTTTGTGGCTTCTTCTGCCATATTTGTTGTGAAGCTTGATTTTTCCTGTATTACAAATGAAAAGAGATCATGACAAATCTATGTTAATTGACAATACTTGATATTAGCAGGTTGAGATCGTATGCCATGCCTCTGTGTTCCCATAAAAAAGGCTTGTTCCGTTTGTGTTGTTATGCGGGCATTCGATGAAAAAAGATCCGTAAAACGATTCGTTTCAGCCAAGATCTCTTTCCTTTCTGGCTACGACCATTGTGGTGGAACGTGTCCAGGCCTTGTAATGATATTGCCAACAGTGTGAAAGAAGCTTTTTGTTGTCAATCCAAATGTTTCCTTTGACGGATCCCTGCTCCTGGGCTGCCCAATATTTTACAAAAACGGCGTCAGCTGTATTTGTATACAGCGCCTGCGGCTATGGCCCCATTTTTCACGTCGGTTTCCTGAAATACAATGAGATGTTTCCTCCACACTGGGTACAATTACAAACTATTGTTTCGAAGCCCTGTGAAGTCATTTTTTTTTCTTGTTCTGACTAGGCCATTTCATCCAAGTCTAAAATCACTCTTGGAAGCCTCCCGGCTCCAAAATTTCAAAATGGAGTGTTTGCGCTGTGTTACGATACTGAGAGAGAATGCTTTTTGGTTACATAAAGAAAAGAGGTGATATGGCCGTTAAATACACTCAGTGGGCCTGGTGACTTGTAACGCTGCACCTGCTAAGACCGAGTGATATGTAAATGTTAACGGATTTCCATTGATCTTTTAACTCCTACTATGCCAATGGCCTTTTTTATACCTTTCTTCATCTCAGAACCGCAGAATTGTATAATAGGACTATAAGACACATACACACATTTACAAACACACACATATATCAATATATACATTTATATTATATGCATAAAATAATTTCTTTGAATTCTTTTCTTTTTGTAAGGCGCTTATTTTTATTATCTGCTTTTACTAGGGTGGTTATACAACTGTAAAGCCACTTTCAAGTGCAGGAAGGTACCAGTTACATGTGAAAAAACTGTATAAAATAGTAAAAAAAACATATCTCATAGGTTCTCGGTTCAATCAAAGCAACCAAGCATAATAAATATAATGGGCACAATTATGATGGCGGTTGGATGAGCGCCTGACCGCCATCGCAGAGGGATTGGGACTGACCGGCAAGTGGTCGGCAGTCCCACCCGCCGAATTATCATGCGACAGCAGCCGTCAGAATCATGGCTGTTCCCATTGCAGCTTGTGCTGCATCCCGAAAAGGGCCATAGCACAAGCTACACTGGAAAAAGGGATGTTTTTAAACATCCATGCCCCGTGTGCCAGGCACCATGTGGTGCCTGGCACACGGGGCATGGTTGTTTGGGGCTCACCACAGGTGCCCCCCAGGCCTCATAGCAGAGGCCCACGGGGAAGAGGGGATCATGCTAGGGGCCCCCAGAGTCCCTTTCTGACAGCCGTTCCATGGGCACCGAACCTATTGTAGGGAATAGGATCCGACCGGTGGCCCGATAGGCTCCTTGAGCTCGTCGAAGGAGTCAATCGGGCACTCCGACCGATGCGGTCGGACTAACTGCATCATAATGCGGCAGTTGGACCACTCTGCTTGATGTTGGTCAGACCGCCATCCTGATGGGGCCTAATATAACTTGCTACTTATTTCAATTGGCGAGTGTGGAGAGGGGCTATGATTCACGACTGACACACAGCTGTTAGTTGCAATATTGAGGAATCAATACATTAATTAGGTCAGCAACATTGTTGTTTTACAAACATATCTATCTATCTATCTATCTATCTATCTATCTATCTATCTATCTATCTATCTATCTATCTATCTATCTATCTATCTATCTATCTATCTATCTATCTGTCTGTCTGTCTGTCTGGCTGGCTGGCTGGCTGGCTGGCTGGCTGGCTGGCTGGCTGGCTGGCTGTCTAATCTGTCTCTCTGTCTGTCTGTTTGTCTAAAATCCTGTAGTTAAGTATCAGGCAAAGTGTATGCAAGGTTATATGGGTACAGTCAGACAATATAATTGGAGTGTCTACAAAACAGAGCCTAAAAACATTTCACATTTGCCAGCTGCAGTGCAGACATAACCTAATATTATATTGGGCCAACACTTTTCCCAAAATAGCATAATGATGTCTGGACACGGAACAGTGGATACATAAGCTAGCACCTAAAAGTTAACAATGACTGAGAACTAAACTCCATAATAAGTTAGTCTTCTCATGGGCGGAGCGCGGGAAGGGTTAATTTAACGCTTGACCCATTAAAACCACTGACTGCAGTGAGAACCTCGCAGGGCTGAGCAGATGATTATTTCTGGGGGATAAGTGGCTGAAAACCGAGCCCCTCTCGTTCAGGTAATCAAGGGCAATCGGCATAAAAGGGAAGATGCGGCTGAGTAAAGACAGAACGGCTACCCGAGATTCTATTACTTGTCGTCTTTCAAGCATAATAATGAGATTATAGTAACCCTAAACTAGCCGAGAACAGAAATCTGGCTGTCTGTCAAGTTCATTGTGCTGAGTTTACAACACTCCAGCTCCAGTTCCCCTGAACCTGCAATAATTATACCAGGAGGACAGACTCCAAGAGGGACATATTTTTTACTTCAGCGTTAGGGCTTTGTCGACTTTTGGCTTCAGACTAGTGTGCGCCATTGTTTACAGCAAGAAATGCATGCTAATGTTTATAATTTTCTCTCGACGAGTCACTGAAAAATAATACCGCATAAATGCCTTCTCCGCAGCATTTGGCAGGTTCCGCATGGGCTTGCGTACACGTGTTGAGCAAAGGAGAATTTGAATTCGCACCCATATTTTGACAATCTTATTCGAAGGTCGCACTCATTTCACCACGACGATTTATGAAATTACGAGAAATTGTGTGAGTTTTGGTGCAACCTCAAATGTAGGCCCTCAATACAGGCTGCGCGTTAAATTTCTCACAGCTACTGAATCTGAAGGACATTTACTCCACAGGGTAAAAACTGTCTCACTATTAGTTTTTACCGAGCCTCCCACAATCCTAAAATTGCTATAAAAAAATCTTGGGAATCATTAAAACTTGGGGACAGATTTACAAGCCCCTTGCGCCACTTTTGCGCCACTTTTTCCATATTAAAAGTGACCCAAAAGTGGAGCAAGGGGCTTGTAAATCTGCCCCCTGGTTATTTAGACAAGCATATCACTAACGCCCTGCCCATCTGCAACTCAACTTCTTGCCCCCAGCCTAGAAGTCGATTTTCCCAGCGTGTGATTAAAAGCACAAGCATTTTTTTGACTTGTAAGTGGTTCCAGATGTCATTTTTCATGATTTGTGTGGTAACATGGGGCCATATTATCAGAGAAACTGCCGCTAAAGCGGCGATAATGGGCTTGATAATATGCCCTTGGGAATTCCCGTAGAAGCCCATGTTCTGGTGTGATGCCAGCATCAGTGAAACCTCAATAGAGTTCCTTGACGTCATGTTGTACATCTCCAATGGTGCATTACACTCAAAACTACATAGGAAGACTACTGCGGGCAACTCTACCCTTCATGCCTCCAGTTTTCACCCTAGGCATTTAATAGCAAGCATCCCTTATGGCGAAATACTTCGCATATGCAGGATATGTAGTTCAGAAAATGACTTGAAGGAGTGTCAACAAGAGGCATTCAACAGATTCAGGGCACAAGGATACTCCAAGGGTAACTTAAACAAAGCCATTGACAGGGCCAACACCATACCGAGGGATGAACTCCTCACGGGTAAACCCATTCTAGTTAGCAATACTGCCAGCAGTGAGTTACATGCACTCACGGTAACCACCAGGCTCATTATCATGTACAATGCAGAGGAACACGCAGTCAGATCTTTGATCAACAAACATTGGGGCATCATCAAATTGGACCCAACTCTTGGCCCCATAGTTGCACAACATCCTGACATCACTTACAGACGTGCATTTTCCATGCATGATGCTCTTATGAGAAACAGGCCTGAGATTGTCACAAAAATGAATTGGCTCTCTCACATAAAAGGCTTTGTGAAATGCAATAGGTGCAGGGAGTGTAAATTCTGCAGGAACATGACGCAAGTAGATTACACTTTTAGAAAACAACCCCTCACCATTAAAAACCGCCTAACATGCAGAACAGTGTTTGCAGTTTATTTACTTGAGTGCAAATGCGGGCGGCGCTACATAGGCAGTACCAAGCTACAAGTGCATTTACGCATCTTACAACATCTCAGAGCTATAGTGAACAATGATCCATCATATCCTGTAGCTAGACACTTTAGGGAGGTCCACAACAACAATCGTGACCACCTCCAATACTCTGTAATTGACTGCATTCCCACACTGAGAAGAGGGGGAATCGTGAGAAACTCTTGCGACAACTTGAAATCAAATACATCTTAGAATTCAACACCAAGACACCCTCAGGCCTCAACACCAGTGAGGATTTACACAACTTTCTATAATTTTGAGACTGATGTGTTGTTTCCTGTTTTCTGTTCCTGTGTGAATCAATATTAATAAATGTTGCCGCATTTAACATTTAATGCAAGATTCTTGAGTCTGAGGTCGCCCATTTTACAGGCACCGTCACACATTTATTTCGCAATGTACACATTATAACTGCATTTGTGCAAGTATATTTGTATCCACAGCTGTTTTTCGCTGTTTGCATTCATTCCTCTCATTGTTTTGCATTAGAAGCACTTTGGTTCCGATCCGTCACTTTTAATTTTGTAGTCTGTCTGACTTGCTCATTTTTTAAAATCATTTTTTGAAATTACTTTTGTGCACTGTATATAGAGCACACGTGACCATATTAGTGCATCTGTTAGGCACTGAAGTTATGCTCTCACATCACTTTCTGTCACTTATTGTCGCTTCACATTCCCTGAGTCACTGCCCATACCTCACACTGTGTTCACTTATAGCACTTTTATCAGGTTGTTAGTTCTCACAATTTTTTAAAACCACAACCAATGGCAAATTCAATATAGCGCATGATGGATGTCCGCGTATATGTACGATTACCTCCTAATTTTAACATTGCTCACACATTTTATAAACATTAGCGTTCCGCATAGACACACTCACGCACAGACGGTGCCAAGTCTGCATGGTCACAATCTATGATCACTCAAACAGCTGACAGTTTCACGGTTAATCCAACCAGTATTAGTGCGGGCATCAAGTAACAGTGTCCCTGTTTGCAATTGCATATAATTTACCTTTATTTCAACATGTGAGTATTCTGCTGTTACGTCTGTTTACCTCTGTTTGAGTTTTACTTTGTGTCCAGGACCCACACAAGGTTGGCACATGTAGCCTTAGCGCTGTCTGTTTCCATTCTGGAAGTCTGTTCATTATGTCTGTGGCATTTGGCTAATACTGTGTTAAGCACTTGCTGATTTACATTTAGCAGTAAAGCAGAGCTCTGTTCAAAGTGTAAAATGTTCCTAACTGTAGTAAAACTCCTACTCATGTGGATAACATGGAAAACAGACTACTACTACCACTTGTATATAATGCACTCATTCACAAGCAGCACGTTGTGTGATCAAGGCCGCATGTCTGGCGGCCGAAACGCGTCATTTGGACATTTATGTGTGATTAAAACCATCAAACCTAACTCTTTGCTTTTGGAGTCTGTGCCCGTGTGCTGCGCCGCCAATGCTGCTGTGGCTGGTACAGTCCTTGGATTTTCGTTTTGATATATATTTATATATATAGGTAATCATAATTAGAACCTAGTTTCCATATATATATATTATCTACTGGCGGTCGCCAGTAGATAGTTATAGTTAGGACCAAGTTTCCATAGGAAATCTCAAAATTCTATTTTGAATAACTTTGGCGCCGGTTGACGAATCCTCGCGAAATTTTCAAAACTAATGGGGCGCTCCTCTCAGCTCCTACCCTGAAAGTCTCGGGGTGATTCGTCAAGCGGGGACCGAGAAAAAAGGGGGTCCCAAAACGCGTTTTCCCTATGCCTTTTCCCATAGGATCTTTAGTCGAAGGTACAGCCAGAACGGCTGAACAGAATTACTTGAAATTTGGCAAAGAGGTAGTCCTCAGGTCAGGCATGTGCCTTTTGCATATATGGTGTCAATCTGTTCAGTAGTTCCTGAGAAAATTGCAGTTAAAAGCACATAAATATCTATAGCCACGCACCGTCAGTGTATATATATATATATATTCACTGAAAAAACCATAGGTTTCACACATGTTATAGTTAGCTGGACATTTTATTGATAAAAAACCAATGAAATTCCCCCGTTATAGTTAGTGCAGGCAACTATAACTCACGCGACCGCAATCCTCTGCTGATGCTAATACTGTATTTAGACACTTATTTACCCATGTCTTATTCCATAAATTTTTAGCTATACATATATTACAAATATTTTTTTTTCATAAAGACACATATGTCATCAGCAGAGGATTGCGGTCGCGTGAGTTATAGTTGCCTGCACTAACTATAACGGGGGAATTTCATTGGTTTTTTATCAATAAAATGTCCAGCTAACTATAACATGTGTGAAACCTATGGTTTTTTCAGTGAATTTGCAAGGTTTTTTAAATGCTAATTCCTAACTATAACGTGTGTGAAACCTATGGTTTTTTCAGTGAATTTGTACGGTTTTTTAAATGCTAAGTTACTTTACGCCATTCGTGGCGTGCGCGCCCACTTAACGCAGTTCGTTCCGTGCGCGCACGGTGCGCTTCGCGCACCGTGCGTGCACAGTGAGCACGCGGTGCGCTTCGCGCACCGCGTGCCCACGTTACGCTAGATGGGCCATGAACGCACGATGCGCTTCGCGCACCGTGCGCACATGGAGGACATATGATGAGCATCGTTGTGAAAGGTAATATATTAGTTTTTATTTTGATGTGATATGCCATGCACAAATGGTGCACTTCGGGCACCATTTGCACATGGGGTGGGGAGAGTGTGGATAATTTTTTATTTTTTTTGTTATTTTTTACCGTACGCGTACGGTAAGCGTAATCAGCGAAATTTTCAAAAAAATTAAAATTGCCTTTATTGCCTTGGTGGATCGTTGGGGACACCCTCAACATGTCTAGGTGCTTGGGAGCTGTCTAAACAGCCCCTTTACATGTTTTTGCCCTTTGTTTTTCAACCTCCTGTCAGAGTGCGAGAGAGAAAATGGCGGCCGCCGCTTCCTGGTTTCGACCGATTCTAATGTTTACTAAGATCTAACGGCCAATCAGAATCGCGCTCGCGCACGTCACCGTACGCGTACGGTAAGCGCACGGTAAGCGCACCGTAAGCTGGCTCAGATATATATATTGATTTAAAGGCTATTTTCTCAGAATCTGCTGAACAGATTTACACCAAACCTACAAAAGGCACTTCCTTGACCTGTAGACTACCTCTCTGCCAAATTTCAAGGAACTCTGTTCAGCCGTTCGGGCTGTAGCTGTGTCTAAAGGTCCTATGGAAAAATGCATGGGAAAAACACGTTTTGGGACCCCCCTTTTTATCTCAGCCCCCGCTTGACGAATCCCCCCGAGACTTTCAGGGTAGGAGCGGAGCGTAGCGCCCCACCAATTTTGAAAATTTCGCGAGGATTCGTCGACCGGTGCCAAAGTTATTCCAAATAGAATGTTGCGGATTTCCTATGGAAACGTGGTCCTAACTATAACTATCTACTGGCGACCGCCAGTAGATAATATATATATATATATATATATATATATATATATATATATATATATATATATTATCTACTGGCGGTCGCCAGTAGATAGTTATAGTTAGGACCGAGTTTCCATAGGAAATCTCAAAATTCTATTTTGAATAACTTTGGCGCCGGTTGACGAATCCTCGCGAAATTTTCAAAACTAATGGGGCGCTCCGTTCAGCTCCTACCATGAAAGTCTCGGGGTGATTCGTCAAGCGGGGGCCGAGAAAAAGGGGGGTCCCAAAACACATTTTCCCCATGCATTTACCCATAGGACCTTTAGATACAGCTACAGCCCGAACGGCTGAACAGAATTACTTGAAAATAGGCAGAGAGGTAGCCATAAGGTCAAGGAAGTGCCTTTTGCAGGTCTGGTGTAAATATGTTCAGTATCTCCTGAGAAAATAGCATTTAAAAGCATATCAATATCTATACGCGCGTACCGTGCGCGCACTGAGCAAGCCCTGTGCGCGCACCTTGCCGTGCGCCAGCGTAATTCTGATTGGTTGTTAGATGTCAGTAAACATTTGAATCGGTCGAAATCAGGAAGTGTCGGCCACCATTTTGTTTGTCGCACTGAAAAGGAAAGGTGGAGACCATGAATAGGGGGCAGGGTAGGGAGTTCTTGACCCCCTAGCCATTGTAAGGGGGTCACAGTAGGACCACGAAGGGCAAAAAAAATAGATTTTAATTTTTTTTAAAAACATCGCGAGGTGCGCACACCCAGCGCGCACCCGAAAAAAAACATTAAAAAAAATAGAATTAAAAATCAAGTTTAAGTGTTTAGATATTAGGTGGCTCTAAAAAGAGCCCTTGTGTTTATTGAGTGTTTTTCGGTACCTACAAGTAAGTACCGATGCAGAGTCTAAAGTTCAAGAGGAAGACTCTGTTCCCTTCATCATTGAAATGTACACCGTCTCCTCTATAAATGTCTTGCATGTTGTAACGCAAGTTGTTGTGGTATATAGAACCCATACCATAGTCTCTGATGAAAGCAGAAACAGACTTATTGACGTGCTTTCTTGCTTCGTCAATCTGCGGACAATGTTGGTTGGACCAGTTCCACTTTTGCCTTTGGCATATATTAGAATATACAAAGGTAGTTTGTGGAAAAAGTGACATCAATTGCACAAAGGTGTCCTTAACAAGCATTTCCAGACCTACCCAAGTTAAAGTGCCTAGGTCATTTCCACCACAGTGCACAATAATAAGGTTAGGCAGTGGGAGATATAGAAAGGTTTTCACCAAAGGCATTAATTGGTGCCACTTTAACCCTCTCTGACCAATCCATTTAATGTCTACATTTGGCAAAGCAAGATCTCTCACCATACCTCTTTTTTCTGCATACTTTTCACTCCAGAAGACAGAGCTGTGACCTACAATCCACACTGTGAACATCTTTCAAGGAGATGTGGATGCACTCAGGAGGTGTTTTTCAGTAGAATGGCAATATGAAATGAAAGACAGTTGTAAAATGGAGGCATACATATTTTTTTTTAATAAAAAGAACTCATTGGCTGTTTCAAATCATTTTACAGTTAAAACTAGGCTGTATGTGTACATTTTTAGAAGCATGTTTTGTATTGGATCAGAAAAATGTGTTCCCACAGAACATTACTTTGGATTTGCTGTTAGATTTGAAAAGTCAAGCACTCTTGCTCTTTGGATTTGAAACATTGTGTGGTGAACTACTGACCTCTCTGCTCACACCAGTGTTCCATGACCTGTTGCTATGGTAGCAGGCAGAAGTCATGTTGGGGGAAGGGATGATTTGGAAAAGGGGTTGAAAGTTGCAACCAATAGAAATGTGTGATTCCATTTGAAAAAATGTGGGAAGGACTGTGATTTGAAATGAACATGTATATGTGTGAAAAAAGAGATGGAAATATTGCCATTTACTGGTTCTGCTGAGAGGAGAGAGGTGTACAGCTCTGAGATTCTGGCTCTGATAATCTGCTGTTTGAGTGCCACATTTATTTCTCAACTAATTAATTTTAAAGGTGAGTTATGAGTTTGAGAGGGGAAGTATGTGGTGTATTTTGATATTAATAATAGAAATGTCATTTTTCTTTTAAAGTTGAGTTTTACATTTTGTGGTTTAGGAGATATTTAACTGTTTTAAACTTGTAAGATATTATGGAGTATGTCTTCACTGTAAGTTAAGGTGTACTGCTATCACTGAGGAATACTGTTTTGTGCCTAGAATCACATTATGAGTCTGTCTGCACACAGGATTTGTTGTCAGAGATTTAATTTGTGTTGCTTTTGTTCTGTTAGCCTTGCACTCGCAGAAAAGGGGTAGTTTGTGAACTTAAAGTGTGATGGTTAGCATTCAGCAGAAATCAGTTACTCACAAATGAGAGGCAAATGCAAACACATTTGAAAATAGTATGATACATTTTCCTACTACTTTAAAAGTTGTGTTTTTCATTTTATGTTAAGGAAGATATTTAAGTGGCTTGAACATGTTATATATTATGGAGTATGTCTTCACTATAAGTTAAGGTGTACTGGTATCACCCAGGAATACTGTTTTCTACCTAGAATCACACCATGAGACAGTGAGCACACAGGAAATGTTATCAGAGATTTGATTTGTATTGGTCTTGCTCTATTACCCTTGCACTCGCAGGAAAGGGGCAGCTTGTTTTTTGTGACAGATGGTCATGGCCTCAAGGAGCTGTTAGCACATGTGCTCCTTTTTGTCTGTGTAAACTATAAGAAAAATGTGTCAGGCTGTCACAGTAATTATCACTTGCTCTATCACAGTACTAAATGTGCTTTCAAATTGCCAAAGGAAATATCGCTTTCTGCCTAGAATCACACCATGACTCTGTGTGCACACAGGAATTGTTGTCAGCGTTCCAATTTGTGTTCTGTAAAAGTTGCACATTCAGGAAAGGGCCAGCTTGTTTTCTTCAAATGTGTTGGTTAGCACTCAGCAGAAATCAGTATCTCAAAAATGTGAGACAAATGCAAACACATTTGAAAATAGCATGGTAGATTTTTCATCAATTCTTGCAATGGCTGAGGTGGTTCCTACATGTTGAAAAGTCTAATTAACCCTTACCACACATGTAGTCTTATACACATGTCTGCACTCTTCATGCAGTTGTGGAAGTCTCCATGCAGATCTCTCTTGCAGCTGACAATACACAGTTTCCAGAAACACACTCTTTGCACACATGCAGCAGCTCCTCGTACACTCCCATGTATAATAGTCAGCTGTGTGTGGTTTTTTAGATAGTATTGTGTAACGCAAACAGATTCAATGTCACCAAGGCTCATTTCCTTTGCTCTAGTCTAATCACTCACCCTGTAACACATGGTCATGGTCTCAAGGAGCTGTTAGAACATGTGCTCCTTTCTGTCTGTGTAAACTATAAGAAAAATGTGTCAGGCTGTCACAGTAATTATCACTTGCTCTACCACAGTACTAAATGTGTTTTCAAATTGCCAAAGGAAAAATCGCTTTCTGCCTAGAATCACACCATGACTCTGTGTGCACACAGGAATTGTTGTCAGCGTTCCAATTTGTGTTGCTGTTGTTCTGTAAAACTTGCATATTCAGGAAAGGGCCACCTTGTTTTCTTCAAATGTGTTGATTAGCACTCAGCAGAAATCAGTATCTCAAAAATGTGAGGCAAATGCAAACACATAGCAAACACATTCAACGTCATCAAGGCTGATTTCCTTTGCTGTAGTCTAATCACTCACCCTGTAACATATGGTCATGGTGTCAAATAGCTGTAAGGACATGTGCTCTTTTCTACTTCTCTAAAATATAAGAAAAATGTGTCAGGCTGTCACAGTAATTATCATTTGCTCCTCAACAGAAGTACATGTGCTTTCAAATTGCCAATCAAATATCGTTTTCTGCCTAGAATCACACCATGAGTCTGTGTGCACACAGGAATTATTGTCAGAGATTTAATTCATGTTTCTCCTATTTTGTAAGACTTGGACTCGTAGGAAAGGATCAGCTCATGTGATAGGATTTGAAAAGTTGAAAAAAATAATTGAAATGAATTAAAATTACATAAAGGTATTTTTTTTAGTTTTTTGCAGGTATTGCTGAGCAACAGTGAAAAAATATAAAGATGCCTATAAAGTCAAGAAAAAGAAAAGAAAAGAAACAACAACTATAATTGAAGACGACTGGTAAAAAAAAAATAGGAGGCGAAGCGTGTGTTAGAAAACAGAAAATACTTCTGGTAAGCAAACTAACGAATTTTTTAAAAATATCTTCCAAAAAAAAAACAAATGATCGAAAGATAACTTCAAACAGTGTTTCAAGTACAAAACTACAACAGAGTCGACAGCAAAAACAAAATGCTAATATAGACTCAGAAGTTAGGAAGAGTGACTTAACACGGAAAATAGATTTTAAAAACATTCGTCGAAAAATGTTTCAGAGAAGAGTGATGTTAAATTTGCTGAAGTATGTGAAAAAATATAAGAAAAAAACAAAATTTTATAAGAAAAAGAAATTAATTGAAAGTATTGTTACCAAGGCATTAGAAATAAAAAAAAAACTATTCATTTTAATTTTAAACAGGATGCGTAGATTAGATAAATTAGTCAATGCAATGAAGTCACAAAGCAAAAGGAAAAGAGAAGTAAAAAAAAAACTTTTGTAAAGTGTTCTTAGGAGAATGGAAGCATAGTTCAAGTACTGAACCATTTTTTAATGAAGAGAGTTATCTTGAAAGTAATAGTTTGTTGCATGCAGTTGACACCAATGGTAGAGCATATGAAGTTAAGGATGGGTGTGTGATGGAAAAGGAGAAAATGGTTCCAAGAATTGAGGAACAAGTGATGGCTGATGAGGTTATGGGGAGACGTCCTAAAGCCCCAGTGTACACTTGGAATTGTAGTAGTATTTGTACTGTGCGTCAGGAATCTATTGATAAATTACGTGACTTTCTAAGAGAATATAGTAAAAAGAGTGTTAAACAGAAGATTAAGGTGCTTCAAAGACTAGATCCATGCAGAGTGAGAGAGAATTCTGGTTTGCAAGGACATTCTCTGGCTTGTCTATCTAGGAAAGTGTGTCAAAGTGTTTTTCACCATTTTAGGATGCTGGCTGTTCATCATACTGAAATGAGAAAGTTTGTGAGAACATTGTATTTTGCTAAAAGTCCAGCACTAAAGTTAAATGAGTTGAATAATGCTCTGTTCCGTGGATCTGTATCAGATGTAGTGAAGGTTACTGATGAAATTCAGTTTTGTTACTTTGGTCCAGAGCAAGAAAATGTAGAAAATGACACAGTGATTGATGAAAATGTGGAAGAGAATGTAGACCTCACTGTTAGTAAAATTTTTGAAGATGAAATGACAAAATTTACTATTATCTCTAATGAAAGACCAAATATTACTTGTATTTGTTGCCGGAGAAGCCATTATAAAATTCAAACAAGGAATGTTGATCTCTATAAAAAAAGTGAAAATGAAGATAATTATAAGTGGAAAGATTTTGCAACATATATATTTCTGGAAAATTGTTTTGATTTGGGTGAAGATCAGCGTATTTGTAAATACTGTTATAACAAGTTAGAAGAAAATAGAATGCCAGCTAGAGCTGTACATAATAATTTAGAATTGGTTGATATTCCTCCAGAACTTTCTGATTTAAATACGTATGAGTCTATACTCATTCAATGTGTCCATCCATTTCAGACCATAGTGCGTATGGAGCCAAAAACTGGTAAATTACCTCCTTCAGATTTACAAAGAGGTTTAAAAGGAAGAGTTGTCTATTTGCCATTGGATTTGAAAAAAAATATGGAAACAATTGATGCAGATACTTTGGAAACTGAACCATTAGTTATTCTGGTTAATGGTGTACCTACAAAGAATAAGAAAATTTGGCAGGAGCTGGTGGATGTACGAAAAGTACAAAGAGCAAATTTGTATTTGAAAAAAAATAATAAATGGTATGAAGCCATTTATATGGACGAAGATGAAGAAGAAATACTAGAAGACACAGGAATACCAACTGGGCAACTTGAAAAAGTGGATAAGTCAAAAGAAGAAGAAATTTATGAACATTTCAGCATACATCCTCTTCATTCTAAAGAAGTTATGGGAAACGCTATTGATCTGTTTCAGATGAAGAAAGCACAAGGAACTCCCGTGAGTGTATGGGAAGAGAGCTTGGAAGCTCGTTGTTTTCCACAGCTGTTTCCTACAGGAGAAGGAGGACGATATGATGAACGTCCAGTACAGATTCCTGCTTCGGAGTATCGGACTACAAGATTATATGCAGAAGATCCTAGATTTCGTCAAAGTATTCCTTATTTGTTCCATCTTTTATTTGAAAGTGACTTGTCAGCACTATCTTATGCAGTAAATCACATTTTGAAAACTGGAGTACATCTACGTAATGTGACTGCAAAGGATTTTATGAACAAAATGCAGCAGCGAGATGATCATTTGGAATCTCAATTGATCAATTTGATGGCTTGTCAGCGTGGGACTAATGAATATTAGTACCGACGCCATTGAGAATTGAAGTGTATGTTACGGAATTTAGGAACTCCTACATGGTTCCTTACCCTAAGCTGTGCTGAGTACGCTTGGGATGATCTTCTGGATTTTCTTCGAGAGGCAAATTCAAATATTGAAAACATCCAATACAAGACAGCAGGAGAATTGTGCTCATTGGATCCGGTTAATGTTTGCAGATATTTCAATCATAGATTTGAGGCTATGATGTCCTTCATCTGCAATAAAAAAAATCCACCTCTTGGAGAAGTTGTGGATTTCTTTTGGAGAAAAGAGTACCAAGCCAGAGGTGCTCCTCATATTCATATGCTGTTGTGGATCAAGGATGCCCCAAAATTTGGAACAGATTCTGATGATGCAGTTTTAAGTTTCATCGAAGGATATGCAACATGTGCTATACCTAAAAGCACAGAAGATACAAATTTAAAAGAGCAAGTTTTACGTTTCCAAAGTCATCGGTGTGGAAAATACTGTCGACGAAAGTACAAGAGTAAAGATAAATTCCTACAAGGCGGTGATGAGGGGAAACATTAAGAGCTTTGCTACTTATAAGAATAAAACGGCGAGACAACTAATAAATAAATTAGAAGGAGAAATAAGAGCGATTGACATACAGCTCCATAGGACCAACCCTGATCCAATAATTAGATCCCTTAATCAGGAGAGGAAGGAGAAAGAAGCATTCCTAAGAGATTCCCTGGAGGCGAGGGCAAAAGAAAAGTGGGAGACGAGTAAACTTGCTCACTATGAATATGGAGAAGGATGTGGTAAGCTACTCGCCTGGAAAATAAAATCAGATCAGTCTAGAAATAAAATCAAAGAACTTTTAGTAGGGAATCCCCCTAAAAAAACCCCAGATGAAATAATCATTAAGGAGGAATTTAGACAATTCTTTGGGGGCCTCTACTTAGAAGATAGCTTTCTTACCAAATCACAGATCGACCGATACTTAGAAAATTTAACTCTCCCGAGTACGACTCCAGCCCAGATCGCAGAGCTAAATGAAGAAATCTCAGAAGAGGAAATTACCCAAGCACTAAAAGACCTTAAAAAAGCGAAAGCGGCAGGCCCAGACTCCATCCCAAATGAATTCTATACTGCTCTCCAGGAATCCTTACTTCCTCATTTAACACTTCTATTTAACGAGATCTTTGTGAATAAAATGAAACAACCAGTCTCATGGGATGAAGCAACAATAACTCTAATTTTAAAACCAGACAAAAATCCTAGTAAATGTGAATCTTACAGACCCATATCACTTTTGAACTGTGATTACAAAATGTATACTCAGATCCTCACAAAAAGGTTGAGTAAATGTGCAGTGAACTTAATTCATGAAGATCAGAAAGGTTTCATAAAAGGTAGACAATTACAAGAGCTCACTCATCAACTTATTGGGGCAATAGACATTTCAGTCCAACAAAAGATACCTCTTTCAATTGTAACACTAGATGCGGCGAAAGCCTTTGACAGAGTTAATTGGGCTTTCCTACATGCTGTCCTAGAGAAATTCAAACTAGGGGCAAATTTCTTGGAGGCCATTAGAAACATCTATAGTTCCCCTTCAGCTAAGATCCTTGTAAATGACAGCCTGTCAGAAAAAATCTACATCAAAAGAGGCACTAGACAGGGCTGTCCGCTCTCCCCCCTCCTTTTCAACCTATACATAGAACCCCTCGCCTTATCTATTAGAAACAACATAAAGATAAAACCATTCTGCTACAAAAATTGGACAAAAAAAGTTGCACTGTATGCCGATGATCTAATGATTTTCACTGACAATTTCGCCGAAGCAAGTCCTGACATTGACCAAATGATAAAAGACTTCGGAACTATCTCAGGCTATCAAACAAACCAATCAAAATCAGAAATCATGGAATGGAATACTAGGAGCAACTCATTGCTGGTAAAATCAAAGATTAGATATCTTGGGTTGGATATAATCAAGGATCTAGATACACTCTCACAAACCAATCTCAATAGAGTCACAACAGAAGTAAAGAAGCTCTTAAGAACATGTGAAGGACTGGGTTATTCTAAGACCCAGCGGTGCCAGGGAACAACACCTGAAACCTTCGTGGGTTACCTGTTCTGGCGTACCAAACACAGAGACACGGGACACTTCCAGCGACGTCAGAGATCAGCGTTTATTTACTGCAGGGATACAGAGATCACAAGAAGTACACAACGTGTAGGTTCTTGGAGACTGCTTCAAATTGCAAAAGTGGGTCTAAGGTCGAAGAAAAATATGCACACGGGCGTTGCTTGCCACCAAATTGTTGCGTTAAAACACTCAACGCACAACCTTCCCTCTCGTGAACGTATAATGTGAATGGCTTGCTGTAATCAGGAGTACCTAACACGGGAGCCGAACACAGTGCATCACGTAGTTCAGAAAAACTTTTCTGACATTCCTCCGTCCATGGCAAAGGAGTCGAAACGTCCTTGCACGTGAGAGCTATCAATGGCTTCGCTAACAGTGAAAAATTTGGGATCCACTGTCTGCAGTATGACGTGATACCTAAAAAGGCACTCACATCTCTCTGGGTCGTCGGCACAGTCATTCGAGCAATTGCTGCGATTCTTTCAGGGGTCAACCTCCTTCCCGCCTTTGACAATAAGTGACCTAAGTAGGTAACTTCTTGACAACAATATTGTAATTTAGAAGGTGACACTTTATGGTGTAAGTCACAGAGATGCTGTAACAGTGACACAGTAGCAGTCTTGCAAACTTGTTCAGTATCTGCAGCTACCAACAGATCGTCGACGTACTGAATCAAAGCCGCACCAGTCGGCAGCACAAATGCATCTAGTTGACTCTTAAGAGCTTGGCTGTAGATCGATGGGCTCTCACAGTAGCCTTGAGGTGCGCGTTTGAACCGGAAACTACGACCGCCTAATGAAAATCCGAACAAATCACGACTTTCCTCAGCAATCGGAATGCTGAAGAACGCATTCTTCAGATCGATTACCGAGAACCATGATGCAGAGGCTGGAATCAGAGTCAGTAAAGCTGTAATGTCTGGAACCACAGGAAACTGCGGGACAACAATTTTATTTACTTCCCGTAAGTCAATAACTAGACGGTACACGGGAGGCTTGGACGGATCAGTTCGTTTCAGAATAGGCAACACGGGACTATTACACACGTTACCTCGTGTCTCCTCGATAACATCTTTATCGATCAGATCATAAATGATCGCTAATAGTGCCCGTTCACCAGCAAGGGAAATACGATACTGGGGTATGCGTGGTAAGCGCGCATCAACTTTCAATTGAACAACATAAGGTGGTATATCCAGCAGGCCCACATCATTAGGACCTGTCGCCCACAAAGAAACCGGAAGAGAACTCAATTCCGGTGGGAGCTTATCGATAGATAGATACATAGGGGAAATCACATTCTCACCCAATGTAAGCTCCACGCCCGTAGGAGAGCAGTACAAAGTCGCATGTAACCTCTTCAACAAATCCAAGCCCAAAAGATTCTCACCACAACCAGTAGTCAAAATCAAAGGAGCTTCTAACTCATGAGACCCAATCGTAAGGGGCAAGGGGCTAGAAACTGGATTGCTAACGGGGGCGCCAGAGAATCCAACGGAAACATTCGTTAAGCCAGACAAAGGCGCGCCAGGGAGTTTGGAATGCATAATGGAACTTTTTGCTGCACCAGTGTCCAACAGAAAAGGCTCAACGACGCCCAATGTGGCTACTGCAACATAAGGCCCTCTCTGATCAACCGGAACTGATACTTCTCCCTTCCTTTGTCTATGGCTGTCCTAGTAGATACCGTCCGTATCAACATCACGCTCGACGTAACAGTCATCCACATGATACTGTGCAGATCTACCGGACGATGGTTCGCGTCAATCGAAACAATTCTGCGAGTCTGAGGAAGTGGCAAAACGCTCGGCCTGATTCTGAGTAACTCCACGACCTCTACCACGTGAAGCTTGTTGAGGACCACCACGACCTCCTCGAGCTGACACACCATTGTTCCTATCACGGAGAACCGGACAATTAAACTTCAAATGGCCCTCCCCTCGACAATACGCACATTGATTATATCCCAACACAAAACGAGGTGCGGGAGAGTCATTTCGCGTCTGCGATCTGGAGAACTGTGATTGCGATCGATTCGGCTGTTGCGAGTCACTGAAATTCGAGCGCGGAGGATACGCTTGCTGCAATAAGACCTTAGTTTTAAGATCCTTCGTTTTCTTATCTGCACGTTCACTTTCCTCCTTTTCCCTATTTTCGTAATATTGGGCAGTAGCCAATATTTGAGCAGTGGAAGAAACAGCCCACGAACTCTCAGAATTTTTCAACTTATTGCTAAGTTCGGGCAACAAGTTTGATACAAACTTATCAACAAACAGCCACTGACCACCCTCTGAACCCATGTCCTGGCCACTATGATCAACAAATGCTTCCTCGAATCTCGTAAAGAAATCGGAAACGGTTTCATCTCTCTTTTGCTTGCACGCGGACAACTTGTCCCAATTGACGCGCATCGCTGGCATAAGCGTTTTCATAAGGGTAATTATCCTCTGGGGCAAATCCACAATAAGCTGTTCAGGCTTAGCCCCACCAACTTGCTGAGCGTCTGCCGCCGTAAGGGCAGCCCGGTCACCGCCTAACTCGGCCGCGTGATTCTCGTGACGAATTTTCGCCCAAATCGGCTGAGGCACTACATTGCCAAACAACATGTCAATATCAGCAAGGTTCATAACAGTAGCATCCATCAATTGGGACAGCTCCTTATAATAACCTGCAGGATTTTTACGGGGATCAGGCAAAGTTTGCTTCACCTTTAAAACCTCCGATCGTTTCCAAGGGAGGTGTATCCACACTCTCTGAAAATGGCCTGGGAGAGCAGGGTTAGCATTAGGATCACCTGACATCCATACTGGGGGAACTTCCCGCATCGGATATTGACCAGGTTTTGCCATCCACTCTGCAGTCTCTTCCTTAAACAATGCTCGAGGTTGCACTGTACATCGAAACGATAACAAGCGTTCTAGAGCTTCTCAAACCTACAATCATACCAGTTGTGAACTGATGCTGGAGCTCAGAAACCCCAGACGGTACGTTATCTACCACATCATGATCCCACTCCTCCTTCAACGATTTACACAATTCCTCAAACACGAATCGTTGAGTGGGCGCATTAAACTGAGAAAACGTTTCAAACACTACACGTGAAGTGTATTTAACAGGATTACGAATCCATTTACGTGCCATTTTTACCAGCGATTCACGTTCCCTACCATCAGGAAGCTGGCTGCGCCTCTGAGCGACATCTGAAAGAGTCGAGCCGAGTATTGGCCCAAAAAGCGGAGAATAAAGAGTAGCAACAGCAGTCAGGAGACGGCTACGAACAGAAGGAGAAGAGGAAGAAGATGCAGGCGCAGCAACAGTAGGGGTGGAGGCAGTAGAAGTAGACGCAGCACCAGGAGTAGCGGGAACGACAGACTGAGGAGGGACTTGGAAAGGCGCAGTAGGAAGAGAAGCCGGTAAAAGAGGATGAACGATCTGCGGCACAAGGGGATTCGGGAGAGCGGGAGGAACGGCGGGCTGACCAGCAGCCGCCAAAACAGCAGGTTGAGGAAGAGGTAGAATCACAGGACCCACAGCATCGGGAGCATAGGGAGGTGGTGATTTCAACAGATAAGACAATAGCGAATCCTCTATCGCTTCTTCTCCCGTCTTATCGACATTAGACGGTAGCACCGGATAACATTTATCCACCGCCATATGATGAAGTCGAGCACTAACTTCCTGCTCTTTCTCATCTTTGTCTCGCTGATACTGTTCAGCATTTCGCATCACCGTAATAACGCCTTCTCTTTTATTTTTCTTACTCTGTTTGATTTCTTTCTGCTTGGCCTCTTTCCGCCATAACCGGAAGGAATCAAACATGGCCGGCCTAGCCTTCTTTTTAAACAGTTTAGCTTCCAAATTATCTAAAATGGCAGTTTCGAAACTACCATGAGATGGCCAACTAAGAACACCATCATTTTTAGTGTAGCGGACCCAATATTCATTATACACGATAGGACCCACACCATGGCGACTATAGAGCTCGTAAATAGGAGTTCCAACCGGAGGTATCGGACATGAATCCTCCAGCCGGGAATCCATTCTGCAACATTTGAGAAACCCAAACAAAGTACTACGGCCAGGCATCGTGCACACTAACCGAGTTTACAAACTTCAAGGGCTATCGAATTTATGATATCCTCGCAAAAAAATGCAAGACCCTCGGTTTTTGGCGAGTGCAATCGTCAAATAAAACCCAACAACTAAGAACCACGAATGCTATGGTACCCTTCAAACAACAAAGGAACACTGGGAGCGACCCACAAATACTTAACTGAGAGAACAATGGTGTCACCAGGAAGGCCCGTCTATCGTCTCGCCGTACAAAGGACTACGCCAGGCGCCAAAACAGGTCGACAGTCAGGGCATCAGTCCGTCGCAGCCGTCAGGAGGCGGGGATCTTCGCGGGAAAAGACGTCGGGCCACTTATTTCGACAACTGGATCGATGAAGCGGGGTGCACCTTCCCTCGGAGATTTCACACGAAGTTCCTCACGATCGTCGGGCTTTGGACCGGTACCGTTGATGTCGCCCCACGTTGGGCACCAACTGAAGGACTGGGTTATTCTAAGACCCAGCGGTGCCAGGGAACAACACCTGAAACCTTCGTGGGTTACCTGTTCTGGCGTACCAAACACAGAGACACGGGACACTTCCAGCGACGTCAGAGATCAGCGTTTATTTACTGCAGGGATACAGAGATCACAAGAAGTACACAACGTGTAGGTTCTCGGAGACTGCTTCAAATTGCAAAAGTGGATCGCTCCTTTTACACACGTTTTCCCATAGCACAGTATGGTGAACAAAGATTACAACTCAGCTCCCACAATAAACTTCAAAGAGTCGCGTTCATGTTTCAGGAGGCCGGAACATAATTACAACAGTATTGCCAGTTCCCAACTGTAAAAACATATCTTCTCTGCAATAAAACACATTCCATCCTGACCGTAAACACATTAGGAGAAGGGACGAAAACAGATGCAAAGAAAGGACAAGGATGCACAACAGTTTAGAGAAGAGTGTTAGGAGTAATAAAGGAAACTTGATAACGGGATCAGAGACCTCGTGTCTAATGTATGCATGACTGAAACAATAGAACGGCACAGCAAGATGAGCCTTGAGCGGGGCCATCTGCCTTCGCCGTGTCATTTCCCTCGTCATAAAAGTCACACTCAAAGGAACACGTGTCCCTCGTGTAAGCTTGGGAGTCCCAGGGTCACGAAGCGGACAAAGTCCGTTCGCTGGCTACTTGAGGGCAAGAAACAAAATGGATGCCGTATCTAAAATGGAACCCGAGGGTTCAGATGAACAAACCCAAAAATAAGACGAACCATACGTGGTTGCATAGCGAAACTGCGTACACCCACTATACTCATCATTTGCGGTTCGTAGATACCCAACTCATCCATATTCGTCACCACTCAAAAGTGTCGTTCCGTCCCACACGGAACCTCACATGGAGTGGTCTTCCTCTAACATTTCTAGGTAGATCCAATATAATCAAAATGGCTATACTCCCAAAATTCACCTTTCTATTCAGTGCAATTCCCCTGGAATTTAACAAACCTGCCAAACTCAAATTACAGGGAGAAATAAACGGCTTCATATGGAATTCCAAATGCCCAAGAATAGCCTGGAAAAAACTCAGAAGAACAAAAATCCAAGGCGGAATAGCAAGCCCAGACATATTAGAATATTGCAAGGCCTTCCAATTCAAATACACCAGGATACTCCTACAAAATTATGAGGCATATCCACCACACTTACAAGCGATGGTAGAAACAGGGGGACACTTCCTATACAAATTTGGACACCAAAAGTTTTTCAAAAAGATTAAACTGAAAATTCTCCAGTCGGCAGCTAGGTTATGGCTGCAAATTAGGAAAACCACCAAAATTCCTTATTACAGTCAATATGCCCCACTCTGGGATTCCCCTGGAACTCCGGATTGCCTTAAAGACCAACTGGCCTTACCGTTAAGGAGAGCAGGTATCATGACCTGGGGGGCACAAATTCTAAATGGCAAACTAATTAGCTGGGACCTGCTGACGGACATCACAGAAACTCACTTATCAAAGTTTAAATATTACCAACTATCAAGTTGGATAAGCTCAATAACAGAACCTTTTGAGGGAAACCAGCAACTGGAACTTAAAATGATTGGATATGGCCCCCAGAAAAAAGAAGTCTCATTGTGGTACTGGTCTCTAATAACAGCGGGAGAAGAAAATTTCACGACCCCAGAATCGACCTGGGGAACCTCACTGCCGACTACAGATCTTTCGAACATATGGCATGCATCAACGAGAAAATGTTGGGATATTATCCAGTCCGCCGCACAGAAATCATATTTTCATATTTTCACTATTCATAGAGCTTATTGGACCCCAAAGAAACTTTCAAAATTCAAAAGTCAACAACAAGCGAAAAAATGTCCAAAATGCGGGGAAGATAAGGCAGACGATATCCATATGTTTTTGCAGTGCCCCCAGCTCGAAGACTTCTGGATAAAAGTTGGTAAGACTCTGACGGATCTCTTCGGCAAACAAATACCTGTAAGTATGGAACTGGTGTTTTTTGGGATCCATAAAACAGAGGTAAATACAAGTAATCTAGGCCTAAAACAAGAGAACCTTCTTTTTATATTAATACTTTTGGCGCGTAGAGAAATATGTATAAACTGGGTTTGTACTACTCCACCTAACCATTTAGATTGGTGGAAATCAATTGGTAGGGTTAACAAATTGGACAGAAGTGGAAGACCTAGAAAAAAATACAACTTTTGGGAATTATGGGAGTGCTTTCACAATTCTTATGACCAAAATCAAGTCCAATGATTTTACTACTGGCAATACTCCAAACGATTAAGGGCTATTGGTCTCCTTGAGGTGTCGAGGTGATAAACAGACCTCCAGTTGCAAGGAAAACTCATTGTTGATGAAACTTTGAGTCGTGGCCTTAGGAACCCGAAACGATAGCACTGGTCTCCTATATCAAAACCTGACACATGTATTGCAAAATGAGGACAAAAAAAAACAAATTAAAAAAAAAAGATAAATTCTACACAAAATGTCGATTTGGATTTCCACGACCTGTTCTTTCAAAAGGAAGAGTAAACAGTTTTATGTCAGCTGTGCGACATACTATTACAAGAAAATCACCTAAAAATACCTACAATCTAAGAAGAAAAGAAGAGTCAAAATATATAAATGACTACAACCCAGTCATTTTATCCATGTGGAATGCTAACATGGATATACAGTATGTGGCTGACAATTCTATTGCTGTTGCTCGCTATGTCACATCTTACATCACTAAATCTGAGAAAACGGAATTGAAGGAAATGTGGGAAGAGATTTCTCACGAGAAGACTGTCAGTAAGAAGCTATACAGTTTCAGTTTAAAGATGTTATCGCATCGAGAAATTGGATCCTACGAATGCTCAGATAGGTTATCATCTGCAAGTCTGTACTCAAAATCCAGAAGAATAATTTGGGCAAATTTAGGTCTTGCAGGAATGCGAAATCGGGTAGTGAAATCTATTCGAGATATTGAATATTTAGCAGAGTTCGAACCAGAAAGTACAGACATTTTAAGAACAAACATGTTGGACACATATTATCCACAAAGAAGTCATCACCTTGAGAACATGTGTCTCTATGAAGTGCTGCAGAACTTTATTTTTAAACGGAATGCCACAGAAGATATCAACAATGGAAAATATAAAGTCATTGGTGAGGAAGGATGTTTGGTGAAGCAAACAAAAGGAAGTTTGATAAATCACCGGAAACTGAGTTGCGACACTCCTGATAAAAAGGAATTTTACTACTTGGCACTTTTGCAGCTGTTTAAACCATGGCGTTCAGAGGACGAACTACTTGGAGAATTTCAGAGCTATGAAGATTCCTTCAATGCTAGCAAAGACAGCATAGAATGCAGTACTTTCACAACTTATGTTCAAATGTTAAATGAAGAAATTGAACAAGAAGCAACAATTGCAGATGAAGTAGCTAGAGACAGTTCTCAAGACAGTCAAAGTTCTGGGACATTCAGTCAAGATCCTCTAGGACAACCGATCGTCGAAAATGAAGCAGCAATAGCTATGAACGAAGTGGAAACAGCTATGAATCAAGCTCAGGAAGATTTAGTAGACTGAACATATTTGGAGGAGCAACTGAATGAAGAACAAAAACAAATTTATGAAGAAGTCAGACAAAAAATTGATCACGGATTACTACATGAAAATAAAGAGTGCTCATGCACATCTTTTGAACCAATGAGAATGTATGTAAGTGGACAAGCAGGAACTGGAAAAAGTTTCTTAATTTATGTAATTAGAAGCTACATACAGAAGAAAATGGAATCCATTTTGTCTTGTGTTGTTACTGCTCCAACTGGGTTAGCAGCGTATAACATCAAAGGAGTTACCTTACATCGTTTGCTAATGTTACCAGTAGAGCACGAGAACAAAATACAGTACCACAAACTAGCAGGAGAAGCATGCTTGGAAGTTTCAAGAGTATTGAAGAAAATGAAATTACTCATTATTGATGAAGTTAGCATGGTATCAAACTTAATGCTTGCCTTTGTGCATTTAAGAATGCAGCAAATTCTGAAGACAGACTTTGACGTGTTATTTGGAGGAAAACACGTCATAGTTTTTGGAGATCTATTGCAACTTACTCCAGTTAAAGGACAACCGGTATTCCATACTCTTACACATGAAGACACGAAAAAGTCGTTAGGAAGTATAGGCAATGTAAATATTAGGACATATTTTGAGTATAAGGAACTCATTACCAATATGAGGCAAGCCAATGATGAGGACTATGCAAGTATTCTGAAAGATATAAGAATTGGACTACTCACAGAACATGGCAGAAAAGCATTACAGAGTCGATTGCTATGTAATTTGTTTCCAACAGAAGAAATAGTTCCAGAGAAAATATTCAAGAAAATTGCGGAAAAAAATACTGTAATCTGCTTAATGCCAACACTACATGAATGCTCTGTATTCAATCAAGAACTTTTGAAATTGGAAAATGAAGAGATCATAAAACTGGAAGCTGTGGATAAAATAGGACATGAACGAATAACTATTATATTGACAGGCAAATTGGGTACTAAATTGGATTCTCTGGAGAAAAACATTTCAAAAACAGCTGGTTTGGAAAAGAATCTTTATGTGTGTATGAACTGTAGAGTAATTTTAAGACGTAATTTGGATGTAGAGAAAGGTTTAGTGAATGGAGCTATGGGAAGAGTTGAGGGTTTTGTTAATTACCAGAAAAAAGTTGGAATTGAATGTTTAAAAATAAAATTTGATCAGATACAAGAGGTTAAAGACATTTGTCGTTGTTCAGTTCGTTTCTTGCTTGTGAAAGACTTATATGTACGTAGGAAGCAGTTTCCGTTTTCTCTAGCATATGCTGTAACTATTCACAAATCTCAAGGATTAACTGTTGATAGTGCTTTTGTAAACATTGGATCTACTGTGTTTAAAAAAGGTATGGCATATGTTGCTTTGTCACGCGTGAAAAAAATATCTGGGTTATTCATGATAGACTTTGATGACTCAAAAGTTAGTGCTGATGCAAACTGTGTAAAGGAGTATAATAGATTAAGAAGAAGCTATGCTCCTCATTTAGGTCAGTATCCTGTGTTTGAAAACCGTGTTGTTTGTCGGAAAAGGAGATTTGAGAATATCTGTAATGAGGATGTACAGAAGAGAAAACAAAAAGATAGTGATGTGACTGCAAGCAAAAAGAAAAAGGACAGTGTGGAAGAGGTTGTTGGTTGTCATTTTGAAAATAGCTCTGGTGTCAACTGCTACGCAAATGTAGTGCTGAATGTTGTATTTTATCTTGATTTTTTGCAAGAGCAGATAATACTAAATCATGAAAAAAGATTCTGTTCTTTGCTGAGTCTCCTTGATGAGATGCTGAGTAATGATAAAACTAAAATAGAAAGTGCTTCTGATGTTAGAAATCTTTTAGATGTATGTTCTGGACGTACACAGTTTACACAAAATGTCCAGCAAGATGCACAGGAATTCTTGATGTATATCCTGATGGTACTAGAAGATGAAGGGGTAGAAGTAGAAAATTTATTTGGTGTCTCTTATAAATGGGAACATTGTTGTGATAACTGTATGAACACAAGCAATACTAATGTTGATTCTGAAAGGTTCATATATTTACCATTACCAGAGAGTAAAACAGTGACTTTTAGTAAATTAGTTAAAGATGCTAATCACAACATGGAATGTTCTAAATGTAAATCTGAAATGTTGTCAACGTTATTTTTAAAGAAATATGGACAGCATGTAATTTTAATGGTACAACGTTGTAGAGCTGATGGAACAAAATTGGAAACTTTACTAAAGAAGTTTGTTGGCAACCAAGTATCTATATCTGGAAAAACTTTTGTAGCAGTTGCAATAATTTTTCATGATGGTCCTTCTATAACTGCTGGTCATTACACAGTTTATCTTAAATGTGAAAAAGGATGGACACTGTGTAATGATTCTCAATTGATTTTCAAGCAACGTTTGCCTTATGATTTACCCAATTCTTACCTAATTTTTCTGAAACCCAAATTTTAAATACTAACATCATCATCGGAAGAAAGCATTATTAAAATTTAAAAGGCTTAAAATTGGATATTTCGCTCAAAAGAGATTTTAAACTTACCATTTGGCCTCAAGGAAAGGTAAAACAAACATTTGTGGACTTCTTTGACAGATATTATTTTGGAAAATGTTCTTTTGTAACAAGGTTTACAGACGTAATTTCTTGAAAATTGTTATTGTTCTTAAAAGGTATTTTTGACATTTCTATTAAGGTATGTTTTAGTGAGGATACATTTGGGGCTTTTTTAAACAATCTTTCAGATTGTTTTTTTTTTGCCCGCTGTTAAATGATGAATACAATTGATTTCACTATTTTCAGTGAAAATCAAAACCATTCTGAAAACAGCAAAAAAAGTGCAAAAAATTGTTTTGCTAAATATGAAAAAACATGTACTGTTTAATAAAGTGTATTGTTGAAAATTAATACTTTTTTCTTCTTTTCACAACTAGAAAGAAAATTTAGAAGATCTAAATCAGTTATCTTTGCAATTAAATAAAAACATTTAATTCTAAATTATTTATTTTGATGGTCAGGTAAGTTTAACATATCTGTATGTGTCACTGGTTTCGTTTCATGCTTCCTTTTCTTCACCTCTCCTTACTCTACTTTTCTCATTTCTCTTCTCACTCTCTCTTCCTGCTTTACTACTCTTTTGTAACTCCCTCACTCCTTCTCTACTACTCCCCTACCTTTACTACCTCCATCACTAATTTTTCATCCATGTTTCTTTTTCTGTATGCATATGTCTTAGTCTTTTAACTGCCTTACTCCTTCTCAGTTGTTTGCTCTCTGTGTCTGTATCTGTCACTCTCTGTTTGTCTGTTTTACCCTTAATTTCCTTAACATCTCTGGGGCACATTTACAAGCCACCTGCGCCACCACTACGTCAATTTTCTTGACGAACTAGTGGCGCAGGGTGCTTTTCCATATTTACAAGGAGAGGATAAGCCTCTTTGTGTGTCTTTTCCTCTCCTTGTAAATACAGGCAATTCTAATGCAGCACTAAAATGAGCTATTATCTTTTTTGGGTACCTATACATAAATACTGATGCAGAGTTTAAAGTTTAATAGGAAGACTATCTTCCCTTCATCTGTGAAATGTACACCATCTCTTTTTTAATTACTTTGCCACTCCCCTCTCTTTGTCAGGGAGTCCCTGAAGGTTTACTAAAGGTTATTTATTTTTATTTTTTTAAAACCATTGGGTGCGCGCTGAGTGCGCGCACCCTAAAAAAACCAAGAGAAATAGATTCTAAAAAACAAGTTTTTGTGTTTTGATTTTAGGTGGCTCTAAAAAGAGCCCTTGAGTTAATGTAGGGACAGAGGAAGAGAAAAACGAAAAAAAAAAAAAAAGAAAATTATGGCCTTTCTCAAAGATGCTCTTCCAATTTTCTTTGAATGAGATCAATACTGCTCACTCCCAAAGAAATAAGAAGACCACAACCCATGCAGTGTGTACTCATCCTCCGAAAACAAGGACGAATATCCAGAGGTGTGGAAGAAGGTGAAGGCACCATTGCAGAAGAAGTGCTCGCCTGAGCTGCCGAAGATGTGCTCGGCTCAGCTGCTGCAGATGTCGTCGGCTGAGCAGGTGGAGGGTTTGCTCCAGAAGCTCGACGAAAAGTCACTGGATGCATTGCCTCAACGTGCCTCATCATAGTATGAATACTAAAAGAGTACTTCTTGTTAGCATTCCCATGTGACAAGACGCGCTGACACAGTTTGCAGGTGACCTTTGGTGCATTCACCTTCTTTTGTCCCTCTGGAAAAGTGAAAAACTGCCATATGAAGGAGTCTTTCTGCTTCCTCTGCCTCTGTCTCTCAAGAGTGTCCTGTTCACTCTCAGAAGATGGCTGCTGCTCTGCCATTGTATCTCAAAAACAGATTAGCTCCTTCTCCTAGGGAATCAGAACTAACAATGAGGGGGGTGGGTGTGATTTTGGAAGAATCTGGAACTAAAAGTACTTTGAACCAATGAAAAGTGATGTTTCTTCATCACATGACTTGCCATGAGGGGATTGGGTGTGGTGTTGAAACAATCTGAAACTGAAAGTAATGAAAACCAATTAAAAGTGTTGTTTTAATATTAAAATAACCCGAGGTGCGCGCACTGAGCAAGCTCCGAGCGCGCACGGTGCAATTACGCATGCGCAAACGCCTATGCGCGCATGCGCTTACGTACTATGCGCGTACGTAACACGCATACGCAGCACGCGCGTTTTCTCGAACGTCAGCGCGCGTACTCTACGCGTATACGGAAGTGTACCGCGTGGAGCACGTACGACGCACGCACGCATGCGTACGTACGCCAGAATTCATGAAAAACGTACGCAAACGTACTAGGTGCCTGCTCTGAGCGCGCACCCTAAGAATTTATATAAAACAAAAAAGTGGACATAACTTAATAGAAGATATAAACTATGCTGTTCAACTTTATCCTAATTGAAAGTTAAAAAAAAAAAATGAGCCACACCAAATTAAAGGATACAGATAATATATAAATGTATACATAGGGAAATTTTTGAAAAAGAAACATTTAAAAAATATGATTAAAAAACTACAAAAATTAGCATTTAAAAAACCTTTGAAATTCAATGAAAAAACCATGGGTTTCACACACGTTATAGTTAGGAATTAGCATTTAAAAAACCTTGCAAATTCACTGAAAAAACCATAGGTTTCACACACGTTATAGTTAGGAATTAGCATTTAAAAAACCTTGCAAATTCACTGAAAAAACCAGAGGTTTCACACACGTTATAGTTAGCTGGTCATTTTACTCGTAAAAAACCAATGAAATTCTCCCGTTATAGTTAGTTCAGCTAACTACAACTCGCGCGCCCGCAATCCACTGCTGATGACGTCACATATTACATCACTCATGACATGGTCAGTGACATCACTCATGACAACACTGATGACATCTCAAATGACATCACTGATGACATTCATTGGTTTTTTACGAGTAAAATGACCAGCTAACTATAACGTGTGTGAAACCTCTGGTTTTTTCAGTGAATTTGCAAGGTTTTTTAAATGCTAATTCCTAACTATAACATGTGTGAAACCTATGGTTTTTTCATTGAATATATATATATATATATATTCACTGAAAAAACCAAAGGTTTCAGGGGCGTTATAGTTAGGAATTGGCATTTAAAAAAACCTTAGAAATTCACTGAAAAAACCATAGGTTTCAGGGGTGTTTTAGTTAGCTGGACATTTCCCTCATACAAAACCCTAGAAATTCCCCTGTTATAGTTAGTTCAGCTAACTATAACTCGCGCCCCTGTAATGCACTGCTGATGACGTCACATATTACATCACTCATGACATGGTCAGTGACATCACTGATGACATCACTGATGACATCTCAAATGACATCACTGATGACGTCATCCATTGAGTATGTGTTTCTGAACAGTTTTATTATGTTTAATATATATAGGGAAAGGCCGGTTGAAAAATAAGTGGGTGTACAAGTGTGTGAATGGATGATTTTCTAGGTGCGTAACTGAGTCTATAAGTGAGTCATTAAATGTATCTTACTGCAGACTAGTGACTAAACTGTGTGAATGTCTGTATGTGTCTGTGTGTTGGTGTATAAGTGGCTGCATGGTTTTGTGAATAGCTATATGAGTGTCTATATGGGTTATTGATTGGTTGTCTGAGTATCTGTATGGGTGCCTGAGTGTTTGTGTGGGTAGGGTGTGTGTGACTCTGTGACTAGATGTGTGAGTGGGTGATTCAGTGGGTGCATGGGTTTAAAAGTGCATCTGTGATGGACTGTATGGTTGGGTGAGTGTATGTATGGGTGTGTTAGTGATTGAATGTATATCTCAGTTATACATGTGTCACTAACTACATATGTGAAACGCAGTGCATATATGTGTAACAGTATATAACTATCTATATGTGAGAGTGTGTGATTTTGGGAGTGGCTGTATGCCCCATAGTGCAAGGATATCTGTGTCATGTGTTGTTTGTTTTTCTGCAGGAAGACACAGAATTTGTTAGTATTTTTATGAGTAAGTGAACTTGAGTGTTTTAACTGTATAGGTGAGTAAATTTTACTGTGATTAATTATTTGCATGACTGACTAGTTGTGTCAGTACCTCAATGGATGATTGGCGGTGTGTGAGTGTCTATATAGGTGTATAAATGCACAGAGTGACTAAGTATGAGTGACTGTACAGGTGAGTGAGTGGAGATGTATGTAGACCTAAAAGTCAATGAGTGGGTGAGTAGTTATTGCTATTGGAGTATCTATGGTTGTCAAAATGGCCGTCTGAAATTTTGAGTCGGTGTATCAAAGGTTATATTAGGGTGTGAGAAGATGTACTAATTTATCACATGGATGACGTCATCAGTGATGTCATCAGTGATGTCATTTGAGATGTCATCAGTGATGTCATCAGTGATGTCACTGACCATGTCATGAGTGATGTAATATGTGACATCATCAGCAGTGCATTGCGGGGGCGCGAGTTATAGTTAGCTGAACTAACTGTAACAGGGGAATTTCTAGGGTTTTGTACGAGGGAAATGTCCAGCTAACTATAACACCCCTTAAACCTATGGTTTTTTCAGTGAATTTCTAAGGTTTTTTAAATGCCAATTACTAACTATAACGCCCCTGAAACCTTTGGTTTTTTTCAGTGAATTTCAAAGGATTTTAAATGCCAATTCCTAACTATAACGTGCATGAAACCTATGGTTTTTTCAGTGAATTTCAAAGGTTTTTTAAATGCTAATTCCTATCTATAACTTATCTCTGAAGATATCATGAAAAGCATTCTTTTTTAAAAGTAGGGTGCACATTAGTTTTGTGGAAAAGCATCTTTGTGATTGGTTAAGAAAAAGCAGTTTCAACATGGAGTACATATCATAGGATAAAATTTGTTCAAACTTAAAACAATCGTCAACTTTTAACTTGCACGTGTCGTTAAATGTTCAAGAAAATGTTACAAAAAAATATCGTAAAGTTTTAAAAAATTGATGAACTTTTAACCTGCACGTATTGTAGAATGTTCTAGAAAGTGTGTTGATAGAATATGCTGCACTTCTGACTTCTATGTCTTATTGAATATTAAAAAAAACGGTTCATATGGAAAATTAAAAAGAAACCATTAGAGAAGTTTTGAAACCTAAAAGAATCAAGGAACTATTCTAATTCATTCTTTACATGTATTTATGTGTGCAGCAACAAAATTATAGACACAACCGCACTAGGAAGAGGAAGAAGCAGGGAGTGGGGCGAGGGGGGAGATGGGCTGGGCAGAATGGCACACATGCACAATTAAGTACAACACACATATAGACTTACAATGGCCAAAATGAAACACACCAACAAGGAGCACAAGTCACACAACCTGCCAACATCACACCACTGAATGAGCATAGAAGTCAAAACCACGCTGCATTCATACAGGATGTGTACAAAGGCCAGTCGTTGGTGTTGTGGGATGTCTGCGACCGTGGTCATCATGGATGAGATGCCCAGCATGTGGCACATGGTCGAGTTCACTGTGTGTTATGTTGCCAAACGGCTGCTCCTCCCTCCCACGAGCCCCTACACTTTTGTACGCTGAGCTGTTGTATCTCGTGCACTCGTACGGCACGCCATTGTAATGCCTATTTGCGCATGTCCTGCTACATTCCAACTACAACATCACAGTGCCGTTTGGAGGTGGTGCATGCCACTTTACAACATCGACTGCTACGGCTCTTGTAACAGGCCACACCAGAACACAGAGACACACTTACCGCACTTCCGGTACACGGACATGTCCGAGACACCCCGTTCCCCTTGCCGGATAGGCACACCCCTGCACTGACCTGTGAACGACAGACCAGCACACGCCAATTGTGCATGCAGTAGGATGCGTACGTAGCTACACATCCAGGCTCACTGCCAACGCTGAGGTGACAGCACACTGTGATGTTGCAGGGCTCATGCCTATCATGCTAAGACAATGACCACAGGGACACATTTACTAAGATGTGGGTTTGGGGGGCATTGGCGGTCCTGGAGTTGTTGAGATGAGTCTTCTGGCCCTCATGGGTATCCCTGTATCATGCTCATTGACTCTATGGCACCTGTGGGTGTTCTGGTGTGGCTCTTGGGTGTGTTCCCTTTATTGGTGCAGGTAGTTGTCCTGCTTAACACCAGCAGAAAGCAGGTGTAAAATCCCTGGTGCTAACGTGTCTTATCGCCGGAATTTGTTTCGCATTGCAATTGGTGTGAAAGTTGTGATGTGATTTTTTTCGTGTGCACAACAATATACGAACTGAGCAGTGTATCTCGTCAAGATCCAGCACCTGACGCACTATTCCAAATCAATATAAATACAATGAGATTTCTTAATAGATTTTGTGTGTACACTGTAAGTGCAGCCAATACCTCAGTGCAATTCAATACAGGATTTTAGTATTTAGAATAAATCGGAAAGGTGCACCTCGTGTATTTTTGCACGGGAACGGCTAGTCTCCATGTTATTATCAGCACTTTAACGGAAGTAAAGTTGAGATAAATCTAACACACTTTTCAGAAGTTAGTGCAAACTGCAGATATCACCAGCGATAAGTGCCCCAAAATTTAACACCATGGTGGACTCCATCAAATAACAGTAATAAGAACAAGAAAGAGTCACACAGCAGTTAAGAGAACAACCAAAAACATTATTAATTTTTTTTTCAAACTTTATTTTTTATAATAATAAAGATATAAACGATAAACTATTTTCAAACTTTACGTTTTTATTAACATAAATATAAACAATAAACTAATAAACAAAATGTAACAACAATAATACAAAACAACAAGGCGGAACACTCCTGTGGGAACCACGGATGTCGACGACAGACCTGGAAAATCAGAAAGATTGTTAAAAAAAAACAACATGGTATTCTCAACAAAATACCACAAGAAACAAATCACAGATATATAAAATGTATACAGCTAACAAAATGTTCTAAGTTTAACTTACAAAAACTGTAAATGTTGCCGCTTTAAAATCTTTACCGAATCTGAGGATTTTTTTTTGCAGAAGGCACCACGCCCACAACGTTTTTCTTCAGTGGTGAAGAAATTTTTAACTTTTTCCAAGGGGCAAACAAAGACCAAAGCCACCTTCTTCATTCGCAAGATTTGCCAAAGAGTTCTGTTACGAGGGGATCCTAACAAAAAATACTCGTGCGGCACAGCAAGTATGATGAAACACCTAAGGACCCTTCATCCAAACAATCTTGCACGAGAAGAGTGCAAACAGATGAGAAACACTCCTGTTCTGTATCTGTAAAAAAGAATCACAAATAAATGTATATTAATAACTTTCAAATTTATACTATTCCTTTACTGTACAAACACATTTTATATAAAAACTAACTAAGAAACTATAGCCCTGAACCACAAGTGTGACGATCGTTAAAACACTACATGCATAGTGCATACTACTTTGAAGCAGTTCATGCCCTAAAGCCTACCTCACTAAAAGACTACATGCTAACTGACTAAATGATTACAGTACTATAAGGAGACACACTGGGTGAGTGACAGGGTGTTTGCTAGAGGAGTATGAATACTAACTAGGGAATTGAAGGTGTGAAACACAACTGTGTAGGTGATTAGAGGACTGCATCCATACTGCATAGGCATTTAAAGCAGTCCATGTGCTAAGGCCTGGCTCACTGCATGACTACTTGGGTACTGACTGAATGATTAGAGTACAGCAAGGAGAGTGCCTAGGTGAATTTATAAGGGCTAGGCTTTTCGCACAGGGAATGGATTAGTACTTGGTACTGAATGGGTCACTAGAGGAGTGCAAAGGCAGTCACAAGTGCTGGACTGTATGGATACTGACTAGGAGATTGTTCCTTACAATCTGTTTTTGTTAACCAATAACAATCATACCTTTAAAAAACAAAAATATACACCCTACCTTTCAGTGTAGAAAGTTGTCATACAACCAATGATTTCTTGTTGTTTTTCCAAAAACTTTGCCGTGGATCCGCGCACCCACCGCGAGAGAATCCGTGCATCCAACGCGATAGGATGCGCGCACCGTGCGCGCATTTCCCCGTGTTTTTTTTTTTATAAAAAGGGGGCCCCAGGGGGTCCTTCTGGGACCCCTAAGCACCTCTAGAGGGTCAGAGTATTTCCACTCTGCCCCCTTTATATGTTTTACACACTTATTCCCCTTGCTTCTTCAGCCTCGCTTCTACCGAGGCAGAAAATGGCCACCAACAGTTCCTGGTTTCGAATGTAGAGAGACACTCGACAGCCAATTAGCATTCAGCGCGCGATCGGGAGGGTGCGCACTCGGTTCAGGGAGGGTGCGCTTACGGTGCGGGTAGGGTCCGCGGATCCTCCCCAGCCATAGATATCACTAACTTTTTTACCCTAATTTTCTCAGGAACTACTGAACAGATTCACACCATATATGCAAAAGGCACGAGTCCGAACTGAGGACTACCTCTTTGCCAAATTTGGTGTCATTCTGTTCAGCGGTTCGGGCTGCAGCTCCGACAACAGAAATGCATGGGAAATTGCATGTGGAAAACGCGTTTTGGGACCTAACGGCTAGGGCGCTCGACCTCTGACCTGGGCAACTGGGTTCGAGTCTCGGTAATGACGCTGAACATCCTGTGATTCTGGGCAAATCACTTAATCTACCCGTGCCTAATAAAAAAATTAACGTGTGTCCTCATTTAACGTGACTGGTGCTATGTAAAGCGCTCTGATACCTGATTGGAATCAGGTCAAGTTCGCGCTATACAAAAACATGCCACCCCAAAAAAGTTGAAGGGGTGATACGTGCACCCCCAACGGCCGTGCGGAGACTCAGAATCTTCTTGAGCCGCGACAGGCCCTGCGACACGCTTCTCTGGTGATGCGACGGTATCTGCTGCGACGGCGACACTCTTCTCCAGTGATGTGGGGAGCTTCAGCGATGGGATGGCGACAGCGGCAGCAGTGGCACGCTTCCTCAGCGATGTGATGATAGCTGCTGCGGCAGTGACACGCTTCTCCGGTGATGCGATGGTGTCTGCTGCGACACTCTTCTCTGGTGATGTGAGGCGCTTCGGCGATGCGATGGCGACAGTGGCAGTGGTGGCACGTTTTCTCGGCGATGCGACGACAACTGCTGCAGCGGTGACACGCTTCTTCATTTTGAGTCGCGCTTCCAGCTCCCAGCGACATGCAGTCTCTCAGGAGATCCAGCTCAACAGTAGGCACTTCAGATTCCCAGCAAGGGAACTCAGGGGAGCTGGTTGGTGAAGTCTAGTATCCCTGAGACTTCAGGCAGGAGGCAAGCTCTAGTTCAAGCTCTTGGAGATCTTCTTACAAGTAGATGAAAGTAGCACAAAGTCCTTTTTCCTTTCTTTGGCAATAAGGTAACCACTGCAGGCCAATCCTCAAACAGCACACAGCATAGGGATAGTCTCCTCCTGCAGTCTTTCTCTCTAGTTCCTCTCCTCAGCAAAGGTTTTTCTTGTTTCCCAGAAGTGATCTAAAGTTCTGGGGTCTGGGTCCCCCTTTTTATACTCATATTTTCTTTGTTCTCTGAAGGCAGAGAGGCCTTTGCCTAGTCCAAACCAGTTCTGGTTAGTCTTGGAGCACTTTGTTTACAGGACTCCTTCTTTCCTTTGACAGTGTGGGCCAGGGACATCAGACGCACCACAGGAGGTGGAGCCAGGATTGTGGAAGGCAGGTACAGCCCTATTCAGGTCCCAGGTACAACTCCTCCCACCACTCGACATGCAGATCTCTTTATTCAGCCTTGTGCTGACTCACACTGCATCCGGGAATCCCCCAGCCCCTGTCACTCGAATTCCAGACAAGGAATACACAACCTAGCAGAGGCAGGCTTGGATAGTTAGGCAAGAAAATACCTACTTTCTAAAAGTGGTATTTTCAAACACAGAATGTTAAAACCAACTTCACTAAAAGATGTACTTTATCATTCTGAGTTCAGGCATACTAAACTCAAATTTCTACCGTGTTCCCTGGGTCAGTTAGGATTATAAGGTGTTATAATCAAACTGCCCGTTCTGGCCTATGGGAAACAGGTAGCCTTGAAATAGTGAAAACCGAAAATGGCTGTAATTCTCTATTAGGACATGCCACACACATCAGGGCATATCCTACCTTTTACTTTTACTTACAATGCACCCTGCCCTTGGGCCTACATTAGGGGTGTCTGATATGATAGAAGGGAAGGTTTAGGGACTGGCAAGTGGGTGCACTTGGCCAGTCAACATGGCTGTACCAGACTGCACCCAGGCTCTGCAATGGCAGGCCTGAGACACACTTTACTGGCTGCTTCTGTGGGTGGCACTACCAGTGCTGCAAGCCCATCAGCAGCATTTGATTTACAAGCCCTGGGCACACGTAGTGCACTGTACTAGGGTCTGACAAGTAAACCAAACCAGCCAATCATGGAGTCACTGCCCTTGGGCCTACATTAGGGGTGTCTGATATGATAGAAGGGAAGGTTTAGGGACTGGCAAGTGGGTGCACTTGGCCAGTCAACATGGCTGTACCAGACTGCACCCAGGCTCTGCAATGGCAGGCCTGAGACACACTTTACTGGCTGCTTCTGTGGGTGGCACTACCAGTGCTGCAAGCCCATCAGCAGCATTTGATTTACAAGCCCTGGGCACACGTAGTGCACTGTACTAGGGTCTGACAAGTAAACCAAACCAGCCAATCATGGAGTCACTAATCCATACATCAATTTATAATAGGGAGAGCATATGCACTTTTGCATTGATCAGCAGTAGTGAAGTCCCTAGAGTCATAAAACAGCCAACAACAGGTCAGACACAATACAGGAGGAAGGCAAAAAGTTTAGGGATGACCCTGCAAAAAGGGCCAAGTCCAACAAAAGTCATTTATATAGTGAGTTATGTCCTGTGATGGTTGGAATTAATTATATAGTTTTTTTATGTGGTCGTTGCTATTGAATTGCTGATTTTGCTTTCTGCTTTCGCGACGTAACTGCGGGGATCGCGATGACCATCCTCATGATCTCCGGCCTCTCCGCAAAAACGGAAAATTGGTGTTAGAGATGGTTGTTCTAGAAATACACTAGAAGAACATGAGTTTGAAGTGTACAGTAATAAACTCTTATTGCAACTTAAAACGCACCACAGGGCGTGTTTGCACACGTCACCTCAGGCCCTGTCCCCTCCCTTCACCACTGTGTAAACGCACCCTGTGGCCGTTCTAAGTTGAGAGATTAAGTCCCCTTGAATCCTAAGGGTCCCTAGGGTCAAACTAGCCCACTAGGTACCTCCAGTAAGCGCCACAGAGCTGCGTTGCATAGAGGTGTAAAAAGGGGCGTGGCCTCAGAACAACTGTCTGCCACGCAGCTTCCTGGAGCATACTGGAGATACCTGTTGGGCTAGTTGGCCCTCAGGGACCCTCAGTATTGAAGGGGAATTAATTCCCCAACTTGCAACTGGCCAGGGGGCGCGTTTGCAGAGTGCTGCAAGGAGGGGGCGTGGCCTCCGGCACGATGCCGGTCTTTTATTTATTTTATTTTTTTAAGAAGGAGGGCTGTGTGGCTGTGTGGCCCCCCTTCTTTTTCTAATTTATTGGCCCTGGGGACCCCATTCCCCAGGGCCTGCACCCTAATATTTTTTGTTGAAAAGAATTAATTTGGCCCTCCCAAGGCCTTAATCGGCCCTGGAGACCCCATCCCACGGGTCATGGCCTTTTTTTTAAAATTCTTTAGGAGGGGGGCTACGTTGCCCCCCTCCTGAGGCCACTTATGGCCCCGGGGACCCCATCCCCGGGGCCGGCCTTTGTTTTTTATTATTTTAAAAAAATATATATTTATAGAAACACCTAGGACATGCTGGACAAACCGTATGTACCTATCACCATGACGATTTGCGTGATATTCATTAAAAGGCAACTATGAATACAATGAATCCACATGGAATGTATTTACACCGCTAGTGAAGCTCTGACGTGTCTGACGCCCTACCGTGCCTAATCCCGGCGTCCCCGCCGGTGGATACTCTCCAAGTAGACACCCTTGTCGTTTATTTATACAAACATGGGTAGCTATTGACGGGCACATTTAATACACACGCACACCAAGCCATTCAAAGGGGATTCGACAAAAATTTGACCAAACTATGCAAGAAACCCCCCTCACGGTTAATAAAACACACATCCACCGCCGGATGTGTAATACTTTTTATTTTACTCTCTGGAATGGAGACAAACCTCACTTGAGAGTCACAGCATGCTCCTGGGTGAGCCCAATGCAGTGTTATACCCACCAGTGCCCGCCGAGTGCCACACACCTCCGTGTTGTATTCCACCAGCTAGTGCGTATGCTATGACACTCTCTAGCCCATGTGCACTGTAACACCACCCCGTGAATATGTCATGCCACACTTGCCTTCGCACGGGTTATATTGCCTCATCTAGCGTGCCTTCCTCGATGCCTATGTTATAACTAGCGCTCCCGGTTTTATGGTATTTATTTTCTTGACATTTCCGTCTGTATTTATCCATATTTATTTTTTACAAACTTTATCTGTATTTATCCATTTTAATTTCGGGTTTTGTGAGACAAATGAAGCAAAAATAGTACATTTCCACATTTATTTAAACAATAAATGTAAACTCTTGTCTGAATGTAAGCCCGATTTCAATAATATGAAGTCCGACAGATGATAAATCAAGCACATATATGAAAATATGAACATTTTGGTATCAACCTTTTGCAGATATACGCAGTTAAAGCCTCATAACAATAATTTCTTTCCTTTTTAACCGCTTACATGTAAATCTACACAGCTTATGGCCTGACAGACATGACTGACAGAATTTAGAATCACTCAAAAAAGAGACTAATTTCCGTTTTTATCCACATTTACATATAAATACATACAGGAAAATAAATGGTTTTCTGTCTGTATTTATCTGTAAAAATCAGTAAAAACGGAAAACAGGGAGCATTAGTTATAACGCACAGCGCTATGCCATACATATTACATTCTGGGATCCATATCTTTATCACAGTGCATATGCAACGTTACACTCCCCAGCACATATTTTATATTACAACTTTAGAGACTAGTTAGGTTACACAACACTGCCCTGTGCATATTACACTCCAAGGCGCATATCGCATAGCACGCGCTAGTGTCTGTGCTATCTCGCGCTCTCCAATGAATCTGTCATTGCACACAATGTATTGCATATTATATTTCACGCCCGGTTCATCTTATATCACACTTTTTGGTGCATAGCTTATACCATATACTATATCTAGTTTTCATTTTCAATCGTGCTCTCAGGACTATGTTCTATATAACACTGCGTCCACCTACCCTTTTCACGGGCATTACATTTTGCGATGGGGGGTGGAGGGTCAGGGGGTGTTTCTGCCAAGTGAGCCCGGAGTCACAGTCACAAATTTCCTCTTCTTCCTGAATAAAAGTGAGATTATGCTGCATACTTGTTCATATTTTAAGTAGTTCGCACAGACACACATTTTAAAAACAATAAAGTTCCTAATACCCACCTTCTCTGAACAGTTAGCTTGCTGCCCCATCCACCTCCTCCCTATCCTCTGTTGTCTAATCCATGGACTAGCCTCCATCCTCCTGCCATGCATGGTCTGATGTGCTGCCACTGCCCTCCATTTAGCATGATGTACCAGTCCACTCCTCCTGCCCTCCTTTGCCCAATTCTATGGCCCATCATTGACCTCCTGCTTAGCCTCTGTGCTTAGCTTGATGCCCCTATTCTCCTTCCCAATGCCCTCCCATGTCTTTGTGCATGCCCCTGCTCCATCCTTTTTGCCCACCATGTTCCATGGACCTGCCACTCCTATCTACTCTGAGTGTTCTGTTGAGCTGCCACTCCCCTCCCACCTGCCTAGCATTGTCAGATGACTGTAACCTGTCCATGCCACCTCCACCCTGCCTGTCCACATGCCATGCCCCTATCCCCTTCCTCCTGTCCTCCATGGTCCATTTTACTGCCACACCCTTCTGCCCTCCCTGGTCTGTTGTGCTGCAACTGCTCCTCCTGCCTGCCCCGCGCCGTCTGTTGTGATGCCCCTTCCCATGAATTCTCTTGTCTGTGCCCAGGCCCTGACCCTCCCTTCTATCCTCCATGGTCCCCTGCACCCTCCTTCTTGCCCATCATAGCCATTGTGCTGCAACTAACCCTCCCGCTTGCCATGCATGGTCTTCTGTGCTGCCATGGCCCCTCCCACCTTCCCTGTGTGGTCAGCTAGCTGCCCCAGACCCCCTCCCACCTTCCTTCCATGGTCTGTGTGTATGCCATCATAGTCTCATTGTTGCTCTCCATGGTTTGTCTTGTTTCTAGTTCCCATCCTGCCTGACCTCCATGGTCATCTTGCTGCTCCTGCCCTGCCACCTTGCCCCCAGCCCTCTGTTTCCATGTGCAGACCCCTATTCTGTAACTCCTGGCTTGGCTGTTCCATTGCAATGCCCCTGATCCGTCCCTCCTGCCCTTTATGGTCTGTTAGGCTGCAGCTTTCTCTCCTGTCTGTCCATTATGGTCAGCTAGCTACCATTGCCTCTTTCCCCTCTGTTCTCTGTTGTCCATGTGCATGTTCCTGTCCCCTCCCTATTGCTTTCTATGGATTGTTGTCCTGCACTCCCGTCCCGCATGCGCTGTGTGGTGTGATGCCTGCCCTGTAGGGTCAGTTTGGTGCACCTCTCCATGTCCCTCCTGTCCTCTGTTATCCGAGTCCATGTCCCTACCCCAATTCTTCCTGCCTACCATGATCCAATGTACCATACTTGCAAACATTTTGAACTTGGTAAGAGGGAGATTTTGAAAAGAACTGGGGTATTGATTTTCCCCTTTGAGTTACATTGAAAAAGAGGAGATTGTAGACAGGAGACAGATCAAATAAAGCCCATTTGAGCATAAAAACATTGGACGTTTCCTGGCTGAAACGGGTCTGTTGGCATGTATGGTTGTACTACCACTGCCTCTTCCTTCTGCCCACAATGGTCTATTATATTGCCACAGCCTCTCTTGCCAGTCCTGTATTGTTGGTTTGTTGCCCCTGCCCCCCTTTCCACTGCCCCCATAGTCTGTTGTGCTGCCACTGCCCTTCCTGCCTGCCCAGTGTGGTCAAATTGTTGCCTCCGCACTCTCCTAGCTGCCTTCAACTGTCAGAGTCCGTGCCCCTGGCCTCTGCCTCTCAACAGTATCCCAATGAACAACTAGATTGCTAACATTCTATATTGATCACAAAAGTGTGGAACGCCTGACGTCATCTTGATGTAATCAAAACTGTAATACCTAGAGTATTTCCTTTAGAAATTACATATATGAGAGGGTCTTATTTGCATCAAAATTATGGTTAGTGCTCTAAAAAACTAAAATGAGGACATATTTTCTGAGTTTTCAAATAACTTTTAAATTATTTGTAATCTTTATGTTTTTTTATCCAGTTGACCACTTGATTAAATGTTGCACCTAGGGGAGAGGATGTGGTGTTACTTCCAGAGCTGCAGACTTTGCAACTGGGGAACCAGGTTGGAGTTTCTGCTTCAGCTCAACATTCTGTGATTCTGGACAAATCACTTAATCTCCCCATGTCTACAACCAAACTGAATTTGATCTTGTGTGATGTAACCAATGCTCATGTAAAGCACTCCAATATCTGACAAGTCTGCACTATATACAACTGCAAATACACACAAAATAAGTGTTTTGCGCACTTCTGTCATTGGGCTACATGTGGGCTACATCTGGGTGATATTTGTGCTGCATTTGGACTCTTTTGTCTCTGGTGGCCATCTTGGGAGATTTATTTGTTATGAAGTTTCCTAATTTCCTCCTTTACTGCAGTCTCCTCAGTAGGAAATGCTTTCAGTTTTTTACTTTGATTCCATCAAGAAGGTATTCAGATATGTCACACATTTGCCATAAATTCTGAATGTTAGCACTCTAGTTGCTCATTAGATCACTGTAGTAAAACTACTGCTCACCACGGAAGTCTGCTGCTGGTATTATAAGTGCATGTTTCAGTCTGCATATCAGAATTTATTAATGAAATAGAAGAGGATTTGAGAAGTCACTCAAAATGTGCCCTAATTTTTCTTTCTTCAGCACTAATCATAATTTATATGGCAAAATGAACCCCCTCATTGTGTTCCTTTTTAAATTAAATGTTTTAAGTGTTACCAGTTTATTCCAATCAAGATGGCTTCAGGTGTGCCATACTTTTGTCATAAGTAAGACAGTAAGCGCTCTAGTTGTTCTTAAGAACACTCTGGGACATTCTGTCATTGGGCTATACTTGGGCTACATCTGGGTGATATTTGGGCTACATTTGGGCTCTTTTGTCTCTGGTGGTCATCTTGGGAGATTTATTTGTTATGAAGTTTCAGAATTTATGGCAAATGTGTGACACAACTGAATGCCTTCTTGATGGAACCAAAATAAAAAACTGAAAGTATTCCCACTGAGGAGACTGCAGTAAATGAGGAATCATTATCCAATCATTATCCAATCCCGAACTACAATTTTTCGCTTTGATAGAGGAAACCACTTTATTGAATTACCCTAACAGTTCCTCCATCCGGAGGCCAATTGGATCATTTAGTTGATTTGAATCTGATGACTCTTTAATTCTCAAATTACTCAATAAAACATTTCAAGAAATAATCACCCGACACAGTTCTTCAAATAATGATTTTCTTTATCTAATTAAAATGCAGGTTAAATCCTAATAATGCCATATTATCTTTTGTCATATTTACCTATTCTGGCTAATTGTCGTTTTCTAATTCAGAACTGGTCCTCGGAAAGTTCATCAGAGTTCTAAAGTCCTCGTCCTCTTCCGTCAGCATAAGGATCTCTAGCATAGAGTGTCGCATAGAGTAGCATCGATCAGGCGCCTTATCACCACAAACAAAACCCACAAAACAATTTATTTCCCCTTTTACAGAAATTGCTCAATTAAAATTCTGTTTCATTTTCCTCTTCTCTTTTGGTTTTGTAATACCTACTCTCCTTCCATTCTTCCAATTCTATTTCATTAAAATCTCTTTCTTGTTTCTTTTCCTTCTTTTTGTAAATTTCTTGTTTAACCTTCTTTTTATTTCTTCTATATCTACAACACATACATCCTAATCTAAGTATTAATAATATGAAAATCACACATGTTAATGGAAATAATATTTTCCCTAATATAGTACTACCTAATTTACCTAAGAAAGCTTTTGTAGCAGCCATCTTATTACTAATTCTAGTCCAGATACTTTCAACCTCCAGTGGTTTTATTTCATCATGCAATTCTGTAATATTCTTAATATAGACTTTTAGATCTCTGCTTTCATCAGGAATTTAAGTGCAACAATGTTGAACTTTCAGCATTCCACAGACTCCACCCTCTTTTGCCAATAAGATATCAAGGGCAAGTCGATTCTGCATAATCATAGCACGCATGGCAACCAGCTCAGTGTTTACCAATAGAAATCCTCCAGCGGTGCTTGTTGACAAGCGATCCACTATGGTTGACAATTTCCGAATATTATTTGCATTCCAAGACCCACTGCTGGTATCAAGGCTCCAAAAATATCACCTACAATTTCTAACCAGGTTTCTCTTCTGCTACGCATTAGTAGGTTATTTGGTCCACTATTTTCTACTCTATCCATGTGAAAGATCTTTGGAAAGACCAGGCAAACATAACATGTGCCATACCAATGGTCGGGCAACCTGTAGTAAGCCTTGTTCCCACAAATACAGTACAGTCCAGGGAAAACTGGATCTTCTCCACCTTTAAATCCCCATCCGGATGCAATGAAATATGTATCATGACACTCACTTGTCCCTATATAGATATATTCATATTGGGATCTTTCCCTCATAATGCATAATTTGCCTTTCTGGGGTGAGTCTATAGCTATTGTTGGTCTAACTCCACCCGGTGTTTCCTTTTTCCCATCTATTTACCAAATGTTTTCCCCTTCTTTATGTCCCTCTGCATTGTTGTGTATTTTTAGTCTTCTCTCTTCAACCATATCCAAAAATGTTTTCTCTTCTGTCTTCAAACTGCAAGTTAAATTGTTCCTAAAAATATATTCTAAGGTTAGTTCTTTAGTTTCTATAAAAATTTCCCCTAATACATTAGCATCTTTAGCTGGATTCAATTCTTTAATCATGGGCAATTGTCCAAGAATATTATCTATATTAGACAAATTATACTCTAATTTTCCTAATTGATAAAATATACTAGTTAAAACGCTACAGGTTATTCCATAAGTTGCTGGGAGGTGATGATAAGTGACCCCTTCTGAAACAGATGCAGGTAATTGCATACATACGTAGCAATCCCTTACGTCCATTGTTTTGACATATTCATACAATAATTTTGAAAAAACATTGCTAGAAAAATCAGTTATTGACCTATCTTTGTGCATATGCTCAGTGCTTGTTCTAATTGGTATTACCTTTTGTGAACTTTTTACTATGTAAGTCATATTCTCAGTATGTCCTGCTAGTGTATCTAAAGTTACTTTGAAGGAGATCAAAAGAGCGAGTACGCTCCAAAGAAGCATTAATAGTCCTGTACAATAACAACATGTTTTGCACCATCTTCTCATAAAGGTACATCTACCCTTGTTATTATCTATGTTAGCCATCTTGTTAGAATTAACCGTGTCTTTTGACTTAGCCTCTTCTACTCCACCTCTTGCAGCTTTCCTACAAGAGCTAAGACCTTATCAGGTGATCCAAATACTTCAATTTCTTATTCAATCCTTTATATTTCTACAAGGACCTTTGTGAAATTACTCAGCTTGGCCTCTCGTCGTTTTTCACTTCTTTCTCGTCATCCACATACAGGATTTCCTGATCTTCCGCTTCTTCTCCTATATCGGATAAGATAACTCTCAGGATTTCCCCTGTTTCTTCTTCTTTTATCAATCTCAGTAAAGTCTCCTCTGGATTTCCTTGACTATCTACCTCTTCTCCTTGTTCAGGCAGTGCCACGTACGTCCATTCAGGTGACTTATACTTCTGGTTTGGTTTTCTTGGTCGTTTGTTTGCTTCTGACACTTCTGTCTCTCCCTCTTTCTCTTTATGCTGACTGGTTACTTCATTCACTTGTTCAGCTTCTGAGGATTTGACTCGTGTCAATCGATATCTCAGTTTCTTAATTATGTTTGGCCAAAGATCTCCTTTAGCATTTCTTCTTGTTTTGCCGTCTTTACTGTTTCTTTCCTCAATCCAAGGTCTCTTTCTTAGAACTCGACCCTCTGGTATTTCAGTTTCACTGTCCTCAGTTTCTGTCTCGTTTGACTTTTCTTTTTCAGTAATCTCTTTTTCCACCTCTTGGGTTGGCCGTACTTCTGTCCCTCCTCGGGTCTCCGGCACGCAAGTTTCCACTGACTACTTGTCCCTTCACCTAACTGGGTGTTGCAGTTCCCTACACCTCCTCGGGGTTTTTCCGCAATCTGTCCCTCTCTTTCTGTAACTGTCCCTTCTTCTCCTTCCAATATTTTCTCAGGTGGAACTTCTTCTACTCTCTCATTTGGTGTAAATGTTACTTCTGACTGGACATTCTTTTCTTTTCTTTTCTTCTTTCTGTGTTCACCATTGGCATTTTGTTCACCTCCAGAATCTGAACCATCTGAAATCTGCAAACTTTTCCTCAGAATTTCTTCTCTGGGAGTCTGAACTAGTCTTGGCTCATTTTCCCCCCTTTCAGGATTTTCTTTTGACTTTATATTCTCATTGCTTGACTCATCACTTGATTCTGATTCATCAAAATATTATTTTCCAATACTGTCTGCTGGATTTGGATCTCTCAAAGTGTGACTTGCATGTATCCAATTTTTCAGTCCAGCACACTTCACAGCAGTTGTTGTGGTCAAGATGACTTGCCTTGGCCTTCCCCACCTCCGAACCAGGCAATTTCTTCTTCTGTGGACTTTTATTCTCACCCAGTCCCCTGGGCTCAAATCATGGGCTGGTTTCTTTTCAAATGTGGTGGCATCCGCTCCAACCTGGTGAAACACAGAATGGACTGCGTCAGCCAGGCCTTTACAGTAATCCAAAATCATGTCATCAGTTATAGTTATCAGCTTGTTGACTGGTACAAACACGTGTCTCATGGCACGTCCCATGATGATCTCGTGTGGACTCAAACCTGTAGTTCTGTCTGGAGTAGACCTAATGGTCATCAAAACCAGAGGCAAGACATCAGGCCATTTCATACCTGTGGCTAAACACATTTTCCCTATTCTGTTTCTGATAGTACCATTCATTTGCTCGACCACACCAGAAGCCTCTGGTCGGTAGGCACAATGCAGTTTTTGTTGTACACCCACTGCTTCACAAATCAATTTCATGATCTCATTGTAGAAGTGTCTTCCTCTGTCTGATTCTATGGTTATTGGGAACCCGTACCTTGGGATGAATTCCCTCAACAATAGCTTGGCCACTGTGATTCCATCATTTCTTCTGGTTGGGTATGCTTCCACCCACTTAGAGAACAGACAAACTACCACCAAAACATACCTCAGTTTGTTATAAGGGGGCATTTCAATTAAATCTACTTGCATTCTGGTGAAAGGTCCTCCCTCCCGGCCTATGGTGCCTAGACTCACCACAGTTTTCCTTCCAGGATTGTACTGCTGACATATCAGACATCTTTGACAGAGACTTTCTGCTATTAACCTGAATTTTGGATTGTACCAGGTCTGCTTAAAAGCCCTTATCATGGCATCCCTTCCCAGATGTACTTGGCCATGATACATTCGTGCCATGGTTGACATCATGCTATCAGGCATTACTGGTCTTCCATCCCGATAGACCCACACATGATCCTTTTCCCTGGGTGCACAACCTGCTTTTACCCACTGCTTCATTTCCTCATCAACTGCTTCATCCTGCAACTGCCTCACTTCATCCCATGTTCCCACAACGTTAGTAAACATTATGGAGCAAGAAGACATTTCCTTTTCTTTTGACCGATTGATTGAGTATTGGTTTCGGGCACAATACTGAGCCATGTCATTCGCAAAGCGTTTCCCCGTAGTGATGTAATCACTACCCTGCCCATGAGCAGCACATTTCACCACAGCCAATTCTTTGGGCATTTGTATTGCCTCAAGCAATTTTCCAACCACTTCTGCATTCCTTATGGGAGTTCCACTTGAGGTCAGGAAACCTCTTTGTAGCCACAATTGGCCAAAGTCGTGGACAACTCCGAAGCCATACTGGCTATCAGTCATCACAGTCACTCTCACATTTCTCCCAATTTTGCATGCTTTTGTCAATGCCACTATTTCTGCTACTTGAGCGGATTTAACTCCTTTCAAGATTGATGCTTATATAACTGCGCTCAACACTCCTTCATCTGTTCTCAGACAGGATCCATCCACAAAAAACACATAATCGCTTTCTGGCAGTGGCAGATCTCTAATGTCAGGTCGAGGTTTCGTGCAGTAGTCAAGCACATCCAGACAATCATGATCAACGTCCTCTCTTATCTCCACTCTCTCTGCATCAGGTAAAAGTGTAGCTGGATTCACATTCACACATCTTTCCAGACTCACATTGGTTGCACCTAGAATGACCTTTTCATACTTAGTCAGCCGACTATGTGACATGAACTGTGTTCGACTCCTTGTTAAAAGAATCGCCACACTATGAGGTACAAACACTCTTACTGGATACCCCATCACGATTCCCTCACTCTGCTCTAGGCTTCGGCATGTAGCCGCTACTGCTTTCAGACATCCTGGCAGACCTATCGCCACTGGATCTAACATTGACGAGAAATATGCCACTGGTCTCCTTTGCCTTCCATGTTTCTGTATTAACACTGAGATTGCACATCTGTTTCTCTCACTACAGTATAGGTCAAATTCTTTCTCATAATCTGGCATGCCCAGAGCTGGGGCTTCACAAAGACTGTTCTTCAGCTGTTTGAATGCTGCCAATTCTTCTTTGTTTAGTTCAAGGGGGTCTTTGACCTCACTTTTTGTCAATTTTACCAATGGTTTGGCAATCAGGGAAAAGTTACTTATCCACTGACAACAGTAACCAACCATTCCTAGAAACATTCTCACTTCTCTTTGGGTCATGGGAGCTCTCATTCCTCTAATGATTCTGATCCTGTCTATGGTTACTTTTCTCAGCCCTTTTTCGATAGTGTGACCCAAATATTGTACTTCTTTTTTACAGTATTGCAATTTTGTCGGAGATACCTTCAGTCCTCCATCTGCCAAATGATTTAACAAAGCTATGGTGTCTGTTTCACAGGCCTCACGTGTCTTTGACGCCACCAATAGGTCGTCAATATACTGGACCAAAACTGAATTTTCAGGCATGGTAAGACTTTCCAGAGATTTCTTTAGCAACTGATTGAAAATGGAGGGGCTCTCTGTGTACCCCTGTGGGATTCGGCACCATGCCAAAATAGGCTCTCCAAACTGAAATGCAAAAAGCGGCTGGCTGTCATGATGCAACGGAATGGAAAAGAAAGGATGACACAAATCGATTACTGTGTACCATTCTGCATCATGAGGAATCTGATACAAAATTACTGAGGGATTTGGAACAATGGGACAACATGATACAACAATCTTGTTAATCTTTCTCAAATCTTGCACAATCCTGAACTTCCCACTCGGCTTTTTCAGTCCCATTATAGGCGAATTACATGGACTGCTCAATATCTCCCTTAACACTCCTTGCTGAATCATTTTCTCAATCAATGGGATTACTCCTGCAATTATTTAAGGTGTCAGTCTGTATTGTGGAATGTTTGGGTAAACTGCTCCTTCCTTTACGGCGATTCTCACTGTGTCTACAATTCTCATCAAGCCTACATCTTCTCCAGTGAAATCCCAGACTGCTGCCTTCACTGTCTGTTTCAATTCTGGGGGCAATTCATCTGGATTGAATACTGCATAGGTTCCAGCAACCTCACACTCTCTGTTAGCTATGGTCATCTTATACAGAACATCTTCATCTGGTGTTTCAAAGGCTATTCCGTCTGGTGTACAGAATATGGTGCAATTCATTTTGCACAACAAATCCCTACCTAGTAAATTCACAGGACTGGTGTCACACACCACAAATCGATGCATGTCTGAAAATTTCCCTATTCTGACCTTTACAGGTTCAGTAAGGTACATTCTAATCTGGGTATTTGAGACACCAACTACTTGGATTGTTTCATCCGAAAGAGGAAGATTTTTCACATCTGCTGATCTGACAGTAGATTGCGTAGCTCCAGTGTCTACTAGAAAAGTAATGTTTTCATCATTAACTTTCCCATCTACAAATGGTCCTGTCTGATCTATTTCTAGAGATGCGCCAAGTACGCACCCTGCTTCCTCTTTTCGGCACCGTCAATAACTCTCCTCTGACTCACTCTCGTCATTTTGCAGCCAATATTGCGACACAGCGTTTGCGCGTTGCGGTTTGTTTACCTGTTCTTCATTGTAGAATCCCGTCTCCTTACTATATCTCTGGGCGTTCCGGATCTGTGGTAAGGGCGGTTTTGGCACCTGATTCTGTGGATTAACAGCCTTCTGCTGTTGCGGCGGTGGGCCACTCCCCTCACACTGCACCTGTGGATTCAATAACGGATTTTCATTATTAGTACCTGGTGGATATTTACACTCGGATTTCCTGTGCCCTAACCTTCCGCAATTGTGGCATGGGAACTTCTTTTTAGCTTCTTCTATATTACCTTTCCCTTTTCCTGGGCCAAATCTTGGTTTAATGCCTGAATTTTTAGTTTGTTCAACCAACTGAGCTTCCTGTCTCTCTGCAACTTTCACTTGAGCCCACATTGCCTTTTCTTTTAGTTTTCGCTGCTTCGCCTCAATCTCATCACTAAAGTATTTAGCATGCCTTAGGATCTCATCTATTTTCTTGCTCTGCCAGTCCACAGTGTGCTGCTTAATCATGTCCCCAATTTCGGGACGCAGACCATACACAAATCTGTACACAAAATGACTCAGGTCCTTCTCTCCCAGACTGTCATCCCCACTGAACTGTTTGAAAGCTAAAATTAGCCTCTCATAGTATGCGTGGACTGACTCTTTCGCTTCTTGATGTGTTCGATCTATTTTAACCCAGTCTGTTTCTTTTGGAGGCACTTTGTTTTTCAAGAACACCATGACCTGTTCATATTTCTTCATTACCTCTGGGTCTGGGGCTCCTGTTTTGGGATCTCTTGGGTACTCTTTGGTTGGCCAATCTATGACTATTTTGCATTCTGCCCACAAGTCTGCTGGCACTATTATATCAAACAGACTATTCAGATCAATCCACAGCACCTTTGACAATTTAACAAATCTGTCTACCTGTCTGTACCACTCGACTGGCTTTTCCAGTTATCGAGGGAAGTCATTTGTAAATGACAAAATGTCCTGTCTGGTCCATGGGACATGCACATATCCCCCTCCTGGAATCTCTCTCATGGGGAACTCTGTCACCACCTTTTCCTTTTCTTACACAGGAAACGCTGGAAATGTTCTGTCTGAGGTGTCAGCCCGCTTCCTATACCACCTGCTTTTCCATTTGTCCGCATCTCCCCATTTCCTCAATACTGTGATTATGCCCCTAATCTGCCCTATTCGTCCTGCAGCGTTCCGATTCTCAATGTCTTTCTCTGTGAAATCCACTCGGTATGGCTTCTGTAAAGCTTTTACCTTGTCCATTTCAATTCCCATTTCACTTGCTATTTCTGCTAGTTTGTCATGTAAATTCTTTGCTCTCCAAGTGGCGCTTTTGCACAAAAACAATAATTCCTCATCTTGGTAATTTTTCAGCTTTTCTGTGGGGATGGTCCCTACATTCAATTCTTCTAACACCATTCGCAATTTTGCCACATCAATGGTATGAGATTCTTTTTCTTTATCCTGCAAGCCCTTCAGCCATTCGTTCAATTCGTCGGTAGTTATACCCACTGATTTTTCTACATTCCCTGGTTCCGTCAATCTCTGTTGTTCTAATATTGATCCTCCTACCATTCTGCTTCTCTCTGCAGTATCAGGACAATAAAATGGGTTATTTGACACATGTAATTCACTTTTACTCATAGTATGTCCCCAGGAATTCTCTTTTGCTCTCATCAGGGGCTGTTCTGCCTGTCTATTGTTCACATACGGGACTGTTAGTCCGTGCTCACTATCCTTCTGCTTCTCAAAAATAGGCATAACAGGACCTATGGTCACAGGGACTGTAACTGCTTCTAGATTTTTCGTCAATTCTCTTATTTTCTCTGTCAGCTCTAATGTGGTTTTTGCTAGTTCCCTAGAAGTTTCACTCTCTGCCCTATTTTCCTTTCCCCGTTCCCTAAGAGAATTCCTTCTCTTTACTTCCGGAGTCACAACTTCTGTCTTAATGATTCTTAGAGTCTCCCTAACTGGTGTATCTGCGGTTGGCGTTTCTGATTCCTGCCTGTATGGAGGTGGACTTTTGTAAAGCATATCATCTAGGACATCGTCGTCCGTTCCCACTCTGTCAATGCCTCAAACTGCGTAGGCCTAGGTCGCGGATCTAAGTTCATCATCCTTTCCCTTAAATTCCTTAATATTGCCAAATTAAAGGACCCATCCTCTGGAAACGCTAAAACTCCGTCTTCCTTTGTATACTTCGCCCAATTGTCTAACCAGATGCAAGTATGGTACCCATATTTCGCAACCATGAAGGATGCGGGGGTTTTCGCTGGGGGAAGTGATTGTCCTTCCCTAGTCACAATCTCTTTGTCTTTCACAAACCAATTTCTTAATTTACTGAACAAAGACTTTTTCTTCTTTTCGGGTGAATGATAATACATCTTCCTTTCTGTCGTGAACCCTTTAGTCCTTTCTGCAACTGTACGATCTCTAGTCCAATAGCAACGCGACTCTTACTCTCGCACCAATCCTGGCGCGTCTACGTCACTGTCACAATCTCCAATCCCTGCGCGACTCACACTAACGCACCAATCCTGGAGCGTCTACGTCGCTGTCACAACCTCAAATCCCTGCGTGACTCACACTAACGCACCAATCCTGGAGCGTTTACGTCACTGACTAGCTGTCCAATCCCAGCGCGGTCCTCCTGACGTCAACAGTCGCGCAGCAGCTTCTGCTCCTGACTCCTGTCTCCAGTCTACCCCTCCTTTACAAAACTACTCGGTAGACTTTGTTTCAATTTTTTTACAATACTTGTTAGTTACAACGTACAAACATCTCCATTGTCTGTTCCGTTAACCACAGAATAGCAAAAGACCTTTCCCACGAGAATCCTGTATTTCCGAGAGCAGCGCTTACCTCTGCCCTACTACAGAATTATTACGTCCGTTGGCAAAGTAGCGCATCCCTCTACTTCACCCTTCTATCAAGCATCAATTAACTGTTTTCTCTAGAATTAAGACACATGGTTGGAAACGCAATGCTCCTGAGAAATAAATCCAGAGTTCCGCAATTAACCCGAATGCTATCTCATTCACGCACTTTCACGCAAGAAAATATAGTTCATTCACACAGAATCCTGCCTTTTCCGAGAACAGCGAACAGTCTGTCCTACTACAGAATTATAACATACATTAACAAAGCAGCGCTTACCTCTACTTTGTCCTTCTAACAAGCTCAGAGAACACCTGTTACCTTTTCAGTGATAAGCGTTATCGGCGTACCAATTGGTTTCCTGGTACCTAAGACCAAAACTTCACAGGTAACGCTTTGGCTATCATTCACACCTTTCTCATAAGAAATATCACTAATGGTAACACTCGGCAATGCTACCGAATCGAATCCAGACAATGCGTCGTGCAACTTCAATTGTCACACGTTTCTCCCGTGTACCTACGGGCAAACACAATTCCGTCTTCCCCCAGAGCAGCACTTATCCCTGCTCTACTACGGAACTGCTACCAATTCCCAACTTCCTACCTCCCAGAAGCCGTACAGACGACGTAAAACTCAATACAACTTCAACATATAATGTTAGTACATATATCAATACCAATCAATAATCGATAAGCTATATACATGCCAAAATCATCAAACCAAAACAATAAAAACCATCATCTTGCTACCAGAAATACTGGTGCAGTTCAGGTTACTAAATCTTCCCCTGCTTCCTCGGACAGAATGATTTCTCAGTCACACACACATACACACATCACACGCTGGTGGGGCCCATTACACCAACATTCATTCTCATCAAACTATCCGTGCCTTACAGAGGGATATCCAATCCCGAACTACAATCTTTCACTTTGATAGAGGAAACCACTTTACTGAATTACCCTAACAGTTCCTCCATCCGGAGGCCAATTGGATCATTTAGTTGATTTGAATCTGATGACTCTTTAATTCTCAAATTACTCAATAAAACATTTCAAGAAATAATCCCCCGACACAGTTCTTCAAATAATGATTTTCTTTATCTAATTAAAATGCAGGTTAAATCCTAATAATGTATATAAAAAGAAAAACTGTGAGTCAAAAACGTTTTGTGACCGTAACATAACCACTCAGTAAATACTGATCTAAATCTAACTGCTGTCAACAAGGTACCAAATGTGTCAATAGGTGTGTGTATGCATGAGAAAGATTCCCATCACCCACAACAAGTGGCTCGCTTCATCATTTGGGAACCTGGGAACTTCACCAAAGAACCATCCTCTACCAGATGGACGTAGATACTGGTTCAATGTGTGTCCCAAATGTATCTGTTGGTATATTATCTGAATCGAGGGAACCACAATAATAATGATAAGGCCAGTCTTTTCCAACACAGTTATTTGTTCAAACTGTTATAGCACTGTTTTATTTTATCTTGGTATCAAGGTAGCACTTCAATAAAAACATATCTGTACCTTGGTAACCAATCTTAACCATCACTTTCTTATCACGAGCACTGCACACATCACTCCTTATCATTATTATAGTGGTTCCCTCGATTCAGATAATAAACCAACAGATACATTTGGGACACACATTGAACCAGTATCTACATCCATCTGGTAGAGGATGGTTCTTTGGTGAAGTTCCCAGGTTCCCAAATGATGAAGCGAGCCACTTGTTGTGGGTGATGGGAATCTTTCTCATGCATACACACACCTATTGACACATTTGGTACCTTGTTGACAGCAGTTAGATTTAGATCAGTATTTACTGAGTGGTTATGTTACGGTCACAAATCTTTTTTGACTCACAGTTTTTCTTTTTGTATACATTAGTTGAATTGGGGATTATAAACTGTTTGAGTCCTTTAACCACATCCCTTAGACCCCCACTCTTTTTGAGATATTCTATTAACCTAAATCCTAATAATGCCATATTATCTTTTGTCATATTTACCTATTCTGGCTAATTGTCGTTTTCTAAGTCAGAACTGGTCCTCGGAAAGTTCATCAGAGTTCTAAAGTTCTCGTCCTCTTCCGTCAGCATAAGGATCTCTAGCATAGAGTGTCGCATAGAGTAGCATCGATCAGCAAGCGGCGATTTGGGTAGTTCCCTCTCTAGACTACTAATATTTATACTGAAATTTACATATAATAGTAACATTTCTTTATTCTCAGGCCAATGATTGGCTGAATTCGAATATATCACAATACATTAAGAAACATTTTCAAATTTTCACATGTAGACGAAGATCAATTTTAGGCGTATGGGAAAGGCTGTTCCCAGGTACAAATTGTATCTTCTTGTTGTTAACCGGTAGGTTTTTCGGGAGTTCATTTGTATTTTGCAACATTAAGTTCAGGTTCAGGGACATTGGCACCTCGCCCAGGGTAGTCATCATGGGCATGGTTGGTCCGGTCATGGAAAGGACACGAACGAAGTCAGTGCAGGCGCCTTTCTCCATTGCTCAATTTTATGAAGTCATGTACTTTAGTTTAGGATTCAGTCGGCAGCCATCTTTTGGTAGGCCAGAATAGTCAACTGTAAGTAAAGAAACACAAAATCGCAATTAATACATAGAAATGATTAAAACAGTGTTATTCCCTTGCTAATACCCTTATGTGTATGCATTTATCTAGCCATATGCAACATTCAAAAGCCGTTAATGCTGGTTTATTTAAGCGCAAATCACATTAACATTGCCTAAGCAACACTTATCGTTTTAATATGCGTACAAACTTAGTTCACTTATTATTTTAGCCATGCAAATGCATTCCCACGTGTATTCTCTTGGTTAATAAGGTTGGTTTAGTACCATCACATCAATCAATTAATTATTAGAATTAATTATTAGTCCTTTTAATATAAATTTATATAAATGGATTGGGTATATAAAAAGAAAACATTTTACCCGCTCCATCATTAGCACTCTTGTTGCTCATTAGATCACTGTAGTAAAACTACTGCTCACCAGGAAAGTCTGCTGCTGGTATTCAAAGTGCATGTTTCAGTCTGCATGTCAGAATTTGTTTATGAAATAGAAGAGGATTTGAGAAGTCAAAATGTGCCCTAATTTTTCTATCTGCAGAACTAATCATAATTTCTATGGCAAAATGAACCCCCTCATTTTGTTCCTTTGTAAATTAAATGTTTTAAGTGTTACCACTCTATTCCAATCAAGATGGCTTCAGGTGTGCCATACTTTTGTCATAAGTAAGACCGTTAGCGCTCTAGTTGTTCGTTAGAACACTCTGGGACATTCTGTCATTGGGCTATACTTGGGCTACATCTGGGTGATGTTTGGGCTACATTTGGGCTCTTTTGTCTCTGGTGGCCATCTTGGGAGATTTATTTGTTATGAAGTTTCCTTATTTCCTCATTTACTGCAGTCTTCTCAGTAGGAAATACTTTCAGTTTTTTTACTTTGGTTCCATCAAGAAGGCATTCAGAGGTGTCACACATTTGCCATAAATTCTCAATGTTAGCACTCTAGTTACTCATTAGATCACTGTAGTAAAGCTACTGCTCACCAGGGAAGTCTGCTGCTGGTATTCAAAGTGCATGTTTCAGTCTGCATGTCATAATTTGTTTATGAAATAGAAGAGGATTTGAGAAGTCAAAATGTGCCCTAATTTTTCTTTCTGCAGCACTAATCATAATTTCTATGGCAAAATGAACCCCCTCATTTTGTTCCTTTGTAAATTAAATGTTTTAAGTGTTACCACTTTATTCCAATCAAGAAGGCTTCAGGTGTGCCATACTTTTGTCATAAGTAAGACTCTTAGCGCTCTAGTTGTTCGTTAGAACACTCTGGGACATTCTGTCATTGGGCTATACTTGGGCTACATCTGGGTGATATTTGGGCTACATTTGGGCTCTTTTGTCTCTGGTGGCCATTTTGGGAGACTTATTTGTTATGATGTTTCCTAATTTCCTCATTTACTACAGTCTCCTCAGTAGGAAATACTTTCAGTTTTTTACTTTGATTCCATCAAGAATCATTCAGATGTGTCACACATTTGCCATAAATTCAGAATGTTAGCACTCTAGTTGCTTATTAGATCACTGTAGTAAAGCTACTGCTCACCAGGGAAGTCTGCTGCTTGTATTGAAAGTGCATGTTTCGGTCTGCATGTCAGAATTTTTTTTTATGAAATAGAAGAGGATTTGAGAAGTCACTCAAAATGTGCCCTAATTTTTCTTTCTGCAGCACTAATCATACTTTCTATGGCAATATGAACTCCCTCATTTTGTTCCTTTTTAAATTAAATGTTTTAAGAGTGACCACTTTATTCCAACCAAGATGGCTTCAGGTGTGCCATACGTTTGTTATAAGTAGGACTGTTAGCGCTCTAGTTGTTCTTTAGAACACTCTGGGAAGCTGCAGTAGAACACAAAGGAATCAACTGACAGTCTCTGCCCTTGTTGGATGTACATGTTTTACTGAGAATGTCAGACTTCATTCTCACATGACTGAGAAAGATAATGTGAATTTACAGAAAATATGCTCTCAGTTTAGCTTATAGATCACCTTCCAAACCTCTGGGAAAAGCAGGAGAAAATAGTTTTCTCTCAAACATGATTCATGATATCACAGCAGAAGGCTTTTTCACATGGTAAAATCACCTTAGAACACACCACAATTCCTAAAATGAGTATGGTACCATCAACAAATGATTTATAATGTAACTAAAGTCTTAAAACCTTCTATTAACTGCAATGCTTTTTAATGAGGTGTTATCATGTATATTGGTCCCAAGATGGCTGCCAACACTTCTTGGATGAAGTGCTGACAGCCAATCAGATCTCACGATGAGAAGTGTGGTTAGGCTCCGCCCAGATATATATGTGATTTTACTTTTGATTTTCTCAGGAACTACTGAACGGATTTATACCATTTAAGCAAAAGGCACGAGTCTGAACTGAGGACTACCTCTTTGCCAAATTTGCTGTAATTCCGTTCAGCACTTCGGGCTGTAGCTGCGTCAACAGGTCCTACGGGAAAATGCATGGGGAAAATGTGTTTCTCGGCCCCCGCTTGACGAGTCACCGAGAAATTTTCAGGATAGGATAGGACAAAAGTTTGGAAACTTTCGCGAAGATTCATCAATCAACGCCAACGTTATTCCAAATAGAATGTTGCGGATTTCCTATGGAAAATAGGTCCTAACTATAACTACCTACTGGCGACTGCCAGTAGGTGATATAAATATATATATATATATGCCCAGTTTATAGGAGTCGACCAAAAAACATTATAAAAAGTATCGAGAATTATAAACGTTTAAATAATGTAACAGACATGAAAATGAGATATACGGAAATAGATCACTGGGGCTCCAGTGAGAAAAAAATATTTTTTTTTATTCTTTGACTCAGGCATTTAAGCTGAGGATTTCGATTATGTATACGTTTAAAAAAACAATTTTTTCCACATAATTTTGGTGAACTAGGGTACTGTGGTGAGGTATATACATATTTGATACAGAAATAGGTCCTTTCAACACTAAAATATTTTAACTTTTTTTAATCTTGTTTTCCCTCACATTAGGCACTATGCACTTTAGTATTCTATTACATGTACATGTACTATCAAGCGCAATGAGATGCTTATACAAGCATAAGTTCCAACTATATAAAAAATGTCTTTTTTTAAAAACCTAAAAAATATATTTTTTATTATCTAAAAGAACATTATTTTAAACAAATTTTAGAAGGTTTTTGGTGTGCTGATTTACTTGTATTTTACCTGTATTGTCAGCCTACGAAAATTTGTGAACTTGCAGCTTGTAGTCTTTTATTTATGTCATTTTGTGACGGGGCGGAGAACATATCTGAGGCAACAACGAGTCCATGGAACCCATGTTCAAAAGGCGATCTTGTGTCCCCTTCTCTTCCCCTACAGCGGCCAGCGATACCCTGCACGACGGACGAGTAGTACCCAGATCGTTCACAAGACTGGACACAAGAAATGGAATGAGGTTCCTTTAATTCAGCCTTTCAGCACGACGAAACCCCGCCCCCTGCTGACGTCACGTTGGTGGGTTGTACAAAGACAGCGGAATCCCGGAAGAAGGCGGACGGTGTTTCCCTGGAGGCGGAAGGAGAGTTGGAGTGGAGGCGAAAGAAGAACCGTGAGGAGTGGAGAGGAGGAGAGATCGACGCACTGGAAGAGGAGACGAGTGGAGAAGACCCCAACAAGCCAGGAGGCCAATGACTCCTCGAGCCGCCCCCCACGTTCCCACAGGAGGAGCGTGGCTCGAACAGGTACGGGGACGGGTAGCGGGCTGGGTGGGAAGAAGGACACCGCCTACCCTCTGAGCACCCGTATCGAACCAGTGGTTGTACATATCGTGTGGTCCGGCAAACCCCCTGCCTTCACTGAGCACTAACCCCGCTTACACTAACGGAGCGATTAAATCACTTGCGCACTCGGTTTCCCTCACTCCCGGCCCCTGTTGTTAGAGTGCAGGACGATTGTCCTAATCCTTGGTTTCTTTCTCCTTTCTTCCTGTGCCGTCCCATGTGGGGATCATTGGTCGACCGCTCCGGAACCACCACGAGAGCCGTAAGAGACAACGAAGACAGCGGAGTTCCAGGCGGTGAAACTACGACCCCCCCTCTCAGCCTGGAGTTGCCAAGAAGGAGCAAACCGGACTCTCCCTCTTCTGTAGCCTCACGACGGGCATCCCGCCAAAAGAAAGTGTTGTACAAAATAAAACCTTCCTTACACCATCCTGGTCTGGTTTCCGACTCTGTCACCGATACCCCGCCACACATTTGTTGCTTTCAACACATGTGCCAATTATTTTGCTTGTTACTTGTACTATATAAACCAATAGGGTGATGCTTTACCGTGTCATGTGATCAAGGCCCAAGGTTGGGCTGAAACGCGTCATGGCGGCATTGTGTGTTTTGAAATAAACAAATTTGCACCAAACTGTGGTCCGTATCCGTTGTCCGTGAGGAGGCAGTAGCGGAGTTCCTAGGATATTACGAAGCCGGCGGAGTCTCTTTCCGGCTAATATACGGACCCCCTCTCGGCTTTGAACCGAAGTACTTGGAGAGACCGGATTTCCTTGTCTTAGGAAATCAATAGCATTGACCCGGAAGGAGTCGTACTTCGAACCCCCCTGGCACCGCAAAAAAATATCACAAGCCTGTGGTAAACTTGTGAGGGGCCGTCTCGGAGGAAACGGGCGTCTCAAGGATACATCCAGGTATGTGTTTATTGGCGCGGAAGGGGTGAGAGGTGTGCTGATCGATTAGTGGGAACCGCAACGAAAGTTTCTACATTTGCCCGATTGTAATACAAACATCAGAACACAATGTCGGCTGACACGGTAAAGGAGAGGGAAGCTGCAGCGTTGGCTATGTTTAATGACTGCAGGGCTGGGACCAGCAACAAAACTGACACCACCACCAAACCCCCAGAACGGAACACCACATTAAAAGACAAATTCAAAGTTTTAGAGAAAAAAAGTAGATCCGAACAAAGTAAATGGTGGGAATCACGCTCATTACGAATGTATTTGGATGTGGATAGGGTCCCACGAGACATGCGAATCCTACTAGCTCCTAGTTATGAGGCGCCTTAGATTCCTCTAAACGACTTATGCAAATCCTACTTAAATATACTGACATTGACCGTGCGGTGCTGTTGGAAGACATAGCGAAAATTAATGAAGAAATTGAAGCAATGGAACAATCTGATGAAAAAATAAAACTACGCCAGGAAATGACATCCAGGCTAAAAAACAGAAGAGGATAAAATAAAAGAACGCAAATCTTTTAAATATTTTTGTGATAAAACTGATTACAAAGTAGGTCAAATTTTTACCTTTTCGAAAAAATATGAAGCATTGAGAGCCAATAAAGGACAGAAACCAAGAGCAAATATACCAAGTGTGAAAGAGATAGGTGAAAGATCCTCTGGCACATCGTCGGATCTCAGCTCAATTCCTGATAGTGACTCTGATAGAGGTTCAACAACTAACCTCAGCGGACAAAGACACACACTTGATGAGGAATTTGGTTTTTTATGCGAGGACAGGCGACAAAGTTCAAACCCTTCGCCCTCGCATAGTGAAAAACAACTCCGGCCCACCAAGAACAGTAGGCACAAACAACGGCGAAAGGCAAACCGGTCAAGGAGCAAATCAGAAAAAATGCGGTACATGGAGGAGAGGCAAATAAATGAAACGGAAGAAATAGAAGCCATCAACAAGACAATTGTCAACCTTTCGGAAGTTATATTGAGTGAGAAAGAAAAAAGAATACTCAATTTGGGCCTCATATATTGTCCACCTAACAATTTTAATTACGCAAAAACAAGATTGGATATCTTTAAGAGTACCCGCAAACTGAAGCTTAAAAAATACCACATTCTAAACAAGAAGCATATCCTACCAGGAGAAGGAGAAATAACAACTCCAATGCAAACCCAATCAGAATTATCCTTTATTGATACAATGCAAGAGCTGTGGGATTCCACTGAATACGCAAAAAACTCAGATGAAGAACCATTGACTTCTATATCAAACCAAGGGGATGAATCCACAGACCATAATATAAACATGCAACTTCTACAAAAAAGAACGAACTTTAAACCAAAATCTACATTTAATCCAGTGATGTTGCGTGACTCTATAGATTTGTCCCACGATCAGGTAACAAAGGAATTGAAGGTCCTAAACAGCAAAATATACAGAGGCAAATTTAAATATTTCAAGGAAGAACAAGACTATAAGAACTTAATATTGAAACTCAAGGAGAACAACAACGTGGTCATTCGTGCCTCAGATAAAGGTGGGAACATTGTGTTAATGTCTAGAGACAAATACTCTAAAGAAGCCTACAGACAGCTTAATGATAGAGCATGTTATGTCAAATTTAGTGGTTTGGAATTGAAAACTATGTACACAACTTACAATAAAAGACTTTCAACATGGAAATACAACAGCCTCATCACAGGAAATGAATACAAATTTCTCAGAAACAACCATCCAGTAGTACTCACAATATACTTCCTTCCTAAGCTGCATAAGGATTCTGTAAATCCACCTGGCAGACCAATAATATCAGCTAGGAACTGCTGTCTTGAACATACATCACAATACATAGACTTCTTCCTACAAGATTTGGTTAAAGCTTTACCATCATATGTGAGAGACACCATCGATTTTTTGAGAAAAATAATGAACTTTGAATGGAAAAATAACTATTACCTTATTGCCCTTGATGTTGTGTCATTATACACAAGCATACAACATGAGGATGGTATACGAGCAACTGACTTTTTCCTAGACAAAGCCATAGGTATTAATAAAGATCACAAGGTTATGCTGCTGGAAATGATCAAATTCTGTTTGGAACACAATGTATTTATGTTCAACAATATGCTTTACAGACAGACAAGAGGTGTGGCGATGGGGGCCAGCTTCTCTCCCAGCTATGCATGTTTACACATGGGCTGGTGGGAGGAGCTGGTCCTTAGAACGAAACACCTCGACAAGGTAAATTCCCACGTTAAGTTATGGCTGCGATTCATTGACGATTTGTTTGTAGTCTGGGATGGTAGCAAAGATGAGGCACAGGAATTTGTACAAGCTATCAATATTAACGATTTAAATTTGAGTTTCACGGCAGATATTAACAACTCTTCAGTAACTTTTCTAGACACACAGGTGTACATAAAGGGAAATCAAATAGTCACAAAATTGTTCCGCAAGAAAACTGCGGGAAATTCCACATTACACGCAAGTAGCTCACATGTAGAACATCTCATAACCAGTATCCCCTACGGTGAAATGCTTCGCTTGAGGCGTATTCATAGCATAGAAAGTGACCTCATATCAGCACAAAATGAGAGCAAACAAAGATTTAAGGAAAGAGGTTATACAGAACAAATTATCAAAAGTGCGATCAACAAATCTATGCGCAGAAGTAGGGAGGAGCTACTTATGGAGAGGAGTTTGACTATGGAAAGTACACATGAGGCAGCATTTAATGATGAAATAACAGGTGATTTTAGGATTATAATACAGCACAGCCAACAACATAGGAAGATTGAATCCATAATAAACCGCAACTGGCCTATGATCCTAAGTGACCCGTTAATTGGTTCCACACTACCTAAAAGACCCTCGATAACTTACAGCAGAAGCCGCTCTATGAGAGATGACTTAGTTAAAACTAGTCCGGAAATCATTGAATCCACGAGTTGGCTTCAAACTCATACTGGCTTTTTTAAATGCAAAACATGCAAGGCATGCTCACAGGGTGAAAATAAATCTTGGTACATCAACCCATTTAGTGAGAAAAAACATAAAATATCTAAGCTTTTAACATGCAAAACAGAGTTCGCAATATATGTACTATCATGCCCATGTAACTTGCAATATGTAGGAAGCACCAAACTTCAAGTGCATAAGCGTATCTTACAGCACTTAAGGGCAATATCCAATCAGGATAATACATATCCCGTAGCTCGACATTTCAAGTCCAAGCACGGCTCTAGAAGTAGCGATCTTAGATATTATGTTATAGACTCTATCCCAGCCAGTAGAAGAGGGGGCGAAAGGGAACACAGATTGCGCCAGTTGGAAACAAGATACATTTTGGAACTCAATACTAAATATCCATCAGGTCTAAACGTAACAGAGGATCTTTTTACATGTCTATAAGATCCTTCGGAATGTGCAAACCCATTGATATTCGATTTTAAAGATGTTTATATACTGTATGAAATATTCTTTAGAGTATTTTAGGTGTATTTATTGATTATTTATTGAATTTTTAGTGGTCCTTTTATACGTATTTATTTATTTACTATGTAATCCAATATCAAAGCAGAACAGTATCTAATTTAGATTATATTCAGGTTGCTTACATGATATAGTATTAAACGTGGTATTTATTTATTTATTCATTTATATGGATAAGGATTAGAGAGACTCAATATTTAGATCTATTTACCCTATACTCGATTTACCTAAATGCCTACCTCAACTTGCCTTTACTCACATTGGGATTTCAAACTAAGAAGTATATTGTATATCTATATAAATCAAAAACATTGAACCTTAATTGTATGATATTGAGATCTCTTAGATTGAAAAAAACTTTTTTCAATGGAATGCACTTTTAGGCCTTTTAGCATAGTTTTGTAAACTATTGTTGTGATGTATATAACCAGGTCAGATGGGGACTATAACCTTTCCAGTTGGTTTTTATGTTTGCCCAGTTTTTCATAGGAGTCGACCAAAAAACATTATAAAAAGTATCAAGAATTATAAACGTTTAAATAATGTAACAGACATGAAAATGAGATATACGGAAATAGATCACTGGGGCTCCAGTGATAAAAAAAATATATTTTTTTATTCTTTGACTCAGGCATTTAAGCTGAGGATTTCGATTATGTATACGTTTAAAAAAACAATTTTTTCCACATAATTTTGGTGAACTAGGGTACTGTGGTGAGGTATATACATATTTGATACAGAAATAGGTCCTTTCAACACTAAAATATTTTAACATTTTTTTAATCTTGCTTTCCCTCACATAGGGCACTGTGCACTTTAGTATTCTATTACATGTACTATCAAGCGCAATGAGATGCTTATACAAGCATAAGTTCCAACTATATAAAAAATGTCTTTTTTTAAAAACCTAAAAAATATATTTTTTTATTATCTAAAAGAACATTATTTTAAACAAATTTTAGAAGGTGTTAGGTGTACTGATTTACTTGTATTTTACCTGTATTGTCACCCTACGAAAATTTGTGAACTTGCAGCTTGTAGTCTTTTATTTATGTCATTTGTTGCTTTCAACACATGTGCCAATTATTTTGCTTGTTACTTGTACTATATAAACCAATAGGGTGATGCTTTACCGTGTCATGTGATCAAGGCCCAAGGTCGGGCTGAAACGCGTCATGGCGCCATTGTGTGTTTTGAAATAAACAAATTTGCACCAAACTGTGGTCCGTATCCGTTGTCCATGAGGAGGCAGTAGCAGATTTCCTAGGATATATATATATATATATATATATATATATATATATATATATATATATATATATATATATATATATATATCGGTTCCAAACATGCTTCTGCAAGCCACCACCTCCTGAACGCAAGGCGCGTCGGCGCTAACAGACCTCCGAAGCCCGGTCCTACAATATAATTCAATTTCCAGAAAAACGGAATGTCGACGCCGTGTCGTTTGGAAAGTTGTTTTAATGTCAGCTGAACAGAGTCAGACGCGTTTCGCCTGCCCAGCAGGCTTGGTCACCAACAACTCCAATAAAGTTTTTACCACCATTTAAGCTTGTGCATACATTCTGTGTCACATGATAAACTACAACAATAAAAAGTGAAGACAGTAATTAATGTCTCAAGTGAGATCAATCACTGCGCTCGTGTCACAGAATCCAATGACTATCCAGTTTACGTTTTTACATGTGAGGATCAGATAATATTGAATAGTTGGATGTCAAATTATTAGCAGCAACAATGGACACTTAAGATTACATTTAGAAAATGGCTTATTACATTTCCAATAACGATAGTCATTTTTTACAATCATTAATATCTCTAGTGAGACTAATCACTGCGCTTGTGTCACAGAGTCTAAATCAATATTTTATCTCGGTCCAAATGCAGCAATATTTTAAACATTGGACGCCCCAGTGGGCTTTCATTTTATTTTATCCAAGTTCATACCTATTCTTATTATGTCATATATATTATTGCGCCTGTGCGCAAAAGATCTCTCATTGTCTTTTCATTGACCTGGTTCTGCTATTATGTGTCATGTTGCATCATATCGGGTTGTCTTCACTTTTTTTTAAAAAGTACGTGAGAAGTGAATAACAAAACACAGAAAAAATTAAAATGATTAAAAAAAACTCGATAGTCATTGGATTCTGTGACACGAGCGCAGTGATTGATCTCACTAGAGACATTAATTACTGTAAACAATGATTAACGTCAAAGCAATGAATTAGGCAATTTTTAATGTTACAATAGTGTCTATTAGTTATAACAATGTCTGAACCTCATATGAAATAGCGCAAATGATATTGGCATATGCTATAATCAAAGAACTACGAGTATGACTTCACTTTTTATTGTTGTAGTTTATCATGTGACCTGGAATGTATGCACAAGCTTAAATGGTGGTAAAAACTTTATTGGAGTTGTTGGTGAACAAGCCTGCTGGGCAGGCGAAACATGTCTGACTCTGTTCAGCTGACATTAAAACAACTTTCCAAACGACACGGCGTCGACATTCCGTTTTTCTGGAAATTGAATTATATATATATATATATATATATATATATATATATATATATATATATATATATATATATATATATTATCTACTGGCGGTTGCCAGTAGATAGTTATAGTTAGGACCTATTTTCCATAGGAAATCCGCAACATTCTATTCCCAATAAGTCTGGCGCCAGTTGATGAATCCTCGTGAAATTTTCCAAACTTTTGGCCAGCTCCACTCTGCTCCTACCCTGAAAGTTTCGTGGTGATTCGTCAAGCGGGGGCCGAGAAAAAAGGGGGGTCCCAAAACGCGTTTTCAGCATGCAATTTCCCATAGGATCTGTTGTTGCACCTACAGCCCGAACCGCTGAACGGAATGACACCAAATTTGGCAAAGAGGTAGTCCTCAGTTCATACTTGTGCCTTTTGCATATATGGTGTGAATCCGTTCAGTAGTTCCTGAGAAAATTAGAGTTAAAAGTACATAAATATCTATGGCCGCGAAGGATCCGCGCACCCTACCCGCACCGTAAGTGCACCCTCTCCGAACCGAGCGCGCACCCTCCCGATCGCGCGCTAAATGCTAATTGACTGTCGAGTGTCTCTCTACATTCGAAACCAGGAACTGTTGGTGGCCATTTTCTGCCTCGGTAGAAGCGAGGCTGAAGAAGCAAGGGGAATAAGTGTGTAAAACATATAAAGGGGGAAGAGTGGAAATACTCTGACCCTCTAGAGGTGCTTAGGGGGTCAAAAAAAAAAATGGCGAAATGCGCGCACGGTGCGCGCATCCTATCGTGTTGGGTGCACGGATTCTCACGCGTTGGGAGCGCGGATCCACGGCAATGTTTTTTGAAAAAAGACAAGAAATCATTGGTTGTATGACTACTTTCTACACTGAAAGGTAGGGTGTATATTTCTGTTTTTAAAGGTATGATTCTTATTGGTTATCAAAAACAGATTGTAAGGAACATTATGTATGATAAGCTGATATGTTGAAAAGTCAAGCACACTTCCTGTATTGTTTAGTAACATTGTGTGCTGAACTTGTGACCTGTGAGCTCAGTGCAGTGTTCCATGACCTGTTTCTATGGTAACAGGAAGAAGGCAGATTGGGGGAAGGGTTGAAATGTATTTCAGTTGGAAAGGGTTGAAATGTTTAACCAATATAAATGCGTGTTTGCTTTTGAGTTTATGTGTGAAGGATTGTGATTTGATGTTTACATGTATATGTGTGGAAAATGAAAGGGAAACTTTTCCATTCTTAGTTTTTGCTGAGAGGTGCACAGTGCAGAGATTCTGTAAAAGAAAATATGGCGAGTGACTGATATATTTCTTAATCTACAAAAGAACTTGAAAGATGAGTTATTTAATTGTGAGGGGATGTATGTAGACTATTTTAATCAGACTAATGTATTTCTCCTGCTAAAGTGTAGGGAGTACTTGTTTTCTCTACAATCTTATTGACAGTGTGTGTGCATGTAGAAACCATTCTGTGATAAGCATTTGTGTTTTTCATGTGTTTGCAGACAGATAACTGTGCTGTTTTTATATTTTGATAGAATTAGAAACCAGTCATTGTTAATGAATTTGTGAAATGAGGTATGTTATGTTTCTATACTAAAATGTAGTACTACTTCTAGATGAAGAAATGTGTTTTGGTATAGTGCAAGGGATAGTGTTGTTTGCCTAGAATCACACAGTGAGTCTGTGTGCATTTGGGAACCATTGTGAGAGAGGCATTTGGTAACATTGTGTATTTGCTGACAGATAACTGTTTTAACCTGTCATGTTGTGAAGTTTTAGTAGCATTAGAAGACAGTTATGGCTTATGATTTGATTAAATGAGTCAGGTTTTGACAGAAAAGTGCAGTCCTGAAATATGTAGATTGTGTGCAGTTCCCTTACCACTTGCACTGTAGTGAATGAATTTTGGTAAACTCCTAGGGATAGTGGTGCTTGTCTAGAATCACACTGTGAGTTAGTGTGTGTTTGGGATCACTGTGAAAGAAGCATTTGGTAACATCATGTATTTTCTGACAGATAACTGTTTTAAAACCTGTCATGTTGTGAAGTTTTAGTAGCATTAGAATCCAGTCTTTGCTTATGCGTTGATTAAATGAGTCATGCTTTGACACTGATGTGCTGTACTTAAATATGTAGATTGTGTTCAGTACCATTAACTCTTCTAGACTAGTGAATGAGTTTTGGTAAACTCCTAGGATAGTGTTGCTTGTCTAAAATCATACTGTGAGTCTGTGTGCATTTGGGTAAGGATTGTGAGAGAAGCATTTGGTAACATTGTGTATTTGCTGACAGATAACTGTTTTAACCCCTTGAGTGCCCATGACGAGATGGTCTCGTCATGGGCCGCGGTTGCGCTGTGCCCATGACGAGACTATCTCGTCATGAACCCCACCCACTAATTCAACGCCCGGCACAGGGCGGGGAAAGGACGGGGCACTCAAGGGGTTAAAACCGGTCATGTTGTCAAGTTTTAGTAGCATTAGAAGCCAGTCTTTGCTTATGCTTTGATTAAATGAGTCAGGCTTTGACACAAAAGTGCAGTCCTGCAATAGGAAGATTGTGTGCAGTTCCCTTACCACTTCTACAGTAGTGAATGATTTTTGGTAAACTCCTAGGTATAGTGGTTGTTGTCTAGAATCACACTGTGAGTCTGTGTGCATTTGGGAAGCACTGTGAGAGAAGCATTTGGTAACATTGTGTATTTTTTTAGCAGATAACTCTTTTAAAACCTGTCATGTTGTCAAGTTTTAGTAGCATCAGAAGTTAGTCTTTGCTTATGCATTGATAAAATGAGTCAGGGTTTGACACTAAGGTGCAGTATCATGTACTATTCTGTTCACTGTGGCAGAACTGAAAATGTTAAAGTTTTACCTAAGCACTGTCCTAGAAGTAGTCTGATTATTTAGTCAGTTTCTAAGTACCAAATAGATTGATTCATATGTCTATGCAGTATGCATGTAGTGTTCTAACATACTATACACTTGTCTTTTACACCTTCAATTCCCTAGTCAGTATCCATACACTTCCAGGAAACACTCTGTCACTTCCTTTGAAGTCCTCTAGAGACCCATTCAAGAGCATGTACTAATCAATTCACTGTGCCAAAACCCAAACACTTATAAATTCACCAAGACACTCTCTTTCCAGTACTCTAATGATTCAGTCACTGCCTAAGTATTCATGCACTGAGCCAGGTCTTAGCTCATGGACTTCTTCAAACCCCTATCCACTATGCATGCAGTCCTCTAAGCACCTATACACTTGTCTTTCACACCTTCAATTCCCCAGTCAGTATCCATTCACTTCCAGCAAACACCCTGTCACTCCCGTTGCACTCCTCTAGTGACCCATTCAGCATCATGTACTAATGCATTCACTGCGCCACACCCTAATAAATTCACCCAGGCACTCTCCTTTCAGTACTCTACTCATTCAGTCAGTACCCAAGTACTCATCCAGTGACCCAGGCCTTAGTATATGGACTGGTTCAAACCCCTATCCACTTTGCATGCAGTCCTCTAATCACCTACACAATTGTCTTTCACACCTTCAATTCCCTAGTCAGTATCCATACACTTCCAGGAAACACCCTGTCACTCCCTTTGCAGTCTTCCAGTGACCTATTCAGCATCATGTACTAATCCATTCACTGTGCGAAAACTCAAACACTTATATATTCACCAAGATACTATCTTTGCAGTACTCTAATCATTCAGTCAGTGCCTAAGTATTCATGCACTGAGCCAGGCCTTAGCACATGGACTGCTTCAAACCCCTATCCACTATGCATGCAGTCTTCTAACCACCTAGACACTTGTCTTTCACACTTTCAATTTCCTAGTCAGTATCCATACAGTCCAGCAAACATCTTGTCACTGCCTTTGCACTCCTCTAGTGACCCATTCAGTACCAAGTACTAATCCATTCCCTGTGCGAAAAGCCTAGCCCTTATAAATTCACCTAGGCACTCTCCTTGCTGTACTCTAATCATTCAGTCAGTACCCAAGTAGTCATGCAGTGAGCCAGGCCTTAGCACATGGACTGCTTTAAATGCCTATGCAGTATGGATGCAGTCCTCTAAACAACTACACAGTTGTGTTTCACACCTTCAATTCTCTAGTTAGTATTCATACTCTTCTAGCAAACACCCTGTCACTCACCCAGTGTGTCTCCTTATAGTACTGTAATCATTTAGTCAGTTAGCATGTAGAGTTTTAGTGAGGTAGGCTTTAAGGCATGAACTGCTTCAAAGTAGTATGCACTATGCATGTAGTGTTTTAACCATTGTCACACTTGTGGTTCAGGGACATAGTTTCTTAGTCAGTATTTATATAAAATGTGTTTGTCCAGTAATGGAATAGTATCATTTTGAAAGTTATTATTATACATTTATTTGTGATTCTTATTTACAGATACAGAATAGGAGTGTTTCTCATCTGTTTGCACTCTTCTCGTGCAAGATTGTTCGGATGAAGGGTCCTTAGGTGTTTCATCATACTTGCCGTGCCGTACGAGTATTTCTTGTTAGGATCCCCTCGTGACAGAACTCTTTTGCAAATCTTGCACGTGACCAAGGTGGCATTGGTCTTTGTTTGCCCCTTGGGAAAAGTAAAAAATGTCCTCACCACTGAAGAAAAACGTTGTGGGCGTGGTGCCTTCTGCAAAAAAATTTCCTTAGATTCGGTAAATATTTTAAAGCGGCAACATTTACAGTTTTTGTAAGTTAAACTTATAACATTTTGTTAGCTGTATGCATTTTATATATCTGTGATTTGTTTCTTGTGGTATTTTGTTGAGAATAGCATGTTGTTTTTTTTTTAACAATCTTTCTGATTTTTCTGGTCTGTCGTCGACATCCATGGTCCCCACAGGAGTGTTCCGCCTTGTTGTTTTGTATTATTGCTGATACATTTTGTTTATTAGTTTATCGTTCATATATATGTTAATAAAAAATAAAGTTTAAAAATAGTTTATCGTTTACATATTTATGATTATAAAAAATAAAGGTTGAAAAAAAAATTTATAACGTTTTGGTTTGTTCTCTTAACTGCTGTGTGACTCTTTCTTGTTCTTATTACTGTTATTTGATGGAGTCCACCATGGTGTTAAATTTTGGGGCACTTATCGCTGGAATACTGGTGATATCTGCAGTTTGCACCAACTTCTGAATAGTGTGTTAGATTTATCTCAACTTTACTTCCGTTAAAGTGCTGATAATAACATGGAGACTAGCCGTTCCCGTGCAAAAATACACGAGGTGCACCTTTCCGATTTATTCTAAATACTAAAATCCTGTATTGAATTGCACTGAGGTATTGGCTGCACTTACAGTGTACACACAAAATCTATTAAGAAATCTCATTGTATTTATATTGATTTGGAATAGTGCGTCAGGTGCTGGATCTTGACGAGATACACTGCTCAGTTCGTATATTGTTGTGCACACGAAAAAAATCACATCACAACTTTCACACCAATTGCAATGCGAAACAAATTCCGGCGATAAGACACGTTAGCACCAGGGATTTTACACCTGCTTTTTACTGGTGTTAAGCAGGACAACTACCTGCACCATGAAAGGGAACACACCCAAGAGCCACACCAGAACACCCACAGGTGCCATAGAGTCAATGAGCATGATACAGGGATACCCATGAGGGCCAGAAGACTCATCTCAACAACTCCAGGACCGCCAATGCCCCCCAAACCCACATCTTAGTAAGTGTGTCCCTGTGGTCATTGTCTTAGCATGATAGGCATGAGCCCTGCAACATCACAGTGTGCTGTCACCTCAGCGTTGCCAGTGAGCCTGGACGTGTAGCTACGCACGCATCCTCCTGCATGCACAACTGGCATGTGCTGGTCTGGGGTTCACAGGTCAGTGCAAGGGTGTGCCTATCCGGCAAGGGAAACGGGGTGTCTCGGACATGTCCGTGTACAGGAAGTGCAGTAAGTGTGTCTCTGTGTTCTGGTGTGGCCTGCTACAAGAGCCGCAGCAGTCGATGTTGTAAAGTGGCATACACCACCTCCAAACGGCACTGTGATGGTGTAGTTGGAATGTAGCAGGACATGCGCAAATAGGCATTACAATGGTGTGCCGTACGAGTGCACGAAATACAACAGCGCACCGTACAAAAGTGTGGGGGCTCGTGGGAGGGAGGAGCAGCTGTTTGGCAACATAACACACAGTGAACTCGACCATGTGCCACATGCTGGGCATCTCATCCATGATGACCACGGTCGCAGACATCCCACAACACTAACGACTGGCCTTTGTACACATCCTGTATGAATGCAGCGTTGTTTTCACTTCTATGCTCGTTCAGTGGTGTGATGTTGGCGGGTTGTGTGACTTGTGCTCCTTGTTGGTGTGTTTCATTTTGTCCATTGTTAGTCTATATGTGTGTTGTACTTAATTGTGCATGTGTGCCATTCTGCCCATCTCCCCCCCTTCCCCCACTCCCTGCTTCTTCCTCTTCCTGGTGCTGTTGTGTCTATAATTTTGTTGCTCCACACATAAATACATGTAAAGAATAAATTAGAATAGTTCCTTGATTCTTTTAGGTTTCAAAACTTCTCTATTGGTTTCTTTTTAATTTTCCATATGAACCGTTTTTTTAATATTCAACAACACATAGAAGTCAGAAGTGCAACGTATTCTATCAACACACTTTCTAGAACAATCTACAACACGTGCAGGTTAAAAGTTCATACATTTTTTAAAACTTAACGATATATTTTTGCAACATTTTCTTGAACATTTAACGACACGTGCAGGTTAAAACTTCACAATTGTTTTAAGTTCGAACAGTTCCTTCCAAATGCAAGTAGCAGGTGTGGTTGAGCTGAGCAAATTTTATCCTATGATATGTACTCCATGTTGAAACTGCTTTTTCTTAACCAATCACAAAGATGCTTTTCGACAAAACTAATGTGCACCCTACTTTTAAAAAAGAATGCTTTTCATGATATCTTTAGAGATAAATTATATATAGGAATTAGCATTTAAAAAACCTTTGAAATTCACTGAAAAAACCATAGGTTTCATGCACGTTATAGTTAGGAATTAGCATTTAAAACCCTTAGAAATTCACTGAAAAAACCATAGGTTTCAGGGGCGTTATAGTTAGCTGGACATTTCCCTCGTATAAAACCCTAGAAATTCCCCTGTTATAGTTAGTTCAGCTAACTATAACTCGCGCCCCCGCAATGCACTGCTGATGACGTCACATATTACATCACTCATGACATGGTCAGTGACATCACTGATGACATCACTGATGACATCTCAAATGACATCACTGATGACATCACTGATGACATCATCCATTGAGTATGTGTTTCTGAACAGTTTTAATAAGTTTAATATATATAGGGAAAGGCCTGTTGAAGAATAAGTGGGTGTACAAGTGTGTGAATGGATGATTTTCTAGGTGCGTAACTGACTCTATAAGTAAGTCATTAAATGTATCTTACTGCAGACTAGTGACTAAACTGTGTGAATGTCTGTATGTGTCTGTGTGTTGGTGTATAAGTGGCTGCATGGTTTTGTGAATAGCTATATGAGTGTCTATATGGGTTATTGATTGGTTGTCTGAGTATCTGTATGGGTGCCTGAGTGTTTGTGTGGGTAGGGTGTGTGTGACTCTGTGACTAGATGTGTGAGTGGGTGATTCTATGGGTGCATGGTTTTAAGAGTGCATCTGTGATGGACTGTATGGTTGGGTTACTGTATGTAAGGGTGTGTTAGTGATTGAATGTATATCTCAGTTGTACATGTGTCAGTAACTACATATGTGAAACGCAGTGTATATGTGTGTAAGAGTATATAACTATCTATATGTGAGAGTGTGTGATTTTGGGAGTGGCTGTATGCGCCATAGTGCAAGGATATCTGTGTCATGTGCTGTTTGTTTTTCTGCAGGAAGACACAGAATTTGTTAGTATTTTTATGAGTAAGTGAACTTGAGTGTGTTTAACTGTATAGGTGAGTAAATTGGACTGTGATTAATTATTTGCATAACTGACTAGATGTGTCAGTACCTCAATGGATGATTGGCGGTGTGTGAGTGTCTATATAGGTGTATAAATGCACAGAGTGACTGTAAGTATGAGTGACTGTACAGGTGAGTGAGTGGACATGTATATAGACCTAAAAGTCAATGAGTGGGTGTGTAGTTATTGGTATTGGAGTATCTATGGTTGTCAAAATGGCCGTTTGAAATTTTGGGTCGGTGTATCAAAGGTTATATTAGGGTGTGAGAAGGTGCACTAATTTGCCACATGGATGATGTCATGAGTGATGTCATCAGTGATGTCATTTGAGATGTCATCAGTGATGTCATCAGTGATGTCACTGACCATGTGATGAGTGATGTAATATGTGACGTCATCAGCAGTGCATTGCGGGGGCACGAGTTATAGTTAGCTGAACTAACTATAACAGGGGAATTTCTAGGGTTTTGTACGAGGGAAATGTCCAGCTAACTATAATGCCCCTGAAACCTATGTTTTTTTCAGTGAATATATATATATATATATATATATATATATATATATATATATATATACATTATCTACTGGCGGTTGCCAGTAGATAGTTATAGTTAGGACCTAGTTTCCAAAGAAAAAGCGTTTTTTCTTTTCCCAGTAACTTTGGCGAAATTATAAAAACTTGTGGCCCGCACCGGTCAGCTCCTATCCTGAAAGTTTCAGAATGGTTCGCCATGTTGGGGCTGAGAACAAAGGGGGTCCCAAAACGTGTTTTCTCCATGTTATTTCCCTTTTTTAAATGGTGTAAATCCGTTCAGTAGTTCCTGAGAAATTCAAAAAATACAGGTCAAAAAATCAATTTCCCATAGGAAACTTTAGACACGGTTACATCTGAAACTTCTGAACGGAATTACACTAAATTTGGCTAAAAGGTAGTGCTTGGTTCATAAAGCGACCTTTTTTTAAAATGGTGTAAATCCGTTCAATAGTTTTCGAGATATTAAAGGAAAAAAATCTTTAGATATCTGGGCGGGACCTAACTACACAAGCACGAGCTTGGCTCTAATTGGCTGCCAACACTTCAATCCAGGAAGTGTTGGCAGCCATCTTGGTGCAATGCTTTTTAGGTCTCGCCTAGCACACTACACAAACACCACTGCACTGCCCAAAACCCTGAAACACTACCCCAGCACGACCCCCTACACTGCCCGAACACCACTGCACTGTCCTAAACCCTAAAACACTACCCCCAGCACGACCCCCTACACTGCCCGAACACCACTGCACTGCCCTAAACCCTGAAACACCACCCCAGCATGACACCCTACACTGCCTGAACACCACTGCACTGCCCTAAACCCTGAAACACCACCCCAGCACGATCCCCTATACTGCCCGAACAAGACTGCACTGCCCTAAACCCTGAAACACCACCCCCAGCACGACCCCCTACACTGCCCGAACACCACTGCTCTGCCCAAAACCCTAAACACACTAGCCCCAGCATGACCCCCTACACTGCCCGAACACCACTGCACTGCCCTAAACCCTGAAACACTAACCCCAGCACAACCCCCTACACTGTCCGAACACCACTGCACTGCCCTAAACCCTGAAACACCCCCTCATCATGACCCCCTACACTGCCTCAACAACCACTGCATTGCACTAAGCCCTGAAACACTACCCCCAGCAAGACTAAACCCTGAAACACTACCCCCAGCACGACCCCCTACACTGCTCGAACACCACTGCACTGCCCTAAACCCTTAAACACCACCCCGCATGACCCCCTACACTGCCCGAACACCACTGCACTGCCCTAAACCATGAAACACAACCCCCCAGCACGACCCCCTACACTGCCCGAACACCACTGCCCTGCCCTAAACCGTGAAACACCAACCCCAGCATGACCCCCTACACTGCTCAAACACCACTGCACTACCCAAAACCCAGAAACACCACCCCCAGCATGACCACCTACACTGCCTGAACACCACTGCATTACACTAAGCCCTGAAACACTACCCCCAGCAAGACTAAACCCTGAAACATCACCCCAGTACGACCCCCTACACTGCCCGAACACCACTGCACTGCCCTAAACCCTAAAACACCACCCCCAGCACGACCCCTACACTGCCCGAACACCACTGCACTGCCCTAAACCCTGAAACACCACCCCCAGCACGACCCCCACACTACACCAATACCACTTCACTACCCCAAACCATAAAACACTACCCCAGCACTACCCCCTACACTACCCAAACACCACTGCACTACCCTAAACCCTAAAACACTACTTCAGCACGACCCCTACACTACCCAAACACCACTGCACTACCCTAAACCCTAAAACACTACCCCCAGCATGACCCCTACACTACACAAACACCACTGCACTGCCCTAAACCCTAAAACACTACCCCAGCATGACCCCTACACTACACAAACACCACTGCACTATGCTAAACCCTAAATCTACCCCAAGAATAACCCCCTACACTGCCCAAACACCACTGCACTACCCTAAGCCCTACAACACTACTTCAGCACAAGCCCCTACACTACCCAAACACCACTGCACTGCCCTAAACCCTAAAACACTACCCCAGCATGACTCCCTACACTACACAAACACCACTGCACTACGCGAAACCCTAAATCTACCCCAAGCACAACCCCCTACATTACACAAACACCACAGCACTACCCTAAACCCTAAAACACTACCACCAGCATGACCCCCTACACTACACAAACTCCACTGCACTTCCCTAAACCCTAAAACACTACCCTCAGCATGACCCCCTACACTACCCAAACACCACTGCACTACCCTAAACCCTAGAGAAGTAACCACCACCCCATGCCCAAACCCCCTTACCTCTCACTCCTCATGGTTCCTCTATCCTCATGGTTCCTGCTTCATGTCGTCTCTGAGGGGCGGTGCACGTCGTTGTGAGGAAACGGAACAGCCTCTGTTTCCTTACAGCAATGTGGATCGTCTACATTTTTTTAGAACTCATGGTCATTTACCATACATACCTTTACAACAAAGGGGCATATCAACAAGGGCTTTATCTCTGCTTTTTTGGCTTTAAAAGCCAAAAAAGCAGAGATAAAACTAGCACCCTATCAACAACAGGGTGCTAACATGCAAATTTGCATGTTAGCACCCTTTTACTCTACGCTTCCCCTTGCATCTCTAATGAGATGCAAAGGGGGTGTTCCAGAGTAAAATAATAGGAGAAATGTCGCTAAGCGACATTTCTCCTATTATCAAGAATATCGCTAACCCTGTTAGAGACAAAAAAAGCAGCGCTAACCACGGTTAACGCTGCTTTTTTACGTCTGGTATTTTTCTGACTTAGCCATGATATCCTATGGAAGGAGGATATCATGGCTAAGTTTGTCTGTCCCTATCAACAAGCTAACGTGAGATTATCGCTGGGTTTCCAGCGATAATCTCACGTTAGCCACTTAGCGTGGGGATTTTTATCGCTATTGAGATAAGCGTTGCTAATAGCACGCTATCTCAGCGATAAAAATCAACGCTAGCCAGCGATAATTATCCTAGCGCTAAGTGCGCTTAGCAATAATTATCACCGGTTGTTGTTGATATGCCCCTAAATTTGTTGTAAAGGCATGCGTGGTAAATGACCATGTGTTAAAAAAAAATGCGTAGTAATGACTTTGCGATGTACAACGCATGCATCGTAATGCATGCGTTGTATGGTATCGCAAAGTAAAAAAGTCATTGTAACGGCTGTTTACCGATCGAAGCTGGCCCCTGTTCTTCAGTGATAAATTAGGAGGAAGGAATTTGTTTTTTTTCACCGAAAAGTGCATTCCCGGCTGTTGTATTGTGAAAGTGTCCGAGTGGCCTCGTTTCACTTCCGGTGAGAGAGTGGAAGAGTCTGTTTGGATCAAAAGGAGTTCTGCTGTTGGACGGGGCCAGCGCGACACGTCATCTGAAAACACAGCTAATGGAAAGCGTTGTCCCCGAAGTGTGGAGCAGTGCCATGAGAAGTCAACGAGTGTGCATCCCACCGCAGTATGACCGTGACCCATGTGCCGCCTCCAGTGTATGGAAGGCAGATGCGGCATCCATCGCAGGTCCTCTTGAAGACCGTTGTAGCACTAATTCTACATTTTGGGACTAGGGTATTTTAACCTTGTTGTTCCTGCCAGATACAAAGAGAAGATCCTGTGTTATTCAGTGCCCTCATTACCTTTTCTGTGGGTAGTGGTGCTTGTCACTTCGCTGCCCGCCGGAGCACACGACTGGGCTCCCCACCTTGGGTGCCATCTGCAGGGCCTCTGCCCTCAGATCAGTGGTTTCGGTTTCTGGAGTGGCAACATAAACAGTTGCTCCCAAGGGACTAGCCTTAAAACTTAGGTGAATATCCCCTATGCCAGCATTCTGCGAACATTCTTTCCTAGCTCTCCCACATCGACAACGATGTCATAATAGCACGGCTCCGCTTGCGACACCGTATGACGTCATGGGAGCCATAAGAGGATCTCGTCGGTGTGCTGACGTCAGTTCAACCCATTTTTTCCGTGCCACCGAGGTAAACAGGTGGACCGACACATTTTCACATGTATACATAGTATACTAAATATATATATTACCTACTGGCAGTCGCCAGTAGGTAGTTATAGTTAGGACCTATTTTCCATAGGAAATCTGCAACATTCTATTTGGAATAACGTTGGCACCGATTGACGAATCTTCGTGAAATTTTCCAAACTTTTGGCCAGCTGCGGTCTGCTCCTATCCTGAAAATTTCACGGTGATTCGTCAAGCGAGGGCTGAGAAAAAAGGGGGGTCCCAAAACACATTTTCCCCATGCATTTTCCCATAGGACCTGTTGACGCAGCTACAGCCCGAACTGCTGAACGAAATTACACCAAATTTGGCAAAGAGGTAGTCCTCAGTTCAGACTCGTGCCTTTTGCTTAAGTGGTGTTAATCAGTTCAGTAGTTCCTGAGAAAATTAGAGTTAAAAAGATAGATATATCTGGGCGGAGCCTAACCACACATCTCATCGTGAGATCTGATTGGCTGTCAGTGCTTCATCCAAGAAGTGTTGGCAGCCATCTTGGGACCAATATACATGATAACACCTCATTAAAAAGAATTGCAGTTAATAGAAGGTTTTAAGACTTTAGTTACATTATAAATCATTTGTTGATGGTACCATACTCATTTTAGGAATTGTGGTGTGTTCTAAGGTGATTTTACCATGTGAAAAAGCCTTCTACTGTGATATCATGAATCATTTTTGAGAGATAACTATATTCTCATGCTTTTCCCACAGAGGCTTGGAAGGTGATCTATAAGCTAAACTGAGAGCATATTTTCTGTAAATTCACATTATCTTTCTCAGTCATGTGAGAATGAAGTCTGACATTCTCAGTAAAACATGTACATCCAACAAGGGCAGAGACTGTCAGTTGATCCCTTTGTGTTCTACTGCAGCTTCCCAGAGTGTTCTAAAGAACAACTAGAGCGCTAACAGTCCTACTTAAAACAAACGTATGGCACATATGAAGCCATCTTGGTTGGAATAAAGTGGTCACTCTTAAAACATTTAATTTAAAAAGGAACAAAATGAGGGGGTTCATATTGCCATAGAAAGTATGATTAGTGCTGCAGAAAGAAAAATTAGGGCATATTTTGACTTCTCAAATCCTCTTCTATTTCATAAACAAATTCTGACATGCAGACTGAAACATGCACTTTCAATACCAGCAGCAGACTTCCCTGGTGAGCAGTAGCTTTACTACAGTGATCTAATAAGCAACTAGAGTGCTAACATTCTGAATTTATGGCAAATGTGTGACACATCTGAATGCCTTCTTGATGGAATCAAAGTAAAAAACTGAAAGTATTTCCTACTGAGGAGACTGTAGTAAATGAGGAAATTAGGAAACTTCATAACAAATAAGTCTCCCAAAATAGCCACCAGAGACAAAAGAGCCCAAATGTTGCCCAAATATCACCCAGATGTAGCCCAAGTATAGCCCAATGACAGAATGTCCCAGAGTGTTCTAACGAACAACTAGAGCACTAACAAGCTTACTTATGACAAAAGTATGGCACAACTGAAGCCATCTTGATTGGAATAAAGTGGTAACACTTAAAACATTTCATTTACAAAGGAACAAAATGAGGGGGTTCATTTTGCCATAGAAATTATGATTAGTGCTGCAGAAAGAAAAATTAGGGCACATTTTGACTTCTCAAATCCTCTTCTATTTCATAAAAAAATTGTGACATGCAGACTGAAACATACACTTTGAATACCAGCAGCAGACTTCCCTGGTGAGCAGTAGCTTTACTACAGTGATCTAATGAGCAACTAGAGTGCTAACATTCAGAATTTATGGCAAATGTGTGACACATCTGAATGCCTTCTTGATGGAATCAAAGTAAAAAACTGAAAGTATTTCCTACTGAGGAGACTGTAGTAAATGAGGAAATTAGGAAACTTCATAACAAATAAGTCTCCCAAAATAGCCACCAGAGACAAAAGAGCCCAAATGTTGCCCAAATATCACCCAGATGTAGCCCAAGTATAGCCCAATGACAGAATGTCCCAGAGTGTTCTAACGAACAACTAGAGCGCTAACAATCTTACTTATGACAAAAGTATGGCACACCTGAAGCCATCTTGATTGGAATAAAGTGGTAACACTTAAAACATTTCATTTACAAAGGAACAAAATGAGGGGGTTCATTTTGCCATAGAAATTATGATTAGTGCTGCAGAAAGAAAAATTAGGGCACATTTTGACTTCTCAAATCCTCTTCTATTTCATAAAAAAATTGTGACATGCAGACTGAAACATGCACTTTGAATACCAGCAGCAGACTTCCCTGGTGAGCAGTAGCTTTACTACAGTGATCTAATGAGCAACTAGAGTGCTAACATTCAGAATTGATGGTAAATGCGTGACACATCTGAATGCCTTCTTGATGGAACCAAAGTAAAAAACTGAAAGTATTTCCTACTGAGGAGACTGCAGTAAATGAGGAAATTAGGAAACTTCATAACAAATAAATCTCCCAAGATGGCCACCAGAGACAAAAGAGCCCACATGTAGCCCAAATATCACCCAGATGTAACCCAAGTATAGCCCAATGACAGCATGTCCCAGAGTGTTCTTAAGAACAACTAAAGCGCTAACAGTTTTACTTATGACAAAAGTATGGCACACCTGAAGCCATCTTGATTGGAATAAACTGGTAACACTTAAAACATTTAATTTAAAAAGGAACACAATGAGGGGGTTCATTTTGCCATAGAAATTATGATTAGCGCTGAAGAAAGAAAAATTAGGGCACATTTTGAGTGACTTCTCAAATCCTCTTCCATTTCATTAAAAAATTCTGATATGCAGACTGAAACATGCACTTTTAATACCAGCAGCAGACTTCCGTGGTGAGCAGTAGCTTTACTACAGTGATCTAATGAGCAACTAGAGTGCTAACATTCAGAATTTATGGCAAATGTGTGACATATCTGAATCCCTTCTTGATGGAATCAAAGTAAAAAACTGAAAGCATTTCCTACTGAGGAGACTGCAGTAAATGAGGAAATTAGGAAACTTCATAACAAATAAATCTCCCAAGATGGCCACCAGAGACAAAAGAGCCCAAAGGCAGCACACATATCACCCAGATGTAGCCCACATGTAGCCCAATGACAGAAGTGTGCAAAACACTTATTTTTTGTGTATTTGCAGTTTTATATAGTGCAGACTTTTCAGTTATTGGAGTGCTTTACATGAGCATTGGTTACATCAGACGGGATCAAATTCATTTTGGTTGTAGACATGGGGAGATTAAGTGATTTGACCAGAATCACAGAATGTTGAGCTGAAGCAGAAACTCCAACCTGGTTCCCCAGTTGCAAAGTCTGCAGCTCTGGAAGTAACACCACATCCTCTCCCCTAGGTGCAACATTTAATCAAGTGGTCAACTGGATAAAAAAACATAAAGATTACAAATAATTTTAAAGTTCTTTGTCGCTATTTGAAAACTCAGAAAATATGTCCTCATTTTAGTTTTTTAGAGCACTAACCATAATTTTGATGCAAATAAGACCCTCTCATATATGTAATTTCTAAAGGAAATGCTCTAGGTATTACATTTTTGATTACATCAAGATGACGTCAGGCGTTCCACACTTTTGTAATAAATATAGAATGTTAGCAATCTAGTTGTTCATTGGGATACTGTTGAGAGGCAGAGGCCAGGGGCACGGACTCTGAAAATTGAAGGCAGGAAGGAGAGTGAAGAGGCAACAATTTGACCACACTGGGCAGGCAGGAAGGGCAGTGGCAGCACAACAGACTATGGAGGGCAGTGGGAAGGGGGGCAGGGGCAACAAACCAACAATACAGGACTGGCAAGAGAGGCTGTGGCAACAATTATAGACCATTGTGGGCAGAAGGAAGAGGCAGTGGTAGTACAACCATACATGCCAACAGACCCGTTTCAGCCAGGAAACATCCAATGTTTTTAAGCTCAAATGGGCTTTATTTGATCTGTCTCCTGTCTACAATCTCCTCTTTTTTCAATGTAACTCAAAGGGGAAAATCAATACCCCAGTTTTTTTCAAAATCTCCCACTTACCAAGTTCAAAATGTTTGCAAGTATGGTACATGGTAGGCAGGAGGAATTGCGGTAGGGACATGGACTCGGATAACAGAGGACAGGAGGGACATGGAGAGGTTCACCAAACTGACCCTACAGGGCCGGCATCAGGGTTTGCAGCAGCACAATACACCACACAGGGCGTGCGGGACAGGAGTGCAGCACAACAATCCATAGAAAGCAATAGGGAGGGGACAGGACCATGCACATGGACAACAGAGAACAGAGAGTAAAGAGGCAATGGTAGCTAGCTGACCATAATGGACAGACAGGAGAGAAAGCTGCAGCATAACAGACCATAAAGGGCAGGAGGGACGGATCAGGGGCATTACAATGGAACAGACAAGCCAGGAGGGAGGGAATAGGGGTCTGCACATGGAAACAGAGGGCTGGGGGCAAGGGGGCAGGGCAGGAGCAGCAAGAAACAAGACACACCATGGAGAGCAACAATGAGACTATGATGGCATACACACAGACCATGGAGGGAAGGTGGGAGGGGGGTCAGGGGCAGCTAGCTGACCACACAGGGAAGGTGGGAGGAGCCATGGCAGCACAGAAGACCAGAAATAATCCTTGAGGATTTGTTTTTAAAGCAATTAATTATTTAAACAGTCACCGTAGTGAACTTAATTTATACAAAAACTCAGATATGTACAACACAATACAAACAAATCAAAATTTATTTTTTGTATTATTTTTGTCTGAAATTGATTTCTTCTAGAACATATATTTCATTTCATGCACAAACGTGCAAAATCCACAAGAGAGTCCCTCAGATTACGAGCCCTCTTAAATGCAAACCGTGGTATTGTCAGCTGTGGTTCTAACTTCTGGACTAAGTGCCAATTCTTTGTCACTATCTTTTTGATTGTATTGGATTCTGTGCCAAATGTTGTGACACAAGTAATGGTTTCTGATGTGGAGACAGGTACTTCCTTAATTTGCAGAAGTGCCTCCTGATCATAGTACCATGCCCTTTTCAGGGAGCGTTTAACCAGTCTGTATGGGTAGCCCCTCATCATCAATTTAGTCTGCAGTACTTTTGCCTCTCTGAAATAATCCTCCCGGTACTATGATCGGGAGGCACTTCTGCAAGCTGACAATACCACGGTTTGCATTTAAGAGGGCTCGTAATCTGAGGGACTCTCTTGTGAAAGCTTATAGAGAGCCTGTCCCAGTGACTTTGACAAACCTATGGGGATTACCATCCTTGACTGGTCATTATCCCTGTGGACATTGTGTTGCATGTCCCACAACGTCTGTAGTAAAATCCTGTGTCCTAAATGGCAAAGAATGGATACTTCGCCAGCATACTAATTGTCTCACCAAAAACGTGATCTATTGCATAGAATGCCCCTGTGCGCTCTTTTACATTGGAAAAACAACACAAGAGATTAAAAAACGCATAATTCAACACCAATCACGCATTAGATGCAAAGTTATCACAGCACCTTTGGTGGAGCACTATATACAAAAAGGTCATACCCCTTCAGACATGAAGTGGTTTGTACTTGAGTCAATAAAAAACACTAAACGCAGACAGAATGTGGACCGATTACTTACTCTGAAGGAAAACAGGTGGATTTGGTCTGCCAAAACGGTTGAGACGGGTTTAAACTCTTTTATTGAATGGCAAACTTTGGCGACACTCTGAACGATTTGGCCGGCAATGTTGTATGGTGATCCCTTTATATTCTGCCTATAGTACAACTGTGTCATTTGTAAACTGTTTCTTTGGCTGATTTATATGGGATATCCTTTGTTGAGTTTGGTCCAAGTATACTGAACAGATGATGGTTGTATGACACCTGTGCACATTTATAATATACTTTTAACATCATGATGTGCCGGCTTTACTTAATATAATAATCACCTTCCTGTGAACTACGACTCCTTGAAGTTTAGTTTTTCATCAACTTATTGACATCGGGCCCTGGACCACAGTATTACTACACTCTATAAATGGCTGATTTGTTTGGACGCCATTCTGATGTGTGATTTCTTGGCATAATATGCTTTTTACAATGCCATTATAGAGACTAACGGAATTGTCCGGCATTTCGATTTTACTTTTTGATCCATAAGTTGTGTGCGTTTCTGCACAGTCTTAATCAAACCTGGGACCTTAACCACTATGGTGGGGCCACTTTATTGTTTCAATATGGCCGATCTGTTTGGTCTCCGGCTCAAAGTTTTAGTTTTATCGAGATGCCGGGACTCATTTGATGATTAGCACGATATCCGCGCATATTGATAATATGTTTATTAGGATTTTCGTGCTTGTTTTCTTACTATTTTTCGATTTATTTTCGAATTAGGTGGTATGCGCGTTGTTTACATTGTTTGTTACATTGTTTGTTACATTGGAGCTAAGTTGACGTTGAATTCATGATGGACCATTTGAGCTCATGGCGCTCAGTAAATAAGAGTAAATAGATGGTATTTATTGCGATATTTCCTATGGAAAACCACTTTCCAAGATGGCCGACTCTTTAGCTATGGTTTTGACCAGACCAGTTTATAAAGTAACTTCCGCCCCCACACGAGTTCGTTGCTCGGACTTCTGTGGGCGAGTTGAACTGGAGAAGTTGTCTTGGTGTAGAACGAAGTAAGTGCATTCTGTGTTAAATTGAACTGGTAGATAGTTGTGATAGTTGGCTTACATTACCTGACAGGTTGTAACAACTAGATTCTTTCTTCATTTGGTTTCAGAGTATATAAACACCGTCTTAAGCGGCTGCTCCCTAGTAAGTAAAAAACGGCTGCTTTACAAGTGCCTCTGTGGTTTATGATTTAGGTGATGGCGTTTTGAGGTTCTTTGGTTATATTCATTGTTGTCTTTTTAATATTCAGTGTGTCTATGAAATACAAGATAAGAGAACGACACTGAAAGTTAGAATAAGGAAGTAAGTGTTTCCTCCTAACAGTGTTTGATACACGTTAAGTTGCACTTGTGTTGGTAAATTAGTGGCACTTTTGGTCGTATTACATGGTTTCTATAAATTGTGGTTCACGTGTTCCATTGGTGGCCATTCAGTTTGGGGACTTTGTACCTTTACACTCTTGGGGTGGTGGATTCGGCACACACCCATTTACCTGTCTTCCTTCACTGTAGTGACAATACTTTAAGTTGAACTCGGACTTGTATAATCATAATAAGTGTGATTCATATGTCTTTTATGAAATATAAATGTTTGGTATGTGTTATTTATATGTATGTACTTTTACATTAGATACATGGTGCAACTTTTGTCCTGATGATGGTCTCATGGAATTGTCTGGTGGATAAGGAGACCGAAACGTCGACGCTCTGACACTGTTTTGATCCTAAGGAAAAGCCATTGAATGTTTATATACATTATTAACTAAACAAATGGTCTGTGTTATATGACCAACTGTGGATGGTACATAGTTCATAAGAAAAGTGTCAATAACTACTGCTGAGGCTCTTCATTTAGACAGTAGTTCATGTTGCCTTTGTTCAAATTTGTTTTGTGGATTTTGCACGTTTGTGCATGAAATGAAATATATGTTCTAGAAGAAATCAATTTCAGACAAAAATAATACAAAAAATAAATTTTGATTTGTTTGTATTGTGTTGCACATATCTGAGTTTTTGTATAAATTAAGTTCACTACGGTGACTGTTTAAATAATTAATTGCTTTAAAAACAAATCCTCAAGGATTATTTCTGTGTTGACACGTTATACCCAATTCCTTGGGGTTGAATGGGTTGCCCTATTGTGTAGTATAGCACAGAAGACCATGCATGGCAAGCGGGAGGGTTAGTGGCAGCACAATGGCTATGATGGACAAGAAGGAGGGTGCAGGGGAATGCACAAAGGACCATGGAGGATAGAAGGGATGGTCAGGAGCTGAGCACAGACAAGAGAGTTCAGGGGAAAGGGCCTCACAACAGACCGCGCGGGGCAGGCAGGAGGAGCAGTTGCAGCACAATAGACCAGGGAGGGCAGAAGGGTGTGGCAGTAAAATGGACCATGGAGGACAGGAGGAAGTGGATAGGGGCATGGCATGTGGACAGGCAGGGTGGAGGTGGCAGGGACAGGTTACAGTCATCTGACAATGATGCAGGTGGGAGGGGAATGGCAGCTCAACAGAACACTCAGAGTAGATAGGAGTGGCAGGTCCATGGATCATGGTGGGCAAAAAGGATGGAGCAAGGGCATGCACAAAGACATTGGAGGGCTGAGGGAAGGAGAATAGGGGCCGCAAGCTAAGCACAGAGGCTAAGCAGGAGGTCAGTGATGGGCCATAGAATTGGGCAATGGATGGCAGGAGGAGTGGACTGGTACATCATGCTAAATGGAGGGCAGTGGCAGCACATCAGACCATGCATGGCAGGAAGGAGGAGGCTAGTCCATGGATTCAGACAACAGAGGATAGGTAGGAGGTGGATGGGGCAGCAAGCTAACTGTTCAGAGAAGGTGGGTATTAGGAACTTTATTGTTTTTAAAATGTGTGTCTGTGCGAACTACTTAAAATATGAACAAGTATGCAGCATAATCTCACTTTTATTCAGGAAGAAGAGGAAGTTTGTGACTGTGACTCCGGGCTCACTTGGCAGAAACACCCCCTGACCCTCCACCCCCCCATCGCAAAATGTAATGCCCGTGAAAAGGGTAGGTGGACGCAGTGTTATATAGAACATAGTCCTGAGAGCATGATTGAAAATGAAAACTAGTTATAGTATATGGTACAAACTATGCACCAAAAAGTGTTTCATAAGATGAACCGGGGCGTGAAATATAATATGCAATACATTGCGCGCAATGACAGATTCATTGGAGAGCGCGTGATAGCACAGGCACTAGCGCGTGCTATGCGATATGCGCCTTGGAGTGTAATATGCACAGGGCAGTGTTGTGTAACCTAACGAGTTTCTAAAGTTGTAATATAAAATATGTGCTGGGGAGTGTAATGTTGCATATGCACTGTGACAAAGATATGGATCCCAGAATGTAATATGTATGTCATAGCACTGTGCATTATAACATAGGCATAGAGGAAGGCACTTTAGATGGGGCAATGTAAGCAGTGCGAAGGCAAGTGTGGCATGACATATTCACGGGGTGGTTTTACAGTGCTAGAGAGTGTCATAGCATACGCACTAGCTGGTGGAATACAACACAGAGGAGTGTGGCACTTGGTGGGCACTGGTGGGTGTAACACAGCATTGGGCTCAGCCAGGAGCACACTGTGACTCTCAAGTGAGGTTTGTCTCCTTTCCGGGGAGTAAAATAAAAAGTATTACACATCCGGCGGTGGATGTGTGTTTTATTAACCGTGAGGGGTGTTTCTTGCATAGTTTGGTCGAATTTTTGTCAAATCCCCGTTGAATGGCTTGGTGTGCGTGTGTATTATTTGTGCCCGTCAATAGCTACCCATGTTTGTATAAATAAACGACAAGGGTGTCTACTTGGAGAGTACCCACTGGCGGGGGTGCCGGGATTAGGCACGGTAGGGCGTCAGACATGTCAGAACTTCACTAGCAGTGTAAATACATTCCACGTGGATTCATTGTATGCATAGTCGCCTTTTATTGAATATCTCACAAATCGTCATGGTGATAGGTACATATGGTTTGTCCAGCATGTCCTAGGTGTTTCTATAAATATATATTTTTAAAAAATAATAAAAAACAAAGGCTGGCCCTGGGGATGGGGTCCCCGGGGACATAAGTGGCCAGAGGAGGGGGCAACGCAGCCCCCCTCCTAAAGAATAAAAAAAAAAGGCCATGACCCGGGGGTTGGGGTCCCCGGGGCCGATTAAGGCCTTGGGAGGGCCAAATGTATTTTTTTCAACAACAAAAAATTAGGGTGCAGGCCCTGTGGGATGGGGTCCCCAGGGCCAATAAATTAGAAAAAGAAGGGGGGTCACACAGCCCTCCTTCTTAAAAAAATAAAATAAATAAAAGACCGGCATCGCGCCGGAGGCTATGCCCCCTCCTTGCAGCACTCTGCAAACGCGTCCCCTGGCCAGTTGTAAGTTGGGGAATTAATTCCCCTTCAATACTGAGGGTCCCTGAGGGCCAACTAGCCCAACAGGTAGTCTCCAGTATGCTCCAGGAAGCTGCGTGGCAGACAGTTGTTCTGAGGCCACGCCCCTTTTTACACCTCTATGCAACACAGCTCTGTGGCGCTTACTGGAGGTACCTAGTGGGCTAGTTTGACCCTAGGGACCCTTAGGATTCAAGGGGACTTAATCTCTCAACTTAGAACGGCCACAGGGTGCGTTTACACAGTGGTGAAGGGAGGGGACAGGGCCTGAGGTGACGTGTGCAAACACGCCCTGTGGTGCGTTTTAAGTTGCACTAAGAGATGATTACTGTACACTTCAAACTCATGTTCTTCTAGTGTATTTCTAGAACAACCATCTCTAACACCAGTATGCGCCAGGGAGCTGCGTTGCAGACCGGTGTTCTGAGGCCACGCCCCTTTTTACACCTCTATGCAACGCAGCTCTGTGGCACTTACTGGAGGTACCTAGTGGGCTAGTTTGACCTTGCGTTGCAGAGAGGTGGTGCAGGCCGTGCCCCTTTTTACACCTCTCTGCAATGGCGCTTACTGGACGTACCTAGTGGGCTAGGGTCCAACTAGCCCACTAGGTACCTCCAGTAAGCGCCACAGAGCTGCGTTGCAGAGAGGTGTAACAAGTGGCACGGCCTGGACCACCTCTATGCAACGCAGCTCAGTGGCGCTTACTGGAAGCACTTGGTGGGCTAGTTAGCCCCTAGGGACCCTCAGGATTCAAGGGGACTTAATCTCCCAACTTAAAAAACGGCCACAGGGCGTGTTTACACAGTGGGGAACGGGGCCTGAGGTGACGTGTGCAAACACGCCCTATGGCGCGTTTTAAATTGGGGAAATAATTCCCCGTGCCACTTTTTACACCTCTCTGCAACGCAGCTCTGTGGCGCTTACTGGAGGTACCTAGTGGGCTAGTTGGACCCTAGGGACCCTCAGGATTCAAATGAACTTAATCTCCCAACTAAAAACGGCCACAGGGCGTGTTTACACAGTGGTGAAGGGAGGGGACGGGGCCTGAGTTAACGTGTGCAAACAAGCCCTGTGGCTAGTTTTAAGTTGTGGAAATAATTCCCCTTCAATCCTGAGGGACCCTGGGGGCCAACTAGCCCACCAGGTGCTTCCAGTAAGCGCCACTGCGCTGCGTTGCAGAGAGGTGGTCTAGGCCGTGCGCCTTTTTACATCTCTCTGCAACGCAGCTCTGTGGCGCTTACTGGAAGCACCTGGTGGGCTAGTTAGCCCCTAGGGACCCTCAGGATTCAAGGGGACTTAATCTCCCAACTTAAAAAATGGGCACAGGGCGTGTTTACACAGTGGGGAAGGGAGGGGACGGGGCCTGAGCTGACGTGTGCAAACACACCCTGTGGCGCGTTTTAAGAGGTAGTTTTAATCCCCTGCCCTATTATATACTAGGGGCTTACAGAGGAGGTCATGCTAATCACAGGGGGACCCCAACGCATAGTGTTCCCTAGTGTATGTAGGTGTTTTCACTGTATTCTGAGTGTCTTTTAACATAGCACTGGCTCTAGGACTGGTTAGTCAAACTCAGTTACCACCAGTATCCGTCTGAAAAAGTTGAGGGTACAGGATGATTTTGCAACAAGGCTTCTTTCTGCTCTTCTGTTTGTTCTTTCTGCACGTTATCCTTCTTCCTGCACTTTTCTTCGTCTTTGAGGACTTCTGTTGCTTCTTTCTCCATTTCTTTTTTTCTTTTGTGCGTTTTTTCTTCTTTCTTCACATGTCCTATCTCTGTAGGCATAGTTAGAAATTAGCATTTAAAAAACCTTTGAAATTCACTGAAAAAACCTTAGGTTTCAGGCACGTTATAGTTAGGAATTAGCATTTAAAAAACCTTAGAAATTCTCTGAAAAAACCATAGGTTTCAGGGGTGTTATAGTTAGCTGGAATTTTCACTCGTACAAAACCATTGAAATTCCCCCGTTATAGTTAGTTCAGCTAACTATAACTCGCGCGCCCGCAATGCACTGCTAATGACGTCACATATTACATCACTCATGACATGGTCAGTGACATTACTCATGACATCACTGATGACATCTCAAACTTGCTCTTCTGATGGATACTTCTGCCTGTTGATTCCTCACCTTTTGAATAGAATCCTCAAGCCGTACCTCACCCGGAGGAGGGTGTCCACCTGACTAGACCAAAAAATCTTGCAAAACAGATCGAGCAAAATGGCCATCCCTCCTAACCTCCGAATCCAATGATAATCAAATAATTTTTAGTCGAAATTCTATTGAAAATAATACTTTAAAAATATTTTTATTAATAAATTTAGACAAACACTTAAAGGAAAATTTTATTTATAATTAATCTAAAGCTATTTCATACTTTACAAATTACACTTAAGTTGCGACCCCAGCGCGACTTTACAAAATGGCTACCGGAATGCGCGCAGCCATCGTGTAGGGTGCGCAAAGGGAGCGCTACTTCTGTATAATATTTTTTTTTTTTAAAGAATGAATAAAGTTTTCCTAGCTAAAATTTCTTCACAATTTATTAAAATATATATATATATATATATATATATATATATATATATATATATATATATGCAAAAAAGAAGAAAGAAGCAGAGAACTCTGGGTAGTTCTCAAGTTTAGGTGGAAAGCAGCTCCTGTATGGAGCACTCTCAACACCAGCGACACTCTAGATCTGCTCACCTCAAATGTCTGTTTTTCTATCAAAATCTTTAAGCATAGGATTAGCACAGTGCCATCCACGCAGAGATAGAAAAGGACAAAGTCTTTTGCCATTTGAACAGCAAAGTCTTTAAGCATAGGACTGAAAGGGTATTTCTTTGATATATATATATATATATATATATATATATATATATATATATATATATATGGCTTTCTCTGTGGTGGTTCGAAATCCGGATAAGAGGCGCTGCGTAAAGGTGCGTGATCCTCGCGGTTCGAACCTGAGCCGCTATTATATGCCAAATGTCTTCTCCTGGGGAGAAATCAGGGTCGCACTCCAGTTTAGTCAATTTGTAGAGGTTTTATTTCAATATATCATCAGCAATCGTGCCAGACACACAGGTCTCCAAACCAACGCGTTTCGGTATTCTCACAATACCTTGGTCACGGTTAATTTTGCACATCACGTGATTGGTTTTAAATAAAGAAAAAAACTTTCAAAGGAAATGCTAATTACCTCATTTCCTGTTCCCATCAGGACTCACTCCATTGACTTATGGGAGTTGTAGTCCGATAATAATTTTATGTATAAACAAATAGTTCAATGAAGTTAAAGAAACGTTCAAACAGAGTAGAATCAAACTCTTTCAACAAGGCAGGATAGTGAAACAAATCAACATTATCAGGTCGACTTTCACATATTGTCCATTATTATACATTTGATATGAGTTGCATCAGTTCCATGCAAACCTGCGGTGCAGTGGTCAATCCCAACAGGTTATTTTTCTTTATTTCTTTTTACTCCAGTGTTGAGTTTTAAATTGTTTTGGGTCAAACTGCATCAGTCTTGTTGTGATCGACCTTTTATCCCATTCGTGGAAAGTCTGTGATACCCTTTTACTCTCCTCCAGTGGAGTGTCTCACTCAATTTTCCAGGATAAGCAGTAGGTATTCATATTCATTTCAGTTACTGTGTTTTGGTGGTTTGCTGATTAAATGTGTATGTAAAGTTCTTCTGACTGATTCAATCCATTAGGTGCCAATGTCCTGAAGTTCAGGATGTGACGTGATTCCCGTTGGCGTAGCATTTTCTCTCTGTTGCCACCGCGTGTCAGAGTAGGGATAGATTCTATCCCATGGAATTTCAATAATTTCCAATTACCATTGTGATGCGTGTCCATGTGTTTTGCCACTGCGTTATTTTTGTCTCGATTTTTCGTTGCGCGAACATGTTCTAGGATTCTCTTTTTTAGTTCGCATATGGTGCTCCCCACATATTTTAACTTGCATGGACATTCAATGATGTAGATGGTGTATTGGCTTTTACAAGATATTAGATTTCGTATGTGCCAAACTTTCCCACTGGCCATTGAGATTTCCGAAGTAGGTTGTGCAATTTGACATACCTTGAAGTTGTGGCATTTGATGAATCCTTTAGTTTTCAGCCACGTTTCCTTTGGTTGTTTGGTTTGTAAATGACTATGTATGAGCCGATCCTTCAGGTTGGTCGCTCTTCGAAATGTTATTGTTGCTTGAGATCCCATTTTTTCACCAATTGTACCATCCATTTGTATAATTTTCCAATTTTTTTGTATAATCTTGGCTACTTCCCTTGATTCCAAAGAGAAATCCATGATTAATCGGATGGGGTCCGTCTCGGATGGTTGTTCCAAATCTTTTTGTTTTAGGCACTCATTTCTGGGGCTTGCGTTGGCTTTAGACCAGCATCTATTAACAATTTTTGCATTGTATTTCCTGGCTTTGAATCTTTGGATTGTCCCAGCACTGTGTTTTTTCCATTCAGTTTCTTCACTACAAATTCTTCTTAGCCGTAAGAATTCACCATACGGTATGCTTGATATTAGGGCGGGTTCATGGAAGCTTGTTGCTTCCAAAGTCGCATTGGTGGCTGTTGTCTTGCGATGAAGTGTTGTTTCCAGATGATCATTATTCACGTAAATTTCAGTGTCCAGGAAGGTCGCTCTTTCTTTGCTGATTACATAGGTGAATTTCAATCCACTTGTGCTATTATTGAGTATGGAGAAATAATCCTCAAATTCATCAGCCTTTCCGTTCCAAATAATGAATAGATCATCAATAAAACGAGTCCAACTCACGATGTGTTTAGTATATTTCTCATTCTGGTTGTTCCATGCGACTTTTTCCTCCCACCAGCCCATTGTTAAACAGGCGTAGCTAGGGCTGAATGAAAAACCCATAGCCGCCCCATTCTTTTGCCGGAAAAGATCCTCACCGAACAAAAAGATATTGCATGTTAGGCATGTGGTAATCATGTCCAAGAGCATATCGTTGTGGTGTTTGTAGTGGATATTTCTATCTTGTAAGAAGAAGCTGATGGCATTCAAGCCCAATGCATTATCGATGTTGGTGTATAGACCAACTACATCCATTGTAATTAGGTAATATGTGCTTTGCCACTTGATTGTTCCGAGAATTCTTAACAAATCTGTGGTGTCCTTTATATATGAACGTAGTTTGGTTACGTATGGGATCAAGAAGAAGTCAATGTAGTTTGAGACGGGTTCTAGTAAGGAACCTTTAGCTGATAAAATGGGTCTCCCCGGTGGGTTTGTTTGATGTTTGTGAATTTTCGGGAGAAAATACATTGTTGCCAATTTAGGGAAATCAACCATTAGATACCTGCTTTCCTCCTCATTTATCAGGTTTTGTGCAGACCATGTTCTAAGTTTTTTATCCATGTCCAATTTGAAGACTGCTGTAGGATTTGTGTGTAATTTTTCATAATATGTTGTATCCAGTAATTGTCTCATGGCCTCTGTGATGTAGAGAGTTCTATCCCATATTACGATGTTGCCACCTTTATCGGCCATCTTAATTTCAAAGTCTTGATCTTTGGCTAGTTTCTCAAGTGCTTCTCTTTCCTGTTTGGTGAGATTATCTTTATACTGGATTTTTTTCATTTTATAGAGATCATGGATAACTGCTTCCTGAAAGAGGTCGATTTTATTGCCGGGAGGTAGTTGTGGGTAGAATTTTGATTTCGGACGCTTTTTGCTTAAACCTGCTCCCAGTTGTGGGCATGCTATTTCCAAAGGTATGTCTTCCCCCTGTTCTGCATTCAGATTAAGTAATGTAAGGAAGTCACTAGTTTCTTTGGCCAATAGTGATGAAGTTGGTTGCTCTAGTGACTTTAATTGTTTTGATTTGTTTTGATTTTCCAAAAAGAATTTCGCCAATTTGATTTTTCTGATGTACAAGTAGAAGTCTATTCTCATTTGAGCTAAGTCCATTTTCTGTACAGGACAATAATTAATACCTCGTTTGAGGAGCGAGATTTCTGCTGAGGATAGTTCATGTTTGGACAGGTTTACCACTTGTAATTCATCCATTATTTGTCTTTCCTCTGTCTCATACTCCTGGTTTTGATACCAGTTTGTTCTGTCTCGCTGCTTGTTTCTTCGACCCCTTCGGTTCTTTTTCTTTGGCACCATGCTCTTCCTCTGCCCCGACCGCGGGGTTGTCTTTGCGCCGACTGATTCTGTTCCCATTGTCGCTGCTGTAAAACGCGGCGCATGTCCCCTAAAAAAGATTGTTTAGTACTATCCATAGGGGTTTCCGATTCACCTCCGCTTGGGTCTGTGGATGCCAGAGAGGAAAAGCTGCTGGATGTGGCCGTTAAGGTGCTTGCCAATCCCGATTGTTGGAAGGGATCAAATTTCCTTGCGAAGGTAAAGATTCTGCCCTCAGCATAATCAATGGTGTCCCGCACAAATTTATTGTGTTTGCGTTTGCGTACAATGTCCTCGTGTTTATCTATCTGTCCTTCCAAATCCTCTTTGAATTTTAGCATTTCAGGGTTTAATTTTGCAGGTTCAAGTTCTTTTTCCAAATCCTGTAATTGTTCCTTGATTTTTTGTAGGGCTATTTCACCATGTTTCACCAGTATATTAATTAGTCCCAAAGAACACACCCTCAACTCATCTTTGTTGAGGGTGTGCCCTACAAAAAATCAAGGAACAATTACAGGATTTGGAAAAAGAACTTGAATCTGCAAAATTAAACCCTGAAATGCTAAAATTCAAAGAGGATTTGGAAGGACAGATAGCTAAACACGAGGACATTGTACGCAAACGCAAACACAATAAATTTGTGTGGGACACCATTGATTATGCTGAGGGCAGAATCTTTACCTTCGCAAGGAAATTTGATCCCTTCCAACAATCGGGATTGGCAAGCACCTTAACGGCCACATCCAGCAGCTTTTCTTCTCTGGCATCCACAGACCCAAGCGGAGGTGAATCGGAAACCCCTATGGATAGTACTAAACAATCTTTTTTAGGGGACATGCGCCGCGTTTTACAGCAGCGACAATGGGAACAGAATCAGTCGGCGCAAAGACAACCCCGCGGTCGGGGCAGAGGAAGACCATGGTACCAAAGAAAAAGAACTGAAGGGGTCGAAGAAACAAGCAGCGAGACAGAACAAACTGGTATCAAAACCAGGAGTATGAGACAGAGGAAAGACAAATAATGGATGAATTACAAGTGGTAAACCTGTCCAAACATGAACTATCCTCAGCAGAAATCTCGCTCCTCAAACGAGGTATTAATTATTGTCCTGTACAGAAAATGGACTTAGCTCAAATGAGAATAGACTTCTACTTGTACATCAGAAAAATCAAATTGGCGAAATTCTTTTTGGAAAATCAAAACAAATCAAAACAATTAAAGTCACTAGAGCAAACAACTTCATCACTATTGGCCAAAGAAACTAGTGACTTCCTTACATTACTTAATCTGAATGCAGAACAGGGGGAAGACATACCTTTGGAAATAGCATGCCCACAACTGGGAGCAGGTTTAAGCAAAAAGCGTCCGAAATCAAAATTCTACCCACAACTACCTCCCGGCAATAAAATCGACCTCTTTCAGGAAGCAGTTATCCATGATCTCTATAAAATGAAAAAAATCCAGTATAAAGATAATCTCACCAAACAGGAAAGAGAAGCACTTGAGAAACTAGCCAAAGATCAAGACTTTGAAATTAAGATGGCCGATAAAGGTGGCAACATCGTAATATGGGATAGAACTCTCTACATCACAGAGGCCATGAGACAATTACTGGATACAACATATTATGAAAAATTACACACAAATCCTACAGCAGTCTTCAAATTGGACATGGATAAAAAACTTAGAACATGGTCTGCACAAAACCTGATAAATGAGGAGGAAAGCAGGTATCTAATGGTTGATTTCCCTAAATTGGCAACAATGTATTTTCTCCCGAAAATTCACGAACATCAAACAAACCCACCGGGGAGACCCATTTTATCAGCTAAAGGTTCCTTACTAGAACCCGTCTCAAACTACATTGACTTCTTCTTGATCCCATACGTAACCAAACTACGTTCATATATAAAGGACACCACAGATTTGTTAAGAATTCTCGGAACAATCAAGTGGCAAAGCACATATTACCTAATTACAATGGATGTAGTTGGTCTATACACCAACATCGATAATGCATTGGGCTTGAATGCCATCAGCTTCTTCTTACAAGATAGAAATATCCACTACAAACACCACAACGATATGCTCTTGGACATGATTACCACATGCCTAACATGCAATATCTTTTTGTTCGGTGAGGATCTTTTCCGGCAAAAGAATGGGGCGGCTATGGGCTTTTCATTCAGCCCTAGCTACGCCTGTTTAACAATGGGCTGGTGGGAGGAAAAAGTCGCATGGAACAACCAGAATGAGAAATATACTAAACACATCGTGAGTTGGACTCGTTTTATTGATGATCTATTCATTATTTGGAACGGAAAGGCTGATGAATTTTAGGATTATTTCTCCATACTCAATAATAGCACAAGTGGATTGAAATTCACCTATGTAATCAGCAAAGAAAGAGCGACCTTCCTGGACACTGAAATTTACGTGAATAATGATCATCTGGAAACAACACTTCATCGCAAGACAACAGCCACCAATGCGACTTTGGAAGCAACAAGCTTCCTTCAACCCGCCCTAATATCAAGCATACCGTATGGTGAATTCTTACGGCTAAGAAGAATTTGTAGTGAAGAAACTGAATGGAAAAAACACAGTGCTGGGACAATCCAAAGATTCAAAGCCAGGAAATACAATGGAAAAATTGTTAATAGATGCTGGTCTAAAGACAACGCAAGCCCCAGAAATGAGTGCCTAAAACAAAAAGATTTGGAACAACCATCCGAGACGGACCCCATCCGATTAATCATGGATTTCTCTTTGGAATCAAGGGAAGTAGCCAAGATTATACAAAAAAATTGGAAAATTTTACAAATGGATGGTACAATTGGTGAAAAAATGGGATCTCAAGCAACAATAACATTTCGAAGAGCGACCAACCTGAAGGATCGGCTCATACATAGTCATTTACAAACCAAACAACCAAAGGAAACGTGGCTGAAAACTAAAGGATTCATCAAATGCCACAACTGCAAGGTATGTCAAATTGCACAACCTACTTCGGAAATCTCAATGGCCAGTGGGAAAGTTTGGCACATACGAAATCTAATATCTTGTAAAAGCCAATACACCATCTACATCATTGAATGTCCATGCAAGTTAAAATATGTGGGGAGCACCATATGCAAACTAAAAAAGAGAATCCTAGAACATGTTCGCGCAACGAAAAATAGAGACAAAAATAACGCAGTGGCAAAACACATGGACACGCATCACAATGGTAATTGGAAATTATTGAAATTCCATGGGATAGAATCTATCCCTACTCTGACACGCGGTGGCAACAGAGAGAAAATGCTACGCCAACGGGAATCACGTCACATCCTGAACTTCAGGACATTGGCACCTAATGGATTGAATCAGTCAGAAGAACTTTACATACACATTTAATCAGCAAACCACCAAAACACAGTAACTGAAATGAATATGAATACCTACTGCTTATCCTGGAAAATTGAGTGAGACACTCCACTGGAGGAGAGTAAAAGGGTATCACAGACTTTCCACGAATGGGATAAAAGGTCGATCACAACAAGACTGATGCAGTTTGACCCAAAACAATTTAAAACTCAACACTGGAGTAAAAAGAAATAAAGAAAAATAACCTGTTGGGATTGACCACTGCACCGCAGGTTTGCATGGAACTGATGCAACTCATATCAAATGTATAATAATGGACAATATGTGAAAGTCGACCTGATAATGTTGATTTGTTTCACTATCCCGCCTTGTTGAAAGAGTTTGATTCTACTCTGTTTGAACGTTTCTTTAACTTCATTGAACTATTTGTTTATACATAAAATTATTATCGGACTACAACTCCCATAAGTCAATGGAGTGAGTCCTGGTGGGAACAGGAAATGAGGTAATTAGCATTTCCTTTGAAAGTTTTTTTCTTTATTTAAAACCAATCACGTGATGTGCAAAATTAACCGTGACCAAGGTATTGTGAGAATACCGAAACGCGTTGGTTTGGAGACCTGTGTGTCTGGCACGATTGCTGATGATATATTGAAATAAAACCTCTACAAATTGACTAAACTGGAGTGCGACCCTGATTTCTCCCCAGGAGAAGACATTTGGCATATATATATATATATATATATATATATATATATATATATATATATATATATATATATATATATATAAAAAAATAGGATTTAGGTACATTAGACTTACAAATTTTCATTTAAAAAACCATTGAAATTCACTGGAAAAACCATAGGTTTCAGGCACGTTATAGTTAGAAATTAGCGTTTAAAAAACCATAGAAATTCACAGAAAAAGACATGGTTTTCAGGCACGTTATAGTTAGAAATTAGCATTTAAAAAACCATAGAAATTAACTGAAAAAAACCATAGATTTCAGGAACGTTATAGTTAATTGGACATTTCACTCATACAAAACCATAGAAATTCTGGCATCTTAGTTAGTTCAGCAAAGTATAACTCATGCCCCCGCAATGCACTGCTGATGACGTCACATATAACATCATTCATGACATGGTCAGTGACATCACTGATGACATTACTGATGACATCTCAAATGACATCACTCATGACATCACTGATGACATCATCCACGTGAAAATCTGATGCTTCTCCTCACACCTGAATATAACCTTTGATACACCCACTATAAAATAGAGACTACCATTTTCAAAAAAATAGACACATCAATACCAGTTACTAAATACGCATTGACTGATTCCTAGGTCTACACACACATACACTCATTCACCGATACAGTCACTCATACATGCAGTCACTCATCAATACAACACTATCATATGCACTCATACACCTATACAGACACTCACACACTGCCACTTATCCAGAGTTACTCACACACTTAGTCAGTCTTGCAAAGAATCAATCATTCTTCCATTTACTCACCTATACAGTTATACAGACACAACCTCACTTATTCATACAGATACTAACACATAATTACTCTCTTATAGAATCACTGATACAAATACACACTCATCCATGCAGCCACTCTCACAATTACTGACTCTCACATATAGTTATTTATATACACCATCACTCACATATACTGCCTTTTACATATGTAGTTACTTGCACGTGTACCACTGAGACATCCATTCACTCACCAACACACCCATACATACACTCACCCATCCATACAGCTGTTTCCACATGCACTCTTGAACCCATACACCCAGTGAATCAACCACTCACACATCTATGCACAGAGTCACACACCTCCCATCCACCCATCCACACACTCAGGCAGCAATACAAATACTCAGGCAAGCAATCAATAACCCATATAGACACTCATGCAGCTACTCACCAACCCATGCAGCAGCTTACACAACAACAGACAGACTGATACAGACTTTCACACAGTTTAGTCAATAACCCATGCATTCAGTAAGACACATTTAATCACTCACGTATACAGTCAGTCACGTACCTACTAAATCCTCCATACAGACACGTATGCACCCACTCATCCTCAATACAGCTTGGCATATATATAAAACAAAATTAAACTTTACAGAAACACACAGTCACTGGATGATGTCATCAGTGATGTCATCAGTGATGTCATTTGAGATGTCATCAGTGATGTCATCAGTGATGTTCCTGACCATGTCATGAATGATGTAATATGTGATGTAATCAGCAGTGCATTGCGAGGGGGCAAGTTATAGTTAGCTGAACTAACTATAACAACAGAATTTCTATGGTTCTGTACGAGTGAACTGTCCAACTAACAATAACGTTCCTGAAACCTATGGTTTTTTCAGTTAAAATATATATATATCACCGAAACGCATTGTTGTGGGCACAATAAAGCATAATTGTGCTATCCTCTGGTGTGCCGCTTGTTTACTTTTCGGAGTTCCGAAGGTGTAACGTACTTGGAATAATTAACGCGGTTGTCGTCACCACTGCTGGCACCGGCGTCGTTAGGAGGAGGAACGGTTTAGCACGACGTAGCGTGTTGTATTTGAATTCAGCTGTTCCCGCCGTTCCACAAAAGCAAGATCTTCACTAAGTGGGTAAGCACGCTGTGGTGGTGGGTTGAGGCGAGTTTATCGAACTGCATGCCAGAGGGTGGGTGGTTAGGATTACGCTCAACTCTTTCCACACTCACGCAGTTGCAACCCGGAAACAAAGGCATTGGAGCAGACGCATCACCCAATCTGCTATACAGCGAAGGGTGACGGAGGATTGTCTTGGTGTGAGGAAGAAATACTATGAACAAATGGGAGACTTCCAGGAAGGCAGAAGCTCTCACATTATTCGATGAAGGACTTGATTCCCATACGAGTGTTCCACCATTGGGGAAAACGATAAATGTCGGGGATTCATCAACTAAGCAAAATCTGGCACTTCTGGAAAAACTGACCAAGAGGGAAATTAACAAATGGTGGGAAGTGACTTCATTGACAAACTACATTGAAGTAAATAGAGTACCAAGGGGACTCAGAATTACAATCATACCCACTTACGAGAACCCGAACCCTGACTTGCTGAGCGAATGGTCTCAATATATGACAAAAACATGTCGGGGTATGTTAGAGATGCTAGTAAAGTATGCCTTAATTGATTTGGAGAACACTCATAAGGAGTTGGCAGAACTGAGACAAGAATTGGAGAAAATTAAAACTGACAAAGCAGTAGTAGATTTCATGAAAGGTTTGGAAATCAAATTAAAGAATTACGAAGATTTGATTAAAGCAAAGAAACAACGCAAGTTTCTGCGTGATAAAAAAGATTATGCAGAAGGGCGGATTCTAACATATGCAAAAAGGTTTGATTGGGCTCAAAGCAATTTCCGCCAAATGCAGAAGGTAAGACAACAGGACCCAATTTCTACTGAGTCAAGCTCCGACATAAGTTCTGAGGGGGAATCAACAAGTGCCCCTTTAGGGTCGCGACCGCTGACATTCCTGCACGAATTTCAGATTTTAAAACAGTAGAAGGAACTAGAGGAAAAAGCACAGCTACAAACCAGAGGAAGGGGAAAAGGAAGAGGGGCCAAAAGAGGAAGAGGTGCCGCAACAAACAAAGACTAAGAGTAAAAAATCGACATTGTGGAAGAACAAAAGCCCATGTATTAGCCCACACTCCCAGTAGGAATTGACAATATGTGCAACAGCAAATCAGTAATTAATTTATCCTCACGTTTGATATTAGAAGAAGAAGAGTCTCTTTTGAAACTGGGTCTGTCATTCTGCCCAACGGATCATTTGGACTTCGTAACTACTAGAATTGATCTCTTTCTGTATATTCGGAAACTCAAGCTATTAAAAATTCATCAAATTCATAAAATTCATAAAATGCCCAAAAATATGAGTGACAACAGATTGTATCATCCAGTCATATCAGACATGCCTAACCTGAGTATTGAAGATGTTGACTTACTGCTTGAATTACAGGGAATGGAAGAAAACATGGCAGAACTGACTATTCAGGAGACTCCCTGTGTGCAATAGCAATGCCGGCTCCTGCAGGAGGAAGGGAACTTGCTCGGACCTCAGGGGCTTGAAACTTCCCCCCGGTTCTCAAGATGCTCCGGGGGATGGCATTCTTGGACCATAAGTGGGCTGGGGAGTCAGGCCATGTGACATCCCCTCCCCATTGAATAATGGCGGGGCCCTGGAGGATGGGGTCCCTGGGGCCAAACTCGGCCTGGGTAGGTTGGCCATTTGGCCTCCATTGAATAATACCCAGGTCCCAGGGGATTGGATCCCTGGGGGGCAAAATCAGCTCAGGGAGGGGTGCTTCCCGCCTCCCCATTAAATGTCAGCCAAGCCCAGGGGATGGGGTCCCCAGGGCCGAAATTGGCACTAGGAGGGGGGCTCATGGCCCCCTTCCCCCATTAAATTTCAGCTGGGACCGAGGGAATCCATCCCCAGGGGCAAAATTTGCCCGGGGAAGGTGCTGCGTGGCCCCCTACCCCATTAAGTTTTGTCAGGCCGTTTTGGCACTAATACATTTTTCACAGAAATTAAACCTCAACGGGAGGCACTTACAAATATAACCATACCAGGTAGCCCAGCTGAAGCTCCACTTCTGTAAAGGACAAATGATTGTAAATCCTGGGTCTGGTGAACGCAAACAAGTGTGTTTTCTTGGCAATTGCACATTGAAAAAGATCTAAAATGCTTCACGGAGGTGAATGCATCATTGATTTATTGAAGCGCAATCTGTATGTGATTGTGACGAGTGGGTTCTTTCTTGTCCTTGCCTGGTGAGAGCAGAGTCCATTATTCTCCCTTTAAATGATTACGAGTATGGAAATGTGCAAATCACTTTGAAGCTTTGCTTGTTTGACTTCACCTACCGTAGTAGTTTGCAAAGGTCTTCCTGTCTTTTGCCAGGATGATGGACAGCTTAACAGGCGGCCCCCTAGCGTGTTTCCCATCGATTTTGAAGAGGAGTTGTTGATGCCGAGGAATATGAGGACTTGTCTACCAAAGAAAATCCCTCACTGAATATAGTTAAAAGGAAAGACACTTCTTTGGTGGAGATTTACCTGTCTGTAGTCTCGCTGTCTTCTTAATAGAAGGATTCATGTTATCACATATTTCTGGATAAAGATGCACCAGGAACAATCACATTGCCAAAACATAAGACCCACACAGACACTCACTCGCTCAAGCACTCACTCACACACCCACTGAGACACTCATGCCCTTACTCACACATCACTCTCAAAGGTTACAGGTTACAGTTAGGACATAAAAATTAGAAAACGTTAGAAATTCACTTAAAACATGTTTTAACTGTTTTTTTCAGTGAATTTCTAAAAATATTTTCACTGAACATTATAGTTAGACTCAAACTGCACTCGTAAAAAAACTATGGAATGCCTCAGTTATAGGTGCCTGAGCTATTTATATATGCAAAAAGGAAGCAGGGAATTCTGGGTAGTTGCAAGTTTAGACAGAGAACAGCTCATGTATATGGAGAACCCTACGATACCAGTGACCCTCTGAATCTGCTCACCTCAAATGGCTGTTTTTCTAGTGGAGTTTTTAAGTATATGCTTAGAACTGTGCTATTAATGCTGAGTTAGAAAGTGTCAAAACCTTTAGCCATTTTTACAGCAATGTCTTTAAACATAGGATTAGCTGGTGCCATCCATTCCAAGCTGAAAAATGACAAAAGCATTGTACCACTCCAAACACAGCATTTTAGTTCTGGAGTGGTAAAATGCCATCCAAACCTACCTGAAGTTTATAAAAGCAACCCCTTACATGCAGGAGAGGATCAATGACCGCCGTGGCCCTTTCCCTAACTCCTGCTAATCAGCTTTGGTTGTGCACTTGTGACAGGTTGGGCCTGCGCCCAGCCACTGCCGCACAGGGTCAAATGCAGAGGCAGATGATGGGCTCCCATCGCACTTTGAGCACAAGCCTGGATGCAGTCCATGACTTTATGCTGCCCAACTGTGAGTTAGACGCAGAGCCTTGTTGCAGTGCATGCTGGGTGACCAACCCTAATTGCATTAGGCCATGCGGCCCGTGAGTTGAAAAATGTGTTCACTATAAAAAATAAAAAAAAATCACAGACAAAACTGTTAAAAACTCAATTAGAGTTCTGGCTCAAACACAGCATTTGCAAACTGTGATTGGCAGCTCATATAATACATGATATAACTTATGTCGCCCATCATGTTTAAACCCTTCTTGATTGCCTTTTTCCAGTGGTATTCGCAAATGGGTAATTTATGCATTGCAAGTTGATAAGCAGGGTGGAAGGGTTAACAGTTTTACAAATTTCTGCCTCTTAATGTGGTGATTCAGTGGTTTGCTATTCTTGTCAATGAAATTCGGATTTTCAGACAAATATTATTGGGTAGCGTTGGATTTTTTCGAATTGTTTTCCACCATCATGAAAGTTTCGAATGGATCCTAATTCCTAACTTTTGTACGGTGGGAAAAAATAATCCACAGCAATGGAAGCCCCACAGAGTGGGATTCGCTAGTCAAAACATGATTGCACAAGCTACCATGTTGAGTAGTGGATTTGATTAAAAAAATCACAAAAAGGTTATGATTCAAATCTTTTTTCAAAGGGGTAAAGACAGAGGGACTAAGTGAAACAGTGATAGGAAGAAAGAGAGAGGCAGAGGAAAAAAGACAAACAGAAGGAGAACCAAAGAGTTTGCACAACATGAATTCTGCATCTGTGGGGGCAGATTTACATTTCCTGGCGCATCCTTGCAAATCAGCAGGGATGCGCCAGGAAACTTGCGACACGCATCTCAATCCTTGCACCACCACAAGTGCGCCGCATTTGCAGCGCATCATGGCGCAAGGAAAGGCAGATGTGTGTCGCATCTGCTGCCGTAAGGCTGGCGCAGTGCTGAAGTTGTGTCGCAGGCGCGACGCAACTCCAGCACTGTACCAACCCTGCCAATGTTGATATGGTGCGTCAAGCCTTACGCCTGCTTCAAGAAGGCGGAACGTTTTAACGCAGGGGGTTCGGGAAAGTGACTGAGTGAAATATTGTAGATTTCACTCAGCCACTTTTTCAAGGCGTTCCTGGCCGGAATGCCCCGCCCCCGCGCCAAAACGCCCACATGAAACCTGACGCAGGTTTCATGTGGCGCAGGGCTTTACAACGTGACGCATCTTCCTACAGGCATCACATTGTAAATACCCCGCAGCATGGTGCTGGCTTAACGCCGCCGCTGTGTCACAGAAGTGACGCAACGGTGGCGCAAATGTGGCGCAAGGGTCTTGTAAACCTGCCCCTTGGTGAGTTGAGGGTTAGGGCCTTGCTTCTGGCCATGTCAAGTAGTCCTGACCATAAATTGTGGATTTCAGTGGTGTTTTTCATAGCATAACTTTTACTGTGTTTTTCAAATTTTAGTGTGTTATATCTAAAAACCAGACCTAGACATAATTTCATTTTAACATTTGACTGTTCAGCGCGCACACCCGTGCACACACATCCAAACACGCCCCCACTCCCCCACACACACACACTCTCTCTCTCTCTCTCTCTCTCTCTCTCTCTATCTCTCTCTCTCTCTCTCTTCATCTCTCTCGTGGAAATGCATGTGGCCTAATAACTCATGTTATTTGGAGAAACTGCACTAATAAGCGTTCATTTTCACATGTATTACTGCCTTGCAAATGTCAAATTCCAGTTTCTTTCCATTCTACAGAAGCATCAATATTCAAAAAACAATATTTACTGACTCAAAGTGATATTAAACAATTGCTTTATATAAGGTAACACCGCTCTTAATACTCAGAAGGCTTCTTCTGTGTAATTTTACTTTTCTGTACAAATTGAACTGGTTGAATCCTAATTTTGGCTAAATACCTTTTGTTAAAATAAATAAACACGAAAATATGCCATGACATAAACCATAGGTGAGTGCAATATTATATTTATTACTGTTGTTGAGGGAGGGTAAGCGCATTGTAATCCACTCAAGGGTTTGCCTCTAGTTAGTCATGGCCCCTCCAGACACAATAGTAATAAATACAATAGTATGTGAAATACATAAATATTATATATGCAGATGCACTCTGCACATCTGCATGTGATAGATAGATAGATAGATAGATAGATAGATAGATAGATAGATAGATAGATAGATAGATAGATAGATAGATAGATAGATAGATAGATAGATAGATAGATAGATAGATAGATAGATAGATAGATAGATAGATAGATAGATAGATAGATAGATAGATAGATAATATTACATTTACTTGTCCATATTTTAAATTCCATTTGATATGTATTTTTTCAAAAACACAGCAGAGCACAAAGTTCTTGCTGGTGCTTGCCCTTGTGCTAATGTTTGTCTTTCTTCTTCTGCTTTTTCCTTTGGCTGCTTTGGTAGATACTCTCATGTTTGGCTTTGAAGTTGCCCAAACATGTTGTTATGCTAAATGCTTAGTGACCTAAATGACCCCAATTTAAGCCTTGTTTACATAATTTACTACTAATCCTTTAAACATTCACATTTTCTTTGAGTGGATTGGTGACATAGTTCCTTATATATGACTCCTTGGATGGTTGATCTTCTGAACTGTGCTCAATGTTAATATCAACAAATGTTTTGGTTTCTGACACTGTGGTCTCAACTGTGCGTACCGTCTTCTTTCCTCCCTCACCTTTCTCCTTCTAGTCAAATTCAGCCAAGGTAGCTCTCAGTGACATGTTGTAATTTTCCCTCCTGAAAGCACAATGGTATCCATCCACAATGTAGGTTCTTTTTTCTATCAACAAGAACTAATTGTTTAACCTGAAGAATATTGATGGTCTTAACTTAGAAGATTTTTAGTTTCTTCACAACTTTTTGACTCTGTGGACTGCAATTTGAAATTAATGAACTCATGCCAGGAATGTCTACATCAGCAAGTGATGCATTTGTCTGGGACTTCCTGTTTGCAGCTCCCAGATTTTACTGTTTTGAGTCTTTTGATCACATGCATTTTAAACAAGAAATGGCAAAGATTCAATTGGGCTATATTGGGGTGAAGTGGAGTAGATTGGGGTGGAGTGAGGTAGATTGGAATGGGGTTGATTGGAGTGGGGTAGATCAGGGTAGAGTGGAGTGGGATATATTGGGTTAGGTTGGAGTGGAGTGGGGAAGACTGGGGAAGAGTGAAGTGCCATGGATTGGGGTAGATTGGAGTGGAGTGGGATAGATTGGAGTGGGTAGATTTGAGTGGAGTTGGGTAGATAGGAATGGCTGGTGGTAAATTGCAGTGGAGTAGGGTAGATTAGGGGGCTTGGGGTAGATTAGAATGGTTTAGCTTGGATGGATTATGGTAGGGTAGATTAGAATGAATTGTGGTAGATTGGAATGAATTGGGGTAGATTGGAGTGGAGTGGGGTAGATTGGAATAAGATTGATAGGAGTGGGGTAGTTTGGAGTAGAGTAGATTGGGGTAGATTGGAATGGGTACTCTAACAACCCAACAGCAACCTTGGAACATCTCCAATTCCAGATCCAGACCGACCCCAACACCACCCTCCGCGGACCCCTTGTCTACAGGCCCCCTGAGCCCCCTTCACCGACACCATCGTAGACCTTATCGCACCCCAGGATCTTGCATCCACTGACTACATCCTATTCGGAGACCTCAACTGTCACTTGGACAACCCCAGTGTCAGAACACTACCTCCCTCCTGGAGAACCTATCCAACATCGGACTTGAGCAGCTAGTTACCTCACTGAACCACACAGACGGACCTGCTCGACCCGCCTTCTCTGCCAGCGGGAACATCAACTTCAGCCACACCACAGAACTCTCCTGACCAACCATCGCTGCGAACATCTCACCTTCACCACAACCACCGTACACCACCATCATCATTGCCCTCCCACGTCACAGCTGGATCAAGGCCACTGAAGAACTTCTCATCAACTCCCTCAGCACAATCACTCTGCCAACACCTGGACGCTAACACTGTAGCACGCAACCTCCACTGATGGATCTCCAACAGCGCTGATACCCAGCACCCCTTTAGAAAAGCCCATGCAAACAACACCCCAAGAAGATCAGCTGGTGTACTCCCACCTTCCACGAGTCTAGACACACCTGCAGATGTCTCATGAAGAGATGGAGGAACAACAAAACCCCAGAAAATCATGCAACCTTCAAATCCGCCGTCAACGCTCACTGCCTCCTCCTGAAAACCACTAAGAAAATGGCCATCCAAGACAGAATCAATGCCAACACGCACAATAGCAAAGAACTCTTGGCCATCGTAAAGGAGTGCCCCCCCTCCCAAGACCTTTGCAACAAACTCACCACATTCTTCCGCCACAAGATCAGGGAGATCTACGACAGCTTCAACACCCGAGACTGGCCACCATGCCCACCACCATCTCACACAACCAAGCCGCACCCCAACCGAGTGTGCTCTGCTGGATCCCGCTCGCAACAGTGGACATGCTCAAGACCTTGAAGAGCATACACCCAGGAGCCCGATGGATTCCTTCCCGCACCACTTCTTCCACAAAGCAGCCGCCACCATCGCCCCCTAGCTTCGCTGCACCATCAACTGCTCCATCGAAACTGCCACCTTCCCTTGTGTGGAAACATGCCGAGATTAACCCCATGCTGAAGAAGCCATCCTCAGACCCTACAGACCTCAAGACTGATCTCCCTCCTCCCCTTCCCAATCAAGGTCATTGAGAAGACCATCAATGCCGGACTCTCTGAGTTCATCGAAGTGAACCACGTTCTGGACACCTCCCAATCTGGCTTTCGAAGCAAATGCAGCACATAGACTGAACTCCTAGCTGCCACATACAACATCCGCTCCCTCCTCGACTGGGGTGAGACCGCAGCCCTCATCCTACTAGACGTCTCAACAGCCTTCGACACCCACTGTACCCTAACCACAAGACTCCACGATACCGGCATCCACGACAAGGTTTTGGATTGGATCCACTCCTTCCTCTCCAACTGGACACAGCGAGTCATATTACCACCGTTCCTTACAGAACCCACGGAGATCAGCTGTGAAGTACCCCAAGGTTCCTTCCTGAGCCCCACTCTCTTCAACATCTGTATGACTCCCCTGGCAGTCATCGTCAGAAGCCACGGACTCAACATCGTCTCCTAAGCTGGCGACATCTAACTGATCTTCTTCCTCACCAATGAATCCACAACCACCAGAACCAACTTCACAGAGGAATAAAGGCCGTTGCTACCTGGATGAAAGACAGCTGCTTCAAGCTCAACTCGGGCAAGACCAAAGGAATCATCCTAGGATCCACCCCTTCAGCCTGTGATGATTCCTGGTGGCCAGCCACTCTGGAATCTCCCCCCATCTTGACGGAACACACAGGCAACCTCTGCATCATACTGGACTCATCACTCACTATGAACCGCCAAATTAACCCAGTGTCATCAGCCTGCTTTCACATGCTCCACCTGCCTCGAAAGACACTCAGATGGATCCCCAAAGAATCCAGAAAGACAGCCGCTCACGCAATCATCACCAACAGACTCAACTATGGCAATGCACTCTATGCTGGCGTCACCCAGAAACAGTTCAAGAAACTACAGAACGTCTAAAACACCGCAGCCAGACTGGTCCTCGACATCCTCCACTGCAGCCACATCATGCAACACCTCCGTCAACTCCACTGGATCCCCGTCAACAAGAGAGTCACTTTCAAGCTCCTCACTCATGCCTCCAAAGCTCTACACAACGAATGACCAGCATACATGAACCACCGCGTCACATTCCACGTACCCGCCAGACAACTCCAATCATCCCAACTCGCCTCCGTCCTCAGGCTCCACAAGACCAGAACTGGAGGAAAGTCATTCTCCTACCTTGCCGCCAAGGCCTGCCCCTGCACCTCAGGCAATCCGCGTCGCTAACCCAATTCCGGAAGGACCTCAAGACCTGGTTCTTCAATGATCCTTCACCCAGTCCGACCAGCAGCTCTCCTACCCCAGCGACTTAAGACCCTCATGGGTGAGTAACCCCGCTTTACAAATCCCTGATTTATTGATTGATTGATTGTAGATTTGGTTAGGGTGGGGAAGTTTGGAGTGGAGTGGATTGTAGGGGAGTAGATTGGGGTAAATTAAAGTGGGGCAGACTCAATGGGGTAGATTGGAGGAGGGTAGTTTGAGATGGAGTGGGGTAGGGTAGATTGGAGTGGGGTGTATTGGGGTGGAGTAGGGTAGGTTTGGGTGGCATGTGGTTAATTGAATTGAAGTGGAGTGTGTTGTATTGAGCAGAGTGGAATGGAGTGTGGTAGATTGAGGTAGAGTGGAGTAGGGTAGATTGAGTGGATTGAAGTGGGTGGATTCCAGTGGGGTAGATTGGGGTAGAGTTGAGTGGGTTAGATTGGAGTGAGTTGGATAGATTGGAGTGGAGTAAAGATTGGAATGGAGTGGAGTGGTATAGATTGGGGAAGAGTGATGTGGGGTAGATTGGAGTGGAGTGGAGCAGATTAGGGTGGAAAGGAGTGGGTCAGATTGGGTTGATCAGAGCAGGGTATGTTGGAATCGATTGGGTAGAGTGGAGTGTGGATGATTGAATTGGGATAGATTGAATAGGGATGATTGGAGTGGGGTTGTTTGTAGTGGGGTATATTGGAGTGGAGTGGGTAGATTGGAGTGAAGTGGGTTAGATTGGAGTGGAGTGAGGATGATGTGACTAGAGTGTGGTAGATTGGAGTGGGATACCTGTATTAGATGAAGTAGAGTGGGGTACATTTGGGTAGAGTGGAGTGTGGTAGAGTAGAGTGATTTAGATTAGAGTGGAGTGTGATAGATTGGGTGGATAGGAGTGTGATAGATTGGAGTGGGGTAGATTGCGGTAGATTGGATTGGAGTAGACTGGAGTTGGGTAGATTGTGGTGAAATGGGATTCACTGGAGTGGAGCAGGGTAGATTAGAGTAGAGAGGAGTTGGATAGATTGCAGTGGAACTTGTAGTGGAGTGGGGTAGAATTGAAAGGAGGGGTGAATTGGACTAGGGAAGATTGGAGTAGAGCAGAGTGGAGAGGAATGGGGTAGATTGGGGTGGAGTCAGGTAGATTGAAGTGGAGTGGGTTGGATTGGGGTACAATAGAGTAGGGTAGATTGGGGGAGATTGGAGTGGGATCAATTGGAGTGGGATGGACTGGGATAGTGTAGTGGAGATAGGGTTTTATGTGCACACATTGCTATGTTAGCATAAGAATTTTAGAAGCTAAACGCCATCTTGCCTCTTTGCTGCTTTTGCACACGACACTACAGGTAGCTGTTATTACAAGTAAAACTGCTTGCTTGCTTTTTATTCACATGAGAACGGTATGTTGTTCACATCCCTAGATGTGCACCGCGACCTTAGTCTGAACATTGTGAGCTGAAGCCGTCAAGGTCAAATAACAATGTATGCTGTTGAATTCAGGTTGATTGGCCCACGCTCTAGACACAACAAGCACACATCTGCAAATATCTGAAACCCGGGTGCCTTTAATATTGCATTTGCATGCATGATTGAGGCACTTGGAGAAAACCTTACCAGACACAGAGAGTAGTACTGATCCTCTGATGTGATTCACCTAAGCTGATCTTTGAGAGATGGGGTTCCCCATTCAAAACTAGGGACCTTCTATTAGTTTATAAAACTAGTTTACTAGCCAAGGGAGTGTGGTTCACAAAGTATTATAGGACCTGTTTTCCACTATCATTTTTAATATGATTTCTCCCTTCATTTTCTATGGAATTGTAACAATGCTGATGGTTTTATTTCTAATCATTTGTCTGCTTATGTTAGCCAGAGTACTGCACCTTAGAGCACGTAGTTACAAAAAAATATTTTAAACTTTTCCGTGTCTCTGATTACTCTTGTTGTGGACTGATATGAGAATAATAACAAAAGGTGTTCTTGATTCCCACCATTCCTGAGAGTACTCTAAGTCGCTTGTTCTGGGTTGTCTAATCATTGGTAGCTTCGAGATGATACGGAGAACGAATGAGACACTGATGCTAGTCAAATAGGGGTTCTGGGTACTGAGGTAAGTTTTTTGGTACACCACAATTCCATGAGGTCCTGGTTTCCTGTGCATAGTTCTGTGCATGAGCAGAATCCCCGCAACATGGCGTACCTAACATTTTGGTCTTATGATTGAGACCCCTTAGTAGTGCTTATATTTGTCCACAACACCCTCACTCTTGTTTCCGTTTGATGGGAGTGACGGTTTAAACCTACCTATATAGTTGATTTATAGGTTCATTCAAGCTTGACAATTAAAAAGGTTTTCTTTTTCAGTAACTGACCCTTTTTGTGCTACGAACTCATATAGATTGTTTTTCTTCTCTGTGTCCTTATGGCTGAAGTCACTATTGCAGCACATAGTCGCGCACCTCTCCGGCGTCATTTGACGCAGTTCGGGGTGCCAGACGAGGGAATGTCTGGTATCTTTGTAGTGAGTGCCCGATGCATCATTCCCCTATGAGCTGTTTTACTCTTGGGTTACTTTTCCGGAGGTGAATGCAGACGATAAGACGTTTCACGCATATACTCCTACGGCAGTTCCAGCTAATTACACGCCGTATAGGACACAGGAAATTCCTATTTCTGCTTGGCAGCATTGTATTTGGTTTAATGGCGCCCTACCCCACAATGTTACACCGGTTCGGTTAGGTCCCTTGTCTATTCCAGGGGCCACTTGGCCAGTCTTGGCCGGGTTAACACCACATCCGTGATATTTGCTAGCCCCGGTGGATGACTTACGTCATCTCCATACCGCCTTGATTGCGGTGCATAGGGCTTTAGTGCAATACGTCTCTCGCAATGTCCAGGTGGGGGCATCTGGGGTTGCGGCGCAACCAGTTGGACCGACTGGGATCACTATTAGTCCCATCATGGTTAATTCGGTAATGGGCAAGCGCCCCCAGGATAAGGACGATATGCCTTATTGGCTTGCTGAGAAATTTGACCAGCTGGAAGCAGTTTTTCCAAATTCTACTCCTGTGGAAAAACACAGGATCCTTACCATTAGTTTGCAGAAAGACTTAGTCCCAGAGGTAACTGATTGTGAGAACTGGGGTAAAGTGTTTGCAGCGGTCTACTCAAAGTGCCTCGGCACACCGTCTATGACTGTACTGCCCTCCGTGATCAAGCGTGTTCAGGATCAGCACAGTCCGGAGGTGGCGGTCGAGTTGGGAATGAAACTTGTCGGTGTGTTCGATGTAGTTGCTGATCTCATCCTTGCTAACATCAAGGGAGATGCTGTTAACTTTCAGGTGTTGAATGCTCTGCGCCTCGTCGACAACGTCAATAAACCCCGGCAGTTACCAAAAATTGTTGTGGAGGTTTATAAGACCATTGGTCGCAATAGTTTGGGGGTTAAGCCTTTTTCTAAAACAACAGCACAACCGCAAACACAGACGGTTAAGTCTACTAAAGACGACCGTCCAGCTTTTCCTAAACAAAATTGGAAAACTAAGAAACAGGGGAAGCAGCAACAGAAACAGGGGTCTCGTCCCGCGTCACTGGTACAAGTGACCCCTGAACGCACTTATGAATTGCGCAATCGCACTAGAATTAGGTTTCCTGATAGATTTCAGGTTCCTGAACAACGTTCTCCTCGTTCTTCACAGAAAACATCGGTCTCACAATCCGGTGGAGGAGAACGTGTCAAAGGTCGGGGTACCCCCAAGGACGTGAGCAGCCCCGCCTGGCTGAGGGTAAAGACAAGCAGGACGAATTTGCACATCAACGACATCCGTTTCAGAAAAAGAAAGTTGCTGCACTAACAGTGAGGTATGCCACAGATAGTGAGAACACAGCTTCGGAACCTGACATGGGTACTAATGCTGCTAGACAGCGCAGCAGAGGTTACAATAGTGCAGCAAGCACTGCGTCCATATCTGAAGGCGACAGCAACAGACACATTTATTACTGTAGAAACTGCTGACACTAGAGTGGCTCCCCCTGACAGACTATATGGCATAGTCCTTTTAATTGAAGGTGACATACAACGTACCATAAAAGGGATTTTTTGGGAAAATCTAACCTCTACATATGACATTCTGTTAGCAGAGGCAGACTGACCCCCAGCTTACATTTTGGCCGCTCCTAGAGGGGAGGAGGTAATCCTCCCATCTTTCGCGCACACTGTGCCGAAGGAGCAGCCTCAGAACTTTGCAGAGGAGTGGGCACAGGTGCTTGCTCCGGCGTTGTACCGTATTCAGGTGGGGTGGGATAAATTATCACCGAGACATGAAATTCCGTTACGGTCTATGCCACAGCCACAACCCCAATATCCCATGCGCCTCGAAGCTAGATCTCACGTCGCAGAAATACTTGAACAATTGGAATAACAAGGTGTAATCGAAACATGTGTGTCACCCATGAATAATCCACTTTTCACTGTAACCAAACCTGATGGGTCGTATCGCCTAGTTTTGGATTAACGGCATTTGAACTCTCACTGTCAGACGTGCGCGGTACAAAATACCCACAGTTCTGCCATCGTTGATAGTCTCGTGAGAAAAAGGTTTAAGACCACACTTGACATCTCCAATGGCTTTTATAGCTATAACCTGTCCTCTATTAGTAGTCGATGGACAGCCTTTACTTCCGGCGGCAAACAGAAACAGTTTAAAAGATTAGCCATGGGCTATAAAAATAGTCCTGGTGTCTTTGCCGCACGTGTAGTCTCTCTGTTGGAGAGCATTGACCCTGATGTGTACTTGTATGTTAATGATATCTATCTCACAGACAACGAATTATGGCCACCTCTGTGTCGCGCTGACCGCATCATTGTTATGTTTGCGGACTTCGGTTACAAATTTAACTTTGCAAAATCACACATTGCGGAGTTTACAGTGTTGTTTTTGGGCTATGAACTCAACAACGAAGGTCGAGGTTTAGCACCTCACTTCCTGGAGAAATGCGTATGTTTGCGCACTCCAACAACTCTGAAAAAACTACAATCTTTGCTGGTTTTTTTTATTTCAGGCGTACTTACATTCCCGATTATGCCCGGCTTATCAAGCCACTATATGCCTTGGTACAACCTACTTTTTCCAAAACGAGCTGGCTACCAGAACATTCAGCTATCCTGCAATCTTTGCAGGCTGATTTTCTTGCTTCTAAATACTTACTGACACGTGACAACCACACAAACTTGGTAATAAGAATTGTGCCGGGTGCAGTGGGTTTCACATACTTAACGTTCAATAAGGAAGACACAGTCCCTATTGCTTACAAGTCGCACTTGTACACTTCGGCTGCAATGCGCTTTTCCACTGTCGAAAAAGTTTTAACTGTAGTGCAGATGGCGATTCTAAAAGAGAGAGTGCTGTCGCAAGGGAAACGCATGTTGATTGTCACACCGTATCCTGCCCTAGAGGCAGTGACGAAGGCCAGTGTACCAAATTCTAAAGCTTTGCATCCACGTTGGATACAATGGGCCACTTCTTTGATGTCTCCGGATGTCACTTTCATCTTTGATGCCTCATTGTAGACTCAGGAGTAGTTACAGTATGAATTTGTTCATCCAGCTCCTCTGTCCTTGCACCCGCTTGAGGATTACAATTGCATCATTTACACTGACGGTTCGGCGCAACCGGCAACAGTTTCTAAGCACGCTTATTCAGCAGCCTGCGCAATAGTGGCTGGTACTTTTGTGAATGGAGAATTCAAGTCTGATGTCGTGCACACGCAGGCATTGGGTGATTGTACCGCTCAGTTGGCAGAGCAACGTGCTCTGGTGCTTGCACTGGAGTTTACTGATCCTCGAGTGACTACTCTTATTGTGAGTGACTCTTTTTACTGTGTTCAGTCTTTCAACGACAATTTATTATTTTGGTCTCAAAATGAATATCCTGATTCCAAAGGTAGAACAATCAAACAAGTCTGGCGCTCATGAATGTAATTCATACTCTTGGGCACCAACGCGTCGGTGTCCATGCTGTTGGCAACAGTTTAGCTGACGAAGCAGCGAAAACAGCAGTGGCAACATATCTAGAAGTAGCAGTTACAAGATCCAAAAGTGAGATTGATGATGACATCTTGGCAGCAATTGCTGCAACAGAGAAGGGTGATAATTACCCTCGGGATTTCCCTTCTAAATACTCTTATCATTTAAGTCCTGATAAAGTTCCCTATGTGAGAATTAACGACGTTGGTGACAGATTGATTCCCAAAGTGGACTGCAGACTTTCCTTGAAAACAGCCGCTCACAAAGGTATGGCTTCTGCCCATGCCGGCGTTTCAGAGACTGTTACTATCTTACAACAACGTTACTAGTGGCGCGGATTGTATAAACAGACTTGTGCTTATGTCCTTAATTGTGACATTTGCCAGCAGATTAAACCTTCGACTGCTGCGCGTCCACCTCAAACACAGTTGTACATATCTAATAAACCACTTGGGTGTGTTTATTTAGATCACTGCGGTCCTTTCACCTCTGATACTGTGTATAAGTACATCTTAGTTGCAGTGGATTCGTGCACATGTTTTCTATGGGTCTAGCCACAACGGAGTGCTGATGCTCGAACTGTCATCAGGGATTTGTACGTCTTTGTGGGAATTTTTGCATGTGGTACCCTCCATTCAGACCAGGGTCCAGCGTTCGCCTCTAAGGCGTACAAGGATGCCATGAGATCTTTGTGGGTCCAAGTCAAATTTTCATCTACATACCGGCCTGAGGGCAATAGTGTTGTGGAGCGAATGAACCGTGACTTAAAGCAATCCCTGACAGCTAGGGTTTTAGGTACTGGCAGGAACTGGTTGGCCCATTTGTATAGCATTCAACGTGCACTTAATAATCTCCCTAGAAGGTTTCCGGGTGGGCGGACCCCATACGAAATGCTCATTGGATAAAGATGTTTGTCCCGGACCTTGATGGTCTAGACATCGCGGCGTCGGCCGCACCCTTTGACGTAGATGATCATTTTGCTGTATTACAGAATCTACAAGAGACCAGAGACAGTCTTGCAAAGGAACACTTGCCCTCCACAACTGATGCTGCACTTCAGATTCCGGTAGTTGGCTGGCTACCTCGAGTTGGTGACCTGGTCCATGAGAAGGTGGAGAACAAGAAGGAGTTCTGCCCCTCTTATCGTGCACCGGTTCCAGTTCTTGGCGTGCAGGGTACAAGAACAGTCATTTTACCTCCGCTTCCTGGTTGCAAGGATAACAGGTACATCTATTGATAATGTCAAACTACAACGAGTGGCCAATTCTTCTTAGTATGACTCCAGCGGTCTCTTGTCTAACAATGCTGAGAAATTCTGTTTTGGCTCCAACAAATACCAACATGCCTGACATTGCCATCGTGATGCATACAGTTACTGATCCTTTATTGACACCACTGCTGGTCCCGTTGAAGATACTGAGTATACCTATCCCACAGATGTGTCATTGTCTGGTGTGCAATCAAGTGCAGTTGACCAGTCACGTTTTTCATTTGACACTAACTCTACAACATCGAATGCCCAATCGAAAATTTCAATTTTTACTGTTTGGTTTAAAAGAAATGTTTTAATTTCCCCTTGGACTTACGTTTGGCTGGTGCTCATATCTATTTTTTTGTTTATGTTGATTGGATTTGTGGTTGTATTTTTTCGTCTAGTAAATGGACACTATATGATCGAAAGATCGGCAATTAGATTAATTGATGGAACTTTGGCACCCCACTCTTCGTCACACATCATGAAGAGAGACCAGACTTTTGTTAATATTACTGCCTGGCCTGTGTTAGATGGGATTGTATGGGATGCTGTAAAATCTCAAATTCATGGTCCCACAGAGGTGATTAATGTCCCCAATGTACTTCGTGTTTCTATGGGGGATGTTGTGAAACAAAACATACGCTCTGATGATTGGGATGTCCAAGCCGTAGAGACTCTTTTTTCTGATTTGAAATATTATGCTGCTTTTGATGCTGAAGATTTGTATTTAGACACAGCAAATTATGGAGAGTTGTTTTGCCACCAACACTATGGCAATAATTTCCTGCATAAAGCAAATACATTTAGGAATGTGGTTAATTATACGCAATGGGAACATTGTCCAGCACCAGTTGAAGGCAGCTCCAAAACTCTAGTGAAAAAATGTACATATTTTTCTGATTTCAATGTATCTAAGCCTGAAGCCTTTAATTTTAAAATGGCTGCTGAATCAGCTTCCAAATTTAGACAGACCCACACTAAATTACTATATTCGAAGTCCTTTATGGATGAATTTGCTTTAGGGGTTATGAACTGTGGAAAGATACCATTGACCTTAAATCTGTTTGCGATTCTAAAGCATGGCAGGTACAAGGCACTGAAGCACTGCATCGTGCATGCCTTATACCTAACCACCTGTTGTTTTTGAATTCTACTATTTTTCAGACCACATGTTTTGGATTGGCTACTTCTAAAAAGATGAATTCCCCTTCGATTCCAGATCTGGGCGTTTATCCAACATGGGATAATCACACAGATCTGTCCCTTGATGAATTGCAGTCATTCATTACTAATACATCATTCAATGTTTCTACCCTGGATCCTCAAGGATGGTTATTATGGCAGAAAAGTTCAGATTCCTGTCAGCATCGTTTTCTGGGTCTGCTCCCCAGTTATACACAGGTTAGGGTGGATCCCTGATTTGAATCTTCCCATTCTGTCACTACCTATTCCGTAGGTAAATTATGTCAAATCTGGCTGCAACACTCCACCTTGGTATCTGTTAAACTTCATTTGTCCAAATTAAATGACAAAGTAGATTTGAATGATTTTGTTAAGAGCCCTGTGGGTGGCAGGTCCAAAATATGGGTGTATGCTGTTTACAACCAAGTTTGGAAATTATCTCAAATTGAAGCTGCTTCTATATTAAGAGCTATTGATCAAGCAAATTTGGAGAAAAAAAGTGCTTGCTGTCATTGATAATAGCATTAACACCCTTTCTTCCAGAATTTACACATTAGATAATATTGTTTCATCTGTTGTGGATATTGTACAGGATGATATGTCTGTTTTATACCCTGGTCAAAATCATTTGCGTTCTATAATGCAGTTTGCATGGACTTTACAAACATTGAAGGCTGGGAAAGTTCACAGGGACTACATGAACACATCATCTTTATTCCTGCCGTTTAATCTGACTGATAAACAACAGTTCATGTCCATGAAGGATGCGACATACTCATTATTGTCTATTGAAAAGTTGGAACCTTTACCATTCTCTATGGCCGAATCGAACTCAGCTGTGTGGCTTATCCATGGATTGCTCACTTTACCATTTCCATTGTTTAAGTTCAGTTCATGTATTAGGCAGGTACGAACCATTGGGTACCGCTTTCCTGCATGAAGTTTGGTCACTCTCATTTACATACAGGTGCCTGAGAGAGGGTAAAGAGGTTTATTTAAAAGGAGAGGAGTGCACTTCCACACCTGATCAATCAGTAGTCTGTAGGAACATCCAACTGCATGGCGCATGCAACGTTCACGCCCCGAATTTAGCTTGCATTTTGAAGGGAAATCCAGTGCCAGCGATCACACCCACTTTCACGTTATTAGCAAACGGTAGTTATTTGCTTTTAAATAATGAAGCATTCTGCGGGATGCTAGTAGGGATTCCGTACATTGTAACTGTGTCACAATGAGTAGTCTGTTGTAGGAATATCCTTTTCCCACCCCGCATGGGAGACTTAATGTATCCATCTGGCCTTCCATACCAACCTTGAAAGCAGAGTTCAACAGGATGAGCAGAATAAGGACTCTATTGTCTCAGAAGAAGTCACTCTGACTTCCTCCTGTGAAACATTTGTCCTTCACGTAGCAAACACCCGCACCGAGGTGCAGGCGCTGTTAAATACTGATCTCCAACTTCATTTTGGTGCTCTGATTCACACTATATTCAATGCCTCGTCAACAACTGGCTTGGTGCATTTTTTCAAAGTTGTGGGCTCCGGCCTTGTGACCTGGTTCCAAACAATATTTGGTGTGATATCTGCATTTTTTCATTCTTTTTTTTCCAGCGTCTTCGGCAAGCTTCCGTTAATTCCCACCTTCACCGCTGGTGTGCCGCTTTTGGTTTGCTTACTCCTCAATGGCTGCATGATCTGTATCACACAACAGCCTGTCCCGGCTGCTTCAACTGCGCAACCGGATGCTTGAATACTATGGAACACTACCACTGGCCACTTTGAGCGTGTCCTATGGATTATCCTTCCGGTTCTCATACTTTACTTGCGTGCAACCTGTTTTCCATTGCCTAGATTGTCCATTCGAATGGTCTCTGGATTTTTGCCTGTCGAACACGGCGTCTCCTGCCCCAGATAATGATCGACTGATGAGCCCCTTAGTGGCTCATGAGTTGGACTGTTCTGGCATCAGGATTATGGCCTGTGGAGCGGTGCACGGAATCCTAGGGAATTGGCATATATATGCTGCAGCCCATGACTTCCTGACGCGAAGTTATCTCGAAAAACACGCAAGTTGTCCTCTGATGGTGCTAGAGGCTCCAGTTGTCGAAGAACATGTATGTTCATTTACTTTACTTGACTGGATGGCTGATTCGTTTACTGAACATTACAATGACTTCCTCTTGGAGGCAGTTGCAACTTATTGTGCTTACACGTTGATGGATTACATTGGCAGTTGTCCATCTTCCGCACGTCCTGATCCAGATTTTTTAAGTTTTCTTTTTTTACCCCACATTGGGCTGTGTAACGCCCCTGAGAGATGTTTTCATTTTTTACTTTTTCCCGACAAATTTTTCGAACTTTCACTACCAATTATATGGATTGCCAATAGATGAACTTGGTTCTGTCTCACTCGAACTTGAACTCTGCATTCCTGCATTGCTACCCTATTCTGTTTGTGGTTCAATCAAGGGAGGGTGTAGTGGAGACAAGGTTTTATGTGCACACATTGCTATGATAGCATAAACGTTTTAGAAGCTGAACCCCATCTTGCCGCTTTGCTGCTTTTGCACACGACACTACAGGTAGCTGTTATTACAAGTAAAACTGCTTGCTTGCTTTTTATTCACATGAGAATGGTCTGTTGTTCACATCCCTAGACGTGCACCGCGACCTTAGTCTGAACACTGTGTGCAGAAGCCATTAAAGTCAAATAACAATGTATGCTGTTGAATTCAGGTTGATCGGCCCATGCTCTAGACACAACAAGCACACAGCTGCAAATATCTGAAACCTGGGTGCCCTTAATATTGCATTTGCATGCATGATTGAGGCACTTGGAGAAAACCTTTCCAGACAAAGACGGCAGTGCTGATCCTGTGATGTGATTCACCTAAGCTGATCTTTGAGGTATAGGGTTCCCCATTCAAACCTAGAGACCTTCTATTAGTTTATAAAACTAGTTTACTAGCCAAGGGAGGGTGGTTCACAAAGTATTATAAGACCTGTTTTCCACTATCATTTTTAATATGATTTCTCCCTTCATTTTCTATGGAATTGTAACAATGCTGATGGTTTTATTTCTAATCATTTGTCTGCTTATGTTATCCAGAGTACTGCACCTTAGAGCACGTAGTTAAAAATAAACATTTTAAACTTTTCCGTGTCTCTGATTACTCTTGTTGTGGACTGATATGAGAATAATAACAAAAGGTGTTCTTGATTCCCACCATTCCTGAGAGTACTCTAAGTCGCTTGTTCTGGGTTGTCTAATCATTGGTAACTTCGAGATGATACGGAGAACGAATGAGACACTGATGCTAGTCGGATAGGGGTTCTGGGTACTGAGGTGGGTTTTTTGGTACACCACAATTCACTGAGGTCCTGGTTTTCTGTGCATAGTTCTGTGCATGAGCAGAATCCCCGCAACAGTAGATTGGATCAGGGTGGGGTCGATTTTTTGTTATTTTTTTCTCTTTTTTTTTTCTTTTTCATGTAGCGCAAACTAGTCCCGAAGATATCAGGTATCAGATCGCTTTACATGAGCACCAGTTACGTTACTCAAGGAAATATTACTTTTTTTTGTTAGGCACGGGGAGATTCAGTGATTTGCTGAGAATCACAAGGTGTTGAGCGTCGATGCCGAGACTCGAACCCGGTTCCCCAGCTTCGAGGTCGACCGCTCTAGCCATAAGGCTATATCCTCTCCTCTGATTTGAGTGGAGTGTGGTTGATTAGTGTGGAGTGGGGTAGATTGAAGTAGGGTGGCGTTGTTAGGATTAGATCGAGCGGAGTGGAGTGGGGTAGGGTAGATTGGAGTGGAGTAGATTGGAGTGGAGTAAGTTAAGTTAGTTTGGAGTGGAGTGGAGTGGGGTAGACTGGATCATGGTGGAGTGGATTGGGGTAGATTGGAGTGGAGTAGATTAATGTGGGGTAGATTGGAATGGGGTGGGGTAGATTGAGACAAGTGGAGTGGGAAGAGTAAATTGTGTTTCAATAGATTGGAGTGAGGTAGATTTGAGTAGAGTAGATTAGGGTAAATTGTAGTGAAGTGGAGGGGGTGGGGTAGATTGGAGTGCATTGGAGTGGAGTGGGATAGATTCGAGTTGAGTGGGGTGGATAGGAGAGGGTAGAGTGGAGTGTGGTCAGTGGTGTGGTGTGGAGTGGAGTGGAGAGGAGGGATGTAGAGTGGAGTGTCATGTTGTGTTGTGGAGTGAATGATGTAGATTGGAGTGGCGTGGAGTCGAGTGGCATGGTGTGTTGTGTCGTAGAGTGTCTTAGAGTGGAGGGGCGTAAAGTGTAGTGGCATTTCATAAATTGGAGTGGAATGGAGTGTCATAGAATGGAGTGGTGTGGCAAAGAGAGGAAGGGCATAGAGTGGAATGGCATAATGTGGAGTGCGTGGTGTGGTAGCGCACTACCATTACAGATAACATATTTTCAATGTAAGTGATGATTACATTTCCACTTAAAGGGGTTTTACTGCACACAAACGATAATGTGTGCAAATGTCATCACTAGTGTTTTGATGTGTTTTGATCGTATTCAAATATTTGTTTCCACCACACTTTAGAATTACAAAAAAAGTGTTTCATTTGTTCTAATTCTGATATAATCTGAAACATCAGCACAGTTCTTTTTTTGTGTGCTAGTAAAATAAATATCCTACAACATCTCCTCTGACATGAATACTTAGCAGGATTGTCACATCAATTCTCTTATTTTGAAGCCAGAGAAAGAAAACACAAAGCTCTCTCAGAAGATGGTGCCTGACATTCGACTTCTGCCTTTGAATGCACAGCAAATATGACAAGATAAGAACAAGGTTTAAAGGCCTGTTTACAGAAAGAGAGCTAGTGGAAGAATATAGTAAACAAGGTTTGAGAAACAGGAGGGACAAGCTCTATCTGGACAGCCTAAAGTAAATAAAGCCAGCAAATAGAAAGCCATAAAATGTGAGTTACAAACTACAAAGTCAATGGTAAGCAACGGGAGGAATGGATTCTCATGTCAGCTTTCTGATTGTCCCCAAGATGTTTTTAGAAACCCATACAGCTGTGCTGTCTGGTAGTCTTTAACCTAAAAATGCTCAATGACTTTTGTGAAGTCATCAATTAGTTAATTTGTGATGTTGTACGCTGCACAGTGGAGTTGTGTGAGATGTGATTGGCAGGTTGCAGTGGTTTGTTGTCAATGAGTCAGAACCATAACTTTCTAATATATTTATATATCATCTCATGTGTTTGGCTTGATGTCAGGTTCCCCAGTTCTCGTCTCAGACGGGGGGGCCAAATAAAAGCAAGGGAGCCGACCTGAATGATCTGAAACGATGCTGAGCATCAGAAATATCATACAGTCCACACTCCGATGTGTTCACCAATGTAAATTAATCATAATTACAATTTCATAACTACGTCATGATAATGATGCCTCGACCCAATGCGTTTCGGCCTGTAGTGGCCTTGTTCACTATATACGAGGGGCTCATGCATTTCATCTGGATTGTTCTATGATAGCGATGTATATGGACGCACCGGATTGAGTGTTGACAGTGACACCCATACATAGTAAGTGATGTCCCTGAGGTGGCAATGAACAGCTCATACAGAGCGAGATAATGTGAGAGGTCTAATATACATTTTTGAGCCATAGACTTATTGAACTGACAACACTGTGCTTGCGCACCATAGGCCAGATATGCATTGGAGCGTGATCTTATATGACAGTATACAGCTTATATTACTGTGTGGAATGCAGGCACGGATGAATTGAAACATCATTACTCTATAAGTAAGATGACAACTGGCTAACCTATAGTCCTCTCTTTTTGTGCACAGGTAGTCTACCTGAGGGGATGCGCTTCAGATATCTGCATAAAAATCTGTAGGAATGCATCATGTGCAACTGCTTAATTGAAGGCATTTAGAAAGGCACTGAAACAGATTTGATGACATATATACATACTTTATACTATATATGTGTGTGTGTGTGTATACATAGATATGTATATATATATATACATATATATGTATATGATAAAGTGCCCCTTCCATTAGAAGGATAAAGTACCCCCTGCCGTACATTAGAAGGATATTAAAAGTCACCAGAGAGTTCAGTTTCCACCATATAGAGGAACGAGGCCAATCACTTCAACCCCTTTCCTACAAACCACTTAAATCCTTGGTGCATAGCTCTTTCATTTGAAAGAGAGATCATGTTTCCAAACATGAAGAAAAAAATTGCATCTCTAGTGCTAAATTATACACATCAAAAAAACTGTTAGATATTTGTTGTAAAAAGATATTAGAATCAGTTTAATGCAAGTTGTTTGTTTTTTAAAGGCCAGTACCTTGGAAAGTGTAAAAACAGGCAAAAAGATTCTGTTGCTATACATATCTCAATTCTGCCTCTCTCTATATAGCTAAGCAGAAGAAAAAAATGCAACTTTTTTTGTCACAGCTCCTTTAATTATGTTCCGTGGCCTGACCTGCCCTTCCCCTCTCCTGCTTATGGCAAGCTTCACAAAAGGGGATGGTGATGGACGGAGCATCAGAACCAATCAAACACTCACACCCAGTCAACAGATCTGGGTTTGATCCATCACTGTTCTTTAGCCCACTCTGCCACCCCAGTTCAGACATGGCCATATGCAAATCAGTCTGACCCTGTGCCTCGTGGGAACAGTCCAGCCCGAACTGCCAAGCCATGCCTTCCCTGGACCGGAAACAAGCTTCCTAGGCCCGGTTTCTGGCATTTCTGGCATTTCAGCCATCTTCAGCCAAGCTTGCTTGAATCCAGTGGCAAAGTGAGCAAGGGACTCACGTCTGAGCATACCCTGCCAACTTATGGCGAACAAAGCGGTACAAAAGGGGGTGGTGATGGACGGAGCATCAGAACCAATCAAACACTTACACCCAGTCAACAGATCTGGGTTTGATCCATCATCGTTCTTTAGCCCACTCTGCCACCCCAGTTCAGACATGGCCATATGCAAATCAGTCTGACCCTGTGCCTCATGGGAACAGTCCAGCTTCCACAGCATTTCTATCTTTTATAAAGACAAATTGAGTTTTCCCTAATATTTCCATTCAGTGCTAATTTCAAATCCTCCTTCTGACATAACAAATGATATGCAGAGTGATAGGCTCTTATATCTTACCCTGCTCAGCATATGAGATGCTGAGTAGCCCGAAAAAATGTATGTCATCATGCAAACAAACAAACACAAGGTGAAACTGTATTATGAATTAACTTTGGGGCATATTTAGAAGGGAATGGCAAAGTTTGGCATTAAGCACAAAATGCAAAGGCCACAATCTGCCATTCCGAAACGCAGGGATAAGCCGTAGTTACAAAGATGCAGCACATCCCTATGGTTTCCCTAGTGCTGATGCTAAATTAAGCTGCCTAGCACCAACGCAGGCACCCGGTGCCTGTGTTGAGGGAATGATTGTTTATCTGCAGGAAGGTGTCCCTTCTTGCTCATAAACAATCACAAATGGCCATTTGAAACTTCTATGCTTGCTGCATTGTGCAGCACATATAGAAGTTGCAATTCATTTTTGTAATGATTGTTTATGTGCAGGAAGGGACACTTTTCTGCACATAAACAATCATTCATGGTGTTTTGCTGTTTCTATGTGTTCTGCAATTATGCAGCACACATAGGTACAGCACAAATGAGGAGAAATAAAGCATTTCTCCTCTGTTCAACAAGACCAGGTTTTCCTTGGTCTTAATTTTGGCGATGCCTCCTATTTATGCCACCTTTGTAAATAGGGGGCAGCGTCAAAATCAATTGGAGTTGCAGGGGAACGCCCACCGCACCACCCACTGCCTGCCCCTTTCACGCTTAGTAGAGTGTGAAAGGGTGCCTTATTTGCAAGGTGGTGTTAAGCCATGTTAAGCGGCTTAACGCTGCCTTGTAAATAAGGTGAAGCCCCTATCGCGACAGGAACAGCGTTAAAAGTGACATTCCTGTAGCAAAAGAGGCTTGTAAATATGCCCCCGAGTTTTCCAACAGGATCTGTCAACAATGGGGGCTATGAGCCACGCAGTATTTTGTTGGATGTGCACTTTCGACCATGGCTGTGATTATAGGTGGGCCTTTGAGTGCTGGCCCCTTTGCTTATCTGTGCTTGCACAGGGACAGGAATATAGAGAGTTTCTGGGGCAGATTTATGTTAGACTTGAGCCACATTTACGCCGCCGTTGCGCCACTTTTGTGACGCAGCGGCGGCGTAAACCATGCGCCATGTTGCGCCTTATTTACAACGTGACGCATCTAGGGAGATGCGTCACGTTGTAAAGCCCTGCGCTACATTAAACCTGCGTCAGGTTTAATGTATGCAGGGTGGGCGTTCCATCGGAAAAGTGACGCAGTGAAATCTACAAGATTTCACTCAGTCACTTTTCCGACGCTGCTGCGTCAAAACCTTGCACCTGCTTGAAGCAGGCGTAAGGCATGACGCAGCATGTTAGGTATGGGCAGCCCCTAAACATTGCTGGAGTTGCGTCGTGCTTGCGACACGACTCCAGCAATGCGCCGCCCTTACGCCATCAGATGCGTCACGCATCTGTTTATCCTTGTGCCACGATGCGCTGCATTGTAAATGCGGCGCATCTGTGGTGGCGCAAGGGTAAACTTGCGTGACGCATCTTTCCTGGCGCATCCCTGCTGATTTGCAGGGATGCGCCAGGAAACATAAATCTGCCCCTCTGTTTTTAACGTATTCTCACAATTTTTCCCTCCTGAATTTTGGCAAATCAAACCTTCTGGAATTTACCAAGTGAAAACATTGGCAAATTCCAAAACATGCAGACTTTGGTGCAGAAGTCACTGAACTCCACACGGAATTGGGCATACCAAGAGGGAAATTCAAAATTGGAGGTATTTACACCACCTGTACCCAGCAATGTTGAAATCTACCAGGGGGAGGAAGTACGTCAATCCCATCTGACCCAATGGGATTATGCTACCTTCCTTCGTATCAACCCACTTTTCTGGGCTTCATAATAATACCGTAGCCCAAGGGGAAAGGAAATGAAAACGTGTACAGAGAGATTATCCCCAAAAATCTTCTGGAGACTGTGAAAACCATAGTTAACAGTCCATTGTTAAAGAGTCTTTTTTTTACACATCAGTCATGCCGAATGATGAGGCGCCTCGTTCTTTGGGAATCGTCTGTTAACACAGAAACAATAAAATACGATCTTTTTTCAATAAAAGTCGAAAATCCTGATCAAATATGTATTGTCGTTATCACAAGGAAGCCGGGTCTGGTGGCTTAGTGAACTTATTGGCCCAATGTAGAAGCCACTCCTTTGATCCTTCTGAGGTCGATAAAATGAGTACCATTGAAATGGGTAATTATAAACATCTGATATTTAGCGGCAAGATACCCTTGGGTGAACGTGCGCTTTACAAATAGACATGCAAAACAGTAGCCTCTGCTATTACAAAGAAATAGGAAAACAATTTGCAACTCTGTTTCAAAGAATTGCCAAAGATTTGAAGTGATCAACTAAATCCGTAGGTGTAGCGATCCTTGAACCCCACGGCTTGGGTATATTTTTCAAAAGTGCAATTGCTACACATTTCTCTTGCGACCTTTAAAGCCACATTAAACTACTGCATTAATCGTGCATATTTAAAAATCAGATGCAAAAAATCGTCTGGGGGAAATGCTGTTACCGCATGGGGTTAGAGAGGTTTTGCACCTAAATCTGACTTTTACCTCTAAGAGAATAATGTATAGACAGGGTATTTGCAATCGTCAAATGATAATTGCCCTGTTGGCATTATTTTAACTGTACAAGTTCTAGTCGGAATTACCTGGAGGGAAATGTGCATGCAAAGATATAGGGAACAAGTTCAATTTTTGCCCAACCTATGATTTACTTTTTGATAGAAACATCATTGGTACTTGATTAATAAAGTTAGCACCACACGAAGGGGCATATTAACAAGCCAGGCGATAAACTGCCGCTAAAACGGCGATAATGGGCTTGATAATATGCTCTATGGAATTCCAATTGAAGCCCATGTTAGATGTGAAGGAAATCTAACATGGGCTTCAATTGGAATTCAATAGAGCATATTATCAAGCCCATTATCGCCGTTTTAGCGACAGTTTTCTGCCGCTAAAGCGGCGATAATTTTATCGCCTGGCTTGATAATATGCCCCCAAATTTCTTAAGATGAGAGTTTAATGTACAAAATTGACTTCCTGCCAAAACCATATCCAGTTCAATTATTACATCTGCTGTTGTACGTGGCATTCATTCTTTGTGACAGCTTCATGTGCGTGTTTTTGACAATGTGCCTGGTTACCATTTTGGACAGTGGTATTTAACGATTTTTTGGAATGACGCAGCACACCACCGGGTCTCATTCCGAGGTCGCCATACTGCTAATCGTAATTTACCAGATAAGAGGAGTTACCAGCCGAAATCAGAAACTGCAAGATCAAGGTAACTCACAGATCTCTCGCGTTTAAGCAAGATATGTCCCATGCTGCGATCAAAACAGTCTCCTAGTAAAATACTTGGCAATATTAGGAATTACCGTGGAACGCAAGAGTGGTATTATCAAGTGCGTCATTAATTACTTCCTAAAGGAACCCTCAAGGTTCCGGGTTTAATCCCGAGTAGCATCACCCCCCTAGAGTTACTGAGGGCCCCGATATCGGTAATCTCGGGGGAATGAGTTATGATGCGTTAGTCTGGGCCTCCAAGCGCACTTGTACCACACACTGAACCAGTTGTTAACATGCATTTCTTCATTTGTTTATAATTAATTCGTGGCAGACTGTAAATAAAAACTTAATTTTCAAATTCAAGCCCTTACCACATCAAGGTCTTTCCACCAAGTTAAATGGGAAAATAACGTGTTAGGGTCTAGCGCCTGGTGTTCATTCTCAAGGCTGTGTGCTTTTCAAAATGGATCAAGGAAATCGTCTCTATTTTTTCACCGCATTAAAAATGAATCTCTGGCATGTGTTCGAATTTTGGGCAAACTATTGTGCTTCTCCCCTTTTATTACATGTTTCCCATTTCATTTACATACTTTGTTATTCATAAATCAGTCCAATCTAGATATCACGATTTGTGATAAGCAAAAAATTAGATTGAGTTTAAGACATATATACAATGGTTCGCCTGGGCATAAGTGGTAGAATCTTAAAATTGTGGGAAGTGTGCATAATTATGTTGGTAAGTGGTACAAGAAATTAGTCAAGAGAAGATAAACTATGGCACATGGATGACACGTTGATGAGTTTAAGAATTATAATTTAGTCTAATTTAGAGCTAATGCATTCCTTAATATGCGTAAGCAAAAGCAAAAGCTCCCGTTCCAAGCTCACAAATAGGCATCATCAATTCCATTTTCTAATTATTACCACAACGGCCTGAAAATGCGAAAAAGTATGTTTTTTTTGTTATCAAAACCACAGGGAATAAATGTACGGACTGGCATGGATGACTCTTTTAAGTAGTGATAGCTATATCGTGTGAACCGCTTTCTGAATAATGTATAGCTTCAATGTTATATCAAGTGGAAACATTCTCAAAGGCATCAGATTTCAGTACTTGTTTTCTGGAGTACGGATGACAACTTTTTTGCTATGATACACGATACTAGGGAAAAAGTGAACGGTGGATAGCAAAAAAAGAGTAGATAGTGGACTCATACGTTCATTTAGAAGTCTCTCAGAATTTTTTTTATTCCTGTAATATTAATCAACAGTGCTTTTACTTACTGGTGCAGAGGAAGCCCTTACATGATGGGGTGGGTCCTGTGTCCCTTCGATTGTGCTGAGAAGTCTGTTTAGAGCCCCGATAGACATATGTAAGCGAAGGAGAATATTTATCATTATTTGAGGCAGCGCAACACAGCAGGACAACTTCTTGCGCTGTGTCAAATGAAGAAGGAAGGAATTTGCCATATCTACCAAGATGCAGTGAAATCCTGATGACTCCCTGCGTTGACGCCAACACAGTCACCCTTGCAACCTGTGTTGCAGGCAGGATTGTTTTTGTGCACCTTCCTGAATAAAACAATCCTTAGAGACTTTTTCCTCTTTCTAAGTCCTCTTTCTCTTTCACACTTAGAAAGAGGAAACAACATGGAGAAATAAAGATATTTCTCCTTACTGTGCCTCTGTCGGGAAGGCGTACAATTTTGATGCATTCCCCGGTTTACCAGTCTTGACAAATCTAGAAATGTGCCCAAAAGCATAGGTGGAAGCATGGGAACATCCACGCCCCACCCATGTAATGCTTTCTAAGCGCATAGTAATGCAAGGCAATGACAGGCGCTGCCTTGCATGACTCCGGATTTACCAAGCCAGGCAGGGCCACGCAAAGCAGCATTGTGTGGATAAGTAAATTTGACCTATGGATTGAGTTGTTCTTTCCTCACCTTGCATAATGTAAGGGCAGCACAATCCTTTGATAAAGATTGGTCTAACGGTGTGTACTACACTAAATCAGATATACCACATGTTAATGTTTCACTTCTTTGTATTGGAATAACTTAATTGGTACCATGAATTCTTTCATTGGTACCGTGGCTGTGACAACATTCAGGAAAAACTTTGGTATCTGTTTGGGGTATATTGACATTTTTAGGTCTCGCCGGGCGTTAGCAGCGCATGCGCTGTCTCGCCATGCAAGGGCTTCTTGGAATCAATCCGGTTCCACAAGTTCGCTTTTTGCTCCGCCCGTAATTTCTATTGGTGCGCATCATTTTGCGTTACCAATTATGGTAAACCTGAGGTTATGATTGTCCCGAAGGCTTTTTTGTCCTTCCTGGTTACCACCATGTCCACTTTTTTCCACGCCCAACCAGACTGGATTGTTTACTTGCGGCATCACACATTCTCCTGTAAAAGGCCGTAAGCACTCTTTTATTATCATTGAAAGCGCCGTCCTCTTTGGCTGCGCTTGTTTCATGTATTCACGCACACTCCAGAATTGTTATCAGTGATGGCATTGCTTTGTCATGTATTCCCTCACACTCTGGAATTGTTATCAGTGATGGCATCGCTTTGGAAACGGGACGATTGCGTCTTTTTTCATTCTAAAATTCAGGTATTGTTATCAGTGATGGCATTGCTTTGTTATGTATTCACGCACACTCCGGAATTTTATCAGTGATGGCATCGCTTTGAAAACGGGACGGTTGCGTCTTTTTTCATTAAAAAATTTAGGTATTGTTATCAGTGATGGCATTGCTTTGTCATGTATTCACGCACACTCCGGAATTGTTATCAGTGATGGCATCGCTTGGGAAACGGGATGTTTGCATTTTTCTCGATGCTTGATGACAAGTGTGTCTTGTGCTGGGGTATCGGAGCGCACACAAGTGTATGTATGTTGAGAAAGTCCAAAGCAGTGTGTAAACACACAAAGGGATGCCTGTGCGCTGACAACTCAAACTCGTTGCTGTGCACACATGTGTCTCGATCCTTCACATATACAGTCATGTACACACGCTGTGTAGGATGCTCCTTGTAACTGCCAAGTCTTGGGGCACATATACCAGTGACAAGCCTCGTGCACACCTGGCGTGTGCTGTTCCATAGCAGCAGCAAAGTGCTGTACATACACCGCTGTGTGGTGTTCCCTGAAAAACTGCACAGCATTGTGTACACCCAGGTGTACTGTACCTTAACAACATCTGAAAACAACTGCTGTCTACACACCCCGGGAGTGCTGCTTCTCAATAACTGCAAGGCTGTGTTGTCAACAGACCCAGGATATTATGTTCTGTAAGGACTGCAATGCCTTGTTGTGTTCTGTGCACACACAACTGGGTCCTTCTTAACAACTCAGCCTTGCACTCGCACAGAGACAGAACCCCCCCACAAAGATACACACACACACAGGCTGTGCTGCTAATTACCCACTGTTGTACACGCAGATGAACAGAGGCACACACAGGATATGTCGCTTCTTAACAAATGAAAATATATAGTTGTACACACAATAGTGTTTGCACCTTAATTCGAAAGAATTGTACAAACACCACTAACTGCTTCTCCCTAACAAATACAAAACCCTGCACACGCACGCAGATGCACATACATAGACACACTTGCAGACCCCATACACCCACATACTTTGTGCTGCTCATTTACCCTAAAAAGCTTCCATGTACACGCACACACAGAGGCACAAACACGACGTGCGGCTTCTTACAAACAAAAAAGGCCTTGTGTTTCACTCACAATACTGCGCTGCCCTTAACTTGCAAACAATGTACACAACACACATATATATGCATAGATATATATATATCTACACACACATAGATGCATATATATGTATATATGTATATATATAAATATAAATATATATATGCATATATATATATATTCACTGAAAAAGCCATAGGTTTCACACATGTTATAGTTAGCTGGACATTTCACTCGTAAAAAACCATTGAAATTCCCCCGTTATAGTTAGTTCAGCAAAATATAACTCGCGCGACCGCAATCCACTGCTGATGACGTCACATATTACATCACTGTATTCACTAAGATACTGTTAATAAGTCAGTTATACAATTAATTTTACAAAAAAAACCATCCATTTAGACACTTATTTACATATTTATTCTTCCATTAACCTTTAGATATACATATATAAAAAATATTTATTTTTCAGAAAGACACATATTCACTGGATGATGTCATCAGTGATGTCATCAGTGATGTCATTTGAGATGTCATCAGTGATGTCATGAGTGATGTCACTGACCATGTCATGAGTGATGTAATATGTGACGTCATCAGCAGTGGATTGCGGTCGCGCGAGTTATAGTTAGCTGAACTAACTATAATGGGGGAATTTCAATGGTTTTTTACGAGTCAAATGTCCAGCTAACTATAACATGTGTGAAACCTATGTTTTTTTTAGTGAATTTGCAAGGTTTTTTAAATGCTAATTCCTAACTATAACGTGTGTGAAACCTATGGTTTTTTCAGTGAATTTGCAAGGTTTTTTAAATGCTAATTCCTAACTATACCGTGTGTGAAACCTATGGTTTTTTAAGTGAATTTGCAAGGTTTTTTAAATGCTAATTTCTAACTATAACGTGTGTAAAACCTATGGTTTTTTTAGTGAATTTGTAAGGTTTTTAAATGCTAATTTATGTATGTATTATTATATTTTTTATATATTTATTTTACAATAAACTACCTATGTATATAGTTATAGATTGAATCTTTTAATATGGAATGACTCAGCTCTTTTATTTTGAATTTGGATAAAGTTGAACAGCATAGTTAATATCTTCTATAAACTTATAAACAGTTTAAAATGTTTTTTTTTTTAAGGGTTTTTCACGGTGCGTGCACCATGCGCGCACCCCGCGATTTTTCGAAAAAAAAATAAAAAAAATTTCACCCTTCGGGGTCCTTCAGGGACCCCCTGACAAAGGCTAGGGGTCAGGAACTCTCTACCCTGCCCCCTTTCCATGTTCTCCACCTTTCATTTTCACTGTCTCACACACAAAATGCAGTGTTAGTATATGCGATCCGAGAAAATGACACAAGTTACTTTTTTTGTTTTGAGATCTATAGTGCAGCGGCGTGAAAACTCTTTATTATGCAGATAGGCAAGAATCATTTTGCTGCGTGGTTCTTCCCCAAAAATATAAACAATTATTAAATATTTAAAAAAAGACTGTGAGGGTGAATCCTGGGACCAATGGAGGAGTGGGTGAGGGTAACCAATGGGATGTGGGAGGGGAAAAGCAGCACATGAAGGACAGCAACACAGGGACAGGGAGTAGCACATGAGCAAGAAAGCAACACATAGCACAGGCAAAGAGAGAGTTATTGAGGGGGAGAAGCACACAAGAGAACTTGCAAAACGAGAGAGACAGCAACATTGAGATCATGGGTGGAGAATTTTGCAGGGGTAAAGCACATGGGAGAGAGAGCTGGAAAACACGTGCACTCTCATGGAGTGCCTAAGCAAAAAAGAAAAAAAATTGTTCCCTAAAAGCGATCACTAGGTAGATATAAGCCAGCTAAGACACAGGATGGTAAATATGGTAAAGAGGCTATGCTCCAGGGGAGGGAAAACACAAGATGTTCCATCTTGTGTTTTCCCTCCCCTGGAGTATAGCCTCTTTACCTTTCGAACAAGGAAAGCCATTAAATATGAAGTAAGCAAATGAGAGTGAGAATAAAGTTAACCATTGGTAAGCAACAGGCCCACTGTAGGCTCACTGTAATTTGTTCCTATACCCAAAATATCACTTCCAAACAGGCAGTTTGTGCTGTCTGGTAGGTGAGACCTAATAAAAAAGAACAGTCAAAGCTAGCTGTGTTTTGTTATCCTTACCACCCATAGTTCGAGTCACAGTGCCTCACACTCCCAATTTTCTCCAATAAAGTCTCCTTCTCTCAAAGTTCATGGTGGTGTTTAAATTTTTCTCATTTCCCACAATGTTGTCTTGGTGCTTAGCGTGCAATTTTTTTTAATGCAGAGCTCCAAAGTGTTTCTTAGGAGATCGTTGTTTATGCTGTCTAATGCTGGTGGAACTAAACCCTAATAATGCATAGTCTTGATTCAACCTTATTAATATTTCTACCACCACCCTAACTGGAGTCTCTTCATCTAAATCTTGTGAATTCCTTTTTCATCCTTGCTTTACTCCTTTGTGACTGTTTTTTCAAATATGTTCTTCCGTCTTTTTCTCAGTTTCATGCCTTTCACTCTCTTACTGTCAAGTTGTAAGCAGATTCCCTTTAGAATGCACCTGGAGAATATATATACACACACTATAGCCCCGTGCAAAGCTAATATAGCATTCATAAAACAAAATATCACAAGCAAATTTTTTAAATATCTAATACGTCTACTTAAATAGTACACAGTGTTTCTTTAATAAAATCACATGCAAAGACCATACAATTGATCCAATAGAAAAAGGAGAATTTTACATGAAAACATTCCATATGTTCCATAAAATCTCTACAACATATACTGTAGCAATACACAAACATAAAAAACAAACACATGTACAAGAGAAAACACAATTCCAGACTCCTAAATTAGTCTTTTATACGGACATATCATCTAAATCAGTGAGGATCAGGTCTGGTTCAACTTTTACTCGAAAGATACCACAACCATATTCCCTTAGAGATTATGTCATCCAAGAAGTCGAACAAAAGCACCCGATAACGGTTACAGAGACAAATTAAGATTTTTCGTTAGGAAATAGGAAGACGTGGAAGAACCATACGCTCCTACCCTGGTGACAACACAAAAAACTGCGCATCCCTTAACACTTCTTGAATTTCAAGGCAACAAAAGGAGACAAGCAGTTCCTCAATAAGTGGAGCCAAATACAGAGATAGCGCCCAATACTAGAGGCTGTATAAGAGGCATAGTAAAAGGCGGAATGCCCGCTTTTTAAGATTGGGTCTATTGGAGACCAATATAGGATTTCTTCTCGGATTCTAATATTATTTGAAGTTAACAAAACATTTCAATTACAAGGATCTGTAATAATGAGGATACAAGAGGTAGAGAAAACCTTATGAAAATATATGTCTTGAAAAAGATGGGAGAATTTTGAGTCAAACCATCGAAACGCGTAGACGCTTCTTGGATTACATAATCTCTAAGGGAATATGGTTGTGGTATCTTTCGAGTAAAAGTTGAACCAGACCTGATCCTCACTGATTTAGATGATATGTCCGTATAAAAGACTAATTTAGGAGTCTGGAATTGTGTTTTCTCTTGTACATGTGTTTGTTTTTTATGTTTGTGTAATGATACAGTATATGTTGTAGAGATCTTATGGAATATATGGAATGTTTTAATGTAAAATTCTCCTTTTTTCTATTGGATCAATTGTATGGTCTTTGTATGTGATTTTATTAAAGAAACACTGTGTACTATTTAAGTAGACGTGTTAGATATTTTAAAAATGTGCTTGTGATATTTTGTTTTATGAATGCTATATTAGCTTTGCACAGGGCTATAGTGTGTGTATATATATTCTCCAGGTGCATTCTAAAGGGAATCTGCTTACAACTTGTTAAGAGTACCTCATCCCTTTGGTTGACAAAGGGGTCTCTCTCTGTATAATACATACTCTCTTACTGTCAGCCAAAGGCCGATGGTGAAAAAAAAACAAGTTCCCAAGGAATAGGTGCCCTAATTGAACACTAGCCACATCCTACACAAATTAAACACTGCTTGTCTCCTTGAACAAATACAATGCAAAGGCAGAGATCATCACCAGCAGCAAAAAGAGTTCCCAGGGTGGGTACAGGATGCCCAAACCCATAATTGACTCATTAATCCAGCTGCAAAATTGTAAAAAGAAATATGCCCTACTGCTGCTATTGGCCACCAGCCATAGGTAGGCATTGGCCACATGTCAAAGGTTGGGATCAGGACCTTCCTGTAGTTCATTCCATGGAGCCAACCACCATTGGTCACAGTCAATGGCTGTGTCCGGCAGGCGTTAGCTACCCACATCAGGTTTGATGCAGACCCCATGAACAAAACCCTGCAGCACATGACCGATGGCTGTGTGCTGTTCGGATTGGCTGCACACAGTGGGTTGGGGGACCAGGCCGCATGGCCAACCCTATTGCTGAAGGGCGAACCCTGAAGCCAATGCCAGCTACACCCGGCCGGAGACTCACCTCGGGTAGGTTGGACACAGACCCAGGTCGATCCCAGACCATGCGGCTAATGTGAGGTCCTATGACTAACCGCCATCATGGGAGGTCAGGCACTGTGACCAGCCCCCACTGTACACAGCCAAAGTCTATGTGCAGTGGGTTTTGGTTGCCCGTTGAAGTTAGGTTGCAGGGCTTGGCCTTCAGCCAGGCCCTTCATCCAATATCTGCTGCATATGACCAATGGCCCTGCTGAGTAAGGGTTAGCCGCCTATTGCTGGATGAGCAGAGTGCTTGGCCTGAGACAGGCCCTGATGCCTATCCCAGCTGCACATGGCCGAAGGCCAGTTGTAGTGGGCATGGATGTCCAATGAGGGTTGGGCACAGGGTCTGGCAGAAGTACAGTCCTTGCGGCCATCCCTCACGGCTGAAGGCCATAGGACAGTGATGGGGCAGCGGTGGCTGGATACATGTGGTGGGTTGAGGACAGGGTGTTAGACATGTCAGCAGTAGGGTGGTCTTCACCCAAACATTGTGCCTTCGCCCTCCATTTTTACTGATCTAGTTTAACTTTCCACAGCTAACCAGTGCTAATGTCCACGTGCTCACTCCTTAAAACATGGCAAGATTGGGTTATTCCCAACTGGCATATTTAATCTACTTGTAAGTCCCTAGTAAAGTGGCACTACGTGTGCCCAGAGTATGTAAATTAAATCCTACTGGTTGCCCTGCAGCACTGATTGTGCCACCCGCATAAATTGTCCATTAAACATGTCTAGGGCCTGCCATTGCAGCCTGTGTGTAAAGTTTTAAAGCTTCAATTTCAACCTGCCAAAATAAACCTTTTGTCAGACCCAAACCTTCCTTTTTAATACATATAAGTCACCCCTTGGGTATACCGTGGACAGACAAGAGGGCAGGGTGCAGTGTGCATTTTAAAAGTTGGATGTGTACTTTTAAGGTTTATATGTCCTGGTAGTGAAAATCTCTAAAATTAATTGTTCACTACTGCAGGGCCCACTTCTTCCATAGATTGACATTGGAGTTTCCTTATTACATTTAATAAGTTACAATTTCCAAATGGGAGTAGATAATCAATTCATGTTTGGTGTTTTGGGAATTGTAATGAAAACATCCTAACTCAAGGTCAAGTTAGATTTTTAATTACAATTTTGAAAAATCCACTTTTAGAAAGTTGAAATTTCTTGCCTTAGCAATTAAGGTCATGTAGCCTGTACCTGTGCCACATGACTGGGTGTAGCTGACAGTGAGCTTTGTGTATTCCTCCCAGACAGCCACTCACAATAGGGAGCTTAGGTGTGCCTGGATGGGCCATCACTGGCAGGATGGGAGGGAGGAGCTGGGCACATCCCCACTTACACATGAATAGGCTGTGTCCTGCCTTCACAAAAAGGGATGCATACCCACTGTAGTTTGTCTAGAGCAAGGACAGCAGAATCAAGATGCCTGGAGACTTCAAAGGGAAACCTACAGAAGTCTACAGAAACTTCAAAGGCACAACTGTATATTTAGTGGACTTCGGACACAACCAATATAGTACACGTCTGGACCTGTGGACCTCTGCCAGGAGGAAGGACTGCTGAGCTGCTGAAAGACTGCCACTCAGCCAGACTGCTGCCCTGTTGGACAACTACCTTGCTGTGCTGACCTGTTTACGGCTACTCATTTGCCTCAGTGACAAGGACTGTAACAGCATCTCTTGAACCCAGAACCTCAAAGTGACTCCAAGGGCTAGTTGTCTGGCCACCTGACAAGCCTCAGGGACAGAAGGCTCTAAAGACCTTGACTCAGCACCTGGACTTTACCATCTGCAATTCCACTCTGCCCAGTGGGGCCACCTCAGTCTTGGACCCTTGGATGTAGGCCTAAGGTGCTCTGCCTGCCTCTGTGTATCCAGCAGAACCAACAGATCTCCTCTGCTGTACAGTGCAACCCCAAGCAGAAGTGATGTATTGCCACTAATGCGTGGATCGAAACTTCCACAAAGACCAGCATTGCATTGCAGCTCGTCTCCACATTGGAACGGCTGCAGCACAATGCATTCGCAGTGCAGGCCCTCACATATCTCATCAACAGCAGCCTCAATGACAATGACAGACTCCACATCGCAGCTTTGCAGTTCCTCTGAATTGATGGAATTCTCTGACTGCGAGGTGTATCCTCGACTCCGGACTTCATATTGCAAGCCCTGGTCTACGAGATTCTCAACCACAACACAGGACCTAGCACTCCAGTCTCGCTACATCTCGTAACCAACACATCACTTTGACTGCGTGACACATGTTCAAAGTAGATCCTCACAAAGCTCCGCAAACCAGGATTTAAGGTATTCTGTTCAGCTGGTTTAGCTGGGTCACTGTAGCTAGCCCACACTCCAACGCTGTGGACCTGAACTTGTGACTTTGTCCCGGTCCAGCGTGACCAGATAGTCACAGCTGGCGCTGTACACATTTTTTACACTATTTTCAGTAATACATTTAAAATTGAATATCGCCGGTACTACTAATTGGATTTATTTAATGTTGGTCTTTTTTTAAACTAAACATTACTCTATTTTTCTAAATCTGTTGTGGGATCCTTTTGTGTGTTACTGTTTGAAGTGTAGAACAAATAGTTTACACATTGCCTCTGAGTTAAGCCTGACTGCCCTGTGCCAAGCTACCTCAGGGTTGAGAACAGGATAATTTAGGCTTTTCTTGAGACTTCACCCTGAGATGAATTGTGGTTGCTGCATGAGAAGGGTTTCACCCCCCTGAACCAGTAGCCCAATTTATTACACAGGGCCTGACTTGTCAGGGCAAATTCAGAGGTAGGAGGCTGACAGCTGTGAGCAGCAGGAGTTGGCCTCCCATGAAGGGTTTGGTGAAAGATGTGGCTTTTGGCCTGACACTACAGCCAACCCCCACTGCAGCTTGGGTTTAGAGCCTGCCTGGGCACGAGGACCTGCAGTTAACTCTTGCAGTGCATGGTGAAAGGCTATACACATTGGGAGTTGTTCACCCAGGGAACGTTGTACACTGTGTGCGGCTGTAGTATCAGTAGTTGGCCCTGCGTGGAGGATTAGGTGCAGGGAACTCTTGGTTGTGGTATATGTTCAGAACAACAAAAACAATTCACTAGGAAACAAACAAAGGTTAACATTAAGTTATGCTTGACTTTGTCATAACAAGTTTTAAAAAGTGTTTAAAAAACTCAGAAATTGCCATGAAAATCCATCGTTAAAGTGCTGTTATGATTACTAATTTAAATTGAAGAAACACCAAAATCTGCCATGGTTGAGACCGCAATCCATTATTCACACACCGGTTGGGTACATCATAGCTCACAAATCAAATACAATGCTTAACTACCTCCCAATATTTATACCATGGAATAAAAACACCGAAGTAAACAGTAAACAACAATAGATCATCGTTTAAAAAAATTACTGTCAAGCACAGTTGCCCCATTCACAGGTATATGAATCATGTAATATGTAATCTCATCTGTAGGATAATTTATATCATTTGTAATTGCATCTGTTTTATTAAGGGTGAGGTGTGAGTTATGGTTTGCATGGATATTGTGCGAGTTAGAGATTGTAGTTCTTAAAATAATGAGTAAAGTTCAGTGGTTTTTCAGTTTTAAATTGCAACTATAATTGCACCTTCACTGTGGGTTTTAGGTTCATACATAGCTAGGCAGGCAGATATATAGATAGATAGAGAGAGAGAGAGAGAGAGAGAGAGAGATAGATAGATAGATAGATAGATAGATAGATAGATAGATAGATAGATAGATAGATAGATAGATAGATAGATAGATAGATAGATAGATAGATAGATAATTTAAAACATGTAATACTTTCCTCTATGCTTATACTTATTTGTCTATAAAGTTCTGCGTGATGTTGTGAGTTGGAGGTAAATAAAGTAAAACCTTACAAGTGAAGTAACTACACATGACTTAGGGTCCGATTCCGATCTCGCTAGGAAAGCCCTCCGTACGACTCGGATCCGTAGGGCTTTCCAAGCGAGACATGCTCCGGGAGTATGAACGAGCGAGGACGATGCTGCCATATGCTTACAGACTCGGTTCGCTCGGACTCCCATTGAACTCTATGGGAGCCTGTGTACAGATGCATACACACTTAGGGGTCTATTAGGATGTCAGGCGGACTCGTAACGGAAGAAGGGACCGCCTGCCATATGTGCAGCGGTCCCGTGATTGGTATTAGGATGCGCCCAAATTCCGCATTTTTTACATTGCGGTGGGCGATGCTGTCAGCAGCACCCACCGCAATGCAAAAAGGCATGTTGTGCATTTGCATGCACAACGTGACAGGCACCGCGCAGTGCCTGCCACGTTGTGCATGCAAATGCAGGGGGGTACCGTAGGTACCCCCCATGTGAACCCCACCCCTCGAACACCCTGAGGGTCTGCAACGGCCCCACAAAGAAAAAAACGCATGCCTTACCATGGCGGAGTCTCTGCCATGGAAAGGCAATTCCCCGCCATGATACTAATATGGATGGCGGTGCCTGCAAGGCACCGCCACCATATTGCTGGGCTTTTCCGCCCGGTGGGCAATCAGGTGGATTGCCTACCAGCGGAAAGCCGGCGGACAGTCTTCCCATCCGCCGGGGTCCCCCCGCCATCGTAATGTGGCGGGGGGAAAAGTCAAGCGGGCGGTGACTTTTGGCAGGCAGATCGCCACCGCCATACGGGCGGTGGATATCTGCCCGCTATAATAATAGACGCCTTAGTGTGTATGGTGTAATGACTCTCAATGTTGTAGACTCGATGTAGTGGGGGTACATCATCCTACTCATCATTATATTACAGATCACTCCTTAAGCTTGACCACATCTAGGAAAGTGGTTACCTAGTAACATTTGTTGTGAATGGTACAGTTGTTAATATTCAGCTATTAAATGGAATTTGCTAAAAAAGCCCACCCTTATTCTAAAATACAACAGAAGAATTGTTTTTAAAGGATAAATGTAAAAAGACATTAAGACAAAAACAAAGAAAAGTGCAATTCAAGACTCTGAAATATATACTTACAATATAGAAAACGTGTGTTAATTAACAAAACGTTATGTAAATTTCGTTTATCTAAATAACGTATCTTATACTTAAAAGGGAGAATGAGCTACTGTCCTGTTTTTTTTCCATCAACAACTTTTCATAAGAAAACTTTGGGTTTTCAGATTCATATTTGCATTAAAGTTCCATGCACCAAGTTTCATAAGATACATGTCACGCATTTTCCATTTAAATGCCCTTCTTTATCACAGGAGCTGACAAGGCGCACACCATGATCCCTGTCAGACTCGTTTGTTCAAAGGAATCTGTCAAACTCTCTCAAAACAATTCCCATTTCCTTATAGAGATCGACAAAACCCAGGCACCTTCACCTCTTAAAGCAGGCATGTCGTGTTAAATGGCCTATTTGTGACTCAGACTCCTCTTTCCATGGAAATAAGGCCCAAATTCACCTAAACTAGTTTTTTTATGGGACTCTTTAACTCTGTGCATTTTTTAGGATATCACCCATGCCAACTTCTTTGCCATCTTTTCCCTTTCATCCAGTCATGCCATTCGGCTATGTTATTGGCATCTGTGTCTCAGAGTGGCGTGTGGGAATTCATGTGATGATGTATTTAGAGTGTGTTGGTGCATGTATAGGACTGCGTGGTGCTGTGTACTTGGTGTGAGGTTGATTGATGCATTTCTATGTGAAGGAGCATCAAAGGTCCTGTTCTATATGTTCGAAATTAAGTCAACCTATACGGTTTATTGACGTCAAACCGATTGTTTGAATAACGAGAAAGTCAGTAAGATACTTGTGGCGCGATGATTACAGATTGTCTACATGGCGTTGTGGGTTGATGCATAAAGTGATACACTTGATTGTCACTTCAGAATGCAGTGTGTTATTGAATCAAACTGATCATATAATTATCAGAATATTTTCATGCACATACATACCTCCATAATCAGTTATCTGGTTGAACAATGCATATATTTCATCATTTAGGGTCTACTTTTTAGGTGGGTGGCCAATAGCTTTGTAGGAAGCATCGCCCTGTGCAATTTAGAGTTGCACGAAGTACGAATCCACACCCGGGGGATATGTACAACGCCTCTCTCCACCACTTCTGAAACGCAAGGCTGCATCATTATTACAAGAACATGGTGCAGCCTTGCATTTTCTGCTGCGATGGAGCTAAGTTTAGCAATTTAGCGACAACGTAGGCACCCTTGCACCATAGTGCAAGGGTGTCTGCATGCAGGGGAGGATTGTTTATGTGTAGGAAGGTGTCCCTTCCTGCCAGTCGCGGCTCGCATGACTCGCGGGTGGGGGGGCTAGTGGGGAGTTCATGCAGGTGTTCGCGCGGGGGTGGGAATTAAAAAACATAAAAAATAAAACTTACCTTACCGGGTCCCGTGCCGTCTCCGCTCCTGGCCGGGTCTTGCGTTTTGCTGCTGCTTTACTTGAACAGGAAGCAGGCATCCTCCCTCCCCTCCCCAAAGCCAATCACAACTCTGCAATGGGAGCGTTGTGATGGATGCAGACAGCCCCAGACGGGCGCCTATAGGGAGTCAAGTCAAGTCAAGTCAGAGAATCTTATATAGCTTGCATATTACCGCTAGGTCTCAAGGCGCTTGCAGAACCTCCAGAGCCGAGAGACAGATCCAATTACATTAATTCTGGTCAAACAACCATGTTTTCAGTTCTTTACGGAAACGCTGATGGTCCACCATAGAAAGGAGATGAGGCGGCAGCTTGTTCCAGAGATAGGGAGCAAGAAAGGAAAACGATCGGCCCCCATTGTGTATAGTGCGGAAGCGAAATGGGGTAAGAAGAGATTTGGAACTAGATCTAAGTGTTCTTTTTGGCTGATATTTTTTAAGTTTTTTTACTAAATAACCGGGTCCGGTACCATGGATACTTTTATGAGTTAGGCACAGGAGTTTAAAATGACCTCTTTTCCTAACTGGAAGCCAATGGAGAGATCCCAGACTTGGGGCAGAAGGAGATCTAGGAGGGAGGTTCAAGATCAGTCTGGCAGCATTGTTCTGCAAGACTTGCAATTTAGAAACAAGATCGTCATCTAGGGAGGCTAATAAGGCATTCCCGTAGTCCAAAAGGCTTACAATTAGGCCCTGGACCTGAGGCTTCCTGGTTTCAATAGGTAGCCATTTAAAACTTTTACGTAGCTGCCTCATGATCCCGTAACAAGTGCCCATCACACGAGTGACATGGTTTTTCATGGATAACTTGTTGTCAATAGTTATTCCAAGATTGCAGACTACTTGCTTAGGGGACGGGCATGGGCCCAGTGCCTGAGGCCACCAGCTGCTAGACCAATACTCTTCGGCCCTGCCAAACATAATGATCTCTGTTTTGCTGCCATTTAGCTGTAATTAGTTTTTACTCATCCAGTTGTTTGTGTGGGTCAGACAGTTTTTGAACCGGATCATTTAGTCAGTAGGATCAGGACCAAAGGTGATCAGCAGATGGGTGTCATCGGCATATGGCACGACCTCAAACCCATATGACCTGATTATCCTGGCCAAAGGAGTTACATAAAGATTAAAAAGCATCGGGCTCAAAATTGACCCCCTGAGGAACTCCGATGCTTACTGGTCTACTGCATGAAGCCAGTGTGTCCATATGCACAGTAGTGGAGCGGTCCTTTAGATTTTTTTAAACCAGTCCAGAGCTTTCCCTCGGACCCCCATTTCCCAGAGCCGTTGTTCCAAAATGTCATGGGAGATGGTGTTGAATGCTGCGGACAGGTCTAAAAGAACCAGTATAGCCGACTCTTTATTATCCAAAGCCAGTCTGATGTTATCCATCATCTCTACTCCTGCCGTTTCGGTACTATGCGCCGACCGAAATCCTGATTGCAATGAATCAAGAAGTCCATGACTTTCCAGATAGATAGTAAGATGTTTATTTACCAGGTATTTAAGCACCTTCCCGATGTAAGGCAGTAACGAGATGGGACGGTAGTTACCTGGTTCTCTGGGATCTAAAGTAGGCTTTTTCAGAATAGGCCTGACTCGAGCTGATTTCCAAGTTTTGGGCACCATCGCCTGTTCAAATGGCATGTTAAAGATCTCTGTTAACTTTGGTATTAACAGGGGTGCTAGCTGCGTGAAGAAGCGGGGAGGTAGAGGATCTGCTGGTGAGCCAGATTTGATCTTAATAATGGCTTCTGATACCTGTTCACAGGTTACAGTTTTAAATGAACCTAGCAACGGCACCGGCGACTGACTACACGCCGCTGAATACAGGTCAACATTGCTTATATTGTCTAGGGGGAAAGAGTTATAGATGGCTTTAACCCTTTAACCTATTCTTGAGTGGGGGAAGGGTACGCTGGGTGACCTGAGGAGAAGTGAACTCCTTCAAGATTTTAAACAACTCTTTACTGGAGTTCGCGGCGTTATTAATCCTCGCTATTAGATAAGACTTTTTAGCTAGTTTAATATTGTTCAAGTATGAACGGTGAGTTAATTTATACCTGATTTGGTCTTCAGTGGTTTTAGTTTTCCTCCAGTGCAGTTCGGCAGATCTGCAGGCGAGTTTCTCAATTGTTAGTGCTGATGTAAACCATGGAGAGGCTTTAGCTTTTGTCTTGACTCTTGACATGGGTGCTACATTATTCAGGGCATGTATAATGGCCTCTTCAAAGGCCGACGTTGCTTGATCTACATTCTCTGGAGGTGGTATGGCGTCAACGTTAAAGTGAGTAGAGAATGATTTAAGAGGATTTTAGGGAGGCCATTTTCTCTATGTAGGCTAACATAGAGAAAACGTAGAGTGCGCATGAATGGTTTGGTCGGCCCCAGAGGGCTGACCAAACAGTCAGGGCCCACAGCCTTGGGCAAGCCACTCAACCAGGCATACCGTTCTGCTTTCTCACAGCGCAAGAAGCAGAAACATAAAATGGTATTAAAAATACCATTTTATGTTTCTGCTTCTTGCACTGTGAGAAAACAGTGAGGTGACACTCCTCTGCCCTACTGGAGGAGCCGCCCCTGCTTCCTGCACATAAACAGTCCTGAAATGCCATTCTGTCACTGTCATGTTTTCTGCATCAAAGTCACAAAATGGCATGTTTTTTAAAGGATTGTTCATGTACAGGAAGGGACACCTTCCTGTACATAACAATCCATGGCATTTTGCTTGGAAAAAGCAAAAATGAGGAGAAATAATGCATTTCTCCTTGTTTCACCAACCTAAGACCAGGTTTTACATGGTCTTAATGTTGGTGCTGCCTCCTATGTACGCTACCCTTGTACATAGGGGGCAGCATCATAATTAATGGGTGTTGCGGTGGAACGCCCACCACAACACCCACTGCCCACCCCTTTCACGCTAACCATAGCCTGAAAGGGGGCCTTATTTACAAGGCAGCGTTAAGCCACGTTAAGTAAATAAGTAAATAAGGCGCAGCCCCTATTGCCACCACAACCTTGATATAAGTGACATTGTGGTAGCGATAGGGTCTTGTACACATGCCCCCGGTGTCTCCCTTTATGTTGAAAGTAGGAGGACCATGTGTACTGACACATGGCCGGATGCAGGAGACACATAGAGAAATGGGTTTGGTTAATCTGGGCCTCATGTGTTATTCACCATTCTGATTTTAAAATGATGCATCACCATGGTACAGAAAAGGAATTTCCTTTCTGAGTAGGTGATCTTAGTCCTGGTAATATAGCCCCTCCCCCACCAGGGCCAGACTGGGAACTGCAACAGGCCCGGGGAGATTGCTGCTCAACCACCCCTGGGAGCAGGGGGTAGAGAATCAGGGTGCAAGCAAGAATCACCGCTCCTGCTTATGTTACAGAGGGCTGATATTGCAGCACTGCTGCAAAACTGGCCCCCAGTGACAAAACTGGCCCCCACGGGCACAAAACCATCCCCCACCCCTCCGGCCCACCTGGGAAATGCCTGGTGCCCACTACGGCCAGTCCTGCCCTGTCCCCCACAATATGTTCCTCGTAAATATTGCTTTAGTCGAGATAGCTTTCAGTTAGTTACAGCAATTAGAGTCTGATTTAGAGTTTGGTGAATTGGATAGTCCATCAAAACATGGCAGCTATATTGTTCCCCATATTACAAAAGCATTATAGCCTATTGCATTTGCAATGTGGCAGACTGGAGAGCCACCACTTTTGACACCGTATCCCATCCACCAAGCTCTAAATCAGGCTGATAGTTATGAATATGTTGCATAAAACCAGCAAGTATATTACCAGCCCCTTCACATCAGGAGAGAGCAGAAGTACAAGGCTTTAGGTGATGCATACAATCATAATTCACCACATCAACTGAACTGCTGGACAGTTTGCGTGCTCCACATCTCACTTCCAGCAGTGGCCCAGTAAATCTCTGAGCCACAAGGACTAGGCTGCAGTGGAGCTGTTGTTACACAACAGTAACTCTAGGAAGATGAGGGTGCCTAGAGTGAAGAGGTGCTACGATCAAATGATCCTTAAACAAATCTAAACACATCTAGTTTTTAGGTCTCGCCTGAGCTAGCGCATGCGCTGCCCTGCGAGACATTTAGTAAGTGGGTTTTTAAAGTGCTACCACACGCTTTTGTTGGCTTCAAGCTCGCAGTTACGCGCGCTGGCACGCGCGCAGCCGCCATCTGCCTTTCCGTCATGCCTCATTAAGCACATCACTTGCGGCACCCTTACAGTGCGATCACTTTCACTTTTTCCTGCTGTCGCGCGCGATGCGCATCACTCGCGTGCTTTTTTTGTATTTTATTGTCCCCTTTCCATACCGGTGCGCTTTTGCTCTTACCCATAGTATTCACTCTGCCCCCCCTACCCAACCTTGCCTCCTGTTAATGTTCCCTTGCTTTCGTAGTTTCTGTCCCTCACAAGTCTGTTCATATTAACGTCAGCATGCTGAGCTTCATCTTTCAACAACGGTGGCTGTGCGCGTTTCTTTGGTTATGCGCAGATCGCTCACCTCCTTATTTACTTTGGCCACGGTGCCAGTAAGAGCGATCACTTTCTCCTGCTGCAGCGTGCGTGTGCGCATCACGCGTGCACGCATCACGCGTGCTTTTTAAAAATGTTGTCGTCCCCTTTCATCCCGGTGCTCATTTGCTCTTACCCATAGGATTCACTCTGACCCCCTCCCCCAACTTTGCCTCCTGTCAATGTTCCCTCGCTTTCGTAGTTTCTGACCCTCGCAAGTCTGTTCTTTTCTTCATGCATTTCTCTCCCCCTTGGACCCCGCCTCCCTCTCACTACGATCTTTCTTCTCTACCTTCTCCCACTTTCACTTTCGCGGCCACGCGGCAAATGCTTGTCTTCTCTGTCTCCTCTGTCTTCTCAGCACTGTGATCATGTCAAAGACATGCACAGCACTAGACGCATAGCTCTGCCATGATGTCAAGTCACCACTAAGCTTTACAATGATGTCACCCATCCCCGCCCCAAGCACAAGAAGGACTGAGGCTGAGATGCTGAGGGGCCGCCATCACTGTGGCTTCTCAGCTCTGCCGCGCCTGTTACCTTAATGACTCCCCCTACACTAGAGTCACAGGCTCACCAGTCGCCATAATTCCAACACAGCAGCAATGGACACCCAAGCCTGCAACAGGTTTACCACTCCCTCAGCACTAGACACACAGCTCTGCCATGATGGCAATCCCGAAACAGGATTGTTTTGGCTTAATTCGGTTCAATTAAAGTCCCTGGTTTATAACGGCCAATCAGAATATGGAACCAACTCAATCCTTCGCTTTCCGGTTAGCAAGTAACCCCCAAGGGGTTCCAATTCCATGTATGTTCAATTACAATGTCTAAATAAGGATATGATGCAACCTTTTTCTAGACAAGCCCCGTCTGTACACCAAAACAAAGTATTTTGGCCAACCAAAGTATTCTTTCAGCGTATTATCCCTGTGCGAGGCCTCTTAGAGGAATCCCAGGGCAGAGAGGTTTACAGGGCTGAAGCTGTGACTCACACTGCAAAACTGAACACAAACACCAGAAGTAAACAATACAGTAGTGATATCAAAGCCATAACATGACTGTGAATAGGGAGCAAGGACACCAGAGTAGGCGGTCTCCATCGATAACAGATCCTTTAGATGCAACTGATGCCAGGAAAGACATGCTGCCCTCTTCGATAAATAAGCATTGGCATAGCCAATAGGTTTCGCTTTTGGGACCTTATAAGTGTTTAGCCATGCAACAGTTGATGTTGTTGCACAAAGGATATTGTGCTGCATAACTAAATACTTATAAGGTCCCAAAATCGAGACCTATTGGCTATGCCAATGCTTGTTAGAACTGCCAGTGCTGAGCACCGACAGGACCCGGCCCACTTAGAGTCCTGGGTAGTGGCCCAGGGTGCCTTCTAGCTGCGCACCATCTCCCTGCCTGGGCCCCCGAGGCTCCCCCTCTTCTGGTCCCAGCAGTATTTCATTCAGTGTCTATTTACAAAATAACAAGGCCGTGCTGAGACTTCACTGGAGCCGTGCATGCGTGCTGGGGGTGCCAGGAGGGCAATTTCTGGGTGTGTTACTTGCACAAGATGGCTTTTGCTCGGAGGGCAGCGGTCACACTCGAGGCGGGGCTGGCAGCCTGGTTGTGCGATGGCTCGTTTCATGCTTTGAACTAGGAGAAAAACAGTGCAAGCCACGCCCAGGGCGCTGCTCACAACTGACAGGAAACTGCCCGGACCGCATCTGACTGCTCCGCAATATCTACAGACAAGTGCACACGGCCCTACCAGGCACTGCTGGCTGCAGCATGGGACCCACACCTATAACTAGGTACACCCGAACACCGCCCCACACCCATCCCACCGCCCCACACCCGTTTCACTGGCCACACACCTGAACACTGGCCCACACCTGTCCCACCGCCTCACACTCATCCCACCGCACCACACCCGTCCCACTGCCCATGCGATAAGCAAGTGTGTGCACACAGCCTACAGAGCACTGATGGCTGCGGCAATGGGATCTCCACCTGTAACTATACACACCCATCCCACTGCCCACACACCCGTCCCACTGCCCACACACCCGTCCAACTGCCCACACACCCATCTCACTGCCCCACACCCGTCTCACTGCCCACATACTCGTCTCACTGCCCACACACCTGAACACTGCCCCACACCTGTCCCACCACCCCACACCTGTCCCACTGCCCCCTCACCCGTCTCACTGCCCCCTCACTTGTCTCACTGCCCACACAACTGAACACTGCCCCACACATGTCCCACTGCCCCAAACCCATCCCACTGCCCCACACCCGTCTCACTGCCTCCACACCCATCTCACTGCCCACACACCTGTCTCACTGCCCACACACCTGAACACTGCCCCACACCTGTCCCACCACCCCACACCCATCCCACCACTGTCCCACTGCCCCACACCTGTCCCACTGCCCCACACCCATCCCCCGTCCCACTGCCCATGCGATAGGCAGGTGTGTACACACAGCCCTACAGAGCACTGCGGGCTGCGGCCATGGGATCTGCACCTGTAACCAGACACACCCGTCCCACTGCCCACACACCCGTCTCACTGCCCCACACCCGTCCCACCGCCCCACACCCGTCCCACTGCCAACACGATAAGCAGGTGTGTGCACACAGCCCTACAGAGCACTGTGGGCTGCGGCCATGGGATCTGCACCTGTAACTAGGCACACCCGTCCATTCCCACACACCCGTCTCACTGCCCCACACCCGTCTCACCGCCCCACACCTGTCCCACCGCCCTACACCCGTCCCACCGCCCCACACTCGTCCCACTGCCCATGCGATAAGCAGGTGTGTGCACACAGCCCTACAGAGCACTGCAGGCTGCGGCCATGGGATCTGCACCTGTAACTAGACACACCCGTCCCACTGCCCACACACCTGTCTCACTGCCCCACACCCGTCTCACTGCCTACACACCTGAACACTGCCCGACTCCCAGGGTACAAGTGGGGGGTACACGTAGGTACCCAGCGTCCACCCACTCTTTTCACAGGGTGGACACCACCCCTCCTGCCAAGAATTTGGGCCCCACAGAAATATGCTGAACTTGTCCCAGTGTAATTTCCAGACACCGGACACCTTAAGCAGCCACGTTGTCTGCGTTACATTCCTAGCAGCAAAATTTTGGTGGAGGGGCTATTGTTTCACCCCCAGCTGGGCCGAAGTTAAGGGGCCATGAGGCCTCCTTTTGTTTGAATATCCTGACTGGAGGCAGACCGGAACCTCACACTTAAATGTTATGCCAGCAGGGGAAACAAAGGTACACAGCTTGTTATCTCTTCACAGGTACTTAAGAGAGGCTCACGTTTATCTTTGTTCAGTCACTGTATATGAGAGATGCATGAACTGTAAGAATGTCAGATGTGGTGGTCTGTCTCTGTATTTACACAAATAACAATTTCAATAGCACTATTTTATTTCTTTTATAGTGCTATGCAACCCAATGCAGGGTGTCAGAGCTCTTTGCATAACATACACATACATTGACAATAAATCATTTACATGTGTAAATCAATGTACAAGATGAGTTAGATGCGACAGTAAGGGTTACAAGGTGTAGAAGTCACGTCCTTCATACCTCACTGTGGTCTATTGGAATGATTACAATTTATGAACTGCAGGTAGCAAAAGGATCTTTGTGTTAAAAACAGTAACCCACTTTACTATCTACATAAAATAAAAATGTGTCACCTGCGTGTTAGATGATTTGCTTTGCAGGAGACACATTTACCTTCTCTACTACTTTGATTCAAATCTGGGACTTCACAAACCAAGATCTCTCCAGTAAGTGCATTAACCACCAGAGTTATCTCGCCATTATTACTATTCCCTTAAATATACTGGCCACCTTTTACAGCGGGTGCCTTAACCCAAACACATATTTTAAAATGTAGAATTTGCAACTAATTAAGCATAACAGATCTACTACCAAACTTCTCCTTGTTGCCAATTTCTTTGTGTCAGGGTTTAAAAAAATGTATTACTTGATGCCCAGAATTTGCGTCTGGATTGTGCCAATTTTTTAGCACAACCCCAACGCCAAATCTCATTTGTTAAATTTCATAATGCGCTTAAATGTGTTCATGATATAACTGATAAACATATCTGTGAGGTTTTAATATCTGATTTCACTTCTTGTGATGTCACTTCCTGTGATGTCATGTGCAATGTCACGCGTCGCGACCTCATTCACTGTGTCATGATTTTACTTGCATGCTGCCTAACCTAATTAGGTCCCCCAATTCATTTTTTTGGACTTGTGCCCTGCCCACACCTGTCTCACTGCCCACGCGCTAAGCAGGTGTGTGCACACAGCCCAGTGCATGCACTACAGAGCACTGCTGGCTGCGGTCATAGGACCCGCACCTGTAACTAGACACACCCGGAACCGAGCACTGCCACACCCACATCTCACTGCCCTCTCAATTTACCAAAATGACGTTTATTTTCTTTTTACTTGAACGAACATCGTATAAGTTTTAACCATTTAGTTTTACATTCAATGCCTGTTTTACGACGTAATTTACATTGTCTTTTGTAAATGATTTTAGGAAATCGTACAATAAAGATTTTACTTACTTACTCATTAGCTCCATTCTGTACACACTCTCGATCAGCAGGTGTGTATACACATTATAGTGCATGCTCTACAGAGCACAGCAGTTAGGGACCCGCAACTGTTACTAGGCACACCCAAACACAACACCACACCGGAACACTGCCTCGCATTCTTCTCACTATGCCCATCTCAAGGCCACTCTCCTTATCTTTCTCCATTCCATGCACACACACACACTCTCTGTAAGCAGGTGTGTGCACAACACTCATTATTAATTACACTACACTTGTGTAGTGCACAACCTGGCACTGTGATGGTCTTGCAGCGCCTTTCGGTGAATGACTCTCCATGCAGACAGTTTTCTGGTTCAGTGTTGTAGGGGGTGCGGTCACTAGGGCCAGTGTGTCAGTTTTAATAAGTTGTAAGGTTTTTTTTGGTGTGTACGGCCAGGGTGCTTTGCCAAATTCCTTCTGTATATACTTGGTTGCTAAGAGTGCTGATGGTTTGCGGTCTGGAAGGTGTTGGTGTGTTTGAGTAGGGGATGTAGGAGTAGAGGGGCGATGGGGACATGTTTGCGTAGGGGTTCAGTGTTGACATGTGAGTAGGAGCTTTTTGAGTAGGGGTTCAGTGTTGACGTTTTTCAGTAGGGGCTGTTTGAGTAGAGTTCAGTGTTAACATATTTGAGCAGAGGGGCAGTGTTGACATGCTTGTGTGGGGGTGTTTGAGTAGGGCTCAGTGTTGACATGTTTGAGTAGAAGGGTGTTTGAGTAGGGTTGATTGACATCTTTGAGTAGGGTTGAGTGTTTACGTGTTTGTGTAGGGGGTGTTTGAGGGGGGTTCAGTGTTGATACGTTTGAGTAGGGTTGATTGACATCTAGGGTGTGTTTGAGGAGGGGGTGTTTGAGGAGAGGTATTTTAGGAGGAGGTGTTTGAGTAGGGGCGGTTTCACTATGAGTTCAATGTTGACATGTTTGAGAAGAGTTCAGTGTTGACATGCTTGTGTAGGGGGTTTGTGTAGGGTTCAGTGTTGACATGTTTGAGTAGAGGGGCAATGTTGACATGTTTGAGGAGGGGGTGTTTGAGTAGGGTTGAGTGACATGCTTGTGTGGGGGGTATTTGTGTAGGATTCACTGTTCAATGTTGACGTGTTTGAGTAAAGAGGCAATGTTTACATGTTTGAGTAGGGGCTGAGTGTTGACATGTTTGTGTAGGGGGTGTAGACCTTTTTGAATATGGGTTGTTTGAGTAAGGGGGTGTTCGAGTAGGGTCCAGTGTTTACATGTTTGGGTAGGGGTTGTTTGGTTAGGGGTTGAGTGATGACGTGTTTGAAGTACGCTCACAGCTGTCTTTTCAGTGGTTCCGAAGTCACAGGGGCTTGCATTTGTCGATGACTTCAGGGTCGAAGGAGGCGAGTGTTAGCGGAGCTGTAACGTGATCCGTTTTACAGTTTTTAGGACAGGCCTCTGTGAAACAGTGACTGATGGGGTCCACATGAAGGAATAAAGTCCTGAGCCGGACTGGCCGCAGCTGGCATCTGATGTTTTCCTGGGAGGCTTGAAGGGTAGGGGCGGGAGGCTGGAAGGTTGGGGGCCATTTTTTTACAGAAGTGGGGGCTGGTTTTGTTACTGTGGGTTTTGCAGCAGAGTTGCAATATCGGTCTCCAGTAACAAAAGCAGCACTGGTGCTAGGATTGTTATCCTCCTCGACATTTTGCCACCCCCTTTCTGGAGATGGGGGTCACATCCGTACCTTTTGCGGCTGAGGTGGCTCCCCAAACTGGAAATTTCTGAAACCATCATTCTCCACAATCTTGACATCCTCTTCCTCACTGAGACTTGGTTCAACGACACCTCTCATACTATGTTTGATCTTCTGTTACCCACCGACTATTCTATCTTTAGAAATGACAGAACAGACGAAGTTGGGGGAGGTGTTGCAATCATCTTCAGAAACTCCCTTCAACTTAAGGCATTTCCTAACAGCTCCTTCTGTACATTCGAATGCCTGTCTCTGGAGTTTCAAGTGCAACACTGCTCCCCCTTCAGATTTCATGCCATCTATCACCCGCTTGGTGACTGCTCTTCTTTGTGGAGGACCTCACCGGCTTCATCAGCGACCAAAACTCTCAAAGTGACAAACAGATCTTCCAGGGAGACTTCAATCTACACTGGGGCTCTTTGGAAGACTCTGCTGCCAATAGGCTTGCCACTTTTCTCTCTGCAAACGATCTTATCCAACACTGCATGGAACCAACACACTATAAGGGCTCAATTCTGGACCTTGTTATATTTAAAGCAGACATGCTTACTATTGCTATCCTTATTCAAGTAGACTGGTCTGACCCCTTCCTCATCCCCTTCTCTCTTCACCTATCACACTCTATAACTCTTGGCCAACCTAAAAGGATTAATACCTGGTTCTGTAACACCAAAAACATTGACCTTGACACTCTTTGTGATTCTGCTTTGCTATCCCTTCCAAGGTTAGACCTTTACTTGGATGTCAACGATCTTACCTCAATGCCTCTCAGTCCTTGCAGTCAAAATTGATAATGTCACTCCATTTCAAAGCAAAAGGAAAAGGCCTATTCCTTCAGCACCATGGTTCAATAAATCCCTTTATGAAGAAAGGAAGAACCTGAGAATCCTGGAGAAACAAGGGAGACAATTTCCATCCACCACTAATCTTTCTATTCTACGTTCAGCAAGAACAAAATGCCACAAACACATCTTCCATGAAAAAGCTTCACACTTCAGAACTCTCCTCGACTCAGCCAAAAACAGACCCAAACAAGCATTGAAAATGCAATAGGTCTCGCCTTTGATTAAGTTAAAGCTATTTGCTTTGCTAATGGTATTGTATAGTAAAGCAAATGGCTTTAACTTAATGAAAGGCGAGACCTATTGCATTTTTAATGCTTTTTGACTATGTATTTTGGACTCTTCCGACCCGATCGCACCCATACAGATTTTGATACTAAACACAATTATATAAACAAATTGTTAATTTAACACCATTGCACAATACTCCGTTAAAACAACATGGTGTAATCCTTCCACAAAGTAGTATCATCATACCCCACTAACCCAGCCGCTTGTGTTCTGTCCCACACACTTTAAAGGTTACAAGACAAAGATAGGGTTATTGGAACTCTTGATACTGCTGAATATATCTGCAAGAAGGCGACGATGCTAGCAGCCTCAGACTATTACAGAAGAGCAGGCTCCCAAAAATAGAGATATTTAACAACCATAATTTTTAGCATTACTACTTTAGCATTCGAGAATGGAATAAAATGTGACAAGGGGAATACCTTTTTGATTAATCGTGACCCCAGCATCGTAGTGCCATATGGCCTTCATAAAATACATAACAATGAGACTGATCCTCCCTTTAGAACTATTGTCTCCAGAGTAGGATCTTTAACTGGACCTCTATCCCAATAAGATGATGTCTTTCTTCAACCTGTAGTAAGATCATTCAAATACTATGGACCTTATTTATGAGAAGTGACGCATTGCCACGTGAAAACGGCGATGCGTCACTTCTTAGGGCGCCCTCCTTGCCAGGGATGACAGATACGTCAGTATTACTGACGTATCCGTTGGCGCAAAACTGACGCATTGCTGGAGTTTTGTCGGATGCATTATGCAACTCCAGCAATGCAGGGGGAGGTCTATGATTATAGCACTGCGTCAGTCTTATGCCTGCTGTGAGGCAGGCATAAGATATTGACGCAATAGCATCCTAGAAGTGGCACACTGAAATCTGGTAGATTTCAATGCGCCACTTCTACGAGGCTTTCTGCGGGGGGAATGCCCACCCTGCATACATTATACCTGACGCAGGTATAATATGGCGCAGGGCTTTACAAAGTGATGCATCTGCATAGATGCTCCACTTTGTATATAGGGCGCAACGTAACGCATATTTTACGCCGCCGGCGAGCCACAAAAAGTGACCCAACTGCAGCGCAAAGGGGGAGAGGATGTGGTCCGTCGGCTGCGCTGCCGCCTCTGGTGCAGGAAACCAGGGTTCGAGCCTCGAGGTCGCATCCACATCCTGTGATTCTGGGCAAATCACTTAATCTCCCCGTGCCTGAATGTGTAATGTAAATACGGTGCTATGTAAAGCGCTCCAATACCTTCGGGTCGAGTTTGCGCTATATAAATACGCAAAAAAAAAAAAAATAAGCCTCAATTTCCTTGACACTTTGGATATGATTAAGAAAACTGAGAACCTATAGTTTGACAGTAATATTGTATTTTTAGTCTGTCTACATGTGGAGTCACTGTATACAAATTTCCCTCCTAAAGAAGCCTTAGAGTTTTTATACCGTGCAATCTTGACTCATTCTGAATATTTCCAAATGATTTTATTACTAAGTGTGGATATTGTGCTAAGGAATAATTATTTTTTGTTTAACAATACCATATATGCACAAAATAATGGTACTAGCAGGGGAGCAACTTGTGCTACCAGTATAGCAAGTTTGTATGTCTGAGCATTCGAAGAAAAACATATATATAACACAGCAGCCCATTCTGTGAGAATGTTCTTTACTGGTCAAGGTATATTGATTACATTGGTGATACCAATTTGCGCTTCACTTCCAAAATCCTTCACTCCAACATACATTTTCTTGGCATATGGATTTTTGCAGATAAAAATAGTTTAAAAGTCGAACTCTTTATGAAACCAACTGCATGCAATACACATACAACACGTCTTGAGTTTTCATTCCAAAAAGTAAAAAACAAGCGGTTCCTTATCGACAATCTTTATATCTGTGGTGGAATTGTTGTTACGTAAATGATTTTTAGAAACATTCCTTTATACTCAAAACCTACGTAACAAAGGATACCCCATGAGGCTAGTGAACCATTCCTTCAAACGAGCCAGGCTTTGTAACAGAGATTATTTTTCGAACTAAGGACATGACCAACCAATCTAGACAATGTTGTAGTAATCCCTAACCATAGCAACATTTTGAATCAGGTTAAAATGTGATCATGTCCAGCTGACACATTCTTAAGACAGACGGTGAAACACCCGCCAAGAAACCAACCTTTGTATATTGCAGGAAGAGAAATCTAAGGGACAATTTGGTTCATGCGTCTCCGCCCGCGAAACAGGTACGTGGCTTAACGTTGCCTTGTAAATAAGGACCCCTTTCACGCTATGCTTAGCGTGAAAGGGGAGGGCAATGAGTGTCGCTGTGAGTGTTCCTCCGCAACATCCATTGATTCTGACGCTGTCTCTTATTTACAAGGGAGGCGTAAATAGGAGACAGTGCTAGAATTAGGACCAGGGAAAACCTGGTTTTACCTTGGTGCAACAAGGAGAAATGTTTCATTGCTCCTCGTTTTTTGCTGTTTTCATATGTGCTGCCTTGTGCATCACACATGAAAACAGCAAAAGGCCAATGATTGTTTGTGTAAAGGAAGGTCCCCCTTCCTTCTGTGTGTGCTGCATTAAGTGGCACACAAAGAAGTTAAAAAGCAGCATTTAAAGATTGTTTATGTGCAGGAAGGAAGACCTTCCTGTACATAAACAATCTTCCCCTGAACGCAGCAAGGGTACTTGTGATGGCACTAGGCTGCTAAACTTAGCCCCAGCGCAGGAGGAAACAGGGTTGCACCATATTCTTGTAAATAGGGTGCAGCCCTGCATTTCAGAAGTGGCTAACGCCTTCCTCCGCCACTTCTTTGTAAATATGCCCCAATGTATCTTATTTTTTTGCCCATGTGAGCAAGGCTTCATCATTTTGTTTCTCTTTCATAATCATTTTCTCAAATAGAATGGATTGATATTAGTTTTTTCAATTTCCATCCTCTACATCCTAATCTATATGATTTTTATTGTGATTCTCATACTTTGTATGCCTTGATGTATTTCGATTTTATTTTGTGGATGGGTGTGGTGACGATAATTATCTAAAGAGTGTTGGTTTTTGTGAGTGTTGCTCTTTTTTATGGTTGGTTTTGGTGTCATATAGCCTTTTGAATTTTTGCTTGACGCCAGATATTGCCAATTCTTGAATTGACTATTATTGCAGGTCATTTTCTTGGAGTCCTGATTAATGGGGTGGATGATTTGATGTTACCCACTGAAACGTACATCAACTTGTTTTATCATCCATAGTGCCTTGATTTACTATTTTCTGCTTTCCTTAGTAGACCAGGACTTTTCCACTGGGGCCTTGTTTTTATTTCTGTGACTCTTCCATTGATTTATTTGTTCTTTTCATGGGGTTCTGTATGTCTACATAACATTTTGTGAAGATATGTTTGAATTAGAAACAAAAAGATAATACATTTTTCTGTCCACTGTATATATGATTTTTTTATTAGGAAATATATTTTTGCATTATCTTTACGTTCAGAGCTGACCAGAGTATATCAATGTATGTATCAATGGCGTCTTGAGATTTACTGAGTACCTGTCTTTCATGTTCTGTTGTTTGGCTTTACGTAGTGGCTGACATGTATTACCCTTCACCAGCCGCTGTTCGTGCAGGTATCAGTGGTGGGGCGGTGGGGCCGGGTAAGGGGGGATTTCGAGGGACGATTCCGAGGGAAAATTAATTATTTAATTTTCCTTTGGCATCGTCCCTCGAAATTCCCCCTTACCCGGCCCCACCGCCCTACCGCTGTTACCTACACGAACCGCGGCTGCGGCCTTCACAGCCTTCAAGTTCTCCTTTTGCAAATAGTCCAAAGTTTGTATTGTAGCTTTGGGGCGAAATATGTTCACCCACTCCCAAAATGTTTACAGCAAACTTTGCTTTCTTTTTTCAATATGGTTGACATTTTCATATCCTCACTATCTGCAGTTCCGTAAGGTCTGAGTGCTTGTCACACCCTGCTGTTTTAACCATTTTTATGCTATGCCTGTGAACTCACCGTGAACTTTTGAAATACAGTGTGTGCTTTGAAGGATATGTTATGTGGAAGAATTGAGGGCTCGGCATGCCTCTGACAGGAGAAAGTGCACTAGACGCCAGGGATTGTTTTTTAAATAATTGGATGGGGACGGCCTGTCCTAATGTCAGGCCAGAACCCCCAACCCTGAAGCCCAAATAATGTTTCTGCCTCCCTGGGGATATTTATAGTGTTTACCCCCAGTCTGCCCACAACAAAGGGGGGGCTGAAATCCCTCATGACGCTTGGGACATACTTATGCATAATGAATGAGTGCTGGCCTGGCATTAGGCCGCACCCCTGGAGCCCAAACACCCTTTTGCTACCCTAGGGGTATTTTAGGGTGTTTAACCCCAGTCTGTCCTCCACAGGGGAGAGAGTCCACAGGTCACATGGACAAGCTTAAAAAAATGAATGGGATAGTAGCCTACCCATTGTGGTATTAAGCAGCTCACCCACCCTAGATCTCCAACATTTTTTCTGCCCCAGTGAATTTATTAGTAATCTGTCCACCCAAAGGGGGCAGAAAACCCTCTAGAGACCAGGGATTACATTTTTTGTATTAGTGACTTGGGAGGCTGACCCACATTAACATCCTGCCACACCACCACGCTCCATGGCACCAGACAGGTTGTATGACCTCTTGGCCTGCAGACTGAGGTATTTACACCAATCTGCCTCCACCAGGGAAGCAGAAAGGAAATGTGAAGCCAAATATTGGTGTCAACAAACAAACAGCATCTAATGCCATCCTGCATTAGCATCAAGAACCCCCAGGCACTAGTCTTTCTGCCTTGCGAAGGGGGGGAGGAATGAGGGAGTTACCTCAATCTACCCACCCTAGTGGGACAAAAAGAGCACTAGGCACCAGAGATTTTTTGGGGTGTCAATGGGGTGAGGGATCGACCTGTCCTGACATCAGGGTACACTCTCATCTTTTGACTCCATCGGGAGGTAGAATGGGGTAATTACCCCCTCTCTGCCAGTTCACATATCGAAACAGACCTAAAGAAATTTCAATTTCCTCTCATTTTCGATGATGGTTGGTAGAGGTATTTGGGCCTGGAAATCTACTAACCCCAGGCATTTCTATTAAATAGAGTCCAATGAGAGTCCAGATGGGTGTGGCTTGCATAGAAATCTGTACATTGACAAGTGAATGTCAAAACTGTTTCTAAAACGCCTAATTTCCTCCCATTTTCCATGAGCAAGGCTTTGCTATTTGGCATCTCAGTCAGCCTGCACCAAGGGAATCCTACCAACCCTGGCAATTCCTGAAAATTAGTGACTGATTGAAACCTCAGATGGTATAGCTTGTTTAGATCTCAGCAAGAGGAATAGTTGCCATATTTGGGCCCAGGGTCGCCTGGCACCCAAGGAACCATATCAGCCTCTCAAAACTAGAAATCCAGGGGACTGTAGGCTAGTGTAAACTGCATGTAGGCCAAGATGTTTTCATATTTAAAATACCCTGCAAATGTCAAAGCATGGACAGAAAAAATATATTTTCCAACATTTCTGTAACATTAATCTCAAGAACTTCCAGCCAATGGTAAAAATCTTACCATCCTGAATTTCCACATTTCTCGTTCGAAAAGCAGTACCTTGCATATGTGGGTAGGCTTAAAGGACATGATAGTAATGCTCCACAACTGGCCACCATTTGAAGACCACATTCCACCTAAATTCACTTCACACAACCTCAGTTTGGATCAGTTCCTGTCTGGTGCGATAGGCTCACCCACCCATGTGTGTAACCATTTTCATCGGTAGAGTTGTGGAAATGCAGGATGGTAGAAATTTAGCTGGTGGCTTCAATTTCTGTAATTTGCCACAAATACTTTGACATTTGCAGGGCATTCTAGTTAGAAAAAGTGGGGGGATCAATGCAAACAACACAACTCTTTAGTCCAATAGGTCACTAGATTTAAGAGAAACGTGGAGTTGGACGATTTTCTTAAGTGGCAGGCTTCCTCACCTGAATGATGCAGTCAACCACCATTGAAATTAAAGGAATATTAGGTTCTCTTAAGTATAGATATGTTATGTAATGTCATGTAATGTTATGTTATCTTAAATCGATTTGTTAGGCACAAACCAATAAATCCATAAGGAGAATGCCTGATTTGAAAGCCCAACCAATCTTACCTCACATGACAGGACTCAGCAAGTAAGTCAAGTTATTTTAGATACATTAGTATAGCCAAGTTTTAAGCAAGTAGAAAGGGTTTTTCATGTTCGGAGGAGGAGTGGGAGCCTGTTATAGTTATGATATTTCAAAGGTATTCTGGGTAACAGATCATAGTGGAATTTACGACAGCCACACTTCCCTGTATTACCCAGGATGTTTTTTTAGGCATGTTAATGATGTTTGCAGGACATTCTGGGTGGGAAACCATACTAGGATTCATTCAAGCAAAACCTCCCTGTATTTCCCTGTGGCTCTAGTCTCCAAAAAGCTCCCATTGTAAGTAAGTTTCCTGGGTGCCGGCTGAGCATTGACCAAATGCCATAGCTACACACGGAGTCAATATGCATTTAAAATAAAATACTTGAATTTTCCAGGGTGCACTTTTGACCTTCATGCCATCCAAAACTACTTGTTGAGAAAGAATGGTAATGCTAAAGTTGCCTAAGCCATTTGTTAGTCTGTGTTTTCATACACTGTGCAGATGCCTGCCAGCAGGCAGGTTAAATAGGATCACCTCTAGGAAACCACCTATTTTACCTGTCCTCAATCTGCATTGCATTTTGAACGACCAGTAGAATTCCAAAATCACATAATATGTAAAAAACAGGTTGAGAATTGGCTGTAATGTTAGCTCCCTCTATGGGGAATGTTAGACCTGACATACTAGGCGTCGCATTCCCCCAAACATTTTCCCTTCAGTCCTCCTATTTTGCTGAATTAAGTTTTGTTGGCTTTAGGACTTTATGCACCTTATCACTGTAACCAGTGCTAAAGTGCTTGTGCTCTCTCTTTTAAACATGGTAAAAGTGTCCTACACAAAATTAGCACATTCAGTTTTCATGTAAGTCTTTAGTAAATGGTCCTACATGTACCCAGGACCTGTACATTAAATGCTACTAGTGGACCTGCCGCACTCACTGTGCCTCCTACTAAAGTGCCACTGCAGAATGTAGAGCAGTTGTAAATGGGCATTTTGACCTGGGAAAAAAAAATTGCCAGGCCTAAACCTTCCTTTTTAAAACTTATAATTCATTCTTAATGTAGGTCCTAAAGCCTCATAGGGCAGGGTGAATTGTATTTAAAAAGTAGAACATGTGTGCTTAAGTTTTAAGTGTTCTGACAGTGAAAAACTCCTAAAGTCATTTGCTCCTGGTGCAAGGCCCATCTCTCCCATTGACTAACACTGGGCTACCTTATTACATCTAATAAGTCATACGTTTTGATTGGGATCAGGTAGAAATATAATATTTACATTTAAGTTAATTGATATTTAATTTCCTCCTTAATGGTGAAGTTGGATTTTAAGTCACTGTTCTGAAAATGCCACTTTTAGAAAGTTTAAAACAACAAGGTGATGGATGGAATGCTTGAATTAATCTCAAACTCTGGTAGTCGCTAGGGCCGCATTCCAATCCATCATTTTTCACCCACCATGCTTCCTCAGTCTAGACCCAGCCATATGCAGATCAGTCCTGACCCTACTTCAATGGGAACAGTCCAGTCCGAACTTCAGGCCAGGTCCACCCTGAACCAGAATATGAGCAACCCAGGACTTGACTAAAGAGCCCTAATATGGGTGAAATCGATCCTGGGTTTCTGTATTCTGATTCAGGGAGGACCTTGCCTGGCAGTTCAAGCTGGACTGTTCCCATTTGTGCAGGGTCAAGACTGGTTTGCATAAGGCTGGATCCAAATTGACATGACCTAGTGTGCAAAATAACGATGGACTGGAATGCGGCCCGAGTAATTACCTGTGGCTGAGATTAATTCAAGCATTCCATCCATCACTTTTTGTATATTTTAAAGTGTCTACGTAAGTGGAATAGGTATTTTCAGAAATTGGTTCTGTGCACATTGTGTCATTGGAATCAGGCTATACCTGGCTGATGGGTCCTTACTAAGGCGAAAGCGGTCCTGGGTTGCTTGTGTTCTGATTCTTGGAAGATCTGGCCAGGCAGTTCCGTCTGGACTTTTCCCATTAGAGCAGGGTCAAGACCACTTTGCATATGCCAGGTCCAAACTGTGGTGGCATGGTGTGCAGAATAATGATGGACTGTGATGTGGCCCAGAGTAACTACCAGTGGCAGAGATTAATTCAAGCATTCCATCCATCACTTTTTTGTATACTTTTAGAAAGTTAGCATTTTCTTGTGCTGATCATTTGTGCCTTCTGCCAGTTTCTTGGGTCACATGACAATGAATGGTTCTGCTGTTAAGGTTTGTGTATTGCTTCCAGGGAGTAACACAAAGGGGGCTTAAGTGTTGGTAGGATGGGTCATCCTGGCAGGATGACTGGGAGGAGCTTTACTCAGCCCCGTTTACACTTCAAAGGGTTTTGCCTCCTGCACACACAAAGGAATTTGACACCGGACCTGTCTGTTGTCACTCCAGACAATTTGAAGCCTTGACAGGAGAACGGGAGGAACTTTCCAGAACCAGATGTGGGGGTAGGACAGGGAGCCCCCCCACGCAAAGGCTGGCACCAAGTATAAATAGTGGAACAACAGATCCACTCTTCAGAACGTTCCTTGACCTGTGGAAGTTAAGGAAGAAGGACTGCCTTGCTGGCAGAGGGCTGCCCTGCTGCTTGAGGACTGCATTGTTATCTGAGAAGGAAGATTGGGCCTGCTTACCTTCATTACAGGCTAACCCAGAGTGACACCAAAGGTCAGTTGGATGACCTCCTGTGTGAGATACAGGGCCATAATAAGCAGCAAGAGCCTCCGAGCAACGACCCGGATAACCTACTGCAACTGGACCTGCATGGGATTGCTACTGGACTTTCTTGAGTCCTGCTGGCCTCTGCTGAAGTGAGTCCTTGATCCCCAAGAGGTGCTTCCCCAAGTCCTGGACCCTTGGCTGGCATAAGATTATACTCCTCTGCAAGACAAGATGACAGTCCTGATGTTTGATAAAGGTAACATTTGGTTCTGTCGGGTCAAACAATTTTTTTGTGGTTTTCAATATACAATGTAATTGAAATGAAACGTGCAATGTATGAAAGCTTTAACGGGTCTATATAGAAAAATCAATTGACTTCTATAGCTGCAAGAGGGCTTGGCAAAATAGTCTACTAATTGACGTGCATATACATTCATTTTCTGTGAATTACTTTCGTTCCGAAAGGTCTGCACAGTCGCAAATTAACTTGATACTGTGCATACTTTTCGAAACAAAAACTACTGATGTGAATTAAACCTTAGATGTTTAACATAATTCTGGATATGACGTATGCCCGGACACACATAATAACGAGGTCACTCTTACATCATCGTATCATCCTAAACTACTTGTTGTGAAAGAATGGTAATGCTAAAGCTGCCCACGCCATTAGCTACTCTTTGCTTGCAAGCAATGCCGAGATGCTAGCCAGTAGCAGAGCAGATAGGATCACCTCCTCCAGGAAAGCACCTGTTTCACATGTCCTCAATCTGCACTGCATTCATGAGGGATCTATACAATCCCAAAATTAAATGGAATGTAGAAGACAGATTGAGAATTACCTGTAATGTTAGCTTCCTCTACTGGGTCTCTTATTCGTGCCTCTAGTGTTTAGATGCCAGACAATATGGCTCGAGCCCGTTAGAAATGCAAGGGGAGATGTAAAGAAGCATTATTGATTATGCCTTTACGGATTCAAAAATGCATTGGCTCACACTACAAAAAGAAATGAGGTCTTTGATGTACAGTGCAGCGTGCTACTCGCCAATAAAGCGTTTCAACACCCCATCAGGGTTACAAGCGCTATATAAATGCAAACTTTTTTCCCCTTTTCTACCCCTCCCCAACGCTTCTCAATCCAAATAACGGACTAACATATCCACCACTCAATTTCATGTTTCACCATATTAATTCAACACTAATCCTTATGGGTTGCAGAGTAGCGTGCTACTCGCCCAAAAAAGCGCTTCAAAACCCCATCAGGGGTAGCAAGCGCTATATAAATACAAACCTCTTTCCCTCTTCTATCCCGCCACCTACCCTTCTCTATCCAAATAACTGAAATACATATCCACCACTCAAATTACTTCATATTTCACTATACTAATTTTGAACACTAATCCTTAATGGGTTCCGGAATAGCGTGCTACTCAACAGAAATGCGCTTCAACACCCATCAGGGGTAACAGGTGCTATATGAATGCAAACTTTTCTTCCCCTTCTATCCCTCCGCTATCCTTCTCACTCCAAATAACTTACTAATATCCACCACTCAAATTACTTTCATATTTCACCATACTAATTCACCACTAATCCTTTATGGGTTTCCGGAGTAGCGTGCTTCAACACCCCATCAGGGGTAACAAGCGCTATATAAATACAAACCTTTTTTCCTCTTCTATCCTTCTGCTATCCTTCTGAATCCAAATAACTGACTAACCTATCCACCACTTAAAATTTACTTGCATGTTTCTCTATACTAATTCAACACTAATCCTCTATGGGTCCCGGAGTAACGTGCTCCTCGCCGAAAAAGGCGCTTTGACGCCTTGTCAGGGGTAGTAAGCGCTATACAAATGCAATTACGATACAATACAATTACAATTCAATACAGAGTCTGCCCCTGCGTGTGATGGACGACAGGCCTCTGCTATTAAGGGAATGCGGCATAAAATGCCTATTACGGGGAAACACCTAGAGGCATATTTTTGCAACGTCATAAAATGAAACCCCACAGGTATACAGCTTGAAAGAACAAATGCAGACATAAACATGCAGGCCCAGATTTTGTAACACTTTGGGACATATTTACAAAACAATGATGGATCGCAGAGCTGTGACAAATTTGGCAGTGCCGTGCTCTGACATTTTTAACATGCAGTGATGCGCTGTACTTACAAAACTGCGGTGCACCCCTGTGTTTCCCCTAGCACTGGTGCAAAAAAGCTGCCTAGAGCCAGCCACCCTGCTGCCATGTTGCAAGGATTACTGAGCTGCAGGAACATTTGCTTATGTGCAGTAATGGACACCTTCCTGCACATAACATTCAACAATGGCGATTTGCTCTTTCCATGTGTGATGCTGAATGCAGCACTCATGGAAAGAGCAAAAAACGAGGAGAAATTAATATTTTCTCCTTGTGATGCCATTCTAATGCTTAGTATTCCATTATGTCAATTTTTGGCGCTGCCTCGGCCTTGTTAATCTGGGGCAGCATTAAAAAGCAATTAGGGGGGCTTGTGGTGGATCACATACAGCAACACCCATTGCACAGCATTTGCCACGAGGATTGCAGCAGAAAGGCACAAATTTACAAGGTGGAGTTAAGCCACGCTAAGTGGCTTAGGGCCACCTTGTAAATATGGGAAAGGGTGCTACACCACCATAGCATCAAAAAAGTGATGCTCCAGTGGTGATGGGGAATTGTAAATATTCCCCTATGTGTTGGGTCTGAGTCACATAGTTGATGCTAATCCTGTGCAAAGTGTTGTGGTGGGATTTACTTTTCAAGAGAAATTAGCACAGACTAGAGCTATGACCTGCTTTGCACTTATTTGCATGAGTGGCCTATGGGCGTGCCCGTGCAACCACCCCTGGATTTTGATGCCAATACCTAACAACCAACAGTGGTAGACAGGGATGTAGTCAACAAATTACACCTCTCCTTGAAGCAAGTGTAACAGCGAAGCAACTTTTTAAAGTTTCACAATTTCTCCAAGTTTGCATTTGTGCTGCATTACAGCACACATACAAAGTGGGAATAGTGTTAAAACATATTTTTGTTGCCCTATGAGACCACATTTGTGCCTCCAAACTTTGTTAGGGTCCATGAATAGATACAGACAAAAGGTTTTGCCTGAACATTGGGACTATGGAAAAGATTGCCACTGGGTGCTTGGGGGGGAATTTACCTTTCCAACTTGGGTATCCACCATTTATTCATTAAGGATTTAATTTCAATAGAAAAAGTAAAAATGCCGATGTTGTCATTTAACATACATTTTGAGTGCTGTTGTCAATAAGAAATTGTCATTTTCCATGTGCATGACTGAATGAGAGTATACCAATGTCCTCTACTCAGAATCAGCCCATTAATGTGGGCTCATAAATCATATAAAGGTTGGATCATTGCAATGGACGATATTCTGGATTTCCAGATGTGCTGTTAAACAGGGTCCAGATGTTGGGATCTTGATGGTCTGCCAAATTAAGAAGATTAGTTTGGTTGAAGCAAGGTAGCTGCATTGGCTGTCGGTTGCAAAACAGACTGAAATTAAAATATGGTGTTAAACGTATAATTGCTTGCAAAAGTTTGGACTGTCCTACTTTTGTAGCTATCTACTTAACAGCCGGTTTGGATATTGTGATCCACAACGTCTTCCCTTTTCTGTGTTCCTGCATTCTTTCTGGCTTTTAAAGAAGTTTGAGTATTCTCTATCCATGTTTATAAGATCCAAAAAGCATCCAAGGTTTTTGCACCACCCTCTTCCTGTCTTGTTGGTTTCTGAAAACTGCTGAAGCAAGGGTTCTTATAGTAGCAGTTTTCCAGGCGGTTTAGTAGGTTCTATAAGCATGTAAAGTCATCCAGTTACCAGTTACATGGACTGGCCTGGAAACAACGGCTAGGGCTGTCGACCTCGGAGCTGGGGAACCAGGTTCGAGTCTCTGCAGGGACGCTCAACATCCTGTGAATCTGGGCAAATCACGTAATCTCCCCCTGCCTAACAGATAAGAATGTGTCCATCTGTAACGTAACTGGTGCTCATGTAAAGCGCTCTGATACCTTCGGGTCTAGTTTGCACTCTATAAAACTACACACAAAAACAAATATATATTTCAACATCTAAACAACATTGCACCAAAGCTGATTTGACCAGTTAAGAACAGCTTAACCCTTGACCAGGGTACCTAGAAGAGACTTCATGAAACATCACAAAAAACTGGAAATCTCTGTTGTTCAATTTAAAAGCCCACTGGGACACACCAGCAAGACATCACAAAAACACATCTGTGGAAACTAAATGCCTGTATCCATATAGACCAGCAAAAACAGAAAGGAGGAGTAGCCAACACGCCTGAGTACACCAAAATTAAAGCATTGAACCCAGAGTGCCAGACTCAATGTTACCTGATGCTGCTCTGCCATTCTTAAAAAATCAGAAAGGCCACCCAAAAGCCTCATGGACTGCCATTGTAAAAGTGTTTGTGCATAAACTAAACAGAGGATGTGGCACACATGGAAGTTTAAAATGCCTCAAGGCTAGACTTCCAGTGAAGAAGCAACAAATGCAAGTACACGCATGCCTGCCCAACAGTGGGACTGCAGAACAGTGACTCAGAAACTTGTTAGAATGAGAAGATATTGTGTTATCCATGTAAAATCAAGAACACATTTTAGGACTTGCTGGATCTGAAATGAGTAAAAAGGGAAGTAATACACATGGGTTGCTGTGTAATCTTCATTCTCAAACAGAAACAACAAGATCACAGTGGTTAAAATTCAGTGATGTCAATGAAATTTATAATACTGATGCTGTGACAGCCAAGATGTGGACGCACACAACATTACAGACGCATAGTGCAAGGTCCTATGAGGGTTAACTCCATAGCCACTTAATTTTATGACATTAGTAGAGAGTTGAGGTTAGGTGGTTGAATGTCTTCATGCTTCACTCTAAGATACATGGATTAGAGAATCCTGTGGAAAGTGCCCACATGGAAATTAGCATGTGCGCACATTCTGTGCACATGTATATTGGCATACTGATTGTGAGCGTATCCAAGTGAGTCATATCTAAGGCCAATATTGATTGCAGTGGAGGGTGTAATTGTGAAGCATTATGGACTGAGATGCTTTGCTCAATCTCTCTCAGGTACATCCTCTAGTGACTCCAAGAACAAGCCTGAGCCTGCCATCCCTGGCTCAAATGCAGGCTCAGGTCATTCATGCCATGATAATTGAGCAGCAACAGTCTTGCTAGTATGCATGTCGATTACCACAGGCTCTCCTATTGAATATAGTGGTGGGGTAGACTTGAACAAGATGATTACTGAGCTGCATGGCTGTTCTACTGTCCCGCTTGCTACACGTAACGGTTTCAAGTACTAACTTGCCATAAATCCTGATATTTACCAGAACCCTGCAACTCATTTCATTTTTTGATATTTCTATGGACTTGTTCCTCTCACATTCAGATATACGTTTAGACATAGATCATTATTTCAATTACAGCAGTCTGTACTCCATTCTGCCAGGCCAACAGTGGGATGTACTCTGCTGCCTTGGAGGAGTACAACCCACCATAATTAGAGAGGATGTGGCCTTACAGCTAGAGCAGTTGACCTCGACGCAGGGGGACCAGGTTCAAGTCTCAGCAGGGTCACTCAACATCGTGTAATTTTGGGCAAATCACATAGGGGCAGATGTCAGTGGACCACCAACATTATGATGTTGGTGGTCCACTGACATCTGCCCCTGCAGTACGCCCACTGCATCACCATGCAGCGGCCGGAGGCATCGGGCGGAGGGACCGTCCACAGTGCTTCCGACGGGCACAAGGAGCCTGTTGGTGCATCGGAAAGGCAACATAATCCCTTAATGACGGCAGTTCCTTCATCGAGATTATGATGACGGTTTCCGACAGCCATTCCATGTAGGCCTATCCAACATGGAAAGGCTGTCAGAAAGTGACATTAGGTGCCCCTAGCATGGCACTCTTTCCCCTAGCCATCTACTATCGGGCCTGGTGCCCCCCTAAACATCCCTGCACTGTGTGGCAGGCACCTAAAGAGTCTGCAAGCAATGTAGCATTGTGATTGGTCTAAGCGCCGTGGTTCGGCACTCTGATAGGTACAGGGAGCCTGTGCATGTTCTCCACCCAGGCTGTGATGCAGCCTGGGTGGGGAACATGCAAAGTGAGCATAAATGTTGAGCATAACTGTTTGGCTGGCCCGAGACGGACGGCTAAGCAGTCACGTGCACTCAGTGTGCAAGGTCCACTCCTCCTCCCTGAGCCTCCAGCCCTGGCCTGCCCTAACCTACCCCCGCAGCAACGAAAAATAAAATGATAATAACCTTGTTATTATCATCTTATTTTACCCTTTCCCACTGCTCTGAGAGCAGTGGAGCAACGCTCCTCAGCCTTAGCGGAGAAGCCGCCCCTGCTTACGAGTCTCACCATTGTCCTGTTTAATGACCGCGTGCTTGCTATCAATGGCCCCAATGCTGAGGGTGAAGTCGCTGATGCATTAGAGGTTCCTCTGTCCTTGTTGGTTTCTGCTGAAGAGTGTATGGAGGGTGGAATAATTTTTAAAATGTCTCGTCTGTACTTGGGGACAGGGATGGTAACATGAAAAATGATAGTGCTTCAGTTCTGTCGCGGTACAGTAGTGGGACATTTTCAACAAGAAAATACCACTACCGAACAACGCAGTCTTTTTCCAGCTACTATATTGTTTTTATATTTCATCTACAAAAAACAAGGCTACAAAGTTACAGGAGCGGAATATTTACAATGCAAACATCTTAACAAATGTATATGCGAACAGACTTGTTGTCTCTGCTTCATCTATGGATAAATACTTCTTTTTTGTGCGATCATTGCAAATTTTAAGTGGTTTAAAAATATTATTTATTGTTGACCATGGCCTTTTTTAAAGAGATGCGAGTTTGTGGAGTTTTGAAGGAAGCTTCTACGCTGCTTTTTAGTTAACTTCTGTTGTTTATTAACTAGTTTCAATTATTTTGTTGTTTATAGCATGCACGTGCAGTATCCTTCATATCTGTGACTGGTAGTTAACAGACGTGTCCTGAATACAATTACTGTCACTGGAATAGACTGGTTTAGTATGTCTCCAATTAAGAGTGAATTCCGGGTTTGTACTTTCATGTGCCACTTAGTTAAATAAGACCACAATGTTGATGTATTATGGCTTTGCCAGGTCAGTGAATTAGGCATAAATGGAGTCTGAATGCCATTGTTAATGTCTAGGATGTCACATGAAAAGTGTCAAGTGTACTGGTGTGATCAACATGACTTCTGACCTCTGGGGAAGTAATGGTCACTGCAGCAGTAGAATGAGTGGTAGAAGCAAAGGTGCCAGATTCGGTTTGAGGGTTTTGGGTAGGCAAGAGTTATTGGACCCCAACTGTGAGAGTTGAGGTTGTTTACCACTGATAACCCTGGACCGGGCCTACTATAGCCCTGCAGACTGACCACCCAGTAGACACTTTACGCATTTGACTCTCAATTCAGATGTGGGTGATTACTTCAAGGTTTAATCAGGGATATCGACTCAGCACTGCAGCGCACAAATGACCCCCAATAGGCAGGTAGTCCAGTCAGTGCTTGATTTTGTGAAAAGATAAGTACTTTTTTTTATGCTACAAAACAGTACCGTCCGAGTGCTGCCAAATGAAAATCTACAATATGGAATGAAACTGGTGCGTAACTTCTTCAGGGATTACTAGTGCAAATCGAGAATGCGTGAGCTGGCATTCATCACTTTTGGCTTACAGGTAGATCTGATTCTCCCAAATACTCCAAAACAGTGACCTTTTTAGTCAGTGTCTTAAACTAGTGGCCCCCGGGGAAGCAGAGTCGCAGACTAGTCTTTCGTAGCAGGAGGGCCAGGCTGGGGTTAAGGGGTGGAGTTTGGGGGTGGGGTATAAGAATGCAGGTGAGAAAGGCGACTCCTTCCTGCATTCTGGCACCATTGGGAGGGTTAGGGTTGTTGAAAAGGCGTCTAGGGTCGGAAGGAGCATTGTGGAGCCACTGGCCAGTGGTTTGGTGGCTCGTGGGCCGCGGAGGATGTCCGGTGTATCTTGGCATGGCGGCTGTATCTGCGGAGGAGGTGCGGGAGGCCCAGCGCATGCTGGGCCGGCCCGGCCGGGAAGACCTTCTCTGGCCCGACGTATTAGGTGAGGCGTGGGTGGGGCTGGCTCGGGCCCAGCGAGCTGCTTCGGCCGGCGTTGCGGCTGCGGTGGTGGCATGCATGGAGGAGCCACCACCGGCCACGAGAGGTGCATTGGGGAAGGGGCGGGCCCAACAAGGAGGGGGCTGCACAAGGAGGCTGACGCCGGAGACTGCCTCCACATCTAACTAATGATATGAGTGAAGTGTGCGGGCCCCCGGGTGACAGGAGTAAGCCGGGAGGGCTCCAAGAGCTCGGCAGCACCTGGAACTTGGCTGGGAGGGGGCGGGGCACCAGTCAGGAGCGGTTGACAAGATTTTCTCGGGCCCAGAAGGGTACCAGGGGGGGTGGCAGAGAGTTGCCCGGTGAGCAGCTGCATCTGCTGGTGCTGGGCGACACCCATCCACAGATTGAGGAGGGGCAATGGGATGACGCCCCCATTGACCTCTCGACGGGGGCGCGAGCTTTCGGCAACAGACTTGAGGGGGTCACTGAGAAAGGGCTGGTGGAGGTGGCCCGGGTGGGGGCCGGGGGCACCCTTAGGTCGGTTTTGCCTGGTGTGTTGGGGCCGGAGGTGTCTCTAGGCTGCATCTTCCTGTTGTGGGGCCTGGGGAGGTGGAGCCTGGGGTGGGGGTGGTGGGGCATTTGCCGCCCACCCTCCCCTGTTGGGTGGGCATGTCCCTGGTGGAGAAGATCAGGGAACAGCGACGGATCATTGAGGAAACAGAGGCACGGTGGGCAGCGTTGAATGCGGCCAGGGGTGGGGCGGTCTGGGAAGTTGAGGCTGAGGGGCCGCCTACGCCCACCTCCGAGGTGCAGTGGGCTGAACAGGAGGAGAGGGACAGGGAGGCCAGGGGTCAGTGGGGGTGGGTAGGGGAGGAAGGGCATTTTCAGGCAGGTGCAGAGACGGCCAGGACAGCTTTGAGGCACGATGGTGCTGGGGCCCACCCAGGTTGGTGCGACCTGGAGGGCAGTGGGGGATCTAAGCCAGTGGAGGTCAGCAGAGTGCTGGGTGGCCCGGCGGGGCGCAAGACGGCCCCAGGACGCCAGCTTGAAGCAGCAGGAGGGTCCGTGGCGGCCTTCCCTCCGGCGCGGGAGCGGGCAACGGCGACGTGTGTGGCTGGTGGTAGTGGTTTGAATGTGAAAAAGAGCAAAGGTGTGAAGAGAGCGGTGCGAGAGGTGTTGTGGACGTCAGTTGAGGTGGAGCCTGAAGTGGAATTGGATTATGACACAGAGAGTGAGGAGCTTGAAGATGGGGAGGTGAGGGATGATGACAACAGGACGAGGGGGGCAAAGAGCAACAGCAGACTGTCAAAGAAGGACTGGAGAGACACGGACGGCCTTGAGAGGTGAGGGGACATGGTGGGCGGCTTGGGACGGTGGGCCAAACGAGGGGCGGAAGAAAACCTGCCGGTCAGTGGGTGTGGGAGATGGGTCAGTGAGGGACGCTATGGTAATACCGCAAGAAGGTGTCGGTAGCGGGGGTCCTGACTGACAAGATGGATGGGGCTGATGATATGGGGCTGATGATAAGGGGGAGAAAGGCATTGACAAGCATCACAAAAAACTGCCATATATGGGACTGGCCATGCCTCTGGGGTCGTACTTGTCAGATAAGACTCGGAATAGAATATAGAAACACAAATATGTGGACGTGTTTAAGTAATTGCACAGGGAAATTCAAGCAAAGGAGGGCTCTAAGGAGGAGGAATGGGAGCTTACGAGACGACCTAGGGTGCCGCTGAATATGGAAAACTGGACATCGGGTTTCTCATCTATGCTAGTATCTACTGTGAGAAGCACTTGGACAAGACCATAGAGCTTCTGAAATATGTGGATATCATTAGGAAAGCCCAGATACATTTTGGGGGTTTTGCCTGGCTGAGTTATGACGAGGAATTCCGGGCGCGGATTTGTATGAACCCAGATAAACCTTGGGGTGAAGTGGATCAGGAACTGTGGATGCAGTGGATGTCCTCCATGCAATCATCGGCGTCCACCCACACAGCCAGTGGCCTGCCGGTCACTTACCGGTTCTTTCCACCGTGTTCCGCCCACGGTGGGACGGGAGGAACTATTGCCAGTTCAGGGAGTGCAGGGCCACCTTCCAAACCGTGAAGCAGCAATACAGGAGCGTGTTGGAGCTACAACAGGGGTTATTGTTCCTGTTACCCCTGTAAGTTCAAACATGAGTGCTCCAAGTGTGGAGGGTGACATGCCCTTACCCACTGCTTTACCTTGGCCACGCCGTCAGAACACTGGCGGGCCATGAAAGGAAGGGGACAGACTGGGCAGAAGGGTGCTTACACCAGTTAAGATTGAGGCTATGGGCCCTTGGCACTCGCGTTACCACGACAGGGAGGCGGCATTGAAGATTCAGTGGGGTTTCATGGAGGGCTTTCGGGTGGGGTATCAGGGCCCTAGGGAGAGGAGAAGGGCAGACAATTTGAAATCAGCCAAGGAATTGCCGGAGGGGGTGGCTGTCAAGCTGAAGAAGGAGCTAGACAAAGGCAGGATAGCGGGCCCGTTTGTTGACTGGCCTGAAGACGACTTGATCATCTCCCCACTGGAAGTGGTGCCAAAAAAGGAGCAGGGTGAGTTTCGCATGATACATCACCTCTCGTGGCCCGAAGGGCAGTCTGTGAACAATTTCATCACTGAAGCAGACTCGAGAGTGCTCTATGCCTCTGTGGATGACGCGGTTCGCCTAGTGCGGATGTGTGGGCTGGGAGCTGAAATGGCGAAGTGCAACGTGAAATCGGCCTTCCGCCTGCTGCCCATACACCCTGTGGATTTCTCCCTTCTGGGGATGCAATTTCCTGGTGCCATCTACGTAGACAAGGTGCTGCCCATGGGGTGTGCGATTTCTTGCGCGCAGTTCGAAATGTTTAGCACATTTTTACAATGGGCTTTTACTCAGATCAGTGGGCATCGGGAAGTTTCTCACTGCCTTGATGATTTTCTCTTTGTGGGAAAGCCACAGTTGGGGGACTGTGGCAGGGCACTGTCACAATTTCAGGAGATGACACATCATTTCGAAGTCCCTCTGGCGCCTGAAAAAACGGCTGGGCCCGGCTGTAGGCTGCCTTTCTTGGGAATTGAGCTGGACTCGGTCCAGTGGATGGCTCAGCTCCCTGACACGAAGGTGACAGAAATAAAAGCGTGCCTGTTGTGGGCAATTGGGAAAAGAGGATCGCGTTGAGGGCGGTACAACAACTGTTGGGTTTCCTGAACTTTGCGTGCAGGGTGGTGAGGGCAGGACGGACGTTCTGCAGACGGCTCGGCATGGTCATGTCGGGTGCAGTCTTACAACATCACAGGGTTCGGATCTCCTTGGGGGTCCGGGCGGCTCTGAATACATGGCTGACTTTCTTGACTGATTTCAATGGGGTGTCACTGGATTTTGTGTAAGAAAAAACGGTTTGGCAAGTGCAAATTTACTCCGATACAGCAGGGTTTGGGGTCTTCTGGCATGGCGGGTGGTGCGCGGAGGACTGGCCGGCTTATTGTGTGAAGCAAGGGTGAAGCATTGCGTTTCTTTCTCATTTTTTTCCCCTGTTGGTAGCACTGGAGGTGTGGAGTGCGGAATTCCAGAATCGGTCGGTACTGTTTCATGTGGATAACATGACTGTGGTCGAGTTGGTCAACTGGCAGAGAGCAAGGGATTTGAGAGTGCTGCGTTTGTTGCAAAGCTTTATGCTGAAATGTCTGAGATTGAATGTGGTGTTTCGAGCGAAGGATGTCCCTGGGGCGCATAATGACATTGCGGATGCTTTGTCTTGTTCGCAGTGGCAGCGGTTCCGGCGACTGGCACCTAGAGCACATCTGTACAAGACCAAGCTGCCGGACGGCATCTGGGCCTGGGGGGAGTGAGGGTGATAGGTCTGGTCGAGAAGTCTATAGCTGACACCACAAGACGGACCTACAGATTGGCCTGGGCAGAGTTTGGATCCTTTATGGGCTGGTGTGGGGAGACGGCAACCAGAACCCGCGCATCTATGAAACAGGGAGTGTTACAGTTTGTCCTACATTGCATGGACAAAGGTCTGTCTTCCGCGACAATAGCGAGGAAGTTGGTAGGAGTGTCTTTCTATTGCAGTTTGTTTTTCGGTTTTGTCCCCACAAAGGATGTGGTTATTAGCAGGGTCCTTAAAGGTTGGGGCAGGGTGAGGGGGGGAAGGAAAGGGGTGCTAAGGGAAGCGATTACTTTTGAATTGTTGGTCAGGCTGGTTGAGGCGTTGCCTTTGTTTTGTTACGATGGTTATGAGGTTGCGGTTTTTCGCTTATGTATGGTGTGGACGTTTTTTGGGGCTTTCAGGGTGTCTGAGTTGTTGGGTATGAGGGGGTAGGTGGGAGGAGGTATGAGGAGGTCAGGCTGGATGAGGGTCACCTGGAGATTTGGTTGGGGCAGTCCAAGACAGATCAGTTGGGGCGTGGAAAGTGGGTTTGGTTGAGCGAGAGAGCATGTCCGGTGGTGGAATGGCAGAGGTTTCTACAGGCGACGCGGGCCACGATTGGGGAAATCTTTCGTCATGCATCTGGGGTGAGGGTGACGGCGCCACAACTACTGGCGGTTTTTCGCATGGCTTTGTGACGGTTGGGGATGAATCCGGTGGGTTTTGGGACTCACTCTTTCCGTATTGGGAACGCTAGGCCCAGCAATACCAGGATTCCATACAACGCAAGATAGGAATCTCTGGAGTGAAATCATCTTCTGGCCTACAATACACTTGTATATAGACAACCGTGATCTCACTGTATATTCCGTACACCACTTGAGCACTTTGCACTATTGTCACTTTTATTCACTTTGCATTCCTGTAAATAATTTGTCTTGACAGTCTACCTGTTTATTGTGAATATCAATGAATGATTTAATTCTGATATAAATAATATTAACAAGCCATTCATCTCAGTCCTTATTCATTAAGTGTCAAGTAATGCAGCTCAGTTCTTATTGATTAAGTGTTGAGTATTTGATCATATGTTGCGTGTTCCAGAGATTGCTTTTTGTATTGCATTTTGAGCATCCTCAACTCACATTTGTTCTACCCGACAGAACCACTCCCAGAAAGGATGCCCGGCCTTGTTAATACTGCATTTGGGAGAAAATTATCTGATTCGGCTGTCGGGTTTGGCGCTCTTAGAGCTGATGCAAAGAGACTTGGAGATCATGAAATGAAGAATGGCAGGGACCTGCATAGCATGGACAGAATTTGTTCCCTGGAGAGTCTAGAGAGGGACCATTAAACATGGGATTGTTGAGAAAGCCCGGAGGAAACTTAACAGAGTGATGAGGGTTTTTTGTGTGGCGAGAGACATCAAGGTGATTGCTCATACAGGACTGAGACTGGAAGAACAACTACTTTTCAGGGATGATGGTGTGCATCTTTCGAGACTAGGAAACGCATACTATATGATGGAAATGAGGGATGTGGTCAGCAAATTGTGGAACAAGGCTATTTAGTGTAAGAGGAATGTCTGAGTAGGCGGTCGAAAGATGCACAGTATGACCAGGGGGGCAGGTAACCGCCCTAAAGGGGGTTCCCTGGTTGGCGGTACTTGGGTAGGGGTGGGGGAGTCACTGACGGGCGCATCCATCCCTCGGGGAGGGAAGAGTGAATGATGAGGTTGTTGGAGGCATGAGTGTAATGCCAGGTGATACAAGGGAGGATGCGAGAAGAGAAGTGAAGAAGTGGATGAAGAACTGAACGGGTCATGGATTGGAATGAGAGGTGAGTTTGGGTGGTGTGAAGGGAATGAGTGGATGAAAAAGTTGATGTTGGGGATTTGTTATTGGTTAATTGAGTTCATTGTTATTTGATATGCTGTGCAGCCTGGTCCTAATAAATGGTCTTTTACGCTTAACATCTGCGTGGACTGGTTATTGCGCAATGGTGGGCTCCGGGGGAAGCAGAGTCGCAGACTAGTCTTCCCCTTGGGTCATTCGCGCAGGAGGGCCAGGCTGGGGTTAAGGGGTGGGGTTTGGGGTGGGGTATAAGAATGCAGGAGAGGAAGGCGACTTCCTCTTCCTGCATTCTGACACCATCGTGAGGGTTAGGGTTGTTGAAAAGGCCACCCGCCCACCCTACAATTTACTAGGGTTCAATGGCTGGGTAGGCTGAGCGTGCCAGTTTAGGACAGGTTGCAGGGTTGGCGGTACTTGGGTGGTTGGGGGAGTCACTGACGGGCGCACCCATCCCTCGCAGAGGGAAGAGTGAATGATGAGGGGGCTGGGGGCATGAGTGGAATGCCAGGTGATACAAGGGAGAATGCGAGAAGAGAAGTGAAGAAGTGGATGAAGAAATGAACGGGTCATGGATTGGAATGAGAGGTAAGTTCGGGTGGTGGGAAGGGAGTGAGTGGATGAAAAAGTTGATGTTGGGGGTTTGTTATTGGTTAATTGTATTTATTGTTATTTGATATGTTGTGCAGCCTGGTCCTAATAAATGGCCTTAACATCTGCATGGACTGGTTATTGCACGAGTTTAGTTTCTCATGCATTGAGTCTTTTTTCCATGTCTTTTCGCTGGCTTCGACCTGTCGTAGTAAATCTATGTTAACTGGATTGCTGGAAGGAATCCTGGAGGTATGTATTCCTCCTGGTGCATGCAGGTGATTCCTCTGCTTTGACCTTCTTGACCACTCCTCTTTCCCAGAACTTCATGGGTACGCCCTGAAGCATTGCAGTCCCGGCCAGGAAGCAGATGAGCGCTATATAGAAAACAGCAATCATCTCCTAACAAACTTGCCTCCCAAATGAGAGGAGAGCTCTCCCAATCAGATGTTTGATATATGGTGAGTCCAGCCGAGTCCCAGCAGAAGTGGTCAGTGGTCAAGTTCAGCCTTTTCTATTGCAGAAAGTCAGACTTGTAGTCGTGGTTCGATGCAACGCTGATGACACAGTGGGCAACATCCTACCCCACTAGGTATCCAAGGCACAAGCTGGATGAACGATGAGTGGCACATCTGTGCTAGGCACATAATGAGTGGTTCAGATTTGTTGGCCATACAAAGAGGGGCATAGCTGTGATAGCCACCCAATGAGAGGGTTGCCACCCTAGCTACACAACGAGCAGTACAGCTGCTCTTGATCCACGATGAGCGGCCCAGCTGCGCTGGGCCCCCAATAAGCATAAGAGCTGCACAGGGCACAGCTCCTTCTACCTTGCTGGCAGCTCCACCAGGTGGTGTTTTTCTGTAGAGGATTCACTATCACCCTTCTGTACAATATCTAGGCAGACATTTCTTGCTGGAATCCCCTCTGGATAGATTTCAGGAATCAGGTTATATTACAGTAACACAGGAGTAGGAAACACTGGTGAATGTGGCTTTGAAAGCTAAGACGGGCGGGATCACTGGAGTGTTAACTTTCCTAGGAATGCACACACTCACTCCCTGGGTTAAGGTCATTTCCACGTCCAGAAGGGTAGAGCCCTTTTTTTCGACTCCTTTAGAACTTAGCTCACTACCTGTCAACAAGCTGCATGGTTGGATTGTCTTTTTTCCGATCCTCCTTATAGTTTGCACCTACGTTGATGTCTTTCATTGTTTGCTCTTTTCCCCATTTTGGTTCCCTCTCTCCTTTGATTAGTCCCTTCTTTAGGATTGCCCTCTTGATTGTCTGTCTGTTAAACTCAGGGGCAGATTTACAAGGACTGGCGCATCCCTGCATATTAGCAGGGATGCGCCAGTAAAGATGTGACACGCAGGAATACACTTGCGCTACCACGGATGCGTCGCATTTACAATGCAATGCACCATGGCGCAAGGATAGTCAGATGTGTGTCGCATGTTCTGGCATAAGGGCAGCGCATTGCTGGAGTCGTGTCGCAAGCGCAACGCAACTCCAGCAATGCTCAGGGGCGCCCCATACCGAACATGCTGCGCCACAACTTACGCCTGCTTCAAGCAGGTGTAAGGTTTTGACGCAGCATGGACGTAAAAGTGACTCAGTGAAATCTTGTAGATTTCACTGCATCACTTTTACGGGGCTTCCTTGCGACGGAACGGCCACCCTGCATACATTATACCTAATGCAGTTATAATGTAGTGCAGGGCTTTACAACGTGACACATCTCACTAGATGCGTCACTTTGTAAATCTGTCGCATAGTGGCACAATGTTTACGACGCCGCTGCGTCACAGAAGTGTCATAAAGCTGATGCAAGGGGCTTGTAAATCTGCTCCTCTGTTTCTGGGAGAGTCTTATCTGTGTGCATCCAGCAGTGGGCTTCGGCCTTTGCAGGATTTCTTGTTGCATTTGGGCTTATTCTTGCATCATTCACTGCTAAAACAAATAGGCTTTGTTTCAGTTAATGTACCCCAGATTCATACCACCAAGGCAGAGGGATATAGTCCCTTGAAACAGATGAAGTCTCAGAGGGTCAGCTCCAGTCCTGGATTTTTTCCCCTAGTCCCTATCCCTGTGTCTGCCCTGATTGCTGTGCCTGGTACTACCTGTCACTTTGTTTACTAGTGCAGGGGTGAAGGGACGGCGGGGGGGGGTTTCAGCTGGTCCACAACTTTGAACCATGACAAGAGCTTTTTCTGCAACACAGATCCTCAGTAGCAGGTTGCAAACTTCTTGAGTGATGCCACTGATCCTGGGAACCTGGAAGTCAGAGACGCTAGCCATGGATCACAAAAGCTGCTTGCACACCTTGTAGGATTTGTTCTGCACTGGTCAATGAAAAGTCTGTAACACTGAGTGGAAGTTCCAAACACTTCTTCTACTCTCTTTCCATGTGACATTTGGTGATTCTAGATATTTAACCTTTTTTTTTTTTTGCAGAGTTTTATATAGCACGAACTTGACCCGAATCCAGTCAGATATCAGAGCGCTTTACATAGCACCAGTTACATTACATGAGGACACACATTAATTTTTTGTTGTTGTTGTTAGGCACAGGGAGATTAAGTGATTTGCCCAGAATCACAGGATGTGTAGCGTCATTACCGAGACTTGAACCCAGGTCCCCAGGTCCCCAGGTCCGAGGTCGAGCGCTTTAGCCGTTAGGCCAACTCCTCTCCCCGAGAGTTCCATCATTTGGTATATTGGCTTCAAGATAAGTCAGACACAGTATTTGATTTCCAGTTGTTAGCAAGAAATAGTGGGGGGGGGGAGCCTGTCTCCCAAGACAACTCAAAACACTGACACAAAAGAGATTGCACCCTACACACTTACCCTCAAGTCCCTTTTGGCAGAAGCACCTCTGGGGGAACAAAAGGCAGGCCCTGCCTGAAAAATTTACCCTGCATTACAAAAGAGCCCACTGTCTCCAGCCCTAACACCTTTCATCAAAATTAACCTCAGTGCTCCTGTCAGGGACAAAATGGCATGAATGAGCTGCCAGCTGCTGAATTTCTGAAGAGACCCCTGTCTCTGTCCTCCCGCATCTCAGGGTCCTGTGCTTTCCAGGTGGTTCAGGGATGTTTGCAATACAGTATGCCAGTCTGACATGCTCTTCCACTTCCATTGTGTACTCAGGCTCACACATAGAAATCAATGGAGATTTCTCTCTTACCATAGAACAAGATGGCATGCACTCTTCGGACCTGATTCACAAAGGGCCTCCGCAGAGTTGTGGGGGTGTCTCCACACTCGGGCGGAATCTCTGTAATGAGAATTCTCATTGCAGAGATTCCGCCTCGAGTGCAGAGACTCTCCCATGACTGCAGGGCCTCCGCCTCGAGTGCAGAGGCCCTTTTTGAATCAGACCCTATGTATTCTTTTGCTGCACACTAAACCAGGCACTTATAACAGGGGACTGGACCCGGTTATAATTAACCGAACAGACAATTTACTTGGCAATGCCATTAATCCACTCCACTGCACAGAGACCAATGAAGAAAGCCTGTCCTGCAATTAGGAATTCATGCTGCCACCACTGTCAATTCTTTATAGTCCGGGGAACTGACAGCAGACACACTAACAAAGGGAGGCATATTTGATTAGCCCCTTTAGGCTAGAGAGCCCCACTCAGCATCACATTACCTTTCTCAGAAATGCTAAATTCCACACCCATGATGGTCATGCGTGCTGAGACCAAAATAAAAATGCTAAACTTTCCAGAGGTTCATATATGGCTAGGGCTTATAGGGCAGAGGTTCCTGCCCCTAAAGCATACAGAAGGCATTTCCATCCAACAGTAGGTTTTATTGATAGGAGTGGAACTTGTGATACAACTAGTAGTATTAGTATTCAAATTCCAAGTTGAAATACTAGCACTAGCAGTGCTAATATTGGAACAAGCACTATTATTGTAGGTTGTAGAAATCACAACACTACCATTGTAAATATAAGAATTTGTACTAATAATAGTTCATATAATACTAATAATGATATAAGTAGTAGCAGTTTCAGTAGTACTATTATCCATAATAGTCATAGCAGTAGTATTAGTAGTAGTAGCAGTATTAACATCCATAGCAGTGTATCATTAATACTGTGAGGAGTAGTAGTGCTGCTACAACTAAAAGTTGGACTAGTGGTACACATGCACCCATTTGTGTCATGGTACAGGTACACACATAGTAATAGTGACAGCATTCATTTTAGCATTATATTGAGGGTTACCAAGAAAAGGGGAAGAAAAAATAAAGTATTATCAGTCACTTTCTACACCACCAATGCCCAGAACAATTTCATGTTGTTCATCAGAGACGTGCACTACTGACTTTCAGGCAAGGATTTAACACCCTCATTTCCTTTTATTACCTCTTCAAATCTTCTAGTCGCATCTTCTCTCTCCTCACTGCTAATTGCCCCCACTATGAGTGCACTGCTGAATATGTTTCCACATGAATATGCCTTGTTGCACCAAGTTTACAACAAGGATTAGGAAAGCCACTGGGTCTGGCATTGGCTGCCTAGTCTTTTAGGTTTGTCAACACTTGTGTTGATTTGACATGGTTATGGGAAAACTTTGTTGATGAGGCAGCTGTCTGGCTGTGCACCAAACAAACACATTGGCTAAAAGCAAAATATTTGTGGGTCTCAGAAAACACACATTGTGATAGTGGCCCTTCACAGTGAGGGGAACTACTTTGTGTACGGAGGTACTCCTGGCAAAAGAGCAGAATGTCATCACTTGCAGTGAAATTAGCCAATGCCTGAAGTGGACTGGCCTATTACCCCATGCTATGTGTTGTAGTCGACGGAAAAAAGTGAAATATATAAAACATATAATTGGAGGAAGAGGGCTGTCTGAAAGCATCTGTAAGTATGAATACTATAACTATAATGTTACTAAAATCAAAAGGTACTGGCTAACACCAGACGTAACTATCGTCATAGTATTAACAGTACTAGTGATGCTAGTAAATGTAGTAGCACTCTGAATAATATTGAGTGGCTGTCCCACTGCTTCATTCATACATGTGGCTGTCAATGGAAATCTTTTTGTGAAAAGGCAGCATCTATCTGCAGCCTATCCCAGTGGCTGCAAAATAGAAGGGCACAAGCACAAGGATGCCCAACACACACATCAACAAATTGATACTCAGTATAAGCGATGTGGATATTTTCCACCTTGGGGATCAGAATGAGATCATAGATAGCTCATGTTATCAATGTTGTCATTAAACATGACATGAGTGATGTAATAATGTGAGATCATAAGCAGTGCATGGCAGAGGCACAAGTTATACTTGGCTTAGTTAACTATAACTGGTGATTAGAGTGTTTTGTTTACACAATACTTTTTTTTGTTATTACAAGGAATTAACTATAACGTCACTCAAATATTCATTTTTTTCTCTGAATGTCTACTTTTTTTAATGCAAAGTGGGACATTAATACAATGCCTAGCTATAAAGTTTTTTAAAGATCCTATTGCCACAGCTAACTATAACGTAACTTAAACCTTTGTTTTTTTTTACTGAAATTCACTTTCTTTTAATTAGAATCACCAACCTACCTCACTGAGCATATCTTTTGACCATGATCAGTAAGGAGTTGGACGTAGGTATACATACCACTAATATGCCCCATGATATGGGCATAAGGTTGTGTATTGCACTAAATTACTGGATTTGCTTTCACATAACAATGCATCATTTCCCCAAAATGTCCCTAATTAGGTGAAAGCAATTATTACATGTATGTATTTTGTGTGAATGAAACTTGCACTGCTGCTTCACATGATGTACTGCACTTTCTCGGAGTGTGAACAATGCATTGATGACTAATAATCTGCACCTACATACTGTCCCCATGTGGGGGTACCTGTTCTTCATTCCTTACTCGAGCTTAAGAACACCTTTTCTCTATACAAAAGCCACAAGATTTGGTTTTGTCAAGGCTGGTTGTTCTTTGTGAGTGGAGTTTATAGTAGTAGTGGGAAAAGTGAAACCCTACTCCTGAAAAGCGCCTGGTCAGACAATCAATGATCTTTGCGTTTCCTATAAAAGAAATGCAAAGATCTTCAAATCCACTGTGACGTGGGCTCACTTAGCACCACGAAATGTGCCGCCCATCACAGGTAACCTCTCAGGATGCAGAGAATTGTGTTTTCCCACTGTCACTCACGAGTGCCCATGCCATGAGGCCAATGCCAACACAATAGCCATTATTTCCTTCTGGTGGAAGTCCCGGCATGGTGCTCCTGATGGCAAAGCTAAGCATTGGATGACATGCAAGCTTGTGACGTACTGAAGCAATGGAAACATTTAAAAGGGCCTTTTTTTAGTCCCATTTCTTTTATTTCAAACTTCATCTGCTTTAGAACATTAAATCAACTCACATAGTTGCATGGAGGACAGACTATACACTTTCACCCTGATGGAATGATTATCATCAGCCTGCTTTTTTGATAATATGGGCAGTTTGGTATATACATTGATACACTTATGGACAACAGTTTTAGAACATTTCTAAAACTAAGCAAGTTGGTCTCCATGTATGGATGTTCTGTGTGAAGATTTTTTACCATTGCACCCAGTCTGTCCATTGTATCAATCGCATTTTTCAGGTGGACACTGGTTGATTTTTAAACTATCAGTGAACAGGACTTTTCCAGGGACCACCCTGGAGAATATTGATACCTCTAAGTCCAATAGGAGTATGTTATCTTGAAGGAATTTCACCAATTCGTACAGAAGACAGTGCTGGTGGTTGATGGCCTTGGTAAATATTGTTATGCAATAGAAGCCCATGTTCTGGTGTGAACCTGGGCTTCTATTGGAATTCTCAAGGGCATATTATCAAGCCCATTATTGCCGCTTTAGTGGCAGTTTCCTGCCGCTAAAGCGGCGATATTTTAACGCCATTCTTGATAATATGCCCCTTTGTCTTCCTCGCAATGTGTACCTGGAAGATGCCAGAGCATAGTTAGTCTTACAATTTTTGCAAGGTTTAGAACGTAAAAGAGTTATTAATTACTAGTATTTTCAGATTCTCGAGTTACGTTTAAAGAACGCTTGTGCATGCAAAGATAGGGACTAGGACAGTCTCTAGTGCTTTACGGTAGTTTGATCTTAACTAAAACAGTGGAGATGTGGAGAACATTCAATGCCTTCTTCATCACTGTATGCTGTGCATGGATGGATATCTAATGGTGATTTATGCTGCACTAATACTCGAGTCGCAAAAAGTGGTTGCGCATTGCACAATGACTTTTTTGCATGGATGGAAATCTAATAGTGATTTATGCTGTACTAACACTCGAGTCACAAAAAGTGGTTGCGATTTGCGCACCGACTTTTTGCGCATCCAATGAGATTTTACAATTTTACAAACAGGCTATTCGTTTGGATTACAAAATCACCATTCAGAGTGGGTTGCAGTCTGACTCCCCAATGAATATTGATGAGTTAGGTTGCAAATTGTGACTTGTTATGACTGGAGCCATCAGTGGGATAATAGCCTGCTGGGGTCAGAACACCACCATGTCTATGATGCAGTTCAATTCCCATACAGGAAATAGGGCTGTGTTTACAAAAATAAGCTTGCTCCTATTAAAAAGTTTGTTTGTGAGGTGGAGAGGTTTCTTGGACCATTGCCCGCCCTGCAAGATTTTTTTTTGTTTATTCACAAAGGGGAATGAGTTCCAATGGGACCCCTTTCCTCAATGCGAATGGATTCAGTAACATTTCAATGTTTTGCTACCGGAATTGTGGTTGCAAACCATTGATACATTGCATTGCTAATCACAATTTGGAATGGATTCCCTAAACATGCCTCTTCGAAATTGTGATTAGTTACGAATTTCTAAACCCATTTTGTGATTTAGTAACCATTTTCTGAAACATTGAAGCACACCATTTTACACAGGAAACTCAAAGCACATGTCTTTAATTAATCCCTTTGTTTGAAAATAGTACTTTTGGTACTCCTATTGTGCACTGTATTATAGACATGACCGGAGGCGCAGTGTGCCTGCCCATATTTACAAGGCCAAGTAAAGTCACCCCCTTTCAATTATTACTCTGCATGAATAGGGCGTTCCATGGGTGCTGCTATAGGTGTTCCCACGCAACATCCATGGAACCTGACACATTCCCAGATTTACAAAGTTTTGTAAAGCTGCAAATGCATCAGAATCTACACCTCCCCATGGGAGGCTTACGAGTGCCACAACGAGAAGAAATACTTTTTTTTCTCCTCGTTTTTTCTACTTTCTATGAGTTTTGCATTCTGCAGCATGCATAGAAAGAGTAAAATACTATCAATTCTTGTTTTTGTGTGGAAGGTGTCCCTTCCTGCACGAAAGCAATCATCCCCGCAACGCAAGTGCTCTCGCAACATGACGCAAGGGTGCATGTGCTGGCGCATGGCAGCCAATTGTGTGTCAGTGCAGGGGAAAGCACACGGATGTGTTAGGCTGTTTTTAATACAACGCATCCCTCTGCTTACAAAATGATGCAGCTCAGCACAACAAAATGGCTTGCAGTGCTGCGCTGCACCATTGTTTTGCAAATGAGGCCCTACATGTGCAAAAGAAACAACTGAGAGACTCACTTGTAATTCCAATCCAAAATTATTACTATTTTAATGAAGAGTTTTCAGTAATAAGTCCATTCACCATCAATATTAGCTTCAGGTAGCATATGTTCGGCAGGAGAACAATTGTTTTTCCAGATTGAAAATGATTCTGTACCCTTTTCAGTTTGAATTTTCAGGGAAACAGTTTTCATAATTATCATAAATGCATAAATGAGCAAGAATTTTTTCCTCAATACTTTGAAATTAAATGTCATAAATGTCCTACTCAGGGCTCGTTTACTCATGCATTAAAGTTACATAAAGTGAATGTGATCACAGAACGAAACTAAATTGCTTTGTTTCTAGTCAGTTTAACAATCTCCTGAATCTAAGGGAATTAAGAATAGTGATGTCTATTCACTAAAGCATTTCTGAGTTTGGAAAGTAGTACTGCAGGGGTACTATTGTATGCTTTTTGAATCAACCGTGTAATGTCCAAGTCCTTAATAGTAAATGTGCAAAGGGAAACAGTTTTTTTAACTGTACTAATTATATGTGAATATTCTTTAAATATTCCTATTGCGTTCCAGTTTTAGATGTTTTCGGGCCAATTCATTAAGGCATGTGAGAATATATGAAAGAGTACTATAGGAGGACTTATTTTTGGTACATTAAAATGCCTTTATGGATTGACTCTTCGGTCTACATATACCTACAAATCCCCACTTCTTATCTACCCTTTTGTCCACATGCTAATTCTCCCCTTTAGATCCGAGTCACAGGATTCTAAGAGCCATGGAGCTAGATATATCGTTATTTCAAAAAGCGATTACCTCATTGTGATTCTCTGAGAATCACAAATAGGTAATCGCTAATTGAATGTATGAAACTCTATGAGTTTCATTTAGCATTGCCTAAAGGGTACAAATCTACCTTCCTCATTAATATTATTGAGACAACGTGCAGTGTGCAACCACTAGGAATCGCTAAAATCACAGGAATGGTGGCTTTCTGGGGTCAGCAGACCACCATGTCTGTGTTGGTTCTAAATAAAGTTTGCATTTCATTTTTCAAGATCAGGCAGTGGTCTGTAGAACCACTGCCTGCTCTTAAAAAACATTTTTATGAACATTCTCAAAGGGGAAGGGGTCCATTGGAGACCCTTTCCCGTTTGCAAATCGGTTGCCACCTACTTGAAGTAGGTGGTAAATTGTGAATGTTTTGAACCTCATTTTGGTCGCAAAACGTTTTCTACATACTACTGTGATTCGGTATTAAGACGGGATGCCCTAATCACGCCCCTTCCTAATATCGAATCGGTATGTATTCGCAATTCCAAATTGCGTTTCGGTAGCATGTTACCAAATCGCACATTGGAATTCATACATACCGAAATGCATTTCACCGGTCACAAATGGCCCGAGGGCAGAATCGGCCCGTTAGAGACTGCTAAAATACATGATACATGTGGCCTGTGGTCAATTTTCTGTAGTTTCACTCCTTGTCCGTCATCTAGCTTTTCCCAGACAGCAGCAAAAAGAAATGATTGAGGCGCTACCAGTAGGATAAGGGCTATTCTGGCCATCAATAACCAAAGGTTGAGCAATGTTAATTCTGCAACCTCTGGTATTTTGATAAAACAGTATTTTTGGCAATGCCTGCATGTGCACCAAGTATCTGTGTTCTTTTGAAATGTTGTGCTATCCTAGAATAACCAATAATCCAAAGGATTTGAATATGGCAGTGAGGTCCAGCGGTGGACCTCTCATATCCACTCAATGCGATAGCGGAGGGTGGAGAGACCAGAAGCGGCAGTCACGTCCACCAGGTACACGTCATGGCTACCCCAGGGAAGCATGACAAATGGCAGCTTGTAAGCCCACCAAGGGTGGAGGAGATGCTGCAGGAAGAGACGCCACAAGAGGAGACACCGCGGGAGGAGAGGCTGCAACAAGACGAGGACATTGTGACTCCACCTCGAGAGAAGAGGACCCCAGAAAAGGAGAACACTGATGGGACGACAGTCGTGGAGGCAGCCGGCTGCAGAAGGGAGCTACGCCCCCCAGGAAGACAGGCGGAGGCACTGACTCCCTCTGCTGCGGCCCGGGCGGGTCACAGATCAAGGTAAGTCCTGAGCATAGGGAAAGCCCTATTAAGGAAGTGGTGGGAGGGGAGGCAGAAACAGTGAAGTCACAAGAGAGGGAGGGGAGAAGAAGTGGGAGATAGGTCCAGACCGGCAAAGGGTATTTTGCCAAAGCGGGCTGGGGAAGGGAAGAACACCTCAAGGAGACAGAGGGGCAGGGACAGGAGAGGAACATATCTTCCCCTAATTTTATGTTTTCCATTGAGAACATTCCTTAAAGAAAGAAAGGGGGAGAGAGGGGAGGAAAAGACAGAAAAGGGATGGTGGACGTTCTAGGACATGGATGGCTAACCAGCAAACCACCTAGACATTTTGTTTTTCAAATATTTTTTGGGAGGGACGTTGCCAACCAATGCGTCTGAGAGACCGGAGATACCTGTACCTGTGAAACCGGCATAGGAGGGAATGACCAGTACCTGGGACACCAGAGTAGGAGGGAGGCATTCAGTACCCGAGACCAAAGAGAGTCGACTAACTAGGAAATAGAGACTGAGAAGGAGTGGAAGAGAGCCCACGGAAAAACTATGTTTGGAATGTGAACTGCTCTACGTTATCCTTGCATACCCTAATAAAAAGCACCAAGCAAAGGAAAAACACCACAGTACTAAGCCCAGTCATTACCCTAAACCTTGCCCCTAGCACGCGCCATACCACAGTGGTGTTAGAAGTAGGATACTGGGATGTATAAACATGACCCAACCCATTACTATGAAGGCAGTGGTGGCTCTATTGGCCGAGAGGCAGAGGCACCTGCAGTTGGTAATGGAGTAGCAAGCCAAAACAGCTCAAGAGGAGCAAGAAACATTCCAGTCAGCCCTTAAGGAACAGGCCTCACTGCTAACCTCCATCCAGAAAGACACTGCCATATTGCATCTCACAACGCTTTCAACAGTGCGTGGGTACATCCTGATGTTCCTGGCACTGTTTCATAGAGGAATCTGGAAGGGGAAGACCCTGATTATCTTTTTGTGACTGTTGAATGGGTTGCTACCTCTGCTGGATGGCCCCGGGAAAGATGGAGCCAATACATTGCTCCTTTGCTATCTGGGGAATTGCAGGCAGCCTACCAGGTAGCTAACCCTGCTGGGATCACATCATATGACGACATAAAAAAGACCATCATGGAAAGACTGGGCTGCAACCAGGAGCATTACAGGGCTCGGTTTCAAAAAGAGAAATGGAGTGCAGGGAACAATCCACAGGCCCTGTATTTCCATATTCAGGATCTGGGAAACAGGTGGATCCGACCAGGCTTTAATACAGCTGAAGAGGTCACTGAATTAGTCTGCCTGGAACAATATTCTAGAGGCTCTTCTGCTGAACACTAGGTCCTGGGTGAGGCAGCATCCCCACGTAACAGTCCAAACAGCAGTAGAGTTGGCTTACGCTTTCCATCGATCCCCCATATTCAGGCCACCCTATACTAAACAAGGCATTCCATCGGGGAAGCAATCTTCACCCAGAATGCAGGCAGCTCCGGGAGAAAACAGATATACACTTCCCCCAAAATCTGTAGTTACACCATCCATGGGGGAGGATGAATTCCATCAGCAGGACCCCAATGCTACAGCTGTTCTGAATGGGGCCACATAGCCTGGAACTGCCCCCATAGGCTTAACCCAGCAGAGCCCATGAAAGTAGGGTATACCAGAGGGTGGGTGCTCCTATCAGGGGGAGGCAATGCCAACTATTAAATAAACATCCATTTGAATGGCCGGCCACCACAAGCCTTTTTAGACACAGGGTGCCAACATGCTGTTGTTAATGCTGAATTGATACCCCAGGGTCAGATTAAACAAGAAGAGTATGTTCAAATCACGTGTATACAGGAGGACAAGAAAGCCTATCCCCTTGGAGAAGTGATTCTGGAAGTAGAAGGTGACTCCCATTTGTGCACTGTAGGTGTCAGGAATCGTAGTCAGAAGCGCCTACCCAGCGTGTAAAGACTACAACTCCCAGCAGCCCCGGGGCCCGGAAGTAGACGCCCTTATAACGGCGTCCAACCTGGCCGGCAATGTGCGTTATTCTCTCTCGGAGGAGGAAGGTCGGAGAACGCAGCGGCAGAGCTTAGCTGCGAATTACGACGGGGAGAACGAGTTCCAGAGCAACCGGCAGGCGGAGGTCCGCGGTGGGAGTGTCCCAGCGACAAGCGGCGAAAACTATCGGCACGGAGCAGGTAGGAACCGTCCCTGGCTCCCTCCCATTAACCCACGCTCATAGACGAGTGTTTGGACAAGCACGAAGGTACGAGTGCAGCAGAGGCGCTGTATTTCACCGAAGCACCCTTGGAGGTGCGCATTCCTGTTTCGCTGTTCGAGGAGCTAACAAACCCAGAGACACCACGCAATTACTCTGAGGAGGGCAGGCTCCTTTCAGGCAACCAAGAGGGGGCATAATTGCTTAGAATTTCTTGCTCGGCTGAGCAAAGGGAACACAGGTGTATTTGCAACTAACATTGTACTCAGGGGGCGCGCGGGTTGCGCGAGTCCCTACAAGGCTATACTCTTGGTGAGAGCAACCAGGGGGTACCCGTTGTACATACAGAGGCACGACTCTTAGCGTGTTGATCCTCACGTGGTGAAGGAGCGCTACAACTGTGAGAACGCCGGCGGCGGTGATACACCGTGGAAGCCTTCCGGGGGTTCTTGGAGTCATCTATTGGTATAAGTTTGGAGTTGGACTCCTTAGTCTGAAGGAAGACTGGAGTGAAAGGCCATTGCGTTGCGTGGCCAGTACTGAGTGATGGACATTGAGAAACACAGAGGAGGTCTGTATACTGGAGTGATATGGTTTAGTGGTCCTGAGAGAGGCATCTCAGAGATCGCGGGGAAGGACTCCCATTTAACCCATGGTAATTAATGGCACTAGCGAGACCTATATGAGAGTAGCTATTAAGTGTTGCTCTTATATGAATGTTCTTCTTTTTGTCTTACAGGTTCTATTCCCTGCTGTCCCTTCCCCCCTTCCTTTTCCCTCACCTGATCGCCTCTGGGCTCTGTAACCTTCTGGTTGGAGTCCGGGGATATCGGGAGGTGGACCCTTGTTACGTCGCCCGGACCCTGAGGAGCTCTGTAGTCCTAACAGTAGGAGTCATTCCTGATTTGGCAGATGGTCCTTTTAGGCCGGGACTTGCCCCGTTTTGAAGACTATCTAGCTTGGGTAGCCTCTTCCCCTAGGGTGACAGATTGGCTCGAGGAAGTCCCTTTCCAGAATGTGGAATTAGAACCCTTTCCTCAAAGGAAGATAGTGAAGAGTCGGAGTGAGAAATAAAGGGAAGGAAGGCTTATAAAATGGACTCTCAATCCCCTACTTGTGTTTTTCCTCTTCAGATCAGGCTTGTGTTCCCGCGCTGAGCTTTCAGGCTTCCTAGAGGGATGACGGCTCCTTGCTTCATGAATGGGAACAAGTGGAGGAGGACGATTCTAAGAGAATAGACCCTTTATTTTGCATTAAAAGAGGTCTCTTGTACCGAGTGACTCAGATTACAGCAAAAACCACAGAACAGTTGTTAGTCCCCAGGCTTATCTTGAGAGGTGCTCCATGTAGCACATAGTCAAGCACCTTTTATGTCTTGTCAGATTACGCAAGTCTGTAACTTGCTGGTCATCCAGCACATACACACCGCCGTTTACCACCCCCAGACCGACGAACAGATAGAACAAAATAACCGCACCATAAAGACCATGCTAAGAAAGTTAATAGATGAAGCGGGAAGAGACTGGAATAGGAAACTCTGTTAGTACTCTTTGCAATACTTTCGCCACACAAAAATTCACAGGGTTCAATCCCTTTGAGCTCCTATTCCGCAGGAAACCACGCACATTATTTGATGGGGCAGACTAACAGTGGCCTTAAGAGGAGGATGAGGGACAACCCCTATTAGCTTACAGTGCATTCGTCAAAGAAACTCTCACAAGCCTATAGGAGAAATCACAGAAACACCTTGATTATGCTCAAACAAAACAAAAGCAGACATATGATAAAGGAACCCGCTTGAGGGAATTCCGGGTTGGGTATGAAGTATTAATCATGCTTCCTTCCTCAGAAAAGAAACTGCTAGACACATGGCAGGGTAATCAACCCTTTGTACACGGCTTTTAGACCGCATACCATTACTACGCAAGCGTTACAACGCTTGCGATGTAACAAAGTGTACCATTACTACCCAAGTTGTTACATCGCAAGCGTTGTTAGAACGCATGGGTTGTAATTGCTGGCTATCCACATCGTTGTTTGGAAAAGGAGTCGCTTCTGTTTCCAAACAAGGACGTGCAGCTCTGACGATGCAGGAAAAAGGAGAATAGAGGAACCACGCTTTACTGAGAGAGAATAGAGGAACCACGCTTTACTGAGAAGAGAGGGCCCACGAGGAGAGAGAGGTAAGTGGGCAGTGTAGTTTTTAGGGTCATGCAGGGGGTAGTCTTTTAGGTTGTAGGGTTGTGTTTGTGCAGTGTAGAGTAGTGTATTTCGGTTTAGGGTGGGGCATTGTAGTTATTAGGGTCATGCAGGGGGTAGTCTTTTAGGTTGTACGGTTGTATTTGTGTAGTGTAGAGTAGTGTATTTGGGTTTAGGGTAGTGTCAGGTGTCATGAAGGGTAGGGTTTGGGAGTCGGGACAGGACTGGGGGTCGGGGAGGGATGCGCAGGGGGTAGTGTTTTAGTGTTTAGGGTAGTGTTGTGGTGTTTGAGTAGTGTAGGGTAGTGTTTTAGGGATTAGGGAAGTGTAGGGGGCATGCAGGGTAGTGTTTGAGTGTATGGAGTAGACTGGGGAAAGGGGGAGCGACTTGCAGGGGGTAGTGATTTAGGGTTTAGGGTAGTGTCATTGGGGGTCGTGCAGGGTAGAGACAGGAGTGGGGGAAGTGGAAAGTTCTTGCAGGGGGTAGTGATTTAGGGTTTAGGCTAGTGGTGTGGTGTTTGTGTAGTGTAGGGTAGTGTTTTAGGGTTTAGGGTAGTGTCGGGGGGGTCGTGCAGAGTAGCGTTAGAGTGTAGGGTCCACACTGGGGGAAGGGGTATGGTCATGTAGGGGGTAGTGTTTTAGGGCCCGATTCACAGAACTAACTTAAGACAAAATCCTAAACTTACTACCATTTTGGTATTCACAGAAGGCACTTACTCATTTTGGTATTCACAGAAGGCACTTACTCATTTCGGTATTCACAGAAGTTAGGAGTCCTAACTTTAGGACTCCTAAATGCCTTCTGTGAATACCGAAAGTCTTAAAATTAGGATTTTTCTCAGTTTAGTAGTAGTATAGTTAGGACTCCTAACTTTAGGACTCCTAAATGCCTTCTGTGAATACCGAAAGTCTTAAAATTAGGATTTTTCTCAATTTAGTAGTCCTAAGTTTAGGACTCTTAACTTTAGGACTCCTAAATGCCTTCTGTGAATACCGAAAGTCTTAAAATTAGGATTTTTCTCAGTTTAGTAGTAGTATAGTTAGGACTCCTAACTTTAGGACTCCTAAATGCCTTCTGTGAATACCGAAAGTCTTAAAATTAGGATTTTTCTCAATTTAGTAGTCCTAAATTTAGGACTCCTAAATGCCTTCTGTGAATACCGAAAGTCTTAAAATTAGGATTTTTCTCAGTTTAGTAGTTGTAAAGTTAGGAGTCCTAACCTTAGGACTCCTAAACTGAGAAAAATCCTAATTTTAAGGCTTTCGGTATTCACAGAAGGCATTTAGGAGTCCTAAAGTTAGGAGTCCTAAACTTAGGACTACTAAATTGAGAAAAATCCTAATTTTAAGACTTTCGGTATTCACAGAAGGCATTTAGGAGTCCTAAAGTTAGGAGTCCTAACTATACTACTCCTAAACTGAGAAAAATCCTAATTTTAAGACTTTTGGTAATCACAGAAGGCATTTAGGAGTCCTAAAGTTAGGACTCCTAACTTCTGTGAATACCGAAATGAGTAAGTGCCGTCTGTGAATACCAAAATGAGTAAGTGCCTTCTGTGAATACCAAAATGGTAGTAAGTTTAGGATTTAGTCTTAAGTTAGTTCTGTGAATCGGGCCCTTAGTGTTTAGGGTAGTGTAGTGGTGTTTGAGTAGTGTAGGGTAGTGTAATGTTAGAGGGTTTGGGTAGTGTTAATAAACATTGTAGTGGTATGCGTAGTAATTTAATGCGGTGTAAAAGCCTTTTTAGTTTATTTCTAAGCAGTCGCATTTTAAAAGCATGCAAAGTAAAAACTTGTGAAGTAATGGCATTTACTGACAGCAGAGCAACGGCATCAATTGCACACTCTACTAATCCACTTTTCACGGTTGTTGTTCCTCAAACCTGGTCGGACGACCCTGGTGTCCCACAACATTGTGGCTGATGGGCATAAGCCTATTAAGCTACGTCTTTATTGAATCCCAGCTGCCCGCAGACAGGCTGAACGAGGAAGAGATAGAAGCCATGTTGCAGGCAGACATGATTGGACCCTCCAAGAGTGAGTGGTGATCCCCAGTATTAATTGTCCCACAAGGGGACGGTAGCCTGTGATTCTGTATAGATTTCCGACAAGTGAATGCCATCTCTCGTTTTGACAGACTCTGGTCTATACCACTTCAAGGCCCTTCCCTTCAGCCTTCATGGGTCACCCACAACCTTTCAGAGATTGATGGATGTGCTTTTGTGGCCTATGCTGGTGCTCATTTGGTTAATATTGTGATACACAGCCCGGATTGGAACACTCATATGCAACATCTAGGCTATGTTCTGTACTCCCTCCATCAAGCCGGTTTAACTATAAATCCCAGCAAAACTATGTTTGCCACGGACCACAATGAGTATTTAGTTTATACAGTACAGGCAGGAATAATACGTCCCTGAATAGACAAATTGGAGGCAATAAAAAAAAATCCTTGTCCAACCACGAAAAGAGAAGTGCAGCTTTTTGGGGGTTGGTAGGATATTAATGGAGGTTCATTCATCAATTCTCAGAAATCTCAAGTCCTCTCACTGACCTTTTGTCAAAGAAAGTTGTAGGCAAACACCTCCCTTGGGACACCCCAGAAAAACAAACTTTTGTTTGCCTCAAATAAGCCCTTTGTCAGGCACCTTTACTAATCTGTCCCGATGTTGACAAAACATTTGTTTTACAGACGGATGCTTCAGCCTGCGGGCTAGGAGCGATATTATCCCAACCTGACCTCCGTGAAGAACTAAAGCCAATCCTTTACTTGAGACGAAAATTATTTCCAAGAGAAGTACTGCTGTCAACAATAGAAAAGAAATGTCTTGGGATCAAATGGGCAATGGAAGCATTGCAATATTATTTGTTAGGGCATATTTTCAGTCTATTGGCTGACCATGCTCTCCTTATCTGGCTTGCCCAACATAAAGACACAATCCCAAAAGTATTCGGTTGGTTTTTAGCCTTACAACCCTTCTCACTTCTGCCTTTTCTTGTCTTGGGGAAGTTGCAAGCCAATGTGGACTCTCTAGATGTCCGGTGACTGAATGGCTCGAATGTCCATTCCAGGAGGGGAGGCAATGTGGGCCGGCAGTGGACCTCTCACATTCACTCGACTCGATAGCGAAGGGCGGGGAGACCAGCAGCGGCAGTCACGCCCACCAGGTGGACGTCATCATAGCCCCAGCAAAGCATGACAAATGGCTGTTTGGAAGCCCACCATGGGGGGAGGAGATGCCGCGGGAGGAAACGCTGTGAGAGTAGATGCTGCAGGAGGAGACACTGCAATAGGACGAGGACTTCATGACTCCACCACGAGATAAGAGGATGCCAGAAAAGGAGAAGACTGATGGAATGCCAGCCGCGGAGGTGGCCGGTTGCAGAAGGGAGCTATGCCCCCCAGGGAGACATGCGGAGGCGCTGACTCCCTCTGCTGTGGCCCAGGCGGGTCGCAGCTCAAGGAAAGTCATGGGGGTTATGAAAGCCCTATTACGGAGGTGGTGGGAGGGGAGGCAGAAACAGTGAAGCCACAAAAGAGGGAGGGAGAGAAGAAGTGGGAGGGAGGTCAAGACCGACCGAGGGTATTTTACCAAAGCAGGCAGGGGAAGGAAGAATGCCTCAGAGAGACAGACGGGGGGACAGGAGAGGAACATATCTTTTCTGATTCTTCTATTTTCCATTGAGAACACTCCCTAAAGAAAGAAAGGGGGAGAGAGGGGAGGAAAAGACAGAGAAGGGGTGGTGGACCTTCTAGGACACAGAAGGCTAACCAGCAAGCCACCCTGACATATTGTTTATTTACATTTCTTTTTTTTAGGGATGTTGCCAACCGGTGCTCCTGAGAGACTGGAGTAGGAGGGAGATACCTGTACCTGGGAGACCGGGATAGGAGGTAAAGATCAATACCAGGGGCACCGGAGTAGGAGGGAGGCATCATTACCCGAGACTAAAGAGAGAGGGCAAAAGGGGAAATAGAGACTGAGAAGCAGTGGAAGAGAGCCCACAGACAGACTATGTTTGGAATACGAACTGCTCTACTGTATCTTTGCAAATCCTATTAAAAAGCAGCAAGCAAAGGAAACACACCACAGTTCTAAGCCCAGTCATTGCCCTAAACCTTGCAACTAGCACGGGCCATACCACAGGCAGATGCCCCCTGGTAAATCATAAACATGTATATTAGGATGCTGAATTTAAACAACAGAAAGCACCGAAGTGCTGTTGTATTTTACTGGCAATTTAAAAAATGCTTGGATTGGTTGTTCTACAATGAAAACCTAGCTCAGGGGGGCTGCCCTCTGAGATAGTTAACAACATTACAACAGTCTAGTGCAAGGGGAAGAATAATTCGAAATATGCAAAATAAAAATTTCTGGGCACTTTCGAAATGTATGTTTCATAAAGTGAATTTCATCCCAAAGTTAGGGTAATTCTAATAAAGCTTTCTGTAAATGCATTCGTGACTTCTGAGACCAGGGATAGAATTTTCATAGAGTGTATGACATTCACGTAATTTGCGCTTGCGTACTTATTCTAAACTTAGCAAAAATGCCCACAATCAGGTGAAATGCAAAACCAGCATTTACAACTTTATTTAGCAAGAAATGTGTCCTTAGGTTTATTTTGGAGTGAGGGAGGACACATGTTGCGCCTAAAAATACTACAAAAAAACAGACAGAAGTGCCACAGATAATAGCTGAACACTTTCTGGCCGTTGGTGTTTGTGCCGTGGCCCCATGTGGCAAAATGGCGTAATTTCATAACAAGCATACCACAAAGGGGCATATGTACAAGCCCCTATCACCACTACAACATTACTTTCTCTGATGTTGTGGTGGTGATAGGGGCTTAGCCTTATTTACAAGGCAGCGTAAAGCCACTTAACGTGGCTTTACGCCACCTTTGTAAATAAGGCCCCCTTCCACACTATGGTTAGCGTGAAAGGGGTTGGCAGGGGGTGTTGCGGTGGGCATTCCACTGCAACACCCATTGATTTTGACGCTGTCCCCTATGTACAAGGGCAGCGTACATAGGAGGCAGCGCCAAAATTAAGACCAGGGAAAGCCTGGTCTTAACTTGGAGAAACGAGGAGAAAAGCATTTTTTTTTTACTCGTTTTAGCTTTTTTCCATGTGTGCTGACTTGTGTGGCACCAATAAAAAAAGTAAACTGCCATGGATTGTTTATGTACAGGAAGGTCCTCCTTCCTGTACATAAACAATCTGTAAAACAAAATGCCATTTTGTGACTTTCATGTGTGCATGAAGCCGCACACATAAAAGTGACAAAATTGCATTTTAGGGTTGTTTTTGTGCAGGAAGGGAAACCTTCCTATACATAAACAATCCTCCCCTGCACGCAGACACCCTTGCACTATGGTGCAAGGGGGCCTGCGTTGGCGCTACACTGCTAAGTGTATCGCCAGCGCAGGGGGAAACGCAAGGCTGCACCATATCCTTGTAAATATGGTGCAGCCTTGCATTTCAGAAGTGGCGGAGTGAGGCGTTAAACCATCCTCACCCCACCACTTTCAGGTACATATGCCCCAAGGTTTGAGAAATTATGGCAGATTATACCAATGTAACAGGAATTTTCCTTGCTCCAAATAGCAATTGCAGGGCCAAGAACACCAAAGAACAAGCCTTTCTAACTAAACAATTTTTCGAAGTGTCACACATTTTCCCAAAGTATAGTACAATCCTCTCTTTGAAGTCACTCTCTAACTTCATTTACCAATTGTTGTTACCTGTATACACTGCATCGCGCTCCAAAGCGCTGTACTTAGAAATGCAAGCTGTCAAGCCGTTCACGAAGTTTTAGAGAACTTTTCTGTAGTGCAGTTTGACGTGCATGGCTCTCGGCTGCAGAAGTTGCAGCCATGACAGTCCTCCAAGTAGACACACTGCACTCTGCGAGTCTCAGCCTGACAGATCGGCGCTCTTTTAAACAGTAAAACTGATGGGAGTCAAGGACTGTGAACAGGAGTGAGAGACTGCGACTCCGCCAAATGGTAATAAAGCTATTAAAAATGCAAACAGCAAACAGCGACACTGTACAGGTTAGACAGCTAATCCAAACTAGCAGCTTCAAAATGCGGAGCAATTACACTTTTATTTAAATGCAAGGAATATGAGCAAGAATAGAATGAGAAGCAGTGTTTAAATGCACTCTTTTGAATATTTATTAGCAATAATACATGTAGTTAAGTCACTTATCTGATTTCAGTGAATGCGAAAAATGCAAAAGATCAATTTTCATAATTATACCAAAGATGTCTGTCTTTCATAAAAATCTCATTAATAACACCATTATTACGGAGAAAATATCTTGGTATTATTATTGTTATTCTAATTATGAGCAAAGCGCTACTGATCGTGTTGTCATAAAATTCCACCTTTTGTAGCCCATTAAGACAGATGCACTAAGTAGAAGATCGGTTGATGGTAAATTACGCTCTCTTGAAAAGTATTGTTCACACATTTTGGACATATATATTTTTTAGGTCATTAAAGTAATTGGTAAAAGTTTGGCAAGCACACACACACACAGTCATGGAGTTCAGGCAAAGGGCAGCCATTTTAATTTCCTCTGATCAGGGAAGCACATGCAATGCCCTACTAGATTCAGCTGTCAATGGCATCGCAAGGGTCTCTTAGCCTTATGCACAGACGGAAAATGGGCGCCCCAGGCATCTGTTTGAATGCCAAAAGTTAGCCTTAGTGGACTCAATGTGGGCCCCTCACACCCCTGGGCTCTGGTGTCACTGTATCTCTTACTCAAATGAAAGTTACCCCATTCCAGCAGTAGACTGCATTTCAATAGAATACAACAAATGTTGATGTTAGTGTCCATTGGTAGCAAAATCAAGCATGTACCACTATGGCTACTTAAGGATAGGCGGGCATTGAGCATGCATATGGATACACACAGTACATATGTCTTCTTTAACCAAACTCAACATCTAAATGGATACTATAAAAGAAGGGTCAAATTTATCAAGGTTTTGTGCCACTCTTATGCCTTGGAAGTGGGCACAAGGGCGTCTAATAACCTAAGGGCGATTTATCAAGACAGGCAAGGCCACCTTGCATGACTCACAATGGCTTGCCTTGTGTTAGTATGCCACTGGGAGGCGTTCCATGGGTGGAGCGTGGTTGTTCCTATGCATCCACCCATGGAATTTGGCGCATTCCCAGTTTTACCATTACTAGATGTCAAAATGCTACGCCTCTCCAGGTGAGGCACAACGAGGAGAAATATATTTATTTCTCATTGTTGTTTCCTCTTTCTATGTGTGCTGCATTATTCAGCCCACACAGAAAGAGGAAAATGCCTCTGGCAATGGTTTTTGTGTGGGAAGGTGTCCCTCCCTGCACAAAAAAACTCCTGCCTATAATGCAGTCACCCTTGCTCCATTGTCTAAGGGTGCCTGTGTTGGTGCTAGGCAGCAGAATGTGCGGCATGCACCAGCGTAGGCAGAGAGCAGGAATGCGCTATTTTAGGTTAAATACTAAACGTCTCCTCTAATGATCAGAGTGTATTCCAAAGCACGGGGAAAATATATATACACATATAATTCAGCTATACAAATGGACAGTACAAAGGATGGCAATGAGGCAGGGTCCTCTGGAAGCTGGAAATGCTGTTCCATTACTGTCATCCACTAACATCATCGACGCATAGAAAAAACGAATAATTATATGCTAAGCATATAGTATTCCATAGCAATATTAAGCTATGCTCTTACTCTGGTCCAGCAAAGCGAACTGGCCTAGTGGCTAATGTGCCAGGTTTGATCCAGAAACCAGGTATATTAAAAAATTGAGAGATCTTACAATTAGATAAAATGCCATTAAGTGCCGTATAAACTACTAGAAATTAGTTTCAGACACATATTTACTATAAATGTGGCTACCCATCATTGCTGTTTCTGCGTTAAAACAGTCTCATCCTATTTTGCTCTGCTGATATGTGTTTTTTGCAGGTGCAATATCCAAATAGCTCAAGTATATGAGGCAACTAAGACTGAAATTTAAAAGTGTAAAGTTACTACTAGTAAAATGTGAAAAGTAGGTAGGGAATTCTAACACCATGGCAGAGATCTCCCTTTAAGAAAGTATAGGGAAAATTATTAAAGTTTATAATTCTTTAAAAAAAAATTTTTTTACATACAATATAAATGTAAACTAATTTCAGGCATGTATTATTAATATAGAAATATTAAAAATAAAATGATAAAGTACATGAATAATAAATTAAATATGTATTAAATAAATAATCAACTTAAATATATTTTCCATTTAACAATAATATTTATTAAAGAATACTTAAAAAATGCACATACAATAACACATTCGTTTTTATTTAACTTGCAGTCGCTTTTTTCTAGAAGGTATGTGTTGAATTAATATATTATTATTTTATGATTGTTTTTTAACAAGAGTTTAAAACTTAATTTACTTTTTTGCTTAAACTACATTTATTATTACATTTTGAAATAATGAAATGACTGTTTAATAGGTGCCCATATTTACAAGGACAGGAAAAGCCATGCAGGGGTGGCTTTAAGTATCCTTGTAAATATGGGGCAGGAGATTGCGCCTGTAGTGCATCCCAAAAAGTGACGCACTGGTGGCTCAAGGGGCTTGTAAATAATCCCCAGTAGCTTCCTAAATTGCAACATCTGCAGCAAAGAGAAAAAAAAAGACTTACACAACTGTTGTTTAAAGTGAAAAACATGCATTAATGGCCACGCAAGTTAAATCATGGCATCTTCCACCAGGTCAATTTAAGAATCCATGCTATATTTCTATATTAAGGCCTATAAGTTTTAAGACTGGTTGCCTACTGCATTTTTGCATTAAACACGCTTAATTTTAAAACTAAATTCTGTACCTTGCATTCTTAATAAAGCAGAAGTAAATACATTTGCTTATGTTCCATTCTAAAAATAAATTTGATGTAGTTTCTCCTGCTTGATATTAAAAAAATACAGGCTTCCCCATTTTGTCATTAGATCAATTTACAAGATCATTATGTAGACAGTGCACTCTAGTTTGCAAGCATCTTAGCTACAAGACGATGCACTTATTGTAAATAGCCATACTGGAATAGCTCCGTTAGCATGATTGACAATTATAACCCCCCTAAAATAACACCAAGGGTCAGTAAGTACTCACAATATGATATAGCTTTCCATGTGCTGAGTTATATGTTTTTATGAAGGCCAGCCTTTTTAAGTCGGGCCTCTGCAAGACCTGTTGTAATCTCTTCTTCGGGCTTTTGGAACACACACCAATTGCCACCGGTTGTTATCTGTGGCATTCAGAAATGCTGGCCTGTTATTGGTGTTGTCCATGTCGGTCCCTCCTTTGTGTGTGTGTGTTCCCACCTCATGGCAATTTTACTAATGGTGCCTTTTGTCGGCCAAGGCTCCTTCACAGCATCAGATGGCTTCTCCTCCCCTCTCCCTTCAGCTCCACACTACAGAACGGAGCTGGAACAGTCACGGCGTTGTGTACATTTGTTTCTGGCCACGTGACGCCCTATGTTTTTTTTTCCTTGAGCAAGCTCAGGCCCTCTTTAACCCGTCCCTCCCACCCTCCCCCAAGCCAGCCAGCCCCCACCCTCTCCTGTGAGGCAGTAGGCTCACGCACACAGATGATACAAGTAGTTACTTTAAGGCCCGATGGAAAGCGTCTTACGGTAACTACTTGTGTTATTATTGACAGCATTCAACAATGGTGTTTGTCTGCAGTGCCATCAATATAATAGAGCATGAGAAAGCGCTTGCAATGACGGCCCTGTTTAAATAGCGAGAAAACTGCTGCTGATAGGCTGAAACTCCAGTCCTGTCCTAAAAGCTGTGTTAAGAGGGAAGGGGGTCAGGCCTGCCTGTTCCCCCAGCTTCAAGTAAGTGATAATCTCTTTTATTTTCTGTCTCGCTCCTCACTTGCTGAAAACCGTAACTCCGAGAACCGACTCTTACCCTCTTTCCTCTCCTTGCTACATTCTTTCCCCGGGAAATGGATCCAAAAAAGAAGTAAACCTTGTGCTGGAAATTTCGTCTTTTTTCTGACATTTTTCTGTTTCAAAGTGCAGCCTTGGGACAGCGAGAAAAAAAAAGTTCAAAATGGAAAAAAAAAAGAAATAACTAAATAAAGCAAGAGAGAGTGGTGGCAAATTGGCCAGTTTGGTTTTATTCACACCCAAACACATTAGTGCCAGTTTACAGCGATTGCTAGTGAAGCCTACTTTTGTTTTCTCTTCTTTCTTTGAACAGCATTTTTTTCCCCAGGTGGGGAAGTGCACCATTCCTGGAGGTACTGCAATACCTGCTTGATGGCCTAAGCTTAATTCAGCTAGATAAGAAAAGGCCTGTGTGTGCATGGTGTGTGTATGAGGGTAGGTCCAGGTGTGTGTGTTTGTGAGAACAGATGTACATGTGTGTATGAGGGTAAGTCCATTTTTTTTTGTATTTTGTAATCTCTGTCTTGTTTGTGTGATACAGAACTACATTTGGAAATGTTAGTTAAATTCCATTTTTTTTTACTATTCTGAATTTCTAATAAATGCAAATATATTGCTTTGGGGAAGTGAGTAATAGTAACAAGCCCATTTAGTAATCATTTGTTTTATTGTTTCTCTAAAATTAATCACTTTAATGGAATATTCAACTATTTATGAACCAAACCCTTTTAGTCGCTGGAAGTTACAAGTGGCTCATTCAAGTGTATTACATGAGTTTATTCAATTTATCTGTTTAGAGTGTCTTCAGGACATTTTGGTTTATTTAGTCAAATCAGGTATGTAAAAGTTGTATCTTTGAACTCATGAAACGCAATTACACTCTGTTAAAAATGATTACATCTTCGCACACACTCCAGTATTGTCTTTCCCCAAATCAGCACATAGAGCACTGGAATATTTCACGTCCCTTTTCAATGCATTAGTCATTTTAGCTAATTTATTCCACAATTGTGCTTCAAATGCACTTTTGATTTAATCTTTTTCCGAATTTTTACAGGGCGGGGAAACCTTACTTGAGGAAGGCTCCCTTGCTGAAATTCAGATCAGGTATTGCATCTGACTTTCAGCAGTGCCAATTGAGGATGTGGGTTAAGCCAATAAAGGAAGTGGGTGGAGCCAGTAGGAAGTGGAGCCGGAAAAAGTGGGTGTGGCCTCCGACAAACATTTGAGCTCCTGGACTTCATATTGTACAAATTAAGCACTGCTTCTAGGCACTCAAAAACAGGCGATCTTCACTGCAATTCCTATGAACCTGAGTCATTTCTTCGAAAGGTATACTTCGGATTACAGATGTAGAAGGGGCACTGCCATATCTAAGTATACTATTTGATGCAGTCTTTTCTATGACACACCATGCTGTTCATTTTATTGCCCCAAAATGTAGAATTCTACGTTCAAAAACAATTTTTTCTGCTGAACGTCATAGTGAAAGGGACATTGTACGGGCTCTTATTAAGGAAAAACAAAGTCTTTCATCGGTTGCTTTGAACCAGTCTAGATTATGATTACATTGTTGATGTACTGACCCCAAAAGTAAATTAACTGAGACTAATGATCGGCCCAGTGGGACTAGGTATGGCTCATCTCATACAAACCCATAAAGAGGTTGAAATGAGAGGGGGCAAACCTGGAACCCAGTACCATGCCTGCAACTAGTGGTACCAATCCCCATTGAATAGAAAATAAGTATTAGAAATATTTATATCTACCATCCCAAGCCCATCTTAGCATGATCTGTATTATTAGCTGATCTTCTGGAAAACAAAAAACATTCCATGGCTGCTAGACCATTTCCTTTTTTGGATCAAGTGTGCAGACCAATTGCCTCTAGGGTTATAAGCATCATAAGTGACCAATGCCAAATGGCATCCTCAAATTTATTTAATATGTTCTTAATGTCCCTCGAATATTGGGGCAAATTACTAAAAAGAGGTTTCAAAGAGTTATCCAAAAAATCTAATGGATGCTTCTTGATTGAGCCTATTCCCAATAGGATTAGTCTACCTCGGGAAAAATAAACCACACTGTGTGAAGTTTTGAAGAATGTAAATAAAGAGAAATTTGGGAAAGTCTATCTTCTGTTAGAATCGAACCGTATTATTACCCCATTACCTGGGTTACACCCAAAATTATGATTAGAATTATATAGCTAAAGCAATTTATATGCACACTGTATGTATATTCAAATAGTAAATGCAGATGTTGCGTTTGTTAGGTTGATAACTGTACCACCATTTTAGTTCTCAAAGATGCTATTTTGTATTAATATCAAAACTGTTCCTTGTCCATTTACTAGAAATGGTCCTTGGTAAGTTTCATTTCTCCAATGTTCAAACTTTCTGATTAACACATGCCTTTTCTGTTACATAGAGGCCTTCTCCCACCTGCCTAAAGGGGATGATAGGCCAGATGACCTTGGATAGTAGATAACTTGTACCAGGCAGCGGAGTCAAAACCTACGTACTGTACCCCTTTGTATTATGACATCTATCAGTATTCTTCCTTTGTAGGCGGGTCTTTGTGGACTCCGCAACATAGATAATGCTTGTTAGAGTTAGTCTCTCATTAGCCATCATAGGAGGCTGGTCAGATTGGACTCCACTGCAGTGTACTTTGCGAATAAACTAGTTTGCTTGTATTCTCTACTGCGTCATCGACTTTTCATTTGTGGAAGGCTAGAGGAGGTTAAGAGTGACCCGTGTGGCCCTTTTTGGGTCACTTCCTTCAGTTAGCGCCCAAACAGGGACTCCACCAGGTAGCCCATTCTGCCCGTAGTCGGGTTGAGGGGTCGGAGTTGCGTCCAGTCGGATGTGGGGATAGGGGATCCCCATATGATAGAACCTGGTTCTCACAGCTGCCCCGCATGTCTGATCAGGCAGCTCCTCGTCTAGTGGTCCTGAAAAGGCGAAACCCTTGGATCTGACCGTTTGGTCTGAAGAGTCGGCAGTGGAGAATAATCTTGTTTGACCTGTATGCACCAGGTGAGTTTATCTTGATTTACTTTGGTAAAAGCAGCGCCGTCTTGATTTATTTGGTGGGTCTGTGGACCCTTGTGATATGGAGCATTTTTTAATGTTCTGCCAGGCAACTTGTTGAATTTGGCTTATTCTTGCAAAAGGCCTCGGGCTAGAGCCTATCTTGTCTTGGTACAGTCTCAGGACTGTCTTGAGAGCTCTTTGTGTGTGTCTTTATTGCGTGTGTGTGCATGTTGATTGAGTGAATCCGTGAATGTGTCTGATGCTAGGATGCCCTGTTGGAGTAAAGGGTGGTGTTTGGGGTGTCACTGTTGTTCTGTTGAGCATCGGCTGGAGGAAAGACATCCTACTACTCCAGAAGGCACTCCGAGTTTTGAGATGTATGTGAAGCACAGTATTGGCCCTATTATGTTTTTTATGTTATGGCACAAGTATGCGAGGGACAATGCTGAGCTTCAGTGGCCACTGGATGGTACCTTTGATGAACAAAAATTGAATTATTTACAAGATAAATTATTTGCTAGAAGAAGTAGACAGTCGATGTTCGATACTTTTCAAGTATGGCAGAAGGAAGCTAAGCAGAGGCGTATACGGGCCGAGAAGGAGTCTCGGAAGAAGGCAATGCAGACAGTGGTGCAGAAAGCTGTAGCTTATGATAAAGAACAAACAGAAAAAGGTATTGAGTGTGCAGATAGGAAGTTTTGATTACAATGTAATAAGTCTTATGTAGGTCGAGAGGATGGGGATCCTTTTGTGGAGGATCTCTTGGAAACCCGTCCCCCACCTCTCTAAGCCCCACAGAGAATATACCCCATTGTTCCACCATCTCAGTCCCCCGCTGCTTCTCCACCTCCATCTCGTCTTTCTGTGGATTTGACTGCTTCGGCTTCAGCCCCGCTTGTCTCCCCTTTGGTTTCAAAAGCTGTGAGTGTTCTGACTGCAGGCACCCCCGCAGCATCTGTTGTTTCCATTCATGCTTCTCCTCTTTCTCTTACACCTACAACTCAGTCATTGTTAACATTGTCACCTATTCTTTCCCCTTTTGTTCTTCTCCAGTCATTTTATCGTCTGCCCCACATGGTGTTGGGACACTGGTGCGAGGATTGGACGAGGGAAATTGGGCGGCAGCACGGGAATGGTTAGAGAGGGTATTGGTTTGCTCTGATGTGGGTGAAGAGGAGAAAAGGATGGTAGCAAATCAGACAGCGCAATGGGCTCGGAATCCGATTTATAGTGTTGAGAATGTATGGAGTGTGATGAAAGACTATGAGCCTTTTGTACAGCAGCATGCTCTTCAGTATATGTCAGCTACACTGATTGGTATGTGGGAACAATGTTTTGGTGGTACGGCCTCCCCAAATAATATATGACATTCGAGATCATGTATAGTCTACTGGTTTGGCTCCTAAAGATGTTTATGGTAATGTTGGGACATTTATTGGTTATCGAGATAGATTACATCATCGCACTCTGGCTAGTGTGTCCCAATTTCCAATGAGGGAGGTGCACCCTAATTTTCATCCTGAAATCCCAGAGTATCGAAACCATAGAAATGAGGTGGTCCAACAGCGGGTGGCGGCTCATTTCCAGGAACAGTGGGTTTATACTCCGTAGAAGAAAAGTGAGGTTTTAGCTCTAAAGAGTCAGTTACCGGACCCTAGGAAAAACCCTATGGCGTATTATAAAGCGTTATAAGAGGTCGCCTCCTCGTCAATTATGACTCTAGCAGATATAGATATGTTTTTCGGGCTGTTGGTGGCAGTAGATATATGGAGGCAGGTGCATACGCAGGATCACAGGGTGAAATTGTGTGGCTCTTGGGATGAGATTAGGGCATGGGATAAGGAGCGAAAGCCTGGTAAGAAACCCAGAGCTGAGATTTTGGCTTCGCCAGGTCGTATCATCACTTATATGCATTCTCTTATCCCACCAAAACGAATAGATTGGGACAAGCTGGCGGTATGTCGCCAGAAGAAAGACGAGAGTGTGTCTGATTTTTTTACTAGGTTTGAAGGGGTGTTTTGGGACTTTAGTGGGCAGGACTTGTTAGTTGAAGGTGGTGTTTGTTTGTTTGTTAACAGGTTTGTCACAAATTTGCTTCCGGAGATTGCAGCTTGGTTGCAAGCTTCGGAGAGCACTTGGACTAGCTCCTCCTCTTCGGTGATATTAAGTATGGCTCAATACTATGAGCATCGAGAAAATGAGGAAAAGGACAAGGTGGACAAGAAGAGTAAGGATTTGAAAACAAGGGTGTTGCTGCAGCAAATTGCAAGAGGGTCCGGAAGGGGACGAGGCAATGGTCCGGCTAAAAGGTCACATGGTGCGGGTAGAGGTGGTGCACCCCTGGGGCCGAATTAGTGTGCGTATTGTAAAAAGGAGGGACATTGGCAAATCAAGTGTCTAGATTTGTTGCAAAAACTTGCAGTACCTAGAGGGCGGGGTTCGGGGGGCAGAGGCCGTTATGAAGGTAGTCGGGATGAGGTTCAAGCGGGTGTGTCTTCGGGGGGTCGTTCTGATCAGAACCATTTTGATGCCCCCAGGGGAGGCAGTATTATAATGATGATTATGATATGGATGAAGCTGCAGGGATGTGTAATGGCTAGGATAGCCAGGGACAGGGAAAGGGATCAGTTCAAATTCCTGTAGCTCAGCGTGGTCCTTATGTCACAGCAGATTTACATGGTTCGGCACAGAAATATTTAGTGGATACAGGTGCAATGAATAGCTCTGTTTCTCATTCGCTGGTCCCTTGGGCAGCCCTGTCTGGCCATAATAACGTTTCGGTAGGTTTTTCAGGCGTACCAGTTGTAAGCTCCATTTCAAAACCTCTCGCTTTGACTGTTGGTCCTTTAACTGTGGACTCCCCATTTTTGTTGACGGCGAATTGAGGGTAGAATTTATTAGGATTGGATTTGTTGAAGAAGTTACATGCTACTATTTCTTGTTTTTCCGGATGGTGTTTACATGACTATAGGACCTAATGTGGTAAGTGCAAAACAGTGTTTGTCAAAGGATTCGCCACTTACTGTTGAATTTAAAGATGTGCCTTCCTCTTTTTGGGCCACAGGGGATACGGATGTGGAATTGTTGCAGATACCACCAGTTTCTATCAAGGTCAAGGACAATGTTGTGCTTCCTTGTATTTTCCAGTACAAAATATCTCAGGCTGGGGAGCAGGCTTTGATGCAGATTATACAGGAACTAATCCAGTTGGGGTAGTTGAGGAGACAGTAGCAAATGTGTGTAATAGCCCCATTCTTCCTATTCTTAAGAAAGCACCTTTGGATTCCCCTGATGCACATCCTGATGTCTATGGTTTTGTGATTGACCTCCGGGAAATAAACAAGATTGTGGTTCCTCAGTTCCCGGAGGTACCAGATATTACTGCTCTCTTGACAATGATTCCTTCTACTTCTAAATTCTTTTCTGTGATTGATTTGAAAAATGCTTTCTTTAGTATTCCTATCCAACCAGAGTGTAGGTATTTATTTGAATTCGCTCTGGCTGGTAGAACCTTTCAATTCTGCCGAGCTCCTCAAGGGTATACAGAAAGTCCTAGTATTTATACCCAAGCTTTGAAAAGCCAATTGGATCCTCTCTCTCTTCTCACAGGTAATGTATTGTTGCAGTATGTGGACAACATTTTTATAGCCTCCGATACTGAAGAGGGTTGTCGGGATGCCATGGTGAAATTGTTAAAACATTTGGCAGAGCATGGGCATAAAGTGTCCCTTTCCAAATTTCAATATTGTCAACAGCAGGTCACCTATTTAGGCCACTGTCGAAAGAGGGTCGGAGGCTGACACCTGAACGAGTTGATGCCATTGTTAAAATGCCTGTCACTGTGACACAGAGGGATGTGCATGCTTTCACAGGCATCACCTTGTATTGTTGACACTGGATTCCTGCTTATTCTTTATTAATACAGCCTTTGCTTTGTCTAACAACTAAAGATGTGCATGAACCCCTGCCCTAGATGCATGAATGTCAGCATGCTTTTGAGCAATTAAAAGTTGCGCTTTGCTCTGCACCTGTGCTTTGTACGCCTGAATATAAGAAGCCTTTCGTGCTGTATGTACACAAGACGGCTGGGTGTGCGCTTTCACTGTTAACACAAGCTTTTGGAGGTAAGCATAGGCTGTGTGCTTATTTTTCTGCTATGTTTGACCCCGTCCCCAGAGCCCTCCCCGGTTGTTTAAGAGCCATGGCAGCCACTGCAGTCTCTATATGACAGTCGGCAGGGCTCGTCCTCAATCATGATCTCACAGTAATGGTACCTCATGCTGTGGATGTACTTTTAAAACAAGACAAAGACTCAGCACCTCACCAGTGCTCGTCTGACTGGCTATGAATTAACCTTATTTGCACCTCATGTTCCTATCAAACGATGTACCATTCTGAACCTAGCCACATTACTACCCCTCCCTTCAGAAAATAAAGGCACAGATGTCCATGATTGTTTGTTCAGGACCAAGGAGGAGACAAAGGGACAGGTAGACTGTCTGATGTTCTCTTATCTGACCCGCAAGGGGAACTATATGTTGATGGTTCTTGTTTCAAATTGTCAGATGGCACCACTGCAGCGGCCTATGCTATTACTATGCTGCACACTGTAGTTGAGACATTGCGTATTCCTTATCAATCTGCGCAAGCTACGGAGCTGATAGCCCTTTCTCGAGCATGTGAATTGAGTGAAGGACTGACTGTCAATATTTATACTGACAGCCAGTATGCCTTCGAGGTGGCCCATAATTTTGGACGCCTCTGGGCAGAGAGAGGATTCTTGACCTCACATGGCACCAAAATCCAGCATGGCCCGCTGATAGAAAGACTTTTGACAGCCTTGACCCTCCCTAAATGATTGGCAATAGTGAAGTGTAGTGCTCATAAAGCAATTACTGATGATGTGGGGAGGGGAACACTTTTGCAGACCAGACAGCAAAAGAAACAGCCAAGTCAAAAAACGACAAGGATGGTTGTGGCAGGACCTACTAGATGGGTACCAGATGTTACCATGTTTGAAAATTCACTAGAGAGTGTTCAAGAAATACAGAGTAAAGCAACAATTGAGAAGTTGGCAGTGTGGCAGGAAAGTACAGGGCGTTTAGATGATGAAGGGTGCTGGACTGATAAGTCCAAGAAACAGAGATGGATGTTGCCTGATGCATAAGTATTCCCTGTAGTTACCATAGCACATGGTCCAGATCAGATTAGTGCTAAGGCAATATGTAGGTTATTGGATCCTGTGTGGCAATATGATAATAATGCATTACCTCTTGCCCTATTGACTACCAGAAAGACAGCCTATTCTAGAACAGGATTATTGCCATATGAAGTGGTCTTTGGCTGTCCCGCGACCCAAAAAATTCTCTGAAATTGATTATCCTCTGTTAGTTGATTATTTATATGATCTCACTAAATGTTTGCGTTCTATTCACCAACAGATTCAAAAGGCTTTTCCTCCAGCGCCAGAGGGGCCCAGGCATACCATACAGCTCTGATATTTTGTTCTTGTGAAACACTTCCAGAGACGAGACAGCTTGGAGCCTAGAGGGAAGGGACCATATCTGGTCCTCAACACAACACGTACGGCAGAGAGAGTGGACGGCCGGAAGCACTGGATTCACAGCTCCCACTGCCGGCGAGTACCGCATCCCCTCCCCTATGACCGATGGGTGAAAGCGTGGATCAGGGACCACGAAACAGAGAAGGTTCCACGTTTTGTTCCCTTTTCCGACGCTCAGCTGACTTGGGAACAGACGGAGGAAGAGAACGAGGCTGTTTAGACAGCGGCAGTCCCCCCAGGAATTAGGGCTGCACAGGCTTCTTCTTCATCTGATTCGCAGGTGCCTAAGTCTCGGTCTCCAACACTCCCTGAATTTCAGATCCTTCCCCGTGATGAAACAGTACGTAGAGTTAGAAGGTTTAATTTGCGTCATCGACGGAAGGATAATGCACCAAAAGAGAAGTGAGCGTAGCAGGGATGGTCTTTGTGGATAGGATTAGTGAATATGTCCCTTGTTTCTGCTTTTCTCCATTAGATTTGGGATCAGAAGATTAGTGCACTGTCTGAGACGCAGGACAGGATCAGTTGAGGGTATCTTCCAAGGAGGGAGAAAGGCACTATCCTGAGAACAGTGAACATTTGCTGATATGCTGCAACAGTGTGGCTCCACCACGTAAGTGCTCAATATCACCTTCAAGCATTGAACAATAGAAGCCTGCCAGGGAGGCTTGCAACGGACCCTGATCTTCTCATTGTTCTTTTTTCTTTTCTTTTTTTGTGTCCTTTCCACCGTTGGTCCCATTATAAGGCATCAGTTTCTCTGGTGTTTTTCATTGTAATACTATAGCAAATATGTATCTTTTTGGTCGTCCCCGTGTAGAAGATGAACATTTCTTTGTTGCCCTGTGACCGGAGCAGATCAGTTTTGAATGGTTGCTCAGGAAGAAAATATTTTGGGCTGAAGTTGTGTTGTTTTCTCTAGTGGGAGGGGTGCTGTTCTGGGCATTGGAGTGTTTTTTCTGGTGTTACCTCGTCATGTGTTTTATATCAAACAGTTTCCTCACATCGTAGTAGAGAACAATGCATAGCAATGTTTTCTTAGACACACACAGGAAATTCTTTGGGGATAACACACCTTGTTACCCCACTGATTCTGTTACAAGTTTATGGACTGCTTATCCATTGTCATTGGTAAATTATACATATGTCCGCCCTCCTCAATTCATAGAGGCCAAAGGTGAATTCCGCCTGGGATATCCTGGTCCTTGCCTGTATTATAGAAAGCCGAGGGGGACAGGGTAACCAGAGTGCATGCCTGAAATGCATTGTGGTGATTTGTACCTTACAAAAAGAAATATCACCCTGACAGGTTGGCACTACCAAGATCTGACTTTCACTCAAGGGGCAGGTATTTACCCCGCGTTTTGCCCTGTAATAAACAGTACTGATGCTTACCTTTATCTCAATTGCTCTGGAGAGGTAGTGTAGAAAAATGTCATGCGTTTAGGGAAAAGGGATAATCCCAGTATGAAGGGAATGAATACTAGGTATGCTCCATTAGATTATCAAGGTCCAATCTATGCACATCCAGGTTTTTACTTTTAATCAAATGGTACGTATACTAGTATGTACAATGGTACAGAGGACGTGGCCTTGGGAATGGTTTTGCCTCTTGGGGTGCCTTGCAAGTACAGTAAACCAAATATAAGATGGGTAAAAAGAACATTGACCAAGGAATTTTGTGAGGGCTTTACTGATTTAGATGTTAATAATTATAGCAATGGTATCACATTTGTATATATCCTTTCCTCTATTATTACATTTGGTGGTACCGCCATGGCCAGAGGTGAAGGAGCTAGAGAGTATTTTGGGTGTAAGTTGCAAATTGTATCTAATTCTACAGTGGCAGCTTTACGGGACATCACCACTCAGTTAGAAAGTATGTGCATATACTCCAAACAAACAAGATATGCAGTTGATTTTATTTTGGCTAAGAATGGTGGTGCATGCCCAATTTTAGGAGAGCTGTGTGTAGTCGGTATCACAAATATAGAAAAGAACATCACTAAGCATATTCTAGATATTTTGGAAAATGCAAAAGGAATGGAGAGCGGTAATTTGAGCTGGTCCTTCTTTGGTGGCTGGGGTTGGATTCTAGAAAAAGTGATATACTTCGTTGTCATTCTAATTTGTTGCTGTGTTCTGATTCAGTGCCTTCCATTATGCTGCTCATAATGTGCTACTTATCTCACTCCCAAGGATTTCAGTCCATGATACCAATTCATCTATAATGCTCCAAAAGGAATTTGATACCATCATGCAGATTGACGAGGGGGTCTTTGGTTCTACTACTTCTCTTGCAGGTTCAATTCCTGATGTCACTCCTACTGGTAATGTTTAGTGTCATTTTTTTTGCCTTGAACTCATATATACATATTTGTACCTGACATATAATTGTTTGAATGATTGCATTTTTCTCTCTATCGTTAGAATTGTAAAGACCCTTACCTGATAGCAACAATAAAGGTGTCCGGATTTAGCATATAATGCTAAAAGGAGGGTCTGTTAGAATCAAAACATATTATTACCTTATTACCTGTGTCACACCCGAAATTATGATTAGCATAATATATAGCTAAATCAATATATATGCACACTGTGTGTATACGCAAATAGTAAATGCAGATGTTGAGTTTGTTAGGTTGGCAACTGTGCCACCATTTTAGTTCTCGAAGACCCCATTTTGTATTAATTTCGAAACTGTTACTCGTCCATTTCCTAGAAATGGTCCTTGGTAAGTTTCATTTCTCCAATGTTGAAACTTGCTCATTAATGCATGCCTTTTCTGTTACATAGAGACCTTCTACCACCTGCCTATAGGGGAGGATAGGCCAGACGACCTTGGATAGTAGATAACTTGTACCAGGCAGTGGAATCGAAACCTACGTATTGTACCTCCTTTGTATTACGACATCTACCAGTATTTTTCCTTTGTAGGCGGGTCTTTGTGGACTCTGCAACTTACATAATTTAACTTTATGCTTGTTAGAGTTAGTCCCACGTCAGCCATCATAGGAGGCTGGTCAGATTGGACTCTACTGTAGTGTACTTTGTGAATAAACTAGTTTGCTTGTATTCTCTACTGCGTCATCGACTTTTCATTCATAGAAGGCTAAAGGAGGTTGAGGGTGACCCGGGTGCCCCTATTTGGGTCACTTCCTTCACTTCAAGTATTTGCATTCCAAATGACTAAGTAAACCCAACTCCCTCCAATCATAAAATATCCTGCTATGGTCTTTTTGGTTTACTATGGTAGGATTAATGGTTCATTTCTTAGAGAATGTGCCTACCCCTAGTTGCCCGAGTATTACACTTTTAGTCATTAATACAATTGTCCAACCTTTGTCGGCATCACAAATTACAATGCCCTAGTCATCCCTCTGGCCCTGTAAAGCGATGTTCTCCGCCCCTGTAATAATACTACCTATCCATCTCATGTCAAAACTAGAAGTAGTTTGCAATATTTTCAATCTTCTAAAAAATCCTCAGTTCTATTCTCTGAAAACAAATGTATTCCCGCCAATTGAGCATTCTGAGGTACAGATCTCAATGGAAGATGTAAACCACTATCACAAGAAAAATCTGTCTGACTTTTAATGATTCTAACAAGTTCTGTACAATATTTGCATTCCTCGGCATCCAATGATATCTCAGTATGACTATCAGCTATACCTGCAATATATAATTTAGAAACAGCTCCTTGATCCTGTTAGAAATCCTCTTTCTTGTCAAATATAGAAAAGCAACTTTTCCATATTATTCGGCTTGTGAACTTAAACAAGTCCATATTTACAATTACAATACTATACAAAATCACAAAGAGAGGTTTGACAAAAGCCTAAACCCCCTACTCAGGGGCCGATTCTGATCCGGGTCGGAGGGGCACCGATCGCGATCTGGCCGGAAAAACTACGAGCTGTACGCGTGTTTTCCGGCTGACTCGTACAACTGTACGAGTGAGCGAGTCATTCCCGGGTCCGAACCGCTCCGTATGTCTCGGTCGGAAGCTAACCGTGGCATGCAATGGATGCGATTTACAACCGAGCCAGTATGATGCACGCGTCGAACAGCCTGTGCGAGCCGGAGTGTCCGGCTCACAAAAGCTCCCAGAGTCTGACTTCGGGGGTCCGCGTCGGACCCCCTAACACCTGCAGCCCTACGACTCGGACACAGGGGGAGACCTATGGGTCTCCCCAACACAGGCATTTACGGTGCGGATGGCACCGATGCGTACCCACTGTAGGGGCGCACTTGTTTGAGACGTACCCATTTAGTCAATGGGAGCGCATGTACGTGTTGTGCAACTGGCTCCCATTGACTTCTATGGGAGACCGACCGAACCGAGTCCGACAGCATACGTGCGCATCGTACTCTCTCGGTCGGACTGTAGGGGTCCGGCTCGGTCGGAAAACACTCCGGATCTGACTCGGTCGGAGTGCTTTCCGACCCGGATCGGAATCGGCCCCTCTATGTCATGTTTTCAATTGAAACATGATCTCATAAACACCTTTGTATTTAGCTCAGAAAGTAGAGATATTTAGAGCAGGCAGGTACTCGCGGGGCATACAAAATCTTGAGCTGAAACCTTCATTCTTCCAGAAGAGAAAAATATACAACATAGCTTTCTCAGCTGCCGCACCCAGAATCTGGAAATCGCTGCTGCCAATCATTAGAAGAATACTGTAGGATAGTAGGATCTGCTTCTTATGGTTTCCCCCACTTTTTGCTAAATGTGATATTGTTTTTGACTAGTCTGACTGGGATCCTGCTAATCAGGACCCCAGTCTATCTGCTTTCTACCTAAAATGTTATGGTATGTACTTAGGTACACTCCAGATTGGATACTGGAGTACCCTTTCCAGTCCCTAGCATATGGTAACCATGTACCCAGGCCATAGGTACACCAGAGGCCTCCCATGGGCTGAAGCATGTATTATGCCACCCTTGAGAGGCCATGCAAAATGGAACTACAGGCCTACCATTGAAGCCTGTGTAAGTTTGTGCATGCACCACTTAGTTAAAATATAAGTTTACTATATCTAAGGGTCACTGCAATTAAAACCTATAAGTCACCTCTATAGCAGGCCTTAACAATCCTGAAGGCAGGGTGCTTGGTTCTAAGGGATCACTGACTAAATAATGAAGGTCAAAATATCGAACTACAAAAATATCGCTGCAAAAATATCGAAGACAAGAATATCGACATCCTATCTACATTATGGCAAGTGCAAAAATATCAACAAAAAAATATTGATGTAAAAAAATCGTTGTTAAAAATATCGTTTTTTATTTAAGTTAAAAAAATTATGTAAAATAAAGTAAATAATAAATATAATTAAAATAAACATAGTTAACATTTTTTAAAATGCTTAAACATTTATAAGTAATATACATAATTTAAAAATACATTAAACATATACATATAATATATATATACTTACATATTAATATGTTTTAATATTTATTTGAATAACTTATAAATAGTTTAAAAAAAATATAAATACATCTATACACATAAAACAATAATATAAATAAAAAATAAATAACTATATTTAACAAATTTAAACAATTAAAATTATTTTTAATCTTTTTAAAAATAATTATAAAGTACATTAGCTAAAATAATACAAAAAATATTAGATAGTGGGGAAAATAAAATTACTATTCCAACTCCAGTGACTGCAACAATAGGAAAAGTGTTGGATAGCATAGGGGTAAAAATTACTTTTCCCACTCCATTGAGTGCAACAGTAGGGAAAGTGTTAGATAGCGCAGGGGTAAAAATTACTATTCCCACTCCAGTGAGTACAACAGTAGAGAAAGTGTTGACTAGTGCAGGGGTAAAAATTACTATTCCCACTCCAGTGAGTGCAACAGTAGGGAAAGTGTTGGATAGCGCAGGGGTAAAAATTACTATTCCCACTCCAGTAAGTGCAACAGGAGGGAAAAGGTAGGATAGCGTAAATGTTAAATTAACATACTAATAAATTAATTTTATTTTTAAAATAATAACATATTAATAATTATTTAACAAAATAATTATTAATAAATCCCTATTAAATTAAATTATTATTTACTTAAATAATATTAAATTACTCCCCACCGTATTCCCCTATAAACACACAATGCACTACACATAAAAAAATAACACAATTAATTAACAATTATTTGACAATAAATTAATTACCAATAACAATAAATAAAAAAGTAATAATAAATTAATTTTCATTAATATAATTATACATTAACCAATTAATAAAAATTAATGACCAATTAATAATTAATTAACAATAAATGAATAATCAATAACAATAAATAAACACATATTAACTAATTAACTATATTTAAATTACTTCCCACCCTATTTCCCTATAAACCCACATCCTGCTACACATTAAAAATAACATAATTAATGTAATTACCAATTAATTAAAATTAATTACCAATTAATAATTAATTTGCAATAAATTAATTAACAATAACAATAAATACAAATAAATAATACATTATTTATAGTACTATAATTCTAAATTAACCGATTAATAAAAATGAATTACAAATTAATTCCCACCCTATTCCCGTATAAACCCAAAACCCGCTCTGATACTAAAACTCAAAATTTACTTTAAAAAAAATTACTATTTTCTAAACATTTAATACATATATTTAAAAATAATGTAAAAATGTAAAAATATTATTTACAACTATATTTTTGCAAACGATAATATTTACTTCGATTATACTTACTTCGATATTAAAGAAATCGATATTACTTACCTTAAAGCCGATATTCTGGTCAACAATATTCTTGACTTCGATATTCTGTCCCTACGATATTAAGAACTCGATATTAGTGTAGGTTGATATTTAAACTTCGATATTTTGACTGAGCACCGGTTCTAAGTAAGAGGGTGCCACTGCATGAGTAGAACACCCCTGCAGCCTACGGAGTCCATTCTCCCGGGTTGTCAGTGAGACAGCCATTTACGATATATAGAGGGGCATTATGCGACTGCGTAATGACCAACTCTAAAACGGCTGAAACAAACCCTATCATGTTTGGTGTCAAACATGTTGGAATCATACCCCCACACCGGTAACTGGTGTGGGAGGTATGATTCCACTCCTCAGAAGCAAGCTTCTTTGGGTCCCTGATGTTCCCGGTGCCATCCTCCTAGTCCCGGGCAGCACAAAATGGTTGCTGTCGACAAGAGACACATTTCTAACCTCCTGCTGCTGAGCCAAGCTCGAACAGGGGAAGGCAGACCAATAGGTATCCTGTGACAGGGAGGTGTGACCACCTCTCAGACAGGATTTAGTGTATTAGGGCTGGGTGAGTGCGCTTGCCAGTGACCGAAAGTCTGCTAGAGGGGCACGTTTTGTGTCCCTATGCATAGTCCAGTTCAAACCAGTCCTGGAAACAGTTGGCTCCCAGGACTGGCGCCAAACTGGACAAAGGACATGGGAGTAACCTCCCCAATGTCCAGACCCTCCCCTGGGACCATCCCCTGAATCTGTCCAAACCTCTCCCGTGGGTACCGAAGGGCTTACCTGGCTGTAGGACCCCAGATCTGATGTGGACAAGATTCTGAACCAGAAACCACTCAACTTCGACCATCTGAACAATGTGAACTTTGCTGGACTTTGGTTGGGCACGATTTCATCTCCCTCTCAGTAGAAAGCATCGTCTGTGCCAGTGCACCATACAGGATCTGTGCAGGACATGTGGAGCATCAAGGACAACCAAAGATATCTCCCTTGGAGTGAAGGAGTCACTCCCCTGCATTCGCAGGCACCGCAACACTTCTGTCCGGTCTGCTGACCCTGCACTCCTACGGACTCTGAAGGCTTCAGCAACACAAAAAGTAGGTTTCCATGTTCCTTGAGATCTGAGCTGCCCTTTCACCAAGTTTGAGGTCAGAATCCCTTGTGGGGGCTGCAATACCCGAACTTCTGTGTACCGCGTACATTTGAAAGTGAATATACTTGTTGGCGTTTCCTGAACAAAAGCATTGGACTCCGAGTAGCCTCAACCTCTGGCACCATTTCCTACTAAGATCTCTGGCCTCCTCACACTGAGTGCTCCGTGAGCTGCTGTTTGGTCAAATTGCTTGAGGTCCCCTGGCGACTTCTGTGCCTCCAGCCTGTGGGCCCACTTTAGGGTCACATTTACATTTTCTTGGGCTCCCCTGGTTGCTCCAGGCCTGCCCTGACTCCCCTTGCTGTGGTGAGTCTCCTGGACCTTGTTGGTCTGAAACGTAACCCTCCTTGACCCTCTGCGTGGGTTACCTTTGCCAAGACTTGTTGGTGCTCCCGCCGGACACCAACCCCTCAGCACTTGACATTCTTTGTGGGACAGCTCTTATCTGGCTCCTGCTTGTCCTCGACATCTCCTGGTTCCCGTGGCTGCAGAGTCAAGAACTCCATCAATGCACCTGAAGCACCCGACATCAGTGGGTATTTGTCTACTGAGCCCCTGGTCACTCCTGAGTGACCCAGACTCTGTCCCCTCTGCTTTCAGATATTCTTCAACAAGAATCCACCTTTGGATTCCAACTGACACTTTTTTTCCTTCCAGCAGCGGCTCTTCTTTGAAATCCTCCATTGGGTTCGACTGCGGTTTCCGACGCCACTTCAAACCTATGCACCCATCTTCCTGGGATAGGTAACTTGGGTACCTTGGTATCCACGGTTGGGGTGGCTCTCCAACTTCCTAACTTCCACTGGGTTTCTTTGAAGTCCACTGGCATGGGTCCTTAATCTCAAACACTTCAACCGCGACTTTCCCGTAGAATTGTTATGAGCACGCGTCGTGTTCCCACACTGCACCCGTCCTCCGTCTGGTCCCTGCTTACTCACCTTGAGTAGTTCCTTGGGGTCCCAGCGATTCTACAACCTCCCAACACCTTCTGAACTCGAGTTGTGGTTTGTATACCACTATTTTAGTACACTGGTTGGTCCCCCCTTGGGGACCACTGTGTATTAGTGCTATTTACTGTCATTTCTGTGCTAAAGTATTGTGTGCTTTGTAATTATCTCTGTGTAGGAGATAATGTTTTGTAGTGTTATATATGTGTCGTAGTGTTATATTAATAAATACATTTTTTTATGACTACTGTGTGGTTCTCCTTTCATTTAACCAATGCTATAAGGTTGCATTCTGGTAAAACAAGCTGCTTCAACAAATTGAAGGTCAATGGGACCCTATCTCTGCGCACAGTTGCTCCAGGGTATGAAAATATCCCTTTAGATTTCAAAACTAAAACTTAACTCCATTCAATAACTCTTGAACTTCAAATTCATGATTGATGTAGAACACAAAACGATATTCTGTTGATTAGTTCATCACAATTTTATTCATTGGATGTCCATACTATTCGTTCTTGTTATTTAAATGAAAATAACTTTTTTCTGATCAATGTTTTTGTTTGGTTGCCCAATGCATTTCGAGCCTGCTCGGCTCTTCTTCAGGGGCTTGAATTTCTAAAGCATAAACAACAGATAATCGCGCTATACAAGGTGACCTAAGGTTTGCTGACCGCTGAAGGCCGCTCGTGGGGACTCCATTGCCCACAACTCTGTGCTCCCAGGAGGGAGGAGCCTACATCACCATCGCGCTCAAAAAGCGCCGAGGAGTACCGCAGCGCGGGACGCGCTATACAAGGTGACCTAAGGTTTGCTGACCGCTGAAGGCCGCTCATGGGGACTCCATTGCCCACAACTCTGTGCTCCCAGGAGGGAGGAACCTACATCACCATCGCGCTCAAAAAGCGCCGAGGAGTACCGCAGTGCGGGACGCGCTATACAAGGTGACCTAAGGTTTGCTGACCGCTGAAGGCCGCTCGTGGGGACTCCATTACCCACAACTCTGTGCCCCCAGGAGGGAGGAGCCTACATCACCATCGCGCTCAAAAAGCGCCGAGGAGTACCGCAGCGCGGGACGCGCTATACAAGGTGACCTAAGGTTTGCTGACCGCTGAAGGCCGCTCGTGGGGACTCCATTGCTCACAACTCTGTGCTCCCAGGAGGGAGGAGCCTACATCACCATCGCGCTCAAAAAGCGCCGAGGAGTACCGCAGCGCGGGACGCGCTATACAAGGTGACCTAAGGTTTGCTGACCGCTGAAGGCCGCTCGTGGGGACTCCATTGCCCACAACTCTGTGCCCCCAGGAGGGAGGAGCCTACATCACCATCGCGCTCAAAAAGCGCCGAGGCGTACCGCAGCGCGGGACGCGCGCGGGCGAATCCCGGGCCAAGGGCGGGCCCGTCCTTGCCCGTCAGAGCCCGGAGGAGTCTGGTCTGGGCCACACCTTTGACAACTGAAGGCAGCCAGCGATCGCTGCGCAGGTGTGCGCCACCCACCCCCATTTCCACTTCATTTGACATTGTTACCCCCCTGTAATACTGTTGCACTGTCACTTTGGAAACTATGGGGAAGCGCACTAACGCTCCGGTTATGAAATCAACTACTACTTGTATTGAAAACATGTTGGAAAGGGCAGTTAGCATTGTAAGTAATGAAATCGAACTTACGGAGAGGCGGTTATCTCTTGGTTTGGGACAATCTGCTCCACTTATTGCACCACTCATCGGATTCACTGGTGAAATTAGCGACCTTTCCGCCAATAATTCCGCAACCCCTGCATCAGTTTGTGAAGCGGCATGTGACACCATTACATCTGATTCACCTGTACCAAACTCAGATGCAAGAAACGTACCGACATCTATTATGGGGGCTAAACGTAAAAGGAAAGTTGGAAAGACTGCAAGCGTGAAGAGAAAGCAACCCAGCCGCCCTTGCTCCACACGCTCGACTTTAACCTCATGGTTTCACCCACCCACTAATCAAATACCTGAAGAAGTTCCTCTGGTTAATATGATCTCCCGCACGGTTGGAACTCAAACAGACCATAATTGTCCCTTTTCCACTATTGATAATGACTTTGTAAATAGAGTAGTTGACACCAGTTATCTAGTAACTGTTATCACAGATCATATTAAGCCAGTTCTCGATAATTTCCTCTCCTCATTACAAGATCGCATTAACAGCTTCCTGCCTGTTCAATCTCCTAATCCGGCACCACAGCCTTCGAATGTGGTACCTCAAGCAGCCGCCAAGACATGTGACCGTGCCAATATTGGCGGGCGAACTGCTAACATTCCCTCAAATAGTAAATTTATTTCCCAGCCAAATACTGAAGCGACACCTAATCCAATTCCGGGACCTAGTAATTGCGTGACTTGTAACAAGATTCGCACCTGCTTTGATGTGAGAAATATTAGGGATGCCAACAGTCCTCTGGACCATATTATCGAAATCTCTGATAGTAATGCATCAAATAACAAGACACGCACCATAAACGTACCTACAAACCAAATAAATAAAACCATACAAGAGGCCGATATTAATCCAAAGCCAACAATTAACTCCGTGGGCAATAAGGAGGTGTTAAATCTGCCCCCTGAGGCATGCCCATACGGTGTAATTCTAGCAGGCGTTCCTCCCTTAAGAGAAGATCAGACCGAGTCCTGGGAGCAATTACGCTGTAAGTGCGTGGATTGGCTTACCAAACATAAGAGATTTAGGCCCTCATTGATTGGGAACATAATTATGGTACGACGAGTAGGCTGGTTGGGGACTTCACCCAAAGCTATCGATGGTGATTGCATTATTATCAATTTTCGGCGACAATCAGTGGCTAAAACTATTTTGACACCCCAGATGGAACAGATGGGACAAGACACTAATATTTGGGCCCTACCTCTAGGCTATTTCTATAAACCTGTATTTGAAGTATCACCCCATAATATGTATGATTACACTTCAACTTATAACAGATTTACCTCGCTGTCGGGTTTGGACTGTCAAGATTGACTGCTCACCCAGTCAGCGAATGTTTCAAGAACTGACGCTACAATCCTAGTACCAACCCAAGATAGTTCCCACGTTCCCATATTGGATATATTACACACCAGGGAAAATAACCAGACACTTAAAATATTAAGTTGGAACATAGCTGGTTTGTCATCCAAGCTAAATTTAGTGGATTGGCAAGCACTAATCAATCAGCAGGATGTTGTTATGTTCCAGGAGACTTGGGCAACCCAGGAGTTGTATATGGAGGGGTTTGAATGTTTTAATATCTTGTCCCCCATTCCCACATCAGGCAGACCTGCTGGAGGTCTCTCAATTTGGATTAATATTAAGGCAAGTGGTCGTTTCAGAATTATACCTACGAATAGTGACAAATTTCATGCAGTTCTTTATACTAGGGGAGTTTCAATTTATTTGATTAATTTTTATAACGATGATTTTAAAACTGTGCCCAATATGAACTTTTCATCTCTGTTTAATTTTGTTTTAAAATTACAATCTAATAGGTGTGATGACCAAATTATGGGTATATGTTTGGGTGGTGATTTCAATGTTAAGATTCACAAAGACATTTTTTCTGTTATTCGACTTGACACCCTGAGTCAACGAGGGGAACAACTAGTGAATCTTTTAAGTTCCCACAATTTCCTGAATGTTATGCAGATTGCCGACTCCTCCCTCCCCGATAGCAGCACAATTCCTACCTATAGAAGCAGAGGCTCCACTTCTATTATTGACTATATATTTGTAACCGCCTCTTTAGAAAGTTATGTGTTAAAGGCAGAGGTGATTCAAACTATGCAAAGCAACCATAACCCGATTAGTACTACCATAAGCTTTTCACGTCGCCCAGTGCATGATTTTGCGCTCGGTGCACGTGATCTGGTGGCATCAAATGATAAACTTAGAGTAGTTTGGCGTAACATTGATAACAACACTTTATTTGAAAAAATGATAAAACACCATTTAAATCTGGTGGACATTTATTTATCGCCTTGCTTTTATAATATAAAGGTAGTTAACGCCTTTTCAGGTATATGCTCTGGCATTAAAAATATACTGTATAAACCAATAAGGGAGCCGAATCATGAGTCTGGTTGGTTTAACGCAGAATGTTCTGCGGCTAATAGAGCATTAAGAAAGGCCCTAGTAAGCAAACCCAGAGTGGCGTCCATTATATCATCACTCAGGATAAACTATAAAAAAGTTACAAAACACAGAAAGGAAGAGCTTACCAGTAACTATTGGGCAAATCTTATGCAGGCTAATGTGTTAAAAAACAGCAAGAATTTTTGGAAGGCAGTTAAGGACATGAAATCTATGGGCAATACCTCCACACCAATTGCTTGCAACATTCTGAGCGAATCTTGGGAGGACCATTTTAGTAAGATTTATGCTGCCCCAATTTCCAATAATCCCAAAAAAGAATATATATACACTGGTGGGATATTGATTGAATTATATGAGGTCGAAGAAGCAATAACCCAAAGCCTGGGGGGCAAAGCCCCCGGACCAGACGGTCTTCCTATCGACCTTATTAAAAGCAAACCTGATTTTTGGGCGCCACTTCTTACGAATGTTTTTAACAATCTCACCAACTCATTTATCCCAGACACTTGGTCACTTAGTACAATTGTTCCAATTTTTAAGAAAGGGGACCGATCCAACCCGAGCTGTTATAGGCCAATTTCATTAATTGATAACACCCTAAAAATTCTGGGACGGGTGTTATTTAATAGAATTAATTCATGGGCTGAGGATAATAAGGTCCTGCATCCGTCCCAATTGGGTTTTAGGAGTAAGGTAGGCACTGTGGAACAATGCCTGAATCTTCATCTGATTGTCAGTAAATACACTAAAGCTAAGAAAACACCAATGTATCTGGCATTCATGGACCTTACCTCAGCCTTTGATTTTGTTAACAGATCCCGGCTGTGGCAAACCCTTCTAATTCTTGGCCTTGATGACTCACTAGTCTCCTTTTTAGCTTATATACACAGAGACCTGAAAGCCAGGGTTCGCATTGGAAGGAACGGTGAGGTCTCTAAGCCAATTGAAATTGGGAGGGGGGTCAGACAGGATTGTGTCTTGGCCCCCCTCCTATTCATATTATACATCAATGACTTATCTAAATCTCTACTGCCCTTAACTGAGGACGTCCCAAGCATCGGCGGGAATAAAATCCCCGCGCTGCTTTATGCAGATGATGCTGTGTTAATGGGGCGTACCCCTAACGCCCTGAGAGCTTTGGTCCATGGCTTTGTGGAATTTATGGCAACATTAGACCTGTGTACCAATTTTAAGAAATCATTTTTAATGTCATGTGGGACCAAGAAGCATTTTAACCTTTCTATCGTATCTAACTCTATCAGATTGTCTAGCACCAGCACTTTTCCGTATCTGGGCCAGGTCTTCGCATCTAACGGTTTATGGAATGATCACATTGTCCACTGTAATAGGAAATTTACCAATTCCATTAATACAATTCTCAGGCTACCCAAACCCAAAAACATAGAGGTAGTGCCTGCTATTGTTAAAATTTACAGCACACAATGTATTCCAACCGTTACATATGGTGCAGAGGTATGGGGGAACACTGCCAGCTCACCTATCCAACGAGAAGAGAACAGGTTTTGCCGCAAAATACTGGGTGCCCCATTTTCCTCATCTATATATGCTTGCCATAGCGAGCTCCATTTATCTTATATAGAAGACTTTATTAAGGCACGCCCGACATTATTCTGGCTTAGGATCTGGAAAAACTCGGCTGCACAACTGACTAGGGAAATTATTTCGGATTGCTTAAAATGTGACAGAGGGCTGGTTATATCATGGTTGGCCGGAGTCCACAAAAGCTTAACTAGCCTGAATTTGGAACATCTTTTTCTAAACCCTTTAGCCCACAACCCTCTAAGCATTAAAACTGTGGAAAAACTACTCTATGCATCCTATAAAGAAACTAGGCTAGCAGCTGAATGTAATAAAACCTCTGTTGCTAGATATATGCTAATAGAGCATGTATCCACAGCCATGCCTAAATATCTCTTAAAACCTGTTGGCTGTTGGGAACGGGGCTTATTCTTCAGGCTAAGGACTGACACCATGAAATATCTACTGTCTTTTCCCACTGGTTAGTCTTTGAACCTTGATCATACCCCCTGTCCATGTACCCACAATCTGAAACAATCAATGTTACACTTCTTATTTTTCTGTTCCTTTTATTTACCGCTTACGAAAAAAATTTTGATTCCGTATTTCAAATCCCGATGCGTAACTGACTATAAAATAGCCTATGAGTTGACGCTTGCAATTGATAATGACGAATTATGTTTCCGAGTTGGATCTTTTTTAAAAATGGCTGTACGTTTTCGTAATTCCATGAATTCGGACTAATTTCTTTTATGTTTAATTATTAATAATGTATTTTTAACTGCACTTTTATGGATATGCTGCTTTTATCCGAATAAAGTTCAAATTATATTAAAGAACAGATAATCAATAAACTTATATGATGAAGATGCAAACATAACACGTCAAGTCTATCAAGGTCATGTCCTAAAACATACTTAAATGATGTACTGGTCAATAAATCATACAGTGAAACAATCTACAGGATGTGCATCAGATATACCTCCACCAAGAGATAAATGATAGAAGAAAATGAAATGAGTGATGACAAGAAATAGTGCTAATTCCCAGGCGAAAAGGAAACTGCTGCGTACCTGGTTCTGACCAGAAGAGAAAAATGGCTTTGTCTGGAAAAGAAAATATGAATGAGGCAAAGTCTAAAGAGGATCCTTGCGAAATGAAAGGTCACGATGACCGTGGACTTACAAAGAACGAACTGGAAGACTTCAAAATCTTTAATCGGCAGTCGGTCCGAGTGCAAGGAAAAAGTTCTGGACGATGATCTTCGTCGGACAATAATGGCCCAGGCAGAAAGGCGGATTAAAACGCTTCCGGGTAGACAAACGTGAACATGGAAGTCTCGCGGTGTCCAAACGAAACAGTAAACTTCCGAGTGAAATCTGAAGGGAACTGATCCGCCATCAATAAGTGGCTGAAACAGTGGGGAACGTGTAAAAAGGACTCATCAAAGATGAAATGGAACAATATAGATACAAAGTGGAGACGTGGAGGAAACTAACGGGTATCTGAAAGGATGTCAAAGAAAGAATGAACAGACTTAATGAATGTGAATGGGGGAACGAGGCGGCCATCTTAGAGTGGCTGTTTGAAACGTGAAAAAAGTGAGAAAATGTACAAAGGTGTGCATATAAAGAAAAAACCGTGTGGTATAAACAAAGTTATGACAAGGAAACAGCCTTCAGCGTACATGCGTAACTTTACTACAGTCGGATGCAAGAAGTACTGTATTTATAAATAACAAGCAAAATCGATTTTATCATTCATTCCCTTATTAATTAAGGTATCCAGACGCTTGATCCAGTATGTCTCTCGTTGGAGGAGGCTTCTGGTGAGATCTGTGTCTAGATGTTGTACCACGGTTTCAAGCACGGAGAACTTAAGTTGGGCAATGGTGTGTTTCTCCTCATTCCAATGGGTGGCTAGGCTGCTGTTTTTGTTCTGTGTTCTTATTGTACTTTTGTGTTCAGAAATACGTACTTTTATCTTTCGCTCAGTTTTCCCAACATATAATTTACCACATGGACATTTGATGTAATAAATGAGTTTAGATGAATTACAATCACAATTGTGGTAAAGATTGATCTTTTCTCCTGTAAGGGGGTGATGTAAAATGTTCCCAACAATTACATTATTACATTGGACGCAATTTAGGCATTTGGTCATTCCTTTGTAGTTGATGTGGTGTTGCTTACTGGGTGTGTTGATTATTTCTTTGATATTTTTCGATCGTTGATATGAAAACATAGGTGGATCCTTAAAGATGTTGTTAAAATCTGGTTCGTTTTGTAACATTTCCCAGCGTTTAATGATTATTTTTCTCATTTTACTTGAAGCGGTAGAACATTTAGAGACAAAAACTTGTCTGGATGTCTGTTTGCGTGGCTGTACTTTCAATAAACTTTCTCTGGTGTGTTTAGTTGAGCGTAGTTTCGCATGTTCAACCACTTCCTCAGGATATCCCCTTTTTAGGTACATCTCTTGTTGCTGTGAAGAATGTCTCTCTGTGTCTTCTGGTTTGGAACAGATCCTTATGATCCTTAAAAATTGAGAAAGTGGTAGGTTTTGTTTTAAACTGTTGGGGTGAAAGCTTTGAAAATGTAGCGCACTGTTGACATCTGTTTCTTTTTTGTACACTTCAGTTTTTATCTTACTTCCTTCCTTTATGAGAGTCACATCAAGGTAAGACATCTTGGAGAAATTGATTAGATGTGTGAATTGGATATGTTCATCTATCTGATTCAAGTCTCTGATTTTTTTCTCCAGAAGATCCTGAGTGTTTGTCCATAAGATGAATATATCATCTATAAACCTGCAATAAAGCAGTGAATTGTGAGTCCATTCATTGTCATTGTAAATGTGATCTAATTCGAATTTAGCCATGTAAAAACAAGCTGCTTAACATTCCTTCAAGACTAAGCCTGAAGGCTGCTCTCCACAGCTACTACTTGGATAGCTTTCTAAGGTTATCTTTGACCTCTTAAATCACAATAAATGTTGTTTGGACTGCTGCACGGTGCCTACTTTAATTAGTGGACAGCATATACCAGGCCAACTTCTCACAAATACCGTTCTCTTCAAAAGTCAAGGAGGAAGCTAAGATCTTCCTGATGGGTAAATTCCTATCATAACTCACTACAAAGAATCACCTAATCATCTGTCCATTGATTCATCATCCATTCCATACAGATTTATAATCAGAGGGCCCCTCAAGACTTCCTGAATGAAAAGCACAATCTCTTCCAGAGTCCCCTATCTCATTGAGCTACTGAGGTGAGCGCTCAGCTAAGCTTTGAATTCTGAGTCATTTGATGGTAAAAAGAAAATTTGTAATCTAATGTATTCGGTCAGTCTCAGATATTATTGTAAGTACAGAGAACTTTTACTGTCCACTGTTTTATATTGTTCTTTATTTGAAAGTTTATGATGCTTGCTATTGTCGCAATCAGGAACGCTATATCTCTGTTGAGCGTTCTGACACCCTTACGGGTCATGTTCACGCTATATAAAACACTAAATAAATAAATGATCTTTTACACATATTACTAATTTTTAAACCTGCATCCCAAACTCGACATTCAACGAATTGCCAGTTAGGTCTGTCCTCCACAGTGTCTTATACAAAAGCCTGTTTAGGTATTTGATAGCATGGTTATGGGTTTGCACCCCCACCTTCTCTATTCTTTCCTGATTTCCTCCTCCCGGTTTTACATCTACCTTTCTTGATTTGATCCTTACCATGGAAACTCCGACTAAAAAGACTATGGGGCATACTCACAAGGAACTATCGCCGAGTTAACGGCACTTTATCGCAGCCAAAGTTGCGATAAATTTATCACCCCATTCACAAGCCAATGTTAACAGCCCACAGCACCAGTATACCCACGATAGCAGCCACAAAAAACATCACCACGGATGACCCCTGCAACTATCGCTAATGACATGCAGAGTAGGCGTTCCCGTGCCAAAAGCCGTGGCAACACAACTCCACAACATTCACAACGACCAGATGGAACTGCGATAAGAACACAAAACAGGTGATAAGGCACGTTAGCAGCAGGAAAATAACACCTGCTCTGACCTGGTGCTAAGTCGGACCACAGCCTGCACCACAAAAAGGAGCACAGCCCACAGCCACATCGGAAGGGCAACAGATGCCATGGAGCCACTGGTCATGCGTCCTGGACACCGCATAGGGCCACAACACCCACCGACACCACCCCAGGACCTCAAACCCCACCCGGAACAGTCCCCCCGGACCCCCACAGAGGCAGCACAGACAAAGACAGCAGACCCCCAGGAAACACACCAGCCTCACAGACCCAACACCTGACAATGTAATTGCCCACTACAGGCCCAAAAGGACAACCATCCTATGCATCCTGACCACCAACGCCCAACAGGCCGATGGTTCAAACACAGCAGACAAACAACATCCCACCCCACACAAAGCTGCTGGCTGTGCTGCACCTGTTGGCCCCTGGCACCCCCCAACTAACACCCGCCACAGTTGGAGGAGTCACACAGCCAGCCATATCCAAGTCCCTCACACCTGACCTGGACAACACCATCAGCCTGTCACCCCAGTCCCTATATGTCCAACACAATGCGCATGATCTGCTGGAACCAAGCAAGGACCATAGCTGGATGCATGCACATGTCGGGGGCAATCCACAGCACACATGTCACACCTGTACGCGCTGCCAACACAGCACACAATCACCGCAACAAAAACAACACGTCTCACAGCAATGTGCAGAAAACAACCGAACACCGTGGAACCTCCACCAATCTCGCCTCCAAATACCCAGCCACTGTGCACGATTCCTCCAACCTCCGACAGTCCATCAGCAACCAGCATCCCCAGGATGGCACCAAGGGAAATACACAGCCCCCTGGCAAGTTCCAAATGAACACCCCACTCACCTCAACTCCACAACTATGCAACTCACAACTCTGGCAATGCACACGTCACAAAATCAAAACCAACATGCCAAACAACATGCCCACCCACCAGACACGACAGAACAACTCACAATGGTAACCTGGGCAAGCCTTGCACATGAGCCATCAATGGCATGGCACCTCAGCCACACACTAGCCGAATGTGGGGAGAAGTTGCAACCAGGCCTCTTACCACGCCACAAGGCTGATGCTGTCCTCATGAGCGGAGTTGCCTGCGATCCTGACGCGCCTGCCTAACCACGGCACACTGGAACCTGAAACCGCCAGGCCCGCCCCTGCGCAGCCAGGACACACTGATCACCTGCTGACACTGGCGTGTGTCAAGGAGGGTCCACCACGTGCCGGTGCAAGATCCAAACACCAGTTCCGTGACATCTGCAGCCTCTGCAGACCATCGCTGGTCCCCCGAAGTTGGCCCACATTACTCCTTCCACAATCACATACTACACCAGCGTCCTCTTTGGCCCAGTAGGTCCCATATGTGAAACTGTGTCCCGAGTCCTGAATGGCAGTGACCCCAAAGCCTGGGCAGTGGCTACAGCACCAGACCCCCCCCCCCGATCAGTAAGGCATAGTTCCATATGGGCATCTTGGAACACGTGGTGCTACTATCCCTGATCAACACCAGCCGGCCACACGTGGTGCCACTAACCCTGTTCAACGTCTGCCAACCACACGTGGTGCCACTAACCCTGTTCAACGCCAGCTGGCCACACATGGTGCCACTAACCCTGTTCAATGCCAGCCGGTCACACATGGTGCCACTAACCCTGTTCAAAGCCAGCTGGCCACATGTGGATGAGGGACCAGGACTACCCTGCAGACCAGTAGGTCCCACATCCAGTACCTAGTCGCGAATCACAAATGGCAGAGTCCACACCAGTGGTCGCTCGGAGAGGAGTAAGAGGAAGATGTGGCTCAGTCCGGATGACAGTCGGGTCACAGTCACCGAGGTGACCCAACACTATCAACAACTAACCTGGTGCCATCAACCCTGTTCACCGCAAGTCCGCATCACGTGGTGCCACTAAACCTGAATTACGCAGGCCAGAGGGGCCATCCAACCCATGCCGGCAACACTCGGTGAATGGTCCGTGCCGACCGCTACCTCAGGCCTACACTGCGGTCCATTAGGTCACACATGTGGAACTGTGTTTTGGGTAAGATGTGGAGGAATCCACACCCTTGGACATGCCTAATCGCAGGCGGCATCCCCTAACTGCACTGGTGCCACTAACTCTGTGCGCAATGAGTCATGGGCAACATCTGTTTGGTTCCTGGTGGTGTCAGAGCCCATGGCCTGGTGGTTTTCTGCATCTTCTCCTGGCTGGACCGGACTTGGTGTCCGACATGTGTCTGTTCCATTCATCTCCACAATAGTGACTGTATCAGCGTGGGCCTGCCCTCTGCATCCTGCCCTGGGTGTACACCTTCCACTGTCCCTAGAGACACTCTAGGCCCCTTGTCATCCCATTGACCTGCTCTGCACCCGGACCCTGCCCCAGTGCACCGCAAGTCAGCAGCCCGTGGCGGCAGGCCCGTGCATCTGGGCCACTAACTCTGTGCAGCACAAATCATGGGGGCTTTATGGTTGTATGGTTGTGTTCTTTACAATGTACACTGTTGTCGATTTCTGACTGCACAAGGCAGTCCTTGCCGGCTGGTGTGCACTCCCCGCACATATCCAAGACAGGTGTCACTCGGTAAGTGTGCCTGATAATAAATGTGGCCATGTGCACGTGCCCATAGCCATTCACACCATCTGAGCAAGTGTGTCCGTGTGTTCATTGTGTCAGCTTGATGTGCACGGGCCCTGCAACATCACAGTGTGCTGTCTTCTGCGGACATTGCCATGTCACCTCGGCGTTGGCAGTGACCCTGGACATGTAGCCCCGCACCTGCCCCCCGGCATGCACAGGCTGCGGGTGCTGGTTCGGCAGGGGGAGCAGGGTGCAGTCCGGATGTGGCCCGGTGCAGGAAGTGCAGTAAGTGTGTCTCTGTATTGGGGTGTTGTCGCCACAAGGGCCACAGTAGACGATGTTGCAATGTGGCATGTACCAGTAGGGCGGGCCCACAGGTACGGGGACATGTAGGAGCACTAGCACGTGATGCAACCGTGCAGCGCTCACAAGTGTGGGTGCCTGTGGCAGGGTGCAGCAGCTGTGTGGCAACGTGACACACAGTGAGTCCGCTCATGTGCATCATGCTGGGCATATGATTCCCAGGGTTGCAGACGTCCCACCACACCCATGACTGGCCTCTGTACGTCTCCTGTATGCATGCAGCTGGCAAGTTAACGTAGGGCTGAAAGGTCCTTTGTCTGTACTATCAGGCAGTAGCACTACTGCAGCTCAGAGCAGGAACTTGCATGTGCCTAGCACCCACTGACAGGTACGATAGCATTTGCTTGCAACTCCCACACTACTCACTGCCCGGCGTAAGACCAACGTGTACACATCTCACACGCAGTAGTCCTTGGTTGTAGTTGGTGTGCGTGATATGGCCATCGCACGTACTCCCACCCCACCCAAGGCCTGCACCCGTTGCACACAGACACTGCTCATTGCACCGAGCTGTGCCATTTCATCCTCCGGACTGTCTCAGGGCAAGCCAGTGTCGCTTCAAGCAGAGCCACTGACGCAATGGCAGACCATCCCGGACACATGATCTGCTCCAGTCACATGGAGCTGTACCGTGCACGTCTGCTGCATGTACTGGGGGCACTGCCGTTGGCAGAGCTGCGGATCAGTAACCATGTGGGCTTCCGCCTTGTGCACGTCACCTGCGTGCAGCCTGTGTTGCATTGTCGCTCGTGCATATTCGAGTGGTCCATGGATGTCTGCCTCTCCAACGTAACGGTAGCTGACCTGGATTTTGACTCGTGTGTGCGCCCCCTGTTGGACCACGACCAGGAGTGTCACCAGGATGACCGCTTATGGCATGCATGGATGTTCGGCATGCAGGCTGGAAACTGGACCTGGGAGATTGCACGAGTCGCCGTATGGAGTGAGCACATTGAGCCACTACCTGATTGGGCTTTGGTGCACACTGGGGCCACAGGTTGGAGTCTGCACATCTGTCCTGGACAGCTGATGGATTACGTCGACGACATGTCAGATGTGGTGGCTGACGATCGCTCATTGGAAATGCTGGCCTACGCAGCTGCACTCTTGTTCATGAACGAGTGACAGGTACCTGCTGCCACAACTGGATGTGAGCCATTGCACTTGTCACGACACATGGTTGCATGTTGTGGATATGGTCACAAGTCCAGAGACGACAGTGGACATGGCTGCATTGGCCATGACTCATGGTCCAGGCGGGGACAATCAACGTGGGTTGGCACTGACTTGTGTTGGTGAGGGACTCCCCCTAGATGGACATGTGCGCTTTCCTACGTTGCTCATTCAGACATGCTGCTGCATTGGTCTGCATGTCGTGGCACTTATCTTGGCCGTACTTACTCGCACTTGTTGATAAAGTTTCCGCACTTTCACTTGTCTCCATATGTGTTGTGTCTTGATTTGCATGCCAATGTGTGTCACAGACTCTCTAGCTCTCTGCCATCCATGCATTGCTACCACATCAGGACTGTTTGTTTGTACATGTGCATTATCATGTCCCTGTTTCGTGCTTTGCCAAATGCATATGGCTGTTTAACGGCCACTGGCGGGTGCACTTGTGTCCTGTGTTTGGTTGTGCACAAGTTGGTGTTTGTACCACATTGTGTTGGGTGTTGGGGTGCTCTGCTTCCTATGTGTGTGTGCTGCATTGTGTGTGAGATGTCCCTTCAGCTCTGAATTGGCTCACACTTCTGTGCCCGTTCAGTGGTGTGACATTGCCTGGTTGTGTGACTTGTGCACCTGGTTGGTGTTGTTGCTCGTGGGCATGGTTTGTCTGCTGTTGTGCTGTGCTCAGTTGTGCATGTGTGCCATTGTGCCAATCTCCCCCCGTCCCCCAGTCCCTGCTGGTTCCTCTCCCTGTTGCTGTTGTTTCTGTTGTTTGGTGCAGTTTGCGGTCCCCGAGTTCTGCCACCATCTCCAGACTGATGTGGTGGACCTCTTTTCCTCCATGTCATCCAGCTCCTGGTGTGGCGCTGGACTCCCACCTCCGGTGTGCATTACTGCCTTCTTGTTGTTGGCGTGTTTCTGCTTGTTTGTGCCTTTCGCATCATTACTGGAGTTCTGGTTTTGGCCATTGTCCTCCTCCGCTCTCAGGCTGCATTCATCTTGTCCAAGTTGGCCTGCCATGTACAATGTTTAGTTGCCAATGGGTTTGGTGGGGTTGTCTGCTGGCTCGGGTTGTCTCCATTGTGGTTGGCTGTTGTTTTCTGTTTGGTCTGTCTTACTTTTTCAGGCTTTGGTTGTGCTTATTCCCGCCTGCCGTGTGTTTCATGGTCCTGGCGGTGCTTATCCCTGCTTTCCTCATCGCGGATGGGCTCATCGCAAGTTTTCTGGTGTTGTGGTTTGTGTTTTTATCTCCGTTGAGGTGGTTGTATTGTGGACATTGGCCGCATTTTCGGCGGACTATCGCATGTTACCTCCGTGTTGTGAATTCCACGTTGACACGGGTTTATTTTCCCGCGATGGGCTGCGATGTTGAGAGTTGCGTTAAGCTACTCGTGCGGTAGTTATCACACGTTCTTGTGAATATGCCCCTATGTCCTATGTCCTAAGGGCATAGTGAGATAAATATCTATCACTGGGTCCTATTTCCTCAGAGGAGAACTGTTTAGAGCTACTACAAGAAGCTAAACCACCTTCTCCTACTGCAGTTTTCTGAATTATTTCTCATTTCGACAGTACATCATCACATTTCTTTGCAAAAGTGAAGAACCTACCATTTCTATAATCCCTTTTATCCCTTATTGTTTAGTCTCCTGTCCTCAAGAGCTAATTGGTGTTCCTTAAGAATACTGTTGTGTATTTTATATTTTTTCTGATGCCTGTTTATGATCCATCTCCTAAATCTCTTTCTCTAACACCTCTATTTGATCTTTTAACTTAACCTACTTATGATCCAAATTCTTAAACAGAATTGTCATCATAACTTTGGATGCTTTGTGCAAATTGTTCTCTCATTCATGCAAAAAATCCTCTTCAGGGTATTCAAATGTTGGGAAAATCAAGATGTGGAGTCCATCAAAACCATCTTATTATCGAAATAACTTTTAAGGGGTGCCCCATTCCACCTTTTAGACAGCTCCGATTTCCTTAACTTCTCTACTCCTATAAATCTACCCTTTAAACTCTCTTTACCTGAACTTTTGCCTCTAACTGTCTGGGGAGAATCCAAATTTGATTTAAAAAGATCCTCAGGCAGTGCTTCTCTGTTGTCTTTATATAATAACATGTTTACAGTAATAGCCAATTACAGTGCTAGCACAACACTTACAAACAGAAAAAAATTAGGACTACATTGCTTATAACATCGCAAATTCAACAATATCTACATTCGAATTGCAGTTTGTGAGACCAGCAGAGACCGGCCATGCCTTTGCCATATACCTATCGTAACAAGTTCCTTCAAAATGAGATCAAGATCAACAGGTATAAATTATAGTTTAAGGGTTTAAAGCAGACATTATGAATAAATTGGTCTGTTAGCATCAAGAATAGGTAGAAAAATGGAAAATATACTAATAAAGTATTATTTGGGGTAAATTCGTGAATTACTGTGCTGGGAATGAGTCAGATTATACCATCTTCTAAGCTACGTCTCACATGAATTTTCACAAGACGATTACTACAGATTTGAATATACTGAAATCAATAGTAATCTGGGCAGGGTTATTAAATGAATATACAGTTAGTGTATTTCTTTCGTTCATATCTTGGTATCACTGTGATGGTATTGTGTTTTTTGGTTTATGTAATTATCAATGTTGAGTCTATATATTGCATGTATATGTATGTAAATAATTGTGTCGATATGTGAAATTGTTTATATGTGTTTTTACAGCCCTTATTTAGGATCCGATTCAGAGTTCAGCGGAGTGGGTTACTCCCCCACAAAGTGACAGATAATTTCCGTATTACAAGTATATTATATCTAATGGCACTTGTAATACAGCAGACAGGATATCCGTCACATTTGGGATGGAGTAACCCATCCGCAGAAGTCTAATTCAGTCCCTAAGTTCTAATGACAGCATGAAATCCATTGGCTGGGCTGATAGAGTGATTTTAAGATACACTTCTTCAATATAGTCTGCCATTCACTAAATGAAGAAAAGATTCTGTCCTGATATTCGTTTTGAAATATTGCAATAGTGATTGGCCCAAACGAAATTAGATTGCTATGTGGACTTCTGGGTCATAGTCTGCTTCCTCTTCGTTCTTAACTTCCCCTTGAAAAATGTTGTTTGGGTAACTCATTGAGATCCTTGTGGTAAGACAAGACATCTCAGAGCTGAAGATTAGGTTGTGTTCAGGTGATTGGTAGATTAGATTAAATGAGTCTGTCTGTGTTGCTAATAGGGGAAAATGCCAAGAGGGGAGCTGAATGGAGCCAAAGAGTAGTTATTTTTGCAGGGTGCTTGTCCAAGATGATGTGGGCTGTGGCTATACCTTCTCCTGTATTGTTTAGCTCCGGGATTTGATCTGCATATTAATGGCATCAAGATCGCAATGATGTGTCTGGTGGTTCGGGACAACCAGGTTTCTGTTGTAAAAAAGGCTTTAGGTAATGTGGTCTGAATCATCTGCTCCAAATATAACTACAGGTTGAGATTTGATAAGCGTTTAAATGGGCGTTCAGGTTGATTTTTGTTTAATGTGGTAAGTGGAAAACCAATGAGGTTGCTTTGACTGCATGCACAGTGGAAAGATTAGTGATTGTGTTATTTTGATATGCCAAAAGCAAGCCAATCTGCACCTGCCCACTCCTGGACTGCGCCCTGCGCCCTGCACCATGAACCCTGGGACAACCGCTCCCCAGCAGTATTCAGCAGCATTCCTCCGTTCTCCTAATCCTAGACTCTGATCTCCATACAATTGCCATGCTGTGCCTCACTACACAGAAGGAGCTTGCTCCTGCGCCCACTGCCGCTTTGTATGCAGTAATTCACCCACGCACAAGCACCACTAATATACACCCAGCCTACACCCAGCACGCCACCCACTGCCACTAGCTAACACCCCCCCCCCCCCAAATAAACTACTATCACAGTGTTCTTTGGCATCTGACTGCTCAGCAAACACGCCACAGAAATCTGAGACCTACTGGAGAACAACGCCCCAGACATCCTCTTCCTTACGGAGACATGGCAGACCTCCACTTCAGCAACAGACATCACCATGGCTGTCCCTCCAGGATACAAGATTGCATGGAAAGACTGCCAACACAAGCCCGGAGGAGGAATTTCAATATTTTCAAGCAGACCCTTACCAGCACTACAGCCACAGAGAATGTGTCCCCCTTCATGGAATACCTACATTTCAAATTCTAAATCTCCGCTAAGTTCATCTTGAATGGGAACCCTGATCTACTGACCCCCCCCCCCCCCCGACCAAGAACAAAATTCACCTACAATATTGCAGACCTCGTCTTTCCTCACCATTGAATCCAAAGCCTACATCCTCCTAAATGGCCTCAGTTTCCACCTGGAAGACCAAACCAATTTTAACTTAACTGCACTTCTCAAATGCCTAGGAAACCTCAAACTGGTACAACACATTGCCGGAGTCACACACTCTACCAGACACATCCTCGACCCCGTCTTCATCCCCTTCAATGGCATCAAGGTTATCACAGCCATGCCTCTCACCCAGACTAACCATGCTATCATTGACTTCAAGATCAAAATTTCCTGTCACAAAAAATGCACCACTACAAAGCTGGCCAGTCAATCTGGAACAGTATCAGAGAATCAAACTGGTTCCATAACCTAACCCTAAAATGGCCCAACCACAATGGTGACCTAACTAGTGACATCAACCAATTAGACAAGTGGATCGAAGACAATGTCAACTCCCTGACACCCTGCAACCATAACCACCAGAAGAAAACCTGGAAGCAGGTCAACTGGGGCACAAACGAACTCAGGTCATACAAGCGGTACTGCAAAGATGGAATGGAAATGCAGAACCAGTCCAAAAGAAACTGACAAGACCACCTTCAAAGTGGCCCAAAGATGTTATCATCAATAAATCAGAGAAACCAAAATGAAGAAGGCATTGAACGCAGCTCCAACAGAAGCAAAGAAATCTTTGATATTGCAGCCATGCTGTCAGAAAGCTCATGAAACACTATGACTAATTGGGAAACATTCACCACGGGAGAACCTGCGTACATCATGAGAACCATCCACTCCAGAGCACCGATGGACACTTCCCTCACCACATCTACAACATGGAAGCATGCCTGATCAGCGAAGCACTCATCCGCATCCTGAACACTTCCATCGTCAGAGTCACCTTCCCAGAATCCTAAAAACATGCAAAGGTCAACGCACTACCTAAAAAACTTTCTCAGATTCCACAAAGCTTGCAAACTACCACCTGTTCTCCCTACTACCATTCTGAGTCAAGCTCATCAAAAAAGCAATCAAAAAGCTATACACCATCCACCTCAACCTACACCAGCTCCTGGACACCTCTCAATCAGGTTTCAGATCCAATCACATCACCGAGTCAGCCCTCATCGCAGCAGTCGATGATATCAGGGTAATCCTCAGCTGAGATGAAACAGCTGCTCGCATCCTGCTTTACCACTCAGTAGCTTTCGACACAGTCTCTCACTCCACCTGGATAAGAATGCAGAAATCCAAGGTCCTGCCCTCAACTGAATTTGCTCTTTCCTAACTGGAAGAACCCAGAAAGTCAACAGGCCACCCCACACATGGGAATCCATGAACCTCCTCTGTGGATTCAATATCTACATGACTCCAGTGGCCGACATCATCAGGCCTATTGGCATACAAATTATCTCCTACGCAGATGACACATAACTGATTCTCTACCTTACGGACAAGACACCTGTGACAAGAACCAACTTCGCCACCTGCATGAACGCAGTCGGCAACATGATGCTATCCAACTGCCTCAAGATGAACTCAGACAAGACAGAAGCTGTGATTTTCAGAAAGAAGATCTCTCTATGGAACTCCACCTGATGACTAGCAGACTTAGGACCCACTCCTACCACACTGCCCATGCTAGAAACCTAGAAATCATCTTAGACAACAGACTGTCACCCCCACCTGTTTCCACATCCCGAGGAAGCTGTGAAAAAACTTCAAGTGGCTACCAGAGAAGGCTTGGAAAAGAGTCACACAGGCACGCATTTCAGCAGACTTGACTAAGGAAATGCACTCTGTGCCAGAAACACCAAACAGTACCTGAACAGATTCCAGAAAATACTGAACAAACCTTCAATACTCATCTTCAACCTACCACGCAGCTCCCAGATCACACCAGACCTCAGAGAACACCAATGGCTGACCATACACAAACGCCCTCAATTCAAACCTATCACACACACATATAACACACTAGACAACCTCATTTCTTGCATACCTCAAGACTCACGTACACTTGCACCATGTTTCCAGATACCTCCGCTCAGCTGCACTCTCACTTGCACACATCCACCACATACACAAAAGCAGAAAAGGAGGCCATGCCTTTTTTGTACATCTCATAGGAAGACCGCCCATAGAACACCAGAGCTTCCTCAATGCTTCTTAACTTCTGCAAGAAGCTAATGACCTGATTCTTCAAAAAAAACTCCTGGGAATCCCCCTTCAACCCACTTTCGAAGTGCATAGATACCCTCATGGGTGATTAGTTCACCTTACAAATATGCATAACATAACACAACAATTTGTGGAGTCAGGCTCAGAATTTCTCGCTCTTGGCCTGGGTTAGGTCCTAAAAGGATAAAACAGGAAATTGTTCTCATCTGTCTTCAGCTAGTGATGCCAGGGTGACTGATACTCTAGAGACCTTATTGAAGCCTGGAGGAGAGGCTGTCTGATTGGATACTCACCTCTTAGGGGCAAGCAAGTCATGTTCTAGTGATTCTAGGGCATCCGCTTGAGAATGAGGCAGCAGGTGCAAGCAAAGGGCTGTTTTCAGGATTCTCACAGGTGGTACCCTCTCTGTTGACTTGTGGGTGCTTTCAGGGTGGAGGGACTGGCTGTGTGATTAATAGCTGCCAGACCTTCAGGCCTGACCTAAGGCTGCAGGGGAGGAAACCAGCTTTTAAAACTTTTCACTGGCAGGAAACTGTTGCACTCTAATTGTTTGGGGTTGTCGGGATGAGCTGGTTACAAGAACAGCTGCAGCGTGGCTAGAGTGGGCTTTGTTTCATGGTAGAAATCTTTATAATGCCCTCTAGTTATCTTGGCACCTGTGGTTTGAATGGGCCGGTACTGTCCGGTACGGAGTTCCGGCACTTTTTTATTTTGAGAGGGAGAGTACCGGCACTTCTAAAGAGACGTGCAATACTTTTCATGGAAGAGTACCGGCACTTCTCAGAAACAAGCAGGTACTCTGTTACAGAGTACCTGCACTTCTATTATTCCATTTCAAGCACTGCCTGGCACTATCATGGAGAAGGTTGGTCACACGTGCCAACGAGAGTGAGTTTTGTTTGAACTGCTTTAAAAGTCACATGTAAATGAAGGAACATTTTTTATAAATATGCCGCACACCAGCTCTTTCATTGATACTAAAGAGGACATGCGCACCCTTCTTAAACAGTTAAATGTGCGGGACACACAGAAATGGCCATAACACCCATCTGTGCTGTTTTCAACACATGCCCTTTAAGTGGGTTATGTGTAAATGTATAAAGAGACACACACTGCAAAACAATTAGCAATTTGTAGGACAAACCGTGACTTTATAACAAGGCCTAAGTGTGACACACACAATATATCTCTGCTGGTTACTAACTTTAAATTGTGCGCCTTTCAAAATGCCGTGCAGTGCACAGCACTTTGCACTTAAAAATATTTTAGCACTGGCCAACCACTTTTTTTAAATTTACTCCGGCCTGGTGTGGGACATAACACAGCGCACTGTTTCTGCACGCCCTGCAAACACGTTTTCACTGCATTTTATTAAATAAGCACCTATGTCAGTGATAGCTTGCCTGTTCAGTAGGTTTGAATGCCTATAAATGTTCAGAGTTCAGCTTTTGTGTTAAACAATCACATATAAGTACTTTTCTACTTTATTAAGCTCTAGAGAACCCCGGATACACAATCCTAATCAAATATATACCTACTAATTTGCCTGTTTTAACATTTGTAAGAATAGATGCTGTACGTCTGGAATTAAATTATCTACCATGTCAAACCAATTACATTCTGGAAAGAAAGACAATAAAGGTAAGTTTAATATTTGAACTGAAAAAATCTTTACTCTTAAAACACAATGGGTTCTCACGCACATCACATGCGTGTCATTATCAATGAAAATTTACCACAGGAGTATGCACGCAGGAAGTGCTACAGGGGCTTCTGGGAAGGGTGATTAAAGCGAGCCGGCGTTCACGCAGCCACTAGAAAAGCGAAAAGGAAAAACCTAATATAAAAGCTTGCGGCAAAATACTACTGACGCAAACTTTACAAGTTCAGTTGCAATCATACGAAACTGGCAAAACGTTTGTTTTTATTTCGTAACATAGCCACACACGTTACATTGTTTTCTTTAGAGACAAGGGTAATGTAGTTCAGTAGATCTGGGTGCTTGCTCCAGAGATCTCTGTTCAACTGTTAAGCCACATTTTTGAATCCCACTTAGTTGGCACATTATTTCAAACTTCTGAAGGCAAAAATTAGGGGGCAGATTTATGAGCCCCTTGCGCCTCATTTACGCCGCCGTTGCGTCACTTTTGTGACACAGCGGCGGCGCAAATCCTGCGCCATGCTGCGGGGTATTTACAACGTGACGCATCTGGGAGATGCGTCACGTTGTAAAGCCCTGCGCCAGCAGTAGGCGTACCTGTGCAGGGGGGGGCGTTCCGTCGCAGGAACGCCTCCTAAAAGTGGCTGAGTGAAATCTACAAGATTTCACTTAGTCACTTTTGAGCCCATGCTGCGTCAAAACCCTGCGCCTGCTTGAAGCAGGCGTAAGGATTGACGCAGCATTGTAATGATAGGGCACCCCCGAGCCTTGCTGGAGCTGCGTCGCGCTTGCGACTCAACTCCAGCAATGCGCCCCCTTCCGCCATCAGATGCATCACGCATCTGTTTATCCTTGCGCCACGATACGCTGCATTGTAAATGCGGCGCATCTATTGTGGCGCAAGGGTAAACTTTCGTGACGCATCTTTCCTGGCGCATCCCTGCTGATTTTCAGGGATGCGCCAGGAAACATAAATCTGCCCCTAGAATTTTAAGATTAGGTGATAATAAGACCTGTGGGCATATCCTATCTGCACTCATAGAGGCAGGTGAGAGTCTCACAGAGTTTTTTGTTTTGCTAGTTGCACAGATTGGAGTCAAAGAAATGGATGCAAGGCAATTTCCCTAATAGGTAGTGTTTGTTGTTTCGTGCAATGAGTGAGCATTTAAATAGAGACCTGCCTGTGCCCAAGCAGACATTATTGAAACATACACAATATTCAAGGTGGCGTTCCGGGTTTGCGCTGAATATCTGTCACCTTGGTATTGACACACACACTGATCATACCCCACAAGATTCCATTTGGGAGCAGACATGGAAGAACCCAGGTAAAGTCTTGGAACCTACCATGGGACAGCTTGCAGTGACAAACCTCAAATTGTTGCGGGAAGGGGTTGGGATGAGGGTTCTAAATTGAGGCTGGATGTTTTGCCGGGAAGATATTAAAAGTGCAGCAGAGCAACTAGCAGAGATAATGAACCCACCTTCATGGGGGACTACAGTGTTTATAATTGAAACAATGTACTCATCCATCGGGTGATCCTCTGTCTAATTCAAGGCCACTATCAGATACATATTGATGATATTTTACATGTTAAGACTAGCACTTCAACATTCTCTATAGAAAATGTAAAATAGATTAAATATAATGCATCCTGCACTATGAGTCTTTAGTTCCTACCTTAGAGGTAATTAAAGGTATTTAAATGGAAAGTTTAGGCTTGGGAAAAGGTTTATTTTGTCAGGCAGTGGAGGCTCCTCTGCTAAGGCGGAGGAGCGTTGGCCCACTGCTTTTTAGGCGGGGCTTCTCCGATGACAGAGGAGCAAGAGAAGGAGTGATGGCACACTGTAAGTGCCATGACGGTTTGGCCAGCCGTCTGTGCGGGCCAAACAGTCATGCACACTTAGCATTTATCACAGCCTGGGTGGAGAACATGCACAGGCTACCACTGTCTGTCTGACCACTGAACCACGGTACTCAGACCAATCATAATGCTGCATTGTCTCGTTGTGATTGGCTTAGGGGAGCCTGGGTGCTTCTGGTTCCATTCCAGCCATCGGGAGAGACGGCGGAGGACAATGGAGGAGAGATGGGCTGAGGAGGTAATTTTTTTTTCATTTTTCAAACTGAACTATACACTGGAGTGGCAGGCTTGAGAAATGTTTTTAAAAGCTACTTCAGTGGGTGGTGTAATGAGTGTTGCAGGCCCACTGGTAGCATTTAATTTACAGACACTGGGCACATGAAGTACTATTTACTAGGGGCTTACAATTAAATTAAATGCACCAATTTGGTGTAAGTCAATTTACCATGTTTCAGGGGAGTGCACAAGCACTTTAGCACCAGTTAACATTAGTAAAGTGCCCAGAGTTCAAAGCCAACAAAAACAAATTCAGCAAACAGGAAATGTGAAGGCAAATAGTTTGAGGGAATACCACCCCCAGGATGTCAGGTCTAACACAGCCATTTTGAGGTAGGACTGTAGAATGAAGATTAGTAATTAATCAAAATTGATAAGTAAACTTGGTCAGACTACAAAAGTTAACCAGCAAGATATGTTTATGAAGTAGTGACAATTACAATACAATACAATAGACTTTCATACAATAGATAACCCATGCAGTCTAACATTTGCTAGTGCTATGAAGGCAAGTTTTCACTCTAGTAGAAAGTTTATAGATTGGAGTTTTGCATTATGAAGTTTGTTTGAAACCTACCAGTGAAATAAATACAGTAAGAGTGAAAAGATATGTTTAATGTATTAAAATATTTCTTAAAACAGGAAGGGATAGTGATATAAATTGGGTTTCTGGATTGCAGAGGCAGACAATCTGTCCAAGCAGGAACCACAATCCTAGTCAGGGTAAGTCAGACACACACCACAAATTGACCTGTGCTCACCCTCTGGCAGCTTGGCACAGAGCAAACTGGCTTAACTCAAGAGGCAATGTGTAAAGTATTTGTGCAACACTTCTAACAGTAACACAGTGAAAACACCACAAAAAGACTCCACACCAGTTTAGAAAAATAGATATTATGTTTATAAATAAAACAAGAACAAAATTGCAAAAATCCAATAAGTAGAAATTGAGGTATGCATTGTTAAAGATTAAATTAAAAATAGCGCTTAGAAGCAATAAGCGCCTATGGGGGTTATCTGGTTGTGCTGGACTGGGGAAAAGTCAATAGTTCAGGCTGACTGGGATGGAGCATGGACTGGATACAGGAACCCCGCAAGGCCCACTGGCCAAAGTACCTTGATCCTGGTCGTAAAAGAGAGGTTTAGCCGAACTATGCATCGACGTTGATCCCTCTGTCGAGGTGATGAGTTAATTTTCTTCATCCAGTAGTGGTGATGTGCCAGTTCTGAAGATGATGCACTGAGCCAAGAGGAATTGGCTGTGTAGATGATGCACTGGGTTTCTCCACACAGTTGAGGGATACGTTAATCCTCCCACACTGCAGTGACAGTGATGCAGTGGTTCCGATGCATCAGTTCTTTAAGGCTATGTGCTGGTTTAGAATGTGAATCATCAATTCTGCCTCCGCAAATGCTATGATGCATTGGTTCTGCCACACGCAGGCAGGAGATGTGACTGTTCGACTGGAGCAAGTACTTGTGTCCACTTCCAATGGACCAGGAGCAGGGGGTGAGAATTTGATATCCCTGAGTCTCATAAACAGGAGACAAACCCACAATCCCTAGGAGGTCACTCTGGGTTCAAGCAGGTTCCAGTACTTCCTCAGCAGGGTCAGAGGATAGCAGGTAGCACGGTAGCATAGCAGCAAATCACTTTTCCAGGGTAGCAGTCCAGCAGCGAAACAGTCCTTGTAGCAGCACAGCAGTTCTTCTTCCTGAAAGAGTTTCTTTACAGGCCCAAAAGTGTCTGATTTGGTGAAGTCAGAGACCCAGTATTTATATTCAGTTGTGCCTTTGAAGTGGGGTTGACTTCAAATAAGGGTATTTGAAGTACACAGAGGTTGTTTCTTACTAACCCTGACTCCAGACTCCCTACAGGGGGGTAATCAACACTTTGTGTGGGGACAGGACACTGCCTATTCAGGTGCAAGTGTCAGCTCCTCCATCCCATCCTGCCCAGCATGAGCCAGCAGGATGCAGATGGGCACTAAGACACACCTACCCTTTCTTTGTGTGTGGCTGTCTAGAGGGAATGCACAGAGTCAAGCTGTCACCCGCCCCTGACGTGTATTGGAGACAGGCTGCAGGCACACAGAGCATTAAGAGCAGAGAAGAGCCAACTTTCTAAAAGTGGCATTTCTAAAATAGTAATGTTAAATTCAACTTTACCAGCAGAGAGGGTTTATAATTACCACTCCAATGATATAAAATGTGCCAGGAATTACAGCTTTGATATCCCTGAGTCTCAGAAACAGGAGGCAAACCCAAAAGCCCTTGGAGGTCACTCTGGGTTCAAGCAGAGTCCAGTTCTTTCTCAGCAGGGTCAGAGGGTAGCAGGTAGCATGGCAGCACAGCGGCAAAGCAGTTCTGCCAGGGCAGGAGTCAGTAGAGAAACAGCATAGAAACAGTACTTGTAGTGATACTTATCGTAAATGTAATGTTTTTCTAAAAACATTTTTAAATTGATTTTACAACTTTCAGTGAAAAAGCAGCCCAATGAGTGTAGGACCAATACAGAATACCAGAATACATTGCACAACAAGATGAAGGTAGAAAAAACATCATACTAAATCCCATGACTAAACTACCGACCACCCGACAGGAGGGCTGGAACCAATCCCACCTCCTGTACATGGACATTGCCCACACCACTCATTCCAGTAACCCCACCATCTACCCATGGCCTCTCGGGGGATGGCTCTAGGCATATCCCTCTATACGCCACCCAGTCCTTCCAGATCTTCAAGTGTTTCTAGGGTCAGCCCCACGATAAGTAGATTGGACGTTCCATTCCCAAACAATTATCCACGCCCATAGCCCAGGTGTCTACGGGAGGGGCCTCCATCACCATTCAGGCCCTGGCAATATCCCTCTTTGTGACAATGAGTCCCAGCCAAATAAGTGCCCTCTGCTAACGAGCGCCCCCCAGATTCTCCGTGAAATATGCAAAAGGATACGTTTAGGGTCTCAATGATATTCCAACCTATTATCCCCTCAAGCCGACCCAGCACACCACCCAGCCCCGGGTAGTGCCACAACATGTGAGGTAAATCCCCCTCAGATCATCACACCACAAACAGTCCCCCGAAGGGATCAGGCCAATGTTGTGGAGCCGGGTCCTAGGGAGATACACTCTATGAAGTATCTCAAGTTGGATTAATCAAAACTTGGTGGCTATCACCACCCCTCTGGGAGCTTCCCCTGCCTGCCTCCAGTCATTGTTATCCAGGCAGCCCAGTTCACCCTCACACACCTGCTGCACTCCCAACATCGGGTTCAGCACATTACGCAATAAAATGTTATATATTTCGGACAATTTATTCTCCTTGACTTTTGTAAGAAGGATTTTGGGGCCATTGGAGAAAACTCAGTGATATCCTCCACAGGCTGTGTAAGAGGGAGAAGGGTGTTATGGAGCTGCAAATTCCTAAAGAACTGTGTACAGTGAATATCATACTCCTTCTGCAGGTCTTGAAGGGACTTGACCATCCCATTACGCAGCACATCCCCTAGTGTTGAAATGCATCTAATGTCCTAGGCCACATGTCTCGTCAGGGCCACCACCTGCAGAAGTCTGTGCCCTGCCACAACAGGGTCTTCAAAGTGAGATGAATAGCTCATCCCATGGTCTCATGACTGCATTCCACATCTCCAGTACCACACGGGTGGCAGGAGGAAGAGTCGCAGATACTCCCTCCCATAGAGTAGGTGGGGAAGGTCCAGCCACCCAACTGACATCCCTCTGCCACATACGCAGGGTCCCGAAAGCCCCCGAACCACCACTCATTCACAAAAAGCAGATGCACCACCCAGTTGTATAGTAGTATGTTGGGAGTGGCCAATCCCCCATCCACTGCTGGTTGACAACATTTCACCAAAGCAATATGTGGTACAACGCCCCCGCATAGCAACCGTCTTACCAAAGACCATTTTATCGATCAGGAAAGGATGATTCTGCTGATGGTAGAGCAGACGCAGGAGGGCAACCATTTTAGAAATTGCCAAGTGCCCTGAAAGGAAAATAGGTAGAGTGGACCAGAACCTGACGTACTGTCCAAGGGCAACTAACTGAGGCATCAGGTTTCGTTCAAAGAAGCGAATTGCGTCGCCAGTGACAAAAACCCTAAGTATTTGAAAGACTATGGGTAGGATTGGTATCCCTGTCGCCCACAACATTTCCAATGGACAAGGAACAATAGGATTAATTGTAGATTACTGAGGATTCATCCGAAGACCAAAGTAAGATCCAAAGACGTGTAGAATCTGGAGTGCCCCAGGGCCAAAGACCTCAGGATCATCCAATTAAAAGGACGTCATCAGCATACAATGAAATTCTATTGCCCACCCCCTTGGACCACTGAAAACTTCTGATAAGCACGTCAACCCTCATCCATGCAGCCAGGGATTCGATTACCAGTACAAAAAGTAAAGGAGACAAGGGATAGCCTTGACGGGTGCCCCTCACCACAGCAAACCACTCCGATGCCACCCCTCAACCCACACCCTCACAACCAGATTAGTGGAAAAAAAAGTGCACATACCTCACAAACCTTGGGACAAACCCCATTCGAGAAAAAAGGGCGAACAAAAATGCCCACTCAACTGAATCAAATGCCTTCTGAAAGTCAATGAGAGAAGAGCTCGTTGACTGCAGAAGGCTCTACTCATTGCAAATGCATTGTGAACCCTTCACAAATTATGCCGGTTGGTCCGCTGAGGCATGAACCCAGACTGGCTAGCATCTTAGCCGATATTTTTACTTCCAAGTTCATAAGCGAGATTGGTCAGTAATTTCCACGATGCGTACCCTCCGTACCCAGCTTCAGGATCACCACAATCTCTGCTGTACACAGATCAGGGGGTAACTCGCCCCTCTCTACAGCCTCTCAAAAAGCCTCTAGTAGCAACAGGCCAGTCTACGGCCACACCAGGTGCCAGAACTCAGCCAGGAAAACATTGTGGCCTGCCGCTTTACCGGCCTGCAGCTGAGCCAGGGCCGAGCACAGCCTGTTGCACATAAAGTCTGCCCCCAATGAGTCCTACTCTTAAGGAGTTAGGCACGGCATCAATAGGGCTGATTCAAATTGAGGTAAATCTGCATGAGGGCTCAAGTAGTCCGCACCATACAACTGTCAGTAATACACTGCAAACGCACTCGCAATGGACTCACTCCTGATCATCCAGGAATCATCATCTGTCACCAGAAAATCTACCAGGTCTTCCGCCTCCCTGAGGGTGCACAGCAAGTGCAGTGTCTTGCTGGCTTTATCACCCAGTTGATAGAACATGCTGCATGTGGCCATCCCACTGCTCTTGCCTCTTGCATAAGCTTCAGATGGAGCAAAGTCTGGGTATGTAGTGAGTCCCGCAGGAGGGATTCCTGCTATGACATCATTTACTGGCTTTCTAATTCGAAGATACGCTCCACAAAATCCCTGCCGTTTCGTGAATCCCTATGCCTCTGGCCCTTAGAGCAGCTAATGATTCGGCCCCTCACCGTGGCTTTCTGAGCCTCCAGCAGAGTTATGTGGGAAGATACGGAACCCCTATTGGCTGCAAGGTATTGCTGGCACTTTTTTTGGCAGAACCCCCCGAAATAGTCCTTTTGGAGGAAATAGTAGTCCAAGCAACATCACGTCCCCACTCCCCCGAGGCCCCAAGCCACCTCCACCGGTGAGTGATTGGAGAGTCCCCTGGCCAATAACCGGATGCGTATGATCCTGTGACTCTCCTGTCCATGCATGAAATAGTAGTCCAGTTGGGAGAATGAGCGATGTGCCCCCGAGTAGAAGGTGAAGCCTCTCTCCCTGAGATAGTGTGCCCTTCACAAGTCCATCAGGTTTCTATAATGCACGAAGGCCAGATGGGGAGTGGGTCCACGACCCATACCCACAGAAGTTGAAGAGCGGTCCAGGCTCACGCACGTCACACACTTCATTAAAATCCTCGCCAATCAGCTATGGGGCATCCAGCAATTCCTATATAAAGTCCCCCAGTCTAATTAGAAATTCTTAGGAGGAGGAGGGGTGGGACATATATGCGGATCGAAGTGAAGGGTCAGCCATGGAGAACACCAGTTACTGCAACATAACATCCCAAGCTATCATGCCATACCCTCAAAACAGCCAAAAGGGTGTGCACCCTAACTAGTATGGGTGTGCCCCGAGAACCCCAGTGGAATTCAGAGTGGTACACCTGAGTGTAGCCCGTGCAGGCCAGAAGATCTTATCCAACATCTCATTAATGTTCAATGACAGGATGGACAATGTACCCTGCCCCCCACGTCCCTGAGAATTAGAATCTGCCATAACCCAAGCATGGGATCGTAACATGTCTATTAATCATGTGTGTCCTGCCTACTACAGCGCTCACCATCTGCACCTGAAAAGAAAATTCAATAAAAAACAACACTCCAATGCCCTCCCCCTTCCACCATACCCCTATACTTTGCAAACTGGAAGTATCTGCCATGGTATGATTAGGTACCATAGCCTACAGGGCTGTCATGTGATGCGTAGCATCCCCGTCACCCAATTTATCACACTGAAATTTTTTTTATCTCAACTCAAATACGTGTTTGGAGGGTCCAAGTCAAAGGTGGTATAAACCAAACCAGAAAATTAGAGCAATAAAGATGTGTTCATCACTCTCAAACAACCCCCTGAGAATGTCATGGTGGATCAGGAGCCACTTGTGAGGGGAGATCAGTGCCGGGCCTCATCAAGTGGTCCTCCCCCGCTGCGGGTAAGGTTTTTCCAGTGTCTGTGCCCTCGGGACCCAACAACTTGGCTCTATGTACCTTCTTCTTTGAAGTTTTTGTAAGGCTGTATCCCATTCTTGTGTTGGGCCTCTAACCTCTCTCCACCCCCTCCCTCTCTCAGGGAGGAATCCACTGCTGGGCGACATGGTGGTGTCCTCGCCACCCACTCCCGACCACCTCAGGACAATCAAAGAAAAAGCTCTTCTCTTGATAGAGGACCTACAGGTGGGCTGCGACTAACAGCATATACTTGAGTCCCATGGCTTTCAATTTTTGCTTGGCTTCTTGAAAGAACCAACACTGCTGTTGTACCTTCAGAGTGTAGTCTGGGAAAATCACAACCAGAGAGGATTAAAAATAAACTGGCCGGCCCTGTCAGCGTAGTTGAGTATGCGCACAATGAATGGTCTGGGATGTGCACCAACCAGTGATTTGGCGATCAGGGCTCTATGTGCACTTTCTACGATGAAACAGCACGAGACCTCCTCCCTTGGCACCCAGCTGTACTACCAGATCCACATTAATCTCTTTGAGGCAGAGGCCTCTGCCCACTTGGGTATGCCCACCATGCAGAGATTGTTCCTGTGGAACCTCCCCTCCGCATCCTCAGCGCTTTCCTCCAGCTGACTCACCAGGAGTTGCAGGGTGGCCAAGCAGTCCCCATGCGATTTGAGGGTGTCTTCGGCCTCCGACACCCTGCCTTCCACCTCAGTCACCCTGTGTGTGGTGTTGCATTAGTCCTGTCAAATCAATACAAGGTCCACCTTAAATTCCACCATCTTGCCTTCCATAGTAACCTTGTGATCCTGAGTGGTGCTGAGGATGGGCAAGGTCTGGGAGCACCCTTCTAGCACAGGAGCTCCACCCTCCACTCCTGGCCCTTGTAGAGGCCTGCTATTTGTAGAGGCCTGCTATCTTTTTCTGAGAGGCTGTAGTGGTCGGCTTGTCTTTCTCCATACCAGCGATACCAAAAGGAGGCATCACCAGGACCTCAAAGCTGTGGAACCCCTGGTTCAAGGGTAAGTATCACAACGCCCCCAAAAATGAGCCTGGCCACACTTTAAAAGTCAAGCTGCCAGAACCCCAGCAACATCCTCAGATCCCTGCACAGCAAAACCATCCTTTGGGGAAGATTTGTGGCCATTCGGAGGGATGGAGAAGAACCGTAGGGGGTCAGTATGCCCCCCTGCACTGCAGACTCAAAGCTGGTCTGAGTGGGGCCCAATACAATGTCCCGTCCAGTGCCCCAGACAAATCACACACTCCAGACGCCACTACTGAACAATATCCTGGGAGAGGGAGTGGAGGTGGGCCGGGGCCAACAAAGTCCAATCTTGTGCTCTAGGGAGGTTTCTGCATCCCACTTCCTCTGAGGCAGTCCCAGCTGCTGAGTGCAAGTCCAAAAAGTGATTTGTGGGCACGTAGGGCAGGTCTCGTCTCTCCAGGTCCTGTTGTATGGATCCCGACTAAATCGTTTGAGCCTCACCCCACCCCACTACCATAATACCAGTCCTGGCTAGGTTCTCTCCTGTCTCATTCAGGGCCGTTGGAACTGGTTGAGGGTCAGACCACAGATCCCTGCCAAGGTGGGCACTTCCTAAGACTATGGCCCAGTTAATACAGGGGAGATTCTGTCCAGGTGCACCCTTTTCACCTCTCAGCCGTAGGGTGGCCTCCCAAACTGACGCCTCACCAATGCCACACTGGGGGGCTGCATGGCACTCACTGGCAGGTCAGGAGCTGGGATCGGCCGAGTCCTGCCTCTCTCAAGGCCTTTCAGCCACTACTGTTACTCCAGCTCATCAGTGTCTTCAATGCAGCCAGGCCCTGCTGAATGCCGGTGCCCTTAGATGCACTCTAGGCCCCGAGAAAGCTGCTGCAACAACCAGTTGGCCCTGCTGCGTCGAGTCTTCGGCCCCTCAGGCTCAGTCTGTCCTCTGAGAGCACTGCTAGCGGTGTCCCTGCATCGCCCCTGGGACTGTTCCCAGCACACCTGCCACTCCTCTCTTACAGCGCTCAGGCTGTCTCCGGTCTCCCCTCCCTGCTGAAAATGGCGGCCATGGGCCGGACGACTGTTCCGGTACACCTGGGGGGGGGCGGGGTTTGATCGCTTCAGACTGGCATGTCTATGATGGCACAGCAAATCACCACTGTGGTCCAGCTTGACCTGAGTCGGATGACCCCAGGAGTGGCGGTGAAAGACAGATGAACTGCTATTTAAGTGGAGCTCTTCACAGAGTGACCCCCATGATTGCCGACCAGGCCATGCTCCCCGTAAATTTAACGTTTTGAGGATTGGGCATATGAACTAGTGTACAAACTGTTGTGAATCGCTAGATGGTACTTTCGACATACATTGATGATGACAATTTTGTTTCATCTTATATACTTATTAAAAGTCTAAAGCATTGAAAATAAATTGCACCAATATGCATATTCAGTTGTAAAGTAATTACATATTCAGATTGTTATGGAATCAAGTGACTGTGAGATTAATTAATTTGTTTTCCACCTTCACATTTAAGAATCAATATAGCATAGTTTTAATATTGAACTCTTCTTTTTAAATTTGCTTTGCCTTTAACATTGAAAAAGCTATAGGTATTGCAAAACACATTGGTATGGGCATGGCTTGAATGGAAATGAGGTACATAACAGTATGATTTGTAACAATCTAAAATGGACATTTTGAAATGAAGAAATTGAATAATTATCTATTGTCAGTAAAGCAAATATTTTCAAGGAAACTAATTTTGTGTACCAATAATTACATTTTTTTTAAAAGAGGAGTCATTAGAAAATAACAGGTATGCCAGCTAAACTATTTTTTTGTTAACATTAATTGGTTTAGCATTGCCAGGGATGTAGTACAGCAAGAGATGAACCAACGCTGAGCTCATTTACGGATCCCCCAACTTATTATTGATAGATGGATGGGTGTGTTTTCATATGTGGATGGCTGGAAGTATACATGAGTATAAGTAACAGTTAATAGGAATACGAGTTGGAGTAAGTAGAGATAATTAGAACTATGAGTGTGCTTGTTAGAAGGCATTAGTATGAGCAATAGTAGATATAAGGAGAAGTATGAGTAAGTAGGAACCATGATAGAAATAAATGCAGGAATAAGTAAAAGAAAGAATAGCATTAGGAATACATAAGAGTAAATTAGAGTAAGGAGTAAGTTTTGAAATTAGACAAGAAGTAAATGTAGGAGTAAACAGAAGGGCAGGAATACACATATATCGAAGTAGGTTGGAGGAGGAGTAGGAGTAAGCAGGAGAAAATGTAGATGTAAGTAGGTATAAGAGTATGAGTAGGTGTAGTAATAAGTGTAAGCTAAGTAGGATATACGTGATAGAGTAAGTAGTTTATTAAGTGTTGAAGTAAAAGGGAGTAGGAGTAGAAGCAGTAGTATGTTGGAGTATGTAGGTAAGAGTAGGAATAAGAGTAGGCTTAATTGAGAAGGTAAGTTGGATTAAGTTGTAGTCTCTTTGGTGCTTATTGACAGAGTCATTTTGGGGTACATAAAGTAGTAATCCTGTAGTACTCTTTTACATACTCTTACTTCCAGACAGGATTTAGTGTATTGGGGCTGGGTGGGTGCACTCCTAGAGTGCTTTGAAGTCCTGCACTGTGGGAGCAGCAGGCTCCTCTGTGCATATGCCAGCTCAAACCGGTTCAGGGGCTACCAGCCCCTGCTCTGGCGCGAAACTGGACAAAGAGAAGTGGGTGTAACCACCCACTCCCCTGACCCTCCCATAGGAGTGGTCATAGAGCTAGTACCTCCCTTTCCTTTAGTATAAGATAGGTAAACCTTGCCATTGCAAACTAGATATTCCTGGACGACGCTCTACAAGAAGAATCCTGGACCTTCGACTTTCCACTACCTTTGGAAGACTGAAGAATCTCCCTTGGAGTCAAGGAGTGACTCCCCTGCTTGGCAGGCACCAAAAAGTTTGAATCAACGGTTGCACACTTTCCCACTCCTGCCGGAGTCTCAAGTCCCTACAGCCCCAGAAGTAGATTTCCTGACTTCTCGACGGCCATTGTGAGTCCCCAGCAAACCTGAGGTGAGTGGACCCCACGAGTGACGAGGAACAGCAATACCTGTGTACCATGCACTATTGTTGAGTGCAACCCCTTCACGACAATCTACGAACTTGTGCATTGGACCACGTATGGTCCAACCCTCCAGCAGGAATTCCACCAAAAACCAGAGGCCTACCTTGTCCCGAGTGACCGTGGGCTCCTGTGAAGTGAATCCTCATGAAGCATCTTTGGGATCCCTTGCCGGTTGGCTTGTGTGTCCCCTGAAGACTTTTCCATTGAACCAAAGGGCTACTCTGGTTGCTCCAGGCCTGCCCTGACTTACCTTTGCTGGGTGAGTCCCTCAGACCTTGCTGGCCTGCACCGCTGACTTTCTTCACTTTCCACGAGACTTGCTGTTGCCAAGGTTTGTTGGCTACAATCTGGTTGCCGTTACCTCAGTAAGCTGCAGACTTTGTGGGACACTCTGAATCCAGCTCCTGGTTGTCGTCGACGCCTCCTGGATCTCGTGGCTGAAGAGTCAAGACACCCGTGATCACCTGAAATCACCCGACATATGTGGGCATCCAGCTTCCTGGCCCCGGGTCACTGGCAAGTGACTTTGAACACTGTCCCTTCTCCTTTCAGGTCTTCCTTCTTCAGAATCCAGCCTTGGATTCCACCGGACACTTCTCCCGTCTTCACAAGCAGCAAGTCTTCTTTGGCTCCCATTCAAAACGACGCCGCGACCCGACACCAAAAGACACCTTTGCATCCGGCTTCCCTGGGTGAGGTAACTCGTGCACTCTGGTGCTCCAGTGTGTGTTGCCCCTCGAACTACTTACCCTGTAAGTGACTTGCTTGTAGACTCTCCCGAAGTACCCTAAAACTTATAAAATTCCAACCGCGACTTGCTCCAATGAAGTCTATTGGGATCCGCGGCTGTGTTCTCACACTGCATGCATCTCCTGTGGGTCCTTTACTTACCTGCCTTGGGTGGATTAGTGAGGCCCCAGCGCTTCTGAAGACCATAGGCCTTCTCCCTTCTCAAGTCGTTCTTCTTTTACCTCTTTTTTACTATATGGTCTGGTACGCCCCTAGGGCCCCAGCCATATAAGTGCTTAATTTGTTGTGAAACATTGATTTGTGCGTATGTTCCTGACTTCTAATCTCATAGAGATTAGTAGAGTGTGTCTAGAAATAAATACATATATATTTTATATATATACCTGTGTGGTGTTCTTTCATTTGGTAATTCAAGAGATTGTAAGGTAAAACAAGCTGCTTTACATTCCTCAGAGACTTAGCCTGAAGGCTGCTCTCCACAGCTACCACTAGGATAGCTTTCTTTAAAAGGTTGTCTTAAATCTATCTACCATAAGAGTCGAATTGGACTGGTGCAAGGTGGCCACTTTAACTAGTGACCAGCATATGCCAGGCCAACTTCTCACACACCATAACACTTGCACAATCAGTTTACAAATACATCACTGAAATGAACAAAATAACACTTACCGTCCCAAAAAAGGATGACGTTCAACTTAATCCTAGATGTCAAAACCATCACCTCAAAAAAATGAATAAAAACAGCGGCGGGATTCGGCTGCTCACTGGGCCTCGGGCCCTGCAGCGCACCCTTGGACTTCCAGAGGAGCCACATCACCCGGACGATCTCCGGCAGCTCCCATTACCAGGCGGCCAGGCTGCCCACTGGACAAAGCAGCAGCTCCACATCAGCAGCCCCCCAACTCTTTTCCAGCTCGGCCCGAGGAGAAGAAGTGGTCCAGCACTGGCATTTCGCGCACCGGCCGCCCCAGCTGCAGCATTATCCAGGCTGTTTCAAAAGTGAAGGCAGGCGTGTCCGCTAAATGTAAGCGAAGCACATGGTGGAGAAACTTAATAAAGGAAATAGTACATGCCCCATGTAACAACCAAGTAAAGGGGCCAGTAACCATGGGAGAATACAAATGACAACATGGCTGTACTAAGGAGGGACTAACAAGCCTCATAATGAATCAGAAGACACCATTTACAAAGGAAAAACACACAAGCCAATGCAAATTAAGGGCGGGGGATCGGGCGAATCTTCTCTCCGTTCTGAACTACCACAGCTTTTCGCAGAGCAGCGCTTGCGCGCTGGCTCATAGTTGACCTAAATAAGAGCTGTGGGCAGCTCTATGCAAGTACTATTCTGAGGATAGACTGGCCAGCGTGACCAGTAAACTAGGCGTTGCTGTGTTTCTGAACATTGAGTATGACCATCTATTGGCTGGTTATCTAACCAAACTTATGGGCCGTTGGGAGCGGGCCTCCTCTTTCGTTTAAGGGCACGTACTGTCAAGTACTTATTATGTTTCCCTCTCGGTTTCTGAGCTAACCTTGACCTCGCTCCCTGTCCATGTGATGGGCGTTCAGGCCAAATCCAATTACACTTTTTACTTTTTTTGCAAGCATTATATGCGATACACAAGATTGTGCCTTCTTCCTTATTTTAAGAGGCGTTCCTATGTAGATTATAAAGAAGCATATAGTACCCTTATTAAACTCGAGGAGGAGAAGCTAATAATTCTTGTGGGGGCCTTTCTGAAAACTGCTGTTAGAGCTCGTAACTCAACTCGATAAACAATGTATGATTGTATTTTATCAGCTTGCACTGTCCTGAACTTTTATGTGTGCTTTTTAATATATCATAATTTGTATGTTTTTAATATTGCAATGAGTTTGTTCTTTGCTGGATATGTTTTTATCCGAATAAACTCATGAAATGAAAAATGTAATGCAATTGGACACATGCAAATATTTAGCAGCTCTGTAAAATTATCAAACTGTGAGAGTCTTAATAAGAGTTAAAATGTTCTCAGATGTTTAGTTTGCATACCAAGAACATGGATGCGTTTTTCAATCATTTTCTGACACAGGTTGCATTCTGAACGTTGCTGTGAGCACTAACTCACAAGTCCTTTGAAGAATCGTCAAGGAGATCTACCAAAAAGACGTGTGCACAAATCTATTTAAAGACTAGCCATGACCATTATTATTATTTTTTTAAACTATTTTTATTGACACATGAAAAAGCCGACATAGTACATCATTAATTAGAATTATGTATACAGGAGTATGTATAGGAGGGCAGATCTACACTCCGGTAAGGAAGCTCTGTGTCCAAGTTAGGGTGTCTTTTAGAATATAGAAATTTAAAATGAACCTCACACAAACAGAAAGGAAAACAACGCCCTCTTCCTCCCCACTGCAGCCCCCCCCCACCCCTTAACCCACCATCACCACCACAGAAAACTCTCCTGGGCAACAGTGGTAAGGATTACCACCAATTAGCAAGAGTATAAGCTCTGGCCATTAAATTAGTCCAGTGATTTGTATTTGAAAACTTGCTGTACAAAAAGTGAATTCAAGTCTGTGATGTTTTCTCATCTCACAGTTGCACCTATGCTTTATGTTGTAGCTTATGTGATAATTGTCCAATAGTTTAAGAAGCGAAAAAGGAAGACGGTACTTTTTCACCCTGTAGCTCTCATCTGTATGTAAAAACGTCAGCATAAGTTTTATTTCTAAAATGGACAACATCATACTGTATAAGTGTTTGTTTGTGGTATTTCAAAATTGCTCCATATCATTTCTTTTTGCTTTACATTTTTTCTTTGATCTCTCAATGTACGTCAAAAGATAATGTTATGGGGTCTGCACAATGGGTTTTTTCGTGAAGTTTAACTGAACGTTGTGAAAATGACACAAAAAGGGCATACTTCTCTGTGCTAGAATCTCGCATGAAATTGAAATTGAAGACATAACTTCTGTTGAAAAAATTTGCAAGACACCAGATAGAGATTAGTTAGGGGAGGAAACATCACCTACAAGACATTTACTCCTGGAAAGGTATCCTTTGGACAAACGTTAGCAAACTTCATGTAATGTGATCTTTGTGTAATTTGAAATTTGGGAAAATCATTATTTTGTTAGGCATAAATGAAATTTTGCCTTGGCCTGGACAGACTACTTCTTTGCTTGCATGTTTTGATTGATGCAATGTTTCATCCATCACATGCTGGAATTGTGGCAGTGAAATGGACAGTTTCATGGTGTCATTAAAATGAGAGTATATTAAGCAAAGGATCATCTTAAGTCTCCAGCTCCAACTAGTAATACAGAGTGAATTCATTATATTAAAGTTTCAGAAACATTTACTAACAGGGAGGCAAGAAAAGGCTCCTCTGCGCTGCACAGTGTTTTCCATTTACAATGACACCATAATTTCCTGTAATCAATGATGTGTGAAAATGTTCTGTAAAATTGCGAAAAAAGGTTGTTTCACAGTGGGGTAGACTTTTGAATGATTTCACGAAATAACTGTAATTTCAAGATGGCTATTTGCTACAAAGGTATAAAAAGCATACCTCTTTTCGTAGAGTGTGGGATATTCAAAAATATTTAATTTTAAAAATAGATCCACACTTTCTAATCACTTTTAGATACAACTTCACGATTTAGTCACAAAAGTGGCTTAATAAGTGGTTGGGGAATTTAATACAGAGTTTATTTTATAATCCCTTTTCAATATTGTTTCACAGGAGAAAGCTGGCCCCTGGGGGAAGTGAAGGTTGCAGACCAGTCTTGCCCCCGGGTGCTTCGTGAGGGGCCTGAAAGACAGGGTGGGGATTAGCCAAGTTAGGGGAAGGGGAGGGTTTTAGGTAGGGCTATAAAGGTGTCAGGAAGGAGTATATGGCCTCTTCCTGACACCAATCACCACCGAGAGGGGTTCACAAAACGTTTGTGGAGAAAGATTGCGAAGAGGCCTACCTTCGTTGTGAGGTGAGTGGAGGCAGGCAGAATGGCAGCACCAAATAATGAGGCGGTCCAAGATGCCCTGATAGTCCTCGGTGAAGTAGGTAGGGCTGATAGTTTGCAGCTGGGCTTTCTCGACCAAGCATGGTTCAGGATGTGTCGCCCGATGTGTTCGGCGTTGGATGGGGTTGCTGCAGCAGTGGCGGTTTGCCTACTCGAGCCGCCACCTGTAGGGAAGGCAGCAGAGGCCCATGGGTGGGGGGCCAAAAAAGACACGGGGGCAAAGCGTGGGGGCAGGAGGAAAAGCCTCCTGGCACGGCTCCCCTTATGGAATTATTTAGGCCGACCGGAGGGTGGGGAAGGGGTGGGGCCTCTCACTGCTTAGCCAGCACTGCCACGTGCAAGTGTTGAGAAAGGGCTGTGGACCTACCAGGGGGAAACGGGCCGATAGATCTGTCGGTGAGGCCCCCCCGAGTAATGAGAGGCTGATGATTGGGCCCGTAGGCCCTGTATTTAAAAAAACTAAATGGGCCATGTCTAGGCAAGGGATGGGAGGGCTGGTTGAGGAGGGGCTCAAAAGGGTGTCAGGACAGTGGAACAGCTGACCCAGTGGGGGGAGAGGGACCTACCACACCAAGGTTTACTCAGGACAGCAGGTGGCAGGGAATAGATATGAAGGCACGTATACGGGAACAGTACCTCCTCATACAGGAGACAGAGGAGTGGTAGGCATGCAAGAGTGAGGCAAGGGAGAGGGCCGTTTCCCTCACACCTGTGACCTGGGATCCCAAGCTTGATGAGACCCAAGGAAAGAAAGGAAGGGTGGGTGGGTCGCCACAGCGATAAAGGGCAGTGGGTTTGGGTCCCTGAAGACCAGGTCAGAGAGGGAGTTCAGGAGACAGCCAGTACGGCTTGGGGGCCCAGTTGTCCAAGGGACCCCCAGGTTGGAGCTGCCTGGTGGGGGAGGGGGGGAATGAGACTGGCGGGGAGGTCTGTAGAAAGGTGTCGATTCCAACATGGTGCAAGACGGCCTCTGGACGTTGGCCTGAAGCAGCAGGGGGATCTGCGGCGGCCTGCCCGCCGTCGAGGGATCGCGCACAAGAAATGGCATTGTAGGATTGCCCATCCGAGCGCGAGACTTTTGCACAATGTCAGAAGAGTGTGGTTCAGGAGCCTGTGTGTGATGAGACTGAAGGTGATGCAGAGCTGCTCCTTGATTATGGGAATGATAGTGATGACTGGGGGGAAGGAGAGTTGCGTGATGACCAGGGGAAGACATTGGGAAGAGCTGGGACAGCAGCGAAGACAACTGGAGAAGTTTGTGATGGTGAACGCAGCCAAGAGGAGTGCGAAGCCCATTGGACACCGGAGCAGTGGAGGTCAGCGCAGGAAAAAATCGTCAGCAGTGTAGTGATGCCAGGTAAAGGTGAATGTTGGACAGCATGGGATGTGGGGGATACGGGTGCTGAGGGGAAATTTTGCAGGTCAGTTGGGGGTGGGGGATGGGGTGGTGGGTGAACCACGGACTGCGTTGACTGGCGCTTTAGCGGTGCTTGCAGAAATAACAAAAGGGGATGGGGTATGCAACTGGTAGGTACCAGGGTTCAGACAGATGGTACAGTGGGACCAGATAGGAAAGAAGAAAAAAAAATTGGATTTGGAAACATGAATATGTTGATGTTTTCAAGCTCCTCCGTAGGGAGATTCAGACCAAAGAGGGATCTAAGGAGAAGGAGTGGGAGCTGACCACGAGGCCAAGGGTGCCCATTAACATGGAAAATTGGACATCCGCTTTCTTGATTCATGCTAGCATTTACTGCGAGCGGCATTTAGATAGGGCAATCGCTTTGCTGAAATACATGGACATTATTTGCAAAGCACAGATGCATTTTGGGGGATATGCTTGCTTGAGCTACGATAAGGAGTTTAGGGCCAGGGTCAGTGTTAATCCGAATAAGCCATGGGGAGATGTGGATTTGGAAGTCTGGATGCAGTGGATGTCGTCAACCCAATCCTCAGCTTCAGCGCATACTGCGAGTCACATGCCAGTGACGTACCGTTCCTTTCTGCCCCGTCCTGCTCCACAGTGAGCAGGGGGCCGGGATATCCACAGAGGCCGACAGGACTCACCATGGGGGCTTGCTGGAACTTTAATAAGGGATTCAGCTCCAGGCACCTCTGCAAGTTCAAACACCAATGCTCCAAGTGTGGATGACGCCTTCCTATCACACAATGTTTCACTTTGGTCAGCCCCGCAGAACAGTGGAAGGCCTCTAGAGGCTGGGTGCAGTCTGGAGCGAAAGACCCCTACCCCAGTTAGAGTGAAAGCTTTGCACCCATGGCTCTCAGTTTACCCTGACAAGGAGGCGGCATTATGACTGCAGTGGGGTTTCACTGAGTGGTTTTGGGTGGGGTATCAGGGTCCGAAGTGGCAGAGGGTAGGATTGCTGGTCCATTATTCGAATGGCCTCTGGCGGATTTGATCATTTCACCTTTAGGTATGATGCCCAAGAAAGGGCTGGGGGAATTCAGGATGATTAATCACCTATCCTGGCCAGAAGACGGGTCAGTCAATGATTTCATCGCTGAAGAGGATTACAGGATTTTGTACGCCTCCCTGGTTGACGCTATCCGCCTGGAATGGGGGTGCAGGCGGGTGTCTGAAATGGCAAAATGTGATGTCAAGTCCCCTTACCGCTTCCTGCCCATTCAGTCGATGGATTTCTCTCTGCTTGAAATGCAATTTTGGGGTGCCATTTATGTGGATAAAGTCCTGCCAATAGGTTGTGGCATTTCTTGTGTCCTGTTTGAGCTGTTCAGTACGTTTCTACAGTGGGTGTTCAACAAAAGCCGCGGCCACCGAGGGGTGTCTCATAACCTTGATGATTTTATGTTCGTGGGGAGGAGAGCTTCGATGACTGTGGTCGGGCGTTTTGAGGCATTAACACGGGAGTTTGGGGTGCCATTAGTGCCAGAAAAAACGGCCAGGACTATTTGCGTGCTGGCTTTCCTGTGAATTGAGTTGGTCTCAGTGTGATGGGTGGCTTGTCTGCCGAGGGAGAAGGTGGAAGAAATCCAGGCTTTTTGCTGTTGCAGGTGGTGGGAGAACAAAAGATTAAATTAAGAGCTGTGCAGAGATTGCTGGGTTTTCAGAACTTTGCATGCAGAATGGTGAGAACAGGAAGGACTTTTTGCAAGCATCTTGGCATGGCCATGTCAGGGGCTGTAATGCCGCACCACAGGTTGCGAATACCCTTGGATGTCAGGGCAGACTTGGGTGTGTGGCAGACATTTCTGGAAGAATTCAATGGTGTGTCCTTGAACTTTTTGGAGGACAACACGGCCTGGCAGCTCCAGATCTTCTCAGATGCAGCATATCCTTGGGTTTTGGATGTTTTTGGATTGAAGATGGTGCACTGAACGTGTCCACGACATTGATTGAGTCAGGGACGGAGCATTGCTTTCTTGGAGTTTTTTTCGCTCTTGGTGGACAACATGACTGTGGTGAAACTGGATAACAGGCAAAGAGCGAGGGATCTGAGGGTGGTATAGCTTTTGCGAAGGGTCATGTTGGTGTGCTTGCGACTTAATGTTGATTTTAGGGCAAAGCACATACAGGGGGCCAGCAATGATATCGCTGATTCCTTGTCTCATTTGCAGTGGCATTGTTTCTGTGGTATGGTGCCAGGAGCGGAGTAATTCTAGACATAGCTGCCGGAGGACATCTGGGCCTAGGGGAATGAGAGTGATTGGTCTGATCGAGAAGTCGTTGGCTGAATCTACCAGGAGAAGCTACAGGCTGGCATGGAGCGAGTTTGGGGACTTTCCTGGGCCTTTCTTCAGAAGTTATGCGCCTTAAGCAGCAGGACACCTAGCAGGGAGTTTTAAGTTCTGTTCTTGGTTGTATTGATAAGGGTTTGTCACATACGACTATTGCGGGCAAGTTAGCCGGGATCTCCTTTTATGGTAAACTGTATTTGGGTTTCGACCCTGCCAAGGATGAGATTCTGGACAAGATGTTGAAGGGGTGGGGTAGGGAATGTGGGGTAGGGAGGGAAGCTCAGTGTGATGCTATTACGTTTGAATTGTTGCAGGAGCTGTTGGTGGTTTTGCCTTTTTGATGTTATGATACATTTGAGGAAAACTTTTTACATTAAAGACTCTATAGAGAAAGTGCAGTTATTAATGTAATGTACCTATTAACAACCTAAAGTACATAAACCAGAGACATCAGATTCACATAACAGTTTGTCTCCTAAAAGCTCATCTTCTGGCAGCTGTCAGTTTGTAAAAAAATAACGGTACATCGGGTATTAGGAGATAATTTGCAAGGGAGGCCACAAAATTGTGACTGTCTAAGGGCCTCCACAGGGTTTAATCCAGCACTGCAAATGCATAGAGACGTGAGGATAGGTGTGTGACAATCATTGTGAGATGGCCGATAGCACATATATTTACAACAAAACAAAGAGTAGTGGCACTCCACCTTAATTACCCTTTTTTGACTTGGAATACCAGGGATATGAATAATCATACTAAAGAATGCAACAAATGCACATGTTAAGAGAAGAAGTTCACAAATAGTCCTAAGAGGAAACACATCTTAAAGATGAAGGGATTGCATTGAAGTGTAGATTTAAAGGACCACCGTTTTGTACAAAGTACTCTGCTTGTTCCAGAGGTGTGTTAGTTGGAAAATGACCTGGAGTACCTTTTGTAGCACCCAAAACAGTATCAGATCAAGAGGCTTGTTGTGTTTTGGGGGTGGGTAGGTTAGATAAGGGGGGGACCTACTGGTAGTGTGTTTGTCCTCAACTCTCACTAAGCCCAATTCCTAGAAAAGCTACAGTTACTTATGGCAAACCAGACTTAAATCTTGATGATATTGGGTGGTGATTATAATGGAATAAGTGATGTTGAAAAAGGCAGCTATTACTTCTCTCTGCCCTCTAAACAAAAGCCGAGTGCATGGGCTGTAAAAGATTAGCAAACAAGTGGGATTGCTCATTCCTTACACCAGAGTGTAATTGTTCACTTCATAGGTTCATGCTCTACATGTCAGATTGGACAACATATATAGTTCTAGATCACTGCATGTATTATTTCTACAGTCAGAATACCTCTGCCAACCATATCAGACCATAATCCGTTTCTAAAGGAGTTCCGATGTTGAGTTCAGAGATCCATCATCTTTACCTGGACATTACAGACTGCTGCCATTGGGCATACTGTGTTCAGAAGGACTATAGCGTACAAGATTAGAAACATGTTTTAGGAATAATGAAGGGACTTTGTCAAATTTTTTAGTAGAATGGTAAGCATTTAAAGTATTGATTAGAGGCCAATGTTTGACAACAGAATACGTGGCATGACTAGACACGGAGAAAGACATGGACACACGAAGAAAGTGAATGCAAATTTTAGAGTTTAAAATGCCCTAACATTTTGGTTACAGCGTTGGCAGGTTAGGACAGGTTGCAGGGCATAGGGGGTACTTTGGAAGGGTGGTGAGTCACATACGGGCAGATCCATCCCTCGGGGGGGGGGAAGGGTGCACAAGTGACTGATGGCAGTGCACGGGATGAAATGAGCAACTTAAGGATCTTCAAGGGAGGATGTTTGGAGGGCAAGTGAAGGAGAGATTGTGTATATGGAATTAGGTCAGCGAGTGAAAGGGGAGAAGTGAAACAAATGAGATGATGAGTTGTGAATGGTGTGGGGAGAATGAAACTGTACGGGCTATGTCAGGATATATAGTTTGAATTATTGTCAAGGTTAATGAAGTTCATTAGTATGTTTGCAACCTTTCCCTAATAAATGGCCTTTTACGCTACTATAACAGCATGGAGTGTGGTTATTGCACTAATAGTAACCAAAACCTGTGCCACAAAACCACTTTGTTTCTAAAACAAATTTTGAATGCGCTAGAGCAGTTTTCTTGGAAATGTAGTGACTGTCCAGTACTACGTTTTATTTTGTTTTCCACAGAATTTTCCAAAATAGTTGTAGATAATGTTTTCCTTTGGAGTCTGATTTTACTGAATACAATTTTTGTATTGTTAATGTGTTGAAATAAATTGTTTCATGTACTCTCTTTAAACCTTTCCTAATTAGTTCACCTGAAGAACTGGGTAATTGACCAGACCTGTGAAAACTATGCATACTATTTTTTATAGAGCATCTGTGCCTTGAAGCTGACATTTATGGTATTAGCAGTGCATTACAAGCAATAAACAAAGCTTAACTAAACTCATTTTGCTGTTTTAAAATTCTCAATGGTATTATAATTGTCCAGGTCACCAGGCTATATTTAGTGTTGATTGTGTTGTGCTCAACAGGATTGATGTCTTCAAGGTATATAGTATTTGCTTCTAATTCGTAATCAGCTTGTCAGTGGTGAAGAAATAATCCTTTTGCATTTTAAACACACATGAAGGATAATGGTTATCCTTTAAAGACCACTAGTTTATATAATGCACATATTAGACAGCTGAGACTAGCTCTCCCTTTTAGGAAGTTTATGGAAGAAAGCAGCACTGTACTCTATATAGTCAACACTATATTGAAGTGTTTAAGCTTGTAATACACTAGTGTTGAGTTGCATGTCTAGAATGTTTCCTGTTTTAATAACCAGGAAGCATATTCATCATCTGTGTTCATTTTACTAAATTTGGACCTGCTTCACACAAATGTATATAACTATTTAGAGTGCTAAATATATTTCCCATATGCCCACAAATGGCAAACATTTCAAACAAGATTTAATAAAACATTGACAAAAATGGACTATGAAAAGAAACCATCCTTATCAAGTTCTCCAGATTATTGCATTGGGCTAGAATGCTGGAAGAATTTTGATAACTTAAAATTGAAAGAATTTAGGAGAGCGTTAGACCAAGATTGTCTATTAGACCATCACAACTAGTCATAACTAAACTTCAGCTCAGAGTGAAATAAAAAAGGAATTCCTTCATAGTACCAACAACATTAGTGAGACAGGAGCTTGGTACTGCTATATTAAGGCCAGGTCATTTCTTATATGTGTAACAAAATACACTGCATCAACAGCACTAGACATTTTTATTGATAATGGTTAGGCAGTGTTAAATTCGGTTAAATTCTAGAGACATACTTTAACAAACAAGCATTGGCAACACCAATATCTCTAGGCTTTGCTTTGCAGATGCAGCACTATTTGCCTTGCCACTGCTTGATTGTTTTGTCATACTCTGTGGCCAAAAGCATTCCCTGATGGCTGTCCATGGGTGTGCATGAGTCTGGACACATGAGCAGCCATATTGGAATGCTTTATGTCAGAGTAAGATGGTTGCCACATGCAAAAGGAAAGAAAGAAAATAAATTGCAGATATTGCCACATCTGTAATATAATCAAAGTGTACAATCTGTTAAAAGTGTATAGATATGAAGTCAGAACTTGCTTACTTGCTTATTTAAGATGCAGTAGGTAGCAGCTGGTTTTAAATAACTACTGTTATTCCGCAAGTGTTACTTGATAATGTTTTTATTTAGTCGCTCCCAAATGTCAGTGATCTGTGATATTTGCAATTATGTTTGTCTGAATTGCACTGTACAAATTCCAGCAAAGACTATCTGACGAGTAAAGCACAATTACTTCAGGTCTTTATAAAGCACTCTGGTGCTCCATGAATATAGGTCTGTGCTATGTGAAATACATAAAATATCATACTGTAATCTGTTCAAGGATGTAAAAAGAATATATTTTAGGGTAGAACATTAATAGATTTCTTAATGATGACAATGAATGCAAAGCAATGTCATGCCCAGAACACTTTTTGAATTAAAAAGTACACTATCAATGTGCCAAACACTGCTGCAAACTAAGTGGACCATTCACAAAAATAAGCAAATCTAGAGAAACTTTCCTTCAGAAATCCATTAGATTCATAAAAATCTAGGAATTAGCCCCAGCCATGTATTCCACTAAACCCTAATCTTAACCATAATTAGAATTAAACCCTAATATTAATGAAACAATTTGCTACTTTGCGTGGGGTAGGGTATTTGAGAACGGCCTAAGTATAACTGTGTTGGATATATGACTCCTTAACAGACACCAAACAGGCCAGGTAAAACCCATGATTATGGGCCTCATTGGCAAATTGGCCTCTAAACCTTGCCTGTGTTGTAAGCCGTGTGTATGCCATGCCGGCAACGGCAAGGGCATCAAATCTAGAGTTGTCTGCTGAAATGGCTCCTGGATATATGGCAGGAGCTGCTTCAGGGGAGAAAACATGGCTTAATGGTCATCCCTTGTGTGAGATCTGAAGACCACCTTTGTGGGGTCCAACTACATGGTTCACATGACTAATGTTGTCTCATTCCTTTGAGCCATCATTACATCCCTTGTCTTCCGCCTTTCATGCCTAACCATGCCTTTTGAAAGTTCTTGGCTTTCATTCTGTAGGATGGTAAACACTTTGGGAGGATTTCTGGTTTCATCGTGACTTCTAACTGGGTCTAACTGCTACATGTGGGGTTTTGCTCGTTGCAAAGAAATAAAAACAAGTGTAACTCTAACAGGTAGAAACTAACATACATCATTAAACAACAATGACAAGCAACATGGTTGGGACTGCAGTGGAATGTTCTCCATAGTTGTAAATGATCAGGGGCGGAAAATAAAAAATGTGCCTACTAAGCTGGCAAACTGCGCACACCATGCAAGCAGACGAAGACTCCTGACTATGTACAACATACATTTTGGTGCCTCAACCGACCAGCAGTGCTAATTTTCTGCTCCAGGATTCACTGCCCATGAAATGCAAGACATCCATCCACTGACAGGAAATCGTTTGTTGTTGAGCCTGACCTTGTCCATCACTCATTAGATAAATGTTGCCATGAGAAGGGGTTCAAGCACATGATGGCTGCTGAATGGCAGCAGTAAACCACTACCCCAAAGGGCTGAAAAAAGGGATTCATTAAAAAATATTTATGCCAGAGCTTGGCACGCGGTGGTGTAGCAAGGGGGGGAGGGGCAGCCCGCCACGGGCGGCACACGTTTTGGGGGTGGTGGTGCCCCCCTCTCTCCTACCTGTGGCTGTCACGGGGCAGCTAACGCCCCAATCACCACGGGCAGCAAAAGATCTAGCTACACCGCTGTTGGCACGTCACAAAGCTTGCAAAGCTTTTTAAAAAGTAAGCAAAGCCTTCAATCCACCGACTTTGCAAATCCACACGATCTTAGATATTATGTTTCAACAACATATATGTTCTCAAATGGGTTCTACTGAAATCACTTGAAATACGAGTAGTGGAATATCCAGTATGGCATGGACTCAAAACACAGAAGAGCCTTAGGATGGCAAAATGCACATTAGAAATCCTAATAACAACAATAATAGCAATAATAATGTTGCTGTAAATATTACCGTTGCTATTACTAATACTATTACTAGTGTTATCTCTATCTCTATTACCATTGCTGTTACTATTACTATTTGATTTTATTTGCTTTTGTCATTATGCTGCTTATGATAATGATAATTATAATATCAGCAATACTACTATGAATATTAATAACAACAGTTATCATAATAATAACAGCAATGACGAATAATAATAGTAGTAATAATAATGACAATAAAATAATAATAATAATAAGACTAATCATAATAATATAAATAATATTAATGATGATGATGATGAGGAGGAGGAGGATAATAATAATAATAACAATAACAATGATAATAATAATAATAACGATAATGATGATGGTGATAATAACAATAATAATAATAACTAAAATGATAATAATAATAATAATAATAGCGATGATCATAATATTAATTATAATAATATTAACAATAATAATAATGGAGAACTCATTCTTATTTCCAGGCTGATAAAAAAGAAAACTGACGAACTTTGAGGCTTGACCCCATGACCTTCTGCTGTAGGAATTAGCTACATTCTAAATGCAGGTGTTTCCCATCTTCGAAGCAATCATGTTCCAGTGCATTTTGCACTGATTTCCTAATATATACTGAACTAAACTGTTCTGCAGAGCATTACCACCAGCAGTAGCAGCATTGCTCGCCCCACAGCCTGAATTCCTTCAGGAATCCAGGCAGGCTGTTAGCCGAGCTTCAGTATGCAACTGCACCCAGAGCCCTGGGAGCCCCGCTGGGAAAATGGCGCCCTAATCAGCGGTCTTTGAAGATCCCCCCTTCACTAGATTGTGGCGCCAGATCAACCAAAGGGCCCTAATGAGCACAGCGACTCGGGCTGTCACTTGCATGAGAGGCAGCGCGCGCCTGGTGAACTCGTATGCTAAATGCCGGAAGTTTATTTCCCTGAATTATTATTGATTGGCTGTTTCACATGCAAAATAAACACCAGTAAATATTACCTCTCGCGATGATTGTATTTTTGGAGAATTTATGTAGAGTGTTGGTATTTGAATTAATTCCGATCTGTAATTCTTCGCTGGGGTGTGTTGAATCTGATTTACAATGATACCAAACGAGGCTTTCGTTGTCACCTCATTTATTTCTCTTCTACCAATATTTATTACACCCGGACACGAGGATAGACACCGAACCCCACCCCAGTCTTATGTCCTCAGCATAAAATCAAACATTTCAATAATCAGATGGGAAATAGCACAAATGTATGCAAGAAGGAAACAGTTCGAAATATGCATTCCTGAAAAGTGGAGTTAAATGATCTCCATTTCCTTGGAGGACAACAGCTGTGAATTAGCTAATAGAAACTTTTGGTGAGTAGGACAAGCCCATGCACTTCCATAATGTCCCTTCCTTCACATCTTTTGAGTTGTGATCAGGGCCGGCTTTAGCGCTGGTGGCGTCCTGCGCGACAATGTTAGTTGGCGCCCCCAATGACCAACTCCACCAGGATTCTCTCACTAGCACCCTTTAACAGTGAGTGACCAAGTCTCCATAACCACTCTCTGTCAGATGCATTGAATTAGTTATATAGCGCCACTCATACCAGTAAAAGATATTGACTTATTTTACATCGTCGAAATTTTGAAATTAGGCAGATCACCACCATGTTGTAGACTGTCATTAGTGTCAGTGTTGAGAAATAAGTACGGGTTACAAGCTCCGGGAACCACTATCTCAAATTAAGCAATGGATTGTTTTATTCTTGAAAAATCTCTGTTTTTATCTAAAATCTGAGAAATTTGCAGGGCCACATATTGTGAAAAACAAATCTTATAATGTAGTGAATATATTGTGGAAGACATCAAGTCCTGCATTAATCTCACTGTTTCACCTTATCACTCTCTGGCCACTAAGGAATGCAGGAAACCGTTCTTTGCACCCATAGTTGTTGGAGGAATAAGGAAGTGGTGTAAAGTCGGCTGCAGAGCCAGTGTGTGGTGTGAGGAGCATGGGCAGATGAAATTAAATTTCATTTGTGCATAAAAGAAAAGGGATGGTCACAAGGGGAGCTCCATGAAGATACCCATGGTAACTTGCCATTGTGGAGGTCAGGAGGATGGGCCTATGGCTGCGTGGTGATGCCGAGACCCTCACGCAGTCAGAGGGTTGATAGAGCGCTTTCAGCACTCTATTTTGTATGGTACATTATAGTCATGGTTGTCATGCACCTACGCACATTTATATAGTTTGCAGTGTTTTATGATTATGAACATGCATCCAGTAGACTCATTTAAACATTCATTGTAGTGCAAGGTTATAATATGATCATGTATGTATCGTCATGCCTGCATATCCAGAAAGCAGGACGGTTATAACCATATAATGTAACTGTTTCTTGTTTAAGTGGCCCAATTTCCTAGGCCCATGACCGTATTTGTTTTTGCACCTCCTTAGCTCTCGAGAAATAAATAATGAAATGCATGTTGTTTTCAAGAAATAGCAGAGTTCTCATCCTACTGCAGGTATTGGAATGCCAACTCGTTATTTTCAGATTGGAGAAGATACAAGGAATGCTTTGAAGACAGTTGGAAGCTAGAAGGGAGGATGTCTTTCATGTCTGGCTGTTCTGGGAACCAAGGTCAACTTGTTGAACAAAGGAATACTAATTAAAAGAGCGTCAACCTCCCCACATAGAAAAAGTTGCAATGGAAGGTTTTACCAAGATGAAGCAAAGAATCAAATTCTATATTGTATGACGTGCAGGGACAGAGACCAGAGACTTCTGCTAGCTTTTGGAGAAAAAGGAGCATCTTAGAACTCGCTTCTAGCCTTAAGCACCTAAACCCATTTGATGTGAGTACTTCTCAGGAAGTCAACACGTGCTGACACCTTTGGGAATAGATGGAAGGGTATTAGATACCATCTCCTATTAGTATAGTATAGGGACAGCTTTTTTTTATTCCGAATGAAAAGAGATTTAGATTCTGCTTCTATTCTGAGTTGTATCCTGATCCTTGAATTCACCATTGTATTCTTGTTATGCCGAATTACTTATATTCGTAGAATCGGCTCTGTATTGATTTTCTATATCTATACATGCTAATCTTACGATGTGTATACATCTTATTATTCTTGGCCTTATAATAAATTGACTAACCTAAAGTGGGAGTCTGTGGCATTTTCAGGTATTCTATTTTTATCCTGTTATGAAGTATTTTTCCCCTCCACTACTTTTAGTAGGTAAATAAAAGATCCTGAGCGCTAATTGTAGAAAGAAGACAAGGGTGCAATTTAGCGTAATCAAATGGAGGCAGAGGATGGTTTACCCCTAAATAAGTGAGGGGAAAGGAGAATATAGGGCAGAGTAGGAAGAATCGAGGTCCGGATGCAGCAGATGGAACATCTGCGAAGAGTGGCGGAAACTGGCGGACGTTGACGGTGTGGCGGAACTAAAAGGGCGGCGTGAGTATGAAAGGTCTTGCGAGGAGTGTTAGATTGCGGTGTGTTTTATTTGTGTGATGTTTTGCGGAGTTGGGATGCACGTTGAGTGAGTATGGTTATTGGTACTGGTTCGAACACGTGCGGATCAGGTAATTTGGTGAACGGGCTCTGGAGAAGTCCAAGATCCCAGGATAGTATTGTAATGTCATTGTCTGGGAAATTGTGGGAGTCGTGAACTGCTATCGACTGTTCACTTGTGACACTTTGCGCGAGTGTCTGAGTAAAACTGGCTGTGAGACACCCCAGGTACCGGGGGTGGATCGCAGTGAGTAAGTGACCAACGCAGGTCGGAGGTCATAGCAGATGTGTGTTCTTGTGTGAGTGTTCTATCGATCTCTTAGCGGACAGACAATTACTTGTTGTTGTAACTGTAAGTTATTGTGACTGTGGTAGGATCGGTTACTTGGTTAATAACTTTGGGTTATACAGTTACTTGTAGAATCGAATGTGTGAGCGAGTGTACGAAGCAAAACTGTAAAGGCGGGTGAGCCGCTGCAAGGAGTGAGCAGTGATGTCAGTGCGTGCCGCGCTGGGATTGGTCGGTTGGTGTAACGCTGCGCTGGCATTGGTTGCTCTGTGTTCGTAGTCCCATATTGGATTGTGAGTTGCAAATCGATCGATTTTCATGATGCGTTGCTTTTGGGTGTTGAGAGATTTGTGCAGAGGTGACAGAGGGGTGGTGACTCTGGTCAGAGAGGAAGCTCCGTCGGAGGATACCCCTGCACAGTATATGGCAACAAATGTGGGCTTGCATACGATCTTTTGGCTTCAGAATTGGCAGAAAATTACAGAGAAGGAAGGGGAGTTGGCTTTCCCTCGTTATGGGTCATTTCGTATGGAGGTTTTGTACCAGTTAAAGGGGGTGATGGCTGCCCTTAAACCTCCATCTCGACCCACGCAATTTGAGGCACTTAATGCTTGGATGAGAGCTGCATCAGCAAAGAAATGAGAGACATCACAGAGATGAAGGAGGAGAGCAATGAAGGCATATTAAGATGTCAGATGGGATGAACAGTTCAAACGATGGAGAGTAGACACTATAGAAGGAGAGTGTTTGTATCCCTTTCGTTTGTTAGCAGGCGAGTCAGAGAGAAAGAGTAAGAAAGATGAGGATAGTGATACAGACGATAGTTTTCTGGACAGGCCCTTAGCAGAACGACCTCCACCTTGTGACTCTAAGTCAGAGACAGAGAGGGTGACCTCCGAATGTGGGTTCAACCAGTGAGAGAGACCATGATGCCAAGAGAAGAAATGACGAGGGCAGAACCATTCCGAGTACTGTTTGGGCCACAGGTTGTGTGTGCAGGTAATCATTGGAGGAGTAGGAGCTGGAATAGAGAAGATCGTTCAGCAGCGAAGAGGGAAGAATGAGCAATACCAAGGAGAACACAGAGTTGATAGAGAAGATGTAGAAAGGGAAAGAAATCAGAAAGTGTTGCAGAGAGCAATAAAAGCACCAATGTTGGATGTGGTTTGGTTGAAGGTGGAAATAGATGAAGTGGTTGATGGAAATTTGCCTTTGGAAAGAATTGAGACATATGACCCAAATGAATTGTTATTTGTAGCCAAAGTCATTACAAGAAAGGCAAAACTGGCTTATGGTGCCCTATGGCAACTAGCACGAAGGTATGATGTTGATTTGACAAAGACCAAGATGATGCAGTGTTCTTGCAGACTAAATTATACAGACAAGGAGTTGGAGGAAAAGCGGACCGCTGGGTTGAAAGCCCAGATTGGAGAACCAGTACTAGGCATGCGAGCTTGGAAAGTACTAGATAGATGGGAAGAGGGGTGGGCCAAAAAGAAAGGTGCTAAGACCGGAATAGGTACCTCCTCACTTCAAGGTGGAGGGATGGAAGCCACTGGTAATTTTCCTTTGAGAGAAGTGCAGAATGGAGGGTATGTACATGTGCCATGGAGCAGGGGTGATTTGGCTGCTTTTACAAACGATTTTTCTCGGCTGAAGGAGAAACCTGCAGAATGGTACATGCAGATAGACCGATTTGTTAAGATCTCAAAGGTGTTATGGATTGATTTGAACACTTTGTTTGATATAGTGGTCCCGGCAGATTTGTGGGCTGCATGCAAAATTGCTATTGAGTGGCCAACAGCAGAGCCACTTAGAGATTCTGCAACGCATGGTCCTTCACCTGATGTGATGAGGAAATATGAGCAAGTAATTATCTGGTTGCAGTCTAAGGTAGATCCGCAGATTGTTGATTCGCTTAAAATCGATCATACGACGCAAGAGCCTAAGGAAACAGTGCATGATTACTACGAACAGTTGTTATTGGCGTTCAAACAGCATAGTGGATTGGATACTATTGATCAGAAGGATATGTGAAAGTTTGTCTCCAAGTTTGTGTTAGGTTTGAAATCTGATATTAGTTTGATGATACAACACCACCTGATATGTTGGCAGAATAAATCGGTGGATGAAATACTGCGGTATGCCAAATATTGTAGTGATCAAGTGGAATCAGCACAAAAGAAATTGCAAGACAAGGTGATGTTGGCTCAGTTGAGAAGTGCAGACTACATGCAGGGGGTTGGAGGAGGAATGGGACGAGGCAGAGGAAGTGGCCGAGGTATGGTTCAACAATTGGCAACCCAACCAGCTCAGGGACGAGGAAGAGGCACAGAGATGAGTACAAGTGAGTGGGTGGCACAACAGAAGAAGGTGACTGTCTGTCATTATTGTCACAAGATGGGGCATTGGGAGCGCAAGTGTGGCTTGAATCCTGCTAAGCAGATTCAATACGAGGGAGAGGGACACATGTGCAAGACTCTACAGACAGTGACTAGACCTAGGTCCACGTATGGAGGTGGCGAGCCACCAGTACAGGTGTCACAGCCTCCCAGAATACCCACGTATAATCAGACATATCAGCAGATGCTGTATTTTGAAATGCGAGACAGATACGATCAATCTCAGGGCCCTCTAGAATATCAGAGGAGGGTGCAGGAAGAATGCCCTCTCGATACCATATTGGAGGTAGATCAAAGTGGGCCATTTGTAGATGCGGATGTGAATGGATATCCTGTCACCTTCTTATTACATACTGGAGCTGCGCGTTCCACAGTAAGGACAGATGTGGTCCCCAATTTATCTCTTTCTGGACAATCGATTCAAGTAGTGGGTGTCAGTAATCAGAGAATGACCAACCCGTTAACAAATGCATTACCTGTCAGAATTGCGCCGTTCAAAGATAAGCATCAGTTTGTGGTGTGCAATACAAGTCCAGTCTGTCTTTTGGGCCGTGATCTTTTGTGCTAATTAAATTGTAACATCTCATGCACTTCAAGAGGTGTAGAGCTGCAGACCTATGATGACGATGGTAATTTCAAAATGGCTAATATAAGCATGTGTGCAGAATTGTTTGTGACTCTTACAAAAGCAGAATTGCTGCATGATTTGAGAGACTCAGTTGACCCGCATGTGTAAGATTTCACAGGTGAAGAGATAAGGTTAATATGAGGTGTGGCCTAGTGAAGATACAGGTGAGACCGAATGCTGAGTTTCCACAAACCCCACAGTATAAACTGTCTGCGGAGACAGTGGCTGGAATAACTCCTGTCATTGAGTCAATGATTGCATAAGGCATTCTAAAGGAGATACGAGGAAGTCCCTGTAATTCACTGATTATGGGACTGCAGAAGCCTAGCGGCAAGTATAGGATAGTACACGATCTGCGCAGGATTAATGAAATTGTGATTCCCTGTTGTCCTGCGGTACCGAATCCAGCTGTCATTCTCTTTCCCATCATCATAACTGTCATTTGCATAATTGTATTATTGGGAGTCATCAAAGCATGCAAATGGCAAAGGGCCAGACATCAGGAAAATGTCCTGAAAAAACGAGAACAGCGAATGGAAGAACTGCAGGACAGTCATTACCAGCACCTTAAGGGGTTAGAGAGATTTAGACATGGACAACCAGCTACATCTTCTTTTTAGGTCGGTCTTTTCTACAAGGAGGAAATTCTGACAGAATGTAATTTGGTGTTATGACACTAGTCATAAGAGGGGGGAACTGATAGAGCGCTTTCAGCACTCTATTTTGTATGGGTGCATTATAGTCATGGTTGTCATGCACCAATGCACATTTATATCGTTTGCAGTGTTTTATGATTATGAACATGTATCCAGTAGACTCATTTAAACATTCATTGTAGTGCAAGGTTATAGTATGATCATGTATGTATCGTCATGCGTGCACATACAGAAAGCAGGACGGCTTATAACCATATAATGTAACCGTTTCTAGTTTAAGTGGCCCAATTTCCTAGGCCCAAGACTGTATTTGTTTTTGCACCTCCTTAGCTCTTGAGAAATAAATAATGAAATGCATGTTGTTTTCAAGAAATAGCAGTGTTCTCATCCTACTTCAGGTATTGGAATGCCAACTTGTTATTTTCAGATTGGAGAAGATACAAGGAATGCTTTGAAGACAGTTGGAAGCGAGAAGGGAGGATGTCTTTCGTGTCTGGCTGTTCTGGGAACCAAGGTCAACTTGTTGAACAAAGGAATACTAATTAAAAGAGCGTCAACCATCCCACATAGAAAAAGTTGCAATGGAAAGTTTTACCAGGAGTACTTCTCAGGAAGTCAACACGTGCTGCCACCTTTGGGAATAGATGGAAGGGTATTAGATAGCATCTCCTATTTGAATAGTGTAGGGACAGCTTTGTTTTATTCCGAATGCAAAGAGATTTAGATTCTGCTTCTATTCTGAGTTGTATCCTGATCCTTGAATTCACCATTGTATTCTTGTTATGCCGAATTACTTATATTCGTAGAATCGGCTCTGTATTGATTTTCTATATCTATACATGCTAATCTTACGATGTGTATACATCTTATTATTCTTGGCCTTATAATAAATTGACTAACCTAAAGTGGGAGTCTGTGGCATTTTCAGGTATTCTATTTTTATCCTGTTATGAAGTATTTTTCCCCTCCACTACTTTTAGTAGGTAAATAAAAGATCCTGAGCGCTAATTGTAGAAAGAAGACAAGGGTGCAATTTAGCGTAATCAAATGGAGGCAGAGGATGGTTTACCCCTAAATAAGTGAGGGGAAAGGAGAATATAGGGCAGAGTAGGAAGAATCGAGGTCCGGATGCAGCAGATGGATCATCTGCGAAGAGTGGCGGAAACTGGCGGACGTTGACGGTGTGGCGGAACTAAAAGGGCGGCGTGAGTATGAAAGGTCTTGCGAGGAGTGTTAGATTGCGGTGTGTTTTATTTGTGTGATGTTTTGCGGAGTTGGGATGCACGTTGAGTGAGTATGGTTATTGGTACTGGTTCGAACACGTGCGGATCAGGTAATTTGGTGAACGGGCTCTGGAGAAGTCTAAGATCCCAGGATAGTATTGTAATGTCATTGTCTGGGAAATTGTGGGAGTCGTGAACTGCTATCGACTGTTCACTTGTGACAGGGAACTTTGCGCGAGTGTCTGAGTAAAACTGGCTGTGAGACACCCCAGGTACCGGGGGTGGATCGCAGTGAGTAAGTGACCAACGCAGGTCGGAGGTCATAGCAGATGTGTGTTCTTGTGTGAGTGTTCTATCGATCTCTTAGCGGACAGACAATTACTTGTTGTTGTAACTGTAAGTTATTGTGACTGTGGTAGGATCGGTTACTTGGTTAATAACTTTGGGTTATACAGTTACTTGTAGAATCGAATGTGTGAGCGAGTGTACGAAGCAAAACTGTAAAGGCGGGTGAGCCGCTGCAAGGAGTGAGCAGTGATGTCAGTGCGTGCCGCGCTGGGATTGGTCGGTTGGTGTAACGCTGCGCTGGCATTGGTTGCTCTGTGTTCGTAGTCCCATATTGGATTGTGAGTTGCAAATCGATCGATTTTCATGATGCGTTGCTTTTGGGTGTTGAGAGATTTGTGCAGAGGTGACAGAGGGGTGGTGACTCTGGTCAGAGAGGAAGCTCCGTCGGAGGATACCCCTGCACAGTATATGGCAACAAATGTGGGCTTGCATACGATCTTTTGGCTTCAGAATTGGCAGAAAATTACAGAGAAGGAAGGGGAGTTGGCTTTCCCTCGTTATGGGTCATTTCGTATGGAGGTTTTGTACCAGTTAAAGGGGGTGATGGCTGCCCTTAAACCTCCATCTCGACCCACGCAATTTGAGGCACTTAATGCTTGGATGAGAGCTGCATCAGCAAAGAAATGAGAGACATCACAGAGATGAAGGAGGAGAGCAATGAAGGCATATTAAGATGTCAGATGGGATGAACAGTTCAAACGATGGAGAGTAGACACTATAGAAGGAGAGTGTTTGTATCCCTTTCGTTTGTTAGCAGGCGAGTCAGAGAGAAAGAGTAAGAAAGATGAGGATAGTGATACAGACGATAGTTTTCTGGACAGGCCCTTAGCAGAACGACCTCCACCTTGTGACTCTAAGTCAGAGACAGAGAGGGTGACCTCCGAATGTGGGTTCAACCAGTGAGAGAGACCATGATGCCAAGAGAAGAAATGACGAGGGCAGAACCATTCCGAGTACTGTTTGGGCCACAGGTTGTGTGTGCAGGTAATCATTGGAGGAGTAGGAGCTGGAATAGAGAAGATCGTTCAGCAGCGAAGAGGGAAGAATGAGCAATACCAAGGAGAACACAGAGTTGATAGAGAAGATGTAGAAAGGGAAAGAAATCAGAAAGTGTTGCAGAGAGCAATAAAAGCACCAATGTTGGATGTGGTTTGGTTGAAGGTGGAAATAGATGAAGTGGTTGATGGAAATTTGCCTTTGGAAAGAATTGAGACATATGACCCAAATGAATTGTTATTTGTAGCCAAAGTCATTACAAGAAAGGCAAAACTGGCTTATGGTGCCCTATGGCAACTAGCACGAAGGTATGATGTTGATTTGACAAAGACCAAGATGATGCAGTGTTCTTGCAGACTAAATTATACAGACAAGGAGTTGGAGGAAAAGCGGACCGCTGGGTTGAAAGCCCAGATTGGAGAACCAGTACTAGGCATGCGAGCTTGGAAAGTACTAGATAGATGGGAAGAGGGGTGGGCCAAAAAGAAAGGTGCTAAGACCGGAATAGGTACCTCCTCACTTCAAGGTGGAGGGATGGAAGCCACTGGTAATTTTCCTTTGAGAGAAGTGCAGAATGGAGGGTATGTACATGTGCCATGGAGCAGGGGTGATTTGGCTGCTTTTACAAACGATTTTTCTCGGCTGAAGGAGAAACCTGCAGAATGGTACATGCAGATAGACCGATTTGTTAAGATCTCAAAGGTGTTATGGATTGATTTGAACACTTTGTTTGATATAGTGGTCCCGGCAGATTTGTGGGCTGCATGCAAAATTGCTATTGAGTGGCCAACAGCAGAGCCACTTAGAGATTCTGCAACGCATGGTCCTTCACCTGATGTGATGAGGAAATATGAGCAAGTAATTATCTGGTTGCAGTCTAAGGTAGATCCGCAGATTGTTGATTCGCTTAAAATCGATCATACGACGCAAGAGCCTAAGGAAACAGTGCATGATTACTACGAACAGTTGTTATTGGCGTTCAAACAGCATAGTGGATTGGATACTATTGATCAGAAGGATATGTGAAAGTTTGTCTCCAAGTTTGTGTTAGGTTTGAAATCTGATATTAGTTTGATGATACAACACCACCTGATATGTTGGCAGAATAAATCGGTGGATGAAATACTGCGGTATGCCAAATATTGTAGTGATCAAGTGGAATCAGCACAAAAGAAATTGCAAGACAAGGTGATGTTGGCTCAGTTGAGAAGTGCAGACTACATGCAGGGGGTTGGAGGAGGAATGGGACGAGGCAGAGGAAGTGGCCGAGGTATGGTTCAACAATTGGCAACCCAACCAGCTCAGGGACGAGGAAGAGGCACAGAGATGAGTACAAGTGAGTGGGTGGCACAACAGAAGAAGGTGACTGTCTGTCATTATTGTCACAAGATGGGGCATTGGGAGCGCAAGTGTGGCTTGAATCCTGCTAAGCAGATTCAATACGAGGGAGAGGGACACATGTGCAAGACTCTACAGACAGTGACTAGACCTAGGTCCACGTATGGAGGTGGCGAGCCACCAGTACAGGTGTCACAGCCTCCCAGAATACCCACGTATAATCAGACATATCAGCAGATGCTGTATTTTGAAATGCGAGACAGATACGATCAATCTCAGGGCCCTCTAGAATATCAGAGGAGGGTGCAGGAAGAATGCCCTCTCGATACCATATTGGAGGTAGATCAAAGTGGGCCATTTGTAGATGCGGATGTGAATGGATATCCTGTCACCTTCTTATTACATACTGGAGCTGCGCGTTCCACAGTAAGGACAGATGTGGTCCCCAATTTATCTCTTTCTGGACAATCGATTCAAGTAGTGGGTGTCAGTAATCAGAGAATGACCAACCCGTTAACAAATGCATTACCTGTCAGAATTGCGCCGTTCAAAGATAAGCATCAGTTTGTGGTGTGCAATACAAGTCCAGTCTGTCTTTTGGGCCGTGATCTTTTGTGCTAATTAAATTGTAACATCTCATGCACTTCAAGAGGTGTAGAGCTGCAGACCTATGATGACGATGGTGATTTCAAAATGGCTAATATAAGCATGTGTGCAGAATTGTTTGTGACTCTTACAAAAGCAGAATTGCTGCATGATTTGAGAGACTCAGTTGACCCGCATGTGTAAGATTTCACAGGTGAAGAGATAAGGTTAATATGAGGTGTGGCCTAGTGAAGATACAGGTGAGACCGAATGCTGAGTTTCCACAAACCCCACAGTATAAACTGTCTGCGGAGACAGTGGCTGGAATAACTCCTGTCATTGAGTCAATGATTGCATAAGGCATTCTAAAGGAGATACGAGGAAGTCCCTGTAATTCACTGATTATGGGACTGCAGAAGCCTAGCGGCAAGTATAGGATAGTACACGATCTGCGCAGGATTAATGAAATTGTGATTCCCTGTTGTCCTGTGGTACCGAATCCAGCTGTCATTCTCTTTCCCATCATCATAACTGTCATTTGCATAATTGTATTATTGGGAGTCATCAAAGCATGCAAATGGCAAAGGGCCAGACATCAGGAAAATGTCCTGAAAAAACGAGAACAGCGAATGGAAGAACTGCAGGACAGTCATTACCAGCACCTTAAGGGGTTAGAGAGATTTAGACATGGACAACCAGCTACATCTTCTTTTTAGGTCGGTCTTTTCTACAAGGAGGAAATTCTGACAGAATGTAATTTGGTGTTATGACACTAGTCATAAGAGGGGGGAACTGATAGAGCGCTTTCAGCACTCTATTTTGTATGGGTGCATTATAGTCATGGTTGTCATGCACCAATGCACATTTATATCGTTTGCAGTGTTTTATGATTATGAACATGTATCCAGTAGACTCATTTAAACATTCATTGTAGTGCAAGGTTATAGTATGATCATGTATGTATCGTCATGCGTGCACATACAGAAAGCAGGACGGCTTATAACCATATAATGTAACCGTTTCTAGTTTAAGTGGCCCAATTTCCTAGGCCCAAGACTGTATTTGTTTTTGCACCTCCTTAGCTCTTGAGAAATAAATAATGAAATGCATGTTGTTTTCAAGAAATAGCAGTGTTCTCATCCTACTTCAGGTATTGGAATGCCAACTTGTTATTTTCAGATTGGAGAAGATACAAGGAATGCTTTGAAGACAGTTGGAAGCGAGAAGGGAGGATGTCTTTCGTGTCTGGCTGTTCTGGGAACCAAGGTCAACTTGTTGAACAAAGGAATACTAATTAAAAGAGCGTCAACCATCCCACATAGAAAAAGTTGCAATGGAAAGTTTTACCAGGAGTACTTCTCAGGAAGTCAACACGTGCTGCCACCTTTGGGAATAGATGGAAGGGTATTAGATAGCATCTCCTATTTGAATAGTGTAGGGACAGCTTTGTTTTATTCCGAATGCAAAGAGATTTAGATTCTGCTTCTATTCTGAGTTGTATCCTGATCCTTGAATTCACCATTGTATTCTTGTTATGCCGAATTACTTATATTCGTAGAATCGGCTCTGTATTGATTTTTCTATATCTATACATGCTAATCTTACAATGTGTATACATCTTATTATTCTTGGCCTTCTGATAAATTGACTAACCTAAAGTGGGAGTCTGTGGTATTTTCAGGTATTCTATTGTCATCCTGTTATGAAGTATTTTCCCCTCCACTACTTTTAGTAGGTAAATAAAAGATCCTGAGCGCTAATTGTAGGAGGAAGACAAGGGTGCAATTTAGCGTAATCAGGGTCAAGGTACAACCAAAATGATGGCATCTTTAGCGGCGCTGGATGACTGTGATTGCTTGTAATTTCCCACAAAAGTGTGGGCCAGCCCACGAGGCTGTTCTCATGTGCGCCTTCAATTAATTAGCACTTAAGGAACAATAGTGGCCAACCCGGAGAGGGGCCAAACTCCTAATCTAAGGCACAAGGTGGGGCTACTTCATGGGAGTTAAGGATCATAGGAGCTGGTCCCTAAAAGAGAAGGCCAAATAAAAATAAAAGAGAAAGCAGTGGCCCAAGAGATTTGGTCTAGGGAGTTCCCAGTGAAGGCAATAGTGGGTAAATGGCAAACAGTGAAGGCAACTGCACACACATAATGGTAGTAATTGGCTGGTTTGCAGACCCAGGGAGTCATAAGGAGGTATGAGGATAATGTGGTGGGCACCTCATAGAGAGAGTGGTCTAGATGTCACTCCAGAATACCATTACGTTTGGGCAGGATTCCTGTGCCCCCAATATGGTGGAACAAGATGTGTTGGAGAGTATTGGAGCCTGGCAGGCATCAGGGAGGGTGGAGGTGGCCAGAACACATCCCCTCAAGATGTCGTAAAGGAAATTTAACTATAGTGGGATAGACTGTGAGGCATCACTGGCAGGAAGTCCAGGTTGAACTGAAGGCTGTTTGAGATTTATTAGACAGGCCAAAGACCTGGGTCAGAGGTCCAGCAGTGTGTTTCAGCGAACACAACAGTAGGGCAGTGATCAGGTTGTATCCAGTATCCAGTCATAGTAAACAAATCCATTGTTGCAGAATATACCTCCAGTGAGGACAACTGGGGAAGAGGAAGGTGACAATTGAGGGACTAGCTGCTGAGAAAATGCTGTAGGAAGTTAGAGTATGCCAAAGTGGTATGAAGTAGAGAGAATGAGTATGACAAAAGTGAAGGATGGCACAGGTAAAGTATGACTATGGCAAGTTAGAGAAGAATACAGATGGGCTGCTGAGTTACGGGGTGGAGTTTGTTCTTCTAAGACTTTCGAAGAGCATGATGGGGTAATGGGATAAGATCATGGAAAAGAGGGCTGGTGAGATCGGGTAAAAGGAAAGAGAAGCTATGATCAGGACAGAGGCAGGCAAGGTGAGAATTACCTTTGCCTCTTCTCATGCCTCCACCCACCTTTCTGCACACAAATATCTCTGCGGTATAAGCCATAATACCATACCAGAGGCATCTGTAAAGGTAACCGCTAACCATGTCACCAGATCATTCTGAACCAGATTATCACACTATTGTACTCCTCTAAGAAACAAACCTGCATCAACAAGTCTTGTCAGATCCTGTCCTTAATACTTTTCCTGTTATGGGGTTTTGCTACAACCTCCGTGGCAAATAGAACCAGTTGGCATAAAGTCTGGCCTGCACCATACAGGCATACTGTGAATGTCCTCTGCCCTGCTACAAAGTTCTCAAATCACTCTTCTTCCTTTCAACCAGCAATGTAGCAAACCCCGCCATCCTTGCACTTTGATTGCAACCAATTAAGAAACTATCACTACTGGGACAAGCTCATTGCCTAGAAATGTGATAACTGCAGACAGTGCACCTTTCTTTTCTGGTGCAAAAGGCACTCTAAATTCTTTTGACATTTCCTCCAAACTCATTATTAGTAATCTGCATTCCTTTTGTCACCTGGCCTTTCGACTAGCAAGAAATTGTTGAGGTAGTGCAGCACATGCTCTGGTCCCACTAACTGTCTCATCACCAATTTGAAAAATGTGCTGAAGGTTTCACATATGGAACAAATCATGAGCATTGCTTTCACAACTCATTTTTATCTTTAGGGGTTTATGCCCAAGAGCTGGAGGTCATCTGGGTGCACTGGCAGGAGCCAAAAAGCTGATTTGATGTCCATCGTATCCTTCTTTGCTCCCATTCCTCAGTGTGCACCATTGACACAGCTATGTCAATGTTAGAATAAGTCACTGAGCATTTCTGCTGGTCAATAATATTGCTGATTGATTCACCAATAAATTAGCCTACATTCCCCATTTGTTCTCTTTAATAAAAAGACGGAAATGGTACGGGTGAGCGGGTGTGAGAATGGGTCAACCATTCTGTTTGACTGACCTGTGCATATTGAAACACTTCCACCTAATATCCAGCCACTCCATTCAGATCAGAGTGTGGATATCAGGTGGAAGTGTTTTGGTGGTGAATGATTTAATAGTTTGAATTTTTGGGCAATATGAGTGGTCCGATTTTTACTCAAATTTGGTGAAGGGATGTTCAACGATGCACAAGTAGGCTCCACGTGGAAGGAACATCGTGTCCCTCTTTCAATATGCACAGGTCAGTGGAGATTGGCCCTGGGATGTTTTATGCTGGCTGTCAGAGGATTAAGCCAGTGACAAGGGAACGGTAGTGGGGAGATGGATTTTCATTATTCTAATAATAATTGAGGCTGGCTAATTTTGGTCATATTAATCTATTGAGATACTTGCTCTCCACTAGAATAAATAATTGTTTAGCAGTGGACATATGAGCAATAAGCACAGGTCAGTGGTGATTGTTTCTGGGATTGTTGCTACTATTGTGAGAGTATAGAGTGAGAAACAAGGAAACGGCAGTGGGTAGTCAAATAATTTGAATTTTGAAGCACTTGAGGCTAAGTAATGCTTATCTATATTATTCTTTAGAGACACTAATTCTCTAAAAGAACTCAAGTTATTTGATAATTCATAGTTGTAAAAATACCAACAAGGCAAGGGTCTGACAGTATGCCTTGACAATATTGAAGTCTCGTGAACAAGGTCTCAGTGGAGACCGAAACGCGTAGAGTTAACAGAACTGGCATGCTGAAGAAATAATATGGAATAAAAATCAAATTGCATCACTGCACAACTGCCCCCTGACTCGTAAGTGTGCGGGGAAACCCGGTGTGGGAAAAAGGACGATTAGTAACGGCTTGGCTCTGCCGTACCTGTGACGCACCGTCAACAGAGCGCCCAGGAGCCGAAAAGTGGGCCGTTTTGAAAGTATATATACATATACATATATATATATATATATATATATATATTACCTACTGGCGGTCGCCAGTAGGTAGTTATAGTTAGGACCACGTTTCCATAGGAAAACCTCAACATTCTATTTTGAATAACTTTGGCGCCGGTCGACGAATCCTCGCGAATTTCTCAAAATAGGTGGGGCGCTACGCTCCGCTCCTACCCTGAAAGTCTCGGGGGGATCTGTCAAGCGGGGGCTGAGATAAAAGGGGGGTCCCAAAACGCGTTTTTCCCATGCATTTTTCCATAGGACCTTTAGAACGAGCTACAGCCCGAACGGCTGAACAGAATTACTCAAAATTTGGCAGAGAGGTAGTCCCTAGGTCAAGGAAGTGCCTTTTGTAGGTTTGGTGTAAATCTGTTCAGTAGATTCTGAGAAAATAGCCTTTGAATCAATATATATATCTGTAAGCGCGCAGAGTGCGCGCTGGGTGCGCGCACCTTGCCGTGCGCGAGCGCAATTCTGATTGGTTGTTAGATCTTAGTAAACATTCGAATCGGTGGAAGTCAGGAAGCGGCGGCCGCCATTTTGGCTATCGCATAAAGAGGGGGTGATAAACAAAGGGGGAGCACTTGAAAAGGGGGCAGAGTGGGTAGAAATAGACCCAGTAGGCATTGTAAGGGGGTCAAAGTAGGACCTTGTAGGGCAAAAAAAAAGAATAATATTTTGTAAAAAAATATCGCCGAGTGCGCGCACCCTGCGCGCACCCGAAAAAAAAAAAAAAAAAAAGAAATTTAAAAAAAATTGCATTTAAGTGTTTAGATATAAGGTGGCTCTAAAAAGAGCCCTTGTGTTTATTGTTTGTTTTTCTGTACCTACAAGTAAGTACCGACGCAGAGTCTGAGGTTCAAGAGGAAGACTCTTTTCCCTTCATCATTGAAGTGCACACCATCTCCTCTATAAATGTCTTGCATGTCGTAACGCAAGTTGTTGTGGTAAATGGAACCCATACCATAGTCTCTGAGGAAAGCAGAAATAGATTTGTTGACGTGCTTCCTTGCTTTGTCAATCTGCGGACAAAATTGGTTGGACCAGTTCCACTTTTGCCTTTGGCATATGTTAGAATATACAAAGGCAGTTTGTGGAAAAAGCGACATCAATTGCACAAAGGTGTCCTTAATAAGCATTTCCAAACCTACCCCAGTTAAAGTGCCTAGATCATTACCACCACAGTGCACAATAATAAGGTTAGGCTGTGGGAGATGTTGAAAGGTTTTCACCAAAGGCATTAATTGGTGCCACTTTAACCCTCTCTGACCAATCCACTTGATGTCTACATTTGGCAAAGCAAGGTCTCTCACCATACCTCTTTTCTCTGCAAATTTTTCACTCCAGAAGACATATCTGTGTCCTACAATCCACACTGTGAACATCTTCAAAGGAGATCTGGATGCACTCAGGAGGTGTAATTCAGTAGAATGGTAAAAAGAAATGAAAGACAGTTTGGAAATGGAGGCATACATATTTTTTATAAAAAAAAAAAGAACTGATTGGCTGTTTCATACCATTCTACACTAAAAACTAGGCTGTATGTGTAAAATAATAGAAGCATGTTTTGTATTGGTTCAGAAAAATGTGTTACCAAAGAACAGTACTATGGATTTGCTGTAAGGTTTGAAAAGTCAAGCACTCTTGCTCTGTGGAATTGAAACATTGTGTGGCGAACTTCTGACCTAACTCCACACAGCAGTGTTCCATGAGCTGTTGCTATGGTAGCAGGCAGAAGTCAAGTTGGGGGAAGGGAACTAGGCAGAAGTGAAGTAGGGGGAAGGGTACTTTTGGAAAAGGGTTGGTTTTCAAGCAATAGAAATGTGTGATTACATTTGAAAAAAAGGGGGAAGCAGTGAGATTTGAAATTAACATGTATATGTGTGGAAAAATAGAGGGAAAGATTGCCATTATCTGGTTCTGCTGAGTGGAGAGAGGTGTAGAGAACAGAGGTCCTGGCTCTGATAATGTGCTGTGGGGTTTTGAGGTTTCAGTCTGTAATGCAAATACATTCAGCATCACTAAGGCTGGTTGCCCTTGCTGGAGTGTAGGCAGTCACCCAGCATACACATGGTTTGTGGTCTGAAAAAGCAGTCTGGACATGTGCATTTAAAAAAATCTGAAAAGTGGATTCATAATGTGTCAGTCTGTAAAAGTGATTTTCACTTGCCAACAAAAAAGAGCAGTAAGTGTGCATTCAAATTGGCAAAGATTTTTCGTTTTGTGACTAATGTGAAAACATGACTCTGTGTGCAAATAGGAATTACAGGAAGAGATTTGTTGCGTTTTGCTCTGGTGATTTCACAGTTGCATTAGTAGGAAAAAGGGGGAGTCTCTCAAAAAAAAAACAAAAAAAAACCTTGGGTGCGCGCAGGGTGCGCGCACCTCAAAAAAATTTTAAAAAATTTTTTCAAAAAAAATATTTGTTTGGTTAAGTTTATAAGTGGCTCTTAAAAGAGCCCTTGAGTTAATGGAGGGAAACAGGAAGAGAAAAACGCAAAAAAAGAAAAAACATCTATGGCCTAGTGCATGAATGCGCATCAAATTTTCTCTGAAGGAGATCAAGACTGGTCTCCCCCACAGAAATAAGAGAACCGCAATCAGTGCACCGTGTAGACAACCTCGCCAAACAAGGTGGACCAACAAGAGGTAAAGAAACAGGTGAAGGCACCATCGCAGCTGAAGTGCTCCCCTGAGCTGCCGAAGATGTGCTCGGCTGAGCTGCTGCTGATGTCGTCGGCTGAGCAGGTGGAGGGTTTTCTCCAGAAGCTCGACGATAAGATGCTGGGTGCATTTTGTAAACATGTCTCAACATAGTGTGAATGCTAAAAGAATATTTCTTGTTAGGATTCCCACGAGATAAGACTTTTTTACAAAGTACACATGTAACTTTTGGTGCATTTACCTTTTTCTCATTCTCAGGAAAAGTAAAAAACTGCCATACAAAGCTGTCTTTCTGCTTCCTGTTCCTCTGCCTCTCAAGAGTGTCCTGGTCACTGTCTGAAGTAGGTTGCTGTTCAGCCATTGTCTCTCAACAACAGAATAGCTCCTTCTCCAAAGGAATCAGAACTAATAATGAGGGGAGTAGGTGTGGTTTGGGAAGAATCTGGAACAGAAAGTACTTCAAACCAATCATAAGTGATGATTCTTGATCACATGACTTGCCATGAGGGGATTGGGTGTGGTATTGAAACAATTAGAAACTGAAAGTAATGATAACCAATAAAAAATGTTGTTTTATTATGTATAAACACGAGGTGCGCGCACTGCGCAAGCTCCGTGCGCGCACCCCGTGATGACGTATGCGCGAACGCGTAAACACGCAGGTGCATACGTCATATACGCGCACCTAGCGCGCATACGTTTAACACGCGTATACGCGACCGTTATTGCGTGTAATTTTAGCGTATGCGGAAGTAAACCGCGTCGAGGGCGTAGGACGCATGCGTACGTACGTACACATACGTACTGGGTGCGCGCTCCCAGCGCGCACCAATAAGTATATTTGCGTATATAAATAACGTACGCCGGAATTCATAAAAAACATACGAAATAGTACTAGGTGCGCGCTCAGAGCGCGCACCCCAAGAATTTATAAATAAAAAAAATAAATAAAAAAAAGAGGACATTAAATAATTAAAAAAATTATAAAAAAAAAAAAACAAATTGAATTATTTAAAAAAATAATTTAAAAAAAAATACAGATAATATATAAATGAATATAAAGTAATTTTATTTAAATAAAAAAAAATATCTTTAATTAAAAATACATAACTTAGCATATAAAAAACCATACAAATTCTCAGAAAAAAACATAGGTTTCAAAAACGAAATATTTAGGGATTAGCATTTAAAAAACCTTGCAAATTCACTGAAAAAACCATAGGTTTCACACACGTTATAGTTAGGAATTAGCATTTAAAAAACCTTGCAAATTCACTGAAAAAACCATGGGTTTCACACACGTTATAGTTAGGAATTAGCATTTAAAAAACCTTAGAAATTCAGTGAAAAAACCATAGGTTTCACACATGTTATAGTTAGCTGGACATTTTACTCGTAAAAAACCAATGAAATTGCCCCGTTATAGTTAGTTCAGCTAACTATAACTCGCACGCGCCCGCAATGCACTGCTGATGACGTCACATATTACATCACTCATGACATGGTCAGTGACATCACTCATGACATCACTGATGACATCTCAAATGACATCACTGATGACATCATCCTTGTGATAGAGTGGCAGACCTCCTCTCACCCTAATATAACCTTTGATACACACATTCAATAATAGAGACTAAAATTTTTAAAACAATGGACATACCAATACCAGTTACAACAACCTCTTCAGTAATTCTAAGATTCACATACACATTCACTCATTCACCAACAGTCCTATACAGTCACTCATACATGTACTCACTCATCATATGTACTCATACACCTATACATCCAGTTACACAATGCCACTCATCCATAGAGTTACTCACACACATAGTCACTCATGCTAATAAAGAATCAAACATACTTTTACTTGCATATACAGTTATACACACACCACCACACTTACTTCTACGGAAACTTACACATACTTAGTCTTTTAAACAATCACTTATAGAAACACATACTTATTCATACAGGAACTCTTTCAATCTCTCACTCTCACATATACTCACTTATATACACCAATAGTCACATATACTAGTTTAAAACATATGTAGTTACTCATAAAGACACTATTGAGACAGTCATTCACTCACTAACACACCCATACACACACTCATCCACCCATACAGTCCTGCACACATGCTGTCTTCAACACATACAAACAGTGAGTGACTCATTCATGCACCTATGCACTACATAATACCCCCCACCGAACCATGCAGACACTCAGACTGACACTCAAAAAACCAACTAATAACCTATATAGACACCCATGTAGCTACTCACCAACCCATGCAGCCACTTATACACAAAGTGAGAGACTGATACAGATATTTACATATTTAAACATTACTCACTAAGCCATGTATTCACTATGATACACTTAATCAGTCAGTTACACAATCAATTTTTCAAAAACAAATCATCCATTTAGACACTTATATACCCATTTATTCTTCCATCGACCTTGAGATATACATATATAAAACATATTTAATTTTCAGAAAAACATACATTCACTGGATGATGTCATCAGTGATGTCATTTGAGATGTCATCAGTGATGTCATGAGTGATGTCACTGACCATGTCATGAGTGATGTAATATGTGACGTCATCAGCAGTGCATTGCGGGCGCGTGCGAGTTATAGTTAGCTGAACTAACTATAACGGGGCAATTTCATTGGTTTTTTACGAGTAAAATGTCCAGCTAACTATAACATGTGTGAAACCTATGGTTTTTTCACTGAATTTCTAAGGTTTTTTAAATGCTAATTCCTAACTATAACGTGTGTGAAACCCATGGTTTTTTCAGTGAATATATATATATATATATATATATATATATATATATATATATATATATATATATATATATATATGAAGTCCAAATCCCCACTCCAATTAGAGAAGGGTCCGACACCGCCAGGATACACTCTGGAGGATTTATTTCATGGTAAGTTCACAGCGCAAACAAAGTAACAATGCGGCAGACGCGTTTCAGCGATTCAGCTTTCAACTGTCCTCACTGAGACCCCTCGATGCTCCCTACAGTCAATGCTGCTCCTCTCTCCCCACACAATGGTGTCTTCACACTGTGGTGTTTTGGTCTGTGCAGGAGGGCACCGCGTTGTGCATTCCAAACACGATTCCAAAGATTGCTGGCTGCCACGGTGCTTCCTAACCGAGAGGGTGTGTCGGGAAAGCCAGTGCCTGCAAAACTGGCATAATATGAAGTCCAAATCCCCACTCTCAGTAAAAGAGGGTCCGACACCACCAGGATACTACTCGGGAGGATTTATTTCATGGTAAGTTCACAGCGCAAACAAAGTAACAATGCGGCAGACGCGTTTCAGCGATTCAGCTTTCCTCAGTGCCTGTTACAATGGCAGAGCCTCACACCTGGTGGGCATTTAGGTATTCACTTGACCACTCCCATAAGAGTCTTTATCGAGGCCTCTCCTCTGCCTTAAAGAAATATTTCAGTTCGCGCTGGTGAAACAGACTGCTGCATGCTGGTATTTGCAGTACGTGTGTGGATCCCCCTTAAGTAAGTGGGAAATCCAAAATACCAAGTGGCGTCCCATCAATGTGACCTCCGGACTACACCCCGCTGCAGCTTTCTGGTCAATAAAATGTCCTCACTGAGACCCCTCGATGCTCCCTGCAGTCAATGCTGCTCCTCTCTCCCCACGCAATGGTGTCTTATATATATATATATATATATATATATATATTACCTACTGGAAGTCACCAGTAGGTAGTTATAGTTAGGACCTAGTTACTATAGGAAAATTGCAACATTCTATTCGCAATAACTTTGTCGCCAATTGATGAATCTTCGTGAAATTTACAAAACTAATTTTTTTGTTGAGATCAGCTCCTATGTTGAAAGTTTGGGGGTGATTCATCAAGGGGGGTCGAGAAAAAAGGGGGGTCCCAAAACGTGTTTTCTCCATGTTAATTTCCATAGGAAACTTTAGACAAGGCTTTTCAATCTGAGGACAAAATTGTTTGGACCATTTCCACTCCTGTCTTTGGCATATACTGGAATATACAACGACAGATTGAGGCAAAAGTAACATCAATTGTCCAAATGTGTCCTTCATAAGCATTTCCAATTCTACCCCAGTCAATGTGCCTAGGTCGTTTCCACCACAGTGCACAATCATGAGGTCAGGGTGTTGGAGATGCAAACAGGTTTTAACCAAAGGCAACAATTGGTGCCACTTCAATCCTCTCTGCCCAAACCATTTAATGTCCACATTTTGTAAAACTAGGTCTAAGTCAATACGTCTCTGTTCTGCATACCTCTTGCACCAGAAAACATAGCTATGTCCTCCGAACCACACTAGCATATTGAAGGTATGGCTGGAAGGTATGGAAAGATGTCTGTAGCTCATGCAGTTCCTTCGTAGAATAAGAGATATGTTTAAAGAGGGGGAACTAGTTTCTTTTCGCATACAAAACGGTACCTGATTGGGAGATGAAAAGCATTGTTTTTTAAAAGTAGGATGCACATTCGTTTTGTGTAAAAGTATGTTTGTGATTGGTTTTAGAAAAAGCAGTTTGCACGTACATATTATAGGATAAAATTTGCTCAACTCAACCACATCTGCTACTTGCATTTGGAAGGCACTGTTCAAACTTAAAACAATTGTGAACTTTTAACCTGCATGTGCCGTTAAATATTCGAGAAAATGTTGCAAAAAAATATTGTTCCGCTTAAAAACAATTATGAACTTTTAACCTCCACGTGTTGTAGAATTGATAGAATAATTTGCATTTCTGACTTCGATGTGTACTTGAATATTTAAAAAACTATTTATATGGAAAAGTAGAAAGACAGTAATAGAGAGAATTATTTAAAGCTAAAAGAATCAAGGAGCTATTGTAATTTGTTCTTGATTACCTACTGGTGGTCGCCAGTAGGTAGTTATCACTGTTAACGGTCTGAAAGTGCGGTGTTGCTCAGAGTGGCATGGTGGTGATATGATATTGTGCTACACTCAGGTATGAAACCGAGAGTCTAAACCGTGAGGTCATTGCTGTAAAGTGATGTGGTCTGGTGTTTGTAGAATACGTGTGCAAGTAGTGTTAGTAGGCGTTTATACCATACAGGGAGGGGGAAGCGAACTACTGACCGCTACTGTGTGTTGATAGTATACTGGAAGCAGGAAGCGAAGTAGTTACGCCTACCAGTGTGAAGACTTAGGGATGAAACCGAGCTGATTGCTGTAAAGTGATGGGCTCTTGGAGGTGTAGGATACTAGCCGCTGTAGTATAAGTGTGTAAGTAGTGTTAGTATGCGTTTATAGTATATAGGGAGAGGGAAGCGAACTACTCATCCCTACTGGTGTGAAGACTCGGGGATTAAACCGTGAGCCTAAATTGTGAGCTCATTGCTGTAAATTGATGTGCTCTGGGCACTGTAGCATACTTGTGGAAGAAGTGATAGTTTACGTTTATACAATATAGGGAGTGGGAAGCGAAAGTCTTACCCCTACCGGTGTCAAGACTCGTGGATGAAACTATGAGCTCATTGCTGTAAATTCATGTGCTCTGTGTAGTATTCCATTGTAAGTCATAGTAGAATGTTAGTATGTAATTCTACTAGAATATAAGGGGCATATTATCAAGGAACGGCGTTAAAATTATCGCCGCTTTAGCGGCAGGAAACTGCCGCGAAAACGGCGATACTGGGTTTGATAATATGCCGTAGAGAATTCCAATAGAAGCCCATGTTATCACAAGAACATGGGCTTCTATTGGAATTCTCTACGGCATATTATCAAGCCCATTATTGCCGTTTTAGCGGCAGTTTCCTGCCGCTAAAGCGGCAATAATTTTAACGCCGTTCCTTGATAATATGACCCTCAGTATGTAATGTTAGAATGTAGGTCTGTCATGAGGGGAACCTTGCGGAGTTTGTACACGTGCTGGATTAGACGGTTGCTTTGCTGTCTGCTCCTGTTGGTGGTTGTTTCAGGTGTCATGTTTTCTTGTAATAAATCTACTTATTGGATTCACTGCTGTCTGCCTCTTCACTACATAAATTTGGCGACGAGTGGGAGAAGGCAAAAAGAAGGCACCACTCAGCAATATTTCAAAATTGCTTGCGTTGTGCTGAAGACCCATTTTGTTCGTGTAGCTGTTTCTACTCATGCCAGGGTCGTCGGCTCATTGAACTATGTCATCCGACTTATGGTAGGATTTATATTTTTAGATTTTGCGCTTCCTCTGCTTCTTTACTACATTCTGGTCGCTATACTACACGTGTGTAAGTAGTGTTAGTATGCGTTTATACTAACAAATGCATCATGATAGAAGGGAGGGCGACCTCTCAGACGCAGCTCATACAATGTCCTGGGGTGTGCATTTGATGGACATTATTGTTTGCTATTAGAGGGTGGTGCATGGCTTCCACCCTGTGATAGCAAATACTTGTTCGACTACTTGAAGCGAGAGAAGGAAAACTTTGTATCGCTGTAATAGAGGGGATGTGGATGGTAAAAATGGAGAGAAAAGAACAAACAAAAAAAACGGTGTCTCACCCGTTTTTCTAAATGAGGCCCCTGGTGTAGGTGGGTAATGTTTCATGGCCAATCCAATTATTATATTGTGGGGTCTCTGTAGGACTGAGGATCTTAATGTCACATGTAAATTAGGCGCGGAAGGGCACAGAGACGTTTTGCAGCCTAGGGGAGTGCCACCTTCCCGCGTATTGTTTACTAATTGTTCGGGGGGTTCGAGGCCAACTGAAGTCCGGGGATCGCCACACTCCGGGTTTTTATTTAAATATGCAGGGTGGGCCTCGGCAGTCCCTGAAGCCTCGGTGGTCCTAGGAAGTGCCTTATTTGTTCTGTAATCACACGGGCAGTACTTATGGTGTTATAAAGTGATACACTCATAGAACTCTTGCATTTGTACAACTACCCAGGCTTCATTTGTCTAATAGTCAGTTAGATTATGTTTGGTAGGTGCACTCTAATATTAAATAATGTTGGCCTTAAAATCTCCTATAAACAGATGATTTTCACAATAAACAATAGACAAGTGTCGTCAGAAAAAGAAGACCTATACACTCAGTTATTTATTTGAAAAAATGAGTAACCTTTATTAAAACAGAAATAAATAGAAATGTAACTTTAATAGAAGAGTATAATACAAAAAAACCTGTGTTGGACTCCAGTGGAAGCAGCGTAGGAAACCTGCAAGACAAAAATGAAACATAAGTATGTGTGCTATGTGGAAGAGGTAAAGAAAGGTGGTCCGAATGAAAGGACCATAGTGAGAATGGAAGGGAGGGGGAGTGGGTGGAAGGCAGAAGGGGAGGGAGAGTCAAAAGAAGAGAGGGAGGAGGAGACAGAGCGTCGGCCTGTTGCACCCAGCCCTTAGTGTTTACCCTCTGTCACCCGTTTGTCTAGGACGCTGGGGTCTGCGAGACAGAGTGTGTTTCAGCAAGTCCTTAAAATTAAATACATGAGGCCAGAGATTATGGGCCATATTATGAAGGAAGGGTGATAACAGTATCGCCACTTTAGCGGCAGGAATCTGCCGCTAAAGCGGCGATAAGGGGTTGATAATATGCCCTTGTGAATTCCCTTAGAAGCCCAGGTTCTGGTGTGAACCTAGGCTTCTATGGGAATTTACAAGGGCAAATTATCAACCCCTTATCGTAACTTTAGCGGCTGTTTTCTGTCGCTAAAGTGGTGATAATGTTATCGCCATTGTTTGATAATATAGTCCTTCATTATTAGCTTCGGGAAAATCGCTTGCATGCACCTGTACACCCAGGGTGCTGTACCCCAACCCCTTCCCCCGCACTGTGCTCAATTGTAGGTCTTGCACACCGAGGCTTCACTGCTCACCTGCCACCACTGGTGTGTCCCACAACGTGTTGGTGCAAGCTCCTTGTCCGGTGTATGTTTGTATGATAGACCAGGGCTACGGTCGGGGACGGTGTCTTGATACCACGATGGAAGGTGTCAGAATGCCAGGGCATCATTGCGGGATCAGCTCCGGCTCCGCCCTTCTTGTGGCAATCAATGGAATGTCTGAAAAGGGAGAAATAATTTAATGGTGGAAATGTCTGGAGGTAAATGAAGGTTTATTTCAAGCTTAATAGAAAATAGGAGTTGAGTGCATCCTTTGGTTTTGAAGTAAGATCTACCAACTGTTAGTGGTAATAGTGGTTCAAAGAGGAGTTGGAGTGCAAGAGAATACGCAAGGTTAAATAATAATATGTTATGCCAACGTTCACATACAAAGGAACAGAGCGCATGCTAGAAGCATAATGTGCGCGTGTAATGCAGTGGCGGGAGCCTGTGTGCATGTACACTTAGTAAGGAGATCACTACAGTGTACTAAAAGCCAACATCACGTGTCTGTAGGGCAGCGCAGCCCGCTGGCTCAGGCCTACAGTACGGTCCAGCAGGTCCTTAAAATGTGACTGAATGAAGTCAGAGATCACATCATTACGCACAGCAACATCGCTTTTTCACACATGCGCACTCAGGGTGATGCACCCCACCCCTCCCGCAGAACCACCCTCAACAGGTGTCTGTAGGGCAGCACTGCCCGTAGGTTCAGGCCTACCTTATGGTACAGCAGGTCTTTAAAATGAGACAAAGATGTGACTGAATGAGGTCAAAGATCACATCATAACACATGGCAATATCCCTTATTTGCACGTGTGGAGTCTGGCTGATGCATCCCATCCCTCGCGCAGGACCGCGCTGAAGGTGTGTCTGTAGGGCAGCGCTGCCCACTGGCTCAGGCCTACAGTACATTCCAGCAGGTCTTTAAAATGAGACAAAGATGTGACTGAATGAGGTCAAAGATCACATCATAACACATGGCAATATCGTTTGTTCGGACCTGCGCAGCTAGGCTGAAGCACCACACCACACCCCTCTCGCCGCAGCGCGCTCAATTGGAGGCCCTGTGCACCTAGGACACTCTGCTTACCTGCTGTCATTGTTGTGTGAGCAAACACTACGGGCAGCAGTGAGATGATGGGCTGTAGGGCTCACAATTTAGAGGCCGTGTTGATTGCCAGGATGGAGTACACTTCATGGATCCATTTCTTTTTTTTATTGTGCATTGTGATATGCGAGGTGGATGCGGAAAATCATTTGAGGTAGTGTGGAAGAAGAGGGACGTGTGGCGTCTTGGTTATCCTATTTATACGTACAGAAAGTGGGCTGGGCTTGTGTACACCAGGCCAGCGTAGGGGTGTGAATAATTATTCCGGGGACTTGGGCGTTGTTCAGTTCCTGCCTGGCCAGGAAGTGTACTTATGTGTGTTTCTTTTGTAGTTTTGACCTCGCAGAGTGTGCAATTTAGACCAGTGGAGCATGTGTCGGGAGGGCGGAAACTATCGTTAATGATATGGCATGTGATCTAGGATGTGCAGTCTGCCCGTGGCTGATGATGCTCCTTAGAGCCAGCAATACCCAGGCCGAAAGTCAGCACAATAATATGCAGACACACTCACCAGGGACATCGTGTAACACATATTTGTTTTTTGATGGAACGTTTGAGATGTATGGTAATCACACATGGAAGGCTAATGTACAGAGCATGAATATTGATCAAGATGATCGTTGCATGTTGTGTGTAGTATAAGATATGTGTATACAGGAAAACACTTTTCAAAAAAGCTTTCTAAGCAGAAGAGGTGTCTCTCATCATAGAGAGAATGAGTAAAATGGGTGGGGTCATACAACTGTTACAATTGGAAATGTTATGACCCAATCAAATGCTTTTTTTTAAGGTTACATGGCAATCGCGCACAGAGCGCGCAAGGAGGCCGCACCCTACGCGATTTTGACAAAACATATTTATCATAATATAAGTTTGTTACAGTTAGAAATATATAAATGTTTAAAATAATTTCGATTTTCGCATGCTCTCATATACTGTTTAAAGTTATTTAGATACACTTTTGAAACAAAAAAAAGGGAATGGCGTACCCGGCGTGATACTATACGTCTGTGATGTAACACAGGGCCTGGCAGCGTGTGCTCGTCGAATACGCAACGCGCAGCAGGTGCGATCCCATACGTACATGACGTACAGTGTGGCTTGGTATTGCGTACCCGTCGGATACCAAAGTAGTACCTGGGGTGACTCCATGCATATATGATGTTACGCGGGACGCGGTGCCACAAACTCGTCGGATACGAAATGCGCATCATTTACGAGTTTAGCAATATGGCGGATAGGATTTGTGTGGTGATGGAGCTTGGTACGCTACCGGTATGGGAGTGCAGTTTTCTCCCCCCCAAAAAATATATACATATTTTTGGGGGAAGATATAAAACATTACATGATTTTTAAAGTTAAAAACAAGAAGTATAATAGAGTTCCTAAATATTTAAAAATATAATAGAAAAAATATAGGTTTTCTAAACATTAAAATATGAAATTAACATTTAAAAAACCTTCGAAATGCACTGAAAAAAAACATAGGTTTTACAGACGTTATAGTTAGGAATTAGCATTTAAAATAAACCTTAGAAATTCACAAAAAAAAACATAGGTTTAAGGGGCATTATAGTTAGTTGAACATTTGACTTTAGCAAGCCTGTTTGTCCCTGTCAGAACTGTTCACCTACCTTGGCTTCCTCCGCTTGGCGTTTGGCGTCCCTGTTGGTGCTACCCTCCCGCCGCCGCGCTTGTGAATACCGCGGCTGCAGTGAGGTGGAGGGAGGGAGTAAACTACCACTCCCAGGCTCCCCCCCCCGGCAGCCCAACACCGGAAGCAGCGTCTCCACTTCTCGCGCCAGGAGGCGCTTTAAAATCACCTGCACTCTCGGGGGAGCGGGACCGCGCGCTGGCGGCGCCGGGCTGAGCCCGGGCAGAGGGCGGGCCGTCTACGGCCGTCAAAGGCCAGAGGAGGCTGGGCTGGGCCACTAATTTTGGCTCTGTGAATCCATACTGCAATACGTAACTGGGTAAAAAGTGCTGACTGTTATTGGATTGTACTACTGAAGCATACCGGCAGTTAATTATTGATAGCTGGTTGTTGGTATAGGTTACCGTCATGACTAAAGGAAAAACTGATATTATTTCGTCTGGGCTGGGCACACTGGATAATTACCTGATTAGGAAGGTAAATCAGATCAATAATGACAGAAGGGCATCCCTGGGACAGGATACCCCCATACCAACTCAGGAAGAGGCGCCCCTTCTAGTGATGGATCCATTTGTGCCCAGTATACCCATGACTGAAGTAAGGAAAGTTGCAACAACTATAGTTCAGGTGCATGATGTGAGGCATAAGGATCAACCAGACGCTTCTAGGTCTGAAATAGAGCATGCCTTATCAGAAAATATAAAAAAGTTCAAAGGAGATGTAGGGGGAAGTATAACCAAAAAAGAGTAGCTACAGCTTGCCATAAAAGAGGCCTGTTCCTGGAGTCACTAACGGGAAAAAGTTCTGCTCTGGGGCATATAGGAACTGCGCCCCCGCCAATGATAAATCCTAACAACACCTTACCAGAACACACTGGGTCATTAAATAACGGAGATACAGAGGATAAAGGAGAAGAGCCGGTCAGTATTTGCACTGATGACTCTCTGTTATGCATGCCTGTTAATATCTGTGAGCCTTTGCCGAGTTTTTACAGTGGCAACGATGATGAAGGGTCATTATATCTCCCTAGATTTTCCTCTCCATCTCCCTCAAACTCAAATGATATGTTATCACCTAGGGTTAAAAATAAAACAACAGGGGGTGGTCCATAAAAAAAGCCGTGTTTTGAAAAATCAAAGAAGTTTTCAACTTCAACCTTGAGGGATGTGGCGGATCCACTGAGTCTTCTCACGGCTCCCCTAGAGGCAATCCACCCTTCTATTAGGGAGGGGGGCCTATTGGAAAAAATTGAAAATTTGGTGAAATTATTATTGCAGCCCCTCCTAGAAAAGACGATGTTGATTGATACGCATTTGGATCGGATCGAGAAAAAGGTAGAAGCCAATACACTCCTACTATCTGACCTGGAGAAGGGGTTAACTAAAATAAACCCTAGTAAAATACCCGTAAAAATGACGACAGCTAAAACCCAAGCCCCAATATGTCCTACCTCCCCAAAAAAATTTACCCAGCTTGGCCAAAAACAAATTTGTCCTCCTCCAATCAAACCTCAGACACCTCCCCTGTTGAAGAAGAAGCCTGCTTCTAAGGTGCAATTCCAAAATAAAGTAGGTGATCAAACGGAAGGTAATCTGATCCCAGAAGGAAAAACAGTACCATCACAAAATATGGTCAACAAAGATAGTGAGAATGGGAATTTTAATAATAAAAACTGGTATGTACACCAAACAGTAGATTTACCGCCAGAAGCTGCACCCTATGCTATTGTCATGACGGGTGTTCCCGAGCTCCCTTTTGGAAATAGGGAAGATTATCAATCTCTAAGGAACAAAGTCATATATTGGCTTTGTAATAATAGACCCTTGCCTGCCTACATAAATGGGGAAATCCTAAATGTTAGGCGTACTAACTGGGTGGGGACACGTCATAAAGATAAGATAGGGGATGTAATTATCGTAAATTTTAAAGATCATAGAGCTGTTAGGCATATTGGGGATTGGTATGAGTCAACTAGTAGTGACTCCATCTCCACACATTATCTTAGTTATTTTTACCCATATTCACAAGCTCAACATACTGTAAATCAGGAGGCAAGAAGGCAGACTGTGAATAGGCTTGCTTTTGATCAACATGGATATAGTTGGACTCCCCTCTTGCAACCTCCGAGTTCATTCAATCCTCACCTTAGGCAGTCGCATCCTTCTACTTTAGGTACTAATTATGTAAATAATTATTTGCGGAATAATAGAGGCATGGCTCTACCCGCTTATAATGTACTAACCCACAATCGGTTTGATGTTCTTTCAGGCCTTGAATATGTGGATTGACACATGAAGGATACCTGTTATAGTAAAATATTAGGTCTAGGGGGGCATATTGACAGAATAGCTTGGATTGCAAATGAACAGAGGCTCCGGGATGGAAATGAGGATAACTTACAAGCACAAACCGCTCAAAAAGTGACTCATGTTGACCCTGGGAAGGATAGTGGTAAGACCCTGAATTACCTTGACCTAAATGAGGGGGGAAATAATGGAGGAATCAGCTACCCGCGACCCATAAAAGCATTGGGTAAAGCATCCTTATGTGACCTTGGAACAAATGAAATAAGGAAAACCTGCAAATTCCTGTTTTGGAATGTTGCAGGTTTACGGGAGAGAATTAAAAATCCATCCTGGGATATCGTCATAGATGGTCATGACATCTTGGCCCTCCAAGAAACCTGGTCTATTGAACCAGTGCACATAAGTGGCTATAGAAGTTTTTTTACTCCGGCTGTGGGGGGCCAATATTGGCGAGCAAAGGGAGGCTTAATTACGTTTGTCTCAAACATGCTCAATTTTGAGCAGGCCTGGTTCACACCTAAATCAAGTTTCTATCAAATAATAACCTTAAGTAACAAGAAAGGAGTTAATGTGGTTGTTATAAATTTTTATAACAATATTCCGAGGAAAGAAATTCCTAGCATTCTAAAAATGCTGAGGGAGGATATATCACATGAAACAGATAAAACTGATAGGGAATTAATGATTGTATGGGGGGGATTTTAATTGCCAACTTTGCACAAAGGGTAAACAGGGTATTTGTGGTTTAATGATAGAGCAGGAGGTAAACTTAACCCATTTTGACCATTCTCTAATGGGGGACCTATTAAACGATATTTTGTTCATGTTTGATTTGGGCTATGCAAATGAAATAGCCCAAAAACCTACTACCTTTGTGCCTACTTTCATTGGTAGAGGAGTTTTCTCTACCATTGATTTTATTATTGCCTCAAATAGTTGCAGCCACAAGATTACCAAGACAAAAATTATGGAGCTGCCATTGAGTGACCATCTTCCTCAAATAATGGAGGCTGAAAACCCATTTTCCGTTCGGCAGGAGGATGAGACCTCAGTGTGTACAGCTCCTGACGTGGCCCTTGGAAGACAGAACGGGTATACCTTAAAATGGGGTAAGGTTGTCCCAGAAATGTTTCTAAGTAAATTGTTAAATGTTTGCTCAAACAGTTTTGATATCTGCTTGGGAGCAAAATCTAATAATGAGCAGATCATTGAGCACTTTAACATAATAGCCGCCACAATTAAGAAGAATCTATGGGTGGAGGCTAAGAATAGGGCAAAGGGTAATAAAAGTTGGTTTGACAATGCCTGTACAAGGGCACTGGCTGACCTGAAACATGCTATCCATAGGATACCCCGAGATGCCATAGAAATAAGGGGCTGCAGGAAAAAATACAATGAAGCTTTAAAAAATAGAAAAAATGCTATAAAAAAAGGAGGCCCTAGAAGCTTTATGTGCAGCATCACAGCTTAGGGATGCATCTGCATTCTGGAGGGCCGTAAACACCCCGTTCCTCTATGACAAGTCTAAAGCACGCATTGAGATTGCAATTGCGGAGGAGGACTGGGTAGGGCACTTTTCAAATCTTTATAAGTCTCATGATGAATGCCATACTATAGATTCTGTAACAAGGGGTAATATAGGTGCAGGGGCTGAAAAATTGGTAGTAAGCCTGAAGGAAGTTCTGACGGCCCTGAAAGCAACAAAGGGTGTCAAGGCCGCAGGGCCTGATGGGATCCCTGCAGATTTGTACAAAGCAAATATAGAGATCTGGGGACCCATGTTGGTACAACTCTTTAATGCAGCTTTTGCAAGGGGTTTAAACCCGTCTTGGTTCGTTTCGGTCATTGTACCTATATACAAGAAGGGAGATGGACAAAGTTGTATATGTTATAGACCAATCTCCCTTCTAGACTCATCTATAAAAATCCTTGGGAGAATCATTCTGGCAAGATTACAAAGTTGGGCTGAGGAGAATGAGATAATGAGCGACTTACAGTATGGATTTCAAAAGGGCATTGGTACTGTTGATCAATGTTTAAATTTAATGATCTTGCAAACAAAATATACGAGGATAAAGGGCGAACGTCTTTATTTTACGTTTGTTGATCTCACGTCGGCATTCGATTGTGTGTCACATGCGAAACTTGGGCAATTCTGAGAGAGCTGGGTGTGGAAGATTCCATTATCTGCTTTCTGAGAGAATTATATTCAGGAGCCACAGCATCGGTTCGTTATGGTAGGGGGGCCAATGTACTAGAAAATTTGGGATGGGTCGTGGTGTACGACAAGGGTGCGTTTTGGCACCTTTTTTATTCTTGGTCTACATAAATGGACTTGAGCATCGCCTGCTGCAGGAGTGCTTGGATATGCCTAGAGTTGGGACCAGGTCAATCCCTGCACTCTTGTATGTGGACGATGCAGTCCTAATGGCCCGTACCCCCTTGGCCCTACAAAATATGTTAATAACTTTTGAGAAGTTTATGTCAAGTTTAGACCTAAAAATTAATTGCAGTAAAACCTTCTCCATGAACTGTGGCATTAGGCCAGGAAAGCAGATAAAAAGAATGTTCATCAATAATGTTCCACTGGAATATACTTCTACTTTCCCTTACCTTGGTATTTTGTTCCATGAATCCGGGGCGTGGACTAGTGCTGTAAAGGCCAGAACCCTTTTGTTCCTAAAAACTATAATGGCCTTAAAGAATTTTATTAAAAAGTTGGGCAAGAAACCGATAAAAGAAATTTTAACAATATATAAAGCCACGTGCACATCGGTAGCCTTATATGGCTCGGGTCTTTGGGGGTATTCCAATATAGACTCAATTCAAATAGCCGAGAATAGGTTTATGAGGGATGTCCTGATAGTACCACAAAGTGTGGCGACTTACATCTGTCATACTGAACTTGGACAACCCCATATATCAGACTTAATTAGAACACAACCCATTCTTTTGTGGCATAGGGTATGGACAACAAATGAGTGTGTTATGAATCGGGCTATACTACAGGATGTGTTAAGATTGGATAATGTGGTTGGATCTGATTGGCTAAACTACGTTAAACACTTTCTTGTTGAAATTGGCTGCCAACATTATTTTGATGACCCACCTTCAATGGGCAATATATCCAGAAAATTGTTGAATAAGCTATGTATGGAATACCTCGAGGAAAAGAGAAGACGAGAGGAAATGAAGAAAACAACAGTAACCTCGCATCTCTTGTTGTTAATTGGTAACAAAGTACAGCCATATTTAACCCTGCCGATGTCAAATAATAATCGATTTCTTTTGACCCGTTTTAGACTAAACATTGGTTTTAGACTCTTGTCCTTCCCAGTAATGAATTCATGGATGCGAAATTTGCCTATGTGCCCGTGTGATGACTCCTCAACTCAATCTGATATCCATATTTTATCTTTTTGTAATTTTTATATTTTATCACGTAGGAAATTCATTGTCCCACTCCTCAAAGAGCTGGAAATAAATAAATGTCGCCCAGCTTTTTTAGAACTTCAGAGAATGGATACTGTTTTAACTGTTACTGCAGTTTTAAGTTTTTTTAAACATGTTTTTAAATTACGGAAAACTATGGGTTTTGATGAAATATATTAAATCTGTTTTCCCTTACATTTTCCCTGTGCAAACTGTAATTTGATATGTTGCTTTTATGGTTTTTGTTTTTAAACCGAATAAAGTACATTTTGAACTTTGAACTTTGACTCATAAAAAACCAGGGAAATTCGCCTGTTATAGTTAGTTGAGCTAACTATAACTCACGCGCCCGCAATGCACTGCAGACAATGTCACATATTACATCACTCATGACATCACTGATGACATTTCAAATGACATCACTGATGACATTACTCATGACATCATCCACGTGACAATCTGATGCACATACTGATGCCGTAATATAAACTTTGATACACCCATTCTAAAATGCTGACTGCTATTTTTGAAACCATACACAGAAGAATGCCATACCCTACATAGCACTCACTATTTCCTAGGTCTACACACACATCCAGTCACTTATACATGTAGTTACTCATCAATAGAGGACTATAATATGCACTCATACATCTATACATGCAGTCACATGCTGCCACTCATCAATAGAGTTACTCTCATGCCTAGTCAGTAATACAAAGAATGAATCACATACCCATTTCATGTATACAGTTATACACACCAAGTTCGTTATTTTTAGACATACCACATCACTTATTTATACAGATACTAACACATATTTACTGTCTTATACAATCACTGATAGAAGCAGACACTTATTTATATACCCACTCTTGAAATAACTTAGTCTCACGTATACTCATTTATATACTCCAACACTCACATATAGTGGCCTAAAACATATGTAGTTAGTCACAGACATACCACTGAGACATTTATTCACTCACCAACACACCCATAGACACACTAACTCACCCATACAGCCCTTTCCAGATGCACTTTTTAATCCATACAACCACTGAATCACCCACTCACACATCTATGCACAGACGCATACACCCACCTACCCACACAGACACTCAGGGACCCATACAGATACTCAAACAACAAATCAATAACCTATATAGACACTCATGTAGGTATTCAGCAACCCATGCAGTTGCTTACACACCAATGGAGAGACTAATACACACTTTTACACAGTTTAGTCACTAACCCATGCATTCAAAGACACGTTCAATCACTCACTTATACAGTCAGTCACATACATACAAAATCATTCCTTTAGGCACTTGTAAATGCATTCATTCTTCAATACACCTTGGCATATATATATAAAACATATTTACATTTTATAGACACACACATTCAATGGATGATGTCATGAGTGATGTCATCAGTGATGTCATTTGAGATGTCATCAGTGATGTCACTGACCATGTCATGGGTGATGTAATATGTGACATCATCAGCAGTGCATTGCGGGCGCACAAGTTATAGTTAGCTCAACTAACTATAACAGGCGAATTTCTCTGGTTTTATATGAGTCAAATGTTCAACTAACTATAACGTCCCTGAAACCTATGTTTTTTTTAGTGAAAAAAAAAACATATATATATATATTCAATCCCAATTCTGGCGGCAGCAAAGCAGTCAGGCACAGACTCCGTGAAGTAATGGCAAAAATAAAGTTTAATCCAAACAAAAGGCAAGACGCGTTTCGACGGCGAACCGCCTTGGTCACTTCGTCTTAAACACACTTCTGTGGCACATAAATACGTTTCTTTACAGTTGTCAGGGCAACCACAACTATGTCATCATAGACATAGACAAACACTGTGTCGTTTTTGACATGAGATAGCAAAAACAAAAGAAAATAAATAGCATGACAGTTGTGCTGGAAATAAATAAAAAAAAGGGAAAAACACGAACAATAGATACATGTATTAATGGCATACACATACCGGATTGATGATGTAGCGTGTAAGGATAACTCATAACTGATCGTGTGTCAGAACGTCCTGATTACAGATGTAGACATAGAAGAAACATAGGAGTGCCTAAGGGAGCTCAAGGAGTAAAGAGAAGTCTACATCCCGAATAACAGGTCGGTTTGCTTAAATACATCTACCTACTAAAAGCGTGTGATACCTTAGATGGAAAATACGGACTCTGATTGATAGTTCCCCACCCGGGTGTCTGAAACGATAATATATATTCCAAGTGAACAATAGGGTCGGAAACAGACAGGGGGTTGGAAAGAGAGTTACGCGCAGTACAAGTGTAGACATAATGAAACAAAGAGAGTCCGTGAATATCAGTATAATAGCAGCGGGTAAGTAGATAAAAAATTGGAAAATCAGAAAATTATCGCCCAAGTGGGCTGCAGGGTGGAGGACCTATTGAGTAGACAACCGAGACCTATATATCAGTACTTGGTGAAAAGTGCTCCCTAGGGCAAAGGTTTATAAGATGAAAGCAGGATGTGAATAAAGACAGAGAAAATTGAGAAGAAAACAGGAGGGTTGCAGAGAAATGTTTAAAGCAAAGGAATACGTTAGAAAAACATATATTACATGATGAAAAGAAAGTGTGAATAAAGCGTGACAGAATTGAGGAGAAAGGACGGGACGGACAGCGAGGGACAGAATTACAGGTGTACAGTTAACCCTTCATCCGCATTCATTCCATTGGGAATTTTAGAATTGTAAAGGATGATATAGCGTGATTCCAATCTCCTAAAGGCTAATTGCCTGTTGCCTCCCCTAGGGTTTTTGGGGATGGTGTCTACCACATAGAAAGACAGATCTTCCGCCTTGCCTTTGTGGACTGTGTTAATGTGTCTGGCAACGGGATAGGTAGGGTCGTTGTGTGTGATGGCTCTCAAGTGTTGCAATATGCGAACATGCACAGGGTGGATAGTGCTACCCATATACTTTTTTTCACATGTGCATGTTAAAACGTATACTGCAAAGTCTGTTTTACATGTGTAATGCCCTCTGATTACATATTGGGATTGTCTAAACGGTAAAGCAACCTCTTTGGTATTTCTGCCATGCTGACATGCCTTACATTTGGCGCATTTGAAAAACCTTTAGGCAATTTAAGCCAAGAGCTCTCAGATTTAGTTCTGCTAGGGGCGTTGTTAACTATTTCCTGCCTCAGAGATTTGGCTCTTCTGAAGGTGATTTGGGGTTTCTTACTGATGGTTGTACCAAGTACAGGGTCATTTCTGACTGAGTTCCAATGCCTGTAGATGATTTTGCGAACTTGGGCATGGTAGGCATTAAAACCAGTGACTAGTCTCGGGGTGTTGATGTTAGAACACTCTTTAGTTGCTACAGGGGTGGCTGTCCTTATGGCTAGAAGCTCTTTACGGGTTTTGGTTGCTACCTTAGATTTAGCTTTGGCGAGGGTTTCTTGGCTGTATCCTCTGAGAGCTAATCTATTACACAGTTCGCCTGTGGTTTCTTCAAAACCAGCATTAGTGCTACAATTGCGATTCATGCGGAGGCATTCAGCATAAGGTATGCTGGCTTTGAGGGAGGTGGGATGGAAACTATGCGCATGGAGTATGGCGTTACCTGCAGTGGGTTTCCTGAAGGTTTTGGATTGTAATTTATCTCCTTCCACAAATAGCTCAAGGTCTAAGAAATGTATGCTCTCTCTGCTCATGTTACAGGTGAAGCTAAGATTTAAGACATTATTGTAATTCTCCCCTAATAGAAACTCTTGTAGATAGTGATAGATAGGCTTATGTCATATTGTTTTTAATTTTGTTTTTTCACATACATGTTTTTATTGTGACCGGATGTAGATACAAAGGTCTTTTAATCATTCATGTCTGATAAAATATTATGTACAAAGATTTATATAATAAATTGAAGTAAAACATTTTTTTAATACATGAGGAGTTTGTGTGCCAATACAGAAACACGTACGAATGACTTAGTAATAAGTGGTGGATGTATGTTGAATGAGAGCTGAGACAGCACTGGATTCTTTTCCCCAGAGGACGTTCTTTGATTTCGTTTTGTCTAATGCTCGTATACAGAGAGTTGACATCCAGTGTCATCATCAGATAGTCTCTTTCCCATTTAACATCATAGATCTTTCTGAGGAAATCTCCTGTATCCTTAATGTATGCAGGAAGGCAGCACACAAAAGGTTGTAAGAAATGGTCTATGTATCTGGAAGTGTTTTCCACAAGTCCTCCTATGGCAGCAATGATGGGTCTTCCTGTGGGTTCCACTGGATTTTTATGGATCTTGGGGATCAGGTATAGCTGAGGTTGAACAGGGTAGTCGCATTTGAGAAATTCAAATTCTTGTTTGGTGAGAAGACCTGTACTTTTCCAGTCGTAAAGAGCTTTGTGGAATTTTTCTTTGATTCCTACAATAATATTTGGGCTCACACGGCTGTAGCAATCTTTGTCATTCAGTTGTTTGAGGGCTTCTTTATTGTATTGCTCAAGGGGCCACAGGACAACATTGCCTCCCTTGTCTGACCACCGAACCACCACATCATGTCTTTATTTGATTTTGTAAATCAACTCTTCATATTTCTTCATTTTGTTGCGGTTACTACTCGCAAAAGTTTTGCTGCTGTTGAGTGCCAATTCTTTCAAATCCTTGATGACATTATCAGCAAATATATCTAGGCTGTCTTTTGGCATCATGGGTATAAACGTCGATTTGGGTTTGAAAGATGTCTTTGTGGTATTGGATACTGGTAGTCCTGATGTAGTTGCGAAGTCAATAAGTGATTCAGGGTTCTGGGTGTTTTCCACATAAACTAGGTCTTGAAGAAGAGCCATGTCTTTGACTGTCAATGAGTAAGGATCAATAGGATTTTCGTTGACGTTATTAGACTGATTAGAAACCTGAGAGAAATACTTTTGGAGTTTGAGATTTCTAACGAACTGAAACAAATCAACTCTGGTTTGGGCATAGTCAAAGTTGTTTCTGGAACAAAAGGTAAGTCCGAGAGAGAGGATTCTTTCCTCGTCTGATGTAAGCTCCATTTTAGTAAGATTAATCACTGTGTTTTGTGTATTTATGTTGGCACTCATCTCCGTTTGTTGTATCTGTGTGTGCGTGTGTTTTTGTTCTGATTGTCTTTTGCCCCACCGTCTGTTTTTCCATCTCCTACTTTTTGACTTGTTGCTGTTTTGCCGCTGTTGTTCCTTTGCGGTCTCGGCCTTAAACTTGTAAGTCTCTCCAGCCGTAAAAAAACAAACTCTTGTACTACTGTTGGCGCTTTCGATTTCTCTCTGCCGACAAGTTCCACATCCGATTCAATTTCAGAGCTAAGTTCGGATTCACTGGGGATGAGTGTGGTTTGGGGTGTTTGACACGTTTGAGAGAGTTGCTGTCGGCGGATGTTTTCGAATTTCCTAGAAAACGTGTAGATTTTGCCGCTCATGTAATCGTTTCTATCTCTCTGAAATTTCACAGCTTTTCTCTCTTTGATGGTTTGTTCAAATTTGGAGAGTCTTAACTTCATATCGCTAAGTATTTTTTCAAGTTCATCTTGTCGTGGGGATTTCTGTAACTCTGAGAACAGGGCCTCGATCTTTAGAAGTAATGCTTCTCTGTCACTTGTCGCATACTTGTTTAGGATCTGCAGCATTCTGCTCGATGAGTTGGCGCTGTTCTTTGCCCACTCCTTAAGCATCTCAGGGTTGGGGTTTTCACATGTTGGCGCCACTAAGATTCTAAGGCCTCTCGGGACTCGCCCCACATCTAAGTATCTCTGTAGCGATTTACACTCCCACCATTTGGATATCTCTATTTTGCGTAATTTTTCCAGTTCGTGTGTGAGTGTCAAAATATCATTATTGGGTTGTTGCGCGGTATCTCCCGTTGCCTTATGATTTGGCGCTGCTGTCATCATCACAGAAGATGTCTCTCGCTGCCTCCTCCCGCTCTCTCTCCCATTCTGCTGCCATTGTTGGATGAGTATTTTATATATATATATATATTCACTGAAAAAACCATAGGTTTCAGGCCTGATATAGTTAGGAATTAGCATTTAAAAAACCTTTGAAATTCACAGAAAAAACCATAGTTTTCAGGCCTGATATAGTTAGGAATTAGCATTTAAAAAACCTTAGAAATTCACTGAAAAAACAATAGGTTTTAGGGGTGTTATAGTTAGCTGGACATTTCACTCGATCAAAACCATTGAAATTCCTCCGATATAGTTAGTTGTACTAACTACATCTCGCACGCCCGCAATCCACTGCTGATGATGTCACATATTACATCATTCATGACATGGTCAGTGACATCACTGATGACATCTCATCCCCCGGGCCGTTTTTTTTTTTTTATCTTTTATTTTTAGGAGGGTGGCCACTACTGGCCACCTCGGGGCCTGGCCACCACGTTGGGGACCGTGGGGGGGTCCCAATCCCCCCACGGCCCCGCAGGCTCCCCGCCTCCTGCGGGAGCCAGCATTGTTTTTCCACATGGGGAGCAGCTAACATGCTGCTCCCCATGTGGAAAAGCAATCTGCTTTGCTTCATTGAGGCAAGAGCAGGTTTCCCTGCTCTGGCTTCAATGAAGCAAAGCAGTTTGCAATGGCAGGGTGGGAGCCGCGAGGCTCCTGCCCTGCCATTGCAAACAGCAGTGTCCCGGGACACTGCTAGAGCCGGCCCTTGGGGGTGGCGGTCTCAAGGGCCATCATTGGCTCCAGGGGGGGTGCCGCACGGCCCCCCTCCCAGTTAATTTAAAGCCCCGGGGGATGGTGGTCCCCGGGGCTTGGGGGTCTGTAACCCCCTATTTTAAATATTTAGTGCCCTGGGGAGGTGGTGGTCCCCGGGGCGTGTGGCTGGGCTCAAGCCCCCCACACAGGGTTTTTTTCTTTCAAAACAAGCCCCGGGGGTGGCGGTCCCCGGGGCTGCGGGGGGGCCTTGAGCCCCCCGCATACATTGAAATAAAGCCCCGGTGGGTGGTGGTCCCCGGGGCAGTGTGGGGGGATTGGGACCCCCCCACACTTTTTTTTTTAAAGTATGCCCTGGGATTTTTTTTTATTTTTGGCCAAAATTCGTGCTGGGTACGCGAATCTCACCGATTTAAAAAAAAAATTCTTTTTTTGGCCCTGGGAGTCCTTGTGGGACCCCCTGAGCAGGCCTAGGGGGTCAGGGTGTTTCTACCCTGCCCCCTTGTCGCGTTTTTCGCCTTTATTTTTCAGTTTCTTGTGCCTCGGTTCTACCGAGGCACAATATGGCTACCAACACTTCCTGATCTGGAGTGTTGACAGCCAATTAGAATACAGCTTGTGCACGGCAGGGTGCGCGCTGGGTGCGGGGAGGGTGCGCGGATCCTCTGAGGCCATAGATATCACTAACTTTTTTACCCTAATTTTCTCAGGATCTACTGAACGGATTTACACCATTTAAGCAAAAGGCACGAGTCTGAACTGAGGACTGAACTGATCCCCCCACGGCCCCGCAGGCTCCCCGCCTCCTGCGGGAGCCAGCATTGTTTTTCCACATGGGGAGCAGCTAACATGCTGCTCCCCATGTGGAAAAGCAATCTGCTTTGCTTCATTGAAGCAAGAGCAGGTTTCCCTGCTCTGGCTTCAATGAAGCAAAGCAGTTTGCAATGGCAGGGTGGGAGCCGCGAGGCTCCTGCCCTGCCATTGCAAACAGCAGTGTCCCGGGACACTGCTAGAGCCGGCCCTTGGGGGTGGCGGTCTCAAGGGCCATCATTGGCTCCAGGGGGGGTGCCGCACGGCCCCCCTCCCAGTTAATTTAAAGCCCCGGGGGATGGTGGTCCCTGGGGCTTGGGGGTCTGTAACCCCCTATTTTAAATATTTAGTGCCCCGGGGAGGTGGTGGTCCCCGGGGCGTGTGGGGGGGCTCAAGCCCCCCACACAGGGTTTTTTTTTTCAAAACAAGCCCCGGGGGTGGCGGTCCCTGGGGCTGCGGGGGGGCCTTGAGCCCCCCGCATACATTGAAATAAAGCCCCGGTGGGTGGTGGTCCCCGGGGCAGTGTGGGGGGGATTGGGACCCCCCCACACTTTTTTTTTTTAAATTATGCCCTGGGATTTTTTTTTATTTTCGGCCAAAATTCGTGCTGGGTATGCGAATCTCACCGATTTAAAAAAAAAATTCTTTTTTTGGCCCTGGGAGTCCTTGTGGGACCCCCTGAGCAGGCCTAGGGGGTCAGGGTGTTTCTACCCTGCCCCCTTGTCGCGTTTTTCGCCTTTATTTTTCAGTTTCTTGTGCCTCGGTTCTACCGAGGCACAATATGGCTGCCAACACTTCCTGATCTGGAGTGTTGACAGCCAATTAGAATACAGCTTGTGCACGGCAGGGTGCGCGCTGGGTGCGGGGAGGGTGCGCGGATCCTCTGAGGCCATAGATATCACTAACTTCTTTACCCTAATTTTCTCAGGAACTACTGAACGGATTTACACCATTTAAGCAAAAGGCACGAGTCTGAACTGAGGACTACCTCTTTGCCAAATTTGGTGTAATTCTGTTCAGCAGTTCGGGCTGTAGCTGTGTCAACAGGTCCTATGGGAAAATGCATGGGGAAAACGCGTTTTGGGACCCCCCTTTTTTCTCGGCCCCCGCTTGACGAATCACCGTCAAATTGCCAGGATAGGAGTGGACCGGAGCTGGCCAAAAGTTTGGAAAATTTCACGAAGATTCGTCAATCGGCGCCAAAGTTATTCCAAATAGAATGTTGCGGATTTCCTATAGAAAATAGGTCCTAACTATATCTACCTACTGGCGACCGCCAGTAGGCAATATATATATATATATATATATATATATATATATATATATATACGCTCCAGTTTCTACTCAAGAAACATGCTGCACTCACGGGACCACTTGAAAGATTCTTTATTACAAGGACGCGTTTCGGCGTTATGCCTTCCTCAGCTTGTTAAAGATAGCGCCACCTGTCCTGAAGATTTTTTAAACAGGTAAGTACGATTCTATTGGTTGTGGCAATTGGACATAGAAAGGGGGCTTTCTGTATTATCGGAGCAATGTTCCTTCCGCTCAGATGGATTCTGGGAGTTGCAGTCCGATAGTTATCGTGGGGGAACAATCAGGTCTCCTATGTCCTGCCTTTGCATAGGCATGTCCCGCAGATAACAGTTGTTTCAATACAATAATTTAAGGCAAATATTTTACCGTCCCTTTCACCTTTCCTCAATTCCAGGGCACATGTTGCTGCTTTCAGGTGCCATGACAGGGTGCGCTGATGTTCAAATCTCCCTCGGTGGCCCCTCGTCAAGCCCCAGAGTCCTTCGGCACCTGACGCAGGAGCCGGTCGTATGGCCGTCACTCCAACAGTAATGATGACTGTCGACTTTGTCGGCGACTGTGCTTAGTTTCTCCGTTGGCGGTGCGAACTGCTTCTATAAATCTCGCTCCAAAGTCCACTTTAAAGCAGTATACGCACTCTCACTGACGGGTGCAGCAAATGTGGAAAGTGGGTCCACATAAAATACACGCTCCAGTTTCTACTCAAGAAACATGCTGCACTCAAGGGACCACTTGAAAGATTCTTTATTACAAGGACGCGTTTCGGCGTTATGCCTTCCTCAGCTTGTTAAAGATAGCGCCACCTGTCCTGAAGATTTTTTAAACAGGTAAGTACGATTCTATTGGTTGTGGCAATTGGACATAGAAAGGGGGCTTTCTGTATTATCGGAGCAATGTTCCTTCCGCTCAGATGGATTCTGGGAGTTGCAGTCCGATAGTTATCGTGGGGGAACAATCAGGTCTCCTAGGTCCTGCCTTTGCATAGGCATGTCCCGCAGATAACAGTTGTTTCAATACAATAATTTAAGGCAAATATTTTACCGTCCCTTTCACCTTTCCTCAATTCCAGGGCACATGTTGCTGCTTTCAGGTGCCATGACAGGGTGCGCTGATGTTCAAATCTCCCTCGGTGGCCCCTCGTCAAGCCCCAGAGTCCTTCGGCACCTGACGCAGGAGCCGGTCGTATGGCCGTCACTCCAACAGTAATGATGACTGTCGACTTTGTCGGCGACTGTGCTTAGTTTCTCCGTTGGCGGTGCGAACTGCTTGTATAAATCTCGCTCCAAAGTCCACTTTAAAGCAGTATACGCACTCTCACTGACGGGTGCAGCAAATGTGGAAAGTGGGTCCACATAAAATACATGCTCCAGTTTCTACTCAAGAAACATGCTGCACTCACGGGACCACTTGAAAGATTCTTTATTACAAGGACGCGTTTCGGCGTTATGCCTTCCTCAGCTTGTTAAAGATAGCGCCACCTGTCCTGAAGATTTTTTAAACAGGTAAGTACGATTCTATTGGTTGTGGCAATTGGACATAGAAAGGGGGCTTTCTGTATTATCGGAGCAATGTTCCTTCCGCTCAGATGGATTCTGGGAGTTGCAGTCCGATAGTTATCGTGGGGGAACAATCAGGTCTCCTATGTCCTGCCTTTGCATAGGCATATCCCGCAGATAACAGTTGTTTCAATACAATAATTTAAGGCAAATATTTTACCGTCCCTTTCACCTTTCCTCAATTCCAGGGCACATGTTGCTGCTTTCAGGTGCCATGACAGGGTGCGCTGATGTTCAAATCTCCCTCGGTGGCCCCTCGTCAAGCCCCAGAGTCCTTCGGCACCTGACGCAGGAGCCGGTCGTATGGCCGTCACTCCAACAGTAATGATGACTGTCGACTTTGTCGGCGACTGTGCTTAGTTTCTCCGTTGGCGGTGCGAACTGCTTGTATAAATCTCGCTCCAAAGTCCACTTTAAAGCAGTATACGCACTCTCACTGACGGGTGCAGCAAATGTGGAAAGTGGGTCCACATATAATACACGCTCCAGTTTCTACTCAAGAAACATGCTGCACTCCCGCGTCCCGTGAGTGCAGCATGGTGTGCGCACAGTGAAAAACCAGAAAAAAATAAATAAATAAATACATAACTTAGCATTTAAAAAACCGTACAAATTCACTGAAAAAACCATAGGTTTCACACATGTTATAGTTAGGAATTATCATTTACAAAACCTTGCAAATTCACTTAAAAAACCATAGGTTTCACACATGTTATAGTTAGCTGTACATTTCACTCGTAAAAAACCAATGAAATTCCACGTTATAGTTAGATCAGGTAACTATAACTTGCGCGACCGCAATCCACAATGTGTAATTTCAGATGTCATCATTGATGTCATGAGTGATGTCACTGACCATGTCATGAGTGATGTAATATGTGACGTCATCAGCAGTTTATTGTGGGCGCGCAAGTTATAGTTACCTGATCTAACTATAACGTGGAATTTCATTGGTTTTTTACGAGTGAAATGTACAGCTAACTATAACATGTGTGAAACCTATGGTTTTTTAAGTGAATATATATATATATATATATATATATGATTGATAGATAATAACAGCAAGAATAATAATCAAATTTTATTGCATGTCAAATCTTTTTATTAAGGTGCTCTATAGTGCTTGAATGTCAGATACTGATCACTTCAGTGTGCTGGACGTACAGAGCAGAGCCAATATCTACAGAGGAATTAAGAATGCAACAAGTGGTAGCTTAGTTGTAAGAAAGAGAAGGGCAGACGCTGACCCTGTTCTTACAGCCCTGCCAATAGTTGTTCATATACACCACACAGCAGAGAGCTAGATTAGTCGAAAACTTTGGTTAAAAGTGCTGAACCTGTGTCCCAAAAACCTACTTTCATATTTTCATTCAATTCTCCTAGCAGATCATGCCCCAGGCTACAACATACCTAACCATACGCCACCTACGTATGCAAACCTTCAGTTATCTAGCTATGCTATCAAACACAACAGCACACACCATTCCAACTCCAGGTCACATAATACTTTTGAATGTCTTTCCCACCTTTCAATTCCTACCACAGAATAACACTTCAGTTCAACCAGCAGCTAACACATACAATATCACATAACACTGCTGTACCCCACACACTAACCAATTTCTAGCACACAGTACCATAGACCTTGCAACAGTCCAATCATGGACCTATACAGAAGACATAGTTCACGGAAAGTTGAATCGACAATACAAAGAAATGCCTTGGACAAGAGTTGCCAATTGAAAATCTTTGACATAATTGCCCAACTTTACAGATTTGCCATTTATTTCCTGGACACAAGACAGCCTTCTGCCCTCCTAGGGAGACATGCAAATGACTTCAAGGAAAGGACACTATAGAGGCCTGCCTTTGGAAGAGGTGTTACCATACCCTGGCAGGAAGCAAAACTGGTTGTGAGCTCAAAAGGCGAGCTTCAATTGGGAAGCCACCTTTCAAGGGCAAATGGTGGACACACATGAGAGGAGCTACACTTTTGTAAACAGGTAGGCATGGGGCACAGCGAGGGGGAACAGCTGCCAAAGCACATTTACATGGGCGTGCAGCCTTCAGATAGCCACACCTCTAGGGTGGGTTACCAAGCTCCACACACTGAGGGGAGAGTTCTTCCATCTTGGGAGTGTGCATGATATCTAGGCTGTCCGGTTTTAGGTTTAAACCTATAATAACTGATAAAACACCACAGGAAGGGAAATTGCCCTCCCCAGTGTGAACATATAAACACTGAAAAAAACCTGCACAACCATAAACTAAATGCTATTCAAAGATAAGAAAAGGAGAGTGAAAGAGTCATTTTAATTTTTTCCTGAAGGGGCCAATACCTTATATAACAAAGCTACATTGTAGCATTAAGAAAGACTGAGCTAACATTATTCTGCTTGAGTTTTGTTGTTTAGGGATGTCACTAAAATATTGTTTCTTCTTCCTTTCTTCAATTTTGTGGTCTTTGGTCTAAAGATACAGGGGTTAGAAGCATGTTTTAGGTGCTGTTTATTTATTTTAGAAACTGTAGAGCATCAGGAAATATCAGAATAATAGTTGATTTGTTAGCTACGTTTGAGTATTTCACTGATAGGACAAATGTAGGTTTCATAAGGATCTTTCCAAATATGTACCATCACATTTACCCACAGAGAATGGGTAAAAAACCCAGTCATAACATTCCAAAGTCGCACCCTAGTCTGCTGTATCCAGGAGAGTCAGTGGAGTGCAGTTTGGTCTCCCAAGATGGACACTAGCCTCAGCTAAACGTAACTGTTGGTTTTGCTATGACCGGAGACCAGTGGAAACTGGTTTTTGGCTGGACTTTACCTGGACTTTGAGGGACATCGACCCCTGAGGCCAAAGTCACCCCACCACATTTGTGATCTGATGGAGTGGCCCCAGGAAAACCCCTATCAACTGGATCAGCATCCACAGCATCTTCCACATCATGAATGCCTTGAATCAGGAGCACTCTATTGATGGCTTTGATTGTTTGCCCATAGTTCCTAAAACTGGAATGGAGAGTGTTTTGACAGCAAGATAACTTTCTTGCTAAGTCTTACTGACTCCTGTCACTTGCTCCCTGCCGGAGATGGTTTCCCAAACCAAACACAACTTTACAAAGGTTTTCAAAAGTTTCAAAATAACTGTACCCTGCAGTAGTTGACAATGCTTGTTTGCGATTAGAGTGAAAAAGCAGTGATTTACGATTTGCCTAATAATTTGTATCACCACACCCTCTGGTGGTTTTTATTTGTTTTGGTGTCTAAATTCATAAAAAGAAGATCTATTTTTATGAATTGGTGATCGATTTCCTTTATGTTGCATTTCCTTTTTATTCACTTGTTATTGTACCGCTAAATGTTCTACACTTGTTCATTTGTTTAAGCCTGTTCGAAGCCACACCAACCTAGGCTTGAGCTAAGGTTTTACAAGCCAGACTGACTTGACCCAAGACAGGTTTGTGACTTTATTAGACGATGGGTCACGCAGCCTCACCATATAACAAACCACATTTGCTCACAATTGTGCTTAACGTTAAGGGTTGGAACGGGTCTCTTTCACCTCAAAGGGCACAACATGCTATGTGCATGATACCCATACAGAGGCACAACTTTGTATTCCGTCCTTTGAAACACTTGTGCTCTCCCGGTAAAGCGGTGTGAATGTGTTACTAGAGTGCATAAAGGAAGGGGGCCAGGAAAGGGGTTCTCCCACAAGGCAGACAACCCACACGAGCATTATGAAGCAGGACAGTAACTCATGAATATTTGCAGATTGTATAGATTTAGTAACTAGACAATTAATGAATTCCCAAAAACTCAGAAAGCTACTCAAATTGTTGAAGTAAATCCATAATGAGTGAGTTTATGATTTTTGAAAATATTTTGCTAAGTACCTTATTAAAACTTATTGTTACACTCGCAGATCTTTTATTTTCTAAGCTATATACATATTTTAATACTGAAAAAGTACTATGTTGGTTTGAGTCATGCTGGAACTGTCAAATGTATGCTTTAAAATTTTAATTATTGTGGAAATCCTGCCTTTGGTTTCCTAAAATGAATTTGCAGTAAAAATATATAGCGATAGAAATTTGGTATATCATTTTCAAATGTGTTTTTTGAAGACTATTTGTCTTTTTTAACTGTGGTCTCTTTTAACAGCTTAGACCAACCAGTAAGAGTCATGTCGTGGCCTTGTAATCCATTTGTTAACTTTAAAGTCATACAGTCAAAGTGATTGAGCTGAGCACAATACCCAACTTCGAACAATGATTGTCGGCCTCTGCAGATGTATTTAGCCTCTCCACTCTTCATTACGGCTTTATGTAAGACATGCCATGACTGAACCTGCCACCTGAGACTCTCTAAGAGATACATTGTCAAGCCTTAACAGTAACGTCCATGAGCATTAGCATTAGGAGTGGGTCTATAAGGACCATACTTCAGCACATCATAACAATAGAAGCTTTGTGCATATGCAATTCACCTAAATCTCAAGCTGGCAGATTGATTAGAAAAAATTGCACAATACAGCGCCATAACTAAAGTTGAAGCTCTGCGTTGAGTTCTGGGGAGAGAGAGCGGCATAAAGATATATTTAATAAGTATGGACTGCTGCTGGTCTTGTCCCCTGTGCTGGTGCTTTTTAAGACTACCTAGCGCCACACACACACCATTGCACCTGGTGCAAAGGTGGGTGCATGCAGTCTACTGTCTAGCACAGGTTTTATACTGGAAAGGTGTTTTTCCAGTACACACTCCTGTGCCCAGAGATTTGTTTAAACATTTCACACATAGCAGCACACATGCAATGTGTAAAATGTAAGGAAAAATAAAAACATGTCTCCTCTTTCAAGGCCAAAAAGTATTTTACACATGCCACAACTACTCACTTTGTAAACTTGGAAAAAACAAGGTCACCGTCATGGACTAGATCCTTTACAATAGTACCTATGTGATATGTTCTAAAAAATGTGCATCCGGTGTTTTTTACATCTGTATCACTCTATATGACCTTTCAAACTGTGCATCCAAAAACATTTTAGAAACATCCATAAAGCTGAGGCTAAAACATTAAATAAGGTCCATGCATTAATGTTCTTGCAACTTTATGTTTGAAAAATCAGTGCCTTGGCTTTAGAATGCAAACATAAGAGAACAAAATGATTATTAGATGCTGCGTCTATTTTATATTTAATTTTATGTTCTCTGTACAAAACCTGTTGGGAGACCTGGGTATAGACAAGCTATCTCGCTAAACAAAGAAATCCTTTCTGTTTTGTTATCCTTAATTTTTCTCTTTAAGAAGTAGGTGCATGTCTGATATAAAATAAAAATATTGCCTTTCTGAGAGGAAATCATTGCAAGCTATTTTTTGTCGATTGTCTTGTTTCTACGTCTCATACAGATTACCCATAAATAACATATGAAAAACCTTTGGAAATATGAACTACAGCGTATTAGAACAGGGCTCCACACACCAATATCGTGACTGCACTAATATAGGGCATATCAGCAACAACCTGCGATAATTATCGCTAAGCGCACTTAGCGCTAGGATAATTATCGCCGGCTAGCATGGATTTTTATCGCTGAGATAGCGTGCTATTAGCAACGCTTATCTCAAAAGCGATAAAAATCCTAGCGCTAACTGCCTAACGTGAGATTGTCGCTGGAAACCCAGCGATAATCTCACAAAATGTGGCGTTAGCTTGTTGATAGGGACTCACAAACTTAGCCATGATATCCACCTTCCATAGGATATCATGGCTAAGTCAGTCCTGAAGCAGGCGTAAGGAAAGTTGCGATAACAGGGGATATCACTACTTTTCCTGCCGCTATGCTTCATAGCGTGGGGCTTGATGATAAGAGAAATGTCGCTTAGCGACATTTCTCCTGTCATGTCAGGTCAGGAACGCCCACTTTGCATCTCATTAGAGATGCAAAGCTGGGCGTTAAGAATAGGTGCGCTAAAGCAAGGTTTCACGCGTTAGCGTGCCCTTGCTAATTAGGTGATAAAATTATCGCCGCTTTTCGGCCGAAAACGGCCGCAAAAGCTGCAATAATTTTCTATCGCCGCGTTGTAGATATGCCCCATAGTTGTTTAAAGCTCGCTTCTTACTTTTTCAATTATTAGCTTTTAACACAGCTTTACTAACATTCTCAGGCTGATGCATTATTTCATATGCAACTTTGGGATGTAACATAAATTTTCTTTAACCCAGGTTGCACTGAACACTGAGGGGCATATTCTCAAGGACTTATTGCTGAGTAAGCGGCACTTTATCTCAGCCAAAGTGGTGATAAATGTATCGCCCTATTCACAAGCTGGTGCTAACAGCCCATATCACCAGTTTTCCTGCGATAGCAGCCGCAATAAACATTGCCACTCAATGAAAAGTATTTTATTTTCATTGATTCAGGCTTGCACCTTAACTGTCCTGATGATGATCCTATTATTGTTTTTAAAGGATCGAAACGTAGTTGACTAATGTAAACAGTTTGCACATTAATCGCACATGATAAAAAAAGTGCAGTTACTGTTTCTCTAAGCTTGTTAGAAATTGTGCTCAATATTCCACAAGCTACCCCGTCTTGCCTGGTATGTTTTTGTTCTAAATGTATTTGTCATGTGTTCATGTAGAATGCAGGATTGTGTCCCACGTAATTGCTACGTTTGTATTTTTGTTCTTTGACATTTTTGATTTATTAAATTAATTGTCCAGCTGGACACTCGCATTATAGTACTGATTCAGGTATATAATTATCGTATTTTCTCAACTGTTGCGTTTAAGGACCACTGTTCGAAAGACTACCTGCAGTATGAAAGGGAGCCCAGCCCAGAGCCACACCTGAAGAACAACAGATGCCATGGAGTTACTGAACATGCAGCTCAGACACCCAAGAGGGCCACAACACCCACTGCCACCACCCACTGCCCCCCCCCGGCCCAACTCTGGGCACCCCCCCCCACCCTGGACAAAGATACTTCACATCAACTTTACAAAATCCTGAACAAAACAATTTGCCTGATGTCGCACAATTATGACAATTAACATCCAGGTGTGGTCAGAAAATGGAGAATCATTCATTCATCATTGAAATTCCAAACAAAATATTACATTCAAATTTAACATAAAACAACTATTTGGAAGAGTCATGGCGGGTCTTCACTGGACAATCTGTAAGTCACAGCCTGAAAGACAAATTTCAAGATAAGAAGGTGTGTCATGCGCTCATCAAAGGACAGAGAGAGAGAGAGAGAGAGAGAGAGGGAGAGAGAAAGAGAGAAAAGGAGAGAGAGAGAGAGAGAGAAAGGAAGAGAGGAAGAGAGGGAGAGAGAGAGAGGGAGAGAGAGAGATAGAGAGAGAGGGAGGGAGAGGGAGAGAGAGAGAGAGAGAGAAGGAGAAAGAGAGAGAAAGAGAGAGAGAGGAAGAGAGAGAGGGAGGGAGAGAGAGAGAGAGAGAGAGGGAGGTAGAGAGAGAGAGAGAGAGGGAGAGAGAGAGAGGGAGAGAGACTGTACAAGGAGCACAAGGCCACTCGGGCTTCTGGCTCATACATGCCAAGTGTTGTGTGTGTATCACTATTGGTGCACCATGAGCCTAAGGCCGAGCCTCAAGTGCAGCGCGAAAGTCACATCACATTTCCAGAATGCAAGCAGTAGTCAGACTAACATTAGGGCTAAAAGCTCCTTTGTCTCAATACATAAGGCGGAAGGACATCTGCACCTCCGACCTTGGTTTGGCATGCGGCTGGCACCCCCTGAGAGAGATACCATTGCAGATGATGACGACTCCAACACCACGCACAGTGCTAATTAAAGACCAACGTAGCCACACCCCACACACAGAAGTCCTTGCTTGAGGTACTCCTGCATGGGATGACCTTGATACTTACGTACACAGCATCCCATTCTTCCAAACATTGCACACACATGCGACTCATTACTCCGAGCTTTGGCATATCATCCACATAACTGCCACAGGTCAGAAGAGTGGCGGTTCTACGAGAGCCACCAACGCAATGGCGGGACATCCCGGGCACATGTACAACCCCTGTCATGTGGAACTGTACAGTGCACGTATGCTGCATTTGTTGTGAGCCTATCAGTTACCGTCTGAGCTTCCGTCTTGGGTACGTCACTTGCGTCCAGCCCTGGTTCCACTGTTGATCATGCACATTTGAGTTGCCCATGGATGTCTGCCTATCCAACACAACGGTAGCTAAACTGGATTATGACTTGTGTGTGTGCCCCCTGTTGGCCTACGACCAGGAGTGTAACCGTGAGACCCGTGCATGAGATGCCTTGATATTTGGCGTATGTGCTGGCAGTTGGGCATGGGAGATTGCACAAGTCCTCGTGTGCAGTGACCACATCTAGGCGCTCCCCTATTGGGCTGTTTTGCAGATTGGTGAAACAGCGTAGACGGAGCACATCTGTGGGGACCAGTTAAGGGATTGGCTCTCCCTCGTTTTCGTTGAAGTCGACAATGACGTACTCTTGGAACTGATTGCCCAGGAAGCTGAGCTTGCATTCATGGACGAGTAACTATGTTCCTGCAGCCACAAATGATTGTAACCCAGAGCACAGGTCCCAACACCTTGTTGCATCTCGGAGGAATGGTCACATATCCCATCACAACAGTGGACATGTCTGCATTCGCCTGAACTCAGAATACATGTGCATGCACCTACGCTTGTTGACACACACCTGTGCAAGGTGAGGCAGTCCCATGGGCGGAGCTGCACAGCGTCGTTTGGCAACGTTCCTAAATCTGCTGGAGGGAGAGTATACACATGGCAATGTAGTACTACATGTGACCTTGTTGGACCCTTTCACCTGCTCACTGTCAGCAGAGCAGACAGTCAGCGCAGTCCGGTGGTACAGCACTATGCAGATCCCATGGGCTGTGAGTCGTGTTCTCTGACATGGGGCAATGGGCATATGACAAACATCACATGAGTCGTCCAGCAAGGCAAGGTGGGCTGAGACAGTTGCCATCCGTAATGATTTGTGTTCATTTTTGCCGCCCCATTTCTTGCATCTCTACATGTTTCTATGCTGCCTGTTTGTGTCTGAAGCATTGGTCTGCATGTTGTGGCCCTGGTCTGGCCCGTACTGACAGGCACATGCTAATAAAGTCTTGGCAACTTCACTAGTGTTCAACTGTGATAAGTGTTGATTAGAATGACAAATCGTGTGCCTCAATGAGCATTGTCCGTACACAGGGAGGGACTGACTGACGCAATTCACTTGGGGGTGAGTCCCTATTGACAGCTCCACCTCTGTGAGCCAGACATTGTGTTTGGGATAGTTGCTGGTAGACCTGTGCTCTTACGTGTCTTCAGCAATGTGAATATGGTGTCCAACTTCTTGCCATGTGAATCAATGTGATCCATCAAATCAGGCTGTGTCCACACAGTTGAGTGTGAGTAGGTATGCGAAGAGATGTTCTGTTGTCATATGTGATGGCGGACACTACTTTGGGCCTGCTACCGAATATGACATTTTTACACAAAGCTCTATTTAATACATGGACGTGGGGCAACGTTGGGGGGTTGCGAGGTTGTTGTTCAAAAGCAATGAGGCTGCAGCTAGTTCACACCTTCACAGTCATCTAAATGGCCATGTGGGTCAGGCTCAAACATGCTCATTGATGTCATTTCCCAGTGTGTACCTTTCTGTGCATTCAATGTCCATACATTCATCCATACTTTTATACTTGATTGAACATAGACATGACACATCTGTGTGATTTGGAAGGTTGTATTCACATTCTGTGGTGTGTCGGAGCTGGAGCAGTACATGGCCATGCAAACCACACATTACATGGTGGCCCAGTGGAGGGCCAGCCAGGGTCCTTTGGGGAATGACGAGTTAATCGGAAGAGGAAGAGTTCAGTCCGCAGCCTGATTGCTGTGTCATTGGTAACCAGAGCAGATATGGCAGCCTTTGTTGGGGTCCAGGTGAATTTCGCAGAGTGTTTCGGGGGACAGTGGAAGGTGTTGTTTCAGGGCATGATGCAGAGGGCTGAACCAAGCAGGAACAGGCCATATGGCGGGGATGAATACTACAACCTCCTTTCGCACACAGAGTCATTACCATCCACATCTTAGTCCTCTGATATGTATTCTGTGTCAGGTGTGTGTGGTGGTGTTATTGCTGCCTCACTGTGTGCCACTGTCACATCAGGGGGTGGAGGTGGTATGGCTGCCTCACTGTGTGCCACTGGCACATCAGGGGGCAGAGGTGGTATGGCTGCCTCACTGTGTGCCACCGCCACATCAGGGGCGGAGGTGGTATGGCTGCCTCACTGTGTGCCACTAGCACATCAGGGGGCGGAGGTGGTATGGCTTCCTCACTGTGTGCCACTGACACATCAGGGGGCGGAGGTGTGTGTGTCAAAGTTCCTACAGCAGTCATCTGGGACAGGCTCTGTGGCAGCAATGGCAAGATGAGGTTATGCAGGGCATGGAAGATCCCAGCTATATCTCGCTGGTGTACATCTGTAGCAGCCATCCTTCCAGCCTGCATCTGCTCCATGTTCTCCATTGTCCTCTGCATATGTCCCAACTCCCGGCTGACATCGCTGGAGCCTGTCTGACTAGACAGTTCTTGTATCCGAATAATGGCTCCAGCAAGGTCAGCCAAGGAGTGTTGTAGAGCATGGTACGGACTGTGGGTGTCCGTTAGGAACTGTAAGTGGTCCCTGATGGGATTCATAAACCCACGTATGGCATCATGTTTGGCTGCCTTGAGGTCAAAATCCACTGCACCTGTTCAGCCAGCCCCCTCTGGCAGTCTAACACACGGCGTTGGAATGCCATGTGTTTTTCCATGAGGTGGTGGGAGCCAGCCGTGGTGGTGGGTGCTTCCTGCTGTGTGGACTGTGCAGGGGGTGGGGTCACCTCGAAGCAGCTGGGCTGCCCTGCTCCTGGAGGTGGGGTGCGGAGGCTGTGCACGAGCTGTTGGAGGGTGTCGTAGCAGATGGCCAGGGGGTCCTCATCATCGTTCTACCAAAAAGTACTCCCCACCACTAACTCAGAGATGAGATTATGAGTTAAATTGGAACAGACCTAGAGTTTTCAGATGTTGCGACCCCTAAATGAAGATTGGAACTGGACACCACTATTCAGTGGGGAAGGAGGCAACTCCTTTTGTTTTACATTCCCTCACACACCCTAGTGGTGTCATGCTTCATCATCGGGACACCTCGACCCCTATAAGTCGAGGTGGGCTCGACCATATCTCAGGGAGCTCTTATGAAGATGTTTTTTGGCCAGGGGGATAAAGATTAAAAGCCACAGCAGTTCCCACTATCCCTTTTATTCTTGGAACTGTCAGTGGTGAAAATAAAATACAATGTTAGGGTCAAGATGGGATATTATGGTCCTAAGACCCTATAGCCAACATGTTTCAGTCCTGCTAGGCCCCATAAAGGGTGCTGGACTTTCTTCAGGGCGGAAAAAATGCCCCCTGGATTAGTTTAAGGCAGAAGAATTCCCTGCACTATTCAGGATGAGGGCGACTAACACTCCTCATTTATTCTCATAGATTGATTGGTCTTGTATTTCACTCCCTCTAGGTAGAGAAACAAGGAGACAAAAAAAGGAAAAGAAAAAAGGGGAGGGAAAAGAGACACCACATCTAGTTACATATGGAGTTCCAGGTAAGTTCATGTCTGCAGGCGTGCTTTTCAACTTAATCAAGGTGAAAACACCAGACGACTCTTTAAGAAAATATCAACAGACACGCACCAAGCCCACAACTACATTTCCCATGAGTCTCCAGGAGAGTCGACGGATTCAGAGACAGGATACGGAGATATGGTCGAGCCCACCTCGACTTATAGGGGTCGAGGTGTCCCGATGATGAAGCATGACCCCACTAGGGTGTGTGAGGGAATATAAAACAAAAGGAGTTGCCTCCTTCCCCACTGAATAGTGGTGTCCAGTTCCAATCTTCATTTAGGGGTCGTAACATCTGAAAACTCTAGGTCTGTTCCAATTTAACTCATAATCTCATCTCTGAGTTAGTGGTGGGGAGTACTTTTTGGTAGAACAGTGTGTAACCTGGGAGGGTGTACTCCTCCCTATTTTTCCTCTCAGCCCCCCTGTAAGTTCGGAACCCCTTCCTGCTTACATCAGTGTTTAACGTGATTAGCAGCGCATAGCTGCGGGGCTTGCCTCAAAGTGCACCAAAGGGCACATAAAGAACACAGTGGTAAGGTTAGCAGAAAATTTCTTGGACTTTCCTACCATATATGTGTATATATATGTGTACATATATAAAACAAACGAAAACAGATTTTCCTAAATTATAATTTGAAAAATCTTTTATAACTGTACGACGCACACTAGTTTTCCTTTTGATAAACACTATACACTTTTAAATCGCCAATAGAAAGAGACCAACATTAAAATCTTCTCTGTCCCTATCAATCATTACGATCATTGTATAAAGAAATGAATTCCTTAGGGACTCTCACCTCGTGCGAAGCGTTGGGACTAGGATACACAGATGAAATGGCATCGGCCATTCTCGCTGGACCATCCTTGCTAGCAGACACTAACATAAATCAGAGCCTAAATCAAGCCCAGAATTGGGACGAATTAAAAGAACTAAAACGATCCCAGATGCGGATTCTCCTCCATGGGGCTATCTTCGAGGTAATGCGGCACCCAGGGGACTTATAGTAACTAATGCCCCAAGAATCTTTTTGGAAGACCAACAATTCAAAAAAGAGTGGTCATTAATCGCGTGGCGATGCACCCGCGATTGGTTGATATTGATTATCAACACCGCCAAACGCCTGTCAGAAGCAATCCTGGTGAAAATCAAAACAAGCGAAGATGCATTGATAACAGAGATTAAGATCAGTCTGTAAAAAAAGAAACTGGAAGAAGTAAATAAAGAAACCAGTGAACACAAGGAGTTCCTAATGCAAAGTAAGGTAAACAAGTTACAAAAAGATTTGAAGAAATTTTCCCATGAGAAAGTTTACCCATATTTGAAAGAGGATTACAAGAACCAAGACATTTCGGATTCGGGTTCTTCATATCAGGGGGATTCTAGCAATCCAGATACCGATCAAGAAGGTTGGTCCAGTGACGATTCTAATAGAAGTTGGAGAGGCAGAGCGAGAAGACCAAGAAGGGGAAGATACAACCAAGGGTTCCAACCCCCACCGATGTACCCATGGCCAGGTACCTATGGTCCAATGCCTTTTCAAGGACCACCGCCATTCCAGGGACCACAGCATTTTCAGATGGGACCTTACTTCCAGCCCAATTTCAACCAGAACCGTTTTTTAGGACAGGGCGGAAGAAGAGGGAAACGTGGCAGACAAAACAACGGAGCCAAGCAGGTACAATGGGAAGACAACAGCTCGTCCATGAACACACGGAGCATGATGAAGGGACCAGTGGCAGGGACAAGCACATCCCGGGATTGATAGTGAATCTTACCGATATCACTTTAACGACAGAGGAAAGCGAAGTCTTGAATAAAGGCCTTGGTTTTGTACCTACCACGAATCTTGACAAATTCAAGATAAGATGCGAATTAAGTGAATTCTTTCGGAAGATAAGATTAAAAACATTTTTTGCGGCATCTGATCGACCTATTGAAGACCATAGGTATACATCGTTACGAACGAAGTCCAGTTTCTTCCCTCCATCCTCAATGATGCCCCCGGAAGAATTAGCTTTTGAAGATGCAGTATCAAATGAGATTGAAAATCTACCCACGCAGGGCGGAGGTTTCGACAACATGAGCAAGAGGGAACGAATAGCTCTAAAACAACTAAGTACAAGACCCGATGTGGTTATTAAACCAGCTGACAAAGGTGGAGCAACAGTGATACAGAGCATTTCATCATATAGATCAGCCTGTACCAACCTGTTAGCAGATACCAAATTTTACAAACCCATCCACAGAGATCCTACAGCTCGACTTAAGAAAACCATAAACACTCTTACAACAGAGGCACTGAAACAAAAGTGGATAAACAAGAAGGAGCAGGATTTCCTGAACTGTGATGATCCTAGAACACCCATATTCTACACAATACCCAAAATCCATAAAGGAAGAGTACCACCACCAGGGAGACCCATTGTGTCAGGGATAGGTTCCCTGTTGGAACCACTGTCTAAGTACACGGATTGGTTTCTCCGTCCTCTGGTGACCCAAATAAAATCCTACATCCAAGAAACAAAACATCTACTGAACGTCCTTCGGGATGTCACATACGATCCAACACAGAACATGTTGGTAAGTCTGGATGTTGAAGCATTATACACCAGCATTCCACAAGATGAGAGCATCAGAGTGATTGAAACATATCTACGGCAAGGAGAATGGACCTGGGATGCACCAATAAGCTGGGTTATCACACTCATGAGTCTGGCATTGAAAGAGAACTTTTTCAGATTCGAGGATCAACTATACCTGCAAACACACGGTACATCTATGGGGAGCACATTTGCTCCCAGCATAGCATGTCTCTATGTAGGGCATCTGGAGGAGGAACATATATGGACCACCAACCCATATACCAAGAATATCAAAGGGTGGTGGCGATATATAGATGATATCTTGGTAATCTGGGAAGGGAATACTGATACACTGACCAATTTCCACACGTGGATTAACCAACTCAACCCACATTTGAAATTTACTATGACATCGAACCAAAATCAGATATCTTTCCTTGATGTAAAGTTAAGTGCAAAAAATGGGGGAATCACCAGTTCTTTATTCTCCAAACCCACCGACAAAAACAGTTTACTGCTCTTCAATAGCGCACATCCTCGATCGCTCAGGGAAAATCTCCCAATAGGCCAATTTTTGCGTATACGCAGAAACTGTGCCGATCTGGATGAATACAAAGTAGAAGCGGATAATCTGGCGAAGAAACTATATGAAAGATCGTACCCCAGAAAGATTGTTGAAAATGCGAAGAAACGGTCTCGTAATACACCTAGAGAGGCCCTACTTGAGACATACCCGAAGGAAGAACCAGATACTCTCATATGTGTTACCACTTATAACAGATCATCCAACGAGATCAAAAAAATTATCAACAAGAAGTGGACAGTTCTCACGTCCAATCAACTGAAATATGAGAAGCCAATGTTCTCTTTTAAACGGAACAAAAGTCTGAGGGATTCTCTCGTTCATACAGATTTGAAGAAACCAAAGACACAATCCAGGAAACAGACAACACTATGGAATCTACCAATGGTCACTGGACATTACCCATGCGGGACTTGCGTGGTGTGCCCATTTACAGAACAAACTAGAGAAATAGATCTGGGAATGTCATACCCGTGGGAACAGCGATCACACACGAATTGTAATACTGATAATGTCATCTATCTGATAAAATGTCCCTGCCAACTTATGTATGTGGGAATGACAGGAAGAAAGATCAAAGTGCGTATATGTGAGCATAGGAGCACGATCAGAAGGGCTATCACATCTACCAAATTGACTGCACATTACATAGAACAGAAACACACAGATTCAGATTTGTGGTGAACAATCATTGAGAAAGTAAATGGGGACGGCGATATGTCTAAAACCCTATTAGAACGTGAACAACGATGGGTGTATAGACTTAAAACCCACATTATTGGTTTAAACGACTCAATACCGTGGAACCAACTTACTCAGAGGTAATACTCAGAATGAATAGTATAACCGAAACATAACCCCACATTCAAACCTCATAGATATAGCCATACCCTGACTTATAACCAAAAAATAATGTACACTAGTGAGTGAGTAGGAGTCTGCCCTGTAGCAACCAATGGCTAGATCAATGGTTTATCTATCCTCATTTTAAGACCAATATCTTTTGCGCCTCCACCGACGCGAACAGGTTGGGTGTCGTGGGTGGTTATGTATTAGAGATATATACAAATATTGATCTAACAACTAGCCTCTTGACTGGACCTCTGAAAAACCAGGTAGTGGACCCCTAGGGGTATCCCATGAGACATATTTCCGAACATTCAACCAAACTCTCAAATCCGAGTAGCTCGAGACATATCGAGATTACACACTCTCGTCAGACAGTCCAGGTACATGGATTTATACTGATCATCTGTAGTTATAACCGGTAATTGCGCCGGCTATTTTGCCACCCATACCGCCTCTGATGCACTTAGGTGAAATATGTATCGATATTAGGAATCGGCAAACACACATCAGTATAGTGATAAAGTTTCGTTTTGAAAAAAGAAAAAACTCTTTAAGAAAATATCAACAGACACGCACCAACCCCACAACTACATTTCCCATGAGTCTCCAGGAGAGTCGACGGATTCAGAGACAGGATACGGAAGTAGGCGGGGCAACAGTCAGTAGCGAAGTGGTGATTAAAAGCGTCCAAAAGAACCTGAACAGCACTCCAAGCAGTGGAACCACCACCGAATAGGTTGTTACGAGGGGCAGGACCCTTGATGGCGTGAGTAAATGCTGCTGAGTGACCACAACGCTAAGGTATGAGAAGAGAGCTGGTCCCCTCGCGGGATCCAGCGCCGAACATGACTCTAAATAGACTCTGTCTTTTTGTTTGTGTTTTTGTGTGTCTTTCTATATGTACGCTCACTTGATGACCATCCCTTCATGACTAACGGGGATACTTACATCTCATTGGGGCTTTGATACTTACGCTTACGATCACGAAGTGTTTGACTACAGGGCTACCCCAATTACGGTAGTCTTCCACTTGGAGTTGATACCCCTCAAAAAACGGGGTAAGAATGCATGTATGAGAGAGTGAGAAAGCATATATGTATGTAAGAGTGCGAATGGTGAGCATGTCATCACGCGATCGTGTTACATGTACAGAGATATATATATAGATGCTTATAAATAACCATGGCGTTTTCTGCACAATTTATAGTGTTTGTTCACAAGAGGATTACACGGGTGCTAGTATGTTATCTATAGATCTACACCTAGGAATAAAAGGAGTTCGGATGCTGCATATAGCGGCCACAAAAAACCGGGTAATACACAAATAAGTAGTGTGAGAAAATCAGAGTGTTTTTTCACCCACCACCCGGAACCGTCTGGTGTTTTCACCTTGATTAAGTTGAAAAGCACGCCTGCAGACATGAACTTACCTGGAACTCCATATGTAACTAGATGTGGTGTCTCTTTTCCCTCCCCTTTTTTCTTTTCCTTTTTTTGTCTCCTTGTTTCTCTACCTAGAGGGAGTGAAATACAAGACCAATCAATCTATGAGAATAAATGAGGAGTGTTAGTCGCCCTCATCCTGAATAGTGCAGGGAATTCTTCTGCCTTAAACTAATCCAGGGGGCATTTTTTCCGCCCTGAAGAAAGTCCAGCACCCTTTATGGGGCCTAGCAGGACTGAAACATGTTGGCTATAGGGTCTTAGGACCATAATATCCCATCTTGACCCTAACATTGTATTTTATTTTCACCACTGACAGTTCCAAGAATAAAAGGGATACTGGGAACTGCTGTGGCTTTTAATCTTTATCCCCCTGGCCAAAAAACATCTTCATAAGAGCTCCCTGAGATATGGTCGAGCCCACCTCGACTTATAGGGGTCGAGGTGTCCCGATGATTAAGCATGACACCACTAGGGTGTGTGAGGGAATATAAAACAAAAGGAGTTGCCTCCTTCCCCACTGAATAGTGGTGTCCAGTTCCAATCTTCATTTAGGGGTCGTAACATCTGAAAACTCTAGGTCTGTTCCAATTTAACTCATAATCTCATCTCTGAGTTAGTGGTGGGGAGTACTTTTTGGTAGAACAGTGTGTAACCTGGGAGGGTGTACTCCTCCCTATTTTTCCTCTCAGCCCCCCTGTAAGTTCGGAACCCCTTCCTGCTTACATCAGTGTTTAACGGTCCTCATCATCATCACTGAAGAGATGTCTGGTGTGCTCTGTAGGAGGTGTTGATTGTCCCTCTGCAATGTAAATGGGAGGTGCAGGTTAACAGTGCGTTCCATGTGTGTTGACGCGCTGTACATGTTTACATTCAGACTGCGTGACAATGTACATTGTGACTGTTTTGGAGGAGCTGGATATTTGATGGGAGACAGTGGACATTTTGACTACATGACGAATGTGAGGTTGTACTCGTACATTATCATCTCACAGTTTCCTGCTGTGGCAGATGTGATTGGACAGTTTCTATGCACAAGCGGCACCAGTTGTGTCCTCTGTCCTGTAGTGAAAGTGTTGCACTTTGTACCACATTGTCGTCAATGTTGATGTGCTGTGATTGCTATGTGTGTGTGCTGCATTGTGGGAGAGTCGCCCCTGAAGCTCTGATTTAGCGGCCCCTTATCCCTTTGAGGCGGTGTGCCTTTGACTTGTGTACTTTTACGGTGCTGAGATGATCGCGACTTGGGTCGTTTGTGCTCTTGGGCGGTTTTTGTACTCGTGTGTATTGTTTGTCTGCAGATGTGTTGTTGACTTCAGGGGTTGTATGTGCACATGGATGTGTCAGAGTGTGACCTGCTCCTTTGAGGATGTGATCCACACTGGGCCACCTCAGTGTTGTGTCATGCACCAAGTCATGTGTTTTGACTTCAGCCATGCTATTGGTCATGCAGTGTCACTGGCATCGTCAGTGTAGCTCACAGAGCTGCTACTTTGCTGGATTCCGCACATGTGCATGGGTAGGTTGTGAGATTGGTGATAGGGCGGGGGCCCCTTTGTGTGCATAGTGGACAGGGGCCTACTTGGTGTTTCTATGTGTGCTGCAGTTTGCCAAGGGTAACAGGGACATGTTCCACAATCATTGTGGGTGTGCAGTGTGCTACACATAATTGTGCATGTGTGCCATTGTGCCAATCTCCCCCATGCCTCCAGTCCCTGGTCGTTACTCACCCTGTTGCTGTTGGGTCAGGTCATATCGAGCTGTGTTCGGACCCTCAACTCCTGCCACCGTCTCCACACTGATGACTGTGGCCACCATTTCCTCCAGCTCATCCAGCTCCTCCTGTGGCTTAGGACTCCCACCTCCGGTCCCCGTTGCTGCCTTCCGGTTGGCAGCGAGTTTCTGCTTGGTTTGGCTACTCACGTCTTGTCAGCGCATCCCCGCTTTAACGGTAGAAACCTGCCGCTAAAGCGGCGATAATGGGCTTAATAATATGCCCTCGAGAATTCCCATAGAAGCCCATGTTCTGGTGTCAACATGAGCTTCTATGGGAATTCTCGAGGGGATATTATCGAGCCCATTATCGCTGCTTTAGCGGCAGTTTTCTGCTGCTAAAGCGGCGATAATTTTAACGCCGTGCTTCATAATATGCCCCTAATTTTGGTGGATGTGAGTTTACTGCATTCAGTGCTAGGGCCAGGTGGCCAAAAAGGCCTTTTTTGCCACACAGGCGGGTGCTGTCCACTATCTTGATTCTTTGCAAAGTGTTTGCGTATAGTAACCGTATTGCTTTTAAGAGGTGAGAGGGTATTTCCTATTGTGCTAATTTGGTCCACAAGATGTTAAATTGTACACAGTCAAAAGCAGACTTACAAGGCAGTTGTTTCCTTTTTACCATTTGGTTAGAGATAAGAGCGTGCACCTAGATGTTGGTGATTGTGCTGGTTCCTCAAGTGAAGCCTGTCTGATTCATCAGAATTAAATGTTTACCCACCACCCAACTTATTAGTTCCCTTAGTAGGAGTGCAACAAAAAAATACTTGGCTTCATTATCTAGGAGGGCTATAAGACAGTAGTTACCAGGTTGCAACCGAAGATCTTATAAATTGGGTTGATTACTGATCCTGGCCAGGATTCCGGAACGGCCTGTGTCTGTAGAACATTGTTAAATACTGGTGCCATTTTGGAGGCACAGTATACAAGATTGATCATGTAGATAGCTCTGGGGGATGCCATTAGGTCCAGGTGCTCCATCTCAATGGCCTAAATGTATCTCATTTGTTATTTGTGATAGCGAAAAAGGAAATATTCCTTCATTGGTGCTAGAGTTTTTAAAGCCAGACGAAGAGTATGGAAGAGATGTAACTTCAATATTAATTTGACAATCAGTGTCATCAAGAGAGCAGTGAAAAGCAGTGGTAATCCCTTTCCTTGTCTTTGATTCTGTTGTCTCGACATTGAGAATTTGTACTCCGGTGCGGGACTTTGTTCTCCTTGTTGCCCGTAATAAGGGGACTTCTGGCAGAGCTTTTAGGCATTTAACCAGGAGTTATGTTGATGGGATTGCTTCGATAGCTTACCTAGAAAGCCTTGTTTAGCTTTTTATAGAGTTAAGAGCTCTGTTTAAACAATTCAGCAGCCTTCAAAAGTATTTTGAGTTTGATTTTAGGGAATAGGGCTTTAACCTCAAAGGCCTCCCCCATCATCATTCTTTCTGTCCAGAGCAGCATTTTATATGATTTTTTAGGGCATGCTAGTTGGTGAGTTGCTCAGATTTGTTAGCTTTCTTTTTTGCTGTAATACAGGTAGCTTATAGCTTTTTTTAAATTGCTGCTGATTCTACTACCGGGGGTCTAGTGACGCTTGACCTTGCGTTGCTAATTAACTTATCTAGAAGCTGGACCGAAACATTTCTACATTTTCAATAGGTGAGAGCTCCTCTTTTTGGAAAGTTTCTATCACCTGTACAGCTGTGGGTTCTGTGTGGTTAATTGAGTCTTCAGTCTCTTATAGTTTATGGAGTACAAGGTACCTGGTAAATAATTTATCCAGGTTGTAAAACTGGGGCAACAGCCAACTTAATCACCCGTGGGAAGTGGCTCTTTCTGACTTTTATATGGAATGACTTAATTTGAGAGAATAGGAGCAGGGTGACCATTGTGTAATCTAAAATCAAGGAGGGGTTTGAGGGATAGTCGGTTTGTGCCGGTAGTCTGTAAGCCTGGGTCCTGCCATTTAGTACTCTCAGCCTGAGACGTTCTACTTCTATTAAGAGATGTTCACCTTTTATGTGTTGTCACTTAGCTTGCCAGGAACCATGTGGATAATGCCCGATTGCGAGTTTTGAGATACTAGGTTGCCATCAGGTTCTGACTTGTATATCAGGTTCATTTTAAAGTCCTTTGTGATTAAGATCTCCAGTATAGTTTTTTCTTTCTCCACTCCATAATGAGGAAGTTAATTTCTCTGTGAATACTTGTTTATACCTGGTATCAGGGTGGATATAAACAATAATGGTCAACAGTGGTGTGCATTTTTCTGGTTGCCAGTTCTGTGTCTTAACAGCAGGTTTGCAGAATTCGGAGAATCCTTGCAATGGAAGAGATGTGCTTGGCCATGTTTCTTGCAAGAGCACAATGTGGAACTTCTTACAGTAATTTATTTGGTCTATTTCACCAGATTCGTTTGGCAGACCACTTACATTCCAAGAACAGTCATTCAACTAATTTTGATTGTCAGATTTTTTGGGGAGCTGAAGCTGAACATTGGGGCTTGTTGTCCTTGTAAAGAGAGGCCAGTAACCATGCCCACTCTGACTATGCAATTCCTAGTTAGGAACTTATTTCCATTACCCTCTTCTGCCCCTTGAGGTTGACATGCACTTTTCTAAGATACAAAAGGGATTATCTCACGGAAACACATATGAATCCAGACCGGGGATGCCCTCAGACCCTAGAACACATTCTTACCTTCTCTCACAGAGCTGGCAGTACTATCCTCTGCCCCATTCATGCACAGTGCTACCCAGCCCTCTGAAAGCTCTCCCTTCCTTGACATGGTAAGCCACCTTCACAGAGACGGCACTACTATCTTCCGCCCCATTCATGTACAGTGCTACCCAGCCCTCTGAAAGCTCTTCCTTCCTTGACATGGTAAGCGACCTTCACAGAGACGGCAGTACTATCCTCTGCCCCATTCATGCACAGTGCTACCCAGCCCTCTGAAAGCTCTTCCTTCCTTGACATGGTAAGCCACCTTCACAGAGATGGCAGTACTATCCTCTGCCCCATTCATGTACAGTGCCACCCAGCCCCCTGAAAGCTCTTCCTTCCTTGACATGGTAAGCCACCTTCACAGACGGCACTACTGTCCTCCGCCCCATTCATGTACAGTGCTACCCAGCCCTCTGAAAGCTCTTCCTTCCTTGACATGGTAAGCCACCTTCACAGAGATGGCACTACTATCCTCCGCCCCATTCATGTACAGTGCTACCCAGTCCTCTGAAAGCTCTTCCTTCCTTGACATGGTAAGCCACCTTCACAAAGACGGCAGTACTATCCTCTGCCCCATTCATGCACAGTGCTACCCAGCCCTCTGAAAGCTCTTCCTTCCTTGACATGGTAAGCCACCTTCACAGAGACGGCACTACTATCCTCTGCCCCATTCATGCACAGTGCTACCCAGCCCTCTGAGAGCTCTTCCTTCCTCGACATGGTAAGCCACCTTCACAGAGACGGCAGTACTATCCTCTGCCCCATTCATGCACAGTGCTACCCAGCGCTCTGAGAGCTCTTCCTTCCTTGACATGGTAAGCCACCTTCACAGAGACGGCAGTACTAACCTCTGCCCCATTCATGCACAGTGCTACCCAGCCCTCTGAAAGCTCTTCCTTCCTTGACATGGTAAGCCACCTTCACAGAGACGGCAGTACTATCCTCTGCCCCATCCTTGTACAGTGCTACCCAGCCCTCTGAAAGCTCTTCCTTCCTTGACATGGTAAGCCACCTTCTCTTCCATGACTCACCATGGACATCGGCATGGTTTCAAACTCGCACTGCCTCTCTAATTTTTTAACACCAATTTTCTCATCCACAGAAATGTTTCTCATTTACAATTGCTCCCTCAGCCAAAGGCATCCATGCATGTTAATAACTAAGATAAATGGCCATTCCGCAGATTATGATTTCATTCTGATTTTCTCTCACAGACAGCCATATTATCCTCTGTCCCATCCGACTACATAGCTAAACAGATCTCTGAAGGTTTATCCTTCCATCGCCTGGTGAGTTATTTTCTCTGCTGTGACTCACTGTCGATACAGGTGTGATCTCACACTCAAATTGCTTTGCTAATTTTGTAGTACTATTTAAGCTATTTAAAATTCTGATTGTGCCTTGCTCACATAAATCCACTCTTTCTCACTGCTGTCTTTCCCTTGAGTATCTAGACCGACTAGATACGCTCTGGGTCAAATAATACTATGGGTAACACCCTTGAATATATCCCATCCTCAGGTACCCTTGGTTCCATTGGTACACTTGATATCCCTAGTTTCACTGCATGCTTTTTATAGAAATGTAGGCGACTTCCTGCTCGCACGGTCCAGCTCAAGTTCTGTCCATTTAACATTATTGACCCATTGTTCCAATCACCAAATGCCATTTCTTACCAAGCTCCTTTTAATAACTACATACCTGGAATGCGATTGACAGAGTTTATTTATACTAGAACTCCTTTGGTAGCCATATTAAACATGAGACCCAGACCAATTCCCACCACATGAATGTATGATCTGTTTTGCATGATAACCACAGGCTTTGCCCGTAGTATCTTGTCTATTCTATATATGAAATTTCAAAATGCTTTTGTGTCTGTACCTCTTAAGAAAAATGTAGAATATTTTGTGTTTTTCATTATCTATTAATGACTATGGACCTGATTCACAAAGGTAAACTTAAACTTAAGTCTAAGTTTAATACTTTTCGGTATTCACAAAGGCACTTACGATTAGGATTTTTACAACTGCGGAATTTCCACACTCGAGGCGGAGAATTAGTACTTGGGATGATGCACACAATAATGAAATAATAGGATATATGGAGGGGCAAGCCTCTGCACATAAGTCCAGAATCAGACACCATATCATGTAGTACATATTCTAGTACTACACACAGTGGTACAAAATGAAAAACCACAATAAATGTCTCAACCTTCCACCAGTCCCATATGTATATGTGTGCAGGTCATGTAGGAAACAGCAGAGTGTGGCAACCTCTAACTAAACATTTGAGTATATAATGAGTGAGGGACACACATAACTTGGGGGGCAAAAGCCAGCCATCGTGGATAAAATGTAAAGGGACTAGGGTGGAGCTCTTAGCTATATTGGAAGGGTCTTTGGGGGGGTTATTAAGATGGGAACACCCACCCTCAAGACCGTGCCGAAATATTAATTACAATACATTCAGAGTAATATAATTATATTATTCTGCAAATGGCAACAGTAAAATGGGATTTAATGGTGTAACTTCATTGAAATATTCAGCATAAATTTCAAAAATGAATTATCTGTCTTGTTTTTTTCTCTCACAATCTATTCAAATGTGAATCTTAGTCATAAGTCAAAATATCAAATCAAAGCTTGCATTTCCAACAGCGTTTCAAACACCTCATACACCTTTGAATGTGTTTACCTTCCCCACCCATCTCCATCAGAATGTCTTTAGCCCAGCAACTAATCATTGACAGCCTAAAAACATAAAAAAGAGAAACCTGAACAAACACCTTTCAACATGTAACTGAATGTGTTTGTGGGTTTGCCCTTCACCATGAAAATGAATGATCTGAGGAGGGGGATAAGGAGGGGAAGAGCTGAGAGAATTTTCAGGAAAAGAATCAACATCTTTGGGATGTCCAGCCAAGATGTGCTTGCCAGAGTCCTCTTCACATCTGATGTAATCTTGCTCATGGTTTCTGACTGGGAGCATGATCTTGATTCTCCTACGCCTCTCCCATGCTATCCCAGCCTATGTGAAGATCTTAGCAGCTCTACATTTCCTTGCCACGGAATCATTTCGGAGGGTGTCCAATAACATTGTTGGCATTTCACAGGAAGCCACTCCTGAATCTTGTATCAGATTCTTAGAAACATTACTAGGAGAGTGCATCTCTGCGTAGCCATGCCACATACATTGACAGGAAGGCAAAGGGTTGCTAGGGATTTTTATCTCATTTCCCACTTCCCACATATGCTAGGTGAATTTCATTGCACTCACGTGGCACGTCAGCCACCTCACCACATTGCACACATCTTCCGCAACGACACCGCTGCACTCCATCAATGTGCAGGCTGTGTGTGATACCAGTGGTTGCTTGACCGATGTGAATTCCATGTCCCTGAACAGTACACACAAAAACGTTAATTTCTCAAGATCACCTATTGCAAGCTGCTTTTTAGCAGGTGCATTTGGGAACATGTGGCTTCTGGGTATTCACTCACCATACAGCTCCAATCTGCATAAATGTTGGTTACAAATGCACAGCTATACCAAATGACCCATACTCAAACCACACACATAGCCCTACCTGATTTTGCAAGTATCTTGTCAGGCATAATGTACTATACATACAAGAGAGGGCCATTGACAATGTTTCAGTGTTTTCCCCTTCAGGTGATGCAGCGGATGCACTCTCTCACTCCACACAGATGTGCAACCACTGTATCTCAGTGAAAGTGCAATAGGGCCCACATACCTACACGATCCAACATAGAGCTCACTTTTGGACTCCTCAAGTCATGATTCAGATGTATTGACCACACGGGGGCGCTTCTGCACTTCCTTGACAATGTGTGGAAGATGATGATAACCTGTTGTGTCTTACACAACATTGCAGTACATCAAGGCTTACACATATATCTAAACCCACAGCAACGTCAAAATCCAGGTAACTGGCCTTTATGTGGTTTCACAGTCTGTTGTCAATGATGATTGGTGGTCATTTGATGCCCTGCCCATAAATTCCATTCCAAGACTATTCTGTGAGCCTTTCATAATGTAAGTAATCACAAGTTGTTATAAGGAGTTAAAATTTAGGCCATGCAAAACAATTGTCGTACGTGTCTGTTGTCTGTTAAATCCACAAAGTTAAAGACTCCGTTGCTCTTGTGGAGTTCAAGTTTCTCAATTTTTGAAATGTTCCCCAGCCCAGTGGACATCTCTAGCATCTCTGCAACAGCCATTACGGCGGGTCAAATCTATACATTGACTGAGTGAGAGATGGTCCAAGTGCAGACTGTCCACCTCGTGTATGGAACAGAGACTCAACACAAATAAACAGGAAATGGCATACAGGGAGCTCCATTCAGCCATTTTGAGATCATTCTGTGCCATTCTCCCTTCAGAGAAACATCCTCCTCCATCCTGCTGCTCTGTTCATTGATCCTGTCCACAACAAGTATGAGGTTCTAAATTTGAAGGCACCCCTCTCCCTTCGTAGACAGTGAATAAAAGATCATTAGTGAGGGGGTGCTTTTAAAGTACCCTCGGCTTTATGGGCGCCCTAAAACTCAGTTGACAACACAACATGTTCCCAGTTCTGGAGGGACATTGCCGTGTACTACAGTACAGTGGGGTTGTACAGGCGGCAGGGCAGAATGTGCAGAAAATGCTGGGAGGGCCTGCGAAGCTGGGCCTCGATATATGTCCAGGACTTCATGGGTGTGTCCTCCTAGCCCCATTCACAAGAGCCCTGAGTGACTCCACTGAACCAGAGAGTCCTACAGGTAGCCTTGCCGACACTCCATGCTCAGCTGGAGGAGTTTGAGCAGCAGAGAGATGGTAAGTACATAAACTGTATTATTTGATGTGAGTGGTGGGTGAGATATCCTGTCATGTGCTGCCTGTACCCTACAACTTAACCTGAGTCATGGCTGCAAAAGTTAAAAGGTCTATGCATTAGTAGATTTTTGGGAATAGTTTTTTTTTCAAGGAATATTGAAACTTGTAGTTTTCAGAACCCAAATGGGTAGATTTGCATCATAAATGCATTTCTGAGACGCTATTCACGTGGACTTTCAAGACTAGGAAACTAAGGACCTTGTAAATGGTGAATGCTATGGTGATTATTTGGACTTGTCAATGTTCATTGCTAGTATGTCAGTTTGTAATGTTAATATTGTGTAGCGCGCCGGATTTTTGATTGTGTTGTTTCTCATTACTGCTATTTGTTGATTGAAATATAGTCAAGGCTGACATTGTGTAATTTTTCTTACTCCATATGACATATGCATATCCAATGTGTACTAAATGCACACTTTTTCTTAACAATGTCATGTATGTCATTGTCAAAAACATATGTAGCAGTACTAAGTAAGCTCATGTGAGTTGTAGTGTGCTGCTCAAACACAGCATTTTTGTCATAAAAACAGTGGCGTTACTCATGTACAGATTCTGATATTCCCATGGGTAAAATAAGTTTTAATAACATCATTTTTTAGGATTATCTCCAAGGGCCTGATTTAAATAGCTTAAATTGCTCCTTAGTGTAAGGTGTGTTCTTCTTTGCTATCCCAAATATGAGAGCTGATAGTAAGATTATGACTGTGGAGACTGTGCAGTCAGGGCATGTATAAATTGACCTGAATACACCTTCATGTATGGAGATTTACACCCCTTTAATTTACTATTGAATAGTGGTTTGGGAATAATGATGAAAATTCAACTTACACTAAAATGGAAGTTTACTTTTGTAAATACTGCATATAATACTTACAATGTCTGTCAAATTCTACAATATCAGAATTATTTCTTTACATGAAAGCCAAATCACACATAATATATATTCTTTTAATCACATAATATTGCTTACGTAGGGCAAAGTACAACAGTGTCAGAAATTGCTTTATCTCATTTCTAACTTTGTACCGTATAAATGTTCAACACATGCTCAGTGAAACAGGAACATCACTACAGGACCAGGTGCAGACCTGTATATTCTGGGCTCATAGGCGGACACGTCTGCTCAACACCACTAGAAAGGAGGAGGAGAACAAACACCCAGTGGAGTTAGTGCGCCCACCTGGAAACTGACAAGAACATCAGAAAAAAGAATGTGGATGGAAGATGAGGAGGCTGAAAGGGGGAACATTTGAAAGTGGCACGACCAGCCAGGGGGAGGAAGCAGTTGGTTTGCGAGCTGAACCATCTGCAATAGTGTCCAAAGAGCAGTACCCAGCAACATATGGGCCTGCCAGCTGCCCCTCAATAACTCATGAGGCCCCCATTCCATCTGGGCCTCCAGCTGCACCCCCTGCCACTACTCCCCCTCCACGTGCCCATCAAGAAGAACCAGAGTCAAGGGAGACATCTGCCACCGACACCTCACCCCCTTCATGTGAGCCACAATCCACTCCATGGGTGTCTGTGCTTGCAGCTGGACTCTAGGGAGTGATGGCATCTATTGAGGATGACAAGACTGTGTTCTCTATAGGCTTTCAGAACATTAAGAACAAGCTTCAGATGCTCTTAGAGGCACAGTCTAAGCAGCTTGATGCAACAATGCCTCCATCAACGTGAGTGAAGCTATATTGTCTGTGCTGGCTCCAAGGCCCACCCAACCGACAGTTGTTGTGTACCCCAGTTCATCAGCCCTCTCTTTTCCCTGCTCGTGTTGTCTCTTACCGTGGAGGGGGCTGGTGCTACACGGGCTAACCAAAGTGCATCCACATGTGAGGAGGATTTTCACATAATTGTGAAAGCCAAGAATGAAGACAGCAAAGGACTGTGTCCACCAAGCCTGGACCCTACTTGCAAAATAGCATGTGGCTTAGGAGTTGGACATTGTTCATTAATTTGACTGTGGACTTTTGTGTTTGGAAAACTTTTCGACTGTGGAGTATTTGGTTTGACACCTTGTAGATAGACTAGTTCCCCTGACACTTCCCGACGTGTTTTTATTATGTTGCCCAACTACATCCTAGTTCCATTGACCATTCACAGTCGTTTGTAACTTTAGTTGATATTCCCTTTATTTATGTTTTTTTCACATATGCAGAGAAATATTATTTTCACAAAACCTCTCTGTCCTTAATTTACCATAATGTGTTTTGAATAGAATATGGTTAATTGTAAATCTGTAGATGTTGAGCATATGCTTTCAACATGATGCCTTGTGAAACAGATGGTCCTACAGATTGATGTGTGGTACTCACAATCATTTATTTAGAAATATATGCCCTACAACCAGGGTAATCATTGCACAAAACATCAAAGTGAACCTAGGGTAGAAGTTGTAATTGGTGCACATATATTTATTTATATACATATGTTGAGCGAAAAACATTTTTACAATTGTCACGGGGATATCTCTTAGGACTTCGCAATTGGGGAGGTGTGAATCTTCGTATGTACGTTCTGGGTGAGTGCCAATGGGGAGAGGAGTTGGCCTAACGGCTAGGGCGGTCGACTTCGAATCTGGGGAACTGGGTTCGAGTCTCGGCAATGACGCTGAACATCCTGTGATTCTGGGCAAATCTCCCCGTTCCTAAACAAAAAATGAATGTGTCCTCATGTAATGCAACTGGTGCTCTGTAAAGCGCTATGATATCCGATTCGGGTCAAGTTTGCGCTATATAAAAGTCTGTAAAAAAATGTGTGTGTACATGTGTGGCAGCTGTCTCTGCAGGTAGATCAGTTGGCTCTGCTGATGGCGCCGGTGGCTGTATAGATGGAGGGGTGGTTGTACAGTTTGGGGTGGTGGTAACTGTACAGATTGGGGATGTTGGCTGTACAGGTTTAGGTGGTGGTAGCTGTACAAATGGGTGAAGTGGTGGCTGTACAGGTTTGGTTGATGGTGATTGTACAGATGTGGGTGTGGTGGCTGCACAGGTTTGGGTGGTGGTGGCTGTACAAATGGAGTGGCTGTAAAGATTTGGGGTGGTTGCTATACAGATGGGGTGGCTGTACAATTTTGTGTGCAGGTGGCTGTGCAGATGGGGTTGGCTACACTGGTTTGTGGGCAGGTGGGGGTGCAGGCCAGTGAGTAGGTTCTCCTCCATGTGTTTATTGTGAAGGTAGACTTTGGAAAATTTTCAACATGCCTTCATCATCCTCATTATGAATATTATTATTAAACTGAATTTAAAGGGTGCACAGCTACCCCAAGAGGTTTCCTGCCACCAACCCGGTCGGAAAGATAAAGGAACAAACAGGAAATCAAAGACTAAACAACCAAGTCTTCAAACTTCTGTGCAGAATCTACCATACACGTTTTCCTCACGTGAAGAGAGAGGCAGAGAGTTCCATAGGGTGGGACCCAGGTAGGAAAAAGACCGAACACACATACGAGAGAGTTTGATTTTAGGGATAGTAAACCTAATTTGATGGGCAGAGTGCAAAGGGCGTGACGGTTGGTAGAGTTGCACTAGAGATTGCAAATATTTCGGTGCCACTCCAATTTTAATTTTAAATATATAGCATAAGGCTTTGAATTTGACTCGATTCTCCACTTTTAGCCAATGAAGGTCACGAAGTAAGCCTTAGACTGAGGTAGTCTTAGGTATATGACACAGCAGTCTGGCCTCCGCATTCTGCACCACTTCAAGTCTTTGGATCGTAGTTTTCTTTAAGCCCAGATAGAGGACAGTACTGTAGTCTAGCCTAGACATAACTAGGGCATGAATTACTGTTCTCTGTGCAGAGAGGGGTATCATCCATAACATTTTCCTCAGCCACTTTAGAACACTAAAACAGGTGGAAGCCACCTTGGTGAGTTTTTGTTTCATTGAAAGGTGGTCGTCAATGATGAAGACCAAATTGCGAACCTGGTGTACTGGCAGGGGCAAGGCACCCATTTCAGAGGGCCAGTGTTGAGGTCCCCAGAGGTCATGTTTTTTCCCTAAGATCATGACTTCAGTCTTGAGCAAGTTGTTCTGCATCCAAGATGCAATTATACTCAGACCTGACTGAAGAGCAGAGGATTCAGATCCCTTAGATGAAGAGAGGGAGAAGATGATCTGAGTGTCCTCGGCAACATCTGCCAGTGGACAAACATAAACATTAAACAGCAAAGAGCTCAGGACCGAGCCATGGGGGACTCCATAGGGTGACAAATAAGAATTGGAGCAGGCTCCTGCAAAAAAGACCTGAAATGTGTGGGCGATTAAGAAAGAGCCAAGCCACTACAAGGCTGAGCCCCCAAAGCCCTTAGGACTGCAAGGCTCTCAACAGAAAAGCATGAGAACAGAATGAGACACCCTGTCAAACACGGTGCTGAGGTCCAGTAAAATAAGAGCTGCCGTATCGCCCTCATCTAACCTGGGACTCAATAAAGGAGGTCAGCTGAGTGTTAACATGCTTTTCAAGAATTTTAGAAAAGTCAGGAGCAGCGAGATGGGACGCAAATTAGATGGCTTAGTCAGATCAGTGTTGGCTTTCTTTAATCGAGGGAGCACCATAGCATGTTTCCACTCTGAGGGAACTAGGCCCTCCTGCAAGGAGGCGTTGTGGAGGTTCATAATTATGGAAAGTTTAGGGACGTCAAACTGTTTCATCACAGAAGTAGGAAGTACATCACGGGGAGAACCAGATTTAATATTTGTCAAAAGATGGTAAAACAAGCTGAATTCCAAGAGAGACCAGGCATCTAGTTTTTTAGTTGGTTTAGTGTTATTGTGTGTCCCAATCACACAGTCACTGGTAGCATTTGGGGAGGTCTCGATATCAGATGGAGTATTTTGTGGGTTTTTACTGGACAGTGCAGAGTGTGTTATTTCAACCTTATCCACAAAGTAGTGGCCGAGTTCCTCACATTGAGTACCAGTAAGAACAAGTGGAGTGGTCTGGGTTTCCGAACCGGATAGTTCTTTTACCACCTTGAAAAGAGTTTTGGAGCAAATTTGTGCTTGGGAAATTTTATGTGAGAAAAACTCCGCTCAAGCAGCTCTACAGAGAATGTGGTATTCAATTAATGCTTTTTTGTATGCCACTTTGGCATCTGTCTGGTAGTTTTTTCTCCAGTGTCTTTCAAGGGTTTTACATCTGGACTTTTCAATCAAGTCTGTCATTGAACCAAGGGACTGGTGATCGATGATTGTTCGAGCATTTATTGGACAGAGGGAGGCAGGCATCAACTGCTTGTAGAATCCTATTTTGGATAGAACCAAGATCCGACATTGAATTTTTTTTGATCGCTGGACTACTGTCAGTTAGAAGTTTGTTTAAAGTCAAGACATCAAGTTTTGCCCAACTTCTAACTTTTTGTTTTGGCCCCGTAGAAATTGCTGGAGGACAAAGCGTGACTTTCAACAAGAAAATAACAGCAAAATGATCGTACCAGCATAAGGGAAGAGCAGGGGTGCAGCTAAGGTCAGACAAATTAGAAAAAATAGGATCAAGCAGATGGCCTGAATTACAAAGTCGGACGATCATCGCTTCTAAATCATGCACTTTTAGTACACTTAGGGTCATCTAAATGTAAATTCAGATCACCCAAAATGGTAAAGTTGTCAGCCTTCAAAATATGAGGGGTTACTAGGTCGGTGAAAGACAATGCCCATGGCCCAGCTGGGCCCAGAGGACAGTAGAGCAATATACCAGAAAAAGTGAACTTCGGTGTAAGCATGATTTTAAATAGTAGAGCTTCACAATCACTGGCAGAGAAATCATCAGCTTTGCATTCAAGAGTACTTTTATAGATAATCGCGATGCCACCCCCCAACTTTAGCTTCCTATCCTTTCTGATAATGGAATAGTTGGATGGAAGTGCTGCTGCCATGTTAGGACCTGAGCTATCTTGTAGCCAGGTCTCATAGCCAGGACATGTTGTTCTGCACTCTCTTACCTATACAATTTGATTTGATCTTGGTGCATCCTCATTATGGCAACATTTAACAACATTGTCCAAGGCATGGTTCTGCCTCTCAAACATCTGAGGGAGTTCTTGTAGTGAGTCTTAAATGTCAGACAGAGTAGCCCCTGGTGCACGAATATCCTGATGCACATCAGTCTGCTATTGGAAACATTCCTCATCCCACTTAATAACGTGAGCATCTACCATCCACCTCTGCATGGGGCACCCTCTGATATGACAATCAGGTCAACCAGCAAGGGAAGGGGTGGCACTTAGGGGGCTGTGGGGATGAGAATAATGCCTACGGGATACCTGTTCTTCACAATGGGTGTTCTCTCCTTAGGATGTTTAGGATTAAGCTTGGGGCGTACCTTTATGGAGAAGGGTGTAGGAGAATCTACACATCAATCTTGTACATGGGGGATGTGAGGAAGGGATGTTTGTGTCAGGGCTGGTAGACTCTGTGGCTGGTTGGCTGACTGCTGGGGATTGGCAATCCTCAGAAGGGAAGTAGGAGGTGCAATGCTGGCCGGACATAAAATAGCTTTTCATCTTTTGAGTTATGGGCCAGCAATGTTCTCCTCCTCATCCAAGTCCTCCTCCTCTACCAGCTCCTGCTCATCTTCTTCCTTCTCATCCTCTTCTTGCTGAGCAATGCAGGCCACAGATAGTGTTTCTTGGAGGAGGATTGGATTCTCTCCTCAGATTGCCTTCTGCCATCTGCTGGCAGATTGTCCGGCTTCATTGAGCGACTCATTGTCCCCAGTACCGGCAAGATGGAGATTGCAACAGATGAAATATATAACAGACTAGTTTAAGTGCTAAAATACTATGGATTAATTTAATTCATCTTCTGCTCTGTTTTCAGTTACGCCTTATAGATGGTTAGTGAAACCCAACATATGATAGCTCCGGGTTTAGCAGTGATGGCTATCCCATTGAGGTCAATTGCTGCACCTGGCTCCTCGAGTCTTTGATGGATGAGGAGTTCCTCGATCAAGCAGCTGCAAAAATAAATTCACCTTCATTAATTGTTAGCATTATTGATAAGTGAACATGAACAACAAAGCACCGACAAAACTGTAAATATTGGGAAAATCACACAAACCAATTACATGCTTAGAACAAGTTGCATCATCTGTCAAGCTAATTTCTTCAGGAGTTAGGTATTTTGAACACTATGCAAAATAATAGCTACCTACAGTCTTTGGCACACTTACCTGACAGATGGATGGTCATGGGTCTTATTGCTGCTGCCAGTAGGTCTGCGGATACCCGAGGCTATTCATGTTGGTGCTCCTTGTGAGAAGTTGGCCTGATATATGCTGTCCACTAGCTCTAGTGGGCACCTTGTATCAGTCCAAACAACCCCTTATGGTGAATTGGTTAAAGACAACCTTTATTGAAAGCTATCCTAGTGGTAGCTATGGAGAGCAGCCTTCAGGCTAAGTCTTGAAGGAATGTAAAGCAGCTTATTTTACCAGTCTATAATCTCTTGAATGACCAAATGAAAGGACAACCACACCAGGTATATATTTAAAATATATGTATTTAGGATAAAACACACCCCACTAGTCTCTTTATGAGACTGGGGTTCGAAGTACTTAATTTACAAGTTAGCAATCAACAGTAATAGCACAAATACATGTTTGGGCCTTAGGGACGCACCAAACCATATACCAATAAAGTGGTATAAGAACCACGACTGAACTAGACACAAGGTCTAGAGCCTGTAGAATCGCTGGGACCCCAAGGAACCACCCAAGGTAGTGACACAGGGGAACCACGGGGACTGTGTGCAGTGTGTAAACACAACCGCGGGTTCCTGTTAGCTTCTATGGGCAATGTCGCGGTTGGAAAGTTAAAGATTAGGGACACTTAGAATCGAGTCAGGACCAAACCCTTTTGGACTTAAGAAATTCTAGGGCTAGCACCCACAGGAGCACTGAAGTACTCGAGTTACCTCACCCAGGGAAGCCTGGTGCATAGGTGTCTTTTGGTGTCGGGTCGCGTCGTCGATTACAATGGAAGCTGGCGAAGAACTGCTGCTGCAGTGAAGAGGAGAAGTGTCCACAGAGATCCAAGCCTGGATCTAGGCCGGAAGGAGCCTGAAAGCAGAGGGGACAGAGTCTGGGTCACTTGCCTGTGACCGAGGGCAGGATGGACCAATGCCCACAGATGTCGGGTGCTTCAGGTGAGTTGATGGGTGTCTTGACTCTTCAGCCACGAGGTCCAGGAGGAGTCAACAAAGTCCACGAGCTGGATTCGAGCTGTCCCATGAAGTCTGTTGAGTGCTGCGGTGTTGGCGACCAGATTGGACCCAACAAGCCTTGGCAACGGCAAGTCTTGTGGAAAGAGAAGAAGGACGTTGGTGCAGACCAGCAAGGTCTGAGGGACTCACCCAGCAAGGGTAAGCCAAGGCACGTCTGGAGCAACCAGGAAAGCCCAAGCAGAAGAGGAGTTGTCTTCGTGGGGACCCACTAACCAACAGGCTAGCGATAACGAAGGAGCCTCAAACAGTCGCACTGGAACCTGACCCACGGGTCACTCGTGGAGTGGAGGCCAGAGATCTTTGGTGCAGTCGGTGCTCAAGGCTGGGGCTACTCGAAGCCCAAAGTAGAACTTCAAGGATGAACAGGAAGTTGATGTACCAGCAATAGTACGCAGTGCCCAGGGGTCACGGTTCCTCATCACCCACGATAGCCACGGGCCTCAGCTTTGCTGTGGACTCAGGGTAGCCTCAGGGAAGTCAGGAAATCCACCTCTGGTGATACAGAGACTTTGGCATCCAACGGGAGCTTCAGAATTGCAGACCAGACAGTTGCTTCTTTGGTGCCTGCCAAGCAGGGGAGTCACTCCTTGACCCAAGGGAGACTTCGTCCATCTTCTAGTCGAAATAGAAAGTCGAAGGTCCAGGATATATATTGCAGAGTTTCATCCAGGGTAATCTATAGTCTCAGGGACTGGGTTCCCATACTTATACAAAGTTTGGGGGTTGGACATACTCTAGGGACCCACTTATGGGAGGGTTTGGAAAGAGGGGTAGTTACACCCATTTCCTTTGTCCAGTTTTGCGCCAGAGCAAGGGCAGGTAGCCCCTGCAACTGGTTTGAACTGGACTATGCACAGGGACACCAAGTGCGCCCCTAGTGCAGGACTTCAAAGCACCAGAGAGTGCTCCCGCCCAGCCCCAATACACATCTGCCTCTCTGGGGAGGTGGTTACACCTCCCTTCGACAGGAAACCTATTGTCCAGGCCTCCCCTGTCGGAGTTTCAGTCAGCAGCAGGAGGCCAGACCCGTGTCTGTGGCAGAGGCATCCATTTTGTGATGCCAGGGCTGTAGAAAGTCCTACCGGGTTAGACCAGTGTGAACATGTCTCTCCCTCTAGAAGGGTGGAATGCTACCCTTGCCGCCAGAACTGGTGGGGGGGGGGTAGTATTCCAAAGCGCTTGACACCAAACACCACATGTTTCTGTGCAGCCATCCCAAAGTTAGCATTTACCGCGAGGTTATAATGCACTTAAGAGTATATGGTCAGGCTGCACCACAAACAGCATCAGAGGAGGTACTCCGAACGCTGCAGAGGGGCTCTGCTCATGCAGGGGCATCCTCTCACATAAAAACCAAGCACTCTGCCTTCAAGATTGTTAAGATCCTGCCATAGGAGTGACTAATAGGTTTTATATGTATGTGCAATGGTAGTGATATAGGTAGCCTATACCACTAGAAGGGGTGCTAGCACACCCTTACCCAGGCTGCAGTAGCAGACCTGTGGTGCCATTTTGGAGTGCTTCCCAGGGGTGGCATAATACATGCTTCAGCCCCTGGTAGGCCTCTGAGGTACCTATAACCTAGGTACATAGTATACCATATACTAGGGGCTTATAAGGCACTCCAGAATCCAATTAGATATGTGCCTAATGTACATGGAACCCATTTTAGAGAAGAAGCAGCTAGGCTGGGGCCCTGATTAGCAGGGCCACAGCCAGACTAAGGTTGAAAAACAGTGAAACACCAGCAAAAAGTGGGGGTACCCATGTGAAGCAGATCCTACTCTCCTACACTCCTGTTGACCTATGTGGTCCTGATAGCAACTATAATGAAGGCAACACATGCATATTTTTAACCAGTTGGAGCCCCTCCTTCTGAAAGGAGACATTATGAATTGTGTGTTCATAAATTTTACTTTGATTAGAAATGTTGAGTCATACATTCATATTGCACAACACATTATGAAGGCTTTTAATCGTATAAACCATATTTGTGTACATTAAGCTAGGTGACAACAGTGATGTTTGCAAAGCCACATACTGCTAACATGTCATCCATTAAATCTTACAATTAGTCTGTTGTGAGGTTGTATGTAAGTGAACCCACCAGCAGGGCAGGACTAGCCATAGTGGGCATCAGGCGTTTCCCCAGGAGGCTGGAAGGGTGGGGGTCAATTTTGCCACAGTGGGGGCTGGTTTTTTCACTCAGGGACAGTTTTGCAGCAGTGCTGCAAAATCGGCCCCCAGTAACAAAGGCAGCAGTGGTTCACACTTGCACAGCCCCCCTGCCCGAGGGCTGGTCAGACAAAATTGCCAGGGCTGCTTTTGTTTCCCAGTCTGGCCCTGCCTACCAGTATGTGGCACCTGATCAGTTGTGAAATAAGTTTTTGGAGCAGAATTCGCTCTTGCCACAATGAGGTCTTGGCCAACATCACAGGGCACATAAGAACATGGGTGCAGTTCTGATATAATATATACTAACTAAATTGAAATGTAGAAAACCAAGTAATGGACGTGAAAAACATATCTAATAATTGTATAATATTACAGTACAACATGGAACACACTTTCTATCAGCATATTTGCATACCAGTTCTTATAGCTGGTTGTGGTTGACATGGACCTTGACGTCGAAATCCTGAGTGTGCATGGAATTTTGCCACAGTAGAAGGATTCATTCTGGCTGTATGTTGAAATTAAATATAGCAGACAATGTAAAAATATAACAAATGATGCTTTTATCCAAATATGAACATAGCTATGTAGTACAATATACAATGCAGATATGATGGAAACACAAACAAGATACATGAGCCAGTTATAATTCATATCTCAAGTCACAGGTGAAATGTAAAAAAATTAAAAACGAATTTGTAAAGCCCACTGAACCCAAATGTATCAAAGCGCTAAGCCATTCAGCAAACAGGGGGAGGGATCGCCCAGTAATAGAAAACTAAGAAGAGAAGAGACACATTTTTAGATTTTTATGAAAAACAGACAAATACTCTATTCCTGAGATGGGTCTTGTAAGGTGTACCACAATTTCTCCATGGCCACAAAGAAGGAACCCACTCCACATCTGGATTTAGGGAACCTTGGCACTGCCACCTTCCTGCTATGTGCCAATCTAAGTGGCCTGTTGGGCACATACCACTGAAAGGATGAACTAAGAAGCTTCGGTCCCTTTTGATTAAGTGCGAGAAAAACTCTGCAGAGAGTTTTAAAAATCACTCACTTCTACACTGGGAGCCAGTGAAGGGCCTAGAGGCCTTCTTTAACAGAAATGTATTTAGGGATATTTAGAATGAGCCATACTGTGACATTCTGGATGACTTGAAGCTTGTTAAGTGAGGAGCAATTGATATTAAGATATAGTGCATTACAATAGTCTAAACAAGATGTGATCAAGACCATGGCCACAGACTTTTGAAGCTCTTCAGGAATAAAAGGATTTTTTTCCAGAGTTCTGATGATATTGAAGCAGGTACCTTTGACATGATTGACCTTCATATTGAAGTTCAGAGAATTAACAAGAATAATCCCAAGATTCTTAACTGAGTTCACAGGGGCAGGTAGAGTTCCTCAAGATTCAGGCCAGCACGGTTCAGACCAGTTAGATAACCTTTACACAAGATGATAATGGAACTAACATTTGATTTACATAGGGTTCTGTGAGTAATAGTTTGATTGAAAAAATTAAATACAAAGAGTACAAATGCCTATGAGTCGTAGCATAAACCCGGAATGCCTTCCATAGTCAGAATTGCTAATGGGAAAACAAAAATGTACATATTGAATGGATCTTTGTGCCCCATTTATAACCTGGCACCACAATACAGTTGTCTGTCACAGGCAGCCCTTGCAGCAGGTGAGGGTGCATAGTGGAGAGGATGTCCTTCTCAATTGAGGTGAGACGGAGAGAGGTTCCAGTTTGCCCACCAGGAACTGCTATTGCCATCTCTATACTAGTGAACTTCTCCTTTACCCATCTCCTCTCATCCTGCCACTTTTTCTTGATGTCACACATGGTCCGTATGTCCTCTCCCACTGCAGTGACTGCATTTGCCAGCTGCTAACATAAGGCTGCCTTCTGTGTTGCACTAATTAAATAAGGGAATAGACGTTTTAGACTATGAATTAGAAAGTGGTTTCATACTCCTTCTCTTTGGGCCCGATTCACAAAAGTAATCTGAGACATAATCCTAACTTTACGACTTTCGGTATTCAGTCAGTCATGTTAGCTTTATTTCGATAAAAACATATCTTAAAAGCTGTGAAACACAAGTTAAAAAACTACATTATACAAGGTACAAAACATTTTATCAAATATTAAAAATACCCTAAGTGACTGAGTAACATAATTCATCAGAGGATCCTTATGATGAGATAATTGGCAATAGCACTAAAAATAATATTTACAAGATAAAAATATATAAAAAATACATTCCCAAGGTGCAAATAGCTCTTAGCGGCAACAATACTAAGGATTAGCTTTCAGAGTTCTCAGTCTGATCTTCCATGCCCAGCTCAAGAATTTAGCCAAGCCGCACGCATGTAGGGTTCGTGCATCAGATCTTAGGATGCGCAACGCCACGAGGTGGCTGCGAGTACCCAACTCCCTGCAGAGCGGTTTAAACCAACGTTCCCTTGGCGCTTTCTAGGCTGGGCACACGAACATGACATGAGCTATTGTCTCAAGGTTTGCTTCGCAATTCGGGCAGGAGGCTAATGTCTGGTGGGGAGCCTTCCATCGAGCGGTCATTGCACGGGTGAGGAGTGAACCAACCCTGAACTCAAAATACATAGCTCTGTCATAAGGTTTTTGTATGACATCTAGGTATGGTTCATAATAGGTGGTATATTTATGCTGCATAAACTCCTCAGATAGCCTACCTAGTTTGCAATCTAGAAAACCCTTATTGCGGACCCAGGACCAATAAACTTTCTTGAGTTCTGCCTTTGGTGGAGAAGTTCTATTTATCCACGCCTCTTTAAGGCCAAGATCATACAGCAATGTTTTTAGGTCCTTAAGCCATTTGATTTTATACCAGCCATCCATGTTCATTATTTCACTTAACCCCACTGCATACTTTGCTAATTCTGGGGTCCTCCACAAGCGGGCCCACAGCAAAAGGGGGCGGAGTCTAGCCAGATCTCTAAATGAATGACACCCTAGATCTTGCAGTAGGGGCCTAGTGGGGGTCCTCGGGGGCAGCATCATGAGATCTTTTAAGAATTTGTTTTCTGACCTCACAATTTGATCTAGGTTAGAAAAACCACAGAGTTCAGCACCATAAAGGGCTGAACTCACTTCTCTAGCCTTATATATATCAATTGCGGGAGCTATAGGCCTACTTGTTGAAGTGCGATGCTCTTTAAGTATTGCCTCCGCTACCCTTTTGTGGTTCAAAAGCATTTTTTGTATGTGGGTACTCCAAAGCATGGAGTCAGAAATACGGATACCTAGGTAGTCGAACATGGTGACCCTCTCTAGCGGAACAGAATTTAAAACAGGTGCAATTCTAAGGTTCTTAGGAGGATTCAACACCAAGTACTTGGTTTTCTCAGAATTGATGATCAATCCTCTATTAGTACAAAATGACTGGAAACTGTCCAACAAACCCTGCAAGCCCCTCGGGGTCTTGGAGATAAGGAGGGTGTCATCGGCGAACAGGAAGGTAGGAATTTTTTCGTCCGACAGGGCTGGTGCGTCAGAAGGTATTTGCTGCAAATGCTCCCCCACTCCATTCACATACAAGGAGAATAGGGTGGGAGCTAAAACACAGCCCTGGCGGACACCCCTGTTCACCGGTATTCTATCCGTCTTCTGCCCCTTGGAGCCCCATCTAACCTGGGCATAATTTCCTTCGTGGAGATGCACCAGGAGATTTAAAATATACTTAGGAACCCCCTGGTCAGCTAGGACCTTCCACAGGCGCCCTCAAGGGACTAGGTCAAAGGCAGTCTTCAAGTCTATAAATGGGAGATAAAGACTGCCTTTGCCTATCTTGACCACCTTCCAGTAAAGGAGAATTAACCTGAACACCTGCTCAATTGTCCCTGTACCTGCCCTAAAGCCTGCTTGGTAGTCAGAGAGGATCCTATTTTCATCTGCCCATTCCAGGATTCTCTCCAACACCACCCTCCCAATACCCTTTTGCACAGAATCAATTAGGCTTATTGGGCGATAGTTGGCAGGGTCATCCCTAGCGCCCTTTTTATAAATGGGGACCACCTCTGCTCCTTTCCAGGAATCTGGTATCGGAGAGCCGGTGTCAATGGCATTAATAAGAATGGTAATGAATTTCGCCCATTTAACGGGATCTGCCCGAATAAGATCTCCGGGAATGCCATCTGGGCCTGCTGCCTTAGCTGGAACTATACGCCGAATGGCGGTTTCCACTTCCAGTTCAGAAAAGGGATAGCTGTTTAAATCCCCCGTGCCTATTCTGGGATCTATTAATGTGTCTTTCAATGAGAGATCCTCAGAGACAGAATAAAGTTTCAGAAAGTGGTCGTCCCAGGTACAACTTGAGATGTTACAGGTGATTGATTCACTATCGGGCCGTGTCTTAATTCTAATGAAGTTCCAAAACTGGCTAGCGTCCTTCTCCAGACTGGCTGTTTTTAAGTCTTGCCAGTACTGCTCTTCCCACTCTTTTTTGGCACTAGACACTGCCTCATTATAGTCCCTTCTTGCTTGCTGGATCGTGGGGAGCGATTTACTTCTAACTGCCAAAACCAGGGCCGTTTTTTTTTTCGTCTACAGATTTTCGTATACCATGTATTATTACTATTAGGCTTCTCGCACATTGGACGGTAACCTGCCCTAGTAGTTGAACAAAAGAAATTCCAAAGAGTGCTGACTGTTTTTTCATTAATTTTAGGAATTTTCTCAGTAACATCAGCATCCGTCGAGGCCCCTCTTAATTCATCTAGAGCCTCCGCCACAGTTTCTTTAATGCCACATAGTTTCTTTTTATCTAGAAGAACTCTGTGCCATTTCAGATACCTATAACAATTAGAGGGAATTACTTCCCTTGTTGACATTGGGTATTCTAAATCAAAATAGCCAGGATTAGGCAACCATGAAGGTTTTAGAGTTAAAGATAATGGATTATGATCACTATCAACTGTCGATGTTATCACCATATCTATTAGGTGCTGACACAATTTATAATTTAATAGAATGTATTCACAAAAGGCATTTAGTAGAAGTAAAGTTAGTATTCCTAACTTTACTACTACTAAACTGAGACAAAATCCTAACTTTACAACTTTTGGTATTCAAAATGCCTTTTGTGAATACCGAAAGTCGTAAAGTTAGGATTTTGTCTCAGATTACTTTTGTGAATCCGGCGCTTTGAAATTACGCTCCCTCCTCAAGACGGGCAACTTCTTGGGGGGAGATTTCCAAAGAGGGGGCATGAAGGTAGGTCAAGGAATATCCAGGTGATGCAGGGAGCAGCCAGGCTGTTGAATGAGGTTGGAAACATTCTTCGATGTGGGCTTCTGTCGTGTGGTTTAAATTAATGACTTCCAGGTCTACTTAATGTATTGCGGGTATATGTACTTACTGTTTGGTCAGATGGGCATTTCTTACTTTCTCTGCCTCGAGTGACGAAACTCAGCCCCGAGTGCAGAGATTCCACCCCGAGTGCAGACACTTTGCCCCAAGTGCACAGACTGTTGTCATAAAGATACGACTCGTAAGTGCCTTTGTGTATACTGAAATGTAGTGAATTTATACATAAGTCTAACTTTACCTTTGTGAATTGGGCCCTACAATTACCATAACACATGTGTCACTTTTCAAAACAGCTGGAGATTATCATGTGTTCTGTGTAACACTTGTGTGACCAGTACTCACAACATACTTTAAAGCGTTGCTTTCTATTTAAATTTATCTTCATTCCTTTTTTCAGCCTTAAAAAAACCCAGGCCAGAGCTCAATTAAAGGGTGAAACACGTGTTGGCTACCAGACATGCTTCTCTCTTTTGCCTTGATGAACAAGAAAACAATTTCTGAAGGAAATATCAAATAAGTCATTCAGCATGAAATATTAGAATTAGTTTCATTGTTGGTGTACTCTGTACTCCATTTCATTTCATTTCAAATCCTTTATTCGATATTTAAAAAATATCATAAAAGTACAGTAATACATTTAAAAAACATCGTTTCAGTGCATTTCAATTACATGAGGCTTCACAAGGTACATTTATCATCAATTCATTCAATATTGCCCCCTAGTGTTCCTAAGTCTTATTGCAACTTTAATAAAATTCATGGTGCAAGCCAATTGCAGTGGGTTCTCAGACCTTTGTAAGTATAAAAGAGCAACCTTGGCGTGTCTAAACTTCATTTGTTTTAAAATCCTTAGTAAAAAGCTACGTCTGGGTGCCGAATAAAAAGGGCATAATAAAACAAAGTGAAGGGTATCCTGCGGAGACCTATTGTCGCAGCCGCAGGTACCCTTCTGCTCAACTGTAACAGTAAAACCAAGTGGGTCAGCCAACAAGTGATGTAAAAGGTTGAGCCTAAATAGGGTGATTAAAAACCTATCCTGTGCATTGTGCATAAGAGCGAGGTACAGTTCCATACCTTCTACTGTCTTTACCATGCTGTAGGCACGGACTGTGGGCTTGCTTTCTTCAAGAACCGCTCTACGTGCAGTCTCTTTTGCGTAAAAAAATCTTTTAATTCTAAGTTTGTCCTCGGGGATTATTGTTGTTGGGTTAAAAAAGAGGTCCTTACAACCTAATCCCTCCAGAGCAGTCCTTACATAATTCAGCCATGGAATGCACATTCCCTTGTCTCTGTCTATACAGTCTCTAATTATTTGTCTGCTCAAACCTGCCTCCATATTGGACCAAATTCTTAGCCAAGCCATAAGAGGTCTGACCTTAATCAGATCCTCCATGCGTACCCTTCCCAATTCAGCATGAGTAATGTGGGCCAATGTACTTTGTGAAATTTGGAGGATCTTTCTCAGGAATTTGTTCTCCTCAGTCTGTATTTGTTGGGTACATGCAAAACCCCAAACTTCAGCCCCATACATTACTTTGGGGCAGCAGATTGAGCCGTATAGGTGCATAACCTGTTCTGGAGACCACCTGCCCAGCCTACGCCCGTAGCTCATTATGGCCCCTGTGGATGCCACTAATTTTGAGCTCCGCTCTTCAATTAAAAGTTTAAAATTTAAAAGCCCATCAAAAAGTAAACCCAGATAGGGAAAGGTCTTAGCCTGTTCCATTTTGTATGTGCCTATTTTATATAAGAACTTTTTACAAGGTTTAGATCCAGCCAGCAGTACATAAGACTTAGTTAGGTTAGCCGATAGGTCTAAACTGGCCATAAAGCTGACAAACCCATCTAACAAACTCTGCAAACCTTTGGGTGTGCGGGCTAAGAGTACTGCATCGTCTGCATACAACAACACGGGGACCGGTCGGGAGTCTACTCTAGGGGTATCTGCATTCAGTTTACATAGTGCCTGTTCTAACTCATTTATGTACAATGAGAACAGGAACGGGGCCAGGATGCATCCCTGTCTCACCCGGCTGGTGCAAGGGAAGGGTGCCGTAGTATCACCCTCCAGATTAAAACGCACTTTAGCAGAGGTGTTCCAGTGGAGTGCTCTTAAGATGTCAACTAGGCCCTGATCTACCCCTAGTCTGATCATCAGATCCCAGAGCTTTTCCCTATTGACATGATCGAAAGCGGCTGAGAGATCCATGAATCCCAGATATACAGCCTGATCACTTGCAAGGGTGTATTTAGCCACTAATAAATAAAGATTCAGGCACTGGTCTGTAGTTGATTTTCCGGTCCTGAACCCATATTGCAGGTCTGTAATTATTTGGTGTTCTTCAGCCCAGTCTAATAGGCGATTTAAAACTACTCGCCCCAGGACTTTGGCCGTCACGTCAATTAGGGATATGGGTCGGTAACACTGACATCCTTTTTTCCCTTTTTGAAAATTGGGACTATATTAACCTCGGACCAGGATCGTGGCATGCCCGTTGCAATCGCTGTGTTTATTACCCTTGTTAGGATTGGGGCCCAGAGGTCAACCCTACTTAAATAAAGATCTGGGGGAATTCCGTCCGGGCCTGGGGCTTTATTTTGTGTCAACCCTAGAATGCCCACTACCATTTCCTCCAATGTGAATTCGATTTTAGTCACCCAGGAGCTCCCATCACCCCTAGAGTTCTCTATTGAATGATTAGACAGTAATTCAAAGTGGTCAGACCATTGCTCCGGGAGGATGGTTGTACCAATTACTGGGGCAGCAGTATCCTGGAAACAAGGCTTATTTATTATTTTCCAGAATGCACTTGAATCTCTTCTATCTGCTGCATCCCATAGGTCTTCCCATGCCTGTAATTGGAGTGCCAGTTTCCTTTGTTTGATTGCTTTTTTATATGCGATCCTGCACTGTGCAATACGCGTCTTATCTCTTGGGGCTATTTTTAAACATTCTTTTAACTCTTTGTGGGCCCGGGAGCAGTTTTTGTTAAACCATCTGGGGGAGGATTTGACTTCCACTTTCGAGGTTGATTTTAATAGGCCATCTATGAGGTGTGCCACGGACTCAAAAGCTTTGACCACGACAGGTCCCTCCAGTGAGGGATCTAGGCAAACCCCAATCATCTCTTTGCCTTTCTCCATTAAGGATCTATAGAAGGCATCCCCGTCCACTTTTGCCCATCTGAGGCATCTCCCTTGATCGGTTGCCCTCACTGTGCTAATTGCCTTGACCCTTTTCTTTGTGTTACGGGAAGACCAATTCTTAATCTTCAATACTAATGGGTTATGATCACTAAATATGCTCCATTCAATGTCTGCCTCATTTATCCAGTCCCGGAATAGATGAGAGACAGCTATATAATCTATAATGGAGCAATACCCTCTTCCCTTAAATGTTGGAGTGACCTCACAGCCATCTTTGGAACCCACCAGGTCTAATGTGTGCTTTAGCGCGTGATTTTTCAGGACCCACTCTAACTCCAGCCCTTCCGGGGTGTGTTCAAAATGCGGCCTTTTGCCAATGTGCAACCAGTCCAAACACCCTCCAGCGATCTTAAATTAGGGCACAGGTGACAGTTTAGGTCTCCCACCAAAACCACACACGGGGCCATAGCTGTCTTTCTTTGATCCAACTCTCGAGTCAGGAAATTATCCAGGGCATATATTATTCGCCCCTTCCCACTCCCTGCTAGGGCATTATATACATTAATCAGGATGACATTTAGCCTGCTTGCATGAAACCCAATAGCTTGTGTGTTAGCTGAGTTCCAATTTAAATCGGTCCACACTCCTAGCTGCAAATCCACATAAATAATTAGCCCTCCTGTTGCTCTTCCCGGGGCCAATTTCTGTGCGGGCACAGAGAAACACTTGTACCCTGCTAAATGAAAGGGATTGTGGTCCACCACCCAAGTTTCCTGCAAACAAATTACATGAAATCTGGTGATATATTGCCTCAACTCCTGATTATGAAATTTGGAGGACAACCCAGCTATATTCCATGAAACCATTTCAATCCCCTCTTGTAATTGTCTCCCTTTTGGGCCAAGGTTATTATAGGTAGTGTGGTCTGATACTCCAGTGCGTACATCTATATTGATCGCTAGCATAGCCTGAACAGCTTGTGGGTACTGTAATTGTGGGGACACATGGGCTACTACCTCAGTAATCTTGTCCTCCTGTAAGCATGCAGAACTACCCAACATATTTCCTGTTGTGCATTCAGTTACAATAATTTTATCTGGGATCCTCCCCCCAATTGGGTAATGAGTGCAGATTTTACTCGTCTTAGGGTGACAAGGGGCCATAGTTGTGGAGGTATTTTGAGCAGTATTCAGCTCTACGAGAGTTTGCTCAACATGATCTTTCGCCCCTTGCAGTCAGTCCAACTCCTCCAGGGACGTAAGGGGATCAAACCTGTTCCTCAGGGCTAATCTACCTTGGCTCCCCGGGAGAGCATATGTCTTTGTTCCATAAAAATCCTTGCCACCCCAAGAACGCTCGTCTGTGTCTTGATGGGCCCAGTTTTCAAACAGAGTACTTCTTCCATTAGCATAGAAGGACCCCAAAGAGCTAATATTACTACTGTGAGCAGCCGGGCCCCAACTTGTATGTGATCGACTATTCTGTAGTCCCTAAAATTTACCACCACACAGTCGCCTACTGCATTCTTTTGCATATTCCCTAGCCACCTTATATTAAATTATAGGAAATATTGATTAAGTCATTCAGCATGAAATATTAGAATTAGTTTCATTGTTGGTGTACTCTGTACTCTCTATGCACATTGAATGAATTATCTTGCATGATTGATACTGGGTGTTTGCAATCCATACTTTTATTTTGTTATTTGATTAATATAAAGTCCGGTCTCACAATTTAAGTACAGCTGTAAGTACTGATAGCACTGAATAAAACCTAAAGACACAACATGGGTAACACATAACAGTGAGAAAATAATTGAGCATGTTTTTAAGGTGGGTATTGTAACAGTTGGTGCAGAGTTGAATTGCTCCTGGTTTAAGATTATGTCATGAGAATACACAGAACCATTCAGAACAAAAATAACCAAAATAAAGGGGCAAATTTATGAGAGGCTTGTGTCACATCTGAACAATGCAACATGGTACATGTGTGACGCAAACTTCTAAGTCAGATTTTTGAAGCCACGCAAAACCACTTTGTTCGGCTTCACAAATCTGGAGTAACGCAACGCAGCACAAATCGCTGCATTGCGTTACTCTGCCAAAGGTAGGCATTCCATAGGCGTTGTGTGGGTGTTGCCATGCAACTCCCATGGATTCTGACGAATCTCTAGATTTACTGGAACTTGTAAACCTGGGGAAGCGCCAAAAACGTACACCATCCCAGGGGAGGCGTAGAGAAATATCTCTATATCTCCTTGCTTCTTCCTCTTTCTATGTGTGCCGCTCTGTGTTGTTCACAAAAGAAATGGTTCCCAAACCCTAATGTCATGAAAGGTCATATGCAAATAGTATGGGCCTGCATACTATGCCAAATTGGATTGAAGAGCACCTATATAAAAAAAGGATTCAATATTTGATTACAATCCCCACCCAAAATAAAATATGAATTATGGTATTGTCTACATTTCCTATATAAAAAGGCCAAAAGGTATGATCTGGGAGTGTGGGAGCAAATACATTTAGTACAGAAAACAAACAATAATCCATATGCCCTTATCATCCAATTCCTATGAGACCAATGAAAAATTAAGAGATTTTTTGTACAGTGTAACATCACAATTCTTTTTGCACAATGATGGAGAAACAAACACATGTCCCACTCAGGTTTGGTTAAACGTCAAAGCTTACACTGCAGTTAGGTAGGTTTCTTGAAGAAGGACTAAATCAGGATTGGATTTACCCAACTGGGATAAACTCCTCTGTTGTTTAATTGGATTATAAGAACCTTTAATATTCCAATATATTACCTAGAATTGTATATATTAAATAATAGATACATTACTTGAGAATGTAAAAATATATGAGAACAAACCAGATGAAGGAAATAAATAAAATAGAGTACTGGAGGGGAAGGAAAGAAATAGAAATATCTAGTAAAGAACGAGGTAAACCAGGAAAGGTAAAAAAGAAAAAGGAACATTAAAAGGAGAAGTAAAAGCAAGAAGAAGAGACAGCACATACCCAAAAAGGACTAATGCATAGAATGTACCTGAATAATTAACAAAGGGAAAGAAAACGGGGTGCTGGAGACACAAGACAACGACACACTCCGGAGGACTGGCTGCAAAATGCAAACATATAAGACAATTCTGCAAGGAGAACAAGAAACAACAGCATGAAACAAATAGTAAAACCTATGGGAATATTGCCAAACAATAATTATAACAAATACTAAACAAAGCAAAACAAAACTATCATCTTGAATTACGCCTTGAGAACTCTGATTGTGCCGTGCCGTACCCCATAGCCCCGCCTTACGCCTTGACGCAGACACCCCAGAAGCCAAGGCCGTCGAAGCCACCAATCGCTGCGAGGAAAGCTTAGCCGTGGGAATAGACGCCGCGAGGGAATCCCCAGAGAAAAGCGCTGCTCAGGGAATGCACGCTGGACGAGAGTGATCACGGGGGCCCGGAAGAGTGGCAGTGTTCAGACTCGTGCCCAGACCTGCGTTGAGAGCCTCCAGCAGGGCGTAAAACCCAGGGTAAAACCCGGGCAGCAGCACTGAGGACACCGGGAGGAGGAAGGACACAAGCACACAAGCATTCGTTTCAAGAGATCGAAAATAGAAAAGGCGGAAAATAACTATTGTGACAAAGGAAAGGGCTCGGGGAGAGCACAAGACTGAAGCACAATCAGAGGTAAGTGAGGGAGTTCTGGCCTGTGGTAGGGTTGTGGATTGATTAATTCTAAAGTCGTTTGATTGAGCCCAAATTTGGTGGACTATTCCAGAAGGAGACAATTGAACCCGACTGAAATCCTGATAATTGCTTTGGTTGCATAAAGGCACTAACAATGGCCCCCAGAAAGACTAAAAATATACAGGAGCCGAAGATTAAGTCAAAAGAGACCTCAGCAGATCTGGGAGACTCTGTGGAAAGTATGAAGAGCCCAGGGTTAAGACCAAAAAAGGGAACGAAGCAAAAAGGAAAAAGGAACGGGGATACAAATACAAGCACAAGTACAAAAAGGGGGGGCACGGCCTCAAGTTCACTAAAAGACTTTGTGGGGAAGCATTTTAAAAAGGTATTCTCACCAGCAAAGGCCTCAGTAATAGAGGAGGCAGAGGCAGAGTCCGAACTGCGAATTGGGAATACCTCATTAGTTTATGATGAGTCTACGATGGAGTCAGTAATTTTAGCTAATCAGTCTCTTCAATCTTTATTGTGGCAAAAGGGCAAACTGACTCCACGGCTGTCTTCATCCCCGCACGGGCTGTTTACTGAGGACCCAGAAAATATAATTCAGGATTGTCTGGAATTATACAGCGAGGATTTAAGGACAGAAGGAGATGTCATACCAGACACTGAGCAAAGGGCAAAAGAGATTGAAAATCAAGCCCAGCATGGTAACCAGTTTCCGGTAGAAAAAGAAAGCATCCCATTAAATCAAACCTCAGGGTTGAACCTAGAACTTTCTGCAACACCTGCATCTTTTATGACAGACTTGATGTTAATTCTACAAAGAACTCTCCAGGGGCTTTTAGAAGTCACATTGTCAAATAATGAAATTTTAAAAGCACAAAAAAAGCACCTATTTAGGATTGAAGGGGAGTTAGAAGGAATTGGAAACCAAATGCCAGCAATGGTAAGACCAGTTCCAGACCCACAGCCTCCTGCATCAGCCAGGGAGGAGGCAGTGATGGTCGACCCCTCTGAGACAAACCAGGAGGTTTATATCTCAAGGTGACCAATGAGGGTAATAAGAAGGAAAGAGAATTTGAGATATGGTTTATACAACTGAATGAGACAAGCTGGAAGGAAGACAGAAAAAAGGGAACTGCTAAACTAGTGAAAAGTAGTGGGGTTGCAAAGGCAAGTCCGGTAAATCTTGAGCAGAAAACCCTGCTAAGTAAAACTCAAAGAGAAATAGGAACGAGGAAGGCCACAAAGAAGCAAGTGAAAAAGGTGCCATCCAATAATACTCCGATGGTCCAGGAGAAGCAAGCACGGTATTTAGCACATACTGGGACCAAAAACCCCAACAATATTGCCTGTTACGGAGCAAGGCCACAAGCAGGTAATATACCTGAGGCAGGAACTAGAAGGCATACCTGCCAGTCACATATGATACCAACTGGGGTAAGAAAGGAGGGGGTAGAGAATAAGTGGCTATACTTTGTACCAATGCAAACAGGGAAAGGTGGTAAGAAGCAGAGGAAGAGAGGGCCTCTAAACAGGGTACAACTTTTACATTCATTTGCCTAGTGCCCAAACTTGAAAGGCATAGGGGCAAAAGACCTGCGGCAAGTAGGATTTAAGCTGAATGAGGAAGGAAAGGAGGTCACCAGGGTATTGGTTTACTCGGACCTGGTGAAGTTTGCAATCCAGAAGGCGGAGAGAGAGGTATTAAAGGAAGGGATACTGTTAGTACCCGAAGAAGTAGTAGAAATAGATGCAGAAGGCAAAGAGCCACAAGGAAAGGATTTTTTAAGGTGCCATGCCGGCCTAGGCAAGATACAGGGGAGGATAATAGAGAAAGAAGTAGGTGTAAGCATGGGAAACCTCAAAATAGATGTTAACAACTCAGATATAGAAAAATGGTGGGGAAATTGGAGTCAAGGCTCTAGTCACGCAGGCCCTTCCAATAGGTATAGCGAGGAGCATGGAGAAGAGGGTTACCTAGAAGATATCAAATAGGTAAAGGGGACGCTGCGTGGCATAAAGATTGTTTCTTGGAATGTAAATGGTCTGGGAGACCAAATAAAACAGGAAAATCTAAAGGAGCTAGCAAAAAGCTCCGTGATCATGTGCATTCAGGAAACTTGGCTATGTGCAAGACCCCAACATTTGATGGTTTCCGTCAACTCCACCGCCCAGCAAAGAAACAAAGGTTTGGTCACCCTGCGGGAGGAATCATGACATTGCTATCAACAAGAATAGTAAAGAATGTAACCCAATTTAGAGTAAAATGTAAGTGGCTGCTTGCTTGAAGGATATCTTTGGCAGTTACCTGCAAAAAGTATGCAGATCTGATGCTTTTAAATGTATACATGCAATGGGGAAGCCAGGAGGAATATGTTGTTGAAATGGGCTATTTTAAAGAAGATATGGATTTAATTGGGGAAAAGTATGGCACGGATTTAATTTTATTGATGGGGGATTTTAATCATAAATGAAACCCAAAGAAATCTGATGGTTGGTTCTCAGACATATTGGAGGCTTATGATGTAAACCAAGCAACCTTCCCTAATTGTGAAACTACAACTCGGGATATAAATCTGGGACTTTATCTAGGGACTAAAAGCCTCTTTTGTTTAAATGGAAGATCAGCCCTAGATTGCCCTGCGATGAAAACATTTAAACCAGGCACACAAAATTGTCCAATAGACTATGTCTTCATGTCACCCTGGAATTTTGCCATAGCTAAGGATTTTAGGACATATCAAGGAGAAGGAAGTGACCATAATCCTTTGGAGCTAGAGCTCTTAGGGGTCCACCTGAAGACTTGTGATAAAGTTATTGATCAACAGGTGGGATACCCAAGGCTTATTACAACGAGACTATCAGATGAATATATAGCAAGACTGGAAAGATTACAACAGAACCTTGATTTGGGAAAAGAGAGAGGGCAGGGCTTAGACTGGTACGTGGACAAATTAGAACAAGTGGTTCAAAGCCTCCGGGAAGAACTTAGAAAGGACACAAAAAATGTAAAGAGGCATCAAAACATAATAAAGAGACATGGAAAGTGGTTCACTGAGGATTGCCTAAAAAAGAAGAGGGAGATAAGGAGAGAAGCACGTAGGTTAAGGGTCAAATATGAACAGGAAAGGGCAGATAAGCTTGTACAATTTAAAAAGAATATAATATGTTAATGAGTAGCGCAAAAAGAACTTACAAAGAATCCTGCTGGGTAAAACTGCTGGAGACAATTGAGAAAAAGAGCTTAGTATGTCAGTTCTGGAAGCTAATACAATCAGCAGCAGAACTCCCGGCTGCCTCAATGAATTGTGTGGTGGAAGAAGCGGCATGGGAGGAATATCTGCTGGAACTGTATAGCCCGGGAAGAGAATCGGAAGTTGGGGAGCCTCAGGAGTGGGGCAGGCTAGTAGAAGAGCTTAAAGCAGATTTCTTACCCTTAAATGTAAAACATACAATAAAAACTCTGTACCTAACCAGAGCAGCAGGACCAGACAATCTCCCAGCCCTGATAATAAAATCACAGCTGAATTGGTGGGCAAAATTCTTCTCACTAATGTTTCAAGTTATCCTAGAAACTGGGAAGATTCCCAACAATTGGAAAGGAGCAATAATCAGACCGGTGCTTAAGAAAGAGATATGCATGCCCCAAAGAATTACAGATTAATAAATCTGTTAGATATTGGCGAAAAGATCTTTGCGAAAATAATACTAGGAAAGCTGAAAGCTTGGGTGGAACAGGACTCGATTATACCGGTAGAACAGGGGGGTTTCAAAGAAGGCCACTCTACCATAGACCACTGCTTTGCCCTCTGGGCACTTGCCCGGAAGTCAATAGAGCAGAATGGGAAATTGTATTGCTGTTTCGTGGACTTCCGGGCAGCATTTGACTCAGTGGATCGCAAGTGTCTTTGGGAATGCTTGATTAGGTATGTAATACCAGAGGGCTTATTGGTCATCTTCAAGGAACTACACACAGGAAACTGGGCCCAGGTAATTAAGGATACAAAAGGGGCATTGACACAGAAAATAGTGGTAGGGAACGGGCTGATACAAGGCTGCGTTTTGGCTCCCCTGCTATTTGTTTTATTCTTGGCCGACCTACCCACAGTATTAGAAGTGGAAAGAAGCGCTAACCCTAGAATGAGCGGAAACAAAGTGGCATGTCTTTTATATGCAGACGACCTCATGATACTCGATCAAATGGAGCTTGGGCTCCAAAGGAAATTAACTGTTTTTAGAGACTATTGTGAGGCAAAATATTTAGTTGTAAATATGGATAAAATGAAGATTTTATGTTTTGGGAAAAGAGAAAAAAAAATTCACTGGTTTTAGGACAAACGAAACTGGAGATTGTAAAAGAATACAAATATTTGGGTCTCTGGTTTGACAACGCCCTAAAATGGTGAACTCACCTTGAAGCCCAAAAAGCAAAAGCCTTCTCTTCAATCTGCGGGAAGAAAAAATGTAATAAGGAATATGGAGAAATGTCCCCTAGACCAATACTAAAAGCATGTGAAGCCATGATTCCCCCGCAGGTTTTGTATGGGGCAGAAGTCTTGTACCTAAGTGGCAAATGCAGATGGGACCAGGAAGAAGGGAAGATCCTAAAAACCTTACTGTCTCTACCAAGCTCTGCTATGATCCAGGCTGTAAGAATGGAGACAGGAACAACAGCATGGAGCATTCAGATACAAATGTCACTGTTAAGATTTTGGAAACGCCAGGACACTGGGGGTGTGAAGAAGGTCTCACAATGGTGTAGGGAGATCCGAAGTAGCAGCCTAAAGTGGGCAAGTGAGGTAAAAAAGAAGATCCTAACCATAGCGGAGAGATTAAATGTGAGACTAACTCAGCACACACTGGAGATATAATTTACCAAGTGCTCACTTAGACTCCAAGGTCAGGAACAGTCAAGGAAGAATGACTTGGAATACCTGAGCACGAAAATATCAGTGAAAGAGTTAAGAAACTCATGGGTAAAGGAATCATGGTACCCGTACCTGGACACCTTGCTGAACTATGAGCTTAGATGCGAACTACTAAGAGTACGAATTGGAATTAACCCGTGGCTAATGGAGGGAAAAACAAAGGCTGAAATGTTATATGCTGATGGAATCTGTAAATGTGGTCTTGGAACTAAAAATGATATCCTGCATATATTGGTAGATTGCCTTGCGGTTTTAGCATTGAGGAAATTGTTTTTATGCCCGATCTTCTTAAAATATAGAATTAGGTCAAGAGCTCAAGCTATAGACATACTAATAGAAATGACAAATCTTGATATAGCCATTGCATTGGGGAATTATATGAAAGGCATAAAAATCTTGCTGCTATTGGGGAAAGAACGAGGATTCTGTACTTTTATCATGAATATTACTGTAAGGAAGTTTTAATGCATTGATTGTATTTTATTATTGTGGTTCCCACAGTGTTTAAAGACCATGGTCTAAATAAACAAAGAGTTTCAGAATAAGCTGAAAAGGCTTTGCACGGAAAAAAGATCAACCATTACAAAGACCAGCTGTATCCATATTTCCCAAAGTATGAGATTGTATAAACATTTTAAGTTCAGCTAAATCTTCAAATGCAGTAGTTTTGTTCTGGAATGTCACTTTCAAAATGCAAGGATTAAAAAGACCATATCTGGCTCCCAAAGTACACAGAGGAGCACGAAGGTTAAGAAACTCCTTTCTTCTAGATGCAGTAGCGTTGGAAACATCTTGGAACAGGAAAATTATTTGACCCGTCCAAGTGACTTGCCTCTTAGCTTTAGCCTAAGAGGCAAGGACTGATAACAAATTAGTAAACTGCAAAAATAATATGATGACTCCTCTTGGTTTGATAGGAGATGATGATGTTGAAGAGTGAGGGCCAAACCTGTGGGCCCTTTGAATGTTAAACGAAGTTGAGGAATGCATGTCGAGCTATTTAGGAATAAAGGATGTTAAAAAAAGAGACAGGGTTACTCCCTTCCAATGCTTCAGGAAGACCATAAATACGAAGTTTGTTCTGTCTGTGCCTATTTTCCAAATCCTCTGTATGTTACTTGAGCCGGAGAGCCTCCCTTTCCAAACAAGTTACCTTGTTAGAATTGTCCTGCAGGTCTATAATCTGTTGTTCCACCAGAGAAACAAGACTCTCAAATGCTGACCATTTATCATCCAGATGCTGCATTTGGTTATTTGTCTCCCCCACAAAAGGACACAGTGCCCGATTTTCTTACAACAACAGTTCTAGAGATATAGGGGATGCAGTCTTCTCAGGCAAAGTAGGATCCTACTTTAATCTTTTAGAAGCAGAAGAGGGGGTCTGTGCCTCATTTATAGAGGACTGTAAAGAAACAGGATGAGGAGCAGTGGAGTTCGCAATAGCAACAGGTGAATCCAACTTGTAAGTTGACAATAACCTTGAGATAGGACCAGCACACAAGTTGGAAGAAGATGACACCTTAGACAGAAAAACAAACTGCGGCTTCTGTAATTTTCCCATATAAAAAAACAACATACAGTCAGACAGTCTGATAAAAAGGAGGAACATCTGAAGAACTACACACCACAGGTGTTACACTTGGTATTCCTGGGAAAATTGCCTAAAGGTCGTATTCACACAGCTTCCAGGATACGAGGAGAAAAAAAAAAAGCACATTGAGATAAAATATACTTAAAGCCTACATCATATTCAAAGTTAAGAAGAGGCTTCCAAAAAGAGTTGCATATTAACAACTGCTGGAGATCTGGGAGAACGCAGGACACGGTAATTATACTCCTCACTGGCAATGAAGAAAAGCCAAAGTGGCAACTGCTGTTGAGGAGAGCCTCACATTGCTGATCAAGTGTTCAAGAAATCACTGTGTTGAAGAAGGAGCAGCACAGCTTTCCGCCACCTCCTCAGCAGAATGCCTCGATGAAAGACATTTACAGAGAGCCGAAAGAGCCTCAACAAGTCAGAAGTGCGGTGAAGCCCTCACCTCTAGGTGGCGATCTTAGGTGGCGCCGAAGCCATGCCCCCATGCAGTTGATTAGTTATAGTGCTAAATTTGTTTTAAAAAAAGCTTTTTCTCTGAGTTGAGGCCTATTTACTCTGCCAGTGCCTTTTCTTCATGCTGTACAGCATCAGCTCCACAGCATGAACAAAACAAAAAAGCCATAATGACATATGACTGGGACTCCATTTAAAAAAAAAATATATGAGTACTAGATCAATTTGAAGTAGTGAGAAAGCATGAAGTGCAGGGTCGAGAGAAGCACACTAGGGAGACAACTGGAAGTGCTTAAGCCCAAAGAAGAAAGTAATTCCCTAGAAATGAGCAGCTGAAGGACACAAGTAAAGAGCCTGTGCTCTAATGGAAAGACAAACACAGAATGGACAAGACAAGCCCTCAAATAAAAAGCAAGTAATTGAGAGTGACAATAAAGCCAACCAACGGTAAGCAATGGTTGGGCTTTGAGACTACTGGAAGTTCTTGGTAAGGTAACTATATGTCGTTTTGGCGTGATCTATGAAAATAAGGGAAGGGAGCCAAAGTTTTCCTTAGGAGCTGTGCTCTGCTTAATGCTGGGGTTGCTGAATATCAGTCTGCCTAGTCTTGATTCCACTTCATGACAGTTTCTTCTAGGCGCGGCCAGTTTAGGTAAGAGCGATGGGGAGGGGCAGAGGAGGGTGGAAGTTGACATTTTACAGGATAGGGAATATAAAATAAAGAAATAAATAAAACCACTTACCTTGCGTTCACCGAGTTGGGGATGTGGCAGGTGCAAGGTGAGCAGTTTATTTATTTATTTTCCACCCCGCCCCACTGCCCTACCGCTCTTACCTGTACCGACCGCGCCTGTTTTCTTCACCATCCTACACTCACTTCCTATCACTTGATCTCACTCTTGCAGAATTTTTCTCACTCTGCTTTCTTCATTTGTCACTGTATTTGCATCTTTCTTCAAATGGGTTTTCTTAATAGGGTGTTAGTTTGGTTGCTTATTTATGACTGCATCGGAATTTCTAGCAATGGTTTGTTGCAATGGCATTGTATAACGATGTATTGAAACCATCTGTTGCTTACAGAGTGAACTTAGGTGTATGCTCTTTATTAGAGTTTAAAGATTCAACTAATGCTTAATGATTTGAAATGTGTATGAGGGATTTTTTTAATTTTCAATGAGAGCATTGTAAAGTATTATTCAAGCAATGGTGGATTGTAAAGTATTATTCAAGCAATGGTGGATTCATGGCTTCTTATGTCAGATGTTAGTTTGTGATAATTAAATGTTTTTCATTTTGTGAAAAATATATTTTATTGGAGTTCAATCTTCCAGATGTCCCTGCAAAGGCCAGAAACCAAGAGTTTTTCGAATTCTAGGTAGTACACTCCTTCCCCACAGCTAGTTGACAATCAGAATCCCCCAACCCCTTTAACATGATTGATCCCAGAGCACTAGGGGGCATATTATCAAGGGCGTTAAAATTATCGCCGCTTTAGCGGCAGAAAACTGCCGCTAAAGCGACGATAATGGGCATGATAATATGCCGCAGAGAATTCCAATAGAAGCCCATGTTGACACCAGAACATTGGCTTCTATTGGAATTCTCTGCGGCATATTATCAAGCCCATTATCGCCGCTTTAGCGGCAGTTTTCTGCCGCTAAAGCGGCGATCATTTTAACGCCGTTTCTTGATAATATGCCTCCATAATACATCACTCCCTTCCTGTCATCTATTTTGCTTATCCCAAACCCACAAAATTATACAAAATGCAAGCAGTGATTTTGCTGCCATAAATCTGCAATAATCACTAAAATTGGATAGAAAAAAATAGCCCACTCCACAATATGGAATAAGGTTCCAAAAACTACTCAGCGCTACTAAGCACTGTCAATCTATTGTATATATATTCAAGGTTTTATTTTACCTCTATGGCCAACACCCCAAAATACTATTACTGTTATTCAGTGTTTGTCTGCGGTTTTTCCGTCCTGTCATATTTGCAGCTCTCCTACTCAATTTAAAGCCAGGAAAGCACTTGTTTTACTTCGATGGAGCCTCCGCTGGCTCTGCCAGCATGAACCTTTGACCTGTGGGCCCGGCACTGGACCGTCAGGTCACAGTGATGATTGCACAGCCATCTTTGGGGCAGGGTAACTGTCACTCAATTTCGCTGCCCAGAACTGCCATGTGAGACAACGGTACTGAGACACAGGAAGAAAACTCTTACCTGTCAGGGCCATTGTATTTTTGTTTTTAAGAAATGAACTCTGACTTTAAGAGTTTGTTCTTGAAAACAAAAAAACGTTGTTGAGTGGGTGCAACATGGTGTCCACTCTCAAACGTTTAGTTCCAAATTTGAAGCTACTGGAATGGTGGCTTTACTGGAGGCCTAGAGATCCCTGCTAGGTCACAGAGACCCTGCCTCCCTAGCAAGGTCTTTAAACATGGCAGGTAGTCAACCGGCAGGGGGGTAGAGACCCATTAAGATCCACATGATCCTGTGAGTAATTTTGTTTAAAATATTTTATATTGCTCCCCTATGCAAGTCTTAAATCAGTTTGTTTTCTGGGGATGGTCTCACCTTTAGCTTATGTAAATACAATTAGAGAACAAAAGATAAATGTGGGTGTAATAGAAGTTACTTTGTTATGTTATGTTTTAGGATATTCACTGAGCGCAGGGACACCTTACGTTTCTTGGTGCTGAAGGTATCAGGAAAAGTGAAATTACAAGCTCGTTAATGACCGAGTGCTTGTTTGAAGAACCCCCTTTTTAGTTTGTTTCTGAAAGGCAGCACATCTGATCTGATTAGTGGTGGCTGTGTGCTGGAAGGAGTTCCAACCTGCCACAACCTATGCTGCAAAGCTACGCTCACCGGCCCTGTTCTTTCTGAATATGGGCATATGTGAGAAGTGTCAGCGAGCTGACCCCTCAGATTGCTTGATGGCATATTTTGTTAGGCAGGAAGAAAGGAGCCACATAGTTCATACTTTTCTAGTAAGGGCAGCAGATTTTAAAATGAGTGTGCTGAATCACTGGAAGCCAATAATCTAACCTAGATGCGATTACTGTCGTTGTAATCAGTTTCCATGCTTCAAATGAGAGAGAATTGGCAGAATTGTTCTCCATGTTCTCTTGAGCAATACAAATGTGGAAACTACCATGCATATCTGTGGTTTTAGGATGACAATGGTGTCTTCTCATTTACTGATCCTTTGGGTAAGGGAGCTAACCCCATTGCGGGGGCCCAATACGAGGGGGTTCACATGGACATGTTGCTGAGAATGTCAATTTCGGTTTTGCCTGTGTTAAGTTTTAACTGGCTAGCATTCGTCCATTTGACTGTGAAGTGCATTGTGTCTTGAAATTCTAGTCTGGATGTCGATGACGTTACATTTAAATGCAGTAGGAACTAGGAATCGTCCTTGCAGTTCTACAGCCCACATCCCCTAGTTGATCATTCTTGTATTAAAGGTTTGGCATATATTCATTGAACAGGTGGGATGATAGGGACGATCCCTGGGGAACCCCACATTGTAGGCTAACAGGTATTGCCGCAAAGTTGGCCAATTGGACTGTTTGAGAACCAGGGTGGCCAGCATGGCTTGCAGGTGGGGGACAGTGAGGGAAGCAGCGGGGGGGAGATAAACAAAATACTTAACCCTTTCGATGCTTGTGATGGAGCGGTCCCATCATGCGCGTCGGTCGCACTGTGCGGATGACGGAACCGCTCCGTCACGGCCCCGCCCGCGCACGAACCCTTCAACACAGCGCGGTAATCCGCGCCGCGCTGAAGGGGTTAAACTTACCTTGTGGCCGGGTCCTGCTTCTTGTCTGCTCCTGTTCTCATGCCTCTGACAGGAACAAAAAGCAGGCAGCCAGGTTAACCTCCCATAAGCGAATCACAATGCTGCAATGCAGCGTTCTGATTGGTATGATCACCATGACACGGTGCTCAGCCAGGGGCTGGAGGGGTGGGGCATGATCTTCTTTCAGGCTGTATTGCAGCCTGCATGGAGAACCAGGAAGTGTGCATGACTGTTTTGGGGAGCCCGAGAGGGCCAACCAAACAGTCATTGTGCACTTAGGAGTGGGCAAATCACTCCTCTCCTGCTTCCCAGAGCATTGCAGCACCGCCCACCAGCCCACCTGCAACGCAGATGGACACAAACTATAAAATGATAATAACTAAGTAATTATCATTTTATGTTTCTAAAGTTGGCACTGCTGTGAAATAGTGGGGTGACGCTCCTCCGCCATAGCGGAGGAGCCACCACTGTAGAGAACGTCCAAAAAGAAAGGATTTTAAACAGCTTAGCGTAGTCCCCTGAAATCCTACCTCCTCCACACCGACCACAATTTCATGATCTTAGGGTCATCACCTTCTTTCTTTCGAAGTGGAGTTGCTATGGGTTTTTTTAAGGGGCATGAGCACAATGCTTTGGTCCAGAGATTTGTTGAGTAGGCTGCATAAACGTTTCTTAATGACCAGCGCTAAACTATTTGTCATTTTAGCAGAGCATGGGTCAAAGGGGGAACCAGATTTTACCTTAACCATGAGTTCTGATAAGCGGCTCTCGTCTATCATTTGAAATGATGTGAAAATTTTGTGGTTGTTTTCTGTTTTACATCCGCTCAATTCCGTTTTGGTGAAGGTAATACTATGAGGCCCATTAGGATGGCGGTCAGAAATTATCCCCGATCGCCATGGTAGTGGGAAAAGGCCGCCCGCAAGGACCGCGGCATAACCGCCGGTTCAATTAGGATGCTCCGCAGTGGAAATCCGACCGTGGCGGTCAGATTCTGGCGATTAACATTGCGACAGTTGCTGCTGCCAGCAGGACCGACACGAAGTCAAAAAGAGCATATCCTACATATCCCTGCACTGCGTGGCAGGCACTGCACAGTGCCTGCCACCTGGTACAGGGACATGAAGATGGTACCCCCCCCAGTGCACCCACGCCACCCCCAACACATTGGGGGCCCGCAATGGGCCCCCGGAACATGTCTCTGCATGCCTTTCCATGGCGGTTCCACCACAGCGGAAAGGCTGGCTACCGCCGGCATCATAATCGTGCCAGCGGTGCTTGGCCCTGATCCGCAACAATTGTAGCAGTCCAGCTCTGCCCGCCAGGCAAGCGGGCAGACTGCAACTGGCGGAAAAGTGGCGGGTGGAAAATAACACCGCGGCGGTCATGACCGCAATGCGAATAGGACAGATGTTTTTCCGGGTTTCGATGGCGGGCGGATGGCCGCCGCCTGCCATCCTAATAGACCCCTATGTTTTTAAAGTAGCATTTTTTGGCAAAAAAATTATTCAGCATGTTGTACAATTCCCGGGTGGGTTTAACGTTTATTGTATGTCTCTCAGGTGATGTTAGTAATTTGAGATAATTGAATGTTTATTATTATTATATCTCGCTTTGTTAATTTTGTCAGAATACTACTCTGATTGTTTTTTAAATAAGATTTTGTATTTTGCAAGTCCGTTTTTGAACTTAACTTTACTGTTGTCATCATAATCCCTGATCCTGTGTCGCCCCAGGCACTCAAGAATTATTTTGCTTCTTTTAATTCTTGGGAAAACCAAGGCACTGATGTTACCCTGTAATTACTGCATGTTACATCTGTGTGCTTGGATAGTGTAGCAGTAAAGCGTCTTGTGTGCTGCAACTTCACTCTATCATAAAAAAACAGAAAACAATCTGCTTTACCACCAGTAAAATCGTGATTTAAATTACACGTGGAGAAATGCAAAGAGGAATTGTGGTACCATGTGGTATGCTTAATTTGTATCCAGTGATTCATAAATCAGTGTTTAAGCTCAGCTGAATAATCAGTTCCCCGAAGGTGTTTTATCCTATGATTAGGCACACTACAATAAGGGTCTCATTCCGAGTGTCTTTGATTTTGCACCTGTAATACCACATACAGCAAACACTGTTATGGCAGATTGTGCAGTAAAATGTACCACAAGCTTTGCCTCTTTCCAAGCTATTTTCACAGTACACATACAGCTTGGGGTTTTCCTGGAAAAATGAGAATTACCCAATTTTTTCCACAAAATTTGTAATCCCTATTCGGACGCAGCCTCCCACTCTCTGCAGAATGAAGTTTACAATGAGAATTAGAAATATGCCCTAAATAAGTTCCTCAAGAATTGAAACATATTGTCACTCTGTAGTTCAGGCTCATGCAAATAAATGAAATAAGGTGTTTACGGAAGCGAATCGTCATTATCAGTAATGGACACACACACACTGCATTATTCATTGTGTATGGAACAAGAAGCTGTGACACTCCTTTACTCAATCAATAGGTAGATATAACCTTAAATGTGAAACTATCCCCCGCCAGTGGAAACAAAAATATGAAAGTACCAAGAGAACTTTATGTTATCACGTGGCATAGATGTACCGCTACGTCAATTAAAATATAACGCTTAAAACTATATATTGGTGTATATGAACCTAAAGCAGCACAGTGGAACACGAGGTGTGAAGAAGGGGGTGATTTTACGTTGGAAGTCTAGCATGATAATACAAAAAATTCCCTTCCTCCTACTACAGATCAAGAGAAACCTTGCCTGGGCAGAATTATGAATTTCTACAAATATGTTCCAAAAAAAAGGGCAGGCCAAAACCTGCTGGGAGGTACTTACCAGGGGACTACATTTAGTACTGCCCCGTTTACATGTCCGACATGGTGAAATCGCTTGAAATGCAAGGACACCTTTCAATGCAACAATTGCTTGAAATTAGCCGTCTATTGTTGAGGTCATTAAGTTTTATTCAAATTTATTAGGTGCTTAAAATGTATTTTTGAAAAAGAAGTGCTAGAAAAGTGTATATAGACAGAGTATGTTCAGTTTTCTATTTACTGCCTGCGAAATGTGCAGATATATTGCGTTTGTTCAGTGGACGCTACACAAGTTTCAATACTGGTTACCGTCGAATGCGACATGGTAATTACGAAATATTACGCAATGTGCCTATAAATCTTTTAATGTCAATTATTGTGCAATGATATCTGCGCGCGCTGTATAAATCTCTTTTTTCATGGAGATCTATCATTGTAATTATTTGCTGAAGAGTGTACAAAGAAAAAAAGCTCTTTTATTATGCAAATGCACGTGATAAACATTATTTAAATGAAATTAGTTGAAAGCTTTTTAATCTATACAGTTCCTATAAGCACCTGCATTAGTCAGTCAGGCATCTCACTAGCTAAGTTTTATCGTGTGTAATTTGTTGGACGACATCATGCGATAGCTTTACCTAATAAGAATTTTTATTCATGTTTTTAGCCGTGTAAAAATGAAGGGAGCCATTTTAAATTAAGCATTCCATTTTGAAGAGAGGCAAACTATAGTCACATACTTTGAATTTTAGACTCAGCCAACCGACCACTATTTATTGGTCATTTTGGTAGTGCAATATTATGAACAAGTAAATCTATTTTGTTAAAAATAATCAAAACGTTCATACAATAAGAAATAGTAGAATTTATTAATTAAATAACCGGTTAATTAATTTTACACTTTGTTCATGAACAGAAATGGAACACACAAAGGGTGCTAAAGACTAAATTACCAAAAAAACACAAGTAGGCAGGTGTGACCACCACCTCATAAAAACAGGGGCTCAAAAATGTTATTTGTGTGTCTTCAAGGTATGAAACATCAGACGCAAATTAACTACATGAGCTTTGCACTGGAGCAACACTTGAGCTAATGCTCTTTTGTGACAATTTTCTTGTTTGCCTACTGGTGAATGGAGCACAGAGCTTTTTACTGTAATCTACATTACATAAAAATGCCCTGGTCATTCAATTTTATATATGTCAACATATTATCCGTTCTATGTGTCTTTGAAATGTTTGACACCACTCATATTTGGTCAAATAAAATAAAAAATATTCATTTCCCGATACATTTTCATAGTAGGTCATATGTAGAATAATGACAGCAGTATACACTTTATATTTATCAGATGATTTTGGGAAACCATTATTTTTTCTCGTCCTCGATTCCCAAACATGATGATATAAATAAAAACTGCATGTCAGCGGCAGTGCTTAATTTGTAAAATAACAGGTGCGACGACCCAATGCATCGATGCAGCGCGCGCTACGAAATTCGTTTTATTTATTTAATTGTTTACTTACCTGTAATTATCCATATTCCGGTATTTAGAACCCTGTCCTTCTCCTGCCCCGCCTTACCGCTCCATGGAACTCCCTCCACGGGCCGCGGCTGATGTACCCATAGTTTTTGATGGAAAGCCATATTTACAAACAATTGGAGACATGGGTTTGCACCAAAATGGCACGCCTGCCTGAGGCTTGCATACCAAGGAGAAATATCTTTATTTTTCCTCGTTATTTCCTCTTTGCATGTGTGGTGTGTTCAGCAGCACACATGCAAAGAGGAAAAAGCCACCAAGGGTCAGTGTTGTGAAGGTAAAGTACTCCTTCCAGCGCAAAAACTGTCCTGACCGTAATGCAGACCCAACATACTTAAATACAATGTAAAATACCCAATAATATTTTAAATACACACTTTTCTATCACCTATAAAATATACTAACACTATAAAATCATAAATATAGACAGCAAATAAACAAACATAACATAAAAAAATCAATGTCACCCATCCAAAAGCATAAATAAATAAAATAAGACAACACAAATTCGTAAGAAAAGTCTTGGTCATTGAAACAACAATCAAACAATACAAATGCCAAGCAAATGATTAAAAAAATGCAAAAATAAGCCAGTGAAAAATAGAACATCAAATACAACTCCAATAATCCAGAGAATCCATTCAAAACCTGAAAAAATAGAAAAAGATAAATGAACATTCCAGGAAAAACGAAAATCTGGAAAAAAGTTAAAAAATATTTTGATTACATAATAACAAAATCTTTTTCCTTGTAAAAAAAAACAACCAGGTTGAAAATAAAATCCCAAATCTGAAAATAGAAACCTGTAAATGAAGAAACATATGCACCCACCCAAAAAACACCTGTATCCCTAAAATAAATCAAAGCACAGTTAAAAAAATTAATTAAAATCAATGATGAATACATTTAACACACATGTAACATACAAATAAACATAACATTTCACAATAAGGCCACTGTAATAAAGTGAAATAATAAACAAATACAATAAAACAATATCCAAGTCCTTTGACAACCCTACCCAAGGGGCTGATTTATATTTTGGCAGAACGAGCATACTCCACCGGGATGATGGAGGACATTGCCACCACCAGGCTGAAGTACCTCGGCTTGCCAAGTCTAGAGTCATCCGCCAGCCTTCCAAACATATCTTAACATTGAAGGGAACCATCACCACTTGGTTCCTCTCAATGTTGTAAAAGTTTCCCAGATGACATTGTCAAACTGTGTGGCTGCTCCTCAAAACTTTAACACAGTTTTAATTTTGGACAGTGAGTTTGAAGAGATGGGACTCCATCAACGTTGCAACTGAGAACCCTCTGCACCAACCTCTACATCAGCTACTGAGTGTAAACATCTCCCCCACCACTCAACTAATAGGAAATACATAAAAAATATTCTTATATGGATCAGAGAGCAGCAATGGGAAACCACAACTGTGAATACCATCACAGCACATAATGATGAAGAAACTGGGGAAAACGGTGCAAAATAAAAATAAGAAACAATATTTCACCTAATAGAAATCAATGCAAAACTGTATTCTTTTTATTAGTGTTTATAAAATAATAAAGAAGATGTTAAAAATATGTAAAAGATTTCTGGTTTCAAAAACTGTATAGAAATGTTTCATGTATACATATATATCAAAAGAGTGAAAAAAATATAACATCATTTTCTTATTACTGTTTAATATATCATATTCTTTAAAAAATGAAATAATGTAAAAAGTTACATTTGTTAAACATTACTGTACAAGATGCTTTAAAAAAAGTATAACTACACATCATAATAGATATACTTTGTTGCTAGAGGATTAAAATCACTGCTCCACCCTGACAAATGCAGTGCTCGACTGCACCAGGCACTGCCCATTCATAGAGACATATACCTCTTCCTTCTGCAAAACGAATAGTTGGAACTCCAGCAGGTTTGCTTTAAACAGATTGCTTTATCGGAGAAACAAAATGGTTGAGCATTTTGGCACAACTGACTTCTTTGAAACTGGAAGTGACCTTAAAATTCAGGTCACTTCCTTAAATATTTAATTAACAAGGAGAAAGGACCTAAAAATTCACTTCTTTCAAAAAGAGAATGTCCCCAGAAAAAAGTACAGATTGCAGCTCATGTATACTCAAAGATACTCTGTATCTGATAACGGTCTCAATCTCCCAACCTCTTTCGTGTAAAGACATCATAGTTTCTACTACACTATATCTGCCTCATAGCATTACGCCCTGAAGATAATCTATCAATCTTCTTAATTGGTGCTTATAGCATCTGATACATATCAAATACATTAAAAATGTTGGCACAACTGACTTCTTTGAAACTGGAAGTGACCTTAAAATTCAGGTCCCTTCCTTAAATATTTAATTAACAAAGAGAATGGGCCTAAAAATTCACTTCTTTCAAAAAGAGAATGTCCCCAGAAAAAAGTACCGATTGCAGCTCATGTATACTCAAAGATACTCTGTATCTGATAACTCAATCTCCCAACCTCTTTTGTGTTAAGACATCATAGTTTCTACTAAACTATATCTGCCTCATAGCATTACGCCCTGAAGATAATCTATCAATATTCTTAATTGGTGCTTATAGCATCTGATACATATCAAATACATTAAAAATGAGACATATTCATCTCCAAGTGGAAAATTGTATAACAAATCATTGTAGAATTAATGTTGGGGATGTATAGCTTGTGTGCAAAAATAACATAACAGTAAGTTTGAAAAGAAATAACCTTTCTCTCAGTGTCAGGAATGAACAAAGATATCTGTAACTAAAAGAGTGAGCAGTTAATCTGATCTTTCTGCAGGTGTCATATCCACAAATAAAATCAATAAAAAAAGTCATCAATTAAAAAAGACATATATGTTGAACCTATAAAAAAGCGCTAAAAGGTGTTGTCCTTTATTTTAAGTGCATCACTAGTTCTTATTCAGTATTCAAACCATTCTTTCTATATATTCCCAAATTAATACCATATGCAGACTCCACCTTCCATAATACAATCTCTCTGTCACTACCATGTGGTTTTCTGTAAACTGTTTCAGTACCGAAACAGACCAAATGTCTACTGTATAGTCACGGGATAGAACCAGTCATTGCTACTTATGGCTCTCTGGTGTTTTTTGTATCATGGAAAACCTTGCTGCCAACATAACATTTGCCACAAGGGCATTCCTGCACATAAATTGTATACAGTTTTATACATGTGAAGAACTAATCCTTCTTTCTTTTTGTATTAGGTGTATTGTATGTCTTTCTAACAGATACATTTTGAAAGACTTTACAATAAAAAGTGTATTAAAGCTATGATCTCAGTTAAAAAAGATTTTGTTTTATTAACTGGTAAGGGACTCCTTAATAACAAATTTCATACAGACTTACCCTTCTTGAAAGAAAGTGGAGGTTCTTGTCCAATCACCTTAACTAATTTCCTACCAGTCTGTAATAATTTCCAAAGTTTGTTTAATATTCTCCTAATGTGAGTAGCCTTTAAGCTAAATGCTGTAATGAAACATGTATTGTCTTTTCCTTCTGTTCAAGGAGTTAGTAATTCTTCCCTTGGCCCCTGTTAAATCTATCAATCTTTTTGCTTGCCTCAAAGGATGCATGCTGTGGATATCCTCTTTGTTTAAAATGGGTCAATACCAATTTTTGTTCTATACAAAAGTCCTGATGATCACTACATTTTCAACATGTTCTGACGTGTTCGCCATACAGAATGATCCATTTTAGTCTAGGAGGATGGCAACTCCGAGCATGGAGTAAGCTGTTGCCTGCTGTGGGGTTACGTGACAGTGACTAGTCTGTCATTAATGGCACTAACTGTGACATCTAAATATGTCACTTGCCATTTGTTAATTACAGCTTGCAGCTGTCAATTAAAGGTGTTGTTATTCAATTGCATACCAAATTCATTAGCTGTTGTGAGATCGCCATTCAACTTAACAAAATGATTGTCCATGCCCCTTACCCATAACATTATTTTGTCAGTATATTCCTGCATGGTATCTGATCAGACTACCTTCTCCTCCCACCAGCAAGGCCATGGACCGGTTTGCATAGCTGGGGAAGAAGCAGGTACTCATAGATGAGTCTCTTTTCTGTTAGCACAAGGTATCCTGAAATAATAAAAATATTGTTCAACATACACATTTCCTGCATCTAAAACATCTCAGAATGTTCTAAGCATTGGAATTGTGTCATATTCTAAAACCTGCAGCCAACCTCTTCCGCACACATCCTTCAGCTTTATAGAGTTGGTGGTTATCCATCCCAAGGAGTGTTTGGTGCAGGGCCTTGCTTGGTGTCGGGACCTGCACCCAACCCCCACCTGAGCATGCCCTTTGGCACTGCACAACAAGGATTGAGCACCCATGGGTCAGTTGGACGCCCAACTCTGCCACCAACTCTCCACTGCACACAGCCAAAGTGGGTTGGATGTATGCACAAGCTTGCATATATTTAAAAAAAATCACTAAAAACCTAAATAAAAAATTAAAATGATGTTATAGTTAGGCCTTGAAAGGAAATAAAAAAATAAATAATTAAATGCAAGGATAATTTTGGAATTTCTCCAATTACTATCTATTGAGCTAACTATAACTTGCCCACCACCATACGCTGCTTAAGACCTCACATATTATATCACCCATGACATGTTAAAGAACAATATTTATGAAATCACTGATGATATGTCATATTATACCATTTACGATACTGCTCCATGAATCCTCACACCATTTAAAAAAGAATAAACTTATGTAAATATTTATTTGTGCTTACTATGCAAATTTGAACCAGGAAAATATGAACAAAATATAATCAGATCAAATTGGAATTCCGAAGTAGATGATCTGACGTCCTGGAATGTTAAAAATCCAACAAAACAAGCACACTCTGCTTACTCTATGAGCTCACCATCCCTGTGATGGTCTCCAATCTGAGTGAGTCGCAATTTGGAACCTACTTCATTAATATTGATGAGATAGACTGGATTAGGACCTACTCCTTATTAGAATTGTACTATCTGCCTGATTAGTTAGTGTGAGAAAGTAATCCTTTTTGCCCTGAGCACCTCCATTGTTTTGACTGATACTGGTGGTTACTGACTCTGATTGTGCCCTGGGCTCTGCCAATCATACCCAGGGCAAAAGGTATATGGTAATCATACCTCTGCAAAAGGTATATGGTGATTAGGTGAAATGAAATTACAATTGGTATGACCACCTACATGTAAGCTCCTAGAAAATGGTAGGGCGTGTAGGTTTAGAGGCACGGTAAATTTAATACAGTTAAGTGTGCATTGCTGTGTTTTCTGCTGTCATTTTGAAGGCAGTCCTACTTTGCAGGCTGCTTTTGAAAATAAATTACATAAAAAATTTGACTTTGGGATTAAATGAACTTCCATAGTCTTAAACTGCCTTATTTTTTGCATATGCCACTTCTAAGATCTTCCTTAAGGGCCCCAGGGGTAGGTTGCCTTGCCTCTATAAGCATAGACATTTTAAAAGATGTTTTCTATGCCCTGGTGATGAGAAAGACATACATTTAATTTTTCCTCATTGTAGCACATTGGCTCCATAGGCTAACATGGGAATACTTTAACAAAGTATAACTATTGACAGGAGTAAGCTGAAATGATAATTCAAAGACTTAAAAGAATAGTTATGATAAATCCAACAACTTGCCTATGTTAGATTTATTATAACTATTACAGAAAGCCTCTCCTGATTGGCCAGCCTTTGACAGACTGGGCCAAACTGCCCTGATGAGGTGCGCAGTGGCCTGCATAGGGACAAAGGACATCTGGTGGGAGGAGATCTGCTGCTGCAGAGCAAAAGGCAGAATGGAGATGGAGTTGCCAGACTAGTCTTCAAAGACGGAATGACAGTTATGACAGGACACAGGCTCACCCCCACTTCCTGCACCCATGGCTAGACAGGAGCCAATAATTGAATCAGTAGAGGGGCTGGAAGGGGAGTGTTAGGGAAAGTTAGTCATGCCAGTGGGATGGCTTAGCCAGAACCTAACCTCCAGGAGAGAGTTTCTCCATTTTGGATTTAAAGAACAATGCTTTCTGGTACTAGAATATGCCACTCTTTGGAGGAAGCTGTCATACTTCTGGGTGACACCCTGTACCCCATTGGTCAGGGGTCACCCTGCTTGTCACCCAAGGATACTGGATAAATATGGGAGAGCTGCCCAGCAACCCAGATCCCTGCCTGAAACTACACGAAGCCCTTCCCTGCTGCAACCCTGACCTGCACCAAGAGGATTGTACTCTGAATAACTGCACCTGCTGCACACTTTGGAATTACAGTCCTAAAGACTTTGCCTTGCTTTTAAAATTGAAGGAGTGGACTCCCTGAAGCAATATGTTAAAAGACCAACACATGCATCATCTCCAAGAAGAAATCAGCTGAACACCTGCAGCTGGACATTAAAGGATTTGGCCAGTTTAATTGTGGAAGATGTAGTCCCAACATCCTAAAAAGCAGATGAGAGCTTTTAAAACCTTGGATTGGTGTTGTGGATGCTTTGAAAGCTTTGAAACCCCCAAAAGGACCTTCTTGAAGAAGATCTAGAAGTTTGGAGACCATTGTAGAATTTGTGGTAAAAAGTTCTATAAGTTGACCCACCCGTTGTCGAGAGTCAAGCCGGGGATATCGAACCGTTACCTGGCCTGAAGTCCAGGTCTGTCCTGCTGAAGCTATGGAGCTTTTCATCATTGATGACACTTCCAGCATTTGATTGGGGCCTTGTGCTGGACCAAGCAGCCATCATTGTAAATAAAGCAGGTCTGATGAGGAGCCTTCTTCGATGTTGAGAGCAAAAGCTCCAAAAAAGTGACTAGGTCAAAATGCAAAAACTTGACCGGGCCCTACCACTAACTGTATCCAACCCGTGCTCCATCGCGGCCGGGCTGAAATTTTGACTTAGTCTTGGTCAAGCACAACCAGATGTCCCAAAGTTGCTCTTTTGGCTTTTAGGCACTAGAAAGTGTTTATGTTTTACAAACTGATATCTCTTGTTCCCTACATTGGATTTTTTAAAATCATTTTGGTGTCATTTTAATCCTGAAAATATTTCTTATTTGTAAAAATTGATGTTGGATTTTTATTTTGTGTTATGTCTTACTAATATAATGTATTGGCGAGTGTGGGCATATATCTGCTCTTGGGATAAAGTAAGAAAAACGACCGAAGGGACGCTGAACGAATATCTATGGAAAGAGCTAGAGCAGACCCAAAACTCACCAGCTGCAAAATACCTGGAAAAAAGCATAGTGAACACCGGGCTGGCGGAGCTCTGGGCGTCCCCTGCAGATCATAAAACACTCAACAAATTGGTGAAAAAATCGATCAAGCTACAGTCATGGGTTCAGGATAAAGCCATCCTATCAAAATGATCTCACGCTTGGATGGTATTAAATACATACCTGACACAAGCCTCCCAGCCTTACCTTGCCCTAGGTTACACAAAAAAAATCAAACTGTGCTTTTTAAGATATAGATTGGGCCTGCTACCATGCATCCTACATCTTCCTCACTGGCTGAGATTGAAAGCAGGAACAATATGCAGGTTATGCGGCATTGGGGCAGAAGACATGTTGCACCTGTAATGCTCGTGTGAGGAACTGCAAGAAGAAAGGAAGCTCCTGCTGAAACGCCATTTCATTCTACAGGGGGTACGCACACGAAGGAATGCAGTGTTAACCTGCTTCTCAGCACAGGACCCTCAGCTGAGCTGCAGATTTGTGAAATTTTTAAAAGCAGTAGAAAAAAAACTACCAAAAATTGACCCATGATTAATTCAGCAAACAGGACATATGATTTAACTTACATAGATGAACTATCTATGCTGCAGATTTTAATGAACTTTATTACGTGTTATTGTATCGCATTGGTTTTAATTAACTGTGCAATAAATTATAAACTGAAACTGAAACTAACACTGAAAGTGCACATCCATTCCTCTCACTACAGTACAGCTCAAATTCTTTTTCGTAATCTGGCATTCCTAGGGCAGGAGCTTCACATAGCCTGTTCTTTAATTCTTTGAATGCTGCCATTTCTTCTGGGTTTAATTCCAATGGGTCTTTCACCTCACTTTTAGTCAATTTAATCAGTGGCTTGGCAATTAAGGAAAAGTTACTTATCCACTGACGACAATAACCAACCATTCCCAGGAACATTCTCACTTCTCTTTGTGTCATTGGGGCTCTCATCCCTCTGATGATTTTGATCCTGTCAATGGTCACTTTCCTCAGGCCTTTCTCAAAATATGTCCCAGATACTGGACTTCTCTCTTGCAGAATTGCAATTTGGCTGGAGATACTTTTAATCCTCCATCTGCCAAGTGATTCAGTAAAGCAATGGTGTCTACTTCACAAGCTTCACGTGTTTTGGATGCCACAAGCAGGTCATCAATGTACTGGACCAAAACTGAATTTTCAGGCATTGTTAAACTCTCCAGAGATTTCTTCAGCAATTGATTAAATATCAAAGGGCTCTCTGTATACCCCTGTGGAATTCGGCACCATGCCAAAATTCTCTCTCCAAACCGAAAGGCAAAAATCGGCTGGCTGTCATGATGCAACGGGATTGAAAAGAAAGCATGCCACAAATCAATTACTGTGTACCATTCTGCATCATGAGGAATCTGATACAAAATCACTGATGGATTTGGCACAATGGGACAGCATGACACAACAATCTTGTTGATTTGTCTCAAATCCTGTACTATTCTGAACTTCCCATTGGGTTTCTTCAGTCCCATTATAGGTGAATTACATGGGCTGCTCAATATTTCCCTTAACACCCCTTGCTGGATCATTTTCTCAATTATAGGTGTTATTCCTTCAATTATTTCAGGTGTCAGTCTGTATTATGGGATGTTTGGGTAAACTATTCCATTTTTTACAGTAATTTTTACTGGATCTACATTTCTCATCAGGCCCACATCTTCTCCAGTAAAATCCCAAACTGCTGCTTTTACTGTCTGTTTTAATTCTGGGGGTAATCTGTCCGGATTGAACACAGCATATGTTCCAATAGCCTCACTTTCCCTGTTATCTAGGGACATTCTGTATAGGACATCCTCATCTGGTGTCTCAAAGGCTATTCCATCTGGGGTACAAAAAATACTGCAATTCATCTTGCACAGCAAATCCCTGCCTAACAAGTTCACAGGACTGGTGTCACACACCACGAATCGGTGCATGTCTGAGAATTTCCCTATCCTAACCCTTACTGGTTCAGTAAGATGAGTTTTGATCTGTGTGTTGGACACACCAACCACTTGGATTGCTTCATCCGAGAGAGGAAGATTCTTTATATCAGCTGACCTGACAGTCGATCTCGTAGCTCCTGTGTCAACTAGAAAAGTAACACTTTCACCATTGATTTTTCCATCTACAAAAGGTCCTGCCTGGTCTATTTCTAGAGTTGCGCCAAGTACGCACTCTTCCTCCTATCTTCGGCACTGTCAGAAGTCTCCCTCAGAATCACTTCCCTCATTCCTTAGCCAATATTGTGACACAGTGCTTGCGCGTTTTGGCTTGTTTACCTGTTCTTCATTGTAGAACCCCGAATCCTGGCTGTACTTCTGGGATCCTCTGTTTTGTGGCAAGGGCGGTTTTGGCACCTGATTCTGCTGCTTAACAGCCTTCTGCTGTTGCTGCTGCTGATCACACCCCTCACTCTGCACCTGTGAATTCAATGATGGATTGTCATCGTTAGCAGATGGTGGATTCTTACACTCGGATTTCCAGTGCCCTAATTTTCCACAATTGTGGCAGGGAAACCTTTTCTTTGCTTCCTCAATATTGCCTTTCCCTTTTCCTGGGCCAAATCTAGGTTTATTTCCTGGGTTACTTGCTTGTTCAACCAACTGTGCTTCCTGTCTTTCTGCAACTTTCACCTGTGCCCACATTGCCTTCTCTTTCAGTTTTCTTTGCTTTGCCTCAATCTCATCACTGAAGTATTTTGCATGTCTCAGGATCTCATCAATCTTTTTGCTCTGCCAGTCTACGGTATGCTGCCTTATCATTTCACTGATTTCAGGTCGCAAGCCATACACAAATCTATATACAAAATAGCTCAGATCCTTGTCACCCAGATGTTCATCTCCACTGAACTGTTTGAAAGCTAGTATTAGTCTTTCATAGTAAGCATGGACTGATTCTTTCACTTCTTGATGTGTTCGATCTATTTTAACCCAGTCTGTTTCTTTGGGAGGTACCTTATTTTTCAGGAAAGCCATAACCTGCTCATACTTTTTCATTACCTCCGGGTCTGGAGCTCCTGTCTTGGGATCTCTTGGGTATTCTTTAGTGGGCCAGTCTATGACTACCTTACATTCTGCCCACAAGTCTGCTGGTACAATTATATCAAACAGACTATTCAGGTCAATCCACAGCACTTTTGACAACTTCACAAATCTGTCAACCTGTCTATACCACTCGACGGGCTTCTCTCTCAGTCGAGGGAAATCATTTGTAAATGACAAAATATCTTGTCTGGTCCATGGGACATGTACATATCCTCCTCCTGGAATCTCCCTCATGGGATAAGCTGTCACTGTTTTCACTTTTTCTCTCATAGGGAATGTTGAATAAGTTCTGTCTGCTGCATCTTCTCGTTTTTTATACCATCTATCTTTCCATTTCTCCACATCTTCCCATTTCCGCAGCAAAGCAACCATCTCCTTAATCTGCCCTGCTCAGCCTGTATTATTCAGATTCTCGATGTCCTTATCTGTAAAATCCACTCGGTAAGGCTTTTGTAAAGCTTTTACCTTGTCCATGTCAATTCCCATTTCACTGGCTATTCCTTTCAACCTGTCATGTGTGTTCTTTGCTCTCCATGTGATGCTCTTGCACAAAAATAGTATTTCCCCATCCTGGTAGTTTTTCAGCGTTTCTGTAGGAATTGTTCCTACTATTAGCTCCTCCAATTCCATACGTAGTCCAGCTACATCAATTGCCTGGGATTCCTTCTCTTTTCCCTGCAAAACTCTTAGCCAATCATTCAAATCTTCAGCAGAGATCCCCATAGATTTTTCTGCATCCACTGGTTCTGTCACTCTTTGTGGTTCTAAGATCGATCCTCCAGTCATTCTGTTCCCTTCCACACAACCGGAATTCAAAACCGAGTTAGTCTGCACATTCAACTCTCCTCCACATATGGTATGTCTCCACTGATTTTCTCCTGATCTCCACTGATTTTCTCCCGATCTCATTTCTATCTGTTCTGGAGGAACAACCAGTCTGTTGCCTACATATGGAACTGTTAAACCACCTTCACCAGTCCTCTGCTTCTCAAAAATAGGCATAACCGGACCTATTGTTACAGGCACCGTAACTGCTTCAAGATTTTTAGTCAGTTCTCTGATTTTCTCTGTCAATTCAAATGTGGTTCTTGCTAGTTCTCTTGTCTTTTCATCCTCAATTTTATTTTCCCTTTCTCTCTCTCTCTCTGCAAGAGAACTACTGCTTTTTAACTCAGGGGTCATGACTTCCGTCTTTATAATCCGCAGGGTGTCTCTCATTGGGGTAACTGGTGTTCCTACTTCTGGTTCTCGTCTATACGGGGTGGTCTTTTGTAGAACATGTCATCTAAGACATCGTCGTCAGACTCATTCGCCCCATACCTCCTTGTTTCTACATTATGTTCTTTCTCTGTACACTTTCTCCCTTCTGTCTCTCCTGCAGTTCTTACAGGATATAATCCCTCAGTCATACTAGCATCTCGCCATCTTCTCATCCGATCATGATGCGTTTCACGATCATACTTTCGCCCGAACATGTACCGGTAGTTTCCTCCACTCCTCTGCTTTTCTCGCTCATGCATTTCATCTTCCCATTCAGTCAACGCCACAAACTGCGTCGGCCTAGGCCGAGGTTCTAGATTCATCATCCTTTCCCTTAAGTTTCTCCATATGGCCAGATTAAATGAGCCATGTTCCAGGAAAGCTAAAACTCCATCTTCTTTGGTGTACTTTGCCCAATTGTCTAACCAAATACAGGTATGATACCCATATTTTGCACCCATGAAGGATGCGGGGGTTCTTATCGGAGGACGTAACTGTCCTTCCCTAGTTACAATATCCTTATCCTTGTCAAACCAGGTCTTAACCTTACTAAACAAGGATTTCTTTTTCTTTTCCTCAGCGTGGTAATACATTTTCTCGTTTTCCGCAACCCTTTAGTCTTTTCTACAACTGTACGATCTCCTGTCCAATTGCAGCGCGACTCACACTAACGCACCAATCCGGAGCGTTTACGTCACCCTGTATGTCTCCCAATCCTTGCGCGGCGTAAACCAGCACACCAATCACCGTGCTTCCACCGTTCTAACCCACTGTCCAATCACAGCGCGGTCTTCCTGACGTCAGCAGTCGCTGCAGCAGCTCCTGCTCCTGTCTCCTGTCTCTCGTCTACCTCTCCTTTACAAAACTACTCTGTAGACTTTGTTTCAACTTCTACGAGTCTGTTAGTTACAACATACAAACATCTCCATTGTCTGCTTCGCTAACCACAGAACAGCAAAAGACCTTTCCCACGAGAATTCCGCCTTTCCCGAGAGCAGCGCTTACCTCTGCCCTACTACGGAATCATTACTTCCGTTGATAAAGTAGCACATCCCTCTACTCTATCCTTCTAGCAAGCACCAATTAACTGTTTTCTCCGGAATGCTCCTAAGAGTTTCACAATTAACCAGAATGCCTTCTCATTCACGCACTTTCACACCAGAAAATGTAGTACATTCACACAGAATCCTGTCTTTCCCGTGAACAGCGAACAGTCTGTCCTACTACAGAATTATATCACACGTTAACAAAGCAGCGCTTACCTCTGCTCTGTCCTTCTAACAAGCTCAGAGAATACCTATTACCTTTCTAGTGATAAGCGTTATCGGAATGCCATAAGGATCCCTGATACCTAAGACCAGAACTTCACAGGTAACCTTCGCTATCATATACACTTCTCCCACACAGGAAATACGTTTCTAATGGCAACACACGGCGATGCTACCTCATCGAACACAGACAATGCGACGCGCAACTTCAATTGTCACCCGTTTTCCCCTGTCTACATACAGGGCCAACAATCCCGCCTCTTCCGAGAGCAGCGCTTCCCTCTGCCCTACTACGGAACTGTCACCGACTTCCTACATCCCAGAAGCCGTACACACTACATAAAACTCAACACGACTTCAACATATAGTGTTAGTACATATATCAATACCAATCAATAATCAATAAGCTTATATACACGCAAATTCACCAAATCAAGACAATAGTTAACCATCATTCTGCTACCAAGAAACTGGTGCAGATCGGAGCTTCCGAATCCCCTCTACTTCCACAGACGGAGTGATTTCTCAGTCACACGCACACACACACATCACACACTGGTGGGGCCCATAACACCAACATTCATCCTACCACTCTATCCGTGCCCTGTATAAGGGAAACACTTTTCTTTACCCAACCAATCTGCATGTACCCTGAGGTCAATGAGATCAACTAGTTGCTAAAGATTTGGTGATACAACTTAACACTCTAAATATTCAATAAACATAACAATAAAATAACCACCCGACACAGTAATTCAAACAGAATATTGTTTATCTAAAATCAAATTGTAAGAAAAGCCAGTTAAATGCAAGATCATTTTTCTCCATATTTACCTATTCTGGCTAAAAGTCGTTTTCTAAGTCAGAACTGGTCCTCAGCAAAAAGTTAAAGATTTCTAGCCGTCATGTAGAGTCACCGTCCTCTCCGTCAGCGTCGGGACCTCTGATCATTGGTTCGGGAAGAAGTGGCGCTAGACCTCTCTAGTCTACTAATATTTATACTAAAATTTACATTCCAAATGTTGCAAACATAACATTCGATTGGCGGAAATATGTCGTCTTGGTACATTAAGCTACACCATTAGATTTTCTCATGTATTGATAGTTTCAAATTCTAAATAGAAATTAGAAGTCCATAGCTAATTCGTTACTTCTACAGATGTCTCTTCAGGATAAAATGTATCTCATCCATGGGACCATTATAAGTTCATCAGGTCGGATTTTGGGTTGCAACATTTCTTCACGTTCAGGGGCATCTGGCAACGCTCCCAGATCTGTCGTCATGTACATGGCTTTTCAGTTCAATCAGAGGACAGGGTCGCAGTCAGCGCAAAAGCCTCTTTTCATATTTTCATCTACTCGAATGCAGGCTGTGGGTGGTGGCCATTTTACAGCAGGCCACAATGGTCAACTTAAGCGAAGAAAACACAAAATCATAATTACTACATGGAAATGATTATACAGTGTTATTCCCCTGCTAATACCCTTATGTGTATGTATTTATCTAGCCATTTGCGACATCAAAAGCCATTAATGCATATTTGTTATAAGCGCAAAACACAAAAACATCACATAAGCAACATCTATTACTGTCAATTTGCTCACCAACTTAATTCACTTATTATTTTAGCCATGCAATTGCATTCCCACGTGTAATTCTTCTGTTAATAAGGTTGGTTAGACAAGACTCGACACATCTTTAGTAATTACTAATTAATCAGTAGTACTTTTAATAATGACATACGAAAATGAAACAGATATTTGGTTTTAAAGTAAAAACCCTGCTCCAGCACTGGGTCGGTGTCTGGCGGGAGCACCAACAAGCCTTGGCAATGGCAACCCACAAAGAAGGTCAAAAAAGATTACGGTCTGGCCCAGCAAGGACCAGAAGACTCGCCACAGCAAACTGAGTCAGGGCAGGCCTCGAGAAACCCGGGGAGCCCAAGAAAATCAGGATTGTCCCTCAAATGGACCCACAGGCTGAAGGTACAGGAGTTGTGAGGGGACCTCTAGCAGTTTCACAAAGTAACAGCTTGCAGGGCACAGAGTGCAAGGAGGCTGAAGTCGTTTGTACAAAAGCGCGCAGAGGTGGGGGCTATCGACAGCCCAATGCACAAAGTTGGAAAACAACAACAAGTATATGCACTTGCAAATGTACGTTGTGCACAGGGGTTCGAGTTATGCATTCCCCATGAGTGATAATGGCCTCAAACCTGGTGAGAGGGCAGCTCGACCTCAAGGAACATAGGAACCCTCCTCCTGTGTTGCTGAAGCCTTCGAAGTCCGCAGGAGCTCAGGATCAACAGATCAGTCAGTTGCGTTACGGTGCCTGCAAACACAGTGTAGTGACTCCTTCACCCCAAGGGAGATACTTCAGTTGTCCTTGATGCTCCGCAGAGCCTGTATGGTGCACAGACAATGCTTTGGACGGAGACGGTGACGAAGTCGGGCCCAGCCAAAGTCCAGCGAAGTCCAGAGTGTCTAGATGGTCGAAGGTCAGTGGTTTCTTGTTCAGAATCTTGTCCACGTCGAATCTAGGGTCCTACAGCCAGGTAAGCCCTTTTGTACCACAGGAGAGAGTTGGAAAGATTCAGGAGACCCTCCCAGGGGAGGGTCAGTACAGAGGGGAGGTTACTCACATGTCCTTTATCCAATTTCACACCAGAGCAGGAGAACGGCTCCCAGAACTGGTTTGAGCTGGACTATGCAGAGGGACACCAAATGTGCCCCTCGTACAGACTTTCAGGCACTTTGGAAGTGCACCTACCCAGCTCCAATACACTAAATCCTGTCTGAGAGGTGGTCACACCTCTCTGTGACAGGATGCCTATTGTGCTGCCTTCCTCTGTTCGAGCTTGGCTCAGCAGCAGGAGGGCAGAAATGTGTCTCTGGTCGGCAGCAACCATTTTATGCTCACCGGGTCGAGAAGGCTGGTACTGGGAAGACCAGGGACCCACGAAACTTGGTTCAGAAGGGTGGAATCATACCTCCACACCGGTAACCGGTGTGGAGGTATGATTCCAGAGTGTTTTATACCAAACACGACATGGTTTGTTGCAGTCGCTTTCAAGATTCTATTTTACACGAGCATATAATGCACCTCTACCTATATGTCGGGCTGCGTCACCAACAACCCCAGAGAATGGTGTCTGAAGGCTGCAGGGGCACATCTCCCTTTGACAGGATGCCTATTATGCTGCCTTCCTCTGCTCGAGCTTGCTCAGCAGCAGGAGGGCAGAAATGTGTCTCTGGTCGGCAGCAACCATTTTGTGCTGTCCGGGTCGAGAAGGCTGGTACCGGGAAAACCAGGGACCTATGAAGCTTTCTACAGAAGGGTGGAATCATACCTCCACACCAGTTACAGGTATGGAGGTATGATTCCAAGGTGTTTTATACCAAACACGACATGGTTTGTTGCAGCCGTTTTCGAGATAGAATTTTACGCGAGCACACAATGCACCTCTACTTATATGTCAGGCTGCGTCACCGACAACCCCGAAGAATGTTCTCCGATGGCTACAGGGGTGCTCTGCTCATGCAGGGGCACCCTCTCACATAAAACCCAGCACCCTGCCTTCAGGATTGTTAAGGCCTGCTATAGGGGTGACTTATAGGTTTTACGTGTTATGAACTATAGATATAGTAAACCAATATCTAAAGTAAGTGGTGCATGCACCAGCTTACACAGGCTGCAATGGCAGACCTGTAGTTCCATTTTGCAAGGCCTCTCTGAGTAGCATAATACATGCTTCAGTCCATAGGAGGCTTCTGGGGTACCTATGGCCTTGGTACATGTGTAGCATATATTAGGGACTTATAAGGGTACCCCAGCATCCAATCTGGAGTGTACCCAAATACATGTCAATACATTTTAGGGAGAAAGCAGATAGACTAGGGTTCTGATTAGCAGCATCCCAGTCAGACTAGTCAAAAACAGTATAACATCAAGCAAAAAGTGGGGGTAACCATAAGAATCAGATTCTTCTTCCCTACAGGTACCTAGCTACACCAACTAATAAATAGGCCTGGGCAGTAAATTTCGTTCCGCTCGGGGAATTTGCGATATTTTGACATTTTCGCATTCCGCAGAGAGCGAAAAATGTCAAAACTTTCGCAATATGCCGTGAAACTGAAGTATTTTTCTTGTTCGCGCTTTAAAAATGCATTTTCGAGCGCGCGGTTGCGGCTTACCAGGTCCCTGCGTTCGCCGACGAGTTTTCCTATCCGTTCGCGTGCACCACGAGATGTTGGATTGTTGGTAGTCGTCGCGCTATCCCGCGAGAGTTTGCGATCGTGGACACGTCATCCGACCCGGAACAGGAAATAGGCATCGCGAGCAAGATGGCCGCACCCATTAGCGACCGCATGGGCAAGTTGCAGATATGTTTCCCCACGAATACGCAAAAACACATCGCGAACGGGCAGGAAAAGCAATCTCCGCATCTTCGTTCCGCGTGCTCGTGTAGATTTTGAGCAATATCGCGATAATTTACAAAAGTCAATTTTGCAAATTCCGCCCACCCCTACTAATAAACCACATTCCAGCAGTACATAGGTTTGTTTGTCAAATTCTGTACTCTTCTAAAAAATACTGCTCATAAATTGCAGCCAGTTTTTTAGAGCATTAAATAGTACATCTGGCCCACAATCCTGCTTTTGAGCAAAGCTAACAACACAGTAACCTTATGAACCCTTTGAACAATGTGCAAGAAATTAAATTATGGTACACTTATTTTGATGTTGAAAATTCATTGTTGAATGACTGGGGGAGGTGAGTGCAAAGTTATAAGTGGATCCCCAAAAACGTAATGGCATATACCTGCTGGATATCCCTGATAGATCTTTGTAAACTAAACATTAGTGCAGCTATCCGAGCCTGTAAGATTTGTGTAAACTAAGGAATAGTTCTTCTGTTTCAGGCACGAGATTGTGAAATTCCAGGACTTAAAAAATGAAAGGAAGTGAATGGTTGAAGTGAAGAAAATACAAACATTTTGAAAAATGAAAGGAGGTCATTCAAAGTTCCCTATCTAGCCTAGTTAAAGTGTCTGGTAAAATATGACATTTTAAGACAACTGTGCTGAAAAATGAATGATTTTTCATAATTAAAAAATTTCTCTTGAGAGACATACTCTCCAAACACCCAGGGCCATTGCCACATGGGGCATTTGAGGGCCAGGCTAGCCCACAATATTCTTTGCCACCCCTCCAAATGACCCAGGAAGATGGCTCAGCCTTTATTTATCACAGAACAAACTTTATTCATTTGAGTGCCTACATAGTAATGAGCAAAACCAATAGGCTCTGGAAGAAGATGTGAAGGGGTGAGGCTGCAGCAGCAGCCCCTAAATAACCATGCTTGAATTAAGAAGGTGAATAAGGAATAAAAATCTCTTAATTTTTTTTTTTTTTAAATGCCACTTTTGGAAAGTTGGCATTTTCCTGACCTGTCAACAGTTACGTCACTGACCATGTCATGAGTGATGTAATATGTGAGGTCAAAAGCAGTGCTTTGCGGGGGCGCGAGTTATAGTGAGCTCAGCTAACAATAAATGCTGAATTTCTCTGGTTTTGTACGAATGAAATGTCAGCCTAGCTATAACGTCGCTGTAATCTTTGTTTTTTTCAGTGAAATTCTAAGGCTTTTTAATTATATTTCCTAACTATAACGTCCCTGTAACCTTTGGTTTTTTCAGTGAATTTCTAAGGTTTTTTAAATGCTAATTCTTAACTAGAACATCCCTGTCACCTTTGTTTTTTTCAGTGAATTTCAAAGGCATTTCAAATTTGATTTCCTAACTATAACCTGTAAACTTTAAGAGTGGGTGGGTGAGTTGGTTTTTACTCTGGTGGCTGGGTGTGTGAGTGGCTATATGGGTCTGTGAGTGAGTGTGTACCTGACCTGCCCTCATTTGGAAATAATACAGAGAACCCGGGTCACATGACATATCCTGAGGAGCCCACTCGCAAGGATTCTCGCTTTGAGGTTTTTGTCTCCCTGAGTCTGACTGTAGTTATAGGGCTGCATTTTATAAATTGATGTACTATGTTGGAAATCAATTAATATACGTACACTGGCATGAAATGTGATTAGAGTGATTACTTTTTTATATATTCAAAAAATGCCTTTTATGGTTCATCGAACCAAAATAAAGTTAATATTGATCGAGTGTATAATGTCTGGGTAATTACATAAGTGCTGAGTAGTGCCTTGGTGATTGTATGATTACATTTGTAGTGTCTGTATGATTCTTTGAGTGCAATTGCCAAGAACCCACTGCGAAAACCGGGATCTTTTGACAAACTGCAAAACACATATATAGACATATTTACATAAGGTTTCAGTGTAGCTATTTAGTAAGATACTAATTTAACTTTCCCCTTTGTAGTCTTTTGTTGAAATAACTAAATCAAAAATGCATTTTCCTTCTTCACAGCAACATTAGAGGTCGCAATGACATCAGTAGTCATGAATACAAATGTAAGAGTAAAAGAGATATATTGACATATTTTACACAACGTTTGAGTCTAGCTGTTTAGTGACATATTGGTTTAACTTTATTTTAACAACACATTTGTAAAGATCAACAGTTTCAAAATATAACTTCCAACATCCGAAATCAAGAATAGAACATGACTAACAATTTCCATCAACCTACCCATTGTTACCCAAAGTCGTGGGGAATTAAAAACTACTGTAAAACTAGTGCCTTGCACAATCTGCGAACATCACATGACCGTGAAAGTAAGAAATATCATTGGATGATATACTTTACAGTAAAATGAATTGGAAGTATACACCTACTCCTCTTTCTTCAATCTTTTCCAGAACTTCATTATGAGCAGGTGGTAGATTTTGTCTGGAGACTTTTTTTGTACTAAAAAATGGCAACACAGCAAGGAGATGGGGATCAGCTACAAGAACAGCAGGAGCAGGATGTGGAGGAGGTTGACACAGAAGATATTGAAGATAAGGGGCCTCCCCAGAAGAGGGCAAGTGTGGCTTGCGATAAAAAAAAAATCCCATCTGAGGAATCAAAAACTTTTGCTAAGCCAGTGCAATGTACAATCTGTGACAAGACCCTCTCTAGAGGTACAAACAAAAAATGCTCATGTGGGATGACATCCATGTTATATCATCGTAAAACCTATCATAGAAAACATCTTCAACTGACGATCAAGCAGAGGGAAGCTGGAGGACCATCTACATCAGTGGCAGCAACAACAATTCCCAACCTGAAATTCCCTTCAGAGGTACAGATTACTACAACAGATATGGCTCCAGAGCTTTGAAGAATGGGCACATATTGCATGGACTGTTATTATAAGTGCTGGTGAGCAGTGTGTTACAGCTATTTGCAATAAGGAAAAAAAATCACACATGCTACTTTTTTCCCCTTTTTTGCACATTTCTCTGTGCACATTTTTTTAATTCCTCCTGTCCCAGTTGCCATTTTTGTTAACATAAATTTATTTTTTTTAAACGTTACAAATCCACAAAAAAGAAAAATTTTTACTTTTTCACTTTTCTAATATAAGTCAAAAGTCTGTGTTGAAACCCTTCGCCGCGGCGCGAAATTTGCTGCGGTGCGAGGAGGGCGGGGTTGGGCGTGGCGCTCTGGTACTCATGACGACTCCCGACTGTCATAAATCACGGTAAGCGTGTGCTCATGACGGCCGGGAGCAGTCCGAGCTCCGCCCACTGATTAATTCTCCCGCACAGGCAGGGAATTAATAGTGCGTGGGCGGAGCGGTAACGTTCTGACGGCTCCCGGCCATCATGAGCACACGCCTACTATGACTCATGACGGCCAGGAGCCGTCATGAGCACCGAAGGAGTTAAATCTTCTAGTAAGTGCATTGACAACATATACAAACATACTCTGATTTATTAGACCACACTGTTAAATTTTGTAATCTCTTCTATAAGCTGTAATATATGCTTCCTGTTCTGCACTTCCTCCTCTTAACAACTCTACATTTTCCCTAGAATCTTGCTCGGGACCAAAGAAACGAAACTGCTTATCACCACAACCCTTTTCTACGTCTGCCACAGTACCATGCAAAAATTCTCTTAAACATAAAGCAGGAGTTTTCATATAGTACTGCCTCCTAACTAAAGTTTGCATTGTTGAGTGGTGTACAGCTAACATCCTGAAATGATGAAAGGTGCTTTGCACACTTTGTTTGATAAACAAGCTAGTGAGTATCCCTGCAACTTTGTATGTTTGCTAATCTGGCAAGGATCCAATCCTTGTAAAGTACTTATTTTCTGTTTTAAACTTTGCCTTGGGACGTGGCCAAGATGATGGCCGAGTGAGATGTTCCTCTCCATCTCTCTGGCCCGGACGCTCGTATCCAGCTTCATAACCCTGCATCTTTGCCTCGCTGCAGCCGCCAACGAACAGCAGTGAAGCTGTGAGAGTGGTGGTGCCCCCGGGGCTTGCTGCAGCCCTGTCTGTGTGCCAGAACGTCTCGACCAAGCTGTGGAGCTGACACATGAGGAGAAGCCTGGCGAGTTAGGGGCCAGCCAGACTGCCTGTCTGCCATGGCCGCCTGCCCTGCCCTAACGAGCGGCTGCACTCCCGCAAACGAGGGTGGCCCTGCTTGCGGACCTGCCAGAGGTTGGCCGGGAGATAGCCGCAGACAGCCCGGCACCAGCGTACACTGGCTGGTGAGCAGCTGATAGCACCCGCGGGGAGAGAGGATTCCGGACCAGTGGGGCCTAGCACTTGCCTGACTTGCCCGGTTTGCTGGGGCAGAGCAGACCACTGGAGAGAGTAGTTGTCCTGCGGCAGTGAGGGAGCAGCTGGAGGTCCTTAGTCCCGGGCAGGGCCCTCAATGCTGGACAGGGGAGACGCTCACCTTAGAGAGTGAGCATGGTAGTTGGAACTTAGCGCTACCGATAGAGAAGAACTGCCCGGGCTACACTTACTGCCCCGTCCGGAGCCCACTCTGGGGGCAGGCGGGAATGGAACCAGGAACACGTGTCCCGAATGGCATTGGCCCTAGCAAATAGCTGAGTTGGGGCAGCGGTGGAGAACTCCAGTCGGCAGTTTGAGCGGCCCATATTTACTACATGGCAGTGGCTCCTAGGAGCAATGAGGCCGGCGGTCCTCAGAGGGCACCCCAAAGAGCTCTTAATTAACCCTACCCCCACTTGGGCCTCCTCTGATTGTGTCGTGCATCTAAGGGGGTACACCCTGAGAGGGGGTGCGAGAGCAGAGTACATTGACACACGGCACACAGGGGAAGGCACTGGCAGTGCTAGCGAGAAGGGGCATTTCCCAGTGATCATCTCTGCTTGAGGCACCTGTAACATTGGTATCACTGTGTACCACCACCTACACAATACCCCTTGTGACCTGACTGCCCTGTCTGGTAATGACTACGGCAAGAAATAAGAAGGAACACAGCATTAAAGAGATGCTCTCCAGAACGGCCGGGACGACTCCTGTGGTCCACGCCTTTATAGCTACCACACCTCCCATGATGCCAAAGGGAAATCCGGAGGAACCGGCAATGCGCTCCTTCCATGAGTCACTGTTCACGTCCCCCCAGGAGGACCTCCAGGAGGTCAAGAAGGAACTCTGTAGTGACATCATAGAACTCAGGAGAGATATGGACTCCTTGGGAGATCATGTTGCTGCTCTAGAGGATCAAGAAAACAGTCATGTGTAAGACGTTGAACTGCTGCATCAAGAAATCCTCCGCCTCCATGACCGAAAACTGGACCTACAGGCACACACGGAGGACCACGAGAACAGATCGCACTGGAACAATATCCAGGTCTGGGGTGTTGCCTCCAGGGCAGAAGGCAAAGACCTTGCCAGTTATCTTTCAGATTTCTTCCATGCCGTTTTTGATGCACCACCGGACACCGAAATAAGGATGGACTGAGCTCACTAAGTCGGCCCTCCACAGGCAGAGACAGCACCCCCAGGGGACATTCTGGTATGCATTCATGACTTCCAACTGAAAGAGAACATCCTACGGAAAGCACGGGAGAAACATCCCATCAACTTCTGAGATCAAAACCCCACTCTCTTGCAGGATCTGGCGGCATCTACTCTGCAAAAGAGATGGACCTTCAGGCAGTGACCTCCCCCTTCAGGAACATCAGAGTGGCATATTCGTGGGGGGACCCGTTCCGCCTCATCTTCCGCATGGAATGGAAACTCTATCAGATATGGTCGGTGGAAGAGACATGCAAGGCGCTAGATATTGAGCTACCACCGGAGGGTACATCGGCCCACACATCCCTCACCAGAGCGGCTGGAGGTTACCCCCGGTGGTGTTCCTCAGGGTCAGGTAAGAGGGCCACCCATCCGGACCTGGTCACGATTGCGAGGGGCGAACAAGCTGCTTCGGACTCAATCTCTGAGGCACTGGCTAAAGCGGACTCCTCCTGATGCAGTGTGGCAAGTACATTAACAATCTGCACGGTCGGGAGTGAGGCCACAAATTTACCCTCTTGATGTCATTTGGACTTCCTGAACTGCTCCTTTTCTTCAGAATGCACATGGTTAAGTATGTTTGTTTGTTTGATGTTTTCAACGGGGTTCTCATCTGCTTGGGACACACACTCAAATTCTTATCTATTATGATGTGGAAAGCACACTGTATTGCTAGATTTATTGGAGCATAACATGACCTGCCACATCATACAGTGGATGCCATGTGGATGACTGCTCACTCTCTCTTGTCAGTCTATGGGGGACACTCCACTTAGGGTTCTTTCCCTTAATAAAAAGGGCCTTAAGAACCCAGTCGAGTGCAGGGCACTTCTCTCCTATCTGGAGGACTCAAAGGCTGACCTCTGTCTCCTTCAAGAGGCGCATCTCCTCCCACAGGACTGTCACAGACTCAGTCCTGAGCTTTCCCTTACTGTTTTTTCTCATCGGCACACACTAAAACAGCTGGGGTTGCTCTGCTGGTGTACCGTACCTTTAGGGGGGAAATTGGCTCGAAAGTGAAAGGTAGCCTCCTGGCCTACCAACTTATACCTAATGGCTGGTATTTTGTAGTAGCCTCCATTTATAACCCAACCGAGGGCCAGGGCATTCCTACCCATGACATTACTGGATGCCTCTCACTCGCCCGAGCAGGAAATCCTGGTGGTGGGTGACGTCAATCTAGGCCTATACAACACTTTAGACAGATCTACACAGAGACATGGCCAGGCGGTGCCAGTGACTAAGGAGGGACACGGGTGGCTCAGGGACCTGGTACTTTCAGACATCTGGAGGACACTTCAACCACACACCCACGCCTACTCCTGCTTCTCACATGCACATAAGACCTATGCCTGACTGGACCTTTTTTTGAGCATGAAGGACATTCTTGCCCTCACCGCCAGAATGGAAATCTATCCCACCACCTTGTCAGACCACTTGGCTATTACATTGGAGCTGAAGCTCCCACCTGTGAGCTGTTCAAATTGGTTTTGGCGAATGCATGACACTCTATTGCAACACCCTGAGGTCATGCAGCAGGTGCAAAAAGTCTTCCTTGACTATCTAATCCTCAATGACACCCCTGATATCTCGGTCACCACGCTCTGGCAGGCACTTAAAGCAGTGGTACTGCGGGAACTTATAGCTATTTCGGCAGCAGAGATCAAAGAGAGCGAGAAGAAACAAGGCCAATTGTTGGCGCGTGTTACAGAACTAGAGGATATACATCAGCACCCGGGGTCCAGATAATTTGACGGCAGTTGACCACCGCTTGAACGCAACTAGCTGGCATAGACCTAGATAGAGCAGAATACACAGCTTTGCGCTTGTTTCATACCTTCTTCGTAGGGGGCGATAAGAGCGGTAGTCTGCTGGCACATCACTTGCGTGTGCAGCAGCTAAAGATCGGCGTCCACTAACTCCTGGATGCGTCTGAGGGACAGATTACAGACAATGCAGCCATCACAGAGGCATTCAAAAAATGTATGCAGACTTATATGCCGTTGAAACCAGAATCATGAGATGGCTCATCCTATCTCGTGGAATCACATATGACATCCCTCTCTCATGATCAAATCACCTTTCTGGATCATAAGATCCGATTTGAAGAGGTGATCTCGGCGATCTCCTGACAACAGACCCTGAAATCACCAGGCCTGACAGTTTCCCATCTATTTTCTATGAAACATTTATCCAAACCCTCGCCCTGATCCTAACGAGGCTGTTTAATTGTTTTTCAGCTCCTGGGGCTATCCGCCCTTCTATGCTCTCAGCCTTCATCCCTAAGCAAGGCAATGTTCACCGGGGATGTGGTTCATACCGACCAATTTCCCTCTTGAATGTGGTTCTCAAACTATTCACTGGCATTCTAGTGTCCAGACTGAGCCCGGCATGCAGTCCGGAACAGGCAGGCTTTATTCCCCAATGCCAAACCTGTTACCAAACTAAATGAGTGCTGCATCTCATTGAGAAGGCCTCTCGAGCCCCAGTGGACTATATGCTTCTAGCTATTGATGCAGAGAAAGCCTTTGACAGGGTTCACTGGCCTTTCCTAGAACAAGTTCCAGTCCTCTTTGGTATCACAGGGAGATTCCAAACCTTGGTGCTAAACTGCTATCACCTCCCTATGGCGTTGGTCAGGGTGAATGGTTGTTTCTCCACACCTTTCGCTATCAGCATGGGTACACGGCAGGGGTGCTCCCTGCCCCCCCTGCTGTTCACCTTCTATATGGAGCCCATGGATCATCCTATACGTAGACGATGTACCTATGAGTGATCACCTGAAGTTTCCACAAGAACGAGATGCAAGAAGCTGAAAAGCAGGTCCCCCCTTCCCTTACCAAGTATGCCCAATGTAGTCAAAGCAAAACCAGTATATAAGGGGAAACAGGAAACAAGGGAATGAAAACTGAAGAAGGCCCCTCCGTGACCAGTGCAGCAGAGAATAGTCAATAGTAGATGTGTGTGTCCCTGAAATAGAGAACAAGAGTGAGAGCAAGGGTGAGAGTGTAGCAGGGTGTATGTAACAATAAGGTAAGTAGCTATCTTCACTAACTGTTTCACTTCCCATTATAATCCAAAATAATTCCTACAGATGTCAAAATAGTTCTATAGCAAGGAGTACAAATACAAAGACATGGATAAGCCAGTGTATGCGTCTCACCTATTCAATTAAGAGTGTATGAGAACTTTCTTATCCTTAATGTAGGAAAAAGAAAAGAAAAAGTATAGCCGAAAAATAAATCTCTTATACATTAAATCAATGGTTGAACGATATATGTATTTTCAGATATGAGTAACGTAAAAAAATGCAAAAATATGCTAATTTTGTCTCTCCTTAACTGCAGGAAACTATCCACAGACTGCAGCAGCTCAGGCACAGCCATATCAATGTGCAAAAAGAATATAGATGCCTTCCACAAAAGCCATGGGGACCTCAGTCAGATAAGTTGTGCCTTTTAAATTATACAGCTATATACATCAGCACAAGTGCATTACCGCCAGTAAGGGAGCCTTTGATTCTTTAGTGTGCATCTGTATTTTCTTTTTCAGGAAGAACAGAAGGAGGATACCCAAAACGCAAAATACCAGCAAAACACCAGCAAGGAGCCCCGGGGGAATATCCCCTAAGAATATCCCCTAAGAATCCAGGGGACGAAGGACGCTGCAGCAGATGCCACGCCACCTGGAACACGAGGAGACCAGAACGAGGAAGACTGTCGACTACTGCCATGATGATCCGGAAGAGGTAATTGCAGACACGGACAAAAAGGAGACACCTGCAGAAATAGAATGCAAATCGCTCCTTCCGTGTTCTCGGGCTGTATTGAAAGCGCGTTGCTTCGCCTGTGCAACTCACCACAGAAGCGGAGCATTCCCGACAGTACTCGCAACTCTGGACCGCCCAACGGTATCCCTTCTAGACTTCTTGACTAAATTATAATCACTCTGCCTTCCCTCAGGTTTCAGAGTAAACGTAACGAAGTCCCAAGCTCTAAATCTATCGATGCACCGTGCACTCGAAACTCACCTCACAATACCCCATTCAGCGTGCAACATCATCGGTTCCTTACTTGGGGATTAAGTTGACTTCCACCCTCAAAACAAACTTGCTCGTTAATTACCAATCATTACATAGTCACCTTTAATTTGAGTTAGCCCGTTGGAGAAGTGTGGCTCACTGGTTAGAGTAGGCAGACTTGGAAGCAGAGGTCAGCCCGGGACCAGGGTTCAATTCCCGGCTCGGCTGGGTCTTGAGTCCATAAAATTGTCCATGGACTCGATAATTCTTGCTCCAGTGCATACTCAATTCATGGGTTCACACTCTGCGACTCTGGGCAATAGCTTGCTTAATCTCCACAATGGCCCCTCGCGGCGGGATGCCTGGCTTTCACCTTGTGGATGCCCTGCTGGGTTATCTCACAGGGGAATACCAGGACGGGTTCCCTAAGCAAGCGCTTAGAGACCGGTTGGTGATTTGCGCTATATAAATATCTGTACATTTACATTTACAATTACCACATAAGATCTCATGGTTAGGAAGAGTCGCAGTTCTCATAATGACCATTCTATCCAGGGTCTTGAATCTCTTTTGGATGCTTCCCCTAGCTCCTCTGAAAGGGATGATCCCCAAACTACAATCAGAATTGCAACACTTTGTCTGGGCTGGGAGGTGTCATCGCCTGAGGAAAGATGTCAGCTATCTTGCCCCGAGCACTGGGGGCCTTGGGATACCAAATCTTCAGCTCTACTATCAAGCAACCCAACTGCGGTACCCAACAGAATGGAACAGGGATGAGTCAGAACAACACTGTCTCTTTCAGGATCACGCAGACTCTGGCACATCCCTGTGGAAGATCCCCTTTTCAAAAGAAAGCAAACAGGCACCGGAGTCTGTTTCTCTCCCTGATTACAAAGGTGACGACGAAGGCTTGGGAAACCTGTGTAGATATGGCTTATCCTCCTTTCCCTCTCCTCTGACACCCTATTGGATAATCCAGACTTCGTGCCAGGAAACAGCCCCAGGGCATTTTTCAAGTGGCACCAGTCTCCCTGCCATTCAACGGGACACCTGCTTGATGAGGAGGGGGTGATCCCCTTTACCCAACTACACAAGGATTACGCTATCCCTGAGACAGAGCGGCTGCACTATTGGCAACTGCGCTGCTGGCTCCTACAGCCTGACAACAAGATAAAAATGCAGAGACCCCTTTCCCCATATGAAAAATGGCTGGTTTCTATGACCTCTGATATTAGAACTGTCTCAGTCATCTACACCTTACTCCGTCAGGCTACTAGACATATTTACAAGCCTGGCTAGGCTCACTGAGAGAGGGAGCTGGGGAGATCCTTGACCGGGAAGGAGTGAAAGGACATTTATTCAATTCAATTCAATTCAATTCAATAATTTTTATTCGGATATGAAAAATCCATAAAAGTACAGAGCAAAATACCAGCACAAGGAAGACATTTATTATTGGGTCCGCCATGCCACCTGCAACATGGCTCTCACCGAAACACTCTCTAAAGTAACCACATATTGGTATCTAACTCCAGAACGCTTGCACAGAATCGACTCAAACAAACACGCAACTTGCTGGAGGGGGTGTGACACCTGGAGGTCGCTGGTACACCTACTTTGGGATTGCTCACACCTCCAAGCCTATTGGTCACACGTACTTGACGATATTGACCTACCTCTAGACAAGCAGCTCCCTAGATTCTTGTCCTACACACTCCTGGGGTTGCCCAATCCTCTCACTTACCCCCCTTAAATCTAGATGAGGGAAGCAGATTGACCTAGCTCTGGGTGCAGCAATTCAAACATCATATCACACAGGGAGACAATACACCCGTCCGCCCACCTGGGCTGGCTTAATCACCTTTGGCTCATCCTAGGCATGGAGAGGATCACCCTCTCCCTCACTAACCAAGGGGCATCCTTCGGAGAGCTGTGGCGCCTGTAAATATCTCTTCTCACACAATAATTCCGAGAACTGACTTGGCCCAAATAACTCTGAGTCCCACGCTGCTCAGAATTGGCCCCAACCACCGACAATGACAATGCCTCATGAACACACGCAATACACCCACATCACTATACAGCTACAGGAAAATTGTGTGTGTTTTTGGAGGGAGAGTTCGGCGAATATTTTGTTTGAATACTTTTTATATCTGTACACTAATTTTCACAGTATCATTTGCTTGAATTTCCTGTATTACCTAATTGTTGTGATCTGCGCTGTATTTCTTGGTGATACAGAATAAAGAATAAAAAGATTTAAACTTAAACTTCGTTGTAGAAAGATATGTAGAAATCTCCTTAATATATCAATAGATTGCTCTCGAATATTACAAACACTACTACAATTCCGTTTCTATACAGGCGCCAAACTCTGCCTTCCTTGCCCCTGTTCTCCAAAAATGTATTCTACATTTGTAGGCACCATCACCTCTTTCGCCTTAGGAGTGGCATTCTTCATTTCAAAACATAGTCCTCTTTCAATAGCATGAACTAATCTGTTATCCTGCAGATAGCTTTCTTCATTAAAGAAAGACTCAATAGGAGAATTATGTATTCATTCTACACCAAAAACTGTACAAAAGTTACTTCCATTCACTAATCTTTTTTTTGTGATTTTGTCTCCTTCTACAGATCACACCATTTTGTCAAGAGCCTTCATTCTATTTATAATCAAAATGAAAAGCTTCCTTATCAAAGCAAAGGCCTTATCAACTACTCTCTGCACTTTCTGTTTCACTGCATATTTCTTTCTATAGTTCTTAATATTTCTCAGTAGATGTATAACTAGTGTACTATGAAACATCGTAGCTCTGATTTCCTTAAACTGCTACTGTCTCCTGGTTAAGGTGTATACATCTTTGTTACATTCTTTCCTGTTCTTGCTATGTAGATTTTTTTCCATTGCTATTCTTTCTCATAGTTTGAATTTTATTTTCATTATTTCATAATCTTTGGAAATGCCATATATATTTTTTTGTAAATGAGTTTGTCCTCTTACCAATAGCTCTTTTTTTGTTCACCGCTTTTTCTTCATTTTGCCCCTATTGAGTCTCAGTTGTGCATAGATACTATACTTGCTTCTGTTCCTTTTCCCTCTGAACGTTTGCAGGCAATCTGTCCACAATTATACAGATATTGTTCTGCAAAAAAAAAAAAAGATTTTTAATTCACTTTTGTAGCCAATTTATTTTGATGTATTTATTTATTTAATGAGTTTTATATAGTGCGGGCATGACCCAAGGGGTATCAGTGAGCTTTACAGCAACTACATATACAACACAGTTTTGAGCAGATTAGAAGTACATTTTTAATTCACTTTTGTTGCCAATTTATTTTGATGTATTTATTTATTTAATGAGTTTTATATAGTGCTGGCATGACCCAAGGGGTATCAGTGAGCTTTACAGCAACTACATATACAACACAGTTTTGAGCAGATTAGAAGTACATTAGTAATAAGAGATACTAGAAAAAAATCTAATTCAGCATCATGCCATGAAGGCTTCCATTCGGTCAGTGTTTGGGAGTTCGGTTGACGAGATGAGGTAAGATAGAGTGGCTATTGTTCCTGAGGGTAAAGATGAAGGTTGAGGAGAAATTCTTTTTGTAGTCTCTTGAAACTAGTGAAGGAGGCGTTGGTTCTGATATGTATGGGGAGAGAGTTCTAGATTATAGGGTCATTGCCTGAGAAAGAGCGTGAGAGGGTTTTTTGTTTGTGTCTTTTGGGGGGATGAGAAGGAGCGTGTTGGAGCTTCTTAAGTTTCTTGATCGACCTGCTTTCGTGAGTTTGGCTGCGAGACAGTCTGGTTTGCCAGTGTGTTGAGCTTTGTGGGTGAGACAGGCCATTTTGAAACAACACCGTGCTTTGATTAGTTTTGTAGCGTGGGAGTGATGTGGTCATGTTTTTAGCTCCTGTGACTAATACTCCAGCATTGAGGGTGGCTCTCATGGGGGCTACGTGTGCTTTGGGTTCTCCAGTGAGTGTGGCATTACCATAGTCTAGTCTGGATAAAACCAGAGCTTGTGTTGCTGTTTTTAGGTCATTGGGTGGAAGGAAAGGCTTGATTTTCGTGAGAAGTTTTAGGCTTTAGAAGGAGCTCTTTGCAGTGGAGCTGATGTGGGATCTCACGCTTAGCTTAGAGTCCAGGGAGATACCCAGAGATTTAGCTGAGTCAGATAGAGTAAGCTTGTAGTTTAGGGAATCCAGGTTGTTTATCCATTCTTGGATCTGTGTGTGGTGGTTCAGATTGGAGATGGCCATCATTTCGGTTTTTTCTTGGTTGAGTTTGAGGTGGTTGTGCCATAGCCAGCTTTTGACTTTTGAGAGTGTGGAGTTAAGTCGTTGAATGTCGGAAAGAGAGGATATTTCTAGGTAAAGCTAGGTGTCGTCAGCATATAAGTGGTATAAGATAGGCCTGGGCGGTAAATTCCGTTCCGCTCGCGGAATTTGCGGAATTTGGGTAATTTCGCGTTCCGCGGAGAACGCGAAATAGCCCAAAAATCTGCTTTCCGCGACTTCGCGAAATTTTTTGCTTGTTCGCGTTCTCAATATGCGTGTTTGCGAGATATTTCACCCCGAGCACGCAAACAGCGATCGCGAACAGGAAAAAAGTATCGCGAACAAGCAATTCCGCGTGTTCGCGAAATTTCTGCGTGTTCGCGGAGATTTTTTACCGTTTCGCGGAGATTTGCGTAACGCGATTACGCAAATTCCGCCCACCCCTAGTATAAGATATTTGCTTGCTTTAGAATGGTGGTGAGGGGTTCCATGTAAATGTTGTAAATGTTGAATAGTGTTGAAGAGTGTGGGGGAGAGGACCGAGCCTTGTGGCACCCCTCGGGATAAAGGCGAGATGTCAGATATGGAGCTGTTGATTTTGACAAGTTGAGAAAGGTTAAGTAGAAATGAAGAAAACCAATTCAGAACAGTGCCATCAGCTCCGATATGTTTTTGAAGGGCATCTAGAAGTAGCTTGTGATCAACTGTCTCAAAAGCCGCCGAGAGGTCAAGGAAGAAAAGCAGGCAGCATCTGTTTGAGTCAAGGGAGCTGTGCATGTCGTCTGTTATGCTCAATATGGCTGTTTCAGTGCTGCATCCCTTCCTGAAACCGGACAGGTGTGAGTGGAGTAGGTTGTTGGTGTCTAGGTGTTGGTTGAGTTGTGAGAGAGCACATTTCTCGACGGTTTTTGATAGGAAAGGAAGGTTGGTGATGGGTCTAAAGGTCCTGGGCTCGTTCTGGCCTGCATCTGTTTTTTTTAGCGGGGCCCTGTTTGAGGCAGTCGAGTATCAGCCCATTGCTTAAGGAGGTGTTAATGATCTTGGCCCATAGAGGGGTTATGGTACGATTGATGTTTTTAGCCAAAGAAGCAGGTAGTGGATCTGCGAAGTGGGGTGTGGGTTTGGAATTGGCAATCACCAGGGACATGTCTTCTCCTGTGAGGGGTTTGAAGACCCTCCACCTCTTAAGTCTGGAGGATGGACTTTGGTATTGGGTTTGTCTGGTTGTTAAGGGAGGAGGAGTCACAGTTTTGGGTATAATGGAGTGAGCTAGTGATGGGGTTATTTCCGTTTTCGGAGAAGAGTCGCTGGGTTGGAATTGTGTGTGATGGTCTAAGGAGAGTTCAATTTTGTTGATTTTTTCATTGAAGAATTAAGAGACAGGGGGATTTTCTTTAGGAGGTTTGGAGGTTTGATTTTGCATGATGTTGAAGAGCTCTTTTGGGCGTTTTTTGGCTTTGTCTAGGGTGTTTTGAAAGGAGGTGGCTTTCTCTATAAGCATGTGCTTTTTGTAGTTCCTGCGTTCTTTTCGACTTTGCGAGTCGGAGGAGGTTGGTTAAGGATGGGTTTGCTCTCCAGAGTCTTTCAGCGGCTCTGAGTTGTCTTCTTTCAGAGTCGAGGTCTTTGTTGAACCAGGCTCTTGATGGGGTATCTCTGACTCTTTTGTGTTTCAGGGGGGCTAGTTGGTCGAGGGCGGTTTTTATTGTTGTGTTGTATAGAGTAGTGAGCTCATCAGCATTGAGGTTGTGTGTGTTAGGAGGGAGTAGGGATGGTATATTTTTTCTTCCAAGTCAGGGAGAGGGATTGGATTGAGGTTTCTGCGCTATTAATGGGTAGATCCAGCTCAGTTTGGTGGTGCTGTAGCTTGGTTAATGTTGAATAGAATGATGTGGTGATCTGACCAGTCACTTGGGAGAATGTTGTTGATGCTTATTATTTTGTTTTTGGCGATGATTGCATCTGGGGTAGAGCCTTTGTTGTGGGTTTGTCCCTTGCAGTGTTGGGTGAGATCTTTGCTGAGTAGAAGTTAGTTTAGAGACGGTATTAGTGTGTTCTTTTTGTTGTTCCAGTGGGGATTGAAGTCACCTAGGATAATGTTGTCAGAGTTGGAGAGGGAGCAATGTGTTGGTAGGTTAGATAGTTGTTACCCAAAAATGGAGGAGATTCCTGGAGGGTGGTATAACAGATGGCATTTTGATACTTTGTTGTCTTTTAGTGTCAGGTTGGTGCTGAGGTATTCGAATGTTGAGTAGGAGAGGGTGTTTATTTCAATTAATTTGATGCTATTTTTATGAATGATGTCTATGCCACCTCCACTATGGTCTAACCTGTCCTCCTTGATAGAGAAATCCGGGGGGACTAGGAGGTCAAGGACCGGATAGGATGATTCTTTGAGCCAGGTTTAGGTGACAAACGTAATGTCGATGTCATAGTTCAGTATGGCCTCAGCCAGCTCTGTTGCGTGTTTGGTTGCTGACATACAGTTTATTAGCATGCAGTATACCTTGCAGCTGGTAGTGTGATTTTGGGAGGGGGGAGCCAAAGGTATAGTGGTGAGTTGTGATGGAGGTCTTATAATCCTAGGTGGCTTGATGTCTCTGCCGGTTCCAGTGATCACCTGAATGTTAGAGGGGGAGGTTGGGGCTGTCCTAAGGTCGTATGGCTTGGCAAGATCCATGGCCTCTTTCAAGTGCATCCTAGGGCTCATTCTTCTCGGTCTGTGATGTTGGGTGCACCAGCTAATCATATTAGATTTGGGTAGCTGAAAGGCTTAACTGATGTTTAAGTGGGAGGGGATATGTGGATGTTGGGTTGGGATATGGGAGGCTTTGGTGTTGGTAAGGATTTTGTTTATGCCCTGGATGATTACATCGAGTTGTCTTTGAAGAAGGGTTAGGCTTTCAGTTAAGGATGTATTTGGCATACGGTCCTGTGATAGGAGGGAATCGAGCTGTTTTTCCATGCGTGTAATGCATTCTGTAAGTTTGGCTGCAGATACTGGGTTCAGGGTGGAGAGGGGAGGGGAGTTGAGGGGCCAGTAAGTTTGTTGGTGTTGGTTGGGACTGGGGTGTTCAGGGGTGGATGGACTGTGGGTAGTGGTGGGGTAGGTTCCTATCCCTGAGCGGGTTGAGGGGAGTGAGTTTAGTGAGTGTCCTAAAGCTTTTTTCGTTGTGGTTTGGGTGGTGGTCTGATGAGTGTCGTAGTTGTTAGTGGTAGGTAGAACGAGTTTATTGTTTTTTTAGAGTGGGGTGCGGGGAGAATGATGGGGTAGTTTGGGAGGGAAATGGGGGTCGGGAGGGATGGAGTAGAGAGTGGGCGGGCATATGGCGTAGGGGTGGAGTGTAGAGAGCAGTGAGTGTGAGTTGATGGTAGGTTTAGTGAGAGTTATTCTTTGTGAAGAGTTCTGGGGGAGGGTTGGGTAGTTCGAGGGACTAGCAATGGGACTGTGTAGTCTGGGGAAGATGAGTTCAAAGTCGTTGGCTTTGACCATTACTATGCTGTTTCTGTTTAGGGTTAAGGCGGCATTGCCTTTGATGGCGGGTGAGTTGGCAATCAGTACTTTTTGGCCGTAGGGGATGTTGGTGGCATTCGTGACTTGGAGGTAACTTGTTATGTTCTTTCTCCACTTAGCCTGGTCAGTGGTGAAGAAAATGAGATTTGTTTTAGTTTTATCTTTGGAGGTGTTGTGGTAGAGGTCTGCTATGAGTGTTTCAGTGAGTTGCTTAAGTAATCTGTGCTTAAAGAGTTTGTTGGCGTTGGTCGAAAGGTTTGGGGGTAGGTGATGGAGAAAGTGTGTGGGTTTCAGGTTAATGTGATGTGTGGGTGGAGGTATTAGTGGCAGTCTGCCGGTGTTGGCATGTATTTCTAAACATCTTTCTCACTAGGGGGGTCGTGTGGAGACAGACTACTAGTAGAGATACTCGAGAGACGGGTGCCTGGAGGGATTTTATTTATTTTTTATATGGATTGAGGAGGTGATAGGAAGGCAGATGGGGCAGCCTAGAGTTCTGTCCTTGGGGGGGGGGCATAATTGTGAAGGTTTTGAAGGGGGGGGATCCCACAAGATTGGACCAATATCAGGATGGGAGAGGTGTCTCATGCAAATTCAGAGTTGAGGGGAGCGGTAGCAAAAGTAAGGGGTGGGTTGATTGCCTACAAATTCAGTACGTGGAAAACGTAGAAAATAGGATTGGAGTCAGGGCGAATGAGAGCATAGTGAGGGTTGATGTAGGGGTGTCAGCTCCCTATTTCAGGATCAGGGGTTTCTTCAGGTCATTCAAAGATGGCTGTTCCATTCTTGGATCTAGGTTCTTGAGGCAGTCCTTCTTTAGTTACAGCTGAATCAATATGGAAGTAGAGCCGTGGTCCTTCTTTAGTTGCAGATGATTTTACAAGGGATAATGGGGCAGATTTACAAGCCCTGTGCGCCACTTTTGCGCCGCCTTTGCGTCACTTTTGTGATGCAGCGGCGGCGCAAAGCTAGCGCCATGCTGCGACAGATTTACAACGTGACGCATCTAGGGAGATGCGTCACGTTGTAAAGTCCTGCGCCACATTAAACCTGCATCAGGTTTAATGTATGCAGGGTGGGCGTTACGTCGGAAAAAGCCTCGGAAAAGTGATGCAGTGAAATCTACGAGATTTCACGCTGTCACTTTTCCAAAGCTGGTGCATCAAATCCTTACGCCTGCTTCAAGCAGGCGTAAGGCGTGACACACCATGTTAGAAATAGGGCCGGTTGGGACAGTGCTGGAGTTGCGTCGCGCTTGCGACACAACTTCAGCACTGCGCCAACCTTACGCCAGCAGATGCGTCACGCATCTGCTTGTCCTTGCGCCACAATGCACCGCATTGTAAATGCGGCGCATCTGCAGAGGCGCAAGGGCAAACTTGCGTGACGCATCTTCCCTGGCGCATCCCTGCTGAGTTGCAGGGATGCGCCAGGGAACGTAAATCTGCCCCTAAGTCTTTTGTTTGTTTCTAGCTCTGGAGTGGCGCCATTGTGTGAGAATGAATCGAGTGGTGAGGTAGGAGATATGGAAAAAGTGGTGGGAGAGACCCACAAAATAGTGGAAGGGCCCTCCCAATTCCCCAAAAAGAAAGGGCCAGGGGCTGCAACACCTCCAGAACTGCAAACTCAGAAATAGGTGGGGGGCCAAAATGTCCCTCATGTCCCTACTCCAGTGCTTGTGCAGTGCTATCTGTCTGAATAGGGAGCACCAAATCAAGGTCCTGGAAATGGGGATGTGGTTCGATCTCAACGCGCTTCTTGGGGAGAACTGTGGGAAATTGCCGCTGGGCTCATCCGCCCCTAAACCAGCAGACAGGTTGGCGTGGGCGGTGGAGAGCGGCCTGTGCTGAAAAGGCAGATCGGCATAGGGGGGCTGTCAGTGCTAATCCTCAGTGGCTGAGAATCCAGAGCAGAGACAGCCAACCGGAATCAATCTGGGCTCCAGTAATGCAGCTCTGCACTGGAGGCATACAGACGCAGAGGGAGACCGCCGTAGCAGTTGTCAGGTAGGGCAAAAGCTTGGAGCAGAGGCCCTCACTGGACTTCCAGGGTTTTGTACTTCTCTCCCAGGCCAATCCCTCTGTGGCTCCACCGACCCCAGGCAAGGGGAGGGAGTTGTGGTGAGTGAGAGGGCACAGGCAGCCACACCGTTCAGGCTGGGCGCAGGTAGAGCAGGTGACCGAAGCAGACGAGTGGCATAAAGGCTGGGAGCAAAGTCACCCATCGGGTTCCTGAGGGGCTGTGCCTCTCTCCCGAAGCCGCCGTTCTGCAGCTCTACTGATCCCAGGTAGGGAGAGGGGGGTCGATTGATCTCCGGCGAGGCAGCCTCCAGCAGGTGTCCTTGTCAGACAGCGGGTGGATGGCGGGGTCAAGAAAAACCGGGGATATGCACCGAGAGGTAATCCCCAACCCAGGAGCAGGCCAATAATAAGACTTCTTGCTAAGGCATCTAACACACTACCTAATTGTATTTGGTTTCATGCTGACAGAATCCGATTAAATATATATTTTTAAGAATAAAAGAAAACACCTCCATTTTAACTGTGTTTCCTTTGGAAAACTACCTCATTCAGCTCCAGCCTTCTCCTGACTACTATAATTCCTTCACTTCAAAATTCTTAGAGTATGGATTGTGGGCCACAGCTATATCTATTGAGCCTAAGAGGCTGCAAAAAGAGAGGTATTGACGGAGACTTGGGTTTGCCAAATGTGCAGATTACACAGGGACTTGGGTTTGCCAAATGTGCAGATTACACAGGGACTTGGGTTTGCCAAATGTGCAGATTACTTGGTTTGACCAGAGTGGGTAAAAGTTTCATCAGTTGCTGGCTTTAGTTAAATCCATTGTGGATTCCCAAGCTCCTCACCTCATGATTGTGCACTGTGGTGGTAATGACCTAGGCACATTGACTGGGGTAGGGCTGGTAATCCTAATGAAATACATCTTTGCAGAACTGATGTCGCTTTTCCCTCATACTGTCTTGCTGTAATCTGATATATATGCCAAAGACAGAAATAGAAGTGGACAAACCAATTCTGCACACAGATTGACAAAGCCAGCAAACATATTAATAAAACTGTTTCTGCATTCCTCAGAGACCATCGCAAGGGCTGTATCTATAACAACAATCTGCATTTTGACTGTCATAGAATTTAAAGAAATGATGGAGTAACTTTACAAATGAAGGAAACATGGTATTTCTAAGTAACCGGAAAATCTGCATCCGGGGTTTTGTATAGTAGCCATGTGCACACAACCAACACAACTGCTCTTGTCAGAGCCACCCTAGTAACCAAAATATTGTGATTTTTTTCTAAAAGGTCTTTTTTTCTTTAGTTTGTGACAATCTTAGCGGCGAAGTCGTGATCCCCGTGAACATGTAGCAAAAATGAAAAACAAAAGCAGACATTCAATGACCACCAACACATCCAAAAATAACATGTAAAAAAAATCCATTGTGAACATTGCCATACACATATTACTATATACATACTGCTTTCAAAGCATGTTTATACTCATATTTTTATACTAAGCTTTTTTAAAACCATCTTTCAGATCTATTTTCTGCTTTCACGGTTATTCGGGACGTCGCAATGATGTAGTTAACTGCGACAATCATGCCTTTTTATAAAGTGTAAAATACATACATCCACACATATTATAGTATTTTACACACTAGATGTTTCTTACAGTATTCTTCAAAGTCATATGTACCTAGAGAGTTTCTATAAAAACCATCTCTAAAACCTATTTTCTATTTTTGTGGTGATGCCGAAGATCGCAATGACGTCGGTAGTCGCAATATCCCCCCAGACACATCGCAAAAACGGAAAACAAAAGCAGACAGTCAATGGGCAGCAACACATCCAAAAATAATATGTAACAAAATCCATTCTGAACATTACTCTGCACATATTACTATATACATACTTCTTTCAAAGCATGTTTAACTCATATTGTTTCACTAAGTTTCTTTAAAAACCCTCTTTCAGACCAATTTTTCATTTTCACAGTCGTTCTGGACATCTCAATGACGTCGTTAACCACAATGAGCGCAACTTTTTCATAAACTCTAAAATACATATATACACACATATTACAGTATTTTACACACTAGGGGTCTCTTTACAGTATTCTCTAAAGTCATGGTTTTCTAGAGCATTTCTATATAAACCATCTCTAAAACATATTTTATATTTTCGCAGTGAGGCTTGAGATCTCAATGACATTGGTAATCGCTATCTCCGCGGACATGTAATGAAAATGGAAAACAAAAACAGGAATTCAATAGCTACCACCATATTCAAAAATGAAAACTATATAATGAATTTTAACCATTACAGTAGATAACTCACTATATAAATAACGCTATAAAAACATTTATAAGAATCTCAATATCTCTATAACAATGCGTATTAATGATTCACTGAAATAGTTTTTTATATTTCCACCAATATTCTTGACGGTATTGATAATCACGAAGATACACGAGGGGGCCGAGCTGGCGGTCGCAGTGTCATCGGAAATATCATGCACGATTAAAAAAAACAATTTTGGACGCATAACTTCTGTCACTAACACCCCCAATTGTCAGCCATGGGTCAGAGTATCTCCACTTTTACCCCTTATGAGGGCTTTCACACAAATGTTCAGCCCCAGGAACTGTTCTTGATAGATAAAATGGCTGCTGCAACTTTCTGTTCAGGTTGCGTCCAGCCAATCGGAGCATTCCCGTTGGCAAATGCATTTGCGAAACCACTGCAAAATATTCGTGGTCAGAGATATATTTGGCTTACATTTCTCAAAAGCTATGGAACAGATTTACACCAAATAGGCAAAAGGCACTTCCTTGAACCAACATCTACCTCCCTGCCGAATTTGGTGTAAGTCCGTTAAGCTTTCGAGCTCTAGGTGGGACTATAGGTTCCAATGGATATTAGCATTAGAAAGGCACCCTTATTTCATGGGCCAAATTCTCAGTACCACTGCACAGATCACCCCCAAACTTTCCATGACAACCAGAACGTACATTGATACTTTTTGGGAAAAATTTAATGAAGATTGATGAAAGGACACCAAAGTTTAGGCAAGTCAACAAATGCTTCTCCTATGGAAACAAGGTCCTAACTATACCTACCTACTGGCAACTCCCAGTAGGTAATATATATATGATATATAACCTACTGGCGATCGCCAGTAGGTAGGTATAGTTAGAACCTAGTTTCCATAGGAAAAGCATTTTTTGATTTGCTAATAACTTTGGTGTCCTTTGACGAGTGTTCGCGAAATTCTCCCCAAAAAAGGTCTATCCAGGTTAGCTACTGTCCTAAAAGTTTGGGGGTGATTCATCAAGCGGGGGCTGAGAGAAAAAGGGGGTGACAAAAAGTGTTTTTTCCATAGGAAATTTTATTCCAGGCTACAGCCCGAACTGCTGAACGGAATTACACCAAAATTGACAAAAAGGTAGAGCTTGGTTCATAAAGGGACCTTTTTTAAATGGTGTAAATCGAGTCAGTAGTTGTTGAGAAAATCAAAAAATAAAAGTCAAAAAATCAATTTCCCATAGGAAACTTTAGCTAAGGCTACAGCCCGAACTGCTGAATGGAATTACACCAAATTTGGCAAAAAGGTAGTGCTTGCTTCTGATAGTGACTTATTTTTAAAATGGTGTAAATCCGTTCAGTAAGTGCTGAGAAATTCAAAAAATAAAAGTTTCGATATCTGGGGCAGCGGTGGGTTTGTGCACCCTCCCGACCACGAGCTTCACTGTGATTGACTGCCATGACCACGAGCTTCACTGTGATTGACTGCCAACACTCCAAACCAGGAAGTGTTGGCAGCCATCTTGTGACTCGGTAGAACCCAGTCACAAGAAAACAGTCGAAAAAAGATAAAAAAAGAAGAAAAGGGGCAGGGTAGAAACACCCTGACCCCCTAGTCCTGCTCAGGGGGTCCCACAAGGACCCCTAGGCCCAATGTTTTTTTTTAAACGGCCGAATACGCACTGGGTGGGCGAATCCGGATGACATATTTTTTTTTTAAAATGAAGTGGGGGCTCCCCCACTTCATTTAAATGAGCCTCCGGATGGGCCAGGTTCCGGGGGGCAATCCTATAATTATATTGCAGGGGCCACCTCCCCGGGACTATGTAAATTAGGTGCCGGAGGGCTCACGGCCCTCCTGCAGCCACGGGGACCGCCACCTCCCCGGGGCTTATTTTGTAATTATGGGGGGCCCCTGAGGCCCCCCAAGCCCCGGTGATCACCACCCCCAGGGCTTTAATTAATTATGCAGGAGGGCCTCACGGGCCCTCTGAAGCCACGCGGACCACCACCTCCTCGGGGCTTTGAAAATAAAGGGAGGGGGACATGCGGCCCCCCTCCTGGAGCCCTTGGTGGCCCTGGGGACCGCCACCCCCCAGGGCCGGCTCCTGCAATGTTCCGGGAAGCCCACCCGGGACATTGTTGTTTGCTATGACAGGGTAGAAGCACGTCTCCCACCCTGTCATAGCATACCCTGGTTTAATTCATTGAAGCGAGAGGAAGAAAACCTGTTCTCGCTTCAAAGAAGCAAAGCAGGATTGCTTTTGGGCAAGGGGAGCTGTATGTTAGCAGCTCCCCTTGCCCAAAAGAAATGCCAGTTCCTGCTGGAGGCGGGTAGCCGCTGCCGGCGGGAGTGTGGGGCATTGGGGCTCCCCCCACGGCCCCCAACGAAGAGGCAAGGGCCCGGGGGATGGGGTCCAAGGGCCAGAAGTGGACTAGGGAAGGGGGACCACACGGCCCCCCTTCCTAATGATTAATAAAAACATTCAAGAATTGGGCATGCCCCGGGGGATGGGGTCCTCAGGGCGAATATAAATTAATGGGAGTGGACCGTTTTTTTTTTTTAAACGTTTGGAGTGGTGTTCCTAACATGCCGCTCAGCACCTCCCCCTAGTGTGAACGCGCTGGGTGTGCGGCTCTCAGCGCAACCCCCTAGTGCAGAGCTTTCCAAACTGTGTGTCCTGACACAGTACTGTGTCGCCTGCAAATGGTGGGTGCGTCGCGGAATGACACTGGTATTAACGGGCACTTATCACATAACTGCTGCTAATTAAGTGGCATTCCTTTGAAGGCTTTGTTCTCACTATGCCTCATCTATTGCATAGTAAATGGTCTTTTAAAGACCTGCGAAGTACTCGGGTGCGGCTGTGTGTGTGCCCGGGAAGCTGGGGTGAGGTGACAGAGGGTGACAGACAGAGAGAGACAGACAGAGGGAGATAGAGGGAGGAAGACAGAGGGAGGGAGGCAGAGGGAGGGAGACAGATAGAGGGAGGCAGAGGGAGGGAGACAGACAGAGGGAGACAGACAGACGGAGGGAGACAGAGAGAGAGGGAAAACGTGGGAGACAGAGAGAGAGGGAGACAGAGAGAGGGAGACAGAGGGAGGAGACAGAGGGAGGAAGTCCTGGGGTAGACAGAGGGAGGGAGAGGGAGAGAGAGAGAAGGAGACAGATAGAGGGTGACAGATAGAGGGAGACAGGGGGAGGGAGACAGAGGGAAGGAGCCAGAGGGACGGAGACAGAGAGAGGGAGACAGAGGGCAACAGATAGAGGGAGGGCGACAGACAGAGGGAGAGAGACAGAGGGAGGAGGGCGACAGAGGGATGGAGACAGAGGGAGGGAGACAGATAGAGGGAGACAGAGAGAGAGGGAGAGATAGAGAGGGAGACAGAGGGAGAGAGAGGGAGACAGAGGGATGGAGACAGAGGGAGGGAGACAGAGGGAAGGAGACAGAGGAACGGAGACAGAGGGACAGAGACAGAGAGAGGGAGACAGAGGGCGACAGACAGAGGGAGGGAGATAGAAGGAGACAGACAGAGAGAGGAGGGCGACAGAGGGAGGGGGACAGAGGGAGGGAGACATAGGGAGGGAGACAGATGGAGGGAGATAGATGGAGGGAGACAGAGGGAGGGAGACAGATGGAGGGAGATAGATGGAGGGAGACAGAGGGAGGGAGACAGACAAGAGGGAGACAGACAGAGGGAGGGAGACAGAGGGAAAGAGAGGGAGGGAGACAGAGAGGGAGGGAGGCAGAGAGAGGGAGACAGAGAGAGAGGGAGACAGACAGAGTAAGGGAGACAGAGAGCGGCAGAGAGAGGGAGAGAGAGAGAGAAAGAGAGAGGGAGGGAGACAGAGAGAGAGGGGGTGGGAGACAGAGAGAGAGACAGAGAGAGGGAGGGAGACAGACAGACAGAGATAGAGACAGAGACAGACTAAGACAGGGACAGACAGAGACAGATAGAGGCAGAGACAGGGACAGACAGATAGAGGCAGAGACAGACAGAGACAGAGAGGCGGAGAGGGAGACAGAGGGAGGGAGACAGCGACATACAGGGACAGACAGAGACAGGGACAGACAGACAGATAGAGGCAGGGACAGAGACAGACATATAGAGGCAGAGACTGAGACAGAGAGAGGCAGAGAGACAGAGAGAGAGACGGAGAGGGAGAGGGGAGAAGGAGACGGAGGGAGACAGAGGGAGTGAGATGGAGGGAGAGGGAGGGAGACAGAGAGAGGGAGACAGAGAGAGAGGGAGACAGAGGGAGGGAGGCAGAGGGAGACAGAGGGAGGGAGTCAGGTGGAGACAGAGGGAAGGAGAGGGAGACAGACAGAGGGAGGGAGACAGAGGGAGGAAGACAGAGGGAGGGACACAGAAGGAGGGAGACAGAGGGAGAGAGAGGGAGTCAGAGAGAGAGAGGGAGACAGAGAGGGAGACAGAGAGGGAGACAGAGGGAGGGAGACAGAGGGAGGGAGACAGACAGAGGAAGAAAGAGGGAGAGCAAGAGGGAGACAGAGGGAGATAGAGAGAGGGAGAGGGAGGGAGGGAGACAGAGGGAGGGAGACAGAAGGACGGAGACAGAGGGAGGGAGACAGAGGGAGGGAGACAGATGGAGGGACATAGATGGAGGGAAACAGGGGGAGACAGAGAGACAGAGAGCGGGAGACAGAGGGCAACAGACAGAGGGAGACAGACAGAGGGAGGAGGTTGAAAGAGGGAGACAGAGGGTGGTAGACAGACAGAGGGAGACAGAGGGAGGGAGTCAGAGGGAGAGAGAGGGAGGGAGACAGAGGGAGAGAGGGAGGGATAGAGAGGGAGACAGAGGGAGGGAGACAGAGGGAGACAGAGGGAGGGAGACAGAGAGAGGGAGGCAGTTAGAGAGAGAAAGAGAGGGAGACAGACAGAGTGAGTGAGACAGACGGAGGCAGAATGAGGGAGGGTGAGAGAGAGAGAGAGATAGAGAGAGAGAGGGAGAGAGAGAGCGAGAGAGAGGGAGGGAGACAGAGAGAGGGAGGGAGAGAGAGAGAGAGATAGAGAGAGGGAGGGCGACAGAGGGAGGGCGACAGAGGGAGGGAGACAGAGGGAGGGAGACAGGTGGAGGGAGATAGATGGAGGGAGACAGAGGGAGGGAGACAGACAAGAGCAAGACAGACGGAGACAGACAGAGGGAGGGAGACAGAGGGAAAGAGAGTGAGTGAGACAGAGGGAGGGAGACAGAGAGAGAGAGAGAGAGAGGGAGGGAGAGATAGAGAGAGGGAGAGAGAGAAGAGAGAGAGAGAGAGAGAGAGAGAGGGAGGGCGACAGAGGGAGGGAGACAGAGGGAGAGAGACAGAGGGAGTGAGACAGATGGAGGGAGATAGACAAGAGGGAGACAGATGGAGACAGACAGAGGGAGGGAGACAGAGGGAAAGAGAGAGAGGGAGACAGAGGGAGACAGAGAGGGAGGGAGACAGAGGGAGGCAGAGAAAGGGAGGGGAGCGAGAGAGAGATCGAGAGGGAGGGAGAGAGCGAGAGAGAGGAAGGGAGACAGAGAGAGGGAGGGAGAGATAGAGAGAGGGAGGGAGACAGAGAGAGAGAGAGAAAGTGTGAGAGAGAGAGAGAGAGGGAGGGAGGGAGACAGAAAGAGGGAGGGAGAGATAGAGAGAGGGAGGGAGAGAGAAAGAGAGAGAGAGAGAGATGTGTGTGTATGCTGGGTCTGATGGCTCAGTGGTCCGCTGCAGGGGCGTGTGTTCAACCTCATGGTCTCAAATTTGCTTGAATGCACCATTTGCCCACTTTTATTTCAAAATTTTCTTTCGGGGGAAGCCCCCCCGAACCGCTCTTAAGTGGTTCGGGCTCGCTTGCTACGCTCGCTCGCTACACTGCCTTACTGTGTCCCAAAATGATGCATCTCCAAAAAGTGTGTCACCAACACGAAAAGTTTGGAAAGCTGTGCCCTAGTGTGAACGCGCTGGGTACGCGGCTCTCAGCGTGGCCTCCTAGTGTGAACGCGCTGGGTGCGTAGCTCTCAGCGCGGCACCCAAGTAATTCACAGGTCTTTAAAAGACCATTTACCTGTAAATGAGGTTTTATTGTGTTTTCACCTCTTCTTAGAGCCCCTGCATCTCCACTATGCCTATGACTGGAAGAATTAGCCCCCCCAAAAAATTGTTATCAGCCTCACCCGAAATTTGACTCTAGTTGCGCCCCTGACTGGCGTACGCTGGCTCTGTCCACTCTCCTTACGCTTACAGAATTCCATAGATTCTATCCGCTGTATGTCAATGATCGAGCTGGGGGGCTGGGAATATCTTGCAAACAGGATTCTGGGCCTTTTATTACCGGTGCTCCACGAACCCAGCAGCTCGCTTTAGGGGATCTAGTGGAAGGGACTCCGGGGATCCAACATTCAGAATTCTTTGATCTAGAGATTAACGACCTGGGAGGGTATCCACTCAATGAGAATGCAGTATACCACAATGAGAATTCTAAGCTGCTGGACTCGGTTTTCCAGGCATCCGTGCGGTATTCCCGCTAGCCAGTGGCCCACATTTTAGTGGGCGAGAACCCAGAGTCCTAGAGCAAAGGCTGTGGGGTTCCCGTAGCAAAAAGGGCAGGTGTCTCAGGAACCGGCACGGTGCCTACTCATGCTCCGTGAGTAGCGTCAGCTCTCCCGAGGCTTGGTTTGCAATCCTGACGCTCCGCCGGGGTTGCCACTGATTGGCAGCCAATTAGAGCCAAGTTCGTGCTCGGGGGTTAGGCTCCGCCAACATATGTACTTATCAAATCACTCCACCAATCCACAAGCACTTATAAATTCACTATACACTCTCCTTGCAGTACTCTAATCATCCAGTCTCTACCCATGTACTCATAGAATGACCCAGACAAAGTTACTTAACTAATGTCTTCCCCACTGCCAGAGGTAACATGGTTGCGTGCGCAGTCAACAGCACAATGTAATGTGGTAGGGACCAGGGCCATCATGCATACATATTGAACCCACAAACACAGTTAGATAGATAGATAGTGGAACTGAGTACGGGCACGTGTGCTCAGACCCTTTTTATTACCAGGGTCACATGTCCAGTGACGTCCGTGCTGGATGCGTGTGGGGTGAGTGTAAGCCAGCCCTCAGAGAATAGTTGGTGCTGGCAACAACTACAACAGTGATCATCAGATAACACACAGAGCTTCAATAATAAAGGGTCCATGACTTGTGGTGCACTAAGGTAGGGGCACCAGATCTTAAATCACACACAAAAGATTGCATCGTAAAGGCTCCATGACTTGTGGTGCACTGAGGTAGGGGCACCAGAGATGAGTGTGCTGATGTGAAGAAATTGTTAATGTCCCTTCGGGATATTCCTGCTGCCTGAGGTGACATTGTTGCGTCTGGTGTCTAAAGCACGAAAGTCAATCATAAAGGGTCCATGAGTTGTGATGCACAGAGTTAGTGGCACCTGACGAGCTCAGCATGTGCGCAGCCAGCGATGATGGCGTGTCCTTGCAGGACAGGATTGAATTGGATATGTGTGAGGCCTGCTGACAGCAGTGTAGGCCCGAGGCAGTGGTCAGCAAGGGCTTACAACCATGTGGTGTTGACCTGTGGTGCACTGAGTTAGTGGTAACAGTGGCGCTCAGCGTGTGCACAGCCTGCGATGATACGTGGTTTGGGCAGGCTGCACTGGGAGCAATGTCTTTTGCCTAATGAATTATGCAGCAATAAAGCCACGTGACGGTTACTTGTGGTGCACTGAGTGAGTGGCATCAGAATTATTCAGCGTGTGCGCAGCCAGCGATGATGCGTGGTGCAGGCGGGCCGCACTGGGGGTAATGTCTGTTACCTACTGGACTGCGTCATCTGCAATCACAACTCGATCTGAATTGTGAGCCCTGCTGTCCTCAGTGTAGATGGAAGGCAGTAGTCAGCACAGACATCGGGGAATGCTTTTTGTCACTTCCTCTTGACATATTCCGAGGACATAGAGTACAATTCTCTCTGAAATTAATCGATCAAGACTCAATTCAAATTGTGAGCCCTGCTGACCGCAGTGTATTCGTAACACATGAAATATGTATGGAATACATTGTCGAAATGTGTAGGTTTCAGGGACGTTATAGTTAGTTGCCTACTGGAGTCTGAAATTAATGAATCAAGACTCAATTTTAACTGTGAGCCCTGCTGACCGCAGTGTAGGCCGGAGGCGGCAGTCAGCAAGGGCCCATAGACACGTGATGTTGACTTGAGCTGCACAGCGATAGTGGTACCTGAAGCGCTCATCGTGTGCGCAGCCAGGGATGATGCGTGATCTGGGCGAGCTGCACTAGTAGCAATGTCTGTTGCCTACTGGACTGCGTCATCTGCAATCGCGACTATATCTGAATTGTCAGCCCTGCTAACCGCAGTGTAGGCTGGAGGCAGAGGTCAGCAAGGGCCAACAGTCACGTGGCGTTCACTTGAGCTACACAGAGTTAGTAGCACCTGAAGCACTCAGCATGTGCGCAGCCAGCAATGATGCGTGTTCCGGGCGGACCGCACTGGCAGCAATGTCTTTTGCCTAATGAATTCTGCCTTAATAAGGCTACGTGGCGATGACTTGTGGTGCACTGAGTTAGTGGCAACTGAAGCACTCAGCATGTGTGCAGCCTGCGATGATGCATGGCCTGGGCGGGCCGTACTGGGAGCAATGCCTGTTGCCTACTGGACTGCGTCATCTGCAATCGCGACTTGATCTGAATGGTGAGCCCTGCTGTCCACAGTGTACATCGAAGGCAGTAGTCTGTACAGACATAACTCTGTGGTGCTGGGCCGCTGGGTTCGCAGGGGCCCTGTGTAGAGGAGGCCGGTGGTAACGGCGGTGGCCTCGTGGCAGGATGAGGGCCCCTGCTCTGGCAGAAGCGTTGGCCTTCCCAGAAGTGAACCACGCCCAGAGCTCCGGCCTATTTATTCACACTCCTATGCTGGAGTGGCGTCCGTTGGACCAGCCCACTACGCTTCCGCTTATAGGAGGGGACGACACAGCTACATGACCGAGATCTTCCCCACTGCCTGGGGCAACATTGTTGCGTCCACTGTCCACAACAGTACAAGCACCAGCAGTATATGTACACATGGAGAGGTCTGTTCTCTGCATAGTGAGATCTGTCCAGCACATCACCTCTACACTTGACATTGTGTGCATTGTTATTGAAGGGTGACTTGCCTCCTTCACACATACTTGGTTCACACATCTCCCAACATTCAGCTATTGTGTGGGTGAGGAGCCATACCGTTTTGGGAAGGTCCGCTGTTCTGTTCTGCACTGCCTCGGTGGTAGTATCGGGGTGGTCAGGGGGGAGGTCCTGGGAGTGGTGGCAGTGGGTGTTGTGGCCTTCTTGGGTGTCGGAGCTGCAAGATCAGTAGCTCTATGACATCTGTTGGTCTTCAGATGTGGCTCTGGGCTGGGCTCCCTTTCATACTGTTGGTAGTCATCCTGCTTTATACCAGTAAAAGGCAGATGTGAAATTCTTACTGCTAATGCGGCTTATCACTTGTTTTTGGATCGCAACACAGATTTGGCTGGTCGTTCAAAATATCGGGAAGTGGTGCTTTCATTTTTTTTTTGCATATCATTAGCGTTAGTTGTCGCTCTCATTGGTGGTGATGTTTTTGTGGAAGCTGTCACTGGAACACTGGCGATATCTGCAGTTTTCACCTGCTTGAGAATGGGATGATAATTCTTTTGCTGCGCTAAAGTGCGGACAACTCAGCGATAAGTCCTTGAGAATACGCCCCATCATTTTTTTTATTTTTTTGTCCGGATTCGTGCACCCAGCTGCTTTTTAAAAAAAAAATTAGTAATCATTTTTGGGTCCTGGGGCTTTTTGTGGGTTCCTCTGAGCAGGCCTAGGGGGTCAGGGTGTTTGTACCCTGCCCACTTTTTCTTGTTTTTTTATCTTTTTTCTTGTGATTTGTATGTAGCTACAACAAAGTCGCAATAAACACAAGGGCTCATTTTAGAGTCACCCTATAACCCAACAGTTTGGACTTATCGCTGAATTATAGGCACTTTAGCGCAGCAAAAGTGGCAAAATAATTATCGCCCCATTTTCAAGTTGGTGCACACTGCCACATTGCCCACAGGCTGACGGTACCAAAATAGTGGACAATCAATATCCTTAAGCAGACAAAGCTGCTGGCTGTGCTGCACCTGTTGGCCTCTGGGACCTTCCAACTAACAACTGCGAGAGTCGGAGGAGCCTCACAGCCGGCCCTATTAAACTTCCTCACAAGTCTTAATGCATGTCTACAAAAGCAACGTAGGGCCCCTGTATCCGCACCACCCGCTCGTCCCAATTCGTAGTATTCCTGCACAACCAACCCCAGCCGTTGCTTGACACCTCTGTGCTCCAGAGCCAAGATTGTAGTCTGAAATGGGGGTGCACCAGGTCATGAAGTCTAGTAGTCAACAGTAGTGGAAAAACAGTACTTTATTAGAAAAACATAAATTAACAACACAAAAACATCAAACAATGAGTGACATTGCCAACGGGGAACATCAACTTGTGGATCAAAATAACTGTAGATCGTCCTGGAAATGCCAAAACTCCGTATTCAGAAACCTGTTGGATAAATGAAGACAATGGTCAAGCTTTAGTATGGTCACAAACGTAATATGATACAATGTATAGCACTTGGACAAACCGGAATGTTACAGGTATGATCAATCCTGCACAAAATGACCGTAACAGAAGTTTGTGTGGTCGTAACCTTGGTAGGAAAGAAAAGGAATGCTACAACCACATGAACTTCTGTTACAGTTCGTTTCAGCTTGATACACCTGTATGTTCACTTCACCCACACTGCGCAGACACAGCTGGAGACCAAGCAAGGGAACCACGCCATAGCAGGCTTCCTGCATGTGTTGAGGCAACTGACTGCACACATGTACTACTTGTGCCCCCTGCCGACACTGCACACAATCACAGCAACAGAAACCACACGCATTCCAACAATGTGCAGGCAAAAAGACCACCGGGGCCTGTACACTAATGTCGTCGCAAACTTCTCTGGCAGTGTACATGATTCCTACATCTTTCGGAAGCATCCAAGCCCTGGTCCCCAGACCAGTCCGCCGTCCAGCGATGACTGCCCGACCCTGCGCACCTAAAACTCAATGCTCACCTGCCGCCACCGGCGTGTCTCCAAGAGGGCCCACCACATGCCAGAGCAACCTCCTCAGCCGTCGCTGGATTCCGCGGCACAGGCCCCCAGTGCATCCTGCTGCACTGCACGAGGAGTCATGTCTGTACAGCCAGCTTCCTTTGGCGTACACGCAGTCCAGCCGAGCTCACAATTCAAATTGGGTCTTGATTGCCAGGATGATGTAGGAGGACTATGCATCATTGCAGGCTGCACACCAGCTCAGCTCTGATGGCACTAACTCAAGCTCAAGTAATCGCCACGTGGCGGGAGGCCCGTGGCAGCCAAAATGCCTCGGCTGCCACTAACTCTGTGCACCTCAAGTCATTGCCATGTGGCAGGAGGCCAGTGTCCAGCAAAGTGCTTCGGCTGCCACCAACTCTGTGTACCTCAAGCCATCGCCACGTTGCGGGAGGCCCGTGTCGGCCAAAGTGCCTCGGCTGCCACCAACATAAGAAGCACACGAATAAACCCAGATAGTGGAAATGGCGTCGAGCACGTGCGCCCGACACTTTTTATTGGCAGGGTCACATGTCCTGTGACGCCTGTGCTGCATCGGAGTGGTGTGGGTGAAAACCAGACGTGAGGGAGTGGCTGTGGCATGCTGATAACTAGATCTGTGATCAGCAGATTACTACAGGAAAGGCCTGGGACATGTAGCGTTGTAGTTCCCTCCCTGTAAGCGTAAGAGGAGTGGGCTGGCTGAAATGCGCATCCTTCACGACTTTACCAATATGGTGGTTTGAATCCGCATATCCACCGAGATAGGTACACGATGGGTGCGTGACTCCACTTTTTTCTAAAAAATATATATATATATTAATATTTAAGGAAACAGAAGACATTATATTATTTTATTAACAAACAAAAAAAATTACAAAAACTATTTTTAGGATATTAAAGTTACAAAATATCACAAAAAAAAATCAAAATGACTGAAAAAACCATAGGTTTAATGAATATTATAATTTGAAATTAGCATTTAAAAAACCTTTGAAATTCACTGAAAAAAACCATAGGTTTCAGGTACATTATAGTTAGAAATTAGCATTTAAAAACCTTTGACATTCACTGAAAAAAATATAGATTTCAGGGACGTTATAGTTAGAAATTAGCATCTAATAAACCATCGTAATTCACTGAAAAAGCCATAGATTTCAGGGTCGTTATAGTTAGTTGGAAATTTCACTGGTACAAAACCTGAGAAATTCGTCTGTTATAGTTAGTTGAGCTAACTTTAACTCGCGCCCCCGCAATGCACTGCTGATGACGTCACATATTACAACATTCATGACATGGTCAGTGGCATCACTGATGACATCACTGATAACATCTCAAATGACATCTCAAATGACATCACTGATGACATCACTGATGACATCATCCATGTGATAATCTGATGTACCTCCTCACACTCTAATATTACCTTTGATACACCCACTCCAAAATACAGACCACCATTTTTGAAAACATAAACACACCAATACCAGTTACTACATTCCCACTCACTGATTACTAGGTCTACACACGTCCACTCATTCACCCATACAGTCACTCATACATGCAGTCACTTCTCAGTACAGCACTATCATTTGCACTCATACACCTATACAGACACTCACACATTGCCACTCATCCAGTTACTCACACACCTAGTCAATCATGCAAAGAATCATTCACACTCCCATTTACTCACCTACACAGTTATACACACACCACCTCAATTATTCATACAGATACTAAACATACTTACTCTCTTATACAATCACTGATACAAACACACAATCATCCATACAGCCACTCTCACAATCACTCACTATCACATATAGTGATTTATATACCCCAACACTCACATATACTGCCTTTCACATATATAGTTGCTCACACATGTACCACTTAGATAACCATTCACTCACCAACACACCTATACACACACTCACCCACCCATACAGCACTTCACAGATGCACTCTTGAACCCATACACCCAGTGAATTACCCACTCACACATTTATGCTCAGTCACACACCCCCCACCCACCCACACAGACACTCAGGCACCCATGCAGATACTCAGACAACCAATAACCAATCAATAACCCATATAGACACTCATGTAGCTACTCACCAACCCATGCAGCCGCTTACACACATCCTAACAGACTGATATAGACATTCACACAGTTTAGTAACTAACCCATGCATTCAGTAAGACATGTTTAATCACTCACTTATACAGTCAGTCACATGCCTATTAAATCATCCATTCAGACAGTCATACACCCACTTAGTCTTCAATACACCTTGGTCTATATATATATATATATAACATATTTCAACTTTACAGAAACACACACTCAATGGATGATGTCATCAGTGATGTCATTTGAGATGTCATCAGTGATGTCATCAGTGATGTCACTGACCATGTCATGAATGATGTAATATGTGACTTCACCAGCAGTGCATTGCAGGGGCACGAGTTATAGTTAGCTCAAATAACTATAACGGCCGAACTTCTCAGGTTTTGTATGAGTGAAATGTCCAACTAACTATAACGTCCCTTAAACCTGTGTTTTTTTCAGTGAATATATATATATCACTGAAAAAACCACAGGTTTCAGGGGTGTTATAGTTAGCTGGACTTTTCACTCGTACAAAACCATAGAAATTCCCCCGTTATAGTTAGTTCAGCTAACTATAACTCGTCACATATTACATCACTCATGACATGGTCAGTGACATCACTCATGACATCACTGATGAAATCTCAAATGACATCACTGATGACATCACTGATGTCATCATCCAGTGAATGTGTGTTTTTCTGAAAATTACATATGTTTTATATATGTATATCTCAAGGTCGATGGAAGAATAAATGGGTATATAAGTGTCTAAATGGATGATTTGTTTTTGAAAAATTGATTGTATAACTGACTGATTAAGTGTATCTTAGTGAATACATGGCTTAGTGAGTAATGTTTAAATATGTAAATATCTGTATCAGTCTCTCACTTTGTGTATAAGTGGCTGCATGGGTTGGTGAGTAGCTACATGAGTGTCTATATAGGTTATTAGTTGGTTTTTGAGTATCAGTATAAGTGTCTGATGTCTGTATGGTTCGGTGGGGGGTATTACATAGTGCATAGGTGCATGAATGAGTGACTCACTGTTTGTATGTGTTGAAGACAACATGTGTGCAGGACTGTATGGGTGGATGAGTGTGTGCATGGGTGTGTTAGTGAGTGAATGACTGTCTCAATGGTGTCTCTATGAGTAACTACATATGTTTTAAACTAGTATATGTGACTATTGGTGTATATAAGTGAGTATATGTGAGAGTGAGAGATTAAAAGAGTTCCTGTATGAATAAGTATGTGTTTCTATAAGTGATTGTTTAAAAGACTAAGTATGTGTAAGGTTCTGTAGAAGTAAGTGTGGTGGTGTATGTATAACTGTATATGCAGGTAAACGGATGTTTGATTCTTTATTAGCATGAGTGACTATGTGTGTGAGTAACTTTATGGATGAGTGGCATTGTGTAACAGGATGTATAGGTGTATGAGTACATATGATGAGTGAGTACATGTATTAGTGACTGTATAGGACTGTTGGTGAATGAGTGGATGTGGATGTGGATCTTACAATTACTGAGTAGGTTGTTGTAACTGGTATTGGTATGTCCATTGTTTTGAAAATTTTAATTTCTATTTTTGAATGTGTGTATCAACGGTTATATTAGGGGGAGAGGAGGTCTGCCACTCTATCACAAGGATGATGTCATCAGTGATGTCATCAGTGATGTCATGAGTGATGTCACTGACCATGTCATGAGTGATGTAATATGTGACATCATCAGCAGTGCATTGCGGGTGCGCGAGTTATAGTTAGCTGAACTAACTATAACGGGGGAATTTCTATGGTTTTGTACGAGTGAAAAGTCCAGCTAACTATAACGCCCCTGAAACCTATGGTTTTTTCAGTGAATTTCTAAGGTTTTTTAAATGCTAATTCCTAGCTATAACGTGCCTGAAACCTATGGTTTTTTCAGTGAATTTCAAAGGTTTTTTAAATGCTAATTTCTAGCTATGCCTACAGAGATAGGACATGTGAAGAAAGAAGAAAAAACGCACAGAAATCAAAAAAAGAAATGCAGAAAGAAGCAACAGAAGTCCTCAAAGACGAAGAAAAGTGCAGGAAGAAGTATAACGTGCAGAAAGAACAAACAGAAGAGCAGAAACAAGCCTTGTTGCAAAATCATCCTGTACCCTCAACTTTTTCAGACGGATACTGGTGGTAACTGAGTCTAACTAACCAGTCCTAGAGCCAGTGCTATGTTAAAAGACACTCAGAATACAGTGAAAACACCTACATACACTAGGGCACACTATGCGTTGGGGTCCCCCTGTGATTAACATGACCTCCTCTGTAAGCCCCTAGTATATAATAGGGCAGGGGATTAAAACTACCTCTTAAAACGCACCACAGGGCGTGTTTGAACACGTCACCTCATGCCCCGTCCCCTCCCTTCCCCACTGTGTAAACACGCCCTGTATCAGTTTTAAGTTGGGAGATTAAGTCCCCTTGAATCCTGAGGGTCCCTAGGGTCCAACTAGACCACTAGGTACCTCCAGTAAGCGCCACAGAGCTTCGTTGCAGAGAGGTGTAAAAAGTGGCACGGCCCACACCACCTCTCTGCAACGCAGAGCAGTGGTGCTTACTGGAAGCACCTGGTGGGCTAGTTGGACCCCAGGGTCCCTCAGGATTGAAAGGGAATTATTTCCCCAACTTAAAAACGCGCCACAGGGCGTGTTTGCACACGTCACCTCAGGCCCCGTCCCCTCCCTTCACCGCTGTGTTAACGCGCCCTGTGGCCGTTCTGAGTTGAGAGATTAAGTCCCCTTGAATCCTAAGGGTCCCTAGGGTCAAACTAGCCCACTAGGTACCTCCAGTAAGCACCACAGAGCTGCGTTGCATGGAGGTGTAAAAAGGGGCGTGGCCCCAGAACACCCGTCTGCAACGCAGCTCCCTGGCGCATACTGGAGATACCTGTTGGGCTAGTTGGCCCTCAGGGACCCTCAGTGTTGAAGGGGAATTAATTCCTCAACTTACAACTGGCCAGGGGGTGCGTTTGCAGAGAGCTGCAAGGAGGGGGCGTGTCCTCCGGCGCGATGCCGGTCTTTTATTATTTTTTTTTTTAGAAGGAGGGCTGTGTGGCCCCCTTTCTTTTTCTAATTTATTAGCCCTGGGGACCCCGTCCCCCAGGGCCTGCACCCTAATTTTTTTTGTTGAAAAAAATTAATTTGGCCCTCCCAAGGCCTTAATCGGCCCCGGGGACCCCAACCCCCGGGTCATGGCCTATTTTTTTTTTTATTCTTTAGGAGGGGGGCTGTGTTGCCCCCCTCCTCAGGCCACTTATGGCCCCGGGGACCCCATCCCCCGGGGCCGGCCTTTGATTTTTATTATTTTAAAAAAATATATATTTATAGAAACACCTAGGACATGCTGGACAAACCGTATGTACCTATCACCATGACGATTTGCGTGATATTCATTAAAAGGCGACTATGCATACAATGAATCCATGTAGCATGTATTCACACCGCTAGTGAAGCTCTGACATGTCTGACACCCTACCATGCCTAATCCCGGCGCCCCCGCTGGTGGGTACTCTCCAAGTAGACACCCTTGTCGTTTATTTATACAAACATGGGTAGCTATTGACGGGCACATTTAATACACATGCACACCAAGCCATTCAAAGGGGATTCGACAAAAATTCGACCAAACTATGCAAGAAACCCCCTCACGGTTAATAAAACACACATCCACCGCCGGATGTGTAATACTTTTTATTTTACTCTCTGGAAAGGAGACAAACCTCACTTGAGAGTCACAGCGTGCTCCTGGCTGAGCCCAATGCTGTGTCACACCCACCAGTGCCCGCCGAGTGCCACACACCTCTGTGTTGTATTCCACCAGCTAGTGCGCATGCTATGACACTCTCTAGCCCATGTGCACTGTAACACCACCCCGTGAATATGTCATGCCACACTTGCCTTCGCACGGGTTATATTGCCCCATCTAACGTGCCTTCCTCGATGCCTATGTTAAAAGCACAGCGCTATGCCATACATATTATAATCTGGGATCCATATCTTTGTCACAGTGCATATGCAATGTTACACTACCCAGCACATATTTTAAATTACAACTTTAGAGACTACTTAGGTTATACAACACTGCCCTGTGCATATTACACTCCAAGGCGCATATCACATAGCAAGCGCTAGTGCCTGTGCTATCTCGCGGTCTCCAATGAATCTGTCATTGCGCACAATGTATTGCATATTATATTTCAAGGCCCGGTTCATCTTATATCACACTTTTTGGTGCATAGTTTATACCATATACTATATCTAGTTTTCATTTTCAATCGTGCTCTCAGGACTATATTCTATATAACACTGCGTCCACCTACACTTTTCACAGGCATTACATTTTGCGATGGGGGGTGGAGGGTCAGGGGATGTTTCTGCCAAGTGAGCCCGGAGTCACAGTCCCAAACGTCCTCTTCTTCCTGAATAAAAGTGAGATTACGCTGCATACTTGTTCATATTTTAAGTAGTTCGCACAGACACACATTTTAAAAACAATAAAGTTCCTAATACCCACCTTCTCTGAACAGTTAGCTTGCTGCCCCATCCACCTCCTCCCTATCCTCTGTTGTCTGAATCCATGGACTAGCCTCCTCCCTCCTGCCATGCATGGTCTGATGTGCTGCCACTGCCCTCCATTTAGCATGATGTACCAGTCCACTCCTCCTGCCCTCCATTGCCCAATTCTATGGCCCATCATTGACCTCCTGCTTAGCCTCTGTGCTTAGCTTGCTGCCCCTATTCTCCTTCCCCCTGCCCTCTGATGTCTTTGTGCATGCCCCTGCTCCATCCTTTTTGACCACCATGTTCCATGGACCTGCCACTCCTATCTACTCTGAGTGTTCTGTTGAGCTCCCCTCCCACCTGCTTAGCATTGTCAGATGACTGTAACCTGTCCCTGCCACCTCCACCCTGCCTGTCCACATGCCATGCCCCTATCCCCTTCCTCCTGTCCTCCATTGTCTATTTTACTGCCACACCCTTCTGCCCTCCCTGGTCTGTTGTGCTGCAACTGCTCCTCCTGCCTGCCCCGCGCGGTCTGTTGTGAGGCCCCTTCCCCTGAACTCTCTTGTCTGTGCCCAGGTCCTGACCCTCCTTTCTATCCTCCATGGTCCTTTGTGCATGCCCCTGCACCCTCCTTCGTGCCCATCATAGCCATTGTGCTGCCACTTACCCTCCCGCTTGCCATGCATGGTCTTCTGTGCTGCCATGGCCCCTCCCACCTTCCCTGTGTGGTCAGCTAGCTGCTCCTGACCCCCTCCCACCTTCCCTCCATGGTCTGTGTGTATGCCATCATAGTCTCACTGTTGCTCTCCATGGTGTGTCTTGTTTCTAGTGCCCATCCTGTCAGACCTCCATGGTCATCTTGCTGCTCCTGCCCTGCCCCCTTGCCCCCAGCCCTCTGTTTCCATGTGCAGACCCCTATTCCCTCCCTCCTGGCTTGTCGGTTCCATTGTAATGCCCCTGATCCGTCCCTCCTGCCCTTTATGGTCTGTTATGCTGCAGCTTTCTCTCCTGTCTGTCCATTATGGTCAGCTAGCTACCATTGCCTCTTTCCCCTCTGTTGTCTGTTGTCCATGTGCATGGTCCTGTCCCCTCCTTATTGCTTTCTATGGATTGTTGTGCTGCACTCCCGTCCCGCATGCCCTGTGTGGTGTATTGTGCTGCTGCAAACCCTGATGCCTGCCCTGTAGGGTCAGTTTGGTGCACCTCTCAATGTCCCTCCTGTCCTCTGTTATCTGAGTCCATGTCCCTACCCCAATACCTCCTGCCTACCATGATCCAATGTACCATACTTGCGAACATTTTGAACTTGGTAAGAGGGAGATTTTGAAATAAAACTGGGGTAGTGATTTTCCCCTTTGAGTTACATTGAAAAAGAGAAGATTGTAGACAGGAAACAGATCAAGTAAAGCCCATTTGAGCTTAAAAACATTGGACGTTTCCTGGCTGAAACGGGTCTGTTGGCATGTATGGTTGTATGACCGCTGCCTCTTCCTTCTGCCCACAATGGTCTATTATATTGCCACAGCCTCTCTTGCCAGTCCTGTATTGTTGGTTTGTTGCCCCTGCCCCCCTTTCCACTGCCCTCCATAGTCTGTTGTGCTGCCACTGCCCTTCCTGCCTGCCTAGTGTGGTCAAATTGTTGCGTCTGCACTCTCCTACCTGCCTTCAATTTTCAGAGTCCGTGCCCCTGACCTCTGCCTCTCAACAGTATCCCAATGAACATTTAGATTGCTAACATTCTATATTTATTACAAAAGTGTGGAACGCCTGACGTCATTTTGATGTAATCAAAACTGTAATGCCTAGAGCATTTCCTTTAGAAATTACATTTATGAGAGGGTCTTATTTGCATCAAAATTATGGTTAGTGCTCTAAAAAACTAAAATGAGGACATATTTTCTGAGTTTTCAAATAGCGACAAAGAACTTTTAAATTATTTGTAATCTTAGTTTTTTTATCCAGTTGACCACTTGATTAAATGTTGCACCCAAGGGGAGAGGGTGTGGTGTTACTTCCAGAGCTGCAGACTTTGCAACTGGGGAACCAGGTTGGAGTTTCTGCTTCAGCTCAACATTCTGTGATTCTGGTCAAATCACTTAATCTCGCCATGTCTACAACCAAAATGAATTTGATCTTGTGTGATGTAACCGATGCTCATGTAAAGCACTCCAATACCTGACAAGTCTGCACTATATAAAACTGCAAATACACAAAAAATAAGTGTTTTGCACACTTCTGTCATTGGGCTACATTTGGGCTACATCTGGGTGATATTTGGGCTACATTTGGGCTCTTTTGTCTCTGGTGGCCATTTTAGGAGATTTATTTGTTATGAAGTTTCCTAATTTCCTCATTTACTGCAGTCTCCTCAGTAGGAAATGCTTTCAGTTTTTTACTTTGATTCCATCAAGAAGGTATTCAGATATGTCACACATTTGCCATAAATTCTGAATGTTAGCACTCTAGTTGCTCATTAGATCACTGTAGTAAAGCTACTGCTCACCACGGAAGTCTGCTGCTAGTATTAGAAGTGCATATTTCAGTCTGCATATCAGAATTTTTTAATGAAATAGAAGAGGATTTGAGAAGTCACTCAAAATGTGCCCTAATTTTTCTTTCTTCAGCACTAATCATAATTTCAATGGCAAAATGAACCCCCTCATTGTGTTCCTTTTTAAATTAAATGTTTTGAGTGTTACCAGTTTATTCCAATCAAGATGGCTTCAGGTGTGCCATACTTTTGTCATAAGTAAGACAGTAAGCGCTCTAGTTGTTCTTAAGAACACTCTGGGACATTCTGTCATTGGGCTATACTTGGGCTACATCTGGGTGATATTTGGGCTACATTTGGGCTCTTTTGTCTCTGGTGGCCATCTTGGGAGATTTATTTGTTATGAAGTTTTCTAATTTCCTCATTTACTACAGTCTCCTCAGTAGGAAATACTTTCAGTTTTTTACTTTGATTCCATCAATAAGACATTCAGATGTGTCACACATTTTCCATAAATTCTGAATGTTAGCACTCTAGTTGCTCATTAGATCACTGTAGTAAAGCTACTGCTCACCAGGCAAGTCTGCTGCTGGTATTCAAAGTGCATGTTTCAGTCTGCATGTCAGAATTTTTTTATGAAATAGAAGAGGATTTCAGAAGTCAAAATGTGCCCTAGTTTTTCTTTCTGCGGCACTAATCATAATTTATATGGAAAAATGAACCCCCTCATTTTGTTCCTTTGTAAATTAAATGTTTTAAGTGTTACCACTTTATTCCAATCAAGATGGCTTCAGGTGTGCCATACTTTTGTCATAAGTAATACTGTTAGCGCTCTAGTTGTTCTTTAGAGCACTCTGGGAAGCTGCAGTAGAACACAAAGGAATCAACTGACAGTCTCTGCCCTTGTTGGATGTACATGTTTTACTGAGAATGTCAGACTTCATTCTTACATGACTGAGATAGATAATGTGAATTTACAGAAAATATGCTCTCAGTTTAGCTTATAGATCACCTTCCAAACCTCTGTGGGAAAAGCATGAGAAAATAGTTTTCTCTCAAACATGGTTCATGATATCACAGCAGAAGGCTTTTTCACATGGTAAAATCACATTAGAACACACCACAATTCCTAAAATGAGTATGGTACCATCAACAAATGATTTATAATGTAACTAAAGTCTTAAAACCTTCTATTAACTGCAATGCTTTTTAATGAGGTGCTATCATGTATATTGGTCCCAAGATGGCTGCCAACACTTCTTGGATGAAGTACTGACAGCCAATCAGATCTCATGATGAGATGTGTTGTTAGGCTCCTCCCAGATATGTATGTGATTTTACTTTTGATTTTCTCAGGAACTACTGAACAGATTGACACCACATATGCAAAAGGCACATCCCTGAGCTGAGGACTACCTCTCTGCCAAATTTCAAGTAATTCTGTTCAGCTGTTCAGGCTGTACCTTGGACTAAAGGTCCCTATGGAAAATTGCATGGGAAAAACGCATTTTGGGACCCCCCTTTTTTCTCAACCCCCGCTTGACGAATCCCCTCGAAACTTTCAGGGTAGGAGCAGAGCGGAGCGCCCCACCTATTTTGAAAATTTCGCGAGGATTCGTCAACCGGCGCCAAAGTTATTCCAAATAGAATGTTGCGGATTTCCTATGAAAACACGGTCCTAACTATAACTATCTACTGGCGACCACCAGTAGATAATATATATATATATATATATATATATATATATATATATATATATATATATATATATACACCATTCAATCCTTCTTTCCAAAAGATTGCGCGAGCCCCAATTTGCATTTTTAAGTGTGCTTTATTCCAACAAGTTATGGCAAACAACTCCTCACGCGTTTCGAAACCAAAAGATTCCTTGGTCACGGGTCAATACAATGTTTACTCTTGTCACATGATATAGTGCTAAAAGTATAAACAATATGAAAAAAGGACTACATTGCTGCCCAGTTCGTGTGACTAGCATTACCGACATCTTTGAATGGTGTACTGAAACTGGATATAACAAACTTTTTGGCGTTATACTTCCATTTTGCGACATTCTAATGCAAATTAAATTGAAGTGTGTAATAGAAATTAATACAAATGAAAATACAAGTGTAATATTCAAAATGTAAATTAATTTCTCATATATATAATATACATAGATTTCATGATTAGTCAATCACAGTTCAAGCCTAATAAGATGCTTGAATGTTTACACATTGATTCTACCCCTGTGGGTACAAGAGCAGAAAAATTCACATCTTCTCCTTATCTGCGCCCAATTGGGCTGATCATCACCAAAATTAATCGTATTTCCAGTTCATTTTCTAACATCCCAACAAGTGGCTAAAGCTGCACTTCTCTCAAACCCAGGCAAAAGCTCCGTCTCCTATAAAAAATAAATCACATACACACATCAATAAAATGGTCTATACCAAAATTTAAAAACACCATAAACATCTTATCACAAGAGGCAATACGATATCAAACTTGTTTATATTTACATTACAATATATCTTTTTAAGGTCAGATCAAATATTCATCCCAGCCGAGATGAACTGACAGTTCCTCATCCTTTTGAATGCCCTCTGGATGCACAGTTTCATATTTTATAATCAATCATGATTCCAATCTGCGCAGTTCCTGAATTCTATTCCCTCCTCGTTCAGAGACTGGGATTCTATCCAGGGCACAATATCTTAATAGGCTAGTATCTTTGTTGTGGCATTCCTTAAAATGCCTGGCAATTGGATACTGTCTGTCTTCATTCGTTATCGCTCGCATATGTTCTAAAATGCGCAGCTTAACTTGGTTGATGGTGCTACCGATATATACCATTTCACATGGGCATATCCATGCATAGACACAGAAGTCCGATTTGCAGCTTAGATGTTTAGTAATAACAAATGATTTCAAAGATTTAGATAATGTTATCTGTTTGCAGTTTGGGATGTTCCTACAAGCTTTACAAGAAGCACATCTGTAAAATCCCTGGATATTAAAACGAGGATCACTTTCAGACGTGCTTTTACATAATACGTCTTTGAGTGCTGGACACCGTCGACATGTGATGCTAGGATAGCTCTCAACACATTTCTCGAACGTGTCATCCACACTTAGTACATTCCAAAATTTGTTCAGACATTTTCTGACATCACTTGCTTGATTTCTGAAGGTTGTAATAAAGCTTATCGGTTCAATTTCTATATCTGTCTTGTCTTTTCTTACTAACAGATCTTCTCTTTTTGTTTTCTTAACTTTTTCACATGCTTTTTTGATGACCTTTTGAGAGTACAAGTGTTACCATCCTATGTAAAGGATAGTGGGCTTTTTTCGAAATTGATTGATGATGTATGTTGGGAACAGGATATGCTGTTACTCACACTGGATGTTAATAGCTTGTACACCTGTATACCACATGAGTTAGGCCTAGAGGCCTGTAGGTATTATCTGAAGGATAGATCTGTATGTTTTCTTATGCATACTGAAATGTTACTTGACATGATGTCAACTTGTCTCAAAAACAACTTTTTCATATTTGATCATGTGATATACAGTCAGGCCCGGGGAACGGCGATGGGGACCTGCTTCACCCCCAGCTATGCGGGCTTGTACCTAGGCTGGTGGGAGGAGCAGGTGGCGAAAAACTTCAATGACTTTAACCATCATGTCGTCCCCTGGGCCTGGTGTATTGATGACATTATCTGAAGTTAGAAAGGAGATCAAATGGAGGCAGCTAAGTTTGTGGATTCACTTAATGAAAACAGCCTGAACTTGAAATTCACCTGTACGATAGATAAAAAATCTATAGAGTTTTTAGATGTAGTAGTTGAGGCAAATGGGAATCACTTAGAAAGCAAACTATTCCGTAAAAGCAGTATTTGCATGCTTCAAGTTGTCATCCCTTGAATCTGATTAATAGTATCCCCTACGGGGAACTATTACGGGCCAGACGTAATTGTAGTTCAGAAATGGCCTTTGCAGAAGAAATGAATACAATGAAGAGTAGAGTTGAAGAGAGGGGCTACTCTCAAAAGGTCATCAAAAAAGCATGTGAAAAAGTTAAGAAAACAAAAAGAGAAGATCTATTAGTAAGAAAAGACAAGACAGATATAGAAATTGAACCGATAAGATTTATTACAACCTTCAGCAATCAAGCAAGTGATGTCAGAAAATGTCTGAACAAATTTTGGAATGTACTAAGTGTGGATGACACGCTCGAGAAATGTATTGAGAGCTATCCTAGCATCACATTTCAACGGTGTCCAGCACTCAAAGACGTATTATGTAAAAGCACGTTAATATCTAAAAGAGATCCTCGTTCTAATATCCAGGGATTTTGCAGATGTGCTTCTTGTAAAGCTTGTAGGAACAGCCCAAATTGAAAACAGATAACATTATCTAAATCTTTGAAATCATTTGTTATTACTAAACATCTAAGCTACAAATCGGACTTCAGTGTCTATGCATTGATATGCCCATGTGAATTGGTATATATCGGTAGCACCATCTACCAAGTTAAGCTGCGCATTTTAGAACATATGCGAGCGATAACGAATGAAGACAGACAGTTTCCAATTGCCAGGCATTTTAAGGAATGCCCCAACAAAGATACTAGCCTATTAAGATATTGTGCCCTGGAGAGAATCCCAGTCTCTGAACGAGGAGGGAATAGAATTCAGGAACTGCGCAGATTGGAATCACGATTGATTATAAAATATGAAACTGTGTATCCAGAGGGCATTAACCCCTTGTGTGTCACGCCCTTTCCCCGCCCTGTGCCGGGCGTTCCATTAGCGGGCGGGGTTCATGACGAGCTGGACTCGTCATGGGCACAGCGCAACCACGGCCCATGACGAGTCCAGCTCGTCATGGGCACAGAAGGGGTTAATAAGGATGAGGAAATGTCAGTTCATCTCGGCTGAGATGAATATTTGATCTGACCTTAAAAAGATATATTGTAATGTAAATATAAACAAGTTTGATGTCGTATTGCCTCTCGTGATAAGATGTTTATGGTGTTTTTAAATTTTGGTATAGACCATTTTATTGATGTGTGTATGTAGTTTATTTTTTATAGGAGACGGAGCTTTTGCCTGGGTTTGAGAGAAGTGCAGCTTTAGCCCATGGGGGGGAACACCAAAAATGATTATCGCACTGGGCGCCACTAGTGCCAAAGGCTGTGGTGATTGGTATGTGGCAAGGCAAAGTAATTGTGTATCTTTTTATGGCTTTTTTCAGTGTCTTTATAGAACCTGCTAATTCACAGAAGCAGAGAAGGTCAAGTTAGCTATGTTATTTACTGTTGCTCACATCACTCACACACACACACACCAACAGTTTGCAAACAACATATCTGCCTTCTATGTAAGATAGTGTTTTAGAAAGACTGTTTTAGCCAGTAGCAGAGATGGCATTTCATTAGATGACTTCTGCTCAAGCCCTAACTTTGAGTTATGAAGGACAGCTCTGAGGCAGGATAAGAGACTAGGATAGCAAATACTGAGACAGCAAGTGAGGGAGAGGACAATAGAGTCCCATCCAATGACTCAACTTACAGTGATTCAGAGTGAGATGATGATGACAGTCGTGCTGTTTCTTTACAAGCACAATCTGTACAGTGGGACAACAGTAGCAGGTTAGACCCAGAGAGCAGGGACGTGCAGCAGCAAGCACAGAGCACTCTCTTGGCAGCCCCCAATTTAGTGCAGCTACAAATTCCGCCTTTCACTGTTGACACTGGGTTTAAAGTCGATATTATCAACTTTTTGTTAATTGAGTATGTCCATCTCTATTTGGATGTTGACCTTCTTGAGCAAATTATGCAGGAAACAGTTTTGCGTGCTGAACAATTTCTGAGGGAGCATGGAGCCACTCTAGGGACCTGTTCTAGGGCATGCCAGTGGACTCCCACTTTGCTGGAGGAGTTTATGATATGTTTGGACCTTATGCTCAAAATGGGGTTAGTGCAGAAACCAACCTTGCAGTCCTACTAGTCTACTCGCACAGTATGGGTAACCCCCATCTTTGCACCATGCATGAACAGAGATCATTTTTTGCTATTGCAATGCATGCTGTATTTCAATGTCAATTCTGCTGCATTGCCCATGAACCATCCAGACCATGACAGGTTGTTAAAAGTTCAGCCTGCAGGGGAACATTTGTATGCCAGGTTTCAAGAGATTTTTACTCCTGGAAAGAATATAGCTGTGGATGAGTCCTTGATCCAGTAAAAAGGGTGGCTGCTTTTGGGCAATACGTTGCAAGCAAAAGAGCTTGCTATGACATCTAGCTGTGCGTGCTGTGTGAGAGTTCTTCTGGCTATGTGTACAGGTTGAGAGTGTATACAGGAAAGGTCTCCACACTAAACTATGTAGGTTGCCCTCCCATACCAGGGGTCACAGGAATATTATATGGGAGGTTGTCCAATCACTGGTTCACAAAGATTACATCCTTTATGTGTGCACTTTCTATACAGAAGTAGAGCTGTTCAGTGAGCTCTACAAAGCTGGCACTGTGGCCTGCAGTACATTTCATTGTCGCCGCAAAAATTTCCTGCAGGAGCTTGTTTGCAAGAAGCTCCAGAAATCCCAGAGCACTCTGTGTCATTCCAATGAATTGCTCATAGTCAAGTTCTTGGATAGGACTGATGTGTATGTGGTCCCTACAATTCATGATGAGAGCACTTCTCCATCACACTTTGAGGTCAGATAGCCGAAGTCCACAGTCCCTGTATACTTGATTACAATAAGTACATGGACAGAGTGGACAAGGATGACCAGTTTCTTCAGCCATGGAATGTGAGTTGTAGAATTCACACTTGGTACAATAAACTGTTTACCCACCTGATCCAGATGGCAACATACAATACACATGTTGTTATTGTCAGACAACAACAAGAAGACTCATGTGTTTCTTTGGCTTTCAGTTGTCTGTGATTGAAAGTCTCACTGCTACAGAAGCAGTAGCCTCTAATTCATATGTTCTGGAGGATGTGACAAGGCTGCAGGAGTGACACTTTGCTGCTCGAATTCCTAAAACAACCAAAAAGGATCGATCACATCGTTGTTGTAAAGTGTGTTTGAAGCAGGGAAAGAGGCAGGAGAGTCGTGTTAACTGTCCCCACTGCTCATCTGGCCATACCTGTGTATCCCTATTTGCTTTATGTTGTATTGTACTAAAGCAAACTACTGGAAAATTGACTGAAGTAGAGCTGCCCTAAGGGTAAACCTTTCAATGGCTGTGGATGGATACCTACCGTCTATGGGTCACTACTTCGCTAGGCAAGCAGCTGAAGAATTTTAGTTCCTCTACTTCAAGAAATCATGGACTTCCTTATGGCCTGCTCAACACCTTTATCTATCGTCAGAATGTGGTAGGTGTTCTGTTTGCAGTCTCCACTTTGCACAAGGTGGTGGACAGAACATCTGCCATAATGTCACTGAGTATCCTGTATGGCGAAATGTTAAAAGCTTGACTGTATTTTGAAGTGCTTGTTAGGGAACCTATATATACTACACAAGGACCATGCTGATTGCCAACAAGAACAAGAATAAAAGTCCTGTGGGACTAATTCACCAATATTTCTACTTGCTTTGAAAGTGTGCAAACTCAATAAGTAACTTGGATCAGAACCAATATTATTGAAAATGGGTACAGGATGCAATATCTTGTATGATGATTATTAAGTGTGAGATGTGAAAACAATCATCATACAAGATATTGTGTCCTTTACCCTTTTTAAATATCATTGAGTATGATACAAGTTAGTAACTATGTTTTCACATTTTCAAAGCAAAATTAGATGTGTTGATGAATGAGTCCCACAGGACATTTGTTTTGACTTATGACTTTAGGGAACTTAGGTGGTATTCCTCAGCATGTTTGCTTTAGTTTCAACAGTAGATATGCTCCTCAGTTTGAGGAATAGGCCTTGCAGGGTATCCTCGAAAACCAACTTGTATCCACAAACTGGTAGGAGTTGGATTTAGCACAGTAAATGTGTTGATGGTGCATGAAAGACAAGTTTTTGTCAGCTTAAAGTTGCTAGGGATGGAAGGCATTAGTATAGGTTCACTTTGCAAATATACAGGATTAGTCAGGACTCTGATGAGGACATAAACGCTTACAGTAGGTGTGCTTTGCCAGGGATATTGCACAAGTAGATGGCAGATAGTAAAGGTAATATAGATGCACATATTATGACTTCATCTCCACCTATGGATTAATTTGTGCTGCACCAGCACTAAATTACTTTGGCACATATGGGTCAATGCTTGACCTGCTTGTCATGTTTATTCTCCATCATAACTTAGTAGATGTTCAGTTTGCTGTATTAAAAGTGCATTGCATTCACAGCACTGCACATAACGGTAGATGGGACATATGCCACGTGTTCGTGGACTACCCTGTGGTTAAAAAACGACTGTTCTTCATAGTTTATGATTTTCTCTTAGGGAAATTCGGAAAACTTCCCATCATGTTTGCCTTAGTTTCAAAAGGAGATGTGCTCACTCAGTTTGAGCAATAGCCCTTGGGCATACTTGGACAACCCCAAGTTGCATCCACAAACCGGAAGAAGTTGGATTTGGAACAGTGAGTGTGCTAAAGGTGTATAAAACAAAAGTCTTCTTGAGCCTCATGAGACTGTCATGGGATCCATTAGTAGAGGTTCACTAGGCATGCGTTCAATAATGTTCAGGAAGAAGGAAGCAGTTACTTGACAGGTAGTAAAATATAGTCAAATGTATTCCGTCCTGTGGCGTATGAATGTTATGGGCCCTTGCATGGTGGCTGTAAGTGTGAGTGCACTCATCAGTTGGATTGGGCCCATGGCCAGCAGTATAAAGTCTTGTGTGTGGTGCGTGAATGGCATGGGAATGGACCATAACGTGGTTGGTGCAGTGAAGAGGGTTTATAGCTCACCTTCAGAAGGCTTGGTTTCAATATCTAGATACTTTGACAAGTACTTATGCTTTGAAACCAGAATTTCCAGAGGTGCTAAAACCAACTAGTGTAAGTGGTGGATTGACTTTTACAAATGAATAGCAGATTTGATAAGATGGCCCTTACTAAGAACTCATTGTTTTGTCATTATGGGCAGCTGTGGATTTTGGACCCTAGCTCAGCTGGCATCTAGGCAAAACTGCACATTTTTTAAATCTAGACAACCAGGGGAGTCCAGGGGTGGATGACTTTCATGGATCTCACCATTTTTTTTACCCAGAATCCCTTGGAAACCTCAAACTTTGGGGAAACTTTGCCTAAAAAAACGACATTGTCCTTGTATTTCCATAAAGAAAAGTTCTGGAATCTGCAGGCAGCCACAAAGTTCCTACCACTCAGGCAAAACGGTGTCTCACTTGTGTGGGTCGGCCAAGTGGCGCTGACATTGAAGGGCCCAAAACGTATTGTGGAGCCATCAAATTTAGCTATCACAAAACTACCTGGTTTTGTAGGGGGCAACTGCATTTTAAAGCTATTTCTTCAGTTCAATATTAGCCGGTAGAAATTTGGGAAGAGAAAATCTTGCTATGCACTGCTTTCTTACCATTTCGTCGGTCACTCTGGCATGATTTGCACGGTTATGGGCGCTATGCATTTCACAAGATTTGGTTGTTCAATTGTGTAGTATCCACGTTTAACAGTTTCAGCTCTTTGGTCAGCATCGGGATCTTGTGAAGAGAGTCACATCACACACTGGCTTCTTACTAGTTTGTTATTCCAGCATGATTTGCATGACTATAAGCACTATATATTTCGCAATCGCTGTGTTTTAAAGTGAATTGAGGCCACAAGGAGAGGGTGATCTTTACCACTGAAAAACAGCACAATATATTTTTTGGCACCTATTCCATGTATTTTGATGCCAACCACTGTATTTTTTATTGTTTTCTTACGTGGGAGCCCCTGAAGAAGGGACTAGGTCCCGAAATACATTGGTCATGAAGATTAAACATTGCTTTATGATCATATGTTTTATCTCTGCAGAAGAATGCAGAAAAACCTGTTACTGGTTCATAAAGTTGAACACACATCAGTGAATGTGAATATAAGTATTGTCTGTTTCAATCAAATGAATGATGGTAAAAAGATCAGAAAAAGTTTGTATCACTTTAAAAAAATATAGAAAACTTTTTATATACATTTTGGTAACAGCGCACACTGTGCTCAAGTCCAGTTACTTGGCTTTACTTTGGACAAGCAGCATATCTCTCAGTGTAGCACACAGTGATACATTTCTAAAAATTTTAATAAACCTACCACAGGGAGTGCACTACACATCCTCATAGGTGTTAAATGGCAGTTACATACACCAGAGTAGTGATATGTGTTGAGAAAATGGACTTAAATATATTTAAAATGGGGCGGGTGAGGTATAAATTGCTGGTACATATACTAGATGCTGGTATTTCATAAAGGTTGATGGTGAATGGGCATTGCTGTGTTCAGCATGGGGGATTATGGGTGTTACATGGCCATTGAATATTTTTGGAAACGTATTAGGATTGTTCAAAGTAGGAAATAGAGATAGGGGTTTTCTACATCTGGGATTATGGGTTATAAGCAGGTGGTGAATTCATGTTCCCTATATTATTATTGTCTTGTCAGGGAAATGGGAATTGCCAATGTTTACATGGGAGATTACGGGGAAAGGGTAAAAGGCCGCTAAATATCCTGGGCATGGTATGTTATGTAGCCCTCTTGGGAAAATGGCCATAACTATTTCTACATGGGGGATGATGGGTGTTAAATGGCTGTAACATACACTTGCCACTGTAGTGTAGTGAAGTGTGTTGATAAAATGGACATGTATATTTTTTACATGGGGGAGATGAGGGTTAAATGCCTGGTACATATACCGGTTACTGTTATTTAGCAAATGTTGAAGGCAAAGTGGCATACGTATGTTCTGCATGTGAAATTATGGGTGTTACATAGCTATTGAATATATTTGGAAATTTATTAGGATTGCTGAAGGTAGAAACTATTGATAGGGATGTTCCACATTGGGATGATGGGCACTAAATGACCTTTAAATATTCCTACCGCTGTATTTAGATGATTACTGTTAGGAAATAGTAATAGCTTCTTTACTCACTGGGGATACTGGTCTTTAAACCGCTGTAGGACACATTTTCTCGTACATTAGATTGGTCCGATTAGGAAAGTGGGACTAGATAATGTTTAAATGGGGGATCATTGTAGGCAAATGGCTGTTATATACACTGGGCATAGTATTTTACTGAGCCCTCTTAGGATAATGGCCATAATGATTTCTACATGGGGGATGATGGATGTTAAATGGCTGTTACATACACCTGCCACTGTAGTGTAGTGACGTGTGTTGAGGAAATGGGCATAACCATTTTCTAAATGGGGCTGCTGAGGTATAAATGGCTGACACATATACCTGGTACTGGTATTTGGTATATGTTGAAGGTAAATATGGATAGCTGTGTCCAGCATGGGGGAATATGGATGTTACATGGCAATTAAATACATTTGGAAATATATTAGAATTGTTCAAGGTAGTAAATAGGGGTAGGGGTTTTCTCGAACAGGGATGATGGCCATTAAATGGCTTTTACATTTATTTACCACTGTATTTTCATGATTAATGTACAAAAATGGTAATAGCCACTTTACTCACAGGGGGTTATGGGCTTGAAATATCTGTTGAACACATTTCCCACTATAGTATAATGGTCCTGTTTGGGAAATGGAAATAGATCATATTTAAATGGAGGTTTATTGGGTGTAAATGGCTGATACGTTCCCTTAGCATGGTATTTTATTTAGCCCTCTTTTGATAACGGCTATGATGATTTCTAGATGGGAACAATGGGTATTAAATGACTGTTACATACACCTGCCACTGTAGTGTAGTGAGGTGTGTTCAGGAAATGACCATAACTAGTTTTTTAAATGGGGCTGATGAGGTACAGATGACTGGTACATATACCAGGTTCTGGTATTTGATAAACGTTGAAGGTGAATGGGCATAGCTGTGTTCAGCATGGGGAACTATGGGTGTCACATGGCCATTGAAAATATTTGGGAATGTATTAGGATGGTTCAAAGTAGGTAAAAGGGATAGGGTTTTTCTACATCAGGGATGAAGGGTGTTAAATGGCTTTTACATATACCAACCACTGTATTATCATGATTACTGTAAGGAAATGGTAATAGCTACTTTACTCATCAGCGGTTTTGGTTTAATACAGCTGTCAAACACATTTTCCCCTATATTGTAATGATCCTGTTAGAAAAATGGAAATAGATACTATTTAAATAGAGGATTATGGGGGATAAATTGCTGCTACATATTCTGGGCATGGTATTTTATGTGGCAATTGCTACTTTACTAACAAGAGATTATGGGCTTTAAACAGCGGTTGAACACTGTTTACCTTATATTGTAAAGGTTCTGTTAGGAAAAAGGAAATATATAATATTTACATGATGGATTATGGGGGGTAAAAGGCTGCTATATACTCTGGCCATGGTATTTTATGTAGACCTGTTGGAAAAACAACCATACATTTTTTACATGAGAGATGATAGGAGATAAATAGCTATAACATATTCCTGACACTGTAGTTGAAGAAATAGGTATGCATTTTTTACATGGGGATGATGAGAGTCATGAGGCTGGTAGATATAACTGTAGTGTTATTTAGTAAATATTGAAGATAAATGGGCATAGCTGAGTTCTGCATGGGGGATTATGGGCATTACATGACCATTTAATATAGTTGGGACTGTATTGCTCTAGGTAGGAAATAGGAATAGGGATTTTCTACATTGGGATGATGGGTGTTATATTGCTTTTACATATACCTGGCACTGTGGGCCCGATTCACAAAAGTAATCTGAGACAAAATCCTAACTTTACGACTTTCAGTATTCACAAAAGGCATTTAGGAGTAGTAAAGTTAGGATTCCTAACTTTACTACTCCTAAACTGAGAGAAAATCCCAACTTTACTCCTAAACGGAGACAAAATCCTAACTTTATGACTTTCCGTATTCACAAAAGCATTTAGGAGTAGTAAAGTTAGGAATCATAACTTTACTACTCCTAAACAGAGACAAAATCCTCACTTTATGACTTTTGGTATTCACAAAAGACATTTAGGAGTAGTAAAGTTAGGAATCCTAACTTTACAACTCCTAAAGGCCTTTTGTGAATAGCGAAAGTCGTAAAGTTGGGATTTTGTCACAGATTACTTTTGTGAATCGGGCCCTGTATTTTCAAGATTACTGTAAGGAAATCGTAATAGCTATTTTACTCACAGAGGATTATGGGCTTTAAGCGGCTGGTGAAATCATTTTTCCCTATATCAGAATTGTCTTGCCAGGAAAATGGGAATTGGCAATGTTTACATTGGAGGTTTTTTTGGGGGGGTGAAAGGCTACTACATGCCCTGGACATGGTATTTTATGTAACTCTCTTGGGAAAATGGATATAACGATTTCTAAACGGGGAATGATGGGTGTTAATTGGTTTTAACATACACTTGCCACTGTGGTGTAGTGATGTGTGTTGCAGAAATAGGCATATATATTTTTAACATTGGGATGATATGGTTAAATGGCTGGTATAAATATCTGGTACTGGTATTTAGTAAATGTTGAAGGTAAATAGGCATAGCTGTGTTCTGCATCGGGGATTATGGGTGTTACATGTCCGTAAAATATATTTGGAAATGTATTCAGATTTTTCAAGGTAGGAAATATGGAAAGGGATTTTCTCCAACAGGGATAATGGTTGTTAAATTGCTAGACATTTATCTACCACTGTATTTTCATGATTAATGTAAAGAAATGATAATAGCTATTGTACTCACAGGGAGGTATAGGCTTGAAATAGCTATTTAACACATTTGCTTCTATATATAATGGTACGGTTAGGAAAATTAGAATAGATACTTTTTAAATGGGGGATTATGGGAGGTAAAGGGCTGTTACATACCCTGGGGATAGTATTTTATGTAGCCCTCTTGGGAAAATGGCCATAAGGATTTGTACATGGAAGATGATAGGTGTTAAATGGCTATAACATAATCGTGCCTCTGTAGTGACAATTGTTGAGGAATTAGGGCATACATATTTTTTAATGAGGATGATTGAGGTTATAAAGCTCGTAGATATACATGGAACTTGTATTTAGTAAATGTTAAAGGTAAGTGGGTATAGCTGTATTCTGCATGGGGGATTATGGGTATTACATTGCCACTGAATATAGTTGGGATTGTTCCAGGTAATAAATAGGTATAGGAACTTTCGACATTGGGGTTGATGGATGCTATATGGGTTGTACATATAACTGACATTGTATTTTCATGATTACTGTATGGAAACGGTAATAGCAATTTTACTCACTGGGAGTTATGGGCTATAAACAGTTGGTGAATAAATGTCCCCCTATATTACAATTGTCTTGTCAGGAAATGGGAATTGAAAATGTTTACTTGGGGGGTTGGGGGGGGGGTAAAAGTCTGCTGCATATCCTGTGCATGGTATTTTACAGAGCCGTCTTGGGAAAATGGCCATAATGATTTCTACATAGGGGATGATGGGTGTTAAATGGCTGTAACATACACCTGCCACTATGGTGTAGTGACGTGTGCTGGGAAATGAGCATACATATTTTTTAGTTGGGGATGATGGGAGTTAAATGGCTGATACATTTCCTGGTACCTTTATTCAGTAAATGTCGAAGGTAGATGGACATAGCTGTATTCTGTATGGTGACTGATAGGCGTTACATCACCATTAAATATATTTGGAAATGTACTATTATTATTCAAGGTAGGAAATAGGGATAGGGATTTTCTACATGAGGGATGATGGACATTAAATGGCTTTTATATATACCTATCAATGTATTTTCATCAATACTTAAAAGAAAAGGCAATCACTACTTTTGCTCACAGGGGATTATGGACTTTAAACACCTGTCGAACAGAGTTTCTCCTATGTTATAATGTCCCAGTTAGGAAAAAGGAAATAGATAATGTTTCCATTGTGGATTATGGGGGGTAATAGGCTGCTACAGACCCTTTGGATGGTATTTTACGTAGCCCTCTTGAGAAAACAGGCATGAGGATTTCTGCATGGGAGATGATAGGTGTTAAATTGCCATAACATATTCGTGCCACTGTAGTAACATATGTTGTGGAAATGGCCATACATGTTTTTAACATGGGGATGATTGGTGTCATAAGGATGGTAGATATTCCTGGTACTTGTATTTAGGAAATTCTGGAGGCAAATGGGAGTAGCTGTATTCGGCATGGTCGATTATGGGCATTACATTGCCACTGACTAAAGTTGGGACTGTATTAGGGTTGTTCTAGGTAGGAAATAGGGTTCATACGTTTCAACATCGGGTTGAAGAGCGTTATATGTCTTTTACATATACTTCACACTTCATTTTCATGATTACTGTTAATAAATGATAATAGCTATTTAACTCATATGGGACTATGGGCTATAAATTGCTGGGGAATACATTTTCCCCTATATTATAATTGTCTTGTCAGGAAAATGGCAATTGATGTTTACATCGGGGATTGGGGGGATAAAAGGCTGCTACATATCCTGATCATGGTATTTTACATACTCATTCTGGGAAAATGGCCATAATTATTTCTCCAGTTGGGATGATTGGCGTTAAATGGCTGCAGTATACACCTGCCACTGTAGTGTAATGACGTGTGTTGATGAATTTGGGCATACATATTTTTTATATGTGGATAATGGGAGTTGAATGGCTAATAGATGTACCTGGTACCTTTTTTTTGTAAATATTGATAGTAAATGGGCATAGCTGTGTTCTGGATGGGGATTTATGGGTATTATTTGGCCCTTAAATATATTTGGAAATATTGGAAGATTGTTCAAGGTTGGTAATAAGGGTAGGGCTTTTCTACATCTGGGATAATGGTCATTAAATGTCTTTAAATATACCTGCCACTGTATTTTCATGAACACTGTAAGGAAATGGTTATAGCTATTTTACTTACATGGGATTATGGGCTTTAAACAGCAGTTGAATGCATTTTCCAATATTTAATAATGGTCCTGCTAGGAAAATGGGAATAGACAATAATTAAATAGGAGATTATGTGGGATAAAAGCCTTCTACATATCGTGGTCACATTATTTTACGTAGCCTGCTTGGGATTATGACCATAATTATTTCTACAATGGGGATAATGAGTGTTAAATGCTGTAACATATACATGCCAATGTAGTCTAGTGACGTGTGTTGAGGAAATGGGCATACATAATTTTACATGGGAATGATGGGTGGTTAAATGGCTGGTACATATCCATGGTACTGTTATTTAGTAGTTGTTGAAGGTAAATGGGCACAGCTGTATTCTGGATGTGGGATTCTGGGATTTACATGGCCATTGAATATATTTGAAAATGCATTAGCATTGTTCTAGGTGGGAAAGACGGATAGGGATTTTCTACAAAGGGGATGATGGGAGATAAATGGTTTTTACATATCCCTGACACTGTATTTCCAGGATTCTGTAAGGATTGGCAATAGCTACTTTACTCATGGGGGATTGTTGGCTTTAAAGAGCTGTTGATCACAGTTTTGTCTATATTATAATGGACCTATTAATAAAATGGAAATAAATAAGGTTCATATGCGGAATTTATATTTTGACATTATGTATATTCCCTTGCAAAGGAATATACATACAGTAAAGATTTTGGTCTTCCCACCAATTTTAAAAGCAGCCGAATCTTAGGTTTAGTCACAGTGGAGATTACATTGTTCCTGCTGTGATTAAACCTCACCAACGACCGAGCTGTGGAGCAACGGCCTGTTGGAGGCAGGCATCCAATTCAGCTGACCTAATTTAACATTTAGGATGTTTAGCATGGAGGAGTCTAGTTTGTTATCGAAATTAGCCAGACATATTGCTAAGAAAGACCATGCTCCACCACCCATCATTGTCAGACTGTCAATGATTTCCATGTCCCAGTCAGGTGAGGTTTCCCATGTTGGGTCGAATTAAGCTGCTGGCTGCACTCCTGGTAGTACACTTGTATCAATCCCTTTAAGTTTCAGCTTTGCAACTTTACTCTCCACGGAAGCCAAAAACTTTGGTTTTCTGGGTGTTGCTCAACAGGTCATAGGAATAAAGTCTCTGGCTCACTAGTCGGCATTGTTTATATTTGGAACTATGACGGCATCTGATCGTCTTCGAACTTCTGACTTTCTTTCTTGAATAATGAAAACATTCTTGGCAAATGCTTTTGCTTTGGTTCGTCTTGCGCTGGCCCAAGTATTTCACCTCTAATGGCAGAATACAAATGCCCCCCGGCTGCCCCTCTTAATCATGACCCCTGTTCAGAAAACTAATCAAACAAAACAGTAGTCTTATTCTGTTATTCCTAGCTGAAGTGTTTAGGCAACCAGCCAGCACTCTAATTTTTCCAAAATAAATACTTTGGACCCCAAGGACACTCAGTCAAGACTATCAATGGGGCTCAGAAAGGCAGGGTCTGGCACAGTCTGTAGCTCAATTCACAGTAGACAGCTAGCTTTTTAATTGCAGCAACTTTATTATGTGCTATTGGATCTGGGATCACCGCTTGTGCTGGCAACAGACTTGCCCTCAAATGGATCCCCAGAGTACCCATTCCCATTGCAGGGCCCGAAAGAGTCCTGTATTGTTATTTATTGTCACTACTTCCCTGATTCAGGAGTGAACAATGTGCACGCTTACTGCCTTCCTTGAATGTGGTAGCCGTTTCTCATGCTCCCTCTCCGGAATCTAACCCTTCTTCCCTGTTACCCATGGTCACCATGGTAGGCACAGGAAGTACCATCGAGAGTTGACAGGATATATCATCCCTATCATGAGGACGTGCCATCAGCCCAAGGTTGTCTAGAGTCTGGATTGGTCATGGTCTGATAAATGCACTCATCCCAGGAGGTCAGCACTCATCGGCATGCATTAGCTTCTAGAATTTCAATCGTTTTCTGAGTAACAGATGAACCATTTGCATTTTCACTGTAGCAGCTGTGTGGTCTTACATGTGCATAGCTTAATCTTTGAGACAAGCATAGAGATAAGCATATGCTACTGGCAGGATCAACCAGGTAGCCACACCTGCTGGATGGGATGGGCGAGTCTCATGTCCATGCCGGACCAACCTTCCCACCCCTCGGGAGCCAGCTGCAGGGAGAAGCCTTTATCTTGAGAGGCTGGTCATATGGGCACCAGTGGGCCTGGATGCCTTTGCTATGACAAAATGGAGAGGCGGGCCAAGGCCCATCCTGAGTGAGATGCAGGGGTGAAGACCTGGGCAGTGGGGACACCCCTCAGTTCAATCCAAGCTGCTGTGGAAATTTGTTGAGTGAAGGAGGGCAACAGCATGGTGCTCATGCCCAGACCACCAGGTGGCATCCAAGTCCTGGTGTAACACTACCCCTTCCACTCTAGTCGGGTAACTGGGGGGCGCAAGCTTACAGAAAAGGGAGCCCAGAGCCTTGGTGGGCTGGCAGACCCAGACCTGCTGGTTCAGTGGGTTTGCAGGCCCGGGTCTGCTGTTTCCCTGACCCTGCAGAACCTCGTCCTGTATGCTTTGTGGCTCAGAAGCCCTGACAGGGGGAGTACGGTCAGGTGTTTCCAACAAAGCAGGCCATTGCTAAATACGTCTAAGTATGCCCGATCTACCAGAATCCTCGAGTAGGCCACCCTGAGTGACAGCAAATAGAGGTTGGACCCTGCCAGTGCTCTGACCAGGGGCATGACCATGGCTTCCCCCACTGCTGGAGGAGAAGGAGAGGCCTTCCAAGGCCGGTTGCTTCCCCATTGCCAGGCCCCTCTCTTGTGGGGCGGTTCATGGTGGAAAGCGGTAAGCATTGTGCTGAGTCTGCCAATGGCACCTCCTGGGTGGCAGATGACATCAACAGTTGCTGACTTCGAAACCAGGCCCAGGCATCTGCTGAACACTTTTTGGAACTCTCCTGGGCTCATGTAGCAGCTTAGTGTCTCAGGGGAGTTGGACAGTCATATAGGGATTGTCTCTGCTCTAGGCCCAAACCCAGTGGAGGAGCAACCTCCTCAGTCTGCAGCCAGACTGCCCTGGGAAATGTCTGCAACCACCATACCATGGGCTGAGGGTCTGTTTTGGATGTGTACCTTCCCCCTTCCTGGAGCCTGGGCAGCCATGGAGTGATAAACCCTGCCCACCCCAAATCTTCTCCATTTGGGCCTGCCCAGGCAGCTGATTTTCCTTGACTATTACAGAACCAGGGGGAAAGAAAAGTCAGAGTTAGCCCGCAGGTCGGCCCGCCGGCCATCCAGTCAGCCAGCCCAGCAGCCAGATGACCTGCGCTGACAAAGCAACCAGATGGCCAGCACTTACCCAGCGACCATATGGCATGGGCTGACTCAGTGACCAGATGGCCAGGGCTGACTCAGTGAAAAGATGGCCTGGGCTGACTGGAGCAATCCAGACTTCAGGCACACAGCAGTCCAACAAAGACAAGAGTGGCTGTGCACCCTGAGGCAAGCACTTGGGAGGCAACTACTGTGGAGGGATGAGGGATGCTGTTCTGGCCACCTGGTTGACCTGCTGACATGCAAGAAATCGTGGCCCCATCATGGTACTTGGCATTGCAGGGTGGGAGGGGAAAGCCCCCAAGCTGGGTGGCATGCAGTGGAAGCAGCCTTTCTCAGCACCTGCTATCCTGAGGAAATGTTCAGAGGGAACCAGATACTAGATGGTTTAATCTTTCACCCCTATGCTCAGGTTGGACAACCATTTTGCATGACAGGACCACTACGAACCTTCACCAGTTTCCTCTGTCTTTGCACTGCTCAGGCATAGTTTACTATCGTTTGGGTCCTGTCAAGCACGCTCATGCTCCACCTCCCCAATGAAGAGGGTGAGATGGGCCAGTAGTGTGTCCACCACTGGGGCATGGTGGGGTCCCACCTCAAAAGGCCTACGTGAGCCCTAGCCTTCATTGAACCACAGGCTTTGCTCGGCCCTCTGACTCATGCATGTGTTAGACTCTTTGGTCCATGTTTCAAGACAGGTCAGGGGTTCATATTGACACAGACCCCTGGCACCCGTCAAGGGCCTCACTACCCAATGGCGTGACTGGGTCACGGTGCACTGAGCACAGTCCACTACACTCAACATTTGCACCAGGAGAAGGAGGCCACATACCCCTTCCCTGCTCTTGTGCACTGTGAAGTGGATAGGGCAGTTGGCAGCAGGGCCAACTGTATCTCCCTCTTCCCAGCGGACACAGCAAAGCTGCTGCCACAGGGGCTGTAACAGTCTCGGCAAGAGAAAAGAGCCACTTGCTGACCCAAAGCCAGTCACAACACCTCCATGGAGGAAATGTGCACCATTGGTGGGGGTGCACCCAGACGGTGGTCCTGCAGAGGGAATCTGCCCTCCTGGGCTACCAACCTTACCGCTGTATTGAATCCTCCAGTCGTACTGCACAGACCATACCCTTTCACGTCTTGATGGTTTCATGCACTCTTGAGCACACTCTTCAAAATGCTTTTCAAATTTCCCTTACGGTATTTGGTCTTGCACCCGTATTTAGCCTTAGATGGAATTTACCAGCCGCTTTGGATTGCATTCCCAAGCAACCCTACTCTGAGAAGACCCGATCCCAGCAGGCCGGGGGCCGCTAATTGCCTACCCCTGTCCTAGGGGTGAGCTTCGATTAGAAGTACTTTGAACCCCCTAAGCTGCATCAGGAACTTGGTCTTCTGTACTCCACATTTACTGCACCAGCCTCCAGGTCAGGATCCAGTGCTGGGCTCTTCACTCACCATTACTGAGAGTATCTTGGCTAGTTTCTTTTCCTCCTCTTAGTAATATGCTTCAATTTAGCACGTCTGATCTGAGGTGGCCACATCTGATCTGAGGTTGTATTCAGATGCCGTAGCCCTGGGCGGCAGAGGCTGAGGTCACAACAGCACATACTTTCCTGAATTGGAAACCAAAGCCAGGGGGCCGGGGTGGGAACCAACACCGCAGGCAGCCAGATAGGCCCTTGCCAACTCTGGCCAGGGAAATGAGTGGCACACAGCCAGGTGAGTCCTGAACCTGCGGAGGCAGTGTTCCATGCTTTTTGCTAGAAACTTTGTTTCCAGATTCTAAGCATCGGTTCCATTACATTGGATTTTACATATTTGAAGAATTCCAGTGAGAAGCCACTGGGGCCAGGAGTTTTGCCACTGCATAACCAGGATATTGCCTCAGCCACCTTCTCCTCAGTGATCTCCTGCTCCAGCAGTTCCCTCTGTTTGAGGCCAAACCAGGAGGTCGCAAGATCACTAATGAATTCAGTCAGATCGCCTTGACTGGCCATTGTGCGGGCCCTGCATAGCCCCTCTAAATAGTCCACGAATGCCTGTACAATCTTCAGAGGGGTAGCTCTCAAACCTGACTCCCCTGTTCTAACTCACCGTATCCACCTCTGTCCCTCTTCTTTTCTGGCCATTGAGGCCAGGATTTTGCCTGCCTTGTTGCCTACTCAGTACAGTCTACTTTGTGTTGCTCTGAACTGGGCCCTGACCTCCTGATGCACCAGAGTTCTATATACCTGGCTCACCTCTTCAATTCTATGGGCCAGTTCCCTAGAGGGGGAGTTGACACAGTCTCCCTTCCATTGTATGGCACCATACTTTGCTGGCCATGCCCTTCGCTAGCTGCGTTCATCCATGCATTCAGCCAAGTGATCCACCACCAAGAGCCACAGGCAACCTTTTGCAATGTTCGCCCATCTGCAGGTGTGGAAGAGGAGGTAGGAAGACTGCGCTACCTCTCTGCTGTCCACATGGTGAGATGCAGCCTGCCACCTCACCGAGCTTCCCCTTGATTCAAATAGTGTTTCCAGGCTCTGTGCCCGGGAGTCCCATCCCTGCAACTGAGGGGTTCCCAGAGTGGCAGAGGCAGGCAGGTAGCTCTGCTACCACCGGTCCTGCCTGGAGGCCCTGGAGGGATGTTGAGAGACTTCAAACCCTTAGCCCGGCCGGAAGGATACCAAGACAAACCAGGTACCTGACAACAAGGGAGGGCTACACCTGCACTTTGGCCACTCACGTAAAGAGTAACCCTGGGCGGCGAACTACGCTACGCTCCCGTAGTTTGCGTAGTTTGTGCTACTTCGCGCTATGCGAATTGCACGTGGCACAGTGCAAAAACGTGTAGCGTAGCGTAGTTGGCATTTTTTGCTCACTCACGGTCCTCAACGTCAAGTTGGCGACCGCGAGCGAGCAAAATGACATCCCAGCAAAATTCTTAACACGGGGAGGTCAGGTTTCTCATTGCGAGTACTCGCGTATGCTCGCAATCTACTTGAGCAGCAGAAAACGACAGCTCGCACTGTGCGAGATGCCGTTTTCAATGATTGCACAATGCAGACAAGCATCCAGCACTGTGCAATCATCCCGAACAGCGCACTATGCAGTTCGCATAGCGTTACGCGTAGTGCACTTTGCGTAGCTACGCATAGCGCTACTACGCAAACTACGCACAGAGTTAGTAAAGAGTCCCAGCTTAGGCACCAGCCTGAGCCATGCCGGTGGGTTGGGGGGAGCCCACCACTGCCCTGGTGGGAGGTACTGGAACAGAAGAGTTGGGAGGATTCCCAATTCTGGACACCTCCTCCTCAAAGCAGTTCACACTGTCTTTGAGTGGGGGCACAGCACGTACACGGAGACGAGCTGGTGTTCCTTGCTCCCCAGCTCCTTCTCATCCATGCTGCCTTGCTGCCATGCTGCCATGCTGCCTGAGAATGGCTGCTCCTTGGCTGCCCAAAACCCGGGCGTGGGAGGGCCCATGTGGCAGGGCCTTTGTTGGTTGTCCCAGCACAGGGAGGCACTGCAATTCAGATTCCCTCTGGGATCCTACTTGGTGAGCGTGGGTTCTTTCCTGGAAGGGCTTTCTGCTGTGCCATTTCCGTGGGGAGGGTGGCTGGGGTGGGTGTCCCTTGCACATTTGCTGGTTGGGTCCTTTCAGGTGGGGGAGTTCATGCAGCGCCCAAGCACCCCAATGGCCTTGGACCCCTCCGACAAACAGGGTACTCAAGAGAAGGGCTTGGTCCTATGCCTACGGATTCCATCTGGGAGGCAGTTAAAGGTTCGAGCTCGGGCCGCTCCACCGTTAATGATCCTTGTGCATGTTGAACTATGGAAACCTTGTTATGACTTTTACTTCCTCTTGATGCTCAAGTTTGATCATCTTCTCAGCGCTCCACCAGGGCAGTTGTTGACCCCGTCGGACTGATACAAGCACCTCACTAAACCATCCAATAGGTAGTAGCGATTGCGGTGTGTACAAAAGACAAAGATTTAATCAATGCAAATTACGATCCGCACTTCCTGATAGTTCATTGTTCCTGGGAAATAATTGGAATCCCCAGTCCCTATCACGCGTGGGAAACAGTTGGTTGCCCGCACCTGTCAGTTGGCTAAGAATGCTTCGGAAGTCATTTCGGGGGGTGCAACTTCCTGGAATCAGCTTCCTGGTAAGGACACTGGGAGTGGCTCAAATCCTGTAGCACAATACTGATTAACATATTGCCATTTTTTTTGCAGGAGGCATGTCCTACACATTCATGTGCAGTATCCTTTTAAAGCCTGCAGATGGCAGAACAAGAATATATACTGTCACAAATCTTTTTCAGCTAAGGAAGGTTCATAAACACCTATCACCCTCATGTAGAAAATCACTATCACCATTTCCCACCTAGGACAATCCAAATGCAGTCTCAAATATATTAAACAGTTAATTATCATGCATAATCTCACATGTAGAACACAGCTAAATCCATTTTCTTTCATCCATTAATAAAATACAGTGCCAGGACTGTATAACAGCAATGTGCCCACAATAATACTCCATATAGAAATAAGGGATTCCCATTTTCTTAACAGAAACTATTAGAATACAGTGGCAGATGTGTTTATCAACCCTTTAAACCCCAAAATCCCCACACATAAAATGACTATTACCATTTCCTTACAGGAATCATGCAAGTACAGTAGCAGGTATATGCACCAGCCATTTAACACCCATTAGTACCCCCATGAATAAAATCCCTATGTGCTTCCTACCTGGGACAAGGTATAATACAGTGCCAAATATATTCAACAGCCACTTCACACACATAACCACCATATAGAAAACAGGTATGCCATTAACCCTTCAACAATTGTTAAAATACAGTGGCTGGTATGTATATCAACCATTCAACATACACCATTCCCCATGTAAAAGAAATTGCTATTTCTATTTTACTAACAGGAATCATTAGACTACATTGGCCATTGTATTCAACAGCCATTTAATGCCCACAACCAAAGCAAAAATTGCCATTGATATTTCCTTAAATGAATCATGACAACACAGTGACAGGTATATGCACCAGCCATTTAAAACCACTATCACTATTACCCGCATAGAACAATCCTAATACAGTCCATGGCAACAGTCACTTAGCACCCATAATCCCAGTGTAAAACACAGCCGAGTCCATTGTCCTTCAACATTTACCAAATACCAGGTATTTGTAACAACCATTAAACCCCCATCATCCCGCATGTAAAAAAAAATAGGTATGCTAATTTTCTTAAATGAATCACTAAAATACACTGGCAGGTATATGTAGAGTCACTGGAATTATGAGATTAGGTGGTTACTGCCTTTTCAGCAAAAATATGGATTTGCTGCATTTGCTGCATAATCCATCATCTGCTGCATAATCTGCTGTTTTTAACCAAAATAATGTGCTTCTTACTCAAAAGGACCAAAAGTTCTTAAAAAGCAGGACGCCTTTCGCAAAAGTTGGACAACTTTTTCTTGTTTCTTACAGTAGTTCAGTGTCATACTGGCTATCATGAGGTAAATCCTTAGCCCATATAGTGTTATTATGTAAAAATGACAAATAATGAGGTAATCATATCACAAAATGTGGTTCATTACATCACCTTTTTGCCTTTTCTTGCTGCATGATTTAGTCAAACCTGTCGCTTAATGTAGTCCTTTCTGACCGCATAATTCCAGGGGTCCTTGGTATATTTAACTGCCTTTAAACATGTATTATACTCCTTGTAGATTAATTTCGAGGATATGCTGTAGTGTAGTTCCTATATCCCTGATAGGCTCTGCGCATTGGAATAACATACACTATAGATTTGACATAGGACTAAGGTCAGTATGTCTGTATCGAATATAATAAACTTAATTACTTGTGTGTGCCAGCTAACTCAAAGGTCACTAGAAACTTCTTGAATATACAAGAGGGGATTAGTCTCTGACAACCACATAAACATGACAACAACTTTGTTTCCTTTTAGAATCGGAACAGTCTCAGAATCGTGGAAATTATAGATAACAGTTTCGCTCAGTCAATCAGAGTTGCACAGAAATAGAGAGACGGGTGTTTCAATAAAAGGGTTTATTGAACAGTCTTATTTCTCATGCAAGAGATATGAATTGCTACAATCGTAAGACAGACTGCAAAGTACAATATGTACGAGGTTAGCAGTAAGATAAAATAATACTGCAGTAGCATGGTTTGTAGCTATGACATATATTAATCAAAATACATACATAAATAACATAATTTAAAAAGTGATACCCATCTGATGCTTCTAAATTGTTCTACCCCAGTGTACCTAACCTAAGTGTAGTACGAGGTAAGAAGTAGGTGCTGTTTTCTAAAGTATAGCTAGCTATAGCTATAGTTTTAGTTTTGCCAAGGGTTGCCAAAAGTTTCTCTAAGTTCTAGTCTGCTCCATACCTCAGAATGTTCGAGTTTGGAATCTCTTTCCGGGACTCGATATCTAACACCCCGCAAGGGGAGTCAGAAACACTGGAGCTGGATTCTCTGCAAGGAGGATGGCAGCGTCTGGTCAGTGCGTCAGGCTGGAACTCGATCTCCTTTCGAACTTGCCGTGGCGAACCGCGTAGTCTGGGTTGGATCGAATCCTCCGGGAACCGCAATTTGCCAGGGCAAGTGCTGGTATATTTATACTTTGAAGGTGTCTAGGAATGCCAGTATTGATGTAAAAGTCAGGCAGAGGAACGTCATGAATGAACCCCTAAGGAATAGATGTTCATGCATACTTAATGAGTTCTTGGAGAAATCAATATTCAAGCTGAGAAAAATTCCTAAAGGCTTATGGGTCTGGTTTTCCAAGAATTCGTTGTGACGTGGATGGACGGCTCTAGGTGGCCATGCCTGTATTTGGTTTGTACTGACAATGTCTAAATAAGGGCCGGATTTCTATGTCCAAATAAGGGCAATGTGAATTGTACCTATATAAGGGCATAAATCGGGAAACCTATATACGGAATCTCAATCTGCACACAACACCCACTCCAGTTTCGTATGAACGACGTTACTAAATCCTAAACATTCTAAACATATCTTAAAACAGAAAATCGCATGGGTTTGCTAAAATAAGCTAAAAACATATCTAAAACATATGTCCTAAAAATACATTACAGAACCATTGCTATGCATAAAGTGTTGTACATATTAAAGGCAATGTTCGATTTTAAGCATAGGATCACATTGGAATGCTAAATGAATGAACCAAAATATATACATGTGATGAAATGGCTCGTAAATACAGAAGAAAAAAGGGTCCAAAACCATTTCATATCAGGTTACACAAATCAAATTGTTATTCATGACAAGGTGGCATACTGTCCCTGGAAGTGTTACCAAAGAATTCTGTTCTCTATGAATAGTTCTACTATAAGCAGATTACTGTGCCAAAAAATGAAAAATACAATTTTAGGACGGAAAGAGAAAAAGAAAAAGTATAATCATAGAAAAAGTTCCAAAGTTAGTATCACGTTTGAAATAGAATGAAGGCCAAATTCAGAGGGCCCGATTCACAGAACTAACTTAAGACAAAATCCTAAACTTACTACCATTTGGTATTCACAGAAGGCACTTACTCATTTTGGTATTCACAGAAGTTAGGAGTCCTAACTTTAGGACTCCTAAATGCCTTTTGTGAATACCGAAAGTCTTAAAGTTCGGATTTTTCTCAGTTTAGGAGTAGTAAAGTTTGGACTCCAAACTTTAGGACTCCTAAATGCCTTCTGTGAATACCGAAAGTCTTAAAATTAGGAGTCCTAACTTTACTGCTCCTAAACTGAGAAAAATCCTAACTTTAAGACTTTCGGTATTCACAGAATGCATTTAGGAGTCCTAAAGTTAGGACTCCTAACTTCTGTGAATACCGAAATGAGTAAGAGCCTTCTGTGAATACCAAAATGAGTAAGTGCATTCTCTGAATACCAAAATGGTAGTAACTTTAGGATTTTGTCTTAAGTTAGTTCTGTGAATCGGGCCGAGAGTCTCTCCGGAACACTGTGTGCTTGAATCAAAAGTCAGTGTGTGGGGATGGAGAAAACATAAAATGTTCTAATCTTGTAGACAACAAGTCATCTACTGTTGTGGGTGAGAGTTGGAATACCTCGTGTAGAAGATCAACAGCACATAGATGCGAACTATCGCCTTCAGCATGGGAAGCATCAGCAATGTCCGCATTGGATGTTACCTGCTCACCTGGTGTTTCCTCTCATACCTCAGCAGTAGCAAGTTGCGTCTGTGAGATCTCAATGAATGCCGCCGTCAGGATTGGTAGCCGCTGGGGACAACACATAGCCTGGGTCGTTATCGGGTCCAGCAGAGTATCGATGTCCGTAGGCATGACTGATGAGAGTCAGACAAATGTCCAGCACGCATTCTTCACCGCATACCAGGCAGCGTAGAACAGGTAAGATGCAATCTTGCCAGAATGGTCTGAATGACAGAAACCAAGTGGTGTTTAATTCTCGTAGACGAGGTAAACCCAGAATTTGGACTATGCGCTCATGACACTTCATCTCCAATAGAGTTCTTTCCATGGTGAACTGGGTGTCGCTGGTGATTTGGCTTGCCATATCGTAGCAGTAGGAGCAAAAATAGTATGCCTGCAACGAGTGCTAAAAGGAGAGGCAGTCCGCCAAACACAGAGTGCACGAAGTTTGGAAAAATTTCGAGGACTGCTTGAAAAGGTGCTAACAGTCCTGCACACAAGTTCTTAAATACATGTACAATACCTCTCATATCAGACATGTTTAAGATACAACCTAACATTTCTGAGAAATGCACAGGGCACTTTGTATACAAAAGGGAATGGGCCCGATTCACAGAACTAACTTAAGACAAAATCCTAAACTTACTACTTTTGGTATTCACAGAAGTTAGGATTTTGTCTTAAGTTTGTCTTAAGACAAACTTAAGACAAACTTAAGACAGACTTAAGACAAATTTAAGACAAATTTAAGATTAGGATTAGGATTTTGTCTTAAATTAGTTCTGTGAATCGGCCCCTATGTATCTCTGCAGAAGTCCTTGCGACTTGGAGATCATAGGTTTCTTTGGCAGAGGTCAAAGGCAGTTTTTAGTAAAAGAATGGCTTTCATTCTGCTTAGAGTATCAACTCGTATAGAAGAGATATTCAGTGAAGGCCATAAAGGCGACTCCCTGACTATGTCTATTTGGGGAAACAAGACCTGAATACAGCAAGTGACCCTGGATGTAACTGTTACTAGATATGGGATACCTGTCAGCATGCCACAGCAGCTGTGATCATTCAACATAATGTAACTCCCATTTGAAAGTTGACCAAAGATTGGATTAATCACTGCTGCCGGTGAACCGTGCAGGTGGCAGGATACTTTTGTAGTGGAACCGTCACAGGTCCTGTGTAAATTAATACCCTGACAAAGGAGAGAACCGCTTAGTTCGTGTTCACAGTTTTCACAGCTAAGAAACACTTCACGTCCCCCACTCCAACATTTGTGGGTGTAAGGTAAATCCCAGGATGTCTTGATGTATTCTTTACCCAACCTTTCATATTTGCCTGCTGGTATATTTTTTAGGCAATACTGAAAATGGAGAGTCGTAACAGGCAGAGTAATCTTACCATGTATGATCCACTCAGTAGCTGGTTTTTCTGCCACTGTGAATGGTAATTTCTCCAGTTTTTCAATGCTCAGCACCGTGTAGTCTCTCCCCTTTGTGCTAGGTTGATCTGTCTATCAGTGAGATTGAATTCTGCAAACAGTGACGTAGTATTGATTAAACGCCAAAGCACATAGCCAGAACGCAGGTTTTGAAGCGTATAGCCTAATAGCATGATAGAACGTAGCTGTGACTGACAATGTTGCAACATGACCAAGTCTTGTTCCATGATGTCTATGACAGAGGATACAATGCTGTCCAAAGAATTTATCCTGGACGACAGAGTCGTTAACCCATTGTCTACTACAGAGAGAGATTTCTCTAAATTAATACAATCAATTTCTCGTATTTGTTCTGCAGTCTCTGCTTAGGTGACCTTCCATGCTTCATTATAAGCAGCGTAGATACCGGCATATATGAAACGTTTTTGACGCGATTTTCTTGGTCCTAGCAAGAATTCCCTAAGGTCTGTGCCTTCTTGAAGTAAAGTTAAGTGTTGTTTTACATCCTCTAGTGTAGCTTTCTGTAGCCAATCAAGGCAAAGTTTCCCTACACTGTAAGTTGTTACTACCCCCGGATGCTGTCTTTGGACATAACGTGGGTCTGGCCTCTGAAAGGTAAAACCTTGCGTTTTGTTCAGGAATCTATCTTGACAGTTGTTTGTGTTTAAGGGCCAGAGCAACCATTTTTTCCATTCAGGATCTGATCTGTTATTATTCAAAATAATATGCACATTGACCTCCCCCTGTGTAGTGATTTCACTTGTAAGTGCAGGTATAGACGGAGTGTTCATGTCTTTTAGCTTGGCTATTCCAAGGCATGATGTTTGTTGGACATTGTCGCTCAAAAACATTATTTGCTCAGGGATGATACAGGCTCTAAACAAAGCTTCTATTCCCTGTACTTGTCAAACTTTAATACCCCAGACAGTTTTCATCTCAATGTTGTCTTTACAAAAGTCATAACCCTGTCTAGACAGTTGGGCAATAAAGGTTGTAGAATAAATCTGTTTGGTATTCGTTAACATATTTTTCATTCCTGTCTTGTTGACAGTCTTGAAGTAAAGTGTCTCTGCATTCGAGATATTAAACCCTGAAAAATATGGAAATTTTGAAGTACTCCAATTTTTGAGACCCCAGAGGTGCTAGGGGTAGCACCCTATGACTTCGAGTACTTCCTGATGTGGTATTATAAAATTCTGCATATCTTGATAATATAACAAAGAACTTGGCAACAGAAGCTGAAATATGAAAAGACATCTTTATTAAACTCAAATGAGTGAGACTACGTCGCACAGAAGCCTTAGCAACTGAATGAGGCAGTCTCCAGAACAGAAACCAGTCTTCTCTTTTATGGAGAATATTACGCTCTGGGCAACACCACCCTTCTCTTGCAGTTGGTCATTCACATATTTTACTTCAAAGAACAAGCAGAGTCATGATTACAATCCCACATTTCAGTTCAGCCAGCCCGCAATTATTTACCCAGCAAGGCTCAGATCCCTCATCAGATATCAGCAGGCCCCAATAAACACGGGCACCTCCTGTTTGTAAAACAAGCCATAAAGCAGGAAGAGTCAGGTGTGAAAGAGATTAGTCAGGGTTCGTGTGGGAAGAAGGAATTTATGATGCCTCGGGCCCTGATGCTAATCCCATTTGGCCGCAGTAAAAGGAACCGGCCGGACAGGGCTGACCTCGGGCAGTGGAGTCAGTTTGCACAGGTCACAGAGAAGTCAAAGTAAAGTGTAGCCTATGTGAGGGCAACTATAAGATGGCCACCGCTCCAAGATGGAACCCACGGAGTCAATGTATAATAACGTATACATAGTGCATTCATAGCTAAAACGTTACACAAAGCACTTGTACATACCACATTGACCATTCGCGGTTCGCTAATACCGGGATAGACAGGGGTAGGGCCCTGCCTCCTACGCGGTCCCAAATTTTAAAGTACGACAATTTCATTGCAAATGTTTTTGAGCTACCCTTTGGTGGCGTAGGACAATGATCCCATTGGTTATACATAAGTACATTTCTAGGTGTCGCAGATTTATGCAAGAAATGATGACCATAGTGGTTATAACAATACAGTTGTTCTTAGTCTGATGAACCTTGTAAATATTCATTATTAGTGAATGCAGTTGACATCTCTAGATCAGACATCATATTATTAACAGTCTCGAAGTCCAAATCATCAGAAAAGGAACTGGAGGTAATAAAGTCACTTAATGAAATTTTAAATAAATGTGGAATCTTCAAAAGTTCTGACGGGCCAAAAATGTCATATTCGGTTTTGTCCCAAACTATACCATCAGGTATAGGAATCGCTGTGATTTTCACTGCTGACAAGTCTCTTGCTTCACGATGGGATGATTTGTGTGACTGGAGAAGTAAGTTCACTCTTTTACTTGCTGTGTCCATTTGAATATATCTTCCATTAATCAGCATACCCAGAGTTATTACCAGAGCTAACCAAAGTAGAAAGAAGAATATTCCCAAAACAATCCCTACTTCAATCCATGGTGAAACCAGATAAGTTTATTCCAGCAGATGAAAAAAGTCTGTTGCTTGGTCTTTGAAAGTTCTTTTTACTGGCGTCATTTCAGGCTCGCTGGTATCCTCAGAAAACGTATCAAAGTTCATGAAATAGCCAGAAGCAGTTTTGTCAATGGTTGGAATTGCATCCGTATTTGCTTAAATTGCTGGAACCAGTTAATCACTTGTTACTTCGTTGTAAACAGGTGTATCTGGACGAACTGTTATTTGGGTCTCAAGAGGTACAAGGTCCATAGCATTGCTGCTTAGTCCTCTATTTCTTACTGTCGAATCTTCAAAGGTGATGAGTCTCTCAGTTTGAACCTCTTGCATTGTGCTAGAGGAGTGCGTCTGCTACATTGGCGGAGTCCACTTGGCCTACTGTTCAGTATCGGCCACATAGTGTGGTTTGATCAGGTCGATTGACACAAATCTTTTCTCCTTTTTACCAGCAAGGGGCGGCAAAAGTACTGTTCTTGATCCGTGGATTGCTAGGACAGGTACTGGTTGTCTGTATGAAGGCCCAAATTCCTCCTTATCCGCGATCTTTTCTCTGACTAGATCCCCAAGCTTTGGGATCCAGACAGGCCTTGCTGGGATGGCCAGATTTTTCTCAGTGGTGGTTAGCTTCAGGACCACATTGCTTTGTTGCGTTCTTAGTTCATTTAACCCCTTCCCCGCTCATGACGGAACCGCTCCGTCATGAGCCACGGTTGCCGTGTGCTCATGACGGAACGGTTCCGTCATGCCACGACCGTTGGCGGCCGCTCCGCCCACGCGGCGCTGTTTCCCCGCCTGTGCGGGGGGACAACACAACTGGGCGGAGTCATGACGGAACCGTTCCGTCATGAGCACAGCTCAACTGTGGCTCATGACGGAGCGGCTTGATATCAAATTTTTGTTTTCCACCACTGTGCCTTTCATATCTAAGTCCGGAACCAACATTCTAGTCCCAAACAGGACCTCATATGGAGTGGAACCCCCTAAAGAACTTCTTGGCAAGTTGTTTATTGTGCGCTTGACCCCATATAAATGTTTGATGCACCCATCACCCAAACCTAATACCCTAGCTGTTATAGACTGCTTTATGTCCCGGTTTTTTCTTTCCACAACAGAATTTCCCTCAGGATGAAATGGAGAAGAATACCGCAGTGCTACGCCCAGACTGGCCATGGCTTATTTGTAAGCCCTAGAGCTAAACGCAGGACCCTGGCCAGAATGTAGTGTGTCTATTGCGTATGTGCCGATAAAGACTCTCAAATCTTTTATAACAGTTCGAGCATCAGCTGAGCGCTGAGGCCACATCCATAGGAACCTAGAGCATGAATTCACTGCGACCATAATATATTTATAGTTCCCATCCCTTTGTAAGGGACCGCAGTGGTCCAGGTAAACACAAGCTAATGGATTATCTGAAATTAACAGGGGCGTCTGCGCAGGACGTTTCACAGTAGAGACTTTCATCTTTTGGCATATCTCACAGTCCAAAACATCATTTCTAGTCTGTTTCCTAATGCCGGGCCACCAGTACCTTTGTTTTAATAAAGCCACTGTGGCTGAAACACCTGCATGGGCAAAGGCGAGCCCTTCATGTGCTGCTAGGATTAGCCCTAGTCTATGTTCCATGTTTGGAATTACTCTATCCCCCACTCCAGGGATTCGAGCAAACGTAACGCCATTCGTGTCAATTATATATGAGTATTTGAGTGGAAACCTTTTAGGTAATGCCGACCGCTGCCTTTGCTTGATGCATTGACAACCAGCATTATTTTGCTGTCTATTTTCGTTTTTGAACGAGTGATTGCAGCTACGGAAGCCGTTTGCACAGCCCCTTTCACGGCTTCATCAGCCAATGAATTCCCTTCAACGTGAACGCCATCACGTTGGTGACTCAGCGTGTGTATCACGTGAGTGTTTTGTAGTCCGATTCGCAACTGAACTACTTGTTCGCAAAGCAATTTGTGCTTGATTGTGCCACCTTTTGCACCTTTGAAACCATTTTGAATCCAATTCTGTAAATATTCATTGTAAGACTGAACACGGTAAAAAGAATCGCACACTATCAGTGTGGGGAATTCGCGATCTGTATTTTCAAGTGCCATCTTAAATGTTTGTAGATCAGCTCGTTGAGCTGTACAATCTCCTAGAGATTGGGTTTTTGTGACCATTGGTCTGAATTTGCCATCTCGCATGCGACCTTTAATGACAGCACACGCTGCACTGTAAGCTTGTTTACTCCCCGTAGCGGGCTGTGCAGATCCGTCAGTATAAATTATAAATTCGTACTGGTCAAGAGGGAGAATTTCAGTAGGCAGAGGACATTTGTGTTCATATTGCAGGCATGTAGTAGGACCATAATAGAGGGGAAACTATGTTCAATAGCTGCTGCAACCCCATAATCCCCTGTGAGTAAAGTATCTATTGCTATATCCTTACAGTATTCATGAAATTACAGTGGCAGGTATATGTAAAATCCATTCAACTCACATCATCCCGACCCCGATGTAGAAACTTTCTATCCCTATTTCCTACCTTGAACAGTCCTAATATATTTCCAAACATATTCAATGACCTTGTAACCTCCATAATCCCCCATGCAGAATACATCTATGCCCATTGACATTCAACATTTTCTAAAGAACAGAACCAGGTATATGTACCAGCCATTTAACCCACATCATTGTCATGTTAGAAATATGAAGCCCATTTTGTCAACACTGATCATGTATCTACACTTCAGTGCCAGGTATATGTTATAGTCATTTAACCTCAATAAATCCCATGTAGAAATAATGATGGCCATTATCCCAAGGGGCTACATAAAAATACTGTGCCCTGGCTATACAGCAGCCTTTTGCTACCCATAATGTCCCATGCAAGCATTATCTATTTCCATTTTCCTAACAGGACCATTATTATATAGGGAAACATTTCTTCAAGAGCTGTTTAAAGCCATAACCCCCTGTAAATAAAATAGCTATGACCATTTCCTTACATTAATCATGAAAATACGTTGGCACGAATATGTAAAAGCCATTTAACATCCATCATCATGTGATACAGACAATCCCTATCCCTACTTCCGACATTGAACAATCCTAATACAGTTACAGATACTTTCAGTGGCCATGTACCTCCAATAATTCCCCATGCAGAACACAGCTATTCCAATTTACATTCAAGATTTACTAAGTAATAACACCAGAAATATGTACCAGCCACTTAACCCCCATCATCTCCATGTAAAAAATATGTATGTCTATTTCCTTATCACACGTCACTATACTACAGTGATATGTATATGTTATAGCCATTTAACACTGTTCTTCCCCCGTGTAGAACTCGCTATTGCCTTACAATAATCAAAAAAATAAAGTGGCTTGCATATGTAAAAACTATTTAACGCCCATCATCCCTGATGTAGAAAAACCTTATTCCCAATTTCTACCTGGAACAACCCTAACACAGTCAGATATATTAAATGACCATATAACCCCCACAATCCCCCATGCAGAATACAGCAATGCCCTTTTTCTTCAACATTTACTAAATAACAGTACCTGTATATGTATTAGCTATTTAATGCCCATCATCACCGGTGCAGAAAATCACTATCCCCATTTCCTACCTGGAGCAAAACAAATACATTCCTAAATAGATGCAATGGCAACGGAACACCCATAATCCCTCCTGCAGATCAAATCTATGTATATTTTCCTTAAACATTTAATAAATAACAATCCTGGGTATATGTGATAGCCTTTTTAATCCCCTTCATCCGCATATAAAAGTAATAGTCAGTGCTAATTACATGTTATTGTAATACATCATCTAATGATCCTTCTATCATACTTTTTTGTTTCCAGTGCCACTATAAATAGCTGCATAGCCACCAATGTAACAATTAAATCAACATATAATAGCAGGAAATCCACATTGGTATAAAACATCATATCCTATAAGGTAACCCTACACATTTCATGTATAGATGAAAATATCTCCAGAGGCACACTATGTGATTATCTACCAACAAGGCAGTGCTGAACAAAACCTTTAAATCATAACCTGATAAGTAAACAAAAACAACTATGGAAGAAAACTTAGGGGCCTATTAGGATGGTGGGCGGTACTTTCGTCCGCCCGCCACCCTAGCGTTGCTGGGACCGGCCACCAGTGGTGCGGCGGTCCCGCACCGGCGATTAGGATGCCACTGCCACCGTGGTGGTGGCATCCTCTATTCCCAGCATTGTGTGCGCCCGCCACAATGCTGGGAATGCACGTTGTGCATTGTCATGCACAAGGTGACAGGCACCGCATGGTGCTTGCCACCTTGTCCATGACAATGTAGGGGGGTACCATAGGTACCCCCCATGTGCACCCCAACCACTCAATACCCTGGGGGCCCACAACGGGCCCCCGAAAGCAGACTCCGCATGGCTTTCAATGGCGGGGTCTCCGCCATGGAAAGCCATGCACTGCTGCCCATGCTAATATGGATGGTGGTGTCTAGCAGACACTGCCACCGTATTCAGCCCCTTTTCCGCCCGGTTGACTGGTCAACCGGTGGAAAACCGGCATACTGTCTTTCCGTCCGCCGGGGTCCCCCCGCCATACTAATATGGTGGGGGGAAATGGGTGGTGGGCGGGGTATGATGTAGGGCAGATCGCCACCACCATGCGGGCGATGGCGATCCGCCCTACATCCTAATAGACCCCTTAGCTTTCAATTTGACCATGTAAGCATTAAACTACACTGCCACAGGTGGACACTTAAAAGAATGCAGTCCATCGTCCCATTATCCCTTCATCCTATTATCTCCAAGGATTTTTTTAGTATGTCCCAGAGTAAGTCCTTCGAAAGACAATTGTCCTTAAAACAACTACAGTGCCTACCAGCATCTGGAATACAAAGGTAGCCAAACTGTGCATACCACTTCTTAGTCACCTCATCACCTTAGGCAGTGTTGCTTTATTGGCCATTTGTGAAGCCCTTAAGAAACTTAATCAGATCTTCTTATATCTCATAAAAAAATGCCTGGTGTTTTGCAATAAATAAATAGTGGGAAAAAAACACAAGTGTCAAGCTCACGTCATCTGCATTGTTCCTGTGCTACTGTGTTACAATTTTGCCTTGTGGCATAGTGACGTAATTACAGGAATTTTATGTAGCAGAAATTTCACCCAAGCCTAATATAAATGGATTTATATTGGCTGGATTTTATCACTATTTGTGAAGCCATTTTCTGCCAAAGCTGTTTTCCTTGCTGATTTTATCCACTGAAAAAACTGTCAACTTTTTAAAATGTCAATTGTAGTAATTAGAGCCTTTTTAGGCTCTATTTCCTCCAAAAACAGCAGGAACATGTACATATTGCACACCCCCTTTGGCCTTTTATGGCATCCCTTACACTATGTCAGAGGAGCCAACTTCCAAATTTTCTGAGGGGGCTGAGCTGTGAGTCACAAACCTTGACTTCTTTTTTATCACCAGATGTGACAGCACAGGAAGTTGCATTGCCAGGCGTGGTGTTTCTGAAAGTTACAATTATGAAAGTTATATTTATTATGAGGCACTAACGGTAACATTGGACATTTAAAAAAGGAGTTGTTAAATAATTAGGGGACTATAAGAAAGTTTCCACAACACTAACAATCTGGCATGAGCTTCAATAACTCAAAACTATTTATTCCCAACATCTTCTCACATTCTCTCTGATACAGCATGCAGATCTCATGGCTTAGATAGAGTGAAAGAGTTTGAAGGATAGATATATTGCTGCGGAGGATAGAAAGTAATTTTTACACCTGACATATTCTATACCACTCTCTTTACTAGGTTTATTGGTTTGGGGAGAATAGGCTACTTTAGAGGGGCATGGGTAATTTATTGACCCATTTTTAAATACGTGTGCTTGACTATAGGATTAGTCTGTGCAGTGTGGACATCTTGTTTCTGGCCATGGGCTTTCCTTTTTAAGAATACTGAGGCTTATTCCGAAGGGTTGTACGATGGTGCAATGGAGGAAATTACCTTGCATGCCTTTGCCACGCATTTTTTAGTGCACATGTTTTTACCACAAATATGCATTTACAACGCATGCATTGTTCTTAGATTTCAAAACAATGTATTTGTGGAGGGAGACCCCCCACTTTCCCAACTTAACTTAAATGCGTTTTATTGGCATGCGTTGTAACTTCATATTCGCTGTAAAAATATGCATGCTAAAAAATGCGTTGTAAAGGCACAACAAGGTAAAAACCTTGTTGTAAAGACTGTTTCCCATTTTGAAAGCCCATTGTGCCACCTCACTGTTTTTGATGCACCGACGGTGCAATGGGCTCACTCATATTTATAAGGCCATGTAGAGTCACCCTGTGTGGCTTTTCATTGCTTTGTAAATATGGGCCCCTTTCACACATTACTTTGCATGAAAGGGGCATTCCATGGGTGTTGCTGTGGGTGTTCCCACGCAACATCCATGGAACTTGACACATTCCCAGATTTACAACATTTTGTAAAACTGGGAATGCATCAGAATCCTACGCCTCCCCAGGGGAATACTTTTATTCCTCCCAGTTTTTTCCTCTTTTAATATGTGCTGCATTCTGCAGCATGCATAGAAAGAGGAACATGCCATTAATGTTTTTTTGTGAACAGGTAGGTATCCCTTCCTATGCAAAAATAATCATCCCTGTAGCGCACGCCTTGCAAAATGGTGCAAGGGTGCCTACGCTGGTGCATGACATGCAATTGCGCACCAGTGCAGGGCAAAGCACAGGGATGTGTTGTATTGTCAATAATACAACACATCCCTGTGCTTTAAAAATTATGCAGAGCAGTGCAGCTAAATGGCTTGCGGCACCCTGCTGCATCATTTTGTTGTAGAAGCCGCCCATTGTTTTCAAGTGTGACAGTGCAAAGTGTTCGACTGAATTGAGCCAAGATTTCAAATCCCATAATGCTCTAATATGGTAAATGAAAGCCTAAAACTGGGAACAAGCTGCCCTTGCTATATAGAGTTGTTCTGTAGACCTAGTCATTACCCAAGTCTAATATTACACCATAGGAACAGCATAGAAGTAAATCAGCTGTAAACTGTTACTGGAATAATCTACTGCCCTTTTATGTGTGAAAGCACATTAATTAGAAGAACTTTCAAAAGAAAAACACATTTTTGGAAAGAGTACTAGCAGAAAATACACTATTGATTGCTACAATGCAGATTTAAAAAAATATATTTTTTATTGATTTAAATAAACATAAGAAACAACAACATGTCACCAGCATCACCTCAAAATAGAGGTGTGGCTTCACTGTCATATCCTTGTAAAAGGGCCGAGCCCATACGTTCTAGACCCGTTCCAGAGTCACAACCTGATGGTTCTTTTTAGCAGCATGAATGTGTAGAGTGGACAAAATTGGCAATTACCGCCAATTAAATAAACAATAGTCCAAGCGGACACATGGTAACCACAGAAAACTATGTAAGGTTAGTTTGATTTACTACAAAGCAAAAAATAACTGAACATAAGGACACCTCAATAGGAGAGTGTAGAAATACTTCAGAATTAGCATGAAGCCAAATCTGCGTATCCAATTGAGATGATGTAGCACAAGTAAAACAATTAATTCATGAAACAGAATGCAGAGGATCAAAAAGCATAAGACCAAGGTGCCGATCACGATCCGGCAAAAACCGGGTACGAACCGTCGGACGGAGCATAATCTCCGCCCGACGCGTACCCGGTCGACAATTTTTACAAACAAGGAATTACGATTCGCACGGGTACACCATTACCGTACGATTCGTAAAAAAGCCCGACCGAACAAAAAACACCTACCAATGCGATCCGGGAAAGCGACGACCTGACGTCGGGACGCTCGCAGCCAGCCATTCACGACCCAGGAATCACGATTCGCACCGACGTCACCCCGCACGGTGAATATTTAGCGGCAGCCAAAAACTGCCGGGAAATCAGGACGACGCGAACAAGGACCACCAGTACGCGACGGACAGACGACGACGCGAACAAGGAGGACCAGTACGCGACGGACAGACATGGACCCGAACCTACGAGTCATCCCTGCCCTCATAGCAGTACACCTCCTCTACAGGTTACGACGCAGACGCCGCAGAAGGTCAGAATAACTAAGGGAGGGGGGAAAGTGGGGTGGGGTGGGGGTGGCATGACCAGGTCAGGCCACAAAACAACCACATAAGTCACACACCACACATGGCCTGGACATACCTGACTCCCATGCCCTGGTCACCACGAGGGGGTGGGGGCGTGTCCTGATAAGCCAGCGACCGCCACAACGGAAGTCCGTCACCACGCGAACCGGCAACACAACCAGACAGGTATGTCCCGTACCCACGCCTGAAGAGCGTGGGTACCAGTCGGACCACGCCCACACACGTCACCCCAACAATGGCGGGACGGATCGCACCCACGTGGCAAAGGCCTGGGTACGGGCCGCACAAACATCACATAGCGTGGGGACGGATATGTACGGACCCTACCCCCACCCCGTATGCAAGGAGCGTACCCCCCAGCCCAACAGTGCAAGTACGACCCGTACCCCCACCCGCGTATGCATGGAGCGTACCCCCACCCCAACAGTGTAAGTTCGACCCGTACCCTCACCCCCGTATGCATGCAGCGTACCCCCCATGCCAACAGTGTAAGTACGACTCGAACCCCCACCCACGAATGCAAGGAGCGTACCCCCCAGCACAACAGTGTAAGTACGACCCGTACTCCCACCCGCGGACGTACGGAGCGTACCCCCACCCCAACAGTGTAAGTTCGACCCGTACCCCCACCCGCGTATGCATGCAGCGTACCCCCCATGCCAACAGTGTAAGTACGACTCGAACCCCCACCCACGAATGCAAGGAGCGTACCCCCCAGCCCAACAGTGTAAGTACAACCCGTACCCCCACCCGCGAATGCAAGGAGCGTACCCCCCATGCCAACAGTGTCAGTACGACCCGTACCCCCACCCGCGGACGTACGGAGCGTACCCCCACCCCAACAGTGTAAGTTCGACCCGTACCCTCACCCGCGTATGCATGCAGCGTACCCCCCATGCCAACAGTGTAAGTACGACTCGAACCCCCACCCACGAATGCAAGGAGCGTACCCCCCAGCCCAACTGTGTAAGTACGACCCGTACCCCCACCCGCGGATGTACGGAGCGTACCCCCAACCCAACAGTGTAAGTTCGACCCGTACCCCCACCCGCAAATGCAAGGAGCGTACCCCCCAGCCCAACAGTGTAAGTACGACCCGTACCCCCACCCGCGAATGCAAGGAGCGTACCCCCCATGCCAACAGTGTCAGTACGACCCGTACCCCCACCCGCGGACGTACGGAGCGTACCCCCACCCCAACAGTGTAAGTTCGACCCGTACCCCCACCCGCGTATGCATGCAGCGTACCCCCCATGCCAACAGTGTAAGTACGACTCGAACCCCCACCCACGAATGCAAGGAGCGTACCCCCCAGCCCAACAGTGTAAGTACGACCCGTACCCCCACCCGCGGATGTACGGAGCGTACCCCCACCCCAACAGTGTAAGTTCGACCCGTACCCCCACCCGCGTATGCAAGGAGCGTACCCCCCATGCCAACAGTGTAAGTACGACTCGAACCCCCACCCACGAATGCAAGGAGCGTACCCCCCAGCCCAACAGTGTAAGTACGACCCGTACCCCCACCCGCGAATGCAAGGAGCGTACCCCCCATGCCAACAGTGTCAGTACGACCCGTACCCCCACCCGCGGACGTACGGAGCATACCCCCACCCCAACAGTGTAAGTTCGACCCGTACCCCCACCCGCGAATGCAAGGAGCGTACCCCCCATGCCAACAGTGTAAGTACGACTCGAACCCCCACCCACGAATGCAAGGAGCGTACCCCCCAGCCCAACAGTGTAAGTACGACCCGTACCCCCACCCGCGAATGCAAGGAGCGTACCCCCCAGCCCAACAGTGTAAGTACGACCCGCACCCACACCCGCGGACGTACGGAGCGTACCCCCACCACACCAGTGTCAGTAGACTCGTACCCTCACCTCGAATGCATTGTGCGTACCCCCACCGTGTATGTGCCAAGCGCACATATCCTGAAATCGGAGGTGTGTGTGCAGAGTCCACCCAGCAGTGCCCTGAGACAGGAGGGGTGGGTGTGGAGTCCTCCCAGCAGTGCCCAGACAGGAGGGGTGGGTGTGGAGTCCTCCCAGCAGTGCCCTGAGACAGGAGGGGTGGGTGTGGAGTCCTCCCAGCAGTGCCCTGAGACAGGAGGGGTGGGTGTGGAGTCCTCCCAGCAGTGCCCTGAGACAGGAGGGGTGGGTGCAGAGTCCTCCCAGCAGTGCCCTGAGACAGGAGGGGTGGGTGCCCATCACTCCCAGCAGTGCCCTGATACAGGAGGGGTGTAACACATGTGTGTGAGGCCAGAATTATCCACATGCATACTGGCTACAAGGGAACATGTCCCCATGAACTCATGTCAACAGACTCCACACACAAGTACAGTGATCACCAAGGATGCCACGATTGTCGCAGGTGGAGACATGGCCCTGCATGCATGGCCAAAGTAGAAGGGCTCCGTCACACACACAGCTCATGTAGACACAGCTCTGCGCTAAACATTGGGAACACCCTGCAGGGAAGAAAGCTGGGTACACAGAGGAAGGAATACACCCTGGGACAAGTGCACCATGCAGTAACTGCTTACATGAACAAAGAAAGTTAGCCAACACCTTGTGATGGCACACAGATCACAGGGTCCCACCAATGAGCAGTACACTACTACACATCCCACACACCCAAACCCTTACACACCACCCAAAACCATGTAGCAGCCCCACCAACACCAATACCAGCATAGCAGTAGTGTGATAATGAAAACAAAATTAAGCTTTATTCAGCATGAGCACAATGTCCGTGGATCGCAGGCAGTTCAATCTTCACAAAGCCCATAGGGCAGTCAATGATTCTCAGCTGGATGGGGGACACAGTGGGATGCGTGTCCCCTACATTGCCTGCACAGTCAAATGGCATCGTCTTCCACACTGGTGAGGGCATCAGGGGGGGGGGAAGCAACAGGCACCGCAGGGACATCAGGGCAAAGGGGCAGCGTTGTGGGTGCAGGGATGGAGGACTCCACCACAGGGGGTGGGTCAGTGCCAAAGGCGGAGGCCAGGATGGCACTACACACCTTTGCAAGGTCCTCCAGGGAGTCCCCTGCACCCGAAGGGACCTCAGGCCCCAAGGAGGGGGGGGGGTCAGAGGGATGGGTCGCAGCGCCACCGGGGGAGGGTGGAGACAGGGGGGGAGACTCAACCACCCTGACCGGGGACCTCCTTGACCGCTTGCGTGGTGGTGTAACTGTGGGGCTCAGGGACAGAGCGGCCATGAAGGTGTCCTTGGGGGAGATGTGGCCAGGAGAGCTGAGGGGAGGGGATTTGGAGGGAGTGGACTGGGTGGAATGCGGACTCCCACTATGGCTGCGTGTCACACGTTTGCCCCCCGACCCAGTGGGTGTGCCTACCTCACCCTGTGTGTGCGTGTCAGGAGGAGTGCGGTGGACCTTCCCTGCTGGTGTGGTGCCCGTGTCCGTTGATGTGGGTGCATGCCGACGTCTGGGTGTACGTGTGACAGGCATGGGAGTGGGAAGTGTGGATGGGGCAGGGGTAGGTGGGGGGAGGTCGCGCTGCAGGAGACCCACTGCTGCAGTCAGTGTGGAGTCGATGGACCTCAGCAAGTTGCGTTGGTCAGCCTGCGATGAATGAATGCCCTCCAAGAAAGCCTCGATGTTGGTGAGGGTTTTGCCGTGGGCATGGAGGACATTAAGGATCGCAGCCTGACCAACCTGCAGTTGCCGCTGGATGTCCACAGACTCTGCATTGGCGGCAGCAGTGGAGACAGGGGCAGGGGGTGCGGTGCCTGGCAGGAAGGAGACATGCTGTGACCGGGCACGCTGGGAAGGGACACGAGCAAGTGGGAGGCGGCTGGTGGAAACTGAGGGGGCGGTGCGAGGTGTTGTTTCGCTGTCAGCTGCTGGTGCAGCCTCCGCCCACTCGGAGACATCGTCCCCGGACCTGTCAGCTTCGTAGTCTGATGTGCCAGTCGACAGGTCCTCGGCCACACTCTCCTCCGCCTCTGTACCACTCGATGTGCCAGACCCGATGTCACGGCTGGCACTGGTGCTCGGTCCCTCCGCCTGGTCTGTGTCCATGTCTCCCTCCGTGTCCCCCGACGATGCTGTGGGCAGGGTGGAGAGACAGAAATAATCAGACATCTGTACACATCTGTCACATGAGTCCAATCCACATAGGTAACATTGCATGGCCTGAAAAGGAAGATCCCTAACATCTACTGAACAGGGTACCGATGTAGGGCATGAAACACACAGTTGGTTGAGCCACCATGCCACTGAAATACCATGGAGAGCATGAGACAATAGCTAAACACAGGAAAAGGAGTCTGACATAGCACCCAGGCCCTGGGGACAATCCAGCACTGCATCTGCACCACACAGCGTTGGCGAAAATACCGATGACCAGGGACCATATCCATGAACTTGGACACATGCTGCATAGGTAATGCTGAAAACATGCACAACATGACTCTGTCACTGCACATTGCGTGTGTGTCCAGACACATCACACACTGCCCAGACCCAGCAAGTGGTAATCAGGATTTAACACATAGGCATTGCCCGCCCCAACAAGACCCTACACGAGGCAAATTGTTGAGACACAGGTGGCACCAACATCTCATAGTCTGGGTGATACACACAGGGGCAGCCAAAAAGCGAGATTGAACGCCAAACAGCCAAGGTGCGCCTGTACAAATAATGTGGTACCAGTGCCCATCCTCAGATGAGTATAGCAAGACACACAGGCACTGGCAACTGTGAGTATGAAGAAGGACAATCAGGTCAGGCTGCACAGTGGACACCTGTACAAAATAGCACGTCTATATACATGGTGACAGGGGACAATGGCAGAGAGCACAACTTACGCTGTAGACACTGACAGTGGCCACGTTTATGATGACACATACACCACTGAGGAAAAGGTGCCCCAGGGGACAGTAGTGGGCACGCAACTACATGCTACTGAATGGTAATGACTGCAACACACGTCACCATCCCTGCACTATGTGTATCGCACACTCATGCACATCATGTCACAGGCCACTACATGGGACATGCGCGCTGTAAGGCATGACACATGAGAGACCAACTCCCATGTCTGGAGTCAGCATCAGTGCCAACTGATATGGAACCCACATGCAGTGAACTTGACAGTGCACAGGCAATGTCCCACAACCTGTTACACACCACCCCCACACATGATGCTACAGACATTGTTCCCGTGGACAAAGCGCCAGCCTACATTACCCTGTGAAGGAGTGACTACACACAGACCAGGGAACACATTGCAAGGAGGGGAAGGGTGGCAGGGGCACAGCGCTATACTGGGGCAAACAGGATCTGCACAGCACCTTTAAACCCTGCCAGTGAATTCATGCTACTGTGCCCTTACAAATGCCGGTGACACACAACAAACACACATGTACCTACCCCCTTCCGGCTGCTGCATCGCCTGTAAGCGCCTCTCCAGGTCTGGAAAGACCACCGGCAGCACACGCCTGTGGAGGTGGCTCAGACGGCGGCGGCCGCGGTTCTTGTGGCTCTCAGGTGAGTCCCCCAGCAGGAGCCGTGCAATCCTCCGCGTCCAGCACCGGATATCCTGCCAGCGTTTCCTCACCTGGGGCAGGCTCCGCCTCCGACCATCCACACGCCTCACGGCACTGACGGCGGTCAGCCAGATCTGCTCCTTGGCAGTGGCGCCTACCTGTGAGGAAGAACAAGTGACACCACATCAATACACCAGCCACATGTCACAGAGAGACATATGGGTACAAATTAGCTGGTTACAACACGGCATGTCATGCAGCCAACGCATTGCACCTTTGTCATAGGGACATCATCCCCTGGTGAGGGGAAAAAGCACTACGTGCCACAGTGGGTACACAGGTGGAATGATGGCAATGTCACAATCAATGATCAAGGCTCACACTGTGCATCACACCCACCCCTCCTGTCTCAGGGCACTGCTGGTAGTGATAGGCACACACCCCTCCTGTCTCAGGGCACTGCTGGGAGCACTCTGTACCCACCCCTCCTGTCTCAGGGCACTGCTGGGAGCACTCTGTACCCACCCCTCCTGTCTCAGGGCACTGCTGGGAGCACTCTGTACCCACCCCTCCTGTCTCAGGGCACTGCTGTTAGTGATAGGCACACACCCCTCCTGTCTCAGGGCACTGCTGGGAGCACTCTGTACCCACCCCTCCTGTCTCAGGGCACTGCTGGGAGCACTCTGTACCCACCCCTCCTGTCTCAGGGCACTGCTGTTAGTGATAGGCACACACCCCTCCTGTCTCAGGGCACTGCTGGGAGACATCAGGCACCCCCCCCTGGGACCCCCCCGACAGTACATGGCATGTGTGTTACACCTGGACGCAATGGCAGAAGTCACAGTCACAACATAGGGACAGTCTGTGGCAGTGGCCTATGCACTCACCTGATACCCTGGTCGCCCATACAGCATGGGGTACTGTGGGAGGATCACATCCAGCAGAGCCATGTTCTCCTCCAGGGTGAATGGCTGTGTCCTCTCCACAGCCCTTGACATGGTTCCAGAGAATCAGTAGCAGCAGCTGGGTCGACGAATGCAAAGATGTGCAGGCAAGTGCTCCCTCATGGGACCTGGCTGCCTTATATGTGCCCTTCTGCCCAGTCTCATGCACAGGAGTACAGAGAGATTGGTCACTCACATTTGCATCCTATGTTTCCACCAATCCCTACAAACCTAGCAGTCTGTGTGTTCTCTATCGGTTTCATTCTCCTGCATGATGTCAGCCCCACAAACACATTGCAACAAAGTAGACAAATTCCAACTGACTTCTGCTGTGCACCTTCCAGAACAATTTCGAATTTTGAACTTGGTCTCCATGACAACCAGCATGCATGTAGGCCTTAATACTTGTCCCCTATGTAATTTGGAGCATCACACACAGGTACGGTGCGTGTGGGGGCCCTAGGGCACCCCAAATGCATGGCAACGGCCCGTACATGCATGCCTACCCTCTCCATCACTATGGGTCTGCACGCGTATGCGTACCCGTAGTGGTACGGACCGTACACTCGCATCTACGCTCACTATCACTATGGGTCTGCACGCGTATGCGTACTCGTAGTGATAGTGAGCGTAGATGCGAGTGTACGGTCCGTACCACTACGGGTACGCATACGCGTGCAGACCCATAGTGATAGTGAGCGTAGATGCGAGTGTACGGTCCGTACCACTACGGGTACGCATACGCGTGCAGACCCATAGTGATAGGGCCGTACACTCGCATCTACGCTCGCTATCACTATGGGTCTGCACGCGTATGCGTACCCGTAGTGGTACGGACCGTACACTCGCATCTACGCTCACTATCACTATGGGTCTGCACGCGTATGCGTACCCGTAGTGGTACGGACCGTACACTCGCATCTACGCTCTCTATCACTATGGGTCTGCACGCGTATGCGTACCCGTAGTGGTACGGACCGTACACTCGCATCTACGCTCACTATCACTATGGGTCTGCACGCGTATGCGTACCCGTAGTGGCACGGACCGTACACTCGCATCTACGCTCGCCATCACGATGGGTACACATACGGCAGCACTCCCACAGTGATTTGGGAACATGCACAGGCCCTCTCAGCAGCAGTACGGTGGATTTTACACATCACTGTGGTGATAGGCGACACACATGTAGGAATAGGGCGGACATACTTGTCCATGGATGGACATACTTGTCCAGGAATGGACATCAAGGCATCGTCTGTGCATTACCACATGTGTGGGGCACAGGTGTCACAGGCTGTGATGTGGAACATGCCTCCTGAGTGGAGAAGGCACCAGATGTATGATGAGATGTGTACATGTGTACTGTGTGAGGGTGCAATGTGTGCCAGGCATGCCCTTGACTCCTTTGACATGTGTGCATGTGGGACTGCGCACTTGGGGTGAGCGTCACTGGCATGGCACCGACACCAACACACGGAAGTGTCCCATGATGCCAGGTACAGGGGTCATGACACATGACTTATCACTACCCACAGTGCACAATGTGACTATGCCATATATGTGTCCGGGATTTACATCAGGTTGATGTTGTAGCACCCTCAAAAGCTGCAGCCGTTGCAGCAACCAACATGTGGCTGTGTGTAGATTGTCATTGCACACTGTTCCCAACACCATGCCACATGTGTTCTCGGATGTGAGGTGCACATGTATGCAAGGGACACGGAGTAGCGTGACAAGGCCATGTCAGCAAACTCACAAGGAATGTGTGGTGAGTCATGACATGTGCACCTTCATGGCAAGGTGTGTGGGCTGGACTAGTGTAATGTCATGTGACCTGTGGCTCAAGTGTTCCGCTGCCAGTCTCTGCAATCGGCATCACACTTCTGCTGATGTGTGGGTGTATGTCACTCCTGTCTTGCGTCGGGCAGTGCACTTGCACTGGGACACAGCTATTTCCATGGCGTGGCATGGGGAGGTTCTCAATCACCGTGTGTAGCTGGGTCTTGGAAGGAGTGTCACCTTGCATCCATACGTGTCCTGGGCATGTAGCACATGCCTGACTCCCTATGTGGCATGTGTGTATTGCCAGATTTACATGTGCTCAGTAGACATGAGTTGTTCTCGTAGTGCACTCACTCTTCCTTGTCACTTCCAAATTACTGCAGAGCGCCTCCTGTTGCCCGAAGAATTCCAGACTTGGCCACCATGCAGGAGAATGACAGGATCCGGCTCTACCGCTTCACCCAACCGTTGATTCTGGAGCTGACGGCGAGACTGGCACCACACCTGCAACCGCAGCACAGGTATCCTACGGCACTGACACCCCAGCTGAAGGTAATGGCTGCCCTACATTTCCTTGCCACGGGTACCTTCCAAAATACCATAGCTCATGTTGGTGGCATGTCCCAGAGCATATTCAGCGGTGTGCTGCATGATTTCTTGGAGGCCATGTTGATTCACCTGGATGACTTCATCAAGTTCCCAACCCCTGAACAGATGACTGAGGTCAAGCGTGGTTTCTATGCCCTGGGAGGGATGCCCCATGTCATTGGGTCCATAGATGGGACACATGTAGGTTTGGTACCACCACACGCACGGGAGGTGGCGTACCGCAATCGGAAGCACTACCACTCCATCAATGCCCTTGTGGTGTGTCTGTCCAACATGGTGATTTCACATGTCTGTGCTCGTTTCCCAGGATCAGCACACGATGCCTACATCATGAGGCGTAGCGGGATGCCTGATATGATGATGCAGCTGCGCAACGAACGAGCATGTGTTGTTGGTGGGTACAGTCTGTCTGTCCTGTATTCTGTTTGGCCGAGCAGCACTACCGCTTCGCCAGTTCTAACGATATCCATGTGCTTTCCATTTAGGGGACGCTGGCTATCCCAACATGCCTTGGCTGCTGACACCTCTCCGCAACCCCATCACGCCGGCCCAGCTCCGCTACAACACCGCCCATGGCCGGACAAGGCGAGTGATAGAGAGGACGTTTGGCATGCTGAAGAGCCGATTCCGGTGCCTCCACAAGACCGGCGGCGCACTCCCATATGCCCCGGCAAAGGTTTGCAAGATCTTCATGGTCTGCTGCATGCTGCACAACATGGCAGTTGAAAGAGCTGTGCCACTCATCCTGAATCAACATGACGAGGACCATCCACCCGTGGAGGACGAAGGGCTTGGCAATGGGGCTAGTGATGTGGAGGATGTGGAGCCGCAAGAGGACATCCGGACTCGGCTCATACGCGACTTCTTTGCTTAGTGGTGAGTACCAGTGTCTGAGTGTGCACGCCTTGGTCCCCGTGTGGCATGTGTTGTGATGCGTGTCTCCACCTGCATGTATGGCACGTGAGTCAGAGGTGTGCGTGGGTGTGTCACTGGAGTGATGGTGGCAGTGATGGTAGTATTTCCCCACTCATAATTGTGACCTAGCATTTTTTCATCCATACATGTGTCGAGTCAATGCACATGCAAGTGGCTGTGCTCTGTGTGGCTGACTTCTTGTGTGTCTCTCTTCCCCAGGTACCTGCGCATGCCGTCTTCTGGTTGCATTGTTGTGGCACTGCTATTCCTCATGGACATGGCATCGTGGGCTGACTCAGCGTTACAGGCACGGACACGTTTGGAAGTCTCCATGGGGTAAGGGATGCATCTGGGGTGTATTGGGTGTGGCAGTTGTTCACGATGTGTGCACACTGGCCAGGTCGGTGTTTGGTTCCTCTGCAGACATGTGGCATCCCCATGGGACACAACATGCAGCTGGGTACACCTGAATAGATGGGCTGCCTGGTTGTCAGTCATCAGTGATGGGATAGTGGATTGTGATGAAGGCATCAATGTGTGTGACACTGCCCTCGGACACATACGGTTAACATTGTCTTGACATGGCGTGGGACTTCCACATCAGCGGATGTATGGTGTATGGCAGTCTCTCCGTGAGCAGCTGTGGGTATTTAGCTGTTAGCCGACACTTGTGTGCCAGTTCCATGGCTATCACGCATTTGTGCTGCATAAGGGGGGTGCCAGTGTTTGAGCCACATGTTACTCCACATGATGTGTTCATGTGTACTTCAAGTTGCCTCTGCAATCCCAAAAACATGACTATTAAAGGTGTCCCTATGCCTCCAAGGTGCCTCTGCTCAGTCAATGCTGGTGTGTTGGCACGGTGCATCCTGCATGTCTGGCATGGTATTCCCAGATTGTGGCTATGTGTCAATGTGTCGAGTGGCAAGATGCAAGCTGTGTGTGTGTGCTGAGACTGTGTATTGGGCATGATGTCCATGACTGTGTGGGTAGTGTGACATGTGCCATCCCCATGCATCCAACGTTGTCCAGGCCCCCATTCTCTGCATCCACCGGACTCAAGCTTGCAGGACATGGTTCTGCCACCTGTCTACACGTACCTGGGTCCCCCCCAGGACACGGGCCAGGTTCCCTGACCTCTGCGCATGACTGTTGCTGTACTCAATGTGTCTGTCAGCACGGTTGTTCGGCCACCCCCTCAGCTGGTTCTGACCATCACGGGTGTGTATGGTGCTCCATGTCTGTCTTGCCTAATAAACTGTGACCCATGTGTCCTGTGCCAGACTCAGGCCCCAGGGTGTGGATGGTTGAAGTGAACAGATGACTCAGGCATGTTTAGACTGTACAAGACACATGTTAGGTAATAATGCTACCAGCAGGCATCTACTCTTAATAGTGTGATTTATTATGGGGGGGGGGGGGACAAAGTGAGGGGCTTTCCGGGATTAGGGAATCCAAAGTTCAGTAGGGGAGTTGGTGTCCTTGCCATTGGAAATCCTCAGAGTCCATGCCACAGTCTTTGTCAACATTGGTCAGCCAGTGACCAGCAGGGCCATGTGGCAGAGAATGTCTTTTGATGCTGTGATGCTGTTGCTCCAGTGGGCCAGGTGCCAGGCCAGGTGTCCTGGGAGATGGTGATGTAGCAGCCACCCTCACGGTCCTTTCCGTGGACGACCCGGCTTCCTGCGGGGAACCTCAGCAGCAGGCCGTGACGACGTCTGGGATGCTCCGTCGGATGTTTCCTCCTCCTCCTCATGATCCCTCCCTGTGGGTGGTGATGTTCTCCGCCTTCTGGCACAGGGAGGGTCGGCCATGGTGTCGGCCATCCGACGGAGTTCAGCGTGAATCCCCTGGGACGCCGTCACTTGCTCAGCCTGTCTGTCCTCCATCCTCCGTTGGTGTAGCTGTAGACAGGCTATTAGCTCCGCATGTTGCTGGGCCTGCTGGACCTTGATCCCCTTGAGGACGGACACAACCTGGGCCATGCCCGTGGTGTCCTGCCGGTATGAGTCCAGGATGTTACGGACATGTGAAAATACCGGATCCCCAGCCAACTGGTCAGGCTCGCGCCTCCGCCGTCCTCCACTCCCACCACCCCTGCCCACTTGCGTCTGGCCTGCACTTGTGGGCACATCGGGTCTCCGGGACCCCTGAGGGGTGGCATTGGCGTTGTCGCCTGCCTCCTCCTGGGTGCCCGGGACACCGTGTCCCTCCTGGCGAGCCTGGCTGCATTGTGGTGTTGGGGCAGGGATCCTGGGTGTCTCCTGGGATGTGGCAGGAGTGGGGGTGGTGGTTGGCACGGTTGTACCTGACGCAGGTGCTGCAGGTGGTTGGACACCAGAGGGGCCAGGTCGGTCGGGGTCGTCCGCAGAGTGGTGAGAGTGGTCGCTGCCGGTGGGATCGGTCTCCTGCAGATCCGGGTCCTGTGAGTGTTCCCCCCCAGTGTTGGGGGGTGCAGCACGACGTTGACCTGTGTGTGAGAGAGAAAATGTTAATTTTGATCCATGCAACATCCATGTTTCATCCGTTACAAAGTTGGCACATTTCCTCTTGGAATTAGGATCTGTCTTGCATTCCACTCACAGTGCACTTGTGCATGTGTGTGTCCCTTGGGCACCAATTTGGCCCCTTTAACTATGTGTGGCACAGTCTTACTTGCTGCGTCAAGTGTGACTGCAGTCAGCAGTGGAGTGTGCATGTGTGCCGAGCTATGCATTTGCGCCTTCCTTGTAGCACTGTACATGTGCACATGGAGTGGATCCACACACTCATATGATGCAGGTGGCTGTCCTTGTGCTCGTGTACAGGTTGTGACATGGCCCTGCGTTTTGCCATGATGAAGAGGGGGGGTTCTGGCACTGGCCACCCTTGTCTACATGCACGCAGTCCACCTGCTGACGAGCAGACATTCCCACACACCACAGGACTGATTTGCTCTCCCTGTGTCTCCCTCCTTCTCTGTCCCCCTCTCCCTCCCTCTCTGTCCCCCTCTCCCTCCCTCTGTGTCCCCCTCTCCCTCCCTCTGTGTCCCCCTCTCCCTCCCTCTCTGTCCCCCTCTCCCTCCCTCTGTGTGTCAGCCTCCTCCCTCTGTCCATCTTCCTGTGTCTCCCTCCCTCTCTGTCCCCCTCTCCCTCCCTCTCTGTCCCCCTCTCCCTCCCTCTGTGTGTCAGCCTCCTCCCTCTGTCCATCTTCCTGTGTCTCCCTCCCTCTCTGTCCCCCTCTCCCTCCCTCTCTGTCCCCCTCTCCCTCCCTCTGTGTGTCAGCCTCCTCCCTCTGTCCATCTTCCTGTGTCTCCCTCCCTCTGTGTCCCCCTCTCCCTCCCTCTCTGTCCCCCTCTCCCTCCCTCTGTGTGTCAGCCTCCTCCCTCTGTCCATCTTCCTGTGTCTCCCTCCCTCTCTGTCCCCCTCTCCCTCCCTCTCTGTCCCCCTCTCCCTCCCTCTGTGTGTCAGCCTCCTCCCTCTGTCCATCTTCCTGTGTCTCCCTCCCTCTCTGTCCCCCTCTCCCTCCCTCTGTGTCCCCCTCTCCCTCCCTCTCTGTCCCCCTCTCCCTCCCTCTCTGTCCCCCTCTCCCTCCCTCTGTGTCCCCCTCTCCCTCCCTCTCTGTCCCCCTCTCCCTCCCTCTGTGTGTCAGCCTCCTCCCTCTGTCCATCTTCCTGTGTCTCCCTCCCTCTCTGTCCCCCTCTCCCTCCCTCTCTGTCCCCCTCTCCCTCCCTCTGTGTGTCAGCCTCCTCCCTCTGTCCGTCTCCCTCCCTCTCAGTCCCCCTCTCCCTCCCTCTGTGTCCCCCTCTCCCTCCCTCCGTGTGTCACCCTCTGTCACCTTGGCCCAGCTTCCTGGGCACACACTGTTAGCAGATCTTTGAGTGGCCCTTGGCCTGTTGATGTGAGTTTGTTTCTGATCTCCAGGCACCCATTTTGTCTGCTGTGTGTCTGTGCGCTGCTGCTGTGGTGGTGTGTGCTGCCACTCTTTCACACTGTTGGCTGTTCATTAGCTGCTGGCATGTGCAAAACAGTGCCTTCACCCCCATGTGTTGATGCAAGGCATCCGCCATTTGCTGGCAAGTCATTCCTGTGTTGGGACACAGTGTTTGTCTGGCTGTGACCTAGGCCATATGGGCAGAGGGCATTGTTGTCTGCTTTGGAGTCGCACTATGTGATTCTTGGTGCCCAGCCTCCCGACATCCGGGTTACCGTGTCATGTGTTGTTGTCTTCTGTGGCCTGTGACTTGACATTGTCCAGCTGGGTGCATGGGGCATGGTGGCAGCAGTGGCATGTGCCTGCTCATGGAGTGTGGTTGAGTAATGCGATGGCTTGTGGTGGTTGCGTGCCTGTTATTAATTTTGGTTGTGGTTGCAGTTCCCCCCATGTGAGGTGCGTTGTTTGTGTACTCACCCGGGTCTCGGAGTCCTTCTACTCCTTCAACTGCCTCCACCGGCAGTATGGCCATCACCCTCTCCTCCCAGGGATGGTACTGTACGGGTCTGCGGGAGGGCCCTCCTCCGGTGGCGTTGGCCTGGTCGTGTTCCTCCTGTCTCTTGGCTCTGACCCTCCTCCGCAGATCGTACCACCTGTTCTGGCAATCCTGCTTGGTCCTCCTGGTGTCCGCAACAGCATTCACAGCATCGACGATGGTCTGCCACATGGCTGTTTTGGCTGCCTGGCTGGTGCTTCTGACCAATGTTCCAAAGATCTGTGGCTCGACTCTGAGGATTTGATCAACAAGGACCTCCAACTCTCGGTGACTGAACTTTGGATTCTTGGTAGTGGGCATGGTGAGGGGTGTGGGTGGGGATGGTGTGGGTGTGGGGGGTGTGTGGATGTTGGGGGGGGTGTGGATGGTTGTGTGTGTGTGTGAATGTGATGAGAGGGTGTTTGTGAGGGTGGTCGTGTGAAGGTGTGCAAGTGTAAGATGTGGTGTCGCTTGTAGTCTGGTTCTGTGGTGTCTGGCAGCAGTGGGTCTGTTGCAAAGGCTCATGGTTTGTGTGTGTGGGCCCTTTTTATTGGTCCATGGGTGGGTGTGGCAGTGTTTGAATTTTGGGTGGGTGTGTTATAAGGAGTGGTGGTGTATTGGGCCTCTGTTTGTTTTTGACAGTTGCAGGTCAGTGATTGTGTTATTTTAGTGGTTGTTGGCCATGTTTAGTGGCTGTGTGCCTTTCGAATGGTGTATTGTTGAGTTGTTTTGTTTTGTCCTTGTTGTGTACGTGCGTTTTGAGCGTGTGTACGGTGTGTACATGGGCCATTTGGTTGTACGATTTGGTCCTTGTGTGTGGCTTTGTACGACTCGTACATGCGGTTGTGATGTTGGGGCATGGGGTGCGCTCCGTACTTAGGAGGTTGTGTTGGGGGTGCGCCAGGAACGTACTGGGGTGGGGGTACGACTGGAACGTACTGGGGTGTACATAGACGGTGGTACGACACGTACAGGGGTGGGGGGGTGTACATTGACGGTGGTACGACACGTACAGGGGTGGGGGGGTGTACATTGACGGTGGTACGACACGTACTGGGGTGGGGGTACGACTGGAACGTACTGGGGTGTACATAGACGGTGGTACGACACGTACTGGGGTGGGGGTACGACTGGAACGTACTGGGGTGTAGGTAGACGGGGCTATGACACGTACTGGGGTTTGGGTGTGGCTCGAACGTACTGGGGTGTAGGTACACGGGGGGTACGACACGTACTGGGGTGGGGGTACGACTGGAACGTACTGGGGTGTAGGTAGACGGGGCTATGACACGTACTGGGGTGGGGGTGTGGCTCGAACGTACTGGGGTGTAGGTACACGGGGGGTACGACACGTACTGGGGTGGGGGTACGACTGGAACGTACTGGGGTGTAGGTAGACGGGGCCATGACACGTACTGGGGTGGGGGTGTGGCTCGAACGTACTGGGGTGTAGGTACACGGGGGGTACGACACGTACTGGGGTGGGGGTACGACTGGAACGTACTGGGGTGTAGGTAGACGGGGCTATGACACGTACTGGGGTGGGGGTGTGGCTCGAACGTACTGGGGTGTAGGTACACGGGGGGTACGACACGTACTGGGGTGGGGGTAAGACTGGAACGTACTGGGGTGTAGGTAGACGGGGCTATGACACGTACTGGGGTGGGGGTGTGGCTCGAACGTACTGGGGTGTAGGTACACGGGGGGTACGACACGTACTGGGGTGGGGGTACGACTGGAACGTACTGGGGTGTAGGTAGACCGGGCCATGACACGTACTGGGGTGGGGGTGTGGCTCGAACGTACTGGGGTGTAGGTACACGGGGGGTACGACACGTACTGGGGTGGGGGTACGACTGGAACGTACTGGGGTGTAGGTAGACGGGGCTATGACACGTACTGGGGTGGGGGTGTGGCTCGAACGTACTGGGGTGTAGGTACACGGGGGGTACGACACGTACTGGGGTGGGGGTCCGACTGGAACGTACTGGGGTGTAGGTAGACGGGGCTATGACACGTACTGGGGTGGGGGTGTGGCTCGAACGTACTGGGGTGTAGGTACACAGGGGGTACGACACGTACTGGGGTGGGGGTACGACTGGAACGTACTGGGGTGTAGGTAGACGGGGCCATGACACGTACTGGGGTGGGGGTGTGGCTCGAACGTACTGGGGTGTAGGTACACAGGGGGTACGACACGTACTGGGGTGGGGGTACGACTGGAACGTACTGGGGTGTAGGTAGACGGGGCTATGACACGTACTGGGGTGGGGGTGTGGCTCGAACGTACTGGGGTGTAGGTACACGGGGGGTACGACACGTACTGGGGTGGGGGTGCGACTGGAACGTACTGGGGTGTACATAGACGGTGGTACGACACGTACAGGGGTGGGGGGGTGTACATTGACGGTGGTACGACACGTACTGGGGTGGGGGTACGACTGGAACGTACTGGGGTGTACCTAGACGGGTGGGGGTATACATATACGGGGGGTACGTGTCGGACGTACGGGGGCTGGGGGGAGTGTTGGGCGCGTATGCGGGCACATGTCTCCATGGTTGCTATAGGTGTTCGGTGCGGACGGTGTTTTTTCCATACGGTTGTAGGCTCGGACGCACGGGATGGATCGTGATTCCTCGGTCGGACTTGGATTTTTACGTTTGTAAGGTAAATCGTCCGAGGACGTGTCGGACACATTTTCCGACCCGAGGACGTGTGGGGAATGATTCCCGGTGCGGTTCGTATGGACTTTTTACCATGCGAATCGTGATTGCCAGTTCGTACGGCACTTGTACGATTCGTACGGTAAAAAGACCCGATACGAGTCGCACGGGGGAATTTTTTACCGGATCGTGATCGGCACCCAAATGTACCTGCTTCAAGGGTTGATAAATAAAAAGCATTAATCTATCCCTACACTAACACTAAAGTGACATCCCTACTTAAGCATCTTCAGGATGAAAGAAAAAAGGTCTCCACATGTGGAGTCTTCCTAAGAAGTCTCCCCACCATCAATGGGTCATGCCGCATAAAGCTACCAAGACAGAGCTTGTTCTAAAATGCTCCCTCTCTGAAGGCAACGAAAAAGTGGGCTCTCTCCCTAATCCCATCATCACATTATTCGTAGGTATAGCTAACTTTTCCAAGATTCATTGTGGATCATGTCATCTGCTCTGGGTACCATTTCATAAATTTTCCATGGAGAGCGGTATTCTTCCATAGTGCAGAGACAGAATATCGAGTCAAAAATATCGAAATGGACAAATATCGTGTCATAAATATCGTGGATCAAGAATATCGACAGACAAATTCTCGTGGTCAAGAATAATGATTATAGGTAAGTAATATTGAATTAAAAAATACCGAAATTTTAATATCATTTGCAAAAATATAAATGTTAAAAATATAAATTTGTTATTAATGTTATGTATTTTAGTATATATTTCATGTGTGTGATGTATGTATTTTCTGTATCAGAATTGTTTGTATTTTTGTTATATGTGTTTAAATTTAAGTAGTTATTAATTGATTTTATTTGAATTTTGCGTTTTTAGTTTTGTAGCGGGTTGTGGGTTTTTAAGGGAATAGGGTGGAAAGTAATTTAAGTATATAAAATGTATTGATTATTTTTAGTAGTTATTATTTTTTTTTTTATTTGAAATTTGTGTTTTTAGTTCTTTAGCGGGTTGCGGGTTTATAGGGTAATAGTGTGGGAAGTAATTTAAGTATATTACATTTATTGAATACATTTTATTTATTCATATTTGTTGAATTGAGATGTTATAGTGTTAAATGTGTAAATTAAGTTATCATAAATTGTTTAATAATTAGTTGTTAATTAATTTTAATTAATTAATTGGAAATAAATTATGTTAATTGTGTAATTAATTTTAGGTTTATGTTGTGGTGTTTATAGATAAAAATGGTGGGAAGGGTGGGAAGTAATTTATTTTTAATTGATGAATTATTAATTAGTTGTTAGTTAATTAATTAGTAATTAATGATGGTAATTGTGTAATTCATTTTATGTGTGTGTTGTTGTGTTTATAGGTGTAAATGGTGGGAAGTCATTTATTTGTAATTGATGAATTAATAATTAGTTGTTAATTAATTTAAATTAATTAATAAGTAATTACTTATGGTAATTGTGTAATTCATTTTAGGTGTGTGCATATTATAGTGTTAAAGAAAGTTTTTAATTAATAATATTTTTTTAATTCATTATTAATTATGTTGATTATGGAAATACATTTAAATAAACAATTTGAAGTTTTTTTATTGGTGTGGCGTTATAGGGTACGAAATAGAATAAATACATTTATGTTTTAAATATTTTTTGTCTGTTAATATGTGCTTCTTTTAAATAAATATTGTTTATAAATGTATTTAATAATTTATTGTAGATATTTGTACCTTTTTGTTATATGTAATTAATATATTTTATGTTAATGTTTAATATATTTAATAGGATATTTCAAAAGTATTTTATATTTATTTTTAAGATTATTTAAATGTTTTCAATTGTTTAAATATTATTAGTAATTTATGCTTCTCTGCTGTCCAACACTTTCCCTACTGCTGCACTCACTGGATTGGGAATAGTAATTTTTACCCCTCTGCTATCCAGCACTTTCCCTACTGTTGCATTCATTGGAATAGAAATAGTAATTTTTAACCCTCCGCTATCCAATACTTGCCCTACTGTTGCACTCACTGAGGTGGGAATAGTCATTTTTACCCCTTCGCTATCCAATACTTTCCCTACTGTTGCACTCACTAGAGTTGGAATCCTAAATTTAATTATTCCGCTATCCAACATTTTCCCTACTGTTGTGATGATTGTGTTGCGAAATGTAGGTTTAAATTTTTTTAATAGTTAAATGTTTTAATTAATTATATAATGGTTATTTTTTATTTTAATTACTTGATATATGTATGTATTTTATTTTTATATCATTTAAAAGTTTAAAAATTAAATAAAGATAATAGTTAATACATTATTTTAAAGTAAATATATGTATATGTATAAATTATAATGTTTGCATGTTTATATTTTTTTTAATTAAGTTGATTTTTTATATTTAGTTAAAATATATATTAAATGTAATTGATTTTGTTAAAGATTATGGGCCCGATTCACAGAACTAACTTAAGACAAAATCCTAAACTTACTACCATTTTCGTATTCACAAAAGGCACTTACTCATTTTGGTATTCACAGAAGACACTTACTCACTTCGGTATTCACAGAAGTTAGGAGTCCTAACTTTAGGACTCCTAAATGCCTTCTGTGAATACCGAAAGTCTTAAAATTAGGATTTTTCTCGGTTTAGGAGTCCTAAAGTTAGGACTCCTAATTTTACTACTACTAAACTGAGAAAAATCCTAATTTTAAGGCTTTCGGTATTTACAGAAGGCATTTAGGAGTCCTAAAGTTAGGAGTCCTAACTTTACTACTACTAAATTGAGAAAAATCCTAATTTTAAGACTTTCCCTATTCACAGAAGGCATTTAGGAGTCCTAAAGTTAGGAGTCCTAACTATACTACTACTAAACTGAGAAAAATCTTAATTGTAAGACTTTTGGTATTCACTGAAGGCATTTAGGAGTCCTAAAGTTAGGACTCCTAACTTCTGTGAATACCAAAATGAGTAAGTGCCTTCTGTGAATACCAAAATTAGTAAGTGCCTTCTGTGAATACCGAAATGGTAGTAAGTTTAGGATTTTGGCTTAAGTTAGTTCTGTGAATAGGGCCCTATATTAATATTTTATATATTTAACATATAACATTTAATTTTATTTATATTTTTTAATCGATATTTGTTACATCTATATTTTTAACTTACCTGTTAAGGTATTAGAGTCGATATTTTTGTAGTCCATATTTTTTTGATATTCAGAACATCAATGTTTTTAGCATTGATGTTCTGTCAGTGAACCTTCTACTATTGCAACATTTTGCCCTTGACGCCCAGGCCATCTCCTGTGTGAAGCACAACCACCTTCCTTTATCAACTCAAGCCACATGATTGTAACTTCTTCTCTTCTTGCTTGACTAGTAAAACAAAGACATTATTCTAACCAACAAAAGTGCTTCTTTTACCTGCAACACAAAAAGTGAGAAAGAACAAATTCCATAGCACACACGAAATTCGACCGGTTAATTATAAAGGACAGTTTCCAGGGAACTGCATTTCAGGCCTACAAGATTCAGCGAACATAAGAAACATCCTATGAACTTTACGAAATTGCATAGAAAATTGGGCACTTTTGATTAATGCATTTACCTACATGTGAAACGGCACAATTAATAAACATTTTTAGCACATGAATAATTGTCAATTTCATAACACAGCTTCTTCAGGTTAATATTTCCAACTAATTACATTCACTTTCTACGTTAATTCTCTGTGTTACTTTTTAATGGCCTAAGCACATTACGTTTCATATTAATACGTTTAAAAATTCTGACACTTCATGTAAATGCACCAAAGGATTATATGCGTGTGCGTTCTACATGTGTGATTACAATGCACCACTACAAGTGAAATGCGATATCCGCTACATCACTTGTATAACTCAAGCATGGTATACCAACTCTGATTTTGGGATGTATAACTGGTATTGGTTTTTCTTCATACCCTTCTCATACTTCACATGCATGGTTATATGCATTTCTTGGTAGGATTGGCAGGCTTCCAGAATGTTTCCCCATTTCCTGGGCATTTCCTACCTACATGGGTCTGCTTCTCTGCTAGCATGCACCATCCTCCTTCCAGGTTTTAGTTTTTGTGGATCCTTCGATCTCCAATGTTTGGCAATATTCCATTTTGCGACTCTTAAACCAAGGACCACCTATAGTGCACATACTAAGACGCTCCCCTTCCCCTAGGTATTAAGTAAAAACAGTTTTGCAGGCTCTTCAATTTGAATCCCAGTGACTATCCTCATGCATTCCCGTACTTACCCCCTGTAACTCAGTATTTCAGTACAGGACTATAGAATTGGAAAAACGACCCTGTCTAATTGCATCTCCTTACACATCTGTCTGTGTCGATTTTTCCCATTTTTCTCACCACTGTTCTTGTGTAGTGTGACCTGTGTAAATGCACAACTCTATGATCATAAAGTGTATCTTATTGCTACTTCTCAAGGAGCTCTCAATGCCTCTTCCCCTCTTCTTCGGAGTCCCCCACATCCGCTTATCAATCAGCTTTCAATTTCTGCAGGGTATTACGAGAGCTTTTTATTTTTTATATATATCTTTGAAACAGGGGTTCATTCAACACCAATGCTTTCAAAGGAGCTGAGTTGTCGAGTATTGAAGTGCACCTTTTTTGGTCTCGCCTACGCAGCGTGCATGCGCTGAATAGGCAAAAAGATCTATAGCTATCGCTTTGGCTTTTCAGCCAAAATCGTGCACGCGTTCCATTGCCTTCAATGGCAACGCGTGCACATCTGGCAATTCACTTGCGGGAGCGAGCGCCGCCATATGGTAGCAATTATCGCTCCCGCAAGTGAATCGTGCAGCCCCCCTACTCCGCCCCTGCTGCCGCGTGAGGTGCGCGCGTGCCTCCCCCTGCTGCCGGCAGCTTGCCGTGCTTGTTGACATCTGTTGATATCGTCACTTGTTTTATATTACATCTGTTAATATGTGCTTGTTCAGCATAGAGTGCCATTAGGTACCATTTTTTAATTTCTTGGAAGTTCCATTGCCAATATTCAGCCTCTAATAACACAGGTCTCTTCTCCTGGGAACAAAATTACGGTTTTGTGTTGAACGTCAATGGAGTCCTAGCAGAGCCAATCAGAGAGGTACGTCGCGTCCATTTTCTAATGAGTAAACAGAGCAGGAAAGCTTGCCGATAAGCCACTGCCATAACAAGCACCCCTGCACATCCCAGCGCCGCATGCACGACCAGCTCGGACACGTAACAGCACGGTACTGTTCCACCCTCACATGCCAAGTGTGTGTGAGGCCTAGCATGTGTCTAGTGCAGACGTAAGCCTCCCCGCTGAGAATGCATGCAGCTCTTATGCAGCGCTGTGGGTGATGTAACACCCCATACTCACCATTGTTGGGAGGTGTCCTTGTCATGCACTCTGTCCACGATCACTAGAAAGCTCTGAAGCAGGTAAAATTTGCGCAAATTCCGGCCCTCCTGGGATTACCAGTAATGCAGGAATACCGCGCGTTACCAGCTTCTCGCCAAGACAGAATGGCTCTTCAAAGCAAGATGCCACGTATTACAATCCTTCGATCTCAAAATAATCCACTTCATCACATTGCACCATACCCCTCTCATCAATCATATTTCCATTTTCTCATTTTGCCATATATTAACACACCAGATACACTGATTAACACTCCAGATCGCACTGTCCAAATGAAATAAATGATAAAAAGTCTAAGACAACATTCCAAAAATGTGCGATCCACATAACTAAATACTATACAACTGAATAACATTTCGACACATCATATACTAAAGTCACATCAGGCAAAAATCTACAAAATTAAACAGCATACCACCCACATGGCTACATAAAGCACAATGTAACTTAACACTCCACAGCATATCACAGAAAAACACCCCAGACTATCCTATCACCTCAGAACCCTCACCACATCACAGTGCAGCAGACTCCATTCCACAACCCTCCAAACCAGGGCACTGATATGACTGCATACCACCACCACATGGTGCCACACACCGTCCCACGTCATTCTCAACTCACAACATCTTCCCTTGCCACACAAGATTACACTAAACAACGTCCCACTGCATACCACCTGACCTACATGACTGAATACAACAAAATACATTGTAGAGCTCCATAACAAATCACTCCAAAATATTACACAACATTACTCTACAATACATTCCCACCAAACACATCACTTCAAATTAAATCACATGCCCACAACCCACAGCATGCTCCCCCGGCTAGCACCAAGATACAATACCTCACCATACTTATTCACCTCTCTAATACATTATACTATAATTATCCATACAGTTAATACTCACCATACAGTATACACTAATCACCCATACAATATTTTACAAACATTACAGCAAATCAGATAACAGTACACCTCACCGGTTTCTTCAACACCAATTAAAAAACACCATCCTACCATACAACATCGTTCACCAAATCACACGCTTTCTCACCATACAACCATTACCACCACACCATTTCATTTCTCACATACATACCATACCATACCATACCATAACTTAGCACAAGCTGCAACATGCTACTGTTGAACCTCATCCTGTCATAAATGCCCACCTCCATCAGACGTACTACACTCACTTTGCTACATTCTTAAATGCTATAGATACCACACCTTTCCAAGCTACACCACATGACTCTAAAGCATTCTCTACCAGGTCACTCACTCCGTGACACACCACTTCTTTGTCACAAAAACACACAAAATCGTTCAAGCTGTGCTAAAGTTAAGGCCAGTGTGAATCATAAGACAGAGGTAATTCTTGAGACTGTGGTACAAGGTTAGGTGAGACAAGTACATGTGGAAAGCGCGTAGGCAGTTGGGATATTTGAGCAGGAAAGAGTCATGAGCAGCTCAATGGAGAATTCGACAGAAAAGAATGCAAACAGGACAGAAAAGGAATCATGGAACTATTCTGCTAAGAAGCCTCTGGGAAGGAGACTCATCGCTTTCTATTGATTCAGGATGGAGGTACTGTGGGGAAATAAAACACTGCAACGGGAGCAAACAGATGGATAGATGGATGGCTTTGTATAAGACATCTAAAAAATAATTCACAAGATGATATAAGGATTGCCTATAATGACCCAGAGGATGAGGGGAATCAGACGAACAGATAGGCATTCAAAGCACTCCAAAATGTGCATGCAGAGAGAGCTCCTGATGTATTACATGGGAAGCTGCAGAAAGGGCTGAAGATGCAGAAAGGCACTTGAATGTTATTGAAGTCACTACAGTTGAAATTTTGGGGAAAACATGGGGTTGTGCTGATGCAAGTTTAGGAAGACAAAGACGTGGTAAACAAGACCTTGGAAAACATAGAAAAAGAAATAACCATAGAGTAGACACAAAGGAAGCACACTGATCCAAAGCCCTTCAATTATGAAGCATAATCACAAGCATGCAGTGTATCCTGACATTGGCACAGTCCTCGATCTTAGGGAAAAGGACACTTTTACATTGTGGGTGCCTAGATAGGGGAATGTCCCATTTCCTCAAACCACCTGGTTCCTAAGCCAACATTTGGTATGATCTGACGATGCCTATATGTATCTGCAAGATACGTCTCCTTCTCATGAATGGACTCCAGTAATCATGAATTCGGTAAATAATCATAGCAAATAGCAACTTAGAGACTCAGAGACACAGTGGACGGGTACCATAGACACGAGAGCCTCAAGAACAGGGATTTGGAGGGACAGAGAGTTGCACGGGGAGTTGAGGAACAAACAGTGATGGAATAGGGAATAACAGAGAGAATCACTTTGTTGATTGAGAAAACAAGGATAGGGAAAGAGAGGGCTATGGAATAGTGGTATTCAGACAAAGAGCGACACAGAGGCAAGGCACTAAAGAACAATAAAAAGTTGGGCTAGAGGGACACTTTTAGCTCTCAGGTACTAAATAGCCACAATAAAACACAAGAGAGTCCTAATAGGGACTGTGAAGACTCAGACATGCATCAATAACAGTCATATGGAAGGGCAGAATACCCATCTCCTGTACAGAAATCAACTGAAATGTAAAAAGTGACAGACCACAATTCAATAGTCTTATGGGCTAAGTGGAGGACCACAAGACCCAAGCACTCTTTGTTGATGATTTAGCAGGACAAAACGATGATGAAGGTCGCACTCACAGGGACGGGTTTGTTAGTTTAGAAGCTTTCCTTTCCTACTTAAATGAAACATCTCTTTAAGGAAAATACTTAACCTAATTACCACATCACCTACACTTACTTGGGCATAGAGAAATGTAGGATGACTCTCCCAGCGAGACTGATGGTCAACTAAATCTACAAATTACAGAGGATAACAGATCTGGGTTTGATCCATCACTGTTCTTTAGCCCACTCTGCCACCCCAGTTCCAGGTAAGGCATGGCTTGGCAGTTCGGGCTGGACTGTTCCCATGAGGCACAGGGTCAGACTGATTTGCATATGGCCATGTCTGAACTGGGGTGGCAGAGTGGGCTAAAGAACGGTGATGGATCAAACCCAGATCTGTTGACTGGGTGTGAGTGTTTGATTGGTTGTGATGCTCCGTCCATCACCACCCCCTTTTGTACCGCTTTGTTCGCCATAAGTTGGCAGGGTATGCTCAGACGTGAGTCCCTTGATCACTTTGCCACTGGATTTAAGCAAGCCTGGCTGAAGACGGCTGAAATGCCAGAAACCGGTCCTAGGAAGCTTGTTTCCGGTCCAGGGAAGGCATGGCTTGGCAGTTCGGGCTGGACTGTTCCCATGAGGCACAGGGTCAGACTGATTTGCAAATGGCCATGTCTGAACTGGGGTGGCAGTGTGGGCTAAAGAACGGTGATGGATCAAACCCAGATCTGTTGACTGGGTGTGAGTGTTTGATTGGTTCTGATGCTCCGTCCATCACCACCCCCTTTTGTACCGCTTTGTTCGCCATAAGTTGGCAGGGTATGCTCAGACGTGAGTCCCTTGCTCACTTTGCCACTGGATTTAAGCAAGCCTGGCTGAAGACGGCTGAAATGCCAGAAACCGGTCCTAGGAAGCTTGTTTCCGGTCCAGGGAAGGCATGGCTTGGCAGTTCGGGCTGGACTGTTCCCATGAGGCACAGGGTCAGACTGATTTGCATATGGCCATGTCTGAACTGGGGTGGCAGAGTGGGCTAAAGAACGGTGATGGATCAAACCCAGAGTTGTTAAATGGGTGTGAGTGTTTGATTGGTTCTGATGCTCCGTCCATCACCACCCCCTTTTGTACCCCTCTCAGGATCAGGCGTAACGAAAGCTAAGTCATCTGCATAGGCCATCATTTTAGAATATAATCCGTGTCTGTTTATAGCCGGGATTCCTAGATTGTTAATAAGCCTGTTAATAAAGGGATCTATGTATACAGCAAAAAGCAGCGGGGAACAGGGACAACCCTGTTGGGTCCCGCGCATGATCTCAAATTGCCCGGTTAATGTATTGCCCAGTTAATTGCCCATTTATTAAAACCCTAGCGGTAGGGTTGAGGTATAAACCTTTTAAGGCTTGAATAGCATTGGGTCCAAAGTTCATCCTTTTCATGACGCGTCACAAAAACAGCCAGGAGACCCGATCAAATGCTTTCTCCTGAAATCTGTGCCGCGTCGAAAAGGGTGATGGTTCTCCGAATATGATCGGTTGTTCCCCTCTCCGGAATGTACCTATTTTGCCAGGTGGATATCAGATGTTCAATTTTGGTGGATAATCGGGAGGCGAAAATCTTAGCATAGATTTTAGAATCGCCGTTTATGAGTGTAATTGGGCAATACAAGCCCATTTCAAAGGGGGATTTGTCGCTTCTAAGGAAGATGATTATCTTGGCTGTAGCCCAGGAAGCTGGAGGAATGGCCCAATAAAAAATCTCTTCTACCAGGGCCGTAAATATTTTGCTAATCTGGGCAGAGAAAGCTTTATAGAAATTCACTGGTATGCTCTCGGTGCCTGCCGTCTTGCCATCTGGAAGATTTGCAAGGGCAGTAGCTATTTCTTCTCAGGATGGGGGATTTTCTAATTGCCTACGGTCTTCGGTGTCAAGATGTGACAATGAAACTGACTCTAGATATTTATCTATCTCCTCATGTCTGGTAGCTTGAGAATAATTACCTTCTTCAGTATATAATCTAGAAAGAAGTTGTGAAAGGCCGCCCTGTTCTCGCTAGGCTTACTAGTGACATCCCCTGTGGGAGTCTGTATAGAGTGTATCATGTTTGAGGTAAGATGTTGCCTTGTCTTAACTGCAAGCTGATGGCCGATTTGTTCGCTATACTCGTATATCTTTTCCTTTGCCGTGGCCCATTTCATGGCAGCTTTTCCTGCCAAGATTGAGTCAATTTCTACCCTATAGATAGCTATGTTTAACTGGGAGGATTCAATGTCTGCCCCCTTCTGAACTGCGTCAATACGTTTTTCTTCTGCCAGGCCTAGCTCTTTCTGAAGTTCTAAAATCTAATCCCTTTCAAGTTTATTCATTCTGAAGGAAAACTGTAAGGTCTCCCCTCGAATACCTGCCTTCAGGGTGTCCCAGACAACCATAATTGGAGCTGATTCAGTGTTGATTTCCAAAAAGTCCTGGATCCAGCCCTTCATGTGCTTTATATATTTTACATCGAGCAATAATGCTCTATCGAAGCTCCAAGTTGAAGCTAGCTTACGAAACAGTGTGCCCCTAAGACTTAAAATCAAAGGATTGGGATCTGATAGAGTTCGTGGTAAGACATCTATCTTACTTTTATTAAGTAGGGAGGTTTATATAAGAAAATAATCTAATCTGGCAAAAGAATGATGTGGGGCTGAGTAATGGTGTATCCCGGCTGGTTTGGATTGAGATTAGACCAAACATCCATCAGCCCGTGTGTATGCATTAACTTTTTCAAGGCTTGAAAGACTTTGGGTTTTCTACCCATAAATTTGCGATGGTTGTTTGTTCCCCAATTGCTGGCTAAATTGATATTAAGATCTCCACATATAATAACTGGGAGAGGCCAATGGACTAGCTCTTCAGAAATATAGTTAATTACCCCAGGATCCCCTGCAGTGCTCCCGTAGATTGAACAGAGGGTAAAAGAGTAATCCGTATTAAGCCGACATTCAGCTATAACCCACCTCCCTTGGAGATCAGATTTGGAGCGTGAAGACCGCATTAAACGGTTTTGTTGAGCCAAAATGACTAACCCTTTTACCCTGGTGCTCTGCGGGGTGCCTACCATTAGATTGAAGCCTAATGTATTCAAAAGGTGTAATTGAGAGCCCTCAATATGAGTTTCCTGGAGGCAGACAATGTCTGTTCCCATGAGTCTAAGGATATTCCTACTCAACTGTGGTGGATTTTCCCTCCCACTCCAGACATTTCTGGAATAATGTGAATAGGGCTCTCCCTGAGAAAGTATGACTGAACTATACAGATTTGACCATTAAATGAGAGCCAAACCAACGTTGGCGGCACAATGTCGTATAGTTCCTATAAATCTATATTGGATCTGCATGTTTAGACAACATATACTGTGGGAGTGGTGTCCAGACTGATTCCAGAAAACCCCCACCGGTTATGCTCGCCTGTATACCAGCTAGCTCACAATGCCACTGTGAACCCCTCTTACCAAGGAGAGAATAGTTTCTGGCAACTATCAAACATGAAAACCCCTCCCCTCAGGGATGGTGGAAACAGTACAGTACATTTTGCTCAGTCAGGCGTGCTTCCTTTCTCTCAGAGATACACAGAATAAACAATGGGGACGTTTTCTATAAGCATTTATTGAACCAGCGCCATTCTAATGTAAAATGTGTGTGCTGCAACAACCATAAGACAAAAACAGATATATACTGTTATAAGCATCAACAGAGTAAATAGATAGTAGAATTCTACCATAGTGCTAGAACAATGAATATATGCAGGCATATAAACACATGACAGTAATACTGCGGACTCGTACGAAGCTAACCGTAACTAGATGTACCTAAATGTACCTAGCATATAGATGTAGGTGTATAGCCAGGAATCCCCTTACGATAAAGATAACCTCATTACATGATGTGAGAGAATGAAGGACCCAGTCTTGGTCTCGAGATGGACACTCCGCAAGGGATATCAGACCACTGCATGCTGGAGTGTCTGTGTGCAGGAACCTCCAAGTCCCGTGCAAGCATGAAAGTTTTTCTCCTCTGCCTGTCCCAGCAAAGATATGGTTCTTATATACCCAAAAGGTAACCTTAGGGGTTTAACTTTGCTGTCTCATGTTAGTCGAGGATGATGATAGATATGACCTTATACACAGTTATTATGCAGGAGATGCAGAAGATGGCACTCCTGCTGTGATTCTGAAAAACATCATGCAGAATAAATTAGGTGAGTTTTCGGAGAAAACCACACGACATTTATGCAGCACCTAACTAGGTAAAAGGTCAGCACGTACCTGTTATGTAGCATAATGGTATGGTAAATGTGAGTGAAAGATTAGGTGACTACCCAGGCCAATATTGGGGTACCTTACGAATCAGAACACCCACTCCTCATCCGACCGGACGATATATCACAAAAAAAGTTAAAGGGAATGGCTTTATAACCATAAAACAGTGTCAAATGTTCAAGATAAAATATTTCTAAAAGTTATATAAAAATGCTAAAAATCTTTATAAGTCCTTTATGTGTAAAAAAGCTCAATAAGTCCTTTAAAATATGTTCATATATAGTTTGAGCAACTGAGTACGTCTGAACGCCATGGTGCTCAGTAACAGTGAGAAAAGGAAAAAAAGATTTTTTAATTCCAATTTCGGTTGTTTTGGAAAAAAGGCCAAATTCTTCCCACCACACGGATTGTCAAATATGTATGTGTCCTGTGTGGGAGATGCAGCATCACTGCTGCTTGCCTTCACAGATGATGGTCCCTGTTACGCCGCACAGATCAGGTCGATTAAGCAAAGGTGATCTTCTTTAGTTCCCACAACTGATGCTGAGGAAGCATTCAAAACCTTCAAAGCCTGTGTGCCTGTATTAGAGCCTGTGTCCAATCCAAGAGGAGCTGAACATCCCGTGGTCACTCTGAGAATGCCGACATCAACATGGGAATACGCTGAGGACACGGGCTGGACTGTTCCCATGAGGCGCAGGGTCAGACTGATTTGCATATGGCCATGTCTGAACTGGGGTGGTGGAGTGAGCTAAAGAATGATGATGGTCTAAACCCATATCAGTTGACTGGGGGTGAGTGTTTGATTTGCTCAAACGCTCCATCTATCATCCCCTTTGGTATCGCTTTGTTCGCCCTAAGTTGGCAGGGTATGCCCAGAAGTGGGTCCCTTGCTCACTTTGCCACTGGATTCAAGATAGCCTGGCTGATGAGGGTTATGAACCCGAAATCAGTCCCAGGATGCTTGTTTCCGGTCCAGGGAAGACATGGCTTGGCAGTTCGGGCTGGACTGTTCCCATGAGGCACAGGGCCAGACTGATTTGCATATGGCCATGTCTGAACTGGGGTGGTGGAGTGAGCTAAAGAATGATGATGGATTAAACCCATATCAGTTGACTGTGGGTGAGTGTTTGATTTGCTCAAACGCTCCGTCCATCATCCCCTTTGGTATCGTTCAGGGTACGTAACCAGAGCGCAATGATTGTAGCGTCCAGCTAAATAAAAGAATGGATTGCACTGCAATTGCCCGTGTTGTAAGATGGACAGATCCTGTTCCATTATATCTATTGCAGAAGACACATTGTTGCCCAGTGATAAAATTGAGGATGTTAGTGTGGTCATTCCATTGTCTACTACTGTCAAAGCCTTTTCTAAGTTAACTCTGTCAATTTCATGTAATCTCTCTTCAGCTTCCTGTTGAGAGATTTTCCAGATTTCAATGTAGATAGTGTATCAGAATCGTTTCCTGGGTGATTACTGGGGACCTAGCATACAATCTTTTAAATTCATGTAATCTGACAGTAAGGACAAGTGTTCTTTCACCTGTGACAGTGTTGAGGTTCTTAGACAATCTAGGCATAACTCCCCAACACTGTATGATGTCACCACCCCCAGATGTTCTTGTTGTACATAGCATAGGTTAGGCGTATGGATACTGAACCCTTCAGTGGTAACCTTGAATATTGATTGACACTTATTTGTGTCGATAGGCCTAACTAACCATCCCTTCCAATTGGGGTCTGATGATTTGTATGAAAAGTCATGCATGATGTCATGTAGCATACCCTCATAGTGTTCTGCATAATTTTGCCATCCCTCAAAGTTTGAAATCAATGGAATAGTATGTGTGTTAAAGTCCTTGATGTTGGCTAACCCAAGACAGGAAGTCTGTTGCACTGTGTCGTTCAGGAAGTTAATCTGCGGTGGTATTAGGCATGCTCTAAATAATGTTTCAGTTCCCTGAACCTGCCATTCCTTTGTCCCCCAGACTAAGTTTGTGTCTTAGTGTCTTTCCATAAGTCAAAACCCTTTTCAGACTGTTGGGAAACAAAAGATGCAGGGTATATCGGTTTTGTATCAGTAGGTATATTGTCTTTGCAGATGTAAGTGCAAGCTTATAATAATATGAGCGCGGATCTGATGTATTAAACCCAGAAAAATAAGCAGACTTTTCTTCAAATGTTTGTGAACTACCTTTCAGGGGTGTTGGGCAATGTTCTCATTGGTGGTATGTAAAAACATTGCGTGGGGCACTTGTTTTATGCAAAAATTAGTCTTTCTGTCTGAACCTCGTGAATGGTAGCAGGAGGAGATCGGCTGCTACTCAGGATCCCACGCAGCCTGCTATTCAGTATCGGCCACATAGTGTGGTTTGATCAGATCTATGGAGACAAATCTCTTTTCTTTTTTACCAGCAAGAGGGGAAGAAGTACTGTTCTTGTTCCTTCGACAGCCAGGACAGGTACAGGCGCTCCTTATGTTGGCCCAAATTCTTTCTTGTCCACAATCTTTTCTCTGACTAGATACCGGACTTTTGGGATCCAGGCAGGTCTTGCCGTGACTGATTTTACTTCCCCAGTGGTGGTGCGTCTTACTTGGTTGTTGCTTTGTAGTGCCTGGAATTCATTGAGTTCCTGTAAAACAGCCAAACAGTTATCGATGTCAAACGGTTTTTCATCTGCCACTGTGCTGCCAAAATCGAGGTTGTGTACCCACATTCTCATCCCAAATAGGACCTCATGAGGAGTATGGCCTCCTAGGGAACATCTTGGCATATTATTAAGTGCCCTCTTTCCCCCATATATGTGATTGACCCAACTACCACCCGAGCCTAATACCCTTGCTGTTAACAATTGCTTTAAGTCCCAATTCTTCCTCTCCACAATTGAATTTCCCTTGGGATGATACGAGATTAGTACCACAATGCAAAAACAAAACTTCCCATGGCCTCCTTGTAAGCCCAAGAGCTAAACGTAGGGCCACGAACAGGATGTAATGTGCCAATTGTGTATGTCCCTATAAAGACTCGCAAACCCTTTATAACAGCTCGGTGTCAGCTGATCATTGAGGCCAAACCCACAGGAATCTAGAGCATTAATCCACTGCCACCAAGAAATACTTGTAAGACCCGTCAGATTGTAAGGGTCGGCAGTGGTCCAAATAGACACAAACATGAGGTCTGTCTGATATTAGTAGTGGCGTTTGTGATGGACATGCTATGGAGGAACCCTTCATCTGCTGACAAATGTCACACTTAAGGACAAATGCTTTCGTCTGTTTTGTTAAACCTGGCCGCTAATAGCGTTGTTTCAGTAGTGAAAGTGCCGCAGTAATCCCTGCGTTTGCTGAACCCAGACCCTTGTGTGCAGCTAGAATTAAACCCAATCTGTGATCCACTTTTGGTATTACTCTATCCCCCACTCATGGAATTTGGACATACAGAATATTTTGTGCATCTAACTTGTAGCAGTACCTAAGTGGAAAGCTTTTTGCCACGGCTGATCTGTATTTGTGTGAAGCAATGCCAGCTACCATTATGTCTCCTTCTATTCTCAAGCAAGAACAAGTGATTGCAGCTACCGCAGCAGTTTGCACTGTCGCCTTGACGGCTTCATCAGCCAATGAATTCCTTTCAACGTGCCCACCAACACGTTGATGACTCAGCGTATGGATCACGTGAGCCTACAGCAAGCATTATTTCAGCTCTGCCACTTATTTCCAAAGCAGTTGATGCTTTATTTGTGCAACCTTTTGAGTCTTTAAAACCATTCTGATGCCAGTAGTGAAGATATTTATTATAAGTTTGGACACAATAGAATGAATCACACACAATAAGTGTGGACAATTCTCGATTTGTATTCTTTAGTGCCAGTACTATGGCTTTTAGTTCTGCCAGGTGAGCCGTGCAATCTCCTAGAGACTGTGTCTGCGTTTTGCTAGGACGGAACTTTCTGTCCCACCTACATCCTGTTACAATCGCACAAGCTGTGCTGTATTACTCTTTACTTCCTACAGCAGGCTGAACAGATCCGCCAGTGTAAATTATGCATTCATACTGATCTAGAGGCATTATTTCATTCGGGAGAGGATATTCTTGTTCGTACTGCAGAAATGCTTGTGTTTTGAATGTAGAATCAAATGTGTAGTCTAGATCTGTTGCAGTAGGAGAATTAGCCCATTGTATCCATCATGGATGCAGTGCTTTTTCGTTTAGAATGCTAGCTTTTGTGGCAGCCTCTAAGGCCGGTACTGGAGTCGAAACAATTATATGTTTGCCCTGTGCCGGTTGTCAAGATGCAGAGAAATTCTTACTTGAGTCTTACACAGGAACAGAGATGCTGATTCCCAACTCCCACTCAAAGGTACTCCGGGAATCAAGTAAGATATCTAGACTCCAAGACTACCCTCTGGGGGGAAGGGGGAGTGGATAAAATAATAAACCAAGAAGAGACTGGTCCTGAAACTCGTCTTCTCTCTTTCGCCTGCTTCTTCTTCCGAACTGCAGACTGAATATTGTCTGAGAGAATCTAAATGGCAAACAAGATTAATTAATCACTTATTCTACTTTTATTCGCTCTTTCCTTTCTCTCCTAGGGTCTATGCCTACCCAAGTTTTCAAGTACTGTGCCTCTCCTCTATCTTCGTTGTGTTGCTTGCTCTTGTTTTCTAGTTTAAACACCAGACCGATTCACCTATCAAACAAATAATACTTTTAGCCCCTTCTATCTCCTACCTCACCTTGGGTAAGTATGTTTGAATGGCTTTTACTCACTTACTTCTCGAGTGGTGCTTCTATTCTTTTAAGTAATCTTGTCCTAACTGTCAGGTGTTTTAAAATGTAACTCTCCTCTTACTTTCTTGTAGGGTATTGCTGTGCAACTCTGTACTGGAAAGTATCTGTTATAAATCTTTGACCTTATACATCGTTTAATATTTTGTCTCAGGTTCGATAACCTTCCTCTTATTAGCAGAGGAAAAGGTCGAATACGTCTTGTGGGTAAGTATCTGTCTAAGCCTCTTAACCTTGTGCAAGTCTTCTATTTACATTATGCTCACGAAATATTCTATCTTTATTCAACTGAATTTTCACTTAGCTTGTTCTCTTCCTTCTTTTCCTCTGGATACTTCAAGTGAACTTCTAACCGCCAGGTCTCCTTCTTCCTTTGACGAGAATTATAAGGAAGAAACACCAGGTACGAAGCTGGAAAATCTTTTGCGCTGACCTAAACTACTCCCGACGGGACTAGCGGACGATATCCGGACGAATTCCAGACAAATTATTTCTCTGGTACTAAAGTTCTGTGGAGCCTTTCCTGAACGTGCATACTCGGTTGAATCTTTAGTGAAGTGCGCGTTTGACTCAGCGCGCGCGCTTCACACAGCCTCAGAACAACTGTGGGGAAATAAACTAGACCGCCGCTGATTCGAAGGCGGCGGCCATCTTAGAATGCCTTTTTCGGTTCAGCTTAGTCCAACCATTGGTCCTTGTCATTATTCTTTCTCTTGGGCCATGACTTTTGTCTTGCAATGTGCTCATTATTGTCAAGGCACCTTGTGGAGGTCTGACACGGTGCTCCCACTCTCACTACAGCAATCTGCACTTTTCAGTGGATGCGAAGCGCTTCCCAGCATTTGTGTACAGGTGAGATTTGTATGCTATGGGTAGAGTTTCGCCTTCATTGAATGTTAGGTAAGTGTACCCTGATTGACCTGCTACTACATGGATCACCAAATTCCTAGTGTTTACACGTGTGTGTAAGTGTTTGGAAGCTATCATGTCAGCTTGTAGGGAACAAAGTATATCTGTGTGTTCCTGTAACCAATGATGGACTGAGAAATCAGGTCTGATGAAGTCGTAGAAAGGTTTTACTTTTTCTGCGTAATCCAAAATGTATGTTCTGCCAAAATTTAGGAATCCTAATATGGATTGTAAATTCTTCAGTGTCTTTGGAGGTTGGAGCAGCGCAGACTTTTCTAAAACGTTAGGTGCTAGGCTTTTCCCTTCATTTGACAACGTATATCCCAAAAATAGGACACTAAGGTGGGCAATATAAAAGATTTAACATCAAATTTGTAGCCCTCAGAGGCGAACCCCAAAATTATGTTGTTCACTCTGGCCAAATAATCCAATAATTCAACATCGTTCAGATAAATATCATCTACATAGGACAATATCTCCTCATCAAAAGTTTGAAGCAACTCTGTTACCCTTGCTGAAAACAACCTGGGGCAGTTTTTTATACCCTTGGGGCAGTCTACAACATTGATGCTGAGAGCCTAAGGCTGAAAATGCTGTTAAATATCTGCTCTCAGGTGCTATATTTTGGCAAAAGAATCCATTTGAGATATCTAAAGTTGTTTTGTATTTTTTCTGCACAGTGTTATTCATCAATGCGGCACTGTGTGCATTTTGTACTGCAAATGTCTTTGTGCAAGTGTTCAAATGCCTGTGGTCTAAAACTAGACGATATGAAATATCGTGTTTCATTACAGGAAACAAAGGATTATTCATGGAAGAGGTGCAATTCTCTATTACACCCTGGTATTCATGTGGATCTAGGATCTCCCTGACTTGTTTTTTCACATCGTGTTTAATTGGGTATTGTCTCTGTGGAGTTGAAAAGTTTTTACTGGGATTTCATGGTGAGGTGACACAGCATCTCATCCTACATGATTGCGATATAATGCAGGAGCAAGTGCTTCTGCCCACTCATGCGTGAATGAATATGTTAATGATTATGGAACGAGGTCAGGGAATGCATGTAAAATTACTGTTTCTCCTTTTGGGCAGTCCATAAAAAACTCAGGTGGCCAATCTTTTTCAGCCAAAAGGATGTTGTATCCAAAAGTCAGGTTAACCCAAAAGAGACCTTTAACCTTCCTGGATTTGTCCCCCTCCATTTGGAGTGTTATTTAATATAACAGGTGTGGGACACTTACCCTAGTATTAGGTGTTTCCACTGTGATATGTTCATTCAACGCCGCTGTCACCAGAAATTCCATCAGGTTCTGGCAAGCTATTGTCACTTCTGCTGCACTGTCTAGCATCGTCAGAGTCCATGTCCTATTTGGAAGTTTAGTCCTCAGCAGCCTGGGCATTTCTTACGTTAAGGCCTGCTACTTTCTTCGTTTTAAATTGAGGTTTTATTTTGTGTTTATCTTCTTTTTTGATATTATAGTCTGAAGTACGATGTGTATCTCTGGACTTTGTTCTTTCTTTTGATCAGTGTTCTAACTGTCCTTTCCTCTTGGAGTTTTTTGATGAACCCTGAAAGAAACGAGAGGAAATTGTATCAGTATCATGATACCTGTCAGGTTTTTTAATGTTATCACGATTTCTATGGTTATACTTCCTTTCGGAGGGATCCGGTAGAGACCCACCCCTAGCTAGTGGTCTATTTTTTCTATTGTTTTGTTTTGTGCTATACAATTTCTTTTTAGGAGAATCATGTGTTTGCTTTCTGGTATCCTTTTCAGGACTACCCATTACTTGAGATTTTGTAGCTCTAGCCCCCAAATTATCTCTAACTAATGCAGTGTGTATCTTCGACCAATTTAGGTAAGTCTTGCTCCTGTTGTGCAGAAGTGAATTCCCTCAGGCGTTGGCATAATTGTTGAATGCCTAATAATTTCATCACCACGTTTAGAGCAGGTTCTGCTCCATACTCATTCTGTATTTGTTTTAATACTTCTGGTATCAAAGCAATTGAAAGGATACCATGAGGTTTGGTGTAAATGGCAGCGAAAACTGTACCCCAAGTGGTACAAACCTCTATCGGTGGAGCTATACCCATTGGCAAGCAGATTGTTAGTATTCTGTGTTTCTTTTGTGGGCCAGTGTGTTATCCAGAATGGCATTTGCTCACATTTAGTGGGCATTCTTCCCATAACCGCGTTCAGCGTTTGTGGGGTGATTTTAGTTGCAGTTCCTTGAAGTTGACCTGCTGTGGTAATTTTAGTTGGTTGAAGTGTGAGTGTTCTCAAAATGAACTGTGTCAAGTTTCTGTAAAGTTTTAATATTTCTTTGTGGAGTGGACGTAAGTTTGCTATTGGCAGTGTGTAAACGTCTGGATGCAGTGTGTAAGCCGTCTCTGCTGAGCGGACCGAGTCATACTTTATCTGTTGTGTGTGGCAGGGCACCTTTAAACAGTTTATATGCTCCTGGTAACTGAGCGGAACTTCAATGTCCTAGTATGGACAGTATTCTTTCGGTGTTTCATCCGGAATGTAAGATTGAAATGTATTTGTGTGTGCATCTGCAGGTGGAAATTTAACCCATGAATAGAATACCTCTGTTCTGAATGACTTGTGTGCCTCAATCACAAATGTTCCAGTCCCACCGAATGCTGGCACTCCAAACTATGCTAGTTTTTAAGTGAGTGCAGTTCTGACATTTTCTGAAATGTTTATAGTATCTTCTGACTCCCCTTCCACTACTGCATTCGCACAAAATGCTGGCGCATTATTCTCTTCGACAGACATTGTTGATAGAGTTTCAAGTAAAATTAGATAAGGTTTTATGCACTATAGGGAACTACTATCCTTCAAGCTTGAATAAACCTATAGCCAATACATAGGATTTGCCTAATCAGCTGCGGTGTATTTTCCCTCCCCACTCCAGACGTTTCTGGAATAATGTCAATATGGCTCTCCCTGAGAAAGTATGACTGAACTATACAGATTTGACCATTAAATGAGAACCAAACCAACGTTGGTGGCACGTCATATAGTTCCTATAAATCTATATAGGATCTGCGTGTTTAGACAACATATACTGTGGGAGTGGTGTCCAGACTGATTCCAGACACCCCCACTGGTTATGCTCACCTGTATACCAGCTAGCTCACAGTGCCACTGTGAACCCCTCTTACCAAGGAGAGAATAGTTTCTGGCAACTATCAAAGATGAAAACCCATCCCCTCAGGGATGGTGGAAACAGCACAGTACTTTTTGCTCAGTCACACGTGCTTACTTTGTCTCGGAGAGATTCACAGAATAAACAATGGGGACGTTTTCAATAATCATTTGTTGAACCAGCGTCATTCTAATGTAAAATGTGTGTGCTGCAACAACTATAGGACAGAAACAGATATATACTGTGATAAGCATCAACAGAATAAATAGATGGTAGAATTCTACCATAGTGCTAGAACAATGAATATATGCAGGCATATAAACCCATGACAGTAATACTGCGTATTCGTACAAAGCTAACCATAACTAGATGTACCTAAATGTACCTAGCATATATGTGGGTGTGTAGCCAAGAATCCCCCTACGATAAAGCCAACCCCATTACCTGATGTGTGAGAATGAAGGACCCCGTCTTGGTCTCGAGATGGACACTCCGCGAGGGATGGCAGACCACTGCGTGCTGGAGTGTCTGCATACAGAAACCTCAGAGTCTCTTGTCAGCATGAAAGTTTTTCTCCTCTGCCTGTCCCAGCAAAGATATGGTTCTTATATACCCAAAAGGTAACCTCAGGGGTTCTACTTTGCTATGTCATGTTGGCCTTGGATGACAATAGAGATTACCCTTATACATAGTTAATATGCAGGAGATGCAGAGGATGGCACCCCTGCTGTGATTCTGAGAAACCTCATGCATAATTGATTGGGCTAGTTTTCAGAGAAAGCCACACAACATTAATGCAGCACCTAAGTAGGTCAAAAGTCAGCATATACCCTTTATGTAGTACAATGGTACGCTAAATGTAGGTGAAAGCAGGGCTTTAAGTGGGCTGGGCCTCATCGGGGCTGAGGACCAACAGTTTTTTAAAGGGGGTCTCTATTGGGCTCTGATTGAGCCCTGGGACAGGCGGTCTGCAGTGACAGCAGCACGTCGATGTGCGCTGTTCACACTCCTCACTTCTCACTAGTGTGTGCGTGCTCTCACTGCTCACTTCTTATTAATGTGGGAGTGCTAACACTGCTCACTTCTCACTAGTGGAGAAGTTATGGCATGACGTCATGCCAGGTGAGCGTTGATGGGGAAGGGAAATCCTTTAAAGAGAGTAATTTTTTCTCTGGATTTCCCTTCTCTTTTTGAAACTCAGGAGTCTACAACATTGTCGTGGTGTCACCAGAGCTTTAAGTGGACGTTTTTTCAATATTATATACAAGCCATAGTTGTTAGTTGCATAAGATAAATAAGCAGCAACCACTGACAAAGCCAATAATCCTGACTTCTTGTCGGTATGATGATACTTGTTGTATCATATATCTGGATGTAATGACAGAAACAGTAAACTACAAGTCGGGCGGCACACTATGCTAAGCACAGATTTTTACCCTACGTGTTTTAAGCCACACCCTTAATTACATTGGCCATGCCCCTTTGAGAGACCCTCCCCCAGTTTTTTCATCCCACTTAAAGCCCTGAGTGAAAGTTTAGGTGACAACCCAGGCCTATATTGGGGTACCTTAGGAATCATAACACCACACTTTTCCATAGGTCTCTCAATTTGCTTATGCCTGGGAGGAACCTCTAGAGGTTACCCTCCTCTACTTGTATATCATACATGCCAACACTCCCGATTCAGGCGGGAGACTACCGATTTGAAGGCTAGTCTCCCGCCTCCCGATTCCTGCAAGCAAAAACCCGATTCCTCGGGGTTTCAGCAGACAGGGCTTGGTATTGTGTAACGTGCTAATTCTTCCAGCAATAGTCATAATGGCGATGCAGGGGCTCTAGAAGGGGTGAAAAACCAACAAAGCCCCACTAACAACCGAATGGTCTTTTAAACACCTGTGAAGTACTGGGGAGGGGGAGGGGGGGGCGGCTGTGTCTGTGCCCAGAAGCTGTTTCAGCCCGGGCTGAGGGGGGGTGGGGGTGTATGCACTGACCGCAACCTGCCAGGCAAGTGCACAACTCTTGCATTCCCCTCTTTCTCTGCCAGCCATTGCACTCCATGCTTCTGAAAGGTGATTAAAAAAACACATGTGAATTTGCTTTCAAATGTCCGATCCTGCAGCAGCACACTTCCAAAGTTCATACATGACAGAAACCCGCTTGAAGGCCCCATTCTCCCGATTTTTTTTATTGATTTTTTTAAATCTCTCACTTTGCTCTTCTAAAATGTTGGCATGTATGTTGTATATTGCTGTATCATGGATGAGTTTCCTTAGTGAGAGCTCCTTCTCATCCTAGACGTGTTGTCACTTCCTTTCAAACTGTCACCTCTACAGTGCAGAACTGAAGTGAAGCAAGATTACAGCTTCCAAAATGAGGCTGGTTGTAATTCTTGTAGCGTGCTTTAAAAAGTAGTAGGAGGTAAAGCAAACCCAAATTGTGATTTTGCCTCTGTTTACTTTGTTGACAACAGATTTAAAGGTGCAGTCTAAAATATTTAGACATTGATTCCACACTTTTTTCTGCTATAGTTTTGATATGACCGCTTGAAAAAGCGATCTGATTTTCCCTATTTATAATTCCACAACATACTCTATACTGCGTTTGCTGTTGTCGTTTTTTCACGCTCTGAGTCTGCATAGATTAGAAATAATAATTGTAATGCTAATAATTTTGTGTTTTGAGTCATAGACACAGTTTTCTGCGTGTGCAGGGCAGTTTTTAGTGTTGTTCCTTTTGTCCGACCAGGATCGAGTAGTCCTTTTCCCAGAATGAAATCTGCCATCCTTGGACTTTTTAAAGGGAACAATGGACCTTTCGCCCCCCTCCAAACTCGGCGATTCAGCGTCATGTAACCTTACGTCGTGTCAGCCATGTTTTTTTCATTTAAATCCTTGCTTCCCGGTCCGCACGATTTGTCCTTTTGTAAGCAGAGGTACCCGCTGACTCTTGAGGTTGCTCTGAAGCATTCTTGAGCGATCCAAGACAAGAAAAGCTTCTCTTCCCCAAGCTCCACTCCTCCCCCATCCCCTGTGTGGACACCAATGCAAATTGCTAACAATTGCACATTCTTCTCTCCCAGTATTCTATCTTATTCAAGTAATTCTTTGACCCTATTGGGCCCCACTAGTAATTGCAGCTCTTCAGGTTTGGACTTTAAAGCACATTTTCTTTAGTTCCTAAAAGTTCCCATATATCTTTCAGATTACTTAAACTGGTGCCACATTATTTGCAGGCGTCCTGACCATATCTCCACACTGTGAGTAGTTGCCCGAGTGTGCCATTAACACCTGCACGGAGCTCTTTGCCAATGGGCTTTGCTTTTTCTTTAGGTTGGTATAACAGGCTGGCGCAGGCATCAAGGCCAATTCATTTTCTGTCTGTTCTTTTTTTAAATCTTTTTTGAGTCACCTTCGATTTTCCTGCTTTTTTAGAAGAAAAAAGACTTGTTTTGCCTTTTTTTCTTTCAGAATCTCGCGATTAGTCTCCCTTCCTTTCAGTTTTGACAGTGACCCAGGAATTCACTCAGAATAGTTGGAACACCCAATAAACATTGGAATGAATCAACGTTAATTGTGACTTTCATAAACCCTTATGACTAAAGTACCGATCACAAATAATGATATTGATCCAATGTTTTGTTTATATACACACCCTACTCTTGTTCTTTATTACTCACTGTTTATAGATACCTCGATCACTGAGCACAAATTGATTCTTGCATTTGCATATGTTTGTTTCAGAAAACAATATGGGGAGGTGCACTTAATGAGAAAAGAGTCGAAAATGTTCAATTTTCGTTAAAGGATTTTCTTTATTTTTCTTTCGTTACTTCATTTTCACAAAAAAAGTGGCTGTTGTTTTTATTTAAATGAAGTAACGAAAGAAAAAAATGAAGATTCTTTAACAAGAAGTGGACATTTTGGACTCTATCATTGGGTGCACCTTCCCTATATTATTAGGTTTCTACTCCTCAGCAGCACCACTCTGCGGCTGGCGCTGGGGTATGTGTGCACCAACCAGGACTCACTTTACAGAACACTGAGGGAGCTAATATTTATGTTTGTTAAATGCTTTTAGATATAGTTTGTGATACTGTGAAGTAGTCAATTTATTTTCTACCTAAAACCAGTTTATTTTCTCCCTGAAAGGATTATGCATTAACCCATTGATTCCTTAGGATTTCCCTGTAAATGATAACTCTATACCATTGTTCTTCTAGTATATGATTGTCCAATGTCCGGAGTGGTCCGCTTCCGGCTGCTCCTGTGACATTAATACTAGTCCTCGTACAGGGAGTTGTTCTTTTCTGCCCTCTACAGACCAGAGGATGTACAACTTTGTTAAAAACTGGATTACTAATTGGTGGTGGGGGGGACCACCTACCCCAAGTAATAATCACAACACTTTTCAGGGTGAACCATTAAAGTCACTATATTACCTGAGCTCAAACCCCTGTAGCTGTTGTACAGAGCAGACGGCTTAACTTATGGTAACGTGTAAAATATATATGCACTACAAAAAAGTTGAAATGCAAAACAATAAAAATTCCAAAACAAAGGAGTAAAGCTTAGTAAATGTTGACACCAAAATGACAAAAAATCATATAGCAGATATGATATTTTTAATGTTTTAAGTCGAAATAACGCTAAAAAGAACTGGGACCTAGTTTTGTAATTCGACATGTTTTCGCAATTTGAAATTGACTGCATAGGAGTGCGATTGGGTACACCAACCAGGTTTGTCCTGGTCAAAGATTTTACCTTCTGACTTAGATAGTCAAGTCCCAATCTGCCAAAGGAGTACACTTCTAAAGCCGACAGGCCCTCAGGGGAGGCACTTAGAGACTAACATAGTGTCAGGCAAGGGCCACCAGCTGGGTCTAGTCCATATCCAGTTGTCACTGGGCAGCTGGGTATTTGCAGGAAAAGGTGTAACGCCCTGAACGTCTCAGGATCGTTTAACAGACACGATAATGAGGACGCAACCACTTGTGAAGGGTTAGTTATTTTAATGAAGGCAAAAACAATACAACGAATAAACAAAAGTTATAGTCACTGGAATCCTCCAGGCTAAGTACGTTACCAGCCCACAGCACGGATGGTCCTAACCGTCCTCTGCATATACGCCGATCCCGGCGTATGCCAACAGAGGGCAGAAATGAAATGGCCGACAATGCCAATCGGTAGGCTGTGAGGGGCACGACGAGTGTTGGGGAGAATCGAGGAGTCAGGGAAACACCCAGCCGGGGTCTCTACCTGAAGGGAGCAGCCGCTCAACCTCTTCCTCAGACTGCACCGGGACGCGGAGTCACCTCCTGGTGATGCGTCACCGATACCCCAATCAAAAGCAAGAAGACTGAACCGAGAGCAGCCGCTCGATCGATCCTGTGGACTTCCGAGTCTGTAACGCGGCAAACACCTCCTGGTGTGCGTTACAGCTGGCAGTCCCTGTATCTCTGGTCGGGCTGGGAGTTACGACTCCAACCAGCAAAAGCTCCACTGCGCTTTGACTCAGCCGAGTCAAAAAGCGAAGCTCAATGGTTGACCGGTAGAGCTTCCGGGTCCTTCACAGGTGACGATGGGGCAAGACACGGCCCAGGGAGTAACGACTCGACCTACCTCCGTTCTTGCCTTACTGGAGCACCACTCCGGAACACTGCTCTTCACGAAGCAGGTACGTCGGTGTAAACACAATATCCGACAGCCTTGTACCTCCCGGTTCCTCCCTTTATAGGGCGTGTTTTCCTTGAGTTATGTAACAGCTCTCCTGTTTACATAAGGGCGTGTTTTCCCTTGAGTTATGTAACAGCTCTCCTGTTTACATAAGGGCGTGTTTTCCCTTGAGTTATGTAACAGCTCTCCTGTTTACATAAGGGCGTGTTTTCCTTGAGTTATGTAACAGCTCTCCTGTTTACATAACCTCTCAACCGCTAAGCATCCTGGGAGATGTAGTCCGTTTACGCTGGTTACCGTTTTCCTCCCCTCGCATGACAGGAATTCTTGACAGTACATCCTCCCTCTCAGCGGCTCCCCACGGGTCCAGCGCTGGCAGGAAAACGCCGATGGAACAAGGAGACCAAGCGCGGAGCATGAACCCCTTCAGCTGGTTCCCATGATTGCTCTTCCGGGCCATAGCCTTTCCACGCAACCAGGTACCACAGCTTCCCCCTGCGCCATTTGGACGCCCGTATGCCCGACACTTCATACTCCACCTCCGACTCCACGCATACCGGCCTAGGTGTCCCAGACGGCTTGGAGGGTGCTGGTTTGAGCAATGATACATGAAAGACAGGGTGTATCCGCAATGACTGGGGTAAGCACACCTTCACGTTCACGGGACCCATACACTTGGTAATGCGATAGGGGCCCATGTACTTGGGATGGAACACACTGTTCTTTCGAAACCTCATGTTTCTTGTGGATATCCAGACGTAGTCTCCAGTGCGGTACAGTGGCCCGGGCCTTCTCTTCCTGTCGGCTGCAGCCTTGTATCGTCTCTTGGCCTCTATTAGGACAGCCCTTGAGCGCATCAACGTGTCTTTTATGTGTGCCACCCTGTCCGCTGTGGCGGGAATCCTGTCCTCTCTGAACGGATGTAGAAATGGCAAGAACCTGGGATGTTGGCCATAGTTGCTATAGAACGGAGATGACTGTGTGGAGCTGTGAGTGGCGTTGTTATAGGCTATCTCTGCAACCCATAGCAAGTCGACCCATTCTTCCCTGCCCTGGTCCACAAAACATCGCAGATACTGTTTGAGCGTTTGGTTCAGGCGCTCGGTTTGGCCGTCCGTTTGAGGGTGGTAGCTGGTGGACAGGGCGGTCTTAATATGCAGCGCAGTGCACCAAGTCTTCCAGAATTGCGCAGTAAACTGCGACCCCCGGTCCGACACGATCACCCCAGGTAATCCATGCAGTCGTACCACATTCTTTAGGAGTAGTGACGCCAATTCCCCGGCCGTAGGGACTCTCTTGCAGGGGATGAAGTGCCCCATTTTCGTCAAGTAATCCACCACCACCAGTATTGCCGTCATCCCCTGGTCTACCGGTAGGCCCACCACGAAGTCCAGTGATATGCTATCCCATGGTCTATCCGGGGTCGGAAGTGGATGTAAGAGCCCTTGGGTTCGGCCATAGTCGGCCTTCATGGTAGCACACGTAGGACACTCCTGTCCCCACCTCCTGACATCCACTCTCATGGTTGGCCACCAGAAATGCCGTCCCATGCTAGCCACCGTTTTTTCAAAGCCCAAATGACCTGCGCATGGAGAGTCATGGCACCAGATGAATGCTTGTTTCCTTAGCCTAGGCGTGGGTATCAACAGGCACCTGCCCTTCAGGGGTATCCCGTCCTTCAGCTGCCATTCTCTGTGACTGAGGAGCCACCTCCGCCATGCGAATGACCTGATCCCTCTCTTTATTCCCCTCAGGAAAGTATCCGGTTGGATAACCCCCAATACCATCCTCGGGGAAATGATGGAACGCTCGGTCGCAGGCAATGGTTCCTTAACTGCAGATTGACGGGACAGGGCGTCCGCCTTCCGGTTTTCCGTCCCCGGCCGATATGTGATGCGGAAGTTGAACCCCGCAAAGAAGATCATCCAAGAAGATCATCCACCGCAGCTGCCTGGGAGAAAGGTGTCTTGTGGCCGTCATGAACTGTAGATTCCGATGGTCCGTGTACACCGATACCACATGTCTTGCCCCCATCAACCAATGCCTCCATTCGGTGAAGGCGTCCTTGATTGCGAGAAGCTCCTTCTCCGCAATATGGTAGTTGCGTTCGGCGTCGTTGAGTTTGCGGGACATGTACGCAACGGGATGAAGCACCCCTGTGTCGTGGTTGCGTTGGGACAAGATAGCCCCCAGCGCCACATCCGAAGCGTCCGCTTCCACCACGTAGGGGAGATCCGGATCGGGGTGAGCCAACACCGGCGCCTTACCAAAGGCGCTTTTCAGGGCCTCAAAGGCTGTGTTCGCTTCAGGGGACCAGACAAACTCCTTGGACTTCCTCAGTAGCTGTGTGATTGGGGCCACCAATCCTGAAAATCCATCTATAAACTGCCTGTAAAAGTTGGCGAAGCCAATGAAACTTTGGACGTCCTTCACGCTTTGGGGCACCGGCCATTCTTTCACCGCCTTGATCTTTCGTTCTGCCATCTCCTGTCCCTCTGGACTCAGCATCACTCCGAGGAATTCCACGGACGTGACGTGGAAGTCACACTTGCTGAGTTTACAAAACAGCTTGTTTTCCCTCAGCTTTTGGAGCACAGCATTGACGTGGTGTACGTGCTCCTCCACACTGGACGAGTAGATGAGGATGTTGTCGATATATACGACCACGTAGATATCCAACTCCTCTCTGAATACCTCATTCAAAAAGTACTGAAAGGCTGCCGGGGCGTTGCACAGACCGAACGGCATGACGAGGTACTCAAAAAGGCCGAACCTGGTCTTAAAGGCGGTCTTCCACTCGTCTCCGTCCCTCATGCGCACCAGATGGTATGCCCCTTTCAAATCCAACTTGGTGTAGATACGAGCTTTCTTGACCTGTTCCAGCAGTACACTGATGAGAGGCAAGGGGTACCGATTCTTTATGGTTATCGCATTCAATGCCCTAAAGTCCACACAGGCTCTCAGCTCCCCATTAGCTTTCGGGATGAAGAAGAGTGGCGAGGCGGCCGGAGACTTGGACGGGCGGATGAATCCTAGCTTGAGGAGTTTATCCAGGTACCCCCGGAGATGCACGTTTTCAGGCTCCGTCAGGGCATACAGCCTGCCGCTGGGAACGCTGGCCCCTGGCACCAGGTCGATCTGGCAGTCAAACTGTCTATGTGGCGGTAGCACTTCCGCCTTCACCTCATCAAATACATCCTCAAAACTGTGATAAGCCTGGGGGAGAGCCACATCCTTTTCTGCCGCTGTAGCCACCGTCTGACTCCCGCTCTCATCTGCGTCAAGGGATTCCGTTCTTTTTCCACAATGCAGGATGCAATACGGTGACGTCATTTCGCCGCAATGTGTTGGCCAATCCACAGAGGGGTTGTGTTTCTGTAGCCACGGCAATCCCAATATGACGCCATATTGGGGCGCTCGGATGATGTTAAAATCGATTTGTTCCAAATGGTTCCTCCCATATCTCATCGGAAGGACCCCCGTGTGCTGCCCGATGGGCCCCGTCACCAATCGCCTTCCGTCTACAGCATAGACGTCTTCGGGTACAGCTTTGGGAAGAAGCACTAGCCCTAGCCTGCATGCCTCGTTGTGGTCCATAAACATGCCAGTGGCCCCTGAATCCACCATGGCCACAACGGGTATCCACTGGTCATGCACTCCCACGTGCACCGTGAGAAACAGGTGTCGGTGTCCCTTAGTGACCGAGTTGGAGAGTGAAGGGATGGATGAGTGACTCCGAGATGCCCCTTCTTTGGTCTGGGAGTCCTCTAGTTTTCCGCCGGTATGTCCACCACGGCTGTTACCGACCGGTTGGCCCGATAACGTGACGTCTTCGGTTTGGCAGGGCATTCACGTACGTAGTGGCCTTTTTTGCCACAATATAGGCACAATCCTTGTTTACGGCGTGACTCTTTCTCCGTGGCTGTGAGGCCCGCTCGTATTGCGCCGATGTCCATGGGTTCTCCCTTGGATGCGGTGGAAGTTTCAGGACTTCCCACCGTCACATAGGATGGAAGGGATTTTCCTTTTCTCCCATGATCCCCTTTTCTTTCACTCAGCCTATGTTCCAGCCGTAATACCAGGTTGATAAGGCCCTCACATGTCTTGGGTTGAGGGTCAATATGAGCCACGGCGTCTTTGAGCTCATCGCACAGCCCGTGATGGAAGAGCGCCGTCTGTTTAGCAACAGGCCACTTGGTTTCCGCAACTAGCCGTCGGAACGCGTTGAGATACTGCACCAGGTCGTTGGATCCCTGTCTCAACTCAAGCATTTCACGGTCCGCCGTGTACGAGTCAGCCCTTCTGTCGAATACCTTCAGGAATTCCTCGCGAAAAGCACCCCAATCACATAAGATGGGGTCGTCCCTGCTCACCAGAGGTACGGCCCATTGTGCCGCGTTTCCAGCCAAATAGGAAATAAGGAAAGCCACACGAGCCTGACTCGTGGGGAACGCCTTTGGTTTGCACGATAAATGTAGCGCCACTTGTGTGAGGAATACCCGCACTGTGTTAGGATCCCCACTGTACCTCTCTGGTGTTGCCAAGGGGATGGCTACCGGCATTTCCACTACTACCGCAGGGGTCTGGTTCGTGAGGGAGGTGCTGGGCGTGAGCGGGTCCAATTGGATAGCATCCAGTCTGGCTTTTACATCGGCTGTTTCTTGCCTAGAGGCAGCCACTTCAACTTGCACGGTCGCTAAAGCAGCCAGCACATCATCAAGTGTTGCCATGTCTGTTATCGACCGGGAGACAGTTAGTGTTATTACGGTCGGATATTTTGTAACGCCCTGAACGTCTCAGGATCGTTTAACAGACACGATAATGAGGACGCAACCACTTGTGAAGGGTTAGTTATCTTAATGAAGGCAAAAACAATACAACGAATAAACAAAAGTTATAGTCACTGGAATCCTCCAGGCTAAGTACGTTACCAGCCCACAGCACGGATGGTCCTAACCGTCCTCTGCATATACGCCGATCCCGGCGTATGCCAACAGAGGGCAGAAATGAAATGGCCGACAATGCCAATCGGTAGGCTGTGAGGGGCACGACGAGTGTTGGGGAGAATCGAGGAGTCAGGGAAACACCCAGCCGGGGTCTCTACCTGAAGGGAGCAGCCGCTCAACCTCTTCCTCAGACTGCACCGGGACGCGGAGTCACCTCCTGGTGATGCGTCACCGATACCCCAATCAAAAGCAAGAAGACTGAACCGAGAGCAGCCGCTCGATCGATCCTGTGGACTTCCGAGTCTGTAACGCGGCAAACACCTCCTGGTGTGCGTTACAGCTGGCAGTCCCTGTATCTCTGGTCGGGCTGGGAGTTACGACTCCAACCAGCAAAAGCTCCACTGCGCTTTGACTCAGCCGAGTCAAAAAGCGAAGCTCAATGGTTGACCGGTAGAGCTTCCGGGTCCTTCACAGGTGACGATGGGGCAAGACACGGCCCAGGGAGTAACGACTCGACCTACCTCCGTTCTTGCCTTACTGGAGCACCACTCCGGAACACTGCTCTTCACGAAGCAGGTAAGTCGGTGTAAACACAATATCCGACAGCCTTGTACCTCCCGGTTCCTCCCTTTATAGGGCGTGTTTTCCTTGAGTTATGTAACAGCTCTCCTGTTTACATAAGGGCGTGTTTTCCCTTGAGTTATGTAACAGCTCTCCTGTTTACATAAGGGCGTGTTTTCCCTTGAGTTATGTAACAGCTCTCCTGTTTACATAAGGGCGTGTTTTCCTTGAGTTATGTAACAGCTCTCCTGTTTACATAACCTCTCAACCGCTAAGCATCCTGGGAGATGTAGTCCGTTTACGCTGGTTACCGTTTTCCTCCCCTCGCATGACAGGAATTCTTGACAAAAGGCCTCTTGTAGCCTGTTGCATCCCTTTAGCTTGAACAGGCAGTTAGCCTTATGACCCTTTGAGTCCACTTTTTTGTCCTTGGTGCAAGTGGAAGCGGGTCCAGTCTTTCAGGACTCCTCTGAGGACACAGAAATCAGGTCTTGTTCTTCTGCAGGTCAAGACCGCAGGTCCACATACATTGGGAGCGTAGAAGTGGCTGGATGGGTCATCACCGGCAGGATGGGAGGGAGGAGCTGGACATCGCCTCATTCACACCTGAATAGGCTATGTCCTGTCTCCACACAAAGGGCTGCATACCCTCTGTAATTAGTCTGGAGCCAGGGCCAGGAAGTCAGGGCCCCTGTGTACTTCACAGACATGCCTCTTCAAGCTTCTCCCCACTTCAAAGGGACAGCTGGGCATAAACACTGGACCTCAGACACCAGCACTTCAGTGCACTTCTGGACCTTTGGATACTCTGTCAGGAAGAATGACTGCAGCACTGCTGAAGAACTGCACTCTTCTGACTCCTGCTTTGCTGGCTGGACTGCTGCTCTCCTTCCTGTGAGAGAAGGGCTGAACCTGCATCACTTGAACCCAGACCTCAGTATGACTCCAAGAGCTAGTTGGCTGGCTTCCTGAACTGAGGCGTCATGGACATAACCGACGTTCAACAACCTAGGTCTGCACCCGGATTCTGCATCTTCATGTCTACCTTGCCAAGTGCTGCCATCATAGTCCTGGACTCTTGGAAGTGGGTTTAAGGTGCTTTACCAGCCTCTGTGGATCCAGCAGAACTGACACGTCTACTCTGCTGCGTGGCACTACCCCTATCATAAATCATACCTCTTTTCTAGTGCGTGGATGTACCCGTCGCAAAGACAATAATCAATGGTGCAGCCCGCATCGCCTTTGGAACTGCTGCTGTGACACATCCTTGGCTCAAGCCCTCACATCTCTTGTGAACAGCAGCCTTGGTGATGATGCAGAACTTCACCTCACATCCTCAAAATTGGTGCATCGCCCCGATTATGCAACGCCTCCTCAACTCTGATCTTCACATCGCAAGCCCTGGTCGACAGGATTCTCAACGCCGACACATCAGGGCCTCGCATCGCAGCCTCACCACATTTTGGAACTGATACATTGCTTTGCTTGCATGGCATATCTTGGACGTGGACCCCTGCAATGCTCGGGAAACCAGGATTTATGGCACTCTATTCAGTGGGCCTAACTGAGTCCCTGTAGCAGGCCCGTGCTCCATCGCAGTTGGCCTGAACTTGTGACTTTGTCCTGGTACGGAGCAACCTGATATCCACATCTGTTTAAAGGGCAACAAGAGCAACCCTTAAACCAATGGTAAATGGGGAAATATATGGCTTAACTGCAACAGTGGCTTTCATTGGGGGGGATGCCCTGGAGCCTACAGGGGAACAAGTAGCCAAACTGGGGGACCTGCCTGAGCTGACCCATTGGCAGCAGGAAGGAGGGCCCACCAGGGATTAATTTTGTGAACAGCAGAGAGCGTGCACTTCTCTTGAGGGGCTGCTGTGACAGGCAGCAGCCCAGGCAGCAGGTGATCAGTCAGGGTCACATCTGATCTATTGGGAGAATGACCTCCTTTACAGCGAGCCTAAGGTTGCTGAGCCTGGGTCAGCCTGTGTGCTGGTGGTACCCCAGCGCTTCAGTGAATTCCTACTGGGGTTGGCTCATGATGTGCCATTGGCCAGACATCTGGGGTACACCAAGACCTTCGAAAGGCTGGTCATCCCCTTTCATTGGCTCCAGATGCGCAGGAGCTGAGACGCTCACAGCAGGACATGTGAAACTTGTCAGGCAAGTGGGAAGAGGTGGGGGAAAGATTAAGGCACCACTCCAACCCTTTCCAGTTGTCAGTACCCCATTGGAGCGAGTGGGCATTGACATCGTCGGGCCTCTGGACCCCAAGACAGCCATAGGCAACAGGTTCATTAAGTGGACTGGCCCCTTTGAGGTGGTGGATCGTAAGACTCCTGTTACCTACATAGGTGACTTGCGGTCTCCCAGGAACCACTTGCGGGTCCTGCATGTTAACCGCCTGAAGCCCCACTTTGAGAGGTCTGAAGTGGGCATGCTTCTGGCCACAGATGATGGAATGGAAGAGGAGAGAGAGCCTCCTCTTGACCTCCTGTGTGCAGAGGAACAAGATGGGCCAGTGGAGGGTGTGGTCCTCTTCTCCACACTGACCCCTGAGCAGCAGAGCGATTGTCACTAACTGAATTAGAAGGTAACTGATATTTGAAGGAAGGAGGTCATTAGGGTTAACACCTCCCCCTACCTTTGGACACAACTTCATTGTGATGCCCATCATGCATCATGAGTACTATGTGGTTTGTCAACAAATCTAAAGTAGTGTACCTCAACATGCTGACCAGTTTCTCCTTTGTATACACACAAACAGGAACTGGGGGTCTGCTAACAGGCAGCACAGAAGAAAAGAGAGAAGGAGGTTGGTGCATAAAATCAATCCCGAACAGTCCTAGAGCAGAGCGTGGATTACCATCAATCTCACTCGTAGGATGGAGCATATAATAAGAACAAAGTATCTCTCTCGATCATTTATATCATTTGGTCATCCAACTTTTGGCAGAGGTATGTCTCTTGATCATGGAGACTGCCTCGCTAGTTTGAAGCTCTATTGCTCATTCGGACTGATGAATGTTGGCCATAAAGCAAGTGAAAAAACGATTGTGTCCAGGATGAATAATCCTATAAAGTGCAGTGCAAAGAAAACAGTGAAAACTAAAAAAGGTTGTGTAGAGAGAAAAATCCTAAATATTCCATTCACTCCGCACACCTTGATTAAAAAAGTGTAACAAAATTATAGCAGTGCTTCCTAGTGACTGCTATATATAGGTCGACATGTTTCAGCCATCCGGGTGTACTACCCACTGCTTTCTTCAGGACCTGTATTTCTCTAAACCATGCTACTGCAGTCAATTAGTACACTCCCAATAGTGAAACATGACCACACATATCCAAAATATGTGAAAATAAATGAAAATAAACAAGGTTGAAATTAATACAACCTCAATGAATCCTAATCCTCTGGATCACAGGGTGCAATCGTCACCTACAGAAATAGGACAGTTAGCACACAAATTCCAACATGAAGCATCAACTGTGCTGTCTTAAACCAGGCTCATCAAATAAGTATGCCTGTTCATTACTTAAAAGCATATACAAATTGCTTACCCCACGTGATCTGGGATTGCACCTCACCTACCCTGGAACCTGGCTCGGGTGAAGGAGGCCCCGCTCTAAATCATGGGTGACAGAAGAAAAAAATTTCTTCAAACCGAGAAATCCTATGGAAAGGTCAAATAGTACGTCTCAGTATCTATATTTCATGATGTCAAAAGCAATGCACCTTCACTCTCACTGGGGCACACTACCCTAAAATAACTAGCCACTGCCAAGACCCAAATCTCTTACTTGCACCTATACATTGTTCACATAATAGAGACATGATTTTAGCAAGTTTAAAATAAATCGTTTAAAATAAAGCCAAACACATCTCAACCAGCAAACTATAATCGTCACCAAGGTATCGATTACAGCGAGATTAAGTGAATCGCTCTAAAAGCTGGCCAAAATAGATCTCAACAGCCAAACTAAACTCGTCATCAAGCCAGCACTTACCTGTCCGTCGTTGCCCCAAGTCTTTCCGAGCAGGGTGGGAGGCAGCGACAGGACCAGGAAGTCTGCTTAAATAACGGTACCTAACACAGCTGAAATCAATCAGCGATAGACGCGCAAAAAGCTGCGTGACCACGCCGCCATATGCACAAGGCGTTTAGTTCAGAACTACAGGATGATGTCATCCTACATGGGAGATGTAGTTCCATTTGCATCCCATCAAGCAAATCAAATGTTCTCTCAATCCACCCGTGCTTTAAAATCCACGTCAAAGCCACAGCCAGCATACTACCCCAAATAGTGGACAACCATGTATACTTCTACACAGCTTTTAGCCAAATTTTTAGCCAAATACAAGCCTTGAAGGGTAAAACTACAGGATGATGTCATCAAAAATAAAGTCGTAGTTTCTGTAAGAGTCGTAGTTGGAGTGATTCTTTTTTTGTATTTTGTATTTTTCTCTTTCTTTCTTTATTTGTTTTTTATAATGTTTGTTTGTTGGTATATTTTTAATGTTTTTTGAATCACCTACCCCTCGTTAATAAAATATGAACGGTGTTGTGATCTCTTTCGTTCACCCAAACATGCGATTCATTACGTTTGCAGCAGGCACTCCTGAAGACAGCCATATAGCACTGCAACAACGCCAAAATAAACCACAATGGGTGGCAAACTTAATTGCCCCAAACGAAAAAATGTGGAGCAACTCAAAAAGTTCCGTTAATTGTTCATGTGTATTTAGGGCAACAAAGTTCCTGTGCCATACACCAAGTCATATATAGCAAGATCAAACCAATAGATGACAGATTAGTACATCTTCTTCTCACTTCAAGCAGTAGCTAAAAAATGAGTGACTTGCTTATTGGCAAAGAGTGAAGGGTAGGATCTCAAAAGGATAGTATATAGAGAAACTATCATATTAAACAAATGACACAGAGAACTATAAATGATATGTCCCTCTATCCAGTCAAAGGCCAATAGCAACAAAACCAGGAATATGTTTATGATTCATAAAGCAACAAAAGCATTGAGAAATGGCACAGGCGTCCTGGAAAACTCTGTAGTTCCCAAAAATTCTTCTGTGACAGAGTGTTATATCACAAAACACCACATAGTACAGAGTAGGAACCCCCTCCTATCCACATTGCTGACTAAGTTCTTATATCTAGGGTATACCGGATTAAGGGGCAAGTCCCTATAGACTGGTCCAAGGTATGTCGTCATTCAGACCCAAAGTGTCGCACTGGAGCCTATGGACCCATTTCTGTTCCTTAATGAACAGGTATCTAGAAACATCACTAGTATGGGAGGGTATAATCGGTTTCTCCAATACTGTCCAGTGAAAATCTTCTGCGGCATGATTAGCCTCTACAAAATGTCTGGTAAGCCTAGTAGTCAACTTTTTGCACCTAAACGTGCTTTTATGTTCCAGCATGCGCGCCCTCACCTTACGAGTTGTCATCCCAACATACCGGATACGGCAGGGGCATGTAAGTAGATAGATTAAATTACTACTGTTGCAGTTCGTAAAGTGGGTCTGGATCCAAGGTCTATTAGATCCTATGTCAATTGTTGTAGTGTGGGTGGTTTGTGGACAAACGGAACAGCCCCCACAAGGATGATGTCCAGTAACTGCAGGTAAATCCCATAATGTGCCCACTGACCTGGTAAGAGCAATCTGGGGGCGTGTGTGAACCAATCTGTCTTTCAAGTTCCCTGATCTTTTGAAGGCAAAAAGCGGCAGAGCAATCTTCTCATTGCAACTATTTAAAATCCGCCAGTGTTTCTTAATACTTTTCTTGATGTTATTAGATAAAGTACTGAATGTATTGACAAACGTCAAACGTTCAAGAGGTGGCTTGGGTACGGGTGGTTCAAAAGAGTGGTCATACAAGTTCACTAGGCTAGGCGCGAAAACGCTGCCCATACTGGTCCCTGATGTCTGTAAGTAAATGGTGTTCTCATACTTAAAGAAATTTTCTTTCATCGCTAGATTTTAATCTGAGGCCCGTATTGGCCTCAGATTAAAATCTACGTTTAATCCCCCAGCACATCTGGTTCCACCCCAGGTTTTGACCTTTGAAAGAGAAGTTGTAGGTGAGGTTACTGCCATGTGTAAACAAAAGCACGATAGGTTTATTAACTTACCACGATGCGAACAACAGGCGCTTACTTCTCTAGCTAAGGACGATGGTATTACCATCAAACCTGCGGCTAAGGGTGGCTCCATTGTCATCTTAGATACCATCGACTATAGAGCAGAATGCCTTCGCCAGTTGGACGATCAGAATTCTTATAGAATTCTTACACAAGATCCCACTGAAAGATTACAGAAAATCATTGGGGAATATACTGAAGAGGCACTTAGTGAAGGCTGGATAACAACACGGGAAGCACAGTTTTTACAGACTAAGTTCCCTGTTATTCCATACTTTTATGTTTTACCAAAGGTGCACAAGCCTCAGAGACCACCTCCTGGGAGACCAATTATCTCTGGGCAAGGCTCACTTTTGTGGACTATTTTTTAAGACCTATTGTCCAAGAGATGCCGACGTATCTTCAGGATACTAAAGATGTCCTGCGGTTGCTCCCACAAATTGAATTCGACTCGGAGAGAGACTTTTTAGTCTCCTTCGATGTCGAATCATTGTATACATCAATTCCCCAAGACGAAACGCTGGACACAGTATCCTCTATATTGGAGGCTACGGACTTGAAATCCATTACACCCGTACATTTCATCATGGCCTTAGCCCGACTGGCGATGAAAGAAAATTTCTTTAAGTATGAGAACACCATTTACTTACAGACATCAGGGACCAGTATTGGCAGCGTTTTCGCGCCTTGCCTAGCGAACTTGTATGTCCACTCTTTTGAGCAAGAGCATGTGCTGGCCCCCACCAACCCCTTTCTCACATCAATTCGCTTATGGAAGCGGTATATTGATGATGTGCTGGTGGTTTGGAGGGGTGCCCAACAGTCAATAGGCCTGTTTCATCAGTGGTTAAATACACGCAATGACTATCTGAAATTCACAGTAGAGTTGGATAAGACGCGCCTGGCATTTCTGGATTTATCCATTTTTGTAACCTCACAGGGTCTTGAGAGCGAATTATACCGGAAGCCCATGGCACGCAATTCGCTTTTGCGATATGACAGCCAGCATCCTAAAGCTCTGAGGGATAACCTGCCCTATGGTCAGTTCCTGAGGGTTCGAAGGAACTGTTCCACTACTGAGGGGTTTGTAAGACATACAAGTCTTTTAACTGAACAATTGGTAGAGAGACATTACCCACGGAAACTGGTCAAACGGTCCCTCAAAAGAGCTTCTAATAACAATCGTGAAGCCTTGCTGGAACCACCCGTACCCAATACATTCAGTACTTTATCTAATAACATCAAGAAAAGTATTAAGAAACACTGGCGGATTTTAAATAGTTGCAATGAAAAGATTGCTCTGCCGCTTTTTGCCTTCAAAAGATCAGGGAACTTGAAAGACAGATTGGTTCACACACGCCCCCAGGTTGCTCTTACCAGGTCGGTGGGCACATTATGGGATTTACCTGCAGTTACTGGACATCATCCTTGTGGGGCTGTTCCGTTTGTCCACAAACCACCCACACTACAACAATTGACATAGGATCTAATAGACCTTAGATCCAGACCCACTTTACGAACTGCAACAGTAGTAATTTAATCTATCTACTTACATGCCCCTGCCGTATCCGGTATGTTGGGATGACAACTCGTAAGGTGAGGGCGTGCATGCTGGAACATAAAAGCACGTTTAGGTGCAAAAAGTTGACTACTAGACTTACCAGACATTTTGTAGAGGCTAATCATGCCGCAGAAGATTTTCACTGGACAGTATTGGAGAAACCGATTATACCCTCCCATACTAGTGATGTTTCTAGATACCTGTTCATTAAGGAACAGAAATGGGTCCATAGGCTCCAGTGCGACACTTTGGGTCTGAATGACGACATACCTTGGACCAGTCTATAGGGACTTGTCCCTTAATCCGGTATACCCTAGATATAAGAACTTAGTCAGCAATGTGGATAGGAGGGGGTTCCTACTCTGTACTACGTGGTGTTTTGTGATATAACACTCTGTCACAGAAGAATATTTGGGAACTACAGAGTTTTCCTGGACGCCTGTGCCATTTCTCAATGCTTTTGTTGCTTTATGAATCATAAACATATTCCTGGTTTTGTTGCTATTGGCCTTTGACTGGATAGAGGGACGTATCATTTATAGTTCTCTGTGTCATTTGTTTAATATGGGAGTTTCTCTATCTACTATCCTTTTGAGATCCTACCCTTCACTCTTTACCAATAAGCAAGTTACTCATTTTTTAGCTACTGCTCTAAGTGAGATGAAGATGTACTAATCTGTCATCTATTGGTTTGATCTTGCTATATATGACTTGGTGCATGGCACAGGAACATTGTTGCCCTAAATACACATGAACAATTAACGGAACTTTTTGAGTTGCTCCACATTTTTTCTTTTGGGGCAATTAAGTTTGCCACCCATTGTGGTTTATTTTGGCGTTGTTGCAGTGCTATATGGCTGTCATCAGGAGTGCCTGCTGCAAACGTAATGAATCGCATGTTTGGGTGAACGAAAGAGATCACAACACCGTTCATATTTTTTTACGAAGGGTAGGTGATTCAAAAAACATTAAAAATATACCAGCAAACAAACATTATAAAAAATAAAGAAAGAAAGAAAGAGAAAAAGAAAAAATACAAAAAAAGAATCACTCCAACTATGACTCTTACAGAAACTACGACTTTATTTTTGATGACATCATCCTGTAGTTTTACCCTTCAAGGCTTGTATTTGGCTAAAAATTTGGCTAAAAGCTGTGTAGAAGTATACATGGTTGTCCACTATTTGGGGTAGTATGCTGGCTGTGGCTTTGACGTGGATTTTAAAGCACGGGTGGATTGAGCGAACGTTTGATTTGCTTGATGGGATGCAAATGGAACTACATCTCCCATGTAGGATGACATCATCCTGTAGTTCTGAACTAAACGCCGTGTGCATATGGCGGCGTGGTCACGCAGCTTTTTGCGCGTCTATCGCTGATTGATTACAGCTGTGTTAGGTACCGTTATTTAAGCAGACTTCCTGGTCCTGTCGCTACCTCCCACCCTGCTCGGAAAGACTTGGGGCAACGACGGACAGGTAAGTGCTGGCTTGATGACGAGTTTAGTTTGGCTGTTGAGATCTATTTTGGCCAGCTTTTAGAGCGATTCACTTAATCTCGCTGTAATCGATACCTTGGTGACGATTATAGTTTGCTGGTTGAGATGTGTTTGGCTTTATTTTAAACGATTTATTTTAAGCTTGCTAAAATCATGTCTCTATCATGTGAACAATGTATAGGTGCAAGTAAGAGATTTGGGTCTTGGCAGTGGCTAGTTATTATAGGGTAGTGTGCCCCAGTGAGAGTGAAGGTGCATTGCTTTTGACATCATGAAATATAGATACTGAGACGTACTATTTGACCTCTCCATTGGATTTCTCGGTTTGAAGAAATTTTTTCTTCTGTCACCCACGATTTAGAGCGGGGCCTCCTTCACCTGAGCCAGGTTCCAGGGTAGGTGAGGTACAATCCCAGATCACGTGGGGTAAGCAATTTGTATATGCTTTTAAGTAATGAACAGGCATACTTATTTGATGAGCCTGGTTTAAGACAGCACAGTTGATGCTTCATGTTGGAATTTGTGTGCTAACTGTCCTATTTCTCTAGGTGACGATTGCACCCTGTGATCCAGAGGATTAGGATTCATTGAGGTTGTATTAATTTCAACCTTGTTTATTTTCATTTATTTTCACATATTTTGGATATGTGTGGTCATGTTTCACTATTGGGAGTGTACTAATTGACTGCAGTAGCATGGTTTAGAGAAATACAGGTCCTGAAGAAAGCCGTGGGTAGTACACCCGGTTGGCTGAAACATGTCGACCTATATATAGCAGTCACCAGGAAGCACTGCTATAATTTTGTTACACTTTTTTAATCAAGGTGTGCGGAGTGAATGGAATTTTTAGGATTTTTCTCTCTACACAACCTTTTTTAGTTTTCACTGTTTTCTTTGCACTGCACTTTATAGGATTATTCATTCTGGACACAATCGTTTTTTCACTTGCTTTATGGCCAACATTCATCAGCCCGAATGAGCAATAGAGCTTCAAGCTAGCGAGGCAGTCTCCATGATCAAGAAACATACCTCTGCCAAAAGTTGGATGACCAAATGATATAAATAATCAAGAGAGCTACTTTGTTCTTATTATATGCTCCATCCTACGAGTGAGATTGATGGTAACCCACTCTCTGCCCTAGGACTGTTCGGGATTGATTTTATGCACCAACCTCCTTCTCTCTTTTCTTCTGTGCTGCCTGTTAGCAGACCCCCAGTTCCTGTTTGTGTGTATAGTTCAGTTGTGGGGATTGGAATTTGGGCAGGTCTATAAACATTCTTCCCTTAGACCCTAGTTTTCTAGTAGTATTTTTGACAGTTTCTCCTTTGCACATCAGATCATATCTGCATTGCAGTTAATATGTGAGATTTCTAATAGTCAGGTACATTTTGGGGAACATGTGTGCTTCCCTTCCCCGGAGTCACAATGCCCATTTAGGACTGGGGGATTACACATGTTTTCTGTGCAATCTTTGCGTAACCTGTGTTCTCATTATACATTCATGACAGCATGATAGATTTTAACTGTCACTGGATGAGGTCTTATACAGCATACATCCTGTACTCATGTATTTAACCTGTGGCTTATTTATTAGAATATGGTGGAAGAGGAGGAATGCTGACATTCAACATTTGGTTAGTATTACACATTGTTGTAAAGTGTAAAGGCTTGGATGGTTGCCGCCTACACTGGATTTATGTTGTGCTGTTCAGCTACCATATGTATATATTTCACTCCCTCTATGTTAGACCTGGCACCATTGGCATGGGTCTCCCTTCCATTTTTCGCTTGTGTCTCCTCTGTGTTTCCTGGTGTTAGATGCTCTGGGCGCTGTGCCACTGCCATTCAATGCCACAGCGTGAATGCTCCCTATTGCACATTAACTGCATTACCTTCTATAATCCTAATTGAACCAAGGAACCTGATAGGAAAGCCAAATTTAGTATGCCTGAGCTCAGAATATTAAAGCGCATCTGGTAGTAAAGATTATTTCCATATTCCGTGGTTGAAAATACCACTTTTAGAAAGTGGGTATTTTCTTGTCTAAACCTTCCAGTCTGCTCTGCTGTTATGTGTATTGGCTGTCTGGTTTTGGAGAGACAGGGCAGGGTGAGCCTGACCTGGATTGAATAGAGAGATCTGCAGTTGGAGTATGGGGAGGGGTGACCCTTTGATCTGAGCAGGGCTGTGCCTGGCAAGGTGAATGTTGGCTCCACCTCCCACTGTGTGTCTGATAGCAGACCCCCTCTTCCTGAAAGGCTAGTTGATAGGGACTCACAAACTTAGCCATGATATCCACCTTCCATAGGATAACATGGCTAAGTAAGTCCTGAAGCAGGCGTAAGGAAAGTAGCGATAACAGGGGTTATCGCTACTTTTCCTGACGCTATGCTTCATAGCGTTAGGCTTAATGATCGGAGAAATGTCGCTTAGCGACATTTCTCCTGTCATGCCAGGTCAGGAACGCCCACTTTGCATCTCATTAGAGATTTAAAGCTGGGCGTTAGGAATCCTGATGCTAAAGCAAGGTTTCACGCGTTAGCATGACCTTGCTGATTAGGTGATAAAATTATCGCCGCTTTACGGCCGAAAACGGCCGCAAAAGCAGCGATAATTTTTTATCGCCTGCTTGTTGATATGCCCTAAAGACTTTTGGGGTATAAAGATCTGTGCTAAAACCACTACAGTGTGTGTTACTTCTGGATATCAAGACGAACCTCTGTCCGTGTAACTAGAGGGAAAGGACTTTGAAACTTTCATCCATCTTGCTAAAGCAACTACCCAAGGGTCTGATTTCAGCTTGCCTCCTGCTGAAGTCTCAGGGACATTAGACTTCACCCATCAGCATCCCGGATTCCTATTTGAGGGGAATTTTACTCGCAGGTGAGGCCTCTGTTGAGAATTCCAGAGCCTCTTGTTCTACTGCGGGGAACGCGAGCTGAAAGTCATCGTATCGCTAGTGTGGACTGCTGCAGCTGAGGAGCTGTGCCGCTGAGTGCCCGCATTTGCCTTAATACAAAAATCATCGTTAACGCTATTGTGGGCCACCGCAGCTGAGGAGCTGTTGCCGCTGAGAGCCTGCATTTGCCTGTGTTGCCCAAGTCATCGCTATCGCCATTGTGGGCCACCGCAGCTGAGGAGCTGTTGCCGCTGAGAGCCTGCATTTGCCTGTGTTGCCCAAGTCATCGCTATCGCCATTGTGGGCCGCCGCAGCTGAGGAGCTGTTGCCGCTGAGAGCCCGCATTTGCCTGTTTTACCCAAGTCATCGCTATCACCATTGTGGGCCACTGCAGCTGAGGAGCTGTTGCCGCTGAGAGCCTGAATTTGCCTGTGTTACCCAAGTCATCGCTATCGCCATTGTGGGCCGCTGCGGAGCTGTTGCAGCTGAGAGCCCGCATTTGCCTTTGTTACCAAAATCATTGCTATCGCTATTGTGGGCCGCTGCAGCTGAGGAGCTGTGCCGCTTAGTGCCTGCATTTGCTGTCCTACGAGAATCATCGCAATCGCTATTGTGTGCCGCTGTAGCTGAGGAGCTGTGCCGCTGAGTGCCCGCATTTGCCGTCCTATGAGAATCATCGCCATCGCTAGTGTGGGCCGCTGCAGCTGAGGAGCTGTGCCACTGAGTGCCCGTACTAGTCACCACTTCGAGGATCTTGTTATCACCTGCGTGTGCCGCTGGGTGCACGCCTTAAGCCCCGCCCCAGGATTATTGTGAGTGCACGCTGCGGACCGCTACAGCTGGGAGCTGTGGCTGCTGCGAGTTCACCCGTCATCACCGTGGCTTCCTTGAGAGGCTGCGTGCAGTGCCCTCTTTAAATCTCAGGTACATTGAGCATCACCGGGTCGCGTGGACCCTGGCTTCGAACTAAGTTCGTTCCACACGCTTTTTGAGTGCCTTGATTGCTTTTGAAGTGAATCTGTAATTATGTGCATTGTGGTTTCTTGACTGCTTTCAAGCCTCGTTTTCAGTCTATATAAAGATAATTATTTTTCTATAACTACTTGTGGTGTCCGTTTGTAGCGTCCTACCTGCGTTATTGTGTATGGTCATAAATGCTTCACACACTGCCTCTGAGATAGGCCTGTCTGCTCGTGCTACGTTACCACAGGGTTGAGCAGGGGTTGTGAGTGAGTGAGTACTTTCTTGTATAGCGCATGGCTACCCTAGAGCATCCCAGCGCTGTAAGACCTAAAAGATATTAGAGGGCAGTGTTGAACAAAAATGTCTTTAATTGCTTCCTGAAGGCGATGTGATTTGATTCATGCCTGATGATGTCAGGGAGTTTATTCCAGCCTTTAGCTGCTTGGACCGAGAGTAGCCGGCAGCCCATCCGGGCCAACTTCACCCAGGGAACTACAAGCAGATTTTGTTGATTGGATCTAAGAGGTCTAACCGAGTGATGGCGACGAAACAGGGGATCCAAAATGGAAGGGCCCATATTGTAAATGGACTTATGTGCCAGACACATGGCCTTAAACACAATCCTTTCCTGAATTGGAAGCCAATGGAGCAATCGAATTGAGGCTTTTGCTGAACAACGTTTGGGAACTTACATAAGCAAGCGAGCTGCGCAGTTCTGCACAGCTTGCAGAGTTGTCAAAGGCAGTATCCCCTTACTCTGATTTAGGAAGAAGGATCCCTATTTGGACCGTGGCACCAGCCGCTGCCAACTAGAGATCTACATTTCTAACACTCTACATCCACCTTAGCAGCCCATACACCCCTCCTCAAACACAACCCAACTGGCATTACTGCGACCCTCATCCACATCAATTTCTATAAATTTTGGGCTGTGGGATTTTTCTTGAAAGTTTTCATGTCATGGACTTACAATCCAGTTGTTGCTACTCCACTTCATATGACACAATATAGTCTATTATGTACAAACTGCATTCACTTGCCATACATTTAGAGTCATCTTTTCACTAGCCAACATGGTGTGATATGGCATGCTGCAATGCGCCGTATGTGTGCATATTGAGAAGAAGGACAACAGTAATGTTAGAGAAACACAACATACTGCAGACATTACATCCACATTTTATGAGCATAAACATTCAGGTACATCATTCTTGGGTTTACTTTAACCCTGGACAAAGCACCACGCTACGCTCGCGTAGTTTGCGTAGTTTGCGCTACTTTGCACTACGCGAATTGCACGTAGCACAGTGCAAACATGCGTAACATAGTGCAGCGGTCATTTTTTGCTTGCTCGCGGTCCTCAATGTCAGGTTGGCGACCGCGAGCAAGCAAAATGACATCCCGGCGAGACTTTGTCCTCGTTCGCAATCAGCAACATCAAGTTGCCGATCGCGAGCGTGGAAAATAAACCACCTGGCGAGATTCTCAATGCGGGGAGGTCAGGTTTCTCATTGCGAGTGGTCGCGTATGCTCGCGACCGCTCGTGATGAGAAACTACCAGTCCGCGTTGAGAAAGCTGCCACTCAAGTAAAAATCTACTCGAGCGGCAGAAAACTACAGCTCGCACTGTGCAAGATGCCGTTTTCAATGATTGCACAGTGCCGGATGCTTGTCCGCACTGTGTAATCATTGAAAACGGCATCTTGCACAGAGCGAACAGGGTACTATACAGTTCGCAAAGTGCTACGCGTAGCTCCCATAGTGCGAAGTGCACTTTGCTTAGCTACGCGTAGCGCTACTTCACGAACTACGCCCAGGGTTAGTTTACTTACCAGGGTCCCGCATTTATCCAGTGTGTGGTTCCTGACCAAATGTCACAGTCAACCTTGTAACACATATCACTGTGGGGACTAGATTCCTGGATGACATCATTGGTCCTAAAAATATATGTGAGTTAACATTCTAGTCACTACATATGATGCACTATATATCTGAGTTCAGTTCACTGGTCTGGCACTGTTGATGGAATAAATGTAATATGTCCATGTGTTGTCTGCTAACAATGTAGGCTTTTTGACCCTCTCCTGATCCATTTTACATACCAGTTTGTGATGGTGGTATGGATTGCTGTGGCTCATGTCACTGCTTACCAGCAGATGCAGGGACCTCTGCTACAGTGAATGACTGTACTCTGGCTGCATGTGGCAATAGGAGAGAACAGTAAAAAGTCAGCAATTAAAAAATGTACATGTGTAACTTTTCACAAATGTCCTCACTGCATCTACATGCTAACAGTAATGTTAAGTGGAAGGGGCACTTTGTCTATTGCCATTTACCAGTGTTAGGTAAATACACTAGCAGGGCAGGGCCCCTGTTTGGGACTGAGGAAAAGGGATTTGCAATTTCTATCACAAAGGAGTCTGAGACTTGTATTGTGATGTATGAGGCTCTGACTCACTATGCCTTTTACACATACTTGGGACAACTTCCATAGTCACAATTGTGGTGCAATGCAGACAGACATTTCATATCCATGTTCTTGTCATCACATTTACTTGGTACCACATTGTGGATATCACTCACAGGCAGCCCATGGAGTATGTGGGGGTGTATGGTGAGCAGAACATCCTCCTCTATTGGGGTGAGACAGAGGCGGGTCCAGATTGAATACCAGCGAGAACTCTGGTCGCCTCTATCCTGGCATACTTCTCCTTAACCCTCCTCTTCTTGTCTTGCCACTTCTTCTTAATGTCAGTTACAGTGTGGACATTCTCCCACAATGCTGTGGCTGCAGTGACTAAATGCTGCCATAGGGCTGCCTTTTGTGTGCCACTGGTGCTGTTATGTTAATAGGAGCTTATAAAGCGCGCGGTCACCGATAGGTTTCATGGCGCTAAGTGTGTGATGTGTTGCGGCGGGACGGGCTAAGCGTGGACTTGCGAGTACAGCCAGGTCTTGAGAGCCTTTCTAAAGCCCATCAAGTTATCCTGAATCCTGATGTCCAATGGTAAGGAGTTCCAGAGGCTTGGAGCTAGGTAAGAAAACCTGCATCCACCTTGGCGTTTGAGTTTGAAGACTGGGATGGTAAGAAGTCTTAGGTGGGCGGATCGAAGGTTGCGGCGTGGGACATGTTCGACAATCAGGTGACTGATGAATTTGGGGCTCCTGCAGTGCAAGGTCTTGAATATCAGACATCTGGTCTTGAAGACTGCACGTTGGGCGATGAGAAGCCAGTGCAATATGGCTAACAGGGGGCTGGCCGAAAGCCATTTGGAATGTTTGAATATCAGTCTTGCCGCCTGGTTTTGTACCATTTGGAGACGCTTGAGTAGATACACAGGCAGACCGAGATAGATGGAGTTGGAGAAATCGAGACGCGATAGTACCAAGGAAATCACTGCCTGAATGAGAGCCGATTGAGTCAGTAAGTGGCTGATTTTCCTAATTTTCCTCAGTTGGAAAACGCAGGATGAGACCATCGACCCCACCTGTCCTCTGAAAGAGAGGTCAGAGTTAAGGGTGACACCCAGGCTTTTCACTGAGGGAGATGGGGTGGGGGGTGGTCCGAGGTCCTTAGGCCAGAAGTGTGGGCCCCATTTGATCTCGATCCTTCCCGGCAAGACTAATTCTGTCTTGCCGGGATTAAGTTTAAGATGGTTAAGGTTCATCCATTGCTGGATGTGGAGCATGGTGGCTTGGAATTCTAGAGCAGAGTCCGGGGAGTCCAGTGTGAAGATGCGTTGGAGGTCGTCCGTGTAGTTGAAGGTGGTTATCTTCCTGTTTTTTAGAGAATTTACCAAGGGCTTTAGGTAGAGGTTAAATAGGTGGGGTGAAAGGGATGAGCCCTGAGGAACACCGCAGGAGGTGGCGGATCTGGGGGCAGTAAAAGGTCCGAGGCGGACTGCTTGAGTTCGGCCGTCAAGGAAAGACTTGATCCAATTGTATGCAGAGCCCTGCAGGCCAGCCTGCTCGACGCGGGCCAACAAGATGTTATGGTCGACCATGTCGAACAAGGCCAACAGATCGAGAAGAACAAGGGCTTGGGGGATTCCCTTGTCTGCGTTTGCTCTCAGTGTGTCCAGAACTGCGAGGATAACTGACTTAGTAGAGTGGGCGGGTCGGAAGCCAGCTTGGTTGGGTTCTAGGTGTTCAGACTGTTCTAAGAAATTGGAGAGGGATTTAGCAACATGGGCCTCGAGAATCTTCGCTAGGTAGGGAAGGAGAGAGATAGGGCGGTAGTTTGAGGTATTCAATGGGTCAGCCCCTGGTTTTTTCAATAGAGGGACCGCTATTGCGTTCTTAAAGGTGCTGGGGACCTTACCTTGGAGAAGCGATTCGTTAAGGAAGGGGAGCATGCTGTGAGGGAGGGTGGACAAGGCGTTCTTTAGAATGTGAGGGGGACAGGAGTCGTTAGGGGAACCGGATTTGACCCGGGCCAGCAATTCTGGAAGAGTCTGAGGGCAGATGGCGGGGAAATGGTCCATGGTATTGGGGTTGATTGGTGAGGTGGTCAAGTCGTCCCTGGCTGGGGAAATAGGGATGCTGGCTTTAATAGTGGAGATTTTATCCAGAAAGTAAGTGTTGAGGGAGTTGCATAGATCTTGAGTGAGTGTCTGTTTGGGGTGGGTTCTTTCGGTATTGCAGAGGTCGTTGACTATAGTAAAGATTTCTTTGGATTTGTTGTGTGCGCTTAGTATTCTAGCCGAGAAGTAGGTCGCTTTGGCTTCTCGGATAGCTCTTTTATAGTCCTTGCAGGCTAGGGAGAATTGTAATTTATCCTCTGTGGAGTATTTAAGCCTCCATTTCCTTTCTTTCTGACGCAGCTCGAGCTTTTGTTTTTTGAGCTCGGTGGAGAACCATTTATGGGCCTCTGTGTGTCACGTGCGTGAGAATTTAGTCAGTGGGGCATGAATATTGCAAGCCTTTAATAGCCATTCCAAGATGTTATCGTCCATGGTGTTGACGTCTGGGTTAAAAGTGGGTATGGACCTAGCTAAGGTGTCAATGAATCCCAGTTTGTCTATGGACCTCCATTTCCTGGTTATGCATCCGCCTGTTAGAGGGATTTTGATCCTGGAATTGGTGGTGATTGTGAAATTGATTGAGTGGTGGTCAGACCATATGTAGGGTGAGATGATAGGTGTAGATTTTGTGAGGTTTAGGGACCAGATTTGGTCCAATGTATGACCTTTTATGTGGGTGGGAGAGGATATGTGTTGAGCCAGGTTTAGGTTGGACAGTAGTTCCGATAATTCTCCAGCTTCTGGTCCACCCGAGGTGTCGTTGAACCAGTAGTTTAGGTTGCCTATGAGCATGACCCTTGTGTGGTTGGTGACAAGGTCAGCCATTTGTTCGCTTAAGGAGAGCGGGAAGGTGGGCATCGCCTGAGGGGGACGGTAGATTAGTACGAAGATGATAGAGCCGGTCGTGGCGTCTAACTTGATGACTAAGTTTTCCACCTCTGGGAGGATGAGAGGAGTGAGGGCGGTGAACTCATGATCTTTGTGGATGATAGCGGCTACCCCACCGCCGTGTTTTCCTGGGGGCCGATTTGCCGCTAGGATGTAGTAGTCCGCGGGGAGAGCTGCTAGGATGTCAGGGGCAGAGTCTTCAGTAAGCCAAGTCTCTGTGAGCAAGAGGACGTCTGGTTTCTCAGATCTGAGTAATAAGAGGATGTTGAGTTGATGTTTAACCAGGGAGCGAGTGTTAAGGTAGATTATACGCAGAGTGGACTGATTAGGGGAGTTTGGAGTGGCGATGACAGGATGATAGGGGCTTGGGATAGATGGGGCTGCATGGTAGTACTCTTCTGAGTGTATGCTGTCTTCCCTGATGCGATTGTTAGTGGCCTGATTGAGGGATGAGCGATGGTTGGCTAGTGATCGAAGTGTCACCGGGGAGTATTTAATTATTTGGCCATGATTTGTGGCCCCTGGTCCTGGCTGGGCACAGACGGGCGCAGACGGGCTTGCCTTTGGCGCGCCCGCTGCGCACGTCCACTGCGCTCCCGTACTGAGGTGAGCACTTGTACCTGTGCCCCACCTCTGGCTCCACCTCCTTACGGCCGATTGGCAGGAGGCCTGGGGAGGGGAGTGCACAGAGGAGATTACGCTGGGTGATCGAGCAAGCAAAAATAGTCTGAAAGCTTTGATCAGTTAAAAAGCGCCACAGTTTACAATTTTAAAAAGGATTCAATTACCATTCAATTTAAATTACAATGCGCTACGTGCCGCGGTCCGAGCAACAACGAACAATTGCCGGCTCCCGCGCTGAGGCGAGCATTTGTACCTGTGCCCCACCTCTGGCTCCACCTCCTTACGGCCGATTGGCTGGAGGCCTGGGGAGGGGAGTGCACAGAGGAGATTACGCTGGGTGATCGAGCAAGCAAAAATAGTCTGAAAGCTTTGATCAGTTAAAAAGCGCCACAGTTTACAATTTTAAAAAGGATTCAATTACCATTCAATTTCAATTACAGTGCTGTAAGGGGGAGACCATGGAGCCTTTTGTGATGCCTGACAATGAACTCTAGGATCATGGTGGTCTCCTCCTCAGTATAGTTTTTCTTCCTCCACTGGGGCAGCATTTTCTTTGTAGCAAGGCAAAGAGCAGGCATGCAGGATCTCGGTCTGTCCAAACCTGGACCTTGTTTGTGTGCTGCTTTTATTTGATTTGTAGGGCAGGTCTTGCAGGTGGTGTCAATTGACCGCAGGTGTAGGTGATTACATTTTATCTGGCCCAAACCAGAGATTCTGCCCCGACTGCAGAGATTCTGCCCGACTGCAGAGATTCCACCCCAAGTGCAGAGATTCTGGCCCGACTTTAAATCGAGAGGGTTTGAGAAAGAGGGGGAAAGCTAGTGATTGAAGAGCCAGGTTGTCAAGATCTTTCTAAATTGAAGGAATTTTGTGCTTCTTTGAGGTTAAGAGGAAGGGAGTTCCAGATCTTTGCAGTGATCACGCTGGAGGCAGGAAGCTGGCAGGGAGCATGGGGGATTGAGGCTCCCCCACGGCCTTATTTTGTGCTTAAATGCGGACTCTTGCTGAATAAATGGACGGTGAGATTCAGTTCTAGCCCTGGCACTCATTTCACAGAATGTGAACTTCAAAGGGAAGCACTTACCAATATAAACATAGCAGGTGACTTTTCTGCTTGGGTTTTCGGATCAGATAGAACCCGCTCATCAGAGCCTCACTAACCCAGACAGAACGTTACCCCCTCCCTAGGGCCTATTTACAATAATGCAACCACATATATCTACCACCTAAGGACAGGGAATTCCTACTATACATACCAAGACCTCTTATAATCGGCGGCCTCGCGATCCCATACGGATCCAGACCTCTCTGCCCATACGACAGTATCACAAGTGGCGGCCTCGTGATCCCATACGAATCCAGACCTCTCTGCCCATACGACAGTATCACAAGTGGCGGCCTCGCGATCCCATACGAATCCAGACCTCTCTACCCAGACGGCAGTCTCAGCACAATCGGCGGCCTCGCGATCCTATACGAATCCAGACCTCTCTACCCAGACGGCAGTCTCAGCACAAGTGGCGGCCTCGCGATCCCATACGAATCCAGACCTCTCTGCCCATACGACAGTATCACAAGTGGCGGCCTCGCGATCCCATACGAATCCAGACCTCTCTACCCAGACGGCAGTCTCAGCACAATCGGCGGCCTCGCGATCCCATACGAATCCAGACCTCTCTGCCCATACGACAGTATCACAAGTGGCGGCCTCGCGATCCCATACGAATCCAGACCTCTCTACCCAGACGGCAGTCTCAGCACAATCGGCGGCCTCGCGATCCCATACGAATCCAGACCTCTCTGCCCATACGACAGTATCACAAGTGGCGGCCTCGCGATCCCATACGAATCCAGACCTCTCTACCCAGACGGCAGTCTCAGCACAATCGGCGGCCTCGCGATCCCCTACGAATCCAGACCTCTCTGCCCATGCGACAGTATCACAAGTGGCGGCCTCGCGATCCTATACGAATCCAGACCTCTCTACCTAGATGGCAGTCTCATACGACAGTTCATCCTATGATCACCATAACATACAAAAAGGGAATCAGTCTCACTATTCATCAGATCACACAAGGATTGCCAGTTCGAGCATAGCCTGTTCTCAGGTTCGAGGGGCTCCTCTTTCCCTTATTCAGTTACCACTTACCTGATCAGGGTTAACATCTGTTCATGTAGCCGCAGCTGACTAGAAGAATAGGCTACCCTCTCATACAAGAACACGCAGCACATGTTGGTTCACTACAAACTGGGTACTTTATTACTCATTACATACACAATCACATAACATTACGATATAACACATAACCTGCAAAGAAAAGTGAAAGATTAAGTTGTACACTCTAATAAGAAAGGGTCGACATCACCTTAGTAGTATGTAGCCTGCACTCAGTGGTCATCTAGGTTCCCTTCTCGTCTGTGCCTCGGCTCGCCTGGAAGTCACACCTCCGCAGTCACGGATACATGTCTGCACCACTATGCGCTGTTCTCTTCACCCTTCTCCGAGTCACTGGGACCTCTTCCTTCTCGGCTACTCTCTCCTCTCTGGCTATTCTGCTAGGAGAGTATCTGTCTCTCGGTTCTTTTCCGCCTTCAAGATGGCGTCTGTCTTCCCTGGAATAAGTAGTAGCTTTACTGCTAACGGCTAGATGCCGCCTACGGACTGAACATGTAACTGCCTCAGACTTTCACTAATATAGAGGTGCGTTTCCTCATGGAAAATTCCGGCCCGTAACCTGCCGCCCACCAAATTCTTGTACCTCCCCGTACCAAAGACACGTTCCCAGCCGGCCGGCCTGATGTAGTGTCTTCGGCATGAAGAAAAATACAATCCTTCGATAAGGGCCGGCCTGAACCGGTTCTCTCCAAGCGAATAACACCTCATAACTAAAACATTACATTTGACCTAGAAGCATCCCAAGCTGCCGGAGCAGAAAGAAAGATGGAGTCTCTCCCGTTTGAGGCCTATCAGGCCTGAATTCAGCACAGCTCCATGAAATACCCTCACTACAGGACAGGTTATCCCTAATACTAACGAATCTATCCCCTAGGCTATGTGTGCAAGCCCTGATCTATGGGGAAGAGCACAGAATCATGTCGAAGTGCCTAGTAAATAGGCTCCATTCACTACTCTAACCCTTAGACTTGAATGATAAGAGACTGAAGTCACATTCCATCATTGTTCCTCAAAAGAAGGCTGGGAAAATCAAGCAGAACATTTCACCCTTGACTTCAGTCTATTATACATTCATTAAACAGAACTAATATCTGTGGAAGAATAATATGAAACAAGACTAACTGATCTATGTCTAGTACCAGGTGTGCAGAATTGAAGTAGTGAAGGAATACACTGAATAAAGCAACAGATAGAAATCAAAATGCCGATAGTCATCAGAATACCTCCTAATATCTGACGTAACATATGCAAATCAGGTAACCAATTAAAGAGCCAGTCAAACCAGCCCTGGTCAATGTGTTTTCTAACTTCTTCTGTCAAGTCATGTAGTTTATCAATGTGAGCTTGAATGGATTTTGTATGATCCGACAAGTTAAAACAACAAAGACCCTCAAAATCAGAACAATCGTGTCCATGTTTAAGCAAAAGATAATCAATGGACGCTCGATTTTGCAAGATAGCCCTACGTTCACCCTGGGCGTCTAATAGCATGTCAGACAGGACTGTAGAAGTATGATTGATGGATTTTACCATCCAGCAGGCCATTTTCCCAATAGATTTGGCATTATAAACTGCCAAAGCAGGAACACCAACAATTGAAATAGCCAGGCTAAGGTATTCAGAACTATTTGGGACCGGATGGGGGGTATCGGGTCTGACAGTACAGTACACAAGGGGCATTACTCATTGGCAGCAAAATCGCCCAGAAGAACATTGGGGCGAGCATTTGATATATTAAAAATATGAGTCAAAGTCTCCAATGAAGCAGGGACAGCAACTAAACAAGTCGCTAGAATGTCCGTCACCGATCTCATCGGTGTCAAGCAGAAATGAGGGGCTTTAGTCACTTGTTTGGCTAATGTAATCCAAAAGTTCGACGACGAATCCCACGCAGCGAAGGAACGCGACACTCGGGTTCTCAACTCAGCCCGGGTTGATGGGATCCCTCCTCTCTCGTCGTACCAGCCCAAAAGGAGTCCAACGCCGACACATCCTGCAGCAACAGTCCAAAGAATGATCTGAAAGAGAATCAAATACAGGCATTATTCATTCTCGTAAGTAACATTTGTCAGCCGGGACTGCTTCCCAGCTATCTTTCCCTGGTCTCATAACTAAAATGGTGTTGTCTTGACCGGTTGCAATGACTTCTGCTTGTTCAGGGGGATTCTTAGGCGACTGCACCCAAACCCTGGCCCCAGTATTATCTGTGGAGCCAAAACCTTTCTGGCCTCGTACAGTTAGCAACGTTGGGTCAGTGCCTTTTGTGATCTCACCACTGAAAACAGGCATTATTAGCAATTGAGCCACTCGGTCAGTTTGATGTATCAGTAAGTCAACCTCACTGCTATTCAGCAGGAGCACCTTAATCTCTCCCTGATAATCACTATCAATGATTCCTCCAAGCACCTGAATGCCTTTTACAGCCAGCCCCGATCTAGGGGCGATTAATCCGAAATTTCCAGTTGGTATATAAACACCAACACCAGTTTCAATGATGACTCGATCCTTACTTTTTATAACGGTGTCATCCATGGCATGCAAGTCTAAACCTGCCGACCCTGGGGTCGCTCTACATGGAGCCAAAGCTCCGGGAGTAATTTCCCAGTACATCACAGTCTCTCTGATTTCATTGGGCTTAGCATCAACATTCGGAGGAAACAAACGCATAAGTGGGGATTCAGCATTTAGAAAAGGACGGTTATTCAAAATCAATAGCGCTTGAGGCAAAAAGTCTCGCCAATTCTTATACTTGTCATCTGTTATTTTACGTAACTGATTTTTCAGCAGGCCATTCAACCTCTCCACAAGACCCGAGGCCTGTGGATAATATGGTATATGAAACACCCATTCAATATTGTTTTCCACACAGAATTCCTGTACCAATCTTCCACGAAAATGGGATGCATTATCAGATTGAATTTGGAATGGCACACCATAATACATCATAATCAATTCCACTGTTTTAATAGTATTCAATTGGGTAGCTTGCTTACAGGGAAGGGCCACCAACAGGCCACTGTATGTATCAACAATAGTGCAAACATATTGACAATTCCTACTCATAGGAAGTGGACCAATGTAATCAATCTGCCAAATTTGAGCGGGTAATTTCCCGCGATGTAAATGACCTTTAACAATTTGGGGCACTTTGCGCTGCCTGATATGCTGACAAATGGGACAATGTAGAATAACATTTTTAATTAAATCTAGGGGAATATAAATTCCTCGATCAGCAGCCCACCTGCTAGTGGCTTTCTCTCCAAAGTGTCCTGCTTTCTGGTGGGCCCATTTCGCCAATCCCGCAATATCAGAATCTTGCCTGTCCACCACTGCCTCAGCAATTTTAGATTTCTCATCTGCAATGTTATGAAAGAATTTGTCAAGAGAGTCTATCGGGGTATGAGCATCCACATGGAAGATTGTAACAGTACTCTGTGGGAGCATTTCCCAAATCTCCTGCCATAATTCTTTTCCCCACAGTTCTTTTGAATGGATTTTCCAACTATGGGAATGCCAAGTCGGTAACCAAACTGCCAGTCCATTGGCAGTAGACCAAGAATCGGTGAAAATATGACATGTGCCAGGTAACTCTTGTTTCAGAACTTGATAAACAGCATAGAGTTCAGCAAATTGACTGCTCTTACCCTCACCAGTTGTTCTCAGCAATTTGTGTGTGATCGGATTATAGGACACCGCCTTCCAATGCCGTTTCGTCCCTATGAACCTTGCTGAACCATCCGTAAACCAGACATGGTTTCTGTCCTCTGCGGACAAATCATCAAAAGGTCTACCCCACTGAACAGGAGACTCCTGTACTAAAGGTACGGAACATTCACTCTCAGTCTCAGTCGATGGCGCCCGTGCCACCTGCTCATGCAAAGATGCAACTCCTTTTTGTCCCACACGTGCCCTGTCTTGTATATACCATTTCCATTTAATCACACTCGCCTCTTGAGCGTGTCCAATTCGGTGAGTTTTCGGCGAACTCATAACCCACTGCATGATAGGAATTTCAGGTCGCAAAACTATATCATGTCCCAAAGTCAATTGCTCAGTATCCACCAGAGCCCAATAACATGCAAGTAACTGTTTCTCAAAAGGTGTATAACGCTCACCAGCATCAGGTAACTTTTTGGTCCAGAAACCTAACGGTACTCTACTCTTGCCTTGTTTCTGCCACAAACTCCAATTCGCATAAAGGCCTTGTACAGACACATTCAAATCCACATCACCATCACATACAGGCCATAAATCCAGAGCATGCTGAATTGCTTCTTTTGCCAGACTGAACGCATCTTGCTGTGGTTTATCCCATTCAAATGCATTCTTTTTACGAGTGACACGGTACAAAGGGGACAATATTTGACTCAAATGAGGAATATGCTGGCGCCAAAAACCAAACAAACCAATGAAGCTTTGGGCTTCTTTCCTGTTCCTCGGAACTGCAAAATCAAGAATTTTCTGTTTAACCTGAGGGATCACTTCTCGGTGCCCCTCATGCCAATTAATACCCAAAAATTTCACAGCCTGGGACGGACCTTGTAATTTATCCGGGTTGATTACCCAACCTTTCTCACGCAGGCACTCAATGACTCTGTCCAATTGGGTCTGAACTTCCTCTTGTGTTTCACCTTGGATCAAAATATCATCAATATAGTGACATATCTGAATTCGCGGATGAACCGGTACCTCAGCCAAATGCTCTGCCACCAGCCGGTGACATATCGTAGGACTATGCACATAGCCCTGGGGAAGACTTCTAAACGTCATCTGACGCCCGTTCCACGTAAAACTGAATTGTTCCTGACACTCAGGGGCAATCGGAATCGAAAAGAAAGCATTAGCAAAATCAATGGACGCATACCATGTACCTGGATGTTTTTGTATTCTTTCAATTAGGGTAATAACATCCGGTACTGCAACAGTCAAAGAGGGTGTGTGTCTATTCAATTCTCGATAATCAACAGTCATGCGCCAAGAATTATCACTCTTACGTACAGGCCAAACAGGATTATTCCAAGCAGAAGTAACTGGTGTTATAACTCCTGCATCCACCAACTACTGAATAGTAGTACTAATCTCTTCATGACCACCTGGAATACGATACTGCTTCTGACGAACCACTTTTGTCACCTGGGGAACTTTTATGGGGGGCATTCTTAAACGACCAACCCGTACAGGCCTGGACGATATATAATGTTTAGTTCCAAATTGGTAACATCCATCATCTAAGTGCAAAGTCATTCCTTTCAAAATATCAATTCCAATTATGAATTCTAAGAGTGGTACCACTAATACAGAGTATTCTTTTCTAGGAATTCTACCTATTCTCATTTCAAGTAAAGTTTGAACTGCGGGAGTTTCCTTTCCACCTAATCCGGTAATTGTAAAAGGCTGACCTTTAAACCTCTTTGATTTTCCATGAATAAGAGTGGCCTCCGCTCCTGTATCTACCAATGCTCGGGCCCTTTGGACATTACGATGTCTCCAATAAATATCAATATCTACATAGGGTCTATTATCTCTGTGAGCCCATCTGTGTACTGGAGCTTGACCTATTTCCTAGTCATCTTTACTGCGTTCTGTGTACCAGGATAAATCAGGATAAAGACTCTCACGTTTCCCAGGTATCGATACCTCCTGTTCATATCCATCTCCATTACGAAATGGATTCCTGTTCTCTGCATTGTACTGCGGGTTTCGATCGGCCAATCTGTGTCGATCCTCTCTCCTTCTCAACTCAGGGGATTGATCCCTATCATCTCTACGTCTGCTGTTAACATAATCATCTCTCCCCCTCTCTCTTTCCCCCTCTCTCTCCCTGTCTCTCTCACGACGGGGGGACAAATCACGTACATAACGTCGATCATCACGACGATCAGAGCGCCCACGGCGTTCGTCATCACCGCTACCGTCAGAAAAACCACGATCACACTCAGTTGTCCGAACACGCCGGGCACCCTCCTTTCGATCCAAGCCACGTTTGCGAAACATTTCCCACAAACGAGAAGTAGTCTCACCATCAATGTCCTCCTTCCGCACACCATCGGCCATAAGACCAAAAAACATATCACGTCTAGTAAGTTTATTGTCACCAGGAGTACGAGTGTCAGGCCGGGACTGCCGTTCAGGTTTAAACCACTCACCCAACTCACCGAGTTGGCGTACCGATTCCAGCACCACAGATAACATGTTACCAGTCTGATTAATCAATAAAGTCATCATGACCTGCTTATAAGCAACAGGGGAAGAACGAATAATACGATTCCGCACAGAAGATGTCAAGAAACCATCAAGCAACCTGTCAGCAGTATTTAGAAAAATTGCCGTTTTCATCACCTCCTCTTTGAGACATTGCGCAGCATCGCGCAAAGTATACCACGGTTTGTCATTCACAGGCCAGTCAGACTCAGTAGGATATTTTTGATTACAACCCTCAGTCGCCAATTGAAGCAAAGAAATTTGACCACCAACATTAAAGTTACGAAAATGATCCTGGACAGTAGAATCCGAACTCAAGGAACAAAACTTCAAACAATCGCCAGCATCCAACATAATGCCAGCAGCGCCCAGTTCATAAAGGCGCACCATCCATGTGAGTAAGGACTCACCAGCTCGCTGCCGAAATCGCTGCAAAATATCACTAATTTCTTGTTGAGTAAAATTCTCCAAAGAGTCTAAAGCAATACCATTCGGAGCACCGGGAGCCTGCTGCAACTTCCGCCGAAAAACTGGATGCACCGAGACCGCGGGACGAGCATCACCAGGAGCTCGACCAGTACACATAGAGGAACAATCAGTGTAAGAAGCATCGACCCCACTCGAAGGACGAGCGCAATCATGGGGTGCACCATCAGAGGCGCAAGAAGCAGACTTACAATCACGGCTGGAGCGAGAGGACTCGCGCTTGGCAGACTCCTCACCCGAGGAAGGAGAATCACTCGAGTTCCAGATATTACCATCCCATTCATCAGGATTCCAATCCAGTCCGGCTTTCGCCACGACCAGACGCACCTTTCGCTTCGAAACCCGACCACGCCGATTTTTGTATTTATAACGAGCAATTCGCACAGCCGCCCTCTCGGCAATAGTTTGGTACGTCTCAAGTTTGTCAGCAAGCAACTTATTTTGACACCGCAACAAAGTATGAGCATTCTGAATCTCAACAAAGTTCGCTTCCACATCCTTATGCGATTTCTGCAACTTCAACAACCTCTCATGCAGAATCCTGTACGCAGACAGAACAATCCAACCTCTGCGCCCCAAAACGGGAAGCTCATCACCCTTAGATACCGGCGCCTTCTGTAAACAAGTAATCACATTAGCCGGCTCCGCCAGCTCCAAAAAAGAATTCCAATTCTCACTCAAACCAGTAGAATCAGCCCATTCACGGGCTAAGGCTTCATAAGGCGTTGAATCCCAGCCGGGAATATCAACGGGCAACTTAAAAGTAGATTTCGACTTTCTAGAAAACATCTCGGAAAAGAAAGAAAAAGAGAAAAAGAGAAAGAAGAAAGAAAAGAAAGAAGAAAGAAAAAAAAAAACTACACACACAATTATAGATAAATAATATACAAACGAAACCACGCACGCGCCGAAAGCAAACACGATACAACCAAAACGCACACAGGTTTCGTAAACGGTTCGTGACGCCAAATGTTCTGCTTGGGTTTTCGGATCAGATAGAACCCGCTCATCAGAGCCTCACTAACCCAGACAGAACGTTACCCCCTCCCTAGGGCCTATTTACAATAATGCAACCACATATATCTACCACCTAAGGACAGGGAATTCCTACTATACATACCAAGACCTCTTATAATCGGAGGCCTCGCGATCCCATACGGATCCAGACCTCTCTGCCCATACGACAGTATCACAAGTTGTGGCCTCGCGATCCCATACGAATCCAGACCTCTCTGCCCATACGACAGTATCACAAGTGGCGGCCTCGCGATCCCATACGAATCCAGACCTCTCTACCCAGACGGCAGTCTCAGCACAATCGGCGGCCTCGCGATCCTATACGAATCCAGACCTCTCTACCCAGACGGCAGTCTCAGCACAAGTGGCGGCCTCGCGATCCCATACGAATCCAGACCTCTCTGCCCATACGACAGTATCACAAGTGGCGGCCTCGCGATCCCATACGAATCCAGACCTCTCTACCCAGACGGCAGTCTCAGCACAATCGGCGGCCTCGCGATCCCATACGAATCCAGACCTCTCTGCCCATACGACAGTATCACAAGTGGCGGCCTCGCGATCCCATACGAATCCAGACCTCTCTACCCAGACGGCAGTCTCAGCACAATCGGCGGCCTCGCGATCCCATACGAATCCAGACCTCTCTGCCCATACGACAGTATCACAAGTGGCGGCCTCGCGATCCCATACGAATCCAGACCTCTCTACCCAGACGGCAGTCTCAGCACAAGTGGCGGCCTCGCGATCCCATACGAATCCAGACCTCTCTACCCAGACGGCAGTCTCAGCACAATCGGCGGCCTCGCGATCCCCTACGAATCCAGACCTCTCTGCCCATGCGACAGTATCACAAGTGGCGGCCTCGCGATCCTATACGAATCCAGACCTCTCTACCTAGACGGCAGTCTCATACGACAGTTCATCCTATGATCACCATAACATACAAAAAGGGAATCAGTCTCACTATTCATCAGATCACACAAGGATTGCCAGTTCGAGCATAGCCTGTTCTCAGGTTCGAGGGGCTCCTCTTTCCCTTATTCAGTTACCACTTACCTGATCAGGGTTAACATCTGTTCATGTAGCCGCAGCTGACTAGAAGAATAGGCTACCCTCTCATACAAGAACACGCAGCACATGTTGGTTCACTACAAACTGGGTACTTTATTACTCATTACATACACAATCACATAACATTACGATATAACACATAACCTGCAAAGAAAAGTGAAAGATTAAGTTGTACACTCTAATAAGAAAGAGTCGACATCACCTTAGTAGTATGTAGCCTGCACTCAGTGGTCATCTAGGTTCCCTTCTCGTCTGTGCCTCGGCTCGCCTGGAAGTCACACCTCCGCAGTCACGGATACATGTCTGCACCACTATGCGCTGTTCTCTTCACCCTTCTCCGAGTCACTGGGACCTCTTCCTTCTCGGTTACTCTCTCCTCTCTGGCTATTCTGCTAGGAGAGTATCTGTCTCTCGGTTCTTTTCCGCCTTCAAGATGGCGTCTGTCTTCCCTGGAATAAGTAGTAGCTTTACTGCTAACGGCTAGATGCCGCCTACGGACTGAACATGTAACTGCCTCAGACTTTCACTAATATAGAGGTGCGTTTCCTCATGGAAAATTCCGGCCCGTAACCTGCCGCCCACCAAATTCTTGTACCTCCCCGTACCAAGGACACGTTCCCAGCCGGCCGGCCTGATGTAGTGTCTTCGGCATGAAGAAAAATACAATCCTTCGATAAGGGCCGGCCTGAACCGGTTCTCTCCAAGCGAATAACACCTCATAACTAAAACATTACATTTGACCTAGAAGCATCCCAAGCTTCCGGAGCAGAAAGAAAGATGGAGTCTCTCCCGTTTGAGGCCTACCAGGCCTGAATTCAGCACAGCTCCATGAAATACCCTCACTACAGGACAGGTTATCCCTAATACTAACGAATCTATCCCCTAGGCTATGTGTGCAAGCCCTGATCTATGGGGAAGAGCACAGAATCATGTCGAAGTGCCTAGTAAATAGGCTCCATTCACTACTCTAACCCTTAGACTTGAATGATAAGAGACTGAAGTCACATTCCATCATTGTTCCTCACAAGAAGGCCGGGAAAATCAAGCAGAACAGTGACCCAGATGAATGTCCACTTCAGGAAAGGACCGCTGTTCCTAATGTTTTGGGCAAAACAAGGAGGTTTTTCTGCAATTCCACTTTGAAAAACAATCTGAAATACTTTATGGAAGTATATGCATTGTTGAACCATCAGAGCACAATCTATAGTGACTGTGAACGAGTGGGTTCTTTTTTGTCCTCTCATGGTGAGAGCACAGTCCATGGTTCTCCTGTTAAATTACTATGAATCTGCAAATTTGAAAAATCACATAGAAGCTCACCCATTTGCCCCCCATCCAACTCAGTAGTATGCAAAGGTCTTCCCGCCTTTTGCCAGGATGATGGACAGCTTACCCAAAGGCCCCAGTGTGTTTCCCGCTGATTTTGGTGATGCGTTCTGGATGCTGAGGAATATGAGTACATCTCCACTATACAAAGAAGCACTTACTTAATATAGTTGGGAGGAAGTACCCTTGTTTGATAGAGATTCACCTCTTTGTAGTTTCTTCGTCTTCTCTAAATGACTATTCATGTTATCACAGATTTCAGGGAGAAGACATTTGAGGAACAATCCCATTACCAAAATTAAACACATACAAGGTCACTGGAGACATTTCCTTGTGGGGCATTACATAACTGCAGTGTAGAATATGCACTAAACATTTACCCAACGAGGTAGCACTTACTAATTAACCAGTAGATAATGCTCCAGTTCGGTAGACATTTTGTGCAAAACTGTGGACTTTTGTTTGATAAAGAGGAAGGTTAGGTTCCATTCTGACCCTGATGCTCATTTCACAGAAATTAACCCTCAACGTGAAGCACTTGCAAATATAAACATAGCAGGTACCCCCGCTGAAGCTCCACTTCTGTAAAGAACAAATTATCCTAACTTCTTGGACTTGGTGAATCCAAAGCAAGTATGTTTCCTCAGCAATTCCAAGGAATAGGAGGACATGTACACCAAACAAATAAGCACTTACTTTATATAGTTAAGAGGAAGAACCCTTTTTTGCTGGAGATTCACCATTTTATGGTCTCGTCATCTTCTCTATATGAGGATTCATGTTATCACAGTTTTCTGGATGAAGACGCTTGAAGAAATCAACCTGAGAAGGGGGGCTGAATGTGGAGGGTTGGCTGTGGCCAGGCCCTGCCATGCACATCCAAAGGCCATACATGGAGTGGGGTTGGCTGTATATATCGGGTTGGCCACAGGGCCTGGCCATAGACCAGGCCCTGCGGCCTTTCCCTGCTGCGCATGGCCAAAGATCATGTGCCGCGGCTGCTGGATTAATGCATAGTAATTAAACATAACATTAGGAAAATAAAATAGAAATCCACTGTAAAAACAAAGGTTATAGGAATGTTATAGTTAGGAAATACCAATAAAAACATAGAAATTCACTGAAAAAAAAGAAAGGTTATAGGGACGTTATAGTTAGGAAATAGAATTTAAAAAAACCTCAGTAACTATAACTTGTGCCCTAAGGTAACTATAACTCGCGCCCTCACCATGCTATGCTAATTGACCCACATATTACATCACTCATAACATCTTCTCTGACATCATTGATAATATCACTGCAACCTTTGCAATGAAGTTATTGAGGAGAAAACTGTGCATACAGGGGGCGAGTTATAGCTGCATTAGGGCACTCTAGCTATAACTGCTGAATTTCTGTGGTTATGTGCGTGTAAAATTTGAACCTATATTTAATGTCTCTAAAACCTTTGGGTTTTTTAGCAAATTTCTAAGGTTTTTTAATTTTTATTTCCTAACTATAACATCCCTTTACCTATGTTTTTTAGTGTAAAAAAAATAGATATATATGCACTGCTTATGACCTCACATATTACATCACTCATGGCATGGTCTGTGACATCACGGATGGCATCACTGATGACATCACGGATGACATCACTGATGACACCTAAAATGACATCACTAATGACATAATCTGATGACTGTGACTATTTTTAAAAAGTGTATGCATGTTAAATATATATACCAGGGTGTATTGGTGAATCAGTGGATGCATGGGTATCTGTATGGATGACTTACTCATACAGCCACTAACACAAGCATTCCGTCACCCATGCGGGCACCAACACACAGTTTCTTACACATACACATGCATACAATTTATATTTTTTTACCATGAAAAGTGGTTCTAACAAGAACCTTTTTTATTTTTTTAACAGAAGCTTTTTTTTTAACATTTTGCATATTTGTTTTTTCAGAAATAAAATGGCAACTGGACAAAATATATTAACTGAAGAAACTCAAAAATAGATTTACAAGTTTCCTGTCTGCAATAATAAAGAAGGAAACTAAATTAACATGTACAGTTCTTTGCTGCTTCAAGAACTGCAGCAACTAATTGTTCCCCCACAGCGAGGACTTCTTTGCACACCAAACAAAATGTCCCTATTCTTCTTAGTTCTTGGTACTTCTCTGAGAGGCGCTGTTCTAATTTAGTGGGAATTGGCTCTTCTGGTGTAATTTGAGTTGCAGTAGAAGTAGATGGTTCTCCTTCACTGCGCTCCCTCTGGGCGCTTTCTACTCCTAGCTGTGGTAGGTAAGGTGAGTCAACATACTTATAGTCCCAAAGGAGTACTTTTAGATGTACCCCTGGAAAGAGTCTTGTCGCACAATGAGCACTTCACGTGCTTGCCACAGTTTTTTTCTCCCCAAAGGGGGTAGTAAATAAATCTGAAGCAATGGATTGCCCCTTTGCTGGAGGCTCCTTATTAGAAGAATTGTCCTCTTCAGGGTGTGGCTCTTGCTGCTCACTTTCACCAAATACCATTTTATTTTTTAAATCAAAACAGAAGAAAACTCAAAATGCACTTCCAGTATTGGAATATAGAAGAGAGTACCAAAGATGCTTCTGATATAGCCACTGGATGAGTGAAAAAGAGAAAACTGAGTGGGAAATTCCCTTCCATAATAATGAAAAGTGTGTTGTCCAATGAAATCTCCTCATTCCAATGTCATGTAATATTCACGAAAGCCGACTTAGTCCCGAACACCAAAACATTTGAGATTACGGCAAATATAATAAACACGTGTTCAACCATAAAATTACATTGGAAAATTTCACTTTATATTTTATGTTACTAAAATACTGATCACAACCATTAATTTCAATATGAGTATATATGTTTTTTAGACTTTCTAAAAATCACAGCAATTTCGCAAATATCCACGGTAGTAGAATATACGTATAGCTAATTTTTGCGACAAATTCACAATTTGTTTTTACAAATTTAAAAAAGAAAAGCCTTCTGTTTCTTAATGCAGTAGAATATGATGCTGCATTCTTGACATCCAAGAAAATCAGGACATCTCCACCAAACAAACAAGCACTTGCTTCATATAGTTAAGAGGAAGTACCCTTGTTCAGTGGAGATTTACCTCTTTGTAGTCTTGGTGTCTTCTCTATAGAAGGATTCATGTTATCACATATTTCTGGATGAAGACGCATGAGAAACAGTCACATTGCCAAAACACACATAAGGTCCCTGGAGACATTTCCTTGTTGTCCATTACGCAGCTGTAGTGGAGAATGCAGTAGATATTTACCCAACGAGGTAGCACATACTAATTAAGCTGTAGAAAGGACTCCAGTTGGGTAGATATTTTGAGAAAAGCTGTGAACTCTTGTTGGATAGAGGAGCAGATGAGGTTCTGTTCTGGAAAAGTCACTCATACAGCTACTGATGCACCCATTCAGAGACACCCACACCCACTCACACACCCATTCTGCCACTCTCACATCTACTCACAGATACAAACAGTCACTTACACACTCACTCACCAATCCAAACAGCTACTCACATAGCCACAAAACTACTCAAACACCCACTCACTGACCCATAGAGCCACTTACAGACACTCACCAACCTATACAGCCACTCACACACCCACCATCAAAGGTCACAGGTTACAGTTAGGAAATACAAATGTAAAAAACCTAAGACATTCAGTAACAAATCCAAAGTTTACAGGGGTTGCTATAGTTACGAAATAACACTTAGAAAATGTAAAAATTCACTGAAAAAAACAAAGGTTATAGGAACGTTATAGTTAGGAAATAAAATCCAAAAATCCTTAGAAATTCACTGAAAAAAGCAAATGTTACAGGAATGATATAGTTAGAAAATAGAATTTAAAAAACCTTAGAAATTCACTGAAAAAAACAAGGGATACTGGGATGTTATAGTTAGAAAATAGAACTAAACAAACCTTAGAAATTCACTGTAAAAAACATAGGTTACAGGGACATTATAGTTAGGAATTTGAATTTAAAAAATCTTAGAAATTCACTGAAAAAAACAAAGGTTACCGGAACGTTATAGTTAGGCTCCGATTTCACTTGTATAACACCAGTAAAATTCAGCACTTATAGTTACCTGAGCAAACTATAACTTATATCCCTGCAATATACTGCTTATGACCTCACATATTACATCACTCATGACATGGTCGGCGACATGACTGATGACATCTCAAATGACATCAGTAATTGCATCACTGATTACATAATCCAGTGAGTGTAAGTGTTTTCTGAGAATGTATACGTGTTAAACATATATACTAAGCTAGCAAAAAAGTTTAATTAGCAGACTAGGTGTAGTATTGATGAATCATACTGCTTTTAACATATGATATGTGAGTGGCTGCGTGTAGCAGTGTATTAGAGTGTGTCTGATTGGCTATATGTGTGTGAGTAGGTGTGTGAGTGGCTGTCTGGGTGTGTAAATGGGAGTGTGATTTACTGTGTGGGTGAGTGAGTGGCTGTATTGGTGAGTGAGTGGGTATGTTAGTGGCTGTATGGATGGGGGAGTGGGTGTGTCGGTAACTGTATGGGTGATTGAGCGGGTATCAGAATGACTTTATTAGTGAGTGACTGGGTGTATAGGTGTGCTGTCTGTGTGAGTGAGTGACTCTTTGAGTAGGAGTTTGATTAAGTGAGTTGTGTGTGAGTACCTGTATAGGAAAGTATGGGGCCCCATTCACATAGGTAAACTGAGACAAAAGTCTAACTTTATGACTTTCGGTATTCACAAAGGGCATTTGTAAAGTTATACTGTTATCTCAGTTTTGGTCTCAGTTAAACTTAAGACTAAAACTTAAGTTTAACTGAGACAAAAGTCTATCTGTACTACTCATAAATGCCTTTTGTGAATACTGAAAATCGTAAAGTTAGACTTTCATCTCTGTTTACCTGTGTTAATCGGGCCCCATGTGTTTAAATGACTGTATGGGTGAGTAAACGGATGTGTGAGTACTTATGTGGATGTTTGAATAGGTATCTAAGTGACTGTGTGAGTGAGTGAGTGAGTGTGTGATTGGTTGTATAGGTGAATGAGTAGCTGTGTTGAGAGGTTGCATGGGTGAGTGAGTGGGTGTGTGACAGGCTGTGTAGGTAAATAGGTGGCTGTATGAGTGGGTGTTTGAGTTGATCTATGGATGAGTAAGTGGATGTATGAATACTTGTAAGAGTCTGTGAATGGGCATGTGAGGGGGTGTGAGTAGGCTTATGACAGGTTATATGGGGGAGTGAGCGGGTGTGTCAGTGGTTCTATGCATGATGTCATCAGTGATGTCATTCGTGATGTCACCAGTGATGTATCAGTGTTGTCACTGACTATGTCATGAGTGATATAATATGAGAGATCATAAGTAGTGCATTGCAGGGGTGTAGGTTATAGTTAGCTTAGGTAACTATAACTATTAATTGTCTATGGTTTTGTATGAGTGGAATCTAAGCGCAACTATAATGTCCCTGTAATCTTTGTTTTTTTCAGTAAATTTCTAAGGTTTTTATAAATTCTATTTCCTAATTATAACGTTCCTGTAACTTTTGTTTTTTTAAGTGAATTTCTGAGGTTTTTCAAATTCTATTTCCTAACTATAAGGTCTCTGTAACGTTTGTTTTTTTCAGTGAATTACTATGGTTTTTTTTAACTAGTAATCATGTTTGCAGGGTGGAAGAGAAAAGCGGCGGGCCTCCGACCAGCTCTCAGGAATACTGCTGTATCAGACTTACTGGAGGTAACAGGAGGGCTTCTTGGCCCCCAAGGCCTCAGCATCCAAGAGAACTTCATCCCCCAACCAGTACTGTGCAAGGAGGTGCATTTGCAGGGTGGTGGAGAAAGGGGGCGGGGCCTCCGACCAGCTCTCAACAATAGCACTTTGTGGGACTTATTGGAGGTTACAAGAGGAGTTTGTGGACCCCAATGACATTTAGCATGTAAGGGGACTTCACCTCCCAACTTGTAGTATGCCAGGAAGGATGTTTGCAGAGTGGTGTAGAACAGGGGCATGCCCCCCAAATAACTCTCTGCAATCCCACTGTGTGGGATTTACTGGAGGTAACAAGAAGGGTAGTTGCCCCCCAAGGACCACCCTCAGCAGTAAAGGGGACTTCATCCCCCAACCAGTAGTGTGCCAGGAGAAATGTTTGGAGAGTGGTAGAAAAAGGGGGCATGGCCTCTGATGACCTATCAGAAATCCTGCTGTTTAGGACTTACTGGAGGAAACAGGAGGGGTAGTTTGCCCCAAAGGACCCTCAGGAGCCAAGGGGACTTAATCCTTCAACTAGTAGTGAACCACGAGGTGCATTTGCAGAATGGTGGAGAAAGGGGACATGGCCTCCAAAGACCTCTCAGCAATCCACTGTGTGGGAGTTACTGGAGGTAACAGGAGGGGTTGTTGGCCCTCAAGGACCATCAGCCTCCGACGGGACATCATCCCCCAACCAATAGTCTGCCAGGAGGCATGTTTGCAGAGTGGTGGAGAAAGAAGGCGGGGCCTCTGGCGACTTCCTGGGATGTCTTTTTTGTGTGCTTTTTTAATGTATTGGGGAAGGGGGTACGTAGCACCCCTTCCCTGGGCCAATTTCGGCCCTGTGACCCTATCCCCTGAAGCCAGGCCTTTTTGGAATGGGGAGGGGGCACACGGTCCCCCTGTCTTTTGATTTGGGCCACGGGGAGCCGATCCCCTGAGGTCTGCCTTTTTTTTTATTATTTAGGGGAGGGAGAATGCAAGGAGACTGTGGGGGAGCCTGAATGCCCCCACAGTTTCTCCCAACTCCCCGGCTCCTGTGGGAGCTGGCATTGCTTTGACACACAAGCAGCTGCTAAACATGCAGTTGTCTGTGTGTCAGAGCAAATGCTCTGCTTCCAACAAGCAAGAACATTTTTAATACTCTTGCTTGCTGAAAGCAGATCGTTTACTGTAGCTTGGTGGGAGTGCTCCCACCAAGCCACAGCAAACAGCTATGTCCCAGGGGTGGGCAGGTGTGTGTCTTTTGCTTTCTCACCCTAAGTGCAACGGGTATGCCCAGATGTAGGTCCTGGGCTCACTGTGACACTGGATTCAAGCTATGCTGGCTGATGAGGGGTGAAACCCCGAAACCAGTCCTAGAATGCTTGTTTCCAGTCCAGGGAGGACCTGATTTGGCAGTTCGGGCTAGACTGTTCCCATTAGGCACAGGGTCAAGACTAATTTGCAAATGGCCAGGTCTGAACTGGGGTGGCATGGTGAGCAAAAGAATGATGGATTTAACCCAGATCTCTTGACTGGGGTGAATGTTTTGGTTTATTCTGCATTCTCTCCATCAATTGTGTGTCTTTTGCTTCCTCGCCCTATGTGCACCGGGTATGCCCAGATGTGGGTGCCGGGCTCACTGTGCCACTGGATTCAAGCTATCCTGGCTGATGAGGGGTGAAACCCTGAAACTGGTCCTAGGATGCTTGTTTCCGGTCCAGGGAGGACCTGGCAGGGCAGTTCGGGCTCAACTGTTCCCATGAGGCACAAGGTCAAGAATTATTTGCATATGGCCAGATCTCAACTGGGGAGGCATGGTGAGCAAAATAATGATGTATTTAACCCAGATCTCTTGACTGGGGGAATGTTTTGATTTGCTCTGCATTCCGTCCATCAATTGTGTGTCTTTTGCTTCCATGCCCTGGGACACAGTAAGGGCCGGTCCTAGGGGGTGGTGGTCCCCAGGGCCATGTATGGCTCCACAAGGTGGCCCATGTAGCCCCTCCTTTTTGTGTTGTAAGGCCTTCCTCTGGGAGGTAGTGGTCCCTGGGCCCTATATGTCCCGGGGGGTCGAGGCTCCCCTTCCTCTTTTTAAAGTTATGTCCCAGGGAGGTGGTGGTCCCTGAGGCTTGGTGGTCCACGAGGCCCCCCATTTCTGTACATGTAATCCTGAGGAGATAGCAGTCCCCAGCACCAAGGGGGGTCCACATGCCCCCCATTTGTTTGGATATAGCCCCGTGGAGGTTGAGGTGGTGGTCCCCAGGGCTGTGGTGTTCCGTGTGACCCGCATAATTTATTATTAATACCCCGGGAACGAGATGGTCCCTGGGGTTTTATAAACCCTAGGAGGGGGCACCATGCACCCCCTCCTTTATATTTTACCTGCCCATGGGATTTGGCCCACCCGGGGGCTTCCAGAAAAAGACATGTGGGAGAACTTGCGTCTTTTTTTCAAAGTTGCTCCCTGGATACAGCAGCGAATTCGCAGCAAAATTAAATTTTTAAAAATATTTTTAACCCACCAGCAAGGTCCTTTTGGGACTCCGCCATCACTCCTAGGGATCAGGGTATTCCTACTCTGCCCCCTTTCTTTAGTTTTTTATGTTTTTTGGGGACTCAGCCTTAAGCCGAGTCCGAAGATGGCTGCCAACACTTCCTGATATAAGTGTTGGCAGCCAATCAGATGTCAGCACGGGGACTGTGGATCCGCGAGTCTAGTGAAATAAATCTGCGTCCCTAGATATATATTGTTTTTTACCTTTAATATCTCAAAGCTACTGAACGGATTTATACCAAATCACAAAAAGCATGCTTTTTGGACTAATATCTAGCTTTCTGGAAAATTTGGTGTAAATCCATTCAGTGGTTTGGGCTGTAGTCATGTTCAAAATCTCTATGGGAAATGCATAGGAAAAATGCATTGTAGGACCCCATATTTTTTTTCGGACCCCGCTTGATGGATCACCTAGAAACTTTCAACACAGCAGCTGAACTAACTAAAATATAAGTTTTTAATATTTTGTGAAGTGGTGCCAGAGTTATTGGCAAAACTAAAAATGCTCTTCCTTTGGAAACTAGGTTGTAACTATAACTACCCACTGGTGACCACGAGTAGGTAATATATAAATAATAATTCCCATACACATAGCATGGCAGCTATCTTAAACTGGTATATTTCGGAATGTGACATAATAAGTCTTACACATGAAGGCTACAAAATTATAACAAAAGATGTCAAACAAGGGTCATGCATGCATATGAGAGCACAAATTAGTCAAAAAAGTTACCAGGGTACTTGGGTTGCCAATTCCATAATGACTCAGAGGTCCTTGGTAAATTGCTCTCAGAGTTGAACTGGAAAACGCCTAACCATGTGCTCATCTTGTGTAATGATTGCCATATGATGCATAAGTATGATACAAAATAAGTTTTCACCGAACTGTCAATTATATATTTACTTGTGAAATAATGCCCTCACATTATGCAATACGTAGGTACAAAATGTCTACTAAATATCAACTTCCAGACCGTTACATTGTTTGTCAGAAGGCATGCAGCAAGCAGCCTATACAAGATACCTAGTTCTATGCACAACAAGCTAGGAAATTCTGGCAACAAGTTTAATATTTCACCAATCAAGTCAAAGTGGGTTGATGTTACTGCCCAGGAAGGAGAACCCATATGTCATCCTGTAATGGATAAAACATCCTTCATGAACTAAGAACCAGCTGCAAATATCTCATGAAACAATAATTATGGTTCAATATATACGAGGCTAGAGATGAAATTAATAAAAAACGGATAAAAGACTAAACAAATCACCTATAATCAGTCAAAGCATAATAGAAAATTGGCATTGAAGTTATATCCGGCAATTCAGGTAATTAAGGATCTATAATGTGTATATGAATATCTAGTTGCCCTTTTTGAAATCATAAGGATACAAAATTGTTTACTGTAGCCCAGCCAGTGCACTATCCTTGAAATCATAGTGATCAGTCCATGCATGTGTAAACTATAGCCCATCCACTTCACAATTCTCTAAATTATAATGACCAGTCCCTGCTTGTGTAGACCTGTGAGGGACATAGAAATAAAACAAAGAGTGAAATTGTGTAAAAATTGTGAAAGGACACATTTTCCTAGACTTCAGATTAAAATCCCTCAAGGGAATAGTGATACAGTAATGGAGGGTTGCCCAGCCAGAAGTAATAAAACAATGCAAAGGCTCAAACCACATATTTCAACAGGGGAAGAGAAAAAGTGGGAACAGCTTTGCGAAACCCAAACTGACTGAATAAGTAAAAGGTGTGTATAGGGATATTTTTTGTCCTAAATGAACTGATAGTTCTTCCTCCATATTCAACCCATTTGGGGTTTTTGTGTTGAATTATATATTGAAACTTAAGCCGTCTGAGTGCTTTCACTCTATCACCTCCTCTCTTGGTGGCCGGTATCCTGTCAATGATAAAGAATCTAACCTTGGAAACATCTTTATTGTGATACATGCTTAGCTACAGGGTAGTGATTGTCCACATGTGTCCACATGTGTGATTGCTCTGATATGTTCAAGCACTCTCTTTTTGGTGGGATTTGTGGTGCTTCTAATGTACCAGAGTTTGCAGGGGCAAGTTCATAAACGGAAAAGTCAGAGGAACATGAAAAGAAGGAATTTATTTTGACAGTAGCGCCACTAAGCGATGATTTGAATTCAGTGACAGTGGGGCTGTATTTTCATGCTTTACACTTAGCAAGTATAAAAACCTGTTATGTTCCTCCAAACATCGCTTTCACTCCATTTGGCTCTAAGTGTTTTGCTTTTCCTGAATGTCATTCCGGTATTCTCATCTAGCAAGTCTGTGAGACCCAGATCAATTGAAAGGATTGACCAATGTGTGCACAGTATTTTCTTGACCTCACCTGCCCTGTTGTTATATGTAATGATAAACCTACATTTAGTTCCAGGTTCTTCATTTAGAGGTTTTTTAGGGATCAACAGTTCCTCCCTCTTGATTCTTTAGGTTGGCAAATCTCTCCTCAAGTTTCCTGAATGCCTTTGAAGATGGGGTACTCAAACTAGGACTCGTCTTTGCCCGATCAATGCTTTTAACTATGCATGCAGCCGCATTTAACTTTTTCACTTCACAGGGAGGTTACAATTGCACAAATTGTGTGCTTTGAAGGGTACTTCTGTACCCAGACCACCCAGAAGGGAGAGAGTAAAATTTTTTACCATAAGTGACATAGATTACTTGTTCGCCCTGGCAGAGTTAGATACTGAGTCCACATACACACGTGAGGCCCTATTAAATCTGCCTGGTATGGGCATAGACCTGAAAATGAGTTGTTCCAACCATTTTAAGGTCAAGTCTACCTTCAAACCCTAAAATGCAACATGATACAATTTACATATTTAATGCCTGGGTTGTGCAAGAACTTAAGAAATTGGCTCAAAGAAAATATTGGTCCTACAATAACCTAACCAAGGAAGAGAGGGAGGCCCTCAGAAATGTGCGAAATGACAACACTAATGGAATAAGCAATAGGACAAAGAGGGAAACAAAGTGATCCTGGACAATGAAAATGTATTTAAGGGTGGGTTACTGCCAATTGAATAATACTGATTGCTCTGAGATCACGGATCATGAGGCTATTTGTACCTCTAACATAGTATACTGTGACAAATTGCATAAAAGGAGAGATGGGGATTGACTAGAATGGGATGAATTTATATTACTGTATTGTGAATATCTGAAAATCCCTATTCTGTACCTCCTTCCCGAATTACACAAATCCACCAGGGAGACCCATTTTGTCCTCTATTAACTCTCTATTGGAGAACACCTCACGTTATATTGACTTCTAATTGCGGTCTTTTGTCCAGATCCTTCTCTCATACATTCAGTACAATAGGGACTTACTGAATAAGATTGAGGGAGTGGAGTGGGGGGATGGCTTTCCATTAGATGTGACAAGCTTATACAAAAGCATTAAACACTCGGACGGCATTGATGCTTGTAATCACTTCCTAAGAGCTATATCTCTCTCACTATTCTTTCACATTGACAAGCTTTTAGAAATGATTCAATTCTGTCTAGAAAATAATTTCTTCATATTCGAGAACAAGTTCTTCCACCAGAAACAAGGGACTGCAATGGGTATCTGCTTTGCTCCGAGCTACACCGGTCTCTTTAAGGGATGGCGGGAGCAGCAGGTAGCAGGAGCATTGGAGGAATTTAATTCTTAGGTAATGATGTGGTAATATTACAATGATGAATGTACTCTTTGTGATCTAGAAAGACACACAAAGAGAGGCAGAAACATGTGTCAGGCAGTTCATTGACAACCCATACAATATTGTCCTGACATCACATATGGACACCAGATCTGTTGAATTCCTTGATGTAACTGTGGAAGTCATCAGTAGGAAATGAACATCTAGACTCTACAGGAAATCAGCAGCAGGCAAAGCTCTCCTTCATGCATCCAGCAATCACCCCAAAAATCTAACAAAAAATTGGATTGACTGCATCCCTTATGGTGAGCTCCTAAGAGCCCAGAGAAATTGTGGCACCTAGGTAACTTTTGTAATTGAGTGTGAAACAATGCTACAGCGCTTCCGACAGAGAGGCTATAAACCAGCAATTCTGGAAGCTGCTTTGGCAAAAGCATGTGGAATCAAGAGGGAGTATATTTTGATCCCTAAACAACCTTTACTTGAAGAATCTGGAACTAAGTGTAGGTTTATCACTACATATAACAACAGGGCAGGTGAGATCAAGAAAACACTGCTCAAGCATATGTCAATCATTTTAATTGAACAAAGCCTTACAGACTTCCTGGATGAGTGAGGTGTGGCTTAGAGATGAGTGGTTATATGGGAAGTTGCATAACTCTTTCCCCAAAGTTAGGTTTATATATATCATTAAATACATAATGTTATATAATTTCCAAAATGCTTACTGGTCAGCCTGGCCTAAAAATAAACCACTAAGCTCTGTTTAATCAGCAGAAGCAAGTCTGCTGACTTCCTGTTCAGGGAATGCACTTAATTATATCAGGGAATGGGTGCCAGAGCTAGGATGTACTTCAAGTAAGTGATAGCAAAATACCGTGCCAGCACAGGAAATGAATACAAATACTACTAAAAAGTCTCTACAAAAAACACGAAGTATGAAATTTGGAATGCAATAGTATCAATATATTTGATAGTAAGAAGTAAACAATGGAAACCCAAAGACTAGAACAAGGAAAGGAATTGTACAGTATTGTTCGGAGCAACAGAGATGAGTCACAGGAGGATTTGCAATGCACCTCTTGCAAGTCTACTCTCCTTTAAATACTGATTAAAGTTTGGTGCTTCCTGTCATGACCTGGAAGTAGCACACCAACCAAATTAGATTAACAGACTGAGGGGCTGATTTACTAAGGACTATGTTGTCCTTGAGTGATGCAAATTGTCTCTAGGCAAAGCCAGTCCTTATGTGGGATTTGCTAACCCACATAAAAAGCCACTTTGTGTGGTTTAGTAAATATAAAGTAACACAGCGCATAGCCCTGCCTTGAATTACTTTTTTGGGGGTAGGCATTACATGGGTGAAGCATGGGCATTCCCATGAACCTACCTATATATTGTGACACAAGTCCAGAATACATAGACTTGAAAACCTTGACTTGTGCCAGAATGGTGTACCTACCCAAGAGTGGCATAACAAAGAAAAATATCTTTATTTCACCTTCTTGATTCCTCTTGCAACTTGTGCTGCATTCCGTTGTACACATAAAAGGAGAAATATGCCTCGAATTATTGTTTTGTGGAGAAGGTGCTACTTCCTGTACAAAAACAATCCTGCTCATAATGCAGGCATCCTTGTACTATGGCACATGTGTGCCTGTATTGGCGCTAGGCAGCACCCAGAGCACAAGTGCAAGGAGAGAGCAAAAATGCTCCCTCTCTTTGTATATATATAGAGCATTTCTGCCCTCTCCCTTTCCTGCAACGCAGCACAGCAAGTTGCCTTGCTACATTTAATTGCATGAAAGAATGATAAATCTTCCCTGTATTTCTTATGCATTCTGGAGGCTGACACATTGGTTTGGGAATGATTCCTTTCTTTGAGAAGTATGGGTTCACTGGAGTGGGTTGCACTATATTGTGGTGCACCCCTTAAATCAATTAAAGTTGACATTTGTTTGGAAAACAACAGACGTATGGTATGTTCAGCAGAAATACTTGGTTCGTTTTCTTTCTCCTTATTATATTTATTATTCATGGACAGTTTATGGAATCAACCATGCAAACTCAATGAACTTGATATCTTGGCGCATTTTCGATCTGCAGTCATGAGTGTCTCACAGCAATCTGGATTCACAGCCATTATTTATCAGTGGAAGCAGACTCATATTTGCAGATTAGTGAGCGTATGAGAGTCTAAACAAGGCTTGGACCCTGAGCTAAATTCATGCTGTAGTGGAAAAACGAAAAAGCTGTTCCTGGGTTACAGAAAGACAGACAAAATATACTCAAAGCCAACCTTTCATACATCTGTTCGTCTATGGATTCACACATCAATTTGTCTGTGGGCTTATCCGTTCACACGTTTTCCAATCCAACTATTTGTCCATATTTACTTAATAATCTGCTTATCCAATGTGTCAGTCAGTCCACTGACTTATACACTAGTCCACTCATCCATCCGCTAGTCAGTTAAACCCTCACCTATCTTTCAGACCATGCACCAAGCTATGCATAAAGCCACCTAATCAGAGTATTCACCCACATTTTCCATATTTGTTCATCCATACATCTATCTATCTATCCTTCCATCCATCCCCACAAACCCAGATTCACCCATTCATTCATCCATCCATCCATCATCCATACGTCCATTGACCCATCGACCCCCACACGTCCATAATTAGTTCCATCCAACCAAACATTCACTTATCCACTAACCCACGCACCCGTCCATCCATCCATCCATCCAATGAGCCATCCATCCATCTATCAGTTTGGTCCACCTAATTTCCATTTCTTTAGCTGTCTCAGGCAGGCTTTCTCCCAACATGTAGCCAGAATCAGTCATCATCACAGTATTTGCCAATTTACATAAGAAAACTGATATTGATGGTGATGGAGTGCTTATTTAGTTGGACTTGTTCACAGCTTTCAACTGTATTGACCAACAATACAATCCTCCTTGAGAGACTCCACTACGGTGGACCTCAAGGCTTTGCATTTGAATGCCTTACCGCCAGAGTCCACATCATAATCCTTTCAAAATATACATCAAAATCTGGAGCCTAACATCTAGATGCCAATGCAATGGAAGGAAGCAAAGGCCCACAGCTTGTTATCACTTTACAAAAACTTAAGAGAAACTATTGGAAAGGGGTTTCAACTTTCTTCAAATCACTACATAAGAGATGTGCTTGCACTGTAAGAATGCAAGGTTTATCTGTCTGTATGAGTAATTACACAAATATTGATTTAAATGGAACCTACTAATTTATAGCACTACTCATCCCAGGGTAAGTGGTCAGAGCGCTTCACATCTCACACAGGTACAATAAATCAAACAAGTATGTAAATCATCTTACAGGAAATGTTACATACAAAATGAGAGTTACAAGGTGTAGAAATCACATATCCATACTTGAAGACATTATATGTTAAAAGTGAATGTCGGAAGAAAACACAAATTCAGGCTATGAAACGTACAACAGGGATTGTGGTTGTCTGTTCAGGACTTCATTACTTCCCAGAGGAATCCTTCTTTACAATCTTAGTATAAAAACTGTTTGGGGGGAATAAGCAATAAGGATCTAAACTTGTGACTTACAATTTGCATGCAGCTCCTTGGTGCTGGTAGCCCACTAACCTATCTAAATAAAAATGAAATCTGTGATGTGCATGTTACAGGATGTGCTTTGCAACATGCACATTAACTCTCTATGCTACTTTATCAGTCGAAACTGTGATTGAGCAAACAAACTCTCCTAGAGCTGAGTTACCCACTAAAGTTATCTTAACCCTCTTATATCGCCTCAAAATTGCCAGGGACGGAATGATCTCTGCAGCAGATATCTTAAACCTGTGATATTTTAAAACGCAGCCTCTTTGTGAGCAATTAAGTAATCTAGAACAGATTTACAGTCACATGTGTCCTTGTTGCCAATTTCTTTGCAGCAGATTTTTTTTAAATAATGTAGAAGTTGACTGTCAGAACTCTGTTTTTCAAGCTCTGCCCCCATGACACCAACCACTTTCCTCTGCCACACTTTGAACCCAAATATTTGGGTTCCCCGAGTATTTTTTCCATTGCAGCACTCCGTCCATCCACATTTAGCCATGCCACTCAATTCAACCACAAACCTACCCATCCACCCACCTCTCTGCTCATGCATTCAACTGCCCTTCAGCTAGTATGACCACATGCATTTTAGCTCTCCATCCACCCACTCAACCATCAAACGACTGTTTTAGGTAGACCTTTAAACAGTGCAGCAGTGTTCAGTGAAGTTAAATCTGCCTAGAGAGTGGAAAGTTCGGCACTTCGCCTGTTTCCGAGTCCGTGCAATGATGCCACGAGTGTGGCAGCCCGGGAGCCAGGGCAGCGCCGCTGCAGCTGGGCCAGGCTTTGAAATACTCGGCACAAAGGGGCCAGTGTTCTCAGGCGCTCCGGCTCTTCCAATCATTTGCATAATCTGTTCTGGCTCATTGACCAACGCGGCCTGTCCGAAGGGGCGCCATTGTTCGCAGATCACTTGGGAATGGCGGCGAAGACAGGAGTCAGGTGAGAAATGAAGTGGGTGCTTCTCGGATGCCATCAGCGAGAGGCGACCCTGGGAATCTCGGAGGCAGAGCACCCAGCGGGCGGCTTTCATCCACCACAGTGTGCGAGGTTCCCGTTCGCAGAGACATTTAATATTTATGTTTTGAATAAAAGAAAGAGGCCTGTTTTGCTTCACAGCAAATCTCTGTACAAGGCGGCTCTTGGAAGAAACTTCACGGTAGCATTAATATCTGCACAGTCGAACCAAATGCCCTCTATTAATCGCAACGGGCCCACAATTAAAATCCAAGTGCGTGCCCTATGTTTTCTTTTGTGGCTATCATTTTTTTTTAATAATGAAAACAAAACCTACGATCTGGCTTGTGTCACATATGGCACCTCGGGCAATGTTTACTGAGGCTTTGTGCCATTGCAAATTGACGCAAAGCAACACTTTTGGGCATATTTATGGAATAGTGGTGCAGTGCGGCGCAGCAAGGTGCACTGCGCTGCGCCACTGGGAAACGGCAGCAATGCGGTATTTAAAGCATACTGCACATTCCTGACTTTTCCCCCTGCGCTTGTGCCATTTTGACAGCCTAGCGCCAATGCAGGTACCCTTGCACCATGGCGCTGCATGCAGGATTGTTTTGTGCAGGAGGGAATACCTTCCTGCACAAAAACAAACCCCTGAGACATTTTCCTCTGTCTATGTGTGCTGCTCAATGCAGCATACTTAAAAAGAGGAAGTAAAGAAGAGAAATAAAGATATTTCTTCTCATCGTGTCTTATCTTTTTGGCGCATTTCCAGGTTTACAAGGTCTTGCAAATCTGGGAACCCATCAAAAACCATGAGAGTTGTGAGGGAACACCAATGCAATGCCCATGGAATGCCTACCCAGGGCAATGTAAGGCAATGCAGCGGTGTGTGCTGCGTTACAAAGTGGCTTTGCGTGGCTACAAAAATCTGGCTAAAGGTTAGCGATGATCTTGCACCATGTTGCGTGGTGCAAGAGAGTGACACAAACCAGGTCATAAATATGGCCCCTGGTGTTTACTTTCTAAAGCAAAAGGTATATTACTTTGAAAAGGGGTAATTTTCTCAGCCCAAGAAGTCCCTCAGCACTGCTTTGCATTGCTTTTCGTATAGGGAGGTGTTACTTAGACTGACCAGCACAAACAGCTATATGTTTTGTGAAAAGCCAGATCAGATTTGATGTCAATAAGTAGTGTCTCCTTTAAGCAGGCATTAACAAGTGGAAATGTTTTCATTTCTCCAAAATACCTAATGATTGCATTTGTGCTAAAGTGCACAACCATTGTGTGGGATCCTTAGTCCCCAGTAAAGTGCACTGTGTGTGCCCAGGGCCTGTAAGTCAAATGCTGCTAGTGGGCCTGCATCACTGATTGTGCCACCCACACAAGCAACCTTTGAAAGGGGTCTCAGACTACAGTGTATTTGTGCAGTCTCTACTACCATGTCGGCCTGACAAGTGTCAGACCCTAACCTTCCCTTTAATTACATGAGTCACCCTTAAGGTAGGCCCATGGTATACTCCTATGGGCAGGGTGCAGTGTATGTGAAAGGTAGGACATGTACTGGTGTGTGTGTCATGTCCTGATAGTGAAAACAGTGTATTTTGTTTTTCACTATGGAAAGGCTATCTGTCCGATAGGATAGAATGGGAGTATATTTATAACATCTTATAAGTATAATTTCCCATTGGGACAAGATAGAAAGAAGGAATTTAGTATGCCTGAACTCAGAATATAAAAAAGCATCTTTTAGGAAAGATGATTTTTATAAAGTGTGAATATACCAATTTTTGAAAGTGGCTATTTTCTTGCTTATTGTAAAAGGAGCGTTTTCCCTTAGGAAAGTAACGTCCCCCCCTGCTGGATTCCCAAAAAAAGGAATGTAATCAAATGTTTATCAATATCGGGCATCAAGTGATACACAATTTCATTAATTTCTTTGTTTAATGCATTCAGGAATTACTTCATTCAAGAATGATCCATTATGTTCATGATGAGTAACATTTCTTTAAACAATATGTTCATTAATCCATGAATTACAGTTTACAGCGCATCCCATTGCATTTCAGGCTTTACCAGCCCTTCATCAAGGGATGTAGGTTCTAAAAAAGAGAAAACAATATGGTGAAGTGAGAAAACAACTGTCTTAATAAGGGAAAGTCCATCACCAAGCATTGGGTGTCAACGCAGTGATCGAGGTGAGAAAGATTCATGCTATGGAGCGTGAGTACATGTGTTGATCAGGCGGTCATTTATGATCCTGAAAGATGTGATGTTACGGTGCACTCATGCCGTGAAGCACATGGTGTGCAAATGCTCGACTACATATAACATAGGCAAGTAAAAAGTCAAAAGTGTAGGAAACATCGCATCCAGAAGTGAACTCAGTGCCCGAAGGACAAAAGACATTAAGCGAGTCTGCAGACTGCTCTATCAATCGACCAAATCTCCAAGAAAGTAAAAAGATGGAGTGAGAAACAGGTATGACTGAATGAGAAAACTTACAAAGAACACGTACAAGTCAGCATTGCGTCTTGGATATTCTCCATGTTGGTAAGCGCGGTCTCCCAGATCTCATAAGAGGTGTCGGTAAAAGTGAAAAATGACTGCCTTGTTGGTTCACGTCAGGGAGCGGCCATGTAGAAAGGGTGTATCATGCAACGCAATCTGCGTCAATTATGCGAGTACAATAAACCGCAAACAACCAATGTGACCGTAAAACAGGCATAATAAGGGGTGAAATCCTTGGTAAAAGTGCTTGAAAAATTAAAATGAAAAGAAATAAAATAGACGACCGTATGATTTACACCGGGGGGGTGGCCATATTGGAGGGATAAAAGTGACGAGAATCTAGTGGCAACCATATGTGTCAGAACAAAAAAACTGAAGGTGTCAATGGGAAATGCCCATATAGAATGAGAATAAGACACTATAATGGAGTGCATGAAATGGTCTCATCATGATGTGAAAATAGGCAAATGTCCAATAAGAGTAAACATGAAGGTAACAAACGAAGGGTCATAAAAATATAAATAATCACATAAATCAGGGTTTAGAATAGAGACTGAAAGAATAAATAGCTGAAAGGCGAGAACATAAGAAGATAACATGAAAGTAAAAAAGAAAATTATCATAAGAACAAATTAAGGAAAAATTAAGGTGAAAGATGAGTGAAAATAGTATCTGATGATCAGAAATTGCGAAAATCCACTGAGAAAGATATAGGAATTAGACCTCTCCAATTATAGAAAACAACTGTATTCAATACGGTCATTGAGTCCATTAGGCATTAACAGGTCCAATTTTTTTTATCCAATGCATTTCACTTTGTAAAAGGTACTTTCAGTTATCTCTGCCTTCAACAGGGTCAATGGTTGTTATTAGAAACTATACTATTTTCCCTCATCTTTCACTTTAATGTTTTCTTAATTTGTTCTTTTAAAATGCAGGGGAGGCCCTACTGCCTCCACCATACGCCCGGGGACTGCCACCTCCCCGGGGCATAAACACAATAATTAAGGGGGCCCGTTATGCCCCCCTGGCCCCAGGGACCACCTCTTTCCCGGGGCTACATGAGAAAAAGTAGGGGGGCCACCTTCGTAGAGCCATAGATGACCCTGGGGACCGCCACCCATCAGGTTGGCTCCAGCAATGTCCCGGGGTGCCCACCTCCAGGACATTGCAGTTTGCTATGGCTCGGCAGGAGAAGACATAGCAAAGTCTGCTCCGCTTCTAGTAAGTGAGAGCAGAAAATACTCTCACTTATCAGAAGCGGAGCAGAATTGCTTTTACACACAGGTAGCTGCATGTGCAGCAGTTCCCTATGCGTAAAAGCAATGTGGCTCCTACAGAAGATGGAGAGCTGTCAGGGACCGTGGGGGCATTGAGGCTCTCCCATGGTCTCTAACCTTTACAAAGTGGGTACCCTCGAGGGGACCAGGGCACCCACACTACAGGCCTACAGGCCTAGCCCCATGGCTGGTCCCTGGGGAATGGGGTCCCTGGAGCCAAAATCAGCTCCGGGAGGTGGGTCCATGCAGCCCCCTCCCTTAAATAAAAAAACTTCCGGCAAGTCGCCTGAAACCACGCCCTCTTCACCACCACTCTGCAAACGAGCCACCTGGCACTGTAGTGGTTGGAGGACATCCTTCGGAATCAATTACCCCCAGTAAGTACCACACAGCAGGATTGCTAAGAGGCCTTTGGAGGCACTACCCCTTTCTCCACCACTCTGCAAATGCGCCTCCTGGCGCACCACTGATTGGGGTATGAAGTCCACTTTATTCCAAGAACCCCACCTGGTACCTCCTGTAAGTCCTACACAGTAGGATTTCTGAGAGCTGGTCTGAGGCCCTGCCCCATTTTTCCATCACTCTGCAAATATAACTACTAATTAAAAAATATAGAAATTCATTGCAAAAAAACCAAAGGTTACAGGTACGTTATAGTTAGGAATTAGCATTTAGAAAACTTAGAAAATCATTGACAAAACCAAAGGTTACATGAATGTTATAGGCAGGCTTAGATTTCACTCGTACAAAAACAGTGAAATTTAGCAGTTATAGTTAGCTAAGCTAACTATAACTCGCGCTGCCACAATGCACTTCTTATGACCTCACATATTACATCAATCAAAATCTATTTCCTAACTATAACAGCCCTATAACCTTAGTTTTTTTCAGTGAATGTCTAAGGTTTTTTAAATGCTAATTCCTAACTATAAAGTCCTGTAACCTTCCTCAAGATTGTGCACTGTGGTGTCAATGACCTAGGCACATTTACTGGGATAAGGCTGGAAATCCTAATGAAAGAAATCTTTGCAGAACCAATGTCGCTTTTCCTCACACTGTCTTGGTGTACTTTAATAAATGCCAAAGACAGAAATGGAAGTGATCAAATCATTTCTGTCCACATATTGAAAATAAATCCAGGAAACATGTCAATAAAACTGTTTATGCATTCCTCAGAAACCATCGCATGGGCTGTTTCTATTACAACAATCTTCAATTTGACATGCATGGAAATTATAGAAATTATGGTGTGCATTTTACACATGAAGGCAACAAGGTGTTTATAAGTAACCTGAAACTCTGCATCCGGTCTTATGTGTAGCAGCCATATACATACAATCAACGCAACGGTTCTTGTCAGAGCCACCCTAGTACCCGAAATATTGTGACTTTTTTACTAAAGTTTTTATTTTTGGGGATATTTGGAACAACATATCGCAGAAACGGAAACAAAAGCAGGCATTCAAAAACTACCAACACATCCAAAAATAATATGCAAAAATATCCATTCTGAACATTGCACTACACATATCACCATAGACATACTTCTTCCAAAGCATGTTTCAAGTCATATTTTTGTAGCAGGTTTCCTTAAAAACCATCTTTAAGACCTATTTTTCGTATTCACGTCGATCGTGCCTTTTCCATAAAGTGAAAACACATATATGCTCACATATGACACTATTTTACACGCTAGGGGTTTATCACTGTACACTTCAAACTCATGTTTTCCTAGTGTATTTCAAGAACAACCATCTCTGAAACCTATTTTATGTTTTTGTGGTGAGACCGGAGATCGTGATGCCTCCGGTAATCATAATTCTCGCGGTTACATCGCTAAAGCAGAAAGCAAATGCAGGAATTCTATAGCCACCACCACATAAAAAATTATAACTATATAGTTAATTCTAAGCATCAGAGTAGATGATTCACTATATGAATAACTCCATAAAACATTTATCAGAATTACAATATCGCCATAATAATTCATATTAATGATTCACTGATATATCTCTTAGATTTTCACCAATATTTGTGATGACATCATGATAGTCGTGACGTCCCCACGACAGTACACAGGGGCTGCCGTGGCAGTCGCAGTGTCATTGCAAATATGGCGAACAATTAACAATTAAAAAAATCTATTTTGGATACATAACTTGTGTCACTAACACCCCCATTACTCAAACATGGGGTCTGAATACCTCTAGCCTGAACCCTTATGTTAGCTTTTTCAGAGATGTTCAGCCCCAGGTTTGTTACAGATCAATAAAATGATAGCCTCAGCTTTCTGTTCAGGTTCAGTCCAGCCAATCAGTGCATTCCCATTGGTGTGTGCATCCGCGAGGAATCGCGAAACCACCGTGAAATATCCACGACCAGAGATGTCACTATCATTTTCTGCTTACATTTCTCAAAAACTACTGAACAGATTTACACCAAATAAGCAAAAGGCACTTCCTTGAACCAACATCTACCTCCCTGACAAATTTGATGTGTGTGTTCAGCAGTTTGGGCTGTACGTGTCGCTAAAGGTTCCCATGGGAAATCTCATTTTCATCAAGCACTCATGTTACTACTATCACAAATGGGATGATTCTGCTGTTTGCATATGGCTGGGTCCTAACTGGAATGGCATCGTCCCAGATCTCTGTACTGTGGTGAATGTATATCTCTGTACTGGGGTGAATGTATGACATTGTTCTGCATTCTGTCCATCAATTGTTTTTTTGCATTTGCCACCCCGAGTGGGACGGGTATGCCCAGACGTGGGTCCTGTGCTCTCCATGCCACTGGGGTAAAGCTATCCTGGCTGATGAGGGCTGAAAGCCCGAAACCGGTCCTAGGATGCTTGTTTCCAGTCCAGGGAGGACCTGGCCTGGCAGTTCGGGCATGACTGTTCCCATTGGGTGCAGGGTCAAGACTGATTTGCATATGACTGGGTCCAAAATGAAATGGCATGGTGACCAAAAAATGATGGATTTAGGCCCAGATCTCTGTACTGGGGTGAATGTATGACATTGTTCTGCATTTTGTCCATCTATTGTTCTTTTTGCATTTGTCCCCTCGAGTGGGACGGGTATGCCCAGATGTGGGTCCCGTGCTCTCCATGCCACTGGAGTCAAGCTATCCTGGCTGATGAGGGCAGGAAGCCAGAAACTGGTCCTAGGATGCTTGTTTCCAGTCCTGGGAGGACCTGTTCTGGCAGTTTGGGCTGGACTGTTCCCATTGGGCGCAGGGTCAAGACTGATTTGCATATGGCTGGGTCCAAACTGGAATGGCATGGTGAGCAAAAAAATGATGGATTTAGGCCCAGATCTCTGTACTGGGGTGAATGTATGACATTGTTCTGCATTCTGTCAATCAATTGCTCATTTTGAATTTGCTTCCTTTCAGCACCATCAAATGCCAGATTGGTATAGACATTATACAGCAGAGTTTTTCACCACTATCAAGATATGGACAGCCACGATAATGTCAAGAATGGCCACCAATATGCAGGTATTGGTAGACTTAAACAAAGTGAGCTCTGGCATAAAGGTGCGAACCAGCCAGGGTTGGCGAGGGGCCTTGGAGTTGCTTTTCATTTTAACAGGAGCCAAGGGGGCACAGAAAAAGCCTGAAAAACCTGGCTCGTATTATGATTGGTGGTTTGGGTCTGCAAGGATGGCAGTGCTATCTGTAGGGTGCGAGGGTGACAACAGTTTAAGTTAGAAGGGCTATGGCATGGGCCTCCTTCCTGACTGGACACCTTACAGCAGCTTCCTGGACACCTGGCCCTGATAATTTCATTTTTTACCCACCCCTTCTGCCCTGTACAGAGACTGTAGTGCTTTGCCACTGGCTGCTGCTGCCCTTGTCTCCCTTATGGCTGCCTCTAATTCATGTGGCTCCTTCCTTCCTTGTTGACCTGCTGTTCGTTTGACGGCAGAAGGAGCATCAGTCCACCCTCAAGGAGTAAGTTTTGCTTCACATGAGGCTGGGCTGCACCACTGATGGAAGAATGGTTATAGGTCCCAAAGGATTATTAAAAAAGTGAGAAGATTGAGATAGTGGAGAGCCAGTAGAAGCCAGATAGTTTATTTAGACATTTGTTTACTTTAAAAGTACTGCACAATGCTCCTGTTCGCGCAGTGGTGAGTGCAAAAAGAATGCTGCACTCTATGGCCAAGCTGCAGGGAGAGTGAACTATAGATGGTCGCCACACTTCTTTTTGGCTTTGGTGGGTTTTTGATAAAGCTTTGTGTGATGCGGGGACTGTTGTGTGAGGGAAATATTTCATTGTACTTTTTATGGGGATATTTCTGTGAACTGTGTCAATTCAAAAGTGCTGACTTAACTGCTAGCTCTTGGGTATTGCTCCTATTGACCATGATCTCTCATTTTTGGTGGTTGGGTTTTGTGGCTGTGAATTTTTTTTTAGTGTTAAGTTTTGTGGCTATGAATTCTTTTGTTTAGGATAGCACCAAAGAAGAGAAAGGAGCTGGGGAGGGATGCAGATATAGACTTAGTTATGGGGTGTTTTGATTCAATTGAGGAGCTGCTTGCTCGATTGTGGCCTCATCAGGAAATTGACACAGCGCATGCTGGGCCAGGAGGATGCAAGAAAAGCATCAGAACCCACCTCGACTCCTGCAGATTGGTGGTATATAATCTGACTCTAGCCCTTTAGTTACCACCAGTGAGAAGAGGACAGAACCTAGGTGGGGATTCGTGAGTGATCTGGGAAAAAAGATGGATCCAGCGACAGTGACCTTGAAGAGAGGCTTAACTGAGGTTTACCATGGTCATCCACGGTAGGGGCAAGAAGGAGTGGACTTTCTAGTGGTAAGGGGGATGCATTAGCAAAGACAAAATGGCTAGTGGATCTGGTACATGCAGGAAAGCAACACAGCCATATCAGGAGCAGTGCAGTGGCTGCTGTTGTAGAAACCCCATCAGCCTCATATTATTTCAGCTGCTCAGGTACAAGGCCTAGCCCTGTTACAGGATAATGCAGACTATGCAGGTCAACAGCCAAGGGCTCCTCACTACTAAAACTGTATCGGCCAGGGCTGGGATCATTGACAACAAAGTTGAGGAAGGGATGTTTATTATCCTGCTGCGTGATCAAGTTCTACCCCCTAGGGATCTGTTACCTTGCACTTGACTGAAGAGGTATAGGATATGATGAGAACATATGGTGATCCATTTGAACTGATTATTGAGAAACCAGTTGGAGAAGAATCATGAGAACTTAAATAATGTACATGTGTTGGGACCAGACAGATGTTAAGTTTTTATCAATATCCTAAGCATACGCAAAATTAGACAACATTTTTGTAAGAAGTATTAACACAATGATTTTCTTGAACTTTTGTCTTTAATTTTCATACCTTCATGTGCCCAGCCAACATGTGTTTCATCATCAGGGGAGTCCACCACGACTTCTTCAGGGCTAAAAAATGTAATAAAACCACTTTCCCGTATATTACTGATCTAACACCAAATCAAGACAATCCATGTTTTGGTGGAATACATTTCCATCTGTGGAATCAACTCAAAATATGATGTGTGACAGGTTGAAACCCATGCAATAAACATTGTATGTCCTTTTACTAATGGATTATCTATATGATACCTTCACTCACAATCCTCACGATATATTTTCATATAGATCTTATATAATGAGTAGGGCTCCCGGTTTCATGGTATTTATATTTTAGACATTTCCGTCTGTATTTATCCATATTTTGTTTTTGCTAATTTTACCAGTATTTATCCATATTTATTTAAGGTTTTGTGAAAAAATAAAGCTGGAATGTGTATATTTCTGCATTTATTTAACCAGTTGACGTACACTCGTGCCAGAACGCCTGACAACTTTCAATGATATATACACACTCAGATGATAAAATATGCACTTATAAAAAATCATGCACATTTTATTATCAAGGTTGTGCAAATCTACTGCTGTTTAAGGCACTTTATTAAATTTCCTTTATTTTTTAATCCCCTTGCCTGTCAATCTACACAGCTATTGGCCTGGCAGTCATGACTGATATAATTTAGTATCACTCAAAAACAACCCAATTTCCGTTTTTATCCACATTTAAAAATAAATACAGACAGGAAAATAAATGTTTTTTACTGTCTGTATTTATCTGGAAAAATCAGTAAAAACGGAAAAAGGGAGCCTTAATAACAAGTAATATACCCTATTCTCTAAGAGCAATGTGTTATCCTCTACCATTGAGTGCGCGTAAATCAGAACAAATATAGTGTCACACTGAGCCCTTTCAAACCACACAAATCATACCTGTAAATGTGACCAAATTTATTCTCCTGTCCCACATGTGTTTGAGAAATTAATGTCCAGAATTTTTAGTAGATTGCCAATTGTCCATCCATTTGCACAATAATGTGAATAAGAACCCATTGTATATATATCACTATTACCTCCATGCCGGTTCTAATTCCGTCCCGGCCGTGGAACAAGTATCCTCTGCCATGCACGATATCTAAGTATCCGTGAAATCCACCTACAAATAATAATCCGTTTTTTACAATCCAAATGAGCCAGATACTTTCTCCCCAACAATTAACCTATTGTGGCAATTCAATACAGAGGATGTCTCACCTGTTTTTGAAGTTGCGGTTGCACTATTTCTTGGTAATATCCTGGTCAATTCTTTCCTTCCGTCAACTTCTAAGTATAATTAGTCCATATTAAATTCCTCCTAAATAAAATCAAATACGTTGTAATCTCTTTAATACTAGGCATTTCCGACCTTCATTAAACCACCCGTTCCAGTCTCTCACCATACCTGTTAGAGAGTACGCTGACAGTCCAGCGTCTCTCGTCATCCTACAAGTGTTATCTTTGACTGCTCCCGACTATGACGCAATGTGCTCTCACCCAAAAACTATACTGTGTCTTGCTTTTTCCCTTAATGGTGTGATTTCAGCACCATTTTGGAAGGGCCTGTGTACCTATACTGTGTATGGTGAGAACTAATTATTAAGTAAACGCTCCCCTAATTAAGCCTACTTATTATCAGAAGGCACCACGCCTAATGTGAAGAACTTACAATTTACATTGAGTTCTGAATATACATAATAACCTTCAATACAAGAAGAAAAATGCATTAATGTATGCTATATTCAACCTGTTAGATGCATTAGCAATTCATTTCAATGCTGTAAAAAATGTTCAATATTATACAGGTGCATAAGGTGTTATTATTACCCAACCTACTGCAATTCAATCCATTAGATATGCATATTGTACAGTGTGTACATCAAAATACTATCCATTTTATTGTGATCAAAAGGAAACACCCCTACTACATTGATTGTGTCCTAGTCCCCTAGAAAATACAGTAATTTCTGGTCGGTGTTTATATCCAGTTCCACAGCCTCAAGGTGCATTATCCGTAATGCTTCCTTTCGCCCCAGATTTAATTCCCTGTTACCCCCACAGGGGTTCTGGTCCATAAGATCTAGACCATAGAAAGTAAATCGTGTGTGCTGCCCCTGTGCCTTATATTTCATCGCATGAATTGCCAAGGGGTATCTTACATCCTGTTGTTTAAGAATTCTCAAGTGCTCGCTGATTCTTTCTTTGAGAGCTCTAATAGTGCTGCCCACATAAATGCATTTGCACTAAATCATGTAAATCACATTTTTGGTGTTACAATAAATGTTGTGTTATATGACATATGTCCTGCCATCCAGTCCTTTAAAGTCTTTCTTATTATCACTGGCCCATCTACACATACCACAGAGTCCAGTTGGAGAAGAATAATAAGAAATTAAATAATGTACATGTGTTTGGACCAGGCAGATTTTAAGTTGTGACTGAAGTGCATGATGCTCAAGAAACAGGAGAGTGTGAGTCAGCCTTGCTTGTGGGTGGAGATAAGAAAGGGGCATATTGGCCCTTCAATGAGAAAGCCTGCACTCGACTAGCTGGCACCTGTATATGTAAGATGAACTGCTCCTTCTGTGTGACTGTGGTGCACCCTGAGTTTAAGTGTTTCATAAAGCCCAAAGACAAAAGACGGACAAAAATGAATTGGAAAGAGATCTTGCTCCGAATCTCCCTCCCCTAAAGTATTCCAGATTCTAATCCCCTGGTTAAACTCTTACCCGAAATCTGATGTGGCGCAGCGACTTTACTCTGGTTTCTGCTATGGCTTCAGAATACTAATGATGGTGGCACATGGTTCTAGTTTTTGCAAGTATCAACAATCCTTGTTGTTTAACAAGGAAGTAGCTAAAAAGAAGAGTGAGAAATAGAGATGGCTAGAGAGGGTAGGTAGCCCATTAAAAAAGCCTTCTTTTTCTAACGCTGTTTAATCCCCACGGGGTAGTCACCAAGAAGGAACCTGATTTACACACAACCTCTTAATTTTAAAGGAAGGAGTGGGGGTGGATCAGTGAATGATGCCATTCGTCCTGCCCTGTTTTCAGTCAGGTACACTTGACTGGACAAGGCTATACCCATGTTGAGGCCTTTAGGTTGATGGTCCCATCGTGAAAGCTAACATTGAGTCAGCTTTCAGCTTGTTACCAGTCAAGCTAGAAAAGTTTCATGGTCTGGACTTCCAGTTTGAAGGAGATCTCTTTTCTGGCAAGTGTATTGTCCATGGGGGCCTCTGTGTCTTGCTCTTATTTTTAACAGTTCAGCGCTTTCCTCGAGTGCTCATTCAGAGAGGCAGCTGGAATAGATATGGTCATTCTCTATTTGGATGACAGCCTGTTCTTGTGACCGGGGATTTCAACAGGTGTGCAGACTTGTTGGCCTGTTTTAAGAAACTTTTACCAAGGTAATGAGTACCTCTGGCCAAGGATAAAAACACCCGGGTCAGCTACCCCCTGCGTCTTTCTGGTGATAGAGGTTGATTCATTGATGGGCGAGTGCAGGTTGCCACAGGAGAAAGTGCAAGCTTTCTGGGGTCTTAAAGGTCCTGTTTGGGTTCATGCAAAGTCATGGTTCATCAGCTTGACGTTTTGGTGGAAGAGCTCAACTTTGCCTTCTGGATCATTTCAATGGGGTGACCCTTCTCGAGTCCATCACCGAGGCTATGTCTGAACTAAGAAAAAACATCCCAGGACTTGTATTTCAGCTCAGATAAAATAGGTCCTCAGGATCTAGTCACCTTTCCCGAAGAAATTAAATGATTCAGTTGTAAAGCCCACCCTCATCATGTCAAACTTAGAACTGGGCCTTTTAAATGATGTGGCCGGCAGCATGATCTTCAGGGATATTTTGGGATAGGAATGGGCTCACCCATGGCCTCAATCGTGGTTTGAATGTGCTATTTTCAACAATGTTACCTTTTTGTTAAGGGGTTCCCATTCTTGTGGCCATCCATGCGTGCCACTTCTGCAAAATGCCTATTATGCTGTGGCTTGATAGTATATCAGTGTTTCCATCCATTAACCTACAGCGTGCAAAGTGTAAGATGGTGCTGAGACTGCTGAATGAAATTGTGCTGATTTTTTAACAGATCATCATCTTGTGTAGAATGTGCCTGGTGTCTTAAACGACACTACTAACGACTTATCTCATTTTAAGTTGCAGAAGTTCCAGTGCTGGCATTCCAGGGCAGCAATCCCTTTCCAGAACAACTTTCGAGTCTTGATGCTCAGTACTCCCTGACCTTGCATCAGCCAGTCCTTCTCCCAAGACAATGAGGGCCTATGAAGGGGCTAACCAGTCCTATATGTTATATGCTGAGGATTCCACAAAAGGGGGTATTTTATTCTTAGGTAGCTGGGAGAGGTTCCTCAAGTGCATGCGTCAGTCGGGAAGGTTGGCAGCTTATGGGAGGAGGCACATTTCCGCATCAGCCTTCTACTCCAAGGTAGCAGGGGTTTTCTGATCATTCAAAATCTTTCCTCATTTATAAAGTCCTAAAGGTCTGGAAAAGGATGGAAGGGGTAAGCACAAATAGGAGGTGGGTAAATGACCTAGACAAGTTGGTGAGGGTGCTCCATTCTCTTCTGCTAGTCTGTAATTCAGACTATGACTCTTTTTGCCTGGGTTTAATTGGCCTTTCAGATTTTCAGAGCTAGTGACAGGGCCCAAAACACATGGGGTGTGTTCCTCTTGCAAAATATCTCTTGGGTGGGAGAGTACTTGGGGATCACCCTCCCCCTTTCCAAGACTACCCAGTGGAGGAGGGGTGACCAAAATATTTTGAGGCAGGCAAAGGTTTTGTGGGTTGACCAGTCTTAGCTCCACATGTGTTTATGAGCTTGTGCACTAATTGTGGGGTGATCTCCTTGCTGGTTCACATTAGTGGTGCCCCTCTCCCCAGTTTTAAGCTCAGCAGGGTCCACGCCATGGCATTGGGAGCAGGGAGAATTGATGGTCCCAACTTCAGTTTCCATTCCTTCAGGACTGGAGTAGCCACTTTTACTGCAGGTTTGGGCCTTGACATGGGTACTGTTAAAAGGATGGAAAGATAGAAATCAGATTGCTTTAAATGTTATGTCTGCCTAAATCTTATTGGTAGGAAAGTTGAACGCATTAAGATGGTATATGTTGTACTGATGGCAACTCCTTTCCTTCCTCAATTGTTTACATTATGTTACATAACTGAAGTCGGCGGATTGGTGCTTGGCAGCTCCTTTGTGAGGAGAGCAGGGGTTGGGCTGGTTTACAGATGCATTGGTCGAGTGTTGTTACTTTCCGTGGATGGTCTATGCCATCTGGTGAAAAAAACAGCAAGCAGGGGGCTACAGCCACCTACTCTCATCATTCTTCATGTGCAGGGTAATAATTTTGCAGTGCTTGTCTTTGCTCAGATTTTCTATACGGAAAACTTTGTGGATGGAAAAGCGATTCCCAAAAGCAGTCATTGCTTGAGCACATATTTTACATTGGAGGTAGTGGGGAATGGGTTACTCTACCAGGGCCTCAACGAATCCACCAGGTACCTCAATCGTCAATTTAGGAAGTTGATTAATACAGCTTGATTAAAGACTGCTTCTCATGGCTGCCTCAGGGATCAATTCTTTCATAATAATGTTGTACAATTGTCCTCTCAAGGCAATGAGGTGATTCAGTAACCACTGCTGGTGTTCGCTGTGCAGTATTTTTACATGAGTTGAAAAGTGGGTCTAGGGAGGGGGCAGGGCACAGATGGTGAGTTAACCATTGGAGCAGTGACGGGGTAGACTCATGGTTGGCTACAAGGCAGGTACACACCTTAGTATCAGACATTCAGGCAAATTCTGGATTAGGCTCAAATTGTTCCCCAAGCATGGGCAGTGAAATTGGGAGTGGGCACTATAGTGACTGCCCTTAGCCCTTCAAGGGTACTCCATAGTACTGCCCTGGAGGGTGAGAGGATGGGGCTTCCACCAGGGGACCAACTTATGGCCCAGTAGCCCTGCCCATCTCCCAAATTATGTTGGTGGGATCCCTCATAGGGGTTGGTTTTGGCATGGTGTTTTGGGGTTCAGCGTACTGGTTGTCCCACACGCCCTTGGTATTGGGGAGCAGGTGAGTTTGTCCTGAATTAAATGCAGCAAGGGCCTTAGGGAGATAGTGGAAGGGGCTCCAATTCAGTTAGTGGATGCTGGAAGGTACAACTAGGAGCTCAGAGAAAAAGAGAGCGATTCCTTTGATTTAACAATTTCAGTTTTGGTGGATACTATTGATTCAATAGAGAAATTGAATACTAAATCAATGGTTCTATATTATCACAATGTTTTATTAAAAATATATATATATATATATTGTGTTCGATTGTTTTCCAAACACATACAATAAAATACAATCTCACAAAAATTATCACAATGTATCAAAAGACATTTGTTCACTAAAACAATCTAAATTTCATATTAAACAACAAGGTAAATGAATAATAAATCACAATTATGACCAGCATAATAGAGACAGACATATACGTAAGACAAAAAGGTTACTGTTCTTTACGGATGCACATCCAATTGGACTTCAAAACATAGCTCCTTAATACATTGATATAATCAGTATTTAATTTCTTTATGTTGGTCCTTGGATTGTGCCTTCAACGGCGTTGACGCGTTTCGATGGCCTCAGGTTATTTGTACCATCTTTATCAAGACACAAATTTGTCTATCTCTTATGTTGAATCCTCAGTTTCTTTTAAAATCAGGGTTTTATTATAATCTTTTGTTTGGCAGCTATTCAATTTTCAACGATTATTGGTCCGATGACCTATCTTTGGTTACTTGTGACAACCTTCTTTTCTTGTATGTCTTTAATGTCCTCTTATTCTTTATCCTTCCTTACTTCTTATGTTCCGTTTCTCGGAAAATGAAAGGTTCCGCGCACTATGAGGCTTTCGTTACTCTCTTTTAGTCGGGCGGATCTATATTATAATGACATCTGGTCCAGAGAACGGGCGTCGGGTTTAAAATTCTTCATCTATTTGCCGATGTCCTCTTATTCTTTATCCTTCCTTCCTTCTTATGTTCCGTTTCTCTGAAAATGAAAGGTTCCGTGCACTGTGAGGCTTTCGTTACTCTCTTTTAGTCAGGCGGATCTGACTATATTATAATGACATCTGGTCCAGAGAACGGGCGTCGGGTTTAAAATTTTAAACCCGACGCGCGGAACCTTTCATTTTACGAGAAACGGAACATAAGAAGGAAGGAAGGATAAAGAATAAGAGGACATTAAAGACATACGAGAAAAGGAGGTTGTCACAAGTAACCAAAGATAGGTCATCGGACCAATAATCGTTGAAAATTGAATAGCTGCCAAACGAAAGATTATAATAAAACCCTGATTTTAAACGAAACTGAGGATTCAACATAAGAGATAGACAAACTTGTGTCTTGATAAAGATGGTACGAATAACCTGAGGCCATCGAAACGTGTCGACGCCGTTGAAGGCACAATCCAAGGACCAACATAGAGAAATTAAATACTGATTATATCAATGTATTAAGGGCTATGTTTTGAAGTCCAATTGGATGTGCATCCGTAAAGAACAGTAACCTTTTTGTCATACGTATATGTCTGTCTCTATTATGCTGGTCATAATTGTGATTTATTATTCATTTACCTTGTTGTTTAATTTGAAATGTAGATTGTTTTAGTGAACAAATGTCTTTTGATACATTGTGATAATTTTTGTGAGATTGTATTTTATTGTATGTGTTTGGAAAACAATCGAACACAATATATATATATATATATTTTTTTTTTTAATAAAACATTGTGATAATATAGAACCATTGATTTAGTATTCAATTTCTCTATTGAATCAATAGTATCCACCAAAACTGAAATTGTTAAATCAAGGGAATCGCTCTCTTTTTCTCTGGTTATAAGAACCTCATTTCCCTTGATAACTTTAAGGGGTCCCTCTTATTATTTTTTCACTACAACTAGGAGCTCAGCCAAAACTCTGGGAAGAACAATGTTGGTCAGGTGATACCTAGGAATTGATTCTAATATCCAAATGAGGTGGGTCACTTACCTATGTTGTCAAGAATACCAATGAAATGTAAGGGTGCATCACAATTATGCACAATAGTGCCTGGGACAATATTGTTCTAGGGGTATCCACAATTCGATTCAGAGTCCTCCAGAATTTCAAGAATGGATATCTTTACGCTATGGTCACAGTTAGATAGCGGTAGCCACTAATATGTGAAGTGTTATCAAGTAGCGAATCATGATGAAAAGACCACTATTATGCCAGGCACATTCAAAATCATTTCCCTGCTGCATTGTGTATAAAGGATGGGTTCCATTATGCCAAGGATACAAAGATACCTAAATGGTGCCCACAGTATGTCTAGCTGGTCTCTATGTTTGCTGGACCGTACCACCAATGACTTCTAAGATGGGGTGAAGTGTATGTCAAGGACAAGATCATGCCACCAAATATTTCCCCCATTCCCTGCCAAACACACATACATCACCCATTCACTCACCGACATCTATGCATGTAAATTCGGGGTGGGCGGAATTTGCGAAATTCACTTTCGCAAACTATCGCGAAAATGTTAAAAATCTCCGCAAACACGCGGAAATATCGCCAAGACGCTGAAGTTTTTTTCCCGCCCGTTCGCGGTATTTTCTGCGTGATCGCGGCTCGCCAACTTACCCATGCGGTTGCTCACGGGCGTGAGATCTCAATCATCTCATACTCTCGCGGTGCATGATCGCGAGAAAAAAGCCGTGATCGCGCGACGAATGACGTGATCGAGTGACAAATGACGTTAATGCGGGAGACAGCGCAAATGGCTACCAACAATCCAATATCTCATGGAAAACGCGACCGGATCGGGAAAACTTGTCAGCGAACGCGGGGATCCTGGTAAGGCGATCGCGCGAACGCGAGAATGTATTTTTTTACAGCGCGAGCAAGAAAAAAAATTCCGGTAAGATGCGGATTGCGGAAATTCTGACATTTTCGCACTCTCCGCGGAACGCGAAAAATGTCAAATTATCGCAATTTCCGTGAGCGGAACGGAATTTTAGCCCAGGCCTAGTGTAAATTCACAAACGTATGCACAAATCAAAACATTGAGGTGCATTCACACATGCATGCAGACTCACAGGCTCTTTACCACACTCCCTGACATAAAACGAATCTTCTGTTCTTAGTGTGTAGTGGCACTGCAGATGGTACTCTCATGCCACTCCCATCCTTAATGATGAACAGCACAGCAGCAAGGACATGTGGAAGTTGCCATGATTTACAGCTTCTGCATGCTCGCAGTTCCCTGGCTCCTCTGTTCATGGCTGAGACTGACATTCACTCGTCCAATCAGGAAAGGAAGTATTATCATAAGAGGCCTTCTCATTGGTGAGGGTTGGTGAGTACATTGCCCTTCACGAAGGCCAACCTGCTGGCACATTTTCAACATGCACACTCCATGTGGAGGTCAATCCTTGGCCGAGCTGCCCTCCAACTTTGATATAATGCACATTTCGGAGACAGGTCTTAGCTAAGCTGATGCCCTGTGTTCAGACCCTTGGCACAGTGGTGTAACACAAAATATGCCCCCCGCTCCCCCCAGAAATGAGTCTCCCATCTCTCACAGATATTCATTGGTTGTGGGTTCAATAGGGGCCTCTGAAGCGTTGGAGGCCCCTATGGGGTCTGAGGCTCGCTGCGCCACAGAGGCTGCAGTGGCCTGCATTAAGGTCCCACCAGATGTCAGCATTAAGTACTTAATTCATTAAGGCATCAGTCTGGCATGGTGTACTATGTTATTCCATGTTCTATGATGTTGTTATCTGTTATGATTTATTTTGTTACTCTGTTGGGAGGCTGGTACATTGTTCCATGTTAATTTTGTACTATGCTTTGTCGCTTAATGTTTTGAAGGCGTGATGGCGCTATGTTGTGAATTGTCATATTATTATGTTGCATTACATCTTGAAACTGTAGAACATTATCTTATCTGCTTTGTTGTTATGCTGTGTGGCGCTTTGAAATGCGATTTTTCGTTCGGCCGCATTTTTACTTTCCAGATTCCGTTGTAACCGTTTATTTCGCGCCAAAAACCGGGAGTATGTTAGAATAAATCAAGCTGAATAGCTGAAATACCCCAGGGACCATATGTCTGAGAAAGGAACACCCTCTCTATGCATACATTTAGATACGGATTTATAAAAACGCAGTGTCATCCACCATCCCCCGGGGGTCTCTGGCGATAGATGGAGGCTAATACTCCTTGGAGACGTAGAAGCGTCAGAAACCATGGGAACAGACCTGAACTGGCACATGGTCCTACATGGCAAAGAAACATTTTTTTAAAAGTTAAAAAAAAAAAACTCCCCCACATATTTTGCATAGTATGACCCAGGATGGCACTGCCAAAAAAAAATATCTCAGAACAGGACCATCTGCAATCATCCACTCCGCCTCCCTTGTTTCATGGCCCCGCCCTCCAGTGTGTGTGTGTTTAGTGATAAATTCGAGAGCAGCTTCTCTCCCCAGGAGCCCAGCGATTAATACAGCCGCGGGTTCCCAGATAAGTGATTGTGGTGGAGATTGTTGGCGAGAAAATAGACAATTATCCGCTGTTAGCTTTTACATAAAGATCGCATTAACTTGAATTAGCTATCAGACAAAAGAGCGTCAGCGGAGCGCTGCACCTTTCTTGCCAAAGGCAGGGGAGCTGGTTCGCGTGGAAGCTCAGAGCGCTGCTGCTGTTCCTTCTGTAGAGAAACGTGTTTCTCGACTGCGGTGTCACGCGCCCTCCATTCATCATCAGAGATTAGGAACTCCGATTTCCGGGATCCTGAGTCACCAGGAGTAACTTTATGGAACCTGGGCCTTTTTTACCATCAGCCCTTTGCATGCTGGGACTTGAAGTTTAGTTTTTTTCTCGTAAACATAGAACTAGTAGTGCCAGCATAGCATCTTTATACATAATAAAAAAACAGGGCTGATTAAATATGGTCCTGCTAAGATTTGTTCAAGTGTCCATTTTTGGAATTGAAGTCCTGCATTTATTATGGACATTTAAAACGAAGGACGTCAATTTACGGTTTATTGTCTCAGTATTGATGGGCCAGCTCGTGTTTTACGATACAAAATGGCTTCATCTGGGCATAGATTTCATATCCAACCGAATTTCTTAATTGATTTTAATAAAAAGGGGTTCTCCAGAGCTCAGTGAGCGACAGTGTCCACTCGGAGTGGCACTATGTCGTGGCTCTTCTGCGCTAAGATTGGCAGCTGCTTGGCTTTGCTCCAATGGTTCTTTTTTTTAAGGTTATCTACAAGTCGCCCGTGCCTCACTTTTTCCCATATTAAAAGTGACACAATGGCGGCACAGGGGGCTTGTGTGTAAGCGGCAGTGTTCATCACTGAGCTCGGGAAACGCCTCCTACTAATTGAGAAGTTAAAAAAGACCTTGGGGTGAATTTACCGCAATGTTCAGCCTAAAACGCTAACCAGGAGTACGTCATAGCAGAGACCCACACATGCACGACTTTGGTGACGCAGAGAGATACTGCTCGGAGAACCACAAAGATGGCAAGCGGTATGTTAGGTGCGCCGTTGTTAGGTCTTGTGTCGCGGATGCATGCCGGGCATAGGGTGGCCACAGTGTCAAGGGGTTAATATCCCCTGAATTGGGTTTGGCAACTGTGCTCCAGCGCCCTCGTGACGACAGCCCGCCAGCCGGTGCCTGGGAGCTCACTACTGCCCCTGGCTACAGCGCCAAGAGGCGCAGTTGATTTACAGCGCAGTTTAATCATCTCCCATCCAAATCTCCTCTTTTGTTACAATGCCCTCTAAGTGGATGGGTCAGACTGGACAGCATAAGAATTTGCCTGTAGCATATTCGAAATGTTTTAAAGGTGAAACTTCACGTGTTGTACAGTAGTAGTCATTATTGTCTGGTTTACCAATGTCACTAGGGCAGTTCGTTAAGTATGGAATCGGTGTATAGCTTAGTCTGGTCATATTTGGGGTGGCAGGGTGGACTCGTGGTAGGCATGGATCTAGGGTGGTACTACCACCCGTCATGCCACGTTTCATTAAAATTTTGTTTTACTTCCGGTGTGGGATCAGCAGTAAATTCTCTCATCGAAATAACTTTGAGGGTCTGCCTCCATTCATGCGCCAGCACCATTTCCACACGCAGAGTCCTTATCCTTTAACCACCTGTAAAGCACATACTATAAACTGAATTGCCTCGTGCTATAATGGCGCGCGTTATTGGCTCAGTTCCAGAAAAGTAAACCACTGAACGTGATTTAAAAGTTCAGCGCGCCCCCCTCCCTCCTCGTCAACAAGCGCTCGTCCTACTCAGCTAACCGACCAGCTCTGGAGGCGGCACGTCTGCCTCTCTGCCTGCGCGGATTAGCAAACCCTGCAATTCCCTGTCCGCACGTTGCGTGCCTTACTGCCTGGAGCCCGCGCTTAGCCGTCTGAAAGCCTGTTTGATTATTCCTCCTCCGGGAAATGCTGATTTTCCCAGTAATTGATAGCGTGTAACGAACGGCCTTAATTAATTAGACGGTGAAGTCGAAGGCACAGAATTTGAAAGAGAGCAGTGGGGGACACGAGGACGTCGCGCAAGAGGCCTGTGTTTTCCAAGCAACCTAAAATTGAAAAAAAAGTCAGGCGTCTTTCTGCAGGGAGAGAGGGCGCCTGCGCCTAGCGAAGTGTAGTGCTGGACAGCTCCGAAAGGCACACTCGCCGTCTTGCTAGGGACGTATGCTTTCGCCTGGAAGACAGTCAGGATGTGGAGTAAATAATATCTCGGTGAGGGTACGAGGTGCATAGTGGCATCTTTAGGAGGAGGCGGGCTAGTGTCTTGCCCCCCCCCCTTTCTGCCCTCCCACCAGGCTCCATCTGCAGCCAGCAAAGATAGTCACTGGCCTTAAAGTCTGGGAATACTGTTGTTCCTGTGTACATTTCACGTTTTACTTACTCTTGAACTGTCAGAGTATTTGATTTTTTTCACAATGTTGTGTTGACCTATTTAGATAGCGACATTACAACCAGGGTGTCCTGCTTGTGGTAATAGGGTGTTCGAAAATAAGAAAAACAAGCATTTTCAAAGCCAGCAGGTCTCGCATAGCGGGGTCTATTGGCTTTGTCAATTTTTTTAACCATGTTGTACAGCAGTGCAGCTGCTTTGCAGCATGGCTAAAAGCAACACAGGAAGCAGTATACTGTAGGAGAGGGAGAAGAAGAATGTGGGTCTACGGCAGAGCCGCCGTCCTCCGAACTGGGGAACGAGGTATGAGTTTCAGTGTCAGCTCAACATCCTCTGATTCTGGACAAATCACTTAATCCCCCTTCATTTCACAAAAACTAAAGGATGTAAAGTTGTGGAATGTAATTGGTGATCATTTAAAGAGCAAGAAAACAAGATATAGTACCTCACTCAGCACAAGCAGCGGATGGACACTATTTAACATTAATTAATCTGTACTCAATCCATGTGTTCACAAACAAAAGGAAGTGAAGCCTTGCATATTCTGTTGAATTTGAAAGCAGCAAAGAAGAGTGATAAGTATGTCAACAAATGGTGAGTCATGAGTAGGCTTTTTTTTAGACATGCGGTCACCGCCATAGGGACAGCGCATGTGAGCTACAAGCAGGTGAGACCTAAAAATGCAACCGGAGGAATCCTGTCCAGGTTCAGAGGAGGGGTGGCGGGCCCCGTTAGGATAACCAGGTTCGTAACACAGGCCCTTGCATCCCTGGTGGGAGCTGGAGAGGGCTGGGTTGGGCAGACCATCAGCAGGCCTCATTCAGCCCAAAGCCAATGAATATCTTTGAGACTCAGGTGTCCCTCATCATATTCTGCAGGGAAGCCTAACCTTTAGCATTACATCTCTGGGTATAACAAGTCCAGCTGTGAAGGGAAAGCTATATGGTGTCAACCCGGGGATTGTATAGGGCCTTTGTGGAGTCAGCACCTGATCTCGCGGGTGGAGAGGCTCGAGTAGGGACTGTCCAATGGAAAGGAGTATGGAAGGAATTTGACCTTGCCGGAGTAAGCACAGATGGCAGGCTTTATGGTCTGTGTAATAGAGGGACCATAGATGCAATAGTGTGCCACCTGTGTGCCGGAGTAAGCACGGAGGGGAGGCTCTATCGTCTGTGTAACACAGGAAGGCATGGTTCTACACCTGTGTAGCAGAGGATACAGACCTCGTTCCATTACAGTAGAATGAAGCTGGTATTTGTGAAGGTAAAGTAAACATTTGCGATCTGCCACCAGGTGAAGCGTTTGCCAGCAGCAGAGGGGGAGAAGTTGTGCAATTTGGTAGCACTGTTTGCCACTATCATCCCCCACGTCTCAAACTTGCGCATATCAGCCTGACGCCGACCCGCGGAAGCCGGGCAGCGTCTGCCAGCAGCAAAGGGGGGAAAGCAGCGCAATTTGGGAGCACTGATTGCCACAGCTGGGAGAAACTTCAATCACCATCATCCCCCACGTCTCACACCTGCTCATATCAGCGCGACGCCGACTCGCAGCATGGGAAGCATGCAGTGACATGCCTGGGCCATGCCCGGGCCAAGCCCAGGCTAAGGGTGGGCCTGTCCATGCCCATCGGAGGCCAGAGGAGGCTGGGCCCCCCTCTAACTCCTGTGTTAGACCTGGTACCATTGGTGTGAGTCTCCCTTCCCTTTTTCACTGATTGACTCCTCTGTTTTTGATATGTTTTGCTGGTTTAGATGCTTTGGGTACTGTGCCACTGCTATTCAGTGCCACACTGCAAGTCCTCCCTATTGTAAATGTATGTATGGATTAGTGTCTCCATGATTGGATTATTTGATTTACCTGTCAGACCTTAGTATAGTGCACCATGTGTGCTGGGGCCTGTAAATTAAATGCTGCTGGTGGGCTTGCAGCACTGGTGTGCCACCCACAAACAGCTTGTAAAGTGTGTCTCAGGCCTGCCATTGCAGAGCCTGTGTGCAGTCTGTGACTGTCATGTCGACTTGGCAAGTGCACCCACTTGCCAGTCCCTAAACCTTCCCCTTTCTACATATCAGACACCCCTAAGGTCAGCCCTAGGACAGGGTGCATTGTATGTAAAAGGTAGGTCATGCCCTGATGTGTGTAGCATGACCTGATAGTGAATTACAGCCTATTTTGTTTTTCACTATTGCAGGGCTACCTGTCCCCATAGGCCAGAATGGGCAGTTTGATGATAACATCTTATAATCCTAACTGACCCAGGGAACATGGTAGAAAGTCGAGTTTAGTATGCCTGAACTCAGAATGATAAAATGCACCTTTTAGTGAAGTTGGTTTTAATATTCTGTGTTTGAAAATACCACTTTTAGAAAGTAGGTATTTTCTTGCCTAACCATCCAGCTTGCCTCTGCTAGCTTGTATATTGTATGTCTGGTTTTGTGAGTGACAGTGGCTGGTGGGCTCCAGGAGACATGGTGAGTCAGCACTAGGCTGAATAGGTATATCTGCATGAGGAGTGGTGGGAGGAGTAGCACCTGGGCCTGAATAGGGCTGTGCCTGCCTTCCACAATGCTGGCTCCACCTCCTGTGGTGCGTCTGATGATCCTGGCCCAAACTCACAAAGGAAGAAGGTGTGCACTGGCAGAATGCACCCAGAACTGGTTTGGAATAGGGACAGGACCCTCTGCCTTCAGAGAACAAAGAGAATAGTACTATAAATATTGGGGCCCAGACCCCAAGACTTTAGATCACTTCTGGGAAATCAAGACAAAACTTTGTCAAGGAGAAGAACCAAGGAAGCTGCAGGAGTTTGGACTGCCCCTTTGCCAGTGTGTTGTTTGCTGGGTTGGCCTGCAGTGGTTTCTTCATTGCCAAGGAAAGGAGAAGAAACTTTTAAGGAACTTTCATCATCTTGCAGAATATTTCTCCAAGGGCTTGAACTTATCCTTGCCTCCTGCTGAAGTCTCAGGGCTACAAGACTTCACTACCAGCTCCCCCTCTGAATTTCCTTGCTGGGAATTCTGTCTGCAGAAGCCTGCGTGTCGGTGGGAGCTGGAAGCGTGACTCAACGAGAAGAAGCATGTCGCCATCGCAGCTGTGCCATTGCATCGCCGGAGAAGCATGTTGCTGCCACAGAAGCCGCCGCCGCATCAACAGAGAAGCTTGTCTTTGCTGCAAGGGTCGCCGACGCATCACCGGAGAAGCGTATCGCAGGGCCTGTCACGACTCCGAAGTTGTCGAGTGGCCATCGGGCGTGCACGCATCCTCTTCACGTCGTCGCATTGCATCAAAGGCGCCATCTTATCGCATCGCACCGGATTGTCGCATCGCATTGAGGCACCATCTTGCCGCATCGTAACCGGAACGCAGTACGAGAATCAACGCATCACCTCCTCTCCGGTAAGGAACAAGACACATCCCCTACTTTGCGCAAGCATTGAGGAGCGATGCATCGCCTCCCCCTAAGCAAGGAACCGATGCATCACCCTCCCTGCGAACCTTTTGTTTGTTTTGCGTTACGCATCCAGGTACTTTGGTGAGAAACGTGTCACATTTATCATCAACTTGAACTAAGTTACCTCAACCATCTTTAAGTCTATTTTGAGTACAGTATTGTGGATTTTTGTTGTTTGTGGTCTTGTGTTAAGTCTATTTAAAGAATACTTATTTGTATACAACCTGTGTGGTGTCCATTTGTAGTGTTTTCACTGTGTGACTGTATGTGTTCACAAATGCTTAACACGCTGCCTCGGAGATAAGCCTGTCTGCTCGTGCCAAGCTACCAAGGGGGTGAGCAGGGGTTATCCATTAGTTTAATCCCCTTTCCCTGACTAGAAGCAAGGGTCCCTATTTGGTCAAAGGTACCTACCTCTGTCAACTAGAGACCCCTAATTCTAACATCCTGCATTTTTTTCCGTCTTGCTTTGCTATAGTACAGCTATCCTACCAGTCACAGGTAATCAATGGGAAAACGGAAGGCAAAACCCAGCAAACAAGGGTTTAGGAACATTAATACCCTGGACTCATTTTTCACAAGAGCTGCAGATGGCCTGCCAAAAGAGATCAAGCTAAGTGAACGCCGTCTCCCCGTAGGAGAGGTGAGACCTCTGCTTCAAACTATGGACAGTGTGGTTGATGTTTTAATGCCTATAGGTGATGTATGTCCCTCTCTCCAGCCTCTTAATGTCAATGTCATATGCCAATCCACTATCCCTTCAGCTTCCAATGGAAGAGATAGGGGCTCCCCCACAGAACCATCTGTGAAGAAGAAAAGAGGAGGCGGGAGTTCGCATAAGATCGAATACACATGTAGGGGCGGGAAAAAGAGCTACCTTGACTGACAATGAGGCCCTCTATGTTAAAATTGAACAGACCTTCTATCTACTGCTTCAACCCCTACTAGAAAGATTGAAAAGGATTGAAGATAGTCTAGAATAGTTTATCAAGTAGGGGCCTAAAATCCAATAGGGGGCCAATAGGGTCCCAGAGCCCATTCAGGATCTCCCTCAAGATTTGCCAAACGCTAACACTAATTTAATTCGCCCTTCTCAGCGATTGGCTAGGCCCACATCTCCATAGCCAAAGACAGGGCGGTTTTGGGGAACCTATGGGGGAATGGTCTCACCAACCTCACATCCCAGACAATGTCAACAAATTCCGTAAGATCTTTACCAACTCCAATACCTACTGTTAGAAATGGGGTCTCTAGTTGGAAGAGGTAGGTGCCTTTGTCTAAATAGGGACCCTTGCTTCTAGTCAGGGTAAAAGAAATACATTTAGATAACCCCTGCTCACCCCCTTGGTAGCTTGGCACGAGCAGACAGGCTTATCCCAAAGGCAATGTGAAAAGTATTTGTACCAACACTCACAGTAACACAGTGAAAACACCACAAATGGACACCACACCAGTTTAGAAAAATAAAATATCTTTATCTAAACTTAACAAGACCAAAACGACAAAAATCCAACATACACAGTTAAAAATATGACTTTCAAAAGGTTTCAAGAACTTGCACCATAGAAAAATATGGATGCGTGACTTTTCACCAAAGTACCTGTAGTTGCGTCGAAGTTCACCAAGTCAAACAGCTGCAGCATCGGATAACAAAGAGATGCAACACTCCTGAGACCCTGAGGAGGCAATGCGACAGTCCCGCTGCACACAGAGGAAGGGTTGCGTTGATTCTGGTCTGTAGGGGAGTGATGCGTTGATTCTTCATGCCGGTTCCGGTTCGCATGGGGGTGATGCGTCAGGGAAGCGTGTCGCACAGGTACGATGTGTGGATCTTTGGGATGTGACGGCAGTCGATGCGGCGGAGTTGCACTGCGCTGGGTGGGTCCTCTTCAGCCGCGATCCCGCGATTCGTCAATTTTTGCAGCGACGACAGGTTCTGCAATGGTTTTCACAGCAGCACGGCGAAGCTGGTAAATTCTTCTCGCGCCGTGAAGATGCGTTTGAAAAACAGCCGCAAGAAGAGCGATGCGTCGATTTCTGTAGTTCTTTGAGTTTCTTCTCTCTTCCAGCTTCCAAACAGCAGCCACAACCTCCAGAGGCCCAAACACTGGCACAGGCACCTCAAGGCAGGTCAGAACTCACAACAACAGAGTTCAGGGGAGCTTGGGGTGAAGTCTTTGTGTCCCTGAGACATCTGACCAGGAGGTCAGCTCACTTCAGGCCCTTAGATATCTCCTTCAAGCAGGGGACACAGCACACAGCAAAGTCCTTCTCCTTTCCTTGGCCGAAATAGCAACTGCAGGCCAACCCCAGACACACAACAAGGGCAGTACTTCTCCTCAGTCTCTTCAGCTCTTCTCCTTGGCAAAGGTTCCTCTTGAATTCCAGGAATGATCTAAAGTTCAGGGGTTTTAGGTCTGATACTTATGCCCCAAAATGTATTTTTTCTCTTTGTGCAAGGGGCTCTGAGCCCAGTTCAAACCAGTTCTAAGGTGCACTCTGCCAGTGCACAACAACATCCTTTGTTAGTGTGAGCCTTGGCTCCAGACACACTACAGGGGGCCGGAGCCAGCATTGTGGAAGGCAGGCACAGCCCTATTCAGGTACAGGCGCTACTCCACCACTCCAAATGAAAATCAGGCCTACTCAGCCTAGTGCAGACTCACCCAGACTCCTGGAGCCACCCCAGCCCCTGTCACTCCAAAGCCAGACAGTCAATCCACAAACAGGCAGAGGCACACAGGAAGGTTGAACAAGAAAATATCCACTTTCTAAAAAAAGTGATTTCAAACACACAATTAAAAAAACATCTTTATTAAAAGATGTGTTATTAAATACGGAGTTCAGGGTTACTAAACTCCTTTATTTTAATCTTATCCCTATGGGAAGATATGCTTGTAAAATGTTACAAAGCATTCCCCATTATGCCCAATGGGCAAGATGGCCTTTCAATAATGAAAAAAGAAATTGGCAGTATTTCACTATCAGGATATGTTACACACACCAGTACATGTCCTACCTTTCACATACAGTGCACCCTGCCCAGGGGGGTACATTGGGCCTACCATAGGGGTGTCGTATGTGCAAGAACAGGGAAGGGTAAGGCCTGGCAAGTGGGTGCACTTGCCAGGTTGACTTGGCAGTTAACAAACTGCTCATAGGCACTGTAGTGGCAGGCCTGAGACCTCTTTTAAGGGCTACTCATGTGGGTGGCACAATCAGTGCTGTAAGTCCATTAGTAGCATTTGAGTTACCAGCCCTGACACACTCAGTGCACTTTACTAGGGACCTGCTGGTAAAACAAATATGCCAATCAACACAGCAATTGTATTTAAAGTCCTACACTGGATGTCAAAGCATTCCCAAGGGGAATGTGACCTTACAAAACATATAATCAAGGCTAGGACAGTTGCATGGGTGGGTAACTCCATGAAATCACTTAGAGGGGACTGCATATTAGTACATTTTAATCTGCAATATTTGGTGAGGCCCTTATTGAAGACACTCCCAAATGGTCCCTCGACTGTTACGCATTGCTATTAGGGTTTTTCTACAGACCTCCAGGACCAAACATAAGGGATCAAGGTCATGGAAGTGCCATCACTCTCCCCCTCATTCATCCCCAACATAACAAGCAAAATACCTTTCCTGTACACACAAGCAATCACTTTGCTGCCAGGAAGGTCTTGAAGCATGCGATTGGCAGGGGAAAAAATGTTGGCCCAACAACCACTTACGTGCCCCGTAGCTAACCCTCCAACGGATATCCACATGTTGTATTCCTGTGAGGACACAATAAGAATATTAACTTGGAATATAGGAGGGCTCAAGTCGAAGCTGGATGACCCCAATTGAGTTAGGCATATCATTTCTTTCAACTTAATATGTCTACAGGAAACTTGGGAAATTGGGCCAACCTACAAAGATGGATTTCATTCTTTCCATACCCCAGCAATTCCCTCAAGAGCAGGCAGAGTGAGAGGGGGCCTTTGCACTCTAATTAGAAGAACTCTCAGTTTAAAAGTTTTTGTTTTCTATAATGAGTCCCCTTATTACACTCTCTTGCTGGGCGAAGGTTTTAGGCGAAGCGATATGCTGCTGATTAATTAGTATATTAACAAGTTTGATGGTCAGATGTCACAGGTGGCTGATTCACTCGAGACGGTGATCAAAACAACCCTGAAAGCCCACCACAGCCCCATTAACATTCTATGGATGGGCTATTTTAACACCCATAGCTGCAGCAGAATGATAAAACCAATATGTGGCTTAACTGATGAAAAGGGGAAAGTAATACTGTTAGATTTTGGCAATTTATGTACTTGTGTGGACTCCTTTTACGTTATGAAATGTTAGAATTTAGAAGGCTATGATTAGCAGAAACCGCTAGGCCCGAAGTGTGCTCTAACACGTTAAAATTACCATAGAAGCATAGGTTAGCATTTGCGGTGCCATTTTGTATTTAGCTGCCATTTTGTATCATGATCGAAACTAAATATCTATCTCATTTTGTTTGCCACAGCAGAAAGCAGCCTTGTTTTTTTATTTCTCCAAGGTTGAGCTTTGCTTTTCCCATCCCCATGAATAAACTGTAGCTGTCTCTGCATGCCTATCCTCCCTCGTAGCCCTGCTCCCACGTTAGGGGGAGCCAGGCTCCGCAAGGCAACCTTGAGATAGTGATAACATGTACCCACCGTGCAGGTGGCAGTCCATCCTTCTGCACCTTCTTTTTTCCTGTACAGCTTTGGCCAGTAGTTTTCCATTGGGGAGTTGTCAGAAGAATGAATATGTGTTACCAAGGGTTGGGGAAGCAGTTCCCTCGACAGACATCTATGGGTGCTGATCGGACTGGGCTTCACTGCAGTGTAATTTACTAATAAACTATTGTTTATATTCTCTAATGCCTGATCGACTCTTCACTTGTAGAAGGCTAATAGGTGGTCGTAAGAGACCTGAGTGGCCCTTAACGGGTCACTTCCTTCAGTACCACATTTCTCACACAATCCGTTTGGTAACTCATTAAATAGACTTCTTATCATAAGGAACTTGGAGATTATTAATCAAATTGTTTAGATCACTGGTCTCCTCGAAAAAACTTTAGTCACCAGTACACAGGGTTCCACTATCAATTATACGGTGGTCTTGGTCCCTCAAAAACCTCTTTTTAGCAACATCAAAACCCATATTTCAGCCTTTAGTGACCACGCCGCAGTAACTTGTCAACTCAAATGGAACGAAAGTCATAGTCCACTGCTGAGGAGAGTTCCTATATGGCACATCGCATGAAAGAACGGCATAGTCCATAAATGGGATAACATTAATAAGGACATGCTGATTTCTCTGATTATAGGGATTACCCAGAGGGAGATAATGATTTGTCTTGATTCGTGTCACAAACCCCTCTAGTATAACAAAAGCCTTTGAGAAAATCATGAGCGAAGTGAGAAGTAACCTAACACGTCCTATGTTACACCCAGTGCTGTCTTCTAACGCTTCGATGGAGCCTGCACCAAGGCATTAAATAACGTACACACTACCCTTTGAAGTAAACCTAGAGACATGGTCTCAGTCAGGCACCTGCGACACCAATATAAGGAAATCAGGAAGGCTAGGCGGAGAGTCTTGAAGGAGGAGGCATGGGTAAACCTCCAACACGCAGCATCCTCCAAAAATGCAAGCAAGTTAGGGCTGTAATTAATGCCCCCTTCTTGAAACAGGGCACAGGCCCAAATATAGACGCACTTGTGGACGAAGTGACATGGGTGGAACACTACCACAGTATATTTAGGGTGCCTCCTTAAGGAGGAGAACACCCTCCTAATGGTGAAATTGATGTTTTGCTACCTCCCTTAACATTCACCATGGCAGAGGTGAGATATGGATTGCTGCAATGCAGCAGCGCTAAGCCCCCAGGTTCTGCTGGAGCTCCTATAGATTTCTTTTTTGAAAATTCGGATCTTTATGTACCCTTGTTAACCAACATTTTTAATACCACTGTGGTGGAGGAGGCACTAGAATCATTGAAAAAGACAATCATTTTTCCCATCCACAAAAAAGGAGGCACGTCATTACCCAAAAATTATAGGCCCATCTCCCTATTGGATGGCACAGTTAAACTAATGAGCCATCTATTATTAGATAGAGTAGAGAAATAGGCCTCAGCAAAAAATATTCTGATTTAGGTACAGTACGGATTCAAGAAAGGGAAAGGTACATTGGACCAATGCCTAAACCTGAACCTGATTATATCCAAATACACACCAGCCAAAAAGGGTAAAATCTATAGGACGTTTATGGACCTATCAGCAGCTTTCGACTGCATCTCCCATTCCAAACTTTGGAGAATTATGAAGGAGATGGGCATATAGGAGTTAACAATATCATTTATCTGTCAAATATATTCCCAATCTTGGGAATGGAAGCCAGGGGAATGCACAAGACAGTTCTCTATCAATAGGTGAGTCAGACAGGGGAACGTCCTGGCCCCCTTTTTGTTCTCCATTTATACTAATGGCGTAGAAGCAGCCCTGGTAGATTCTACAACAGATATCCCTACGGTGAATCAAATGCGTACCCCTATATTACTATACGCAGATGATGCTGTGCTACTAGCCAGGACAGGGGTGGCACTGCAAAAACTCATTGATGAATATGTCTCATTCATGTCATCCCTAGACCTTCAAGTAAATGAATCTAAAACATTTGTCCTGGTCACAGGGAAACAGCCCAAAAAATGTCCATCATTTTATATAGCGGGATGCAAAGTCGAAAGTACACAAACCTTCTCCCATTTGGGTGTTTTATTCAATAGTATGGCCACATTGACAAATATGGTAGCCAATAGATGTCTTCTGCTGGAAAAAAGAGTTATGGCCATATTTTCTTTTATAAATAAACTAGGGTCCAAGCCACTGGAGGCAATCCAAAAGATCTACACAGCACAAGCGATTTCTGTGGCCACATATGTGGCAGGGATCTGGAAAATGTAGATGCCATACAAAGTATTGAAGATACCTGCTTGAAAAAACTCTTAGCCCCTCCCAGTAGTTGCTCCAACTTTAAATCCATCAAGAGCTGAACACCCTTTACATATCAGATATGGTGTACCTTGCCACGATTTTATTATGGCACTCACTCTGGAGAAGGGAAACTGTTGATTTGACCCAAAACATCATTAGGGACTGTTTAACCCTTGATCACATACAGAAGGTTGCTTGGATTCAATATGTTAAACATACACTGACTGCCCTGGGATTGCAGTCTTTGTTTACAAATCCAACTAATTGTTTGTCGATCCCAAAAGTCCTAGTTAAAAAAATATTTCTAACCAAAAGGCAGAACGACAGACATAAAAACAACTGTAACAAACTTGATACTTGAAGATACCTTCCATCCCACACAACGTAAATTCTTACCTAGAATTTGTCACTAATCCTCAACATCGCTTTGTACTGGTAAGATTTCGCCTAAACCTCATTCCTTGTATGGTGGGCCACCCTACAGGAATTTTCTCCCCACCAGCACTGCCGGTCTGCCCGTGTGATGGAATATCTCCCCAAACAAAGCTGCACGTCATCTTTTTTTGCAAATTTTACATGGTGCACAGCAAAAGATTTCTCCTTCCTCTAATGTGAAAATACAAATTCATGCAGTGTCACCCTGCATTATATTTCCTCCAAAGGCAGTCTGATCACCTTGTGTGCCACTGCGTAGCATCCTATTTATGTCTGGCAATAATGACTAGGAGATCTCTTCGGAATAAAGGTACAAACAAATCTCTTTCCCTGTTATGCTGACAGCAATTTTAAGATTTTTACTGACTGTTTATTTGAACTTTTTTTAATAGTGTTTTCCTAATACAATCTCATTTTTAACTTATTAAGGCTCATTTTATTGAAAACGTGTATAATATGAGCCCAACATGAATTCAATTGTGATAGAATGACAGCTCCATTACTATATTACCCCGAAGTGCTTGGTGGACCCTCGAGTGATGTTTTAGCTCTCGTGTTAATAGCTTTGCATCATTCAATGATTCTTTTTATTGTCTTCGCACAAGTTTATGTTGATGTTTCCCTCTTGTTGTTTTTGTACTGATATAATATGTAATATTTTAGTACATGCGCTGACACTTTATGAAAATGTACTTCGTTTTGTATTGTACTTTTATGATCTATGTTTTAGTTAGATCGAATACAGTGATTTGATGATAATGAAGATTGTCCTGGGGTTAGAAGTTAGAATATACTCGGGGCCACTGGAATTATGCAGTTTAGCGGCCACAGCTATTTCTGCATAATTATGGATTAGCCACATCTGCCACAGTATCCATCATCTGCTGAAAAATCTTCAGATTTTAACAAAAAAAACAGACACGTCTGTTTCTAGCTTATATGGAACAAAAGCTACTAAAATGAGGTGACGCTTGTTGCTACAGCTACATTTGAGTGTTCAGTTTGTACTAGTGAGATGAAACCTACACACAGTGCTAAGAAGTGTAAAAATGTAAAAAAAAGTAATGCAATCAAAAAGGTGTCGTAGTACGCCACTTAATAATTGCTGCGGAGATAGGAGGAAAATTGAAATGTGCTGTGATGGTAAAAATGCGGCCTGCCCTTTCCCCAGGGAAAAGTGGGAGCCTTTTATAGGAGAAGACAGGGTGTGTGGTGCTGAGTTTAGGGAAATAGACCACACAAAAGGGGTATGCCGTTCTTTATTTTCGAGGGTGAGTGGGGAAGGGGTGTTTTCCTTCCAGGGGTGTAGGGACAGACATCTGTTCTCAGAGAGATCCGACTGCGCTGTGAGGCCATACTGATGGTAATAGAGCGCTTTACCTATTTCCCATAACGTTTGCTTTACAGAGGAGTTCCAGGGGTCTGCAATGAGGCCGAAGAGCGTCAGTGGGTGGGAGTGCTACTTGCACTAAGGTGTTGTAATTGAGGAGAGCCGTCTTAAGAGAATCGAGTGGAGGGGGTGGGCCTCTCAATATCCCACCTCAGTGTTCATACAGTGACAGCAACAGGCAGCAGAGCTTCGGTTTCCCCAGTGAATGGCCGGGATAATGACCCGCGGTTCCCAAGCCCTGTTTGCCGCTGCCTGGGGCGCAGCGGCCTGGCGTTGTGTGGTCCCAGCCTTTCCCCGCTTGTCCCAGGCTGCCCCCGGGATCAGGGGGCTCCCGCGGCTCGCCTGCACCTGCGCCGGGCCGGGCTCCTTCACGAGTCCGCTGGAGCTTGTAATCATCTTTGTGAAGCCATTGAGGGCACGGCCGAGTGAAGCCCGCGCGGCCCTCCGAGAGCCGGTCCTCTGAAAGAGAGCCAGCATGGGGCTGCTCTCCAAGCCCCCGGCCTGCCAAATTCCAGCAGAGCCCCTCACAATCGCTTCACACAGGCTCCGCTGCTCCCCCCACACACGAGGGGGAGGGGGAAACACGCATCCACAAATACTCGAGAGCACTTTATTTTTCAGATATATGGGAAACTGTTCTAGCTGAGGAGAAATCTGCAAGATACAACGTTCCATGCAAAAACGCGCTGGAAGCTTCCTTGCAGCCATGTTGGGCAAGATTTTCGTCAGCTGAGGCTGACTCGGGCCTACAGTTTGCATATGTCAGGCCTGAAAAGGGGGCCACGGCAGGAGGGGGCCTATTCATGGGGTATTATCGAGCTCTTTCTATGAACGTTTAATTTGACATAATCCTTATAAAATAAGTTTATTTTAGACTTCGGTCCGAAAATTTCACACGGAGAAGGAAAAACTAGTTTTATGACGTAATTACCCTGTCACGATAATCACCCTGCTTAGTGCTCTTATTGGAGCAATGGGCCCCCACCCTTCCAAAATACATTGTCAAAGCAAAATAAATGATAGGCCTTAATTGAGTTTCATGGCATTCCTTTCCTCACTGTAATGGTTAGGAGTTTGACGAAGGCCTCTCTGACTGGGTGGCTGTGGGCATTTGAAAATAATGAACATATCAGTCAGATGCAGACACCGGTTACAGAGTGACAGCAACGAGCGAGGCACCAATATCTGCACTGGCTGTAACTCTGCAAAACATCCTTTGTAAGTGGAATATTAGTAATGCGGAAAAATATTTGGCAAGAATGTGAGTGTGTTGAATATGGGGGAGGGCCAGCATGTTCTAATATTTTAGCCATTCAGGGGCTTATTTACAAGCCCCTTGCTCCACTTTTGCGTCATTTTTAACATGGGAAAAGTGACGTAAGGGTGGCACAAGGGGCTTGTAAATAAGCCCCCCAGTGTGCATTTTACCCTAAGTCTCACGATGTTGGTGCTGTGCAGTTTATACAGATGTTTCACCACACTTGTGCCGTGGGTGTACAACCACGCTTTATGAAAATGGAGAAAAACATTTTTTTGCACGCTTTTTACATTGCATGAAATTATTAAGGAACAGTTGATGATCATTTTAAAGTATACCATCCACAAGGCCAGAAACAGAGCAAGTTGAATTGGCTCTGTTTTCACTGCTACTTTACTGTAATACATACCAGGCCATAGCCATTTTCATGATGGCCAGCTACATTTTCCCAATTAAAAAGTGGTGCAAATTGGATTCGTGCCAGCAGCTTTAGCATGCAAGGAGTCTTGCAGGGCTTTAAGTGGGCCGGGTCCCTCCGGATCCTTAGACCCGGTTGTAATTTAAATTGAAAATGGTTCCTATCAGGCCCTTTATTCATGCCCTTAACTTTACTGGTAAATAACACTGAAACATTTCTGAACCATACATGTGAAAAGGTTAAGGTCATACATGTCAGCAATTCAGTTCCTGTATACATTTCACCTTTTTTAATTTTACATTCCCGTAGAGTGTTTACTGTTTCCAGGATGTTGTGTTTCTGTATTTTTTCCTGTTGCATAATACTCTCGTATAGTGCATACTTTAAACGTATTCAACTACAGGTGCAGGGCTCGAGTCGGGGTACCACGCGGGTGGACGGCGTCCCCCCACTTATTTTACCAGGTTTTTCCGGGTGGACGCCGTCCCCCCTGCCCAAAAGCTGGACAGCATTGTGTGAGCAGAGAGCCCGGGTGAGAGGGAAGTTTCCCGTAAATTACCAAAGATATGCTAATATTTGTAATTGGAGACTTTAAGAGGCACCGGTGGTATGTGTAGGCTGGAGTGATTGGGAGGCGGAGCGAGCAGGCGTTGGCGGTTAACGCTTGGAACTGGGGCACCCCCTCGGGGGAGTGGGGGGGGAGGGGGGGTTGCAAAGGACATCGAGGAACAGACCAGGGGTAGCAGTGCTGTGAAATGCCCCGTCATCTAAAGGCATATGAATACTCATGAGATTCCTGTTGTGACGTCACTTCCGGTGACAGCGTCCCCCCCACTTCTTTTCATGAGATTCCTGTTGTGACGTCACTTCCGGTGACAGCGTCCCCCCACTTCTTTTCATGAGATTCCTGTTGTGACGTCACTTCCGGTGACAGCGTCCCCCCACTTCTTTTTTTAGGACTTGTGCCCTGTACAGGTGTTTATAAACAGCAACAATTGAGGGCTTTGGAGCGGAGGGTGACGGCAATGTGAGTTTCTCTCAGTGCCTGTGGGTCTAAAAGATGATCAGAATACACGGTCATCAAATCCTTTTCCTCTGTTCAGAGCGCACAGATCACGTATGGCGGTTGCAATTATGATTCTTTGCAAATGCCTCTGAATGGAGTGGTGGGGCGGGGGGGTGTCGGTGATAGGTGAAAAAATAAATAAAAAATAAACTTATCTTCTCCTCCTTTGCATGCCTCTCCCTCCGCTGCAGGCCTCTTCCCCGTCTGCTGGCAGCACAAGAAGCACCCAGGGTTCTGTACTCTTCCAGCCAATCACAAAGCTGCCTGAGCAGTGTTGTGATTGGTCTGAGCGGGCTGTTTGGCCGCTCAAGCTGTGCCTGGGGAGGCTGGGCATGTTCTCCATGGGGCTGTGCAATAACAGCCCAATGGAGAACATACCAAGTATGCATGACAGTGTAGCCAGCCCAAGGGGGCTGGTCAAGCTATCATGCGCATGTAGGGAGGGAGTGCAAACCACTCCTGCTCCCTCTGCGGCAAGCCAGCCCTACCCGACCTGGCTGGAAAAAATAAAAAGATAATAACTTCTTGTTATTATCATTTTCTTTTTCTTTTGCACTGCTCAAGGAGCAGTGGGGCGCTGCTCCTCCGCCTTAGCGGAGGAGCCGCTACTGCTGAAATAGGTACACAGGTGCCAAAATATTGTCAAGCTGAAAGTAAAAAAAAACAGTGCTTACAGGTGAGTGGGTGCCTCGTGTGTTTGTGGGGTGGTGAAGTGGAGTAGATGCGAGGAAGTGCATTCCGTAGAGAGTGAAAAGAGGGTGCTGAAGAGGAAATCGAGGAGGTCTAAGTTATGCTAGCGGAATGAAAGGATGGTGTTTGCACCCTTAAACCTCAGTGAAAATTCTAAACTCCGCTATACTTACTTGGATGGATCTTTATCTTAAACTGATGCTTGAATCATCAATTCAGTAACATATCTATGACAGCAAAGCATTATTTGCCCCACACTAATAATAGAGGGGAGTAGATTTGCAACCCGGGAAAGACTGCAAGGGTGTTTGTGCGGGACTACTGGTCCCAGTGTTCTTTGCGCCAGGAGACACCATCCATGACCATCTGCACCTGTTGATAGAGGAGATCATGCACCCAGGCTCATATAGCACCTAACCGATTCTCGCAGCACAGGAGAGATTGCACTGCTGCTCGGGAGGGACTACCAGTCCCAGTGTTCTTTGCGCCAGGAGGTGTCACCCTTGATCACCTGCATCTGCTGGGGAAGGAGATCATCCCCAGGTGCTTATAGTGCCTCATCGATTGCCGCAGCGCAGGAGAGACTGCACAGCTGCTCGGGAGGGATAACTACTCCTAGTGTTCTTTACGCCAGGAGGCATCATGCATGATCACCTGCACCTGCTGGTGAGGAGATTACTCCCACAGGCAAATATAGCGCCTCACCGATTCCCACTGCATGGGATGTGCTTGGGCTGCACCAGAGGGGAGCCCGAGCCAAAGGCTGGCTCATCAGCACCTGCCAGAGACCTTAGGGGTATTTGCAGAAGTGTTCAAGATTGTTAACCACCAAGTAAGCAAGTTCCTGTATATTGGTAGGAGGCACTGACATCTCCTTTTTTGCTCATTTCTATTTAACCGGAGGTGTATGCTGTGTGCTAGGCACTGGGATAGATATTGACAGGCCTAAGGGGGAACATCCAAATCTTGACTGGCCCAATTACCTACAGTGGTCATGGGCAAGAAGAAAATTGGAGGCTTTGAGCCTGTGTTCACTCCTCCAGTAAAAACGACTTCCATTGATCATATTAGAGCATGCGCTGAGCGTTATTAGCTCAGGGATTGCCCTCACGGAGACAAGAACCTCTTTAAACATGGGCTGTGGTTCCGAGCCCTAGCTTCCAACATTATCTCCCTTGGATATAACCTCAACGTCAAATGGAGTAGAGTCAGATGTTCTACCCAGTGAAGCTATAAATTCTTCAAACATCATGAAATTCCTCGCTCTACTATTTTGCAGAGGTAATGCATGGCTGCATATCAACACAATCCAGGAAATCTAAACATGGTATCCGGCCCAAGCAACCCAGTAGTATGACCACCATGCCACAAGAGGTAGCCCTGTAGGTTACAGACTTGGTAACCTGTAAATCACCAAATCCGCTGGCACCGACATGTATAGAGGAAGGGATCTCTGTTCTGAGCCCAAGTAATCTGTTGTGCATTTCTGAGAGTCTTTTAGAGAAGTTCTGCTCAGGGCTAAGTTTGGAAATCTCTCCCCTCATTCAATGGCTAGAATCCATTGAAGCTAAAATGGCATCTTTACAACCTTGTACCTGTCAGCAAATTTTAGGAGCTAGTAATTCAGTTGCTCAGACCAAGGGGCCTACACACAATTGGCAATTTATCAACACGCCCCCACCCCTGAAACTAGTACCTGATCATGCATAAAGCAGGTATCATCAGGGAGTGCCGACCAAGTGCAGCAGTCACATCAAGCCCAATAACCCCGTAACAACCAGGAAGCCTCTTAAAAAACTTTTAACTTTACAGAAGGCTCCACTTTGATAGGTTTAGCTGGGAAGAAATCCTCGCCAAGGCCACCACTGCAGAAGCAGTTATCAACCTTCCCCCTGCTGCTTGTCCTTATGTGGCTATTCTGACTGGGTTCCCAACTCTCTGAAAAGGTCAACAAGAATCTTATGAGGAATTGTTTAATAAAACCTTAGACTGGTTAGTGAGCCATAAAGGTCTATCATTTTATGATGCTAAAGATATTTTGCTAGTGCAGAGGCGAGCATGGAGTGGGCCAAACACTGTTGACACCATGGGAGATTGTATTGTCGTGAATGTTAGATATCCCCGGTTGGTACATAATCTGCTGTTTAATGCAAATTGTCAGATTACACTGAGAAGTTCCATCACTTTGGTCCCCTTAGGATATTTCTACAAACCTCCTCTCTTAGAGAGTTAAGTACATTTCTTACCTCTGCGCCCCCCATCGGGTTCATTAACACCCACCCCCATCATTCTCAGGCGTATCAGCATACGCCCTCAGTGCATCCGACCATTGCCTGTTCAATAAGAGTATTAGCGAGCGCACCTGCCCACAGATTAACAGTTCCCATGGCCAGTTCTAGCAATTCCTTTCTTATCCTAACAGTTAACAAATTCAATTTCCTTTCAGATCCAGACTGACTCCCGGAAGTAGCTAATCAAGTTCCTATAATGGATACAAGTGATCATTTGTTACAAGTTAAGACTGCCCAGATCCAAGTAAAGGTCGCTTCTTCTCTATACTTAGTTGGAACGTTTCAGAACTTAAAGGAAAAATTAACAAACCTGAATGGTGAGCATTTGTCTGCAAGCCTGATATAATAGCCCTACGGGAAACCTGGTCCCCTACTTCTGTATCTTATAATGGGTATTCCTGTTACTTCAAGTTAGCTGCTCATTCTGTTAGAGGCGGAGCAATAGGTGGACTTACAACCTGGGTCACCATAAATCTCCATGTAAATGTAATAGTTATTGAATCTGATTCTCCAGCTTTCCAACCATTAAACATATGGGACAGTCTGGCATGTTTTTTGTTTCATTTAACTTTTACAGCTATGATTTTACCAATACTGTTTGTACTCCTTTCACCCATTTTTTAACTTTCTTTCTAATCTGCAAACAATGGAAAGAAACAAACAAGTACAGGTTTCCTATTTGTTACGTGGTGATTTTAACGCCAAGTTGAAGGGATGTAACTGGGAGCCAGGAGAATCTATGGTAGGGTGTCGAACCACATGTGATGACAGGAGGATAGAGCTGAATAGACATCAAGTGGTGCACGATTTAGTCGATTTACTTGAGACACTTAGAGAGAGTGTAACATCATTACCATCTTTTAGAAGGATTATTCATGCCTCAACTATCGATTATATGTTTGTGAACACTAATTTTATAACCTGGTTCTTCAAAGGGTAGGTCTTACCGACTGAGTGGGGTGACCATAATGACCTCTGTGTTTTAGCTCAATTGTCCCTGAGTTGACACCAACGTAACACCAATGCAATCCCTATCACTCAACACTTTACAGATGGTCTAGGGCTTATTCGGAACCTTAAAAGCCCTGGCAACATTATTAAAATCCCATCAGAGACTGTTCCTCAGTTGGCTGTCAGACACCGGGAGAGAGGCTATGGTAACATATTATAAAAGCCTAACTCAATGCGTTAAACAGGGGCTGCTTAAATCTTCTCACCCTGATAAGGGACCACTGTGATGACTCGATGAGCATTGCTCAGCGGCCAACCATAGACTAAGGAAGTCGTTGACCGCCACCCCGAGGGTATGGCCTGAGGTTTGGGATGCAGGTCAAGAATATAAATCAATTCTTAAATCCAGGAAAGAGGAGTTACACAAAAGGGACTGGGAACTATTTCAAACTACGGCAGTTGGTAACAACAGCAGGCTATTATGGGACTTAGTAAAGAAAATTAGATCTAGGAATACCCTAAAAAATCACCTTTTGCAGTGCAACATCTTAGGATCTGACTGGGTCTCGCACTTTACTGCCATGTTTCATTTTGAGGCGACCCCTGGACATGGTACCCCAGAATTTATTTGATGCTATGACTGGATTTGGGTTCACTCAGATAGTAGATCCTTCCACCGATGTGGCTGGGCATACCCTTGATTGTGTTTTTAACAATAACCCTTTCATCTCCAGTCCATCAACTCTTCACTAATCCCCCACCCAAGAATCTCCATAACACATCGGTCTACCATGTCTGGCATAAAATTCAGTAGTCAGATTTAAATCAACTTCTAATGGAGTCTCAATTAGATTGGTCAGATGATATAGATCTACTATCTTTGGACTATTTAAATTGGCTGAAATCTGTAGTCAACATCCCTGCACCTCCTAAATGCAGCACTCACCAAAGAAGCAAACTATCCACTCCTTGGTTTCGCAAAGAACTAAGGGCTGCCAAACAAAACTGTTGGAGGCAGGAGAGAAAACGGAGAAAGGAGTATAACATGCAGAAAAGGCATAAATACAAGTTTTGTATTGCAGAATATAAAGACCTGTTATTTAAAGTCAAATCTAAATGCTTCACTGAATTTTTTTTTATCTTCCACTAACTCCACTAGAGAGCTTTTACAAACTGTCTTTAAACTCTCTTCAACACCTACAGGCAAGGCCACAGATTGTAGCCAGGCTTTTTGCAACTCACTTGCCAAATTCTGCCAGAAGAAAGTGGAGCATAACTTCAACAGATCTTCAACAGATCTGCAGCAAACAATTCTATAGAACCCTGGAGCAAGGCTACGTCATCTGCTCCTCGCTAAAAAAATACTCTTTTGGCAAATTCTGTCATCTTACAGTAGATCAAGGGAACCAGGCCATTCTGTCCACTAAATCCTGATCGCCACTTGATGCTTGCCCACCATCTATCATCTAGTTAGCTCCTGAAATTTTTGCCCACCACTTGACCAAGGTTTTTAATGCCATGTTTTCTTTTGGACTTTTCCCTAAAAAATGGAAAGGGGTATCAGTTCTTCCTCTAATGAAAAAACCCAGCCTAAATCCATCAGACCCTAACAACTACCGGCCTATCTCATGGATTCCCTTCCTAGCTAAGCTGGTAGAGAAGGCGATGAATTCCCAACTTACCTCCTTCATAGACAATAACCACTTGTTAGATGACACCCAATTTGGATTTAGAAGCGGCCGTGGTACTGAGATGGCTCTTTTTGTTGCCACAGAGGAAATCAGGATTACATAAGATATGCGTGGCAGTGCAGCCCTTATTTTGCTTGATCTGCCCATGGCATTTGGTGTGGCTAATCATACTTTACTGATCAACCGTTTACAGAGTATTGGAATTAAAGATGCTGCCTTGGCACTGCTGCTCTCCTTTCTATCCGATCGCGTCCAATCAGTCTCCCTTAAGGAGTTTACCTCTGAACCTTTCCAACTGTTAAGCTCACCATATGCAATATATATACATTCCCCCTCTGACTAGCCAGATTTAGTCCTTCAGCTTGTCATTATTATCCTATGCTGATGACACACAGATAGTGGCTTCACTCTCTGAAAGCAGCCAGAATAGAAGGGAGTCTTTTCAGTCCTTCATGAGTGCTGATGGCAAGTGGATGGATGGAAATTGCCTTAAGTTTAACTCCTCTAAGACTGAGGTCATTTTATTTGGTCCCCATCATGGTGGCCTCAGAAACTAGGGACGTTGCTATTGCCCATCAAAAAGTTAAAAAATCTAGGCCATGTACTTGACGAGAAACTTTATTTTAAAGACCAAGTCAGTTCAGTTACCTCTGCTTCTCATTAGATGCTGAGAATTATAAAGAAAATGGGAACATTAATCTTTCGAGTCCTGTTAAAAATGGTGCGTACTGCACTAATACTTTCCAGATTAGGCTATTGCAATAGTCTCTACTAGACCATGCAAAAAAGAATTAAATGTAATCAACTCCATATTTTGCAAAATTCAGCAACACAAATGCTTCTGAATGTGTCCAGATCTCATTCTGCCTCTCAGGTGGTAAGCAGGCTACACTGGCTTCCTATCAAACAACAAATTATTTTCAGGGTCCTCTGTACTGCTTTCAAAGTACTGCATGATCAGGGCCCAGAATACACAGAAAACAGTTTTAAACACTATGTACCCAGCAGAACTCTGTGGTCTAGCTTGGTGAACAACATAGTCGTCCCCTTCTTTAAACGCTTCTCCTAGGGTCAGTGGGGGTCAGGGGCTTTTCCAAGTGCACTGCTAAAAACTGGAACAGTCTTCCACCAGAATTTAAATCCATGCATTCGCTATTGGCATTTGGGGAATCCCTAAAAACCTGGCTATTCAAAAAATAGTGGGTGTTTTTCATTCCTCACATACTGTCAGCACCAAGATGCCCCCCGGTATTCATACACTTTACAAGTATTCTCATCATCATCATCACATTCTCTCCATAACAGGGTACAGAATTCACTTCATCTTCTTATATATCTTTCAGAAGTAGAGTTGGCAGTACGATAGTGAACGGTCGGGAAAGCACCAGGCCCAGATGGGGTCCCAATTGGCCTCATTGAATGTATGCCTGTCCTATCGGGACCCCTGTTCTTGGACCTTATCTTCCATTGTCCCTATATTCACAAACTGAGATTACTGATCTCTTGAATGCTATTGACCTATTTAGCTTATTATAGCAAAAATCAAAATCATAGGGAGAGTATTTCACAATGGGCTTGAGGCGATATTCTCTCGCCTTTTCAATTTGTATTTCCTCTAAGTCCGGGCACGGCAGAGTAGTGCCTGAATTTGACTTTGATAGGAAACAAGTACACTTATGCCAGGTGCTCCCCCAATCACCGGGCCTTCAATGACCTGTCCACTGCATTTGATTCAATGAACAGGATCAAACTGTGGATGATGATGCTGAATTTAGGGGTTGTACTCCCTCTAGCAAATTTATTGCACTCTGTGCATGTAGATTTATTAGCAAAAGTACATATGAGCGTCAATGCGAAATGTCTTCTGAATTTTCCTTAAAGTAGGAGGGTGCGCCAAGAGTGTATGTTTGCGCACCTCCTTTTTGTTGTTTTTATCAATGGATTAAGCAACTACATGATTTCTAATCCAGTAGGCACCCCAAGGATCGCAGGCACACAGGTGCCTGCGTTACTCTACGGAGATGACGCAGTCCTCTTAGCCCGCACACCCACTGCTCTGAGGTTGTTGGTGGACTGCTTTGCTTCCGTCATACGTAACCTAGACCCCAGTGATCAATTATGGAAAATCGCACATTATCGGCATGTAAAGGTTAACTGGACTCACAATCAACAGTCAGCCTCTTAGTAGCATTAGCAATCTTAGTTATTGAGGAGTAAAATGTAGTTCCTTGGTGCATTGGCACTCTCAGCTCCATAGCTCCTCCCTTAAATTTAGTAGATCAGCAGAAGTGATATGCAATCTTACTTTGGCTAGAGAAGAAGGAACCATTTTCCTCATTTTGAAAGTGTATAACACCCAGTGTGCATCTGCTGCTACACAGGCAAAAGGGATATAGGACTTTCATATCAATTCTTCTCTCCAAGTGGAGGAAAATCAAATTCTTCATAGGCTATTTTTCTTACCAGCGCCTACTCCCAATTTTATTATCTACTCCGTGCTTAATCAAGGTCACATTGCAGATAAGGTGCATCTTGCTCCCCAGTTGCTGTGGGTCAGTGTAAGGATTAACCTAGAAGTGTCAATTTATAGGGATAAAATCATGGATTGTCTCAGCTTGGAGAAGGGCTCATCTATCCTGTGGCTGAGCTATATCCATAAAACATTGGACACCTTGGGGTTATCCTCTTTGTTTATGGATTCTAGGAACATTGATAAAATGGACAAACTAAAGGTTAATGCTACTTTTCTGGAGCACAGTGAGGAAGCAAGATTGAAAATCGAATTATGCAAACATACAGTGTTGGCATATTTTGTGTTTTACTTGGCGGGGAATGCTACATCGTCTTGCCCATATAATAATACCACAGAACAGTCACTATTGCACTTAATCTTTTTTTGTAGGTTTTATAATTTTCCATGCAAGCACTTTTTGAAGCCCATATTAAAAAAGTTAGGGCCCTGCCAATGCCGAGAAGCTTTGTTTCAGCTCCAATTATTAAGCTCTCACAAAATATGTTTTAGTGTGAGTTCCTTATTTAAATTCACAATTAGAGCCAGTACGTCATTGGATGTGTGATTTTGATAATTCTATTGTTTATCGATCTGTGTCCATGTTTACTAATGGAGGATCATTGTAATATGATACACAAATTGTTTTAACTATGCTAGACGTCCATCCGTTGTTTAAGAGTTTTTATGAGTGACGTTATTCTCTTTTATAAGGGTATATTATGAAATATGAGTATTTTTATGAACTGCTAATTTGTTTGTATTAGGGTTTTATTTATATTGTGCCTTCTTTTATGACCTAGGTTGAATACATATTTGATTGATTGCAAACCATAAAGGCTTTATTAACAAATTAGTAAAGTTACAAACTCAAATAAGTAAGTTTAGTTATAAGTAAATAATCACCTAATTAAAGCATACATTGAATGCAGTTCAGACAGGTCATATAACAAATGCGAAGTAAAGTTATTTATGGACAGAGTAGGCAAATATAAAGATTCAGTTCCCTTAACGGAAAACTCCCTAATGCTAAACTAAAGTTGTGGGGAAAGTCTAGCAAATTCATGAGCAGCAGGTGTCAGCAAATATATATCTCAAACAGGACCAGATGAAGAATCTAATCAGAATGAGGAGGAATATGTTTACCTGAGAAATTATTGCTGTGAGCATAAATAGAAGGGCCATTGGGTCGCAAGCATAGGGAAGGAACGTTCAACTACAAGAGTGGACAGAAGCAAGTCTAACTATGTAACACATTGAATACACAATTAAATCATGTAGTTCAACAGGGAGATACACTCCTATGATTTTCACAAAGAAGGAACCAATCAAAACAAAACATTCAGGTAACGGTCAGTGTCAGATCACTTGTCATGAGCAATACTATGCAGAATTTTCCATCACCATGGCCTTCATAGATATCATCCAAGGGAGGCTTCTTCTTCTTTGGCTACCTTCATTCAGGTGCTGAGAATCACTGTCCAACTCGTTAACATTTTACAGCAATGAGCCTCAAACAGAACTCTAACAGCAACAATACATTTAAAAAGATTGTGGTAACCCTTGGTGCCTTAAATGAGAACAAAATTGTGCACAGCACGTAGAAATACAGGGTTGCATTTATTATGGTGTTTTTCATCTGAGGCTTACAATTACTCCAGCTCAACTAACGTGAACACACTCCAACTATAGTTAGTCTTTCATGTAAAAATGACTTGTTATATTCAATATAAATATACAATTTAAGGTGAATAGATGTAAGCAATGATTATACAGGTTATACATTAGCATCTCATTGAATGCAAATGAAAAATACTGACACGCTGTCATCAATGTCCCCCTTCTGATGGCTCGCAGATCCATCACACAAAATATTCACCATTTCCAGTCATGACAGTTTCAGAAACCAGTTGTTGACTTTCACTGTTTACATCTAGGTTCCTATTGCTCTTTTATCTTGTCATAAACACAGCATTGCCTCTTTTCCAATTCTATTTCTTCTCAATTTCTTTTCATCCCATTGCTCTCTGCTGATCTCTCTCTCTTTTTCTGTTCTGAATCTTCCTTTGCCCTCATCAGCTTAAATAATTTTACCACCAAACAAAAACAAACCACACAAACTTCAATAATCACAAAGGCCGAAATAGGGCGCCTAGTGTCTCACTTCTAATTCAGCTAATCATTTTGCCTATGACTGAAAACCCACTTTCAATTGCTTCCCAGACACCTGTCTCTTTCAACTTTTTCAAGTCTTTCAATAGACTTGTTATATTCCTTATATACTTGTTGATCTCTGTAGGAGAGTAGGGTCTGCTATCCTATGGTCACCCCAAATTTTTGCTTTTTGCTTCACTGGTTTTTGACATATTGAGGCTGTGGGCCTGCCAATCAGACCCCCAGCCTGCTGTTCTCTCTACTAAATTAAAACTATGCACCCTAGGTGCATAACCAATTGGAAGTGGATCACCCTGTCAGCCCCTGTACCAGTGTACACTAGGTACCCAGGGCATTGGTGTACCCAAGGCCTGCCAAGGGCTGCAGCATGTATTATGCCACCCCAGGCTTGGCCTAACAATTTGACACAACTGGCTGATCACTCAGCTGGGGTAAGTTGGTGTAATCACCTCTTACTTAGGTGTAGTATACCTATACCTAACCTTAAATGGGACACCTGGTAACCTATAAGTCACTCCTATGGCAGGCCTTAACAATCCTGAAGGCAGAGTGCTTGGTTCCATGTGAGATGGTGCTCTGGCATGAGCTGAGCCTGTCTGCAGTGGTCGGAACAACTTCCTTCTACTGTTTCCAGATATCGTCATACCATATACTCTTAAGTGCATTATGAACCTCGCGGTTAAATGCTATCTTTGGTTTGGCTTTATCAAAACATGTCGAGTAAGGTGTCATACGAATTGGAATACTAACCCCTCGCCAATTCTGGCGACGGGGTTAGCATTCCACCCTTCTAGAGGGACACGACATGTACAGTACCTGAAACCCAGGGTAAAATCCGACATAGCCTCAGCTCCACAAAATGGATGCTGCCACCACAGACACAAGTCTGCCCTCCTGCTGCTGGGAGTCCTTCCAGCTTGGGAGGTGTGGACAAAGGGTTTCCTGCCAGGGGAGGTGCGTGCACCACCCCAGACAGGATTTTGTGTATTGGTCAGGTAGGGCTTGAAAGAAACCAGACATGCCTGTGGCTCACAAGGAGCCTCGGTGCATATGCCAGTTCAAACCGGTCCTGGGGCACACCAGTCCCGGGCCTGGGGCGAGCTGGACAAAGGATTGTGGGTGTAACCACCCCCCTTCCTGGTCCCACCCATAGGGAGGGACCTAGCAGGTAGTCCGGCCCCTAGAATCCGCTTAAAGGTAGGAGCTGTGTCCTAAGACTTCAGACATCCTGGAATCAACTTAAAACTAAGAAGAAGACGGGAACTTCGACGCTCTGCTGCACAGAGGACTGAAGCCAATCTCCCCTGTGGTCAGGGAGTGACCCCCTTGCTAACGCAAGCACCATCCAGCGAATCAACGTCTGCTTTGCCGCCGCCTCCCGCCGGAGCCCGAGCCCAGAGACTGACAAGACCTGGACCTCCAGACCTCTCACCGCCCGATCCACAGTCCCTGCAAAGAGGAGACCCGTGGAGGCACCGAGACACGTGGAGCCAGCCATCTTGAAACGACTACGACAAGCTGACCAGTGCAACAACCGAGGCTCCCTCCAAGTTGTGCTTTGGGTCCTGAGAAGCCCAACCCTCGAGCAGCATCTGCACCAAAGGTGAGCCCTCCAGCATCTCCACGATCTGCGTGGGGCCCTTCTGCATTTTGCCACTCGACGCGCCTAACCGGTTGCTGGCCCGCTGGCTAGTGGCCATCTTGGTGACGAAATCTACGACAAACACCGCTGGTCTGGTTGCTCCAGACTGGCCCTTGCTCCCCTCCAAAGGAGCAGTTCCTCTGACCTTGCTGGTCAGAGCCATCAGCTTATCTCCTTTCCTACAACAATTGCTTTTGCCAAGGCTTGTTTGCCTCGATCAAGTCGCCGACACCGCCGACAGCGAGAGCCTGCGTGGGACAGCTCGTGACTCGACTCCTGGACGTCGTCAACCTTCAGGGACCACGTGGCTGTAGAGTCAAGCTACACCTTCCTTCCTGTTTGCACCCGACATCGCCTGGTACCCACCTGGTGCCACGCTGGTCACTGGCTAGTGACTGTGAACACTGTCCCCTCTGCTTACAGGTCTTCAACATCTCCGATCCACTCTTGGATCCACTGCATCTCTTCCCGACCGACCGCCTGCAGCACTTTGGTCTACAGGCCCCACGGAACCGATAGAAGAAACCCGACGCACTTCGAGGCCTATGCACCCGCTTCCTGTGGGTGAGGTAAAGCTGGCACTCCTGTGCCCAAGTGTAGTATTACATCTCTAGTGCCTGTGTTCCAAATCTTAAGTTCCTAGGTCATCCGGAAGATTCCTTTTGCAGTAACTTTGTACTTTTTACGCACCCATTGAAACCTATGGGAGCACGCGTGTGACTATTTGCTCTGCACACGCCACCCGTGGACCTCCTGGTCACTAACTGACGTTAGCTCCTTGTAGGCCCAGCGATTCTAGAGGCCCTAGGCCTTTTCCCTTTGCTGTTCGTGGTACTTATACCACTATTTTAGTATATGGTTCGAGTGGCCACCAGGGCCTATCCATATAAAGTGCAACTTCTGTGTATTCTGTGATAATCTTGTTTGACGATTTGTGCTCCTGTGCTCATAAAGAGACTAGGGGTTACTTTGAGAAATAAATACATACATATTTTGAATATATATCTGTGTGGTGTCCTTTCATTGGTATAAAAGGGGGTTACTGTTGGTAAAACAGCTTGCTTAACACGCTTCACGAGTTTAGCCTCAAAGACTGCTTAGCCTACGCTACCACTAGGGCAGCTAGTCCAAAAAGGTTGACTTACAACCACACCATAAGGGTTGCTTGGCATGGTACAAGGTGGTCACTAGAACTAGTGAACAGCATATACCAGGCCAACTTCTCACATTGGTGAGCAGCGGTTGGATTTGAGCTTGCTGTGTTTTACCATTGTAATCTCTTGGTTACCAATTGAAAGATCACATAGGTACCTGTAGGTACATATAAAACAAGATTAGATATACTTAAGTTCTACTGAACTTAGTTGTTGTAGAGCAAAGGGAGTAGCACACCCTGACTACAACTACTAGATAGGTTTAGTAGGTAAACCCAAGTGTAGGTAGATTGCAACACATCCACCCACACTTAAGAGCAATGGCTGGGGCAGAGGGGTCCACTGTACCCATCTCTGTTGAGAGTGACCCCCGAGGGCACCATCCATCTTTGCTACCCTTAATCAGAATGAGCTCAGGCAGTTGGCAACTCTTAGAGGCCTTAAACAGCCCAAGAACCCTACCTCTGCTGTGCTCAGAGCACTCTTGCAAGATGATGAGAATCAAAGAGAGCTCAAGAGAGCTTCCCAGTTAGCCCCCTTAGGGACAGGAACAGGAGGCCCCCCTTCTGAAGATGCCACTGAGGTACCCCTTTCCAATAGCCATCCCTTAGATGAAAACCATACTACAGAGGAGGAAAGTGAGGGGGATACAGACAGTGGTGAGGATGAAGGGAGAACTAGCCCAGTGCCAAGTGTTATACTTGGCCCAGCTAAACCAAGGCTATTGGGGACTGACAGTGGGTTCACCCCACTGGATCTCCCCAGTGGACTTAACACAGGGCTTGGAAGGCAAAGGAATCGCTCAGGTGACTCCAATGCTTCCCATGGCTCTAGAGGCTCTCAAGGTCACTCCAGGAGAAGGATGACCACCCCTCAGAGGAGGGAACATGAGGCCAAGATGCAAGAAGCCCAGCTGAGGATCAGGAAGCAGGAGCTAGAAGTAGCCCTGATGGAAGAGAAACTGAGCAAGGCTAGACAGCATAAAGAGAGTGGGTCTATACCCACTGGTGGCAGCATTGTCCCTAAGGACAAAGATAGGGTTTTCGATAATAGAAACCTGTCTAAGGTTGTGCCCCCCTACAAAAGTGGGGATGACATCCACAAGTGGATAACTGCTCTTGAGAGGGCCTGCAAAGTACAGCAGGTTCCTGAAGACCAGTGGGCAGCAATCCTCTGGCTCTCCTTTGAGGGAAGAGGCAGAGACAGACTCCTCACTGTTAGAGAAGAGGATGTCAGAAACTACAGAGTCCTGAAGAGTGTTCTAGTTGATGGGTTAGGCTTAACCACTGAGCAGTACAGGTTAATGTTCAGAGACACCCAAAAGACACAGACTCAGGACTGGTCTGAATACATTGAATGTGCCACTAAGGCTTTGGAGGGTTGGTTGCTGGGAAGTAAGGTATCTGATTTTACAGGATTGTATAATTTGATGATGAGAGAACAGATTTTAAATAACTGTCAAAACCAGCAACTGCATCAACACTTGGTTGACTCTGATCTGACCTCTCCCCAAGAATTGGGAAAGAAGGCAGACAAATGGGTCAGAACCAGGGTTAAGCAAAAGAACCAGAACCAGGGCCAAGGGGGTGATCAGAAGAAAACAGACCAAAAGGGTGGAGATCAGAAATCTAAAGACCAGAAGTCTTCAACAGGGCCCCAAACTACTGCTAAGGAGGGTGGGTCCCAACAACAGTCCAAAAAGAAGAAAGAAGGTCAAAAGAAACCCTGGTGCAATCATTGCAAAAATACAACTCACTGGACTAGTGATTGCAAAAAGGGTGGAGCCCCCAACACTGTTGCCCCTAAGGCACCTGCTCCCAGTACTACTGTTAGCAGTGTTGGTCCCCAGACAAAGGGTGTAGTGGGAATCACTATGGGAACTGAAGGAGATTCTGACTTAGACAGAACCCTGACACAGGCAGTCTTGATCTGTGATGGGGACATTGATTTGTCCCTGACTGCGAGCCCCAGTAACCTGGGCAAGTACAGACAGACTCCTTTAATTAATGACAAAGTGGCTCAAGCCTACAGGGACACATGTGCCAGTGTCACTATGGTGACACCAGGCTTTGTGGACCCTGGACAGTACATACCAGGTGAGAACTACCTGGTGACCAATGCCAGCAATGCCACTACTTCACACAGTGTGGCAGTTGTTAACTTCTCATGGGGAGGGGTAACTGGCCTCAAAAGGGTTGTGGTTAGTGCAGACCTCCCAGTAGAATGTTTGTTGGGCAATGACCTAGAGAGTTCTCTATGGTCAGAAGTGGAGTACAGGACTCATGCAGAGATGTTAGGTATATCATCACATGTCCTTGCTGTGACCAGGTCACAGGCCAAAAAGTGCCTCACTGAACCACAGGTCTTGGATCCTGGAACAATGGACCAAGCACCTACCAAGAAGAAGAACAGGAGGGTCAAGGCTGTGCCTTCCCCCCTGCCTCAGAGTGATGATCAGCCTTCCCAGGAAGCTGATCTAGAGGACCCTGAAGGAACTGTCCCTGAAGAGCTTGAACCTGACCAGGTTGAGTTTCTGGGGACAGGGGGACCTTCAAGGGCTGACTTGAGGCAGGCTCAGTTATCCTGTCCCTCTCTTGAACCCCTCAGACAGCTGGCTGCTGCTGAGGCTGCTGGGAATGCTCAAGGTACCCATAAAGTGTATTGGGATGAAGGGCTCCTTTATTCAGAGGCTAGAGACCCCAAGCCTGGTGCTACCAGGAGGTTGGTTATACCTCTGCAATTTAGGGGCTTCCTTCTTACCTTGGCCCATGATATTCCTTTAGCAGGACACCTAGGCCAGAACAAGACCTGGGACAGACTTGTCCCTCACTTTCACTGGCCTCATATGAATGAAGATACAAAGGAGTTTTGTCGCTCCTGTGTTACCTGCCAAGCCAGTGGCAAATCAGGTGGCACAACAAAGGCCCCCCTAATACCACTACCTGTGGTGGGGGTCCCCTTTGAAAGAGTGGGAATAGACATAGTGGGTCCCATGGATCCTCCCACTGCATCTGGGCACAGATTTATACTGGTGGTAGTGGATCATGCCACCAGGTATCCAGAGGCAATTCCCCTTAGGACCACTACAGCTCCTGTTGTGGCCAGGGCCCTGCTGGGAGTATTCTCCAGAGTGGGGTTTCCTATGGAGGTAGTATCTGACAGAGGTACCAACTTTATGTCAGGATACTTAACAGCTATGTGGAAGGAATGTGGTGTCAACTACAAGTTCACCACCCCTTATCACCCACAATGCAATGGGCTTGTTGAGAGATTCAACAAGACCCTAAAGGGTATGATCAAAGGATTACCTGAAAAGCTCAGGCGAAGATGGGACATCCTTCTACCCTGCCTTCTGTTTGCTTACAGAGAGGTCCCACAAAAAGGAGTTGGCTACAGCCCCTTTGAATTGTTGTTTGGGCACCCTGTGAGAGGCCCACTGTGTTTGGTGAAGGAAGGCTGGGAGTTACCTCTCAAAAAGCCTAAGCTAGACATAGTGGACTATGTACTTGGTCTCCGCTCCAGGATGGCTGAGTATATGGAGAAGGCATCCAAAAACCTTGAGGCAAGCCAGGCCTTACAGAAAGCTTGGCATGACCAAAAGGCTGTCTTGGTTGAGTTTCAGCCAGGACAGAAGGTATGGGTGTTGGAGCCAGTGGCCCCAGCAGCACTCCAAGACAAATGGTCTGGACCCCATACAATCCTGGAAAAGAAGGGAGAGGTCACCTACTTGGTCGACCTAGGAACTCCCAGGAGTCCCCACAGGGTACTCCATGTTAACAGGCTTAAAGCATATGTTGACAGGGCAGACATGGGCTTGCTCATGGCTACAGATGAGGGACAGGAGGAAGAGAGTGACCCTCTCCCAGACCTGTTGTCTCAGAACCCTGAAGATGGCTCAGTTGAAGGAGTGACCCTTGGAGGCAACCTCACTGCCCATCAGCAGACTGAATGTAGACAGGTTCTACAATCATTTTCACATATGTTTTCCTTGATACCCAGTCAAACTGACTGGTGTACCCATGTGGTGGACACTGGTGACAGTCTGCCTGTAAAGAACAAACTTTACAGACAACCTGACCACGTCAGGGACTGTATAAAGGCTGAGGTACATAAAATGCTGGAATTAGGTGTCATTGAACCCTCAGAGAGCCCCTGGGCTAGCCCAGTGGTTCTGGTCCCCAAACCTCACACCAAAGATGGCAAGAGAGAGATGAGGTTCTGTGTGGATTACAGAGGACTCAATGCTGTCACCAGGACAGATGCACACCCTATTCCAAGGGCAGATGAGCTCATAGACAAACTAGCTTCTGCAAAGTTTTTGAGCATATTTGACTTAACAGCTGGCTATTGGCAAATCAGATTAGCTGAGGAGTCTAAGGCCAAAACAGCATTCTCAACCCCAGGTGGGCACTACCAGTTTGTGGTGATGCCCTTTGGTCTGAAGAATGCACCTGCCACCTTCCAAAGGCTGGTGAACCAAGTCCTTACTGGGTTGGATGACTTTTGCGCAGCATATCTTGATGACATTGCTGTCTTTAGCTCCACCTGGGAGGATCACCTGATCCACCTGAAGAAGGCTCTTGAGGCTCTGCAAAGGGCAGGCCTCACTATCAAGGCTACGAAGTGCCAGATAGGGCAGAGTAAGGTTGTATATTTGGGCCACCTTGTAGGTGGAGGCCAAGTTCAACCACTGGAGAGTAAGATACAATTCATCAAGGACTGGTCCCCTCCAACCACCCAGACTCAAGTTCGAGCTTTCTTGGGCTTGACTGGGTACTACAGGAAGTTTGTTAAGAACTATGGGCCCATTGTGACTCCTCTTAATGATCTGACATCCAAGAAGATGCCCAAAAAGGTTCAGTGGACAGTAAGCTGTCAAAAGGAATTTGATGACCTGAAGGAGGCCATGTGCTCTGCACCTATCCTGAAAAGTCCTGACTACTCCAAAGAGTTTATTGTCCAAACAGATGCTTCTGAGTTGGGTGTGGGAGCTGTGCTGTCACAACTTAATGTAGATGGTCAAGACCAACCCATTGCTTTTATTAGCAGAAGGTTGACCCCCAGAGAGAAGAATTGGTCAGCTATTGAGAGGGAGGCCTTTGCTGTGGTGTGGGCCCTGAAGAAGCTGAGGCCATACTTGTTTGGCACTCACTTCAAGATTCAGACCGACCATAAGCCCCTCTTGTGGCTAAATCAGATGAAGGGTGAAAATCCCAAACTGCTTAGGTGGTCCATTTCCCTACAGGGGATGGACTTTACAGTGGAGCACCGGCCAGGTACTGACCATGGGAATGCAGATGGTCTCTCCAGGTACTTCCACTTAGGACATGAAGACGAGACTGGTCAAGGCTAGTTTAATGTCCCAGCGTTTGGGGGGGGGGGTTGTGTAGGAGAGTAGGGTCTGCTATCCTATGGTCACCCCACATTTTTGCTTTTTGCTTCACTGGTTTTTGACATATTGAGGCTGTGGGCCTGCCAATCAGACCCCCAGCCTGCTGTTCTCTCTACTAAATTAAAACTATGCACCCTAGGTGCATAACCAATTGGAAGTGGATCACCCTGTCAGCCCCTGTACCAGTGTACACTAGGTACCCAGGGCATTGGTGTACCCAAGGCCTGCCAAGGGCTGCAGCATGTATTATGCCACCCCAGGCTTGGCCTAACAATTTGACACAACTGGCTGATCACTCAGCTGGGGTAAGTTGGTGTAATCACCTCTTACTTAGGTGTAGTATACCTATACCTAACCTTAAATGGGACACCTGGTAACCTATAAGTCACTCCTATGGCAGGCCTTAACAATCCTGAAGGCAGAGTGCTTGGTTCCATGTGAGATGGTGCTCTGGCATGAGCTGAGCCTGTCTGCAGTGGTCGGAACAACTTCCTTCTACTGTTTCCAGATATCGTCATACCATATACTCTTAAGTGCATTATGAACCTCGCGGTTTAATGCTATCTTTGGTTTGGCTTTATCAAAACATGTCGAGTAAGGTGTCATACGAATTGGAATACTAACCCCTCGCCAATTCTGGCGACGGGGTTAGCATTCCACCCTTCTAGAGGGACACGACATGTACAGTACCTGAAACCCAGGGTAAAATCCGACATAGCCTCAGCTCCACAAAATGGATGCTGCCACCACAGACACAAGTCTGCCCTCCTGCTGCTGGGAGTCCTTCCAGCTTGGGAGGTGTGGACAAAGGGTTTCCTGCCAGGGGAGGTGCGTGCACCACCCCAGACAGGATTTTGTGTATTGGTCAGGTAGGGCTTGAAAGAAACCAGACATGCCTGTGGCTCACAAGGAGCCTCGGTGCATATGCCAGTTCAAACCGGTCCTGGGGCACACCAGTCCCGGGCCTGGGGCGAGCTGGACAAAGGATTGGGGGTGTAACCACCCCCCTTCCTGGTCCCACCCATAGGGAGGGACCTAGCAGGTAGTCCGGCCCCTAGAATCCGCTTAAAGGTAGGAGCTGTGTCCTAAGACTTCAGACATCCTGGAATCAACTTAAAACTAAGAAGAAGACGGGAACTTCGACGCTCTGCTGCACAGAGGACTGAAGCCAATCTCCCCTGTGGTCAGGGAGTGACCACCTTGCTAACGCAAGCACCATCCAGCGAATCAACGTCTGCTTTGCCGCCGCCTCCCGCCGGAGCCCGAGCTCAGAGACTGACAAGACCTGGACCTCCAGACCTCTCACCGCCCGATCCACAGTCCCTGCAAAGAGGAGACCCGTGGAGGCACCGAGACACGTGGAGCCAGCCATCTTGAAACGACTATGACAAGCTGACCAGTGCAACAACCAAGGCTCCCTCCAAGTTGTGCTTTGGGTCCTGAGAAGCCCAACCCTCGAGCAGCATCTGCACCAAAGGTGAGCCCTCCAGCATCTCCACGATCTGCGTGGGGCCCTTCTGCATTTTGCCACTCGACGCGCCTAACCGGTTGCTGGCCCGCTGGCTAGTGGCCATCTTGGCGACGAAATCTACAACAAACACCGCTGGTCTGGTTGCTCCAGACTGGCCCTTGCTCCCCTCCAAAGGAGCAGTTCCTCTGACCTTGCTGGTCAGAGCCATCAGCTTATCTCCTTTCCTACAACAATTGCTTTTGCCAAGGCTTGTTTGCCTCGATCAAGTCGCCGACACCGCCGACAGCGAGAGCCTGCGTGGGACAGCTCGTGACTCGACTCCTGGACGTCGTCGACCTTCAGGGACCACGTGGCTGTAGAGTCAAGCTACACCTTCCTTCCTGTTTGCACCCGACATCGCCTGGTACCCACCTGGTGCCACGCTGGTCACTGGCTAGTGACTGTGAACACTGTCCCCTCTGCTTACAGGTCTTCAACATCTCCGATCCACTCTTGGATCCACTGCATCTCTTCCCGACCGACCGCCTGCAGCACTTTGGTCTACAGGCCCCACGGAACCGATAGAAGAAACCCGACGCACTTCGAGGCCTATGCACCCGCTTCCTGTGGGTGAGGTAAAGCTGGCACTCCTGTGCCCAAGTGTAGTATTACATCTCTAGTGCCTGTGTTCCAAATCTTAAGTTCCTAGGTCATCCGGAAGATTCCTTTTGCAGTAACTTTGTACTTTTTACGCACCCATTGAAACCTATGGGAGCACGCGTGTGACTATTTGCTCTGCACACGCCACCCGTGGACCTCCTGGTCACTAACTGACGTTAGCTCCTTGTAGGCCCAGCGATTCTAGAGGCCCTAGGCCTTTTCCCTTTGCTGTTCGTGGTACTTATACCACTATTTTAGTATATGGTTCGAGTGGCCACCAGGGCCTATCCATATAAAGTGCAACTTCTGTGTATTCTGTGATAATCTTGTTTGACGATTTGTGCTCCTGTGCTCATAAAGAGACTAGGGGTTACTTTGAGAAATAAATACATACATATTTTGAATATATATCTGTGTGGTGTCCTTTCATTGGTATAAAAGGGGGTTACTATTGGTAAAACAGCTTGCTTAACACGCTTCACGAGTTTAGCCTCAAAGACTGCTTAGCCTACGCTACCACTAGGGCAGCTAGTCCAAAAAGGTTGACTTACAACCACACCATAAGGGTTGCTTGGCATGGTACAAGGTGGTCACTAGAACTAGTGAACAGCATATACCAGGCCAACTTCTCACAATCTCCCTACTCTTATCTTGCCCGTAGGTGCAGCATTGCTGGATGTGAAACACTTTATAAGCTCTGCCTTCTTATGCAAGCAAAATGTCTAAAGCAACCCTGTTCTGTAAAACCATAGCTCTAATAGCTACTAATTCAGAATTTTTGTCTAAAAGCACACAAGCAGTGTTAGTCGCGAGCCTATGAGCTAAAGCAGACAACCTTATAATCTTCAAGTCATTTAGATCTACTCCTACAGAGGAGATTATAACCCCAAAATAATAGCCCACTATTATTGAGGCGCTAGGCATAGCTCTCCCAGAAAACGTGATTGCCTGGGCACCTAATTTATCTACAGGATATACTTTGGGAGCGTGGCAAGACCATCCGAGGTGGCTAAAGTGGATCTATGAAGCTCCGGTCGCCTGCCTGCTAATTTACAACCATACTGGCCTGGATCTCCATTTTATTACAGCTGGGGGTTAAATATCACCGCCTGCAGCCTTGCCTGAGCCAGCCAGAGTCCCTGAAGGCCCGCCGCCGCCCCTGCGCGCTGCATTGTTGAGCCTGTGGTGATACCCTCCCTGTAGAGCTGAGCGGTGTGGGCTATGCCTAAGCCATAAACTCCAGTCCTGCAGCCACTGGTGTCTCCCCTCATAGCAGCTGGCTCTCTGACCCATAAGGCGGCCGGCCGCTCCTCAGTGGAGGCGCACCATGAAACCCAAACACTCACCTTGTGGTGTAAAGCGGCCAACTACTGCAAGAGGCCTGGACCAACCAGGTGAGCTGCGGCTGCCTTTCACATTGGAGTGCCCGCCTCCTACCCTCTCATCTTTGCCTTCTATCAGCCTGCTTGCCTCTCTACCAGTGCACTGTTCTCCATTCTTGCATCAGCGCTCACATCGGAACGCACTAGAGAGGACTGCCAGCAATTAGGGAGCCACTGTTCTCCTGCATGGTCTGTCCCTAAGGCCTCTGGCCATCATTAAATTCTAACTCCTGCATGTGGGTGACTCCCCTCTCCATCGAACTGCTTTCCGGCAGGGGTACCCCTCCCCTCTGCATCGGGGTTTGGATACAAGCATGTGGGGTTAGGTGCCCCCCATATTCTGCTAGTGGACCTCTGTTACCGAGGTTGCAGGGTGCTGCTGGACATCACTCAATTTTTGCCTTGCTCCCTGTGGGCTATCGATCCTCTGCTGGCACCCCCAGCCTCTGCACCACCATCAAGGTGCTCAGTGGACCTGGAGGATCTACCATCGCTGGGGGCCACTACTCTGGAAGTTTACCCACAGGATGTGGAGCAGAAGTGGGATAAGGGCAATAATCTGCCACACCAAAGGGTTCCACAAGAGTCTTCCAGCACCAGCCCAGTTCCACAAAGCATAGGGGGTCACGCAGTCTCTTGACTGCTTCTGATAGTTCTCGGAAGAGTTCCTCCAGCCCAGCCAATCACTCTCACCACCCAGGCCCAAGCCAGCAATACTGCCTGGCAACACAAGGTCGTCGGGGGCCTGTTGAGGAGAGGACAGTTGGTCTGCCATGCTGAGGGCCAAAAAGAGATCAATCAATGAATGGAGAATAAAGCAGGGAAGCATCTTGGAAGAAGGAGGCACCCAGTTTGGTACACGTCAATCAGAGTCGAATTCAGGCAATCCGGACACAACGTCTGGTGCACGATTATACGGGTTGCACCAGACCATTCCAGTCACACACAACAAAGAGTTGCAAATTTCACACCTCCCTGGCAATGAGGCACAATGCATGGTGCACGTTGATATGGGTTGCACTAGACAATTCCAGTTACATACAATGAAGAGTTGCAAATTCCGTATCTCCCTGAAAATGAGGCACAGCATCCGGTTAGCATTTATATGGGTCGCACCAGACAATTCTGGTCACACACACAGGTGCAAGTTCAGCAATGCCTCTCGAGGTAGACTAAGGCACTACTCTGAGGGTCGCAACCTGTATTCAGACACTGCATGCAATGAGCATACAGTGGGTGTGTCGTATGAGAGAGATGCAGTATGATCAACGAAGCGGGCCAAGCTGGACCCCACAACTGGTGAATCTGCCCCCCACCAACAAGACGCTTATGTGTGCTTAAATCCTCATGATGCAGGGACCACGTGCCTCAGACGCAGGTACGATTTCTGGGGTACCGCTCCAGGCAATCCGGTCTCCAGGCACAATTCTTAGTTCCACGCTCATGCTGTGCTACCAGTTGTAATCCAGCAGACGATGTAAGTACTTAAGAGGGCACTGCTCTTCAGGTATCAGAGGTAGAAAGTGTGGGTACCTCGTATGGGATCTTTGATGTCCCTGAGACTTCCAAAGAAAAGGGGACAAGTCCTTGCAGAGCACACTTCAGGGTGCGACACAGCAGCAGGTAATCAGCCCAGGCCAGCCACTATTCAGGAAGGGCACCCGGTCCCTTTCAATGACCATGCAGTTTCAGGTTCTCTGGTGCCACGTCCCCACAAGTGTATCTCTGCCCTGCTGAATTATGGCAACAGTTGTTAAACTGTAGTGTGCAGTTGAAGTTGGGGGTGGTTCTGTCCCTTACATTTCAGTCCTGTCTGCCATTAGGCAGTGGAATGCAGATCTTGATCTTTATTGGGGCCATGATCTGGCTCTAGGGGCCAAATGTCAAAGTCTCTTCCTCCAATCTGTCCAGCTGGGCCAGTAAATGGCAGAGGTCTGTCATTCCAGTTGCATGCCCAATGTTTTATAGCTGTCACTGGGTAATGCCCAGATGTGCTCCCCAGCCTCCAGTGTGTGCTGGAACCAAGCACAAAGGTACACAAAGAGCTTTAAAGCAGAGAAATGTCCACTTTCTAGTAGAGGCATTACTATGCTAATCATGACAAAACCACCTTTACCACTGGAAACGGTTTGTCACTGTGAATCCAATGATAGGAAACATTATGAGGCTGATCCACCACTATAATCCACTATTGCAGAATGATGTAATTTCAACCATTCCCCTATGCTATCCTACGGGAAGAGCAAACCTCATAGGTAGTGAAAACACACATGGGTATTCCTGACTACCTGGGTAGGGAACACGCATATGTATCTGCCCAGCCTTTCACTTAAGACTCTCTCACCCCTTAAAACATACCCTTGGGGTGCTCTAGTGGTAGTGAAAGGCCCTCTCAGGAGGGCTAGCGATTTAAAAAAGCCAGCCAGAGCCGAAGCGCATTAGTGCCCTCACAGACCTGCAATGGCAAGCTGGACATGTGTTTAGGAGCACCATAGTTGCAAGTGCACACACCAGCCTGCTATGAAAGGCTGGTCACATATTTTAAAACATCCTAGGTGCAGATGTGAACACAGGACCACAATGGTAGGCTTGAAACTATTTAAAGCACACCATATGTTCAAGAGCGCACACACAGGCCTGATCTATGTATAGAAGCATCATTAATATAAGTGCGCAGACTGGTCTGCAATAGCAAAAGGTCATAAGTTTTAAACCTCATAGGTGCAAGTGTGCACACCAGCCTGCAATGGCAGGCTGGACACAGGTTTACAACCACTATAGGTGTGAGTGCACACATTCAGGTCTGCAATAGCTGACCTGACCTATGTTTAGAACCCGCAGGTAAGCACCACTTCCTAATGCATGTATGAAGGGCGTGAGCACTTTCACATTCCATTTACAGTGGAAAAATGGCCCAGGCCTTAAAGCCACAACAAGAGAATCAACCACACCTGGGAGGTGACCCGTGAGGAAAGCCAACCCCCTAGGTAGGGTAAACCCACATGGGAGTTCGTCCTTACCCGGGAAGTGAACACGAACATGTACCAACCCAGCCACTCACCTACCGTGCTCCACTGCTCAGGATTTACCCTAGGACCGCTCTGTTGGAAGTGAATGTCTCCCTCAGAGTTGGCTACTGACTGAGAAAGGCCAACCTAAGCATGAGACATGTTTGGCAGGCTATTCTGGTGGGTGGCACAACCAGTGCTGATCCCCACTACTAGCCAGAGCAGTACCCACCCTGGGTATGTGATGTACCTTTTTACAGGGCACTCACAGGTACAACACCTAAACCAATCAAGTACGCACCCTATCCTGGCATGTGTAGGAAGGGCGCATGAACTTTCCCACTGCAGTACAGTGGAAAGGTGCCCAGAATCCTACAGTCATGAAAATAGAGTTTGTAAAAACTAGGAGGACAAAAAGAAAAATGTTTTAGGGAAATCCTCCTAAGGAGGGCCATGTTCAACACCAGCCTACACACCTCTGAAGCGAGCCTCATTAACACCCCACAACATGAGCAGGCTCCACTAGGCCACAACAGCCCCAGCCTCAATGACTACGCCCCACCCACAGCTATCCATGACACACCATTGGGAGGCCCCACCCAGAGGGCACTCACATCGGAAAAACTGGACCTGGTTTTGGCTGCCAAAGAACACTCACATGTTTTAGTGGAGACCTACCTGAATGCTTTATCCACTGGCCTCAGTTTTCCTGCGATGACCATTGCAAACTCTCTGACAAGATGTCTGATAGAGAGAAAAAACTGGCCAGCCTACATCCCATCATGATAGACAATTAGAAAACCATCAGATAACTGCAGGAACCGGTCCCTAAACTAGAAGACCAAGCAGATGACATTGACGGACGATTATTTTGAAGCAGCATATGCATACTGGAATTTTCGGAAGGGGTTGATCGCCAAGACCCCATACAATACCTTCAAATTTGGTTTAAATACTTCACACCTGCTTCGAAACTCATGCCTTTTTTCACACTTGAAAGGGCACACCATGTGCCCACCTGCCACCCTCACTCAGGGTGAAACTCCTCCACTTTAAAGACTGGGAAGCTCTTCTCAGAGCGACTCACCAGGCCAGTCCACTCCACTTGGAGGACACAGTGATTATGCCATTTCCTGACTACACCAGAGCAGTCCAGCAGCAGCGGACCGTCTTCCTAGAGGTCAAATGCCACTAACGCCAACAGGAGGTCCAGTACTTACTGCTTTTCCCAGCTTACCAAAAAGTCATGATGACACTATGTTTTTATTCACTAACCCCAAGAAAGCTTGGGACTGGGTGGACCAATAGTATGGGGCCACAGAGATGGGATGGCCCAGACCTCTCCAATCCCTGTCTAAGCCAAGACAGAAGAGGCGTAAAAGACCCACGCTGGGGATGCCCCACGGCCAGCATCAACAACACCTTAAAATCTTGAACAGATTCTTGACAACAGACAATGGGCCTTGTAGGCAGAAGGGGACATAGGAACTAACAACACTACTACAGATGATGAGAAAGGTCACCACATTGTCACAACCGCTGATGGTACGTTCTTCTCAGAAGATTCTCAGCAGAGCACCTTGAACCACGCAAGAGTGACACCACAGATGGTGGATACTCTCATATAATCATGCTCTAACAATGTTTTTATTCAGTTTTAATGTTCTGCATAATTTCAACATGCTAATGGCACTGCCGCTAAGGCTCCCCCTCGATCTTCCCAATCCATATCACCACACTCATCCTTTCCACCCATTGTACAGCTGCTCTTGAGTACCCTATACCAATCCCCTTGCGTTAGTATGTATCTCACCCTCCACGCAAAGCCCCCCAGGTACACGTGGGCCTCCTACCACACTATGCTTGGACTGAACTCACTTTTACTGACCTCCTCCCCCAGTGGTCTCTCTGGGTCCCATTGGCCCCTAAACTTTCTCCACCAGGGCATACGGAGCATCGCACTGCAGCCCATGGTCACCCCCACTCTACTTTAAAGTTTTTACCACCAACACTGGGTGTGCTGCTGTTACAGTAGGCCTTCTGTGTTCTCCTTACCCAGTTCTAGATGGTCCCACATCCTACACTACTCTCACCTCCCACTCATGGCACAGTGGGCCACCGTCACATACCCTCTACACTCAGAGATGGCAGAGTCATTAAGCTGATAGGCAACGTGAAGGCCCCCCTCCTCCTGCACCCCTTACACTCCCTACCTACTTGGCAGCCCCATGAGAGGATTTGCTTTCTTACACTGAATGTGAACGCAGTACATTCTTACATAAAACAGTAGCATGCGCATATAGTCTTACTACAGAAGACACACTCAACTAAAGAGGAGAAAAAGCACCTGCATAAATGCTGGATAGGCCTCTTTTATGGAACTACCTACTCTGCATACACCTGTGGTGCTTTGATCTGGATCAGACCTGGCATCCCCTATCAAGTACTCCACACCACCATAGACACAAAAGGTCAATATGTATTCCTCGATGTGCTCCAGAATGGTTGTCCCCTGCTTCTCTGAAGCATTTATGCTCGTAACTCTGGACAGGGAGACTATTGGGATACCCTCTCCCCTAGTCTAGCCCACAAAACTGCACTCTCATGGCTTCTCGACAGGGACTAGAATTCGCTTTAGATGTTTAGATGTCCACCTTGACAGGCCCCACCCTTCCCTTCTTTTACATACAAACAGCACACATGTACAACTGGATACAACAATGGTCTTAAGCTGATGCTCGGTCGTGTCCTAACCCCACTAGTAAACTTTACTCATTCTACTTAATACCTCACAAACGTCACATGTGCCTCGACCGACGTTCGCAAAACCTTAGACAAAGAAATATCAGACGGCGAGAAACACCTCTCAGAATTGAGCAAGGTGGCAGATCACGACCCCGCAAAGACCCTGTAACTTACAGCCACAAAAACATCACATATACTGCTCTTAGAACGCCTCTACCGTTTTAATTTCCAGCCGAAGCGGTTAAGGTTCATAGGGAAGGGGACAAGTCTGGCCGACTTCGAGCCTGGCTAACAGGGCAGGAAAACGTGACAGCCCCCATTACAGAACTGAGTACACCCACTGATACGTACATTTATGCTCAAGAAGAAATACTGCAACTCTTTCACACATTACTTCACAATGTACTACGCCCCATCTGAACATTCCCAGGAGCACTCATGCGCATTAATCGCAGGAATCACTTGACCCCTTATTTCCACCCAAATTAGACTTGCCCACAATATTAAAATAACCACAGAGGACGTCACGGAGTTGATCAGGGACTTGGCCTACACTAAAACCCTGGAGCTGGACAGCATACCACTCCAGTATTATCGCAACTTTTCTGCACTTCTGTTGCCCATACTGGTTTACATGTCTGAGGCAGTGTTGAACGCTGGCAAACTCCCCCCATTGCTCCGGGAATTGCTCCTAGTGTTGATCCAGAAACTGTGTAGAAATCCGACAGAGCCATCATCATATCATCCCATTGCCATATTTGGAATTGACTACAAAATGTGGGTAAAATATCGGCAAACCGTTACACCCAGATTCTCCCAAACCTAATCCACATAGATCTGAATGGGTTAGTTCCAGGGCGCAGCACCTCCCAAAACATTTGCTGGTTATTTCACATACAAGATTGTGTTAAGGGACAGTATCTATGATAAGCATGTTCAATTTTGGATCTGGCGAAGGTATTTTACACGCTGATGTGGCATTACCTTTTCCAGGTCTTGTCTAGGACATTTCCTAGACAAAGGTAAGTAAAACAGTTTTTCATAATAACACAGTTGCTTAGGTTTCCATACAAACACAACTCAACACTGAAAAATGAGGTTATCGGTTTGCAGGTAAGCAAACAGTCTTGAGGGTTGAGTTTCTGGGGTTTCAACAAGGGTTCACCCAAAGTCAAGGAAGTACTCAAAAAGCACACTCAGCGGTACTAGGGCGGCTGGGTGCAGAGTGCTGAGGCCCAATGTTAGCCTATGAGGCTAGGGGGCCGTCTGTTGGTGGCTGTCTTCTGGCAAGCCATAGCGTTGAGGAAGCAAAGCTTCTAGGTTTATGCTCAGGGCAAAGGGGGGTCAGAGTTAGCACACAAGGTGCACCCACAGCGGCACAGGGGCGGCCGGGTGCAGAGTGCTGATTTATTATCAGGTGCCCTATTGTTTTCAATGGGAGTTGCACGTTTTGGATTTTGGTTGCAGGCTCGGTCCATGAACTCTTCCAGGAGGAACCAACAGCTGGGTAGGTAAGTTGGAGGTCTCGGGACGTAGGTGCACCTCAGGTTTTCTTCTCCAGACGACTGGATGCAGGGGTGCCTTTTGAGGTCAGATTTTACCTTACTGCCCCACTCGCTGTTGGGGGTGTCCGTGTAGAGGCTGCAGGTGACTTTGGGGAGTCCTGGAGGGATCAACCCACGGTACACTCAGACTCTGGAGCGCTGGGGACCTCACTGGGACTGGTGGCCACTTGAACTCGGGCTGTAGGCGACAGGTGTAGTGGTGGTTCCAGGAGTCTGGGTTTTTTGTCTTCAGCAGGCTCAGAGTCTGTCTTTGGAGATTCTTTTGAACAGAGCTGCTGTTCACAGGAGATCCGGTCTTTGTTGAAGGCAGTCAGTCCTCCCAGGGGTTCTGGAGGCCACTGTCTGCAGGACAAGGTGTTTTTCTGACGTAGGATCTCTGGAAACTGCAGATGGGCAGGTAGGGCTGGGGCCAAGTTAGTTCTTCTCTGCAGTCTCCCCTGCTGCGCATCTTCTTTTGTCCTTCTTCGTAGATTGCGTGAATCCGCCTTTTGGGTTCAGGGCTGCCCTCTAAATACTATATTTAGTGGGCATTTTAGGGGTCTCGAGGTAGTAGCCAAAGGGCTACTGACCTTAGGCCGACTACACCCTTGATGTGCTCACCCCATGTGGAGGATTGGGCACAATCCTATATCCTGTTTGGAGAGTGCCTGCCATCTGCAAGATGGTGGGCACCAAAGAGTGGGCTGCCCCGTGCCTCCCCCACCTGATGGCTGGGGTTGGCTGAGGTGGGCACCCCTTCTGGGCTGCGCTAATCTTTCCTGCCTGTATTCCCCCTTAAAAGGGGTTGAGACAGGTTGGGGGCCTGCTTCTGATAGAAGGAGAGGCTGGGGGATGCATTGCAAAGACGGCAGGGCCCTTGAAGCTCCCCTGCCACAGATGGCTCTTCCTGACCCGGGGAAGGTGTGAACACCTCCGCCCAGAAAAGGCTTTGTTTCTGGGCCCAGGGAGCAAAGGCTCCTACCCCAAGGGTCCAGAAACATGTCTTGTGGTGGCAGGCTGTTGTTTAACCAGTTAGGGAACCCACCAGAGGTTGGTCGTTTTTCAGGGAGCATATCTAAGATACCCTCTGAGTGGATTGTATAGGAAATCTCACATTGGCATCATTGTGATGATTATGCTGAGAATTATGCTACTAAATTTCCCAGAATTCAGTAAAGTCATTATGGTGCTGTGGAGTTCGTAATGACAAACGCCCAGACCATATACTCTTTTAAGACTTTACTCCACTTACAATGTCTAAAAATGGACTTAGACACTGCCGGAGTACAGTGGTCATGCAACTGTACTCTCACCAGTGGTGTAGTGCACAGAGCTAGAGGGGGGTCTTACCTATGCCATAGACAGTGGGTTGCATAGATGTGTGCCATGTCAACTCTTTAATTATGTCTGCACCAAAATGCGCATCCTGCAATGGCAGTGTGCGTGTGTTGAGGTACAGGACCTTTAAGGGTGGCACAATATGTGCTGCAGCACTTAGAGGCCTTCCCTGGTCACAGTGCCCTTGGTGCCCATGGTACCTTTTACAAAGGACCCTTTTGCAAGGGACTTACATGTGGCCAGAGAGGTGCCATTTCTGGGTACACAGATACAGTTTTTGCAAAATAACACAGACCAAGGGAACCTGATTGGCAGAGACCCAGGGCACATCAAGTCAAAGTGCAACAGAAATCTGTCAAAAAGTGTGGGGGGGTAACAGATACAGAAACCCACTTTCCTTTATCCACCCAATCCTAACATACCACTATTTTGGATTACCCCAACTCTGTATGCCCATCACTCATTCATATAGTCATATACACAATGGTAAACATAAAAATCTGATGCAAACAGATGGTAAATCGTCTATACCCTCAGATCATGTATGCTACAGGGGTACTTGTGACAGTACAACACATAAAGGTATGCATGGCTGCATGTGGGCATCCAAAAAGATGGCAAGAGTGGTGTTAACCAACTCATACTAGTGTAGACTCCCCAAATACCAAGGGGATGTTGTGCACGGTCACTGCACCCAGAGTACGTTGTATGCCATGCCACAAGTATGTGGTACACCATCACATGAGACACAGTAGTGAGGCAGCTACACTACAGACACAAGGATGACAAGTGGCCTTTGTAGGACCACTTACCCACATGACATACTGGGACAATATAGGTCAATACTCACCTCCAACTTGCTGCTGTTGGGCTCTCAACTGCCTATGAAGACCTGGGTGGGCCATCGCCAGTATGCTGGCCATCAGGGTGCCAAGGTCGGATTTGCACCCTTTCCACTCTTGGAGGCCAGCCCCAGCTTGATCTCTGCAATCTTGCGAGCCAAGCACCGTAGGTAATCCCACTTCTTACGACAGTGGGCACTATGCCGGTTGGAGACCCCCAGGATACGCAACTTCCAAGTGGTGGCTCTCCAAATAATCTTCTTTTGTTGGGACAAGGACTACGACAGAGATCTTCAATCTGTGGGGTGCGACCGCCAGGGAAGTTGTGGAGTCCTGGGAAGGGGGTCACGCATTCCCCAGCATCACTTGTGCCTCGAATCCAAAACATTTTGGGAAAAGACAGCTGTCCTAGAATGGCCAGTTTTAATCATTAAAGTGCTTTAGTTGAGTCTCCTGTGCTATGAAAAGCTTTAGTGTCAGGGTGCCTGGTCGCCTGAAAGAAATGCAAATGAGCCCTATTAGTTAATCTGCAAGTGTAAAATGTGCTTCGGAACCATTGATCGAATCACTCCAAGCTTTGTGATGACAAAGAATTTATTTTGTGGTAGTGCGAAGTTGCTAGCAACTGAGCTGTGAATTACTCGCTTTTAACTGTAACTGTATTTACACAGCCCTTAGTACCCCGAAGGAGGTATTTAAGGGACAGTACTGAAAAAAGAAAAAGTTGCATTACATACGCCCTGGTATTACTAAAATCTACATTGAGGAAGCACCATTTTATCATAACATGATTCACACAATTTGTATCAGTCTATCTTATACTGTGTGTAATGCAATGCAAGTATACAATAATGAGATATATTCACAGTGCTTTCTGTCATAGGCTGTGACTTCGTAGCACTACAAAAATACAAGTCCCTATTCTCCACTACACCAACCAAGATTTAATTCTGTGGCTCTCTGGTTACAGACAGACCTCTGCAGTGCATTTATTAATAGAGGTTTCATAATGTACTACAGTGCATTTCCCACTGAATTTTTCATTTACGCTGCCCATTATTTTATATGTAAGTAAAGGTGAAAGACCTAAAAAACGTACAGAATATTTTGGGGCTTATTTATGAGAGGCTTTTGACACTCTGGTGGTGCAAGCATCTCAACCATACCTATGAGGTGGTGCAAAGTCACCCTGCATGGCACGGCATGGCCTCATAGATATGGAGTAAGACAAAGCAATGCAAGTCACTGCATTGCCTTACTGTGCGTCAAGGAGGTGTACCATGGGCAATGCGTGGGGGTTTCCACGCAACTCTCATGGATTTTGATGCTGCCCCATCTTTAGAACATCATGTAAACCTGGGGCAGCGCCATTAACGTATGCCTCCCCAGCAGAGGTGTAACGAGGAGATTTATTTTCATTTCTCCTCGTTTGTTTTCTCTTTCCATGTGTGCTGCGTTCTGCAGCTCACATAGAAAGAGGAAAAAGCATCTCTGGATTATTTTTGTGAAGCAAGGTGCCCCTTCCTGCACAAAACAATCCTGTTTATGTTGGTGCTAGGCAGCAAATTGTGTGCCAACGCAAGGGGAAAGGACAGTAATGCACCATATTTCATAAATATGGTGCATTCCTGGTCTTTCACATTGGCGTGGGGCAGAGCAGCAAGAAGACTTGTGGCACTGCCCTACACCATATCCTCATAAATGAGGCTCTTTCATTTTAGCTACACCTTTGACCACACCCCCACTCACTGACCTGTGTTTGCTAAACACTGTCTAATATTATTTCCCCACCCTAAGAATGATTTGCTTTGGTAATTGGAGGCGTTTATGTTTGTCGATGATGAGGAGTACCAGGTTCCAGAAATATTTGTCAGGAAGAATTCCTTACGCCTAAAAAAGTCTGACAAGGGGGTATCTACATCAAAAAGTTTGAAGACCTTTGGACTAAGGTTGAAAGGTAAATTTGGGTATGTGTGACACTCAGAGCTACATCTCTTTGACGGTGTGTGGAAATGCGTACTACTCAAATTTTTAGAGTAGCAAAAAGTTTGTAAAGTTTGTACTGCTGTCACAGGACACCCCTTTAGCCACATGTGCCACTGTGACAGGAATGACACTAACTTTAAAAGTGTAAGTGGTTTGTGAGTTGGTATACTCTAGCCAAACATGTGATGCACACCTCGATCTCTCACCAATAGTGACCCTTAATCTTCACTGTGGATGTCTCAGATGTTCAATTGAGAAGTATAAGGAAGCCATTCAATTGATAAACTGCCAACAGACCTGTGTGAGTTGGGGAAAGTCATTAGTAACAGATACACTTTGACACTGTGGATTAATGTACAAAATTATCAGGTGAGAGCATTCTCCTCAGTCACAATCCCTCATAATAGCCAATTAAAAGCTATGAATGTGGTTAGGGTTACCAAATACTGTCTGGTAACATCAAAGGAGCAGCTGGGCTGCAGGAACATGACTATTTGCACCACACAGTCTGGTCTTGTTCCCTGTAGGCTGCGGCTTTTTTTCCCATATGTACCTCCCAATTCCACCACTCCTAACCGATTATTTATACTCTGCCCATTCTTTATATGAACATACAGTTGGGTGGCACTCAGAAGGTGCATGTGAGTTGTATTAATCTCACGGTCAACTGTTATGCAAAGTCTGATGTAGGCTGAATGGACAGTGGAACAGTACTATTGGCTAACATCATCCTCTATTGCTTATTTCAGTATGCAGACATGGCTCATGGTGTGATCTCTGTACAGACCAATGCACATATACCATGATGTGTGTATCCAAGGCAATGTAACTTCCATGAACTAGAGTGATGCGTAGATTTATGCATGTAACACAAGTGGTAATCACCTGCTTCTCTCATTCTAATGCTGGCCTCCTCTCCACAAACACCTGGGGCCCATATTCCTTTACTTGTGCACTTCATGTAAGGGTCATGCAATGTATGCAATTAACATATTGCTCAAACTCTGAGGCACATTGAAGGCAATGGGTGCAATGAGTACTTTAGAAACTTGCCGGTATGTCTGGTGAGCCATAGAGCCTGCCATGGGGGAAGGGCCTCCTCAAGATGGACTTCCAGCCCCTCTGGAGTGAAGGGATGGGTCCTCTCCCTTTTAGCGCGCAATATAAGTGCTCCCACAAGTGACAAACAGCAGCGTGTGATGGGGAGACGTAGTCATCAGCAGTGTCTGGAGGCAAGTGATATGTTGTCAAAAACGCAAGGTTTAAGTAGGCCACATAGGCTATCTTTGGTGTAGACGGCCACAGACATTTGACAGTGGCAGCCGCATTTTTCAACGTTAGCCTATGGCTGTGAGTGACCGCCTGTGAGACCTGCCTCGTGGTGTGGTCCCTCCCGACCAGCAAGCAACCCTGCAACCGCACCTGATCCCCGATGTCACAGACTTCCGGCCACCATGACCCAACAAACCCGATGGCCGGCCGGGGCCCCAGCCGAACCCACAACACTACCACGCATGCCCGGCCGAGGGAGCGGGAAACCCCCAAGCAAGACCAGGAGACGCCGTCTCGGTCACACCTCTGATCTCCTCCCCAAGGAGGGTTTCGATCGGCCACCAGGCCCCCGGTGAGCGGGCGCCTCGCATGCTGGGCATCTGGAGTCCCTCCCAGACTAACCTGAATAGATCAAAGGGCGGAGCGGCCGGAAATCCCGACACACCGCCCCCAGGCACCAATACCCCTCTCCGCGAGGACTCCGGACTTCAAAGAGGAGGGTGGTATAACAAGTGGTGCTGAAGGGACGGGAGGCAGGGAAGACCTGGACCTACATGAGCCCTGCTGACGCTGTCGCGGCTCCCCAAACTCTGAACCATCTGAGCCCTGCTGACGCTGTCGCGGCTCCCCGAACTCTGAACCATCTGAGCCCTGCTGACGCTGTCGCGGCTCCCCGACCTCTGAAACCACCTGAGCCCTGCTGACGCTGTCGCGGCTCCCCGAACTCTGAACCATCTGAGCCCTGCTGACGCTGTTGCGGCTCCCCGAACTCTGAACCATCTGAGCCTTGCTGACGACGTCGCGGCTCCCAAGAAACCGAAACCACCTGTGCCTGCTGAGAGACTCGCAGCGCTCCTATCCAGAAAGATCGACGGAGGTTGCCGAGTGAACCCAAATCCCCCAGCTCGAGGATGGAGAGCTGTGCGTAGGATACTCTGCAGAGACACTGAACTTAAAGACTGTCCCGCTACCCCAATACCCCCATCGCTTGCAGCATTGATCCAACGGCTGTATCACGGATCATAAAGATCCCTTGACCTTTCGATAAAGTATACTAAGAACTACTGTGTGGTGTCCCTCTGTCAGAGAGTGTAAGTTCAGCGTGTACGATCCTAGGAACGAGACCCTTCCCGGAAGGGCCTCCCCGCTAGTGCTCGGCCTAACTCTGGGAGAGGTGGGTCAACGGGTGGTCAGGAACGTATTCCGAAGCCCCCGGTGAACGCCCCTTCCAACATTTGGTGGCAGGCGACGGGATCCGAGCCGACACCTAGAGATCGTACAGTAAACGGCTGACGCACTACCGAAAGGAGATGGAAGGAGAAATCACCATGAGTACCGCAGGAACCAACACAAGCCCGACGTTCCGAGAGGACCGGTTGGAATATTATACGCATCGAGAACTAAAACAGTTCTGCAAAGACCTTGTAATCGCTACCACCGGATTAAGCACGAAAGAAGATTTCCAGGAAGCATTGAAAACCTGGGTCGAGGCAGGAGCTTCCCTGCCCCAGACCGAAGGGGACGGCCAAGAAAAAGAACCACCAACCGAACCACGAAGCATCCCGGTAAGGAGCCACGCCCCAGAGGGGGGCCTATCCCCGGAAGAGCTAGCGGACCGAGAGAGGGGCCGCAACCACGAACTAGAACTAGCCAAACTAAAAATAGAGGGAGAGCTAAAATTGGCCGAAAAGAAGTTAGCCGTAGAACAATTACGCTTACAAGGGGAACTCGAGGAAAAGAAACGCCAGCGAGAACACGAAGAAAGGAAACTTCAACTAGAAGACGAACGCAGCCTAAAAGAAATCGAACTCGAGGCCAAAAGTGAGGAGTCTAGAACCACGGGAAACGAACCGACCTCCTCCGCCGTGGAACCAAAGGTCCACATCCCCAAGGATGTGGTGAAGGAATACTACAAAAACGATGACATCCAGCAGTGGTTCAAGGCCTACGAAGTCGCCATGACCTCCCACCGAGTTCCGCCGAAGGATTGGGGGGCTGGCTTGTGGGGTCGGTTCCTGAGCGAGGGGAGAGATACCCTGCTGGACCTACCTTCCACGGTGCTGAATTCCTACAGCCACATGAAAGAGGCCCTACTAGCCAGATATGGACTCACCCCCGAGATGTACCGGCAACGGTTTCGAGACTGCAAAAAGATACCCGGTATTACGTGGGTGGAGTACGTGAACTTTTACAGCAGGGCCTTGGACGGGTGGATTAAGGGCAGCAAGGTCTCCACCTTTGAGGAACTGTTTGACCTAATAGCATGGGAACACTTGTCCGCAAATTGCTTTGTGGAGTTACGCCAGCACCTCCTGGACAGCAAACTCACTGACCCTCGGAAACTGGCGGTCGAAGCTGACCGATGGGTGAACACCCGGGCATCCCGGGGTCCCGTGGGGGACTACGGTCGCCACAGCCAGGGACTCCCCCGCCAGAGGGGCGGAGGGAACCAAGGCCGACCGAGGGAATTCCAGACGGGTTCCCAGCATAGTCCCCCCAGAGACCAACCCCCGAACTTTCCAGCCCCGCCTCTGGCCAGCACAGGGCCCCCGGGGAGGCAGGGACCCCGAGTCAAGATCACCTGTTTCCGCTGCCAACAGACCGGACACTATGCCAGTGACCCCAGTGTCCCATGTACCAACGACCCGCAGCGACGGCCCCTCCAGCATGACAAATGGCCTCCGTAGCCCTAGGAGAAGAGATGGAAGACTCCGAAGAGTGGGAATCGGCGGCCATGGCCCTGGTCTCCCTCGGCGACCGAGAGATGGTTCCCGGAACACCCCTACCCGCCAACACGGAAAAATACCGACAACAAGTGACGGTCAACGGCCACCGAGTCAAGGCCCTCCGCGACACCAGGGCGAGTGTCACAGCGGTCCACTGCCACTTGGTATCCGAAGACCAGATCCTGCCCGACGCCTTCTGTCCAGTCATATCTTCGGACAACTCCGAGAGCCTCTGCCGAATGGCCCTGGTACCCTTCAAATGGGGGAGAGTCACCGGTAAATTAAGAGTGGCAGTCCGAACCTCCCAACCAGTAGACTGCCTCCTGGGCAACGACCTCGAGAGCTCCCTGTGGGGACAAGTGGAACGAAGAGCCCATCTGGAAATGATGGGCCTACCCGAGTGGGTATGCGCCACCACGCGCTCCATGGCTGCCCGCTCGCCGTCCCCCGAGGGGGTTGAAGCCTTACCCCTGAACCCAGTCGCAGTCCCCGAGGACTGGGACGCGCTACCCGAGCCCAACGACCATCTTCCAGAAGAAGAACCCGTTCCCAATAACGGGTCAGTGCATCCAGACCCCGAACAACCGACCGAGCTCGGGGACCTACCCGAGATGGCTCAATGGCACTGCGAGGGAGGTCCCTCCCGAGAAGAATTCTGCAGGGAACAAGCCACCTGCCCTTCCCTCATTGGAACCTGACAGCAGGCCAAAGCCCAGGCAGCAGGCGACCAGTCCGGAACCCACTGGGTATATTGGGAAAACGGCCTCCTGTACAGCGAACAGAAGTCGGCCGAGCTGGGATCGGCCCGGGTACTGGTGGTACCCCTGCGCTTCCAAAGTTTCCTCCTAGGCCTAGCCCATGATGTACCCCTGGCAGGACACTTAGGCCAAGACAAAACCTATCATCGCTTGGTGACCCACTTCTATTGGCCCAAGATGCGAGCGAATGTAGAGGCCCACTGCAAGTCATGTCTCACGTGCCAGGCCAGCGGAAAAAGTGGTGGGAAGCGCAAGGCTCCACTACAACCCTTCCCCGTTGTTAGTACCCCTTTTGAGCTGGTGGGGATTGACATCGTGGGACCCCTGGATCCCAGGACCGCCCAGGGCCACCGGTTCATCCTCGTCCTGGTGGACCATGCCACCCGCTACCCAGAGGCCATTCCCATCCGCACCGTGACGGCCCCCGTGGTGGGCCGGGCCTTGATGGGGATCTTCTCCCGCGTGGGGTTCCCTCGCGAAGTCGTGAGTGATCGTGGCACAAACTTTATCTCCAAGTACATGAGGTCCCTATGGCAACAATGCGGGGTGTCGTACAAATTCACCACCCCCAAGGCAATGGCCTAGTCGAACGATTTAACCGGACCCTGAAAGGGATGATCATGGGCCTCGAAGAACCCCTTCGCCGGAGATGGGACGTCCTCCTCCCTTGCCTCCTGTCCGCCTACCGGGAGGTTCCCAAAAAATCTCTGGGGTTCAGCCCGTTCGAATTACTCTACGGACACCCCATCCGGGGACCCCTGAGCCTGGTCAAAGAGGCCTGGGAAACGGCTCCCCGAGGAACCTCTCCCAATGTATTCTGTTATATCCTGACGCTCCTCAACCAGACCCGGGAGTTCCGGGAGCTCGCCGAGGCAAACCTCGAGGCTAGCCAAGAAGAGATGAAGCGCTGGTATGACCAGAATGCCACGCTGGTTGAGTTTCAGCCGGGCCAACAGGTCTGGGTAATGGCCCCGGTGAAACCCTGCGCCCTCCAAGACAGATGGACTGGACCCTTCAAAGTGGTCGAGCGGAAGAGTCAAGTCACGTATCTGGTTGATGTTCAGTCTCCTCGGAACCCCCTCCGGGTCCTCCACATACACTGCCTCAAACCCTACTTCGTGAGGACGGAGTTGAGTTTGCTTCTGGCCACCGACGATGGGACGGAAGAAGACACAGAGCCCCTTCCGGACCCCCTGTATGCTAAAGAGAAAGATGGCTCCGTAGAGGGGGTGAGACTGTCATCCACCCTCACCCCCCAACAGTCCGACGACTGCCGCCAGCTATTGAGACAATTCACAGACCTCTTCTCCCTCACCCCTAGGGTCACCGACTGGTGTGTCCACGACGTAGACACCGGCGACAGCCCGCCGGTGAGACACTGAGCCTACCGAGTCCCTGACTGGGTCCGGACCTGCATCCAGACCGAAGTAACCGAGATGTTGGCCCTAGGGGTGATTGAACCCTCCGACAGCCCCTGGGCCAGCCCGGTAGTCCTGGTCCCGAAAGCAGCCGCCCCTGGTGTCGCCCCCGAGCTGAGATTCTGTGTGGACTACCGGGGACGCAATGCGGTCACCCGAGCGGACGCTCACCCTATCCCCCGCGCAGACGAGCTCATCGACCGCCTCGGGCCGCTCGCTACCTCAGCACCTTCGACCTAACTGGCAGATTGCGCTCACTGAGGGAGCCAAGGAGCGCTCCGCCTTCTCCACCTCAGATGGGCATTACCGCTTCAGGGTTATGCCGTTTGGAATGAAAAATGCCCCAGCCACCTTCCAGCGACTGGTGAACAGGGTCCTGGCCGGACCAGAGGGATTCAGCGCAGCGTACCTAGACGACATAGCAGTATTCAGCTCCCAATGGACCGAACACCTCCAGCACCTCCGACAAGTACTGCTGGCCCTGCGCCAGGCCGGCCTAACCATCAAAGCCAGCAAATGTCAAATTGGACAAGGCTCAGTGATCTATCTGGGGCACCAGGTGGGGAGCGGGCAGGTCGCCCCCCTCCAGCCGAAGATCGACGCCTTCTTGTCCTGGGAACCCCCCACGACCCAAACAGGAGTCTGGGCCTTCCTGGGCCTCATCGGTTACTACCGGAGGTTTATTAAGAACTATGGCAGCCTCGCAGGCCCCCTCACAGAGTTAACTTTCAAAAAGCACCCGAAGAAAATACAGTGGACTCCCCCGTGCCAAAAAGCGTTCAACGCCTTGAAAGCCGCTATATGTACTGCTCCGGTACTCAAAGTCCCCGACTACTCTCAGGAGTTTGTGGTCCAGACGGATGCTTCGGAACACGGCATCGGGGCAGTCTTCTCACAGTTCAACGACAAAGGCATAGATCAGCCCATAGCCTTCATCAGCCGAAGGTTACTACCTCGGGAACAACGGTGGAGCACCATTGAAAGAGAGACCTTCGCAGTAGTCTGGGCCCTCAAAAAGCTGCGGCCCTACTTGTTCGGAACCCACTTCCGAGTTCAGACGGATCATCGACCCTTACGGTGGCTGATGCAAATGAGAGGAGAAAACCCCAAGCTGCTACGATGGTCAATCTCCCTCCAGGGGATGGACTTCACTGTGGAGCATCGCCCCGGGACGGACCACGCCAATGCTGACGGCCTGTCCCGATTCTTCCGCTTCAGCGAGGAGAACCCCCAAGTGGATGGGTAGTTCTCCCCGCCTTTCAGCTGGGGGGGGCACGTGTGAGACCGGCCTCGTGGCATGGGCCCTCCCGACCAGCAAGCAACCCTGCAACCGCACCTGATCCCCGATGTCACAGACTTCCGGCCACCATGACCCAACAAACCCGATGGCCGGCCGGGGCCCCAGCCGAACCCACAACACTACCACGCATGCCCGGCCGAGGGAGCGGGAAACCCCCAAGCAAGACCAGGAGACGCCGTCTCGGTCACACCTCTGATCTCCTCCCCAAGGAGGGTTTCGATCGGCCACCAGGACCCCGGTGAGCGGGCGCCTCGCATGCTGGGCATCTGGAGTCCCTCCCAGACTAACCTGAATAGATCAAAGGGCCGAGCGGCCGGAAATCCCGACACACCGCCCCCAGGCACCAATACCCCTCTCCGCGAGGACTCCGGACTTCAAAGAGGAGGGTGGTATAACAAGTGGTGCTGAAGGGACGGGAGGCAGGGAAGACCTGGACCTACATGAGCCCTGCTGACGCTGTCGCGGCTCCCCAAACTCTGAACCATCTGAGCCCTGCTGACGCTGTCGCGGCTCCCCGAACTCTGAACCATCTGAGCCCTGCTGACGCTGTCGCGGCTCCCCGAACTCTGAACCATCTGAGCCCTGCTGACGCTGTCGCGGCTCCCCGAACTCTGAACCATCTGAGCCCTGCTGACGCTGTCGCGGCTCCCCGAACTCTGAACCATCTGAGCCTGCAAGTGTAAGTTCAGCGTGTACGATCCTAGGAACGAGACCCTTCCCGGAAGGGCCTCCCCGCCAGTGCTCGGCCTAACTCTGGGAGAGGTGGGTCAACGGGTGGTCAGGAACGTATTCTGAAGCCCCCGGGGAACGCCCATTCCAACACCGCCGTAGTTGAGCATGCCTACCGTGTGGTTCAAATCAGGCAGCAGTCGCAGAATAAGCCTGTCCCATTGATGATTTCTGGTATCGACATAGGCGGGCTCCACTGTAGTTGGACACATCCCTTGAACCACAATGGTCACAATAACATTCTTCAGCCTATGGCTGTGACTGACATGGCTGAACAAACCTACCACGTGGTTTGAAAGCGCTGTCAGTCAGGGAACCTGAAAGTCACAATGTGGAGGTGAGGCCTACATCGTTTCAGTCCTCATTGCCGCATTGTATGGTGATTCGGAAGTGTGTCTCCCAAACAATATTCATATATGTTCATGTCGCCTGATGTTTGACACTTTTTCTCTGCCCATACGTTGATCACACGTCAGTGTTATACATGAGTGTGCATGAACACGATTACCTTGGGGCTGGGGAAACCCCGACAGTGATAGTGGTAATGTGTGCAATGCAGACTGCACAATATGACGATGACCTCCAAATTAGATGATTATGAATGATGTTCATATTGCTGGTACAGACTCATGTAGTCCAGATTGGGACAGATATGTGGATTTTGTGATGATGGCAGTGCACCCTATCCATCAGGATGACTCCCTTGTATATCTGGTATGTGTATGTAAAATGCCTTAGGATGTGTGCCGGCAATGACGAGCTCTCACTCAACAATGGTCAATGCTACAAATTTGTCATCCGCTTATTGTCTTTTTCAATTTCCTCATACTAGAACTTGGTATGCATGTTTGCCACTGTCCTACATACATGATGTGTAATTTTGTACACTTCTCACAAATGCACTACTTTTAAATCACACCACTGTTGGTTGTATCCTGGTATGAGTTAGTGTGGACTGTGTGACCAGCATCAATAAGTGTTCCCATTCCACATATAGGAACCCTGGCAGAGGGAGTAGATGGATGGCTCCAGTATTCTGGCCTTTTCCAGACCTAATGACTATGGAAGAAAGAGATGTCATCTGGAAGTTTGGTCTCAATAGGCAAACAATGCAGGATCTATGTTAACAGTTGGAGCCTCACATATGTCCTCGTCGAACTACCTCACAGCTCTGACACCAACAGTGAAAGTGATGGCCACGCTGGACTTCCTGGCCACTGGTTCATTTCAGTACATGGTGCTATATCAGGAAGAATGCCAGAACCAATGTTTAGTATGGTGCTACGTGATGTGCTCTCAGCACTGATGAAACACACGGATAGCTACATTCAGTTCCCCAAATGCCAAGAATTGATAACTGTGAAGGGAGATTTTTATGCCATTGGTCCCATACCACATCTAGTTGGAGCTATTGATGGCACACATTTGGCCCTAGTATCTCCACAATCCCATGAACAGGTGTATAGGAACAGGAAGAACTTCCATTCCATCAATTTTCAAGGGGCATGTCCAGCAGATTTATACATCTCACATGTCTGCGCAAAATTCCCAGGATCTGCCCATGATTCCTACATAATATGGAACAGTGCTATATCCCAGCTGATGTCACGACTAGAACCAGAGTGGACCTGGCTTGCTGGTGAGCGATATGTGTCCAACCTTCATGTGTGTGAAAGCTAGTGGCATATTTTGCAAATGGCTGATTCATAAATGCACATCTGCGTGTCTCCCATCTAGGGGTATTCCAACCCGCCATGGTTGTTGGCCCCGTTGAGGAATCAAATAATGCCAGGAGCATAACCCATGGTAGAACATGGTGGCCAGTACAGTGGGCTTTTGGGCTCCTGAAGGCCAGATTCTGATGGCTGAAGAAGTCTGGAGGAGCCCTCCTATTTCCACCCAGGAAGATGTGTCAGATCACTGTCACCTGTTGCATGCTCCGCAACCTTGCATTGCGCATGAACATCCCTCTGATCATAGAGGATGGAGACCTGCAGGACCGCCCAGGTGAGGACCCTGAAATAAGCAGTGCTGTTGATAGTGGTGAACAGGGAGGAGTTGACATGCATCAACAGCTCATCAACAACATCTTCACTTGAGTGTACGTAAGCTGAGAGACGTCATGACTGTGATTTTTACAGTTACTGTGGTTGTTAAGCTGTCAGGAGGTGGTTGATGGTTGGCAGTTTGGTGCGTACAGATGTGGGTGACACAGGACACATGCACATGTTGTTGGTGTTGCATTGTTTATTGGCCTGTTGTAGGTACCTTCGCCCTGCCATTTTCATCTGGACATTTCAGAGTAGTGCCATTAGCAGGTTTAGGATGCTGTTCTGCAGTACACATTGGACATGGCAGGTTCCTGGGAACATTTGGCACAGACTTGTGGTGTACGACTCCAGTATCAAGGCAGCTTGCACAGCGATAGGATGGTAGTTACTGATACACCATTAGATTTTTCCCCTGTCATGTGGTGGTCCTTAGGCAATAAGTGTGCCATCATGATCAACTACACAATGCGGTAGTTTGGCCAAAACATGCTTGTCTCTCTTCACATTGGGTTAGTCCTCAATGTGTATGAGCTTGATGTAGGTGTTCATGTGTCACAACAAACAAATGATGGACGGAATGCTGACAATGCAGACATTCTCCCCCAGTCAAGAGATCTGGGTTAAATCCATCGTTCTTTTGCCCACCACACCACCCCAGTTTAGACATGGCCATATGCAAATCAGTCTTGACCCTGTGCCTCATGGGAACAGTCCAGCCCGAACTGCCAAGCCATGTCTTCCCTGGACCGGAATCAAGCATCCTAGGACCGGTTTCTGGCTATCAGCCGTCATCAGCCAGGATAGCTTGACTCCAGTGGCGTAGTGAGCACGGGTCCCACGTCTGGGAATACCCATCCCACTTAGGGCGAAAAGCGTTACAACAAACAAATGATGGACGGAATGCTGACAATGCAGACATTCTCCCCCAGTCAAGAGATCTGGGTTAAATCCATCGTTCTTTTGCCCACCACACCACCCCAGTTTAGACATGGCCATATGCAAATCAGTCTTGACCCTGTGCCTCATGGGAACAGTCCAGCCCGAACTGCCAAGCCATGTCTTCCCTGGACCGGAATCAAGCATCCTAGGACCGGTTTCTGGCTATCAGCCGTCATCAGCCAGGATAGCTTGACTCCAGTGGCGTAGTGAGCACGGGTCCCACGTCTGGGAATACCCATCCCACTTAGGGCGAAAAGCGTTACAACAAACAAATGATGGACGGAATGCTGACAATGCAGACATTCTCCCCCAGTCAAGAGATCTGGGTTAAATCCATCGTTCTTTTGCCCACCACACCACCCCAGTTTAGACATGGCCATATGCAAATCAGTCTTGACCCTGTGCCTCATGGGAACAGTTCAGCCCGAACTGCCAAGCCATGTCTTCCCTGGACCGGAATCAAGCATCCTAGGACCGGTTTCTGGCTATCAGCCGTCATCAGCCAGGATAGCTTGACTCCAGTAGCGTAGTGAGCACGGGTCCCACGTCTGGGAATACCCATCCCACTTAGGGCGAAAAGCGTTACAACTAACAAATGATGGACGGAATGCTGACAATGCAGACATTCTCCCCCAGTCAAGAGATTTGGGTTAAATCCATCGTTCTTTTGCCCACCACACCACCCCAGTTTAGACATGGCCATATGCAAATCAGTCTTGACCCTGTGCCTCATGGGAACAGTCCAGCCCGAACTGCCAAGCCATGTCTTCCCTGGACCGGAATCAAGCATCCTAGGACCGGTTTCTGGCTATCAGCCGTCATCAGCCAGGATAGCTTGACTCCAGTGGCGTAGTGAGCACGGGTCCCACGTCTGGGAATACCCATCCCACTTAGGGCGAAAAGCGTTACAACAAACAAATGATGGACGGAATGCTGACAATGCAGACATTCTCCCCCAGTCAAGAGATCTGGGTTAAATCCATCGTTCTTTTGCCCACCACACCACCCCAGTTTAGACATGGCCATATGCAAATCAGTCTTGACCCTGTGCCTCATGGGAACAGTCCAGCCCGAACTGCCAAGCCATGTCTTCCCTGGACCGGAATCAAGCATCCTAGGACCGGTTTCTGGCTATCAGCCGTCATCAGCCAGGATAGCTTGACTCCAGTGGCGTAGTGAGCACGGGTCCCACGTCTGGGAATACCCATCCCACTTAGGGCGAAAAGCGTTACAACAAACAAATGATGGACGGAATGCTGACAATGCAGACATTCTCCCCCAGTCAAGAGATCTGGGTTAAATCCATCGTTCTTTCGCCCACCACACCACCCCAGTTTAGACATGGCCATATGCAAATCAGTCTTGACCCTGTGCCTCATGGGAACAGTCCAGCCCGAACTGCCAAGCCATGTCTTCCCTGGACCGGAATCAAGCATCCTAGGACCGGTTTCTGGCTATCAGCCGTCATCAGCCAGGATAGCTTGACTCCAGTGGCGTAGTGAGCACGGGTCCCACGTCTGGGAATACCCATCCCACTTAGGGCGAAAAGCGTTACAACAAACAAATGATGGACGGAATGCTGACAATGCAGACATTCTCCCCCAGTCAAGAGATCTGGGTTAAATCCATCGTTCATTTGCCCACCACACCACCCCAGTTTAGACATGGCCATATGCAAATCAGTCTTGACCCTGTGCCTCATGGGAACAGTCCAGCCCGAACTGCCAAGCCATGTCTTCCCTGGACCGGAATCAAGCATCCTAGGACCGGTTTCTGGCTATCAGCCGTCATCAGCCGGGATAGCTTGACTCCAGTGGCGTAGTGAGCACGGGTCCCACGTCTGGGAATACCCATCCCACTTAGGGCGAAAAGCGTTACAACAAACAAATGATGGACGGAATGCTGACAATGCAGACATTCTCCCCCAGTCAAGAGATCTGGGTTAAATCCATCGTTCTTTTGCCCACCACACCACCCCAGTTTAGACATGGCCATATGCAAATCAGTCTTGACCCTGTGCCTCATGGGAACAGTCCAGCCCGAACTGCCAAGCCATGTCTTCCCTGGACCGGAATCAAGCATCCTAGGACCGGTTTCTGGCTATCAGCCGTCATCAGCCAGGATAGCTTGACTCCAGTGGCGTAGTGAGCACGGGTCCCACGTCTGGGAATACCCATCCCACTTAGGGCGAAAAGCGTTACAACAAACAAATGATGGACGGAATGCTGACAATGCAGACATTCTCCCCCAGTCAAGAGATCTGGGTTAAATCCATCGTTCTTTTGCCCACCACGCCACCCCAGTTTAGACATGGCCATATGCAAATCAGTCTTGACCCTGTGCCTCATGGGAACAGTCCAGCCCGAACTGCCAAGCCATATCTTCCCTGGACCGGAATCAAGCATCCTAGGACCGGTTTCTGGCTATCAGCCGTCATCAGCCAGGATAGCTTGACTCCAGTGGCGTAGTGAGCACGGGTCCCACGTCTGGGAATACCCATCCCACTTAGGGCGAAAAGCGTTACAACAAACAAATGATGGACGGAATGCTGACAATGCAGACATTCTCCCCCAGTCAAGAGATCTGGGTTAAATCCATCGTTCTTTTGCCCACCACACCACCCCAGTTTAGACATGGCCATATGCAAATCAGTCTTGACCCTGTGCCTCATGGGAACAGTCCAGCCCGAACTGCCAAGCCATGTCTTCCCTGGACCGGAATCAAGCATCCTAGGACCGGTTTCTGGCTATCAGCCGTCATCAGCCAGGATAGCTTGACTCCAGTGGCGTAGTGAGCACGGGTCCCACGTCTGGGAATACCCATCCCACTTAGGGCGAAAAGCGTTACAACAAACAAATGATGGACGGAATGCTGACAATGCAGACATTCTCCCCCAGTCAAGAGATCTGGGTTAAATCCATCGTTCTTTTGCCCACCACACCACCCCAGTTTAGACATGGCCATATGCAAATCAGTCTTGACCCTGTGCCTCATGGGAACAGTCCAGCCCGAACTGCCAAGCCATGTCTTCCCTGGACCGGAATCAAGTATCCTAGGACCGGTTTCTGGCTATCAGCCGTCATCAGCCAGGATAGCTTGACTCCAGTGGCGTAGTGAGCACGGGTCCCACGTCTGGGAATACCCATCCCACTTAGGGCGAAAAGCGTTACAACAAACAAATGATGGACGGAATGCTGACAATGCAGACATTCTCCCCCAGTCAAGAGATCTGGGTTAAATCCATCGTTCATGTGTCACCATGGTATGCCACAGAGCTTGTGGGACTTCACTGGAAAATGTTTGCGACATTCCACCAGATGCTGTTACACTTGTTTGGACTGGACCTGTGCTCAGTTACTGCGGTGATCCACTGTTCTGGTTCCTAGTAATAAATGTTGTGGGTTTCCTATTGTGGGGCAGTCGATATGGCTCTAGCTGATTCCCTGACACATTTGTAATATTACTACTGATTTTGGCATTGTCAGGTGTATCCTCTCCAAACATGTTCTTGAAATCTGAACATGCCGTTTGTGGTCACTGACACTGATCATTTCACTTATGTGTAATTTCAGTCTGTGGACACCAAAAGGTTGGTGCACTGTAATAAAGATGTGTTGAGATTGTACACTTCTATGTCTGTGTTGGGTGACATGTTTGGTATACTCATGTGCACATTTTTTAAATTGAACGAGTCCATGCATACACAAGTTAGCTCTACTTGCATTTGGTGGTACACAAGGTGTTGACTTCATTTTTTGCTAGTTGTGAATGATACAACATGAGCTACTGACTGGATGTATGAAAAGTGTATTGATTGCAGTGCATTTTGTGACTAATTTACAGTACATTTACAGTGCAATGGTGAAAACACAGGGATGTAGTTGTCAGTGGTGGATGAAAGCATTAGAGCTCTAGCCACATTGTTTGGAGTTCAAAGTCCAATAAAGTCCTGCCATCAGAAATTAAATGTGTACAGGGATAGTCAAGAAAGTCAATGTGCTGTACACAAAGGATGACATCAGGGACAGTTCTTATTCCTGGGTTGGGTCAGTGCGTTGTCGTCGCATCTCCTGCATTTGTTTTTGAATGCCCCCACTTACATTTACAGTGGGGGTCTACTACTGCAGGCTCTGAGGTGTCTGAGGAGTCCTCCTCTGCCTGTAACTCCATTCCAATGGCAGCCGCTGATGTAGATGCCCCAGATGCAGGTTGGCCTAGGAAATGGGTAGATGGCGGAGGAAAGCCCTGCAGAGGGTGGTGTGGATGTCCCTCAGCACCCCAAATAGCAGGCCCATATTCTCATTATGTGTACCCAAATGGTGGTCTATGGGCTGCTGAAACTGCTTCATTTCCTGGAGTTCCTCTGGTACAAGGCCGATCTGTCCTTGGTTGTCCTCATATGAATCTATTACTCTTGCAATGCTGGCCTGGGCTTCAGTGGGACCAGTGGCCTCACTTGGCTGGCCAACAAAGACCCTCCTAACACCCCTGCCCCCACGGGCCTCTGACCTTGGCCCAGGCTGCACTCTCCACTGTCCCCGCCATCTTCAGTTAGAGTGGTGTCAGTGCTCCCCTCCAGACCTGGGACTGGGATGGTGATGATGTTGCTGCTGGAACTAGGTCCACATGTTGTTGGGGCAGTGGTCAGTTGAGGTGTTGCATCTGGGATGGGAAGTGTGCATAGGGAGACTCACTGGTTCTGTCCGCCCAGGCTGTCGATAAATCCAGGTAGGTCCTCCACATCCGTATGTGCACAACATTCTTTATCACTGTTGGCTTGATTCTGGGATGAAGCCGGGCTCTGGTTGGTATCTTGTGTCTCACGGGATGTAGTGCAGGATCCACCTGTTGAGACAGAGTAGAGTATCATTGTAGTAGGTATGGTATGTACATTCCACATTTTTTGGTACATTGCGAGTAGAGGCATGGAAGGGACAAAAGGGGTGGATGTAGACATTCTGTACTATAGCCTTTTTGTTTGACAATTTATCAAGATTTTGTGTGACATCCATTGGATGAAGGTTTATTGGCATGAGAATTAAGTGAACTGCCCCCATTCCTGTTGACAATAGAGATGGACATGGAATCTTCCAATAATTTGATGCAAGACTAGTGCAGATGTTACATGGGTATTGGTAACATCAAACACAGGCCTATTGACAAATGTGTTGTAAACTTTGCACTGGTTATCATGTGTGCATGTGCAATGCCAATGGCTCACCAGCCATGTAATGTAGATTGTGTTACTTTCACACATTACTGACATTTCTGTTACACACTTCATTGGGTGTCTGTCATGTTGTGTTTCTTTTCATTTATGAAAGCCTTGGAGATTTCTGCGTAAGTAGGTGGACATATGACTGAGCAGAGCTTTGTCTGCAATGTGTGGAGTCCAGTAGATACGAGGAGCAGTGTTGACATGGCTGCCAAGTGGTTATGGGGAAAGGAGAGTAGTACATGTTGTTAGGAGCTGGTGCAACAGGGCCAGATAGTAGTTGCAGTACTGTCATCCTCTCCCAGCCCACACATGTGCAATGGCTACCGACCTGTGATGTGAACCTGAGTAGTGAGATGGCTGCCAAGTGACTATGAGGAAAGGAGAGTAGTAAGTGTTGTTAAGTGCTGAGGCAGCAGGGCCTGATGGTAGTTGCAGTCCTGTGAGGCTCTCCCAGCCCACACTTGAGCATTGGCTGCCTACTTATGAGGTGAACCTGAGTAGTGACATGGCTTCCAAGTGGATATGGTGAAACAAGAGCAGTACATGTTAGGTGCTCAGGCAACAGGGTCTGATGATAGTTGTAGTCTTGCCAATTACAATTTGCCAACAGGGCCTGATGAAAGTAGTAGTCTTGTCAGTTAGAATCTGGCAACACTCGCAAAACTGCATTGTGCAACATATCAATACCCTTTTATCCATTCTTCACCCAGCCATGCACCCTCTCACCCACCTAAGCATCATTTCACTCAACCATGCATCCTTTCACTCATATAACATTTGATCCATCCCTTCTCCTTTCATCCTTTTTTCACTTTTCCATCAGCCCATCAATTTTAGCTTTTATTATGAGCTTTTGTCTGCTGAGTTGCAGATAAAAAAGTCCATTAAGAACTTGACCCCCACTGTAGCTGCTAAGGCGGGAAGTTCACAATGCACTTGCAATGAGTATACTAGTAATTGCCAATAAGCAAGCAAAAAAAAAAAACGATATATATATATATGCGAACAGGCTCAAAATTGCTCCTTCTGACTGCAGCGACCCAGGGGGGAGGTGGCGCACACTCCGGCGGAGCGTGCCGGTAAATTTAGTCCCAAAATTGAAAAGCAATCCAAGTGCGCTCTCAGGAGAAAAACCACAAACACGGAAATGCAAGAGAGGGTTGTTTAATCCACAACGCGTTTCAGCTCGGAAGCCTTGATCACGTGGAAGATCGTGTGAAACAAGGTAACTGATAAAGTTATAATTCAAGAACATGGACATAGGACTAGAGGTACAGCCCGTGGACACAGAGAATTAGACTGTGGCAGACATATTGGAATATGCAATGCTGAATAGCGTATGTCTGGGTTTACATCAAAGATTACCATGAAGCTTGTTCAAATAAACAATGCAAATAAAGTAAACGGGCATAAATATCTTCATGCCACACGTGAATACATCATTCAGTGTCACAGTCGCTACATGATAATGTAATGGTTACAAATGTGAGTGCTCAAATATAAAACGAATTGTAGCGCTTTGCAAATGAATGCATAGTGCATGCAGACTGAATAAAGGTGCTAGTGCCTAACAGTTTACTCATGGGAAAACAAGTTGGATAGATAACCCAAGTGGGTTACTGTAGCGAAGTGCAGCAACGTGTGTATCAGGCAGAATAATCAATGTGTGTGTGACACAAAAGTAAGGTCAAATACCCAAGGATGAGGGTAAAGTACATGTGTGCCACGGACATCCAATAGTAATGAAAAAGAAACGGAATGCATCAGTTACCGTGCTCGAAAAAGTGAAGGAACGGAAGGAAGGGTAGGTGGCCCATGTGGGGTGAGTGCCAGTGAGAGGGCACCTTCCTTTCTTCCTAATGAAGGAAACAAAAAGAAACAATGTTAAAATTGCCGCAGCAAATACTAGAAAAAGTACTTATGAAAGTACATGGTACACAATCAAATGAGGAGAAGAAAATCAACCTATGGTCCAATAGACATCATAAGGAGAAAGGGAAAAAGGGAGGGCAAGATAACAGAACCACATATGTTGAACATAATGTCACAAAACATGATTATTCCTTTAAATGAACAGACAGTTCCTCATCGTAGTTGAGGCCCCCTGGATGTTTGGTTTGAAATTCAACTATGTATTTGGATTCGCGTTGCCTTAATTTAAGTACCCTGTTGCCTCCTCTGAAATTTATAGTAGTCTGTTCTAGAATGAAAAAAGTGAGGAGTTCGGGGTTGGAAAAATGTATGTCTTTAAAATGTCGAGCCACAGGATATTTCTCGTCTTTGTGAATTATGGCTCTGTAGTGCTCAAGGACGCGTTTTTTGGCAGGAAGGGTGGTGCTACCAATGTACCATAACAGGCAGGGACATTCGATTACATAAATGACAAAAGTAGTACTGCATGTTAAGAATTCTCTGATTTCTTTGGTAATGCCATTGTAATTGAGTTTATTGCGGAACTTGCTGTTCTTGCAGGCTTTACAATGGCCGCAAGGATAGAATCCCTCAAGGCCATGTTGCGGTCTGGTAGGATAAATAGTGACATCGCTTCTCACTACCATGTCCCTGATACTCCTGCCTTTGCGGTAAGTAATACTGGGTCTGTTGGGTATGGTCTCACCAATGATATTGTCGCACTTGAGGATATCCCAATTTTTGGCTATGACTTTATGTATATTGTTGGAATCAGAGTTAAAAGTCATAATCATCCTAGTAGTGTCATTGATGTCGTCAATGGTTTCAATGGGTTTGTCAGCAATAGTAAGATCCCTGGGTATGGCGTCTGCTCTTTCTTTGGCTCTCCGGAGAACCCAGTTAGGGTAACCCCTGAGCTTGAAACGTGACATCATCTCCCTACTGGTATTTTCATACGTCGCTGGGGTGCTGCAATTTCTCTTTGCCCTCAACAGTTCACCGTAAGGGATACTCCATTTGAGTGTCTCAGGGTGACTGCTGAGGGCATGTAAAACACTATTGCCTGCAGTTGCTTTTATGAACAGGGTAGTCTGTATGGAATTGTCAACGATCTCTACCTTGACGTCTAGAAATTCCACACTGTCTTTGCTGATGTGACTGGTCAAGACAATGTTGTTGTCATTAATGTTGAGTTTGTCAATAAATGTGATGGCTTGTTCTTCATCGCCATTCCAAATGACGAACAAGTCATCAATGTAGCGCATCCATGTGGTGATTTGGTCGAGATCTTGTTTGTAATCAGGGTTTGCGAATACTTGTTCCTCCCACAATCCCATAAAGAGATTGGCCAGACTCGGGGCAAAGCAAGAACCCATAGCGATCCCGACCACCTGTCTATATATTTCACCATTGAACAGGAAAATATTGTTAGTGAGACAGTAATGGATCATCTCGATAATCATGGCACTGTGGTCTCTGAGGCGTAGGGGTCTGGTTTTGAGATAGTATTCGCACGCCTCTATGCCCTGACGGTGGTCAATAATGGTGTAAAGTGACTGTACGTCCAGAGTGATGAGACAAGAGCTGGTCTCCCATGTGATGTTACTGAGTTTTTTAAGGAAATCTTTCGTGTCCCTGATGTAACTGGGTAGATTGCTAACATAGTCTCTGAGAAAGTGATCAATGTATTTAGAGACGTGTTCTGATACACTGCCTCTGGAGGATACAATGGGGCGCCCAGGGGGATTAATGGGGTCCTTATGCAATTTGGGTAGAAGGTATAGGGCAGGAAGGATGGGATGATCATTCTTCAAATAGGTATATTCCTCCCACTCAAGTAAACCCTTCTCTCTCCACATGATGAGCTTGTCCCACAAAGTTGTGATACTAGTGTTGTATTTGTCCACCTTGATATGTTCGTAATATCTGGTGTCAGAAAGTTTTCTGATAGCTTCAGTGATATATCTGTCCCTATCTAAGATGACAACATTGCCGCCCTTATCCGCAGGGCGGATGATAATATTGTTGTCCTCAGTCAATGATTTGAGTGACTGTCTTTGTGTGTATGTTAAATTGTTGCAGTAGTTTTTCTTCTTGCTGTGTCTTAAAGTGCACAGTGACTTAGTGACGCAATCATGAAATGTGTCAATGGGATCATAAGGAGATGTGGGGAAGAAGGTGGATTTGGGTTTGAAGCCTGAAGAGGCATGATTATCAGTGGTGAGACCGGCTATGTCTGCAACTTGTGTTGTGCTAAGCTGTTCTTCACTGCTGGTGCCCTCAGTTCCAAAACTGCAATCCTGATCAAGAATTATCATGTCTCTCAGTATGTCAATGTCACCTAATGTGATGTTACCCAGGTGATGCGATGTGTCGGACAAGTTCTTTCTGGGGTTGCTCAATCTTTTGAGTTTGTGCCATTTTTTTAATTTAAGTTTTCTCACAAACTTAAAAAGGTCAATTCTGGTATCAGTGAAGTTGAAAGGGGCAGAAGGGCAAAATGAAAGGCCTAGGCATAAAGTCGCTTTTTCAGTCTCATTGATGTCTCTCTGAGATAAGTTAACAACTGTCTTATTTACCGTGATGGGATCCATTAATAGTTCTTTCTTGGGCGAGTTCTTGTTCCCATGGTGCCCCTGGCTCTGCCTCTTCTGCCATCGCTGCTGAAGTCTCTTGTTCCTGTTTCGTCGTTTCCTCGGCCTCTGCCGCGACCTCTCCCCCTCTGTCCCCGTGTTCTGGTTGCCGGAGTGTCTTGTTTCGTCCTCCTGCTCCGGCGCAGATGGCGATACTCCTCTAAAAAATTCACGGGTCTGTTGTTGATGTCAGTGATTGGGGATGCTTCTGTTGATATATCAGACTCTGTTCCACTGGCTGTAGAGGTTGAGGCTGTCGAGATTATAAGTTTCTCACTTGCAGGTACGGTGTTAATTTCTTTGGTGTTGTACAGATGGTCAAATTTCTTGCTGAAAGTGAGGATCCTCCCGCTGTCATAGTCATTATAATCCCTATTCAGCTTGCGTTCTTTGCGCGCTTTGATCTCCTCTTCGTGTTTAGCCAGGCGCTCTTTCATGGTAGTGATAGAACTCTCTACAGTCACAGTGTCCGGATATTTTTGTAAATCTTCTGTCAGTTCTTGTATCTGTTTGAGGATGTTGTCTCTATCAATCCACGCGTATTTGATCAAGATTTCCAACATTCTTTTAGAACTGATAGCCGGATTCTCAGACCATTCAGTCAGCATGTTGGGATTTGGTGTCTCATAAGTTGGGGTTATGAATATACGTAGGCCCCTTGGAACCATATTTTGATCCACATAATTCTGAAGTGAAGTCCCCTCCCACCACTTGGAGATCTCAGATCTTTTGAGTTTTTCAAGAGTTTTCATTGTTCATCTATTGAAGAGATGTGACTCACTGTAGGTTCAGTGGTGATCTTGCCTCTCGGTTTCCTAGAAAACATCACTTGGGCAGCTGCCCTTCTTTCTTCTTCCTCATTCATTGTAAACAACCCCTTAGTCTATAAACAGTGTTTGTGGTAAGACTCCCCCTGTGTGACTCACAGGTTCCTCCTGCCAAGCATGGACTTCTCTCGTAAACCGTGACGAGTAGAAGATGTGCACTAGGGTGCATTTGGTTTCAGAATGCAAACAGTCTGATGAAAATGATGCAGTGTTCTAGCCGGAATGTTGGCTCACTCTAGAAGCTCCGTAACAGTGTCTCTACGGGCATAGTAAACGTAAAAACGGAGGGAATCCAATTCAAGAAACTGCTTCTTCCGGGACGAACGCGAATGTCTCACCATGGCAAGTACATCGCGTTCAGACCCGTAAAGGCAGAGAAAAGAAACGGACTCACCTCGTTGATGTCGTTGAGTGCTGCAGCAAGTTGCAAAGTGTACCATGGATGGCCGGTCAGTTGCAGTCCTCCGTATGCGAACAGGCTCAAAATTGCTTCTTCTGACTGCAGCGACCCAGGGGGGAGGTGGCGCACACTCCGGCGGAGCGTGCCGGTAAATTTTGTCCCAAAATTGAAAAGCAATCCAAGTGCGCTCTCAGGAGAAAAACCACAAACACGGAAATGCAAGAGAGGGTTGTTTAATCCACAACGCGTTTCAGCTCGGAAGCCTTGATCACGTGGAAGATCGTGTGAAACAAGGTAACTGATAAAGTTATAATTCAAGAACATGGACATAGGACTAGAGGTACAGCCCGTGGACACAGAGAGATAGACTGTGGCAGACATATTGGAATATGCAATGCTGAATAGCATATGTCTGGGTTTACATCAAAGATTACCATGAAGCTTGTTCAAATAAACAATGCAAATAAAGTAAACGGGCATAAATATCTTCATGCCACACGTGAATACATCATTCAGTGTCACAGTCGCTACATGATAATGTAATGGTTACAAATGTGAGTGCTCAAATATAAAACGAATTGTAGCGCTGTTGCAAATGAATGCATAGTGCATGCAGACTGAATAAAGGTGCTAGTGCCTAACAGTTTACTCATGGGAAAACAAGTTGGATAGATAACCCAAGTGGGTTACTGTAGCGAAGTGCAGCAACGTGTGTATCAGGCAGAATAATCAATGTGTGTGTGACACAAAATTAAGGTAAAATACCCAAGGATGAGGGTAAAGTACATGTGTGCCACGGACATCCAATAGTAATGAAAAAGAAACGGAATGCATCAGTTACCGTGCTCGAAAAAGTGAAGGAACGGAAGGAAGGGTAGGTGGCCCATGTGGGGTGAGTGCCAGTGAGAGGGCACCTTCCTTTCTTCCTAAAATGAAGGAAACAAAAAGAAACAATGTTAAAATTGCCGCAGCAAATACTAGAAAAAGTACTTATGAAAGTACATGGTACACAATCAAATGAGGAGAAGAAAATCAACCTATGGTCCAATAGACATCATAAGGAGAAAGGGAAAAAGGGAGGGCAAGATAACAGAACCACATATGTTGAACATAATGTCACAAAATATGATTATTCCTTTAAATGAACAGACAGTTCCTCATCGTAGTTGAGGCCCCCTGGATGTTTGGTTTGAAATTCAACTATGTATTTGGATTCGCGTTGCCTTAATTTAAGTACCCTGTTGCCTCCTCTGAAATTTATAGTAGTCTGTTCTAGAATGAAAAAAGTGAGGAGTTCGGGGTTGGAAAAATGTATGTCTTTAAAATGTCGAGCCACAGGATATTTCTCGTCTTTGTGAATTATGGCTCTGTAGTGCTCAAGGACGCGTTTTTTGGCAGGAAGGGTGGTGCTACCAATGTACCATAACAGGCAGGGACATTCGATTACATAAATGACAAAAGTAGTACTGCATGTTAAGAATTCTCTGATTTCTTTGGTAATGCCATTGTAATTGAGTTTATTGCGGAACTTGCTGTTCTTGCAGGCTTTACAATGGCCGCAAGGATAGAATCCCTCAAGGCCATGTTGCGGTCTGGTAGGATAAATAGTGACATCGCTTCTCACTACCATGTCCCTGATACTCCTGCCTTTGCGGTAAGTAATACTGGGTCTGTTGGGTATGGTCTCACCAATGATATTGTCGCACTTGAGGATATCCCAATTTTTGGCTATGACTTTATGTATATTGTTGGAATCAGAGTTAAAAGTCATAATCATCCTAGTAGTGTCATTGATGTCGTCAATGGTTTCAATGGGTTTGTCAGCAATAGTAAGATCCCTGGGTATGGCGTCTGCTCTTTCTTTGGCTCTCCGGAGAACCCAGTTAGGGTAACCCCTGAGCTTGAAACGTGACATCATCTCCCTACTGGTATTTTCATACGTCGCTGGGGTGCTGCAATTTCTCTTTGCCCTCAACAGTTCACCGTAAGGGATACTCCATTTGAGTGTCTCAGGGTGACTGCTGAGGGCATGTAAAACACTATTGCCTGCAGTTGCTTTTCTGAACAGGGTAGTCTGTATGGAATTGTCAACGATCTCTACCTTGACGTCTAGAAATTCCACACTGTCTTTGCTGATGTGACTGGTCAAGACAATGTTGTTGTCATTAATGTTGAGTTTGTCAATAAATGTGATGGCTTGTTCTTCATCGCCATTCCAAATGACGAACAAGTCATCAATGTAGCGCATCCATGTGGTGATTTGGTCGAGATCTTGTTTGTAATCAGGGTTTGCGAATACTTGTTCCTCCCACAATCCCATAAAGAGATTGGCCAGACTCGGGGCAAAGCAAGAACCCATAGCGATCCCGACCACCTGTCTATATATTTCACCATTGAACAGGAAAATATTGTTAGTGAGACAGTAATGGATCATCTCGATAATCATGGCACTGTGGTCTCTGAGGCGTAGGGGTCTGGTTTTGAGATAGTATTCGCACGCCTCTATGCCCTGACGGTGGTCAATAATGGTGTAAAGTGACTGTACGTCCAGAGTGATGAGACAAGAGCTGGTCTCCCATGTGATGTTACTGAGTTTTTTAAGGAAATCTTTCGTGTCCCTGATGTAACTGGGTAGATTGCTAACATAGTCTCTGAGAAAGTGATCAATGTATTTAGAGACGTGTTCTGATACACTGCCTCTGGAGGATACAATGGGGCGCCCAGGGGGATTAATGGGGTCCTTATGCAATTTGGGTAGAAGGTATAGGGCAGGAAGGATGGGATGATCATTCTTCAAATAGGTATATTCCTCCCACTCAAGTAAACCCTTCTCTCTCCACATGATGAGCTTGTCCCACAAAGTTGTGATACTAGTGTTGTATTTGTCCACCTTGATATGTTCGTAATATCTGGTGTCAGAAAGTTGTCTGATAGCTTCAGTGATATATCTGTCCCTATCTAAGATGACAACATTGCCGCCCTTATCCGCAGGGCGGATGATAATATTGTTGTCCTCAGTCAATGATTTGAGTGACTGTCTTTGTGTGTATGTTAAATTGTTGCAGTAGTTTTTCTTCTTGCTGTGTCTTAAAGTGCACAGTGACTTAGTGACGCAATCATGAAATGTGTCAATGGGATCATAAGGAGATGTGGGGAAGAAGGTGGATTTGGGTTTGAAGCCTGAAGAGGCATGATTATCAGTGGTGAGACCGGCTATGTCTGCAACTTGTGTTGTGCTAAGCTGTTCTTCACTGCTGGTGCCCTCAGTTCCAAAACTGCAATCCTGATCAAGAATTATCATGTCTCTCAGTATGTCAATGTCACCTAATGTGATGTTACCCAGGTGATGCGATGTGTCGGACAAGTTCTTTCTGGGGTTGCTCAATCTTTTGAGTTTGTGCCATTTTTTTAATTTAAGTTTTCTCACAAACTTAAAAAGGTCAATTCTGGTATCAGTGAAGTTGAAAGGGGCAGAAGGGCAAAATGAAAGGCCTAGGCATAAAGTCGCTTTTTCAGTCTCATTGATGTCTCTCTGAGATAAGTTAACAACTGTCTTATTTACCATGATGGGATCCATTAATAGTTCTTTCTTGGGCGAGTTCTTGTTCCCATGGTGCCCCTGGCTCTGCCTCTTCTGCCATCGCTGCTGAAGTCTCTTGTTCCTGTTTCGTCGTTTCCTCGGCCTCTGCCGCGACCTCTCCCCCTCTGTCCCCGTGTTCTGGTTGCCGGAGTGTCTTGTTTCGTCCTCCTGCTCCGGCGCAGATGGCGATACTCCTCTAAAAAATTCACGGGTCTGTTGTTGATGTCAGTGATTGGGGATGCTTCTGTTGATATATCAGACTCTGTTCCACTGGCTGTAGAGGTTGAGGCTGTCGAGATTATAAGTTTCTCACTTGCAGGTACGGGGTTAATTTCTTTGGTGTTGTACAGATGGTCAAATTTCTTGCTGAAAGTGAGGATCCTCCCGCTGTCATAGTCATTATAATCCCTATTCAGCTTGCGTTCTTTGCGCGCTTTGATCTCCTCTTCGTGTTTAGCCAGGCGCTCTTTCATGGTAGTGATAGAACTCTCTACAGTCACAGTGTCCGGATATTTTTGTAAATCTTCTGTCAGTTCTTGTATCTGTTTGAGGATGTTGTCTCTATCAATCCACGCGTATTTGATCAAGATTTCCAACATTCTTTTAGAACTGATAGCCGAATTCTCAGACCATTCAGTCAGCATTTTGGGATTTGGTGTCTCATAAGTTGGGGTTATGAATATACGTAGGCCCCTTGGAACCATATTTTGATCCACATAATTCTGAAGTGAAGTCCCCTCCCACCACTTGGAGATCTCAGATCTTTTGAGTTTTTCAAGAGTTTTCATTGTTCATCTATTGAAGAGATGTGACTCACTGTAGGTTCAGTGGTGATCTTGCCTCTCGGTTTCCTAGAAAACATCACTTGGGCAGCTGCCCTTCTTTCTTCTTCCTCATTCATTGTAAACAACCCCTTAGTCTATAAACAGTGTTTGTGGTAAGACTCCCCCTGTGTGACTCACAGGTTCCTCCTGCCAAGCATGGACTTCTCTCGTAAACCGTGACGAGTAGAAGATGTGCACTAGGGTGCATTTGGTTTCAGAATGCAAACAGTCTGATGAAAATGATGCAGTGTTCTAGCCGGAATGTTGGCTCACTCTAGAAGCTCCGTAACAGTGTCTCTACGGGCATAGTAAACGTAAAAACTGAGGGAATCCAATTCAAGAAACTGCTTCTTCCGGGACGAACGCGAATGTCTCACCATGGCAAGTACATCGCGTTCAGACCCGTAAAGGCAGAGAAAAGAAACGGACTCACCTCGTTGATGTCGTTGAGTGCTTCAGCAAGTTGCAAAGTGTACCATGGATGGCCGGTCAGTTGCAGTCCTCCGTATGCGAACAGGCTCAAAATTGCTTCTTCTGACTGCAGCGACCCAGGGGGGAGGTGGCGCACACTCCGGCGGAGCGTGCCGGTAAATTTTGTCCCAAAATTGAAAAGCAATCCAAGTGCGCTCTCAGGAGAAAAACCACAAACACGGAAATGCAAGAGAGGGTTGTTTAATCCACAACGCGTTTCAGCTCGGAAGCCTTGATCACGTGGAAGATCGTGTGAAACAAGGTAACTGATAAAGTTATAATTCAAGAACATGAACATAGGACTAGAGGTACAGCCCGTGGACACAGAGAGATAGACTGTGGCAGACATATTGGAATATGCAATGCTGAATAGCATATGTCTGGGTTTACATCAAAGATTACCATGAAGCTTGTTCAAATAAACAATGCAAATAAAGTAAACGGGCATAAATATCTTCATGCCACACGTGAATACATCATTCAGTGTCACAGTCGCTACATGATAATGTAATGGTTACAAATGTGAGTGCTCAAATATAAAACGAATTGTAGCGCTGTTGCAAATGAATGCATAGTGCATGCAGACTGAATAAAGGTGCTAGTGCCTAACAGTTTACTCATGGGAAAACAAGTTGGATAGATAACCCAAGTGGGTTACTGTAGCGAAGTGCAGCAATGTGTGTATCAGGCAGAATAATCAATGTGTGTGTGACACAAAATTAAGGTAAAATACCCAAGGATGAGGGTAAAGTACATGTGTGCCACGGACATCCAATAGTAATGAAAAAGAAACGGAATGCATCAGTTACCGTGCTCGAAAAAGTGAAGGAACGGAAGGAAGGGTAGGTGGCCCATGTGGGGTGAGTGCCAGTGAGAGGGCACCTTCCTTTCTTCCTAAAATGAAGGAAACAAAAAGAAACAATGTTAAAATTGCCGCAGCAAATACTAGAAAAAGTACTTATGAAAGTACATGGTACACAATCAAATGAGGAGAAGAAAATCAACCTATGGTCCAATAGACATCATAAGGAGAAAGGGAAAAAGGGAGGGCAACATAACAGAACCACATATGTTGAACATAATGTCACAAAACATGATTATTCCTTTAAATGAACAGACAGTTCCTCATCGTAGTTGAGGCCCCCTGGATGTTTGGTTTGAAATTCAACTATGTATTTGGATTCGCGTTGCCTTAATTTAAGTACCCTGTTGCCTCCTCTGAAATTTATAGTAGTCTGTTCTAGAATGAAAAAAGTGAGGGGTTCAGGGTTGGAAAAATGTATGTCTTTAAAATGTCGAGCCACAGGATATTTCTCGTCTTTGTGAATTATGGCTCTGTAGTGCTCAAGGACGCGTTTTTTGGCAGGAAGGGTGGTGCTACCAATGTACCATAACAGGCAGGGACATTCGATTACATAAATGACAAAAGTAGTACTGCATGTTAAGAATTCTCTGATTTCTTTGGTAATGCCATTGTAATTGAGTTTATTGCGGAACTTGCTGTTCTTGCAGGCTTTACAATGGCCGCAAGGATAGAATCCCTCAAGGCCATGTTGCTGTCTGGTAGGATAAATAGTGACATCGCTTCTCACTACCATGTCCCTGATACTCCTGCCTTTGCGGTAAGTAATACTGGGTCTGTTGGGTATGGTCTCACCAATGATATTGTCGCACTTGAGGATATCCCAGTGGAACAGAGTCTGATATATCAACAGAAGCATCCCCAATCACTGACATCAACAACAGACCCGTGAATTTTTTAGAAGAGTATCGCCATCTGCGCCGGAGCAGGAGGACGAAACAAGACACTCCGGCAACCAGAACACGGGGACAGAGGGGGAGAGGTCGCGGCAGAGGCCGAGGAAACGACGAAACAGGAACAAGAGACTTCAGCAGCGATGGCAGAAGAGGCAGAGCCAGGGGCACCATGGGAACAAGAACTCGCCCAAGAAAGAACTATTAATGGATCCCATCACGGTAAATAAGACAGTTGTTAACTTATCTCAGAGAGACATCAATGAGACTGAAAAAGCGACTTTATGCCTAGGCCTTTCATTTTGCCCTTCTGCCCCTTTCAACTTCACTGATACCAGAATTGACCTTTTTAAGTTTGTGAGAAAACTTAAATTAAAAAAATGGCACAAACTCAAAAGATTGAGCAACCCCAGAAAGAACTTGTCCAACACATCGCATCACCTGGGTAACATCACATTAGGTGACATTGACATACTGAGAGACATGATAATTCTTGATCAGGATTGCAGTTTTGGAACTGAGGGCACCAGCAGTGAAGAACAGCTTAGCACAACACAAGTTGCAGACATAGCCGGTCTCACCACTGATAATCATGCCTCTTCAGGCTTCAAACCCAAATCCACCTTCTTCCCCACATCTCCTTATGATCCCATTGACACATTTCATGATTGCGTCACTAAGTCACTGTGCACTTTAAGACACAGCAAGAAGAAAAACTACTGCAACAATTTAACATACACACAAAGACAGTCACTCAAATCATTGACTGAGGACAACAAGATTATCATCCGCCCTGCGGATAAGGGCGGCAATGTTGTCATCTTAGATAGGGACAGATATATCACTGAAGCTATCAGACAACTTTCTGACACCAGATATTACGAACATATCAAGGTGGACAAATACAACACTAGTATCACAACTTTGTGGGACAAGCTCATCATGTGGAGAGAGAAGGGTTTACTTGAGTGGGAGGAATATACCTATTTGAAGAATGATCATCCCATCCTTCCTGCCCAATACCTTCTACCCAAATTGCATAAGGACCCCATTAATCCCCCTGGGCGCCCCATTGTATCCTCCAGAGGCAGTGTATCAGAACACGTCTCTAAATACATTGATCACTTTCTCAGAGACTATGTTAGCAATCTACCCAGTTACATCAGGGACACGAAAGATTTCCTTAAAAAACTCAGTAACATCACATGGGAGACCAACTCTTGTCTCATCACTCTGGACGTACAGTCACTTTACACCATTATTGACCACCGTCCAGGCATAGAGGCGTGCAAACACTATCTCAAAACCAGACCCCTACGCCTCAGAGACCACAGTGCCATGATTATCGAGATGATCCATTACTGTCTCACTAACAATATTTTCCTTTTCAATGGTGAAATATATAGACAGGTGGTCGGGATCGCTATGGGTTCTTGCTTTGCCCCGAGTCTGGCCAATCTCTTTATGGGATTGTGGGAGGAACAAGTATTCGCAAACCCTGATTACAAACAAGATCTCGACCAAATCACCACATGGATGCACTACATTGATGACTTGTTCGTCATTTGGAATGGCGATGAAGAACAAGCCATCACATTTATTGACAAACTCAACATTAATGACAACAACATTGTCTTGACCAGTCACATCAGCAAAGACAGTGTGGAATTTCTAGACGTCAAGGTAGAGATCGTTGACAATTCCATACAGACTACCCTGTTCAGAAAAGCAACTGCAGGCAATAGTGTTTTACATGCCCTCAGCAGTCACCCTGAGACACTCAAATGGAGTATCCCTTACGGTGAACTGTTGAGGGCAAAGAGAAATTGCAGCACCCCAGCGACGTATGAAAATACCAGTAGGGAGATGATGTCACGTTTCAAGCTCAGGGGTTACCCTAACTGGGTTCTCCGGAGAGCCAAAGAAAGAGCAGACGCCATACCCAGGGATCTTACTATTGCTGACAAACCCATTGAAACCATTGACGACATCAATGACACTACTAGGATGATTATGACTTTTAACTCTGATTCCAACAATATACATAAAGTCATAGCCAAAAATTGGGATATCCTCAAGTGCGACAATATCATTGGTGAGACCATACCCAACAGACCCAGTATTACTTACCGCAAAGGCAGGAGTATCAGGGACATGGTAGTGAGAAGCGATGTCACTATTTATCCTACCAGACAGCAACATGGCCTTGAGGGATTCTATCCTTGCGGCCATTGTAAAGCCTGCAAGAACAGCAAGTTCCGCAATAAACTCAATTACAATGGCATTACCAAAGAAATCAGAGAATTCTTAACATGCAGTACTACTTTTGTCATTTATGTAATCGAATGTCCCTGCCTGTTATGGTACATTGGTAGCACCACCCTTCCTGCCAAAAAACGCGTCCATCAGCACTACAGAGCCATAATTCACAAAGACGAGAAATATCCTGTGGCTCGACATTTTAAAGACATACATTTTTCCAACCCCGAACTCCTCACTTTTTTCATTCTAGAACAGACTACTATAAATTTCAGAGGAGGCAACAGGGTACTTAAATTAAGGCAACGCGAATCCAAATACATAGTTGAATTTCAAACCAAACATCCAGGGGGCCTCAACTACGATGAGGAACTGTCTGTTCATTTAAAGGAATAATCATGTTTTGTGACATTATGTTCAACATATGTGGTTCTGTTATCTTGCCCTCCCTTTTTCCCTTTCTCCTTATGATGTCTATTGGACCATAGGTTGATTTTCTTCTCCTCATTTGATTGTGTACCATGTACTTTCATAAGTACTTTTTCTAGTATTTGCTGCGGCAATTTTAACATTGTTTCTTTTTGTTTCCTTCATTTTAGGAAGAAAGGAAGGTGCCCTCTCACTGGCACTCACCCCACATGGGCCACCTACCCTTCCTTCCGTTCCTTCACTTTTTCGAGCACGGTAACTGATGCATTCCGTTTCTTTTTCATTACTATTGGATGTCCGTGGCACACATGTACTTTACCCTCATCCTTGGGTATTTGACCTTAATTTTGTGTCACACACACATTGATTATTCTGCCTGATACACACGTTGCTGCACTTCGCTACAGTAACCCACTTGGGTTATCTATCCAACTTGTTTTCCCATGAGTAAACTGTTAGGCACTAGCACCTTTATTCAGTCTGCATGCACTATGCATTCATTTGCAACAGCGCTACAATTCGTTTTATATTTGAGCACTCACATTTGTAACCATTACATTATCATGTAGCGACTGTGACACTGAATGATGTATTCACGTGTGGCATGAAGATATTTATGCCCGTTTACTTTATTTGCATTGTTTATTTGAACAAGCTTCATGGTAATCTTTGATGTAAACCCAGACATATGCTATTCAGCATTGCATATTCCAATATGTCTGCCACAGTCTATCTCTCTGTGTCCACGGGCTGTACCTCTAGTCCTATGTCCATGTTCTTGAATTATAACTTTATCAGTTACCTTGTTTCACACGATCTTCCACGTGATCAAGGCTTCCGAGCTGAAACGCGTTGTGGATTAAACAACCCTCTCTTGCATTTCCGTGTTTGTGGTTTTTCTCCTGAGAGTGCACTTGGATTGCTTTTCAATTTTGGGATATATATATATATATATATATATATATATATATATATATATATATATATATATATATATATATATATATATATATATATATATATATATTATCTACTGGCGGTCGCCAGTAGATAGTTATAGTTAGGACCACGTTTCCATAGGAAAACCTCAACATTCGATTTTGAATAACTTTGGCGCCGGTCGACGAATCCTCGCGAATTTCTCAAAATAGGTGGGGCGCTACGCTCCGCTCCTACCCTGAAAGTCTCGGGGGGATCCGTCAAGCGGGGGCTGAGATAAAAGGGGGGTCCCAAAACGCGTTTTTCCCATGCATTTTTCCATAGGACCTTTAGAACGAGCTACAGCCCGAACGGCTGAACAGAATTACTCAAAATTTGGCAGAGAGGTAGTCCCTAGGTCAAGGAAGTGCCTTTTGTAGGTTTGGTGTAAATCTGTTCAGTAGATTCTGAGAAAATAGCCTTTAAATCAATATATATATCTGAGCCCGCTTACGGTACGCTTACCGTACGCTTACGGTAAGCGTACGGCGGCGTGCGCGAGCGCGATTCTGATTGGCTGTTAGATCTTAGTAAACATTCGAATCGGCCGAAACCAGGAAGCGGCGGCCGCCATTTTGTGTATTTCACTCTGAAAAAAAAGAGTGAAAACAAGGAAAGGGGGCAATGAGGAGAGTTACAGACCCCCTAACATTTGTAAGGGGGTCAAAGAAGGACAGAAAAGTACAAAAAAAACATTTATTGATTTTAAAAAAAATCACGGGGTACGCGTACGGTAAGCTTACGGTAAGCGTACGGTAAAAAAAATAAAAATAAATAAATGAAAAGCAGATTTAAGAGTTTAGAAATTAGGGAGCTCTAAAAAGAGCTGTTGTGTTTATGAAGTCATTTTTTTAGTGGTACCTACAAGTAAGTACCGATGCAGAGTCTAAGGTTCAAGAGGAAGACTCTGTTCCCTTCATCATTGAAGTGCACACCATCTCCTCTATAAATGTCTTGCATGTCATAACGCAAGTTGTTGTGGTAAATGGCACCCATACCATAGTCACGGAGGAAAGCAGAAACAGATTTGTTGACGTGCTTTCTTGCTTTGTCAATCTGTGGACAGAAATGATTGGACCAGTTCCATTTTTGCCTTTGGCATATGTTGGAAAACACAAAGGCAGTTTTAGGGAAAAGTGTAAACAGTTGTGCAAAGGTGTCCTTCATAAGCATTTCCAGACCTACCCCAGTCAAAGTGCCTAGGTCATTGCCACCACAGTGCACTATTATGAGGTCAGGGTGTTGGATTTGAATGAAGGATTTCACCAATGGCATCAATTGGTGCCACTTTAACCCTCTCTGACCAATCCATTTAATGTCTACATTTGGCAAAGCAAGGTCTCTCACCATATCTGTTTTCTCTGCAAACTTTTCACTCCAGAAGACATAGCTGTGCCCTACAATCCACACTGTGAACATCTTCAAAGGAGAACTGGATGCACTCAGGAGGTGTCTTTCAGTAGAATGGCAATATGAAAAGAAAGACAGTTTGGAAATGGAGGCATACATATTTTTTAAAAACAAAAAGAACTGATTGGCTGTTTCATACCATTCCAGAATAAAAACTAGGCTGTATGTGAAAATTAATAGAAGCATGTTTTGTATTGGTACAAAAAAATGTGTAACCAAAGAACAGTACTATGGATTTGCTGTTAGGTTTGAAAAGTCAAGCACTCTTGCTCTGTGGAATTGAAACATTGTGTGTCGAACTTCTGACCTAACTGAACACAGCAGTGTTCCATGAGCTGTTGCTATGGTAGCAGGCAGAAGTCAAGTTGGGAGAAGGGTACTAGGCAGAAGTCAAGTTGGGGGAAGGGTACTTTTGGAAAAGGGTTCGTTTTCAACCAATAGAAATGTGTGAATACATGTGAAAAAAAGGGGGAAGCACTGAGATTTGAAACTTACATGTATATGTGTGGAAAAATAGAGGGAAAGTTTGCCATTATCTGGTTCTGCTGAGAGGAGAGAGGTGAACACAACAGAGATCCTGGCTCTGATAATCTGCTGTTTGAGTGTCACATTTCTTTCACAACTAACTAATTTTAAAGGTGAGTTTACAGTTTGAGAGGGGATGTATGTGGTAACTTAAGAAATGAATAATAGAAATGGGAATTGTTTTTGTTGTAGTTACACATGGTGGTTTCATAATGTGTCAGTGTGTAAAAGTGATTTACACTTGCCCCGAAAAAAAAAAAGAGCAGTAAGTGTGCTTTCAAATTGGCAAAGAAATTTCGTTTTGGGACTAATGTGAAAACATGACTCTGTGTGCATAGAAGAATTATAGGCAGAGATTTATTGCGTCTTGCTCTGGTGATTTCACAGTTGCATTAGATGGAAAGGGGGAGCGAATTTTTGGGGGAAGAAGCAGAGGCTTAGCACACACCCATGTCCTTGCCGTGTATAGTCATGCACAGTATTTACAAGCCAGTGGGGTTTTCAGGTTTAAGTCTGTAATGCAAATACATTCAGCATCACTAAGGCTGGTTGCCCTTGGTGGAGTGTAGGCAGTCACAGAGAATGCACATGGTGGTGGTCTGAAAAAAAAACAGCTTGGACACGTGCAATTAAATAAATCAAAAATAGTGGTTTCATAATGTGTCAGTCTGTAAAAGTGATTTCAAAATGTAAAAAGAGATTTTCACTTGGCCCGAAAAAAAAAGAGCAGTAAGTGTGCTTTCAAATTGGCAAAGAAATTTCGTTTTGGGACTAATGTGAAAACATGACTCTGTGTGCATAGAAGAATTATAGGCAGAGATTTATTGCGTCTTGCTCTGGTGATTTCACAGTTGCATTAGATGGAAAGGGGGAGCGAATTTTTGGGGGAAGAAGCAGAGGCTTAGCACACACCCATGTGCTTGCCGTGTATAGTCATGCACAGTATTTAGAAGCCAGTGGGGTTTTCAGGTTTAAGTCTGTAATGCAAATACATTCAGCATCACTAAGGCTGGTTGCCCTTGCTGGAGTGTAGGCAGTCACAGAGAATACACATGGTGGTGGTCTGAAAAAAAAACCGCTTGGACATGTGCAATTAAATAAATTTAAAAAAAAGGTTTCATAATGTGTCAGTCTGTAAAAGTGATTTTCACTTGGCCCGAAAAAAAAAGAGCAGTAAGTGTGCTTTCAAAATGGCAAAGAAATTTCGTTTTGGGACTAATGTGAAAACATGACTCTGTGTGCATAGAGGAATTATAGGCAGAGATTTATTGCGTCTTGCTCTGGTGATTTCACAGTTGCATTAGATGGAAAGGGGGAGCGAATTTTTGGGGGAAGAAGCATGAAATCAGATGTATTTTGGAGTTATTTGAGATATAATATTGTGATTATACTTCTGAAACAAACATATCAGACGGTATTTTAAAGAAATAAGTATTGGTATTAGATGATATTTTTTTACAATATTATGCATTTCTATAATGTAAAGTTTAAGTAAAAAAAGAATCAGGGCTTTTTTAATACAATCTTTGTGATTGGTTTTTTTTTTTGCCCGCTGTAAAATGATGAATGCAATTGCTTTCACAATTTATAGTGAAATGCAATATATTCTGAAAACAGCAAAAATAAGGCAAAAATATTTTTGGGTAAAAAATGTAAATATGTGTACTGTATTATAAAATGTTTAAAAAATATTAATACTTTTTTCTTTTTTTCCAGATAGATTTAGAAAATTTTCGAAAACTACAAACATTTTTAAAACTATTTTTAAAAAAAAGAAATGAATAAATATTTTTTCAGTGAGTATGGTAAGTCAATAATAATAATTGTAGTCTCTCAAGGACAATGTAATGTGATAAATGATTTTTAGTGTTTTTTTAAAAAAATAAAAAAAAGGTACGCGCACCGTACGCGTACGGTAAAAAAAAATAAAAAAAAGTTTTTAAAAACATTTGTAAAAAAAAGATGAAAGATAAGGTTGGCTCTTAAAAGAACCGTTGTGTTCATGCAGGGACAGAGGAAAGGAAGCATGGGAAAATCATTCAAAGCTACAAATGTGCTGATCTATTTTGTTGTTCACTAGGGAAACACTGGTCTCCCTATGGCAAATTAGACCTTTACAAAATGTGCAATGAATATCAACCTTCCGAAATCGAAGGTTCATTTCCAGAGGGCCAGCAAAAGGAGATTCTCCCCCCACAGATGAAGGGCTCACCTGACCTGCAGAAGAAGGAGTAAGCCCTGCAGATGATGGTCCAGGCTGAGCTGCTGTGGATGTACTGGCTCGTCTTTCTGAAGAGTTACCTCCAAAAAGATGACCATGTGTCCTTCCGTGTACATCCTGGAGGTGCCTCTTCATGGTGTGATTCCCAAAGGAATACTTCCTGTTAGGATTACCTCTAGAAAGTACACGCTTACACAGACAGCAAGTGACTAAGGGTGCATTCACCTTTTGCTGGCCGTCTGGAAAAGTAAAATAATCCCAAACATAAGAAGGCTTTTGTTTCCTCGATCTCTGCCTCAAGACAGTGCTGCTGGTGCTAGGCTCACTCTCAGAAGAGCTCTGCTGTTCTGCCATCGTATCCCAAAGACAAACCAGCTCCTTCTCCCAAGGGATCACAAGCAGAAATGAGGGGAATGGGTGTGGTGTAGGAGAGTTCTAGAACTGAAAGTAGTTTCAACCAATCAAAAGTTGTGTTTCATGATCACATGACCTACCGTACGCTTACGGTACGCTTACGGTACGCTTACGGCAAAAAGTACGCATGCGCGTAAAAAAGACACGCGCTTCCGCGCATGCGCATAACAGTCACTCCCCGGCACTTCCGCGTAACGTGCGCGTGTGGCGTAAGCGCGCACGCGTCCCACGCGCAGTTCGCGCGGCTACGCAAAGTGCGTAACTATACGCAAGCAGCGTAGATAGATGACGGACGTTGCGTAAACCGTACGCTTACCGTGAGCTTACGGTACGCGTACTATAAAAAAAAAAAAAAAAAAAAAAAAAACTGGAAATAAATTTTACATGTTTATTTTAAAAAATATATTAAAAAAAAAATATTTAAGGATTTTAAAAATTTAAGCCTAGTCTTTATAAAAGGTAAGAAAAATAAATTAAAAATATGTTTGAAAAAAATGAAGAATAAAAAAAAAATTAGCATTTAAAAAACCTTGCAAATTCTCTGAAAAAACCATGGGTTTCACACACGTTATAGTTAGGAATTAGCATTTAAAAAACCATAGAAATTCAGTGAAAAAACCATGGGTTTCACACACGTTATAGTTAGGAATTAGCATTTAAAAAACCTTGCAAATTCACTGAAAAAACCATGGGTTTCACACACGTTATAGTTAGGAATTAGCATTTAAAAAACCTTAGAAATTCACTGAAAAAACCATAGGTTTCACACACGTTATAGTTAGGAATTAGCATTTAAAAAACCTTAGAAATTCAGTGAAAAAACCATAGGTTTCACACATGTTATAGTTAGCTGGACATTTTACTCGTAAAAAACCAATGAAATTGCCCCGTTATAGTTAGTTCAGCTAACTATAACTCGCGCGCCCGCAATGCACTGCTGATGACGTCACATATTACATCACTCATGACATGGTCAGTGACATCACTCATGACATCACTGATGACATCTCAAATGACATCACTGATGACATCACTGATGACATCATCCTTGTGATAGAGTGGCAGACCTCCTCTCACCTTAATATAAGCTTTGATACACACATTCAAAAATAGAGACTAAAAATTTCAAAACAATGGACATACCAATACCAGTTACAACAACCTCTTCAGTAATTCTAAGATCCACATACACATCCACTCATTCACCAACAGTCCTATACAGTCACTCATACATGTACTCACTCATCATATGTACTCATACACCTATACATCCTGTTACATAATGCCACTCATCCATAGAGTTACTCACACACATAGTCACTCATGCTAATAAAGAATCAAACATACATTCACCTGCATATACAGTTATACACACACCACCACACTTACTTCTACGGAAACTTACACATACTTAGTCTTTTAAACAATCACTTATAGAAACACATACTTATTCATACAGGAACTCTTTCAATCTCTCCCTCTCACATATACTCACATATATACACCAATAGTCACATATACTAGTTTAAAACATATGTAGTTACTCCTGAAGACACTATTGAGACAGTCTTTCACTCACTAACACACCCATACACACACTCATCCACCCATACAGTCCTGCACACATGCTGTCTTCAACACATACAAACAGTGAGTCACTCATTCATGCACCTATGCACTACGTAATACCCCCCACCGAACCATACAGACACTCAGACTGATACTCAAAAAAACAACTAATAACCTATATAGACACCCATGTAGCTACTCACCAACCCATGCAGCCACTTATACACAAAGTGAGAGATACACTTAATCAGTCAGTTACACAATCAATTTTTCAAAAACAAATCATCCATTTAGACACTTATATACCCATTTATTCTTCCATCGACCTTGAGATATACATATATAAAACATATTTAATTTTCAGAAAAACACACATTCACTGGATGATGTCATCAGTGATGTCATCAGTGATGTCATTTGAGATGTCATCAGTGATGTCATGAGTGATGTCACTGACCATGTCATGAGTGATGTAATATGTGACGTCATCAGCAGTGCATTGCGGGCGCGCGAGTTATAGTTAGCTGAACTAACTATAACGGGGCAATTTCATTGGTTTTTTACGAGTAAAATGTCCAGCTAACTATAACATGTGTGAAACCTATGGTTTTTTCACTGAATTTCTAAGGTTTTTTAAATGCTAATTCCTAACTATAACGTGTGTGAAACCTATGGTTTTTTCAGTGAATTTCTAAGGTTTTTTAAATGCTAATTCCTAACTATAACGTGTGTGAAACCCATGGTTTTTTCAGTGAATATATATATATATATATATATATATATATATATATATATATATATATATATATATAGGTACTGTGATGATGAGATGATGGGGAAACACTTGCAAACAACATTCCCATGGGTGAGATGTGATGGAGGCTGATACATTAGGAATCATGTGCAGGACTACTGATTGCAACTGCCAATGAAACATCTCTGATACTTTAGATACTGCTTATGGGAAAATTTGATGTAATGGACGATAGCAAGAGGTGAGATGTGTGCAAACAGTACATTGATATGTTGTGCCAGTTGATGAGGTGTTACTTGCCAGTCTCCAGGCCCTCAGGTAATCCAGTTAAGCTCTCAGTGTTCAGAATGGTTAGCACCTTCTACTCCCAGACTGTGAGGTCTAATGGTGGCCTGGGAGGCCCCCCACCAGTCTTCTGAGCAGCCAGGTGGTGCCTGTAGATGAGGCCCTTGACCCTGATCTTCAGGTCATGCCACCTCTTCCTGATGTCCTCCTTTGTGCGCAGGATGGTACCAATACTATTGACCTTGTTTACGACCATGTCCAACATTTCATTCTTCCTAGCAACAGAGGTTTGTTGGACTTGGGCTCAAACAAATGTGGCTCTACTCTAATGATTTCTGTTAGATCTGTGGGTCTCTAGTTGGCAGAGGTAAGTACCTTAGACCAAATAGTGACCCTTGCTTCTAGTCAGGGTACAGGGACACACACTGTAGATAACCCCTGCTCACCCTCTAGGTAGCTTGACTCGAGCAGACAGGCTTATCCCCAAGCCAATGTGTAAAGTATTTGCAAGTACCAACCACAATGACCCCCCAGTACACCACAAATGCAGACCACACAGGTGAGTATATTAAAAATATAGCTTTATCTAGTTTCAGCAATAAAAATCAACTACCATAGCATTGCACATTAGTTTCCGGTTCTCTTCAGCTTTCTCTGGTTGCTAGGAAAATAAAAAGATAGTCTCTAGTCTCTTGTGGGAATTAGTATTCGAAAAGAATAAGTTTGTAGGCTCTCAGTACTTAAAACACGTTTCTCCAGCTGTGCCCTGCGCTTATAACCGAAGTGCTCCTCTCAGGCTGCTCTTCTCGTTTGTAATCACAAGATTGCACCATGGGCGGCAGTCCCCGGGCCCCACGCGCTATGCGGGACGTTCGGGGATTGAGATGTGACTTAAAAATGCCCCTACAGTTAACGAGGTTCCCGGCAAGGTTCCTCCTCCCGGCACAGACTCACCAGGATCCGGGCAGGGGCGCGATGACTCGGCGCTTCGGAGCAACTTTTCCGGTGCAGGGTTTCTGCAGCTCTCGAGCGATGGGCCAATCAGGTCGCGACTCCCTCGACGAGCCCCCAGTGACGATGTCAGATGCTACCGGGAGTCAGCCACTCGCAGCGCGGCTCCTCCGGCCAAGCCCCCACCAGCAATACACGTGCCGATGAGCATGTCGGTCTTCTCAAAGCGGCAGCCAGTTTCAGGCAAAGATCAGCGCGGCGCTCTCAAGTGAAGCAGAGAGCAGCCAGCGCACTTCACGGAGCTGATGTTTAAAAACAGCCCACGATCTCTGCGGTACACAGCAGCCCAGGGGGACACAGCAGAGTCTTGAAGTCTTGGCAACCTTTCTGTCCCTGGGTTGCAAAAAGGAGACCAGTTCTTCTCGGGCCCTTGGAGATTCAAAGTTGAAGACACAGCAAACAGCAAAGTCTTGTTAGGTCAAGTAGGCAGGGTCACAGCACACAGCAAGGTCCCTTCTCCTCCTCAGCTTCAGTTGCACAGCAGGACAGGTCAGCCCTTAGAGCACACAGCAAGGCAATCTCCCTTCAGTCCTTCAGCGGTCCTTCTTCCAGCAGAGGTTCCTCTTGATTGTAGAATCTGATTTTCTGTTGTCAGGGGTCCTTTACTTATACCCCTAAAAGTCTTTGAAGCCTTTGTGCAAGTGGGTCCTGAACCCGGTCTGATCCAGTTCTGGGTGTTCCTGGAGCACTTTGTTTTCCTGGCTTCTTCTTTCCTTTCAGAGTGAGGGGCAGAGTCGTCAGCCACCCAGCAGGAGGTGGAGCCAGCAGTGTGGCAGGCAGGCACAGCCCTATTCACTCCCAGGTGCTATCTCCTCCCTCCACTCTACTTGCAAATGCAGTCATTCAGCAAAGGGCTGACTCATACAACCTCCTGGGGGCTCCCCAGCCCCTGTCACTCTCAAACCAGACAGTCAATCCACAAGCATGCCCAGGCACACAGAAGGGTCAGACAAGAGAACAGCTACTCTCTAAAAAGTACTGTTCTCCAACTCAGGATTTAAAAACAACCTCTCCTAAAAGATGTGTTATTAAATGCTGAGCTCAGGGATATCAAACACTCATGTCTTATCTTGTTCCTATGAGAAGATAGGCTGATGGCCATTGGCACCAGCCTCCCCCATGTTAGCCTATAGAGCAAGATAACCTTGCAGCAGTGAACACACAAAATGGCCGCTGTTCACTGCCAGAGCATGGTACCTGCACTAGTACATGCTCTACCTCTTACATACACTGCACCCTGCTCAGGGGGGTACCTTGGGCCTTCCATAGGGATGACTGATGTGCACAAAAAGGGAAGGGTTAGGCCCGGCCAGTGTGGACACTGGCCAGGAGGACATGGCAGTCCAGGGACTGCAGGCAGGCCTGCGGTGGCAGGCCTGAGACACCATTTTAGGGCTACTCACGTGGGTGGCGCAATCAGCGCTGCAGGCCCACTAGTAGCATCTGCCATCACCAGCCCTGGCACACACAGTGCACTTTACTAGGGACTTCATGGTGATACAAATATGCCAATCAGGTATATCCAATCAATATGATATTTTACACAGGGAGCACTTACACTCTGGCACTGATTAGCAGTGGCAGAGTGTCCAAAGCATCTAAACCAGCAAAAACGAAATTCAGCACAGCATCACAAATCCAGGTAGCAGAGGCAAAAGTTAGGGGAAAAACCCACGCCAAGGATGTCAGGTCTAACAATTTCATGTACCTTTGTGTCAGAATGTTTTTTTTTTCTAGAGACATGTTAATAAAAAATGTGAAATGTGAGTGTGCTGGTGAAGGTGATGCGGAATGGGTATTACGTAGGGGTGACAAGGAACAGTATGTGAACAAATGTGGGTGGGGTGTGTCATGGTTTTGTGTAGGGATGGCTGCCTTCTCTCTCTCTGCAATAGAGTGGTGTGTGGGGCTGCATTGTAGTGTTGTGGCAAAGGGCATGGTCTGGAATAGGGTGTGTTATATACTTCGAAATGTAGGTGTGTTCAGCTAGGCAATGACCATCAGCTGTGTCCTCTTTTCTCTACTTCCAATGGACACAGTTTTAATGTTTGGTGGTATCAATAGTGCGGCGGCCAATCACTGTGGTGTGACTGCAGATCCAGACCACAAGTCCAGCGTTTTCATCATAATCTGCTCAGCAGTTGTACCGCAGTGGTACAAGCATTCTGGTTGTGCTAAATTAATGGAGGCATGATTTCTAGTACGTCGGGTGTCGGTACTTTGCTACTTTCTTCAGTCTGCAGCTGAGGCAGTTGTAAGTTATCTTACTATAATTACAATGGCCTGCTCTTCTCCAAAATGCCTTTCAATTTTACCCCCTGACTCCAAAGAGGCAGACGAATACTATTGATACATCACACACTTGACGTATATAATACAGATATCCTGTCTGTCGTAAGTAGTTGGTGGGAAAAATGAGGCACTGCAGTACGGGGAAAGGATTAAGGAATCAGACATATATTTTGTATTTGGCATGTTTATCACAGACCATCCCATCTCCAAAACTCAAGCCACTTAGTTCCACTTTACTCCACTCTACTGCAGGATAAGTTAGAGGGATTAGGCTAGGTAAGTAGAGGTTTTATTACAGATCATCATCATGTGCCTAAGCTTTGGGTTAGACAGTCACTGTAGTTGATGAATGTTGAAAGCGAAAAATTTGAGCAGGCATAAATATGTTATGGAAACCATGAAATATATGAATCACTTGGCCGGAAAAATGTGGCACATTCCAAGAATGCATTTTTCATTTTTTTTGGTAGGCTGGGACAGAATAAAGGAGTGAAGTAATAGGAGGTGACCGATTAGGCACTGGGAGGGAAGGGAAACACACCTTGTTTTTTAATTGCCATGCATTGAAAACTTTGTAAAAGCCACCTTAACTTAAGCAGGCCCACATTGTACAGATAGCACTGCAGTGCCAAATTGAACCATGCAGCAGTTAGATAATAGGTGGCACTGGTAAACTGCCATTGGCAGGGAGTTGATGATTGATGATAAGTGGGATATATATCTGACTCGCCTAACAAATACAGTGAGTCAAGGGAGTAGACGGAAATGCCCCCCACTTTGAGCCACAGCTTTGATAAAACCATTCCAAGCAAGAGAAGTAGGTGAGCACGCTCCTCCCCAGAAGGTCTCCCTGGTTTCTTCATGCCAGCAATATCTATTAATCATTTCATTGTTCTAGTATACTTCACTCTTTGATACCCACCGTTTAACCTTTACATTATCTTATCCAGTCGTTTACCATTGAAAACCATACATCCATATATACCCTTCATCCATTAATTTACCTATCCACAGTTCTCAACCATCCTTTCACCAATCCATCCATTTACCCACCCATGCATCCTTTTATCCATTCACCCATACACCCATCCTGCTTTAACCCACCCGAGCATTCCTTTCACCTCTCAATCCTTTCATTAACCCAGGCAGGCATCTTTTCACCCAAATACCCTTTAATCCATCCTTCACCTAAGCATCCTTTCACTCAACCATGCAACCTTTCACTCATATAACATTTCTTTTTTTTTTGTTCAAGTCGTTTTTATTAAAGTTTAAAGAAGTAAACAAAATACAGACAAATAGAACAATCACATGGGTGACAATGGTAGGTGCCGATAACCATGGCAAAAATGGTAAGAATGGTGGCAACCAAAGTGGGAGACCTAAGAAGTACAAATTAAATAGAGAAGTAAATAAGTAAATGAATAAACAAAGAAAAATATGAGAAAAATATAAGTTAAATATAAGTTGTTCAGGTGCCTAGCTATGGAGCAGTGAGATAACGTGACATATGGGTAGATGAACATGCACAGGATGCCAGGGAGAGGTCAAACCTGCACAATACAGTGTAAAGTACAAATGCAATAAGCAGATATATCATTATATTTACGCAGACGTGAAGGCAGTAAGTGATACAATACAATATAGGATTACCCTCGAAGATGTTGTTACAACATTCCTTTTCGATTGGATGATGATTCAAGTCAAGGTTCATGGAGGGTCATATGAGAAGAATGAAGCATCAAGGGACTTCCACAATTTTCTATGTGAGTTCTGCCACAGAGAGGAATTTAGCGCAACATTATCTGCACCCCTGAGGAAAGATAACCATTCCTGCCAGAATTTAAATGAGACCTCCTTGGAGTTTTTCCATTTACAAAGTATGACTTTACAGGGTAAAGTGAGCATGAGGTCAAGCAAGAATCGATTATTCATAGCTTCAATCCCGGGATCTAGGGCACCAAGTATAACATAAGAGACTTCTCTTGTAGGGTTTATGTTGAAGGTTTGACTTATACATTCAAAAATCTTATCCCAATATCTTTCCAATGTATGGCAATAGAAGAGCATGTGTGCAAGGTTGCCAGTGTGAGAATTGCAATTCCAACAAGTTGGATTTTTCCTAAGTTTGAGTTTGTACATTTTTTCGGGTGTCCAGTATGTTCTATTTATTAGCATAAGTTTGGTTTGTGATAGTATTGCCGATATCTTATTAGAGAATGGGGAGGTATTTATTTTCTCCCAGTCAAATGGGATATAACTGGAATTGAGTTTAGATTCCCATTTCGTTTCGCATTTCAGGTGGGATTTGCGTGACTTAGGAGAAAGAAGCTTATATATTGTAGATACAGTGTGCCCTGACTTTAGTAGCTGTGCTAATCTTGAGACTAGTGAAGGATCAGATGGTTTGATGGAGCAGATCGAGAGGAGAGATTTTAGTTTTAGGAAATTGTAGAAATCTATCGGTTTTAATCCATAGCGGGCCTGGAGGGCGGAAAAAGGTAATGGTAGGTTCTCCATAAAAAGGTTTTTGACTAGGTTTATGCCTTTTTCTGACCAATGTTCCCAATGGAGCATCTCGCCATCAATCCTCAGGTTCGGGTTGTACCAGAGGGAGGACAGGTTGGATTTATTGATGTTTATTATGGAGAGGTGTTCCAGCCATATTAAAGCTCTCTTAGTGTTGAGCAAGATGTATTTTGAGTGGGGAAGATGGGATATGTCCATGGTGAGGAGAGCAGACAGAGGCACATTATTGATGATCGATATTTCTCTTTCTATCCAAACTGGGGTGTAGTCAGTTTGAGGGACTAGCCAGTTGGAGCCTTGTTTGCAAAGATACGCTGTTTGGTAGTTCCTAAAGTTCGGAAGGCCCAGACCACCCTTCTCTTTTGGTAATTGTAGTTTTTTAATTGATATTCTAGGCTTCTTGTCTTGCCAGAGAAACGTATTAAAAAGCTTATAGATTCTATTCAGAAAGTCATTGGAAAAGGTCATTGGTAACATGCTGGCTAGATAGTTAACAAGAGGAGCAATCATCATTTTTAAAGTCTCAGCTCTTCCCCACCAGGACAGGAACTTGGGTGACCAACCATCTAACAGTGTGGATTTTTTTAATGAAGTGCGTGTTCATTAACCTGAAGGGTGGTGATCAGATCTCCAGTGAAGTCCAAGCCTAGGTATTTGAAGCATTTAGGCTACCACAGGAGGCTGGAGTCACTGATAATCTCTTTCCCACCAAGGTTGCTTATGAGTTTTACCACAGTTTTATCTTTGTTTATTTTGTACCCAGATACCGCAGAAAATTTCTGTATCGAGGACACAAGGGCAGGGATGGCGGTTTCCGCATTCTCAGAGACAACTAATACGTCGTCGGCGTAGGCGGTTATCTTAACCGTACAATCACCGAAACGTATACCTGAAATCTGGCTGTTGTTTTTGAGGTGAAATAAACAGGGTTTAATTGCAAGGAGGAATAGGGAAGGAGAGAGGGGGCATCCCTGTCTAGTTCCTTGCTCTCATTTGAAAGAAGATGAGAGGCATCCTCCCGCTCTGAACCTGGCTGTCGGATTAAAATATAGTGCCATTACCATACGTATAACATCTTTACCCAGGTTGAATTTATCCAATGTCGCTTTCAGATAGTCCCAGTCCACTTTATCAAAAGCCTTCTCGGCGTCCAAAGTAATAGCAACTGTTGGCGTGTCAGTGAGTTTGGCTTTCTCTAAGACATGGGCTAAACTACAGGTATTGTCACTAGATAGTCTGTTCTTTAAAAAACCTACTTGAGAGGGATGGATGAGTTGAGGAAGAAATTTTTGAAGGCGTTTGGCGAGAATTGTTGCGTAAATTTTGCAGTCTAAATTGATTAGGTATATCGGTCTATAATTTTTGGGGAGTGTTGGGTCCTTCCCTTCTTTGGGGATTACTGCTATAATGGCCTCTGCCAGGGTACCGGAAATTCGACCTGAGGTACTAAATTCATGAAACAGTTGTAAGAGTTGAAGGATCAGTGGCGAAACTTTTGTAGAATTGAACATTAAACTCATCAGGCCCTGGAGCCTTCCCAGACTTAAGGGATTTAATGGAGCTTTCAATTTCTGAGGCGGTGATCGCTCTGCTAATTTCCGTTTTATCCTGTTCTGAAAGTGATGGGAGTGCGCAGCCACTTAGATAATCTTGTGTTTTGGTGTTATCCAGGCCCTGGTTCTTACTATACAGAGCACTGTAGACCTCTTTGAAGACTTCCACAATTATGTCCTGGTCAGAGTGAGCTAAGCCTTTTTGGTCAGTTACATTATTGATCGTGTTTTTCTGGATTTAAAATTTTAGGTACGAGGCTAAACTCTTCCCTGCCTTGTTAGATTCACATAGTCTGAGGCTTTTTTGTTTATTTATCCAGATTCCTGCTCTGTCACTAAGTATTTTGTTGTATTCGTATTGATTTTTAACTATTTCATTCAAAACTGAGGTCTCTCTTGACATTACGTGATTCTGCTCTAATAGGACAATTTCCTTTTCTAGTTTCTCAAGGGTGTTGTTTGAGTCCTTATTCATAGTAGTTCCTATTTTAATAATCTCTCCTCTAATGGTGCTCTTCAGGGATCAGGAGGTAGTCAATGCGTGAATATGAGTTATGTGGGGATGAAAAGAAGGTGTAATCCCTCCCATTAGAGTTTTGTAGCCCCCAAGTGTCCAATAAGTTAAAGCGAGCGCAAAGGTTGATAAGGGCCTTGTGAGATTTGTTGGGGCGAAAAGGGCAGCGTGAATCTCTGTCAAGCGCCGGATCTATGGGCAAGTTGAAGTCCCCCGCTAGTATGTGCAAAGCAGTATCTGGTATTGTGTCAACTTGTTTGCTCAAGTCATCCCAAAATTTTAGCTCGTCTTTGTTGGGGGCGTAAATGTTAGTAACATAAAATTCCGTTTTATCTTTCAATAGTTTTGTTGTAACCCACCTCCCTTTAGAGTCAGATGTGCTTGCTACTAAGTCGATGTTTGATTTCTTTGCTAATAAAGTCAGGACACCAGTCTTCTTTCTTATTGCCTATTGCCTCGGAGCCAGCCACGTCACTGAAGGATCTATTTCTAAGTGAGTTAAATTGTTTTGAGTCAATCTTCGTCTCTTGGTGTAGGAAGACGTCGCCTTTTTGCTTGTGAAGATAGTCAATTATCTTCTTTCGTTTGACCGGATGTTTTAATCCATTTACGTTCAGTGAGACTATCTTGATATTATTATGGGATACTGGGTTTGAGGAATTCAGCATCATCATGGGTGTGTTATCAGCATTATAAGCTGGCCCTTAGCTCTATGGTGCTTTTTGTATGGTGCACATACTATATGAACAGCGGTTGTATACCTATCCGTTGCATGTGCTGAAGTTATTGGGCAGAGCAGTTCTAGATTGGTTAGCCAAAAGTGTGTATTACGTGTGTAAGGTGTAGATCTCAAGGACGGGCCTCCTATGTCTGTAGAGGGCTCACTATGAGATAGTAGATGCAAGGTACAAGGTAGCAGATGCAAAATACAAGTTGTACCGTTTGAGTGAAGACGTTTGTTGTTTGCAAAGGGTGTGCATAGCATAGTGATTACACCTTTGTGTAAAGAAGTATCATAACAATACATTGTGTCTAAGAGGAGAGGCATGGTACACAAGCATAGAAACAAATTATCACAGTATGACATTGCCTTAAAATAACAGTCTAAGGTATCAGTGGAACCCGTGTAAGGATATACATTACGTCTGCAAGGTGACACAAGACCTGCGATTACAGTTGAGAATGTACACATATCTTCATGGATATCACTGCAAAGGTTATCATCTGTAAAGCTAGGCAAGGAACTCATATAACATTTCACCCATCCTTTCTCCTTTCATCCTTTTTTCACTTTTCCATCCGCCCATCACTTTTAGCTTTCATTATGAGCTTTTGTCTGCTGAGTTGCAGATAAAAAAGGCCATTAAGAACTTGACCACCACTGTAGCTGCTAAGGCGGGGAGTTCACAATGCACTTGCAGTAAGTATATTAGTAATTGTCAATAAGCAAGCAATGTGATTTACCAATGCTTTCCCTGATGCCGCTGGACACCCCATTCAACCACCACCATTTCTGCTCCGCTGACGCTGGCCCTGGCAATTGTGGTCTGCGAAGCTAGAAAAACATGACACATTTCAGATGCCAGCTACGCCGCCCCTTATTATTTTTTTAGGTCTCGCCTGACCTAGTGCATGCACAGGTCTGGTGAGACTTTTAGTGAGGGCTCAGAAAATGATACCATGGCCAGCCTAGAGCTACAGTGCATGTGCGCGGGCGCGCGCTTAGGAGCAGAGGCACCATATGGCAAACCTCATCATGCTCATTAAGCGCCCACGATCACTTTCACTTTTGTCCGCGATCACTTTCGCGGTGCCCCTTTGATGTTCTCGTTCAAAGAACATCAAACATCAAAGAACATGTTGTTGTATTAATGCTTTGCTGTGCCCGTTTGACTTACAATGTGCTTTCTCTTTCCACAAGCTCGATGTTTGTGCTAATTTATTTGATATGCTTTTAGTATTACTGTCACGCCCACAACCACACACACAACCACAAACACAACCACAACCCCACACACAACCACAACCACACGCACAACCACACACACAATCACACAACCACACACACACAACTACAACCACACACACACAACCATAACCACACACACAACCACACATACAACCATACACACACAACCACACACACACACAACCACACACACACTTACAACCATACCCACAACCACACACAACAAACACACAACCACACACACAACCACACACACACAACTACACACACAACCCCACACACAACCCCACACACAACCATACACATAACCACACACACACACAATCACAACCAAACACACAACCACACACACAACCACACACACACACAACCACACCCAACCATACAACCACACACACAACCACAACCACACACACAACTACACACACAAACACACACAACCACACACACTCACATAACCACACTCAACCACACACACAACCACAACCACACGCACATGACCACACCCACAACCACACACACACAACCACAACCACACCCAACCATACCCACAACCAAACACACACAACCACAACCCCACACACATAACCACACACACATACAACCACACATACAACCACAACCACACACACAACCACACACAACACACACAACCACACACACAACTACACACACAACCACACACATACACAACCACACACACAACCACACACACATAACCACAATCACACACAACCACACACAACCACACACAACCACACACACAACCACAAACACACACACAACCACACACAACCACAACCACACACACAACCACACACAACCACACACATAACCACACACACAACCATACACACAACCACAACCACACACACAACCACACACATACACAACCACACACACACACATAACCACACACACAACCATACACACAACCACAACCACACACACAACCACACACATACACAACCACACACACACACACACAACCACACAACCACACACACAACCACACACACAACCACACACACAACCACCCACAACCACGCACACAACCACCCACACAACCACAGTCACACACCCACACCCACAACCACACACACAACCACAACCACACCCAACCACAACCACATACACACAACCACAACCACACACACACACACACACACACACAACCACAACCACACACACACACAACCACAGCCACACACACAACCACAACCACACACACAAGCACACACACAACCACACACACAACCACAACCTCACACACAACCACACACACAACCACACACACACAACCACGCATGCACACAACCCCACACACACAACCACACACACAACTACAACCACACACACAACCCCACATACAACCACAACCACACCCAACTGCACATACACAACCACACACAACACACACAACCACAACCACACGCACACACACAGCCACACACACACAACCACAACCACACATACACAACCACAACCACACACACAACCACACACAAAACCACACACACAACCACACACACAACCACACACACAACCACACACACACACAACCACACACACAAGCAAACACACCCATACACACAACCACACACAACCACATACACTACCACACACACAACCACACACACAACCACACACACACAATCACACACAACCACACACACAACCACACACAACCACACACACAACCATACACACAACCACCCTCAACCACACACACAACCACACACACAACCACACACACACACAACCACACACACAAGCACACACAACCATACACACAACCACACACTCAACCACAACCACACACACAACCACACACACAACCACACACACAACCACACACACAACCACACACACACACACACAACAACACACACACAACCACACACACACACACAACCACACACACAACCACACACACACATAACCACACACACACACTGTCCCTCTTTATTACCCCTTTTTAATCAAATTACAAGCTTTCTGTTTTATGTTCTGGATAAACCTATCTCATTGTCATCGAGTATGATCCTATTAGGGATAGGGGGAGAGTTTACCCACGGCCATCCTCTTTTTGAATTTCGCTATTTTCTTTTTATTATAGCCGCTGTGACACGATTATCAATAGCTACAGCTTGGCTTCAACCACAGGCACCGAGCTTTGATTTGTGGCGTACTAAGTTATTTAATTTGTATAATCTGGAAACTAGTATGTATTTACTTAAAAAACCTCGTAAAAGGAAATTTGGCCTTACTATTTGGCGCCCGCTAAAAGCTTATTTAAAGGATTAATAACTGTGTTTTGCGCCGATATCTATGATAAAGGGGAAAAATCTCTGTCTTGTATTGTCATGATATGCTTTTTGTCAACTGTTTGTTATTGACAATATGAATTTCTTTTTTCCTTTTTGTGGAACATTAATAAACAAAAAAACAAACAAACAAAAAAAACAACCACAGCCACACACACAACCACACACACAACCACACACACAACCACACACACACACACACAACCACACACACACAACCACACACACACACACACACAACCACACACACACATAACCGCACACACACAACCACAACCACACACACAACCACATACATAACCACACCCAACCACACCCAACCACACATCCACACACACCCACAACCACACCCACAACCGCACCCACACACAACCACAACCACACACACAACCACAACCACACACACAACCAGACACACACAACCACAACCACAACCACACACACAACCACACACACAACCACGCATACAACCACACACACAACCACACACACAACCACACATACAAACACACACAACCACACATAACCATACACAACCACGCACACAACCACACACAACTACACACACAACCACAACCACACACACAACCACACACACAACCACACACACACAACCACACACACAACCACACACACAACCACACACACAACCACACATACAACCATACACACAACAACACACACAACCACACACACACCCACACACAACCACACACACACAACCACACACACATACAACCACACACAAACACTCACACCCACACACACAGCCATGCACACAACCACACACACAACCAAACATACCCCCCATACACACAACCACACACACATACACAACCACACACACACAACCACACACACATACAACCACACACAAACACTCACACCCACACACACAGCCATGCACACAACCACACACACAACCATACACACAACCACACAACCAAACACCCCCCCCACACACAACCACACACACACATACAACCACACACACACAACCACACACACACATAACCACACACACACACACGCCCACCCACAACCACACACACACAACCACACACACAACCACACACAACCACACACCCACAACCACACACACACAACCACACACACATAACCACACACACAACCACACACAACCACACACCCACAACCACACACACACAACCACACACACATAACAACACACACAACCACACACAACCACACATCTACACAAACACAACCACAACCGCACCTGCACCCACAACCGCACCCACACCCACAACCACACCCACACACACAACCACACACACACACAACCACACACACACACACACACACACACACAACCACACCAAGCATTGGCATAGCCAATAGGTCTCACCTTTGGGACCTTATAAGTGTTTAGCCACGCAACAGTTGATGTGGTTGCACCAAGGATATTGTGCTGCATAGACCACTGCCTGCCCTTAAAAAGTATTTTGAGAGCTACTCACAAAGGGGAAGAGGTCCCCTGGGGACGCCTTCCCATTAGCAAGTGGTTTACCATCCTTCTGTGAAAGGTGGTAAACTGTGACTGTTTTGCAACCGCAATTGCAGTCGCAAAACAGTCATACATAGCTTCAGGAGTCGCTATTCGGAAGGTACTCCCTTGGAACGTCACTTCCTAATCGCAAGTCGCTAATCGTATTTTACGAGTCGCAAAATGATTTGCGACTCGCTAAAAAGGATTAGTAGATGGGCCACATGTTTTTTGTGGTTGCAAACGGGTCTAAAACCCATTTGCCTCCGCAAAAAACGTTAGTACATCTGGCCCTAAATGGCAGATATATCAAAGGGTTTTACCCATTTTGTGTTTACTGGAAAATGTTTTAGTACATATGGGCCTCAAAATTAAATTTTGAGTGTGGTGCTAACTTTATTAATCAAGTGCAAATGATATATATATCTATATGTATGTATATAAACTATTCGATGTTTTGTACAACTATATTTTTTACATCAATATTTTTTTTCCCGATATTTTGTACTTCCCTGTTTAAGTATAGGGAGTCGATATTTTTGCATTCTATATTTTTGCATCGATATTTTTTACTTCTATATTTTTAACATCAATATTTTGTCAGTGAACCTTCTGCACCAAGTATGCATGCATTGGAATTTGCCGATGTTTTCACTTGGTAAAATACAGAAGGTTTGACTTGCCAAAATTTTACGAGGGAAAAACTGTGAGAATATGTTAAAAACTGGAAATCTCGATATTCCTATCCCTGTGCAAGCACGGATCAGCAAAGGGACCAGAACTCAATGGCCCACCCATAATCATAGCCATGGTCTAAAGTACACATCCAACAAAATACTGCGTGGCTCAAAGCCCCTATGGTTGACAGATCCTGTTGGAAAACTCAGGGGCATATTTACAAGCCCCTTTTGCTACAGGAACATCACTTTTAACGATGTTCCTGTGGCGATAGGGGCTTCGCCTTATTTACAAGGCGGCGTTAAGCCACTTAACATGGCTTCACGCCACCTTCCTAATAAAGCACCCTTTCACACTAAACTTAGCGTAAAAGAGGTGGGCAGTGGGTGGTGTGGTAGGCGTTCCGCTGCAACTCCCATTGATTTTGACGCTGTCCGCTATTTACAAGGGTGGCGTAAATAGGAGGCATCACCAAAATAAGACCAAGGAAAACCTGGTCTTAACTTGTTGAAACGAGGAGAAATGCTTTCTTTCTCCTCGACTTTGCTGTTTCTATGTGTGCTGCATAAGTGCAGAACACATAGAAAGAGCAGAACACCACGAATGATTGTTTATGTGTAGAAAGGTGTCCCTTACTGCACATAAACAATCATTAAAATAATGATTTGCAACTTCTATGTGTGCTGCACAATGCAGCAAGCATAGAAGTTTCAGATGGCCATTTGTGATTCTTTATGTGCAGGAAGGGACACCCTCCTGCAGATAAACAATCATTCCCTCAACACAACCAACCTTACACTATGGTACAAGTGTGCCTGCGTAGGCGCTAGGCAGCTTAATTTAGCACCAGCGCTAAGGAAAACATAGGGATGTGCTGTATCTTTGTAAATACTGCTTATCCCTGCGTTCTCGGAATGGTGGATTGTGGCATTTGCATTTTGTGCTTAACGCCAAGCTCCGCTATTCCCTTCTAAATATGACCCAAAGTTAATTCATAATACAGTTTCACCTTGTGTTTGATTGTTTTCATGATGGCATACTTTTTTCAGGGCCACTCAGCATAATATGTCGAGCAGGGTAAGATATAAGAACCTATCACTCTGCATATCATTTGTTATGTCAGAAGGAGGATTTGAAATTAACACTGTGGGGCCGATTCCTATCCGGGTCGGAAAGCTCTCTGACCGAGCTGGATCTGGAGTGTTTTCCGACCGAGCCGGAGTCCTGCAGTCCGAACGAGCGAGTACGATGCAGCCGTATGCTGCTGGACTCGGTTCGGTCAGACTCCCATAGAAGTCAATGGGAGCTGGTCGTATGATGCGTACATGGGCTCCCATTGACTGAATGGGTACATCGCGGACAAGTGCGCCCCCTACAGTAGGTACACGTCGGTGCCATCCGCACCATACATGCCTGTGTTGGGGAGACCCATGGGTCTCCCCCTGTGTCCGAGTCCACAGGCTGCGGGTGACAGGGGTCTGACATGGCCCCCCAAAGGCAATCACCCGGACGATTTGCGAGCCGGACACTCCGGCTCGCACAGGCTGTCTGACGCGTGCATCGTACTGGCTCGGTCGTGAATCGTATCCATTGCACGCCACGGTTAGCTTACGACTGAGACGTGCGGAGCGGTTCGGACCCGGAAACGACTCGGTCGGTGAATTTCATGTAGCTCGCATCGTATTTGCTCGCTCGAACAGCTGTACGAGTCGGCCGGAAAACACGCGTACGGCTCGTAGTTTTTCCGGCCGGATCGTGTTCGGTGCCCTTCCGACCCGGATCGGAATCGGCCCCTGAATGGAAATATTAGGGAAAACTCAATTTGTCTTTATAAGAGATAGAAATGCTGTGGAAGCTTGCCACAAGCAGATGCGGGGAAGGGAAGGTCAGGCCACGGAGCATAATTAAAGCAGCTGTGACATAAAAAGTTGCTTTTTATTCTTCAACTCTGTTTTCCTAGCTATCTTGCCTGTTTCTACACTTTCCAAGCTACTGGCCTTTTTAAAAAAATGACTTGCATTAAACGGATTCTAATATCTTTTTGCAACAAATATCTAATAGTTTTTTTGATGTATATAATTTTGCACTAGAGATCCTATTTTTATTCTTCATGTTTGCAAACATAATCTCTCATATGAAAGAGCTATGCAACAAGGATTTAAGTGGTTTGTGGGAAAGAGGATGAAGTGATTGGACTCGTTCCTTTATATGGTCACTGAACTCTCCGGTGACTTGTAATATCCTTTCAATGTACGGCAGGGGGTCCTTTATCCTTCTAATGTACGAACCTATATATATATATATATATATACATTTCCCAGTTCCATCATTCCATCATAGCCACCAAACTCTGATTGGGTGGCTGCCAATTTGTTAGGGTGGGCTCACGATAAATTTCAAAACCAAACTCCACAAGGAAGAAAAGGCAAGGCACTCGCGGGCACGCATGAAGTCGTCATCAAATCTGTTTGATTGCCTTTCTCAATGCCTTCAATTAAGCAGTTGCACATAATGCATTCCAACAGCTTTTTATGCAAGTATCTAAAGCGCGTCCCCTCAGGTAGACTACCTGTGGACAGGTAGTGCATAGGAGTGCTTTGGGGTGCTCAGTCCTTGCATGCATGTGTTTTCTAATCCAGCGCATTGTTCAGTATGAGTATGAAGTCTCTGGGACATTTGTCAAAGTCTGTGTGACAATAACAAGGCACATAGACACAGTCATAGTTGCTCATTGTTGCATCACACTCAACGGAAGTAGTTGACGATTAGCTGTGAACGCTGGTCAAGGCCTTCTTCCTCACCACTGTCATCGTCACTGGGCATGTGTGGGTTGGGAGCAAGGGAGATGTGGATGGTCCTCCAGTGTTGTATTCCGCTTTAGGTGTCCGTATATAGGTTTTCTTGATACATGTCCTTATATAGGCACAATTTGCATTGCCCTTACATAGGCATAGGATCCCAGTCCTTATTTAGGCATTAGCCATGCTATCCAAATACAGGCATGGTCACCTACATCCGTCCACCCCAACTTCACAACAAGTTCTTAGAAAACAGACCCTTAAGCTGTTGGGAGTTTCCCTAGCCCAGGATTATTGATTTCTACAAGAACTCATTTATTATGCATGAACCGCTATACCCTAAGGGTTCATTCATGACATCTTCCTCTGCCCGACTTGCAAACATTCCTAAGAACCTTCTAGGTATAAATATACCTTCCCTTACCATGGCAAGCTATGGCTCGGCTGCAAGACTTGATACTGTTCGCCACGGCGGCAAGCAAGGAGGAGACCTCGACTTAGAGGAGCCGTGTCCTGGCCTGACGCACTGACAAGACACTGTCATCCCTGCTCACAGAGAATCCAGCTTCCAGTGTTCTGACTCCCTTCGCGGGGTGTTAGAATTCGAGAACCGGATAGAGATTCCAACCTCTCTCATTCTTAAGGTATGGAGCTGACTAGAACCGAGAGGGACTCTTGGCATACAAACTTGGCATACAAACTTGGTATTCCAGACTATAGCATACAGCACCTATTTCTTACCTTGTCCTACACTTAGGTACACTGGGGTAGAATTAGTTAGAGAACGCATCGTATGAGTACTCGCATTTTAGCCTATGTTTTTTGTGTATATGTATATATGTATCATATCTAAAAGTAAATGCTAGCGCAGTATTATTTCTTTCTACTGTTTACGCTGTACATAATATATCTTGCATACTGTCTTATGATTGTAACAGCACATATCTCTTACATGAGAAATAAGACTGTTCAATAAATCCTTTTATTGAAACGCCCGTCTACTCTTTCTGTGTAAGCTCTGCAGAAACTAAGCATGCACGATTAGCTGAGTGAAACTGTTATCTATTGTTTCCACGATCTGAGAGTATTCCGATTTTAAAGGGAAACAAAGTTGTCATGTTTATGCGGTTGCCAGAAACTACTCACTTTTTGTTTCACAAGGAGTTTCTAGTGGCCTCTGAGTTAGCTGGCACACAAAGTAATTAAGTTTAATATACTTGCTAGGGGCATACTGACCTCAGTCCTATGCCAAAACTATAGTGTATACTCTTCCAATGCGCAGAGCCTATTAGGGAAATAGGAACTAAACTACATGGCACCCAACGTTTGGTAAGGCAGTAATTTAACGCTAGATACTGAAGTAACTCAGTTGTGCTTTTCCAGGGGCCCCTACTCGCATACTCCAAAGACATTTAGAGTGGGTAAGGTGAAGTATCCACCAAAACTGAATACGATAAAAATCCTATTTTAGCTGTTTGGTTTGTTCAATGTTGAAGGAGACATTGTTCCAAAATATTGTGCACCTTATGTTTGTTTCCTTGAAACTTGTTGTACATTTAAAAAAAAACAATGTCCAATTTTCGGGATAATGCTGAGTCTGTTCCAGCCGCCGAAGCATTACATATCATTGTAAATTCTACTGGTTTTAATGAAACCGATGAGGATGCGATTCCTATCCATCTGAATATAAGAAGAGCCATATCTCTAAAACTTATACAACATGGCCTAACACCAAGAGGTTGTAGAGCAGTTTTCGTGATAGAGGCACACAAATCTTTTCAGAGAGAGGTATTCTATTCATGGATAGTATTCCCAGAATCAAATCCAATAACAAAAATGTTTCACTTCTTTAAAGAAGATGATCCACCTGAGGAATATATTCCCTTTGAGGATATTGAAATTCCACTCACATACCAGGAGCATGATCTCTGGTTTAAAGGTGCCCTAAAACATCACAAAAACATTACCAGGCTTGGTCCACTAGGTAGACCAGGAGCAACATGGCCAATTTTAGCCGGCTACACACCTCATCCTGACATCGAAGAGATGTCAGATGAAGAATTACTCAAATACAAGAATTAATAGAATTACACAGTTGAAACCAAAACTGTCTGAAGGTCCTGAGAAGGACTCTATTAAACATGATCCTACATCTTCTAAAAAGAAGTGGGAAACTAATAAACAAAATTCAAAAGAGAAACGTTCTCAATCCCGAGGTAGGTCTCCTCAAAAGGAGCCCTCTGAAAGGGGATATAACCTCTGGAATAGGGATAATTTGAGAAAACCTGACAGGTATCAGGATACTGATACACGTTCCTCTCATACCTTTCAGATATCATCACAGATATCCGAAAAAAGAGAATGGTCAGAACACAAAGAAGAACGCATGAAGTCCAAAGACGATCAACACGTATCGAAACATAAATCAAAACCTCAATTCACCAAGAAAAAGGTTGCAGGTCTGAAGATCAGACATGCCGAGAATACTGAGAACACAACTCAAGAACGGAGAATGGGCTCAGACAATGCTGGACAGTGCAGCAGAAGTAACAATAGCTCGCCAGGACCTGAAGGAACTTCTGGAGATAGTGGACTTGAATGAGTACATAACAGTAGAGAATGTAGACACCAGAGTTAATACTCCACGAAGGTTATATGAAATAACACTCCGGATGGAGGGAGACATACCAAGAAAAGTGAAAGCACTCTTTTGAGAGAAACTTTCAAGGGGTTATGATATACTTCTAACAGAACAGGACTGGCCACCACAATTTGTCAGGGAGTACCCACATGGTGAGGACATCATTATGCCAGCCTTCTCCTACCATGTTCCAATTCACTTTAAATACACATATGCCAGGAAATGGGCAGTTGCCCAGGCCCAAGCATTATACAAAAATCATGTAGGATGGGATGAGGACTCACCTCACCACAAAATACAGTTAAAAAGTCAACCTACTGCACAAAGGCAGTGCCCAATAAAGCAAGAAGCTAAAAAACAGGTCAGGGAGATCTTAGGTCAACTTGAATACCAAGGGGTGATTAAAACATGCCCCTGCTCAATGAACAATCCTTTGTTTTCTGTATCCTTCTGTTTCTGCTGGGGGCTGTACTGCTGGCCGGGCCCTGCTCCGCCGGTCTGCTGTGCCGGGTTGGACTCTGCCTAGTTTTTACCCGCAATCCCTGGACCCCTGGCTTACCTGCAGCTGCTTCCTGCTTTCTGCTTGGGGCAGAATTCCGGGCCGGGCTTGGCTCCGCCGTTCTCCTTGGCCGGGCTTGGCTCCGCCATATTGGCACTGCATTTCCCGTCATCCCCTGGCGAGGACGCCACAAACGCCATCTGGTAGCGCCAGGAGGTGCATAAAGGACTGTTTGGCGCTGAGTCCCTCGCGATCCTTCTGTTTCTGCTGGGGCTGTACTGCTGGCCGGGCCCTGCTCCGCCGGTCTGCTGGGCCGGGTTGGACTCCGCCTAGTTTTTACCCGCAATCCCTGAACCCCTGGCTCACCTGAAGCTGCTTCCTACTTTCTGCTTGGGGCAGAATTGCGGGGCGGGCTTGGCTCCGCCATTCTCCTTGGCCGGGCTTGGCTCTGCCATATTGGCACTACATTTCCCATCATCCCCTGGCGAGGACGCCGCAAACGCCATCTGGTAGCGCCAGGAGGCGCATAAAGGACTGTTTGGGGCTGAGTCCCTCGCGATCCTTCTGTTTCTGCTGGGGGCTGTACTGCTGGCCGGGCCCTGCTCTGCCGGTCTGCTGTGCCAGGTTGGACTCCGCCTAGTTTTTACCCGCAATCCCTGGACCCCTGGCTTACCTGCAGCTGCTTCCTGCTTTCTGCTTGGGGCAGAATTCCGGGCCGGGCTTGACTCCGCCATTCTCCTTGGCCGGGCTTGGCTCCGCCATATTGGCACTACATTTCCCGTCATTCCCCTGGTGAGGACGCCGCAAACGCCATCTGGTAGCGCCAGGACGCGCCTGGAGAAGCCTGGGACAAGGGCGGGCCGTCTGTGGCCGTCAGGGGCTGTTGGAGGCTGGGCTGGGCCACACCTCTTTCAAGTGTGCTTCGAGACTATTATCTCCAGCCGTATACGACCATAGAGAGAGGTACTTTATTGTTGTACGTGAGGGCCATTGCACCTATATAGTCCAGCTACCAGCGAGGTGTTGTGATAGACCTTGTTCTTGGTGGCGGATGTTGTATTGCCTTCTTCAAGAGCTGTTGTTGATAATGGGAAAAGGGAAATTGCCAGATGCATTTGGTGGAGCCCCTAGTAACATCGGTGGGGCTGCCAAAAGGAAAAAGGCTAGGAAGTCTACTAAAAAACAAACTCCTACTGGTACAATGGACCGTATCGAGTCACTGGTTAATGATTGTGAAGTGATTCTTGATTCTGCTCAACATCCATTGTTGAATAATGTAGCCACTGGCGTATGTTTGAGCAAAAGTCCACTCCGCTCAATGACAATCCCGCAAATGTTTTGTAAATTGCCATCCTGCCATCTAGCTTCTAGTAATGAAGATATGTGTGAAAATGTGATTTCCCCTGAGGTAGCTTCTCCCGTTCCTAATACTATTTTAGATGGTAATAACCACATACCCCTTGAACCATTAATCGTAGTTTGTGCAAACCGCTATGCAGTTCTGGCTGATACTCTTGACACTCTTGATGTTCCAGATGAGCCTGAACAAGTTAAGGAATTAGATCCATGAGCTACGGTTTTTAGGGGTGTGGTGGGGAAGCTCCCTGTTGTGGGTGGAAGGGAAGCACCTGATGTCATGGAAACTATTGCTTCCCTTAGGCAAGAAGTTGGCGAGATGAAGTTACTGATCCTAGAATTGCTAACTATTGTTAACAAATCATACTTGAATACTTCTTATTCCAGCTTAGGGGGCCCTCCTCTACCTCCTCTGATACCATTTTCACAATCTCACTTCTTACTTTCAAATCACATTGGCAATGAGTTCCCCTCTGCTATTTCACCTAGCCATGGTAAGAAAGACTCAAGGCAAATAGGTAACAGGAGGGTTTACCCCCCAATCCAATTATGAAGCCTAGTTTGACTTCTAGCACGACAATTTTGCCCAGACCGCCTAAACTACCTAGTAACACTTCTGAGCCTTCTCCCTCCTCTCCCTTTCTAAAGAACCAGATCCCTAATGTCCCCAAGCAGCCTACTGTATTTATGGTTCGTGTTCCTATCTCCACGGGAAGAGAAGACGAAGGTTCTCTTATAAACAAGGTTACACATTGGATTCGCCACGTTAGGGGCTGCCGGTCTTTAATAAGGAAGGATATAGTCAGAGCCCAAAGGTATAGATCTGAAGATAATTCTACTGATACTATCAAACTTACCTTGGCCAGTCACCCATTGGCTGAGGGTCTCTTGGCACTGGAATTTAGAACTTCTTCTTCAGGTTCCTCGCCTATCCAGTTCAGGCGTTTTCCTTTTGTTGAACCACTAACATCGAGGGGCTTTGAATCAGACCCACTGAAAGTGGGTCAATCTACTCTTGACAACAATGATTGACTTACTTCTGTATCTTTAGCTGCGAATTTTAATATTGTTTTCCCATTAGCTCAACCCCATAATAACATAGTCTTACCCCGCACTATCTGTGAGAATAATGGCGATGGATATAGTGATTCTTTACCACGCGAAATGTTTGATCATGTTGATGATATCTTAACGCTCTCCACGACAAATCTTAAAATAATCTCATGGAATATTGCCGGTCTATGTAATAAATTGTTGTTGCCAGAATGGAATAATTATATCGAAGAACACGATATATGTATTTTTCAGGAGACCTGGGGTCTCGTGCCATTATATAAATCCGGCTTTACTTGTTTTTTCTTACCAGCAACTTCTATTGGCCGTGGCCAACCTTCGGGGGGCCTTATTGTTTGGGTTAGTATTAGTCTTAATTTTACGGTAAAACATCTTGAGAGTATATCTTTGGATTTGATGCGGCTAACATTGACAGGGACTAGAGGGGGTCCTGTCATCGAGCTTTTTAATGTTTATGTCAGAGGTACGAAGGGTGGTCAGAAGTCGCCACTTGTTACAGCTTTGGGTGACAAACTTACCTCCTGTCTGCCTGACTCTTTAATTTTGCTGGCGGGGGATATGAATTGCACCTTCGAACCTTTGGCATCAGAAGATCTGCTAGAGACTGCGCTTGAGGATGCCAGGTGGGGCATTCCATCCCTCACTTTATCGCCAATTAAGAAGTGGACACAGCAGGCCATCCAAATGAACGCTTAACACTTGAATTTGGCCTAAGAGCTGCTAACGGCAGAATGCCCTCTGATATCCCTGGTGCTAACACCTTCAACGGAGTATCATGCCCATCTCGAATCGATTATATTATAATTGACTGTAGATTATGGAGATGTTTAGTGGATTTGGTTATAGTTCCTACCATTGAAAGTGATCATAATTCTTTATGTTTGTCTATGAAGAATCCTTGGTCTTCTGATTTCTCTCATTTTGGTTCTGATCGCATCATGTCTTCAAAGAGGTAGTTCCTTCTAACTGCAGGAGGTATTTGAAACGGCCGAAAATTGTCTGTGATGCTCAAAAACTGAATGCTATAAAAAATGTCCTGTTGGCTAAAACCACGGAACTGCATACAGTATGTAGCGTCGTGGGTGGACCCCCTAATATCGGGAATATCTACCTAGAGACAGTTGAGTCAATGGGTTCTTTTTTTGTGGCATCACCAACTTCTAGTAACTCCAATAAGTTCCTTAAAGTCTCATGCTCATGGTATAACTCGGCGTGTAGGCATAAAAAACGTATCCTGATAGCTGCTGTTAAAAAACGCGATTGCCACTTGGTACAGAGCGCTAGAAAGGACTATAAAAAGACAGTATTAAGAGCTAAGCGTGCCTGGGAAGAATCCTTTTGGTTAGATCTAAAGGCTGCCAGTCTGGCCAAAGATGGGAATGCCTTTTGGAAACTGTTCAGGAAGACCAAGGGCCAGGACCCCGATATAATTCCCAATCATATTACGAACCAGGAGTGGTTCGATCATTTCAAAAAACTTTATTCTGGGGATGTTGCTCATAGCTCAGGAGACTTCTCTGGTTCTTTTATGTCATCCTCTCTTATAGAGGCATTTGATCCTTTTGTGGGACCTGAAGTCTTGGCTGCTATTAATAAAATAGCTCTAGCCAAGGCTTCCGGACCAGATGGCCTCCCTGGTGATCTGTTCCGAGCTGATCCTCAAGAGTGGGCCAGGTATTTCACCATCTTGCTTAACGCCCTTCTTAAAGGATCCCCCGTCCCAGAATCATGGAAGGGGGCGGAGGTGATCCCAATATTTAAGAAGGGACTCAGGGGAGACCCTGCCAACTATCGACCCATCAGTCTTATTGATGTTGGTCAGAAGATAGTTGGCCGGGTCTTGTTAGAGAGAATCTTGACATGGGTCAGCGATAATAACATTCTGTCTGACTACCAAGCGGGCTTTAGAGCAAATACGGGTACTACTGACCAGGTCTTTAGGCTCCTTCTCTTATATTGGAAGGTGGTCTTGATTGGCAAGGGCAGTCTTTATCTGGCATTCATAGATTTAAAGACCGCCTTTGACCTAGTTCCCCGCGATCGCCTGTGGCAGGCCTTGAGCGAAATTGGTGTTCCGCTGCCCATCCTAGACCTTTTGATTCGTCTCCATGTGGGCAATTATGCCCGGGTGAGGTGGGGTTCTCAGGAACAGTAAACTGATAAAATCCCCGTTAATAGGGGAGTCCGCCAGGGCTGTGTTATGGCTCCCACCCTATTCTCTTTGTATGTGAATGGGGTGGTAAATTTCCTGCGGGAAACTCCAGCTGATGCCCCGACCTTGGCGGGTGACAAAGTTCCTGCCCTGCTCTTTGCCGACGACACCCTGTTAATTTCTAAAACACCGGCAGGGCTGCAAAAACTTTTGGATACGTTTAAGTTGTTCTGTAGATTGAGAGGCTTGACCATTAACACTTCGAAGACCAAACTTCTCTCGTTTAACCCCTGTAGATCCCTTAAAATAACTCCTACTCTGGATGGTGTTCCGCTAGAGCTTGTTAAAACTTTTGATTATTTAGGAATTAGAATTTCAGATAGACTGAGTTGGAGACCCCACATTGATAAAATGCTTTTGAATCATAAGCGGGTCACGGGAGCAATTGGGAAGGAACATCGCTCTTCGCAGAGCAGGCCCATTGCTCCTGCCCTTGTGATTAATGCTGCTAAAGCCGTTAGTTCGGCACTTTATGGTGCCGAACTCTGGGGCTTCGACAATGTCGATGAAATCTCAAGATCTGAAAACAAATTCCTCAGGGACTTGGTCTCGCTCCCCAGGGGTACTCCTCTTAAGCCCCTGATGAGCGATATAGGCAGGCGCTCATTTAGGGATCTTGCTAGACTACGTCCCTTGCTCTTTTGGGCCCGCTTATGTCGTACCCCTGAGCTATCTAAATATGTTGATGGCCTAAAAGAAGTGATGAGCTTGACGGGCTCATACAGGATTGGTTTGTTGTCCAATGTTAAAAAAGCTTTCTGCTCAATGGGTCTAAGGGAAGTTTGGGAGTTTGAAAAACATTTGAGTAAGGCCGATCTTAAGAAGGCCTATTGGACCTGGATTGACAACCTGGAGTATAGTACTCCCAATATAGGTAGTCTGACTGGGGATTTTTATTTACATAAACAGGTGGTTAGGCTGGAGCACTATTTTGATTTTATTCAGAAACCTAGAGATAGGACACTCTACACCCAGTTTAGGTTTGGCACACTCCCTACTCGCGAGTTTTAAAGCAAATGGAAACCCCCCCCATCAAACTATTGCAAACTGCCCATGTTGCAATGGGGAGGTTGAGACTATAGCGCACCTTTTGTTCGATTGCCCTGCCTACAAAAACCCTTGTGTAAGATGGCTCAGTCCCGTCTGTAGGCAGTTGGGCACTGCAAACTATAGTGTTGCACTTAGAATTTTTACAGTCAGACACTAGTCCACTGCTGGTATGTGGTGTGGACAAATTTCTAGGGTTGGGCGGAATTTGCGAAATTAACTTTCGCAAATTATCGCAAAAATGCTGACAATCTCCGCAAACACGCCGGAAATAACGCGAAGACGCGGAAGTTTTTTCCCGCCTGTTCGCGGTATTTTTTGCGTGATCGCGGGTCGCCAACTCACCCATGCGGTTGCTCACGGGCGCGGCTATCTTGTTTTCACTTGTCCCGCCCTCTCGCGATGCTCACTTCCTGTCCTGGGTCGCGCAATGCATGTTCGCGCCCGTTCGTGGTCGATATTTCCTGTTCGCGACCGCTTTTACTTGATCGCGTTGCTTTTTGCTAGCTCGGGGAGAAAATATCGCGCGAACTTGCGCACGTGGTCTCAATGGGCGTGGCCATCTTGTTTTTCACTCTATTGCATGGTTCTGGGGCCTGAATTTGAATCCTCCCAAAATCTTTTCAATCCTTTGCTTATAGCCACTTTTTTTGGATCTTTATTGCTTATTATTTTTCTAACTATTTTCCTGCTTCTATATTTTTGGTTTTTGTCTACTTTTTTTTGTTTTTTAGCTACTTTTTCTCTTTCTATTGCCTGCTATTTATTCCCTTTACTCCTTTATTTATTTTACCTTTTCTTTCCCGCCCCGTCCCCAGAACCATGTCCAAGGGTAGGGCTGTTCGCCGGCGCAGCCAGAGCCGCGACCGCCTTCCTTGCGGAAGGCGGCGCCTACAAGGGGTGCAGGCACCGGCCTTATTTGGGGAGGTGGAGTTGGCTGCACTAATTTTCTTTGTGCAGCGCCACCTCCCCTCAACCCTGGCAGCAGGTCCGGGTACGGCCTCCGGGAGCATCGGCAGCGGTGGGGGAAGGTGCGCCGGGCAGTGTCACGCTTCTCTGGTGTCCGGCGCACCCAGGTGCAGCTGACGCACCGGTGGTCCGACATCTTGGACCGTGAGCAGGACCTGCTGGACCTGCTGGGAGTGGAGGTCCCGGGGCTTGGTAAGTACCTATTTAATTATTACTACTTTGTGTCTGTTCTTCTGCTCTGTGTTATATATTGCGAATATCTTTTTTTTCTTCCAACCAGCTGGAATGTTGCTGCTTACATTCCAGGTTAATTACGTTTAAAAGTCTGTGATTTGTTTTGACACAGGTGCTCTTCTGCGCTACTACTAATCTTACTTGTTTGCAGCTTTGCGTTTGCGCTTGCTTAGCGTGATTCTTTACGAGTTTATTTTAGAGAAATTAAGTTACGTAATGCTACAGTGACTCTAGTCCACTCCTTAATTTGTCCTGTCACTAATAGAGAGGGGCGGATTGATACTTAGGTTTAGGTACTTTGTATGAGCTTCTAATTTGTTAGTGGTATGCGTGATGCCCCCTCACTCAGTTACGTGATGTGCTGCTAGTACGGCAGTCTTTATTAGAACATTTTCTAGTTTGTTCAATGAGTGGTGGTAGGCTTAGCAGTTACTTAGCACTAGCAGATCAGCATCAATCAATCAAACCCAAATTTGGTGTATACAAAAAAATGTACTCATGTTCATGTGTCCTCCATGATTTGACCATATGCATTGTTGAGGAATACAGTGGAAATGCATACTTATTGTACAATTGGCATGCCTGGAATAGGTGGGCTAGGTTGGGTGGTATGTTGTACTTAGGCTTAGTTGTAACTTAGTATTCTGGAATCAGAATGGAAGACTGGATTACTGTTGATAAATAGTAGGCCTGGGCAAAATTTCCGTTCCGTTCACGGAATTTGCGATAATTTGGCATTTCCGCGTTCCGCGGAGAGCGCGGAAATGTCAAAATTTCCGCATTCCGCAGCTTTACGATAATTTGGTTCTTGCTCGCACTGTAAAATAATACATTCTCGCGCGCGCGCGATCGCCTTACCTGAATCCCCGCGTTCGCCGACAAGTTTTCCCGATCCGGTCGCGTTCTCCATGAGATGTTGTATTGTTTTAGCCATTTGCGCTGTCTCGCGACAGTTCGCGTCCGCAGTGACGTCATGCGTCGCGCGATCACGTCTTTCTTCTCGCGATCATGCACCGCGAGACAACTGAAAACAAGATGGCCGCGCCCGCGAGCAACCGCAGGGGTAAGTTAGCGACCCGCAACCATGCAGAAAATATCGCGAACGGGCGGGAAAAAAACTTCCGCATGTTCGCGATATTTCCGCTTGTTTGCGGAGATTTTTAACATTTTTGCGATAATTTGCGAAAGTCGCTTTCGCAAATTCCGCCCACCCCTAATAAATAGTAACTTAAGAAGTCGAACTGCGAATCCCCCGATATTACTTGTTGACCAGATGAGATCGGTCAATTTAGTTATTGCAATTGTTGTTTACATAAGGGTTTTTTGACCGTTGTTGAAAAATATTGTATTTGTTTGACACCATCCATCAATGTTTGTCTCTTTCTTATCTCTTTCCTGTTCATCAGCACCCAGGGGCAGACCGACAGGGACTGGGCAGTCGGCGGGACACTCAGAAGAACACCACCAGGAGGATACCGCTGAGGGCTCCTCTGCTGGCCCCAGTAAGTCTTCTTGTTTTTAATAATATTTCTTATTCCATAACTTTTGCTGCCCCATATTTTTCCCGAACTATTGTTTGTTTCCAAATGCTATTTTTTTACCACCAATTATCCTTCGATCTGTACGGTTTCAAAAATCTTATCCCTGCCTCCGCTATGATGACTCTGAGTACTACTACTACTACATACTATCAGTCTGTCTGTACTGTAGTAGCTAGGCTTGCCCAGTTGGCCAGTGCCACTCTTTGTGAAAGGTTGTAATATAAAACTCATATTCACCAGTAGCTCGAGCCATTGAGTCCAATCCGTTGGGTCGTTGTCTTCTACTACTTTTACTCTTATTGATCTTGAGGCTTTGAAAATTCACAGCAACAACAGCCCTACCAGATTTATTACTATTTTGATATGATACCCTATAGGACATACTACTGTTGTAGGGATCTTGCACATACACAGACATTTTGCACCAGAAAATAGGATGTTGGTGATGGTGGGTTGGACCTTCCTTGCACACCTCAATCAGAAATTCCGCACCCACCACAATTCCACTGATTGACTATAGTACTGTCTTGTCATAACTATTAGGTCTCAGAAGCCTCCCCCCAAGATACCCAACAAGTAGACAACCCAGAACATAACACACCCAACCTCTCAGTCGTGGAAGCAATTCACATGCACACCCTTACTTTAATTTGCTCACTCGTGTAAGTTAGTCCACACCAAATACCACCAAGTCTATGTAAGTTCAAAATGTTTATTTCAATTTGAGAAGGTCTGTACACTGTTTTCTTATAAATGCAGCACCAACCGGAAAATCAATAACATTAAAACAATATACATTGTTACACTTATACAGTTGGGAATTAAATCATGATAACTGAACAGTGGTGGAAGGCAGGCAGCACCACCATCCCCATGGAATTTAGTTTATATAAATTTATAAATGAAGATGTGAGTGAAGGGACCCCTCACCTTAGAAGAACCTAGTACTGGTAGTTGTTGCATCATTCAGAAGCTCTGGTTCGTAGAAGGGAATCTTGCGTCTAATGCGAAAAATGAAATGGTGTGCGTTAGTATATTGCAACTTGCAAGCATTTCTCAGCCGTGCCAAAAAGTGTAGCATTTATGGATAAGCAATATGGACTAACAGTAACAGTAGTACACCAGTACTTCCTAAAAAAGTGGCTTGTTAATGTTTGTTGACCGCTTGTACGCAGCGCGTAGACTAGACAGTAGCAGTGTGAGGCAGGTCATGTGGGCTCAAAGGTGTCTTAAGAAGCTGCAAGGTAACGTCACATGTGCAAAAATAAAAGACACAAAGGTAAAATGGTAGCATGGCTAGGGCTAATTAAGCAAAGGCTACAATAATCATATATAACTATTAGTGTCTACTCTACTACTACCTGATTTGTACTAGTGATGTATGTTAGTATTAACTCATTTTTCAACCTTGCTACTGATCAATAGGGGGGAGGTGTATATGACGCCTAATAAATGTGTAATGTTTTCTAGGCGCATTACCGACCACCATTGCCGGGGCCAGCGAACAAGGCGACGCGGAGGGCGAGGATGCGGCAGTTGCTGCCGATACCGACGATGGAGTGGTAGGGGGAGTGGCAGCACCAGTGGCAGGCGGTGGTAAGTTAGATTCATAATCCTTAACTATTTTTTAACTTGACAGTACACTCACTGCAAGGGTGTACTGTATGTATATGTATACTGTACAGTTGTGACTTAGGGCCCCATTAGGATGGTGGGCGTATTGCCCCCGCCGGGCCGGCTGGAATTCACTGCCGACACCGCAGGGGCAAACCTCCCGCCATCCCTGTAGAAAATATTCAGACCCCCCACATGTCGACCAGGCGGAAAAGGGTTCAATATGCCGGTGGTGTCTCTCTGAACACATCGCCAGCCATATAATCTGCATTTTGGAATGCCTTTGCGTGGCGGCATTGCCGTCCGCCACGGAAAGGCATGCAGACATTGCAGAGTATGCTTGGGTGCCCCCATGGAGGGTACCTACCTATGCTATCGTACCCCCCGCCTTTCAAAGCAAAACGTGACAGGCTCCGTGCGGGGCCCGTCATGTTGTGCTTGGAAAAGCAGCACAACATTTTAGCATTGCTTTCAGCAAAGCCAACCAGAATGTAAGAAAAAACAGGATGCGCCCGCCACTGTGCCGGGCGCATCATCCTAATTAATTGTCCCCACGGGACCCCCACCCTTTTTAGCATGAGGATGGCGGGCGGACAAAGTCTGCCCACTATCCGATGTCGTAAGTAAGTATGAGTTGTTGGGGACATTTGAAGAGTGAACTAGAAGACTAGAATTCCCTTTAATTGGCATAGGAGCGGGAGTATCGAGTAACCAATGGCCTCATCTATCTGATTTCAACTCCGCTTTGAAAGTTTTATGGAGAAGAGCGCCTGGTGCACTGTTCAACTAAAAAGTGAAAGACGGGTGGAAGGAAGAAGGACGGGCGACATTTAAAATGTTATGTACAACTGTGCTTTATTTTATAGTGCTACTCTACCATGCCACTATGTGTATAAATAATTACCTTGTCCTACTGTTTTTTTAAGAGTATATTTTACAATTGTCCTGTTTTTTTCTTTTTGATACACAGCTACTCCGAAACAAAATCGGAAGGAGTTGGCCGCCAAGGCACGGCGCCGGAAGCTGGAGGCAATCCAGCGAGAATACCGGCGGCTGGTGGTCTTAGCCGAGGAGGAGGAGGAGACTGCGTCTGCAATTGTTGAAGCCTCCTCCAGTGGCCCGGGCCCCAGCCACCGCCCTCCAGCGGCGCCACTGTCTGGCGGCTGCCTGCCACCACCGCGCCATCTCCGGTGCCCCCCCCCACTGTGGCTGCAACTGCCGCACCCTTAGATGCCGCGTCGCCCGTTTAGAGGGCGAGATGCGCCAGATGCGTGTCCTCCTTGAGTCCCGCCCCACCACTTAGTCCCTGTCATCCTGTTCTGCCCCTTTTTTAATTCTTGTTTTAACTTGTTTGGGCGTTACGGACTTCTATGGACATTGGTTGGGGTTAGGGAGGGGGGTGGGTCAACTTTTGTGGGTTTAGTTTATTTTTGTTAGGGTAAATTAAATATATTTTTCTATGTTACATGCAATGTTGTTAATGTTTTGTAGGTGGGGTAACTGTTTTACATCACACTGTTTCCTTGCTGGTGCATGGCCGCCCATAGCCTGTGTTTGATTTCAATAATTGGCTGACTGTATAAGACACAAACAGATAGATGCGACACACCTCACTCATTGACTGGTCCTTCTAGTACTTTCAGTCTGTCCTCTAGTCTATGCATTCTTTGTACTGGTGTGTGAAAATGAAATCATTGACAACATGTCCATTAATAATTCTGCCTCCCCCAAACTTCTCTCTTACCGGTGCTTGATGTTTATGTCCAACTGTGGCACAGCACTGGCTGCATGGTGAAGATGGTTTCCTTTTTCAGACATGCCATGATTGGGGTGGTGGTGGTGGTAGCATAGTAGTAGTAGTAGACACTGGCAGGGCGGCACATTTGCAAAAAAAGAAAAGGAGACAGTCAATCGCCTTTGAGAGACTGTTAGAGGAGTAGTTGAATGAAGTACAGTACAGAACTTACCGAGCAACAATAATATGCTCAAATATTTGACAAAAAAACAGAATGGTGGTTAGGATAGCCTACTAGACAGACTTACAAACTATAGTTGTGTCGAGTCACTTGACTAGGCCTACAGCCTAACAGTTAGTGCTGTATATGAGGAATGACAACAAACAAATCCAATCAATGCCGGCAATTCATGCTGAGGTATATGTTCCTTTGTCAAATAAAATAACCTCTGAAATATCCTACTCATGGGTGGCCAAGCAGAAGAAGATCATCGCTCTGCCTTGAAATTGAAGTAGTGTTGCTTTCACCACATCCGCCCCAGCAAGTGTGTTATTAAGTATTGGTGTACATTTAATTTAGTTACACCTCGACAATAAGTCACACAGCCCGGGGGAAGAGGGTTAGGGTTTGTTGAATGGATGGGAAGGGGGTTTTTGGGAAAGGTTTGACATAGAAAAACAGTATGCATACATAGATAAACAAATGACAATCATTGAAGACTACCATATCCATATGTTAAGGGAGAAAAAGGCAATGCATGCATGATGATGAGAGACCCGGATTACATACACTTCTAGTTCTTGTTCTGATGTTCCGGCCTTAATACTTTTACAGATAGCAAATAGAAATTTTAAATATTGGTAGGGAAGAAACGTAAACACAGAGCAAACCTAATGATGATTGATGATAATAACAACTCCAAGAACACACTGTTGTAAAGATTGTATACAAAATATTTATCAAATTATTTAAAAGAAGATTAAAGTGGATACTGTTACTGTGTTATCCTGGTAAAAAATGTGGACTGGATTTGCATCTCGGCATTCCTCTTGCTCCTCTCGTCCATCAATCTTGGGTGTGTCGCCTCGCCACTCACCACTGCCCGGCTGGAAAAAAAATGTTGATTTATTGGTAAGGTAAGAATGCATTGTAATGTTTTCCAAAGTATAGGGCAAGGCCCGGCCTGTAATTGTAGATGGGAAAACCAAAGGGGATATTGAGAAACAAAGTTGAAACAAATGCACAAGTTATGGTGTAGTGCAACAAGAACACTTTCCGAGGTGGCATGTATGCATCATCTCTACTCTAGTCTGTTTCCAGCATTGACCTTCAACAGTAACAGGAGAGAGCAGGCCCACAGTGCTTAGCAGTAGCACATCCTACGTTAACACTTTAGAGTCCTTTTTTTTCTCTCAAAGAGTTGGACAAACGCAAAGCACAATATCCATTCCAAACATAGCATTTTACAGTTTAGGTTAGTAAAATCAATGCACTGCAGTCATCCCACCGCTACACTCTATTCGACTTCTACACAGACATTTGGGTCTGCTGTGGTTGTTGTTGACGTGTTTACCTTTAGGCTTTTCCGTTTTATGCCACTCATGAAACGTCCTCCTGACTTCATCATCATCTCTGATACTTTTACTGACTGACTGTGAAGATCGGCCTGCAGTATAAGTAAAATTTTTATGACACAACAAGAGTAGAAATATAAATATTACTGACTTGAGTCATTCTTTATTGTGTACAGAAAGATAGATTACTAGTACACTTTGACATCACTTTGTGCACAACAAACAAACAACGGAAACACAAAGACCAATCGCTCAGAGTTAGGTGTCCAATGCATGCCATTAATTGTCATCATTACCTGTTCCTTCTCATCTTAAGTTAATGGGCCGTCTATTTCGCCATCATCATGATGGACGGTGCTGTTGTGTCAATCATACTCATTGCGCAGATTGAGTGAGTCCCCTTCCTGTATTGAATTAAAAGCAATGTATCACCAAGCTGCAGGAGAAGTACAAATTTCTTCTTTGCAAGAAGGGGAAAATTGAATTCACCTTGAGTTAAGTTTAGTGTGTTCTGTAGAAAGTTGATTAGTGGCAGTGCACAATTACATAAATTCATGCACAACAAACGCAACAAAATCTAAATCATTCAGTCTGCGACTCTGCGTCCAATGCATGGCATCAATCATTACCTGTTCCTTCTCATCTTAAGTTAACGGGCCGTCTATTTCGCCATCATCACGATGGACGGTGCTGTTGTGTCAATCATACTCATTGCGCAGATTGAGTGAGTCCCCTTCCTGTATTGAATTAAAAGCAATGTATCACCAAGCTGCAGGAGAAGTACACATTTCTTATTTGCAAGAAGGGGAAAATTGAATTCACCTTGAGTTAAGTTTAGTGTGTTCTGTAGAAAGTTGATTAGTGTCAGTGCACAATTACATAAATTCATGCACAACAAACACAACAAAATCTAAATTATTCAGTCTGCGACTCTGCGTCCAATGCATGGCATCAATCATTACCTGTTCCTTCTCATCTTAAGTTAACGGGCTGTCTATTTCGCCATCATCACGATGGACGGTGCTATTGTGTCAATCATACTCATTGCGCAGATTGAGTGAGTCCCCTTCCTGTATTGAATTAAAAGCAATGTATCACCAAGCTGCAGGAGAAGTACACATTTCTTATTTGCAAGAAGGGGAAAATTGAATTCACCTTGAGTTAAGTTTAGTGTGTTCTGTAGAAAGTTGATTAGTGGCAGTGCACAATTACATAAATTCATGCACAACAAACACAACAAAATCTAAATCATTCAGTCTGCGACTCTGCGTCCAATGCATGGCATCAATCATTACCTGTTCCTTCTCATCTTAAGTTAACAGGCCGTCTATTTCGCCATCATCACGATGGACGGTGCTGTTGTGTCAATCATACTCATTGCGCAGATTGAGTGAGTCCCCTTCCTGTATTGAATTAAAAGCAATGTATCACCAAGCCGCAGGAGAAGTACAAATTTCTTATTTGCAAGAAGGGGAAAATTGAATTCACCTTGAGTTAAGTTTAGTGTGTTCTGTAGAAAGTTGATTAGTGGCAGTGCACAATTACATAAATTCATGCACAACAAACACAACAAAATCTAAATCATTCAGTCTGCGACTCTGAGTCCAATGCATGGCATCAATCATTACCTGTTCCATCTTATTTTCAGTTAATGGCCAGTCTCTCTCGGCTCTGAAAGGAGGATAGCTATAGTAGTCATATGATTCATGCTCCACTTCTTTTGGAAGGACTAGGAAAGTTTGAATTTGTTGTTGCCATCATCCAATCATCATTCATGAGGGAAATGGAATTGAGCAGGAGATTCAGTATGATGGAGCGGAGGAGCTGGATTCGGAGGACTGTACTGTCAAATAGCAGACACCTGTATATTAAATTAGAAGAGTAGAAGACGGTGGTAACGGATTTGTTGTGATTCACAAGTTTATACCCGGAACGACAGACACATAAACAAAGGGGGAAAAAAGGGAGGAAGACAGTAAGTGCGAGCCTAATTGTCAGGGAAGCATAGCTCGTCCTCAAACTCTGGGGGTTCAGCCAGTAGTAGGTAATCATCTGACACAATACTTCCGTCACCTGAGCCGCTGTCCTCATCTTCCTCCGTTGAATCATGTATTGTGTAATTCGGTGGTATGAAGTGCTGATTCATTTTGATCATTGTTAACCTCTCCACGTTTTTGGGTGAGAGACTGGTCCTTCTCAATGTTACAATGGAACCAGCAGCACTGAAAACACGTTCGGAAGAGACACTTGCGACAGGGCAAGCCAGATAGCTTATCGCCAGCCTGCTGAGCTGTGGCCATTCAGACCTTTTCCTATACCAATACTGCAATGGGTTTTGATCAACGTACACCTCTGTTGGGTCGTCCAGATAGGCCTGGACCATCCTCTCAATGTTCAGGGTTGCTGCTGGTAAGCTTTTGTGCTGTTTTTTCTGTGCATCAGCACTGTGCTTACAAAGGCCCATCTTTACATACCAATTCTGTAATGAGAATGATTGTACTCGGCCTAATGATCCAGTTATTGTTTCTGTAGTCGATAGTGATGGTGAGTGTTGTGATTGTGAGCCAAACGCACTGCCCTCAGCCGACGAAGTTGCACTTGATTCTGCATGGCCTGCTTCAGTACTTGTTGTGGGTTGATCTTGCGGGCTTTTAAGTAGCAGCCCTTCATTTTCCAACTTACTGGCTGCTTCAGCTATACAACTTTTGTAGCGGGCAACATCAATGTCGGAAAAAGCAAGGAATGTCTTCAGTAGTCCTAATTTTGCACGTGGATCCAGAATTGTGGCACAAATGTAATGTTCCTGTGACAAAATTTTATTTTGTATCCTTACATTTTCAGCTAAGCGCCGGGATAAGCTCTCCACCAAGTCATGGGCTTGCCTTCTGTACTCTACACCTTTGTATGATTCAGACACATTATTCAGCTCATGCTCTAGCATTTGCAATAATGGGATAGATTGGCCCATTGTACAGTCCTCCTTGCTGACTTCACGTGTGAAGACCTCAAAAGGAGACAGCATCTCAGTCAGGCATTTAATTAGGCTCCATTGCTCCATGTCAAGGTTCATGCCTTTAACAGTAGCATCCCCTCCTCTGTTCCAGACATATTCATGGAGTGACCTGTACTGCTCATACAGACGATCAAGCATGTAATACGTTGAGTTCCAACGTGTTGCCACCTCCTGGATGAGTGCCTTGACTGGCATCCTATGTTCACGTTGGATGATCCTCAGCTGCTTCCAAGCTTTAAAAGAATGGCTGAAATGAGTGCATATTCTTCGGCAGATGGCCAGTAAATTGCTGACTATGGGTTCTTTTTTCAGAAAGTCTTGAACTATAATGTTTATGTAGTGCGCCAAACACGGAACCCTGAAATAGGAACCAAGTTCCATGACCTTAAGTACATTACTGCCATTGTCTGTGGCAACAAAACCAATAGCACGCCCTCTGGGCCGCAGCCATTCCAAAACCTTGCTGCGAAACTCGTGTAAAATGTTTTCAGCCGTATGAGATTTCTCCATGGCGAACATGGCTACAGTTGCATGTTTCCGAGTACCTTCAAAAATCGCAGCTGTGTCAACAACACCTCGTGCGGATAGTTTATCTCTAACCCCCACAAAAGAGATCCAGTGTGCAGTGATGCACATGTAATCTGTGGCTTGGCAACTGGTCCACATGTCTGTTGTCAGGTGGATATTGTGCACAGCACTCTGCTGCAAAGCTTGTCCAACCAATTCCAGCACATCATGATGTAGTGCCGGAACAGCAATTCTTGCGAAATAGGACCGGCTGGGAACTTTCCATTTCGGGCAGATGGCAGACACAAATTCAAGGAAACCCACCCCTTCCACAAATGAAAAAGGAAGAAGGTCCAGCGCTAACATTTTAGCCAGCTTCGCATTGTACAATCGTGCCGTTGGGTGGTTGCGTTGGAACTGCCCCTCCAACCTAAACATGCTCTCAATGGTAGGCTGGCTTACTTTCCTTAGTGGTGCTGTTTTCATTAACCCACTAAGGCTCAACGACACAGATTGTCTCATTGAGGTACTCGCCGCCAGTCGCCTTGGTGTCTCACCCAGACTATGAGCATGGCTCTTACTGCGGTGCCACTCTGATGTTACTGAGGAGGATGTGGGCGATACCACTGCACTACTGGGGACAGGGCTAGAAATGCCTCCCTCTTCTTCACCTGCCACCGCAATAATATCGCTCTCTGATTCATCCTGACCAACTTCAATGGGTTGAGTTTTTCTACTTTCTTTTAACTGAAGTAGGTGATCATCCCACACGATAGTGTGGTGTATTCTTAGATGACTTGCTTGTCCTCCGGTACCATAGTTTGTACCAAGCTTACCACGCCAAACACCTTGCCGACAAATTGAGCATATAGCAAGGTTCTCCTCCTTGGTGCTAACAGAAAAGAAGTCCCAAACTGGGGAGGAGAACTTTCTGGCACTGCTGGATGTGCCACTTCCATCACCAGATGAACTGGAGGGGTGCTTGAAATGTGACCCTGGGCACCTAGACTGTGACTTTTACTACCACTACCTACTGAGATGGTTGAGCTGGATGTAGGTCCCTGCCGGGCCTTGGAAAATATGGCAGCTGGAGGTAGTGGTGGTGTAACCTGTGTTGGTGATATCCGTGCTACATCCCGCTCAGTAGCAGCCTTTCTGGATAGGGTGAGAATGTTGGTCTCCAATCCCTTTGGGGCGGGAGTAATGTGCGTGATGACTGGCTCGTCTTCATCAACATCATCACCCCCCTCTTCTACATCTACCTCCATAACTCTAAGTTTTTCTGGGGCTTTCCTTTTCAGAAGCATTGTCTTGTGGCGTATATCACTCTCAGACTGAGCTGGTGGGAGCCAAGTGGCATCACGATCATCAGAAGCGGGGCTTGAAGAAGAAGATGATGGACTAAGCCTCCTTTTCCTTGCTGGTGTTCTGGAAGACAATAGATCTTCTGAAACAGTGGTTTCACTTGGCTCCACTTTGTCTGCAGGAAGCTCGATTTCCTGAAATGCCCCTACGTCAGGAGCAACAACTACTATGGTGGGCTGCGGCGGCCGGTGCTATTCTTGTTGCGGCGGCCGCTGCTGTTCTTGTTGCGGCGGCCGCTGCTATTCTTGTTGCGGCGGCCGCTGCTGTTCTTGTTGCGGCAGCTGCTGCTGTTCTTGTTGCGGCGGCTGCTGCTGTTCTTGTTGCGGCGGCTGCTGCTGTTCTTGTTGCGGCGGCTGCTGCTGTTCTTGTTGCGGCTGCACACTGATCTGCTGAGTTTGCGCCTGCGTTGAACTTGATTGTGTACTACTTTGCGGTAATGACATTTCTTCAACATCGCTGCTCGTTAGTAGACTGGCTACCTCTGCGACACTAAAGCCCTTGTGCCTAGGTTGGTGTGGTTGGACCGCTGTGCTGCTCCCAGCTTGGTTCCCGGACAACGCTGCTGCAGGCGTAACTTTTTGGGTGCCAAAAAAAACATTGGACAGCACACCACCAGTCGTGGTTAATGGCACTTCCTTTTTCTGTTCCTTCTTCTCACCGGCAACTTTCTTGGTACTGGACCTGGTACCTTTCTTTGGGGCCATCTTCTTCAGATGTCAGGCAGGATGCAGATGCACAACAAGTTCTGGTCACACATGGACGTGATGCGCAGCAGGACTTCTGTCTGGCTGGCAGTACAACGGGTAGCCGGGTGATGCTGATGACACCTCCTACTCTGTCTTTTGTGCACCTAAAAGCAAATAAGCCAGGAGAAGAACATCAGTGAAATGTTGCATTTGTTGTTGTGGTTCAGTTACTTAGTGCTGTACTAGTGCAAACAAAACATAGTCTAGCCATTTATGACTTTTTTTTTTAAACTAGGGCTATGTTATACTACTGTGTACAGCCACACACTACACTCTCAGTAAGGATAGGAAAGTTAATAATAACCACCAAAATACAAATGTAATGGAAGTGGGGTGGACCCTATTTGTCATTAAATTATTTGAGCATCTCAGCATCCATGGAGCTGCTGCTGGCAAAGGGGGTGGATGAATGGAAGCAGTAAGCCAAATAGCCAATAGGAAAACCATGCAGGCCTATGGCAAAAGCAGGACACTAATAACTCCCAGTCCAAACACCAAAAAAGGCCACCACCCACATGGACACTCACAAATCACAAACAAGCCGGGGCCTGGAGAACAGAACACCAGGAGTTGACAAAAGGCTTATAACAGCCAGGTAAAGGATGCATGCTAAAGCACACTGCTCTGCCTTTTTAATGCAACAAAATGTAAATACGAACATTCACAGGCCCCAAAAAGGTCTGCAGGGTGCATGCATTGCACACCAACAACACACCAGTGACCAGACACATACAACAAAAGCATGTCTTTAAGACAACCAACATCAGAAAGGCCACCCCCAAAAAGCACACTTCCCCAACTCAATCCAATGCCATCCATGCCCTAAATGAAGTCTAAATTCAACAGACCACACAGAAAACACTAAATTAATAAAGCTGTGGCTACCTGCTCTGATCCTAGTGGATGAAAGCAGGCCTGTTGGCGGATAAGGCCAGGCAAGCTTGCAGGCCTAGGCTTCAAAATGGCCACCAGCCACATGGCCAGGCCCAACAACATCAGAAAGGGCACCCCAAAAAACACACTTCCCCAACTCAATCCAATGCCATCCATGCCCTAAATGATGATTCAACAGACCACACAGAAAACACTAGATTAATAAAGCTGTGGCTACCTGCTCTGATCCTAGTGGATGAAAAAGCAGGCCTGTTGGCAGACAAGGCCAGGCAAGCTTGCAGGCCTAGGCTTCAAAATGGCCACCAGCCACATGGCCAGGCCCAACAACATCAGAAAGGCCACCCCAAAAAACACACTTCCCCAACTCAATCCAATGCCATTCATGCCCTAAATGATGTCTAAATTCAACAGACCACACAGAAAACACTAGATTAATAAAGCTGTGGCTACCTGCTCTGATCCTAGTGGATGAAAAAGCAGGCCTGTTGGCAGACAAGGCCAGGCAAGCTTGCAGGCCTAGGCTTCAAAATGGCCACCAGCCACATGGCCAGGCCCAACAACATCAGAAAGGCCACCCCAAAAAACACACTTCCCCAACTCAATCCAATGCCATCCATGCCCTAAATGATGATTCAACAGACCACACAGAAAACACTAGATTAATAAAGCTGTGGCTACCTGCTCTGATCCTAGTGGATGAAAAAGCAGGCCTGTTGGCAGACAAGGCCAGGCAAGCTTGCAGGCCTAGGCTTCAAAATGGCCACCAGCCACTTGGCCAGGCCCAACAACATCAGAAAGGCCACCCCAAAAAACACACTTCCCCAACTCAATCCAATGCCATCCATGCCCTAAATGATGTCTAAATTCAACAGACCACACAGAAAACACTAGATTAATAAAGCTGTGGCTACCTGCTCTGATCCTAGTGGATGAAAAAGCAGGCCTGTTGGCAGACAAGGCCAGGCAAGCTTGCAGGCCTAGGCTTCAAAATGGCCACCAGCCACATGGCCAGGCCCAACAACATCAGAAAGGCCACCCCCAAAAAGCACACTTCCCCAACTCAATCCAATGCCATCCATGCCCTAAATGTGCTTGAAAATGAAATATATTCAAAAAACAAAAGGAATAGTTGCTTCATCATGCACACACCCATGAGGCTATGCCCATGGCTAGCTCGGGCCTACTACTACTACCCACAAAATAAAAAAATAAAAAAGGAATGATGATAATTATCAAAATTTAATTGTAGTTACAAGTACAACAACTGCAATGCCCACAATCAAACAGATACAACAACCACTTACTTGTAAAATATCCTATTCCAAAAATCCTCAAATCCAATTGCAATGATGCAGCAGACAAAAAGTGTGATCTTTCCAGCTCCAAATCCAAAGGCAGAATGAGCAGGAGATGGACAAAGCACTGGGAGGAGCCTGCTGGACAGGAACAGGAAGTTGGAGATTCTGTGTCACTTCCTCCCTCTCGCCACCTTTTTAAAAAAGGACTCCTTGCACAAAAAAGGACAGCCAAATGTCAATGTAAGGAGTTGTTTTCTTCCAAAATCAGCATTTGCAGAAGGTTTCATGCTGCTAGAGCTGATATTCCTCTCCAAATTGAAATTTTACATGTTCGAGTTCTCGAGCTTCACATTACTTCCGCCGGCGTGTCGAAAATGACATGATCGCGTTCTCTTCGTCCCTGTCGCGTTGGATATGACGTGTTCGGGGTCTCTTTCTCCTATTCGCGTTCGATTAGACGTGCCCGCGTCCTCACCCTCTCGCTCGCGATGTAGAATGACGTGTTCGAGATCTCAATCTTCTCATACTCGCGCGGTGCATGATCGAGAAGAATGACGTGTTCGCGCAACAAATGACGTCATCGCGCGACAATCCGAGCGCAAACTGTTGCGAGACAGCGCAAAATGGCTACCAACAATCCAATATCTCGTGGAGAACGCGACCGGGTCGGGAAAACTTGTCAGCGAACGCGGGGATTCAGGTAAGGCGATCGCGCAAACGCATGAATGTATTTTTTTACAGCGCGAGCAAGAAACAAATTATCGCTAAGCTGCGGAATGCGGAAATTTTGACATTTTCGTGCTTTTCGCGGAACGCGAAAATGCCAAATTATCACAATTTCCGCGAACGGAACGGAATTTTGGCCCAGGCCTACAAATTTCTTGGCTGATCATGGATTATTAGATTTAGGTCTCTCCGTTTTCTGATATGATTTTTTTTCTTTTTAAAATTTAATTATTTATGGCTGTTTTTTCGATTGTCCTTTTGGGGGGTAGAAATGTTTGGAGTAGCAATGTATCCCTCATTTTATGCTTCCTCCCTTTGTAACCATACTCCTTTTATCTTCTTTTTCTTTTAATTTCAGGTATTTTATTTTTTTATAACAAATTTGTATGCTTTTATGATATGTTTTCTATCGAAATAAAGCTTTGATGATGATGTATCCAAACCAGACAATACATATCGTCTAGTTTTGGATTACAGACACTTGAACACTTGTTCTAAAACTTTTGCAGTGCAAAATGCACATAGTACAGCATTAATGAATAACATTGTGCGTAAAAAATATAAAACCACATTAGACATTTCAAATGGTTTCTTTTGTCAAAACATAGCACCTGAAAGCAGGTACTTAACAACTTTCTCAATATTGGGAACCCAGCGTCACTTTTTCGTCTCCCACAAGGGTTTAAGAACAGCCCGGGGTTATTCTCAGCAAGAGTAACAGAGTTACTACAAATTTATGATGATTAGGCATTGTCATATGTCGATGACATCTATCTGACAGACGATGACCTAGATAGGCACTTGAATAGGGTGAGTACCATTATACTGGGCTTCGCCTCTGAGGGCTATAAATTCAACTTTAAAAAATCTAGAATTGCCCATCTCAATGTCCTTTTCCTAGAATATGAGCTTACAAGTGAAGGCAAAAGCCTGGCAGCTAACTTTTTAGAGAAGTGTGCGCTGCTCCAAACTCCAAAAACGTGGAAAAATGTACAGTCGATTCTAGGTTTCCTAAATTTTGGAAGAACATACATTCTAAATTACGCAGAAAGGATTAAACCTCTCTACAAATTAATCAAACCTGATTTTTCAATCAAAGATTGGACACAAGAACACACAGAAATATTGCGTTCACTCCAAGCTAACATGTTAGCAACAAATCACTTACAAACACGTGTAAATACACGTAATTTAGTGATACGAATAATTTAAGGTCACCTATTTAACATTTAATGAGGGTGAAAAAGTACCTATTGCATACAAATCACATTTGTATACACAAGCAGAAATGCGCTTCACTTCAACAGAAAAAATTCAGACAGCAGTTCAAACCGCTGTCGCAAAAGAAAGAGCTCTAGCTCAGGGGAAACACATTATTTTCGTGACTCCAGTACCAGCCTTAGAGGCAATTACAAAAGCGAGCATTCCTAATGCAAAAGCTTTACATCCAAGATGGATACTATGGGTTAATTCTCTTGCTGCAACAGATTTTGAATATGTTTTTGTTCCTGATTTAAAAACACAAGCATTCCTACAATATGAACATGAATGTCCTCTGCCTACTGAGATTCTTCCTCTGGATCAGTACGAATTTATAATTTATACTGACGGATCAGCACAACCCTCTACAGGGAGTAAGCCATCTTACAGTGCAGCATGGGCAATCATTAAAGGTCGCATGCGAGATGGTATCTTCAGACCTATGGTCACTTAAATTCAGTCCCTAGGAGATTGTACAGCTCAGCAAGCTGAACTACAAGCATGCAAACTGGCATTCGAAAATACGGATCGCGAATTCCCCACAGTGTGCGATTCTTTTTACTGTGTTCAGTCATACAATGAATATGTACAGAATTGGCTTACAAATGGATTCAAAGCTGCAAAAGGTGGTACAATAAAGCATAAAACACTTTGGGAACAAGTAGTTCAGTTGCGGATCGGACTACAAGATACTCACGTGATACACATGCTGAGTCATCAACGTGATGGCGTTCACGTTGCAGGGAATTCATTGGCTGATGAAGCCACGAAGGGGGCTGTGCAAACGGCTTCCGTAGCTGCGATCACTCATTCAAAAACGAAAATAGACAGTGAGATATTGCTGGCTGTCAATGCTTCAAGCAAAGGCAGTGGTGCAGCGTTACCGAAAAAAATTCCACTCAAGCACTCTTATGTTATTGATGCGAACAACGTTCCCTTTGCTTGAATCCCTGGAGTGGGGGATAGGGTAATTCCAAACAAGGAACATAGATTAGGACTGATCCTAGCAGCGCATGAAGGGATAGCCTCTGTCCATGCAGGTGTTTCTCCAACTGTAGCTTTACTAAAACAAAGATACTGGTGGCCTGGCATTAGGAAATAGACTGAAAAACTATGTTTTGGAATGTGAGATATGGCAACAGATGAAAGTCTCCACAGTGAAACATCCTGCGCAGACGCCCCTGTTAATTTCAGATAAACCATTAGCTTGTGTTTACCTGGATCACTGCGGTCCCTTGCAAAGGGATGGTAACTATAAATATATCATGGTCGCAGTGGATTTGTGCTCAAGGTTCCTATGGATGTGGCCTCAGCGATCAGCTGGCGCTAAAACTGTTATAAAAGATTTGCGAGTCTTTATCGGCACATACGCAATTGGGACACTACATTCTGACCAGTGCGCTCATCTCTCTGGCGTACAAAGAAGCCATGGCCAGTTTGGGCGTAGCATTGCGGTACTCTCCTCCGTTTCATCCTGAGGAAAATTCTGTTGTGGAAAGGAAAAACCGGGACATAAAGCAGTCTATAACAGCTAGAGTATTAGGTTCGGGTGATGGGTGGGTCAAACATCTTTATGGGGTCCAACGCTCATTAAACAATTTGCCAAGAAGTTCTCTAGGGGGGGTCACTCCATATGAGGTACTATTTGGGACAAGAATGTGGGTTCCTGATCTCGAATGTAAAGGCACAGTGGTGGAAAATAAGCCCTTTGATATCAAAGATCGTTTGGCTGTTTTATAGGATCTAAATGAACTAAGATCGAAACAAAGCAACGTGTTCCTGAAGCCAACCACCACTAGGGAAAAACCAGCCATCCCAGCACCACCTGTCTGGATCCCAAAGCTTGGGGATCTGGTCAGAGAGAAGATTGCGGACAAGAAGGAATTTGGGCCTTCTTACAGACAACTGGTACCTGTCCTAGCTATCCACGGAACAAGAACAGTACTTCTGCAGCCCCTTGATGGAAGAAAGGAGAAAAGATTTGTGTCAATCGACCTCATCAAACCACACTATGTGGCTAATACTAAACAGTAGGCCTCGTGGTCTCCAACCTAGTAGCAAACGCACTCCTCTCCCTACTATTCAAGAGGTTCAGACTGAAAGGCTCATCACCATCGAGAATTCAGCAGTAACAGATGAAGGACTATGCAGCCATGTTATGGAACTCATCCCTCTTGAAACTCAAATAACAGTTCTTCCAGACACACCTGTCTACACCAATGTAACCCATGATCAACTGGTTCCAGCGATTTCAACGAATCCTGATGCAAATTCAACAATTGATCGAACTGCTTCTGGCTACTTCATTAACTTTGATACGTTTTCTGAGGATCCAAGTGAGCCCGAAACGACGCCAGCCCAAAAAACTTCCAAAGAACAAGTACAAGACTTTTTTCAATTTCTGAAAGAGACATATCTGGTTTCACCATGGATTGAACTATGGATTATTTCTGGAATATTTTTCTTTCTGCTTTGGCTAGCTTTAGTAATGACTATTAGCGTGCTCGTGAATGTCAGATATATTCATTTGGACACTGAAAGTAAACATGTGAACTTACTTTTAAAGCCACACAAATCATCCAATTGTGAAGAAAGATACTTGTCAGCAGTGAACATCACAGCCGTCTATACAAGATGGTATAGTTTGGGACAAAACCAATTATGATATATTCGGCCTGTCGGAACTTTTGAAGATTCCACACTTATTTAAAATTTCATTAAGTGACGTTATTACCTCTAGTACCTATTCTGATGACTGGGAAATTGAGACTGTTAATAACATGATGACTGATCTAGAAAGGTCTGCTGCATTTTCTAACAATGAAAACTTAGAGGGTTCATCAGACTACAAACAGCTTTATTGTTACAACCACTATGGTCATCATTTCTTGCAATAATCAGTAACACCTAGAAATGTGTTTATGTTTAACCAATGTGAATATTGTCCTACACCACCAAAGGGAAGTTTGAAAACATTTGCAAATAAGTTTCCATATTTTTCAGGATACAATACATCTGATCCAGAAACATTTTTCTATAGAAATGTAAACAAAACAGGACAGAAAAGTATGTTAACAAATACTAAACAGATTTATTCTGCAGCCTTTATTGCCCAACTGTCTAGACAAGGGTTTGACTTTTGGAAAGACACAATTGACACAAAATCTGTCTGGGGTTCTAAAGATTGGCAAGTGCAGGGGATGGAAGCTTTGTTTAGAGCTTGTATCATCCCACAGCAAATATTATTTATGAATGACACGGTGCAACAAACATCTTGCCTTGGATTAGCCAAGATCAAGGACATGAACACACCTTCTGTGCCAACACCTGCAAGTAATAGCACTTTACAGGAAGCAGTCACAGTAGACACCATACTAAAACACAACAGATCAGATCCTGAATGGGAAAAATGGTTGCTCTGGCCCACAGACACAATCATCTGTCAAGAAAGATTCCTGAATAGAATACAGGGTTTTACTATCAATAGGCCAGACCCACGTTATGTTCAAAGACAGCATCCAGGGTTAGTAACAACATACAGTGTAGGAAAATTGTGCCTTGACTGGTTACAGAAATCTACACTCAAGGATGTGAAACAACACTTATCTTTACTTAAAGAAGGCGCAGACCTTAGGGATTTCTTGCTAGGACCAAGAAAACCGCGTCAAAAACGTTTCATATATGCTGGCATCTATGCTGCTTATAATGAAATATGGAAGGTTACACAAGCAGAAGCCGCAGAAAGAATACGAGAAATTGCTCGTATTAATTTAGAAAAATCTCTCGCTGTGGTTGACAATGGGATAACGACTCTGTTTATTTATTTATTTATTTATTTACGCAACTTTTATAGCGCGACAAATACCCGAAGGTGTCTCGGCGCTGTAGAGCAACTGGAATCTATCATCAAGTCATCCTCTTACTGATTAAACAGACATGTTTTCAAGAGCCTGCGGAAGCTCATCAGATTCGGGGCAGTTTTGATGGCTAGTGGCAAGAGGTTCCAAAGTTTTGGAGTGGCCACAAGAAAGCGCCTGTCTCCCCAGGTGACCGATCTTGTGCGTGGCACCGGGAGGAGACTGTTATTGGCCGATCTTAATTGCCTCCTAGGAGTGTACAGCTGGAAAGCTTCAACCAGGAACCTAGGTCCAATGCCATGTACAGCCTTATAAGCAATACAGAGGGCCTTAAACTTGACGCGGCTCTCCACTCTCAGCCAATGAAGCTGACGAATACCAGGAGTGGTAGATTTGCGACGAGGGATGTTGAGAAGAATCCTAGCAGCCGCATTCTGAATAGATTGCAGCTTCGTTGTGACACGCTTCTGGGTGTGAAGGAGAAGTGCATTCCCATAATCTATCCTGGAGAAGACTAGGGTAGAGACCAGGGTCTTCCCAGCTGACGGCGGGAGATAAGGCAGCAGCTTCTTAATTTTTTTCAAGATGAAAAAAGACGACGACACAACCTTGTTGGTGTGGAGGTCGAAAACCAACTTATTATCAAAGATCACTCCCAGGTTTCTGGTTTTTTCTACTGGGACAGGTGGAGGGCCAAGCTTTTCTGGCCACCAACCAAAGGACCATTCAGGGGAGAGTCTTCCAAAGGTCATGATCTCGGTCTTATCCGAATTGAGGCGAAGGCAGTTCAAAGCCATCCAGCTACTAACCTCAAGCATAGCTTTCTGAAAGTTGGCTGCTACCGTGAGACCATCCTTATGGATGCCCAGCACCAGCTGGGTATCGTCTGCATACGATGTAAGCTGTATCCCATAGGCCTTTATTATCCTCGCCAAGTCCGCTACATAGATATTAAAAAGCATGGGACTTAGCGAGGAGCCTTGTGGGACTCCACAAGGGAGTGCAGAGATAGGGGAATAGAAATCTCCCAACTTTACTGTCTGGGTACGGTTTGCCAGGAACGATGAGATAAGATCCCTGGCGCAACCGTTAATCCCCAAAGCAGTGACATCTGTCATCCAGGATCTATTCACCGGGCAACATTGTATCCTCTGCTATTGACATACTGGAACAAGATTTAGCCGTGCTGCAACAAGGCCAATCTCAATTACGTTCTATTATGTTATTAGGCTGGATGCTACAAAACCTGCATGCAGGCTATGTGCCTTGGCGTTTCATCAACACGTCGTCTCTGTTCACAGAATACAATCTCACTGATAAACAACTCGAACTGGCACAAAGGGGAGCAAAGTATACAGTGCTGAGCATTGAAAAACTGGAAAAAGTGCCATTTACGGTAGTAGAAAAAAAGCTACAGAATGGATCATTCATGGCAAAATAACTCTGCCTGTTACAACTTTCCATTTTCAGTATTGCCTCAAACAAATGCAAGCAGGCAAAAATGAAATGTTGGGTAAAGAATACATTAAGATATCCTGGGATTTACCTTACCCACACAGATGTTGGAGTGGGGGTCGTGAAGTGTTTATTAGTGGTACACACTGTGAAAATGCACTGAGCGGGTCACTGATTTATCGGGATATTAGTTTACACGGGGCTTGTAATGGTTCTGTGGCAAACCTGACCTGCCACCTGCAGGGTACACCAACTGCTTTGATTAATCCAACGTTTGGCCAACTTTTGAATGGAAGTTACCTCATGTTGAATGATCAGAGTTGCTGTGGCATGCTGCCAGGAATCCCATATCTGGTAACGGTTAGTGCCAGGGTCACTTGCTGTATGCAAGTATTGTTCCCCCAAATAGACACAGTCAGGGAGTCGCCTTTATGGCCTTCATTGAATGTTTCTTCTATACGATTTGATACTTTAAGCAGAATTAAAGCCATGCTTTGACCTCGGCCAAAGAAACCTATGATCTACAAATTGCAAGGACTTCGGCTGAGATACAGGCTTTAATAAGTCCAAACTGCCCTATACATTTCGTATGATGGAACGTATCTTCAACATGTCTGATACGAGCAGCATTGTACATGTATTTAAGAGCATATGTTCCAGACTGTTAACACCTTTCAGGCAGTCCTCGGAATCATTCCAAACTTCATGCACTCGGTGTTTGGTGGTCTGCCACTAATTCTAGCACTCATTGCAGGAATCCTATTTTTATTCCTACTACTACGCTATGGCAAGCCAATCTACCGGCGTCACTCCCAGCAACTTGGAGAAAGCTCTCCTAGAACGGAAGTGTCGTGAGCGCATAATACAACTTTTGGGCTTACCTCGTCTACGAGAATTAAATACAACATGGTTTCTGTCATTCACACCAATCTGGCAAGATTGCATCTTACCTGTTCTACACTGCCTGCTTTGCGGTGAAGAATGTGTGCTAGAAATCTGTCTAACACTCCCATCAGTCATGCCAATGGATATCGATACTCTGCTGGACCCGATAACGGCCCATGCTCTGTGTTGTCCCCAGAGGCTACCAATCCTGATGACAGCATTCGTTGAGATCTCACAGATGCAACATGCTACTGCTGAGGTACGAGATGGATCAACAGGCACACAGGTAACATCGGAAACGAACATTGCTACTGGCGATGCTTCACATCTATGTGCAGTTAATCTTCTAAATGAGGTATTCCAACTGTCACCGACATCGGTAGACGATCTTTTGTCTACAGGAGTAGAGGATTTCATGTTTTCACCAGACCCTTGCACTGACTTTGATCGGCTCACAGTGTACCAGGGATGCTATGAATTTGGCCTCCATATTTTCAAAACAGAACATAAAAAATTGGAACCCTTCCTAGAATTTACTTTTTTTCAAATTAAATATACATGGCAATTCAATTCAATCTGCTTACAGTAGAACTATTCATAGAGAACAGACTACTTTGAACACTTCCAGGGACACATTGTCACCTTTATTCACCACAATTTGATATATGTACCATGACATGAAATACGGTTTGAAATTTTCTTATATACTATGTACCATTTCATCATATGTACATATTCATGTTCGTTCATCTAGCATCTTTTGTAAACATATGCTTAAAATGAATAACTGATTTTTTATGTACAGCACCTTTGCATTTCATGTCTAGCTAAAGTTTTTTTATATAACAAAGACTTATTTTAGTATGCTTTTACAAATGTTTTTAGCAACATATGGCACTCAATTTTAATGTTTAGCATTTTATTGTTTAGCATTTAGTACAATCGTTCATTCAAAAATGCAGTGGGTGTTGTATTCCGCTTTAGGTGTCCGTATATATGTTTTCCTGATACATGTCCTTATATGGGCACAATTCGCATTGCCCTTATTTAGGCATAAGATCCCAATCCTTATTTAGGCATTAGCCATGCTTTCCAAATACAGGCATGGTCACCTACATCCGTCCACCCCAACGTCACAACGACTTCTTAGAAAACAGACCCAGAAGCAGTTGGGAGTTTCGCTAGCCCAGGATTATTGATTTCTCCAAGAACTCATTTATTATGCATGAACCGCTATACCCTAAGGCTTCATTCATGATGTCTTCCTCTGCCCGACTTTATGTCAATGCAAACATTCCTAAGCACCTTCCAGGTATAAATATACCTTCCCTTACCATGGCAAGCTACGGCTCGGCTGCAAGACTTGATACTACTCGCCACAGCGGCAAGCACGGAGGAGACCTTGACTTAGAGGAGCCTGTGTCCCGGCCTGATGCACTGACAAGACGCTGTCATCCCTGCTCGCAGAGAATCCAGTTTCCAGTGTTCTGACTCCCTTCGCGGGGTGTTAGAATTCGAGAACTGGATAGAGATTCCAACCTCTCTCATTCTTAAGGTATGGAGCTGACTAGAACCCAGAGGGAATCTTGGCATACAAACTTAGTATACTAGACTATAGCATACAGCACCTATTTCTTACCTTGTCCTACACTTAGGTACACTGGGGTAGAATGAGTTAGAGAACACATCGTATGAGTACTTGCATTTTTAGCCTATGTTTTTTGTGTATATGAATATATGTGTCATAGCTAAAAGATAATGCTAGTGCAGTATTATTTCTTTCTACTGTTTACGCTGTACATAATATATCTTGCATACTGTCTTATGATTGTAACAGCACATATCTCTTACACAAGATATAAGACTGTTCAATAAATCCTTTTATTGAAATGCCCGCCTACTCTTTCTGTGTAAGCTCTGCAGAAACTAAGCATGCACGATTAGCTGAGTGAAACTGTTATCTATTGTTTCCACGATTCTGAGAGTATTCCAATTCTAAAGGGAAACAAAGTTGTCATGTTTATGCGGTAGCCAGAAACGACTCCCTTCTTATTTCATAAGGAGTTTCTAGTGGCCTCTGTGTTAGCTAGCACACAAAGTAATTAAGTTTAATATACTCGATAGGGGCATACTGACCTCAGTCCTATGCCAAAACTGTAGTGTATATTATTCCAATGCGCAGAGCCTATTAGGGAAATAGGGACTACACTACACCAGATGTAGCAGTCAACGAGGCATTCGGGTGAACCACTGCGTGCCCGATTTGTCACTTATGTCTCTTGCCAGGACTGATTCAGGGCCCTCCTTTATCTCTCCTCAGTTTTACAAGGGCCAGGGAGACACATTCTTTCCTTAAAAATTATCTTTCTAGATGTTGTCATTCTCAAGAAGTGTGTTTTTTCCTTAAAAGGTACTCCTGATGGGAGGAGGAGGTTTCCTGAGGTGAGAGTATCAGGCAAGTGACACTTCTCATGCTCTCACTCATGCCCTCCTCCTCCGATTCCTCTCTGCCACCCTCGTCCAGCACCCCTCATCTCTCCATAGCCACTAACTCATGTGCATTTTATTTGTTGTATGGTGCTACTGATATGAGTGTAGGGTGTGACAGTACTTTAAATCACACACTCATTGTACAGAGACAATCAGTCATGCAAGTATGTAAGTAAATCAGTCTACAGGGAATGTCACGAAAGCCAATGAGGATTGCAAGGTGTGGTAATCACATGTCGTACATACTGGTGGGCAGGATTTCTGAGGGCGTTTGGTCTGGAGAAGCACTGACTCAATAAATGTGTGGGGACATTTAAAGGCAGTGCCAGCTAGGCACAATGCACGCCACACCAGTACGTGTGTTGGAAGTGCTAGGGATTACACGTATGTCTGATTTGCAGACAATGGACACCTCTGGTTGTCTGCCTACGCCACTGACCCTTCACAAAACGACCCCTGGCCAAGAGATGCCAGTCAGATGTCAAGGGATATTCAAGCGGGGTTCACAGGTTGGATGTTTCATTACACAACATTGGTACAGTGCGGGAGACCTTTGTCCTTTTTGAATCCTTCCCTCATTTAAGTTCATCTGGCCACGAGGTACGGCTATGTATGTAATTTCACTCTCTTTTCCTTGGACATTCCATGTGTGTGAAGACTTGGCTCATGGGTCACTCTCTCTCATCCCTTCACAGTGTGGTAACCAGCTGGCCACTGTTCTAGTTGTTCTGATGTACCAGCCACTCCCAGAGGGCTGGCTTACCCCCACCTCACAGCCACCCAGCACATGCGTCACTGGAAATGTGACCCTGCCAACAAACGGAGCAGGAAGCATGTGCCCTGGGTCAGTTCTCCTATACATGTACAGTGTCTGTGTGGTTACTTGTTATGCATGGGGCCTCATGGCCCACAACATTACACATGGGGTGCACCAATCACTTTAGGCAAATGAGTTGTGATGGGTGATGTAATTGGCAGGGCTCCAATGCAAATGCAGTATGTATTCGCATGCGCGGTAGCTGGCTTCGCAGTGATGACACGCATTGGCCCCACTTGAATGTTGCAGGGTTCCGTTCGCAGCTTCTGGGCCGCCAGGGTGTGGCACACACTATGTGGATGAGGCATCAGCCAATGGGTGCCTTCGGCGTACATGTTTAGATGTTGTGGTGTGCGTGCTATTGAACTGCGAGTCTTGTCATTGGCCCCAATTGCTTTCGAGGGCACCGTGGGTCACTCATGGGGTTTTGGTGGACCTCACACTTTGCATTTGGCAGGTTGCCACAATCATCATGGTGCCGCTATGCTTGCCTGGAGTTGTAGTTGTTCAGGGGTTGCATGCATGGATATGTTTGGTATGTACCTCTACTTTTGGGCGTGGCAGCGTCTTTTCCACCGGAGGTGCAGCAGATGGTGCAGCGAGAAGGCCTGTTGAGCCGGATCCATGGTGGCTCCGGTGGTTTAGATGCCTTCTGTTTCGGCTCTTCCTCTTCGTAGTTGTATTTCCGCCATCCGCAATGTGGTGTTTTTACGCGGCGGTGTGGAGGGCTGTCTACATCATCGTGATCTGCTTGGCGGACGGACCGTGTTTCTGCACACCGGTCCTGCCCTGTTGGCTCCGTCCGCCACCCTTGCGTTCGCAAAAACGTGCAGAGCCTAACAGACCGCAGCGGAGGATAAATGGTGTCTGTAGGACCATTGTGATTTAGTGGTCGCAATGACCACACCTGGAGAGGAAAAATAAACGTTTTCCACCACCGCCACCAGCACGAATGGGCTTCCATCCATCATCGTAATAAGCCCCTATATGTCAAGCCAGTCACCATCTTACTTATAGAGTTATGGTGTTTCAATTAATCTGTGCCTGCATTCCACATAGTAATATAAGCTGTATGCTGTAATATAAGATCACGCTCCAATGCATAAATGGCTTATGGTGTGCAAGCACAGGGATGTCAGTTCAGTAAGTCTATGGCTCTGTTGGACCCGGCCTCGTGGCGTGGTCCTTAACCCCGTGGATTGTGCCCGTTCCCCGCCCCGGCCTTCACGGGCCACCCTTCTGAACTGCACCGAGGCCCTTCATCCAGAGCTGCACGAAGTCGCATACCCCTCGTGGCTCCGCCATCTTGTTGGCATCCACGTGACTCTGTGCACCCACCAGTGCGACCCCGCTCAACCCGGCCTCGACCCCAGCGAAGCCCCGACATCGAGGCACCACGAACTGGCCAGGGGGTGCCGCAGGAACCATTCATCGCCCCCGGCGGAGGACAGTATCGATGGGACCCCCAACTGTCCTCCCCTCTCGAGGTGTGATCGCCCTGCAACTCCCTTGGGCCTGGCGCCTCTCCTGCTGGGCGTCTGGCCACCTCCACCCGGCCTCTCCGCCCCCCCCGGGCGCCTGGGTCCGGACATCAAAGGGCTCCAGACCTATATCTGGGGCGACCCCGCCACAGATTGGCAGTTGTATCCCGGAGTCGAGAGCCCTGCTGATTGAATCGCGGCTGACCCTACGGAGAAGAACTCTTGTCGGAACCATCACGAGCCCTGCTGACTGCGTCGCGGCTCCTTCTTGTGAACCCTTGGAACCACCTGGAACATCGGAGCCCTGCTGACGCTGTCGCGGCCCAACCTCGCTGAAACCTCCCTCGGAGCCCTGCTGACGACGTCGCGGCTCGAGCTGAGCAGAAACCATCTTGAGAGCCCTGCTGATTGGATCGCGGCTCTCCACGAACTGTACGCCGGAGCGCTGCTGACGCCGTCGCGGCTCGACCCCTCCGAGATCCGGCCAAAGACTGTCCCGCTACCCCTACCCTTCCAAAGAGACACTGAGACTTTTGGTGGATCCCTCGATCCCTTCGTGTAAATATTGACCTCGTAACCTTTTTATTGCTGATAAAGAATTGCTTGTCGTAAGACAACCTCCTTGAGTCCTGTGTGGTGGTGTTACTGGGCTAGTACGTGATAGGAGAAGGATCTCTCAGGAGACTTCTCGGCAGCGCTCGGCTACTTCGTACAGTGTGAGGGCCCCCCTTGGTGGTCTCGCCGACTCCTCGGGGTCCGCCTTCCAACAGGCTCAAAATGTATATTAGTCCTCTCACATAATCTTGCTTTGTATGAGCTGTCCATTGACATCTCGGGGAACTTGCTCACTATGTATGAATCCTGTGCATCCATATACATCGCTTTCATAGAACAATTCAGATGAAAAGCATGCGTCCCTCGTATATAGTGAACAGGGCCACTACAGGCCGAAACGCATTGGGTCAAGGCGCCATTATCATGACATTGTAGTTATGACAGTTTAGTTATCATTTTTACATTGGTGAATGCATTGGAGTGCGGACTCTATGTTAATTCCTTTGCTGAGCATCTTTCCAAATCAATCAGGTCAGCTCCCTTGCTTTTATTTGGCACTCCTGTCTCAGAAGAGAGCTGGGAAACCGTACATCAAGCCAAACACATGAGAAGATATATAAATATATTATAAAGTTATGGTTCTGACTCATTAATGAAAAACCACTGAGACCTGCCAATCACATCTCGCACAACTCCACTGTGCAGCGTACAACATCACAAATTACCTAATTGATGACTTCACAAAGGTCATTGAGCATTTGTAGGTTAAAGATGGGTTGCTAAAGACATCTTGGGGACAATCAGAAAGCTGACTTAGGAATGCATTCCTCCCGTTGCTTACCATTGACTTTGTAATTTGTAACTCACATGTTATGGCTTTCTATTTGCTGGCTTTATTTACTTTAGGCTGTTCAACTTGAGCGTGTTCCCCCCGTTTCCCAAACCTTGTTTACTGTATTCTTCCACTAGCTCTCTTTCTGTAAACAGGCCTTTAAACCTTGTTCTTTTCTTGTCATATTTGCTGTGCATTCAAAGACAGAAGCCAAATGTCAAGCACCCTCTTCTGAGAGAGCTTGGTGTTTACTTTTCCTTCTCTGGCTTCAAAGTAAGAGAATTTATGTGACAATCCCGCTAAGTATCCATGTCAGAGGATATGGTATAGGTTATTTATTTTTCTAGCACACAAAAAAGAACTGTGCTGATGTTTCAGATTATATCAGAATTAGAACAAATGAAGAACTTTTGTTTGTAATTCTAAAGTGTGGGGGAATCAAATATTTGAATACAATCAAAACACATCAATACCTAGGTGATGGCATTTGCACACATTATCGTTTGTGTGCAGTAAAAACCCTTTCAGCGCAAATGTAATCATCACTTAAATTGAAAATATATTATCTGTAATGGTAGTGCGCTACCACAACATGCATGATTCAAAAGGTTGGTCGCACTCTGCTCGTCACACCAGCAAGTGGCCCCAAGGAACTGTGGTAGATGTAGTGGCGACGACGAGTACGCCTATGCCACGATGTATGTGAAAAATATGTGTTGCATTAGCCATCCCTGGACACGTGTTTCGAGGTAGTTGCCTCTCGTCAGCAGGGAGCAGGTCAGTGTAAAGGGGTGCCGCGTGGACTGCCAAAATGTAGTTAAAACAGGTAAAGTACCCCTCATGGCGCGCAGGTGCAGGTCCAAGGCTCGTCAGCCCGTTGGCTCAAGGGAGCCGTAATAAATGATTCAAAAGGTTGGTCGCACTCTGCTCGTCACACCAGCAAGTGGCCCCAAGGAACTGTGGTAGATGTAGTGGCGACGGCAAGTACGCCTATGCCACGATGTATGTGAAAAATATGTGTTGCATTAGCCATCCCTGGACACGTGTTTCGAGGTAGTTGCCTCTCGTCAGCAGGGAGCAGGTCATTGTAAAGGGGTGCCGCGTGGACTGCCAAAATGTAGTTAAAACAGGTAAAGTACCTCTCATGGCGCGCAGGTGCAGGTCCAAGGCTCGTCAGCCCATTGGCTCAAGGGAGCCGTAATAAATGATTCAAAAGGTTGGTCGCACTCTGCTCGTCACACCAGCAAGTGGCCCCAAGGAACTGTGGTAGATGTAGTGGTGACGGCGAGTACGCCTATGCCACGATGTATGTGAAAAATATGTGTTGCATTAGCCATCCCTGGACACGTGTTTCGAGGTAGTTGCCTCTCGTCAGCAGGAAGCAGGTCAGTGTAAAGGGGTGCCGCGTGGACTGCCAAAATGTAGTTAAAACAGGTAAAGTACCTCTCATGGCGCGCAGGTGCAGGTCCAAGGCTCGTCAGCCCGTTGGCTCAAGGGAGCCGTAATAAATGATTCAAAAGGTTGGTCGCACTCTGCTCGTCACACCAGCAAGTGGCCCCAAGGAACTGTGGTAGATGTAGTGGCGACGGCAAGTACGCCTGTGCCACGATGTATGTGAAAAATATGTGTTGCATTAGCCATCCCTGGACACGTGTTTCGAGGTAGTTGCCTCTCGTCAGCAGGGAGCAGGTCAGGGTAAAGGGGTGCCGCGTGGACTGCCAAAATGTAGTTAAAACAGGTAAAGTACCTCTCATGGCGCGCAGGTGCAGGTCCAAGGCTCGTCAGCCCGTTGGCTCAAGGGAGCCTTAATAAATTATTCAAAAGGTTGGTCGCACTCTGCTCGTCACACCAGCAAGTGGACCCAAGGAACTGTGGTAGATGTAGTGGCGACGGCGAGTACGCCTATGCCACGATGTATGTGACAAATATGTGTTGCATTAGCCATCCCTGAACACGTGTTTCGAGGTAGTTGCCTCTCGTCAGCAGGGAGCAGGTCAGTGTAAAGGGGTGCCGCGTGGACTGCCAAAATGTAGTTAAAACAGGTAAAGCACCTCTCATGGCGCGCAGGTGCAGGTCCAAGGCTCGTCAGCCCGTTGGCTCAAGGGAGCCGTAATAAATGATTCAAAAGGTTGGTCGCACTCTGCTCGTCACACCAGCAAGTGGCCCCAAGGAACTGTGGTAGATGTAGTGGCGACGGCGAGTATGCCTATGCCACGATGTATGTGACAAATATGTGTTGCATTAGCCATCCCTGGACACGTGTTTCGAGGTAGTTGCCTCTCATCAGCAGGGAGCCGGTCAGTGTAAATGGGTGCCACGTGGACTGCTAAAATGTAGTTAAAACAGGTAAAGTACCTCTCATGGCGCGCAGGTGCAGGTCCAAGGCTCGTCAGCCCGTTGGCTCAAGGGAGCCGTAATAAATGATTCAAAAGGTTGGTCGCACTCTGCTCGTCACACCAGCAAGTGGCCCCAAGAAACTGTGGTAGATGTAGTGGCGACGGCGAGTACGCCTATGCCACGATGTATGTGAAAAATATGTGTTGCATTAGCCATCCCTGGACACGTGTTTCGAGGTAGTTGCCTCTCGTCAGCAGGGAGCAGGTCAGTGTAAAGGGGTGCCGCGTGGACTGCCAAAATGTAGTTAAAACAGGTAAAGTACCTCTCATGGCGCGCAGGTGCAGGTCCAAGGCTCATCAGCCCGTTGGCTCAAGGGAGCCGTAATAAATGATTCAAAAGGTTGGTCGCACTCTGCTCGTCACACCAGCAAGTGGCCCCAAGGAACTGTGGTAGATGTAGTGGCGACGGCGAGTACACCTATGCCACGATGTATGTGAAAAATATGTGTTGCATTAGCCATCCCTGGACACGTGTTTCGAGGTAGTTGCCTCTCGTCAGCAGGGAGCAGGTCAGTGTAAAGGGGTGCCGCGTGGACTGCCAAAATGTAGTTAAAACAGGTAAAGTACCTCTCATGGCGCGCAGGTGCAGGTCCAAGGCTCGTCAGCCCATTGGCTCAAGGGAGCCGTAATAAATGATTCAAAAGGTTGGTCGCACTCTGCTCGTCACACCAGCAAGTGGCCCCAAGGAACTGTGGTAGATGTAGTGGCGACGGCGAGTACGCCTATGCCACGATGTATGTGAAAAATATGTGTTGCATTAGCCATCCCTGGACACGTGTTTCGAGGTAGTTGCCTCTCGTCAGCAGGGAGCAGGTTAGTGTAAAGGGGTGCCGCGTGGACTGCCAAAATGTAGTTAAAACAGGTAAAGTACCTCTCATGGCGCGCAGGTGCAGGTCCAAGGCTCGTCAGCCCGTTGGCTCAAGGGAGCCGTAATAAATGATTCAAAAGGTTGGTCGCACTCTGCTCGTCACACCAGCAAGAGGCCCCAAGGAAATGTGGTAGATGTAGTGGCGACGGCGAGTACGCCTATGCCACGATGTATGTGAAAAATATGTGTTGCATTAGCCATCCCTGGACACATGTTTCGAGGTAGTTGCCTCTCGTCAGTAGGGAGCAGGTCAGTGTAAATGGGTGCCGCGTGGACTGCCAAAATGTACTTAAAACAGGTAAAGTACCTCTCATGGCGCGCAGGTGCAGTTCCAAGGCTCGTCAGCCCGTTGGCTCAAGGGAGCCGTAATAAATGATTCAAAAGGTTGGTCGCACTCTGCTCGTCACACCAGCAAGTAGCCCCAAGGAACTGTGGTAGATGTAGTGGCGACAGCGAGTACGCCTATGCCACGATGTATGTGAAAAATATGTGTTGCATTAGCCATCCCTGGACACGTGTTTCGAGGTAGTTGCCTCTCGTCAGCAGGGAGCAGGTCAGTGTAAAGAGGTGCCGCGTGGACTGCCAAAATGTAGTTAAAACAGGTAAAGTACCTCTCATGGCGCGCAGGTGCAGGTCCAAGGCTCGTCAGCCCGTTGGCTCAAGGGAGCCGTAATAAATGATTCAAAAGGTTGGTCGCACTCTGCTCGTCACACCAGCAAGTGGCCCCAAGGAACTGTGGTAGATGTAGTGGCGACGGCGAGTACGCCTATGCCACGATGTATGTGAAAAATATGTGTTGCATTAGCCATCCCTGGACACGTGTTTCGAGGTAGTTGCCTCTCGTCAGCAGGGAGCAGGTCAGTGTAAAGGGGTGCCGCGTGGACTGTCAAAATGTAGTTAAAACAGGTAAAGTACCTCTCATGGCGCGCAGGTGCAGGTCCAAGGCTCGTCAGCCCGTTGGCTCAAGGGAGCCGTAATAAATGATTCAAAAGGTTGGTCGCACTCTGCTCGTCACACCAGCAAGTGGCCCCAAGGAACTGTGGTAGATGTAGTGGCGACGGCGAGTACGCCTATGCCACGATGTATGTGAAAAATATGTGTTGCATTAGCCATCCCTGGACACGTGTTTCGAGGTAGTTGCCTCTCGTCAGCAGGGAGCAGGTCAGTGTAAAGGGGTGCCGCGTGGACTGCCAAAATGTAGTTAAAACAGGTAAAGTACCTCTCATGGCGCGCAGGTGCAGGTCCAAGGCTCGTCAGCCCGTTGGCTCAAGGGAGCCGTAATAAATGATTCAAAAGTTTGGTCGCACTCTGCTCGTCACACCAGCAAGTGGCCCCAAGGAACTGTGGTAGATGTAGTGGCGACGGCGAGTACGCCTATGCCACGATGTATGTGAAAAATATGTGTTGCATTAGCCATCCCTGGACACGTGTTTCAAGGTAGTTGCCTCTCGTCAGCAGGGAGCAGGTCAGTGTAAAGGGGTGCCGCGTGGACTGCCAAAATGTAGTTAAAACAGGTAAAGTACCTCTCATGGCGCGCAGGTGAAGGTCCAAGGCTCGTCAGCCCATTGGCTCAAGGGAGCCGTAATAAATGATTCAAAAGGTTGGTCGCACTCTGCTCGTCACACCAGCAAGTGGCCCCAAGGAACTGTGGTAGATGTAGTGGCGACGGCGAGTACGCCTATGCCACGATGTATGTGAAAAATATGTGTTGCATTAGCCATCCCTGGACACGTGTTTCGAGGTAGTTGCCTCTCGTCAGCAGGGAGCAGGTCAGTGTAAAGGGGTGCCGCGTGGACTGCCAAAATGTAGTTAAAACAGGTAAAGTACCTCTCATGGCGCGCAGGTGCAGGTCCAAGGCTCGTCAGCCCGTTGGCTCAAGGGAGCCGTAATAAATGATTCAAAAGGTTGGTCGCACTCTGCTCCTCACACCAGCAAGTGGCCCCAAGGAACTGTGGTAGATGTAGTGGCGACGGCGAGTACGCCTATGCCACGATGTATGTGAAAAATATGTGTTGCATTAGCCATCCCTAGACACGTGTTTCGAGGTAGTTGCCTCTCGTCAGCAGGGAGCAGGTCAGTGTAAAGGGGTGCCGCGTGGACTGCCAAAATGTAGTTAAAACAGGTAAAGTACCTCTCATGGCGCGCAGGTGCAGGTCCAAGGCTCGTCAGCCCGTTGGCTCAAGGGAGCCGTAATAAATGATTCAAAAGTTTGGTCGCACTCTGCTCGTCACACCAGTAAGTGGCCCCAAGGAACTGTGGTAGATGTAGTGGCGACGGCGAGTACGCCTATGCCACGATGTATGTGAAAAATATGTGTTGCATTAGCCATCCCTGGACACGTGTTTCGAGGTAGTTGCCTCTCGTCAGCAGGGAGCAGGTCAGTGTAAAGGGGTGCCGCGTGGACTGCCAAAATGTAGTTAAAACAGGTAAAGTACCTCTCATGGCGCGCAGGTGCAGGTCCAAGGCTCGTCAGCCCGTTGGCTCAAGGGAGCCGTAATAAATGATTCAAAAGGTTGGTCGCACTCTGCTCGTCACACCAGCAAGTGGCCCCAAGGAACTGTGGTAGATGTAGTGGCGACGGCGAGTACGCCTATGCCACGATGTATGTGAAAAATATGTGTTGCATTAGCCATCCCTGGACACGTGTTTCAAGGTAGTTGCCTCTCGTCAGCATGGAGCAGGTCAGTGTAAAGGGGTGCCGCGTGGACTGCCAAAATGTAGTTAAAACAGGTAAAGTACCTCTCATGGCGCGCAGGTGCAGGTCCAAGGCTCGTCAGCCCGTTGGCTCAAGGGAGCCGTAATAAATGATTCAAAAGGTTGGTCGCACTCTGCTCGTCACACCAGCAAGTGGCCCCAAGGAACTGTGGTAGATGTAGTGGCGACGGCGAGTACGCCTATGCCACGATGTATGTGAAAAATATGTGTTGCATTAGCCATCCCTGGACACATGTTTCGAGGTAGTTGCCTCTCGTCAGCAGGGAGCAGGTCAGTGTAAAGGGGTGCCGCATGGACTGCCAAAATGTAGTTAAAACAGGTAAAGTACCTCTCATGGCGCGCAGGTGCAGGTCCAAGGCTCGTCAGCCCGTTGGCTCAAGGGAGCCGTAATAAATGATTCAAAAGGTTGGTCGCACTCTGCTCGTCACACCAGCAAGTGGCCCCAAGGAACTGTGGTAGATGTAGTGGCGACGGCGAGTACGCCTATGCCACGATGTATGTGACAAATATGTGTTGCATTAGCCATCCCTGGACACGTGTTTCGAGGTAGTTGCCTCTCGTCAGCAGGGAGCAGGTCAGTGTAAAGGGGTGCCGCGTGGACTGCCAAAATGTAGTTAAAACAGGTAAAATACCTCTCATGGCGCGCAGGTGCAGGTCCAAGGCTCGTCAGCCCGTTGGCTCAAGGGAGCCGTAATAAATGATTCAAAAGGTTGGTCGCATTCTGCTCGTCACACCAGCGAGTGGCCCCAAGGAACTGTGGTAGATGTAGTGGCGACGGCGAGTACGCCTATGCCACGATGTATGTGACAAATATGTGTTGCATTAGCCATCCCTGGACACGTGTTTCGAGGTAGTTGCCTCTCGTCAGCAGGGAGCAGGTCAGTGTAAAGAGGTGCCACGTGGACTGCCAAAATGTAGTTAAAACAGGTAAAGTACCTCTCATGGCGCGCAGGTGCAGGTCCAACGCTCGTCAGCCCGTTGGCTCAAGGGAGCCGTAATAAATGATTCAAAAGGTTGGTCGCACTCTGCTCGTCACACCAGCAAGTGGCCCCAAGGAACTGTGGTAGATGTAGTGGCGACGGCGAGTACGCCTATGCCACGATGTATGTGAAAAATATGTGTTGCATTAGCCATCCCTGGACACGTGTTTCGAGGTAGTTGCCTCTCGTCAGCAGGGAGCAGGTCAGTGTAAAGGGGTGCCGCGTGGACTGCCAAAATGTAGTTAAAACAGGTAAATTACCTCTCATGGCGCGCAGGTGCAGGTCCAAGGCTCATCAGCCCGTTGGCTAAATGGAGCCGTAATAAATGATTCAAAAGGTTGGTCGCACTCTGCTTGTCAGACCAGCAAGTGGCCCCAAGGAACTGTGGTAGATGTAGTGGCGACGGCGAGTACACCTATGCCACGATGTATGTGAAAAATATGTGTTGCATTAGCCATCCCTTGGCACGTGTTTCGAGGTAGTTGCCTCTCGTCAGCAGGGAGCAGGTCAGTGTAAAGGGGTGCCGCGTGGACTGCCAAAATGTAGTTAAAACAGGTAAAGTACCTCTCATGGCGCGCAGGTGCAGGTCCAAGGCTCGTCAGCCCGTTGGCTCAAGGGAGCCGTAATAAATGATTCAAAAGGTTGGTCGCACTCTGCTCGTCACACCAGCAAGTGGCCCCAAGGAACTGTGGTAGATGTAGTGGCGACGGCGAGTACGCCTATGCCACGATGTATGTGAAAAATATGTGTTGCATTAGCCATCCCTGGACACGTGTTTCGAGGTAGTTGCCTCTCGTCAGCAGGGAGCAGGTCAGTGTAAAGGGGTGCCGCGTGGACTGCCAAAATGTAGTTAAAACAGGTAAAGTACCTCTCATGGCGTGCAGGTGCAGGTCCAAGGCTCGTCAGCCCGTTGGCTCAAGGGAGCCGTAATAAATGATACAAAAGGTTGGTTGCACTCTGCTCGTCACACCAGCAAGTGGCCCCAAGGAACTGTGGTAGATGTAGTGGCGACGGCGAGTACGCCTATGCCACGATGTATGTGAAAAATATGTGTTGCATTAGCCATCCCTGGACACGTGTTTCGAGGTAGTTGCCTCTCGTCAGCAGGGAGCAGGTCAGTGTAAAGGGGTGCCGCGTGGACTGCCAAAATGTAGTTAAAACAGGTAAAGTACCTCTCATGGCGCGCAGGTGCAGGTCCAAGGCTCGTCAGCCCGTTGGTTCAAGGGAGCCGTAATAAATGTTTCAAAAGGTTGGTCGCACTCTGCTCGTCACACCAGCAAGTGGCCCCAAGGAACTGTGGTAGATGTAGTGGCGACGGCGAGTACGCCTATGCCACGATGTATGTGAAAAATATGTGTTGCATTAGCCATCCCTGGACACGTGTTTCGAGGTAGTTGCCTCTCATCAGCAGGGAGCAGGTCAGTGTAAAGGGGTGCCGCGTGGACTGCCAAAATGTAGTTAAAACAGGTAAAGTACCTCTCATGGCGCGCAGGTGCAGGTCCAAGGCTCGTCAGCCCGTTGGCTCAAGGGAGCCGTAATGAATGATTCAAAAGTTTGGTCGCACTCTGCTCGTCACACTAGCAAGTGGCCCCAAGGAACTGTGGTAGATGCAGTGGCGACGGCGAGTACGCCTATGCCACGATGTATGTGAAAAATATGTGTTGCATTAGCCATCCCTGGACACGTGTTTCAAGGTAGTTGCCTCTCGTCAGCAGGGAGCAGGTCAGTGTAAAGGGGTGCCGCGTGGACTGCCAAAATGTAGTTAAAACAGGTAAAGTACCTCTCATGGCGCGCAGGTGCAGGTCCAAGGCTCGTCAGCCCGTTGGCTCAAGGGAGCCGTAATAAATGATTCAAAAGGTTGGTCGCACTCTGCTCGTCACACCAGCAAGTGGCCCCAAGGAACTGTGGTAGATGTAGTGGCGACGGCGAGTACGCCTATGCAACGATGTATGTGAAAAATATGTGTTGCATTAGCCATCCCTGGACACGTGTTTCAAGGTAGTTGCCTCTCGTCAGCAGGGAGCAGGTCAGTGTAAAGGGGTGCCGCGTGGACTGCCAAAATGTAGTTAAAACAGGTAAAGTACCTCTCATGGCGCGCAGGTGCAGGTCCAAGGCTCGTCAGCCCGTTGGCTCAAGGGAGCCGTAATAAATGATTCAAAAGGTTGGTCGCACTCTGCTCGTCACACCAGCAAGTGGCCCCAAGGAACTGTGGTAGATGTAGTGGCGACGGCGAGTACGCCTATGCCACGATGTATGTGAAAAATATGTGTTGCATTAGCCATCCCTGGACACGTGTTTCGAGGTAGTTGCCTCTCGTCAGCAGGGAGCAGGTCAGTGTAAAGGGGTACCGCGTGGACTGCCAAAATGTAGTTAAAACAGGTAAAGTACCTCTCAAGGCGCGCAGGTGCAGGTCCAAGGCTCGTCAGCCCGTTGGCTCAAGGGAGCCGTAATAAATGATTCAAAAGGTTGGTCGCACTCTGCTCGTCACACCAGCAAGTGGCCCCAAGGAAATGTGGTAGATGTAGTGGCGACGGCGAGTACACCTATGCCACGATGTATGTGAAAAATATGTGTTGCATTAGCCATCCCTGGACACGTGTTTCGAGGTAGTTGCCTCTCGTCAGTAGGGAGCAGTTCAGTGTAAAGGGGTGCCGCGTGGACTGCCAAAATGTTGTTAAAACAGGTAAAGTACCTCTCATGGCGCGCAGGTGCAGGTCCAAGGCTCGTCAGCCCGTTGGCTCAAGGGAGCCGTAATAAATGATTCAAAAGGTTGGTCGCACTCTGCTCGTCACACCAGCAAGTGGCCCCAAGGAACTGTGGTAGATGTAGTGGCGACAGCGAGTACGCCTATGCCACGATGTATGTGAAAAATATGTGTTGCATTAGCCATCCCTGGACACGTGTTTCGAGGTAGTTGCCTCTCGTCAGCAGGGAGCAGGTAAGTGTAAAGGGGTGCCGCGTGGACTGCCAAAATGTAGTTAAAACAGGTAAAGTACCTCTCACGGCGCGCAGGTGCAGGTCCAAGGCTCGTCAGCCCGTTGGCTCAAGGGAGCCATAATAAATGATTCAAAAGGTTGGTCGCACTCTGCTCGTCACACCAGCAAGTGGCCCCAAGGAACTGTGGTAGATGTAGTGGCGACGGCGAGTACGCCTATGCCACGATGTATGTGAAAAATATGTGTTGCATTAGCCATCCCTGGACACGTGTTTCGAGGTAGTTGCCTCCCGTCAGCAGGGAGCAGGTCAGTGTAAAGGGGTGACGCGTGGACTGCCAAAATGTAGTTAAAACAGGTAAAGTACCTCTCATGGCGCGCAGGTGCAGGTCCAAGGCTCGTCAGCCCGTTGGCTCAAGGGAGCCGTAATAAATGATTCAAAAGTTTGGTCGCACTCTGCTCGTCACACCAGCAAGTGGTCCCAAGGAACTGTGGCAGATGTAGTGTCAACGGCGAGTACGCCTATGCCACGATGTATGTGAAAAATATGTGTTGCATTAGCCATCCCTGGACACGTGTTTCAAGGTAGTTGCCTCTCGTCAGCAGGGAGCAGGTCAGTGTAAAGGGGTGCCGCGTGGACTGCCAAAATGTAGTTAAAACAGGTAAAGTACCTCTCATGGCGCGCAGGTGCAGGTCCAAGGCTCGTCAGCCCGTTGGCTCAAGGGAGCCGTAATAAATGATTCAAAAGGTTGGTCGCACTCTGCTCGTCACACCAGCAAGTGGCCCCAAGGAACTGTGGTAGATGTAGTGGCGACGGCGAGTACGCCTCTGCCACGATGTATGTGAAAAATATGTGTTGCATTAGCCATCCCTGGACACGTGTTTCGAGGTAGTTGCCTCTCGTCAGCAGGGAGCAGGTCAGTGTAAAGGGGTGCCGCGTGGACTGCCAAAATGTAGTTAAAACAGGTAAAGTACCTCTCATGGCGCGCAGGTGCAGGTCCAAGGTTCGTCAGCCCGTTGGCTCAAGGGAGCCGTAATAAATGATTCAAAAGGTTGGTCGCACTCTGCTCGTCACACCAGCAAGTGGCCCCAAGGAACTGTGGTAGATGTAGTGGCGACGGCGAGTACGCCTATGCCACGATGTATGCGAAAAATATGTGTTGCATTAGCCATCCCTGGACACGTGTTTCGAGGTAGTTGCCTCTCGTCAGCAGGGAGCAGGTCAGTGTAAAGGGGTGCCGCGTGGACTGCCAAAACGTAGTTAAAACAGGTAAAGTACCTCTCATGGCACGCAGGTGCAGGTCCAAGGCTCGTCAGCCCGTTGGCTCAAGGGAGCCGTAATAAATGATTCAAAAGGTTGGTCGCACTCTGCTCGTCACACCAGCAAGTGGCCCCAAGGAACTGTGGTAGATGTAGTGGCGACGGCGAGTACGCCTATGCCACGATGTATGTGAAAAATATGTGTTGCATTAGCCATCCCTGGACACATGTTTCGAGGTTGTTGCCTCTCGTCAGCAGGGAGCAGGTCAGTGTAAAGGGGTGCCGCGTGGACTGCCAAAATGTAGTTAAAACAGGTAAAGTACCTCTCATGGCGCGCAGGTGCAGGTCCAAGGCTCGTCAGCCCGTTGGCTCAAGCGAGCCGTAATAAATTATTCAAAAGGTTGGTCGCACTCTGCTCGTCACACCAGCAAGTGGCCCCAAGGAACTGTGGTAGATGTAGTGGCGACGGCGAGTACGCCTATGCCACGATGTATGTGAAAAATATGTGTTGCATTAGCCATCCCTGGACACGTGTTTCGAGGTAGTTGCCTCTCGTCAGCAGGGAGCAGGTCAGTGTAAAGGGGTGCCGCGTGGACTGCCAAAATGTAGTTAAAACAGGTAAAGTACCTCTCATGGCGCGCAGGTGCAGGTCCAAGGCTCGTCAGCCCGTTGGCTCAAGGGAGCCGTAATAAATGATTCAAAAGGTTGGTCGCACTCTGCTCGTCACACCAGCAAGTGGCCCCAAGGAACTGTGGTAGATGTAGTGGCGACGGCAAGTACGCCTATGCCACGATGTATGTGAAAAATATGTGTTGCATTAGCCATCCCTGGACACGTGTTTCGAGGTAGTTGCCTCCCGTCAGCAGGGAGCAGGTTAGTGTAAAGGGGTGCCGCGTGGACTGCCAAAATGTAGTTAAAACAGGTAAAGTACCTTTCATGGCGCGTAGGTGCAGGTCCAAGGCTCGTCAGCCCGTTGGCTCAAGGGAGCCGTAATAAATTATTCAAAAGGTTGGTCGCACTCTGCTCGTCACACCAGCAAGTGGCCCCAAGGAACTGTGGTAGATGTAGTGGCAACGGCGAGTACGCCTATGCCACGATGTATGTGAAAAATATGTGTTGCATTAGCCATCCCTGGACACGTGTTTCGAGGTAGTTGCCTCTCGTCAGCAGGGAGCAGGTCAGTGTAAAGGGGTGCCGCGTGGACTGCCAAAATGTAGTTAAAACAGGTAAAGTACATCTCATGGCACGCAGGTGCAGGTCCAAAGCTCGTCAGCCCGTTGGCTCAAGGGAGCCGTAATAAATGATTCAAAAGGTTGGTCGCACTCTGCTCGTCACACCAGCAAGTGGCCCCAAGGAACTGTGGTAGATGTAGTGGCGGCGGCAAGTACGCCTATGCCACGATGTATGTGAAAAATATGTGTTGCATTAGCCATCCCTGGACACGTGCTTCGAGGTAGTTGCCTCTCGTCAGCAGGGAGCAGGTCAATGTAAAGGGGTGCCGCGTGGACTGCCAAAATGTAGTTAAAACAGGTAAAGTACCTCTCATGGCGCGCAGGTGCAGGTCCAAGGCTCGTCAGCCCGTTGGCTCAAGGGAGCCGTAATAAATGATTCAAAAGGTTGGTCGCACTCTGCTCGTCACACCAGCAAGTGGCCCCAAGGAACTGTGGTAGATGTAGTGGCGACGGCGAGTACGCCTATGCCACGATGTATGTGAAAAATATGTGTTGCATTAGCCATCCCTGGACACGTGTTTCGAGGTAGTTGCCTCTCGTCAGCAGGGAGCAGGTCAGTGTAAAGGGGTGCCGCGTTGACTGCCAAAATGTAGTTAAAACAGGTAAAGTACCTCTCATGGCGCGCAGGTGCAGGTCCAAGGCTCGTCAGCCCGTTGGCTCAAGGGAGCCGTAATAAATGATTCAAAAGGTTGGTCGCACTCTGCTCGTCACACCCGCAAGTGGCCCCAAGGAACTGTGGTAGATGTAGTGGCGACGGCAAGTACGCCTATGCCACGATGTATGTGAAAAATATGTGTTGCATTAGCCATCCCTGGACACGTGTTTCGAGGTAGTTGCCTCCCGTCAGCAGGGAGCAGGTCAGTGTAAAGGGGTGCCGCGTGGACTGCCAAAATGTAGTTAAAACAGGTAAAGTACCTTTCATGGCGCGTAGGTGCAGGTCCAAGGCTCGTCAGCCCGTTGGCTCAAGGGAGCCGTAATAAATTATTCAAAAGGTTGGTCGCACTCTGCTCGTCACACCAGCAAGTGGCCCCAAGGAACTGTGGTAGATGTAGTGGCAACGGCGAGTACGCCTATGCCACGATGTATGTGAAAAATATGTGTTGCATTAGCCATCCCTGGACACGTGTTTCGAGGTAGTTGCCTCTCGTCAGCAGGGAGCAGGTCAGTGTAAAGGGGTGCCGCGTGGACTGCCAAAATGTAGTTAAAACAGGTAAAGTACATCTCATGGCACGCAGGTGCAGGTCCAAGGCTCGTCAGCCCGTTGGCTCAAGGGAGCCGTAATAAATGATTCAAAAGGTTGGTCGCACTCTGCTCGTCACACCAGCAAGTGGCCCCAAGGAACTGTGGTAGATGTAGTGGCGGCGGCAAGTACGCCTATGCCACGATGTATGTGAAAAATATGTGTTGCATTAGCCATCCCTGGACACGTGTTTCGAGGTAGTTGCCTCTCGTCAGCAGGGAGCAGGTCAATGTAAAGGGGTGCCGCGTGGACTGCCAAAATGTAGTTAAAACAGGTAAAGTACCTCTCATGGCGCGCAGGTGCAGGTCCAAGGCTCGTCAGCCCGTTGGCTCAAGGGAGCCGTAATAAATGATTCAAAAGGTTGGTCGCACTCTGCTCGTCACACCAGCAAGTGGCCCCAAGAAACTGTGGTAGATGTAGTGGCGACGGCGAGTACGCCTATGCCACGATGTATGTGAAAAATATGTGTTGCATTAGCCATCCCTGGACACGTGTTTCGAGGTAGTTGCCTCTCGTCAGCAGGGAGCAGGTCAGTGTAAAGGGGTGCCGCGTGGACTGCCAAAATGTAGTTAAAACAGGTAAAGTACCTCTCATGGCGCGCAGGTGCAGGTCCAAGGCTCGTCAGCCCGTTAGCTCAAGGGAGCCGTAATAAATGATTCAAAAGGTTGGTCGCACTCTGCTCGTCACACCAGCAAGTGGCCCCAAGGAACTGTGGTAGATGTAGTGGAGACGGCGAGTACGCCTATGCCACGATGTATGTGAAAAATATGTGTTGCATTAGCCATCCCTGGACACGTGTTTCGAGGTAGTTGCCTCTCGTCAGCAGGGAGCAGGTCAGTGTAAAGGGGTGCCGCGTGGACTGCCAGAATGTAGTTAAAACAGGTAAAGTACCTCTCATGGCGCGCAGGTGCAGGTCCAAGGCTCGTCAGCCCGTTGGCTCAAGGGAGCCGTAATAAATGATTCAAAAGGTTGGTCGCACTCTGCTCGTCACACCAGCAAGTGGCCCCAAGGAACTGTGGTAGATGTAGTGGCGACGGCGAGTACGCCTATGCCACGATGTATGTGAAAAATATGTGTTGCATTAGCCATCCCTGGACACATGTTTCGAGGTAGTTGCCTCTCGTCAGCAGGGAGCAGGTCAGTGTAAAGGGGTGCCGCGTGGACTGCCAAAATGTAGTTGAAACAGGTAAAGTACCTCTCATGGCGCGCAGGTGCAGGTCCAAGGCTCGTCAGCCCGTTGGCTCAAGGGAGCCGTAATAAATGATTCAAAAGGTTGGTCGCACTCTGCTCGTCACACCAGCAAGTGGCCCCAAGGAACTGTGGTAGATGTAGTGGCGACGGCGAGTACGCCTATGCCACGATGTATGTGAAAAATATGTGTTGCATTAGCCATCCCTGGACACGTGTTTCGAGGTAGTTGCCTCTCGTCAGCAGGGAGCAGGTCAGTGTAAAGGGGTGCCGCGTGGACTGCCAAAATGTAGTTAAAACAGGTAAAGTACCTCTCATGGTGTGCAGGTGCAGGTCCAAGGCTCGTCAGCCCGTTGGCTCAAGGGAGCCGTAATAAATTATTCAAAAGGTTGGTCGCACTCTGCTCGTCACACCAGCAAGTGGCCCCAAGGAACTGTGGTAGATGTAGTGGCGACGGCGAGTACGCCTATGCCATGATGTATGTGAAAAATATGTGTTGCATTAGCCATCCCTGGACACGTGTTTCGAGGTAGTTGCCTCTCGTCAGCAGGGAGCAGGTCAGTGTAAAGGGGTGCCGCGTGGACTGCCAAAATGTAGTTAAAACAGGTAAAGTACCTCTCATGGCGCGCAGGTGCAGGTCCAAGGCTCGTCAGCCCGTTGGCTCAAGGGAGCCGTAATAAATGATTCAAAAGGTTGGTCGCACTCTGCTCGTCACACCAGCAAGTGGCCCCAAGGAGCTGTGGTAGATGTAGTGGCGACGGCGAGTAGCCTATGCCACGATGTATGTGAAAAATATGTGTTGCATTAGCCATCCCTGGACACGTGTTTCGAGGTAGTTGCCTCTCGTCAGCAGGGAGCAGGTCAGTGTAAAGGGGTGCCGCGTGGACTGCCAAAATGTAGTTAAAACAGGTAAAGTGCCTCTCATGGCGCGCAGGTGCAGGTCCAAGGCTCGTCAGCCCGTTGGCTCAAGGGAGCCGTAATAAATGATTCAAAAGGTTGGTCGCACTCTGCTCGTCACACCAGCAAGTGGCCCCAAGGAACTGTGGTAGATGTAGTGGAGACGGCGAGTACGCCTATGCCACAATGTATGTGAAAAATATGTGTTGCATTAGCCATCCCTGGACACGTGTTTCGAGGTAGTTGCCTCTTGTCAGCAGGGAGCAGGTCAGTGTAAAGGGGTGCCGCGTGGACTGCCAAAATGTAGTTAAAACAGGTAAAGTACCTCTCATGGCGCGCAGGTGCAGGTCCAAGGCTCGTCAGCCCGTTGGCTCAAGGGAGCCGTAATAAATGATTCAAAAGGTTGGTCGCACTCTGCTCGTCACACCAGCAAGTGGCCCCAAGGAACTGTGGTAGATGTAGTGGCGACGGCGAGTACGCCTATGCCACGATGTATGTGAAAAATATGTGTTGCATTAGCCATCCCTGGACACGTGTTTCGAAGTAGTTGCCTCTCGTCAGCAGGGAGCAGGTCAGTGTAAAGGGGTGCCGCGTGGACTGCCAAAATGTAGTTAAAACAGGTAAAGTACCTCTCATGGCGCGCAGGTGCAGGTCCAAGGCTCGTCAGCCCGTTGGCTCAAGGGAGCCGTAATAAATGATTCAAAAGGTTGGTCGCACTCTGCTCGTCACACCAGCAAGTGGCCCCAAGGAACTGTGGTAGATGTAGTGGCGACGGCGAGTACGCCTATGCCACGATGTATGTGAAAAATATGTGTTGCATTAGCCATCCCCGGACACGTGTTTCGAGGTAGTTGCCTCTCGTCAGCAGGGAGCAGGTCAGTGTAAAGGGGTGCCGCGTGGACTGCCAAAATGTAGTTAAAACAGGTAAAGTACCTCTCATGGTGCGCAGGTGCAGGTCCAAGGCTCGTCAGCCCGTTGGCTCAAGGGAGCCGTAATAAATGATTCAAAAGGTTGGTCACACTCTGCTCGTCACACCAGCAAGTGGCCCCAAGGAACTGTGGTAGATGTAGTGGCGACGGCGAGTACGCCTATGCCACGATGTATGTGAAAAATATGTGTTGCATTAGCCATCCCTGGACACGTGTTTCGAGGTAGTTGCCTCTCGTCAGCAGGGAGCAGGTCAGTGTAAAGGGGTGCCGCGTGGACTGCCAAAATGTAGTTAAAACAGGTAAAGTACCTCTCATGGCGCGCAGGTGCAGGTCCAAGGCTCGTCAGCCCGTTGGCTCAAGGGAGCCGTAATAAATGATTCAAAAGGTTGGTGGCACTCTGCTCGTCACACCAGCAAGTGGCCCCAAGGAACTGTGGTAGATGTAGTGGCGACGGCGAGTACGCCTATGCCACGATGGATGTGAAAAATATGTGTTGCATTAGCCATCCCTGGACACGTGTTTCGAGGTAGTTGCCTCTCGTCAGCAGGGAGCAGGTCAGTGTAAAGGGGTGCCGCGTGGACTGCCAGAATGTAGTTAAAACAGGTAAAGTACCTCTCATGGCGCGCAGGTGCAGGTCCAAGGCTCGTCAGCCCGTTGGCTCAAGGGAGCCGTAATAAATGATTCAAAAGGTTGGTCGCACTCTGCTCGTCACACCAGCAAGTGGCCCCAAGGAACTGTGGTAGATGTAGTGGCGACGGCGAGTACGCCTATGCCACGATGTATGTGAAAAATATGTGTTGCATTAGCCATCCCTGGACACATGTTTCGAGGTAGTTGCCTCTCGTCAGCAGGGAGCAGGTCAGTGTAAAGGGGTGCCGCGTGGACTGCCAAAATGTAGTTGAAACAGGTAAAGTACCTCTCATGGCGCGCAGGTGCAGGTCCAAGGCTCGTCAGCCCGTTGGCTCAAGGGAGCCGTAATAAATGATTCAAAAGGTTGGTCGCACTCTGCTCGTCACACCAGCAAGTGGCCCCAAGGAACTGTGGTAGATGTAGTGGCGACGGCGAGTACGCCTATGCCACGATGTATGTGAAAAATATGTGTTGCATTAGCCATCCCTGGACACGTGTTTCGAGGTAGTTGCCTCTCGTCAGCAGGGAGCAGGTCAGTGTAAAGGGGTGCCGCGTGGACTGCCAAAATGTAGTTAAAACAGGTAAAGTACCTCTCATGGTGTGCAGGTGCAGGTCCAAGGCTCGTCAGCCCGTTGGCTCAAGGGAGCCGTAATAAATTATTCAAAAGGTTGGTCGCACTCTGCTCGTCACACCAGCAAGTGGCCCCAAGGAACTGTGGTAGATGTAGTGGCGACGGCGAGTACGCCTATGCCATGATGTATGTGAAAAATATGTGTTGCATTAGCCATCCCTGGACACATGTTTCGAGGTAGTTGCCTCTCGTCAGCAGGGAGCAGGTCAGTGTAAAGGGGTGCCGCGTGGACTGCCAAAATGTAGTTAAAACAGGTAAAGTACCTCTCATGGCGCGCAGGTGCAGGTCCAAGGCTCGTCAGCCCGTTGGCTCAAGGGAGCCGTAATAAATGATTCAAAAGGTTGGTCGCACTCTGCTCGTCACACCAGCAAGTGGCCCAAAGGAACTGTGGTAGATGTAGTGGAGACGGCGAGTACGCCTATGCCACAATGTATGTGAAAAATATGTGTTGCATTAGCCATCCCTGGACACGTGTTTCGAGGTAGTTGCCTCTTGTCAGCAGGGAGCAGGTCAGTGTAAAGGGGTGCCGCGTGGACTGCCAAAATGTAGTTAAAACAGGTAAAGTACCTCTCATGGCACGCAGGTGCAGGTCCAAGGCTCGTCAGCCCGTTGGCTCAAGGGAGCCGTAATAAATGATTCAAAAGGTTGGTCGCACTCTGCTCGTCACACCAGCAAGTGGCCCCAAGGAACTGTGGTAGATGTAGTGGCGACGGCGAGTACGCCTATGCCACGATGTATGTGAAAAATATGTGTTGCATTAGCCATCCCTGGACACGTGTTTCGAAGTAGTTGCCTCTCGTCAGCAGGGAGCAGGTCAGTGTAAAGGGGTGCCGCGTGGACTGCCAAAATGTAGTTAAAACAGGTAAAGTACCTCTCATGGCGCGCAGGTGCAGGTCCAAGGCTCGTCAGCCCGTTGGCTCAAGGGAGCCGTAATAAATGATTCAAAAGGTTGGTCGCACTCTGCTCGTCACACCAGCAAGTGGCCCCAAGGAACTGTGGTAGATGTAGTGGCGACGGCGAGTACGCCTATGCCACGATGTATGTGAAAAATATGTGTTGCATTAGCCATCCCCGGACACGTGTTTCGAGGTAGTTGCCTCTCGTCAGCAGGGAGCAGGTTAGTGTAAAGGGGTGCCGCGTGGACTGCCAAAATGTAGTTAAAACAGGTAAAGTACCTCTCATGGTGCGCAGGTGCAGGTCCAAGGCTCGTCAGCCCGTTGGCTCAAGGGAGCCGTAATAAATGATTCAAAAGGTTGGTCACACTCTGCTCGTCACACCAGCAAGTGGCCCCAAGGAACTGTGGTAGATGTAGTGGCGACGGCGAGTACGCCTATGCCACGATGTATGTGAAAAATATGTGTTGCATTAGCCATCCCTGGACACGTGTTTCGAGGTAGTTGCCTCTCGTCAGCAGGGAGCAGGTCAGTGTAAAGGGGTGCCGCGTGGACTGCCAAAATGTAGTTAAAACAGGTAAAGTACCTCTCATGGCGCGCAGGTGCAGGTCCAAGGCTCGTCAGCCCGTTGGCTCAAGGGAGCCGTAATAAATGATTCAAAAGGTTGGTGGCACTCTGCTCGTCACACCAGCAAGTGGCCCCAAGGAACTGTGGTAGATGTAGTGGCGACGGCGAGTACGCCTATGCCACGATGGATGTGAAAAATATGTGTTGCATTAGCCATCCCTGGACACGTGTTTCGAGGTAGTTGCCTCTCGTCAGCAGGGAGCAGGTCAGTGTAAAGGGGTGCCGCGTGGACTGCCAGAATGTAGTTAAAACAGGTAAAGTACCTCTCATGGCGCGCAGGTGCAGGTCCAAGGCTCGTCAGCCCGTTGGCTCAAGGGAGCCGTAATAAATGATTCAAAAGGTTGGTCGCACTCTGCTCGTCACACCAGCAAGTGGCCCCAAGGAACTGTGGTAGATGTAGTGGCGACGGCGAGTACGCCTATGCCACGATGTATGTGAAAAATATGTGTTGCATTAGCCATCCCTGGACACATGTTTCGAGGTAGTTGCCTCTCGTCAGCAGGGAGCAGGTCAGTGTAAAGGGGTGCCGCGTGGACTGCCAAAATGTAGTTGAAACAGGTAAAGTACCTCTCATGGCGCGCAGGTGCAGGTCCAAGGCTCGTCAGCCCGTTGGCTCAAGGGAGCCGTAATAAATGATTCAAAAGGTTGGTCGCACTCTGCTCGTCACACCAGCAAGTGGCCCCAAGGAACTGTGGTAGATGTAGTGGCGACGGCGAGTACGCCTATGCCACGATGTATGTGAAAAATATGTGTTGCATTAGCCATCCCTGGACACGTGTTTCGAGGTAGTTGCCTCTCGTCAGCAGGGAGCAGGTCAGTGTAAAGGGGTGCCGCGTGGACTGCCAAAATGTAGTTAAAACAGGTAAAGTACCTCTCATGGTGTGCAGGTGCAGGTCCAAGGCTCGTCAGCCCGTTGGCTCAAGGGAGCCGTAATAAATTATTCAAAAGGTTGGTCGCACTCTGCTCGTCACACCAGCAAGTGGCCCCAAGGAACTGTGGTAGATGTAGTGGCGACGGCGAGTACGCCTATGCCATGATGTATGTGAAAAATATGTGTTGCATTAGCCATCCCTGGACACGTGTTTCGAGGTAGTTGCCTCTCGTCAGCAGGGAGCAGGTCAGTGTAAAGGGGTGCCGCGTGGACTGCCAAAATGTAGTTAAAACAGGTAAAGTACCTCTCATGGCGCGCAGGTGCAGGTCCAAGGCTCGTCAGCCCGTTGGCTCAAGGGAGCCGTAATAAATGATTCAAAAGATTGGTCGCACTCTGCTCGTCACACCAGCAAGTGGCCCCAAGGAACTGTGGTAGATGTAGAGGTGACTGCGAGTACGCCTATGCCACGATGTATGTGAAAAATATGTGTTGCATTAGCCATCCCTGGACACGTGTTTCGAGGTAGTTGCCTCTCCTCAGCAGGGAGCAGGTCAGTGTAAAGGGGTGCCGCGTGGACTGCCAAAATGTAGTTAAAACAGGTAAAGTAACTCTCATGGCGCGCAGGTGCAGGTCCAAGGCTCGTCAGCCCGTTGGCTCAAGGGAGCCGTAATAAATGATTCAAAAGGTTGGTCGCACTCTGCTCGTCACACCAGCAAATGGCCCCAAGGAACTCTGGTAGATGTAGTGGCGACGGCGAGTACGCCTATGCCACGATGTATGTGAAAAATATGTGTTGCATTAGCCATCCCTGGACACGTGTTTCGAGGTAGTTGCCTCTCGTCAGCAGGGAGCAGGTCAGTGTAAAGGGGTGCCGCGTGGACTGCCAAAATGTAGTTAAAACAGGTAAAGTACCTCTCATGGCGCGCAGGTGCAGGTCCAAGGCTCGTCAGCCCGTTGGCTCAAGGGAGCCGTAATAAATTATTCAAAAGGTTGGTCGCACTCTGCTCGTAACACCAGCAAGTGGCCCCAAGGAACTGTGGTAGATGTAGTGGCGACGGCGAGTACGCCTATGCCACGATGTATGTGAAAAATATGTGTTGCATTAGCCATCCCTGGACACGTGTTTCGAGGTAGTTGCCTCTCGTCAGCAGGGAGCAGGTCAGTGTAAAGGGGTGCCGCGTGGACTGCCAAAATGTAGTTAAAACAGGTAAAGTACCTCTCATGGCGCGCAGGTGCAGGTCCAAGGCTCGTCAGCCCGTTGGCTCAAGGGAGCCGTAATAAATGATTCAAAAGGTTGGTCGCACTCTGCTCGTCACACCAGCAAGTGGCCCCAAGGAACTGTGGTAGATGTAGAGGTGACGGCGAGTACGCCTATGCCACGATGTATGTGAAAAATATGTGTTGCATTAGCCATCCCTGGACACGTGTTTCGAGGTAGTTGCCTCTCCTCAGCAGGGAGCAGGTCAGTGTAAAGGGGTGCCGCGTGGACTGCCAAAATGTAGTTAAAACAGGTAAAGTAACTCTCATGGCGCGCAGGTGCAGGTCCAAGGCTCGTCAGCCCGTTGGCTCAAGGGAGCCGTAATAAATGATTCAAAAGGTTGGTCGCACTCTGCTCGTCACACCAGCAAGTGGCCCCAAGGAACTGGGGTAGATGTAGTGGCGACGGCGAGTACGCCTATGCCACGATGTATGTGAAAAATATGTGTTGCATTAGCCATCCCTGGACACGTGTTTCGAGGTAGTTGCCTCTCATCAGCAGGGAGCAGGTCAGTGTAAAGGGGTGCCGCGTGGACTGCCAAAATGTAGTTAAAACAGGTAAAGTACCTCTCATGGCGCGCAGGTGCAGGTCCAAGGCTCGTCAGCCCGTTGGCTCAAGGGAGCCGTAATAAATTATTCAAAAGGTTGGTCGCACTCTGCTCGTAACACCAGCAAGTGGCCCCAAGGAACTGTGGTAGATGTAGTGGCGACGGCGAGTACGCCTATGCCACGATGTATGTGAAAAATATGTGTTGCATTAGCCATCCCTGGACACGTGTTTCGAGGTAGTTGCCTCTCGTCAGCAGGGAGCAGGTCAGTGTAAAGGGGTGCCGCGTGGACTGCCAAAATGTAGTTAAAACAGGTAAAGTACCTCTCATGGCGCGCAGGTGCAGGTCCAAGGATCGTCAGCCCGTTGGCTCAAGGGAGCCATAATAAATGATTCAAAAGGTTGGTCGCACTCTGCTCGTCACACCAGCAAGTGGCCCCAAGGAACTGTGGTAGATGTAGTGGCGACGGCGAGTACGCCTATGCCACGATGTATGTGAAAAATATGTGTTGCATTAGCCATCCCTGGACACGTGTTTTGAGGTAGTTGCCTCTCGTCAGCAGGGAGCAGGTCAGTGTAAAGGGGTGCCGCGTGGACTGCCAAAATGTAGTTAAAACAGGAAAAGTACCTCTCATGGCGCGCAGGTGCAGGTCCAAGGCTCGTCAGCCCGTTGGCTCAAGGGAGCCGTAATAAATGATTCAAAAGGTTGGTCGCACTCTGCTCGTCACACCAGCAAGTGGCCCCAAGGAACTGTGGTAGATGTAGTGGCGACGGCGAGTACGCCTATGCCACGATGTATGTGAAAAATATGTGTTGCATTAGCCATCCCTGGACACGTGTTTCGAGTTAGTTGCCTCTCGTCAGCAGGGAGCAGGTCAGTGTAAAGGGGTGCCGCGTGGACTGCCAAAATGTAGTTAAAACAGGTAAAGTACCTCTCATGGCGCGCAGGTGCAGGTCCAAGGCTCGTCAGCCCGTTGGCTCAAGGGAGCCGTAATAAATGATTCAAAAGGTTGGTCGCACTCTGCTCGTCACACCAGCAGGTGGCCCCAAGGAACTGTGGTAGAAGTAGTGGCGACGGCGAGTACGCCTATGCCACGATGTATGTGAAAAATATGTGTTGCATTAGCCATCCCTGGACACGTGTTTCGAGGTAGTTGCCTCTCGTCAGCAGGGAGCAGGTCAGTGTAAAGGGGTGCCGCGTGGACTGCCAAAATGTAGTTAAAACAGGTAAAGTACCTCTCATGGCGCGCAGGTGCAGGTCCAAGGCCCGTCAGCCCGTTGGCTCAAGGGAGCCGTAATAAATGATTCAAAAGGTTGGTCGCACTCTGCTCGTCACACCAGCAAGTGGCCCCAAGGAACTGTGGTAGATGTAGTGGCGACGGCGAGTACGCCTATGCCACGATGTATGTGAAAAATATGTGTTGCATTAGCCATCCCTGGACACGTGTTTCGAGGTAGTTGCCTCTCGTCAGCAGGGAGCAGGTCAGTGTAAAGGGGTGCCGCGTGGACTGCCAAAATGTAGTTAAAACAGGTAAAGTACCTCTCATGGCGCGCAGGTGCAGGTCCAAGGCTCGTCAGCCCGTTGGCTCAAGGGAGCCGTAATAAATGATTCAAAAGGTTGGTCGCACTCTGCTCGTCACACCAGCAAGTGGCCCCAAGGAACTGTGGTAGATGTAGTGGCGACGGCGAGTACGCCTATGCCACGATGTATGTGAAAAATATGTGTTGCATTAGCCATCCCTGGACACGTGTTTCGAGGTAGTTGCCTCTCGTCAGCAGGGAGCAGGTCAGTGTAAAGGGGTGCCGCGTGGACTGCCAAAATGTAGTTAAAACAGGTAAAGTACCTCTCATGGCGCGCAGGTGCAGGTCCAAGGCTCGTCAGCCCGTTGGCTCAAGGGAGCCGTAATAAATGATTCAAAAGGTTGGTCGCACTCTGCTCGTCACACCAGCAGGTGGCCCCAAGGAACTGTGGTAGAAGTAGTGGCGACGGCAAGTACGCCTATGCCACGATGTATGTGAAAAATATGTGTTGCATTAGCCATCCCTGGACACGTGTTTCGAGGTAGTTGCCTCTCGTCAGCAGGGAGCAGGTCAGTGTAAAGGGGTGCCGCGTGGACTGCCAAAATGTAGTTAAAACAGGTAAAGTACCTCTCATGGCGCGCAGGTGCAGGTCCAAGGCCCGTCAGCCCGTTGGCTCAAGGGAGCCGTAATAAATGATTCAAAAGGTTGGTCGCACTCTGCTCGTCACACCAGCAAGTGGCCCCAAGGAACTGTGGTAGATGTAGTGGCGACGGCGAGTACGCCTATGCCACGATGTATGTGAAAAATATGTGTTGCATTAGCCATCCCTGGACACGGGTTTCGAGGTAGTTGCCTCTCGTCAGCAGGGAGCAGGTCAGTGTAAAGGGGTGCCGCGTGGACTGCCAAAATGTAGTTAAAACAGGTAAAGTACCTCTCATGGCGCGCAGGTGCAGGTCCAAGGCTCGTCAGCCCGTTGGCTCAAGGGAGCCGTAATAAATGATTCAAAAGGTTGGTCGCACTCTGCTCGTCACACCAGCAAGTGGCCCCAAGGAACTGTGGTAGATGTAGTGGCGACGGCGAGTACGCCTATGCCACGATGTATGTGAAAAATATGTGTTGCATTAGCCATCCCTGGACACGTGTTTCGAGGTAGTTGCCTCTCGTCAGCAGGGAGCAGGTCAGTGTAAAGGGGTGCCGCGTGGACTGCCAAAATGTAGTTAAAACAGGTAAAGTACCTCTCATGGCGCGCAGGTGCAGGTCCAAGGCTCGTCAGCCCGTTGGCTCAAGGGAGCCGTAATAAATGATTCAAAAGGTTGGTGGCACTCTGCTCGTCACACCAGCAAGTGGCCCCAAGGAACTGTGGTAGATGTATTGGCGACGGCGAGTACGCCTATGCCACGATGTATGTGAAAAATATGTGTTGCATTAGCCATCCCTGGACACGTGTTTCGAGGTGGTTGCCTCTCGTCAGCAGGGAGCAGGTCAGTGTAAAGGGGTGCCGCGTGGACTGCCAGAATGTAGTTAAAACAGGTAAAGTACCTCTCATGGCGCGCAGGTGCAGGTCCAAGGCTCGTCAGCCCGTTGGCTCAAGGGAGCCGTAATAAATGATTCAAAAGGTTGGTCGCACTCTGCTCGTCACACCAGCAAGTGGCCCCAAGGAACTGTGGTAGATGTAGAGGCGACGGCGAGTACGCCTATGCCACGATATATGTGAAAAATATGTGTTGCATTAGCCATCCCTGGACACGTGTTTCGAGGTAGTTGCCTCTCCTCAGCAGGGAGCAGGTCAGTGTAAAGGGGTGCCGCGTGGACTGCCAAAATGTAGTTAAAACAGGTAAAGTAACTCTCATGGCGCGCAGGTGCAGGTCCAAGGCTCGTCAGCCCGTTGGCTCAAGGGAGCCGTAATAAATGATTCAAAAGGTTGGTCGCACTCTGCTCGTCACACCAGCAAGTGGCCCCAAGGAACTGTGGTAGATGTAGTGGCGACGGCGAGTACGCCTATGCCACGATGTATGTGAAAAATATGTGTTGCATTAGCCATCCCTGGACACGTGTTTCGAGGTAGTTGCCTCTCGTCAGCAGGGAGCAGGTCAGTGTAAAGGGGTGCCGCGTGGACTGCCAAAATGTAGTTAAAACAGGTAAAGTACCTCTCATGGCGCGCAGGTGCAGGTTCAAGGCTCGTCAGCCCGTTGGCTCAAGGGAGCCGTAATAAATTATTCAAAAGGTTGGTCGCACTCTGCTCGTAACACCAGCAAGTGGCCCCAAGGAACTGTGGTAGATGTAGTGGCGACGGCGAGTACGCCTATGCCACGACGTATGTGAAAAATATGTGTTGCATTAGCCATCCCTGGACACGTGTTTCGAGGTATTTGCCTCTCGTCAGCAGGGAGCAGGTCAGTGTAAAGGGGTGCCGCGTGGACTGCCAAAATGTAGTTAAAACAGGTAAAGTACCTCTCATGGCGCGCAGGTGCAGGTCCAAGGCTCGTCAGCCCGTTGGCTCAAGGGAGCCGTAATAAATGATTCAAAAGGTTGGTCGCACTCTGCTCGTCACACCAGCAAGTGGCCCCAAGGAACTGTGGTAGATGTAGTGGCGACGGCGAGTACGCCTATGCCACGATGTATGTGAAAAATATGTGTTGCATTAGCCATCCCTGGACACGTGTTTCGAGGTAGTTGCCTCTCGTCAGCAGGGAGCAGGTCAGTGTAAAGGGGTGCCGCGTGGACTGCCAAAATGTAGTTAAAACAGGTAAAGTACCTCTCGTGGCGCGCAGGTGCAGGTCCAAGGCTCGTCAGCCCGTTGGCTCAAGGGAGCCGTAATAAATGATTCAAAAGGTTGGTCGCACTCTGCTCGTCACACCAGCAAGTGGCCCCAAGGAACTGTGGTAGATGCAGTGGCGACGACGAGTACGCCTATGCCACGATGTATGTGAAAAATATGTGTTGCATTAGCCATCCCTGGACACGTGTTTCGAGGTAGTTGCCTCTCGTCAGCAGGGAGCAGGTCAGTGTAAAGGGGTGCCGCGTGGACTGCCAAAATGTAGTTAAAACAGGTAAAGTACCTCTCATGGCGCGCAGGTGCAGGTCCAAGGCTCGTCAGCCCGTTGGCTCAAGGGAGCCGTAATAAATGATTCAAAAGGTTGGTCGCACTCTGCTCGTCACACCAGCAAGTGGCCCCAAGGAACTGTGGTAGATGTAGTGGCGACGGTGAGTAGGCCTATGCCACAATGTATGTGAAAAATATGTGTTGCATTAGCCATCCCTGGACACGTGTTTCGAGGTAGTTGCCTCTCGTCAGCAGGGAGCAGGTCAGTGTAAAGGGGTGCCGCGTGGACTGCCAAAATGTAGTTAAAACAGGTAAAGTACCTCTCATGGCGCGCAGGTGTAGGTCCAAGGCTCGTCAGCCCGTTGGCTCAAGGGAGCCGTAATAAATGATTCAAAAGGTTGGTCGCACTCTGCTCGTCACACCAGCAAGTGGCCCCAAGGAACTGTGGTAGATGTAGTGGCGACGGCGAGTACGCCTATGCCACGATGTATGTGAAAAATATGTGTTGCATTAGCCATCCCTGGACACGTGTTTCGAGGTAGTTGCCTCTCGTCAGCAGGGAGCAGGTCAGTGTAAAGGGGTGCCGCGTGGACTGCCAAAATGTAGTTAAAACAGGTAAAGCACCTCTCATGGCGCGCAGGTGCAGGTCCAAGGCTCGTCAGCCCGTTGGCTCAAGGGAGCCGTAATAAATGATTCAAAAGGTTGGTCGCACTCTGCTCGTCACACCAGCAAGTGGCCCCAAGGAACTGTGGTAGATGTAGTGGCGACGGCGAGTACGCCTATGCCACGATGTATGTGAAAATTATGTGTTGCATTAGCCATCCCTGGACACGTGTTTCGAGGTAGTTGCCTCTGGTCAGCAGGGAGCAGGTCAGTGTAAAGGGGTGCCGCGTGGACTGCCAAAATGTAGTTAAAACAGGTAAAGTACCTCTCATGGCGCGCAGGTGCAGGTCCAAGGCTCGTCAGCCCATTGGCTCAAGGGAGCCGTAATAAATGATTCAAAAGGTTGGTCGCACTCTGCTCGTCACACCAGCAAGTGGCCCCAAGGAACTGTGGTAGATGTAGTGGCGACGGCGAGTACGCCTATGCCACGATGTATGTGAAAAATATGTGTTGCATTAGCCATCCCTGGACACGTGTTTCGAGGTAGTTGCCTCTCGTCAGCAGGGAGCAGGTCAGTGTAAAGGGGTGCCGCGTGGACTGCCAAAATGTAGTTAAAACAGGTAAAGTACCTCTCATGGCGCGCAGGTGCAGGTCCAAGGCTCGTCAGCCCGTTGGCTCAAGGGAGCCGTAATTAATGATTCAAAAGGTTGGTCGCACTCTGCTCGTCACACCGGCAAGTGGCCCCAAGGAACTGTGGTAGATGCAGTGGCGACGACGAGTACGCCTATGCCACAATGTATGTGAAAAATATGTGTTGCATTAGCCATCCCTGGACACGTGTTTCGAGGTAGTTGCCTCTCGTCAGCAGGGAGCAGGTCAGTGTAAAGGGGTGCCGCGTGGACTGCCAAAATGTAGTTAAAACAGGTAAAGTACCTCTCATGGCGCGCAGGTGCAGGTCCAAGGCCCGTCAGCCCGTTGGCTCAAGGGAGCCGTAATAAATGATTCAAAAGGTTGGTCGCACTCTGCTCGTCACACCAGCAAGTGGCCCCAAGGAACTGTGGTAGATGTAGTGGCGACGGCGAGTACGCCTATGCCACGATGTATGTGAAAAATATGTGTTGCATTAGCCATCCCTGGACACGTGTTTCGAGGTAGTTGCCTCTCGTCAGCAGGGAGCAGGTCAGTGTAAAGGGGTGCCGCGTGGACTGCCAAAATGTAGTTAAAACAGGTAAAGTACCTCTCATGGCGCGCAGGTGCAGGTCCAAGGCCCGTCAGCCCGTTGGCTCAAGGGAGCCGTAATAAATGATTCAAAAGGTTGGTCGCACTCTGCTCGTCACACCAGCAAGTGGCCCCAAGGAACTGTGGTAGATGTAGTGGCGACGGCGAGTACGCCTATGCCACGATGTATGTGAAAAATATGTGTTGCATTAGCCATCCCTGGACACGGGTTTCGAGGTAGTTGCCTCTCGTCAGCAGGGAGCAGGTCAGTGTAAAGGGGTGCCGCGTGGACTGCCAAAATGTAGTTAAAACAGGTAAAGTACCTCTCATGGCGCGCAGGTGCAGGTCCAAGGCTCGTCAGCCCGTTGGCTCAAGGGAGCCGTAATAAATGATTCAAAAGGTTGGTCGCACTCTGCTCGTCACACCAGCAAGTGGCCCCAAGGAACTGTGGTAGATGTAGTGGCGACGGCGAGTACGCCTATGCCACGATGTATGTGAAAAATATGTGTTGCATTAGCCATCCCTGGACACGTGTTTCGAGGTAGTTTCCTCTCGTCAGCAGGGAGCAGGTCAGTGTAAAGGGGTGCCGCGTGGACTGCCAAAATGTAGTTAAAACAGGTAAAGTACCTCTCATGGCGCGCAGGTGCAGGTCCAAGGCTCGTCAGCCCGTTGGCTCAAGGGAGCCGTAATAAATGATTCAAAAGGTTGGTGGCACTCTGCTCGTCACACCAGCAAGTGGCCCCAAGGAACTGTGGTAGATGTATTGGCGACGGCGAGTACGCCTATGCCACGATGTATGTGAAAAATATGTGTTGCATTAGCCATCCCTGGACACGTGTTTCGAGGTGGTTGCCTCTCGTCAGCAGGGAGCAGGTCAGTGTAAAGGGGTGCCGCGTGGACTGCCAGAATGTAGTTAAAACAGGTAAAGTACCTCTCATGGCGCGCAGGTGCAGGTCCAAGGCTCGTCAGCCCGTTGGCTCAAGGGAGCCGTAATAAATGATTCAAAAGGTTGGTCGCACTCTGCTCGTCACACCAGCAAGTGGCCCCAAGGAACTGTGGTAGATGTAGAGGCGACGGCGAGTACGCCTATGCCACGATATATGTGAAAAATATGTGTTGCATTAGCCATCCCTGGACACGTGTTTCGAGGTAGTTGCCTCTCCTCAGCAGGGAGCAGGTCAGTGTAAAGGGGTGCCGCGTGGACTGCCAAAATGTAGTTAAAACAGGTAAAGTAACTCTCATGGCGCGCAGGTGCAGGTCCAAGGCTCGTCAGCCCGTTGGCTCAAGGGAGCCGTAATAAATGATTCAAAAGGTTGGTCGCACTCTGCTCGTCACACCAGCAAGTGGCCCCAAGGAACTGTGGTAGATGTAGTGGCGACGGCGAGTACGCCTATGCCACGATGTATGTGAAAAATATGTGTTGCATTAGCCATCCCTGGACACGTGTTTCGAGGTAGTTGCCTCTCGTCAGCAGGGAGCAGGTCAGTGTAAAGGGGTGCCGCGTGGACTGCCAAAATGTAGTTAAAACAGGTAAAGTACCTCTCATGGCGCGCAGGTGCAGGTTCAAGGCTCGTCAGCCCGTTGGCTCAAGGGAGCCGTAATAAATTATTCAAAAGGTTGGTCGCACTCTGCTCGTAACACCAGCAAGTGGCCCCAAGGAACTGTGGTAGATGTAGTGGCGACGGCGAGTACGCCTATGCCACGATGTATGTGAAAAATATGTGTTGCATTAGCCATCCCTGGACACGTGTTTCGAGGTAGTTGCCTCTCGTCAGCAGGGAGCAGGTCAGTGTAAAGGGGTGCCGCGTGGACTGCCAAAATGTAGTTAAAACAGGTAAAGTACCTCTCATGGCGCGCAGGTGCAGGTCCAAGGCTCGTCAGCCCGTTGGCTCAAGGGAGCCGTAATAAATGATTCAAAAGGTTGGTCGCACTCTGCTCGTCACACCAGCAAGTGGCCCCAAGGAACTGTGGTAGATGTAGTGGCGACGGCGAGTACGCCTATGCCACGATGTATGTGAAAAATATGTGTTGCATTAGCCATCCCTGGACACGTGTTTCGAGGTAGTTGCCTCTCGTCAGCAGGGAGCAGGTCAGTGTAAAGGGGTGCCGCGTGGACTGCCAAAATGTAGTTAAAACAGGTAAAGTACCTCTCGTGGCGCGCAGGTGCAGGTCCAAGGCTCGTCAGCCCGTTGGCTCAAGGGAGCCGTAATAAATGATTCAAAAGGTTGGTCGCACTCTGCTCGTCACACCAGCAAGTGGCCCCAAGGAACTGTGGTAGATGCAGTGGCGACGACGAGTACGCCTATGCCACGATGTATGTGAAAAATATGTGTTGCATTAGCCATCCCTGGACACGTGTTTCGAGGTAGTTGCCTCTCGTCAGCAGGGAGCAGGTCAGTGTAAAGGGGTGCCGCGTGGACTGCCAAAATGTAGTTAAAACAGGTAAAGTACCTCTCATGGCGCGCAGGTGCAGGTCCAAGGCTCGTCAGCCCGTTGGCTCAAGGGAGCCGTAATAAATGATTCAAAAGGTTGGTCGCACTCTGCTCGTCACACCAGCAAGTGGCCCCAAGGAACTGTGGTAGATGTAGTGGCGACGGTGAGTAGGCCTATGCCACAATGTATGTGAAAAATATGTGTTGCATTAGCCATCCCTGGACACGTGTTTCGAGGTAGTTGCCTCTCGTCAGCAGGGAGCAGGTCAGTGTAAAGGGGTGCCGCGTGGACTGCCAAAATGTAGTTAAAACAGGTAAAGTACCTCTCATGGCGCGCAGGTGTAGGTCCAAGGCTCGTCAGCCCGTTGGCTCAAGGGAGCCGTAATAAATGATTCAAAAGGTTGGTCGCACTCTGCTCGTCACACCAGCAAGTGGCCCCAAGGAACTGTGGTAGATGTAGTGGCGACGGCGAGTACGCCTATGCCACGATGTATGTGAAAAATATGTGTTGCATTAGCCATCCCTGGACACGTGTTTCGAGGTAGTTGCCTCTGGTCAGCAGGGAGCAGGTCAGTGTAAAGGGGTGCCGCGTGGACTGCCAAAATGTAGTTAAAACAGGTAAAGTACCTCTCATGGCGCGCAGGTGCAGGTCCAAGGCTCGTCAGCCCGTTGGCTCAAGGGAGCCGTAATAAATGATTCAAAAGGTTGGTCGCACTCTGCTCGTCACACCAGCAAGTGGCCCCAAGGAACTGTGGTAGATGTAGTGGCGACGGCGAGTACGCCTATGCCACGATGTATGTGAAAAATATGTGTTGCATTAGCCATCCCTGGACACGTGTTTCGAGGTAGTTGCCTCTCGTCAGCAGGGAGCAGGTCAGTGTAAAGGGGTGCCGCGTGGACTGCCAAAATGTAGTTAAAACAGGTAAAGAACCTCTCATGGCGCGCAGGTGCAGGTCCAAGGCTCGTCAGCCCGTTGGCTCAAGGGAGCCGTAATAAATGATTCAAAAGGTTGGTCGCACTCTGCTCGTCACACCAGCAAGTGGCCCCAAGGAACTGTGGTAGATGTAGTGGCGACGGCGAGTACGCCTATGCCACGATGTATGTGAAAAATATGTGTTGCATTAGCCATCCCTGGACACGTGTTTCGAGGTAGTTGCCTCTCGTCAGCAGGGAGCAGGTCAGTGTAAAGGGGTGCCGCGTGGACTGCCAAAATGTAGTTAAAACAGGTAAAGTACCTCTCATGGCGCGCAGGTGCAGGTCCAAGGCTCGTCAGCCCGTTGGCTCAAGGGAGCCGTAATAAATGATTCAAAAGGTTGGTCGCACTCTGCTTGTCACACCAGCAAGTGGCCCCAAGGAACTGTGGTAGATGTAGTGGCGACGGCGAGTACGCCTATGCCACGATGTATGTGAAAAATATGTGTTGCATTAGCCATCCCTGGACACGTGTTTCGAGGTAGTTGCCTCTCGTCAGCAGGGAGCAGGTCAGTGTAAAAGGGTGCCGCGTGGACTGCCAAAATGTAGTTAAAACAGGTAAAGTACCTCTCATGGCGCGCAGGTGCAGGTCCAAGGCTCGTCAGCCCGTTGGCTCAAGGGAGCCGTAATAAATGATTCAAAAGGTTGGTCGCACTCTGCTCGTCACACCGGCAAGTGGCCCCAAGGAACTGTGGTAGATGCAGTGGCGACGACGAGTACGCCTATGCCACAATGTATGTGAAAAATATGTGTTGCATTAGCCATCCCTGGACACGTGTTTCGAGGTAGTTGCCTCTCGTCAGCAGGGAGCAGGTCAGTGTAAAGGGGTGCCGCGTGGACTGCCAAAATGTAGTTAAAACAGGTAAAGTACCTCTCATGGCGCGCAGGTGCAGGTCCAAGGCTCGTCCGCCCGTTGGCTCAAGGGAGCCGTAATAAATGGTTCAAAAGGTTGGTCGCACTCTGCTCGTCACACCAGCAAGTGGCCCCAAGGAACTGTGGTAGATGTAGTGGCGACGGCAAGTACGCCTATGCCACGATGTATGTGAAAAATATGTGTTGCATTAGCCATCCCTGGACACGTGTTTCGAGGTAGTTGCCTCTCGTCAGCAGGGAGCAGGTCAGTGTAAAGGGGTGCCGCGTGGACTGCCAAAATGTAGTTAAAACAGGTAAAGTACCTTTCATGGCGCGTAGGTGCAGGTCCAAGGCTCGTCAGCCCGTTGGCTCAAGGGAGCCGTAATAAATTATTCAAAAGGTTGGTCGCACTCTGCTCGTCACACCAGCAAGTGGCCCCAATGAACTGTGGTAGATGTAGTGGCCACGGCGAGTACGCCTATGCCACGATGTATGTGAAAAATATGTGTTGCATTAGCCATCCCTGGACACGTGTTTCGAGGTAGTTGCCTCTCGTCAGCAGGGAGCAGGTCAGTGTAAAGGGGTGCCGCGTGGACTGCCAAAATGTAGTTAAAACAGGTAAAGTACATCTCATGGCACGCAGGTGCAGGTCCAAGGCTCGTCAGCCCGTTGGCTCAAGGGAGCCGTAATAAATGATTCAAAAGGTTGGTCGCACTCTGCTCGTCACACCAGCAAGTGGCCCCAAGGAACTGTGGTAGATGTAGTGGCGGCGGCAAGTACGCCTATGCCACGATGTATGTGAAAAATATGTGTTGCATTAGCCATCCCTGGACACGTGTTTCGAGGTAGTTGCCTCTCGTCAGCAGGGAGCAGGTCAATGTAAAGGGGTGCCGCGTGGACTGCCAAAATGTAGTTAAAACAGGTAAAGTACCTCTCATGGCGCGCAGGTGCAGGTCCAAGGCTCGTCAGCCCGTTGGCTCAAGGGAGCCGTAATAAATGATTCAAAAGGTTGGTCGCACTCTGCTCGTCACACCAGCAAGTGGCCCCAAGGAACTGTGGTAGATGTAGTGGCGACGGCGAGTACGCCTATGCCACGATGTATGTGAAAAATATGTGTTGCATTAGCCATCCCTGGACACGTGTTTCGAGGTAGTTGCCTCTCGTCAGCAGGGAGCAGGTCAGTGTAAAGGGGTGCCGCGTGGACTGCCAAAATGTAGTTAAAACAGGTAAAGTACCTCTCATGGCGCGCAGGTGTAGGTCCAAGGCTCGTCAGCCCGTTAGCTCAAGGGAGCCTTAATAAATGATTCAAAAGGTTGGTCGCACTCTGCTCGTCACACCAGCAAGTGGCCCCAAGAAACTGTGGTAGATGTAGTGGAGACGGCGAGTACGCCTATGCCACGATGTATGTGAAAAATATGTGTTGCATTAGCCATCCCTGGACACGTGTTTTGAGGTAGTTGCCTCTCATCAGCAGGGAGCAGGTCAGTGTAAAGGGGTGCCGCGTGGACTGCCAAAATGTAGTTAAAACAGGTAAAGTACCTCTCATGGCGCGCAGGTGCAGGTCCAAGGCTCGTCAGCCCGTTGGCTCAAGGGAGCCGTAATAAATGATTCAAAAAGTTGGTCGCACTCTGCTCGTCACACCAGCAAGTGGCCCCAAGGAGCTGTGGTAGATGTAGTGGCGACGGCGAGTACGCCTATGCCACGATGTATGTGAAAAATATGTGTTGCATTAGCCATCCCTGGACACGTGTTTCGAGGTAGTTGCCTCTCGTCAGCAGGGAGCAGGTCAGTGTAAAGGGGTGCCGCGTGGACTGCCAAAATGTAGTTAAAACAGGTAAAGTGCCTCTCATGGTGTGCAGGTGCAGGTCCAAGGCTCGTCAGCCCGTTGGCTCAAGGGAGCCGTAATAAATGATTCAAAAGGTTGGTCGCACTCTGCTCGTCACACCAGCAAGTGGCCCCAAGGAACTGTGGTAGATGTAGTGGCGACGGCGAGTACGCCTATGCCACGATGTATGTGAAAAATATGTGTTGCATTAGCCATCCCTGGACACGTGTTTCGAGGTAGTTGCCTCTTGTCAGCAGGGAGCAGGTCAGTGTAAAGGGGTGCCGCGTGGACTGCCAAAATGTAGTTAAAACAGGTAAAGTACCTCTCATGGCGCGCACGTGCAGGTCCAAGGCTCGTCAGCCCGTTGGCTCAAGGGAGCCGTAATAAATTATTCAAAAGGTTGGTCGCACTCTGCTCGTCACACCAGCAAGTGGCCCCAAGGAACTGTGGTAGATGTAGTGGAGACGGCGAGTACGCCTATGCCACAATGTATGTGAAAAATATGTGTTGCATTAGCCATCCCTGGACACGTGTTTCGAGGTAGTTGCCTCTTGTCAGCAGGGAGCAGGTCAGTGTAAAGGGGTGCCGCGTGGACTGCCAAAATGTAGTTAAAACAGGTAAAGTACCTCTCATGGCGCGCAGGTGCAGGTCCAAGGCTCGTCAGCCCATTGGCTCAAGGGAGCCGTAATAAATTATTCAAAAGGTTGGTCGCACTCTGCTCGTCACACCAGCAAGTGGCCCCAAGGAACTGTGGTAGATGTAGTGGCGACGGCGAGTACGCCTATGCCACGATGTATGTGAAAAATATGTGTTGCATTAGCCATCCCTGGACACGTGTTTCGAGGTAGTTGCCTCTCGTCAGCAGGGAGCAGGTCAGTGTAAAGGGGTGCCGCGTGGACTGCCAAAATGTAGTTAAAACAGGTAAAGTACCTCTCATGGCGCGCAGGTGCAGGTCCAAGGCTCGTCAGCCCGTTGGCTCAAGGGAGCCGTAATAAATGATTCAAAAGGTTGGTCGCACTCTGCTCGTCACACCAGCAAGTGGCCCCAAGGAACTGTGGTAGATGTAGTGGCGACGGCGAGTACGCCTATGCCACGATGTATGTGAAAAATATGTGTTGCATTAGCCATCCCCGGACACGTGTTTCGAGGTAGTTGCCTCTCGTCAGCAGGGAGCAGGTCAGTGTAAAGGGGTGCCGCGTGGACTGCCAAAATGTAGTTAAAACAGGTAAAGTACCTCTCATGGTGCGCAGGTGCAGGTCCAAGGCTCGTCAGCCCGTTGGCTCAAGGGAGCCGTAATAAATGATTCAGAAGGTTGGTCACACTCTGCTCGTCACACCAGCAAGTGGCCCCAAGGAACTGTGGTAGATGTAGTGGCGACGGCGAGTACGCCTATGCCACGATGTATGTGAAAAATATGTGTTGCATTAGCCATCCCTGGACACGTGTTTCGAGGTAGTTGCCTCTCGTCAGCAGGGAGCAGGTCAGTGTAAAGGGGTGCCGCGTGGCCTGCCAGAATGTAGTTAAAACAGGTAAAGTACCTCTCATGGCGCGCAGGTGCAGGTCCAAGGCTCGTCAGCCCGTTGGCTCAAGGGAGCCGTAATAAAAGATTCAAAAGGTTGGTCGCACTCTGCTCGTCACACCAGCAAGTGGCCCCAAGGAACTGTGGTAGATGTAGAGGCGACGGCGAGTACGCCTATGCCACGATGTATGTGAAAAATATGTGTTGCATTAGCCATCCCTGGACACGTGTTTCGAGGTAGTTGCCTCTCCTCAGCAGGGAGCAGGTCAGTGTAAAGGGGTGCCGCGTGGACTGCCAAAATGTAGTTAAAACAGGTAAAGTAACTCTCATGGCGCGCAGGTGCAGGTCCAAGGCTCGTCAGCCTGTTGGCTCAAGGGAGCCGTAATAAATGATTCAAAAGGTTGGTCGCACTCTGCTCGTAACACCAGCAAGTGGCCCCAAGGAACTGTGGTAGATGTAGTGGCGACGGCGAGTACGCCTATGCCACGATGTATGTGAAAAATATGTGTTGCATTAGCCATCCCTGGACACGTGTTTCGAGGTAGTTGCCTCTCGTCAGCAGGGAGCAGGTCAGTGTAAAGGGGTGCCGCGTGGACTGGCAAAATGTAGTTAAAACAGGTAAAGTACCTCTCATGGCGCGCAGGTGCAGGTCCAAGGCTCGTCAGCCCGTTGGCTCAAGGGAGCCGTAATAAATGATTCAAAAGGTTGGTGGCACTCTGCTCGTCACACCAGCAAGTGGCCCCAAGGAACTGTGGTAGATGTAGTGGCGACGGCGAGTACGCCTATGCCACGATGGATGTGAAAAATATGTGTTGCATTAGCCATCCCTGGACACGTGTTTCGAGGTAGTTGCCTCTCGTCAGCAGGGAGCAGGTCAGTGTAAAGGGGTGCCGCGTGGACTGCCAAAATGTAGTTAAAACAGGTAAAGTACCTCTCATGGTGCGCAGGTGCAGGTCCAAGGCTCGTCAGCCCGTTGGCTCAAGGGAGCCGTAATAAATTATTCAAAAGGTTGGTCGCACTCTGCTCGTCACACCAGCAAGTGGCCCCAAGGAACTGTGGTAGATGTAGTGGCGACGGCGAGTACGCCTATGCCATGATGTATGTGAAAAATATGTGTTGCAATAGCCATCCCTGGACACGTGTTTCGAGGTAGTTGCCTCTCGTCAGCAGGGAGCAGGTCAGTGTAAAGGGGTGCCGCGTGGACTGCCAAAATGTTGTTAAAACAGGTAAAGTACCTCTCATGGCGCGCAGGTGCAGGTCCAAGGCTCGTCAGCCCGTTGGCTCAAGGGAGCCGTAATAAATGATTCAAAAGGTTGGTCGCACTCTGCTCGTCACACCAGCAAGTGGCCCCAAGGAACTGTGGTAGATGTAGAGGCGACGGCGAGTACGCCTATGCCACGATGTATGTGAAAAATATGTGTTGCATTAGCCATCCCTGGACACGTGTTTCGAGGTAGTTGCCTCTCCTCAGCAGGGAGCAGGTCAGTGTAAAGGGGTGCCGCGTGGACTGCCAAAATGTAGTTAAAACAGGTAAAGTAACTCTCATGGCGCGCAGGTGCAGGTCCAAGGCTCGTCAGCCCGTTGGCTCAAGGGAGCCGTAATAAATGATTCAAAAGGTTGGTCGCACTCTGCTCGTCACACCAGCAAGTGGCCCCAAGGAACTGTGGTAGATGTAGTGGCGACGGCGAGTACGCCTATGCCACGATGTATGTGAAAAATATGTGTTGCATTAGCCATCCCTGGACACGTGTTTCGAGGTAGTTGCCTCTCGTCAGCAGGGAGCAGGTCAGTGTAAAGGGGTGCCGCGTGGACTGCCAAAATGTAGTTAAAACAGGTAAAGTACCTCTCATGGCGCGCAGGTGCAGGTCCAAGGCTCGTCAGCCCGTTGGCTCAAGGGAGCCGTAATAAATTATTCAAAAGGTTGGTCGCACTCTGCTCGTAACACCAGCAAGTGGCCCCAAGGAACTGTGGTAGATGTAGTGGCGACGGCGAGTACGCCTATGCCACGATGTATGTGAAACATATGTGTTGCATTAGCCATCCCTGGACACGTGTTTCGAGGTAGTTGCCTCTCGTCAGCAGGGAGCAGGTCAGTGTAAAGGGGTGCCGCGTGGACTGCCAAAATGTAGTTAAAACAGGTAAAGTACCTCTCATGGCGCGCAGGTGCAGGTCCAAGGCTCGTCAGCCCGTTGGCTCAAGGGAGCCGTAATAAATGATTCAAAAGGTTGGTCGCACTCTGCTCGTCACACCAGCAAGTGGCCCCAAGGAACTGTGGTAGATGTAGAGGTGACGGCGAGTACGCCTATGCCACGATGTATGTGAAAAATATGTGTTGCATTAGCCATCCCTGGACACGTGTTTCGAGGTAGTTGCCTCTCCTCAGCAGGGAGCAGGTCAGTGTAAAGGGGTGCCGCGTGGACTGCCAAAATGTAGTTAAAACAGGTAAAGTAACTCTCAAGGCGCGCAGGTGCAGGTCCAAGGCTCGTCAGCCCGTTGGCTCAAGGGAGCCGTAATAAATGATTCAAAAGGTTGGTCGCACTCTGCTCGTCACACCAGCAAGTGGCCCCAAGGAACTGTGGTAGATGTAGTGGCGACGGCGAGTACGCCTATGCCACGATGTATGTGAAAAATATGTGTTGCATTAGCCATCCCTGGACACGTGTTTCGAGGTAGTTGCCTCTCGTCAGCAGGGAGCAGGTCAGTGTAAAGGGGTGCCGCGTGGACTGCCAAAATGTAGTTAAAACAGGTAAAGTACCTCTCATGGCGCGCAGGTGCAGGTCCAAGGCTCGTCAGCCCGTTGGCTCAAGGGAGCCGTAATAAATTATTCAAAAGGTTGGTCGCACTCTGCTCGTAACACCAGCAAGTGGCCCCAAGGAACTGTGGTAGATGTAGTGGCGACGGCGAGTACGCCTATGCCACGATGTATGTGAAAAATATGTGTTGCATTAGCTATCCCTGGACACGTGTTTCGAGGTAGTTGCCTCTCGTCAGCAGGGAGCAGGTCAGTGTAAAGGGGTGCCGCGTGGACTGCCAAAATGTAGTTAAAACAGGTAAAGTACCTCTCATGGCGCGCAGGTGCAGGTCCAAGGCTCGTCAGCCCGTTGGCTCAAGGGAGCCGTAATAAATGATTCAAAAGGTTGGTCGCACTCTGCTCGTCACACCAGCAAGTGGCCCCAAGGAACTGTGGTAGATGTAGTGGCGACGGCGAGTACGCCTATGCCACGATGTATGTGAAAAATATGTGTTGCATTAGCCATCCCTGGACACGTGTTTGGAGGTAGTTGCCTCTCGTCAGCAGGGAGCAGGTCAGTGTAAAGGGGTGCCGCGTGGACTGCCAAAATATAGTTAAAACAGGTAAAGTACCTCTCATGGCGCGCAGGTGCAGGTCCAAGGCTCGTCAGCCCGTTGGCTCAAGGGAGCCGTAATAAATGATTCAAAAGGTTGGTCGCACTCTGCTCGTCACACCAGCAAGTGGCCCCAAGGAACTGTGGTAGATGTAGTGGCGACGGCGAGTACGCCTATGCCATGATGTATGTGAAAAATATGTGTTGCATTAGCCATCCCTGGACACGTGTTTCGAGGTAGTTGCCTCTCGTCAGCAGGGAGCAGGTCAGTGTAAAGGGGTGCCGCGTGGACTGCCAAAATGTAGTTAAAACAGGTAAAGTACCTCTCATGGCGCGCAGGTGCAGGTCCAAGGCTCGTCAGCCCATTGGCTCAAGGGAGCCGTAATAAATGATTCAAAAGGTTGGTCGCACTCTGCTCGTCACACCAGCAGGTGGCCCCAAGGAACTGTGGTAGAAGTAGTGGCGACGGCGAGTACGCCTATGCCACGATGTATGTGAAAAATATGTGTTGCATTAGCCATCCCTGGACACGTGTTTCGAGGTAGTTGCCTCTCGTCAGCAGGGAGCAGGTCAGTGTAAAGGGGTGCCGCGTGGACTGCCAAAATGTAGTTAAAACAGGTAAAGTAACTCTCAAGGCGCGCAGGTGCAGGTCCAAGGCTCGTCAGCCCGTTGGCTCAAGGGAGCCGTAATAAATGATTCAAAAGGTTGGTCGCACTCTGCTCGTCACACCAGCAAGTGGCCCCAAGGAACTGTGGTAGATGTAGTGGCGACGGCGAGTACGCCTATGCCACGATGTATGTGAAAAATATGTGTTGCATTAGCCATCCCTGGACACGTGTTTCGAGGTAGTTGCCTCTCGTCAGCAGGGAGCAGGTCAGTGTAAAGGGGTGCCGCGTGGACTGCCAAAATGTAGTTAAAACAGGTAAAGTACCTCTCATGGCGCGCAGGTGCAGGTCCAAGGCTCGTCAGCCCGTTGGCTCAAGGGAGCCGTAATAAATTATTCAAAAGGTTGGTCGCACTCTGCTCGTAACACCAGCAAGTGGCCCCAAGGAACTGTGGTAGATGTAGTGGCGACGGCGAGTACGCCTATGCCACGATGTATGTGAAAAATATGTGTTGCATTAGCTATCCCTGGACACGTGTTTCGAGGTAGTTGCCTCTCGTCAGCAGGGAGCAGGTCAGTGTAAAGGGGTGCCGCGTGGACTGCCAAAATGTAGTTAAAACAGGTAAAGTACCTCTCATGGCGCGCAGGTGCAGGTCCAAGGCTCGTCAGCCCGTTGGCTCAAGGGAGCCGTAATAAATGATTCAAAAGGTTGGTCGCACTCTGCTCGTCACACCAGCAAGTGGCCCCAAGGAACTGTGGTAGATGTAGTGGCGACGGCGAGTACGCCTATGCCACGATGTATGTGAAAAATATGTGTTGCATTAGCCATCCCTGGACACGTGTTTGGAGGTAGTTGCCTCTCGTCAGCAGGGAGCAGGTCAGTGTAAAGGGGTGCCGCGTGGACTGCCAAAATATAGTTAAAACAGGTAAAGTACCTCTCATGGCGCGCAGGTGCAGGTCCAAGGCTCGTCAGCCCGTTGGCTCAAGGGAGCCGTAATAAATGATTCAAAAGGTTGGTCGCACTCTGCTCGTCACACCAGCAAGTGGCCCCAAGGAACTGTGGTAGATGTAGTGGCGACGGCGAGTACGCCTATGCCATGATGTATGTGAAAAATATGTGTTGCATTAGCCATCCCTGGACACGTGTTTCGAGGTAGTTGCCTCTCGTCAGCAGGGAGCAGGTCAGTGTAAAGGGGTGCCGCGTGGACTGCCAAAATGTAGTTAAAACAGGTAAAGTACCTCTCATGGCGCGCAGGTGCAGGTCCAAGGCTCGTCAGCCCATTGGCTCAAGGGAGCCGTAATAAATGATTCAAAAGGTTGGTCGCACTCTGCTCGTCACACCAGCAGGTGGCCCCAAGGAACTGTGGTAGATGTATTGGCGACGGCGAGTACGCCTATGCCACGATGTATGTGAAAAATATGTGTTGCATTAGCCATCCCTGGACACGTGTTTGGAGGTAGTTGCCTCTCGTCAGCAGGGAGCAGGTCAGTGTAAAGGGGTGCCGCGTGGACTGCCAAAATATAGTTAAAACAGGTAAAGTACCTCTCATGGCGCGCAGGTGCAGGTCCAAGGCTCGTCAGCCCGTTGGCTCAAGGGAGCCGTAATAAATGATTCAAAAGGTTGGTCGCACTCTGCTCGTCACACCAGCAAGTGGCCCCAAGGAACTGTGGTAGATGTAGTGGCGACGGCGAGTACGCCTATGCCATGATGTATGTGAAAAATATGTGTTGCATTAGCCATCCCTGGACACGTGTTTCGAGGTAGTTGCCTCTCGTCAGCAGGGAGCAGGTCAGTGTAAAGGGGTGCCGCGTGGACTGCCAAAATGTAGTTAAAACAGGTAAAGTACCTCTCATGGCGCGCAGGTGCAGGTCCAAGGCTCGTCAGCCCATTGGCTCAAGGGAGCCGTAATAAATGATTCAAAAGGTTGGTCGCACTCTGCTCGTCACACCAGCAGGTGGCCCCAAGGAACTGTGGTAGAAGTAGTGGCGACGGCGAGTACGCCTATGCCACGATGTATGTGAAAAATATGTGTTGCATTAGCCATCCCTGGACACGTGTTTCGAGGTAGTTGCCTCTCGTCAGCAGGGAGCAGGTCAGTGTAAAGGGGTGCCGCGTGGACTGCCAAAATGTAGTTAAAACAGGTAAAGTACCTCTCATGGCGCGCAGGTGCAGGTCCAAGGCCCGTCAGCCCGTTGGCTCAAGGGAGCCGTAAGAAATGATTCAAAAGGTTGGTCGCACTCTGCTCGTCACACCAGCAAGTGGCCCCAAGGAACTGTGGTAGATGTAGTGGCGACGGCGAGTACGCCTATGCTACGATGTATGTGAAAAATATGTGTTGCATTAGCCATCCCTGGACACGTGTTTCGAGGTAGTTGCCTCTCGTCAGCAGGGAGCAGGTCAGTGTAAAGGGGTGCCGCGTGGACTGCCAAAATGTAGTTAAAACAGGTAAAGTACCTCTCATGGCGCGCAGGTGCAGGTCCAAGGCTCGTCAGCCCATTGGCTCAAGGGAGCCGTAATAAATGATTCAAAAGGTTGGTCGCACTCTGCTCGTCACACCAGCAGGTGGCCCCAAGGAACTGTGGTAGAAGTAGTGGCGACGGCGAGTACGCCTATGCCACAATGTATGTGAAAAATATGTGTTGCATTAGCCATCCCTGGACACGTGTTTCGAGGTAGTTGCCTCTCGTCAGCAGGGAGCAGGTCAGTGTAAAGGGGTGCCGCGTGGACTGCCAAAATGTAGTTAAAACAGGTAAAGTACCTCTCATGGCGCGCAGGTGCAGGTCCAAGGCCCGTCAGCCCGTTGGCTCAAGGGAGCCGTAATAAATGATTCAAAAGGTTGGTGGCACTCTGCTCGTCACACCAGCAAGTGGCCCCAAGGAACTGTGGTAGATGTAGTGGCGACGGCGAGTACGCCTATGCCACGATGTATGTGAAAAATATGTGTTGCATTAGCCATCCCTGGACACGTGTTTCGAGGTAGTTGCCTCTCGTCAGCAGGGAGCAGGTCAGTGTAAAGGGGTGCCGCGTGGACTGCCAGAATGTAGTTAAAACAGGTAAAGTACCTCTCATGGCGCGCAGGTGCAGGTCCAAGGCTCGTCAGCCCGTTGGCTCAAGGGAGCCGTAATAAATGATTCAAAAGGTTGGTCGCACTCTGCTCGTCACACCAGCAAGTGGCCCCAAGGAACTGTGGTAGATGTAGAGGCGACGGCGAGTACGCCTATGCCACGATGTATGTGAAAAATATGTGTTGCATTAGCCATCCCTGGACACGTGTTTCGAGGTAGTTGCCTCTCCTCAGCAGGGAGCAGGTCAGTGTAAAGGGGTGCCGCGTGGACTGCCAAAATGTAGTTAAAACAGGTAAAGTAACTCTCATGGCGCGCAGGTGCAGGTCCAAGGCTCGTCAGCCTGTTGGCTCAAGGGAGCCGTAATAAATGATTCAAAAGGTTGGTCGCACTCTGCTCGTAACACCAGCAAGTGGCCCCAAGGAACTGTGGTAGATGTAGTGGCGACGGCGAGTACGCCTATGCCACGATGTATGTGAAAAATATGTGTTGCATTAGCCATCCCTGGACACGTGTTTCGAGGTAGTTGCCTCTCGTCAGCAGGGAGCAGGTCAGTGTAAAGGGGTGCCGCGTGGACTGCCAAAATGTAGTTAAAACAGGTAAAGTACCTCTCATGGCGTGCAGGTGCAGGTCCAAGGCTCGTCAGCCCGTTGGCTCAAGGGAGCCGTAATAAATGATTTAAAAGGTTGGTCGCACTCTGCTCGTCACACCAGCAAGTGGCCCCAAGGAACTGTGGTAGATGTAGTGGCGACGGCGAGTACGCCTACGCCACGATGTATGTGAAAAATATGTGTTGCATTAGCCATCCCTGGACACGTGTTTCGAGGTAGTTGCCTCTCGTCAGCAGGGAGCAGGTCAGTGTAAAGGGGTGCCGCGTGGACTGCCAAAATGTAGTTAAAACAGGTAAAGTACCTCTCGTGGCGCGCAGGTGCAGGTCCAAGGCTCGTCAGCCCGTTGGCTCAAGGGAGCCGTAATAAATGATTCAAAAGGTTGGTCGCACTCTGCTCGTCACACCAGCAAGTGGCCCCAAGGAACTGTGGTAGATGTAGTGGCGACGGCGAGTACGCCTATGCCACGATGTATGTGAAAAATATGTGTTGCATTAGCCATCCCTGGACACGTGTTTGGAGGTAGTTGCCTCTCGTCAGCAGGGAGCAGGTCAGTGTAAAGGGGTGCCGCGTGGACTGCCAAAATATAGTTAAAACAGGTAAAGTACCTCTCATGGCGCGCAGGTGCAGGTCCAAGGCTCGTCAGCCCGTTGGCTCAAGGGAGCCGTAATAAATGATTCAAAAGGTTGGTCGCACTCTGCTCGTCACACCAGCAAGTGGCCCCAAGGAACTGTGGTAGATGTAGTGGCGACGGCGAGTACGCCTATGCCATGATGTATGTGAAAAATATGTGTTGCATTAGCCATCCCTGGACACGTGTTTCGAGGTAGTTGCCTCTCGTCAGCAGGGAGCAGGTCAGTGTAAAGGGGTGCCGCGTGGACTGCCAAAATGTAGTTAAAACAGGTAAAGTACCTCTCATGGCGCGCAGGTGCAGGTCCAAGGCTCGTCAGCCCATTGGCTCAAGGGAGCCGTAATAAATGATTCAAAAGGTTGGTCGCACTCTGCTCGTCACACCAGCAGGTGGCCCCAAGGAACTGTGGTAGAAGTAGTGGCGACGGCGAGTACGCCTATGCCACGATGTATGTGAAAAATATGTGTTGCATTAGCCATCCCTGGACACGTGTTTCGAGGTAGTTGCCTCTCGTCAGCAGGGAGCAGGTCAGTGTAAAGGGGTGCCGCGTGGACTGCCAAAATGTAGTTAAAACAGGTAAAGTACCTCTCATGGCGCGCAGGTGCAGGTCCAAGGCCCGTCAGCCCGTTGGCTCAAGGGAGCCGTAATAAATGATTCAAAAGGTTGGTCGCACTCTGCTCGTCACACCAGCAAGTGGCCCCAAGGAACTGTGGTAGATGTAGTGGCGACGGCGAGTACGCCTATGCTACGATGTATGTGAAAAATATGTGTTGCATTAGCCATCCCTGGACACGTGTTTCGAGGTAGTTGCCTCTCGTCAGCAGGGAGCAGGTCAGTGTAAAGGGGTGCCGCGTGGACTGCCAAAATGTAGTTAAAACAGGTAAAGTACCTCTCATGGCGCGCAGGTGCAGGTCCAAGGCTCGTCAGCCCATTGGCTCAAGGGAGCCGTAATAAATGATTCAAAAGGTTGGTCGCACTCTGCTCGTCACACCAGCAGGTGGCCCCAAGGAACTGTGGTAGAAGTAGTGGCGACGGCGAGTACGCCTATGCCACAATGTATGTGAAAAATATGTGTTGCATTAGCCATCCCTGGACACGTGTTTCGAGGTAGTTGCCTCTCGTCAGCAGGGAGCAGGTCAGTGTAAAGGGGTGCCGCGTGGACTGCCAAAATGTAGTTAAAACAGGTAAAGTACCTCTCATGGCGCGCAGGTGCAGGTCCAAGGCCCGTCAGCCCGTTGGCTCAAGGGAGCCGTAATAAATGATTCAAAAGGTTGGTGGCACTCTGCTCGTCACACCAGCAAGTGGCCCCAAGGAACTGTGGTAGATGTAGTGGCGACGGCGAGTACGCCTATGCCACGATGTATGTGAAAAATATGTGTTGCATTAGCCATCCCTGGACACGTGTTTCGAGGTAGTTGCCTCTCGTCAGCAGGGAGCAGGTCAGTGTAAAGGGGTGCCGCGTGGACTGCCAGAATGTAGTTAAAACAGGTAAAGTACCTCTCATGGCGCGCAGGTGCAGGTCCAAGGCTCGTCAGCCCGTTGGCTCAAGGGAGCCGTAATAAATGATTCAAAAGGTTGGTCGCACTCTGCTCGTCACACCAGCAAGTGGCCCCAAGGAACTGTGGTAGATGTAGAGGCGACGGCGAGTACGCCTATGCCACGATGTATGTGAAAAATATGTGTTGCATTAGCCATCCCTGGACACGTGTTTCGAGGTAGTTGCCTCTCCTCAGCAGGGAGCAGGTCAGTGTAAAGGGGTGCCGCGTGGACTGCCAAAATGTAGTTAAAACAGGTAAAGTAACTCTCATGGCGCGCAGGTGCAGGTCCAAGGCTCGTCAGCCTGTTGGCTCAAGGGAGCCGTAATAAATGATTCAAAAGGTTGGTCGCACTCTGCTCGTAACACCAGCAAGTGGCCCCAAGGAACTGTGGTAGATGTAGTGGCGACGGCGAGTACGCCTATGCCACGATGTATGTGAAAAATATGTGTTGCATTAGCCATCCCTGGACACGTGTTTCGAGTTAGTTGCCTCTCGTCAGCAGGGAGCAGGTCAGTGTAAAGGGGTGCCGCGTGGACTGCCAAAATGTAGTTAAAACAGGTAAAGTACCTCTCATGGCGTGCAGGTGCAGGTCCAAGGCTCGTCAGCCCGTTGGCTCAAGGGAGCCGTAATAAATGATTTAAAAGGTTGGTCGCACTCTGCTCGTCACACCAGCAAGTGGCCCCAAGGAACTGTGGTAGATGTAGTGGCGACGGCGAGTACGCCTACGCCACGATGTATGTGAAAAATATGTGTTGCATTAGCCATCCCTGGACACGTGTTTCGAGGTAGTTGCCTCTCGTCAGCAGGGAGCAGGTCAGTGTAAAGGGGTGCCGCGTGGACTGCCAAAATGTAGTTAAAACAGGTAAAGTACCTCTCGTGGCGCGCAGGTGCAGGTCCAAGGCTCGTCAGCCCGTTGGCTCAAGGGAGCCGTAATAAATGATTCAAAAGGTTGGTCGCACTCTGCTCGTCACACCAGCAAGTGGCCCCAAGGAACTGTGGTAGATGCAGTGGCGACGACGAGTACGCCTATGCCACGATGTATGTGAAAAATATGTGTTGCATTAGCCATCCCTGGACACGTGTTTCGAGGTAGTTGCCTCTCGTCAGCAGGGAGCAGGTCAGTGTAAAGGGGTGCCGCGTGGACTGCCAAAATGTAGTTAAAACAGGTAAAGTACCTCTCATGGCGCGCAGGTGCAGGTCCAAGGCTCGTCAGCCCGTTGGCTCAAGGGAGCCGTAATAAATGATTCAAAAGGTTGGTCGCACTCTGCTCGTCACACCAGCAAGTGGCCCCAAGGAACTGTGGTAGATGTAGTGGCGACGGTGAGTAGGCCTATGCCACAATGTATGTGAAAAATATGTGTTGCATTAGCCATCCCTGGACACGTGTTTCGAGGTAGTTGCCTCTCGTCAGCAGGGAGCAGGTCAGTGTAAAGGGGTGCCGCGTGGACTGCCAAAATGTAGTTAAAACAGGTAAAGTACCTCTCATGGCGCGCAGGTGCAGGTCCAAGGCTCGTCAGCCCATTGGCTCAAGGGAGCCGTAATAAATGATTCAAAAGGTTGGTCGCACTCTGCTCGTCACACCAGCAGGTGGCCCCAAGGAACTGTGGTAGAAGTAGTGGCGACGGCGAGTACGCCTATGCCACGATGTATGTGAAAAATATGTGTTGCATTAGCCATCCCTGGACACGTGTTTCGAGGTAGTTGCCTCTCGTCAGCAGGGAGCAGGTCAGTGTAAAGGGGTGCCGCGTGGACTGCCAAAATGTAGTTAAAACAGGTAAAGTACCTCTCATGGCGCGCAGGTGCAGGTCCAAGGCCCGTCAGCCCGTTGGCTCAAGGGAGCCGTAATAAATGATTCAAAAGGTTGGTGGCACTCTGCTCGTCACACCAGCAAGTGGCCCCAAGGAACTGTGGTAGATGTAGTGGCGACGGCGAGTACGCCTATGCCACGATGTATGTGAAAAATATGTGTTGCATTAGCCATCCCTGGACACGTGTTTCGAGGTAGTTGCCTCTCGTCAGCAGGGAGCAGGTCAGTGTAAAGGGGTGCCGCGTGGACTGCCAGAATGTAGTTAAAACAGGTAAAGTACCTCTCATGGCGCGCAGGTGCAGGTCCAAGGCTCGTCAGCCCGTTGGCTCAAGGGAGCCGTAATAAATGATTCAAAAGGTTGGTCGCACTCTGCTCGTCACACCAGCAAGTGGCCCCAAGGAACTGTGGTAGATGTAGAGGCGACGGCGAGTACGCCTATGCCACGATGTATGTGAAAAATATGTGTTGCATTAGCCATCCCTGGACACGTGTTTCGAGGTAGTTGCCTCTCCTCAGCAGGGAGCAGGTCAGTGTAAAGGGGTGCCGCGTGGACTGCCAAAATGTAGTTAAAACAGGTAAAGTAACTCTCATGGCGCACAGGTGCAGGTCCAAGGCTCGTCAGCCTGTTGGCTCAAGGGAGCCGTAATAAATGATTCAAAAGGTTGGTCGCACTCTGCTCGTAACACCAGCAAGTGGCCCCAAGGAACTGTGGTAGATGTAGTGGCGACGGCGAGTACGCCTATGCCACGATGTATGTGAAAAATATGTGTTGCATTAGCCATCCCTGGACACGTGTTTCGAGGTAGTTGCCTCTCGTCAGCAGGGAGCAGGTCAGTGTAAAGGGGTGCCGCGTGGACTGCCAAAATGTAGTTAAAACAGGTAAAGTACCTCTCATGGCGCGCAGGTGCAGGTCCAAGGCTCGTCAGCCCGTTGGCTCAAGGGAGCCGTAATAAATGATTTAAAAGGTTGGTCGCACTCTGCTCGTCACACCAGCAAGTGGCCCCAAGGAACTGTGGTAGATGTAGTGGCGACGGCGAGTACGCCTACGCCACGATGTATGTGAAAAATATGTGTTGCATTAGCCATCCCTGGACACGTGTTTCGAGGTAGTTGCCTCTCGTCAGCAGGGAGCAGGTCAGTGTAAAGGGGTGCCGCGTGGACTGCCAAAATGTAGTTAAAACAGGTAAAGTACCTCTCGTGGCGCGCAGGTGCAGGTCCAAGGCTCATCAGCCCGTTGGCTCAAGGGAGCCGTAATAAATGATTCAAAAGGTTGGTCGCACTCTGCTCGTCACACCAGCAAGTGGCCCCAAGGAACTGTGGTAGATGCAGTGGCGACGACGAGTACGCCTATGCCACGATGTATGTGAAAAATATGTGTTGCATTAGCCATCCCTGGACACGTGTTTCGAGGTAATTGCCTCTCGTCAGCAGGGAGCAGGTCAGTGTAAAGGGGTGCCGCGTGGACTGCCAAAATGTAGTTAAAACAGGTAAAGTACCTCTCATGGCGCGCAGGTGCAGGTCCAAGGCTCGTCAGCCCGTTGGCTCAAGGGAGCCGTAATAAATGATTCAAAAGGTTGGTCGCACTCTGCTCGTCACACCAGCAAGTGGCCCCAAGGAACTGTGGTAGATGTAGTGGCGACGGTGAGTAGGCCTATGCCACAATGTATGTGAAAAATATGTGTTGCATTAGCCATCCCTGGACACGTGTTTCGAGGTAGTTGCCTCTCGTCAGCAGGGAGCAGGTCAGTGTAAAGGGGTGCCGCGTGGACTGCCAAAATGTAGTTAAAACAGGTAAAGTACCTCTCATGGCGCGCAGGTGTAGGTCCAAGGCTCGTCAGCCCGTTGGCTCAAGGGAGCCGTAATAAATGATTCAAAAGGTTGGTCGCACTCTGCTCGTCACACCAGCAAGTGGCCCCAAGGAACTGTGGTAGATGTAGTGGCGACGGCGAGTACGCCTATGCCACGATGTATGTGAAAAATATGTGTTGCATTAGCCATCCCTGGACACGTGTTTCGAGGTAGTTGCCTATCGTCAGCAGGGAGCAGGTCAGTGTAAAGGGGTGCCGCGTGGACTGCCAAAATGTAGTTAAAACAGGTAAAGTACCTCTCATGGCGCGCAGGTGCAGGTCCAAGGCTCGTCAGCCCGTTGGCTCAAGGGAGCCGTAATAAATGATTCAAAAGGTTGGTCGCACTCTGCTCGTCACACCAGCAAGTGGCCCCAAGGAACTGTGGTAGATGTAGTGGCGACGGCGAGTACGCCTATGCCACGATGTATGTGAAAAATATGTGTTGCATTAGCCATCCCTGGACACGTGTTTCGAGGTAGTTGCCTCTGGTCAGCAGGGAGCAGGTCAGTGTAAAGGGGTGCCGCGTGGACTGCCAAAATGTAGTTAAAACAGGTAAAGTACCTCTCATGGCGCGCAGGTGCAGGTCCAAGGCTCATCAGCCCGTTGGCTCAAGGGAGCCGTAATAAATGATTCAAAAGGTTGGTCGCACTCTGCTCGTCACACCAGCAAGTGGCCCCAAGGAACTGTGGTAGATGTAGTGGCGACGGCGAGTACGCCTATGCCACGATGTATGTGAAAAATATGTGTTGCATTAGTCCATCCCTGGACACGTGTTTCGAGGTAGTTGCCTCTCGTCAGCAGGGAGCAGGTCAGTGTAAAGGGGTGCCGCGTGGACTGCCAAAATGTAGTTAAAACAGGTAAAGTACCTCTCATGGCGCGCAGGTGCAGGTCCAAGGCTCGTCAGCCCGTTGGCTCAAGGGAGCCGTAATAAATGATTCAAAAGGTTGGTCGCACTCTGCTCGTCACACCAGCAAGTGGCCCCAAGAACCTGTGGTAGATGTAGTGGCGACGGCGAGTACGCCTATGCCACGATGTATGTGAAAAATATGTGTTGCATTAGCCATCCCTGGACACGTGTTTCGAGGTAGTTGCCTCTCGTCAGCAGGGAGCAGGTCAGTGTAAAGGGGTGCCGCGTGGACTGCCAAAATGTAGTTAAAACAGGTAAAGTACCTCTCATGGCGCGCAGGTGCAGGTCCAAGGCTTGTCAGCCCGTTGGCTCAAGGGAACCGTAATAAATGATTCAAAAGGTTGGTCGCACTCTGCTCGTCACACCGGCAAGTGGCCCCAAGGAACTGTGGTAGATGCAGTGGCGACGACGAGTACGCCTATGCCACAATGTATGTGAAAAATATGTGTTGCATTAGCCATCCCTGGACACGTGTTTCGAGGTAGTTGCCTCTCGTCAGCAGGGAGCAGGTCAGTGTAAAGGGGTGCCGCGTGGACTGCCAAAATGTAGTTAAAACAGGTAAAGTACCTCTCATGGCGCGCAGGTGCAGGTCCAAGGCTCGTCAGCCCGTTGGCTCAAGGGAGCCGTAATAAATGATTCAAAAGGTTGGTCGCACTCTGCTCGTCACACCAGCAAGTGGCCCCAAGGAACTGTGGTAGATGTAGTGGCGACGGCGAGTACGCCTATGCCATGATGTATGTGAAAAATATGTGTTGCATTAGCCATCCCTGGACACGTGTTTCGAGGTAGTTGCCTCTCGTCAGCAGGGAGCAGGTCAGTGTAAAGGGGTGCCGCGTGGACTGCCAAAATGTAGTTAAAACAGGTAAAGTACCTCTCATGGCGCGCAGGTGCAGGTCCAAGGCTCGTCAGCCCATTGGCTCAAGGGAGCCGTAATAAATGATTCAAAAGGTTGGTCGCACTCTGCTCGTCACACCAGCAGGTGGCCCCAAGGAACTGTGGTAGAAGTAGTGGCGACGGCGAGTACGCCTATGCCACGATGTATGTGAAAAATATGTGTTGCATTAGCCATCCCTGGACACGTGTTTCGAGGTAGTTGCCTCTCGTCAGCAGGGAGCAGGTCAGTGTAAAGGGGTGCCGCGTGGACTGCCAAAATGTAGTTAAAACAGGTAAAGTACCTCTCATGGCGCGCAGGTGCAGGTCCAAGGCCCGTCAGCCCGTTGGCTCAAGGGAGCCGTAATAAATGATTCAAAAGGTTGGTCGCACTCTGCTCGTCACACCAGCAAGTGGCCCCAAGGAACTGTGGTAGATGTAGTGGCGACGGCGAGTACGCCTATGCTACGATGTATGTGAAAAATATGTGTTGCATTAGCCATCCCTGGACACGTGTTTCGAGGTAGTTGCCTCTCGTCAGCAGGGAGCAGGTCAGTGTAAAGGGGTGCCGCGTGGACTGCCAAAATGTAGTTAAAACAGGTAAAGTACCTCTCATGGCGCGCAGGTGCAGGTCCAAGGCTCGTCAGCCCATTGGCTCAAGGGAGCCGTAATAAATGATTCAAAAGGTTGGTCGCACTCTGCTCGTCACACCAGCAGGTGGCCCCAAGGAACTGTGGTAGAAGTAGTGGCGACGGCGAGTACGCCTATGCCACAATGTATGTGAAAAATATGTGTTGCATTAGCCATCCCTGGACACGTGTTTCGAGGTAGTTGCCTCTCGTCAGCAGGGAGCAGGTCAGTGTAAAGGGGTGCCGCGTGGACTGCCAAAATGTAGTTAAAACAGGTAAAATACCTCTCATGGCGCGCAGGTGCAGGTCCAAGGCCCGTCAGCCCGTTGGCTCAAGGGAGCCGTAATAAATGATTCAAAAGGTTGGTGGCACTCTGCTCGTCACACCAGCAAGTGGCCCCAAGGAACTGTGGTAGATGTAGTGGCGACGGCGAGTACGCCTATGCCACGATGTATGTGAAAAATATGTGTTGCATTAGCCATCCCTGGACACGTGTTTCGAGGTAGTTGCCTCTCGTCAGCAGGGAGCAGGTCAGTGTAAAGGGGTGCCGCGTGGACTGCCAGAATGTAGTTAAAACAGGTAAAGTACCTCTCATGGCGCGCAGGTGCAGGTCCAAGGCTCGTCAGCCCGTTGGCTCAAGGGAGCCGTAATAAATGATTCAAAAGGTTGGTCGCACTCTGCTCGTCACACCAGCAAGTGGCCCCAAGGAACTGTGGTAGATGTAGAGGCGACGGCGAGTACGCCTATGCCACGATGTATGTGAAAAATATGTGTTGCATTAGCCATCCCTGGACACGTGTTTCGAGGTAGTTGCCTCTCGTCAGCAGGGAGCAGGTCAGTGTAAAGGGGTGCCGCGTGGACTGCCAAAATGTAGTTAAAACAGGTAAAGTAACTCTCATGGCGCGCAGGTGCAGGTCCAAGGCTCGTCAGCCTGTTGGCTCAAGGGAGCCGTAATAAATGATTCAAAAGGTTGGTCGCACTCTGCTCGTAACACCAGCAAGTGGCCCCAAGGAACTGTGGTAGATGTAGTGGCGACGGCGAGTACGCCTATGCCACGATGTATGTGAAAAATATGTGTTGCATTAGCCATCCCTGGACACGTGTTTCGAGGTAGTTGCCTCTCGTCAGCAGGGAGCAGGTCAGTGTAAAGGGGTGCCGCGTGGACTGCCAAAATGTAGTTAAAACAGGTAAAGTACCTCTCATGGCGCGCAGGTGCAGGTCCAAGGCTCGTCAGCCCGTTGGCTCAAGGGAGCCGTAATAAATGATTTAAAAGGTTGGTCGCACTCTGCTCGTCACACCAGCAAGTGGCCCCAAGGAACTGTGGTAGATGTAGTGGCGACGGCGAGTACGCCTACGCCACGATGTATGTGAAAAATATGTGTTGCATTAGCCATCCCTGGACACGTGTTTCGAGGTAGTTGCCTCTCGTCAGCAGGGAGCAGGTCAGTGTAAAGGGGTGCCGCGTGGACTGCCAAAATGTAGTTAAAACAGGTAAAGTACCTCTCGTGGCGCGCAGGTGCAGGTCCAAGGCTCGTCAGCCCGTTGGCTCAAGGGAGCCGTAATAAATGATTCAAAAGGTTGGTCGCACTCTGCTCGTCACACCAGCAAGTGGCCCCAAGGAACTGTGGTAGATGCAGTGGCGACGACGAGTACGCCTATGCCACGATGTATGTGAAAAATATGTGTTGCATTAGCCATCCCTGGACACGTGTTTCGAGGTAGTTGCCTCTCGTCAGCAGGGAGCAGGTCAGTGTAAAGGGGTGCCGCGTGGACTGCCAAAATGTAGTTAAAACAGGTAAAGTACCTCTCATGGCGCGCAGGTGCAGGTCCAAGGCTCGTCAGCCCGTTGGCTCAAGGGAGCCGTAATAAATGATTCAAAAGGTTGGTCGCACTCTGCTCGTCACACCAGCAAGTGGCCCCAAGGAACTGTGGTAGATGTAGTGGCGACGGTGAGTAGGCCTATGCCACAATGTATGTGAAAAATATGTGTTGCATTAGCCATCCCTGGACACGTGTTTCGAGGTAGTTGCCTTTCGTCAGCAGGGAGCAGGTCAGTGTAAAGGGGTGCCGCGTGGACTGCCAAAATGTAGTTAAAACAGGTAAAGTACCTCTCATGGCGCGCAGGTGCAGGTCCAAGGCTCGTCAGCCCATTGGCTCAAGGGAGCCGTAATAAATGATTCAAAAGGTTGGTCGCACTCTGCTCGTCACACCAGCAGGTGGCCCCAAGGAACTGTGGTAGAAGTAGTGGCGACGGCGAGTACGCCTATGCCACGATGTATGTGAAAAATATGTGTTGCATTAGCCATCCCTGGACACGTGTTTCGAGGTAGTTGCCTCTCGTCAGCAGGGAGCAGGTCAGTGTAAAGGGGTGCCGCGTGGACTGCCAAAATGTAGTTAAAACAGGTAAAGTACCTCTCATGGCGCGCAGGTGCAGGTCCAAGGCCCGTCAGCCCGTTGGCTCAAGGGAGCCGTAATAAATGATTCAAAAGGTTGGTGGCACTCTGCTCGTCACACCAGCAAGTGGCCCCAAGGAACTGTGGTAGATGTAGTGGCGACGGCGAGTACGCCTATGCCACGATGTATGTGAAAAATATGTGTTGCATTAGCCATCCCTGGACACGTGTTTCGAGGTAGTTGCCTCTCGTCAGCAGGGAGCAGGTCAGTGTAAAGGGGTGCCGCGTGGACTGCCAGAATGTAGTTAAAACAGGTAAAGTACCTCTCATGGCGCGCAGGTGCAGGTCCAAGGCTCGTCAGCCCGTTGGCTCAAGGGAGCCGTAATAAATGATTCAAAAGGTTGGTCGCACTCTGCTCGTCACACCAGCAAGTGGCCCCAAGGAACTGTGGTAGATGTAGAGGCGACGGCGAGTACGCCTATGCCACGATGTATGTGAAAAATATGTGTTGCATTAGCCATCCCTGGACACGTGTTTCGAGGTAGTTGCCTCTCCTCAGCAGGGAGCAGGTCAGTGTAAAGGGGTGCCGCGTGGACTGCCAAAATGTAGTTAAAACAGGTAAAGTAACTCTCATGGCGCGCAGGTGCAGGTCCAAGGCTCGTCAGCCTGTTGGCTCAAGGGAGCCGTAATAAATGATTCAAAAGGTTGGTCGCACTCTGCTCGTAACACCAGCAAGTGGCCCCAAGGAACTGTGGTAGATGTAGTGGCGACGGCGAGTACGCCTATGCCACGATGTATGTGAAAAATATGTGTTGCATTAGCCATCCCTGGACACGTGTTTCGAGGTAGTTGCCTCTCGTCAGCAGGGAGCAGGTCAGTGTAAAGGGGTGCCGCGTGGACTGCCAAAATGTAGTTAAAACAGGTAAAGTACCTCTCATGGCGCGCAGGTGCAGGTCCAAGGCTCGTCAGCCCGTTGGCTCAAGGGAGCCGTAATAAATGATTTAAAAGGTTGGTCGCACTCTGCTCGTCACACCAGCAAGTGGCCCCAAGGAACTGTGGTAGATGTAGTGGCGACGGCGAGTACGCCTACGCCACGATGTATGTGAAAAATATGTGTTGCATTAGCCATCCCTGGACACGTGTTTCGAGGTAGTTGCCTCTCGTCAGCAGGGAGCAGGTCAGTGTAAAGGGGTGCCGCGTGGACTGCCAAAATGTAGTTAAAACAGGTAAAGTACCTCTCGTGGCGCGCAGGTGCAGGTCCAAGGCTCGTCAGCCCGTTGGCTCAAGGGAGCCGTAATAAATGATTCAAAAGGTTGGTCGCACTCTGCTCGTCACACCAGCAAGTGGCCCCAAGGAACTGTGGTAGATGCAGTGGCGACGACGAGTACGCCTATGCCACGATGTATGTGAAAAATATGTGTTGCATTAGCCATCCCTGGACACGTGTTTCGAGGTAGTTGCCTCTCGTCAGCAGGGAGCAGGTCAGTGTAAAGGGGTGCCGCGTGGACTGCCAAAATGTAGTTAAAACAGGTAAAGTACCTCTCATGGCGCGCAGGTGCAGGTCCAAGGCTCGTCAGCCCGTTGGCTCAAGGGAGCCGTAATAAATGATTCAAAAGGTTGGTCGCACTCTGCTCGTCACACCAGCAAGTGGCCCCAAGGAACTGTGGTAGATGTAGTGGCGACGGTGAGTAGGCCTATGCCACAATGTATGTGAAAAATATGTGTTGCATTAGCCATCCCTGGACACGTGTTTCGAGGTAGTTGCCTCTCGTCAGCAGGGAGCAGGTCAGTGTAAAGGGGTGCCGCGTGGACTGCCAAAATGTAGTTAAAACAGGTAAAGTACCTCTCATGGCGCGCAGGTGTAGGTCCAAGGCTCGTCAGCCCGTTGGCTCAAGGGAGCCGTAATAAATGATTCAAAAGGTTGGTCGCACTCTGCTCGTCACACCAGCAAGTGGCCCCAAGGAACTGTGGTAGATGTAGTGGCGACGGCGAGTACGCCTATGCCACGATGTATGTGAAAAATATGTGTTGCATTAGCCATCCCTGGACACGTGTTTCGAGGTAGTTGCCTCTCGTCAGCAGGGAGCAGGTCAGTGTAAAGGGGTGCCGCGTGGACTGCCAAAATGTAGTTAAAACAGGTAAAGTACCTCTCATGGCGCGCAGGTGCAGGTCCAAGGCTCGTCAGCCCGTTGGCTCAAGGGAGCCGTAATAAATGATTCAAAAGGTTGGTCGCACTCTGCTCGTCACACCAGCAAGTGGCCCCAAGGAACTGTGGTAGATGTAGTGGCGACGGCGAGTACGCCTATGCCACGATGTATGTGAAAAATATGTGTTGCATTAGCCATCCCTGGACACGTGTTTCGAGGTAGTTGCCTCTGGTCAGCAGGGAGCAGGTCAGTGTAAAGGGGTGCCGCGTGGACTGCCAAAATGTAGTTAAAACAGGTAAAGTACCTCTCATGGCGCGCAGGTGCAGGTCCAAGGCTCGTCAGCCCGTTGGCTCAAGGGAGCCGTAATAAATGATTCAAAAGGTTGGTCGCACTCTGCTCGTCACACCAGCAAGTGGCCCCAAGGAACTGTGGTAGATGTAGTGGCGACGGCGAGTACGCCTATGCCACGATGTATGTGAAAAATATGTGTTGCATTAGTCCATCCCTGGACACGTGTTTCGAGGTAGTTGCCTCTCGTCAGCAGGGAGCAGTTCAGTGTAAAGGGGTGCCGCGTGGACTGCCAAAATGTAGTTAAAACAGGTAAAGTACCTCTCATGGCACGCAGGTGCAGGTCCAAGGCTCGTCAGCCCGTTGGCTCAAGGGAGCCGTAATAAATGATTCAAAAGGTTGGTCGCACTCTGCTCGTCACACCAGCAAGTGGCCCCAAGAACCTGTGGTAGATGTAGTGGCGACGGCGAGTACGCCTATGCCACGATGTATGTGAAAAATATGTGTTGCATTAGCCATCCCTGGACAGGTGTTTCGAGGTAGTTGCCTCTCGTCAGCAGGGAGCAGGTCAGTGTAAAGGGGTGCCGCGTGGACTGCCAAAATGTAGTTAAAACAGGTAAAGTACCTCTCATGGCGCGCAGGTGCAGGTCCAAGGCTCGTCAGCCCGTTGGCTCAAGGGAGCCGTAATAAATTATTCAAAAGGTTGGTCGCACTCTGCTCGTCACACCAGCAAGTGGCCCCAAGGAACTGTGGTAGATGTAGTGGCGACGGCGAGTACGCCTATGCCACGATGTATGTGAAAAATATGTGTTGCATTAGCCATCCCTGGACACGTGTTTCGAGGTAGTTGCCTCTCGTCAGCAGGGAGCAGGTCAGTGTAAAGGGGTGCCGCGTGGACTGCCAAAATGTAGTTAAAACAGGTAAAGTACCTCTCATGGCGCGCAGGTGCAGGTCCAAGGCTCGTCAGCCCGTTGGCTCAAGGGAACCGTAATAAATGATTCAAAAGGTTGGTCGCACTCTGCTCGTCACACCGGCAAGTGGCCCCAAGGAACTGTGGTAGATGCAGTGGCGACGACGAGTACGCCTATGCCACAATGTATGTGAAAAATATGTGTTGCATTAGCCATCCCTGGACACGTGTTTCGAGGTAGTTGCCTCTCGTCAGCAGGGAGCAGGTCAGTGTAAAGGGGTGCCGCGTGGACTGCCAAAATGTAGTTAAAACAGGTAAAGTACCTCTCATGGCGCGCAGGTGCAGGTCCAAGGCTCGTCAGCCCGTTGGCTCAAGGGAGCCGTAATAAATGATTCAAAAGGTTGGTCGCACTCTGCTCGTCACACCAGCAAGTGGCCCCAAGGAACTGTGGTAGATGTAGTGGCGACGGCGAGTACGCCTATGCCACAATGTATGTGAAAAATATGTGTTGCATTAGCCATCCCTGGACACGTGTTTCGAGGTAGTTGCCTCTCGTCAGCAGGGAGCAGGTCAGTGTAAAGGGGTGCCGCGTGGACTGCCAAAATGTAGTTAAAACAGGTAAAGTACCTCTCATGGCGCGCAGGTGTAGGTCCAAGGCTCGTCAGCCCGTTGGCTCAAGGGAGCCGTAATAAATGATTCAAAAGGTTGGTCGCACTCTGCTCGTCACACCAGCAAGTGGCCCCAAGGAACTGTGGTAGATGTAGTGGCGACGGCGAGTACGCCTATGCCACGATGTATGTGAAAAATATGTGTTGCATTAGCCATCCCTGGACACGTGTTTCGAGGTAGTTGCCTCTCGTCAGCAGGGAGCAGGTCAGTGTAAAGGGGTGCCGCGTGGACTGCCAAAATGTAGTTAAAACAGGTAAAGTACCTCTCATGGCGCGCAGGTGCAGGTCCAAGGCTCGTCAGCCCGTTGGCTCAAGGGAGCCGTAATAAATGATTCAAAAGGTTGGTGGCACTCTGCTCGTCACACCAGCAAGTGGCCCCAAGGAACTGTGGTAGATGTAGTGGCGACGGCGAGTACGCCTATGCCACGATGTATGTGAAAAATATGTGTTGCATTAGCCATCCCTGGGCACGTGTTTCGAGGTAGTTGCCTCTCGTCAGCAGGGAGCAGGTCAGTGTAAAGGGGTGCCGCGTGGACTGCCAGAATGTAGTTAAAACAGGTAAAGTACCTCTCATGGCGCGCAGGTGCAGGTCCAAGGCTCGTCAGCCCGTTGGCTCAAGGGAGCCGTAATAAATGATTCAAAAGGTTGGTCGCACTCTGCTCGTCACACCAGCAAGTGGCCCCAAGGAACTGTGGTAGATGTAGAGGCGACGGCGAGTACGCCTATGCCACGATGTATGTGAAAAATATGTGTTGCATTAGCCATCCCTGGACACGTGTTTCGAGGTAGTTGCCTCTCCTCAGCAGGGAGCAGGTCAGTGTAAAGGGGTGCCGCGTGGACTGCCAAAATGTAGTTAAAACAGGTAAAGTAACTCTCATGGCGCGCAGGTGCAGGTCCAAGGCTCGTCAGCCCGTTGGCTCAAGGGAGCCGTAATAAATGATTCAAAAGGTTGGTCCCACTCTGCTCGTCACACCAGCAAGTGGCCCCAAGGAACTGTGGTAGATGTAGTGGCGACGGCGAGTACGCCTATGCCACGATGTATGTGAAAAATATGTGTTGCATTAGCCATCCCTGGACACGTGTTTCGAGGTAGTTGCCTCTCGTCAGCAGGGAGCAGGTCAGTGTAAAGGGGTGCCGCGTGGACTGCCAAAATGTAGTTAAAACAGGTAAAGTACCTCTCATGGCGCGCAGGTGCAGGTCCAAGGCTCGTCAGCCCGTTGGCTCAAGGGAGCCGTAATAAATGATTCAAAAGGTTGGTCGCACTCTGCTCGTAACACCAGCAAGTGGCCCCAAGGAACTGTGGTAGATGTAGTGGCGACGGCGAGTACGCCTATGCCATGATGTATGTGAAAAATATGTGTTGCATTAGCCATCCCTGGACACGTGTTTCGAGGTATTTGCTTCTCGTCAGCAGGGAGCAGGTCAGTGTAAAGGGGTGCCGCGTGGACTGCCAAAATGTAGTTAAAACAGGTAAAGTACCTCTCATGGCGCGCAGGTGCAGGTCCAAGGCTCGTCAGCCCGTTGGCTCAAGGGAGCCGTAATAAATGATTCAAAAGGTTGGTCGCACTCTGCTCGTCACACCAGCAAGTGGCCCCAAGGAACTGTGGTAGATGTAGTGGCGACGGCGAGTACGCCTATGCCACGATGTATGTGAAAAATATGTGTTGCATTAGCCATCCCTGGACACGTGTTTCGAGGTAGTTGCCTCTCGTCAGCAGGAAGCAGGTCAGTGTAAAGGGGTGCCGCGTGGACTGCCAAAATGTAGTTAAAACAGGTAAAGTACCTCTCATGGCGCGCAGGTGCAGGTCCAAGGCTCGTCAGCCCATTGGCTCAAGGGAGCCGTAATAAATGATTCAAAAGGTTGGTCGCACTCTGCTCGTCACACCAGCAAGTGGCCCCAAGGAACTGTGGTAGATGTAGTGGCGACGGCGAGTACGCCTATGCCACGATGTATGTGAAAAATATGTGTTGCATTAGCCATCCCTGGACACGTGTTTCGAGGTAGTTGCCTCTCGTCAGCAGGGAGCAGGTCAGTGTAAAGGGGTGCCGCGTGGACTGCCAAAATGTAGTTAAAACAGGTAAAGTACCTCTCATGGCGCGCAGGTGCAGGTCCAAGGCTCGTCAGCCCGTTGGCTCAAGGGAGCCGTAATAAATGATTCAAACGGTTGGTCGCACTCTGCTCGTCACACCAGCAAGTGGCCCCAAGGAACTGTGGTAGATGTAGTGGCGACGGCGAGTACGCCTATGCCACGATGTATGTGAAAAATATGTGTTGCATTAGCCATCCCTGGACACGTGTTTCGAGGTATTTGCCTCTCGTCAGCAGGTAGCAGGTCAGTGTAAAGGGGTGCCGCGTGGACTGCCAAAATGTAGTTAAAACAGGTAAAGTACCTCTCATGGCGCGCAGGTGCAGGTCCAAGGCTCGTCAGCCCGTTGGCTCAAGGGAGCCGTAATAAATGATTCAAAAGGTTGGTCGCACTCTGCTCGTAACACCAGCAAGTGGCCCCAAGGAACTGTGGTAGATGTAGTGGCGACGGCGAGTACGCCTATGCCACGATGTATGTGAAAAATATGTGTTGCATTAGCCATCCCTGGACACGTGTTTCTAGGTAGTTGCCTCTCGTCAGCAGGGAGCAGGTCAGTGTAAAGGGGTGCCGCGTGGACTGCCAAAATGTAGTTAAAACAGGTAAAGTACCTCTCATGGCGCGCAGGTGCAGGTCCAAGGCTCGTCAGCCCGTTGGCTCAAGGGAGCCGTAATAAATGATTCAAAAGGTTGGTCGCACTCTGCTCGTCACACCAGCAAGTGGCCCCAAGGAACTGTGGTAGATGTAGTGGCGACGGCGAGTACGCCTATGCCACGATGTATGTGAAAAATATGTGTTGCATTAGCCATCCCTGGACACGTGTTTCGAGGTAGTTGCCTCTCGTCAGCAGGGAGCAGGTCAGTGTAAAGGGGTGCCGCGTGGACTGCAAAAATGTAGTTAAAACAGGTAAAGTACCTCTCATGGCGCGCAGGTGCAGGTCCAAGGCTCGTCAGCCCGTTGGCTCAAGGGAGCCGTAATAAATGATTCAAAAGGTTGGTCGCACTCTGCTCGTCACACCAGCAAGTGGCCCCAAGGAACTGTGGTAGATGCAGTGGCGACGACGAGTACGCCTATGCCACGAGGTATGTGAAAAATATGTGTTGCATTTGCCATCCCTGGACACGTGTTTCGAGGTAGTTGCCTCTCGTCAGCAGGGAGCAGGTCAGTGTAAAGGGGTGCCGCGTGGACTGCCAAAATGTAGTTAAAACAGGTAAAGTACCTCTCATGGCGCGCAGGTGCAGGTCCAAGGCTCGTCAGCCCGTTGGCTCAAGGGAGCCGTAATAAATGATTCAAAAGGTTGGTCGCACTCTGCTCGTCACACCAGCAAGTGGCCCCAAGGAACTGTGGTAGATGTAGTGGCGATGGCGAGTACGCCTATGCCACAATGTATGTGAAAAATATGTGTTGCATTAGCCATCCCTGGACACGTGTTTCGAGGTAGTTGTCTCTCGTCAGCAGGGAGCAGGTCAGTGTAAAGGGGTGCCGCGTGGACTGCCAAAATGTAGTTAAAACAGGTAAAGTACCTCTCATGGCGCGCAGGTGTAGGTCCAAGGCTCGTCAGCCCGTTGGCTCAAGGGAGCCGTAATAAATGATTCAAAAGGTTGGTCGCACTCTGCTCGTCACACCAGCAAGTGGCCCCAAGGAACTGTGGTAGATGTAGTGGCGACGGCGAGTACGCCTATGCCACGATGTATGTGAAAAATATGTGTTGCATTAGCCATCCCTGGACACGTGTTTCGAGGTAGTTGCCTCTCGTCAGCAGGGAGCAGGTCAGTGTAAAGGGGTGCCGCGTGGACTGCCAAAATGTAGTTAAAACAGGTAAAGTACCTCTCATGGTGCGCAGGTGCAGGTCCAAGGCTCGTCAGCCCGTTGGCTCAAGGGAGCCGTAATAAATGATTCAAAAGGTTGGTGGCACTCTGCTCGTCACACCAGCAAGTGGCCCCAAGGAACTGTGGTAGATGTAGTGGCGACGGCGAGTACGCCTATGCCACGATGTATGTGAAAAATATGTGTTGCATTAGCCATCCCTGGACACGTGTTTCGAGGTAGTTGCCTCTCGTCAGCAGGGAGCAGGTCAGTGTAAAGGGGTGCCGCGTGGACTGCCAGAATGTAGTTAAAACAGGTAAAGTACCTCTCATGGCGCGCGGGTGCAGGTCCAAGGCTCGTCAGCCCGTTGGCTCAAGGGAGCCGTAATAAATGATTCAAAAGGTTGGTCGCACTCTGCTCGTCACACCAGCAAGTGGCCCCAAGGAACTGTGGTAGATGTAGAGGCGACGGCGAGTACGCCTATGCCACGATGTATGTGAAAAATATGTGTTGCATTAGCCATCCCTGGACACGTGTTTCGAGGTAGTTGCCTCTCCTCAGCAGGGAGCAGGTCAGTGTAAAGGGGTGCCGCTTGGACTGCCAAAATGTAGTTAAAACAGGTAAAGTAACTCTCATGGCGCGCAGGTGCAGGTCCAAGGCTCGTCAGCCCGTTGGCTCAAGGGAGCCGTAATAAATGATTCAAAAGGTTGGTCGCACTCTGCTCGTCACACCAGCAAGTGGCCCCAAGGAACTGTGGTAGATGTAGTGGCGACGGCGAGTACGCCTATGCCACGATGTATGTGAAAAATATGTGTTGCATTAGCCATCCCTGGACACGTGTTTCGAGGTAGTTGCCTCTCGTCAGCAGGGAGCAGGTCAGTGTAAAGGGGTGCCGCGTGGACTGCCAAAATGTAGTTAAAACAGGTAAAGTACCTCTCATGGCGCGCAGGTGCAGGTCCAAGGCTCGTCAGCCCGTTGGCTCAAGGGAGCCATAATAAATGATTCAAAAGGTTGGTCGCACTCTGCTCGTCACACCAGCAAGTGGCCCCAAGGAACTGTGGTAGATGTAGTGGCGACGGCGAGTACGCCTATGCCACGATGTATGTGAAAAATATGTGTTGCATTAGCCATCCCTGGACACGTGTTTCGAGGTAGTTGCCTCTCGTCAGCAGGGAGCAGGTCAGTGTAAAGGGGTGCCGCGTGGACTGCCAAAATGTAGTTAAAACAGGTAAAGTACCTCTCATGGCGCGCAGGTGCAGGTCCAAGGCTCGTCAGCCCGTTGGCTCAAGGGAGCCGTAATAAATGATTCAAAAGGTTGGTCGCACTCTGCTCGTCACACCAGCAAGTGGCCCCAAGGAACTGTGGTAGATGCAGTGGCGACGACGAGTACGCCTATGCCACGATGTATGTGAAAAATATGTGTTGCATTAGCCATCCCTGGACACGTGTTTTGAGGTAGTTGCCTCTCGTCAGCAGGGAGCAGGTCAGTGTAAAGGGGTGCCGCGTGGACTGCCAAAATGTAGTTAAAACAGGTAAAGTACCTCTCATGGCGCGCAGGTGCAGGTCCAAGGCTCGTCAGCCCGTTGGCTCAAGGGAGCCGTAATAAATGATTCAAAAGGTTGGTCGCACTCTGCTCGTCACACCAGCAAGTGGCCCCAAGGAACTGTGGTAGATGTAGTGGCGACGGCGAGTACGCCTATGCCACAATGTATGGGATAAATATGTGTTGCATTAGCCATCCCTGGACACGTGTTTCGAGGTAGTTGCCTCTCGTCAGCAGGGAGCAGGTCAGTGTAAAGAGGTGCCGCGTGGACTGCCAAAATGTAGTTAAAACAGGTAAAGTACCTCTCATGGCGCGCAGGTGTAGGTCCAAGGCTCGTCAGCCCGTTGGCTCAAGGGAGCCGTAATAAATGATTCAAAAGGTTGGTCGCACTCTGCTCGTCACACCAGTAAGTGGCCCCAAGGAACTGTGGTAGATGTAGTGGCGACGGCGAGTACGCCTATGCCACGATGTATGTGAAAAATATGTGTTGCATTAGCCATCCCTGGACACGTGTTTCGAGGTAGTTGCCTCTCGTCAGCAGGGAGCAGGTCAGTGTAAAGGGGTGCCGCGTGGACTGCCAAAATGTAGTTAAAACAGGTAAAGTACCTCTCATGGCGCGCAGGTGCAGGTCCAAGGCTCGTCAGCCCGTTGGCTCAAGGGAGCCGTAATAAATGATTCAAAAGGTTGGTCGCACTCTGCTCGTCACACCAGCAAGTGGCCCCAAGGAACTGTGGTAGATGTAGTGGCGACGGCGAGTACGCCTATGCCACGATGTATGTGAAAAATATGTGTTGCATTAGCCATCCCTGGACACGTGTTTCGAGGTAGTTGCCTCTCGTCAGCAGGGAGCAGGTCAGTGTAAAGGGGTGCCGCGTGGACTGCCAAAATGTAGTTAAAACAGGTAAAGTACCTCTCATGGCGCGCAGGTGCAGGTCCAAGGCTCGTCAGCCCGTTGGCTCAAGGGAGCCGTAATAAATGATTCAAAAGGTTGGTCGCACTCTGCTCGTCACACCAGCAAGTGGCCCCAAGGAACTGTGGTAGATGTAGTGGCGACGGCGAGTACGCCTATGCCACGATGTATGTGAAAAATATGTGTTGCATTAGCCATCCCTGGACACGTGTTTCGAGGTAGTTGCCTCTCGTCAGCAGGGAGCAGGTCAGTGTAAAGGGGTGCCGCGTGGACTGCCAAAATGTAGTTAAAACAGGTAAAGTACCTCTCATTGCGCGCAGGTGCAGGTCCAAGGCTCGTCAGCCGGTTGGCTCAAGGGAGCCATAATAAATGATTCAAAAGGTTGGTCGCACTCTGCTCGTCACACCAGCAAGTGGCCCAAAGGAACTGTGGTAGATGTAGTGGCGACGGCGAGTACGCCTATGCCACGATGTATGTGAAAAATATGTGTTGCATTAGCCATCCCTGGACACGTGTTTCGAGGTAGTTGCCTCTCGTCAGCAGGGAGCAGGTCAGTGTAAAGGGGTGCCGCGTGGACTGCCAAAATGTAGTTAAAACAGGTAAAGTACCTCTCATGGCGCGCAGGTGCAGGTCCAAGGCTCGTCAGCCCGTTGGCTCAAGGGAGCCGTAATAAATGATTCAAAAGGTTGGTCGCACTCTGCTCGTCACACCAGCAAGTGGCCCCAAGGAACTGTGGTAGATGTAGAGGCGACGGCGAGTACGCCTATGCCACGATGTATGTGAAAAATATGTGTTGCATTAGCCATCCCTGGACACGTGTTTCGAGGTAGTTGCCTCTCCTCAGCAGGGAGCAGGTCAGTGTAAAGGGGTGCCGCGTGGACTGCCAAAATGTAGTTAAAACAGGTAAAGTAACTCTCATGGCGCGCAGGTGCAGGTCCAAGGCTCGTCAGCCCGTTGGCTCAAGGGAGCCGTAATAAATGATTCAAAAGGTTGGTCGCACTCTGCTCGTCACACCAGCAAGTGGCCCCAAGGAACTGTGGTAGATTTAGTGGCGACGACGAGTACGCCTATGCCACGATGTATGTGAAAAATATGTGTTGCATTAGCCATCCCTGGACACGTGTTTCGAGGTAGTTGCCTCTCGTCAGCAGGGAGCAGGTCAGTGTAAAGGGGTGCCACGTGGACTGCCAAAATGTAGTTAAAACAGGTAAAGTACCTCTCATGGCGCGCAGGTGCAGGTCCAAGGCTCGTCAGCCCGTTGGCTCAAGGGAGCCGTAATAAATGATTCAAAAGGTTGGTCGCACTCTGCTCGTAACACCAGCAAGTGGCCCCAAGGAACTGTGGTAGATGTAGTGGCGACGGCGAGTACGCCTATGCCACGATGTATGTGAAAAATATGTGTTGCATTAGCCATCCCTGGACACGTGTTTCGAGGTAGTTGCCTCTCGTCAGCAGGGAGCAGGTCAGTGTAAAGGGGTGCCGCGTGGACTGCCAAAATGTAGTTAAAACAGGTAAAGTACCTCTCATGGCGCGCAGGTGCAGGTCCAAGGCTCGTCAGCCCGTTGGCTCAAGGGAGCCGTAATAAATGATTCAAAAGGTTGGTCGCACTCTGCTCGTCACACCAGCAAGTGGCCCCAAGGAACTGTGGTAGATGTAGTGGCGACGGCGAGTACGCCTATGCCACGATGTATGTGAAAAATATGTGTTGCATTAGCCATCCCTGGACACGTGTTTCGAGGTAGTTGCCTCTCGTCAGCAGGGAGCATGTCAGTGTAAAGGGGTGCCGCGTGGACTGCCAAAATGTAGTTAAAACAGGTAAAGTACCTCTCATGGCGCGCAGGTGCAGGTCCAAGGCTCGTCAGCCCGTTGGCTCAAGGGAGCCGTAATAAATGATTCAAAAGGTTGGTCGCACTCTGCTCGTCACACCAGCAAGTGGCCCCAAGGAACTGTGGTAGATGCAGTGGCGACGACGAGTACGCCTATGCCACGATGTATGTGAAAAATATGTGTTGCATTAGCCATCCCTGGACACGTGTTTCAAGGTAGTTGCCTCTCGTCAGCAGGGAGCAGGTCAGTGTAAAGGGGTGCCGCATGGACTGCCAAAATGTAGTTAAAACAGGTAAAGTACCTCTCATGGCGCGCAGGTGCAGGTCCAAGGCTCGTCAGCCCGTTGGCTCAAGGGAGCCGTAATAAATGATTCAAAAGGTTGGTCGCACTCTGCTCGTCACACCAGCAAGTGGCCCCAAGGAACTGTGGTAGATGTAGTGGCGACGGCGAGTACGCCTATGCCACAATGTATGTGAAAAATATGTGTTGCATTAGCCATCCCTGGACACGTGTTTCGAGGTAGTTGCCTCTCGTCAGCAGGGAGCAGGTCAGTGTAAAGGGGTGCCACGTGGACTGCCAAAATGTAGTTAAAACAGGTAAAGTACCTCTCATGGCGCGCAGGTGTAGGTCCAAGGCTCGTCAGCCCGTTGGCTCAAGGGAGCCGTAATAAATGATTCAAAAGGTTGGTCACACTCTGCTCGTCACACCAGCAAGTGGCCCCAAGGAACTGTGGTAGATGTAGTGGCGACGGCGAGTACGCCTATGCCACGATGTATGTGAAAAATATGTGTTGCATTAGCCATCCCTGGACACGTGTTTTGAGGTAGTTGCCTCTCGTCAGCAGGGAGCAGGTCAGTGTAAAGGGGTGCCGCGTGGACTGCCAAAATGTAGTTAAAACAGGTAAAGTACCTCTCATGGCGCGCAGGTGCAGGTCCAAGGCTCGTCAGCCCGTTGGCTCAAGGGAGCCGTAATAAATGATTCAAAAGGTTGGTCGCACTCTGCTCGTCACACCAGCAAGTGGCCCCAAGGAACTGTGGTAGATGTAGTGGCGACGGCGAGTACGCCTATGCCACGATGTATGTGAAAAATATGTGTTGCATTAGCCATCCCTGGACACGTGTTTCGAGGTAGTTGCCTCTCGTCAGCAGGGAGCAGGTCAGTGTAAAGGGGTGCCGCGTGGACTGCCAAAATGTAGTTAAAACAGGTAAAGTACCTCTCATGGCGCGCAGGTGCAGGTCCAAGGCTCGTCAGCCCGTTGGCTCAAGGGAGCCGTAATAAATGATTCAAAAGGTTGGTCGCACTCTGCTCGTCACACCAGCAAGGGGCCCCAAGGAACTGTGGTAGATGTAGTGGCGACGGCGAGTACGCCTATGCCACGATGTATGTGAAAAATATGTGTTGCATTAGCCATCCCTGGACACGTGTTTCGAGGTAGTTGCCTCTCGTCAGCAGGGAGCAGGTCAGTGTAAAGGGGTGCCGCGTGGACTGCCAAAATGTAGTTAAAACAGGTAAAGTACCTCTCATGGCGCGCAGGTGCAGGTCCAAGGCTCGTCAGCCCGTTGGCTCAAGGGAGCCGTAATAAATGATTCAAAAGGTTGGTCGCACTCTGCTCGTCACACCAGCAAGTGGCCCCAAGGAACTGTGGTAGAAGTAGTGGCGACGGCGAGTACGCCTATGCCACGATGTATGTGAAAAATATGTGTTGCATTAGCCATCCCTGGACACGTGTTTCGAGGTAGTTGACTCTCGTCAGCAGGGAGCAGGTCAGTGTAAAGGGGTGCCGCGTGGACTGCCAAAATGTAGTTAAAACAGGTAAAGTACCTCTCATGGCGCGCAGGTGCAGGTCCAAGGCTCGTCAGCCCGTTGGCTCAAGGGAGCCGTAATAAATGATTCAAAAGGTTGGTCGCACTCTGCTCGTCACACCAGCAAGTGGCCCCAAGGAACTGTGGTAGATGTAGTGGCGACGGCGAGTACGCCTATGCCACGATGTATGTGAAAAATATGTGTTGCATTAGCCATCCCTGGACACGTGTTTCATAGTAGTTGCCTCTCGTCAGCAGGGAGCAGGTCAGTGTAAAGGGGTGCCGCGTGGACTGCCAAAATGTAGTTAAAACAGGTAAAGTACCTCTCATGGCGCGCAGGTGCAGGTCCAAGGCTCGTCAGCCCGTTGGCTCAAGGGAGCCGTAATAAATGATTCAAAAGGTTGGTCGCACTCTGCTCGTCACACCAGCAAGTGGCCCCAAGGAACTGTGGTAGATGTAGTGGCGACGGCGAGTACGCCTATGCCACGATGTATGTGAAAAATATATGTTGCATTAGCCATCCCTGGACACGTGTTTCGAGGTAGTTGCCTCTCGTCAGCAGGGAGCAGGTCAGTGTAAAGGGGTGCCGCGTGGACTGCCAAAATGTAGTTAAAACAGGTAAAGTACCTCTCATGGCGCGCAGGTGCAGGTCCAAGGCTCGTCAGCCCGTTGGCTCAAGGGAGCCGTAATAAATGATTCAAAAGGTTGGTCGCACTCTGCTCGTCACACCAGCAAGTGGCCCCAAGGAACTGTGGTAGATGCAGTGGCGACGACGAGTACGCCTATGCCACGATGTATGTGAAAAATATGTGTTGCATTAGCCATCCCTGGACACGTGTTTCGAGGTAGTTGCCTCTCGTCAGCAGGGAGCAGGTCAGTGTAAAGGGGTGCCGCGTGGACTGCCAAAATGTAGTTAAAACAGGTAAAGTACCTCTCATGGCGCGCAGGTGCAGGTCCAAGGCTCGTCAGCCCGTTGGCTCAAGGGAGCCGTAATAAATGATTCAAAAGGTTGGTCGCACTCTGCTCGTCACACCAGCAAGTGGCCACAAGGAACTGTGGTAGATGTAGTGGCGACGGCGAGTACGCCTATGCCACAATGTATGTGAAAAATATGTGTTGCATTAGCCATCCCTGGACACGTGTTTCGAGGTAGTTGCCTCTCGTCAGCAGGGAGCAGGTCAGTGTAAAGGGGTGCCGCGTGGACTGCCAAAATGTAGTTAAAACAGGTAAAGTACGTCTCATGGCGCGCAGGTGTAGGTCCAAGGCTCGTCAGCCCGTTGGCTCAAGGGAGCCGTAATAAATGATTCAAAAGGTTGGTCGCACTCTGCTCGTCACACCAGCAAGTGGCCCCAAGGAACTGTGGTAGATGTAGTGGCGACGGCGAGTACGCCTATGCCACGATGTATGTGAAAAATATGTGTTGCATTAGCCATCCCTGGACACGTGTTTCGAGGTAGTTGCCTCTCGTCAGCAGGGAGCAGGTCAGTGTAAAGGGGTGCCGCGTGGACTGCCAAAATGTAGTTAAAACAGGTAAAGTACCTCTCATGGCGCGCAGGTGCAGGTCCAAGGCTCGTCAGCCCGTTGGCTCAAGGGAGCCGTAATAAATGATTCAAAAGGTTGGTCGCACTCTGCTCGTCACACCAGCAAGTGGCCCCAAGGAACTGTGGTAGATGTAGTGGCGACGGCGAGTACGCCTATGCCACGATGTATGTGAAAAATATGTGTTGCATTAGCCATCCCTGGACACGTGTTTCGAGGTAGTTGCCTCTCGTCAGCAGGGAGCAGGTCAGTGTAAAGGGGTGCCGCGTGGACTGCCAAAATGTAGTTAAAACAGGTAAAGTACCTCTCATGGCGCGCAGGTGCAGGTCCAAGGCTCGTCAGCCCGTTGGCTCAAGGGAGCCGTAATAAATGATTCAAAAGGTTGGTCGCACTCTGCTCGTCACACCAGCAAGTGGCCCCAAGGAACTGTGGTAGATGTAGTGGCGACGGCGAGTACGCCTATGCCACGATGTATGTGAAAAATATGTGTTGCATTAGCCATCCCTGGACACGTGTTTCGAGGTAGTTGCCTCTCGTCAGCAGGGAGCAGGTCAGTGTAAAGGGGTGCCGCGTGGACTGCCAAAATGTAGTTAAAACAGGTAAAGTACCTCTCATGGTGCGCAGGTGCAGGTCCAAGGCTCGTCAGCCCGTTGGCTCAAGGGAGCCGTAATAAATGATTCAAAAGGTTGGTCGCACTCTGCTCGTCACACCAGCAAGTGGCCCCAAGGAACTGTGGTAGATGTAGTGGCGACGGCGAGTACGCCTATGCCACGATGTATGTGAAAAATATGTGTTGCATTAGCCATCCCTGGACACGTGTTTCGAGGTAGTTGCCTCTCGTCAGCAGGGAGCAGGTCAGTGTAAAGGGGTGCTGCGTGGACTGCCAAAATGTAGTTAAAACAGGTAAAGTACCTCTCATGGCGCGCAGGTGCAGGTCCAAGGCTCGTCAGCCCGTTGGCTCAAGGGAGCCGTAATAAATGATTCAAAAGGTTGGTCGCACTCTGCTCGTCACACCAGCAAGTGGCCCCAAGGAACTGTGGTAGATGTAGAGGCGACGGCGAGTACGCCTATGCCACGATGTATGTGAAAAATATGTGTTGCATTAGCCATCCCTGGACACGTGTTTCGAGGTAGTTGCCTCTCCTCAGCAGGGAGCAGGTCAGTGTAAAGGGGTGCCGCGTGGACTGCCAAAATGTAGTTAAAACAGGTAAAGTACCTCTCATGGCGCGCAGGTGCAGGTCCAAGGCTCGTCAGCCCGTTGGCTCAAGGGAGCCGTAATAAATGATTCAAAAGGTTGTTCGCACTCTGCTCGTCACACCAGCAAGTGGCCACAAGGAACTGTGGTAGATGTAGTGGCGACGGCGAGTACGCCTATGCCACAATGTATGTGAAAAATATGTGTTGCATTAGCCATCCCTGGACACGTGTTTCGAGGTAGTTGCCTCTCGTCAGCAGGGAGCAGGTCAGTGTAAAGGGGTGCCGCGTGGACTGCCAAAATGTAGTTAAAACAGGTAAAGTATGTCTCATGGCGCGCAGGTGTAGGTCCAAGGCTCGTCAGCCCGTTGGCTCAAGGGAGCCGTAATAAATGATTCAAAAGGTTGGTCGCACTCTGCTCGTCACACCAGCAAGTGGCCCCAAGGAACTGTGGTAGATGTAGTGGCGACGGCGAGTACGCCTATGCCACGATGTATGTGAAAAATATGTGTTGCATTAGCCATCCCTGGACACGTGTTTCGAGGTAGTTGCCTCTCGTCAGCAGGGAGCAGGTCAGTGTAAAGGGGTGCCGCGTGGACTGCCAAAATGTAGTTAAAACAGGTAAAGTACCTCTCATGGCGCGCAGGTGCAGGTCCAAGGCTCGTCAGCCCGTTGGCTCAAGGGAGCCGTAATAAATGATTCAAAAGGTTGGTCGCACTCTGCTCGTCACACCAGCAAGTGGCCCCAAGGAACTGTGGTAGATGTAGTGGCGACGGCGAGTACGCCTATGCCACGATGTATGTGAAAAATATGTGTTGCATTAGCCATCCCTGGACACGTGTTTCGAGGTAGTTGCCTCTCGTCAGCAGGGAGCAGGTGAGTGTAAAGGGGTGCCGCGTGGACTGCCAAAATGTAGTTAAAACAGGTAAAGTACCTCTCATGGCGCGCAGGTGCAGGTCCAAGGCTCGTCAGCCCGTTGGCTCAAGGGAGCCGTAATAAATGATTCAAAAGGTTGGTCGCACTCTGCTCGTCACACCAGCAAGTGGCCCCAAGGAACTGTGGTAGATGTAGTGGCGATGGCGAGTACGCCTATGCCACGATGTATGTGAAAAATATGTGTTGCATTAGCCATCCCTGGACACGTGTTTCGAGGTAGTTGCCTCTCGTCAGCAGGGAGCAGGTCAGTGTAAAGGGGTGCCGCGTGGACTGCCAAAATGTAGTTAAAACAGGTAAAGTACCTCTCATGGTGCGCAGGTGCAGGTCCAAGGCTCGTCAGCCCGTTGGCTCAAGGGAGCCGTAATAAATGATTCAAAAGGTTGGTCGCACTCTGCTCGTCACACCAGCAAGTGGCCCCAAGGAACTGTGGTAGATGTAGTGGCGACGGCGAGTACGCCTATGCCACGATGTATGTGAAAAATATGTGTTGCATTAGCCATCCCTGGACACGTGTTTCGAGGTAGTTGCCTCTCGTCAGCAGGGAGCAGGTCAGTGTAAAGGGGTGCTGCGTGGACTGCCAAAATGTAGTTAAAACAGGTAAAGTACCTCTCATGGCGCGCAGGTGCAGGTCCAAGGCTCGTCAGCCCGATGGCTCAAGGGAGCCGTAATAAATGATTCAAAAGGTTGGTCGCACTCTGCTCGTCACACCAGCAAGTGGCCCCAAGGAACTGTGGTAGATGTAGAGGCGACGGCGAGTACGCCTATGCCACGATGTATGTGAAAAATATGTGTTGCATTAGCCATCCCTGGACACGTGTTTCGAGGTAGTTGCCTCTCCTCAGCAGGGAGCAGGTCAGTGTAAAGGGGTGCCGCGTGGACTGCCAAAATGTAGTTAAAACAGGTAAAGTACCTCTCATGGCGCGCAGGTGCAGGTCCAAGGCTCGTCAGCCCGTTGGCTCAAGGGAGCCGTAATAAATGATTCAAAAGGTTGGTCGCACTCTGCTCGTCACACCAGCAAGTGGCCCCAAGGAACTGTGGTAGATGTAGTGGCGACGGCGAGTACGCCTATGCCACGATGTATGTGAAAAATATGTGTTGCATTAGCCATCCCTGGACACGTGTTTCGATGTAGTTGCCTCTCGTCAGCAGGGAGCAGGTCAGTGTAAAGGGGTGCCGCGTGGACTGCCAAAATGTAGTTAAAACAGGTAAAGTACCTCTCATGGCGCGCAGGTGCAGGTCCAAGGCTCGTCAGCCCGTTGGCTCAAGGGAGCCGTAATAAATGATTCAAAAGGTTGGTCGCACTCTGCTCGTAACACCAGCAAGTGGCCCCAAGGAACTGTGGTAGATGTAGTGGCGACGGCGAGTACGCCTATGCCACGATGTATGTGAAAAATATGTGTTGCATTAGCCATCCCTGGACACGTGTTTCGAGGTAGTTGCCTCTCGTCAGCAGGGAGCAGGTCAGTGTAAAGGGGTGCCGCGTGGACTGCCAAAATGTAGTTAAAACAGGTAAAGTACCTCTCATGGCGCGCAGGTGCAGGTCCAAGGCTCGTCAGCCCGTTGGCTCAAGGGAGCCGTAATAAATGATTCAAAAGGTTGGTGGCACTCTGCTCGTCACACCAGCAAGTGGCCCCAAGGAACTGTGGTAGATGTAGTGGCGACGGCGAGTACGCCTATGCCACGATGTATGTGAAAAATATGTGTTGCATTAGCCATCCCTGGACACGTGTTTCGAGGTAGTTGCCTCTCGTCAGCAGGGAGCAGGTCAGTGTAAAGGGGTGCCGCGTGGACTGCCAAAATGTAGTTAAAACAGGTAAAGTACCACTCATGGCGCGCAGGTGCAGGTCCAAGGCTCGTCAGCCCGTTGGCTCAAGGGAGCCGTAATAAATGATTCAAAAGGTTGGTCGCACTCTGCTCGTCACACCAGCAAGTGGCCCCAAGGAACTGTGGTAGATGCAGTGGCGACGACGAGTACGCCTATGCCACGATGTATGTGAAAAATATGTGTTGCATTAGCCATCCCTGGACACGTGTTTCGAGGTAGTTGCCTCTCGTCAGCAGGGAGCAGGTCAGTGTAAAGGGGTGCCTCGTGGACTGCCAAAATGTAGTTAAAACAGGTAAAGTACCTCTCATGGCGCGCAAGTGCAGGTCCAAGGCTCGTCAGCCCGTTGGCTCAAGGGAGCCGTAATAAATGATTCAAAAGGTTGGTCGCACTCTGCTCGTCACACCAGCAAGTGGCCCCAAGGAACTGTGGTAGATGTAGTGGCGACGGCGAGTACGCCTATGCCACAATGTATGTGAAAAATATGTGTTGCATTAGCCATCCCTGGACACGTGTTTCGAGGTAGTTGCCTCTCGTCAGCAGGGAGCAGGTCAGTGTAAAGGGGTGCCGCGTGGACTGCCAAAATGTAGTTAAAACAGGTAAAGTACCTCTCATGGCGCGCAGGTGTAGGTCCAAGGCTCGTCAGCCCGTTGGCTCAAGGGAGCCGTAATAAATGATTCAAAAGGTTGGTCGCACTCTGCTCGTCACACCAGCAAGTGGCCCCAAGGAACTGTGGTAGATGTAGTGGCGACGGCGAGTACGCCTATGCCACGATGTATGTGAAAAATATGTGTTGCATTAGCCATCCCTGGACACGTGTTTCGAGGTAGTTGCCTCTCGTCAGCAGGGAGCAGGTCAGTGTAAAGGGGTGCCGCGTGGACTGCCAAAATGTAATTAAAACAGGTAAAGTACCTCTCATGGCGCGCAGGTGCAGGTCCAAGGCTCGTCAGCCCGTTGGCTCAAGGGAGCCGTAATAAATGATTCAAAAGGTTGGTCGCACTCTGCTCGTCACACCAGCAAGTGGCCCCAAGGAACTGTGGTAGATGTAGTAGCGACGGCGAGTACGCCTATGCCACGATGTATGTGAAAAATATGTGTTGCATTAGCCATCCCTGGACACGTGTTTCGAGGTAGTTGCCTCTCGTCAGCAGGGAGCAGGTCAGTGTAAAGGGGTGCCGCGTGGACTGCCAAAATGTAGTTAAAACAGGTAAAGTACCTCTCATGGTGCGTAGGTGCAGGTCCAAGGCTCGTCAGCCCGTTGGCTCAAGGGAGCCGTAATAAATGATTCAAAAGGTTGGTCGCACTCTGCTCGTCACACCAGCAAGTGGCCCCAAGGAACTGTGGTAGATGCAGTGGCGACGACGAGTACGCCTATGCCACGATGTATGTGAAAAATATGTGTTGCATTAGCCATCCCTGGACACGTGTTTCGAGGTAGTTGCCTCTCGTCAGCAGGGAGCAGGTCAGTATAAAGGGGTGCCGCGTGGACTGCCAAAATGTAGTTAAAACAGGTAAAGTACCTCTCATGGCGCGCAGGTGCAGGTCCAAGGCTCGTCAGCCCGTTGGCTCAAGGGAGCCGTAATAAATGATTCAAAAGGTTGGTCGCACTCTGCTCGTCACACCAGCAAGTGGCCCCAAGGAACTGTGGTAGATGTAGTGGCGACGGTGAGTACGCCTATGCCACAATGTATGTGAAAAATATGTGTTGCATTAGCCATCCCTGGACACGTGTTTCGAGGTAGTTGCCTCTCGTCAGCAGGGAGCAGGTCAGTGTAAAGGGGTGCCGCGTGGACTGCCAAAATGTAGTTAAAACAGGTAAAGTACCTCTCATGGCGCGCAGGTGTAGGTCCAAGGCTCGTCAGCCCGTTGGCTCAAGGGAGCCGTAATAAATGATTCAAAAGGTTGGTCGCACTCTGCTCGTCACACCAGCAAGTGGCCCCAAGGAACTGCGGTAGATGTAGTGGCGACGGTGAGTACGCCTATGCCACGATGTATGTGAAAAATATGTGTTGCATTAGCCATCCCTGGACACGTGTTTCGAGGTAGTTGCCTCTCCTCAGCAGGGAGCAGGTCAGTGTAAAGGGGTGCCGCGTGGACTGCCAAAATGTAGTTAAAACAGGTAAAGTACCTCTCATGGCGCGCAGGTGCAGGTCCAAGGCTCGTCAGCCCGTTGGCTCAAGGGAGCCGTAATAAATTATTCAAAAGGTTGGTCGCACTCTGCTCGTCACACCAGCAAGTGGCCCCAAGGAACTGTGGTAGAAGTAGTGGCGACGGCGAGTACGCCTATGCCACGATGTATGTGAAAAATATGTGTTGCATTAGCCATCCCTGGACACGTGTTTCGAGGTAGTTGCCTCTCGTCAGCAGGGAGCAGGTCAGTGTAAAGGGGTGCCGCGTGGACTGCCAAAATGTAGTTAAAACAGGTAAAGTACCTCTCATGGCGCGCAGGTGCAGGTCCAAGGCTCGTCAGCCCATTGGCTCAAGGGAGCCGTAATAAATGATTCAAAAGGTTGGTCGCACTCTGCTCGTCACACCAGCAAGTGGCCCCAAGGAACTGTGGTAGATGTAGTGGCGACGGCGAGTACGCCTATGCCACGATGTATGTGAAAAATATGTGTTGCATTAGCCATCCCTCAACACGTGTTTCGAGGTAGTTGCCTTTCGTCAGCAGGGAGCAGGTCAGTGTAAAGGGGTGCCGCGTGGACTGCCAAAATGTAGTTAAAACAGGTAAAGTACCTCTCATGGCGCGCAGGTGCAGGTCCAAGGCTCGTCAGCCCGTTGGCTCAAGGGAGCCGTAATAAATGATTCAAAAGGTTGGTCGCACTCTGCTCGTCACACAAGCAAGTGGCCCCAAGGAACTGTGGTAGATGCAGTGGCGACGACGAGTACGCCTATGCCACGATGTATGTGAAAAATATGTGTTGCATTAGCCATCCCTGGACACGTGTTTCGAGGTAGTTGCCTCTTGTCAGCAGGGAGCAGGTCAGTGTAAAGGGGTGCCGCGTGGACTGCCAAAATGTAGTTAAAACAGGTAAAGTACCTCTCATGGCGCGCAGGTGCAGGTCCAAGGCTCGTCAGCCCGTTGGCTCAAGGGAGCCGTAATAAATGATTCAAAAGGTTGGTCGCACTCTGCTCGTCACACCAGCAAGTGGCCCCAAGGAACTGTGGTAGATGTAGTGGCGACGGCGAGTACGCCTATGCCACAATGTATGTGAAAAATATGTGTTGCATTAGCCATCCCTGGACACGTGTTTCGAGGTAGTTGCCTCTCGTCAGCAGGGAGCAGGTCAGTGTAAAGGGGTGCCGCGTGGACTGCCAAAATGTAGTTAAAACAGGTAAAGTACCTCTCATGGCGCGCAGGTGCAGGTCCAAGGCTCGTCAGCCCGTTGGCTCAAGGGAGCCGTAATAAATGATTCAAAAGGTTGGTCGCACTCTGCTCGTCACACCAGCAAGTGGCCCCAAGGAACTGTGGTAGATGTAGTGGCGACGGCGAGTACGCCTATGCCACGATGTATGTGAAAAATATGTGTTGCATTAGCCATCCCTGGACACGTGTTTCGAGGTAGTTGCCTCTCGTCAGCAGGGAGCAGGTCAGTGTAAAGGGGTGCCGCGTGGACTGCCAAAATGTAGTTAAAACAGGTAAAGTACCTCTCATGGCGCGCAGGTGCAGGTCCAAGGCTCGTCAGCCCGTTGGCTCAAGGGAGCCGTAATAAATGATTCAAAAGGTTGGTCGCACTCTGCTCGTCACACCAGCAAGTGGCCCCAAGGAACTGTGGTAGATGCAGTGGCGACGGCGAGTACGCCTATGCCACGATGTATGTGAAAAATATGTGTTGCATTAGCCATCCCTGGACACGTGTTTCGAGGTAGTTGCCTCTCGTCAGCAGGGAGCAGGTCAGTGTAAAGGGGTGCCGCGTGGACTGCCAAAATGTAGTTAAAACAGGTAAAGTACCTCTCATGGCGCGCAGGTGCAGGTCCAAGGCTCGTCAGCCCGTTGGCTCAAGGGAGCCGTAATAAATGATTCAAAAGGTTGGTCGCACTCTGCTCGTCACACCAGCAAGTGGCCCCAAGGAACTGTGGTAGATGCAGTGGCGACGACGAGTACGCCTATGCCACGATGTATGTGAAAAATATGTGTTGCATTAGCCATCCCTGGACACGTGTTTCGAGGTAGTTGCCTCTCGTCAGCAGGGAGCAGGTCAGTGTAAAGGGGTGCCGCGTGGACTGCCAAAATGTAGTTAAAACAGGTAAAGTACCTCTCATGGTGCGCAGGTGCAGGTCCAAGGCTCGTCAGCCCGTTGGCTCAAGGGAGCCGTAATAAATGATTCAAAAGGTTGGTCGCACTCTGCTCGTCACACCAGCAAGTGGCCCCAAGGAACTGTGGTAGATGTAGTGGCGACGGCGAGTACGCCTATGCCACAATGTATGTGAAAAATATGTGTTGCATTAGCTATCCCTGGACACGTGTTTCGAGGTAGTTGCCTCTCGTCAGCAGGGAGCAGGTCAGTGTAAAGGGGTGCCGCGTGGACTGCCAAAATGTAGTTAAAACAGGTAAAGTACCTCTCATGGCGCGCAGGTGCAGGTCCAAGGCTCGTCAGCCCGTTGGCTCAAGGGAGCCGTAATAAATGATTCAAAAGGTTGGTCGCACTCTGCTCGTCACACCAGCAAGTGGCCCCAAGGAACTGTGGTAGATGTAGTGGCGACGGCGAGTACGCCTATGCCACGATGTATGTGAAAAATATGTGTTGCATTAGCCATCCCTGGACACGTGTTTCGAGGTAGTTGCCTCTCCTCAGCAGGGAGCAGGTCAGTGTAAAGGGGTGCCGCGTGGACTGCCAAAATGTAGTTAAAACAGGTAAAGTACCTCTCATGGCGCGCAGGTGCAGGTCCAAGGCTCGTCAGCCCGTTGGCTCAAGGGAGCCGTAATAAATGATTCAAAAGGTTGGTCGCACTCTGCTCGTCACACCAGCAAGTGGCCCCAAGGAACTGTGGTAGATGCAGTGGCGACGACGAGTACGCCTATGCCACGATGTATGTGAAAAATATGTGTTGCATTAGCCATCCCTGGACACGTGTTTCGAGGTAGTTGCCTCTCGTCAGCAGGGAGCAGGTCAGTGTAAAGGGGTGCCGCGTGGACTGCCAAAATGTAGTTAAAACAGGTAAAGTACCTCTCATGGCGCGCAGGTGCAGGTCCAAGGCTCGTCAGCCTGTTGGCTCAAGGGAGCCGTAATAAATGATTCAAAAGGTTGGTCGCACTCTGCTCGTCACACCAGCAAGTGGCCCCAAGGAACTGTGGTAGATGTAGTGGCGACGGCGAGTACGCCTATGCCACGATGTATGTGAAAAATATGTGTTGCATTAGCCATCCCTGGACACGTGTTTCGAGGTAGTTGCCTCTCGTCAGCAGGGAGCAGGTCAGTGTAAAGGGGTGCCGCGTGATCTGCCAAAATGTAGTTAAAACAGGTAAAGTACCTCTCATGGTGCGCAGGTGCAGGTCCAAGGCTCGTCAGCCCGTTGGCTCAAGGGAGCCGTAATAAATGATTCAAAAGGTTGGTCGCACTCTGCTCGTCACACCAGCAAGTGGCCCCAAGGAACTGTGGTAGAAGTAGTGGCGACGGCGAGTACGCCTATGCCACGATGTATGTGAAAAATATGTGTTGCATTAGCCATCCCTGGACACGTGTTTCGAGGTAGTTGCCTCTCGTCAGCAGGGAGCAGGTCAGTGTAAAGGGGTGCCGCGTGGACTGCCAAAATGTAGTTAAAACAGGTAAAGTACCTCTCATGGCGCGCAGGTGCAGGTCCAAGGCTCGTCAGCCCGTTGGCTCAAGGGAGCCGTAATAAATGATTCAAAAGGTTGGTCGCACTCTGCTCGTCACACCAGCAAGTGGCCCCAAGGAACTGTGGTAGATGTAGTGGCGACGGCGAGTACGCCTATGCCACGATGTATGTGAAAAATATGTGTTGCATTAGCCATCCCTGGACACGTGTTTCGAGGTAGTTGCCTCTCGTCAGCAGGGAGCAGGTCAGTGTAAAGGGGTGCCGCGTGGACTGCCAAAATGTAGTTAAAACAGGTAAAGTACCTCTCATGGCGCGCAGGTGCAGGTCCAAGGCTCGTCAGCCCGTTGGCTCAAGGGAGCCGTAATAAATGATTCAAAAGGTTGGTCGCACTCTGCTCGTCACACCAGCAAGTGGCCCCAAGGAACTGTGGTAGATGTAGTGGCGACGGCGAGTACGCCTATGCCACGATGTATGTGAAAAATATGTGTTGCATTAGCCATCCCTGGACACGTGTTTCGAGGTAGTTGCCTCTCGTCAGCAGGGAGCAGGTCAGTGTAAAGGGGTGCCGCGTGGACTGCCAAAATGTAGTTAAAACAGGTAAAGTACCTCTCATGGCGCGCAGGTGCAGGTCCAAGGCTCGTCAGCCCGTTGGCTCAAGGGAGCCGTAATAAATGATTCAAAAGGTTGGTCGCACTCTGCTCGTCACACCAGCAAGTGGCCCCAAGGAACTGTGGTAGATGCAGTGGCGACGATGAGTACGCCTATGCCACGATGTATGTGAAAAATATGTGTTGCATTAGCCATCCCTGGACACGTGTTTCGAGGTAGTTGCCTCTCGTCAGCAGGGAGCAGGTCAGTGTAAAGGGGTGCCGCGTGGACTGCCAAAATGTAGTTAAAACAGGTAAAGTACCTCTCATGGCGCGCAGGTGCAGGTCCAAGGCTCGTCAGCCCGTTGGCTCAAGGGAGCCGTAATAAATGATTCAAAAGGTTGGTCGCACTCTGCTCGTCACACCAGCAAGTGGCCCCAAGGAACTGTGGTAGATGTAGTGGCGACGGTGAGTACGCCTATGCCACAATGTATGTGAAAAATATGTGTTGCATTAGCCATCCCTGGACACGTGTTTCGAGGTAGTTGCCTCTCGTCAGCAGGGAGCAGGTCAGTGTAAAGGGGTGCCGCGTGGACTGCCAAAATGTAGTTAAAACAGGTAAAGTACCTCTCATGGCGCGCAGGTGTAGGTCCAAGGCTCGTCAGCCCGTTGGCTCAAGGGAGCCGTAATAAATGATTCAAAAGGTTGGTCGCACTCTGCTCGTCACACCAGCAAGTGGCCCCAAGGAACTGCGGTAGATGTAGTGGCGACGGCGAGTACGCCTATGCCACGATGTATGTGAAAAATATGTGTTGCATTAGCCATCCCTGGACACGTGTTTCGAGGTAGTTGCCTCTCGTCAGCAGGGAGCAGGTCAGTGTAAAGGGGTGCCGCGTGGACTGCCAAAATGTAGTTAAAACAGGTAAAGTACCTCTCATGGCGCGCAGGTGCAGGTCCAAGGCTCGTCAGCCCTTTGGCTCAAGGGAGCCGTAATAAATGATTCAAAAGGTTGGTCGCACTCTGCTCGTCACACCAGCAAGTGGCCCCAAGGAACTGTGGTAGAAGTAGTGGCGACGGCGAGTACGCCTATGCCACGATGTATGTGAAAAATATGTGTTGCATTAGCCATCCCTGGACACGTGTTTCGAGGTAGTTGCCTCTCGTCAGCAGGGAGCAGGTCAGTGTAAAGGGGTGCCGTGTGGACTGCCAAAATGTAGTTAAAACAGGTAAAGTACCTCTCATGGCACGCAGGTGCAGGTCCAAGGCTCGTCAGCCCGTTGGCTCAAGGGAGCCGTAATAAATGATTCAAAAGGTTGGTCGCACTCTGCTCGTCACACCAGCAAGTGGCCCCAAGGAACTGTGGTAGATGTAGTGGCGACGGCGAGTACGCCTATGCCACGATGTATGTGAAAAATATGTGTTGCATTAGCCATCCCTGGACACGTGTTTCGAGGTAGTTGCCTTTTGTCAGCAGGGAGCAGGTCAGTGTAAAGGGGTGCCGCGTGGACTGCCAAAATGTAGTTAAAACAGGTAAAGTACCTCTCATGGCGCGCAGGTGCAGGTCCAAGGCTCGTCAGCCCGTTGGCTCAAGGGAGCCGTAATAAATGATTCAAAAGGTTGGTCGCACTCTGCTCGTCACACCAGCAAGTGGCCCCAAGGAACTGTGGTAGATGTAGTGGCGACGGCGAGTACGCCTATGCCACGATGTATGTGAAAAATATGTGTTGCATTAGCCATCCCTGGACACGTGTTTCGAGGTAGTTGCCTCTCGTCAGCAGGGAGCAGGTCAGTGTAAAGGGGTGCCGCGTGGACTGCCAAAATGTAGTTAAAACAGGTAAAGTACCTCTCATGGCGCGCAGGTGCAGGTCCAAGGCTCGTCAGCCCGTTGGCTCAAGGGAGCCATAATAAATGATTCAAAAGGTTGGTCGCACTCTGCTCGTCACACAAGCAAGTGGCCCCAAGGAACTGTGGTAGATGCAGTGGCGACGACGAGTACGCCTATGCCACGATGTATGTGAAAAATATGTGCTGCATTAGCCATCCCTGGACACGTGTTTCGAGGTAGTTGCCTCTCGTCAGCAGGGAGCAGGTCAGTGTAAAGGGGTGCCGCGTGGACTGCCAAAATGTAGTTAAAACAGGTAAAGTACCTCTCAAGGCGCGCAGGTGCAGGTCCAAGGCTCGTCAGCCCGTTGGCTCAAGGGAGCCGTAATAAATGATTCAAAAGGTTGGTCGCACTCTGCTTGTCACACCAGCAAGTGGCCCCAAGGAACTGTGGTAGATGTAGTGGCGACGGCGAGTACGCCTATGCCACAATGTATGTGAAAAATATGTGTTGCATTAGCCATCCCTGGACACGTGTTTCGAGGTAGTTGCCTCTCGTCAGCAGGGAGCAGGTCAGTGTAAAGGGGTGCCGCGTGGACTGCCAAAATGTAGTTAAAACAGGTAAAGTACCTCTCATGGCGCGCAGGTGTAGGTCCAAGGCTCGTCAGCCCGTTGGCTCAAGGGAGCCGTAATAAATGATTCAAAAGGTTGGTCGCACTCTGCTCGTCACACCAGCAAGTGGCCCCAAGGAACTGTGGTAGATGTAGTGGCGACGGCGAGTACGCCTATGCCACGATGTATGTGAAAAATATGTGTTGCATTAGCCATCCCTGGACACGTGTTTCGAGGTAGTTGCCTCTCGTCAGCAGGGAGCAGGTCAGTGTAAAGGGGTGCCGCGTGGACTGCCAAAATGTAGTTAAAACAGGTAAAGTACCTCTCATGGCGCGCAGGTGCAGGTCCAAGGCTCGTCAGCCCGTTGGCTCAAGGGAGCCGTAATAAATGATTCAAAAGGTTGGTCGCACTCTGCTCGTCACACCAGCAAGTGGCCCCAAGGAACTGTGGTAGATGTAGTGGCGACGGCAAGTACGCCTATGCCACGATGTATGTGAAATAAATGTGTTGCATTAGCCATCCCTGGACACGTGTTTCGAGGTAGTTGCCTCTCGTCAGCAGGGAGAAGGTCAGTGTAAAGGGGTGCCACGTGGACTGCCAAAATGTAGTTAAAACAGGTAAAGTACCACTCATGGCGCGCAGGTGCAGGTCCAAGGCTCGTCAGCCCGTTGGCTCAAGGGAGCCATAATAAATGATTCAAAAGGTTGGTCGCACTCTGCTCGTCACACCAGCAAGTGGCCCCAAGGAACTGTGGTAGATGTAGTGGCGACGGCGAGTACGCCTATGCCACGATGTATGTGAAAAATATGTGTTGCATTAGCCATCCCTGGACACGTGTTTCGAGGTAGTTGCCTCTCGTAAGCAGGGAGCAGGTCAGTGTAAAGGGGTGCCGCGTGGACTGCCAAAATGTAGTTAAAACAGGTAAAGTACCTCTCATGGTGCGCAGGTGCAGGTCCAAGGCTCGTCAGCCCGTTGGCTCAAGGGAGCCGTAATAAATGATTCAAAAGGTTGGTCGCACTCTGCTCGTCACACCAGCAAGTGGCCCCAAGGAACTGTGGTAGAAGTAGTGGCGACGGCGAGTACGCCTATGCCACGATGTATGTGAAAAATATGTGTTGCATTAGCCATCCCTGGACACGTGTTTCGAGGTAGTTGCCTCTCGTCAGCAGGGAGCAGGGCAGTGTAAAGGGGTGCCGCGTGGACTGCCAAAATGTAGTTAAAACAGGTAAAGTACCTCTCATGGCGCGCAGGTGCAGGTCCAAGGCTCGTCAGCCCGTGGGCTCAAGGGAGCCGTAATAAATGATTCAAAAGGTTGGTCGCACTCTGCTCGTCACACCAGCAAGTGGCCCCAAGGAACTGTGGTAGATGCAGTGGCGACGACGAGTACGCCTATGCCACGATGTATGTGAAAAATATGTGTTGCATTAGCCATCCCTGGACACGTGTTTCGAGGTAGTTGCCTCTCGTCAGCAGGGAGCAGGTCAGTGTAAAGGGGTGCCGCGTGGACTGCCAAAATGTAGTTAAAACAGGTAAAGTACCTCTCATGGCGCGCAGGTGTAGGTCCAAGGCTCATCAGCCCGTTGGCTCAAGGGAGCCGTAATAAATGATTCAAAAGGTTGGTCGCACTCTGCTCGTCACACCAGCAAGTGGCCCCAAGGAACTGCGGTAGATGTAGTGGCGACGGCGAGTACGCCCATGCCACGATGTATGTGAAAAATATGTGTTGCATTAGCCATCCCTGGACACGTGTTTCGAGATAGTTGCCTCTCGTCAGCAGGGAGCAGGTCAGTGTAAAGGGGTGCCGCGTGGACTGCCAAAATGTAGTTAAAACAGGTAAAGTACCTCTCATGGCGCGCAGGTGCAGGTTCAAGGCTCGTCAGCCCGTTGGCTCAAGGGAGCCGTAATAAATTATTCAAAAGGTTGGTCGCACTCTGCTCGTCACACCAGCAAGTGGCCCCAAGGAACTGTGGTAGAAGTAGTGGCGACGGCGAGTACGCCTATGCCACGATGTATGTGAAAAATATGTGTTGCATTAGCCATCCCTGGACACGTGTTTCGAGGTAGTTGCCTCTCGTCAGCAGGGAGCAGGTCAGTGTAAAGGGGTGCCGCGTGGACTGCCAAAATGTAGTTAAAACAGGTAAAGTACCTCTCATGGTGCGCAGGTGCAGGTCCAAGGCTCGTCAGCCCGTTGGCTCAAGGGAGCCGTAATAAATGATTCAAAAGGTTGGTCGCACTCTGCTCGTCACACCAGCAAGTGGCCCCAAGGAACTGTGGTAGATGTAGTGGCGACGGCGAGTACGCCTATGCCACGATGTATGTGAAAAATATGTGTTGCATTAGCCATCCCTGGACACGTGTTTCGAGGTAGTTGCCTTTCGTCAGCAGGGAGCAGGTCAGTGTAAAGGGGTGCCGCGTGGACTGCCAAAATGTAGTTAAAACAGGTAAAGTACCTCTCATGGCGCGCAGGTGCAGGTCCAAGGCTCGTCAGCCCGTTGGCTCAAGGGAGCCGTAATAAATGATTCAAAAGGTTGGTCGCACTCTGCTCGTCACACCAGCAAGTGGCCCCAAGGAACTGTGGTAGATGTAGTGGCGACGGCAAGTACGCCTATGCCACGATGTATGTGAAAAAAATGTGTTGCATTAGCCATCCCTGGACACGTGTTTCGAGGTAGTTGCCTCTCGTCAGCAGGGAGCAGGTCAGTGTAAAGGGGTGCCGCGTGGACTGCCAAAATGTAGTTAAAACAGGTAAAGTACCTCTCATGGCGCGCAGGTGCAGGTCCAAGGCTCGTCAGCCCATTGGCTCAAGGGAGCCATAATAAATGATTCAAAAGGTTGGTCGCACTCTGCTCGTCACACCAGCAAGTGGCCCCAAGGAACTGTGGTTGATGTAGTGGCGACGGCGAGTACGCCTATGCCACGATGTATGTGAAAAATATGTGTTGCATTAGCCATCCCTGGACACGTGTTTCGAGGTAGTTGCCTCTCGTCAGCAGGGAGCAGGTCAGTGTAAAGGGGTGCCGCGTGGACTGCCAAAATGTAGTTAAAACAGGTAAAGTACCTCTCATGGCGCGCAGGTGCAGGTCCAAGGCTCGTCAGCCCGTTGGCTCAAGGGAGCCGTAATAAATGATTCAAAAGGTTGGTCGCACTCTGCTCGTCACACCAGCAAGTGGCCCCAAGGAACTGTGGTAGATGTAGTGGCGACGGCGAGTACGCCTATGCCACGATGTATGTGAAAAATATGTGTTGCATTAGCCATCCCTGGACACGTGTTTCGATGTAGTTCCTCTCGTCAGCAGGGAGCAGGTCAGTGTAAAGGGGTGCCGCGTGGACTGCCAAAATGTAGTTAAAACAGGTAAAGTACCTCTCATGGCGCGCAGGTGCAGGTCCAAGGCTCGTCAGCCCGTTGGCTCAAGGGAGCCGTAATAAATGATTCAAAAGGTTGGTCGCACTCTGCTCGTCACACCAGCAAGTGGCCCCAAGGAACTGTGGTAGATGTAGTGGCGACGGCGAGTACGCCTATGCCACGATGTATGTGAAAAATATGTGTTGCATTAGCCATCCCTGGACACGTGTTTCGAGGTAGTTGCCTCTCGTCAGCAGGGAGCAGGTCAGTGTAAAGGGGTGCCGCGTGGACTGCCAAAATGTAGTTAAAACAGGTAAAGTACCTCTCATGGCGCGCAGGTGCAGGTCCAAGGCTCGTCAGCCCGTTGGCTCAAGGGAGCCGTAATAAATGATTCAAAAGGTTGGTCGCACTCTGCTCGTCACACCAGCAAGTGGCCCCAAGGAACTGTGGTAGATGTAGTGGCGACGACGAGTACGCCTATGCCACGATGTATGTGAAAAATATGTGTTGCATTAGCCATCCCTGGACACGTGTTTCGAGGTAGTTGCCTCTCGTAAGCAGGGAGCAGGTCAGTGTAAAGGGGTGCCGCGTGGACTGCCAAAATGTAGTTAAAACAGGTAAAGTACCTCTCATGGTGCGCAGGTGCAGGTCCAAGGCTCGTCAGCCCGTTGGCTCAAGGGAGCCGTAATAAATGATTCAAAAGGTTGGTCGCACTCTGCTCGTCACACCAGCAAGTGGCCCCAAGGAACTGTGGTAGAAGTAGTGGCGACGGCGAGTACGCCTATGCCACGATGTATGTGAAAAATATGTGTTGCATTAGCCATCCCTGGACACGTGTTTCGAGGTAGTTGCCTCTCGTCAGCAGGGAGCAGGGCAGTGTAAAGGGGTGCCGCGTGGACTGCCAAAATGTAGTTAAAACAGGTAAAGTACCTCTCATGGCGCGGAGGTGCAGGTCCAAGGCTCGTCAGCCCGTTGGCTCAAGGGAGCCGTAATAAATGATTCAAAAGGTTGGTCGCACTCTGCTCGTCACACCAGCAAGTGGCCCCAAGGAACTGTGGTAGATGCAGTGGCGACGACGAGTACGCCTATGCCACGATGTATGTGAAAAATATGTGTTGCATTAGCCATCCCTGGACACGTGTTTCGAGGTAGTTGCCTCTCGTCAGCAGGGAGCAGGTCAGTGTAAAGGGGTGCCGCGTGGACTGCCAAAATGTAGTTAAAACAGGTAAAGTACCTCTCATGGCGCGCAGGTGTAGGTCCAAGGCTCATCAGCCCGTTGGCTCAAGGGAGCCGTAATAAATGATTCAAAAGGTTGGTCGCACTCTGCTCGTCACACCAGCAAGTGGCCCCAAGGAACTGCGGTAGATGTAGTGGCGACGGCGAGTACGCCCATGCCACGATGTATGTGAAAAATATGTGTTGCATTAGCCATCCCTGGACACGTGTTTCGAGGTAGTTGCCTCTCGTCAGCAGGGAGCAGGTCAGTGTAAAGGGGTGCCGCGTGGACTGCCAAAATGTAGTTAAAACAGGTAAAGTACCTCTCATGGCGCGCAGGTGCAGGTCCAAGGCTCGTCAGCCCGTTGGCTCAAGGGAGCCGTAATAAATTATTCAAAAGGTTGGTCGCACTCTGCTCGTCACACCAGCAAGTGGCCCCAAGGAACTGTGGTAGAAGTAGTGGCGACGGCGAGTACGCCTATGCCACGATGTATGTGAAAAATATGTGTTGCATTAGCCATCCCTGGACACGTGTTTCGAGGTAGTTGCCTCTCGTCAGCAGGGAGCAGGTCAGTGTAAAGGGGTGCCGCGTGGACTGCCAAAATGTAGTTAAAACAGGTAAAGTACCTCTCATGGTGCGCAGGTGCAGGTCCAAGGCTCGTCAGCCCGTTGGCTCAAGGGAGCCGTAATAAATGATTCAAAAGGTTGGTCGCACTCTGCTCGTCACACCAGCAAGTGGCCCCAAGGAACTGTGGTAGATGTAGTGGCGACGGCGAGTACGCCTATGCCACGATGTATGTGAAAAATATGTGTTGCATTAGCCATCCCTGGACACGTGTTTCGAGGTAGTTGCCTTTCGTCAGCAGGGAGCAGGTCAGTGTAAAGGGGTGCCGCGTGGACTACCAAAATGTAGTTAAAACAGGTAAAGTACCTCTCATGGCGCGCAGGTGCAGGTCCAAGGCTCGTCAGCCCGTTGGCTCAAGGGAGCCGTAATAAATGATTCAAAAGGTTGGTCGCACTCTGCTCGTCACACCAGCAAGTGGCCCCAAGGAACTGTGGTAGATGTAGTGGCGACGGCAAGTACGCCTATGCCACGATGTATGTGAAAAAAATGTGTTGCATTAGCCATCCCTGGACACGTGTTTCGAGGTAGTTGCCTCTCGTCAGCAGGGAGCAGGTCAGTGTAAAGGGGTGCCGCGTGGACTGCCAAAATGTAGTTAAAACAGGTAAAGTACCTCTCATGGCGCGCAGGTGCAGGTCCAAGGCTCGTCAGCCCATTGGCTCAAGGGAGCCATAATAAATGATTCAAAAGGTTGGTCGCACTCTGCTCGTCACACCAGCAAGTGGCCCCAAGGAACTGTGGTAGATGTAGTGGCGACGGCGAGTACGCCTATGCCACGATGTATGTGAAAAATATGTGTTGCATTAGCCATCCCTGGACACGTGTTTCGAGGTAGTTGCCTCTCGTCAGCAGGGAGCAGGTCAGTGTAAAGGGGTGCCGCGTGGACTGCCAAAATGTAGTTAAAACAGGTAAAGTACCTCTCATGGCGCGCAGGTGCAGGTCCAAGGCTCGTCAGCCCGTTGGCTCAAGGGAGCCGTAATAAATGATTCAAAAGGTTGGTCGCACTCTGCTCGTCACACCAGCAAGTGGCCCCAAGGAACTGTGGTAGATGTAGTGGCGACGACGAGTACGCCTATGCCACGATGTATGTGAAAAATATGTGTTGCATTAGCCATCCCTGGACATGTGTTTCGAGGTAGTTGCCTCTCGTAAGCAGGGAGCAGGTCAGTGTAAAGGGGTGCCGCGTGGACTGCCAAAATGTAGTTAAAACAGGTAAAGTACCTCTCATGGTGCGCAGGTGCAGGTCCAAGGCTCGTCAGCCCGTTGGCTCAAGGGAGCCGTAATAAATGATTCAAAAGGTTGGTCGCACTCTGCTCGTCACACCAGCAAGTGGCCCCAAGGAACTGTGGTAGAAGTAGTGGCGACGGCGAGTACGCCTATGCCACGATGTATGTGAAAAATATGTGTTGCATTAGCCATCCCTGGACACGTGTTTCGAGGTAGTTGCCTCTCGTCAGCAGGGAGCAGGGCAGTGTAAAGGGGTGCCGCGTGGACTGCCAAAATGTAGTTAAAACAGGTAAAGTACCTCTCATGGCGCGGAGGTGCAGGTCCAAGGCTCGTCAGCCCGTTGGCTCAAGGGAGCCGTAATAAATGATTCAAAAGGTTGGTCGCACTCTGCTCGTCACACCAGCAAGTGGCCCCAAGGAACTGTGGTAGATGCAGTGGCGACGACGAGTACGCCTATGCCACGATGTATGTGAAAAATATGTGTTGCATTAGCCATCCCTGGACACGTGTTTCGAGGTAGTTGCCTCTCGTCAGCAGGGAGCAGGTCAGTGTAAAGGGGTGCCGCGTGGACTGCCAAAATGTAGTTAAAACAGGTAAAGTACCTCTCATGGCGCGCAGGTGTAGGTCCAAGGCTCATCAGCCCGTTGGCTCAAGGGAGCCGTAATAAATGATTCAAAAGGTTGGTCGCACTCTGCTCGTCACATCAGCAAGTGGCCCCAAGGAACTGCGGTAGATGTAGTGGCGACGGCGAGTACGCCCATGCCACGATGTATGTGAAAAATATGTGTTGCATTAGCCATCCCTGGACACGTGTTTCGAGGTAGTTGCCTCTCGTCAGCAGGGAGCAGGTCAGTGTAAAGGGGTGCCGCGTGGACTGCCAAAATGTAGTTAAAACAGGTAAAGTACCTCTCATGGCGCGCAGGTGCAGGTCCAAGGCTCGTCAGCCCGTTGGCTCAAGGGAGCCGTAATAAATTATTCAAAAGGTTGGTCGCACTCTGCTCGTCACACCAGCAAGTGGCCCCAAGGAACTGTGGTAGAAGTAGTGGCGACGGCGAGTACGCCTATGCCACGATGTATGTGAAAAATATGTGTTGCATTAGCCATCCCTGGACACGTGTTTCGAGGTAGTTGCCTCTCGTCAGCAGGGAGCAGGTCAGTGTAAAGGGGTGCCGCGTGGACTGCCAAAATGTAGTTAAAACAGGTAAAGTACCTCTCATGGTGCGCAGGTGCAGGTCCAAGGCTCGTCAGCCCGTTGGCTCAAGGGAGCCGTAATAAATGATTCAAAAGGTTGGTCGCACTCTGCTCGTCACACCAGCAAGTGGCCCCAAGGAACTGTGGTAGATGTAGTGGCGACGGCGAGTACGCCTATGCCACGATGTATGTGAAAAATATGTGTTGCATTAGCCATCCCTGGACACGTGTTTCGAGGTAGTTGCCTTTCGTCAGCAGGGAGCAGGTCAGTGTAAAGGGGTGCCGCGTGGACTACCAAAATGTAGTTAAAACAGGTAAAGTACCTCTCATGGCGCGCAGGTGCAGGTCCAAGGCTCGTCAGCCCGTTGGCTCAAGGGAGCCGTAATAAATGATTCAAAAGGTTGGTCGCACTCTGCTCGTCACACCAGCAAGTGGCCCCAAGGAACTGTGGTAGATGTAGTGGCGACGGCAAGTACGCCTATGCCACGATGTATGTGAAAAAAATGTGTTGCATTAGCCATCCCTGGACACGTGTTTCGAGGTAGTTGCCTCTCGTCAGCAGGGAGCCGGTCAGTGTAAAGGGGTGCCGCGTGGACTGCCAAAATGTAGTTAAAACAGGTAAAGTACCTCTCATGGCGCGCAGGTGCAGGTCCAAGGCTCGTCAGCCCATTGGCTCAAGGGAGCCATAATAAATGATTCAAAAGGTTGGTCGCACTCTGCTCGTCACACCAGCAAGTGGCCCCAAGGAACTGTGGTAGATGTAGTGGCGACGGCGAGTACGCCTATGCCACGATGTATGTGAAAAATATGTGTTGCATTAGCCATCCCTGGACACGTGTTTCGAGGTAGTTGCCTCTCGTCAGCAGGGAGCAGGTCAGTGTAAAGGGGTGCCGCGTGGACTGCCAAAATGTAGTTAAAACAGGTAAAGTACCTCTCATGGTGCGCAGGTGCAGGTCCAAGGCTCGTCAGCCCGTTGGCTCAAGGGAGCCGTAATAAATGATTCAAAAGGTTGGTCGCACTCTGCTCGTCACACCAGCAAGTGGCCCCAAGGAACTGTGGTAGAAGTAGTGGCGACGGCGAGTACGCCTATGCCACGATGTATGTGAAAAATATGTGTTGCATTAGCCATCCCTGGACACGTGTTTCGAGGTAGTTGCCTCTCGTCAGCAGGGAGCAGGTCAGTGTAAAGGGGTGCCGCGTGGACTGCCAAAATGTAGTTAAAACAGGTAAAGTACCTCTCATGGCGCGCAGGTGCAGGTCCAAGGCTCGTCAGCCCGTTGGCTCAAGGGAGCCGTAATAAATGATTCAAAAGGTTGGTCGCACTCTGCTCGTCACACCAGCAAGTGGCCCCAAGGAACTGTGGTAGATGTAGTGGCGACGGCGAGTACGCCTATGCCACGATGTATGTGAAAAATATGTGTTGCATTAGCCATCCCTGGACACGTGTTTCGATGTAGTTCCTCTCGTCAGCAGGGAGCAGGTCAGTGTAAAGGGGTGCCGCGTGGACTGCCAAAATGTAGTTAAAACAGGTAAAGTACCTCTCATGGCGCGCAGGTGCAGGTCCAAGGCTCGTCAGCCCGTTGGCTCAAGGGAGCCGTAATAAATGATTCAAAAGGTTGGTCGCACTCTGCTCGTCACACCAGCAAGTGGCCCCAAGGAACTGTGGTAGATGTAGTGGCGACGGCGAGTACGCCTATGCCACGATGTATGTGAAAAATATGTGTTGCATTAGCCATCCCTGGACACGTGTTTCGAGGTAGTTGCCTCTCGTCAGCAGGGAGCAGGTCAGTGTAAAGGGGTGCCGCGTGGACTGCCAAAATGTAGTTAAAACAGGTAAAGTATCTCTCATGGCGCGCAGGTGCAGGTCCAAGGCTCGTCAGCCCGTTGGCTCAAGGGAGCCGTAATAAATTATTCAAAAGGTTGGTCGCACTCTGCTCGTCACACCAGCAAGTGGCCCCAAGGAACTGTGGTAGATGTAGTGGCGACGGCGAGTACGCCTATGCCACGATGAATGTGAAAAATATGTGTTGCATTAGCCATCCCTGGACATGTGTTTCGAGGTAGTTGCCTCTCGTCAGCAGGGAGCAGGTCAGTGTAAAGGGGTGCCGCGTGGACTGCCAAAATGTAGTTAAAACAGGTAAAGTACCTCTTATGGCGCGCAGGTGCAGGTCCAAGGCTCGTCAGCCCGTTGGCTCAAGGGAGCCGTAATAAATTATTCAAAAGGTTGGTCGCACTCTGCTCGTCACACCAGCAAGTGGCCCCAAGGAACTGTGGTAGATGTAGTGGCGACGGCGAGTACGCCTATGCCACGATGTATGTGAAAAATATGTGTTGCATTAGCCATCCCTGGACACGTGTTTTGAGGTAGTTGCCTCTCGTCAGCAGGGAGCAGGTCAGTGTAAAGGGGTGCCGCGTGGACTGCCAAAATGTAGTTAAAACAGGTAAAGTACCTCTCATGGCGCGCAGGTGCAGGTCCAAGGCTCGTCAGCCCGTTGGCTCAAGGGAGCCGTAATAAATGATTCAAAAGGTTGGTCGCACTCTGCTCGTCACACCAGCAAGTGGCCCCAAGGAACTGTGGTAGAAGTAGTAGCGACGGCGAGTACGCCTATGCCACGATGTATGTGAAAAATATGTGTTGCATTAGCCATCCCTGGACACGTGTTTCGAGGTAGTTGCCTCTCGTCAGCAGGGAGCAGGTCAGTGTAAAGGGGTGCCGCGTGGACTGCCAAAATGTAGTTAAAACAAGTAAAGTACCTCTCATGGCGCGCAGGTGCAGGTCCAAGGCTCGTCAGCCCGGTGGCTCAAGGGAGCCGTAATAAATGATTCAAAATGTTGGTCGCACTCTGCTCGTCACACCAGCAAGTGGCCCCAAGGAACTGTGGTAGATGTAGTGGCGACGGCGAGTACGCCTATGCCACGATGTATGTGAAAAATATGTGTTGCATTAGCCATCCCTGGACACGTGTTTCGAGGTAGTTGCCTCTCGTCAGCAGGGAGCAGGTCAGTGTAAAGGGGTGCCGCGTGGACTGCCAAAATGTAGTTAAAACAGGTAAAGTACCTCTCATGGCGCGCAGGTGCAGGTCCAAGGCTCGTCAGCCCGTTGGCTCAAGGGAGCCGTAATAAATGATTCAAAAGGTTGGTCGCACTCTGCTCGTCACACCAGCAAGTGGCCCCAAGGAACTGTGGTAGATGTAGTGTCGACGGCGAGTACGCTTATGCCACGATGTATGTGAAAAATATGTGTTGCATTAGCCATCCCTGGACACGTGTTTCGAGGTAGTTGCCTCTCGTCAGCAGGGAGCAGGTCAGTGTAAAGGGGTGCCGCGTGGACTGCCAAAATGTAGTTAAAACAGGTAAAGTACCTCTCATGGCGCGCAGGTGCAGGTCCAAGGCTCGTCAGCCCGTTGGCTCAAGGGAGCCGTAATAAATGATTCAAAAGGTTGGTCGCACTCTGCTCGTCACACCAGCAAGTGGCCCCAAGGAACTGTGGTAGATGCAGTGGCGACGACGAGTACGCCTATGCCACGATGTATGTGAAAAATATGTGTTGCATTAGCCATCCCTGGACACGTGTTTCGAGGTAGTTGCCTCTCGTCAGCAGGGATCAGGTCAGTGTAAAGGGGTGCCGCGTGGACTGCCAAAATGTAGTTAAAACAGGTAAAGTACCTCTCATGGCGCGCAGGTGTAGGTCCAAGGCTCGTCAGCCCGTTGGCTCAAGGGAGCCGTAATAAATGATAAAAAAGGTTGGTCGCACTCTGCTCGTCACACCAGCAAGTGGCCCCAAGGAACTGTGGTAGATGTAGTGGCGACGGCGAGTACGCCTATGCCACGATGTATGTGAAAAATATGTGTTGCATTAGCCATCCCTGGACACGTGTTTCGAGGTAGTTGCCTCTCGTCAGCAGGGAGCAGGTCAGTGTAAAGGGGTGCCGCGTGGACTGCCAAAATGTAGTTAAAACAGGTAAAGTACCTCTCATGGCGCGCAGGTGCAGGTCCAAGGCTCGTCAGCCCGTTGGCTCAAGGGAGCCGTAATAAATGATTCAAAAGGTTGGTCGGACTCTGCTCGTCACACCAGCAAGTGGCCCCAAGGAACTGTGGTAGATGTAGTGGCAACGGCGAGTACGCCTATGCCACGATGTATGTGAAAAATATGTGTTGCATTAGCCATCCCTGGACACGTGTTTCGAGGTAGTTGCCTCTCGTCAGCAGGGAGCAGGTCAGTGTAAAGGGGTGCCGCGTGGACTGCCAAAATATAGTTAAAACAGGTAAAGTACCTCTCATGGCGCGCAGGTGCAGGTCCAAGGCTCGTCAGCACAACATGCATATTCCACATTATGCCACTCCACTCCACCTATGCCCTTCCACTCTGTGCCACACCACTCCATTCTATGACATTCCACTGCACCCCAATTTAGGACATGCCACTCCACTCTACGCCACTCCACTCTAAGACACTCTACGACATGACGCACCATGTCACTCAACTCCACGCCACTCCAATCTACGTCACTATCTCCACAACACAACACGTCACCCCACTCTACATCCCTCCTCTCCACTCCAGTCCACTCCACTCCATTCCACTCCACACCGCTTACCACACTCCACTCTACCCTCTCCTATCTACCCAACTCAACTCCAATCTATCCCACTCCACTCCAATGCACTCCAATCTACCCCACCCCACCCCTTCCACTTCACTACAATTCACCCCAATCTACTCTACTCCAGTCTACCTCACTCAAATCTACTGCATCCCACTCTACCTGTCTCAATCCACCCCACTCATTTTCTATCTACCCCATATTAATCAACCCCACTCTACTCCAATCTATCCCAATCCACTCCACTTTGATTCAGTCTACCCCACCCTACTCCAACCTAACTTACCTTACCCCACTCCACTCCACTCCAATCTACTCCACTCCAATCTACCCCACTCTATCAATCTAATCCTAACAACACCGCCCTACACCAATCTACCCCACTCCAAACTAATCTACCACACTCCACTCAAATCTACGCCACCCTGTTCCAATCTACCCGTCTATCCCACTCCACTCCAATCGATCCCACTCCAATCTGCCACAAAGTACCCCACTCTATTGTGCCTCAATCCAACCCACTCAACTTCAATCTACCTGACTCCACCCCAACCTACCCCAATTTACCACATTCCACTCCACTTTACTTCATTCTGCTCCACTCCAATCTACCGCAGTCCAATTCACCCCACTCCATTCAATTTTACCCCACTTCACTATAAGTTCCACTGCAATCCATCCAACTCCTCTCCACTCTAATCTACCTCACTCCACTCCAGTGAATCCCACTTCGCCATAATCTACCCTACCCCAGTCTACTCCAATGAATCTACCATAATCTACCCCACTCCAATCTATCACACTCCAATCCACCCAATCTATACCAATCCACTCTAATCTACCCCACTCTACTCTACCACACTCCACTCTACTCAAATGTACCCCACTCTACTTCATCCAATATATCCCACTCCAATCTACCACACTCCAGTCAAATCTACCCTACTCCACTCCAATCTAACCCACTTCACCCCCAATCCACTCCACTCAAATCTTCCCCACCCCACACCACTCCAATCTATCCATTCCACTCCAATCTACCCCACTCCAATCATCCCTCTTCAATCTACCCCACTTCAATCTACCCCATTCTAATCTACCCCAATCCATTCCAACATACCCTGCTCTGACCAATCTAATCAAACCCACCCCATTCCACCCTAATCTGCCCCACTTCACTCAAATCTACCCACAAAACTCTTACCCAATCTATACCACTCCACTCCAATCTTTACTCCACGCAAATCTATCCAACTCACTCCAATCCACCCCACTCAACTCTACCCTAATCTATCTCACTGGAATCCACCCACTCCATTCCGCTCAATCTACCCTACTCCACTCTACCCCAGTCTACCACACTCCATTCCACTCTGCTCAATCTGATAAACTCCACTTCACTCCAATCTACCAGATGCCACCCAAACCTACCCCAATCCACCCCAATCCACCCCAAACCTTCACTCTCCAATCTACCCTACCCCACTCCATCCCAAACTACCCTACTCCAATCTACCCCATTCAGTCCGCCCCACTTCAATTTACCTCAATTTACTCCACTCCAATCTACTTCACTCCAAACCTGCCCACCCTAACCAAATCTACAATCACTCAATCAATCAGGGATTTGTAAAGCACAGTTACTCACCCATGAGGGTCTCAAGTCGCTGGGGGAGGGGAGCTGCTGGTCTGAGTGGGTGGAGGATCATTTGAAGAGCCAGGTCTTGATGTCCTTCCAGAACTGGGTCAGCAACACGGATTGCCTGAGGTGCAGGGGCAAGGTGTTGCAGGACTTGGCTGCAAGATAGGAGAATGACTTTCCTCCGGTTCTGGTCTTGTGGATCCTGGGTACTGGGGTGAGTTGGGAGGATCGGGGTAGTCTAGCGGGTACGTGGAATGTGAGGTGGTGGTTCAGGTATGCTGGTCCTTCATTGTGTAGAGCTTTGTAGGCATGAGTGAGGAACTTGAAAGTGACTCTCTTGTTGACCGGGATCCAGTGGAGTTTTTGGAGTTGTTGCATGATGTGGCTGGAGTGGAGGAAGTCGAGGACCAGTCTGGCTGTGGTGTTTTGGACGTTCTGTAGTTTATTGAGCTGTTTCTGGGTGACGCCAACATAGAGTGTGTTGCTGTAGTCAAGTCAGCTAGTGATGAGTGCGTGGGTCACTGTCTTTCAGGATTCAGTGGGGATCCATCTGAGTGTCTTTTGAGGCAGGTGGAGCATGTGAAAGCAGGCTGAGGACACTGCGTTGATTTGGTGGTTCATAGTGAGTGATAAGTCCAGTATGATGCAGAGGTTGCATGTGTGGTCTGTAGGGGTGGGGGAAGATACCATAGTGGCTGGCGACCAGGAATCATCCCAAGCTGAAGGGGTGGGTCCCAGGATGAGTCCTTTGGTCTTGTTCGAGTTGAGCTTGAAGCAGCTGTCTTTCATCCAGGAAGCAACGGCCTTTATTCCGCTGTGGAAGTTGGTTCTGGTGGTTGTGGGTTCATTGGTGATGTAGAGGATCAGCTGGGTGTTGTCAGCTTAGGAGACAACGTTGAGTCCGTGGCTTCTGACGATGACTGCGAGGGGGGCCATGTAGACATTGAAGAGGGAGGGGCTCAGGGAGGAACCCTGGGATATTCCACAGCTGATCTCTTTGGGTTCTGTAAGGAACGGTGACAGTCTGACTCGCTGGGTCCAGCCGGTGAGGAAGGAGTGGATCCATCCAAAACCTTGTCATGGATGCTGGCATTGTGCAGTCTTGTGGTTAGGGTCCAGTGGGTGTTCAAGGCGCCGAGACGTCTAGTAGGATGAGGGCTGCGGTCTCACCCCAGTTGAGAAGGGAGCAGATGTCGTCTGTGGCAGCTAGGAGTTCAGTTTATGTGCTGTGGTTGCTTTGAAAGCCAGATTGGGAGGTGTCCAGGATGTGGTTTACTTCAATGAACTTGAGAGTCCGGCATTGATGGCCTTCTCAATGACCTTGGTTGGGAAGGGGAGGAGCGAGATCGGTTTAAAGTCCTTGAGGTCTGTCCTGTCTGAGGATGGCTTCTTTAGCATGGAGTTCATCTCGGCATGTTTCCAGTCATCGGGGAAGGTGACGGTTTCGATGGAGCAGTTTATGGTGCAGCAAAGCTGGGGGCGATGGCGGTGGCTGCTTTGTGGAAGATGTGGTGCGGGCAGGGATCCGTTGGGGCTCCTGGTTGTATGCTCTTCAAGGTCTTGAGCATGTCATCTGCTGTGAGTGGGGTCCAGCAAAGCACGCTCGGTTGGGTTGCGGCTTGGTTGTGTGTGATGGTGGTGGGTGTGGTAGCCAGTCTATGGTGTTGAAGCCGTCATAGATCTCCCTGATATTGTGGCAGAAGAAAGTGGCGAATTTGTTGCAAAGGTCTTGGGAGGGGGGCACGTCTGTGATCTTGCTGTTGGGCCTGGCGAACTCCTTGACGATGGCCAAGAGTTCTTTGCTATTGTGTGCGTTGGCATTGCTTCTGTCTTGGAGGGCCATTTTCTTAGTGGTTTTCAGGAGGAGGCGGTGTATGTTGACGGCGGATTTGAAGGTTGCATGATTTTCTGGGGTTTTGTTGTTCCTCCATCTGTTCTTGAGACATCTGCAGGTGTGTCTGGACTTGTGGAGGGCGGGTGTGAACCAGCTGGCCTTCTTGAAGTGTTGTTTGCCTGGTCTTTTCTTAAGGGGTGCTAGGGTTTCAGCGCAGTGAGAGATCCATCGGTGGAGGTTGCGTGCCATGGTGTTAGCGTCCATAGGCGTTGGCAGAGTGGTTGTGCTGAAGGAGTTGATGAAAAGTTCTTCAGTGGCCTTGATCCATCTGCAATGTGGGGGGGCCATGATGACGGTGGTGTACGGTAGGTGTGGCAAAAGTGAGATGCATGCAGAGATGGTCGGTCCAGGAGAGTTCAGTGGTGTGGCTGTAGTTGATGTTCCTGCTGGCAAAGAAGGCAGGTCAAGCGTGTCTGGCTGTGTGTTCCAGTGTGGTAACTAGCTGCTCAAGTCCGATGTTGCCTTGGTTCTCCAGGAGGGAGGCAGTATTCTGGCAATGGAGTTACCCAGGTGGACGTTGAGGTCTCTGAGTAGGATGTAGTTGGTGGATGTGAGAGTCTGGGGTGCAATGAGGTCTACAATGGTGTTGGGGAAGGGGGGTCAGGGGAAAGAGGGCCTGTAGACAGGGGGGCCACGGAGGGTGGTGTTAGGGTTTGTCCAGAACTGGAAGTGGATCTGGAAGTGGAGGTGGTTCCATGGTTGCCGTTGGGTCATTAGAATACCCATTCCAATCTACCCCAATCTACTCTACTAATATACTCTACTCCAAACTACCCTACTCCTATCGATCTCATTCCAATCTACCCCACTCTTCTCCAAACTACCCCAATTCATTCCAATCTACCCTAATTCATTCTAATCTACCCTACCATAATCCATCCAAGCTATACCATCCTATCTAATCTACCCCACTCCACCCTAATCTACCCTATTCCACTGCAATTTACCACCCTCTATTCCTATCTACCCAACTCCACTCAAATCTACCCACTCTAATCTGTCCCACTCCACTCCAAACTACCCCAATCCATGGCACTTCACTCTTCCCCACTCCACTCCAACCTAACCCAATATATCCCACTACACTCTACTCTGATCTACCCCACTCCAATCTACCCCATTCCAATCTACCACACTCCACCCCAATCTACTCCACTTCACCCCAATCTACCCCAATTGAATCTTTGCCAATTCCTGTTGAAAATGCATGTGATCCAAAGACTTAAAACAGTAAATCTGGGAGCTGCAAACAGGAAGTCCCAGATAAATGCATTACTTGCTGATGTAGACATTCCTGGTATAAGTTCATCAATTTCAAATTCCAGTCCACAGAGTCAAAAAGTTGTGAAGAAACTAAAAATCTCCTTAGTTAAGACCATCAATAGTCTTCAGGTTCAACAATTAGTTCCTGTTAGTAGAAAAATGACCCTGCCTTAGTGGATGGATACCATTTTGCTTTTAGGAGGGGAAATTACAACATGTCACTGAGAGCTACGTGGCTTAATTTGACCAGAAGGAAAAAGTTGAGGCAGGAAAGAAGACCGTATGCACAGTTGAGACCTCAGTGTCAGAAAGCAACACATTTGGGGCCAGATGTACGACCATAGCATTTTGCGACTCGCAAATTGCGACAAATCGCGAGTTGTGAAATGCAGTCCATTTTCCTTAAAGGAAAACGGCATGCATTTAAAAAATAAAAATGAAACTTTTAAGTTTAATTTTTTAAGGGCAGACAGTGGTCCCTGTGATCACTGCTTGCCGTTAAACAGTAATTGCGCATGCATTCCCAAAGGGTAAGAGGTCCCCTGAGAAGGGTGGTAAACTGCAAGTGTTTTGCGACCACAATTGCAGTCGCAAAACATTCATACATTGGTTTTGGGGTCGCTATTAGGAAGGGACGCCTCTTGGACGCCCCTTCCTAATAGCGAGTCGCTAAGCCTATTTTGCAAAATAGGGTTGGTACATGGGCCACACTATTTTTGTAGTCACAAATGGGCCTAAAACCCCTTTGCAGCCGCACACAATGGCTGTACATCTGGCCCTGAATGCCCAAATCATCTGAAATAGAACCGGGTAGTATAACATAATTTATTGAAACTTTTAGCACATAAGGAGCTTGCAATATCTTAGTGAGTCCCATATTCTAGCACAGATCTTTTTTTCTTTCCTATGCCCTTGGGCACAGGATAACCTGAAATATTTGCAGCATAGAGCAGCATAGAGACCTATTCATGCTCTGTGGGATGAGGAGTGTGGCTTTAGTTCATGAGGCAAATGTTCTTTCAAGGACAACATTTCCATTCAGTAGCAGTAGAACAACGAGTATCATTGACAATCACATAATGAAAAAAAACGTTACCAAGCTGATTCAGAAATAGGACCATGCAGGAATCAAATATGTCACGAAACCATTGACAAGCATGAAGCAGTCTCTGGCAGTGAATGACGTTAGATGGGGTTGAAAAGTCTCATGTGAAATATCCAGTTGGTCTCTTGAGGCTCTCAAAAGGGTTCAAGGTCAAATGATGTAGCATCAGGTGGAATTTCATAGTGAACTATGGAATTATGTTGATCAATAACCACTGTCATATTAGCGGAATCAGCTGCAGTTGCACTTAATTTTCTTTGTAGAGTGTCAGATTCAACTATCCCCAGCTGTGAACTCGAGCTAGAAATGTTACTGCTTTTTTTCAAGGAGTGAGGTATTCAGAGTGGGAAGAGGCTGGGAAGCAGTACTCTGAAGCCAACTTGGTTTGCGATGGTCAGATGTAGAAGACTAGCCACATAGTGCTATTTAATGTGGTCAATAGACACCTGTCTGATTCTCCTTAAACCAGGCAGAGGAGGCAGAATTATAGTTCCATTGCCTTTTTACCCAAGAACAGTGATGGGTGGTCTGTAGGATGGTTCAAAAGCTTGTTTGTCGTGGATTATATCACAAACTACATCCCCAACTTTTGGGCCCACTCATCGGCACCAGTAATAACTTTCTCTTCACAGGTGGCGGAGTCAGAATGTTTTGTGTTTGACAGCTTCTTGGATACTCTGCAAAACATTCAAATGTTTCTCCAAGTCAATTGTATCTTCATCCACCACCTTCCCAGAATTATCTAAGCCAAGCACATACTTAGGAACTCCGAAAAGAAACTAGTATGGAGTGCATCCTTCTAATACTCTTCTAGGCAAGTTATTTAATGTTCTCTGAGCTCCATACATGTAATGGTACCAACTAAGGCCTGAACTTAGCACCCTGGTAGTCAAAGCTTGTTTAATCATGCCATGGACAAGCTCTACAACACTGTTTGAATCAGCTTTGAACAGGTTGCTGAATTGCAGACAAACTCCCAGAGAAGCCATTGAATTCCTGTAAGCCTTAGAGGTGAACTCAGGACCGTTATCTGAATGAAATAAATGAACTGCCCCCATTGCCACTAGGCACCACAAATCTTTTACTACTCATGAAGCGCTAGCATTTCTCTGTGGCAAAACCCATAGGAATCGAGAATATGAATCAATAGCCACCAAAATGTACTTATATAGGTTGGCTGAATGGAGGTGACTGATGTGATCCAAATAAGAATCACCCATAAGAGGATGCTTGAAATAATGAAGGGAATCATCATTGAAGGGTTTATTCGGCGAACAAATGTAACACAGCCAAACATAGCACCTAGTCTGTTTACATAAACGAGGCCTCTACTAGTGTTGCTGTAGAATTGCTACGGTTGTGTTAAGTCCTGCATGAGCAGATGCCAACTCCTCATGAGCTTCTTTGATTAACTTCAACTTAGACAGACTATTAGATATTATTCTGTCTACCGCTCCTGGTACAATGACTTCAGGAATGTTATTTGAATTAAGGGTGCAGCAGTATTTGGATGCAAACCCTGCAGGATGTTTCCCACTTTGCTCGTTTGAATTTATGGCTCTTATAATATCTGTTTTGATCTTTGTTTGAGATCTGGTTAGGACTGAAACTCTGACAGTCTGAATGGCTGCCTTTGCCTCCAGGGCAGTTGCACAGTTCCCTTTGGTGTGAATGCCTTTGTGCTGATGACCCAAAGTGTGCCTCAGATGGACTGACAGAAGATTGCCTCATAAGACAGCTACCTTTCCCCAAATCTGTATATTCTTTATAGGTGTTCCCTTTGAATCATTTAATCCATTCAAATGCCGATGCAGCAAATCAACATTGTGACCTTGCACACAGAAGGATGAATAAAGCACAATAGTTGTGAGAAATGATCAATTAGCCTTTTTCAATGCAAGTAACAGGGCATGTAATTCTGCATGATGTGCTGTACTGTCATCTAAATCTTAGTGTTGATGCATTGTGGAATGAATTCACCATCCTTCACTAATCTTGTATTGCTGCACAGGCTGTGGAATACTTATATTGTGTTCCTACCACAGGTTGGACAGAGCCATCTGTATAGAAGAGGTCCTGGTAAGGCTCACAGGGTAAAGTGGCTGGAGCCTGAACAACATCCTGTTTGTATTGGGGAAAAGCTTGTGTATCAAGAGAGAGATCATACTGAAACTTCACATCCATTTCACTTAAAGAAGAGGCTCACTGTACCCATATCCAGTGTAAGGGCAAGCCTCAGGTAAATGGGCCTTTCTGGCTGCCTCTAGTGCTCGTGCGAGAGAAACAATAATTATGTGTTTTCCCTGCGAAAAATTGTGTTCCTTTAAAATAGCTGTCTGACAAGCCATCGTGATTTTTTCAATGGCAGAAAAACATGATTCAGCCAGGGAATACAAGAGAGACTTGTAAGCAATTGGGACAGTCTGTCATTCATTAAGAGTCACATGGGTATAAACATAGTGACTGAGTATGACTAGGTTAGTTTTATTATCCCTAGTTTGTAAAAATTTAGTTTCAAGCATGTCTGCTTGTAGAGCACACAAAATATAAATGTGCATGTTTAGCCGCTGTTTGATTAAAACATGGGAGAAATAAGATCACACAAGGGCTTCGCTCTCAGCATAGTGAGGAAAATAAGTACGCCCAAAGAAAAGGAATCCCAACAGGGATTGCATATTTTTCAGTGTGTCGGAAGGTTGCAAGGTAGCACAATTCTGAAGGAAGTCTGGAGCTAGATCATTACCTTCACTGGATAACTCATATCCTAGGAAGGTCATTGTCATGTAGGCAATCTTTGATTTATTTTTTTATGAATTTGGTAATCATGTGATGTTATTTTTAGCCACCACTCTATCTACACCGGTTAGGCATAGGTTCAAATCATCATCAATAAGATAGATATCATCAATGCATGGCAATAACTCAGGATCTGGTTGTCAGATCATCATGATTCACGCTGTAAATAGGCCAGGACTCTCTTTATAGCCCATGGGCACGTGTCAAAATGAAAACTGCACTCCGTTGAAACTGAAACCAGTTAGATACTCATTCTCAGGCAATTTGTTCTGACAAAAGAACCCAGGGTTGTTTAGCATTTTTTTCACACAAGGTTGATCTTTAAAGCTGTGCTATGGGTGTTTTGTACCACATAAGGTCATGTGTGTTCGTTCAAACTTCTATAGTTTAAGACTATTCTATAGGAACCTTCTAGCTTGGAGACAGGGAAAAGGGTTGTGTTCATTGGTGAGAGACAGGGCGCTATTATGCCCTGGTACTGCAACAGATCTAATATGACTTTTATAACACGTTTCACTTCTGTTTTTAAAGGAGTATTGAGCTTGTGGTTCACAGCGTAAGGGAATGACATGTGGACAAGTGTTTGCCCCACCCCGCTTGATTTCTGTATATGGCTGGTGCTGGTCTCACTGCCCATTCACTGGCATACATTTCCTTGACATCCTCAGGTACTAAAGGAGAGATTGTTACCCTTATACTCCCTGTCCTTGGGGTGCTTCCCTAATGAAGACTGGAGGCCAGTCTTTTTCCGCCAGGATGATGTCATAATCATCAGATAATTGTGACCAAAAGACTGCTTTAATAACTGCTGTTATGTTCCCTTCAATTTGTGTGTTTAGGTGATAAAACCTATCAGTAGGATTTAAATGTTGTTCTGGAGTCTCAGTCTGTATAAAGTCATCAGTTGGATTCATGCCCAGAATTCGATGAAGCATCTGATGTGCAACTGTAACTTCTGTTGAGCTGTCTAGGAGTGTTCTTGCCCAAGTCCTGTTTCACAGGAGGACGCATAGCTTGGTCGTCATGTGTCTTAGAAAGTCGTACTACTTTCTTCATCTTTACTGGAGTTTTAGAGTCCAAATCCTTTCTCTTCCCTCTTTACTGTGATGTCACTCTTGAATCTCACTTCTCTTTTCCTACTGTACTCCTTTTTTCATTGGTACTCGAATCAGCTACCCCTTTTCTGCTCTTTTGTCATCAGAGTCCTGAAAAGAACATGAAGAGTGACTTTCAGAATGCTGATACTGGTCATTTTTTTTTTCTGGCAGTCTCTTAGTTATACCCACCCCTGCCGGATTTCCAAGAAGTGGGTGAACCAGTCCATCTTTTGTAATTTTCTTTTTTTCTTCCCTTCCCTTGCAGATTTCTCTTTAATGGAACCCTCGGTGCCATTTTAGGTTTTAAATGTGGCTTAATGGGTTGAGTACCCAAGTTATCTCTAACTACAGAGGTATAAACTTCTGTGATTCTTTTTTATAGCTCCTATTCACAATCTTTTTTTTTTTTTATATATTTCTTTTTATTGAAACTTAACACAATAAACAGTCAGCACTAATATACAGGGCATGATTGCATTTTCAGACATAGAGGAGTTTGTACAGTTACAATTCACGAAGCAAGGCTGCAAATGACATTATCTATAAAGGTTGATATGTACTGATCAATTTAATTCCTGATCGTCAAGGTCAATGCTATGGGGTGGACTACAGATATCACCACGGTATGCGTTCCAAGCCCCCCAAATTAACAACCACTTCTTTGGGCACCCCCTCGCAACATAGACAGTCTTTTCCCTAAACATGCATCAGTCCATATTTTTCTCCCATTCTGCTAGCACAGGAGGCTGGGCGGCACCCCAGTGTTGAGCTATGTTTCTTTTCGCGATCATTAGTCCCAATGTTACCCTGATCCTGCCCTTCCTTCCCATGTCCGTAGGCTCCCATACGTTCAGCAAACATTGTTTTGCCTGTAGGCGCATTTCTAGTTGTAAAACTTCACTCATCACCGCATGAACTTGACACCAGTAATGCTGAATGAGATCACATCTCCATATTATGTGCATGAATGTTCCCTCCGATCCACACTGATGCCTGCATACACTCTCCTCAGTTCTCCTCATTCGAACTAGGCAGGACCCCGTGATATACACTCTTTGAAGTATTTTGAGCTGGACAAGTCGCAGTCTGGCTGATATGACTACTTCCCTTGGGGAGGAGCGGGCCTCCTGCCACTCCTCGTCGTCCAGCTCAAGTCCGTCTCTTTCCCACTTTGCCCTAAGATCTTGTAAAAGCTCGGCTACGTTATTAATCAATTTGCTATAGGTGAGGGATATCGTCTTTTCTGGTAGGTAGCCGTCTAGCAATCTGTCTTCAAGAGGAGTATATTCCGGGACAGAGGAGCCCGATGGTTTGTGTGACTGTAATGCGTGGTGGACCTGCAGATATCGGAAGTACTCTGTGTTTGAGAGTTCGTATTTCTGCTGCAGTTCAGGAAATGATATAACTGCCCCCTAAACCCATAAATCGCCAATGTTTGAGATCCCGATAAGGTCCCACCTATCGAAACCTTTTGTCTTCCAAAGATCTCCTAGGATCTCAGAATCCCAAAGAGGTGTAGCTGCAGTCAATTTCCGCTCCCAACCTAGACTCTTAGTGGCCATGTGCCAGATCTGCACTGAGTGTTTCGTCGGTCCTGTCAGGGGAAAATGTTTCGGTTTGGAATATAGGGCTGTGTAATAGTTCCCTCCTGGGAGTACCCAGCGGTCCATAGCATAGCCCGGGTCATCTATTCTACGGTAGGTGCAGTGGTTTATCGCCGCTAGGTGGGCTGCCCAATAATATTTTTTAAGATCAGGGAGGCTGATACCCCCGTCGTACCAGTTGAGTGTGAGTTTATGTAATGCTATCCTAGGCTTACCATCCCGCAATAGTTCTCTCTGCAACCCCTCAATCAGCTGGCCGGCACTGGGTCCGGGAAGTTCTGTAAGACGTACAAAAAATGGGGCAAAGACATCATTTTAAAGAGTGCTGCCCTCCCCGGGAGAGAGAGAGGGAGCGCCCTCCAAGCCGCTGAGTCTTGTTTCAACCGTTGCAAGGGCGGGGCCAAGTTTCCGGCTGTTTCGGAGTTGGGGGTCAGACGTCACATATATTCCCAAATATAGAAAGCCCTCTGTGGTGACTTGTATTGGGCAGTCCCTTGGAATCGCGGGGCGGTCCCCGTGCAGTACTTATAGTAGGGATTTACTCCAATTAATTGAGTAACCAGAAAATCTCCGGAAAATTGTGAATATGTCTAGCACTGCTATCAGCGACTTCTTGGGGGCGGCCAGGAACAACAGGATATCATCCGTGTTAGACCCGGACTCGTGGCATGGCCATCCCTGTCCCCGCACCACATATCCTGACCCATGCACCTCATGCAGCCCCCGAGTACACGGCCTAGCCGATCCTTCCCACCAGAACACACACACACCCGACCCGGACTTCCCCGTCCGTGGCCTTCCTCCTTTCGGCCACACCGGGCCCGCGTGCCCACTTCATGCACCAAGATGGCCGCCCGGCCCCAGCGTGACCCTGGCCTATAGGCGCCACTCCGGCTGGAGGACATCGCGCTCCCATTGGGATGAGAGAGGGAGGAGCAGTTTCCATCGCACCTCTGAGCTCCCCTGGGAAGGTGGGTTTCGATCGGCCCTCCGGCCTCCCCGAGGGCTGGCTCCACGCCTGCTGGGTGTCTGGGACTCCTCCCAACCCGGCCCTGAAAGGATACAAAGACACTGGCAGGAAACCCCGACAAGTGACCCCCAGGTGACAAGACCCCTGCATGCACAGACTCCGGACATCAAAGAGGGGTCGACCTATAACAAGGGGTGCTCTGGGACTATCCGGCAGATTCGCCTTTGGAAACACCTGAGCCCTGCTGAGTGACTCGCGGCTCCCTGAAGATCGTAAGACCTCCGAACTTGTGCTTGAGCCCTGCTGAGTGACTCGCGGCTCCCTGAAGATCGTAAGACCTCCGAACTTGTGCTTGAGCCCTGCTGAGTGACTCGCGGCTCCCTGAAGATCGTAAGACCTCCGAACTTGTGCTTGAGCCCTGCTGAGTGACTCGCGGCTCCCACCGACTCTCCTGGTCCCGTCGGACCCCGACGACGACAAGCGTATCCCCCAGCTCGAGGATTGTGAGCTGTGCGCCGGGTACGCCCCTGCATTTGATCCATAACCACAAAGACTGTCCCGCTACCTCCTACCCCTTCCCGAGACTCTGTGAGCCCGTGCTCTACTTGTATATACTTGCCGTGCTGATCATACAGATCCTACGACTCCGATTTGATAAAGATTTGTTCTTAAGAACCCACGGTGTGGCATCTCTTTGTCGTGTGGTGCCGAGTGTGCGATCCTAGATACGAGATTCCTCCCTTGAGGAGTCTCCCGCCAGTGCCCGGCTACGATACCGCGAGGGTTGGTCTCAGGATAGTCAGGGCCCCCTCCGGGCTCCTCTGAGGTCGCCTTCTAACATTGGTGGCAAGCGACGGGATTCGGGCCCATAATCTAGAGATCGTACCGTGAACGGCTGACGCACCACCGACAAAGATGGCAGAAGGAAACGCCATGATTCTTACAGAAAACGACACCAGTACCGTGTTCCAGGCGGAACAACTGGAAGAGTACACACACAGAGAACTGAAGCAATTCTGCAAAGAACTAAAAATCGCTACCACTGGTCTCAAGACCAAAGAAGATATGCAGAAGGCACTAAAAGCTTGGGTGGATTCTGGAGCCCCCCATCCAGAAGGAGCGGTGGAGCTCCACGACGAAGCTGGACCCTCCCAAGGGGAACGCAGCAGCAACCAGGTGCGAAGCTTCGTACCAGACGGGGGCCTATCCCCGGAGGAACTCGCAGACAGGGAGAGACGTCGCCATCACGAACTCGAAGTGGCCAAACTTAAAATCGAGGGCGAGTTGAAATTAGCGGAGAAAAAGCTAGCAGTGGAACAGATGCGAGTACAAGGCGAGCTAGAAGAGAAGAAACTCCAACGGGAACACGAAGGAAGGAGACTTCAACTGGAGCACGAACGCAGCTTGAAGGAAATCGAGCTCAAAGCAAAAAGCGAAGAAGCACGGCCCCCGGGAAACCGAGGGGCGGACTCCTCGGCGGAGCAGAAGGTCCACATTCCCAAGGATGTGGTCAAAGACTATTACAAAAACGATGACATCCAACAGTGGTTCAGGGCATACGAGGTCGCCATGACCTCCCATCGGGTCCCGCAGAAGGATTGGGGGCCGGGTTGTGGGGACGATTTCTGAGCGAAGGGAGAGACACCCTGCTCGACCTACCAACCTCCATGCAGACCTCCTACAACCACATGAAAGAGGCCCTCCTCACAAGGTACAGCCTCACCCCGGAGATGTACTGCCAGCGGTTCCGGGACTGCAGGAAGATCCCGGGCACCACCTGGGTGGAGTATGTAAACTTCTTCAGCCGTGCATTCGATGGGTGGATCAAGGGCAGCAAGGTAACCACCCTAGAGGAATTAACCGACCTCATGCTGTGGGAACACCTGGCTGCGAACTGCTTTGTGGAACTACGCCAGCATTTGCTCGACAGCAAGCTCACAGATCCGAGAAAGCTGGCTGTCGAGGCGGATCGCTGGACCAACACCCGGGTCTCCCGGGGCTGCGTAGGGGAGTACCCCCGAGCCAGTCAGGGACCACCCCGCCAGAGAGGGGGGGGGGAACCAGGGAGGGCAGAGAGAGTCCCAGTTCAGTCCCCCGAAAAACCAACCTCCGCCTTTCCCGGCGCCCCCACCAGCTGTATCCGGCCCACCCATGAGACGGGGGCACCGGGTGACCATCACTTGTTTCCGTTGTCAGAAGCCCGGGCATTACGCCAACGACCCTGAATGCCCCATGGCCCCACACATCACCCCGACAACACCCCCCGCTAGACAGATAGCCAATGTAGCACTGGGGGAGGAGGTTGAGGAGACCGTAGAGTGGGAACCCGCCGCCATGGCCCTAGCATCATTAGGAGATAGAGAAATGGTCCCTGGAAGCCTCCTGCCCTCCAACACGAAGAAATATGGGCAGCTCGTAATGATCAATGGCCACCAAGTAGAGGCCCTTCGTGACACCGGGGCCAGCATCACCGGTGTCCTCAGTCATTTAGTCAACGAAGATCAGGTCCTCCCCAACGTCTTTTGCCCGGTGATCTCCGCTGACAATACGGAAAGTCTGTGTAGGGTAGCCCTGGTGCCTTTTGAATGGGGAGGGGTGGTCGGTAAACTGAAAGTCGCAGTGAGAACCTCCCAGCCAGTCGACTGTCTCCTGGGGAACGATCTGGAAAGTTCCCCCTGGAAACAAGTCGAGCGCAAGACCCACCTAGGGATGATGGGTCTCCCTGAGTGGGTGTGCGCCACCACCCGATCTATGGCAGCCTGACTGACCCCCCTTGGGGAAGTCGAAGGCGCCCCGACCACCGAAGACAGGATGGTCCCCGCCGAGGGTCCCCACGTCCCCCCACAAGGAGGGTCGGTCGCCAGCGACGAACCCCCACCTTCCGACTCCGCACAGGTCACCGAGTTAGGCGATCTGCCCGAGTTGGCCCAGTGGCGCCACGAGGGGGGCCCCTCCCGAGAGGAGTTCTGCCGGGAGCAATCTACCTGTCCTTCCCTGGTCGGGCCCCGGCAACAAGCAGCGGCCAAGGCCGCGGGCGACCAAACTGGAACGCACCGGGTGTATTGGGAAAATGACCTTTTGTACAGCGAGCAGAAGTCGGTGGAGCTAGGATCCGCCCGGGTGCTGGTGGTACCCCTACGCTTCCGAGACCTCCTCCTGGGCTTGGCCCACGACGTCCCCCTCGCAGGCCACTTGGGCCAGGACAAAACCTACAGTCGCCTCGTGACTCACTTCTACTGGCCCAGAACGAAAGCAGATGTAGAAGCCCACTGCAAGTCCTGTCCCACGTGCCAGGCTAGTGGGAAGAGCGGAGGAAAGTGCAAGGCTCCCCTCCAACCCTTCCCTGTCGTCAGTACCCCTTTTGAACGGGTTGGGATCGACATCGTGGGGCCCCTGGACCCCCCAACCTCCCAAGGTCACCGCTTTATCCTCGTCCTGGTGGATCATGCCACCCGATACCCTGAGGCCATACCCCTGCACACCGTCACAGCCCCGTGGTGGGCCAGGCCTTGATGGGAATCTTTTCCCGTATGGGTTTTCCCCGCGAGGTCATGAGCGATCGCGGTACGAACTTCATCTCCAAATACATGACGTCCCTGTGGCAACAATGTGGAGTGTCCTATAAGTTCACCACCCCGTACCACTCCCAAGGAAATGGCCTGGTAGAGCGGTTTAACCGGACTCAGAAGGGGATGATCGCGGGCCTAGAAGAGCCCCTCCGGCGTAAGTGGGACATCCTGCTCCCCTGCCTCCTGTTCGCCTACCGGGAAGTCCCCCAGAAATCCTTGGGGTTCAGCCCCTTCGAGTTACTCTACGGGCACCCCGTCCGGGGGCCCCTCAGCCTGGTCAAGGAAGGGTGGGAGGCGGCGCCCAGAGGCCCCCCCCGAGATGTGTTCCGATACGTCCTGACCCTCCGAAACCAGACTAGGAAGTTCCGAGAGCTGGCCGAGGCCAGCCTGGAGGCGAGCCAGGAAGAGATGAAGCGCTGGTACGACCAGAACGCCACTCTGGTCGAGTTCCAGCCGGGCCAGCAGGTATGGGTCATGGCCCCCGTGAAACCTTGCACCCTCCAGGATAAATGGACCGGGCCCTTCAAAGTCGTTGAGCGGAAGAGCCAGGTCACGTACTTGGTGGACGTCCAGTCCCCCCGGGACCCCCTCCGGGTCCTTCACGTGAACCGCCTCAAGCCTCACTTTGTGCGGACGGAACTGAGCCTCCTGCTGGCCACCGATGACGGGGCCGAAGAGGAGTCGGATCCCCTCCCTGATCTCCTGTGTACCAAAGAGACGGATGGCTCTGTAGAAGGCGTGAACCTCTCCCCATCCCTCACTTCCCAGCAACGTGAGGATTGCCGCCAGCTCCTAGGGCAGTTTTCCGACCTATTCTCTCTGGTCCCCCAAGTCACCAACTGGTGTGTCCATGACGTGGACACCGGAGACAGCCCACCGGTGAAACACCGAGCCTACCGAGTCCCTGATCGAGTCCGGTCCTGCATTCAGGCCGAGGTCTCGAAGATGTTGACCTTGGGAGTGATCGAACTCTCAGACAGTCCCTGGGCCAGCCCCGTGGTCCTGGTCCCGAAAGCAGCTGCCCCCGGTGTCGCCCCAGAGCTCCGCTTCTGCGTGGACTACCGGGGACTCAATGAAGTCACCCGAGCCGATGCCCACCCCATTCCCCGAGCCGACGAGCTCATTGACCGACTCGGGGCTGCTCGGTTCCTCAGCACATTCGATCTCACCTGCGGCTGTTGGCAAATTGCGCTCACAGAAGGAGCCAAGGAGCGGTCCGCCTTCTCCACCCGGATGGGCACTATCGCTTTCGCGTGATGCCCTTCGGGATGAAAAATGCCCCGGCCACCTTTCAGCGACTGGTAAATAGAGTCCTGGCCGGGCTGGAACAGTTCAGCGCTGCCTATCTAGACGATATCTCAGTTTTCAGTGCCGAATGGAGTGAGCACCTCCAGCACCTCCGGAGGGTGCTAACCGCCCTGCGCCAGGCAGGCCTCACCGTGAAAGCCAGCAAGTGCCAGATTGGGCAAGGTTCGGTAGTCTACCTGGGGCACCAGGTCGGAAGCGGCCAGGTCGCCCCTCTACAGCCCAAGATCGACGCCATCCTAGCCTGGGAACCACCCACCACCCAAACAGAGGTCCGAGCCTTTCTGGGCCTCACGGGCTACTACCGGAGATTCATCCGGGGGTACGGCAGCCTGGTCGGTCCCCTCACGGAACTCACGTCCAAGAAACAACCCAAGAAAGTGCAGTGGACCTCTGCCTGCCAAGAGGCGTTCGATGCCCTGAAAGCGGCCATGTGCACTGCCCCCGTCCTTCAGGCCCCCGACTACTCCAAGGAGTTTGTGGTGCAAACGGACGCCTCCGAGCATGGGATTGGGGCCGTCCTGTCCCAGGTGAATGACCAAGGCCTAGACCAGCCCGTAGCCTTCCTCAGCCGAAGGCTGTTGCCCAGAGAACAGAGATGGAGCACCATCGAGCGCGAGGCGTTCGCCGTAGTCTGGGCCCTCAAGAAGTTACGCCCTTATCTGTTCGGCACCCATTTCAAAGTCCAAACCGACCATCGCCCCCTTGCGATAGCTCATGCAGATGCGAGGAGAAAACCCCAAACTACTGCGGTGGTCAATCACCCTCCAGGGGATGGATTTCACCGTGGAACATCGCCCTGGTACTGACCACGCCAACGCCGATGGCCTCTCCCGGTTCTTCCGCCTCAGCGAAGAGAACCCCCAAGACGATGGGTAGTTCTCTCCGGCTTTCAGCTGTGGGGGACGCGTGTTGGACCCGGCCTCGTGGCATGGCCATCCCTGTCCCCGCACCCCATATACTGACCCATGCACCTCATGCAGCCCCCGAGTACACGGCCTAGCCGATCCTTCCCAGCAGAACACACACACACACCCGACCCGGACTTCCCCGTCCGTGGCCTTCCTCCTTTCGGCCACACCGGGCCCGCATGCCCACTTCATGCACCAAGATGGCCGCCCGGCCCCAGCGCGACCCTGGCCTAGAGGCGCCACTCCGGCTGGAGGACATCGCGCTCCCATTGGGATGAGAGAGGGAGGAGCAGTTTCCATCGGACCTCTGAGCTCCCCTGGGAAGTTGGGTTTCGATCGGCCCTCCGGCCTCCCCGAGTGCTGGCTCCACACCTGCTGGGTGACTGGGACTCCTCCCAACCCGGCCCTGAAAGGATCAAAAGACACTGGCAGGAAACCCCGACAAGCGACCCCCAGGTGACAAGACCCCTGCCTGCACAGACTCCGGACATCAAAGAGGGGTCGACCTATAACAAGGGGTGCTCTGGGACTATCCGGCAGATTCGCCTTTGGAAACACCTGAGCCCTGCTGAGTGACTCGCGGCTCCCTGAAGATCGTAAGACCTCCGAACTTGTGCTTGAGCCCTGCTGAGTGACTCGCGGCTCCCTGAACATCGTAAGACCTCCGAACTTGTGCTTGAGCCCTGCTGAGTGACTCGCGGCTCCCTGAAGATCGTAAGACCTCCAAACTTGTGCTTGAGCCCTGCTGAGTGACTCGTGGCTCCCACCGACTCTCCTGGTCCCGCCGGATCCCGACGACGACAAGCATATCCCCCAGCTCGAGGATTGTGAGCTGTGCGCCGGGTACGCCCCTGCATTTGATCCATAACCACAAAGACTGTCCCGCTACCTCCTACCCCTTCCTGAGACTCTGTGAGACCGTGCTCTACTTGTATATACTTGCCGTGCTGATCATAAAGATCCTACGACTCGGATTTGATAAAGATTTGTTCTTAAGAACCCACGGTGTGGCGTCTCTTTGTCGTGTGGTGCAGAGTGTGCGATCCTAGATACGAGATTCCTCCCTTGAGGAGTCTCCCGCCAGTGCCTGGCTACGATACCGCGAGGGTTGGTCTCAGGCTAGTCAGGGCCCCCTCCGGGCTCCTCTGAGGTCGCCTTCTAACAATCCGCATACAGTGATATGCGGTCCTCCCATGACTGGGCCCATTTTAATCCATGTATGACCGGGTCTCTACGAATCCATGCCGCTAGGGGCTCGAGCGCCAGGGCAAAGAGAAGAGGGGAGAGGGGACATCCCTGCCTAGTGCCACGTCCTAGCTCGAACGGCGCTGATCATCTGTTATTCACCACGACCTGCGCCAAGGGCTTAGCGTAAAGAAGCCTTATCCATTGGATGAACCCCTCCCCAAATTCAAACTTCTTTAAAACGGCAAACAGGTAGGGCCACTCTATAGTATCAAATGCCATTGTGGCATCTAACGAGACTAAGATTGCTGGTTCTCTTAACGTGTCCAGCCTCCCCATCACTCCAGGTAATCGCCGGAGATTCAGGGCTGTATTTCGGTGGGGCATGAAGCCCGACTGATCCGTTTGGACCAGTTGACCGATCACTTTAATCAGTCGGTTGCCCATTCACAATCTTGAATTGGAACTACTTCAGTCTCTGATGTATAATCAAATCAGAAGCTTCTCCCGTTGTGTTGCTTAGAATGATAGAGGATACTGTAGAGAAGTTCTCCATTTATTTCATTCCTCAGTTCAGAGCTTGTGTAGCTCTCAGCTCGTTTTGGGCCTGTTTAAGTACATCAGACAGCACTGCCAATGATGCATTCTAGTGTAAATGCTTGCAAAGATGATTCCTCAGATGTTACACTCCTCTACGGTAGGCATCATTCCAAGAGGAAGACACATAATCAGTATTCTGTGTTTGTCTTGGGGTAGCGTATGGATACACTGCTTCTAATTGATTGGTCTTATGAGGAATCCAGAAAGTCATTTCATCATGCTTCGTGGGTGCTTTCTCTAAGATAGAATTAAATGGACTTATAGACTGTACCTGTAAAAGAGTGTCAGGTCCTGCTGCAACAGCAGGTCTGGAACTCGAAGTAAATTGTACGAAATGTGCAAGTCTCCTATATAAGGGGACTGCTTAATTTAACACCCCTCACACCTTTGCAGGGGTGAGATTGTAGGGTGAGGAATGGGAGTGTAGCCAGCCAAAACTGGCCACGTAGCCCCTGGATTAATCAGAGGCCCTAAACCGACACTTCTGTATATATGCAGCAACTAACCACCAAACCAGTTCTGGGGTTCCTGACAGCTTAAAGGGATGTCCAAACTTGGTAATCCCTATAGTGTGCCGGTGGGTCTGCCACTGTATAGAAACTGCCCACATTCCTCCCATATTTTATGCTGTCATAGACATCTCAGCTGTTGAACCCATGTTCTGATGTGAGTAGAACCTCACATAATGTGGTGCTAATTCCAGTGACACGTTAATTAAGGTATTTTTTGGAATCAAAAAATGTCTCTTATTTGCGTAATAGAATGTTGGCAGGCATGACATGGCAATTCTCTGGTGATGTCATTGGACACTGTACTGATTATTCTGCTGCTTATTTTTCAGGACTCATACCCTGTTTCGCTTCCTCCATCCTCCCAAGTTTACCTACCCACCCACTCACCACATTACCAGTTAGCACATACCTTTCTTGTGCCCTACGAAGCACCATTTGACTGGCCTCACCTGTTTGAAGAGCTGTTCAAGCTTCTTACCATTGGCAGAATCTGACAACCCACGTGCAAACAAACCCCGGCCAGCCATGGTAAAGAGAATATCCGACACTCTGTTCCCTCACCAATATACTACACACAAGCCTAACACATGGGAACAGCCATCGTGGCAAAGCAAAAGTTCACACACCGCCATTTTGGAAAAGGCAGAAGTGAAAGAAAGTGAATGAACTGAAAGGTAGACAGCACAGTTGCCATTTTAAAATAGTAAGAAGTCTAAGACAGTAGATTAAAAACAAGGCTCGGATTGCATCTTATAGGGAAACAAATGATTTTCTGGTTCTGGAAAGTTATCTACCATGGCTGCTGCTCATTCCTGTAGTGCAAGTACCTTCAGTATGTTGCTACAAGGGTAAGATGACTTCCTGTCACAAAGGTCGCCTTCCAGGGCCTTCACTTAATTTTACAACCATTTGTATTTTGGGTGTTTTAGTCATGGTGCGGCTCAAGCCAATTTTCTGATTACAAACAATGATATGTTCGCAGATGGAAAAACAGAGTAAATAAAGTGTCCCTGTCCTGATTATAAAAACATTTTTAGGTCCCAAATTAGCCAAGACCCTCTGATTTTACTAAGGTTATATGCATTACTGCTATGTTTTCAGATTGCTTATGGATGGCAACTGCCGGGTCTGGTGGCTCAGTAGACTAAAGCAGCCACTGCAGGGGCCTGTGTTCGACCTCATGGTCACAGGTTCAAATCCCGGTGGGTCCACTCAGCCTGTCATCCATCTGAGGTCGATAAAATGAGTACCATTAAGTTGGGTAACAATAAACATCTGTTATTCAGCGCCTAGACACCTACAGGTAATCGTGCGCTTTACAAATACACCTGTTATGTTACTGCTATGTTTTCAGATTGCTTATGGATGGCATTTTTATGGTTTCAGTGTGGGCATGAGTGACATTCTACTGCCAGAAGAGTGACCCATTTTTGGCAGTAAATCAAAGCTGTGATCAGTTTTTGACTGCCTCTCTGCTCTTTTGTTTTTACTTGCACAGCGCTTGCGCAATGCTCGCAAAATCTCTTGTAATTAAACCAAAAAAGTCTTAAAGGAGACTAAAGCCTATGGAGGTTGCATTATAGCACTTTTTTGTTCTTTAAGCCGTGTTGCACAGCAGCTCAATTTCTGTGCAGCATGTAAAAAATATTGACAAACCATATGGATTTCTCATCGGTGAAACCTATTGGCTATGCCAATGCTTGTTTCGTGGCTGCTGTGTACATGCCCACATAATTGAGGGCCAGTAGGTCTACGTAAATAGCATAAAATTCTACCAGTAGACCAAAACCTGGGCTCTAACCTTTGGCCACTTCAACTATTGCCATCATCTCCTATGCAGTAAACCTTCAATGCACTAACATATCTTTATATTTGTTACTTTACTTCTAATTCAGCATTTCCAATGCACTGCCATATATCTCACCCTATATCTCTCTCAATATATCCTCTACCTCCAGACTCTGATTCGTCCCAAACTTCGTTCTACTAGTCTCTCCAATGCGCTACCCTATTTCTCACCCTATATCTCTCTCAATATATCCTCTACTTCCACTCTCCGACGCATCCTAAACCCCATTCTACTACTATGATCCTCAAAATAACCCTTTCTAGACTTTTCCCTCCTCTACCCTTCCTTGCATCATCTCAAGCCTCTTTTACTATTCAGACCTCTCAAACAAGCCTTTCTAAACCCTTCCCTATGACTCTTCCCCCTCCACCTCCCCTTTACTCATCCCAAACCTCCTCCTAGTGCTATGATCTCTAAATAAAACTTTCTAGACCCTTGACTCTTCTATCCCTCCACTATCCTTTTCAATATAACTAACAGACTCATATGTCCACAGCTCAAATTAATTTCATATGTCCCTATACTAATTCCCCACTAATCCTGTTTGGGTTCTAGAGAATAGTGCTGCCCACAGAAAAGCACTTGGACACCTCATCAGGTGTAGCATGCGCTATATAAATACAAACCCTACCCTCTTCTGTCCCTCCACTATCCTTTTCCAATCCAAATAGCAAACGCACATGCCCACCACTCAAATTAATTTCATCTCTCCTTATACTAATTCACCACTAATCCTGTGTGGGTTCTGGAGCAGTGTGCTACTCTCCGAAAAACACTTCAACGCCTGGTCGTGGATAGTAAGCGCTATAAAAATCAATTACAATTACAATCAATAGGCTCAATCTCTACTCTTGAGTACAATGTCTCAAAGACATATGTTGGATTTGCAGATATCACAAAAGTAATCTCTTCCCAACAGGGACACCTTCAGATTTGAGATGCTCAGTGTTTGCTTCCCTGTAATTGCCCCCTATTACAATAGGTGCTGCCATAATGAATAGATTCAATTGAAAATTGGAATCAAAGAATTAGAGAACCCACAGAATAGGAAATAACTTTTAAAAGTCAAGCTTGACAAACCTTCTGAAATAGGTGTTCCCAATTGCCCCAGTTGGAGGTAACTATGATTACTATGGATGACAATGATTCTGCATATATTGGGAAAGATGGAGACTTACATTTAAAAAAAAATGTTTTTTAGAGTTTTATATAGCACAAACTAGACCGAAAGATATCAGGTATCAGAGCGCTTTACATGAGCTCCAGTTTCATTACAGATAGACACATTCATTTTTGTTATGCACGGATAGATTAAGTGATTTGCCCAGAAGTACAGGATGTTGAGCGTCATTGCCGAGACTCGAACCCGGCTCCCCAGATTCGAGGTTGGCTGCTCTGGCCATAAGCCTACATCCTCTCCCCATTACATTGCCTATGATTGAGAAGATGTTGCCTTTCATTAAACCAAGACGGAGTCAGGGCCTACATAAACTGGAGTCTGACATTAAGGGCCTTAATCCACTTCTTTTTCAGCTCCAATATTCACCATTCCAAATCATAAGAATGCCATCAATGTACTGAGCCCACTACCTTACCCTGTCTGTTCTGTATAGAAACCATTTTGGGCATGCTCCCTCTCAAATAACCCCATAACAGGATTAGCATAGGAAGGTGGAAACCTGTACCTATTGCTGTTCCTTGCTTATGTCAATACATTCTGTCCACTATACATGACGATATTTTTTCCAATACAAATTTGTTTAATTGCAATTTCATTTTGGATTTAACTTGCAATCAAATCAGTATCCAGTCCAGTTCCATTTTCTATGGACTAACCACCATAGACATCAATTGCAGTGGTCCTGATGCAAGGGATAGAGGATGCTGACGATGTTGAAGGATGCTGTGGATGCTGATCCAGTTGGCTTGGGTCTTCCTGAGTTCATCTCTCAGTCTACGAACATGGAGGGGTGACTTGGGCCACAGGGGGTGACGTCCATCCAAGTCTGGTTGAAGTCCAAACAAAATACAGTTGTCTCTGGTCTACTGGCCTCTGGTAATAGTGAATCCAACAGTTCCCTTTATCTGAGGCTAGTGTCCATCTAGAGCAACCTAACTGCACTCCGATGACTCTCCCAGGTTAAGCAGACTCGGTACAACTTTTGAGCATAGGACTCAGTCTCCCAGTCTGCGCTTTAGCAGTCAGTGGTGATCAAGCAGCTGTGGCTATCAACTCACTAAGGTAGGCTTATTTAGCTTTTGTGGCCCTAGAGCTGTAACAGGTAGTCAGCCAATTGACTCTTCGAGTTCACCTCTTTTGTTTGGAGTTCGGGTGACTTTTCCTCAGGCTGGGCACTGCAGGCTTATTCCACACTTTGATAGCCCAAGGATCAACAGTTGCAGTCAAATCTTTTGTGCAGCCTCTCTTTGCTGGGTTCAGGGAACAGCAGGGTAGTCCATCTTTGGTTCTCTCCCCAGTAGAGATGTTATCTAATGGCTAGTTGCCAGAGTTGCTACTTGTATTGCCACAACTTGGCCTTGAGGGATGCAGTGACTATTAGCCAATAGGCTACCAGGTACCCTCCATCCTGATTATGTCTTCCTGTAAAGTGTGACATCTAACTATCCAAGAGTGCAACAGTCTGCCCACTCGCAAGATGGCAGAACCCCTCTCTCAATGAGTGGAGCTTCGTAGCCCTCCCTCAGAAGTGTGGCTACCTGGGGCTACACGTCCATGGGAAAACTGTTTTGGGAACTGTCTCCCGGTCTCTGACGCCAACCTGTTTCTAGAACAAAAGAGCACCCCTTCTGTTGTGTGTCCACTACTTTACATTCAAGGTTATCTTCACCTTGGAATCTCGCCTTTTGGGCTTACACTCTGTTGGTGCTCGCATCCTGTTTGGCCTTCCTGCCAGGGAAAAGTAACATTTCTTCCAATGGCAGGTCCTTTTGTGTTCCTTCCTGGAAGTCATTCACACATCTCCCCAGGAGATCAGAAGATTGTCTTGTCATCGGCAAACCGATACTGGAAAGCTTGAGCAACAGAGTAGCAACTTTCTAAAGTTGCTATTTATTTAAAACATACATTGAATCCAACTGGGGCATCAGGTTGGGTTTAATGTAATGATTATTTTGAAACCTATAAGTACCACCTAAGTAGTCCCATTCAGAAGTTAGCACATAAGAGTTATCGGTGTGTATCCCTGTAGTCTCCAATTGGGGTGCTAGCCTTTCTACAGCAAAAACAATTATTTGGGGAAAACACATGTCCTACTTTTTAATATACAGCACCTTACCCTAGTGCTCGCTAGGCCTACCTTAGAGGTGATTTACTTACATTAAAAAGGAAGGTCTGGATTAAGTCATTAATCTAAATGCCAAAGTCAAGTCAGCAGTTTGAAAACTGCTCTGCCAGGCAGTAACGGCAGGCATGAAGTCTTGCTTTGCTTTCTCACACTCTTGATGGCACAATAAGTGCTGCAGTCCATGACAGATACTTTAACTTTCAGGCTCTGGGTGGGTACCATCATATAATAGTGACTTACAAGTAAGTTAACTAGTGCCGATTGTGTGCGAACCAATCAGACATGTACCTTTTAAAGGTCATAGCACTGGCACTGAGGTCTGGTTAGCAGGCCTAAGTGCACTTCCGAGTCAAAGAACCAGCTACATCAGTCCAAAGCATTGGAGGAGATCATGCAAAAAAAGAGGCATTTCCTTGGAAGTATACATTTTGTTAGTAAATGTAGGTGGGTCACAGGGGAGTGGTTTCTAAAATAAGCAGACTTACTCCCCAAAGGAAATAGGATTGGGGGGGTAAAAAGGGTTTAGTAAGGGTCAGGAAGAAGTTTAGAAATGCATGTCACACACACACACAAAAGAGTAAGTCAAATGCTTTTCTACAGGGGTGGAGACATATAACTTGCAATTTGGTTGTACATTTACACTTATGGGGGCTTATTTACAAGAAACTGACGCATCTGTAAAGATGCATCAGTTTCCTACTGCCTGCGTGCGAAACCCTTGCGCCACCATGGATTCACCGTATTTACAATACGGCACACATCATGGTGCAAGGATTGACAGATATGTCAGAAATGTTAATGCATCTGTCAGCGCAAAAGTCACACATTGCTGACGTCATGTCGCAAGCACAATGCAACTCCATCAATGCATGGGGAGGCCTATTCCTAACACACGGTGTCACTCCTTACGCCTGCTCCAAGCAAGTGTTGGGTTTTGACGCAGTAACGTCTAGAAGTGGCGCAGCAAAATCTTGTAAATTTCACTCCGTCCCTTCTACAAAGCTTTCCTGCTTTGGAACGCCCACCCTGCATACATTATCCCTGATGCTAGTATAATGTGGCACAGGGCATTACAAGGTGACGCCTCTCCTTAGGCGGTGCTTAATGTATACACCTTTCACCACCGTATTCTGAAAGCAGATTTCTTTAGTTGGTAATGTGTGGCAAATTGGTTTTGCATATTTTTTATGTTGCATTTTGTTGTGGCAGTGATTTGTGCTGTTGTATAGATAGGGCTGTTGTGTTTTGTGTTAAATTATTCCGTTGTGTTGTTTCATTGTTTTGTGGTTGTGTGGCTGATGTGTTGCATTTTTTTTTACTGTTGTGTCCTGTTATGCTTTATTTGTGTTATAGTAACTTGTGTTTTGCTATTGAGTTGTTTACTTTAGACATTATAAATGGTGCTACATTTCTAGCCCAAAACAACACTTTCTTTGAGAATTTGTTGTTACAAAAAATACATGTTGACCACTGTCCAAGGCATTAATAATGACTGCTCCAGCCTTTTCACTAGTAAATAGATGCTCTGTCAGACTCCACAACATTATTACTGGTGCTATTTGATGTCGTCGATGATAAGTAAAGCAACGGTAGCTGCAAATACTGTTTACCAGTGTATTTTGAAAGCAGGTTTGTGGAGGTTAATATGTGCAACAAATATTTTGTCCATATTTTTAGTTTTTCATGTTGTTATGGTGATGATGTTCAGTGTTTCTTGTGCGGTTGTGTTGTGTTTTTGCTCCTTTATCACATTGTGTTATAGAATGTTACAATAGTTGATGTGTTGCATTCTATTTTTTACTGATTTATTACATTGTGACAAGTGATGTCTTTGTTGTGGTGTTATTTTGCTTTGAGTTACATTATTGTGTTGTCTTCATGTGGGCTCTGTAATTACCCTAGTGATGGCAACAAATGCTGCTTTATTTACACTGAAAAGCAACACAGTCCTTTAAAGTTCCAATGACAAACAACCACTTACCACTGTTATGGCGGTATATATCACTGCTCGAGCTCTTAATCTAATTAAACCATCTGCCAGCCCAAAACTATGAAAAGATGTGTCTTAAATTACCATTTTCATTGCTCACGTTTTGTGATAGGACCCCAGATATACCAAAACTGTGGCGCTCGCTTTATGCAGTACAAATCCCCCAGTGAGGTTGAATTTTTTTTATCTGCTCTAGTCGTCTCGGCCTTCTCACTCGTTAATGTATATTACTACATAAAGTAGTGATTTATGTAAGACGTTACCTAAATGGAGTTTAAAGTGTAGTTTTCAGCCTCGTGCAGTACAAGGCCATTTCCAGATCATACTAATAACATGTTATTTTCTTTAGCCCTTCTTGCAGTTTTGCGCGCCTAAAAGCTGTAAATAGCAGGTGTTACTGTAACCCAATTTATTGCAATCCAGTGTATAATTCTCTGAAAGATAAAAAACGGAGTTTAAACTCGTGACCTAAAGGTCACACACAGTTGTCAGCAGATGTTTCCTACCACACACATTGTATAGAATACATACTTACATGTTCATTCTGTGCTCCTGAGGGTGAACTGTACTTTAGCAGAGTGATGTACTCTTTCAAGAGTAATGTGTTTTTCTTTCATTTTTCGAAAAACGGTGGTATGAGTACCAAAAGGAAGCAAATTCGGGTGAAGGGGGTATGTTGCGAGCGCACCTGTTATTTGTGAGGCCGGCGGTTTCAGCAACCCAGCGTCATTTTATGCATTTAGAGTGGCAACTTGATTGCGCGTTTGTTATTACGGTAAAATTACAACCAAATGTAAACGTGCGAGAACGACAAACCAGATATTTATCAAAAACAGGGATGCGCACTTATTAGCACTGCTGCTTCTCGCGGACATGTTTCAGTGACAAGTTCTGAGACTCGGCAGCAACGGGGAAATTAGTGAGATGCGATTCTCGGCGGGGGCGCTGGATTAAGAGGCCGGGAGGGTGTGAAACAAGTCAACGTGTAATTGCATGATAAGGCTCTCAGGAGGAATTTATTGGCCACGTCGCTGTTCCTCTCCCGCTCTAATCTCTGCCCAGCACATTCGTTCCCTGCAATCTGTCTCCATAATCTGCTGTGACAGAATGGCGGCCCCTGGAAGCAGGCGTGTTTGGAGAGAGCTGCAAATATGCAGAGGAGTGATAAACGAGGGCTAATTATCCATATTTAGGACACCGAGTGCAGGAGATCGAGGCTCCCAGTCAAGAAACCAGAGCCAGTGCTTGGTGCTTCCTAGGGTGGGATACATTGGAGGGGACAAGATAAGGCTCTCACAGGCAGGAGAGATTTATTGGTCAGAACGCTCCGTTCGCCGCCCACCCCGGCTCACTTTTATGCAGCAGTAAATAATTTAGGCTGAATCCACCAGAACATTACTCTTTTCTTGTTGGCAGTGGGTCAGCGCTCCCGTTTTTTTCTTTCTTTGTTGTACCCTCTGTGTAACATCCCTTGATAAGGTGCACATAATGGGAGAGGGGGCAGAAGCCCCATTAAACGGTGTCAGAGGGCAGGCGGGTGATTGGCGGAGGAAAGGCGTCTGGGAGGTCATGTCACTGTGTGTTGGTGTGATCTTCCTCTAAGCAGATGAGGGATAATAAGGCAGTATTGTATCCTGGGTGTAAGAAACTGGCTCTATATATACTGCTCCAAAGTGAGGTACAGTGTGTATAGAGTCCCAGAGTCTCCAGAGGTAGGCAGAGGTTAAAGTTAGATAGAACCTTACTCTCTTAAGTGTTGGCTTGGTCGAGCAGTAAGGCATTATCAGAGGACAGTGGTAAGCATTTGATGTACACAGTCAGCAAATGAATTCACACACTAAAGGACTGAACTCTAGGCCAATTGTGTTTGTATTAAAAATATGTTGTTGTTTATTTTTATAACCAAGCAAGCCTGGAACAGGTAAGCATTAAATACTTTTCAGTAATAAGTTACTGGATATAGAACTGTTTCAAAATGCAATATGAATGGTACTTTGTTTGATTTACGGGGGAGCAGTAGTATGCAACTCTTAGCAAATACAGTACATTGGAATAAATATGCTTCTACAATAAATTGCAGGTAAGTTACTTTTTATGTTACTTTTCTAAATCAGTGCTGGATACCTAGATTCAGCACTGGGACATTTCCTGGAAACAGGTAAGAAATTACATTTTGGTTATTCGCATGAATTTTAAAGAATATTTTCAGATTTCAAAACTCCACACAAACTTTTTGGAGCAGTACATTGAAATTAATAGGTTTTTACAGTAAATTGCAAGTAAGTTACTTTTCACGTTACTTTTCTAACTCAGTGCTGAATATTTAGATTCAGCACTGGGACATTTCCTGCAACCAGATGAGTAAACATGTTTTGGTTATTTGTGCGATTTTAAGGAATATTTTTAGATTTCAAAACTCCACACTTAAAAACTTCTTAGAGAATAAGTGTCAATGTTATCCTATGGGGGGAAAACAGGTTAACGGTTCTCAGGTAAGTAATCGACTGTGGGAGTTAAGGTTCTGGGGTTAGACTCAGGAGTCTCCGAGGGTCAGTGATGTACTGTTGTTGCACCCTCTGCGGCACCAGGGCGGCCGGGTGCAGAGTGTTGAAGCCCAATGTTATCCAATGGGGGATAGGGGGCCTCCGGTTGGTGGCTGCTGGCAAGCAGGCCACTGGGTTGTGGTAGCAAAGTTCCTAGGGTTAAGCTCAGGGCAAGTTGGGGACCACAGTAGCACCAAATGTGCACCCCCAGCTGCACTAGGGCGGCCGGGTGCAGGGTGCTGTTTTGAGGTCGGGTGCCCTGTTGTTTTCAATGGAGAACCTCCGGGACAAAGAAACACTTCAAGCTCGGGGACGAGGATCTTCTGGATGTGACCACCACTTCGAGGGGTAAGTTGGGATGTCGTGGGTTGGTTAGGCACCGTTGGTTTGGGCACACAAGGCCGTGGGGTGTCTGGTGCAGGGTGCCTTTTGAGGTCGGATTTTCTTACCCGCTCTGGTCGCGGTACGGAGGGTCCTCTGGATTGAGGCTGCAGGCGTCGTCTGAAGGCTTGAGGCAGGTCAGGGGTCACCGGAGCTCAGGTCAGGATTGTCGGCCAGACCTCCTCATGGTGTTTTTCCACTCGAGCTCAGGTCGGGTTCGGCGGGTACAGAGTGGGCTGTAATCGTGGTCTCTGGTTGGCACCAGAAGCTGCAGTTAAAACATGTCCAGTGTTCACAGGAGAAACAGTCTGGGAAGTGAAGGCAGGCAGGTCCTTCGGGGTTTGTGAGGTTGCTGGCTGCTGGATATGCCGGGATTTCGCAGAAGCAGGTTCGAAGGGAGACAGGCCTGTAGGGCTGGGGCCAACTCAGTGGGCGTCTTCCTCTTGTTAGCTCTGCATGGCTCTTTGTCCTTCTTTTTATCTTCTTTTCTTGTTGTTGCTAAATCTGAGGAAGGAAGGTTCAGGGTGCCCCCTAAATACTACATTTAGGGGCATTACAGGTAGGTAAAGGACAGGGTCCTGGGGTTGGTACACCCCCTATTCTGCCACTCTCCAGTGGGAGGGGGGCAGGAGCCTGTCCCTGGTTGGCTGAGTCCCCAATCCTCAAGATGGCGGGGACTCAAGGTTGTGCTTCACCTCGCCTCCCCCACCTGAGGGGTGGAGTTGGCCGAGGTGGGCACACCTCTTTTCCTCACTTGTTTTTCCCGCCGGTTCTCCCACCCAAAGTGGGGGGTAGAACCAGTGGGGACCAGTTGCTGAAAGCAGCAAATGGTCTGGAGAGGCTCATAAAGGTGGCATGCCTTTGAAGCTTCCCCTTCGTGAACCCTGCCCATCCTGGGGGAGGAGGCTTGGCACCTCGTCCCAGGATGTGCATTGTTTCAGGCCCCCGAGAGCAGCAAGCTTTTGACTCAGGGGTCCAGAAACATGTCTGGTCGTGGCAGCCTAAACAGCCACTCAGCCAGGTCACTAGTAGTTGGTAGAATTTCAGGGGTATCTCTAAGATGCCCTCTGTTGTGCATTTTAAATTAAAACCCACACTAGCATCAGTGTGGGTTTAATGTGCTGAGAAGTTTGGTACCAAACTTCCCAGTCTTCAGTGTAGCCATTATGGTGATGTGGAGTTCGTAATGACAAACCCCCAGCACCATATACTCTTAAAGGCAGCACTGCACTTATAGTGCACAGGAATGGATTTGGGCACTGTAGGGGTACAGGGCTCATGCACCTGTACCCTCACCACTGGCATAGGGCACCCAGCTAGAGGGGTGACTGATGTATGCCAGGGCAGTGGTTTGTGGGCATGGCACACAGGGATGTGTGCCATGTCGACTCTTCACTTTGTTCTGCACCAAGACACGCAGCCTGCAAAGGCAGGCTGTGAGTTTCAGGGTACTGGACCTCTAAGGGTGGCACAACAAGTGCTGCAGCCCTTAGAGGCCTTCTCTGGTCACAGTACCCTGGGTACCTGTGGTACAATTTACCAGGGGCTGACATGTGGCCAGAGATGCCAATTGGGTTTAATTTGGGGAAAGAACACAGGCCCTGGGAACCTGAATGGCAGGGACCCAGGGCACACCAACAAAAAGTGCCTCAGCAGCCAGGCAAAAAGTGGGGGGGTTACTGCAACAGAAACCCACTTTCCTACACTGGGCCCCAGAGGATACCAGCCCCTGATTCGTGATATTACTTTGTTAAGATAGTGCGGCACCTAAGGTAGGTTCACAAGAATTTTAGAGGCAAAAACCGGGACATTTCACAAAAATAGAAGTAGGACTACAATTTTACTTCTAGCCAGCGCACAGAATGACAGCGTTCCTCAGCAGAGAATTACAGAACAGGCAGTAAGAACATACATAAAATACATTTTTTAAACCCAGTAGCTTGCCTGTTAATTGACTTGCTTTCCTGAAACAACTGCTAACTATCCCTGCTTTGTAAAGCATGAAAAATCACCTCCCACCGTTTTCAGTCGACACTCTCTAAAAACCAGGACATGAGCTAAATTTCCCGAAATCTGCCGAGACAGCTGGTGAAAAACTGGAACCGTCCTGGCAAATCTGGGATGCCTGGTCACCCTAACCTAAGGGTTTTTCCTAATGAGATACTCAAAATTTCTCTTGTGTAGGGGCAGGGAGTATCTGATAGTGGATATAAGAGGCTTTGTTTAAGACTGCCAGCTTTGGTATTTGTCACGCTGTTTAATTGCACCGGCCACAAGCTTCTGAGTAATGTTTTGAGCACGTCACACTCTTTTACAAATTAACCATTGGCCGTAGGTATCAAACGGCAATCCATAGGTAACAACTTGCCAGAAGCTAGCCAGTAGCTACACCTTGTTGATGTCCATGTTTGTATCACTGTGAGCTAGCTGCACCATGAAGGACTTGCACAGGAGTAGATTGAGGCTATGCCGATGAAAGTGATGTTATGGATACACTAAGTATTGGGAGAACATAGGAAGCTGACATTCAATGAGGTGGCTCATCTCCATATGCCCAAGGCCCACCCTACAACTGCAAAATTACCAGTGTCTGCCTTTCTAGCCAGCGCCTGCCCAATGACCACACCACCCCAAACTCCCTGTTCGACCGTGTTAGACCTGGCACCTTGGCGTGAGTCTCCCTTCCTCTTTTTGTCGCTGTGCCTCATGTGTTTTTATGGTGTTGGCCGCTCAGCGCGCTGTGCCACTGCCAACCAGTGTCGCGGTGCGAGTGCTCCCTATGTAAATTGTATATGTTGGTTGGATTCCATGATTGGATTGTTTGGTTTACTGTCAGACCCCAGTAAAGTGCGCCAGGAGCGCCAGGGCATGTAAAAGCAAACACCGCTGGTGGGCTTGCAGCACGGGTTGTGCCACCCACAGAAGCGGCCGGTAAAATACGTCTAAGGTCTGCCATCGCAGAACCTGCGTGCAGTCTGGTACTGACATGCTGACTGGCAAGTGCCCACACTTGCCGGTCCCTAAAACCTTCCCTTAACTTCATGTTAGTCACCCCTCTGGTAGGCCCACGGGCAGGGTGCGTTGCAAGCATAAGGTAGGACAAGCCTGGATGCGTGGCATGTCCTAGTAGTGAATGACCGCCATCTTGTTGTTCACTACTGTAAGGCTACCCTGTTCTCATAGGCCAGTATGGGCGGCCTGGATTGTTACACCCTATGATCCTAACCGACCCAGGGAACATGGTAGAAGATCGAGTTTAGTATGCCTGAACTCGGAATAATAAGGTACATCTTTTTGTAAGGTTTATTTTAATATTCCGCGTTTGCAAATACCGCTTTTAGAAAGCTGGCCGGAATCGGCGTTGTGAGCATCTCCAAGCCTCGGATGGCCCGGACGCAACCTGCGTGCCCGGCTGCCCCGCTTTGTTCACCCGCCACCTGCAACACCCGCTCTTGTCGTGAGCCTGAAGATCAGACCCCCATCGTGAAGTGTGGGAGCCCCGGACGCCGCCTCGCCCTTCTGTCGAAGAGCCGCTGAAATCCCGCACCCGCCTTCGCGTCAAGAAACAAGGTACTGTACTTACGAACTCGACCGCGAGCTCGCATCGGATCCAGGGTCCGCAACGTTCTGATTTCCCTGTCATCTGCCGTGTGCTTCCCGGGCGCCGCCTCAGCACGAAGTGCGCTGAGGCCTACAGTTACCTTGTGCCCGCCTAAAGAACTTTCCGTAACAAAGAGAAATTTACCGTATTCCTGAGAATTGTGGCCCCATCAGTTCAACGTTACTGGGCCTTGTATTTGAATCTACTGAATCTACATAAAAGCTTTTTTTTATATACTTCCTGATTGGTGTCCATTTGTGGTGCATGCAAGGGGTTTACTGTATGTGTAATTGCATTTGCTTAACCGTGTACGCCTGAGACTTAGCCTAGACTGCTCGCGCCACGCACCTAGAGGGTGAGCAGGGGTTATTCTGGGGAGTCATCCTTCGCCCTGACAAGAAGTAAAGGGTCCCTGCTTGTTGTGGGTTCACACCTGCGTCAACCAGAGCCCCCTCATTTCTAACATTGGTGGCAGCGGTGGGATTTACGGATTTGCATTTGTGGTTTGCGTATAGTGAATCACTGATCACCACGTAGTGAAAGCAGACCAGTAACACAGCCACAAGACTAGGAATTGTTTTTGTTTTGCCAAGAATCTCCGTTGTTTAAGCCATGCCTGGTTCACTCCCCGCCGGAAGGGAAGCCTCTATAATCTCTGGATTAGATGACATAGATTGGGGAGAAGGCGCACTTGAGGGCTATACAAATGAAGAATTGAAAGGTTTTTGCTCCAAGTTCAGAATTGCCCAAACTGGATTGAAAAACAAGACCCAACTCGTAAAGGCGCTGAGGGCCTGGTATGAGTCAAAGGCACCAGAGAATCAGGTGGAAATGGTTCCACCAGAAAGTGTCCATGAGTTTGGCAGAGGCCTGTCGCCAGAAGAGTTGGCAGACAGGGCAGCAACCCGGGCACACGAGGTGGAGATTAGGGGTGGGCGGAATTTGCGGAATTGCGTTACGCAAATCTCCGCGAAACGGTAAAAAATCTCCGCGAACACGCAGAAATTCCGCGAACACGCGGAATTGCTTGTTCGCGATACTTTTTTCCTGTTCGCGATCTCTGTTTGCGTGCTCGGGGTGAAATATCTCGCGAACACGTATATTGAGAACGCGAACAAGCAAAAAATTTCGCGAAGTCGCGGAACGCAGATTTTTGGGCAATTTCGCGTTCTCCGCGGAACGCGAAATTACCCAAATTCCGCAAATTCCGCGAACGGAACGGAATTTACTGCCCAGGCCTAGTGGAGATGGCAAAACTTCATGGGCAGATGGATATGGAAAAACAAAGATTAGCCATGGAAGAAAAGAAACTACAATTAGAGCATGACATGAAGCTGAGGGAGCTGGAGCTGAAAGCAAAAAGTTTGGAGCTTAATCCCTCTGGTGGCAGCACACCGCCAGTAACGGCGGAACCAAGAGTTTATATTCCCAAGGATGTAGTGAAGGAGTTCTTCAAGAATGACGACATCGGGCAGTGGTTCATAGCCTACGAGGTAGCCATGTCTTCCCACCGGGTCCCTGAGAGAGATTGGGGAGCGGGGTTGTGGGGACGGTTCCGGAGTGAAGGGCGGGACACACTGTTAGATTTACCTGCTGATGTTCATAATTCTTATGCCCATATGAAGGAAGCCTTGATGGCTAGGTATGGGTTGACCCCTGAGTTATATAGACAGAGGTTCAGGGGTTGCACTAAGATTCCCAATAGTACGTATGTGGAGTATGTGACTTTCTTTTGCAGAGCGCTGGATGGTTGGGTAAAGGGTAGTAAGGTAAATGATTATCAAGGGCTTCTTGATTTAATGGCATGGGAGCACTTGTCCAGTAATTGTTTTCCTGAGCTACGCCAGCACCTGATAGATAGTAGGCTGACTAACCCTAGGAAGCTTGCTGCGGAGGCAGACCGCTGGGTCAGTACCAGGGTCCACAAGGGTACCGTGGGAGATTCTGCCAAAGGTGGGCAGGGTCCCCAGCAGAAGAGTGGGGGGGACAGGGGTAAACAGAAGCAGTTCCAAAAAGGGCCACAAAGTAGTCCCCAAGGGAACCAAGGGAACCAAGGGAAGGGTTCTCAGCCTCTCCCACCCCAGAAACTGACCGGGGCCCCGACAGGTCCTCCTGTTCAGAAGGGGCCCGTCAGATGTTACATGTGTAACAATTTGGGGCATTTTGCCTCTGATGTAAAGTGTCCATTGTTTGGTAAACCAGCACCCACTGGTGCTCCACCCCGGCAGGTGACTAGTGTAGCCTTGGGGGAGGAGAGGGATGTCCATGGTGGGTGGGGTCCCGCAGAGATGTCCCTGGTCTCGCTAGGAGACCGTGAAGTGGTCCCTCCAACCCAGCTGCCTGAGAACACAAAGAAGTACAGGCAGTGGTTGACCATAAATGGCCATAGGGTGGAAGCTCTTAGAGATACAGGAGCCAGTGTGACAGCTGTCAGGTGTCACCTGGTGTCTCAGGAGCAGGTGGTCCCCAATGCATTCTATCCCGTTGTTGCCGCTGACAACACAGAGAGACACTGCAAGGTGGCTCAGGTTCCCTTTGAGTGGGGGGGGTCTCTGGTACTCTTCAGGTAGCTGTGAGGCCCGCCATGCCTGTAGACTGTTTGTTAGGGAACGATTTGGAGAGCTCACCTTGGGCTTAGGTGGAGCGGAGTGCTCACCTGGAGATGTTGGGTATGCCGGATTGGGCGTGATTGGGCGTGTGTCACCACACGGTCCATGGCAGCCAGTAGAGGTACTCAAGAGGTCCTGGAGCCTGAGAGGGAGGCCCAGGAACCGGCCTCAGAGAAAAGGTGCAAGGGGCGTGGGAAACCGGCCCCTGAAGTTCCCACGGTCCAGGAGGAAGCAGACCTTGAGGGGGATGCCCTGGAGCCTACAGGGGAACAGATAGCTGAACTGGGAGACCTGCCGGAGCTGACCCATTGGCAGCAGGAAGGGGGTCCCACCAGGGAGGACTTTTGTAAGGCACAGAAGGAGTGCCCTTCTCTCGTGGGTATGCGGCAGCAGGCTGCAGACCAGGCCGCAGGTGATCAGTCAGGATCACATTTCGTTTACTGGGAGAACGACCTCCTATATACAGAGCCTAAGGTTGCTGAGCCTGGGTCAGCCCGTGCGCTGGTGGTACCCCAGGACTTCAGAGCCTTCCTACTGGGGCTGGCTTACGATGTGCCATTGACAGGGCATTTGGGGCAGGACAAGACCTTTGAAAGGCTTGTCACCCACTTTTATTGGCCTCAAATGCGCAGGAGTTCAGATACTCACTGCAGGACATGCCAGACTGGCCAGGCAAGTGGAAAGAGTGGAAGGAAGCAGAAGGCTCCACTCCAGCCATTCCCTGTGGTCGGTACCCCATTCCAGCGAGTGGGGATTGACATTGTAGGGCCACTGGACCCCAGGACAGCGATGGACAATAGGTTCATCCTGGTCCTGGTGGACATGCCACCCGGTACCCGGAAGCCATTCCTCTGAGGACAGTGACGTCCCCCGTGGAGGGACGTGCACTGATGGGAATTTTCTCCCGAGTGGGATTCCCTCTAGAGGTGGTGTCTGACCGAGGTACCAATTTCATGTCCAAGTACATGAAATCTCTTTGGCAAGAGTGTGGTGTAACCTACAAGTTCACCACACCTTACCACCCCCAAGGAAACGGGTTGGTTGAGAGATTCAACCGAACCCTCAAAGGCATGATAATGGGCCTAGAAGGACCCATGAGGCGTAAGTGGGACGTCCTCTTACCATGCCTTCTCTTCGCTTACCGTGAGGTGCCACAGAAGTCTCTGGGGTTCAGTCCCTTTGAGCTTCTGTATGGTCACCCAGTCAGAGGACCTCTAAGTCTGGTCAAGGAAGGCTGGGAGCAATCTCCCAGGAAACCTCCCCAGAATGTATATAGTTACATGCTGGCCTTCAGGAATCAGACTAGGCGATTCAGGCAACTTGCTGAGGCAAATCTGGAAGCCAGCCAGGAGGAGATGAAGCGGTGGTACGACCAGAATGCCACTCTGGTAGAGCTTCAGCCTGGACAGAAGGTATGGGTCTTGGCCCCGTGGAGCCATGTGCGCTCCAGGATAAGTGGACCGGTCCCTTTGAGGTGGTGGAGCGCAAGAGTCCTGTTACCTACGTGGTGGACCTGAAGTCTCCTAGGAACCCCTTAAGGGTCCTACATGTCAACCGCCTCAAGCCCCACTTGGAGAGGTCCCAAGTGGGCATGCTCTTGGCAACAGATGCTGGGATGGAAGAGGAGACAGAACCTCTTCCTGACCTCCTGTCAGCCAAGGAGCAAGATGGGTCAGTGGATGGTGTCATCCTCTCTTCCACCCTGACCCCTGAGCAACAGGATGATTGTCGCCAGTTGCTGGGACAATTTTCTGATCTGTTTTCCCTGGTCCCTGGTGTCACTGATTGGTGCGTCCATGATGTGGACACTGGGGATAGTACACCTGTGCGGCACAAGGCCTACAGGGTGACTGACAGGGTGAGGACATGCATCAAGGAGGAGGTCTCCAAGATGTTTGCACTCGGGGAAATTGAGTCTTCTAGCAGTCCTTGGGCCAGCCCCGTGGTCTTGGTCCCAAAGGCTGCAGCGCCGGGAGCAACACCCGAACTCCGGTTCTGTGTGGACTACAGAGGACTCAATTCAGTCACTAGGACTGACGCACACCCCATCCCCAGAGCTGATGAGCTCATCGATCGGCTAGGGGCTGCCAACTACCTCAGCACGTTTGATTTAACGCCTGGGTATTGCCAGATCGCCTTGACCGAGGGGGCCAAAGAGAGGTCAGCATTTTCCACCCCAGATGGGCACTACCAGTTCCGGGTTATGCCCTTTGGGATGAAGAATGCCCCTGCCACCTTCCAGAGATTGGTCAACCAGGTGTTGGCTGGGCTGGATTCGTTCAGTGCAGCCTACCTGGATGACATCGCGGTGTTCAGCTCCACTTGGGAAGAACACCTGCGACACCTCTGAGAAGTGTTGATGGCGCTGCGCAAGGCAGGCCTCACGATCAAGGCAAGTAAGTGCCAGATCGCGCAGGGTTCCGTGGTGTACTTGGGACACCAAGTTGGGAGTGGCCAGGTGGCACCCCTTCAGCCCAAGATAGAAACCATCCTTAATTGGGAGGCACCCAAAACCCAGACGGAGGTGAGAGCCTTCCTAGGTCTCACTGGGTACTACAGGAGGTTTGTCAAGGGGTATGGCAATATGGTTGCCCCCTTGACAGCGCTGACTTCGAAGAAGCAGCCCAGGAAAGTGATTTGGACTGACACCTGTCAGAAAGCTTTTGAGGCCTTGAAAACTGCTATGTGCACGGTGCCCGTGCTCTTGGCTCCCAACTTCTCCAAAGAGTTTATCGTTCAGACAGACGCTTCAGAGCATGGTGTGGGGGCTGTTCTTTCACAGATTAATGAGGAGGGCCTAGATCAACCCGCAGCCTTTCTTAGCAGGAGGTTACTTCCACGGGAACAGAGGTGGAGTGCTATTGAGCGTGAGGCATTTGCTGTGGTCTGGGCGCTGAAGAAGCTAAGACCCTACTTGTTTGGGTCTCACTTCCGGGTTCAGACGGACCACAGGCCCCTCAGATGGTTGATGCATATGAGGGGTGAGAATCCAAAGCTGTTGAGGTGGTCCATTTCCCTACAGGGTATGGATTTCACGGTGGAACATCGCCCTGGTACAGATCACGCCAATGCGGACGGTCTGTCCAGATTTTTCCGCCTTAGTGATGAGGAACTCCCTGGTGTAGGGTAGTTCTCCCCACTTTTCAGCTGGAGGGGACACGTGTTAGACCTGGCACCTTGGCGTGAGTCTCCCTTCCTCTTTTTGTCGCTGTGCCTCATGTGTTTTTATGGTGTTGGCCGCTCAGCGCACTGTGCCACTGCCAACCAGTGTCGCGGTGCGAGTGCTCCCTATGTAAATTGTATATGTTGGTTGGATTCCATGATTGGATTGTTTGGTTTACTGTCAGACCCCAGTAAAGTGCGCCAGGAGCGCCAGGGCATGTAAAAGCAAACACCGCTGGTGGGCTTGCAGCACGGGTTGTGCCACCCACAGAAGCGTCTGGTAAAATACGTCTAAGGTCTGCCATCGCAGAACCTGCGTGCAGTCTGGTACTGACATGCTGACTGGCAAGTGCCCACACTTGCCGGTCCCTAAAACCTTCCCTTAACTTCATGTTAGTCACCCCTCTGGTAGGCCCACGGGCAGGGTGCGTTGCAAGCATAAGGTAGGACAAGCCTGGATGCATGGCATGTCCTAGTAGTGAATGACCGACATCTTGTTGTTCACTACTGTAAGGCTACCCTGTTCTCATAGGCCAGTATGGGCGGCCTGGATTGTTACACCCTATGATTCTAACCGACCCAGGGAACATGGTAGAAGATCGAGTTTAGTATGCCTGAACTCGGAATAATAAGGTACATCTTTTCGTAAGGTTTATTTTAATATTCCACGTTTGCAAATGCCGCTTTTAGAAAGCTGGCCTTTGCTTGCCTAAACATTTCAGCCCGCCTCTGCGTGATGTGCATCTGATGTCTGGCTGGGATGAGTGACAGGGCTGGGGTAACCCAGATGGGCAGGGCTAGGTAGCCTGGTGGTGAATAGGACGATCGATAGGTAGATTGGTGGGAGGAGTGCTCCTAGGCTCTGAATAGGACAGTGCTCTGCCACCTCAATGCCGGCTCCGCCCCCTGTGGAGCGTCTGAGGACTCTGCCCTGCACTCTGAAAGGAGAAGCCTGCATCGCGTAAACAAAGTGCTCAGAAACCGGACTGGACTAGGCAAAGGACCCCCTGGCCTGGGAGAACAAAAGATTTGCTGTATAAATGGAGGAGCCCTGCTCCTAAGAAACTAGATCCGCTTTTGACCAAGAAGAATCTCTGCCTGAGGAGGAGGCACCGGGAAAGCTGTAGGAGGAAGACTGTCCCTATCCTGGGGGATTGGCCTGCAGTGGTGACCTTGCTGCCAAAGGGGAGAAGAGAACTGTTGCTGAAGACTTTGCTTTATTTTTACTTTCAAGACTTGTGCTTTCCAAAAACGATCTCCAAGGGCTTGGAACTGAGCTTGCCCCCTGAACTGAGCCCCAGGACCATTGGACTCTACCTGATCCTCACTCGCCTGCCGCTGGACTGTGGTGTCCTTTCCCCCGCCGGAGCTGTGACCCTCGTGCCCCAGTCCCTCCCTGAGCCATGACCAGGACTGCTTAGCCGCCCCCGCCTTGGGAAGAGCCTCGCTCGATCGGAGCCGCTCCCCCTACGCTGTGCTGGGCTGCCCCTGTCACCTCGCTCGCCGGAGGCTCGCTGCGCACCTTCACCCTCCAGCCGGAATCGGCGTTGTGAGCATCTCCAAGCCTCGGACGGCCCGGACGCAACCTGCGTGCCCGGCTGCCCCGCTTTGTTCACCCGCCACCTGCAACACCCCGCTCTTGTCGTGAGCCTGAAGATCAGACCCCCATCGTGAAGTGTGGGAGCCCCGGACGCCGCCTCGCCCTTCTGTCGAAGAGCCGCTGAAATCCCGCACCCGCCTTCGCGTCAAGAAACAAGGTACTGTACTTACGAACTCGACCGCGAGCTCGCATCGGATCCAGGGTCCGCAACGTTCTGATTTCCCTGTCATCTGCCGTGTGCTTCCCGGGCGCCGCCTCAGCACGAAGTGCGCTGAGGCCTACAGTTACCTTGTGCCCGCCTAAAGAACTTTCCGTAACAAAGAGAACTTTACCGTATTCCTGAGAATTGTGGCCCCATCAGTTCAACGTTACTGGGCCTTGTATTTGAATCTGCTGAATCTACATAAAAGCTTATTTTTATATACTTCCTGATTGGTGTCCGTTTGTGGTGCATGCAAGGGGTTTATTGTATGTGTAATTGCATTTGCTTAACCGTGTACGCCTGAGACTTAGCCTAGACTGCTCGCGCCACGCACCTAGAGGGTGAGCAGGGGTTATTCTGGGGAGTCATCCTTCGCCCTGACAAGAAGTAAAGGGTCCCTGCTTGTTGTGGGTTCACACCTGCGTCAACCAGAGCCCCCTCATTTCTAACAGACCCTCAAAGACAGCATCTCCTGCAAGCTTCCATTAAGGCCATATTGTCAAGACCTTTTTTGCAGTAGATGATGGAAACTGTAGTTGGAACAACCAAACTGTTTTCCATTTTTGTACTAGACTAAAGGTTGTAAACTTGATAAACAACTGCTTAGGGGAATCAGCAGCAGCTCTCAGTGAATCTATGAGACGGATAGATAATTCTATAATTCTATGATTGGATCATTCTAGCCCCATTGTTCGATTGAGGTAGCTGGTGCTATTTTTTAATATAACCAGAAGTATTCAGTGTGGTTCGCCATTTGTATGGCAGCAAAGTTGATTCCAACAAGCCAAATCGCATCCAAGTTGGGATATTTCTTCTTCGTAGTAAACTTCAAGTGGGAAGATTAGTTGTGATCCTGGGATTACACTGATTTGAACATTGGTGTTGAATTATTAAAGAGACGTTAAATAAACTGGATACATACATTTATGTTTGCAAGTTAACAAGGAAGTAGCCAATGCATGTTTTTCATAATGTAAATGTAATGTGTGTCACTTATTGCGATTGATCAGGCTGGTAGACACTAACTTAACTTTAATGACCAATGTTGTTATATGGTAGAATTTTGATGTTATGTGCATAACAACTAATTACATGTCGATTTGTGTTTTTGTAGTTATAGTGGTACCAGAATAAACAAATACTGATTGATTAACTTATTATTGACATAACTAATTAGATTAACTTTTATAGAAATTGAGCTTGGCGCCCTTAAAGTGTATTACATGTGTGCGCATGTTCTTGACCTGTATTGGTGCAGAAATATTCAATTCCCTGTTCAAAAGCGAACATATTCTATCTTTTGTATGACCTCCACATGACACAACTGCACAAGTTATAATAAAAGTGCTTTCTACAGCTAAAAAAAAAGACGATTCTGAAACTATAGCTTTTAGACATCATTTGAGGTCTGGACAGAGAAAGCACTTCTTCTGGACCTACAAAAAATAAATCACAAACATTGGGTCTGTATTCCAATTACCACAGATTGCTCTCCAAATAGAAAGACCTCTTAAAGTGTTCCTCCTTCAATCTACAAACATACTGTGGGCAGATGTTGATTTTCAGCAGTTTCTGCTGTTGAAGAAATACGTGGGTGCAATTTTTGAGGTATAAATCTGAATTCTACCTGAAAAGAAGTGTACATTAGGCATTCATAATTTATGCATGATTCAGAAATACATAACTATAGGCATGTATAATTGGAAAGGTAGATTGAATTCCCGTAATTAAGGTAGACACCTTAACCAGGTTGCACCAAAGTTGTGGCAAACACCATATTACCATTCCATTTCAACACAAAAGTGTGACAAATTTGTTGCAGGTGGTCAAACCATTCCAAATGTATAAGAAACTGGTTTCAAAACTTATGACATTTTCATTCTACATGGTTATTCTGATAGCTGCCTTTCTGCACAAATAACTTCAAAAAACAAAAATACACCAAATTTTAGGATTATTCCAACACTGGTGATCGCGAACATTCGCAGTGAGAAAGCTGCTGCTCAAGTAGAAAATCTAATGGAGTGGCAGCAAAACCAGCTTGAGAAGCAGCACCCTCTGGCATGCCACGTGGTGCAGTTTGTGGTTATTTTACAGTGTGGAACAAGCTCCCAGCGCTAAAAATCAGTGCGAGCAGTGTGCTGATTTTTACCTGTTCATGGAACTCCGCAGGATCTTGCAGAGTTTTCATGTAACTCTACGGAATTCTGCGTAGTAAAACTCCACAAGTCCTACCCACCCCCTTTTACATTAGAAAGCACTAGAAAGCCAAACATATAGGCTGTGTAAATGACTGGCCGTAGTGATGTTGTCGGTGTGGTTTTGGTGGTGGCGGTGATATTAGCAGTGAACGTGTTGTAACAGTATTATTACTGATGGTATAGTGATGGCATTTTAATTGGTAACATTAGTGACATCGATGGTGGTATTGGTGTTGCTATTGGCATTGTTTTGGGGAGGTGGCAATGGTGGTCATGTGACATTGATGGTGCAATTGAGGCTGGTGTTATTGGTTTTGGCGATCATATTGGGGTTTACTTTGGTGGAGGTCTTATTATTCTTATCATTGTTGGTGTTGGTTTCAATAGCTTTTTTGTGGTGGTGGTATTGGTGAGGTATTGGTTATAGTAGTATTGGATCTCTGGTATTGTGCAATAGTATTAGGCGTACTGCTGGTGTATTTGGTTGTGATATTGCTGGTGATGTTAGTGGTGATGATATTGGTGACTGGTGTATTGGTGGTGGTGATACTGGCGGTTATAATGTTAGTGGTATTAATGGCATTTTCTGGTAGTATAGTTGGTGGTGTTATTGGTATGTGTGATATTAGTTATGATATACTGCTTTTGGTATTGTTGGTGTTGGTGGAGGTGTTCTTGGTCATATGAGTGGTGGTGTTTGTATTTATACTGGTGGCCATGTTGGATGTGGTAGTGGTAGCTGTATTGGTGGTGAGGGTGGTGGAATTGGTGTGATTAGTAAGATTAATGGTGGTATTGGTGCTGGAATTGATAGCGATGACATTGATACTGGAGGTAGTGTTATTGGTGGTGGTTGTACTAGCACTGAGTGGTATTTGTGCTACTGTGGTGGTGTTGGTGGTATTGGTGGTGAGGTATTGATGCCAGTGTTTCTGGTGTTGGTAATGGTGCTATTACTAGTGGTATTGGTGATGATGTCATTTGGAATATGGTGGAATTTATAATGTGGCTGTGTTATTGTTTGTATTGGTGCTATGGGAATTAATAAAGTTCTGGTACTGATGGTTGAATTTTTAATGATTGTATTTTGTATTTGTGATGATGTCATGTTGGTGGTAATGGTTTTAATGGTGTTGCAGTATTGTGGAGTGGTACTGGTGTTGTTGGTATAGTTGGTAGTGTTTTTGGTGGTGGTAACGGTGGTGGTGGGATTGGTGTTGTTGTTATTAAAAGTCATATTGGTAGTCTTGGTAGTGATTACATTGGTTTAAGTGGCACAGGTGGTGTGTGGAGCTATCACTGATATAGTATTTGTGGTGGTGATATTGTTGGTGTGCAGCACTAGTATTGTGTGTTATTGGTTTTGGCAGTGGTCTTTCTGGTGGTATTGGTAGTATTGGTGGCAGCGGTACTGGTGGTGATACTGTTGGTGATGTTGGTGATGATAACGGTGGTTGTGATATTGTTGATACTATGATATTGTTTGTGGTATTGATAATATTGGTGGTGGTATTGATGGTGCTGCTATTAGGGATGATTGCATTGATGGGGGCATTGCTGGTGGTGTTATTGGTTGTACTGATGAAGGAGTAGATATTTGTAATGTGGCAGTGGCTGTACTGTTTGTACTATTGGTGGTGGCGGCTTTGGTGTATTTTGTGAGATTAATGGTATTATCAGTGATGGTGGTGGTATTGATGATGGTGGTAATGATACTGGAGCAAGTGTTATTGGTGGATTGGTATTGGTGATGGTGTGGTGTTGATGGCATTGGTATTAATGGTGTTTTTCTGGTATTGAGGGGTGGTGTTAGTGGTATTGTTGGTGGTTGTATTGGTATTGTCACGGCTGCAAACCTGACCGCTGCCCCCTTCAGGAACCGAGGTTACGAAGTTGCCCGTTGGAACCGGGCAGCGGTAACGTTCCGCGAGATGCATACCACATGGGGGACTAATGATGGTGCCAATCGACCACAGCTCCCAGCGGCCTTTGGTGACGGCGACGCGCGCGCACAGGATGTGACGCGGTGCGAGGTCCGGGAAGCTTTGAAAACCGGAGCTGAGGAAGAGAAGCTCGCAGATTATCCTGGAGCTTAATCTCGGCGCGTGAAGAATCCTTTGTGGTGTTTCCTGAGTGCGGTAAGGGTGTCAGTGACACCGCCAAGAGTCTTTTTTGTTCCAACACGCTAGTGAATTCTTCAACCCTGATAAACTAGCTAACCAACTGCCTATTTGTGAGACTTTAAGGGAACTAATTACCCTGCCAAAGTATTGTGCGTGGGACGCACGGAAACGAGTGTCGTTACAGTTGGCATAAAAGCAATACCACGCTGTGGATTTACTTTCAAAACCATGTTCTGCCATGCCATATGCTAACAATCAACGCTAACTGTTATACAGCTGCCATATCTATGTACAAGTGATACATGTGTGTGTGTTTGTCTCGTCTCATAGCTGGGTGCTTATAGAGTGGCCGCTAGGCTGCAGCATAAGACCTTCTTTCCCAGTGACGCCTACAAGCACACCCTTTATAGTTGGTACATGTGTTATGTCCGCAAAAGGGGGGGGGGTTATTTTCAAATACAGAGTGAACTGGGGGTTTATGTGTTGTTTGTTTATCAACAGTCCTGCCACATGAGTTGCGTGTACCGAATTGCGGCAACCCTGCGTTAACAGCAATTAGCTGGCCTTGAAGAGGCTTTGACGCACATTACTCGTCCTTCTTCTGGAAGAGCTAGATTTGGTTCTTTTTCTTAACAGGTAGACCAGTTGTTTAAGGTAGCCAGACTGGTGGGGCTAGTGTTTAATGTGTATGGCATAGTGTTAACAAACCGTGTGCTTCTTTAACAGATCTCCCTCCCTGCTGTTCCCTTCCTTTCCTCCCCCCGATTGACCCCCTTAAGCTTCCGTGCCTTTACGGCAACTCGGAATTAAGGTTGTCAATAGGGGGGCCCCTATTGAGCAACGAACCGATCCTGAGAGGCCTCCGCGGGACCTGACAGGCATTATGGTTGCTATTGATAGTCGGATTGGTGGTACTGGAAGAGGCTGTATTCCTGTAAGTGCATTGGTGGTGCTACAGGTGGTGTGATACTAGTAGTGGTGTGTTGGACTTGGCCCTGCTTGCAGGGTCATTCCTAAACTTTTTGGCCTTCCCCCTAGTCTTTTTCCTGACATAAGGTTGGTGGTTTCAGGACTCTGGGCACTTTAGCGCTGGTTAGCAGTGCAAAGTGCATGTGCTTTTTGCCTTCCATAGGCTTACATTAGGACCCCCCCTTATGGGATCTTTCCCCCATGGTAGAAAATATGTATGCCATGTTTGGTATGTGTGAGATGGAAATATTAAATGCTGTGCAATAGTGTGCACTGATTTATTTTCACCATTGTGGAAATGCGACTTTTAAACCTTGGCATTTCGGTGTGCTGTGTGCCTGCCTTGTGTAAGGCTGGCTCTGCCCCCTGAGGTGTGTCTGTCTCCCAGACCCCCAGCTCATGAAGGGAGGAGGGAAGTCTTTGATTTGGAGGGGACACTCTGCCAGGAGGTACCTCCGCAAGGGCCTGCGTGCTGGCCCCTGTGCCCATCTGTACCCCTCTGCTGTCCACAGGGCTAGTGAGAGACCTTTGCTGGAGTGAAGACTGCTGTGTCAGGAGGAGGGCCACATTATGGGGGTTGACTGTTCCAAGGAACTGTTGTCCTGTTCTGATGAGCTGCCCACTGCCTGCTGATCTTGCCCAACATTGCCTGTCTGTTCCCCCTGGCCCCTGGTGCCTTGTGGGCGCTACTTTATTGTGTGGGACCCTGAATCCTTGCCAGCTTTGTAGCGCCTCGTGAGCGCTGCATCTAGCACCTGCCGAAGAGTAGAGGAGCTGACGCCTGCAACGCTGGGCTGCCAAAGCGCTACGAGGGAATACCGGCATGTATGATTCCCCCTGTGCAAGTGATCGAGGAGCGGGTGCCCACCCGCATTGCACCAGGAAAGAGCGGGTGCCCACTCAGCTTTATACTTCAACAGAGTGGGAGCCCACCCCGCATTGGCATTTTCTTGACCGCGGGAGCCTACTCTGTGTTATCGCTGTGTGGCGGTAGCCCACCCTGCACTCTCAAATCTCCGAAGAAATCACCGCTGCGGCCCGGGGAGAAGAAGTGCCACAGATGCGACAAGGAGGCTGGGCAGCCTGCACCGTGTGAGCGGGGCCTGCCGAGACTGAACCTTGCGGGCTCCATTACTGCCTCCCCCTGACTGGAGAAAGCCGTTCGGAGCCTCTTGGGCTCACCATCAAAGTCTTGGGTCCCAGGAGGGGGCCGGGTGAAGTCGGGAGAGGCCCAGCTGTTGGCGGGGCTCTCGTGAGCTGATGAGAGCCCCGCGTGTTGCCAAGCCTGCACGCGCCGAGCGGGGCCCCCGTGTGCCTGAGAAGAGCCCCGTGAGCGGCAGCAACATCAGAAGCCGACCAGCAGGCAGGGCCCTGCCCCGCCGTGAGGAGCCAGCCAGAGAAGGAGGTGCCTCCAGAGACGACGTGAGCCTCGCGGGCCCCGGTGACCGCCACCCAAGAGTCCCAGTGAGGGTGGGGCTCTTGGAGGGATCGAGAGTGCTGGCAGTGGCACCAGCAGAGGCCGTGTCTGGGCTGGGCTGTACAACAGCGGGCTGCCCCAACGTTGAGGGCAGTATCAGTTTCTTTAGGATCCCGGGGTGTGGGCTGCCCTCAGAGCACAAAGAAGTGCTCCAACCCTAATGTTTACTCAGCGGTGCCACAGTTGCGGGCCACTGCAACGGTTTTTCTCTCCCTGTGGGCCACATCATTTTTTTTTTGCTTTGAGAGTCCCAGTAAAGCCTGGTGAGGGGGCTTGTGGTGAGCCTAGGTGTGGGTCGGTTGAGGCACATTGTCGGTGTCTTCTCCCCGGTGCTCCCAAGCCCCAAGAAAGAGAGAGGGCCCCCAGGTGCCCCGAGGACTACACAGCAAAGCTGCCGTTGTGGGTCGCTGCAACCTGTGCACCATTTTTCTTTTGGAGTCCCAGAGTAGGGGTTCCCCCGGCGCTGTGGTGCCAGAAGCTGATCGGCAACGTTGTGAGCATATCCTTCCATCCGTGTCCATGAGTGGGGGGGACTCCCCAGGCACGGTAGTGCCAGTACTTGTCCTTACAGCTGCCCCACCGGAGCGTGGCAGCTGCAGCCAGGGCATGTTTGTTTTGCTTACTAAGGAGGACCCTCCAGCAGAATGACAGTAAACTGTGTGCACTACTGATTATGGTATGCCCCATGCTAATAGGGATTTGCATGGTATACCTTTATGCCGAAAGATGTTGCATTCATGCTCCTGTGATCTTTCCTAAAGGTCCTGCTATGATGCTTGCATTCCATGCCCCATGATCGTGGTATAAAGTATTTTGATGCCCGCTGATGATGATGCCTAACGCTTTTCCCCCTAATGCTTACACTGTTTATTGTGGCATAATGTAGTTACACTTAGGAGTGGGCCTAATGTCCTCTAATGAGATGCCCAATGTACTATGTTGGTGTGGTGCATAATGTGTTTCTATGCCTGACCTGATGTTTTCTTTCTAGGCCTACTGCAAACATGATTTATGCTAATGAGGTATGCCTAATGTTATGCCTAAGGTGTTGGTCATGCTTTTATGCTAATGATGATGCCTCTATGTTCACATGTTTATGCCTACTTTGATTTCTGCTAACGTGGTGATGCTAGGTGCATGGTCTCGCCAGTAGGTACTGGCTGTTATACCTTTACTACTGATGGTTGCATTTACTATTTGTACTTTGTGATGGTTCTGGCAGCGACCTGATTGGTTATTTTTATATGATTCTCAGCAGTGACACACTAGGCACACTACAAAAGGGTCTCCACACGAGGTCATATAAAAATAACTTTTGTATTAGGTACAACACCTTAGAGAACAGTCACAGATATATATATACTGTGCCAGCTGGCACTAGGAAGCACTTTACAGGGGATTATGTACAAGGCAGCACCAATCAGATAAAGAACTGAATATGAAGAAAGTGTGATAGTTGTGTGTCTATTTTAAGATGCAAAACAGTCAATCATGTATTGCATTGCAAGCACTCCATAGTAGGTAGAATGATAAAGTGCACATTCAAGAGCATGACATTAAGATAGAAATACTCCCCTGGTTTAGTCTAAGTTGTGATTGACATTGTCTTGAGGCATTGGCTGAAAAAATCCAAGCCAAATCAGCCAGTAGTTGAAGGGGACTTGCCCAAAGCCCAATCTACGTACATTATAAGCAATAGTTCTTGCATTGTGTTGTCAAAGTAGACCTTCAAATCGGCACAGAGCGACAGCTAATACTGATATATATGAAAACGGGAGGATCTTGGGTCCCCACACTGAGGCAGATCTCTCCTTGGAATGTCATACAGGTGAAGAAGAGATTAAAAAAGATAAATAGTGTCCACATCACCACCTTTCTGGTTTGGCGAGGACGGGGAGAGTACACATATGGCACAGCCTTTCTAGACCAGGGTTCAAATAAGAAATACACTCCCTGTCTTTATGAGTGGCCAGGAATGAATTCCTTGGCCCTTCTCACTTTCTCAGTGTACACCCCTGACTTTTCCAAGGCTCAGAGGTTGTCTACCCTCTGTGACCTTTCCTAATGGAGAGGGATATGCCCTCATCCCTCCTACTCACCATTCTTCCCACCAACAGAAGCCCCGCCCACTCCTGGACATACTTAATGCAGGCTGCAGTGTAACTGCGCAGCAGATGCATGCAACGGGTGTGTGGAAATTTAGTTTACAACTGAACATCATCTGCGCCATCTTGCCTCTCCGAAGCACGACACACAGGAAAGCGCACGGCAGCCATTTTAGGCACCCTGGTCTCTCCCTGCTCATTGCCGATCACCAGCGCGTCCCCCTGGCGCTGCAAGCATTCCCCCGCGCGCCGGCCACCCCCGCTCTCTCATACACGGGCCATAAACCCTCTCCTTCTGCGCGACCCTGCCATGGAACCACATCCCACGCCTGACCGACATCCCATACATGGTCATGCATCTCTTTGATAACCCCCTTCCTCTGCGCCCCATTGTCCGAACCGATCCCAGGCCATCACCTAGCCCTGCGGATACAGTTTATTGCCCCTACTGTAAGGGAAACACCCCACATCAAAGGGATTACAGTAGATCGAGGCCCCCCACCCCCTGAGACCCGACCGGTCGCACACACCCCCGGGAATTGGCGGAATGTCCAGCTGTGTGATAGCCATCTCCTACTGTGGGTGGGGTGGGGACTTCCACTATAGATATGTGTGGGAACGAGCTCGAAGTGGGGATTCCGAGGATGTTCTTTCATGTATCAAAACAATCTCAAGAATGTGCCATGTATGATAAACCTGCAATAAAGTCATAAACCTGTGTATAAGAGGCCAGGCCTCAGAGATGCAGTTAGGGCACCTCATGACGATACCTTGCTGTCTGACCTGATGTGTTCTCCTCCGGAGAGAATAAAACTTTGTTTCCTGCCTTCCAGTCTCCGGCGCCTGCCTCTTTCATTGGTAAATTATCGGATGGTATGAGAGGCGATTACCGCCGGGCAATACTTGAAAGGTTATCGACTGAAACTGCCGCTACCATTTAACAATTGGCGTCCCAAGCGTGGGGCCCATCAGCGACAAGTGGATCCAGTGGGAGAGGTCCCGACGACAGAGTGAACGACTGCAACGATCGGGAGAGCTCCTGCCCGATAGACCCTCGTCTGGCAGCCGATCATCCGAACTTCACTGGTTCCGAGCAGACCTCTCTCGAGTGATCTACGGTCCTGACTGGGAACCATCAGGAGTGCCGCGGCAAATACGGAGAGTAGAGGACGATCGGGCGCTGGAGGCGGAAGACGAGAAACTGTCCACGCGGTCCGGGTAAGGTCGTGAAACACGACAAATTGCGAAATGATTGATTGATTGATTGAAATACTAGTATTGCTTATTGATTGTTCTCTTTGAGATATTCGCTGTCTACAAACGGGGAGGAGTAGAAATACTCTCTCTCTCTCCCTTTGCAGATAGTGAAGGGTAGGTAACGGCGACTTTTGTCCCCGTTGTAACCCGTCGTGCCTATCTTTATCTCCCCACTGATTGATTGTCCGACCATTGATTGTTTTGAAGAATAGTGCTCTTTGAGATATTCTCTGTTTGCAAATAACGTACAATAGAAATATTCTGTCTAGTCTTTGCAAATAGTGAAGGGTAGGTAACGCAGACTTTTGTCCCCATTGTAACCCGTCGTGCCTATCTTTATCTCCCCATTGATTGATTGATTGTCCGAACACTAGTTGTTCGATATTGGTTCTTTGGAGGTATTCTCTGCTTACAAATAACGAGGAATAGAGATATTCTGTCTAGTCTTTGCAAGCAGTGAAAAGATAGGTAGTGCTGACTTTTGTCCCCGTTGTAACCCGTCATGCCTATCTTCTCCCCACTGATTGGTAGTTGGTTCTGCCCGGACCGCTTATTAGAGGTGAACCATCCGGCTCCACTGGTGGGCACCCCTAATAAGGACATGTTCACTAAATACGGACTAGTCGCCGTAGCTTACAGCAAATTAGGGCATAAAGATCGCTATATAGAAACAAGAATAATCAAGCGAAACCTGTAGACCGATAACGGGATCCTTTTTGACCCTGCAAAAATAAGAAACGTTAGGAAATAGCCCTCTTGCGAGGAATATGAAACCAGGGGAAGGAGCCAAGCTCACGGTCGAGGTAGCCACGAGGTAGCTCGACTCCGTCGCTCTCGCTGTCTAAACATGTCTGCCCTACTGCCCACCCCGCCCAATAAGCACGACAAAATCCTGCACAAACGGAAGCCTGCTGATACCCACCATCGATGTCACCGAACTGGGCTAGATCGCGCACAATTGGGCTATGTTATTTTTCCGATTACGCAGTGACATCCTTGTGCTCGTTACCAGATTGCAAATATGTACAAACACTCCAACAAAGTAGTATAGTTATAACATTTTAATAACTTATAGGTATAACAAACACACCAACAGGGTAAACACATTAAAAACACGTTTTTAAACAACTATTTACATGACGGTCCTCGCCCCTCCTTCTTCGAAATAGCAACATTGACCTGCTTTGGGCGGTCCTTTTAGTCGGCTTTGGGCTATAAAAGCCATGTAAAATCCATCGACATCAGTGGCGGACGACTGTGCGAATAGGCCGGAGGCTACACGAAGCGCCGAAGCTCTGGCAGCGCCAAGATGGAGTCTGCCACGTTGTGCGGATCTTCCCATTCTCTTCTTCTTCCTTCAACAACGAAGGGTGCCCTGGCAGGGGGAAGCGACGCGGATGGACCTCCCCCGCCTCCCCAGGTGGAGGCTCGCCAGCAGAGAGGGCACCCCTGCCGTTTCACTCGCCGGCCAGCTGAGTTGCACCCTGCCGCTTCACTCGCCGGCCAGCTGAGTTGCACCCAGCCGTTCCGCTCGCCGTCCAGATGAGTGGGCGCCCCTGCACCCACCGACCAGCTGCAGCAGGACAGTCATTCAAGTCTTGCCTGACCGGGTAACCACTCAGGCGCGGATCCACCAAGATTGCCTTTAGCGTTTCACTCGAGAGGTGGGTCCCCGCAGCCGAGTGATCAGGGGACCCACCCCGGTTGCTGTACCGAAGAGCTGCTGCTGCTGCCTCTGGACTCTAGCGGTCGGTTCTTCAGATCCAGGCCTGGCCCACCGAAAGGCGGCTCTGGACTCGGAAGCTTGTCTGCTCGGGCGTGGGCCCCACCCTTGAAAAAACACCCTCTCAGCTTTGCAGATTCTGCGGGAGTCATTGACATTCGACTCCCGTGGGCTTCCGGTGGGGGCAACCGCCGCTATTTGCTTGCTTATTCCACATTAACTTGTCTTTGCCCCGGGCGACAGCCATCTTGCCTCCGTTTGGTGCCGTAAAAGAAAGACTGATTCAAGGCGTCGGCGGAAGAACCCGCCTGCTGCCCCGCCCCAAGAACGGACCACGGCATTGCTACAAGACCGCGGTGACGCCATGCTGATGCAAGCTGACGCTAACGAAAGTTCTCGAACTAACGAAAGGGAGTCTGGCCCGGCAGCTAGTTAGTACGAAGACTTAAGACTGTGCACTGGACCCACCCGACCTCGCCCCAAAATGGCGCCAATGTAGGAGGGACCTGCAACTCCTTATGGCGTCCCGGTTACTTGACATTCATGTATGCAATATCTCCACACATGATGGTCGGAGGGACGGGGAGGGTACTGAATTTATGCTAAAGTAGTGTTGCTCATGATACTCGACGCCTTTCACACCGTGGCCGGCCTGTAGCGGTTGTAGGCCCGTATTTGTATACTGACATCGTTTTAAATAAAGGGCTTCTTAAAGGAATTACGGAATCAGCGTCATGACAAATCATCTAGGTTGGTAAAGGTTTTTTTTTAATAATTGTTACTCCCAAGCAATAGAAAGCAGATAATGCAGACCCTATTTGCCTGAATTTTGGAGTGATAAAATTTGTACCAATCACGCCTGTCTTTTTCAGAATTGTTGGAAAATGGTTGACTATAGCTTAAGGTATCCGCCGAATGCAAGGTACGGTACCTTGCCCTATAATACGCGACTGATTGAGAAACAAATGCACGACAAGGGAACCCGAATTTAGGAGACGAATAAAATGGGGCATCTTGTATAGTCGAAAGGAAGGATATAGTAGGTCTGTGGTTTTACCCGCTCCTGCCGCTAGCCTGGTACGTGGTAAGTAGAACTTTTTTTCGTGTCTATGCGCGCTGATGTGCTTTGAATGCTGCACACCCCCCTTCTTTTCTTCTCTGTAGGTCACATCGGAGTTCCGACTGAAGAATGGAGTGGACATGGACCGCACCGTGCTCAATGTAGGGAAAAACATAGACAAACGTTGTGGGATGGTGCGTGAAGTGCAGACCACCACTGGGAGCGTGAAAAACTGTATGGTATGACTGTGCGTATGTGCCTTGATTATACGGTATGAATGTGTATGCATTTCATAGGCTTGGGTCGCTGGAAGAGAACGTCATCGTATGACTGAAGTGCTTGTCTATCGATCAAAGGGAGGGGAGTAAAAAGTCCGACCCCCCCCCCCCAAAAATGAATTACGGAAAATACTGAAAATACGCAGCATGCATAGGAAAGAGGACAGGAAAGGAGAGGTCCCCGTACTTAACGTAGCTCTGTGTCTTCATCTTAATTCCTGTGCTTGACGTATGTACTGTTACGCCCTACCCGGTATTTGTGTATACGTGATCACCGACTTTATGTCTTTCCCCCGCTTGTGTTTTCCTACATAGAACTGACCCGTGCTACTCCTTGTTGTGTGTGCACCAAGTGGCCTATTATCGTACGCACGTCTCTCTCTCTCTCTCTCGTTTTGTGTCGTACGTACACCAAATAGCCTACTTGATGCGCACGTCTCTCTCTCTCTCTCTCTCTCTCTCCCTTACTCTCTCTCCCTCCCCCGCTGAAGGCTCTCTTGCCCTCTTTCTTTTTGAATAAATTAGCGACACTATACCTCCTCAGTATGTGTATAATTGGCCTAAAACACGGTGGTGTTCGAACAAATTGACAGAAACAAAAACTACCGTACTTTACCACGTTACTACCTCTCCTTTCTGCAAATATTGAACTTAATTGGCTGAGAAAGAAAGGACAGGTAAGACGACTAATGTCTCCCAATCTGGCCCTCATCACGGGGACTATTTGTCAGTGGTCTTCGTTTTTAGAGCTCTAACGGCACCATCTCCACCGCCAAGAATTGCCCCCGCCCAATTGTTCTGAACTAGAATGTCTAAGCACCCCGTCCTCCCAGAATCACCCCAGCTCTGTACCAGCCGTCCCAGAGTATTTCGAGCAAAACAGCTGATTACTTTGTTCTCTAAAGGTAGATTGCCTAAGCTGATGAGGGTTACCTATTGTCTCCAGCAAGAAAAATGTTTAGCTTGTGTCCCTCCCCGAAATAGATGTCTGTGAATCCATGACAGTAGCACCTCGCACTTTTTTAGCAGTCCTCGGAGGAAAATGCGTATTAACAGAACTTGTGTTAAGATGAACGAGTCTCTACCGGAGAAGCCGGTTCGGATTTTTGATAGACCAGAAAGTTGACAGATGTCAGGCTTCCTGCAACGATTATAGGGCACAGGAATCGACACCTAGCAGGCCAGACGATGAAAATTTCCAGGAACACCCACAGAAACCTGCACCACAGCAATGATTAATAAACTAGTAACATGCACCGACATAAGAGGTAATAGACATCAATCATACAGCGACCGATAAAAGCGTTTCCCCAGCTACTCGGTGGTTGGGAGAGAGGATGAAGTGTGTAAATGTCTTCCCTGCCAACTCTCTAAGATTTTGTTTCTTGTACTCATTCAAAGATAACCTACGGCCATCGGAAGAGAGGGGTCGGATGTGACGCACAGCCTGGCTGCGGACCGTGGAACATCTATGGCCTCGACCAAGGGAGGGAGCCACAAAGCAAAAAGGGCGTGAGACGAGGCACCATTATCAGCATGATAACCGATAGAACGAAGTGCTATCTCAAGGCCCCCTGCTCGCCGACCAGCGTGCCTGAAGTCCCAACCCGTCGGGCCCGATTGATGGGCCCAGTGCTGAAAGGTTCTGCTCCCCTTGGTCTGCTTTTTGATCCGATCTCACTCCACCCCCTCTTCCCTCGGCATCCCAAAGTATGCCACACCCCTTCTCTCTCTCTCTCTTTTATATGGATTTTGAATTTGACTTAACAACAGAAGAACAAAAAGCGGGTACCCCGTCTCAAAGTACCTATGATAAAATGTGTTAGGGAACAGGACTGTGATCCGAGAACAACGAATGGTCACACCCTGCTACGTGAAAACTTGGATTTGAGCTGGACCTTAGCTCCACCGCCGGTGCTCAACAGTGCCAACAAAAGAAGAGGAACAATAAGAGCTTACCAGTGATGGCTCGTTATAATAGGACACTGGAAAGAAGAACTCCCTTCCCTGACTGTAACTCATGTTAAGTTGAATTCCTCTCCCAACCGCTTTTATATTGACTATCTTCCAATCGAGTTTTCATGATATTGCATCAGTCACTCCCAACTGTACACTGATAAGTTAAGAAACTCTAACTTTGTATAACGACATTTGTATAACATCAACCGTACACATGACTATGCCGTTTAGCTTGATCCACGCGAAGTCTAGTCCTTAAGTAAATGGGCGTAATTATCCCTTGTTTTACCGAACCTTTTTTCAAGTATCAAGTGTGTGTTCCAATGAAATTCTGTATACGCTACGCCATCAACTGTCACGCCAACTACATGTAACTATGTACAATTGTGTCAGATTGCTCCTGCCTGTCCTAAAGACTCTGTACTTTTAAGGAATGCATGAAAAACATTTACGATGTTATGGCTAAAAGGTTAACCAAGGTGAATGTCGGCCAGGCAAGCTGGCGAGATATGTTAAAAGGGAGGACTGTGGAAATGTAGTTTACAACTGAACATCATCTGCGCCATCTTGCCTCTCCCCAGCACGACACACAGGAAAGCGCACGGCAGCCATTTTAGGCACCCTGGTCTCTCCCTGCTCATTGCCGATCACCAGCGCGTCCCCCTGGCGCTGCAAGCATTCCCCCGCGTGCCGGCCACCCCCGCTCTCTCATACACGGGCCATAAACCCTCTCCTTCTGCGCGACCCTGCCATGGAACCACATCCCACGCCTGACCGACATCCCATACATGGTCATGCATCTCTTTGATAACCCCCTTCCTCTGCGCCCCATTGTCCGAACCGATCCCAGGCCATCACCTAGCCCTGCGGATACAGTTTATTGCCCCTACTGTAAGGGAAACACCCCACATCAAAGGGATTACAGTAGATCAAGGCCCCCCACCCCCTGAGACCCGACCGGTCGCACACACCCCCGGGAATTGGCGGAATGTCCAGCTGTGTGATAGCCATCTCCTACTGTGGGTGGGGTGGGGACTTCCACTATAGATATGTGTGGGAACGAGCTCGAAGTGGGGATTCCGAGGATGTTCTTTCATGTATCAAAACAATCTGAAGAATGTGCCATGTATGATAAACCTGCAATAAAGTCATAAACCTGTGTATAAGAGGCCAGGCCTCAGAGATGCAGTTAGGGCACCTCATGACGATACCTTGCTGTCTGACCTGATGTGTTCTCCTCCGGAGAGAATAAAACTTTGTTTCCTGCCTTCCAGTCTCCGGCGCCTGCCTCTTTCATTGGTAAATTATCGAATGGTATGAGAGGCGATTACCGCCGGGCAATACTTGAAAGGTTATCGACTGAAACTGCCGCTACCATTTAACAGGTGGTCCACTGGTGCGCCGAAGGTGCCCCAAAGGCAATGCCATCTGCGCCCATCTGTGTGTGGATCCGCCCAGTGCCACAAACCCTGGCCCTCCCACTCCCACTCCCCAAAGATGCACCATCACCAAGCTCTATACCCTCAACCCCGAATGCCGCAGAAAACACTGACACTGCGCCAACCCACGTTCCAGGGTAGGACATTTCACCTGCACATACCACCACTTCACCAACCACTGCACAAACACCAGCCCACTGACCAGCCCATCCTTAACACTCATACACACACCACCTGAACATAAAAACCAACTTGCACGTGCCCTTCTCAAGACACGCTCCCTTTGCAAGCATTCCACTGAATTATGGGACCTCTTCACCACCCTCCCACCCGATATTGTCTTCCTTGTTGAGACCTGGTTCAAACCCATTTCCGCTCCAGACATGGCCACAGCGATTACCGATAAATATAAATCACTCACCAGGACCACACCAAGAAGCCGGGAGGAGGAACAGCCATCATCCACAAAGAGACCATACAGTGTACCACCACCACTGACAATACCACCACCCCATGGAATATCTCAACTTCAAGCTCCACACAGACGACAAGACAACCATGAGAGGCACCCTTACATACTGACCCCCTAGCCCACGCTCCATCTTCTGCAACACCATCACAAACTTCATTACCCCCCTTAGCCTTAGACTCCAAGGACTACATCTTCATCGTAACCTAAACTTCCACATCAACGACCCCAATGACAAAAAAACCGCACACCTTTTCGACAGTATGAGCAGCCTGCATTGACCCAGATCTTCGGCGACCCTACACACACCGCAGGACATATGCTGGACTAAATTTTCACAGAACTCACAGGGACCAATCACTCCAACGTCCACTTCAGCATCTCCAGCTCATACACCACTAATCCCAGCTGGACAAATGCCCTCAACACCTTCAACCCTGCTGCTGCCACCAACCTCGAACAGGGAGTGAAAAACGTCAACGCCTGGATCACCAATTCATCCCCATCAGGAGCAACACCCAGAGAAAATCCTCCAAAAAGACCAGCTGGGACACCCAAGAACTCAGAACAGTGAAACAGGACAGCAAACAGTTGGGGAGGAGATGGCGCACCAGCAAGGACACCTCCGACAGGGTAGTCTTCAAGACCTCCCTCAGTCTCTACCACTGCCTGATAAGGGCAACAAAGAAGACATCCCTTGCCTCTTGCATTGAAACCAGCAACAACAACACCAAGGAACATTTTACATCGTTAAGGAATTCTCCTACCCAGCTGCCAGCGAAAACAACATCACATCCTCATAGCAGGAACTGTGCGACAACCTCGCCCACTTCTTCCACAACAAGATCACAACCATATTTAGAAACTTTGAACCCCAACCCACACATATGGATGCTCTTGACAGATATGCCACCACCATACCCGACATAAACCACACACTGACCACCTGTAACATCCTCTCCACCCAGGACACCACCTCCACCGTGAAATCCATCCGTTCGGGAGCTCTCACAGACCCATGTCTGCACCATATCTTCAACCTCAGAAACTAAATGATCAACCAAGAACTCACCACCCTACTCAACACCTCTTTCACCACTGTAACATACACCGACACATGGAAACACACCGAAGTCAGAACACTACTTCTGAATCCTCCTTAACTGAGGAGAAAGAGTAGTTTTGATCCTCCTCGACCTCTTGGCAGCCTTTGACACCATATTCTACCATACACTGATCAAAAGACTCCACCACATCACCATCCAAGGAGATGCGCTCAGATGAATCAGCTCCTTCCTCGCTGGAAGAACCCAGAGGATCCAACTCCTGCCTTTTACCCCTGAGCCCAGGGAGACCACCCATGGTGCCCCCCAGGACTCATCCATCAGCCCCACTCTCTTCAATGCATTATGACCTTGCTGGCCAACATTTTCAGATCCCATGGTCCCAACATAATTTCCAGCACAGACGACACCCAACTCTTCCTCTCACTCACCAACAACCCCACCACCACCAGAACCAACTTCCACAGATGCATGACAAACGTCACCGACTGGATAAAGAACAATTGCCTACAGCTGAACACAGACACAATGGAAGTGCTGATCTTTGGCAACAGCACTAACACATGGAATGATTCTTGGTGGCCATCAGACCTAGGACCTGCATCCACTCCCTCCAACCACCCCAGAAACCTCGGAATCATCATTGACAACAAGCTCATCATGAAATTAAAGATCAACGCAAGCTCCTCCACCTGCTTCCTCACTCTGTGCGTGCTATATAAGATCTTCCAGTGGCTGACCCTACACAACAGATGCACCATGACACAAGCCCTCAGCACCATCCGACTGGACTACGGCAATGCCGTCTATATAGGAATCAATGCATACCTTCTACAGAGGCTTTAGACCATACAAAATGCTCCAGCCAGATTCATCCTTGGCCTTCCCCAATGAACCTACATCACACCCCACCTCAGGAAACTCCACTGGCTCCGTGTACAGAAGAGATGCCAATTCAAGGTGCTAACCCACACACACAAGACTCTACATAACCAAGGACCCGCCTACATTAACCACCTCCTGAATGTTCACCAACCATTGAGAAGACTATGCTTCACTTACCTTTCATCTCCCCATTTTCCCTGCATCTACCGAAGAAGAAGTAGAGGATGCTCCATCTCCCCCACACAGCAAAGAACTGGAACAGCCTTCCCAGGCACATCCAGACCATCAGCTCACTTCCGGATTTCCGAATGCCTCCAGGGCCTGTAACTACTTGAATACCCTACTTGGTGATTAGCCACACTTTATAATCCTGATTGATTACCCAAAGGAGTGGATGGCAATACAAATAGCACAGGCAGCTCACAGCTGTCAGGTGTTTTTTGTACCCCCTGACTTGCACAAAGGCAGGCACGCACAAAGTCAGCTCTCAATAGTACCTGTCAACATACAGGGAGAAATACAAATAAAACACAAGGCATCCCAGGTGCCATTCATACCTATAGATTTGCTTTGACAAATGGGGCTATTGTCTTGGTCAAGGATAGGGGGGTAGTTGCTACACTCCATTTTGACCAACAGAAAAGAGTGTTGATTACACATACCCTCAACGCTCAATACTCTTAGCTGTGCAGGCTCTCTTTCAGTCTATTAATTATGATGTGGAAGGATGTCCAGGAAATCTCATAGCTTTATCATCACCTTCTTTACCCATTGAAAAGGCGGCAGAAAGTTCCACTAAAGGACTGTTTGTGTTCCCCCTGACCCTTGGACATAACAGAGAGGGTAAGGGAAGGGGAAATGCACTCCAAGCCCTTGGGTAAGGCAGTGGGCTTTGGGCACTATTCAAACCCTCATACTTGGACAAAGTTGGGGGCAGTTGATAAAAGAATATAAAGAAACAAACCTCCATGCCCTTGGGCAAGGAGTGGAAACCTTTGGCCACCAGTACCCTTGCTATTGGCTAAGAAAGTGTTTTTTATTTTTACAAATTTGCCATTGGGCAATGCAGAGCCAAGAAAAATCACATGCTTTTTTTGGGCTTGGGGTGAAAATACACACTACAACCATCCCTGGAAGACTTGGATAGGGAACCTCACCACCTTTAGTTAAGGCTGGGGGATCACAGACCTCTAACATATCCCAGTTCTGTCATTGGGCAATGTGTCAACAGTAAAAAAGCTTCTCCTTCCATTTTTAGGTCTCGCCTACACAGTACTCGTGTGGTGCTGAGTGATGTATTGTTTACTATTCAGTGGGCTTGCAACCCACACACAGCATACAATTTGTTGTGTTCATTGTCACTCTTATTTGCAGTCTTTCAATTGCTTAGCTCCTATAGGCTTCTTGTCCTTTCTTGTTTTAGCTCCTCCCTGGAGCATGGACCAAGTACATGTGTTCTACCTCGACTTTATTCTTCCTCATATTTTTGCAGCACACTTTTTGTTTTTATGAGTGTTTTAGTACTATTCCTGGGCATGCAATGTGCTTTTCTACTTTTAACACAGGCATACATGCTTTCCTACTTTTAACACAGAGATACGGATAATGATTTATATTGCTTTTACCTGATCAGCTGTCTTTATAAACGCTTTAGTTACTCACACCCACAACTGTTCTACTCTGTGCTACTCTACTCTGTGCTGCTCCACTCCACTCCACTCTACCTAACGCCACTCTACTCTACTCTAGGCCACTTTACTCTATGCTACTCCACTCTATGCCACTCCACTCTATGCCACTCGACTCTACTCCATGCCATGCTACTTTATGCTGCTCCACTCAATGTCACTCCACTCCAGTCTACTCTCTGCCATTCCACTCTACTCTACGCCACGCTACTTTATGCTGCTCCACTCAATGTCACTCCACTCCAGTCTGCTCTATGCCACTCCACTCTACTCTATGCTACTCTACGTTATGCTGCTCCACTCTATGCCACTCCACTCTACTCTATGCCACTCCACTCTATGCCACTCTATGCCACACCATGCCACACCATTTCATGACATTCCACTCTACACCACTCTACTCTATGTCACTCTACTCTATACCACTCAACTCTTTACTACTCCACTCTATGCCACTCCACATCACTCCATTCTACTCTAATCCACTCTATTCTATATGACTCCACTCTTCTCTACTCTACGCCACTCTACTCTTCGCTACTCTATGCCACTTTAGTCTATGCCACTCTACGACCACTATATGGCACTCTATGCCACTCTACTCTATGCCACATTATGCCAGTCCTCTATAACATTATATGCCAGTCCTCTTTATCACCCTATGCCACTCAACACCACTTCACTCTATGCCACGCCATTCCACTCTATGCCACTCTATGCCACTCCACTCCACTCACTCTATGCCACCCTGTGCCAATCTACACCATTCTTCTCTATGCCACTCCCCTCTACTCTATGCCACTCAACTGTACTATACAGCACTCCATGGCACTATATGCCACCTCACCCCACTCTACACCCCTCCACCCCACTCTATGCCACTCCAACCTACTCCATGCCACCCTACTCTACACCATCTTACTCCACTCTATGCACTTTATTCTATGCCACTCCACTCTATTCCGCTCCACTCTACACCACTCTACTGTATGCCACTATACTTTATGCCACTGTACTCTGCGTCACTCCACTCCTCTCCTCTTTACACCCTCTACTTTGTGCCACTCTACTCCACTCCACTCTATGTCACTCTGTTCAACACCACTCTACGCCACTCTACTCCACTCTACACCACTCTACTCTACATCACTCTACTTTATGTTACTGTCTTCCATTCCACACTATGTCACTCCACTCTGTGCTACTCCACTCTTCATCACTTCACAATGCACAACTCTATGCAAGTCTATCTTATGCAACTCAACTCTACTGTACGCAACTTTACTCTTGCCACTCCACTCAACACTACTCTATGCCACTCCATTCCATGCCACTCTACGCCACTCCACTATAAACCACACTACTCCATTCTCCTCTATGCCAATCTACTCCACTTTCCTCTCCGCCACTCTCCTCTACACCACGGCAATCACTTTTAGCCATGCTGAACAACAGCCACGCTGCTGTACAACATGGCTAACAGACAATGGCAAAGCAAATAGCTCTTGCATAGTTGGCATCTATTAGTTTTACCAATGCTTTTTTTATTCTATCCTAATGTTCGCAACCATCTGGTTTAATCTTTCCTGATGTTCATGACCATCTGGACAGATTTAATAAAAATATACTTTTTACTTGAATGGTGGGGAATAAAAATACATACATCCCTCACTTTTTGACAAGGCAGGGGTTGTGCAGGATGGAAGCAACACATAGCATTTAAAACATAAGTTACAAGGATGCCTCAGAGGATGTACTTCAGTTTCAGCCTGTGATTCTGTTCAAGATATTTATTCTCCCTGTGCCTAACAAACAAAAATTGAATGTGCACTAGTGTAATATAACTGGTGCTTATCTGAAGCACTCCAATACCTTTTGGTCGAGGTTTGCACTATATAAAACAGGGGGGGGGGGGAATAATAATAAAAGAATCTTTATTAAAGAAGTGTAATTAGGTATATCACAAAGGAGATGCAACCAATTGTTGTTCACAATATGCTGCACAGTTAACATGTGAAATAGAATCCATGTATCAGAATTAAAGCGTTCAATTTTGTTGGACAACAATCATGGTAAAGTTTGTAGTCATACCTAGGCCTGGGTGGAACTCATGGAGTTTCAGTCTGCAGAATTCCACTGAGTTTTTGAAAAACTAAGTGAGATTGCATGAAATTACCCGAACGGGAGGAAATAGGCATTTCGTGCTGCTCATGCTGTGATTTAGTGCCGGGAGCTTGTTCTATGCTGAAAAATGCGCATGAATGGCACCACGCGGTGCACCTGAGGTCACAGTTTCTTGAATTGATTTTGCTGCTATTTAAGTAGATTTTCTACTTAAGCTGCAGCTTTCTGATTGCGAATGGTCGAGATCGCCCATGACCACCTACATTGGAGAAATCTCGCCGGGTGTACTCTAGGGGACGTAAAATCTTGCTTGCACTCACTAACTCACAGTTTTCGAGACACGTGCGAGAAAAACTCAGTGGTTGGTGGAATTTGGCCTGAATTTCACCTTACAAGCGTAACACAGAGTGGACAAAATTCCTCCAATTCTGCTGACAGATCAGAATATATTGCCCACCTCTAGTCATAATGCATGTGTCTATAGTGGATGATGAAGAAAAGGGGAAGATGGGGATAAGGAACAGGACTGACAAGGGGATAATATCATGAATAGTATTAGCATCATATAACAAACATCACTAATATCATGAACATACAAGGTTACAATAGCAATAGAGATCCTGTCACAAATTTTATAAAACATAGCTCAACTATTCCATAAGAACTGAATATCATTCCCAAAATGTACTTCTATTCTCCTCAGGTTCATGGCATTGTACACGTCTAGTAGTTGGGTCTGCGTAAAAAATACAGGAAAAGTGTTTGTAGGATAGCAAACATGTTTATTAAGTGCATAAAAACTGTTCAACTGTGTGAACTAGGGGGCTGGGTCTTATGGAACCTTATTAGTCCTTATCTACTCTTCGGAAGTTTAGAAAAAATTACCCCAGAGCTGTTAAAATTATGGTAGTTTATTATTAGCTTTGTAGATAAACTGCTTGCTGTAAGCTATCCTGGATAACTCTGTGTAATTTATTTACCCTTTGTGGGCATGGTCACTTGCCTCCAGAGTGAGAGAAATGTAGATTTTGGCAGCAGCCAGTAAGATTGCTAACCATCTATGTGAGTGCAAGGTTAAATCCTGAATGTCTGTTATACTGTGCATTAGAGCTAAGTAGATGGATGGAGTAATATGGATGGAGTGCACTCATAGTAGTTCTGCCAATTCTGCCTGCCAATACAGTTGCAAGGAGCTGCAGTGCCTCAAAATATGGGGCATATCACAACATTGCAAATTAAGGCCCAGATTTACTAATGCTGTGCACCTGGTTTGCGTACTTTTGTAATGCAAACCAGACGCGAAGTGTTATGTTCGGATTTACTATTCAACCCAAATCAGGATATATGTTGAATAGTTTCTCAAAGTGATTCAGAATTGCACAATGCACTGCTTTCCATTACACTTTTTCAAGGGGGCATTCCATGGTTGGTGCATGACTGTTCCCATGCAATCACCCTTGGGTTTTGCCACAAATACCTATCTACAATCAATTTTAGACAGGGATTTTCATCACAATCCTACACCTCCTTGAGACAGGCGTAACAAGGATTTTCTTACAGAAAACACAGAAGGGTGTTTTGAGTTTGCGCATGGCAGCCAATGGTGCACTGGTGCAGGGAGAGAGGAAACATTCACCATATCTTAGTAGATATGGTGATTTTTTACCTCTTTCCTTTTAACACAAGGCATAACAGCAACTGTAGTGCAGCATTGCCTTGCAAGAAAGAATAGTACATTTGGGCCCAGATCTCCAGCATGCACCATTGCATAATAGTATGGCTTTGTGCAGTATCTGTGAATGCAGTATTTTGAAGTATTCTGGCTTTGCTGAATGCGCTATCTTGAGTCTCCTTCAACTCTGTCTGCTCGAAGTACGAGTAAACTTTATTACGGATAATCTGCCAACAATGTCTACTAGAATGCTCAGAAGACTTAGAGTATATAAAATTCACTGAAAGGCCATATACCCCTAAAACCAAGTCTCTCATTTGACCAAACACATTCATGTGTTGCAGTTGAGGAGAACCGGGAAGATAAAGAGGTAGCAGGCCCAAACGACTTCAAAGGCAGCTGTGTAATTGTCTTTAAACCACATGGTGGATTTTAGTGGGGGCTCCTGCATTCTAAATTAATCTATCCATTTCCTTTTGATTTCATATAGTTGGCTATATCTTTGTGATTTGTAAAATTGCCTGTAGCACTAATTTTGGTGTTCAGCAAAACCATAGATTCATCATAAGTCTTGAAAATCTCTCAACCTCCCTGTTAGACCTGGCATCCTTGGTGTGATTTCCCCTGATATTTTGCCTCTACCTCCTCTATTTTTGACTGAGTGTTGAATTTTTTGTTTTCTGTTTTAGGTACTCTGGGCACTTTGCCACTGCTGATCAGTGCCAAAGTGCAAGTGGTCCCCATTTAAATTGTAAATATGATTAGTTATCCATGATTGGCCTATTTGATTTACTCGTAAGTCCCTTGTAATGTGCACTGTGTGTGCCCAGGGCCTGTAAATCAAATGCTACTAGTGTGCCGGCAGCACTGATAGTGCCATCCACACCAGTAGCCTTTGAAATGTATCTTAGACCTGCCACTGCAGGGTCTGCATGCACAGTTTTTAACTGCCATGTTGATGTGGCAAGTGCACCCACTTGCCAGGCCCTAACATTTCCTTTTCTTACAAGTAAGTCACCCCTAAGGTAGGCCCAAGGTACCCCCATAGGCAGGGTGCAGTGTATGTTAAAGGTAGAACGTGTACTGGTGTGTTTTACATGTCCTGATTGTGAAATACTATGTATTTCATTTTTCCCTATTGCAAGGACTAGCACTCCTATAGGCTATAATTGGAGCTGCCTTGTAACATTTTACAAGTGTAACCTTCAATTGGGAACAGCTAGAGATTTGGGGTTTAGGCTCTCTGAACTCAGAATTTAATAACAAATCTTTTATTAAAGTTGGATTTTAGGTTGTCTGTTTGAAAATGCCACTTTTAAAAAGTGGAAACATTGAAAAAACCTTGCTTCTGTTTCGTGGTACTGCTATTTAATTTAGACAGACACACAAAAAGAACCAATGTTTAAATCCCCTTAGATCTGGTTATTTATTTAACCTTTTCTTTTGCATATCAAAACCGCTTTTGAATTATTTTATAAGCGTCTGAATGTAAAGGAAACACTATTCGTTTCAAAACAAATGAACATAGTTATGCAAATACACAAAAAAACAGTAATGTGAAAAAATGTGCAACATTTAAAACAGACAATAATGCACCAATCTTTTTGCATAATAATTTTTTACAACGGTCCATAAGGAATTTACGAATTGTAAAACAATTTTTTTTATCTATACCGTAATTTGTCCTTGTTCAAAAATCTATATTGGCAAAACAAACCAACAACTGAATCAATGGATTGTTCAGCACTGTTCTAGAATCAAAAAGAAAGTGTTAAATGCTCCCATGGTCTCCAACTACATTGAAAAAAATCACAGCGAAAAGGATTGAAGATGGACTGTCCTAACAGGGATCACGACAAATGTAAGAGGGGCGATTTGGATGAATTGCTCCTCCAAAAGGAAGCGTATCTTATTTTAAAAATTAAATTGTACTATCTCTGGTCTAAATGAGAAGACTGAATTATCACGATCATGAAATCCATGCCCATAAGCCATCCGGATGGTTTACTGTTGAAATTGCGAACAAACAGGAAGTCTCTACGGCTGCAGGGACATGAATGGCCATGCCGCTAACGGGAGAGGAAAGAAGGTCCCTAGCAAGGATACACGCTTTGAAAGTAAGATAGTAACAGCATGTTGCAGCGCATTAGTGGCTATAACAGTGTAGCGTAGTGTACATGCAACTCAAAAATATAGTTGAAATGTCATCCGTAGGAAAAGAACTGTTCCGGATAGTCCCGCAAAATAACTTGAGAATAGCTGTTCGGAAGGGGAGACGCCGCCCTATTTAACTCAGGGACGCGGCTTAATCTTACTGCTACAATGACTCAAAGACAACAGTTTAGTTACACTTTTGCGCTAATAAGCTGGCTCTTATCCTTACAGCCTCCTCCCGAAAAATGAAATAACCCATGCCAGACTCAAGGATTGGTGAAAAACAAGCTGTAGCCAGCAGGAAATTCAATGACTATATTTTGTAAATAAACAGAGGGAAGGTGAGAGGGGTTCACAATGCACTGACACTTACTCATTTATGTTTATCCACTAGATCTCATCTGTATATTGAATCAGACAGAAAGTTAGAAGCCCTGATAAGAGCCTTATGAGTAGCACTGGGTCTTGAAATGTGACGGCACCTTTTGTGTTTTAAGCCCTTTTTTGATAAATTGTTACAATTTTAAAGGGTTGTTGCAAATGTGTACTAATTGTGCAATGAGATAGGCACCTTTTGTGGTTAACAACCTTTTTATTCAAATGATAAAGTCTTAAAGTAATCGTTGTAAAAAATTATTGTGCAAAAACATTGGTGCATTATTGTCTGTTTTAAATGTTGCACATTTTGTTTCACATGACTGTTCTTGGTGTATTTGTATAACTATGTTCATTAATTTTGAAATTAATAGTGTTTCCTTTACATTCAGAAGCTTATATAATAATTCAAAAGCAATCAATCAATCAATCAATCAATCAATCAGGTGTTAAGAGTGACTACTCAGCCGTAAGGGTCTCAAGGTGCTGGGGTGTACGCAGGTTCCAGTCCATCAAGGAGGGGGTCTGTCGAAGAGCCAGGTTTTGAGGTTTCTCGCGAAGATGGGGAGCGATGTTGTCTGTTTGAGGTGGAGAGGAAGGTCGTTCTAGGCTTTGGCCGTGAGGTTGGAGAAGGAGTGGCCTCCCGATCTGGTCTTTCTGGTATGGGGGACCATGGCGTAGGAGAGCTGGGCTGATTGTTGGGTCCTTTGGGGTGCATGGAATTTGAGTCCGCTGTTCAGGTATGCTGGTCCGGTGTCGTGGAGGGCCTTGTGAGCATGGGTGAGCATCTTGAAGGTGACTCTAGCTGCGATGGGGAGCCAGTAGAGTGTGCGCAGATGCTGGGAGATGTGGCAGTGTCTTGGCAGGTTGAGGACCAGTCTTGCGGTGGCGTTTTGGATTGGATGTTCTGTAGCTTGCAGGTGAGGTTTTTGTTTATTGCAGCATAGAGTGCGTTGCCGTAGTCGAGTCTGCTGGTGACCAGGGCGTGAGTGACGGTCTTTCTGTGTTCGAGGGGGATCCATTTGAAGGTCTTATGTAGGAGGCAGAGGGTGTGGAAGCAGGAGGACGAGACGGAGTTGATCTGGCGGTCCATTTTGAACTCTGATTCTAGGATGATTCCCAGGTTGCGTGCGTGGTCCGTGGGGGTGGACGGGCTTCCGAGGGTGGGGGGCCACCAGGTGTTGTTCTAGGGGTTAGGGTTTGGGCCCATGATGAGTACTTATGATTTGTTGATGTTTAGTTGTAGGCAGCTGTTTTTCATCCATTTGATGACGGCTTCCATACCTTCTCGAAAGTCGTGTCTGGCGGTGGTGGGTTCATTGGATAGGGAGAGGATGAGTTGGGTGTCGTCTGCAAATGACACAATGTTGAGTCCGTAGGTTCTGATGATGGGGGCGAGCGGAGCCATGTAGACGTTGAAGAGCGTCGGGCTGAGGGAGGTTCCCTGGGGGACTCCGCAGGTGGTTGGTGTAGGGTCCGAGAGGAAAGGGGGAGTCTGACCCGCTGCGTTCTGCCGGAGAGGAAGGAGTGGATCCAGTCGAGGGCTTTGTCTTGGATCCCTGCGTCGTGGAGTCTGCATATTAGGGTGAGGTGAGAGACTGTGTCGAACGCCGCTGAGAGGTCGAGGAGGATGAGGGCTGCTGTTTCTCCTTTGTCCAGTAGGGTGCGGATGTTGTCTGTTGCGCCGAGGGTTTCTTTAGGAGGAGGTTGATCTCGGCGTGCTTCCAGTCGTAGGGGAAAGGGGCAGTTGTCAGGGAGCAGTTGATGGTGTGGCAGAGCATGGTGCGATGGTTTCAGAGGCTCTGTTGAAAATTTGGTGGGGCAGGGGTCCGTGGGGGCCCCGGAGCGGATTGACTTCATTGTCTTCAGTGTGTCTTCGGTGGTGAGGGCTGTCGAGTTGTCGATCGCTGGCTTCAGGGTGTTGGGGGTGGTTGGTGAGGGTTCAGTGTGTTGGTTGTCTTCGTCGAAGTTGTCATAGATGCTCTTGATTTTGTGGTGGAAAAAGGTGCTGAGTTTGTCGCAGCGGTCTTCTGAGGGAGGGATGTCGGTGGACTTGCGGGTGGGTTGGGCGAACTCCTTGATGATGTTGAAGAGTTCTTTGCTGTTGTGTGCATGAGTGTCGATTCTGACTTCAATCGCTTTTTTCCTCGTTTTTCTGATGAGTTGGTGGTGGGTGTTGGTGGCGGCTCTGAAGTTGTTGTGGGCTTCTGTGGATTTGGTGTTCCTCCAGGCCTTCTCGAGGCGGCAGCAAGTGCGTCTGGACTCTCGAAGTTTGGTGGTAAACCATCTAGCTTTCTTGGCGTGAGTGTTGTTGTTTTTCTTGAGGGGGGCTATGGTGTTGGCACTGTCGGAGAATCCATCTGTGCAGGGTTCGGGCTGCGGTTTTGGGGTCGTCATTTTCCGCGATGGTTGGGGTGGAGTTGCTGAGTGATGAGGTTAGCTGGTCGCCGGTGATTCTGGCCAGTTTCTTCATGGTAGCAGGTGCTGGTGTCTGTGGATGGTGGGTGTTCTGAAGGTGAAGTGGATGCATCAATGGTCAGTCCATGGGAGTTTGGTGGTGTGGCTGAAGTTGATGGAGATTCCTGTTGTGAAGGGTGTGTCCCGCTGAGTGCGTGGGTTCTGTCACTATCTGGCAGAGTCCAATGTTTTGGAGGTTGTCCAGGAGGGATGTAGTGCTGGGGTCCAGTTGGTTGTCGAGGTGGAAGTTGAGGTCTCCCAGTAGGGTGTAGTTCGTGGATGTGATGGCTTGCGGGGAGATGATGTCCGTGATGGAGTTGGCAAAGAGTCTGTGGGGTCCAGGGGGTTGGTAGATGAGGGTTCCTCAGAGTGTGGAGGTAGGGCTGGCCAGTATCTTGAAGTGAAGGTGTTCCATCAGGTCTGTGGGCTCGTCGGAGAATGTGCTCAGGTGGAGGGTGGATTTGTGGAGGATGTTGATTCCTCCTCCCAGGCAGGACAGGCAGTCCTTCCTGGAGATCTTATATCCTTGGTAAATGGCAATGGCAATGTCCATTTCCGAGGTGGTGTTGGTCCAGGTTTTGGTGAAGTAGCTACGTACGGGGTGGTGCTGTCGAGGGGGTCCCAGATTTCGGTGGCATGTTTGTGGAGGGATCGGACGTTGAGGAGGATGCATTGCAGGGTCTTCGGTTTGGTTGTGTACTTGCGGGCGGGTTGCACTGGGTCCGTGGTCTTGGCGGTGCTGCAGCTGTGCCAGCAGGGGTGGCAGCTGAAGGGTCCGTGGGTATCGGCTGCTGATGCTGGCTTGCAGTTGTTGTTGCGGCCTGGGTTGAGAAAGTGGCGTGCCGCTGGGTCGTAGCATTGGTGGTGCGGAGGTCCAGGGTTCCTGGTGCTGGTCACGAATGGGCACAGACGGGCTTGCCTTCGGTGCGCCATAGGGGTCGGGGAGGGCTGGACAGCTGGGAGGCGGGAGTGGGGAGGGGAGCTGGATTGGGCCGGTCGCGCTGGGGGGAGGGGCCACGGGGGCAGCAGCGGCGGGGAAAGGTAAAGGGAATAAATAAGGAGTAAAGGAAAAGAGGAAATAAGCAGAAAGAAAGCAGAAAAGAGCGGAGATGCAGAAAGCTGAAAAAATAATAGAGGGTAGAAAAACGAGTGAAAACAAGTGAAAGAGTGGAGCGAGAGGAAGGAGACAGTGGTCCACTGGACCACCAGGGATGAGGCGCAGGGAAATCTGCAGGTGGTGGAGGGCCTCGATCACCAACACTTGAGAGTGCAGGGGTAGGGAAGGCCTCACTTAATGGTGGAGCTGCAAGGGTGGGGGAGCAATTTCACTGACAATGAGCGGTTTTGATATGTAAAACAAAAGGTTAGATAAATAACCAGATCCAAGGGGATTTAAACATTGGTTCTCTTGAGGAAATTCGATTTTCGATCACGATCGCATTGAGCCGCCATTTTGTGCTCTGCCGCCATTTTGTGTTGCCCTCACTCAGGCAGCATGACGAACGAACTCTTTTCTGCTTTTCCTGCAATATTGTGTCAAAATAGCCTTGTGCCTCTGTTTACGAAGCTGGTGTTAGAGACTGGCCGAGTACACTAATCCCTGCCTGGTTCCTCTAATCCCTGTCTTAAGTATCTGTTGGTTCCCACTATTCTCTCCTGACTTTATCTTATCTTCTGGCCTTCGCTGTCCCCCGCTCGTATTCTCTTGTTTCACAACTGTCCTCAAAAACACACGAACGTATCTCGCCACCTGCAAGTCAGTTACAGACATGTTAATACCTTAACCTGTGGGAGGGATGGCAAACACCGTTGGAGGAGAGGCTTCTTCGAGTTACTCGATTTCTTTGTTTTTCAACCTTTCCTATTGGACACGTTCCGTCTTTAACTTTACCTTATTGGTCCTCCATGTATGTTTTAGGTGCGTTCTGTGTTAATGTATATGTTATCTATGTACTATAAAAGATTGTGCGCCACGGATTGAAGTGGCAGTCTCCTGAGATCATACTGTGTGTACTTCTAGGACAACTGTACTAGCTGCAGCTAATAAAATCTGATCTTTTACGCCGACAGAGTGTCCCCGTGTCTCTGTTAGCTGAAGTAGGAGATCCCAGGAGATTAAGGCGTACCCTGTGTCGCCAGGTCCAAAAAGGTTCTGGTTCTTCAACTGGCGCCCAACGTGGGTAGTGGTTCTGCCTGAAGGTCATGAGGAACCCCGCAAGAAAATTCTGGAGGAATCGCGAGCCACATCAAGCGACCCCTGTATGTCGAAAGTGGTCCGAAGGTCTTTTGCAGCGCGGTTACTCCTTCATGACGGCTACTGACGACTGCTGCCCTGACTGCCGCCCTGCCTTGGCCCTATTTCGATGATGTATGGTAAAGCGAGACGATAGACGGGGCCTCTGTTGGTGTAGGAAGACATCTTAGTTAAGTATTGGTGGGTCGCTCCCACATTTGGTTCTTTGGTTCTTTGGTCCTTAGGTTCTTTGGTTCTTTGGTTCTTTGGTTCTTAGGTTCTTAGGTTCTTAGGTTCTTTGATTTGGGTATTACAATAACCGAAGCTGAGGGGTAAGTACACTTGTGCTGTGTTAATTAAGTTATCCCCCTTGATGTTTGTGAACAGTCCAGTGAAATAATGATGCCTGGTCTGACTAGGTTTGAGAAACTTTGTTGTTTTGGTTGTAATAGGGATTCCCGGCTGGAGGACTCTTGTCCAATTCCTTCGGTTGGAACTCCCAATTATGAGCTCTATTCTAAACATGGTGTTGGCCCCATTGCCTTTAACGAGGCATGGATCCGATACACGAAGAATGATGGTGTTTTAAAATGGCCAGAAAATGGTAGCTTTGAGCCCGACATAATAGATAATTTGGAAACTATTTTATTTAAAAGAAAAGCCGGTCCGGCAATGTTTGACTCTTTCCGCCTTTGGCGTAAGGAAGCCAAACAGAGAAAAAATAAGCAAGAAAAACGAGAGAAGAAAGCACAGGGTATGACAATTATATAGGCTGCTCAGCAATTTAAAGATGATGAAGTTGATAATACGATGGAAATTTCAGAGAGACAGCATCGTATGGCGTTAGATAAATGCTATCCAATGTTGCCAGCTTCCCCCTCTGATAAAAGAAAGGATTTAGAAGAGGATTCCTTAATGTCTCACCTATTGAGATTGCCTCTGCCCTATGTACAAGGTGCTAATGCACCCCCGTTGTTACAGCCTGTTCAGCCGCCAGTTGCGCCTCCGCCTGCTCCGGCTCTTCCACATTTGCCCCCTCAAGTATTGCCGCCTTTGCCAGCTTCGCCTTCGACTCCTTTACCTTCATCTTCTTCGCCTTCCGCTCCGCCGGTAATTACTGATTTCCCTTCCGTTAGTTCGCCTAATACCTTGTCCCCTATCCTTATGTCCAATTCTCCGTCTATGCGTAAACGACTCACAGAAACGGTCTCTGGTCTTTTATCACCTTTCTTTGAGGCATTAAATGTGTCTCCGGCTTTTTCTCGAAGACAGTCTCGTAGTCAGTTCCCAGCTTCCGAAGAACGAGAAAAGTTGGACTCTCTTCCTCGCAAATGGATTGAGAAGGGTCCTCGGTATAGTATACCTGACATTATGCCTACCTTCTCACAGTGGAATGCGCCTACGCAGAGATATGTTTTCAATGCTATGTGTGATACTCTTATTAAAGGATGGGAGGATATGGACTTGGGTTCGGTTCCTCAGGGTCTGTTAGATATTCAGGCTGATTTTGATAAGGGACTCATTGTGGGTTCTAAGGTTGAGGACGCTGTAAAGACACTTGTTTCCTATAGAACCTTATTCACCTCACAGACTTTTCTAGATTCCGATCCTTCAGTTAGGTTGACACTGAAAAATTATCCAATGAGAGAGGTTCCTCCGGTATGAAGAGAAGAGGTTCTAGGAGCAGGTGGTAATCCACCTATTCCTGCTCACTTTCAGCGAATATGGGTACATGTCCCCTGGAAAAGATCTGAAGTTTTAGCCCTTAAACAGTCTTTACCGGATCCACGTAAGAACCCTGCAGGTTATTATAAAGAATTGTCACAAACTGTCGAAGCCTGCATCATGAATTTAGCAGATATTGATATGTTGATGGGGAATGTAGTTCCACAAGCATTATGGGCTAGGATTCGTAAAGAGAATCATGCCCAAGAATTAGGTGGAGACTGGGATACTATAATTGCTGCAGATAGAGACCAAGTGGGTGGTGCGAAGCCTGATGCTTTGATTTCAGAACTCCCTGGTAGGATTATTACATTAATGAAAACGATGATGCCTGCCTTGAGAGTTAACTGGGATAAACTAGCCGCGTGTAAACAGAAGAAAGATGAGAGTGTCTCCGATTTCTTCACTCGTTTTGAGGAGACATTCATTGATCACAGTGGTCAAGACATGACTACGGAGGGTGGACAGCGGTTATTTGTAGATAAGTTCGTATTTAATTTGCTTCCCGAACTGTCGCATAAGTTAAAAGACTCCGAAAGTTCATGGGCTGTTTCTTCTTCAGCCCAGATATTGGCTACTGCTCAATATTATGAAAATAGAGATAAAGAAGAAAAAGATAAGCAAGAGAAAAAGACTAAAGAATTGAAAACTAAGGTTCTCTTGCAACAGGCTTATCCACCTCGTTATGCTCAGCCCCAGTTTCAACAGCCTCCACAGTTTCAGAGGGTGTATCAAAAGCCTGAGCCATATATTCCGCGACCTTTGCTAGGTCCTAATCAATGTGCCTATTGTAGAGAGGAAGGTCATTTCAAGAATAGTTGTCCGGTTTTATTGCAGCGTAATGGGACACTATCTGCTTCACGAGGTTGTGCTGGCCTCCAGTCAGCAAACAGGTAGAGGTCGAGGTATATTGACCCAAGAACAGCGTTCCCTTCGTCCCTCTAGTTCCGTGAAATACTTTGATCAGCAAAACGCTCGGTCTACACAGTATTACAATGAGGATTATTACATTGAAGACGGGAATGAAAGTCTTCATGCTAACTAGGACAGCCATGGACAAAGTAAGGGAGTTGTGTCGATTCCAGTAGATCAGAATGGACCTTATGTTAATGTCACTGCAATGGGTGTTTCAGAGCCATTTCTTTTAGATACTGGTGCGATGAGAAGTTCTATCATTCATTCAAAACTCCCTGGGGCACCTTTGTCTGGCTTAACGAATGTATCTGTAGGTTTTTCTGGCGCCACAGTTCGTAATCCAGTTTCTTGCCCATTGCCTATTTCAATTGGCCCTTATGATTTAGAAGTTCCGCTTCTCTTAACGAATGGTTGCGTCGAGAAACTTTTGGGCTTGGATCTATTGAAAAGATTGCATGCAACAATATATTATTCTCCTTCTGGTGTATATCTCACTTTAGGACAGAAACTGACTTCTCCAATGTATTTGTCTAAAGATCAATTTCCTCCTGAATTGCTCTCTCTTCCTACAACGCTTTGGGCTACGGGTCCAAATGATGTTGGTTGTCTTAAAATTCCACCATATGTTGTTACTCTCAAGCCCAATGCTGAATTGCCACGTGTTCCTCAATATAGAATTTCCACTGAAGGTGAAAAAGCGCTTTTGGAAATCATTCATGACTTGATTAAGAAAGATGTGGTTGAGGAAACGAGAGGTAACATATGTAACAGCCCTATTCTTCCTGTTCTTAAACGCACTGATCCTTCTCAGCCTCCTGTTTATCGTTTTGTAATTGATCTTCGGGAGGTAAACAAAATTGTTGTACCACAATTTCCTGTTATCCCAGATATCACTGCGCTGTTGACAATGATACCTTCTACAGCGGTTTGGTTTTCTGTTATCGATCTGAAAAATGCTTTCTTTAGTATTCCCATTGCTGAAGAGAGTAGGGACATTTTTGGCTTCTCTCTTGGAGGCCGAAGCTTCCGGTTCAAGCGCGCACCTCAAGGCTATTGTGAAATTCTCTCTATTTAAAGTCAAGCTTTGAAATGTCATCTCGACGCTTTCTCTTTGCCGTCTGGTGCTGCTCTCATTCAGTACATGGACGATTTGCTAATCGCTGCTGATTCAGAGGATCTATGTAAGAATGTGACGGTTGCATTGTTGCGACACTTATCCGATCTTAATCATAAGGTTTCTCCTTCTAAGCTACAATACGTTCGCCAAGAGGTTACCTACTTGGGTCATCTCTTATCAAAGGAGGGAAGATGATTAACCCCAGAACGTATCCAAGCTATTGCGCAAATGTCTGTGCCATCCACACAAAGAGAGGTACGTGCCTTCCTGGGCATTACTTCCTATTGTAGGCAGTGGATCCCTAACTTCTCTCTGTTAGCCAAGCCTTTGTTGGCACTAACTTTGAAAGATACGCCTCAGCCCCTTCCATGGACTGACGAGTGTCAGAGGAGTTTTACTGATTTGCGTGCTGCTCTGTTTTCCGCTCCTGTACTAGGTACTCCTGATTACAGTAAGCCTTTTACGCACGACGTTCACGAAAAAGAAGGTTGTGCGTTGTCAGTTTTAACGCAGTGATTTGGAGATAAACAGTGGCCATGTGCCTATTTTTCGGCTACGTTAGATCCAGTAGCTAAAGCATTGCGTAGTTGTCTTAAAGCGACAGCAGCAGCAACAATTTCTATTCGACAGTCTGCTGGAGTGGTGCTAGATAATACTCTCATTGTTATGGTGCCACATGCAGTGGATACTTTGCTAAACAGAACAAAAACACAGCATCTTACGAATGCTCGTTTGACTGGATACGAGCTGACACTTTTGGCTAGTCATGTGCACATCAAACGATGTAATACTTTAAATCCAGCTACTCTGTTGCCTCTTCCAGAAGAGAAAGGTGTTCAGGAGCAACATGGTTGTTTCTTTCGTACTGAGGAAGAGACAAAAGGTAGAATTGACTTAACAGATACGCCATTAGTGAATCCGGACGGAACGCTATGGGTAGATAGTTCTTGTTTTAAGCTTCCTAATGGAGAAGCAACTTCAGCCTATGCTGTTACTACCTTGCATAAAGTCGTGGAAACAGCACGCATCAGACATAACTCAGCTCAGGCAGTTGAACTGATAGCCCTAACCAGAGCGTGTGTGTTATCCAAAGGAAAAAGAGTGAACGTGTACACCGACAGTCAGTATGCTTTTGGTTTAGCGTTCAATTTTGAACGTTTGTGGAAAGAAAGGGGATTCCTTACTTCCCACGGGACTAAGATACAACATGGTCTGTTGGTGACTGACCTTCTGGAGTCACTTGCTTTGCCTACCCAAATAGCAATTGTGCAGTGTAGTGCGCACAAGAAGATTACTGACGATGTTGGTCACGGGAATGCATTTGCGGATGAGGTATTGAGAAAGACAGCTAGAGATGCTACAAGTCACATGTATGTTGCAGGCCCTGCAAATTGGGTCAGAGAAAGAGGAATGTATGAGGATACAGTAGAAAGTGTGAAATCAATTCAAGAAGAGAAAGAATTGAGTAGGTGGACAGAAAGTACAGGAATGTTAGATGAGATGGGATGTTGGGTGGAATTGTCCGAGCACCAACGTTGGCTGTTACCAGATGCCTATGTACTACCTGTAGTTACTATGGCGCATGGTCCAGCCCACCTAAGTGCGAAAGGAATTTGCAAGCTTCTGGCTCCAGTATGGCAAAACGAGGGAATACCGAAGTGTGCAGATAATGTAGTGAAACATTGCATTGTTTGCTTAATGTACAATCCGGGAAAGGGAACTCCAACTCCAGCAGGTCATTTTGCTCCTCCGACCTATCCATTTGAGGTGTTGCAAATCGATTACATTCACATGGAACGATGCAACAATCTCAAATATGTTTTAGTGGTGGTATGTGCCTTTTCCCGATGGATAGAGGCATACCCCCTGAAAGACAATACTGCTTTATCTACAGCCAAAGTACTTCTAAAAGAGTTTTTCCCTAGATTTGGTTTGCCGCGCATTGTCTGGAGTGACAATGGGAGCGAATTTGTGGGCCAAGTCATGCAAAAGGTTTGTGCAGGTCTTGGTATAAGACAAAAGTTCCATGCGGCAAACCATCCACAATCAGCGGGTCTAGTGGAGTGCTAAAATGGCACCCTCAAACTCAAGCTTGCTAAAGTACAGGCTAGTACAGGCCTTAGTTGGCCCGATGCACTACCTTTGGCTCTTTTATCTACCAGAACGGCTGTGCATTCTCGTTTGGGACTTTGCCCTTATGAGGTAGTTTTTGGACGCCCAGCCAATATATGGGGAGTCCCTCGCCCTAAAAAGTATTCAGACTTGCCATACCCAATGTTGATTGATTACTTGCATGACCTCACAACTAAATTGCGTGTTCTTCATCAACAGGTTCAGAGCGCTTTGCCAGAGGCCTCCACAGACTCAGGTCATTCCATCCGACCAGGTGACTGGGTTTGTGTAAAGAATTTTCAAAGGACGAGGAATTTGGAGCCTCGCTGGAGGGAACCCCGTCGGGTCCTCCTAACAACCCGTACAGCAGTAAAGGTTGAAGGAAAGAAGAACTGGATTCACGGTGTACACTGCAAGAAGGTTCCCTTGCCTTTGCCCTTTGATCAGTGGGTCCGTAAGGGTATAAGCGACTCTGAAAGTGAGAAGGTTTCCCGATTTGTACCCCTTAGTGATGCACGTTTGAATGGAACATTGTCAGAGAAAGAAAACGATGACATCCTCCTAGAAGCTGTACCATCACATTTTCGTCTGAACACCACAAATCCACGAACATTGTTTCAGGATCAGACTGTACCTGATAAGACCCATTACGATTTGAGACCCAGACTGAAGAAGAAAATGTGAGAATCTCTCTTCTATGTAGTTTCTATCCTGGTTGCAGGGTCACGGTAGGAGTCTTGGTTGTGACCTGAGTAGTGGCAATAGGCCTGCAGGACTTGCAGTGTCATAGGACGGCAGACAATCGTGACCAAGTGATTAAGGAAGATTGCAGTGAGCATCCACTTAGAAGATGGAAACTACATTAGGCGAAAAAGAGAGAAAGAACAAAATGAAGAATAATCATTATAAAATAATATTCAATCGTTGTAGTATAACTTTATGTGTTTTCATATTATTGTGTATTCTATTGGCGTGTATAGGTTGGATTGTTTATGCTATGCAGCAAAATGTTGTCCCTTCTTCTGTTACTGTGCCTTCTTATTCCACTATCTCTCCGCATCTCTTTCATACACTTCCTCAACATGAACTCGTAAGAAGAATCGAATACTACAATAATTCGTTTATTCAATTATTACACCAACACCAATTAGTAATTAATACAACCGATTGTTGGGTGTGTGGACTAATGCCTCATACCACAGAAAAGGGGATGCCATATTTAGTCCTTCCATTCTCTTATGAAGGTTCTGCTTGGGCTTATTTTGTAATTTTCTCCAACGCTTATCAAAGCCGATTTAAACGACCTGTCAGTTCTTATATTGATGGACCAGATTTCAGTCATAGTTCATTGATAAAGGGAATGGTAGCTATGGCTAAAATCATGGAAAATAGTAAAATTTCTATTGATGAGAGGAAAACATAAGCTAATTGGAATGTCACTCATTACATCACAAGCCTTAGTGATAAGGTTAAACAAGGAAAATCTCCACCAATTTGGACTGTACCTCATCAAGGCAATTTCTGTTTGCAAATCAATGGCCAAACTACTGAACCCGAACAAAGAAAAAGCTTTTGTTCTCATACTTACATCCACTCCTCTCAGAATTCGCCGCCATTAGCACCATCTCAGGGCACGTATTTCATCTGTCATGATAGAGCCTATACGTGGTTGCCGACTGGTTTTTCTGGAACTTGCTATATAGCTTTTCTTCTTCCTCCTACATACACTGCTTCTTCAAATTTTCATAAAAACAGATATGGCAGAGGAATTATTGATTCCAAAGACACAGCAGGTCAAGAGGGAGGAGACTTCCTAAAGGGATTTCTTCCTTTTTGGGGTCCTATGGCACACAGCAGGAATATGAGGCAACTGGTTCGTGTCATAGAGACTACTATAGACATCACTGTAGGAGCTTTAAGTAATATTACAGCGGAACTACAGGCGGATCGTCTTATGACTTTACAGAACCGAGTCGCCCTAGATGTTATTCTTGCAGATCGTGGTGGAGTCTGTAAATTGATCAAATCGAGTTGCTGTATTTATATACCTGATGACGCTCCGACAGTATACCAGGCCATCTCTAAATTACATATAATCTCTGAGTCGATTCATCAGGACGAAGGAGATTGGTCGTTATTGGGATGGTTTTGGGGACTACTGTCCAAATGGGGTTGGAAAGTGCTAACATTCCTTGGTATGGTTTTAGCCGTTGTATTCTCTTGTTGTCTTTGTATACACTGTGGTCCCGCCATATGCGACCTTTGTGCTACTATGTGCATCCCAAAACCCAAGGCACAAAGAACAGAGAATATTAGAATGATGTTACAGCAACAGCTTGATGACCTCATGGCCATCGACATCGACTCAGATTAACGTGAGTCTATGTATCTTGCCTGAGTTCTGGCAAAAGGAGGGTCTGAGGAAATTCGATTTTTGATCACGATCACATTGAGCCGCCATTTTGTGCTCTGCCGCCATTTTGTGTTGCCCTCACTCAGGCAGCACGACAAACGAAGTCATTTCTGCTTTTCCTGCAATATTGTGTCAAAATAGCCTTGTGCCTCTGTTTACGAAGCTGGTGTTAGAGACTGGCCGAGTACACTAATCCCTGTCTGGTTCCTCTAATCCCTGTCTTAAGTATCTGTTGGTTCCCACTATTCTCTCCTGACTTTATCTTATCTTCTGGCCTTCGCTGTCCTCCGCTCGTATTCTCTTGTTTCACAACTGTCCTCCAAAACACACGAACGTATCTCGCCACCTGCAAGTCAGTTACAGACATGTTAATACCTTAACCTGTGGGAGGGATGGCAAACACCGTTGGAGGAGAGGCTTCTTCGAGTTACTCAATATCTTTGTTTTTCAACCTTTCCTATTGGAAACGTTCCGTCTTTAACTTTACCTTATTGGTCCTCCATGTATGTTTTAGGTGTGTTCTGTGTTAATGTATATGTTATCTATGTACTATAAAAGATTGTGCGCCACGGAGTGAAGTGGCAGTCTCCTGAGAACATACCGTGTGTACTTCTAGGACAACTGTACTAGCTGCAGCTTATAAAATCTGATCTTTTACGCCGACAGAGTGTCCCCGTGTCTCTGTTAGCTGAAGCAGGAGAACCCAGGAGATTAAGGCGTACCCTGCGCCACCAGGTCCAAAAAGGTTCTGGTCCTTCACTCTTTGTGTGGCTGTCTCAATTAAATAGCAATACCATGAAACAGTAGCCAGGTTTTTTCAGTGTTTCTCCTTAAAAAGGCCCTACCTCGCTATGTTCCAAGGGCTTAAAGTCTCTTTATATATACATTTTAGAAAGTGGGCATTTTTTTTTGTTTAACCATCCTATGTGACTCTACCTGCTTGTGGATTCACTGTGTGGTTTTAGACTGACACGGGCCATTTGTGCATTCACTCCAGACACTCACACAAAGGGAGCTGAGGTGTGCCCTGCATATGTGATGGGCCATCCTGGGCTGGAGTGGTGGGAGGAGTTGTCACTGTCACTTTAATAGAATGTGGCTGCTCTGCACAATGCTGTCTCCACCTCCTGTAGTGAAACTGGACCAGGGAGGACAGATCTGGTTTTAATGAGCAAGAGAGACTTTCCAATTAAAGATTCAAAGGGAAAAATGGGTATTAGTATTAGACCTAAAACCCCAGAACTTTTGATTACTTCTGGAATCAATTGGAACCTCTGCCAAGGAGAAAAGCTGAAGAGCTGTGAGGATGAGACGACCCCTTTGCTGACTTGTCCTGCAGTTACTGCTTTTGCCAAGGAGAGGAGAAAGACTGGACTTTGCTGTGAAACCTGCTTGAGAAGAGTCTCCAAGGGCTTGTGGGTGCTTGCCTCCTGCTCTGAAGTCTCAGGGACACAAAGACTTCACCTACAGCCTTCTGGAACTCCACTGCTGTGAGCTCTGACCTGCCTGGGGTTGTCTATTCCATGTCTGGGCCCCTGGAAGTTGTTCCTGCTACAGAAAGCTGTGAAGAACTGAAGAATTTGCTTTGCTCTTTTGTGGCAGAATTTTCCGACGTAGCACCGCCGTGCGGGAGGATTGTATGACATAATTTCGAAAGACAAAAATTCGACCTACAAAAATATCGCAACAAAAATATCGTGGTCAAGAATATCTACATCCTATCTACAACATGGTAAGTACAAAAATATCGATAATTTAATATCGATGTCAAAAATATCGTAATTCAAATATATCGTTTTTTTTTTAGTTTAAAAATATATGTAAAATAAACCAAATAATACTTATAAATCAAAGAAACATAATTAAATATATTGTATAATATGTAAAATTTATAATAAATATATATAATTAATGAAACTTTAATTAAACATATATATAATATATAATATATACACTTACTTAATAATTACTTTTAATAATAATTTCTGTAACATATAAATTATTAAATATTTATTTAAATTACCAATACATCTATACACATAAAACAATAACATTAATAAATATTAAATAATTACATATAGCAAATAATAATCAATAATTTTCATTTGAATAATTTTTATTATTAATTATATATTACAATAGCTAAAATATTACAAAACATATTTAATATCAGACACAATAAAACTACTGGTCCAACTTCAACAAAAACAACAGTAAGGAAAATGTTGGATAGCGTAGGGGTAAAAATATCTATTCCAACTCCCGAGAGTGCAACAGTAGGGAAAACATTGGATAGCGTAGGGGTAAAAATTACTATTCCAACTCCAAAGAGTGCAACAGTAGGGAAAGCGTTGGATAGCGTAGGGGTAAAAATTACTATTCCAACTCCAGAGAGTGCAATAGTAGGGAAAGTGTTGGATAGCGTAATGGTAAAAATTACTATTCCCACTCCAGAGAGTGCAATAGTAGGGAAAGTGTTGGATAGCGTAAGGGTAAAAATTACTATTCCCACTCCAGACAGTGCAACAGTAGAGAAAACGTTGGATAGCGTAGGGGTACAAATAACTATTCCAACTCCAAAGAGTGCAACAGTAGGGAAAACGTTGGATAGCGTAGGGGTAAAAATTACTATTCCAACTCCAGAGAGTGCAATAGTAGGGAAAGTGTTGGATAGCGTAAGGGTAAAATGTACTATTCCCACTCCAGAGAGTGCAATAGTAGGGAAACTGTTGGATAGCGTAAGGGTAAAATTTACTATTCCCACTCCAGAGAGTGCAACAGTATAGAAAACGTTGGATAGCGTAGGGGTAAAAATAACTATTCCAACTCCAAAGAGTGCAACAGTAGGGAAAACATTGGATAGCGTAGGGGTAAAAATTACTATTCCAACTCCAGAGAGTGCAATAGTAGGGAAAGTGTTGGATAGTGTAAGGGTAAAATTTACTATTCCCACTCCAGAGAATGCAATAGTAGGGAAAGTGTTGGATAGCGTAAGGGTAAAAATTACTATTCCAACTCCAGAGAGTGCAATAGTAGGGAAAGTGTTGGATAGCGTAAGGGTAAAATTCACTATTCCCACTCCAGACAGTGCAACAGTAGAGAAAAGGTTGGATAGCGTAGGGGAAAAAATTACTATTCCAACTCCAAAGAGTGCAACAGTAGGGAAAGCGCTGGATAGCGTAGGGGTAAAAATTACTATTCCAACTCCAGAGAGTGCAACAGTAGGGAAAGCGCTGGATAGCGTAGGGGTAAAAATTACTATTCCCACTCCAGATAGTAAAACAGTTGGGAAAGCACTAGATAGCATAGTGATTCTATTAACATTATAACCAATTCAATAATTTCTTATAAAAAAATTGCATGTTAACAATGTTTTACAAAAAAAATTTATTATTAAATACCAATTATGTAAAATAAATATTTAAATAAATACATTTAAATTACATCCCACACTATTCCCCCTTTAACACACAACACACTACACATACAAAATACACAATAGATTTAAATATCAATTTATCTCTTATTTACAATTAATAATACATTCTTTATAATTAATATAGTTATTAATTCACTAATTAATACATATTAACTACGAAATTACAAATATTCACCTATTCATTATTAATTAACAATACATTAATTAGCAATAACAACAAATAAAATACAATAATCAATTATTTATATTTACTATATTTAACTAACTAATAACAATTAATTAATAATAATTACAAATAAATAAAATATATCATTATTTATTTTATTTTAATTACATCCAACCCTATTCCCCTATAAACCCACAACCCACTACACATACAAATTCACATAATTAATTTAATTATGAATTATTCACTTAATAAAATGAAATCACCAATTAATTACTAATTAACAATTAATTAATTAACTATAACAATAAAGAAATATTATTAATAAACTAATTATAATATATATAATTAACCAAATAATAAATTAATTTTACAATTAATAATTAATTAAAAATTAATTAATCTATTAATCAAATTAATTACCAATTATTAATTGATTACCAATTAATTAATCATAAATACCAATGAAACAATACATATTAATTCATTAATTATAATTACATTATTTCCCACCCTATTCCCCTATAAACCCACAACCCACTACACATAAAAATTCACATAATTAATTTAATTATCAATTAATCACTTAATAAAATTAAATCACCAATTAATTACTAATTAACAATTAATTAATTAACAATAACAATAAATAAATATTAATAATAAACTAATTATAATCTATATAATTAACCAATTAATAAAATAATTGTACAATTAATAATTAATTAACAATTAATTAATCAATTAATTAACAATTATTAATTACTTACCAATTAATTAATCATAAATACCAATTAAACAATACATATTAATTAATTAATTATAATTAAATTACTTCCCACCCTATTCCCCTATAAACCCACAACCCGCTCTGATTCTAAAACGCTAAATTAAATGTAAAATAATTATAAATCTCTAAACATTTATTTTTAAATGTATTAAAATACATTACAATAATCTTTAACATACAAATAAAATACATATTAAATGACATTACACTAAATAAATATCGATATTATTGACATCGAAATTTTTACTTACGATATTACTTACATCGATATTAATTACTTCGATATTATTAACTTCGATATTACTTACCTTGGGATCGATATTCTGTCCATCGATATTCTTGACTTCGATATTCTGTACCTACGATATTAAAAACACGATATTATTGTAGGTCGAAATTTAAAACTCGATATTTTGGCTAAACACCGTGCGGGAGAAATCTCGACGCACAGCCCCGTGTGGCTGAAGAAATCGACGCAGCGCCTGCCCACGGCCCAGAAAAAAAACAACGAACACCAACTTCAACACAGGCCCCACTGTCAGGCTGAAAGAATTGATGCATCACCGGTCTGCAGCTATGGAAATCCACGCAGCAGCCACCGTGCCTGAAGTTTCTCATGCATCACACCTGTGTGGCAAGTTTTTCTGACGCAACACCCGCAGCCCAAAATATCTAAGAAACTCAGGAACTGACGCATTGCTGGGTTTTTCGATGTTTCGCTCCTCTGAGGCTGCTTTGTCTTGTGGATTTCGACGCATTTGAGGTACTTTGTGTAAAAATCACGCATCCATAGTTTTCTAGGGACAGATTTGCTTGAAACCTTTTAAAAATAATATTTTGAGTCGTGAATGTTCGGATGTTTGTTATTTTGGACTTCTTTGATTTAGATAAAGATACTTTATTTTTCTATTGATTACAATGGTTCTGGGCAATGAAGAAAACGCTTTTGAATAGTGACCCATATAGGTTTTAGCAATGTTGTGGGCAAGAAACAGGCCAGTTGGGAGCTATGATGTGCATAGTGGTACAGGAGTAGAGGACGTTCTTACGCTGCCTGATGTGGTATGAGCCCACAGCGCTCCTGGTTTAATCCTGGGGTTGGTTGGTTCCACTCCATATGAACCATTTGGTAACTGAATCAATCATTTAAATGTGCCATTTTGTTGTTAATAGGGTTAGAATGCTAAAACCAAATCTAATTAAAACAGCATACTACTGGTATTTATGCAATTTCTATTTTGCCCCGCATTGACAAATTGAAGAAAAATAATAATAGCATTCCCTAAAAAACAGTTGTTTCAGGTTTTTTAATTACCTCATGCAGCAAGAGATCCAGCAATGGTTTATTAATTTTGAAGCATTCTCCTATCAACCCATCTTCTCCAGGAGACTGACAATGGGGCAGGGCAGTTATAGTGTCCACAATCTCCTCTTCAGTTATATCCTGCTCAAGGAGGGCTCTACCCTTTATGGATAATGTGGGATATTTCATAGGTCTCTGGAATTTTTCCTCCAGTTCAGAAACGAGAAGTTGGTCTGAATCATTCAAAGATTCAAAGAAGGAGAAGAATCTTTCAATTATATTCAATGGATGTGTCAATAGGGACCTTCCACTGTTCCCCTTTGCTGGGATTACGCATTGAGCTTCTCTCTGTTTTGCTGTGCGGTCAGTAGCCTCTCTTCTTTTCCTCCCCTTTTGTAATGTCTTAATTTCAGCTGTATTAGAGTGCATTCAGATACCGGAGTATGCAGAGTGTTCGGGACCATTTTAGCTACGTCCAATTTGAGTTTAAAAGTCAGAGTTGTTGTTTTATTGTAGAGTATTGAAAGTCTCTAATCTCCTTCTCGATATTAACCAGTTTATAATTGCCAGTCCATATAGATATTGCTGAGTTTCCATCAGCTTTCACCTCAATGTGGCATTAACATTTGTTTGGAGGAAACAGTATTAGTCTATGCATTCAATATGTGTTCCTTAAGAGTTTCCTTCTTGGGCTCGATATTTGGTCACCCTTTTATGCCACAGTGAAAGTTTGATCAGGCCAAGACCCATCCCCCCTACTTCTAGCATATTTCAGCTCAAGACAGCAGCCAGCACAGATCCTTGTACCAGAAAACAGCCAATCCTGGATGACAAGCCATGCATCATGCATAGATTGGAAAAAATGATAGTCCTGCTGGGTCAGGTGCATAAAATGCCAGCTACTCTGTCGTACCAATTGACTCTATCTGATGGACTGGCCTTGTCTAGTGGGGATCTAATGCAAAAGTCCCCCCCCCCCATAATAGTTTTTGTGTGTCTGAACCCCTCAAAAAGCCTAGATAAATAGGCCAAAAAGGTCTCTTCTAGTTTAGTTGTGTGTGTAAACCGATCCTATTATTACTTTGTTACTCACTACACGCAATTTTTTTTAAAAACGTAGCAGCCCTCTACATGAGTTTTGAATACCTTATTGGGTTGTGAGTGATTAACGAGATTGGCTAAGCGGCATTTCTTGGAGAAGATACAAGTGGATGATGGTGCAACCTGCAAGATGATCGTGCTACTACTGCTGATGACACAACCCACCCAAGACTCTGAGTCAGACAAATGCGTTTCTTGAAGTAGCGCAATGTGATGTCAGCACTTTTCATGCATAGATAATATAGGATTTTTGTCTGCAGGGTGAATTGCACAAGACCATTCAGATTAAGGGAGACATTGGTAATAGGTTTTTTCAAGAGTGTGGGAGAGGCCATGTGTTGATAGGTAGATAGTTTACTATACATTAAAGAGTAATCTAAGTTTTTCCAGACTTTTGTGTATGTATGTAGCCTATCCAGGCTGTTGAAAATGAATAAGCCACAAAGAACTATAAAGTAATATCAAGCAAAGTGGGAGCAAAACAGATACCCCAGAAGATCAGCAAGTAGTGAAGTTAAGGCAGTATCCCCTTATCACAGTGGGGTAAAGTACTGAAAAGAAAATAGGGAAGAGATGGTGTAAATAAAGATAAGAGGAAGGCACGAGATTCCAAGTGGGTATACAGGAACACACGCCCGGTCCTACAATTGCAGTCATGGAGTTAGCTTTAAAACAGATGAGCAGCCTCCCACAGGCAGCTTGCAATATGAGACATGTCTGGGGAGATTGGATTGAGGCCAACCTGGGACTAGTAGGGTTATGTGCCAAAAGCATTAGGTACTACCTGCTGTTTTCAAAGAATATGTGTCAATACCGGCAAACGATAGTGCTATGACTAAGGATAAGAGTCTGCACTCATGAAGTCCTGGAATTTAAAAACTGGGAAGTGGAAACTATCACCAAGCTCAGGGTGGTCATGGATCACCAACAATAGTGCTGTGTGACATTCATGTGCAGTGCATAACAGAGCTACAATAGATCTTGTAACCCACTCATTACGAGCAAGAGCATTAGAAACACATAAGTCTGGGCATTGATTATGAGCAATGGGTTCTTCTATGGCATATGTTATGAAATGACATTCAAAACCAAGAACATGAATAGCAACTGCATCCAAAATATGGATCAGACATTAGTAAGGGTGTCAGTGCACTTTGATAAAAAGCATAGACAAGAGGTGCATTACAGTACTTGCATGAATCTAAAGACAAAAGTCAACTGAAGGGCATGATCAGTTTCTCTGCCTCCCCACATACATCTGTTGGTGCCTTGAGCTGAAACCTCAATTTATCTCTTTCATTGTGCAATTTATATACAAGTCTCTTCAAACTGTAGTGGTCAGAGTTACAGTGGGGTACACACCCCACTTTATGGCAGCCATGTTTAAATATTTATTGTCATACCTGCAGTCGCAGAGCAAGGTTGTGATACCACCATGCTTGATGATTCTAAGTGTTACAAGTAGTTTTCCAAGTCTTCTGGTTCTCCATATCCTGTTGTCTTGCCTTGTACAGCTATAAGCATGATGACAGGCTCTAGTAGGCCAAACTTGATATCTAGATGATAGAGATGAGGACGTAGTGCTAAGATGTGTTGTCATTTCATATTGGTCACATTAGAGAAGTCTGCCAAAATGTAGTTTGCATTGCCATAAAAATCAAAATGTCCTCTTCCTTACTTCATTGTCCTGAAAATATTCCTAGGTGCCGATCACGATCCGGTAAAAAATTCCCCCGTGCGACTCGTATCGGGTCTTTTTACCGTACGAATCGTACAAGTGCCGTACGAACTGGCAATCACGATTCGCATGGTAAAAAGTCCATACGAACCGCACTGGGAATCATTCCCCACACGTCCTCGTGTCGGAAAATGTGTCCGACACGTCCTCGGACGATTTACCGTACAAACGTGAAAATCCAAGTCCGACCGAGGAATCACGATCCATCCCGTGCGTCCGAGGTTACAACCGTCCGCACCGAACTCCTACAGCAACCATGGAGACATGTGCCCGCATACGCGCCCAACACTCCCCCCAGCCCCCGTACGTCCGACACGTACCCCCCGTATATGTATACCCCCACCCGTCTAGGTACACCCCAGTACGTTCCAGTCGAACCCCCACCCCAGTACGTGTCATAGCCCCGTCTACCTACACCCCAGTACGTCCCAGTCGTACCCCCACCCCAGTACGTGTCGTACCACCGTCAATGTACACCCCCCACCCCTGTACGTGTCGTACCACCGTCCATGTACACCCCAGTACGTTCCAGTCGTACCCCCACCCCAGTACGTGTCGTACCACCGTCAATGTACACCCCCCCACCCCAGTACGTGTCGTACCACCGTCAATGTACACCCCCCCACCCCAGTACATGTCGTACCCCCCGTGTACCTACACCCCAGTACGTTCCAGTCGTACCCCCACCCCTGGACGTGTCGTACCACCGTGAACCTACACCCCAGTACGTTCGAGTCGTACCCCCACCCCAGTACGTGTCGTACCACCGTCAATGTACACCCCCCCACCCCAGTACGTGTCGTACCACCGTCAATGTACACCCCCCACCCCTGGACGTGTCGTACCCCCCTGTACCTACACCCCAGTACGTTCCAGTCGTACCCCCACCCCAGTACGTGTCGTACCACCGTCAATGTACACCCCCCCACCCCAGTACGTGTCGTACCACCGTCAATGTACACCCCCCACCCCTGGACGTGTCGTACCCCCCTGTACCTACACCCCAGTACGTTCCAGTCGTACCCCCACCCCTGGACGTGTCGTACCCCCCTGTACCTACACCCCAGTACGTTCCAGTCGTACCCCCACCCCAGTACGTGTCGTACCACCGTGAACCTACACCCCAGTACGTTCGAGTCGTACCCCCACCCCAGGACGTGTCATAGCCCCGTCTACCCACACCCCAGTACGTTCCAGTCGTACCCCCACCCCAGTACGTTCCTGGCGCACCCCCAACACAACCTCCTAAGTACGGAGCGCACCCCATGCCCCAACATCACAACCGCATGTACGAGTCTTACAAAGCCACACACAAGGACAAAATCGTACAACCAAATGGCCCATGTACACACCGTACACACGCTCAAAACGCACGTACACAACCAGGACAAAATAAAACAACACAACAATACACCATTCGAAAGGCACACAGCCACTAAACATGGCCAACAACCACTAAAATAACACAATCACTGACCTGCAACTGCCAAAAACAAACAGAGGCCCAATACACCACCACTCCTTATAACACACCCACCCAAAATTCAAAAACTGCCACACCCACCCATGGACCAATAAAAAGGGCCCACACACACAAACCATGAGCCTTTGCAACAGACTCACTGCTGCCAGACACCACAGAACCAGACTACAAGCTACACCACACCTTACACTTGCACACCTTCACACGACCACCCTCACAAACACCCTCTCATCACATTCACACACACACACAACCATCCACACCCCCCCCCAACATCCACACCCCCCCCCCACACCCACACCATCCCCACCCACACCCCTCACCATGCCCACTACCAAGAATCCAAAGTTCAGTCACCGAGAGTTGGAGGTCCTTGTTGATCAAATCCTCAGAGTCGAGCCACAGATCTTTGGAACATTGGTCAGAAGCACCAGCCAGGCAGCCAAAACAGCCATGTGGCAGACCATCGTCGATGCTGTGAATGCTGTTGCGGACACCAGGAGGACCAAGCAGGATTGCCAGAACAGGTGGTACGATCTGCGGAGGAGGGTCAGAGCCAAGAGGCAGGAGGAACACGACCAGGCCAACGCCACCAGAGGAGGGCCCTCCCGCAGAGCCGTACAGTACCATCCCTGGGAGGAGAGGGTGATGGCCATACTGCCGGTGGAGGCAGTTGAAGGAGTAGAAGGACTCCGAGACCCGGGTGAGTACACAAACAACGCACCTCACATGGGGGGAACTGCAACCACAACCAAAATTAATAACAGGCACGCAACCACCACAAGCCATCGCATTACTCAACCACACTCCATGAGCAGGCACATGCCACTGCTGCCACCATGCCCCATGCACCCAGCTGGACAATGTCAAGTCACAGGCCACAGAAGACAACAACACATGACACGGTAACCCGGATGGCGGGAGGCTGGGCACCAAGAATCACATAGTGCGACTCCAAAGCAGACAACAATGCCCTCTGCCCATATGGCCTAGGTCACAGCCAGACAAACACTGTGTCCCAACACAGGAATGACTTGCCAGCAAATGGCGGACGCCTTGCATCAACACATGGGGGTGAAGGCACTGTTTTGCACATGCCAGCAGCTAATGAACAGCCAACAGTGTGAAAGAGTGGCAGCACACACCACCACAGCAGCAGCGCACAGACACACAGCAGACAAAATGGGTGCCTGGAGATCAGAAACAAACTCACATCAACAGGCCAAGGGCCACTCAAAGATCTGCTAACAGTGTGTGCCCAGGAAGCTGGGCCAAGGTGACAGAGGGTGACACACGGAGGGAGGGAGAGGGGGACAGAGAGGGAGGGAGAGGGGGACAGAGAGGGAGGGAGAGGGGGACTGAGAGGGAGGGAGACGGACAGAGGGAGGAGGCTGACACATGGAGGGAGGGAGAGGGGGACACAGAGGGTGGGAGAGGGGGACAGGGAGGGAGGGAGAGGGGGACTGAGAGGGAGGGAGACGGACAGAGGGAGGAGGCTGACACACGGAGGGAGGGAGAGGGGGACACAGAGGGTGGGAGAGGGGGACAGAGAGGGAGGGAGAGGGGGACTGAGAGGGAGGGAGACGGACAGAGGGAGGAGGCTGACACACAGAGGGAGGGAGAGGGGGACAGAGAGGGAGGGAGAGGGGGACAGAGAGAGAGGGAGACACAGGAAGATGGACACAGGGAGGAGGCTGACACACAGAGGGAGGGAGAGGGGGACAGAGAGGGAGGGAGAGGGGGACAGAGAAGGAGGGAGACACAGGGAGAGCAAATCAGTCCTTTGGTGTGTGGGAATGTCTGCTCGTCAGCAGGTGGACTGCGTGCATGTAGACAAGGGTGGCCAGTGCCAGAACCCCCCCTCTTCATCATGGCAAAACGCAGGGCCATGTTACAACCTGTACACGAGCACAAGGACAGCCACCTGCATCATATAAGTGTGTGGATCCACTCCATGTGCACATGTACAGTGCTACAAGGAAGGCGCAAATGCATAGCTCGGCACACATGCACACTCCACTGCTGACTGCAGTCACACTTGACGCAGCAAGTAAGACTGTGCCACACATAGTTAAAGGGGCCAAATTGGTGCCCAAGGGACACACACATGCACAAGTGCACTGTGAGTGGAATGCAAGACAGATCCTAATTCCAAGAGGAAATGTGCCAACTTTGTAACGGATGAAACATGGATGTTGCATGGATCAAAATTAACATTGTCTCTCTCACACACAGGTCAACGTCGTGCTGCACCCCCCAACACTGGGGGGGAACACTCACAGGACCCGGATCTGCAGGAGACCGATCCCACCGGCAGCGACCACTCTCACCACTCTGCGGACGACCCCGACCGACCTGGCCCCTCTGGTGTCCAACCACCTGCAGCACCTGCGTCAGGTACAACCGTGCCAACCACCACCCCCACTCCTGCCACATCCCAGGAGACACCCAGGATCCCTGCCCCAACACCACAATGCAGCCAGGCTCGCCAGGAGGGACACGGTGTCCCGGGCACCCAGGAGGAGGCAGGCGACAACGCCAATGCCACCCCTCAGGGGTCCCGGAGACCCGATGTGCCCACAAGTGCAGGCCAGACGCAAGTGGGCAGGGGTGGTGGGAGTGGAGGACGGCGGAGGCGCGAGCCTGACCAGTTGGCTGGGGATCCGGTATTTTCCCATGTCCGTAACATCCTGGACTCATACCGGCAGGACACCACGGGCATGGCCCAGGTTGTGTCCGTCCTCGAGGGGATCAAGGTCCAGCAGGCCCAGCAACATGCGGAGCTAATAGCCTGTCTACAGCTACACCAACGGAGGATGGAGGACAGACAGGCTCAGCAAGTGACGGCGTCCCAGGGGATTCACGCTGAACTCCGTCGGATGGCCGACACCATGGCCGACCCTCCCTGTGCCAGAAGGCGGAGAACATCACCACCCACAGGGAGGGATCATGAGGAGGAGGAGGAAACATCCGACGGAGCATCCCAGACGTCGTCACGGCCTGCTGCTGAGGTTCCCCGCAGGAAGCCGGGTCGTCCACGGAAAGGACCGTGAGGGTGGCTGCTACATCACCATCTCCCAGGACACCTGGCCTGGCACCTGGCCCACTGGAGCAACAGCATCACAGCATCAAGAGACATTCTCTGCCACATGGCCCTGCTGGTCACTGGCTGACCAATGTTGACAAAGACTGTGGCATGGACTCTGAGGATTTCCAATGGCAAGGACACCAACTCCCCTACTGAACTTTGGATTCCATAATCCCGGAAAGCCCCTCACTTTGCCCCCCCCCCCAATAATAAATCACACTATTAAGAGTAGATGCCTGCTGGTAGCATTATTACCTAACATGTGTCTTGTACAGTCTAAACATGCCTGAGTCATCTGTTCACTTCAACCATCCACACCCTGGGGCCTGAGTCTGGCACAGGACACATGGGTCACAGTTTTCTAGGCAAGACAGACATGGAGCACCATACACACCCGTGATGGTCAGAACCAGCTGAGGGGGTGGCCGAACAACCGTGCTGACAGACACATTGAGTACAGCAACAGTCATGCGCAGAGGTCAGGGATCCTGGCCCGTGTCCTGGGGGGCACCCAGGTACGTGTAGACAGGTGGCAGAACCATGTCCTGCAAGCTTGAGTCCGGTGGATGCAGAGAATGGGGTCATGGACAACGTTGGATGCATGGGGATGGCACATGTCACAATACCCACACAGTCATGGACATCATGCCCATTACACAGTCTCAGCACACACACACAGCTTGCATCTTGCCACTCGACACATTGACACATAGCCACAATCAGGGAATACCATGCCAGACATGCAGGATGCACCGTGCCAACACACCAGCATTGACTGAGAAGAGGCACCTTGGAGGCATAGGGACACCTTTAATAGTCATGTGTTTGGGATTGCAGAGGCAACTTGAAGTACACATGAACACATCATGTGGAGTAACATGTGGCTCCAACACTGGCACCCCCCTTCTGCAGCACAAATGCGTGATAGCCATGGAACTGGCACACAAGTGTCGGATAACAGCTAAATACCCACAGCTGCTCACGGAGAGACTGCCATACACCATACATCCGCTGATGTGGAAGTCCCACGCCATGTCAAGACAATGTTAACCGTATGTGTCCGAGGGCAGTGTCACACACATTGATGCCTTCATCACAATCCACTATCCCATCACTGATGACTGACAACCAGGCAGCCCATCTATTCAGGTGTACCCAGCTGCATGTCGTGTCCCATGGGGATGCCACATGTCTGCAGAGGAACCAAACCCCGACCGGGGCAGTGTGCACACATCGTGAACAACTGCCACACCCAATACACCCCAGATGCATCCCTTACCCCATGGAGACTTCCAAACGTGTCCGTGCCTGTAACGCTGAGTCAGCCCACGATGCCATGTCCATGAGGAATAGCAGTGCCACAACAATGCAACCAGAAGACGGCATGCGCAGGTACCTGGGGAAGAGAGACACACAAGAAGTCAGCCACAAAAAGCACAGCCACTTGCATGTGCATTGACTCGACACATGTATGGATGACAACATGCTAGGTCACAATTATGAGTGGGGAAATACTACCATCACTGCCACCATCACTCCAGTGACACACCCACACACACCTCTGACTCACGTGCCATACATGCAGGTGGAGACACGCATCACAACACATGCCACACGGGGACCAAGGCGTGCACACTCAGACACTGGTACTCACCACTAAGCAAAGAAGTCGCGTATGAGCCGAGTCCGGATGTCCTCTTGCGGCTCCACATCCTCCACATCACTAGCCCCATTGCCAAGCCCTTCGTCCTCCACGGGTGGATGGTCCTCGTCATGTTGATTCAGGATGAGTGGCACAGCTCTTTCAACTGCCGTGTTGTGCAGCATGCAGCAGACCATGAAGATCTTGCAGACCTTCGCCGGGGCATATGGGAGTGCGCCGCCGGTCTTGTGGAGGCACCTGAATCGGCTCTTCAGCATGCCAAACGTCCTCTCTATCACTCGCCTTGTCCGGCCATGGGCGGTGTTGTAGCGGAGCTGGGCCGACGTGATGGGGTTGCGGAGAGGTGTCAGCAGCCAAGGCATGTTGGGATAGCCAGCGTCCCCTAAATGGAAAGCACATGGATATCGTTAGAACTGGCGAAGCGGTAGTGCTGCTCGGCCAAACAGAATACAGGACAGACAGACTGTACCCACCAACAACACATGCCCGTTCGTTGCGCAGCTGCATCATCATATCAGGCATCCCGCTACGCCTCATGATGTAGGCATCGTGTGCTGATCCTGGAAAACGAGCACAGACATGTGAAATCACCATGTTGGACAGACACACCACAAGGGCATTGATGGAGTGGTAGTGCTTCCGATTGCGGTACGCCACCTCCCGTGCGTGTGGTGGTACCAAACCTACATGTGTCCCATCTATGGACCCAATGACATGGGGCATCCCTCCCAGGGCATAGAAACCACGCTTGACCTCAGTCATCTGTTCAGGGGTTGGGAACTTGATGAAGTCATCCAGGTGAATCAACATGGCCTCCAAGAAATCATGCAGCACACCGCTGAACATGCTCTGGGACATGCCACCAACATGAGCTATGGTATATTGGAAGGTACCCGTGGCAAGGAAATGTAGGGCAGCCATTACCTTCAGCTGGGGTGTCAGTGCCGTAGGATACCTGTGCTGCGGTTGCAGGTGTGGTGCCAGTCTCGCCGTCAGCTCCAGAATCAACGGTTGGGTGAAGCGGTAGAGCCGGATCCTGTCATTCTCCTGCATGGTGGCCAAGTCTGGAATTCTTCGGGCAACAGGAGGCGCTCTGCAGTAATTTGGAAGTGACAAGGAAGAGTGAGTGCACTACGAGAACAACTCATGTCTACTGAGCACATGTAAATCTGGCAATACACACATGCCACATAGGGAGTCGGGCATGTGCTACATGCCCAGGACACGTATGGATGCAAGGTGACACTCCTTCCAAGACCCAGCTACACACGGTGATTGAGAACCTCCCCATGCCACGCCATGAAAATAGCTGTGTCCCAGTGCAAGTGCACTGCCCGACGCAAGACAGGAGTGACATACACCCACACATCAGCAGAAGTGTGATGCCGATTGCAGAGACTGGCAGCGGAACACTTGAGCCACAGGTCACATGACATTACACTAGTCCAGCCCACACACCTTGCCATGAAGGTGCACATGTCATGACTCCCCACACATTCCTTGTGAGTTTGCTGACATGGCCTTGTCACGCTACTCCGTGTCCCTTGCATACATGTGCACCTCACATCCGATAACACATGTGGCATGGTGTTGGGAACAGTGTGCAATGACAATCTACACACAGCCACATGTTGGTTGCTGCAACGGCTGCAGCTTTTGAGGGTGCTACAACATCAACCCGATGTAAATCCCGGACACATATATGGCATAGTCACATTGTGCACTGTGGGTAGTGATGAGTCATGTGTCATGACCCCTGTACCGGGCATCATGGGACACTTCCGTGTGTTGGTGTCCGTGCCATGCCAGTGACGCTCACCCCAAGTGCGCAGTCCCACATGCACACATGTCAAAGGAGTCAAGGGCATGCCTGGCACACATTGCACCCTCACACAGTACACATGTACACATCTCATCATACATCTGGTGCCTTCTCCACTCAGGAGGCATGTTCCACATCACAGCCTGTGACACCTGTGCCCCACACATGTGGTAATGCACAGACGATGCCTTGATGTCCATTCCTGGACAAGTATGTCCATCCATGGACAAGTATGTCCGCCCTATTCCTACATGTGTGTCGCCTATCACCACAGTGATGTGTAAAATCCGCCGTACTGCTGCTGAGAGGGCCTGTGCATGTTCCCAAATCACTGTGGGAGTGCTGCCGTATGTGTACCCATCGTGATGGCGAGCGTAGATGCGAGTGTACGGTCCGTACCACTACGAGTACGCATACGCGTGCAGACCCATAGTGATAGAGAGCGTAGATGCGAGTGTACGGCCCTATCACTATGGGTCTGCACGCGTATGCGTACCAGTAGTGGTACGGACCGTACACTCGCATCTACGCTCTCTATCACTATGGGTCTGCACGCGTATGCGTACCCGTAGTGGTACGGACCGTACACTCGCATCTACGCTCTCTATCACTATGGGTCTGCACGCGTATGCGTACCCGTAGTGGTACGGACCGAACACTCGCATCTACGCTCACCATCACTATGGGTCTGCACGCGTATGCGTACCCGTAGTGGTACGGACCGAACACTCGCATCTACGATCACCATCACTATGGGTCTGCACGCGTATGCGTACCCGTAGTGGTACGGACCGTACACTCGCATCTACGCTCTCTATCACTATGGGTCTGCACGCGTATGCGTACCCGTAGTGGTACGGACCGAACACTCGCATCTACGCTCACCATCACTATGGGTCTGCACGCGTATGCGTACCCGTAGTGGTACGGACCGAACACTCGCATCTACGCTCACCATCACTATGGGTCTGCACGCGTATGCGTACCCGTAGTGGTACGGACCGTACACTCGCATCTACGCTCACTATCACTATGGGTCTGCACGCGTATGCGTACCCGTAGTGGTACGGACCGAACACTCGCATCTACGCTCACCATCACTATGGGTCTGCACGCGTATGCGTACCCGTAGTGGTACGGACCGAACACTCGCATCTACGCTCACCATCACTATGGGTCTGCACGCGTATGCGTACCCGTAGTGGTACGGACCGTACACTCGCATCTACGCTCTCTATCACTATGGGTCTGCACGCGTATGCGTACCCGTAGTGGTACGGACCGAACACTCGCATCTACGCTCACCATCACTATGGGTCTGCACGCGTATGCGTACCCGTAGTGGTACGGACCGTACACTCACATCTACGCTCACTATCACTACGAGTACGCATACGCGTGCAGACCCATAGTGATGGAGAGCGTAGATGCGAGTGTACGGTCCGTACCACTACGGGTACGCATACACGTGCAGACCAAAAGTGATGGAGAGCGTAGGCATGCATGTACGGGCCGTTGCCATGCATTTGGGGTGCCCTAGGGCCCCCACACGCACCGTACCTGTGTGTGATGCTCCAAATTACATAGGGGACAAGTATTAAGGCCTACATGCATGCTGGTTGTCATGGAGACCGAGTTCAAAATTCGAAATTGTTCTGGAAGGTGCACAGCAGAAGTCAGTTGGGATTTGTCTACTTTGTTGCAATGTGTTTGTGGGGCTGACATCATGCAGGAGAATGAAACCGATCGAGAACCCACAGACTGCTAGGTTTGAAGGGATTGGTGGAAACATAGGATGCAAATGTGAGTGACCAATCTCTCTGTACTCCTGTGCATGAGACTGGGCAGAAGGGCACATATAAGGCAGCCAGGTCCCATGAGGGAGCACTTGCCTGCACATCTTTGCATTCGTCGACCCAGCTGCTGCTACTGATTCCCTGGAACCATGTCAAGGGCTGTGGAGAGGACACAGCCATTCACCCTGGAGGAGAACATGGCTCTGCTGGATGTGATCCTCCCACAGTACTCCATGCTGTATGGGCGACCAGGTTATCAGGTGAGTGCATAGGCCACTGCCACAGACTGTCCCTATGTGGTGACTGTGACTTCTGCCATTGCGTCCAGGTGTAACACACATGCCATGTACTGTCGGGGGGGTCCCAGGGGGGGGTGCCTGATGTCTCCCAGCAGTGCCCTGAGACAGGAGGGGTGGGGGCCTATCACTCACAGCAGTGCCCTGAGCCAGGAGGGGTGTGTGCAGAGTCCTCCCAGCATTGCCCTGAGACAGGAGGGGTGGGTGCAGAGTCCTCCCAGCAGTGCCCTGACACAGGAGGGGTGGGTGCAGAGTCCTCCCAGCAGTGCCCTGAGACAGGAGGGGTGGGGGCCTATCACTCACAGCAGTGCCCTGAGCCAGGAGGGGTGTGTGCAGAGTCCTCCCAGCATTGCCCTGAGACAGGAGGGGTGGGTGCAGAGTCCTCCCAGCGGTGCCCTGACACAGGAGGGGTGGGTGCAGAGTCCTCCCAGCAGTGCCCTGAGACAGGAGGGGTGGGTGCAGAGTCCTCCCAGCAGTGCCCTGAGACAGGAGGGGTGGGTGCAGAGTCCTCCCAGCATTGCCCTGAGACAGGAGGGGTGGGTGTGGAGTCCTCCCAGCAGTGCCCTGAGACAGGTGGGGTGGGTGCCCATCACTCCCAGCAGTGCCCTGAGACAGGAGGGGTGGGTGCCCATCACTCCCAGCAGTGCCCTGAGACAGGAGGGGTGGGTGTGGAGTCCTCCCAGCAGTGCCCTGAGACAGGAGGGGTGGGTGCAGAGTCCTCCCAGCAGTGCCCTGAGACAGGAGGGGTGGGTGTGGAGTCCTCCCAGCAGTGCCCTGAGCCAGGAGGGGTGGGTGTGATGCACAGTGTGAGCCTAGATCATTGATTGTGACATTGCCATCATTCCACCTGTGTACCCACTGTGGCACGTAGTGCTTTTCCCCTCACCAGGGGATGATGTCCCTATGACAAAGGTGCAATGCGTTGGCTGCATGACATGCCTTGTTGTTACCAGCTAATTTGTACCCATATGTCTCTCTGTGACATGTGGCTGGTGTATTGATGTGGTGTCACTTGTTCCTCCTCACAGGTAGGCGCCACTGCCAAGGAGCAGATCTGGCTGACCGCCGTCAGTGCCGTGAGGGGTGTGGATGGTCGGAGGCGGCGCCTGGCCCAGGTGAGGAAACGCTGGCAGGATATCCGGTGCTGGACGCGGAGGATTGCACGGCTCCTGCTGGGGGACTCACCTGAGAGCCACAAGAACCGCGGCCGCCGCCGTCTGAGCCACCTCCACAGGCGTGTGCTGCCGGTGGTCTTTCCAGACCTTGAGAGGCGCTTACAGGCGATGCAGCAGCCGGAAGGGGGTAGGTACATGTGTGTTTGTTGTGTGTCACCGGCATTTGTAAGGGCACAGTAGCATGAATCCACTGGCAGGGTTTAAAGGTGCTGTGCAGATCCTGTTTGCCCCAGTATAGCGCTGTGCCCCTGCCACCCTTCACCTCCTTGCAATGTGTTCCCTGGTCTGTGTGTAGTCACTCCTTCACAGGGTAATGTAGGCTGGCGCTTTGTCCACGGGAACAATGTCTGTAGCATCATGTGTGGGGGTGGTGTGTAACAGGTTGTGGGACCTTGCCTGTGCACTGTCAAGTTCACTGCATGTGGGTTCCATGTCAGTTGGCACTGATGCTGACTCCAGACATGGGAGTTGGTCTCTCATGTGTCATGCCTTACAGCGCGCATGTCCTATGTAGTGGCCTGTGACATGATGTGCATGAGTGTGCGATACACATAGTGCAGGGATGGTGACGTGTGTTGCAGTCATTACCATTCAGTAGCATGTAGTTGCGTGCCCACTACTGTCCCCTGGGGCACCTTTTCCTCAGTGGTGTATGTGTCATCATAAACGTGGCCACTGTCAGTGTCTACAGCGTAAGTTGTGCTCTGTGCCATTGTCCCCTGTCACCATGTATATAGACGTGCTAATTTGTACAGGTGTCCACTGTGCAGCCTGACCTGATTGTCCTTCTTCATACTCACAGTTGCCAGTGCCTGTGGGTCTTGTTATACTCATCTGAGGATGGGCACTGGTACCTCATTATTTGTACAGGCGCACCTTGGCTGTTTGGCGTCCAATCTTGCTTTTTGCCTGCCCCTGTGTGTATCACCCAGACCATGAGATGTTGGTGCCACCTGTGTCTCCACAATTTGCCTCGTGTAGGGTCTTGTTGGGGCGGGCAATGCCTATGTGTTAAATCCTGATTACCACTTGCTGGGTCTGGGCAGTGTGTGATGTGCCTGGACACACACGCAATGTGCAGTGACCGAGTCATGTTGTGCATGTTTTCAGCATTACCTATGCAGCATGTGTCTCAAGTTCATGGATATGGTCCCTGGTCATCGGTATTTTCGCCAACGCTGTGTGGTGCAGATGCAGTGCTGGATTGTCCCCAGGGCCTGGGTGCTATGTCAGACTCCTTTTCCTGTGTTTAGCTATTGTCTCATGCTCTCCATGGTATTTCAGTGGCATGGTGGCTCAACCAACTGTGTGTTTCATGCCCTACATCGGTACCCTGTTCAGTAGATGTTAGGGATCTTCCTTTTCAGGCCATGCAATGTTACCTATGTAGATTGGACTCATGTGACAGATGTGTACAGGTGTCTGAATAATTTCTGTCTCTCCACCCTGCCCACAGCATCGTCGGGGGACACAGAGGGAGACATGGACACAGACCAGGCGGAGGGACCGAGCACCAGTGCCAGCCGTGACATCGGGTCTGGCACATCGAGTGGGACAGAGGCGGAGGAGAGTGTGGCCGAGGACCTGTCGACTGGCACATCAGACTACGAAGCTGACAGGTCCGGGGACGATGTCTCCGAGTGGGCGGAGGCTGCACCAGCAGCTGACAGCGGAACAACACCTCGCACCGCCCCCTCAGTTTCCACCAGCCGCCTCCCACTTGCTCGTGTCCCTTCCCAGCGTGCCCGGTCACAGCATGTCTCCTTCCTGCCAGGCACCGCACCCCCTGCCCCTGTCTCCACTGCTGCCGCCAATGCAGAGTCTGTGGACATCCAGCGGCAACTGCAGGTTGGTCAGGCTGCGATCCTTAATGTCCTCCATGCCCACGGCAAAACCCTCACCAACATCGAGGCTTTCTTGGAGGGCATTCATTCATCGCAGGCTGACCAACGCAACTTGCTGAGGTCCATCGACTCCACACTGACTGCAGCAGTGGGTCTCCTGCAGCGCGACCTCCCCCCACCCACCCCTGCCCCATCCACACTTCCCACTCCCATGCCTGTCACACGTACACCCAGACGTCGGCATGCACCCACATCAACGGACACGGGCACCACACCAGCAGGGAAGGTCCACCGCACTCCTCCTGACACGCACACACAGGGTGAGGTAGGCACACCCACTGGGTCGGGGGGCAAACGTGTGACACGCAGCCATAGTGGGAGTCCGCATTCCACCCAGTCCACTCCCTCCAAATCCCCTCCCCTCAGCTCTCCTGGCCACATCTCCCCCAAGGACTCCTTCATGGCCGCTCTGTCCCTGAGCCCCACAGTTACACCACCACGCAAGCGGTCAAGGAGGTCCCCGGTCAGGGTGGTTGAGTCTCCCCCCCTGTCTCCACCCTCCCCCAGTGGCGCTGCGACCCATCCCTCTGACCCCCCCCCCCCTCCTTGGGGCCTGAGGTCCCTTCGGGTGCAGGGGACTCCCTGGAGGACCTTGCAAAGGTGTGTAGTGCCATCCTGGCCTCCGCCTTTGGCACTGACCCACCCCCTGTGGTGGAGTCCTCCATCCCTGCACCCACAACGCCGCCCCTTTGCCCTGATGTCCCTGCGGTGCCTGTTGCTCCCCCCCCCCTGATGCCCTCACCAGTGTGGAAGACGATGCCATTTGACTGTGCAGGCAAGGTAGGGGACACGCATCCCACTGTGTCCCCCATCCAGCTGAGAATCATTGACTGCCCTATGGGCTTTGTGAAGATTGAACTGCCTGCGATCCACGGACATTGTGCTCCTGCTGAATAAAGCTTAATTTTGTTTTCATTATCACACTACTGCTATGCTGGTATTGGTGTTGGTGGGGCTGCTACATGGTTTTGGGTGGTGTGTAAGGGTTTGGGTGTGTGGGATATGTAGTAGTGTACTGCTCATTGGTGGGACCCTGTGATCTGTGTGCCATCACAAGGTGTTGGCTAACTTTCTTTGTTCATGTAGGCAGTTACTGCATGGTGCACTTGTCCAAGGGTGTATTCCTTCCTCTGTGTACCCAGCTTTCTTCCCTGCAGGGTGTTCCCAATGTTTAGCGCAGAGCTGTGTCTACATGAGCTGTGTGTGTGACGGAGCCCTTCTACTTTGGCCATGCATGCAGGGCCATGTCTCCACCTGCGACAATCGTGGCATCCTTGGTGATCACTGTACTTGTGTGTGGAGTCTGTTGACATGAGTTCATGGGGACATGTTCCCTTGTAGCCAGTATGCATGTGGATAATTCTGGCCTCACACACATGTGTTACACCCCTCCAGTCTCAGGGCACTGCTGGGAGTGATGGGCACCCACCCCTCCTGTCTCAGGGCACTGCTGGGAGGACTCTGCACACACCCCTCCTGTCTCTGGGCACTGCTGGGAGTGATAGGCACCCACCCCTCCTGTCTCAGGGCACTGCTGGGAGGACTCTGCACACACCCCTCCTGTCTCTGGGCACTGCTGGGAGTGATAGGCACCCACCCCTCCTGTCTCAGGGCACTGCTGGGAGGACTCCACACCCACCCCTCCTGTGTCTGGGCACTGCTGGGAGGACTCCACACCCACCCCTCCTGTCTCAGGGCACTGCTGGGAGGACTCTGCACACACCCCTCCTGTCTCTGGGCACTGCTGGGAGTGATAGGCACCCACCCCTCCTGTCTCAGGGCACTGCTGGGAGGACTCCACACCCACCCCTCCTGTGTCTGGGCACTGCTGGGAGGACTCCACACCCACCCCTCCTGTCTCAGGGCACTGCTGGGAGGACTCTGCACCCACCCCTCCTGTGTCAGGGCACTGCTGGGAGGACTCCACACCCACCCCTCCTGTGTCTGGGCACTGCTGGGAGGACTCTGCACCCACCCCTCCTGTCTCAGGGCACTTGTTAGAAAAGGTAGACGGACCGGGAGGGTCGGCCGGGGTCAGGAGGAGAGGTCTCCGGGGAGAGCCGTCTCCAGCGATCGTACAGACAAGTAACTTCCCCCCCACAGACGAATATCACACACGGATAAGGTTCAGTGATCTTTATAGGCACTTATTTAAGGTACGGTGAACTGGTACAAGGAGGTCTGGACTCAGGGGTCCCCTCGATTAGAGTCTCGCAAGGTAGGGAAGGGGGTAGCGGGACAGTCTATTTACCAATCAGGTAGTTCGGTTGAGGTGATGATGAGCTCACAATCCTCGAGCTTGGTGGTTAGGTGGTATGGGCCGCGGCAGCGCCAGCAGGTCCCGGTGTGGATGGTCGATACAACGGGCCGCGGCAGCGCCAGCAGGTCCCAGGAAGATGAATGTTGCAGAAGGCCGCGGCAGCGCCAGCAGGTCCCGGTGAGGATGGTCGTTACAACGGGCCGCGGCAGCGCCAGCAGGTCCCAGGAAGATGAATGTTGCAGAAGGGCCGCGGCAGCGCCAGCAGGTCCCGGTGAGGATGGTCGTTACAACGGGCCGCGGCAGCGCCAGCAGGTCCCAGGAAGATGACTTGTTGCAGAAGGCCGCGGCAGCGCCAGCAGGCAGGACGATGGTTCACAAGAGCGGGCTACGGCAGCGCCAGTAGACCGTCAGGGTTGAGTTCACTCGGTGTCTCTCGACTCCAGGATACAACTGCCTTCTTGCTCCGGAGCTGCCTCAGTTATAGGGCTGGTGCCCTTTGATGTCCGGACCCTCGCACTTGGAGGTCGGAGGGTCCGGGATGAAGGTGTCCAGACACCCAGCAGGGGGTGGAGCCAGTGCCTGGGGGAGCTGGGGGCGATCGGCACCTGGCGGGGGAGAGCCCTTGACACTTCGGTCTCCCATTGACCTGCCAAGTGGTCCGCTCACCTCCTGGGCGGATAGTGGTGCCGGGATGTCGGGGCCGGCCAGGCCCGGGGTTAGGGTCGAGGGGAGGCCATGCGGCCGCGTGGTGCAGGGCCCAAGATGGCGGCTTGACCCGGCCGGGAAAGCCGGTGGGGCTGGACCCCGTGATGAGTAGGGGTCCGAGGGCAGAGGGTCCGTCGGGAGACGGAGTACAGGTGCTTGTCGCGGGGATATGCCAGGTGGGCCGGAGTTCGGGCCTTGTCGAGCGGGGAGGGAGCGAGCCGTCTGTGAGGCCTGTCCAACATGCGTCCCCCCCAGCTGAAGGCGGGGAGAGTCACCCATCTCCTTGGGGACTCTCTTCGTCGAGGCGGAAAAAGCAGGACAGGCCATCCGCGTTGGCGTGGTCTTGGCCTGGTCGGTGCTCCACGGTGAAGTCCATTCCCTGCAGGGAGATGGACCAGCGCAAGAGTTTTGGGTTCTCCCCCCGCATCTGCATCAGCCATTGCAGGGGTCGATGGTCAGTCTGTACCCGGAAGTGGGTACCGAAGAGAGAGGGTCGGAGCTTTTTGAGGGCCCACACTACTGCAAATGCCTCCCTCTCGATGGTGCTCCAACGCTGTTCTCGGGCCAGGAGACGTCGACTGATGAAGGCCACCGGCTGGTCATGACCTTCGGGGTTCAACTGAGAGAGGACGGCTCCGATGCCGTGGTCGGAGGCGTCGGTCTGCACCACAAATTCCCGACTGTAATCGGGGGCCTGGAGTACCGGGGCGGTGCACAGGGCGGCCTTCAGCTCCTCGAAGGCCGCTTGACAATCAGGAGTCCAATTGACCCGCTTTGGCTGGTTCTTGGATGTGAGACCCGTGAGGGGCCCCACGATGCTGCCGTAGTCCTTCACGAACCGCCGGTAGTAGCCGGTGAGCCCCAAGAAGGCTCGGACCTCGGTCTGGGTGACGGGGGGCTGCCAGGACTGGATGGCAGCAATCTTAAGTTGTAGTGGGGCCACCAGCCCGCTCCCCACTTGGTGCCCAAGGTAGGTCACAGACCCTTGGCCAATCTGGCACTTGCCGGCCTTAATGGTGAGGCCGGCCCGCTGGAGGGCTTGTAGGACCTCTTGGAGGTGACGGAGGTGGTCGGACCAGTGGCGGCTGTATACAGCGATATCGTCCAGGTAGGCAGCGCTGAATTCTTCAAGCCCCGCCAAGACCTGGTTCACAAGGCGTTGGAACGTGGCGGGGGCATTCTTCATGCCAAAGGGCATGACCTTAAACTGATAGTGGCCATCGGGGGTAGAGAAGGCTGACCGTTCCTGAGCCCTGGGGGTGAGGCCGATCTGCCAGTAGCCCGCCGTTAGGTCGAAGATACTGAGGTAGCGGGCGGCCCCCAGCCGGTCGATCAGCTCGTCTGCTCGGGGGATGGGATGAGCGTTGGTCCGGGTGACAGCGTTCAAGCCCCGGTAGTCGACGCAGAATCTCAGTTCAGGAGCGGAGCCGGGGGCAGCGGCCTTGGGAACTAGTACGACCGGACTGGCCCAGGGACTGTCCGAGGGCTCGATGACCCCGATCGTGAGCATCTTGGCCACTTCCTCCTGTATGCAGGCCCGTACCCGATCTGGTACGCGGTAGGCCCGGTGCCGGACAGGGGGACTGTCCCCGGTGTCTACGTCGTGCAAACACCAGGGGGTGACCCCGGGGGTGAGGGAGAACAGGGCAGCGAACTGCAGCAGGAGGTTCCGGCAGTCCTGGCGTTGCTCCGAAGTGAGGGCGTCAGAGAGCCGGACCCCGTCCACGGAGCCGTCCTTCTCCTGAGCCTTCAGGAGATCCGGGAGGGGCTCGGAGTCTTCTTCCGTGCCACTGTCTGTAGCCATCAAGAGGCTTAGTTCGGAGCGCACAAAGTGCGGTTTGAGCCGGTTGGTGTGGAGGACCCGAAGGGGGTTCCGGGAGGACCCCATGTCGATGAGGTAAGTGACGGGGCTTTTGCGCTCGACCACTTTGAAGGGCCCCGTCCACTTATCTTGCAGGGCACACGGTTCGGTGGGGGACATCACCCATACTTGCTGCCCAGGCTCGAATTCAACGGAGGAGGCATTGTGATCATACCACCTCTTCATGTCCTCCTGGCTGGCCTCGAGGTTCGCCTTGGCCATCTCCCTGAAGCGCCGGGTCTGGTTTCGTAAGGCCAGGATGTATTTGAAGACGTCTGGAGGGGTCGTTAGGGGGGCCATCTCCCAACCTTCCTTGACTAGGCTGAGGGGCCCTCGCACAGGGTGTCCGTATAGGAGTTCAAAGGGGCTAAAACCGAGGGACTTCTGGGGAACTTCCCGGTAGGCGAAGAGGAGGCACGGGAGCAGTACATCCCACTGGCGACGGAGAGGTTCTTTCAATCCCCCAATCATCCCTTTGAGAGTGCGGTTAAAACGCTCCACTAGTCCGTTCCCTTGAGGGTGATAGGGGGTCGTGAATCTGTAGGTGACCCCGCATTGTTGCCAGAGGGACTTCATGTATTTTGATATGAAATTCGTGCCGCGGTCGCTGACGACTTCTCGGGGGAAGCCTACCCGGGAGAAGATCCCCATCAGGGCCCGGCCAACCACTGGAGCGGTCACTGTCGTAGGGGCACCGCCTCGGGGTAGCGGGTGGCATGGTCCACTAGTACCAAGATGAACCTGTGTCCTTGTGCCGTACGGGGGTCCAGAGGTCCCACAATGTCTATCCCCACCCTTTCGAACGGGGTGGTGACCACCGGGAAGGGTTGTAGAGGGGCCTTCAGCTTCCGGCCACTCTTCCCGCTGGCTTGGCATGTGGGGCACGATCGGCAGTGGTTCAGGACGTCATTCCTCATTTTCGGCCAGAAAAAGTGGGTCACCAGTCGACTGTACGTTTTATCCTGGCCCAGGTGTCCAGCCAGGGGGACATCGTGGGCTAGGTTGAGCAGAAAGTCTCGGAAGCGGAGCGGTACCACCAGAACTCGACCGGCCCCCAGCTCGGCGATTCTTTGCTCGCTGTAGAGCAGGTCGTTATCCCAGTAGACCCAGTGGGTTCCGGTGGTGTCCCCGGCGTTTTGGGTACTGGCTTGTTGGCGGAGTCCCTCGAGGGAAGGACAGGTCTTTTGCTCCTGGCGGAACTGTTCTTGGGTGGGCCCCACTTCTTGCCGCCACTGAGCCAGATCCGGAAGGTCCTGGGGTTGCGCGTCTTCTTCGGTAGTCTGGTCCGGGAGGTCGGACTCGCCGTTGTCCTCTACGGGGGCAACCGGGGGCGGAGGTGCTGGCCATTCGGTTTCTTCTGAACGGGGGGCGGCACGGCCGGCCATGGATCGGGTGGTTATGCAGGCCCAGTCTGGAAGGCCCAGCATCCCCAAGTGCTCTCTTCTCTCGACGGTGGCCCACGGGGAACTCTCGAGGTCATTCCCCAGGAGGCAGTCCACGGGGGCATCGTCCCGGACCGTCACTTTCAGTAGGCCGGAGACCCCTCCCCATTCAAACGGGACGCAGGCCATCTTACACATGCTCTCAGAGTTATCTGCCGAGCGGACGGGGCAGAGAATGTTCGGCAGGATCTGCTCGGGCTTCACCAGGTGACAGTGGACGGCCGTCACGCTGGCGCCGGTGTCACGCAAGGCCTCGGCTCTCTGTCCATTAATGGTCACCCACTGACCGTATTTTCTGGTGTTGGCGGGTAGGGGAGCCCGCGGAACCATGTCTCTTCCCCCTAAGCATGCCAGGACCATGGCGGCCGGTTCCCACCCTTGCTGGTCCGGCTCACACTCCTCGGGTCCCTCCGACGACTGCTCTTCCCCCAGGGCAGCGGCAGCTACCTGGCGGGGCTTGGGTGGTTCAGCGGGCAGTTCGGATCGTTGGCGTAGTAGCCTACTCGCTGGCACCGGTGGCACGTGACGTTGGCTCGGTACCCAGGCCGCAACGGGGGGTTGCCCCGGCCGGCCGGAGGCGGGGTGCTGGCCACGGGTGTTGCTGGTAAGGCGTCTCTCCCTCGCCCCTGGCCCCCTCCTCCTCCCCGAGGACGGTGCTGGCCTTGGTTGCTTCTGTTCTGGTCGTGTGGCCCTTTCCGGCCCACCCGGGTGCTTTCCCACCGGTCAGCTTCGGCGGCGAGCTGCCGGGGGTCAGTCAGCTTACTGTCGAGTAGGTGCTGCCTGAGCTCGACGAAACAGTTGTTTGACAGGTGTTCCCATACCATAAGGTTGAAGAGTTGCTCGTAGGTGGTGACCTGACTTCCCTTGATCCAACCCTCGAAGGCCCGGCTGAAATAGTTCACGTATTCCACCCAAGTTGTACCTGGGATCCGGGTGCAATCTCTGAACCTCTGGCGGTACATCTCGGGCGTGAGGCCGTAGCGGGTGAGGAGGGCAGCCTTCATGTGGTCGTAGGACGACATTTGGTGATCGGGGAGCTGCAGCAGGGCATCGCGACCCTCGTTGATAAATCTCCCCCAAAGTCCGGCTCCCCAATCACTCCGGTCGATCCGGTGGGAGGTCATTGCGATCTCATAGGCTTTGAACCACTGTTGTATGTCGTCTTCTCGGACATACTCGCGGACCACATCCTTGGGGATGTGAACTTTTTTCTCGATTGGTCCCGGGGTGTGTGGTCGCTCAGGCACCCCCAGTTCCTTATTCTGTTTGCGCAGTTCTATTTCCGCCAGTTGGCGCTCGTGCTCGAGCGTTATTTTTTTCTCTTCCAGCTCTCTCTGTCTCTGCTTTTCTTCTCGTTCCTCTCGAAGCCGCATATGCTCGAGGTTGAGTTTCTGTTCAGCTAACTTGAGCTCCCCATCCATCTTGAGTCGTGCCATCTCTAATTCGTGTAGTCTGACTCTGTCTCTTTCTCGTATCTCCTCCTGTGAGAGGCCCGTTCCCCGCTCCTCGGGAGTCGTGGCGTTCTCCTCTGGTGCGATGCTGTTTTGGTCTGGTGTGACGCTGCTTTGGTCGGAGGGTCTTGCGACCCCAGTTTCTGTCCACGACTCAAGAGCGCGCTTCAGATCATCCTTGGTACTCAGGCCGGTGGTAGCAATGCCAAGTTCTATGCAAAATTGTCTCAGTTCGCGGTGGTTGTATTCTTCTAATTTCTCCATTTGGAACTTCTCGGTGGAGCTGCTATCTTTGGTCGACATCGTGCTTTGTCGTGGGGCGAGCTACTCTCTGTACGATTACGCGTTGATTCGGATCGCGCCGCTGGCCACCAATGTTAGAAAAGGTAGACGGACCGGGAGGGTCGGCCGGGGTCAGGAGGAGAGGTCTCCGGGGAGAGCCGTCTCCAGCGATCGTACAGACAAGTAACTTCCCCCCCACAGACGAATATCACACACGGATAAGGTTCAGTGATCTTTATAGGCACTTATTTAAGGTACGGTGAACTGGTACAAGGAGGTCTGGACTCAGGGGTCCCCTCGATTAGAGTCTCGCAAGGTAGGGAAGGGGGTAGCGGGACAGTCTATTTACCAATCAGGTAGTTCGGTTGAGGTGATGATGAGCTCACAATCCTCGAGCTTGGTGGTTAGGTGGTATGGGCCGCGGCAGCGCCAGCAGGTCCCGGTGTGGATGGTCGATACAACGGGCCGCGGCAGCGCCAGCAGGTCCCAGGAAGATGAATGTTGCAGAAGGCCGCGGCAGCGCCAGCAGGTCCCGGTGAGGATGGTCGTTACAACGGGCCGCGGCAGCGCCAGCAGGTCCCAGGAAGATGAATGTTGCAGAAGGGCCGCGGCAGCGCCAGCAGGTCCCGGTGAGGATGGTCGTTACAACGGGCCGCGGCAGCGCCAGCAGGTCCCAGGAAGATGACTTGTTGCAGAAGGCCGCGGCAGCGCCAGCAGGCAGGACGATGGTTCACAAGAGCGGGCTACGGCAGCGCCAGTAGACCGTCAGGGTTGAGTTCACTCGGTGTCTCTCGACTCCAGGATACAACTGCCTTCTTGCTCCGGAGCTGCCTCAGTTATAGGGCTGGTGCCCTTTGATGTCCGGACCCTCGCACTTGGAGGTCGGAGGGTCCGGGATGAAGGTGTCCAGACACCCAGCAGGGGGTGGAGCCAGTGCCTGGGGGAGCTGGGGGCGATCGGCACCTGGCGGGGGAGAGCCCTTGACACTTCGGTCTCCCATTGACCTGCCAAGTGGTCTGCTCACCTCCTGGGCGGATAGTGGTGCCGGGATGTCGGGGCCGGCCAGGCCCGGGGTTAGGGTCGAGGGGAGGCCATGCGGCCGCGTGGTGCAGGGCCCAAGATGGCGGCTTGACCCGGCCGGGAAAGCCGGTGGGGCTGGACCCCGTGATGAGTAGGGGTCCGAGGGCAGAGGGTCCGTCGGGAGACGGAGTACAGGTGCTTGTCGCGGGGATATGCCAGGTGGGCCGGAGTTCGGGCCTTGTCGAGCGGGGAGGGAGCGAGCCGTCTGTGAGGCCTGTCCAACAGCACTGCTGGGAGGACTCTGCACCCACCCCTCCTGTGTCAGGGCACTGCTGGGAGGACTCCACACCCACCCCTCCTGTGTCTGGGCACTGCTGGGAGTGATAGGCACCCACCCCTCCTGTCTCAGGGCACTGCTGGGAGGACTCTGCACACACCCCTCCTGTCTCTGGGCACTGCTGGGAGTGATAGGCACCCACCCCTCCTGTCTCAGGGCACTGCTGGGAGGACTCTGCACCCACCCCTCCTGTGTCAGGGCACTGCTGGGGGGACTCCACACCCACCCCTCCTGTCTCAGGGCACTGCTGGGAGTGATAGGCACCCACCCCTCCTGTGTCAGGGCACTGCTGGGAGGACTCTGCACCCACCCCTCATGTCTCAGGGCACTGCTGGGAGGACTCCACACCCACCACTCCTGTCTCAGGGCACTGCTGGGTGGACTCTGCACACACACCTCCGATTTCTGGATATGTGCGCTTGGCACATACACGGTGGGGGTACGCACAATGCATTCGAGGTGAGGGTACGAGTCTACTGACACTGGTGTGGTGGGGGTACGCTCCGTACGTCCGCGGGTGTGGGTACGGGTCGTACTTACACTGTTGGGCAGGGGGGTACGCTCCTTGCATTCGCGGGTGGGGGTACGGGTCGTACTTACACTGTTGGGCTGGGGGTACGCTCCGTACGTCCGCGGGTGGGGGTACGGGTCGTTCTTACACTGTTGGCATGGGGGGTACGCTCCGTACGTCCGCGGGTGGGGGTACGGGTCGTTCTTACACTGTTGGCATGGGGGGTACGCTCCTTGCATACGCGGGTGGGGGTACGGGTCGTACTTGCACTGTTGGGCAGAGGGGTACGCTCCTTGCATTCGTGGGTGGGGGTTCGAGTCGTACTTACACTGTTGGCATGGGGGGTACGCTCCATGCATACGCGGGTGGGGGTACGGGTCGTACTTACACTGTTGGGCTGGGGGGTACGCTCCTTGCATTCGTGGGTGGGGGTTCGAGTCGTACTTACACTGTTGGCATGGGGGGTACGCTCCGTACGTCCGCGGGTGGGGGTACGGGTCGTTCTTACACTGTTGGCATGGGGGGTACGCTCCTTGCATACGCGGGTGGGGGTACGGGCCGTACTTGCACTGTTGGGCTGGGGGGTACGCTCCTTGCATTCGTGGGTGGGGGTTCGAGTCGTACTTACACTGTTGGCATGGGGGGTACGCTCCGTACGTCCGCGGGTGGGGGTACGGGTCGTTCTTACACTGTTGGCATGGGGGGTACGCTCCTTGCATACGCGGGTGGGGGTACGGGTCGTACTTGCACTGTTGGGCAGGGGGGTACGCTCCTTGCATTTGCGGGTGGGGGTACGGGTCGTACTTGCACTGTTGGCATGGGGGGTACGCTCCGTACGTCCGCGGGTGGGGGTACGGGTCGTTCTTACACTGTTGGCATGGGGGGTACGCTCCTTGCATTCGCGGGTGGGGGTACGGGTCGTACTTACACTGTTGGGCAGGGGGGTACGCTCCTTGCATTCGTGGGTGGGGGTTCGAGTCGTACTTACACTGTTGGCATGGGGGGTACGCTCCATGCATACGCGGGTGGGGGTACGGGTCGTACTTACACTGTTGGGCTGGGGGGTACGCTCCTTGCATTCGTGGGTGGGGGTTCGAGTCGTACTTACACTGTTGGCATGGGGGGTACGCTCCGTACGTCCGCGGGTGGGGGTACGGGTCGTTCTTACACTGTTGGCATGGGGGGTACGCTCCTTGCATACGCGGGTGGGGGTACGGGTCGTACTTGCACTGTTGGGCTGGGGGGTACGCTCCTTGCATTCGTGGGTGGGGGTTCGAGTCGTACTTACACTGTTGGCATGGGGGGTACGCTCCGTACGTCCGCGGGTGGGGGTACGGGTCGTTCTTACACTGTTGGCATGGGGGGTACGCTCCTTGCATACGCGGGTGGGGGTTCGAGTCGTACTTACACTGTTGGCATGGGGGGTACGCTGCATGCATACGCGGGTGGGGGTACGGGTCGTACTTACACTGTTGGGGTGGGGGGTACGCTCCTTGCATACGGGGTGGGGGTAGGGTCCATACATATCCGTCCCCACGCTATGTGATGTTTGTGCGGCCCGTACCCAGGCCTTTGCCACGTGGGTGCGATCCGTCCCGCCATTGTTGGGGTGACGTGTGTGGGCGTGGTCCGACTCGTACCCACGCTCTTCAGGCGTGGGTACGGGACGTACCTGTCTGGTTGTGTTGCCGGTTCGCGTGGTGACGGACTTCCGTTGTGGCGGTCGCTGGCTTATCAGGACACGCCCCCACCCCCTCGTGGTGACCAGGGCATGGGAGTCAGGTATGTCCAGGCCATGTGTGGTGTGTGACTCATGTGGTTGTTTTGTGGCCTGCCCTGGTCGTGCCACCCCCACCCCACCCCACTTCCCCCCCTCCCTTAGTTATTCTGACCTTCTGCGGCGTCTGCGTCGTAACCTGTAGAGGAGGTGGACTGCTATGAGGGCAGGGATGACTCGTAGGTTCGGGTCCATGTCTGTCCATCGCGTACTGGTCCTCCTTGTTCGCGGCGTCGTCTGTCCGTCGCGTACTGGTGGTCCTTGTTCGCGTCGTCCTGATTTCCCGGCAGTTTTTGGCTGCCGCAAAATATTCACCGTGCGGGGTGACGTCGGTGCGAATCGTGATTCCTGGGTCGTGAATGGCTGGCTGCGTGCGTCCCGACGTCAGGTCGGCGCTTTCCCGGATCGCATTGGTAGGTGTTTTTTTGTTCGGTCGGGCTTTTTTACGAATCGTACGGTAATGGTGTACCCGTGCGAATCGTAATTCCTTGTTTGTAAAATTTGACGACCGGGTACGCGTCGGGCGGAGATTATGCTCCGTCCGACGGTTCGTACCCGGTTTTTGCCGGATCATGATCGGCACCCTAGTGTTTTGATGATGTAGGAGGCATACTATTATCGGGCTGTGTTTACTACCTGGTCTCTGTTGAAAGTGTTTGAATCCAGTGTGTTCTTTGAATTTCCTGTGGCTTCGGGTAGTCAACTGCCATTAGGGGCGGTTAGAAGGCAATTAAGAATTCCATGATGTTCTCCTCCTCAGATTTTCCAGGTATGCTATGTAAGCAGATCTTGTCTTGTCAGGCTCCAAATTCCAGGTCAAATAATGTCTTTATTAAGTGTGATATACCCTGGCCCCAATAAGAGGTCACTTGAATTTGGCATTCAGCATTAGTAAGTGAATTTTGTAGAATGTCCAGTACAAAATCAAAAGAAGATAGATCTGAACAAATTGAGTGTATCTCTGTGAAGACATCAATTACTGCCACACCAAATTCAGTGAAAGGATTGACCAATTGTCGCAGCTTTCTTCATTATGGCATCTATATTTATCTCCATCATTGCAGCAGTCTCAAGTCTACACTCAGGGGCAGACTTACAAGATAGTCACGCAGCGCAAGTCACCTTGTTACGCTGCACTGCATAACAAGGAAAGGGCAGGAATTCGCCATATTTAAAAGAATACAGCACATTCCTGCCTTTGCCCCTGCACTGCCACCCTTTTGTCAGCCAGTGCTGCCGTTGCAGGCAGGATTGTTTTTGTGCAGGAAGGGGCACCTATCTGCACAAAAACAATCCTGAGAAGCATATTCCTCTATCTATGCGTGTTGCAGAACGCCTCCCCTGACAAGGCGTATGTTTTTGGAACATTCTCAGGTTTACCAGTTCTGGTAAATCTTCGAACGCATCACCCAAACAATGCCCATGGAATGCCTCCCTAGTGCAGAGGAAGGCAGGACATCGATTTGCGCTGAGTTGCTTTACTCCAGATTTATGGAACTACAGTGGCCTTGTGAGTCTTTATAAATTGTATTTAAAGTTTGTGTCATGCATGTACCACTTTACGTGGTTCAATCATGACGCAAACCGGCTCATAAATACTGTTGTTTTTGCATTTGTCACCCCGAGTGGGACGGGTATGCTCAGACGTGAGTCCCATGCTCTCCATGCCACTGGAATCAAGCTATCCTGTCTGAAGAGGGGTGAAACCCCTAAACCGGTCCTAGGATACTTGGTTCCAGTCCAGGGAGGACCTGGCTTGGCAGTTCGGGCAGGACTGTTCCCACGGGGCACAGGGTCAAGGCTGATTTATATATGGCTGGGTTCAAACTGGAATGGCATGGTGAGCAAAAAAACGATGGATTTAGGCCCAGATCTCCATACTGGGGTGAATGTATGACATTGTTCTGCATTCTGTCCATCAACTGTTGTTTTTGCAACTTCTAAAAGTGGTATTTTTCCACAATTCACCATAAATCTGCGCACAGCATTGCGCAGCATTTATCCTCACGAGTTCATACATACTAAACTTGACACTGCACTCCTCGCATACCAGGAATTACATTGGAAACACTTATCCCCATGCATTCTTATGGGAGGGCAGGCCAATCTCACCACACACACTCAGAGAGTGCACGCACTTTACACTGGGCCACAGTGCTAAAGTGCCCAGAGGCCTAAAACCACTACCACCATGTCAGAGCTTAAGGCAAAAAGTTCAGGGGTGAACCTGCCAAAAAGGGCCGAGTCCTGCACTAACTCAGGCCGACGGCTCCCCCAACCACACCTCCTGCCTCAGAGCCACACCCTGCCACTCCCTGCTCTCTACTATTGAGTACCCCACACCACTCTGGAACCACCTTGCGTCAATTTTGGGGTAATTTGCTGAACTCTCGAGCAGCCCCTTGTACCTCTCTGTGCTCTTTTCCGTCCTACTGACGATGACCTCCATGGCAGTGAGCATGCCCAGACCACGGCCGACACCCTCTCTGACTCTCTACTCATCGGGCAGTCGGAGCCAGCATCAGTTCCCGCTACCAATAAATTCAGACGCCCCGCTTCCATCAGGTAGCGCAGCTCCTGGGTGACTTTATCTCCCTCCATCCTGACCACGACTCCACAGCCAAAACCTCTTTTCCGCCCTACCTCGATGCTGCCACCGGGTCACCTACCCCAAATGGTGGCTATGTAGCTCAGAATGGCTGGCTATATACCTCTGGCTATGTTCTGTAACAGAAAGTAGCCCAAAAACTGATGGCAGTCGCCTGGACAGCAACCCCCACTCCTCCCAGGGGGTCCCTTGGTCGACTGCTCCCCAAATCCCTGTTTTTAAAGAGGCCATCTTCCCCGAGCGAAAGCACTCATCCCAGTATTCATTTTCTGAATAAGTGGGCCATATTTGCAGCAAGGGTGCAAGATCATTGAAAAACCAGTGCATTGTACTATTTTTTATTGCATTTCAGTTGCATTTATATATCATTTCATACATCTAATGTGGTAATAAAGCTCATTTAAGGTAGGCCCAGGCATAAAACTGCTCCGCTCATGGAGTTTGCAGAATTTGGGCTCTCTGCGGAGGAGTGCGGAGTTCCTGAATTTCGCCTTCAAGGGGGTCAAAGCATAGTTTTTTTTCTGTTTCTGCGATCAGGATCTGTTTTGACGCTCGCTTGCAATACTTTGCGCTCATTTGCACCACTTCCGGCTTTAACGGTGCCAATGAAGTGCCGATTAGGGGTGGGCGGAATTTGCGGAATTAACCTTCACAAATTATCGCGAGAATGTTTAAAATTATCGCAAACAAGCAGAAATATCGCGAAGATGCGGAAGTTTTTTTCCGGCATGTTCGCGAGATTTTCTGCATGGTTGCGGGTCGCCAACTTACCCATGTGGTTGCTTGCGGGCGCGGCCATCTTGTTTTGAGTTGTTCTCGCGGTGCATGATCGCGAGAAGAAAGACGTGATCGCGCGACGCATGACGTCACTGCGGGCGCGAACTGTCGCGAGACAGCGCAAATGGCTAAAAACAATACAACATCTCATGGAGAACGCGACCGGATCAAGAAAACTTGTCGGCGAACGCAGGGATTCAGGTAAGGCGATCGCGCGCGCGCGAGAATGTATCATTTTACAGCGCGAGCAAGAAACAAATTATCGCCAAGCTGCGGAAACCGGAATTTTTGACATTTTCGCGCTCTCCGCGGAACGCAAAAATGTCAAATTATCGCAATTTCCGCGAACGGAACGAAATTTTTGCCCAGGCCTAGTGCCGATCGCGAACGAACCGCTCGAGAGCTTTTATGCTCGAGAAGCAGCTTAGAGGCTTTTGTGTCGATTTTCTTCTCCAACAGGCTATTGGAGGTTTTTTTATAGGAGAAGCCTTTTTTCCTTTTTTTTTTAACAGAAAGGAAGTGCCCCAGAGACTCCAATTTCCACTTCCTGTCTAGCAGGCTTCTCCCAGTGCTTTGCTAATCTCCTGTTCACTTTTCATTGGGATTTAGAGCTGGAAGTTACACTCTCCTTGTCTGCTGCATATATACCATTGGATTTAAGGGCTTTGTATTTGAGATTTCACAAATACATTGAAAAACTGGTGTATAAGGGTGTTGTATGTTTGATTGGGGGCATGCACCAGGATTTATTTGTACTTTTATTCCATTTTAAAATGTATTGTGGTGGGTGGCCTGAAGTTTCAGTAGGGACCGAGTTATTTTTTAGCATGTGATTTTTCTTCTTTTGTAAAAGAAAAATGATGCACAGCTTAGTACATGTTCTCCATGTTTATTAATTAATTTGCAATATTCATTTAATTTACTATGTGGCCTAGTCTGCCAATGGCCCTTCCTGTCCAGTCAGTAGGCCCAGTAATAGTCGTGGGTGCATGAAACAACTGTTTCTGTGTGTCTGTTGAATCAAAACATCATTTTGGCCCTGGATGGCATTGGATAAAATTACAAAATGTGTTTTTTGGGGTATTTCATATTTGTTTCTGCAAAAAAGTGTATAGGTGGGGTTATTATTAATTGATGCCTTTGGAGGATGTGTTCTGTTGCAAAATTTCTTAGCCCAGTTAATTTTTGCTTTTGGCATTTCTGAAGTAATGTTGTTCTATCTGTGTTGTCTTGCATCCTTTGTCTGCCAGTGTGTGAGTGTGTTTGTCATAGGCCACTATTTGTCTTTGTTCACCATGCCATGAGGCCAGGGCCATTTTTTTGTACAGTCAGTGTCCATAGGCCTGTATGTGTTCTTTGTCTTCCATGCCTCCTGCTCGATATTGTTTGACCATGTGGCTGGTGGCCATTTTGTGTAGGCAGCCAGTGTGCTTTTGCCATAGGCCTGCATGTGTTCTCTGTTGTGGCCATGCCTCCTTGCTGTTTGTTGTTGTGACCATGTGGCTGGCAGCCATTTTGTGTAGTCAGCCAGTATGCTTTTGTTATCGGTATGCTTGTGTTCTTTGCTGTGGCCATGCCTCCTTGCTGATTGTTGTTGTTGTTGTGACTGACCATGTGGTTGGCGGCCATTTTGTGTAGCCAGCCAGTGTGCTTTTGCCATATGCCTGCATGTGTTCTTTGTTGTGGCCATGCCTCCTTGCTGGTTCTTGTGACCATATGGCTGGCGGCCATTTTGTGTAGCCAGCCAGTTTGCTTTTTCCATTCCATTGGCCTGCATGAGTTCTTTGTTGTGGCCATGCCTCCTTGCTGGTTTGTTAATGTGTGACTATTTGGCCAGTGGCCATTTTGTGTAGCCAGCCAATGTGCTTTTGCCATAGCCCTGCATGTATTCTGTGTTGTGGCCATGCATCCCTGCTGGTTGTTGTCAGGCGCACAACACCCATTGGGCTCACCAGGCTTCAGCCCCCCCCGTCAAGTGTCAGCCCGTGCTGAGACAGCTTCGCGGGCTGGTGACCGTCTAATTGCAGCCGCACCCAAGTACTTCACAGGTCTTTAAAATACCTTTTACTTGTTAATTAGGCTTTTGTTGTGCTTTCACCCCTTCTTAGAGCCACTCTGCCTCTGACAGGAAGAATTAGCCCCCCCTCGAAATCTTTTTCAGCCCCCCCTGAAATTTGGCTCTAGTTGTCCACCTGGTTGTTATCGTATGACCATGTTGCTGGTGGCCATTATGTATAGCCAGCCAGTGTGCTTTGTCCCTAGACCTGAATGTGTTCTTTGTTGTTGCCGGCTTCCTTGATGGTTGTTGTTGTTTGACCATGTCTCTGATGGCCATTTTGTGTAGCCAGCCAGTGTACTTTTGCCATAGGCCTGCATATGTTCTTTGATGTGGCAGACCTTCTTGCTGGTTGTTGTTGTTACCATGTGGCTGGTGGCCATTGTGTGTAGTCAGCCAGTGTGCTTTTGCCATAGCACTGCATGTGTTCTTTGTTGTGGCCATGCCTCCTTGCTGGTTGTTGTTGTTGTGGCCATGTGTCTGGTGGCAATTTTAGGTAGCCAGCCAGTGTGCTTTGCCATAGGCCTGCATGTCTTCTTTGTTCCCCATGCCTTCTTGCTCAGTGTTGTTGTTGACCATGTGGCACTAGCTTACAGCCATTATGTGCATCCAGCCAGTGTGCCTTTGCCATAGGCTTGCATGGAAGGATGAGATACCAGTTTAATAATATGCTTGAAGATAATTTCATTTATTGTCTCTTTTTTTATTTTTATTTAAAAAATGTATTTTTTATTTACTTTTTCTAATCATACATTTTAATTTACATTTTTGTAAGTTTCATTTGTTTTAATTTTTTCAAATTTAATGTTTTATTGTAATTGTTTTTTAAATTTAATTGTTTTATTTCTTATTTGAATTTTTTTGTAATTTTTATTGTATTTTTTTGTGTGCTCATAATGTTTTCAGTTTTGCCTCTGTTGATCCATCATTGCCCCATCCATCTACCATAGGTACACAGCCGTTCAACACTCAAAAAAAGAAGTATTCCGTTTTTTAGGTATGTAATTCAATTTTGTCCTGGTGGACACCCTGGCTGTGGTGTACTTTAGACTCTAGCGTCATTTATTTGTGTAATGATAACAATTATTATTATTCCATTACCCCTGAACCACATACCTATCCATAGGCGCAGACTAAACTCAATTTTTTAAAAGATTACTATTCCATCTATCCATTTAGTTCCCTGAGCGCCACAGGTGTCTCCTTTAGAATACATAAACATAAAGGAAAGAGCTCTATCATTCTGTATATTGTGTGTCATTCTGATGGACAATTATGGTATGGTGGTGTGGTTTCACTTCTAAGTTAACAACACAATCATACTAATATTGCCTTTTTCTGAACTACTGCAAACAATGCCACGTTTCACACTGAATGATTTCTTGTTAGTGTAATGTTAAAGCTATTTGCTATAATGCACGACTCACCCAGGGGCATCTAGGCGCTGATGCAAATCATATCAGGAAAGCGTACCTGGTAGTTCAGAATAGATAGACTTTGAGTTGTTTCCTAAATTTACAATAGTTGGGGGTGGATCGCAAGGACAAGGGGAGTCTTTTCCAGTACCTTGGGGCAACATATGAAAAGGCCTTACCCCTGGTACTTGTTTGGCGGATGTGTGGAACAAACAGTAACACTTTTTTGCCGGATCTAAGATTGCAACTAGGAGAGTATGCTGGGTTTTTTCCCGGAGATATAGCGGGCCTTTGCCTTTTAAGGCATTGTACGTAAGGCAACAGATCTTAAAGTAGTTCTTCACTGGCAACCAGTGTAGTTCCTTCAGCAAGGGAGCTGAAGGAGTGCCAGAAGGGTGGTTCAGAATAAGCCTGGCAGCAGTATTTTGAACCACCAGTAGCTTGGAGAGCAGTGATTTTCTAGCCTCAGCCAGAAGGGCATTCCCACAGTCCAGTCTGCTTATCACCATGGACTGGACTAGCGTTCTATGGGCCGTGATGGGGAGGAAATGGAAAATTCTGCACAGAAGGTGCAGATTGTAGTAACATGAGCTCGTAGTAGTAGTGATCTGCTCTTTCATCATTAACGCTTGGCCCAGTTTTATCCCCAAGTTCTTTACTGTCTGTTTGGGCATGGGAGTGCCACCCAATTGGTGAGGCCACCAGTCATCCAATCAAATAGAGGGGGCTGTGCCAAGCAGCATAATCTCCGTCCTTCCTGCATGTTTTTCTTGTTTGTCTGCTTTCCGGTGCACAAGACAAGAGAAGCGACATCACCCGTAGAACTGCCAAACAGAAGGCCTGTGCAGTCACACATTAGTCCTCCAATCACTTATGCTTGAGCAGCTTGGTGCAATTGCCAACTGATAGCTTTAAGATTGCCACAAAGAAAGATGCTTCCAAAAAGTGGTCAGTGAGAAGAAGCAGCTTCCCACCAGTGGCATGTCATCCCAAATCTGTTTTTGGACCGCCACGTTGTGTGCCTTCCACACCAGATTTCGGGGACTAAGATGAGAGAAGCACTACTGCACCACCTAAACCTAAGCTCAAGGCCATGTATGTCAGTGAGACAGCCACTGCAATCAGGTTGATCTGTCCATTTTGCAAAGAAGTACACAATCGTTTCAGGAAACAGAGCAAAGTGGACAGCAGCCACAGCCAACAATATTACATTTTCCTGTTTGAGCAGAACAGGATGTTGACCTTCCTTCCAAGCAAGAACCTCCTCTTTTAGAATCATTGGCTCCCAGAGCTCCACAAGGAAAAGGAAGGGTACTACTCCACCATCTTTTCCAAGCACCACTTCTTATGATGATAGGGGCATGGAGTAGACCCCTGCAGAGTCCAGGATACAACAGGAGAAACAAGGGAAAAGAAAGGTTCCTGAAAGACTTGGACTTATAGAAGAGGATGAAGAGGAGGATGACTACAACGAGGCAGTCATTGTGGAAAGTGGCACAGAGGAGTCTGACATTGCTATTAAACCTGCTCCGAGGGATGTGGTACAGGTAGCACCACCAGTTCCCATATTTTCAAAGCCCCAGCTGAGACCTGCACCAAACCCTACCTCAGAAGAAGCAGAGAGGCAAACAACGATACACCCACTTACTTCCAGTTCTTCTTCAGGCATCGGCAGTAGCACAGTAAAAAAGTAGTTCTCCTCAGTTGAGAACTTTGTTACAGTTAGAAAAGAGGGGCGCACATTGCAGTATGCATCATTTGCCACACAAATGTCCATCGAGGTAAGTCTGGTACACATTATGGTACAGGAGGCCAAATTACCCATATGAAAAATTACCACACAATCAAGTGGGAGAGCACTTCAAACAAATTGCTGAACTTGGTCGTTGTGGTAAGGAGAGTCAGGGAACATCAGCTACATGTCCAATCATGGTGGGAGGTGTTGATGAGCAAGAAGAGGACGGCATCTGCATGGAAAGCAGCCCTGTCCCCAGCAGTGCACCAGCAGAATCACCCACCTCAACAACTTCACAATTGCATAAGACTCTAAGTGAGATGGAGACACCATGGCATACAGTGACTGCCCCACCATAAAGCACATTGAGCCTACCACCACCATCTACTTCTCGAAAGATGCCTGCGTCAGTGGCCCCAGAAAAGAAGAAAATCCAGGCTACTATTACAGGCATGTTTAGGCAGTAGGGGTCGTAAGAGCAGAACCACTCAACCACATGTTTGCACAATGGGAAGTTGGCAAAAATGTTAGCGCTGGACCTCCTTCCTTTTACTTCTGTGGAAGGAGTGGGATTCTAAGAATTTGTGTCAGCCATCTGCCTGAAATGGAAAGTACCAAGTCAGACCTATTTTGCCAAAGTTGCTTTTTCCAGAGCAACATTACACTGTGCCGCAGTTGGTTGGACAAGCTTTGCAGCAAAGTGTTGTTCATACCATCCGCCTGACGACAGACATGAGGAGCAGTTGTCATTCGACTGATCACATGTACATCACTGCAAACTGGTTTACCTTTGCAGGGATAAAGCAAAAGATATCTGCAGGTCTAAGCCCTGAAGAAAGTTTTAAGAGTGTTTGGCGGCCTGCAACAGTGGCCATGTTCGCCATGGAGAAAGCACATACAGATGTAAACATCTTGGATGAATTTAACAGCAAAGTGTATGAATAGCTGTGACCCAGAGATCTCAGAATTGGATTTGTTGCCATGGACAATGGCAGTAACATAGTAAAGCAATTGTCAGACAAAGGCTATATCAGGATCCTGTGTTTTGCCCACTGCATCAATTTGGTGGTGCAAGACTTTCTAAAGAAAGAAGACATAGTCAGCAACATACTGACCACCTACAGAAGATCGGAAGCAGTTGCGGAATATTTAGCGTACTGATAGAGCACCAGTTAAAGCCCTGATACAGGAACTCGACCTGTTACATGTTGCAACATCTGAGCAGTACAACCAGATCAATGACTATATTATTCAAAGAGAAGGGGGATGCAGTTGGGAAAGCTGTGACCATGGATGCGAACAATTGGGGCCTAGTCAAATACCTGACACAGATGCTACTCCCTTTTGAGGTTTTCACTTGGGAAGTTAACAAGGACGACAGTACGATTGGCCAAGCTATCCCATTGTTGCATCCCCTACAGGACCAGGTTAAGAAGGTGTCTAAAAGGTTTGCCCCCACAGGTGTGAATGAAAACACAGAAGCGCATGACTTGGTTGAGTAGCTAAATCTGTGCCACGCTACATGATGCAAGATACACAAAAATTCTGCCCACTTTCATTCTTTGTTCTTAAGGGGATGTTTCAAAACATAAGAGGTGGATTGCAGAGCAAGCCAGACTCCTAGAAGAAGAACGGCTGGAACTTAAAGTCTCACCTCACTGTTCTGGGGTGCCGCCTTTAACTTCTGGAGAGGTCAGTCTTGTCTCACAGAAGCCAAAAACACCATCATCCAGAACATTTGCAACAACAGCCACGAAAGAACTGGACCCAACCTCTGCATTGTATTGGTTTCAATTGGCAGGGCTTAAGTCCAGTGCAGAGACAAAACTGGTTGTGCAAGTGGCAGCACCAATGATCAATTCCAGGATGTTCCAGGAGTATGTGGATGATCCAAAAGAGGTCTATTTGGATCGAAATCCATTGATGTTTTGGTCATGGAAGATGCGCCAATGACCAGAGCTCAGCAGGCTGGCAATAAATCTGGCTTGTCCTGTAGCCAGTGTGTCTGCTGAGCGTGTGTTCAGTGCAGCTGGTGCAGTTGTTACAGTGAGAAGGACAAGTGTCTCGCCTCAAAACGTGGAGAGATTGACTATGACCAAAATGAACCAACATTTCATACCACACATTTACACCGTTCCTTAAACAGCACAGGAGAAGGAGAAGGAGGATGAGTGGTCAGAATCAAACTTGCTAGCTGATCACTGCATGACCACTGACTCACTGTCAGTAAGACTGCTGCTGCTTCCCCCGCGGCCCCTCACCCCAGCGCAACCAGCCCGATCCAGTTCCCCTCCCCGCTCCTGCCTTCCAGCTGTCCAGCCCTCTCCGACCCCTACTTAATGGCGGCCACTACGGGGACAGGCGAGCAAGACCACTGATTCACTGTCAGTAAGACTGCTCTCCCACCCTCGCAGCTTCACCACTAAGTGAGGCCCTCTGTGAGCCCCTGCACTCCCGTAGTGCTGGTGTTCGAGGCCCTCCTCCACCCGCAGGTTACACCTGCGCCTCATTCCTAGTGGTCCAGTGGACCTCTGACACCTTTTCTCACTCTGCTTTCTGCCCCCTTCTTCCTCTCTTATCTGCTCCTTTTTCACCCTTCAGCCTCCTGACACTTCACTCTTTTCTCCTGTTTTTCTCTGCCTTCTGCTCCATTTCACCCTTTATTCTTTTTTCACTTTTTCTCTGTATTTCACTTTTTCTCTCCTTTTCTCGTTCTTTTGGCCTCCTTTTCATGTGTTTTCTCACTGCTGCTGCCCCCGCGGCCCCTCCCCCCAGCGCTACCAGCCCCATCTAGTTCCCCTCCCTGCTCCTGCCTCCCAGCTGTCCAACCATCCCCGACCCCTACTTAATGGCGGCTGCTGTGCGGCTGCGCCGCTGGCACACCGAAGGTGCCCCAAAGGTAAGCCCATCTGCGCCCGGCAGCGACCCGACCGTGACCAGTACCAGGAACCCTGGACCTCCATCGCGCCAACAATATGACCCAGCAGCACTCCATGCACTCAACCCAGGCCGCAACAACAACTGCAAGCTAGCATCATCAACCGACACCCACAGACCCTTCAGCTGTCACCGCTGCTGGCACACCTGCAGCACCACCAAGAACATGGACCCAGCACAACTCGCCCACAAGAACACAACTGAACCGAAGACCCTGCAAAGCATCCTCAGCGTGCGATCCCTCCACAAACACGCCACCAAAATCTGGGACCTCTTCGATAGCACCAACCCGGACGTAGTGTTCTTCACCAAAACCTGGACCAACACCACCTCAGGACCGGACATCGCCATCGCCATCCCCCAAGGGTACGAGATCTCTAGGAAGGACCGCCCCACCCGCCCGGGAGGAGGAATCACCATCGTCCAAAAATCCACCCTCCACCTGAGCACACTCCCCGACAAGCCCACAGACCTGATGGAACACCTTCACTTCAAGATATTGGCCAGCCCCACTGCCACCCTCCGGGGTACCCTCATCTACCGACCCCCTGGACCCTGCGGATCCTTCACCAACTCCATCATGGACATCATCTCCCCACAAGCCATCGCATCCACCAACTACACCCTGCTGTGAGACCTCAACTTCCACCTCGACAACCAACTGGACCCTAGCACCACATCCCTCCTGGACAGCCGCCACAACATTAGACTCCGCCAGATCATGACCGAGCCGACGCACTCAGCAGGACACACCCTTGACCACCTCTTCACAACAGGAAATTCCATCACCTTCAGCCACACCACCGAACTCCCATGGACTGGCCATTGTTGCCTCCACTTCACCTTCAGAACACCCACCATCCACAGACACCAGCACCTGCTCCCACTAAGAAACTGGACCAAAATCACCGATGACCAGCTCACCTCCTCACGCAACAATTACACCCCAACCATCACGGATAACGACGACCCCAACACCGCAGCCCAAACCCTGCATAGATGGATCCCGGACAGCGCCAAAACACCATAGCCCCCCTCAAGAAAAACAACAAAACCCACACCAAGAAAGGCAGATGGTTTACCACCGAACTTCGAGAGTCCAGAAGCACTTGCCGCCGCCTCGAAAAGGCCTGGAGAAACACTAAATCCACAGATACCCACAACAACTTCAGAGCCGCCACCAACGTCTACCCCAACTCATCAGAGAAATGAGGAAAAAAGCGATTGAAGACAGAATCTCCACCCACTCACACAACAACAAAGAACTCTTCAGCATCATCAAGAAGTTCGCTCAATCCACCAGTGAGTCTACTAACATCCCTCCCTCACAAGACCTCTGCGACAAACTCAGCACCTTTTTCCACCACAAAATCAAGAGCATCTATGACAACTTCGACGAAGACAACCAACAGACTGAACCCTCACCAACCACCCCCAACCCCCGGAACCAGCGATTGACAACTGGACCACCCTCACCACCGAAGAAACACTGAAGACAATGAAGTTAATCCACTCAGGGGCCCCCACGGACCCCTGCCCCCACCACATCTTCAACAGAGCCGCCGACACCATCTCACCCATGCTCCGCCACACCATCAACCGCTCCCTGGTGACCGCCTCATTACCCAACGACTGGAAACACGCCGAGGTCAACCCCCTCCTGAAGAAACCCTTGGTGGACCCACCGACCTCAAAAACTACAGATCCATTTCCCTGCCCCCTACCCAGCAAAAGTAATCGAGAAAGCCATCAACAGCCAACTCGCCACATTCATCGAAGAGCACAACATCCATCGACTCCTCCCAATCCGACTTCAGAAAAAAACACAGTACGGAACCGCCCTGCTCGCCGCAAGAGACGACATCCGCACCCTACTGGACAAAGGAGAAACAGTAGCCCTCATCCTCCTCGACCTCTCAGCGGCGTTCGACACAGTCTCTCACTGCACCCTAATACGCAGACTTCACAACACAGGAATCCAGGACAAGGCCCTCGACTGTGTCCGCTCCTTCCTCTCCGGCAGAACGCAGTGGGTCAGACTTCCCCTTTCCTCTCAGACCCTACACCTACCACCTGCAGAGTCCCCCAGGACTCCTCCCTCAGCCAGACACTCTTCAACGTCTACATGGCTCCACTCGCCCCCATCGTCAGAACCTACTGACTCAACATTGTGTCATACGCAGACGACACCCAACTCATCCTCTCCCTATCCAACGAACCCAACACCGCCAGACACAACTTTCGAGAAGGCATAGAAGCCATTGCCAAATGGATGAAAAACAGCTGCCTACAACTAAACACCAACAAAACAGAAGTATTCATCATGGGCCCAAACCCCGATGCCTGGAGCGACACCTGTGGCCCCCCGCCCTCGGAAACCTGCCGACCCCCACGGACCACGCATGCAATCTGGGATTCATCCTAGACTCCGAGCTCATAATGGACCGCCAGATCAACTCTGTCTCGTCTTCCTGCTTCCACACCCTCCGCCTCCTTCGTAAGACCTTCAAATGGATCCCCCTCAAACACAGAAAGACTGCCACTCATGCCCTGGTCACCAGCAGACTTGACTACCGCAACGCACTCTACTCCGGAATCATCAAAAACCTCACCCGCAAGCTACAGAACATCAAGAACGCCACCGCAAGACTGGTTCTCAACCTGCCAAAACACTGCCACATCTCCCAGCACCTGTGCACACTCCACTGGTTCCCTGTCAAGGCTAGAATCACCTTCAAGATACCGGACCAGCATACCTGAACAGCCGACATTCCATGTACCCCAAAGGACCTTACTATCAGCCCAGCTCTCCTACACCGTGGTCCCATGCACCAGAGAGACCAGATCAGGAGGCCGCTCCTTCTCCTTCCTCGCAGCCAAAGCCTGGAATGCCCTTCCACTCCACCTCAGACAGACAACATCCCTCCCCACCTTCACAAGAAACCTCAAAATCTGGCTCTTCGACAGACCCCCTCCTTGATCGACTGGAACATGCACCCACCCTACCCCTAGCGCCTTGAGACCCTTACGGGTGAGTAGTCTCGCTTAACAAATGCCTGATTGATTGATTAATTCATTAGCCTCTGGGTGACCTACCTGAGATTGAGGATGAACTCTTCTTCCTGGACTAAGTATGCCAGTGCCCCTATTGAACTTTTTAATTATGTTTAGTTGAACTTCTATCTTTGCAAAACAAATTAGCTAGTGAAACATTATTATTTTTGTGTCAGATTTATGCTGCCCACCATTTTTTAGTCACATTTATTGTTGGATTGTAGTTGGACCAGTGTGCATTGAAGAAGCCTCCACAATTCCTTCATGACATTGGAGACAGTCCCTGCCTCCCTCGCATGCCTGTTGACTATCCCTTTTTGTATCACTTAGCACTAGCAGGTCTGCACCAGAAGAGCGTTGATTTACAAGAGTGCCACTATCAAATTCCAATGTGTTGCCTGCATCAATGATGATTACCTAATACCTAAAATACCTGTGCTTGGGTTAGAAGAGGTAACTACAATTATTGCAGTGCTGAGTGAGTGATTGTGTGAGTGATGATGATTGATGATTCATCACAGTGAGGGAGGGTGTATTGAACAGTAATGCAGGAACTTTTGTGAGATGATTTATTTGAAATGTTTGGGGCCTATGTGATGGGCGATCATTTTTTCCTGGAGGTGATTGGCTTTTACAAACATATTAGCGAGAATGAATAAACCTGTATGATCCTTCTGCTTTTCATCATCTGGGAGGGCTGCCCCAGACAATTGTTTGATTATAAGTGTAGTAAAATGAAGAAGGTCCAATCCAGGTAGGTTTCCATGTAGGTTTATTAAGGTAATGAGTTACATAGGGGGGAGCCCCACCAGGAGCAGGTTCACTACTGCTCAGCCAATCTCCAACCGACACTCACACACACAAACATTCCATACACCCATAATCTCCTCTCCCAGGTTGAGCAGCAGCAGCATAACAATAAGACTGCCAAATTCCAATCTATTGCTTGCATCAAAGGGGATCTAGTGTACGTACCACGGTGCTTGGATTGGAACAAGTAACCATTGCACCAATGAACGATCTGATTATAAAGTGATTGTGAGTGATGGTTGATGATTCATGTAGTGGCTGACAGTGAGGGAGGGTATGTTGAACTGTAATGCAGGAACTTTCTTGAAATGATTGATTTACAATGTTTGGGCCTGAGTGACGGGCGATAATTTTTTCCCTCTAGGTAAATGGGCCATTCAATCTCAGCCAGATTTACTTGTAGGGCCCTCTTCTTTTTTTTTTGGTTCTTCGGAAACCAGAACAGTCACTTTAGTTACCAAACAAAAAATCTATGCAAATTAGTACAATGCTGTTTCTCTACTTGCTCTTCAATAGCAGTGCACTACACGTTTATCATGCTTGGGTCATGATAACTGGTCTGGGATGGAGTTACATGGAGTCAGGAGGAGGATGGAAGAACTCAGGGTGGGAGCTGCAGGACTACCTCATCAACTGTTAGAAGCAAGAAGTTATCAACTTCAGTTCAAAGGTAAACCAAGAGTCTGATGCCTAGTACTCAGCTATGTGGAATGGAGAGATGTACATTTATTTGTGAAATGCTGCTGCTGTGTGTTTTGGATCTGTGGCAAAAGTAAAATTCTGAGCCCCCCTCCTGGTTTTTTTGCTCTGCCTCTGAGTCTTCATAATAGATTCCTCGTGAAGCTTACCTTCCTTCTGTCCTTTTCCTTGACTGTAAAATACAATTTCTGTTGTACAATCCACAGGCCTTCTTGTCTCCTGCACAAACGAAAGGTGAAAGATGAGCTCAATACTCATGCTTATCTACCAGACCAGTCCAGACATTCACCTAAGAGTGAATGGCATTTCCCGAGGAGAATGCAGATGCACCACCTAATTTTGCAATACAGTATCATTTTTCTTTTAACATTCATATTGGGAGAACTGAGAGGGTCGGTTCACTTCCAATCTAGAAGACAGAAGGTTTCGATATCTGATAACTTAGGGACAGAAGGACTATTTGCAAGCGGGGTTAGGCTGGAAGGGTAGAGCTTTTTTGAGATATTATAGAGGGGTCACTACACTGATCATCGATTTGTCATCGTTGGCTTATTCAGTCACTGAACTAGTTGACGGAATTCAAAAGTGAACAATCTGAACTGGTGTAAAATAAATCTGCTATGGGAAACAATGAAAAACATTCTGAAATCACATCACTTTACAAGCTTATAAAATCAAATGTGGCACATGCTAAGTGTTGGACCCGGCCTCGTGGCGTGGTCCTTAACCCCGTGGATTGTGCCCGTTCCCCGCCCCGGCCTTCACGGGCCACCCTTCTGAACTGCACCGAGGCCCTTCATCCGGAGCTGCACGAGGTCGCATACCCCTCGTGGCTCCGCCATCTTGTTGGCATCCATGTGACTCTGTGCACCAGCCAGCGCGACCCCGCTCAACCCGGCCTCGACCCCAGCGAAGCCCCGACATCGAGGCACCACGAACTGGCCGGGGGGTGCCGCAGGAACCATTCATCGCCCCCGGCGGAGGACAGTATCGATGGGACCCCCAACTGTCCTCCCCTCTCGAGGTGTGATCGCCCTGCAACTCCCTTGGGCCTGGCGCCTCTCCTGCTGGGCGTCTGGCCACCTCCACCCGGCCTCTCCGCCCCCCCCGGGCGCCTGGGTCCGGACATCAAAGGGCTCCAGACCTATATCTGGGGCAACCCCGCCACAGATCGGCAGTTGTATCCCGGAGTCGAGAGCCCTGCTGATTGAATCGCGGCTGACCCTACGGAGAAGAACTCTTGTCGGAACCATCACGAGCCCTGCTGACTGCGTCGCGGCTCCTTCTTGTGAACACTTTGAAGCCACCTGGAACATCGGAGCCCTGCTGACGCTGTCGCGGCCCAACCTCGCTGAAACCTCCCTCGGAGCCCTGCTGACGGCGTCGCGGCTCGAGCTGAGCAGAAACCATCTTGAGAGCCCTGCTGATTGGATCGCGGCTCTCCACGAACTGAACGCCAGAGCCCTGCTGACGCCGTCGCGGCTCGACCCCTCCAAGATCCGGAGGTCCTCCAGCTTGAGGATAAGAACTGGGCCCCAGGTACCCTCGTACCGCACTCCTGCCAAAGACTGTCCCGCTACCCCTACCCTTCCAAAGAGACACTGAGACTTTTGGTGGATCCCTCGATCCCTTCGTGTAAATATTGACCTCGTAACCTTTTTATTGCTGATAAAGAATTGCTTGTCGTGAGACAACCTCCTTGAATCCTGTGTGGTGGTGTTACTGTGCTAGTACGTGATAGGAGAAGGATCTCTCAGGGGACTTCTCGGCAGCGCTCGGCTACTTCGTACAGTGTGAGGGCCCCCCCCCCCCTTGGTGGTCTTGCCGACTCCTCGGGGTCCGCCTTCCAACACTAAGAATGGATTTTCCAATGTTTTCGTTGGCTGGGACGGAAGGATGTATGAAAAAATAAAGGAGTAAAGTACTAAGAGGTGACCGAGAGGGCGAAGGGAAACATCACATCTTGTGTCTTCGGTTTGCAATGCATTGGAAACTTTGTAAATGCCGCATTAACTGAAGCAGACGCACATTGCACAGCCAACACTGCAGTCACAAACGGAACCATACTGCACTTCTATCATAGGTGGCAAAATGCCATGGGTGGAGAGGGGGGGTGATGAATGATAGGTGGGATACATCTGGCTCACTTAACAAATACAACAAATCAAGGGAATAGGACAAAAAATAAAAAATACCCCCCCCCCCACTTTGAATCATAGCTTTGATAACCCCACATAAACCAAGTAAGCGAAGTAGGTACGCAGCATGCTTCTCATGATAAGAGCTGCCTTACTTATTCATCCAAACAATCCAAATATTCATTCATCCTTTCACTCTAATTCACCATAGCCACTATCATTAAACTTTAATTTCTCTCCTCAAGTATGTCACCAAAATTTCCAAATCATTATCCATCCATTCAATATCCACCCTTTCTTCCGACCATCTTTTTGCCCATCCATCCCTTTACCCACACACGCACCCTTTCAACCACCCACCCTTTTACTTATATACAGTTCTCCTTTCTTTTAACCTTCCGTTCTTTCACATTTCCCTCAAGTCATCAATGCTCATTATGTGAGCTTTTGGTGTGTTGCAGATAGAAGAGGGCATAATAACTCAACCACAGCTGCAGCTGGTAATGCTGGGGGGGTTCACGGTCATGTGTTGATGATGCTCTGGTACCAGCTAGTAAGTATAATAGTAATTGTTAATAAGCAAGCAATTATGTGACTGACCAGTGCCCGTTCCTTCTACCAATTCTACCCGTCCAACTGACTCTTCTCCTCCAGAAACACTGAAGCTGGCTTCACTGGTGGTCTGTGTGGCTACAATAAAACTTTATACATATTTTAGATGCCAGATGTGCCACCCCCTTAAATACAACTGCAATACATCAAAAATATCACTCTGGGCATTTAGTTGGTTCACAATGTTAATCAAGCCAGGGGTGGAATAATGGGCAATGAAAGACATATGGTGTTGATTGGCAAATGCAATGGGATGGGGACCCCATACCTTTCTTCTAGCCATGCTGCACTGTCGTGGAAAACTGCTGGTATATAGTATAAATGAATGAGGCTGCACACAACCTTTGGGGGGTCCGTGACCATGGCCACTCTCTCGTGAACTGAACTGGTAGGGTATAAGTAGGAAAAAGAAAGCTTTTGCAATAAATATACATGATAAATATTATTTATAATACTACCTTACTTGGGCCTGCAATCTTCACGGTAGACAGTAGAGTACCAAAAATGTATTCTTAGTTTACTTCTACAGTCCCACAAGATATATAGGAAAAAAGGAAATATTACCAAAAAAGCAGAAGATAAGTGAACTAGAGACTAGAGACTGGAAAAAGTCAGCCACCAAAAAAGAAAACCAAGTAATATAAGGACAAAAAAGATAATGCAGGAATAACAGGAATGAAACAAAAATGTAATCTGTTGTGCTTTGCATGAATGGGTTTGTATTCAGTTCTCATCACCAAATGGGAGGAAGACAGCAGGTAATGGTGTCAGAGAAACTTTATTTCTCACCAGCAACATAAGCAGCATCCAGGCAGCAACCCACATCCTGGAGCATTTGCAAAAACCCCAGATTTTACCCTAAGCCCACTAAAATCATAAAACCCAACATTAGGGAAATAATAATGATAAATAATAGGACTTACTAAGCTAAGCAGAGCCCTCAGCAGCAGCACTGGTGGTTGGTGCCTCCTGCTGACCAACTACTCCTGGACCCGTCTCTTCAGCGTCCCTCTTCTTACCCTTGGGTGCTGATTTGAGAAATGACGAAGATTAAAAAAAAAAGATTAGTTATTCAGTTAATCTGCAGAAAATTATTATGACATGCAAACGCAGTCCCATTGTACTTCTCTAAAACAGTTCGGCTTTGCCAACAGTACTCGTTTCAAGCCTATCGACTATTGTTGAGTTGGCCATATTAATCCTAAAATGCCTAGTTCAAATTTCCTCAACAAAATATATATTTGGAAATAATGTATTGCAGTGAATGATCTTTGATTCTGTTCTAATTTCTCAACCTCTTGATGGACCAACTCGGTCCCCCCTTTTTTGCAATGCATAGATGCATACTACATGCATAGATGCATACTACACATAACTGTGAAAAAGCTTGGACATGTAAGCGCTACATAAACAAAGTCACAGAGAGAACGCGCTACTCACTAATATTACTGATTCACTATAGTGACAGGAAGACAGTCTGCAATGACTTCTTAATTAATCAATCAAAGCGAGCGCCAATAATGTGTATGATAAGGTAGTACTGAGCACCTGCCTAGCAGAAATTAGAAACTGGATCACATGATAATAATATTCCAACGTAAACTAAATGTAACTTACCTCTCGTTGTGAGCAGCGAAAAAAAAGTCAGCATTATAGAACACAAACTAAACAAATATTTATACTCACCGAGCTCTGGAATCTCAATGCCTAGCAGGGCGAGCAGGTCCTGTTTACGATCAAAGATATCCGTCCAGCGCTGCATCAGCTGCTGGATGGTGCTCCGAACTTGGCTGGGGCGCTGCACGCACTGATGCACTCTTCCCCCATGCAGCTGACACACCCACAAGAGGTATCCACTGCCAGGCCTGCCACCTGCTACCAGCATGGAGGGGAGGTGGTGCTGCACAAAAAAGAGTGCTGCAACCTTCACCTCTCTAAAGATCACCCTGGGCTGCAACACTGGGCGGCGCCGCTGCCGGCAACAAAGACGACCCCTGCCATGGCGCTGGGTGGGATCGAAAAGAAGGAAAAGGATGGGAAAGGAAAGAGGAAATAGGGCAGTAAGTAGAAAAATAAACAAAATACAAATGTCACGAAAAACACCCCAAAAAATTCAAAAAAACATCAAATATACTAACACACACACTAATACAATAAATAGGAAGGAGGAGTAGATAAGATTTAAATAGGGAGAATTAAAGTGATTGAGAGGGATTGTGAAAATAGGCCCAGAACCATAACAGAGAGTGCAAAAACAAGATGGCTCTGCCCATGCGAACTGCGTGATGCTATTCAAACGTGATTTCCAAGCAAGGATATGAACCGCATATTGCTGTTCATACATGATTTTCAATGCATGGATGCACTCCGCGTTGCACATGGCAATGCAAATGGGCACCCGGCAATTTCTGCACACATTCAGAACTCCGCATAGCGCGGTGGAGTTTTTTTGCCACTTCACGTAGTTCCACTTATCAAAACTCTGCGAACTCCGCCCAGGCTCAATTTAAGGATATGTTGAGCACAACTCCAAGTGGCAGCTTTGGTTGCTAGAATTTGTGTATGTCATATGGCCACTTTTGGCAGCTTTTAAAGATGTGCATAAGGACCAGAATTGGCTTGCTATCACGTTTTGTTGCTGTGCCTATATAGGAATTTGAAGTAAACAGGAGTGAGAGAAGAAGGTCCATATCATGATGACTCAATGCAGAGCTGATCACCTGTTTTTCTACATGAAAGGTGTCTAAAAATTAAACATATAATTTGGAATTTCTCCAAGTTAATGCATGAAATTGAAACAGAACATGTTAGAAACAGAGAGCAGACATTGTCTCCCTCTATATTTGCCTTCCTCTTTCTCTTTCTCTGTCCGCCACCGTAACGGAATGCAGGACCGTCTGCCAGGGGTGCGGTGGTCCTGCACCTGCAATTAGGATGCCACCGCAGCATCCTCTAGTCCCAGCATTGTGGCGGGTGGTGCTCATGATAGAGATCAGGGTATCTATAATATTCCCACTACCACAGATAGAGTAATCTCACAGTTACACGCACATACATTCATCATACGCTAGGGCCCATTGCACTAACATATACTCAAATACTCTACCAGCAATAAACCTGTGGAAAGAAAACTCCTAAACACCCTGCATCTATATCGAGGTCGATAAGATCTGGTTATTGTGACTGTCCTTAAACATAATCTATACAGCAATAATCAAAAATAACACTCAATAAGAAATTGACAAGAAAGAATATCCAACACCATGTTTAAATTATATTGCTTTATCTAAAATTAGTCAAAAGAAATCAATCAGAGTAAATCATTTTTCTCATAGTTACCTATTCTAGCTAAATGTCAGAACGGGTCAGGACAAGTCTCTCGGTAAAAGTCTTTCAAGACGAAGTCCTTTCAGCATCGATCCTCAGCAACGCAGATTCGGTACGCGGCAAAGGCAAATGGCAAGTGGCAAAAACCCTCCCTAGGCTAACAATTCTTATAGTAATACGAACAAAGGAAAGATACATAAAAAGTTGTAATGTCCGCTGAATCACTGAGCAGAGCGAGAAGGAAAGGATGTAACATCGCTACATTTGAAAATCTCCGCTCAGGAAAAATCACAAAATAAAGACAACGGAACAGGAACCAAGAAATACTATTGTATCTTGTGGATTCCACGTCTCCTCGGCAATGAGACCATAGTTCAGAGTCTTTCTCTAAGGCTCCTTTGTTTCCCAAGGCTGCCAAGGACGTTTCATTTCACTTGGAGATCTCCCAAAACTGCTGCTGTCCTCACGGAAATTTTCAAGCAAGCAAGCAAGGACTGTGGTCAGCTAACTTCAGGACCATTTCCAGCAGGGGTCTCTCTCGTCACAGTTTTTCTATTTTCTAATCGAGGCCAGGCTTACAAATCGGCCATCTTGGCTTAGGCCACCATAGGCCATCTTAATTAAAGAGACAAAAACAATCATTACTACATCATAGTGATTAAACAGTGTTAACCCCACTAATACCCTTATGTGTGTGTATTTATCTAGCTCTTGCAACATAGAAAAGCATTAATTCGGAAAGCGTTTTGTGCTCAAAAATAAACAGCACACAGCAACGTTTAAACATGAAAACACTCACGTTATTTTTAAAACAGCACGTTTATGCATACCCACGTGTAACTCTCTCTTATGTTAAGACAAACGGATTGATTAATATAAACACACTTGCACAAGACAAATAATTAATTGTTAATTATTAATAATATTAATAAAACGCATAGACATGCCAGAGCTTCAAAAGCCAATGAATTTTCAAACTGAAAACTCTGCTCCAGCAATCCCCCCTTTGGTGATTTTATCACCAAATAAACCCAAAAAAAAAAAAAAAAATTGTGAAAATTTAGTCCCATTTTAGGAGAAACCGGAAATGTCTTTTTCTCCTTACACAACATTACACACCAGTCATTCTTTCATCATCCTTCTTTGTCTCCAAGTAAACACTCTCCCTCAATTCCTCCAATTCAATCTCTTGTGGTTCTCTTTTCAACCTCTTGTTTCCCTTTTCTTTATTCAATTTCTTTTTCCCTCTCCTGTTTTTACAACACACACACACTAATCTCAGTATCAATAGAGCAACAATTATACAAGTTAAAGGAAACAATATTCTACCTATAATAGTACTACCTATTTTTGCAATAAAATCCTTAACAGCTATCATCTTATTAGCTAATTTAGTCCATAACCCTTCAGCTTCAAGTGGTACTAATTCTTCATGCAAATCAGTAATATTTTTGATATAGACCTTCAGGTCTTTACTTTCGTCTGGAATGTAAGTGCAACAATGTTGAACTTTCAGCATTCCACAGACTCCACCCTCCTTGGCCAATAAAATATCAAGGGCAAGTCGATTTTGCATAGACATGGCACGTACGGCACTTAATTCCGTATTCACCAAAAGAAACCCTCCTGCGGTATTTGTCGATAAACGATCAACCACTGTGGACAGTTTCCGAATTCCATAAGCATTTAAAGAAATTCCCACTGCTGGAATCAAAACCCCAAAAATATCACCCACAATTTCAGACCAAGTTTCTCTCTTAAAACGTGTTAGTGAATTAATATTCTCTACATCTTCTATTTTATCTATATGAAAAATCTTAGGAAAAACCAGGCCCACATAACACGTGCCATACCAATGGTCAGGCAACTTGTAATAAGCCTTGTTCCCACAAACATAATACACTCCTGGAAAAATTGTATCTTCTCCACCTCTGAAACCCCAACCTGTTGCAATGAAGTATGTATCATGGCACTCACTAGTCCCAACAAAATATGTATCATATTGGGATTTCCTTCTGGTAATGCACAGCTTACCCTTCTGTGGTGCATCTAGAGCTAAAGTTGGACTAGCCCCATTTTCCAACTCTTTTCCCATCTCAATGTCCCAAATTGTCTCACTCACTTTATATTTCCCTGCTTTCTCATGCATGTTCAATCTCCTTTCCTCTACCATATCCAGGAAAGCCTTCTCCTCTTCTTTCAGACTGCAAGTTAAATTATTCTTAAAAATGTAATCTAATGTTAATCCTTTTTCTTCAATAAAAATCTCACCAAAAGTGTTAGCTTCTTTAGCTGGATTCAGCTCTATGTTCATTGGCAAGTGCCCAAAAATACTATCTCTGTTAGACATCTTATAATCTATTTTCCCTAACAAATAAAAAACACTACTTAAAACACTACAAGAAATACCATATGTAGCTGGTAAATGGTGATAAGTAACACCCTCTGAAACGGATGTAGGTAATTGCATACAAACGTAGCAATCCCTCACTTCCATTGTTTTCACATATTCATATAACAATTTTGAAAAAACATTACTAGAAAAATTATTAATTGACCTATCTTTGTGTATGTAAGTATTACTAATTCTAATCGGAACTACTTTTTGCGAATTCTTCTCTACATTTGTCACATTCTCTGTATGCATCTCAAATTCAACTTTAAAAGTCACTAATAAAACTAAAATACCCCATAGAAGCATTAATAATCCAGTACAGCAGCAGCACATCCTACACCACCTTTTAAAGAAGGCACATCTATTTTGATTATCCTCTATGCTAGCCATTTTACTACCTTGACTTAACCACTACTATTCCACTACTGAAATTTGAATTTTAAAAATTATTCAACAACTCTCTTCAAATTCTTTTCCTTTCCAGTTTCTTCAAATGATCTTCCCGTTCACTTAATCCAAGTGAATCCTTCTTTTATTCAGTTTGGATACTTGTCATTCTTCACTTCACTTTCTTCAACATCAAATTGTATTAGATCTCGAACATCAAAATCCTCAGTATCTGACTCTTCTCCAATGTCAGTCAAGAGTACTTTCAGGATTTCACCAGTATCTTCCTCAACCACTTCTCGTACGGTCTCCTCTGGATTTCCTTGACTTTCCACCTCTTTTCCTTCAGGCAGCGTCACATACATCCATTCCGGCGACCTATACTTTTGGTTAGGTTTTCTTACTCTTTTGACCTCTTCTGGTTCTTTTGATTCTTTTGATTCTTCTCCTTCAGCCTTTGAACTTTGACTCGATATTTCATTCACTTGTTCAGCTTTTGATGAATTTGCTCTTATTATTCTGTATCTCAGCCTCTTAACTCTGTTGTTAGGCCAACGATCTCCTTTCACAACCTTTTTCGGCTTTAATTCCTTATTACTCCTTTCTCCAATCCAAGTTCTCTTTCTCAGAACTCGACCCTCTGTTTGTTCATTCTCATCATCCAATTCTGTTTCAAGTGCCTTCTGTTTTCGTTTTCTAGCAGTTTTCTTCTCCACAGATTCCTTTACCACTATTTGAGACTTCCCTACTTCTGTCCCTCCTCGAGTCTCCGACACGCAATCTTCTTGCTGTCTACTTGTCCCTTCACCTAGCTCGTCATGAATGTTCCCTACACCTCCTCGGGGGTCTTCCGCAATCTGTCCCTCTCTATCTTCTTCTGACCCTGCTTCTTCAAGTATAATCTCAAGTGGTTCTTCAATCTCCTCCTCTTCTGATTCAGGAGTAGTCTCTGTGAAATTTTTCTTTTCTTTTCTTTTTCCTTCACTGCTTTTTGAAACTTCAGGCTCTCTCACAGAATCTGATCTTTTCTCTGATACTCGCAGTGGTTCACTTGAAGCTTTTTCTGCTTCTTTTCTCACTGATTCTGTATCTTCATCATCACTGGAATCTGACTCCTCAAAATACTCTTTACCAGTCCCTTCTTTTGGGTTTGGAACTCTCAGAGTATGACTTGCATGTACCCAGTGTTTCATTCCAGCACACTTTACTGCAGTTGTCGTAGTTAGAATGACTTGTCTCGGCCTTCCCCACCTTGGAATCAAGCAATTTCTTCTTCTGTGTACCTTAATCCTCACCCAGTCTCCTGGACTCAGATCATGGGCTTGCTTCTTCTCAAGTGTGGTAGCTTCTTCTCCAACCTGGTGAAACACAGATTGAACTGCGTCAGCCAGGCCTTTACAGTAATACAAAATCATGTCATCAGTTATTGTCACCAACTTATTGACAGGCACGAATGCATGGCGCATTGCACGTCCCATGATTATCTCGTGCGGACTCAAACCAGTAGTTCTATCTGGAGTAGATCTCATAGTCATCAGAACTAGAGGTAAAACATCTGGCCATTTCATGCCAGTGGCTAAGCACATTTTTCCAATCCTATTCTTGATTGTGCCATTAATCTGCTCAACCACACCAGAAGCCTCTGGTCGGTATGCACAATGTAGCTTCTGCTGTATTTTCAATGCTTCACAAATTAAACCCATGAGTTCATTTTGAAAATGTCCACCTCTATCAGACTCAACCGTTACTGGAAACCCGTACCTAGGAATCAACTCCCTTAACAGTAACTTTGCCACTGTTATTCCATCATTTCTTCTAGTCGGGTAAGCTTCCACCCACCTTGAAAACAAACAGACTACCACTAGAACATACCTCAGTCTGTTTACTTGGGGCATTTCAATAAAATCAATCTGCATTCTTGTAAAAGGACCTCCTTCTCTGCCAATTGTTCCCAGACTCACCACTGTCTTTTTCCCAGTGTTAAATTGCTGACAAACTAAACACCTTTGACAGATGCTTTCTGCAATTGTCCTGAACTTTGCATTGTACCAGGTTTGCTTAAATGACCTAACCATCGCATCCCTTCCCAAATGTCCTTGGCCATGATACATTCTTGCCATTGACGACAAGATAGAGTTCGGCATTACTGGTCTGCCATCTCTGTAGACCCAAACATGGTCTGTTTCTCTTGGAGCACATCCTGCCTTAATCCAATCTTTTTTCTCTTCCTCTCCTGCCTCATCCTGCAACTGTTTCACTTCATCCCATGTCTCTAAGACATTAGTAAACATCACAGAGAGAAAAGACATTTCACCCTCTCGGTCCCGATTGATAGACTGATTCGTTTTGGCACAGTATTGCGCAACATCGTTAGCATAACGGTTTCCGACCGTTATAAAATCTTCTCCTTGTCCATGGGCAGCACATTTTACAACTGCTAACTCCTTAGGCAGCTGTATTGCCTCAAGCAATTTACCAATCATTTCAGCATTCTTTATCGGAGTTCCACTCGACGTCAAACAACCTCTTTGTAGCCAAAGCTGGCCAAAATCATGCACCACTCCAAATCCATACTGACTATCAGTCATCACAGTTGTCCTCAAATCTTTCCCAATTTCGCAAGCTTTTGTCAATGCCACCAATTCAGCAACTTGCGCAGATTTCACTCCTTTCAATGGTGATGCTTCCATGACCTCTGAAACTTTGCACACCGCATATGCTGCACATAGCACACCATTATCATTTCTCAGGCATGATCCATCCACAAACAACACATGATCATTCTCAGGTAAGGGAAGATCCCTTATGTCTGGTCTCGGTTTTGTACAGTACTCAAGCACATCCAAACAATCATGATCATCTTCCATCTTCACACCTACGTTTTCAATATCCGGCAAGAGTGTCGCTGGATTCACATTCACACATCTCTCAAGAGTCACATTTGATGCTCCCAGAATGACTTTCTCATATTTAGTCAACCGACTATGTGACATGTACTGGGTTCTGCTCCTTGTCAAAAGAATTGCCACATTGTGAGGTACGAATACCCTTACAGGATATCCCATTATGATTCCCTCACTCTGTTCCAGGCTTCTGCATGTTGCAGCCACAGATTTTAGACAACCTGGTAAACCCACAGCTACAGGGTCAAGTGTCGATGAGAAGTACGCAATAGGCCTTCTCAGTAATCCATGCTTCTGAATTAACACTGAAAGTGCACATCCATTTCTCTCACTGCAGTACAACTCAAATTCTTTCTCATAGTCAGGCATACCCAAAGCTGGAGCTTCACACATTTTACTTTTGAGCTCTTCAAATGCTGCCAATTGTTCTGCGTCTAGATCCAATGGATCTGTCATTTCACTTTTTGTCAGTTTAATCAGTGGCTTTGCTATCAGCGAAAAATTAATTATCCACTGACGACAATATCCCACCATACCCAGGAACATTCTTACTTCTCTCTGGGTTTTTGGAGCTTTCATTTCTCTGATTATTCTGATCCTGTCATCAGTCACTTTTCTCAGACCTTTTTCAATATTGTGTCCAAGATAATGCACCTCTTTCTTGCAAAATTGCAATTTGGTGGAGATACCTTTAACCCTCCATCTGCCAGATGATTAAGTAAAGCTATGGTATCTACTTCACAAGCTTCACGTGTCTTTGATGCCACAAGTAGGTCATCAATATATTGTACTAGCACTGAACTCTCGGGCATGATCAGACTTTCCAATGATCTTTTCAATAACTGATTGAATATCGAAGGACTCTCCGTATACCCCTGTGGGATACGACACCATGCTAAAATACGCTGGACAAACCTAAATGCAAAAATCGGTTGGCTGTCATGATGCAATGGAATTGAAAAGAACGCATGACACAAATCAATCACTGTATACCACTCAGCATCATGTGGAATTTGATACAGGATCACTGACGGATTTGGCACAATAGGACAACATGCCACCACAATTTGATTAACTTTTCTCAGATCCTGCACGATCCTAAATTTCCCATTAGGCTTTTTTAGTCCCATTATCGGTGAATTACACGGACTACTCAGTAGTTCTCTCAGGACTCCTTGCTGAATCATTTTCTCAATTATAGGAGTTATCCCTTCAATTATTTCTGGTGTCATTTTGTACTGAGGAATGTTAGGATATGTAATTCCCTCTTTTACCGCAATTCTCACTGGATCTACATTATTCATCAATCCCACATCCTCTCCAGTAAAATCCCAAACTGCCCTTTTCACTGTGTCTCTCAACTCTCGAGGCAAATCCTCCGGATTAAACACAGCAAATGCACCAATTAACTCACTTTCTCTATTTTCTAGAGTCACTCGGCACAAAACATCCTCATCTGGTGTCTCAAAAGCTATTCCATCTGGTGTACAAAAAATTGTGCAGTTCATTTTGCACAACAAGTCCCTACCTAACAGATTCACTGGACTCGTGTCACAGACAATAAATCTGTGCATGTCTTAAAATTTCCCTATCTGTACTCTTACTGGTTCAGTAAGACGTGTTCTGATTTGTGTATTGGCTACACCAACTACTTGGATTGCTTCATCCGAGAGAGGAAGATTTCTAACATCTGTTGACCTGACAGTTGATCTTGTCGCACCTGTGTCTACCAAAAAAGTAACACTCTCCTCATTTATTTTCCCATCCACAAATGGTCCTGCCTGGTCTATTTCTAGAGTTGCACCAAGTATGCACTCTTCCTCCTCTCTTCGGCACCGTCAATAATCACCTTCAGACTCACTCCCTTCACTCTTTAACAAGTACTGTTGTACCTTGTTAGAACGTCTTGGTTAATTTACCTGTTCATCATTGTAGAATCCTGAATCCTGATTATACTTTTGTAACCCTCTATTCTGCGGCAAGGGCGGTTTTGGCTCTTGACTCTGCTGTCTTAGAACTTTCTGTTGTTGCTGCTGTTGATTATTTCCTTCGTTCTGCACCTGTTGATTTAAGGATTTGTTTTCATTACTCGCTAATGGTGGATTAGGACATTCCGACCTCCAATGCCCCAATTGGCCACAGTTGTGACAAGGAAACGTTTTTTTCGCTTCCTCCAGACTTCCCTTTCCTTTTCCTGCATATCTAGGTCTATTCCCTGCATTATTTCCTGGATTATTCGCTTGTTCCACTAACTGTGCTTCCTGTCTTTCCGCAACTTTCACTTGTGCCCACATCGCTTTCTCTTTCAGCTTTCTTTGTTTTGCTTCAATTTCATCACTGAAGTATTTTGCATGTCTCAGAATCTCATCTACTTTCTTACTCTGCCAATCCACTGTATGCTCACGAATTCTCTCACCAATTTCAGGTCTAAGGCCATATACAAATCTGTATACAAAATGACTCAAATCTTTGTCACCCAGGTGTTCATCTCCACTGAATTGTTTAAATGCCAGTATCAGCCTCTCGTAAAAAGCATGAACTGATTCTTTTGCTTCCTGTTGTGTTCGATCTATTTTAACCCAGTCTGTCTCTTTTGCAGCAACTTTACTCTTCAGGTATACCATCACCTGATCATACTTTCTCATTACTTCTGGATCTGGTGCCCCTGTTCTTGGATCTCTTGGATATTCCTCAGTAGGCCAACTCACAACTATTTTACACTCAGTCCACAAGTCTGCTGGAACAATTATATCAAACAGACTATTCAGGTCAAACCACAGCACTTTTGACAATTTCACAAACCTGTCTACCTGCCTATACCACTCGACGGGCTTTTCTCTCAATCGAGGGAAATCATTCGTGAATGATAAAATATCCTGTCTGGTCCATGGAACATGTACATATCCTCCTCCAGGTATTTCTCTCATAGGATAATTATCCACTGGTTTCTCCTTTTCTCTCACTGGAAATGCTGAATAAGTTGTTCTATCTTCAGATTCCTCTCTTTTCATATACCACCTATCCTTCCACTTTTCTACATCACCCCATCTTCGCAATAATGCTACCATTTCCTTGATCTGTCCTGTTCTACCAGTAGCATTCAAATTCTCTATATCCTTCTCTGTAAAATCCATCCTGTAGGTTTTTTGTAAAGCTTTCACTTTATCAATGTCAACTCCCTGCTCATTCGCTATCGCTCTTAGCCTATCATGTGTATTCCTTGCTCTCCAGGTGATGTTCTTGCACATGAACATTAACTCACCATCATGATGACTCTTCAGAATTTCTGTTGGAACTGTTCCTGTAACAAGCTCTTCTAATTCTATACGTAACCTAGCCACATCAATTACTTGTGAATCTTGATCCTTTTTCTGAAGAACCTTCATCCAATCATTCAAATCTTCAACTGTTATTTCAGCAGTTTTTCTCACTGGAACCACTCTTTTCTGCGGTTCTAAAATTGGCATCCCTGAACAACTAGGTTCACTAGCATCCAGTATTTCACCCACAGATAGAGTAATCTCACAGTTACACGCACATACATTCATCATACGCTAGGGCCCATTTCACTAACATACGCTCAAATACTCTACCAGCAATAAACCTGTGGAAAGAAAACTCCTAAACACCCTGCATCTATATCGAGGTCGATAAGATCTGGTTATTGTGACTGTCCTTAAACATAATCTATACAGCAATAATCAAAAATAACACTCAATAAGAAATTGACAAGAAAGAATATCCAACACCATGTTTAAATTATATTGCTTTATCTAAAATTAGTCAAAAGAAATCAATCAGAGTAAATCATTTTTCTCATAGTTACCTATTCTAGCTAAATGTCAGAACGGGTCAGGACAAGTCTCTCGGTAAAAGTCTTTCAAGACGAAGTCCTTTCAGCATCGATCCTCAGCAACGCAGATTCGGTACGCGGCAAAGGCAAATGGCAAGTGGCAAAAACCCTCCCTAGGCTAACAATTCTTATAGTAATACGAACAAAGGAAAGATACATAAAAAGTTGTAATGTCCGCTGAATCACTGAGCAGAGCGAGAAGGAAAGGATGTAACATCGCTACATTTGAAAATCTCCGCTCAGGAAAAATCACAAAATAAAGACAACGGAACAGGAACCAAGAAATACTATTATATCTTGTGGATTCCACGTCTCCTCAGCAATGAGACCATAGTTCAGAGTCTTTCTCTAAGGCTCCTTTGTTTCCCAAGGCTGCCAAGGACGTTTCATTTCACTTGGAGATCTCCCAAAACTGCTGCTGTCCTCACGGAAATTTTCAAGCAAGCAAGCAAGGACTGTGGTCAGCTAACTTCAGGACCATTTCCAGCAGGGGTCTCTCTCGTCACAGTTTTTCTATTTTCTAATCGAGGCCAGGCTTACAAATCGGCCATCTTGGCTTAGGCCACCATAGGCCATCTTAATTAAAGAGACAAAAACAATCATTACTACAGCATAGTGATTAAACAGTGTTGACCCCACTAATACCCTTATGTGTGTGTATTTATCTAGCTCTTGCAACATAGAAAAGCATTAATTCGGAAAGCGTTTTGTGCTCAAAAATAAACAGCACACAGCAACGTTTAAACATGAAAACACGCACGTTATTTTTAAAACAGCACCTTTATGCATATCCACGTGTAACTCTCTCTTATGTTAAGACAAACGGATTGATTAATATAAACACACTTGCACAAGACAAATAATTAATTGTTAATTATTAATAATATTAATAAAACGCATAGACATGCCAGAGCTTCAAAAGCCAATGAATTTTCAAACTGAAAACTCTGCTCCAGCACTCACAGCACCGCCTGCATCAATGCTGGGAATGCACGTTGTGCATTGTCATGCACAAGGTGACAGGCACCGTGCGGTGCCTTCCACCTTGCCCATGCCAATGCAGGGGGGCACCCCCCACCCCCCCAATCTCCTGGGGGCCCGCAACAGGTCCCCAATAGCAAAGACTGCATGCTTTTCCATGGCGGCAATGCCGCCATGGAAAGGCTGATCTCTGCCGTAATCATAATATGGATGGCGGTGTCTTGCAGACACCGCCAACATATTAACCATGTTTCCCGCCCGGTTGACGAGTCGACCGGCAGAAAAGCAGCGGGCGGTCTTTCCGTCCGCCGCAGACCCTTCAGCCATCCGAAAATGGCAGGGGTCTTTGAGGTGTGGATGGCGAACGGATCGCCCCCGCCGGGCCAGCGGTGACTACCGCCGGCCCGGCGTGGGTGATCCACCGGCATCCTAATAGGCCCTTAGGTGTGAGCTTGCATTAGGAAGATTATGTGCACTGTGATGTCTACCCAGGAAAGGCATGGAACAACCCATGGGAACCAGCCATGTTATCTGCACAGGAAGGTCTGAAGAACAACCCATAGAAATGGATATTATGCATCCAGCCATGTTAAATGATCTAAGGAGCCCACCCATTAGCAACAATGAGCAATCCATAGGAGTGGAAGTTATACCACTGTTAACAGTATTAGCCTTGAGGAATACACCCTGGAGTGGTAGAGGAGCAACCCACACGACTGGGCATTAATCAATAAGCCTTAGTATTTGCCTTGAAGAGCCCCCCTCCCAGGAGCAGCAACAGAAAACACCCAGATATGGGTATTAAACCTCTTGCAATGGTGCATGATTTGCTGAGCTCACTTAACAGAGGAGCAATCCCTAGGGTTGGGAATAATTCAACCTACTTTGGTACACGCTCTGAGGTGACTACCTAAGTGTTGTAGAGAAGCAACCCATAGAAATAGATTTACCTCGGAGCATCAGAAAGAACAACCATTAACCAACAAACTCCAGTACATGCTCTGAGGAGTCCACCCAGGAGCATTCCATAAAATGATGAAAGGGTGTGACTGCCAAACTCAGCAAACAACATTTCTGAGTAATCTTCTCATGCTATAATCCTTTATGTGTATTTGGTGCACCTGGAAGTAAAGGTTTCGATTGGAAGAAAATGCTGGGGAGAGAAATTATTTGAAATGGACATAAATTAGGAGACAAAATGGGTTGAAAGATGAAGAAAGGTTCTTTGGGCTTACCTAGGAGAGAGTTGGTGTTATGCTCAGAGTGGATGATTCTAATACTCAGGTGAAGAATGTCACAAGAGGTGTTAGTGGATAATAATGTTGAAGAATACAGTTAGATTAAGCGGAAAGAGAGTCCACCCACAATCAGCAATGAGCATCCTATAGGAGTGAGTTTTATGCCACTAGCCACAGTAATTGAAAGGGAGCAACCTATAGCAAGGGCATTGTACAACCAGCTAAGTATATGAACTTAGGGGACTTCCCAGGAGTGAAGGAGTGACTAGAGCGGCAGAGGAACAAATATTAGCAATGGGCATTATTTAATTAGTTTTAGTGTGCGGTTATAGCGTCTGCACAGAGAAACAGAGGGGCATACCATAAGATGATGGGAGGGTGTGTCTTCGAAAGTCATCAAGTATAATTTCTGAGTAATCTTCACATGATATAACCCTTAATGTGTATTTGGTGCACCCGTGAGTATAAGTTTCAATTGGATGAAAATGCTGGAGAGAGAAATTATTTGAAATGGCTAAGGAGAAAAGAATTAGAAGATGAAATGGATTGAAAGATTTAGAAAGGTTCTTTGGGCTCACCCAGGAGAAAGTTGGTGCTACCCTCCGAGTGGATGATACTAATGCCCAGATGAGGGTGGGCATAAGAGGTGTTAGTGACTAACAGTGTGGAATAATATAGTTAGATTAAGTGTATGAAGGGTTTGAAAAGTTAAAGTGATTGATGAAAGTAATGAGAACAGGGTTTAATGATTGTTCCGCATGTGCCCTCTGTAACCTTCTCAAGCACCTTTGAAGGGGCACTTCTGACACCCACACTCCCCTTCCTTGTTCTGACCTATTGAAATGAACCCCTGGCCCATTCCTGCCTGTCCAAGCACATTTTGCAACGTGAGTCCTACTACCCAGCCAATGTATTTGCTCTGATCATGGCAGCCAGCCAAAAATCTTAAACTCCGTAATGTAAGCCTCCATGACCCTTCCCGTGTAAAGTCCACACTTCTGACACATGACTACCTCGCCCTTTCCCATCCACTGTCCCAATGAAAAGACCTACTTCCTCCTGCCAATGCTAGAACATTTCAGAAGGAAGGCGGGACTCAGAATCCTGAAAGATTTTGAAATCACGTGATATCTGGCACCCATCTTGGGTGCTGTCTTAGAAACACTGCTCCCATTACTAAAGCCTTCGCTTGACTTCAAACCCCCATAAAATAATGGACCTCTTGCTCCAGTCCTCTCTTGAGCTCCACCTACCTTTTTCCTGAAGAAAAGGAGAGAAAACCAATAGGGAAAATACTAGAGCACTAATCTTTCCGGGTGAAAAGAAAGAAATTACCGACAACAAGGGCCCACATTGAACTGACACTCCCAGTTGTATGACTTTACAAAGCATGCCATTACAACGCATGCCGTTACAATGCATACCTTTAACCCGACTTGCTGTCGGGGGTGCGCTTGAAGAGCTGGAATAGTATAATATACTATTCCAACTTCGGTGTGTGCAACAGTAGGAAAGGTGTTGGAGTTAACTCCAACACCTTCTACCCTCTGCAACAAGCCTTTCGTGTTGTAACGGCATGCGTTGTAATGGCATGCGTTGTAACGCTTACGTTGTAAAGGCTGTTTCCTGACCCTACCCCCACTCCCTTGAATTGGTGGTGTTCGAAGTCCTCTCTCCAAGGAAGGGAAGGAGAAAATATGTACAATACATTGATGTTAATACTGTGGCATGAAATGTGATTTTGCTTGAGAATGCCCAATGAAACCCCAGGCTCCCAAGAAAACAATAGGTGTCATTGATACTTCTGGAGTAGTGATGGAAAACTAAGTTCAAAGTGGGAAGAAATTGACTGTTTGAGTACCCAAATCCAGGCGATCTCACAATATCTGGCCAATCCTGTAATGAGGGGCCCAAACCATTTTATTATCACAATTACTCTAGTGATCTCCCATCAGGTTAGGAAAGTACTCCCCATATTACTTGACTCTGGAGCCAATAGATATTTTGGGGATATTACCTTGGCAAAAACCGAGGGAATTCCATGTGAGCAAAAAAAATAACCTGAACTAATGAGGGCCGTGAAAGTCTCTGAATTGTCTTCTGGACTGATAACCTTCTCATCTGAACCTTTGACTCTGATCTGCGATAGCGGCCACTTTGAAATAATCAGCTTTGATTTGACATTCTGTTTTTTGGTGCAATCGTCAAAAACCCATGGTTGCAGATACATAACCCTAAAATTGACTGGACATCTAGAACTATGACCTTAGACTCCAGGTACTGCTTGTAATTTTGCTATAAGTAAGCCACTGAGTGGGTCAACCCTCTAGCATGCACAACTTTAAAAGTAAAAAAAAACAGAACCTCCCAAGTACATATCTAGAGTACAAGGATGTCTTTGAAAAGGTGAAGACTACCACCCTGCCTCCACACAGGAGCTTTGATTGCAGAATAGATTTAATACCAGCGCCCAGTCTGCCTTGCAGTAGAATCTATGCTCTAGCATAACCAGAGACTTCACACCTTAAAGAATGTCCAAATGAACACCTGTCATTTCGGTTCCTATGGCTCTCAACATCTTCGATATCTTCATCCCTATTCTTTGTCCCTGAAAAGAGAAGAGAATTGCACACCTTAAACTAGGTGACAATTAAGCACAGATACCCTCTGCCTCTCATCCTTGTACTTTCCAACCAAGTGAAAAGCTCCTATATTGACCCCAAGTTGGATCTACGTAGAGCTTACCATCTGATCCGTATTTGCGAGGAGGACAAATGGAAGTCTACTTTTAGGACCAAATATGGGCTATTTGAATATTGCGTCATACCATTCAGTTTATGTAATGCGCCAGCAACCTTCCAGTTTATAAAGGAGGTCCTCTGCAAAGTTCTTGACATCTTTGTCATCATCTACATTGAGGATATGTTAATCTATTCCCAGAACACACAGGAAAATGTGGCCCATGTTAAAGCAGCTATACAAAAACTGTGCAAAAACCACCCATTTGCCAAGCTAGACAAATATATCTTTCACTATACTCATGTGGGCTTTTTAAGATTCATAATAACCCCATCTGGTATCCAGATGGATAAAAAAGATAGAAGCAATTTTAAATTGGCTAAGCCTACCAATGTGAAAGACATGCATGAGTCCACCCAATAGACTGAATTAACCGTTCTCCAAGTGAAAGAATCACAGGTAGTTCTAAATCAGAAAACATTTGGGAAACCATCAGGGAGGCCGCCAAATCTCTAGACCCATACAACTGGTTAAGGGAACCTAATCATTCTGCAAAAGACTGTTGTTTCTACCGTGGGACCCTGTTATATATTCCAACTACCCAGCTACAAGACAAAGTTCTACATTGGTGTCACACAATTGCCCTAGCAGGCCACCAGGTGAATTCAAGACTAAAATTAATTGTTTGTGATAGTTTTGGTGGGAAACATTGTCATGAGATGTACAGCCCTTCATGCAATCTTACTGCAATTATGCAATAAACAAAATCCATCATTCCCTACTTACTGGTCTACTACAGCTCATGCCAATTCCTCTGACTCCTTGGTGCTCCATTAGTATGGATCTCATAATTGACTTGCCCTCAACCAATGTGTATATCTATTCTAGTTGTTGTGGACCTATTGACGAAATTGGCTCAGTTTATCCTGCTGAGGAAAATCCCTTCTTCCAAGGAATTGGTTGAAAACTGTATACAACAAATAAATCAATTACATTGGCTACCCTCTATATTAATCTCTGATCGGGGACCAATGTGTCTCTAAGTTCTAGCAAGGGGTCTGCACATCTCTATAAATTGATCACCATCTATCATCTGCCTACCGCCTGCAGATAAATGTACAAATGGAACTAACCAATCAGTCAATGGAACAGTACCTAGGATGTTTAATGGCCAGTAATACAAGCAATTGGGTTCAGGCTCTACCTCTTCCTGAGTTTGCTTGCAATATTCATGCCCATTCAACCTTAGTAGAGTCTCAAATTTATTATAATTTTGGTTACCAGCCCAAGTCCTTACCTTTGGATTCACCTATCAATGTAGACAATGTTCTAACTGTAAAGACCCACCATGAACATTTAATGAAAATCGGGGCAACTACTCAAGACCAATTACGACTTTCCAAGCTACAAATAAAAAACAAGCAGACCATCATGGGCGCCCAGAACCAAAGTATTCAGTTGGAGACTTGGCATGGCTGGCCACACACAATTTACCTCCAAAACGTTCCTGGAAACTGCAACTCCATTATGTGATCACTTTCAAGATTACCAAAGTAATCTACTTAGTCGCCACCAAACTAGATCTACCTGAAGACTATAGCATCCATCCACAGTTTCATGTTTCTTTCTTAAAACGCTAAACCCCTTGCACTCACTCCAAGCCCAGCCACCTCCCACAGTTGTGAAAGGACATGTTTAATTCGAGGTTAACAAGATTCTGGATGCCAAATAACAAAGTGGAATGCTCCTCTATGTTTTGACTGTTATATTATTGGGGGCTGTCCTGGAGACAAGGTTGCCAGGATTTCTAGTAGAGGGATAAGTAGCGGGAAATCTACGCTTGGTCATATCGAGCAGCTAGCCATTAGGAAGGGTGCACCTAATGGTGATATTCTCACTTAAGCTTAGACAGATCAGTGTAGTTCCATTGATATCACCAACACCATTCCACCCATGGAGATGCCCTGGCAGGCCCCCTTAGGTTAGTCTTCTGGAATGTGGCAGATATAAACAACAAAAGAAATGACCCAGATCAGTTGGCGTCTCTTAAAATCATTTGCCATAGTATGCTTACAAGAAACGTAAGATACAGATAGTTCATTTATCTTGGAAGGATATAAATCCTAATTCAACCCTGCTGTGCCTTCGTCGAAGGAACATCCAAAGGGAGGTCCGTTAACCTTGGCCTCCCTCTCCTTAAGTTGTAGGATAAAATACATGGCAAAAAGTTCACCAAATGTGCAAATAATCTTGTTCACGTCCCCTTTTGTTGGTGGTTTTGTTTTGTTAAATGTTTATAATGCAACTACCGTTCCACTTTCTGTGACTCACTCTCTACCCTAAGGGATCAGATGTTGAATATTGATGCATGTGGTAATGCAAAGGCTAGATTTATCATAGTAGGAGATTTCAGAATCCATCCCTGTTTACACTCTTTCAACTCCTGCAACCAAGTGTATAACAAAGAATGTTTGCATCTGGAACATAGCCAAGCAGGCGTCTCTTTGAACAACATTCTTGCAGAATTCAATCTGAATGTGTCATGACCAGACTGTTTAAAAATGCAGACGGTAGATTTGTCACCACTTTTACAGGTCAAGGTTTGTACTCCATAATTTAATTTATTTTTATTTCTGTGCCTCAGCGGGATCTTTTATATTGTGTAAGCCATATTTTAGTGCTCCCGATACCAACAGCATGGCCAGCACTGTGGTTCTCAATAACTACAGATGGCGTGTCGAAATTTTGCAGAAAAGAATTGACACTGCGTGAACTGATCTACTTTTACTGTAAGTAAGCTGGTATCGCAATTCAAGGCTTACTCAAGGACACCATCCGCACGGCCCAGGATGCTGTTAGCAACATATATTTGGCCACACCACATTTAGAACTGGCAAAGCTTATGTGTCTCTAATTGGATAGATATTGCAACTCTTTCAGACAGCAGTAACCATTGCTAGCACATCGCATTAGCTTGGAAAGTCCCAACTGTCACAATCGAAGGACATGTGGGTAGCAAGAACCCTTCCATCTTACACCATACTGGTGTCATGCAGTGTTGGCCTCTCCTGATAGGACTGGTGCTCAATATTTGTGTAACTGTAGAGTCTGGTGATGGACATGTGACACCTCGCTCCATCATTTCTGGGAAACTGTCTTATTCTTGTGATTTTACTGGACATGTACTGCAATACTCTTTTGTGGATTTAGACAATAAATGACTGTGTGAGACTTCACCTTTTCGGATACTTGGCGGCTGGCGTATTATAATACATTTTCTCTTTCCTCATATGTGCTGACAGAGTTTGAATTCATTTTTAGTAGGATTCTATATTTGGTGAAGAATGTGATTCTGGAATTACTGACTTCTGCTGTGTCCAGCTGCCTTTACCCTCGTTCGGATATCTGAGGTCTGAGTTCCTACAACGATGCTTCCCTGCCTTCAGCATCTCTTTCTCTCCCATCCTTATGGGGCTGAATGCTTCCACTGGCAGTGAGTAGTAGTCACATCTCTGGTTCCTCTCGCTCCACCTTTCCCCAAGCTCCTCTCAGCAGATAGTGATGGGGGTGGATCCCATGGCTTGTATATTTTTTCTCTCTTTTGTTTGTGCTTTGTTGCTTTGGTCATTTATTATGCGTTGTTTGAGTAGTGGGTGCACTTGGTTACAGATTGTGAGCCTTTTTTATTTACGCTGGGCGAGAGGTGCCCCATCTTGCTGCCTCTATGCATATGTAAGGTTTTTGATGCTGTGATATTTCTCTTTTTACTGATCTTTTCATGCCTGTTTTCTCTAACATTTTTCTGGCTGTGGGAATCTGCTCCATCCCTAGCACACTGTCCTAAAGGCTCCACGTGCAGCAATCTGTGCTGAAACGTATCTTGGTGGCTGGGTGTACACTCACTTGGGTATATCTTATCTGACACATCCTGTGCTGAATGGATGCTGATGGTCGGAGGTCCTTCACGTGGATGCCTCGGAGATGGTGTGTTTTTGATTTCAAACTGGTATGTGTCCCAAGCGATTGACTTTAGTGCTTGTGCTGGGGGCTGTCCCAGGTGGAGGTGAGTGCATATCTGTGTGGTACGCAGATTATGTATACCACAAGTTTCATGTTTATATTGCCCAATAGAAGAAGGTAGTGATCCATCTGGAGATGGTTGGAGTCCTTCTGAACTTGCCTTGTCCCCGCTGTCAACCGTGGGATTGACTTCTTTGGAGGGGTGCCCCCTCACTTTTCTGTCTTTCACACAGTTTCAGACGCCTGGTCCATAGGAGGACTCCGGTAGTATCAAGGCGCAGAATGCCCTGGATACCAGAGGGAGGGAGTTAATCTTGGCTTTTTCATGTATAATAATGGATGTGCTGTAAATTACCATATGCTGTCTGACCAACATGTTCCCTGTCTGGTCATATTCATCTAAATTTGGGTTTTAGCTGGAGATTTGCTGCCTTTGGTCCTGGGTCCCGGAGAGGGTGACCTTCTGCCTCCTTGCTTGCCTGCGGTAACTCTCTGGTAGAGTACCGGAGAAGGTGAGCTTCTGCATTCCTGATTACCCTGCTTTGCCAATGGAGACTCTCCGGTTGAGGGCTGAACGCTTCCGTTCGCAAGTAGAAAGGGGTCTGCCAGTGGGGCACCACTAAGAGGTTGCTGCAGGAGGCGCTCCCTCTTGGATATTGGGATTGTAGCGGGTGGCGCTCCATCTTGGCAGACACAGGCAAACGGAGTCTGGCGATATTTTGTGATGACCCTGGTATGGTAACTGGCTGCCCCACTTCAGTGTAACCCTGGGCAAAGCACTACGCTACGCTCGCGTAGGATGAAAAGTTTGCGCTACTTTGCACTACGCAAATTTCACGAAGCACAGTGCAAACACGCGTAGCGTAGTGCAGCGCGGTCATTTTTTGCTTGCTCATGGTCCTCAACGTCAAGTTGGGGACCGCGAGCAAGCAAAATGACATCCTGGCGAGATTTTTTCCTCGTTCGCTATCAGCAACATCAAAATGCTGATCGCGAGCGTGGAAAATAAACCTCCCGGCGAGATTCTCAACGCGGGGAGCTCAGGTTTCTCATTGCGAGTGGTCGCGTATGCTCGCGACCGCACGTGATGAGAAACTACCAGTCCACGTTGAGAAAGCTGCCGCTCGAGTAAACATCTACTCGAGCGGCAGAAAACTACAGCTCGCACTGTGCAAGATGCCATTTTCAATGATTGCACAGTCTCGGATGCTTGTCCACACTGTGCAATCATTGAAAACGGCATCTTGCACAGTGCGAACAGGGTACTACGCAGTTTGCGAAGTGCTACGCGTAGCTCGTGTAGAGCGAATTGCACTTTGCATAGCGCTACTTCGCGAACTACTCCCAGGGTTACTTCAGTGTTGCCAGTGGGCGGTGGGCTCCAGTACACTGTTTCCTGCTGGATGCCTGTGGGGTCTTCAGCTGTGACTAGGTGCTCACCTCGTCACAACAGGGAGGGGGTATGATATTTTCTGTATTTATTCTGGATGTGGTATTAATTCTGATGTGCTGCTTTTGTTTGTCACATGGTGTTTTCAGATACATTGAGATTCCTTGTGTTTTGGGGTATTACTATCATTTTGCGATTGACATTTCATGTGCTGCTACATATACAATGACTGAATATCCACTGTTTTGAAACAATGTTACTTTAAAATGTTACAATGCTTTGTTAGTATATGACAGACTGGTTAGCAGACCTTTTGACCTTTCAGTTTACATTGTACATTACCCTCTGCCAGTGTGGCACTCCTTATAATACTTGATATTCCAATTATTCTCCTACTGTCCCCACTATTAGTTTCCTGGGAGTGAAACCCTGGGCACAGTGCATGGGTAGGCTGCACCGCTGCGCAGTGAAAGTATACCTGCATTTTTGTATTCAAAGTGCATGAATGGATTGTATGCAGAGTTCACCTCTATTGCACTAAGACTCTGAATCATACCCCATTGTGGATTCAGTGGGCTTTATTTGCATTCATCCCCACCCTGCCCTTGGGGAGGATACCAAGGGGGTACAAATAGTGTCCTCACTCCTACTATCCTGTCTCCTTTCTTCTGTCTGCACAAGGACACTGGTTAATGCCGTACCAGCACCTTTAGCCTCTTCTCTATAGCATTCTCACCTGTGGACACACTAGGGTGAACTTGTAGTGACTGGACTGTCAGCTTGCCTGGTGCATCGGTCTCTGCTTTGATTAACAGATGCAGCTGTCTGATTGAACCCCGGGTGTGATACCAAATTTTCAGCTGTTTTCACACCACGTCATGGGAAGTCCACTGAGAAAAAAGTGACCTGCCCAGGAGTCATATGGCCCCACCTAAAATGCCACTGCCTATTAAGTAGCCATTTTGTATGGCCTTAGAGTGAAATTACATGCTTTGACAGCCAAAGGACTGGACTTACAGTTTCATCGATTGACATATGTGATATGGCACTGTCGTCATATGTGTTATAGGAATTGGTTTTAGAAGACAAGAACTTTAGATCAGGTTACTGAAATCCCTTCTGGGTGTCGGACCTGACATTGTAGGATTCGAGTTCTCCATCAGCTGTTCGGAAAAGGAATCTTTCCCGTGGCAAGTGCAAAGTCAGGGGAGGAAGGACAGATAGAGGACCCAGTGCTGGGGAATTAAAAAAAGGTAGAAGTATACCGATGGCTACCTCCTCAGACCAAGAGCCTCAATGCTCAGCTTCAGCCACAAAACCAATGCAGTTAACTGCTGCAGGAGAGATTTTGATACTGCGGCTGGAAAATGAGGAAGTGAGACACACTGTGCTGAAAGCTATATCTGAACAAATGCTGAAAATAGGCAAAAGGAAGGAATTAGCTACACTGATCTGTTCTTCTCTCCCGATTTTAATTGGACAGAACACAAAAGACAAGAAAGAAGACAAATTGGTGGAGTGGAAAATACACCCATTTTGTGGAAGGGCACCAGATTTAAATATAGGAACAGTATTTTCTCAAATAACGCACAAGGAGCTGGCCACATGTGATTTCCAGTTTTTAATGCACTAGTATACACTGTACAACCTACTTCATACTGCCCGAGGCAACTTGACAAACGCATATCAAGCCCTACACAATGTCATTCGCCAGTGCTCACAGGAATGGGTAGGGGTTCCGTCATGGGTGACACACAGCATTTCCTGGCCTCAAAGATTCGATGACCCATAACTCCTACCCACAATCATGGCCTCTACACTTAATAGTCTCATCTTGGAAATGGCTGCTAAAGGGCAACAATGGCGTACATACAAGTATGGTTTATTGAAGATTCTGGAAGGGGATAGGGACAATAAATAATAAACAGGACCAGAATGAACTTCAAAATCCTGGTCCAATACAGTTGCTCACAAGCACAGATGCAATTGCATCTACAATGTTGTTGGACAAGCTAACAGACCCGCAAGTTGAAATACCTGAATGGCCCCACCCGTAGGTTCAACACATCAGATGATAGAAATATTGCACCTGGCATGTGATTGCATGGCAGAGAACTCATGTCTTTTCTATGGCCTCTATGAGCAATACACTAGAAGATCTGGCATGTTGTTTAGGGTTAGCCTAGGAGGCCACAATATGGATAATGGGTATAATGCACCCCTAATAGGCTCTATTTTAATACAAGCAAAATGTACACCTGTGGTTCAGACAAAATACCGCATAACTTTCAACAGGTTATAGCCCAAATACGAACATTTAAGAAATGTATTCGAGAACTCAAGGACCACGGATTTAATTTGCAAATACAAGAATTAACATCTCCTGAAGCACCTAGCACTCCTGATAACCCATTAGACTTGAAGAGTCAGGAACTGACTTTACAACGGTTGCTGAGCCTGTTTCTGGACTTAGCTAGAGAGGATGGGAGAGTAACGCTGGAGGAGCATGACTGGCATTTTAGTGAAGTTATTAAGACTCTGGAGTTCAGGTGCAGGAGCCACTGACGAATGTTTTGTCCATCAAGGGTTTTCATATTAAGATATATTGGTGAATTCAGAGTTCTTTTTTTGGGCTGCCTTTGTATTGACACTCCTGGCTGGCCACAGACTCTGGGCACTGAGTCAAGTGCAAAACCGCATAATGCATTAGTTTCCTGTGATTGTGAACAGAACAGAAACACTCAGGATAGTGTTGTCGGTTTAAGCATATATTCTTCATAGTGCAGAATGGAAAATAATACACAAACCATAATATATATGAATAGATATAGTTAGATCCTCTTATAATTTGTAGTGTGTATAAAGTTCACAAACTCGGGATGTATAAATATATACTTGCACTTTAATAATACGTTTTTGGTGCAATAGTGTTTTATTTCCTCCAATTTTGTTTTATTCGGTACCAGAACGTGGAAGATGAGATGTTTGTTTTTGTATGCACGTGTCTATTTTTGTTTTGTTTCATGGTGTGCTTTTTGTCAGCTGATACCCCCTTCCGTGGAGAGGGTAACACAATGAGTGCGGACCAGGGGCACGCAGGGATGGCATGCAAGGTCCCTCATTCCTGCCAGATACCTCACAGAACCCCTAACAGCACAGAGAATACATTTTGTTGTGAAGAGTGACTGATCGAAATGCACTGTACTACCACATCTCTTAGTAGGGGCAAGTTACAAGTAGGTCAACTGGTAGGAATGCAAGCTAGACCATAATGAAAAGCAGTCAGACATGATCCAATTTAATGGGGATAAACCCCCTGGTACACTTCCCTTATGTGCAGCACACCAAGACTCATACCAAGGATATGACACCCCTCCATTGCCCCAGGTGTACAAATGGGATCTATCTAAATTTAGCTTCTAGGGTCCAGATGTACCGTCTTATATAGTACACCATAGAAAAGCTGCACCAGTGGAGGGAACTTGTGGGCTTTGTGACACCGATAGGGGTAGCACAATAAAATACCAGCCCGATTATGGATTATGTCCCTCTATGAAATACCACTGGCATCACTGCTGCTTTGTAGAAGAGTCAGTTAAGCCTGTATACTTACATGTCCCATCATCACACATTATTTTTTTCCAACCATGACCATGAAGGGTGACGAACTACTGCAGGATTACACACACACATACTTTCCAGACACCACAATGTGGTCCTGCGATTCTAACATGGCATTCTACACAAATGGGGTATGTCACCAGGGATTTCTGCCTGCTCTACAACAGAAAGGGGGTTCCTAACTGGGGGTACTGAATTCGTCGGCACCACACATTGCCATCAAAAGATGCACAGCAGTGTCTGCATTTTGCATTATGATGCTTGACACACTAAGGCACGACCACATTTAAGTGGACTGGCACAGCCAGGTGCCGATGGAGACCTCTCTGCTGGTGGATCTTGTGGCAAGGACATGATGGGGACATTGCGTGCCTCTTATGATAGGGATGCAGTTCACTGCAGGTGATAAGAGAAGTTCTTTTATTGATTCACTGTTGTTTTATACACTAGAATATAAGAGCCCTGCAAAGTGTGGATGAGAATGGAAATGGTTGAATGTGTGAGACAGAGTGGCATGGGTGAAGTATGGAATTATTGGTTCAAGTAGGAAACAGCCTTGTGGAAGTATGAACTTCGGAGAAGAGAGCACAAGGGTTTAGAAGGAAAAAAAAGGAAAGTGGAGTGGAGAGATGGTGGTAAAGTGAGAGAAGAGGAAAAGTTGTTATGAATGCTTTTGAAGTGAGAGGAGACAATTCCGGTTCATTTGAAAGTTAATATTTTATGTGTTTCCATACATATACGTGTGTCTGCATTTGACTAGGAAAGAATGATGAAGCAGTGCGGACTAGGGAGATAGAGCTATGTGTAGTGTATTGCCTCTGTAAAGGCGGTGAGCTGTGGTTTTAATTTAATACAGAGTATTTTAGTTAATACAGAGTATTGACATACAACAATAGAGCATGAAATGACTAACTATCCTTATTCTTGATATATGTTACAGACTTAAAATGCATTTTTGATATGGATTTACTGTGTGGCCCTGACTGTGGGCATTAGGCTTACAGTTGAGTTATTTCATACATAATGTGTTGCTGAGAGGCAATGTATTGACCTTGCTGTCAAGTGTAAATATACCATGATGTTTTGTTCCTCCTTTAGTTTTAAAACTGCTGATTTAAGGAACAGTGGTAACACAATGTTACGAAGATAAACCTATGCACTGATGGATGTTTTGAGTTTTGCACGCTGACAACATCTTTTATTTTCAGGTTTCTCCTTCATCTCCTTGTGTAGGATAATTGGAAAGGCTTATTTTACAACTGTTGCTTCAGGTGGTTACCAGACAAATATTTCTTTTACAAATAAGGTGCCATGTTTTAGGCTGTTATATCGTCCCAGAGGTGACACAGCTATGAACAGGGTAGGAGAGCCTGCTCCCATCACACACCTGTATTAGTTTTCCTGATTTGAAAATAATTCTTGGTCACCTTCTACAAGCCTTACTATTACCAGCTAGGTTAGCAATAGTGAAATGTGCAGCACTGCATTTTAAAGGGCAATGCTTTAATGGATGGGGAAGCAGAATAGCACTGACAGGCTGTGAAGCTGCAATGGTCTAGATAACACAACACACACAGGAGCTATAAATAAAAGATGAGTCCATGTGTTTAGACCCTGCATACATTCAGAGATAGGTTGAGGAGGGGGAAAAGAGGAGTGGAAAGAGAGGATTGTGCAGACAGAAGAGGGATAGTGGACAGGTTCTAATGGCAAAATATAATTGCCTCTATCAATGATCTCCTCCAAGGAACGCGTTTTTCATAGTCACTCACGTGTGGGTCAAGATGGTGTGATCCGCTTGTTTTCCCAATGTTGGTACAACACCAAATTCCATCAGACAGCATAATGCCTCTGTAGAGAATGTACTGTTTGTGAGCAATACAACACTGGGAAGAGTACACCGACAGCACCTGGCCACTTTCTACATCCACATGGGCCTTTAGAAGGTTTGCAGATAAGCTTCATAGATATGCCTCCCACACACAAGTACAAGTATGTGTTAGCCATTGTATGTATGTTCAGCAAGTGGACTGAGGCATACACAACAAAGAACTGTGATGCACAAACTGTTGGTTCAAAATGTCTTTTGAAAGTGCTGATTCCATGTTTTGGGGTGCTGGCACTCCTGAGCTCTGACAATGGACCTGCGTTCATTTCCCATGTGATCGGGGGAATATGCAGACGGCTTAGGGTTACACAGAAGCTGAATTGTGCATATTACCCCCCCCCCCCCCCCCAGCAGCAGGAGCGATGGAGAGCAGGAATGGTGCGTTTAAAAACAAAATAGGGAAGATTTGTGTGTCCACTAAACTATCCTTGGTAGATGCACTGCCACTAGCCCTGTGGACAATGAGAAGCACTCCTGACAGAGTGACATAACTGAGGCCACACAAGACTCTGTTTGGCCGCCCCGTGATCATTACAGGCCACAAGTCTATTGCTCCACTGTCAATATCAGATGACTTGCTGTTGTACTACTGTAAGAAACTAACAAAGTCATTGCATTCTCTTCATTGTCTGGTTCTGCAGGCTCTCCTGCAAGCAGACACAACACCAGCCCACGAACTTCAGTCGGAAGACTGGGTCTGGATAAAAGCCAACACCAGACAACACTGCCTCCAAGGTGGAAGGGCCCCTACCAGGTCCTCCTGACAACTGCCACCACTGCCAAGTGTGAGGGACTGAGCTTTTGGATCCACAGCTCCCACGCCAAGAAAGCATCAGGACAGGACCAAAAACATCACGCACTACCAGCAGCTCCAGCGGCATCCTGCAGGTACAACCTCCACTCCACCAAAGCTACAAGTAGGAGCTAAAAAGGGTTGTTCATGCTGCACACCACCAGGAAAGTGGAGTGTGCAAGCGGGCCCTGATCATTGACAACGAAAACACCTGGCCCGATCCCTTTCCCACAGCAGCAGTAACAAGATACCAACATTGTAGTTTTGTCGTATTAGAAGTATCTGAGTGGCCGCAGTGCTGGTAACCTCTCGAGCCACAGGATCAGATAGCACCGGAAAATATAGGAGCATATTCTAAAGAACTTGTGATAACCATCGAAAACCTTACTTAACGCAACCCTCAACATCGCAGTGCATTGCGGGAAATTTACGCTATGTTAACAAGGTATTCACAACACGGTGGTACCATGCGATAAGCACCAGATAACACGTCAAGTGACCGCGTTAAAATCAACACCACGCTGCCAAAATGCGAAACACGAACGCCAAAAAAGCTGCGATGAGGCCAATTGCGATACAAAAGCAGCTAAATCAAGCTAAAACCAGTGGCAGGCCTGCAAACCCCACGCGTCTGGTGGGAAAATGCACTATAAAAGCTACAAAAACAACACACCAGAAAGAAGCAAAAGTACGCAGCAACATGGATGCACCCTGACCGAGCGTAGAGGCCAACGTGAACCCCACAAGCCCCACAGACCACCAGCAAGGAACAACGGGGTCGGGGAAGGCCAAGGAGAAGAGGGAGAGAAAGACAGGGAGCAGTCCACAGGAAAACAAGACCAGCGTCACGGAGGTGACAGAACAAAACCAGCAACTGAGCCACAATCAGACTACCTTGAATGCAGCCATAGTGTCGAGGAGGCCAATGGAGGAGACCAACAGGTGCTGGCCTGACGTGAAAATCTAAACCAGGCCCAAAGATGCTGCCAACAGGAAGGCAGCAACAGCGACAGAAGGTGGGAGTCCTGCGCCACTGGAGGAACTGGAGAAAACGGAGGCCACAGTCAACAGTGCGGAGATGGTGCAAGGAGTCAGGAGTGAGGAAACAGCTCGGGAGGACCTGACACAACATCAACAGGGTGAGTAAAGACCAGGGACTGGGGGGAAGGGGGAAGATGGGCACAATGGCACACAAGAACAAATAAGCAGAGCACACTGTACACCCACAATGACCCTGGATTATGTCTCCCATCCCCGTGGCACACTGCAGCACACACACATACAATAACAGCACATCCACATTGACGACAATGTGTTACAATGTGCAACCCTGACATTGCAGAACAGAGGACACAACTGGCTCCGCACACGCGCAGAAACAGGCCCACTACATCTCAGAGAGCTGGAAACTGTGAAATGGAAATGTACACCTAAAACCTCACACCTGTAATGTAGTCCAAATGTACACTGTCCCGCATCTAAATCCTGCACCTCCAAAACAGTCACAATGTACATTGTCATACAGTCTGCATGTACGCAAGAAAAATGCGCCAACACACATGTCAACACAATGTCAACATGCATCTCCCCTCCACATTGCAGAGGGCACACAAAACCTCCAACAGAGCACATAAGACCACACATCAGTGATGCCTGAGAGGACCACCACACCTTCGACACCAACGCTCTACAGCCCATGGACATCCCACGCAACCCACCACCAGAACCCCGGCAGCCAAGCTACTAAGAAGGGAACCCAGCCACTGCAACAGACCACACAGCATGAAGCACCCGCAAGCACGGCAGGCTCACAACACTTCACCGACCCACACATGGCACCCCAATGCCAGGTGTCAGAATGCCAAAAGGAGGTGGCCCAACAGGTGCGGGTGTGTTCCGAACCCATGGAAGGCTAACTATATCACATACGTGGGTGTTTATTACCCTTCAGGGACCACCTACACCCCACAAAGGAGAGCTACACTGCCATCGAGAAACATGCAGATGCACATTCCCAGGACAGAAACACACCCAGGGGCACGCACATATCAGTCACACACCCACGTTGACTCTGCATACGACGGCACAGTCCACTGCCCTTACGAATTGTGTGGGTGACGACAAAACTACTTGTCCAAGATCTAACCCACTGCCTGCGGTAACATGTCTGCATCCGCTGAACACAGCACAATGTAATGTCGTAGGGCCCAGGGCCCTCATGTATACAACAAGACGACAGGGTCACAGGCAGATATCATGTTGAGCTGGCTACAGGCAGGTGCGCCCGGCCCCTTTATTGTCAGGGCCCCATGTACAGTGATGCCTGTGCTGGATGTGTGTGGGGTGAGTATAAGGCAGCTCACACGGAGCACTTGGTGCTGGCAACAACTTGAAAAGTGGACACCAGTGCAATGGAAACAGAAAACACCTGCATAACAGAGTCAACTGCTGAGCAACATGGATGGAGCCGGAGCAAGTACAGAGGTCACCCAACATACAAACAGAAATGTCCCTGAGTTTCAGTGCGCTGCTGTTGGGTCCCCAAAGCTGAGCATGCTCATGTGAAGAAAATGTCTAGGATTGTGTCCCTTCTGGGCATTCCTGATGCAGCTGCTGTAGGGGGGTGTCACACCTGCATCATCTTCCTCATCGCCGTCCCAGGTCTCCCACACTGCCTGAGGTGACATTGCTGCATGAGCTCTCGACAGCACATAACCAAAACAGTAATGGACAATGATTTATCATGCACAGAGCTAATGGCACCTTGAGTGCTGAGCAGGGGATCAGGCAGAAGATGGCATCCACGAGAGGTGCGAGCAACTCAGTCAGTCTGCCAGTACGATAGTTTTGACACTGGCAGTTGGTGGTTGGAGTTGGTCCTGGCATTGGTGGCATGGGTCGGTCAGGACTCGATTTGATGTGTTAGCCTTGGTGGGCCACATTTGAGGCCGGAGGCAGCGGATAGCGCAGGGCCACAGACACATGGCGTTGATGACCCCAAGGCCATTGCCTCAGAGGCCATCCAACATCTCAGAAGAAGGGGTCCTTGACCTGGAATCACACTGCTGCATTATGATAGTTTTCACACCAAGAGCCAAAAGGACAACATACTGTTTGGCGAATTTTTGCACCTCAGGCGAAACTGTACGAGTATCAGCGATTTTAATGAGAAATCTAATACTATGAAGAAAAAATTTCAAGCCAGAGGCTATCCCAATAAAATCGTAAGGGATGCCTATAAAAGGGCACGTTACTATGATAGGCAGCATTTATTAACAAATACAAAAACCAAAACAAATCCATCTTTGGTTTTTGTAACACGGCATTCTATGCTGAATACCAGAATTCGCCAAGCGGTCTGCTCAAGTTGGCACATATTAAATGTGGACAAATCCAAAGAAGGTGATACCATATCCAAACCACTATTTGCATACAGGCGCAATAAAAGTTTGAAAGATCACATAGTACACTCAAGGATGAAAAATGAGACTACCTTCCATCAAACCAATCTGGAAGGCTCCAAAAAAGTGGTGGGCAATTTCAGATGCACTTCGTGCAAATCTTGCTCAATGGCCATTGAAGCATCGACATTTACATTCAATGGCGTCAATATCTCTCCTAATACACTTAACAACTGCAAATCGACAAATGTCATTTATTTGATCATATGTCCATGGAACATGGGGTATGTAGGAGAAACGGGGAGAGCTTTTAATGTCAGGCTAACAGAGCACAGATCTGCAATTAGAACGCAGAAAACATCAGCACCTATGGTACAGCATTTTGTGAATCTAGGACATACGCCAGATGAGATTCGGTGGTATATTTTGGAAAAGATTTGGCCTCGAGCAGGTTTATTGACGGATAAAACCAGAAAAATGAGAGAAGTCTACTGGATTTTTATCCTTAATACAGCAATATCAGGGTTGAACTAAGAGATCCCTTGGGATCAAGCCATTAAAAATATTGGATAAACCAAACTTGTGTCTGTTGTCATGCCAGATAAACCTAACCTGTGTCTAATGTCATGCCAGATAAAATTAACGTCATAGTGATTGTACTTATAATTACCCACTAAAATAATACCGAATTCCATTTTAGAGCAATTAGACCCATGAGGTCGGATACCAAGATGTAATTTGGTCTTGGTAATGAATGACAATGGTGGGAACACCATTAAGAGGGTATAACCAAGTGATTTATGTTTCAGCTACACTTGGACTCATCAAGTATATATAAGTGGTCGACTAGCGGTTATCTTGGCTCTATTAGTAGGTAGGTTTAGTTATTATAGCGGACACTTGTGTCTAATGGCCGGAGGCAATGCATATTGATCCATCAATTTTGAAGATAAATACAAACTTGGAACAATTTGGAATGGTGCAATTTTAATATGCATCATTCGGTGTTGGTATTTTATTAAAAATAAGTTCTATATTCATGCCATTGAGAAAGCACGTTAAGTAAAGGTTAGTCTACACGATGCATGTAAACAGATTAGAATGGCAACGAGACTAATTCCACATTTCATAATGGCGCGAGTGCAACAAACATCATCCTGCATGTTATAAGTCCTATATCTATGCTAGTGATCGATTGCGTCAAGTAAACGTACGTCTATATGACATACGTAAATAGACTAAAATGGCCACAAGTCGGGTAACCTCCAAACTAAACGAAGACGCGGAGTACATGAGAGAGGAGGTATGTTTAGTTTAGGTCCTCAATGAACAGCTCCTGGACAAGTAGACATGGCAATATATGTGATAGAAAGGTTTAAATTGGATATAAGACTACAGTTGATTCAGGGAGAATATTAAGTTGGTGATGTTTGTGATATGCTTCGCGTCGTTAGACTTTGAGAAGTCTATAATTTAAAGTGTTACTAGCCCCAACAAAGATCGTATTTCGCTTATTTAAAGATAGGGCGGGTGCTCAATTTAGTGTCCTTACATTTTAACTACAGGGAGCATTTACAATCAGACGCTTAATCTAGTGATGCCACATTTGAATTAATGGGAGTATATACAATCAGATGCTAATGCAAGCTTTCACCTTATGAATCAATAAAAAGTAAAATCTGGTAGAATAGTATGTTCCTCAGAGTAATGTTCATAAGAGAAATAAGTGTAGAGGACAGACAATAAGAGATTCATGAATTGATACATATATATTTGTGTTATTAACTAGGCGGACAGATTAGGCTGCTAGACACGGAAGAAACGATATCGGCGGAAAAGACGAAAAAAAGAAAAAGATCTATCATGTCTAGAACAATAAGATAAAATGGACTAAGGTATGTGTATTTAAATATACGGGTGAATTACGGTAACTACGGGTTGGAATTATCGTTAAGTATAAGCATGACGAACTAGCAAGCTGTAGATGCATGATATATATTAGGTAAATGAAATACTCTGAAATAGTTTAAAATATATAACCTGTCAAACCTGATATTAATCGAACATAAACCAAACGAGCTGGAAAGTCACCGGGATTAGCCTAAAAAATACTAAACGTTTTTGTAAGTTTTTTTACTACCGGTTGGTTCGTATAATATATTCGTTTATATATCTAAAACCCCCAGTTCCGATTCCGCCCTTGAAGACAGCATAGAAGTTGTAACCTTCTGCCAATTATTATTGGATGCCACACTGATATCCAAAGTTCTACCTTTTAGCAAGTGAGTACTCTAGACATCCAAGTATAGAAATTCGTATGGAAGAATAAGTATCATTCATAACATAAACGCATATAAATAGCAATAGATGTGGACTGCACACCTATCTGCCTCTCGTTTTTGATTCGTATATATATCTCTCTTGTCTCTAAATTAGTAATATCGTAGAGTATCAACTTAAAGAAGAATATACTTTGGGTTCAACTAACTAACCGAAGTTAAGAATCTGAACAGCCACATGAAAGAGGGTTAGTATGAAATCGTTTTAATAGATCAACTGGTACAGACAGCATCATGTTAGAATATTGATGACGCATATTTGTCTTAATTAGGTACAGATGATCGTTATACATATACAACCCACGTAGCAGAAGAGTACTTAGTTTTTCCATCAATAAAACAGGTATGCAATCTTTGTGGTAATTATGATCTATGGACATGAACCTATGGGTTCTCTGGTAAAAAGATTAACTAGATTGAAAGTGTCCTCTAAACATCTAAAAGACAATTATGCTGTTAAGTCCCAATTTCCACCATATGGGTGTTAATCTTAGTCGAGTTTTGAGACCTTGGATTAGATCTGACAATTCTTATTATTTTAATATATATAATAATTCTTGTAAATGAATCATGATTGCTATATTGACTCCCTAATTTTCGACTGGTTTTTAATTAGTATATGTTGTTTTTTTGTGTGTTTTTTTCCTTATTATTTCTTATATGTAGTGTATAAATCAGAGCGGGTTCCTGACGAAGGCCTAGCCGAAACGCGTTGTGTCAACCTACCGCCTATGGGTTCATCTATCGTTCATAGAGTAAAAATCTGAAAAAGAAACCTCTGCACTGCTTTTTGAAATTTGTTATTGTTTATTAGATATTTGTGGAGAAACTATTGTGGTATAACAAGTGAGAAATAATTGTGGTATAACAAGTATGCACTGCAAATTTATCATGAATAACTAATCATGTTTTAGTCAGATTCTATATACATTACATAGGAATCAATTTGTATGTATATAAGTATTATGATGATATATTGTTGCCCACAGATGTACATGTTTATACAGAGAAAATAAGTTATTGAAAAATCAGAAAACTAAACCAAAAAAAATATTTATATTTTGTACTAATTAAAAAGAATTACTATAAACATATTAGTTTGTTTGTTTCACTATATGTAGACATATGTTTGTCAGGCATGCATGTTAATTGTTAATTTAATTTGAGGTAATTTTATCAAACTGGGAGTCAATTTGCAACTATTGTACTATCTACACCGTGCCCGGTGTTCGTCTTTTTCCATATTAGGGGTCCCGGACCTGACCAGCACAGAGTTAGTGGCCCCGGATGCACTGCGGCTGGCACAGGCGCCCCACTAGGGGACGGTGACTTGGGGTGCAGTCAGATGGGCCACGCGAGCTGAGCGGGTCCTCATCAATGTCCAAGGTGTATGTGGCAGAGGTTTGCAGGGGATAGTGGAAGGTGTCCTCCAGGGCATGATGCAGAGCGTGGAAGCTGTCCGGAAGCAGCAAATGGAGGAGTGTAATGCCACGGCATCGTTTTAGCCACAAAGTCAGTATCACTGACATGATGGCGACGACAACCCCAAGTACATGGACTCAGTCGCCACCAAAGTTCAATCTGAAAGTGTCCATGGGTCTCGGGGCACAAACTTAGTGGCCCCCGGGGCTGAAAGGGGATGCAGTTTGCGTTGAGGCCTGTACAATGACATCAAGTCAGCCATAAATAAATCAAGACAGAATTCGAATAGTGTGACCTACTTGATCGCAGTGGAGGCCTGAGGCAGCGGTCAGCGTGAGCCAGACGCGGTTCAGCGAGCTCCTCCTGGACCTCTAACACATGACGTTGACATGACATTTGGGGGTGACTTGTGGTTGACGGATGCAAAAGCACCAGAGCCGAGTGGGTGTTCAGTCAGTGACGATGACGTGTCCTGCCTGGTACGGACTGGATTGGATTGGCGTGAAGCCTGCTGGACCGCAGTGTATGCCGACGGTGTAGTCATCAAGGGCCCACAAACACGTGTGGTTGGGATGCCAGGCACAGACTTGGTGTCACCACATCGAAGGTAGTATAGTGAGTTAAATCTGCCATTCCTAATGTTCTCGGCCATAGTGTAATCAAGACTCAGTTCCAACTGTGTGACCTACTCAACCGCAGTGTAGGTGGAGGCAGCTGTCAGCAGTGGCCCACAGCCACGTGTCATTTGCTCGCGATGCACAGAGTTACTGACACCAGGGCAGTTGTCGGTAGTGTTCGATCACCTCCGTAATGATGATCCTTTTACCCTCCGGACTGAAAGGTGTCATCCTCTTGCACCTCTCCTTGCGAGCAATGATATGTACTCTGCCATTGACAAATCAAGACTCAGTCCCACATATGTGCACGACTCGAACGCAGCGTGGCCCGAGGGCAGTAGTCCGCGTGGGCCCACGGACACCTGTGGATGGACTGCTATGCACAGACTTGGTGGCATCACATCGATGGGAGTATAGTGAGATAAAATATGCCATAATTGATGTCCTCTGCCATAGTGTAATCAAGACTCAGTTCCAAATGTGTGACCTACTTTTCTGCTGTGCATGCAGGTGGAGTACCTGAACGAGAAGGGAGTTTGTCGTGCCGGTGTCCCGGAGGCCATGATGGTCTGAGGAGGTTGCCAGGTTCTCGGAACTCTGGCTTGGAACTTGCACCAGCACGTGGTGGGCCCTCATCAACACACACCGATGTCGGCAGGTGTACATTGAGGCCTGGGTGCGCCGGGCCTGGCAGGACTGGTACGGTGCCCTGCGGCCCGGGGTGCAGCAGGCACACAGGAAAGCAGGCAACACCGCTCACGGCGATGGCATCTGCCTTGTGGCGGGGTGGGGGCGCTGCCCTAGCAGAGTCATTGGGCATTTCAGAAGAGGACCATGCCCAGAGCTATGTGTTTTTTATTCACACCCCTACGCATACCCGGCATACACCGGACCAGCCCACTCCACTCACGCTTACAGGGGGGACATAACAATCTCCCTTTCCAGGATCTTCCCCACGGGCTGGGTTGACATGGTTGCGTCCACTGTCCACTGCACTCCATACACCAGCGGTGTATGTCAACATGGATATGTATGTGGACTGCATACTGCAGTCTGGCCATCGCTTTGACGCCACACTTGGCATTGTGTACATTGTCATTCATCGGTCAGTTGCCTCCTTCACACATGCCTGGTCCCCACCTCTTCCCACAATCTGCTATTGTGTGGCTGAGGTGCCATGCAGTTGATGGCTTATGTGCATGGCTGGCCCAGGTTGCGAGGGTGAGTGGTGCTGTCATGTCTGGTGGGTGAGTTTGTTGTTTGGCATGTTGTATGTGAGTTTTTGATGTGTGCAATCCCAGTGTTGTGAGTTGCATGGTTGTGGAGTTGAGGTGTGTGGTGTGTTCATTTGGTACTTACCAATGAGCAGCGCATTTACGTAGGTGCCAGCCAGGAAGCGCTGGGTGATGATGGGCTGTTGGAAGATGTAGGACTCATGCACTCAGAATGGGTGGTTGGCATCGAGGTTGGTGGAGATTCCCAGGTGGTCCACTATTGCCTGCACAGTGATGGTATATGTGTGCTTTCAGTTGCGGACATTGTGTGCAGTGTCACCAGGGGGGAACAAGTTGGACATGTGTGCATTCAATTGCCCCCTGACATGTGAGGGAATACAGCTATGGCTTTGACGCATTGCTTAGTCTACAGCTGTTCCTTTGCAATGTGGGGTAAGGATAGGTAGTGTGGTACCAAGCTGATAATGGCATCCAAGACATTTGGGGGGGCTTGGATGTGGCTGGCTGTGAGACTCCTAGGACTCTGGCGGTTGTTGGTTGGCAGGTCCCAGAGACCAACAGGTGCGGCACAGCCAGCAGCTTTGTCTGCGGAGGGATGTCGGTTGTCCGCTGTGTTGGTACCGTCGGCCTGTGGGCAATGGTGGTCAGGATGCTTAGGATGGTTGTCCTTTTGAGCCTGTGGTGGGCAATGACGTTCCCAGGTGTTGGGTCTGTGAGGTTGGTGCGTTTTCAGCCGGTCGCTGTCTTTGTCTGCCCTGCCTCAGTGTTGGTCGGGGCGGGGGACGGAGGGGATCATGGGGACCTGGGGGTGGTGCGGTGGGTGTTGTTGCCCTATTGGGGCTCCGGCCTGCATGTTCAGTTGCCCGGGTGCATCTGTTGTTCTTCATGTTTGGCTCTGGGCTGTGCTCCCTTGTCTGTTACCGGTTGTTGTCCGGAGCAGGTGTTAATTTCCTGCTGCTAATGCACCTTATCACATGTTTTGTGATCTTATGGCCGGTCTGGCTGGTCGTTGAGAATGTTGTGGAGTGGTGTTGTCGCGGCTTTTTGCATGGGAACGCCTACTCTGCATCTCATTAGCGATAGTTGCCGGGGTCATCTGTGGCGATGTTTTTTGCGGCTGCTATCGCAGGTAAACTGGTGCTATAGGCTATTGGCACCAACTTGTGAATGGGGTGATAGATTTATCGTGACTTTGGCTGCCCTAAAGTGCCGTTAACTCGGCAATAGCTCCTTGAGAATATGGCCCATAGTTCTTTGATAAGTAAAAATGTTATTGCTTCTTTCCAAACCCCACACGGACCGACGCCTGGAACAATGCCCCGAATGATGCAGTATTCACCCGAATTCCTGGCATAATAATAATGACACTCCTGATAGTATTTTCTGACCACATCACCATACTATTTCTTAAAGGACTAGAGACTAATGTGATCAATACTGAGATAATGAACGACGCTCCTCAACTTAACTTGACAGCGTATGATGGAATCCAAAAGTTGGGGATGGAGGGGTAAAGGAGAAGAGGATTCAGGAAATATGAAGGCAACGAATATGTAGAAATGTTGAAAATGTATGTGCATATAATGAACATATCAAGATGTTATGTCTTCACACATCTTACAACAGGCACAGGGGACAGAATGAGCTACGTCATACCGCCTTCAAAATATGTAGGCTGTGCTCTATTGAGGGATATTCTTATCGGAAAACACAACATGTCAATAACGGTGGGGCCCACCAGGAAAGGTAACATGGCCTCTGTGGGGCAACACACTACAGCCCTTAGGTCAAGGAAAGTACCCTGCATGAACATACAGCCACCTGGAAAAGAACAGATATTTCTACATGTATTCGACAAAAGGTCAAGACAGGAGGGAGCTGAGCTGGAGGACAGGGCAAGATGGAACCCTTCAAGAAAGCAGAAAGATGTGGAGCACAAAATACCAAGTTTCAGAATAGAACAACAGATCACTGCAATACCACAAATGTTATAAGGTCCCATGTACACTTCAGCAACTAGTGGGGTACAAGGGATTGTTTTTTGTCTCTGATCAGTGGTCATATTTCTACTTGCCCACAGGGGGGTAGAGCAGTTGCTACCTTGCTTCCATTCTGCCGCAGATGACACATTTCACTGACTTATTACAAGCACAACACCAAGGTCACCACCCAGTGAGGAGCAAAAGGGCTGTGGAATGGGAAGACAATGTGATGACAGGCTTTAGAGTAATGATGCTTAGTGTAGGGTTGGTAAACACAACCTATAGGATACACCAGTTGGCAAGGATGATTGAAGATTTGGCAAGTTCAACAGTGGCAGCTTTGGGTAACATTACAGAGGAGCTTACTCCCACGAGGGTGGTGATCATTCAAAATAGCATTGCTCTAGACATTATTCTTGCCAAGGATGGAGGGGAATTCCAGGCCATCCACCAGACTTGTTGTCCCTACATTCCTGAGAACAGCGACAACATAAACAGTGTGATCAATCAGGTAAAGAAAGTCGAAAATGAAGTGCATGGCATACACACAGGGGGCATATGGGAACAAGTGGTAACATAATTCAAGGGCTGGGGGTCATGGATAATGGAAGCAACAATAATAGGAACAACTGTGTTCGGTACGCTCTGCATAATGACCCAGGCATGCCCAGCTTACCTGTCTGCACTAATAAGTAGTTGTGGACATTGCATGGCAAGAAGCACTACATCATATACACCCCTCACTAGGAATGACATTGGAGAAGAGGGTACAGGAATGATAATGAAGAATGAGAGAGGGTAGAGGTTAGTGATTGAGTATCAGAGGGCGGGAATGGGGAAGCCATCTTTTAGTGCTCCCAAATACCAACATTATGATCAGCTCTGTGATACTCAATAACTACAGATGGCCTGTAGAACGTGTCCAGAAGATAAATGACCCTGGATGAATTGATCTACTTTTATTGTAATTAAGCTGGTATTACAATGCTAGGCTTGCTCAAGGACATCATCCACACGGCACAGGATACTCGCTCAGCAACAGAAATTTTGCCACAGCATATTTAGTAGTGGCAAAGCTTACGTGTTCCTGATAGGACAGAGATAACAAATCTTTCAGACAGCAGTAAACGATACTAGCACATTGCATTAGCCAACTGTCACAATTGAAGGACATTTGGGTAGCAATAACCCTACCCTCTTACACCATGCAGGTGTCACACAGTGTTGGCCTCTCCTGATTGGTCTGGTTTTGTTAATTGTGTAACCTGCAGAGCCTGGTGATGGACATGTGACACCTCGGTCCATCATTGCTGGGAAACTGTCTTATTCTTGCGATTTTACTGGACAGGTACTGCAATGCCCTTTTGTGGTTTTAGACAATAAAAGATTGTGTGAGACCTCTCCTTTTCAGGCATTTGGCAGCTGGCTGACTGTCCCCATGCTGCACGCATTATAATAAATGTTCTCTTTCATCATATGTGCTGACAGAGTTTGTATTCATTTTTAGTAGACTTCTGCACTTTGATATCACAGTTTCCGGTTTTAGTGATCATTATTGTATCGCTGTCAGTGTCAATGATTTCTTTGTATGAGTTTTGGTACAGGGTCAGTCTATCCAACTGAATGGTGTGGTGACTTACCCGGGATTAAGGTGGACGAAGATTGTTCCTGAGGATTTCTTGAAATGCCTCGTGGTAGCTAGATGTAGAGAATTCAGTCTGTGTTTGGGGGACTTATGTGACAATAGTGCTTGTCTGAACGCTAACTCAGAGATTGGGGCTGATGTAAAATCTAGGTTATCCCCAAACCGGCAGTAGTTAATAATCCATGCTAATTCAACAAAGATTCCTCAAAAGCACATAAATCATTAATGTCTGCACTTAAAGCTCAGCCCAAAGAGCACTTTTTAATAGCCAATAGACACGGTGCTTATAAAAAGGCATTAGATCTGAGGAAGAAAGCACTCAAAAAAGCCAGGATGATCTCATGGAGGTCTTTCTTAGGGCTGATAGCATTAAAGTTTGGGAGGTAGTTAATCCCCCTTTATGGAATGATAATGATAATCCCCACATATCCATCCCAAAAAGTGGATTGAGCACTTTGAGGGCATTTATAATTCTTTGGATAATGGAATTCCCCATGAGACATGTCTGCTAACCACCCACCAATGTAATTTAATGTTTAATGTGGATGAGGTCACATTAGCTATAGCTTATATGACAGGTCACAAGGTCCCTGGTCCCGATGGGATTCCTGCCAGTTTGTTCAAATTGTCACCTTAATTCCAGGCCCCAATTTTAACTTGTATGTTTAATTTGGCAGTACCTTCTGGTCTTTGGCCCTCGTGATCTCCGTCTATCATCATCGCTGTATACAAAAAGGGATTTAGAGACTTACTGAGCTGTTATATTCCTATCTCCTTGATAGACTCTGTAGTCAAGGTGATGGGAAGCATTATTCTGGAGAGGGCTTTGTCTTGGGCAGAGGACGGTTCCATTGTTTCAGACCTCCAGATTTAGTTTCGTCTAGGTTTAGGCACATGTGACCAAAGCTTAAATTGTTTTGTTATTAATAAATACATTGTAGCAAAATCAGTGTAACTGACTGTTGCATTCACAAACTTGACTTCTGCCTTTGACAGAGTGAATAGATCCAAGCTGTGGCCCATCTTATTAGACATGAGTTTAGACACAAACTTCATCCACTTTCTTGGTGAGCTGCACAGGGACATGACGGTGGTCATTCGATACAACCTGGATGGGTCCTCTACCAGTTCTGTTCATCAGCAGAGCGGGGTCAGACAGGGATGCAGTCTAGCCCCTTTTTTGTTCACCTTATGTGTGGATGATTTGGAGGCCAGATTGTTAGACACGCAGGTGGATTGTCTGCGTTTAGGCATCTGCCAGACTTCCTCACTGTTATAAGCGGACAACACCATTTTGTTGGCAATAAATGTGCTGGGCCTTCAGACACTGCTGGATGGCTTTGTTAAGTACATGAATAGTCTTGATCTTTCCAACACCTATGGTAAATCTCAAATAATGGTTCTGGGCCCTAGGGGGACTAAGTCAAGATAATTCCACTTTCAGGGTCATGAGCTGCCCAGGGTCCTGACCTACACTTACCAAGATGTGGTTTTTGAAGATCAATCTACAAGAGCAACACTGAAAAGATCTAAAAGACTAGCCCACTCTCACTCCATTGGGACAACTTTCTCCTTCTCCTCCAGAATTAGTAGGAGCCACTGGGTGAACTGATTAAGATCTATTAGGCCAAATCGGTCTCAGAGGCTGCTTTTGCTAGTGACTTGTGGGGATACATAGACACAGGATAGCTTCAAGTGGTGGAGAATGGGTTCTGCAGACATCTTCTAGCAGTCCCAGCCTCTGCACCCACTTTTATGGTTCAAGAGGAGCTGGGGATTGTTGTACCATATTGCTCTGCAACCCCTGATCAGACAGCTCACCATTTGGTTGAGACCTGAGAATCATTTTAACAAGGAGATACTTATGAACTGTTTGAAGCCTTAAGGTCAATTAAACGATTGGCTTATATACGGGACACTTTTGTTCAGCTAGGTAGAGCAGCCCTGTTTGCATCATCACGTAATATCTTGAAAGTGGAAATCTCTTGTGCTTGGAACAGCTTCCTGTTACAGAGGAAAGTCTAGGTAAAGGGGGTAGAACTTGAAAATCCCTCAGTTCAAGGGCATGCTCTGATTCTAACAGGGTCTGCTGTTGAACCCTATTTGCTCTATGTGTCCAATTGGCATCACCAGTTTCTACTCACTAAATTCAGGCTTTCATTTGTTGCTGGCTTGTCCTAAGCCCAGCACCTCGCATAAGCTCTGAACATGTGATTGTTTTTCCACCCAGGATATCATGCACTTTGTATTCTTCTGTAATTTTTATGAAGCCCGACATAGGTAATTTTTCCTACTACTGTTGAATTCTTTGAATTTTGTCCAGGTTAAGTCTGCTCTTATGAGACTTCAGTTTCTACCAGACGCCCATACCATTTATGCTGTTGCTTGCTTCCTGGACTCCTCCCTGATGCCGCAAAAGGCTTTTAATACAGGATTATGACTTTCTTGATCTGCCATATATTATGCTCTTTACCCTTATTGTGAGATTTTTTTTATGTTTGTCTGCTATTTTGCTAGGCCAGTTGGTTCTGAATGTATTGCATTTAATCATGATTTGCTGCTTTCTTATGTTGTTGTTGTTTTATGTGGTTTTAATAAGTATATGTTCCTCTGCCTCTGAACAGTTTCTATGGTTTGCATATTTGCCATTTTGCACAATATGTGTATTCTTTTTTTTTAACTATGTGCAGTTTAAGATTGATCTGTTAGCTAGATCTTAATATAACATACCCAAGTGTCTTGGTTGCTGTGTGCAATTGTAGGGAGGGTTCTAATCTAGTATGTTCTGTTTTTACCCTGAACTGCTGGTATGGTTTATGTACATGCTTATATTTCCACAATATTTCTATTCAGTTTCTAATTATGTATAGTCTAGGTATGTAGTGGTGACCTAATTAGAGATAGCTTTAACTTATATTCAGCCCTTTTATTGAGTATTCTTTGTATCCGGATGTTTTCAGTTTTATTGATTGTTCATGTAATGATGTTACCATGCACTTTATGGTCTATCTAGACCGAAGTTATTTTGATTGATTGACTGGAAGGGTTACACTCCCAAAAACCAATCCTCAGAACCCGCTGGTCATGTTCGGGCTCCAGTATTGGTCTGCCAATTTCAAGCTCCATCCAGTTAGGCAGCCTTTGGGGGAGGGTGAACTGTTATAAGTCATTACACGTGTGCCCTCTGTAACTTCCTCTGGCACCTTTGGAGAGGTAACACCTGCACTCCCCTTCCATCTTCTGATTCATTACGATGATCCACTGGCCCATTCGTGCCTCTCCATGAACATTTCACCTGGCCCTCCCTGTATACTTGCTCTGATCATTGCAGCTATTAACTTTTGAATGTAAGCCCCTACACCCCAGCCTATGTAGGACCCACACTTCTGACACATGGTGCCCTGGCCGTCTCTTGTCCACCGTACCAATGAAAGACCTCATTCCTGTCAACAACAACAGAGAATTCCAGAAGGAAGGCGGGACTTGAAATTACATTGGATTTTAAAATCTCGCAGGATCTGGTGGCCATATTGGGTGTGGTCTATTAAGCACCGCACCCATTCCTCAGGCCTTTGCTTGGCTTTAAATCTTCATCAAGGACAGAACTATTGCTTTAGTCCTCCCACAACCTCTGTTTATCTGTTTCCTGAAGAGGGATCTTCAACTTCCAGCCTCACCAAAAACACAGCAGCCTTGAGTCTCCATGCTGACTCAACCTACAAGGGAAAAGAAACAACATTAGAATCAGGAACTCCATATTTGGCCCCAAACATTTCCTCTTCATAACGGTCAGTGCACTGAACCTTTTGATCTTAAAGACTAAACCAATATGACTTTAAAAAAAAAGAAAATAGCTAAATCTGCAGCTAAAGATTTTCCTTACTTGACATTTGCCACTTACAGAGTCGAAAGCAATAACAAAGAGAATATTTATTAATGCAATTCTTTCCTCTATGATGCAATAGAGACAGAAGGAAGAAGGGACTATGTGTAAAGCAGACTGTGGTGAGTTACCTGTAGTGTGTGAGAGAATATTGGTGTAAACAAACAGTAGTAGTCTAGAGTGAGAATAGACATAACACTGTGTACCTGATAACTGATGTATGTTTATCAATGACAGGCAGTGTAAATGCAGACATCGAGGGAGGCCACTACCCAAGGTTGAGATAGAAAATACTCCCAGCATAGCTCAACTGTGAGAGGTCACCATATCTTAAACCAATCTCCTATCCAAACTGCCTTTCCCCTCGGATTTTAGCTACCAGTACTCGTGAGATATTGTTTGCTGAGGGACAACTTTGAAGAGATTAGAAGGACTCTCGTAGAAGCCTGTACTTTAGGTGAGGGGCACTCTTGACACAGGGCCAAAGTTTGGTCCCAAGAGGCCCAATCGTGGAAGATGCCTTTAACCTCTTTGTCCTTTATCACTATGTTATGTTATGTTATTTTAATTTGTAGTGCTCACGGATACTCACAAGTCTCCCGGCGCGAAGCCTAAAAAAAAAGGGTGTCTGTTTAAGCGTAAAGATGTGTTTTCAAGTTTTTCTTGAATACTGCTGGGTCTTGAATGTTACGTAGGGCAAGGGGCAGTGTGTTCCAGGCAACAAGGGCCTTCCTTGCCAATGAACTGCCACCTAGCCTCTGGTATTTGAATCTGGGAACCTGAACAAGGCGAAGGGATGAAAAGTGCAACTGTCTAGATGGTACATAGAAAGAGAAGTGTTTTTGTAGGTAGGATGGGCCAAGGCCGTGCAGAGCTCGGTGGGCCAAAACAAGTGATTTGAACTTAGCCCGTTCCACCACGGGCAGCCAATGCAAAGATCGCAGATGATGTCTCACGCTGTTCCTGGCAGAGATGCCCAAAAGAAGTCTGGCTGCCGCATTTTGGACCACCTGGAGCTTTTTCAACTAGTATCCCGGGATGCCCGTGTAAAGAGCATTGGCATTGTCCAGCCGGGACGGAATAAGTGCTCAGGCGACCGTTTCGCTGCCTGGGGAAGGAGAGGAAAAAACTTCCTCAGAGTCTTGAGAAGACCAACCAGTTGCTGGCCAACTTCTTGATATGGTTTGAGAAAGAAAGGTTCTCGTCGAACCACACCCCCAAGTTCTTGGCCGGCTTCCTATGCCAGAGAGGGGAGGGTAAAATAATCAATGACAGGTGACTAAGATGAGAAGTGACAGTCATATGACCCTGAAAGACAGGCCCACCAAGAAATTAAAGATAGAAGAAAACAGGTCTCAGGCAAGGACCTGGTTGCGGGAAAATAATTAGTGAAAATCACAGCAATAGCACAGCGGTAGTAATGCAGATTACATTTGGGGAAATCTAGTTAGATAAATCAAGCAGTAAAAACAATTTTACACACCAGAAATGGAAGGGAAAACACAGACGGCAAACAAACTATGAAACACTCATACATATTGCTGATTGTTTAATAAACAAATGTGCACTAGATGTGCACTACCTTGACAGGAATGTCCCCTGCATGGTATACAGGCAACTTCCCCTGCCTGAGTTACCCCCCTGCTTGTGAAGCTGGTATCCTCACTCAAGGAATCTTGCAGGAGGCTCTCAAAACAGGTCAGATCTTCCCAGCCGACTACCGGCCCACCACTCATCTATCCTTCAGTCGCAAGATCATTAAAAAAGCAGTCTACACTTGACTCTAAAGTCACATCATTTCTAACCATAGCCTGCATGACTACCAATTCGGCTACAGATCACAATGCAACATGGAGACTGCTACCTTACTGATATTGCTATACCTCTCAGTTGCATCCAACAAGGTTGACTATTCCATCCTCATCCACACCATAGAGTCTCAAATGGGATTCAGTGGCAATGTCTATCACTGGTTCTCCTACTTTTTCCAATAAACACCAGTGCATTCGCAAGGACACCTCGAGATCCCAAAAGATACCTATCACCTTTGAAGTCCCCTAGGGTTCTAAACTGTCCTTTGTCATCTTCAACCTCTACATAGAGGTCCCTTGAGGCACTGCTCACAGATAGCAGCTCCAAAATTCTGTACCGTAGTACTGTGGGTAATGAAAAGGGTTTGTCATTGGCCACCCACTGTATCAAAGCTTTGGGGGTTTCACTGTAATTATTTTTGTTAGGCACTGTTGAGAGGAGTTGGATATTGTTTTGCAAGTTGTATTTTTCTACATAGTTGTAATTTTACAACTATATTCATTATGGTTGCCAGTTTATGTACACTTGAACAGGCGGGTGCTGGGTAAAGCATAAAGTAAATGTTAAAGGGTAAAGGATTCGTGGTTCATTGGGAATAGTCATTACAGATTTCATAGGTTTGATCTGTTTATTATGAAACATTATGACAAAGCCAGTAGACCTCACCTATTTATGGCTTACTTATTGTGAAAACCATGCTTTAAAGACAGTGGGCTTTTAATAATGGATTGTTATTACTCTGTGCTAAAGCCTGTATGTAAGTATTTTATCAAATCAAAAAGAGAGGGGGGATCAGGAGCTATTTAATGGTCCAGTGCCCGTGCTCCAATATGGACCATGAAGTAATCAAAAAAGGGGGCACTGTTCCAGAGTGAGTGTTGCAAAAAGTCAAACCCTCACTGAACGAGAAGAGAAAGACGGAAAGGAGATTGGAGAGAAAGGTACTAGGTCAAGGACTTTGTGAGAGAGGTGGGGAAAGACACAAATTGTCTCTTGTTGCCCTCACACAGCCCGAGGGATGTCATGCTTCATCATCGGGCAGTTGCTCCTCGTCGGGCCGGCGGTGCAATGCCCTACGGGTCCCCCGAAGGGTCTCTTTGGCGGAGATCTTTTAGAGAACTGCCGATGGGTGCATGTGGGTGTGTGGGTAAAAGTCCTCTGTGAAGGGTGATATTGTGCATTTAAAACTATGGGTTACCAAAAAAGAGTTTTAATGACGAGGTACTCTTGGCAGGGTAAAAAACCCGTAGGTTGGGAGTTACCAGTGGAGGTGTAATATGCCAGGGTAACTATAGTAAGGTTGACATGTTTCACGCCTATGTCGGTCTAAAAGATCCCTGGCGTTTCATCAGAACCAGAGGTGAAGATGGTGTGATGTGAGTGCACGAAAGTAGTAACATTAGAGGGGTGCCATTAGTCCTCTCAATTGTCAAGGGGGGGGACCGCTCCCTATTGTATTAAGGGTCGCGGCTATGACTAAAGAGTTAGATATGCCCTCTTGATCGTGACCTAAAGGGGGAGCTAATAATGCTCCGTGAGCTAGAGGCGTAGGGTGCCCGCACCTTCTTGGGGTTTTAACTTGGGTGTAGGCACAAGAAACCTGCCCCGTCTAGACGCCAGCTCGTAGGTCACCGGGCACATTACACCTCCGCTGGTAACTCCCAGCCTACGGGTTTTTTACCCTGCCAAGGGTACCTCGTCATTAAAACTCTTTTTTGGTAACCCTTAGGCAGTTATAAACGCACAATATCACTCTTCACAGAGGACTTTTACCCACACCCCTACATGCACCCATCGGCAGTTCTCTAAAAGATCTCCAAACAAACAAACATCAGCACAGGCTGCAGAGTTGATAGACTTGACTAGAGCATGTGAATTGTCAGAAGGGTTAGAGGTAAATATCTACAACGATGGCCAGTACGCAGTTGGTGCGGCACATAACTTCGGACATTGATGGACCTAAAGAGGATTTATTATCTCTAGTAGAGCTAAGAAACAGCAAGGACATCTCATTTCTAGGCTTTTGAATGCAATAATTCTCCCCGAAAACATTAGCTACCATTAAATGCAGTGCACACAAGAAAGTAACAGATGAGGTGGGACAAGGAAATGCTTTTGCAGATGAGATGGCATGAACTACAGCTTTAGCAGAACAATCACTGATGTACGTGGTAGTGAGGACTGAGGATGAAGGAGACGTGTATGACCTTTATGTAGAGGTGAAGGAAGTACAAAATTTGCCAGATGAGGAAGAAAAGAAAAAGTGGCAGGAAAAAGGATATGTGTTTGACCAACACTTTCAGACATGAATGCAAAGTCCAAATGGAAATAGATGGATTCTACCAGACTGCCTTTTTTTCCTATGGTCCAAATGATACATGGACCAACTCACTTTGGAGTGGATGGTTTAGTAAACACAATTTCAAAAATATGGGAAAACAATATGGTTAGAAAGGTGGCTATAAATGTTTGTAAAAATTGTATAATTTGTGCCCAGCATAATGTGGGAAACAGAATTGCAGTACCAGAAATTCCATTCAGTTTATCACCCTACCGCTGAAGGATTAATTGAAAGGTGTAACGAAACACTGAAGAACAAGTTGTCAAATATATGTGCATCTAGTGAACTGAGTTGGATGGATGTTTTTCCCTAAGCCTTGTTCTCCATGAGAACGACTGTTACAGCAAAAATAAATTATCGCCCTATGAATTAGTGATGGGTAGGCCGGCCAATGCCCATGGGCTTGCACCTCCAGCCAGACTGTGCGATATGCCACATCCTGTATTGCTGGATTATTGTAAAGAACTAACAGGCTATACGAAATTCGCCAACAGGTCAGAGACACATGGTCCCCACCCCTGGAAGGACAAGTGCATGGCATCAAGTTTGGGGGCTGGTTGCTACTAAGAACTTCTTGAGAAAGAACAGTTTGCAGCCACGGTGAAAGGTCCCATCCAGGTCTTGCTGACAACCCAGACTGCAGTACGGTGTGATGGACATAAGAATTGGGTCTAACTCTCTCATGTTTAAAGGGCACCACCATTCTGGCAGGAACTGCTTTCGGAAGGAGGTGGTTTAAGTCTCAAGAGATTGCCCACTCCTAGAATCACAGACAGCACACCTAGTGCACCTCGCTACGATCTGTGCCCAAGAAGCCTGAAGAATTAGATAGGAAAGTGCTTAGGACAAGACAAGCACCAAGTGCCAGGCGCTCAAGAGTGCCATCTTTAAGAGACTAACGTGTGTAGTGAAATTAGTAAAATAAGGACACTGTGGACTATGGTTCGCTTGGAGATGCATCCCTTTGGCCTACCCATCATTAAAGCAGATCTGGAAAAAGAATACATAATAGGAACTGTTGTAATTGAAAATGTAAAGGAGGAAAATAAATTGATTGTTGTTTTATAGTATTTATTATCGGTTCAGTGACTTAATATCGAGAGACAAAATATCGACTACACAAAATATCGACGCCAAAATATAGAAAGACAGAATATCGACTCCCTATCTACAAACAGGTAAGTACTAAAATATCAATTCCAAAATATAGAATGTTAAAATATAGTTAGCTAAAATATCGAATTTTTTAAATGTATTAGAAATAATATAAAAGTAATTAAATATTAAAAACAATTAAATAAAACATACATAATATAATATAAAAAAGCTTAAAATGTAAACATAATAAAAGTAATGTAAAAAAAGTAGAGATTTTGTTGGATAGTGAGAGCGTAAAAATTACTATTCCCACTCCAGTGAGAGCAAAAGTAGGGAAAGCTTGGATAGCGTAGGGGTAAAAATTACTATTCCCACTCCAGTGAGTGCAACAGTAGGGAAAACTGTGGATAGCGTAGGGGTAAAAATTACTATTCCCACTCCAAAGAGTGCAACAGTAGGGAAAGCGTTGGATAGCGGGAGGATAAAATTTACTATTCCCACTCCAGAGAGTGCAACAGTAGGGAAAGCGTTGGATAGCGTAGGGGTACAAATTACTATTCCCACTCCAGTGAGCGCAACAGTAGGGAAAGTGTTGGATAGCGTAGGGGTACAAAATACTATTCCCACACCAGTGAATGCAACAGTAGGGAAAACGCTGGATAGTGTAGGGGTAAAAATTACTATTCCCACTCCAAAGAGTGTAACAGTAGGGAAAGCGTTGAATAGCAGGAGGGTTACAATTACTATTCCCACTCCAGTGAGTGCAACAGTAGGGAAAGTAAAGATTTATTTTTAAAATAAGATTACATTAATTATCAATACCAATCAAAAGTTAATTAAAAATACTTACCAATTTATAACAATTAATTACCATTGAAAAAAATTAATTAGCAATTAATAAAAATTATTTACCAATTAATACAAATTAATTACCAATTAATAATTAATCATCAATTATCAATACACATAAATAAAAAAACTATTATTTACTTTATTACAATTAATTTACTTCCCACTCAATTCCCCTATAAACCCACAACCCACTCCCAATAATAAAAAATACAATTAACATTATTATCAATTAATCAATTTATAAAAATAATTTTGCAATTAATAAAAATTAATTAGCAATTCATACAAATTATTTACCCATTAATACAAATTAATTACCAATTAATAATTAATTATCAGTTAATTATCAATACACATAAATAAAAAAATTATTATTTACTTTATTACTATTAAATTACTTCCCACCCAATTCCCCTACAAACCCACAACCCGCTCCTAATAATAAAAAATACAATTAACATAATTATGAATTAATCAATTAATATAAATTAATTACCAATTAATAAAAATTAATTACCAATTAATAATTAATTATCAATCAATTAATTATCAAAACATATAAATATAATTAATATTTAATTAGGCATAATTAAATTACTTCCCACCCTATTCCCCTATAAACACACAACCCGCTACGGAATAAAATTACGCAAAAATTAAATTACATAACATTCATTAGTTTAAATAATTTAAACATACATTACAAAAATAATACATAATTTTAACACATATACTACCATACATAACCCTAAAAAAAATTCGATATTATGGTAATCTATATTTTAAAATTCGATATTATAGAATTCCATATTTTTAAATTCTATATTATGGAAATCGATATTTGTACCCCAATTCCGATATTCTGACCTATCTATATTTTGATAATTCGATATTCTGTCCACTCTATATTTAAACTTCGATATTCTGGGCAGTCTATATTTTGGAATCGATATTTCGGGTGTTCACCTTGATTATCTGCATTATGATATTTGCCTTGACCTGGTACCTTGATTTCTACCACCCCTTACATGTGATAATGGCTCAGGCCCCTTTTGCACCTACTAGCTCCCTGTTAGATCACCAACATCATTTTGCTGAATATCAGAACAATGTAAGTGTTCAAATGACTTACACCTATTACAAACAAATATCTCACAAAAATGTTGGGTGTGTATGAAACTTCCAGCACACACTGCCACAGGTATGCCATACAGGTATGCCATTTCTGTCTCCATCATTAGCTTATAATGATTCCTGTTTTATCCTTTTTCAAACAGTATTGCAGTAGTACATTGCAGACGGAATACATTTCATGAATGATTTTAGGGATAACATTATGGTCCCTGCATCCTCTAATATTAGGGGAAAGAATTTACCTGATAAGAGCCTTTTTAATAATTCCTTTCTGTCCTATCGATATGTTCAATTACTGACTAGAATGAACACTACTGTTCTATATACTGATCCCACCATTTCCTCCCCACGTCTCTCCACGTAACTATATATCACCAGGGGAAGTATGTCTACAATCTACTGGTTCCCTGTTTTTGGGTAATAGTGTTTGCAAGGTTAATTTTCTAATGACTAGTGACTCTCATTTTCATCATAACCTCCAACCAGGTGAAGGTAAGTATTTTATATGTGGTTCCAAGGCTTACCCATGGCTGCCACCAAGGTGGGGAGGATCCTGCTATTTGAGATTGGCTCTTCCTCTCATTCGGGCAATTCCCTCTGACCATGTGTTTGATAAACTACAAAATTCTCTTGGTCATCACAAAAAGGAGAGCTCAAGCATTTTCTCAAGAGATCAAAAAGATACTGCTTGACAGCAGGCTTATTACTTTGGATTAGGAATACTCCCTATAGCTATGAATCGGAATTTGCCTAACAGAGGTGTGGGTAACTTCCAATTCCATTAAGGACACGGAGGTGAGGATTATGCTAATATCTCTCTTCGCTTTATTACAAGTGAAACATCCAGCAGCCAGAGATAAAAAAACATCATTATGAACAAGAAAAAACTACAACTCCCTACAACAAGGGAGATACATGAGTCCATAGTCCTTCCACTATTTCCAGTAACCGGCAATCATAGTCCCCTGTTTGTCTCCTCTCTTCCTCTTTCTTCGCGCAAATGACGCCAATTTATCACTGGTCCTGCTTTGACCCCTCAGTTCCTGGAAGGAAAAAACCCAAATATCAGGGAAGCGGAGAACTCCAAAACTGAAGACATCACAAAACAAACCGTATAAGAGAAATCAGCATCTTGGGCAAATTAAAATCACTCAAAATATTTTACTTACTACTGTATGGGTGGGTTCGCACCATTGTGCACTGGGTGGGATAATCCTCGCCTCCATGTCCTTAATAGAATTGGAACTTACCCACACCTCTGTTAAGTAAATTCCGATTCTATGGCAGGACCAGAGGCTTCGGATTATGCTAGTTCAAAGCTTACTTACCACCAACTGAGCAACATCCAAAACAGGTTTAAAATAAAACCTCTTAAAGGTCGAATCCGAGGACCAATCTGCCGCTTGCATCAGATCCTCCAAACGAGCTCCCAATGCAAACGCCTTAGAGGCCATGGCTCCCCTGGCCGAGTGCGCACCAAACTGTTTTTTATCAATGCCCGCTTCTTGCATGACCCAACGCACTCATCTGGCAATTGTAGGCAAAGACACAGCTTTGTGTGGCTTCTGGAGGGCAATCAAAAGTTGTCGCTCGCCCGGAGGGCGAAGTTCCAGGGTCAAGTTTTCGTAAGCCTTGATGCAATCCACCACACATAACTTCGGGGAATCCCGAAACGCTGGATAGGACACTGTTTGGGTGTGGGACCCAATAGTAAAAACTACACCTTCAGGCGAAAAGGTGCGCGCCGAGATATCCAGAGGCCGGACATCCGAAACTCTCCTTCATGAGATCAAACACAACAGCAGAGCCAATTTAGAAGATAGTTCCTTTAATGACAGATATTTATTGGGCTGCCAAGACAGAAAGAGATTCAGCACCAAATTAATGTCCCAAAGGAACGAATATCGAGGTTCCGGTGGTAAGGACTGACGGATTCCTCGCAAAAGCCGACAAACCAAAGGATGTTCACCGAGCGGTTTGCCATCCAAAGGAATATGACCTGTGGAAACTGCTGATCGAATCGCGTTAACTGAGTGATAAGCCAGTCCATTGGCCACCAAATCAGCCAGAAAATTTAAGACGTGAACAACATCCGCGACCACGGGATCCAAGTCCCTTCGAACACACCAGCGAACCCATCGAAACCAGGCGGACCTGTAACGTTTCGTGGTACTGTCTGCCCAAGCCTTAGACAAGAGCATTGCAGCCGGTTTCGAAAGGCCTGGCAGCGTCCAGCGTTGCCGGAAAGGCGCCATGCCATGAGACGGAGTCGCCCCTGAGTGACCAGATGGTGTGGCATCCCGTCCAGACTCTGAAGCAGATGAGGATACAGGGGGAGTAGGATTGGAAAATCCAAAGAAAGTTCCAGAAGAACCGGAAACCAGACTTGAGATCTCCAGCATGGAGTCACCATGGTTACTTCCGCCCCTTGACTGCGGATCTGGGCCGCCGATCGAGTGATCATCGAAAACGGGGGAAACGCGTAACCACTCTCCTCAGACCAATTCTGAAGGAAAGCATCCGTGGCCGCCGCCATCGGATCCGGCCTCCAGCTGAAATAACGAGGAATCTGGTTGTCCAATCGGGAGGCGAAGAGGTCCACTGAGAAGGGACCCCACAACGACTGGAGCCATTGAAAGATCGGGGGATCCAATTTCCAAAGACTGGAATCGAACAGATGCCGAGAATGCCAATCCGCTACGGGATTGGTCCGGCCTGGGAGATATTCCGCCGTGACCGAAATGTGGTGGTTGAGACAAAAACTCCAAAAATCATTTGCCAAATTCGCTAAAGCCCGAGATCAGGGGCCCCCTAAGCGATTGACATAACGGACAGCGGAGACATTGTCCATTTTCAGAAGAACACAGGACTGCACTCTGTCCTTGGTCCAACACCGAACTGCGAAGGACCCTGCCAAAAGTTCCAGACAGTTGATGTGGAACCTGTGTTCATCTACGGCCCACAAACCGCCGGTGGAAAAATCCCCGCACCTCGCGCCCCAGCCTGTCTTGCTGGCATCGGACTCTATGACCAGGTCCGGAACAGAGCCGAAGATTGCCCAACCGTTCCAGGCCTCCAAGTGGGATAACCACCACGTTATCTCATCCTTGGCCTCTTCCGAGAGGGGAACGATATGGTCGTAAGATTTCCCCTTCCTCAAATGGAATGCTTTGAGGCGCTGCAACGCTCGATAATGTAGGGGTCCCGGAAAGATCGCCTGAATTGACGACGAAAGGAGGCCCACTAGCCGTGCCAATTTCCGTAAAGAGATGTGAGGCTTGGAAATCGGCTGGCGTAACTCGTGATGAATATTCGCCATTTTCCGCGATGGAAGGCTCAAGGTTGCTTGTATGGAATCTATCACAAAGCCTTGAAACGTTACCTTCTGGGAAGGCTGGAGAATGGACTTGCTTTCGTTTATCACAAAGCCTAAGCCCAGCAAAAGAGAAACCGCCAGCTGGAGCTGCGAGGCGAGGGTCCGCGGGCACTGCGCCATGAACAGTAGATCGTCCAACTAAACGATCATGCAAATGCCTTGAGCACGGAGGAACTCCATCGCCAGATGGAGCTCCTTGGTGAAACACCATGGTGCGGAAGACAGACCAAACGGAAGGGTGGTGAATTCGTGCACCTTCTGCCTCCAGCAGAACTGCAGAAACCGGCAATGGGGAGGATGGATAGGAATCACCAAATAGGCATCCTTTGAGTCCAGGCGTAACATCCAATCGGACGGCAGAAGGACGTCCGTAGAAGATGGATACCCTCCATCTTGAAATGCTGGTAAACCAACCACCCGTTGAATTCCCTGAGGTTGATCACCGGTCGCCGGCCACCATCGGCTTTGTCGACCAAAAATATATTGCTGAGAAAACGGCGGGTATGGAGCATTGATCGACAAACAGCCCCTTTGTCGAGCAACGCGGAGAGCTCCTTGTCGATCAACTGAGCATCATGGGCGCTGAAAGAAATCTGGTGAGGCGGAGCCTGTTGCCGGGGTTCTCCCTGATAGTCTATGTGAAATCCTCGAATGGTCTGGAGAACCCAAGCGTCTGAAGCTATTGCCGCCCAGATGTACTGAAAATTCACCAACCGACCCCCAATGCGGATATGAGCCGCCGGAAGTACACTTACCGGAGGAATTGGCACCAAAGTTGGACTTGACGTTTCCACGGCCCCGGAAGCATTGCCCTCTTGTCGGGTAGAAGTTGTTGAAGTTTGCTGAGGTATTATACTGGTCACGAGCGGAGCCTTGCCCCCTACCGGAGTTCTGTTGGTAGCCTCGGCCGGGAGAGCGGCCCCTACCTCACCCGGCCCCGCGGAAAACCCGCTGGTTAAAAACCCGCTTGATACTGGTTTGCGCTTTATCCAGCGATGTGAAGGTTGCCACAAACTTCCCTAGTTCCTTAACAAAGAGATCTCCAAAGAGGCCCCCTTGTGCCACAGCACCAGCCTCCGAGGATGCCAAGTCCCCAAGTTTGGGGTCTAGTTTTATCAAAAGCGAGCGACGGCGCTCGGTAGATAGAGCACAATTAGCATTGCCTAGGAAGACGATGGCATGCTGGGCCCAATTCAAAAGGACTTCCGGGGAAATGGCAGATCCCAAGAACTTCGCCTCCTCCGCCATGTCCAGAAATTTGGTCATGGGGCCAATGGGGTACAACAACTTATCCTGACAGGAGTGCCAGGACCGGTCGATGCCCTTCCGTGGGTCCTTCACAAACGTAGCTAAAAAAGTCGCCATCTTGGGGTCAAGTTCCGGTGTAAATGCAATCTTGTTCTCTAAAGAGGGTCTCGAGCATTCAGCCCGAAGACAACCCCGAGCCTCCTTCTCCAGGGGCTTCCCTGTAAATAGATGACAAATTATCCTCCAGCAACATTTTTTGAATAATACCATTAAGTGCACATTGATGTTTTGGGTTAAATGATACTGAAAATGTTCAGAAATAATGTCTAAGGGTTAATTGTGAAAAAACAATTTTAGTTGTTATTTTGAACATCCATTCTTCCATTTTGTATTTTCCCGAGATGTTGAATTGCAAACTTTGGTTCCTTTCTACTATTGTTTCAAGTCAGCACAAACAGACTTATTTTGCACGTACCTTTACACACCTGGTGTTGACATACCTGCTCTTTGCCTGTTTGAGGCTTATCTGTGATCCACTTCAAAGGTTTATATTTGAATGTTCTTTTGTCTGCCAATATATGAGAAGGAACAAGCAATGTCTACTTGTAATCTTTATACTTGGTTGTTCGTTTGTCTGTCAGGATATAAGAAACTTTCACGTCATATCCTTGTTACTTAATCAGGGATTGTTTCTTCTGTAAATATTGTGCACATCCCCAGCTCATGCCACATGTATAAATAACCTCGCAGATCTTTGTACAATGTCCACTCTTTTCATAGCCATCCTGGCACTGTGAATATGTGCACCCGCAAATAAATAACAAATACGAGATACTTTGGCAGACCTCCGACTACTGGCCTCTTTTTTGTAAGGTGGAGACTAAAGGAATTCTATTTTCACAGAGGTCATAAGCAGTGATGAATTTCTGTGGCTTTTTTATTACTTCAAAGTGATAATGGTGTCGTTGACACATTCAACTAACTAAAATGTTCCGCTAACCTTTGTTTTTTTCAGTGAATCTCTCTCTCTCTCTCTCTCTCTCTCTCTCTCTCTCTCTCTCTCTCTCTCTCTCTATATATATATATATATATATATATATATATATATATATATATATATATATTCACTTAAAAAGCCATAGGTTTCACACATGTTATAGTTAGCTGGACATTTCACTCGTAAAAAATCAATGAAATTCCCCCGTTATAGTTAGTTCAGATAACTATAACTCGCGCGCCCGCAATCCACTGCTCATGACGTCACATATTACATCACTCATGACATGGTCAGTGGCATCACTCATGACATCACTGATGACATCATCCTTGTGATAGAGTGGCGGTTGCGCGAGTTATAGTTATCTGAACTAACTATAACGGGGGAATTTCATTGGTTTTTTACGAGTGAAATGTCCAGCTAACTATAACATGTGTGAAACCTATGGTTTTTTAAGTGAATTTGCAAGATTTTTTAAATGCTAATTCCTAACTATAATGTGTGTCTAACCTATGGTTTTTTAAGTGAATTTGTAAGTTTTTTTAAATGCTAAGTTATGTATGTATTATTATATTTTTTATATATTTATTTTACAATAAACTACCTATGTATATAGTTATAGATTGACTGTATCCTGTAATATGGAATGGCTCGTTTAAAATGTTTTTTTTAGTTTTTTTTAAGGTAAGGTTTTGGCACCCCGCGAATTTTTGAAAAAAAAATAAAATGTTTTCTTCACCCTTCGGGGTCCTTCAGGGACCCCCTGACAAAGGCTAGGGGGTCAGGAACTCTATACCCTGCCCCCTTTTCACGTTCTCCACCTTTCTTTTTCACTGTCACACACCAAACACACAAAATGGCGGCTGACACTTCCTGATTTCGACCGATTCGAATGTTAACTGACATGTAACCACCAATCAGAAGTGCGCTCGCGCACGTTAGGGTGCGCGCACCGTGCGCGCCCCGTGTGCAATTTTCTCAGGAACTACTGAATAGATTGACACCATATATGCAAAAGGCACATGCCTGACCTGAGGACTACCTCTTTGCCAAATTTCAAGTAATTCTGTTCAGCCGTTCGGGCTGTACCTTCGACTAAAGGTCTATGGGAAAATGCATTGGGAAAACGCGTTTTGGGACCCCCCCTTTTTTCTCAGCCCCCGCTTGACGAATCACCCCGAGACTTTCAGGGTAGGAGCTGAGCGGAGCGCCCCATTTGTTTTGAAAATTTCGCGAGGATTCGTCAACCGGCGCCAAAGTTATTCAAAATAGAATTTTCAGATTTCCTATGGAAACACGGTCCAGTAGATAATATATATATCTATATCTATATCTATATATATATTCACTGAAAAAACCATAGGTTTCAGGCCTGATATAGTTAGGAATTAGCATTTAAAAAACCTTTGAAATTCACTGAAAAAACAATAGGTTTTAGGGGTGTTATAGTTAGCTGGACATTTCACTCGAAGAAACCCATTGAAATTCCTCCGATATAATTAGTTGTACTAACTACATCTCGCGCGCCCGCAATCCACTGCTGATGATGTCACATATTACATCATTCATGACATGGTCAGTGACATCACTGATGACATCTCAAATGACATCACTGATGACATCATCCAGTGAATGTTGTTTGGTTCGTTATTTAAATATGTATTATATATCTAGCAATTTGCATTGAAGAATGAGTGGATATATAAATATAAATATCTGGATGGAGGATTTAGTAGCAGTGTGATTGACTGTTTACTTGACTAATTTATAGTGTCTCACTAAATATTTTGGATATTGACTTAACTGTGTGAATATCTGTATCACTTTGTCAGTTGTTGTGTAAACTGCTGCACTAGTTGGTTACTAGCTACGTGAAAGTCTATATTATTTATTGATTAGTTAACTGAGTATTTGTATGGGAGAGTGAATGTGTGTGTGGTTCGGTGGGGGGTGTGTGACTGCCCAAATATTTGTGAATAGTTGATTCAGTAGGTATATGAAGTTAAAACTACATGTTATAACAGTTGTTTGGGTGAGTGAATATCTTTATGGGTGTGGCGATGAGCAAATATATGTCTCAATGATACATGTCTAACAAACTAGAAAAATAAAAGCCAGTGTATGTGTCAGTTGTTGTATATAAATAAGTATACATAAGACTCAGTGATTGTATGAGTGACTGTATGGATAACTGTATAGTTGTAATAGTGATTTTAAAACACACTAAGTATGAGCTATTATCTAGTGCTGGTCTAAACGATGCAGCCCTGGGTTCTCTCCTGATAACAGGTGAGTAAATCGGAATTCTTGGTTCGGCTGATTTTAGAGGAATATTTGTACAATGGTAAAGGAAGGGGGCGGGGCCTGAGGTGACGTGTGCAAACACGCCCTGTGGTGCGTTTTAAGTTGGGGAATTAATTCCTCTTCAATCCTGCGGTCCCCTGGGGGCCAACTAGCCCACCAGGTACCTCCAGTATGCGTCAGGGAGCTGCGTTGCAGAGAGGTGTTCAGAGGCCACCACCACAGTCATGGATACTTCATATACAGAATTATTGGCCTAATTGGCAGATCTCTGTTGCTATATAAGCTAGGGTCATCAGTGTACAAACTCCTCCTAAACAGAGAGCCCAAGTGGGCAAATTAAAGAATTCGAATTTCAAGTTCATCAAGGGCCTCAGCATGATAATGATACCAATCCCTGAAAAATATAATAAAACAAAACAAAAGCAAATTTTAGTATAACATGATTCTAGCCACAGTGAATACAATATAAAATTATGACAGTTTAGTTATGCAAATGTACAGATAACTCTTCACTCAATTTCAACCCTTTAGGGAACATATATAATTCTGTATATGAAGTATCCATGACTGCGGTGGTTTAGCATCTGTGATATGCCCACTAGGGCTATAATTTTGTACATTGCTTGAGGTACTATGTATGCACATGCCTAATACTTTTTTGCTATTTATAGCGTGTGGGGTGCGACTTACGCTGTACAAATACATTTACTGAATATATCATCAAGTTGTGACAAGCGAATTCTATCACTGCCATTTTTCATTTAAACCTTTTTGTAATGTTATTTTACATTACAAGCCTCTCTGAATGAATTTTGTACGAGGCTAAGATGGCCGCCACATTACCACTTCCCTGTAATATTATGTGGTTGAGATGAGTCTGTTGTTTATTTTGAGCACAATGAATTGTATTTAACTTTATTGAAACAATATTTTCTTTAGCGTGAACAAGGCGAAAGCTGAAACGCGTTGTGTTTTGTGCAGTCTATTAAACAAGCTTTAGAACTGCAAATCTCCTGGGAGTCCGTGTTTACTTTCGTACAAGAAAAGTTTGGAGTTTTTATAATTGGGGCTGCCGATTACCCCAACTCGGACCGCCCTATCTGACAGCCTTCTCCTTTATCGGGATTGTTGGTGATATATATATATATATATATATATATATATATATATATATATATATATATATATATATATATATATATTCACTTTAAAAACCATAGGTTTCACACATGTTATAGTTAGGTGGATATTTCACTCGTAAAAAACCAATGAAATTCCTCCGTTATAGTTAGTTCAGATAACTATAACTCGCGCGCCAGCAATCCTGCTCATGACGTCACATATTACATCACTCATGACATGGTCAGTGGCATCACTCATGACATCCCTGATTACATCATCCTTGTGATAGAGTTGCGGTCGCGCGAGTTATAGTTATCTGAAATATCCACCTAACTATAACATGTGTGAAACCTATGGTTTTTTAAGTGAATTTGCAAGGTTTTTTAAATGCTAATTCCTAACTATAACGTGTGTGAAACCTATGGTTTTTTCAGTGAATTTGTACGGTTTTTTAAATGCTAAGTTATGTATGTATTATTATTTTTTTCATGTATTTATTTTACAATAAACTACGTATTAAATTTATTTATTTTTTGGTATGGTTTTCCACCGTGCGCGCACGGTGCGCGCACCCCGCGATTTTAAAAAAAAAAAATTAAAATGTTTTTTTCTGCCTTCGGGGTCCTTCAGGGACCCCCTGACAAAGGCTAGGGGGTCAGGAACTCTCTACCCTGCCCCCTTTTCACGTTCGCCACCTTCCTTTTTCAATCTCGCACTGAAAACAAACAAAATGGCGGCCAACACTTCCTGATTTCGACCGATTCGAACGTTGGCTGACATGTAACCACCAATCGGAATTACGCTCGCGCACGGTGCGCGGCTATAGATATGTATGTGCTTTAACTGTAATTTTCTCAGGAACTACTGAAAAGATTGACTCCTTATATGCAAAAGGCACATCCCTGACCTGAGGACTACCTCTCTGCCAAATTTCAAGAAATTCTGTTCAGCCGTTCGGGCTGTACCTTCGACTAAAGGTCCTATAGGAAAATGCATGGGGAAAACGTGTTTTGGGACCCCCTTTTTTCTCGGCCCCCGCTTGATGAATCCCCCCGAGACTTTCAGGGTAGGAGCTTAGCGGAGCGCCCCATTAGTTTTGAAAATTTCGCGAAGATTCGTCAACCGGCGCCAAAGTTATTCAAAATAGAATTTTGAGATTTCCTATGGAAACATGGTCCTAACTATAACTATCTACTGGCGACCGCCAGTAGATAATATATATATATATATATATACATATACATAATATAAATACGGTGCAGCCCTGCATTTCGGGAAGTAGTGGGGCATGACATTAAGTCAAGGAGGCTAACGCTGTGCCCGCCACTTCCTCCTAAATATGCTGACTACATTCTAACTATAACTACCTATTGATGACCGCCAGTAGGTAATATATATAGTAGGTAGTTATAGTTAGGACCTATTTTCCATAGGAAATCCGCAACATTCTATTTGGGATAACGCTGACGTCAATTGATGAACCTTCGCGAAATTTTCCAAACTTTTGGCCATCTCCGGTCTGCTCCTATCCTAAAAATTTCACGGTGATTCGTCAAGCGGGGGTCGAGAAAAAAGGGGGGTCCCAAAACGCGTTTTCCCCATGCATTTTCCCATAGGACCTGTTGACGCAGCTACAGCCTGAAGTGCTGAATGGAATTACACCAAATTTGGCAACCAGGTAGTCCTCAGTTCAGACTCGTGCCTTTTGCTTAAATGGTGTAAATCCGTTCAGTAGTTCCTGAGAAAATAAAAAGTAAAATCACATATATATCTGGGCGGAGCCTAACCACACATCTCATCATGAGATCTGATTGGCTGTCAGCACTTCATCCAAGAAGTTTTGGCAGCCATCTTGGGACCAATATACATGATAGCACCTCATTAAAAAGCCTTGCAGTTAATAGAAGGTTTTAAGACTTTAGTTACATTATAAATCATTTGTTGATGGTACCATACTCATTTTAGGAATTGTGGTGTGTTCTAAGGTGATTTTACCATGTGAAAAAGCCTTCTGCTGTGATATCATGAATAATGTTTGAGAGAAAACTATTTTCTCATGCTTTTCCTACAGAGGATTGGAAGGTGATCTATAAGCTAAACTGAGAGCATATTTTCTGTAAATTCACATTATCTTTCTCAGTCATGTGAGAATGAAGTCTGACATTCTCAGTAAAACATGTACATCCAACAAGGGCAGAGACTGTCAGTTGATTCCTTTGTGTTCTACTGCAGCTTCCCAGAGTGTTCTAAAGAACAACTAGAGCGCTAACAGTCCTACTTATGACAAACGTATGGCCCACCTGAAGCCATCTTGGTGGGAATAAAGTGGTAACTCTTAAAACATTTAATTTAAAAAGGAACAAAATGAGGGGGTACATTTTGCCATAGAAAGTATGATTAGTGCTGCAGAAAGAAAAATTAGGGCACATTTTGAGTGACTTCTCAAATCCTCTTCTATTTCATTAAAACATTCTGACATGCAGACTGAAACATGCACTTTCAATACAAGCAACAGACTTCCCTGGTGAGCAGTAGCTTTACTACAGTGATCTAATAAGCAACTAGAGTGCTAACATTCTGAATTTATGGCAAATGTGTGACACATCTGAATGCCTTGTTGATGGAATCAAAGTAAAAAACTGAAAGTATTTCCTACTGAGGAGACTGTAGTAAATGAGGAAATTAGGAAACATCATAACAAATAAGTCTCCCAAAATGGCCACCAGAGACAAAAGAGCCCAAATGCAGCCCAAATATCACCCAGATGTAGCCCATATGTAGCCCAATGACAGAAGTGTGCAAAACACTTATTTTTTGTGTATTTGCAGTTTTATATAGTGCAGACTTGTCAGGTATTGGAGTGCTTTACATGAGCATTGGTTACATCACACAAGATCACGTTCATTTTGGTTGTAGACATGGGGAGATTAAGTGATTTGACCAGAATCACAGAATGTTGAGCTGAAGCAGAAACTCCAACCTGGTTCCCCAGTTGCAAAGTCTGCAGCTCTGGAAGTAACACCACATCCTCTCCCCTAGGTGCAACATTTAATCAAGTGGTCAACTGGATAAAAAAACATAAAGATTATAAATTATTTCAAAGTTCTTTGTCGCTATTTGAAAACTCAGAAAATATGTCCTCATTTTAGTTTTTTAGAGCACTAACCATACTTTTGATGCAAATAATACCCTCTCATATATGTAATTTCTAAAGGAAATACTCTGGGTATTACAGTTTTGATTAAATCAAGATGACGTCAGGCGTTCCACACTTTTGTAATAAATATAGAATGTTAGCAATCTAGTTGTTCATTGGGATACTGTTGAGAGGCAGAGGCCAGGGGCACGGACTCTGAAAATTGAAAGCAGGTAGGAGAGTGCAGATGCAACAATTTGACCACACTGGGCAGGCAGGAAGGGCAGCTGGAGGGTTTGTGGCAGCACAATGGCTATGATGGGCAAGAAGGAGGGTGCAGGGGCATGCACAAAGGACCATGGAGGATAGAAGGGAGGGTCAGGACCTGGACACAGACAAGAGAGTTCATGGGAAGGGGCCTCACAACAGACCGCGTGGGGCAGGCAGGAGGAGCAGTTGCAGCACAACAGACCAGGGAGGGCAGAAGGGTGTGGCAGTAAAATGGACCATGGAGGACAGGAGGAAGGGGATAGGGGCATGGCATGTGGACAGGCAGGGTGGAGGTGGCAGGGACAGGTTACAGTCATCTGACAATGCTAGGCAGGTGGGAGGGGAGTGGCAGCTCAACAGAACACTCAGAGTAGATAGGAGTGGCAGGTCCATGGAACATGGTGGGCAAAAAGGATGGAGCAGGGGCATGCACAAAGACATTGGAGGGCAGGGGGAAGGAGAATAGGGGCAGCAAGCTAAGCACAGAGACTAAGAAGGAGGTCAATGATGGGCCATAGAATTGGGCAATGGAGGGCAGGAGGAGTGGACTGGTACATCATGCTAGATGGAGGGCAGTGGCAGCACATCAGAACATGCATGGCAGGAGGAAGGAGGCTAGTCCATGGATTCAGAATACAGAGGATAGGGAGGAGGTGGATGGGGAAGCAAGCTAATTGTTCAGAGAAGGTGGGTATTAGGAACTTTATTGTTTTTAAAATGTGTGTCTGTGCGAACTACTTAAAATATGAACAAGTATGCAGCATAATCTCACTTTTATTCAGGAAGAAGAGGACGTTTGTGACTTTGACTCCGGGCTCACTTTGCAGAAACACCCCCTGACCCTCCACCCCCCATCGCAAAATGTAATGCCCGTGAAAAGGGTAGGTGGACGTAGTGTTATATAGAACATAGTCCTGAGAGCACGATTGAAAATGAAAACTAGATATAGTATATGGTATAAACTATGCACCAAAAAGTGTGATATAAGATGAACCAGGGCTTGAAATATAATATGCAATACATTGTGAGCAATGACAGATTAATTGGAGAGCGCGAGATAGCACAGGCACTAGCGCGTGCTATGCGATATGCGCCTTGGAGTGTAATATGGACAGGACAGTGTTGTGTAACCTAACTAGTCTCTAAAGTTGTAATATAAAATATGTGCTGGGGAGTGTAACGTTGCATATGCACTGTGACAAAGATATGGATCCCAGATTGTAATATGTATTGCATAGCGCTGTGCGTTATAACATAGGCATTGAGGAAGGCACGTTAGATGGGGCAATATAACCTGTGCGAAGGCAAGTATGGCATGACATATTCACGGGGTGGTGTTACAGTGCACATGGGCTAGAGAGTGTCATAGCATATGCACTAGCTGGTGGAATACAACACAGGGGTGTGTGGCACTGGTGGGTGTAACACATCATTGGGCTCAGCCAGGAGCACGCTGTGACTCTCAAGTGAGGTTCGTCTCCTTTCCAGAGAGTAAAATAAAAAGTATTACACATCCGGCTGTGGATGTGTGTTTTATTAACCATGAGGGGGGTTTCTTGCATAGTTTGGTCGAATTTTTGTCGAATCCCCTTTGAATGGCTTGGTGTGCGTGTGTATTAAATGTGCCCGTCAATAGCTACCCATGTTTGTATAAATAAACGACAAGGGTGTCTACTTGGAGAGTACCCATCGGCGGGGGCACCGGGATTAGGCACGGTAGGGCGTCAGACACGTCAGAGCTTCACTAGCGGTGTAAATACATTCCACATGGATTCATTGTATGCATAGTCACCTTTTAATGAATATCACGAAAATCTTCATGGTGATAGGTACATAGGTGTTTCTATAAATATATATTAAAAAAAAAAACAAAGGCCGGCTCCGTGGGATGGGGTCCCCGGGGCCATAAGTGGCCTGAGGAGGGGGGCAACGCAGCCCCACTCCCAAAGAATAAAAAAAAAAAGGCCCTGCCCCGGGGGTTGGGGTCTCCAGGGCCGATTAAGGCCTCGGGAGGGGGGCCACGCGGCCCCTTCCAAATTTGTTTTGTTCTAAAATACCATTAGGGTGCAGGCCCTGGGGGATGGGGTCCCCAGGGCCAATAAATTAGAAAAAAGAAGGGGGGCCACACAGCCCCCCTTCCTAAAAAAATAAATAAATAAAAGACCAGCATTGCACCGGAGGCCACGCCCCCTCCTTGCAGCACTCTACAAACGCGCCCCCTGGCAAGTTGTAAGTTGGGGAATTAATTCCCCTTCAATACTGAGGGTCCCTGAGGGCCAACTAGCCCAACAGATATCTCCAGTATGTGCCAGGGAGCTGCGTTGCAGACAGGTGTTCTGAGGCCACGCCCCTTTTTACACCTCTCTGTAACGCAGCTCTGTGGCGCTTACTGGAGACACTTAGTGGGCTAGTTTGATCTTAGGGACCCTTAGGATTCAAGGGGACTTAATCTCTCAACTTAGAACGGCCACAGGGTGCATTTACACAGTGGTGAAGGGAGGGGACGGGGCCTGAGGTGATATGTGCTAACACGCCCAATGGCGTGTTTTAAGTTGGGGAAATAATTTCTCTTCAATCCTGAGGGCCCCTGTGGTCTAACTAGCCCACCAGGTGCTTCCAGTAAGTGCCACAGAGCTGCGTTGCAGAGAGGTTTAAAAATGGGCACGGCCCGTTATAGTTAGCTGGACTTTTCACTTGTACAAAACCATTGAAATTCCCCTGTTATAGTTAGTTCAGCTAACTATAACTCGCGCACCCCTGATGACGTCACATATTACATCACTCATGACACGGTCAGTGACATCACTCATGACATCACTGATCACATCTCAAATGACATCACTGATGACATCACTGATGACATCATCCTTGTGATAGAGTGGCAAACCTCCTCTCACCCTAATATAACCTTTGATACACACATTCAAAAATAGAAACTAAAATTTTCAAAACAATGGACATACCAATGCCAGTTACAACAACCTATTCAGTAATTCTAAGATCCACATACACATCCACTCATTCACCAACAGTCCTATACAGTCACGCATACATGTACTCACTCATCATATGTACTCATACACCTATATATGCTGTTACACTATGCGACTCATCCATACAGTTACTCACACACATAGTCACTCATGCTAATAAGGAATCAAACATCCATTTACTTGCATATACAGTTATACACACACAACCACACTTACTTCTACAGAAACTTAAACATACTTAGTCTTTTAAACAATCACTTATAGAAACACATACTTATTCATATAGGAACTCTGCCAATCTCTCACTCTCACATATACTCACTTATATACACCAATAGTCACAAATACTAGTTTAAAACATATGTAGCTACTCATAAAGACACTATTGAGACAGTCATTCACTCACTAACACACCCGTACACTCACTCATCCACCCATACAGTCCTGCACACATTCTGTCTTCAACACATACAAACAGTGAGTCACTCATTCATGCATCTATGCAGTACGTAATACCCCCCACCGAACCATACAGACACTCAGACACTCATGCTGATACTCAAAAAAACAACTAGTAACCTATATAGACACTCATGTAGCTACTCACCAACCCATGCAGCCACTTATACACAAGGTGAGAGACTGATACAAATATTTACATATTTAAACATTGCTCACCAAGCCATGTAGTCACTAAGATACACTTAATCAGTCAGTTATACAATCAATTTTTCAAAAAAAGATCATCCATTTAGACACTTATATACCCATTTATTCTTCCATCGACCTTGAGATATACATATATAAAACATATTTAATTTTCAGAAAAACACACATTCACTGGATGATGTCATCAGTGATGTCATCAGTGATGTCATTGGAGAAGTCATCAGTGATGTCATCAGTGATGTCACTGACCATGTCATGAGTGATGTAATATGTGACGTCATAAGTAGTGCATTGCGGGCGCGCTAGTTATAGTTAGCTGAACTAACTATAACGGGGAAATTTCAATGGTTTTGTACGAGTGAAAAGTCCAGCTTACTATAACGCCCCTGAAACCTATGGTTTTTTCAGTGAATATATATATATATATCCAACCAATTCTGAACCAAACTATAGATCAGACACCGACACAGGGATAGCGTCGCTATTCCATCCATTTATTTCATTCCTCTTGCTATATGACGCGTTTCCGCATACCTGCCTTGCTCACAATGGCAGTCATAGACATTAAAATCCTTTACATAAACAGAGTGCTGCGGCCACATGACCCAGTGATGAACTAAATATGGAAGACAGACTATCAAAGCTACTGCCACTACATAGTTTACAATTTCTCCTGCAACATTCCTTCAATAGTCAGCATAACAATAATTTCATCATAATTTTTAGCATCAAAAAATATATAGTAATCACAACATCATTTTGAATATTATTAGTCCCAAAAAATTCTCACCGTAGTGCTCAATTTTCTTAACATACCACAGTATGAAGAATCAGAAAAAGATATACTATACATTTTATCACTCCGTTAAAATTTCACAAGTGATTTCAAATGATGTTGGGTCGTTTGAATAAAAAGTTATATTATAAAACCATATAAATCTTAAATCCAAAGTACCTAAAATTGATGCAAATATTATGCAATTAAGAAGGAGTAAAAATTCATTTCAGTCCAATATTTCATTACGGTAGCAGCATACAAAATAAAGTGCAAGTGCACATTTCATAATTCATTTCTTCAAACATATTGCAGTTTATATTTACTACGTTGTGAGGTATTCTTAAAATATCTTCTTTTTTCCTCCCATTCATCTGCCAATAAAAAAATATATATATATGTTTATATGTATATGTATACAATCATATCTCAAATCTCTTAAAAAAAGATGAGTTTAATTTATATATATATATATATATATATATATATATATATATATATATATATTCACTGAAAAAAAACAAAAGTTACATATATGTTATAGTTAGGAAATAGAAATTAAAAAAACCTTAGAAATTCACTGAAAAACAAGGGTTACAGGGACGTTATAGTTAGGCTCAGAGTTTACTCGTTCAAAACCAGAGAAATTCAGTAGTATAGTAAGCTGATCTAACCATGCACTGCTTATGGCCTCACACATTACATCACTCATGACATGGTCAGTGACATCACTGATGACATCTCAAATGACATCACTGATGACATCATCCCATGATTGTAAATGTTTTCTAAAAGTTACTGAGGGTTAAACATATATACTAAGGTAAGTAGCTGTGAGTGTGCTTGCATAGTTGAGTGAATGGGTGTGTAAGTGGTATACAGAAGACTGAGTGGGTATGTGAGAGACTATATATGAGTGAGTGGGTGTATGAGTTTTTGCATGAGTGAGTGGGGGTGTCAGTGCATGTATGAGCAAATGAGTGGCTTTGTGAGTGTCTGTATAGGTAAGTGAGTGGCTGTGTAAGTAGGTGTAATGGTGAATGAGAGGGTGCATAAGTGGCTGTATGGGTGACTGAATAGGAGCATCAGTGTCTGTATGGGTGAGTGAGGGGGTTAATGAGTGGTTGTAAGGGTTCATGAATGTGGCTGTGTTACTGGCTGTATGAGTGAATGAATAGGTGTGTGAATGCCTGTATGGGTGAGTCAGTGACTGAAAAAGAACTTGTATGAGAGAGTATGTGCTTGTGTCAGTGACTGTATTGTTGAGTGAGTATATGTGTTAGTATGTATATGAGTATGTTAGTGGCTGTATGGATGAGTGAGAAGGTATGTGAGTAGCTGTATGGACTGATTTATTGTGAATGGCTATATGGGTATATGAGTGGGTATGTAACTCTCTATATGTTTGTATGACTGGATGTGTAAATGGCTGTATTGGTCAGTGAATAGGTGCATGAGAGGCTGTATATGTGGGTTAGTGGTTGTGTTAGTGGCTGCATGGGTGAGATGATATATAAGTGGCTCTATGGATCAGTAAATAGGTGTATGAGTGTTTGTATGGGTCTGAGAATGATGATGTCAGTGGTTGTATGGGAGTGGGCATATGAGATGTTGTATTGGGGTGTAACTGGGTATGTGAGTGGTTCTGTGGATTATGTCATCAGTGATGTAATTTAAGATTTCATCATCAAAATAACTTTATTCGGATGAAATTTTCACCCATAAAAGAGACATAAATACAGCACATAAAAACATTTCAGGGAGGTTTCAAAAACAAATATCAAAACAATAAATATGACAGAAATGACAAAAAATACCACCGAAGTTTATAACAACTTAGTGCCACAGGCCTTACAGCATCATTTTGGAATGAGCCTACATGTAAACAAATTTCCACGGCAGATAATTGCAGAACCAGTAAAAATGCGGCTCTAAACTGCCTCATATTATAGTACTTCTTTTTAAACAGACGAATTCAAATTAACCTAGGATAAAATTCATAAAATGTATAAAACAACATAAAATGCCTCATTGTTTAACCTGTTTTGCCATCGCATGGGCACAGAAAGCAGCAAGATTTGGCTGAAAGCCAATCAGGAAGCATAATAAATATTTAACAGTATCAGCTCCAAACCTGAATAACAAAGATAGCACCTATCGCCCACGTAAATGTTACAGGTAAACAGGGGGGCAGTCTGGGACTCAAAGGCAAATATACCATTATCTGGTTTTTCCCTTCTAAAGTTCTAAAACTCTGTTCCTTCTCAGAGCCATAAAAAACAGACACTACTTCCTTTTTATATAAAACTTGAAAATAAATCTGGCTCAGGCAAAACCATCTGCATACCAATCCTACACATTCATTGATGTCACTGACCATGTCATGCGTGATGTAATATGTGAGGTCATAAGCAGTGCATTGCGGGGGCGTAAGTTATAGTTAGCTCAGCTAAGTATAACTGCCAAATTTCTGAGTGAGTAGTTGTGTTGAAAGGCTGTATGGGTGAAGGAGTGGGTGTGTGAGTGAGCATATAAGTGAGTGACTGGTTGGGTGAGTAGCTGTATGGGTGAGTGAATGATTGTGTCAGTGGCTGTATGAATGAGTGGGTGGGTGTGTGAGTGGCTCTATGAAGGAGTGAGAGGGTGTGTGAGTACTAGCATAGTTATGTGAATAGATATGTGAGTGTTTGTATGGGTATGTGAGTGGGCATACAAGAGGTTGTATGGGGTGTGAGTGGGTCTGTGGATGATGTAATCAGTAATGTCATTTTAAATGTCACCAGCGATGACATCAGAGATGTCGCTGCCCATATCATGAGTGATGTAATATGTGAGGTCATAAGCAGTGCATTGTGGGACGTAAGTTATAGTAAGCTTAGGTAACTATAACTGCTGAATTTCACAGGTTTTGTACGAGTGAAATTTGAGCCTAACTATAATGGCCCTGTAACCTTTGATTTTTGAGGGAATTTCTAAGTTTTTTAAAATTCTATTTCCTAACTATAATGACCCTGTAACCTTTAGTTTTTTCAGTGAATTTCTAAGGTTTTTTAAATTATATTTTCTAACTATAATGTCCCTGTGACCTTAATTTTATTAAGTGAATTTCTATGATTTTTTTTAACCAGTAATCGCATTTGCAGAGTGGAGGAAAAAAGGGTCTGGGCCTCCGACCTGCTCTCAGGAATCCTGCTGTATCAGACTTATTGGAGGTAACAGGAGGGAGAGCTTGTTGGTCCCCAAGGACACTCTGGTGCCAAGGGGACTTCATCCTCCAACCAACAGTGTGCCAGGAGATGCGTTTGCAGAGTGATGGAGAAAGGAGGTGTGGCCTCCAAAGTTCTTGCAGCAATCATGCTCTGTGGGACTTACTGGAGATAACAGGCGGGCTTGTTGGCCCCCAAGGGCCCTCAGCATCTGAACTGATGTGAACCCAAACCGGCACTGTGCAAGGCAGAGTGGTTGCAGAGTGGTGGAGAAAAGGTGTGTGGCCACTGAAGACCTCTCAGCAATCCCGCTCTGTGGGATCTAAGGGAGGTAAAAGGACGTCTTGTTGGGCCACAGGGACCTTCAACATCCAAGGGGACTTCATATCTCTACCAGCAGTGCACCAGGAGGCGCTTTTGCAGAGTGGTGGAGAAATAGGGTGTGGCTTCCAAAGACCTCTTAGCAATCCTGCTGTGTGGGATTTACTGGAGGCAACAAGAGGGCTTATTGGCCACCAAGAACCCTCTGCAGCCAAGGGGACTTCATGCCCCAACCAGCAATGAGCCACAAGGCACATTTGCAGAGTGGTGGTGAAAGGGGGCTTGGCCTCCATATTCCTCTCAGCAATTCCGCTGTGTAAGGCTTACTGTGAGGCAACATGAGGTCTTGTTGGCCCCATGTACACTCTAGAGGCACGGGGACTTCTTCCCCCAACCATTTGTATGCTAGGAGGTACGTTTGCAGAGTGGTGGAGAAAGGAGGCATGGCCTCTGAAGTCCTCTCAGCAGTTGCGCTCTTAGGGACTTACTGGAGGTAACAGGAGGGCGACCCTTGACCCTACCTGGTAGGTCGCTCCCCCACCGCACAGCACTGCCTGTGTGTCTGCCGCTGCTGAGGAAGTTCGAATAGGTTGGTTTCTCACTGTATTGCCTGTACTGCTTTCCGTCTTGTTGTGCCCGTAACTGCTGTTCTCTGTCCTCCCCCGCTGCTTGTACTTGCTCTGGGCCCATTTTTTCCCTCTGTCCCCTCGCTGTCCCCGTGTCTCTCTGCCTGGTTTTTGCCTCTGTTCCCCTCGCTGCCCCCGTGTCTCTCTGCCCGTTTATGCTTCTGCTCCCTCGTTGCCCCGGTAACCCTGTGCCCGTTGTGCCCGTTTTGCCTTCTGTTCCCCTCGCTGCCCCCGAATTTCTGTAACCTTCTTCGCCTTCTGTAACCCTCATTGCCCCCTTACTTTGTGCCTTTTTGCCTTCTGTGCCCTTCGTCGTCCTGCTCCGTTCCCGCCGCTGCGTCCCCTGCGGCCCCGCCCCCTGACTGCCCATTCACTGCCCCTACCTCCCACCTCCCAGCTGCTCCTCCCTCCCACCTCCCCATATATGCCGGCGGCTGCGCGGTGAGGAGAGCGACCCTTGACCCTACCTGTTAGGTCGCTCCCCGCCGCACAGCACCGCCTGTGTGTCTCCCACTGCAGAGAAGTTTGAATAGGTTGGTTTCTCACTGTATTGCCTGTACTGCTTTCTGTCTTGTTGTGCCCGTAACTGCTGTTCTCTGTCCTCTCCCGCTGCCTCTACTTGCTCTGTGCCTGTTTTTTTCCCTCTGTTCCCCTCGCTGGCCTCGTGTCTCTCTGCCCGTTTTTGCCTCTGTTCCCCTCGCTGCCCCTGTGTCTCTCTGCCCGTATTTGCTTCTGCTCCCTCGTTGCCCTAGTAATCCTGTGCCCATTGTGCCCATTTTGCCTTCTGTTCTCCTCGCTGCCCCGTATTTCTGTAACCTTCTTCGCCTTCTGTAACACTCATTGCCCCCTTACTTTGTGCCTTTTTGCCTTCTGTGCCCTTCATCGTCCTGCTCCGTTCCCGCCGCTGCGTCCCCTGCGGCCCCGCCCCTGACTGCCCATTCACTGCCCCTACCTCCCACCTCCCAGCTGCTCCTCCCTCCCACCTCCCCATATATGCCGGCCGCTGCGCGGTGAGGAGAGCGACCCTTGACCCTACCTGGTAGGTCGCTCCCCGCCGCACAGCACCGCCTGTGTGTCTCCCACTGCAGAGAAGTTCGAATAGGTTGGTTTCTCACTGTATTGCCTGTACTGCTTTCTGTCTTGTTGTGCCCGTAACTGCTGTTCTCTGTCCTCTCCCGCTGCCTCTACTTGCTCTGTGCCTGTTTTTTTCCCTCTGTTCCCCTCGCTGGCCTCGTGTCTCTCTGCCCGTTTTTGCCTCTGTTCCCCTCGCTGCCCCTGTGTCTCTCTGCCCGTATTTGCTTCTGCTCCCTCGTTGCCCTAGTAATCCTGTGCCCATTGTGCCCATTTTGCCTTCTGTTCCCCTCGCTGCCCCGTATTTCTGTAACCTTCTTCGCCTTCTGTAACACTCATTGCCCCCTTACTTTGTGCCTTTTTGCCTTCTGTGCCCTTCGTCGTCCCGCTCCGCTCCCGCCGCTGCGTCCCCTGCGGCCCCGCCCCCTGACTGCCCATTCGCTGCCCCCACCTCCCACCTCCCAGCTGCTCCTCCCACCCACCTCCCCATATATGCCGGCCGCACGCAGTGGCCGCGCCGCTGGTACGCCAAAGGCAAGCCCGACTGCACCTGTCCGCGCCTGGACCGCGCCCAGCGCCAGAACCCCTGGTCGCCGCACCCGCCACAAGGAACGCCACCACTACGATGCCAGCACTCTGCATGCTCTCAACCCCGGATGGACCCACACCTGCTTCAAGGCCGCCCCGAAACACACACACGGTCCTTTCACCTGCCGGAACTGCAGCTACACAAGCCTCAGAACCGACAAACCACCCGCCAAAAAAGACCTCAACCACCTCCGATGCATACTTCTGAACACCTGCTCTGCACGCAAACACGCCGTCGAGCTCTGGGACCTGCTTGACACAACATCCGTGGACGTTGCCTTCCTGACTGAGACGTGGATGAACGACTCCTCTGCACCCGACATCGCCATAGCCATCCCAGACGGCTACAAGATCACCCGCAGAGACCGCACCAACGGAGTCAGAGGAGGAATCACCATCATCCACAAGAACAGCATCAGGGTCTCGACCAGCACCGACGACACTCTCAGCACCGCCGAACACATGCATTTCCAGATCCACACAGACGCCAACTCCATCCTCAGAGGCACCCTCATCTACGGACCACCCGGACCCCGCCCCCAGATCAGCGACTCCATCGCTGACTTCATCAGCACGCACGCCCTAACCTCCACCGACTACATCCTCCTCGGAGACCTGAACTTTCACCTTGAGAACAACAATGACAGCAACACCACAACCCTGATCAATAAGCTCGCCAACCTCGGACTGAGGCAACTCATCACTACGCCCACCCACTCCGCCTGCCACACGCTCGACCCCATCCTCTCCTCAAGCCCGCACGTCTCCTTCAACCACACCACCGAACTCCTCTGGACTGACCACCGCTGCATCCACTTCACCTTCCAGAAACCCACCACACACCACCGCACCCAACAGATCCCCCGCCGCTGCTGGAGCAAAATCACCAAAGATCAACTTCATGCTAACCTCACTCTCAGCCCACCCACCGTACCCTCCAACACTGACGACGCTGCCCACAGCCTCAGACGTTGGATCGAGGACTGTGCAAACACCCTTGCACCACTGAAGAATTCCCCCCAAAGAGACACCAGAAAGATGGCCAGCTGGTTCACCCCAGAACTCCTAGCCTCCAAGCAAGCTTGCCGGAAGCTAGAGAAGAAACGGCACAGTGAACTGACCTCGGACAGCCTCGCAGCACACAAGGACGCCATCCGTAACCACCACCACCTCATCAAGGCTGCCAGGAGGACCTCCTTCAAAGACAGCCTCGACAACAACGCACACAACAGTAAGGAGCTCTTCAACATCGTGAAGGAACTCTCATACCCCAGCCCCAACACCAATGACATCCCGCCGTCGCAAGCCCTGTGCGACTCCCTTGCCACTTTCTTCCACCGCAAGATAGCTGACATCCATGACAGCTTCAACACCCAGACAGCCCCAACAGAGAGCAACACAACAGAATCTCCTCACATCATCGACTACGACCCCCTGCTAACCTGGGCCAGCATGAGCATCGATGACACCATCAAGACCATGAGCACAATCCATCAGACCCATTCCCGCACCACGTCTTCAACAAAACAAGCAGCTCCATTGCACCCCACCTGTGCAACATCATCAACCTCTCCCTCAAGACCGCGACCTTTTCCAGAGAGCTGGAAACACGCCGAGATCGACACTCTACTCAAAAAACCCAAGGCAGACCCAAGAGAACCAAAAGAACTTCCGGCTGATCTCTCTGCTCCCGTTCCCGGCCAAGGTCATCGAGAAGATCGTCAACAGACAGCTAACCCTATACCTCGAAGAAAACAGAATCCTGGACCCTTCCCAGTCAGGGTTCCGCAGCAACCACAGCACCGAGACCGCCCTCATCGCCGCCAACGACGACATCAGGACCCTGCTGGACAACGGTGAGACTGCAGCACTCACCCTCCTAGACCTCTCCGCCGCCTTCGACACCGTCTGCCACCGCACACTACGCGCACGCCTCCACGCTGCAGGGATCCCAGACAGAACCCAGAGCATCCGCCTCCCCCCATTCTGATCCGAAGCCTCCGAGATCATCTGTGGCATACCCCAGGGTTCCTCCCTCAGCCCGACACTGTCCAACATCTACATGACCCCGCTTGCACTCGTCACCCAACAGCACGACCTCAACATAATCTCCTACACCGACGACACTCAACTGATCCTCTCCCTCACCAAGGACCCCATCACCGCCAAAGCCAACCTCAATGATGGAATGAAGGCCGTCGCCGACTGGATGAAGATCAGCTGCCTGAAGCTGAACTCAGACAAGACGGAGGTCCTCATCTTCAGCTCCAACCTTTCAGCCTGGGACAACTCCTGGTGGCCGACAGCACTGAAGTCAGCCCCGACACCCACAGACCACGCACGCAACCTGGGAATCATCCTAGACTCAACGCTCTCAATGACCAAGCAAGTCAATGCCGTCTCCTCCTTCTGCTTCAACACCCTCTGCATGCTCTGCAAGATCTACAAATGGATCCCAACAGATACAAGAAAGACAGTCACCCAGGCCCTCGTCAGCAGCAGACTCGACTACGGAAACGCCCTCTACGTGGGAGCCCCGACCAAGCTCATCAAACAACTACAACGCATCCAAAACGCCTCGGCGCGACTGATCCTCGACGTACCATGCCACAGCCACATCACCCCCCACCTGAGAAACCTGTACTGGCTCCCGGTCAACAAGAGGATATCCTTCAAGCTCCTCATCCACGCACACAAGGCACTCCACAAGACCGGCCTTGCCTACATCAACAGACGTCTCCTTCTACATCCCCAACCGCCAGCTATGCTCCACCGACCTCTCACTAGCCACCGTCCCGCACATCCGAAGAACTACCACCGGCGGGAGATCCTTCTCCCACCTCACCGCCAAAACATGGAACACCCTCCCACTGAGCCTACAACAGACCTAAGACATGCTGACCTTCAGGAGAACACTCAAGACCTGGCTGTTCGATCAGTAGCGCCCCCCCCATGCCTTGAGACCCTCACAGGTATGTGGTGTGCTTTACAAATGATTGATTGATTGATTGAGGGCTTGTTGGCACCCGAGGACCCACAGCATCCAAAGGAAATGTATTCCCCAAACAGCATTGTGCCAGGAGGTACCTTTGAGAGTGGTGGAGAAAGAGGCATGGCCTCCGAAGTCTTCTCAGCAATCACGCTGGCTGGGACTTACTGGAGGTAACATTAGGGCTTGTTGCCCCCCCAAGGATGCTGTGCAGCCAAGGGGACTTTATCACCTCCGGTCTTTACTTCAAGACCGCCCTGGGGTACCGACGGAGAGAGCGGGGCCCCCTTCCCTGAGTAAGGACCAGGTTGAGGTGAGGGCGCAACCCAATGATTATGGGTATCCGGTGTCGATATCTTAAGAATTGACCGGTGCGGTAGGATTTTTTTATTTAAATATTTTTTACAAAAAATTCTTTTTGTCACATTTTTTCACTTAAACAGCAGCATCTAAGGTCCTGAGGAAAGCCCTGATACTCGCAGATCATAGTGGGCAGAAACATGTCGACCCTACTGATATGGACATTAGCATAATGACAAAATATTTGTGCTAAATTGCCGTACTGCTTTTTAATTATGACAGGGGCACTCTGCTAAATAAAGAACATTTGAGCTCCTCTAGTCATTTTTATTTTCACCTTTATTATTTAGTGCTGCTTATTCGAGGATCCCCTTCACAACTTTTGGGCATACTGTCGCTTTTGACATTCTTTGAGATCTGACAGCAACCCTCTTTGTTGTACTCTCTCTGGACGTTACCTAGTCAATATGTCGAGACCTGGTTCGTTACACTGAGAAATACAGACCCAAATGATGACAAATTCACCACCTTCTGTGATTGATGGGTCCTGTCCGAGAAGGGTTCTCTCTTAAAGAGATGTCAGAATAGGTATATATAATATCTCCTGGTTCAGCTTTGTGATTCAGCATCAGACCCAGGTTGTTTCAGTGGTTATTGTGTTGACAAGTAAGGGAAACACAACCTGCAGGTCTATAAATTTTTCCCTTGGACCTCCCCTTAGTTAGAATTGTGTTACCGACTTTATCCCCCAACCAGTTGTGTGTCAGGAGGTGTGTTTTCAGAGTAGTGGTGAAAGGGGGCGGGGAGGGTGGCCGCGTGACCCTCCTTCCCTGGGTCAGTTTTGGCCCTGGGGATTACATCCCCCGGGCTTGGCCTCAATTGTGGGTACCCTGGTCCCACCCAGTGTATATATAAATTTATAGGGGTGGGCCCTTAATCAGTAAGGCTAGGCCCTATTTCAACTAAAAAAAACTCACAAATGCCAGTACTGAAATCACTTCACACATTCATTCGAATCCGTGATCATATAACTCAATTCTTATGATCTTTGATTCTTATAAAAAAAAACTTTTTTATTGTAACAGTCTCATATTTAGAAAAATAGAGACAGTTTAATATTTTTCATTATACAGAGCAAACTCAATCAACAAACATAAAATACCGTTTTTTGGGGGGGAGGGGCAAATCAATATAATACCAATAAGATATATAAACAAATAGAACATATAAAAATAGATACAATATACAAATAGAACATTTAAAAAATCATGTTATATTATGTTAAAAATGTATGGAGTGCAACATATACCCGAGGGTATCTTGGCACTGAACTTAGAGGAGGACATGAGAGGAAGACTGTGGGGAGTCCAAGTTTTGAGAAGTTTTCTGAAAATCTGTAGCGATGAGGTGGCTCAATGTGTAGTCACCAGACTTCAGTGTCTAGTTGCTCCCGAGAGGAAACCACTACCACTCCATTTGTTTTTCTGGAACCTGGAGGTTGTGGCTTTATGGTTTCCCAATGATCTGAGATTCCTACTAGGAACAGGAAATGACTTGTTTCAGAAATTCTGGATCTATGTCATGTTAGGCCTTGAAAGTGAGGCAGAGAGCTTTAAATTTGATCCCATTCCTGACAGTGAGCCAGTGAAAATTCTTGATGGTTTCGGAGACTGAATGATGTTTAGGAAGGTTAAGGAGTAATCTGACAGCAGAGTTTTGTAGGACCTGCAGTTTGTTAATGTATTGTTTCTGCAGATTGATGTTTAAGCCATTACAGTAGTCAATTTTGATAGAATGAGGGTGGATATGACTTTTTTCCTAGAATTATTAGATATGTATTAGAGAATCTTTTTAATGGTTCTTAAAGTATTATATGAGGAAGATATGATGACATTGACTTGCTAACTTATGTTTAGTTTATCATCAAGAATCACTCCTAGGATCTTGACTGGAAGTTGGCAATGAGAGCTGGCCCATTTCTAATGGCCACCTAGCAGGAGTACTGAAGTGGGGATTGTTTCCGAAGAGGATAACCTCGGCCTTATCCGAGTTTAGCTTATGGCAGTGCTTGTCCATCCAGGTACTGATTTCTCTCATGCAGTTATGAAGCTGAGAGCTACTTAACCTCATTAGCAGCAGATAACACAAATTGTGTGTGTTACCAGCATAAGAGTGAGTGAAAAACCAAAAAATCGAATCAGTGGGGTGAGATCTGATACGTAAACGCCAAAAATTGTGTGGCTGAGTGAGAACCCCTGCGGTACCCCACATGGGAGCGAGAAGGTCTTGGAATTGAAGATAACGAGCATCACTGTGTTTCCCCTATCTTTTACGATGATTTAAGCAGATTCAAAGTTGTAGTTTTTATGCTTCTTGTCTCCAGACAATGGCATAGTATTGAATAATCTACATTGTCTAAGGCCGCGGTTAGGTCAAGTAATATCAAAGCTGCGTTGCCTCCTCCATCAATGATGGTTTTAAGTTTATCCATAGCTTAAATGAGTGCTGTCTCAGTGCTGTGTTCTGATGTGAAGCCGAACTGAGTCGGTTCCAATAGATTGTTGCCTTTAATGAACTGTGTTAGTTGAATGTTCATGATTTTTAATATGATTTTAGCTGGGAAAGGAAGTCTGGAGATGGGTCGGTAATTAGAGGGGGTATCTGAGTCAAGGTTAGGTTTTTTTAGGAGGGGAAGAATAGATGCTTTCTTCCACAAAGAGGGGAAAATATCTGTGTGAAACATGGAATTAAAGATGTTCCCCAGAACCTTAGCTATTAGTTCCGGGATTTGTTTAAGCACTGAAGAGGGGCAAGGATGATTAGCGGATCCAAATTTCATAGTCTGACTATGATGCTCATCCTGTGTTATAGAAACTGGGCTGAAATTGGCTATACAGTCCAAGGACAAGTCGTTTTGTATCTTATCATTACCGGTGCTGTTCTCTGATTGCAACATATGGTACTTATTCCCAGAGGCACTGAATACCTTATAAAATTGATAGACCTTATTCCTTAGGGGTTGTGCGATGTTATCGCAAAAGGCTTGACTACTGCTAGCTCCATAGAAAAAATCTTATTCCAAATGTTTCCCAAGCCCAGGTTCTGATTTTTACTCTGCCCTAGGAGCGTCTATTGTTCTCCTTGGTTCATAGTTCCTATTTAAATGGCCAAAAGCAAACAGTGCCCATACGGAGCTCCAGAGGAAAATACTCCAATACAATGGAGGGTTGTGTTGGTTCTGAGCTCTAGTAGTGCCTCAGTTTGAAATGCACTTGTTTGGTAGATGAAAACCCGTATATTTATTTTGGGGTTCTCCTCAGGACTCAGAACACCAGAGCACTCCTTTGTCCAATTTGTCTTATTCTCACGTAAACCTTTTTCAAAGTGCTCCTAAATCCACTGTTCCACAATAATTCAACTTCTGTTATGCGAATCCTTGCTTCGATCCAAGTTTCCACAGAGAGGACGGTAGGCCTATCTAACCTGTTCTTTATGGGACACCTTTTGAAGGATTCAGCCTCTCTATTGTGTCCTTTGTCCCATGCCTATTAGTCACCACTCAATTGCTTCCCACCCAAGGCACCCAGTCTATTGGGGACCATGGGAGCCTCAAAGCCCTGCAGAGCTGGCACTGCTTTTATAGAGAGGGAGCTGCTAACATGCAGGTCCCTCGCTGGTAAAAGCAATTGTGCTCCACTTTCTGCAAGTGAGAGCATTTTCAATGCTCTTGGTTGCTGCAGGGAAGCACTGTTTGTTATGGCTTGGTGGGCACGGTAAAGCTCCTGCCAATCCATAGCAAACAGCAACGTCCTAGGGGAAGGCACCCCAGTACATAGCAAGAACTGGCCCTGGTGGTGGCGGTCCCCAGGGCCATGTTTGGTTCCAGGAGGGGAGTTGTGCGGCCCCCCTTCTTTACTCGAATTTGCCCTTGGGAGTTGCTCCTAAATCCACTGTTCCACAATAATTCAACTTCTGTTATGAGAATCCTTGCTTCGATCCAAGTTTCCACCGAGAGGACGGTAGGCCAATCTAACCTGTTCTTTATGGGACACCTTTTGAAGGATTCAGCCTCTCCATTGTGTCCTTTGTCCCATGCCTATCAGTCACCGCTCAATTGCTTCCCATCCAAGGCACCCAGTCTATTTGGGTCCATGGGAGCCTCAAAGCCCTGCAGAGCTGGCACTGTTTTTATACAGAGGGAGCTGCTAACATGCAGGTCCCTCGCTGGTAAAACCAATTGTGCGCCACTTTCTGCAAGTGAGAGCATTTTCAATGCTCTTGGTTGCTGCAGGGAAGCACTGTTTGTTATGGCTTGGCGGGCACGGTAAAGCTCCTGCCAATCCATAGCAAACAGCAACGTCCTAGGGGAAGGCACTCCAGTACATAGCAAGAACTGGCCCTGGGGGTGGCGGTCCCCAGGGCCATGTATGGTTCCAGGAGGGGGGTTGTGTGGCCCCACTCCTTTACTCGAATTTGCCCTTGGGAGTTGGTGGTCCCCAGGGCTGTGGGGTGGTCTGTGTGGCCCCGCACATTACTTAAAATTAAAGCCCCAGGGAAGTGGTAGTCCTCGGGCTGCAGGGGGTTCATGCTGTTCTCTTTAATCTTGAAGCCCCGGGAAGGTGGCAGTGTCCAGGACTGGGGGGGTCTAAGAGGCCCTTCCATTAATAAATAAATAAGCCTGGGGAGGAGGTGGTTCCCGGGGCATCAATGAACCCCAGGAGGGTGTCGTGCACCCCCTTTCCTTATTAAAATGCCCTTGGACCTGGCCCTTTCACAGGCCGATTAATAAGAAAGCACAGGAGACCGTGCTTAATTTTTTCAATTCTGCCATGAGTACACCCGCAAATTTGAGTCAAAATTTAATTTAAAAATGCTTTTATCGCCTGACGTGGTCCCTGAGGGGGGTCAGGGTATTCCCGCCCTGCATCCTTTTCTTTATTTTGTAACTTTTTTGTGGACTCTGCCTCAAACTGAGTCTAAAGATGGCTGACAAATCTCAGTGATTGAAGTGTTGGCAGCCAAACAAATTTAAGTGAGATCCGCGAGTCCACAGCGAGGATCCACATGTCCAGATATCATATTTTAAATGTGTTTTTAAATCTCTAAAACCACTGAACAGATTTAGACAATCACAAAAAGCATGCTTTCTGGACCTGCATCTGGCTTAAATTTGGTGTAAATCCGTTCAGCAGTTCGGTCTGTAGTCCTGTTCACAATCCATATGGGAAAACGCTTAGAAAAAACTCATTTTGATACCTCCCTTTTTTCCTTGGCCCCGCTTGATGGATCACCCCAAAACTGTCAACACAGCAGCTGAATCAACTGTAGCAAAAGTTTTGTAAATTTTGTGCAGATTTGTCAAGCAGCGCCAAAGTTATTAGCAATATTTTTCTATGGCAACGTGGTCCTAACTATAACCACCTACTGGTAACCACTTTGAGAAAGACAGTTAGTCGGAACGCATCAGTGGCTTTTGATGTGTGCTAATAAAAACGGTTTTGCAATTCCTGGGAGTGTAACGTTAATTCCTTGCATGCACTACATTTGTTGGGGTAATGGTCTGTCCCAAAAACGCCAGCGCCAGCAGTCAGAGCACACTGCCGTGGGACCACTTATTATCTGGATTGGATTTTGCCATACAGCCTCAGGCATTCTGAGGAAAGCAGAGATCTTATCTGTGGAGAATCGGCTGTGACACTGATCGTTGCTTTGTGCACTTAAGCTAGGAGACTATGACAGCCTGGAAGGCATGGACTCTCATTATACCATTCAATTAACCACGGAAAGCATGTATCTTCAGAAGTGAGTGGACATATCCTTTAATTGTCACTCAGATGCCGATGCGGCCCATGGAAGGATGGCTTTCTAGTTTATCAGACCCGGGAGTGCTTAACTGATTTTTTTTTCGAAGAAACATTATGTGTTACACACATTACAGGCATAGCGTGATGCATAAATTATACATAAAAGAAGAAGAGAACTCTGGGTGGTTCTCAAGTTTAGGTGGAAAGCAGCTCCTGTGTAGAGCACCCTCAACAACAGCGACACTCCAGATCTGCTCACCTCAAATGTCTGCTTTTCTATCAAAGTCTTTAAGCATGGGATTAGCACAGTGTTATCCACGCCAAGATAAAAAGGAACAAAGGGCCATATTTTCAAGGAGCTATCAGCGAGTTATCGGCACCTTAACACAGCCAAATTTGCGATAAACTTACCACCCCATTCACAAGCTGTTGCAAACAGCCAATATCACCAGTTTTCTGGCGATAGCAGCCGCAAAAAACTTCGCCAAGGATGACCCCGGCAACTATCGCTAATGAGATGCAGAGTAGGTGTTCCTGAGCAAAAAGCCGTCACAACGCCACTCCACAACATTCTCAATGACCAGCCACATTGGTGATGAGATCACAAAAACAGGTGATAAGGCGTGGTAGCACCAGGAAACTAACACCTGCTCTGACCTGGTGTAAAGTCAGATGACAACCGGCACCAGACAAGGGAGCACAGCTCAAAACCAAACATGAAGAACAACAGATGCCCCCGGGCAACTGATCATGCAGCCCAGAGCCCCAAGAGGGCAACAACACCCACTGCCACCACACCCAGACCTCCCCCCAAAACCCCCCTCCCCGGACAACCACAGAGGCAGCACGGACAAAGACAGCGGACCCACAGGAAATGCACCAGCCTTACAGTCTCAACACCAGAAGATGCCATTGCCCACTACACGCTCAAAAGGACAACCATCCTCCGCATCCTGACCATCATCGCCCAACAGGCCGATGGCACAAACACAGCGGCCAACCAACATCCCGCCCCACACAAAGTTGCTGGCTGTAATGTACCTGTTGGCCTCTGGTACCCCCAACCAACACCCGCCAGAGTCAGATGTGTCTCACAGCCAGCCGCATCCCAGTCCCTCACACCTGTCCTGGATGCCATCATCAGCCTGGTACCCCTGTATCTATATGTCCACCACAATGTGCAGTATCCGCTGGAGACCAAGCAAGCACGCACGTGTTGGGGGCAATCCACAGCACACATGTCCTAATTGTGCCCCCTGGTGACACAGCACACAATCGCCGCAACAGAAAGCCCACGCATTCCATCAATGTGCAGGCAATAGTGGACCACCAGGGACTCTTCACCAATGTCGTCACCAACTACCTAGCCTAGTGTGCATGATTCCTTCATCCTCCAACAGTCCATCATCAACCAACGCAACCAGGATGGCACCAAGGGAAATGCACAGCTCCTTGGCAAGTTCCAAATGAATACCCCACACACCTCAACTCCACAACCATGCAACTGACAACTCTAGCAATACACATGTCACAAAATCACATACAACATGCAAAACAACATGCCCACCAGGCATGATAGAACAACTTACAATGTTAACCTGGGCAAGCCGTGAACATGAGCCATCAATGGCATGGCACCCCAGCCACACAATAGCGGAATGTGGGGAAAGGTTGGAACCAGGCATGTGTGAAGGAGGCAGGAGAACCATGATTGGGAAAGTACACAATGTCAAGAGTGGCGGCAATGTGCTGAACACACCGCAGTATGCCAAACACACCCATATCCATGGCGACATACACTGCTGGTGTATGGAGTGTAGTGGACAGTGGACGCAACCGTGTCAGCCCAGCCAGGGGAGGAGTACGTGGAAATGTTGCCTCTTATGTCCCCCTCTTAAGCGTGAGCAGAGTGGCATGGCCCTGCGTATGCCAGGCCAGCGTAGGAGTGTGAATAAAAAGCACATAGCCCTGGGCGTGGTCCTCTTCAGGAATGCCCAATGTCTCTGCCAGGGCGGCGCCTCTCACCCCACCACGAGGCTGATGCCGTCCTCCTGAGTGGAATTGCCTGCAATCCTGTGTGCCTGCCATACCCCGGCCCGCTGGACCCCAAAGCCATCAGGCCCGCCCCTGCAAAGCTAGGCCCCACTGATCACCTGCCGACACCGGCATGTTGCAAGGAGGGCCCACCACGTTTCCACACAAGCTCCAAGCCCGAGGCCCGTGACCCTGGCAGCCTTTCAGATCATCACGGCCTCCACGACACTGGCCCACTTTACTCTTTTCTCATTGACGTACTCCACTACTGCACCCGGCCTACACTACGGTCAAGTAGGTCACACATTTGGAACTGAGTCTTGATTACACGATGGCAGAGTACATATGTTCATTGCAGATCTTATGTCAGTGTACTCTCTTCGATGTGGTGCCACCAACTCTGTGCATGGCATTCCTACGACACATGTCTGTTGTCCCCTGCTGACTACTGTCTTTGGCCTACACTACGGACAAGTAGGTCACACATTTGGAACTGAGTCTTGATTACACTATGCCGTTGAACACTATTTAAGGCAGAGTTTATGTCACTATACTCCCTTCGATGTGGTGCCACCAAGTCTGTGCATAGCAGTACAACCACATGTGTCGGGGCCTATGCGGACTACTCCCCTCGGCCTACGCTGTGCACGAGTAGGTCACTTAATTAGAACTGGACATCGATCAGTCAAAGGCAGAACACATATCACTGCACGCAAGGAGAGGTGTAAGAGGATGACGCGTTGCAGTCCGGAGGGAATAGGGTCATCGTTACGGAGGTGATCGAACACTACTGACAACTGCCCTTGTGTCACTCACACTGTGCCTCGTGAGCCAATGACATGTGGCTGTGGGCCACTGCTGACCACTACCTCCGGCCTACACTGCGGTCCAGTAGGTCACATAGTCTTGATTTAGCAATGCAGAGTTCATATCACTGTACCGGCATCATCGCAGACTACATCCCCTCCCAGCACTGGTGCCACTAAGTCTGTTCCCCGACATTCATGGACACTCTCTGGTTGAACTTTGGTGGTGTCTGAGTCCATGGACTAGGGGTTAGTTTACATCCTCATGAGGCTGATGCCTAATTCGTGTTGGCAACGAGGCTGTCGCTTTCCACTCCCCCATTTGCTGCTTCCGGATAACATCAAATCTCTGCATCATGCCCTGGAGGACACCTTCCACTATCCCCCTCAACCCTCCACCACATACACCTCGGACATTTATGAGGACCCGCTCAGCTCGCGTGGCCCATCTGACTGCACCACAAGACACCGTCCCGTGGTGGGGTGCCTGTGCCGGCCGCTGTGCATCCGGGCCACTAACTCTGTGCTGGTCAGGTCCGGGACCCCTTCTGCTGAGATATTGGATGGCCTCTGAGGTAATGGCCTTGGGGTCTTCAACGCCATGTGTCTGTGGCCCTGCGCTGTCCGCTGCCTTCTGCCTCAACTGTGGCACACCAGGGCCCACACGTCAAATCGAGTTCTGACTGGCCCAGACGTCGCATCACCGCAGGAGGCACACGCCACCACCGCCAGGACCAACTCCAAACGCCAACTGCCAGTGCTGAAACGGTCGTACTGGCAGACTGACAGAGTTGCTCGCACCTGTTGTGGATGCCATCTTCTGCCTGTTCCCCTGCTCAGCACTACAGGTACCACTAACTCAGTGCACCACGAATCATCTTCCATTACTGTTTTGGTTATGTGTTGTGGACGGCTCATGCAGCAATGTCACCTCAGGCAGTGTGGGAGATCTTCTTCACATGAGCGTGCTCATCTCTGGTGCCCCAACCTCAGTGCACTGTAACTCACGGACACTTCTGTTTCCATGTTGGGTGATCTCTGTCCTTGCTCCAGCTCCCTCCATGTTGCTCAGCAGTTGACTCTTATTATGCAGGTGTTTTCTGTTTCCATTGCACTGGTGTCCACTGTTTAAGTTGTTGCCAGCACAAAGCACTCCGTGCGGGCTGCCTTATACTCACCCCACACACATCCAGCACAGGCATCGCTGTACATGTGGTCCTGCCCGTAGCCAGTTCTACATGATATATGCGTGTGTCCCTGTGGTCTTGTTGCATGCATGAGAGCCCTACGACATTCCATTGTGCTGAGTGCAGCAGATGCAGACATGTCACCGCAGGCAGCGGGTTGGAGCTTGGACATGTCGCTTTGTCATCAGCCACTCGATACGATAAGAGGGGTGTACTGGGCTGTCGTACGCAGAACCAATGTGGGTGTGTGACTGATATGTGCGTGCCCCTGGGAGTGGTTCTGTGCTGGGAATGTGCATCTGCATGTGTCTCTGTTGCTGTGTGGGTCTCCTCTGTGGGGTGTAGGTGGTCCCTGATGGGAGTTAGACACCAACATATGTGGTCCTGTTCAGCTTCCATGGCCACCTCCTTTTGGCATTCTGACACCTGGCATTGGAATGCGATGTGCGCCTAGGTGGAGTGTTGGGAGCCAGCCGTAGTGGCGAGTGCTTCCTGCTATGTGGTCTGTGTAGGGGCTGGGGTCTTCTCAATGTAGCTTGGTTGCCCTTCTCTTGGGGGTGATTTGCCTGTGATGTGCATGGCCTGGTGTAGGACGTCGGTGTCAAAGGTGTGGTGGTCGTCTTGGGCATCACTGCTGGGTTGTCTGGTCTGGCCTGTTGGAGGTGTTTTTGTCCAGCTGCAATGTGAAGGGGAGATGCATGTTGACATGTATGTGTGTGCATTGTTCTTATTGACATGCAGACTGTGTGACAATATACATTGAGACTGTTTGGTCGGGGATGGCAATTTGAGGGGGGACGGCGGTTTGGACTACATAAAGGATGTGAGGTTGTACACGTACATATGCATCTCACAGTTTCCTGCTCTATTCAATGTGAGTGGCCTGTTTCTGCACATGTCCGGACACAGTTGTGTCCCCTGTTTTGCAGTGTCGGTGTTGCACTTCGTGCCACATTGTCATGGGATGTGCTGTGATAGCTATGTGTGTGTGTTGCAGTGTGCCAATGGGTTCAGGGAAATTATCCAGGGTCATTGTGGTTGTGCAGTGTGCTACACATCATCGTGCATGTGTGCCATTGTGCCCATCTCCCCAGGTCCCTGGTCGTTACTGACCCTGTTGTTGTTGCAGGTCCTCTCGGCTGTGTCCATACTCCAACCTCCTTGCACCGTCTCCACACTGATGACTGGCCTCCATTTCCTCCTGCTCCTCCTGTGGCGCAGGACTCCCACCTCCTGTTGCCGTTGCTGCCTTCCTGTTGACGGCATTTTGGTGTCTGGCTTGGGTTTTCACATTATGCCAGCAACTCTTGGCCTTCTCCATTGGCCTCCTTGACACTCCGGCTGCATTCCAGGTAGTCTGATTGTGGGTCAGTTGATGGTATTGTTCTTCCACCTCTGTGACGCTGGTCTTGTTTTCCTGCTGACTGCACCCCGTCTTCCTCTCCCTCTTCTCCCTGGCCTTCCCCGACCCCATTGTACCTTGCTGGTGGTCTGTGGGGCTTGTGGGGTTCGCGTTGGCCTCTGCACTGGGTCAGGGTGCATCAATGTTGCTGCACACTTTGGATTGCTTCTGGTGTGTTGTTCTTGTTCTGCTTTTATAGTGCATTTTCCCGCCAGACGTGTGAGATTTGCATGCCTGCCGCTGGTTTTCGCAGCTTTTTGTATCGCGCTTGGCCTCATTGCAACTTTTTTTGCGTTTGTGTTTCGCATTTTTGCGGCGAGGCATGGATTTTAACGCGGCCATTTGACTCGTTATCTGGTGACTATCGCATGGTACCGCCGTGCTGTGAATACTTGGTTAACATGGTGTAAGTTTCCCGCGATAGACTGCAATGTTGGAGGTTGTGTTAAGTAACTTTTGCGATGATTATCACGCGTTCTTGAGAATATGCCCCAAAGTCTTCTGCCATTTCTACAGCAATGTCTTTAAGCATAGGACTAGCACCGTGCTGTCCACACCAACCTGTAAAACGACAAAAGCCTTTTACCACTCCAGGCACGATATTACAGCTTTGAATTGGTAAAATACCAACCAAGCCAACCTGAAATGAATAAAAGCAACTGCTGACACTACTAGTAGTGCGCCAGGATGTCATCAGTACCCTTATCATGAGTGATCTAATATGTGAGGTCATAAGCAGTGCATTATGGGACATGAATTATATTAAGCTCAGCTAACTAACTGCTGATTTTCTTTGGTTTTGTATGAGTGAAATGTCAGCCTAACTATAACATCCCTGTAACCTTTGTTTTTTTCAGTGAATTTCTATGTTTTTAAAAATTCAATTTCCAAAATATAATGCCCCTGTAACCTTTGTTTTTTCAGTATATATATATATATATATATATATTGACTGAAAAAACCATAGGTTTCAGGCACGTTATAGTTAGGAATTAGCATTTAAAAATCCTTAGAAATTCACTGAAAAACATTACTCAATAACCCATGTATTCACTAAGATACACATAATCAGTCCGTTATACAATCAATTTTACAAAAAAAATCATCCATTTAGACACTTATATACCCATTAATTCTTCTATCGACCTTGAGATATACATATATAAAAGATATTTAATTTTCAGAAAAACACACATTCACTAGATTATGTCATCAGTGATGTCATTTGAGATGTCATCAGTGATATCATGAGTGATGTCACTGACCATGTCATGAGTGATGTAATATGTGATGTCATCAGCAGTGCATTGCGGACGCGCGAGTTATAGTTAGCTGAACTAACTATAACGGGGGAATTTCACGGGTTTTGTACGAGGGAAATGTTTAACTAACTATAACGCCCCTGAAACCTATGGTTTTTTAAGTGAATTTCTAAGGTTTTTTAAATGCTAATTCCTAACTCTAACGTGCCTGAAACCTATGTTTTTTTCAGTGAATTTCAAAGGTTTTTTAAATGCTAATTCCTAACTATAACGTGCCTGAACCCTATGGTTTTTTCAGGGAATTTGAAAGGTTTTTTAAATGATCATTTCTACCTTTAACATAACTGAAACCTATGGTTTTTTAAGTGAATTTCAAAGGCTTTTTAAATGCTAGTTTCTAACTATGCCTACAGAGGTAGGACATGTGAAGAAAGAAGAAAAAGAAATGCAGAAAGAAGCAACAGAAGTCCTCAAAGACGAAGAAAAGTGCAGAAAGAATCAAGACATGTGCAGAAAGAACCAACAGAGGAGCAGAAAGAGGCCTTGTTACAAAATCATCCTTTGCCCATAACTTTTTCAGACGGGTACTGGTGTTAACTGACTCTGACTAACCAGGCCTAGAGCCAGTGGTATGCTAAAAGACACTTAGAATACAGTGAAAAAACCTCTACATACAATAGGGAACACTATGCGTTGGGGTACCCCTGTGATTAGCATGACCTCCTCTATAAGCCCCAAGTACATAATAGGGCAGGGGGATTAAAACGACCTCTTAAAATGTGCCACGGGGTGCATTTGCACACTGGTGAAGGGAGGGGGGAGCCTGAGGTGACATGTGTGCAAACACGCCCTTTGGCCGTTTTAAGTTGGGAGATTAAGTCCCCATTGAATCCTGAGGGTCCCTAGGGTCCAACTAGCTCACTAGGTACCTCCAGTAAGCACCACAGAGCTGAGTTGCATAGATATGTAAAAAGGGGCATGGCCTAGACCACCTCTCTGCAATGCAGCGCAGTGGCGCTTACTGGAAGCACCTGGTGGGCTTGTTGACCACCAGGGTCCCTCAGGATTGAAGGGGAGTTATTTCCCCAACTTAAAACACGCCACAGGGCGTGTTTGCAAACGTCACCTCAGACCTCGTCCCCTCCTTTCACCACTGTGTAAACACGCCCTGTGGCCGTTTTAAGTTGGGAGATTAAGTCCCCTTGAATCCTGAGGGTCCCTATGGTCCAATTAGCCCACCAGATACCTTCAGTAAGCGCCACAGAGCTGAATCGCAGAGAGGCGGTCCTAGGCCATGCCCCTTTTACACCATTCTGCAAACGCACTTCTTGTGTATATATTCACTGAAAAAACCATAGGTTTTACAGACGTTATAGTTAGGAATTAGCATTTAAAAAACCTTAGAAATTCCCTAAAAAACCATAGGTTTCAGGGACGTTATAGTTGGTTGGACATTTAACTCATATAAAACCAGAGAAATTCACCCGTTATAGTTAGTTGAGCTATATTGACCTGAACTGTATTGAAGAAAGAGTGAATTTACAAGTCTCTAAAACCTATGGTTTTTTCAGTGAGTTTAAAAGGTTTTTTAAATGTTAATTTCATATTTTAATATTTATAAAACCTATATTTTTTCTATTATTTTGTAATATTTTGGAACTCTATAAACCTTTTTTGTTTTTAATTTGAAAAATATGTAATGTTTTATATCTTCAAAAAAAAGTATGTACATCGTTTTTTTTTTTTTTAGAAAACTGAAGTCCCGTACCAGTAGTGTACCAAGCTCCATCAGCACACCAATCCTATCCGCCATATTGCTAAACTCATAAAGGATGCGCATTTCGTATCCAACGGGTTCGTGGCACCACGTCCCGCGAAACATCATATTCGTATGTGGTCGCGCCAGCTGCTACTTTGGTATGCGACGGCTGCACAATACCAAGCCGCGCCTTATGTCATGTACGTATGGGGTCATGCCCACTGCGCATTGCGTATGCGATGAGTGCACGCTGCCAGGCCCTGTGGTACATCATATACGTATCGTTTCGCTCCGGGAACACAATTCCCTCATTTTTTTTTGTCTCAAAACTATATCTAAAGAAGTTTAAAGTGTATATGAGAACAAGCGATAATCTAAAATATTTTAAACATTTATAATATTTCTAACTGTAATAAACTTATATAATGGAAATATTTTCTCAAAATCGCGTCGGGTGCAGCCTCCTTGCGCGCTCGCTGCGCGATTGCCGCGTGACCTTAAAGAAAAGCATTTGATTGGTTCATAACATTTCCCATTGTAACAGTTGGAGGACCCCACCCATTTTCTTCATTCTCTCTACAGCGTTTGATGAGAGACTCCTCTTCTGCTTACAGAGCTTTTTTGAAAACTTTTTGCTATGTACACATATCTGACAGTACACACAACATGCAACCATCATCTTCATCAATGTTCATGCTCTGTAAAGTAGCCTTCCACATGTGATAGCCATGTATCTAAAAGCTACTTAACAGAACTTATCCCCACTGCCAGAGGTAACATGGTTGCATACGCTGTCCACCGCACAATGTAATGTGGTACGGCCCAGGGGCAGTATCATGCATACATAATGAACACACGGACACAGATAGATAGTGGAAGTGGGTACGGGCACGTTATTACCAGGGTTACATATCCAGTGACGTCTGTGCTGGATCCTTGTGGGGTGAGTGTAAAGCAGCCCTCAGGGAATGGTTGCTGCTAGCATCAACTACAACAGTAATCATTGGATCACACACAGAGATTCAATAATAAAAGGGTCAATAGTTTGTGCTGCAGTAAGGTAGGGACACTAGATGTGAAATAATACAGAAAAGATTCTATCGTAAAACAACCATAACTTGTGGTATACTAAGGCAAAGGAAGTAGATCTGAAATAATACACAAAAAGATTGTATCATAAAGGGTCCATCAGGTCTAGTGAACTTAGATAGCCACATCAAAAGCATTCAGCATGTGCACAGCCAGCGATGATGCGTGCTGCAGGCGGGCCGTACTAGGAGCAATGTCTGTTGCCCACAACACTACATCATCTGCAATAGCAACTCAATCAGAATTGTAAACACTGCTGTCTGCAGTGTAGGCCAGAGATTGGTCAGCAAGGGCCCACAGCCACGTGGCGTTGACATGAGCTGCCCAGTTTGCCATACGCGAAGCAACAAAAACCGTGTGCGGACCCTGTGATGATGCATATGCGTGGTGCAGACAGAGTGCACTGGAGCAATGTCTTTTGCCTACAGGACTGCGTCATCTACAATATCGACTCGATCTGAATTGTGAACACTGGGGTCTGCAGTGTAAATTGAAGGCAGTAGTGAGCACAGTCTTCCATGAATACTTTTTCTCGCGTCCTCTTCACAAAATACAACAATATAAATTACACAAAACGCTGCAATAAATAAATCAAAACAATTCGAATTGCGATCTCTGCTGTCCACTGTGTACACTGTTATTCAGTGTTCTTTACCACTACCAAGAAGAATTTGGTCATTGTACTAGACCTATAAGTCATCTTAAAAAACTTCTTCAAGCAAGTAAACTAAAAGGCTATTGTGTATATTTCAATAGACGTTGTAGTTAGTTGCCTACTGGATTCTGTAATTCAACAATCACCACTCCATCTGAATTGTGAGCCCTGCTAACCGCACTGTAGGCCAGAGGCAGTTGTCATTAACGCCTCACAGCCACGTGCTGTTGGATTCGGAAGCACGCAGTTGGTTGCACCTGATCAGAGTGGGTACAAAGAAATCATCACAAACTTGAACTGCTGACATCCTCAATCACAGAATCAATACCCCGTTTCACTGTTCCCACCTGCTGTACCACGGTGTACTCCACCGACTGCAGCCAACCAAGCCCAATAATCATGTGCAGCAGTTAGCTACGGAAGCAGAGAGTCTGATGCACCTCAACGTGAGGCGGACAGCCAGGAGCTGTGAATTTGTAATTCTTCATTTTTAAAATACTGTGATACTGTGTTTTTAAAAACCCTTTCACCGACCCCTGGCACCTACCTATATTGTCGCCGAGCAGCAGATTGAACGCTGTTCTGGCCGAAAACGCTCGCTTCTGCCGCCATTTCCTGCTCGAGGGAGCCACGAGACACGCCCACCTCGGTTGGCCACGCCCCCCCTCACAGGTACAAATAGTGCGCGCTGAATACTAGCGCTGCATTGCTAGACTAAATACCTCCTGAGGCGGACAGCCGGTAGCTGTGAATTTGTAATTCTTCATTTTTAAAATACTGTGATACTGTGTTTTTAAAAACCCCTGCACCGACCCCTGGCACCTACCTTTATTGTCGCCGAGCAGCAGATTGAACGCTGTTCCGGCCGAAAACGCTCGCTTCTGCTGCCATTTCCTGCTCGAGGGAGCCACGAGACACGCCCACCTCGGTTGGCCACGCCCCCCCCTCACAGGTACAAATAGTGCGCGCTGAATACTAGCGCTGCATTGCTAGACTAAATACCTCCTGAGGCGGACAGCCGGTAGCTGTGAATTTGTAATTCTTCATTTTTAAAATACTGTGATACTGTGTTTTTAAAAACCCTTGCACCGACCCCTGGCACCTACCTATATTGTCGCCGAGCAGCAGATTGAACGCTGTTCCGGCCGAAAACGCTCGCTTCTGCCGCCATTTCCTGCTCGAGGGAGCCACGAGACACGCCCACCTCGGTTGGCCACGCCCCCCCTCACAGGTACAAATAGTGCGCGCTGAATACTAGCGCTGCATTGCTAGACTAAATACCTCCTGAGGCGGACAGCCGGGAGCTGTGAATTTGTAATTCTTCATTTTTAAAATACTGTGATACTGTGTTTTTAAAAACCCCTGCACCGACCCCTGGCACCTACCTATATTGTCGCCGAGCAGCAGATTGAACGCTGTTCCGGCCGAAAACGCTCGCTTCTGCTGCCATTTCCTGCTCGAGGGAGCCACGAGACACGCCCACCTCGGTTGGCCACGCCCCCCCTCCAACGCCTAGAGCCTCTACCATAAATCATGAGTCTTGGCCGGAAGCGCAGCGGACGAGCGCAGCGGGCGCGACGATGGCGCGCCGAAGGCGCGCTTAAGGCAAGCTCGTCTGCGCTCGTCCGCGACAAGGACGCGACTAGCGCGGACCACTCCGCTCAGATCCCCACGAGGCCCCCGCTTTATACTCGTGAGACCTTGCTCAATCTCAGAGAGTATGCGCACGAAGGTCAGCTTACTTTTACTGACACCGCCTTTCCATTGCATGACTTCGCCAGTAGGGGTCTGCTCCTGGGAGGTCTTCTTAACGTCAGATCACTGCCAAAGCACGCTAACGAAATTCAACTACTTATTGACACCCATCACTTAGACGTTCTCTTTCTAACCGAGACGTGGACTCACGCCAACTGTGACATTGAACTAGACTGGGCCTGTCCTCAGGACTTTAAAATCTTGCACCTTCCTAGACCCAAAGGTCGCGGTGGTGTAGTAGGTATTATTTACAGAGCCTCTTGGCTCATCAACAGCATAGACTTGGATCCGGTCGCTGGGACCGAGCTCCTCGGCCTCTCCATAAATTGTTACACTGGAGCCATTTTTACGGTAATTATCTGTTACCGCCCTCCTGGGACCTTTACTTCCCAACAACAACAATCGCTACTCACCACCTTCACAAACATGGCAACTTCCCACAACAAATTAATCATCTTAGGTGACTTCAACCTCTGGCCGAACGGTAGTCTGGATACTGGACTGCATAATCTTTTGCTCTCTTGCGAAAGCGTGGGACTCTTTCAACTGGTCAAGGAACCCACTCATATAGCAGGTCATCGACTCGACCTCATCTTTTCTACCCCTCAGTTAGTACACCTGAACGACATCCTGCCTATGGGCTGGACTGATCATGCCCTTCTCAAATTTCATATTACCTGTATAGAGGCCAGAATGCCGGCACACAGCACCTCCTCAGAATTTATGTACAGAGACTGGAAAGTTCTGGAAAAACTGAGCTCTACCGGTACCGTGTTTGGCGTGGAAGATAGCTTTTCCCCCACTAATCCGGTTGAGGACAATTACAAGGCCTTTTGTATGAGGATTTCCTCAACTACCGACTCCCTGGTTCCCTTAAAAAGAAGTAAACCTAAGGGCAGAGCATCAGCCCCCTGGTTTAACGACTCTTTGAAAGTCCTCAAATTAGCCTGTAAACAGGCTGAGAGGAAATGGAGGCAAGGCTACTCCGACACAAATAAATCACTTTGGAAATATAAACTCCTGGAATACAAATCGGCAATTGTTAAAAGTAAATCTACCTACTTCTGCTCCACTATAGTTAATGCCGCTAATAGTTCCAAAAGCATCTTCCAGATTCTTAACAACCTCGTCCACCCTGACTGTGCCAAAAAAACATTCCCTCCTACACAAACACTCTGCGATAATCTCGCACTGTTTTTCAAGGATAAAATTGAGACCATTATCCATAACCTGAACACTTCCCCCTCATTAGATAGTCTCAACGGCCCCGGGGCCACTATTATTGACCTTGATCTGGTGAGCCCAGGGCACCCACCTAGGGAATGTTTGCGGGTATTTCCCCCTATCTTGGAAGCAGATTTTGATAGACTGGCACACGGGATCACTTTGGGTTCCCCCCTCGACCCTCTGCCCCCAAAAACCTGGAAAGCTTGTGGAACAGAACTCTTCTTCACCCTCTGCAGGATCTGTAACCAATCCCTGCGCTGCGGATTTGTCCCGTCTCCTTGGAAGCAAGCACTTATCACCCCGTGGTTGAAGAAACCCTCACTGAATCCTGAGTGTTTATCAAACTATCGGCCTATTTCTCTCCTACCTTTCCCGGCGAAAGTTGCCGAGCGCTGGGTAAGCTCTTGTCTCTCGAAACATCTGGAGCAGAATCACATTCTGGACGACATCCAATTTGGTTTTCGTCCAGCCCATGGCACCGAAACAGCTGTCCTCACAGCCATGGAAGAACTTCGTATGCGTGCAGACAGGGGCCAAGCAGTAGCTTTGATCTTGCTTGACCTGTCTGCCGCATTCGATACGGTCAATCACGTGATCCTGCTACAGAGACTAAGGGAGGCAGGGGTTGATGGCACCGCCCTGCTTTGGTTCCAGTCCTACCTGCGAGATAGGAAGCAGGCTGTATCCCTCCCCCCTTTCCAATCCGCCTTCTCCCCAGTGCCCCACGGGGTGCCCCAAGGCTCGTCCATCAGTCCTATCCTTTTTAACGTTTACCTTAAACCTCTTGTCACATTAATTAAATCTCATAGGCTAAAAGCTATTAACTATGCAGATGACACCCAGCTTATCCTCTCCTGGGAGGGGGAAGAATCGATCCCTCTAGAATCGTTTCACGACTGCCTGAGAGATACAGCTGGTTGGCTGCATAAAAATTCCCTGCAATTTAACTCCTCCAAAACAGAGGTCCTGTTTTGCGCTGGAAGCCGGATTCCTCGCCTGTTCCCTACCGAATTTTGGCCTCCGGAAGCCCCGGAAAAACCTCAGCCGGTCACCACTGTCCGTAACCTTGGTGTCATGATGGACAACAAGCTTAGCATGGAAACGCAGGTCGCGAAAACAGTGTCCACCTGCTCGGCCTTACTTACGCAAGATCATGCCACTTCTTCCCGCACAGGCCCGAGCGTTAATAGTCAGGTGTACCATTCTTAGTCGCCTTGACTATTGCAACGCATTGCTGCTCGAGTCCCCAGCTGTACTGTTAGACCGACTCCAAAGAGTCCAGACGGCCGCCGCCAAACTAGCCCTTGGCTGGACCAGGAGATCCTCAGCCACAGCAGCTTTAGCCGAGCTGCACTGGCTCCCACTGAAGCAGCGAGTAGCTTTCAAAGCACTCTGTCTTGTTTTTAAAGCTCTACACGGAGTCGGGCCTAGATCCCTGCAAACCATGTTCACCTGGTACATCCCTACCAGAACTCTTCGCTCAGCCTCAGCCTGCCTGGTCACTGTTCCAAGATTCAACAAGGTCAGGACAGGTGGAAGATCCTTCAGAGTGGCAGCCGCAAAACTTTGGAACAGTTTACCTGCCGACATCCGCCAAACATCGCAACTCCTTCCATTCAGAAAGCGGATTAAAACCTGGCTTTTCCCTTAACTACTTCTCTAACATACCGTTCTCATTTCCCATCATTGTCCACCTTAGGAGTAACTTTTCCCAGCGCCAGGATACCTGCCAGGTGACAGATGCGCTATACAAATGTTTTAAATAAATAAAATAAATAAACGGAGGGAGTTCTGTCAAAACCAAGCAGCAAGTAATATCGGACATCGTCCATTTTGGGATCAAGACACCGTTCCACTGTTGGGACCTAGAGTTGCTTGCACCTGGTCGAAGGGAGTACCTTCATCTCCACTCTCAGATACAGTTCTAACTTCGTCTATTGTGGGATCAAGACCCCGTTCCACTGTTCGGACCTGCTGTACCGCGGTGTACTCCACCAACTGCAGTCACCCAACCCCAATAATCATGTGCAGCAATTAGCTACGGAAGCACAGAGTCTGATGCACGTCAACGCATGGACTTCTGTGAAAATTCACAAGCAGCAGCTAATATCAGACATCGTCCATTGTGGGATCAAGACACCGTTCCACTGTTGGGACCTAGAGTTGCTTGCACCTGGTCGAAGCGAGTACCTTCAACTCCACTCTCAGATGTAGTTCTAACATCGTCCATTGTGGGATCAAGACACCGTTCCACTGTTGGGACCTAGAGTTGGTTACAGCTGATCGAAAGGAGTACCTTCATCTGCACTCGCAGATACAGTTCTAACATCGTCCATTGTGGGATCAAGACACCGTTCCACTGTTGGTACCTCTTCGACTACTGTGTTAGTGGTATACAGAGCACTTCACGGTGCTGGGCCTCAGGCTGGGCGCTGTCTGCCTGTGTCGCGGTAGCCAGCGTTGATCTCCGGAGCCTTCCCAGCTTGCAGACCTCGGACGAAAAGCTTCTGCCGGCACGTGGTGGGCCCTCTTTCACATACGACGGTGTCGAAAGGTGAATTGTGGGGCATATGTGCGTCGCAGCAGCCATGACAGTTTCTGGGTAGCAGCAGGCTAAGAGCATTATTCCCGCAGCCACCCTCGCTCACAACGTCAGCCTCATGGCGGTGTAAGCTGCGCAGACCTGACAGACATGTTCGCCATTCCAGAAGAGAACCACACCCAGAGAAATGTGCCTTTTATTCATAACCCTACACTAGCCTTGCGTGCACCGAGCCAGCCCACTACGCTAAAGATTTGGGAGGGAGGGGGCACATACGCGCTATGTTTTCGCAATCTTCCCTTATGACTGTACTATCATGGTTGCGTCCACTGTCGACTTCACTCAATAGACCATCTGTGTATGTTGACATGTAAATGTCTGTGCTCTGCATACTCAAGTCTCTCCTGCACATCCCCTCAACACTTTCCATTGTATACTTTTATAATCAAGAATCACTTGCCACCTTCGCACATACTTTGCTCCCATCTCTCCCCTCATTCTGCATTGTGTGGCAGAGGTGCCATGCCATTTTTGGTTTGTGTACATAGCTAGCCATGGTTCCCACAGTACGTAGTGTCGTTGTGTCTTCTAGGTGTACATGTTGTTTGTCATGTTGTATGTGATTATATAAGGTAGCGCCTTTATTTATGAGCAGTGGTTTCTCCCATTTACATATCGCTGTCTTAAAGAGGATACAGAAGTATTTCTCACAGGTGAAAAGGACGACCACAATGGCAGTCATTCATTACTATGCAAGAATGTCCAACTGCACGACGCTATTAAACTTACAGCCCCCAATCTTGTGTACTTTCTTAAAAGTACGCCAACTCCCACAATCAGACCAACATTCACACAGCTTTCTAATGGCAGTTATCTGCTTCTTAATAACATGGACTGCTTCGCAATGTGAGCTGGCATACCGTATGTCCTTACTGTTTCAAACCGGATAACTTCCTCTGGCAATCTCTATTCCCACCCACACAAAGTAACTCCCAAAGTTCAACTTGGCCTTCAATACCTACTTTGAAAACAGATTTTATTAAACGGAGCAAACTGAAAGCACTTTTGTTTCAAACAGAAGTGTCCCTCACTTCTACAAAAGTAATTTATTGACTGCAGATAGCACGAACTTCAAGTAAAATACACTCCCTTTCAAATACGATCCTCCCATTACACTTTGGGAATTGCTACACAATTTCCAACACATCTGACATTTAAGGTCTGGCACACTTTTTTAACATTGTCTCCTCCGGCCTTCTCACAGGCTTTCAAACTGTTTTTAGCTTAATACCAGACTGCATTCATTCGATCATCTCTGGAATAACAGCAACAGTGCCCTTAATTCTCGCTTTGTTTGCGGCCATTCTACTACTATTTTAGCTTGTTAAAAATGGCTACGCTCCCTGTGGTAACAAGCATGTCCGACAGAATACGCAAAGCTACATCAATACCGTGAAAAAATTGAACAACGTTTCGGCTGCCTGCCTCTATCTATTATCGGAGCCAGCTACAACATGACATTTATTTACACATATACAGTCTGTGTGCAACCATCTTTTTATTGAAAAACTTGCCCAATCGACTGGCAAATGGATCTATGCCTTGCCAACATCCCAACAAACGCTCCCGATATCCAGCAGGTAATGGAGTATCTTGAAAACCATGAAATTAATTGTTCGGGCAGTGGAGCAATTACAGATGCAACGCAAAAAGGTATCCTGGCGGAATGAGATTTCTGTGCAGCCGCGAAAGAGCTCCTGCAATGTGCGACCTTTGACAACATTGCAGATTGTCTGCCAATTCAAATTGCTGCTCCAACAATCAAGGAACATTACTGTTCCTTCGAGGATATGAATTGGATCGCTTCACTTTTCTCACACGATGGCAACAATCGCCTCTTGGAACATTACGCATCTCAAGCCACTGAAGAACTTCCAGACTGCAATCTCCAAGACTTGTAAGAAATTCACTTTATTCTTGCATGATTTTTTCCAACTTTTTTGACTTTTTCCTATTAAATTTTTTAATATACTTCAATTGAAATATTTTAATATAATACCTTTCTACGTATGCTTAGGCATTTGAACTCTATGTTCATTATTGGCCCTTACCTCTCCACACTAACCAGGGATGGATGATGTATGGCCTATGCAAATACGCGATTTACTTGCTAAATTAGCCTAAACCCGACATCCATTTTAAAACCATATCTATTTTTTGTACACATGTCTCTCTGCCTGCCTCTTATCCACGAAGCCCTTTCACACAAATTAGCTCATCCTCAGCCTCTGCTCACAAACTGGCGATCAAGATAAAAAAACACGGCATTGATTAGGAACTGGTTGGCACAGTGTGGTAATCGTATCCTACCTTTATTTTCATTCTACAATTTACAGTCATTCATGTCTAATAGGAATCTTCATGAAATTTTCCAACCTAATTCTTTGCTCATATCAGCTCCAATGTGGGAAGTTTGGGGGTGATTCGGCAAGCGGGGGCCGAGAAAAAAGGGGGGGTCCCAAAACATGTTTTCTCCATGTTAATTCCCATAGGAAACTTTACACACGGCTACAGCCCGAACTGCTGAACAGAATTACACCAATTTGGCTAAAAGGTAGCCCTTGGTTCAGAAAGATCCCTTTTTGTTAAATGGTGTAATTCCGTTCAGTAGTTCAGGGGAAATTGGAAAAAGAAAAAGTTTCAATATCTGGGCGGAGCCTAATGACACATCTCATCGTGAGATCTGATTGGCTGTCAGCATTTCATCCTGGAAATGCCGGCAGCCATCTTAGGACCAATATACATGATAATACCCCATTGAAATGCATTGTAGTGATTCGAAGATTTTGAGGGTTACCAAAAGGAGAACTATGAAGGGTGATAACAGACTTTAGTTACATTAGAATTCATTTGTTGATGGTACCATACTTATTTCTGGAATTGTGGTGTGTTCTAAGGTGATTTTACCCTGTGAAAAAACTTCTGCTGTGATATCATGAATCATGTTTGAGAGTAAACTAAAGCTAAAATGAGAGCATATTTTCTGTAAATTCACACTATCTTTCTCAGTCATGTGAGAATGAAGTCTGTCATTCTCAGTAAATCATGTACATCCAACAAGGGCAGAGACTGTCAGTTGATTCCTTTATGTTCTACTGCAGCTTCCCAGAGTGTTCTAAAGAACAACTAGAGCGCTAACAGCCTTACTTATGACAAAAGTATGGCACACCTGAAGCCATCTTGATTGGAATAAACTGGTAACACTTAAAACATTTAATTTAAAAAGGAACAAAATGATGGGGTTCATTTTGTCATAGAAATTATGGTTAGTGCTGTAGAAAGAATAATTAGGACATGTTTCAAGTGTGATCTCAAATATCTTTCTATAATATTTCAACAGGAGCAGCCTGTCAGTTGATGCCTTTGTGTTCTACTGCAGCTTCCCAGAGTGTTCTAAACTGGTACTCTTAAAACATTTAATTTAAAAAGGAACAAAATGAGGGGGTTCATTTTGTCATAGAAATTATGGTTAGCGCTGTAGAAAGAAAAATTAGGACATGTTTTAAGTGAGATCTCAAATATTTTCCTGTTATATTTCAACAGGAGCAGCCTGTCAGTTGATGCCTTTGTGTTCTACTGCAGATTCCCAGAGTGTTCTAAAGAACAACTAGAAAGCTAACAGTCTTACTTATGACAAAATTATGGCACACCTGAAGCCATCTTGATTGGAATAGGCTGGTAACACTTAAAACATTTAATTTAAAAAGGAACAAAATGAGGGGGTTCATTTTGCCACAGAAATTATGGTTAGTGCTGCAGAAAGAAAATGTAGGGCATGTTTTAAGTGAGATCTCAAACCCTCTTCTATTTCATTAGAAAATTCCGACATGCAGACTGAAACAATCACTTTCAATACCAGCAGTAGACTTCCAGTTAACTCCCTGGTGAGCAGTAGTTATACTACAGTGATCTAAATAACTAGAGTGCTAACATTCTAACTTTATGGCAAATGTGTGACACATCTGAATGCCTTCTTGATGGAATGAAAGTAAAAAACTGAAAGCATTTCCTACTGAGAAGACTGCAGTAAATGAGGAAATTAGGAAACTTCATAACAAATAAGTCTCCCAAGATGGCCACCAGAGAAATAAGAGCCCAAATGTAGCACAAATATCACCCAGATGTAGCCCACATATAGCCCACTGACAGATGTGTGCAAAACACTTTTTATTTTTAGTTTTTCTGCAGTTTTATATACTGAAGACTGGTCAGGTATTGGAGCGTTACATCTTACTTGGACCCCTTATTGCGTATTTTGCACGAAGTAGATGAGATTGATCTTGCGAAACATTGAACTTTACGATTCTGTTAACCTGAAGTTGCTCTGAACCGGGCTTTGTAACACCCGTTTTTACCTACTGGTTTTAATTAATTCTCACTATATTGTATTAGGAAAGAGTATTTCCTGTTTTTATGTACACTTTTATGATCTATGTTTCTAAATCAGATCGAATAAAGTTTAATGTACTCTATGGCAGGACGGAGGCGAGGATTATGCATATCATTTTATTTGCATAGCAGTTCAAAGAAAACATAACACAACAATCATTAAACAAAAGACTACACAACCCATGAACCACTAGGTAACTATAGTCCAATCATATCACAGTCCATCGTATATAATATCGCGACGTCCCTCTTTCTTCACTGCTTGTCAGTTAAGTGCATTCCTTACATTCTTGGCTTAATATGACGTTGTTGCTGTTTGTATAGCGGTTTCTTGTGCACGTTCTTAGCATTATTGCCTTGGATTGTTTCATATTCCCTGCGCAGCAGGCTCTTGCCCAAGAGAGTTCTCCACCTCGCAGTTTCTCCCGCTGTGTGCTATGCGCGCGGTGATATCCTGTTAGGCGCGTCTGGTCCGAGCGAGGCAGCTCCGTCGAGCGCTCCCGCTGGTCTTTACACGCGTTTGGGAATCCGGTCACTCCTTTAATGTCCGCTTGATTCCCGACCAACCCTTGCCTAATTTTGACACCGCTAAGCGGTGATTTCCCCACACAGCCACTTTAGTGACCAGCTTTGGGGAAAGCCCAGCTGTTGGAGCACCGGCGAAGGGGCTGCCTTAAGGATTTTAAGGGCATTTGTTCTGTGCTCACACCCTCTGCTATCATGTCTTCTCCAGAAGACCATTTTTACTCCTCCTACCAGGAAGTGGAGTAGGAATGGCCCCCCAACTTCGCCCTCCAGCAGTAGACCAAGCCCTCTCTCTGGCTATTTCTAGGGCGCTGCTCCTCTTAGGGGTCAGGTTGATAAGCTGGCGAAAAGCATCCCTGGAGTGTTCAGTGACCCAGATCTGGTGGTGGCGGGTCCCATTAGCTCCCAGATGGGGAATAAAAGGGCCGTTAAGCATAACGCGGGGCAGTTGGAAGGATTTGATAAACTTACGGAGACCTTCCTCAAGAGTGCGCGGTGCTAAAATATGCACCCTGCCGGGAGGAGGAGGAGTCCGGAGAAAATTGCGACGCTGTCACCACTATTGTAGACCCCTAGGGCGGGTTTCCTTTAGAGGGGGAGGGTGTATCAGAGGACGATTTCTCCTCCGATGAGGATAAGGACTCAGGGCGTCCCTGGCATCCAGAGTCCCACTCCTCTCAGTCCCGGGATGGGGACGGGGTCCACTCAGAAATGTTCGAGCATACCCAAATTTACCATCCTAGGTCGGCGGAGTGGACCCCTGACACCAAAGTATGTGGTGGGGAAAATCCATCAACCCCTTGAAAGGGAGGTCAGGAATAGGATGAGGGGAGAATGTCCCAGGCCCTCACTGAAGAGGAAGGTGGCACACACGCCTGAAATTGATGAGAAACTATGTACCCTTTTCTCCAAGTATATGAGGCATCCCAAGAAAAGAATTTACAGGTCTTGAACGTGGTAGGGCCCTTGACCCAAATTATTCAATTGGCGGAGCGTTCAAAAGAGTCAGGATCACCTTTGTCCATGGATATTGTGGCTGGTTGGGCACACTACCCTAAACCCTAAAACACTACCCCCTCCACTACCCAAACACCACTGCACTACCCTAAACCCTAAACCCTAAAACACTACCCCCAGCACGACACCCTACACTACCCAAACATAACTGCACTACCCTAAACCCTAAAACACTACCACCAGCATGACTCCCTACACTACCCAAACACCACTGCACTACCCTAAACCCTAAATCTATCCTCAGCAAAACCCCCTACACTACACAAACACCCCTGCACTACCCAAACCCTAAAACACTACCCCCAGCACAACCCCCTTTACTACACAAACACCACTGCACTGCCTTAAACCCTAAAACACTACCCCAGCACGAAGTTGGCCCCTGTTCTTCAGTGAGAAGTTTATTTGATTAATTAGGAGGAAGGAATGTTTTTTTTTTTACCAAAAAGTGCATTCCCAGCTGTTGTATTGTGAAAGTGTCCACGTGGCCTGGTTTAACTTCCGGTGAGAAAGTGGAAGAGTCTGTTTGGATCTAAAGGAGCTCTGTTGTTGGACGGGGCCGGCGCGACACGTCATCAGAAAACATAGCTAATGGAAAGCGTCCTCCCTGAAGTGTGGAGCAGTGCCATGAGAGGTCAACGAGTGTGCGTCCCACCGCAGTATGACCGTACCGTGTGACCCATGTGCCGCCTCCAGGGTACGGAAGGCAGAAGCAGGTCCTCTTGAAGACCGTTGTAGCACTAATTCTACATTTTGGTACTAGGGCATTTTAACTTTGTTGTTCCTGCCAGATACAAAGAGAAGATCCTGTGTTATTCAGTGCCCTCGTTACCTTTTTTGTGGGTTGTGGTGCTTGTCACTTCGCTGCCCCGCCGGTGCACATGACTGGGCACCCCACCTCGTGTGCCATCTGAAGGGCCTCTGCCCTTGGATAACTGGTTTCAGTTTCTGGAGTGGCAACATAAGCAGTTGCTCTCAAAGGACTAGCCTGAACACTTAGGTGAATATCCCCTGTACCAGCATTCCACGAAAATTCTTTCCTAGCTCTCCCACGTCGATGAGGATGTCATAATAGCATGGCTCCGCTCGCGACACCATATGATGTCATCGGAGCCATAAGAGGACCTCGTCGGCGTGCTGACGCCAGTTCCACCCATTTTTTCTGTGCCACCGAGGCAAACAGGTGGACCGAGACATTTTCACATGCATACATAGTATAATAAATATATATGTATTCACTGAAAAAACCATAGGTTTCAGGCACGTTATAGTTAGAAATTAGCATTTAAAAAACCTTAGAAATTCACTGAAAAAAACGTAGGTTTCAGGGGCGTTATAGTTAGTTGGACATTTCACTTGTACAGAACCATCGAAATTCCCCCGTTATAGTTAGTTCAGCTAACTATAACTCGCACGCCTGCAATGCACTGCTGATGATGTCACATATTACATCACTCATGACATGGTCAGTGACATCACTCATGACATCACTGATGACATCTCAAATGACATCACTGATGACATCATCCAGTGAATGTGTGTTTTTCTGAAAATTAAATATTTTTTATATATGTATATCTCACGGTCGATGGAAGAATAAATGGGTATATAAGTGTCTAAATGGATGATTTTGTTTTGTAAAATTGAGTGTATAACTGACTGATTAAGTGTATCTTAGTGAATACATGGGTTAGTGAGTAATGTTTAAATATGTAAATATCTGTATCAGTCTCTCACTTTGTGCATAAGTGGCTCCATGGGTTGGTGAGTAGCTACATGAGTGTCTAAATGGGTTGTTAGTTGTTTTTTTGAGTATCAGTATGAGTGTCTGAGTGTCTGTTTGGTTCGGTGGGGGACATTACTTAGTTCATAGATGCATGAATGAGTGACACACTGTTTGTATGTGTTGAAGACAGCATGTGTGCAGGACTGTATAGGTGGATGAGTGTGTGTATGGGTGTGTTAGTGAGTGAATGACTGTCTCAATAGTGTATTTATGAGTAACTACATATGTTTTAAACTAGTATATGTGAGTATTGGTGTATATAAGTGAGTAAATGTGAGAGTGAGAGATTGGAAGAGTTCCTGTTCAAATAAGTAGGTGTTTTTATAAGTGATTGTTTAAGAGAGTAAGTATGTGTAAGTTTCTCTAGAAGTAATTGTGTGGTAGTGTGTGTATAACTGTATATGCAAATAAATTGATGTTTGATACTTTGTTTGCATGTGTGACTATGTGTGTGAGTAACTCAATGGATGAGTGGCGGTGTATGAGTACATGTGATGAGTGAGTACATGTATGAGTGACTGTGTAGGGACTGTTGGTGAATGAGTGGATGTGTGTATAAATCTTAGAATTACTGAATAGGTGTGTTGTAACTGGTATTGGTATGTCCATTGTTTTGAAAATGTTAGTTTGTATTTTTGACTGTGTGTATCAATGGTTATATTAGGGTGAGAGGAGGACTGTCACTCTATCACAAGGATGTCATCAGTGATATCATTTGAGATGTCATCAGTGATGTCATGAGTGATGTCACTGACCATGTCATGAGTGATGTAATATGTGACGACATCAGCAGTGCATTAAGGGCGCGTGAGTTATAGTTAGCTGAACTAACTATAACGGGGGAATTTCTATGGTTTTGTACAAGTGAAATGTCCAACTAACTATAACACCCCCGAAACCTATGGTTTTTTCAGTGAATATATATATATATATATATATATATATATATATATATATATATATATATATATATATATATATATATATATATATATATATATATATATGTATTACCTACTGGCGGTCGCCAGTAGGTAGTTATAGTTAGGACCCTGTTTCTATAGGAAAACCGCAACATTCTATTTGGAATAACTTTGGCGCCGGTCGACGAATCCTCGCGAAATTTTCAAAACTAATGGGGCGCTACGCTCCGCTCCTACCCTAAAAGTCTCGGGGGGATTCGTCACGCGGGGGCTGAGAAAAAAGGGGGGTCCCAAAACGCGTTTTCCCCATGCATTTTTCCATAGGACCTTTAGACACAGCTACAGCCCGAACGGCTGAACAGAATTACTTGTGATTTGGCAGAGAGGTAGTCCGCAGGTCAAGGAAGTGCCGTTTGTAGGTCTGGTGTAAATCTGTTCAGTAGTTCCTGAGAAAATAGCATTTAAATCAATATATATATCTGTAAGCGCGCTCCGTGCGCTTACCATAAGCTTACCGTACGCGTACGGCACCGTGCGCGAGCTCAAATCTGATTGGTTGTCACATGACTGTAAACATTCGAATCGGACGAAATCAGGAAGTGTCGGCCGCCATTTTGTGTGTTTCACACAGAAAAAAAAGGAGATAACGTGAAAAGGGGGCAAGGAAGAGAGTTACAAACCCCCTAACATTTGAAAGGGGGTCAAAGAAGGACAGAAAAGTACAAAAAAAACATTTATTAATTTTTAAAAACAATCGCGGGTACGCGTACGGTAAGCTTACCGTACGCGTACGGTAGAAAAAAAAATAAAAAAAGAAATAAAATTCAGATATAAGTGTTAGGATATTAGGGGGCTCTAAAAAGAGCCGTTGTGTTTATGAAGTGTTTTTCGGTACCTACAAGTAAGTACCGATGCAGAGTCTAAGGTTCAAGAGGAAGACTCGGTTCCCTTCATCAGTGAAGTGTACACCATCTCCTCTATAAATGTCTTGCATGTCGTAACGCAAGTTGTTGTGGTAAATGGAACCCATACCATAGTCTCGGAGGAAAGCAGAAACAGATTTGTTGACGTGCTTTCTTGCTTTGTCAATCTGTGGACAAAAATGATTGGACCAGTTCAATTTTTGCCTTTGGCATATGTTAGAATACGCAAAGGCAGTTTTAGGGAAAAGTGAAAACAGTTGTGCAAAGGTCTCCTTCATAAGCATTTCCAGACCTACCCCAGTCAAAGTGCCTAGGTCATTGCCACCACAGTGCACTATTATGAGGTCAGGGTGTTGGATTTGCATGAAGGATTTCACCAATGGCATCAATTGGTGCCACTTTAACCCTCTCTGACCAATCCATTTAATGTCTACATTTGGCAAAGCAAGGTCTCTCACCATACCTGTTTTCTCTGCATACTTTTCACTCCAGAAGACATAGCTGTGCCCTACAATCCACACTGTGAACATCTTCAAAGGAGATCTGGAGGCACTCAGGAGGTGTATTTCAGTAGAATGGGAAAAAGAAATGAAAGACAGTTTGGAAATGGAGGCATACATATTTTTTTAAAATAAAAAGAACTCATTGGCTGTTTCAAACCATTCTACACTAAAAACTAGGCTGTATGTGTCAATTTATAGAAGCATGTTTTGTATTGGTACAGAAAAATGTGTTACCAAAGAACATTACTATGGATTTGCTGTTAGGTTAGAAAAGTCAAGCACTCTTGCTCTTTGGAAATGAAACATTGTGTGGTGAACTTCTGACCTGACTTCACACAGCAGTGTTCCATGAGCTGTTGCTGTGGTAGCAGGCAGAAGTCAAGTTGGGGGAAGGGTACTAGGCAGAAGTCAAGTTGGGGGAAGGGTACTTTTGGAAAAGGGTTGGTTTTCAACCAATAGAAATGTGTGATTACATTTGAAAAAAAGGGGGAAGCACTGAGATTTGAAATTAACATGTATATGTGTGGAAAAAGAGAGGGAAACATTGCCATTATCTGGTTCTGCTGAGAGGAGAGAGGTGTACAGAACAGAGATCCTGGCTCTGATAATCTGCTGTTTGAGTGCCACATTTCTTTCACAACTAACTAATTTTAAAGGTGAGTTATGAGTTTGAGAGGGGATGTATGTGGTAAATTAAGAAATGAATAATAAAATTGGAATTCCTTTTGTTGAAGTTGTGTTTATCATTTTGTGTTTTGGGAGAAATTTAAACGTAAGGAACATGTAAAATATTATGGACTATGTTTTCACCATAAATTAAGGTGTACTGGTATAAATGAGGAATACTTTTAGGGTTTGAGGTTGCAGTGAGTAATGCAAATACATTCAGCATCACTAAGGCTGGTTGCCCTTGCTGGAGTGTAGTCATTCACCCAGGTTACACATGTTCCTGGTCTCAAAAAGCTGTTTTGACATGTGCTGTTTTCAGAATCTGAAAAGTGGATTGAAAATGTGTCAGACTGTAAAAGTACTTATCACTTGCCAAAAAAAGAGTAGTAAGTGTGCTTTCAAATTGGCAAAGAAATTTCGTTTTCTGACTAATATCAAACCATGACTCTGTGTGCAAAGAGGAATTATAGACAGAGATTTATTGCGTATTACTCTGGTAATTTTACATTTGCATTAGTAGGAAAGGGGCAGCTATTTTTCTGCAGAAGCAGACTCTTAGCACACACCCAGCTGCTTATCCTGTAGAATCATGCATAGTATTTACAACCGAGTGGGGTTTGAGGTTGCAGTCAGTAATGCAAATACATTCAGCATCACTAAGGCTGGTTGCCCTTGGTGGAGTGTAGTCATTCACCCAGGTTACACATGTTCCTGGTCTCAAAAAGCTGTTTGGACATGTGCTGTTTTCAGAATCTGAAAAGTGGATTCAAAATGTGTCAGACTGTAAAATTACTTATCATTTGCCAAAAAAAGAGTAGTAAGTGTGCTTTCAAATTGGCAAAGAAATTTCGTTTTCTGACTAATATCAAACCATGACTCTGTGTGCAAAGAGGAATTATAGACAGAGATTTATTGCGTATTACTCTGGTAATTTTACATTTGCATTAGTAGGAAAGGGGCAGCTATTTTTCTGCAGAAGCAGACTCTTAGCACACACCCAGCTGCTTATCCTGTAGAATCATGCATAGTATTTACAACCGAGTGGGGTTTGAGGTTGCAGTCAGTAATGCAAATACATTCAGCATCACTAAGGCTGGTTGCCTTTGCTGGAGTGTAGTCATTCACCCAGGTTACACATGTTCCTGGTCTCAAAAAGCTGTTTGGACATGTGCTGTTTTCAGAATCTGAAAAGTGGATTCAAAATGTGTCAGACAGTAAAAGTACTTATCACTTGCCAAAAAAAGAGTAGTAAGTGTGCTTTCAAATTGGCAAAGAAATTTCGTTTTCTGACTAATATCAAACCATGACTCTGTGTGCAAAGAGGAATTATAGACAGAGATTTATTGCGTATTACTCTGGTAATTTTACATTTGCATTAGTAGGAAAGGGGCAGCTATTTTTCTGCAGAAGCAGACTCTTAGCACACACCCAGCTGCTTATCCTGTAGAATCATGCATAGTATTTACAACCGAGTGGGGTTTGAGGTTGCAGTCAGTAATGCAAATACATTCAGCATCACTAAGGCTGGTTGCCCTTGCTGGAGTGTAGTCATTCACCCAGGTTACACATGTTCCTGGTCTCAAAAAGCTGTTTGGACATGTGCTGTTTTCAGAATCTGAAAAGTGGATTCAAAATGTGTCAGACTGTAAAAGTACTTATCACTTGTCAAAAAAAGAGTAGTAAGTGTGCTTTCAAATTGGCAAAGAAATTTTGTTTTCTGACTAATATCAAACCATGACTCTGTGTGCAAAGAGGAATTATAGACAGAGATTTATTGCGTATTACTCTGGTAATTTTACATTTCCATTAGTAGGAAAGGGGCAGCTATTTTTCTGCAGAAGCAGACTCTTAGCACACACCCAGCTGCTTATCCTGTAGAATCATGCATAGTATTTACAACCGAGTGGGGTTTGAGGTTGCAGTCAGTAATGCAAATACATTCAGCATCACTGAGGCTGGTTGCCCTTGCTGGAGTGTAGTCATTCACCCAGGTTACACATGTTCCTGGTCTCAAAAAGCTGTTTGGACATGTGCTGTTTTCAGAATCTGAAAAGTGGATTCAAAATGTGTCAGACTGTAAAAGTACTTATCACTTGCCAAAAAAAGAGTAGTAAGTGTGCTTTCAAATTGGCAAAGAAATTTCGTTTTCTGACTAATATCAAACCATGACTCTGTGTGCAAAGGGGAATTATAGACAGAGATTTATTGCGTATTACTCTGGTAACTTTACATTTGCATTAGTAGGAAAGGGGCAGCTATTTTTCTGCAGAAGCAGACTCTTAGCACACACCCAGCTGCTTATCCTGTAGAATCATGCATAGTATTTACAACCGAGTGGGGTTTGAGGTTGCAGTCAGTAAGGCAAATACATTCAGCATCACTAAGGCTGGTTGCCCTTGCTGGAGTGTAGTCAGTCACCCAGGTTACACATGTTCCTGGTCTCAAAAAGCTGTTTGGACATGTGCTGTTTTCAGAATCTGAAAAGTGGATTCAAAATGTGTCAGACTGTAAAAGTACTTATCACTTGCCAAAAAAAGAGTAGTAAGTGTGCTTTCAAATTGGCAAAGAAATTTCGTTTTCTGACTAATATCAAACCATGACTCTGTGTGCAAAGAGGAATTATAGACAGAGATTTATTGCGTATTACTCTGGTAATTTTACATTTGCATTAGTAGGAAAGGGGCAGATATTTTTCTGCAGAAGCAGACTCTTAGCACACACCCAGCTGCTTATCCTGTAGAATCATGCATAGTATTTACAACCGAGTGGGGTTTGAGGTTGCAGTCAGTAATGCAAATACATTCAGCATCACTAAGGCTGGTAGCCCTTGCTGGAGTGTAGTCATTCACCCAGGTTACACATGTTCCTGGTCTCAAAAAGCTGTTTGGACATGTGCTGTTTTCAGAATCTGAAAAGTGGATTCAAAATGTGTCAGACTGTAAAAGTACTTATCACTTGCCAAAAAAAGAGTAGTAAGTGTGCTTTCAAATTGGCAAAGAAATTTCGTTTTCTGCCTAATATCAAACCATGACTCTGTGTGCACACAGGAATTGTTTTTAGATATTTAATTTGTGATGGTGTTATTGTGATTTTCACTTGTAGGAAAGGGGTACATAGTATTTTAAGATTTGAAAAGATCATAAAAAATATAGTAATATATTTAAATAAAATAAAGGAATTTTTTTTTAGTTTTTTTCAGATATTGCTGAAGAGCAGTGAACAAAATTTAAGATGCCTACAAAATCCAGACTAAGGAAAAACCACAAAAAAAATCTATATTTGAAGACAACTGGAGGACCTAAGTTAGTTGGAGATGCTCATGTTGGGAAAAAGAGAAAGTCTTCTGGTAAGCAGACAAAAGATTTTTTAAACAATATATTTAAAAAAAGGAAAAATGTACAAAATGTCTGTACTGGAAAGAATGTTTTAAATAGAAAACAACAGGAAAAAATTGAGCATTTAGTTAATGCAAATATACCTTCAGAAACAATAAAGATTAACTTAAAAAGAAAAACAGCATTTAAAGAGATTCGTAGAAAAATGTTTCAGAGAAGAGTTATGTCCAATTTGATAAAGGATGTGAAGAAATATAAGAAAAAAGCTAAATTTTATAAGAGAAAAAAAGAAATTGAAGCCATTGCAGCAAAGGCTTTAGAATTAAAAAGGAAACTATTCATTTTAATTTTGAACAGGATGCGTACATTAGATAAAATGGTCAATGTACTGAAATCACAAAGCAAAAGGAAAAGACTAGTGAAAAGAACAAACTTTTGTAAAGTGTTTTTAGGAGAATGGATGCATAGTTCAAGTAGTGAACCTTTTTTTAATGAAGAGAGTTATCTTCAAAGTAATAGTTTGCTGCATGCAGTTGACACCAGAGGTCGTGCTTATGAAGTGAAAAATGGTTGTATAATGGAGAAGGAGAAAATGGTTCCAAGAGATGAGGAAAAAGTGATGGTGGATGAGGCTATGGGGAGATGTCCTAAAGCCCCAGTGTATACTTGGAATTGTAGTAGTATTTGCACTGTGCGTCAGGAATCTATTGATAAATTTTGTGAGTTTCTAAGAGAATATAGTAAAAAAAAGTGTTAAACAGAAGATTAAGGTGCTTCAAAGTCTAGATCCATGCAGAGTGAGAGAGAATACTGGTTTGCAGGGACATTCTCTGGCTTGTCTATCTAGAAAAGTGTGTAAAAGTGTTTTTCATCATTTTAGGATGCTGGCTGTTCATCATACTGAAATGAGAAAGTTTGTGAGACGATTGTATTTTGCTAAAAGTCCAGCAATAAAGTTAGATGAATTGAATAGGGCTCTGTTCCGTGGATCGGAATCAGATGTAGAGAAGGTTACTGATGAAATTCAGTTTTGTTACTTTGGTCCAGAACAAGAAAGTGCAGAAAAGGACACAGTAAATGAGGAAGAAGTGGAAGAGAATGTAGAACCCTCTGCAAGTAAGAAGTTTAATGATCACATAACAAAATTTGCAATAATCTCTAATGAAAGACCAAATATTACTTGTATTTGTTGCCGCAGAACTCATTATAAAAATCAAACCAGGAATGTTGATCTCTACAGAAAAAGTGAAAATGAAGATAATTATAAGTGGAAGGATTTTGCCACATATATATTTCTTGAAAATTGTTTTGAATTGGGTGAAGATCAGCGTATTTGTAAATACTGTTACAACAAGTTAGAAGAAAATAGAATGCCGACCAGAGCTGTACATAATAATTTAGAATTGGATGCTATTCCTGCCGAACTTTCTGAATTAAATACATATGAGTCTATACTTATTCAATGTGTTCATCCGTTCCAGACCATAGTACGTATGGAGCCCAAAACTGGTAAATTACCTCCTATAGATTTACTGAGAGGTTTAAAAGGTAGAGTGGTGTATTTGCCCTTGGATTTGAAAAAAAATATGGAAACTATTGATGCAGATACTTTGGAAACTGAACCATTAGTTATTCTGGTTAATGGTGTACCTACAAAGAATAAGAAGATTTGGCAGGAGCTGGTAGATGTACGGAAAGTACAAAGAGCAAATTTGTATTTGAAAAGGAATAACAAATGGTATGAATCAATTTATATAGAAGAAGAAGAAGAAGATTTACAAGAAGACACAGAAACACCAACTGGACAAATTGAAAAAGTGGACAAGTCAAAGGAAGAAGAAATTTATGAACATTTTAGCATACATCCTCTTCATTCAAAAGAAGTTATGGGAGACACTATTGATCTGTTTCAGATGAAGAAAGCAAAAGGAACTCCCGTGAGTGTATGGGAGGAGAGCTTGGAAGCTCGATGTTTTCCCCAGCTGTTTCCTACAGGAAAAGGAGGACGATACGATGAACGTCCAGAACAGATTCCAGCTTCTGAGTATCGGACTACAAGACTATATGCAGAAGATCCAAGATTTCGACAAAGTATTCCTTATTTGTTCCATCTTTTATTTGAAAGCGACTTGTCTGCATTATCTTATGCAGTAAATCACATTTTAAAAAGTGGAGTACATTTACAAAATGTGTCTGCTAAGGATTTTATGGAGAAAGTGCAGCACCGAGATGATCATTTGGAAACACAACTGATCAATCTGATGGCTTGTCAGCGTGGGACAAATGAATATTGGTACCGACGCCATGGTGAATTAAAATGCATGTTACGGAATTTAGGAACACCAACATGGTTCCTTACCCTAAGCTGTGCTGAGTACGCTTGGGATGATTTACTGGATTTTCTACGAGAGGCAAATTCAAACATTAAAAACATCGAATACAAGACAGCAGGAGAACTGTGCTCATTGGATCCGGTTAATGTTTGCAGATATTTCAATCATAGATTTGAGGCTATGATGTCCTTCATCTGCAATAAAAAAAATCCACCTCTTGGAGAAGTAGTGGATTTCTTTTGGAGAAAAGAGTACCAGGCAAGAGGTGCTCCTCATATTCATATGCTGTTGTGGATCAAGGATGCCCCAAAGTTTGGAACAGATACTGATGAAGCAGTGTTATCTTTCATTGAAGAATATGCAACATGTGCTATACCAAAAAGCACAGAAGAGAAAAAGTTAAAGGAGCAAGTTTTACGTTTCCAAAGTCATCGGTGTGGAAAATACTGTTGACGGAAATACAAGAGCAAAGATAAATTCTACACTAAATGTCGATTTGGATTTCCTAGACCTGTTCTTTCAAATGGAAGAGTAAACAGTTTTATGTCAGCTGTGAGACATACTATTACAAGAAAATCACCTAAGAATACCTACAACCTAAAAAGAAAAGAAGAATCAAAAAATATAAATGAATACAACCCAGTCATTTTATCCATGTGGAATGCTAACATGGATATACAGTATGTAGCTGACAATTCCATTGCTGTTGCTCGATATGTAACGTCTTACATTACTAAATCAGAAAAAACTGAATTGAAAGAAATGTGGGAAGAGATTTCTCACGAGAAGACTGTCAGTAAGAAGCTGTACAGTTTCAGTTTAAAGATGTTATCGCATCGAGAAATTGGATCCTACGAATGTTCAGATAGGTTATCTTCTGCAAGTCTCTACTCGAAATCAAGAAGAATAATTTGGGCAAGTTTAGGCCTTGCAGCAATGAGAAATCGGGTACTGAAATCTGCTGGAGAAATTGAATATTTGGCCGAGAATGACCCAGAAAGTACAGATATTTTGAAATCAAACATGTTGGACACATATTACCCAAAGAGAAGTCTTCATCTAGAGAACATGTGTCTCTATGAAGTGCTGCAGAACTACATTTATTCACGGAAAGCCACAGAAGACATCAACAATGGAAAATATAAAGTCATTGGTGAGGAAGGATGTTTGGTGAAGCAAACAAAAGGAAGTTTGATTAATCACAGGAAGCTCAGTTGCGAAACTACTGACAAAAAGGAATTTTACTACTTGGCTCTTTTACAGCTGTTTAAGCCATGGCGTTCAGAGGACGAACTACTGGGAGAATTTCAAAGCTATGAAGATTCCTTTAATGCTTGCAAAGACAGCATAGAATGCAGTACTTTCACAAATTATGTGCAAATGTTAAATGAAGAAATTGAACAGGAAACTACAATTGCAGCTGAAGTAGCTAGAGACAGTTCTCAAGACAGCCAAAGTTCTGGAACACTCAGTCAAGATCCCCTAGGACAACCAATCGTTGAAAATGAAGCTGTAATAGCTATGACTGAAGTGGAAAGGGCTATGAATCAAGCTCAAGAAGAATTTATAGACTTACCAAATTTGGAAAGACAACTGAATGAAGAGCAGCAACAAATTTATGAAGAGATCAGAAACAAAATTGATCACGGATTACTACATGAAAAAAAAGAGTGCTCATGCACATCATTTCAACCAATCAGGATGTATGTAAGCGGACAAGCTGGAACTGGAAAAAGTTTCTTAATAAAAGTCATCAGAAGCTACCTACAGCAAAAAATGGATTCAACTTTGTCTTGTGTGGTTACTGCTCCAACTGGGTTAGCAGCATATAACATAAAAGGAATCACCTTACATCGTTTGCTAATGTTACCAGTGGAGCATGAGAACAAAATACAATACCACAAGCTAACTGGAGAAGCATGCTTGGAAGTTTCAAGAGTATTGAAGAAGATGCAAGTTCTCATTATTGATGAGGTGAGCATGGTGTCAAACTTAATGCTTGCCTTTGTGCATTTAAGAATGCAGAAAATTCTAAGGACAGACTATGACGTGTTATTTGGTGGAAAACATGTCATAGTTTTTGGGGATCTTCTACAGCTTACTCCAGTTAAAGGACAACCAGTGTTTAATACTGTGACACATGAAGACACAAAGAAGTCATTGGGAAGCATTGGTAATGCAAATATTTGGTCCTTCTTTGAGTACAAGGAACTTAAAACTAATATGAGGCAAGCAAACAATGAAGAATATGGAAGTATTCTGAAAGATATCAGAATTGGACTACTCACTGAAGCTGGCACGAAAGCATTACAGAGTCGGTTGCTACATAATTTATTCCCAAAGGAAGAAATAGTTGCAGAGAAAATATACAAGAACATTGCAGAAAAGAAAAGTGACATTTGCCTAATGCCAACTCTACGTGAATGCTCAATATTCAATGAGGAACTTTTGAAATTGGAAAAGGAAGAGATTAGGAAATTGGAAGCAGTGGACAAAATTCAGCATGAAAGAATTACTATTACATTAACAGGCAAACTGAAAAATAAATTGGATTCACTAGAGAAGAACATTTCCAAAACTGCTGGATTAGAAAACAATCTATATGTTTGCATGAACTGTAGAGTATTTTTAAGGAGAAATTTGGATGTTGAAAAAGGTTAAGTGAATGGAGCTATGGGAAGAGTTGTGGGTTTTATTAATTTCCAGAAAAAAGATGGAATTGAATGTTTAAAAATAAAATTTGATCAGATAGAAGAAGTTATAGACATTTGTCGTTGTACAGTTCGTTTCATGCTTGTGAAAGACTTATATGTACGTAGGAAACAGTTTCCGTTTTCTCTAGCATATGCTGTAACTATTCACAAGTCTCAAGGATTGACTGTAGATTGTGCTTTTGTAAACATTGGTTCAACTGTGTTCAAAGAAGGTATGGCTTATGTTGCTTTGTCACGAGTGAAAACATTATCTGGTTTATTTATGATAGACTTTGATGATTCAAAAGTTAGTGCTGATGCAAATTGTGTAAAGGAGTATAATAGATTAAGAAGAACCTATGCTCCTCATTTAGGTCGGTATCCTGTGTTGGAGAAACGTGTTGTTTCTCGAAAAAGGAGAATTGAGAATATCTGTAATGAGGATGTAGAGAGGAGAAAAAAAAAGAGGAGTGATGTAATTGCAAGCAAAAAGAAAAAGGAAAATGTTGAAGAGGTTGTAGGTTGTCATTTTGAAAATAGCTCTGGTGTCAACTGCTACGCTAATGTAGTGCTGAATGTTGTATTTTATCTGGAAAGTTTGCAAGAGCAGATAATAGTAAATCAGAGAAAAAGATTCTGTTCTGAGTTGAGTCTCCTTTTTGAAAAGCTGAGTAATGATAAAACTCAAATAGAAAGTGCTACTGAAATTAGAAAACTTTTAGATGTATGTTCAGGACGAACACAGTTTTCTCAAAATGTACAGCAAGACGCACAGGAATTCTTGATGTATTTTTTTCAGGTACTGGAAGAAGAAGGGGTACAAATTGAAAATATGTTTGGTGTCTCTTATAAATGGGAACATAGTTGTGAAAACTGTTTCAATACATGTGGCTCTAATGTTGATTCTGAAAGGTTTATTTATTTAACATTGCCAGAGAGTAAAACAGTCACTTTTGCTAAATTAGTTAAAGATGCTAATCATAGCATGGAATGCGGTGAGTGTAAATCTGACATGTTTTCAACGTTAATTTTAAAGGAATACGGACAGTATGTAATTTTAATGATGCAACGATGTAGAGCTGATGGTTCAAAATTGGATACTTTAATAAAGAAGTTTATAGGACAGCAATTATCAATTTCAGGAAAAACTTTTGTAACAGTTGCAATAATTTTCCATGAAGGACCTACTGTAACTTCAGGACATTACACAGTTTATCTTAAATGTGAAAAAGGCTGGACACTGTGTAATGATTCCCAATTGATTTTCAAGCTACGTTTGCCTTTTGATTTAGCAAATTCCTATCTAATCTTCCTGAAACCTAAATTTTAGAGAGAATTGGCAAGATCTGTACAAAACAATTTTACCATTTTATTGGATTACCATTGGAATTTTCAAATAAAAAGATTTTTCAAATTACCATTTGGCCTAAAGGAAAGGTAACCAATTGTATTGTGGACTTATTTAATTCCTAATGAATCTTTCGGACACCAAAAATTTAGAGAGAATCGGTAACATCTGTACAATTTAAATTTTGGAATTTTATTGGATTACCATTAGAAATTTAATCAAAAAAGATTTTTAAAATTACCATTTGGCCTAAAGGAAAGGTAACCAATTGTATTGTTGACTTATTTAATTACTAATTAATCTTTTGGAAACCAAAATTTTAGAGAGAATCGGTAACATCTGTACAATTTAAATGATGGCATTTTATTGGATTACCATTGGAAATTTAATCAAAAAAGAATTTTAAAATTACCATTTGGCCTAAAGGAAAGGTAACCAGATGTATTGTGGAGTTATTTGAGATATATTATTTTTGTGATTATGCTTCTGTAACAAAATTGTCAGACGGTATTTTAAAGAAATAGTTATTGTTATTAGATGATATTTTTTTTTAATATTTTGCATTTCTATAATGTTATGTTTAAGTGCAAAGAGATTCTGGGCTTTTTTAAAACAATCTTTGAGATTGTTATTTTTTTTTTGCCCGCTGTTAAGTGATGAATGCAATTGCTTTCAAGATTTATAGTGAGATGCAATATATTCTGAAAACAGCAAAAAAATGGCAAAAAATTGTTTTTGGAAAATATGTAAATACGTGTACTGTATTATATAATGTTTTATTAAATATTAATACTTTTTTCTTTTTTTTCAGATTGAGAAAGAAAATTTTCGGAAAAAAAAACATTTTTACAAGCAATTTCAATTAAATTTAAAATGATAATTAAATTGTTGGGTGGGTCAGGTAAGTCAGAAATTAGATGGTCCCTTTCTTCCACTTCTCCTCAAACAGATTTTCAGTATTTCGTTATTAATCCCTCAAAGACCTTGTAATGTGGTAATTGTTTTTTAGTGTTTTTAAAAAAAAAAAAAAAATACGCTTACCGTACGCGTACGGTAAAAAAAAAAAAAGAGTTTTTAAGAAAATTTTTTTAAAAGTTGAGAGGTAAGGTTGGCTCTTAAAAGAGCCGTTGTGTTCATGCAGGGACAGAGGAAAGGAAGAATGGGAATATTAGCTGGTAGGACAAATGTGCTGGTCTATTTTGTTGTTAATTAGGAGAACACTGGTCTCCCTATGAACAATTAGACCATGGCAATTTGGGCACCGCATTGTAACCCTCGCAAATCGATGGTTAGTTTCCACAGGACCAGAAAAAGGTGAATCTGCCCCCACAGATGAAGGGCTCAGCTGAGCTTCCGAAGATGGACTCGGCTGAGCTGCTGTGGATGTGCTTGCTCGACTTACTGAAGGGTTTCCTCTAGTATGTCGTGCATGTGTCCTAGGGTGTACATCCTCAAGGTGTCGTAACATAGTGTGATTCCCGAAGGAATACTTCTTGTTAGGATTACCTCTAGAAAGTACACGCTGGCACAGCTTGCAAATCACTAAAGCAGCATTTACTTTTTTCTCGCCCTCAGGAAAAGTAAAATACTCCCATATAAAAGAGCTCTTCTGTTTCCTCCTTCTCTGCCTGATGGTGGTGCTGCTAGCCTCACTCTCAGAAGAGGAGTGCTGGTCTGCCATCGTATCCCAAAGACAACTCAGCTCCTTCTCCTAAGGGATCACAAGCAGAAATGAGGGGAATGGGTGTGGTGTAGGAGAGTTCTAGAACTGAAACTACTTTGAACCAATCAAAAGTTTTGTTTCTTGATCACATGACCCACCGTGCGCGTACGTTACGCTTACGGTGCGCTTACGGAGCGCTTACGGTAAAAGTACGCATGCGCGTATAAAAGACACGTGCACGCGCGCATGCGCATAACAGGCACGCCCCAACACTTCCGCGTAACGTGCGCGTGTAGCGTATGCGCTTACGCGCCGCGTACACAGTACGCACGGCTACGTAAATTGCATAACCATACGCAAAAAGAGTAGAAATATTATGTACATTACGCAAACCGTACGCTTACCGTAAGCTTACCGTACGCGCACGTAAAAAAAAAAAAAAGGAAAAAAAGAATCACTATGTTATACTAATATATCTTACCTGTTTGGTAAAAAAAAAAAAATTAGACAAAAAATAATATATTGCAGAATTTTTAACATTTAAGCATAGTGTTTTAAGAGAATATAAAGTAAAAAAAAAATGTAAAAAACCTTGCAAATAAAAAAAAAAAACACACGATTAATATAAGAATTTGTATTAAAAAAACCATACAAAATCAATGAAAAAACCATGGGTATCACACATGTTATAGGTAAGAATTAGCATTTAAAAAACCATACAAATTCACTGAAAAAACCATGGGTTTCACACACGTAATAGTTAGGAATTAGCATTTAAAAAACCTTGCAAATTCAGTGAAAAAACCATGGGTTTCACACACGTTATAGTTAGGAATTAGCATTTAAAAAACCTTGTAAATTCAGTGAAAAAACCATAGGTTTCACACACGTTATAGTTAGCTGGACATTTCACTCGTAAAAAACCAATGAAATTCCCCCGTTATAGTTAGTTAAGCTAACTATAACTCGTGCACCCGCAATCCACTGCTGATGACGTCACATATTACATCACTCATGACATGGTCAGTGACATCACTCATGACATCACTGATGACATCTCAAATGACATCACTAATGACATCATCCTTGTGACAGAGTGGCAGACCTCCTCTCACCCTAATATAACCTTTGAAACACACATTCAAAAATAGAGACTAAAATTTTCCAAAAAATGGACATACCAATACCAGTTACAACAACCTCTTCAGTAATTCTAAGATCCACATACACATCCACACATTCACGAACAGTCCTGTACAGTCACTCATACATGTACTCATTCATCATATGTACTCATACACCTATACATCCTGCTACACAATGCCACTCATCCACAGAGTTACTGACACACATAGTCACTCATGCTAATAAAGAATCAAACATCAATTTACTTGCATATACAGTTATACACACACCACCAAACTTACTTCAAAAGAAACTTACACATAATTAGTCTTTTAAACAATCACTTATAGAAACACATACTTATTCATACAGGAACTCTTTCAATCTCTCACTCTCACATATACTCACTTATATACACCAATAGTCACATATATTAGTTTAAAACATATGTAGTTACTCATAAAGACACTATTGAAACAGTCATTCACTCACTAACACACCCATACACACACTCATCCACCCATACAGTCCTGCACACATGCTGTCTTCAACACATACAACCAGTGAGTCACTCATACATGCACCTATGCACTACGTAATACCCCCCACCGAACCATGCAGACACTCAGACTGATACTCAAAAACCACCTAATATCCTATATAAACACCCATGTAGCTGCTCACCAACCCATGCAGCCACTTATACACAAAGTGAGAGACTGATACAGATATTTACATATTTAAACATTACTCACTAAGCCATGTATTCACTATGATACACTTAATCAGTCAGTTATACAATCAATTTTTCAGAAACAAATCATCCATTTAGACACTTATATACCCATTTATTCTTCCATCGTCCGTGAGATATACATATATAAAACATATTTAGTTTTCAGACAAATACACATTCACTGGATGATGTCATCAGTGATGTCATTTGAGATGTCATCAGTGATGTCATGAGTGATGTCGCTGACCATGTCATGAGTGATGTAATATGTGACGTCATCAGCAGTGGATTGCGGGTGCGCGAGTTATAGTTAGCTTAACTAACTATAACGGGGGAATTTCATTGGTTTTTTACGAGTGAAATGTCCAGCTAACTATAACGTGTGTGAAACCTATGTTTTTTTCACTGAATTTGCAAGGTTTTTTAAATGCTAATTCCTAACTATAACGTGTGTGAAACCCGTGGTTTTTTCACTGATATATATATATATTACCTACTGGCGGTCGCCAGTAGGTAGTTATAGTTAGGACCCCTTTTCCATAGGAAATCCGCAACATTCTATTTTGAATAACTTTGGCGCCGGTCGACGAATCCTCGCGAATTTTTCAAAATAGGTGGGGCGCTACGCTCCGCTCCTACCCTGAAAGTCTCGGGGGGATTCGTCAAGCGGGGGCTGAGATAAAAGGGGGGTCCCAAAACGCGTTTTTCCCATGCATTTTTCCATAGGACCTTTAGACAGGGCTACAGCCCGAACGGCTGAACAGATTTACTTGAAATTTGGCAGAGCGGTAGTCCTCAGGTCAAGGAAGTGCCTTTTGCAGGTCTGGTGTAAATCTGTTCAGTATTTCCTGAGAAAATAGCATTTAAAAGCATATATATATGTGGGCGGAGCCTAACCACACATCTCATCCTGAGATCTGATTGGCTGTCAGCACTTCATCCAAGAAGTGTTGGCAGCCATCTTGGGACCAATATACATGATAGCACCTCATTAAAAAGCATTGCAGTTAATAGAAGGTTTTAAGACTTTAGTTACATTATAAATCATTTGTTGATGGTACCATACTCATTTTAGGAATTGTGGTATGTTCTAAGGTGATTTCACCATGTGAAAAAGCCTTCTGCTGGGATATCATGATTGAGAGAAAAATATTTTCTCATGCTTTTACCACAGAGGTTTGGAAGGTGATCTATAAGCTAAACTGAGAGCTTATTTTCTGTAAATTCACATTATCTTTCTCAGTCATGTGAGAATGAAGTCTGACATTCTCAGTAAAACATGTACATCCAACAAGGGCAGAGACTGTCAGTTGATTCCTTTGTGTTCTACTGCAGCTTCCCAGAGTGTTCCAAAGAACTACTAGAGCGCTAACAGTCCTACCTATGATAAACGTATGGCACACCTGAAGCCATCTTGCTTGGAATAAAGTAGTAACTCTTAAAACATTTAATTTCAAAAGGAACAAAATGAGGGGGTTCATTTTTCCATAAAAAGTATGATTAGTGCTGCAGAAAGAAAAATTAGGGCACATTTTGAGTGACTTCTCAAATCCTCTTCTATTTCATTAAAAAATTCTGACATGCAGACTGAAACATGAACTTTCAATACCAGCAGCAGTTTTCCCTGGTGAGCAGTAGCTTTACTACAGTGATCTAATGAGCAAAAAGAGTGCTAACATTCTGAATTTATGGCAAATGTGTGACACATCTGAATGCCTTCTTGATGGAATCAAAGTAAAAAACTGAAAGTATTTCCTACTGAGGAGACTCCAGTAAATGAGGAAATTAGGAAACTTCATAACAAATAAGTCTCCCAAGATGGCCACCAGAGACAAAAGAGCCCAAATGTAGCCCAAATATCACCCAGATGTAGCCCAAGTATAGCCCAATGACAGAATGTCCCAGAATGTTCTTAAAAACAACTAGAGCGCTTACTGTCTTCATTATGACAAAAGTATGGCACACCTGAAGCCATCTTGATTGGAATAAACTGGTAACACTTAAAACATTTAATTTAAAAAGGAACACAATGAGGGGGTTCATTTTGCCATAGAAATTATCATTAATGCTGAAGAAAGAAAATGAGGGCACATTTTGAGTGACTTCTCAAATCCTCTTCTATTTCATCTAATGAGCAACTAGAGTGCTAACATTCAGAATTTATGGCAAATGTGTGACATATCTGAATACCTTCATGATGGAATCAACGTAAAAAACTGAAAGCATTTCCTACTGAGGAGACTGCAGTACATGAGGAAATTAGGAAACTTCATAACAAATAAATCTCCCAAGATGGCCACCGGAGACAAAAGAGCCCAAATGTAGCCCAAAATCACCCAGATGTAGCCCAAATATAGCCCAATGACAGAAGTGTGCAAAACACTTATTATTTAGTGTTTTTGCAGTGTTATATAGTGCAGACTTGTCAGGTATTGGAGTGCTTTACATGAGCATTGGTTACATCACACAAGCACATATTCATTTTGGTTGTAGACATGGGGAGACTAAGTGATTTGACCAGAATCACAGAATGTCGAGCTGAAGCAGAAACTTCAACCTGGTTCCCCAGTTGCAAAGTCTGCAGTTCTGGAAGTAACACCACATCCTCTCCCCTAAGTGCAACATTTAATCAAGTGGTCAACTGGATAAAAAAACATAAAGATAACAAATAATTTAAAAGTGCTTTGTCGCTATTTGAAAACTCAGACAAAATGTCCTTATTTTAGTCTTTTAGAGCACTAACCATAATTTTGATGCCAATAAGACCCTCTCATATATGTAATTTCTAAAGGAAATGCTCTAGGTATTACAGTTTTGATTACATCAAGATGATGTCAGGCGTTCCACACTTTTGTAATAAATATAGAATGTTAGCAATCTAGTTGTTCATTGGGATACTGTTGAGAGGCAAAGGCCAGGGGCACGGACTCTGAAAATTGAAGGCAGGTAGGAGAGTGCAAAGGCAACAATTTAACCACACTGAGCAGGCAGGAAGGGCCGTGGAAGCACAACAGACTATGGAGGGCAGTGGAAAGGGGGGCAGGGGCAACAAACCAACAATACAGGACTTGCAAGAGAGGCTGTTGGAGGGAAGATCTATTACGGGTCAAGGAAGCTAGAGGCGGTCCCCAGAGCCCCGGGAGCCACCACAGAACTGAGCAGGAGAGTGAGTCAGGGACAAAAGGGGCACCTTAATTTGAGCCGGGGTGCCTAGGAACGCTTGCTCCAAAAATGAAGAAAACAGACATATGAGACATGGAATTGGTGGCAGAATACAATGGCAGTTTAATGAGAAGATACAACTTCAAAGAAACCGCAGAATAGAGACATAAAGTACAAAATACAGAATCCAGATAATCATACAGCTGTCATGATATTCTCTGTATCTCAATTAATGTACTGACAGAGAGAGAGAGAGAACACATCTATAAATGCATCATGAGAAACAAGTTACACCAAGGAAAATGTTACCTAGGAACACTCACGTTTACTCTTAGAGCAAGCATTCCTGCAATTACAATACAAAATCTTTTAAATGCAAAAGTAAAGAGAACAATGGTTAAACATAACATGACATTTCATATAGGTAAAATAGAATAAGATACTTCAAGCAAAGCAGAGCAAGACATTTTAAGCAAAGGAAGACAAGAGCTCCCAGCTCTTGGGGAAAACCTGCACAGCCTGTTAACCTACATACAGACGGCGAGGTAGTCCGTCGATATCTGTGGGTGCTCCCTTTTTATATCATTTTGTGGGCTCCTTTGCACGCTACATCTACCTACGTATGCTACCCAAAAGCTTCGTCTGCAGATTTTACCAGACATTTCGTCATTTACCCACTTAATGCTGACAATGGACTGGGTGAAAAGGTCAGTCTCTCAGGCCAATCGCTTATCGTAAGTTCCATAGAGCAAGCAGAAAATAATGGGTATTGTACGGGAATTCAATATATTCATGTACAAAATCTCCTCAGTTCTCCTAACTTGACGCTCTGCGGTTGCCACTTCCTTAAAAGCGGGAAACCTGCCCAGGAAGCAAGTACCAGTCCAGGATGCAGCCTACTGTATGTCGACAGCTTCAGTGGGATGTTGAACTTTGATACCGAGCACGGAGCACTCGGGTAGGGTGGGGGCTACTAGTTTGGAGCAGAAGGCCTCGCAGACCTGCCTTCAGACTGCTATACACTAAAATTGCAGAGCTATGGTCAATTTAACAAAGAGGCCTACATATTGAACAGAAGGGCCTACACAGGGGTTTTATGCTGGCTGAGTGGTAAGGATGTCTCAGGATAATTATATAGCAACACAGGACCCGCTGGTCAATTTAATACGGCCTACAAATGCGGCTGGCAGGGCAAGGACAAGGGTCTCATACTTCAGGTGTGGACAGAACGGGCCAGGGGCCCCCTGTGATACAAAATCTACCCTCCTTCAAGGCTGTGGCAATGTAATAGACCATTGTGGGCAGAAGGAAGAGGCAATGGTAGTACAACCATACATGCCAACAGACCCGATTCAGCCAGGAAACGTCCAATGTTTTTAGGCTCAAATGGGCTTTATTTGATCTGTCTCCTGTCTACAATATCCTCTTTTTCAATGTAACTCAAAGGGGAAAATCAATACCCCAGTTTTTTTTCAAAATCTCCCTCTTACCAAGTTCAAAATGTTCGCAAGTATGGTACATTGGATCATGGAAGGAAATGGGATAGGGACATGGACTTGGATAACAGAGGACAAGAGGGACATGGAGAGGTGCACCAAACTGACCCTGCAGGGCAGGCATCAGGGTTTGCAGCAGCACAATACACCACACAGGGCATGCAGGACGGGAGTGCAGCACAACAATCCATAGAAAGCAAGAGGGAGGGGACAGGACCATGCACATGGACAACAGAGAACAGAGGGGCAAGAGGCAATGGTAGCTAGCTGACCATAATGGACAGACAGGAGAGAAAGCTGCAGCATTACAGACCATAAAGGGCAGTAGGGACGGATCAGGGGCATTACAATGGAACAGACAAGCCAGGAGGGAGGGAGTAGGGGTCTTCACATGTAAACAGAGGGCTGGGGGCAAGGGGGCAGGGCAGGAGCAGCAAGATAGCCATGGAGGTCAGGTAGGATGGGCACTAGAAGCAAGACACACCATGAAGAGCAACAGTGAGACTGTGATGGCATACACACAGACCATGGGGGGAAGGTGGGAGGGGGTCAGGGGCAGCTAACTGACCACACAGGGAAGGTGGGAGGGGCCATGGCAGCACAGAAGACCAATGGCTATGATGGGCAAGAAGGAGGGTGCAGGGGCATGCACAAAGGACGATGGAGGATAGAAGGGAGGGTCAGGACCTGTGCACAGACAAGAAAGTTCAGGGGAAGGGACCTCACAACAGACCACACGGGGCAGGCAGGAGGAGCAGTTGCAGCACAACAGACCAGGGAGGGCAGAAGGGTGTGGCAGTACAATGGACCATGTAGGACAGGAGGAAGAGGATAGGGGCATGGCATGTGGACAGGCAGGGTGGAGGTGGCAGGGACAGGTTACAGTCATCTGACAATGCTAGGCAGGTGGGAGGGGAGTGGCAGCTCAACAGAACACTCAGAGTAGATAGGAGTGGCAGGTCCATGGGACATGGTGGGCAAAAAGGATGGAGCAGGGGCATGCACAAAGACATCGGAGGGCAGGGGGAAGGAGAATAGGGGCAGCAAGCTAAGCACAGAGTTTAAGCAGGAGGTCAATGATGGGGCATAGAATTGGGCAATGGAGGGCAGGAGGAGTGGACTGGTACATCATACTAAATTGAGGGCAGTGGCAGCACATCAGACCATGCATGGCAGGAGGGAGGAGGCTATTCCATGGATTCACACAACAGAGGATAGGGAGGAGGGGGATGGGGCAGCAAGCTAACTGTTCAGAGAAGGCGGGTATTAGGAACTTTATTGTTTTTAAAACATTGAGTCTGTGCGAACTACTTAAAATATGAACAAGTATGCAGCATAATCTCACTTTTATTCAGGAAGAAGAGGACGTTTGTGACTGTGACTCCGGGCTCACTTGGCAGAAACACCCCCTGACCCTCCACCCCCTATCGCAAAATGTAATGCCCGTGAAAAGGGTAGGTGAACACAGTGTTATATAGAACATAGTCCTGAGAGCACGATTGAAAATGAAAACTAGATATAGTGTATGGTATAAACTATGCACCAAAAAGTGTGATATAAGACGAACCGGGCGTGAAATATAATATGCAATACATTGTGCGCAATGACAGATTCATTGGAGAGCGCGAGATAGCACAGGCACTAGCGCGTGCTATGCGATATGCGCCTTGGAGTGTAATATGCACAGGGCAGTGTTGTGTAACCTAACTAGTCTCTAAAGTTGTAATATAAAATATGTGCTGGGGAGTGTAACGTTGCATATGCACTGTGACACAGATATGGATCGCAGATTGTAATATGTATGGCATAGCACTGTGCGTTATAACATAGGCATCGAGGAAGGCACGTTAGATGGGGCAATATAACCCGTGCGAAGACAAGTGTGGCATGACATATTCACGGGGTGGTGTTACAGTGCACATGGGCTAGAGAGTGTCATAGCATATGCACTAGCTAGTGGAATACAACACAGAGGTGTGTGGCACTCGGCAGGCAATGGTGGGTGTAACACAGCATTGGGCTCTGTCAGGAGCGCGCTGTGACTCTCAAGTGATGTTCGTCCCCTTTCCAGAGAGTAAAATAAAAAGTATTACACATCCGGCAGTGGATGTGTGTTTTATTAACCGTGAGGGGGGTTTCTTGCATAGTTTTGGTCGAATTTTTGTCGAATCCCCTTTGAATGGCTTGGTGTGCATGTGTATTAAATGTGCCCGTCAATAGCTACCCATGTTTGTATAAATAAACGACAAGGGTGTCTACCGGGATTAGGCACGGTAGGGCATCAGACATGTCAGAGCTTCACTAGTAGTGTAAATACATTCCACGTGGATTCATTGCATGCATAGTTGCCTTTTAATGAATATCCCGCAAATCGTCATGGTGATAGGTACGTACGGTTTGTCCAGCATGTCCTAGTTGTGTCTATAAATAAATATTTTTTTAAAATAATAAAAAACAGTGGCCGGCCCTAGGGATTGGGGTCAAAAAAATATAATTAGGAGACAGGCCCTGGGGGATGGGGTCATCAGGGCCAATAAATTAGAATAAGAAGGGGAACCACACAGCCCCCCTTCTTAAAAAATTAAAATAAATAAAAGACTGGCATCGTGCCGGAGGCCATGCCCCCTCCGTGCAGCACTCTGCAAACGCGCCCCCAACAGGCATCTCCAGTATGCGCCAGGGAGCTGCGCTGCAGACAGGTGTTCTGAGGCCAAGCCCCTTTTTACACCTCTCTGCAACGCAGCTCTGTGGCGCTTACTGGAGGTACCTAGTGGTCTAGTTTGACCCTAGGGACCCTTAGGATTCAAGGGGACTTAATCTCTCAACTTAGAACAGCCACAGGGCGCGTTTACACAGTGGTGAAGGGAGGGGACGGGGCCTGAGGTGACGTGTGCAAACACGCACTATGGCACGTTTTAAATTGGGGATATAATTTCCCTTCAATACTGAGGGCCCCTGGGGGCTAACTAGCCCACCAAGTGCTTCCAGTAAGCGCCACTGAGCTGCATTGCAAGGAGGTGGTCCAGGCCGTGCCACTTTTTACACCTCTCTGCAACACAGCTCTGTGGCATTTACTGGAGGTACCTAGTGGGCTAGTTGGACCCTAGGGACCCTCAGGATTCAAATGAACTTAATCTCCCAACTAAAAATGGACACAGGGCGTGTTTACACAGTGGTGAAGGGAGGGGACGGGGCCTGAGTTAACATGTGCAAAAACGCCCTGTGGCCTGTTTTAAGAGGTAGTTTTAATCCCCATGCCCTATTATGTACTAGGGGCTTACAGAGGAGGTCATGCTAATCACAGGGGGACCCCAACGCATAATGTTCCCTAGTGTATGTAGGTGTTTTCACTGTATTCTAAGTGTCTTTTAACATAGCACTGGCTCTAGGACTGGCTAGTCAGACTCAGTTACCACCAGTATCCGTCTGAAAAAGTTGAGGGTACAGGATGATTTTGCAACAAGGCTTCTTTCTGCTCTTCTTTTTGTTCTTTCTGCACGTTATCATTCTTCCTGCACTTATCTTCGTATTTGAGGACTTCTGTTGCTTCTTTCTGCACTTCTTTTGTTTCTTTCTGTGCATTTTTTCTTCTTTCTTCACATGTCCTATCTCTGTAGGCATAGTTAAAAATTAGCATTTAAAAAACCTTTGAAATTCACAGAAAAAACCATAGGTTTCAGGCACGTTATAGTTAGGAATTAGCATTTAAAAAACCTCAGAAATTCACTGAAAAAACCATAGGTTTCAGGGGTGTTATAGTTAGCTGGACTTTTCACTTGTACAAAACCATTGAAATTCCCCCGTTATAGTTAGTTCAGCTAACTATAACTCGCGCGCCCGCAATGCACTGCTGATGACGTCACATATTACATCACTCATGACATGGTCAGTGACATCACTCATGACATCACTGATGACATCTCAAATGACATCACTGATGACATCACTGATGACATCATCCTTGTGATAGAGTGGCAGACCTCCTCTCACCCTAATATAACCTTTGATACACACATTCAAAAATAGAGACTAAAATTTTCAAAACAATGGACATACCAATACCAGTTACAACAACCTCTTCAGTAATTCTAAGATCCACATACACATCCACTCATTCACCAACAGTCCTATACAGTCACTCATACATGTACTCACTCATCATATGTACTCATGCACCTATACATCCTGTTACACAATGCCACTCATCCATAGAGTTACTCACACACATAGTCACTCATGCTAATAAAGAATCAAACATACATTTACTTGCATATACAGTTATACACACACCACCACACTTACTTCTACGGAAACTTACACATACTTAGTCTTTTAAACAATCACTTATAGAAACACATACTTATTCATACAGGAACTCTTTCAATCTCTCACTCTCACATATACTCACATATATACACCAATAGTCACATATACTAGTTTAAAACATATGTAGTTACTCATAAAGACACATAGAGACAGTCATTCACTCACTAACACACCCATACACACACTCATCCACCCATACAGTCCTGCACACATGCTGTGTTCAACACATACAAAGAGTGAATCACTCATTCATGCACCTATGCACTACGTAATACCCCCCACCGAACCATGCAGACACTCAGACTGATACTCAAAAAACCAACTAATAACCTATATAGACACCCATGTAGCTACTCACCAACCCATGCAGCCACTTATACACAAAGTGAGAGACTGATACAGATATTTACATATTTAAACATTACTCACTAAGCCATGTATTCACTATGATACACTTAATCAGTCAGTTACACAATCAATTTTTCAAAAACAAATCATCCATTTAGACACTTATATACCCATTTATTCTTCCATCGACCTTGAGATATACATATATAAAACATAATTAATTTTCAGAAAAACACACATTCACTGGATGATGTAATCAGTGATGTCATCAGTGATGTCATTTGAGATTTCATCAGTGATGTCATGAGTGATGTCACTGACCATGTCATGAGTGATGTAATATGTGACGTCATCAGCAGTGCATTGCGGGCGCGCGAGTTATAGTTAGCTGAACTAACTATAACGGGGGAATTTCAATGGTTTTGTACAAGTGAAAAGTCCAGCTAACTATAACACCCCTGAAACCTATGGTTTTTTCAGTGAATATATATATATATATATACACAGTTGTGTCAAGTTGCAATTCTAAGGTCATGTTTAATGTGGCACAAACTTTAGATGCATTTCGGCTCCACCAAATAGTGTCTGTACATGGAAGGCCGCCTGCAAAATAAAACTGTAGACCCATCTTGAAATGACCTTTAACAAACAAATAATTTGTATAGCACATGAACTACATAATATATACTGAAAGCCATTAATTAATGTAATTAGGTGGTATTGTATTACATGTGAGAAAAGAAGAGCAACATTCTCTTCCCTTGCACAAATATGACATGTACGGCATGCAGACATGCACATAAAATTGAAAGGTCTCTGAGGAAGGTAAATGAGGGTATTCTATCAGTGCAGATTCAGATTATGCAGCTATAATTTATTAAAGTTTATTGAGGTTCAGTGTCCATAGGCAGCATCAAGCACCATGTATAATTATGTGGATTATGTACAGATAGCAAGCAAGATTTATTATATGGGGAAAAAATGCTGTGATTTCAATGATAAAACTGCCAAACACAATACATAAAAAAGACATGAACGGCATACATGGTGAAGGAAAAGTATTATAATGATCCCACAATGAAATATCATATAGAAATAAATGCCCAACGTGTGAAAAGGAATCCAAAATAAACATGTGTACAAAGCCCAAATGACTTTAAATAAAGCACAAGTGGGCATTGTGTCAGGCTGAATTGTCCTCCACGGTCTAGTGGTCCAAAGAACAACCAAATCTTGCATCAATCCAGAGAAATATCTACCCTTTCGTAGACTCTTGAAGACGCATCTTTTCCCCATCGCATAAGCAGTCAGCATTTCTGTTTACCTGGTTCTCAGCGCTGGGAGGCCCTAGGGTAGCCATGCGCTCTACAAATGCCTCTTTCATTTCATTTCATTTCATTTCAAATATGATTAAAATCATAAAGGTGAACTGCTCCCGTGTGAGAAACTGGGTGTCAGTTGCAGTACCCCCACAGCTTTTGCTTGACTTTTGATGCAACTTTGACTGTAGAGTACTGGGTCCCTGTTGATCAGGTTCCTAGTACCAGCGTTCTGTCCATTCAAAATGTACCCCTATTGGTAACACTACAGTTATCCCTGTAAGTCCCTAGTAAGTGGTACCTAGGGCATGGTTATTGAATAGGGTCACCTGGGGCTGCAGCACAGGTTGTGCCACCCCAAGACCCCCTCACCAAGGCTATGCACTCTGCCATTGCAGGCTGCATGCAGGAAAATCCAAAGAGTAGACATGCCACCTATACACTGCATAAGATATAAATAAGTCACTCCTACCGCAGGGCTTTAGCCATAAGGTAGCGTGCACTATATCCTATGTGTGGGCATATTAGCATGAGCAGATATGCCCATACAATGTCCAGTCCATTCTGTGATATTGTAAGTGAACAGGGTAGCCATAAAGTATCCATGGACAGGCTACTTGTCAACACAAGTTTCCTAGCTCCATGATGGCTTCACTGATTTCTAAGATGTTTGGTACCAAATATTGTGACTTAAAATATCCTCACTGATGCCAGTGTTAGATGTATTAATGCATTCGCACAGGAGACCCTTGTAGAGGCCCCCTGAAACTTCACCAAACACTGGTGTGTTCCTTGGCAATTTTTTACCAGCCTGCCACCACCAGATATGTTTTTGACCTCATGGGGTTGGAGCGAGCGCTCTCAGAGGACGGAAACAAAACCTGCTCCAGGCGGGAATGTTTCATACCTCCTCCAGAACAGGATGGCCTTCCTGAGCTGGAAGCTTTAAAGCTGATGCCGCCTTTGAAATCCAAACTGGAACCTCCAGATAGTGGGGAGGCCAAGCCCCCTTTCCTGCTCTACTTTTGGTGGGAGGAATGGCAGGAAAATTAGTTAGATGAGGAAGAGGGTCCCCACTTAGCTTGCACCACCCCTAGGGTGTGGCAGGTGAGGAGAACTCCTCTCCTGAAATTCCACCCTCTTGAGAGTGTGGAAAAACAAACTATCAGGGCTAAGGTAGTGCCTCTTCCTACAGGAAGTGTTCACTAAAGGGTGTAGACACCCTAAAGGCAGATAGCCCACCTGTCTCCCCTTCCAACATTCCAAAATTCAGTATTTAGATGGCATGCTGAGACCTGAACCTCAGATTCATCGGACCAAAGAAATCCAAGACAAAGAAGACCCACTACACAAGAACAGAAGCCCTGCTGCAGAAGAAAAAGCTGCCAAACCCTGCCAGCTGCATCAAGGACTCAACAATTGCTGCCTGCTGTGTCATCCTGAACCTGCATGGATTCTAATAACCCTAGAGGACCTACAACCTTTTGAGAAATCACCAAGAAGCTCCCTTGGAGTGAGGTATTACTTGCCGGCACCCTGCAGGCACCGATACCATGAAGCCCAGGTTGTCGACTTGCTGTTCCCCGACGACTTCAATGCAGCACCAAAGCAAGAAGAGGTATAACAGCTCTGGAGGGTTCGATCTGCCTTCCCACCAAGTTTGCAGGCACCAGGACCTACCAAAGCTGCGGCATACCAATACCCGCGGTACTCGACCCCCAATGGCAAATACTGAGAAGAGTTCACTCCAGACTCCCAAAGCACCAGAAGCAAGCACCCATCGAGTGATCATAAGACACCTGAGACCCACTTCCTGAGTGGCTCAGCTGTCCATATATCACCTCTCCAAGTTGCCTGCTCCTGACCTTGAGGACCTCATACATGAACAACGCCACAAAAACCTGTTTGCACTGCACATGGCCCCACTTGCCCCGGCATCAACTACCCTGCTGTTTTCCCATGGTTTCCAGGCCCTCATGACCTCCTCCCTCCAAGGAGACCCACCAAACATATGTGTAAGTCCACCTGTGCTGTGTGTTTCGATGTGTCACCCTTGTCTTTACGCACCAGCTTCCAAGACCATAAGCACTCTGCTCCCAGCTGATCCAGGATGTTCCTGAACTTCTCCTGCTGGAAATTTGGGCCTGGTCCCAACATTGACCTAAAAGGAGAAGGTGAACGTCTTGAAAGCGTTGCCTTATTTTCTATGCATTTGTATTAATTTTTTCCATTGTTTCCTATGTTGCGAAATTGTGCACAAAAGTGATATATTTTCCGAACTTTGAAAAATCGTAACTCTGAAAGTGCTTACTTTTGCACTGTGTTCTTGGTTCTTAAAAATTACATACAAATGAACACTATTTTTAGAAATTGCTCTCGGATTTATTCTTGAGTATGTTTCTAGTTTATTTCCTTTGTGGAGTACAAAAAATGATTAGCACTACCCTTTGATAAGACTGACTGCTTGCCCACACAACCGCAAAAAGAGCATTAGAATTACCTGCTACCATTTGGGGATGCGCTGGACTCTCTGCATAGATTTCTTTTTTGGAGTACATTATATAGAGAGCCAGCTTCCCACACCTTGCAAAAAGTAACAACCCTCACCTGAGTAATACTCTCACTGTTTAAACAGAGAGACAAAACAAAAGAAAAAAAGTGAAAAAAATGAATATTTGCTACCACAATCCTTAACCCAGGTGCACACTGGAAGAAAAGGGTAGGGGGCTTATCCACATTTCCGAAGAGATCCCCTTAGTTTCGTCCTAGAACAAAATAAACAATGTACAGGTTAAAACATTTCAATGTAAAGGGGTATAGATACACCAGTCAGCCCAGTAAAGGCATAATTTATCATCCATGTGGATACTGAACTCTTTATCAGTTTTCTAACCTAGTGGACTCTTATTTCTAAGTGTATAATGTATGTTGATTTCTTTCTTCTGAGAGCTTGGTCCCTGTTCCCTACACTGGTATCAAGTGTCAGTCACTTGGTCAATGGCATGAAATGTCAGTTTATTTCTGTCACTAAAGTGTCAAAGTGTCTCGCCATTGGGTAGTGGGGGTGTCCGCTGTCCTTAGCTCTCGTGTGTTCAATAATCCATTTCTTGGCTGGATGTATCGTGCTACCAATATACATTTATGTTAAATGGACATTCCATAATGTAAACCACAAAACAAGATATACATGTGAGGAATTATGTAATCTTTCTACTGCCTTTGCTGTATGGTGTTTCATATTCTGATGTACTGGTGCTATTATTACAGGCTTTACATTTACCTCATAGAAAGAAGCCTTTAAATTTGCTCAGCCTATGTCAGCTTCCTATGTGATATCACTATGGACTAGCATAACCCTCAGGGACAGACTTGTCTTGTATGTGATACTTGTTTTGTCATTCAATAAGGATCCAAGTGTCTGATCATTGGAAAGGGTATTCCAGTTTCTGCAAACTATTCTCGCAACCTTCCTTGAACTGCAATTAAAGGTGGTATCCAGCCTCATACATCCCTATTCATCTGTGTTTAGACCTCTGCTGAGCTGCAAAAGGATGGCATCTCTATCCTTCCACTATCTATCCTCACCTTTTCTACTGCTTTGTCATGAGCCCACTGTGAGTAGCCTCTAGCCAGAAAACGTTTCAATAAATTCTCTTGTTCACACAGAAAGGTAACATAGATTACAGCAAAGAAAAGAAAGAGAACAAGGACACTGCAGAAGCTCTTGTGGGAAGGAACAAGAGGGCCGCATCCAAGAAGCCTGATCCCTCCTCTGGTATCCAGTGTCACTTGTTTGATGGCATAATAAGTCAGTCTGTTTTTATCACTTTTAGGCCAAACCCAATTAGGCACCTCTCTTCAGAGGTTCATAAGGGTTTTCAATAATAAAGTAGTAAAGTGCTGTATGCTCCCATATCAGTGCCTTAGAATGATCTCATAGCCATAAATTGCTGTCTGTAAAGTCAAATTATCTGACATTTGACATTGTTGTGAAATTCTGTGCAAACTCTCTACTATACTTCTATAATCATAAAGTGCAAAGTGATAACCAATCCAGTACTCAAAGACCTTAGGTACAAGAACCTATGTTCAAGGAAGGAGCCAACATGCAACTTCTTTAAAAACAACGAGATGTAGTGTCACCCTTGCCAATAAATATGAGTTTCCGTGCCAAAGCCACGGTCAGAAAGTGCTGTTGAGCAGTCCATCACTACAGTACTTATTACATATGATTCAAGTTAAGCTGTTCCAAAGTGCCACTGCCAATGTGCTTTTCCCACAAACAAAATTATCATCATAGTGTGTAACATTTACGAAACAATTGTCTTATTGGGGCCTTCCAATAAAGGTACAATCAATCCCTGGAAAATCTCCAACAAAGAAAGGGGTTCTAGACAGAATCATTGCAAATTTCATTGCCAAATCCATGCTCGGAAAGTTCTATCAAGCAATCATTTCCTACAGTAATTGATCCCATATACTTCAATTTTAGATGTTTAAAGATACCAATGTGCTTTTCTCATAATCCAAGTTTTCAATCCAAAAGTATAAACTTCCTGAATCAGATGTCTTAGTAGGGGCCTTACCAACATCACTAACAGTTCTTTAAGGCATCCCAGCAAAAAAGGTGGGTCTAGAGATGAACATGTAGTGAACCAGCGAAAGGCCAGGATAAACTTCACACATCAAAGTATCACTTGCAATGGGTCCATATACCCATTTAGATTTCATGACTGTTTCGCTGGGGGTTACGTTTTAATTAATTTGATCTGAATTTAGTCTATGGCTAACTAATCTTCACAGATCAACACTCTTCCTTTGGTCAATGGACCATGAGTCGAGTAGTTGATGATGATATTAACAAATTCATTAATTTATCTTATAACTTCACAGTAAAATAAGCACAGACCCCAGGTAAGATTCAATAGCTTTTATCTAATAATTCAATCAAAATGAACGCTCATTTGTACAGATTCACAGTGCAAACTCCATCAACTTTCATGGGAGAGAAAAATTCATTTATCAAATTTAATTCAAAATACAGACACTTTCATGAACTTAAATCCATTAGGAGTGATAGATGAAGAGACAATAGGCACAATAACTCACACTTTTGCAGAAATATATTTACCAGATAGTGAAATGGGGAAACCCAACCCCGGGCCAAAAGGATTGGTGGAGGTCACCTGATAAAGAGTCAGGAGACAAAGACTGTAGGACAGGTCCAGCATAGGCTTATACTTACTACACTTCTATAGTACCCGACGCACCAGAGCACATCCCTCTCTTACACTCTCTCCCTCCTCAATATTCTTCCGCAAGTCTTCAATCCAATAAGGCTGTCTTTCAGTACTGAATCTTCCCAGTCTGTTCTTCTCAGTAGCAGCTCTCGCCTACTCCTCACTCAGCATCAACGATTCTTCTTCTTAGCAGCAGCTCAGCTCTGCTCTTAACTTTAAGTTACTCAACTTATACCCTTTAATTTTGCATGTCCCACCCTCAAAGGTTGCAAATGTCTGTGAATCCTGAACTGTGATTGGGCCGAGGCAGGGGAGTTGTCAACCCAAAATACTTAACTACTTCTTTGTTTAGTAAACCCTTCCCACTTAATTTATTCACTTCTCATGACTTTTCCTTTTCTCATACATCTCACACAATAGATAGATACAAATTTTATATAATTTCTTCAGTTGAGGATCTTTTCCCAAGCACTCATCCTTGGGTTTTGGCAGACGATAAATGTCCCGGTCTGCGGGTCACTCTTGGTCTCCAGTGCGCCGACTTGCATTACGTTTCACCCGCCATCCTTCGTTTGGCTTAGCATATCAGGCCCAAAATGTTCACTAGTGACGAAAGAATCATAAACAGTTGTTAACTTCTCAAATATGTTATTATCACTGTTTACCTCCCCCTTCTAGTCTACCCCATGTTATTTCTTCTTTGTTAAGCAAAGCGTTGGCAGCGAAAAACTTCTTTTAAGATTCGGGCAAGTATATGCCAGACATGTGGTACTTCGAGACCTACAGTTTGCAACTCTTTGCTAATCACGTGGTTACTTAAGCAGGAAGGGTTCGTACATGCGTAAAGCAATTTTTCGGTTTCAAGCGGGACTTCGGTTACGCAGCAAATTATTCTTTGTTATTTAAGCAAGTAGAAAGCCTTTTCCCCGTGGATGAATATCATATGTATGTTAATTTTCTTTTATATCTCTATTCCTACTTGTTAGTACATGTTAACGAGAGGTTGATTTGAGCAAGTTTCTCTTCTTTGAATCCTTTCTCCATCAGTAGTACTACATGATTGCTGTGGTCCCATGTGGTCTAAATTCCAGCATCACATCCAGCAGTGATTCTTGTCTTCTCAATTCTAATTCTCTATCACCGCCTCTGGGATGGTTCTTTATGTGTTTGATGCCATAGTATCGAAAGCCATCAAATGAGCTCTGATGGGCCTCCGTAAAGCTATTGGCCATGGGATAGTTTGTATTACTGTTCTTGATAACCCTTTATGTTGTAGAACTCTCATTTTCAATTTTTTTACCGTACTTCCAACTTTTCACTGTCACATTGAAGGACATATACTACATATTCAGTGATACATCCTGTCCTGTATTTTAATCTTACATTCTTCAAAGGTCCTTTCTTTCCCCATAGTTTGGCCAACTTTGCCAGCTTTGCACACTTCAAATGTTATCAAACCCTTTCTTGATCATTTAACCATTTTATTGAATTCCTTCCAGGTTAATAAAACCTGTGTATCAAGATGTCCCCGAGGTTGACTGTCCTCCGATATGTGATAATGGTATGCAGCCCACAATCTCCCTTACTTGCTCATCATGTTCTAGAATGTGCCAGATCCTAGCAAACATTCTCTTTATATCTATATGCACTAACTTGTACTCCATGAAAAGCCTACATTCAACTCCTCAAGTATCATCCTTCATGCTTGTAATCACTCTGTTGTCCCTGTTCTGGTACAGAAGGGATTCTCTACATTCAGTCTTGACCATTTCAAAGCATAATCCAGGACATTGGCTGAATATCCTCAAAGAATGAATCTCTTAATCTTTCCACCTGCTTTCCTTTCAAAATCCTCTTCTGTGGAACACACTCTAGGATCCCGTAACAGTTGACTATTTGGAATGCTCCACTTTAATGCTTTTGGATGCCCGCTGTTTGCATGCAGGACAGAGTCAGATGCTGTGGCCTTATTATGAATGGTTGTGCATAGTAAATGTTCTCTTACCCTCAAGTTAACATCAAAACATTTGATATGTTGCTTGCTGTATGACTACGAGAAACTTATATTAAAGGGGTTACCATTGAGGGTTTGTACAAATTTATCTAAGATGGCCTCATTGTCGTCCCACAGAATAAATAATCAATGAAGTGTGTCTAGATTACTACAAGCTCCATTAAGCAGTTATTTTTATCTGCCCATGTGACCTTCTTCTCACACCACCCTAGGAACAATTTCACGTAGGTGGAGGTGAAGGATTTCTCCATCGCTGTACCCTGGGTTTGAAGGCACAATTTTCTGTTAAATAACAAAACATTGTGGTGTAAGGCAGTACTCGAGCATCTGGGTAATCATGTGTGTATGGATTGCCCAAATGCTGAAGAACTGCCTTGCCCACAAACAACAAGCAGCAATTCCATGGTTGCGATTGATGGATGTGTATAAAGACACCACGTCTACTATCACTGTGATATGACTGTTTTTCGATGGTATATGGTCAACCTTCTTCAGGAAATCAGAGTTGTCCTTACCAAAGGATGGCAGACTTGTGACATATGGATATAAAAATGGGTGCAATAATCTAGAAGTGTTCTCTATTAGGGCTCCAATGGAGCTTATAATTGGTTTCCCTGGTGGATGTTAGAGGCTCTTGTGCACCTTAGGGGGGAAGTAACTAGTTGACACTTTTGCAGAAGTGACTTACAGATACTGATACTCCTCCCATTAAAGAAGACCAGTATCCAACCAACCATGAAAAAATGAATGATACTCTGTCTCTATATTTTCTCACTGGGTTCTCCTTAAGCATTTACAACATTCCTCAATTAACAATAGGCCACTGACAGATGTATATCCTTGTCAATGACCATGATGTTGCCCCCTTTATTTGATACTTTCAATAAGAGGGAGTCGTCATTCCTCAACATATTGATGTCTTTCTAATCCTTGTGTGTTAGAGTGCCTTTCTGTTTTCATCTTGCTGTACTCCTCAATCTGCTGAGATCTTCCACTACCATCTCAGAGGTGGTTGCCACTGGGTATTTATAAATAGGTGAGCATTTCCATAGGAAATGCCTTTTTTTTTTTATTAATAACTTTGGCACCTTTTGATGAATCTTCATAAAAACCTTTTTTTGCCTAGCTCGTGCATAATAATTTCCGGGGTGATCCTTCATGCAGGCCAAGAAAAAGGGGGTCCCAAAATACAGAATCCCCATGCATTTCCACAGACTTTTTAAGAAGCAATACCGCAAAAACTGCTGAACGGAATTATACCAAATTAGGCAGGAAACTACATCTTGGTTCAGAAAGCATACTTTATGTGATTTAGTTTAAATCCATTCAGTAGTTTTTGAGCTATTAAGTTACAAAATATTTGATTATCTGAGTGGCTGGGTTTGAGGGACTCTCGCGAAAGTTCCTAGAACCCAATAAAAAAAAATAGTGTGTTCAGATTGGCCCTGGTGGGATTTTTCCCTTGGGCTAGTTTGCTTCCATGCGAGACATGCTCCTGTGGGAGAGAACACTCTGATTGGCTCCCTGCAATATGAAAAAATGCTGCAGGCAGCCTTTATAGGACTTAGGGCCTGATTATGAGTTAGACGGTCCCACCTCCAGCATCGCTTTGGTATCAGATTCGCCGCTGCCGTCTAGGCAGTCCGCCCACCATATTACGATGTTGTCGGTTTGCTGTTCAAAAGACTGCAGGAGCACCACCGACACTGACACCCATTCTCAGACCACCTCAACGGCAGGAGACCACTGCCACGACGGTCTTCTTGGGACCGCAACTGCGGCCGTGTGGCGGTAAGACAGCTGAACTCCTAATCAGACCCTTAGTCTCCTGTCCTGAGTTTCAATTTGAAAACTATTGTAAGGGGGCAGGGTAGGGATACCCTCCAGTTGTAGGCCCTGAGGGGGGGCTTCTGTTAGAATGCTGCAAACCTGCAGGAGTTACAAAGGACTCCCACAGGATCACAGCTTTAAAAAAAAGTGAAACGGCGGCAGTGGGCCGTCAGGAAAAAGAAAGGGGAGGGGTCGCACAGCGCTCCCCCGAGCCTTATCGAGACCATGTGACCCATTCCATAGGGCTGAATTTTATAAACAGGGTCAGGGGGCATGTGGCTACCCTCCCCAAGCCTGCATAGACCATGGGGACCCCATCCATGGAGACAAAATACTTATTAGGGGAGTGGGGCATGTGGCTCCCCTCCCTGAGACACCAATGGGCCCGGGGACCCCATCACCTGGCCACAACTTTAGGGGAGGCAGGCATGTGGAGCCCCTCCCTGGGCCACTAATGGGCCCTGCAGACACCATCATCAATGACCAGATCATACACTGTGTCCTAGGGGCCCACCCATGGATAACAGAAATTTACCTACCCATATGGGTTGCAGCAGGGAAAGTAAGTGTACTCCCACCCAGCGGGAGCTTTCCCACTTTTCAAACCAGGTAGGAGCAGACTTATGTATCCCTGCCTGTGCTCTTATGGGGAGAGAAACTCAGATCGCTCCCGCCCAGTTGGAGCAAGCAGAAAGAGCTGCTACCACCATCTGGGAGTAATGCGAGGGGCTGGTGAGGCCGTGGGGGCACTGGGTCTTACTCTGTGGCCCCCAACATACATTTTGGTGGGTGTACCAGGTGGGCAACAGGGCACACACCCAGGAAAAACTGAGGCCCTGGGGATTTGGTACCAGGGGCCACTATTGGCTTGGAGAAAAAGGCAGCATACTCCACTTCCCTAGAAAAAAAGGAAAGGTCCAGGGTGTGGGCACCATGCCTGACGGGGCTGGCTTTATATATGGTAATACAATATTACTTTCCGTAAAAAAAAATAGAAATTCACTGTAAAAAACAAAAGTTGTACCTAGGTGAAAATGTCAGTGACAATGTAACATTTTCAGCACTGAAATTCACCAGTTATAGTTACCATTGAGAAGTATGACTCATGCCATAAGGTAACTATAACTCGCACCCTCGCCATTCACATCTAATTACCCTACTTTTTACATCACTCATGACATGTTCTATAACATCACTGAAACATTTGAAATGACATCATTGATGACAAGACTATGCATGGTGGGGATGCGAGTTATAGTTACCGAAGCAGACAAGTTATAGTTACTAGAGATAACTATAACTGGTGAATTTTAGTATTTTTTTTAGTTTCAAACATTACGTTGTTACAGAAATTATCAACTGACTATATCGTCCCTGTAACCTTTGATTTTTTCAGTATATATATATATCTTGTTAAGGAGATTGGAAACCAAATACATTTTAGAGTTGGATAGTAAGAATCCTAGAGGACTGAATGCAAGTGAGGATTTTTATACTCACTTGTAATTTGGAGATCCATCTTCTTTTGGGAAAAGAAATATGTTATTTCTATCAACTCTAACAGTATGCTGCTATATCCCTGTCTCGTTAAATTGCACTAATTTTAATGTGAGAGATATTCATTTTTACACTTTTTTGCACAATGGGTTCATACTATTTTAGAGAGAATATTTCTTGGGAAATTTTTTTAACAAATTTGTCAATGTATATTTATTTGTAAACAGGTGTCACGGACGTGGATCTGAATAACAGATGTGTACACTTGCACGAATTTGCACTAATTTGCACAGTCACTTTATTGCAATAGGTGGTTTCATGGCAAGGCCCACTTGGGCCGTATTAAGCAAAAACATTGTTGAAAACATGCCATTTGTGTGTTTTTAAATTGTTTAAATTATAATATCATTATTTATGGTTTTAATGAAGTAATCAGCAATCAGCGGATCTGTGACGAAATGCAGTATTTTTATTGTAAATACGATGTATTTTACAGCTATTGCTAGATGTGATGGGCATTGTTTGGTGAAGATTAACTGACAATGTAAACGTTACGGAAACTTCTATGTCCATGATTTATCCCCACTTGCACATGTGACTCACTCCAAGCATATTTAAAAGGTGGATCCGTTGTGTTGCGCATCATGTGACCAAGGCCTGTAACGGGCTGAAACGCGTAATGGCGGCGGTGGTGTCTACTTTCTATTTAAATAAATAATTAATTTTCACCGCACCTTGGGTTTGCTTCGGTTTCTTGAGGAGAGATCTTCAGTTTATGAGACGGAGTATTGTTATATATATATATATATATATATATTATCTACTGGCGGTCGCCAGTAGATAGTTATAGTTAGGACCGTGTTTCCATAGGAAATCCGCAACATTCTATTTGGAATAACTTTGGCGCCGGTTGACGAATCCTCCCCTGAAAGTCTCGGGGGGATTCGTCAAGCGGGGGCTGAGGAAAAAGGGGAGTCCCAAAACGTGTTTTCCCCATGCATTTTTCCATAGGGACCTTTAGTCCAAGGTACAGCCCGAACGGCTGAACAGAATTACTTCAAATTTGGCAAAGAGGTAGTCCTCAGGTCAGGCATGTGCCTTTTGCATATATGGTGTCAATCTGTTCAGTAGTTCCTAAGAAAATCAAAAGTAAAATCACATACATATCTGGGCAGAGCCTAGCCACACATCTCATCGTGAGATCTGATTGGCTGTCAGTACTTCATCCAAGAAGTGTTGGCAGCCATCTTGGGACCAATATACATGATAGCACCTCATTAAAAAGCATTGCAGGTAATAGCAGGTTTTAAGACTTTAGTTACAATATAAATCATTTGTTGATGGTACCATACTCATTTTAGGAATTGTGGTGTGTTCTAAGGTGATTTTACCATGTGAAAAAGCCTTCTGCTGTGATATCACGAACCATGTTTGAGAGAAAACTATTTTCTCATACTTTTCCCACAGAGGTTTGGAAGGTGATCTATAAGCTAAACTGAGAGCATATTTTCTGTAAATTCACATTATCTTTCTCAGACATGTAAGAATGAAGTCTGACATTCTCAGTAAAACATGTACATCCAACAAGGGCAGAGACTGTCAGCTGATTCCTTTGTGTTCTACTGCAGCTTCCCAGAGTGCTCTAAAGAACAACTAGAGCGCTAACAGTCTTACTTATGACAAAAGTATGGCACACCTGAAGCCATCTTGATTGGAATAAAGTGGTAACACTTAAAACATTTAATTTACAAAGGAACAAAATGAGGGGGTTCATTTTGCCATATAAATTATGATTAGTGCTGCAGAAAGAAAAACTAAGGCACATTTTGACTTCTGAAATCCTCTTTTATTTCATAAAAACATTCTGACATGCAGACTGAAACAGGCAGTTTGAAGACCTGCAGCAGACTTGCCTGGTGAGCAGTAGCTTTACTACAGTGATCTAATAAGCAACTAGAGTGCTAACATTCAGAATTTATGGGAAATGTGTGACACATCTGAATGCCTTCTTGATGGAATCAAAGTAAAAAACTGAAAGTATTTCCTACTGAGGAGACTGCAGTAAATGAGGAAATTAGGAAACTTCATAACAAATAAATCTCCCAAGATGGCCACCAGAGACAAAAGAGCCCAGATGTAGCCCAAATATCACCCCGATGTAGCCCAAGTATAGCCCAATGACAGAATGTCCCAGAGTGTTCTTAAGAACAACTAGAGCGCTTACTGTCTTACTTATGACAAAAAAATGGCACACCTGAAGCCATCTTGATTTGAATAAACTGGTAACACTTAAAACATTTAATTTAAAAAGGAACACAATGAGGGGGTTCATTTTGCCATAGAAATTATGATTAGTGCTGAAGAAAGAAAAATTAGGGCACATTTTGAGTGACTTCTCAAATCCTCTTCTATTTCATTAAAAAATTCTGATATGCAGACTGAAACATGCACTTCTAATACTAGCAGCAGACTTCCGTGGTGAGCAGTAGCTTTACTACAGTGATCTAATGAGCAACTAGAGTGCTAACATTCAGAATTTATGGCAAATGTGTGACATATCTGAATACCTTCTTGATGGAATCAAAGTAAAAAACTGAAAGCATTTCCTACTGAGGAGACTGCAGTAAATGAGGAAATTAGGAAACTTCATAACAAATAAATCTCCTAAAATGGCCACCAGAGACAAAAGAGCCCAAATGTAGCCCAAATATCACCCAGATGTAGCCCAAATGTAGCCCAATGACAGAAGTGTGCAAAACACTTATTTTTTGTGTATTTGCAGTTTTATATAGTGCAGACTTGTCAGGTATTGGAGTGCTTTACATGAACATTGGTTACATCACACAAGATCAAATTCATTTTGGTTGTAGACATGGGGAGAATAAGTGATTTGAACAGAATCACAGAATGTTGAGCTGAAGCAGAAACTCCAACCTGGTTCCCCAGTTGGAAAGTCTGCAGCTCTGGAAGTAACACCACACCCTCTCCTCTTGGATGCAACATTTAATCAAGTGGTCAACTGGATAAAAAAACTCATTTTAGTTTTTTAGAGCACTAACCATAATTTTGATGCAAATAAGACCCTCTCATATATGTAATTTCTAAAGGAAATGCTCTAGGCATTACAGTTGTGATTACATCAAGATGACGTCAGGCATTCCACACTTTTGTAATAAATATAGAATGTTAGCAATCTAGTTGTTCATTGGGATACTGTTGAGAGGCAGAGGCCAGGGGCACGGACTCTGAAAATTGAAGGCAGGTAGGAGAGTGCAGAGGCAACAATTTGACCACACTAGGCAGGCAGGAAGGGCAGTGGCAGCACAACAGACTATGGAGGGCAGTGGAAAGGGGGGCAGGGGCAACAAACCAACAATACAGGACTGGCAAGAGAGGCTGTGGCAGTATAATAGACCATTGTGGGCAGAAGGAAGAGGCAGTGGTCATACAACCATACATGCTAACAGACCCGTTTCAGCCAGGAAACGTCCAATGTTTTTAAGCTCAAATGGGCTTTACTTGATCTGTTTCCTGTCTACAATCTTCTCTTTTTCAATGTAACTCAAAGGGGAAAATCAATACCCCAGTTTTATTTCAAAATCTCCCTCTTACCAAGTTCAAAATGTTCGCAAGTATGGTACATTGGATCATGGTAGGCAGGAGGAATTGGGGTAGGGACATGGACTCAGATAACAGAGGACAGGAGGGACATTGAGAGGTGCACCAAACTGACCCTACAGGGCAGGCATCAGGGTTTGCAGCAGCACAGTACACCACACAGGGCATGCGGGATGGGAGTGCAGCACAACAATACATAGAAAGCAATAGGGAGGGGACAGGACCATGCACATGGACAACAGACAACGGAGGGGAAAGAGGCAATGGTAGCTAGCTGACCATAATGGACAGACAGGAGAGAAAGCTGCAGCATAACAGACCATAAATGGCAGGAGGAACGGATCAGGGGCATTACAATGGAACCGACAAGCCAGGAGGGAGGGAATAGGGGTCTGCACATGGAACCAGAGGGCTGGGGGCAAGGGGGCAGGGCAGGAGCAGTAAGATGACCATGGAGTTCAGGCAGGATGGGCACTAGAAACAAGGCACACCATGGAGAGCAACAGTGAGACTATGATGGCATACACACAGACCATGGAGGGAAGGTGGGAGGGGGTCAGGAGCAGCTAGCTGACCTCACAGGGAAGGTGGGAGGGGCCATGGCAGCACAGAAGACCATGCATGGCAAGCGGGAGGGTTAGTGGCACACAATGGCTATGATGGGCAAGAAGGAGGGTGCAGGGGCATGCACAAAGGACCATGGAGGATAGAAGGGAGGGTCAGGACCTGGGCACAGACAAGAGAGTTCAGGGGAAGGGGCCTCACAACAGACCGCGCGGGGCAGGCAGGAGGAGCAGTTGTAGCACAACAGACCAGGGAGGGCAGAAGGGTGTGGCAGTAAAATGGACCATGGAGGACAGGAGGAAGGGGATAGGGGCATGGCATGTGGACAGGCAGGGTGGAGGTGGCAGGGACAGGTTACAGTCATCTGACAATGCTAGGCAGGTGGTAGGGGAGTGGCAGCTCAACAGAACACTCAGAGTAGATAGGAGTGGCAGGTCCATGGAACATGGTGGTCAAAAAGGATGGAGCAGGGGCATGCACAAAGACATCGGAGGGCAGGGGGAAGGAGAATAGGGGCAGCAAGCAAAGCACAGAGGCTAAGCAGGAGGTCAATGATGGGCCATAGAATTGGGCAATGGAGGGCAGGATGAGTGGACTGGTACATCATGCGAAATGCAGGGTAGTGGCAGCACATCAGACCATGCATGGCAGGAGGGAGGAGGCTAGTCCATGGATTCAGACAACAGAGGATAGGGAGGAGGTGGATGGGGCAGTCAGCTAACTGTTCATAGAAGGTGGGTATTAGGAACTTTATTGTTTTTAAAATGTGTGTCTGTGCGAACTAATTAAAATATGAAAAAGTATGCAGCATAATCTCACTTTTATTTAGGAAGAAGAGGACGTTTGGGACTGTGACTCCGGGCTCACTTGGCAGAAACATCCCCTGACCCTCCAACCCCCATCGCAAAATGTAATGCCAGTGAAAAGGGTAGGTGGACACAGTGTTATATAGAACATAGTCCTGAGAGCACGATTGAAAATGAAAACTAGATATAGTATATGGTATAAACTATGCACCAAAAAGTGTGATATAAGATGAACCAGGGCGTGAAATATAATATGCAATACATTGTGCGCAATGACAGATTCATTGGAGAGCGTGAGATAGCACAGGCACTAGCGCTTGCTATGTGATATGCGCCTTGGAGTGTAATATGCACAGGGCAGTGTTGTGTAACCTAAGTAGTCTCTAAAGTTGTAATATAAAATATGTGCTGGGTAGTGTAACATTGCATATGCACTGTGACAAAGATATGGATCCCAGATTGTAATATGTATGGCATAGCGCTGTGCTTTATAACATAGGCATCGAGGAAGGCACGTTAGATGGGGCAATATAACCCGTGCGAAGGCAAGTGTGGCATGACATATTCACGGGGTGGTGTTACAGTGCACATGGGCTAGAGAGTGTCATAGCATACGCACTAGCTGGTGGAATACAACACAGAGGTGTGTGGCATTCGGTGGGCACTGGTGGGTGTAACACAGCATTGGGCTCAGCCAGGAGCACGCTGTGACTCTCAAGTGAGGTTTGTCTCCTTTCTAGAGAGTAAAATAAAAAGTATTACACATCCGGCGGTGGATGTGTGTTTTATTAACCGTGAGGGGGTTTCTTGCATAGTTTGGTCGAATTTTTGTCGAATCCCCTTTGAATGGCTTGCATGTGTATTAAATGTGCCCGTCAATAGCTACCCATGTTTGTATAAATAAACGACAAGGGTGTCTACTTGGAGAGTACCCACCAGCGGGGGCGCCGGGATTAGGCACGGTAGGGTGTCAGACATGTCAGAGCTTCACCAGCGGTGTGAATACATTCTACGTGGATTCATTGTATGCATAGTCGCCTTTTAATGAATATCACGCAAATCGTCATGGTGATTGGTACATACGGTTTGTCCAGCATGTCCTAGGTGTTTCTATAAATATATTATTTTTAAAAAACAAAGGCCGGCCCCAGGGGATGGGGTGCCCGGGGCCATAAGTGGCCTGAGGAGGGGGGCAACACAGCCCCCCTCCTAAAGAATAAAAAAAAGGCCATGACCTGGGGGTTGGGTTCCCCGGGGCCGATTAAGGCCTTGGGAGGGCCAAATAAATTTTTTTCAACAAAAAAAATTAGGGTGCAGGCTCTGGGGGAAGGGGTCCCCAGGGCTCATAAATTAGAAAAAGAAAGGGGGCCACACAGCCCTCCTTCTTAAAAATAAATAAATAAAAGACCGGCATCGTGCCGGAGGCCATGTCCCCTCCTTGCAGCACTCTGCAAACGCACCCCCTGGCCAGTTGTAAGTTGAGGAATTAATTCCCCTTCAATACTGAGGGTCCCTGAGGGCCAACTAGCCCAACAGGTATCTCCAGTATGCGCCAGGGAGCTGCGTTGCAGACAGGTGTTCTGAGGCCACGCCCCTTTTTACACCTCCATGCAACGCAGCTCTGTGGCGCTTACTGGAGGTACCTAGTGGGCTAGTTTGACCCTAGGGACCCTTAGGATTCAAGGGGACTTAATCTCTCAACTCAGAACGCCCACAGGCCCTGTGGCGCGTTTTTAAGTCGGGGAAATAATTCCCTTTCAATCCTGAGGGACCCTGGGGCCCAACTAGCCCACCAGGTGCTTCCAGTAAGCACCACTGCTCTGCGTTGCAGAGAGGTGGTGCAGGCCGTGCCACTTTTTACACCTCTCTGTCACGCAGCTCTGTGGCGCTTACTGGAGGTACCTAGTGGTCTAGTTGGACCCTAGGGACCCTCAGGATTCAAGGGGACTTAATCTCCCAACTTAAAACGGCTACAGGATGTGTTTACACAGTGGGGAAGGGAGGGGACAGGGCATGAGGTGACGTGTTCAAACACGCCCTGTGGTGCGTTTTAAGAGGTAGTTTTAATCCCCTGCCCTATTATATACTAGGGGCTTACAGAGGAGGTCATGCTAATCACAGGGGGACCCCAACACATAGTGTGCCCTAGTGTATGTAGGTGTTTTCACTGTATTCTGAGTGTCTGTTAACATAGCACTGGCTCTAGGACTGGTTAGTCAGACTCAGTTACCACCAGTATCCGTCTGAAAAGTTGAGGGTACAGGATGATTTTGCAACAAGGCTTGTTTCTGCTCTTCTGTTTGTTCTTTCTGCACGTTATACTTCTTCCTGCAGTTTTCTTCGTCTTTGAGGACTTCTGTTGCTTCTTTCTGCATTTTTTTTTTCTTTCTGTGCGTTTTTCCTTCTTTCTTCACATGTCCTATCTCTGTAGGCATAGATAGAAATTAGCATTTAAAAAACCTTTGAAATTCACTTAAAAAAAACATAGGTTTCAGGCACGTTATAGCTAGAAATTAGCATTTAAAAAACTTAGAAATTCACTGAAAAAACCATAGGTTTCAGGGGCGTTATAGTTAGCTGGACTTTTCACTCGTACAAAACCATAGAAATTCCCCCGTTATAGTTAGTTCAGCTAACTATAACTCGCGCGCCCGCAATGCACTGCTGATAACGTCACATATTACATCACTCATGACATGGTCAGTGACATCACTGATGACACACATTCACTGGATGATGTCATCAGTGATGTCATCAGTGATGTCATTTGAGATGTCATCAGTGATGTCATGAGTGATGTCACTCACCATGTCATGAGTGATGTAATATGTGACGTCATCAGCAGTGCACTGCGGGAGCGCGAGTTATAGTTAGCTAAACTAACTATAACGGGGGAATTTCTATGGTTTTGTACGAGTGAAAAGTCCAGCTAACTATAACGCCCCTGAAACCTATGGTTTTTTCAGTGAATATATATATATATATATATTGAAAAGCAATCCCATATGTATATAAACAATCAAAACGAAACGGGCACGGACTCCGAAAATAAAGTGCTCCAATATTTATTGCTCAGTCATATCTATGACGTATTTCGGCCACCACGAGTGGCCTTGATCACACATACCGCGCTGCAACAATGTTGACCCTTTAAAACATTTCTAAGTCCCACGTGATAAACCATGTGAACGGCATTAAGGAAAGGCAAACAAAGCGGAACCATTTGCTTACTGAGAAAAACAGAATATTAACATATCACAATTTCATACTCAAAAGACTTACTAAACTTATATAATACATAACGTATCTGAACTAAACACCTTTGAAAAAATAAAGAGCATAAATGCTCAGACTTCAAAGGAATATGTATTGAACAAATACACTATAGTCTAAAAAATGTTAAGTATGAAAAATGTCTCAAATGCCTGTTGTAATAAATAAGACGTTTTTTGTTGTATAGAAGATCTCAATATCAGTTTGCCAATACGAAGTACATTGTTAAATATCTCTAAATGGAGTAATAGGTGTAGAGCATCAATGCTCAAAGATATGTTCAATGCAATCAATAATAAAAACAACATATTGTTACTAAATCATATGGTCTCATCCTGCTAATGCCTAAAATCTCACCATTCATTTCAAAATGTTCTCTGTAAAAAGTGTAAAGTGCAAAGTGCTAAGTGTAATACAGTAGAGTATAAACTTAACGAAAGGTTCAAGCAGATGTGAAAAATTAGAATTTCATATTCAAAATGTTCTTATAATATATACTAGTGTACATCTATTTTCAGAATCCACATAGCATAAAGTTCATCTGGAGAAAGGGCCCTAATATTGCATTATCCAATTCAATAGAATTAGGTCCATAAATATGTAAGCATACCCTGTATAAATATATTTATATAGAAACATTAGCACAAATATTCATGAAAAAAAATCATTAAAAAGTATGCAAATCATCACTGTTGTTAAGACTATAGGGGGTTTGGGAACTCTCAAATTAATTGTGACTCCAGTTGCCGGAAAAAAAAATCTCTGTTACTGCCTCTGAGGCAGCACTGCTTCAATCACAAAGTATTTTCAGAGAACTGAGGTCATTGTTTCAATTTGAAATGCCTTGCTACTGGATATATGGGTCTGAATTCACTCTAGCCCTTAAGTGCAGTAAAATCCTTATGTGCACCTGCAGCTTCGTGCTGCCTACATAACGAAGTCCACAGGTGCACTCAAGGACATACATGCAAAATCTGTTCTGCAGTTGTAGACATGCTTCAATTCTGCTGGTTTTGGACTAAATATAGTATAGTTCGAAGTGTTGTCACCAAATCTGCAAGCCCTGCATGAACTACATTTCTAAAATCCTTTCTTTTGTGAAAGCCAATTTGTCTTTTCGACTAATTCAGGGCTGCTCTTAACCAGTGTACTTCTCATAGATGGTGCTCTTCGGGAGGTAAGTGTAGGCCAATTAGGTAATCGTTGGCCCAAAACAGCATCAGTTGAAATGATGGGTCATTAATTATTGATAATAGATCTTATCATCCTTTCCTGCCAGCTGAAGGTGGTGATAAGTCTAACCTCAGACTCTTCCCCCATACTTGCTGTTCAAATGTTCTGATTAGACTCAGAGCTTAGATGCATAGGGAAAAGGAGGGTTTCTCTACGTTTTTCGTTAGCTTTTGAAATTGCATGTTCAAGGATCTCAATATTATATCCCCATTCCAGAAATCTCTCTTTGGCTTCTTTTTGGCATGATACCAGATCTCTATCTGAGCTGCATATCTTACACAGTCTCAAAAATTCACCATAAGGGATACTATTAATTAAATTTCTTGGGTGAAAACTGGACACATGTAGTGTGGAATTTCCTGCAGTACTTTTACAATGTATAGTAGATTTTAATTTGTTTCCTGCAACATAAATGTGAATGTCCAAGAAAACAATTGCATATTCATCCATATGTGCAGTGAACTTCAAATCGTGTTTGCTAACATTAATACAATTTAAAAATGCTGCTGCACTGGCTCTAGAACCTTTCCACACTATAAATAAATCATCACTGTATCTTAGCCAGCTAATCACATGTGATTCCCAATCTTTTCTGTGAGTTACCCTGAGAACCTGCTCCTCCCACCACCCTATATATAAACACGCATAACTGAGGGAGAAACGGGCTCCCATGGCCTCACCCATTAACTGTTGGAACACCACCTTCCCAAATAAAAAGAAGTTATTATTTAGAAACCAACTTATCCCATCTAGGACCATTTTGTTACGGTTATACATTTTGATTGATCTTTTTCTCTGATAATGCTCGACCGCCAATAACCCATCTTTGTGGTCAATGCTGGTGTATAAGGAGGCTATGTCTAAAGTCATAAGGATGTAATTGTCTGACAAATGCACATATCTATATATTCACTGAAAAAGATCAAAGGTTACAGGGATGTTATAGTTTGTAAACAGAATTTAAAAAACTAATACATTTAGGGACGTTACAGTTAGGCTTAGGTTTCACTAGTACAATACCACTGAAATTCCACAGTTATAGTTAGCAGAGCTAACTATAACTCGAGCCCCCACAATGCAATGCTTTTGACCTCACATATTACTTCACTCATGACATGGTCAGTGACATCACTCATGACATCACTGATGACATCTCAAATAATTTTTTTTATTCCATTTCCTAATTATAACATCCCTGTAACTTTTGTTTTTTTTAAGTAGTAATGATGTTTGCAGAGTGGTGGAGAAAGGGGACAGGCCTCTGACCAGCTCTTAGAATCCCGCAGTGTAGGACTTACAGAAAGTACCAGGAGGGATTCTTGGCCCCCAAGGTCTCTCCTCACCTAAGAGGACTTAATTCCCTACCAGTAGTGCGGCACGAGACACGTTTGCAGAGTGCTGGAGAAAGGAAGCATGACCTCTAAAGACCTCTTTGCAATCTCACTGTGTGGGAGTTACTGGATGTAACAGGAGGGGTTGTTCATCCCCAATGACCCTCAGCAGCTAAGGGCACTTCATCCCCCAACTAGTAGTGCACCAGGAGGAGTGTTTGCAGAGCAGTAGAGAAAGGGGGCAGGCCAACGAAGACCGCCCAGCAATCCCGCATTGTGAGACTAACTCAATGTAACAGGAGGGATAGTTGGCCCAAAAGGATGTCATTGAAGGCCAACAAGTCCCACACAGCGTGATTGCTTAGAGGTAGTCAGAGAACACCTCTATTTCCTACCACTCTTAAAACACGCCTCTTGGTGCAATGATGGTTGGGGGATGAAGTCCTCTTGGGTCCAGAGAGTCCTTGGGGACCAACAAGCTCTCCTGCTACCTCCAGTAAGGCCCACGCAGCAGTATTGCCAAGAAGTCTTCAGAAGCCACACACCCTTTCTCCACCACTCTGCAAATGTGCCACCTGGCCCACTGCTGGCTGGGGGGTGAAGTTTCCTTGGCTACAGACGGTCCTTTGGGGCCAACTACCCCTCCAGTTACATCCAGTAAGTTTGACACAGTGTGATTTCTATGGGAACTTTAGCGGCAAGGCCCCCTTTTTCGACCACTCTGCAAACATGCTTCCTGGCACACTACTGGTTGGGGGATGAAGTCCACTTAACTCCTGAGGGTCTCTGGGGCCAACTACCCATCCTGTTACCTCCAGTAATCTTGATTAATGACCTTACTAAAGGATGTACTTTTATCGCACCACAGGACTCAATGTTCCATAAGGCAACCGTCTACGCCCACTGGGGGCGTGCATACCAACAGATGAATAAAATCAAGGAAAGTGAAACATGGTGCGCTTTTCATTACTTGCCTGCTGCCCATGAAGAAGGGATTTGACATCCCGAAACGCGTCGGCACCAAACTATTAAAGATGGACTGAGTAAGCAGGCTGCATTTTACTAAGGCGATGTCGAGTGACCTCCTATACGCAAGGCACTTTGCTTAAAAAATGTTACACGGCAGCCAGCCGTGGGGAGGAGCACCATCGCAGGCTGGGGAGAAAGTAAACCAGCCTACGAGACTGCAGTTTGGGACTTCATTAACTTGAACAGTACACCGCAATATGCTAATTAAGCCTGTGGTCTTTGTCTCATTACCTACGAAGGTTCATAATGTTTTTTAAATTGCAAGCAAGATTAATGACCTTACTAAAGGATGTACTTTTATCGCACCACAGGACTCAATGTTCCATAAGGCAACCGTCTACGCCCACTGGGGGCGTGCATACCAACAGATTAATAAAATCAAGAAAAGTGAAACATGGTGCGCTTTTCATTACTTGCCTGCTGCCCATGAAGAAGGGATTTGACATCCCGAAACGCGTCGGCACCAAACATTTAAAGATGGACTGAGTAAGCAGGCTGCATTTTACTAAGGCGATGTCGAGTGACCTCATATGCGCAAGGCACATTGTTTACAAAATTTTACACGGCAGCCAGCCGTGGGGAGGAGCACCATCGCAGGCTGGGGAGAAAGTAAACCAGCCTACGAGACTGCAGTTTGGGACTTCCTTAACTTGAACAGTACACCGCAATATGCTAATTAAACCTGTGATCTTTGTCTCATTACCTACGAAGGTTCATAATGTTTTTTAAATTGCAAGCAAGATTGATGACCTTACTAAAGGATGTACTTTTATCGCACCACAGGACTCAATGTTCCATAAGGCAACCGTCTACGCCCACTGGGGGCGTGCATACCAACAGATGAATAAAATCAAGGAAAGTGAAACGTGGTGCACTTTTCATTACTTGCCTGCTGCCCATGAAGAAGGGATTTGACATCCCGAAACGCGTCGGCACCAAACTATTAAAGATGGACTGAGTAAGCAGGCTGCATTATACTAAGGCGATGTCGAGTGACCTCCTATGCGCAAGGCACATTGTTTACAAAATGTATATATATATATATATATATATATATATTCATTGAAAAAAACCATAGGTTTCAGGGGTGTTATAGTTAGCTGCCCATTTCACTCGTACAAAACCATAGAAATTCCTCCGTTATGGTTAGTTCTGCTAACTATAACTCACGCGCCCGCAATGCACTGCTGATGATGTCACATATTGCATCATTCATGACATGGTCAGTGACATCACTGATGACATCACTGATGACATCTCAAATGACATCACTGATGACATCATCCACTGAATGTGGTTTAGTTTGAAATTTAAATATGTACTATATATATATACCAATCTGTATTGAAGATTGAGTGGATATATAACTGTCTGGATGGAGGATTTAGTAGTTGTCTGACTGTCTTTTTAAGTGAGTAATTAAAAGTGTCTCACTTAATACATGGATTAGTAACTAAACTATGTGAATGTGTGCAGCAGTGTCTCTGTTGTTGTATAACATGCTGCCTCAGTTGGTCACTAACTACATGAGTGTGTATATTAGTTATTGATTAGTTGGGTGAGTATTTGTATGGGACACTGAGTTTGTGTGTGGTTGTATGGGGTGTGTGTAACTCTATGCATAGATGTGTGAATGGTTGATTGACTAGGTGTATGGGTTTAAGAGTGCATGTGGAAACAGTTGTTTGGGTGACTGAGTGTATTTATTTATGTGTTGGTGAGCGAATATATGTTTTAGTTGTACATCTTCAACAAAGTAAAAAAATAAAAGGCATTGTATGTGAGAGTTGGTGTATATAAATACGTTTGTGTAAGAGTCAGTGATTGTGAGAGTAAATATATGAATGAGTGTATAATTGTAATGGTGCTTTTTTAACATATTAATGATGAGTTACTATGTGTTTGAATAAATGAGGTGTCGTTGGATAATTGTGTAAGTGAGTAAATTTAAGTGCGATACATTTTTTTCATGAGTGAGTAGGATGACTGCATAACCGACTAAGATGACTGCTGATGTGTCAATGTCTATATATGTGTATAAGTGCATTTGATAGTGTTCTATTAATTAATGACTGCATGTATAGATGATTCTGTTGTTGAATGGGTAGTTGTGTGTGTAGACTTAGGAATCAGTGAGTGGGTATGTAGTAACTGGTATTGGTGTGTCAATGGTTTCAAATATGGTACTCTGTATTTTACATTGAGTGATGAAAGGTTATACTAGTGTATGATGTGGTGTATCGGATTGTCAAGTGGATGATGTCATCAGTGATGTCATTTGAGATGTCATCAGTGATGTCATCAGTGATGTCACTGACCATGTCATGAATGATGCAATATGTGACATCATCAGCAGTGCATTGCGGGCGCGTGAGTTGTAGTTAGCAGAACTAACTATAACAGAGGAATTTCTATGGTTTTGTACGAGTGAAATAGGCAGCTAACTATAACACCCCTGAAACCTATGGTTTTTTTCAGTGAATTTCAAAGGTTTTTTAAATGCTAACTTTTAAGTGTGATAGTAGTTACATCTATTTTTTTGTACTGATTTTCTACAGTTTTTTAACTGTTTATTTATAAATATTTTATTCATTAAAGAACATTATATATTTTTCTGAAAATTGCAAAAAAAACATTTTTTAATTAAAACTGAAATATTGATTAATTTTCTTGTTTTCATTTTTTATTTTAATATATTTATATCATTTTCTTAAACAAAAATAATTCCAATTTATTTCGCAGTCGCGCACTCAAAGTGTACACATCACGGTGGGTGCGCGCATTCTAGCCGCCATTTTAGAAAAGTCATGAAGGATCCGCGTATGGTGTGCGACGGCTGTGTGTTTTTCAGTTACATCATATACATTTAATATCACGTGATATGCGCGATTGGTATGCGACCAGTCTGCGACTCCTGCTCCCGCGCATTTGCGACACATGCGCATTACGGTCCGAGATGTTTGCGCACTTGCGGGTCCCGCGTGACATCATATACATGCTGGGGCGCACTGGGTGCGCGACTCCCGTAAAAAATATTTATGTTCCAAAATGATATGTATGTGTCTTTAATATACATATTAAGGCAAGAGATTATGTAAGGTATTCATCAAAATAATATATTTGTACTTCTAAGAAACCTAGATTATTTTTAAATATATTTTCGCGAAGTCAGGTGCGTGCGTCGTGAGTGCAGAAAACCAGGTCAGCAGAGCTGCTGTAGAGCCAGAGAACCAGGTCAGCAGAGCTGCTCTAGAGCCTAAGATCTAGGTCAGCAGAGCTGCTCTAGAGTCAGAGAACCAGGTCAGCAAAGCTGCTGTAGAGCCAGAGAAACCAGGTCAGCAGACCTGCTTTAGAGGGAGAGAACCAGGCCAGCAGAGCTGCTTTAGAGCCAGAGAACCAGGTTAGCAGAGCTGCTTTAGAGCCAGAGAACCAGGTCAGCAGAGCTACTCTAGAGCCAGAGAACCAAATCAGCAGAGCTGCTGAGCTGCTTTAGAGCCATAGAACCAGGTCAGCAGAGCTGCTTTAGAGCCAGAGAACCAGGTCAGTAGAGCTGCTCTAGAGCCTAAGAACCAGGTCAACAGAGCAGCTCTAGAGCCAGAGAACCAGGTCAGCAGAGCTGCTGCAGAGCCAGAGAAACCAGGTCAGTAGAGCTGCTTTAGAGGGAGAGAACCAGGTCAGCAGAGCTTCTATAGAGCCAGAGAACCATGTCAGCAGAACTGCTTCAGAGCCATAGAACTGGGTCAACGGAGCTGCTTTAGAGCCAGAGAACTAGGTCTGCAGAGCTGTTGTAGAGCCAGAGAACTAGATCAGCAGAGCTGCTCTGTAGCATAAGAACTAGGTCAGCAGAGCTGCTCTAGAACCAGAGAACCAGGTCAGCAGACCTGCTGTAGAGCCAGAGAAACCAGGTCAGCAGAGCTGCTTTAGAGAGAGGGAACCAGGTCAGCAGAGCTGCTTTAGAGCCAGAGAACCAGGTCAGCAGAGCTGCTCTAGCTGACACTGACTGACTGACACTGACTGACTGACACTGACTGACACTGATTGACACTTATTGACTGACAATGACTGACTGACACTGATTGACTGACACTGACTGACTGACACTGATTGACTGACACTGACTGACTGACACTGATTGACTGACACTGACAGACTGACTGACACTGACTGACATTGACTGACACTGACTGACACTGACTGACTACTCTCTTACTACTCTACTACTGACTCTCTGCTACTCTCTACTACTCTCTCTCTACTACTCACTCTCTACTACTCACTCTCTACTACTCTCTACTACTCACTCTCTACTACTCTACTACTCTCTACTACTCACTCTCTACTACTCACTCTCAACTACTCACTCTCAACTACTCACTCTCAACTACTCTACTATTCACTCTCTACTACTCACTCGCTACTACTCTCTACTACTCACTCTCTACTACTCACATTTTACTACTCACTCTCTACTACTCACGCTCTACTACTCTCTACTACTCACTCTCTACTACTCTCTACTATTCACTCTCTACTACTCACTCTCTACTACTCACTCTATTACTTTCTACTACTCTCTACCACTCACTCTCTACTACTCTACTACTCACTCTCTACTACTCTCTACTACTCACTCGCTAATACTCTCTACTACTCACTCTCTACTACACTCTCTACTACTCTCTCTCTCTACTACTCTCTACTACTACTCTCTACTATTCACTCTCTACTACTCACTCTCTACTACTCACTCTACTACTCTCTGCTGCTCTCTAGCACTCACTCTCTACTACTCTACTACTCTCTCTCTACTACTCACTCTCTACTACTCTCTCTCTACTACTCACTCTCTACTACTCACTCTACTACTCTCTACTACTCACTCTCTACTACTCTCTCTCTACTACTCACTCTCTACTATTCACTCTCTACTACTCTTCTACTCTCTACTGCTTGCTCTACTACTCACTCTCTACTATTCTCTACTACTCACTCTACTACTCTCTCCTACTCTCTACCACTCACTCTCTACTACTCTACTACTCACTCTCTACTACTCTCTCTCTACTACTCAGTCTCTACTACTCACTCTACTACTCTCTACTACTCACTCTGTACTACTCACTCTCTACTACTCACTCTCTACTACTCTCTACTTCTCACTCTCTACTACTCTCTCTACTACTCACTCTCTACTACTCCCTCTCTACTACACACTCTCTACTACTTGCTCTCACTCTAATACTCACTCTCTACTACTCTCTACTACTCACTCTCTACTACTCCACTACTCTCTACTAGTCACTCTCTACTACTCACACTCTACTACTCTACTACTCTCTACTACTCTCTCTCTACTACTCACTCTCTACTACTCACTCTCTACTACTCTCTACTACTCACTCTCTACTACTCTCTACTACTCACTCTCTACTACTCTCTCTACCACTCTCTACTACTCACTCTCTACTACTCTCTACTACTCACTCTGTAATCCTCTCTCTCTACTACTCTCTACTACTCACTCTGCTACTCACTCTCTACTACTTTCTACTTCTCACTCTCCACTACTCTCTACTACTCACTCTCTACTACTCTCTACTACTTTCTACTACTCACTCTACTACTCACTCTCTACTACTCTCTACTACTCACTCTACTACTCACTCTCTGATACTTTCTCTACTACTCTCTACTACTCACTCTCTACTCTCTATTACTCGCTCTCTACTCTCTACCTCTCTCTCTACTACTCTTTAACTCTCTACCTCTACCTCTCTACCGCTACACCTCTACCTATACACCTCTACCTCTCTCTACATGCACACATATGCACATATATATATGCATATATATGCATATGCATTCATATATATGTATGTGTATATATATATACATATATAAACATATAAATATAATCTGCATATCTATATAAATATAAATTCATGCAAACATATACATATATGCATACATATGCATGGTATGTACATGAAAGTTTGAAAAACTCTAATACAAGCAAAGCTAAAAAGCCACCTAATTACAAACAGAATTGCTTTAACTTAAACGAGGGCGAGACCTATTGCGTTTTCAATGCTTGTTTACTTTGATTCCATCAAGAAGGCATTCAGATGTGTCACACATTTTCCATAAATTCTGAATGGTAGCACTCTAGTTGTTCATTAGATCACTGTAGTAAAGCTACTGCTCACCAGGGAAGTCTGCTGCTGGTATTGAAAGTGCATGTTTCAGTCTGCATGTCAGAATGTTTTAATGAAATAGAAGAGGATTTGAGAAGTCACTCAAAATGTGCCCTAATTTTTCTTTTTTCCTCACTAATCATAATTTCTATGGCAAAATGAACCTCCTCATTGTGTTCCTTTTAAATTAAACTACTCACTCTCTACTACTCACTCGATACTACTATCTACTACTCACTCTCTACTACTCACTTTCTACTACTCTCTACTACTCTCTACCACTCACTCTCTACTACTCTACTTCTCACTCTCTACTACTCTCTACTACTCTCTCTCTACTACTCTCTCTCTACTACTCACTCTCTACTACTCACTCTCTACTACTCACCTACTCTCTACTACTCTCTACTACTCTCTACTACTCACTCTCAACTACTCACTCTACTACTCTCTCTACTACTCACTTTCTACTACTCTCTACTACTCACTCTACTACTCTCTACCACTCACTCTCTACTACTCTCTCTCTACTACTCACTCTCTACTACTCACTCTGCACTCTCTACTACTCTCTCTGCTACTCACTCTCTACTACTCTCTACTACTCACTCTCTACTACTCACTCTCTACTACTCTACTACTCTCTACTACTCTCTCTACTACTCACTCTCTACTACTCACCCTCTACTACTCTCTCTCTACTACACACTCTCTACTACTTGCTCTCTACTACTCACTCTACTACTCACTCTACTACTCACTCTCTACTACTCCCTACTACACACTCTACTACTCACTCTCTACTACTCTCTACTACTCACTCTCTACTACTCCACTACTCTCTACTAATCACTCTCTACTACTCACTTTGTACTACTCTCTACTACTCACTCTCTACTACTCTCTACTACTCACTACTACTCATTCTCTACTACTCACTCTCTACTACTCACTCTCTACTACTCTCTCTCTGCTACTCTCTCTCCACTACTCACTCGCTACTACTCTCTACTACTAACTCTCTACTACTCTCTACTACTCACTCTCTACTACTCTCTCTACTACTCTCTACTACTCACTCTACTACTCATTCTCTACTACTCATTCTCTACTACTCTCTCTCTGCTACTCTCTCTCCACTACTCACTCTCTACTACTGTCTACTACTCACTCTCTAATACTCACTCTCTACTATTCTCTACTACTCACTTTCTACTACTCTCTACTTCTCCCTCTACTACTCACTCTCTACTACTCTCTACTACTCTCTACTTCTCACTCTCTACTACTCTCTACTACTCACTCTCTACTACTCACTCTACTACTCTCTCCTACTCACTCTCTGCTACTCTCTCTACTACTCTCTCTCTACTCTCTATTACTCATCCTCTACTCTCTACCTCTCTACCTTTCTCTACCTCTCTCTCTCTACTACTCTCTACCTCTCTACCTCTACCTCTCTACCTCTACCTCTCTACCTCTATGTCTCTACCTCTACACCTCTACCTCTCTACCTCTCTCTACACACACACATATGCACATATATGCATATGCATTTATATATATGTATGTGTATATATATATATACATACATATATAAACATATATATAATCTGCGTATCTATATAAATACAAATATAAATGCATGCATACATATACATATATGCATGTTATGTACATGAAATTTTGAAAAACACTAATAAAAGCAAAGCTAAAAAGCCACCTAATTAGAAACAGAATTGCTTTAACTTAAACGAGGGCGAGACCTATTGCATTTTCAATGCTTGTTTACTTTGGTTCCATCAAGAAGGCATTCAGATGTGACACATTTGCCATAAATTCTGAATGGTAGCACTCTAGTTCCTCATTAGATCACTGTAGTAAAGCTACTGCTCACCAGGGAAGTCTGCTGCTGGTATTCAAAGTGCATGTTTCAGTCTGCATGTCAGAACTTTTTAATGAAATAGAAGAGGATTTGAGAAGTCAAAATGTGCCCTAAGTTTTCTTTCTGCAGCACTAATCATAATTTCTATGGCAAAATGAACCCCCTCATTTTGTTCCTTTGCAAATTAAATGTTTTAAATGTTACCACTTTATTCCAATCAAGATGGTTCAGGTGTGCCATACCTTTGTCATAAGTAAGACTGTTAGCGCTCTAGTTGTTCTTTAAAACACTCTGGGATTTCTGTCATTGGGCTATACTTGGGCTACATCTCGGTGATATTTGTGCTACATTTGGGCTCTTTTGTCTCTGGTGGCCATCTTGGGAGACTTGTTATGAAGTTTCCTAATTTCCTCATTTACTGCAGTCTCCTCAGTAGGCATACTGTCAGTTTTTTACTTTGATTCAATGAAGAAGGCAGTCAGATGTGTCACACATTTGCCATAAATTCAGAATGTTAGCATTCTAGTTGCTCATTAGATCACTGTAGTAAAGCTACTGCTCACCAGGGAAGTCTGCTGCTGGTATTGAAAGTGCATGTTTCAGTCTGCATGTCAGAATTCTTTAATGAAATAGAAGTGGATTTGAGAAGTCACTCAAAATGTGCCCTAATTTTTCTTTCTGCAGCACTAATCATACATTCTATGGCAAAATGAACCCTCTCATTTTGTTCCTTTTTAAATTAAATGTTTTAAATGTTACCACTTTATTCCAATCAAGATGGCTTCAGGTGTGCCATACGTTTGTCATAAGTAGGAGTTAGCGCTCTAGATGTTCCGTAGAACACTCTGGGAAGCTGCAGTAGAACACAAAGGAATCAACTGACAGTCTCTGCCCTTGTTGGATGTACATGTTTTACTGAGAATGTCAGACTTCATTCTCACATGACTGAGAAAGATAATGTGAATTTACAGAAAATATTCTCTCAGTTTAGCTTATAGATCACCTTCCAAACCTCTGTGGGAAAAGCATGTGAAAATAGTTTTCTCTCAAACATGATTCATGATATCCCAGCAGAAGGCTTTTTCACATGGTAACATCACCTTAGAACATACCACAATTCCTAAAATGAGTATGGTACCATCAACAAATGATTTATAATGTAATTAAGTCTTAAAACCTTCTATTAACTGCAATACTTTTTAATGAGGTGCTATCATGTATATTGGTCCCAAGATGGCTGCCAACACTTCTTGGATGAAGTGCTGACAGCCATTCAGATCTCACAATGATATGTGTGGTTAGGCTCCGCCCAGATATGTATATGATTTTACTTTTGATCTTCTCAGGAACTACTGAACGGATTTACACCATATATGCAAAAGGCACATGTCTGAATTGAGGACTACCTCTTTGCCATATTTCAAGTAATTCCGTTCAGCCGTTCGGGCTGTACCTTCGACTAAAAGTCCTATGGGAAAATGCATGTGGAAAACGTGTTTTGGGACCCCCCTTTTTTCTCAGCCCCCGCTTGATGAATCACCCCGAGACTTTCAGGGTAGGCGCTGAGCGGAGCGCCCCATTAGTTTTGAAAATTTCAATAAGATAAGTCAACCGGCGCCAAAGTTATTCAATATAGAATGTTGCGGATTTCCTATGGGAACTCGGTCCTAACTATAACTATCTACTGGCGACCGCCAGTAGATAACATATATATATATATATATATATATATATATATATATATATATATATATATATATATATATATATATATATATATGTTTGTTCACCAAATGCCCATGCATTTCAGGACGCACACACAGCAAACTCCAAACCAACGGTTTATTCAATACAAGGCAAACCAGCAGCTTCTTTCTGGTAAAATTCAGGTGCCGACGCGTTTCGAGGCATAAGATCCTCTTCTTCTGGGCAGCTTGAGCAAATGTTCACAGAGGGCGCTCTGCATGCTTATATATGTCCCGCCCTTCGTGGGCGTATGCTGAGTGCATGTTGTCCAATTGCATGCTGGGAACAGTAGTCTGTTTCTTGGAGCATTATTATTCCCTAAGTGGGTTCTGTGGCATTTTTAATACAGCATCAGTGTTCCTATAGTAGGGATCCAGAGGAGGCGCTGATTGATTACGCCGAGTTTGCTGCACTGTATGTCGGGCGTGGAATCGTTCCCGCCTCTCAGCCTCTCCAAAGTTCCAAGATGGTGATGTCCTGCGCGGAAGGGCGTCCGCGTGTTATGTTTGTTCACCAAATGCCCATGCATTTCAGGACGCACACACAGCAAACTCCAAACCAACGGTTTATTCAATACAAGGCAAACCAGCAGCTTCTTTCTGGTAAAATTCAGGTGCCGACGCGTTTCGAGGCATAAGATCCTCTTCTTCTGGGCAGCTTGAGCAAATGTTCACAGAGGGCGCTCTGCATGCTTATATATGTCCCGCCCTTCATGGGCGTATGCTGAGTGCATGTTTTCCAATTGCATGCTGGGAACAGTAGTCTGTTTCTTGGAGCATTATTATTCCCTAAGTGGGTTCTGTGGCATTTTTAATACAGCATCAGTGTTCCTATAGTAGGGATCCAGAGGAGGCGCTGATTGATTACGCCGAGTTTGCTGCACTGTATGTCGGGCGTGGAATCGTTCCCGCCTCTCAGCCTCTCCAAAGTTCCAAGATGGTGCTGTCCTGCGCGGAAGGGCGTCCGCGTGTTATGTTTGTTCACCAAATGCCCATGCATTTCAGGACGCACACACAGCAAACTCCAAACCAACGGTTTATTCAATACAAGGCAAACCAGCAGCTTCTTTCTGGTAAAATTCAGGTGCCGACACGTTTCGAGGCATAAGATCCTCTTCTTCTGGGCAGCTTGAGCAAATGTTCACAGAGGGTGCTCTGCATGCTTATATATGTCCCGCCCTTCGTGGGCGTATGCTGAGTGCATGTTTTCCAATTGCATGCTGGGAACAGTAGTCTGTTTCTTGGAGCATTATTATTCCCTAAGTGGGTTCTGTGGCATTTTTAATACAGCATCAGTGTTCCTATAGTAGGGATCCAGAGGAGGCACTGATTGATTACGCCGAGTTTGCTGCACTGTATGGGTGCTCTGCATGCTTATATATGTCCCGCCCTTCGTGGGCGTATGCGAAGAGAATCCCTGCAGTTCCAACAGGAAAGACGAGCCACTCCGGTTTTGTAGTTACAGTATTACGGGTTTATTTGCAGCAGAAAAACGACGCGTTTCGATCTTAGCCGAGATCTTGGTCACATGACCTTAGATAAGTTCCACACATATTTAAAGGTGCAGTTCAAATGCACAACGCAGCGTGCATGGTGACATAGAAAAGATACTATGGAAAATCAATTTGTTTTGTTCAATTTGATTTTAAACAAAGAAAAATAATACAAATGTTAATGTCACAATGTGTTTAAAAATATTTCACTGTTTATGTTATAATGGACATTTTAAATTGAGTACATGTATAGTACATATTCCCTACAAACAGAGTGAGTGGCGCTTGCTTATGTGTCTATAAATTATATTGTATATCAGGTGCCCATGCCTTGTGATATCTAAGGTGTAAGTGATTAGGGTGTAGTACCCTGTTGTTCGACTCATCATCTTATTAAATTTGTGGGTCTAGTTCTCATGCATTGGTAGTGTGGTGCTCCTATTGGTGATAGTTATTGCTGTAAGATCATAACGCTAACATGGTCAGTAGTGATATAGAGATGACAGTTCGAATGAACATGCTGGATCTCATGTGCTCTTATTGATAACTCAGTGGCTATTCTCCTCTCATGTTGCGTTACCCATGTGTCAGAAAAATGAGAAAACATAGGAATGTTAGAGACAAAATTACTTGTATTCTTGTTTGCCCCTCCACTTAACCCATTACAACATAATTCTTCATTTAACACAAGGCAATACAATTTTAAGGCATTTAGACAATTAATTGAGTTTCATGTGATGTACCAGAACAGTGCATCAGTATCACATTTGAAAGTAAGGAATATCAAGTGACAGTGAACAATTATTAAAATTTAAAACTGAACAATATGCAAGTTAAACAAATATGAAAATAGGTAAAATTAAAAAAAAAAAACTCTTATAATTGTGCTGAAGTAGGAACTAATGGATTGATTGACGGGAAGTGTCTAGGTGTTATAGATGTACGTATAATTCTTCATCATTGTTCATACCCATGGGGAACATACTGCCAGCCAGCAAAATTAATCTGGACTCAAGTCTACGTAAAGCCTGTGCTCTGTTTCCTCCTCTAGGATGTTTAGGGATAGTCGCTAGACCGAAGTATTTGCCCTTGGTCCAGTCGCCCTCATGTGCCTCATTAAAATGTCAAGATGTACTATAACTGAAGTCTCGGTTAGTGATCGCTCTCCAGTGTTCTAAGATTCTCTTCTTGACTGGGAATGTGGTTGAGCCTACATACCATTTGCCACAAGGACAGATGATGGCATAGACTACAAAGTCTCTCCCACATGTTATTGGTTTGGTGATTCTCCATTTTCTTTTTGATCTCTCCAGTTGCACTTCCTTTACATTCTCACTATGACTGCAGGCATTGCCTTTACTGCATTTGCAAAAGCCTCCCCTTTGTTCTAACCACGTTTCATTGTTTGTCTTTAGATGACTGTTTACAAAAATGTCCTTAAGGGATGAGGTTTTCCTGTATGTGATTGCAGGTGACTGCCCTAACTTTTTTTCAAGTGACGGATCCTGTGTAAGGATGTGCCATCTTTTCTTCAGAACATTTCTTAATTCATCTGCCTGTGCGCTGTAAGTGGTTATAAAACTTACTGGTGCAGCCTCATTGTCTGATTTGTTAGGAGTCTTTGGGGGAGTGAATAAGGCGTCATTGCGGCTAACAGAGTCCGCTTTTGGAATACCTCTACGAAGCATCTTAATCGGGTACCCCCTGTTCTTGAATCTCCTGACCATATCTTGTTTGTTTTTCTCATAACAGATTTCTGTGCTACAATTTCTTTTTGCTCTAAGGAACTCACTGTATGGAACACTCCATCTAAAGTTAGGCGGGAGGCAGCTAGCAGAATGGAGGATGGAATTCCCTGCGGTCTTTTTTCTGTATAAGTCTGTTGTCAATTCACCGTCTTTTACGGTTAACCTGATGTCAAGGAAGTCAATGTTTTGCTGGGTATGTTGCATGGTGAATTTCAAATTCATAGTATTGCAATTCAGATGTCCCACAAATTCAAGGAGATCACATTCATTTCCCTTCCACACAAACAATACATCATCTATAAATCTTAGCCATAGTCTGATGTTGTTGGACCATTGTTCCATCTCCTCACTCCAGAGTACCTGCTTCTCCCACCAGCCCACCACAAGATTGGCGTAGCTGGGGGCGAAGCAAGTACCCATCGAAGTGCCCTGTAGTTGCTTATACCAATTCCCATTGAACATGAAAACATTTTCTGTTAAGCATATTTCGATCATTTGTAACAGCATGCGTGTATGTTCTAAAAATTCAATGTTCCTGGCTTTAAGGAAGTGTTGACAAGCTCTAAGGCCGTCTGTATGTCTGATACTTGTATATAGACTTTCAACGTCTAAACAGACCATCCAATGGTCACTCTACCAGTGTAGGTTTTGGATTTTCTGTAGGAAATCCTTTGTATCTCTCAGATAAGAATTGAGATCTCTGACATATGGGAAAAGGAAGTGGTCAACGTATTTAGAAGTTTTTTCTAACAAACTGTTCTTAGAAGATACAATAGGGCGCCCCGGAGGATTTACCGGGTCTTTGTGCACTTTAGGTAAAAGGTAGAAGGTTGGTGTGGTGGGTGTCTCATTGAGTAAAAACTGTGTCTCATCCCAGCTTAGGAGTTTGTTGTCAAACCATTCTTTGAGTTTACCATGATATCTGGTCTGTAAGATGTTTAGATATGTTCTATCTACCCTCTCATAGGAAGTAGTGTTATTAAGCTGTCTAAGGGCCTCCTGTATGTATCTTTCCCTGTCCATCACCACAATGTTCCCCCCCTTGTCTGATGACTTAATGACGATTTTCTCGTCTTTTTGTAGGTTAGAGACTGCCTCCCATTGCTCTTTACTTATATTTTTGAGTTTGGGATTGGTGTTGATAAGTTTTAACAAATCATTGCTTACTGTCTCATGGAACAGATCAATATTGTCCTTTGGTGTCTGGGGTACATATTTGGATGGTGCTCTAAATTTAGTTAAACCAGGAGCCCCTATGTCTATCCCCAATGTGTGTAGAGTGATGTCATTATGCACTGGATTCAGGGGATTTTGGGAGTCTGTAGATACAGAGTTTTGGTCCTGTAAATCCTGCATGATATTAAGTATGGGGATGTCAGCAATCGCTAGTGTTGATGGTGTGTCATTGTTTAGACCGCATGGGGAAATGTACTTGCTGTTTGTATTTCCCCGTGTGTTATGCATTTTAAACAATTTAACTTTGCGTACAAATTGATAAAGGTCGATGCGTGTTTGCGCATAGTCTATGGGGGCATCAGGACAGAAGGACAGGCCTAGTTTCAAAATGTGTTCTTCTATTACAGTTATGGGTCTGTTAGAAAGGTTCATTACCGTTAGTTGTTGAAAGTTGTCCTCTATTATTTCCTCTTGTTGTTCTGGCTTCTTGTTCCCACACCAGTATTGCTGTTCTTTCCTTCTCCTGCACCATCTTTTTTTGCTCTCATATTGGCGCCTCTTCCTCTTCTCCTGGGTTTTCCCCTGAACGTCTGTTCCTGGTTTCTTTGTATGAGGCGCAGTTCCTCGGAAAAAGAACACACTTCCCCCTGATTGGATGCGCTTCTGTCCACAGATTCTTGATCGGAGCTCAGATCCGTGATGGAACCGTCTGTGCCTTTCTCCGCAATTCCAAGGGCTTTATCTTTCGCCATATCTGCTCTGATTTTGTCGAACTTCCTTGCGAAGGTTAGTATTTGCCCGGTTCAGTAATCTCTTTCATCTCGTTGGAATTTTCTCTCTTTTCTCTCAATTACTCCTTGTTCAAAAGATTTTATTCTGTCATCCACGGCCTTTAGGACATTCTTAACTTCATTCTGATCTGGATTCTTCTCCAGGTCATCCATTAGTGTTTGGATCTGTTGAGACAGCTCCTTGTGCTCATCCCATGCGTTCTTTATTAACATGTGAAGCATATTTTTTGAGCATGTGTTGGTATTTTCTGTCCAGTCTTTGAGTAACTGTGGCTTTGGCCGACTTAATGTGGGTATAATAAAAATCCTCAGCCCTCGTGGGATTCTATTAACCTCCAGGTAGTTTTGCAGTGAGGTGGCCTCCCACCATCTGCTTGTTTCCTTTTTTCGTAGCCTTTCCAACTGGTTACCCCTTTTTTTGATTGTGGACATACTTGGCAGCGTTGTTTGCTGACTGCCAGTATTCCCCATTGGTTAAATGTTTATATATATATATATATATTCACTAAAAAACTACAGGTTTCAGGGACATTATAGTTAGTTGGACATTTCACTCGTACAAAACCAGAGAAATTTGGCCGCTATAGTTAGTTGAGCTAACTATAACTCGCGCCCCCGCAATGCACTGCTGATGTGACGTCACATATTACATAATTCATGACATGGTCAGTGACAGCACTGATGACATCTCAAATGACATCACTGATGACATCATCCAGCGACTATGTGTTTCTGTAAAGTTTAAATATGTTTTATATATAAATGCCAAATGTATTGAAGAATGAGTGGGTGTATGAGTGTCTGAATGGATGATTTAGTAGGTGCTTGACTGACTGTGTAAGTGAGTGATTAAATGTGTCTTACTGAATGCATGGGTTAGTGAGTAAACTGTGTAAATGTCTGTATCAGTCTGTCAGTTGGGGTGTAAGCGGTTGCATGGGTTGGTGAGTAGCTACATGAGTGTATATATGGGTTATTGATTGGTTGTCTGAGTGTCTGTGTGGGTGGGTTAGGAGGGTGTAACTCTGTGCATAGATGTGTGAGTGGGTGATTCAATGGGTGTATGGGTTCAAGACTGCATGTGTGAAGGGTTGTATGGGTGGGTGAGTGTATGTATGGGTGTGTTGGTGAGTGAATAGATGTTTCAGTGGTACATGTGTGAGTAACTACATATGTGAAAGGCAGTATATGTGAGTGTTGGAGTATATAAATCACTATATGTGAGAGTGAGTGATTGTGAGAGTAGCTGTATGGATGACTGTGTGCTTGTATCAGTGATTGTATAAGAGAGTAAGTATGAGTTAGTATCTGTATGAATAAGTGAGTTTGTGTGTGTATAACTGTATAGGTGAGTAAATGGGAGCATTACTGACTAGGTGTGTGAGTAACTCTATGGATGAGTGGCAGTATGTGAGTGTCTGTATAGGTGTATGAGTGCATATGATAGTGCTGTATTGATGAGTGACTGCATGTATGAGTAACTGTATGGGTGAATGAATGGATGTGCGTGTAGACCTAGGAATCAGTGAGTGGGTATGTAGTAACTGGTATTGGTGTTTCTATGGTTTTGAAAATGGTAGTCTGTATTTTAGAGTGGGTATATCAAAGGTTACATTAGGGTATGAGGAGATGCATCAGATTATCACATGGATGATGTCTTCAGTGATGTCATTTGAGATGTCATCAGTGATGTCATCAGTGCTGTCACTGACCATGTCATGAATGATGTAATATGTGACATCATCAGTAGTGCCTTTTGGGGGCGTGAGTTATAGGTAGCTCAACTAACTATAACAGCCAAATTTCTCTGGTATTGTACGAGTGAAATGTAAAACTAACTATAACGTCCGTGAAACCTGTTCTTTTTTCAGTGAATTTTTAAGGTTTATTGAAATGCTAATTTCTAACTATAACGTCCCTGAAACCTATAGTTTTTATGTGAATTTCTAAGGTTTTTAAAATGCTAATTTCTAACTATAATGTCCCTGAAACCTATCGTTTTTTTCACTGAATTTGTACATTTTTTATATGCTAATTCCTATCTATAATGCCCCTGAAACCTATGGTTTTTCAGTGCATTTCAAAGGTTTTTTAAATGCTAATTTCTAACTATTCCTACAGAGGTAGGACATTTGCAGAAAGAGGAAGATAAGTGCAGAAAGAAGCAAGTGAAATGCAGAAAGAGGCAACAGAAGTCCAGAAAGACACAGAAAGGTGCAGAAAGAAGAAAGAGATATGCAGAAAGAACCAACAGAGGTGCAGAAAGAGGACTTGTTGCAAAGTCATCCTGTGCCCCCAACTTTTTGCTGACTGGTGGTAACTGGCCCGGAGCCAGTGCATGCTGAAACACACTTAGAATACAATGAAAGCCCTTACATACACTAGGGTACACTATGGGATGGGGTACCCCTGTGATTGGCATGACCTCCCCTGTAAGGCCATAGTACATAATAGGGCAGTGGGATTAAAACTACCTCTATGTCAGAGGTGCAGAAAGAGGAGTGTAGAAAGAAGCAACAGAGGTGCCGAAAGAGGCAAAAGAGGTACAGAAAAAAAGCAAGTGAAGTTAAGAAAGAGGCAACAGAGGTGCAGAAAGATGCAAGAGAGGTGCAGAAACAAGCAAGAGAATAGCAGAAATAGGCAAGAGAATTGCTGATAGAAGCAACAAAGGTGTAGAAAGAAGCAAGTGAGGTTCAGTAATAAGCAAGAGCAGTGAAGAAAGAACCAACAGAGGTGCAAAAAGAGGCAGGAGGGGTGCAGAAAGAGGTAGGAGAGGTGCACAAAGAGGAAAGAGATGTACAAAAAGAGGCAGAAGAGGTGCAGAAAGAAGGAAGAGAAGTGCAGACAGAGGCAAGAAAATTGAAAAAAGAAAGAACAGAGGTGTAGAAGCAAGAGAAGTGTAGAAAGAGGCAAGTGGGGTGCAGAAGAAAGCAAGTGCAGTGCAGAAAGAGGGAACAGGGGTGCAGAAAGAGGCAAGAGAGGTACAGAAAGAGAAAAGAGGGGTGCAGGAAGAAACAAGAGATCTGCAGATAAAAGCAACAGGGGTGATGAAAGAGGCACGTGAGGTGCAGATGGGGCAAGAGATCTGCAGAATAAAGCAACAGAGGTGCTGAAAGAGGCAACAGAAGTGCAAAAATAAGCAACAGATGTGCAGAAAGAGGCAAGAAGGGTGCAGAAAGAGGCAGAAGTGCAGAAAGAAGCAAGAGTGGTGCAGAAAGAATGAAGATAAGTGCAGAAATAAGTAACAGATGTGCTGAAAGAGGCAAGAGAGGTGCAGAAACAGGCAGGAAATGTGCAGAAAGAGGAAAAAGGGGTGCAGAAAGAGAAAAGAGGGGCGCAAAAAAAGGCATGAGAACTGCAGCAAAAAATCAACAGAGGTACTGAAAGAGGCAAGTGAGGTGCAGAAAGAAGCAAGATAGATGCAGAAAGAAGAGAAGTGCAGAAAGAAGTAACAGTGGTGCTGAAAGAGGCAAGAGAGGTGCAGAAACAGGCAGGAAAGGTACAGAAAGGGAGAACAGGGATGCAGAAAGAGGCAAGAGACGTGCAGAAAGAGGGGTGCATAAAGAGGCAAGAGATCTGCAGAAAAAAACAACAGAGGTGCTTAAAGAGGCAAGTGAGGTGCAGAAAGAGAAAAGAGGGGTACAGAAAGAGGCAAGAGATCTGCAGAAAAAAGCAACAAAGGTGCTGAAAGAGGCAAGTGAGGTGCAGAAAGAAGCAAGAGAGCTGCAGAAAGAAGGAAGAGAAGTGCAGAAAGACGTAACAGAGGTGCTGAAAGAGGCAAGAGAGGTGCAGAAACAGGCAGGAAAGGTACAGAAAGAGGGAACAGGGGTGCAGAAAGAGGCAAGAGAGGTGCAGAAAGAGAACAGAGGGGTGCAGAAGGAGGCAATCGAAGTGCAGAAAGAAGCAACAGAGGTGCAGAAAGTGGCAGGAGGGGTACATAAAGAAGAGAGAAAAGTGCATAAAGAAGCAAAAGAGGTGCTCAAAGAGTCAAGAGGGATGCAGATAGAGGTAAGAACAGTGAATAATGAACCAAGAGTAGTGCAGAAAGAAGCAACAGAGGTGCAGAAGGAGGCACGAGGGATGCAGAAAGAAGGAAGAGAAGTGCAGAAAGAAGCAACAGAAGTGCTTAAAGAGGCACATAGGGTGCAGAAAGAGGCAAGATAAGTGCAGAAACAGGCAAAAGAGGTGCAGAAAGAAGCAAGAGCAGTGCAGAAAGAACCAACAGGGGTGCAGGAGGCAAGAGGGGTGCAGAAAGATTCAAAAGGGGTATAGAAATTTGCAAGAGAGGTGCAGAAAGAAGCAAGAGCAGTGCAGTAAGAAACAACAGAGGTACAGAAAGGGACAAGAGGGGTACAGAAACTGGCAAAAGTAGTGCATAAACAAGCAAAAGAGATGTGGAAAGAGGCAAGAGGGGTGAAGAAAGATGCAAAAGAGGTACACAAAGAGGCAAGAGAGGTACACACAGAGTGAATAAGGGTGCAGAAAGAGGCAAGTGGGGTGCAGCAAGAAGCAAGAAAGGTAAAGAAAGAAGCAAGAGAAGTGCAGAAAGAAGCAACAGACATGCAGAAAGGGGGAAGAGGGGTAGAGAAAGATGCAAGAGAGGTGTAGAAAGAAGCAAAAGAAGTGCAGAAAGAAGGAACAGAGGTGCAGAAATAGAGAAAAGGGGTGCAGAAAGAGGTAAGAGGGGTGCAGAAAGAGGAAAGAGAGGTGCAGAAAGAGGCCACAGAAGTGCAGAAAGAGGCAAGAAAGGTGCAGAAAGTAGAAGAGATGTGCAGAGAGGCAAGAGAAGTGCAGAAAAAGAACAAAATATGCAGAAAGAAGCAACAGAAATTCAGAAAGAGGCAAGAGGCAAGAGAGACGCAAAAGGAAGAAAGAGTGGCTTGCACACCATTAGTACCAATTTAACTCCCAAATTTAGCAATAAGTAGTAGGTGACCATGCTAGGATTGCAAAGGGCCTTCCACCAAGCTGTAGCCCTTGTCGCTGCATTTTTGGTAACGTTTGAGCCATTTGAGCTAGAAACAAGGCTTTTTTTGTTCAAATCTGCAGATTAAGGAGCAGATGATGAACAATGTGGTTAATGCAGAAAATGTATAAGTGTGCGAAAGTCAGTGCAGCCAAACAGTCGCATAATTGCAGTAACCCTGCTCATACCTCTGACTAGGTCTACAAGTGCTCCTCAGTGATTCCTTCCTTGTTGTCTAACTGAGTTCATAGTTGAGCTTCTATGGAAACGAGGAAGACTAAACCTAAGGTTACCACTCCACAACACAGACTACATACCACATAATTACTCTCCATAACACATAATCCTACTCTACATAATTCCTATACACTAAATACCACATACTTTCTATCCACATAATTTCACTGCACAACATACTACATAATGGCACTACAGACACGGTATATCCCTTCAACTCCTAAAAAACATTAGTAAAAACTTTAACAATTACAACGCACAAAAGCTCTAACTCTCGCAAATACGAAATCTATTACATTGCAAACACTTCTTTAACGAGTAGTTGCATTTGCTGAGTTGTGGAGAAAAGGGACTGGGACTCCGACCAGCGCTCAGGAATTCCACTGAGTAGGACTTTGGGGGCTTCTTAGCCCCCAACGTCCCTCAGGAGTAAATTGGACTTCATCCTCCATCCCATAGTCTGCCAGGAGGCGCGTTTGAGTGGTGGAGAAAGGGGGGCATGGCTCCCGAAGTTGTCTTAGCAATCCCACTGTGTGGGACTTACTGGAGGGAACAAGTGGGGTAAGTGGCCCCCAAGGACATCCTTGGGGGCCAACTACCCCTCCTATTATGTCCAGCAAGTTCTACACACCAGGATTGCTAAATTGTCATAGCAGGCCGTGCCCCCTTTGCCCACCACTCTGCAAACGCGCTCCCTGGTGCGCTCTTGGATGGGGATTGAAGTTCCCTTCGTTGTTCAGGGTCCTTTAGGGGCCAACTAGCCTACCTCTTACCTCCAGTAAGCCCGACACAGTGGGATTACTGAGAGGTGGACACAGGCCACGCCCCCTTTCTCCACCACTCTGCAAACACACCTCCTGGTGCGTTCTAAGTTGGGGAATTAAGTCCTCTTTCCTCCTGAGGGTCCCTGGTGGCCAACTAGCCCTCCTGTTACCTCCAGTAAGCCCCATACAGCTGGATTGCTGAGAGTGGTCTGAGGCCACGCCCCCTTTTTACACCACTCTGCAAACGCACCTCCTAGCTCACTGCTGCTCAGGGAATGAAGTCCACTTGTGTCCTGAGGTCCTCATGACACAAGGTACCTGATGGGCTAGTTGGACCCCAGGAACCCTCAGGAATGAAGGGGACTTCATCCCCCAACTTAGAACGTGCCAGGGGGTGTGTTTGCAGAGTGGTGCAGGGAGGGGAGCCTCCAGCGAGATGCCGGATTTACTTTTTTTTTGCATTTTTAGAAGGGGGGCTGTGTGGCCCCTCTTCTTTTTGTATTTTTTGGGCCCTGGGGACCCCACCCTCAGGACCTAACCCATTTTTAATTTTTATTTTTACAAAAAAGGGAAGGGGGTCGCGTGGCCCCCCTCCAATTGCCAATTTTGGCCCCGGGGACCCCATTCCCCAGGGCATGGCCACATATTTAATTCATTTTTTATCATTTTTAAGGAGGGAGGCTGCAAAGCCCCCCTCCTGAGGCCATTTGTGGCCCCTGGGATCCCATCTCTCGGGGCTTAGCCTTGTTCTTTTTTAAAGAAAAAAAGATTTCAGGATGGGGGCCTCATGGCTTCCCTCCCCTGGGCCACTTCTGGCCCCAGGGACCCCATCCTCCAGGGCTGGCCCTTAGCATTGGGGACTGTGGGGGAGCTCCAATGCCCACACGGTCCCTGCCGGCTCCCCGCCTCCTGTGGGAGCCGGCATTGCATTGGGGCAAGGGGACCTGCTAACATGCAGCTCCCCTTGCCCAAAAGCAATTCTGCTATGCTTCTTGGAATTCAAAATTTAAGTGTGTTTGCAATGACAGGGCAAAAACGGCAATGTCCCGGGGGTGGGCACCCCGGGACATTGCAGAAAGCCGTCCCTGAGTGGTGGCGGTCCCCAGGGCCATTGAGGGCTCCAGGAGGGGGGCCATGCGGCCCCCCTCCCAACATTTAACATAGCCCCAGGGAGGTGGTGGTCCCTAGGGCTTGGGGGGGCCCATGAGCCCCCACATTCATAACAGATGCCTTGGGGAGGTGGTGGTCCCCGGGGCTTGGGGCCCCACGAGGGCCCCCTCATTAATGAAAGAAGCCCCAGGGAGGTGGTGGTCCCTGGGGCTTGGGGGCTTGCGAGGCCCCCCTCATTAATCAATGAAGCCCAGGGAGATGGTGGTTGCCGGGCCTTGGGGGGGCCCGCGAGGCCCCCCTGCCTCCACTATATTAAAGCTTCAGGGAGGTGGTGGTCCCTGGAGGAGCGGAGGGCCGCGTGCCCCGCAGATACAATTAACTAAGCCCCGGGGAGGTTGCGGGCCCCCGCAAATTAATTAGGCATTGCCCCTGTGACCTTCCTCACCCGGGGGCTTAATTCCAACAAAGCGCAGGTGCCCACGCTTCATTTTTCTTTCATTTTCTCAGCCAGATTCGCGCAACCAGCGCGAATTCGGATCTTTTTTTAAAAAAATGCTTTTTTGCTTTTTTTGGGCCGGGGGTCCTTGTAGGACCTCCTGAGCAGGCCTAGGGGTGAGGGTGTTTCTACTCTGCCCCTATTCTTGTTTTGTACCTTTGTTTTACCTTATTCTTGTGACTCGGTTACCAAGTTACAAGATGGCTGGCAACACATTCTGGTTTACAGTGTTGGCAGCCAATCAGAGTGAAGCTCCGTACTTTCAACAAACAATTGTGGTGGAGATTAGGGGCCTGCGACCCTGTCACAGCCCATCGCTGTAAGAGGCTCAGGTTACTGAGCGATCAAGAGTTGTGGATATATATATATATTATTTATATATATATATATATACATATATATATATATATTATCTACTGGCGGTCGCCAGTAGATAGTTATAGTTAGGACCGTGTTTCCATAGGAAATCTCAAAATTCTATTTTGAATAACTTTGGCGCCGGTTGACGAATCCTCGCGAAATTTTCAAAACTAATGGGGCGCTCCGCTCAGCTCCTACCCTGAAAGTCTTGGGGTGATTCGTCAAGTGGGGGCCGAGAAAAAAGAGGGGTCCCAAAATGCGTTTTCCCCATGCATTTTTCCATAGGACCTTTAGACACAGCTACAGCCCGAACTGCTGAACAGAATTACATGAAATTTGGCAGAGAGGTAGCCATGAGGTCAAGGAAGTGCCTTTTGCAGGTCTGGTGTAAATCTGTTCAGTATTTCCTGAGAAAATAGCATTTAAACGCATATCAATATCTATACGCACGCAGGGTGCGCGCACTGTGCAAGCCCTGTGCGCGCACCCTGCCATGCGCGAGCGTAATTCTGATTGGTTGTTAGATGTCAGTAAACATTCGAATCGGTCGAAATCAGGAAGTGTCGGCCGCCATTTTGTCTGTCGCACTGAAAAGGAAAGGTGGAGAACGTGAATAGGGGGCAGAGTAGGGAGTTCTTGACCCCCTAGCCATTGTCAGGGGATCACAGTAGGACCACGAAGGGAAAAAAAAAGATTTTAATTTTTTTTTAAAACATCGCGAAAAAAAACATTAAAAAAAACAGAAATAAAAATCAAGTTTAAGTGTTTAGATATTAGGTGGCTCTAAAAAGAGCGCTTGTGTTCATTGAGTGTTTTTCGGTACCTACAAGTAAGTACCGATGCAGAGTCTAAAGTTCAAGAGGAAGACTCTGTTCCCTTCATCATTGAAATGTACACCGTCTCCTCTATAAATGTCTTGTATGTTGTAACGCAAGTTGTTGTGGTATATAGAACCCATACCATAGTCTCTGAGGAAAGCAGAAACAGACTTATTGACGTGCTTTCTTGCTTTGTCAATCTGCGGACAAAATTGGTTGGACCAGTTCCACTTTTGCCTTTGGCATATATTAGAATATACAAAGGCAGTTTGTGGAAAAAGTGACATCAATTGCAGAAAGGTGTCCTTAATAAGCATTTTCAGACCTACCCCATTTAAAGTGCCTAGGTCATTTCCACCACAGTGCACAATAATAAGGTTAGGCTGTGGGAGATGTAGAAAGGTTTTCACCAAAGGCATTAATTGGTGCCACTTTAACCCACTCTGACCAATCCATTTAATGTCTACATTTGGCAAAGCAAGGTCTTTTACAATACCTCTTTTTTCTGCAAATGTTTCACTCCAGAAGACATAGCTATGACCTACAATCCACACTGTGAACATCTTTCAAGGAGAACAGGATGCACTCAGGAGGTGTCTTTCAGTAGAATGGCAATATGAAAAGAAAGACAGTTGAAAAATGGAGGCATACATACTTTTTTAAATAAAAAGAACTCATTGGCTGATTCAATCCATTTTACAGTTAAAACTAGGCTGTATGTTTACATTTTTAAAAGCATGTTTTGGATTGGTACAGAAAAATGTGTTCCCACTGAACATTACTTTGGATTTGCTGTTAGGTTTGAAAAGTCAAGCACTCTTGCTCTTTGGATTTGAAACATTGTGTGCTGAACTTCTGACCTCTCTGCTCACACCAGTGTTCCATTACCTGTTGCTATGGTAGCAGGCAGAAGTCATGTTGGGGGAAGTGATGATTTGGAAAGGGGTTGAAAGTTGCGACCAATAGAAATGTGTGATTCCATTTGAAAAAATGTGGGAAGGACTGTGATTTTACATTAACATTTATATGTGTGAAAAAAGAGAGGGAAACATTGCCATTTACTGGTTGTGGTGAGAGGAGAGAGGTGTACAGCTCTGAGATTCTGGCTCTGATAATCTGCTGTTTGAGTGCCACATTTCTTTCTCAACTAACTAATTTTAAAGGTGAGTTATGAGTTTGAGAGGGGATGTGTGTGGTGATTTTTGATATAAATATTAGAATTGTCATTCTTTTTTTAAAGTTGTTTTACATTTTGTGTTTTAGGAGATATTTAACTGTCTTGAACTTGTAAGATATTATGGAGTATGTCTTCACTGTAAGTTAAGGTGTACTGGTATCACTGAGGAATAAGGTTTTATGCCTAGAATCACATCATGAGTCTGTCAGCACACAGGATTAGTTGTCAGAGATTTAATTTGTGTTGCTCTTGTTCTGTTAGCCTTGCACTCGCAGAAAAGGGGCAGTTTGTTTTCTTAAAGTGTGATGGTTAGCATTCAGCAGAAATTAGTTACTCACAAATGAGAGGCAAATGCAAACACATTTGAAAAATAGCATGGTACATTTTCCTACCACTTTAAAAGTTGTGTTTTACATTTTATGTTAAGGAAGATATTTAAGTGCCTTGAACATGTTAGATATTATGGAGTATGTCTTCACTATAAGTTAAGGTGTAATGGTATCACCCAGGAATACTGTTTTCTGCCTAGAATCACACCATGAGACAGTGTGCACACAGGAATTGTTATCAGAGATTTAATTTGTGTTGGTCTTGCTCTATTTCCCTTGCACTCGCAGGAAAGGGGCAGCTTGTTTTTTGTTATACATGGTCATGGTGTCAAGGAGCTGTTAGGACATGTGCTCTTTTCTGCTTGTCTAAAATATAAGAAAAAAGTGTCAGGCTGTCACAGTAATTATCACTTACTCCACCACAGTACTAAATGTGCTTTCAAATTGCCAAACAAAATATCGCTTTGTGGTTAGAATCACACCATGAGTCTGTGTGCACACAGGAATTGTTGTCAGAGATTTAATTTGTGTTGCTGTTGTTTTGTAAAACTTGCACTTTTAAAAAAGGGCAGTTTCTTTTCTTCAACTGTGTTGGTTAGCACTCAGCAGAAATCACTATCTCAAAAATGAGATACAAATGCAAACACATTTGAACATAGCATGGTACATTTTCCTACCAATTTAAAAGTTGTGTTTTACATTTTATGTTAAGGAAGATATTTAAGTGCCTTGAACTTGAAATATATTATGGAGTATGTCTTCACCATAAGTTAAGGTGTACTGGTATGACCCAGGAATACTGTTTTCTGCCTAGAATCACACCATGAGACAACATGCACACAGGAATTGTTGTCAGAGATTTAATTTGTGTTCCTGTTGTTCTGTAAAACTTGCACTTTCAGGAAAGGGCCTGGTATCACCCAGGAATACTGTTTTGTGCCTAGAATCACACCATGAGACAGTGTGCACACAGGAATTGTTGTCAGAGATTTAATTTGTGTTGCTGTTGTTCTGTAAAACTTGCACTCGCAGGAAAAGGGCAGCTTGTTTTCTTCAACTGTGATGGTTAGCACTCAGCATAAATCACTATCTCACAAATGAGAGGCAAATGCTAACACATTTGAAAACCACAGGGTAGATTTTCCTTTCACTCCTGCAATGGGTGAGGTAGTTCCTACATGTACAAAACTACAATTAACCTTTACCAAACATGTACTGTTACACACATATCAGCAGTCTTCATGCACTTGTAAAAGTCTCAATGCAGATCTCTCTTGCAACTGACAATACACAGTCTCCAGAAACACACTCTTTGCACACATGCAGCAGCTTCTCCTACACTCCCATGCATAATACTCAGCTCTGTGTTGTGTTTCAGATAGCACTGTATAATGCAAACACATTCAACGTCACAAAGGATCATTTCCTTTGCTCTACTCTAATCACTCACCCTGTAACACATGCTGATGGTCTCAAGTAGCTGTTAGGACATGTGCTCTTTTTTGCCTCTCTAAAATATAAGGGAAATATGTGAGGCTGTCACAGTAATTATCACTTGCTCCATCCACAGTACTAAATGTGCTTTCAAATTGCCAAAGGAAATATCGGTTTCTGCCTAGAATCACACCATGAGTCTCTGTGCACACAGGAATTGTTGTCAGAGATTTAATTTGTGTTGTTGTTGTTCTGTAAAACTTGCACTTTCAGGAAAGGGCCAGCTTGTTTTCTTCAAATGTGTTGGTTAGCACTCAGCAGAAATCACTATCAGAAAAATGAGAGGCAAATGGTAACACATTTCAAATTAACTAGGTAGATTTTCCATCAAATCTTGTAATGGGTGAGGTAGTTCCTACATGTACAAAACTCCAATTAACCTTTACCAAACATGTACTCTTACACACATATCTGCAGTCTTCATGCAGTTGAAAAAGTCTCCATGCAGATCTCTCTTGCAACTGACAATACACACTCTTTGCACACATGCAGCAGCTTCTCCTACACTCCCATGCATAATACTCAGCTCTGGGTTGTGTTTCAGATAGCACTGTATAATGCAAACACATTGTCAGGGAGTCCCTGAAGGTTTAGTAAAGTAAAAAAAAATGATTTTTTTTTTAAAAAAAACGTCATTGGGTGCGCGCAGGGTGCGCGCACCCCCCCAAAAAAATTGACAAATAGATTCAAAAAACAAGTTTTTGTGTTTAGATTTTAGGTGGCTCTAAAAAGAGCCCTTGAGTTAATGTAGGGACAGAGGAAGAGAAAAATGAAAAAAAAAATAACAAAACTATGGCCTAGTGCAAGGGTGCTCCTCAAATTTTCTCTGAATGAGATCAACACTGCTCTCACCCATAGTAATAAGAGTAGCACAATCCATGCACCGTGTACTCATCCTCCCAAAACAAGGACGCATATCCAGAGGTGTGTAAGAAGGTGAAGGCACCATCGCAGAAGAAGTGCTCGGCTGAGCTGCCGAAGATGTGCTCGGCTGAGCTGCTGCAGATGTCATCGGCTGAGCAGGTGGAGGGTTTTCTCCAGAAGCTTGATGAAAAGTCACAGGATGCATTTTCTCAACGTGCCTCATCATAGTGTGAATACTAAAAGAGTACTTCTTATTAGCATTCCAACCTGACAAGATGCGCTGACAAAGTATGCAGGTGACCTTTGGTGCATTCACCTTCTTTTGTCCCTCAGGAAAAGTGAAAAACTGCCATATAAAGGAGTCTTTCTGCTTTCTCTGCCTCTGTCTCTCAAGAGTGTCCTGCTCACTCTGAGAAGGTGGCTGGTGCTCTGCCATTGTCTAACAAAAACAGAGTAGCTCCTTCTCCAAGGGAATCAGAACTAATAATGAGAGGAGTGGGTGTAGTTTTGGCACAATCTGGAACTGAAAGTACTTTGAACCAATGAAAAGTGATGTTTCTTGATCACATGACTTGCCATGAGGGGATTGGGTGTGGTGTTGAAACAATCTGAAACTGAGAGTAATGAAAACCAATTAAAAGTGTTGTTTTATTAATCACATAACCCGATGTGCGTGCACGGAGCAAGCTCAGAGCGTGCATCGTGCAATTATGCATGCGCAAACGCGTACGCGCACATGCGCATAAGTATTATGCGCGTGCGTAACGCGCATATGCAGCACGCGCGCATGCGTGAACGTCAGCACGCGTACTCTACGCGTATACGCGAGTGTATCACGTGGAGCACGTACGACGCACGCATGCGTACGTACGCATGCGTACTGGGTGCGCGCTGCGAGTGCGTACTAAAATGTACGTATGCGTACTTATATAACGTACGCATGCATACACAAAAAACGTACGCATGCGTACTAGGTGTGCGCTGCGAGCGCGCACTGAAACGTATGTATGCGTACGTAGATAAAGTACGCCTGCATACATGAAAAACGTACGCAAGCGTACTAAGTTCGCGCTCAGTGCGCGCACCCTAAAAATTTATAGAAAAAAAAAAAAGAAATAAAGTGGACATAAGTTAATAGAAGATATTAACTATCCTGTTCAACTTTATCCAAATTCAAAGTTAAAAAAAATGACACACACAAAATTAAAGGATACAGATAATTTATAAATGTATACATAGGGAAATTTTTGTAAAGGAAATATATAAAAAATATATTTTAAAAATCCAAAATTAGCATTTAAAAAACCTTTGAAATTCACTGAAAAAACCATAGGTTTCACACACGTTATAGTTAGAAATTAGCATTTAAAAAACCTTGCAAATTCACTGAAAAAACCATAGGTTTCACACACGTTATAGTTAGGAAATAGCATTTAAAAAACCTTGCAAATTCACTGAAAAAACCATAGGTTTCACACATTTTTATAGTTAGCTGGACATTTTACTCATAAAAAACCAATGAAATTCCCCCGTTATAGTTAGTTCAGCTAACTATAACTCGCGCGCCCGCAATCCACTGCTGATGACGTCACATATTACATCACTCATGACATGGTCAGTGACATCACTCATGACATCACTGATGACATCTCAAATGACATCACTGATGACATCACTGATGATGTCATCCATGTGAAAAATTAGCACATCTTCTCACACCCTAATATAACTTTTGATACACCAACTCAAAATTTAAGAGTTCAAATGTCAAAAATATACATACTGCAATACCAATAACTACATACTCACTTATTAACTCTTAGGTCTACATACACCTCCAATCATTCAGCTGTATAGTCACTCATACTTACAGTCACTCCATACAAAACTATCTTATGCATTTATACACCTATATAGACACTCACACACCACCAATGATCCATAGAGGTACTCTCACACCTAGTCAGTCATGCAAATAATCACACTCCCATTTACTCACCTATGCAGTTATACACACTCAAGTTCACCCAATCATAAAAATAGTACCACTTTCTTACCCTCTTATAGAATCATTCATACAAGCACACACTCATCCATACAGTCCCTTTCACAATCACACACTCTCATATCTACTCACTTATATACTCTTACACGCACATATACTGCCTTTCACATATGTAGTTAGTCACAAATGTACTACTGAGATATACATTCAATCACTAACACACCCATACATACACTCACTCAACCATACAGTCCATCACAGATGCACTCTTAAAACCATGAACCCATAGAATCACCCACTCACACATTTATGCATAGAGTCACACACACCCTACCCACACAAACACTCAGGAACCCATACAGATACTGAGACAAGCAATCAATAACTCATATACACACTTATATAGGTATTCACATAACCATGCCGCCACTTATACACCAACATACAGACACATACAGACATTCACACAGTTTAGTCACTAGTCTGCAGTAAGATACATTTAATGACTCACTTATAGAGTCGGTCACACACCTAGAAAATCATCCATTCACACACTTATACACCCACTCATTCTTCAACAGGCCTTTCCCTATATATATTAAACATATTAAAATTGTTCAGAAACACATGCTCAATGGATGACGTCATCAGTGATGTCATCAGTGATGTCATTTGAGATGTCATCAGTGGTGTCATGAGTGATGTCACTGACCATGTCATGAGTGATGTAATATGTGACGTCATCAGCAGTGGATTGCGGGCGCGCGAGTTATAGTTAGCTGAACTAACTATAACGGGGGAATTTCATTGGTTTTTTACGAGTAAAATGTCCAGCTAACTATAACATGTGTGAAACCTATGGTTTTTTCAGTGAATTTGCAAGGTTTTTTAAATGCTATTTCCTAACTATAACGTGTGTGAAACCTATGGTTTTTTCAGTGAATATATATATATATATATATATATAATTTTATATATTACCTACTGGCGGTCGCCAATAGGTAGTTATAGTTAGGACCTATTATCCATAGGAAAATCGTAACATTCTTTTCCCAATAACTTTGGTGACGGTTGACAAGTCTTCGCAAAATTTTCAAAACTCGAGGGGCGCTCCGTTCAGCTCCTATCTTAACATTTAGGGGTGATACAGCAAGCGGAGGCCGAGAAAAAAGGGGGGTCCCAAAACGTGTTTTCTCCATGTTAATTCCCATAGGAAACTTTAGACAAGGCTACAGCCCGAACTGCTGAACGGAATTACATCCAAATTTGGCGAAAAGGTAGCCCTTAGTTCAGAAAGATCCCTTTTTGTTAAATGGTGTAAATCCGTTCAGTAGTTCATGAGAAATTAGAGAAAGAAAAAGTTTCAATATCAGGGCAGAGCCTAATGACACATCTCATCGTGAGATCTGATTGCCTGTCAGCACTTCATCCTGGAATTGCTGGCAGCCATCTTGGGACCAATATACATGATAGTACCCCATTGAAATGCATTGTAGTGAATCAAAGATTTTGAGGTTTACCAAAAGGAGAACTATAAAGGGTGATAACAGACTTTAGTTCCATTAGAAATAATTTGCTGATGGTACCATACCATTTTCAGGAATTGTGGTGTGTTCTAAGGTGATTTTACCCTGTGAAACACCTTCTGCTGCGATTTCATGAATCATGTTTGAGAGAAAACTGAAGCTAAAATGTGACCATAATGTCTATAAATTCACATTATCTTTCTCAGTCATGTGAGAATGAAGTCTGTCATTCTCAGTAAATCATGTACATCCAACAAGGGCAGAGACTGTCAGTTGTTTCCGTTGTGTTCAACTGCAGCTTTCCAGAGTGTTCTAAAGAACAACTAGTAACAATTAACAACACATGATACCTCTGTCACCATAAATCAAATTATCAACTTCTTGGAGTGGATTTTTATTTTCCACTTCGTACATGTAATATTCATAAACTACATTTCATATTTTTCATCAAGATCTGTTCAGTGCTGTACAACTTTGACTCAAATGACAACGAAGACACTAAGGGAGACTTAACAACGAAATCAAATAGACAAATAGACAATCATGTACATCAAAAATATCCACATGAGAAAGCAAAACCAATTGTGAATTCTACTTTTTTTCGGACAACAAGATGTAGAATATTCAACATATAAGGAAAGTCCTACACTTTTCATATAAGGTTCCAGGGACTTATTCCTTTTGTCCTCACAGAATAGCAGTGTTTTAGAGTGCCAGAGGGAGGTAGCCTCCAAGGGTTAAGAATAGGGGTGGGCGGAATTTGCGCAATCGCGTTACGCAAATCTCCGCGAAACGGTAAAAAATCTCCGCGAACATGCAGAAATTCCGCGAACACGCGGAATTGCTTGTTCGCGATGCTTTTTTCCTGTTCACAGTTGCTGTTTGCGTGCTCGGGGAGAAATATCTCGCGAACACGCATTTTGAGAACGCGAACAAGAAAAAATTTCGCGAAGTCGCGGAAAGCAGAATTTTGGGCAATTTCGCGTTCTCCGCGGAACGCGAAATTACTGAAATTCCGCAAATTCCGCGAGCGGAACGGAATTTACCGCCCAGGCCTAGTTAAGAAACCAGATTTTCGACACTATTCTTTAATGTCTAACAAATGTTTTTGGAGACTTGACGTCGGTTTTGTTCCTTATGATTCTTTATAAGGCTTGCCTCCTCGAGAAACCAACGCGTTTCGACCTTCTACATGGCACTTATTATGGAAGGTCTTCATCAGGGTAGACACATGTTTGTGCAGAGGACTGGGGATATCTAATGGAGAAAAACGGGGGGAGGGGCGGAGACCGTGTTACTTGTGTAAGAACATGAATGGAATTTTTAAATATTTACAGGTGTATTGACTAATTAAAAACATGGTTATTCGTACGTACCATAGATATGTCTTACAGATGGTGAAGTTCTAACTTCTTGTAACTCCAGGCACATACGCTATTGGACTAACGCAGGGGAGAACATCCAATCAATGAAGGGTGGCCAATCTGGCACCTGCGAAAATATATGTTTTTAATGTGCTGGAAGCATGTCATGGCTGGCAGGGAGTGCTCAATAAACGGACGGGCTTGTGTTGGTTCTTAGTGACTAAAAGTGCTCTGACCGATCCTTGGTTCGCGAGTGTATTGAGGTGGCCGTGCTGATTATGAGACGTTATCGATACGTCATGTCGCGGGTGAGGCAAAGAGGTGGGCGTGATATTATGTTCAACAGATTTAGCCCTCGTTTTACAAAATTCATTGGGGGTGCATATTCTGTAGTGAACAGAGGATGTTCCACCTGTGGCAGATACTTAGTATAAATTTAGTGCCCAACAGAAACCTAGCCCAAGGGGGTGAGGTGTTCGCAGGCTCCAACGGGGTCCGGGCTCTCGATTTCTATGGCTGCTGCAGGTCTACATCGTGTGACTAGCATGCGAAAGAACACCTGTGCAGGATAATATATACGTGCCTGGTGTGCAGAAAAGATGACCAAACGACATACGGTCTTACCTAATTTAGCCGGGGTCAAAGCTCTCGTGTGTTGCGGTAGCTCCAAAACGGTAGAGTGGGGCTTCGCTTTCGCAAGTAAATTGCGTGACGGTTCACCAGGAAGCTCGAAGGCGGTCAATCATGCAGAGTGTGGCGAAGTCTACTGCTCCACTAACTTTACTAATATCCGCAAGCAATCCGGAAGTGGTTTTCCTAATTCCGGGTCCTGCGTGTGTGGGCTCGAACGAGGGCGTATGGGGAGGCGTGTCTGCATCAGCTGAAGGGCGTTCTGAAGGGCAGGCTGCCTGGTTTTTAAAGCAACCGGGCTAGTGAAACCTTGTTAGTCTCGCCTAGTGTTCTTAGCGGGACAATAAAGTTAACAGAAAAACATTTTAATTTACCTGGACTCGCACCCGTTGGTTGTGTAATCAAATCAGTGACTAACCTCACCCATGGTGGATGATACAACTCAAACACCTGCGAGGGGATGTTTGGGGATGTTGGGACAATTATCCACTCTCCGGGGGAGAGTGATTTGGGGTCGGATGATTTTCCGAGATCTTAAAAAGCTGGTAGTCCTAATATAGTACATATGGCAAATTTGAACAGATTAACAGAAGTCAAACAACCTTTTAAATAACTCCCTTTGGTTGTCACTCCCAAGGCTTTCTTTTCTGATTATAAGTGCAAAATTCATCAAACCAGTGTTGAATTCTACTATGCCATATGTACTATATTAGGACTACCAGCTTTTTAAGATCTCGGAAAATCATCCGACCCCAAATCACTCTCCCCCGGAGAGTGGATAATTGTCCCAACATCCCCGAACATCCCCTCGCAGGTGTTTGAGTTGTACCATCCACCATGGGTGAGGTTAGTCACTGATTTGATTACACAACCAACGGGTGCGAGTCCAGGTAGATTAAAATGTTTTTCTGTTAACTTTATTGTCCCGCTAAGAACACTAGGCGAGACTAACAAGGTTTCACTAGCCCGGTTGCTTTAAAAACCAGGCAGCCTGCCCTTCAGAACGCCCTTCAGCTGATGCAGACACGCCTCCCCATACGCCCTCGTTCGAGCCCACACACGCAGGACCCGGAATTAGGAAAACCACTTCCGGATCGCTTGCGGGTATTAGTAAAGTTAGTGTAGCAGTAGACTTCGCCACACACTGCATGATTGACCGCCTTCGAGCTTCCTGGTGAACCGTCACACAATTTACTTGCGAAAGCGAAGCCCTGCTCTACCGTTTTGGAGCTACCGCAACACACGAGAGCTTCGACCCCGGCTAAATTAGGTTAGACCGTATGTCGTTTGGTCATCTTTTCTGCACACCAGGCACGTATATATTATCCTGCACAGGTGTTCTTTCGCATGCTAGTCACACGATGTAGACCTGCAGCAGCCATAGAAATCGAGAGCCCGGACCCCGTTGGAGCCTGCGAACACCTCACCCCCTTGGGCTAGGTTTCTGTTGGGCACTAAATTTATACTAAGTATCTGCCACAGGTGGAACATCCTCTGTTCACTACAGAATATGCACCCCCAATGAATTTTGTAAAACGAGGGCTAAATCTGTTGAACATAATATCACGCCCACCTCTTTGCCTCACCCGCGACATGACGTATCGCTAATGTCTCATAATCAGCACGGCCACCTCAATACACTCGCGAACCAAGGATCGGTCGGAGCACTTTTAGTCACTAAGAACCAACACAAGCCGTCCGTTTATTGAGCACTACCTGCCAGCCATGACATGCTTCCAGCACATTAAAAACATATATTTTCGCAGGTGCCGGATTGGCCACCCTTCATTGATTGGATGTTCTACCCTGCGTTAGTCCAATAGCGTATGTGCCTTGAGTTACAAGAAGTTAGAACTTCACCATCTGTAAGACATATCTATGGTACGTACGAATAACCATGTTTTTAATTAGTCAATACACCTGTAAATATTTAAAAATTCCATTCATGTTCTTACACAAGTAACACAGTCTCCACCCCTCCCCCCTTTTTTCTCCATTAGATATCCCCAGTCCTCCGCACAAACATGTGTCTACCCTGATGAAGACATTCCATAATAAGTGCCATGTAGAGGGTCAAAAACGCGTTGGTTTCTTGAGAAGGCAAGCCTTATAAAGAATCATAAGGAACAAAACCGACGTCAAGTCTCCAAAAACATTTGTTAGACATTAAAGAATAGTGCCGAAAATCTGGTTTCTTAACCCTTGGAGGCTACCTCCCTCTGGCACTCTAAAACACTGCTATTCTGTGAGGACAAAAGGAATAAGTCCCTGCAACCTTATATGAAAAGTGTAGGACTTTCCTTATATGTTGAATATTCTACATCTTGTTGTCCGAAAAAAAGTAGAATTCAGAATTGGTTTTGCTTTCTCATGTAGATATTTTTGATGTACATGATTGTCTATTTGTCTATTTGATTTCGATGTTAAGTCTCCCTAAGTGTCTTCGTTGTCATTTGAGTCAAAGTTGTACAGCACTGAACAGATCTTGATGAAAAATATGAAATGTAGTTTATGAATATTACATGTACGAAGTGGAAAATAAAAATCCACTCCAAGAAGTTGATAATTTGATTTATGGTGACAGAGGTATCATGTGTTGTTAATAGTATTTTGATTCCAACTTCTGTTTTCCTTAAGAGAATCAATCCCCTATTGTTTATATAACTAAAGGACAACTAGAGCGTTAACAGGATTACTTATGACAAAAGTATGGCACACCTGAAGCCATCTTGACTGGAATAAACTGGTAACACTTAAAAACATTTAATTTAAAAAGGAACAAAATGATGGGGTTCATTTTGTCATAGAAAGTATGGTTAGTGCTGTGGAAAGAAAAATTATGACATGTTTCAAGTGTGATCTCAAATATCTTCTTGTTATATTTCAACAGGAGCAGCCTGTCAGTTGATGCCTTTGTGTTCTACTGTAGCTTCCCAGAGTGCTCTAAAGATCAACTAGAGCGCTAACAGCCTTACTTATGACAAAAGTATGGCACACCTGAAGCCATCTTGATTGGAATAGACTGGTAACACTTAAAACATCTAATTTAAAAAGGAAAAAAATGATGGGGTTCATTTTGTCATAGAAATTATGGTTAGTGCTGTAGAAAGAAAAATTAGGATGTTTCAAGTGTGATCTCAAATATCTTCCTGTTATATTTCAACAGGAGCAGCCTGACAGTTGATGCCTTTGTGTTCTACTGCAGCTTCTCAGAGTGTTCTAAAGAACAACTAGAGCGCTAACAACCTTACTTATGACAAAAGTATGGCACACCTGAAGCCATCTTGATTGGAATAAACTGGTAACACTTAAAACATTTAATTTAAAAAGGAACAAAATGATGGGGTTCATTTCATCATAGAAATTATGGTTACTGCTGTAGAAAGAAAAATTAGGATGTTTCAAGTGTGATCTCAAATATCTTCCTGTTATATTTCAACAGGAGCAGCCTGTCAGTTGATGCCTTTGTGTTCTACTGCAGCTTCTCCGAGTGTTCTAAAGAACAACTAGAGCGCTAACAACCTTACTTATGACAAAAGTATGGCACACCTGAAGCCATCTTGATTGGAATAAACTGGTAACAGTTAAAACATTTAATTTAAAAAGGAACAAAATGATGGGGTTCATTTCCTCATAGAAATTATGGTTACTGCTGTAGAAAAAAAAAATAGGACATGTTTCAAGTGTGATCTCAAATATCTTCCTGTGATATTTCAACAGGAGCAGCCTGTCAGTTGATGCCTTTGTGTTCTACTGCAGCTTCCCAGAGTGTTCTAAAGAACAACTAGAGCGCTAACAGTCTTACTTATGACAAAATTATGGCACACCTGAAGCTATCTTGATTTAAATAAACTGGTAACTATTAAAACATTGAATTTAACAAGGAAAAAATGATGGGGTTCATTTCGTCATAGAAATTATGGATAGTGCTGTAGAAAAAAAATTAGGACATGTTTCAAGTGTGATCTCAAATCTCTTCCTGTTATATTTCAACAGGAGCAGCCTGTCAGTTGATGCCTTTGTGTTCTACTGCAGCTTCCCAGAGTGTTGTAAAGAACAACGAGAGCGCTAATAGCCTTACTTATGACAAAAGTATGGCACACCTGAAGCCATCTTGATTGGAATAAACTGGTAACACTTAAAACATTTAATTTAAAAAGGAAAAAAATGATGGGGTTCATTTTGTCATAGAGATTATGGATAGTGCTGTAGAAAAAAAAATTAGGACATGTTTCAAGTGTGATCTCAAATGTCTTCCTGTTATATTTCAACAGGAGCAGCCTGTCAGTTGATGCCTTTGTGTTCTACTGCAGCTTCCCAGAGTGTGCTAAAGAACAACTAGAGCGCTAATAGTCTTACTTATGACAAAATTATGGCACACCTGAAGCCATCTCGATTTGAATAAACTGATAATTCTTAAAACATTTAAGTTAAAAAGGAACAAAATGAGGGGGTTCATTTTGTCATAGAAATTATGGTTAGTGATGTAGAAAGAAAAATGAGGACATGTTTCAAGTGTGATCTCAAATATCTACCTGTTATATTTCAACAGGAGCAGCCTGTCAGTTGATGCCTTTGTGTTCTACTGCAGCTTCCCAGAGTGTTCTAAAGAACAACTAGAGCGCTAACAGTCTTACTTATGACAAAATTATGGCACACCTGAAGCTATCTTGATTTAAATAAACTGGTAACTATTAAAACATTGAATTTAACAAGGAAAAAATGATGGGGTTCATTTCGTCATAGAAATTATGGATAGTGCTGTAGAAAAAAAATTAGGACATGTTTCAAGTGTGATCTCAAATCTCTTCCTGTTATATTTCAACAGGAGCAGCCTGTCAGTTGATGTCTTTGTGTTCTACTGCAGCTTCCAAGAGTGTTCTAAGGAACAACTAGAGCACTAACAACCTTATTTATGACAAAAGTATGGCACACCTGAAGCCATCTTGATTGGAATAAACTGGTAACGCTTAAAACATTTAATTTAAAAAGGAACAAAATGATGGGGTTCATTTTGTCATAGAAATTATGGTTAGTGATGTAGAAAGAAAAATTGGGACATGTTTCAAGTGAGATCTCAAATATCTTCCTGTTATATTTCAACAGGAGCAACCTGTCAGTTGATGACTTTGTGTTCTACTGCAGCTTCCCAGAGTGTTCTAAGGAACAACTAGAGCGCTAACAACCTCACTTATGACAAATGTATGGCACACCTGAAGCCATCTTGATGTGAATAAGCTGGTAACACTTAAAACATTTAATTTAAAAAGGAACAACATGATGGGGTTGATTTTGTCATAGAAATTATAGTTTGTGCTGTAGAAAGAAAAATTAGGACATGTTTCAAGTGTGATCTCAAATATCTTCCTGTTATATTTCAACAGGAGCAGCCTGTCAGTTGATGCCTTTATGTTCTACTGCAGCTTCCCAGAGTGTTCTAAAGAACAACTAGAGCGCTAACAGTCTTACTTATGACAAAATTATGGCACACCTGAAGCTATCTTGATTTAAATAAACTGGTAACTCTTAAAACATTTAATTTAAAAAGGAAAAAAATGATGGGGTTCATTTTGTCATAGAAATTATGGATAGTGCTGCAGAAAAAAATATTAGGACATGTTTCAAGTGTGATCTCAAATGTCTTCCTGTTATATTTCAACAGGAGCAGCCTGTCAGTTGATGCCTTTATGTTCTACTGCAGCTTCCCAGAGTGTTCTAAAGAACAACTAGAGCGCTAACAGTCTTACTTATGACAAAATTATGGCACACCTGAAGCTATCTTGATTTAAATAAACTGGTAACTCTTAAAACATTTAATTTAAAAAGGAAAAAAATGATGGGGTTCATTTTGTTATAGAAATTATGGATAGTGCTGCAGAAAAAAATATTAGAACATGTTTCAAGTGTGATCTCAAATGTCTTCCTGTTATATTTCAACAGGAGCAGCCTGTCAGTTGATGCCTTTGTGTTCTACTGCAGCTTCCCAGAGTGTTCTAAAGAACAACTAGAGCGCTAACAGTCTTACTTATGACAAAAGTATGGCACACCTGAAGCCATCTCGATTTGAATAAACTGGTAACTCTTAAAACATTTATTTTAAAAAGGAACAAAATGAGGGGGTTTATTCTGTCATAGAAATTATGGTTAGTGATGTACAAAGAAAAATTAGGACATATTTCAAGCGTGATCTCAAATATATTCCTGTTATATTTCAACAGGAGCTGCCTGTCAGTTGATGCCTTTATGTTCTACTGCAGCTTCCCAGAGTGTTCTAAAGAACAACTTGAGCGCTAACAGTCTTATGACAAAATTATGGGACACCTGAAGCCATCTTGATTGAAATAAACTGGAAACTCTTAAAACATTTAATTTAAAAAGGAACAAAATGAGGGGGTTCATTTTGTCATAGAAATTATGGTTATTGCTATAGAAAGAAAAATTAGGACATGTTTTTAGTGAGATCTCAAAAATCTTCCTGTTATATTTCAACAGGAGTAGCCTATCATTTGATGCCTTTGTGTTCTACTGCAGCTTCCCAGAGTGTTCTAAAGAACAACTAGAGCGCCAAGAGCCCTACTTCTGACAAGACTATGGCACACCTGATGCCATCTCGATTTGAATAAAGTGGTAACTCTTAAAACATTTAATTTAAAAAGGAACAAAATAAGGGGGTTCATTTTGTCATAGAAATTATGGTTAGTGATGTAGAAAGAAAAAATAGGACATTTTTCAAGTGTGATCTCAAATATCTTCCTGTTATATTTCAACACGAGCAGCCTGTCAGTTGATGTCTTTGTGTTCTACTGCAGATCGAAGAGTATTCTAAGGAACAACTAGAGCACTAACAACCTTACTTATGACAAATGTATGGCACACCTGAAGCCATCTTGATTGGAATAAACTGGTAACACTTAAAACATTTAATTTAAAAAGGAACAAAATGATGGGGTTCATTTTGTCATAGAAATTATGGTTAGTGATGTAGAAAGAAAAATTGGGACATGTTTCAAGTGAGATCTCAAATATCGTCCTGTTATATTTCAACAGGAGCAACCTGTCAGTTGACGCCTTTGTGTTCTACTGCAGCTTCCCAGAGTGTTCTAAGGAACAACTAGAGCGCTAACAACCTCACTTATGACAAATGTATGGCACACCTGAAGCCATTTTCATTGGAATAAGCTGGTAACACTTAAAACATTTAATTTAAAAAGGAACAACATGATCGGGTTGATTTTGTCATAGAAATTATGGTTTGTGCTGTAGAAAGAAAAATTAGGACATGTTTCAAGTGTGATCTCAAATATCTTCCTGTTATATTTCAACAGGAGCAGCCTGTCAGTTGATGCCTTTATGTTCTACTGCAGCTTCCCAGAGTGTTCTAAAGAACAACTAGAGCGCTAACAGTCTTACTTATGACAAAATTATGGCACACCTGAAGCTATCTTGATTTAAATAAACTGGTAACTCTTAAAACATTTAATTTAAAAAGGAAAAAAATGATGGGGTTCATTTCGTCATAGAAATTATGGATAGTGCTGTAGAAAAAAAAATTAGGACATGTTTCAAGTGTGATCTCAAATGTCTTCCTGTTATATTTCAACAGGAGAAGCCTGTCCGTTGATGCCTTTGTGTTCTACTGCAGCTTCCCAGAGTGTTCTAAAGAACAACTAGAGTGCTAACAGTCTTACTTAAGACAAAAGTATGGCACACCTGAAGCCATCTCGATTTGAATAAACTGGTAACTCTTAAAACATTTAATTTAAAAAGGAACAAAATGAGGGGGTTCATTTTGTCATAGAAATTATGGTTAGTGATGTAGAAAGAAAAATTAGGACATGTTTCAAGTGTGATCTCAAATATCTTCCTGTTATATTTCAACAGTAGCTGCCTGTCAGTTGATGCCTTTGTGTTCTACTGCAGCTTCCCAGAGTGTTCTAAAGAACAACTTGAGCGCTAACAGACTTATGACAAAATTATGGGACACCTGAAGCCATCTTGATTGAAATAAACTGGAAACTCTTAAAACATTTAATTTAAAAAGGAACAAAATGAGGGGGTTCATTTTGTCATAGAAATTATGGTTATTGCTATAGAAAGAAAAATTAGGACATGTTTTAAGTGAGATCTCAAAAACCTTCCTGTTATATTTCAACAGGAGCAGCCTATCAGTTGATGCCTTTGTGTTCTACTTCAGCTTCCCAGAGTGTTCTAAAGAACAACTAGAGCGCCAAGAGCCATACTTATGACAAGACTATGGCACACCTGATGCCATCTCGATTTGAATAAAGTGGTAACTCTTAAAACATTTAATTTAAAAAGGAACAAAACAAGGGGGTTCATTTTGTCATAGAAATTATGGTTAGTGATGTAGAAAGAAAAATTAGGACATTTTTCAAGTGTGATCTCAAATATCTTCCTGTTATATTTCAACACGGGCAGCCTGTCAGTTGATGTCTTTGTGTTCTACTGCAGATCCAAGAGTGTTCTAAGGAACAACTAGAGCACTAACAACCTTACTTATGACAAATGTATGGCACACCTGAAGCCATCTTGATTGGAATAAACTGGTAACACTTAAAACATTTAATTTAAAAAGGAACCAAATGATGGGGTTCATTTTGTCATAGAAATTATGGTTAGTGATGTAGAAAGAAAAATTGGGACATGTTTCAAGTGAGATCTCAAATATCGTCCTGTTATATTTCAACAGGAGCAACCTGTCAGTTGATGCCATTGTGTTCTACTGCAGCTTCCCAGAGTGTTCTAAGGAACAACTAGAGCGCTAACAACCTCACTTATGACAAATGTATGGCACACCTGAAGCCATTTTCATTGGAATAAGCTGGTAACACTTAAAACATTTAATTTAAAAAGGAACAACATGATGGGGTTGATTTTGTCATAGAAATTATGGTTTGTGCTGTAGAAAGAAAAATTAGGACATGTTTCAAGTGTGATCTCAAATATCTTCCTGTTATATTTCAACAGGAGCAGCCTGTCAGTTGATGCCTTTATGTTCTACTGCAGCTTCCCAGAGTGTTCTAAAGAACAACTAGAGCGCTAACAGTCTTACTTATGACAAAATTATGGCACACCTGAAGCTATCTTGATTTAAATAAACTGGTAACTCTTAAAACATTTAATTTAAAAAGGAAAAAAATGATGGGGTTCATTTCGTCATAGAAATTATGGATAGTGCTGTAGAAAAAAAAATTAGGACATGTTTCAAGTGTGATCTCAAATGTCTTCCTGTTATATTTCAACAGGAGCAGCCTGTCAGTTGATGCCTTTGTGTTCTACTGCAGCTTCCCAGAGTGTTCTAAAGAACAACTAGAGCGCTAACAGTCTTACTTATGACAAAAGTATGGCACACCTGAAGCCATCTCGATTTGAATAAACTAGTAACTCTTAAAACATTTAATTTAAAAAGGAACAAAATGAGGGGGTTCATTTTGTCATAGAAATTATGGTTAGTGATGTACAAAGAAAAATTAGGACATGTTTCAAGTGTGATCTCAAATATCTTCCTGTTATATTTCAACAGTAGCTGCCTGTCAGTTGATGCCTTTGTGTTCTACTGCAGCTTCCCAGAGTGTTCTAAAGAACAACTTGAGCGCTAACAGTCTTATGACAAAATTATGGGACACCTGAAGCCATCTTGATTGAAATAAACTGGAAACTCTTAAAACATTTAATTTAAAAAGGAACAAAATGAGGGGGTTCATTTTGTCATATAAATTATGGTTATTGCTATAGAAAGAAAAATTAGGACATGTTTTAAGTGAGATCTCAAAAATCTTCCTGTTATATTTCAACAGGAGCAGCCTATCAGTTGATGCCTTTGTGTTCTACTGCAGCTTCCCAGAGTGTTCTAAAGAACAACTAGAGCGCCAAGAGCCCTACTTATGACAAGACTATGGCACACCTGATGCCATCTCGATTTGAATAAACTGGTAACTCTTAAAACATTTAATTTAAAAAGGAACAAAACAAGGGGGTTCATTTTGTCATAGAAATTATGGTTAGTGATGTAGAAAGAAAAATTAGGACATTTTTCAAGTGTGATCTCAAATATCTTCCTGTTATATTTCAACACGAGCAGCCTGTCAGTTGATGTCTTTGTGTTCTACTGCAGCTTCCAAGAGTGTTCTAAGGAACAACTAGAGCACTAACAACCTTACTTATGACAAATTTATGGCACACCTGAAGCCATCTTGATTGGAATAAACTGGTAACACTGAAAACATTTAATTTAAAAAGGAACAAAATGATGGGGTTCATTTTGTCATAGAAATTATGGTTAGTGATGTAGAAAGAAAAATTGGGACATGTTTCAAGTGAGATCTCAAATATCTTCCTGTTATATTTCAACAGGAGCAACCTGTCAGTTGATGCCTTTGTGTTCTACTGCAGCTTCCCAGAGTGTTCTCAGGAACAACTAGAGCGCTAACAACCTCACTTATGACACATGTATGGCACACCTGAAGCCATCTTGATCGGAAAAAGCTGGTAACACTTAAAACATTTCATTTAAAAAGGAACAAAATGATGGGGTTCATTTTGTGATAGAAATTATGGTGTGTGCTGTAGAAAGAAAAATTAGGACATGTTTCAAGTGTGATCTCAAATATCTTCCTGTTATATTTCAACAGGAGCAGCCTGTCAGTTGATGCCTTTGTGTTCTGCTGCAGCTTCTCAGAGTGTTTTAAATAACAACTAGAGCGCTAACAGTCTTACTTATGACAAACTTATGGCACACCTGAAGCTATCTCGATTTAAATAAACTGGTAATTCTTAAAACATTTAATTTAAAAAGGAAAAAAATGATGGGGTTCATTTCGTCGTAGCAATTATGGATAGTGCTGTAGAAAAAAAAATTAGGACATGTTTCAAGTCTGATCTCAAATGTCTTCCTGTTATATTTCAACAGGAGCAGCCTGTCAGTTGATGCCTTTGTGTTCTACTGCAGCTTCCCAGAGTGTTCTAAAGAACAACTAGAGCGCTAACAGTCTTACTTATGACAAAATTATGGCACACCTGAAGCCATTTCGATTTGAATAAACTGGTAACTCTTAAAACATTTAATTTAAAAAAGGAACAACATGAGGGGGTTCATTTTGTCATAGAAATTATGGTTAGTGATGTAGAAAGAAAAATTAGGACATGTTTCAAGTGTGATCTCAAATATCTTCCTGGTATATTTCAACAGGGGCTGCCTGTCAGTTGATGCCTTTGTGTTCTACTGCAGCTTCCCAGAGTGTTCTAAAGAACAACTAGTGCGCTAACAGTCTTATGACAAAATTATGGGACACCTGAAGCCATCTTGATTGAAATAAACTGGAAACTCTTAAAACATTTAATTTAAAAAGGAACAAAATGAGGGGGTTCATTTTGTCATAGAAATTATGGTTAGTGCTATAGAAAGAAAAATTAGGACATGTTTTAAGTGAGATATCAAATATCTTCCTGTTATATTTCAACAGGAGCAGCCTGTCGGTTGATGTCTTTGTGTTCTACTGCAGCTTCCCAGAGTGTTCTAAAAAACAACTAGAGCGGCAAGAGCCCTACTTATGACAAGACTATGGCACACCTGAAGCCATCTTGATTGGGATAAACTGGTAACACTTAAAACATTTAATTTAAAAAGGAACAAAATGATGGGGTTCATTTTGTCATAGAAATGATGGTTAGTGCTGTAGAAAGAAAAATTAGGACCTGTTTCAAGTGTGATCTCAAATATCTTCCTGTTATATTTCAACAGGAGCAGCCTGTCAGTTGATGCCTTTGTGTTCTACTGCAGCTTCCCAGAGTTTTCTAAAGAATAACTAGAGCGCTAACAGGCTGACTTATAACAAAATTATCGCACACCTGAAGCCATCTTGATTGGAATAAACTGGTAACACTTAAAACATTTAATTTAAAAAGGATCAAAATGAGGGGGTTCATTTTGCCATAGAAATTATGGTTAGTGCTGTAGAAAGAAAAATTAGGACATGTTTTAAGTGAGATCTCAAATATCTTCCTGTTATATTTCAACAGGAGCAGCCTGTCAGTTGATGGCTTTGTGCTCTACTGCAGCTTCCCAGAGTGTTCTTAAGAACAACTAGAGAACTAACAGTCTTACGTATGACAAAATTATGGCAGACCTGAAGCCATCTTGATTGGAATAGACTGGTAACACTTAAAACATTTAATTTAAAAAGGAACAAATTGAGGGTGTTCATTTTGCCATAGAAATTATGGTTAGTGCTGCAGAAAGAAAATTTAGGGCATGTTTTAAGTGAGATCTCAAATCATCTTCTATTTCATTAGAAAATTCTGACATGCAGACTGAAACAATCACTTTCAATAGCAGCAGTAGACTTCCAGTTAACTCCCTGGTGAGCAGTAGCTTTACTTCAGTGATCTAATGAACAACTAGTGTGCTAACATTCTGAATTTATGGCAGATGTGTGACACATCTGAAAGCCTTCTTGGTGGAATCAAAGTAAAAAATCTGAAAGCATTTCCTACTGAGCAGACTGCAGTAAATGAGGAAATAAGGAAACTTCATAACAAATAAGTCTCCCAAGATGGCCACCAGAGAAAAAAGAGCCCAAATGTAGCACATATATCACCCAGATTTAGCCCACATATAGCCCAATGACAGAAGTGTACAAAACACTTTTTATTTTTAGTTTTTCTGCAGTTTTATTTAGTGCAGACTGGTCAGGTATTGGAGCGTCACATCTTACTTGGACCCCTTATTGCGTATTTTGCACACAGTACATGAGATTGATCTTGCAAAACATTGAACTTTATGATTCTGTGAACCTGAAGTTGCTCTGAACCGGGCTTTGTAACACCCGTTTTTACCTACCGGTTTTTATTAATTCTCACTGTATTGTATTAGGAAAGAGTATTTACTGTTTTTATGTACACTTTTATGATATATGTTTCTAAATCAGATCGAATAAAGTTGAATGAATTCTATGGCAGGACGGAGGCAAGGATTATGCATATCTTTCCTCACTTTATTTGTTTAGCAGTTCAAAGAAAACGTAACACCACAATCATTAAACAAAAGACTACACAACCCATGAACCATTAGGGGGGTAGTCTCCAAGGCAACTATAGTCTAATCATATCACAGTCCATCGTATATAATATTGTGTCGCCCCTTCCGCTTCCTCTTTCTTCACTGCTCTTCAGTTAAGTGCATTCCTTACATTCTTGGCTTAATCTGATGTTGCTGTTTGTATAGCGGTTTCTTGTGCACGTTATTAGCATTATTGCCTTGGTATTGTTTCATATTCCCTTCGCAGCAGTCTCTTGCCCGAGAGCATTCTCCCCCTCGCAGTTTTACCCACTGTGCGCTCTGCGCGCGGTGAGATCCTGTCAGGCGCGTCTAGTCCGAGCGAGGCAGCTCCATCGAGCGCTCCCGCTGGTCTTTACTCGCGTTTGGGAATCCGGTCACTCCTTTAGTGTTCGCTTGATTCCCGACCAACCCTCACCTAATTTTGACACCGCTACGCAGTGATTTCCCCACATTGCCACGTTAGTGACCATCGCCACCTGGTGGTGGTAATTGGTATTGCACCTCAGTCTATTCTTATAACAGCTTCGGGGAAAGCCCAACTGTTGGAGCACCGGCGAGGGGGGTGCCTTAAGGATTTTAAGGGCATTTGTTCTGTGCTCACACCCTCTGCTATCATGTCTTCTCCAGAAGACCATTTTTAGGTCTCGCCTGAGCTATCGCGTAAGCGATGCTCTGCGAGACTTATTGAGAGGGCTCCAAAAAGTGCTACCAGGCCAGCCTAGCGACACAGTGCATGTGCGCGGGCACGCGCGCCGCGCTTGACACGATGACTTTCACTTTGGCGGCCGCGTGTTTCAATTAGTGTCCCTTTCACTGTGTCCTGCACTCTCTCCTACCACTTTTCCTCATGCTTTTCACTCCCCATGGCTGGTACTCTGCTTTGTTGTTGCATATTTATATAGCGCAAACTCGACCCAAAGGTATTGGAGCGCGTTACATAGCACCGTATTTACATTACACATTCAGGCATATGCTTTTCACTCCCCATGGCTGTTACTCTGCTTTGTTGTTGCATATTTATATAGCGCGAACTCGACCCGAAGGTATTGGAGCGCTTTACATAGCACCGTATTTACATTACACATTCAGGCATATGCTTTTCACTCCCCATGGCTGTTACTCTGCTTTGTTGTTGCATATTTATATAGCGCGAACTCGACCCGAAGGTATTGGAGCGCTTTACATAGCACCGTACGCATGGCCGTGTTGTTCAATTAGTGTCCCTGTCACTGTGTCCTGCACTCTCTCCTACCACTTTTCCTCATGCTTTTCACTCCCCATGGCTGCTACTCTGCTTTGTTGTTGCATGTTTATATAGCGCAAACTCGACCCGAAGGTATTGGAGCGCTTTACATAGCACCGTATTTACATTACACATTCAGGCATATGCTTTTCACTCCCCATGGCTGTTACTCTGCTTTGTTGTTGCATATTTTATAGCGCTAACTCGAACCAAAGGTATTGGAGCACTTTACATAGCACTATATTTACATTACACATTCAGGCACGGGGAGATTAAGTGATTTGCCCAGAATCACAGGATGTGGACGCGACCTCGAGGCTCGAACCCTGGCTTCCTGCATCAGAGGCGGCAGCTCACAGTTACACTTATTTTCTACACTCGCTATGCTTGTCCCTCTGCCTTGCACTCTGTCCTGCCACCTTCTTAAAGAGGCTGGAGACCTACAAAACGGCACTGCGCATGCCGCACTTGTGTGCAACTTACAACGTGAAATAATACTCAGCCATAGGCCTCACGCTTAGGGGGAGCACTGGGACACTAACACTTCATGAGCTCACTTAAAACATTACCAAGATAGCTCCCGCAAAGGCGCCCTTTTTGTAAATTTTATGTATCGCAAAAACAACAATGGGTGTACTGGTGGCCTTCAGTCCTTTCCTTCAATGCCTACAACGCGACTGAAGAGAGGGGGTTAATAAAGTGCTCTTAAGTAACTAAAGATATAAACAGGACGCATTGCAAAAACAACTCACCTATAAATACAATCTAGGGTTGCTACCTTGCTTGCGTCTTACTCTATGCTGTTAGGACATCATGTTTCTACTACGGGCTTGTTATCCGGTGTGTCTGTTCTATTACTTTATCTGACATGCTAGTCCAGCTGGTTCAACAGAAAAAAACATCACAAGTCCTCGCACTTTCTCCTGCTACCAAATACAGTTCGGCCATTGCTTCCATGCTCACTTCACCCTCCCTATGTATTTCATTCCTGTGCCTGTCCCTCTGCCTTGCACTCTCTTTGCCACTTATCCTCATGTTATTCTCTTGTGCCCAGTCCCTCGGCTCCACACTCTGCTTTGCCACTTACCCTTATGTTCTTTAATCATTGTACCTACTTGTCTATCCTGCACTCTGTCCTAACAGTTATCCTTTCACTTTTGCCTTTCACCTGCCCCGTACTCTGTTCTAACAGTTATTTTCATATAAGTGCTCGTGAGTAACTACAGTTTTAAACCGAATGCAGAGCAAGGACTACTCTCCTATAAAAATAATCTAGGGTTGCTACTTTGCTTGCGCGTTACTCCATGTTGTTAGGACATCAGGTTTCTGGTACGGGACTTGTTATCCGGTATGTCAGTTCAATTACCATATCCGGCTTGCTAGTCCAGCTGGTTCAATAGAAAGAAAACACAACAACTCCCAGAACATATAACGTTGTCTCACAAATATTCCAAAAACTTTATACTTAGCCCTCTGTCCCGCACTCTCTCCTCCCACTTAAACATATGCATACAGTCTACCTTTCCTTACACCTCGTGCCTTGCTCCCTTATTTTGTATTTATTAGGTCCCTCATGTTTTATTTTCTGCCACATAGTACTTACATTGCATTTTTTCGCTTTTGCTGCCTAAACACGCACCAGTACAATATTCTCTCCCTTTTGACCTACATTCTAACTTACCACTTATCCTCATATTCTTCAATCATCGTGTCTATCTCTTACTACACACTTTCTGCTGCCACCTCTCCTCATGTTTCTCCACTTGCTCGATCTGTCTCTCTGCTTTGCACTCTCTACTGCCACCTATCCTTATATTGTACTACTGTGCTACTTACACATTTTATGTTTCTATCATTTTTACTTTTTCCGTTAGTCAATATTTTGCCACTACAGATTTTTTAGAGTGCATACCTTAATGTCCAACAGTTATCATTGCATACGCACACATCTTTAACATAACAGCTCTATTATACCAGCCTGTTTACAAACATTACGACAAAAAGACATCAGATTACCTCTTCGTAATACACTCCCAGCATGCTTTTAAACCCCTACCACATCTAAAAAAAACCTTCATCATTACATACCGTATTTTCAAACACATTAATATACCACGTGTCTTTACATAACAGTTGCACCCTTCTTACACACATTTAGTCTTCTATTCTCTATCATACCATACCTAAGAAAATAAACCATTTCTATACACACATATTATATGGCTTTGATACAGCTGCTCAAAAAAGCATACATGCTGTAGCTATAATTATTACATTTACCCACTGTGCTACCGCATTAATCTGACAATGCATACAATTACTTCTTTACATATATCTGTACATATAGAAGCCATTTTTTGTAAACTCTTTCTCAAAATATATTTTTTTGTTAACAAGCTAAACAAGCATTTGCAGTGCAATAGGTCTCACATTTACGCGAGTTTGAGCTATTGGCATTGTAAATGACAATGCCTTATATTTATGTTTTGGTTTTTAAAGCATAAAATGAAAGGCATTGTCATTTACAATGCCAATAGCTTAAACTCATGTAAATGCGAGACCTATTGCATTGCAAATGCTTGTTACTTCTCCTACCAGGAGGTGGAGGAGGAATGGCCCCCCAACTTCTCCCTCCAGCAGTGGACCAAGCCCTCTCTCTGGCTATTTCTAGGGAGCTGGCTCCTCTTACGGATCAGGTTGATAAGCTGCCGAAAAGCATCCCTGGGGTGTTCAGTGACCCAGATCTGGTGGTGGCAAGTCTCAGTAGCTCCCAGATGGGGAATAAAAGGGCCGTTAAGCATAACGCAGGGCGGAGGAAGGATTTAATAAACTTACGGAGACCTTTCTCAAGAATACGCGAACGCTAAAATATGCACCCTGCCGGGAGGAGGAGGAGTCCAGAGTGAATTGCGACGCTGTCACCACTATTGTAGACCCTGACGGCGGGTTTCCCTTAGAGGGAGAGGGTGTATAGGAGGACGATTTCTCCTCCGATGAGGATAAGGACTCGGGCGTGTCTGGCATCCAGAGTCCAACTCCTCTCAGTCCCGGGTTGGGGACGGGGTCCCCTCGGACATGTTCGAGCCTACCCAAATTTACCATCCTAGGTTGGCGGAGTGGACCCCTGACACCAAAGTGGCAGAGTATGTGGTGGGGAAAATCCATCAACCTCATGAAAGGGAGGTCAGGAATAGGATGAGGGGAGAATGGCCCAGGCCCTCACTGAAGGGGAAGGTGGCACACATGCCTGAAATTGATGAGAAACTATGTTCCTTTTTCTCCAAGTATATGAGGGATCCCAAGAAAGGAATTGATATGTCTTGGACGTGGTAGGGCCCTTGACCCAAATGATTCAATTTGCGGAGCGTTCAAAAGAGTCAGGATTCCCTTTGTCCACAGATAATGTGGCTGGTTGGGCGCACTACCCTAAACCCTAAAACACTACCCCCTCCACTACCCAAACACCACTGCCCTACCCTAAACCCTAAACCCTAAAACACTACCCCTAGCACGACTCCCTACACTACCCAAACACCACTGCAGTACCCTAAAACCGAAATCTACCCCCAGCACAACCCCCTACACTACACAAACACCACTGCACTACCCTAAACCCTAAAACACTACCCCCAGCATGACCCCCTTAACTACACAAACACCACTGCACTGCTTTAAACCCTAAATCTATCCGCAGCATGACCCCCTACACTACCCAAACATCACTGCACTACCCTAAACCCTAAACCACTACGCCCAGCATGACCCCCTACACTACCCAAACACCACTGCACTACCCTAAAACCCTAGAAAAAAAACCACCCCATGCCCAATCCCCCTTACCTCTCACTCCTCGTGGTTCCTCTCTCCTCGTGGTTCCTGTTTCATGTTGTCTCTCAGAGGCGGTGCACGTCGTTGTGAGGAAACAGAACAGCCTCTGTTTCCTTACAACAACGTGGATTGTCTATATGTTTTTTAGAACGCATGGTCATTTACCATACATACCTTTACAACAAAATTTGTTGTAAAGGCATGCTTGGTAAATGACCATGCATTCTAAAAAAATGTGTAGTAATGACTTCGCGATGCACAACGCATGTGTGGTAATGCATGCACTGTAATAGTATCGTGAAGTAAAAAAGTCATTGTAACGGCTGTTTACCGATCGAAGCTGGCCCCTGTTCTTCAGTGAGACAGTTATTTGATTAATTAGGGGGAAGGAATGTATTATTTTTACCAAAAAGTGCATTCCCAGCTGTTGTATTGTGAAAGTGTCCGCATGGCCCGGTTTCACTTCCGGTGAGAAAGTGGAAGTGTCTGTTGTTGGACGGGGCCGGCGCGACACGTCATCGGAAAACATAGCTAATGGAAAGCGTCCTCCCTGAAGCGTGGAGCAGTGCCATGAGAGGTCAACGAGTGTGCGTCCCACCGCAGTATGACCGTACTGCGTGACCCATGTGCCGCCTCCAGGGTACGGGAGGTAGAAGCGGCATCGCAGGTCCTCTTGAAGACCGTTGGAGCACTAATTCTACATTTTGGTACAAGGGCATTTTAACTTTTCTTGTTCCTGCCAGATACAAAGAGAAGATCCTGTGTTATTCAGTGCCCTCGTTAACTTTTTTGTGGGTTGTGGTGCTTGTCACTTTGCTGCCCCGCCGGTGCACACGACTGGGCACCCCACCTCGTGTGCCATCTGCAGGCCTCTGCCCTCGGATCACTGGTTTTGGTTTCTGAGGTGGCAACATAAACAGTTGCTCCCAAAGGACTAGCCTGAACACTTAGGTGAATATCCCCTCCACCAGCATTCCACGGAAATTCTTTCCTAGCTCTCCCATGTCGACAATGACGTCATAATAGCACGGCTCCGCTCGCGACACCGTATGACGTAATCGGAGCCATAAGAGGCCATCGCCGGCGTGCTGACGTCAGTTCCACCCATTTTTTCTGTGCCACTGAGGCAAACAGGCAGACATTTTCACATGTATACATAGTATAATAAATATATATATATTCACTGAAAAAACATATGTTTCAGGCACGTTATAGTTAGAAATTAGCATTTAAAAAACCTTAGAAATTCACTGAAAAAACCATAGGTTTCAGGGGCATTATAGTTAGTTGGACATTTCACTCGTACAAAACCATAGAAATTCCCCCGTTATAGTTAGTTCAGCTAACTATAACTCGCGCGCCCGCAATGCACTGCTGATGACGTCACATATTACATCACTCATGACTTGGTCAGTGACATCACTCATGGCATCACTGATGACATCTCAAATGACATCACTGATGAAATCATCCAGTGAATGTGTGTTTTTCTGAAAATTAAATATGTTTTATATATGTATATCTCAAGGTCGATGGAAGAATAAATGGGTATATAAGTGTTTAAATGGATGATTTTTTTTTATTGATTACTGACTGATTAAGTGTATCTTAGTGAATACATGGGTTAGTGAGTAATGTTTAAATATGTAAATATCTGTATCAGTCTCTTACTTTGTGTATAAGTGGCTGCATGGGTTGGTGAGTAGCTACATGAGTGTCTATATGGGTTATTAGTTGTTTTTTTGTGTATCAGTATGAGTGTCTAAATGGTTCGATGGGGGTATTTCTTAGTGCATAGATGCATGAATGAGTGACTCACTGCTTGTATGTGTTGAAGACAGCATGTGTGCAGGACTGTATAGGTGGATGAGTGTGTGTATGGGTGTGTTAGTGAGTGAATGACTGTCTCAATAGTGTCTTTATGAGTACCTACATATGTTTTAAACTAGTATATGTGAGTATTGGTGTATATAAGTGAGTATATGTGAGAGTGAGAGATTGGAAGAGTTCCTGTACAAATAAGTAGGTGTTTCTATAAGTGAATGTTTAAGAGAGTAAGTGTGTGTAAGTTTCTGTAGAAGTAAGTGTGGTAGTGTGTGTATAACTGTATATGCAAGTAAATGGATGTTTGATACTTTGTTTGCATGTGTGACTATGTGTGTGGGTAACTCTATGGATGAGTGGCGGTGTGTAACAGGATGTATAGGTCTATGAGTACATATGATGAGTGAGTACATGTATAAGTGACTGTATAGGGACTGTTGTTGAATGAGTGGATGTGTGTGTAGAACTTGGAATTACTGAATAGGTGTGTTGTAACTGGTATTGGTATGTCCATTGTTTTGAAAATGTTAGTTTGTCTTTTTCAGTGTGTGTATCAAAGGTTATATTAGGGTGAGAGGAGGTCTGCCACTGTATCACAAGGATGATGTCATCAGTGATGTCATCAGTCATGTCATTTGAGATGTCATTAGTGATGTCATGAGTGATGTCACTGACCATGTCATGAGTGATGTAATATGTGGCGTCATCAGCAGTGCATTGCGGGCGCGCGAGTTATAGTTAGCTGAACTAACTATAACTGGGGAATTTCTATGGTTTTGTATGAGTGAAATGTCCAACTAGCTATAACGCTTCTGAAACCTGTTTTTTCAGTGAAAAAATATATATATATATATGTATATATATATATATATATGTATATATATGCACACATACACACATACACATTTATGGGGCTAATGCACAGAATGCATTTAGTAGTATGTTTTGTAGTACTACAAAAAGTACAAGAAAAAGATTATTCAGAAACCTGTGTGCAGAGTTTATGTATCTGCCTCTCTTATCCTTTTATTTAACGAGATCTTTGCCAAGAGTGCAAAGTCTCCACAAATGTAAGCATAGAATGTAGCAGTAAATGTGGGAGGGACATTGTAGAGTGGCTGGAAAATAGGAAATACATATTACTAAAGGGGAGGGGAATAGGGAGAAGTAAGGAGGAGTTATGGGAGCAACAGAGAAGGGTGTAAGGAAGACTGTCTAACCACCCACAAAAGAGTAAGCCTATTCCTGTTCTCAAATTGCACTTCTAAAGCCAGGAAGAGGTAGGGCAGGGCCACCCCCTTTGGGTCGCTGATTTGTTTGAGCTAACCTGGACTCTCTGGTTTATGGACCACTACTGCTATAAACTGTGAGTTTTAGAAATGTATGCTTTGATTAAGTGTTCTATTTTATAACTGGTCCTGATTGTTAGTATAATAGGTATAACAAGGCCAGCCTTGGGGCAAAGATCATATAGTTGCTATTATTGTCATTATATCTGTGGTTTATTTGTAATGGCTGTTTATGGTAGCTTGATTTGTAGCTTTTGACCCTATAGTTACCTTTTGACATGGGGAAGAGAAAAGCTATTGAAAACGACAACAACGAGGGAGGGATATCTGAAGGGTTTGGTAGGAAAGCTAACAAAGCCAAAATGGCATGCAAGTCGGCCACTAAATATTGCGTTTTGGATAGCATGGATGGATTATTGATAGAATGTCATGACATCTTAGCTTCGCCCATCAGCCATCCTACTACTACTCCATCACCACCAACTAATCAGAAATCCACTACACAACCAGCACCCTTATCTGGCATGAAATCTAACTGTGCTAACAAAGTTAAGCGAATTCCGTCTATATTTACTAGGCGTGCCATACGAAGCACTGTGTCCAAAGTTTCTAGGCAAAACACTAATATGCAATGTGCCATTGTGGCACAGGACATGGAATCAGGGGTCTTCTCCTCTCCCACCGGTGGGGTTGATACCAGTGTAGCTAATGATAGGATTGACAATACCACCAGCACTATTATTCCTTTATCAAACCATTTTTTGCCACTTCTAGAACAGCCATAACTAATCCTTGGACTGCAGGTAGAGGCATTGAGGGCTACCCCGCCCCCTAGCCCAGTGTAGTACAAACGATTATCCAAAATGAGGAGCCAGCTGGTAGGGGGGTGGTTTCTCAAGCACAGCATCCAAATGAAGAGAGCAATATCTGTAGGATTATTGCTGACCTTAGGGAAAAAGTCAGCTTGTTAAAATCAATCATCCTAGTGCTTTCAAACCAAGTTAAGCTTTTCATGAATAAGGAACACCCTAGCATTAACATAGCTGATCCTACCATTAGTTCCCTACCAAGTCATGCTCCACCAATAGAAAAGAGTGCCAGCATTATGTCCATGAGTAATATAGTCCCCTTAATGTCTATTTCAACTCATGGACACTGCCACCTATCGAGAAGAATGTTTAAGACAATTGAATGACACCAAATCATACCGGGTTCTCTTAGAAGATCCCACAACAAGACTGTCCATTGAGATTCACAATCTTGTTAATGAAGCAAAAGAATCAGGTTGGATTACTTTGCAAGAATCTGAGTTCCTTATCACTAAATTTCCTGTGATGCCGTATTTTTACATACTTCCAAAAATACATAAAACAACTAGACCGCCACCCGGTCGTCCAATCATTTCAGGGATTTTTTCTCTTTTAGAACCTTTGTCTACTTTCGTTGATTTCTTTCTACGGCCAATGGTCAAAGAAATGCCCACCTTTTTCCAAGACACTAAGGATGTCCCTCGGCTGTTACCAGAGATTGCCTTCAACATTGAGACTGACCTGTTGGTCAGTTTTGATGTGGAATCACTTTACACTTGTATTCCTCAAGAAGAGACACTGGAAGCTATCAGGGGTCTTTTAGACAACAGAGATCGAGACACCATAACACCGACACACTTTATTATGGAATGTGCCAGACTGGCGATGATGGAGAATTTCTTCAAATTTGAAGAAACCATGTTTCTCCAAGTCTCCGGAACATCAATGGGCAGCATTTTTGCTCCCAGTCTGGCAAATCTCTATGTTCATCTCTTTGAACAAAATAGTGTGTTAACTGATCAAAATCCCTTTCGAGATCAAATTGCTTGTTGGAAGAGATACATAGATGATATCTTGGTGGTCTGGCACGGCACTGTTGCTACTATGCTGGATTTCATTCTTGGCTTAATTCTCAACACAATTTTTTGAAATTTACAGTCACATACGATAAAGCCAGACTGCCGTTCTTAGATATCATGATTTACCCTATACTAGGAACTCTGGGTAGCGAATTGTACAAAAAACCCCAGACTAAGAATTCCCTTCTTAAATTTCATAGCCATCATCCAAAATCTCTCCGACAAAAACTACCTGTGGGACAGTTCCTACGTATTCGTAGGAACTGTTCCACAAAGGATAGTTTCTACCTCCATGCTGATGTACTTTCAAAACAACTCAAAGCCAGGAAATACCCGATCCATCTGGTAAGACAAGCCTGCAAACAGGCGTCTAATAACAACAGGGACGCTCTTCTTGAACCCCCGGCTCCCAAGGCACCATTGACAAGAATGACCTTTGTCACCACCTTCAGTACACTATCTAATAGTGTACAGAAGTCAGTAAGCAAACATTGGCACATTCTCAATGTTGGAAATTAAAACATTCCACTTCCTTTGTTTTCCTTTAAAAGAGGTACCAGTTTGCGTGACAATCTTGTTCATACAAGACCCATAGTTAAACAGTGCAAGAAAATATCAACACTATGGGATTTACCACTGATACAGGGCCATTACCCATGTGGCTCATGTTCGGTATTCCCTCAAACACAGCCAACTAAATCAGTCGACATTGGGTTAGTGAAACCATGGATTTTACAGAAACATACTAACTGTAATTCAGAGAAAGTCATTTACCAGATCACATGTCCTTGTTCACTTAGATACGTAGGAATGACAACACGCAAGATCAAAGTCCGTATCAGTGAACATAAAAGCACCATCAGGCGAAATAAACAAGCCACCAGACTAACCAGTCATTTCCTCTCCCTCAATCACAAACCCGAGGACCTGAGATGGCTTATTCTAGAACAACCTTTTATTCCATCACACATTACGGACATCAAAAAATTTCTTTTCATAAGAGAACAGAAATGGGTCTACAAACTACAGAGTGACTGCCCAGGGCTGAATGACCAGATACCATGGACATTGCTATGATAAACTCTGCTAGACAAGGTCATATAGCACTCACACACTCACAGTACTCTATCTGTTCAAACTGTATTCCCTATATGTAGAGGAACATACCATCTCCAACATTGTTGGTTTTTCACCACTAGCATAAGGATCTGGTTTTTCCTGCCTTTTTTCATTTTTCATTATTTACTTTCACTCTCTACTAGATGTAATCATTAATGAATATGTGAAATATTGATTAAAACTAGTAGTGAGGTGGACAAACAAGAAGTTCGGTCCATTCCATTACGGACACCATCGATAGGATCCTAAACTATTTTTCCCATTTAAGTTAGGACCTTTCTCATAATGTCGCTGCCTTCGGCCGTGATACGATGTCACTGATTAAGTGCGTCACATTCCGAGATTACACTCCTCGGCTTGCATGGTGTTCTTAATTTACAGCGTCACGAAGATATCTTACGATATCGGACGTTGTTGAAGATTCAACATGTCCTTACAGACCATATGCATTACACTATAAGACTACAATCTCCAGGAGAGAATAGGGGTTTGCATGTCATCACGCCATACTGTCATCAGTTTGCGCCCTGCTTCTGCTTCTGACGCAGACCGCACACAGGATACGTTGGTTTTGATTCTCAAATAGGGATCCTAACTAACACCGATTACCTCCCCTTCTGGCTCAGCAGCCGCGAGAGGTACCGACGGAGAGGTAAGAGGCATATGAACAACTGGATCTTAGCTTTGTAAAGAAATGACATACGCCTCGATTAAGGCATGCTTTCACTTTTGCTAGTGGTATCCGCTACCAGTAACTGTTCTTAATCAGGGCAGTTAGAACCGCGCCATAAGCTACAACGATGCGGTAGATCTTGAGAACGTGCAGCTTATTCTATTGACAATACGCCTCGATCTAGGCATACTTTTACTTTTGATAGTAGTAACCGTTACCAGTAACTGTTTCTATCATGGCAGCTAGAATTGCGCAACAAGCTACAACGATGAAGCAGATTCTGGGAACGGGTAGCTCATGTTATTGACAATCATTTTCAGAACCTTGTTTTACCCATGAACAAGAAAAAGAATTATATGCCTCTGTTTTCGATCAATCACCTTCGGGGCATACACTCTGAGTCAGAGTGACATTCCAGTAAACTTGTATAGAAGCAGGTTTCTCTCGATAGTCAAATCCCTGTGTGATTCACCCGTCTTGTTTTTATATGTGCGCTTTGTATATCAAGTGTTTAACATATAAAGAACCAGTGTTCAGGTTACACATTGTTTTTCACTTATATCATTTCCTAGAGCGGTGCCTCCTAACCTGAGCAGTTGCCAGGTGAGGCGAGGCGCATACCCAGAATTATTCGGGTAAGTGACAACAGAATATTTCTTTATCACTTGATGTGATGGATTTATAGTTGTTTGAATACATTAATAAGTATTTTGCATAATTGATAGATTGAATCTTTATGCGGTTTTTTACCTAATTGTGACGCTACACTTTTGTGTTTTTCTTTTCAAGTTCTCTCTGTTCTTATTCTTGCAGGTAATTTTTCCTGTACCAACAACAAGGTCCAGGTCGTATATTTTATGTGATATTTGCACAAGTACATCATAGTTTTGGAGTAGCTTTTTGGTCCTGACGAAAGCTGTGATATAATTTATCCGTGAGCTGAAACATGTAGACCAATTTTTTCAACACAGTTATTTGTTCAAACTGTTACAGCACTATTTTATTTTGGTATCAAGGTAGCACTCTAATAAAAATTCTCTTGTGCCTTGTTAACCAATTTTAATAATCACACTTTTTTTCATCACTTGCACTGCATACATCACCCCGCATCATCTTTTATGTGGTTTCCTTTATTTCAAACAACATACTGTTAGATGCATCTGGGACACACACTGAACCAGTATCTACGTTCATCTGATAGTGGATGGTTCTCTGGTTGAGTTCCCGGGTTCCCAGATGATGAAGCGAGCCACTTTCAGTGGGTGATGGGAATCTTTCTCTTTTTTATGCATACACATACCCAGTGAGACATCTTTATGGTAGCATTCGGACTTGATTAAGTATTCACTGTGTAGTAGCGTTGAGGTCATAAAACAACATTTGACTCACAGTTTTCTTTGTATATATGATATTCCAACTCATTGCCCATTAGAAACTAGAAAATAAGTCTGACCAGAGCAAAGCAGGATGAGAGCAAAAGCCATTTTATTCTAAGCCAGACCCTGGATCAATGGTCTACTAAAAGTATTTTTATGACTAAAGTACCTACAGTTCTACAGAAAGGCAAACAAGAGGACCACCATTCACTCTTCAATGAATCAATATATTGGATTAGGAAAATAAGGGTGTGCAGGTCAATAATCAGGGATGACATCCTCTGGACACAAAGATTGTCTGATAGTGCCTCCCTCACGGATTCCATTGAACTTAATTTAAGAGATGAGGGCTTAGTCCACAATCTTATAGCGCTGGAGGCAAGAACCTCTTCTCCTGTAACTACTCACATCCTGTTGAAATACAATCCTTTTATTCCATCACACCTACAGGAATGCAGAAGTCATGGTGCCCTAATGGGGTCCGATTCTACTTTGTGCCTGAATGATTGACTGTTGAGTCCTATCACCATAATGCATAAGACCCCTAGCCATCTCAAAAAGATCAATAACTTTGCCTTGGAGGTACCAATGCCAGGAGAGCTGCCAACTACTTCCCCATCCATGCTGCAGACACTCTGTCCGGAATTTTCAATCCCATTGCAGACTGTCATTGATAATCTAATAATGGCAAGCACAGAACAGCAACTAAATTCTCCATCCTCACAGGTCTCCCATATAATAGAGGAACGTTACCATCCAGTCTCCCTAGGATTAGATGGTCTGACACCTACTCTTCATATTGTGACGTGGAATGTGGCTGGGAAAAGATCCATGGTGGCATTTCCTCACTGGATCAAATACATCGAACAATTTGATGTTTGTATTTTACAAGAAACTTGGGCGACTGCACCTATCTTCATCCCTGGTTATGTCACTCTGCCTCAACCAGCGGTTACTGGTCAACCAGGTAGACCTGCAGGGGGACTGATGACTTGAGTCAAGATGGACCTGCTATGTACTGTTAAAGAGCTTAAGACCAATAGCCCCGATATACTTGCAATAAGCCTCAGGGGCAAAAATGGCTTTAACGTTTACGCTCTGGGCGTTAAGGCAGGTACATACTCGTCAACTCTACAAGCGTTAGAAAATATACTGGAGGAGAGAGAGTCATCTTCACCCTTAATTGCAGCAGGAGATTTCAATACTACATTTGAGCCACTAGACCAGATAGATGTATTTTACAGCGACCCGATAGAGGTACGCTGGCATGTTCCCTCTCTTGATTTACCACCGATCAGAAGATCGACTCAAACTGCTTTGCAGCTTCAGGCCTTAACTCTCGAATATGGGCTCAGGGTAGCAAATGGCCGTACAAACTCTGATAAGATTGGAGTCAATACTTTTAACAGAACTACCACTACGAGACAAATTGACTATGTACTAATAAATGTGAGGCTGTGGCCGAAAGTGCAGGATATGGTTGCCGGAAAATCTGCAGATAGCGACCATAACCCACTTGAGCTTGCCATGACTTCGATCTGGAGTGAAAATAATGCCAGTTTGGGTGACATGCTCACGTCCAAGGAACTATATCCCACGAATGACAATAGACGATTAAAGTGGGTGCGTGTAGCAATGGACACCGACATGACTGAAGTTATAAAACAAACTCTACATGAAAACATTAATAAGCTCCAAAACAGAATCGAGCAGCAAGAAGTGCTTGCAGCGGTAACAAGTACTTACACGTCCTTCTTTAAACAATTAGCCTCCCACTTCATCTTCCGAGATTCCATCGTAAGAAGCCAACGATTGATTTGAACCACAAGTGCAAGGAAGCACCGCTACATTTGGCAGATATGATTAATACCAATAATTTGACAAATATAAGACTAGCCAGGAGCTTGTATAAAAAAGCTTAGAGGGAAGCAAAAAAGGAGTGGGTCGAGGCCCGATGGCTACAGATTTGCGATGCTTGTCTAAGAAAATACTCTAAGTAGTTTTAGTTGCTTGTAACAAGGGGTGATGCTGATAGACCTAGACCACCAGGGTGTGCAGTCAAAATATCGATTTTTTTATATCGACCTACACTAATATTGAGTTTTTAATATCGTAAGGACAGAATATTGATGTCAAGAATATCGGTGACCAGAATATCGACCTTAAGGTAAGTAATATCGTTTTTTTTAATATCGAAGTAGGTAACATCGAAGTCATATCGTTAGCAAAAATATTGTTGTTAATAATATCGATATTTATATTAGTGTTATGTATTTTAGTATGTATTTTATATGTATGTTTACCATTTTTTGTAATATATATATATTTTTTTTAAATATATGTAATAAATGTTTAGAAATTAGGATTTTTTTTTAAGTAAATTTTGCGTTTTAGTATCAGAGCGGGTTGTGGGTTTATAGGGCAATAGGGTGGGAAGCAATATAATTATAATGAATTAAGTGTTATGTTTTTATTTATTGTTAGTGATAATTATTTTATCGGTAATTAATTATTAATTGGTAATTAATTATTATTAATTGATTAATTTATAATTGTATTAATTATAATTAATGTTTTATTTTTTATTCATTGGTATTGATTAATAATGTATTGTCAATTAATTGGTAATTGATAAATAATATTTATTCATTGATTAGTTTATAATTATATTAATTATAATTGATGTATTATTATTGTTTATTTATTGTTATTGTTAATTAATTTATTGTTAATTTATTATTCATTGGTAATTAATTTTTATTAATTGATAATTAAATTAATTGTGTTCTTTTTTAGGTGTAGTGGGTTGTGTGTTAATGGGGGAATAGGGTGGGAAGTAATTTAATGTTATATAAGTAAATATTAATTTTATTTTATTGGTATTTATTATTATTTTTTTGTTAATTAATTATTACTATGTTATTTATTTTACAAAATTCATTTAATTAATAAGTATGTTAATTTAAACCCTATGCTATCCAATGCTTTCCCTACTGTTGCACTCACTGGAGTGGGAATAGTTATTTTTACCCCTACGCCTTCCAATGCTTTCCCTACTGTTGCACGCCCTGGAGTGGGAATAGTTATTTTAACCCCTACGCTATCCAACGCTTTCCCTACTGTTGCACTCACTGGAGTGGGAATAGTAATTTTTACACCTAGGGTATCCAACGCTTTCCCTACTGTTGCACTCACTGGAGTGAGAATAGTAATTTTTACCCCTACGCTATCCAACGCTTTCCCTACTGCTGCATTCACTGCGGTGGGAATAGTAATTTTTACCCCTACGCTATTCAACACTTTCCCTACTGTTGCATTCACTGGAGTGGGAATAGTAATTTTTACATCTACGCTATCCAACGCTTTCCCTACTGTTGCACTTCCTGGAGTGGGAAGAGTAATTTTAACCCCTTTGCTATCCAACGCTTTCCCTACTGTTGCATTCCCTGGACTGGGAATAGTAATTTGTACCCCTACACTATCCAACGCTTTCCCTACTGTTACACTCACTGGAGTGGGAATAGTAATTTTTACCCCTATGCTATCCAACGCTTTCCCTACTTTTGCACTCACTTTTTAAACATGGTATATGTATATGTTTAATTTATATTAACATTATGGTGCCGATTCCGATCCTGTAAAACCCGGGTACGAATGGTCGTACGGAGAGTTTTCTCCGTACGACTCGTACCCGGGAATTCCACCTTACAAACCAGCAAGTACGATTCGTACAGAAATACCATTTCCGTATGAATCGTAAAAAACACGGTACGGCTAAAAAATACATACAATTCTGATCCTGGACAGCGCGCACGTGATGTCCGCACGGAGTCAGGCAGCGTTTTACGGACCAGCAAGTACGATTCGTACCTACAGCACTCCGCACGGCTATATTTTTACGGGAACCAAAAAGTGCCGGAAAAGCTAAGTATGCTGCGATGCACAACGAAAAGGGGGACCGCTACGCGACGTACACGCCATCACCCACATCGTACGTGTCATCATGTATGGTGTGTACCCCAACATTGCATATGTACGGACCGTACCCCCCACCCCCGTATGTCCGTACCGTACCCCAGGCGTACCCCCCACCCGCGTATGTCCGAACCGTACCGCAGCCGTACCCCCCACCCGCGTATGTCCACACCGTACCCCAGGCGTACCCCCATCCTTGCATATGTACGGACCGTACATACGTGAGGATTGGGGTATGCCTGGGGTACAGTGTGGACATACGCGGGTGGAGGTATGCCTGGGGTACGGTGCGGACATACACGGGTGGGGGGTACGGTCTGTACATATGGGGGGTGGGGGGTACGGTGCAGACGTATGGGGGTGGGGGGTACGGTGCGGATGTAAGCGGGAGGGGTGGGAGGCTGGGGGGGCCATACGACTCATACCCCGGGCACAAGTGTACTCGGGGTAGGGGTCGTACAAAGTTCGCTCCGTACGGGGCCTTTTCCATGCGCTTGTGTTTTCGGACGGGCGGTACGGATCGTACTTGCGCGCTCGGACTTCAGTTTTACGATTTGTATGTAAAACTGTCCGGGGACGTCTCGTAGACTTTTCCCGAGGCGATTCGTATGTATTTTTCATGTACGAATCGTACTTCGCCGTTTGTGCGGGACTTGTACGATTCGTACGTAAAAAAATACGAATACGAGTCGTACGGGACAAAAAAATCCAGGATCGGAATCGACCCCTAGATGTATTGACTATTATTTTTTAAACATGTTATAATATTTTTAAATATGTTTCTTTTATTTATATGTATTATTTACTTAATTTTACATTAATATTAAAACATTTTTTTAAACTGTATTTTTAACATCGATATTTTTGACAACGATATTTTTTTCTCGATATATTTGTACTTACCATTATGTAGATAGGACTTCGATATTTTTGACATCAATATTTTTGTGTCGATATTTTTGTAGGTCGATTTTCTGTCATTCGATATTCTGTCAGACATTCGACCACCAGACAACAACATCACTGGGGCGGCTCGGTTTGATCATTTCTCCGCAGTCTACTCAGGATCAGAAGGGATGGAGACTGAAGGCCTCTTCAAGGATTACATCATAACGCAGCCTAATAATGATTTATTTTCTTCAGCTGACATCATTCAAAGCATTAATTCAATACTTAAAAACAAAGCCGCAGGTCCAGATGGTATACCCGGTGATGTCTTTCTGCTTGATATCACAAACTGATCTACATCCGATCTCTAGCTCATGGTATTGCTGCTGGGGCGCCAATACCTTAATCTTGGCAAGGTGCAGAGGTCATTCCGGTCTTTAAGAAGGAGGACCGCTCGCTGCCCTCCAACTATAGGCCGATTAGTCTACTAGATGGGGTCCAGAAGATCTTCTCCTGTGCCCTACTTACCAAAATCACGGATTGGATAGAGGAAAACAATATTTTATTCCCCTTTCAAGCAGGGTGCAGGAGAAAATCAGTACCGTTGACCAAGTCTTTCGCTTCTCCCTACTAGCCTGGAAGACTGTTACAATAGAACAGGGCAGTCTCTACACCGCTTTCATTGATCTAAAGTCAGTCTTCGATCTTATACCCAGGGCCAAACTCTGGAAAGTTCTGAAAGATCTGGGCCTCCCTCAGGACATCTTGGCACTTCTAGTACGGTTGCATGAGGGAAGCTACGCAAGAGTACGATGGGGGATCAAGGGCAATTGACGGATCCAATAAAGATTGTAAGAGGGGTAGGACAAGATTGTGTTTTAGCCCCCACCCTATTTTAGTTTTTTATAAATGGGGTACAAAAGCACCTAGCGGACGTCCATGCAGACGCTCCATGGCTGGGGAGTGTAAAAATAACTACCTTACTGTTTGCGGACAATACGCTATTGGTTTCGAAAACCCCCAGTGGTCTCCAACTGCTACTTGATCGTGTTATGTCCTTCTGTGGAATGAAAGGTCTTGAAATCAACATCTCGAAGACAAAACTCTTGTTAATGAATCCACATAAATCATTTAGAGGGAAACTGCTATTGGATGGGATCCCATTGGAAAGGGTGGATTCGTTTGATTACCTTGGAGTAACTGTTACAGAGAAATTATCATGGAAACAGCATTTCTCCAAGCGTATCCTTCAGCAGAGGAAAACAACTGTGGCTTTAATTTTAGAACATAGGGCGTCGCAGACTAGACCAATTGCAGCCCTGCTCCAGATATATGATCATAAGGTGGTTGACCCAGCCCTGTATGGGGCTGAAATCTGGGGGTTTGACAACCTGGAGGGCTTACTTCGCACTGAAAACAAATTTTTTAAATCGCTTTGCTCTCTTCCTCAGAGTACTCCGCTTACCCCACTCAGGCTGGATATGGGCAGAACTACAATAGTGGATAAGGCGAGGTTTCGCCCACTACTCTTTTGGCCCTAATTAAAACAAACACCTGAGCTTATCCACTATGCTGCTGCCCTTGATGAAGTCCTTAAGCTGGATCGTTTTAGAAAAGCAGGCTGGCTTAATAACATCAAGATTGCTCTTTCCGTACGAGCCTTGGGGAACCTATGGAAAGTGACAGACACTAGCTCTCTTCCTAGTAGAGAGTGGTTTAAGGTCTACTATTGGAACTGGGTGGCAGAGAGAGTAATTACACATACACAAGGAGGCCGCCTTACGCTAGCATTCCTAGAGTTTAAGTTGCTTGGTGTGTACGAGCGATACATGGAGTTTATCACTATCCAGCAAGAGAGAAAGTTGTACATCCAATTTAGGTTTGACTGTCTTCCCTTGAAATCGTCCACAGCGGCATGGAACAGGGGCTCCGTGGCTACATCAAGCCACAGTCCATGTTGCTCTGAGACTGTAGAGATGACCAAACACATCTTCTTTGTATGTCCATTATACAAACAAGCATTTGCAATGCAATAGGTCTCGCATTTGCTAGAGTTAGAGCTATTGGCATTGTAAATGGCAATGGCTTTTATGTATGTGTTTTGGTTTGGAGTGGATTGGATGTATGTGGATTGGAGTGGAATTATGTGTGTTGAATTGGAATTGTTAGTTGTGGAATTTAGGGTGAATTGTGTGGTATGCAGTGTATTTGTGTGAAAATGTTGTGTCATAGTGTGCAGTGGAATTATGTGGATAGTAATTATGTGGTTGTGACTTGTGAGTGTACTGGAATTATGCGGAGTGGGATTGTGTCACGAAGTGTAATTATGTGATATGGTTGGGTTGTGGAGTGGTATGTACTGTAGTTTAATTATGTGGTGTGCTGTTGAATTTTGTGGCATGATGTGGAATTCTGTGGTGTGAATTGGATTTATGTGGTGTCTTACGTATTTGTAATTAATGGTGGCCCTGCCTGCCTATTTTCAGTAGAACACATGCTACATTATACCACCGCCTTTTGCTGGTGTGGAAAAACTCACCTTAGTAAAAAATTATTTGTTGTATGTGCTATAGCAAGATAATTCAAAAAGAAAGAAGGGAAAATGCATTTTTTAGAGAGCGAGGTATTTTGGGAAAAAAACGGGTTCCGAAACCGTAATTGGCACACTTATTTTCAAAACACCACGAAGATGTGTGGAGCAGGAAAAAGCTATAAATAAGTGCCACGATGCTTAGAAAGATTTCTAGTGCACGTTTAATTTTACAGGTGTAGTCTCAATGTACCAAAACGCTGAAAAAAAAAGACAGCCCAAAGGAGGACACATGTATAAATAATTTACAGACTGTGTAAAAAAATGTCCTGAAAACAATACACAATAACTTACGTTTTGAAGTTATCCAAGGGGGGCTGGTAAAGGTGGACTTGTGTCACAGCCGGGATCCACAAGTCAGCATGAGGAAATACTTAATCACCGACTTAGTAGGTCAAACCAGTCCAAAGGGCAGGAAAAGAATGCAACTCAAAAACAGAGCAATGAAAAACGCTTCCAACCTAAAACAGGGAGCTCGCATATCATAATATAAAGATGGAATGTAGCGGGTAGCTTAGAAAGTGCGAAGGAGCGACTCACTTAAGGCGCTATATTGGAAATGACAAAACCTAAATAAATCAGCATGCTGTGAAATAATTGAAAAAATATATACTTTTGTGTTGCTCTAGCTGTACAAGGAAGCTGAGGTGCTTCTTGATTACATGTAAGAAAGTAACAATCTGCATAACTAAAGAGATTTCAAACAAAAAAATGTTTGTACTGGAATTTAGCACCTATTACAAGGTGACAAGGAATGCGATGTATTAAATAGGTAGCTTAGAAAGTGAATTCTCAAAAATATATAGGATGGCGAAGGGTCAAAATATATTATTTTTTTAAAGAACTCTGATAGTGGCAGCGGTGAGCCAAAAGCTTGATATTAAATCCTGAAGTGCATGGCGATTAACTTTGGATGGGACACGTTCACAGGTGTTAGGGGGCTGCCTTAATCGCCCATTATACAAGACTGCAGGATGTCTCGTGTTGAGGAGTCTGCAGCAGCTCGCAGTGTTTTTACTCTGTGCTCAGCCTCGTGGGCAGGCAGCCCCTTGGCGGCCCGCAGGCTTATCAATGAGCTCTGCTCTTCCTCATGTCTGTTGCTGCAGCTAGCTGCCCGCGAGGTTATTGCCAACAGCTACAAGCAAATGCATATAAACATATACACACGCGCACACATGCACACAGGCGGGTGCGCAAACACACAAGGTAACATGCACGCAGACACACACCAGAAGCTCAAACATATGCAGAAGACACACACACACAAACGTTTCACACACACACCGGACAGAAGCCAGTGAAAAAAACAACAAAGCCTCGTTAACAATAAAATGGTCTTTTAAAGACCTGTGAAGTACTCGGGTGCGGCTGCCATAATCTCAAAATCTGTCTGTGTGCGTGCGCTCCCAGGAAGCTGTCTCAACCCGGGCTGATGCACACGACGGGGAGGGGTGTGGGGGGAGTGCTGAAGCCCGTTGAGCCCAATGGGCGTTGCGCGCCTGAGGGGGAGGATTAGATGGAAAGGGGGTGATTTAAGAACAGAGGTTGAAAGAAGTCAAGAGTGACGAATAGAACAAGCGCAGCACTTACATGGAATTTCGAATGAAGCAGAGTGGTCAAGACACCCCAAGGCTGGCATTGTGAGTAAAGTAAACACACACTCAGCCACTCACGTAGGAAACACGTTACCTTTTATTGCTGAGGCAGGAGCCACACCAGAGGCGCCAGCAGTACAAAGTGCAACATGCTGGGCACAAAGCCTCTCGTAGTGTGGCTCCGCCTCCAAGAGGTTTTAGGCAAACACCCCCTGTAAGTTTTTAAAGTGCAGTGTTCAGTAAACAACCACCCGTGAACATGCATGAGGAAAGGAGCGGCCTCTGTTTACCTGGCTCCGTTTCTTCTGTCTTTCGCCACTCTGCCATGTTTTTAATGTTTGTCTGGAGAATGACGTGGAGCTGACACAGAGAGGAGGGCGGCCGAAAGTTTCGCGAATGGTCTGCTGCAACAGTAAAGGCGCTTCACCAAGGTCTGAAAAGCACCGCTGATAAGAAATAAATAAAGGCGCTTCGGCATGCTGTGTGGAGGCGGAGGGAGGGGTCTGAACGCGTCGCTGCAACAATCGTATAAAAGAGTTCTCCACAGCAACACATTAAACATACAAGCGGACCGAAACAGTAGTTAGGCGCTGCTGCTTCCGGACTAAACGGAAGTCAGTCTCACATCAACAGCCACTAAAAAGCCAGATGACAACAGCTATGCCAACGTTAAACTAATGGCAAGCAGCAACAGAAATACCTGGCAGTGGGCGGAGTCTCAGCCAACATACTAATTACTTAATGCCTCGGAGAGGCAGCACATGCGCTGCCCTTTGCGAGACCTAAAAAGCAAGACTTCAATGGCTAGCCCCTGCTTGCAGACTATTGGGTACCCGATGTCATCAAGAAGCATTGGGTATCCTTCGAACAGATACAAGGTTAGTAGTAGTATGCGCAGTGGCAACATTTTTGGGGAAATGTGGTTCATTAGGAGGCAGCTATCAAAAAATGATTAAAAGTAAACCCTTAGATCATGTATCAAAATTTAGCTCCAATAGCTAATAGTTCAATTTGACATCCCAAACAATAAATAAATATAGGATTTCTGTCCAAATTACTGTGATCCTCCCTACTGTATCTTTGCGCACTAAGCACTAGCACTTTATACGCTCCCTAAGGTTTCTTTCACTCTTGAGGTCTTTATCTGTAGGTCATATGGCTCTGTTAAAAGTCTTACTTACTAATGTTTGCTGTTTTAGACTGTTTTAAACTGAGAGTGTATCTGAAGGACTCATTCTAAAGACAAAGGACCTTTGTACTTTTTCTATTTTTTTTAAATCAGTGTTATATGTATCTTGCATTTTTAATTAACAGGCAAGGGCGTTTGTATGTAGTTTTATTTGGATTTATCTTGTGATAATCCTTTTATTTGCCCATTTTCTGATGATATTGTGTTTTTAGTAAAAAAATCTGCTATATTTTTTTTACTGTCATCAACATAGGCATTAAAAGTAACACACTAACCTTTTGTAACATTTGTACTGTATGCCTATGTACTTTGATGGTCATAATGACCGAATAAAGTTTTTGATGATGAGTCTCCACCCTCCAGCCACAGGAATCAATCAATACACTTTACCTGTCTGGTGATTAAAACACCTACAAGGGCAAAGATTGCTTAATTAAGTTCTACGTAAAGGCAGGGTCTTCATATTATTTAGCCTGTCAATTACTTTGGCCTGATCCTTTTACCTTACAATTAATTAAGCGCATCTTCTGTTGTCATTTAGTGCGTAAGAACATCCTGCAGGGTGCTCTGCTCTTTAAGTCCCTGCTTTCTTTTATTGATGCGAGTGGGGACCCGCAACCACTGTACCTCTCTCCCTTATCTGGCTTCCTTTCTGTCAGCTGTCAATTAATGCCCATGCCTCATACATATTCCCGTTTCTCAGCCCTTCACATACTCTGCTGTACAACAATCCATGTTTGCTGTGGGAGCTTCCTCGTGAATTGTTACAATTTTCCCATTTTTGGAGGAGTATGGTAAACTTTAGTCTCTGCTGGTTCCAGACCATATGTGCAAACATATTCCAGCTCTTTGTTTTCATTGTTCACCATTAAATTCGTGAACAAATGTTCCCGCGCAATGTCCACTTGCAACGTTTGGTGAGTTTGTTATGAACTCTTTCATTAAATGCTTGTTTCTGCTGAATTTTCCCGCTGTATGCCTGACCCCAGCCCCTCACCCCGCCCCCTCCCCCATCGACCCTTCCCTGAGCCGTTCCCTCACTAGTTGTTTTCTTACCTCTATTAGTCATGAGTCATGACATTCTTTTCGCGGAAGATGCGGACCTGAGTTTAGGAGGGAAGCTGTGAGGGAAAAGGGACGCTGTTTTCTCCCTGAAGGAAAAGAATTGACTTACCTGTTAGAATGCAAAGAAAACATCGCCCTCCATTTACATTTGTGCACCAACGGATTTGTGGAGTTTTCGTATCGATCAGGACTAGAGATGGCTTTCCTGAATAGAAAAACTAGAAAAGAATGGCCGGACTCTTGTCCTCTTCATTTTCGAAAAATAAATACCAAACAATAATCGCCCTAATGCTTTGCTCTCGGTTGGTCGCATGGAAGTTTCAGTCCTAATTCTATCAAATGCTCCCCGCCCCCAGTCCTTATTATTCCACTGTGATGTGTGTGAGTCTTACTACAGTTGCCATACTCAATCAATAAATCCATCAAAGATATGTTTATTTAGACCAATGGCCTTTAAACAATACAGCATTAAAATGTGGTAACAAATACATATATAATAATAATTTCAATTTAATAAAACCATAAATATATTATTCAGATAAAATGTATATTTCAATAAAATCTGCAAACAATTCTGTAAATTACATCCATCTTGCTACTTTTTTCCAATCAACTCAGCACTAACTGCCCTCATAAATCTACCAATAGCGCAAGCTACATCTAAAAAACGCATCTCAGTTAAGAATTCGGCAGCATGCCCTCAAAGTCATAATTTCATATTTCAGTTGCCATAATACAGCAGTCTCTTCTATGAACAGGAGATAAGGAACTCAGTTGCTCCTTAACATTTTCTTTCTGGGTTCCTTCTTTTCTATGGTTATTTGTCGCGCTGTTAATAATGTCTTTCTTGCTGTAGGTTTCGATGTATTCATCTGCTGTGATCTGGAACTAGCAGCCTCATGGCTAGACATTAAGCACTCTCAAGTCGATAGGGAGGGAGGATTGCATGGGTTTGCCCCACTGTTTAATTTGTAATAAAAATATGTGCCAGGGCCCTCACCAGTGGGACACTGCAGTTTTAACCACACATTGCCTTGCCAGCACTGCCAAGGAGGATACCTATGCAACTACCAACCATAAAACTCCTAAAAGTGTGATTATTCAGACTATTCCAGGATCCCAAAGCTATAACAATGGCTTGGGTGTCATGAAATAATCGTTTTTAATGTATATTGAATTAATAGACAGCTGTTCTGCTCATCTCTAAATTAAAGACAGCACTGCCTTGTAGCTAGCTGGTATAGGTCCAGTGTTCACAATTAAGTGCCGGGGCCGAGCACCGGGAACCACCAGCTCAAATTAACCACTGGCTTGTCCAAACACCTGCCCATTCATTCTTGACAAGAAAGGGGTCTACGCTCTGTCCCCTTTTTTCAACCGTCCATTGCTATTCTTCTATGGGAAGCTGTGTACTACATCCTCTGAGGTACTAATATCAAACAGGCCAAAGATGTGATAGCTGAGGAAGTAATTGTGAAATTGTGACGGTAAAACGACTACCTCCTATGGTGTCCTGATTAAATATACCAAGCCACCTCCCGTGTCCCAGAGGAGAGACTGCACTTTGAAATGCAGACTCACTTTGACGTAAGATGCTCGAGTTACAAGCGTCCTTGCGTGCAGTTGACGTTGACTCTCTTCCTTCATGACAGTGACGGGAAACAGTCGGAACACTGTGGTCTGAACCACGCAAGCTATACCACGCAAGGGCTGGGAGGGGGCAGGGACAGGTTTTAGGGCAGTGGAAGGGGTTGGGGTAGTTTAAAGGACAGTGCAGGGGAGTGAAGGGTCGAGGAGTGTAAGTTATGGTGCAGGGTTTTAGGCCTTAGGGCAGTGGGAGGGAAATGGGTAGTTGGGCTAGTTTTCAGGGCACGGGGTCAGGTAGGTTTCGGACAGCAGAATGGGTTGGGGTAGTTAAAGAGACAGAGCGGGGGAAGGGTAGTGTAGGGTTTGATGCCTTAGGGCAGTGGGAGGGGAATCGGTATGTAGGGTCATTTTTAGGGCTAAGATAGTGTGGGCCATATTTTAGGGCAGTGGAAGGGGTTGGTGTAGTTTAAGGGACAGTGCAAAGGGCAAAGGGGTTGAGGTAGTGTAAGTTAGGGTGCAGGGTTTTAGACCTTAGGGTAGTGGGAGGGGAATGGGTAGTTGGGTTCATTTTTAGGGTGGGGATCAGGGTAGGTATTAGGGCAGTAGAAGGGATTGGGGTAGTTAAAGGGACAGTGCGGGGTGGGGTGCCGGAAATGGTAGGGTTTTAGGCCTTAGGGCAGTGGGAGGGAATTGGTATTTGGGCTAGTTTTTAGGGCGCTGGTCCGGTAGGTTTTAGGAGGGTGGAAGGGGTTGGGGTAGTTAAAGGGACATTGCGGAGGAAGGGTAGTGTAGGGTTTTAGGCCTTAGGGCAATGGGAGAGGAATGGGTATTTGGGGTAGTTTTTAGGGCTATGGTGAGGTGGACCATGTTTTAGGGCAGTGGAAGGGGTTGGGGTAGTTTAAGGGATTACATAGGGGGGTGTGGGGGGTCTGGGTAGGGTACGTTTTGGTGCAGGGTTTTAGTACTTAGGGCAGTGGAAGGGGAATGGGTAGTTGGGTTTGTTTTTAGGGCGGGAGGTCGGGTAGACTTTAGGGCAGTGGAAGGGTTGGGGTAGTTAAAGGAGCAGCGCAGGGACAGGGATGGGGGTGGTCAGGGGAGACGGGGTTGTGGCGAACGTAACCACACATACCCCTTTACCATTCACGCCTATACCATGAAATTTCGTGGTAAAGGCATGCGTGGTAAAGGAATGCATGGTTAAGACACATTCTTGGTTGGGCTGCAAGGTAGAGGCATGCTTGGTAAAACCATTCATGCTTCTATTATATGACCGACGGCAACGCATGGCACGTTTTCTCATTTGCTTCTCTGTGCAGAAGCAATAGTTCCATGTTTTCCAGCTCCTCTTTCCTTGCTCTCTGGAGGAGTCCTGTTTTTTATTTACCTTTTTTCTACACTACTCCCCGCTCATAATGGGAATTTGGACACTAACTCCCTGAGTCTTTAGCCCTGTTTGTTCTAAGAGAAAGATACTCTCCTTCTAATATCGAGTCCAATCTTGGCCTGATTTGGAAATGCCTAGTTCACTTCTTCATTTCCCATGCCCTAAGGGGGAGTTGTGCATTTTTTCTGTTTCCTCTTCCCCTATTCTGTGTGAGTGGATTTGCTTATTTTTCCATTCCACTTGATCTAAGTACCCAGTGGCGTAGAAAGGTTACCATGTGCTTGGTGCAAACAAAGTAAATGGCCCTTATTATTGCTAGAAAGCTAGTAAAATACAATAAATAGGGTTCCATGGGTCCCTAAGGTCTATGTGCTGTGTTCCCAGGGCTGGCTTTAGGGTAGTACAACTGGTGCGGCCACACTGGGTGTTGAACTGAGGAGGGGGGGCACTGACCATGGGGGGGGCTGTGATTAGCAATAACTTACAATTTAAAAACAGCAGCTGCTGCCCTTCCTTGTGTGCTCAGCTTTCTAGTAGCAATACAAATGTCAAGATAACTCTTGTGTTTAACGTTCCTGCTAAAGAGAGAGCTCGACGTTCTGTCAAGTTGAAGATTTGGCTCACCATATGGTAGCACAGAGGGTTAATATGCCTGTTGCAAAGAACGCATCTCATGCAGATCACAGATTTCTATTTTATGTGGATAGCTGACTGGATTCATGTTTTTTTCACAGAGATGCTTTTGTCATTGCAATTCATAAGATTCAACTCTAATATAGAATAGTGGCTGTTACTGACCTGTCTTCAAAGAGCTGCATGCAAACTGCATTAAATAGGTGAGGACGTTATGTATTATTTCTCCAGTCTTCATTATCTAATGCTAATGTTGCTTTAAAAAAAAAAAGGGTTTGTTTGGGTAGATATACATTCTTATTAGTAAAGCTAGCCTTTACCAGTTGTTTATAACAATGAAAATGAATGTAAGAAAGAGGCTATGGAGAGACGAGAGGCACTTTGCCCTTGTGGTAGTGAGGGAATCTGAAGAGGTCAATGGGGAAAGGGGGTGCCAAAAATTATTGTCACACAGGGTGCTACCACCGCTAAAGCTGGCCCTGGTGGTGCCACTGCATCGGCTTCTCTAATGACAGCTACCTCCATCTATACCCTCTTTCATTTGTGTCACCCATCTTTACCGACTGTCCATGGGTGCTGTAGCTTCCTCTTTATTTTGTCCCGTTCTTCTCTGTCGAAGTGTGCTCCCTCGTGTCCCTATTGCCTACCTTTGATGTTTGTGGGAGTTATAGCATCACATAGAACTAATTTTCTCCTCTTGCTCTGTTAGGCCTGCACCCCACTTTTAATCGTACGCTGCCAGCGGCTCCTGCGGGTGCTGCATGGTATTCTTTTAGGCCCATCCGCTTTGTTCCCTACAAGGTTAGTACTTCTTTTCGCATGATACTTCCATGTGGAAGCTTTATGAAGTTCTAAACCCTAATGCTTGCTCCAGACGCTCTTTGTTAAATTACATCACTCCTTCATTTTCACCATCCCCTAAATCTTTGCACTCCATGGCCTTCTTCTATCTCCTCTCTGTTTAGTCAGCGGCAGATTGTTTTCATCTTCAATTTCCCATTCACTAACTGCTGCCTCTCCCCTCGATCTCTGTGAGAGCTGCCCCCTTTTTTCCTTTTGTATCCCAGTTTCTTTTACTATGCAGGAGCTGTGTGCTTTTTCTCGGGGACCCTTCCCATCTCTGTGGGAGCTTTACCTAATTTTCTTGCTGTGAGTTGCAGTGGTGGCTGCTATGAAACGGGGGTGGTAGGACTGGGCAGGAGGTGGAGGATATAAAAAATAAAAAAACACTTACCTGATTATGGCTGCAGCTTCTCCTCCATCTTCTTTTCTTCCTGCTTCCCAGCAGCACACAGGCTCCCCAAGCCAATTACAACACTGCTGTCATCAGCGTGACAGCAGCCTCGTGATTGGTCTGAGTGGCTGCTCAGACAGTGCCTGGGAGCCTTGGGACTGTTCTCCACCCAATTGTGAAACACAGACAGAAGGAGAAATGCTAAGTGCGCCTGGCTGTTTTGTCGGTCCAAGACGGCCAGCCAAACTGCCATGTGCACTTATGGTGCACAAACCACTCCTCCTCCGTGTGAACCCAGCCCCGCCCTAACATAGCCCTGTAGCCAGTATGAAAAATAAAATGATAATAGCATTGCTATTATCATTTTATTTTTCCTTTTTCCACTGTTGCAAGAGCAGTGGGGGGATGCTCCTCAACCTTAGAAGAGGAGCAGCCGCTGATGAGTTGCACTCTAACCACTCAACCCTGGCAGACTGAGAAGCAGAAAAGCAGCCCTGGCAAAAATGCTCCCAACCAGGCCCGCCCCTTCTTCGCCATGCACAATATTTCTTTCCATCCACTCATTCTCTCTTTTCCAATTCTCTCCTGTCTTTCTTCTCCCTCTCTGGTCGCTTTCTCTCTACCTACCCCTACCCCTCCCTCTGTTTCTCTCTCTCCTTTGAAGCCTTCCCCTGCAGTCAAGCTTGAGGAACTGGGGAAAGTGACAGATGCAAATGTAGTGGCCACGGGCTTTCAAAACCAGTCTCCAAGGGCTCCATTCCACCAGGGGTATAAAAAGGCCTGCCCAATCACTCCTTGTAAGTCCTCTTCCGCTCCTCCTGCCTGAGCTGTCTTTCTCTTCTTCTGCCCTTCTTGCTCTGCATAGGAGCTTTAAACACTCTTCTTCTGCTAAACCCACCTCTTGGAATTTTAAAAAGCTCGCACTCTAAGGGCTGTAGACCTTGCCTTTTGCACCCTGACTGCGACCCTCTCTATCACCACATCTTCCCCCAAACCCCATCCTCGTGATCACTGTAGGAGCCTAGTCCTCTGTTCTGGGGGGAAAACAAACAAAAACAAAGAAACGAACACTCTCCAGAAATACCTACTTTGAAAAAAAAAACAAGAACACCCTTAACCAGTACTTTTCGGAAGTGTTAACAAAAATTTAGAACATAATCCCGCCACTGCTATGAACAGCAACTTTGCAGGAATCTTTTAAGAAAGACAACAGCTCTTACTGGGTACTGTTTTAAATAACAAAGAGTGCATTACCCAAACATGAAATGCAAACTAATGCATCTTTTAACATGATCTTGATTACTAGTGTCATTAGATTCATTTTAAAACATAAGTGTGTCAATCCTCCACGTATGACTTGTTACTGCCACTTTACTGCCTAGAGTATAGGAACTGAGCCTCAATATTTATGTACACCCTTATGCATCTTTTTTACCTTCTTCATGTTAATTGACCTGATTGTTAATGTGAAAGATCTGTATCTCATTGTGACTCATAATGATTATATATGTCCATTGTCTTTGTAAAGCGCACTGTTGTCATTATTGGAGTGGTCTGCATTATATAAAGCTAATAAAATAAATAATGAAAAAGACCCCCCCTTCTCTATAGGGACTTCAAGCCTTCTCAGGTAATGCGACTAGAGTTTAGAACCCGCTACCTCCAAATCTTCGGGCCACCGCCTCTTTCCGTATTTTTAAAACAGATCTTAAAACTCTTCTCTTCCAAAGACACTTCCATCAATAATTCGCCTCATTCTAGGTCATGACCCTGATTGCCATATGACCAGTTGCGGCTCGCCGAGAGAGTGCTGCGGGGCGGTGGGGCAGGCGGGGGAGGGGCAGGGTGGCGGGTAGTATTCTCCGGCATACGGCGTAACGGAGTTAAGTAAATAAATAAATAAAGCAATTTACATTGCGCGCGCTGCAACCCCAACTCGGCGATGCAGCGCGCGCAATGTAAATTACTTTATTAGTTTATTTATTTACTTAACTCTGTTACGCCGTATGCCGGAGCTTACTACCCCCCACCTTGCCCCTCCCCTGCCCCGCCACCCCGCAGCACTCCCTCGGCAAGCCGCCACTGCATATGACACTCATGAGAGCTCAATTTTGTAAATATGCATTCTGTACTCGTATAACTCTTATCGCTCCACATTTTCATATTATCTAATCTTGGATGAATCTGTAACTTGTTAATCTGTAACGTTCATCACAAGTACCTATAAGTAGTTTTGCTTACTTCCATGCTATTCTCATTCCTTGTGTAATTTACATTCCCCTATTGTAAAGCATTCTGACACTTCTGGGTAAAGTTAGCGCTATATAAAATTGCATAAATAAATAATAAATAAGCCCTCTCCTCTGTGGGGGATGCCCGCCACCCTTCCTCTTGCGCTCTGTGTGAGCAGTAGCTTTGTTCTCCCTTTCCCTAAGTCATTGGCCCCCACCTTATTCTGGACCCTTTTTGCTCTCTGTGGGATCTTTAATCCCTCTTCTTCAGCTACTGCTCCCTTTGCTCGCCTTCCGAGTATGAGCGCTGCAATGCCCCTCCCTTTTGCAGGATGTGGGAGCTGCGGCCCCCTTTCCTTGCTCGATGGACTGGACACTCTGGCACTTTCAGTGGGTGCCCCCCCCCCCTTGGCTGAGGGAAGTTTCCCCCTCACCCCAGGGCCGGTTCTAGGATTTTTGGGGCCCTGGGCTGGAAGGGAATGTGTGAGGCCCCTCTAATTTGCATACGTGATATATTCAGGGATCCAGAAGCTGCTTTGTTCAGATTTCTCCTGCGCCACAGCTCCTCCTCTCAGCCACCTACAAGCACCTCTTTTACAGCCCATTTTGGGCTGAAGGTGTGAGAATTGCTTTGGGGCTGAGAGTTAAACCCGTGGGACGCTAAAGTGCTGACAATGGGCATCCCACAGTGTCTCTGAATGGCTAGCCCGGCAGGAAGCCTAATTGCAGGACAAACCTGCAAAATGTGACTCCTTGCAAATGGGGCACCATCCCTAAGAGGCCCAGGGAGGGTCCCCTCCCCTCCCTCTCACCGGCCCAATTGCAAAGAGACCCATTCCTTTCGATTGAATTGGCAGGAGTACAAGAGGGTTGGTCGTGTGTTAAACTGGTTCAGGCCCCATACTGGTGGGCTGAGTGCGAGGCCCTGGGCAGCTGCCCACACTGCCCATGCCTAGCGCCGTCCCTGCCTCACCCTCCTGGCCCTAGTCTCTCCCTTCCTTTGCTCTCAGTGGGACCTGTAACGTCTACGCTTTGCTCACTCCCGCCTCTTGGAGCTATAAACCTCCGCCTTGTTCTCTCTCAGAGCTGTAGCCCCCTTCTTCTCATCCGTGCCCCCGCTGCCTATAGGAGTTTACCCCTCTCAACCTTTCTGGCTCTCTCCTTTCCCTCCCATTGCTCTCAATTGGAGCTGTAAGACCAATTCTGTGCCCAGCCCTGCCCCCCTATGATTTCTAAATCCTCCCTCCTCCTCTCCCGCGCCCTTCTCTTTTTGGGCTCTTTCAGGAACTGTACCAGCTTCCACCCCCTCCCTCCCCGCAGTTCTCCCCTCTGGTTGGAAGAGCCCCAACGCTCCCTCCTCGCGAGAACTCTGCTTCTCCCCGCGGTTGCTGACGTCCAGGTTCCGCTGCGTGATTGTAAAAAGGTTTGACTTGCTGCTGACCCCGGGGGTCAGGACTCTGTGCGCTAATCCCTCGCTCTCCAAACACAAAAAACACTCTCCTCGTTACTCAGCCTCATTCATCCTAATCCCTGCTGACACATAACATGGGCTTCTGTTCGCAGTGCGCAGCCGGTGTGAGGGAGATGAGGCTGCAGGAAGAGCGCGGCGCCCCCGGCCTCTACTTCCTGCGCGAGGCGGCGCGCGGGCCCGGGCCAGCGCACAGATGGGAAGCGGTCCAGCAGCCGGGAACGAAATACCAACACATACATTCAACAGGAGGTTTCATTACACGCCGTGCCTCACGTGCTGCATTCTATACAGCCCACCAAGTACCCTGTAAAATGAAAATGTCGCGTGAAGATATGAATTTCCCCCGTGTTTCACTCGCATGCACTCGAGTCTCATGTTTGTGGTAAACAAACAAACGACACAACGCTCTGGAATTTTCCATTTCTATCTCCGTTCAAACGAATCCGCACCTCATCATGACGTTTATAAACGATATTCTCACAGCATACCTCTTGGTATGAGAGGGGACTTTTTTTTAGCCAATAGCACCGAACATGCTGGAACTTGTGTTTTCATTGTTTTGCATCAGAAGTGAGCCTGTAAATCCCAGCATTCTTCGTGCTGTTGACTGAAACGTATAATTGTCTCTGTGCCAAGTTGGGCTAGTGCGTCACATTTAAGTTAAAGGTTGGTAACAGCTAGGGTGACCACCTCGTTCCAAGTCATCAAAGGAACCCCTTCAAGTCCTGAAGTTCTTACTCACAAATCATTGCTACGTGGAGTATTAGTGTAACGGAAGCAAACCCAGACTACAACAACCAGAATGCATTGAGGGCCTGGACTGAAACAGTGCCCATGATAGATTAGTGCAAGGTGCTCGCCCTATTTGCAGCTGCTGCCCTTGTATTGTACTTTGCTATCCATGGCACAACTCTTGCTATTCCTGATCTCTGTGGTCATGAAGGCAGCAACAAAACAAAATGGCCCACGTCACCGCCTAACTTTATCCCCTCAACAGGAAATGGAAAGCTATTAAGTGGCGTATGGGGTGGGCAAGGGTTTAACCATGTGATTGCATTGCAGTAGAAAGGGTACATAATGCCACTTCTGCTACCATTGGCATTTTCGGGAATGGACGCGCGTGGAAGGTACACTGATGAATTTGTGGAGGTGGTGTGCACCCACGCTTAGTTTTTCGGTCTATGTCTGATTTTTCATCATTCTTTGACCTATAGCAAGGCAGAAAAAGACAGGAAAAATAGACAGAAGGAGAAGGGAAAACAGTGACACAAAGAGAAAGTGAGATGGAAATGAACATGGAACAGTAAAATAAAGAGACAAACTGATTAGGGTTGTGGGGGAAAGAGGCAGGAGGAAGATTCAAGACCCAGCAGCCTTTGGATTCAGCACATCTGGAACCTGACACAACGGTGGCGGGTTAGCTGGCTGTAGTAGGGTACCATGGGCCCTGGAGCAAGCAAGAAAAATGCCCATACCCTCTAATTAGTAGCAAAATGCAGAAATACTTGGGGGCCTTGTTCCAAGCCCCTTGCACCGCCGATAGGTCACGTTTTCCCATATTGAAAGTGACATACAAGCAGGGCAAAGGGCTAGTAAATAAGTCAATTGATGTTGTGTGGGCCTCTAACATCCATGAGGTCTCCTTAGGGTGACCAGATGTCCCGGGTTTCCCTGGACAGTCCCTGTTTTCAGAGGACTGTCCCGTGTCCCGAGGCTTTCCCTAAATTTAAATACATGTCCTGTTTTTTGGGACAAAGGTCAAGTCATCCTGCAAAGGAGAATTAAAAGGTATGGTGTCTTTAAATAATATTTCTGTTTCAGGCAGTGCAGGTGCATGTATGTTGCCACAGAGGGGAGACACAGAGGGGAGACAGAGAGTAGAGGGAAGCAGGTGTACTCAGGGGTGGAGGGTGTTTTGTTTTTTTTTAAAGCAAAAATCGGGACAGGCCAGACATAGAAGTACGGTTGCAGGCTTTAGTTCTACTTTTTTGTCTAGCCTGTCCCGGTTTTCGCATCTCAAAATCTGGTCACCCTAGGTCTCCTGCCACTGCACCTGCTGCACTATTGACAGCTACGTCCCACGGGATCCAAAGACAACTTTGAGCCGGTGCAACTTTTTTTTTTTACAAAACAGTGGACGTGTCACTAGAAACATCACGAAGTTGCATGAAAACAGCAGAGACAGGCAGTCACCCGGAAAGGGATCTAATATGAAGGCTATCAGACTGCGTTAGAGACTCATCCTGATGCGGGCTTGCTTTCCCAGACAGGAAGGCCCTATTTTCTTTCCGTTTCGGCTTCTGCTCGACGTGGTGCAGCCATGAGCTTTAATGTAACATACCACGGTGTCATTACAAAAACCACAGAAGTCTACAAGATAGGTTTTAGTGATTAATATAAACGCGGAGCCGCTGATCTGCTGTTCCAACGTCGGCCTGGCGCGCTGACCCGGAACAGCAACTTCATAAAAGGGGGCATAGGCCACGGTTCCCAAAACAATGCACGCTCCGCTAGCTCTGAGAGCAGGCGGGGAGGGCGGGCGGGGCGGTTCAAGCAGGCAGTAGGTTGCATACAGCACAGAAATCGGGCAATTTATCCGGTCCAAGTAACTAACGTATTTTTCAACAAAAACACCATTCCTAGTTGGAGTCCCGTGAAGTAAAGTTCTTCAGTCGTCATTTTACAGAGTGAAGACAATACGGATTTTTAAAAATGGTTTCTTTATATATGTCATATTTTAATAATAATGCGTAGAAAAAGGGGGTGTCGGTGAAAGCCAACACCGTAATTCAGTGGCACCGGGGTAGCAAAGTATCCATGGGGCCTACTTCAAGCAAGGAGATTGGGCCGTCTTCATGATGGCTGGGTATTAAAAGAGTCTCATACCCGGGGTCCCTTCATAACCCGGGGCTCCTGTGCCCCTGTACCTGTTCCCTGTGTGTAATGTGTGAACCAGACATGGCACACCAGAAGTCCAGGCAGCATCTTACCCTTCTTGGACAAAATAGGATTAATAAGCACCACTATTATAACTGAGGGGCACGAGTAAACCTCTTATCACCTGTTATCTTCTGTGATCAGAGGGTACTAAAATGATAGGAAAACCTGTTATTAATTGTATCTCTGTCCTGGAAATATTTTAGACTATAAAGTGAGAGCAATCTTTATCTATTCGGGACTTGTGTGTGGCTCTTGCGACTTTTGGTGGAAATAATGTGTGGGTATATGGTTATGTGTGTACGTTTGTGTGTGTGGGGCAGCAGTCGCTGCCCGTCACCCAGTTTTTGTTTTGTAGGCAGAGTTGTTTTTTCACAAATTGGAGTTTCGCCTTCTTTTGAATCAGGCCTGTGTGAAACCAGAGACTGCAAAACTATCTTTTGCAAAAGGAGAAACTGCAGTGTTTTTTATTTACAGCGCCAAGAAGCTCAAGCTCAGTGGATGCAGGTTGCTCAAATAGGTATAACACAGACTTCAAAAATAGATGGCGAAAATCTCGATTTTACATGATTGTCCCTACTGAAAATATTCGACCTGTGTTTAATTCCTGATTCCAGCCAAAGCCATTACCGGCCATTTTTCTGGATTGAGTTCATTTACTTTTCTAAAAGCAGTCGTAGTGCATTATGGGCAAGTTGTTTTTAGGAGATTAGGTGGAGATTGTCTTTCTGTAAGGGATACATTATGTTACATTTACGCTTCGTTATTTTATGTTCTGAGTCTATGTATTCGCAAAAACGACTTTGATGTCTACCTTTCTACTCCTCACCATTGAACTCAAGATTTTGGGGGTTCTTTGGGCATGCGTGCCTCCAGCAGTAGGGTCTCCAGAGTGTTTCTGCACATCTGTTGCATGGATGGGCTGTTCACCAAACTCAGTTGGGGGCAGACACAATCTGAGAAGATTGTTCAGTGTGGTTTGTAAGACTCAGGCTGATCTTAACAGCACATCAGCTGCTTTGCATGCTTGTTGATTAATCATTGATTAAGGCCCAGGGGCAGTTTTTGAGCAGGTGGCTCCCGGTGCATCAACACTTTTTGGCGCACCCCCCATGACCCTCTCCTCCACGGATTCCCTCACTACCACCCTCCAACACTACCCCTCATCTTTCTATAGCTCTGCTCTCACATGCATTCCATTTGTTTCATAGCGCTCCTCATACCAGTGTAGGGTGTCAGAGCACTTTACATCACGCACGTTATACAGAGACAATGGATCACATGTGTGTAAACCAGTCTATAGGAAATGTTACACAAGACAGGATTACAAGGTGTAGGAATCACATCATTCATACATTCATACTAGGAGGCAGTATATGTTAAGAGCTTTTGGTCTGGGGAAACAAACTCAGGATGTAAAGCATAATACCGTGGTTGGGGGTCGGCTTTAGTAATAAGAATGTATTTCTACCCAAGCAAACTCTTTTTAGTAGCATGACGATAATGTGAGACTTGGAAAAAAACATAATAAACATAATGTTCTAGCTTACAGGATGCAGTTTGCATGCAGCTCTTTGATGACAGTTCATAGGTCACTGTGCTAAATTAGGATTTTAACTTATAAACTGCAAGTAACTAAAGGATCCCTGTGACCAAACCAGTAGCCCACTGAGCTAGCCAGATAAAATACAGTTCTATGATCCGCATGGTACACGTTCTTTGCAGCAGGCATATTAACCTTCAGTGCTACTTTATGATGACGCAAAACTGCACCTAGCCAAAGCTCCGATCTCTCTACAGCCGGAACATTAATTACCAGAGTTCTCTTGACATTTTTATAGTTGCCTGGAAATTGCTAGAAACACATGGATCTCTGCAGCAGGTGCTTTTAAACCCATAAGTTAATTGTAATCACTGCGCCCCCAAGCTCTGCGCCTGGTGCAGCTTCACCGGTCGCACCGCCCTAAAGCCAGCCCTGTTAAGGTGTGTCACCAGGATGCCCCCAAACGAACCGCAGTCGCCTGCATTCGGGTTCAATTAAGGAGACAATTGTTGGGGGAGTAAACGAGGAAGGGTTCTACTGAGTCCGAACTTCTGCTGCAGTTGAACTGTACCTTTTAATCTAACAGGGCTGTGCCACAAGTATTCTCAAAGCTGCACCCCAGACTCAGATGCCGTGATAAGAGTAAATCAGAAGAAGGGTGCCCGGTTTTAGGATATTTATTTTTCAAACATTGTGGTCTGTATTTTTCCATATTTATTTTCTGCCCTTATTATTAACATTTATCCATATTTATTTTGTGTTTCACATACAAATAAGGTTGTATCTAATTTTTTTTGCTCACTGATTTAATCTTTAAATGTGTACTCGCACTTTGATGTCTGCGAACTGTAGCACTATCAGCAGCCAAATATAATATAACAATATACTCCATGAAAACATTAGCGTTATAGAACACACAAGAGCACATACAAAGGTTTTTAAAAAAACATTTCATCAGTGTTTTTTTTTAACTGTTGGTGCTGTCAATCTTCAAAAGTGTTGGCCTGAAAGATTTGAATGTTTGAATGACAGCATGGTGAGTCATGGAATAAAAGACCAATTTTCTGATTTTTTTGCAATACATGCAGAGAAAAAACAATTGTTTTCTCTATGTATTTATCTATAAAAAAAATCAGCGAAACCAGAGACTGGGGAGACTAATCGCAACATATCACGATATTTGAATAAATGCGTTTTGGGCTCAGCTGAGGTTGGCAATAACCCGGTTTCTGCTAATCTTAGTCTGTATGTTATACAAGGATGCCATATGATTCATGTCAACAACGTACCACTGCCCTTTGCTTATATTTATCAACCTGGTGTATTCTGGTAGGTGTAGTATGTATTCCCATTAATGATATCAATTGATCTAATCTATAAGACTACAATGACTTGTGAAAAGAGCTGGGGGCTTGAGAAGAGTGGTTTTGATGGCATGGAATCATTTAGTAACGTAAGGATATATGAACAGACATACTTACATGTCTTTTTTTTTATTATGTAGTGAATGCTACAAAATCTTGTGCTGTCTCTAGCTGCTGAACGATTCCAGATCGTAATATATGTCATAAACACAGTTGTTCAATCGGGATTACACTACAGTAACTCCATGTACCTGGCTGCTCCAGAAATGCTTCAACGCCAAGTGCAATGAGGGCAAAATGTTATTGCCCGTCTTATTCCAAATCGACCTTAGTTCTCAAACATTTCTTCTGTGCTACAACAGCTACCCTGGTTGCCAATTAAAAGTCAAGTTAAGTTTAAAGCTATGGTTATAATTCCCGGATACATTTATTAAAGACCCCCCAACTTCTTAGCCATAAAGGTCTTTTGACACTTTCCATGCCTGTCATCAAGACCTGTTAATTGTTTCTAGATCCTGTTATTCTATGGTTAGGGGAAAAAAACTTTTCAGTGGCAGTCAGCTGATAAGGTCTGACATGTCCAGCCTCTGTGCCTTTATTAAAAAACTTTTTATTACAGCTCAGAAAACTCCTGAAATCTTCTTCATTCAGACATTAGCACCAAACTCCTTCATCAATCTTGCAATTTTCCTAATCCAGCACCAAGAATATCCTGTGAATGTGTGCTTTATAAATACCCCATAGACCACTGAAGGGAGATGGGGGAACTTCACCACACACAAGCCACCACAGGCAAGGGTGAAGAATACATTGACTCTCAATGGACAGGTGCAAATGCTACCTGCTCTGAAACACTTGAGGAACCCACCTGGGTTTCTGGGACCGAGATTAGAAAATAATGCAGCAAGGCAGAACCACTATGCGCATGAATTGTGGTGTGGGTGGACAGCTACCTAGAAATGGTACAACCTTGAGAGAGGGCCACTGGGAAACTGTGTAACTCAATGACATGTACAACACACTTTTGATCATCTGGACTTCTTGATTTTTAGGTCTCGTGTTCGCCTAGATCATTTAATGTTACTGAATTTAATATTTACTCATTGGGGCTTTCAGCCAAACCTCTTCATCCTTTAGCCCTTTATGTTGTCATTTACATTTTAATTCCTCCCCCTACCAGTACAGAATGAGACAGCCTGGCGAGTTTCACTGTGACTGGTGGCATTCTGCCCTTTAACAAGGAGTACATCTCCACACAGCGTGGCTACTTCAGAGCCAGGGCCGATTAAGGCAATGTGGGGTTTCTGGGACCGCGAAATAATTTTGCTAACAGGCAATATTGTTTTAAGATTGAGAAGAGCCGGGCAGCTGCGACAGCAATAAAGCTTTGCTAAAAAATGACAAGCATGGACAAAACAAAAACATTGGCAGACAACTCTAGACCTATTGGCTTTACCCATGCTTGTTACATTTGTTTACTGAACGATGATACATAGATCTCCATCAGTTGGCTTTGATCAATGGAATAATCATGAGGCAAAGGGTTACAATTTTTAATAGGTTTATGGATAAGCCGCTGTGGGCACTGCCAATTTCCTATGCCCAGAAATGTGCAGCTGAAGGAATATTTCAACTCTTATGGTACCGAGGCCCGCTCCCAATCTGGATCCATATGGTAAGTCAATTAATGTGGCGCAGAGAGCTGGTCCAGTGGCTTCAAGCAGGGCCACTGGAATTGTGTGATTTTTTTTCAGCTGCATTGTTTTCCGCATAATAATGAATTTGCTGCATTTACTACATAATCCATCATCTACTGCACGATTAGCAGATTCTAACAAAAAAAGTTTATAGCTCACACGGATCAATTTACTGAAAACTCAGCATCATGTGTTGGCACCAATGGATAGCCCCTTGCCAAAGTCGGCTGGTCACCTTTCAGTTGCCTATTGCAGTATTTGAGTTTCAAACTGTTTGCAGTGAGGCGCAACCTCTGCCCAGACAGTGGTACAATTTGTAAAAGACAAAATAATGCACTAATACTACCAAAAAATGTGCTGTGTTGCGCCGCATAATTTGACTTTTATTGCCGCATAATTTAGTTCACCCTGCCGCATAATTTGATCCTCCTCTGTCAAATAATCCCAGTGACCCTGCATAAAAGGCAGCAATGCTATTGCAGACCCCTGAGGGACACCACAGTCAGATTCCTATGGAAATTAGGACAAAGTTAATGTGCCGGGACGATCAGGGAGGAACCGACACGCCCAGTGCCAGGCACATTTCACCCATGTTTATCTGCTCGAGAGGATGGCAGACCTCGTGATGCACGGTATTAATTTAAAATTCAAATTGATTAATAGTGCTTTTTTTCCCATGTTAACAGGGCTGATGCTCAGAAGGATGCCCCCGGCGGACCATCTGTGATAAACCCTGGCTGAGTCGAGGGATAAAAAGTGCTTTCTTTTAAAGGTATTTTAAAGTTATTTTTTTACAATGCAGATAAAAAGCACACGCTTTTCAGAATATTCGCAAAATTTTGCCCGTGAATGTGTTTCGCAGAGATGAGTAACCACGCGCTTTCCGAAGCCATGTCCTTACAAAAAGGGGGGCAGCCCAAATACACAAATACACAATATCACCAAACATAAAATACGATTTTCCGCCCACTGGAGCACACAAGACACCTGCTACATGTATCGCCAGTGTCAGATGTCAAGCGACCTGTGATCACTTGGTTATAGCACATGCCGATGACTGGATTGCCCTTGGTATATGAATGGTATGTGTTATTATTACACACACGTGATAGTACTCATTTTTTCAGCCTCAGAAATGTGCAAAAGAGGAGCAGAGATTCCAAATTGCCACCTGCGTATCTTTGAGTTATCTCACTGGCATCAACTCTATCAGGCACCAATGCCAGCCAAAGTGGCTCTGTGGTTCAACCAAAAGGCTGTCGGAAAAGCGCCCAGACGCCGAGCACGACCCCCCTCTCTGGCATTCCCCACGGACACATTTTCACTTTCACACAGATCATCCCTTGTACGCCTCAATAATTTGTAGGCCTCAAAAAAATACAAAAATTGACTTCTTCTCACATATTTCTCAACGCATTTTCTTTTATTTGAGCGCCAAAAATCTCAGCAACGCAGACGGCGCTATATGCATGCCTACAGTCAGTCATTTAGTGTTTAATCCGCCGTGTATCCGGTGCTCGCACGCACTTATTCTCGAGATACACACACGCGTCACTTACACGTGCCTGGACGGTTGTCGGCCGGTTAAAACGCGGTTTCTGCATCATACATAAACCTTAGAAGCAACGACAAACCCATATCGGCGCTACATCTATAGACACCCCAACGTAGCCCAAAAAAACACAAAATACCCCATGCCAGAGGAATTAGATACTCAAAAACCACGAAGGGTGGCTACTGTTTTCTGTTGATCGGCCCAGTCTTTCTTCCAGAGTGCCCCGATAAACACTTGCTGCAGACCACTTTTTTTTATCAAGTTGATACAGTTAAATGGAAGTTTTTTTTTCTTTTTCTGTTTTTTTTTGTTTTGTTTAACATATGGTAAGCTTATTTTGAAAAGGTGCTAGTTGAAAAGTGCCAACTGGTTTCTACTCTGTGATGTTAGCAATTAAGTTCTTCCTCGTGACCAGTTACAGGTTGTACCCACAGGGTACAGTTTCCTTACCAGTTTTTTGACATTTTTTAAGGATAAAATCCATGAAGTGTCCAGTTTATTGAAGATGTGTCTCTGTACTGGTACAATGGTGGTTTCAGAGTACATATATATTACATTTCCCTGAACGTATTTAGTCGGAGGTCAACCTCCCATGTGCCACAGCAGACTTGAGTAGAAAACATTTGAAACTTGTCAGTTTGGAAGTTATTTGAATACTTGCTTTGAATTCTTACAGAACCCCGTGTATGATATAGAGAAGTGCTATATGTGCACCCAGCAGCTAATATTTTAGCTATGTCTACATATATATTAAAAAAGAAGGGCCGTCAAAGAATGTTTAGATGTCAGAGAATTTTACAGGACTTGTGCATTCAAATAACTGCGTGCGACAGCCAGTGCCTTTGTAGAATGTAGGGTCTGTGTCAACCCTAACACAGGGATGGGTATGTGCGTGTTACCAATCACCCCAGTAATTCCAAGAGCCTTGGGACTAGCTATGTAAAGAAAAATGAAAGCACCTTTACCCCGGTGGATTTAGGGGGGAAACGCAATTATCACCCAATTTACGCATCTGCTTTACGTGCAATTCGCCGGGAATAATATGCCGTAATTTGCATGCTACTTCTAAAGCTGTATGTATGTATATATATATATATATATATATATATATATATATATATATATATATATATATATATATATATATATATATACATACTAAGCCAGCACCTTTCCCACAACAAGACCGTAAGCGAATGAATAACAGGTGCCAAAGTAAATCGTACGAATTTTTAATTCACCAGACTGCCATAACGCCCATAAAAACATACAGAAGTTGATATACTAACGGAAAAGCACATGGGGTATCTCAGACAAAATAATGATGGCTCCCCTCGTTAAACCAGGAAAAAAAGATCCTTTTTTTAAATATTACGCTCACGCGAATCTTTGGCGTTTCGTAAACAGATTCTTTTGATGTCTATACTCATACCGACAGACTCACCTGCTCCCCTGCGACACAGTGCCTAAAGGCTGAAATACAGGTTGACAAAGGCGCTGCAAACCTGTAGCCATTAAGGGGCGCTTGAATGAAAGCACATATCTCAAGGTTTCGCTTAAGTTTCTATCGAGCTTTCCTTTTACGACCATTCATTCTCCTTGGCATATTATAGGGCGCCGGAAATTACCTCTCTCTGCCAGGCACTCTTTCTTGATCTATCTATCTATCTATCTATCTATCTATCTATCTATCTATCTATCTATCTATCTATCTATCTATCTATCTATCTATCTATCTATCTATCTATCTATCTATCTACTTGTCGCTGTATAATCAAAGCGCTTCAGCGCCCCGCATGGAGTAGCAAGCGCTATATAAATCTTTCAGTACAATAGAATACAATACATTTTGTCAGCTCTCATATTAATCAGATAAGCGAACATGTGATCTTTCCCACTTTTAAATTTATTTAACTCAAAATTCAAGGCATCCATACGATTATTTTAAGCAGGACGATGTTCTCCCCCGCAAAACTATACACAAAAAAATATCTCACTCGTAACGCCTAAAATAATAGGGATAAAAAATATTTCACAGTGCATTTACAGGAAATAATACAAAACGAAAATAAAAATAAAATTGTAGTTACAGATTTGTTTTCCTATACAAAAAAACGACATGTGGTTGATCTCTGGAGGGGGAAAAAAGTTTATAAATAAACGAAAGCGCTGACGTCAACACAACTTCTAATGTTTGTATTTGCGGAGTCAGAGTTGTAATAAACAAGAAAGGCTCCCACACTGTCTAGGTTGGTCAAAGAAATGCCAAAAGCGATGGCATTATAACATGTGCACATCTTAGCTAGAAAACGTGGTCACGCCTAGTTACTGTATATTCAATATGTTTTCCCCTTCAGCGAATAAAACGTTTGCTCTCCGTGAATGATAAATACTGTACAAAAAAATCTCAATAAAACACCAAAGTTCAGTCTAAAATTCAAACTAGCTGCGCGACTAGTTTTGAGTAGCTTCTAAAAAAAGAGGCGAATGGAACAGCGGCGTGCTTCCCCCTTTTCATTGTTCTGTTACGTTTTTTAAGAGGAACATCAAAGCATTCTGTACAAAGGGGGCAATGCGCACAGTGTGGGGGGCGTCCCACGCCCTACAGAGGTACGACATTGTGATTGGCTTTGAAAAGTTTGGTTCTCGTCTTCTCGGTGTCTTTCGCGTGTTTGCTTGACGTGGGTGCTGTCAATGTCACCTTGTTAGTTGGGAGTCCTGGCCAGGGTAACCGCATGGTCCGAACTTTCATGCACAGTCTAGAACGTTTCTGCTTTTTACACCCCAAAAAATGGACCAGCCCAGGATTGGAGACGGGAACAAAAAAAAATACTAAGATGAAGGCGTTTTGAGGATGTTGATTAAGAAACCAGGTGTGTGTGAGGGGAGGGCAGGTAATGGAAAGTGGGATAATGTTATGAATGATGCTTCAACGTGGAGGTATGCGTTTTTGGAAATATAGCGAGGTCACCTCTTTCTTACAATGTTCTTTCGTTCTTGGGGCTTGCCTACGCCCCAGGAAGTGACGAGTAGGTGTCTTGGCCTTCCTAAGTTAAAGGGACTTTTCTTTAAAGGATGAAGAAGATCCCGTCAGGGTAAGTTCTCTGGGCTGTGCGGGGTGTTCGTGGAATCCAGCATGCTAAGAGCCACTGTCCTGGACAGGGGCAGCTGAGAGGGGGCTCAGTCTGGGCGGTGCGTGGGGTCCCGGCCCGGGGGACGGGGGCTTCTGCTGCTCAGCTTGTCCTCTGCGGACAGGGCGAAGCGGGGGTCAGATGTGCGTGAGGGGCACCGTGCCGTTCACCGCGCTCTGGTGGTGGTGGTAGTGCGCCTGTTGCTGCGGCTGGCTCAAGCCGTGCAGGAGCCGCCCCCCGGCCGCTGCCGCTTCCGCCGCCTCCCCCGCCGGCAGGTACATGCTGATCATCTCCCTCAGGTCCCCGGGGCAGGGCGGCCGGGCCGAGGGGTGCACGGCGCTGCCGCTGACAGGCGGGCTGACGCTGGGTTCCGACTTCACCAAGGAGCCCAGGGCCCCCAGGGCGCCGGAGGCCGACGAGGCGGAAGTGGCCGAGCCCCCCTGCGACGGCTGCCCCCCACCCTGGCCACCGCTGTAGGAGAGAGCGTACCCCGAGGGCGAGGCGCTCATGTAGCCCTGCGAGCCCAGGGGGCTGTACTGCAGCGCGCTCATGTCGTAGCGGTGCATAGGCTGCGGCTGGTGCGGGTGGTGGTGCGCGTGGTGCGGGTGGTGTGCGTGGTGGTGCTGCTGTTGCTGCTGGCTGTAGGCGAGCTGAGCCTCCTGCATCATTGCCGCCGCCGCGGCCGCAGCCACAGAGCCTGGATAGCCCCCGTTGGCCCAACCGTTCATGTGCGCGTAGCCACCGCCGCCAGGACCCCCGCCACCGGGGCTCTCGAGGCGCTGACCCACGCCGCCGGGGCTCAGGCCCACGCCCATGCCCCCGGGGCCGCCGCCGGCGGAGAGCAGCCCCCCGGCCAGCGAGTACTTGTCCTTCTTGAGCAGGGTCTTGGTCTTGCGCCGGGGCCGGTACTTGTAGTCCGGGTGCTCCTTCATGTGCAGCGCCCTCAGGCGCTTGGCCTCGTCGATGAAGGGCCGCTTCTCGCCCTCCGACATGACCTTCCACTCGGCGCCCAGGCGCTTGCTGATCTCCGAGTTGTGCATCTTGGGGTTCTCCTGGGCCATCTTGCGCCGCTGGCCCCTCGACCAGACCATGAAGGCGTTCATGGGCCGCTTCACCCGGTCCTGGTTGGCTTTGGCGCCCCCTGCGCCCCCTCCGCCTCCCCCTCCGCCGCTCTGGCCCGTGTTGGCCTGGGGCTGCGCCCCTGGGGAGTGCAAGTCCGTCTCCATCATCATGCTGTACATTGGCGCGCCCCTTGTTCCCTCTCACAAAGTGAAATCAAGGAAGCAGTCCGCAGCCTCACCAGAATCGGGGCGTCTCTGGCCGCAGGGGAGCTGAGGCAGCGTCAAACCCCCCAACTCTGCTCCAAACTTGTCTTTTCAGGCGGCTGCTGTTGTGCGCTTGGACGCGCTGAAAGTTGGGCGCCGTGGATCCAACAGGTGCTGCTGCTGCCGCTCTCGGCCAACAAGTGCCCAGCACACGCTCTGCCTCTGGGGAGGGCTTACTTTCTCCTTTGCGTCTTCCTTCTCTCAACTCCCCACTCCTCCTGTCGTTATTCTCGCTGCCTTGTTCCTTCTCTTCTTGGTGCTGAAGGGACAGCGTTCGCCTCCGGCTCAAGGGGTCGGGAGATAGCTGGGAAAGTCGGGTGGGAGTGAGAAGGAAGCGAGGGTATCACGAGCAGGAGCCAGGCAGAGGTGAATATCACAAGCACAGCGATCCTGAGCATGGAAGAAGACCCCCGGGCCCGGAGCTGACGGTCCCAAGTTGATGAGGAGGAGCGCCCTGGACTAATTTGGTCTCTGATTTCCCTCCTCGCCCGAGGTGAGTGAGGAGATGGGAAGGAGGGAAGAGAGAGAGGGAGTGAGGTAGCGCAGCCATACACAGAGAGCGCACGCTGCCATTAAATGAGCAGGACTCGTCCAATGGGAGCGTGGCGGTGGGATGGCTGATTTGCATGCAGGGTGACGTGGGGACGTCGTGGCTGCAGCAAGGGGTGATGTTGGAAGTGTATAAGAGTGTGTGCGCGTGCTGGGTGTGTTAGCTGCGGTCTGTGTGGCTATGCTTAGGAGCCTATGTAGTGTATGTTGCTGCTTGAGTGAGAATGTGAGTGAGCGAGCCAGTGCAAACTTTGCATGTGGCTCTGTTAATCCCGCGTGAGCCTTTCAGTGCATGCATGTTTGATGCAGGGTTAGGTGGATTTTGGGGCATATATTGGGTGCGTGGAATGCGTGCAGGGTGTTTGTGTGGCAGCGGTGTCTAGCATTTGCGAAGGAGGGTGCAGTGGTTTACAATACATTGTTTTTTTAACTTCGTTCACGTCGTACTTTTGACCTATCTAAGACTTGCCTCGCGAGTGATCTGTTACGTATGGGCTGTAGAGAGGCGTGGAACGGTTATATGTGTATGTGGCGTGTGTTGTGTGTGTGTGTGATATGTGTTTAATGTGTGGGTGAGAATAGTATGTGCTGTAAGTATGACTGTGTGGGTTGTAGAGCGTGGTGTGTTCGTGTGGGTGGTGAATAGATTTGGTTTGTAGCAGGTGTACATTTGTGTCTAAAGTGTGGAGTTTATGTATGCATTTGTGGGTGTGTTTGCCTGTGTGTAGGCGTTGCGCGCATTGGTGAATATGGTACGTGTACTCCACAACAGTTTAGCGGCAGCTTTGTATATGTGGATTGCATGTATGGATGCTTGAGTCCATGTGTGGTCAGTGTATTTTGCTGCTTGTGAAGTGGGGGTTGCTGCCGCCCTCCCAGGACCTCCTATAAGGGCTAAGCACTGGTGCCAACTGGTTGCGGCTCAACCAACCCTGGGTACCGGTGCGGCGATGGGTGAGCACGTGTCGAATGGTCCCGGACACATTCCACGCTCCACCACCTGTGCGCTAGGGCGATTGTGCTTGGCGTACCCCCTAAATAAACCCCATTTGCAGATGCGTTTCTTCTGTGCCCGCTACCCCACCCCATTAGATCTCAATTATGTGCTATACAGCTAATTACCAGTGAACAACAAACCACAGCAGAGTTCACCCTTTACTCCCCTCCCTCGCGCTAACGCCCTGCCCCCAAAAAGTAAAATGGTTTCTGAGGCAGAGTAACGGCATAACATGGCAAATACATAGCACTTAGAAGGACAAACGAGGTGGGGTTTGGAAAAGAACACTACTGCACAACTATTTTGATGTGATTCTACTTCCTGAAAGACGCCACTGCGATTACTCTCATGTTTGTGATGTGTTATCGTCGACATTTGCGAATCATCACGATTCACTTTTTACTCTCCACCCAAAATACATAAGAATATTAAAACTAAATTATAACAAAAGTGCAACAGAACGATTTTAAAATGTGTAGCCACTGAATTAAATATTTCGAAAAAACACAGAGACGGTTTTTTTTTGGTCTGGCACCATGCGAGGCTGTCACGTGAAGTTGAAAACAAACATGCTCTTTGGCGCATGTCACCGCCCCCCCCCCCCCCATAAAAACCAAATCTCTTGTCTCACAACTCCCCATATGCAGGATCTCACGTGCCTCGTGGGGTTGCTTAAATATACATTGAAAAGTATTCCTCGTGGTTGCTCGCCACGCTTTGATTGTGTGCTTCATGGTAATGAAGGTGGGGATTTGCATACGGTACACAGGGGAGCGCTTGCGCGCCTCCCGCCGTTATTTTGCGCGGGATCTGAGAGGTGGACTCTCGCTCTTTGGAGAGTTTGATGTCTGTGTCAAATGAATGTGTTTCTGGAGTGAGCCGGGGGTCGGCTTCTGGCCGCTGGCGGCAGTGAATGCGCTCACTAGTGAGGGGGAGGGGGGAGGGGAGCGGCTGGCTGCCGGCAGCGGGGGCGGCGAGCCTGGCAGAGCTCTGCTGCCGAGGCGGCAGGTGCACTGAGTGACAGCTGATTGACAAGGTGGGGGCGGGGAGGAGAGGGCACGGGGCCTTCAACGGGGGTTCGCTGCCAGAGAGTTGGGCGGCTTCCAAGAAGCCGCGACGTGAATGTCATTTTAATCGACCTTGGAAAGATGAAAAGCGGAGTTGGACCCGCCAGACCTTTAAATTGCGCCTTGGAAGGCTAGTGTGAGCGCTCGTGGAATGAATGCCCCACACGGAAGTCTGTTTTCGAGCGAAAAACGCGACACGCGTAAACGTGTGCACTCTGTTTTTGCTTTCTTTTTTTTTTGTGCAACTGGTCGCAGTTGCGGGCAGCAAGAAGTGTTGCCCGTCGGGGGGCTCACATACATAAGCATGAAAACGTGAAGTTTTTTTTACAGAGTTCAAGTGTCTGAGAATATTATTGTTTTAAATTTTTTTCTTTTTTATGATCCCAATTTATCCTTTACCCTGGGTCAGACGAGGTCAAAAGAAGCAATTAATTTGCTTTTTTGGGCGGATCGGAGAAATCCTCCTGGTACTGCTACTCTGTGGGTGTCACCCACATTTGCATTGCACATCTTTAGCCACTCCTTGATCACTCCTCTTTTGCATGTGTAAATCAGGGTATTTTTTATACTATCCAGTATACTTCGCTCACGTGCAGCCTGCGGCTGGTGTAAATTAATCTGTGGATGTAGAAGTTACGCTCACTCAGAGTGATTTACTTACAAGCAGATCAGGGTCATCTCACTTCATATGGTCTCGAGCAGCTCCTGCGCATGTTCCAACCTGCGCGTTTTAAAGGGCGCAACTCTTTTACAACTAAAAAAAACATGAATTTGGTACCAGATGGCAGGATTTAATAACACAGCCTTAGTGATGGGTTGAAAGAATAACAGGAAACATCCATTCGTCGAAGAAGGCCAGAGGTTTCTAGCGTTTCAAACCGAAGCAGAAAAACACACGCTTTTTAGCAAACATATTTTAAAATAAAATACAGCCTCGAATTTAGCACATCGACTGAAGTTGAAAAACACAGCGCCGAATTTTGTTTGGAAAACTTTTCATACGTAACAAGAAGCACAACTTTAGCGCAAACCGTTTTGAAGGAGAAAAATATTGTTAGTGGAAAGTCGAATATTGCGAATGTCTCTCGTACATAAACCGCGAGCGGAGCAGTTCGATCGCCCAGGAGGAAAATCTGGGGAAATAAATATTCACAGTTTCCCCAACAGCAACTTGAACTCTTGCTATGTCGTGGCAATAGAATGCAATGCCAGCTGCACCCATAAGAAACTGGTATAATTGATGTTATATGCCAATAAAAAATAGCGAACAGAGTACGATTGGGAAAAACTGCCGAATTTGCACCCATATTGCATAAAGGCATTACCAAACAATGCAAGGGCGTGATCAAGGCCAATCTAGTCTTTCGTCGTTTCGAGGTGAAAATATTCTAAGTACAGAGTAAGTTGATTAATAGTAACACACAGGAGCCGCAAAATGTTTCCAAAAATGCTACGCACGACAAGTTATTATATTAACAAAAACAACTATAATTGAATAATTAATAACAATAACAACAATAAAAATAATACCAATAATACTATCAATTTTATTGATAGTGATAATACAGCCACCGCTCGACGTAAATATAAAAGAAAATATATTTTACTCTGCAGGCGTGACGTGCGTGCTTGCACGCGCACTTACGCTGAGATGGGTACCAGACGCGCGCGCACGCACCTGTCTGCATAATTTCGCCCGTAAATTTGTCGCGTGCCGGGTCGTGACGAGTGCAAGCCCGTTCTTCCCTTGAAGCCCACTTTGTGGGCTCAGCACAGCTTTCGCCCTAGCCACTTTTGCTATTTGCGGAAACGACTGGGTCCAAACAGTCTTTATGTCTTTTTGCAGTTTTCTTTTTTTCAACACGGTATTTACGCTTCACCGTGCTCGTTCGCCTGTAATTTTTTTATGATAACAATTTTCGAAATAAATAATACGGCGGACGCCTTTCGTGCAAGGGGCTGCACAGTGCTGAACAAGGAGGCACTCTAACGTCAGGCGATTGCTGTTAAGAGGGACGGCAGTCCTTCGGTTATTTCTGCATAAGTGGTCAGAAAAAGCTCCGCTTTCCAAGGAAACCGTGCAATCTATAGTCAAGGGCACATTTACTGAAAAGAAATTAAAATGAGGCGCTCTCTTTGCCAAATCTTGCATCACGAAGGATGAATTTTCATCCAAAAAAAGGATTCTAGCATGTTCTTTTGTTTTAAGCTCTGGGGATTTGTTTTGAGACCCGTTGTGCTTTGTTTCTTTGGCACCTTCGCGGGTGCATATTTACTTTAGAGCCGGTACGAGTATCTGGAGTACGCACTAGCAAGTTTTTTTTTCCTGTTTCTGTCAGTCGCTCTGCCCAGTTAGCAGTGGGTGGGTTCATTCAGGGCACCGCCTGCTGCCTTTTTCAATGACCTAGCTCTCCAAGCACATGCAACAGGGCCTAGCCTTTGGCCGTGCCCTGTACCTTTGTATGACGTTCCTGCAGGGTGTGGCCTCAGGTGTGCTCAGGTGTAATGGAAGCAGTGGTGCACTGCATCTAGCACCTGGGCACAACACATCCTGGCCTGTGGCATGCTGTGCAGGGCACCCCTAACTAGACGGCATTTCAGGGAGGTGGGTTACTGAGAACATATCAAGGCCCACAGATATCCCCTCTGCAAATTAAACATTGTGTGGGAACTTTTGTACTTGTCCTAGGGCAGTCAGGAGTTTTTGAGGGGAGGCTAGGATTTTTTTTTGGGGGGGTGTGGGGGGGGGGGGGATTATATAGCGCGAACTAGACCCGAAGGTATCGGGGCCTTTACAGGAGCACCAGTTGCGTTACAGAGGGACACATTCATTTTGTTAGGTATGGGGAGATTAAGTGATTTTCTCAGAATCACAGGATATGAGTGTACCTGCCCAGGCTCGAACCCGGTTCTCCAGCTCTGAGTTTGACCGCTCCAATCGTTAGGCCACATCCTCTCCCCTTTGGGCTCAAGCTGTAACAGTGCAAGCCTTTTCATACCAGTGCCACGGAGCCCCACCGTACTACTGGGCTCAAAACTGAACTGAGCTCCTAGTATATTTCGTTCGCACTTGATCCTCAGCTAACAAGACCCAGAAGCCAAAGCTTCACTCAGAGAGGAGGTGTGAGGGAGAGGCTCAGATTTCAATTAAGAAGACATGAACAAATGATCGCCTATTGTCCACCCAGTGCCTTCACTTGAAAAGGTAAAAGTAATTTAATCACAGTACACAACTCAGTTCAGTTCAGTTCATAAGGCTTTATTCGGAGCTTAAAAACAAAGTCCATAAAAGCACATACATACATAAAAACAACTTCATCATTTTAACAGTCAAACATATAAATACTTTAAAACAGTTTAAAATAACAGATTTGGCCTTGCTTTAATAGCCCGTAGAAGGAAGGTGGCAGTGAAAAAACAGATATCAGGTGACGGGTTAAATAACAGTTTCATAGTGTCTTTTACAGTCCTAACTCCATATTTCCTAAAAACAGGTTTTAAAAAATCTGATCGGATATTTCCGTAAAATGAACAGAACAGTAAGAAGTGTATAGTACTTTGTACGGTAATATTGTCACATGGGCAAGGACCTGTTGGGTGTTTCCTAATGCTTGGAAATGCGACCAGATGATGAACAATACCAAAACGGAGTCTTGTCAGAACAAATCGATGGGAGGGTCTAGAAACAAAACTCAGATACGGTTGAAACCCTGTCGTTTCACTAAAACTTCCATAAAAACGACAGGTTGTTAAATTACCACTGGTCCTCCCTCGCTTCTCATTCCTGTGGTTCATAAAAGCAGATTTCAACTCATTTTTGGTGAAACAAGAGGCTGCATGATGATCCTCTAATACATTAAGATCATAAATTTCAGAAAAACTATCAGAAACAAATTTTACCCATGGAATCGATAAATGCTTATCGGTGGAGAGACAATCTTCAATAATGGCTCTGTTTAAAGAGGTCTCTTCCTTTATCCATATTGCACGCCAAAGCATAAGCGGTCTAAGGGCTACATGGTCTGAGAGATGTTGAACCCCAAACTCCCTATGCACCAGGTCGGTAGAAGCCGAAGTGGGTAGACTTAAAAGTCTTTTAAGAAAGATATTTTCCTCCACTTGAAGACTACTACTCGGTGCATGCCCCCAAATACCGGCACCATAAAGAGTAATAGAAAGGCACCTCATTTGGTAAATTTTCAGCATATCCATGAGCCGTTTATCCCCTAATTTAGAAGCAAACTGGAACACCCCATGGGCACTTTTCGCCATTCTACCCCTTACATAATTAATCTCATTGGACCAACTACCTGATTTAGAAAAGGTGATACCTAGGTAGTTGAAAGTGTCCACTGTTAAAACCTTTTGTCCTTCAATGAAAAAAGAATGTGGCTTCTTACAACTATTGCCACACTCCATGACAAAGGTTTTTGATTTATTGATCTTCAACTTCCTGTCCTTAATGAACAGAGAGAATCTGTCCATTAGACGTTGCAGACCGATGGGAGTCCTAGATAAAATAACGGCATCGTCTGCATAAAGTAAAACAGGAATATGGAAATCGGGGGTTTTAGGGGTATCAGCCGCAACAGTCTTTAAGACCGAATCAACCTCATTAATAAAAAGTGTAAAAAGCAGGGGGGCGAGTACACATCCCTGCCTGATACCACGTCTAATAGGGAACTTAGGGGTACACTCCCCAGCCGAGCCATAACGTACGCTCGATCTAAGATTGGCATAGAGCCGGGCCAAGAAATGAACAATGCCCTCTGGTGCACCCATTTCCAGGAGTTTCTCCCATAAAATCTTATGGTTCACCATATCGAAGGCACTGCTCAGATCTGCAAAGCAGAGATAAAGAGATCCTTTCTTGGCCTTCGTATATTTCCCTATTAGGAGTTCAAGGTTGAGGCACTGTTCTACTGTTCCCCGTCCCTTCCTAAAACCATATTGAGAGTTGGCCAGGATATTATTAGAATCAGCCCATTCTTCGAGTCTAACCAAGAGCACCCTACTCATGATTTTCACGGAGGAATCAAGAAGGGAGATTGGACGGTAGTTCTTAGCATCACTTCTCTCCCCCTTCTTGTATATTGGTACTATAATAGATTCCTCCCATGAGGGTGGGACACCGAGACAGACTGCTGCATTAAACACAATTGTTAATAACGGGCCCCAGATCTCAGGTTCTTTTTTGTAGACATCAATGGGCACCCCGTCCGGCCCCTGGGCCTTACCTCCCTTGCTGGCAGAGATACTATCCTGAACCTCAATAATGGATATATCTAAGGGAATGGCAGACCAGTCATCTCGGTCTACATCCAGGGTTATATTCGACTCGAAAATCATTGAAAAATGGGAGACCCAGCTTTCTACGCTAACGTTAGCAGTCAACTCAGGCATTTCCTCATTTTTAAGAAATGGACGGTTAACAGTAGCCCAGAAAAGGGAGGAATCTGAAGTTTCAGCCGCTTGATCTAACTTGTCCCAAGCGTCTTGCCTTAATTCGGCCTTCCTGTTATTAATTGCAGACCGATAGGTGGCTCTAAATTCCCTTACCAAATTTATGTCTCTAGGTTTCGCAGCAAGTGCCTCCTTGAGACCCTTAAGTGCATTGGTACTAGCATGGTCGAACCATCCTCTTAGCCTGCATGATTTGCCCTTTAAGAACACTGTAAATTTAGCATCAATAGTAGTGTTAATATTAATAAACTTAGGGATAGTTACATCCATCGCTTCTTTACTCTCTAGAATAACGGAAATATCATTTAAACAACTATTAATAATGGAGTTGGACAAGATATCTGCTTTGTCCCCTTTCCACCTAATTCTAGTGCCATTGGGACGATGGGGTTCAATATTGGCAATGATGTTAGGTTTAGGGCCCCTTTTCGCCTTCCATAGTACGGCCTCCATAGTTAAACAATTGTGATCGCTGATAAGGTTATCCACTATCAGAGGGGCTGTACACCACTGGTTAAGGCTGGATGAAATGCAAATGAAATCAATCACAGTATTTGCATTCCGGCCCGTAAATGTGGGGATGATTTCGCCAGAGTCACCCGTCAGGTTCTCCAACGGTTCCATATCATAGGTCACCAGGATTTTGTTTAATGATTCTCCATAAGTATTGTGGGGAAAGTGACAGACACCTTCCCCCCAACAATTAATAAAACCACAGGCCCTATGGACAGGAGGTGGACAAACAACGGTGTTAAAATCCCCTAACCAAATAAAATCAAACATAACGTTGTTACCCGTTACTATATCCGCCAAAGCGGACTCTAAGGCAAAAACCACCTCATGTCTGGTGTTGTCAAACACATTGTTGTAAAAGTTGATTAAAAGGATATTTCTACCCAGCTCCTGAGAAAGCCATAAAATCTGGGAGTGGGCCCCAATGGTTACATGTTTCTTTACGATAAATGGCACCTCTACAGAGATCAGAGTCAAAAGCCCACCCTTTGCTCTGCCCGAAGTGGAAGCCACAGCCGGCAAATGGTAAGAAACAAAACCTGAATAATTGATGGGTACCAGACTCCAGGTTTCCTGAAAACAAATGATACTAAAATTATTAATAAAATCAAACCATCCTAGACAGGTATCCTTTTGTGAGAGGCCAGCAACATTCCAACATACAATAGAGCACCGGCCTCTGTTGTCTAATGTGGTAGGTGTAATTTGATCAATCCTGTCCCTAACACCATTGATCGGTCTTACAGTTCTGCTGTCCACTAAGACATCAATTAAATTAACATTGGGGTCTTTTAGACCAATGGTCTCTACTAATTCATAAGCCCCATTGATCGGACTACAATTTCCTCTTCCCATAGAGACAATCGCAGACCCAGGGACCACCGAAGGTAGCCCCAGTCAGTCATTACAGTCAAGGCCACTCAGAGGCTGAAATCTGTTAAACGTGGGGATGGTAGGGCCATCGCACATATTCAGGCCATTAAACCTCCCTTGATAACGCTCAGCATCTGGTTGAATATCGAAATCTCTGTAAAAGAACCCCAAGGGGCGTAAGGATATTCCTTTGTCCCGTGTGGGAAGAGAAGCAGCTTTAATCAGCACTGTGGAGGTAAGTTGGGGGTTTCGGAAGTTAATAACTATACAATCCCCTCCACAAGTCTTGGGTGATTTCCCCACCCAATTCGTTCTTCTAGTGCTTAGAATATCCCCCGAAAGTGCAACTGGAAAACCGCACTGCCTATGGAGCCAATCCACGGTTTTGTTCTTTAAAGATGAGTGTGATTCAACAGAGCCGTGGTTGCTTCCAGACGTGTTTAATGGGGGGACATTAGTTAATACTGCTACAAATGGTGCACAGGACGGTGGTAAATCCGGCTGAGGGCTGCTAAAACTATTATGACTTAAGTTGGGGCCCATATTTTTCCTCAATACTGAGTTAAAAGTGGATTTAGCTTGGGCCGGCAACTGCAAAAGGGAATTAGGTACAACAGGTACAACAGGGATAGCTACACGATCGTTCTCAGAGCTAACATTACTGCTATCGATCGTCATTGTGTCAGATATGTGGAGATTGGAAGACGCCACAGCGGATACCAGCTCTTTATCAACGGCAGAAACTGCCTTTACGGTGCTTACTGTACTTAAGAGGGTATCCACTAAACCACCCAGTCTGGCTACTTCGTCAGTAATTGTAGCAAGTTTGGTCAGTAGGGGTTTAACAAGGAGGTCAAGCTTGGCCTCTAGAGCATTAAGCAAAAAATCTAGTTGCCCCTTATCCAAACTGATCGTGGGGCCATCCTGTAACTTAATTGGGTCATGCTGAATATTGGGCAATGAGGGGTCAGTTCTTTTAACAGGGCGATTCCCCCCTCGTTTGGGCTGATTGGTTTTACTATTAGTCCTGCAGGAACGTAATGATCTTTGTGTCCTGGGGGCCTGCGCAGTTGGAGTTTTTGGATCTAGAGACAAATCTACGTCTGATGCTACTTCGTTGATGGGCGTAATAGTGTCAGTGGTCTCACCTGTAGTATCATTGAGGTCACCCAAAACGGGGCTGTTCGATAGATTCGTATGGACACTAACATTTAGGATGGAGGTTGACTGAGATGCTAGCTCAGTAGGGGAAGAAGGGCCTATACTTTGTGGCCCCGATCGTCCTAAGGACTTTCTCCTTTCCTGATTAATTTTATCCACCATCTTTACTAAATAATTATCCATAGTGGACAACGCAGCCGTTGGTTTAGCTTTGGGCATTGTAAATAGCGACTTTTTGCAAAACCAATAGTGCTATACACAGAATGACACACTAATAATCAGCATACGGTAAATAACAAGAGATAATGGCCCCCTCCTACCCGCTCCTGTCCCGGACTGTCTCAGACTGCTCTGCCCAGTTAGCAGTGGGTGGGTTCATTCAGGGCACCGCCTGCTGCCTTTTTCAATGACCTAGCTCTCCAAGCACATGCAACAGGGCCTAGCCTTTGGCCGTGCCCTGTACCTTTGTATGACGTTCCTGCAGGGTGTGGCCTCAGGTGTAATGGAAGCAGTGGTGCACTGCCTCTAGCACCTGTGCACAACACATCCTGGCCTGTGGCATGCTGTACATGGCACCCCTTACTGGACGGCATTTCAGGGAGGTGGGTTACTGAGAACATATCAAGGCCCACAGATATCCCCTCTGCAAATTAAACATTGTGTGGGAACTTTTGTACTTGTCCTAGGGCAGTCAGGAGTTTTTGAGGGGAGGCTAGGATTTTTTTTGGGGGGGTGTGGGGGGGGGGGGGGATTATATAGCGCGAACTAGACCCGAAGGTATCGGGGCCTTTACAGGAGCACCAGTTGCGTTACAGAGGGACACATTCATTTTGTTAGGTATGGGGAGATTAAGTGATTTTCTCAGAATCACAGGATATGAGTGTACCTGCCCAGGCTCGAACCCGGTTCTCCAGCTCTGAGTTTGACCGCTCCAATCGTTAGGCCACATCCTCTCCCCTTTGGGCTCAAGCTGTAACAGTGCAAGCCTTTTCATACCAGTGCCACGGAGCCCCACCGTACTACTGGGCTCAAAACTGAACTGAGCTCCTAGTATATTTCGTTCGCACTTGATCCTCAGCTAACAAGACCCAGAAGCCAAAGCTTCACTCAGAGAGGAGGTGTGAGGGAGAGGCTCAGATTTCAATTAAGAAGACATGAACAAATGATCGCCTATTGTCCACCCAGTGCCTTCACTTGAAAAGGTAAAAGTAATTTAATCACAGTACACAACTCAATACTGTGCATTACAAAATACAGAAAACAATAATGCGCACAGATGTACTAAGGGAGTAATTTTGCATGGAGTGACCCGTCCAATACTGGCTCAGGCTGTTCCCCGATGCTTATGGGTAAGGGGGTAATCAATGTACAATAGGACACATTGCACTCCAGGATTAGTAAGGTGTAATGTTCTGACAGTCACTAAGGCTGCCGATGAACCCTCTACCGGAGTAGGTATCGACTTGGTTATTTCATACAATGTTATTGTCTATAATATATAGCCCCTCGCACTGTCAGTCTCAGTTATGCACTGTACATTTGTGACCTGTTCAATATGGCGGCCCGCTGGACACTGCCGGGTGAGGTGGAGTTGCTGCTTCCGCTAGTGTGCGCATTCACTGACAGCCCAGAGGCGCAGGCAGCAGTGCTGACCTTTGCCCTCGCTCTGCTGTCTCAAGCACGAGCCTTTGATGGCCTGGCTGAGTGCAGGTGCGTGCCTCCCGTCACGAACAGGAGGGACAGCACATTCACATGTCAGAAGAGGTAGATCTCACCTGTGCTTGTAGTGTTGAAGGAAGCCTTCATTGCTGGATCTTCCCCAACTCAATCTCAAACCCATTGTGGTGGTTTATACCAAGTTTGCAGACAGTGGGCCCGATTTATACATTGGCGGGGAGCCCGTTTCTTCACCAAGGCGATGGAGTAAATGACAATGTCACCCTGACGAAGGTGCCACCCACTAAATTTAGAAATGCCTGCTGGCCTAGTGGACAATTATAGCATTGGCAAGAACCACCATGATGGAGGTTCCGGCCAATGCATTGCAAGTTTGATGGACAGCTCCCTCAACATGACGGGGACACATGGCAATTTTATAATGTTTGTTTTTTATTTTCAAAAAATCCCAAAGCAGGATTTTCTTTTTGAAAATAAAAATATAACAATTCCCCCCTTTGCCATGGGAGTTCCAACCATAGCGAGGGGGGCTCTGCACACTTTTCAATGCCCCTTATCGCCATATTTTCCTGGCTGTAGCAGGCACTGGAAATCGGCTGTATGTCCACCCATCAGGTAGATGGAGATGCAACCAAGCCTCCAATGACCATTACTCAGTTGGGCTGTCAGAGGGTTTGACCATGGCGGATTATTTTCTGCTGTTGTCAGACCTATAGTCTGCCCTAATCTAAATCAGGCTAATGTGCACATGTAATAGGGCAAAATACCTTCCCTATATGGCCAGGTATTGCGGAGTCCCCGCCCCTAAAAACCCTGATTTGCATAATCCTCAGACTATTTTTCCCCCGGGATTCCCCACCCTCTTGTGGTACCCCCTCACCGTGGCATAGATCACACACAACTACCATCATAAGTTTTTGGGTTAGGGGTCGTAAAAAACCCTGCCGTATTTTATTTACAACCAATACATCGTAACATTTTCATTTCATATTAATACACAGATACCCGCCATAACACTCCATACAATATTATTAACAAAATTCATGGATGGCTAACCTCAACAGAGACTCTAATACATAGCCATTCCTAAACCTAAACTAATAAAATACACATTGTCTCTCCGTATCCTGCATTGAGCCTACATGTACGATCATGACTGGTCCAACTACGTGTGAGGTCCCCCACCCCAGGAGTGATCTTGGGTAGGAGGTCTGCCTGCGCAGAAGGTTACCGACCTCAGGCACCCCCTACACCCTCAAATACCACCCCAAGGGGCTGCACTGCTATGCTAGCTTGGCACCCATGCACCCAGGCGGGGATTGGCCATAAGGGCCTGCTGGAAGATGTCACTCACTGCCGTCACCAGCCCCACCCCCTCTGGTGGGGACAGCACACCGCCATAGGTGCGGCACATCACGAGTCCATGGGGCACCTTAGCATATGGCCAGGTATTGCAGAGTACCCGCCCCTAAACACCCCAATTTGCATAGTCCTCAAAATATTTTTCCTGCGGGATTCTCCACCCTCATGGGGTACCCCCGCAGGTGGCCTGGTGCAGGTTAGCTTATTATAGTCCCAACATGTCCCCTTTTTCCACCCTCCGCGCTACCTGAGGGGCCTGCCCGAATTAACTGCCTGGGGGTGGTGTCCTGGCACACTTGCTTCATGCGGCATAACCACAGAATAAGATTAATCTGGTCCCAAGTTAAATCAGGGTCAGTTGCCTTCGCCCTCCTAAACTCCTTGTCATATTCCTCCACCCACACCCCTGTATTCATCATATGCACAAGCAATCCTGTTCTGATAACATGCCATATGGGTGCCCAATCCAGTGAAGCATTTTGCCATAATTACTTGGTAATTGGAAAAACCTTTTATTCAATTGACCAAAGTCTCCTCTACTTTCTTTTTGCAAGGCCAGTGGCCACATTCCCTGGAGTGTGCACGCTCCTTGACCCTTTTCACTTCCTCTCCTTATGGCTTGTCCAGTAGCAAATCAAATATGTCCACATATTCCCCTTTCCAAAACTTTTCCTTCAATTCCCGCAAAATGTGCCTGCCCGGATGTTCCAGCGGTGACCGTATCTCCCCCAAACATAAACTTGGCAACAATTGTGCCATACCTGAGATTGCTGGATCTTGCTTCTTGGTGGGAGCTCCCTCCGCTGTTGTATCGGCTTAAGGTGGTTCAGGAGTACTCTTGTCTTTTTCTTCATTGCCCTGGTCTGCCGTGTTAGCTGTTGTGCCACTAATCCCCGTAGCCACAGGCTGGGCCCCTATATGCCTGGACCCCTACACCTGTGCCATCAGGTTCCTAGCTTTCTCCACATCATCACCTTCAGACAAAATGGCCCCACTCCCGGCCGTAGGGGTCCATGTTCTGAACTTAGACAACCACGGCAGCACAGCAGCCAAAATGACCACTAAATCAGGCTGACACGGGACTGCCCCTGCACTCAATCCCTTCCACTGGCACCTGACCTGGAGCCCCCAGACCTGACGGCACGTGCGTCCTTTCCTCTTCACCAGGGTCTCTTATGCCTGGCCTTGAGGGCCCTGGAATCTCCTCCTCAGGTACCTGCGGGGGCCCTTGACCTTTGCTCCCACTCTATTTGGCCCTAGCCTTTCTCGGCACTGGTGGGAATGCTGCTCTGGAAGCTACCCCAGCCCTCCTAGGCCTCTCCTCAACTCCTCCTTGCCCATTCACCCAAATTCTCAACTCTGCCAAGGACTGGTCCATGGCATCCATCCTGCGCATCTTCACCTCCATCAGCTCCTCAATGCATGTGGGCTTCTTCCTTTTCTGTGCCATAGGTACCATTCTTAGCCCACCAACAATCAACTGAAAAATGTCCTCCAAGTGCTGCCTACACAATCCCCACTAATTGACAAAAATGATGCCTGCAGGCCTTAAATGCTAACAACCTTCCCCAGTGAGCAAGTTTGCTTGAACAATACCAGTTGCACCTGTGACTTCAATGCGGGCAATGCCTAAACTAGTAAAGGCAACACTTCCCCAGTGAGCCAGCGTGCCTGGACAATATCTGCTGCACCTGTGACCTCAACCAGAGGCCAGCTTCCACTGCTGTGGTTTGTCTAAACTAGTAAGGGAAACACTGATCCTCAAACATTGCCCCCTACTCACACAAAAGCAAGTACCAGCTTAATTGTACCAGCAAGCACAAACAAAAAGCCAAAGGTGCAGCAGGGAACACAAAGAGCCAACACCTAAACACTCCCCCTTCATCTGGGCCTCCTTGCTAGAGCCATCACCGCAATTACTAAAATGCGGGTCAGGCGAGTGAACCACTTAAGCCAGTGTGGCTCCCACCTGGCCCTGAAGCACTGCTCCCGCACCTTGTAGAAAGCAGCAGACGGGGTCCCATGCCTGTAGTGCTCTCGATGCTCATGCAACTGCCTGGAGTGAAAAGAGAAAAAACAAAAAGAGAAAAGATTTCCAAGCCCCCGATGCGGCAGCTGGCAGTGCATTGTGGGTGGAAAAGAGACTGTCTTGCCACTCAACCAATACAAACCAGTTCACCCTGCCCTGGAAGTGCTTGAGGCACTTCAGGGTCACCGCGCCGGTTGGACCAATACACTTCCCTAGAAGGGGCTGGTGCCGGCAGCGCCACTCGCTGCCATCACCAGACCTGCCTCCTACGGCAGGGAATGGCACACCGCCATAGGCACGGCGTGTCCTGAGTACGTGGGGCACATTATCCTCAGTGCAACAGGGCCAACAGCTGAAGTGCACTGGCCTGTTGCCCATGCCATATTTTGTGGTAGGCAGAAGCAATATATGAATGACAGGTGAAGAGACCAGAGGACAAAGAGTGGCGATCTGAAGTTCCACTGTGTATTCCACAGTATTTTTTTATGAATTGTGTTGATTACACGATGCCAGACCTAAACAGGATGTCAAAAATCCTGCATAATAGATCACAGGCTATAGTTCATGAACCAATTGGTGAATTACACAACTTAATTACACTTCGCACTGTTTTGATAGGATTTCGACCCCTCCAGATCAGAGCCATCCCCATGACTAATGTGCAACTAGGGATGGGGGGAACTCAGGGAGTTTCACACAATGGAATTCCGCGGAGTTACATAAAAACTCCGTGAGATTTCATGGAGTTCTGCAAGCGGATGGAATTTGTCACGTCGCAGTGCTCACGCTGATTTTTAGTACCGGGACTTGTTCTGCGCTGTAAAAGCAGAACAAACGGCATAATTGCTGCACCAGAGGGTGCGGCTTCTTTTTGCCGCTCAAGTAGATCTTCTACTCGAGTGTCAGCTTTCTCAGTCCAAACAGTCGCTACCTGCCGTGACCGCCAGTTTTGAGAAATCTCGCCAGGAGGCATTCTAGCATCCAAAAGTCATGCTACGAGATGCAATTTCTCACTTCTGCTCGCCAATTAATGTTGGCGAGCCGCACACAAGAAAAAACTCCGCCATGGGGCGTTTGGCAGGGTTTTGTCGGAACTCAGTGTTCCAAGCGGAAAGCAGAGTGGCAAAACTCTTCGAACGTCGCCAGTGGAGCAGAATTAATATCCCATCTTTACGTGCAACCACCTTCCCTCCAAATTATTCTACAGCTTTAGTTTCAGAACAGGAATTATGACAAATCTACATATTACATTCCACAATGATTTTTGGGTAAATTCACTGTATTTTGAGGAATACTTTGTGCAGATTTCACAAACAGCCAGAGTCATTAGGAAAACAAAGATTCACTTATACGGCTTAAATACTCAGCGTAACCACAACGGTAAGTCACTATTGACAACTGTGTTGCATTTCGTAATAATATATTTTGTCAACTGCCTACAATGCCCAAAGTGTAACATGGTTGCAATTTGGCCTGGGCCAAAATTCCGTTCCGAAAATGTCAAAATGTCCGCATTCTGCAGCTTAGCAATAATTTGTTTCTTGCTCGCGCTGTAAAATAATGCATTCTCGCGTGCGCGCGATTGCCTTACCTGAATCCCCGCGTTCGCCGACAAGATTTCCCGATCCGGTCGCGTTCTCCACGAGATGCTGGATTGTTGGTAGCCATTTGCGCTGTCTCGCAACAGTTCGCGCCCGCAGTAACGTCATGCGTCGCGCGATCACGTCTTTCTTCTCGCGATCATGCACCGCGAGACAAGTGAAAACAAGATGGCCACGCCCACGAGCAACCGCATGGGTAAGTTGGCGAGCCGCGACCACGCAGAAAATACCGCGAACGGGCGGGAAAAAAACTTCTGCATCTTCGCGATATTTCCGCGTGTTTGCGGAGATTTTTAACATTTTCACGATAATTTGCAAAAGTGAATTTCGCAAATTCCGCCCACCCCTAGTTGCAATCCCCTGCAGGAGGGATTTTATGCATTAATGGGCACATGCATCAAAAATGCCATTTGCGATTCCTTATTAGTGAAAAATAAGGATTCGCTTATAAGGAATAGCAAAAGGCTATGCATGTAGAAATCGCTTAAAAAGTAGCGATTTTTAAACATTCCTTAATTGTGACTCGCAAATTGCGAGTCACAATTAAGGAATACCTCCCCATTCATCCCTAGAGGCCCATAGGAATGAATGGGAAGACATTCTCAATTTGCGGTTCTCAATTAGAGAATCGCAAATTTAGAATGCAATTTCAAGGGTGCCAGGGTATCAAAAGGACACCCTGTTGCACCCCTGAAATCTACATATGAGTACATCTTGCACACACACATGCCCCAAGGGCATGTGTGTGTGTGTAAAATGGAACTTTGAAAAATGCACTTTAGTGCATTTTTCAAAGTTTTTGCAAATTACCATGAAGTTCAACTTCATGGTAATTTGTGACCCTATTAGGGAAATCGCTAGTTTTTTTTACTTGAATGCATTGCATTTAAGGAATCTCAATTTGCGATTCCTTAAAGGCAATGGGAATTTAAGTAATTGCAATTTAGAGATTACCTAAATTGCGATTTTTGCATCTGGGATGATGCATCCCAAATGCAAAAATACCGGTAACAAAGGGGCAGATTCTGAGAATCTGCCCGTTTGCGACGATTTTTTGCTTTGATACATGTGGGCCTAAGCAATTGATAATCTATAGGGAAAGATATGGTGCCTCACTAACTATCCTCATCATATAAGGCTACAGGGCCTTAAACAGTTTGATGTCCGCATATTGTCATGACAATATGTTTATGTTTGGGGGATTTATAGAGTGAAACAGCTACTCACAGAGTGTCCTGGCGCTATAGTGAGCATAAATCCTTGAAATCGCAGAATTTAGTACTCAGAACTAAAAAGCCAGACTTTGAGCAATCTTTTAAAATCCAAAATATCCCCCGCAGCCCACAACTGCAGTGGAAGGGCATCCCAGTCTCCGAAGACAAGGCAAGAGTAGGTGCTGCCACCCCATCTTTTCCTTCTAAACTCGGGGATCACCACCAAAAGAGAATTAGAAGAGCAAAGGGATCTCAGTGGAGGATAGGGGATGGTCCTTTTAAATAGATATTGGATCCCGAGTTCTAAAAGACTTTATGTGCCATAATAAGTCCTTTAAACCTCACCCCTTCTTTGATGATATAATTAAATCAGTGTGTTCTGATAGAGAAACACTTATGCAAATTGTGCATATTATAAGAAGAATGGGCATTGCCACCATGTGCTTCAGTAATGCCTTTCATGTTATGCTTCTGCCTAACTCCCTAACAATAGATTTTTGCGGTTCCACCCGAGAAGGAAAAAGGTTCTTAAGAGACCGAGCTAGGTAATGTCTTATTAGGTTTGTTGACCCACCAATTGCTTACCATGCACCCCCACACCACTAGGGGCTGCCATAGCATCACTGATGGGCAACCGTCATAGTTAGGCACGAAAACATATACCCACACCGCTCCCTTGAGGGGGAGGGGCTGTACCTGTTCCAAAGATATTTTCCCAATAATAAGTCAGTGACCCAGTGATGTTGGCAGTACCAAGGTGTCATGTGACATGCTTCTTCTATATGTTCGGCCAATGTTACATCAGAGGCCTTGATGCATGTTAACATGGACATAATTTCTGCACTGCATGAACTGCAGTACATGGCTGAAGTATTAGGGCTTAGCAAATATTATATATGCTCGATTGGCACGTATTTCTGCTAATCACATTCCAAGGCCAGAGAAGGATTTTTCAGTTCTATGTAGCACTTCACAGCAGCTAAAGATATGCAAGCAGGTTGACCTTGTCCAAAATCCGTAGTGACGGAACAAAAATATGCAGCCTTCATGTGCTTCCTAAAAACACATATAATAAATGTTTTAATTTTGTGTAGCAAATACAGACTTCGAGCACAAGGAGCTCTCTTTTCCAAAAAAGGCTTATTGCATGAAAAGGGTAAAAATGACTCTGACAATTGGTGCGGGGCAAATAGACGGTCTGGGTTGTGGGGAGAGATGCTGAAAGTCAGGTCTCTGAGATGAGGCCTGCTGGCTTACAGGAGTGTTGGGGGACACACGACTCAGCAAACATTATGATAGCATAATATAGAACGCTGTATGCCAGCTATACATATGTGGCCCCACTCACGAGTGCAGATTTCAAGGAGTATTATTTAGAATAGGAAATATCCGGGGGTTTCCTTCTTCTTGTGTGGAATAGAAATCTGCACAGGGGGGAAGGAATGTAGCTTCTTGTACAAATGCAATTTTTTTCCTCCACGGGAAAACATTTCTCCTAATCGAGAAAGGTCTTCCCCAAACCTCCATCAAATCTGGGCTTGATCCACTTCCCTTTCCGTCATGGGAATGCAGTTAGTCTAGCCTTAGTTTGACTGCATCTCTGACCATTTTCAGGGAGGGACATTGGCAGAGTGGAGCTTGGGCATTCACAGAAACGTAAACATTCTGGAAGCAGGTAGCACCTCTATGATTGTATTGTAATTGTATAGCGCTTACTACCCCTGACGAGGCATAGAAGTGCTTTTTCGGCGAGTAGCACGCTACTCCGGAACTCATAAAGGATTAGTGTTGAATTAGTCTAGTGAAATATGAAAGTAATTTGAGTGGTGGATAAGATAGTCAGCTATTTGGATTCAGAAGGATAGTGGAGGGATAGAAGATGAGTTTCTCAATCTGCTGCAGTAATTACAATCTCACAAGGTCTTTTCGAGAATTCATCCGTGTATTAGTACAGTGTCCAGTTTTCTGGAACATGGCAATTAATAAACCTCCATGGTCTGTGGACAGCTGACCCCAGTGTACTTATTTTATTGCATTCGCATGATGAATACCACAAATTTGTTTTAAACTTTTAATTTCCACTTTTCAGTTGTATTATTGGGCGTCATTCTGTATTTTTAGTTTTTATTTATTTTACAGAGTTTTATATAGCGCGAATTTGACCCGAAGGTATCGGGTATCAGAGCGTTTTACATTACGCGTTACATGAGGACACATTCATTTTTGTTAGGCACGGGGAGATTAAGTGATTTGCCCAGAATCACAGGTTGTTCAGAGTAATTACCGAGACTCGAACCCAGTTCCCCATATTCGAGGTCGACCGCCATAGCCATTAGGCAAACTCCTCTCCCCAACTAGTTACTTTAGAAAAACACTTGCTCCACTTTAGTTTCTACTAAATAGGTCTTTTATTTGAAATTCATTTCAGCCAATATGTATCAGGAGGAAAGGTGTCAGTCGTGGATTCTTCTTAAGAAGTCTCTCTACCGTTGTAATGGGCCAAGCAGCATAAAGCCTTTATAACAGGAGGAAGAGCTCGTTCTGAGATGCTCCCTCTCCAGAGGCACGAAGGAAGTGGGCATCTATCCCTAATTCCAACAACCAGTTATCCACAGTAATGAGTGTACTTTTCCACGTTGTCCTCCATGTACATCCTTTGCAACAATACGTCCTTGGTTCCTGTGCCTTCTTCCATGGGAAAACAACTTTTGCCTTATCGCCTCAAAGCCATGTCATTGTAACTTCTTCTCTCCTTGCCTAGCTGTTAAAACAAAGACATTCATTTGCCAAAAGAATGCTTCTCCACCGGCAATTTAAAACGTGAGAAAAAACAGCTTCCACATTGCACATGAAATTCAGACCATTAATCCTCAAGCAAGAGTTGTCAGGGGTTTTCGTTGTAGGCCTTAAGCTTTGACTAACATAAGAATGTATCACTTAAGCATTGAGAGTTACACAACTATTTTGCAGTTCTAATAACACATTTACCTAAGTATGGAAACTATCATTATTGAATATCTAGTATATGCGGACTGTCAAACTGCACAACACGGTTTCTTCTGGTTAACGCTTTCTGGTAGGTAGTTACATTCAATTCCTACATAACTCCTCATACTACTAGTCGGTAAACTAAAATGTCATGTAGATTGATTAACATTGTTCACAATTCTAACACTCACATTTACACAAGACACAATTATATACGGGTGCACTCTACACGTGATTATGGTGCACCCCTACAAATGAGTAAAGTTGCAATACGAAACTTCCTCTCCATCACATGTGTGCTGGTGTTAGTGTAGTTGTTAGGGTCATTCACACTGGGCATCACATGTAGTTAAATCCTTACCACAACCATTTTGCATCCATAAGAGCTGCTGCTGTTGTAAACTGTAAAGATAACTGCCATTAAGGATACACATCTATCTTGCTTTTATAAGTAAATAATCAATTTCCGAATTACTGCTCTCCTTCCAAATTTCCCATGTGGCCCGGTTTGAGCAGCACAAATGCATTCACCATGGAAAGCAAAGACCACAAGCCAGGAACCCATGCCTCACAGCTGCAAGTTTAGTCACTGCAGTTACAACCGTTTTTGTCAAACATTTTCAAATTCTGGCCACTTTAATTACAAACACCCACTCTGAAAAGATTCCTCAGGTGGGACATGTATGTCCCTGCCTTGCTAACAATACAATTCAAAATACACATCACGTCAGGGACAGGCTTAACCATTTGAGCCCTCACATGGTGGAACAAACCAGGGTTACTAGACAATCTGCACATTATTTCTCCATTACTCAAGTAATCCTTAGATCTATTCCTAGGTAAAACCCCACAACAAATTCAGTGGGCTTGTTTATATAAAAAACAAAGCTCAGTTCAAGCCGTGGCCTGTCATAATCAGCTGAGGGGCCATGCCCCTCACGGTTTGGTCACAATAAAGAGTATCCGTCAGGCTGAGCAAAGGTCAGCCTGACAGACACTCTTTATTTTCAGGTCAGGCAGCCAGGAGCTAGACATGCTCTAAATGTGCATGTTCCTGGCTGCCTGAGCTGAACTTTGCTAGGCTGAAGAAGTCCCAACTCCTGTGTGCGTTACCTCTTCAGCCTGGCAAAGCACCTCAACACCCTCACTCTCATGACGAGGAGTAGCATCGCAAGTGAGAGACTGCTGCCTTCCCTCAATGAGGGAAGGCAGCAATCCCAACCCTCCTGGGATATCCGAGGAAGAGGTGCACAGGTAAGTATGATTTTATTTTTAATGTTTGGTGTATGTATGCTTGAATATTTGGGTGGGAGTGTTGTGAATGGACATGTTTGTGTGTGTGCATGTTTGAATGCATGAGTGTGAATGGGTTAGTGTTTATGTGTGCATGTGTGCCCCAACCACCCCATCCTGCTAAAAGTACAGGCTGCTACTGCTCAGTTCATCATATCAGATTAAAGACAACACTATTGGAAGCCTTCAGCAACTTAACACAAGTTCTAAAACTTGAATTAACACAGACAAAATCTTAGTTAATCATATCATCTATGTTAAAAACCAGGAGCCATTTTATCCAGCCAACTTCACATTATTAACACATTACTACCAATAACTGCTCTGGGCCAAACTGGCCAATTGCCACTCTTAAGAGCCTATTTATAAAAAAGATATTTGCACAGTTCATTTGCAGATATTTAAAAGGTGTGTGTTGGGGGCATGGCTTGCATGCGCATGGAGTGGGACGTGATCTGCTGAGTCTCCGCTCCGGCGCCTCCCGCAAAACCCTTCTTTTCCGGCCACCGGGCCCGTTTTGCAGCCTGTGGGACCCGGATACCGCAGTGGGAGCTTGCTGCTATCCTCTGTTGCTGCGGGGGCTGCTTAGGGGCTCTGCTCTGGCCGGGCTCCTGGCCCTCTGATGATCAGCTCTCCTCCGACCGCCATTTTGAGCACTGGCTGCTGCAGAGCTGCGAGTGGTGCCTGACGCTCCTTCCTGCTGCTTCGGAGTGACATCTGCGACAGTGGAGAGGTCCCGAGTGCCCGGACCTCTCCCGACCCACCTGGGACCCCACGTGGAGCCTGCTTACCCCAGCTAGATTGTAGCATTGGTGGAGGGGAGCAGCAAATGCTTCTGAGGCCTGCGACGCCTGGCTGCAAGGGCGGCCGGACCCACACCTGGGCTCCCGCGACACAGCAGACTCTGTTGGGCCACTCTACATCAGGAGGTACCGGGACGGGGTGCTTCTGCATGGGCGGTTGACCCGAGGGAGCTCTGCTTCACTCCCCAGCACTGGGTCTGCCATTTTGACCTTTCCTGAGGCCTAAGCCCCCCGTCCCCTGTGCTAGTACCCATACCTCTCTCCTGAGGCCCTCGCTCCGGACGACGATTTGAGTGGGGACATTTACAGCAGGGCTCCTCCCGCTATTGCCTGGCTTGGCTCCTCACACTCACTGGGCCCTGCTCGGCCATGCTCCTGGCTTGCGTGATCCCTGGGGACACCTCAAACCCTGTGAGAGACTGCTCTGTTTTCATTATTGCCCTGCTACCTCCAGGACCCCTGGTGGGATCTTGGGGTCATTTTTTCTTCCTCTCTCTAGTGCGCCCCCTCTCCTAGCCCATATGATCTGCCGCTGAACTGGCAACCTCCTTGCTGTTGTGTAATACCACCCTGTGGGAGACCTCTTCTGCACTGGTCCCGCTTGGCTGTTTGTTGGCTGCCCCACTTCCGCCTTTTGGAATGTGCCTGTCCCTGCCTCCTTAAACTCTCACCGGCCCTACACATTTGGGAGCTGCTGGTCCCTGTCTTCGCATTGGGTGTTCAGGGGCACCGTCTCTGTGCTACACAGTCCTCTGCTGCCTCTCTGATCGAACCCCGTCCTTTCCGGGTCCGATCCTCGGCTGGTGTGTTTTCGTTCTCCTTGAGCTGGGTCCTCAGCAACTCTGATCCTCGCAGGCATGCCGCCTAAGCATAGAGGTGCTAAGGGGTCCGATGCTGCGGCCTCCCGTGAGAATCCGGTGACCTCCTTCGAAGAACCAGGGCCTTATGGGCCTGGCGGCGCAGGGCACGCCTTAATCTCCTGAGTTCACCTGCTTTGTTGAACAGAGACACAGGACATTCTGTTGAGCGTAGAAGATCAGTTTTATTAGCTGCAGCTAAGTACAGTTGTCCCAGAAGTACACTCAGTATGTTCTTAGGAGACTGCCACTTTACTCCGTGGCGCACAATCTTTTATAGCACATAGATTCACCAACAACACTCCCAATGCATACATGGTTATCTAATCAGAAGAGTTTGAAAACAAGATATAACCAATGAGAAAAGTTTGAAAACAAGATATCAAGTAACCCAAATAAACCTCTCTTCCAACTGTTTTTGTCACCCCTCCCCACAAGTTAATCAGTGGTAGTGTCTACAACTCAACTTGCAGGTGGCAGGACATATTTGTATGCTTTGGAGGACAGTTGTGAAATGAGAGAATACAAGTAGAGAATAGCGAAGGCCAGAAGATAAGATAAAGTCAGGAAAGAATGGTGTGAACCGACAGACAGTTGAGACAGGGTTTAGTCAAATCAGACGAGGATTAGTGGACTCAGCCAGTCCCTGACATCAGTCTCGTAAACAGAGGCAGAAGGTTATTTGACACGTCGCAGTAAGATCAGCAGAAAAACTTCGTTCATTGTGCTGCCTGAGTGAGGGCAACACAAAATGGCGGTGGAACACAAAAAAATGGTGGCTGAATACAAGCGAGATCGAAAATCGAATTTCCTCAGACCCTCCTTTTGCCATAACTCAGGCAAAACACACAGATTCATGTTAATCTGAATCAATGTCAATAGCCATGAGGTCGTCAAACTGTTGCTGCAACATCATTTTAATGTTCTCTGTTTTCTGTGACTCAGGTCTTGGGACACACAGAGTGGCACAAAGACCGCAGATGGCGGGGCCACACTGCATACAACAGGAAAAAATGATGGCCAAAACCACTCCAAGGAAGGTTAGTACCTTCCATCCCCATTTAGATAGTAATCCCAAAAACCATCCTAATAAAGACCAATCTCCTTCATCTTGATGAATCGAGTCGGAGATCATGTGTAATTTGGAGATGGCTTGGTATACCGTAGGAGCATCATCAGGTATATAAATACAACAGCTGGATCCGATCAATTTACAGACTCCACCACGATCTGCAAGAATAACATCTAGTGCAATCCGGTTCTGCAAAGTCATGAGACGATCCGCCTGAAGTTCGGCTGTGAGATTACTCAAGGCTCCCACAGTGACATCTATGGTAGTCTCAACAACACGAACCAGCTGTCTCATGTTTCTGCTGTTGGCCATTGGGCCCCAAAAAGGAAGAAATCCTTTGAGGAAATCACTTCCCTCTTGTCCTGCCGTGTCTTTAGAATCAATAATCCCTCTGCCATATCTGTTTCTATGATGGCCTGAAGGAGCAGTGTATGTAGGTGGGAGAAGAAAAGCTATATAGCATGTTCCTGAAAAATCCGTTGGTAGCCACGTGTAAGCTCTATCGTGGCAGACAAAATATGTGCGCTGGGATGGCACTAACGGCAGTGAATTCTGAGACGTGTAGATGTATGTATGAGAACAAAACCTTTTTCTTTGTCCAGTGTCAGTAGTCTGGCCATTCATTTGTAAACAGAAATTACCTTGATGAGGGACAGTCCAAATTGGTGGAGATTTTCCCTGTTTAGTTTTATCTGTAAGGCTAGTAATGTAACGAGTCACGTTCCAATTAGTATATGTTTGTCTCTCGTCAATAGGAACCTTATTATTCTCCACAATTTTAGTCATAGCCACCATTCCCTTTATCAGAGAATTATGACTAAAATCTGGCTTACTACCATAGGAACCAACTGGACGTCTAAATCGGCTCTGATATGCATTTGAAAATATTACAAAATAGGCCCAAGCGGAACCTTCATAAGAAAATGGAAGGACTAAATATGGCATCCCTTTATCTGTGGTATGAGGCATAAGTCCACACACCCAACAGTCGGTTGTGTTGACTACCAATTGGTGTTGGTGCAACAATTGGATAAATGAATTATTAAAATATTCTGTTCTCCTGATTAGTTCATGTTGGGGAAGTGTATATAATTGATGTGGGGAGATAGTAGAATGAAGAGGCAAGGAGATAGAATTAGGGACAACTTTTTGCTGCATAGCATGAATAACCCAACCTACACAAGCCAATAAGATACACAAAAATATAGAAACACACAATGTTACGCCACATCGACTGTACAGTATTTTACAATATTTCTTTCTCATCTCTTCCTTATTATCCTTCTTTCCTAATTTAACATCCATCCTCTAAAATTGTTGCTCAAGGCAATCTTCCTTACTCACTTGGCTGTGATTATTAGCCGTCCTATGACACTGCAAGTCCTGGGGGCCTAGCCACTATACAGGTCACAAACCAAGACTCCTACCGTGACCCTGCAACTTGGACAGATGATAAATGTAGCAGAAGAGATGGAAATCTCAGGTGTCCTTGACCAATCTAGGTCTTAAATTGTATCTAGTCCTTGTTGGTACAGTTTGGTCTTGAAATAGGTTCTGTGGCTCTGTAGTGTTTAATCGGAGATGGGAAGGTACGGCTTCTTGTAGAATGTCGTCATCTTCTTTCTCCGATCAAGTTCCATCCAGGTGTGCACTACTGAAAGGTATGAATCGGGGGACTTTTTCTCCTTTAGAATCACCTATACCCTTACGAACCCACTGATCAAAAGGCAAGGGCAAGGGCACTTTCTTGCAGTGCACGCCGTGGATCCAGTTCTTTTTCCCTTCGACTTTTACTGCTGTGCGAGTTGTCAGAAGAACTTGTCGCGGCGCCTTCCAGCGGGGTTCCAAATTCTTTGTCCTCTGAAAATTTTTCACACAGACCCAGTCTCCAGGTTGGATAGAATGACCTGGGTCTGTGGAGGCTTCTGATAAAGCGTCTTGAACCTGTTGGTGAAGAAGACGTAATTTAGTGGTGAGGTCATGTAAATAGTCAATCAGCATTAGATACTGTATATCAGAATACTTTCTAGGGCGAGGGACTCCCCATACATTAGCTGGGCGCCCGAAAACAATCTCGTATGGGCTGAGTCCCGAACGAGAATGTACAGCTGTTCTAGTGGACAGGAGAGCCAAAGGTAAAGCATCGGGCCAATTAAGACCTGTGCTGGCTTGTACTTTTGCAAGCTTAAGTTTGAGAGTGCCGTTATAGCACTCTACCAAACCCGCGGACTGAGGATGATTTGCCGCATGAAACTTCTGCCTTATACCAAGACCGGTACACACCTTTTGCATAATTTGGCCTACAAATTCACTTCCATTGTCTCTCCAGACAACGCGCGGCAAACCAAACCTAGGGAAGAACTCTTTTAGAAGAACCTTGGCAGTGGACAAAGCATTGTTGTCTTTCAGGGGGTAAGCCTCTATCCATCTGGAAAAGGCACATACCACTACCAGAATATATTTGAGATTGTTACATCGATCCATGTGAATGTAGTCGATTTGCAACACCTCAAAATGTATGATGGGGGAGCAAAATGACCTGCCGGAGTTGGGGTTCCCTTTCCCGGATTGTACATCAAGCAAATGATACAATGCTTCACCACATTATCTGCACATTTTGGAATTCCTTTGTTCAGCCACACTGGAGCCAGAAGTTTACATATTCCTTTTGCACTGATGTGGGCTGGACCATGCGCCATAGTAACTACAGGCAGTACGTAGGCGTCTGGTAACAGCCAATGCTGGTGTTCTGACAATTCTATCCAACATCCTGTTGCGTCTAACATTCCTGTACTCTCTTTCCACTTTCTCAACTCTTTCTCTGTAGCATCTCCCTGAATCAATCTCACACTTTCTATTGTGTCCTCACACATCCCTCTTTCCCTGACCCAATTCGCAGGGCCTGCAACATACATGCGACTTGTAGCATCTCTAGCTGTCCTTTTTGCTACCTCATCCGCAAAAGCATTTCCGCGACCAACATCATCAGTAATCTTCTTATGCGCACTACATTTCACAATTGCTATCTGAGTAGGCAAAACAAGTGACTCAAGAAGATCAGTTACCAATTGACCATGCTGTATTTTAGTACCGTGGGAGGTAAGGAATCCTCTTTCCTTCCACAAACGACCGAAGCTATGCGCCACACCGAACGCATACTGGCTGTCGGTATACACATTCACTCTCTTTCCTTTAGATAACACACACGCTCTGGTCAAAGCTATCAGTTCAGCTGCCTGAGCTGAATTATGTCTGATGCGTGCTGTCTCCACGATTGTATACAAGGTGGTAACAGCATAAGCTGAAGTTGTCTCACCATTTGGGAGTTTGAAACAAGACCCATCCACCCATAGGATCCCATCTGGATCCACTAACGGCGTATCTTTCAAATCAATCCTGCCTTTTGTCTCCTCCTCAGTATGGAGAAAACAATCATGTTGTTTCCGAATATCTTTCTCTTCTGGAAGAGGTAACAGTGTGGCTGGATTTAAAATATTACATCGTTTGATGTGCACATGACTGGCCAAGAGCGTCAGCTCATATCCAGACAATCGAGCACTTGTAAGATGTTGTGTTTTTGTCCTATTTAGCAAGGTATCCACTGCATGTGGTACCATAACAATGAGAGTATTATCTAGCACCACTCCAGCAGACTGACGAATAGAAATCGCTGCTGCTGCTGTAGCTTTAAGACAACTAGGCAATGCCTTGGCTACTGGGTCTAACGTAGCTGAAAAATAGGCACATGGCCGCTGTTTGTCTCCAAATTGTTGTGTTAAGACAGACAACGCACAACCCTCTCTTTCATGGACATAGAGCATGAAGGGCTTACTGTAATCTGGAGTACCCAACACAGGAGCAGAACACAGAGCAGTACGTAAATCAGAAAAACTCTTCTGACATTCGTCAGTCCAAGGAAGGGGTTGGGGTGTGTCTTTCAAAGTGAGTGCTAACAAAGGTTTGGCCAACAAAGAAAAATTCGGAATCCATTGTCTACAATAAGAAGTGATGCCCAGAAAGGCGCGCACCTCTCTTTGTGTAGATGGCACAGACATTTGCGCAATTGCTTGAATTCGTTCTGGGGTTAATCGCCTTCCCTCCTTTGATAAGAGATGACCCAAATAGGTAACCTCTCGACGGACATATTGTAGTTTAGAAGGTGAAACCTTATGATTAAGATCAGACAAGTGACGTAACAGTGCAACAGTCACATTCTTGCAGACATCCTCTGAATCAGCAGCAATCAAATCAACAAATCATCCATATATTGAATAAGAGTAGCACCTGGGGGCAAAGGAAAAACATCGAGCTGACATTTCAGAGCTTGACTATAAATGGAGGGGCTTTCACAATAGCCTTGGGGTGCACGCTTGGACCGGAAACTTCGGCCTCCTAGAGAGAAACCAAAAATATCCCTACTCTCTTTGGCAATGGGAATGCTGAAGAAAGCATTTTTCAGATCAATAACAGAAAACCAAGCCGCTGAGGCAGGTATCATAGTTAATAGGGCAGTGATATCTGGAACAACAGGAAACTGTGGTACAACAATTTTATTGACCTCCCGAAGATCGATCACAAAACAATAAACAGGAGGCTTAGAAGGATCAGTGCGTTTAAGAACAGGAAGAATAGGACTATTACATACATTTCCTCTCGTTTCTTCAATCACACCCTTCTGAACCAAATCATAAATGATATCCAAAAGCGCTCTTTCACCTTCATTGGAAATTCTGTATTGAGGAATGCGTGGTAATTTAGCATTGGGCTTGAGAGTAACAACATAAGGCGGGATCTCAAGACAACCAACATCATTTGGACCCGTAGCCCAGAGCGTTGCAGGAAGAGAGAGCAATTCAGGTGGAAATTGATCTTTAGACAAATACATTGAAGAAGTAAATTTCTGCCCTAAAGTAAGATCACACCAGAAGGAGAACAATATATTGTTGCATGCATTCTTTTCAATAGATCCAAATCCAACAGATTCTCACCGCAACCAGTCGTTAAAAGAAGAGGAGCTTCCATATCATAAGAGCCAATTGAAATAGGCAAAGGACAGGAGACTGGGTTACGAACTGGGGCACCAGAAAATCCTACCAATACATTTGGTAAGCCACACAAAGGTGCCCCAGGGAGTTTAGAGTGAATGATAGAACTTCTCATCGCACCAGTATCTAAAAGAAATGGCTCTGAAACACCCATTGTAGTGACATTGACATAAGGCCCATCCTGATTTACTGGAATCGATACAACTCGCTCACTTTGCCTATGGCTGTCCTAGTTAGCGTGAAGGCTTTCATTTTCACCTTCAACATGATAATCATCATTGTAATACTGTGTAGACTGAGTATTCTGCTGATCGAAGTAGTTCGTAGAATTTGGAGGCGGTAAGGAACGCTGTTCTTGAGGCATCACACCTCGACCTCTACCCATGTATATTATCTGGAAACCACCACGGCCTCGTGGAGCAGATAGTTCTCCCTTACGTTGCAATAAAACCGTGCAGCTATTCTTAAAATGACCTTCCTCTCTACAATAGGCACATTGGTTAGGACCTAATAAAGGTCGCGGAATAAAGGGCTCAGGCTTTTGATACACCCTCTGAAACTGTGGAGGCTGTGGAAACTGGCGCTGAGTATAACGAGGAGGATAAGCTTGTTGCAGAAGAACCTTTGTTTTTATTTCTTTCGTCTTCTTCTCTTGTTTATCTTTCTCCTCTTTATCCCTGTTCTCATAATATTGAGCAGTAGCCAATATCTGGGCAGAAGAAAAAACAGCCCATGAACTCTCGGAGTCTTTCAACTTATGTGACAGTTCGGGAAGCAAATTAAATAGGAATTTATCTACAAATAATCGCTGTCCACCCTCCGTAGTCATATCCTGACCACTGTGATCAATAAACGTCTCCTCAAAACGAGTGAAGAAATCAGAGACACTCTCATCTTTCTTCTGCTTACACGCAGCTAATTTATCCCAATTAACTCGCAAGGCGGGCATCATCGTTTTCATTAAAGTAATAATCCTACCAGGGAGTTCTGAAATCAAAACATCAGGCTTAGCACCACCCACTTGGGCTGCATCCACGGCAATTATAGCAGCCCAATCGCCACCCAATGCTTGGGCGTGATCCTCTCTACGAATCCGAGCCCATAATGCTTGTGGGACTACATTTCCCATCAACATATCAATATCGGCTAAATTCATAATACAGGCATCGCCAGTCTGGGACAACTCCTTATAATAGCCGACAGGGTTTTTACGGGGATCCGGTAGAGACTGTTTAAGAGCCAAAACTTCAGATCTCCTCCAGGGGACATGTACCCATATACACTGGAAGTGCGCGGGAACAGCTGGATTAGCACCTGCTTGTGCAACCGCTTCTCTCCACACTGGAGGAACCTCTCTCATGGGATAATGTTTGGATGTCAGCCTAACAGCAGGATCGGAATCAAAAAAAGTCTGTGAGGAAAATAAGGACCTAAAAGTGACAAGTGTCCTTACGGCATCCTCAACCTTAGAACCCACAATGAGTCCCTTATCGAAATTAGCCTGAACATCTAACAAACCCTGAGGAAGTAAACCCAAATCCATATCCTCCCATTCTTTAGCGAGTGTGTCACACATAACATTAAATACATATCTCTGCGTGGGCGCCTCCCACTGATGAAAGGTGGTCATGATATCTTTCACACTATACTGGGGACCCTTCTCGATCCATTTGCGAGCGAGTGAGTCCAATACCACCCGTTCGTCAGAACCTGGGAGTTGACTACGAGACTGTCTTCGAGAAAAAGCCGGAGACATATTCAAGGTCTCAAAGAAAGGAGACAGAAACCCAGAGACAGTATCTGTGATTTGTTTGCGCACAGTAGGAGAATTAGACATAAGAACAGGGGACAAGGTATTAGGTGAACTAACAGAAGAATTAACAGTTATAAAGGGAGCCGAAGGCAAAGGAGATTGATGTTCAGGAAACGGAGGCAAAGAAGTCAGTGGCGGAAGAGGTGGAGTGGCACTACCGGAAGGGGCAAATGCGGAAGAGCCGGAGCAGGCGGAGGCGCAACTAATGGCTGAACTGGTTGTAACAATGGGGGTGCATTAGCACCTTGTACATAGGGAGGAGGCAATCTCAATAAGTGAGACATCAAAGGGTCTTCCTCCAGATCCTTACTTTTATCAGAAGGGGAAATAGGCAACACCGGATAGCATTTATCTATCGCCATACGATGCTGTCTCTCTGAAATTTCCATTGCATTATCAATCTCATTATCTTTAAACTGCTGGGCAGCCTGTATAATCGTCACACTTTGTGTTTTCTTATCTCGTGTTGCCTGTTTAATTTCTCTCTGTTTGGCTTCCTTACGCCAGAGGCGGAAAGAGTCAAACATTGCCGGCCGGGCTTTTCTTTTAAACAAAATTGCTTCCAAATTATCTAATATGTCAGGCTCAAAGCTACCATTCTGTGGCCACTGTAGAACACCATCGTTCTTTGTGTATCGGATCCATGCCTCATTAAAGGCAATGGGGCCAACACCATGTTTAGAATAAAGCTCATAAGTAGGAGTTCCAACCGGAGGAATTGGACAAGAGTCCTCCAGACGGGAATCCCTATCACAACCAAAACAACAAAACTTTCTAAACTTACTCAGACCAGGCATCGTTATTTCACTGGACTGTTCACAAACATCAAGGGGTTAAATCAAATAATATAGCACAAACGTACTCACCCCTCGGCTTTGGCTTTTGCAATAGCCCAATCAAAGACCCAAATCAAAACAAAATAGTGGGAGCTACCCACCAATACTTAACTAAGTGTCTTCTTACGCCAACAGAGGCCCGTCTAACGTCTCGCGATATCATACATCACCAAAAGGGGCCAAAGCAAGGCAGCAGTCAGGGCAGCAGTCGTCAGCAGGAGAAACCGCGCTGAAAAAGACCTTCGGACCACTTCGACATACAGGGGTCGCTTGATGTGGTTCGCGATTCCTCCAGAATTTTCTTGCGGGGTTCCTCACGACCCTCAGACAAAATCGCTACCTCTGAAGCCGCCTCACAGAGGGCATCAATTGAAGAACCAGGGCTTTATGGGCCTGGCGGCGCAGGGCACGCCTTAATCTCCTGAGTTCACCTGCTTTGTTGAACAGAGACACAGGACATTCTGTTGAGCGTAGAAGATCAGGTTTATTAGCTGCAGCTAAGTACAGTTGTCCCAGAAGTACACTCAGTATGTTCTTAGGAGACTGCCACTTTACTTCGTGGCGCACAATCTTTTATAGCACATAGATTCACCAAGAACACTCCCAATGCATACATGGTTATCCAATGAGAAGAGTTTGAAAACAAGATATAACCAATGAGAAAAGATTGAAAACAAGATATCAAATAACCCAAATAAACCTCTCTTCCAACTGTTTTTGTCACCCCTCCCCACAAGTTAATCAGTGGTAGTGTCTACAACTCAACTTGCAGGTGGCAGGACATATTTGTATGCTTTGGAGGACAGTTGTGAAATGAGAGAATACAAGTAGAGAATAGCGAAGGCCAGAAGATAAGATAAAGTCAGGAAAGAATGGTGTGAACCGACAGGCAGTTGAGACAGGGATTAGTCAAACCAGACGAGGATTAGTGGACTCAGCCAGTCCCTGACATCAGTCTCGTAAACAGAGGCAGAAGGTTATTTGACACGTCGCAGTAAGATCAGCAGAAAAACTTCATTCATTGTGCTGCCTGAGTGAGGGCAACACAAAATGGCGGTGGAACACAAAAAAATGGTGGCTGAATACAAGCGAGATCGAAAATCGAATTTCCTCACCTTGCGGTCCAAAACGCTCCCTCACACGCAGGAAGACTCTACTGACGCATTGGCGTCCTCTGGGCTGCCTTCCTATGGAGTGCCCATCACCCAGGCCTATATGTCAACCTTCCTGCAGGAAATCAAGACTGAAATTGGCTCCCTCTGCCAGTACTTCAAGGCTGGTCTACAAGATATCCGCAGAGAGGTCACTGAGATTGGTGATAGGGTTGATGGTCTCGAGCGGACGGTGGGCGCCAGGACAGAAGACATTGATGGACTCTGGAAAAAGGTGTCCGTCCGAGCTAGAAGACCAAAATATCACTCTTCAGTTGAAACAGGAGGACATGGAGAACCGCAGTCGACGGAACAACCTCCGCATCTGCGGTGTCCCATTGGGAACGGAGGGGGCAGACATCCTGGCGTATACGGCGGACCTTCTCCATGCCATCCGCGAAGGTGAGGGCACCTCTCCGCCCATGCTTGATAGAGCTCACCGGGTACCTGGTCCAAGCAATCGCCCTAACTTTGTTCCGGACATTATAACAAGGGTCCAGTTTTTTGCAGACAAAGAAGCTATCCTCCGCAAGGTGCACGGAGTCCAAATGATTTCCTACAATGGACTCTCTATCCAAATGTTTCAAGACATCGCACCTTCCACGCTCCGATGGAGGAAGGACTTCAAACCCATGACGGACAAACTGAGTGACCTTGAGGTCAAATATCAGTGGGGCCATCCTTTTGCTTTGATGTTTGCCTGGGAGGGTAGGCGGCAAGTTGTCCAGTCCCTGCAGGAGGCCCAGCGTTTCTTCCGGTTTCCTGTTGACTCTGATAACGATGACCTCCCGTCTTCTCGTGTACGTCCTATGGGCCCACTCCGGCCGGAATGGTCCACTGTTTCTCCTCCCCGCTCCAGACGCCTTTCTAGGGATCTTGAATCATCTCAAGCTAAGCAGGAAGCCATCAACATGTTCGATCCTTGAGTGCCTCCCCGTCCCTCACTATTTAGGGGCCGATTCCGATATGGGTCGGAAAGCACTCCGACGAGTCGGATCCGGAGTGTTTTCCGACCGAGCCGGACCCCTACCGTCCGACCAAGCGAGTACGATGCGCACATATGCTGTCGGACTCGGTTCAGTCGGACTCCCATAGAAGTCAATGGGAGCCAGTTGTACGATGCGTACATGCGCTCCCATTGACTGATTGGGTACGTCTCGAACAAGTGCGCCCCCTACAGTGGGTATGTGTCTGTGCCATCTGCACCGTACATGCCTGTGTTGGGGAGACCCATAGGTCTCCCCTGTGTCCGAGTTGTAGGGCTGCGGGTGTAAGGGGGTCCGACGCGGACCCCCAAAGTCTGACTCCGGGAGCTTTTGCGAGCCAGACACTCCAGCTCGCACAGGCTGTCTGACGCGTGCATTGTACTGGCTCGGTTGTAAATCGCATCCATTGCACGCCAAGGTTAGCCTCTGACCGAGACGTATGGAGCGGTTTGGACCCGGAAACGACTCGGTCGGTGAATCTCACGTAGCTCGCATCGTACTTGCTCGCTCATACAGCTGTACGAGTCGGCCGGCTCGTATTTTTTCCGGCCGGATCGCGTTTGGTGCCCTTCCGACCCAGATCAGAATCGCCCCCTTAGTTGTTTTCTACATTGCAACATGCCTGGCTATGTTCTCACTTTGCTCTTAGTCCTGGGGTTGTCCCGGCCCGGACCTGGTGGCTGGATTCAGATATGCTCCTTCCATCTACGCACGGGACGCTGCTGACGGAGGCTCTCTACCTTGTGTGGGCCCTCCACCCCCCCTCTTTGGAGTCCTATAGGAGAGTGACTCCACCACGATCGTCCGCCTTCGGGAGCCCGGACTATTCCGATTAGACTCTACATTGCATTGACTCAGTTGGCCTGTTTATTCTTTATTCCTCTTCTCTCTCTTTCCTCTTTTCTGTTCCCCCTTCTCTGTGTTCTTTCCGAATGCGCCTTTCACAACAGCTGGGCCGAGGTGTTACATTTGGATTGAGGAGAGGACCTCTTGGGTACTGGGTGGGGGTGGTTCAGCCTTTACCCCTGTGCTCGCATTATTTTCATTGTCGATGCCCTCATCACCTGGCCTCTACTCCTATCCTGCGCGACTTGGGGGGCTATTGATCTCCCAGTCCTGGGGTCTGTCTCCTTTAGCTTCTTTGGTAGGTCCCTGGCTGGATTTGGGTCCTGCTACTTTCTGTGAATTGCTGCTGCTGAGACACACTGTCCCCCTTCTCCCACACTATGACCCACACTGTCATATTACTTTCCCTTAATGTCAAGAGTCTCAACTCTCCCATTAAGTGTCAGCAGGTTTGGCGCTATCTATTCCAGCAAGATCCCGGTGTGGTTTTCCGACAGGAGACCCATCTGCTTTCCTCTGACACCCACCTTATGTGCCAGTGCAAATACCCCACCCAATTCTGGGCGAGTTTCCCATCTAAGACTAGTGGTGTGGCACTCCTTTTTAAGCCAGACTGGCATACGGCCTCCTCCCAGTGCATAGCTGATGTCGACGGGAGGTTTCTCAAGCGAGTACGATGCGCACATATGCTGTTGGACTCGGTTCAGTCGGACTCCCATAGAAGTCAATGGGAGCCAGTTGTACGATGCGTACATGCGCTCCCATTGACTGATTGGGTACGTCTCGAACAAGTGCGCCCCCTACAGTGGGTATGTGTCTGTGCCATCTGCACCGTACATGCCTGTGTTGGGGAGACCCATAGGTCTCCCCTGTGTCCGAGTTGTAGGGCTGCGGGTGTAAGGGGGTCCGACGCGGACCCCCAAAGTCTGACTCCGGGAGCTTTTGCGAGCCAGACACTCCGGCTCGCACAGGCTGTCCGACGCGTGCATTGTACTGGCTCGGTTGTAAATCGCATCCATTGCACGCCAAGGTTAGCCTCTGACCGAGACGTATGGAGCGGTTTGGACCCGGAAACGACTCGGTCGGTGAATCTCACGTAGCTCGCATCGTACTTGCTCGCTCATACAGCTGTACGAGTCGGCCGGCTCGTATTTTTTCCGGCCGGATCGCGTTTGGTGCCCTTCCGACCCAGATCAGAATCGCCCCCTTAGTTGTTTTCTACATTGCAACATGCCTGGCTATGTTCTCACTTTGCTCTTAGTCCTGGGGTTGTCCCGGCCCGGACCTGGTGGCTGGATTCAGATATGCTCCTTCCATCTACGCACGGGACGCTGCTGACGGAGGCTCTCTACCTTGTGTGGGCCCTCCACCCCCCCTCTTTGGAGTCCTATAGGAGAGTGACTCCACCACGATCGTCCGCCTTCGGGAGCCCGGACTATTCCGATTAGACTCTACATTGCATTGACTCAGTTGGCCTGTTTATTCTTTATTCCTCTTCTCTCTCTTTCCTCTTTTCTGTTCCCCCTTCTCTGTGTTCTTTCCGAATGCGCCTTTCACAACAGCTGGGCCGAGGTGTTACATTTGGATTGAGGAGAGGACCTCTTGGGTACTGGGTGGGGGTGGTTCAGCCTTTACCCCTGTGCTCGCATTATTTTCATTGTCGATGCCCTCATCACCTGGCCTCTACTCCTATCCTGCGCGACTTGGGGGGCTATTGATCTCCCAGTCCTGGGGTCTGTCTCCTTTAGCTTCTTTGGTAGGTCCCTGGCTGGATTTGGGTCCTGCTACTTTCTGTGAATTGCTGCTGCTGAGACACACTGTCCCCCTTCTCCCACACTATGACCTACACTGTCATATTACTTTCCCTTAATGTCAAGGGTCTCAACTCTCCCATTAAGTGTCAGCAGGTTTGGCGCTATCTATTCCAGCAAGATCCCGGTGTGGTTTTCCGACAGGAGACCCATCTGCTTTCCTCTGACACCCACCTTATGTGCCAGTGCAAATACCCCACCCAATTCTGGGCGAGTTTCCCATCTAAGACTAGTGGTGTGGCACTCCTTTTTAAGCCAGACTGGCATACGGCCTCCTCCCAGTGCATAGCTGATGTCGACGGGAGGTTTCTCAAGGTTGACATGGTTTGGTGTCAGAGTTCCTGCACTTTCGTTAATAACTACGAACCCAATCAGAAGCAGGATGTGTATTTGCACCAACATCTAGGGACGCTATTACGCTCTGTCTCTTCCCCTATTGTCCTTGGAGGCGACTTTAATATGGTTTGAGATCCCGAACGGGATCGCACTGCGTAGGCACACCATGTAGCTGGGGCGATGTCGGCGCAATTGAAGAATGCCATTACTGACTTTGGTTTGGTTGATGCCTGTAGATATCTACACCCGGACTCTCGGGATTATTCTTTTTATTCTCACGTCCACCGTCTCTTATTCGCGAATTGATTATTTTTTTCTTTTGCTTTCTCTGGCCCACGTTCTTTGTACAGCGAACACTTCAGACATTTATATCTCTGATCATGCGCATGTTTTGCTTACGCTTCAACCCCCACTATCTGGGATGACCCCCTTCCAAGGTGATGGTTGCCCCTTCAAGTCCTCCTGGACCAGGTAGATGTGGCAGACATCCGTAAGGAGATTGAATTCTTCTTTGCAACTAATTCTCTTGCTGATACACCTGAGGATGTTCGTTGGGACGCCTTCAAGGCTACTCTTCAGGGGGTTATCACCTCCATTTCCATTGACCGGACCTGTGAAGCCCGTTTGGTGGAGTCCACCCTTTCCCGCGATATTAAAGATCTGGAACGTGAAGTTCATGCCTCGCCTTCTCTGGCTAACAAGTGCCATCTAGCTGCCCTGCGAATTCATTTGCGCTTGCAACGTACTAACAAGGCTGAACGGCTGCTTGTCAACCTTAAGAACAAGTTACTTACCTTCGGTAACGATGTATCTGTAAGAAACATTAGTTAGTTAGATTCCTCACCTTAGAATATCCCCAGGCGTCAGACTGGATCCGGAAGATTTTTCGTCAGCAATACCCCTTGCGCGTCGCTAGGCGTCGTCTGCGGCTCCGCGTCCGTCGTCTGCGCCGTGCGCCGGAATGACGTCGTCGGAGTACTTAGACGCCGCCCTCGCGCGCTGACGTCAGTTCTTGTACATAGCTTTCCGCGCCAGGAACGCAGAGCCATGCAAAGACCGACACTGGTGCCAAAAATAAAATCTAGGGGCCTGAAAAGGATAACCTTAACCCTAGATGTCAGTTCGCAGAACGGGGAGGATGGGGGGGTCGGTGAGGAATCTAACTAACTAATGTTTCTTACAGATACATCGTTACCGAAGGTAAGTAACTTGTTCATCTGAAAGAAACACGTTAGTTAGATTCCTCACCTTAGAATAGATACCCAAGCAATACCATCCCCGGTGGTGGGTCTGCGAACCAAGATCACACCAGAAAGTCCTGGAGGACAGAACGGCCAAAGAAGCCATCCCTCCGGACTTGGCTGTCTAGGCAATAATGCCTGGCAAACGTGTGTAGCGAAGCCCACGTTGCCGCCTGACAGATGTCCTGCAAAGGGACTCCCCGTCCCAAAGCAGTAGTAGCCGCTGTGGCCCGAGTAGAATGGGCGCGCAGCCCAACAGGAGGGTCCTTTTTTGCCAAGGAATAGCAAATTTTGATACACAAAACGACCCACCGAGAGATGGTCCGTTTGTGCACAGCTTTCCCCTTCTTAGCGCCCACGTACCCAACAAAAAGTTGGTCGTCCACCCGGAACTGTTTTGTGCGGTCCAGATAAAAGGAGAGCGCACGCTTTGGGTCCAGACGGTGGAGCCTCTCTTCCTCTTTGGAAGGATGCGGAGGCGGAAAGAAGGTGGGCAATGTGACAGACTGCCCAAGATGAAATGGAGTCACCACTTTCGGAAGAAAGGAGTGACGAGGCCGAAGGACAACCTTGTCCGGATGAACAGAGAGAAAAGGAGGCTTTGATGATAAAGCCTGGAGCTCACTCACCCGTCTAGCCGAGGTGATGGCTACCAGAAAAGCAGTCTTAAGCGTCAGCAGATGAAGAGGACAGTTATGAAGAGGCTCAAAGGGAGCGCACATTAGAAATGTAAGAACCAGATTCAAGTCCCACTGAGGCATTACGAAAGGAACAGGAGGGAACGTGTGAGTAATGCCTTTCAGAAAGCGTGTAACTACAGGGGACTTGAAAAGAGAAGGCTGATCAGGAAGCCTCAGAAAGGCAGAGATGGCAGCAAGATAGCCTTTCAAACTGCCCAGGGCAGAGCCCTGCCGGGCCAAAGAAAGAAGAAAGAGGAGAACCTCAGAAAGAGGGGCAGAAAGGGGATCCACAGCCTTTGCTGTGCACCATGCCACAAATTTGTTCCACCGGCAGGCGTATACCGTCTTTGTGGAGGGACGCCTGGCTGCCAGAATGATATCACAGACTTCAGGAGGCAAGTCAAATGGCATCAACTGCCGCCGCTCAATCTCCACGCATGGAGGTGGAGGCTGGACAGGTTCGGGTGGAGGACCGTCCCCTGCTGCTGCGACAGAAGATCCTCCCGAAGGGGCAGACGTATCGGAGGATCGGTCAACACACTGAGTAGCTCGGGATACCAGTACCTTCGCGCCCAGTCCGGAGCCACCAAGATGACTTGGGCCCGGTCGCGCTTGATCTTCTTCAGCACTCTGGGCAGAAGTGGTATAGGCGGAAAGGCGTACAACAGACCGCAACTCCACTCGTGACGAAAAGCGTCGCCGAGCGAGTGCCGCCTTGGAAATTCCAACGCGCAGAACTGCTGACATTGCGCGTTCTCTTCGGTGGCGAATAGATCTAACCAAGGCTCTCCCCACTGCTGAAAGAGACCTTGCGCCACCTCGGAGTTCAGACGCCATTCGTGATCCATCATGCACCGGCGGCTGAGTTCGTCTGCTCTGGCGTTCAGAGAGCCCGCCAGATGTTGAACCACTAGGGTGACGCCCTGGTGTTCCAGCCATGTCCAGAGGCGGAGAGCCTCCTGACAAAGGGTCCACGACCCCACCCGCCCTGTTTGTTGCAATACCAAATGGCGGTGGTGTTGTCCGTGAACACCTGCACGACACTTCCCCTGACAGAGGGAAGGAAGGCTTTCAGTGCAAGCCGGATCGCTCTCAACTTCAACAGGTTGATGTGGAGATGAGACTCCGCCGGAGACCAGAGGCCTCTGATCTCCGCCTCTCCCATATGGCCACCCCAACCCAGAAGGGACTCATCCGTCACTACGACATGCTCCGGTTGGGGAAGGGAGAGGCTCCTGCCCGTGACCCAATCGCGGTCCGTGAGCCACCACTGCAACTGCTTCGCAGTGCCCTCCGAGATCAAGACATGGTCGGACAGGTTTCCGTGATGCTGGGCCCACTGAAACTTTAGGTCCCACTGCAGAGCCCGCATGCGCCGTCTGGCGTGATGCACTAGGAGGATGCAGGAGGCCATCAGCCCCAGAAGCCGCAACACTAACCTGACCGAAACCCAGGATAGAGGCCGGAAGATGGGAATCAGGGCCTGAATATCCCGGACCCGCTGTTCCGGAGGATAGACCCGGAACTGCGCCGAATCGAGAACCGCTCCGATGAAGAGGAGCTTCTGAGAGGGACTCGGGTGTGACTTCGGCACGTTGATGGAAAATGCCAGCAAATGCAGGAGATCCGCCGTAGTCTGGAGGTGGGAGACGACTGTCTGGGGCGAGCCCGCCTTCAACAACCAGTCGTCGAGATAGGGGAAGACTGGAACCCCTGATCTGCGCAGATGAGCTGCGACCACCGCCATCACTTTCGTGAACACCCGAGGGGCACTGGTGAGGCCGAAGGGGAGCACGGTAAACTGAAAGTGCTCTTGGCCCACCGTGAACCGCAGGTAACGCCGGTGGGCCGGCAGGACGGGGATGTGGAAATAAGCGTCCTGCAAGTCCAATGCTACCATCCAGTCTCCAGGGTCTAGGGCAGCTAGAACCTGAGCCAAAGTTAGCATCTTGAACCTTTCCTTCCGGAGGAAGGCATTGACGTTCCGAAGGTCCAAGATAGGGCGCAGGCCCCCCTTGCCCTTCTTGGGAACCAGAAAGTAGTGGGAATAACAACCACGACCTACTTCTGGGCTCGGAACGCGCTCGACGGCCCCCTTGGCCAAGAGGGCCGAAACTTCCTCGTGGAGAAGATTCAAATGATCCCCCGAGATACGGTGGTGCTGCGGTGGCATGGCTGGAGGGGTCATCTCGAAGGGGAGGGAGTAGCCCCTTCGGACGATTTGCAGCACCCACCTGTCCGATGTGATGGACCGCCAGTGGAGCAGGTGATGGCTGTAGGAGAGTAGGGTCTGCTTTCTATGTTCACCCCCACTTTTTGCTTTTGCTTTACTGGTTTTCGACTTAGATGTGGCTGTGGGCCTGCTAATCAGACCCACAGCCCTGCTGTTCTCTCTCTAAATTAATACTATGTACTTTAGGTGCATAACCCATTTGGATAGGATCACCTTATTGGCCCCTGTACAGTGTACCCTAGGTACCCAGGGCATAGGTGTACCCTAGGCCTACCAGGGGCTGCAGCATGTATTATGCCACCCCTGGCCTGGCCTTCCATTTTGACACAACTGGCTGACCACTCAGCTGGGGCAAGGTCGTGTAATCACCCCTTGCTTAGGTGTAGTATTCCTATACCTAACTTACATATAGACACATGTGTACCTATCAGTCACTCCTATGGCAGGCCTTAACAATCCTGGAGGCAGAGTGTTTGGTAACATGTGAGATGGTGCTCTAGCATGAGCTGAGCCTGTCTGCAGCTTTCGGAACCATGTCCTTATAGCTGTTCTATGATATAGCCTACCATATACTCTTAAAGTGCCTTATAATCTTAAACGGTTATGGTAACTATGGTTTGGCTTTATCGAAACATGTCGTGTAAGGTGTCTAACACTGTGGAATAATACCCCCATGCCATTTCTGGACATGAGGATATTATTCCCCCCTTCTAGAGGGAAAGACATGTTAAAATCATACTTCACTGTTAGCCTCTGACCAAAGCCTCAGCATCACAAAATGGATGCTGCTGCCACGACACAAGTCTGACCTCCTGCAGCTGGGAGTGATCCCAGCCAGGGAGGCCTGGACAATAGGTTTCCTGCTTGGGGAGGTGCTAGCACCTCCCCAGACAGCCTTTAGTGTATTGGGGCAGGGTGGGCTGAAAGGAATGAGACATGCCTGGGGCACACAAGGTGTTCCTTGCATAGTCCAGTTCAAACCGGCCCTGGGGCACTCCAGCCCCAGCTCTGGCGCAAAACTGGACAAAGGGAAGTGGGTGTAACCACCCCCTCCCAGGTCCCACCCATAAGGCGTGACCTAGCAGGTATCCCAGCCCCCCAGATTAGTATAAGAGTGGGAGTTGGGCCTCAAGACTTTAGATTATCCTGAACCTGTAAACTTGAACAGAAACTCTGGACCTTCGACATTCAACGAAAGAAGAAGACTGAAGAATCTCCCTTGTGGCCAAGGAGTGGCCACCCTGTGCAAACAGGCACCATCAAGAGACTACCCTTTGCTTTGCCCACGTTCTACGAGGAACCGACTGCAGAGCCCGACCAGAGCCTTGACTTCCAGACTTCTCCGACCCTGATCCACATCCACAGCAGAGCTGAGATCCGTGGAGGCGACGAGCAACGTGGGACCGGCTACCTGGGAAAAGTGGCTAGTAACTTCAAGCGCAGCTTCTGAGGCACCCTCGAAGTTGTGCACCGGGGATTGAGAAGCCCCAACCCCAAGCATCATCTGCACCGAAGATCAGCCCCCCACACTCCACGAGTCCTGCGTGGGGCCCTTCTGCATTTTCCTGCTTGCCGCGTCTGTCCGGTTGCTTGCCCGCTGGCTAGTGGCCTTTGTGACGACGCACCCTGAAATCTTCTGCGCTGGTTTGGCTCCTCCAGACTGGCTCCCGCTTCTCTGCAAAGAAGAAGCACCCCAGACCTTCCTGGTCTGCACCAGAAGCAAGTCCTCCGTTCTTCGTGGGTTCCGTTTGCCAAGGCTTGGTGAGTCCTAGTCCAACTTCGACGCCGCCGACAGCAAGAGCCTTCGTGGGACAGCTCGCCTCCTGGTCCTGGTCTTCCTCGACGCTTCCTGGTCCTCCTGGCTGCAGCGACAAGCTTCACCTTCACCTGCAATCTTCACGACATCGCCTGGTTCCTTCCTGGTTCCACGTGGTCACTGGCTAGTGACCTTGACTCTGTCCCTTCTGCTTGCAGGTCTCCTCTCTTCTTGATCCCAGCCTTGGGATCCACCGGACACTCTTCACTGACTGCCTGTCAGCATCTTTCTTCAGGCATCCATAGGAGTCGACGACGAAAACCGACGCAACTTCACCCCTATGCACCCGCAGCCTGTGGGCTAGGTAACTTGGGTACTCCGGTGCTCATCAGGATAGTGACTATCCTAGTGTCTAGTTTTCCAGTCTCGACTTCCTAGATTCTCCGGAAGTGTCCTAAATCTATCGTTTGCTAAACTGTACTATTGCTAGTGACTTTTACGCATTACGCGTGAGTGTTTCCACTCTGCACACGAATCCCGTGGGCCTCCCACTTCCTAACTAACGCTAGTGTAGTGTAGCCCCAGCGATTCCCTAGGCCTAGGCCTCTTCTATTTCCGTGACAGTGGTCCTTATACCACTTACTTAGTATATGGTTTGCGTGGCCCCTAGGGCCTAACTGTATTACTTACCTGTGTGACTTAATGTATGCTTAAATAAGACTGTGTTGTACTTACCTCTAATCTCATAAAGAGTGCTGAGGGTTTGACTAGAATAAATACACTTTATTTTATATATATATCTGTTGTGGTGTCCTTTCATTTGGTATTCAAGGGATTATATATGGTATCACAGCTGGCTTCACATGCCATTCAGAGTTTAGCCTAAGACTGCTCTTGTCCATGCTACCACTAGGATAGCTGGTCTATAAGGTTGACTTTACAACCAATCACCATAAGGGTATTTGGACTGATATAAGGTGTACACTAGAACTAGTGACATCATACATCAGGCCAACTTCTCACATTGGTGAGCAGCGGTTGGGATCTGAGCTTGCTGTTGTAATACCATTGTAATCTTGAAATACTAAATTGAAAGATCACACAGATATTGTCTAGGTACATATAACATAGATTATAATACTTAAGTCCTACTGGACTTAGTAGTTGTAGGTTGAAGGGAGTAACACACCCTGACTACAACTACTAGAGAGGTTTAGTAGAAACAACTAGTGTAGGTAGGTGCACACACCACACCCTCACTAGATCATGTCTCTGAGAGGAGATCAAGTAGATGCTCTCTCAGGAGGGTCAGGTCTGCAGAAGACCCCCTCTAGATATGATACCCTAACATTCCAGGAGATGAGACAATTGTGTACCTCCAGAGGAATAAAACAGGGTGCAAACCCTACCCTCCTTCAGTTAAGACAACTCCTAGAGGAGTATGATGCTCTTAGGGCCTCTCAGGCAGGTACCCTAGGTACAGAGGAGGGTCTACCCACCACAGAGGAGTCAGATGGGGCTTCAGATGGAGAGGTAGACAGCCAGGGCCAAGTAGGAAGACTTAGCCAGGCTAACCTAAGTTTACATGGGAGTTTGCATGGGGTCCCCCCATACAGACCCCCAAGCAGGCTTAACCAGAGAAACAGGAGGGACAGATCCCCTTCAAGGGAATCCATCCACTCCCATGTCTCTAGCATCTCTAGTGTTTCCTCTCACAGGGGAATGACTTCCCCTGAGAGAAAGGAACATGAAGCGAGAATGAGGGAAGCTAATCTGAGGATTCAGAGGGAAGAACTTGCCCTTGCCAAGGAGAAGCTTGCTCTGGCTAGAGAGCAAAAGTTAAGTGGGTCAGAACCCACTGGTGGCAGCAATATCCCTAAGGATAGAGACAGGCACTATGATAATAGAAACCTGAGCAAGATTGTCCCTCCCTACAAGTGTGGGGATGACATCCACAAATGGATAACTGCTTTGGAGAGAGCTTGCAAAGTACAGCAGGTACCCCAAAGTCAGTGGGCAGCTATCTTGTGGCTCTCCTTCTCTGAGAAAGGTAGAGACAAGCTCCTCACAGTTAGTGATGAGGATGCAGATAATTACACTGTCCTGAAGAGTGCTCTGATTGATGGGTTTGGCCTAACCACTGAACAATACAGGTTGTTGTTCAGGGATACCCAGAAGACACAGACTCAGGACTGGACTGACTTTGTAGATTGTGCCACTAAGGCTCTGGAAGGCTGGCTAATGGGAAGTAAGGTTAAGGACTATACAGGATTGTATAATTTGATCATGAGAGAACAAATACTTAACAACTGTCAAAACCAGCTATTGCATCAACACCTGATTGATTCTGATCTGACTTCTCCCCAAGAATTGGGAAAGAAGGCAGATAGATGGGTCAGGACTAGAGTTAAGCAGAAAAACCAGAACCAGGGCGGTGATCAGAAAAAGGCAGACCAGAAGGGTAATGATCAGAAACAAAAAGACCAGAAGTCTTCACCAGGCCCCCAAAAGGCTCAGGGGGAGGGTGGTCCCAAAAAGGATAAAAAGAAAGATGGCCAAAAGAAACCATGGTGCAACTATTGTAAGTCCAACTCACATTGGTTTAGTGAGTGCACCAAAAAGGATAAGCCCCAGCCACCATTGCCCCTAAGGCAACTGTACCCCCTAGTTCAGCTGTAAGTGGTGGTTCCCAGCAAAAGGGTGTAGTAGGGTTAACCCTGGGAACTGAGGAGGATTCTGGCCTAGTCAGAGTACCTACTCAGGCTGTTCTGATCTGTGATGGGGACTTAGCTTTGTCCTCTACTGTAGGCCCCAGTAACCTGGGCAAGTACAGACAGACTCCTTTTATCAACCAAAGAATGGCTCAGGCCTACAGGGACACTGGGGCTAGTGTCACAATGGTGACACCTGTTTTTGTGGACCCTGGACAGATCATACTAGGTGAGAATTACCTAGTGACCAACGCTAGCAATGCCACTACCTCCCATAGTGTGGCTATTGTTAACTTCTCCTGGGGAGGGGTAACTGGCCTCAAGAAAGTTGTTGTTAGTTCAGACCTTCCTGTAGAGTGTTTACTGGGCAATGATCTTGAAACTTCAGTTTGGTCTGAAGTGGAGTATAGGACCCATGCAGAAATGCTGGGGATAGATGCACATGTCCTTGCTGTGACCAGGTCACAGGCCAAAAAGTGCACCACTGAACAAGTGCTGGATCCTGAAACTATGGACCAGTCACAACCCAAGAGAAAGAGCAGTAGGGTTAAGGCTGTGCCTTCCCCCCTGCCTCAGGTGGTGGATCAGCCCTCCCAGGAGGATGATTCTGAGAGCCCTGAAGGAACTGTCCTAGAAGAACTTGAACCTGATCAGGTTGCGTTTCTTGGGACAGGGGGACCTTCAAGGGCAGATCTGAGGCAGGCTCAATTAGACTGCCCCTCTCTTGAACCCCTCAGACAGCTGGCTGCTGCTGAGGCTGCAGGGAATGCTCAAGGTACCCATAGAGTGTATTGGGATGAAGGGCTACTGTATTCAGAGGCTAGAGACCCCAAGCCTGGTGCATCCAGGAGGTTGGTCATACCACTGAAGTTCAGAGGCTTCCTTCTTACCTTGGCCCATGATATTCCCCTTGCAGGACATCTAGGCCAGAACAAGACTTGGGACAGGCTTGTCCCTCACTTTCACTGGCCCCATATGTCAGAAGATACTAAGGAGTTTTGTCGCTCCTGTGTCACCTGCCAAGCCAGTGGCAAATCAGGTGGCACCACAAAGGCCCCCCTCATACCACTACCTGTGGTGGGGGTCCCCTTTGAAAGAGTGGGCATAGATATCGTAGGACCAATGGACCCACAAACAGCATCTGGGCACAGATTCATACTGGTGATAGTGGACCATGCCACCAGGTACCCAGAAGAAATTCCCCTGAGGACCACAACAGCTCCTGTTGTGGCAAGGGCCCTGCTTGGAGTATTCTCCCGAGTGGGCTTTCCAAAGGAGGTCATTTCTGACAGAGGTGCCAACTTCATGTCAGGATACTTGACTGCAATGTGGAAGGAGTGTGGTGTTAACTACAAGTTCACCACACCCTATCACCCACAGTGCAATGGGCTTGTTGAGAGATTCAACAAGACCCTAAAGGGAATGATAAAAGGATTACCAGACAAGCTTAGGCGAAGATGGGACATCCTTTTACCCTGCCTTCTGTTTGCTTACAGAGAGGTCCCACAAAAGGGGGTTGGCTACAGCCCTTTTGAGCTTTTGTTTGGGCATCCTGTAAGAGGACCCCTGTGTTTGGTAAGGGAAGGATGGGAGAGACCTCTCAGACAACCCAAACTGGACATAGTGGATTATGTACTTGGTCTCCGCTCCAGGATGGCAGAGTATATGAAGAAGGCTTCTAAAAACCTTGAGGCAAGCCAAGAACTCCAAAAAGCTTGGCATGACCAAAAGGCTGTACTGACTGTTTACCAGCCAGGACAGAAAGTGTGGGTGTTGGAGCCAGTGGCCCCAGCAGCACTCCAAGACAAATGGTCTGGACCCCACACTATTGTTGAGAAAAAGGGAGAAGTAACCTACTTGGTGGACCTTGGGACTCCCAGAAGCCCCCACAGGGTGCTTCATGTCAACAGATTGAAGGCATATGTTGACAGGGCAGACATGGGGCTACTCATGGCTACAGATGAGGGGCAGGAGGAAGAGAGTGACCCTCTCCCAGACCTGTTGACTCAGAACCCTGATGATGGCTCAGTTGATGGTGTGGTCTTTTCTGACAGCCTCACTGTCCATCAGCAACAGGACTGCAGACAAGTTCTGCAATCCTACAGACATATGTTCTCTCTGACCCCAAGTCAGACAAACTGGTGCACCCATGAGGTGGACACTGGTGACAGTCTGCCTGTGAAGAGTAAAATCTACAGGCAACCTGACCATGTCAGGGACTGCATAAAAGTTGAGGTACAAAAGATGTTGGAGCTGGGAGTCATTGAACCTTCAGAGAGCCCTTGGGCTAGTCCTGTAGTTCTTGTGCCAAAACCTCACACCCAAGATGGTAAGAGAGAGATGAGGTTTTGCGTGGATTACAGAGGTCTCAATGCTGTCACTAGGACAGATGCCCACCCAATACCTAGGGCAGATGAGCTCATTGACAGACTGGCAGCTGCTAAGTTTTTGAGCACATTTGACCTGACAGCAGGCTACTGGCAAATCAGACTAGCTGAGAGTGCAAAGGCCAAAACTGCTTTCTCGACCCCAGGAGGACATTATAAATTTGTGGTAATGCCCTTTGGTTTGAAGAATGCACCTGCCACTTTCCAAATGTTGGTGAATCAAGTCCTTACTGGGTTGGATGATTATTGTGCAGCTTATCTCGATGATATTGCTGTCTTTAGCTCCACCTGGGAGGATCACCTGGTCCACCTGAGGAATGTTTTGGAGGCCCTGCAAAAGGCAGGCCTCACTATCAAGGCCACTAAGTGCCAGATAGGGCAGAGCAAGGTTGTATACCTGGGCCACCTAGTTGGTGGGGGTCAGGTTCAACCACTGGAGAGCAAGATCCAGACCATAAAGGACTGGGCTCCTCCAACTACCCAGACTCAGGTCAGAGCTTTCTTGGGCCTGACTGGGTACTGCAGAAAGTTTGTTAAGAACTATGGGTCCATAGTGACACCACTTAATGACTTGACCTCCAAGAAGATGCCAAAGAAAGTTCAGTGGACAGTAAGCTTTCAAAAAGCATTTGATGACCTGAAGCAGGCCATGTGCAGTGCACCTATTCTGAAAAGTCCAGACTACTCCAAAGAGTTCATTGTCCAGACAGATGCTTCTGAGTTAGGTGTGGGAGCTGTTCTTTCACAACTGAATGTAGATGGTCAAGACCAGCCCATTGCTTTTATAAGTAGAAGGCTGACCCCTAGAGAGAAACGTTGGTCAGCTATTGAGAGGGAGGCCTTTGCTGTGGTTTGGGCCCTGAAGAAGCTGAGGCCATACTTGTTTGGCACTCACTTCAAGATTCAGACAGACCATAAGCCCCTCTTGTGGCTAAATCAGATGAAGGGTGAAAATCCCAAACTTCTTAGGTGGTCCATTTCCCTACAGGGGATGGACTTCACAGTGGAACATAGACCTGGGACTGACCATGCCAATGCAGATGGACTCTCCAGATATTTCCACTTAGAACATGAAGACTCAACTGGTCAAGGTTAGTTTAATGTCCCAAAGTTTGGGGGGGGGGGGGTTGTGTAGGAGAGTAGGGTCTGCTTTCTATGTTCACCCCCACTTTTTGCTTTTGCTTTACTGGTTTTCGACTTAGATGTGGCTGTGGGCCTGCTAATCAGACCCACAGCCCTGCTGTTCTCTCTCTAAATTAATACTATGTACTTTAGGTGCATAACCCATTTGGATAGGATCACCTTATTGGCCCCTGTACAGTGTACCCTAGGTACCCAGGGCATAGGTGTACCCTAGGCCTACCAGGGGCTGCAGCATGTATTATGCCACCCCTGGCCTGGCCTTCCATTTTGACACAACTGGTTGACCACTCAGCTGGGGCAAGGTCGTGTAATCACCCCTTGCTTAGGTGTAGTATTCCTATACCTAACTTACATATAGACACATGTGTACCTATCAGTCACTCCTATGGCAGGCCTTAACAATCCTGGAGGCAGAGTGCTTGGTAACATGTGAGATGGTGCTCTAGCATGAGCTGAGCCTGTCTGCAGCTTTCGGAACCATGTCCTTATAGCTGTTCTATGATATAGCCTACCATATACTCTTAAAGTGCCTTATAATCTTAGACGGTTATGGTAACTATGGTTTGGCTTTATCGAAACATGTCGTCTAAGGTGTCTAACACTGTGGAATAATACCCCCATGCCATTTCTGGACATGAGGATATTATTCCCCCCTTCTAGAGGGAAAGACATGTTAAAATCATACTTCACTGTTAGCCTCTGACCAAAGCCTCAACATCACAAAATGGATGCTGCTGCCACGACACAAGTCTGACCTCCTGCAGCTGGGAGTGATCCCAGCCAGGGAGGCCTGGACAATAGGTTTCCTGCTTGGGGAGGTGCTAGCACCTCCCCAGACAGCCTTTAGTGTATTGGGGCAGGGTGGGCTGAAAGGAATGAGACATGCCTGGGGCACACAAGGTGTTCCTTGCATAGTCCAGTTCAAACCGGCGCTGGGGCACTCCAGCCCCAGCTCTGGCGCGAAACTGGACAAAGGGAAGTGGGTGTAACCACCCCCTCCCAGGTCCCACCCATAAGGCGTGACCTAGCAGGTATCCCAGCCCCCCAGATTAGTATAAGAGTGGGAGTTGGGCCTCAAGACTTTAGATTATCCTGAACCTGCAAACTTGAACAGAAACTCTGGACCTTCGACATTTGACAAAAGAAGAAGACTGAAGAATCTCCCTTGTGGCCAAGGAGTGGCCACCCTGTGCAAACAGGCACCATCAAGAGACTACCCTTTGCTTTGCCCACGTTCTACGAGGAACTGACTGCAGAGCCTGACCAGAGCCTTGACTTCCAGACTTCTCCGACCCTGATCCACATCCACAGCAGAGCTGAGATCCGTGGAGGCGACGAGCAACGTGGGACCGGCTACCTGGGAAAAGTGGCTAGTAACTTCAAGCGCAGCTTCTGAGGCACCCTCGAAGTTGTGCACCGGGGATTGAGAAGCCCCAACCCCAAGCATCATCTGCACCGAAGATCAGCCCCCCACACTCCACGAGTCCTGCGTGGGGCCCTTCTGCATTTTCCTGCTTGCCGCGTCTGTCCGGTTGCTTGCCCGCTGGCTAGTGGCCTTTGTGACGACGCACCCTGAAATCTTCTGCGCTGGTTTGGCTCCTCCAGACTGGCTCCCGCTTCTCTGCAAAGAAGAAGCACCCCAGACCTTCCTGGTCTGCACCAGAAGCAAGTCCTCCGTTCTTCGTGGGTTCCGCTTGCCAAGGCTTGGTGAGTCCTAGTCCAACTTCGACGCCGCCGACAGCAAGAGCCTTCGTGGGACAGCTCGCCTCCTGGTCCTGGTTGTCCTCGATGGTTCCTGGTCCTCCTGGCTGCAGCGACAAGCTTCACCTTCACCTGCAATCGTCACGACATCGCCTGGTTCCTTCCTGGTTCCATGTGGTCATTGGCTAGTGACCTTGACTCTGTCCCTTCTGCTTGCAGGTCTCCTCTCTTCTTGATCCCAGCCTTGGGATCCACCGGACACTCTTCACTGACTGCCTGTCAGCATCTTTCTTCAGGCATCCATAGGAGTCGACGACGAAAACCGACGCAACTTCACCCCTATGCACCCGCAGCCTGTGGGCTAGGTAACTTGGGTACTCCGGTGCTCATCAGGATAGTGACTATCCTAGTGTCTAGTTTTCCAGTCTCGACTTCCTAGCTACTCCGGAAGTGTCCTAAATCTATCGTTTTCTAAACTGTACTATTGCTAGTGAGTTTTACGCATTACGCGTGAGTGTTTCCACTCTGCACACGAATCCCGTGGGCCTCCCACTTCCTAACTAACGCTAGTGTAGTGTAGCCCCAGCGATTCCCTAGGCCTAGGCCTATTCTATTTCCGTGACAGTGGTCCTTATACCACTTACTTAGTATATGGTTTGCGTGGCCCCTAGGGCCTAACTGTATTACTTACCTGTGTGACTTAATGTATGCTTAAATAAGACTGTGTTGTACTTACCTCTAATCTCATAAAGAGTGCTGAGGGTTTGACTAGAATAAATAAACTTTATTTTATATATATATCTGTTGTGGTGTCCTTTCATTTGGTATTCAAGGGATTATATATGGTATCACAGCTGGCTTCACATGCCATTCAGAGTTTAGCCTAAGACTGCTCTTGTCCATGCTACCACTAGGATAGCTGGTCTATAAGGTTGACTTTACAACCAATCACCATAAGGGTATTTGGACTGATATAAGGTGTACACTAGAACTAGTGACATCATACATCAGGCCAACTTCTCACAATGGCGAACTCTGCCGCCCACTGGCGAGGAATGGGCCTGAAAGCTCGGACAAGGAAGGCTTTGAGGCGGATGCTGCCGGGGTGGATGTGGGCTGACCACGTCGTCCTCCAGATCCGCCACGGCGGAAACCACGTCCGCGACCGCGCGCAGGTTGGTTCTGCGGCTGGTGGCTAGGCGTACGTGAGGAGGCGCCCCTTCCTTGGCCACGAAAGGGGCGAAAAGCGGAGGTGTGTGCCCGCGGAGCCGAGAGGCCCAAGGACTTGGCCGTAGCCCGGGAGTCCTTAAAGCGGTTCAGCGCACTGTCCGCCTTCTCACCAAACAGGCGAGTGCCATCAAAGGGCATGTCCATGAGGGTGTTCTGGACATCCCCGGAAAATGACGTGGACCGCATCCAGGCGTGGCGGCGGAGTGCCACCGTGGTGGAAATCGCCCTACCCAGCGAGTCCGTTGTGTCAAGCCCACATCGTATGGCGTGCCGTGCTGCATCCCTCCCATCGGCCAAAGCCTGGGTCAGACGTGTCTGGACCTCCTCCGGACACAGGGGCAGCACGTCCTCCACCGTATCCCACAGAGAATGGGAATAATGGTCCAAGAGACATGCGGTGTTCAAAGACCGCAGGCCCAAGCTAAGGGACGAGAACAGTTTCTTGCCAAACTGCTCGAGTCTCTTGGAATCCCGGTCCGGCGGAGCGGTCGGGAAGGAGGATTGGGAGGTAGAGGCCTGGATAACCAGGCTCTCGGGGGTGGGGTGTTGGGACAGGAAACTGGGGTCGCCCGGAGCAGGGCGGTGGCGCCTGGCAACGTTCCTATCCACAGGAGGAACTGTGGAGGGCTTGGACCAGGTGCCCTGCAGAACGTCAGTGAGGGCCTCATTGAACGGCAGCAGAGGCTCAGTGGAGCTTGCTGCAGTTTGAAGCACCTCAGTGAGGATGTTAGTCCTCACAGCCACGGCAGGCAGCTCGAGCCCAAGGGCTGCGGCCGCCTTGCGCAGCACCACAGAAAATGCTGCACCCTCCTCCGAAGCCACAGTCGGAGGAGAAGTGAATCCAGTGTCCGGCGAGGTGTCCAGCCCACTGGCCTCCCCCAGTTCATCTGCCCAGTCCTGTGAAAGCTGCGACTGAACAGCCATAGGGTCCTCGTACCCCTCCCAGTCGCCCCCGTCTTCCGATTCCTGATAAACAGGAGGAATGATCGGAGCCGGACGGTAGAGATGATAGGTCTCAAGCGGCGCCGGACGCGGCGTCAGTCGACGCCGCAGAGGCGTCGGGTCCGGACCAGGGCTAAACTGGGGATCGACGCCGTCCGGAGTCGGCGCCGGAGGCGTCGGCGCCAGCGGCGCCGGTGACGGCGTCAGCGTCGGTGGTTCAGGCGTCGGCGGAGGAGGCGTGACTAGGTCAACCGGCGTCGACGGGGGCCCAGGTATGGGCCCCGCGGGGACCTGCGGCGTCGGGACCGAAGTCCCCGACGGCGCCGGGGCCGGAGCCGCCGGCCCGCAAGGTCGCCCAGTCGAGTCCGCGGGGCCCGAAGGCGCGCCAGCGGGCGTCGACGGCGGGGCCAGTTTCCTCATGGCCGAGAGGAAGGCACTGACCTCCGCCGGCGTCGCGTCAGTCCCAGGGACCGGAGGGTATGGGGACGTGCACGGCGCCTGCGGCTCCGACGGAGCCGCGGGGGTGGAACCACCCGGGCCCTCTGCCGAGTCGCGCGACCGGCGAGGGGAGTCCGAAGAGCGATGTCGTCTCTTGGACTTCTTAGAGTGTTTGGACTTACCCGACGACTTGGAGCCCGACGATCGATGGTGGCGTCGGCTATGGCTCCGCGAGCGATCCTTGGACCTCCTCCTGGACCGGGATCGCGCACGACGCGGAGCCGAGTGGCGAAGCTCGAGAAGCTTGCGGGACCGCTCCCGCCTAGCCTTCGAAGTCAGGGCCTGGCAATCGGAGCACGACTCTGCGTCGTGGTCGGGGCCTAAACAGTAGAGGCACCGGCGGTGGTGGTCGGTCACCGACATCAGTCGATGGCAATCCTCGCAAGCCTTGAACCCAGGCATCCTACCGGCACCAGATGTCGACAGACAAGGGATCAAAAATGATCAAAAAGATTTAGTCAAAAAAGACTAAAAGGGGTAGCTCTCCCGGATCTGCGCTTACTGGCGCGGAAAAAAGAAGAACTGACGTCAGCACGCGAGGGCGGCGTCTAAGTACTCCGACGACGTCATTCCGGCGCACGACACCGACGACGGACGCGGAGCCGCAGACGACGCCTAGCTACGCGCAAGGGGTATTGCTGACGAAAAATCTTCCGGATCCAGTCTGACGCCTGGGGATATTCTAAGGTGAGGAATCTAACTAACGTGTTTCTTTCAGATGCAAGAGTTCTACGTTGGGGGCGACAAGGTTGGAGCGTGTTTAGCACGCCGTCTGCGGGCTCAGGTTTCTTGCTCTCAAATTGCAAAGCTCAACTGCCCGATGGCTCTTGGGCTACCTCGGAAAAGGATAAGAGTCGTACCCTAATGGCCTTTTACACGATCTTTATGCCCATGTTCCTTGCCCCCTGGAGGTGGTGGAGAAGTTCCTCGATTCCTGACCTTGGGACCCTATCGATCCCTACTTTAAGGAGCTACTTGATGAACCTATTACCCACTAAGAAATTGCTTAGGCACTGAAGCAGCTACCGGTGGGCAAAACGCCAGGTCCCGATGGTCTTCTGATTACATTTTACTGGTTTTTTTTACCCACAACTACGAGACCACCTACTTCACCTCTTTAATAGCTTTACTGACCATACAGGCCTCTCTCCTACGATGAATGAAGCGGAAATCGTACTGGTCCCTACGCCTGGTAAGGACCCGACCCTGGTGGCTTCTTTCTGCCCCATTGTCTTGCTAAATACTGACGCCAAAATATTTACAAAAATTTTAGCGAACTGGCTGGAACCCCATCTTCCGGGGCTCATTGACCCTGATCAGGTGGGTTTCGTCCTCCACCGGCAGGGCACCGATAATATTTGGCATATTGCCCACTTGGTGGAAAAGGCGCGTATCTGAGATATCCCTGCTTGTCTGGTTTCTCTTGACGCCGAGAAGGCGTTTGATCGCGTGGACTGGGGTTTCCTTCGGGCAGTCCTTCGGAAGATTGGCTTGGGGCTGGGCTTTAATTCTAAATTAATGGCTCCCTATGCGAAACCTACCACTCGTATTCATTTTAACGGCTCTACCACCGCCCCTATTTCTATTCACCGGGGCATTCGCCAGGGGTGCCCGCTTTCTCCCCTACTTTTTGCGCTGGCTGTCGAGCCCCTGGTTATTGCTATTCGGCGCAATCAGGATATTCAAAGTATCCGTATGGGGGGCTCGGAACATAAGGCTTCTCTCTTTGCCGATGATTTGATGCTGACCGTATCCTCTCTGTCGTCTTCTCTTCCTGCGGTGGCTGAACTCTTGGGGTCCTTTGAGGCCGCTTCGGGTTATCGAATTATCTGGAAAAATCCCACGCTCTCAATCTCACACTTTCAGCATCGGAGGTCCAGAGCTTGCAGGCTCTGCTCCTGGTGCAGTGGACTGACGAGTCGATTCGCTATTTAGGATAAGACTTGACCCCTACACTCTCTTCTTGGTCCTCCTCTAATTGGCCTAAATTCCACAACTCTGTCCGTGAAGACATGCGTCGGTGGGAAGGTCTTCCCTTGGCATGGCTAGGCCATCTCCACGCTGTTAAGATGTCCCTTCTTCCTAAAATCCTCTATCTGTTCCAGTCACTCCCTACTTCTATTCCGCATGCAGATATTCAGGTCATGCAATGAGATTTTACTAAGTTCATATGGGGAAATCACGTCCCCACTTCTCTCACAGAGTACTCATGCATCCCAGATCTTGGTGTGGCCTGGCCTGTCCTAACTTGTTGGAATACTATTGGGCTTGCCACCTCCGTTTTATATCGGAGTGGATCGTTCATGAAAGCGAGAAGCATTGGTTCCATATGGACCGTGTGGTGGCTTGTAGACCGCTATGGGACCTCACTTTGCTTCCGCAGAAGGCACGCCCAAGCAGTCCCTACTTAGCGACACCAACGAGAACGGTCTTGGAGATTTGGGATAGACTGGCGCTCTCCCGAGTCCTCACGACCTTCCCTTCTCCCAACACCCCGCTTACGCGCATTTCCGCATTCCCCCTGCTTTTCAACCTCGGGCCTTTGAGGCTTGGACCATAGAGGGTTGACACGTTCTCCAAGACTTCTTTCAGGGTTCTACCCTCCACTCTTTTAAGCAGTGCAAACAATTCTTCCACCTTACTGACAGTGCGCACCTACAGTATTGCCAACTGCATCATTGGCTGTCTTCGCCCATGTATTTTCGGGAGGTGACTTGGCAACTCACCCACTTCGAGTCCCTGGTCCGTAGATTTGATGGGTCTAAAGGCCTCATCTCTAAAACTTATTCGGTCCTCCAACAGTCTGGGCATCTTCCACTCCATGGCTCTCAAACTTGCTGGGCGTCTAATTTGGCTGCTGACATCTCCCCGAAGGAATGGGACCGACTGTGGAAGGACATTCCTAAGGTATACCGCAGCATTCCTCAGTGCAAATCTGCCTACAAATTGATGACTCAGTGGTTTTATATTCCCACTTGCCTCCACCAGATGTTCCCGAATACTTCTCCGATCTGCTGGAGATGTCAGACTGATAGAGAGGACATTCTGCACATTTGGTGGTCTTGCTCAGAGCTCACTGTGTTCCGGAAGGAGGTCCTCAGCCACATTAGAGAGGTGGTGGGTTTCCCGATCCCTGCTACCTCGTCCCTAGTATTTCTGGGCATCCAACCGAACACGCTAACAGCCATGACCTCGGCACACTGGCATCTCATCCTTCACTTGCTGGGTGCAGCGCGACAGTCCATTGCCTCCTGCTGGAAGCGGCCCCATCCCCCGCCTATTGCTACATGGTTTCTCCGACTATGGGACGTCCTTTCCCTGGAACTACTTACTGCCCGTCTTCTTCATACCAACGCTAGCTTTGATCGCACCTGACGCCCACTCATACACTACCTTACTAAAACCGAACATTCCCACCTTAGGCCTCCTAGGTTTCGGGCTTTGCAACTGTTCGACGATCCTTTAGAGCCTTACTTTAGAGGCAAGAGACCGGACTCCTCGGAGTAGTCCGCGATATCTGCTGGGTCGGTCCTCCGAGCCCTAGGACCGCCGGCTTCCACTCTGGGTCTTGGCCCTTCTCCCCTCCTCCTCCTTCCCTTGGCACATCAGCTTTTTCCTTCACTTTCTTCTGTCTTCACCTTTTTCTGTTTCCTCTCCCCTCTTTTTTCTCCTTTCTTATTTTCTTTCTTATGTTATATGATGGTTTTAATGTTAATTGCCGCAAAATGTGTTGATGCTATCACAGTATGACCTGTGCCTTTCACTTGGGCGGGGGGCCCTGTTTGGCCTAGACTTTGTTAGCTCTGATTCACCGTATGCTTACCTGGTTACAGCTGTGATCCTTCAATATTGGACAGTGTCGCCTTCGCTGGGTCTTTACCTCTTGGCCCCCTGCATGGTCTCTCTCTGAGAACTGATGAGAACTTTCTCCTGTAGGCCAACTTTTAAGTTTTGGACTTTTGCTATGCCCCTCTCCCACATGTGTTGACAATTCTCGAACTCTGTATCTCTTTATTTACTATCGGGTCTTTAGACTGATGGTTTATTTAGTTGGTGTATATTTGTTACCTCCCCGCCCTTCTCCTTCAATTTCTGCGGCATGTGTAATGTTTTATTTGCTTCTGTTCAATAAACAGATATTACATAAAAGGTGTGTGTTGCAAACAAACTGACAGCTTACAGCCTTTGTTTTTGCACCCCCAAGAAAGTTTGGGAAAACATGTTTTCAAAACATATCAGCCGTTAGGAAACCACAAATGGACCAGTTGTGTGTAATTCAGAAGTGTGCTAAAAACAGAGTTTTAATAGGGTAAAAACAATCAAGACACTTGACGTAGTACCGTTCAAATGATACATATTTGCCAAAACCACATTTCCACACATTAGTATTTGTGCGCTATATAGTTTTATCAGTAAAATTGCATGTTGGCATTTTGCTTCCATTAAATAAAAAATGTTCTGTATGTAAAAGACAGTACTTCCTTTTGCCATACGATTATGCCATAGTAGTGTATACAGTTTTGCTAGCGTATTTTCAGTGTCAACTGCGCACAGCGCACAGGGAGCACAGTACGTCTGGTGGTCGGAATTGCTGCTAATTACGAATTTTAAAATCTCCTCGTTTTGTATTTTGGTAAAAAAAATTTGTTTGAGAATTATACCCTGTTTTTAAGTGTTATGCACCTCGCCTGCACTATAATACTGTGACTCTCACCGCTGTTGGGCGGGCCCACTTCCCGGTCTCGGCTAGGACGATAGGCGGCCATATTGGGAGTGCTTTGTGACGCTTGCTGGCGCCATCGTCTAGCTCGGACGCTCTAGCTGTCAGAAGGACGATAGATGTCTTTAAAAGGGAGGTAAACCTTGTGCTCTCTCTTGCTAGCGTATTTTCAGTGTCAACTGCGCACAGCGCACAGCACGCACAGTGCGTCTGGTGGTCAGAATTGCTGCTAATTACGAATTTTAAAATCTCCTCGTTTTGTATTTTGGTAAAAAAATTTTGTTTGAGAATTATACCCTGTTTTTAAGTGTTATGCCCCTCGCCTGCACTATAATACTGTGACTCTCACCGCTGTTGGGCGGGCCCACTTCCCGGTCTCGGCTAGGACGATAGGCGGCCATATTGGGAGTGCATTGTGATGCCTGCTGGCGCCATCGTCTAGCTCGGACGCTCTAGCTGTCAGAAGGACGATAGACGTCTTTAAAAGGGAGGTAAACCTTGTGCTCTCTCTTGCTAGCGTATTTTCAGTGTCCACTGCGCACAGCGCACAGCGCGCACAGTGCGTCTGGTGGTCGGAATTGCTGCTAATTACGAATTTTAAAATCTCCTCGTTTTGTATTTTGGTAAAAAAATGTTGTTTGAGAATTATACCCTGTTTTTAAGTGTTATGCCCCTCGCCTGCACTATAATACTGTGACTCTCACCGCTGTTGGGCGGGCCCACTTCCCGGTCTCGGCTAGGACGATAGGCGGCCATATTGGGAGTGCTTTGTGACGCCTGCTGGCGCCATCGTCTAGCTCGGACGCTCTAGCTGTCAGAAGGACGATAGACGGCCTTAAAAGGGAGTCATGCTGACGCGCAGCGGAATCGCGCAGCGGGGTCGCCGGACTTCCGCCGGAGTTACGCCTGAGTTCAGCCCGTCTGCGCCCGTCCGCACTGAGGACGGGCTGCTGGTCGGGCTGGACACAGGGGTCCTTGACCGTTCCCAGCAGGTAGCGAGGGTATATACCCTACGGGAGATGCTAGCTCTCAGACCATCGCTTTTAGCCTGTCACCATCGCTTCACTCCGGAGGGCTTGAGGCGCTCTTCTTCTTGTCATACTTGTGGGGCGGTTCTGCGTCCTTCTTCCTCTCTTTGGACGAGACCTCAAGCCTCTTCAGTATTGCAGATTGCTACTCAACCTAGAAAGGGTTTCTTGATTAATGCTAGGTCACTTATCAAGAACAATATAGCGTTCCATGAGTTTGTGAATGATAGGCAACCCGATTGGGTGTTCGTGACCGAAACTTGGGCGTCTGACTCTTCTGGTCATGACTTATTATTGGCGATACCTTAGGGTTTCACGCTATACAGACAGGATAGACTAGGACGCAGAGGGGGAGGGTTGGCAATTCTCTGTAAGGTTTCATTTTCCTGTACTATAAAAACCCGGTCTGAGCCCTTGGATTCTTTTGAGGCATTGTATTTTTGCATTTCATGCTCTCCCACAATTTCCTTTACTGGCATTCTTGTCTATAGACCGCCTGGTTCCAGAGCCAGTTTTTGCTCCGAGCTCTTTAGAATTCTGGAGCCCTATTTTGGCAAATCACATATTACCATTCTTGGGGATCTAAACTTCCATTTGGACGATCTGGGGGCCAAAGACACCTCTCGGCTGATGGACGCGATGGAAGCCTGTGAGTTTATTTAGCTGGTGAACAGCCCAACTCACCGGGCTGGTCATATACTGGACGGGGTGTTCACCAATGACTCCAGACTCTCAGTTGGTTCCCCCCTGCCTTTGGTTTGGTCGGACCATTTGGCAGTACCCCTAGAATTTGCATCCCCTTCTGGAGAGCCTCTTAACCTTGCTGCCACTAACAGAGGTCCGAAAAGAAGTTACAGGAATATTACTAATGAAGCCCTTGCTCCTTTTATAAGAGGTTCTGAGTTTTCGTCTTCGCGAGATGCGGGTGAGGCGGCTCAAGATCTTGCCAACTCCATTACTATAGCGGTTGATGAGCTAGCCCCCGCCTCTCTGCGATATGTGGCTCGGCGGAAACCCTCAGCGCCTTGGTTCACGGAGCCTCTAAGACTCTTAAGACAATCCTGTAGAAGCAAGGAGAGAAGATGGCGCAAGTCGTGGGATACCTCCGATAGAGAGGATCACAAGCGGCTGTTACGGGAGTATAAAGCTAGAGTGATTAAAGAGAAGCAGGAGTTCTTCTCGAATCTTACGACTTCTCTTACCTCATCTAAAGAGTTGTTTAAGATTGTGGACTCTCTTTGCTCCCTTCAGGTACCTGTTCCATTTGTGGGCTCACAGGAGCTATGTAATAACATCTCTGACTTTTTTTACAAGAAGATTGCGGATATTTACCTCGCCTTAGAAACTCAGAGGAGTACGCTAGACGATCACTCTACCCTTGATACTAAGATCTCAGAATCTTGGACGAGAGATCCAACTAAGACTCTCACTCACTTTCCGCCGCTCTCTCTGGAGGGGCTTAATCTCCTGTTAGACAGGACTAAGTCGGCCTCCCCCTTGGATCCCTGTGCCCCTGAAAGTTCTAAAGGATTGTAGGGACATCCTCTTGCCTCCGCTGTTGGAAGTAATGAATGGGGCCATGGCCCAGGGTACTTTCCCCTTGGCCTGGAAAAAGGCAATAGTGAAACCCCTTCTTAAAAAACCTTCTCTTGACCCTGGATCACTTAAAATTTTTAGACCTATATCCCTGTTACCAGCCCCAGCAAAGATGCTTGAATCTCACCTGAACGTCCATCTATCCACTTTCCTAGATTCCTCTGAGTTCCTGGATAGCTCTCAGCATGGTTTCAGGAAATCTCATAATACAGAATCTGCCCTTACTATGGTGGTTAATAACATTCGCTGTAAGGTGGATCTTGGTCAGACGACTGTTTTGGTCTTATTGGATCTTACTGCAGCGTTCGACACCCTGTCTCCCTCTACTTTAACATCTCGTTTGAGGGAGGCAGGGGTGGCAGGGCCGGCCTTGAGTCTTCTTGACTCTTTTTTACATCTTAGAGAGCAAAGAGTCATGCTTGGAGAGTTCCTCTCCCCTGCTAAATCTTTGCAATGTGGGGTGCCCCAGGGGTCGGCTTTAAGTCCGACTCTATTCAACATCTATGTGGCCCCCCTTGCTAGACTAGTAAGATCGCAGGGGATGGAGGTGGTGTCATACGCCGATGACACACAAATTATGGTTTCCCTGGCCCACTCTGTTAGTACATCCGCGTCCGGCTTTAGGTCATGTATGCAGATGGTGGCGGAGTGGATGATTCTAAACTCCCTAAAACTGAATGGCGACAAAACAGAGGTCCTGGTCTTTGGTAAGGACCAGGACATTTGGTCTAGTGAGTGGTGGCCTACATCTTTAGGAATTTGCCCCACTCCTTCCCAATCGGCCAGGAATCTCGGCATTATATTTGACACCTCGCTGTCCATGAATCTTCAAGTCAACAGGACGGTGGCCACCTGTTGGGGAGTCATCAAGATTCTTAAAAGAATCCTTCATTATTTGTCCCCCCAGGCGCATAAGCAGACCGTGATTGCTCTTGTAGGCTCTAGGTTAGACTACTGTAACGCACTGTATGCGGAGACCAATAAGTACCTTGTCCAGCGTCGTCAGGTCATGCAGAATGCGGCTGCCAGATTTGTTTTGGCACTTCCAAATGCATCTTCCGCCACAATGGCTAGGAAGAGCCTACACTGGCTTCCTATCTACTATAGGATTTCATTCAAACTCCTTTGTCTTACCTATAGAACTCTCTTGGCTGGTTCTTCAGACGCTCTTGGGTCTTTGCTAACCCGCTATATTCCCAGTAGGCTTCTTCGCTCCTCAGATTATAATCAGTTGGTAGTCCCCCGCTTCAAGAAGGTCAGATGGGGCAGCAGAGCTTTCTCCATCGCTGCTCCGCTACTATGGAATATTCTCTCTTTGGAGATTAAGTTCCAACCTTCTTTGGCCCTTTTCAAAAAAGCCCTTAAGACCTGGTGTTTTATTAAGGCCTACCAGTAAGTCTCCTCCACCCTTTACTTAGCTAGCTTTTTGGCTAGGCGCCTTGACGCCCACTGGGCTTAGTAGCGCAATATAAATTTGAATTCATTCATTCATTCATTCATAGTACAATTCTGTGCATGAATGAGAATCTGCAGTTTACAGCTCACAGAAATGAAACAGCCCAAGCAGTATACTATTTCCAATATACAGGTAAAAGAATGAGGGCTGATATGTGGCTAGCCACCAGCCAGGTCATTATATAGTAATGTCAACTCCTATCTAACCACTCTGACCCACAATAATACCATAACACTCAGCAGTGGGTAGCCAATTGTAACTCATACAGGCTGGTCAATAACTCCCCTTTCCAGCTTAATGCTCTTACCCTCACACAAGGCCTGTCCGCTATGGGTCTTATCTGTTACTCATTACTGTACCAGCCCCTAAATCAGTCATCACCAGCTGAACAGACATGGAATTCCTGAAGCGATCTGACACATAAAGCTGGCCACTCAGAGGACTGCACTCTAGTCCAGCACTGCAGGTTGCAATTAGCTGCATCCTATGCGTACCGCTTTACATCTCACAATGGCACTGATGTGTCTGTAAAACGTAACTTTTGTCTCAGGTTTTGTCCTGCATTTTGACCTCCTGTCCTGAATTTCTGTACTGAATTTTTACACTCACTGTCCTGAATCTTTACACTCACTGTCCTGAATTTGCACCCATGCCAGTTTATCATCCTAGCTAGAGCAAGTCCTGCACAGGAGCAACAAGCGGCTAGGAAGCAAGTAAAGTTTTTCCCAATTGCTAAGGAGATGCCTGGAAGCTCATACGCAGCAACATAGTTATAACCCAGAGTAGAAATAGACCTGTGCGTAGGCATGGCTGCGCTGCGGCCCATTCCTACTCCTGGGAACCCTTTGTTACAGATTTGTTTGACATCACGTCAGTTACGTTTTTCTGGGTGAACAGCCACTTTTGTTGTTCTCTGCTACTGACACTTCAAAGCTGCTCGCCATTAGTGTATTTTGAGGTCCTGGATTCCATTGTACTGAGTAAACATTGTTTCGATGTTGATACATTGCATGCCTTTACAGCGCGGTCATCACAACCACCACGTTGTTACATTGCATACCATTACAACGCAAGTCGTTACAATGACTTGCTGTAGAGGGCAGAAGGTGTTGGATTTTAAATCCAACACCTTTCCTACTGTTGCACAGTCTGGAGTTGGAATAGTAAATTAAACTATACCAAAATCCAGCACCCCCCCTACAGCAAGTTGTTGTAATGACTTGCGTTGTAATGGTATGTGGCATAACAATGCAGTCGTTGTAATGACCGCATTGTAATGGCATGCGTTATGAACGCATGCGTTGTAAACACATGCGTTGTAATGTTGCCTATTCATTGTGCAGCTTACTGCTGTGGTCATCCTTTCTCCACCCACACCCTCTCCCTATGTGAGGGATTCTGTTGCAGGAGCACTTCGGATGGAGCCATTGCATCAAAAGTTGCAGTCTCAAGGATGACCAAGCGATAGGCTGAACAGCTTTCTATGTGAGCAGGCTTTGAAGCATGCCCAACCTTGAGGTGGCTTGGGCTCAATGGTAAGGCTGTTTGACTTGAAGGCTAAGTGACGCTTGCTAATCCAAACTGAGTAGTGCTCCAAATAATCCATTGCATTGGACAAGGGGACACGATTGTAGCAAAGCGAGACCAGGCAAAGTAAAACAGTAGCATAGCCTTCTTGCTGGAGGCAGATCTTTTTTCTACAGCCCGGAGATTTTTGAGAAGAATGCTCATGGCGCTTCAGCAGGATTATGGTCCGTGTATTTGGAGAGGTAGTCTCATTAGGAGCCATATTGTGTTAAGAATAAAATTGTTTGCTTCTCTCCATGCGTTTCCGATAGTGTAACCTCTGACGGTAACGCACACTATTCCCTGACTTTTATCGGCAAGCATAAAAAAGGCCCAAACCACAGTTTGTATTCTATTGCATATAAGGTACCTCTAGGTCACATTAACTATATTCTTTCTTTTGTCTAATCGATAATACACAGGGGTATTGCTGAGTGTTTTTATCATTTCCCCCTACTTTTGCAAAGTGGTCTCAACTTAAATCACGAGCCCAAACACATTCCTTTAGCTGCACAACACAATTTTTCCATATAGGCTAAGACATATGGGATGTTTCTTTCTGAGTAAACACTGTATATTTCCTTTACATCTATTACCTAGGGGAATACACTTCAACTGTGTGAGAAATTGAAAGGAAAGACTTGTGATTTTCAAGATCCTAATTGCCATTGTCGACCCTTTAGGTACAAAAAGTATATTTGTCTATGATGCAAACAAAAATTAATACATCTCACTGTGAGAATTAATGTCTTTTTTCACAGTTTTAACTAGGCCTGGGCGAAGCACTACGCTACGCTCGCGTAGTTTGCGAAGTTCGCGCTACTTCGCGCTACGCGAACTGCACGTAGCACAGTGCGAACACGCGTAGCGTAGTGTTGCGTAGTGCTGCGGTCATTTTTTGCTTGCTCGCGGTCCTCAACGTCAAGTTGGCGACCGCGAGCAAGCAAAATGACATCCTGGCGAGACTTTTTCCTTGTTCGCGATCGCGAGCATGGAAAATAAACCTCCCGGCGAGATTCCCAACGCGAGAAGGTCAGGTTTCTCATTGCGAGGGGTCGCGTATGCTCGCGACCGCTCGCGATGAGAAACTACCAGTTCGCGTTGAGAAAGCTGCAGCTCGAGTAAAAATCTACTCGAGCAGCAGAAAACTACAGCTCGCACTGTGCAAGATGCCATTTTCAATGATTGCACAGTGCCGGTTGCTTGTCCGCACTGTGCAATCATTGAAAACAACATCTTGCACAGTGCGAACATGTTACTTCGCAGTTCGCGAAGTGCTACGCGTAGCTCGCGTAGTGCGAACTTCACTTTGCGTAGCTTCGCGAAGTGCTACTTCGCGAACTACGCCCACCCTTAGTTTTAACCATCAAGAGAGTTGGGATATTTCGACCAGCACACAGTTTCTCAGGTACTCAAAGTCAACTAGTGCCTAATACATGTTATACAAGAAACATGTCCTTCAACCACACCATGAGGTGTAACCCTTTCTACATAGTATTGAATAACAAGCATTAGCAGAGCCAATGGATCTTGCCTTGGCCGTCAGCTTTTTGGCAATTCTTTTGTCATGGTTTTTGCAAAACTTTATTGTTCAGGAAGCTCCAGTGCCCTCATTAAATCTAAAAAAAATATTGGCTAAAGGCAAAAGTATTTTTCTGGTCTCAAAACAGTACTCTTTACCATGGTACACCCGGCACTGAAAGGAGATAATTTGTGTGTGGATGTGCTCCATGTGAAAGGGCAGCATGCTGTAACTCATAGTGAAGTCAGTCAATGGCTGAAGTGGGCTAACATTGCCCCCTAATGCATGCTGGAGTAGGTATAAAAAACATGTGAATGACACAGTCAACAACTAAAGAATGACATCTGGCTGAAACCTCATTAAGTAACTATTGTATACATACATTTAGTAAATTACAGACAAAAAATGAGGGGAGGGAAGTATGGAAGGGAGGAAGGCAAAAAGAAAGAAAGGCAGAAAGATGAAAAGGAGACAAAAGGAAGGAAGAAGGAAACAGCAAAGGAAAGAAGGCAAGAAAGAAAGAAGTAAGAAGGGAAAAAGAAAGAAGGAGAAGGAAAGAATGAAGGCAAAAGAAACAGAAAAAAGGAAAGAAAGGAAAGAAGGGAGGACTAAAGAAGGCAAAAAGAAAGAAATAAGAAAAAGATAGAAATAAAGAAGGCAGAAATAAAGAAAAATGGGAAGAATGCAAAAAAGAAAGAAGGCAAAAAAAATAAAGAAGGAAAGAATGAAGGCAAAGAACAAGTTACTTACCTTCGGTAGCGCTTTTTCTGGTGGATACAGTATCTGCCTGTGGATTCCTCACCTTGTGAATATCCCCTGCGCCAGCAACATTCGGAAACTTTTGTAGCAGTCCACGCCGATGAGGTCGAAGACGACGTCACAGAGACAAGGCTCCGCTCGCGACTCCACTGACGTCTCCGGCTCCATAAGAAGACCTCGTCGGCGTGATGACATCAGTTCCGCCCTTTTTTTCCGTGCCTTTGAGGCACACAGACGGACTGACAGCAATATATACACAGTATACACAGTACATAATATACAAGCAACACACACAGTGTGGAGAATAAATAGAAAGGCAAAAGAAATAACACAATGCCCTTGACAGTAACAAATACATTTTGAAACACCATCATTAGAATTGTAGGTATACAAGGGTGGACAACAGGGAGGCGGGTGGGTCAGTGAGGAAGCCACAGGCAGATACTGTATCCACCAGAAAAAGCGTTACCGAAGGTAAGTAACTTGTTCTTCTGATAGATATATCTGCCAGTGGATTCCTCACTTTGTGAAAAGATTCCCACATAAGTCCCACTCCCGGAGGAGGGTGTCCACCCTTCTATACCAGAAAGTCCTGAAGGACGGAACAAGCAAAATGCCTGTCCCTCCTCACCTGGGAATCCAAGCAGTAATGCTTCGCGAAAGTGTGGAGGGAGGCCCAAGTTGCCGCCCTACAAATGTCCTCCACAGGAACACCTCTAGACAAAGCAGAAGTGGAAGACTTAGCTCTAGTAGAATGAGCCATTAAACCCACTGGAGGTTCCTTACCAGCCAAAGAGTAACATATTTTGATGCACAAGACAATCCATCTGGAAAGGGTGTGCTTGTGCACCGCTCTGCCTTTCCTGCAGCCAACAAAGCCCACGAAGAGCTGGTTGTCAACTCGAAAGTCCTTTGTCCTGTCAAGGTAGAAGCTCACCGCCCTCTTAGGGTCGAGACGGTGAAGCCGCTCCTCCTCCTTGGAAGGGTGAGGGGGAGGATAGAAAGTAGGGAGGGTAATGGACTGCCCCAGATGGAAGGGAGTTACCACTTTAGGCAGAAAAGCAGCCCTGGTCCTAAGTACCATTCTTTCAGCATGAATGGTCAAGAACAGGGGTTTTGAACTCAGAGCTTGAAGCTCACTTACCCTCCTTGCCGAGGTGATCGCAATGAGAAAAACCGTCTTGAAAGACAACAGTCTTAAGGGACACTTGTGTAAGGGCTCGAAAGGAGAACCCATCAGGTAAGTTACAACAAGATTTAAGTCCCATTGAGGCACAATAAAAGGAGTAGGAGGAAACTTATTTGTAAGGCCTTTCAGAAAACGTAAAACAAGAGGCGATTTGAACAAGGATGGCTGATCCGGCAAGCAAAGGAATGCCGGAAAGCCAATAAGTATCCCTTAACAGTGGCTACAGCAAAACCTGGCTGAGCAAGAGAAAGGGCAAACTGCAAAATGTCAGATAAACGAGCCCTCAAAGGATCAATTGACTTCTCCCCACACCAGAGCACAAATCTAGACCACCTATAGGAATAAATAGATTTGGTGGAATGATGTCTGGCAGACAAAATTACATCTACCACATCTGGCGGGAGAGAAAAAGAATTTATGTTGGCCGTTCAATCTCCAGGCATGAAGGTGTAAGCTCTGGAGGTGGGGGTGTAGAACCTGCCCCTCCGACTGCGAGAGGAGGTCTGCACTCAGAGGGAGACAGAGCGGAGGGCACGAGGAGAGGTAGAGAAGATGTGTATACCACACCCTTCTTGGCCAATCCGGGGTGATCAATATGACTTGGGCCCAGTCTTTAGAGATGCAGAGCCTCTTTGCAGAGACAATGCGACCCCACTCCTCCCTGCTTGTTGACATACCACATCGCGGTAGTGTTGTCCGTCAGGACTTGAACCGACTGACCGCGAAGGGAAGGGAGGAAGGCCTTGAGCGCCAAACGTATCGCCTGCAATTCCAGAAGGTTGATGTGAAGAAACCTTTCCTCTGGAGACCAAAGACCCTTGATCTCCAGATCCCCCAGATGCGCACCCCACCCTAAAGTGGATGCATCCGTTATCACCGTGGCCTCCGATGGAGGTAGATGGAAGGGCTTTCCTTGAGACAGATTTCCCTCCACGCTCCACTATGACAGATCTGCTGCAGCTTCTCTGGAGATCCTCACAGACTCCCTGAGATCTCCCTTGTGCTGATACCACTGCCTGCGAAGGCACCACTGGAGAGCCCTCATGTGCCAGCGTGCATGGTTGACCAACAGAATGCAGGAAGCAAACAGACCGTGCAGGCGAAGGACCTTCAGGACTGGAACGACCGCTCCATTGTAAAATAAAGGAGTCAATTCCTGTATGTCGAGAATCCTTTGTGTAGGTGGGAATGCCCAACACACAGTAGTGTCCAGTACTGCACCTATGAACAGGTTGCGTTGAGAGGGCACCAGGTGAGATTTGGGCACGTTTATCGAGAAACCCAATTTGTACAACAGCTGAGTTGTATCCTGCAGATGATGAAGCACCTTCTCTGGTGACTCCGCTTTGATCAGCCAGTCATCTAGATAGGGGAAAACTGAAATCCCCGACCTTCTGAGATGGGCTGCCACCATTGCCATCACCTTCGTGAAGACTCGAGGTGCAATAGTAAGACCAAACGGAAGGACAGCAAACTGATAATGCTGCGACCCTACCGTAAACCGGAGATACTTCCTGTGCGACTTCAGGATGGGGATGTGGAAATACGCATCCTGCAAGTCGATTGACCCCATCCAGTCCTCCTGATTCAGCGCTTGAAGAACCTGCGCAAGGGTGAGCATCTTGAACTTCTCTTGCTTCAGATAAAGATTCAAGATCCTGAGGTCCAATATGGGACGCAATCTGCCGTGCTTTTTCGGAATCAGGAAATACCAGGAGTAGCATCCCTGACCCCACTCCTGCTCTGGAACCACCTCTATCGCACCTTTCTCTAGCAACTTCAGGACTTCCTCCTGTAGGAGAAGACGGTGGTTCTCTGAGCAAGCTCCTTGACAAGGAGGGTAATTTGGAGGGAATTCCCGAAAGGGAAGGGCGTACCCATTTTCTACAAGATCTAGAACCCAAAGGTCTGTAGTAACTGATTCCCAATCTTGTAGAAAATGGGTAAGCCGGCCCCCCACAGGACCAACATGATCCAGAATGGTGAATCTAGGGCTGCTTTGCGGTGGTGGGAGGGGCTGAAGAGGAGGAAGAGGAGGAGGAGGAGAGCTGTCTACCTCGAGAGCGACCTCTGAGTCTACCTCTGTAACTCTTGTACGAAGCACCTTCCCGCTGTTGCTGCTGCTGGGGCTGCCTGTAAGTACGAAAGGTTGTCCTTACGAAACCCCTGTACCTCTTAAACGAACCCCTTGACTGGGATTGAAGGCCCAAAGATTTAGCCGTGGCCTTACTTTCTTTAAAACGTTCAAGCGCAGCATCCGCCTTCTTGCCAAAGAGTCCGAAGCCATCAAAAGGCAAGTCCAACAGCGTTGATTGGACATCAGGGGAAAATTCCGATGACTTAAGCCACGCGCTCCTCCTAGTGGCAACAGAAGATCCCATGACTCTTGCTACCGAGTCAGCCGTGTCCAATCCACTCTGGATCACCTGACGCGCTGCCGCCTGGGCATCCGAAAGGACCTCATTAAAACCAACCCTATCCTCCTCTGATAGTTTTGGGGATAGCTGCTTCGCTGAGTCCATGAGAGCATGTATATAGCGCCCCAAGAGACAGGTGGCATTCGTTGACTTAAGAACCATGCTGACCGAAGAAAAGACCTTCTTGGCCGACTGATCTAGTTTTTTAGCTTCCCTGTCACTCGGGACCTGGGAAACGAACCTGAAGATTTCCTCGAACATGCCGCCTGAACCACCAGACGGGTGAGAAGTTAAAAATTCTGGGTCCCCCGGAGCTGCCCTATACCTCCTGGCAATGATTTTCGAAACTGCCGGAGCAGAAAAGGGCTTACGCCACACCTCCATCACTGGCACTATGATGGCTTCGTTAAAGGGGAGTAAAGGCTCAGAAACAGTAGTGGGAGAGTGCAGCACTTCCGTCAAAATGTTCGGTTTGAATTCAGCTGAAGGCAACTGCAGATCTAAAAGTTCAGCTGCCTTTCTTATGACCGCATGGTATGGCGCCACATCCTTTGAAGGTGCATCAGAAGGAGGAGTAATCTCCCACTCAGGAGACAAGTCCCAGTCACTAGCCTCCTTCAATTCCTCAAAGACATCGTCCGATTCCATGAGCTCCCCTTCTTCTACCTCCTCCATTAGGTATCTCTGCTCATCCAGCACTCTCTGAGCCTCCCTCCTAGACCTGATCCTTACCACCGGTGACGGCGGCGCCGTGATCGAATCCGACGGCGCCGGCGTCGAACGTGGGTCCACAGGAGCAGCCGGCGTCGAGCGAGGTTGAGTGGGCGCCGGTGAAGAAGGGAGCGGCATCGACGTCTTCGGCGCCAGTAGATGCCATGATAGGAGCCTGAGGATAGGTTTGAGGAACCCCCAAACTGAAGGCCATAGGACCCATAGGACCCGAAGGTGCACCAGAGGGGTACATGGCTCTAGAGAATACCCCGTACATTACATTTAGATAATGCGTGGGGTCCTGACCTTGTCCTGGAAACGCAGGATACTGCTCAGGCAACACCGGACTCGGGTCAACCGGCGCCGACGGTGGATTCAACGGAGCAGAAGCCTCACTCGGGGCTGGAAGCTCCTCACAAGGGACCGGGGATGAGTCCGGAGCCGGAGATGGAGCCGGAGTCAGAGAAGGAGCCGGAGCCGGGGAATGTTCCGGTGAAGCCACAGGTGACGACAGTCCAACAGGCGAATCCGGAACGGGTGAGGGAGACACAAAGTCCTTACGGCGTTGGGAGGGCGATGCCGATCTCGGAGCCACATCCCTATCCGAGTGACGCCGGGATGAATGCCTTCTCTTCTTTTTGTGCTTCCTGGATTTGGAAGCATGCCCCGAAGTCGACTTCGACGCCGACCTCGACCTTGATCTTGATTTTCTCCGGCCTCTTTTTTCTTTCTTCATCCTGGTGATGAAGAGCTTTGCTTTCCTCTCCTTAAGAGCCTTGGAACTCATCTTGCGGCAGCAAGAATATCCCTCGACATCATGGTCCGATGAGAGGCACCACACGCAGTCGTCATGCGGATCCGTTATGGACATGTGCTTCCCACATTCGCGACAGGGTTTAAATCCTGACTTTTTAGTTGACATCCTGCAGGAGAAGACAAGAGAAACCAGCAGAAAACAAAGTAACCAGTATAGCTACAATGAGAGACTCCCGAAATCCGTCGGTGTCGACGGCGCGGAAAAAAGGGAACTGACGTCATCACGCCGACGAGGTCTTCTTATGGAGCCGGTGACGTCAGCGGAGTCGCGAGCGGAGCCGTGTCTCTGTGACGTCGTCTTTGACCTCATCAGCGTGGACTGCTACAAAAGTTTCCGAATGTTGCTGGCGCAGGGGATATTCACAAGGTGAGGAATTCACTGGCAGATGTATCCATCAGAAACAGGAAGACATAAGGTAACAAAGGAAGAACAAAGGAAGAAGGCAACATAAAAAGAAAGAAGAAAACAAAGTAGAAAATGTAAACAAGAAAGAAAGAAGGCAAAAAAATGAGGAGGAATGAAGGCAAAAAAGAAAGTAGGAGAAAGGAAGGGTACAAGTAAAGAAAGAAAGATGGGAAGACTGCAAAAGAGAAAGAAGGCAAATGAAATAAAGAAGGAAAGAATCAAAGCAAAATAGAATAAATAAGGTAACAAACAAAGAAAAAAGGAAAGAAGGCAACATAGAAAGAAATATGAGAATAGAGTAGAAAAGGTCAAAAAGAAAGAAAGAGGAAAGAAAGAAAGCAAAGAGAAAGAAAGGAGGCAAACATTAAATCAAATGGAAAGAAAGAAGGCAAAAAGCAAGTGAGGAGGAAAGAAGGCAAAAAAGAAAGAAGGAAAAGAAGGCAAGTATTGAAGATGCAAAAAAGGAAAAAAAAGGAAAGAAGGCAAAGAGGGAGAAAAAAGAAAGAAAGAATGAATGGCAAAAGAGAAAGAAAGAAGGAAAAAAGAAAGAAAAATAGGAAAGAAAAGGAACAAGAAAAGAAAAAGACAAGAATTGAAGAAAAATGCAAAACGGAAAGAAAGAGAAGGAAAGAAGGCAGAAAAAACGAAAGGGAGAAAGGAAAGAAAGGAAAGAAAAAAATAATGAAAAAGGAAGAAATAAAGAAGGAACATAATAAAGAAAGCAGGCAATAAAAACCCCACCTATGTTTAAATAAAACTATTAGAGGTGTGCTAAACATGATTAAATCTGTTTCTCTTCCTGGGCAAAGTTTATTAAAGACCCATTGGTGAAACCCCAGGAACACAATATTGTATGCTGTGAAAACGCAGCAGTCCACTTAAAAGGGAATTTTCAACAGCATTAAAAGGAGACAGGGCCTGATAAAGCTGGTTTGTGCCCTATGCATCATATTATTACATCAGGCAACACTTGCACTAAAGGGAAGTACATTGTGTGCGGATGTCCACCTTGTGAAAATGCAACGTGCAGTCACTCAAAGTAACATTAACCAGAGGATTAAGTAGGCTGACACCCTTATCCCATGTTATATGTTGCAGTAAGTGAAAGCAAAATGTGAATGACACAAGAACAGACCAATATATGGAGAGAGGTGACTGGAAGCTCCTTTAAGTAAGTATATTATTCATCATATTTCAGTAAACTCAAAAGGTCTTAGCTAATGTCAGACCTAAAAGGATGTTTCACTGATGTTGAGCTGCATGGGTGTGTACACTCTGGACAATTTGTGTGCTCTGTTTTAGATAACCACTATACATCACACGTTATCCTTCCTCGAACAGTGATGTCAGTGATGATACCATTGTTGTTGTTGTATGTGATCTCATCAGTGATATCACTGATCAATACATTTGAGGTATTGACAAAGAGGCCATTGTGTGATTAGTAGTTAGGATTTGTACAGCTAACCATAACTTGCTATTTTCTGTTGTCTTTAGCTTTCGTTTCATAATCATAATTTCAATTTAATTGTGTTTTTACAGGGAATTTGGGAGATTTTTTAAACATCCATTCATAACCTATGAGCAAAGTAAGCCAAAAAGTATCCCTAAAAAAGTTTCTTTTCCAGTGTTTTTATTTGAACTTGTAAATAGACCTTGCCAAGACAGACTTGGAGTTAAGCCAAGCATGGACAAACCATGGGGCATATTATCAAGAAACTACATTAAAATTATCGCCGCTTTAGCGACAGAAAACTGCCGCTAAAATGGCGATAATGGGCTTGATAATATGCCCTTGAGAATTACCATAGAAACCCATGTTCTGGTGTCAACATGGGCTTCTATGGGAATTCTCTGCGGCATATTATCAAGCCCATTATCGCCGCTTTAGCGGCAGTTTTCTGCCGCTAAAGCGGCGATAATTTTAACGCCGTGCTTGATAATATGCCCCCATCTTCTTACAACATTCTCAAAATGTTCACATGAAAACATATTTCACTCCTGTAGTTTGGAATAAACACCACACTTTATTTTATGTGTGTAGAAAACATGTTGAGCACGCCAAAATGTTTCAGTTCATGCAGAGTCTTTATCAAGATGATTAAACGACTCCCACATATATGTAAGTATTGCCTCTATATAATGCAGCTATAACTCCTCACAGACCTATATTTCTTTTATCTCAGATTATATCTGTACATGGGTTGACAAGTGCTAGTGATACATCGATACTATCTATTTTAATTCATTGATACATACACTTTTTGTTTTTTTATATAAAAATATTCATTTTTATTTTATGCATTCATTTTCAAAAAACAAGCTTTTATAACCGTAACACATAAGATTACATTATTTACTTATGTTTAACAATTCATTTCCTATAGCAGTAATCAAATGCTTTTTTTGAATCAAAGAAAAAAAGTTAATATAAAATTCATCCTACTCAGCCAAGACTCAAACTACAATCACAAACATACTCATAACTCAATTACACTTCCATTCATACATGGCACTTTTACTGTGTGGGTATAGGGGGTATCAGAATGGTAAGATATCTCCAACAATTGGTAATGAGGACCACAATCTTTGAAGGTCTGGGCGCACGTGGTCTACGCGCGTTTCGGTGGGGTAGTGTGTAATAAAACCACCTTCATCAGGACCTCGCCCAACAAAGTAATTGGTGTACCCGGACTTGTACAGAGTAGGGATACTGTTATTGATCACATAAAATGTTCAAAATCAAGGAATCCAACTGGAACTGATTGGCACGTGGAATTTTAAGATGGCGGTAGTTAACGTCAGTTCTGACCAAGTTGCAGGGCTAGATAACGTGGATGTAGTATGCTTCAAAGGAGACTGGGGTTAATTATACCTCCATAGAAGAATAATCTCTATAGACCCGATACGGTAACCTTGATTCAAAGTAGTGATTAGACGGTAATGGGAGATGCTCCTCGGTGTACGCACTTCTGGGCCTCCTCTTAGTCGGACCAGTTAGTTTCTGCTGGCTCTAAAAGACGTCTCTCTCAGCTTTCAGACGTGTCCATCAAGCATCTTTCTGAATCTACTCGTTTTTAAGTGAGCGGAGAGAACGCCACGCATGCGTGTTGCCTAGCCTGGCGTTACAATGAGCCTCATTTGGATGGCTACACAACAATTTGTCCGTGAGAGAACTCACCTTTCTAAAAGTAAGCAAGAGGTTATTTTAAATTATTTTACCAATGGTGCTATCTGATCTGAGGATAGATAACCCAATATTTTGTAAACAGTTCATGAATTTGCTTTGCTCCATTATTGAACATTGTGGTTAATTTGATATGTTGATCACTCTCAGGTACAACTCTAAACGAGTCTACTGTAAAAATCAATCACTCAATCAATCAATCAATCAATCAATCAAAATAATGATTACCCTTTTTTCCTATCACCTATTCCATAGCCTTATTGAGTATTTTACATGACATCCCTGAGCTCTGGAGTGCTCTAGTTTGATGTGTTTATACTTCAAATAACGATCTTTCATGCTATACTTGTAGGCGTTCTGAGTAAGTGCCTATAGGGAATGCTCCACTTGAGACCCACAAAATGATGATTTCTCCTGTGTAAATTACTGTTTCCAATGTAGGTTTCCTAAAAATGCTTGTTTGCAGTTTTCTATTTATTATATTGAAATTCTGATCGAGGTAATCAACAGTGGCTTATCTGTGCAGTAAACTTGATGTTGAATATGTTATCCTTTAATTGTATCATACATTTCCTGGACCTTTCATCCTGTTCCCAAACACTAAAATAGTTATCAATGCCTGTTGGCCAGAGTCTAACATGGTGTGTGTAGTTATCAAAGTCTGAGGTCCAGAGTACCTTCTCCTCCCAACAGGCCACAAATAGCAGGGGGTGAAACAAGTATTCATAGCCATCCTGTAAAATGACCAACTTGGTGTTTGTTTAAACAAATGATATTATTCATCACGCATTTGCATAATCATAAGGCTGTGCATCTATAAATTGACTGATCTAGCCCATAAATAGTGTTAGCAAGCTGTCTTACTCTCCTGATGCTTGATACCCACATAAGAAATGTTATAGCCTAACACTTTATTGAGAAATTAGACTCCCAATCTTGAACTTTACCAATGAAACATGAGATGTCTCGTATATAGGATGACAGTGATTGCAGATAAGGAAATAAGAAATGATCTATAAAAGATACGTGTTTTCTAGTACACTCTCCATTGAGGAGAATAGAGGCCACACCAGTGGATCCATCAATCTATATGCAACATAGGAAATTATTATATTGTCGTTCTATAAAAATACAATTAAGCAATCATTGTTTTCCGAGACTCCTTGCCCCTTCTACTCTGTTATTAAATCATAGTATCTAGCAATCACTGATATGTATTCATTCAGACTGTTACATATAACTCTTTGTCATACAGTTATTTATAGGCCTCCCTCACATATGCATGCATTCACTGAATCACAGTAGAGCCTCCTTATCTGAGTGCCTAATTATTACCCTTTAATGGTCATTTTGAAGCAAATGGATGTCTGTTTGTGTGTCTATGCTAGTTTGAGGCAAGTGCTATGATTACTTTTACTCCTTAGGGCCCGATTCTGCTGCGGTTTGGAAAGCTTCCCGACCAAATCTGTTTGGAAATGGTTTCGGACCCACTCGGATCGGGAGAGTCCGACCAACCATGTACGATGCATCCGGAGGCTTCCAGATATGATTTGGTTGGATTCCCATTGACTTCAATGGGAGCATATGTTCCTAACCGCATCGTAATTGGGCCCTTGGTGGGGAAGACACATTCCTGATACGATTTGGAAGGAGCAAAGGCCGTTAGGAGGCCTTCCTAACTGGATCGTAATCGGGCCCTAGGTGGGAATGCTTTCCTAACCGCATCAGAATCAGGCCCTTAGTTATGAGATCATTCACTACAAAAACATCAATAGAATCCTGAGGCAGATTTGGCACACATTTTGATTTAGTTTTGAAATCACTTACTCTTCTGTCATCAAACACTACATTTTTATTTGAAATATTAGGTCCTATAATTTCATGACACATTTCATTTTCAGCGTTTTTATTGCATGTAATGTACATAATGTGTCCACATCTTGTACCTAGAAAACAATACTCACAGCAGCTCTGCCATTCATGCTCAGTTTATGTGATTTGAAAAGTTTTTATTTTCAGATATAATGAAATGTGTCAGTTACTTTGGTCACAAAGGCAAATGGCGCATCCAGACAGCTCTGCTTAAACAATTACCTCACTGATTGTCCTAATTCATGGGCAGACTAATTGAGTTTTGTTTATTCATTTCACTTGTAAAATTATTTTGCTTTGTTGATCAAGGGCCAGATGTACGACGTGAATTTGCATGCGCAAATGGGTTTGTGAACCCATTTGCGCATGCAAAATCACTGCTGGCATGTACAATTCCTAAATAGCGAGTAGCAATTTACTTGCGAGTCGCTGTTTAGGAATTGTGAGTCGCAATTAGGAAGGGGCGTTCCCTTCCTAATTGCGTCCACAATTCAATGTACAAATGTTTTGTGACCACAATTGTGGTTGCAAAGCACTCGCAAATTACCACCCTCTTCAAGAGGGTGGTAATGGGGTCGCAAAAGGGAAGGGGTCCCTAGGGGACCCTTTCCCCTTTGCAAATCCAGTGGAAAATATTTTGTAAGGGAAGGCAGTGGTCCTAGGGACCACTGCCTGCCCTTAAAAAATGAAACAAAAACGTTTCATTTTTTTCTTTTTTAAAGGCATCCCGTTTTCCTTTAAGGAAAACGAGCTGCATTGAAAAAAAACCCTGCTTTATTTAAAAGCAGTCCCAGACATGGTGGTCTGCTGAGCCCAGCAGGCCACCATACCTGGGAGGGCCTGGCATTCCCAATGGGGTAGCAAATTGCGAGAGGCTAATTAATATTCATGAGCCTCTCTATTTGCGACCCCATTGGGAATCGCAAAACAGTGTATTAACACTGTTGTGCATGCATAATAGCGCTTCGCAAATTGCGAGAACAAAAAAAAAGACTATATTTTGCGCGTCGTACATCTGGCCCCAAGTCCTCTTCTCCTATTGATTGTTGCTCTGCTCTGTATTCCTTTCTTTGAAGATGGGAATAAGAGATTATAACTGAAGCAAACTCACCTTTTCTGCATGATCATGGTTAAATTGGCTTAATCCTGATCGGCGCATTCAAATTACTTTTAAATCCTAGTCTATGGTGTACAAAATGAACCCAGAACCTGGAGGTTAATTACCACTTGTGGATTGCTGCACCCATTGTGCTATCCAATACAGTGACAGTGCAAGCATAGCTACAAGCCCACCCTGGGTAACCTGACAGCTGGAATGTAAAATGTTCAGTGTCTCATATCAATCAATCAAAAAATCATTATTTGGATATGATATATCCATGAAAGCACAGATAAGATCAAACAGTAAAAACATAAACATACTTGGTCAATAATAGATAATGCAATATCTTAAAAACAGTTTCTGATATAGGACAAGAGTTGTGCAGGGCATCTGCCATGAAAGATACAATAAATTATAACACAAAACAAAAATACAAATGTTAAAAGCAGTTAACATTGATACGATTAATGTACAATTCAATCGGTCTTCATGGGGTACACATAGATCTGCATGTACATACTGCTGCTTTCAAAAATGAGCACACACAGAAAATTAATCATCTTCTTCCAACTTAAGGATTTCCATGTAGGCTGCTTTGTAGTCAATAATAGCAAGTTTTTTTAAAAAATGGCTTCAAGAATCCTTTTGTAAATTTAGAATAAAAACCACAAAAGAATAAAAAGTGTAACGATGTTTGATTGCTTCGTTCATCGCACGGGCATGGCAATTCATCAAGATTCACATTATATCCTAAAGGAAAATACAATAGGAATTTCAGAGTGCAAGCCCTTAGGCGGAAGAACAGTCCTCTCTCCCAATGGCCTATGGGTTTTAAAATGTATCCGGCTTGCAAATAGGTGGTGTCCTCAATAGACATATACCTGACAACTGATGTTTTCTGAGTCTCTTTCCCATGTCTTGCATCACTGTACAGTTCGTACAGGGCCTCTTGTAACACTTTTTTTTTTATAGCCTCAGTCAGTTAGATTTAGGAAAACATGCAAAAGATTGACGCTTTTAAGGTCTCTCTTACAGCAGCGAGCCAAGGTATAGCTCCACCCTTCTCACATTTGAGACAGTCGATTATTATCTCTCTAGTTAGAGCTGCTGCCGGGTTTTTCCAAATTGCTAGTTAGAATAGGGCTGGGAGAGCCCTAATATAGTCTTCAACATAGGGCAATTTCAATTCTTTGTGACAAACATACACAGAAGAAGAAATCGGGGGTCCCAAAAGTTTCCTATAAAATCTATTTTCTTCACCCTGGATACTATTACATTTTGTAAAGCCCCAAACTATAGCGCCATATGTTGTGGTGGGGATACACTGTAATTAAAACATGTTCTTAATAGCTAAAACCACTTCTGTCCTTTTGGGTTGAGGTAGACCAAGGACTGTGTTAATACTTCTAGAAAACTTACTTCTACTGTGTGCCACATGGTCGAACCAAGAGCCATTTTCTGCATATACCAGCCCAAGATAGGGGAAAGTGCAAGAGCTAGGTAAACTTTCAGAATTCACAGTAATTATATTAGGGTATTTTTTCAGACTCCAGGCCATTAAAAATGTTTTTTTTAAATTAGTCTTTAGATCTAAAACTGCCATAAAATCTACAAAACATGGTACTAAAGTGCTTAGTGCGTTAGGTTGTGCTGGCCATTAAAACTGCGTCATCTGCATACAGTAGGGCAGGGAATATGTTACCATTTATTCTAGGGACGTCATTAGTAAGTTTTACTAATGAGATGTGCAAGTCGTTGATGTATAAAATAAAGAGAAGGGGTGCGAGAACGCACCCCTATCTAACACCTCTATCAATTTTAATATCTCTTGATACCATAAACTTGACCTGATGACATAGTCAAAGGCCGAGGTAAGGTCCATAAAAGCAAGATAAATTGGAGATTTGTTAGCTACAGTGTACTTGCCAATGATCAAATTAAGGTTTAGGCACTGTTCAACTGTGCCTACTTTGCTTCTGAACCCTAATTGGCAAGGCTGCAAAATATGGTCCTCCTTGGCCCATGACCTTATCTTATTATAAAGAATCTTCCCTAAAATTTTCAATGTGTTGTCAATCAGGGAGATTGGTCTATAGCAACTGAGGTTACATCGGTCACCCTTTTAAAAAATAGGTACAATGATACTAGTAGACAATGTACTAGGAATCGTGGCAATGGTTAAGTTATTAAAAATAATTAAAAGAAGAGGCACCCAAAAATCAGGTTTATTTTTAATAAGGTCTATGGGCAGTCCGTTAGGGCCTGGAACTTTGTTGCTCTAGCCCTGTTCAATAGCACCCTCCATTTCTGACAGGGTTAATTCAATCCTGGTAGGAGCATGATGTTCATAAGAGTCCACATTTTCAGTGTCTCATAGATAAATAATCCTTTTTGATAGGGAAAGACATCCCTGATTGAAGATCCTGCCTGGAATTTTACATTATTTCTTTATCTAATCGCAGTCTAAACTTGGCCCGAATCAGGTGTAAATGAGGTCTGAGTTTCCTACAAGGAGCAACGCAATAGGTACGTTTGATTGACAGATCAGCCCAAATGAGCAGGGTTGGCTCCGCTGGGCACTGCAGAATATTCAGGGTAGGGACTGTGGGCATTTTGTTGGCACAACAGTGTAAGCCTTTGACTTTTGCGTTCCTGAAATGAATCGAACAGAACAAAAGAACAGTTATTGTGTACTTCCTATCTGGGCATATGAGGGGCTCTCCTTTGCCTCATTAGATATGTGTTTCCTGGTTTATGTGGGTCCAGGGCCTGCTTTAAATGGGACTTTAGTGTTAGATGTGGGATGCCACTGGTGATTTCTCTGGCAATCCCCTACACACACCCAGCCCTCAGAGCCCAAGTTTAGTGTGGCCAAAAACATTTGCCATCTTGAAAACTCCCTAGCACATGGCATTTTAGACCTGTTTACAGTAAGCCAAAGAGGTACTACAAAAACAATTATAGGGTCCCTGTAGGAAAGTAGGATCTGCTTTTATGGTTACCCCTACTTTATGCTTGATGAATGCTGTTTTTGACTAGTCTGACTGGGATCTGGCCATTCAGGACCCCAGTCTCTTCACTTTCTCCCCTAAATTGTAATAGTAAGTCCTTAGGTACAACCCAGATTGGATACTGGGGTACCCTTAACAGTCCCTAGTATATGGTACTAAGCTACCCAGGCCATAGGTACCCCAGGGGTCCCCCATAGGCTGAAGCATGTATTATGCCACCTATTGGAGACCATTCAAACTATCACTACAGGCCTGCCATTGCAGCCTGTGTTAGCTGGTGTTAGCACAACTTACGAAAGATAAAAGTGTCCCAATATCTAAGGTCGCTGCACTTAAAACCTATAAGTCACCCCTACAGCAGGCCTTTTCAATCCTAAAGGCAGGGCGCTTGGTGAGCATGAAACCCCTTGAGCCTTCGGAGTCCATTCTCCCAGGTTGTAAGTTAGACAGCCATATAACATATAGACTGGCACCGCATCATTACGCGATGACCATTTAAAAACTAGCCATAACAAACCCTGTCGTGTTTGGTGTCAAACATGTTGGAATCATACCCCCACATCATAAACGGTGTGGGAGATATGATTCCAAGCACTGTAAAGGACCACTGTTAAATCTTCAGCGCTCACGGTACCAGTTTTCTAGACCCAGACAACACAACATAGATGCAGCCGACCAGAGACACGATTCTGCCCTCCTACTGCTGAGTCAAGCTCAAGCAAGAGAAGGCAGAACAATAGGCATCCTGTCACAAGGAAGTGTGACCACCCCGCAAACAGGGTTTACTGTATTGGGACAGGGTAGGAGTGCTTGCCAGCACCACATAGTCATGCATAGTCTAGTTCAAACCAGTTCAGGGAGCCGTTTGTTCCCGCTCTGGACACTGGACAAAGGACAGGGGAGTATCCTCCACCTTGTCCAGCCCTCATTAAGGAGGGACCCCTGGATCATCCTAACCCTTTCCTTAGGGTACCTAAGGGCTTACCTGTTGGTGTGTCCCTAGATTTGTCATGGGTCACAATCCAATTCAAACACCACTTCAACTTCGACCGTCTGGGCACTCTGGAATTCACAGTACTTTGCTCTGGGCATCAAGGCTGAAACAGGGAAGACTCCTGCTGCTCCTGATCTCTTTACCCTGCTCGTCTGCTGCAACGTCAATGTCTGTGCTCCATACAGAAAACCTTCAAAGGCCTGTGGGCATCAAAGACACCTGAAGGAATCTCCCTTTAAGTAAAGGAGTTACTTCCCTGCATCTGCAGACACCGCAACAAAGCTGACCGGTCTGCTGATCCTTGGCTCCTCTCGACTTCAAAAGGTGGGGGTTCTTCACATCTCTCGAGGCCTGCCCCATCCTCTCACCAAAATTGAGGCCAGTATCCCTCATCAGAGCTGCAGGAACCGTCCCCCTGTGTAACAATTTGACTTGCCATTGCAAAGGCTTGTTGGCTTCCTTCCACCTAGATCTTTGAGCTCCAAACAGCCCAAACCTCAAGCATCTCCCATGACCCAGATCTTTGTCCTCACCACATCACTTGCACCGTGGGCCTGCATCTTTGGGGAGCTGGCTGAGGTCCTCTGCGACTCCAGTGCCTCTAGCCTGTGGGTCCTCTTGAGGGTCACTTTTGAATTATTTTGGGCTCCCCTGATTGCTCGGGCCCTGCCCTGACTCCCCTGCTTGTAGTGAGTCTCCTGGACCTTGCTGGTCCCGACATTGCACCTTTTTCTATTCCTTTGTTGGTTGCAGTTACCAAGGCTTGTTGCCTGGTCCACACAACTGCAGTTTCAAGGTCACCGTCAGCACTCCTGCAACACAAGACATCAGTGGGCATTTGTCTTCTGTGCCTCCTGGTAACTTCTGAGTGGCATATACTCTGTCCCCTATGCTTGCAGGTTCTTCACATCTTAAATCCACCTTTCGGTTCCACCAGACACTTTCACCTTCTCCAGCAGCAGAATGTTACTGAAGTCTTCCATTTGGTTTGACATCAGTTTCTGATGCCACTTCACATCTACGCACCTGGCTTTCCTGGTGCAGGTAACCTGGTTCCTAGGGTATCCACGGGAGGGTTGGCTCTCTAACCTTCTGTCTTCCAAGGGGTTTCTCCAGGGTCCACTGGGAAGGGTCCTTCTCCTTTAAAATTGAAACCATAACTTACCCGTTGACTTGCATTGATCCCGCGGTCTTGTTCTCACAATGCACACAGTCTCCGTGGGGCTCCTGGTTACTTAGCTTGGGTGGTTCCTTGGGTCCCCGGAACATCTACGTCTTCTGGGTATAATCTTGATGCAAGTCGTGGTTCGCATACCACTAATTTAGTATATGGTTTGGTCCCCCCCTTGTGACCACTGTGTATTCTATGCTACTGACCTGTTTCTATCATAAAGTATTGTGTGTATTGTGTATATCTCCGGCTAAGAGATATCTGAAGGTGTTAGTGAGTGTCTTATAATAAATACATATTTTTATAAATACACGGTGTGGTTATTTTTCATTTAATCTATACCTATGAGATTATGTTCTGGTGAAACAAGCTGCTTTACACTCCTTCTGGACTAAGCCTGAAGGCTGCTCTCCTTAGCTGCCACATAGAGAGCTTCTAAGGTTGTCTGAGACCACTAAACTCATCATAAGGGTTGTCTGGACTGGTGCAGGTTGCCTACGTGCATAAGTGTGCATCTTATTCCAGGCCAGCCTCTCACATTTCCCCCTCAGGAACCTTTACTTCATTGGGTAGGGAGTGTCAAAAGACACTCCCACCCACAAGCTTGTGCGTAAATGTGTGACCACAAGGTACCATCCTCAGAACACTTTCAGGACCTGTAGAAGAACAGCTGCCTGTGCCCTGAGAGGAGCCCTGAAGGACTGAATCTGCCCTCATTTGTATCAAGGACAAATAAGTGGACTCCAAGGGTTAGTTAGCTACAGGGACATAACAAGCTTCAAGAAGCCTTTTTCATAAAGTGCCCTGCTGACCAGTGGCAACTAGACTTGGACTGGACTTTACTTTTGGCCTCTTTTTGATAGCATTAGAGTCTTTAAGAGTCATCCCCTGAGGTCTTAAGGGCTTTAGAGTGTACTCCTGTGGTTGTCTGGTCACTAGACAAAAAGTTTATAAAATCTGCAAGCAGAGCCCCATTACAGTCAGCCTCCAATTAAGCCTTGCCCTGGTCTACCTCTTCCATAGACTATCATTGCACTTTGCATTTTTAAGATGTCATTATGATGTCGGACGGACTGCCACCGACAGGCCGTCGGTGGTGGTCTGCCCGATATCCTGGACATCGGTCATACCACTAGATTACAGTATCGGAGCATATATGTTTAGGGGGAAGACTGCCACCTCCGACAGGCTCAAGGAGCCTGCCAGGGCGGCAGTCGGACTCTAATCCCTACAACGGAGGCTGTGCATGCGCAGGCACCGCCGCAGGGAATAGGATATCTCTTTTCGACTGCCTATTCATGGCTGTCCCACGGCCATGAATAGGCACACAAATAGAGAGTTTGGGGGTCTCAAGCAGGACCCCTGTCCCCTGTGGGCCCACTGCTTAGGGATCTGGGGGCACATGCAATACCCCCACACATCCATGCACAATGTGTTAGGCACCAGATGGTGCCTGGCACACGGTGCATGGAAGTGCATGGATGTGCACAAAATGTGTTTTCTAGTGCAGCTTGTGCGGCAGCCCTTTTCCTGGGCTGCAGCACAAGCCACAATAGAAAAAAATCATTTTACAACCGTCTGCTCCGTGGTTGTACCCTAATGGGGCTGCGGAATGGAAACTCATTGTCAGACGGTTCCTACCCGCAGCGATGGCAGTCAGACACTCATCCAACTTCCATTGTAATGACTCCCTAAGGGACCTAAGGACCGCCATCACCGTGGACAGGAACTGTCCGACAATGAGTCGGTGGCCCCGCAGACCCTATTAGGATACGAACGCCGTGCAGTCGGGCGTAAAATGTTTTTTTTATAGCGCTGCTTGTGCCACACTAGAAAAAATTGTTAATTAAAGAAAATATTTTTAATGGAGATTATATGTAAATTAATTTGAATTATTTAATATTACGTTATGGCTAATAAAATAAAAAGGTACACATTTCTCCCTCAAATTAAATTGGTAGTAATTTAAAATAATTAAAATAAATTAATGTAATTCCTAAATATTATTTTAAGCAATAATTTAAAAATTAAAGCATCTACCCTCACTAATAGTTTTTAATTTAACTTCTAATAAACTTGATTGAAAGTTATGTTTTTCTTTAACTTCATAACTTTTCATATTTTTAAAAATAAATTACAATGTTTATATTGTTTTCTAAATTGAATGTATAATTAAATTGTTTTAAAAAATAAGCGTAATCTATATGCATACTTATTTTTCATCACTAAAATTGATTATGTACAATTAATTTTAGTATTTTAACTACAATTCCTATAGGGTGTTAGTTTAATTCCCTGCCTTCATTGATTTCAATGGTAATTCTTTGCAAGTACCAATGGTTGGCCATTTGTGGTGCTTGACTTACTACAAGGTGTGGCTGGAGTAGATTTAGTTCTGTTTTGATACTTTCAGAGTTGGACATTTTGTAGTATATTTTGTGAATTGCTATGGTTTGGGTGTGAATTGTGTTAGCATGACAATCTCTAAACATCTCCTTAATTTTTCCTTGCTCCACCCCTTTTGTATTATTTATTCCATTTTCAACATTTTGTAGAAAATGTGTACCTATGTGTGGGGGGACGTCCACACATGTGGCAGAGCTCAACATACAGAAAAGATAAGCGAGACACAGGTGGAGATCTCCACTCATAGGATTGTGAATCACATTCAGTGGCAAGCAAATATTAATTCTGGAGTACTATGTTATGCACTTCAGAAGACAGATTGTGAATCAAGCCCACTGTTATAAATGTACGTGTTTAATAATACAGTAGGTATTCTCTGCGCTTAAAATAGGTATTTTATGTCAATAAATACAAATGCAATAGTGAATTCCTTGCTTCCATCAAACTGTGTAAGAGTGGCAACAAGACCCACCTGGTTGGCATCTACAGTTATACAGCAAGACATCCTTGGGTCATAAGGTTTTGGAGCTTCACTTTGACCCAATCCCAACTTGATCTATTTGAAAACTGTATCACACTTCTCACACCAAACAAATGTTGTTCCTTTCTTTAGAAGATCAACAAATGGGCCTTAATTTGGAAGTGAAATTTGCAATAAAGCGCAAAAGAAAGTACACATTCCTAAAAACGATTTGACTCTGGCCTTTTCAGAGGGAGAAGAAGCACTAACTATGAATTCAGCTAACCCGAGTTTAGGACTCAGACCAGCTTTAGAGATTACGTGTTCCAAATAGTCCACCTCACTACAAAGAAATGTACATTTTTAATTTTCAAAACCACTCCTTGGTCTTCACAAACACCGAAAACACATTCCAGAATAACATAATGTACTTAAACATACTTTGCATAGACTAACACATCATCCTAGAATGCCAGGACTCCTTCAACATTCTTCAGTAGATTACACATGGCCCTCTGAAGCACAGAGGTAGCAGAGGCCAGGACAAATGGCATCCCGCATTTGCAAAACACTCGCAGTTCACACTTACTTCAAGTAGGTGGTAAGCCACTCGCAAATTGAAGGGGTCCACAGAGAACCCCTTCCCTTTTGTGAATGTATGCAAAAATATTTTTTAAGAGCAGGCAGTGGTCCCACAAACCACTGCCTACTCTAAAAAACAAAACAGAAAAATTTCATTTCTCTTTTTTAAATGAATCCCTTTAAGGAAAATGGGCTGCATTTGTTTTTAAACTGCTTTATTTAAAAAGCAGTCACAGACGTGTTGGTCTTCTGACCACAGCAGGCCACCATCCCTGTGAGTGCTATCCATTCCCAAGGAGTCGCAAATTGCGACCTGTCTCATGAATATTGATGAGGCAGGTCATTTGCGACCCCATTAGGAATCGCAAACAACGTCTGAGACATTGTTGTACATTCAATTTTGCATATCGCAAAATGACGCTATTTGCGGCTTGCAAAAAGGAAGGGTCGTACATCTGGCCCTTAATTTGTAAATGAACAGTGCACGAAACGCAAGTGTGTATTTCACCAGACATCAAATAAAAAGAATGAGCATCACCGTTCTAACTCCAGAGGGGTAATAGAAGTAATATGTAGTAGCTCCATGCACAGGTATGCGGGTGTACATATCAACGTGAGTGTACGCACTTTGAGTTCCCAGTTACCAAAGAGAGGTGTGCATGCCACCGTTTAAATGCCAGCTGTACAAAAAATGTTCTTTTTGCAAAAAATGTTTAGAAAACAAACTTTATGGCTCGCAGCAGAATATGTGCTATAGTAAGCACATACTGTGCATCAAAACAAAATATGGCTTGCAGCTGAAAAAACATAGTAAGACTTTTACTCTCAAACCGGGTCTGCGGATCACCTCACTCTGTGCTGCCACAGCTTAGCCCAAAACACTTAAATGAAGCCTTAAGAAGACACTTAGTAATGGTCAATGAGACCCTGTCCATGCAACATGGATGAAGATCCCAAAAAGTTCCACATGACTTCTTGATTGGCCAACAGTCGTCAACTGGCAGTAGTAAGAGTTCAGGCCCTCCCCACATGATGGTGCACATACAGAACACACCGCAATCAACAAAAGCAGACAAGAGCAGCCTAGTAAATGTTAACTCTGCCCTCGTGTAGAATATGAGCACACCGACAGCCATAATAAATCAAAAAACACCAGTACACATGGGCAAAGTCACAAACTCCTCCTCGCACTCACTGTGGAACTGTAACACGATGTAGGAGGCCAGCCCACCACACCTGGAAACTCTGGACTTCAGATGAGGAGACTATCCTGCCCCCAACGATGGAACGGCAGCTACAGTGAGTAAAGTGAACCAGGTACAGGGTGAAAACTGAGGCAACTGAGTGCACAAGTATGACGGGAGTAGCTCTAGTCATTGCCAATAACTTTGTTGTGACTGAGACAAGTCACAAGTAATAATACATACATGTATTACATTAAATAAAGCTACTTGGTTGTGGAGTAAGAACATGCAGCAGGTCCTCCACAATAAGCACCGTCCAACTGTCAACCAACCATTCACAAAGTTCCACTGCCTCTTACATCATGGTGTTCCATCTTAGAATGTTTAATAAGGCCTGTTCATAGAAGCATGAACAGGCATAAGGTATACATAGAGTATTACATATACCCATCCACCAGCTGGCAGCTGGTCCTTCCTCTAGATTTGGAGCCAATTTCTCTATGAATATCTACTTTTACCCTGGGTGCTTCTAAATGCATTACAATGGGGATTATAACCACTGGGTGGATGTGTCAACTTCCTTGGCCATCAAAAACGTATTTTCAGCCTGTGCCTGGCCTGAAACAGTGTCTGAGCCCACACATATGGATGGCCAATTATTAGACATAATATTTGCATACAAATTTAGAGCTAATCTTTCTTACCTACCAGTGATCTGGTCTGATCACTCTCTTACTATCATCTCTGATTTTATTTTCGAGGTAGACTATTTTCAGCCCCCTCACTCCTATATTAGCTCTTTGGTTAAGTTAAATTTGACCAAAGTAAATGCTGACAACTTCGATGCTCTCTTAAAATGTTTTCCCTGCAGCTAAGTAAAGGACATCCAGGTCAACAATGTTAATTTAAATTGGAGGATTACAGCTTTGCTAAGTCTGATTGCTTTTGTTTGAGCACGTAAATCTTGCTGGAAATGCCAACTGATCTATGGTACACTCTTGTCTTGCCTTATCTGCAGGTAAAAAAGTTTTTAAGTAGCTTTAGAGAAATTGGTGCTGCACACTTTTGAAATAGAAGATAAAGCTCCACTGAGGAACTGTAAATTATATTTTAGACAGGCTCGTTCTGAGTATCCAGCATACGAGTTGCTCACTATTAGTAATGTCGCTTGTGAGATTGTTAAAATCTGTAATTCTATATGCAAGTTCTTTGTTGAACATTTAAAATAATGTATCCACCTTTTTCAGTACAGCTGCCCAAAGCATCTTCTTTCATTGACTCAAAAGTTCTATGCAGGAGTCATGCCGTAACAGACGTACCAGCATAATGGGTCTGACTTGTCCACACTTCCACAGGCCAGTGTTGCTGACAAGGCACCAGACCCCAGATGCCGGAAGAAGTGAATCCACTGAACACTCAGAGTCATGAGTCTACTGTTTTTTTGTTTGCGGTTACATACTTTGTTGCCCAGTTGACACAATGTTACATCTGCAATAAATGATGTTGATTTAGGAGAGATACATTAATGTCACAACCTGAATAAACGGTGACCTTACACCATGCATTACCATCATGTGTGATATCTATTTCTTAGATGTTGCTATCACTCTTACCTCAACAATAGTTGTTAGTGATCTCTGTGCATCGTGCATGACCCTTTACTTCACGCGTCCCATCCTGCTGAATCTATAGTGATGGTAATTCATCATCTGAGTCAGATTCGTCATCAATGGTGATGTTGTGCAGACCCTTGCTTATGGCGATATTGGCATATGTGGCGATGATCTTATAGCACATCTCATGTCTGAAAATTAGGCCTCCACTGGTCTTATGGAGGCAGCGGAATCTGGCTTGCTGTATCATAAAAGTCCTCTCATTGATGGCGCATGTTGTCCTGTGTGCCCTGTTGTACTGTCTTTCACTTCTTGTCCTTGGAGTCAGGTATGGTATGAGTATCCAGGGACACAAGGCATATGCCCTGTCCCTAAAGAGCACAAGAAGGAAAACCATTTTGTCCCATTACACAAAGAGTTCTGAACACTGTATTCATTGAGTCAGCAATTCTCTTACCTAATAAAAAACCATCCCCAAATTCACCCTGTGACTGTCAATGTAGGAAGCTGGCACTCTATATAGTGTACTAAAACAAAGTACACTGTGCAGAGAGTCCAATTGGTATACAGAGGTAAAAGCAGATCATTCTAATGTTCATTTGTGGTAATGTGGGTGAGCAGCAGTTAGGCTTATCAGATGGTAGCGCTAAGCATTTGCTGCACTCCACAGAGACAATAAATGAGACACACACTCAAGAATAAGTCTAAGACCAATTTGTATGTAATTTTTAAGACCAAGAATACTGTTTCAAGGTAAGTACTTTCGGAGTTACGAATTTAAAAAGTTCAGAAAAGATATCACTTTTGTGTGCAATTATGCATCATCAGGGAAAATGGGCAAAAAGGCAAAAAACAGCTGGGAGCCGTCTGATGCGCATGAGCACTGGTGCGTCGGAGGGCTGCCAGCCATCAGACGCACAAATGTGTTAACTTTGTGAAAACCATGATGTCCAGAAACCTGCAACTTAACCTGGAAAAGGCACTTTGTGACACTCCCTCTTGTACTGCTATGGCCCACTGGTAACTGCCAGAAGCAACGAGGTGAAGGCAACACAATACCTGGACGTATGGTGGGATTGTATTGCTCCTTAGTGTTGGGGTCTGAAACTGAGGTTGTGATTCAGCAATTAAGTCCAGGATTAGCTCACTACTGAGTCTGTACTTTTCAAAAATCTCCTCCTCTGTCTGTTCGAACAGGGTGACCCTCACACTAAATATCCTCCCTTGTCTCCTCCTCCTTCTCTGCCTGCCCGACAAAATCTTCATGCTCCTCGCCAAAACATAGAGGGCTGACATTCTGAAAGAAGCAGATGCATTTTGGGTCAATTTTTATAGTTTGCACCTAGTTACCACCTGATCCAGATTGATGGTGATTCCATTTCCTAAATGGCCACTTTGCTACTATTCACAATTAGGAAATCCTAAGTATGCGGTTAGCGATTCGCTATTTGGAAATCCCTATTAGCGATTTTCTATTTAGTGGTTTACATAATGTGATTTCTACATGATAGAATCCACATTGTGCACAACCACAAATGTCTTCCGAACATACTGAAATGGCATTTTGTCTATCCTAACTGCCTAAAATTGCAATTCACACCATTAGGAAATGCAAAATGTCTTCAAACAAATTGCCCATAATCCCTAATTCTTCTACCACTAATGAGTCTCAGTGCTGTGTTCCCAACCATTTGTAGTCTTATTATCAGTTTGGTAGACCAAAGTTATTCAATTAACATAATACAGCCTGGATTTTATCAATACATTGACAATATGCATAAGATGTTCTGTATCAAAAAAGGCAGGATAAACAATGAATGTTCCTGTAGCACAGGTGCCAGACACCTCTGTTAGTTGTACCTCCAAGACTAGGTATATGTCAATGAGAATGCCAAGACGGTTGAATGCTTTTGATGGTCAGGGCAGGGGGCCCATGTTTTGAGGATATACCACCTGATTGCATTTATTGTGGTTATCGTGGTAAATAGCCCAGTCTTTGATGGACAAAATTTAAGGAAGTTAGATTGTGATCACCATCAGATAATGGCTACACCATTTGTGATATCCAGCTGGGAAGATACTAAAATTCTAAAGCGTTTTCTAATAGAATGATCAGTATTTATAGATCTGCAATTGCCATGCGTCTGTCCTTTTAGAATTCTCTCTCAATTGTGAGAGAACCTTTGGTTTATTGCCTGATGAAGTGCATTAGTCTTACGAGACCTCCTCTTCCCAGCAATGTCTCTACCTTGGTTGAATCCCTGGTCCTCAGTTTCCATTCCAAAGCTTCATCAATTCTGCACACTCTCTTACAGATATTTCCTTTAAACTTACATCTGTTCTATTGTTTCATTTCCTTTTTTCCGAACCCATTTTTGTTGGCTTTCAGGACGCTGTCACTTCACCTCTGCTAACTAGTGCTAAAGTGATTGTTCTCTCCTTATAAAACATGGTAAAATTGGCCTACCCTTGACTGGCACATTTATGGAATTATAAATCCCTAGTAATGTGGTACAACATGTATCAAGGGCCTGTAAATTAAATGCTACTAGTGGGCCTGCAGCACTTATTGTGTCACCCTCCTAAGTTGCCCTTTAAAACATGTCTCAGGACTGCCATTGCAGCCTGTGTGGACAGTGTTAAACTGTCAAATCGATCGGGAAAAATAAACATTTTGCCAGGCCTCAACCTCCCTTTTTAATGCATATAAGTCACCCCTAAGGTAGACTCTAGACAGCACATGGGGCATGGTACATTGCATTTAAAAAGTAACAGTTGGACATGTACTTTTAAGTTTGACATGTCCTGGTACTAAAAAACTCCCAAATTCATTTTTGAAGGCTCAATGGCATAATATCACTATTGATTTGCAAAAATATCGAAACTAAATATAATTTACAATAGTATTGGCTTCCTATACTTAACTAACAAAAACAAAAATATTGATAACGAAAATATCACAGTTAAAAATATCTATTTCTACTTACATCGATAACTCAAATGTTAGAAACAAAAATATTGTTACCTTTAAATAAATATATGAAATGTACAAAATTTTGGAACACTAAATACTGACTTTATCGCAAAACATTAAGCCAAATATTATAAAATACTTTAAACACGTAGGAAAATAGATATACACTTCAACACATCACGAACTTAAGAAAATAAAAATACTTATTAAAACCAGTGTAATATAAATATTAAACAACAATAAATTAAACTATAAACACTAAAAAAATAATATGTATTTAACATTAAATCAGAAACACTAATTAGTATCCACTATTAAAGGCAATAACCAATAAGTCAAATTCAAACTAAACAAACACTAACAAATAAAAACATCCATAAAGCAAACTAACCACTAAAAACATATATTAATTAAAAATACATTATAAAAGAAGCACTAAATTTGAACACATACCACACCAAAGAGACTAAGGGCCTGAGTATGACTATGGCGGTCCAATGGAGAATTGTACATAAAAGTAAGCAAATTAAAAGCAATGCTTAAAATAAAATTAAAACAAATACGCCCATCAGAAAAGAAGCCACCTGATCCACATTGAACCACCTTATAATAATAATAATACTGATATTTGTAGAGCGCGAACAGCTACCTCACGAGGAGGTGTCCCGGCGCTATAGACCGCTGGGGAACCCGTCCTGGCTATCCCTGTGAGATGGTCCCTTTCTGGGTATCTCCAAGGTGAAACCAGGCATCCCCAGCGTCTGTGGGGGGCCGTTGTAGAGATGAGGCAAGCTTAATGCCCAGAGTTGCCGAGTGTGTTCCTGGTTAGAGTAGGTACCGAAACGAGAATTATCGAATCCGTTTTGACCCTGGTCCACGACCCTGCCGCGTCGGGAATTGAACCCTGGTCCCTGGCCAATTCTCTGCTTACGGGTCTGCCGCCTCTAACCAGTGAGCCACACCTCTCTACACCTTCAACTAAGAACAGAATAAAACTGCCCATGATCAAGAACACATATGTAAGTATAAAATGGAAAATTATGCTGATAATGACTTAAGTACATGTCAAATCTAAAATAAAACTATTACAATTGATGCAATTATATTAATAAAATATTTTCAGACATTATTACAGAAAGAGCAAGATACATTACATCATAATAAGGGAAACAGTTACTCTTGCACATGGGCTGCACTTACAGCCAAAAAAGCACTAGCACCAAAAGTCAATTAGAAATGGAAAAAAGTACTCTAATGCTGCTACAAAAAATGATGTTGTTATTAATGTGAGAGAACACACAGCCCCAAATGTCATCGAAATCAAAGTAAGACATGTACAACAAGATTTAAAAGAGGCAATCACCAGTTCCCAAGAGCCCACAGCTAAAATTCTAAAAGATGTTCTTCCATAAGTACCCGAATACATTACAGGCCAGCTAAAAGCTATCTACAATATAAAATGCCTAATAGCAAAAACAAAAAAAGCCACCAGTGACACGGCTCCTGTCCCTAGAACATACAAAGACATCCAAATTCCTGCCCAACTAACCACCACACATAATGAGGGACCCTTCCTCCTACATGACAAGCTTAATGATGACAAACACGTTACTATATTTGCCACCACTGAAAATGAATTAAGACTAAGCCATTGTCAAACACAGATGATGGATAGAGCATTTAAAATGTGCTCTTAACCATTCACTCAGATATACCACATGCATGGTAAATATAAAAACACTAATATACCACTCAAATACATCTTGCAGCCTAATAAATAAAGTAGCACTTCCTCTGAACTACTAAACCGCATTATATTTAAAGAATCCACTTCTCGCCACTTAAAATAATAATCGACTTTGAACAAGCTATGATAAAAACAATACATAAACTATACCCACACACAGCCATCCAAGGCTGTTACTACCATTTTAACCAAAGCATTTGGAGACAGCATGAACATTCTGAACTAAGTGTAGAATATGCGACAAACAGAAAATTTGCCTTTGGAATAAGACAACTGATTGCAATAGCCTACGTACCTATAAGAGAGGTAGCTAACCATAACAACCTACTTATGGAAAGTCTATCCTACCAACAAAACAGACAAAAACTAAGTCTACTAATGAACTACTTTGAAGACACTTGGGTTGGCAGACTGCACCGCTCTGGACACAGACAGTGATCCAAATTCCAAATACTATTGTGGAATGTCTACGACAGCACTATGGCTCAAGATGCCAAAACCAACAACGCAGTTGAAAGATGGCACAATGCCTTCCAAGCCACACTAGGGAGAATCCACCAACACTTTACAAATTTATACAAGAGCCCGTCTGCCATTCGGAAAGGCCTTCAGTGAACCCTCGGCTGGGTCTTTCCGGCCGAGGGATTACAATGGCAGCTTCCCACTGCCTTTCTGTGCTAGCCTTTCCAACACAGAAAGGCATTGGGAATCTGTCTTTGGGGGCCCCCAGCAGGGCCCCCATGGCTGCAAGGAAACTAAATGGCAGCCTAGGGGGCACCATACCCTGTTTATCCCTGCACCCGGTGGCAGGCACCTTGAGGTGCCTGCCAAGGGGTGTAGGGATGAACTACACCCCTCCTCTTCACAATGAGAGCATGTATTCCATTTGGAATGCATGCTCCCATTGTAAAGTATAGGATACTAATTCTTGGACTGGAACCGACGTCTGGAGGTCGTTTGGTTCCAGTCCCAGACTGATGCCGGACAGACTCGGGTCCGTCCGGCACGATGATCAGTCCCCTAGAATTAATGGCAAAATCCCTATTATAAAATTCCCAACTACCTACACAGTAAAAAACAAACCTTAACAAAGATACTCAACCCCAATATTAAAATATCTTTAAATAAATATTAAAAAATTGTTATACATCAGTCAAAACAGCATATAAACAAAATAGAAAAAAGACTGATACATACAAATAAAATGTTTATTAATTAATCAAAAATCAAACACAACACCAACTACAAATCACAATGTTAGAAATATACACACATTGAGCAAATTAAATGCAACATATAGGAATGTAAAATAAGACATTGCAATTAAAACAAATATAAATACCTAATAAAATGTAAGATTTCTCACCCACGCATAATTCATCAAATAAAAGTTACAGTTGTATGGCTGTAAATCTTCATTGATATCCATGTTGCCAAAATATAATCCACAAAAACCGGGAAAACGAAGTCCAAAAAAGCCTAACATCCAACGAAGCAATGCAAATTCATAGGGAACTATAGAAAAGCAAAGAAAGAAAGAAAGACTGCAGGAAACCAAAAAATCTAAAGAAATCAGAAATAAAAATATGAGTTTGCAATGAATCAAAATAATTTCCTTTGGCAAAAATGAAAAATCCACACATCAATAGCATAACTTCAGCTCCAAAACCTGTAAAAAAGCATACAAACACCAACTACAAAAAACCTTACTTTCAAAAAAAACATAAATATTAAATTAAAAAACATACATTACATTATAAAATAACTCAAGACTACTATCAAACTCTAGCTAGGCCCAACACAGAACACTAATAAACAAATACCACAAACTACAACTAAAAAAACCGTCGAACTAAACAACAACACTATACCTACAAATAACTAGTTTTATCTGCATGCCCCCACCTCCAAATCCCTATAAGAATATTTAAAAAATGTCTTAACTTATCCAGCGATCAACAGCAGGTAACCGTGATTCAGTTCCTGGAAATTGGTTTAAAAATGACAGCAATAGACCACAAAAGTATACTTAGCGGTAAAAAATAGCTGCTAAATGAAAACAAAAAAAAGACTATCTCCTTATAGAAAACAATTTGAATTTAACCAAAAATTGTTACAAAAAATGTTTACAAAATCTTTAACATTGTTCTAAAAATATTAAAATTATAAATAACAGCATATAAAGGAGGGCGACACTCTACCGGATCATTCCCCTTTGGAAGATAGATTACTAATGGACCCAATAGAGACCAAGGCCACCTCCCTGACATATAAAAAGTTGCTCTATAACTCCCCTAATCCAATAGATCCACTCCGAGTGACATGGGAGATGTAAATGTTGCTACTTGAGGACAACGATTGGGCAGAGGCGGTACAAAGCCCTAGGGAAGTGGCAATTAGAGCCCAGTCCCATATGGTACAGTTGCGCATATTACACAGATCATATGCCTCTAGAACACAGATATATAGCTGGGATATGAGATGTCCGAGTACTGTGTTAGGGATTGTGGAGAAATTGGTTCCTTTTTAATATTTTGTGGGATTGTAAATATATACATGAATACTGGAAGGGGATGGCAAAAGTCATGTCAAAAGTCACGGGAATAACAATTCCAGTTGATTCACGATGGATGCTTCTGTGTGACAGGGAAAGATAAATGGCCGAAATACACAACCATTTGGTTGAAGGTGGCTGCGATGGTGGCAAAACGAAAAATAGCCCAAAAATGGGGGACAAGGCAGATACCGGGAGTGAGAGCCTGGAAGTCTGATATGGGTTGGTGTGCAAGGGCGGAGAAAGTGGTTTACAAAGCCAGAGGTTGTCCACACAAATGGGATAAAATCTGGGGAGAATGGCAGAAATACAGTGGATATTAGGTAGGGTAGGGAGCTAGGTGGGAGGGCCACTCCAGATTAGATTAGAACATTCTGAGAGTTCAAATGGGGTGTGAGGATTGGGTTGTGATCTTGGTGGGTTGTTAATAACAATTATGTGATATCTACAACATTAAAATATGATGATTCTGTGTGTTATCCTGAGCTGGTTTCTTAAAAATATTTATAAAAAAATAAAAAAGATTATGAAAAAAAACAGTAAGTTTGCAAACTTAAGCCTTGCGGTATGCATGCAACTCCTTAATGCTTGTTTATACTTCATTATGTTCACTAAGCTATATTACAAAGAACTGTAATATTTAACCAGCCGTTAACACCATGGGTGTCTGCAATGAAAGCAGTAAGCCAATGAGCCATCTACATTAAATGCAAATCTGTGACCTAAAAAAATAAAAAATGTAAATAAATGTTGAATGAAAATATAAAAAGTTATGTAAAGTATACAATAAATTATATAAATATTACAATTAAATGATGAATTTAAATAACAATTATTTTGTTTAAAAAAAATTCACATTAAAAGTTTTTTTCTGATATAATTTAAAAATACATTTAAATGTAGAAACTTATCATATCCCACTCCTATAACATAATAAAGTCAATAAAATGTAAGAAATTAATCTAAATCATACTTAAATAAATATCTTTAATATTTAAAAATAATTAAAACAAATGATAAACTAAGAGGCATATTTATAAGGCTCCTGTGTCACCAGAGCGTCCTTTTTTTGACACTCCGGTGGCACACAGTGCTGAGCCACATTTACAAAGCCATGTAAAGCCACCCTGCTTGGCTTTTCACAGCCTTGTAAATATGGCCCACTTTCACGCATTACTCTGTCTGAAATGGGCATGATTGTTTGCAGAACCATGCTATATTATTTACTAGTAAATATGCATCTAAGTATTAACAATGCATTACTTTATTATATTGATTGAGGGGGGAAAGCCTAGAAGTTTCTCCAGCTATGAGGGTAAGCAGCCGGTATAAATACTGGACCCTCTGACTAACTATTCAATGCATTTCTGGGCCTGCCTCCCTTGCTGCTTGAGCCCGGGACTACCAGAGTCACTCGAAGGGCTAATTGGCTGCCCTCTATTTCTGTGCTACATGGACGCAACAGGTTCCAACAACTTGAACCTTGCACCTGGACCCTGCCTGGAGTGAGTCCTACCCTCCAAGTGGTGCCCACCCAGAGCTGGAGCCTTGGAAGTGGTGCAAAAGGTGCCCAAACAGCCAAAAAGCAAAACTTGGAAACATTTTCCACTAAAAAGTGGTCTGAAAACCGACACAAGACTGGGACCTACCTGTTCACTGATCCACCTGAGCTGCATTGCCGGTCGACCCGACTTTGTGGTAGCTGCCACTACCTTCTTCTCCTCAGCAGAAAATCCTGTTCAGCTAGACCACTTTGGAAGAGTATCCGGCCTCAAGGAGCCCTCATCAGCTACAGCCTGCAGCTTCACCCTGCTGGGGATTTTCAACTTTAAAAAAAGTTGGAGAGTCAGATCATAGAGTTCTTCACCACAACTTTGTACAGTGGCTCCTCAATGACGATGTCTTCTCCTCAGACACCACCAGCTGCCTTGCCCCAATGAACGTTTTCTTCTCAGACATTTTTCTCAAAATTTCTATGGCAGCTCCAGTCCTGCCATAGCAAACACTGCTTTGGTAAAGCAGAATTGCTTTTGCACAAGTAATGCCGGCTCCCGCGGAAGGCAGGGAGCCAGCTGGGACCGTGGGGGCATTGGGGCTCCCCCCACGGTCCCCAATGGTGAGGCAAGGCCCTGGGGGATGGGGTCCCCAGGGCGAGAAGTGGCCCAGGAGGGGGCCACGCGGCCCCCCTCCCCTGTGATTAAAATGTAAAAAAAAAACAGAAAGTCCGGCCCTTGGGGATAGGGTCTCCGGGCCCTTCATTGGTCTGAGGCGGGCGGTCATGCAGCCCCCTCCCCAAAATTTTAATTAAGAAAGAAGGCAGCCAGGCCCCAGGGGATGGGGTCCCCGGGGCCAAAAGTGGCCCAGGGAAGGGGGCCACGCAGCCCCCTTCCCATAAAAAAAGACAAAACTACCTGCAGCACTCTGCAAATGCGCCCCCAGGTGCATTCCAAGTTGGGGGATTAAGTCCCCGTGAATACTGAGGGTCCCTGGGGGCCAACTAGCCCACCAGGTACCTCCAGTAAGCACCCTCGAGCCCTCGATGGCCCAGGGAACCGCAACCCCCAGGGCCGGCTATTGCAATGTCCCGGGGTGCCCACCCCTGGGACATTGCTGTTTGCTATGCTCAAACGGCTGCTTTGCTTTGTCGAAGCAAGAGTAGGAAACCTTTTCTCGCTTCAACGAATTGCATGTCAGCAGCTCCCCTTGCCCAAAAGCAATGCTGGATCCTACAGGAGGCAGGGGCTCCCCCCACGGTCCCCATGAAAGAGGCCAGGCCTCGGGGGATGGGGTCCTCGGTACCATCTTGGCCCGAGGAGGGGTGCCGCACGGTCTCCCCTCCTTATTTATTTATTTATTTTTTAAATTGCGGCAGGCCCCAGGGGATGGGGTTCCCGGGCCAAATACCGAATATTGGAAGTCAGGTGTTTTTTCTTTCTTTCGAGTTTGGAGTCACGACTCCAACGCGGCTCTCAGCGCGACCACCCATGTAATATCGCGTTGGATGCGTGAATCCACCTTAAATAAATAATTAAGTAGTATATCATGTAGAAGGTAGTGTTGTATTTGTGAAGTTGTTTTGAAGAAGTACTGTGACTGAAGTTAATGAGAAGATTACAATTGATAGAGTTGTTAAAAAATATATAAAATTACAAATTAATAGTTAAACTTGAAAAGTGTGTTGTGTTGTAGTGCATTGAATTTGTGCTTTTGTTTTGGTAATTCGCGACGGGTTCGCAAATATGAAAAAAATATTTTAAAAAAATTGTATGTGTATAAAAAAGATCAGTATTATGTTATAGGGTGGCTCTAAAAAGAGCCATTGTTTTTATTGTGAGTTTGTTGTAGCTACGTGTAAGTGCCGATGCAGAGCTTAAGGTTGTTGAGAAAGACTGTTTCCTTGATCTGTGAAGTGTACTCCATCACTTCTGTAGATGTCATCCATATGAAAACATAGATTGTTTTTATATATGGAGCCCATCCTATGGTCTCTGAGGTAAGCAGAAACAGCTTTATTGACATTCTTTCTAGCTTTCTCAATCTGTGGACAAAATTGATTTGACCACTTCCATTTCTCTCTTTGGCATATGTTAGAGTATACAAGGACAGGTAAATGCAACATCAGTTGTGCAAAGGTATCCTTTATTAGCATTTCCAGACCTACCCCAGTCAATGTGCCTAGGTCATTGCCACCACAGTGCACAATCATGAGGTCAGGGGGTTGGAGATGCAAAAAGGTTTTAACCGAAGGCATCAATTGGTGCCACTTAAATCCTCTCTGTGCAATCCATTTAATATCCACATTTTGCAAACCTAGGTCTTTGTCAATAGCTCTGCATTCCGCGTACATTTTGCACCAGAAAACATAGCTGTGGCCAACAATTCACACTGTAAGCATCTTGAAGAGGTGTCTAGAAGTATTGAAAAGATGTTTGCAGCTGAAGTAGTAAGTTAGTAGAATGAGAGGTATGTAAAATGGTGGACAAGATGCTGTTTTTCAAAAAGTAGAGAACTGATTGGCTGTTTAAGAACATTGGACATTTAAAAATAGGGTGCATTTTACTTTCTTTAAAAAGCATGTTTCTTATTGGTTAGTAAAAAATGTACAGTAGATAGGATAAGCTCACATTTTGGAAATGTCAACCACACCTGTTGTTTGCATTTGTAATGTGTGGTGAACATGAAAATATGGTGAACTTGTGACCTGTGAGTTCAGTTTAATGTTCCTGGCCCTTCCCCGTGGCACACCCTTGTTTCCCTTGAGATTAGATCTGGGCCTTCCCTCTATAGGTGAGGATTTGGAATTAATGCCACTAAGATTCTGGCATAGGTTCTGGTCCACTGGCGAGCTCGTACACTATAGGCAAGAGCTCACTCACGTAATGAATTTGAACCAGTGTGATAGAATCCCGTGGTTGGCTTTTATAAAGAAAGAACTCTATCGGTTGAGACTCCCTGAGTTATGGGAGCTTCCTGAACAAGGCTGCCAAAGGGTCTCACGAAAAAGACTTGCGGAGATATACAAGGAGAAAAGTTTAGCTTCTCTGGTCTCTGCATCCAAAAACGGTATTCTAACCGATCGATTCCTGGATTCCAAAAATTCTTATCACTTTGAGGGTTTTCTGGACACTATTTTTCCTATTTTAACCAGAAAATTGTTTATTCAATGGAGGCTAGGCACTTTGCCCATTAAAACTTTTACCTGTAAATGGACAAAGAGGGACGACAAAATCTGCCCAGGGTGTAGTAACCATGAGGAGGACGAAGTCCACGTACTGTTTTTCTGCCCAGCCTACAATAGACCAAGGAAATATTGGCTAGTGCCATTATGCAGAAACCTGGGCATAAGGAGCTATTTGCACTCGTATAGAATACTGAAAACAAGTACTCTCCCCCATATAGTTTTGCAGTTGCTAAATTTATAATGGCCATGTGGCAGATAAGGAGAAAACTATTAAATGTCTAAATACTAATGATATGAACTGTAATTCCTACCCGTGATTAGACCTCCATCTAAATGTACTTTTATTGTTTTTTATCTAATGTTCTTACTCAAGTGTGTGTTCATGCTGATATTATATTGTTGTATCTTTTATGGCCTAACAGGCCGAAATAAAGAAATAAAAGAAAGAAAGAATGTTCCATGAACTGTTACTATGGAAAATGGCATTGAACAGAATGGGGGAAGGGTTGAAAGTTAACTGTGGAATTAAAATGTGCAATTGTAATTTATATATAACTGAAATCTTATTAAAGTAAGATTTCCCAAGTCAGTAGTATGTTTAGAATGGTGTGCTCTTATATATATTTTTGAACTCCCGTATAGATTCGCATCTCCATTGCGTTGGTGCACGGTGGAGTCATGACTCCAAAGAATTCCAGAAACAGTTTGGGCACTTTATGAAGTCAGTTGGTAAGGGTTCATATGTCTAGCCAATAGAAAAGGGTTTTATAATTTGAAATAATGTAGGAAGGTATGTGATTTGTTACTTACATGTATTTGTGTGGAGATGGAGAGGGAAACTTTGCAATTACTGGTTTTACCTTGCTGAGACTGGTGCATTACATTGATTGTTTGCAGAAGAAAATCATTTATGAGTTTGTGATATTTTAAATTCTACAAATCTATTTGGAAGGTGAGTTATACATTTGTGAGGTGTATTATGTATTAGGTTTATTTTAAATATAAAAACTGTGATGTTTGAAATATATTATTAAATGTACAGATGTCTATTGTACTTTGTTTTTATTGAAGTTTAATGTTCTTTGCAATAGATTCTTTATAGTAATATGTGTATATTGGAAGATGGATTAGTGATTATGGTAGTTTGTTTTAGTGTGTGGATATGTACATTTGTAGTATACTGCATAATTTTAGCTCTTGCTTTAAATTTAGAGGTGGAGTCTGTCAAGTTTTAAGGTGTGCGTGAACTTCTGTCTCAAGTATATTTCTACTTGTATATGTATTTTCATATGTCTTATACATTTAAAGGTGCATGATGTATAACATAGAGATGTTGTTGTTTTTTTTTGTGGTAGGCTCAAGACTGTGAGTACTAGTAGAATGGTAATGATGAAGCACAAAAGTGAGGTTTAAAAGATGCTGACATAAGGTGTTATTGATTAGGCTTCTTTTTTTAAGTTTCTAGAGAGGTACAGTTAAAATATGCAGCATAATTTTTGATGTTTGCTTGAAATTGAAAGTTTGTTTTCTGAATTTTTAAGGTTTGGATAGCGTTATGGTACAGACATATTCATGTATGCTTTTAGTAATATGGTGAGACGTTTACTAAAGATATGTGAAGGGTTCCTACTATGTGTTTGGGTAGGTGTAATATTATAAGTAGTGGTAAAATTGTTAAGCAGCAGCCTGAAAGTAAGGATTGAGATGTTTGTAGAGATGTTATTTGCTAGAGTAATTTGTATGATGCGAAGAAAGTTATATTGATATATACCGCATAATTATCAGTGTCTGTTTGAAAATTGAAGGGTACTCTGAAGGTTTGAGTTGTGCATGGTGTTGTGACTGAAATATGTGTCTACTTGCTCATATATTTTGGTATATGTTATGTTTGAAGATGATAGATGTATGAAACACACATATACATTTATCTGTTTTTTACTTTTATATATGATGCTGGTAGGAAAACGTATAGACATATGCATACATGGATTTAGAAATATGAGGGGCTTTTATGAAAGATAAGTGAAGTGTTGCTTTGCTGTTATTTATGCTCTACACTTATTTTTTGCTAGAATAGTGAAGCAGTAGCATTTGAAAAATGATGTTTATGATATGTTGGGAGAGGAATTATTTGTTATGGTACTTTATAAGAGTCTACTTATGTAATCACTCAGCCAGTAGTCATGCACTTATAAATTTACCAAGGCACTACATTTGCACTCCTGTAATCATTCAGGTAGTACCTTAGTTGTTCTGTAATCACCCAGGCAGTACTCATGGACTTATAGAATCACCCACTCACTTCCTATGTATTCCAGTAATCCCCCAGATATTACCCCTGCAGTCATGTCATCACCCAGGTACTAGTTATGTACTACCCCTGCAGTCATGCAATCATGCAGGCTGTACATATGCTGTTAGGAAATCACCCAGGGACTACCTTTGCACTCCTTAATTCACCCAGGCACTACCTCTGTACTCCTGCAATCACCCAATAAGTAGTCATGCACTTTTAAAATCATCCAGTTACTTCATATGTAATTATGTAAAGCCACAGATATTACCTTGTAGTCATGCAATCACCCAGGCGTTACCTATGTACTCCTTTAACCTCCCAGACGTTACCCCTGTACTCATGCAATCACCAATGCATTAGGTATGCAGTGCTTCAATCACCCAGGCACTATCTTTGCACTCTTTCAATCACTCATGCACTACTTTTGTATTTATGTAATCACTCAGCCAGTAGTTATCTACTTTTAAATTCACCCAGGCATTACTTTTGCACTCCTGTAATCATTCAGGTAGTACCGTAGTTGTTCTGTAATTACCCAGGCAGTGCTCATGGACTTATAAAATCACCCGCTACCTTCCTAAGTATTCCAGTAATTCCCCAGATATTACCCCTGCAGTCATGTAATCACCCAGGCACTACTTATGTACTACCCCTGCAGTCATGCAATCATGCAGGCTGTACCTATGCTGTTAGGAACTCGCCCAGGCACTACATTTGCACTCCTTTATTCACTCAGGCACTACCTCAGTACTCCCTGCAATCACCCAAGAAGTATTCATGCACTTTTAAAATCACCCAGTCACTTCGTATGTAGTCATGTAAATCCCCAGATATTACCCTTGTAGTTATACACTCACCTAGGCGTTACCTATGTACTCCTTTAATCCCGCAGACGTTGCCCCTGTACTCATGCAATCACCAATGCATTAGGTATACAGTGCTTCAATCACCCAGGCACTATCTTTGCACTGTTTCAATCACGCAGGCACTACTTTTTGTACTTATGTAATCACTTAGCCAGTAGTCATGCACTTATAAATTCAACAAGGCACTACATTTGCACTCCTGTAATCATTCAGGTAATACCTTAGTTGTTCTGTAATCACCCAGGCAGTACTCATGGACTTATAACATCATTCACTCACTTCTAATGTATTCCAGTAATCCCCCAGATATTACCCTTGCAGTCATGTAATCACCCAGGTACTAGTTATGTACTACCCCTGCAGTCATGCAATCATGTAGTCTGCACATATGAAGTCAAGAAGTAACCCACACACTACCCTTGCAGTCATAGAATCACCCAGGCCTTGTTGTTCCACTCATCTATTCACATAGGTACTACTGCATAACTCATCTATGCCTTCAGGTGCTATTTTTACACTTATCCATGCACTCAATGTTTATGTGTGCACTCATGTAATTAGCCAGTCACTATCCATCTTCTCCTGCATTTACCCAGTGACTACCCTTGCAGTAATACTATCACCCAAACACTACCCATGGAGTTATGCAATCACTCAGGCAGACCTATTACATGTCTCAGTTTCTAGGTTACAGTATATTCCGCAAATATTGTGTACATATTTCTTTTAGATATGATTTGAAAATGTAGAGACATATGTATGAATGCTTCTAACAATATGGAGAGAGTTGTAGTTGAGTTTTGTAATAGTTTGCTGCTCTGTATTTCGCTAGGCCCAACAATCATGCAGTTATAAAACCACCGAAGTACTACCCATGCGGTGTTCCAATGATCCAGGTACTACATATGCACTGCTGTAATCACTCAGGCATTACTGTACACTCATGCAATCAGCCAGGCACTACCTATGCACTCATGCAATCACCAAGGTACTACTCATGCACTCTTTCAGTCATGAAGCCACTACTTATGCACTTATAATATCACCCAGGAACTACCATTGCACTACTTCAATCACGGAGGCACTACCCTTGTACTTATGTAATCACTCAGCCAGTAGTCATGCTGTTAAGAAATCACCCAGGCACTACTTTTGCACTCCTTTATTCCCTCAGGTAGTATCTCAGTAGTCCTGCAATCACCCCAAAAATATGCATGCACTTATAAAATCACCCAGTCACTTCCTATGTAGTCATGTAAATCCACAGATATTACCCCTATAGTCATGCAATCACCCTGGCGTTACCAATGTAGTCCTTTAATCTGCCAGACGTTACCCCTGTACTCATGCAATCACCAATGCATTAAATATACAGTGCTTCATTCAGCCAGTCACTATCTTTGCACTTCTTCAATCACACAGGTACTACTCTTGCAGTTATGTAATCACTCAGCCAGTACTCATGCACTTATGAAATCACCTAGGCACTACCTTTGCACTATTGTAATTCCTCAGGTAGTAACTTAGTACTTCTGTAATCACCCAAGCAGTATTCATGCACTTCCAAAATAATTCACTTACTTTCGATATATTCCAGTAATCCCCCAGATATTACCCCTGCAGTCATGCAATCGCCCAGGCACTAGTTATGTACTACCCCTGCAGTCATGCATTCATGCAGTCTGTACCTATGCAGTCAAGTAATAACCCACACACTATCCTTGTATTCATAGAATCACCCAGGACCTACTGTTGCACTCATCTATTCACATAAGTACTACTCCATGATTCATCAATGCCTTCAGGTTCTATTTTTACACTCATTCATGCACTCAATGTTTATGTGTGCCCTCATGCAATTAGTCAGTCACTATCTATCTTCTCCTGCAATTACCCAGTCACTACCCTTGCACTCATAGAATCACCCAAGCACTACCCATCGAGTTATGGAATCACTCAGGCAGATCTATTACATGTTTTAGTTTTTAGGTTTCACTATATTCTAGAAATATCGTATATATATATATTTCTTTTAGATATGATGGTAATTTGAAAACGTAGAGACATATGTATGCGTGCTTCTAACAATATGGAGAGACTTGTAGTTGAGTCATATAATAGTGTGCTGCTTTATATTTCGCTGGGCCCAACACTCGTACGCTTATGAAAATGCCCAAGTACTATCCATGCAGTCTTTCAATGATCCAAGCACTACATATGCACTGCTGTAATAACTCAGGCATTACTGCTGCACTCATGCAGTCAGCCAGGTACTACCTATGCACTCATGCAATCACCAAGGTATTACCCATGAACTCTTTCAATCATGTAGCCACTACTCATGCACTTATATAATCACCTAGGCACTACCCCTCCACTCATGCAATTACCCAGGCATTATTGCTGCAGTCATGGAATCACCTAGGTATTATCGCTGCAGTATACAATTACACAGGCATTACCAAACCACTTCTCAAATCATCTAGCTAGTACACATGTACTTATGTAATGTCCTAGGCACAAACCCTTGCATTCTTCAAATCACCCAGACACTAGGCCTGTACTCCTTGAATCACCCAACTAGTATCAATACATTTGTAAAATCACCCAGGAACTATCTATGCACTGCTCCAATCACCCAGGCACTACCACTACATTCATACAACCTCCCACACATTACCCCTGCACTCATGCAATCAGCCATACTTTAGTTGAGAGAGGGTCTATTTTTTATCATAGGGTACCCCAGGCCCGTTCTGTCCAGACCTGAAGTATGAGACCCCTTGTCCTTGCCCTGCCAGCCTAATTTGTAGGCCGTGTTAAATTGACCGGAGGGTCCTGTTTTACTATACAACAAATGCCCTGGGCCATCCTTGTCACTCAGCCAGTATGAACCCCTATGTAGGCCCTGCCAGCCTGGTCTGTAGGCCTTTTGTTAAGTTGACCAAAGTTCTGCACCCATCTTTACTGAACAGCAGGCTCTAGGCTTGTCTGACCAAAAATCACAGCCAGCCTCTCTCTCTGCGAGGCCTCCTGCTCCAAACTATAGAGCCCCCACCCTACCCGTGTGCGAAGTTCACTGGCGCAGAGTTCACCGTTTCTCTATTCTGTCGACATATAGCACATCACATCCTGGGTCTGTCGTGAGAATAGAGAAGTTCCCACCGCAACAACCGTCGGTCCCCATCAGACCAGGATGATGAATGTGGCAACCCAGACACATATATCTATATATATATATATTTTATTCCTTTGCATTACATATTTTCTGCTTGCCCTATGCAATTTACGATGAGCGCTTGGCCTGAGAATATAACCTTTCACCTAGTCTACGTTCCGCATTTAGTAGGATAGACACGACATGTCTGATAACATTTGCAGACCATGCTTTAAGTGACGTAGATAGAAGTGGCGTGAGATGACGTTACTGTAGGCGCTTCTCACTGCCTTAAAAACTATAAAAAGGAAGCTCACAGGGCTCTCGTCGGACTACCCCATCAGTCTGTTAGTAGATGGCATGCGGGTGTGGGTGCTCCCCAAGAGCTCTTGTTTTTTGTTTTTAAGATACAATGTAACTTGCCAATATATATGCGGTATATGCTATGTATGCTATTTTTGTCTCTAAATTGGTGTTTTCTTATTGAGAATTTAATGCTTATATTACACTTGCAAGGCTGTTTTCTTTTAGGTAGGTACATGAATATTCTCAGTATTTTAGATCAAGTGTGTTTTGCATTCTGAGAACATTTTCCTTGATTTAACTTATGCTTTACATAATGCATTTTTAAATGTGTCTTTGAGGTTTTATGAAGTGTCTCTCTCCAAACGAGTTCAATGCTTCCATGTAGAAATACCTTCTGATTCTGTGCATGCGAGGTCACTATATTTGTATTTTGTATTTTTATACCTTTTTATTGAAGTTTCTTGAAGTTGCACCTTCTAAATAAATCTGTTAAACCTTTTGGATTAGTTTCCATGACTCACATGTCTGTTTCCTTAATTTTTAGTGCAAGCGTTCCCAGGCACCCCACCTCAAGTTAAGGTGCCCCTTTTGCCCCTTAACCACTCCCTCGATCATTCGGTGAAGGTTCCCCGTGCCCCCTAAAAAAGCTCCCTCGAACATTGTCATGCGGTCCGCCAATCTCCCAGACATTACCCTTGCACTTATGCAATCACCCAGGCATTAGCCATGTAGTCTTTCAATTACTTAGGCAGGACCCATGGACTCTGCACCTCTGTTCCTTCTTTCTGTACTTCTTTGGTGTCTCTCTGCAGCTGTCGCTTCTTTCTTCATCCCTTTTAGGCCTTTCTGCACTTCTGTTTCCTCTTTCTGCATCCCTGTTGCCTCTTTCTACACCTCTGTTCCTTCTTTCTGCACTTCTTTTGTTTTTTAAGTACATCTCTTGCTTCTTTCAGCACCCTTCATGCCTCTTTCTGCACTCCTCTTCTTTCTTTATGCACCCCTCTCGTCTCGTTCTACACCCCTGTTGCTTTTTTCTGCACTCCTCTTGCTTCTTTCTACACCTCCATTGCTTGTTTCTGTATCCCTTATTTGTCTTTCACACACCTCTTCGCTGTTTCTGCACCCCTCTTGCCTCTTTCTGTACCTTTGTTCCTTCTTTCTGCTCTTCTTTTGTTTCTTTCTGCACCTTTCTTGTTTGATTCTGTATCCCTTTTGCATCTTTCTACAGCCAATTCCCCCCTTTTTGCATCTCCGTTGTTTCTTTATGCTCTTTTCTTGCTTCTTTATGCACCCCTTGTCCCTCTCTGTCGACCCCTCTTCCCTCTTTCTGCACCTCTATTAATTCTTTCTGTACTTATCCTGCTTCTTTCTGCACCTCATTTGCCTCTTTCTGCACTTCTGTTGCCTCTTTCTGTAGTTCTCCTGCCTCCTTTCGCAGTTCACGTGCATCTTTCTGCAACTCTCTTGCCTCTTTCTGCACCTCCCTTGCCTCTTTCAGTACCTCTGTTGCTTCTTTCTGCACTTCTTTTTCTTATTTCTGTACCTTTTGTGCCTTTTTGTGCACCCTTTTCCCGTTTTCCTGCTCGTGCATTGGTTCTTCGTGCACTGGCCTTCCCTCTTTGTGGGCATCTATTTCCTGCTTCTGTATCTCTATTGTTTCTTACTGCACTATTCTTACTTCTTTCTGCACCTCTGTTGCAGTGCATTTCCTTACATGCCTTAAACGTCACTTTTGTCCTGCTGCTTTACCATTCTAGTAATGCTGACTGTTGGGCCTAGGCAAATATAAAAAAAAACTTTAACATGTCTCGGGTGTCTCACCATTTGTCAGGATGTATCACTCAGACATTGCCATAGTACTACTCTAATCACCCAGGAAGTACCCACGCAGTTATAAAATGACCTAAGTACTTTTGTAATCCCCCCTACATTACCCCTGCATTCATGCAATCACTAATGTTTTGGCTATACACTGATTGAATCACCCATGCACTATTTTTGTACTCCTCCAATCACCCTGTCAGGATCTATACATTTTTCATTTCACTTAGGTAGTACCCATGCACTTATAGAATCACCTATGCAATCCTATTTGTTCTTGTAATACCTCAGATATTACCCCTCAACTTATGCAATCACCCAGACATTACATATGTAGTTCTCTAATCATCTAGATATTATCTCTGCACTCATGCAATCACCAATGCATTAGCTATACAGTAGTTAAGGGTGTAACTATCGTAAATATCGCGAAACGCCAAAAAATCTCCGCGATCACGCGAAAGTTCGCGTGATCGCGGAGATTATTTGCTGATTAATGCATTTCTGAATTTGACCTTCAACTTGGGCACCTGCTTTATTTATATCTGTAACAGATATAAATAAAGCAGGTGCCCGAGTTGAAGGCCAAATTCAGTATAAGTGCTTCCTGTTGAGGTTTAATTTTTGTGACAGGAGCATCGTGCCAGAATGAATCCTGCCCTGCATATTTACCCAAGAAGATGCCACCATTTTGTGCAATACCTCTACTCAACTGGAGTACTTTCTACTGGCCAATCAGTAAGTGCTACCTCATTGGGTAAATGTTTAGTGCTTTTCCTACACTACAGCTGCGTAAAGGGCCAGAAGAGTTGTCTCCAGCGACCATGTGTGTCTGTAACTTTGCCACCATGCCGATGGGCGTCGGGGTCCCTTGAGTTAGCTGTCCATCATAGTGGGAAAAGGGGGGGAAGACGTTGCACACCGCCAGTGTGTGGGGCGGGGCTTCTATGCAGTTCACATACCTCTTGTTTATAAAGGATCAGAGACCGACCAGAGCAGCAGATGAGGAGACAGAACCTCCTGGTGTCAGGAACTACACGGGGATTGCGCTCGAGAAACCCATGGATGCACAGACCTCCTTACAGCAAATTGCTGGGGAGAAAGCACACCTGCCTAGAGAAGAATGGGCGACAATTTCTGTTCCCTTGCAGATCGCGGAAGTTTCGACATTTTCGTGTTCTGCGCGGAACACGAAATTGTCGAAATTTCACAATTTCCAGGAGCGGAACGGAAACTGTCGCCCACCCTTAACAGTAGTTGAATCACCCAAACACTACCCTTGCACTCCAGCAATGTCGGGATCTATGTATTCCTCCAATCACTTTGCCAGTACTCATGCAGGTATAAAATCACTCAACCACTACGTATGCACTTCTGGAATCACCCAGGCAGCACCCTAGTACTCCACCAATCATCCAGGCACTACCTTTGTTTTCATGCAATCACTCAGGCACTACAGAGTGCTCCTCATATTTGATTTGGATAGCAGAAGAGAAATCTTTTAGTTGTTCTCTGTGGTTCTGTTGTTTAGGTTGTGATGTCTTCTAATTGTAAGAATTCTGCAGTGTCTGACCTCTGCAATGCAATTAAAAATATTTTTTATTTATATATGAGAATATTTGTATATATTATCTTATCAATATTAAATGATTTAATTAAATTATTTAAACTTTTCTTTCTTTTCAGATACTCACAGTTATTAGTAATAATGATTGAGTATGGCAAGAAAAGATAAAAAGAAAAGAAAAGAAAAAAACAGTACTATTTAAAAGAAAGAGAAAAGAAGAAATTAGATAAAGTACAACATGTGACATTGAAGAAAAAGGCCTCTGGTAAGAGAACTAAAGAATTTGTTAAAAGAGTTTTAAAGAAGATAACGAATTTTGAAAATGGAGAAAAGAAAAGGAAAGGTAGTACAACCATTCAGAAGGAAACTAAAAAAAGGACATATTAATAGAAAATCAGGTTATGGGAAAACAATCTATGATAAAAGAAGGATGAAACAATATAAAGACATTAGTAAGCGATTGTATAAAAGTAGAGTACTGCAAAATGTATTAACAGATTGCAAAAAATATAAAAGAAAATCAGTATTTTACAATAAAAAAACAGATTGGAATTGCTTTTGAAAAGAAGATTGTTTATATTAGTATTAAAGAGAATGAGAACATTGAATAAAACAATGCCTTTTATGAAGGAGAAAAGTAAAAGAAAAAGATTGGTTAATAGAAATAACTTTTGCAAAAATGTTTGTGGTGAATGAAAGCACACTTCGAGTTCAGAACCTTTTTGTAATGACGAAAGCTATTTTCAACAAAATACATTCACACAGTTGATACCAGTGGTCGTTCCTATGAGGTTAAAAATGGTTGTCCAATTGAAAAAAAAGATCGTTGCTTGAAATGTAGAAGAAGTAATAGCTGAAGAAGTTCAAGGGAGACGTTCACAAGCTCCAGTGTATAGGTGGGATTGTAGTAGTATTTGCAGTATACGACAGGAATCTATTGATATTTTAAGAAATTTCTTACAAGAGTATAGTAAAAAAAAAAAGTGTTAAACCGAATTTTAAGACGCTGCAAGGACTAGATCCTTGTAAAGTGAGAAAAAATACTGGCTTGCAGGGTCATTCTCTGGCTTGTCTTTCTAGAAAAGTGTGTCAAAGTACTTTTCAGCATTTGAGAATGTTAGCAGTACATCACTCAGAAATGCGTAAGTTAGTAAGAAGATTGTACTACGTAAAAAGTTCTGCATTATCTTTAAGTGAAATAAACAGTGCTCTTTTGCATGGTTCAGTGTTGGATGTAAAAACAAGTTTGTGCTGATATAGAGTTTTGTTTCTTTGGTACTGAAGAAGAGTGTAGAGAAAGTGAGAGTTTGATAAGTATTGGTGTTGAAGATGAGGTGGGAGATGGTACTACTGAGAAGTTTGCAGAAATAATTACAAAGTTTAAGGTAGTTTCTTGTGAAAAACCAAACTATGTTTGTATTTGTTGTCAACATACTCACTATAGAAGTCAAACTAGGAATGTTGATGTGTATTTAAAAAGTGAAAAGGAAAATAAGGATAAGTAGGAGCAATTTGGTGCTTATTTGTTGGTGGAAGGTCATTTTGAGTTGAATAGTGATCAACGTATTTGTAAATATTGTTACTGCAAACTAGAAGAGAATAAAATGCCAGCTAGAGCTGTACATAATAACCTATAGTTGGTAGCTATTCCTCCGGAACTGGTGGATTTAAATACATATGAGTCCATTCTAATTCATTCTGTGCACCCATTTCAGGCTATAGTTCGTATGGAGCCTAAAACAGGTAAGCTGCCTCCCACAGATTTACAAAGAGGTTTAAAAGGAAGAGTTGAGTATTTACCTTTAGGTTTTAAGAAAAATATTGAAACGTTTGGTGTAGAGAGAGAGGAAGCTGAACCTGTAGTTATTCTAGGTAATGGTGTACCAACAAAGAGTCGGAAAATATGGTAAGAGTTAGTAGATGTCATCAAAGTTCAAAAGGCCACGTTATATCTCATGGAAAACAATATTTATTATAATAATTTATATCTGAAAGAACAAGAAATATCTTTAGGAGATGATAGAGAAATTTAAATTGGCCAAATAAAAAAAGTGGACAAGTCGTGGAGTGAAGAAATTTATGAACATTATAGCATACATCCTTTACATTCAAAAGAAATGATTGGAAATACTATTGAATTATTTCAAATGAAGAAAGCAAAGGGATCTCCCATGAGTGTTTGGGAAAGAAGTTTAGAAGCTTGTTGTTTTCCAAAGCTCTTACCCACTGGTAAATGTGGACGATATGATGAATGACCAGTACAGATTCCAGCTTCAGAATACCATTCAACAAGATTGTATTCAGAAGATCCAAAATTTCAACAGTGTGTTCCATATTTATTTCATCTTCTGTTTGAAAGTGACTTGTCTGGACTCTCATATGCAGTGAACCACATATTAAAAAGAGGAGTTCATCTTAAACATCTTTCTACAAAGCAATTTTTGGACAAAGTGCAACAAAGAAATGATCATTTAGAATCTTTAGAATCTCAGTTAATTAATTTGATGGCGTGTCAATGTGGTACTAATGAGTATTGGTATTGTTGTCATGGAGAACTTAAATGTATGTTAAAGAACTTAGGAACCCCTATGTGGTTTGTTAAGCTTAGCTGTGCTGAATACACATGGGACGATTTACTTGAATTTCTACGAAAAGCAAATTCAAATATTAAAAACATTGATTTGAAGACAGCTGGAGAACTGTGTTGCTTGGGTCTTGTAAATGTGTGCAGATATTTTAATCATAGGTTTCAAGTTATGATGTCTTTTATCTGCAATAAAAATAATCCACCTCTTGGAGAAGTTATTGATTTCTTTTGGAGAAAGGAGTATCAAGTCAGAGGTGCTCCTCATATACACATGCCAATATGGATCAAGGATGCACCTAAATTTGGAACCGATTCTGATGAAACTGTTTTGTCTTTCATTGAAGACTATGCTACCTGTACTATTCCAAAAACAGGAGGAGGCAATAGCTTAAGGCAACAAGTTTTACGGTTTCAAAGTCATCGATGTGGGAAATATTGTCGACAGAAATACAAGTCAAAGGGAACATTTTATACGAAATGTCGTTTTGGATTCCCATGTCCAGTAATTTCAAAAGGAAGAGTCACCAGTTTCATGTCAGCAGTAAGGCATACTATAACTCGGAAATCTCCAAAGAATACTTACAATATAAGAAGTGATGATTCAAAGTATATTAATGACTACAATCCAGTGATGTTGATGATGTGGAATACAAATATGGATATCCAATATGCTTTAGATAATTCGATTGCTGTTGCTCGGTATGTTACATCATATATAACCAAATCTGAAAAGACAGAGTTGAAATAAATATGGGGAGAATTTTCACTAGAGAAATCTCTTAGTAACAAATTGTACAGCTTTAGTTTGAAGATGCTTTACCATCGAGGGATTGAATCCTAAGAATGTTCGGATCGGTTGACCTCTGCAAGTTTATATTCAAAGTCAAGACGAATCATTTGGGTTAGTCTAGGTCTTGCTACAACACGAAATCGAGTATTGAAATCTCTTCAAGAAATTGAATATTTAGCTTTGAATGAACCAGAAAGTACATATATTGTTAAAACTAATATGTTGGATACATACTATCCCAAAAGGAGTCTCCATCTAGAAAACATATGTCTCAATGAAGTACTGCAACATTACAGCTTTAAGAGAAATGTTACAGAAAATATAAGTGAAGAAAAATATGCAGTAACTGGATGTGATGGATGTTTGGTAAAACATGTCAAAGGAAATCTTATTAACCACAGAAAATTCAGTTGCGAAACTCCAGATAAAAGGGCATTTTTCTATTTAGTACTTCAGTAACTCTTCAAACCTTGGTGTAGTATAATGGAATTACTTGGAGATTTTGACTGCTATGAAGATACATTTAATGCATATAAAGATAACATTCAATGCACAATTTTCCCTACTTATTTACAAATGTTAAATGAAGAGATTGACAAGAAACTACTATTGCAGCTGAAATATCTAGAGACAGTTCTCAAGATAGTCAAAATTCAGCTCCACTAAGTCAAGATCCACTAGGACAACCAATTCTTGAAAATGAAGCAGCAATAGCTATGAATGAAGTAGAAACAGCAATGCAACAAGCACAACAGGATATTATTGAGTTGGAAAACTTGGAAGAACAACTAAATATTGAACAAAAATAAATATATCGGCAAGTTACACAACAAATACAGCATGGCTTACTGCATGAAAAAAAGAATGCCAATGCACATCGTTTACACCTATTCCAATGTATATCAGTGGGCAAGCTGGAACAGGAAAACGTTTCTTAATTAAAGTTGTGACCAGTTATCTATACAAAACCACTGAATCACATTTATCTTGTGTTTAACCGCTCCAACTGGGTTAGCAGCACATAACATTAAAGAGATTACATTACATAGATTACTTATGCTACCAGTTGAACATGAAAATAAGTTGGAATATCACAGGCTATCTGGAGAAGCGTGTTATGAAGTTTCACGAGTACTAATGAAAATAATACTTCTGATCATTGATGAGGTGAGCATGGTCTCAAACCTAATGCTTGCCTTTGTACATTTAAGAAGGCAACAAATTTTAAAAACAGATTATGATGTTTTATTTGGAGTAAAACATATAATTGTATTCGGCGATATACTACAATTTACTCCCGTGCAAGCACAACTAGTTTTTAAAACACTTGTCCATGAAGACACTAAGAAATCTTTGGGAAGTCTTGGAAATGTGAACATTTGGTCTCTTTTTGAATATAAAGAACTTTTTAAGAATATGCGACAAGCACGTGATGAACATTGTGGGAACATTCTTCAAGATATTAGAATTGATGTTTGACAAAACATGGTAAAGAAGCTTTACAAAGTTGGCTACTAACAAACTTTTTTCCAAATGAAAAAATTGCACCTGAAATAATGTACAAAAAATTGGAGAAAAGAACTCTATAGTTTGCCTAATGCCAACACTGCAGGAGTGTTCTACATTCAATCATGAACTTTTGAAAGTGGAGAAACAACCAATAGTGAAAATGGAAGCCATTGATAAAATGGAACATGAGGGGGTTACTATTCTTCTCTCAGATACATTAAAGTCAAAATTGGATTCTTTGGAAAAGCCTGTATATGTAAACTGTCAGGTAATATTACGGCGTAATTTAGATGTTGAAAAAGGTTTAGTAAATGGAGCAATGGGAAAAGTTGTTGATTTTCTTAATTATCAGAACAGAGATGGAATTACATTTTTGAAGATTACATTTGATCAGATTGAAGATGTAAAAGAGATTGGACATTGTGCTGTTCATTTTTTGCTTGTAAAAGACTTGTATGTTTGTAGTAAATAGTTTCTTCTTTCTTTAGCATATGCGGTGACCATTCATAAATCTCAAGGTTTAAGTGTAGACAGTGCTTTGGTAATTATTGGAAGTACAGTGTTTAAAGAGGGTATGGCTTATGTTGCATTGTCTTGTGTAAGAACATTTTCTGGATTGTATTTGATTGATTTAGATGAGAAAAAACTTAGTGCTGATGCAAATTGTGTAAGAGAGTATAATCGGTTAAGAGGACTGTATGCTCCTAACTTAGGTGAATATCTCATATATGAAAAACATGTACTATGTCCAAAACAAAAATATGACAAACATTCTAGTCAGGTTGGAAAAACGAAAACAATTCAAAAGAATGATGAGGCTGCAAAGAAAAGTAAAATGGACACTGTTGATGATATTGTGAGATACCAGTTAGAAAATAGTTTGTGTATCAACTGCTATGCTAATGTAATTATGAATATTGTGTTTTATCTAGAAGATCATCATCATCAAATTAAGGAAATTCGAGAAAAAAGATTTTACTCTTTATTACATTATAATTTTGAAAAGTTGGAAACTGATAGAACTAAAATCCATAGTGTTTCTGACATACAACATCTGTTGGATATATGTTCTGGTTCTTCACAATTCACACTTATTGTACAACAAGATGCACAATAATTTCTTATGTTTATGCTTGCAGTACTGGAAGTTGAAGGAATATAAATTGAAAACATGTTTGGAGTAAGTTACAGATGGGATCATAAATGCGAAGAGTGTTCTTTTTGTTCTACCACTGAAATAGACATTGAACGATTCATATATTTGACAATACCAGATTGCAAATCAGTGTCTTTTAACATACTAATAAAAATATCTAATCAAGATATGAAATGTTCTCATTGTAAATCAGAAATATTGTCAGCATTATTTATAGAAAGATTGGGACAATATGTCATTTTAATGCTACAACATTGTAGAGCAGATGGAAGAAAATTGGAAACCAAAATTCTAAATTTAGTGGCGTCAGCTATCAATTTCAGAAAGAACTTTTAAAGCAGTGGCTATTTTTTTTCATGATGGACCTACTACAACATCTGGGCACTATACTGTGTATTTAAAGTGTAATAAAGAATGGACATATTGTAATAATGCCCATTTGGAATTCAAATGTCGGTTGCCTTGCGAATTACCAAATTCATATCTGATATTTTTGATGCCAAAGTTTTGAAAATATCATTTGGCCTATTGGGAAGATGTGAACACAAAATAACGAGTTTATTTTGGGATATTATCAATGCCAATGGATTTGTAAACATTATTCGGCCTAGTGGGAAGATGTGACCAATTAGTGTTTAGATGATTATTTCTACTATTTTTTATTGCATTTGCAAAATTGTCTTTGAAACAAGTACTTTATATATTTGTTCTTTATATGATACGCAATATAAATGAGAGTGTATATTTAGAAAATGTATTTCACAGAAGTAGATCATTTAATACAGTTGAAGACTACAATTTAGAAACTCTAGATAGGTAAACAGATAGTTGAACTTGTTGTAAATATTTTTAACATAGATTTGTTTCTTTTTACAATCTTACTGATTGTATATTTCCCCCGCTATTATATGATGATCAACATTGAAATCACTGTGTATGGTGAAATTCAATAAAATCTGAAAACAGCAAAAAAGAGAAACTGAATATGGTATGTAATTCTAAAATGATGTTGTGTTCTTAAAACTATAATATTATGTGCAATACCAGTTTTTTCTTATATTTTACAGAAAGTAATACTAAAGTTTAAAAATATTTAAAATTTAGTTTAAAATAAAACAACTGTAAAATTGTTTCAATGAGTTTGATATCTATTTCAATAAAGAAGTTAAGATGATATAATGTAATAAGCATAATAATATGAAGTAATGTTTACAGTCACTTTGATTGCAGTGATTCATTTTTTCAAAGTCTGACACTCACTCTTCCAATCACCTCAACACTACCCATGCACTCCTTCAATCTCTGAAGCATAACCTATGTACTTACACCCAGGCATTAGCAATCCATACCTTTAATCACTCTAGTAGCACCCATACACTCCTGTAATCACACAGACATTACTCCTACAGTCTTATAATCACCCATACATTACCTCTGCACTCATGCAATCACCCAGGGATTACCCATGCACTTACAAAATCACCCAAGCAATACCCATGCACTTACAAAATCACCCAGGCATTACCAATGCACTCATCCAATTACCGAAGCACTACTCATCCATTCAAGCAATAACCCAGGCACTACCCATGCACTGCTACAATCACCCATGTACTACCCATGCACTCCTCTAATCACCCAGACACTACTCATTCACTCCTTTAATTAGTCTGTCAGTAGCCATGCACTCCTCCAGTCACCCATTCACTACCCATGCACTTATAAAATCATCATACACTATCCGTGCACTCCTCCAATCACCCAGGCACTAACCATGCACTCCTCCAATCACTCATGCACTATCTATGCACTGCTTATGCACTCTTCCAGTCACCCAGACACTATACCTGCACTCATGCAATCATCCAGGCATTACCCATAAACTAATGCAATCAGTCAGACATTACTCATGCAGTCTTCCAATCACTCATACATTACGTCTGCACTCATGCAATCACCCAGACATTACCTATGCACTTGCAAAATCACCCATTCAATACCCATTCACTTACAAAATCACACAGGCACTACCAATGCACTCCTCCAATCACCCAGGCACTACTCATCCACTCATGCAACAACCCAGGTACTACCCATGCACTGCTCCAATCACCCATGCACTACCAATGCACTCTTCTAATCTCCCCAACACTACTCATTCACTCCTTCAATCACCCATGCACTACCCAAGCACTCCTCTAATCACCCAGACACTACTCATTCACTCCTTCAATTACCCAGCCAGTAGCCATGCACTCCTCCAATCACCCAGTCACTACCCATTCACTTATAAAATCAACATGCACTTTCCTTGCACTCCTCCAATAACCCAGGCACTAACCATACACTGCTCCAATCAGCCAGGCACTACCCATCCACTCATTCAATGACCCAGGCACTAACCATGCACTGCTCCAATCACCCATGCACTACCCAATGCACTCCTCCAATCACTGAGATACTACACATGCACTCATGCAATCATCCAGGAAATACTGATACACTCATGCAATCACTCAGGCATTACCCATGCACTCTTACTATCACCCATATATTACCTCCCCACTCTGCACTCCTCAAATCACCCAGGCAGCATCCTTGCACTCATGCAACCACTTAGGAAATGTTCTATTTTTAACCAATATATATGGTTCCGTAAAACAATTTTTTTTGTTTTTGAACAATTTAGAAATAAATTGTATTTTAACATTTTTTTCTTTTTTTGTGTGTTTTTGACTTTTTTTAAACAAAAAATGATTGAAGACTGCAAAGGAACTGTTTAAAAAAAGAAAAAGGAAATTTGGGAGCAAATTATAAAAACAAAATTAAGATTTATGTGCTTTGGTGACAACGTCAATGCACTGCTCCCCAATGCACAGTTTTGCATCACATTTTTTGCAAACTATGGCCACATCCAACAGCTCTGGAACAATATAAAGTCTTGGTGCTGCTGTCTGTGCTTGAGAGGCTTTAATCGAACGGATGTATTCAGAGACATCTCAACTCCAACTTAGTAATTCTCTACTGATTGAAGGTCTGACTCCCGTACCACCCAGTGGAGGTGCTTCGCTGACTTTTTCACCACAGTTGCCCACACACCCGTCAACGCCCCTATCCAGTGTGCAGATGCCCATTGATCGCGCCCTTCCTCCCCCCCGCACCCTGTCCTGATGAAGACCCTGACATAAGGGACTAAACTGCCTACAGTTTGTTAGGGGTCGAAACGTCGACACTTTACCACAAAGCCAGCATAAGACAACAGATATTCCATGCTGTGCTACTGTTGTGACCATAGCTGTACACTATTTCTGTTAAGATTGAGATTTAGAGGCTTGATGTACTAGCCTCATATGTCCGAATTGATGTATGTTTTTTTTTTACTAACACTGCCTTTCTCAATAACTTCCTTATCCTCACGAAACACCAATACCCACCTTCCCCTCCTCCCCCCCACCATGTTCCTCTCTAGGGACAGTGTTATATATAATAATATGAATATGTACATTAAGAGAGTGATGCCCAGTGTGAATTAAAACACTGAGCACAAACAATACCTTGTGTTTTATGCTTTATTTTGAATATTTGTTTTTGATTTACCTAATTGCATTGCTGTTTTCTGGGACCATTGTCCTTACGTACTGAGAGGATGTAGAAGCGGCATTAAGGTCTTGTTCTGCTGCTTCATTCTGCTGTCTGCGTCTCTCTTCTCTTGCCAGATGTAAAGGATGCATAGTCTCCAAATGTTTTTTCATGCTAGATGTCCCACATTAATATTTTTTTTCGGAGAACCTTGAAAAGATTTCTTACAGATGGAACATGTGGCTTTTCCCGCATTTACTTTTTTTGTCCCTCTGGCACAGTAAAGTAGGCCCATACCACACTTTCTTTCCTCTGCTTCACTGGCTCCACGATATTATCCTCATCCAGTTCCAGTGAATCAATTTCTTCATGACTAGATGCCATAATTGTAAAAAAATGTCAAACAACACACAAAAATTGAAAAAATGCGGAGAGGAATATAACAAGGATGGATCCTCCCTCTTACAGAATGAAAATGGTTTAAACCAATCAGGTGCTTTCTTTTTGTGGTCACATGGAGTCGTGTATGGTGCGCGCACCTGTTGCTTACATGTCGCACACCCGCAAAATATTGTATACATAATTATAAACTATTAATAGATGTTTATACAATATTTTTAAAAGCATATTAGTGAAAGTGTCTATTCAAATATGATATTTTAACTTTCTATAGTGATATTTCAAACCCCGGCGCGATCCTGGTGTGACCCCAGAAATACGTGCAAAGCGGGGTTGTGCAACATACGCGCAGACGTCACGCACTCGTGAAATTTTGTATCGTTAATAGTGCACTCAAAAAAACAGTTTATAAATTGTTTTTTAAATTATATTAGTCAAACAATTTAAGTAAAACTTATATTTATAATTTCTACAATGATATTTTATACTTTTGAAATTACACCGAAGTCGCGACTAGAATCAAACAAGTTTACTGTATTAATAGAATTATTAACAAAAGATATAATAGTAGCTTGAACATGTCATACCTCTTTAGGCATAGCTAGTAATTCGTGTTTAAAAACCTTTGAAATTCACTAGAAAAAACCTAAGTTTTTTAGGACGTTATAGTTAGACATTAGCATTTAAAAAACCTTTGAAATTCACTAAAAAAAACACAGGTTTCAGGGACGTTATAGTTAGAAATTAGCATTTAAAAAACCTTTGAAATTCACTGAAAAAAATACAGGTTTCAGGGACGTTATACTTAGTTGGACATTTCAGTCATACAAAACCAGTGAAATTCGTCTGTTATAGTTAGTTGAGCTAACTATAATTCGCACTCCCGCAATGCACTGTTGATGACGTCACATATTATATCATTCATGACATGATCAGTGACATCACTGATAACATCTCAAATGACATCACTGATGACATCATCCATGTGATAATCTGATGCACCTCCTCACACCCTAATGTAACCTCTGATATACCCACTCTAAAATACAGACTGCTATTCTTGATACCATAGACACACCTATACCAGTTACTATATACCCACTCACTGATTCCTAGGTCTACTCACACATCCACTGCGTCATCCATACAGTCACTCATACATGCAGTCACTCATCAATACAGCACTATCATATGCACTCATACACCTATAGAGACACTCACACACCGCCACTCATCCTTTGAATTACTCACACACCTAGTCAGTCATGCAAAGAATCAATCACACTCCCATTTATTCACCTATACAGTTATACACATACCACCTCACTTATTCATACAGATACTAGCACATACTTACTCTTTAATGCAATCACTTATACAAGCACACACTCATCCATACATCCACTCTCACAATCACTCCCTCTCACATATAGTCATTTATATACTCCAGCACTCACATATGCTGCCTTTCACATATGTAGTTACTCACACATGTACAACTGAGACTTGTATTCACTCACCAACACACCCATACACACACTCACTCACTCACCCATACGATCCATCACAGATGCACTCTTGAACCCATACACCCAGTGAATCACCCACTCACACATCTATGCACAGTCACACACCTTCCACCCACCCACACAGACACTCAGGCACCCATACACTGACAACCAATCAATAACCCATAAAGACACTCATGTAGCTACTCACCACCCCATGCAACTGCTTACACACCAACTGACAGATTAATACAGACATTTATACACTTAAGCCATTAACCCATGCATTCATTAAGAAATGTTTAATCACTCACTTATAAAGACACTCGCATTCCTACTAAATTATCCATTCAAGCACTTATACCCCCACTTACTCTTCAATACACCTTGGCATATATATATGCCACATATATATATATATATATATATATATATGTTCACTTAAAAAACCATAGGTTTCACACATGTTATAGTTAGCTGGACATTTCACTCGTAAAAAACCATTGAAATTCCCCCGTTATAGTTAGTGCAGGCAACTATAACTCACGCGACCGCAATCCTCTGCTGATGACGTCAGATATTACATCACTGATGACATATGTGTTTTTCTGAAAAAAAAATATTTGTAATATATGTATAGCTAAAAATTAATGGCAGAAGACATGGGTAAATAAGTGTCTAAATACAGTGATGTAATATCTGACGTCATCAGCAGAGAATTGCGGTCGCGTGAGTTATAGTTGCCTGCACTAACTATAACGGGGGAATTTCAATGGTTTTTCACGAGTGAAATGTCCAGCTAACTATAACATGTGTGAAACCTATGGTTTTTTAAGTAATTTTGCAAGGTTTTTTAAATGCTAATTCCTAACTATAACGTGTGTGAAACAGTGAATTTGTACGGTTTTTTAAATGCTAACATATGTATTTTTAAAAAAAAAAATTTTTAAGGTTTTTCACCGAGCGCATACCGTACGCGCACGGTGCGCTTCTCGCACCGTGCGCGCGCTGTGGGCACACGGTGCGCTTCGCGAACCGTGCGCCCGCGTTACGCAGTTTGCGGAATTTTTCCGTTTCTAACGTACGCGCACGCTACGCGTACTCCGCGATTTTTCGCAAAAAAATAAAAAGGAGCTTTTGGCCCTTGGGGGTCCTTCTGGGACCCCCTGACAAAGGCTAGGGGGTCAGGAACTGTCCACCCAGCCCCCTTTTCATGTTCTCCACCTTTGTTTTTCACCCCCTCAGACTGCGAGAGACAAAATGGCGGCCGACACTTCCTGGTTTCGACCGATTCGAATGTTTACTAAGATCTAACAACCAATCAGAATCGCGCTCGCGCACGGCAGCGTGTGCGTACGGTAAGTTTTACCGTACGCGCACGGTGCGCGCTTATAGATATATATATGCTTTTAAATGCTATTTTCTCAGGAAATACTGAACAGATTTACACCAGACCTGCAAAAGGCACATCCCTGACCTGAGGACTACCTCTCTGCCAAATTTCAAGTAATTCTGTTCAGCCGTTCGGGCTGTAGCTTGGACTAAAGGTCCTATGGAAAAATGCATGGGGAAAACGCGTTTTGGGACCACCCCTTTTTCTCAGCCCCCGCTTGAAGAATCTCCCCGAGACTTTCAGGGAAGGAGCGGAGCGGAGCGCCCCACCGATTTTGAAAATTTTGCGAGGATTCGTCAATCGGCGCCAAAGTTATTCCAAATAGAATGTTGCGGATTTCCTATGGAAACACGATCCTAACTATAACTATCTACTGGCGACCATATATATATATATATATATATATATATATATATATATATATATATATATATATATATATATATATATATATATATATATATGAAACATACTTAAACTTTACAGAAACACATAGTCACTGGACGATGTCATCAGTGATGTCATTTGAGATGTCATCAGTAAAGTCATCAGTGATGTCACTGACCATCTCATGAATGATGAAATATGTGACATCAGCAGCAGTGCATTGTGGGGGTGAGAGTGAATTTCACTGGTTTTGTACAACTGAAATGTCCGACTAACTATAACGTCCCTTAAACCTGTGGTTTTTTCATTGAATTTCAAAGTTTTTAAAATGCTAATTTCTAATATTACGTCCCTGAAACCCATGTTTTTTCAGTGAATATATACATATATATATATATTCACAGAAAAAAACATAGGTTTCAGGCACGTTATAGTTAGGAATTAGTAGTTAAAAAACCTCAGAAATTCACTGAAAAAACCATAGGTTTCAGGGGTGCTATAGTTAGCTGGACTTTTCACTTGTACAAAACCATTGAAATTCCCCCGTTATAGTTAGTTCAGCTAACTATAACTTGTGCGCCCGCAATGCACTGCTGATGACGTCACGTATTACATCACTCATGACATGGTCAGTGACATCACTCATGACATCACTGATGACATCTCAAATGACATCGCTGATGACATCACTGATGACATCATCCAGTGAATGTGTGTTTTTCTGAAAATTAAATATGTTTTATATATGTATATCTCAAGGTCAATGGAAGAATAAATGGGTATATAAGTGTCTAAATGGATGATTTGTTTTTGAAAAATTGATTGTGTAACTGACTGATTAAGTGTATCATAGTGAATACATGGCTTAGTGAGTAATGTTTAAATATGTAAATATCTGTATCAGTCTCTCACTTTGTGTATAAGTGGCTGCATGGGTTGGTGAGTAGCTACATGGGTGTCTATATAGGTTATTAGTTGTTTTTTTGAGTATTAGTCTGAGTGTCTGCATGGTTCGGTGGGGGGTATTACGTAGTGCATAGGTGCATGAATGAGTGACTCACTCTTTGTATGTGTTGAAGACAGCATGTATGCAGGACTGTATGGGTGGATGAGTGTGTGTATGGGTGTGTTAGTGAGTGAATGACTGTCTCAATAGTGTCTTTATGAGTAGCTACATATGTTTTAAACTAGTATATGTGACTATTGGTGTATATAAGTGAGTATATGTGAGAGTGAGAGATTGAAAGAGTTCCTGTATGAATAAGTATGTGTTTCTATAAGTGATTGTTTAAAAGACTAAGTATGTGTAAGTTTCCGTAGAAGTAAGTGTGGTGGTGTGTGTATAACTGTATATGCAAATAAATGTATGTTTGATTCTTTATTAGCATGAGTGACTATGTGTGTGAGTAACTCTATGGATGAGTGGCATTGTGTAACAGGATGTATAGGTGTATGAGTACATATGATGAGTGAATACATGTATGAGTGACTGTATAGGACTGTTGGTGAATGAGTGGATGTGTATGTGGATCTTAGAATTACTGAAGAGGTTGTTGTAACTGGTAATGGTATGTCCATTGTTTTGAAAAGTTTAGTCTCTATTTTTGAATGTGTGTATCAAAGGTTATATTAGGGTAAGAGGAGGTCTGCCACTCTATCACAAGGATGATGTCATCAGTGATGTCATCAGTGATGTCATTTGAGATGTCATCAGTGATGTCATGAGTGATGTCACTGACCATGTCATGAGTGAGGTAATATGTGACGTCATCAGCAGTGCATTGCGGGCGCGCGAGTTATAGTTAGCTGAACTAACTATAACGGGGGAATTTCAATGGTTTTGTACAAGTGAAAAGTCCAGCTAACTATAACACCCCTGAAACCTATGGTTTTTTCAGTGAATTTCTGAGGTTTTTTAAATGCTAATTCCTAACTATAACGTGCCTGAAACCTATGTTTTTTTCTGTGAATTTCAAAGGTTTTTTAAATGCTAATTTCTAACTATGCCTACAGAGATAGGACATGTGAAGAAAGAAGAAAAAATGCACAGAAAGAAAAAAAAGAAGTGCAGAAAGAAGCAACAGAAGTCCTCAAAGACGAAGAAAAGTGCAGGAAGAAGGATAACGTGCAGAAAGAACAAAAAGAAGAGCAGAAAGAAGCCTTGTTGCAAAATCATCCTGTACCCTCAACTTTTTCAGACGGATACTGGTGGCAACTGAGTCTGACTAACCAGTCCTAGAGCCAGTGCTATGTTAAAAGACACTTAGAATACAGTGAAAACACCTACATACACTAGTGAACATTATGCGCTGGGGTCCCCCTGTGATTAGCATGACCTCCTCTGTAAGCCCCTAGTATATAATAGGGCAGGGGGATTAAAACTACCTCTTAAAACAGGCCACAGGGCGTTTTTGCACACGTTAACTCAGGTCCCGTCCCCTCCCTTCACCACTGTGTAAACACGCCCTGTGTCCGTTTTTAGTTGAGAGATTAAGTTCATTTGAATCCTGAGGGTCCCTAGGGTCCAACTAGCCCACTAGGTACCTCCAGTAAGTGCCACAGAGCTGCGTTGCAGAGAGGTGTAAAAAGTGGCGTGGCCTGGACCACCTCTCTGCAATGCAGCTCAGTGGCGCTTACTGGAAGCACTTGGTGGGCTAGTTAGCCCCCAGGGGCCCTCAGTATTGAAGGAAAATTATATCCCCAATTTAAAACGTGCCATAGTGCGTGTTTATACACGTCACCTCAGGCCCCATCCCCTCCCTTCACCACTGTGTAAACGCGCCCTGTGGCTGTTCTAAGTTGAGAGATTAAGTCCCCTTGAATCCTAAGGGTCCCTAGGGTCAAACTAGACCACTAGGTACCTCCAGTAAGCGCCACAGAGCTGCGTTGCAGAGAGGTGTAAAAAGGGGCTTGGCCTCAGAACACCTGTCTGCAGCGCAGCTCCCTGGTGCATACTGGAGATGCCTGTTGGGCTAGTTGGCCCTCAGGGACCCTCAGTATTGAAGAGGAATTAATTCCCCAACTTACAACTCGCCAGGGGGCGCGTTTGCAGAGTGCTGCAAGGAGGGGGCGTGGCCTCCGGCACGATGCCAGTCTTTTATTTATTTTAATTTTTTAAGAAGGGGGGCTGTGTGGTTCCCCTTCTTATTCTAATTTATTGGCCCTGATGACCCCATCCCCCAGGGCCTGTCTCCTAATTATATTTTTTTTACCCCAATCCCCAGGGCCGGCCACTGTTTTTTATTATTTTTTAAAAATATATATTTATAGACACACCTAGGACATGCTGGGCAAACCGTACGTACCTATCACCATGACGATTTGCGTGATATTCATTAAAAGGCGACTATGCATACAATGAATCCACGTGGAATGTATTTACACCACTAGTGAAGCTCTGACATGTCTGATGCCCTACCGTGCCTAATCCCGGTAGACACCCTTGTCGTTTATTTATACAAACATGGGTAGCTATTGACGGGCACATTTAATACACATGCACACCAAGCCATTCAAAGGGGATTCGACAAAAATTCGACCAAAACTATGCAAGAAACCCCCCTCACGGTTAATAAAACACACATCCACTGCCGGATGTGTAATACTTTTTATTTTACTCTCTGGAAAGGGGACGAACATCACTTGAGAGTCACAGCGCGCTCCTGGCAGAGTCCAATGCTGTGTTACACCCACCATTGCCTGCTGAGTGCCACACACCTCTGTGTTGTATTCCACTAGCTAGTGCATATGCTATGACACTCTCTAGCCCATGTGCACTGTAACACCACCCCGTGAATATGTCATGCCACACTTGTCTTCGCACGGGTTATATTGCCCCATCTAACGTGCCTTCCTCGATGCCTATGTTATAACGCACAGTGCTATGCCATACATATTACAATCTGGGATCCATATCTTTGTCACAGTGCATATGCAACGTTACACTCGCCAGCACATATTTTATATTACAACTTTAGAGACTAGTTAGGTTATACAACACTGCCCTGTGCATATTACACTCCAAGGCGCATATCGCATAGCACGCGCTAGTGCCTGTGCTATCTCGCGCTCTCCAATGAATCTGTCATTGCGCACAATGTATTGCATATTATATTTCACGCCCGGTTCATCTTATATCACACTTTTTGGTGCATAGTTTATACCATACACTATATCTAGTTTTCATTTTCAATCGTGCTCTCAGGACTATGTTGTATATAACACTGTGTTCACCTACCCTTTTCACAGGCATTACATTTTGCGATAGGGGGTGGAGGGTCAGGGGGTGTTTCTGCCAAGTGAGCCCGGAGTCACAGTCACAAACGTCCTCTTCTTCCTGAATAAAAGTGAGATTATGCTGCATACTTGTTCATATTTTAAGTAGTTCGCACAGACACACGTTTTAACAACAATAAAGTTCCTAATACCCGCCTTCTCTGAACAGTTAGCTTGCTGCCCCATCCCCCTCCTCCCTATCCTCTGTTGTGTGAATCCATGGACTAGCCTCCTCCCTCCTGCCATGCATGGTCTGATGTGCTGCCACTGCCCTCAATTTAGTATGATGTACCAGTCCACTCCTCCTGCCCTCCATTGCCCAATACTATGCCCCATCATTGACCTCCTGCTTAAACTCTGTGCTTAGCTTGCTGCCCCTATTCTCCTTCCCCCTGCCCTCTGATGTCTTTGTGTATGCCCCTGCTCCATCCTTTTTGCCCACCATGTTCCATGGACCTGCCACTCCTATCTACTCTGAGTGTTCTGTTGAGCTGCCACTCCCCTCCCACCTGCCTAGCATTGTCAGATGACTGTACCCTGTCCCTGCCACCTCCAACCTGCCTGTCCACATGCCATGCCCCTATCCTCTTCCTCCTGTCCTACATGGTCCATTGTACTGCCACACCCTTCTGCCCTCCCTGGTCTGTTGTGCTGCAACTGCTCCTCCTGCCTGCCCTGTGCGGTCTGTTGTGAGGCCCCTTCCCCTGAACTTTCTTGTCTGTGCACAGGTCCTGACCCTCCCTTCTATCCTCCATCGTCCTTTGTGCATGCCCCTGCACCCTCCTTCTTGCCCATCATAGCCATTGTGCTACCACTAACCCTCCCACTTGCCATGCATGGTCTTCTGTGCTGCCATGGCCCCTCCCACCTTCCCTGTGTGGTCAGTTAGCTGCCCCTGAACCCCTCCCACCTTCCCTCCATGGTCTGTGTGTATGCCATCACAGTCTCACTGTTGCTCTTCATGGTGTGTCTTGCTTCTAGTGCCCATCTTGCCTGACCTCCATGGCTATCTTGCTGCTCCTGCCATGCCCCCTTGCCCCCAGCCCTCTGTTTACATGTGCAGACCCCTACTCCCTCCCTCCTGGCTTGTCTGTTCCATTGTAATGCCCCTGATCCATCCCTCCTGCCCTTTATGGTCTGTTATGCTGCAGCTTTCTCTCCTGTCTGTCCATTATAGTCCTGCCTCTTGCCCCTCTGTTCTCTGTTGTCCATGTGCATGGTCCTCTCCCCTCCCTCTTGCTTTCTATGGATTGTTGTGCTGCACTCCCGTCCCGCATGCCCTGTGTGGTGTATTGTGCTGCTGCAAACCCTGATGCCTGCCCTGCAGGGTCAGTTTGGTGCACCTCTCCATGTCCCTCCTGTCCTCTGTTATCCAAGTCTATGTCCCTACCCCATTTCCTTCCATGATCCAATGTACCATACTTGCGAACATTTTGAACTTGGTAAGAGGGAGATTTTGAAAAAAAGCTGGGGTATTGATTTTCTCCTTTGAGTTACATTGAAAAAGAGGAGATTGTAGACAGGAGACAGATCAAATAAAGCCCATTTGAGCTTAAAAACATTGGACGTTTCCTGGCTGAATCGGGTCTGTTGGCATGTATGGTTGTACTACCATTGCCTCTTCCTTCTGCTCACAATGGTCTATTACATTGCCACAGCCTCTCTTGCAAGTCCTGTATTGTTGGTTTGTTGCCCCTGCCCCCCTTTCGACTGCCCTCCATAGTCTGTTGTGCTGCCACTGCCCTTCCTGCCTGCTCAGTGTTGTTAAATTGTTGCCTTTGCACCCTCCTACCTGCCTTCAATTTTCAGAGTCCGTGCCCCTGGCCTCTGCCTCTCAACAGTATCCTAATGAACAACTAGATTGCTAACATTCTATATTTATTACAAAAGTGTGGAACGCCTGACGTCATCTTGATGTAATCAAAATTGTAATACCTAGAGCATTTCCTTTAGAAATTACATATATGAGAGGGCCTTATTGGCATCAAAATTATGGTTAGTGCTCTAAAAGACTAAAATAAGGACATATTTTCTGAGTTTTCAAATAGCGAGAAAGCACTTTTAAATTATTTGTTACCTTTATGTTTTTTATCCAGCTGACCACTTGATTAAATATTGCACTTAGCGGAGAGGTTGTGGTGTTACTTCCAGAACTGCAGACTTTGCAACTGGGGAACCAGGTTGGAGTTTCTGCTTCAGCTCGACATTCTGTGATTCTGGTCAAATCACTTAGTCTCCCCATGTCTACAACCAAAATGAATTTGTTCTTGTGTGATGTAACCAATGCTCATGTAAAGCACTCCAATACCTGACAAGTCTGCACTATATAACACTGCAAAAACACAAAATAATAAGTGTTTTGCACACTTCTGTCATTGGGCTATATTTGGGCTACATCTGGGTGATTTTGGGCTACATTTGGGCTCTTTTGTCTCCGGTGGCCATCTTGGGAGATTTATTTGTTATGAAGTTTCCTAATTTCCTCATGTACTGCAGTCTCCTCAGTAGGAAATGCTTTCAGTTTTTTACTTTGATTCCATCATGAAGGTCTTCAGATATGTCACACATTTGCCATAAATTCTGAATGTTAGCATTCTAGTTGCTCATTAGATCACTGTAGTAAAACTACTGTTCACCATGTAAGTCTGCTCCTGGTATTAAAAGTGCATGTTTCAGTCTGCATGTCAGAATTTTTTAATGAAATAGAAGAGGATTTGAGAAGTCACTCAAAATGTGCCCTCATTTTCTTTCTTCAGCATTAATCACAATTTCTATGGCAAAATGAGCCCCCTCATTGTGTTCCTTTTTAAATTAAATGTTTTAAGTGTTACCAGTTTATTCCAATCAAGATGGCTTCAGGTGTGCCATACTTTTGTCATAATGAAGACATTAAGCGCTCTAGTTGTTTTTAAGAACACTCTGGGACATTCTGTCATTGGGCTATACTTGGGCTACATCTGGGTGATATTTGGGCTACATTTGGGCTCTTTTGTCTCTGGTGGCCATCTTGGCAGACTTATTTGTTATGAAGTTTCCTAATTTCCTCATTTACTGCAGTCTCCTCAGTAGGAAATACTTTCAGTTTTTTACTTTGATTCCAAAGGCATTCAGATGTGTCACACATTTGCCATAAATTCAGAATGTTAGCACTCTTTTTGCTCATTAGATCACTGTAGTAAAGCTACTGCTCACCAGGGAAAACTGCTTCTGGTATTGAAAGTGCATGTTTCAGTCTGCATGTCAGAATTATTTAATGAAATAGAAAAGGATTTGAGAAGTCACTCAAAATGTGCCCTAATTTTTCTTTCTGCAGCACTAATCATACTTTTTATGGAAAAATGAACCCCCTCATTTTGTTCCTTTTTAAATTAAATGTTTTAAGAGTTACCACTTTAATCCAAGCAAGATGGCTTCAGGTGTGCCATACGTTTATCATAAGTAGGACTGTTAGCGTTCTAGTTGTTCTTTGGAACACTCTGGGAAGCTGCAGTAGAACACAAAGGAATCAACTGACAGTCTCTGCCCTTGTTGGATATACATGTTTTACTGAGAATGTCAGACTTCATTCTCACATGACTGAGAAAGATAATGTGAATTTACAGAAAATAAGCTCTAAGTTTAGCTTATAGATCACCTTCCAAACATCTGTGGGAAAAGCATGAGAAAATATTTTTCTCTCAATAATGATATCCCAGCAGAAGGCTTTTTCACATGGTGAAATCACCTTAGAACATACCACAATTCCTAAAATGAGTATGGTACCATCAACAAATGATTTATAATGTAACTAAAGTCTTAAAACCTTCTATTAACTGCAATGCTTTTTAATGAGGTGCTATCATGTATATTGGTCCCAAGATGGCTGCCAGCACTTCTTGGATGAAGTGCTGACAGCCAATCAGATCTCAGGATGAGATGTGTGGTTAGGCTCCGCCCACATATATATATGATTTTACTTTTTATTTTCTCAGGAACTACTGAACAGATTGACACCAGACCTGCAAAAGGCACATCCCTGACCTGAGGACTACCTCTCTGCCAAATTTCAAGTAATTCTGTTCAGCCGTTCGAGCTGTACCTTGGACTAAAGGTCCCTATGGAAAATTGCATGGGGAAAACGCGTTTTGGGACCCCCCTTTTTTCTCAGCCCCCGCTTGACGAATCCCCCCGAGACTTTCAGGGTAGGAGCGGAGCAGAGCGCCCCACCTATTTTGAAAATTTCGTGAGGATTCGTCAACCGGCGCCAAAGTTATTCTAAATAGAATGTTGCTGATTTCCTATGGAAACACTGTCCTAACTATAACTATCTACTGGCGACCGCCAGTAGATAATATATATATCTATATATATATAGATATTTAGATATATATATACATATGATCTTGCTTCACCACAAAAAGGTAGGAGCTGCACTCAGGATTGCAGGAAAAGAAAGGATTTAATGACTGACGCGTTTCAACCTCACGGTCTTTGTCAAAGTCACTTCATAGAAAGGAAGTGGCTACATATAAAGGCATTTTTTACAACCAGTTAGTATTATCAAAGTTGGACGAACCCAAGAGTGTTGGTACAACCACTGTCAGGCAGTGCTTGGGAACCCACTAGGTAAGTGAGAAGACCCCTCACACACCAACCTAGTTGGTGTCATGCTTCATCATAGGGGTCCCAACCAGGTGGCCTAATGCCCCCCGGTTGTGCTTCGACGCCTGGCTACAGCGGAGCTGGTGTGGTGCAAAAGTGTGATGTGGTGAGAGTTTAAAAATATCTCTGAGAATCCTTGCCGAGGAAAATGTATTAATGGCGGCTCAGGATATAATAAAAATAAAACTATGTGATGCAACTACTAAAGAATTAAGTTTCTAATAGTTGTATATGTGGTTGGTCTACATGTTTCAGCCCACGTCCGGGTTTTGAGGGGCTTTCGTCAGGACCAGAGAGTGCAGTGAGTGGCAAAGTTTAAGCCACGTGAAAGGTGAAAAAATAAAAGGTAATTTACCTACACACTCGCTAAGGTGTGTGGAACCGGTATCAGCTCAATGGCAGACACTGCAGCGAAAAAAGACACTATGGCTGAGTCTGATCGCTGATCAGGATGGGGGAGGAGTGCGCTCCTCGGAACACAAATTTTGGTCAGGAGGCAGCACCCGCATGGCACCTACTCCTTCTGGGAGACCACAGTAGGTGCCATGCGGGTGCTGCCTCCTGACCAAAATTTGTGTTCCGAGGAGCGCACTCCTCCCCCATCCTGATCAGCGATCAGACTCAGCCATAGTGTCTTTTTTCGCTGCGGTGTCTGCCATTGAGCTGATACCGGTTCCACACAGCTTAGCGAGTGTGTAGGTAAATTACCTTTTATTTTTTCACCTTTCACGTGGCTTAATCTTTGCCACTCACTGCACTCTCTGGTCCTGACGAAAGCCCCTCAAAACCCGGACGTGGGCTGAAACATGTAGACCAACCACATATACAACTATTAGAAACTTAATTCTTTAGTAGTTGCATTACATAGTTTTATTTTTATTATATCCTGAGCCGCCATTAATAAATTTTCCTCGGCAAGGATTCTCAGAGATATTATTAAACTCTCACCACATCACACTTTTGCACCACACCAGCTCCGCTGTAGCCAGGCGTCGAAGCACAACCGGGGGGCATTAGGCCACCCGGTTGGGACCCCTATGATGAAGCATGACACCAACTAGGTTGGTGTGTGAGGGGTCTTCTCACTTACCTAGTGGGTTCCCAAGCACTGCTTGACAGTGGTTGTACCAACACTCTTGGGTTCGTCTAACTTTGATAATACTAATACATACCACAGGGGATACCGACGCACCCCATGCCTCCCTAGCTCTCTCATTGTTCTTTACATTTTTTACAACCAAGCATGACCAAGCAAATTTGAAAATAGACATAGAAAAAAGAGTCGTAGGTACATATGGAAAACAGACTCTCACCACATTAAGGCTGCCATTTGTGAAAATAATAATTTTTCTTTACATATATGCAAAAACAAATTGGTGAATTTAAATTCCTCACTTGTAAATGCTTAATGTGGAAAAAATATAAAATAAAGTTAAGTAAATGAGAATAAATAATAACAGAAAAAGCAGCATGGCCATCATATTAGCTTGTGCTAAAGCCGCCAATTGCAAGAGAGAAAATGCGATCCCATCAAATGTGTACCAAAGTGAGATGGTGCACATCCAGAGCAAGTGGAACTGCCAAGTGGCATCAACAACCAACTACCCTGGATAGGTGTTAGATGGCTAGGCTAAAATTGTAAAGTACAAACAAGAATAACAAAATTAAATATAAAAGGTCACACAGGAAGTGTAATAACAGACAAAATATCTAAGGAGAAGCTTGGATCATGCCGGGGAAAACCCACCCCCAGTGTATTAAAAACCAAGGCGTGGCAGCTAGGCCCACCCATCGACCAAGCAGCCGCTTGGACGAAGTGGCGGTGAAATGAAACATTAAGGGAGAAATGAAATAAATATTTGCCAGAGCAAGATGTCTATGAAGGTAGTATGACAGGAGATAGGGGAGGGGCGGATGCTCCCAGGGAGCGCCTGAAGGGGAACCAGAGTGTATCTATACAGTGTCCAAATTGTTGGAACACTACAGGTATATGATATCTCCTCATCCTAGGTGAACATGAAGATCTTCCTCTCAATTAAGGCCACCAGGCACCTTACTCTGTAGGCGGATGATATATTCAGACTCCAAACGTCGCAGGCGGCGTTCTCGATCACCTCCACGTGGATGTACTGCAACCCTGTCAATTCCAAAAAATGAGATCTTAGAGCTGACATCAGTAATCTCTCCATGCTCTACCGTGCAATGTTTAGCAATAGTGTAGGTAAGATCCCTATTTCTGATGGCACAGAGATGCTCCAGTATACGCTTCTTAACAGGAAACACTGTGCTACCAACAGAGCGCAAGCCACAAATGCAAGTCACCACATAGACAACATATTCAGTATTACTATTGATAAAAGAAAGAATTTTCTCATTCCTCCCAATTGGTAACAGATAACTTTTTACATTCTGGCTGTTAGCACAAGCCTTACAACGGCCACATTTGTGGAAGCCAGGGAGTTCCTTTAGCCACATGCCTGTTTTCTTGTCTTGTTGCGTAAGATTACTATGTACCAGTGTATCCTGTAGGGATTTGCATCTACGGTAGGTGATGTGTGGTTTGGGACTAACCAGTTGTAACGCCCTGAACGTCTCAGGATCGTTTAACAGACACGATAATGAGAACGCAACCACTTGTGAAGGTTTAGTTATTTTAATGAAGGCAAAAATAATACAAGGAATAAACAAAGGTTATAGTCACTGGAATCCTCCAGGCTAAGTACGTTATCAGCCCACAGCACTGATGGTCCTAACCGTCCTCTGCATATACGCCGATCCCGACGTATGCCAACAGAGGGCAGAAATGAAATGGCCGACAATGCCAATCGGTAGGCTGTGAGGGGCACGAAGAGTGTTGGGGAGAATCGAGGAGTCAGGGAAACACCCAGCCGGGGTCTCTACCTGAAGGGAGCAGCCGCTCAACCTCTTCCTCAGACTGCACCGGGACGCGGAGTCACCTCCTGGTGATGCGTCACCGATACCCCAATCACAAGCAAAGAAGACTGAACCGAGAGCAGCCGCTCGATCGATCCTGTGGACTTCAGAGTCTGTAACGCGGCAAACACCTCCTGGTGTGCGTTACAGCTGGCAGTCCCTGTATCTCGGGTCGGGCTGGGAGTTACGACTCCAACCAGCAAAAGCGCCACTGCGCTTTGACTCAGCCGAGTCAAAAGGCGAAGCTCAATGGTTATCCGGTAGAGCTTCCGGGTCCTTCACAGGTGACGATGGGGCAAGACACGGCCCAGGGAGTAACGACTCGACCTACCTCCGTTCTTGCCTTACTGGAGCACCACTCCGAAACACTGCTCTTCACTAAGCAGGTACGTCGGTGTAAACACAATATCCGACAGCGTTGTACCTCCCGGTTCCTCCCTTTATAGGGCGTGTTTTCCTTGAGTTATGTAACAGCTCTCCTGTTTACATAAGGGCGTGTTTTCCTTGAGTTATGTAACAGCTCTCCTGTTTACATAAGGGCGTGTTTTCCTTGAGTTATGTAACAGCTCTCCTGTTTACATAACCTCTCAACCGCTAAGCATCCTGGGAGATGTAGTCCGTTTTCGCTGGTTACCGTTTTCCTCCCCTCGCATGACAGGAATTCTTGACAGTACATCCTCCCTCTCAGCGGCTCCCCACGGGTCCAGCGCTGGCAGGAAAACGCCGATGGAACAAGGAGACCAAGCGCGGAGCATGAACCCCTTCAGCCGGTTCCCATGACTGCTCCTCCGGGCCATAGCCTTTCCACGCAACCAGGTACCACAGCTTCCCCCTGCGCCAAGTGGACGCCCGTATGCCCGACACTTCATACTCCACCTCCGACTCCACGCATACCGGCCTAGGTGTCCCAGACGGCTTGGAGGGTGCTGGTTTGAGCAATGATACATGAAAGACAGGGTGTATCCGCAATGACTGGGGCAAGCACACCTTCACGTTCACGGGACCCATACACTTGGTAATTCGATAGGGGCCCATGTACTTGGGATGGAACACACTGTTCTTTCGAAACCTCATGTTTCTTGTGGATATCCAGACGTAGTCTCCAGTGCGGTACAGTGGCCCGGGCCTTCTCTTCCTGTCTGCCGCAGCCTTGTATCTTCTCTTGGCCTCTATTAGGACAGCCCTTGAGCGCATCAACGTGTCTTTTATGTGTGCCACCCTGTCCGCTGTGGCGGGAATCCTGTCCTCTCTGAACGGATGTAGAAATGGCAAGAACCTGGGATGTTGGCCATAGTTGCTATAGAACGGAGATGACTGTGTGGAGCTGTGAGTGGCGTTGTTATAGGCTATCTCTGCAACCCATAGCAAGTCGACCCATTCTTCCCTGCCCTGGTCCACAAAACATCGCAGATACTGTTTGAGCGTTTGGTTCAGGCGCTCGGTTTGGCCGTCCGTTTGAGGGTGGTAGCTGGTGGACAGGGCGGTCTTAACATGCAGCGCAGTGCACCACGTCTTCCAGAATTGCGCAGTAAACTGCGACCCCCGGTCTGACACGATCACCCCAGGTAATTCATGCAGTCGTACCACATTCTTGAGGAGTAGTGACGCCAATTCCCCGGCCGTAGGGACTCTCTTGCAGGGGATGAAGTGCCCCATTTTCGTCAAGTAATCCACCACCACCAGTATTGCCGTCATCCCCTGGTCTACCGGTAGGCCCACCACGAAGTCCAGTGATATGCTATCCCATGGTCTATCCGGGGTCGGAAGTGGATGTAAGAGCCCTTGGGTTCGGCCATGGTCGGCCTTCATGGTAGCACACGTAGGACACTCCTGTCCCCACCTCCTGACATCCACTCTCATGGTTGGCCACCAGAAATGCCGTCCCATGCTAGCCACCATTTTTTCAAAGCCCAAATGACCTGCGCATGGAGAGTCATGGCACCAGATGAATGCTTGTTTCCTTAGCCTAGGCGTGGGTATCAATAGGCACCTGCCCTTCAGGGGTATCCCGTCCTTCAGCTGCCATTCTCTGTGACTGAGGAGCCACCTCCGCCATGCAAATGACCTGATCCCTCTCTTTATTCCCCTCAGGAAAGTATCCGGTTGGATAACCCCCAATACCATCCTCGGGGAAATGATGGAATGCTCGGTCGCAGTCAATGGTTCCTTAACTGCAGATTGACGGGACAGGGCGTCCGCCTTCCGGTTTTCCGTCCCCGGCCGATATGTGATGCGGAAGTTGAACCCCGCAAAGAAGATCATCCACCGCAGCTGTCTGGGAGAAAGGTGTCTTGTGGCCGTCATGAACTGTAGGTTCCGATGGTCCGTGTACACCGATACCACATGTCTTGCCCCCATCAACCAATGCCTCCATTCGGTGAAGGCGTCCTTGACTGCGAGAAGCTCCTTCTCCGCAATATGGTAGTTGCGTTCGGCGTCGTTGAGTTTGCGGGACATGTACGCAACGGGATGAAGCACCCCTGTGTCGTGGTTGCGTTGGGACAAGATAGCCCCCAGCGCCACATCCGATGCGTCCGCTTCCACCACGTAGGGGAGATCCGGATCGGGGTGAGCCAACACCGGCGCCTTACCAAAGGCGCTTTTCAGGGCCTCAAAGGCTTTGTTCGCTTCAGGGGACCAGACAAACTCCTTGGACTTCCTCAGTAGCTGTGTGATTGGGGCCACCAATCCTGAAAATCCATCTATAAACCGCCTGTAAAAGTTGGCGAAGCCAATGAAACTTTGGACGTCCTTCACGCTTTGGGGCACCGGCCATTCTTTCACCGCCTTGATCTTTCGTTCTGCCATCTCCTGTCCCTCTGGACTCAGCATCACTCCGAGGAATTCCACGGATGTGACGTGGAAGTCACACTTGCTGAGTTTACAAAACAGCATGTTTTCCCTCAGCTTTTGGAGCACAGCTTTGACGTGGTGTACGTGCTCCTCCACACTGGACGAATAGATGAGGATGTCGTCGATATATACGACCACGTAGATATCCAACTCCTCTCTGAATACCTCATTCAAAAAGTACTGAAAGGCTGCCGGGGCGTTGCACAGACCGAACGGCATGACGAGGTACTCAAAAAGGCCGAACCTGGTCTTAAAGGCGGTCTTCCACTCGTCTCCGTCCCTCATGCGCACCAGATGGTATGCCCCTTTCAAATCCAACTTGGTGTAGATACGAGCTTTCTTGACCTGTTCCAGAAGTACACTGATGAGAGGCAAGGGGTACCGATTCTTTACGGTTATCGCATTCAATGCCCTAAAGTCCACACAGGCTCTCAGCTCCCCATTAGCCTTCGGGATGAAGAAGAGTGGCGAGGCGGCCGGAGACTTGGACGGGCGGATGAATCCTAGCTTGAGGAGTTTATCCAGGTACCCCCGGAGATGCACGTTTTCAGGCTCCGTCAGGGCATTCAGCCTGCCGCTGGGAACGCTGGCCCCTGGCACCAGGTCGATCTGGCAGTCAAACTGTCTATGTGGTGGTAGCACTTCCGCCTTCACCTCATCAAATACATCCTCAAAACTGTGATAAGCCTGGGGGAGAGCCACATCTTTTTCTGCCGCTGTAGCCACCGTCTGACTCCCGCTCTCATCTGCGTCAAGGGATTCCGTTCTTATTCCACAATGCAGGATGCAATACGGTGACGTCAGTTCGATGCGATGTGTTGGCCAATCCACAGAGGGGTTGTGTTTCTGTAGCCACGGCAATCCCAATATGACGCCATATTGGGGCGCTCGGATGATGTTAAAATCGATTTGTTCCAAATGGTTCCTCCCACATCTCATCGGAAGGACCCCCGTGTGCTGCCCGATGGGCCCCGTCACCAATCGCCTTCCGTCTACAGCATAGACGTCTTCGGGTACAGCTTTGGGAAGAAGCACTAGCCCTAGCCTGCATGCCTCGTTGTGGTCCATAAACATGCCAGTGGCCCCTGAATCCACCATGGCCACAACGGGTATCCACTGGTCATGCACTCCCACGTGCACCGTGAGAAACAGGTGTCGTTGTCCCTTAGTGACCGAGTTGGAAAGTGAAGGGATGGATGAGTGACTCCGAGATGCCCCTTCTTTGGTCTGGGAGTCCTCTAGTTTTCCGCCGGTACGTCCACCACGGCTGTTACCGACCGGTTGGCCCGATAACGTGACGTCTTCGGTTTGGCAGGGCGTTCACGTACGTAGTGGCCTTTTTTGCCACAATATAGGCACAATCCTTGTTTACGGCGTGACTCTTTCTCCGTGGCTGTGAGGCTCGCTCGTATTGCGCCGATGTCCATGGGTTCTCCCTTGGATGCGGTGGAAGTTTCAGGACTTCCCACTGTCACATAGGGTGGAAGGGATTTTCCTTTTCTCCCATGATCCCCCTTTCTTTCACTTAGCCTATGTTCCAGCCGTAATACCAGGTTGATAAGGCCCTCACATGTCTTGGGTTGTGGGTCAATATGAGCCACGGCGTCCTTGAGCTCATCGCACAGCCCGTGATGGAAGAGCGCCGTCTGTTTAGCAACAGGCCACTTGGTTTCCGCAACCAGCCTTCGGAACGCGTTGAGATACTGCACCAGGTCGTTGGATCCCTGTCTCAACTCAAGCATTTCACGGTCCGCCGTGTACGAGTCAGCCCTTCTGTCGAAGACCTTCAGGAATTCCTCGCGAAAAGCACCCCAATCACATAAGATGGGGTCGTCCCTGCTCACCAGAGGTACGGCCCATTGTGCCGCGTTTCCAGCCAAATAGGATATAAGGAAAGCCACACGAGCCTGACTCGTGGGGAACGCCCTTGGTTTGCACGATAAATGTAGCGCCACTTGTGTGAGGAATACCTGCACTGTGTTAGGATCCCCACTGTACCTCTCTGGTGTTGCCAAGGGGACGGCTACCGGAATTTCCACTACTACCGCAGGGGTCTGGTTCGTGAGGGAGGTGCTGGGCGTGAGCGGGTCCAATTGGATAGCATCCAGTCCGGCTTTTACATCGGCTGTTTCTTGCCTGGAGGCAGCCAATTCAATTTGCACGGTCGCTAAAGCAGCCAGCACATCATCAAGTGTTGCCATGTCTGTTATCGACCGGGAGACAGTTAGTGTTATTAAGGTCGGATATTTTGTAACGCCCTGAACGTCTCAGGATCGTTTAACAGACATGATAATGAGAACGCAACCACTTGTGAAGGTTTAGTTATTTTAATGAAGGCAAAAATAATACAAGGAATAAACAAAGGTTATAGTCACTGGAATCCTCCAGGCTAAGTACGTTACCAGCCCACAGCACTGATGGTCCTAACCGTCCTCTGCATATACGCCGATCCCGACGAATGCCAACAGAGGGCAGAAATGAAATGGCCGACAATGCCAATCGGTAGGCTGTGAGGGGCACGAAGAGTGTTGGGGAGAATCGAGGAGTCAGGGAAACACCCAGCCGGGGTCTCTACCTGAAGGGAGCAGCCGCTCAACCTCTTCCTCAGACTGCACCGGGACGCGGAGTCACCTCCTGGTGATGCGTCACCGATACCCCAATCACAAGCAAAGAAGACTGAACCGAGAGCAGCCGCTCGATCGATCCTGTGGACTTCAGAGTCTGTAACGCGGCAAACACCTCCTGGTGTGCGTTACAGCTGGCAGTCCCTGTATCTCGGGTCGGGCTGGGAGTTACGACTCCAACCAGCAAAAGCGCCACTGCGCTTTGACTCAGCCGAGTCAAAAGGCGAAGCTCAATGGTTATCCGGTAGAGCTTCCGGGTCCTTCACAGGTGACAATGGGGCAAGACACGGCCCAGGGAGTAACGACTCGACCTACCTCCGTTCTTGCCTTACTGGAGCACCACTCCGAAACACTGCTCTTCACTAAGCAGGTACGTCGGTGTAAACACAATATCCGACAGCGTTGTACCTCCCGGTTCCTCCCTTTATAGGGCGTGTTTTCCTTGAGTTATGTAACAGCTCTCCTGTTTACATAAGGGCGTGTTTTCCTTGAGTTATGTAACAGCTCTCCTGTTTACATAAGGGCGTGTTTTCCTTGAGTTATGTAACAGCTCTCCTGTTTACATAACCTCTCAACCGCTAAGCATCCTGGGAGATGTAGTCCGTTTTCGCTGGTTACCGTTTTCCTCCCCTCGCATGACAGGAATTCTTGACACCAGTTTACCTATCACTGAGTCCTGTCTGACCAGGTGCCAATGTTTGCTAACAATTTTATGCAGTGCCTGGGATGCATTCGAGAAAGTGGTGATAAGCCTGGCTTCCTGTTTGTCCTTTCCTCCTGTTTTTGGGATCAGAAGACTGTCCCTGTTTCTGGTGCAAGATTTCTCAACGGCTGCTCTAATGGTTTTGCCTGAGTAGCCCCGTGTTCTAAAGCGGTCAACCATGTTAGTTTGTTCCTTGGACAGTGCCTGAGGGGTGCTACAATTGCGTCTAGCTCTGAGGAGCTCTCCATAAGGGATGCTTCTCTTAAGGCCTTCTGGATGGTTACTCCGCGCATGTAGGATGCTGTTCCCGGCAGTAGCCTTTCTGAACAGGCTTGTATGTATGGTGTCATCAAGAACTTCCACTAAAACATCCAGAAACTCAATAGTAGTGGTATTGATCTTACTGGTGAACCTGAGATTGAGGCTGTTAATGGAAAGTCCGGCAATAAAATCTTGTGATGAATCCTGTGAACCATCCCATATTAGAAAAATATCGTCAATGTAGCGGGTCCACAGGATTACATTATCTGAATAACACCCATTACCTTGGTGCCAGAGATGTTCCGCCTCCCAATATCCCATAAAAATACAGGCATAACTAGGTGCGAAGCAACTTCCCATCGCAGTACCAGCTTTTCGTCCGACCACATCCACCAGCTGGGGTTGGTGCGAGCAGGCGGGCGCTGGACCCGCTATGAAATGTGAGAAAACCCTCTTGCTTCACAATAAAAAGGTATGAGTCACACTCAGGATTGCAGGAAAAGAAAGGACTTAATGACTGACGCGTTTCAACCTCCCGGTCTTTGTCAAAGTCACCTCATAGAAAGGAAGTGGCTACATATAAAGGCATTTTTTACAACCAAGCATGACCAAGCAAATTTGAAAATAGACATAGAAAAAAGAGTCGTAGGTACATATGGAAAACAGACTCTCACCACATTAAGGCTGCCATTTGTGAAAATAATAATTTTTCTTTACATATATGCAAAAACAAATTGGTGAATTTAAATTCTTCACTTGTAAATGCTTAATGTGGAAAAAATATAAAATAAAGTTAAGTAAATGAGAATAAACAATAACAGAAAAAGCAGCAAGGCCATCATATTAGCTTGTGCTAAAGTCGCCAATTGCATGTGAGAAAGTGCGATCCCATCAAATGTGTACCAAAGTGAAATGGTGCACATCCATATATATATATTTCTGTGTGCAATTGAATTTGCCCAAATTGTAAAAAGCATTATTATATAACTTATGAGCCGGTGAATAATCACAAAGTATGTTTTCTATGTCAATGGGATTACTCAACTCTTTGCTTTTAAGGGCAATGGGGCAATTTGTTTTCGTATATGACCGTGACGAAGCCCGAGTGTGGGTAAAACGCATTGCAAATTAATTTTCCTTTGAAAATAAAAACTATAGAGTGCGAACCTTCCTGTAAAAACTACATAATTCTGGACTTTTTCTAATATTATTTATGGGCCCTGCACTCATGTGCCTGCACCAGCCACGTCAGACCGGTTTGTGTATTACCTACTGGCAGTCGCCAGTAGGTAGTTATAGTTAGGACCTATTTTCCATAGGAAATCTGCAACATTCTATTTGGAATAACGTTGGCGCCGATTGACGAATCTTCGCGAAATTTTCCAAACTTTTGGCCGTTCCGGTCCGCTCCTATCCTGAAAATTTCGCGATGATTCGTCAAGCGGAGTCCGAGAACAAAGGGGGGTCCCAAAACACGTTTTCTCCATGCATTTTCCCATAGGACCTGTTGACGCAGCTACAGCCCGAACTGCTGAACGGAATTACACCACATTTGGCAAAGAGGTAGTCCTCAGTTCAGACTCGTGCTTTTTGCTGAAATGGTGTAAATCTGTTCAGTAGTTCCTGAGAAGATTAGAGTTAAAAAGATAGATATATCTGGGCGGAGCCTAACCACACATCTCATCGTTACCGCTCAGCCCTCCACAGGGCTTGGTCGCCCCACTCACTGCTGCCGCTCCTGCCTGCCTTTGCCGCCTCCTGCCTGCAGATTCCTTCGCTCGCTGCCCGCTGCTCCTGGGAATTTCCTGCTGCTTCTGGGAATTTCCCGCTGCCCGCTGCTTCTTGGAATTTCCCGCCGCTGCCTCCCTGCGGCCCTGCCCCCCTGTGATTCCATTCGCCGCCCTGCTCCCGCCACCCAGCTGCTACTCCCTCCCGGCTCCTTACTTATGACGCCCCCAGAGCGACCGCGCAGCGGACGCGCGCAGCGGGAGCACCGATTGAGCGCCGAAGGTGCGCCAAAGGTAAGCCAGTCTGCGCCTGTCCGTGCCTGGACCGCGCCCAGCGCCAGACCCCCTGGTCCTCGCCCTCGCCAGCACACCCTGCACATCTACGACGCCAAAACCCTTCACGCACTCAACGCCGGCCGAAACACCGCCTGCTACCGAGCCACCCCGAGACGCACCCACGGACCCTTCACCTGCCTGACCTGCCGCTTCACCGGCCTCCGACCCAACACCGCACCTGCTAAACCGAGCCCAAGCAACAAACACCTGATGTGCATCCTGCTCAACACCCGCTCCGTTCACAGGCATGCCGTCGAACTCTGGAACCTCCTCGACTCGACAGCACCAGACATCGCCTTCCTGACGGAAACCTGGATAAACGCCTCCTCAGCGCCCGACGTCGCCATCGCCGTCCCGGAAGGCTACAAAATCACCAGGAAGGACCGCGTCAACCAGACAGGAGGAGGTATCGCCATCACCCACAAGAACACCATCCGCATCACGACCAACTCCGATGACACCTTCACCTCCGCCTAACACCTCCACTTCCAGATACACACCGACCCCAAGACCACGCTCAGAGGCACCCTCGTCTACAGACCACCGGGACCACGCACACAGTTCAGCGAAGACATCACAGACTTCATCAGCCCTCACGCCATCAATTCCACCGACTACATCCTCCTGGGGGACCTCAACTTCCACCTGGAGGACAACAAGGACCGCAACACCACTGCTCTGCTGGACAACCTGGCCAACCTCGGACTCAAGCAACTGGTAACCACCCCCACCTACTACGCCGGCCACACGCTTGACCCAGTCTTCTCATCCAGCAAATACGTCACCTTCAGCCACTCCACCAATCTCCAGTGGACTGACCACAGCTGCGTCCACTTCAGCTTCAGTAAAATGACGACCCACCACCACCCTCAACAAGCCCCCCGCAGGAGCTGGAACAAGATCACCGGCGACCAGCTCACCACCTTCCTCAGCCAGAACCCCCCCACCAGCTCAACGGACCCCAACGAAGCCGCCAACAACCTCACACAGTGGATCACCAACTGCGCAGACGCCCTCGCACCACTGAAGAAGAACCCCCCCAGCAGACGCGGCAGCAAGAAAGCCTCCTGGTTCACCGATGAGCTCATCACCTCCAAGAAGAACTGCCGCTCCCTGGAGAACACCTGGCGCACCAACCAGACCACAGACAACATGACGGCCCTCAAACACGCCACCCACAAACACCACCAACTGATCCGCGCCACAAAGAAGACAGCCTTCAAGGAACGACTGGACAACAACACCCACAACAGCAAGGAACTCTTCAGCATCGTCAAAGAGCTCCCCAACCCCGATGCCGGAAACAATGACATCACTCCCTTGCAAGACCTCTGCGAGTCCCTCGCAGCCTTCTTCCACGACAAGATCGCCAACATTCACAACAGCTTCGGCCCACCAACCACGAACCCCACCACCGAACCGATGCCCCCCACCGCCACCCTCCGCACCTGGACCCCAGTCAGCACCGAAGACACAACACGCACAATGAACACCATCCACTCCGGATCCCCTACGGACCCCTGCCCACACCACATCTTCAACACGGCCGACCACATCATCGCACCCCACCTCCACGACATCATCAACGCCTCCTTCAACACCGCCACCTTCCCAGAGTGCTGGAAACACGCCGAGATCAGTGCCCTGCTGAAGAAACCAACTGCAAACCCCCCGACCTCAATAACTACCGCCCCATCTCGCTCCTCCCGTTTCCTGCCAAAGTCATCGAGAAGACCATCAACAGACAGCTAGCCGCCTTCCTCGAGACCAACGGATCCCTCAACCACTCGCAATCCGGCTTCCGAGCCAACCACAGCACGGAGACCGCCCTCATCGCAGCCACAGACGACATCAGATCCCTAATGGACAACGGGGAAACTGCGGCCCTCATCCTCCTGGACCTCTCCGCAGCATTCAACACTGTCTGCCACCGCACCCTGGTACAGCGCCTGAACAACACCGGCATCCAGGAGAAGGCCCTGGAGTGGATCACCTCATTCCTCGCCGGAAGAACCCAGAGAGTCCGCCTCCCCCCGTTCCGGTCAGCGGCCACCGAAGTCATCTGCGGCGTTCCACAATGGTCATCACTCAGCCCCACCCTCTTCAACGTCTACATGAGCCCCCTCGCAACCATCGCACGTCAACACAACCTCAAGATCATCACCTACGCCGACGACACCCAGCTGATCCTCTCCCTCACCAGCGACCCGGACGCCGCCAGAGCCAGCCTACACGAAGGGATGAAAGACGTCGCCGAATGGATGAAGAACAGCTGCCTGAAACTGAACTCAGACAAGACGGAGGTCCTCATCCTGGGTTCATCACCCTCCGCCTGGGACGACTCCTGGTGGCCCCCCGCCCTGGGAGCCACCCCCAAGCCAACGGACCACGCACGCAACCTAGGCTTCATCCTGGACTCCTCCCTCTCGATGACCAGACAAGTCAACGCCGTCTCGTCTTCATGCTTCAACACCCTGCGCATGCTTCGAAAGATCTTCCGGTGGATCCCCACCGAGACCAGGAAGACGGTCACCCAGGCCCTCGTCACCAGTCGGCTGGACTACGGGAACGCCCTCTACGCCGGCACCGCCGCCAAACTCCAGAAGAAACTCCAACGGATCCAGAACACCTCAGCACGACTCATCCTGGACATCCCCCGACACAGCCACATCTCCGGACACCTGAGAGACCTGCACTGGCTCCCCGTCAACAAAAGAATCACGTTCCGACTCCTCACCCACGCACACAAGGCCCTCCATGACCTGGGCCCCAAGTTCCTCAACAGCCGCCTGAACTTCCACAAGCCCACCCGCCAGCTCCGCTCTGCCAGCCTCGCTCTCGCCACCGTCCCCCGCATCCGCAGAGCCACCGCCGGAGGAAGATCCTTCTCCTACCTGGCAGCCAAGACATGGAACTCCCTCCCCATCCACCTCCAGACAACGCAAGACCATCTCGCCTTCAGGAAGCAACTCAAGACCTGGCTGTTCGAGCAGTAGCGTTCCCCATCCCCCAGCGCCTTGAGACCCTCCGGGTGAGCAGTGAGCTATACAAATGCCTATGATTGATTGATTGATCGTGAGATCTCATTGGCTGTCAGTACTTCATCCAAGAAGTGTTGGCAGCCATCTTGGGACCAATATACATGATAGCACCTCCTTAAAAAGCATTGCAGTTAATAGAAGGTTTTAAGACTTTAGTTACATTATAAATCATTTGTTGATGGTACCATACTCACTTTAGGAATTGTGGTGTGTTCTAAGGTGATTTTACCATGTGAAAAAGCCTTCTGCTGTGATATCATGAATCATGTTTGAGAGAAAACTATTTTCTCATGCTTTTCCCACAGAGGTTTGGAAGGTGATCTATAAGCTAAACTGAGAGCATATTTTCTGTAAATTCACATTATCTTTCTCAGTCATGTGAGAATGAAGTCTGACATTCTCAGTAAAACATGTACATCCAACAAGGGCAGAGACTGTCAGTTGATTCCTTTGGGGTCTACTGCAGCTTCGCAGAGTGTTCTAAAGAACAACTAGAGCGCTAACAGTCCTACTTATGACAAACGTATTGCACACCTGAAGCCATCTTGATTGGAATAAAGTGGTAACTCTTAAAACATTTAATTTAAAAATGAACAAAATGAGGGGGTTAATTTTGCCATAGAAAGTATGATTACTGCTGCAGAAAGAAAAATTAGGGCACATTTTGAGTGACTTCTCAAATCCTCTTCTATTTCATTAAAATATTCTGACATGCAGACTGAAACATGCACTTTGAATACCAGCAGCAGACTTCCCTGGTGAGCAGTAGCTTTACTACAGTGATCTAATGAGCAACTAGAGTGCTAACATTCAGAATTTATGGCAAATGTGTGACACATCTGAATGCCTTCTTGATGGAACCAAAGTAAAAAACTGAAAGTATTTCCTACTGAGGAGACTGCAGTAAATGAGGAAATTAGGAAACTTCATAACAAATAAATCTCCCAAGATGGCAACCAGAGACAAAAGAGCCCAAATGTAGTCCAAATATTACTCAGATGTAGCCCAAGTATAGCCCAATGACAGAATGTCCCAGAGTGTTCTAATGAACAACTAGAGCGCTAACAGTCTTACTTATGACAAAAGTATGGCACATCTGAAGCCATCTTGATTGGAATAAAGTGGTAACACTTAAAACATTTAATTTACCTTAAGGAACAAAACGAGGGGGTTCATTTTGCCGTAGAAATTATGATTAGTGCTGCAGAAAGAAAAATTAGGGCACATTTTGACTTCTCAAGTCCTCTTCTATTTCATAAAACAATTCTGACATGAAGACTGAAACATGCACTTTGAATACCAGCAGCAGACTTCCCTGGTGAGCAGTAGCTTTACTACAGTGATCTAATGAGCAACTAGAGTGCTAACATTCAGAATTTATGGCAAATGTGTGACACATCTGAATGCCTTCTTGATGGAACCAAAGTAAAAAACTGAAAGTATTCCTACTGAGGAGACTGCAGTAAATGAGGAAATTAGGAAACTTCATAACAAATAAATCTCCCAAGATGGCCACCAGAGACAAAAGAGCCCAAATGTAGCCCAAATATCACCCAGATGTAGCCCAAGTATAGCCCAATGACAGAATGTCCCAGAGTGTTCTTAAAAACAACTAGAGCGCTTACTATCTTACTAATGACAAAAGTATGGCACACCTGAAGCCGTCTTGATTGGAATAAACTGGTAACACTTAAAACATTTAATTTACAAAGGAACACAATGAGGGGGTTCATTTTGCCATAGAAATTATGATTAGTGCTGAAGAAAGAAAAATTAGGGCACATTTTGAGTGACTTCTCAAATCCTCTTCTATTTCATTAAAAAATTCTGATATGCAGACTGAAACATGCACTTTTAATACCAGCAGCAGACTTCTGTGGTGAGCAGTAGCTTTACTACAGTGATCTAATGAGCAACAAGAGTGCTAACATTCAGAATTTATGGCAAATGTGTGACATATCTGAATACCTTCTTGATGGAATCAAAGTAAAAAACTGAAAGCATTTCCTACTGAGGAGGCTGCAGTAAATGAGGAAATTAGGAAACTTCATAACAAATAAATCTCCCAAAATGGCCACCAGAGACAAAAGAGCCCAAATGCAGCACAAATATCACCCAGATGTAGCCCGCATGTAGCCCCATGACAGAAGTGTGCAAAACACTTATTTTTTGTGTATTTGCAGTTGTATATAGTGCAGACTTGTCAGGTATTGGAGTGCTTTACATGAGCATTGGTTACATCACACAAGATCAAATTCATTTTGGTTGTAGACATGGGGAGATTAAGTGATTTGACCAGAATCACAGAATGTTGAGCTGAAGCAAAAACTCCAACCTGGTTCCCCAGTTGCAAAGTCTCCAGCTCTGGAAGTAACACCACATCCTCTCCCCTAAGTGCAACATTTAATCAAGTGGTCAACTGGATAAAAAAACATAAAGATTACAAATAATTTAAAAGTTCTTTGTCGCTATTTGAAAACTTAGAAAATATGTCATCATTTTAGTTTTTTACTGCACTAACCATAATTTTGATGAATAAGACCCTCTCATATATGTAATTTCTAAAGGAAATGCTCTAGGTATTACAGTTTTGATTACATCAAGATGACGTCAGGCGTTCCACACTTTTGTAATAAATATAGAATGTTAGCAATCTAGTTGTTCATTGGGATACTGTTGAGAGGCGGAGGCCAGGGGCACGGACTCTGAAAATTGAAGGCAGGTAGTAGAGTGCAGAGGCAACAATTTGACTACACTGGGCAGGCAGGAAGGGCAGTGGCAGCACAACAGACTATGGAGGGCAGTGGAAAGGGGGACAGGGGCAACAAACCAACAATACAGGACTGGCAGGAGAGGCTGTGGCAATATAATAGACCTTTGTGCGCAGAAGGAAGAGGCAGTGGTAGTACAACCATACATGCCAACAGACCCGTTTCAGCCAGGAAATGTCCAATGTTTTTAAGCTCAAATGGGCTTTATTTGATCTGTCTCCTGTCTACAATCTCCTCTTTTTCAATGTAACTCAAAGGGGAAAATCAATACCCCAGTTTTTTTTCAAAATCTCCCTCTTACCAAGTTCAAAATGTTCGCAAGTATGGTACATTGGATCATGGTAGGCAGGAGGAATTGGGGTAGGGACATGGACTCGGATAACAGAGGACTGGAGGGACATGGAGAGGTGCACCAAACTGACCCTACAGGGCAGGCATCAGGGTTTGCAGCAGCACAATACACCACACAGGGCATGCGGGACGGGAGTGCAGCCAAACAATCCATAGAAAGCAATAGGGAGGGGACAGGACCATGCACATGGACAACAGAGAACAGAGAGGAAATAGGCAATGGTAGCTAGCTGACCATAATGGACAGACAGGAGAGAAAGCTGCAGCATAACAGACCATAAAGGGCAGGAGGGTCGGATCAGGGGCATTACAATGGAACAGACAAGCCAGTAGGGAGGGAATAGGGGTCTGCACATGGAAACAGAGGGCTGGGGGCAAGGGGGCAGGGCAGGAGCGGCAAGATGACCATGGAGGTCAGGCAGGATGGGCACTAGAAACAAGACACACCATGGAGAGCAACAGTGAGACTATGATGGCATACACACAGACCATGGAGGGAAGGTGGGAGGGGGTCAGGGGCAGCTAGCTGACCACACAGGGAAGGTGGGAGGGGCCCCACACAGGGAAGGTGGGAGGGGCCATGGCAGCACAGAAGACCAGGCATGGCAAGCGGGAGGGTTAGTTGCAGCACAATGGCTGTGATGGGCAAGAAGGAGGGTGCAGGGGCATGCGCAAAGGACCATGGAGGATAGAAGGGAGGGTCAGGACCTGGGCACAGACAAGAGAGTTCAGCGGAAGGGGCCTCACAACAGACCGCGTGGGGCAGGCAGGAGGAGCAGTTGCAGCATAACAGACCAGGGAGGGCAGAAGGGTGTGGCAGTAAAATGGACCATGGAGGACAGGAGGAAGGAGATAGGGGCATGGCATGTGGACAGGCAGGGTGGAGGTGGCAGGGGCAGGTTACAGTCATCTGACAATGCTAGGCAGGTGGGAGGGGAGTGGCAGCTCATCAGAACACTCAGAGTAGATAGGAGTGGCAGGTCCATGGAACATGGTGGGCAAAAAGGATGGAGCAGAGACATGCACAAAGACATCGGAGGGCAGGGGGAAGGAGAATAGGGGTAGCAAGCTAAGCACAGAGGCTAAGCAGGAGGTCAATGATGGGCCATATAATTGGGCAATGGAGGGCCGGAGGAGTGGACTGGTACATCATGCTAAATGGAGGGCAGTGGCACACATCAGACCATGCATGGCAGGAGGGAGGAGGCTAGTCCATGGATTCAGACAACAGAGGATAGGGAGGAGGTGGATGGGGCAGGAAGCTAACTGTTCAGAGAAGGTGGGTATTAGGAACTTTATTGTTTTTAAAATGTGTGTCTGTGCGAACTACTTAAAATATGAACAAGTATGCAGTATAATCTCACTTTTATTCAGGAAGAAGAGGACGTTTGTGACTGTGACTCCGGGCTCCTGACCCTCCACCCCCCATAGCAAAATGTAATGCCTGTGAAAAGGGTAGGTGGACGCAGTGTTATATAGGACATAGTCCTGAGAGCACGATTGAAAATGAAAACTAGATATAGTATATGGTATAAACTATGCACCAAAAAGTGTGATATAAGTTGAACCGGGGCGTGAAATATAATATGCAATACATTGTGCGCAATGACAGATTCATTGGCGAGTGCGAGATAGCACAGGCACTAGCGTGTGCTATGCGATATGCACCTTGGAGTGTAATATGCACACGGCAGTGTTGCGTAATCTAACTAGTCTCTAAAGTTGCAATATAAAATATGTGCTGGGGAGTGTAACGTTGCATATGCACTGTGACAAAGATATGGATCCCAGATTGTAATATGTATGGCATAGCGATGTGCGTTATAACATAGGCATCGAGGAAGGCACGTTAGATCGGGCAATATAACTGGTGCGAAGGCAAGTGTGACATGACATATTCACGGGGTGGTGTTACAGTGCACATGGGCTAGAGAGTGTCATAGCATACGCACTAGCTGGTGGAATACAACACAGAGGTGTGTGGCTCTCGGCGGGCCCTGGTGGGTGTAACACAGCATTGGGCTCAGCCAGGAGCACACTGTGACTCTCAAGTGAGGTTCATCTCCTTTCCAGAGAGAAAAATAAAAAGTATTACACATCCGGCGGTGGATGTGTGTTTTATTAACCGTGAGGGGGGTTTCTTGCATAGTTTGGTTGAATTTTTGTCGAATCCCCTTTGAATGGCTTAGTGTGGGTGTGTATTAAATGTGCCCGTCATTAGCTACCCATGTTGGTATAAATAAACTACAAGGGTGTCTACTTGGAGAGTACCCACCGGCGGGGGCCCCGGGATTAGGCACGGTAGGGTGTCAGACACGTCAGAGCTTCACTAGCGGTGTAAATACATTCCACGTGGATTCATTGTATGCATAGTCACCTTTTAATGAATATCACGCAAATCGTCATGGTGATAGGTACATACGGTTTGTCCAGCATGTCCTAGGTGTTTCTATAAATATATATTTTTTAAAAATAATATAAAACAAAGGCTGGCCCCGGGGGATGGGGTCCCCGGGGCCATAAGTGGCCTGAGGAGGGGGGCAACGCACCCCCCTCTTAAAGAATTTTTTTTTAAAAAGCCTATGACCCCGGGGTTGGGGTCCCCGGGGCCTATTAAGGCCTTGGGAGGGTGGCTACGCGGCCCCCTTCAAAATTTATTTTTTTCAACAAAAAGAATTAGGGTGCAGGCCCTGGGGGATGGGGTACCCAGGGCCAATAAATCAGAAAAAGAAGGGGGGCCACAAAAAAATAAAAGACAGGCATCGCGCCGGAGGCCACGCCCCCTCCTTGCAGCACTCTGCAAACGCGCCCCCTGGCCAGTTGTAAGTTGGGGAATTAATTCCCCTTCAATACTGAGGGTCCCTGAGGGCCAACTAGCCCAACAGGTATCTCCAGTATGCGCCAGGGAGCTGCGTTGCAGACAGGTGTTCTGAGGCCATGCTCCTTTTTACACCTCTATTCAACGCAGCTCTGTGGCGCTTACTGGAGGTACCTAGTGGGCTAGTTTGACTCTAGGGAACCTTTTATTCAAGGGGACTTAATCTCGCAACTTAGAACGCCACAGGGCGCGTTTACACAGTGGTGAAGGGAGGGTACGGGGCCTGAGGTGACGTGTGCAAACACGCCCTGTGGCGCGTTTTAAGTTGGGGAAATAATTCCCTTTCATTCCTGAGGGACCATGGGGGCCAACTAGCCCACCAGGTACTTCCAGTAAGCGCCACTTCTCTGCGTTGCAGAGAGGTGGTGCAGGCCGTGCCCCTTTTTACACCTCTCTGCAGTGGCGCTTACTGGACGTACCTAGTGGGCTATATTGCCCCTAGGGACCCTCAGGATTCAAGGGGACTTAATCTCCCAACTTAAAACCTCCACAGGGCGTGTTTACACAGTGGGGAAGTGAGGGGACGGGGCCTGAGGTGACGTGTGCAAACACGCCCTATGGCGCGTTTTAAGTTGGGGAAATAATTCCCCTTCAATCCTGAGGGCCCCTGGGGGCTAACTAGCCCACCAGGTGCTTCCAGTAAGCGCCACTGAGCTGCATTGCAGAGAGGTGGTCCAGGCCGTGCCACTTTTTACACCTCTCTGCAACGCAGCTCTGTGGCGCTTACTGGAGGTACCTAGTGGGCTAGTTGGACCCTAGGGACCCTCAGGATTCAAGAGGACTTAATCTCTCAACTTAAAACGGCCACTGGGCGTGTTTACACAGTGGGGAAGGGAGGGGACGGGGCCTGAAGTGACGTGTGCAAACACGTCCTGTGGCGAGTTTTAAGAGGTAGTTTTAATCCCCTGCCCTATTATATACTAGGAGCTTACACAGGAGGTCATGCTAATCACATGGGGACCCCAACGCATAGTGTTCCTTAGTGTATGTAGGTGTTTTCACTGTATTCTGAGTGTCTTTTAACATAGCACTGGCTCTGGGACTGGTTAGTCAGACTCAGTTACCACCAGTATCCGTCTGAAAAAGTTGAGGGTACAGGATGATTTTGCAACAAGGCTTCTTTCTGCTCTTCTGTTTGTTCTTTCTGCACGTTATCCTTCCTCCTGCAATTTTATTCATCTTTGAGGACTTCTGTTGCTTCTTTCTGCATTTCTTTTTTTTCTCTCTGTGCGTTTTTTCTTCTTTCTTCACATGTCCTATCTCTGTAGGCATAGTTAGAAATTAGCATTTAAAAAACCTTTGAAATTCACTGAAAAAACCATAGGTTTCAGGCACGTTATAGCTAGGAATTTGCATTTAAAAAACCTTAGAAATTCACTGAAGAAACCATAGGTTTCAGGGGCGTTATAGTTAGCTGGACTTTTCACTCGTACAAAACCATTGAAATTCCCCCGTTATAGTTAGTTCAGCTAACTATAACTCGCGCGCCCGCAATGCACTGCTGATGATGTCACATATTACATCACTCATGACATGGTCAGTGACATCACTCATGACATCACTGATGACATCTCAAATGACATCGCTGATGACATCACTGATGACATCATCCTTGTGATAGAGTGGCAGACCTCCTCTCCCCCTAATATAACCTTTGATACACACATTCAAAAATAGAAACTAAAATTTTCAAAACAATGGACATACCAATACCAGTTACAACAACCTATTCAGTAATTCAAAGATCCAAATACACATCCACTCATTCACCAACAGTCCTATACAGTCACTCATACATGTACTCACTCATCATATGTACTCATACACCTATACATCCTGTTACACAACGCCACTCATCCATAGAGTTACTCACACACATAGTCACTCATGCTAATAAAGGATCAAACATACATTTACTTGCATATACAGTTATACACACACCACCACACTTACTTCTACAGAAACTTACACATACTTAGTCTTTTAAACAATCACTTATAGAAACACATACTTATTCATACAGGAACACTTCCAATCTCTCACTCTCACATATACTCACTTATATACACCAATAGTCACATATACTAGTTTAAAACATGTGTAGTTACTCATAAAGACACTATTGAGACAGTCATTCACTCACTAACACACCCATGCACACACTCATCCACCCATACAGTCCTGCACACATGCTGTCTTCAACACATACAAACAGTGAGTCACTCATTCATGCACCTATGCACTACGTAATAACCTCCACCGAACCATACAGACACTCACTCACAATGATACTCAAAAAACCAACTAATAACCTATATAGACACTCATGTAGCTACTCACCAACCCATGCAGCCACTTATACACAAAGTGAGAGACTGATACAGATATTTACATATTTAAACATTACTCACTAAACCATGTATTGACTAAGATACACTTAAACAGTAAGTTATACAATCAATTTTTCAAAAACAAATCATCCATTTAGACACTTATATACCCATGTATTCTTCCATCGACCTTGAGATATACATATATAAAACATATGTAATTTTCAGAAAAACACACATTCACTGGATGATGTCATCAGTGATGTCATCAGTGATGTCATTTGAGATGTCATCAGTGATGTCATGAGTGATGTCACTGACCATGTCATGAGTGATGTAATATGTGACGTCATCAGCAGTGCATTGCGGGCGTGCGAGTTATAGTTAGCTGAACTAACTATAACGGGGGAATTTCAATGTTTTTGTACGAGTGAAAAGTCCAGCTAACTATAATGCCCCTGAAACCTATGGTTTTTTCGGTGAAAAAAAATATAATATATATATATATATATATATATATATTATCTACTGGCGGTCGCCAGTAGATAGTTATAGTTAGGACCGTGTTTCCATAGGAAATCCGCAACATTCTATTTGGAATAACTTTGGCGCCGGTTGACGGATCCTCGCAAAATTTTCAAAATAGGTGGGGCGCTCTGCTCCGCTCCTACCCTGAAAGTCTCGGGGTGATTCATCAAGCAGGGGCCGAGAAAAAAGGGGGGTCCCAAAACACGTTTTCCCCATGCATTTTTCCATAGGGACCTTTAGTCCAAGGTACAGCCCGAACGGCTGAACAGAATTACTTGAAATTTGGCAGAGAGGTAGTCCTCAGGTCAGGGAAGTGCCTTTTGCAGGTCTGGTGTCAATCTGTTCAGTAGTTCCTGAGAAAACCAAAAGTAAAATCATATATATGTGGGCGGAGCCTAACCACACATCTCATCCTGAGATCTGATTGGCTGTCAGCACTTCATCCAAGAAGTGTTGGCAGCCATCTTGGGACCAATATACATGATAGCACCTCATTAAAAATCATTGCAGTTAATAGAAGGTTTTAAGACTTTAGTTACATTATAAATCATTTGTTGATGGTACCATACTCATTTTAGGAATTGTGGTATGTTCTAAGGTGATTTCACCATGTGAAAAAGCCTTCTGCTGGGATATCATGATTGAGAGAAAAATATTTTCCACTGCTTTTTCCACAGAGGTTTGGAAGGTGATCTATAAGCTAAACTGAGAGCATATTTTCAGTAAATTCACATTATCTTTCTCAGTCATGTGAGAATGAAGTCTGACATTCTCAGTAAAACATGTACATCCAACAAGGGCAGAGACTGTCAGTTGATTCCTTTGTGTTCTACTGCAGCTTCCCAGAGTGTTCCAAAGAACAACTAGAGCGCTAACAGTCCTATTTATGATAAACGTATGGCACACCTGAAGCCATCTTGCTTGGATTAAAGTGGTAACTCTTAAAACATTTAATTTAAAAAGGAACAAAATGAGGGGGTTAATTTTTCCATAAAAAGTATGATTAGTGCTGCAGAAAGAAAAATTAGGGCACATTTTGAGTGACTTCTCAAATCCTCTTCTATTTCATTAAACAATTCTGACATGCAGACTGAAACATGCACTTTCAATACCAGCAGCAGTTTTCCCTGGTGAGCAGTAGCTTTACTACAGTGATCTAATGAGCAAAAAGAGTGCTAACATTCTGAATTTATGGCAAATGTGTGACACATCTGAATGCCTTCTTGATGGAATCAAAGTAAAAAACTGAAAGTATTTCCTACTGAGGAGACTGCAGTAAATGAGGAAATTAGGAAACTTCATAACAAATAAGTCTCCCAAGATGGCCACCAGAGACAAAAGAGCCCAAATGTAGCCCAAATATCACCCAGATGTAGCCCAAGTATAGCCAAATGACAGAATGTCCCAGAGTGTTCTTAAAAACAACTAGAGCGCTTACTGTCTTCATTATGACAAACGTATGGCACACCTGAAGCCATCTTGATTGGAATAAACTGGTAACACTTAAAACATTTAATTTAAAAAGGAACACAATGAGGGGGTTCATTTTGCCATAGAAATTATGATTAATGCTGAAGAAAATGAGGGCACATTTTGAGTGACTTCTAAAATCCTCTTCTATTTCATAAAAAATTCTGACATGCAGACTGAAACATGCACTTTTAATACCAGGAGCAGACTTCCATGGTGAACAGTAGTTTTACTACAGTGATCTAATGAGCAACTAGAGTGCTAACATTCAGAATTTATGGCAAATGTGTGACATATCTGAATACCTTCATGATGGAATCAAAGTAAAAAACTGAAAGCATTTCCTACTGAGGAGACTGCAGTACATGAGGAAATTAGGAAACTTCATAACAAATAAATCTCCCAAAATGGCCACCGGAGACAAAAGAGCCCAAATGTAGCCCAAAATCACCCAGATGTAGCCCAAATATAGCCCAATGATAGAAGTGTGCAAAACACTTATTATTTTGTGTTTTTGCAGTGTTATATAGTCCAGACTTGTCAGATATTGGAGTGCTTTACATGAGCATTGGTTACATCACACAAGAACAACTTCATTTTGGTTGTAGACATGGGGAGACTAAGTGATTTGACCAGAATCACAGAATGTCGAGCTGAAGCAGAAACTCCAACCTGGTCCCCAGTTGCAAAGTCTGCAGTTCTGGAAGTACCACCACATCCTCTCCCCTAAGTGCAACATTTAATCAAGTGGTCAACTGGATAAAAAAACATAAAGATAACAAATAATTTAAAAATGCTTTGTCGCTATTTGAAAACTCAGAAAATATGTCCTTATTTTAGTCTTTTAGAGCACTAACCATAATTTTGATGCCAATAAGAACCTCTCATATATGTAATTTCTAAAGGAAATGCTCTAGGTATTACAGTTTTGATTACATCAAGATGACATCAGGCGTTCCACACTTTTGTAATAAATATAGAATGTTAGCAATCTAGTTGTTCATTAGGATACTGTTGAGAGGCAGAGGCCAGGGGCACGGACTCTGAAAATTGAAGGCAGGTAGGAGGTTGCAAAGGCAACAATTTAACCACACTGAGCAGGCAGGAAGGGCCGTGGCAGCACAACAGACTATGGAGGGCAGTGGAAAGGGGGGCAGGGGCAACAAACCAACAATACAGGACTTGCAAGAGAGGCTGTGGCAATGTAATAGACCATTGTGAGCAGAAGGAAGAGGCAATGGTAGTACAACCATACATGCCAACAGACCCGATTCAGCCAGGAAACGTCCAATGTTTTTAAGCTCAAATGGGCTTTATTTGATCTGTCTCCTGTCTACAATCTCCTCTTTTTCAATGTAACTCAAAGGGGAAAATCAATACCCCAGCTTTTTTTCAAAATCTCCCTCTTACCAAGTTCAAAATGTTCGCAAGTATGGTACATTGGATCATGGAAGGAAATGGGGTAGGGACATGGACTTGGATAACAGAGGACAGGAGGGACATGGAGAGGTGCACCAAACTGACCCTGCAGGGCAGGCATCAGGGTTTGCAGCAGCACAATACACCACATAGGGCATGCTGGACGGGAGTGCAGCACAACAATCCATAGAAAGCAATAGGGAGGGGACAGGACCATGCACATGGACAACAGAGAACAGAGGGGCAAGAGGCAATGGTAGCTAGCTGACCATAATGGACAGACAGGAGAGAAAGCTGCAGCATAACAGACCATAAAGGGCAGGGGGGACGGATCAGGGGCATTACAATGGAACAGACAAGCCAGGAGGGAGGGAGTAGGGGTCTGCACATGTAAACAGAGGGCTGGGGGCACGGGGGCAGGGCAGGAGCAGCAAGATAGCCATGGAGGTCAGGCAGGATGGGCACTAGAAGCAAGACACACCATGAAGAGCAACAGTGAGACTGTGATGGCATACACACAGACCATGGAGGGAAGGTGGGAGGGGGTCAGGGGCAGCTAACTGACTACACAGGGAAGGTGGGAGGGGCCATGGCAGCACAGAAGACCATGCATGGCAAGTGGGAGGGTTAGTGGCAGCACAATGGCTATGATGGGCAAGAAGGAGGGTGCAGGGGCATGCACAAAGGACGATGGAGGATAGAAGGGAGGGTCAGGACCTGTGCACAGACAAGAAAGTTCAGGGGAAGGGGCCTCACAACAGACCGCACGGGGCAGGCAGGAGGAGCAGTTGCAGCACAACAGACCAGGGAGGGCAGAAGGGTGTGGCAGTACAATGGACCATGTGGACAGGAGGAAGAGGATAGGGGCATGGCATGTGGACAGGCAGGGTGGAGGTGGCAGGGACAGGTTACAGTCATCTGACAATGCTAGGCAGGTGGGAGGGGAGTGGCAGCTCAACAGAACACTCAGAGTAGATAGGAGTGGCAGGTCCATGGAACATGGTGGGCAAAAAGGATGGAGCAGGGGCATGCACAAAGACATCGGAGGGCAGGGGGAAGGAGAATAGGGGCAGCAAGCTAAGCACAGAGTTTAAGCAGAGGTCAATGATGGGACATAGAATTGGGCAATGGAGGGCAGGAGGAGTGGACTGGTACATCATACTAAATTGGGGGCAGTGGCAGCACATCAGACCATGCATGGCAGGAGGGAGGAGGCTAGTCCATGGATTCACACAACAGAGGATAGGGAGGAGGGGGATGGGGCAGCAAGCTAACTGTTCAGAGAAGGCGGGTATTAGGAACTTTATTGTTTTTAAAACGTGTGTCTGTGCGAACTACTTAAAATATGAACAAGTATGCAGCATAATCTCACTTTTATTCAGGAAGAAGAGGACGTTTGTGACTGTGACTCCGGGCTCACTTGGCAGAAACACCCCCTGACCCTCCACCCCCTATCGCAAAATGTAATGCCCGTGAAAAGGGTAGGTGAACACAGTGTTATATAGAACATAGTCCTGAGAGCACGATTGAAAATTAAAACTAGATATAGTGTATGGTGTATGGTATAAACTATGCACCAAAAAGTGTGATATAAGATGAACCGGGCGTGAAATATAATATGCAATACATTGTGCGCAATGACAGATTCATTGGAGAGCGCGAGATAGCACAGGCACTAGCGCGTGCTATGCGATATGCGCCTTGGAGTGTAATATGCACAGGGCAGTGTTGTGTAACCTAACTAGTCTCTAAAGTTGTAACATAAAATATGTGCTGGGGAGTGTAACGTTGCATATGCACTGTGACAAAGATATGGATCCCAGATTGTAATATGTATGGCATAGCACTGTGCGTTATAACATAGGCATCGAGGAAGGCACGTTAGATGGGGCAATATAACCCGTGCGAAAACAAGTGTGGCATGACATATTCACGGGGTGGTGTTACAGTTCACATGGGCTAGAGAGTGTCATAGCATATGCACTAGCTAGTGGAATACAACACAGAGGTGTGTGGCACTCAGCAGGCAATGGTGGGTGTAACACAGCATTGGGCTCTGCCAGGAGCGCGCTGTGACTCTCAAGTGACGTTCTTCCCCTTTCCAGAGAGTAAAATAAAAGTATTACACATCCGGCAGTGGATGTGTGTTTTATTAATCGTGAGGGGGGTTTCTTGCATAGTTTTGGTCGAATTTTTGTCGAATCCCCTTTGAATGGCTTGGTGTGCATGTGTATTAAATGTGCCCATCAATAGCTACCCATGTTTGTATAAATAAACGACAAGGGTGTCTACCGGGATTAGGCACGGTAGGGCATCAGACATGTCAGAGCTTCACTAGTGGTGTAAATACATTCCACGTGGATTCATTGTATGCATAGTCGCCTTTTAATGAATATCACGCAAATCGTCATGGTGATAGGTACGTACGGTTTGTCCAGCAGGTCCTAGGTGTGTCTATAAATATATATTTTTTTTAAATAATAAAAAACAGTGGCCGGCCCTGGGGATTGGGGTCAAAAAAATATAATTAGGAGACAGGCCCTGGGGGATGGGGTCATCAGGGCCAATAAATTAGAATAAGAAGGGGAACCACACAGCCCTCCTTCTTAAAAAATTAAAATAAATAAAAGACTGGCATCGTGCCGGAGGCGACGCCCCCTCCTTGCAGCACTCTGCAAACGCACCCCCTGGCGAGTTGTAAGTTGGGTAATTAATTCATCTTCAATACTGAGGGTCCCTGAGGGACAACTAGCCCAACAGGCATCTCCAGTATGCGCCAGGGAGCTGCGCTGCAGACAGGTGTTCTGAGGCCAAGCTCCTTTTTACACCTCTCTGCAACGCAGCTCTGTGGCGCTTACTGGAGGTACCTAGTGGTCTAGTTTGACCCTAGGGACCCTTAGGATTCAAGGGGACTTAATCTCTCAACTTAGAACAACCACAGGGCGCGTTTACACAGTGGTGAAGGGAGGGGACGGGGCCTGAGGTGACATGTGCAAACACGCACTATGGCACGTTTTAAATTGGGGATATAATTTCCCTTCAATACTGAAGGCCCCTGGGGGCTAACTAGCCCACCAAGTGCTTCCAGTAAGCGCCACTGAGCTGCATTGCAGAGAGGTGGTCCAGGCCACGCCACTTTTTACACCTCTCTGCAACGCAGCTCTGTGGCACTTACTGGAGGTACCTAGTGGGCTAGTTGGACCCTAGGGACCCTCAGGATTCAAATGAACTTAATCTCCCAACTAAAAACGGACACAGGGCGTGTTTACACAGTGGTGAAGGGAGGGAACGGGGCCTGAGTTAACGTGTGCAAAATCGCCCTGTGGCCTGTTTTAAGAGGTAGTTTTAATCCCCCTGCCCTATTATATACTAGGGGCTTACAGAGGAGGTCATGCTAATCACAGGGGGACCCCAACGCATAATGTTCCCTAGTGTATGTAGGTGTTTTCACTGTATTCTAAGTGTCTTTTAACATAGCACTGGCTCTAGGACTGGTTAGTCAGACTCAGTTACCACCAGTATCCGTCTGAAAAAGTTGAGGGTACAGGATGATTTTGCAACAAGGCTTCTTTCTGCTCTTCTTTTTGTTCTTTCTGCACGTTATCCTTCTTCCTGCACTTTTCTTCGTCTTTGAGGACTTCTGTTGCTTCTTTCTGCACTTCTTTTTTTTCTTTCTGTGCATTTTTTCTTCTTTCTTCACATGTCCTAACTCTGTAGGCATAGTTAGAAATTAGCATTAAAAAAACCTTTGAAATTCACAGAAAAAACCATAGGTTTCAGGCACGTTATAGTTAGGAATTAGCATTTAAAAAACCTCAGAAATTCACAGAAAAAACCATAGGTTTCAGGGGTGTTATAGTTAGCTGGACTTTTCACTTGTACAAAACCATTGAAATTCCCCCGTTATAGTTAGTTCAGCTAACTATAACTCGCGCGCCCGCAATGCACTGCTGATGACGTCACATATTACATCACTCATGACATGGTCAGTGACATCACTCATGACATCACTGATGACATCTCAAATGACATCACTGATGACATCACTGATGACATCATCCTTGTGATAGAGTGGCAGACCTCCTCTCACCCTAATATAACCTTTGATACACACATTCAAAAATAGAGACTACAATTTTCAAAACAATGGACATACCAATACCAGTTACAACAACCTCTTCAGTAATTCTAAGATCCACATACACATCCACTCATTCACCAACAGTCCTAAACAGTCACTCATACATGTACTCACTCATCATATGTACTCATACACCTATACATCCTGTTACACAATGCCACTCATCCATAGAGTTACTCACACACATAGTCACTCATGCTAATAAAGAATCAAACATACATTTACTTGCATATACAGTTATACACACACCACCACACTTACTTCTACGGAAACTTACACATACTTAGTCTTTTAAACAATCACTTATAGAAACACACACTTATTCATACAGGAACTCTTTCAATCTCTCACTCTCACATATACTCACTTATATACACCAATAGTCACATATACTAGTGTAAAACATATGTAGTTACTCATAAAGACACTATTAAGACAGTCATTCACTCACTAACACACCCATACACACACTCATCCACCCATACAGTCCTGCACACATGCTGTCTTCAACACATACAAACAGTGAGTCACTCATTCATGCAACTATGCACTACGTAATACCCCCCACCGAACCATGCAGACACTCAGACTGATACTCAAAAAACCAACTAATAACCTATATAGACACCCATGCAGCCACTTATACACAAAGTGAGAGACTGATACAGATATTTACATATTTAAACATTACTCACTAAGCCATGTATTCACTATGATACACTTAATCAGTCAGTTACACAATCAATTTTTCAAAAACAAATCATCCATTTAGACACTTATATACCCATTTATTCTTCCATCGACCTTGAGATATACATATATAAAACATATTTAATTTTCAGAAAAACACACATTCACTGGATGATGTCATCAGTGATGTCATCAGTGATGTCATTTGAGATGTCATCAGTGATGTCATGAGTGATGTCACTGACCATGTCATGAGTGATGTAATATGTGGCGTCATCAGCAGTGCATTGCAGGCGCGCGAGTTATAGTTAGCTGAACTAACTATAACGGGGGAATTTCAATGGTTTTGTACAAGTGAAAAGTCCAGCTAACTATAACACCCCTGAAACCTATGGTTTTTTCAGTGAATTTATATATATATGTATATATATTACCTGCTGGCGGTCGCCTGTAGGTAGTTATAGTTAGGACCTATTATAAATAGGAAATCTGCAACATTCTATTTGGAATAACTTTGGCGCCGGTTGATGAATCTTTTCAAAATTTTCAAAACTCGTGGCCCACTCTGGTCCACTCCTATCCTGGAAGTCTCGGGGTGAATCGTCAAGCGGGGGCTGAGAAAAAAGGAGGGTCCCAAAACGTGTTTTCCCAATGCAATTTTCCATAGGGACCGTTAGTCGCAGCTACAGCCCGGAACTGCTGAAAGGAATTACACCAAATTTGGCAAAAAGGTAGCCCTTGGTTCACACTCGTGCCTTTTGCTTAAATGGTGTAAATCCGTTCAGTGGTTCCTGAGAAAATCAAAAGTAAAATCATAGATATATCTATGGGAGCAGTGGATCCGCGCACCCTGCTGAGCACGAGCTGTATGCTAATTTGATGTCAACACTCCAAACCAGGAAGTGTTGGCAGCCATTTTGTGCCTCGGTGCCTCGGTAGAACAGAGGCACAAGAAAAGAGAAGAAAAAGTGCGTAGAATGCAAAAAGGGGGCAGGGTAGAAATACCCTGACCCCCGAGGCCTGCTTAGGGGGTCCCACTAGGACCCCAGGGCCCAAAAAATATTTTTATTTTTTTTTAAATCGGCAAAATCCGCGCTGGGTGCGCGGATCCTGCCAATAAAAAAAAAAAATTGCCCCTGGGAGTGTCAAATCCTGGGGCTATGGTACTAATGGGTTTCGGGTCCTAGTGGCACCCCATCCCCGGGGACCGCCACCCCCGGGGCTTCATGGAAATATGTGGGGGGGCTCACAGCCCCCCAGCACCAAGGACTGCCACCCCCGAGGCTTAAAAAATGAATGGGTGGGGGGGCTCAAAGGCCCCCCAAGCCCTGGGGACCGCCAACCCGGGGCTTTGTGCAAATATTTGCGGGGGGACTGCCACCCCCCGGGGCTTGTGTAGTTTAAGAAAAAAACTAAATAAATACCCTGTGTGGGGGCTCAAACCCCCACACGCCCCGGGGACTGCCACCTCCTCGGGGCTCTAAATATGTAAATTGGGGGGGTCCGTGACGGAGCCCCCAGCCCCGGGGACCACCACCCCCTGGGGCTTCGTAAATTCGTGGCCCGCAGCCAATGATGGCCCTGGGGACCTCCACCCCCCAGGGTCGGCTCCTGCAGTGTTCCGGGGTGCCCACCCCCGGGACCCTGCTGTTTGGTATGGCAGGGTGGGAGCCTCGCGGTTCCCGTCCTGCCATAGCAAACTTGGTTTGAATTTTGAAAGAGAGAGCAGGGAAACCTGCTCTCTCTTTCAAAATTCAAACCAAATTGCTTTTCTACATGGAGAGCTGCATATAAGCAGCTCCCCATGTGGAAAAGCAATGCCGGCTCCCGCAGGAGGCGGAGAGCCGGCAGGACCGTGGGGGGATTGGGGACCCTCCCACGGCCCCCAACGGAGAGGGCCAGCCCCGGGGGATGGAGTCCCCAGGGCTATTAGTGGCCCAGTAGGGGGGCCACGCAGCCCCCCTCCCCAACAAAAAAAAAAACTGAAAGACCGGGCCCGGGGGATGGGGTCCCTGGGGGCTTTAGTGGCCAGAGGAGGGGGACAACGCAGACCCTCCAAAAAAAATAAACAAATTAAAAAGTCCATGCCACGGGGATGGGGTCCCTGGGGCTGATTAAGGTCTCGAGAGGGGGGTCACATGGCAACTTCCCAAATTTTAATAAAAAAAAAAAAATAAGGGGCAGGCCCTGGGGTATGGGGTCCCCAGGGCCAAAAAATGAGTAAAAGAGGGGGGCTATGCAGCCCCCTTCTTAAAAATTTTTTAAAAAATAACGGCATTGTGCCGGAGGGCCACGCCCCCTCGTTTCAGCACTCTGCAAACGTGCCCCCTGGCGCTTTTGCGGATGTGGAACGAATTCTCCTTGAATACTGGGGGTCCCTGGGGGCCAACTAGACCACCAGGAACCTCCAGTATGTGCCAGGGGGCTGTGGTGCAGAGAGGTGTTTAGAGGCCACGCCCCTTTTTACACCTTTCTGCAATGCAGCTCTGTGGCATTTAATGGAGGTAGCTGATGTGGTAGGTGCACCCCAGGGACCCTCAGTATTCAAGGGGGTTAATCCCCCAACTTAAAACGCGCCACGGGGCACGTTTGCACAGTGGTGAAGGGAGGGGGCGGGGCCTGAGGTGATATGTGTGCAAACACGCCTTGTGGCACGTTTAAAGTTCAGGAATTAATTCCTCTTCAATGCGGAGGGTCCCTGGGGGCCAACTAGCCCACTAGGTACTTCCAGTAAGCGCCAAGGAGCTGCGTTGCAGAGTGTTGTAAAAAGGGGTGTGGCCTCTGAACACCTCTCTGCAAGGCGGCTCTCTGGCACATACTGGAGGTACCTGATGGGCTAGTTGGCCCCCAGGGACCCTCAGGATTGAGGAGGAATTAATTCCCCAACTTACACCGCGCCACAGGGTGTGTTTGCAGACATGTCACTTCAGGCCACGCCTCCTTCCTTCACCACTGTGCAAACTCGCCCCGTGGCGCGTTTTAAGTTGGGGAATTAACTCTCTTTTAATACTGAGGGTCCCTGAGGGCCAACTAAGGGAGATTAAGTCCCCTTGAATCCTGACGGTCCCTGGGGTCCAACTAGCTCACCAGGTACCTCCAGTAAGTTCCACAGAGTTGCGTTGCAAAGAGCTGTAAAAAGGGGCGTGGCCTGGCCCAAATCTCTGCAACGCAGTGCAGTGGCACTTACTGGGACCCAGGGACCCTCAGGATTGAAGAGGAATTAATTTCCCAACTTAAAACGCACCACAGGGTGTGTTTGCACACATGTTAACTCAGGCCCTGCCCCCTCCCTTCACCACCAAGCAAACGTCCCGTGTGGCACGTTTTAAGTTGGGGGATTAAGTCCCCTTGAATCCTGAGGGTCCTTGGGGTTCAACTAGCCCACCACGTACCTCCAATAAGCAACACAGCTGCGTTGCAGAGAGGTGTAAAAATAGGTATGGCCTGGACCACCTCTCTGCAACGCAGGCCTCTGGTGCTTCCTGGAGGTACCTGGTGGGCTAGGTGGCCCCCAGGGGCCCTCAGGATTGAAGGGGAATTAATTCCCCAACTTAAAATGCGCCACAAGGCTTGTTTGCCCACATGGCACTTCAGGCCCCGCCCACTTCCTTCACCACTGTGCAAACGCACCCTGTAGCATGTTTTAAGTTTGGGGATTAAGTCCCCTTGAATCCTGAGGGCCCCTGGGGTCCAACTAGCCCACCAGGTACCCCCAGTAAGTGCCATAGAGCTGCACTGCAGAGAGGTGTAAAAAGGGGCATGGCCTGGACCACCTCTCTGCAACACAGCCCTGTGGTGCTTACTGGAGGTACCTGGTGGGCTAGTTGGCCCCCTGGGACCCTCAGGATTGAAGAGGAATTAAATCCCCAACTTAAAATGCGCCACAGGGCGTGTCTGCACACATGTCACCTCAGGCCCCACCCCCTCCCTTCACCACTGTGCAAACGCGTCCCGTGGCGCGTTTTAATGTTCGTCAACCGGCGCCAAACTTATTGGGAATACAAAAAACGAGCTTCCTATGGAATCTAGGTCCTAACTATAACTACCTACTGGCGACTGCCAGCAGGTAGTATATATATATAACTTTGGTGCCGGTTGACGAATCCTCGCGAAATTTTCAAAACTAATGAAGCACTCCGCTCAGCTCCTATCCTGAAAGTCTCGGGGGGATTCGGGGGGATTCGTAAAGCGGGGGCCGAGAAAAAAGGGGGGTCCCAAAATGCGTTTTCCCCATGCATTTTCCCCTAGGACCTTTAGTCGAAGGTACAGCCCGAACGGCTGAACAGAATTACTTGAAATTTGGCAAAGAGGTAGTCCTCAGGTCAGGGATGTGCCTTTTGCATATATGGAGTGAATCTGTTCAGTAGTTCCTGAGAAAATTGCAGTTAAGGTACATAAATATCTATAGCCGCGCACCCTAACGTGCGCGAGCGTAATTCTGATTGGTGGTTACATGTCGGTCAACGTTCGAATCGGTCGAAATCAGGAAGTGTCGGCCGCCATTTTGTTTGTTTTGAGTGCGAGAGTGAAAAAGGAAGGTGGCGAGCGTGAAAAGGGGGCAGGGTAGAGAGTTCCTGACCCCCTAGCCTTTGTCAGGGGGTCCCTGAAGGACAGAAAAAAACATTTTAAATTTTTTTTTTTTAAATCGCGGGGTGCGCGCACCGTGCGCGCACGGTGAAAAACCATTAAAAAAAAAAACATTTTTAATACGTAGTTTATTGTAAAATTCTCAAGTTCTCACCCAATACCTCTAAAAACCCAGCAGCCATCACCTAAATTATAACAAAGAAATATTACTATTACACAATGTACCTAATTAATAATCAATCAAATTATTGCTAATAAATTAATAATTATATTTTAATTAATTATTGCTTAATGAACTTCCCACCGTATACCCTTACAAACCTAGCAACCTGCTCTGATACTATAAATTACTATTAGCAATTAAATTAACAATTATAAATCATATAAAATTGCAAACTCTATTTAAAAATATTATTAACAATTATGCAAACAATAATAACACATAAAAATTAGTCTCAGCAATAAACGCTCAAAATCTAAATTCTACCCCCAATTGCCACCCCCAAACAAAATTGATGTCTTTCAAGTGGGATGGGTATTCCCAGACGTGGGACCCGTGCTCACTACGCCACTGGAGTCAAGCTATCCTGGCTGATGACGGCTGATAGCCAGAAACCGGTCCTAGGATGCTTGATTCCGGTCCAGGGAAGACATGGCTTGGCAGTTCGGGCTGGACTGTTCCCATGAGGCACAGGGTCAAGACTGATTTGCATATGGCCATGTCTGAACTGGGGTGGTGTAGTGGGCAAAAGAACGATGGATTTAACCCAGATCTCTTGACTGGGGGAGAATGTATGCATTGCCAGCATTCCGTCCATCATTTGTTTGTTGTTACGCTTTTCGCCCTAAGTGGGATGGGTATTCCCAGACGTGGGACCCGTGCTCACTACGCCACTGGAGTCAAGCTATCCTGGCTGATGACGGCTGATAGCCAGAAACCGGTCCTAGGATGCTTGATTCCGGTCCAGGGAAGACATGGCTTGGCAGTTCGGGCTGGACTGTTCCCATGAGGCACAGGGTCAAGACTGATTTGCATATGGCCATGTCTGAACTGGGGTGGTGTAGTGGGCAAAAGAACGATGGATTTAACCCAGATCTCTTGACTGGGGGAGAATGTATGCATTGCCAGCATTCCGTCCATCATTTGTTTGTTGTTACGCTTTTCGCCCTAAGTGGGATGGGTATTCCCAGACGTGGGACCCGTGCTCACTACGCCACTGGAGTCAAGCTATCCTGGCTGATGACGGCTGATAGCCAGAAACCGGTCCTAGGATGCTTGATTCCGGTCCAGGGAAGACATGGCTTGGCAGTTCGGGCTGGACTGTTCCCATGAGGCACAGGGTCAAGACTGATTTGCATATGGCCATGTCTGAACTGGGGTGGTGTAGTGGGCAAAAGAACGATGGATTTAACCCAGATCTCTTGACTGGGGGAGAATGTATGCATTGCCAGCATTCCGTCCATCATTTGTTTGTTGTTACGTCTTTCAAGAGGCTGTCATCCACGATCTGTACAAAATCAATAAATCAAAACACAAAGAGAATTTGACAAAAGCAGAAAAGGCAGCTTTGGAGAAATTATCGAATGATAAGGAAATCGAAATCAAAATGGCGGACAAAGGGGGTAACGTGTTAATATGGGATCGATCACTATATATCTCTGAGGCACTATGCCAGTTGCAAAATGAGAGATATTATGAGAAACTACGGACAAACCCCACAATGTCATATCAGTTGGAAATGGAGAACAAATTGAACCTTTGGACAGCAAAACATCTGATAGCTGAAGAAGAACGGAAATATCTATCAGTTGATTTCCCCAAACTCGCGACCATGTATTTTCTCCCGAAGATACACAAAGACTGTAAGACACCACCAGGAAGACCGATTTTGTCGGCGAAAGGATCCCTTTTTGAACCCATGGCCAATTACATTGATTATTTTCTGATCCCACATGTAGTGAACCTAAAGTCCTATATCAGAGACACCACTGATCTCTTAAACAATTTACGTGATGTGACCTGGCAAAGCAATTTCCTTTTAATAACAATGGATGTAATCGCTTTGTATACAAACATTGACAATGATCTTGGCTTGAAAGCCATCAAATTTTTCCTGCAAGAAAGAAACATTCATTTTAAAGATCACAACGACATGCTATGTGACATGATTCTCTCCTGTCTCACTTGCAATATTTTTCTTTTTGGAGATGACCTTTATCGTCAAAAGAACGGGGCAGCCATGGGTTTTTCATTTAGCCCAAGCTACGCTTGCCTAGTAATGGGCTGGTGGGAGCGAGAGGTGGCGTGGAACAAACAACATGAGCGACACACAAGTAAAATCACCAAATGGACAAGATTCATTGATGATTTATTGATAATCTGGAATGGAAATGAGGAGGAATTCGGTGAATATTTTGAGATCCTCAACAACAGTGTCTCGAGTCTGAAATTCACATATGAGACCAATAAGGGCAAGATCAATTTTTTGGATGCGGTAATATATGTGAAGAATGGCCGCCTGGAGTCGTACCGTAAAAGCACAGCAACAAACGCCACCCTCGAAGCAACGAGCTTCCACCAACCCTCCCTGGTGTCAAGCATACCCTATGGAGAATTTCTCCGCCTTCGAAGACTGTGCAGTGAGGAGGAAGAATGGAAGAAACAAAGTGCAGGAACAATTAACAGGTTCATAAGGAGAAAATACAACAAAAACACAGTAAAACAGTGCTGGAATAAAGCCAATCAGAAAACCCGGGAGGAGTGTTTGGCACAAACCAAAGATTCAGAAACCACGGATGAACCAATAAGACTGATTCTGGACTACACCTTGGAATCCAAAGAGATTGTTAATATTATCCAAAAAAACTGGAAAATACTACAATTAGATGGGACCGTGGGAAAAATAATGGGATCCCACCCAACAATAACTTACAGGAGAGCTCCAAATTTAAAAGACAGATTGGTGCACAGTCATTTTAAATCCAATAAAGCTCAAACAACGTGGCTAAAGAAAACTGGCTTTATCAAATGTCAAAACTGTAAGGTGTGCCAAATCGCTAAACCATTAAGTGAGATCACAATGGCAAACAAAAAAACCTGGAAAATTAAACAATTGATATCTTGCAAAAGTCAATACACTGTCTATATCATTGAATGCCCCTGTAAATTAAAATACGTGGGAAGCACCATTTGTGACTTAAAGAAAAGGATTCTGGAACACACAAGGGCTACCAAAAACAAGGACAAAAACAACGCGGTAGCAAAGCATATGGAAACACACCACAACAGCAATTGGAAGTCGCTAAAGTTTTTTGGAATAGAAACAGTACCAATCAATACACGTGGAGGAAATCGGGAGAGACTACTAAGACAAAAAGAATCACGCCACATTATCAACTTCAGAAGCATGACACCGTTTGGTCTGAACCAGTCCGAAGAACTGTACATACATCTTTAGACAGTAATACAAATGAACAAATACACTAAGTTTTTCAACAACACTGTTATATATCTGTATATATGGTTATTTTGTGTAACAATTCTGATATCAATAATGAATACTATGGCCTATAAAGTAGCCCTGATTTAAGATGCAAGGCCCACCAGAGGGCACAGAGCAATGTTTGCCCACCAGAGGGCATTCACTTACACACTAAGTTCTCATTGAAACAGGACTCAAATGAGCCATGGACAATTAATTTGCTTTGGAACCATAAATGACGTTGTATAAACATTTGCATTATAATTAACTTAATTTTATGTTAATATTCAGCCTTTCGTTTTAAATTCAGCCTATTTTCAAAGTAAATTATGGTTAATTAACGGGACTACATTTCCCAGAAATCCGGGGTTTTTCAACCACCCCGTGTTTGACAGGAAAGGAAGGTATGACAACTTCCTGTCTTGATTTTGTTAAAAACACCTGATTTGTTTTAGAGATTTACCGTGAGCAAGTCAGCGGACGCTGACGAAATGCGTTGGTTTTCTTTTGCATCTCCAAACCTGTGGATGAACTTTGAATAAAATATCAAGAATTACTTAATCCGCTGGAGTGCGACCCTGCTTTTTCTTTCAAACTGGGAGAAAAATTGTTGGTATATTAGCGGTGGTCCAAGCCGCAAGGGTACCGCACCTTCTAATTGAGCGCCCTCAGTCCGGAACCGTTGGACCCCTTTGGATAAATATATATATATATGTAAAACAAAGGCTCTGCAGGCGAAGAAGCACTTCACAGCAGGTAGGTTATCCCTCTTTATTGTTGCATTCGAAAGTGGCATTTCATCCGTAATTTAATCCTTTTGCCAACGCGTTTCTGAGCTGTTCGCTCCTTCATCTTGGGCTGATGACTAATGCGCTATTCTGCAGCTTGGTCCCACGTGCATTTAATTGTTTCCTGCATCCTGTATGCCTGCTTAGTAGCGCTGCACTATGGGACATGTGGTTTGCATTCTATTCACCCACAGTGGGTTGCGCAGTATGTCATCCTTATTCTCAAGGTTCACAGTGATTGTTCATTGTGATATTAAAAGTCCTTTAGTAGGCCCCGGCATATTAACATCACCTTCGTTAGTTTGAGCTCTGCTGTGCCGTCATTTCACTCGGAAAATTCCTGTTCTGACGGCCCCATTCTCCAACGGCTCCTTCCTCATTAGCTGGGTGGTGCTCCTTCCACGACCGAAGCTGTCGTGTAAATTATGTAAAACAAAGGCTCTGCAGGCGAAGAAGCACTCCACAGCAGGTAGGTTATCCCTCTTTATTGTTGCATTCGAAAGTGGCATTTCATCCGTAATTTAATCCTTTTGCCAACGCGTTTCTGAGCTGTTCGCTCCTTCATCTTGGGCTGATGACTAATGCGCTGTTCTGCAGCTTGGTCCCACGTGCATTTAATTGTTTCCTGCATCCTGTATGCCTGCTTAGTAGCGCTGCACTATGGGACATGTGGTTTACATTCTATTCACCCACAGTGGGTTGCGCAGTACGTCATCCTTATTCTCAAGGTTCACAGTGATTGTTCATTGTGATATTAAAAGTCCTTTAGTAGGCCCCGGCATATTAACATCACCTTCGTTAGTTTGAGCTCTGCTGTGCCGTCATTTCACTCGGAAAATTCCTGTTCCGACGGCCCCATTCTCCAACGGCTCCTTCCTCATTAGCTGGGTGGTGCTCCTTCCACGACCGAAGCTGGGACTTTTAATATCACAATGAACAATCACTGTGAACCTTGAGAATAAGGATGACGTACTGCGCAACCCACTGTGGGTGAATAGAATGCAAACCACATGTCCCATAGTGCAGCGCTACTAAGCAGGCATACAGGATGCAGGAAACAATTAAATGCACGTGGGACCAAGCTGCAGAATAGCGCATTAGTCATCAGCCCAAGATGAAGGAGCGAACAGCTCAGAAACGCGTTGGCAAAAGGATTAAATTACGGATGTAATGCCACTTTCGAATGCAACAATAAAGAGGGATAACCTACCTGCTGTGGAGTGCTTCTTCGCCTGCAGAGCCTTTGTTTTACATAATTTACACGACAGCTTCGGTCGTGGAAGGAGCACCACCCAGCTAATGAGGAAGGAGCCGTAGGAGAATGGGGCCGTCGGAACAGGAATTTTCCGAGTGAAATGACGGCACAGCAGAGCTCAAACTAACGAAGGTGATGTTAATATGCCGGGGCCTACTAAAGGACTTTTAATATCACAATGAACAATCACTGTGAACCTTGAGAATAAGGATGACGTACTGCGCAACCCGCTGTGGGTGAATAGAATGCAAACCACATGTCCCATAGTGCAGCGCTACTAAGCAGGCATACAGGATGCAGGAAACAATTAAATGCACGTGGGACCAAGCTGCAGAATAGCGCATTAGTCATCAGCCCAAGATGAAGGAGCGAACAGCTCAGAAACGCGTTGGCAAAAGGATTAAATTACGGATGAAATGCCACTTTTGAATGCAACAATAAAGAGGGATAACCTACCTGCTGTGGAGTGCTTCTTCGCCTGCAGAGCCTTTGTTTTACATAATTTACACGACAGCTTCGGTCGTGGAAGGAGCACCACCCAGCTAATGAGGAAGGAGCCGTTGGAGAATGGGGCCGTCGGAACAGGAATTTTCCGAGTGAAATGACGGCACAGCAGAGCTTAAACTAACGAAGGTGATGTTAATATGCCGGGGCCTACTAAAGGACTTTTAATATCACAATGAACAATCACTGTGAACCTTGAGAATAAGGATGACGTACTGCGCAACCCACTGTGGGTGAATAGAATGCAAACCACATGTCCCATAGTGCAGCGCTACTAAGCAGGCATACAGGATGCAGGAAACAATTAAATGCACGTGGGACCAAGCTGCAGAATAGCGCATTAGTTATCAGCCCAAGATGAAGGAGCGAACAGCTCAGAAACGCGTTGGCAGAAGGATTAAATTACGGATGAAATACCACTTTCGAATGCAACAATAAAGAGGGATAACCTACCTGCTGTGGAGTGCTTCTTCGTCTGCAGAGCCTTTGTTTTACATAATTTACACGACAGCTTCGGTCGTGGAAGGAGCACCACCCAGCTAATGAGGAAGGAGCCGTTGGAGAATGGGGCCATCGGAACAGGAATTTTCCGAGTGAAATGACGGCACAGCAGAGCTCAAACTAACGAAGGTGATGTTAATATGCCGGGGCCTACTAAAGGACTTTTAATATCACAATGAACAATCACTGTGAACCTTGAGAATAAGGATGACGTACTGCGCAACCCACTGTGGGTGAATAGAATGCAAACCACATGTCCCATAGTGCAGCGCTACTAAGCAGGCATACAGGATGCAGGAAACAATTAAATGCACGTGGGACCAAGCTGCAGAATAGCGCATTAGTCATCAGCCCAAGATGAAGGAGCGAACAGCTCAGAAACGCGTTGGCAAAAGGATTAAATTACGGATGAAATGCCACTTTCGAATGCAACAATAAAGAGGGATAACCTACCTGCTGTGGAGTGCTTCTTCGCCTGCAGAGCCTTTGTTTTACATAATTTACACGACAGCTTCGGTCGTTTAAGGAGCACCACCCAGCTACTGAGGAAGGAGCCGTTGGAGAATGGGGCCGTCGGAACAGGAATTTTCCGAGTGAAATGACGGCACAGCAGAGCTCAAACTAACGAAGGTGATGTTAATATGCCGGGGCCTACTAAAGGACTTTCAATATCACAATGAACAATCACTGTGAACCTTGAGAATAAGGATGACGTACTGCGCAACCCACTGTGGGTGAATAGAATGCAAACCACATGTCCCATAGTGCAGCGCTACTAAGCAGGCATACAGGATGCAGGAAACAATTAAATGCACGTGGGACCAAGCTGCAGAATAGCGCATTAGTCATCAGCCCAAGATGAAGGAGCGAACAGCTCAGAAACGCGTTGGCAAAAGGATTAAATTACGGATGAAATGCCACTTTCGAATGCAACAATAAAGAGGGATAACCTACCTGCTGTGGAGTGCTTCTTCGCCCGCAGAGCCTTTGTTTTACATATATATATATATATATATATACGTATATATATATATATATATATATAAACTAAGCGCATTAACCCCTTCACTGCTAGGCCTTTTCTCCCCCGTGCCACACCCTTTTTGGGCTATTTGTTGTTGTTTGCGCTTAGTCCCCCGTTTCTTTTTATACACATGAGATATCCATGCCAAATTGGAGTCATTTTCCTCTAATCATTCTGAGATTTCTAAAGGCACCCAGGGTTTGCAGATACCACTTGAGGGGATTGAGAAATTAGGCAAAATACAGCAACATTTTGGGTTTTTGGGAAAAAAAGCGCTGCAGATGAAAGCTTCAGTTTTTCCCCCTGCAATGGTACCAACAAAGGGTTTGTGGTGCTGAATTCATCATGTCACCAGCTTTCAGGACCAGCAGACTTTTGTGATAAAACCAAACTTTTCTGCACAGTTTTAGCATTTTACTGGGGCATTTTTTACTAGTTTTTGTGCTCTCAACCGCCTTCCAGTCGTATAAATTGGTGTGAAATTAAAATGTGTCTTGGATAGATACATATTTTAAAAAAGTAGACAAAATTTTGAATTCATCAAGATATCATTTGTGTAGATCCTTCAAGGTTTTTCTATGGAAAGTAACAGTTGAAATTAAAAAAAATGAAATTTAGTTGACAAAAACAGACATTTGGAACTACATTTTCACCTATAACTTCTTCTTACTATGGTAGATGTTTGAAAGCTATATACTGTTAGATCCGTGGGACCCTTTGAGTTGCGGAAATATATAAAGCTTGTTGGATTACTAGGAACCCGAGGTACCCAGAACCAATAACTGAGTTGTACCTTGCAATGGTTTTTCATTGTGTGACTGATATACAGTAATTCATTTGATAAAATATAAAAAGTGAAAAATAGGTATCAAGGAACCTTATTTATATGTGAAATGAGAAGATATGGAGTTTAGAAGCAGTGGTTATTTGTGTATCTTTTAATTTGTTTGTACCCATATTAGCATATGAATTAGAGGGTAGGGTTCAAAATGACTTCTTTTTCACATACTGTCTTACATTTGGAAAGCAGAAATGCATAGAAAGACAAACGGTAATAACACTTGTTCTACTATTCTGTGTTCCCCTAAGTCTCTTAATAAAAATTATACCTCATTTGTGTGGGTGGGCCTAGTGTTTTCGACATGAAGTGACCCAAAACACAACATGGATACATTATATTTTCCCAGTGAAAACGGACCCTTTTTTCACCTATCTGTGGATTTGGGCCTTAGCTCATCTGGAACCTAGGGAAACCTAGCAAACTTGTACATTTTTTAAACTAGACAATAAGTAGAAACCAGGATGGGGTGATTTGTGTGGCGCTCATCTGGTTCTATTACCCAGAATCCCTTCCAAATCTCAAACTTTGTACAAAAAACATATTTTCCTCACATTTCAGTGATGGAAAGTTCAGGAATCTGTGGGTAGCCACAGACTTCCACCCACCCATTATTCCCCCAAGTCTGACAATAAAAATGGTACCTCACTTGTGTGGGTAGGCTTAGTGCCCAAGACCGGAAACGGCCTAAAACGCAAGGTGGACACATCACATTTTTCCTGTGAAAACTGACCCTTTTTTGCAATGTGCCTAGCTGTGGATTTTGGTCCCTAGCTCAGCCATCACCTAGGGAAACCTTCCAAAACTGTACATTTTTTTAAACTAGACACCGAGGGGAGTCCAGTATGCTGTGACTTGTGTGGCTCTCATCAGGTTCTGTTACCCAGACTCTCTTGCAAACCTCAATCTTTGTCAAAACAAAAACCCATTTTCCTCAAATTTTAGTGATGGAAAGTTCTGGAATCTGTGGGGGGCCACATATTACCACCCACCCAGAATTCCCTCCAGTCTCTTGATAAAAATGGTACCTCGTTTGTGTGAGTAGGCCTCTTACCCATGACAGGGATAGGTCCAAAACGCAACATGGAGACACAGCATTTTTCCGGTAAAAACTGACCTCAGACTTTGTCAAACAAAACACATTTTTCTCACATTTTTGTGATGGAAAGTTCTGCAATCTGTGGGGTGCCAAAAACCTCCATGTACCCAGCATTCCACTAAGTCTCCCGATAAAAATGGTATCTCACTGCGTGTAGGCCAGTGCTCATGACAGCAAACGTGCCAAAATGCAAAGTTGACACCACATTTCTCCACTGAAAACTGACCCTTTTTCTTGCAATGTGCCTAGCTGTGGATTTATGGCCCTAGGTCAGCCATCACCTATGGAAACCTAGCAAACCTGTAACATTTTTTTAAACTATACACACAGGGGAATTCAGGATTGGGGGGCACTTGTGTGGCTATCACAAGGTTCTGTTACCCAGAATCCTTTGCAAAATTTTCTCACATTTCCGTGATGGAAAGTTCTGGAATCTGTGGGGAGCCCAAAAATTACACCAACCCAGAATTTTCTCAAGTCTGCTGATAAAAATGGTTCCTCACTAGTGAGGGTAGGCCTGGTGTCTGCAACAGGAAATTACCCAAACCGTATTGTGGAGACATCAAAATAAATTTTCACGAAACAACCTGGTTTTGCAAGGAAGTCACCTGCGTTTTTGGTCCCAGGCTCGACGGCCATCTTGTGAAACCTACCTAACCCAAACATTACTGACAACAAGGAACACTGAGGAGTCTAAGGAGGTGTAGATAGTGTGGATCCCCCAATGTGTTCATACCAAGAATCCCCTGCAAACCGCAAATTTAGCTCAATAAAATCATATTTTCCTCATGTTTCTGTGTGGGAAAGTTGTGGGATCAATGGGGTGACACAAATTTCCTACCACCCAGCATTTGAGGGATCCATGCAAACCATACATCTCCGGACTCCTCCAAGTGTCTAGTTTTCACGTGATTCTGGGAAAAAAAACTTTTGTGGATCCATGCAAACCATAACTCCCTGGACTCCCTTGTATGTCTTCTTTTCATAAATATCTGGGTTTGGTAGTTTTGCTTAGATGGCCGCTGAACCCACGACCAAAAAAGCACATGCTTTGTTTGCAAAAACCGGTTGTTTTGTCATAGATAGGGGCACCTGCGTTTTGGTCCAGGGCTCGGCGGCCATCTAGGGAAACCTACCAAACTCAGATATTTCTGTAAACTAGACACCCAAGGGAGCCAGGGATGTGTGGCTTGTGTGGTTCGCCCAACGTTTTGTTACACATATTCCCCTGCAAACCTCAAATTTAGATAAAAAGTCACATTTTTCACACATTTCTGTGTGGGAAGGTTGTGAGATCACAGCGCCGGCACACATTTCCCACCACCCAGCGGTCCACTAAGTCTCCCAATAAAAATTATACATCACTTGTGTGGGTGCCAAAAGCAGGGTGAGACTAAAAATATTTTTTTTAAATGCCCTGATGGACCAACTTTGGTTCCCCCTCAGTTTTAAATTTTATAAGCGTTTAGGATCTCTGCTTTGGGCAATCACACAAGTGAGGTACTCATTTTTAATAGGAGACTGAAGGACATGCTGGTGGTGGGAAATTTGTGCCAGCTCAGTGATCCGACACTTTTTACACAAAGAAATGTGATGAAAGTGTGTATTGTTAGCTAAATTTGAGGTTTTATAGTGGATTCTGAATAATAAAACACTGGAGGATCCAAGTAAGCCACAGTGCCAGCCAAGCACCATACAAGCACATCACCAGCAAAGCAACACTCCATGCACATTGCCAGCCAAGTAACAGTCCACATACACTGCCAGACAGGTGCCATCCACACAGACCACTAGCCAAGCACAGTGCATGTACACCGCCAGCCAAGCACCAGTCCACACTCACCACCAGAAAAATGCAGGTTCACAGACAGACAGCTAAATGCCAGCAAATAAAGACCGTCAGCCGAACTAGTTCACACACACAGAAACGTTTGCTAGTGTCTAGTGGTTTTCTGCCCCCCTTGGGAGCAGATATGCCTAACAATATCACTGATATGCCCCCAAGGGGCAGGCAGAAAGACTGTCCCTTTTCTGTTTGAGGGTGAGGACATTGGCATGCCCATTTTGGGCAGTCCCCACCATTACAAATTCAACACAAAAAATCCCTGTTGCCTAGTGGGCGTTCTGCCCTCACAGGGGAAGATTGGGGTAATAACCCCATCTACCTCCCGGGGGGCTGGATGACTGTCCCTTTTGTGTTGGCAGATCAGGCCATTGGCATGCCCATTGTGGGCAGCCCCACCCCTCTTTTATAAAAAAAAACAATCATCCCTGGTGCCTAGCAGGATTTCTGCCCCCGGGGGCAGATTGGGGGCCAGTACCTATATCTGCACCCTGACTGTGGCAATTTTTGGGAGGGGTGAGGGCATTATAGTGCCCATTTAGGGCAGCCCCCACCGCTAAGTACTAAAAATCAAATAATCCCTGGTGTCTAGTGGGCTTTCTGCTCCCCGGGGGCAGATCAGGGGAAATAACCCTCATCTGGAGGGCAGAAAGAATGTCCCTTTTGTGTTGGGGGTGGGGGCATTGGTATGCCCATTATGGGCCACCCACACCCCTCTTTTATAAAAAAAAAGAAGATCATCACTGATGCCTAATGGTCTTTTTGCTCCCCAGGGGGGCATATCAGGGGATGTTGCCCACATATGCACCCCAGGAGGGTCAGAAAGACTGGCAATTTTTGGGAGGGGTGGGGGCAATCATAGCACCCATTTGGGGCAGCACCCACACCTAAGTACTAAAACAAAATACACCCTGGTGTCTAGTGTGGTTTCTGCCCCCCAAGGGGAGAGTTTGGGGGCTTCTGCCCCCATCTGCACCCTGGGGGGCTGAAAGACTGAATAGGCCCAAATTAATATGGGGGAGCCACGGCCCTTGCCCAAGGAGCCGTTCGTCCCTCCCTTATGCTTGGTGATCGCCCTCCTGCAGAAATCCCCAAGCAGGGATCCACTAGGGAAGAGTAGCATTGAATAGGAGAGGTTCTCCCCTTCCCAACGATACCTCTCCTGTGAGATTCGGTGCTCAGGGGGCTGAGATAGCCCCTGGAGCAATGAAGCAGTGAAACTAAAACGTCAGTTATAATGTAATGATGTCATCATGCGATGCACGGGATCGTAATTACATTGAAGAAAAAAATACCTTGGGAGGTTGGGAAACCTCTTCCACAACTCCTGAGGCTAAAAAAAAGGAAGTCCCTCTGCTGTTCACAGCAGAGGGATTAGGCGAAGGTGTGCAGACTAAAGGTTCCTTGACTATACTCTTTCTTCAATTCACTTCCAATGCATGTGTTTTGCTTGCATTGTTTTGGTGCTACCATGTATTTTTTATCCTCTTACAATCTATTAATTTAACTTTAATGGGTTTACTCTGAATAATTTCTGCATTCTCTATTGATCCTCATTGTTCAACTAGAGAATTTTGGACTTCATTTATCCTGATATTACAGTAAGGAGGATGTTTCTGGCTTGTCTTTGGTTTTGTGTGGACTGCAGATGATATCATAATGTGTCAGCCATGTTTACAAATAGTGTTGCTTGTAGTACAGATTAAGTTACTTTACAAAAAGTGTTCATTTCATTATCTTTAATAAAATCAGAAATGTCCTCTTCACTAATGCTAGGAAAATCCCTATTTTACCTACTGCATAAGAGCTGTGTGATCTTGTGTGCTCTGCGTCTACCTACGAAGACAGGGCACCATAGTTACATGGAGACTGCTGAATAAGAATGTTAGCCTAGCAGACATTGTCTGCCTCCCTGAAGGAAATATCAATGGTGATTGTGTGGTGGTTTACTTGATGAATGTGCCTCAGGGAATTATTTTACCGGGTACTTCCATCCTTCCTTGACCGGTACATGGCATGTGTCTTGCCATTTGCAAGTAAAATGTAGCAGGATGATTTAGCTTGCCCTTTCAGCAGTGTTTGTATATATGTAATGTGAAGTTATAGTTTAAATGATTAGGAAAGTTTGCTAATATCTGTACTCATAATAAAACATTTCTGTTCTCCTTGTCATTGGCATTGCAGAGTATGTTTTGAAAACTATCTCAGCTTGAAACTTCATTTATATGCCATTTGGCTTTACCATACACCTAGGTTACTAGAATTCTTCTTTATTACCACTAATATCAAATATCAGAACTAAAGGGTTATTGTAGGCCGAATTATGACCCTGGTGGTCGGACTGCCACGCAACTGACGGTAGCAGTCCGACCATCGCATGTCTGTCAGTCCAACCGCCTGATTAGGAGTTGGGCTGTCGGACCGCCTCAACACCGGGGACGGGAACATGGATCCCGAGGTGGAGGGGGTCTGCAAAGATGTGGGGTATGGTGGCGATGCTGAGATGGGCACTGCCATGGGGATTACAAGTTGCCTTTCCGACAACGTTACCCGCCATGAAAAAGTTGTCAGAAATGCAAAGAAGGGCCCTTAACAAGGCAATTTTGCCCAGGGTGCTAGTGCATGAGGCAGACGTTGTGCCGCTCTCTGCATGCACTGCAGTGCATGCACTGTGTGCCATGCGTGGCAAGGTGCATGGCAACAGTGCACACACGACTATGCAGGCACTGCCCTGCAGCAGCATCGCCTTCAGGCTCACATAGTGAGCCTCAGAATGCCGCAGCTGACAGACAACCGTGGTCAGTATCCCACTGGCTTGACAGTGGTCTCCCAACCACCGACACTACAGCCTGGCGGTCTGACTGCCAGGTTCATAATTAGGCTCTTAGTGTTTATCAGGCTGTACTCCATTCTGCCATTCAGTGGAAACATGTGCTCTGTTGCCCTGGTGGACTACTCCCTGCCCTATTTAGTGACCTTTGCCTACCTGAAGGAGGTCTCTGTGCCTTCAGAGGAGCTGCTGCCACAGCAGCTCCTTTCAAGACACCGTAAATGTTTGAGAAACTGCAATTTTTCATCAGGTCACTCAGCAAACATTTTTGTTTTTCAAAATCAAACTTCCAAAGCAGGAGTTTGGTTTTGAAAAGCAAAAATACTGTAATGGTCCTGACAACCTGAACTTTTTCTCCATTAGTATGGGGGGCAGTTTTACATGTATTTATTCAGGACTGCCAGCTTTTTGTGGCAGAAGAGCAAAAGATGTACGTCAGAACACCTACCCTAAATATGGGGATGGTCTGAAGTCCATGGGGCCGTAGGTTTAAAGTTTTGACTGACAGAAACACAACAGTTCACTCAATTCTAAATAGAGTGGGTGAGCAGGATACTCTGCCACATTTGTGGTTGTGTGCCCTGTCCGTCAAACTCTAAAATAAACTCTAAGGGATTGAGTCACAAACTGCATATTTGAGTAAGATTACTCATTTGAGTAAGTTTACTACTTTTCAGTATTCACAAACAGTACTTTTGTAGTAATTTAGGGTCCAATCTCCAAAAGTAATCTGAGACAAAATCCTAACTTTACGACTTTCGGTATTCGCACAAGACATTTAGGAGTAGCAAAGTTAGGATTTCTAACTTTACTATTCCTAAATGCCTTTTGTGAATACCGAAAGTAGTAAAGTTAGTGGTTTTCTCAGTTTAGGAGTAGTCAAGTTAGGAATCCTAACTTGACTACTCTTAAATGCCTTTTGTGAATACCAAAAGTCGTAAAGTTAGGATTTTGTCTCAGATTACTTTTGTGACTCAAACCCTTACACTTTTGTACTAAATCACATTTTTGTAGTAACCACCCACATTGCCAATCACTTGTACTGCAACATCCTCCCATAGAAAATAATGGTGGTAGGGACTGAAAATAAAACCTCATGGGAAATAATGATAAATTAAATGTAATTATTTAAAATAGTTACTTCTGGCTGCACACCAACACAAGTTTCTATTTGCGTTGGTTTGTAAATAATAACATAAATCTTGCATCAGGTCTGCATTAAAAAAAGTAATGCAAACCTGACACAACATTTTTTTTCAATCTTGGCATGTGTCTTGAAGTTTATAAGTAGGTGGCAATAAAAGCACTTAAAGAATTAGGTGAAGGGTAACATAATAAAGGTCTGTCTCTGTAAATACGAGGAGCAGGCCTACAAGGCTTTTGAAGGAGCTGACACTTTGTTAATTTATTTCTGTAATCCTCAGTTGCCTCTCCAAGGATGAGGGAACATGCTACTAAAGAATACTGCAGGGACGCCTACAATCTTGCTTACCATACTAATGTGAAGTGAAGAGGAAGTAGAGTATAGAGGATTAGAGCTGCATGCTGGACTGGTGAAACATAAATGTACATGCTTCAGTGTACTCACTAGAGCCACTTCGGTCTTTACCTTTACAATGCCTTGTTTTAAACCATGGTATTTCACAATGCATTTGACAGTGTAACAACTGATTTAATTTAGATATGATAACCAAAGTTTAAGGGGGCTTTAAAATTAGGTGAAAATGTCAGTTAAAACATATCATTTTAAAATAACAAAGCCACTGAAAAGCACCAGGCATAGTTATCTCAAGTAACTCTAACTCATGCCCTAACAAACAACAACTCGCGCCCCGCCATGTACATTGTTTTTATCAACAATATCATTGCAGTGTTCGGGGATTTAGGGTCCCAGGGATAATGCTCATAAAAGGCCCTGGGGGATGGGGTCCCTGGGGCTGGTGCAGAAATGTAACTCTTGACCCTAGGGTATAGGTTCCTCGGGGCCTCAAAGAGACTAGTGGAAGGGGGTTGCAAGCATCCTCCACTAATTGATAATATCAACCCCTGGGATGGGGTCCCTGGGGTCTCTATAAGCCTCAGGGAGGGGGTTGTATGCACCTTCCACTCCCCTAAATTTTACATTCGCCCCCAGGGGATTTGGTCTCCAGGTCCCCCCATGTCTCCATAAAGCTCTGTGGCAGAGGCTGCATCCCCCCTCCCCAATAAAATATATAACAGGCATATATTAAAGGAGCAAAGTACGTTTCTTTTTATTTTTCTCTCAGTTCCACAGATCTGTGGATCCGCTGGGGATCAGCAGCACGATGAAATAAAATTATGTTTTTGGCCCCAGGGGTCCTGAGGGCTAGTTGAGGCAAGGTATTCCTACCTTGCCCCTCATATATATATTTTTACTTTTTTTCAGGTCAGGAGACTGAGTCCCCAAGTCCTAAAATGGCTGCTATCACATCTTTGTTCATGTTGTGACAGTTAATCAGATCATATCTTTTGATATGTTAGATTCGCGGCTCCTCCACATCGTGAAATATACATAAATTTTTAACCTTAATCCTTGGAAAGTACTGAACGGATTTACACTAAAGCACTAAAAGCATGCTTTTTGGACCAAGAACTAGCTTTCTGCCAAATTTGGTGTGATTCCACTCAGCCATTTTGGTTGTAGCTGCATCTAATTTTCCTATGAAAAATTGCATGAGGAAAATATGGTTTGGGATACCTCTCTTCTCAAACCCCGCTTGATGGATCACCTCAAAACTTTCTGGAAGGAGCGGAGAGGGACAAGAATAAGTTGAGGTGGATAAAAATAAGTTGGTGGCTGTGTCCCAGAGCCCCAGTGGCCCCTTCTAGCTACCTTCCAAATACCCACACCAGGTGTTGGCAGGAGCCACCTCTGTTTGCTTTTGTGGGTGCCCAAGTGCCTATCCAGGGCACATACATCATTTCAATAAGTTGAACGATGAAGGGGGAGCCCAAGGGCCCCCACGGCCCCTGCCAGTTCTCCTGACCGGAGCTGGATGCTTTTTATATTTGTTGATGCCCCAGTGCCCACCCAGGACACCCATATATTTATAATAAATTGGACCCACGGGTTGAGCCTCAAGGCCACCATGGCCCTGCCACGCCAGCAACCAGTAAGCTGCCACACAGCAGGAAAAAACATTTTCCTGTGGACAGGGAAAAAAGAAAAACTTTGGGGCCCGTTAGGATGGAGTGCGGATCGCCCCCTCCGGGCTGGAGGTAGCCACGGCTGGCCTGGAGGGGGCGATCCACCCACCATCCTTGCCTGATTGACCCCCCGCCATATTAGTATGGCTGGGGGGTCTGCGGTGGACGGAAAGACCGCCCACCGCTTTTCCGCCAGTCGACTTGTCGACCGGGCGTAAAAAGGGCATGATATGGTGGCGGTGTCTACTAGACACCGCCATCCATATCATAATGTTGGCGGAGATTTTCCTTTCCATGGCGGCGTTGACACCATGGAAAGACATGCGGTTTCTGCTTTTGGTGCAACGGGCCCCCAGAGTGTTGGGGGGTGCACATGGGGGGTACATTGGTGTGGACAAGGTGGCAGGCCACACGCGGTGCCTGTCACCTTGTGTATGCCAATGTACAACGTGCATCCACAGCATTGTGGTGGGCGGTTCTGTGAGCATCGCCCGCCACAATGTTTTGGATGGGAGATGCCACCACCACGGTGGCGGTGCCATCCTAATGGCCACAGCGGGACCGCCGCACCTCTGGCGGACGGTCCTGTTCACCGTTATGGTAGCGGGCGGACTTTGTCCGCCCGCCATCATAATAGGCCCCTTTGTTACTGCCTGGTGGGAGCATTAGGCTATACTTGAGTCCTGGATGACGGGGTCTCCGGGTCTGTAGTACAGCTGAGAGAGTGTTGCTGCACACACCCCTCCCCTCAAAATAAAGGATTTGACCCTAGGGGTTGGGTCCTCGGAGCCATACTTGGGCTTGGGAGGAGGACTGCATGCCCCCTCCACAAAAAAGCAGTATTTAGCGATGGGGTATGGGGTCCCCATGGCCTAAATTCAGCTCAAGGAGATGGCTGTATACCACCTTCCCCCAAAAATATGTGTGTCCGCTCACCGAGCCATGGCCCATTACAGGTATTTTTTTGTATAAGGATGTGAACACATTTTATTTTAAAATGTTACTGTGAATCTTTTGCACATTGGCAGTAAATTTAAAACAAAAATAATTTGTGTTGCCCCAGGACCTCCCCCCACCAGGCCTACTATATTGTTTTTACATTATTTGAGAGCAAGGGACCGAGTCCCTGAGTCCGTAAATGGCTGAAATCACTTGAGCGGATCCTCCGCGGCATAATATATATATAATAATATATATAATATAATATATATAATATATACATGCGATTTGAAACTTAATTTCTCATAAACTATTGAACGAATTTACATAAAATCACAAAAAAGCACGCTTCTGGACCAAGATCTATCTGCCTGCCAATTCTAGTGTAATCCCATTAAGCCATGTTTGCAGTATCACTGTTCAATTTTCCTATGGAAAATTGCATGGGAAAAATATGTTTTAGGACCCGGCACTTTTTTCTCCACTCTTGCCTGACAGATAACCTTACTAGGAGGTGGATGAACTTTTTTGGGGGAACGTTTTTTGAAGACTCGTCAAATGGCGCCAAAGTTAGAAGCAAACCCAAAAAATCTATTTCCTACAGAAATATGGTCCTTGCTACCCCATTACCTTACTGTTAGAAATTGGGTTGTTGGTTGATTGGGATATGAGCCCTGGTCAAGCAGCAACCACATTTCTAGTCAGGATAAGGGGCGGGCAAGCCCTAAATTAACCTGTGCTCACCCTCTGGTAATGTTTCCCTCTTGCAGTCCATCCACTTGGTCAACTCCCTTCTCCAGCCATCAGGTCAGGGACAGAGAAGGATTTCTAACTCATTGCTAGCTACCTCCTGGCAGGTAATAAAGCTAAGTCTATAAATTGGTCTGTTGCTTTCCTAGCCATGCCACGAGCACGTAAGCCCAGTAGGTAGAGCTGCAGAGTGTAATCAAATTGCCTTTAAGTTGCTTTTGGTAACACCTGTAGGACAGAACCCCAATACTGGGCTAGGATCAGGTAGGACCATACCATTTTAAAAAAACAGCTGTCGGTGCTCAACTGCGAGATCAGTCCCCCGACGTTCGGGAAACATAGTGCACAGTTGCCGAGGCATGAGGTACACCCGGTGCAAGAAGTAGAATTGAATAAACTAGAACCTGGCATTCCAAGATGCTTTGGCGGTAGACGTCAATATTGACGTTCTGGTGGAGTCTGAGAACATTGGGCTCATGTTCGCCTCCCACTGGTGCCATAGAGGCAAAAGATCTAGTTGTGCTCCCTTTAACAATGCTCAATATAGTAGATTAATTGCCTTGGTCATTCCAGAGATAAGAAAAAGATAACAGAGGATTTCATGTTCTGAGGTTCAGAGAAATCCATCTTCCACCAGTTACAAATCCAGCCCATCAGGACTCCCTGCAACAGGAAATGCCCAGTTGGTATGTTGTAAGTCCCTCTGAGGTCTGGAAAGAGTTTAGTTCACCTCAAATGAAAATATCCCACATAATATTAACACCCTTGTGTGGCCATGCCTCTAGGCTGGCTCATCCACCAAGGAATGGTCAATTCTGGGCCAACAGTAAGGGGTGCTTGCAAGAGTATGGGGTTCTGGTGAGGGTTCTCCGGAGTGCCCTAGAACACGTGTATCCTGCCACACGGATTGTGCCACATGGTCTTCCTTGGAATGGAAACAAGCATCCTGGGACCAGTTTCGGGGTAACACCCCTCATCAGCCAGGCTAGCTTGTTACCCCGAAACAGGTTCCAGGATGCTTGTTTCCAGTCCCGGGAAGACATGGCTTAGCAGTTCGGGCTGCACTGTTCCCATGGGGCACCAGGGCAAGACTGATTTGCATATAACTGGGTCTGAACTAGGGTGTTGATGTGAGCTAAAGAACGATGATTGATTCAACCCAGATCTGTGACTGGGGGAGAGTGTCTGAAATATTTCAGCGCTCCATCCATCATCTCCTTGTGTTTGCTTTGTTCGCCGTAAGTTGGCAGGGTATGCCCAGATGTGGTTCCCTTCTCACTTTGCCACTGGATTAAAGCTAGGCTGGCTGATGAGGGGTGTTAACCCAAAACGGGTCCTAGCATGCTTGTTTCCGGTCCAGGGAAGACCTGGCTTGGCAGTTCGGGCTGGACTGTTACCATGGGACACAGGGTCAAGACTGATTTGCATATATCTGGGTCTGAACTGTGTTGGCGAATCTAAAGAACGATGATGGATTCAACCAAGATCTGTGACTGATGGTGAGTGTCTGAAAAGTTTCAGCGCTCCTTCTATCATCTCCTTGTGTTTGCTATAAGTCAGAGGTGATCAGCGATACCAGTAACAAACATACAGTTGAGGGGTGAAAAAGCTCCTCCACTAGTGCCTCACTGTTTCTCCTGGTACCATGCCACACAGCAACCATACATCCCAAAAGCACAACACATGCAACATCCGAAAAAATTAAAACTCCCCATAAACAACCCAAAAACTGACCCATAGCCTCCCCCCCGGACATGTACACATCCTGTCTTAACAAATGTAGAGAGGCAACATACCTAACAGACAAGGCCCCATATCCTGGGACAACCTAGTGCATATTAAAAAAAATTAAGCGAGACGAGAGACTAGTCAAGTCAGGAAAGATAAATTACATACAACTGTAAAACAGGCAACATAGGGAGCAGACCCCCGCCCGGACCACCGAACCAGCAGAAAATACAGTCTACAGGTAGTCTGTAGACTGTATAAGTTAAACCCCCACATCCCCACTGCTATAGGAGGTAGACAAAAGTTGTTGCACATCGGGGAATCAAACAATATCATCCACTAAGCCAGAGGTGACCACCAGCAGAACATCATCCAGTCCAGGAACTACGGAGACCCCTGAGCTCGATTTGGAGCCACTCCAAGATCAAGCATCTATGTGCGGGAAGTCTCCACTCGAGCGCATAGATGCAACCACCTCCACTACTCTTGTGTATTCCTCCATCCCCCTGTTGCTTAGTTGGCCAGTTGGATTCCTGCCATCTGGACCTTCTGCGTGTTTGGTGAGTCAACTGATGAGAGTCCGGCTGAGCTGAGTGTGTTGACCCTGCATAATAGCTCTCCATGTAATCCCAAGCTGCAGAGGGGTCAACAAAGAAGTAGGTCTACTCAGGTGGGCCATGAAGAGTAAACAATATAGCAGGCCCAGCTCTCTGAGGCAGCAGTTGACGGATATGAATGAAGCATGCTGCGTCTGTACTTGGCGGGTGAAGTTGGGATAAAGCAATGCTCTTGCGTTCGCCACCCGGAGGGGGACGTGTAGATGGGCCTACCAAGGGAGGAGATCTCTATTACAAAAATGGAGGAGATGGGCAACCACCGGTCTGGGCAGGGATTACAGGCCTAGGAGGCAAAGCCAGGACCCTGTGTGCCTGGTTCAAGGCATAGAATTTTGAAAGGCCCTCGGGAGCAACAACCTCTTGCAGCCAGTCTTCATGGTAGTCAAGTATAGTATCGCCCTCTATTCCCTCGGGCAGTCCACCAACCCTAATGCTGTTGCGGTGGGCCCTCCCCTCCTGATCCTCCAGACAGGTGGCAAATCACTCTGTTTGCACCTCCAAATTGGTTAGACAACGTGCTGTGGCCTGTGCCTAAGGTTCCACAGTCTGGGCATCCGACTCCAGGGCTGACAGTCTTCCGCCCACCTTCTTGGTGGCATGCAGCCGGTTGTACTGAAAAGCTTGATCAATGCTGCCAGTATGACAGGCGGACCTTACTCCTTCTTGACGAGGCGCCTACTGGCAAATGCAAGGATATGGATCCTGCGGGAGATCTAACCCTGTACGTGATACCCTGTCTCTCAGGCAGACTGACTGCGATATGGGGGAGGAAAATAAGGTAGGCCAGAGGGTTTTCTATTGAACACAAGATGCCTACAGAAACACGAACTCTAAATCTTTGATCTGCTGCAAGAATCCTTGCCTGATCTGGTATTCCTTACTGAGACTTGGCTCTCGCAAGACTCTAACCTCATCTTAGCCTTGGCAATTGCTCCTGGCTATAAGATCCTGAGATTAGATCGCCAGGCTGGCAAAGGAGGGGGCGTAGCGATTATATATAAAGATAAATATGTATGCAATCACACCACACTGGGAGAATTGGAGGGTGCCAAGTGTTTGGGCTTCCAATGTCCTTATCACGGCAACAATCATTAGCTGGAGCTCTCATTTATAGGCCCCTGGGCCTGGGTAAAGCATTTCTGAACTCAATTAGCAAAATAATGGTACCTCAGCACATGATTCTGGGGGATTTTAATGTTCACATGGATATTCCCACTGACCCAGAAGGCATGACGCTCACTGAACGCTCTGTCTTGGATTTAGCTCAAACAGTCCTGCAACCCACGCATAATAAAGGCCACACTCGTGATCAGATCTTTATGAATATCAGGCTAGAGGTAGAGGTCCCCCTTCCTCAGGGATGGTCTGACCATTTTCTTATTAAATTAAGGATACCCCAGTTGGGTACGGGTCATCCAATAACAGCGGTGAAAGAAGGCACAAAATTCAGAGCCTTCCACTGGATCAACCTGGAGGCCCTAGGTAAAATGCTTGATTCTTCCACTCCCCTATTTCACAGTAATGTCGATAGTGATGCTCGGCTGCTCGACTTTTGGTTGCTTCAAAATGTCAATAAATTGGCCCCCTTGCAGTGGCTATCATCTAGAACAACCAAACTTTCAGCCCCCTGGTACAATCAACAGCTCAAAGAGAGTAAACTTATTTGCAAAAGGCTGGAAAGGAAATGTCGAAAAAACTATAATTTAGACGCTAAAAAGGGAATACAAACAATCACTTAATGGTCACTATAATAAAGATTATAAGGCCTAAAAGAACTTTATTACTAACAAAATAAAATCGTCTGAATTTAAAAGTAAAGAGCTTTTTAAAATTGTAAAATACTTTACTAACCCAGCCTTGGAGTTGAAGGTCGCTGCGGCCCCTGCCGATTGGCCGATGGTATTAGCAACCTTCTTCCATGATAAGATTAAGATGATCCAATAAATGCTGAGGGCAAATTCACCCTTGGATGGCGATCTATCATCAGAATCTTTTATGGAGCCTGTGCTAGGAGCTGCTCACTCGGTGCAGCAATTTCCCCAGATGTTATTGGAAACCTCCCTAGCTAGCATCAAAAGCTTGAAGTCAGACTCTCCTTCCAACCCTTGTCCAGCAAAACTGCTAGTGTCTATTGCACAGACAATCAATCCGGTAGTTAATAAGATTTGCAACACTTCATTAGAATTTGCACACATTCCTTCTAGATGGAAGCTAGCTAAAATTCTGCCACTGCTCAAAAAACCGTCCGATGACCCGAGCATTCCAGAATGTTACAGGCCCATCTCCCTTCTCCCCGCCTTCTCTAAAGTATTGGAGAAATTTGTTAGCTCAGTGATTACTGACTATGTGGAAACCAACAGCCTTCTCCACAGAAGTCAGTCTGGGTTTAGAGCTAACATAGCACAGAGTCTTCCCTTTTAGAAGTCTCCGAGCACATTAGGAAGAGCTTGGATGGGGGAGGGAAAGCCATTCTAATTCTGTTAGATTTGTCAGCGGCCTTTGATAGCGTGCTCCAAGACAAACTATTGGACAGGATCCAGGCTATCGGTATCGGAGGCTCAGTTTTAAAGTGGCTTGCCTCCTAACTGAAGGACAGGGTTCAGGAGGTTTGGATTCCTCCTTTTGCTACTGGACTTCTGAGAATCGATGTGGGGGTCCCTCAGGGCTCTATTTTGAGTCCCACATTATTCAATCTTTACATTTCTCCTTCAGCTGTTTTAGCAGAGACATATGGAGCAAAAATTATTTCATAAGTTGACGATACTCAGCTCCTTTTCTCCTGTGACAAAGGGAAGAGTTTTGAGGGATCCAAGATTAAAATTTGCCTCTCAAAAGTGATTGCATGGTTAAGATCCACCCAGCTTAAATGCAATCCGGAAAAGTCCGAAATTATCTTTTTTGGCACCCAACCACCAGTCGATTGGAGGCTCTGGTGGCCAGAAGATATGTTGCAACTTCTAGCTGCACAACAAAAGGTAAAGAATGTGGGTGTTTTGATAGATGACCGCTTATCTATGAAAGCTCAAGTCCAATCTGTGGTGGGAACATGCTTTAGCATCCTCAGGATGCTGAGGAAGTTCCTTCCACTCTTGACCTTAGATCACAGGAGATCGGTGGTACAGGCACTGATCTCTTCAAGACTGGACTATGTGAACATACTCTACCTCGGTATTCCAGAATATCTTCTCAAGCATCTGAAGGTGGCTCAAAATGCCGCCGCTAGAGCCATTCTCTGGCTTAAAGCTAGGACTCATATGTCCCCCCATCTCAGAGCGCTTCATTGGCTCCCGGTAAAGAATAGAATCAGATTTAAAGCTATGGTGCTATTCTTTAAAGCTTTGCATGGAATGGGGGCTAAGTACCTGTGCAGAACAATAGCTCACTACGTTCCTTCCAGAACTTTGAGATCCTCCTTGCTGAACCTAGCCGCTTTCCCTAGAATTTCTCGTGTCCGGGCTTGGGGCTCCTCGTTTGGGTTTCTTGGTTCTAAAGCATGGAATGCGCTGCCCGCTGCACTGAGAGTGGTAACAGGTTTAGCCACTTTCAGGAAACGTCTTAAAACGCTACTCTTTAGCCAATAATTGTGAGCTTTCGGTCCTCTCTCTCAGATGTCCTGTTTTCCCCTCTTTTCCTTGCAAGTGCAGCTGGTAGGAGGGTTCTATTCCATGGCCTCCGATGCACCGGGACACTCTTTTGAGTAGCTGTGCGCTATAGAAATGCCTTTATTCATTCGTTATTCATGTGGAGTCCTCTGGGAGCAAGCCCAGCTCCACTGCAATGGAGTTTATTTTCTCCTCCAGGCACTCTATTGTGGCATCAATCACTGCCAAGAGCTTGTCCAGCTTAGAATCCTTAGTGGGAGTGTCCCCTCACCAAGCACCCTGCTTGATCCCCTCATAGAAGACACCAGGTGTGGTCCCATCTTTATGGTGCTGCTTGCAGCCATTATCCAGCAAGTCAAGCGGGGGGGAAGCAAGAAGGGGCAGCAGATGGGTAAAAAAGTAAGCTGGGGTATACCTCAGTAGGGATCACAATAGCTCTGCCCACGCAACTCCCCAAAGTGCACTTATGCTGTTCCAGTGGGAAAGCTGCTTTCAGGAGCAGTTGAGGTGCCCTCACCAACCAGTAGGGGTGCCCAGCAAAGAGAACATCTTCAGTAGGCCCGGGGCTTCCAGCAAAGGGCAGGGCAGCATGGGGTCCTGTATACCCCAGCCCACTGCTCTTACCGGTCTCCAGGCCGCTGCATGCATTTACCTGTTGATCTGGGGTCTCCCAAGTCCCAAGGGGTCCCAACACAGATAAGCAAACCTCCAGTCAGGAGCCTCTGATGGCGTTGAACTGCACCTCAAAGCGGTGGCAAGGGCACTGTGTGAGCATCCTGGGTTTCAGTCTGTAGTGGGGATGTGCAAAGGCAAACTCAGTGCCATAAATCGGTGCAGCAGGTCACCCCCATGATGCATAAAGGGGCAGAAGGCCTGAGGGGCCGACCCCCACCTCTGCAGTGCCAGCCGCTGGAGCTCCGACTTGGAGGGAAGAAAGCGGAGGAGCCCATCACCCGGGCCGTCTTCCAATGTGGCCCCCCTTGAATCTCTCCGGGGGCATTGAAGTTAATGGGCCCCCCTGTTCAGCTCCACACCACTAAGACAGGAAAGCCATGAGTCCTGTTGAAGTCACCCCATCCCCCTTACAAGCCCCCCACAGTTGAATTACGACTACAGGGTCACCATCTTAGGTGTGGCCTTTCTGGTATGAGCAATGACTTCATCAGGGCCCACAGCAACTACTGAGTCCTAATCTGCTCCCGGCAGCCCCCTGAGACTCCAGGGCCACCAATGTATGCAGGCCAGCCAGGGATCTGTGGGTTAGCAAGGAGCTCCAACTTCGACATACCTACTCATTGGAGGCTGACTGTGCTCCCCCCTCCCCCCACAGGCAACTATACCCAGTCATGTGATCAGAGACAGGCTACAGGAACCAAATGGCTAAAGCATTTAGAGTTGCAATTTAAAATCTGACTTCACCATAAGTGTGGATTTTTAAATTGTAATTCCAGAGACATCAGACTTGAAGAGTTTATCTCTTGCCAATTCAAAATGTAATTAGATAATCCCAATGTTATCCTATGAGAGAGATAGGCATTTTATTGCAATAGTGAAAAAAGTATTTGAGAGTTTTTCACTACCAGCACATGCAAAACTCAAAAGTACATGTCCTGCCTTTTAAATGCATTTCACCCTTCCCTATGGGTTTCTAGGGCCTACATTAGGAGTGATTAATATGTATAAAAAGGGAAGGTTTGGGCATGGTAAGGTTTATTTTGCAGGTCAACATGGCAATGTAAACGGCACACACATGATCTGCAGAGGCAGGCCTGAGACATGGTTAAAGAGCTACTTAAGTGGGTGGCACAATTAGTGCTGGGGGGCGCTATTAACATTTAACTTACAGGCTCTGGGTAAAAGGAGTACCATTTTACTAGGGACTTTTAAGTAAATTAAATATACCAACTGGGGATGAACCATTATTACCATGTTTAGGGGAGCGGACATAATCAATTTAGCACTGGTTAGCATTGGTAAATTGTGCAGAGTCCTAATACCAGCAAAAACCAGGTTAGAAAAGTGGGGGAGAAAGGGAAAAGTTAGGGAGAAGACCACCCATAGGATTTCAGGTCTAACACTTTCCCTTCCTTGAATCTTTAATGCCCTTACCCATACCTGAACCCTGAATCATCCATACCCTTACACAATCCTAAAACCTAATAGCCTGTTACTAATCACCACCCTTACCTATCAGTGACCCTTAAATACCCCTCAAAATCCTTACTACCCAATCCCCTTACCCTTCCCTAAACCCTAGAAACCCCAACTACTTACTCTATACCCAAACCTGAACCTAAAAACCCTTATAACCTTATTATCCCATACCCTTACCCTTTTCCGAATACAAAAAATACTCACCAACCAGTGCCCTTGCCCATCCCTGAACCGTAAAATATCCTTAACAACCGGTACTCTTACCCATGCCTGAACCCCTAAAAACCCTTTGAACCCTTTCATCCCGTACACTTAGCCATCCCTCAACCCTGGAAACCCCTTACTACTTGTACCATTACCAACCTCTGAACCCTAACAACCCTTTATGACCTGTATCCTTAAACCCTAAAACAAACCTAAGAACCCTTACCACCCATACCCTTACTCACCCATATACCCTCCAAACATCTACTCAACCCTAAAAACTCGCTACTAACCCATACCCTTGAGGAAAATAAAATATTATGAGGCCTATGTGTCCCCGTGTGTTCCCCACCACTCATGTGCACATACATGTAGCCTATGTATTTCCCCTGTATGGCCTGTCTATCATGATGCTTATGCTATAACGTGGCCTGCCATCATCCAGTCTCCCATGAGAGAAACGACAAATCTGCACTGAGGCCTATACGTTTTGCATCGAGTTTTCCTGTATTTTCATGAAGCCCATTGTGGCTCAGCCAGAGCCGAAAAGAGGTTTTAGGCCTCAGACGCTCTGAGAGCTGCAGCTGCGTATCCTTGGCCTTGCACACTTGGGCCTCAGCCAAAGGGGCCCCGACCGAGGTGCTGAGACAGTATTGAGCACGGTTATCTGCTTACTCCTACCGAAACCACATTCCTGCCTGGAGAAGGAGGGATAAACACGACCCATCTGCAAAGGAGAAAGCCTAGCCTTTCTGTCTCTTTTTGTGCGATTACAAAGCTCACGTCAGTGAAAAGCCCATAACCCCCATGTAAGACTTCAGCAGTAAACGAAGAAATAAATGCCACATTGGCCCTTGGTGATGGGCAACCTATGCCACGTATCAGTCCCTGCTCCAGACTTTAGATATCAGATAATACAAGATGTGCTGGTCGCCCTGACACTGAAGGCCTCACTTCCAGACTCCAGACTCACCGGTTGCATAGCAACCCTTTCACACGTCAGTTACACGTCATGCTCGAGTTGAGCACAAGTAAGGCAAAGTTCCAGTAAAGTTCCAGCTGATCATGCAACCCCCTCCAGGTATCCACCCACCTATGACACTTACCTATTATCATCGAGTGGACGCCCACCTTCACGCCTACTTACACGCCCACATGCTCTTATCTCATTCTCTCTTGCTCCGCCTGAAGCACTCCTGCTTACGTATACTATTACAATGCATATATACTGTACTCTGTGAATAAAGTTTGAGAATACTCTGAGAATTAGACCCTTCCTGATCCCTTGTGGTGATGGAACTATTCTCCCTATAACTCGAGTTATTTGAATAAAGCCTTTTTTTTTAAACCTGATACCACGGACTCAGCCTCTTGCTTTATGCATGATCATATTGATAAAGAAATTCCGAGTGCGTAATAATTTATTTACGACATAAATGGCGCCCGAACAGGGACAAATCTCTTTCCCCATGCGCCGGAGATGAAGGTCCAGTTTTGCCCCCTTCCACAGCCGTGACGGACTTCGAGTGTACACGTCGCGGGTATTCCCGCCAACTCCCTCAGGCCAACGAAGGAGACGGACTGCGACCAGGCATCCATACGAGGCGGTGAGGATTGCGGATCGTCCCGACCCAGAGCCCACTCTGCGAGAGAGCTGTGTCCGAGGTTTCTAGAGATCCACCTAAGATACGCCATTCCCTGCGCAGCATCAAGTGTCCGAGGCCTTCAAGTTCAAGTTCAAGTTCTGCTTCCCGGTGAGTTTCTCATGGGGGTTGCAATAATGACGGGTTCATTTAATGAACACGGTAAAGACGTGTCTCACTTGTGATACCGGTATGTTCAAGAGCATGCATTCAAGAATTAATGTTTTCAAGAATTAAAGTTTTCAGGTGCACCGATATAACTGTATGAATGTTATTGTCTTAGTAAGGTTCAGTTAGGTTTGAATGTGTCAGATTTTTTGTGTGAGTTTGTTTCATTGTGATTTTTGGCTTTTTTTTTGTTCATTGTGATTTTTGCTTTCGGTTACATTCCAACATGCCGTTATTTTCAAAACTACGTAAGATATGTACCAGAAAAGGTGTACTAGAGGAACCAGTTAACATTCCGCCTAGAGACACACCTGGACATTTCATGTACTGTAAGCATGGTTTAGATGCCGTGATGTTTTTAGAACTATGGGTGGATTACACGAAGGATTTAGAGACAAAGTATAGATGGCCCATCACGGGAACGTGGGATGCAGAATGCATTATGAAGGTAGAAGAAGAGATATGGAAGAGAAAATCTAGACCTGCTCAGAAGGATGCCATTGAGTTATGGCGCAAGGAATCACATAGAAGAACAGAGAAAGAGTTCCACAGAGCAGAGAGAAGTAAACAGGAGTCCGAGAAAGCCAAAGAAGAGAAATTACAAAAGGAAGGGGAACGGGTAAAAAGAGAGCAGGCTGAAAGAGAAAGAAATACTGTCGTTGCTGGTATTTATCCCGTCCTTTCAGAGGAACTAGCAAAAGTGGCCCCAGTAGAAAGACCAATTAGAGTGCCACCGCAAGTACCCCGAAAAATAAAACAAACAGCATCCGAAAGGTTCATTAACACCTACCTAGAGGAACCCCCACCATCATACGTGGACAGAATTTTCCCTGCACCCCCAACGCAAGAACAACTCCAGGAACTCGAGGACGGCGGGGAGGGAGGATCCGGGGCAAAATCAGGAGGGGGGCCGACAGTAAAAGTAGACATCTCCGAATGTATATATGACCCAGACCCAGGAAAGGGCAGAATGCTCGTGTTTTCACTACGGCTTAGACGAGCAGTCGCAGATTTGGAAAAATTACCATATATGGATAAACATCTAAAGAAAATGTACACATTCATAAGAACAGGGGAAGGTTCTGAGTGTATAGCAGAAGCTGTACAAAATAGAAAGGTAATTGTGAAGAACTATATCCTTCGCTTCCTAATAAATTGTCTGATTAGGGAAAAAGACGAAGGTGACGGGGACGTAGACCGTTGTTATATTGGTTGAAGTGATCGCATAGATGCCGGTCAGCATGATAAATCAGGCCAGACAGACAACATGTTGACCAAAATCCGATTGGCAATAATAGCGTCACACGAAGGAGGCCCGAACGAAAAGGCTGAGTTATCATCTGATGACGAAGTAGGGGACAAAGACAGAATACATTATGTGGGCCATGCCCGGCGATTTGAAAGGCCCAAGGGCCTCAATCACCATAAACGGGGAACAGCTATAAAAAAAAGATATTCCCTTGAAAATCTGTTCCAAATCACCGAGAAAGCGGTGAATAAATGGTTAGGTAACGATCAGCCCCTCACCCCGACCGAAAATGAATTAGCACGGTCAGCCACCCTGTGGGTATCCCAATATGATATATATAACAATGATATCGTAGCACAGACATTCTTGAGCCTCCCACCAAACGAACAGCGCATAGCTGGTGTTTACATGGTCCAACATTTGATCACGTTATATGAGAGTCAATATTCTGGTCCTGGTCTATTGTATAAGTTGCTGGACGACATAATACTAGACAGGTGGATGAACATGGGTACTGAACTGATTAATGTCATCTTGGATCAGCGACACAAGTATATAGTATACGTGACTAGGTCCCTGCTTCCCGCTCCACCACAGGTTAAGGGACAGTCATACGACAAACTGAACCCCCTACGAGAGGTTCATCCTGTAAAGAATGCAAACAATAAACTGCAACGGGTGTATGTCTACACCCCCTTGTCAAAATTAGAGATACTGGAAATGAAAAAAATGTTACCATCCCATGATAAAGACCCGGGGGGTTTTCACCGAGAACTAAAAGACATTCTTCGCTTAGGAGAATATACATATGCTGACATTCTAAAATTATTAAAAGTACTATTGCCTGCTGGTATTTACGAGAAGCTGAAAGGACAGGACTGGGAGGTGGGAGAGAAAAAGCTCAGCTGGGATCTGTTGGAAAGAGAGGAAGAGGGAAGAGGCCCGGGGGTCGGTTTGGGTCCCCGAGCTAAAGACCTACCTGAGCTCTTTGTACAAGTTTTGCCCAGATTATTAATTACCAAGAAAGAAGACTGGGATGCTATTTCAGCATGTAAACAGAAACCAGACGAGGACACTAGCGATTTTTACTCTAGGTTTGAGAAATGTTTCACTATCAATAGTGGTCTTAAGCCCGGTAGCGATTCATATCCCCATCTTTTCGTGAGCAAACTAGTTGAAAATTCCTTACCAGAAGTGAAGTATAGGGTACTGAAGGTTGAGAGTACTTGGCAAGCAAACAGCCCCTCCCAAATGTTACAGATGTTACAATACTACCAGAACAGAATTAGAGAAGAACACGACCAGGAAAAGAGACGCATGAAAGACACAAAGATGAAGATGCTGGTGGCCCAATCGACACCGGCCAACACAAACACGAACAAGAATAGCACGAAACAAAGTAATGGGACCTGTAATTATTGCAAGAAGGCAGGCCACTTCGTAAATGAATGTGCAGTCCTGAAACACAATATAGCTATTGGGAAAACAAAGCCACGTCCTTATCCTCCCAAAGAAAATAACACACATCAGACATCAGATACGTTTCCACCGCCGCCGCCACCTGTCCATGCACCTGCACCAGCCCACGCCACAACACAAATGTATGAGCACGCTCAGACTAACTATCCAGAATACCAAGCATATTCATGAAGCAGCCCAGAGAGGGAATTCGACTTGCCCCTTATTCCAGTTCCTGTGGACCAAGCGGGTCCCTATGTGCATGCACGTTTACTAGGACAACATAAAAGGTTTTTGATTGACACTGGTGCGAGTAGAACTACCATCAGTCATTCCGAGGTTCCAGGGGCTCCCCTCTCGGGCTCAAAGAGTATATCCCTGGGTTTTTCAGGAAAGCCTATTATCAATGAGGTTTCAGAACCAGTCTCTTTAGGAGTTGGTCCACTAATACATACAACAGACTTACTGCTTACCAAATCATGTCCAGAAAACTTACTAGGCATAAAAACGTTAAAGGAACTGGGGGCAATTATCTGTTGCTCGCCAGAAGGAGTGCGACTGTATTTACGTGATTTCAAAGGACATTTTGTAATGAAAGATATTGACATCAGGCTTCAAAATGTACCACAGCACCTATGGGCACAAGGCCCGACTGACGTTGGTTTCATGAACATTACACCATACCAGGTCACCCTCAAGGAAGGAGTGGTGCTGCCACGGATTAGACAATACAAAATTCCACCTGAGGCTGAAGTAGGGTTGCTGAAAATTATCGATGAACTCATCGCACAAGGGGTGGTGATAGAGACAGAGTCAAACACATGCAGCTCACCTGTTCTTCCTATTCTTAAAAGAACTGATTCCAATGCATCACCTGTCTATAGATTAGTTGTGGACCTGCGAGAATTAAACAAATGTGTGGTGCCACAGTACCCTGTGGTCCCGGACATTTCTTCATTATTGACTGCCATTGATGCGAAGGCTACGTTCTTTACAGTTATCGATCTGAAGAACGCCTTTTTCAGTATCCCAATACATCCGGACAGCCAATATCTTTTTGGTTTCAGTTTAAAAGGCCGCAGCTTCAGATTCACAAGAGCACCTCAGGGCTTCACGGAAAGTCCTAGCATCTACAGTCAGGCACTCAAAAGACAACTAGACAGTATTCATATGCCTACCACTACAGCACTGATACAGTATGTAGATGACATTCTCATCACTGCACGATCGGAAACTGACTGTGAAAATGCATCACTCACTGTTCTACATTTCCTGGCTGACAAGGGGCACAAAGTGTCCCCTTCGAAGTTACAATTCTGTGAACAGCAAGTGGCGTACCTTGGGCACTTGCTATCCAAGGAGGGTAGGCGACTGACACCAGAACGTATTCAATTGATTTCTGGCCTTTCACAGCCCAAGACACAAAAAGAGGTACGTGCATTCATTGGCCTCACTTCATATTGCAGGCAGTGGATTCCCCAGTATGCTTACATAGCCAAGCCCCTAATACAGCTGACGACACAGGAGGCAGCTTCTACTAATATCCTCCCTTGGACACAAGAACACACTGTGGCATTTGAAGAATTAAAAAGAGCTTTATGTCAAGCACCAGTCTTAGCAATCCCTGATTACAACAAATCTTTTATGCTTTTTGTGACCGAGCGAGATGGAACAGCACTATCTGTCCTAACACAAGATCATGCAGGAAAACACAAGCCCTGTGCTTATTTTTCTAGTACATTGGACCCAGTAGCACAGGCTTTGCCTGCGTGCCTAAAATCTGTTGCAGCAACAGCCTTAGCCATAAGACAAAGGGACTCGATAGTGCTGGGTCACCCCCTGACAGTACAAGTACCACACGCAGTAGAGGTTCTCTTGAACCGAACACAAACCCAACACCTAACTGTAGCGAGACTGACAGGTTATGAGCTGACGTTATTTCAACCACACATAGAGATCAGACGATGCAACATACTGAATCCTGCTACTCTTTTGCCCTCCAGTACAGAAAACATTTCCCCACATGACTGTGTTGAAGTGATACATACCGTGACCAAACCAAGACAAGACTTGACAGATGTTGCACTCCCAGACCCTGACCTAACACTTTATGTTGACGGCTCATGTATGAGGACGGGGGCGGGAGAATTAGTGGCAGCGTATGCAGTGACCACTGCTACTGAAATCATAGAGACTAAAAGAATAGACATACTGTCAGCACAAGCAGCAGAGCTCATCGCTCTGACACAAGCGTGCATAAGAGCTAAGCACCTGAGAGTAAACATTTACACTGACTCACAATACGCATATGGGGTAGTTCATGACTTTGGCGTACTATGGAGGGAAAGAGGTTTCTTGACTTCTCATGGGGCCAAGATACAGCATGGCCCCCTTATTCAAGCCCTTCTAGATGCTATACATTTACCAACAGCCATAGCTATCCTGAAATGCAAAGCACACACTAAAGCCACAGATACCATTTCTCAAGGCAATGATCTGGCAGACCGAACAGCTAAACAGACGGCTCAGACCCCACTAGACATGACGAAGTCACAGGTACCATCAATGCCCAAAGCCATGACAGTTAGGGATCCTTCCAGGGATGTACAAGACATACAGACACATGCTACTCTAGACGAATTAAAGAAATGGTCGGAACAAGGAGGGGTACTGACTGATCAGGGTTGGATGACTAAGGACAAAGAAACATGGTTTCTTCCTGATGCGATGGTACAAGTAATCATAAATACCGCACATAGTCCTGCACACTTAGGAGAGAAAGCAATGCTAGACGGCTTACAGAATATATGGTTCAACAAGCACTTGCGTGCAGCAGCGAAACAAAAGGTCAGAACATGTATGATCTGTTGCCAATTCAATCCAGGTAAAGGCATTCCGATGGAACAAGGTGGATTCCATCCACCTGACCATCCTTTTGAAGTCCTCCAAATGGATTATATCCAAATGGACAGATGTAGAGGTTACAAGTATGTTCTGGTAGTAGTATGTTCACTCTCAAGATGGACAGAGGCCTATCCAGTTCCTGATTATACTGCTGTGACTACCGCCAGACAATTGGTGCGAGAGTTTTTCCCACGTTATGGATTACCGCGTGTCGTATATTCCGACAACGGTCAGCCTTTCTCCTCTGAACTCATGAAACAGGTGTCCCTTCTGTTAGGGTATACCTGGAAGTTCCATTGTGTACGACATCCTGAGGCAGCAGGCCTTGTAGAAAGACATAATCAGACCTTAAAGATAAAACTAGCAAAAATGTGCGCAGACAAAGGTGTAGATTGGATGGTAGCCCTGCCGGTTGCCCTCTTTTACATGCGAATGGTAGCCCATTCTAGAACAGGTCTATCACCCTATGAAGTGGTTTTTGGAAGACCACCGAATATGTGGGGCACTCCAATGCCTAAAAAGATCACTGATGTTGACAGTAACATGCTGACAGATTACCTGGCTTCCTTGATGTCTGCACTACTCTCTTGTCGTTCGCAGGTTGCTGCCACCTTCCCTGACAACACCCAGGTCCAGGAACATTCCCTCGTTCCTGGGGATTACGTGGTCATCCGGAACTTTGATAGAACGAGTCCTCTTGAGCGTGAAAATGGACAGATGTAGAGGTTACAAGTATGTCCTGGTAGTAGTATGTTCACTCTCAAGATGGACAGAGGCCTATCCAGTTCCTGATTATACTGCTGTGACTACCGCCAGACAATTGGTGCGAGAGTTTTACCCACGTTATGGATTACCGCGTGTCGTATATTCCGACAACGGTCAGCCTTTCTCCTCTGAACTCATGAAACAGGTGTCCCTTCTGTTACGGTATACCTGGAAGTTCCATTGTGTACGACATCCTGAGGCAGCAGGCCTTGTAGAAAGACATAATCAGACCTTAAAGATAAAACTAGCAAAAATTTGCGCAGACAAAGGTGTAGATTGGATGGTAGCCCTGCCGGTTGCCCTCTTTTACATGCGAATGGTAGCCCATTCTAGAACAGGTCTATCACCCTATGAAGGGGTTTTTGGAAGACCACCGAATATGTGGGGCACTCCAATGCCTAAAAAGATCACTGATGTTGACAGTAACATGCTGACAGATTACCTGGCTTCCTTGATGTCTGCACTACTCTCTTGTCGTTCGCAGGTTGCTGCCACCTTCCCTGACAACACCCAGGTCCAGGAACATTCCCTCGTTCCTGGGGATTACGTGGTCATCCGGAACTTTGATAGAACGAGTCCTCTTGAGCCGAGGTGGAAGACGCCCAAGTTGGTGTTGTTGACCACGAGGACCGCTGTTAAAGTCGAAGGACGGAAAGGATGGGTTCATCTTCATCATTGTAAACGCTACTTTGGAAATAACGATTCGTTTAAAAGGGACATAAACTTTTCGGATTTTGAGCCCCCTTCTCTAGAGAAGACTCCCCAGCAGGAATATAAAACTAAACTTAGATCTAAAAAGTCAGAACCCGTTTGATCAATTAAGTCCACTAGGTGGTGAAGCGGTTGAACATGTATTCTGGCTTGCATAAGATCTTGGACTATGAAAACGAGAAAAAGAGCAAGATGAAAAGCAAATACTGTAAATTATTACGTGGTAGATGTATAGTGACTTTGATTTTTCTATTTCTTCTGTGCACCACGATAATATGTATCAGCTTAATACTACATGCTATTTTTCCTCCTATTGCCTCCCTCTTACACTCTTCTACTGATGATACTCTAATACACACGTTTAGTGATTTGCCATCCCATGAGCTATCATATCGACTTGCCTTACGCAACAATACATTTATCCAGATGCTGCACCAGTCACACCAGACTAGCAATGCTACAGACTGCTGGGTCTGTGGCCGACTTCCCCCGTATCAGAAGGTGAAGGGAGTGTTGCCTCTTTTCCCATTTCCATTCTCCCATAATGGTTCTTGCGGAGCATGGTTTGCCTTAATGACATCCATCAACGGTGATGCCAAAGAATGTCAAGACAAGGAGTGTAGGGGCGACTGGGTATGGGGTAACTTGAATAAAGTCATGAATGAAGCATGTTTCCCAGATGAAGAAGGTCTTCCCCAAAGGAAAGATACAGACCTAGAAAATGAAGAGTATCTGCAAGGAAATGCGACTCTTGACTTTATATTGTTAAATGTCAAGCCCATACACGATTTAGGTCCATCCTCAATCACAGTCCTGCCAGTAAAAGGGAACTTGTGTGTCAGAAAAGAAGGCTCTGTACATTTGGGGCACAGCGAGTGTAACACTATACTGGTGTTTAAAGACAAAGGGAAGTCTTACTTCAGAGCATCACGACACACCTACTTTATTTGTGGCCAGACAGCCTATGTGCAACTGCCCTTAGATTGGGGTGGGACGTGCTATATATCATTCCTTTTACCACCCGTTTTCTTGGCCCCATCGAACTATCATCAAAATCTCCAACTAGCACTTATCAGACACAGACGAGGGCTCGATGCCTCTGGCATTGACCAGACTGAAACAGCTTGGGAGCAATATACAGATTTCAACAAAGGATTCTTTTTCTTCATAGGCCCCGTCCAGAATAGTAAACTTAACCGCAGATTAACAAGGATTCTAGAAACAGTTGCTAATGAGACTGCATCAGCCCTGGGGAACTTGACCCAGGAACAGTCTGCTATGAGAATGGTCGTTCTTCAGAATCGTCTTGTTCTTGACGTCATCCTAGCGGATAGGGGCGGGGCCTGTAGGGTCATCGGTTCCAGCTGTTGCGTTTTCATTCCTAATAACGCACCGTCTGTATACAAAGCAATAACAAGACTCCACAAGAGTGCCCAAAGCATACACCAAGACCCAGGCACATGGACTTTGTCCAGTTGGCTCTGGGAAATAATATCAGCATGGGGATGGAAAGTGTTGACAGTCTGTGGACTAATACTACTGATGATATTCAGTTGTTGCCTATGTCTGCAGTGTGGCCCGGTCATTTGCGGCCTGTGTGCTACTGCATGTGTTCCACATCCCCATTTACAGAGCATTGAGAATGGAAAAATAATGCTGCAAGAACAGATTGACTGTCTCATGAGAATAGATACGACATAAGGGTCCACTAGGGGACAAGGAGGGAATGAGGAAAATAAAATATTATGAGGCCTATGTGTCCCCGTGTGTTCCCCACCACTCATGTGCACATACATGTAACCTATGTATTTCCCCTGTATGGCCTGTCTATCATGATGCTTATGCTATAACGTGGCCTGCCATCATCCAGTCTCCCATGAGAGAAACGACAAATCTGCACTGAGGCCTATACGTTTTGCATCGTGTTTTCCTGTATTTTCATGAAGCCCATTATTGTGGCTCAGCCAGAGCCGAAAAGAGGTTTTAGGCCTCAGACGCTCTGAGAGCTGCAGCTGCGTATCCTTGGCCTTGCACACTTGGGCCTCAGCCAAAGGGGCCCCGACCGAGGTGCCGAGACAGTATTGAGCACGGTTATCTGCTTACTCCTACCGAAACCACATTCCTGCCTGGAGAAGGAGGGATAAACACAACCCATCTGCAAAGGAGAAAGCCTAGCCTTTCTGTCTCTTTTTGTGCGATTACAAAGCTCACGTCAGTGAAAAGCCCATAGCCCCCATCTAAGACTTCAGCAGTAAACGAAGAAATAAATGCCACATTGGCCCTTGGTGATGGGCAACCTATGTCACGTATCAGTCCCTGCTCCAGACTTTAGATATCAGATAATACAAGATGTGCTGGTCGCCCTGACACTGAAGGCCTCACTTCCAGACTCCAGACTCACCGGTTGCATAGCAACCCTTTCACACGTCAGTTACACGTCATGCTCGAGTTGAGCACAAGTAAGGCAAAGTTCCAGTAAAGTTCCAGCTGATCATGCAACCCCCTCCAGGTATCCACCCACCTATGACACTTACCTATTATCATCGAGTGGACGCCCACCTTCACGCCTACTTACACGCCCACATGCTCTTATCTCATTCTCTCTTGCTCCGCCTGAAGCACTCCTGCTTACGTATACTATTACAATGCATATATACTGTACTCTGTGAATAAAGTTTGAGAATACTCTGAGAATTAGACCCTTCCTGATCCCTTGTGGTGATGGAACTATTCTCCCTATAACTCGAGTTATTTGAATAAAGCCTTTTTTTTTAAACCTGATACCACGGACTCAGCCTCTTGCTTTATGCATGATCATATTGATAAAGAAATTCCGAGTGCGTAATAATTTATTTACGACACCCTTACCCAACTCTGAACTCCAAAAACCCCTTATTACCTTTACTACCTCGTGGCCTTCTCCTTCCCTGAACCCTAAAAAGTCCTTACCAATCCATACACTTACCCATCTCAAACCCTTAAAATCACTAACACCCCTGTTATTCCCCTTATTAAATAATACGTTAAAAGACTTACATGCATTGTAAAATCGTACATTGTAAAGTACTGAAAAAGGCCATTTGATGTACTTTTGTGCTTTGAAATCACCCCAGGTTCGCATATAGGGGTACCCTTGTTCTTCATAACACTTGTAATGTTCTGCATTGTAATGTCCATCATCGTTATGCTTGTGTTGAAAGTGGCAGGGTATGCTCAGACGTGAGTCCCTTGCTCACTTTGCCACTGGATTCAAGCAAGCCTGGCTGAAGACGGCTGAAATGCCAGAAACCGGTCCTAGGAAGCTTGTTTCCGGTCCAGGGAAGACATGGCTTGGCAGTTCGGGCTGGACTGTTCCCATGAGGCACAGGGTCAGACTGATTTGCATTTGGCCATGTCTGAACTGGGGTGGCAGAGTGGGCTAAAGAACGGTGATGGATTAAACCCAGATCAGTTGACTGGGGGTGAGTGCTTGCAATGTTCAACACTCCGTCCATCATTTCCTTTGGTTTTTGCTGTGTTGAAAGTGTTACATGAAAGTGGTGAAAGCATTACATGCCATTTATACATGTGCAGTAGAATATCTGTGGAACAAGTGTGCCACGTGTGACTCTGGCAATGCGGGAATACATTTCAATGTTCCTATCCAAAGTGGCAAATAAGCACTTTGTAGTTGACAAGTCTCTCAGGTGTAGGGAATAGGATACAGAAGGTGTGCACTGGCTTGCCTGTGAATTATTAACCTATATTTTATGTTTTAATGAGTTCTGAACTCCTAATCCACATCACTTTCCTAAGAAAGCCTCGGACTGCTCAACGTCACTATCCTGAGGGTCAAGTGCTAAAGGGGTACCCTTAGTGCTCCTTTTGGGCTTGATAGAAGGTAAAGTCAAAGGCCACCCTTGATAAAAGGCTTTGATTGTTAAAGTCTGAGACCCGGAACCCACGTGTACCTTGGGGTCCTGAAGAGTTCCCACATTTGGCCTATTACAACATACTCAAGTCACAGAGGCAAGTCAGCAGGATTCCTTGTCTGTTTACCCCTTATTCACTGGTGGAGGATCCAAAAAAGATCAATCCAGGAAAAACAGAGCTTCTTATTACCAAAATTGATGCCCCATACTGCAGTTGTCCCAGTCAAACCATGAAAAAAGGAAAATGGAACATTATGTTCTACTGATAATATATCACAACAAGAAAACATTACTAGCAGAGGGCACCAGAAACAGGATTGGCGTAACATGTGTGTATGCATCTCGCCAAAAGTGACACTGCACATAAAACAAGCTACCCTCTGAAATAGCCTAGAACCTGAAATGACCTCTGCTGGGGATACTGTGATTTAGTATGTGACTAACAATTATTTGAGTAAAACCTATCTAACTCATTGCATTTGAAGCAGTCACTGACCGCTCACAGGACTAAATTGCATGAGTCTTTACCTAGAATCCACCGGCAAGTAGCCAACAACACTTCATGTTTGGTAGAAATCGATGCTGTGGCCAGAGACGTAGCTCCAATGCTTTCAGCAGACGTGCCAACTTGTGAATATATTTCAGTGTTAGGAGAGTGTGTAGCCATGAAGGGGGTGGGGCTTAGTGCCAAGCACAACCCGAGAAACTTTTAAATCCACAGCCCCCCACGACAAGCTTCCACTCCTCTCACGAAGCCTGTTTGCCCCTCCCTCCCATGCCAAAAAACTAAATCAAAGCTTTTGATGCAGCCACCAATGTCTTGGAAAGGTTTCACATCTCCTAAAGGACATTGGCTGACCTACACTTCCAAACAATTACCTGCAAACCTTTCTAATGGACTTTCCAGCTAATTGTGTCCCCATTGTGTGATATCGGCTCCTCGCGGGGTGACAGCGTGAAAGAAGATGATTTTGTGTGACGCACTGTAGTTGGCAGGTCCATTTCAGTCGGGAATGGTAAGGTTTCTGACCGATTTCATTTAGGATTTTTACATGCACACACAGACAAAACACACAGTTTCTCCTCTCTGTTTTGAAGATCTTAACAAATGTTGGTTATTGTACAAAGTATTTGATTTTTAGTACTGCTAACAATCCGCACTGCTCTCACTTTCCACTGCCCCTTAATCCCACTGCATGTTCTGCTTCTCAGATAATGTATGTTAACAAGATATGCCAACCTGATTGTTGGGAAATCTGAAGCACCCCCTGACACCACCCCCCCCCTCCCCTTCCAATCTTATTGACCACGCTAGACTCTGGCTGTGGCATTGCCCCTTTGCAATTCCCCTTTCTCGCTCAGCTTCGCACCACCGGGGCTCAGCCTCGCGACTGCCGCCTGCTGGCTAAAGCTATTACCGAATCGTGGACAATGTAATCTGCCGAGGCGGGTGGCCAACTATGAAGTCTTGAAGACCCCACGGTGTTACAAGAAAGAGAAACCTTTTGTGCTGTATGATGCAATGATTCAGACTATTCTTCTACAACGGGGATCGCTCCCTTTTAACCTAATGAATTTCCGAGGGAGTCTCCCAAGGCTGGATGGACATAGATGGGACGTAGAAGGGCACGCCTCCGTTCGACGTCATCGCAGCCTCAGGGAGCTTCACGTGCACACTTCAGACTGAAGCGATCCCCCTTCCTTGATGGCATGCTCTGACACTGCCATTACACGAAAGCCTCCTGCGCTTTGAGACCCTCCTTTCAACACCGGGAATGAAAACGTTTTCTTCCGTTTGTAACCCCAATCCTCCCCTCCCTTCAAAACAGTGTTTTAGAATCTCCGCAGCTCACCCCGTGAGCGGTGCTCACACATATAATTCCCATTTCACAGCTGACCTACTCTGAAAAAAACCTCAATCAGCTTCTAATTGAAGGCACAACAAAATATTGCTCTCCCTACAGCAGGGCTAACGATTTAATCATTATATCAGACACTATAGCTTTTAATTAGGCTAATGCTGATACTGTATGGGGAGAGATAATTCAATCCGGGCTTGATGAATTCGGTAATTGGGTTAACAGTGGAGCGGAGGGGGAGGGGGTGTCAATAACTGAGCTCTATAGAACAGGCAGAGACTTGTCAATGCAGGACAGTGGCTGCAAGATAAACCCTCAGACAGCAGAATGGACCATCCAAGCCTTCAGAGAACCCTCAATCGGTGGTATTCGAAAGAAGTACACTTCCAAAGCAAGCAGGCAAATTCCGCACTTGGATAAAACACTACCAAAGTGCACCTCTAGTAACCCACAGCAGGGAATATCTAAAAAACACCACAAGGGGCACCTCAGTGCACTACAAGAAGATCTAAACAATTAAAGATGAATAATAGTGAATAAAAGTGATGCTATGCATGGCTTCCATGGGAGTCTCTACTGGCTACACCACATTCTAAATCTGGTAAGTCACTGCAATGACAAATCAACAGTGGGTAACAGAACTTTTAACACTGTAGCTACGTCATAGAGGAATTCCAAGTTACTGTGGCTGGGCTCCCGAGAGCCTTTCAAAGCAGAGCTGGGAAGCAGGGACCACAGCTTATTGAGAGAAGCAAAGAAACAGATGATCATATGTACGAGGAAGTGGCGGAGTGAGGCTTTAGCCGTCATGGCTTAATGCCTCACTCCGTCACTTCTGAAATGCAGGGCTGCACCATATTTCCAAGGATATGGCTCAGCCTTGCATTTCCCCCTGCGCTGGGGCTACACTTAGCAGTGTAGCGCCAATGTAGATATGGTGCAAGGCATTCAGCGTGCATGGGAGGATTGTTTATGTGCAGGAAGGTCTCCCTTCCTGCACATAAACATACCTAAAATTCCATTTTGTCACTTCTATATGTGCTGCTTCATGCAGCACACACGAGAGTCACACAATTGAATTGTTTTTACAGATTGTTTATGTACAGGAAGGGGGACCTTCCTGGACATAAACAATCCACGGCAGTTTGCTTTTTCCATATGAGCTGCACAAGGCAGCACATATGGAAAAAGTAAAAACGAGGAGAAATAATGCATTTCTCCTCATTTCGCCAACTTAAGACCAGGTTTTCCCTGGTCTTAATATTGGTACTGCCTCCTGTGTACGCTGCCCTTGTATATAGGGGGCACTGGCAAAATCAATGGGTGTTACGGAGTAACGCCCACCGCAACACCCACTGCCCACCCCTTATCGCTAACCATAGCGTGAAAGGGGGCCTTATTTACAAGGCAGCGTTAAGTCGTGTTAAGTAGCTTGACGCTGCCTTGTAAATAAGGCTAATCCCCTATCGCCACCATTATGTCAGAAAAAGTGGCGTTGTGGTGGCGATAGGGGCTTGTACATATGCCCCAGAGAGTGGTGGTGGGGGAGGGGTGGATGGCAGGACATCTTTTTCTTTTTATTAAATAGGACAGGGAGGTGAGGCCATGTTACGTATCGTTCCCGCATTACTCCTCTGCCCCTGCGTAGCTATTGAAAGCAAAAAGAGATGATGTTGCAGGACATACATAACATACAATTATAGATGGGTAACAGTGAATTACCTGGATGTTTTCCACCTCGGCGTTCTGAGTGACACGATAGACAACTTGAACTTTGGTCTTGTTGTCCATTTGAACTCACTCAGAACCAAACATCCCCGGCCGTAATTCACTGTTACTCGTCTATAATTCTATTTGTTTTTCAGTAAGGGGGTTCTTGTGACATCAAGTAGACAAAGAGAGAAAAGCTCTAGTTGCCTATGCTGTCACTCAGAACCCTGAGGTGAAAAACATTCCTCTTATTCAGTTTTGACCATTGCATAATTTTATGTTATATATGGCCCCCAAAATGATCTGCCCTGTCTTTCCTCCGATGCATGGGCAGAGGAGTAATGGGGTGCAATACATAACATGAATTCTCCTCCCGATCCCATATGTAAAAAAAACCACTTGCCTCCAACCACCCAACTCACCAGAACTGCTGACTTTGTAACTGGTGAGCCGGGTTTGAGTTTCAACGTCAGTTCAACATCCTGTGATTCGGAACAAATAACCATATCTCCTGTGTCTAAAAATCCCAAAATGAATGTATCGTTGTGCAATGTAACTGGTGTCTTGTAAAGCACTCCATTATTTTTGGGTCGAGTGCACCCTATATAAAAACTACCAATAAAAACAACTCACCCTCATCTGTGCCATCTCACCCCCATCCGACGCTGTGTCCTTTGCTTTCCATCAGAGCAATAAGTCACCGATATGCTGACAGGCTCTCAGAGAGCTCTTTTAGAGCAGCCCGGAATTTCTTTATGATGCAGCAAAGTGAGTAACAGCTTGTTTTACCTACTGTTGATAAATCATAATAGTGAATAACCAGATTTAAAATCTGGTGTTTATGCTTGTGGCTCTCAGTGAGAATCAACATAACATCACCACAAAGAAAACATCAATATTATGTAGAAGAATGCATCTCAATAACAAGCTGATGGGGCCCGCTTCATAAATCACTAGTTAAGATAGAGTAGTAACCCCTTAATATGAACCTCTAAATACACCATAAAGGACTTCTCTTTAACTTTTGAAAAAGGACATGTTCATACAACGCTAAGGAATATACAACAATAAGGCTTGAGAGGGGATAACTGAAAAAATCCCAGTGGACACATCAAAAGACAATGAAAGGACACAACTCAACTCATGAGAAAGGAGACCTCCCTGAGTTATAAAAAGAATGAGAAGACCTCAGTAATTCACAAGAGAGGGAACAGCAGATACCTCAAGCATCTGCAAGAGGGAACACATCAATTATCCATTAGAGAGGACACTTCAGTAAATCAACAGTGAAAACAGCACAGCCTACCAGAGGACGTCACACAACCCACAAAATATCACACCCCAGTCTACCAGAGGGGGCTCCTCAATTACCCATGAGAGAGGTTACCTCAGTAAACCACTAGAGAATGTACCTCACAATTCAGGAAAATGCTCTCTCAGTCTCAAGTAGCCCAAATGTAATCATGAGAGAAAGGATGACTCAGTAAACCACAATAGAGTGGATCTTAGTAGACCAATAGAGGACAAAGCACAACCCCCAAGAGCTGACAACTAAATTGCTAACAAGAAGGGATACCTTAATTATCCATTAGACAGGACATCTCAGTAAATCACTACAGAGCGTACTTTAGCACACCATGAAAGCAGAAACCATAAAAGAGGACAAACGAATATATGGTCTGGGGAGACGATGAAGCCTTACAGCTAGAGCGGTTGACCGCGAAGGTGGAGAATTGGATGAGTCTCGGCAACGATGCTCAACATCCAGTGATTCTGGTCAAATCACTTAATCTCCTCGTGCCTAACAAAAATGAATGGATCCATCAGTAACGCAACTGGTGCTCATGTAAAGCGCTCTGATACCTGATGTCTCGGATCTTGTTCGCGCTATATAAAACTCTAAAAAAAAAAAAGGATGAGCTACATCAGGGGATTTTTCAATTGTTCATTAAAGAGGAGATCTCAGTGATTCACTAGCCATGGCACCCCACTACAATAAGAGAGAACACAACCAGAGAGATGACAACACCATACTTAAAACCAATATTAGAGGAAACCTCAATTACCTTCAAGAAGGGGTACTTTAGAGCACACATGTAACTAAGCCAATAAGGGGGGGGGGCATTTTGGTATGCAGGAAAAGAACAGCTAAGCATGCAAAAAAGCATACAAAAACAGCTTGCATTCCTAGGGATAGAGCATGTCAATTACCTGCAAGAATAAACATCTCAACTACCCATGAGTGAGAAAAGCTTAATAAGACACCAGATAAGTCACCTCTCTACACCACAAGAAGACATCCCATAACAGAGGACTCCCCAGGAGCTCACCAGACGGCACATATCTTTGTCCCACAAAAGAGGGCATCTCCATTTTACATGAGCGCACACCTCAATTAGCCATGAAAAGCCACCCAAATTACACAGAAGAGTCAAAACCTCAATTACATTTGAAAAAGGATGATTCAACAACTCATCAAATCAAATCAAAGATAGCTTTTTCCGATTTTACATTAAAATCATAAAAGCAGATAGAGTAATTACAACCAGTAAAACAGTAACAATTAATGTTTAAAAATCTATATACAATACATAGTTCGTAAATACCAAAACCCCTTGCTCCAAGGGTGCAAGGATAGAACAACAGTCATACAAACTCATGAGGTTTTCAATCAAACCATGGTGGATCTGCATCTAATCACATATTTCAGGTACCTAGACACAGCGGTAATAGTCATTTCATCAGATAAGGTCAATAATTTAAATAATGCTGGTCTGCATTGTCTCAGGTTCCAAAGTTTAAGGAGATGTAGTAAATATCTTTTCCGCCCCCACTCGTAAAATCTACAGAACAAAACAGAGTGAATGATTGATTGGGTGGGAGAAATATTAATCCTAAGGCCCCTATCTCCCATGTATGCCGAGAAGCTGGTTAAGGCCTTCTGGAGGCCGGTTTGTGTTCGGGCCATAATGACCGCGTCATCGGCATACAGAAATATAGGGACACGTAAACCATCTATTTGCGGGTAGTCCACTTCTGTTTTTAATAAATGGTCTGCCACCCCATTTATATATATATTAAAAAGAAAAGGAGCCAGGATACATCCCTGGCGGACACCTTTCTCAATTGGGAATTTGGGCGTGCATTCTCCCAGTTTTCCATAGCGGACTTTAGCCCCTGCTCCTCTATATAGCTCTTTCAAAAAATTAAGAATATTAAAATCAATACCAAGATCTGCTAAGGTAGCCCACAAAATATCATGATTCAAGCAGTCGAAGGCCGAGCTGAGGTCTACAAAGGTCATAAATAAATTTCCCCTCTTTGCTGCCGAATATTTACCTATTACTAAGGCCAAGTTTAGGCCTTGTTCGACAGTGCCAAATCCTGACCTAAAGCCGTACTGGAATTTCGAAAGAACGGTTTTCTCCTCAGCCCTTGATTGGAGGCGATTTAAAAGAATTCTGCCCGCTACCTTCATTAGCGAGTCAAGGAGGGAGATTGGCCTATAGCATTTAGGATCGTTTCTGTCCCCCTTCTTAAAGATGGGGACTACGATAGCTTCCTGCCAGGTAATTGGAAAACCCTTGATGTTACAGCTGTTTAAAACGTTGGTCAGGAGCGGTGCCCACAGGGCGACGTTATCCTTATAGATGTCAAGTGGAATACCGTCTGGTCCCGGGGCTTTACTATTTGAACTATCTGCCAATGCTAATTCCACCTCGTCTAAAGAGAAGACTACATTAAGGGGAAATAGGACTAATGCATCAGGTTCTGTGGTGCTCGGATGATTCAACAACTCACAAAAAGATACCTAAATTGGTCCCAAATTGTGGCACTGAAAGAAACAAGAGAGGTTAGCCCAATAAACCCAAAGAAAGGAGAGAGGTGACATCTCAATAACCATAAAACAATAGTCACTTGAACACCTCAATGATAGTTATGAATGGTACACCTTAATTGTCCTGTTAGAGGCCATATCAAAATCTTACCACAGGGGATACATAACTCACTGTTTGGGGCACTTTTGTTACTTGTAAGAGAGTATGCATCAATATTTTACCAGAATGGTCACTAGGGTACCACCATGACCAAAAACAGAGGTTACACAAATAACTCACTAGCATGCACCTCAACTGATAATGAAAAAGGGCACCTTGTTATCCCATCGGTAGAGAAACCACTATAAACAGCAATGGAAATTATGGGGCAACGTTAACTAAATAATTCCACAAGAAAAGCCAAATTATATGAAATATTCTGTCAATTCCGAAACAGTATTATTTCACAGTGTTGTCATTTAAACATGCCTTTAAATTGTCTGATTAAATTTTGTGGCTCATTAGTATCAGTTTAATAACTGACTACAGCATTGTGCAACTAAAACCTGACAAATAAGGGCCAGATTCCGAGATTTTGGCAGAGCGGTTGTGCGGCTGCTCAAACCACTGTGCCACCACTCCACCAAAGCTTGCTCTGCCCACCAGCCAGATTATGACTTAGTCTGGCAGGTGGGCGGCATGGCGGTCCCATGGCGGTGCCTCTTTTAAAGGCGGCAGTGCTATTAAAAAAATAGGCACTGCAAAGGGACCACACTACAAGGTGTCTGCACGGCATGGACTTATAAGTCCATGCCATGAAGGAACCTATGTGCATGCACACAGGGGGGTACATGTTATGCCCCTCTGTGTGCATCCATATTAGTCTGAGGCACAGGAGGGCTGGCAGAGAGGAAAACTCATAATATGCTTGGTGAGACTGTGGCAGTCCTGCCAAGCATATTACAACCTCTGTCTGCCACTCCTACACCAGGGAACTGTGGGTCCCTGGCAGAGCTGGCTGTCCAAGTGCGGTTCGACAGCCTGAGTCGTAATCAGGCAGTCGACTGCCTGTGCAGCAGTGGCTGGATCCACCAACGCCACGCCACCAAGAGTCTGGCGGTCCAAGGACCGCCAACCTTGTAATCTAGCCCTTAATCTTTGCACATGGCTTTGCACTGTTCCACACTACAGTGGGCATTTTTAGTAAATTTAGATCTGTTTGAGCTAGAAACAATTTTTTGTTGAAATCTGCAAATATGCAGCAAATGGAGGTTTTTGTGGCAATTGTGATAAATCCGCTTTTATGTGTAAAATGCAGTGGCTGCAGAACCCCATATTTCTACTGGTACTGTCGTCTACTGTAACCGATGAAACACATTGGGCCAATTACTCACGAGAGGAGAAACCTCACACTTCAAGTACCCATGAAGCTAGATTTGTTTATAACGCATGAAGCAGGTCACATCAACATCTTAAGAAAGGAAAAACCTCAATCTACCATTAGAGGGAGAGACGATAAACCTCTCTATCCCACAAAAGAGATCACCACAAAAAAACAGGAGAGGACTGGTGACACCCCAGTATGACACGCGAGAGGGCATCCCAATGTGGAAACTGTCTTTGTAATTTATATCCCACAAGACTAACTATTTCACTACCTCTCAATGTATAGAAGGTGCTTCAATAACTCATCATATGAGACATCACCATAATACATCATAGCCTGCAATCCATATATAAAAACCTGTCTCTAATTCCATTACAGGCGGCTTGTGACATTTTAGTCACTTAGTCACCTGTGATAATAAAGTGACATAGCTCCTCAGCTGTAAAAAATTATTACAGTCAGTTGAGTTGTGACTTTATAATGCCTACTCGCATCAAACAGCTGAAAATTACAGTATAAAAAGTGAAACTGACTTCTTTTTGCAAACTAAAGATCATTGCAGGAAAAATAGACTCTATTTTCATTAACTACACATTGTGAGCCTCACAATTTTTTAGCTGACTTACATTAAACTGATGCCAATATCTTTTTGCAACAAATTACCAAGTGCTTTATTATGATGTGTTTAATTTCGCACTTGATTCCGTTTTTATTCTGACTGTCTGTAACCTTATAATAACTTTCATAAGAAAGAGTAAAATACCAAGGGTTTAAGAGGTTTGCAAGAATGGTGAATGTGAAACCATATGTTATAAAGACTAAACTACCCTCTGATGTACATTTTAAGGACAGTGCAAGCCACCATGGAGTTCTATGACCTTATTCAGGGATACTCATTGTATGGCCCAGGGACCATTTGGGGCCGTCATGACCATTACATATGGTCCCTTCGTGAACAGCAGCAGTGGGATGCTATTTCCTAACTGAGCATGAACATTCAGAAAGACGTTAAACAAATAGGTAAGCATTAATTTACAGCTTAACTGAAGTAAAAGAAAATAACCACAGAGGGTATCAAAATTTATCTTTAGGAAGTCTTTCACGTGTAAACACATCATGCCACAACAGGTAAAAATATGATAAAATGTCTTTAAAATTAAAAAAAAGTTTATTACTCTGAGATATGAAAGTGATTCACCCTAAAACATCAGTTAGATCACTTCACTGAGTGACATTTAGAAGTGATAGTTTTCAAACCTGAACGTAGAAAGAATCATGCTATTCTTCCATCTCTAACAACAATGCCATTCGTGAACCAAGAGGCAAGTCGGATGTCATGCGCACCCTCTAAATGTTGTAGGTTATTATTATACATGGACCAGCATTATAGTATAGTAAGTCAAACACAACATAAAGTTTTGTACATAGCACATCCTAAACTCTTGTGTCTCCAGTTAATCTCATACGTGATGATGATGAAAAAGGAGGCAAGGTGAAATGAAAAAGTTGCCGAAGATCACACAATCTGTCAAGCATGGCGTCCAGGATAGATTCTAGGTTTTCTATTTTCATAACGTGTGATTCAGCCACTAGACAGGTATCTCTTTCGCTCTCATTTTACATCAAAAGGTAATGCTTTGCCTTTAATAATTGGCACAAGAGGATAGAGCATGAGTGGCTGACAGAAGCCACATGAAGGCTCGACCTGTTTTGGACTTGAGGATCCAAGAAAACCTTGTGCTGAGCCAGAGCCAGTCATGTTGCTGAAGTCTTCGGTGGCTCACCCATCCTCCATCATATAATAGCAATTGACCATGATTGAACAATTTGGTGAAGCAGGAGTACCAACACTAGAGTGCAGGACTCCTTGTTTCAAGGTCATAACTTTATCACTATACCACATTTTATTGTGTGGACTGTGAGACTGGGTGTTCTATCAACCATGGGTAAAATCAAATGATTATTGAGTTTACAGTCCTGTTTTCTTATAACATACTCTCTACCAGTGTTTAGAATGAATTAAGTTCTTTCTATCTCTATGAAAAACGGAGGAGAGCGCATGTTAAAAAAGTGATTGTCCACTAGTATAAACTTTGTCACAAAGGGAGGTTTGGATTAATAACAATCATGTCTTCTGGTTCCAAAGTTTCCATCTGGCTCATTAGACAATTGCAGTGTTAGTGGTTCCCTGGTGAGACTCAGGTACTACCCATGGTCAGGTCACTGTGTTGTGGAACCTGCCAGATATTTAATAAATCATTCAAAGCCAAAATATTTGCAACGTGTTAAAGCAAAACTTAAACACCAAGTTTACCGGGACCATGGCTAAAATGTTCCCCTCTACCACATTTAGCAGTGGGAATTGAGGGTTTGTGTCTGGCCACCTCAGTGAATTAAATAGCTTGTGTGAGGGGTTCTTTTTCAAGAATTTCTTCTAGGCCTCACTTGAACCTGTTCCTAGGCTCTCCTAATGTTTACAGAAAGGAGACTATAGGCAAAAGGAAATTGTGAGGCTTAAGATTCTATTTCATTCCAATTCAGTTATCAAGTTACTTCCTTTGTACACATGACTCACCAATGGTAGCAATAGCAATCATAGAAGGCTTAGCCAGGAGCGAGTTAGAGGGATAGTAACTAAGATACAGCACAGTATTGCCAATTATTTGTCTCTTTTAGAGACTAGGGGCCTAATTCAGAGGGCCATAACAATAACTCCAAGGCTTGCAGTCTTCACATTGTACGTGCTTCGCTCCCCTTAAAACCAGCTTAAACCTCTCCCTCCCACCACCTCACCCTTCCCCTGACCCCACCCTGCTGGCATCAATGCTGTCCTCCTTCACCTCACAGACCTTACATTTGGCCCCTGGGAGAATGTTTGCAAGCACCCTTGCTCTATATGGTCACAGAAACCCCTGGTGACCTTCAAAATCTTTATAATTTAAGGGATAGGGCAGGGCAGGCGCTAAGCATGGACAGTATGGGCAGCTGCCCAGGGCCCCATGCTCCACCCACCACCCTCGCACCAGTGACCCCTCGGACCTGGGCCTCACACCTATGCTCCAGGGAGAGTCCAAGGGAGGGGCATTTCCCACCTGGGCCTCCCAGGCATGTTTAGCACTGCCACCAATAGGGAAAGGGGCCCTTATGAACAACAAGCAACTCTCAGTCTCTCAGCCCTTGATGAGCTGTAAAAGGGATGCTTGTCAATGTCTGGGGGAGGACGTTGCAGCACAGGAGGGGTCCTGTGCCTTGCAGGTTCAGGATCACCTTACACTATTGGGATGTAAATAGGGTTGCCACCTTTCCAAGAGAAAATTCCAGGCCATTTGTTGCAGTTTAGTAGTCTGCAAAGGGTGGGACACAATAATAAACAGCACTTTAACCCCTTCGGTGCTCATGACGGAACGGTTCCGTCATGAGCGTCGGTTGAGCTGTGCTCATGACGGAACCGTTCCGTCATGACCACGCCCGCGCAAGAAACGGTCAGCACTGGGCGGGAATCGGCGCCGCATGGAAGGGGTTAAAGAAAATCATATGTGTTCATTTGTAACAAGATGTTTCTCTATTTGTTTACCTTAATTATTACTCAGGGATCAAACGCAGCACTAAAACACGTTAAATGTGTTTTTGTTTATATTTACTGTTTTGATTATGTCCAGATCAGGGCTAAAAATAACAGCTTTAGGTGATTTGCTTATTTTTGTACCAGAACAGGATAGAACAACAGCCCGGTGGCAACCCGAGATGCAAAGTGCCTTGAATGAGGAATGAAACCCATTTTTGCTGTTTTATATAGCGCAAATGCAACCCAAGGGTATTGGCGTGCTTTATGCAAGAACCAGTTACATTACATAAGTACACATTATTATTTTAGGCAGAGGGAGATTAAGTGATTTGCACAGAATCACATCATCTTGAGCTGACACCAAGACTGAAACCTGGTTCCTCTATTACAATGACGACAGCTCTAGCCGTAATGCCACATCCTGGTTAGATGGAGGGTGGCAGGCAGAGCCACAAGAAAGCTCGACTCTTTATGGACTTCTGGTTCAAACTGGACCTTGACCTGAGCCAGAACCTGGAAGGATGCCTTTGGTGTCTATTTATCAAATTAAGCCTGTTTCAAAGTGTTGCCTTAATGTCAGATCAGTGGATGTGGCCCAAGGAGAGTGTTATTTGCCCAGTATCAAACAGCTAGTTTAAATACTAATTTACCCAGACCCATGTCTGCAGTACACTGCTACTCGGTACACAGGCTATATATTTACCACTGTACTCCATTTAGGTGACTATTACATCTGACTGAGCACCTCGCTTCTGTCTGGAAATATTAATTATATTTGACTAGCAGTTTTTACATTGAATTCAAATGCTACCAATCTTGCCAAAAATGGAGCAGCAAAGCAATAACCAGGGCCATTGAAATTATGTGGCAGTGAAAGATCAAATTAGGCGGCAGGGATGAGTAGATTATGTATCATGAAAAGGCATATTAAGCAGCATAATTCGGCACATTTTATGATATTTCTTCACTATATTGTGAATTTTGAACATAAAAACACTGGCTGTGCAATGGTTGCACTTAATTAGTGCCAGTTTAACATCCAAATGCAGTAATAAGCAACTGAAAAGTAAACAGCCTAGCTTTGCAAAGGATCTTCAGCTGTGCTGCAGCAGCACATGTTGTCGTATTATTAGGAACTTTTGAACCATTTGAGCTAGAACCACAATTTTTTTTTGTTAAAACCAGCAGATAATGCAGCAGATGACGGAGTATGTGGAATTTGGGGAAATCTATAAATATGCATAAATTCAGAAAAGTGATTGCCCAAGACCACACAATTTGGTCAAATGGAAGGCCAGGATTAAAAAAAGGGGCTCCTGGTTCTATATCTCCAAATAGTCCACTGGACCACTATTGGGATATCATTGATTCTGATGGCAAGGCAAAGGGGCTGCCCCTTCTAAGGAATCACTACTCTGTTATCGGCCCTGCTCAGCTTTAAAACATGGCAATTGTTTCCATCGTAAAACTGAGATTAGAGGTCAAATATCCTTGTTTCATGGTTAAACTTTACCAGTTGGACCAGGTCCAGTGGCAGTGGGTACTTACAGGACAGTATGCATGGTAGACACTGATATTTACCACTGGTGTTTCAAAGCTTAAGGCTATTTCATTCTATTTGAATACCAGAGTTCATTTTCTAAACTTGTCACTCAAAATGTGCAATTGTGAGCAGTCATGGCTTAATCCAGGAGTTGGTAAACGGATTAGAACTCAAAATATAGTATGAAGAGTAATCACATGAGATAAACTCAATCTCCAGCTGAGCTATCTTTTAACATGGCCTATTTTAGAGGGGGGGGGGGTTAGAATGAAACACCAAAAATCTGCTATGTAACTCTTAGTTACCCTGCTCCCCCAATTAACGGCTTCCAAATTCACTTCACACAAATTGTGTCTGTACACGTGCAGTGTTTCTCCGAAGGCACAAGTTGTCATGTGAAGTGATAATGGAAAATTGGCCACCCTACTTGGCTCTTGCAGTGATGGCTTGGGGGCATGGCTGTGAGGCCCAGGGAAGGGGCTCTCCTTTCCTAGGTCTTGCAGCAGCAGACCATGGATGTGAAGCACGGGACAGTGGGACCACATCCCATGGGCCTTGTAGCACTACATCATAGCTGTGAGGCCAGAAGATAGGACAACACTCCATGGGCCTCAAAGCTGTGGATCATGGTGGGGTGGTCTATGGGGGGAACACCCTTCCCTGGGCTTGCAGTGCTACATTATTGTTGTGAGGCCAATGGTAGAGTGCTTCCCTCTCCTAGGCCTCACAGCACTAGACCATGGTTGCAAGGCCTAAGGGTATGGCGGCCCTAGCCTATGCCGCGTAGTCATAGCGTACCATTGCAAGACCATGATTTGTGCCCTGGGCCCTGCAGCTATGCTTATGTGCTGCGAGGCCCATGAGTTAATGGTCTCCCTCCCCTAACCCTCTCAGCACTACACCATATCTGAGAGGCCCAGCATGTGGGGTGGCGCCTTGTATAGGCCCCTTCCCTGGGCCCCATTAAAACTATCTAACAGCTCTATGCCATGGCTCTGTGCAGAGGTCGATGTCCGGCTCCATGTCTTGTGATGTAATTTCTTGTCTTTTTCTATTGCATGCAAATTAGAGGGGCCTAAAACATTTCCTTTCTGCCCTAGCATAGCCATGGTTAGGGTCATAGCCATCAGTAGTGCAGCAGATGCAGTGGCACTAGGCCCAGAGGGATTATGTGCCAAATGTTCCCAAATTATGGTTTTGTTTTACTGTGCAGCCAGTGGGCAAGAGTGAGGGGGCCCTTTTGCTTTGCACCAGCACCCATGGCACCATTGCTGTGCTACTTTCCTCTCTTCCATTGGTATTGCAGGCATGTTATAGAACTGTGAGGGCTGGGAGAGACCCTCCCTCCTCTGGTCATTGCAGTTGGCTGTAGTTGAACACTCAGGGTAGAAGGTGCCAGTTCATGAGCTTAGCAGAGCAGGAGTATGGCTGTGAGCTCATTAGGGGCATCTACCTGGGGTGTAACGATCAGTAGTGCAGCAGCTGCAGTGGCACCAGTGTTTATGGATCTTGTGGACTCAATGCAACCAGATTATGGCTGCCCTTTACTGTCCAGCATCATTTTCTTGCATTAGGGCCCATGGCTACATTATTATGCCACTGGTCCCTTCTCTCATGTACCGTATAGGCATGATTTAGAGCTGCAAAGGCCAGGAAAGGCCCATCCTCCCCTGGGCCTACCAGCCATGGTCCAGTGCTGAGAGGACCAAGGGAGAAAGCCTGCTGTTCTGGGCCTTGTAGCACTGGCTATGGCTGCAAGGTCCAGGACAATCGGCCCCTCTGAAGGGCATAGGTATCAATAGTGCAGCAAGTGCAGTGGGTTATGGGTCCAATGCGCCCAAATTATGGTTGTATTTTACTGTGCACAGGTCCTCCCAGACCCAGAACACAAGCAACTCAGGATAGGTGTCGCCCTAAGAAAGGATCATCCGCCAAATCAAATCAAATCAAATCAAAATCAAATCAAACCAGGTATAGTGTGTTTCCAGTGACCCAGTGTGCATGGGACCCACGTCTGGGCATACACATCCAATTTAGGGCGACTCACTAAAGTATATAAAAAAGTTAAGGATGGAATGCTTGAATTAAAGTCAGCTACTTCTGAGGCTGATGCCTGCCATTAATAAATTGAGGTCCACCAGGGTAGCCTTGCCCCAATTTAAATACCTCTGTTGACACCATTTGTCGTCATATTTTGTGCACTTCCAATTTGAGAGATTTTACTTAGCTGGTGAGGCACGGGTATTTTGTTCTATATTGTTATATCCCTAGACGTTCTATTAAGATGTTTTGCTTTTTTACTCTGTTTTAAAGATGAAATACTATCCATGATGGTAAAATATTGACCAAACACAACCCTAGGGGCCTGGCCTCCCTTCCATGGGTCTTGCAGCTATAGTCAAGCACTGTGAAGCCGAAAGACATGTACCTGTTAGTGGGCCTGGCTCCCAGCATTATTTAATTACATTTAAAAGTGTGCTTTCCAGGTTGTGTTCAAAATTAGGAGAAATTAAATGAAAGGAGATGTATCTCATATCTATTCACCAAATCTGCATAATGCTAATTTACTAAATGAAATGCACTCTGGAACCATGCAAGTGTATACTAAGTATTAGAGTAAGAAAGTTTAAGGCTTCAGAGGACGTTGATAGGGGTGTTGCAGCTATGGCTCATTTGAGCTGATATTAAACCCTTTTAAGCAACATATGAAAGTTTTCTGGTAGTGTCTGCGTCATTTCTGGTGTTTTTTCGGTGACTAGGGGGATGCCTTTAATAGAAGTCAAGCTATTTTCAACTATTTTATTTGCTTTAATATATTTTTTGCACATACCGTATCTTGCACTGAATCTGGGAAACCATCTTGAAATTGTAATCCACACTGGCACCCTTAAGGGCATTCAACATGCTGCAGCACACCTCACTACGGCATGAAGAAATATGACCACATCATAACACCGTGATGGAACTCCACAGGTCCTCCTTGCCGCCCTGCATCATCTTCAAGCTCAGCTGCATAATCTGCACAGCTATTACAATGTGTTAATAGTCCACAAACCAGCTACCTTTTAGTTGTCACACCTTGACTATATGCTTTGCATTGACCCTGTACAGTGATACGTTGCTTTTGGCTAAGTTTGCACTATACGACTGACACCAAAGCCTTCTTGGATGAAAAACTCACAATCTCCAATGGCTCTCCACACACCCGCAACAAGGATACCTTCAGACGGAAGATGTGCTAAAAGGAGCAAAATCAAGAAAAAGGCCTTTCCCATCTATGACCCAAGGATCTGGAATGTTATTCCCATATCCATCCAGACAGCCTGAAGTCAACTCCATTTTATGTAAGAGCGAATATTCGACTTTAAAAATATATATATATATATATATATATATATATGATGCAGTTACGATCCACAAACCATCTATTCCTCCTATCACATGTTGACTGTGTCTTTAACCCTGCACAGTGCATAGCAGCCTTTCGGGTTGGTGTTCACTATATGAATACCGCATACACATATCTTAAGCATTAATCTGGAAACAAATTGTTAACATTTGATTGAAGATATGAGTTTTGGAGAGACCGAGGCCAAACCTTTCCATCCAGTGTGACTAATAAAATGTATTACCAGTTAACTGAAATTTAAAATATAGGCACTTATTATATTGGTGTTAATAGTGGTGTTTTTGTTTTACTAATATTCACACCAAGAAAGTTGCTTCCTGAAAAGACTCTCAACAATTTTCCTAGGCCCCAAATGTACCAGGACTGGCCCTGGGATAGGGTACTTTAACCCATGTATTACCCATGAGTCAGAGCATCCCAATGGGAGGAGGAGACGTCACTTAGCTTTTACATCTCAATATACTGCCAACGAGAACCCCTCAAAAACTGCGCGATCAACACCCAAAATGTTCCCCTTTCTTCAAACAAATGTCAACATGAGGTGATGAGGCGCTAGCCTGTGACCGCAATGTGTTAGCAGTATAACTCGAGACTTTATTTTGTAACCTAAGGTACCATCTTACCGTAATAATAGTTCTTGCGAATTACAACAAAGGGAACCGAAAGACGAATATTTTTAGGCCGGGTCGTGTTTTCTCAGGTTCCAATACAGGGAACAGACGCTGAGAAGCGCGCATTGGTCGACTCGCAGCTGGAACGTGCCCGGGACCAGACGTCCTGCACGTGCCTCTGAAACGTCATACGATAACGGAAATTATCCTGTCGGCGCAGCGTGCACGTTTATATAAATATATAGGGGCAGATTTATGAGCCCCTTGCGCCACTTTTGCGTCACTTTTCCCATGTTAAAAGTGACGCAAAAGTGGCGCAAGGGGCTCATAAATCTGCCCCTATGTCCCGCAGGAGCTTAGCAATGATTTTAGTGGGAATGTCTGTAATGGCAAAACCACGCCGCCAGTGCACAAACACCACCAGCTTATCGTCTTGTGCATGCTGCTTTTCTCTGTGGAAGAATAGCGGGCGTTATAGTTACGCCACGGACCGGCGGTTACTCGCTTGTCCTCACGAGAAAAAAAACAACCTGACAGGGCTTTATTTTAAACCAGGCGCTTTTCCTCAACAGACGCGCGTCCACGCTTGTCCTCGGCACCTTCGGGCATACTACGGCTAATGGCACGTGTGTCTGTCATTATTTACACAGTGATCCAAACTCAACAATAAGCGTTACCTCAAATTAAACAAATGTTCACACCCTGCACCGAACTTTAGAAGGAGAATTTATAACATTCGGGTACCATGTGTTCGATGTTAAATTTCCATCATTCATCAGGACGCTTCTCCCCACCATTCTCTAGGGATGTATGGCTTCTTCTCTGCCTTCCGATCTTCCAGCTGTTATTATTCTTTAGGCGCGTTATTAATTCACGTTTGCAATTGCAATTAATATTATTATAATAAGTATTCATATTATTGTCGTTGTAATGCTACTACTAATAATAATAACAACAATTAATAATCGTTAGTGTGCCTTATATCACTCATTATTTTTCCAAGCCCCAGAGTTGTTTTGGTTAGAACGACCGCACCCCCTGAGGTTCCTAAACTCGGACGTCGTCCATCTCCTATCCCTCCTACCTGAGCAATTTCCGGGATGCTGTTTAAAACTACATATGTATATATACATATTGTCCATGCTGACGGAAGTGTTCGCGTTATCAATGGAGATGTCTTCCTCGGACAGCCAAGTATTTTAATAGTCCCTCCCGCATTTCCCCACGAATATCTCGAGTTCGCGTGAAACAAACAATCGATCTCCAAGAGCACCTGCAAGAATGGATTACAAGTTTCAATAGGATGGGCTTCATAATATTGAGGAACTCTAAAGCCTTTGAGACTACTGATTAGAGATCAACGGAGCGAGCGGGGGGGGGGGGGGGGGGAGTGATTGCATGAGCGTGAGTGGGTGAATGAGTGAAGAGCAGTGCTTAGGTTTAAATGGAAATATAGAAGTGCAGGTACTCACTATATAGAATACCTGTTTGCTCCCACTCAGTGCAGGTACTCTCCTATTATTAAATGTATTGCAGCAGTGCTGAGAAGTGCATGTACTCTCCCTTTAAAATTAAAGAAGTGTTAGTTCTCAGTACCAGACAATACTTGCCCATTTAAAGCACTGGTGAAGGGTGAGTGCCTGAGTGTGCGAATGTCTGTAGCAGAGAAGGAGCAAGTGAGTGAGGAAGCGAGTGAGTGAGGAAACAAGTGACTGTGAGTGAGACACTGCCATGGTGCGGGTTGATTGATTGGGCGAGTGAGCAAATGAGTGAACGGCAGTAGATTTTATGAGTCATTGAATGAGTGAGATAGTGGTGCGAGTTAGTTGGTCATGGAGTGAGTGAGTGAGTGAGTGAGTGAGTGAATCAGTTTATCAGTGAGTGAGGGAGCCGCAGAGTAAGTTATTGAATGGGTGGCTGAGTGAGTTAGTGAATCGGTGACTACGAGATTTATTGAATGAAAGAACGTGCAAGAGACTGAAAGGATCAGTCAGCAAGTAGTAACACTTGCATTGCACAAATCACGCAGGTATAGAAGCACTTCCCACACAGGATCAAATCAAAGACAACACCCTTCCAACCACACACCCTACATGGTGTAGCCTGCTACTCACTTAGGCAAGAGCTTCAGCACCCCATGTAGGTGCAGTAAGCACTGTATAAATATTACAGTAACACACACACCAAAATGAATTCTTTTCTATCAATAGACACAAGTTCAAATTAAAGGGGTACAGCGGGAGGGTGAGAACCAATGTAAATTATTAAGAAGATCTAAAAACGTTTGTGAATAGGGCAGGAGGATATGCTTTATTTGATGTTGACCATCTTCGACACGGTCTCACTGATAGAAATGTCATTTCTCGTCAGGAGTGGCAGCCGCCGCCAGAGTGCATTTACAGCACACACTATTAGCAGGAGTGATGCAGAGGTTCCCCCCTCCCAGGCCAGCCCTCTTATCGCAAATTAGATTAGCTGCCCAGACTTCAAACAGCATAAACATGACACGCAGTTCACTGCAGAGTGAAGGGATCATCCCACTCCAATCTGGCTTTTCATCCAAGCATCTCCCATAAATTACATCGGCTCCTTTAATACACTTTTCAGTGAGATTAAAACATCACTTTGACACAATTTCACGACCCTTTCAGGCAGTGCCGGCGTTTGCTCGCACAACCGTGGAGAGAGGGGGAAGAGTGTGTCCTCTAATGGGCCTAAATGTGTTTCTTAAATGATATTCGAATTAAAAAACCGTGCGATACCTCAGGTTTGACTGACAGCACCTAGGGAAAGAGTGCCTCCTCTCTCCAATGACACAGCAAAACAAAATGCCATATGCAGGCATATTCTGCAGGCGGCTCATTTCATGGTTTGAAAATGTAACAATCGAAGATCATGGCTGTAATTCCTCTCGTTTTCTGTTTGAAAAACAACTGACTAATCTGCGTAAAAGGGTATGGATAAGTATATATCGTTTCCATAGGAAGAGTGTTTTTTGTTTTGTAATAACTATGGTGCTGTTTGATAAATCTGCATGAAACTTTCTAAAAAAAGCTCATCCAACTCAGCTTCTTCCTGGAAAGGTTTGGGGTGATCCGTCAAGACAGGAGACAAGAAAAAGGGGGTCCTAAAACGTTGATTTCCCATAGGAAACTTAGATTGCAGATACAAAAAAAATTACTGAACAGTATTATACCAAATTTGACAGAAAGTTAGAATTTTTCTTGAGAAGCATGTGTTTCAATATTTGGTGTAAATCCGTTCAGCCACTTTTCAGAAATACATATTTAAAAAGGTGCTTGGAGTGGTCATGAAGGGGTTAAAACAATATGCATATTTGGACAGCTGGCCCCAAGGAAGTACTACAGGACTTCCACAGAACTGAAACTTTTTTGAAAATAGGACCCTCTTGATTGGCTGAGGGCGCATCTTTCTCCTGTCTGCCTTTTCAGTACTGCAGGATTAGTCCAGTGGTACCAATCGATCTGATTAGTTGCAGCAACTCAGAGAAAAATGATGCAGGTGCAATTACTGGACTCAGGGATTAGGTCTGCCTGCCCCGAATTTTTGACAAAAAAGTAGGAGGAGGAGACAGGATGGGGAGACCTTGACCCCCTGGCACTTGTGAGAGGGGGGGCTCAGAGAGATGATCCCTGTGGCTGAATTTAACAATTATATATATTTATCATACCAGAGGTACCATGTTACAACTGTGAGACCCAGAGGGGCCTCCCATGAGCTACTGCAGTTCTACCATGGAAGCTGCCACACAAGTTTCACCCCATTGTATCACGGTGATATGTGGGCTTCTCTGAGGGGAAGCTTGCAAAATACCACTATTTCCTGGGGTTGACGCTGAGGTGCAGGTCCCACTGAAATGCTGTGGAACAGACAAAACATTTTTTTTTTAATGAAATGTCATTTAGTGATCTTGGGGGTTGTCCACCTACATGGGGTTGACTGCAGGCCCTCACCAGAGTCCAGCCTCTAAGGCTAACCCGCCGGTGCCCATAGTCTTCGGCTCTGCTCAGTGAGGGAGCTGGCCATCCAGGCAGGGTTAGAATCAGATCCTGAACAGAGGCCAGGCCCTGTGGCCAACACCCCATGGCCTTCAACCATGCACAATGGGGGTTGGCCACCCACAACAAAGCTGTCCACTGGGCCTGGCTGTAGATCAGGCACTGCGGTAAATCCACTATTGTGCATGGCCTTTGGCCATGCATACTGGATGTTAGTTAGCGTGTAGCAAGTTGGCCTCCTGCGGCAGGGCTAGGCGCAAGGCCATGTCCTATGTCTAATTTCTGCAGCAGACAGCCAAAGGCCGTGAGCAGTAGGGAATGGCCACCAGACAAAGGCCAGGCCTTACTTGCAACCCTCACTGCACAGTGCCTGCTCAGTGGGGGTGTTGACTAAATAAGAAAAAAACACTGAGACATGTACTAAAAAACAGCAAAGTTTAAAGTGGCGTTATAGTTAGGTATGGTAATAGGGACCTACCTTATGTTAAAAAAGCTTCAGAGGTTCATTGAAAAAACAAAGGTTAAGGTGACATTATAGTAAGGTATGGCAAAAAGAGATTAGGTTACATTGAAACAAAAATAGAGATTCACTGAAGCAAACAAAGGTCAAAGCGATGCTGTAGTTAGGTAAGGTAATACGATCTTAGCTTACATTAAAAATACTCTAGAAGTTAAAGTGAAAAAAACAATGACAAAGTGACAATATAGTTAGGTGTCGACATAAAATTAAAAGTAATATTTAAAAACACAAAAATACACTAATATTCACACTATAATTTCTGAGGAAATTATAGCTGGTGCCTCTGCCATGCTTTGTTTATGACCTCACATATTACATCACTCATGATGTGTTAAATGACACAGTGTGCAGTGAAGGGTTGGCCACAGGGCCTGCTCCTCACCCCATCATGGACATCCCCCTGCTGTGCATGGCCTGCGGGCCAGCCCTCCACCCAACCCCTTGCTGCACACTACTTTTGGCAGGCCATATACAGATATAGATATCCTTAATAACCTTGTTATTTGTTGTTGCTTTTATTCGGATTATTATTAGTAGTAGTAGTGAGATAATGGTACTAATTTAAAAAGGAGATGTTAATTAAATCCACTATTTTCCTCCAAAATATCTAGTTCTAGGCTCTCATAACTACTCATTGCATTCTGTTGCTTTTTTGCTTCATATAAACCAACTGGACTAAAACTATTCCGGTACGATTGCACAGGGACATCTTCCTACAAGGGTGTCGCAGGGGCCTGTGGGGTTCCTTAAAAACGTTTTGGATGCCCGTTTGATTCTTGGACCACAGTCCCTTTTTGGGAGGGGCTTCAAACCTGATTTGGTTTTATCAAAAAAAAGTATTGGGCAGAGGGTTGCCCAACGGAGACATGGTATGCAGTGATGGGAACTCAAGGATGTGAATCATTGGTTCTTCCCAAGGGTAAACAATGTTTCACACTGTAAATTATTGTCACTGGATTATGTTTTGGATATCAGTGCAATTTTCTGAAATTTAGAATTAAAGACAACTAACATGCTTATTCTGAGCCACATAGGAATTTGGTCTTGGATATTGTCGTTCAAAAAGTTTTGCTCTAGTGCAGAGTGGTCCTACGCTGCCATAAAAGATCCTGGCCATCCCTGACCCAGGCCCATCCCCTGTACCTCCGTGGGCAATGCAAGGGTTGTACCCTGTGGAAGCAAAACTAGCCATGGAATCAACTTTTCCCCAATGGCCAAACACCTGTGAAGAATTAAAGTTAATTATAATTGCTACCTCTGTTTTAGTGATTCAGTTAGGGTTGCGCCTGCATTAAGTTCTCAGATGTATATATGTTCATTTGATTAGATGATACATTCAAGAGAAGTGTTTATGTGCATCTTAACAAATGTCGTACAAATTAATATCCTGTCCGTGTAGAACAGTGGAAAAGATGTTGAATTGGTTGTTGTGGTTAAGAGATAGAGAGAGTGTTTGTGTGTGTGATGCTTAATTTAAAAAAAGACAAGTGTAGAGGCCCCAAGTTTTTCTTATGAGCCTTCACTTGGCAATTCTAATTGCCCAGGTTGCCAAATTCCACGCTGTCAAGTCTTGATTCCACTTCATACCTCTTCCCCCCACCACCCTATACTTCCTGTCTCTTTATCTCAATCTTGCAGATTCTTTTTATAAATCCCTTATTTTACCATTTGTCTGTGTTCCCATCATTCTATTTCTTTCTCCCTTTTCAGACTTTCTCTTTGTTGTGATGGCACATAGTCTGATGATGAACAATAAGATCATATCACCAAAAAGGAGTGATGTTGCCCACTGCTTGCAACCACTGGCACAAACTAAGCACTTTGTGTCTGTGTGCATATGAGGTCTGAATTGATGTATATGTGATATGTGATTAAATCATTTAGGAGTGTACATGCATAAACATGCAAATGTCACAAATGTAGTATTAATGTTTATTTGGCTTGTGTGAAACAGTGTGTCAGGTTTTGTATGGTGGGGGTGTTTGTGTCTGTTTGTGTGCGGGTATGTGTGCACATGCATGTGTGTGATCTTTGTGTGGATATGTGTTAATTTGGCATTTCTCTGACTCTTTTATATGCTTAAAAGCAAAAAAAATCCAAATGTCCTACTAATGTTGAGTCTGTCTGTGTCAAACAAATGGATCATCCGCAGGACTGAGCATGTATGTGTGGGGTTATTCTGCTGCTGCCTGTAAGTGTGTCCAACCTATGATTCAAAACTTATTTAGCTGGCGGTTTGATGTACATCTTTTTTGTTTATAAAATGATCCATATTTGTATGCATGTCGAGCTGTATGCATGTTTGCATGCTATACATTTGTTATAACTTTCGGAAATAGTCTATATGAAATTGTACACAAACAATGTCTGCATTTGACCTCAGTTGTTCTGTCCACACATTATAGCTAACAGCGGCGGCCGGTAGAGGTAAGTACGGTGAGGCGGGGCAGGGAGCAGAGGTGGGGAAGCCGACAGACTAAGGAATATGTGTTATTTATAAATGTAATTATACCTATACTGTCGTCTGTCGACTCTTCCCCCCCCCACCCGCTCCCACCCTGCCCCGCAGCGTTTACCTGTGCTGGCCGCCGCTGATAGCTTAAGTAAGACCTTCTTAAAAATCTTTAATCTCAAGACCAGATGAATCGAAGTTCATCAGTTCATCATGTTCATCATGTCCGCAGTAGTTTTATATGCATTTTTAAATATTGTTAATTATACTTTTATATTATCAACCTACCCACCCATAACGCTCAGTGATGCAATCTGCAGTGATCTGAAGGTCACAGGTTGGAATCCTGGCAAGGTAAAATCAGTCCTCAATACTTCTGATGTCAGTAAATTGAATATATTCAAGACCATAATAGTAACTGCAGACAAGAAAAGTTCTCATATCACAGATAAAAAAAAAATGTTTGAAACACTGACCTATATTTATTAAGCTCCACGTGCCCAGTGAAATGTGAACTCCAGTAGGGTGTTCCAGAATTGGTAGGAGATGGTTCAAAATTGCTAAAGCTATAGGAAAAACATGTTTTTTTAATCCCTACAAAAAGTGAAACCTAATCTTACCATCACTGACACAATGTATAAACACACACAGATTCGTAATATGTGAGGGAAAATGTGGCACACTAAAACATCTCTTTCGAGCAGTGCACCTATCAACATAAATCTGCACAGATAACTTCGGTGTAAACATCAAAGGCTGTGTTTAAAAAAAACACAATACTTTATGTCTATGATCTTCCATGTTAGCATCGCTTCAGATGAAGAACATCTGGAATCACACTCCCATTGAATCTCGCTGCATGCATTATACCCCTAGTGTTCATGGTAAATACCATTGTTTATAACTTCCACACATGAAAAACAAAAATGCAGGAACCGCATATGCAGATTCACAGAGCAGGGAGCAATGTGCTATGTATTACCATTGCTCAGGGAGGGCAGGGGAATCATAACCCACTCAACAGCCGCAACTCATGCGTCATGCCCCATGTACGCCCTTCTTCCATATATATGAATGACTGTAGATAGATAGATATATAGATAGATAGCACATGTGGGCCATGTGTTCCAAAAAAATCTCTAATACTGATTATCATCATGCTATCAGTAGTGTATGATTGCCAAGTCAAGCTTAAAAATAACTTTGTGTGCATGAGCAGATATGCAAAGACCTAATACAATTTATAAACTGTATACAAATGTTCAAATTATATCAAAGTAGTAATAGATCGGGTGGAATCAATTGAGCAAGTCTGTCTTGCAACGGTCCCATTAACTGTAGCTGCTATCATGTTTCAACACCTGTTTCTGGAAACAGAGGATGTCAAACGACCACCCCCTCCCCCCGCCCCACAATCAATAGCCGCAGATCCTGACCTCGACGCCTGTTGATCGACCAAAACAAAACAACCACGTTGCACCTTTCCTTTCAAACTCCAGAAAAATGCCTTTGATTGCGAAATAAATAAATGACAGGAAGCTGCGATTGACCCCTCCAAACAATCAAATGATCTCTGCGTTTTATTGGGGGGGGGGGGGGGGTAACGGGCCTGCATCGATGGTTCTAGGAGGGATTGAGATATCCTTGAGCTTTGTATTGATTGATCGATGGATCGCATGGTTGTGCTTATTGAAACCCAATGAGAAGAGGATTTCCTATCAGGGAGTGCTAGAGTGCCCCAGTGTCACCTTGCAGCGCGTGGAGGGGGCTGGAGTAGATGTAGGGACGTCACTGAGTATCAGTTTTTGTACATAAAGAAATGCGCAGCCCTATGTTAAAAACGTATATACACGGGGCCACGTCCCAAATGATTTCGTATTGGCAGTTTCGTTGTTAGTTGCTAAAATTTAAAGAAATAACATCACAAACATGCATGTTGCATAAAGGCTTGAAAAAGAAATAAGCATAGTGCAACTGATAATAAGATATATCCCCGAACATGTTACTAACAATTCATAGCTGTTTGTTGGCCCTGGAGCCACTCCTGACTTTTTTACGCCCACATTACTAACAATGTTGGGACTTGTTTCACTTCCCGGTTATAGGCATTGGCCTAAAAGTCCCATCATGCTTAGTGGGTTTGGCTGAAAACACACGACTGGCTGAAAGTCACCCTTGTGGCACGAGGCCAGTTGCATGTGTGTGTTTTGGCCAAGTTGAGTTTCATTAAAACAGAAAAAGCACCCACATCTTCCGGGTGGTGGTGGGTTCTTCCAGCTTCCCTTTCACCCCTCATTAATGTCAACCGCGCTCTTCCACTCACTCGACCTACAAGAATCGGAGCCCCAACATTTCCTTTGTCTGTCTCCAAAAGGCACCTCAAATCCAAACCCACCCCACAAGGCTGACCAACGCAGTGAACAACGCCAGGCTACAATGCACTGAAGAGCTTTACGCATAGGAGTGCTCCCACTTAAGAGACGGTGCATCCACCCTCAGTTCCCAGCAGATAGGCGTCCCCAAACGTGACACACTTACTGTTCCTCCGCCTCGGCTTCTTCTTCCCAATTGCAGCTCGAACTTGGTATCAGAAGAGGTATTCCGCCCATGGTTTCTGGTGCAAAATGGACGAATACGTGCATGCTGTTATTTTAAGATGTGTACATTCATGCTTAGATATATGTATAGCCAAACCTCATAGCTCTCGTCCTACGTTCCCAGCAGCTCACCGAGCGGTTTTGTCAGAGCCAGGAGTAGCCGGCATACGTGCTCACACACAGACCGGCACATTCGCGCACGCATACACTAGGAGCCAGAGACAAAAAAAATGAATTTTATTATTGATAGAAAAGACTTTGAAGACAATTTCAAGTTATTGTTTCTCTCTTGGAAAAAAAGAGGGCCTTTTCTCCCCGGCACAATGGAAGGCCTTTGTGCGGCGCCGAACAATGGCAAACAAGTATTCTAATAAATAGCCACTTTCTGTGCACGCTCTCGGCGGTGAATGGAGCCGAGCAGTTGGTTCCAGAGCAGCTGGGACGCTGCAGTCGCAGGAGGCGGAGTCCGGACTCTTCTCCCTCCGCTCCTTTCCTCACTTCTCCGCCAACCTTTTTCTGCACCCTCTCTCTCTTCCACCGATACCTCTCCCCACTTGCTCCACCTTTTTTCTTGCACTTACCCTCTCACACTCCCCTCACTTTCCTGCTTTTTCAAATTCAGTCTCAAACTCTCCATCCTACGATCTTTAAAAGAAAAATGCTTCTATTTTCATTCCTCTTCCCGGCTCACCTCCATCTGCCGGACACAGCACCTACTTGCTTCCCCCACTCTCTCCCGTAATCGCTCATTATTAAGTCGCCCTGAAGCCCACCACCGCCATAGCCCTTCTACCGCACCTCACTGGCCCTTCCTAACCCTCACCTGTCACCGGGGCTTGAGCATGAACTCTCTCCACACGTCAATCAGACGTGAGTGGTTTCCCACCAATAATAACCCCCACCGCCCCTTTGATAGTCTGCTTCGCGCCCCCAATGTTAGGTGTATTGTTTTCCTCCCCCCAGCACGCACGCACTCTCTCACTGTAATTGGTAGTGTTGCTTCCAGCAGCGCCTCGGTGAATGGCACCGCCTGACAAATACGCGCTTTCCCCCCCACGCCCCAGCACCCTCCGTCCATCTCCTTTATCCTCGCTCAGCCCCTGCTTTGTCTCCCTCCCCTACCCCACCCCGGGACCGGGCTCCCGGAGAGGCCGTCCTCGGCTGAACTCTCGGAGGGCGCCAGAGGCAGCTGGCAGCCTCTCCGGGGAGGCACCGTCCGCGACGGCTCTCTGCCGCTCCCTGGGCTACTGTAGTCGCTCGCGCCTCTTCCTGCTTCCGGCGCGCTGCTCCGCCGCAGCCCCTCTCCTGTCAGACTGAGGCTGACGGGAGCCGGACGGGGCCGAGCCGCCCCCAGAGACTGACAGGGGGAAGGAGCCTCTGACTGTATCTATCCAGGTAACGCCGCGCCAGGCAGACCGAGGCGGGACGGATGTTGTGTCTGCGCTGTCAGCGAGCGAGCTAAGGACAGGCACGGGGGAAGAGGGGCACAGTGGACAGGGCCTGCGAGCTGCAGGGGGTCGGGGGTGAGGGGGCGGTGGATGGAACAGAACCCCCTCCCCCCATATTAACGGTAAATGTGACGCGGTGCATATGGAAGTGTTACAGTGCTTCAAATGGAGATATGGAAGTGCTTCTACTCTCTTTAGGTTACCTGTTTGCGCTTGAGAAGTGCCGGTACTCTCATATTAAATGCATTGCGGCAACGCTGAGAAGTACAGTTACTCTCTCCTTCAAATGAAAGAAATGCCGGCATTCAGTACCGGAGAGTATCTGCCAGTTTACGACACTGGCACAGAGGGCAATCGCTATACTCGGGGCAGATACACAGAGGTGTCCTGTGTTGTTCACGGGGCATTTTCATGAGAAGTATTTTTAGGGAGTGGCTTTGCGTGTACAGTCAACGCACTGATGCTTAGGCATCTTATACGCATTCTCTGTCAGAGATAGCATTGTATGCTGCCGAGATATGCTGCAGAGATAGCATCTCAAATGTCAGCACTGCTGTTAGGCATACATGCAATAGCTGGCATAGCTGAGATTGGTAGGAGGGGCGTGAAGTGTAACACAAGGGTGGCAAGGGGTCGACAGGAGGAAGTTGGGGGCTTTCGCCAACAGAACTGCAAGAGGGGCATAGGGGGTGTGGTGGAGCGATCGGTGCTGAAAGAGGGTAGTAATACATGTCAGAAGGGGCTCAGAGGAAAATATGGACGGGGCGGTCTCTGCCACACCTGGAAAGGGTACAGGAAGGGAAGACTGGACAAGGACCTGGCGAGTATGGAGAAAGGGCAAGAGCTGTGTGATGTGGCCAGGGCGGTGGAGACGGGAGGGGCGGGCCAGCTGAATGTACTATAGAAAGAGGGGCAAATATGGTTGATGGTAACAGAGATGGGGCAGTAGTTGTCCTTGAAGTTAAGAAGTGGACTGTGTAGGCGAGGGAGGAGGGGCGGTAGATGAAGAAGATGGGTTCTTGCTGTATCTGATATGGGCGGCACGGATTACTATTGCTAACATTGTACTGTGGGGGGGGGGGGGGCTGTTAACTGATTTGGATTGGGGCTATTTCTCCCCCCCCCCCCCCAACCATTAACTTATAGGGAGCTCCCTACCAAAATAAAGAAGCGAGACGTGCTAGTGCTCAGTTCCGGACAGAACCTGCCCATTTAAAGCACTGGTCGCAGCATTAGCAGGGAAGGCATAGACAGATTGTTGCGACCGCATGCAAAGACCAGGGAGACCAGATCACCCGAGTGCACCGTATAGGTCTCATTCTTGAGAATATCCAATCACTTAAGTTTTCCTGTTCAGTGTGTGTTCTTGTGCACTTGTACGCAATGTGTCCCATGGAGCCAGTGGGCCAGACCCGCCTCTTCCTCAACAAAGGTAATAAATAATGTATTACTGTTTGCGGAGTGCCCGCGCACTGCATGCCATGGTCTTTTCCCATTTGTAAGCGTTTTGTAATGAAGATATCGAACAAGAACACATTGAGTTAAATGCGTGCAGGGAGATAAATCCTTCTTAATGGAACATTGTGATTATGGACCCACCACTTTTCTTTTGTAAATTGATTTTTAAATGGAGTCAGTGAGACAGGACTAGAGATTTTTAAATAAATTAATCTGTACTAAAATATTGTAGAATTTCTAATGTGTACGCCAATATGCCACTGTGAGTCTATTAGTACAGGTAGAATGTCTCACAGACACATGTATATTCGTTGATATGGCGTGTGTGTTTCTGCCGGGCCTTTAAACATAATAGTGGCCCAATGAAACGCTTTTGATAGCAATTATGCCAATAACTTTCCATTCCCGTATTAATAATTAATATGCAAAGGCCATATTTAACTTTATTAACCTAATGCAAATTAACTAATTTCAGCTTTCGCTGCTTACTCCCTGGCACATCCCACTAAAAGTCACTTTAAGGAGGAACAGTACTTGGCCCATACTGAAAATTAATATTGAATTAGATTATTTATCTTGCTGCACAGATTTAAACCCTTGCGTCTGGCTTTGGTTACACATTGTTGTCCATAACCTCTACATATGAACAACCAGTATTCTGTAACATGTACAAATCCACAGAAAGTCATGTTATGTATTGCCATGCTTAAATGCCCAAAGGGCATCTTGGCTCAGTAATGGCTCCATCAGCACGAATCATGGATTGTCTACACACCACTCACACACTACTCACCATTGTGTGCGCGCGTGCTTGCACGTAAGTGTGTGTGTGTGTGTGGGGGGGGAGGGGCTATGGCCCATAAGAGGAAAAAGGTCAAAGTCTCAAATCAGCCGTGATGTCATGATGCACCTCCCCTAAATCATAATACACAGAATATTGTACTATACACATCAGCATATGTGGTTTATACTATGGTATGTTTTTTCATCTGTACTTGTTTGATCAAAATAGATTTAACTTAAGCCAGAGTGCAAAGGGTTACATTTGTGCAATATGGTGAAATCGCATGAAGAGGCCTGACTATTAGCAGAGTTGTTTCTCTGTGGAAAGGAATGTGACCTATAATCTGCGAGGCAGTAAAAAGTGCTGTTCCCAAGTCACTTGTGCTGTACTATGGTTATCAACTTAAATTCGACCATTGTGTTGGAGTAATACATGTGTGGTTATTCGTACAGTTGCTATTGGGCCACATTTACTTACACTGTCATGGTAGATATATATATATATATATATATATATATATATATATATATATATATATATATATATATATATATATTGTTATATATATATATATATATATATATATATATATATATATATATATTGTTATATTATAATTGTTTTTCACAAAACTTTTTTTTTTCAAGAAGAGGAAGGACACCTGGAAAAACAATGTTCATTTATACATGTATTTCGTGACATTTTCAACTGGGAGACGTGGGCACATGTGGTGTCATAATGCCCACCTGCATAACTGAATGAATTATTTTTTGTGTTGCTTGAATGCGCACTGCTCGTTTTCATTGATCCGTACTGAGGAGGTGCGCTTACAGGTGACACCAATGAACCCCAGAATCCGGGAACTACGGATTTATTAAACAATTATATTTCTGTTTTATATAGCACAACGCAAACCGACTGGATTTCAGTGCGCAATACCATGTATATCTAAAAACAGGAAGTCAACCATGTATGGCTGTAGCTCACAAAAACACTTTCCCAGAGCCCACCAACCCACCTCAGCAAAGAAAAATTGCTTACAATGTATACACCATTCCCTGATAGCGTGAATGCAACATTTACAATGATTTTCCATGTTCGTTTTAAAGATGATTTAACGTTTGTATGCTGCCTTCATTTACGTGACTCATTCTAGTGTCATTTGTCAATTACATTTCAGAAATTTGATTTCCGAGATGTGGCAAGCTCGGACGCGATTACCTCGCTGGTTAAACAAAATGTGTGCAAATATAATTAAATTTATATTTATACGTAGGTAAACCCTGCGCCGGGAAAGCCCCTACTTGTCCTTGCCTTTATGTGCTAACAAAATTTGTTGTAAGGGTTCTGCATGCACCGTTTTTCTAGTTTATTTAAAAAAGGACGAGGTACTAGTCGCTCTATAACAATCAGAATACACTTAGCTCCATGTTTGTTTTTGCTTGTTGAACAACTGTGATCTCCGGTTCACAAATATTTCCCTTGGCAGAAGTCGCGCCCAGATGCTCCATTCCGCACAGACATCCGATAGGATGCGCGCGTGCGGTTGTAAAACCACCACCCCATTCCCACCGCGCCGCCTGCCATAAGAAAGCATTTCGGTGTGCGGCACCCCACTATATCGCGAGCAGGGCCCACCTTCGCACACGTGCGCAAAAGTTTCCCTCTAAGCGCACCCCCAGCAGCACGTATTCAGATGTTGCGAGCGTCTCCCCGTTCTTTCTGTGTCTTCCGACATAGACAGCATTTCAGTGTGTGACACCTCCCCAAATTGACACCTCCTTCTGCACGCGGGTCGCATGAAATGTGGGTGTGCAGAACGAGTCCGTTTAACAGTTTGAGAACAACGCCCAATTCCTATGGCACCTGGATTTCAGTCGGCGATATCGCAGCATGTCGCGAGCAGTCGCCTCCTTCTGCACACAGACCACAGACGTGTGCAGGAGTCGGCATGACTGCTCCACATGGCCGACATTGCCAGAGCATCAGTGTTCATTTTTTTCTGGGGGACGCGTCAGCATGTTAGTGTTGTGACACGATACACCCCAATATCGCGACATAAAGGCCTTCAAAAACCCTCACCCGCCATAGGTACGGCAGCGGCGTCATTGTAGCTGTGCTGACTAGGGGTTTACTAACACGTATCAATGTTTTCTTCGCCGGGATCCGCGCGTGGGTTCCGCAGCCCCCACGCAGGCGAGCGCTGGCTCTGACATCTGTTTGCCACCGCGTTTCGCACTTAGCCTGACACCCACCATTAAGTGACACAATTGTGGCAGGCTGTCACCGGCAGCTGACTGACAGATGCTCCCCTCGCTAAACCATTAAAATGTTTGCACCAATTGAAGCCTTAATGTTGAGCCCGCCATTTCTGTTGCTTAACATTTGTATGTCTCAATGCGAAACTCGGCGACCATCTTTAAGTAGTGTTTTTTTCGAACGAGAGACTCCAATAGAGGAGCGTTGCCGCTCTCAGCGGCTGGTGCGCGGGCTGTGGCGTGGAAAAAGTACATTATTGTCAGGCGTGACAGCAGCAGCACGGCTTACCGAAAAACCAGAGTAAACGAAAAGGGGCAATGCACGGAAACAAAAGAGATGGTTTCCTACTGGCACCCTCGGCCCTCCTGTCCTGCAACAAATGACACGACATTTGTGTGGAATCTGTAGGTACCAGAGTAAAGTGAATGTTCTCTAAAAGGCGTTTAGAGATAACGAATGTATATCCGCTCAAAGGCCAGGGCAATGTGAACGAACCTACCCGACCATTTCCCCTCAATGTCCCCTGTACATATACATTAAACCAAACAATGCGAAATAATACATACAGGCACCAAATATACTCCGGGACATAATTCAACCACACCATTTCCCTTAAATAATATTTATCTGTTAGAAATGTTCATTCACCAGTTACAACTATTCATTATGTGTAAAAAAACAAGGGGTGCACGGAAACCTTCTAGTGGGTAAAACGTATTAACTGGAAAGCAAACGTCTCTATAAATTGCCACCTGACGTTTTCCCTAACCCCAGTTCATTATATGTCCAAAACCCATATTTTTAAATCCATTTCTGACTCCTGCTTAAAATGAATTCGCACCATTGTTCACTTATGATTCAGTGAACCCAACCCTCCCTCGGATATTACAGTGCACACTAGCTAAGCACGTTTACCATAATATTTTACTAATGTTACATGCTACACAGCAAATCATTGTTTAAGGGGCACCTCTGCCTTTCATCCTTCTAACGTCGAGAAAGACGAGTAAAATTGAGCCAGATAACACGAAGGCCCGTTATCTAGAGCGAATGTCAAATCTGATTTTAGTATAGAGGTTGTTGTAATTTCTTCCTACTACACCGACATTTTTTGCCTTTTCCATTGCACTTTTGCATGTTTTCTCTGAAAATGTCATGTGCCAACAGAAAACACAGAACACTGTTGAAACACATTCCAGACGCATGGAATTGCACAGGGGCAGGTGCGACACAAACGGAGAATGGCGGACAGTGGTGTGCTCATGCCAGCGTTTTGCCCCAGTGCACATCGAGCCTGCATTCCTGGCAGTCCTGTCTGACCACAGAAGTCGCCTGCGAAGTGCTTTCTATTTGTCAATAGCATACAAGAAATCAGAAAGATAGGACGCTCCTCGAGTTGGGCCCTGTGCGGTGTCAGACTTCCGGCTCCGCTCGATGTTAAGTTACCTAGGGTTGCCTGATTTTGAGAAGCAAAAAACCGGGACCAGCCAGAAATAAAAGTAGGACTAATTCTAAAGCCTACTTCTAGATCTGGCCTGTCCCGTTTTTTGCAGAGCCTTGTAAATATGTGCACAATACATATATGCATATACGCGCACACCCAATAGGTTTGTAGCTGCATGTGTGTTTACATTTGTGTACACAGACTAGGCTTGTAAGTTTAAGTGTGTGTGTGTGTATATATATATATATATATATATATATATATATATATATATATATATATATATATATATCAGGACCTCCTCCATCCCGAGCTCCCCCTGCGTCTCCCCTCTGCTGAGTGTCTGCAGCCGCCCCCCCCCCCCTGCTCCCTGACAGAAATAGATACATTACTTTCAGTCTTCAGACGCTGTAAACGGAGACCATAACTTTAAATTCTGCTTTGCAGAATGACCTGACCTTTCTCCCCAAAAAACGGGATATTTACTTCAACTTTAAAAAAGTGTCAGGACACCGGGTCAGTCCTCCGAATACCGGGACGGTCGGGGAAATCCTGGACGTCTGCTCACCCTATTATACCTCACTTCCCTTTCAGAGCCACCAGCCCTCAAGCCGTTTACGACATACTCTGGTACCACGTGGGTTCTTAATAGTAAAATAAAGAGACATCCTCTGTATTGTAACTTTGAAGAACTGTTTTCAGTTAATACAGTTCGTATGCGAGTTCGGTCCAGAAACTTGTTTGGGGGAGAGTAAAAACTTTTATGAAGAAGACACCTCTCCTCGGTTGTACCTGTTAGTGAGGTGGGAGTCGGAAGGGGGTAAAGGGGTGGGATTTTTTAATTAATGTTATTTCTTTATATTTTGCAGACTTGTATAGCGCGAACTCCACCTGAAGGTATTGGAGCGCTTAGCATGAGCACCAGTCACGTTACACAAGGACACATTCATTATTTTTTTTTGGGTGCAGGCACGCTGGTCTAAAGGACAGGGTTCGGTGATAAGCCATTAAAACCTCTCCTGATATTATCAGTCCCCTGAAGCACCTTGGAAACACGCACACTGTCGATTATTGCCCTCTCCCGTGAACTCGAGCACCACGGTGACAAGGGTTAGCTCTATATCTTGGACGGAGGTGGCGAGCATAGCATGCTTGATGGAAGGCGGTGCTTTAAATGGGCCGGTACTGCCCGGTACTGAGTACCAGCACTTTGGGTGTGACGTGCACAGTGCCCTCCATGAGGCATGCAATCCTTGCACGGAATGGCTCCCTCACTTTATCGGCTCCTTCTTGTATTTATAAGCTACAAAACACTAACTAGGCACCTTCTGTTGTCATCGTTCACCCGAACCTACCAAAGTAACAGAAACATCGCCTTTACCCACCACACACCTGCAAAAGACACAAAACAAGGGGTATAGGGTAATTGCAAATGCACCTATCCCAATGTCGAAAATGGTGATGTTTTACAATATATAGGGGTGCAAAGAATCAGAGGCTCAATACCCCTTAAACCTCCAAGGATATAGATCCTATACATTTATAACAAAAGCAACGATTCAGCACTCCAACATGTGTAAGGTTTAATATTTTCTACAAGTACAAGCAAAGTGAAGAGAAACACATCAATTCAGCAGCAGGCTTCAGTTATTTTTAAGAAGATTTTTTTCAATAAAGAAACAAAGAAACAAGAACCTGCTGAATTGATGTGTTTCTCTTCACTTTGCTTGTAATTGTAGAAAATATTAATCCTTCCACATGTTGGAGTGCTGAATCATTATTTTTGTTCTACCCACCACACACCTCTCCACCAGCTGGTGTTCCCCACAGCCATTCCTAAAATGCTAGTATTGCCTTTCCCATCTAGATTTCGTGCATCGTCCATTTTATCTCAAAAGGGAAGCTTCCGTGTGCCTCACTCACTCCAGTTTAGCAAACTCGGAATGAAAAACATGGGTAGGTCTGAACCAGAAAACCTTTGGTCCCAGATGTATAAGCCTTTGCACCCGGGCAAAGCAACGCAAAGCAGGAAATGCTATTTACTATCTGGCACGAAAGGGGTTATGCACTGGTAAGGTGTCCTTTAAATCAAGGATGTGACATTGAGTTGTACCAGTACACATACCTACAGGGTTTGATGAAAAAAATAAAGACATTTACCTGCTGCTCGCCGGTCACCAGCCACCGCCTCTCCTATGACGCAGGAACCAGGAAGCACACCCAGACTCCCCTAGCCAATCACGGCGCTGCTTTACAACAGTTCTGATTGGTCTGAGAGAAGTGGTTCGGCGCTCAGAGAGGGACTAGGAGATTGTGCACGTTCTCCACCCAGGCTGTGTATTACAACCTGGTGGAGAATATGCAAAGTGCGCATGACGGTTTGGCTGGCCTTAGGCAGCTGGCCAAACCGTAATGCGCACTTAAGGTGCAGCAAACATCCTCCTCCCGCTGGGTGACGTGAGCCTAGCCCTGCTCCGCCCTAACCTGACCACAACGGCAAGATAAATACTAAAAATAAAATGTTAATAACGGAACATTATTATCATTTTATTTTTCTTCTGCACTGCTCTTAAAGAAGTGGGGTGACGCTCCTCTGCCTTAGAGGAGGAATCGTTGCTGGCAGGAGGTCAATCTTTATAGATGTGGCTCACAGCTGTGTCATACCCCATGTGCAATGTTGCACAACAAATTTGGATGTTGTTGTGAATTGCATAAAAAACTAACACCACGTGTGTAAGAATCTCCTTCAGGTAGAATAAGGACACTTGAGTCAGGAGATTGAACAGGAACATGCAGGTTTAATCCAAAGTACATTAGGACCCATCCAAAACCCCAGCCAGCTCTAGCTCCAAACAGTTTATGCTGTTAGACCGCACTTCAAATCATTACATTCCAAAACCTTGAAAACTCCACATAGAACATTCCCATGTCATAACCAGGAGACAGAGATCTAGGTGTCACAGTCACAGTATCACCATGACACCCAGGATACCACACACCTCCCCCGTTAACAACAGGAATGAAAAACAAATAATTAAATTAATTGGTGCATGAGTAATCAAACTTAAACGAAAGAGAAAGTAATATTTACAATACAAGAGAACAGCAGATCAAGAAATATAATCTTTCAAATATTCAGGCTTCCTGTGAATCCTAGCAGATTTCCTTGGAAAGTCAGACAAGACACTACCATCTCTCAGTGTATTCTCTCCTTCCACATGAAAATAAGAACACAAAGAGATTCTTCCTAAATTCCAAACCTTATGGTCATTGGTTCTTACAGCATTATTAAAAACTTTAATAACATACATAGGTTTTGAGAATTTCACTTTGGATCCTGGAAGTCTAATAACTACCTTGTCTCCAACCTTTACTTCTGTACGTTTAGTAGACTTCCTTGCATCAAAATTGACTTTCCTGTCTAGGCATTTTTTAACTTCTCTATTCCTCCACCCCTCAGTGTTCTTATTAGATGAGGAACCAGAAATAGACTCTTCCAAACGTCTAACCCACGAAGGTTCAACATGAGTACAAGGAGCCCTCCATTTAAAAAGAACAAAGGGAGACTGACCCGTTGAACTATGCGGAGTCATCCTATAGTCTTCAATTCTCTTTAAAACCTTTTCTTTCCAATTTTCCCCTGAACATTTTGCCAATGAGATTGTTTCCTTGATTACCCTATTGAATCTCTCAACCATTGCATTGGTTTCCGGATGGCAAAGAGAACATTTTTTATGTTTTATGCCTCTTCTTTTAAGAAAGATCTCCATTTCTTTTGAAACCAATTGTACTCCATTATCGGTCAAAATGGATTCTGGGTATCCCTCTCTAGCCATGAGAGTCTCAAGAAATTTAATCACATGATTAGTTTCTATACCAGGTGTAAATTGTATCTCAGGCCACCTTGAATACAAATCCAAAAGCACTAAAATGAAAGTTTGTTGCCCGTTAGAATGAATGGGGCCCACAATGTCTAGAGCTACTTCTTTCCAAGGCCCACAAGGAAGTTCCCTGATAATCATAGGTTGAACTCTGACAAGTTTTGACTTTTCACTTGTGGCACACACCATGCAATCTCTGATAACCCTTTCAACCTGTAAGTCCATACCGGGCCACCATTAAGAGGCACAAAGTCTCTCTTTGGTCCTGGACATACCAGAGTGCAGTTCATGAGCCATATCCACCAAAACTTTCCTGATTTCACCAGGAGGTATCAACCGAGTCCCACGTAAGAGTAAACCATTGCTCACTCCCAATTCATCTTTCACACCCCAAAACTTTGAAGTTTCATTTGATCCAACATTTTTCTTGTGCCATCCATTCTGAATTAGATTCATTACCTCAGTCAATACCAGATCCTAGGATAACTTAATCCGCCATTGATTCTCATCAATGATACCAGCACTCACCAACACACACGTGAGTCATTATCCATCCAATCATCAGCATCTTCTTCATTAACAGAACCCTCTACAAGCCTAGAAAGAGCACCGGCTACTGTGTACCAGGGATGTATTTTAGCTAACACCCATTTACTAATTCTATCAGAAACTTGGTCAATACCTTTCTTTGAAAATATCTCACATGGAGGCTTATGATCTGACTTAACAAAAAATTTAGTTCCCCACAAAAATTTCTTAAGCTTTTTGATGGCCCAAAACACAGCAAGAGCTTTGCGCTCAATTACAGAATAGCGTGACTCTGTATCTTTCAAACCTCTAGATATAAAGGAAATGGTTTCTAATCTATTTTCACTCTCCTGTTGCAGCACTGCACCCAAACCTTTAACACTTGCATCCGTGGATACTACAGATGTTCTAGAAGGACTAAAACCTTTTAGGTTAGGTGCATCATTGAGTTTCTTTTTAAGACAAACAAATTCCTTATCACAATCTTCTGACCATTTGAACTTCACACCTTTCTTCAAAAGTGCTCTCATACTTGAGCATTGTTCTGCAAAACCCTCAACAAATTTATTATAATACTCTGCCATGCCAAAGAACTTCATTAGTTCTTCTCTGGAAGATGGAGGTGGCATAAGAGAAATTGTGTCAACTAACTCAGGTTTTGGAGAAATCCCTGCACCTGAAAGTGTGTGCCCTAAATAATGGATAGAAGAGGTCGCAAAGAAACATTTCTCTAATTTTATAGTTAGATTGGCATTATCAAGTCGGTTTAAAACATCATAAAGCAATTTCCTATGCTCCTTGTGATCCTTGGCAAAAACCAAAATCTCATCTTGATAGACACAAACCACACCACACCCTTCAAGAACTTTTTCCATAGCACGTTGAAAAACAGATGCCGCCGACACTAGACCAAACAAATCTATAAGTTCCAAAGGGCGTGATAAAGGAAGTCAGATCCCTAGAAGACGTCTCCAGCTCAATTTGGTGGTATGCAGAGGCTAAATCAATTGTGCTGAAAACTTTAGCCCCTCCTAGTAATGTGAGTAACTCCGAGATGTTAGGTAGTGGATACTTGTCCACAATCACCCACTTATTTAGTTGTCTCAAGTCCACACATAAGCGTAGAGACCCATTAGCCTTGCGTGCAGCGACAACCAGAGCAAGCCATTCAGTGTTGGTGACCTCTTCAATTATTCCACCATTTATAAGCTTCTTTAATTCTTTCTTCATCTCCTCTCTCACTGCTAAGGGTACACCCCTAACTTTGCATGTAGAAGGGTGCGAGTTAGGACGTAAAGGAATGTTCAATTTAAAGCCTTTAAGACATCCTAATTCCTCTCTGAATACTCTCGGAAACTTACTCTTAATATCATTCACAATATCACCATCAGGATTGAGATGAACAGTTTGAACATTCTGTTTAAGAATGATGGGAGAGGGATTCCCTGGGTCTAACATGACCCCTAAATCAGCCTGGTGGAACCAGCTTCTGAAACTGTCCCCCTTTCTAGAGACATACACCTTCCCCGACACATATCGTCCACAGTATTCAATTAAACCCACAAAATATCCACACAGTGGTATGGGTTCACCTCCAAATGCCAATGGACGTATATCCGCTTTAAGCAGTGTGACCTTCCCTGCAAGCTTAGTCTGAAAAAATGCTTTAGAGACATTAGTAATCTTGGCCCCTGAATCAAAAAGTACTTTAGTTGATTCCCCCTCTACTTGTATTGTATCCAAAGGACACGATTTTCGCTCACTAGCCACATTTTCTTGTACATCAGAATTGACCTGAACTACAGTTTGTCCACAGACAAAGTCCTCTTCCTGAATTTCAGTTTCCACAGACTTGACATAGTTAGCTGAATTTTTTGTTTTACAAACCACTGAGAGATGACCCTTTCGTTTACATTTAGCACAAATTACTTTCAAAGCAGGACATTTTTTGTCATTGGCATAATGCCCAACTTTGTCACATCTAAAACATTTCGGAACAAAAGGTTTAGTTTTTGATTTAACATTATCATCACCTTTAGAGACACTTTTACTTGTGTTTCCTTCCTTAACAGTTTGAACAGAGACTTGCACATCCTTCTTTAAAGTGTCGACACACTTCAAGGAGTGTTCTATCCTTTTCGCCACTTGCAATAAGGATTCGTTGAGTATGTTGGGTCCTTCTTTGGTCAGCTGCCGACTACGCCAATGTAAGAATCTCCTTTAGGTAGAATAAGGACACTTGAGTCAGGAGATTGAACAGGAACATGCAGGTTTAATCCAAAGTACATTAGGACCCATCCAAAACCCCAGCCAGCTCTAGCTCCAAACAGTTTATGCTGTTAGACCGCACTTCAAATCATTACATTCCAAAACCTTGGAAACTCCACATAGAACATTCCCATGTCATAACCAGGAGACAGAGATCTAGGTGTCACAATCACAGTATCACCATGACACCCAGGATACCACAACGTGGCCTTGGACTAGACAAATACAACACTAGATGTGTGTCTGTGGTTTTAAGTTTACCCATGGAGGGTGGGAGTCACAGTTTACAGTCCAAGCTCGGGGTACTGGGAGTGGTGTGTGTTGAATGTTGAGTTTTCCCTGCAGTTGTATTTCAGGCAGTTGTAGGTTATTGTACCCTGCTAAATGTACGTCAGGATGACATGTTTAAGGGTTTCCTTTATAGGATAGATTGCAGTGAGCGTGTGGGTTTCCAAACACTGTGTATGACCAATGCGAGCTGTGTGGTAACTGGCAAGCCCTCAATATCGGGTCATGCTGTCCCCTATAGTGAATATGATAGGAATGCACTTTCCTAGGTGTTTGTGGTGTGTGTGTGAGTGTGTGGGGTGCATGTGGTTTACTGCCTGGGTGCAGGGTCGTACCTGCAAATTGGGCTTATCAGACATTGCTTTATGTGCTGAAGTGACAGATCAGTGTATTATTTTTTGCCTCTTTGAGGGCTGTTTTATGGTATACTTGGCCGATTTTTACAGTTTTTTTCCTAATATTAGAACAAACATTGCCCGCAGTAAGGTCGAATCCATTCAGTCTTCTGTACTTGCAAATCCCTTATACAGCGTGCTTTTCCAAGTCGAAAACTGCCCCCATTTTGAAAACATAGGGCACCTTTTTAGCTATGCAATTCACTAATGAGGGCCACTTTTATTTAGGTGCCCAGGCCTATTTACTGTCCCATTCCGACCCTGAGTGGGAGAGCATGTTTTAAATTGATCCTAGCGCCAGACTGTTGAAATGCTGGTTTATGGGTATAGTATACAGTTTCAGTCACTTTGCCCGAGTCATTGACAGCTGGTACCTTTCTTTTTCATCAGAACTCAGCTGTCCGTGTATCTTTGTGGTTTATATTGATTATAACCCCTGCTCCCTTCTCATCCTGCTCCCGTATTTTAATAAAAACATGTCAATATGTTGGTAAATGAAGTTAATAATAAGGGAATCGAATTTCAAGTTTTGAAAAATGCAACACCAAATGCAAACATATTGATGTAGAAATTTAGGAAATAATTTAACATTAAATCGCGCACAATTGTATCATTGCGTATTTTCTGAGGGGCTCTGTTGTACTCTCCCGCCCTCTCAAAAATACCGTACCTTGCAGAGTTAACCGATTATCACCCTGTACACCGAGCTAGAATATCTTTTTATTCTCTTGGGATAACTTGTACACTATAAAAGGGGCAGTGAGATAAAAGAAACGCGACTAAAGACATTTTTATAGCCAAAAGTAAACGATTATGTAGTAGTTTCTGTTTCGCTTTATACTCTGGATATTATGTCACAATTGCAAAGGACAGACGCTGAAAGAAAGCAAATATGTTCTTAGGAAATTGAATTGTGGCAACATTTGAGGCCATACAATCCAGTAAAAGTGAATTCTGAGGTGTCAATGGACTTAACCCTTTGTGTGTTTGACTGACATCACCAATTAAGCCACAAAATACTGAAATCACGTTTTTGCTTGGTATGCCATGAGTCTTCCAAAATGGGGCATAGCCATTACCTCTGGAGGTATGCGATTCTGCAGGTGAACGCAATTCACCAGCTACTGTATATTATAAAGATGTTTTTTTGTGAAAAATGTTTCTTGGTCAAATGCTTTAAAAGTTACCAAAAAGCTCCACCTGTGGTGCTATTCAATGGCAGCTCCTTTGCAAAGGTTAACTGATCCATTTTTTGTTTCCAACTGCTGCATTAAGTTGTTAAACCGCAACAAATGAGGTGACTCTTTTTTCCAGACAGTATTAATGTTATTAAAATGTAGCAGTAGTGAAATAACAGTGAATGCATGCCACACAGCATAACTTCCCTTCGCATGCAACATGCTTTGGTCAACCTTGTTGCATAATTTAGACATCCAATGCCAGTCCCAAAACGTAAAATGATGGGGTCACCCCCCCCTCTGCAGAATATAAAGAGGGCCCCCTGAGTCTCCCATATCTCACAGATGTTGTGGCCCTTGAGCTGAATGAGCTGCCTCTGATGGGTTTGGACCTCCCCTGCGCCGTAGGGGTCTGTGTTACGCCCCTGTCGACTGCCCGATAATTCAAGGGGCATTGGAATCAGCTACTCACTTTTGTCCAGTAGACTTTTCCTTTTTGATTATTTAGCGAAAATGTATATTATTTGGGCTATTCAATCTAAAAAAATGCAAATTGTGGATACTTAGTCAAAAAAGTCTCCAAACAAGAGAGAACATGGCCTTTGTGTGGACACGATTGAATCCATTAACTATCTATCTACATTTCCGTGCCAAGAACACAGCACTTTAAACAAAGGAATGGGCCATCGAGACTACTGTGCCATGACACTAGAAGGAATACCGCTGGAGTATAACTTTGATTTTACCATGTTACTGCCGACTAAAATTATTTTTGAGACTTGGTAACATTCTTGTGGCAGATTCTGTCTTCAAATGCCCTTTGGAATAGCCTGCCCCTCTCTCTCAGACAGGTGCAGGATCTCCTTACCTTCAGGAGGAAACTAAAAACATGGCTTTTTCAACAGTAGATTTGGCTGGATTCTGCGTTGGTGCACTCTGTCTTGTGTTACGTGGTCTTTCATAGCACTGGGACACTCCCTGGAGTAGCCGTGCGCTCTAGAAATACCTGTTAACATAACATAACAAATAGACCGTGTAAAATACATGAATAATAGGGAATAACCATCATTTTAATGAACTGTTTGAATATATATCCATACATCTATCTTCTACCGTGAATAAAGTGCAGGCATCGATAAGCATATGCAAGAGAGGTTTATTTTGCTTTGCAAGCCTATTTGGTCAACTGGGTTCTTTTGTTCTGAAGAGACCAGTGAGTTAGGTGGAGGCAGTGATCAAATTGAGGGTCTTATTTATGTGCCCTTGCGTCACTTTTGCACCACCGGTGCATCACTTTTTGTGACGCACCAGTGGTGTAAAAAATGCGCCATGTAGTGCCATATTTACAAAGTGACGCATCTAGGTAGATGAGTCACATTGTAAATCCCTGCGCCACATTATACCTGCACCACGTATAATGTATGCAGGGGGGGGCGTTCCGATGAAAGAAAGGGTCATAGAAGTGATGCAGTGAAATCTATAAGATTTTACTGCGCCACTTCTAGGACGCAAATGCGTCAATATCTTACGCCTGCCTCATGGCAGGCGTAAGACTGGCGCAGGCACAACATGGGACTTGCCAATGTGTAATGACCCATTCCTGGAGTTGCATCACTCTTGTGACACACTCCAGCAATGTGTCATTTTTGTGCCTACAGATACGTCAGAAATACTGACGTAGCTGTAACTCCTTGCGACATGATGCGTCATACTGTAAATATGACGCATCATTGGTGTCGCAAGTAGGACGCAATGAAAGTGATGCATCGCTGTTTTCTCGCAGCTATGCATCACTTTTCATAAACAAGGGCCTGAGTTTGATAAGGTGCATGGTGCAATGTCATTGGGTAGGATATTTTAAACTAGCTCTATAAAGGTGCAACCAGTTGCTAAAGTGCTACCTTGAGGTGCCTGCCACGAAGTGCAGGGATGTACAGATTCACTCATTTGTCTACAGGAGCTTGTGCTACGGCCGGTTTACGGCCATAGCACAAGCTCCCATAGAAAAATGGGAGCATGCAGCCGCACCATTTGCAGTCGCATTGTAATCACGATGTTGGGACCGCCGACTGAGACTGCAACGGTTACATCCGCCCGACATCGTAATTAGGCCCTAAGTCAGTTCCTATGGATTATTAATCATTAGCCTAGTCAGCATATACTTTTAAGAAGGGGTTTCTTTGATTTCTTACGTGAGAGGGTTATTCTTTTGTTATGAGTATTCTCTTTTCCTGTTACCATTGCTTATATGGCCTTATACTGAAGGTATGCGGTTTTGGTCTATATTCAACTTTAAAAATCATATTTTACGTCATAAAACATGTGGCAATGTTTGTTTATATTTTGATTCTATGTTTGTAAGAACAAGGGTACCCCTGTCTCAAATTCCTAAATCAGGGAAGATAACTAGTGTGTAAATATCACAATTTAGGAAAGTTGAGAATACTCATGGACCTAAACATTACATGTCATGAACATATACATGCAACCTCTATTCAGTGGTATCAAAAATATTTTTTATTGTTTTTGTAAAAAATTTATACTGAATATACACATTAAAAAAGAGAAAGAAAACATATAGTCCTCTATGTTTAAATTTGCACTGTGATCAAACAATCAAGGTACAGAGATTTAATTCTTATATTGATCCAATATCAAAAACATTATACACAGTGTCAATCATGGATGTCTTTGGGATGAGGCTGCTTACAATAATTCAGTTTGTATCAAAAACATATATACAAAATAATCACATCATTATATACAGAAGACATTCATTTCTAGCATGGCTCTTGGAAATCTGTGTCCTACGCGTGTTTCAGCTGTGCGCCTTCATCAGGAAGCCATGTACATAATAAATGAAACCTAAATAGGTTGCATATAGATACAAGGCATATATCAATGTTAGAAGAAATGGTCCTACTACGTTTATAAATACCCAAAAGATGGGTTAAAACATAAACTTAACCAAGTAAACTAGAAAATTAAAAACACTAATTCCAAACCAATCACAGCTATCATAAGCACATATCGCATAGATGAACCTTATATCATATTATTTGTGCTTAGTATCCTTCACCAAGTGTCAGAAAGAAAGGACCTCAGCATTGAGGCACTTAAGTGTCAGAATTAGAATGGAAAAGTGATGTCCCAAGGGGAGAGTGAAGAGACCAAAGTGGGTTCCAAAAAAATCCTAGCCTTGGAAGTAAATGAAGAAAAAGTGAGAAACATTATTAATCAGGTATCCCAGGACTCTGAAGGAGTTTTCAAGTGAATTGTTCATGGATGGTTGGATGAATATAAAAATATTAACTTGTGGAGTCAGAAAAAAGACTTCTGAGCTGAGGATTGGAATGGGCCTCAGACTGGATAAAAGGTTCTGTGCAGAGACAACAAGGTATGAAAAGATTGAACCATGTCAGGGTTATGCCGGCACTAAGAGCATGGAGATGACGGGATTATAACTATATGAGACACATTACCTCTCATGTGTTGGAACCCAAACCTTGGTTAGACCTGGGCTGGGGAAATCCTGCGGGCCAGATTGGATGGCCAAGGGATAGACAGTGATACTGTCAGGCAGGAAGTGACTATAGTCCATTGCAATTTAAGACAATAGTAAAAAAAATGTGAGGTATGAAAAGGTCCAAATAGACTAAAAAATTGCCTATATATAAACCTAATCTATATCTGTCTATATCGTTCAATGATTTAAGATATGTGAATCTCGATAACGAAATGATAAAAGGTTAAAATATTATCGAAGCGGTCACAGGCAGTATGAAAGTGCTCACGATAGTATGGCAGTTAGGCAGTGGATGGATCTAGTTTTAGGAATGTCTAGCTTGAATTATAGTCGCATGGATAAGAGGCAGGAATATTCTTACAATTTAAGCATACATCGTAACGTATATAGAGTTGGCACTTGCTCGATAAGGTTGACAAAATTCACGGCTGTCGGTGTCCAGATAAGGAATGAAGTCAAGTGCTCTGGGTGTTACTGCAGAAAAAGTGGCTCATGTTAGCTCACTGCAGTGATTATATATAAAGGACCTAGCCTAGGTTAAAAATAAAGTGTGTGCAAAGTTGCACTTACCAATTATATCGGTATGGCTGGAGAAGACGGGAGACAGTTCAAACTGGGTCACCACGAAGTCGAAAGCCATAAGTGCTTGAGTCGGAGCCTCTCGTTCAAAGTGCCGCTTGCTGACGCAGTCCCATGGCCGGTGTCGTATATAGAGAAAATCGAAAAAAGGCTGACATCCCGCTGGTAGTTCACAGCCTTTTAAATCCTGCCAGTGAGGTAAAACGCGCCAAAGCGAAACCGACACACACGTCATCCGCCGGAAATTGAAAGTAAAGATGGGGCCAATGAGATCTTCACTATTTTAAGTGAATGTCGCCGCCATCTTGGAATTGACCGGAAGGACAGTCTTACACTGTTCTGAGATGATATAACTAGTTATGCACAACCAGCTGAATGTAAAACAGCCTGAGATATAGATCTTGGTACTATATTAGACTTGCATACGGCAAAATATGAATAAAGACACAAAGAGTGTCTAAATTAAAGAAACATGAAACAGTATATCAAAAGGAAAAGATAACAACGGAGGTCCGTATGTAAAATGGTAAATACCTCATCTAAGATTATTTGCACGGCACCTGATCAGGAAATGTGGCATATTAAGGGGTACCAACCAAGTGCGCTGCGTCCAGTGATAGCAGAAAACTGGCACTGAAAAACTTATACTTCAATGGCAGCCATCTATGAGGTACCTAAAATACATAAACACACTCAAGACCCCCCATATAGACCCATAGTTACCACCACTGGGTCAGTCACAGAGCCCCTTTCAAGATATGTAGACACCATCTTGAGACCGTTTGTCTCCAAGATTCCATCATACATTAGTGATACACGAGACATCATTACCAAGGTGGAAAATCTACCATTCAATGCTTTGGCTCACACCTTGGTAACTATGGATATAGAGGCTCTGCAATCTAATATACCACAGATAGAAGCCATTGAAGTGGTTACATGGTTTATGGAGACTTTCAATATTGATTGCCCTAGATTGTTTGTCATTGAATGCCTCCGTATAGTTCTGACTGAAAATACGTTCGAATTCAATGGATCCCTCTTTAAACAAGCCAAGGGAGTAAGCATGGGGGCTTCCTGTGCGCCAACAGTAGCCAACATCTATATGGCTTTATATGAAACATGTTACATCCATAATGAGATTGCACCCTTCAGTGAGTCAGTATATTTGTGGTCCAGATATATAGATGACGTTTTCTTCATCTGAACAGCTGCCCCTGAAGACATCACTGAGTTCGTATCCTGGCTCAATCTCTGTGACACCAACATCCAATTCACAGCCAATTCCAGTAATACCAAGGTAGATTTCCTAGATATCACTATACAAAACATAGATAATCATTTGGAAGTTGACTTGTATGTCAAGCCCACAGCCCGCAACACTCTATTGCACTTTGACAGTTTCCACCCGCAGACCCAAAAGTCCAGTATTCCATTTAGACAGTTCCTGCGGCTTCGTAGGAACTGTACCAATGTTCAGGGCTTTGATACCCGAGCAACAGATATGAGAGCCACATTTTTAGCTCGTGGATATCCCAGGAGACTGGTACGTGATTCTTACATACGGGCACGATTCTATGATAGGTAACACCTACTCACACCTCAAGCTAAAAATCCTAGCTCTAGGTTGGTATTCGTGAGAAGACATTCAACTATGAATGAGAGAATCCGCCACATAACCAATGCCAATTGGCATATCCTAAATGCCACTAAAACCAAAGGAAATGCGCTGCCTAAACCCCTTTTTGCGTATAGGGAAAGTAAGAATCTCAAAGATCTCATCATACAATCTCGTATGCCAGTCAAGTCGATCCATACTATTCAGTCTTCTATTCAAAGTCATACATTCCCCAAGGGCAATTTCAAATGCATGACCTGTGTAGCATGTCAATTCGCCATTGAAATGAAAAATTTCTAATTTAACAACATCAATCTACCATTGAAAACTTTGACAAACTGTAAAACTTCGAATATCATCTATTTGATCTTGTGGCCATGTAACAAAGGCTATGTGGGTGAAACGGCACGTACCATGTCTACCAGAATTACGGAACATAGATCAGCCATCCGAACCCAGAAAATGCAGTCTCCATTAGTGCACCACTATATGGAACAACAACACACTCCGGATGAGATACGTTGGCTGATATTAGAGAAAATCCGCACGAATACTGGCACCATAAGTACCAATATACGTAAGTGCAGAGAAGTGTATTGGATTTTTTTATTGAACACCTATTTGAATGGGATGAATAATGAAATTCCTTGGGACCAGGTACTTAAATATAATCCTGGCTGATTCTTCACCCATTGAATTATAAGTTTTTCAGTGCCAGTTTTCTGTTATCACTGGACGCAGCGCACTTGGTTGGTACCCCTGAATATGCCTCATTTCCTGACCAGGTGCCGTGCAAATATTTTCAGATGAGTTATTTACCATTTTAAATACGGACCTCCGTTGTTATCTTTTCCTTTTGATATACTGTTTCATGTTTCTTTAATTTAGACACTCTTTATTCATATTTTGCCATATGCAAGTCTAATATAGTACCAACATCTATATCTCGGGCTGTTTTACATTCAGCTGGTTGTGCATAACTAGTTAGACCGGAAGACTGTCCTTCCGGTCAACTCCAAGATGGCGGCGACATTCACTTAAAATAGTGAAGATCTCATTGGCCCCATCTTTACTTTCTATTTCCGGCGGATGACGTGTGTGTCGGTTTCGCTTTGGCGCGTTTTACCTCACTGGCAGGATTTAAAAGGCTGTGAACTACCAGCGGGATGTCAGCCTTTTTTAGATTTTCTCAATATACGACACCGACCATGGGACTGCGCCGGCAAGCGGCACTTTGAACGAGTGGCTCGGACTCAAGCACTTATGGCTTTCGACTTCGTGGAGACTCCAGTGTGAACTGTCTCCCATCTTCTTCAGCCATACCGATATAATTGGTAAGTGCAACTTTGCACACACTTTATTTTTAACCCAGGCTAGGTCCTTTATATATAATCACTGCAGTGAGCTAACATGAGCCACTTTTTCTGCAGTAACACCCAGAGTCCTTGACTTCATTCTTTATCTGGACACCGACAACAGCCCATTTTGTCAACCTTATCGAGCAGGTACCAACTCTATATATGTTACGATGTATGCTTAAATTATAAGAATAACCCTGCCTCTTATCCATGCGACTATAATTCAAGCTAGACATTCCTAAAACTAGATCCATCCACTGCTAAACTGCCATACTATCGTGAGCACTTTCATACTGCCTGCGACCGCTTTGATAATATTTTAACCTTTTATCATTTTGTTACCGAGATTCACATATCCTAAATCATTGAACGATATAGACAGATATAGATTAGGTTTATATTTAGGCAATTTTTTAGTTTATTTGGACCTTTTCATTCCTCACATTGTTTTTACTATTGTCTTAAATTGCAGTGGACTATAGTCACTTCCTGCCTGACAGTATCATTGTCTATCCCTTGGCCATCCAATCTGGACAGCAGGATTTCCGCAGCCCAGGTCTAACCAAGGTTTGGGTTCCAACACACGAGAGGTAATGCGTCTCGTATAGTTATAATCCCGTCATCTCCATGCTCTTAGTGCCGGCATAACCCTGACATGGTTCAATCTTTTCATACCTTGTTGTCTCTGCACAGAACCTTTTTATCCAGACTGAGGCCCATTCCTATCCTCAGCTCAGAAGTCTTCTTTCTGACTCCACGAGGCAATATTTTTATGTTCATACAACCATCCATGAACAATTCACTTGAGAACTCCTTCAGAGTCCTGGGATACATGATTAATAATGTTTCTCACTTTTTCTTCATTTACTTCAAACGCTAGGATTTCTTTGGACCCCACTTTGGTCTCTTCACTCTCCCCTTGAGACATCACTTTTCCATTCTAATTCTGACACTTAGGTGCCTCAATGCTGAGGTCCTTTCTTTCTGACACTTGGTGAAGGATACTAAGCACAAATAATATGATATAAGGTTCATCTATGCGATATGTGCTTATGATAGCTGTGATTGGTTTGGAATTAGTGTTTTTAATTTTTCTAGTTTACTTGGTTAAGTTTATGTTTTAACCCATCTTTTGGGTATTTATAAACGTAGTAGGACCATTTCTTCTAACATTGATATATGTCTTGTATCTATATGCACCCTATTTATTTTTAATTGATTATATACATGGCTTCCTGATGAAGGCGTACAGCCGAAACGAGCGTAGGAGACAGATTTCCAAGAGCCATGCCAGAAATGAATGTCCTCTGTATATAATTATGTGATTATTTTGTATATATGTTTTTGATACAAATTGAATTATTGTAAACAGCCTCATCCCTCAGACATCCATGATTGACACTGTGTATAATGTTTTTGATATCGGGTCAATATAAGAATTAAATCTCTGTACCTTGATTGTTTGATCAGAGTGCAAATTTAAACATAGAGGACAATATGTTTTCTTTCTGTTTTTTAATGTGTATATTCAGTATAAATTATTTACAAAAACAATAAAAAATATTTTTGATACCACTGAATAGAGGTTGCATGTATATGTTCATGACATGTAATGTTTAGGTCCATGAGTATTCTTAACTTTCCTAAATTGTGATATCTATATTTCGATTCTATGCGGTCAGTTGCTGCTTGAAAGGTGGATGGGAGAGGCTTGTTTTTTGAAGAAGTGAAAAACGGCTACTGAGGTTGTCCCTTCTGTTGGTGTTGGGGCTAACCTGAACTCCTGTTGCTCTTGAGAGCATTGATTAGTGACTTTCCTGTTTCTTCCCCTGAACAGCCTTTGTTCATTTTATTGATTCAAATCTGTGTGACTTTCTTTGTTTGTTTTTCCCATTCTGGTTCCACCAGCCTTCTTTCAATTCCGTGGTCTGCGCTGTCTGTGGTTACTTTCCTTCCAGCTTGTTGGAGGTTGGGGTGTGTGGTATTGTCTTGCAGTCATTTATAAGATGGCCATTTCTTGTTGGACTAGAAATAGTGTCTTTCCTGGGCAATACATTGGACGTAGATCCCTGTTTGGTTGATCAAGTTTAGAGGCTGTTTTGGTAAATTTTCACTTGCTAGTACTGTAACAAGAAAGAAAGATAAGGCGGTAAAGTGTCAATTTCATATGGTAATATCTATCAGACTGCATGCCACTCTTCCTTAGCACAGTTAATAAGTACCACCCTCCCTTCCTCCCTGTGAATGACCATGCCCTTTGGTGAAGTCATTTACTTTTGTAGTTGACACAAGAGGATTTTTGTATGTTAGCATCCTATGTGTATTTCACCCTAGAGATGGAGGAGTTCAAAAGAATTTGGGGGTAGGGAAATACAATTTCTGTACCCATTATGTGAGGGCATCTCGTAAGTAACTATTATGCCAAAGAAGACTAGGAGTCATGGGGTAATGGAGAAAGTTCCCTGTATGGCATTGGAGAACCAGCACTAATGCCTTACATTCACCAAAGCAAGTGGTAGCTTTTTGACCCCTGCCTCTGCACAAGCAGCAATCATGCATGAGTGCAAGAAGTACTATTCTGACATAGATTGAGACCCAGAGCGAGGCTGCGTGGTTCAAAAGGGCACATCATATGGGTACTCTTTTTTGTTTAAATCTGTTTTATTGTTTTTAGTCAACAAGACTTGTACATGGTAAGTAGGTCTATAGATCAGAGTCCGAGACTTTGTCAATAATACACATTTCCTGTGCAATGAACAAATACATCATAAGAAAACAGCATTCACCGGTGATGAAAGGTTCACATGTGCTAATAAGGAGGTATAAGGTCACAATCATTTGTCTAAAGGAGCAGATAGTTCAATGCATAGGAGATGCTATGGATCCTCGTTGATTACTCCCTGCAGTGCTGACGACATGTGACAGTAGTATGGGTGATAGCCCATCTCTAGACCATTGACAGTGGAATACATCAAAGCAATGAAAGTAGAGAAAAGTAACAAGCGGAGTGAAATACCAGTTGAACCATTCCAACTTGGGTCTCCACAGCTCCCCCACCCCCTAATTCCCCAGACAGAGCATCAGTGTACACAGTCTCCACCAATGATTTCAGCAGGTCCTAATTAATATTAGGGGGTTAGCAAAGCTCCAACATTTCAGCTGTCAAGCAAAGAGAGGCAAGTTATTTTACTGCACCTGTCCCATCTGGTCCTGCTGCCAAATCTGCATGCTACAAGTCTACGTTCCGGAAGTCAAGTAGTAGGGTGTCCCAGTTGGTGGCAATAGGTATCTTACGTAACCCAAAAGTGCCTTCTTTGTGTAGTACAATGCTCTCAGCTTGAGCCCACAGCAGCAGGGACTGCCTCCAGGCCACCAATGGGGAGGCTCAGGTGACTGCCAACATCTAGTGATCAGACATTTTGCCACTATCAGTTCCTGGTCAAGAAAGCGGGAAGTGACCCTCTGTCTCTTGCTCCTGCCAAAGAGACCTAAAATGCATGTCTCCCATGTGTGTAAGTTTGTGTAATCTGTACAGGTGGTCACTTGGGTGGTTACATGCCGCCAGTAAGTGAGGAGGTGTGGACATGTCAGTTTCTAGCAATTGACATCTAGGGCAGCATACGTCAGCACACTGAAAGTATCTGTAAATGTTTGCATGGGTGAGATAGGCCCATTGAGTTATGTAGTGTTTGATGAGATTGAGTTATGTAGTGTTTGATGAGATGGAAGCGACAATTCCGAGGGACAAGGACCAGTCTCTACAGAATGGAAGCCCACTCCCCATCTGTACAGAGTCGGGTCAGTTCTTCTTCCCAACGCTGCCCTAGGGTTGTAAGAGGCACTGCTGTGCGCTGGTGAAGGGAGGCCACAAACCATTTAATAAGATGCTGAACCCTTCCCATAACATGGAGGTATTGCACTGTGAGGTGCATGGGGGGTTCCCTCGACATGTCTCCCCACATGCCACCCAGCACTGCAAACAGTGAGGTATATAGCAGAAAGTGGGTCGGAGGCAAACCCTCTTCCCCCGCCAGCACATCATATGGAACCAGTGCACCATCTCGCTAGAGCCCACCCAATGTGTGAATATCGGCAGTAAGCCATGTGACAATCTCTGCTGGTAAAGGGGTGGCATCGCCTCTGGGCATGCCCAGCAAGGGCAAAGCTAGCGCATTAGGGGTAATGGATTGTGTAAGGCACAGGCTACATCGGTAACACCTATGTATGGCTTGTGCAGCAATGACTCAGGTGGTTTCACACGCGTGCAGGGATAGAAGAGTCGGAGTATCGCTGAAAGAGTACAGGCCAGGAACAATGTGCTGGTGTCTTAGAGCTTCTCTACTGCCACGCATTTAGACACTCATTGAAGCTGAGAGGCAAGATAGTACTGTTCCATATTAGGTATTGTGAGTCCACCTTGATCTTTAGGCAAGTATAGTTTTGCCAGTGCCACCCTACACCGGTAATTGTTCCAGATGAACCCTCGCATTGTTCCCTCAATGGATCGAAGTATGGAGGTGCGACATATAGGGGCAGACTAGTACATAAATAGAATAGCTGAAGCAGGACCAACATTTTGAGCAGAGCTTCACGACCCATGACAGATAACGAAAGTGTGCACCAGAATGACATCTGGGTTGTAAGAGTGGTTGTCGCCTTGGTGAGATTACCATCCGATAGGTCATCTGGCTGATGGTATATCCTGATCCTTACTGGGAGCCCGCTAAGGGCAAATGTGGGATCGGGTACCAAGGGGTAGATGGGATCAAACATGATTTAGCCCAGTTAACCCATTGGCAAGAAATGGCAGCGAATTCAGTAAGCACTTGGCTAGTTTAGTGGGCTCCAACCACATGACTTGTATATAAAGGAGGAGGTCATCTGCGTATAAGGAGATCGGACGGGTTTCGCCTCCCAGCGGAATGCCCTATTCCTCGCTCTGGGCCCTGATGGCCATGGCGAATGGCTCTATGGCCAAAGAAAAAAGTAGTGGGGATAGCCAGCACCCCTGGCGGGTGCCTCTGCCTGTTGAAATGAGGTCTGAAATATAGGTGCCCATCTTGCCAAAGGAGCAGTGTAAAGCAGTTTAATCAATCAGAGGAAGCGGTTTTGTGGCCCATAGTGAGGTAGTGTCATACAGAAAACCCCATTCCAGCGAATCAAAGGGTTTCTGGAGGTCTAGGACCAAGCATCCAGAGTATGGCCAGCAATGCATGGAGTATTTTGAGACCCGGAAGAAGTGCCACAGGTTCAGCGAGGTGTTGCGAGCTAGGACAAATGGGGGGCAGGGGGACCAAGGGCGCCAAGCGCTCAGCTAGGACCTTAGCCAAAATGTTATAATCAGTGTAAAGTAGCATCAGGGGTCGGTAGGAGACCAGTACCGTGGGATCACTGTCGGGCTTAGGTAAGGAGATAAGTTGGGCCTCTTGTAGTGACTCAGGTAGAGTAGATGCTGAGAGGGGTGCCTCATAAAGAATAAGTAGGTTAGGAGCCAACATAGGGTCATAGACTTTATAATAATCATCTGGCAGGCCACCCGGTCCCGGGAAGTTGCTGGTCACTATGGCTCTGATGGCTTCACGAATTTCAAATAATCTTATGGGCTCATCCAATTCAGCACGCTGCTCAGGCGTGATGTTGGATAGGTGGAGTCTAGGGAAAAAATGCTTCCAGGTGAGCCGAGTCAACATCTACAAGCGATGTGTATAGTGAGTTGTATCACGGCGTCAGTAACGCATGTATTTCATGCTGAGTGTAAAAGATGTGCACTGTAAATGACGTCAGCGAGAGAATGGGTTGTCTAGGCTGATTTTGGCATATCCCCATGCCAAAAGTAGGGCTGTGAGATCGCATGTTGCATGGGTGTGTGAGGAATGCATGTGTAATTCAGACATCAGAGTCTTTCCAGTAAAGAGGTGTGTTTGCATTGCGCCTCTACCAGTAGTTGGGCGTTTGTCTGGCCAATTACTGAGCGCATTTCAAAGAGTAGGAGTTGGCACTCAATGCATGCGATGATGTCACCATCTAAGTTTTTAAGGGTGTTCCAGATCAGACCCAGGCAGTGCCCCGATGGTCACTTTAAAGGCATCCCATTCAGTCAGCTTGTCAGTGACAGTGTCATTATTAAACTCAAAAAGAGTCTGCAGTGGCTGTGCCCAAGGGTGCATGGAAGAATGGATCCTCGAGTGCTGCGGGCTGGATGCGTCATGTGGGTATGGCAGGTAAAGTATCTCAATTTCAGTCAAGAAGTTGTGACACATGGTTTATGGTAAAGTATCTCACCATGTCAGCTGCAGGTATTGTGGGTTATCGTCAAAATGCGTACCACCTAAGTAGTCTGTATGCTGGATTGTGGGGAATAGATTGGCGGACCAAACAAAGCGGTCCAGTATTACAAGTAGGTGGTGTGGTGAGGAGTAGAAGGAGGGTCTGCACATATTAGAGTTGTGGACTTGCCATATGTCAGTCAGCTCCCAGTGCCGAAGCCAGTCAGTTAGTGCCTGTGCATTGGACATGGCCAGCTTGCGTGTCAGCGGAGGGAAAGAGCGTTCCAGGTCTATATCAAGAACAGAGTTGAAGTCGCCCCCTAAGAGCCACGGGATCCCTCTCCAACAAGACAGTTTGCCAGATAGTGCATGTAGGAATGAGATCTGATCCGTATTTGGGGCATATATCATCCCTAATAGGAGGTGTTGCCCATCTAATAACCACGTATTACCATGAATTGGTCATCTGTATCTATTATAATGTCCTCTGCTGTAAAAGGGATCCCCCGCTTCACCCAGACCTGCACCCCTCTCGTGAAAGAGGAGTAGTCGCTAGCAAACACCTGTCCGCGCCACTGCCGTTTGAGTTTGTGAGCCTCAGCCAGTGTCAAATGTGTCTCCTGTAGGAGTGCAATGTGTGTGGATCGGCGTTTAAGGTTGGAATATACTGCATATCGACGAGAAGGTTTATGCATCCCTTTCAAGTTCCATGCGGTGAAGTTAGTGTGGGTCATGGGATAAGAGTGATGCAGCTCCACATGTGACAACACCACGAGGGGGAGGGTAAATTCGACCAGAGAGGCCAGGAAGCCCTGAGCATTCAAACGTAACTGGGGAGAGAAGGAGAACTAAAACAGGTAACATCATTAGGGCAGAGGAACAACAGTTATCCATCCAAAATGCCAAACTATCAGAGGCAACACAGTGCAATACAGGAAGCACAGTGCGAGGCCCAGGAGCGCAATACCGTATCTCACAGGATGCAGGGACATCAACTAATATGACAGATGGGTACAGAATAACCGTGCACCATGTTGTGGGATCTACCTGCATATTATGATGGGTGGCGTTTCCTTCGGGGGTCGGGCCAGCGCCAGCCACATTGTAAGAGAGGTTGATGCATATACAAACAATACAGTAAAAGAGTATGAGAGTTAACATCAAGTCTGATTAAATTGTGTGAGAGAAAGAGAACAGTGATTCATATAAGGATGTCCACAGTCTGGGGGTGATCGTAGGTTAGGCCTGCTAGTCGTTCCCAGGGGGCCATGTAGCAGATTAGCCATCATCACTGAAGGACTTCATAGAGCTTGCATCAGGTTCGGGACTCTGTCCATTGTCTCACATTGTGGATGCTATCAGCAGCACTTGTTGCTCTGGGATTACCTGTTCCAGATTAGGCGTGGAGCCTTTGTTGCTTTTGGTGCTTGTGATGGTGATCTCCAGCTGCTTCACCAGGACGAGTCGATGCTTGAGGTGGGGAGCGTGTAGTTGTGAGAGCGGTGGACTCCATTCAGTGGCATTTCTCTTTAGCAGTGTAAAAAAGTGCATAAACCCCTCTGCTATCACACGGAGTTGGGCAGGGAACAAAAGTGAATAGCGTATGTTCAATTCATGAAGGTGGCAGCATGAAAGGAGCTTCGCTGGTGCTGCACTGCCATAGTGTAGTCGCGAAATATCATTACAGAGGCGTTGTCCTCTTGTATATTTTGTAGTTTGCCTGCCTCATGTAAGATGGAGTCACGATCTCTGTAGTTGTGTAGACAGAATAAAAAAAGTCTGGAGTTGGCTCCAAGTGGTGGGTTGTGAACAAGCACACAGTGGGCTCACTTGACAGTGAAGAAGGGGAAGAGCTCTGCATCTGGGAGCAAGGTGTGGATCCAGGTCTCGGTGTTGGTCACTGTGTTAAGGCCCTCCACACCTTCCAGCAGACCAACCATGAGTATATTATTTTTTCTGGATCTGTCTTCTGCTTCTTATGCTCTACATTCCAGTGAAGACTGCAGTGATCTGATCAATTCTGCTTTCAAGCAATGAGCTGCTCCAATCTTCTCCACCACCTGTAGTACAATGTCTAGCTTAGTTTCCAAGAATGAGTCAGAGTCTGGTGGGTCCGTTGCAGTGGACACTCCTGGTGGTCGCTCCATAGTCAATGATTGTCTTGGGGTTGCAGGCTGAGTTCCAGATCGAAGATGACCCATGGCTAATTGCCGTGTTCCAGGGACTAAGGTGGGCCCATAGCAGGCAACTCACTGACAGAGGCTCCTCTTCACATCTCACCAAATGTGACCTGGGAGGGCCCTACGTCCGTGTGACCCAAGTTTTCCACATTAGCCAGAGGTAACAACGACGGGGGCGCTATGCCGCTGAGAGATCGGGGGCGTGTGGAATGTGGGTGCAGACAAGTCAAAAAGAACCTACTTGCGTGCGCTTTACTGTGTGATGGAGCACCACAGCACGATCTGCCCAGGGAGGTACCAGGGTAGTGTGTCCATTTGTAGAGCACAGGAAGGGCAGCTGTATTTGGGTACTCCTTGCGCGCGCCTTTTATAGCGATGGTGCTGCAGCACGAGCAGCAGCGAACACTTGGGTATCGATGCTTGCAAAGTGTTTACACCCAATCTTTGGCACGGTATGTGGGATCTGCTCCACATCAACGGCGCTATCCTCAGGTACCTGCTTGCGGACACGCTCTGATTCCATAGGGCATTGCAGCACAAGCAGGCCCGTCAAAACAAGGATCCCTAAGATTCCAGCAGTGGTAGGGGGAAGCAGATGGAGGTGTTTCTTAGGGCATGCAGAGGTCAGTAGGCCCGGGCGGTGGGCGACACAAGTGTGCAGCCACAAGGCATCAAGGCAGACCAAACAGGGTAGCCAGAGAGTTCAATGGATGGCACACCTCTGGCAGATTGTGGCTTCAGTTCAGGCCGCAGTCCCTGCCTCCACTAGTGGCCCCCAGCAAGTCGCACCTATGTCAATACCTCTACATCAGGTAGTCAGCCACCTTGGGGGCACAGCACGAAACACCTCAGTGCAATGAAACAGCCTTGTTACCTTTTACGCTTCGGGTCGCCTCAAACAGGCCCAACACCAGGTCTCAGGCAAACCGCGAGTCACTGTGCAAATGCCCTTGAGTCAGTTAGACAGGGCTGCGACATGCGTGGTTGATCTGGTCAGGGACCCCGTTATGCACCGATGTTCTATACAGGTTGCATCACTCGTCTCCCATACTGCAGGCCGCTGGGGAGATCTCTGGTCCACCCCGTGTGTTTGGCCCCGCATCGGGCCTACTGCAGCGCTCATCCAGTTAAATCAGGCTGTGGATGGCCTCCGGGCACCATGCACCCCCAGTCATGATGGAGTACGTAGAAATTAAGAGGGGCCCAATGTCCTCATCAGGCAGTGTCCAGGTGCAGCACAAGGGAGATATGGGGGGGGCAGTACATGTCTCGCAGCAGCCCAGCAAGAGAGCGGGTAGGGCCATCTATCCTGTGATGGCTGTGGGACCCACCTTGCCTCAATGCCGTCACTTACCACACCTCCCTTCCTTGTAGCCGAGACCCCCCGAGCAGGCACAGCTTCACTCCAGGCCAGTTCATCTCCCCAGGCTGACTAGTCAGCTTTTCAGTTGTAGCGCCGTTCCTACGCTGCAATAGGCCTCTGCCAAGCACCAGGTAGCTCTCTGGTCATGGTCCCCGGGATCATCTCAGCAGGGACATAAGTGGGTGCAGGGTGATCTCGGGAACACAACCGTGTGTGCGGTGACTACGGATGTATTGCTATGTCCGAGATGAATGCCAGATAACGGGGCTGCAGCACAGAGCCTCTCTAAGTTGTGTCTGCCATCTTAGCCTGGTTGGCCATGCCCATCATGTAGGAACACTTTACCAAGCTGTGTTCTGTCAGCTCACCTGGCTGTAAAAGACTGTCAGTGGTGACAGTGATAAGCAATCATAATGGTAAGGTAGGCCTTTTTATCTGTTAATGTCAGGGAGAGCCAACTACTGGCCTCTCCCTCCTTTATAAAGCAGTTTGCTGATCCATTCCAATTGGGTCCTTCATCCATGCATGTGAGGCATGGATGTCCTATGTATGTATAGTTTAGCATGTGGACAGCATGAGTGCATAGAGCATGAATGACATAGATCATCATAGCCACACTGGGGTCCATTCTGTATTTTCTACATTCAAGTGGTACCTAAAATGGAGGGTTGGAAGAATCCCAAGTCTCAAGATTCACCGAGATGGAGAACTGACACCTTGGACACTGGCATTGGAGCTACCTCTGCTCACCTGCAGATCTGTGCTGGCAATGTAACCACCAACCATGCACTCGCTGATGAAGCTGGGTAAGGTTCCTGCTCGTTAGGTTCAAATAACTGAGTGGCGCACACTTCGCAGGCAGCGTGAACCAGCTGCCACACCACAGCACTGAAGGTGCAGCCAACTGACTTGCAGCCAAAGGTTCTGCCCACACTAAGGAAACCCTAATAGAGGGAGCATATGTGTGTGGCCAGCTAGGGAACAACAGTAAATGCTGGCTCATTGCCTTGTTGCCACCCTCCTGAGATTTTCTAGACCCCCAACATAAAACTAGGGGGAGACCAAGACTAACAGGACACTGTGACACAAAACATGTTTGTTTGTGAAGTTATTCCATATGAATAACCAACACTATTTCCCATGGTGATCACAGTTTGAGGATTATCATTGTTTTGCCTTTTGTAGTTTCTGAACCAATTGTGGTCACTATAGGGCTGTGTGACATTAAACTAAAATACTATTTTCTAAAGACTCAGCACTGACTGGATAGTCGATTATTAATTTGCATTGGCAAGTTTGTTGATTTCTGGCTCTATAACCCCACAAAACCTGGGTAAGCCTTGGACTGCTCAGCTTGACTACGTTAGGGTCAAGTGCTGAAGAGGTGCACTTGGTGTGAATTGTGGATCTAATAATGAGGTTAATCCGCAGGACACCTATGGTAACTGTCCCACGTTAACACAATATCAGGTCAGTGACTTCTGTTTGCCCTGGGCACAATATGTGTTTCCAATACCTTCAATCAGAACTCAACAAATATTAAAATCAGTAATAAACATCAAGGTCTGGGGTCAGTATTCACTTCCCTTTGGAATAAATTGCTTAAAAGAGCCAAAAGACAGCTGCCTCTAACTGTGACTCCAGTATGGTCCGTACTGCACCATCGCCTTTCAGTAGCCAGTAAGATTTCTGCTTCACCAGACCAAATGAGTGGCACAGTTGCTGATTCTCATGATTTTGGACTTCATAAAATTGCAAAGTTTTGAACTTATTTTCCAATCATGACTAAAGCGAAGTTTTTTTTACAATACCATATTTGGTGCACCAATGTTCCTACAAAAATTAAGGGGCATATGTACAAGCCCCTATCGCCACCACAACGTCACCTATAGTGACGTTGTGGTGGCGATTGGGGCTGCGCCATATGTACAAGGCCGCGTTAAGCCACTTAACGTGGCTTAATGCTGCCTTGTACATAAGGCCTCCTTTAACACTATGGTTAGCGTGAAAGGGGTGGGCAATGGGTGTTGCGGTGGGCGTTCCACCACAACACCCATTCATTTTGACCATGCCCCCTATGTACAAGTGTGGCGTAAATAGGAGGCAGTGCCAAAATTAAGACCAGGTAAAAACTGGTCTTAAGATGGCGAAATGAGGAGAAATGCATTATTTCTCCTCCTTTTTGCGTTTTTTCATGTGTGCTGCAAGGCAGCACACATGGAAAAAGCAAAATGACATTACTTATGTACAGGAAGGAGTCCCTTCCTGTACATAAACAAACTTTTTTTTAAAAATTCAATTTTGGCACTTTCATGTGTGCTGCCTGAAGCAGCATCCATGAAAGTGACAGAATGGCATTTCTAGGATTGTTTATGTACAGGAAGGGACACCTTCCTACATATAAACAATCCTCCCCTGCACGCAAACACCATGGCACTCTGGTGCAAGGGTGCCTGCATTGGCGCTAAGTTGCTTAAGTTAGCGCCATCGCAGGGGGAAGCGCAAGGCTGCACCACATTCTTGTTAATATGGTGCAGCCTTGCGTTTCAGAAGTGGAGGAGAGAGGCGTTAAGCCAGGAAGGCTAACGCCTCTCTCCTCCACTTCCTTGTACATATCCCCCTAAGTTGCTTCTTGTAAGTCAAAACAATTTCTAAAGATTTGTAGCAACTGGCTATGAAAAAGATACCACAGTCTAGCCTTCGTGCCATGTGAGCTGCGGCTGACCTGCTGTGTTCTCAGAAGCAAGGCACTCACGAGGTAAACCAAGAGAGCCATATGAGTATTTAGGTAACTAAACAACAATAGCGTAAAGTAAATAAAAAATGTAAAGTTTTCAAACCAAGGTTAAGTAAAAGGACAAAATATAGTACGAAAATGTTGCAAAAATGAATACTAACCAATTAGGGGTTTTAGGATGCAGAACATATACTAGACAGGCATAGAAATAGAACAATATTATCAGTGTAAATAAATGGAAACACTTGTAGTAAAACCAATGAACAACATAAAAATAGTTTAAAAGTAGCTAAGAATTCCAAAGAGTTGACCCAGTCCAAGCAACCCTTGGGGCTGATCTGAAAGCTCACGTGATATAACAAATAGTGGTAGTTTGTATAGTTGAATAATTATACATTTGCACTTTGAAATAAAAGGAAGCAAACAATTGTGCAACAAAATAAATATTCAAATTGTAAAGGCTGTATTACCCAAACCTCATCTTCAATGCAACTTCAGACCACGTTTCCAGTCATGAAATTCAATTGACAAAAGTTATTTAGTTGAATACCTCGCTAATATCAAACTCCTTACAGCATAGCAGTTATCTTGGATTCTTCTCAGTGTTCTGCTTCAGCAGCTACAGGACCTTCTCAATTTTCCTGTTGCTTTAATACTTCAGGAAATGAGTGCAAAGGGAGGACACAACTATCAAAAGAAACTGATTCTCCCCCTTCAACTGATACGTTAGTCTCAGGTTGCCACTGGTGAACCTACACAGGCCAGTGGCAAACACTGAGTGCATGTTCTTTTGCTGATAGCACTTCCAGGCTTACCAGGAGACATATTTCCTCAGTAGGCAAATACAATTACACACCTCAGACTCAGACCTCAATGACTCGCAGGTTAAATCTGGAAGTTTCCGGTTTGAAACTCCACTCATGCATAGTCAAATTGGCCACACATGTTTCACCCCCGTTTCATACCTCATGGTACTTTGTAGGTCTAAGTGAAGTGAAACTGCTCTCCGGGGCAGATTTTCCATTATATGTAAAATAAAGTGTCACTGCGGACAAAACAGTAAACCATACTGGCTTTACCTATGAGTGCCTACTAATATTATAATGCCTAATCCAGGTCAGCATCAAGTTTATCAGAGTCCCCTCTGTGCAAGGCTACCGTTATGCAGTTTTGGGCTGTGCACTATGGTAGTTTCACACACACAGCCAGTGTGCACACATGTTCATGTGCAACCAGCTGAGTACTCCTTATCCTAGCTGCGTCACAAGTGCCTTATCTTGCAAGGTGGACATTGGCGTTAAACATGCGCAATCCATTTACCATGTGATTACCATGGATGCAGGGCTTTAAGTGGGATGAAAAAACTGGGGGGGTCTATCAAAGGGGCGTGGCCAATGTAATTAAGGGCGTGGCTTAACACACGTAAGATAAAAATCTGTGTGTAGCATAGTGTTCTGCCCGACTTGTATCTTGCTGTTTCTGTCTTTGCATCCAGATATATGATGCGACAAGCAACAGCATACCTACAACGAGTCAGGACTATTGGCCTTGTCAATGGTTGTTAGTTGCATAAGATAAATAAGCAGCAACTATGGCTTGCATATAATATTGGAAAAGCTTCCACATAAAACCCTGGTGACACCACGAAAATGTTGCTGCTCCTGAGTTTCGAAAAGAGAAGGGAAATCCAAAAAGAAAAGGACTCTCTTTAAAGGATTTCCCTTCCCCTACAATGCTCACCTGGCATGCCCTAACTTCTCCACTAGTGAGCAGTGTGAGCACACACACATCGATGTGGCTGCTGTCACTGCAGTCTGGGGAAAAATGGACCACATGTGCCAGGGCACAAAACAGAGCCCGATAAAGACCCGTTTCGAGGCCCCTTTAAGAAAACTGCCGGTGCTCGGACTGGGTGAGACCCAGCCCACTTAAAGCCCTGCATGAATGAGACACAGTCATTGAGATTCACCTCCAGTAAAATGCCTACTCAAGCATCAACCACAATCCTTGCCAGGGCAAACCACCAAAAGTCACAAAATTAACCTGTGCTTAACCCTCTGGTAGCTTGGTATAATAGCAGTCGTGATTAACTGAGAGGCAATGTGTAAAGAATTTATGAAGCACTCCATCAGTAACAAAGTAGTTGTTGCTGAAGCTTTGCGTCGCCGGTCACCGTGAGCTGTCAATGTTGTAGCGAGGAGAGCAGATTTCGAGTTGGCAGTCATCACTGGAATTCCCTGTAGCTCAAAGAGTTAGGTCCACTGGAGCTCAACACTTGCAGCTGTCATGGGCGGCGGTATCTCGGCATGAATTGGCCCATTCTCGGACGCGGAGAGTCCATAACGTCTGGATTTATTCTTTGTGTCCAACAAAGTGAGCTCTGATGCCAAACATGGGCCCTGGACCTGGGAGTATGCCTCTAGGAGATCAGAGACTCCCTCTTACAGAGGCCAGCAGGGCTCACAAAGATTCAGTTGAATGTCCAGATAGGGCCAATTTCAGCTGTTCAGCTGGGCAACAGAGCAGGGGCACAAAGGTCTCCGGAGCTTGTTGTGTCCCTATAGCTCAGACAGGAGGTCAGTCAACTGATCCTTGGAGTCACTTAGCTAGCCTGGGATGAGGAGAGTAGGTCCAGTTTTTCTTCTCAGACAGCAGGGTAGGCCTCCAGCAGCAGGACAGTCCTAAGGCAGAAGGGCAGCCTTCTTCTGTGATATCCATAGGTCCAGGAGTGTTTTCAAGAGTGGGTCTCAGAGTCCATTATTTATACCTGGTGCCAGCTTTGAAGTGGAAGAAACTTCTAGACCTCACCCCACATATCGTTGAGGAATGCTTTCCATTCCCTTGCCCAGGCCCTAAGATATATTGGGTGACAAAATGCTAGTGTGAAGTTCTTTGTGAGTGCAGAAGGCAGCCCCTGTTGAAGTGCAAGTGTGGTATGAGACAGCTCCACCCTCACCCATCTGGATGGCTAATCCTATCAACTGCCAGGCCTCTTTGTGACACTGTCTGGGAGTAACACACAAAGCCCAGCTACTAACTGCACCTGGTCATGTGACCAAGGACACAGGTTGCAGGCACCAAATAATTAAGCCAAGAAAATCAGAATTGTGACTTAAAATCTAACTTTTCCATTACAGAGGATTTTAAATTGCAATTGTTTTGAGACCAAGCTTTACTTTTCTACCTGTTCCCAATCAAACGTTAGCACATATAAAATGTAATAAGGTAACCCATAGTTATCCTACGGGAGAGGGAGGCCTTGCATTAGTGAAACACAAATGTGAGAGTTTTTTACTATTACAACATGTAAAACTTCAAACTACATGGCCAATTTTTTTAATTCAATGCACTCTACCCTATGGGCTATTTAGGGCCTACCCTAGGGCTGACTAATATGTAATAAAAAGGAAGGTTTAGGCCTGGCAAGAGGTTATCAAAGCCAATTTTGCTATGTTTAAAGTAGTTAGCACAAAAATATAAGCACTGGTAAACAGTGGTAAATTGCACTGAGTTCTAAAACCAACAAAAATGAATTTCAGTAAAACAGGCAGAACAAAGGCAAAATATTTGGGGGTGACCCCGCAAAGAGGGCCAAATCCAACACCCGGTGATCAAAAAAGTAAAATATCTCGGCTTATTAAATGGGCGGAACCCATTTTGCAACAACTGTATTTTAAAGTAAAATTCTAGTCTGTAATTGGTAGGGACATTTTACTCTATCCTTCAATAGTTCTCACACTGTCCACACCGCCTTTCCAAGCAGTATGATATCATTGAAAAACTTGGAGATTCACATTTAGAATAGGCAAATCAAACTGTGGACTTCTGGGAAAATAAAAATGGAAGAGGGCATTGTTAATAGAAATGGCCTTTCTCCAGTTCCGGAACCCTTCCCTCTGTTCTCGTAAAGCAACAAGACTAACATCCAAGAAAACAAAGGCTTTTCTCATTTCCCTGTTATTGCAACAGACAAGAAGTCTTAAAGTGCATGTTAGCGATCATAGTTGTGAGTGTTGCCTCTCTGAAAAGAAAATTTACATATTGCTCGTTAAGAGAGTCATGGCAGGGACAAGTTATTTCTTCAGAGCTCCACCCCTTATCCTACCATTTTTCAAAGGAAGTTATTAAACTCTGGGGTGGAAAAATCTTACGACAGAGCTTTTACTGCATAGTAATTGGATTTATCTCTATCATGGTAGCTGTAAATATTTGGAATTTATATATGGTTAAGAAAAACGGAATTCTACCTCTCCTATTCGTAAAAGTGATGCCGATATTTAAAATCAGTCAGTCAAAAAACGTTATTTCGGCTATACAGCCATAAAAGCACATATAATTATACTGTTACATGTATTACAAAACATATAATTAAAAAAACTTATACATAAAAAAGTACAAGATATCTTTAAACCGAGGGAGGTAGTATAATACAAGTTTTACAATGTTTTCTGACTCCACTACTACTGACCACCCTGTTATTAACAACCTTAGATGTCAATCTTTGCCTGATAATCTATGAGCATAATTTTAAAAAAACATTTAAAAACAATTACAATATGTACATTAAAAAAAATAATAAAAAGATAAAATATCTCAAAATGGGAAGGTTTCAAAACAGTTTGTCTAGCTAAGGAATTGTGCAAACATAGCTTAGCAGCATAATTAATGGGTGAGCACAGTTAGGTTATTTCCAAGCTCTTTTTTATTGATAATGCCTGTGAGAAGGTGGCCTGGCATATGCTGGTCACTAGTTATAGTGTCCACCTTGCACCAATCCAATTCGACTCTTATGGTAGATAAGTTTAAGACAACCTTTTAAAGAAAGCTATCCTAGTGGTAGCTGTGGAGAGAAGCCTTCAGGTTAAGTCTCTGAGGAATGTAAAGCAGCTTGTTTTACCTTATAATCTCTTGAATTACCAAATGAAAGGACACGACACAGGTATATATATCAAATATATATGTATTTATTTCTAGACACACTCTACTAATCTCTTTATGAGATTAGAAGTCAGGAACACATTCAAATATCAACGTTTCACAATAAGTTAAGCACAAATATGGCTGGGGCCCTAGGGGTGTACCAGACCATATACTAAAAAAGAGGTTTAGGAAAGTCAACTTGCAGAGGGACAAGGCCTAGAGACTGTAGAATCGCTGGGGCTTCACTAATCCACCCAAGGCAGGTAAGTAAAAGACCCACGGGAGACGCGTGCAGTGTGAGAACACAGCCGCGGATTCCCTATTGATTTCAATGGAGCAAGTCGCGGTTGGATTGATAAAGTTTTAGGGTACTTCGAGGAAGTCTACAAGCAAGCCACTTACAAGGTAAGTAATTCGAGGGCCAACACACACTAGGGAACCGGAGTGCACGAGTTACCTCACCCAGGGAAGCCGGTGTCTTTTGGTGTTGCGTCGCTGTTTTCTATGGAAGCCAAAGAAGATTTGCTGCTTGTGAAGACTGAAGAAGTGTCCAGTGGAACCCAAGGCTGGATTCAAGATGAATATGACCTGAAAGGAGAAGGGACAGTGTTCACAGTCACTTGCCATTGACCCGGGGCCAGGAAGATGGATGCCCACGGAAGTTGGGTGATTTCAGGTGATCAAGGGTATTTTGACTCTTCGCCCACGAGGACCAGGAGGCATCGACGATGACCAGCAGCTGGATTCGGAGTGTCCCATAATGTCTGCAGCTTACTGAGGTGTTGGCAACCAGATTGGAGCCAACAAGCCTTGGCAACAGCAAGTCTTGTGAAAAGTGAATAAAGTCAATGGTGCAGACCAGCAAGGTCTGAGGGACTCACCCTGCAAGGGTAAGTGAGGGCAGGCCTGGAGCAACCAGGGGAGCCCTTTGGTTTGATCAGGAAGTCTTTAGGGGACCCACAAGCCAACAGGCAAGAGATTGCATAGACGCTTCATGAGGAAATGCTTTACAGGAGCCCACGGTCACTCGGGATGGGGTAGGCCTTTGATTTTCGGTGCACAACCTGCTGGAGGCTTGGGCCACAAATGGTCCAATGCACAAGTTTGTAGATTGTCGTGAAGGGGTGGCACTTGACAATAGTGCACGGTACCCGGGTATTGCTGTTCCTCGTCACTCGTGGTGTCCACTCGCCTCAGCTCTGCTGGGGACTCACAATGGCTGTTGAGAAGTCAGGAAATTCACTTTTGGGGCTGCAGGGACTTCGGACTCCGGCAGGAGCGGGAAAGTTTACGACCATTGATTAGAGTTTTTGGTGCCTGCACAGACGAGCCAGGACTTATGCCTGCCGCCCGTGACTTATGCCTGCCGCCCGTGATTCAGCTTCCAGCTTTTGACATCTGACAAAGACAGACTACATGAAGCACCTGAAATAATGATTGCCCGCTTCTCCTATTGATTCAGCTTCAAACTACTTACAATCACCAAAGACACATTACCAGAAGTGATTGATTTAATAACTGGAACGCTTCTCATAATGCCATCATCCTGAGAATTACATCAGATGTCCCGTATAAACCTTTTACTGTCATAAGGAGGGTTTAGGTGCTAGCCAACCACGCTAAACCTTGAACTACCCTTAGACCGTCACCCCTGTCCCTGTCCTGATGAAGACCAGCACTGACTTTACAGTAGTGCAGTATCTGGGTTGAAACGTCGACACTATCCCCTGAACCAGTAGCCAGAGCCTGCAAAAAAATGAATTCACTCAGTTCGCAGATCTACTATAAATACTTGTTTTCTAGCCATCAGAATTTTTTCAACTTTTTAAAGCACTTTGTACATATCACGCACATTATCACTGAGCCCCACCTATCACCTTGTCACAAATTGTTATCACTTTGTACCTTGACGGCCTTTCAAAATATTTTTGGGTATGTATATGAATGACACAATTTATATATAAAAATCTCAGAATACCCTACAGTTTGTTTTGTGTGTTGCCTATGACTATTTGCAAATTTTGAATAACGAATGACTTGTGCTAACTGTGTAAAGAGGCCTTTTTACCCAACGGAACCATTGTTTCTTTGATATGCCAAGCAGGGGAGTCACTCCTTGACTCCAAGGGAGATTCTTCTGTCTTCCAAAGGTAGTGGAACGTTGAAGGGCCAGGATTCTTCTTGTAAAGCGTCGTCCTGGGATATCTAGTTTGCAATGGCAAGGGTTCCCTATCTTGTACTAAAAGAAAGGGATGGACTAGCTTTATGTCCACTCCTCTGGGAGGGTACACTTCCCTTTGTCCAGTTTCGCGCCAGAGCAGGAACAGGTAGCCCCTGAACCGGTTTGAGCTGGAATATGCACAGAGGAGCCTACTGCTTCCCCAGTGCAGGACTTCAAAGCACTCTAGGAGTGCACCCACCCAGCCCCAATACACTAAATCCTGTCTGGAAGCTGATGTGCCTCATTGTGTTTTGTTGGTGTTAGCTGCTCAGAGCACTGTGCCATTGCTGATCAGTGCCACAGTGCAAGTGCTCCCTTTGAAAAATGTATACATTGATTGGTGTCCATGATTGGTTCATTTGGTTTACTGTCAGCCCCTAGTAAAGTGCACCAGGAGAGCCAGGGCTTGTAAATACAAATGCTGCTGGTGGGCCTGCAGCACTGGTTGTGCCACCCACAGAAGCGGCCTAGTAAAATGTGTCTGGTACCATCGCGCTGACTGCGCAAGTGCCCCCACTTGCCAGTCCCTAAACCCTCCCTTAACTACATATTAGTCACCCCTCTGGTAGGCCCAAGGGCGGGGTGCATTGTAGGCATAAGGTAGGACATGCCCTGATGTGTGTGGCATGTCTTAATAGTGAATTACAGCCATTTTCGTTTTTCACTATTGAAGGCTACCTGCTCTCCATAGGCCAGAATGGGATGCTGGAATTACTACACCCTGTAATCCCAGTGGACTCATAGAGCATGGTAGAAAGTCATGTTTAGTATGCCTGAACTCAGAATAATAAAATACTTCTTTTAGTAAAGTTTATTTTAATATCCTGCGTTTGTAAATACTACTTTTAGAAAGTTAGTATTTACTGACCTGGCCATTTCAGTCCGCCTCTGCTGTGTGTGTGTGTTCTGCCTAGCAACAGTAAGGAGCAGGGCTGGGGAATTCCAGGGGACAGGCTGGCTGCCAGGTGGTGGGTAGAGAGATCACACCAGGATGGGTGGGAGGAGTACACCTTGACTCTTGAATAGACCTGTGCTCTGCCAGCACAAAGCCGGCTCCGCCCCCTGTGGAGCGGCTGATGTCTCTGCCCTGCTGCTGAAAGGAAAGCGCAGAGTCACCACAACAAAGTGCTCCAAAACTGGACTGAGCCAGGCCCAGGCCCCCTGGCGCTAAAGAACAAAAGAATCACTTATAAAAGAAGGAGCCTGGCTCCTAAGAAATCAGATCCTGTTTACGCAACGACGAACCTCTGCCTGAAGGAGAAGGACCTGGAGAAGCTGAAGGAGGAATACTGTCTCTCTGCCTGAGAGACTGGCCTGCAGTGGGTGCCTGTCGGCTGGAAGGAGAGGAAAAGACTGAAGGAAAAGACTTTGAATCAACTTGTGCTGAACAATCTCCAAGGGCTTGCTTGTGAACTTGCCCCCTGATCTGCGCCCCAGGAACAGTGGGCGCAACCTACCCCCAGAAGAGGAGAAGTAGCTGGACGCAATCCCGTGACGCTGATCCCCAGAGAACCTGTGTGCCTCTCCCCCTTTCTCTACACCACGACATCTGCCACCTGGGACTACCACGAGCACCGCAAGGACCCGCCTACCAGGTCCAAGCACCGCAAGTACCAGCCCCTCCGAGCCGTAGCTCGCAACGCGTAGAAAGGCACCTGAAGGCTTGCGCACCGAGCCCTGGCGACCCTGCGCCGTCAAGATCACCGCGAGGCCCTGTGCACACTTGTGATCCCCTGAAAAGCTGATCGCGCTGCAACAGCGCTGTGGATTGCCCCGGAGCTGCTTCCCCCTCCTCTGCCCTTGGTCGTGTGGCTGAGACCTTCTTCGGGTGCCCCACGAAGCACCGCCGCCCTCTGACTGCGAGGGACGACACCGCGACGTGGGACACCGCTCTGTCGAAACCCGAGGCCGCTGGGACCATCCCCGTGCGAACAAAAAGGTATTGGTGGCTTCGCGCACTAAAGCCCGGCCCGTACTAGCCTTTGTACGAACCGTGCCAGCATTAGAAGTAATTGTGACTGTGCGCGCGAAATTACGGCCCGTACTGACCTTCGTACGAGCCGTACCGAGACTGGAAGTATTTGGGGAGTTTGTGTGCTGTTCGAACCGTACCTACGTTTGAAATCATCACCCCGGGGCCGTAGTTCGAGACGTACTGCCTGTGGAGCATCTGCGCTTTGAGAACGTACTGCCTTTAAAGTGCCCCGGGTTCGCACTGTGCTGCCTTTAAAGTACTCTGTTCACCACCGAACGTACACCTGAAGTGATTTGAAACATCTTGCCCGTGTGCTCACATTGGAAGCAGCTTGTTGGATCCGTACTTCCACCTGAAGTTCAAGGTTGCACGCACTGTTCGCACCGTACCGCCTTTCCACAAACCCGTGTTCGCACCGTAAGGGTGCTTCAGTCAATGTACGGCGCGTCCCTGGCTGTCCGGACCGTACCGCATTGAAAGTCATTGCCGGTGCTCACGCGAGAAGCGTGGGACTCGGCAAGCGTACTCCGGCTCACGCGGGAAGCGTGAGAAACGGCAAGGCACTGCAAAAACCTTGCCCAGAGCATCACAAAGGCGCTACGAAGTGTGCAGAAACCCTAAGGAACTGATTTTAAGTAGAACTGTGCCATTTTGAAACCTGTGGCTGCCCTTAACCCTTTACAAGTAACTGGAACCCTGATTTACCAAGAGAACTGTATTTATGCAACCTGCCTGAAAGAAAACCTTTTATATAAAGACTTCTATTTTTGATAAATACAGCCTTGTGTCTTTTGTGTGGTGGGGTGGTGATTATTGCGTGGGACAACTTGAACGCTTAAGCTATATGCCCTCTGGAAATTTAGCCTGACTGCTCGCGCCACGTTACCTAGAGGGTGAGCAGGGGTTATTTTTAAAGAGGTGATCCTTTGCCCTGACTTAGATGAAAAGGGTCCCTGCTTGTCGCAAGTGCATACCTGCGCCAACCAGAGACCCCGGATTCTAACAAGGACGTTAAATTCTGTTTCTTCAATCAAATCACACCCTGGGCAATCTAGTTTAATAGCTCCCTTCTATTTATTTCTGAGTGCTCGGAGCGGGAGCACCCCATGTCTAAATTGAAGGAACAATTTCTTTGCCATGAAAGGTTGAATACTATCCAGAGCCAACTCTATCTTATATTGCTGTTTGACATCCAGAAACCTGGCTGCTTGCGTTGATGCTCTGAGATAGTTGGGCAAATGTATGTTCTTTATAGGCAAGGAATAGAGACTTTTTGGGAATGGTGGGACAGATCTCTTCTGGTGTAAACCACATATTCACCCTCCCCAATGCTTGGCATGTATTCCTAATGTGGGACAACTATGGTATATTCCCTACTCCCAAGGTGGTCATAACATCCTTCAATTCCTCCCTATATTTTACTAGCTCAGGGGTTCTCCAGAGACGGCGCCAGAATAGAAGTGGTTGAGAAGCAATTATATCCGCAATGGGGCCGATACCCAGGTCCATCCTTAATGGTGTTAAGGGGGTGCTCTTGGGGAGGCCCAACAACTACCTAAGAAAGGTGTTCTCTGTTATAGATAGTGTGTTAGATGAGCAGTGACCCCAGAGTTCTGCTCCATATAGTGACGCTCCCCTTGCCTGTGTTTTATATATTTCTGCAGGTGGACCTACCACTTTCTGAGTTCAGTTTCTATGTACTTTTAAGATACCCCCTATAGACTGTGTCAGTTTTAAATTAACTTTCTTTACTTGGGTCCCCCAATCCATCTTGTCATTAAGTGTGAGGCCCAAGTAATCGAAGATGGACACACTCTCTAAGGCCCTGCCTTCCCTTTGAGGGTGTGGGCAATTGATAGTATTAGCATGGAAGACCATGTATTTTGTTTTTTGGAGGTTTATCTCCAAATCCCTCTTCCTGCAAAATGCACAAAACTCCTCCAATACCAGCTGCATGCCCATGGGAGACTTGGACAGTAGCAGCGTATCGTCCGCAAACATTAAAGCTGGAATTTTGAGGTTCGCTAACCTCGGTGAATCTATATCTTTTACTGCCAGTAGAGTTTCAATTAAACCGTTTAAAAAGAGGGAGAACAGGGTCGGGGCTAAAACGCATCCCTGTCTCACCCCTTTCTCTACAGGGAAGAGAGCTGTCAATTCCCCTTTTTTACCATTTAAAATCAATCATTTGATTTGTATATTTACACTTTAACTTGTATCTTGATTGCTGTCACCCTTGTGTATTTATGAGCTTAAAAATATATTTTAAACTCACATATGGAGAAGAACAAAAACACTTGAAGGCTGACAGTCTGCACTGTGACACAATAGGTCACACAAGCATTATTCAGCAGGGGGGTAAAATTGTGCTTCATACTCTCATAACTAAGTCATATATGCAACTGCAATAAACAGAATGTAGTTTGACAGTAATTTCCAATATACCATATATACATTTTACACACCTCTGAATGTTAGCCCTTTATCTGGATTTAATGTCACATCAGTCCTACAATAATAGCAGAAGGTGCACTTAGGTCATAGGGAAATGTCATTATACATATCTCGCAAAGGCTGGGCTTGTTTAGCAGACCCTACACCTCAGCAGATGTCCAAAACATAAGGGTCCATAAAGTAAAATAAAATGGTGAATATAACAGGTTTAGGAACTTCCCTAAACAATGCTTCACTTGTTTCTTTGAAATTACATTGCACCAATTTCCTTTGGCTGTCTTCTCAATACCCATTTTGCAAATTGTTTATGGAGCATTGTTTCTTAAAATTTCAAACAGCAAAAATTGCCTTGTTTCTCATACAACATCATTTTGTGCTTACATGTTTTCCCATAACTTTACATAGTTCTAGGTTTTGTGCCACTCCTGGGAGTAAACTACATGAACAAACACTTAAGGCCCGATTCACAAAGCGCCTTTGCCAGTCGTGGCGGGATCTCCACACTTGTGGCGGGATCTCCGAAATTAGAAACTGCAGTGTGGAGATCCTGCCACAAGTGAGGAGCTCCCATCGTGGGAAGCTGTGAGAAAAGCTGCATTCCTGGGGAATTCCCAAACAGCTGCTAAAGGCCATAATTTCTTTATATCAGGGGACCTGGGTCCGTATTAAAATGAATCAAACATTAGTCACTGCCAAGGTACCAACTAATAACGGTCTAAAACAAGGGTGCGTACTTGCTCCTATACTTTTTAATCTGTACACAGCTGACCTGGGGAAAGCGCTGGAGGGGGAAAGTCTTCTGCCTCCTAGACTGGGGAATACTCCAGTATGCGGACGACATCGTAATAATGCACCACACGACAAATGGCTTACAGAAGGCCCTAAAAGCTTTGCACGGAAATAATTAACAGAACAAACTCCTGGTGAACCAGGAGAAAACTAGGATACTTATATTCGGGAAGTACCCACGTAAGAAGACCATACATTGGCAACTTGGGGCCCTGCAAATAAAGTATGAGCTACAACTATTTGAGCTTCTGGCTATCGGAAGGGGCAAAACCTATAGCCCACCTGTAACATCTGAGAAGGAAAGCGGCAGGCATCATTTTTTCTTTAAAAAGCCTTAACCTGCGACTTCACAGTCCAACTGCTGAACCCAGTTCTTAAGGCAAAATTAGTGCCCTCTCTTAATTATGGTCATTTAGTTTTCCCCTGTGCCTTCAATAAATTCCTCGCAAACTATCAAATTTTGGCTTATAAAAAGGTCTTAGCTCTCCCTAGACAGGCCAGGAGAGCAAGAGTAAGGCTGGAGCTGGGTCTCACCAGTCCAGACATTACTTACTTAGGTGATTTAATAAAATACTATATCAGGACTACGTGATCACCAGAATTGTCATTAAAAAGACAAATTAAAACGCTCTTTGAAGAGGAGGGTTCCCCATGGCAGGTGTACTTGGCAGCAGGCACTAGATTATTGGACATTAACATCCAAAATCTGCACAACCCTGACATCCCACTAATAGCCTGGAGGAAAACAGCGAATACTCAGTCCAAGAGAATATCTTTTGAAAGGGACCTCGAAAGCCTGCATCACCAATGCAATCTTTCCTCACTGGACTCCTCATACACCATGGGGAAACCGCAGCTCTACCTTGAGCAAGCTCTGACAGTCCTGGCTCGGGGAAGAATTACCTACATGAGACTTCTAGCTCTGCCCATCACGGAGTTTAACTCAGCTTGGGCCCGGCAGGACAATTCAGTGGCTTGCCAACTCTGCAACTACCACTGTGGATCCTGGCTCCATCTGTTGTGCTGTTGCCCAAAGTTAGTCAGTGAGCGGCAGCGCTTGGTTCTCCCCATCTGTAGGTTGCTTGGCCTACAAAGTTGCAGGGAAGTTTCCGACCTGTGCTTCTCTGCTAAAACACCTCAAATTACGGCCCGACTAGGGAAATTCACAGACACAATCCAAGCCGCACTGAAACTGAAAACTGAGTCATAACAGCATTCAGTCGGCCATCAAACAAGAGAGACTATGATAAAACTTTTTCTCAAGTCCATTGCACAACACCTTACTGCTAGATAGGACAATATTTTCAGTAAAAGTCCTTTTTACTATTTTAATCTTTTAAAACGTCTTATCACTCTTAACTAACTATGTGAGATTTTAAACAAGTTTTAGTTTTATTAATAGAATATTGTAACAATTTAAATTAATTGAACAATAAAGATTCATTGATTCATTCATTCATTCACGACTGGTGAGGATCTTTGTGAATTGGGCCCTTAGTTGATTTCAAATAGGTGCTTTAGATATAGATTAATTCTTTTGAAATAGTAGACTGAAAGGATGGGTTTTCTCACAGCAGTGTGAATTTATAGATTACAAGACTGTCAAGTTTAACAATTGCCACATGCAATACAGCTCTTATATGCACTTTAAGCAATTTTTTAATGAAACCTTTTATTGTTTTCTGCATTACCAACAAACAAGACAACTGCCTTCAAACCGCTCTCACTCTCCACCATACGTTGCTTTAATTACCAGATACTCTTTTTGCCGAACTAATATAGACACTCATCTGGATGGAAGTTATAGAAGTAATCATGCCATGGATCCCATATTTTGTGATTCATCTTTTCACAACCATGTGCAGCAGCACAATAATCTAAGCCTTCCAATCACTTGCTGAGTGGGGGAGAAACAGTATCCATTCAATGTCAGGCAATATCCCAGTTGGCAACCAGCAGTGGCTCCTCCATTATGGCGGAGGAGCATGCCCCCCCTGCTGTGAGTGCAGCAGGCCCACACATTCATAATAAAATGGCACAACGGCAGGGCTTATTAGTGCGATTGTACTATTAATTCAGCCCCCTGCCAGTGCGCATGTCAGATTTGCTGCTGCCTAAAGCCAGCCAATCTGACCTGTGCACTTAAGAGCTTGCAATCCTAGGGCTGAGAAACAGCAGTGGGATTGCAGCCACAGGCCCCTAGCCTCAAAATTAGGGCTGGGTTAGCGTGTGTTGCAACTCCAGGATTGGTTGGTTTCATTTCCCACAAGGGAGGAAGTCCTTCCCTTTTCGCCGGATCGCCACTGAGGAGAGCAGAGTAGCAACAGGACCCTGCATGCCAGCACAGCCATTATGGTAAGTTTATTGGGCATGGCACCCCACCAAATTTTAATGCTGCTGACCACTACTGTTGGCTACCTTCAGTGAAGTTACAACAAGGGACTGGGCTCCACGGGCTCGCTTTCACTGCCCTGATACCAAGATTGAACGTTTGGGCTCCAGCACTACATCGAGGTCGATTATTTCTGCCAGGGTTTTGTGTATCAGGCATCAATGGTGGGTCAACCTCAGGCATGTCCCAGTTCTTGTGACAGTAGGCCATTTTATCTGCATGACAGCGTGGGCACCTTGAGATATCTTTCCTCTCCATTCGCCAGAGCTTTGCAGGATCATAACACGTTCCATGGAATCATTTATATTGAATTAGTCTTAGTCGAGAGGAGATCACTAAGCATCTTGAGGCCTTGTTAGGCTTTATTCCATTCCTAATCGTCAAGGACACCTAATTCCCCCTACCATCTGGACATAAGATCCTCAGTGTGTCCAGTGATCTATAAATCCGCGTTAGAGAAGTTTTTCAAGTAGTTCTATTGTTATTTCTTGGCCAAGTGGATTAAACTTTCAAACAGGTTTGAGTAGTTATTTGTGCATTAAGAGGGCATGGCAGAGCTGCAGGCTCCTGTAGAGTTGTGATTTTGCAGGAAGAACTCAGAGCAGGTCAACTTCTCATATGACTTGAGATCTTCTCCAACACACACTTTCCCCAATTTTGAGGTTTCTATTGTGTCCTGGTTAGAATCCCCTAAGGTCATCCACATGAGAAAACCAGGTGCCCTGCCAGAGGGAGGCCTCACATGTGGATGTCCTATTCCACTTAGTATTTTTTATGACTTCATGCCAGCATATGGGAGAGATCCTGGTTGGTTCTAGAAGCCAATGGGGAGCAAGGTCTTAGTATACTATAGCATCTAGGATAAAGGCCTCAGGAGAGCAATCTCCAACCTAAAGGCTGGGCCATTGTAGTCTCGGGAGATCAAATCATTGATAGCAACAAGCTGGGACAACCAATAATAGAGATGGATGTCTGGAATACCTAGCTCACCCTCATAGGGCTCCCACACAAATTAAAGGGGTTACACCGTGGCTCAGCCCCTGCCCAAAGAACCTCCCAGAAGATGATTTAATATAAACAAATGTAGTGAAGAGGCTGCATGGGTAGTTTTGAAGGATGTAAAGGAACTGGGCATGTGATAAATTTGAAAGCACACTTCTGCCCATTATGTATAAAGGTGGTGCCCCCACGCTTCAAGATCCTCCTTAGTGTTGTACAGAACTGGGCCGATATTGAGATCCAGGCCATGTTTAGGGTCTTGGAGATGTGTATTCCCAGTTATTTAAAGTGATCCAGTGCATGCCTTAGTGTGACTTGGGCTGGAAAATCAGGGTGCTGTTGAGTAATCAATACATAAAGTGACATAGACCAATTGACCCAGGCCAGAAGCATTTCCATAGATTCACAAAATCGTTATTAGTCTGGGGGTTCACGTCTCTACCCCTTGACTCCCCACACTTGTGCATTAAGCCTGACCCATTCAGCCAATAGGTCTACAGCCAGCGCAAAGAGCATTGGGGAGAGTGCACCCTTGGTGCTACACACACTATATAAGGACAATTACAGCACCAGACTAATCCTGACCTATTCCCAGGCATCTTTGTACAGAATCCAGATGTAGCTAAGGAACAATGGGTCACTTTTCATTTAAGTAGAACTCAGAACATGAAAGGCCAGTATACAGCATCAAAAACCTTTTAAACATTTACTAGGATTAAGGCTGTTGCTCCACTGATAGCTCGTCTGCTTTAGCTAGTGCCACGCACAGCCTGTACATACAGTGATGAGTGATTCAAACCAACATAAAGCCTTTTGGATCAGCATGAAAAAGCATTCACACAACATTCAATCAATCAATTGGCATGAATTTTCACCAGGATTTCATATTTGAAGTTGATCAATGAATTATGCTGGTAGGAGGAGCACTAATTTTGCTGCTTGCCTCAGGACAACCTATGTGCTGGTACCTCAGGTGGAATGGTGCCTTGTCTGCCAGGCTTCTTTGTAAATCACCTGCAAGGGGGAGGCCAAGAAGGAGTATTTTGTTTTCGGGAAATTCCATAGGAACCCTTTTGGGCTGGGAGTTTTCCCTGTTGGCATGGAGCCAATTGCCTCCTGAATCTCCTTCACGGAAATTGGGGTGTCTAGGCCATGTCTATGCATCGACTTCGAATATATAGTCAACTCACCTACAAATGGGTGTGCCCTTTTCCCTTCTGTGGGAAGCTATCTTGCTTATAAAACTGACTGTAGTATATCGTAACAGTGTCAGCAATTGAGCTGGCATTCTGTGCTTGACCCATCCCTGGGTTTCGAATGGTAGGAATTTGTTGCAATTAAAGAAAGCTAGGTAGTCCATAGGTGTGGTCCAAGATCTTAGCTTTATTCTTTAGATAGGATCCACAACAAGTTCAGATTAGGCCTTGATTAATATCCAACAATGCCCCACCAGGAGCAGCCTCCCTGCTGCTCAGCCCATCTCACCAACTGATCTTTGCTTCCACTCAAACCCACTCAACATTCCGATGACATCACACAGACTGAGCAGCAAGGCAAGGACAGCAACAGAGAGTAGATGCATTATAAACTTCCTAGATTACAACACATCCCCCCCTCATCAAATTAGAGAAAATACGAACATGCAAAAACAATGTACTTTTGTGCAAATTGAAGATAGTAAAATGCAAAAACAAAGTACATTATGCAACAAGGCCAAATAAGTAAACTGTGCGAAGATAGAAAAACACACATCCCAAAAACCAATGAGCTTCAAGTAAAAACTTGAAAAGGGTAACATTGGATCCCCTGACAAACAAATCAAGATGATAAAAAGATAAACAATTTTTACGCGTGCGCTTCCATGACGCACAGACCAACCATTCTAACCAAGTAACCTATTAAAGGGTACAACCAGACATACGTCTGAAAAGGCTCACATTAGGAGTCTTCTAACGTGCATATTGATACCACGCAGACCAACACCTCACACGAGGTAACCACTAACCCAAATGTAAAACCAGACAGTAAAGTCTGAGAAACCTTGACAAAGGTCTTCTAATGTGCGCACCCACCACGCACAGGCCAACACTACACACAAATAACCAACACTCATGGGTAAAACCAGACAGGTAAGTCTGAGAAGCCTTAGTAAGGATCTTCTTACGTGCGCACCCATAACACACAGACCGACACCTCACACGAGGCAACCACCAACTCATGGGTAATACCAGACAGGCAAGTCTGAGAAGACTTAAAACAAAGGTCTTCTTACATGCGCACCCATAACACATAGACCGAGACCTCACTCAAGGTAACCACTAACAAATGGTAAAACCAGACATACGTCTGAGAAGACTCACATTACGAATCTTCTGACGTGCGTACTCAAACACACAGACCAACACCTCGCACATGGCAAAGTTAACAAAACATACACTAACAATACTAGAGACACACAAAACCAAAGACACAATACCCTCTTTCTCCCTCTTTCCATACAAACACACACAAGAACAACCCTCATGAACACCAGCTCCCAGGACTGTAAACACCTCCCCTACAACACCCATTTACGCACTACAGTGCAGCTACACCCGCAGGACTTAGAAGGTGACACAAACACCCTCCTCTTCTGCAAAAACCCAGGACTTAGGACATACGTAAACCCACACCTGCATACACCTACCACCTCATGCAGGTGATGCCATACATAATACAACGTTCACAATCACATTGAATATTTCTTCAAGAGAACAAAATAAACATAAATATGGCATTAGACATAAAGCACAACATAGACTTGGCAAAGGAATAGTTAGTTAAACAGTCATAAACCACCGGTGAGCGACTTCTCACCCGAGGCTCACAGGTGCCTTATAACAGCATAGACCAAAAGGAATTCCTCCACGTGACTTCTGCATTCCCGCTGCAACTCAAGACAGAAGGAAATCTTTCTAGTTGGCTGCCTTCTAGTTCTGGACTTATAACGTTCCTTCCTTAAATCCTTGTCAGAGAAACGGTGATCGAAGTTCTGTAACAGGAGTTTACAAAAGCTCAAAACGGTGATCGTAGTTCTACAACAGGAGTTTACAAAAGCTCAAACCTTGCATAAAAACGCCGCTCCATTCCATGCGACACTGCGTTACCCCGCTCCATTGCATGCGACTCCGCTTTGCCCCTGGTAACCAGAGGAAAGTCTCCTCTCCTTCAATTGGACCCCGAATCCAAAATGGTGGCACGTAGGTGACGGCGCGTCGGGTGGCTTACGGCACGTCGTTGCATGCAGGCTATGGAACAGGCACCGGCAGCGCTCAACGAAGAGGATCCATGGCAACCTCCCCGCTCACCAGCTCACAGGTACTTCTGCGCGCGCTACCCAGGCACGAGCGTTGTTTTCAAATTACAGCGTAACGGCCAACAAATGAATCCAAGAAACGCTTAAAAACAGGAACAAAACACTGTATAAATGCCTCCACAGTCCAGTTACATCCAAGAGCAGTTGTAGATCCAACACTCCTCCGTGCTGACACACGCTGGTTGGTTGTATACATACGACACTTCTCTATTCAGTCACAAACCGTACAATATTCCTCCAAACCCCAGATAACAACTTGATCCGCTCTTCAAAGCAAGATGTCACGAACACTGGGGAATTACATCCGATATTCGACTGGAAACGGCTAATGTCAGCAAGAGCAGGAAGTCGAGCCCTTTCAGTAAAATAAACAATAGGACCTTAGGAGAGTCTTTCACAGCAACATTAGAAAGAGTATGGTACATCACAGCAGACCAACATAGAAGAGGGTAGATAGGCAAACAGAAACTGGCACGTCGTGGGCGACCGTTGACAAGGTCACTGGTGGGGCATTAGGTGTGCCAGGTTTCTTCAAATCCAGGTGATACACTAACAGAAATTGATTTCTTCACCTTAAAAAGTCCAGCACGTAGGTTCTTCTAACTCGTCGCCAGTGTTGCAATTAAAGAAAGCTAGGTAGTCCATAGGTGTGGTCCAAGATCTTAGCTTTATTCTTTAGATAGGATCCACAACAAGTTCAGATTCGGCCTTGATTAATATCCAACAATGCCCCACCAGGAGCAGCCTCCCTGCTGCTCAGCCCATCTCACCAACTGATCTTTGCTTCCACTCAAACCCACTCAACATTCCGATGACATCACACAGACTGAGCAGCAAGGCAAGGACAGCAACAGAGAGTAGATGCATTATAAACTTCCTAGATTACAACAGATTTATTCTAGTATCAAACTTGCTGGCCTCCTGCCAGTACAATACAACAACTTACCAGCCTTGGCCCTCAGCTTGTAGGAAGGCAACCAAGGAAACTCCAGTCTTCTCCAGCGGTCGCTGATACAGTACCAACTTCACTTCAGCCAGCCTCCTGAGGTTCTCCTTGTCCCACAAAAGGGGTGGCCACTGCTCAGGTCTTGAAACCACAGTCTCTAGGGCATCAAGCTCATGATTTTGATTCTTCTTATTCCTGGAGATAAGAGACTTGACCCATTCATGGATAAACATCTTAAACAGTTGTGTCATGGTGGTTGGTGCGACATGTTAATCGACGGGTAAGTCCATGTCCTTACAGCCTGAACCAAACTATAACAACCATGAAACACTATTTGAATACTTGTAACTGACCTTAAAAAAGGTTCAGTTAATATTCTTATCCCAACCAAGCCTCTTCCAACACTTTTATCACTGAAGTATCTGTTGCTCTGTAAACTGATTGGTGCAGTCCACTAGTAAGTGTGAAGGTGGAGAAGTACCCCAACCACCCTGCTCTCAATTTTAAGTAAAAGTAGAAATATTAAGTGTATTTTTGCAATGTGTTCACCACCCCATACCCTCATCATGAAATTAGTGCTATATTCCCTAACCAGTGGAGGAAGAAAGGATGAGAAATGAGAAGACACCTGTTGGGAAAATCATCACTATGACGATTCAGGAGCTAGTGGTGTAGTCAGTGTGACCTAGGATGTAAGTCCATAGTGGCTCTTTGGATTGCCAGTACTTTAAGTCTTGTATGTATTAGAGTCTTTAGCCATCTGAAGTGAGGTCTTGGTCTCTGGGTCTACTTCACATCTCTCCTGCGTGGAGTTTGGCCTTCTCCTTTGTTGTGTATGTCTCCCTCTGGGGGAAGCTCTATGTGGTGCTGCTCTGAGTTGGATCATGTATGCACCCCCCGGCAGGGATTTCCTCTACTTCACCCAATCCCAGGCCTCCTATGAAGTTTCAAAGAACATGTTTTCTCTTGGTGAATTGTTTTGAGCTTTGAGGGGTTCAGCAATATATACTTAATCAGCATTTCGCAAAGGATTCTAGGGTGATAGTGGACGTGGTGCATTCTGTTCTTTGGATTGTATCATGGGCTAGGTAGATCAACAGTTTGAGAATGATGACTCTTTAGTCCCACTAGATGACCCCTCCATACAAGATCAGGCTGTTGCTTTGAGTCATTAGATGAGCAAGTCAGTGCAGAGCATCTGGTTCCCCTTGTGATCCACAGCAGTCACCTCTCCACTTGATACCACGAATGGTCATATAGCACCAACGTCCGCAACAGGACAGAATCTGAGTGTTTCTCCTCTGGGAGGTATCACTGCAGGTTCGTGCCCCAGTTTCGATGTTTTAGTTTGTTTTGTTTCCCCTCACCCGGAGCCACAATGCACATGCTGAGTGGGTGACACCTGGGTGTTGGGCCTAAATCACTAGCTGCTTGTTTCCAAAAGAGAGCCATGGATCAAATTGGGCCCCAGTGGTTGAGCATCCAGGTGGCTACTGCAACCCACCCCGAATATAGCAGCTGATGCCAGTGCTGGGGATTGGCTTGTCTCACCAGTCATTTGGACCTGGTCCGGATAGTGGGTCCACTGGGCCAATCTAGCATCAACTCCACAGGGAAAGGCAATCACTCCAGCAGAGCTCTGCTCTGCTGACACTTGGAAAACAATCAGCCACCCAGGGCTCCTTAGTTGGATCTGCCCACCCTCTAGCATTGTAGAGTTTGCCCTCTCCAGTGGTCCTCAGTCTGACTGCCTGAGTACATGGCTGCCCAAGGAGGCCTTGTCTCATCTCAAGTTCAGGACAGGGAATGTGAACCATTGGAGCTGATTCTGCAGGTGCAAATCTCAGCAAGTCCCAAAAGGTCTGCATAGTGCCACAGTTATCTTCTCCTCCACCACAGCGTCTCTCAACTGCCACATCAGGGCCAGAGTGGCCACAGTAAAAACAAGGGGCAACATTATATTCCTCGGAACCTGGGTTAATAAATGCATTATGAAAGACTATGGTTCATACAGAAACATTTCATCATGACTTTAAATAGTCAAAAATACATTGAGGGAGTGGAATGAACCTCCTCCCACCTATGTTGGTTTATCTGATAACAAATAAGACGGACCAATGCTTTTGGATGAATATACCTTTGTAATATAAACATATAATCAGATTGGTATCAACATTCATGTACACAATGAATAACATCAGATAATGAGGTGCTCGAAAAGAAAAGTGTATTGTGAAAAGGGTTCAGTGCTAATGGTGAGTAAAATAAAGCTCTTCTTCTGAACCAGAAGTTGTTGGCTAAACCAAGGAGCAGAAAAACGTGACTTGCTCTTGGTGGCAAGTGGCATTGGTGTATAAAAGTATCAAATGTGGATAAAATCCATTTATCAACTGCCCTGACACAATCATCCACAGAACTCTCCAGTTAAGGAACACTGTCCTGAAGATGATTACAAAAGGCTGCAGGGCCACACCACAGACTGTATAGCATCGAATAATTCAAGGGCACTTACTGTTAAGAGACTAAGGGGGCTATTTAGAGTTTGGCCGAGCAGGAGCACTGACAAAAAAGTGGCTGTGCTTCTGCCCTGCCAAACTCATGATTCCCCTGTCTCAATCACAGATGTGGAGCTTCAGACAGCTCTGTCAGTGGAAACCCTTGACCTCGAGGCTCATCCACCACTGAACTGCCTGTCATAATAGCGATAACTCCATCTTTGGGCTGGGTAATATTCACAGTTTTTTTCCTTCAAATGGCTTTCATGCAACAAATGGTAGTTCTAGGAAGGAAAATGCTCAGATTTCCCATGTTGGAAGGGAGAAATCTCCTGTTGCGTCAGGACTCATTATCATTTGCTTTGCAGACACATCTCTCTCCCCTTGGGGGATTCTTGATACAAAAGTGAAAAGAATGCTTACCTGATGCTTCAACATGGTGGTTCAGCTCAGCATTCCATATTAATGAATGTGCATTCGGTGAGCTGGTCTCTGCCGAACTTTAAAACTGGTGGACCACCTACCAGGGTCTGAATGACCAAAGTTCACCCAGAGTAAATGTATTACAGATTATATTTGATCCACCGTAATTTCTGTCTACACATAGTGACCCAGTGATATTATGGGAAGAATAGAACAACCTTTTCATTGTAATTTTCTGGGCGGAAGTAGTGTGTGTTTTTCAGAGGTTCGGAAGAAGCTAATAGTACTTCACAGTTTAGGTGCAGAAGGCTTGATGCTATATAGGCATTTACCTTGTCCACCAAGAGCGACAGAAGAGTTTGAGAAGTCCACAAAGTACAATACAACTTTATCATGATTAGAACTTTTTCAGAAAAAATATAATGTAGGGGCACAATTAATTTTTCATTGAGCCAAAGGTGGAAATGTAATAATAATATTAGCCATTTACATGCTACTAAGGAAGAGGAAGTTGATATCACTCAAAACTGCTAACCTCCAGATACTAGAAAAGCTCTGAACTTCCATAAACCCCAATTTACAGGCTTCTATTGTTATTGTCAAAAGTGTAAAAGAGTCAACCAAATGTATGAAAAATCTAACTGATTAAAAATGTAGCGTGAGAAGGGGGATGGACAGCTAGCGGCTCGGATTTGAAAATAGTAACGATGTGAAATAAATCAGGAGAAAAAGTAAGTAACAATACAAATAATAAGAATTAGATACATTAATTAATAAGTTTATTTTAAGAGCCATTTTGAGGACCATTCAGAAACCTCCAAAGTCCTTTCAGCAGAGCAATCTGTGTGCAGGAGATTTGGGAAATTGGGTAACCATGCCATCATATGTAAAAGTGTGAACACATTTGGTGTAACATGTCTAGTGTCAGATAATGCACAGATGAAACCTAACAAGGATTTTTTTGTGGTGGTGGGAGAGCAGAGCTTCAACTTGATCATGAAAGAAAGGATAAAATCCCACAAAATAGACCTCTATGTGGATTCTCGTTAACCAAACAACATTTTTAAAATGTATGAAATATGCAGGATTGTTTAGTGGGAAGTGTCAGTTCTCGAACCTCCTGATATGTGGCAGACATATTATTTAAAAAAAGAAGAGCTAAAAAGTGAAAACTATATGTGGTGAAAAATGGTCATGTATTGTTGGCTTGTAAAGTCAAAGGTGAGCTGTTCACTAGCCATTCAAGTTACTGAGTTCAATGCATCTTCACAATTATGTACACAAACATTCAGCTGAATTACTAATTAACTAAAGTTATTAAGGTATGGAATTTATCAAGAAGGAGTGTTAGGCCAAGGTTACAGAATCTGTTCAAGAGACTATATGGGGAAGTGGAGCAGTTAAAGGAGGAATTGGAATGTCTGTTTAAAATGATGTGATAGAACCCATCAATACGTCGTAGGGTTTGAACCCTATAGTCATAACCCACAAACCAGACAGAATTTTAAGGATTTGTGTAGTCCTCAGAGACCTCAATGGGAGTATTTGGAAGATCATCATCCGCTGCCCAACATTGTTTACATGTTGAAGTTGCTGAAATTAGCCTGATTCTTTACTTTTGACTACTTGCCAGCAGACTGGAAAATTAAATTACTCAAGGTTTGAGTCACCTGACATTTTTTATTAATTCTTTGTGTACATATTTCTACAGGTGGATTTCATTGCCAGCTGTCTTCCAGGCTCAAAAGATGTTACAGAACTTAAAGAGTATTGTGTTTCCTAGGTAATATTTTAATTCATGGAGTGAAGGAAGAAGTATGATTAAATATTATGTCAGATCGTTAATGTGCTAAAGACAAATGAGGTTTCACTATTAAATTGTCAAAATGTCAAAGACCAAAGGAGATTATATATCTGGTTACAGGTTGAACAAGGGAGATATATGTCTAAGATCTTAATTGGTAAAAGCATTTTAAAGTCAAGGGCTCTCTAAGAAAAAATGCATTGCTCTAACCTCTAGAATTGCTAAAATATTATACAATATTTATATATATATTTTATGACAAAACCACAACAGTGAAATGGTTATGAAAAGAAGTGGAACGTGAACAGTTTAATAAAGGTCAACTTGGGTCTGAGGGTCACAAAGATACACATGTAATTCAACATAAAACATATAAGACTAAAATGGTGGTAGATATCGATAGAAATGGTCTGACCATCTTAATTTCATAATGGCAAAGAGGTATGAATAGCACCTGCACCCAGGGGCTTAAACACACGGTATAAAGAGATGTTGCAAAAGTGAAATATGTAGTGACATGTGCTTTGGGATTCAGAACATTTAGATGCATCTGTATGGAATATTTCCAGAAAATTGAGAACTGATTGGAAGCCACTGTTAGAAATACTTTTGATCAAAGGGCCAAGTAATACAACAGCAAGTGTAGAACAATGATTCATGAGCTTCTCAACAGTGCAATTTCAGCATAGAGTATCTAGACGAGAAAATAATGTAGCGGAAGTGGTCACACCATCCCAATATCCTGAGGGACTCAGAAGTATTAGGCAAAACATGTGACAAGTATTGTGTAATATTTGTAGATCAGAGTAGGCTGGTTACAGCTGCACAACTTACTGAATATCCAAAAACTTTTTTTCGGGCTTAGTCTCCCGGTATATAGCGAGGCCAGTTTATCAAGTATCACTTTTGAATGTTTTTCTAGTTTTAGGTACTCAAGTACACATTACAAATGGGCCTCACGAAAATGTGAAACTCTAGTAAGAGCTATAAAATTATAAAAAGAAAGAGAATGTACTTACAGTTGGGTATAAGTCAGAGCAAAGTTTTTCATCAGTAAATCTGATATCGTGGTGTACTGCTTCAGCAATTTCACTAGTTACTGAATTTACCTTAAACTATTCCTTTCAAACCTACAGTCCTATTTTCATCTAATATATGGCTTAAGATATAAGTATGCTACTTAGAGAAGCATAAAGGTAAGAAATATCCACCTATGGTGCTTAACTACTACATCAAATAGAAATATTTCCCTTGTGTTGCCCTTTGTTTTTTGCTAAAACTCATTGCTTGCCAGTGGTGAGCTATCTAATCTACAATTTCTTTTCCTTCCAAAGAAACTACTCCCTTTCATACCAGTTTCAATACAAGTAGGCCAACATTGTGAAAAATATATATCAATGAATGGTCGAAATAAAAACAACCCTATAATCTCCCACTTCTGAAGCACATATAATTCAGTACATGTCTGACTTTTGAGCTGCTTTCTAGTTATGAGTTTGCCAATTTTTCTGGAGGAATTTCCAATATACATTCATTAGCTGGGAATCTGTGATCAAAGTGAAATCAGATTCCAGCAATTTAGGAAAATACATTTCTTTTCTTCCTTCCACAAGAAGGTTTTCCCAATGGATGAAGAGTTACATCAAAGCCATCCTGGTAATACAAAGCAGTCTGTAAGTGTTAAATGCATAATGGGGGAGGTTCATAAATTATCACTCCATAGTGCCTTGCAATGGTAACTTTTTATCTATTAGGAAAAACTTGACTACCAAACCAATAGCATACAATACCACTGTTCAATCTACGATGCCAAACATTTCAGTTTTTATGCAATATTGCAGCAATTATACAATTTGGCAACCACTTGTAAACATAAGCAATCTTGCACCCTGTCATACCACTGAAAAAAGGCTTCCTTACACACTTGACTTTCTGTGTTTCTTATTGTAACATTATTACTGAATCACTTTTGAAAGGATAGGAAAGAAATGCTTTATGAGTTCTGTGGTTTCTAATCTATTAACATTGACTGATAAGCTAATTTGGTGGAAATTTGCTACATAGTCATTCAAATGATATCTATCATATAGCCCAAATGTCCTAACATAATTTTGTTATCTCCTTTATGATCGCACCTCTTACCTTTTGCCTGTCTCCTCTTCTTTCGCTCTGTTCTTCCTTCTTACCCATTGGCAATGTATACAAGAACAAACAGTTTAGCATAAACTTTACGTTGACTTCTTCATTAATATTTAAAATTATACTTACATGCTTTCTTAATAAACTATCATTCTTGCTGTCTAAAAACACACACAATGTGAGTTTTTATACATTCCATTCATTTTATTCGACAGTATCCATTGAGCAGAGTAATGCCTTCTTTTTTTTCAAAAATTGTACTTGTATTATCATGGCATCCATTAGCTACACACCAATTTTACAGAAAGTTTCTCATCTTATAGATCATTATATAAAACAAAAATGAATCCTGGTAATTCTGCTTATTGATCTGTCATGCACCAATATTGGACTTTCTTCCATAAGTCTATGATGAAGTAACAGGCCAGCATAAAATGCAAAAAAATAATCTTTAACTCCTTCTAGTCTATAAAGGCAACAGCACAGGGTCCTTTAGATTTTCTCATCTCCTTTAATGTATTTTTGGGCTGGAACACAATTAGATGAATTTCTTTTATGAAACAGACCTTTATTAGGGCATGTTTATGCAGTGCAAAAATGAATCTGACTTTTACAGATTTTTTACTTGACAATACGATCAAAGACCTATTTTATATTCAATTGCATCCAGTCTTTCAATGTGGTACTAAATGTGTACTTTTGTTTAAAAAATATTTATGTTTTTGAAATTCATCATTGGTTTGCTCAATTCTCATTCAATCACACATTTTGTTTAATGTCACCAAACAGTACAGTTTACTTTTAGGAGATGGGGGGGGAGCCTATTTACAGAAACAAATGTGAACCTTTAAAAGTTTGGGTCCTTCTGTGCTTCTTGAATCCACATATGAGTGAGCTGCTGCATGAGTCGCACCTAAACAGTACTTAGGAAATATATATAGAGACAATAATATGGATATGGACATTGTGAAAAAAAGTTTGTCTCCATAGCATTCTTTTATTTGACCCCTGACAATTAAGAATGTCCTATTTACGTATGAGGTTGACAACATTTTTGGTGAAACATATGTAATAGACTGTGAATTCTTCCTGTGCCAGGGGTTATTTCACTACAAGGACTCCAGAGTCATTTCTCTGATATTCCTACTTAAGACCCCAGTCATTAACACGTGAAGTTTGGCAATATTGGTGATGGCATGAAATATAAAAGTAGGGAATTTCAGGTTACCAGAATATCATAACTATAATGTTAATAATGTTAAGGACCAAAATATCGAAGAGGTAAATATGTATAGGTAAGTATAGATTTACTACTCTTAACTCCACATCTAGATACTGTGAAATATATATACATATATATATAAACACACAAACATATTTTATATATATATATATATATATATATATATATTCCAACAGAATGGCTCTGTCTTTCAGCAAACGGCGCACTATAACGGTGCGCTTTTGGAGACGGCGGAGCCCAGCCGTTATTATATTCACCACGATATTTCTTTTCAGAAAAATTCCACACGCACTCCCGGGCAGATGCTTTTTGTGCTTTTCATTTATTTAAGCAGCATTATTTCCGAAGGCTACAACCCAAAGCGTTTCAGTCTGTACGCAGACTTTTGTCATGGGTGATATGTGCTGGCATTAACGCTTCTTTTTCAAAACATTAGTGTTATTACATCACTTCCTGATTACTCAGCACTTTGCATTCTGGTCTTCGTAGTGAATAAAAAATAATAATGATTAATAAAACGTGAACATTGTGACACCAGTGAATACTAAATTATTACTGTGATTATGTAAAAAAAATCCTTTGGCAAATTAACCATCAATGTTTTTTCATTTCTATTTTGCGTTGCAGTCTTTGTAATTTACATTATAATTCCAATTCATTGTAATTATTTTGGCACGCCCTCTGGTGGGTTTTCACATAAATTACACCTATTTTTGCTAACCATTCATTTGCTCTACAATACTACATTTTATACATCATATTATACATCATATTATACATTCAGCCCTCCAGTGGGCTTTTATTCATCCAAAGGACTTAATCTATTTGACGTATATAGTTATTGTTTGGTTTTTGCCAAACATAGTGTATGAGTGGATGTGTATGTAGATCTTAGAATTACTGAATAGGTTGTTGTAACTGGAATTGGTATGACCATTGTTTAGAAAATGTTAGTTTCTATTTTTGAGTGTGTGTATCAAAGGTTATATACGGTGAGAGGAGGTCTGCCACTCTATCACAAGGATGATGTCATCAGTGATGTCATTTGAGATGTCATCAGTGATGTCATGAGTGATGTCACTGACCATGTCATGAGTGATGTAATTTGTGACGTCATCAGCAGTGCATTGCGGGCGTGCGAGTTATAGTTAGCGGAACTAACTATAACGGAGGAATTTCAATGGTTTTGTACGAGTGAAATGTCCAGCTAACTATAACGCCCCTGAAACCTATGGTTTTTTCAGTAAATTTCAAAGGTTTTGTTAATGACAATTTTTTAATGTATTAATTGTTATATTTATTTTTTTGATACTGATTTACAAAAATTTTTAAACTATTTATTTTTAGATATTTAATTTTTTTAAATTACAAAATACATTACATTACAAAATATACTTTCTCAGAATGAATTACTTTAGTTTAAATACTTTGCAAATAGGCAATAGACTTTTAAGTACAGTAGTTACAGTTGTTGCAATAGGCAACACAATTTCAAACCCAATGCAACATTGAGCTCAATGGAAATTTCTAGTTAAATGCAATTAGTTATTTTATGGATTACTTTTCTAACCACAGGACTGGATCCTAGATTCAGTCCGGGGACATCTCCTGTAAACAGGTGAGTAAAAGCGTTTTGGTTACACTAGTGATTTTTAAGGAATATTATTGTATTTTAAAAGTTGACACTTTGAAACGTTTTCACATAGAATCACCAATGTTATCCTATGGGAGTAAATTCACTTAGCAGGTAAGTAGTGTTATCGTTACTTTTTCTTACTCAGTGATGGATCCTGGATCCAGCACTGGTGCATCTCCTGTAATCAGTTGAAAGAATGCGTTTAAGTCATACAGGCGATTTCTAAGGAATATTTGTAGTTTGTGAAAATCGACACTTAGAAACTTTTCGGGATACCTATGGAAGGAAATACAAGTTACTGGTAAGTACGGTTAGAATTACTTTTCAGGGTCTGTGCTGGGATAAAAGATGCAGCACTGGATTCTCTCCTGATAACAGGTGAGTAAATCGGAATTCGTTGTTCAGATGATTTTAGGTGAATATTTTAAAGTTCCAAAACTCCACACTTAGAAGAATTTCCTAGTGAAACCAGTCAATGTTAGCCTATGGAAGGAAATTCAAGTTACTGGTAAGTACGGTTAGAATTACTTTTCAGGATCAGTACTGGGCTCAAAGATGCAGCACAGAGGTCTCTCCTGATAACAGGTGAGTAAATCAGAATTTGTAGTTCGGATGATTTTAGGTGAATATTTTAAAGTTCCAAAACTCCACACTTAGAAGAATTTCCAAGTGAAACAAATCAAAGTTAGCCTATGGAAGGAAATTCAAGTTACTGGTAAGTACAGTTAGAATTACTTTTCAGGATCAGTACTGGGCTCAAAGATGCAGCACTGAGGTCTCTCCTGATAACAGGTGAGTAAATCGGAATTCGTAGTTCGGCTGATTTTACTTCGGTCCAGTATATATAGAGCCACTTTCCCACACCATCCCCTCCCTTCACCACTGTGCAAACACACCCTGTGGCATGTTTTTAGTTAAGGAAATTATTCCCCTTTAATCCTGAGGTTCCCTAGAGTCCAACTAGCCCACTAGGTACATCCAGTAAGCGCCACAGAGCTGCGTTGCAGAGAGGTGTAAAAAGGGGCATGGCCTCTGAACACCTGTCTGCAACGCAACTCCCTGGTGCATACTGGAGATACCTGTTGGGCTATTTGGCCCTCAGGGACCCTCAGTATTGAAGGGTAAGATGCAGCTCCCCCTGTGGAAACACAATTTGCTTTGCTATTTGGAAGAGAGCACTTCCAAATAGCAAAGCAGTTTGCTATGACAGGGCGGGTGCCACGAGGCTCCCGTCCTGCCATAGCAAACTACAGTGTCCCGGGGGTGGGCACCCCGGGACACTGCAGGAGCCGGCCCTGGGGGTGGCGGTCCCCAGGGCCACAACAAGGCTCCAGGAGGGGGGCCGTGCGGCCCCCCTCCCATATTTTACAAAGCCCCGTGGGTGGTGGTACCCGGGGCTGGTCCCCAGGGCTGGGGGGTCCGTCACGGACCCGCCAATTTGAATCTTTAGTGGCCTGGGTAGGTGGCGGTCCTCGGGCGTGTGGGGGGCATGAGCCCCTCCACACAGGGTATTTATTTATTTTAAAAAAGCCCCGGGGTGGCGGTCCCCGGGGCTGCGGGGGGGGCTGTGTGCCCCCGCAACATTAATAAAGTTGAGCCCCTTAGAGGCCCTGCCACAATAAACTATTAAGCCCCGGCGGGTGGCGGTCCCCGGGGCAGTGTGGGGGGGTTGGGCCCCCACACTATATTTTTAACATGCCCTGGGATTTGCCCCCCCGGGGGCTAATTAGCATTGAAGCGCAGGCTTTTTTTTTGATTGGAAGGATCCGCGCACCCAGCGCGGATTTTGACGAATTTTAAAAAAATGTAAAAATGTTTTGGACCCTGGGGGTCCTTGTGGGACCCCCTGAGCAGGCCTAGGGGGTCAGGGTGTTTCTACCCTGCCCCTTTTCGCTTTTTGTGCATTTTTTTATTAGGTTTCTTGTGCCTCGGTTCTACCGAGGCACAAGATGGCTGCCAACACTTCCTGATTTGGAGTATTGACAGCCAATTAGTATACAGCTCGTGCACGGCAGGGTGGGTGTGCGGATCCAGCGGGGCCATAGATATATATGTGATTTTGATTTTCTCAGGAACTACTGAACGGATTTACACCATTTAAGCAAAAGGCACGACTCTGAACCAAGGTCTACCTTTCTGCCAAATTTGGTGTAAGTCCGTTCCGCAGTTTGGGCTGTAGCTGCGACTAATGGTCCCTATGGAAAATTGCATGGGGAAAACACGTTTTGGGACCCCCCTTTTTTCTCGGCCCCACTTGACGAATCTCCCTGAGACTTTCAGTATAGGAGCGGAACGGAGCGGGGCACGAGATTTGAAAAAATTTCACAAAGATTAGTCAACCGGCGCCAAAGTTATTCCAAATAGAATGTTGCAGATTTCCTATGGATAATAGGTCCTAACTATAACTACCTACTGGCGACTGCCAGTAGGTAATATATATATATATATATATATATATATATATATATGTGTGTGCGTGTGTGTTTCTATCTCAATTTTGTTGTAAAATCTTGAACTATCATATTGGCTAGTGATAGAACTCTGGTGCAGACATGTGCACAGATTGCAATTTAATGAGAGTAGTAGCTCTGAAATCACCCAACATCTACCATATTGGTACAATATCTTCATCACTCACAACTGCTTATGTACATTACTTTTGATAGACTGAAAACTATATTGAGGAGATAGGATACCCTGCCATAAATATCAGCAGGAAAGAGATGGGGTAATGATTTAAGTTCAAATGTCATTGTATGCATTTTGTCCATGAATCAATCCATAATCCATTATATAAACTTTCATAAAATCCCTTTCTTCCCAATATTTTCCAGAAGAATATTTAAATACCTGTGCCAAAAAAACTTCTTGGCATTCAATAATCTAAATGCCACAGGATCGGAGTTCACTTTTGCCGTGCCCAGAAGATAAATGGCAGTGTTTGCACAACTGTATGACAGACTTAGACAACTCTATAGGATAGCCTCCTAGCACAGATATTTTCATTCACAACTAATGGATAGATTCAGTGGAACTAGTAACAACCATTTAGTGCTTTTGCCAAGTTTTCAAAAGCAAAAAGGCAAGATTACATGTAGGAACGTTGTGCCCTAAAATGTTTTAAAGGCAGGCTGGGCTGCTTGCAGTACTTTGTTAACGAATGACTTGATACTTCCAGGAAACGTAAAATCATACATGCGATTACTACTCTTGGATCTGCACAATCCTCTGTACCATCTTTTTACACTCCTGTTGCAAGGTATTAACACAGATCTATGTCGAGAAAATCTAAGAACTGTTCAATAAAGTAAAATTAAGATTTCAAAAAAAATATTTGTTGATTGTTCTCAACCATCCCAAGTTGTCATTTAAAGGTAAACTATGTACCATTGGTGCCCCTTTTCATAAAGGATTCCCAAAAGGATAGTCTCATCTAAAAAAGTTACTACAATCGATTATTTATTGATCCATGACCTTAAAATGATCCTTGAATAAAAGACACTGATTGGTCACAGTGGACAATACCTGCATCTAAAGTATTCGGTATGTCAAATTCAATCCACAAAATACTAGAGGTGGGCGGAACTTGCATAATTTGCTGCAGCGTAATTACGTGACATTGCAGAAAAAGCCTGTAAGATTATGCGGAGTTACAGGAGGCACGCAATCCTGCATTTACTGGTATTTTCTTACCGCAACATGCACCCTTGCATCTAAAAGGAAAACAAGGATGCATTTTGCACTAACAAAATAGCCCTAAATGCAAAGGAAACAGCCGAAGCCATCTGCCTCACTGTTTATGTGCTCAATGATAGGAGTTTTTGCTCCAGATAACTCCAAATTATGTGATCGGCCTTAATTGCATGATTTTCAGTAGAGTAATAAGAAATTACTGGAATTACTCCGATTACTTCAGTGTAGGTAAAATTTCACCAAGGCCTACAAAATCCAATCACCTTGAACATCAGCTAAGGATCAAAAGCAATTTTTTGGTACAATCTTTGTTTGGTAGTAGCCCTCGAGTAAAATGAGTGCAAGGAGTAAACAAAAGTTAAAAAAGACCAATGTTTTGTTCAAAACGTCATTCTGTAGCTGCACAGAGGCACCTTGTTGTCCTGGAATATCCTGCCATGCAGAAGGTTTGTAGGCTTTGGCTACCTAATCAGTACACATGGAAGGGATGAACCCACAACAATTCAGTATGGATGCTTGATGACCAAATTTGGTAAGGCTGCTTTTCGTTCTTAGTCCAGCCTTGCTCATGGCACTTTTAATTCTAGCACTCAATGACCTACTGTTATTTTGTATGGAATAGGTGAAACAAGTACCAGAAATTAAAGTGGTTTGGTCTGTTTTAGCAAGGCGCACTCAATATATAGTAAAGCAAACCTTAACTGTCTGCTGGCTCAAATTGATGCAGCTGAGGCTTACAGACAGCTGTCAAGGACCCCACAAACGTCAAGGCTTTTTATATTATTCTGCTTAATGGTAACTTTAACCCTTCAAGGTTGCATCAGTTATTCATAGTTATATAACAGTTGCCTCAAATTCTCCCTGGAATGTCAGAAGTGAAGGCTGTCTCTCTTAGAGAGGTCTGTGAAACATGTGAATCCCAACAATTTATATGCCAGCTGTGAAAAGGCTTTTTGAAGTCACAAACCCTCTGATTTGGGTGAATACTGGGTTTGCAACTGCAAAAACTCTTTTACATATGAACTAACCATTAATTTTTTCAGAATCACAAAATGTGTTTAAAAATTATAAACATATCACGATTTGGAAGGGGCATATTAGGGACGTTCCTTCTAAATTGCGATTTGGTAACCCATATAGCAATGGGTTGCAACCTTAATTCTGGTCTCAAACCAATGATCAGTTAAGAACACCCAAGTTAGGGTGGTAAGTGACTCACAAATGGGAAGGGGACCCCCTTTTTGAATCAGAGTGGCAACTTCAGGGGGCGGGTGGAGTAGGCACTAGTTCAGAGGACCAGTGCCACCTCTCACTGAAGTTTTTCAGAAGGAATAATTTTTTTGTTTCAAAGCAGCCCCATTTTTTCTAGGGAACTCGGGCTGCTGTAAAAATGGGTTTTCATTTGGAAATGAAATTACAGGAATGGTGGTCTGCTATCCCTTCCAGGCCACCATGTCTGTCATTGCGGCCAATCACAGGGGATCACAAGTTGCAATCTGCCTCTTGCAATTTCTTATTTTGTGAATTGGCCTGTTAGTACAAAGTTTGGTTTGTAAAAATAAAATAGTGGTCGCATAAAGTTTGTGTGCAATTAGCTTTTGTGCAACCAGTATGTTTATACATCTGTCTCTATATCCGATGTGGCAAAACTGAATAAAAGCTAAAAACAGCACAGAATTAGAACTCAGCACGAAGCGAAATAATTCATGCACATACATCTTTACAAGTGATGGTTGCTAAAGTACTACTGCTTTGTGTGAAAAAGATATAGTGTTAGGTGAAGGTGTGCTAGATTGTGTGCAATGGAGTCACCCACCAGCCATATTATACAGTGCAACTATCACAAGTGTTTTGGTCACCCATAAACACATTTCAGCAACCAGGGGCATAGTTTGAGAAACTGGGTTGTTGATTGACTGGGGTGTGAGCCCTGGTCAAGCAACAGAAACAATCCCTGGCAGGCTGAACCACAAAAACCTGTGCTAAGCACTTGGTAGTTTGCCACAGAAGCCGTCAGGCTTAAGAATTAAGTGAAAATAGCACCAAAAAGCACAAAGCGCCAACAAGGCATATCTGGTTACGCTGGACTGGAACAAAGTCAAATGTGCAGGCCAACCACAATGGAACGCGGCCGGCTACTGGGACCAGGCTTAGCCCCCTGAGCTAAAGTACCTTAGTCCAGTTTGTGTCGATGTCGAGGATTCTAGTGACAATGAGGATTGGGAGCATGCACAAGGCGATATGCTGGTATAAATCCATGAGTGGGTTACTGCGATGCAGAGTTTCACTGTCTTTGGGGCTGCTGTCGACGGGAATGTGAGGACCTTGCTTTGAGTAGAGTGTTACACAGTGGTGGTTCCGAAGGCAATGCGATGTCTCTAAACCACGCAACAGCAGCGATGTACCAGCTCTGGTCCACGCAATGGGGAGATGTGCTGGTTCCGATCTGTGCAGCAGCTGTGCTGACCCACGCAGTGATGGCGATGCACCGTTTCTGTTCTACTCATCAGCAGTGATATTTTGGTTCTGCTGAGCAAGGACCTTACTTAGGCCCACTTCCAAGGGTCCAGGACTGGGGTGGCACCCCTTGACAGGGCACACTCAAAGATGGAAGTGTATGGTGCAGAAGTAGGATAGTTGGAGATCTTTTATGTCCCTTAGACTTCAGATCAGAAGGCCAGCCAAGTAGCCCTTGGAATCATTCTAGGTTCTGGTGACAAGTGATGCAGATCCCATCCTCACCCAGGTTAGCACAGCAAGGCAGCAGCTCTTCTAAAGCAGCAATCCAGCAGAGTGGCAGCCCTTCAGCAGCACAACAGTCCTTCTTCCTGGCAGATTATCCTCATGTCCAGAAGTGTACTGAAGTGGTGGAGTCTGAGGTCCAGTTCTAATACCCAGTGGTGCCCTTAGAGTGGGGAAGACTTCAAAGACAGGCCTTTGAAGTGTCCTGGCTTTAGACTGCCTACAGGGGGGTATGCAGGGGGGTATGCAGTCCTTTGTGTGGGGAGACAACACAGCCTATTCAGGTGTAAGAGAAGTAGTACCCAGCTCTCCCCTCCCACCCTGCCAGGATAGCCCATCAAGTAATGCCTAATATCCCATTGTATGTGGCTGACTAGGGAATATACAAAACCCAGCTGTCACCCAACCCAGACCTGCAATCAGGCTGCAGGCACACAGGGATAGGAGGGGGAAAATGCCAACTGTCTAAAAGTGGCATTTCATAATTGTAAGGATAATCTTGACTTTGCCATTAAAGATGATTTATCATTACAATTCCATAGGTACCAAACATGACATATCTACTCCCTCTCAATTTGCAATTACAGCTTATTAAATGCAAGAAGGGATCCCCAATGTTATCCTATGAAAGAGTATGTATGGGAGTGCATCCCTGCCATATGTGCCTGAGTGTGTGTGAATCTGGTATGCTGACTAACAGCATGTTGTGTTTTGTGATCCTGTAAATTTGACCTAACCTTTTTATCTGTATTAGTGAAAGTGTGACCTATTGGCTAGTTTTGTGGACATTTGTGTGAAAACCTAGAAGCTTGCACTGACATCTTGTGTGTATGTTGCATGTGCATGCATCTATAGCACCTGTGTAGTTGCTAAACCGATTCTTGGGAGCAAACGTCTGAGTGCTGAGCTCTTGGGGAAGAAGTCTGAGTTTTGAGACCATTGTGATTCTTTTTGAATGCCCCTGGATTACCATGGTATATTACGAAGGACAAGGAAAGCTTTCCAAGACAGCAAAGTTTATTCCCTGCATTTCTTTGGCTGTGGGATGGATATCCAGACACTGAAGTAAGGAGAACAGAGACAGGCATGCTTTTTAGAAATTTCACGAAAACATTTTTAAGAAGGGTCTGCTAATTAGTTCTTCTTGGGCACTACTATTTGGTTGATGGAAGGGGTGATGTGTGAGACTACATATTCTGTTGTAAAAATGCCTAGGTCATGTGTGCCCTTTTGTCTGTCCTTGGTTATTAGTTGAGAGAGGCCGATGTTCATCAAATGCAGAAACCTCACACTTCATTGTGCCTGTGTTGTGGGTGCTCCAGCTTGGAGAATGAGCTCAGTACTACTCCCTTGGGAAGTGTCATTTTACATTGAAGTGGTTTTCTGGAGTGAATCCTATGGAGACCTAGAAGCCAGTCTGCCTCCTGAGAGGAAGGAGGAGTCTGCTTTGCCCTTCAAGAAAAAAGACTGTGCAGTTGGAGAAGCACAGCATGTTCCTAGCCCTATGAACACTCAGAAAAAAAGCGTACTGGCAGAAAGAGTGAAGCCAGAAATGACCCGTCCTGCAGAGGGTCTCCTGGTCTCTTCACACTTCCCAGTTAGAGCCACAAAAGTCTGAAAAAGCATTAGCAAATCCACCTGAAGCAAACTGCATCTAACTTGCCCTGTATTTGCAGAGGTCGGTCTACATTCACCTTGTGGTAGATGTTGGGCTCATGGAGCCCACCTTCCATGATGGATATCCAAATGAGTCCAGAAGTTGTTACAACTGCCAGGAGTACCTGCACTGTGTGCCATGGCCCGCTGAATGACATCAGACCATCCAGGGTGGCTGCACTTGAAATTGGGAGCAGCGCTTGGCTGCCTAAGCAGCTGCATGTGATCACTGCAAGCTGCCATCTGCTGTATCTCTGAGCCACTGAGTGAATGCTGAAGGAAGTGCAAAGGGCTGCAGACTGATTTTCTAACTGTTATGACACGAGGGGTAAAAACAGGAGTAAATAGTGACTTATGGCATTTAACTGGTAACAAAATGTAAACAGCACCTGGACCTTATTCATGCTTCTTCCATAGTTTTGCTGGGAGAAAGATCTAACAATGGCCACCAGGTGGGAAACAGCATGGAGCGGTGGGTTAAGGGATGAAAGATGGGAAAGAAAATATTCACTGAAGTAGAAGAGGGACTATAATGAGATTGAGGTTCCACTATCAGAATTTGTGTTGATCTAAAGCAGGGGAAATGTGGACATACATATTACCTGACCGCAAAGTCTTGTGAGATTTCCGATTTTGCTATTGATCTCACAAGACCTTGGCCTCCTAAGAGTCAAGTCATCTTAATGGGCAAAAAGTTAACAGCATTATTTTCACAGACTAGCTTTGATACAACAATAAGTAAGGACAGCTATAATCACAAAAAATAAAAACAATGGATAATAGATATAGGCTGTGATGATATAGGAGCAGGCTGAATAGAGGTGATTTGAACTTTATCAGTGAAACTGTTGATATGAAAAAACGACTTGTTTATCATCCTCACTAACAACTTGGCTCTCTGAAACCTTCCTTTTACCTTGCCTCCCTATGCGTGACCGGCCTATCCCTTTCATGTCACCTTCATCTGAAAAGGGCTTGGTGGAGAAAGGAAGGTGCCTTCTGTTTTTCAGAGAATGAGATGGCGAATACAATGTGTATGCGGAAAATCTGGTACTATGTCCTGCTGTTTTTCAAGTACAACTTCCTGCTCTCCGCCTACCCAAGGAAGATCAAGTGTAGCATATTCTTGTCCCAAATGGTTTGCTGGAAAGATTCTGCTTGATTGGGAAGTTCCATTTCTGACTCATTGATCTCCGGCATTTCTGTAGTTGCTGCAGCACTGAGAGGCATCTGCTTTGGTTTTCGTGGTGTAACTGTTAATCCATTGGTGATCCTAATATCTTCTTCCCCAGAAAAGAGTGCAGTAGGTACTCCATGCTCTCCACCTTGGCAGAAAATGGAGAAGAGTTGATACCAGTGCTTTCTATTTAGTGGTGGTTCCAGAATTTTCCTCCATTGCCTCTTTCTTGGCCGGAACCTGTTTCCTGAATGTCATCTTCATGACTTAGCAAAGATGTCTCTGGACTCGGGTGTCAGGTAACTCACAGATTTATCTGTGCCTCAATTCAATTTCGTGACCCTGAAGGCAATAAATAAAAAGTATGTCAGACTCTCCCATTTGAGTGATCGCAATACAGATCATCATAATGTATAGGACTGATATGCATGTGTGAATTAACTGAGCGCCATATTAGACAAGAATCAATTGAAAGCCGGTATTATAGATATTTAAAAAAAGCAATACAGACAGTTGATGCACTGGATCTTACTTAACACCATTTCAGCACATATAGATGACTGTGTTAAAGAGTAATCAATTATTAATATCTGGTGCTCCTACACAGTCCATTGGGCCCCCCAGGGGAGCAAGGGGAGGCTGGCAGGCACACCTTTTCTTTTCAACCTGCAGCAATTCTGGCAGTGCATACTTAAACTGTTTTCCCAAATGCCACTGAACTGCCGACTTCTTTCAGGGACGGATGCCTACTGTGTAATGTCAAAAAAACAACTTACCAAAGGGAATGGAGCACTCGCAGGTTCAAAATGTCAAAACTTTTATTAGCGAACGCATTTCAGCAAACAAATGCCTTTTTCAATGCTCAGTTTGTTAAAAAAAAAATGTGAAACACAAGGCTTTTAAATAGATGTCTCTCGTGCTTTCATTGGGCAGTACAAGGTGGCTGTTCATTGAAGAGGGCCAATAGGTCTCGCCTTTGGGACCTTATAAGTGTTTAGACATGCAGCAGATAGTCCTGGGTGCCGTGCCACCATGGGAAACAGCGTTTACAACAGTGTCATTACATCGCAGTACTATTACAATGTGGTTGTTACAACGACCGTGTTGTTAGTCAGCGATACATTTACAACGCAAGTCATCATAATGACTTGCTGTAGGGGGTGCTAAGGTATTGGAAATTATTTCCAACACCTTCCCTACTGTTGCACAAACTGGAGTAGCAATAGTAAATAATACTATTCCTAAGCCCAGTGCGCCCCCTACAGCAACTCGTTCTAATGATGTGTGATGTAAATGTATCGCGTACCAAATACGTGGTCGTTGTAACGACCGCGTTGTAAAAGCACACAATGTAATACATAGCGTTGTAATGTTCTATATCCTGCCACCACAGATTGAAGAGCTATACAAGTACACCACACTGGCTCATCCAGCGTCATTCAGGAATACATGCTTGCTTCAGGAAACATTTACAGACACATTCCAAGGATTTTTAATGCACAGACAGAAAGATAAGTGCCTCGATGGAAGTCGACAGCACTATAAAATTCTGTGTGCAACCGCATCACTAGAGTATTGAACAGCCTATGAAAAAAAAGCAGTGAAGTACTTTCCGATGGTGGAGATGTCGCATCCCTCCTCTCCCAGACCTCTAATCACCTGGTACCTTTCTCCAGAGTTTTCCATTCAAAACACTGCTCGCACCATCTGTTTACCAGCAAGCCCCCTGCCCGCCCTGTGTCCCAGCCCCCAGGGTATAGGAGCACTGGACATAGCAACAACAACAAAATACTCCCATTTGTCAGGTAGAGGAAATAATGAATAAACGGGCGGCGTCAGCATCACTTAATCTCTGCGCACCTAAAAACAAAAAAATTAACCTGACCTTGTGTAATGTAACTGGCTCTTTTGTAAAGCACTTCATTACCTTTGGTTCAGTCGAGTTCGTACTCTATAAAAATATCCCCCAAAATTACAACTGACATTGTGTAATACAACTAGCACTCATGTACAGTGCTTCAAAAGCTTCAGGTCGCATGAGTGCACATTATATAATACAAAACGCCTGACAGTCCCCAAGGAGTTGCTGTGAATGTGCTTTGAAATTTGAGCTCTGAGAGGAGGAGGATTACAGGAAGAGGCAGTGGGGCGGGCATGCAGCGACATAGGAGTAGGTGCGAGGGACGAATGCTGCTCCCATTTGTCAGGTGAAGGGGAAACAAGGCATAAACAAGGGTGGCATTGACATCACTTAATCTCTGTGCCCATAAATGCAAAAAAATAACCTGACCTTGTGTAATGTAACTGACGCTTTGTGAAATGCTTCAATACCTTTGGGTCAGTTGAGTTTGCGCTCTATAAAAATGACCCCAAAAAATCCTCTGACAATGTGTTATGTAACTAGTGCTCATGTAAAGCACTCCAACACTAGAGTTCACACTATATGAACAAGTTTCATAGAAAAGCCGACAGGAGTTGCCCAAGCATTGCCCTTAACTGTGCTGCAATGTTGGGCTCCTGAAGGTTCGGTGACTGAGACTCGCTAAAGGAACAAGCAGTGAAGCGGGAAGGGCTTGGGGGAAATCCTCACATTTTTAAGTCAGAGAAAATTAAATAATTAAGTTTGAAAACAGCGTCTGACATTTCATCTTGGTATTTGAACTGGACTGGGAGATTAAGTGATGGGCACCAAAGCTGGACCACCAAAGACGTGCAAACAATGACACTAGCAGGAATGAAAGAAAAAGATTGTCCCCCAAATGAACATATAAACATAGAAGTGTAATGTTAACAGTAATTGGGTGGTGCTCTGTGGGATAAAACCAAACACAAAAAGGAGGTACAAAAGAGAAAGGATTAACCATTAGCAAGCAAGCAATTTTGAACGACAATCGATGGGACAAATAAAAAGGCAATGAGAAGGCTGTAAGCCCACCAAGTGATTACAGCATGTCTCGAAGAGAGTGCACATGCACTGCTTAGGCTCTATCTAAATATTGGGGCAAAGGAATACATGCCAATAGTGCTTTGCAAGTACACAAAAATAGCCACACATGGTGGATGGGATTAAATACCATATTTTCTAGTTTTATAGTGTACTATTGCCCACTGAACAATAACTGTGGTAATAAGGGTACTGAGCTATTGCTCTGGGAATGCACATCTAGGAAAATTACACTCTGCTGAAGTCCAAGCCCACACTTTGCCAAGTGTACAGCTAAGTTGGTGGACAGGCATAGCCCCCAGCAGATGACAAAAAGCATTGTTTCATGGATGATACTAACATAATGACCTAAATCTAGCGGTGAAGTGGCAATGTGTAATTGACTTGTGAATTACACACCTTGATGGGAGATAGGGCAATGTTATTACATAACACCCCTTTAATTGGTAAGTTTTGTGGATTAGGGGTACACTTTCAAACAAGAATGAGGAAAAATACAAAACTGCAATCTGCTCATGGTAGGAAGACATATTAAAGTGGCAATGATAAACTGTAGATCACTCAGCAGACATTCCTGGGAAGTGTGAAATAGTACTTTGCAATGTAAGTGGATTCTTGGTGTTTACAGATACCTGGTAAAGAAGTGCTTCCAGGTTGATGCTCTAGTTAATCTCTTCTTAGGTTTGGAATCCTTTTCTTTAGATTGGCTTTGGCAGTGGGGATTGGTGAGTGTGACACATAAAGATATACAGGTCACACATGTATCCCAGTAGGACCTAGATGATCTCGATATGCTTACTTGCAAAATCCCAGCAACCTCTTCTAAAGTTTGCTCATTACATGTGGTATATTGGCCTTCACATGCAGCATGCAATATCATGAATAAAATCTTAGCGATAACAACCCAAGTAGTTGCTTGTCAAAGGTGATTTGAAAGGACACATTGATGACCACAACAATCAAACTGCCTCAAATGTCTTGAGTGAGATAGAACAATTAGGCTTACAGCAGTGGCCGTGGAGGCCACCCACCAAACTCCACACATTCAACATTTCTTGGTTGCTTCCTGGACATGCTAAGAATAGATGCTATCACCCCACTAGTGTGCAGTGATCATTACTTGATCTAAGTAGTAAGATGACACTTGTAAGCAGCAACAGACATTTAAGTAAGAGCACCTGTCAATTGTATTGCAATAAATTAAATGTAAAAGAGGCTGTTGAGAAAATAGAGGGTAAACTAGCAGAATTTGAAGGAGACAATTTGGTGAAAATGAGAATATAATGTATTTACATTTCGTACAGTTGTAAGTGATACCTTCCACTAACAGGCACTGAACCTGTGACTTAGGCTGCTTACTCTTCATTCTGAGAATGATTGGGTTAATGACCAACTAAAAGCAGGCCAAATAAACACCCGACAAGTAGAAGAAAAGTGGCAAAGATTTTATTGGGAGGAGGGCCATATGCTCTTAAGAACAGTTAATTTATAAAACTCCAATCTTTAAATTAAAACCTAATTTCCTAGAAGATTTATAAGATAGGAAATTTTTCACATAAACTGTCCTCAATCTCAGAATCGATTCCTTTATCCTAAGTGCATTGCATGTTCTATGCCTACTTCTCAAGAGTTTTGTGACATGCTTAACATTTATTTAAATGTTGGTACATTGATATTAACATAAAAACTACCCAGACCATACTACTCGGACAAGAGAATGATTCTCCTTACTCTGGCAAGAGAATGGCTCTCCAACTAGGTAGAGCCCTGTTAAATGTAAACGTTCCAGCTTTCTGCCAGTCAGGCAATTGGTGTAGCCTTAGGGTTAATAAAATCAAGTTCACCACCTGATCCTTAACCAGCACACTTTTAGCATCAGCTACTACCAGCACTGTTTTTCTTTATTCAAAAATATTATAATGATTCTCTGGTCTCAAGTGTAATTCCTTAAGTCTGGGAGAAGGGCATTAAACCCCTTTATTAAAGAAAAGCCAACAAATACTAGTAGCTAAACAACTTTCTGACTGCTTGGAGTAAAGGAAGGTGCTGGACAAAGGCCAACTCCACTTACTTCTAAGTAGGGGGACTGAACTGCAGTGATCATAGCAACTGAGGATCTATGGGAGAAGTTAAATGATAGTCATAAGGCAGCAATGATTTTCTTGGAGGTATTGAATGCTTTGGATATGGTTGACCATAAAATCTCGATCCTCTAGGGTGCAGACAGTCTTCTCTGTGGATACAGACTGTATAATATAGATACCCTAGGGCTCAATCTTTCCTCAAGTTCATTAATGTGCATATGTTGGGACAGAAAAGTCCTCAGCAATGTAAAGGATGTGTACCCCTTCCCTGAGTGCCCAACTGTACCGCTGTCTTGCTCCCTATTGTTGATTTTTGTTGTCATTGACAAACACGGATCATGCGTGTGCACCATGGCATAGGCCTGTCTCATTGATTGGGGTCTTGTTGGACCGAGAGAGCCACTCAAAGAGCTACCCTCATAATGGTAAAATGCTACTGCCTTCACGAGGAGTTAAGCAACATGAGTGCATATGTGGCAGCATACCGTGTAGTGTGTGCACTGGGAGTGTGTGTATTTGTAAGTAGCACACCATGGCGCAACATAGAAAGGCTACAGTGCTGAACATTGTGCAGAGCAAATATGTGTGCTAAATGTATGTGTGTTTGTGATGGCACAGTACATGAAGGTAACAGTTCTGAATAGTTTGTGATGTGTCCATACACTGAGTGCAAGTGTGCCTTTAATGTTACATTACATGGAGGACCCTGGGTTCCATTTTGGGAAGCCCTACCTGGTAAATACATGAAGAGTAGAGGAATCCTCCTAGATAGATTTGTGTATTGCTGCATTCCTGTGAGCAAGATGAGAGGGGGGAGAGAGAGGCTCTCCTGTAAATTTCAAAACGGGTACACTTTAATTGATAGATCACAAGGAAGGGGCCTGGACACATCTCAGGAAGAAGATTGGGCTGATAAGGGAATCATTAAGAGTAGGGCTAGGAGCCATGGAGTAACATTTTGATGCACATATCACTGTGGTTGACATCTAGGTGTGAACTCTAGTCACTCCCATGTCCTATTTTGTGGCACCATCAGCTTCGGAGCACCTCCTGCTATGAGAGACAGCCTTTCAAGAGGAAAAAAAGAGAGAAAAGTATAAACTTCGAAAGTAGGAGGACCCCAACACAAAACATCAAAGACCCAGTCCCTAAACCACATTTGGTGTCTGTAAATGAACCTTAAGAAGGGGACGTTGAGACCCCAAAATGTGTCATCATCCAAGCAGCCAGATGGGCTGTGTGAGGAGGGCAAGCTCTACAATACTTCTTCCTGCAACCAGGACTAGGGAGCAAGGCGTTCTAGTCTCCCTAATGGGTGAGGGGACATCACCTAAGGATACTAAAACCACCTGCTTTGGAACCTGGAGCACCAATGCCTGCCTGCTTGTCAAAGACCAGTGTGCTCTGTGAGGAAGATATAAGTGTTGGCGGGAGCAAGGTCCAGTGGGGAGCCCCGTGAGGGCTCCTGGTTTGAGGTGTGAAGAGAAGGCTGTGCTCTGAACTGGTTGTTGCCCGTTTACAGGATTGAATTGTACTCCTGCATGCCAGGAAAAGGCTGACATAGACTGAGCCATGTATTGAGTGCTGCACAGGCAGCATGAAGCCCATACTGCCTCGTTGTGGTGACCCTGTGCAAGAAATTGGTTGTTGGTTGACTGGGACGTGAGATCTGGTAAGTAGTAAATCACAGTCCTTATCAGGGTGAGGCACAAACAAACCTCAAATTATCCTGTGCTCGACCCCCTGGTATCTTGGCACAGAGCAGTCTGGCTTAACTTAGAGGCAATGTGTAAAGTATTTGTGCAACACTTCAAACAGCAACACAGTGAAAATACACCACAAAAGGCTCCCACAATAGATTTAGAATAAACTGAGTTATTTTTTACTAAATAAAATAAGACAGAAATTGCTAATTTCTACTCAGTAGAACCAATGTTATATGTTTTTTAAGATTTCTGTGAAAATACAGTCAAAAAGCATAATGGGCCTCTTGTGGCTATCCGGTGGTGCCAGACCAGAAAAAATTATAATAAATGGGTTAACCCAGTGAAGTCAAAGGACCTGGGTATCAATCGATATAGAAAACAGTGGTCCTAGACAATCCTTAACTATACTCAACTCTATGTCAGTAATAGAGTATAGTTCTGTACACAATTCATAGAGGCTGTAGGCGCATAAAGTTAATAAACCGGGGCCACTTCCAATTGGTTAACTCGTAAAATTCAATTTATTCATTTTACGCTAAGTATTCATTCAAAAAAATGAACCACATATGCAGAGGCATAATATGCAACATATAATATTACACATGGTTACTGTCAAAGGGAGAAGGGAAAGTGTGAAAGTAAGTGCTCATGTGAAGGATAGAAAATGGAGGTAGAATTCAAGAGGAATCAAAAAACAATTCAAGTATATTAGTGCAAGAGGGATCCGGCAAGAAAACCTGACAGAATCGGTATCCCTACAGCATTGGGCCTACCCATACACATAGTTTCAATTTCTATTAATTTTCAACACATCTTTTTTCACAGTGTAACTTCTTCTGTGGTTGGGATATGAGTGGGATGAATGCATGGTGTAGGCCCAAAAGGGGTAAGTGGATTCCTCTGCTGCAGGTGTTCCCCAGGACAGGGTGTGGGCTGGGGGACCTGAAAATAACTGTAAATTTCAGACGGGTGGCCAGGTGAGGTTAAAATATTATTCAAGATGCTCGACCCCAAGGGTGGTCAGATAATTACAGAAAAGTGCCTGTAAAATACAGTCATGTTTTTTAAAGAAAGATGCTCACCAAATCATAGGTCGCAGTGAGAAACCAAGAGATTACTTCATGGTTAACTATGTTCGAAATCCGGTTGGCATTTCAGGAACGGAGAAAAATCTCACAGTGCTAAAAAATGAAAGTGAGGGACATTAGGATAAAGTGGGTGATTTTAAAAACAAACACCACAAAACAATGTGCACCGGTACCCACAGTAAACTCACCCACTGTGTGGAAGCGACGAGAGTCCTTACGGGCGTTTTCATTAAGGGAGTTCAATTCTGTGGCAAGGATTGACTAATCAGAAAAAGGAACAGGGGATTCCTAATGTTTAGAGGAATGGAAGATACAGCGTGTCTAATTGCCTTGAATTCTTTGACTAGCGGAGGCGTGCCGCATCCGTCGGTGTCTTCGTAATGGAAAGAATGCAGTGTGCACGGACCCGGTTAAATAAACCAGTGTGCTCGTTGGCCGCCGGAGCGCGCGGTAGCCCGCTGTTATGTTCTGCTAATTTACAGAGTGAACAGACTGTGCAGAGGCACGGGTTCACCCGGTAAATGAAAAAAAAGACTGACTCTGTGCTGCCTGGTGAAGGGGGCACATTCCCTGAAACCAACCGCTGTACAATACATTTAGAGGTACATATAATATCAGTAATACATTAAATCATATGTATCACAAAAAGTCAAACAAACGAATACCGCTAAGCGAAAAGGGTAAAAGGGCAACAAGTGCTGTACAATACATTTAGTGATACATATAATATCAAAATATATACAAAGTGATACATTCAGAGTATATATGACGTAATGTAAAACACCATATTATATCTTTTAGCTTAAAAACCAGGAGAAAGTGTTGTATAAAAAGGAAAGTCTCAATCCATTATGAAGAGTAGATATCTGTCTGGAAATCTCCTCATACTCGTTGAGGCCCTTATGTACAGTGTCAAATATATGTATCCATTTGCATTCACGGTTATTCAGAATGTTCACGAAATTACCACCCCGTGGGTTAGTCTGAACTTTTTCCACAACCCACCACCTCAGACTCTCAGCCGAGTGCCCGAAGGTGTTAAAGTGTTCGACAAGGGGTGCACCCTGGACCTTGCAACATATCCTGCTAAAGTGCTGCAGGATACGGGACTTGATTTTTTGTACAGTTTGTCCAATGTATAAAAATGCGCACGGGCAAGCTATAGCATAGATTATGCCAGCGGAATTGCAGTTGGTGTGTTGTCTCAATGTATGTACATAGTTGTTATATGTGCATTGCTTTAGTTCTTTAGTAAGAGGGCATGCCTTAATGCCCCGCATTTAAAGTGTCCCAGAACTAATGGGATATTCCACAAGGTCATTTGGCTTTCAGTTTTTGCCAGGGATGATCTGGTCATCGTACAGGAATCAAAGGAGCGGGGACACACTTACACATCTTGTCACTACTGACACATTTTGGACATTCCCTCACAACTTTATCCACAAACCTATCCAAACCAGGCCACCAGAACACAGATCTAATCAATCTTTTCATAGACGACATACCTAAATGGCTCGCATGACTCACAGATAAAATGTGGTTGCGAAGTGATGAAGGAGGAATACATTTTCCTTGTCTGAAAATCATATCACATTATATGACAAGTTCTCCTGAAACTTTCCAGAAAGGAACGATATCTGCTGGAATGTCATTTTTGGATGACCACCCTATCCTAGTGTACTCAATAATTCTACTCAAGAGAACATCGAACATCTTCCTCCATAGCCCTCTTCCACATTTCTTCAGAAAGAGAACCAAATCTCCCAGAAGTTATTTCAGTAATACCAGCAACCACTTCCTCATCTACATTCTCATCACCTGTGACACATGGAATTCTTGACAGACAATCTGCAGTGACATTAATCTTTCCTGGGACATATTCAATATCAAAACTGTACTCCTGCAGGCGTGACATTAGTCTGGCAATACGAGCAGTAGCTTTTAAACCTCCTCCGGGAGACAACATAGAAACTAAGGGTTTGTGATCTGTTCTTAAAACAAACCTAGCACCCCAAATATAATTCCTGAAATGCTCTACTCCCCAGACACATGCTAACAACTCCCTTTCAATGACCGCCTACCGCCTCTCAGTAGTATTAAGAGAGCGGGAAGCAAATGCTACATTCCACTCCTCCTTCCCAGCTCGTTGTGACAACACACACCCCAAATCATAAAGGCTTGCATCAACTGTGAGTACACACAATTTGTTCATAGAAAATGGCTTAAGTGTTGGAGCACAAATCATTTCAGCTTTTATGTTATCAAAGGCATCCTGTTGCTTTTTTCCCCAAACAAATTCTACATTTTTCCTAGAAAGTTCTCTAAGAGGTTCCATTTTTGTAGCGAAATCTTTTATGAATTTACTGTAATATTCGCATAGTCCAGAAAATGAGAGGAGTTTGTCCTTACAATCAGGAGCAGGAGCCTTCAAAATAGCATCAACAAGGGATTTTTTAGGAAAAGCACCTTCTTTTGATACTGTATGCCCCAAATATTCAACCGAGTCCTGAGACAGTTTGGATTTCTTGCTCTTGAGAGTAAGACCATATTCATTTAGAATTTTACAAAGACTTCTGAGATGTTCTTTATGGACTTCCTTGTTTGGAGAGAAAATTAAAATGTCATCTTGAAAACATTTTACATAGTGTTCTAAGTTCTTGAAAAGATGGCACATGGACCTCTGAAAAACAGACGCCGCTGAGGCTAGTCCAAGAGGCATCCTCTTAAATTGAAATAGACCTTGAGGTGTGATGAAGGCTGTCAAATGCCTAGACTCCTTTGCCAACTCTATTTGGTGGTATGCCGATCTGAGATCAAGCGTAGAGAACACCGTAGCTCCTCCTAACATACTCACTACTTCATTTATGTTTATCCGGTTTCCGTGCAAGAACTACTGGAGAAACCCATTCTGACAACTCTATTTCCTCAATTACTCCATTACTTAACATATCTTCCAATGTTTCCCCCAGTTCCTCCCTGACATTGATAGGCACATTTCTAAATTTTTGCTTAACTGGCATTACACCTTGTTTGAGTTTGATAATGTGAGTGAAACCCTTGAGTTTCCCTAACTTTTCTTAAAAAACACCTTGAAATTCTTTTTCAACATCATACCTCTCTGTCTTTTCTTCAACCATCATTACAGGTTCTTTATTGCGCGGATTAAGGATAATACCTAATTTCCATTGGTCTCTCCAACCCAGGACATTAACCCCTTTTTTAGCAACATACAACTTAATCGGAGCAGTCCTTCCTTTGAATTCAACCTGAGAGGCTATATATCCAATAAAGTCAATATTAGAACCATCAAAGCTTTGAGCCATAATATCAGGAGGACATAAATCCCCCACAGATTTTTTGCTCCCAAATTTCTCATTGAAATAGCATTCAGTTATAATGGTTCATGGAGATCCTGAATCTGCCATGAGCTTAAGATCTTCACCCAAGAATTTAACTACACACTTGGGAGAATTTAATGTCTCTCCGTCTACAACACCTACATTCACGAATGCAACCACAATCCCTTTCTCAGTTTGAGAATCATCAGAAGGTGAGTGTTCACATTTATCACAAGTAACATCACTCAGTTGATCACACCTTACACATGAAACTTCATTGTTCCTGTTATAATTTCTACTCCTATCAAAACTTTTACTCCTATCATCCCTACAAGCCTTAGAAAAATGTCCCAATCTTCCACATTTGTTACATTTCTTACCTATCGCTGGACAAAACTTGAACGAAGCTACATGGTTTTTGCTACCACACCTATAGCAAATAATATTTTTTCCCACAACTTTACATATTTGACAATTCTTACTGGAATTATTCATTGCACACACTTCGTCACATTTCTTTTCACTTTTATCATTTTTTAAATTACCATCTTGAATAGTCTTCATCCATTTATCTGATTGCTCAAATGCCTCAGCTGTGGCAATAGTATCATGTAAATTGGGATTACCTAAAATCCATAGTTGTTCTTGTGTTGTTTTACTCCGAACATTTACAATAATTTGGTCCCTAATCATCTCATCTGAGATAGCTCCAAAATTACAAGAAACTACCAGCGTCCTGAGAGCCGTTAAAAAATCATCAAATGATTCTGACTCTCTCTGCGCCCTAGTGTAAAACTTATACCTGTTAAGTGCTATGCTCGTGGTAGGTTTAAACCTAGTCTTTATGCACAACATTGCCTCATCAAATCCTCCCAAATCTCCTGGAACAATAGGAAGAGCTCTAAACACTGCTTGACCCTCAGGACCTAGGCAATGAAGAAAAATACTTTTTTTCCTTTCATTTCCCATCCTTTCCCCATCAATAGCTTTTAAATAAGTGATAAACTCCTCCTTCCATCTAACCCAAGGAATAGGAGGATCACCTTTAGATTGAAGAAATTTGGTTGGAGGATCAAACTGCATGGTGAACAATAATATATAGTTACCTAATGTGAAATAAATTGCAATCAATACATGTAAAACAATGACACAATTGCAATGCATATAGAACTGTAATGCAGTTAATATAGATGGTAATGCATCTTGAATAATAAAAATCGTGTATATTAATAAAGTCTTTTCTCTTAACTGCGTTGTGCTGTGCACATCAGCGTGATGTGCAGGATGGAGAGAAAAAAAAAAACTTAGTTCAAAATACACACAATACAATGTGTGATATGGCCCAGGAAGTATTTTGTATACAGTATTGAGGTGAACACATCGGCGTGCTATATAAAATTGAAATTCGATACTCTATAAAGTACCTTGGATGCCTTGATTTATAAAGGTTGATGCAATTTCATGTTGCCGGTAAATTGCGCTACAGTGAACCGAACGCGCGATGATTCAACTGAGGAAACATTCCTGTAATGCCGATAAGTTCAATTCAAGTACACAAAATTTCAATATGGCGGCTGCTGATGCAAGACGTTCCGTTCCGTTCAACGTGTGCGTGATAACATGACACCTCGAAACATGTCTCTAAACATCCAAGCGCCGACAAGAATGACACGGAACTCCTCGCGTTCAACAAAAGATGATGCTTCAGGTTTCCATGGCACCGATGAGGTAGGCTTGCGCAGTGTCGGTCGTTGAAATTGCTTGCGTGGAAAGCTGTCAACTCTCAAAAAATGCCACACTTCCAGATTTACTCAAAATCAACAAAAATCATTAAAAAATGATGGAAATGGAAAATAAATAAATATGGTAAAGGCCAACACATAACAAAATCCACAAGAATGGAAGTGGATGGATTCATCATAAGCAACCAAGTAAACTGAACACTCCAAAAGATATAGGGCAATAAAGGTTCAGATACAAGAATTATTAAATGAAATATGAACTCCTCTAAAACATTAGAGCACTTACGTGGTTCATATCAATGAACAATCTGCGGCTCATAACTCCACTAAAAAATGTGAACACCTCTAAGCGATAGAGTACCTAAGTAGTTCATCATAAATAAACTTCAACCACACAGAGCACAATGAGCACTTACATGGCTCTTCATAAAACTGAATACCACCAAGAAATCCAAAAATTGAGAAGCACTAAGACTCCTCACATAAAACTGAGCACAAATATAACTGAGCACACTATGGCTCTTTATCATTAAACCTGAAAAGAATGGAGCGCCTCAAAAATGAGCACCGATGTGGCTCCGCAACAATACACATCTAAAAGTCCAAACACTGGAGCAACTAATCTCCAGAAAATTCAAAATGGAAATGAACACCTCAAAAACAATTTGAGCACTAATGTGGTTCAATATTATAAGAAAATATAGCCCCTGTATGACTCCTCACAGTAAGAATGTGAACCCCTCTCATAGAATAGAGCACTAAGAAATGTGGTTAATCAAAAATAAAGAATAAACTGAGCATCAACATATCTCATCACCTTTAAGAATAATCAGTGGAAATAAATAACATTTGAGCACCGCAACAAAAGTTGAGTACATAAGTGGCTCGATCCAATAAAAGCAATAATCCAGCACATCACTGAAGTCTAAAAACGGACTAAAATGCGATAACCACCACGGAATGACAATACCATACATATGTAACATGTAGAAAAACATAAAAGTAGCATAAACCGCACATAGATGTAAATTATGTCATCAACAATACAATAAGCATGTTGGTCAATATGAATAGCAAAGCAGATTACAAAGTTTTCAAAATAAGAAATTAAAACAACAAAAGTAGTCAACGCAGTCAGAATGTTGAAATATCACCGTCACAGTCATCGTAGATTAGCAATGAGATCGAATGACCAAATATCCACACAGCTGTTCTCATCCGATGCAGTGTAGCACAGTGAACTCCACCTGGTAACATCTCATGAATATTGCCCCAAGTAATAAAGGTTGTGGTGTGTTTCCAATACCAAACTACAGGCAAAGATCTCACCAGCCAAAACTCCACAAGCTTTTCTAATGTTGCGCATATTTGAAAAGCATAATCACACAGTTCCAGAAGTCCGCAGGAAGAAAAAACTTTGTGGTTGGCACCGCGAGTGAAAAACATATTGAAATAGGAGAAATGCCAATCCTAAAATGGTGGCACCTACGTGACGTCTAGCCGGGTGACTCACGGCACGCCTCAGCAGCTCTCCACAAAGCAAACAGGAGGCTGCGCGCGGGGAAGCAAGGCTTGCGGCGAGCACGAGCTGAATCCGTTGGTGAGTGCCAAACTGGCAAATCTAATGATTTTTAAATTATGACATTTTGTCACTGTTTCATGTTTAAATCTCACTGCTCCATGCTTTAAACACAATGAATGTGTCCACAATGCACCTCGTTAGCTAGTTATAGCGCTTTACAATCCTTAATGGTGAACATGTCACAAAAGTCATCGCGGTTTGCACTGATTCTGTACAGCAAATTTTACAGAGTGTCCAACTCCTACCAGTTGAACCGCTAACTCACAATTGTTAGCAGCGCATCATAACAGGTATATCTGATGGTAGATGTTAGCGCTCAGAGTAAACAAACTTCTCCCTCTCAATCACATAGACGTTGATAAAAGCCAGCACCAAGCATCCATGTACAAGTTCCAAGTTATTCAAATCAAATCACTTTGTTTTGTAAGATGACTGTAAGGCAGGGAGTCTCCACATAAAACTGTATATAATATTATGTAAAAGCAGATTTCAAGAAGCAGGTGACAACTTAAACATCCAACGTTTAGGCGTACTTTAACATGTCCCAAACCCAACTTACTTCAGGCTGTCTGTTGTTGTAGACACCGGTGGGGCAATAAAGGGGTTGGGCATGAAGTTCAGTTAATTTTTTCTAGTTTCTCTTGCAATATTTTTTTAATCACGCGTGGTTTCTTTCCGTAAATCGTCGCCAGTGTAACATTTCATAAAAATAAAAGATGACTCCTTGTGTTGCTGCATCCAGATGTGGATTTATTCTTAGTAATCAGGAGTTAATGTACAGGATACAAGCAAGGATGTAATTCAGTAAAGGCTCCAGTTAAGGCCTCACCGGGAGCAGCTGCCCTGCTGCTCAGCCTCAGATATAACTGACAATCGAATCAAACATACACAAAGGAACTCTAAATGACATCATAGATACAGGCTGAGCAGCTCAGAACAAACACTAAAGAAGGACAGAGAAGAAGGAAAAGCAGGATGTAACAAGTACCAAAGCAGTAATAACATTGAAATGCAACAGAATAGAATTCTCAAAATGAATTAGAAAAAAAAAGTAAACTTGAGTAAACAAAAAAGTACTCAAATAGCAAGAAATCATGTTAGAGTAACTGCAGATATGACTTTTTAAAGGTTTTCTGTAGGACTACCACAAAGAAGCACAAAGTACCAGTGATAGTCAATGGTAGTGGTAGACCAGGGCTTAGGCACAATTTGATGCTGACCAAAATGGAGCATGAGTCAGAAAGCCATCCAGATTCATCCTGGTCAAAGATTTTTTATCTTTTAACCTGAATCATTTAAGTCCCAATCCAATCCACTGTAGGAGTGCCCTTCTCAAGCACCCAGGACCTCAGGGGAGGCACTTAAACGGTCACAGTGTATCAGGCACAGGCAAACAGCACGGTCCAGTCCATGTCCAGTTGCCACTCGTCAACTGTGCAGTTGCAGAAATGGCCTCTTGTAGCTTGTTTTATCCCTGTAGCTTTAAAAAGCTGCAGAACTTCAAGTGGTTACTAGGTGTGCCTGGCAAATCAGATCTAACTGTGTCAAGGCTTCACAACGCTATAATACCTCAAGTAGTTACTACATGTCCTTCTAGCCTCAGATGCAATTGCTTGAAATCTCATTCATAAAGCTCAGGGTTGTAGTTTCAACCCAGAAATGTGCATATACTGTAGTGCTACTTAAAAGATTTGCAGTTGTTTTCTATAAGATAACCATATCAAAACAGTCAATCAATATTCCAACTTTCAATAAATATCTTGATTACAATGCATTTGTGATGGCACCCTTACATAAATATGTGCTACCATACATTGCTATGTTTAAGTGGCTTCACATGTATGCTTAAGTAACAGTTTTTTCCAGTGTTAATGTACAATTGTGCCACTAAATCTAAAGTTTGTTTTTAGTAAAGTTTGAATGCTCTATTCCACTATACTGTGTGATGTTTTCCTATAAAACGTCAGTGTCAGATGAGTAAACCAATGGATAAAGAAATTAAATGAAATCTGTGTTTTATTCATGCATAGATATAGTTCATTTTCTTTTTGAGTCAGACTCAAAAGTCTGACGTTTTTCTGAAAGCTGAAGTATTTCAAGTTGTAACTATGTGTCCCTCTAGGGCCTAGAAATGTAATTTGTAAAGAGCATGGTGTGTGGCTTATATCAGGAAATCTGCATATATTTTATTTGCATATATTGTATTGCAACTCTAATGATTTGTACTGCATTTCTATCGGATGCATAATTATGCCAAAACTAATTCATTATTAGGGGTAGGTGGAATTTGCGTAATGGCGCTACGCAAATCTTTGCGAAAATGAAAAAAATCTGCGCAAACACGTAGAAATATCGCGACGACACGGAAGTGCTTGTCCCGCCTATTCGCGATGTTTTTTGCGTGATCACATTGGAAATGTTTCGCCAACTTGCCCATGCGGTCGATAATGGGCGCGGCCATCTTGTTTTCACTTGTCCCACCCGCTCGCGATGCTATTTCCATCACGCAATGCATGCTCGCGCCCATTCGCGATAAGTATTTCCTGTTCGGGGACGTGTATTACATGTTTGCGACGCTTTTTGCGTGCTCGGGGGGGGAAATATCTCACAAACTTTCCCATGAGGTCGCAATGGGCGTGGCCATCTTGTTTTTCACTCTATTGCTATGGTTCTGGAGCCTGCTTTTCAATACTCCCTCTATCCTTTCAATCCTTTGTTTCTGAAAACTTTTTTTTGATCTTTTTTATTTATTATCTCTCTCTCTATTTTCCTGTTCTAGATTTTTAGTTTTTGTCTACTTTTTGTGTGTTTTTAACTACTTTTTCACTCTTTTTCTATTACCTGCTTTTTTACTTACTTTTTTTATTTTCCTCCCTCCGCCTACCCCAGAACCATGGCAAAGAGCCACAGCAGGGCTCATCATCGCAGCCAGAGCCGCAGAAGGCGGCGCCCACAAGGGATGCAGGCACGGGCCTTATTTGGGGAAGTGGAGTTGGCCGCACTGGTTTGTTTTGTGCAGCACCACCTCCCCTTAACCCTGGCAGCAGGCTCCGGGATCGTCAGCAGCAGTGGGGAAAGGTGCATCAGGCGGTGTTTCGCTGCTCTGGTGTATGGCGCAGCCAGAACCAGTTGATGCACCTGTGGTCCTGCTGGACCTGCTAGGAGTGGAGGTCCCGGGTCTTGGTGAGTAGCTATTTAATTATTACTACTTTGTGTCTGTTCTTCTGCTCTGTTATATATTGCGATTTTTTTTTTTCTGACCAGCTAGAATGCTGCTGCTTACATTACAGGTAAATTACGTTTAAAAGTCTTCTGTGATTGTTATGACACAGGTTCTCTGCAGTACTAATCTTGTTATTTGCAACTTTGTGTTTGCGCTCGTTTTGAGTGATTATGTAAGAGTTTATTTTAGAAAACGTAAGTTAGGTAATGCTAGAGTTACTCTAGTCCTTCCTTTGTCCTGTCACTAAGAGAGGGGTGGATTTATACTTAGGTTTAGTTACTTATTATGAGTTTGTAATTTTTTAATGGTCTGCGTGACGCCCCCTCTGTTACGTCACGTGCTGCTGAGTGCTGCTAGTGCTTACCCCAGTCCTTAGTAGAAACTTTTGTAGTTTGTTCAGTGAGTGGTAATAGGTTTAGCACTAGCAGAACATCAGCATCAACCAACCAATAATTTGGTGTATGCAAAAATGCAGGCATGTGTCCTCCATTTATGCATTTTTGAGGACTAAAAGAAGTGGAAATGCTTTCCTAATGTACAATTGGCATGCCTGGAATAGGTGGGCTAGGTCAGGTGGTACGTGCTACTTAGGCTTAGTTAGTATTCTGGAATCAGAATGGAACACTGGATTAGTGTTGATAAATAATAACTAGTCGTCCGCAAATCCCCCGATACTACTTGTCGACCATATTAGATAGGTCAATTTTATTGCAATTGTTGTTTACATAAATGTTTTTTTGACAGTCTTTTAAAAATATTTTATTTGTTTCACACCAATCATCAATGTTTGTCTCTTTCTTTCTTATATCTTTCATGATCAGCACCCAGCAGCAAGAAGACGGGGCAAGAAGACGGGGTCAGAGTCGGCGGGAGCAGTTCAACAACACCAAGGACAGGAGGACCAGAATGAGGGCTCTTCTGCTGGCCCCAGTAAGTCTTCCTGTTTTTAATATTAATAATTCTTATTCACTAACTTTTACTGCACCGTATTTTTTCCGAACTATTGTTTCCGTTTCCTAATGCTATTTTTTACCAACAATTATCCTTCGATCTAGACTATCTGTTTCTAAATTCTTGTTATCCCTGCCTCTAACTGCCTCTGCTATGACTCTGTACTACTACTATTAGTCTGTCTGGAGCCAAGCTTGCCCAGTTGGCCACTCTTTATTTAAAAGGTTTTAAATAAAACTCAGATTCACCAGTAGCTCTAGCCATTGAGTCCAGTCCTTTGGGTTGTCCTCTTGTACTCCTTCTAGTTTTCTTAATCTTTGAGGCTTTATTAATCTTGATGTTTTTCGACAATTCCCCCCAACAAAATGCCCAACCAGATTTTACTATTTTGATACGATAGGACATACTACTACTCTTGTAGGGATTTTGCACATACAGAACTTTGCACAAGAAAATAGGATGTTGGTGATGGGAGGTTGGACCTACCTCACACCTCAATCAGAACAGAACCCACCACAATCCCCTGCCCGACTAGTTATAGTAGTGTTTCATTACTACTAGCTCTCTGAACCCCCCTTCAAGAAACCCAATGAGTAGACAACCCAGAACATAACACTCCCGACCTCTCAGTCGCGGAAGCAATGCACATGCACACCCTTCCTTTCGCTCGCTCACTCGTGTAAGTCCATCCACACCAAATACCACCGAGTCTATGTAAGTTCAAAAGTTTTTCTATAATGCAGCACCAACAGTAAAATGCATAAGATTAAAACTATAAACATTGTTACACTTAGTTACACTTACAACAACTACAAGTCCATAGAAAGAAGAAAATAAAATGCGAAATCATGATAACTAAACAGTGGTGGAAGCACCCCCATCCCCTTTGTAGGAATATAGTTTATATAAAATTATAAATGAAGATCTCTGAGCGAATTCTGTGGACCCCTCACCTTAGAAGAACCTAGTACTGGTTACATCATAAGCAATGCAAAGCTCTGGTTCGTAGAAGGGAATCTTCCGTCTGTCATGAGAAAAATGGTGCACGTTAGCACATTGCAAGCATTTCTCAGTCGTGCCAAAAAGTGTAGCATTTTGGATAAGCAATATGGACTAACACCAGAACTCCATAACAAAGTGGCTTGTTTTGTTTGACATGGTACACAGCGCTTAGACAGTAGAAGTATGAGCTCATGTGGGCTCAAAGGCATCACTCTTTATACAACAAGCTGCGAGGTGATGACGCGTGTGCAAAAATAAAAGACACAAAGGTAAAATGTTTGCATGGCTCGGGCTAACTAATCAAAGACTAGAATGACCCTAGGGACCATATAACTACTAGTGTCTACTCTACTACTACCTGATTTGTACTAGTGATGTATGATGTATATGTATGTATTACTATTAACTCATTTTTCAGTCTTGATAGTGAAAAATAGGGGGAGGTGTATATGACACCTAAAAAATGTGTAATGTTTTTTCAAGGCGCACTACCAACCACCAGTGCCGGAGCCAGCGGCGAAGGCGACGCGGCTGCTGACGGAGGAAGGGATGCGGAAGTTGCAGGAGAAGCTGCAGGGGGTGAGCCAGCAGCAGTGGTGGGCGGTGGTAAGTTAGAGTCCCAATCCTTACTTATTGACATTACATGCACTGCAAGGGTGTACTGTATACTGTACAGTTGAGACTTACTAAGTACGAAGTTGTTGTGAACGGTTGAAGACACCCTTTACTTAGCATTAGTAAAAGCATTAGCGTTAGGAGTATTGAGTAACCAATGGCCTCTTCTATCTGATTTCAGCTCAGCTGTGAAAGTTTTATGGAGAAGAATAAAAGTCAGATCAGATTACCTTGATGGATGGGTTGAACGAAAAGGGAAAGAAGAGTGGAAGGAAGAAGGACGGGCGAGATTTAATATTTATGACTGGCAGAGAAGGATACGTGGGATGCATGCATGCATAGGTGGCTGAGTGGAATCAGATGCATGGTTGGTTGAATGCCTGAAACTCCCACAAATGTTAAAGTCCAAGAAAGTGGGAGGATAGATACATACCACAAATGGTATGTACTGTGCTTGCTAATGCTACCGTGCCACTATGTGTAGAATTAATTTGTCTTACTGCTTTGCTAAGAGTATATTTTATAATAGTCTTGTTTTTTCTTCTTGATATATAGCTACTCCTTCCAAGGGGAAACCTGACAGGAAGGAGTTGGCAGCCAAGGCCCAGTGCCGGAAGCTGGAGGTCATACAGAGTGAATACCGTCGGCTGGTGGTTCTGGAAGAGGAGGAGGAGGAGGAGGCGGCAGCACCTGCAGCCTCCTCCAATGCCCCAGGCTCCAGCCACCACCCTCCAGTGGTACGGCGCCACCATCTGGCAGCTGCCTGCCGCTGCCCCTCCATCAGTGCTGCTCCCCCTTAGATGCAACTGTCGCACATTGAAGCGCAGTGTTGCCCTCCTAGAGGAGCAAGTACGTGTTCTCCAGAGTCAAGCCCGCCGAACATAAGACCCTGTTCATTGCCCCTTTTTTATTTATTCTTTTGGTGGGTGGGAATCGGGCGTTGGGTTTTCTCTTTTCATTGGACAATTGGACATTATGCTGGAGTTTTTCTTTACGGACATTGGTTGGGGTTACGGAGAGGGGTTGGTCAGGTGTAGGATTTTTTTACATAGTTTCTTTTTGTTAGGGTATTAAATAATATATTTCTACTTTACATACGATGTTGTTAATATTTTCTGGGTGGAGTTACTGTTTTACATCACACTGTTTCCTTGCTGGTGCAGGGCCACCCACAGCCACTGTTTGATTGTAATAATTGGCTGACTTTGTAAGACACAAACAGCTGGATGTAGCACCCCTCACTGAGTGACTTGTCCTACCAGTACTGTCAGTCTCTTTTACTCTAGGCATTCTGCAACTGGACTCAAAGGGTTGTGTGAAATTGAATTAATGAAAACATGTCCATTATTAATTATGCCTCCCCCAAACTTCTCTTACCTTTGCTTGATGTTTAACTTAGGCACAGCGATGGCTGCATGGTGATGATGCTTTTCTTTCCTAATATGCCATGTTTGTGGTGGTAGTAGTAGTAGTAGACACTGGCAGCAGCATTTGCAAAAAAAGAAAATGAGACAGTCAGTAGCCTGAGAGAGACTCTTTGAGGAGTAGTAGAATGAAGTACAGTACAGAACTTACTGCCAAACAATAATATGCAAAAATACAACAAAACGTAATGGTGGTGGGGATAGCCTAGTAGTACACAGAGTTATAAACTCTAGTGTGTCACATCACTTGGCTAGGCCTAAAGTACACTAGACACAAGCATAACTGTTAGTGCTGTGTAGGGGGATGACAACAAATCCATTAATCCAATCAATGCCGGCAATTAATGCTGATGTATTAGGTTCCTTTGGTAAAAAAATTACCTCACAAATATACTGCTCATGGGTGGGCAAGCAGAAGAAGATCCCCCGCCCTGCCTTGAAATTGAAGTACTGTTGCTTTTGCCACATCCACCCCAGCAAGCGTGTGATAAATTATTGGTTTACATTTAATTTAGTCATACCTCAATAAGTCACGCAGTCCGGGGGAAGAGGGTTAGGGTTTGTTGAATGGTTGGGAAGGGGGGTTTGGGGAAAGGTTTGAGAAAGAAAAACAGTACGCATGGACAAACAACAAATGACAGAATCTTTGTAGACTACCATATCCGTATCAATATGTTAAGGGAGAAAAAGGAAATGCATGCATGATGATGATAAGGAGACCCAGTTACATACAGTTTGTGTTCAGTGTTACTGGGCTTACTTTTACAGATTGCAAAGAAAATTTTAAAATATCTGTGGGGATGAATTATAAACAGAGAGCAAACCTAATGATAATAATGACAACAAGAACACACTGTTGTAGACAAAAAAATGAATCGAATTATTTAAAAGATGATGAAAGTTGATACTGTTACTGTGTTATCCTGGTCAAATGGGGAGTTGAATATCGGTATTCCTCTTGGTCCTCCCTTCCATGGATGCTCCGTCCATAAATCTTGGGTGATGCTACTGCCTGCCTGGCAGATGTAGATTCATTGGTAAGGTAAGTGTGCATTGTTTTCCCAAGTATAGCACAGGGTAAGGCCCGGCCTGTAATTGTAGATGGAAAAATAAAAGATATATTGAGAAACCAAATTATGGTGTAGTGCAACAAGAACACTTTCTGAGGCGGCATGGATGCATCATCTCTACTCTAGTCTGTTTCCAGCATTAACCTACAACACCAACAGGACAGACCAGGCCCACGGTGACGGCACCCTTTGCACATCCTCCATTTAGCGTACATTTTTTGAAAGAGTTGGACAAAGCACATATCCAGCAACATAGCATTTTACAATTTAAGTGACTAAATCAATGCACCACAGTCAGACCACACCTACACTTGACTCCACCGCTACACAGACATTTAGGTCTGCTGTAGTTGTTGTTTACTTGTTTACCTTTTATGCCACTAATGAAACGCCCTGACTTATTCCATCAATCATCTCTGATCCGTGTACTGAGTGACTGTGAAGATGCTATGTTACTGTGGTCATCATGATGGTGTTGTTCAACTCAGTCTGCAGTGTACCGAGTGAGTCCAGATTCCATATTAAATAATGCAATGGATTGGCCTGCAGTACAAGTACAATTTTGTTATTAAACAACAAGAGTGGAAATATTGACTTGAGTCACTGTTAGTGTGTAGAGTAAATACTAGTACACTTTGACTTCACTTCATGCACAACAAACAACAAAAACACAAACACCAATCATTCAGAGTTGGTGTCCAATGCATGCCATTCATTAACTGTTGCTTCTCATCTAAAGTGAAGGGGCCGTCTCTCTCGCCATCATCATCATGGTGTTGTCCTACTCAGTGTGCAGTGTACAGATTAAGTCCCCTTCCTATATTCAAAATGCAATTTAACGGCCTGCAGTAGAAGTACAAATTTGTTATTAAAAATACAAGAAGGGAAAAAGTGACTTGAGTTACTTTTAGTGTGTAGATTATTACATAAAGTATACATGAAGTAACTTCATGCACCACAAACAACAACAAAATCACTCAGTCAGCGTCCAATGCATGGCATCATTCATTACCTGTTTCTTCACATCTTCAGTTAATGGGCAGTCTCTCTTGGATCAGAAAGGAGGATAGCTATATTAGTCATCATCAATCATGTTCCACTTCTTTTGGAGGGACTAGGAAAGATTTTATTTTTTCTTCTATTTTGCATCATCAAATCATCATCTGTCTTCTTGAGGGCAATGGATTTAGGGAGATTCAGGAGGATGGAGGAGCAGGGTTCGAAGGAGTGTACTGTGAAATGCAGACAGCTGAAACTTGTATATGGCAATAAAACGATTAGAAGACGGTGGTGATGGATTTTTTGTGATTCAAAGTTTCTAACCAGAAAGACAGACAAACAAATAGAAGAAAACAAGGGAGGAAGACAGTAAGAAGTGCAAGCCTAATTGTCAGGGAAGTATAGCTCATCCTCAAACTCTGGGAGTTCAACCAGAAGTAGGTAATAATCATCTAACACATCACTTCCGTCACCTGAGCCGCTGTCCTCACCTTCCTCCCTTGATTCATGTATTGTGTAATTCGGTGGTATAAAGTGCTGATTCATTTTGATCATAGTTAACCTCTCCACGTTTTTGGGCGAGAGACTGGTCCTTCTCACTGTTACAATGGAACCAGCAGTACTGAAAACACGTTCAGAAGAGACATTTGCGACAGGACAAGCCAGATAGTTTATCGCCAGCCTACTGAGCAGTGGCCATTGACCCCTTTTCCCATACCAATACCGCAATGGGTTTTGATCAATGTACACCTCTGTTGGGTCGTCCAGATAGGCCTGGACCATCTGCTCAATGTTCAGGGGTTCTAAACGTTTTTCGGGCTCTTTTCTCATTGCATCAGCACTGGACTTACCAATGCCTTGCTGTAAATACCAATCGTGTAATGATTTTACTGGGCCTAATAATCCAGTTCTTGCTGTTGTCGATGGTGTTGGTGAGTGTTCTGAGCCAAACACACTGCCCTCAGGCTCCGAAGTTGAACTTGACGCCGGATGCCCTGCTGCAGTACTTGTTGTGGGTTTATCTAGCGGGCTTTTAATTAGCAGCCGCTCATTTTCCAACTTACTCGCTGACTCAGCTATCCAAATTTTGTACAGGGCAACATCCATTTCTGAAAAAGGAATAAATGTCTTCAGTGCCCATTTTGTCCGTGGATCCAGAAATGTTTTTGTGACAAAATCTTATTTTGCACCCTTGTATTGTCAGTTAAGCGATGGGCTAAGCTCTCCACCAACTCAAATGCTTCTTGTTTTTCCTCTACACCTTTGTATGCTTCAGATTCCTCCTTCAGCTGATGCTCTAGCATTTGCAACAATGGGATAGCTTGGCCCATAGTACAGTCCTCCTTGCTGACTTCACGTGAAAACCTCGAAAGGAAGAAGCATCTCAGTCAGGCATTTAACTAGGTATCATTGGTACATCTGAAGGGTCATGCCTTTCACAGTAGCATCCCCTCTTCGCATTACATATTCAGTGATTGGCCTGTACTGCTCAAACAGACGGTCAAGCATGTAATAAGTTGAGTTCCAACGTGTTGCCACCTCCTGGATGAGTGCTTTGACTGGCATTCTATAGTCACGTTGAATGATCCTCAGCTGCTTCCGAGCTTTAAAAGAATGGCTGAAATGAGTGCATATTCTTCAGCAGGTGGTCTGTAAGTTGCTGACTATGGCTTCTTTTTTCAGAAAGTCTTGAACAATAATGTTAATGCAGTGCGCCAAACACAGAACCCTGAAATAGGAACCAAGCTCCATGGCCTTCAGTACATTACTGCCATTATCTGTGGAAACAAAACCAATCTTAAGCCCTCTTGGGCGCAACCATTCAAAAACCTTGCTGTGAAACTCTTCCAATATGGTTACAGCAGTATGAGATTTCTCCATGGTGAACATGGATGCAGTTGCATGTTTCCGAGTAGCTTTAAAAATCTCAGCTGTGTCAACAGCACCTACTTTAGCTTATCTCTAACCCCCACAAAAGAGACCCAGTGTGCAGTGATGCACATGTAATCAGTGGCTTGGCAACTGGTCCACATGTCTGTTGTCAGGAGGATATTGTGAACAGCACTCTGCTGTAAAGCTTGTCCAACCAATTCCAGCACATCATGATGTAGTGCTGGAACAGCAACTCTTGCGAAATAGGACCAGCTGGGAACCTTCCATTTAGGGCAGATGGTTGACACAAATTCAAGGAAACCCACCCCTTCCACAAATAAAAAAGGGAGAAGGTCCAGCGCTAACATTTTATTCAGCTTCGCATTGTACAACCATGCCGGTGGGTGGTTGCATTGGTACTGCCCCTCCAACCTAAGCATGTTGTCAATGGTAGGCTGGATTATTTTCCTTTGTGGTTCAGTTGTTTTCTTTAACCCAGTTAGGCTCAACGACGGACTTTGTTTCATTGCAATACTACTCGGTCGCCTTGGTGTCTCATCCTAACTCTGACTCTTACTGCGGTGCCACTGAGATATTGCTGAGGACGTGGGCGGTACCACTACACTACTGGGGACAGGGCTAGAAATGTCTCCCTCTTGTTCACCTTCCACCGCGATCATATCATCCCCGGATTCTTCATGCCCAACAACAATGGGTTGAGTTTTACTTTGCTCTAAGCGAAGTAGGTCAACCTTCCACCGCTCAGCCCTCCACAGGGCTTGGTCGCCCCACTCACTGCTGCCGCTCCTGCCTGCCTTTGCGGCCTCCTGCCTGCAGATTCCTTCGCTCGCTGCCCGCTGCTCCTGGGAATTTCCCGCTGCTCCTGGGAATTTCCCGCTGCCCGCTGCTTCTTGGAATTTGCCGCCGCTGCCTCCCTGCGGCCCCGCCCCCCTGTGATTCCATTCGCCGCCCCGCCGGCCGAAACACCGCCTGCTACCGAGCCACCCCGAGATGCACCCACGGACCCTTCACCTGCCTGACCTGCCGCTTTACCGGCCTCCGACCCAACACCGCACCTGCTAAACCGAGCCCCAGCAACAAACACCTGATGTGCATCCTGCTCAACACCCGCTCCGTTCACAGGCATGCCGTCGAACTCTGGAACCTCCTCGACTCGACAGCACCAGACATCGCCTTCCTGACGGAAACCTGGATGAACGCCTCCTGAGCGCCCGACGTCGCCATCGCCGTCCCAGAAGGCTACAAAATCACCAGGAAGAACCGCATCAACCAGACAGGAGGAGGCATCGCCATCATCCACAAGAACACCATCCGCATCACGACCAACTCCGATGACACCTTCACCTCCGCCGAACACCTCCACTTCCAGATACACACCGACCCCAAGACCACGCTCAGAGGCACCCTCGTCTACAGACCACCGGGACCATGCACACAGTTCAGCGAAGACATCACAGACTTCGTCAGCCCGCACGCCATCAATTCCACCGACTACATCCTCCTGGGGGACCTCAACTTCCACCTGGAGGACAACAAGGACCGCAACACCACTGCTCTGTTGGACAACCTGGCCAACCTCGGACTCAAGCAACTGGTAACCACCCCCACCCACTACGCCGGCCACACGCTTGACCTAGTCTTCTCATCCAGCAAATACGTCACCTTCAGCCACTCTGTGGAAATATGGATTTTTCTGGTCAGTTATGTCCCCTATCTTGGACCCCAACGGTTACATGAGCATGTCACAAGTACATGTATGTTCCCTCCAGTTCCAGTTATGAAGACGCAAACACATGTGCGTCCACCGTCAACATGTCTTCTGTCAGATCCGCCATGAATAGGCCGGATATTCCATTCCTAAATATGAAAGGCCACCGGCTTTGTATGGTTCACTTATGCCATTTTACAGTCCAGGCAAGTAGGCCCTGATTCTGTCATCAAAACTCCTCTTGCCTTCTGCCTCTGAAAGCTCCAGTCTGAGCCTGCATCTGTGACCATGAACTTTGTCTCATTCTCTGCGCGGCTCACGAAGCCTGACATCAGCCTATTCTCTGCCAAGAACTGTATTTCACCTTCGAATTATCTGCTTCCCCCTCAGCCGATGCATTCCTGCCTAGTAGTCTAAGTAAACATTCTTCCAGTTACCAAGCAAAAGGCCCGGCTTCTCTGTCCTCATGCAAGTAATTCATAGCCCTGTTACCATGGAATATTCCTACCCCCTCGCATTCAGTGTAGACACTTAGACGCTTGTACACGCACGCACAGTCAGTATAGAATAGATTCTATCCGAGAGTCCTTCTTTTGTGGATAACATAGTTCTTTAAACATAGGATGTTAGATATGATTTGGGATTAGGTTGACTTGACCCCCCAGACTTCTCGTCTCCACATATAGAGCTAAATGTCAAGTCCCCGTCACCCCCTAGTTACACGTCAATTACACGTCATACTGCTGCGCGCGCATTTAGGCCAAGTATTATCTTATAGATCCACCTATGTATGACATCATACCCAATCATGTTCCTTTTTACTCATTATTACACCCATTTTCGGTTACGCAGACAAAACGTCAATTTCTTTATCAATTGTTACGCCTACTGTATTCACTTCATTGTAAAGTATGTACTATAAAAGTTACTTCTTGTCAATAAAGTATGTACTTCACTTCCTGAACCCCCGTGGTGATGGAACTTGGAGCATCCGATTATAATCGATCACTGGAATAAAGCCCATTCCGAAACTCTAATATCACGGATTCTGCCTCTCATTTTACTGAGCTATTTTATAATGTTTCTGTATCAAATTCAGTCCCGGTAAAGGAATTTTTATTTACCACATGATGGCGCCCGAACAGGGACACTTTCTCATCTCACGCGCCGGCGGTGAGTAGCAGGCCCGGTCTCCTGCCACAGCTGGACGGACAATAACGCGTACCAACAGGATTTCCTGTATCTCCCTCCGGTCAAGCGGGGGCGACTGAGACTGCGATCAACACCCAGACGAGGCGGTGAGAAGTGCGAAGTATCCCGACCAGAGCCTAGCTGAGAGAGCAAGATCCGAGGTATACAGAGACCCACCAGTTCGAAGTCAAGCCCAGTTTCCGACGAGTCGAGTCGAGTCGAGTCCAGTCCGGTTCAAGTTCAAGTTACCGAGGCCTTCTGTTTCCGAAGCTACCCGGTGAGTACCATTACTGGGGAGGCATTTCTGACGTGCACATAGGTTGTGCCGGTCAAGACGGGTTTGGGTACACAAATCCGGTCTGCACTGTTTTAGCAGTGTATCTGTACTGTTTAGCAGTATATCAAGTATTCCGAAGTATCTAGTTACAGTCAAGAATTAAGCATGGTGATTAGTTATGCAGACGATCATCATTGTTGTTTCAGTTAAAGGTTTAAGGTTTTAATGTTTAATGTGTTAAACGTCCTGCATATTGTGGTATGAATGGTTGTTCATTATTGTGCTTTTGTATTAAGTGTGTTCAAGATTAAGTATCAGATCAGATTGTCAATATGCCGCTCTTTTCGAAATTAAGACAGATCACTACTAGAAAAGGGGTACTCGAAGAAGCCGTCCCTATTCCTCCTAGGGATACTCCAGGGCACTTCATGTATCACAAACATGGCTTAGACGCTATATTATTTCTTGATTTATGGGTAGACTACACCAAGGGATTACCAGAAAGTCAGAGATGGCCCGCAGCGGGAACCTGGGATGCAGAGTGCATCATGAAAGTCGAGGAAGAGTTATGGAAAAGGAAAGTCAGACAGTCACAGAAAGACGCCGTCGAGTTATGGCGTAAAGAATCTCATAGACGTACAGAAAAAGCACGTAGACAGGAAGAGAAGAGTAAAGAGAGTTCAAACAAAGTTCAAGAAAATCTATTAATTGAGGAAGGTATCCGAGTGAAATCAGAACAAGTAGACAGACAAAGAAATGCCCTTATGAATGGTATGTATCCCCTTCTGGCCGAAGGATTACCTAAGGCTACTCCAGAGATACCGAAAGACTTGCCACCCCCATTATTCCCAATCAAGGTACATCCTAAGGGGCATCCTAGAACCGCAGAAGATGTTTTTCTTTCCTCATATTTAGATGACGCAGCTCCCGAGTATGCTAATTCCGCCCCACGTAGACCGCATACCAGGGAGGTCCAACGCCAAGATCCAGCACCCGTATCCCTACAGCAACAAATCGAGTCACAAGTTCCGGCAAGCACATCTGTTTCTGCATCTGTTCCTACAGGTACTTCTATAGCTGAGTCCACACCTATAGTTGCTGTGTCACGTTCGACGAATCCTTTCACACCCGACGCCCCAGAGGGGGCCACGGGAGGTGCTACCAATATTTTTTCTACGCCACCTAGAATAAATAAACTTATTTTTCAAGAGTCAGCGCATTCACGTACACCCAAATTCGTAAGTGATCGTACGCTTAAGGAACTTCTTATTGATTGTAGATATGACCCGGTGCTCGGTAAAGAGGACGAAATGATCCTGGCATCATTACGTATCAGACGAGCCGCAGGGTATTTAGCGAAGCTACCAGGAATGACTGCGCATCTAGATAAAATATATCATTTTGTCCAAACAGGGCGAGATCCAGAATGTATTAACAGAGCTATGGAATACCAGAAAGTAGAGATACAGGGGGAACTGTTACGTTTCCTCATAAACTGTGTGATCAGAAATCAAGACCGACCGGGGGTAGACCCGGAAGCAATGCAAATTCTTACAAGATGGAGCCAGAATATATCAGAAGGGAGACACGATAAGCAAAATTGTATAATAGCCATGTGCCGAAAGATCCGTAAAGAAATAGAACGCCTACACGAAGAGAGATTAGAGACAGACGAGTTCGAACAAAGCGAGGAAGAAGGGTCAGGACTGCCCGCAGGACAGTCGGACACCATAGCCTATGTAGGTAGAGGAAGATCTTGTAATAGGAATCAGACTAGATGTCATACTGACTCAATACGTCCAATATGTCCAGATACTGACAGGAATTTCCAAATACCTATAATTAATATAAGGTCTAACGAGCATTCGTTCCAAACCGCCGACAAGCTACTCCGAGAACGAAGGGGTTATCATTTTCTCGATTCTATGGATGAACAAGATTTAGCAAGGGCAGCTGTCCATTGGATGGACAGTCCCGGAAAATATAGTGATGAGACAGTAGTACGCACATTTTTGAATCTCACCCCAGATGAGCAGAGGTTAGCTGGGATTTATATGATTCAACAACTCATTATACTATATCAGAGTCAGCATTCGGACCCTGGTCCCTTACCAGACATATTGACTGAATTGCTTATGAATAAATGGAGAGGTCCAGGTACTAAATTAATTAAAGAAATTCTAGTATCAAGTAAGCAGTATATTCTTTTTGTATGCTCAGAGCATGTCTCATTGCCTGTCAAGGAAAGAACCACGTATCACATGGAGAGACAGAATCCCTTACGAGAAGTACACCCAATAAAAGGCGAGGACAATCAGTTTAAACGTGTATTTGTATATACGCCCATATCGAAAATAGAATTGTTAGAAATGAAGAAAGTGGTACCCAGTCATGACAAAGACCCAGCGGGTTTTCACCGAGAAATTAAAGACATGTTACTCATGGGAGAGTATACCTACCCCGACATTATGCCAATATTAAAGGTGTTGATGCCTGCTGGCATTTATGAGAAACTCAAGGAAAAAGAGTGGGAGGTAGGAGACCAAAAGATAGAATGGTCAGCATTAGAAGCAGAAGAAAGGGCCCGAGGTCCAGGTTCGGGGCTTGGGGACAAAACTAAAGCACTACCAGGTCTACTAGTACAGGTACTGCCACGTTTATTAACTACGAAAAAGGAAGATTGGGGTACAATTTCAGCCTGTAAACAGAAGCAAGATGAAGACACTAGTGATTACTATGCCAGATTCGAGAAATGTTTTGGTATAAATAGTGGCATAAAAGCAAGTAGCGAATCATACCCACATCTGTTTGTAACAAAATTAGTGGAAAATGCCCTGCCCCCAGTAAAGAATAGAGTATTAAAATTCGAGAGTACCTGGCAAGGTAACACTCCAACACAAATGTTACAAATGTTACAGTACCACCACAATAGAATTAGAGAGGAACAAGAACATGAACACAGACGCATGAAAGACACGAAAATGAAAATGCTAGTTTCCCAGACAGTTCCAGCTGAAGGACATAAAAAGGGTATGACACATTCCGATTCAGCAGGACCTGTAAAAGGGACATGCAATTATTGTAAAAAGCCAGGTCATTACGTACACGACTGTCCAGTTTTAAAACATAATATCGCCATAGGTAAAACACAAGAAAGATCACGGCCACTAAGACAAGATCAGAATGAACAAGGAGCTATGCAGCATGCCCAGGCCATGCCAGCCGCACAACAGCCAATACAGTTTGTGCCAGCTGCACCACCGTTGCCTGTTGCTGCCACACAGACAACAACACGACAAATGTATCAGACCGCACAGTATGAATATCCCGAGTATCAGCGTTACGCATGAACTAGCCTAGAGAGGGAAGTTGACTTACCCCTTATCGAGATTCCTGTAGATCAAGAAGGACCTTACGTACATAGTGAATTATTAGGTCAAGATAGAAAATTTTTACTCGATACAGGGGCAAGTCGAACAACTATAAAACGTAGTGAAGTTCCAGGGGCACCCCTCTCAGGCTCTCAGAATATTTCCCTTGGTTTTTCAGGAAAACCTATTGTTAATGAAGTATCACAGCCTCTTCCACTTACGATAGGACCTCTGACCCGAACTACAGATTTATTGCTTACTAAATCATGCCCAGAAAATCTGTTAGGAATTAAAACCCTGAAAGCCCTAGGAGCCATAATATGTTGTTCTCCGGAAGGAGTAAGGTTGTTTTTACGTGATTTTAAAGGTCACTATGTATCTAGAGACATGGATCCCCGACTGCAGACTTTACCTACACATCTATGGGCACAAGGCCCTACTGATGTTGGTTGCATGAATATTACACCATATCGAGTCACACTAAAGGCAGGAGTGGTGCTACCACGAATGCGACAATACAAGTTACCACCAGATGCTGTAGTGGCTTTACTACAAATCATTGACGAGCTTATTGCCCAAGGAGTAGTTGTAGAAACAGACTCCAATGTATGTAATTCACCGATAATTCCGATTCTTAAACGAACAGATCCTACAGCCCCGCCAGTATATCGATTGGTTATTGATCTGCGCGAGTTAAACAAATGTATTGTGCCACAATTTCCTGTGGTCCCAGATATCTCGTCATTATTGACAGCTATTGATTCCGAAGCAACATTCTTTACTGTAATTGATCTCAAAAATGCCTTTTTCAGCGTCCCAATAGATCCGGAAAGTCAATATTTGTTCGGATTTAGTTTAAATGGGCGTAGCTTTAAATTCTCCCGCGCACCTCAAGGATTTACAGAAAGCCCCAGCATCTATAGCCAAGCACTGAAACGAGAACTTGACAGTATCCACATGCCAGTTAACACTGCTCTGCTTCAATACGTCGATGATCTGCTGATCACCGCGAGAAGCGAACCAGAATGTGAGAAAGCATCACTGACAGTTTTACAATTTCTAGCCGAAAAGGGACACAAGGTGTCCCCTTTTAAGCTGCAATTCTGTGTCCAGCGAGTTGTTTATCTTGGACACTCGCTGTCCAAGGAGGGAAGGCAGCTTACACCCGACCGCATTCATTTAATAGCTAACATGTCAATACCCAAGACACAAAAGGAGGTGCGGGCTTTTATAGGCCTCACTTCATATTGTAGGCAGTGGATCCCTCAGTATGCATTTCTAGCAAAACCACTCATTCAATTGACAACACAGGAGGCAGCCACATCGACTGTTCTCCCTTGGACTCAGGAACATGCACAAGCTTTTGAAAGCCTAAAGAAAGCTTTATGTCAAGCACCCGTTTTAGCAACGCCATGTTACAGAAAACAGTTTACACTCTTTGTTACAGAACGCGAAGGTACTGCCTTGTCAGTACTCACACAGGAACAAGCAGGAGCACACAAACCATGTGCTTATTTTTCTAGTACATTAGATCCCGTAGCTCAGGCTTTGCCTGCATGCCTAAAATCAGTAGCAGCGACAGCTTTAGCAATCAGACAAAGCGATGCCATAGTGTTAGGACATCCATTGACAGTTCAAGTACCACACGCAGTAGAGGTTCTTGTAAATAGAATGCAAACACAACACTTGACTATAGCGCGACTTACAGGATACGAACTTACATTGTTTCAGCCACATATAGAAATCAGACGCTGTAACACATTGAATCCTGCCACACTTTTACCTGTAATCGGAACAGACCCACTAGCTCATGACTGTATTGAAGTTATTACAATAACGACAAAACCCAGACAAGACTTAACCGATGTCCCATTGTCAGATCCAGACCTAACATTGTATGTAGATGGTTCTTGTATGAGAACAAGTACAGGAGAGTTAGTGGCTGCTTACGCAGTCACCACAGATACTGAAGTCATTGAAACTAATCGTATAAATACTTTGTCAGCTCAAGCCGCAGAGCTTATCGCTCTGACACAAGCCTGTATTCAAGCCACGAATAAAAAAGTCAACATATACACTGACTCACGTTATGCATTCGGAGTTGTACATGACTTCGGCGTGCTGTGGCGAGAGAGAGGTTATTTAACTTCCCACGGTGCCCACATTCAGCACGGACCCCTCATTCATGCCTTATTAGATGCAATACATCTACCCACTGCAATATCAATTATGAAATGTAAGGCTCATACGAAGGTTACTGATATCATTTCCCAAGGCAATGATCTAGCCGACAGAACAGCTAAACTGACTGCTCAAACTCAAACCCCCGACATGACAAAGACAATAGTCCCGATGCCGACACATTGTATGACAGTTAAAGATCCTACTCTTGACGTAATTGACATACAGACACATGCTACACCAGACGAAATAAAGAAATGGACTGAATTAGGAGGGATCCAAACGGACCAAGGATGGATGATGAAGGAAAAGTCTGTATGGTTCCTTCCTGATTCAATGGTCCAAGTTATAATTAACACTATACATAGTCCAGCACATCTAGGAGAAAAAGCTATGCTAGACAGCATTCAACACATTTGGTTCAATAAACATTTATGAGCAGCAGCAAAACAAAAGGTCCGTACCTGTATGATCTGTTGTCAGTTCAACCCAGGAAAAAGCGTTCCCGTAGAACAGGGTGGATTTCATACTCCTAATCATCCTTTTGAAGTACTCCAGATGGACTATATCCAGATGGAACGATGTCGAGGATTCAAATATGTTCTCGTAGTTGTTTGCGCTCTGTCCCGTTGGACGGAGGCATACCCGGTTTCAGATTACACTGCCCCGACTACTGCCAAACAGTTGGTTCGAGAATTCTTCCCACGATACGGTTTACCACGTGCTGTTCACTCAGATAACGGCCAGCCGTTCTCATCCGAATTAATGAAACACGTTTCACTTCTGTTAGGATATCAGTGGAAATTCCACTGTGTCCGACACCCCGAGGCAGCAGGTCTCGTAGAAAGACATAACCAGATACTGAAAATCAGAATGTCCAAAATATGCAGAGAAAAAGGTGTCGACTGGGTAGTAGCGTTACCAGTTGCACTCTTTTACATGAGAATGGTAGCACACTCTCGAACAGGGCTATCCCCGTATGAGGTGATCTTCGGCAGACCACCGAATATGTGGGGGACGCCTATACCACGCAAAATAACTGATATTGACTGTAATATGCTGACAGATTACTTGGCTTCCTTGATGTCTGCACTACAATCTTCTCGTTCACAGGTAGCTGCAGCCTTTCCCGACAACACTGAGGTGAAACCCCATGACGTTGTTCCGGGTGATCTTGTCTTTGTGAGGAATTTCGACCGAAAGACTCAGCTGGAGCCCAGGTGGAAGACACCCAAGTTGGTCCTGCTGACCACGAGGACAGCCGTGAAGATCGAGGGCCGCAAGGGCTGGATTCATTCAAGCCATATCAAGAAATTTCATGGACTATCCTCGGATATAGACATTGTGCCCTGCACTCCCTCACAGACTGATACAAAACGTCCTTTTGTTGAACCGAACAACTCTGAAAATTACAAACTAAAGCTTAGGCCCAACAAGTCGAGCAATTTGATTGTTTAAGTCCTCTCCAAGGTGAAGCGGTTGAATTGTCTCTGACATGTATCCCTTGGACCTGAGTAGAGAAAATACCCGAAAAATGTTGAAACGACAGGCGTATTGTAAATCACTGCGTAGCCACTGCATAGTGACATTATTAATTTTGTTTTTATTGAGTCTCATAATAATTATTACAAGTATGTTGTTGCACATATATTACCCTATTTCTAGACATGTTTATAATGTTGCTGCTGAACATTCTTTTAGTGACTTACCTCCGCATGAATTGTCTTATAGACTTGCGCTGCGCAATAACACTTTCATTAGTATGTTACATCATTCCCATCAGACTAGTAATGCCACTAATTGTTGGGTGTGTGGCCGACTCCCTCCCTATCAGAATTATGAAGGAGTCCTGCCTTTCTTTCCACATCCATTTACACATAATGGCTCCTGTGGAGCATGGTTTAGTTTAATCAATTCCATAGACTCAGACACAGCAGTTTACCAAGACCATTGGATATGGGGAAACCTGAACCTAGTTTTACTCAAGGTCTGCTACCCTAACAAGGAGGGTCGCCCCAAAAGAACAGGAACTGATCTAGAAAATGAAGTATATGGATTAGGTAATTTTACACCTAATCTCATGATTCTAAATGTCGTATCTGAAATTGAACTAGTCTTACCTACCATGTCAGTATTCCCAGCGAAAGGTGAATTGTGTGTAAGAAAGGTTGGTTCCATACATATGGGCCATAGTAAATGCACTACTATAGTAGAATTCAGTGATCAAGGAAAATCTTCATTTAGAGCTTCTCGCCACTCCTACTTTATATGTGGTCAGACTGCATATATGCGTCTACCTCTAGATTGGGATGGTACCTGCTACATTGCATTCCTTTTGCCACCTGTCTTCCTAGCTCCTCCTGATTATTACAGAAATATTCATTTAGTGCACAACAGAGAGCGGAGAGATCTCCCCATTGTCGATTACACTGAAACGGCATGGGACAAGTATGTAGATTTTAATAAAGGCATCTTTCCCTATATAGGTACTGTTACTAATAGCAAGCTGATACGTAGATTAACTAGAACCCTTGAAGCAGTGGTGAATGAAACTATTTCCGCCTTAGGCAATTTAACGGAAGAGCAGTCTGCTATGCGGATTGTTGTGCTTCAAAATCGTCTTGTCCTTGACGTCATCCTGGCTGATAGGGGCGGAGCTTGTAGGGTCATCGGATCAAGCTGCTGCGTATTCATACCAGAAAATTCGCCATCTGTATATAAAGCCATCACTCGCCTTCATAAGATTGTAAGCCAGATACACTAGAACCCAGGCACTTGGACTTGGTCCAGTTGGTTTTGGAATGTGGTATCAGCCTGGGGATGGAGAGTTTTATCCTTCCTAGGTATTGGCCTTCTCATACTATTCAGTTGCTGTCTATGTCTACAATGTGGACCAGCGATTTGTGGTCTGTGTGCCACATCGTGTATTCCACCACCAAGATTTCATTCGTCACGGAAGAAGAAAGAAGAACAAATGATGCTATATGAACAGATCAATGGATTAATGAAGATTGATATCTCTTGAAGGGCAAGTAGGGGACAAGGAGGGAATGTGGAAATATGGATTTTTCTGGTCAGTTATGTCCCCTATCTTGGACCCCAACGGTTACATGAGCATGTCACAAGTACATGTATGTTCCCTCCAGTTCCAGTTATGAAGACGCAAACACATGTGCGTCCACCGTCAACATGTCCTCTGTCAGATCCGCCATGAATAGGCCGGATATTCCATTCCTAAATATGAAAGGCCACCGGCTTTGTATGGTTCACTTATGCCATTTTACAGTCCAGGCAAGTAGGCCCTGATTCTGTCATCAAAACTCCTCTTGCCTTCTGCCTCTGAAAGCTCCAGTCTGAGCCTGCATCTGTGACCATGAACTTTGTCTCATTCTCTGCGCGGCTCACGAAGCCTGACATCAGCCTATTCTCTGCCAAGAACTGTATTTCACCTTCGAATTATCTGCTTCCCCCTCAGCCGATGCATTCCTGCCTAGTAGTCTAAGTAAACATTCTTCCAGTTACCAAGCAAAAGGCCCGGCTTCTCTGTCCTCATGCAAGTAATTCATAGCCCTGTTACCATGGAATATTCCTACCCCCTCGCATTCAGTGTAGACACTTAGACGCTTGTACACGCACGCACAGTCAGTATAGAATAGATTCTATCCGAGAGTCCTTCTTTTGTGGATAACATAGTTCTTTAAACATAGGATGTTAGATATGATTTGGGATTAGGTTGACTTGACCCCCCAGACTTCTCGTCTCCACATATAGAGCTAAATGTCAAGTCCCCGTCACCCCCTAGTTACACGTCAATTACACGTCATACTGCTGCGCGCGCATTTAGGCCAAGTATTATCTTATAGATCCACCTATGTATGACATCATAACCAATCATGTTCCTTTTTACTCATTATTACACCCATTTTCGGTTACGCAGACAAAACGTCAATTTCTTTATCAATTGTTACGCCTACTGTATTCACTTCATTGTAAAGTATGTACTATAAAAGTTACTTCTTGTCAATAAAGTATGTACTTCACTTCCTGAACCCCCGTGGTGATGGAACTTGGAGCATCCGATTATAATCGATCACTGGAATAAAGCCCATTCCGAAACTCTAATATCACGGATTCTGCCTCTCATTTTACTGAGCTATTTTATAATGTTTCTGTATCAAATTCAGTCCCGGTAAAGGAATTTTTATTTACCACAACTCCACCAATCTCCAGTGGACTGACCACAGCTGCGTCCACTTCAGCTTCAGTAAAACGACGACCCACCACCACCCTCAACAAGCCCCCCGCAGGAGCTGGAACAATATCACCGGCGACCAGCTCACCACCTTCCTCAGCCAGATCCCCCCCACCAGCTCAACGGACCCCAACGAAGCCACCAACAACCTCACACAGTGGATCACCAACTGCGCAGATGCCCTCGCACCACTGAAGAAGAACCCCCCCAGCAGACGCGGCTGCAAGAAAGCCTCCTGGTTCACCGACGAGCTCATCACCTCCAAGAAGAACTGCCGCTCCCTGGAGAACACCTGGCGCGCCAACCAGACCACAGACAACATGACGGCCCTCAAACACGCCACCCGCAAACACCACCAACTGATCCGCGCCACAAAGAAGACAGCCTTCAAGGAACGACTGGACAACAACACCCACAACAGCAAGGAACTCTTCAGCATCGTCAAAGAGCTCTCCAACCCCGACGCCGGAAACAATGACATCACTCCCTCGCAAGACCTCTGCGACTCCCTCGCAGCCTTCTTCCATGACAAGATCGCCAACATTCACAACAGCTTCGGCCCACCAACCACGAACCCCACCACCGAACTGATGCCCCCCACCGCCACCCTCCGCACCTGGATCCCAGTCAGCACCGAAGACACAACACGCACAATGAACACCATCCACTCCGGATCCCCTACGGACCCCTGCCCACACCACATCTTCAACACGGCCAACCACATCATCGCACCCCACCTCCGCGACATCATCAACGCCTCCTTCAACACCACCACCTTCCCGGAGTGCTGGAAACACGCCGAGATCAGTGCCCTGCTGAAGAAACCAACTGCAGACCCCTCCGACCTCAAGAACTACCGCCCCATCTCGCTCCTCCCGTTTCCTGCCAAAGTCATCGAGAAGACCGTCAACAGACAGCTAGCCGCCTTCCTCGAGACCAACGGATCCCCCGACCACTCGCAATCCGGCTTCGGAGCCAACCACAGCACGGAGACCGCCCTCATCGCAGCCACAGACGACATCAGATCCCTAATGGACAACGGGGAAACTGCGGCCCTCATCCTCCTGGACCTCTCCGCAGCGTTTGACACTGTCTGCCACCGCACCCTGGTACAGCGCCTGAACAACACCGGCATCCAGGAGAAGGCCCTGGAGTGGATCACCTCATTCCTCAACGGAAGAACCCAGAGAGTCCGCCTCCCCCCGTTCCGGTCAGCAGCCACCGAAGTCATCTGCGGCGTTCCACAAGGGTCATCGCTCAGCCCCACCCTCTTCAACGTCTACATGAGCCCCCTCGCAACCATCGCACGTCAACACAACCTCAACATCATCACATACGCCGACGACACCCAGCTGATCCTCTCCCTCACCAGCGACCCGGACGCCGCCAGAGCCAGCCTACACGAAGGGATGAAAGACGTCGCCGAATGGATGAAGAACAGCCGCCTGAAACTGAACTCAGACAAGACGGAGGTCCTCATCCTGGGATCATCACCCTCCGCCTGGGATGACTCCTGGTGGCCCCCTGCCCTGGGAGCCACCCCCAAGCCAACGGACCACGCACGCAACCTAGGCTTCATCCTGGACTCCTCCCTCTTGATGACCAGACAAGTCAACGCCGTCTCGTCTTCATGCTTCAACACCCTGCGCATGCTTCGAAAGATCTTCCGGTGGATCCCCACCGAGACCAGGAAGACGGTCACCCAGGCCCTCGTCACCAGTTGGCTGGACTACGGGAATGCCCTCTACGCCGGCACCACCGCCAAACTCCAGAAGAAACTCCAACGGATCCAGAACGCCTCAGCACGACTCATCCTGGACATCCCCTGGCACAGCCACATCTCCGGACACCTGAGAGACCTGCACTGGCTCCCCGTCAACAAAAGAATCACGTTCCGACTCCTCACCCACGCACACAAGGCCCTCCACGACCTGGGCCCCAAGTTCCTCAACAGCCGCCTGACCTTCCACAAGCCCACCCGCCAGCTCCGCTCCGCTCCGCCAGCCTCGCTCTCGCCACCGTCCCCCGCATCCGCAGAGCCACCGCCGGAGGAAGATCCTTCTCCTACCTGGCAGCCAAGACATGGAACTCCCTCCCCATCCACCTCCGGACAACGCAAGACCATCTCGCCTTCAGGAAGCAACTCAAGACCTGGCTGTTCGAGCAGTAGCGTTTCCCCCCCCCCCCAGCGCCTTGAGACCCTCCGGGTGAGCAGTGCGCTATACAAATGCCTATGATTGATTGATTGGTGTCTTTTGCGATGACTTGTTTGGCCTCCGGTACCATAGTTTGTACCAAGCTTACCCCGACTAACAGCATGTCGACAAATTGAGCATATAGCAATATTCTACTCCTTACTGCTAACCGAAAAGAAGTTCCAAACTGGGGAGAAGAACTTTCTGGTGCTGCTGGATGTGCCACTTTCAATACCATATGAACTGGAGGGTGTGCCTGGAATTGGACTCTGTGCAGCTACACTGTGACTTCTACCAATACCTACTGAGGTGGTGGTTGAGCTGGATGTAGGTCTCTGCCTTTCCTTTGCAAATGAAAATATGGAAGCTGGAGGTCGTGTGTTTGCGGTATCCATGCTACATCCCTTGCAGCCATTTTGGATAAGGTAATAATGTTGGTCTCCATCTCCTTTGGGCCGGGAGTGATGTCCGTGATGACTGGCTCGTCATCATCATCATCCCCCTCTTGTACATTTACCTCCATAACTCTAAGGCTTTCTGGAACCATCCTTTTCACTAGCCTTGTCTTGTGGCGTGCATTACTCTCAGACTGAGCTGGTGGCTTCCAAGTGGCATCAAGATCATCAGAAGCGGGGCTTGAAGAAGAAGATGATGGACTAACCCTCCTTTTACTTGCTGGAAGACAATGGATCTTCTGAAACAGTTGTTTGCTCCAATTTGTCTGCAGGAAGCTCGATTTCCTGAGATGCCCCAACTTCAGGAGGAACAACTACCATTGTGGGCTGTTATTGTGGCTCTTCTTGTGGCTGCTTCTGTTCTTGTGGCGGCTGCTGTTCATGCGGCTGCTGCTGTTCTTGCGGCTGCTGCTGTTCTTGCGGCTGTTCTTGCGGCTGCTGCTGTTCTTGCGGCTCAGCTGTTCTTGCAGCTGCTGCTGTTCTTGCGGCTGCGCCTGCTGCTGCACACTTATCTGCTGAGTTTCAGCCTGCATTGATTGTGTACTACTTTGCGATAATGACATTTCAACATCGCTGCTCGTTAGTAGACTGGCTACCTCTGCGACACTCATGCGCTTGGGCCTAGGTTGGTGGGGTTGCCCGCTGGTGCGGAGGTGCTGCTCCCAGCTTGGTTCCCGGACAACGCTGCTGCAGGCGTAATTTTTTGGGTCCCAAAAAACACATTTGCCTGCACACCAGTCATGGTTAGTGCCTCTTCCTTTTTCTGTTCCTTCTTCTTCTCACCGGCAACTTTCTTGGTACTGGAGGACCTGGTTCCTTTCTTTGGGGCCATCTTCTTCATATGTCAGACAGGACGCAGGTGCACAAGTTGCAGAGATGTCTGTGGTTATACGTGGACGTGATGTGGTGCGCAGCAGGACTTCTGTCTGGCAGTACAACGGATGATGTTGATAGTTACCTCCTCCTCTGCCTTTTTGTGCACCTAAAAGCAAATAAGCCAGGAGAAGAACATCAGTGAAATGTTGCATTTGTTGTTGTGGTTCACTTACTACTAGTACAAACAAACAAATACAATATATAGTGTAGCCATTTGTGAGACTTTGGCAACAAGGGCTATGTTATACTACTTACTGAAGACTAAGAACAATAACCAAAATACAAATGTAATGGAAGGGAGCTGCTGCTGGCAAAGGGGATGGATGGAAGCAGTAAGCCAATAGGAAAACCATGCAGGCCTATATGGCCAAACAGCACTCTTATAATAGCTCCCACCAGAAAAGGCCACCAGCCACATGGACACTCAAAAATCACAAGCAACAAGCAGGAGGCCTGGGAAACAATGAACTGACAAAAGGCCTATAAAAGAAGCCAGGCAAAAGATGCATGCTAAACCACACTGCTTTGCCTTTTTAATGCAATAAAATGCAAAAACCAAACTCCACAGGGCAAAACAAGGTCTGCAGGGTGCACACCAACACACCAGGCACACACAACAAAGGCATTTCTTTAACACACACCCAAAAACAGAAATACCCCCCAAAAACACATTTTCCAAAACAATCCAATGCCATCCATGCCCTAAATGATGTTTAAATTCAACAGAACACACAGAAACACTTGTTTAATGCACCTCTGGCTACGTGCTCTGAGCCTACTGGATGAAAGCAGGCCCATGGGCAGACAAGGCCACACAAGCTTGCAGGCCTAGGCTTTAAAATGGCCACCAGCCATATGGCCAGGCCCACCCAACTACAAGAAACAGAAGACAGACAATGCAGGCCTGTTGCAAAAAAACACTGCCTGCCTTCACAAGCAACAAGAAGGAGGCCTGGGAAACAATGAACTGACTAAAGGCCTATAAAAGAAGCCAGTCAAAAGATGCATGCTAAACTACACTGCTTTGCCCTTTTAATGCAATAAAATGCAAAAATGAAAATCCATAGGGCATAACAAGGTCTGCAGGGTGCACACCAACACACCAGGCACACACAACAAAGGCATTTCTTTAACACACACGCAAAAACAGAAATAACTCCCAAAAACATATTTTCTAACTCAATCCAATGCCACCCATGCCCTAAATGATGTTTAAATTCAACAGAACACACAGAAACACTTGTTTAATGCACCTGTGGCTACCTGCTCTGAGCCTACTGGATGAAAGCAGGCACATGGGCAGACAAGGCCACACAAGCTTGCAGGCCTAGGCTTCAAATTGGCCACCAGCCACATGGCCAGGCCCACCCAACTACAAGAAACAGAAGACAGACAATGCAGGCCTGTTGCAAAAAACACACTGCCTGCCTTCGCAAATGGCCGCCAGCCTCATGGCCAGGCCCACAACAAGAAGCCTAGGCCACAAAGGAATACCATGCAGGCCTATATATGGAAAAAGCAGCACACTAATAACTCCCACCAGAAAAGGCCACCAGCCACATGGACACTCATAAATCACAAGCAATAAGAAGGAGGCCTGGGAAACAATGAACTGGCTAAAGGCCTATAAAAGAAGCCAGGCAAAGAATGCATGCTAAACCACACTGCTTTGCCCTTTTAATGCAATAAAATGCAAAAAAGAAAATCCACAGGGCAAAACAAGGTCTGCAGGGTGCAAACCAACACACCAGGCAGACACAACAAAGGCCTTTCTTTAACACACACCCAAAAACAGAAATACCCCCCAAAAACACATTTTCCAACTCAATCCAATACCATCCATGCCCTAAATGATGTTTAAATTCAACAGAACACACAGAAACACCTGTTTAATGCACCTGTGGCTACCTGCTCTGAGCCTACTGGATGAAAGCAGGCCCATGGGCAGACAAGGCCACACAAGCTTGCAGGCCTAGTCTTCAAAATGGCAACCAGCCACATGGCCAGGCCCACCCAACTACAAGAAACAGAAGACAGACAATGCAGGCCTGTTGCAAAAAACACACTGCCTGCCTTCAAAATGGCCGCCAGCCTCATGGCCAGTCCCACAACAAGAAGCCTAGGCCACAAAGGAATACCATGCAGGCCTATATATGGCAAAAGCAGCACACTAATAACTCCCACCAGAAAAGGCCACCAGCCACATGGACACTCACAAATCACAAGCAACAAGCAGGAGGCCTGGGAAACAATGAACTGACAAAAGGCCTATAAAAGAAGCCAGGCAAAAGATGCATGCTAAACCACAGTGCTTTGCCTTTTTAATGCAATAAAATGCAAAAACGAAAATCCACAGGGCAAAACAAGGTCTGCAGGCTGCACACCAACACACCAGGCACACACAACAAAGGCATTTCTTTAACACACAACCAGAAATACCCCCAAAAAAACAAATTTTCCAACTCAATCCAATGCCATCCATGCCCTAAATATGTTTGAAAAACATTCAACACACACCAAAGGAACAGTTGCTTCATCATGCACCCACCCATGACTAGCTCTAGGCCTACTGGCTACCCCCAACAATTTAAAAAAAAGAATGATAACTACCAAAATTGTAGTTGCAGCAACTGCAATGCCCCCAATCAAACAGACACAACACCAACTTACTTGTAAAATATCAAATTCAAAATTCCTGAAATCCAATGATAATGATGCCGCAGACACAAAGAGTGATCCTTCCAGCTCAAATCCAAAGGCAGAATGAACAGGAGATGGACAAAGCACTGGGAGGAGCCTGCTGGACAGGAACAGGAAGTTGGAGACTCTGTGGCACTTCCTCCCTCTCCCCCCAAAAAGTTTTATTTTTAAAAAGGACTCCTTACACAAAAAAGGACAGCCAAATGTCAATCTGAGGAGTTTTTTTCATCCAAATCATCATTTACAGAAGGTTCTATGCTGCTAGAGTTAATATTCTTCTCCAGATTGAAAATTTGGTGTGTTCGCGATCGCGAGCTTCACCACACTTCCGCTGGATGCTGATGGCGTGTCCAAAATGAAATGTTCGCGATCTCATGCTCTCTGTCGCGGTGGAGATTGACGTGTTCGCTACCTCACGCTCTCTCTCACAGTGGAAAATGACGTGTTCGCGATCTCAGACTCTCGCGGTGTCTGATGGCGAGGCGAATGATGTGATCGCGATCGTGAGCTCTAGTGGGATAGCGTGACCGGCTATCAACATCTCGTGGAGCACGCGAACGGATTGGAAAACTCGTCGGCGAATGCGGGGATCCCGGTAAGGCGATTGCGCGCGCACGAACGCATTTTCAAAGCGCGAACATGAAAAAAACATTCGCAACGCTTCAAATCGTGGAAATTTTGGCATTTTCGCGTTCTCCGCAGAACGTGAAAATGTCAAAATATCACAAATTCCGCGAGCGGAACGGAATTTGACGCCCACCCTTATTTATTATGATGAGTTAACATTGCAACGTACAATAAATGTCTGGATTGTTATGGCAATAACTGATGACACCTTATTTCACTAGCAATGACTGGCAAATACAAGTGTCTTAACATTTTCACTGTTGAGGAGAGTTATTGTTTATGAATATTTATTTATATGCAGACAGCTATAATGCGGCTATTCAAAGTGAGGTTCTCCAGTGGCTGAGGCAGACTGACCCATTGATCTATACTTTGTGTTGTGTTGGAAGGGAGCATTGGTTGAGTGACTTTTGAAATGACCAAAGGCAAAAGAGAGTTGACTGAAAGCCCTATAAATATATATATTTTTATTAGACTTTTTTGGGGAAACATGAGGTTGGCAGGACCTAAAAAATACCTTTTATAAGGGTGATTACTATATACACAGGGTGGCTGGTGGTGCCAGCTGATAGATGCAACAGTGAGCTAAATTAACAGGCTCTAGGAAACAGTACCTGAACATGATTTTGATCAATATGGAGCCAGACCTGTCAAAGGTTGAAATAATACAGAGCCTTGCATTGGAGGGAACTGAACGTCCTAAAATGTTTTTCAAGGAAACTAAGGGGCATATTATTGAAGAATAGCGATAAACATCACTAAGCGCACCTAGCACGTTTCTGTTTATCGCCGTCTATCGCCGGATTACAACGCTTTGCTAACAGGCGATGTAATTCCAGCGATAGAGGACGAAAATGAGAAATAGCGTGTGAAATCCAGCAAAGATTTCACAGCGCTATGGGCCTGCTTGCTGATAGGGGAGTGTGGACCTAAACATACAATCCACCTCCCATTATTAGTCTAGCTAAGCCAAATAAAAAGCAGACGTTAAATTCCAGCGATAAACGCGGATAGCGCGTTTTTTAAAATCTTTTTAAATCGCGGGTCTGCTGCAGGGTTGTAAATAGCGAGAAGCCGTGTCAGCGTGAATTGACATGGAGTTATGGACGGGAACACCTAATTTGCATGTCATTAGTGATATTGATCGCTGACATGCAAAGTAGCAAGGAAACATGCGCTAACGCTTGTTAGCGTGTCCTTGTTGATTGAGTGATAAAAAAATCGCCGCTTTTTCGGCGCTATGTGCAGAAAAAGCAGAGATTACACCCTTGATAATATGCCCCCAGATGTGCTGCATTATCCCCTAGGTGAACTTGTTTTACACTAATATCCCTATTGTGGAAGAAATTCAGTTTGTCTTTTTTAATCCACATTTAAAGTTTCCTCCAAAATCGAGGGAATTTTCAGTCTCCTTCAAACTCGAACTGAGGCCCATGGTTTTGGCAGAATTTAGAGCTATGTGGGAAGGAAACCTTAAAGCTATTAGAGTAAAAGAACAATTTAGAACCAGATTTAACAGTAAGGATTAGGGACGCCATTGGATGAGCTTGTTGCAATTAGAATGTGCCACAGTGAACATAAATAACATTTATTTTTTGTAATAAGGCCAGTCTCGAAGTGTCCACTATGTCTTTGCTTCTTTAATTCCTGGGGTGAAAGGTCATGTTGGTTGTACTGATCATACATTGAGGAAAGAGAAAAGAGAAATTACTTACAAGTAATTTACTATCACACATTCGGGGGCTCTGTGTGAATTGTTGCTGATGGCAATTGCCAGATAATGCTCCGAGTCCGATGACGTCGGTGAAGAAAGCACCAGAATTCTTTTTAGGTGTATATCAAATTAAATTCCTGCACAGATAACGCATAAATGATTTCCGAGCTCGTGGCACATGAATTCTTAACGTCGAGTTACTTTCAACCATTGCAGAGTTTTTATTTTCAAACTGCTATTATGGTTGCTTCTTCCCCCAACATCAAGATTGACTGCAAACTGTAAAGGAGAACTGCTTTTCTTACCTAATATGTTACTTACTTTTGCAATTGACAAGACTGAAATTCACTGTGCTATGTCTGACTGCTCCATTATTCTTCAGCAATAATGAAACAATTTTTTTCTATTATTTGAATATAAGATATGTTACAAGTTAGAAATTAATTTATTGTGTTATTTCTGATTAAATGGTACACTATGGCAAGTTAAATGTCGAAGGATATATATGTTTGGTTGACTTTAGATGCTTTCAAGTTATTCATTTTGTTTTTAAAAAGGCCTTCATTATATTAAGCTTAATTGAGAACAAGACACTGCTACAAATATATGGCCTGATTGGTGGGGTTTTGCACCTGCTGAGATTTGACTGTGACTAGAACTCTTTTGAGGGAAATTAGTAATAGACGAGAAGATTGTATTTATTTCTCACTGAATCGTATTTTGTTTGTTTCAGGTAAAGGTATTTTCATCCAATCACTTGTTACTCTTTTCAGACCCAAGAGATTTTCAGCGACAGATGCCCCGCAGCCTTACAGTCTCAGGACTGAAGACATCTGGACTGGTTGTTCACACTGGGGTTACAGATTATTATAGTCTGGATTACAGACTATGAATATTGCTTCATTGGTGGACCTGCTGAAGCTGGGTGGACCATCAAACCTTAGCGCAGCAATTGGTGTGACCTAACAGAGAGATGGGGGAAAAGAGGTGACTGTTTGCAGCTGTGTGTGGTGGTGGGGCTGTCTTACGAGAAGATGAGCCACCATTCTGTGGATCTAGCATCTGAGAGAACCCAGCTGGAGGACAGACTGAGCAGGGCCTTGACCAGCAGAGTGTCTGGCTTTGTTTTGAGCTACAAGCACATTTCCTCATAAGCTGCACTAACATTAGTGGTTGGACCGGTATCACAGTGAGTCTCCTCACCTGTATGACAAATGCAGTCCAGTAACCCATCGGACATATTGGAAGAATTTCTAAATAAATGCCAGATGCTCACACTTTAGACAGAATCTGAATATTACAGCAAGAAAGACTATGACAGATATTTCTGATTCCTGTAACTGCATGGTTTAACTCCGTATTTCCACCCTGCAGAATCTGTTTCTTGAGCAAACTACTTTTTTGCAATATAAATTCTATTATCTGGTGAACCATTGCTTTACACAGTCCTTAGGAACTCTACTTGTATAGCAGTTTGAATCTGTTGTTTGGTAAAACACAGGGCCGGCAGTGCTGGCAGCTGCCAAAGGGACCCACCATCAGCCCACCAACATGAGGCCCCACACCGGTCCTCTTGTGCCCCCTGCTAATCCAATTGGAAAAAATTGTATCTTGTTGCACTTGGTATCACTGGAGGGGGTGCCCTCCAATCTGTGCTTAATTTGTGCCAGTGGCTTCCGGTGCTCAGCACCCGCAATTAATCACCAACAGCAGTGATTTTCATGAGCCCACTTAAAGAAACATTCATGTAAGGGGAGATTAAGTGATTTGCCCCGAATCATAGGATGTTGAGCCAATGCCGAAACTCTAACCTGGTTCCCCAGCTTTGAAGTCGGCAGCTCTCCCAATTACTATGCCACATCCTCTACCCAGTTTTGTGGTAAGTAGTTGGTTCTGTTTTAGGTGGCGCTTTCAGGATAAATGGGCTGGTGCAAGCTGCCTCCTGACGAGAACTTATTATTTTTTTACAAATTAACCACTGCCTCCCATTCACCTAGCAGCCATGGTGTAGCATGGTATTGCAAAGGGGCGTGGCTGATAGGTGGATGCGTGGGATGGGCTGCAGCCCAGAAGGGGCCTGCACAAAGCAGCTTCAGGACCCAACAGGCTCATCTATGGAGTTACAAACAGCCCTTAATGTGTCACGTTGTATGCAAATTAATGGGGTCTCGCACATTTTCTTTCTGCCGACCCCCAAAAATCCTAGAAAGGTCCTTAGGAAAACATTATGTGAAACTCCCATCTTATGTAAACTTATTGTGAGCACTATGAAAATGTTCCTCAGCAACGCTCTCTGACATTCACTGGGTCCTGATCACGTTATAGAAAAGTGATAACAAATAAAAAATAAATGCTTCAGGTAAGGATTATAGTGAGAAATAGTGAACAAAAATATGTGTTGATCTATGAATATTTCAACTGTGAAATGGATTGTAAGATTTTGGATGGCATACAGAGTCAAAGTTACATTTATCTAAATGCATAGTTATTGATTAATACATTTTCTCCAATTTAAGCACCAAAAATCTAATATTTTATTCATTAAAAGTTGAGTGATTGAAATAGAATGTTGGAAAAAAAGCATGGGGGAATGCATATCATCTACGGAGATGCATACATAGTTATAATTTGATTATTGCATACTATAGTTTCCCTAGTAAGAGATGTCCAGTCCAAGTTGAGCATGCTTCAGAGATGGTCTTCAGTCTTTGAAAAATTATGGTAATAAAGCTTTGGTCAAAGTACCAAGTAAATGTTTGATTGATAATATTAACTGTTAATATTTGAATTTAGTTTTTTGACTATACCCTTTGAATAATGTAACAATTTTAATCTTTTCTTCTTACGTTTATCCTCAAAGCTATTGTATTTGAGTTTAATTATTGCTTTTAAAAAAAAAGAAAAATAATGTTATGTATCGCTTGTATTGATATCCACTGGAATGAATACTTAGAATGGAATCCGGTTAATCACTACTATGGTTTACAATGGTTGGGACAAAAGATGTTTCCCACTCTTTTGACATCAGTAGGTAAGTGGTCTCTCCCCCTTTGTTTTTCACTGCCTCGCGTGGTCTCTGGAGACGAGCATGGAGGTGGATTGGCTGCTAGTGGTCTCCAATGCTTTGTACCACCTCTTCGAGATCTCCCCAGGCCTGAGGGAGAGGTGGTAGAATGTGGATAGTGTGCTGCCTTGATTTTGTTTGATCCTATTAAAAGGTTTGTTTCCATCAGACTTAAGAACTAAAAAAGTTGCTTCATTTCTGCTTTCATAACTGCTGATATATTTTGAAATATTTGTACAGTTAATTTGTATAAGTATTTAAATGTTGTTGTGTGCTAGAAAAAAGAGCTGCCTACAGACTTTCACACTGCCTGTACCCCAGAAAGATTGTCACTTAGTTAAATCCTCTCACTTTGCAGTCAGAGAAAAATAAGTGAACACCAAACTCTGCAGAAGTGTAGACAGACATTTGACCTCTATCTTTGAATGTACAGCAAACGTGACAAGATAAAAATAAAATGTAAGTAATCTTTATTCCACATTCACCTTTGGAACTTCAGCATGCTTATTTTAGGGGTGCTGCAGCACCCCCTGCACTCCTATGGTCGGCGCCTATACCACCGGCACATTTGTCTAGCACTACTGATCTCTTCAGACTAATAAGAGAATGCAAGCCTGAGGACCAGGGGTTCTTTCAGGGAACAGTGCCAGTGCTCCTCTCCTGCGAGATAAGAGAGCACAGTTTTTGATAGCGAGGAAGAGGGAAAGTGCAGAGGAGGACAAGGTGGATGGCAGGAGTCCAGTTTTTTCAATTTCAACCTGGGAAGGAAGGAGAGTAAACATAGATGTGGTGGCCAGTGGGTGGCAGGAGTCCAGATTTTTTATCTTCTGAGGGTATAGGGAGGCCATATATTGCATGTCTCCTCCATTACTGATCTGCTTCTGTGTAGCTGTTGAAAAATGGGGCAGAGGATGTGGGGCAATATTATATAACAACACAATAACACAAAATTACAGATGGCTAACAGAAAATAATGGGTATGTTTTTCACCTTTGGGTTGTGAGTGACATCACTCTGACCCCTCGGTAAAGAACATCCCCATAGATCACTAGTAGCCATCGATGATTCTATAGTTTACCAATTTCAAAAATATTCACTAATGAAACTCAAAATATTTATTTTATGTGTTCTACCATGCCAGCATCCCAATTGGAGCACTGAGGGCGCATGCTACATGCATCAAGGGACCCGACCACAGAGGTTTAAGCCACTGACTCCTGGACCTCTGGGGACTGCAAGTCCCATCAACTCTTGCCCTCACTAACTCTTCCTGCCTGCACCATAAAAGTGTGCCATTGTCCCGCTGCATTCGGGGTTTGTGTTTTACCACACCAGCATTGGAATTGGAGTGCTGCTGGAGTATGCAAGGAACCCCACCACAGAGGGTTAATTCACAGACATCTGGGTGGCTGTCGACTGCAAGTCCCATCAACCCTTGCCCGCATTAACTCTTCCTGCCTGCACTAAAAAAGTGCACCATGGCCTCGCTGCTTTGGGGCCTTGTGTTTTACCACGCCCGCATTCGAATTGCAGTGCTGCTGGAGCTTGCTACATACATCAAGGGACCCAACCACAGAGGATTAAGCCGCCTGGGCGGCTGGGGACATCAAGTCCTACCATACCTTGCTTGCACTAACTCTACCTGCTTGCACTATAAAAGTGCGCTGTGGTCCCGCTGCGCGGGACATGCATGGGCCACATCCAGATAAAGCCCAGGCCAAGGACAGTCCCGTCCACGCCAGTCAGAGCCCAGAGGATGCTGGGCCGGGCCACCTCTCTAATGTTTTCTTCACCTAAAGGTACTGATGACTGTTGCCCAGCATGACTTTAAGTTTGCTACCTTTGTGCATGTATTTCTTCTACCGCTCAAGAAGAATTGTATGTCATTGACCCTTTTGCATGCTAGTTATCCTACTTACTTTGTCAAGTTGTTGTGTTGCCATTAGCTTAAATTGCCTCTTGGTTCCCGGGCCACTTGGGTTCGATCATGGGGAAAATGAAGGCTCTGGCGGGAGGGTTAGGTTTAGCAAAAACAAAGAAACTTAAAAAAAACCAAAAAAAACTGTTGGGTATAACTGTGTTTTAGATAGACAAGATAATTTGTTGACCGAATACAAGGAGATTTTAGCCTCAGCACCGACCGCCTTTCATCCAAGTATCGCCAGGCACCCCACTAACAACACCTAGTGCAACCAAAAGAGAATCACTGGGATGTTCAAGAGACCCAGAAAACAGGGCCAGAATCTTACTACTATCGAGAAACAGGTTAACTGCCAACACGTTTAGTTGTTCCACCTGGCTCTGCTCCTCAACCCTAGTCTCACCCAATGGTGTTTTTCTCTGTAGTAACCGCTTTTCTCCTCTGTATGAGACATCAGTTAAGCAGGCTTCTGATTTTGCTCCTGATAATAATAACCCTGTGTGTTATCCTGTTGAATCTGCTGTGTCTGACTCTCCCACTTTTATAATCAGGCTTACTTTACCTCACTCATGTCATATCTAAAGGCTGTGGTTGGGGCATTAAAGTCAATGGAATCTTCCCTAACCACTACTTTGCATCAGTTTTTAGCCTCCAGTAGGGGCAATACAGTAACTGCTTATCAAGCTCCAACCACATCTATTTTCAGGACAACTGTTGATCTATCTAGTTCACAGATGGCTTATTTTAATCCGGGGCCTCTCAACATGATAATTTGCGAACTGCACTTTCCTAGGCCTATGGCACCATGAAATGCAAGGACGAATGGGCCACCCACCAACTTTCCTGGCACTCACATTTCAAACATTTATGATACTTCCATCAAATTCAACAGTACCTTGGCTCATAGGGCAGTCCATGGTCGCATTTCCAAACCCGGTTGGTATCCTAGCATAAATAGGCATACCACTGCTAATCCCTTTATGAGATTTAGTGTACCAAATCTGAGCCCTCATGCTAATCATGAAGGGGAATATTCTATAAAAAACAAAGTGATTCATTGGATCCAACACGTTAGGGGTTGTTGTTCAGTTATCCGTGAAAGTAGCACTAAAAGGTTAGCAAATTCCAGCTCAAACTATGATATGGTTGAACTTACCTTTAGGAATACGGATTTGGCTGACAATCTGTTGGCCCTTGATGCCAGGACTCCTCTGCCTAACCACTCAAACATCCATTATAAGTACTCCAGGCTGACTTACTACACCAATAAGCAACCTATTTCAGTGATAGACAGCTGTTCCTCATTCCTTAGTGAAAATAACTGATTTAGTGGGTTAACTGGTGTAAATCCCAATCCAATGTTGCATTTGTCACCTAATTTCAGTCAGTCCCATCTGTCAGAGGCTAGTGGGGTGTTCATTTCTTCAAACTGTTCTTGCTTTTCTGAGGCCCTTACGAAATCTAACCCAAACTCCTTGACCACTTACGTGCTCAACACTACTACTTCAAATTTTCTTGATCCTCGTTTTTCCAATAGTACTGTCTTGCACACTGCAAATGAGACAACCCAGACCAGTGTTAAAAAAGAGGTATCTGTAAGACCAGAGTCTAGTCAGCTGCCCCTTGTTTCTTGAAACATGGCGGACTTAGGTTTAAGTTAGCACTGCTTCATTGGTAGGCTTTTATGGAAGATGATGATATTTGTTTACTCCAAGAGACCTGGTCTCTGGACTCTATCCATAGGCCTGGTCTTGAAACCAAATACGGAGACCACGCGTGGAGACACTCCATCTCCGCTAACAACCGCTAGCACTAGATGCGGTGGCCGACATTGGCCTGAATCCCATTGACGAATTCTATTGAAATTCTGGGACTGACAGCCATCATCTTTGATAAGAAGAGTAACAGATCTTATCCTTTTATACACCAGAGACGATGTATCACAAATAGGAATCCATTGTATGTGATCAAGCCCTGAAGAAGTCCAGAGACGGGACGAAACGCGTTGGCAGACTTAATATGTGAATAAGAATAAAGAATTTGAAAACTTAACAATATGTCTCCATGAAACCATTTTTGACTTTTCTAAATGTGAAAGACTAATCTCGAAGTTCAATTGAAATTATTGGATATAGAGTGTGCTGATAATCTTGTAGTTAATGTATGTGTGAATTGTATTCACTAACTGGGGAATAGGAGGCTTTTTCCCCCTGATCTTTGCACCACATAGATAATATCCCTACAGTGCAATAAGTGCAGTACCCTATGTCTAAGGCCTCTTTGTAAATCTCCCATCACGGAGTGGAGCCTGGACCCGGGAGCGAGTCACAAGGGTGGAACAGCTGAGTGGCCAGGCAGACGATAACCATATTAGAGTGCGTTCAAAGCCCTGGGACATGCATTGCAGCCTATTGTGTGGAGACACCAGCAAACAGAGGACCCTGAAGGTAACTTAAAAGATTGAGGGCGCACTACTGAAACCCCGGCGTCCTGTTGAGTGGACAATCAAGTGCGTATGATTCCTGAGGGACCTGAACACTGCAGCACATGACCTGAGGTGAGGAGGTCTGCTTGGGCCCACAGGGAGCTGGGACATTGATTGCCTACTGGCCGCCTCTAGCCCGCACAGGAGACATAGGGCTGCTTGACCCTGTAGGTACTGGATCATACGAGGCGGCTCACTGTGGGCCTGTACAGGAGTAATGGTTGGGCCCTGACTTTGCTGCTTGGACCACCGCGTGGCAGATTTTGATGACTTCTGCCCTTGTGTTATAGGTGTATTCAGAGGGCTGCAAACTACACTAGGGTCACGGAGTTGTTTTCTCTCACACAGAACCTTTGGGGCTTGGGCACCGGGCCTGAGTGGTGATATGCAAAAGTGGGCTTTGAGTCTAATGAACTGTTGCCCCCTCACAGCTACCCGTCATGGTCAAATCAAACAAACTGCAGTCCAGGTTGCAGTTCACAATGTGCAAGACTCCCAGGCATAGAGAGGTTGACATGAATGCAGCGGAATCGGGCTCAGAGGCTGCGGACCCATCAACAGATGTGGAACTGAAACAAATACTAACCACTATGCAGCGAAGCCGAATGAAAATAGATGTTAAGATAGATACTCTCACATTTCAGATGGATTGGATGACGGAGAGCCTGGATAAGCACACTGTGAGGCTGGACACAGTAGAGATGAGAGTATTGAACACGGAAGATGTGCTAACTGAGGAATCCGCAAAAGCCAAAAAGGGCGATAAGCTACTTCACAACCTACAACTGAAGATGGAAGACCTGGAGACGTGATCAAGAAGGAACATCATACGAATAGTGGGAGTGGCAGAAACCATCAACATAGAAAACATGGAAAAATATATGAAAAACCTCCTCACTACATTTCCGGGGAAAGTCACTTCCTCAGAGATATTTGTTGTGGAGCGTGCTCTTCACTCTCTGGTGCCCAAGCCAATTTCAGGTGTAAGACTTTGTTCAATTATAGCATGACGACTAAACTACAGAGATCGAGATGCCGCATTGGTCAAAGCGCAAGATCTGAAAACCCTGCACTCAGGGTGCTACAAGTTATCCCAATATCCAGATTTTACTTAACAAGTCCAAGATGCACAATGGCTCTTCCTGCAGGCCAAGAGGCAACTACGCAAGCTCAAGCTGGACAACAGCATGATATACTTTGCTAAGCTACAGGTAATTGCGGAAGGGAAGGTGCATTATTTCACAGATCGCAGGCAAGTATCTAATTTCCTCAAACAGTGAGAGAGAGCACGGGAACTCTGTGAAAATCTCCTGATACACCCTGAATTCAGAAAACATCACCCAGGACTCAGAAAAGCAGTAGACAATTGACTATATTGCAGGAGAATTAAAAAGGGATGGAGTGGTGTGGACTAGTCTCGTGGTACCGCTACTGAGAGGGTGGAAAGGTTTAGCGTGCTATGGAATGAGATTTGCTGCTCAGAATATTATTCATGATAAATTTGTGGTGGGCGGGGGAGCCAAAACAGCATAAGGACTTCACATCTGAATTATTGGGGAGATGGTTCTGATGTGTGTCACGGAGGTCTACTTACTACTGTAAGGACCTTGGGTAACTCTTTCACAGAATGTAAATCATAGGGGATTGAATGAGACAAAATGTCATAATATTTGCTGCTAAACATACGGTTCGGAATTCAGAGTATATAAAAGGGGGGCACGACCTACACTTTCCCCTGTTCACGTAGATGCAGGCTAAGTTATTTTTGCACTGTTTCTTAAGAACCATTATAGTATGGGCTGGACCTTGCGGGTAGCCTTGTAGCCAGCAACATTTATCCCCATGTGTTTGCCACTGAATATCTTTTCTTGGTTTTGGTTTTGTTATGTAAGGGGCATACGGGGAAGGAAGGGCGTGGGATGAAGTTCAGCCATGCGAAGTTCTACTGCGGGTGGCGTGGGAGGGGGAGCATTAGGGAATTTGTTATGTTGGATATTACGAAAAACAAGTGAAATATATTGCCAGACTGGACATGACTGATGGTTGCAGATGAGAATGCCATGCAGGGAGATGTGAGACATAAAGTAGGGGAACAATTAGCCAATACACAGATACAATATCTTACAAGGAATGTAAGAGGTCTCAATGACCAGAGAAAGGTCTGAAAAGTCTTGGCGTTTTTCAAAAGGCATGCAGTGCAAGTGGTAATTCTGCAGCAGACACACCTTGCGAACAAGAGCAGCACCCTGACCCTGCACCATTTGCGAGGCTGTCACTGCACAGCGGAATTCACCTTGCATACCCGTTGGGTTCTCGTATGGTTGGACTGCAGGTCCAAGATACAGTTAAAGAAGGTCTGTGTTGATCTGGAAGGCAGGTAAGTGGTGGCCCTCTGCCACAAAGACCACTTTGAAGTAGTACTTGTAGGATTGTATGGCCCAAATTATGAAGACCCACACTTCTATTATGCACTCAGTGCACACCTTTTACAGTGGGGTAATCTGTCATAAGTCTGGGGATGAGACTTCAATTGTGTTCTGAATCCCACATTTGATCGATCCAAGGGCTCACCCTGATGTCCCTCTGCAGCCACGTGTGCTCTTCATGACATTGCAGACCTAGTAGATGTAGTGGATATATGGAGATATCCAAACCCCCAAGGCATGGGATTCACACATTACTCTGCTGCGCATGATATACACATCTGTATCGGCTACTGGCTAGTGTCCAGGAGCTTAGCATCATGGGTCCTATGCTGCGGACCTTTACCACACACTTACAGTGATCACTGGCCCATAGTGACTGATCTGGAGTTTTGGGGCCGGAGAGCAGCTGCATTCACATGGCGATTCCCCCTTTACTCTTTATTAGGTCCGGTGTTTAAGGCTGAGTTAGCTCAATCAATAGATGACATCTTTACTGATAATGTGGGGTCAGTGGAGAGTTTTGCCACGGGGTGGGAAACATTTAATGTTTATATCAGAGGTGTGACAATCTCTAAGCACTCAGGAGTGCTGAAATCCTTGAGGGGTAGACTGTTGCTCCTAGAGAGAGAGTTAGAAGACTGGGAATCTAGACACAAACACTCAGGGGACAGCAATTTATTGGAGAGATTAAAGCTAAATTTATAGAATATCACGACACCACCCATAGTGAAGATGTGCTTATGGGCAAATATACCACAGCTAGGATATCTATGGTGAGGAGGAACAACCGGGGGCAATTTTGGAAGCTCTCAAGCATCCCAGACGCAATGCAGGGGGACTGTGGAGCTTCTAGATGAGGAGGGGTAAATGATAAATGACGCAGATAGCCTAGTAAATACATTTCGTAGATATTATGCAGTCGTATACTGGACATGTATTGTCCCAAACAAGGAGACTATGACCGACTTTCTGGAGCATATAGATATGATATGGCTCAACACAGAGCACTTGATGGCACTGATACACTTGTTTGAAATATGAGAAGCTGTCGCAAGTGTGCAGGCTTGTATAGCCCAAACTGTAGTGCAAAAAGGACAAGGCCTTCTGCTGGCGTGAGCAATGGGCTATTCAAAAGCCATTCACTGTTTTTAAACAAGTTGCTTGGCGAGAGTGATAGTACTTGAAAAACGTTGTCTTCGTCAAATCAATTTATTTTCAAAATGTTACTTATTTTCAATGTTTTCAAATCAAAATGAAATGCTTATCACACTGGGAAAGGTCATCCAGTTAATTGTCATCACAGCAATTCAACATTATACCCAATGCATTTCGGGTCCCGCAGAACCCTTCTTCAGGGGTATGTCTTAGGGTTGATACAACTAAAAAGAACACAAAGAGGCAATTAAATCACTAGTCCTCATAATCAATTCAGCATAAAGTAATGCCTAAGTCTATAAACAAAACGCAGTCATTTGTAGCGCTACTACCATAGTGCTAAGAAAAATAATTACATGCTCATCTAGAGAAACGATAAAGTCATCAGTAAGTGGCCATATTCAATTGTAGAAAACATGAAAAAGTGTACGTTATACCAAAGAAACTCCCTGGTCTACATTCAAATTATTAAAAAACGTAACACCGTGAAATTGACTCGCTAAATAAAAGAAACGTGACTGAATAGTAAAGCAATAGCCGCACCCGTGTGAAAATGAATCGAAAGCAAAGTGCAAAAATGTAACCCGTCAAACTGACAAACAAGATACAAGTCGACTCCCGAAAGGATCCATGAACGTACCCGGTAAGAAACTGCTAACGTGTCTGGCGGAACACACGTCAGATGGGAGCTGGCGTGTTTGCGTCAGACAAGAGGTGGTTTAAGTAGTGGAAAGAAAAGACGGATTTACACAAAGAGTGAAACATCAAAGACATAGAAACAGTCTGACTAACGCAAAGTAGTGTTACATTGCATGCATCAATAAAGTTGTGAAAAACATTTACATGAGAAAGCACAAAATTTATAAAAAACAATTAAATTCACTCCGGTCATTAAAACCCAGGGGTTGCAGTGACTGCAGTTTTTCAGTCCAATGAAATTCTGCACGTGCAAGAGAATTTTGAGGATCAACATCAAACCTTGGTCTTTGTGCCTCCCATATGGTGAAACGAAGCTGAGCAATGTTATGCTTAGTTTCTACCCAATGCATTGCCACTCTAGATTTCTCGTTCTTCATCCGAATATTGCTTTTGTGCTCACCTATTCGTATTTTAAATTTGCGTTCAGTCCTTCCAACATAAATTTTTCCGCAAGGGCATTTAAGTGCGTAGATGACGTTTGAAGTATCACAAGTGCTTGAATGCCTTAATTTGATTTTATGGCCTTTAGTTGGATGGATAAAACAATCACCAATTATTATGTTGTTACAGTGAACACAGTTCTGACATTTTTGCATGCCTTTAAAAAAAATTTCAGGAATATCAGAAGCTTGAGTGAGCAATTCTTTCAAGTTTTTAGAACGTTGCATGGCAAAGATCGGTCTCTGAGGAACTAGAGCATGTAAATCAGGTTCAGTGCGAATAATATTCCAATGCTTCATGATTATGGATTTAATGTTGTCGGCTTGAGTAGAATGCTTTAGAACACATACCAGAGTTTTATCTTGTTTTTTACTTGTGCGTTGTAATAGGCTGTTACGATTTGTGTTATCCAGTCTACGTTTAGCATCCTTCAAGATCTGAGATGGGTACCCACGTTTTAAAAAACGATCACAAAAGTGATTGGTGATTGAAATTGTGTCTTGTGGATCAGAAGTAATTCTTTTTAATCCGATGAACTGTGAAAAAGGTAAATGCTTCTTAAGTGTGGGTTGATGGAAACTTTCATAATGAAGAGAATTGTTTCTGTCTGTGGGTTTGATATAAACATTGGTTTTGATGGATCCTTGATCAATTTGGATAAGTACATCCAAAAAGTTAATGATGTGCTTTTCAATTTGATGAGTGAACTTTATACGATTGTGAATGTGGTTGAGATGAAGAATATTAGCTTCAAGAGTACTACGATCACCCTTCCAAATTATAAAAATGTCGTCAATATAATGCCTGTATAGTACTAGGTTATGAACCCATACATGATTATTCAGAATATGTTCATGTTCAAGCTTGGCCATAAAAATATTGGCGTACGAAGGGGCTCCAGCAAAACCCATAGATGTACCATTATTTTGGGCATAAAATTCACCCTTCCATTCAAAATAACTGTGGTAGAGTGCGAATTGAAGCAATTCAATAAGAAACACCTTTTCTGCGTTGATGTGGTTATAATTTAATAAAGCCCATTCAGTAGCTTCGATGCCGTCTGCATGTGGAATGGAAGTGTACAAAGAGGTAACATCAATAGTACATAATAACCAATTTTCTATATCCTTCATGTCAACATCTTTCAGAAGATTGAGAAGAGCTGTGGTGTCTTTTAGATAAGACTGTTGTTTTTGTACAATTGGCTGCAGGAAATAATCAAGATATTTACCTACGGGTTCAGATAAAGATCCACATGCTGACAAAATAGGACGAAAAGGTGGTTTATTCAGGTTTTTGTGAATCTTTGGCAGCATGAATAATCTGGGTCTTCGTGGGTAAGTAGTGTACAAGAACATCTTTGTTTTTTAGTTGATCCAACCCATCTCCATAGCACGTGTGAGAATCTGATTCAACAGGTTTTGGTAACTAAGTGTAGGGTCGTAATCCAATTTAGTGTAAGTGTCAGCATCTGTAATATGATGCATAACACTCTCTTCATAAAACTCAGTATCAAGCACTACTAGTGCACCACCTTTATCAGCCTTTGCAAAGGTCATGGAAGAGTTATCAGCAAGTTGTTTCAAAGTACTCCATTTTTTAGCTGAAAAATTCTCTTTAGTACGTTTGTGAAAATTAATGCTCGTGATCTCAGCTTTTACTAATCTTTCAAAAGAGTCGATCGATTTGTGCGAAATAGGAGAACAGAACGTGCTTTTTGGTTTGAACTCTTTAAATGTACCCAATGTTTCAGAAGATGTGGGTAAATCAGATGGCATGGTAGAAGGTTCAATGGTGCTGAAAAAATATTTTAAACGCAAACTCCTGACAAACTTAAAAAAAGCAATCTCTGTTTCAGCGATGTTACTCTGATAAGTCGGTACAAAAGAAGTTCCTTTATTCAGAACTGTGACTTGTGCTTTTGAAAGTTTGTGCTTAGAGATATTCACGACTAGGCCGCTCTTGTTTTGCTGCGTAGAGATCTCTTGTCCGTTTCTGAAAGTGGTTCTTTTCTTCTTGCTTCGCCTTGTTTTTTGTGTAGATTGTTCGGGTTGGTGATTTGAGGCAGGGCTGGTGGCCAAAAAAGATTTGTGGGCTTCAGTGTTTGCTGCAGTGTTCACAACATTATCTGACACTTTAGCGGCATGGCTCACTGGTGGACGATTTTGAGCAACTTCAGAATCAGAAACCACAATCTCTTGAGAAGAATTGACATTCGTAGGTCTTTGCCATTTACGTTGATTGTAAACTTCTGCCCAGGTGTAGACCTCATCTAACTTATAATCCATAGTGTCTCTACGAAACTTCTTGATTTTGCGTTCATGTATTTCTTTTGTCAAGTTTAGTGTTGAGATCTTGTAAAAGTTCATCCCATTTATCAGGCTCTTTTTTGGATAATTCTTCTTTGATGGTTGCTATTTCTGTTTCCAAGGACTTGAGAATATTAGAAGGTTCTTCAACAATCAAAAGAATAAGATCAAGTGAACATTTATTAAGAATTTGGTACCACCTTTCCATAAACTGTTTATTGGTTATGCACAGCATTGGTTTGAGAGCGATCCGTAAGCCCCTGGGAATCCTTTTAGCTTTGTGATAATGAATTAAAGTAGTTGCATGTAGTCTTTGATTGATTTCTTTACGGCTGACATATTCAAGTTGTCTCAATAGTTGTGATGCGGTTGATACTTGAGGACTAAAGAGTCTTGCCTCTTGTCATATATTTCAGAAGCTGCTTCTGTGGTGAACGCTAATGTGTCTGCTTTATTGGCGGTCAAAGAAGCTATTTCTTCGAATGACATGTTTTCAGTGGTGCTACGTTGGAAACACTGGACAAAGTTGTGCAATACAAAACAAATGCCAACGTGCACGCGTTTGTAAATGTTAAATCAAAGGTAATTTTTATGAGATTGTGCTCAAAACGCCATGACGCCTGTCCACTGGCGCCTCGCGGTAAACGTCCAAACTGTAGTGCAAAAAGGACAAGGCCTTCTGCTGGCGTGAGCGCTTTGCAATGGGCTATTCAAAAGCCATTCACTGTTTTTAAACAAGTTGCTTTGTGAGAGTCACAGTACTTGAAAAACGTTGTCTTCGTCAAATCAATTTATTTTCAAAATGTTACTTATTTTCAATGTTTTCAAATCAAAATGAAATGCTTATCACACTGGGAAAGGTCATCCAGTTAATTATCATCACAGCAATTCAACATTATACCCAATGCTTTTCGGGTCCCGCAGAACCCTTCTTCAGGGGTATGTCTTAGGGTTGATACAACTAAAAAGAAGACAAAGAGGCAATTAATTCACTAGTCCTCATAATCAATTCAGCATAAAGTAACAGTCTTATCTTAAAGACACCACAGCTTTTCTCGATCTTCTGAAAGATATTGACATGAAGGATATAGAAAATTGTTTATTATGTACTATTGATGTTACTTCTTTGTACACTTCCATTCCACATGCAGTCGGCATCGCAGCTACTGAATGGGCTTTATTAAATTGTAACCACATCAACGCAGAAAAGGTGTTTCTTATTGAATTGCTTCAATTCGCACTCTACCACAGTTATTTTGAATGGAAGGGTGAATTTTATGCCCAAAATAATGGTACATCTATAGGTTTTGCTGGAGCCCCTTCGTACGCCAATATTTTTATGGCCAAGTTTGAACATGAACATATTCTGAATAATCATGTATGGGTTCATAACCTAGTACTATACAGGCGTTATATTGACAACATTTTTATAATTTGGAAGGGTGATCGTAGTACTCTTGAAGCTAATATTCTTCATCTCAACCACATTCACAATCGTATAAAGTTCACTCAACAAATTAAAAAGCACATCATTAACTTTTTGGATGTACTTATCCAAATTGATCAAGGATCCATCAAAACCAATGTTTATATCAAACCCACAGACAGAAACAATTCTCTTCATTATGAAAGTTTCCATCAACCCACACTTAAGAAGCATTTACCTTTTTCACAGTTCATCCGATTAAAAAGAATTACTTCTGATCCACAAGAACCAATTTCAATCACCAATCAATTTTGTGATCGTTTTTTAAACGTGGGTACCCATCTCAGATCTTGGAGGATGCTAAACGTAGACTGGATAACACAAATCGTAACAGCCTATTACAACGCACAAGTAAAAAACAAGATAAACCTCTGGTATGTGTTTTAAAGCATTCTACTCAAGCCGACAACATTAAATCCATAATCATGAAGCATTGGAATATTATTCGCACTGAACCTGATTTACATGCTCTATTTCCTCAGAGACCGATCTTTGCCATGCAACGTTCTAAAAACTTGAAAGAATTGCTCACTCAAGCTTCTGATATTCCTGAAATTTTTTTTAAAGGCATGCAAAAATGTCAGAACTGTGTTCACTGTAACAACATAATAATTGGTGATTGTTTTATCCATCCAACTAAAGGCCATAAAATCAAATTAAGGCATTCAAGCACTTGTGAAACTTCAAACATCATCTCCGCACTTAAATGCCCTTGTGGAAAAATTTATGTTGGTAGGACTGAACGAAACGTTAAAATACGAATAGGTGAGCACAAAAGCAATATTCGGATGAAGAACGAGAAATCTACAGTGGCAATGCATTGGGTAAAAACTAAGCATAACATTTCTCAGCTTCGTTTCACCATATTGGAGGCACAAAGACCAAGGTTTGATGTTGATCCTCAAAAATCTCTCGCACGTGCAGAATTTCATTGGACTAAAAAACTGCAGTCACTGCAACCCCTGGGTCTTAATGACCGGATTGAATTTAATTGTTTTTTATAAATTTTGTGCTTTCTCATGTAAATGTTTTTCACAACTTCATTGATGCATGCAATGTAACACTACTTTGCGTTAGTCAGACTGTTTCTATGTCTTTGATGTTTCACTCTTTGTGTAAATCCGTCTTTTCTTTCCACTACTTAAACCACCTCTTGTCTGACGCAAACACGCCAGCTCCCATCTGACGTGTGTTCTGCCAGACACGTTAGCAGTTTCTTACCGGGTACGTTCACAGATCCTTTCGGGAGTCGACTTGTATCTTGTTTGTCAGTTTGACGGGTTACATTTTTGCACTTTGCTTTCGATTCATTTTCACACAGGTGCGGCTTTTGCTTTACTATTCAGTCACGTTTCTTTTATGTAGCGAGTCAATTTCACGGTGTTAAGTTTTTTAATAATTTGAACGTAGACCAGGGAGTTTCTTTGGTATAACGTACACTTTTTCATGTTTTCGACAATTGAATATGGCCACTTACTGATGACTTTATCGTTTCTCTAGACGAGCATGTAATTATTTTTCTTAGCACTATGGTAGTAGTGCTACAAATGACTGTGTTTCGTTTATAGACTTAGGCATTACTTTATGCTGAATTGATTATGAGGACTAGCGATTTAATTGCCTCTTTGTGTTCTTTTTAGTTGTATCAACCCTAAGACATACCCCTGAAGAAGGGTTCTGCGGGACCCGAAATGCATTGGGTATAATGTTGAATGGCTGTGATGATAATTAACTGGATGACCTTTCCCAGTGTGATAAGCATTTCATTTTGATTTGAAAACATTGAAAATAAGTAACATTTTGAAAATAAATTGATTTGACGAAGACAACGTTTTTCAAGTACTATGACTCTCGCCAAGCAACTTGTTTAAAAACAGTGAATGGCTTTTGAATAGCCCATTGCAAAGCGCTCACGCCAGCAGAAGGCCTTGTCCTTTTTGCACTACAGTTTGGACGTTTACCGCGAGGTGCCAGTGGACAGGCATCATGGCGTTTTGAGCACAATCTCATAAAAATTACCTTTGATTTAACATTTACAAACGCATGCACGTTGGCATTTGTTTTGTATTGCACAGGCTTGTATAGCACCAGGTACCAATGGACTTACGGTGGCTTTTTATAAAGCCTATCAGGACCTTCTCATACCGCGCTTGATCACTTTGTATGAGGAAATGGTGCAAACTGGTGTCATGCCACCCTCCATGCATGAGGCTATGATTTTCACCTTATTAAAACCAGGCAAGACTCCAAATGGATGCTCTTTATGCAGACCCTTTCCCTGTTAAGCGTAGCCACCTAGTTGTACACCAAGAATGAGCGAATAGGCCACCTACACTATTACAGGGAGTGCAACGTCCGGAGCACGCTGGTTTTGTTCCGGGCACAGCATCACTTCTAATCTCTGCACACTGTTCGGGTGCAATACATCTAACAGATCCAAAAAAGTCTTCTACTCGGTTGAGTGGGCATTCCTGCAAGCAGTGACTAGTTGAAGTATTATACACAGAACCAGTATCTCAAGTCTGAGTGGGGAACACGGTCTTGTCATCAATGAAACTTTCCAGAGGTACCAGTCAGGGGTGCTCCCTCTTGCACCTATTATGCGAGCTAGTAGCTGAGCCACTGGAGAGTGCCATACGTCAATATCACGGCCATAGGTGTATATGCTTCCCGAACTACAACCTCATAAGTTTAGCTTATTTGTACGATACATTGATATATGTCCGAGACTCTGAGCGGAACCTCTCCCCTGTTCTCAGAGAGGTGGTGTGTTTCAGGGGCTTCTCATGAAGCCGCATTGCAGGATTGCAAGGGTCTTCTCCCTATCCGTGACTCTGTCAGCTAGATGCATTGGTCATCAGGGAGGCGCATCAAGTCTCTTGCAAGGGACCCAAAGCGGGCCTCCATTGTGAGTCAGGAGTGCTCAATGGCCGCCTGGACCCTATACAGTTTTTTTAATGTGGTGAGGGTCAGTCCGCTGTCCTATAGGAGGTGGTCAATTGCTTCAACTTGTGGGCCTGCTGGGTGCCGTGCCCCAGAGGCCGACTGCAGCCACCACATCATGAGGGCACTGGCTAGCTCTGTGCAGTAGGTTTTAACGGGAGCAGGGGTGGAAGGCATGTAAAAGAGTCCATGGACACTTGCTGCAGCAGCCCTGGCAGGAATCCTTAATCCAGTGAGGTCCTCCCCTGGTCAAAGAGGGGCTGTCTTCTTTGGCCGTATGAAGATTGGGGCAAGGGTCCCGGAAGTGCCACCCTGGGGCTATGCCAAGCCAGGCGACGGATAGACGTTCAGCATTGTGAACTCAAGCACAGAACACGGCAGACTGGATATGAAGGCAATAACCCTTTAAACTCTAATTATCCTGATGCTACAGGGAATCCCAGCCTTTGTCCACCACAAAATGTATAAGAAGATCGCTTCAGTTATTCTTGAAAGATATATCCAACCCTGAGGAAGTTCATGTTGGACGAAACGCGTTGGCTGGGTTGATATATGCATATTGCATATCACTACGAATAGAGAATAGATGGAAAAAGAAACTTCAAGACTCCTTGCTCAATACGTTTTGAATTTTGTGGAACTTGACAAATTGTTTGTAATTCACAAATGAATTATGTTTAATTGTATGCTCCTTTTCATTGTTTGGTTGTTTAACTTATTTTAAAAAATGAGCATAGCAACATTCATGCCTCCACCCACCCTGACAGCAATGCAAATAGTGAACTAAGTCAATTGTCACATAGGACCTTCTGGTTGGTCTGGGTTATTATTACACATGGACAACTATGAGAAATTGAGTTGTTGGTTGACTGGGGTGTGAGCCCTAGTCAAGCAACAGCCACAATCCCTTTGCAGGGTGAACCACAAAAAGTCACTAAATTAACTTGTACTTAACTCTGTGTAGCTTGGCACAAACAGCAGTCAGGCTTAACTTAGAGGGAATGTGTAAAGTATTTATGCTGCACGCAAACAGTAATAAAGTGAAAACATAACTCACACAAAATACTAAACCAATTTGGAGAAATAGAGTTTATATTTATAACTTATTTGTAAACAAAATGCCAAAAACTCTAATCAGTAGAATTGGAGTTACGAATTTGTAAAGTTTTTAGAGACATCCTGCCGCTAAATGATCAAAGTGTCAACTACAGACATCTGGTTTCGCAAGACCAGGTTAAAGTTGAAAGTTAAGGCCGTCTGCGAAACAGCGTGGTACAAATAGAAGTGGATTGGGCCCAGTCAATGCTTACCTTCAGCCTTAGAAAAAGTCTTGAAGAAAAATGTCTGAGAAGGGAGAAGTTCAGTGGAACATGGCTGCAGGAGTGTCGGAGGAGGGAGCATCATTGGATGGCTATGGATCAAAGCAGCGGTCAAGATTGTTACCTTTGGTCTTAGCAGCCGAAATCCAAGCCGAAAATCTCCAGCATAATGATGCAGAAGACTGTAGCCAAAAAGAGTTCAATAAGGTCAGATACCCTTTTGGCTAAGGACCGCTCACACAGATTTGCTGCTGCGGAGAAGAACGTAATGTTAAAAGCACAAAGTCAATCTGACTGGTGATGGACCTTGGGCACATAGGCAAGCAGGTTGGTCCCGGTCTTTTCCTGGTTCTCAGAGCACTTTTTGACCACATTTTGTATATCCCCGGTTTTGGAAATCGGCCATCTGGGCACTTTTAGCACCACAACCAATAGTCCAGGGCTGGTGCGACCCCTCTTGGGGGGGGGGGGGGGGGGTTCAAGACTCACTCAGGCTGGGTCCAGGTGCAGGTTCCAGATGGTGGAAGCCATTTGTTACTGCATAATTGGGCACCCCCTCTGGAAAATAATACTTTCAGGCCAGGGAGAAGAGGGGAAAGAAACAAAAAACACTAAGAGCACTCCCTCATAGCCTATCTATTCATTCCACTTCTGGGCTCAAAAATACGTTAATTCACATCAGTGACACTTAACAATTGAAATTTGATTTTCATTTCTTTTATTATTTCATTTCCTAATATACTTTATAAAGTTTCATTTATTCCTTCTTTTTTAATTTAAAAAAAAACTTTTTCTAAAAGTGTACATATCACAGAAAACAACATTAATCCTGTTATCACATCAGATATACATAACACATATTTACATATATAGAAATACTTAACAAAGATAGTACGCTGGAGACATCATATAAATACATCAATTTCACACAATCTATTCAAACACATTCAAACTCAAACATACAAATTGCATCTGAATAAGGGGGAGATTATAGATGACAAAAAGGGGATCTCCACGACCAAATTAGATCTGAACAAATGGTCGACGCGGATTTCGGCAGTGTATGAAGAGGAGTCAAACCACCTTCATCAGGACCTATCCAGATACCCACATAACTCTCACGGCACCCAGGGAACAAAAAAAGAGAGAAAAATTACAAGACCAATAGCCACCAGCCAATCGTTGCACTTAGAAATAAGGACACTTGTCTGTTTTCTAGATAGACGACATTCAATCTAATGTGATTATTCTCATACTGCCCAACTCATCATGTATTAATATTCTTTTCCCCCTTTTCCTTCTCACCAAAGAACCATGCCCAGCAGGGACAGTGTATTCGGAGAAAAATGCATCCGTAGGGATCTACGAGGAGACCTTAATTTTTATTCTTCTCCATCAGTCAGGCATCCAGATTTTGATTCTTCAAAGCATGTCGCTGCGACATGAGGAAGGAGTGAGCGAAGCTGGTCAGGAGACGCTGCAAGGAAGTTGTCCTGTATAAGGAAGTATTTGCAAGCTTTGAAGAATCAAAATCTGGACGCCTGACTGATTGGCTGGTGGCTATTGGCCTTGTAATTGTTCTCTCTTTTTTGTTCCCTGGGTGCTGTGAGAGTTATGTGGGTATCTGGATAGGTCCTGATGAAGGTGGTCATACACCGCCGAAACGCGCGTCGACCATTTGTTCAGATCTAATTTGGTCGTGGAGATCCCCTTTTTTGTCATCTATAATCTCCCCCTTATTCAGATGCAATTTGTATGTGTGAGTTTGAATGTGTTTGAATGGATTGTGTGAAATTGATGTATTTATATGATATCTCCAGGGTCCTATTTTTGTTAAGTAATTCTACATATGTAAATATGTGTTATGTATATCTGATGTGATAACAGGATTAATGTTGTTTTCTGCTATATATACACTTTTAAAAAAAGTATTTTTTAAATGAATAAAGAAGGAATAAATGAAACTTTATAAAGTATATAAAGAAATGAAATAATAAAAGAAATGAAAATCAAATTTCAATTGTTACGTGTCACTGATGTGATTAACGTATTTTTGAGCCCAGTAGTGACTGAGTCCTTAGTGGAATGAATAGATAGGCCATGAGGGAGTGCTGTTAGTGTTTTTTGTTTGGAAGCCATTTGTTACCCATTAGGTCTGCACAGGAGGCCAGAACGCTAGTGCTTAGAGTTACTTCTGGTAGTCCTGGGTGCAGGTGTAGATTCAGGGCTCAATGGCAAGTCTGGCCTCTGAGGGTTTAAGGCAGGCTCAAGGCACCAAAGCAGTTCTTCCAGGTACAGCAGCAGTCTGGCAGAGTGCACAGCAGATCACAGTAGCAGGCAGTGTTCTGGGAGTCTTTCCGTAGGTCCAGTGTTGAATTGAAGAGTGGGTCTGAAGGTCCTATTTTTATCCCCTGTGCCCTTCTTCTGGAAGATGGGAGAAGATTCTGGAAAGGTTATTTTAAGTGCATGGAATTTTCCCGACTCCTCTGCCGTGGCTCCAACCTGGTTGCAGTGACAATACAGGGTTGTTAAGCCCTTTGTGGGGAGACAGGCACAGCCTATTCAAATGGAACACGGCAAGAAGAATCCTGTCATAGGACACTACTGAATCTATTTTTTTACAGTTCTAGGTCCTGAAGAGAACCCCATATCAACACTTGGTTTAAAACGCTTGAGATCTAGGGAGTGTGTCCATGTTAAAGAAAAAAATAGGCTTACAGGTAATTGTTGGTTGAAAATAAATTGATAGGTTAATCCCTTTGTGAGGCCTTAAACTAAAGGAAAATGCTAATTTGACACTCCCAGGTTATAAGCCAATAAAGTGGGGGCTCAGTGCGGTCATTTCACCTTTTGCCCCTTTGGGTACTTTCAAATTCAGAACTGATGCATTGAATGTTACATGTGTATGTTATGTGTTTTTTGTCGTGCATATTTATTCACTATTGCCTCAAAGCGTTGATGTTTATTTGATGTGGGTTATGCAGTATATGACACTGTACTTGTGACATAAAGATGTTGCTCCTCTGTCATTGACAGTTGTATGCAAACATGTATAAATACTTTGTTAAGTACAGTGAAGAATTAAAGGGTGATCAAAGTATTTAAGTTGCGTGATCACAATTGAAATATTGTGTTGTTTAAACAGAGTCAGCACTTGCGTTTCTTTGTTCTTTTGACGTTGTAGTGGCCTAGCCTTGCTGATATTAAATATGCCAAACCCCCAGTTAATTATTATAGTTTCTAAAAAAGGCCCTTTCAAAATTGAAATGAACAATCTGACTTTACCATTAAGGAGGGTTTATCATTACAATTGCATAGGTACCAAACACAATATATTTACCACCTCTCAATTACAGCTTATTAAGGTAAATATTGATTCTCCAATGTTATCCTATGGGAGGGGTAGGATTCACAGTAGTGAAAAACAAATGTTGGACTTTTTCACTAGTAGAACATTTATAACTTAAATGTACATGTCCAACCTTTTAATTACACGGCACCTTGCGATAAATGGCCTACCTTAGAGGTGACCTATATGTGATACAAGGGGAGTTTAAAGCTTGTCAATGGGGTTTAGATGCCATCTTGACATGGCAGTGTGACAGTGCATTAAGGTTGCAATGGCAGCCCTGGGACATGTTTTAAGGTGCTACTTAGGGTGGGAGGCACAATAAGTGCTGCAGGCCCATTGGTAGCATTCACTTTTAAGGCCCTGGGTATATGGTATACCACTCCACAAGAGAATTACAAGTAAATTAAACATGCAAATTAGATATATACCAATCAAACCATGTTTAGGGGAGTCAACACAAGCACTTTAGCACTCGTAAGCAGTGGTAAAGTACACAGAGTTCTAAGGCCACCAAACAAGGGAATCCTGAAAAAATAGAAAGAGAAAGGCAAACAATCTGTGGCTGAACCTGCAGAGAGGGCCAGGCCCAACAACAACATTATAGTTTATTACATCAAACACAAGAGTGAAGGTTTTGTACAGCACATATCCTAAACTCATGTATTTCAAGGAGCTCTTATATGTCATAATGAAGAAAAGGGAGGAAATGTGCAATTAGACAATTGTCTAGCATCACTCAATTTGGTCAAATGGGTAAGCCAGGTTTTGTTCCGGGTTTTCTGGTTTCACATTGTGCAATTCCATTTCATTCCAATTCAATGACCAGGTTACTTCCTTTTTACACGTGAATCTCCCAAGCTAGCATCAAAGCCCACCTTAACCCCTCTCCTCACAAAGCCCCACTCCCACCTTGCTGTCATCAATGTGTCCCTCTGTAACACCCCAGCCCAGACTTTGTGGTTCCTGGTAAATGTTTGCAAGTACCCATGGTCTAAACTAGGGATACTCAAAGTAGGGCCTGGGGGCTACATGTGGCCCTCCTGACCTTTAATTGCAGCCCACTGGTGAACAGCAGCACTGAGCTGCTATTCACTTAACTGAGCAGGAAAATTCAGAAAGCTGCAAAACAAATGGGCATATTTTAATAACACATTTTGCACATTAACTAAAAGAAGAAAAGAAAGTGCTCTAGACAATTTATCTTTTGTAACACCTTTAGTTTTAAAGGCACCTTTAGTTTTAAAGTCTCTGCAAACAAGTGTATTTTAATAACATGAATGAGAGTTTTGCCTTAGATCAGATTGTCAGTGCTTTAAGAGGCATTTATTATAAGTGATAGTTTTCAAACATGATCTTGGAAACTTTCATGCCGCCCTCATTCTGAAAAGAATGCTATTAGTGAAGGAAGAGTGAAGACATTTGTCAGGTGCACCTTGTGTGCAGCCTTGGCTGTTATATAATTGGCAACACCATTATCGTTAATGAAATAAAACAGGAGAAGGTTTTGTACCGTGCATATCCTATTCCTGAACCCATGTATTTTATGGGGCTCTCATATGTGTTAATGAAGAAATAGGAGGCAAAGTGAAATTAACATATTGCCTAGGATCACACAATTTCATCAAGTGGTGAAGCCAGGACTGATACCAGGTTTTCTGGTTTCACGTTTTGCAATTAAGCCACCAGATACTTATCTCTTTCGCTCTTCTATGGTACATTATAAGTTAATGCTTTTATCTGAATTGTTGATGCCTGAGAATAGTGCAGAGGTGTCAGATAGCAGTCACTGAAGGCTCAGTTAGTTGTCCACACGTGCATCTGCTTCGCATCCCCCTACCCTCTCCTTTCATCACCCAGACCCTCCCATTATTGGCATCCGTGCGGCCCTCGGGCATGTCCCAGACAGTACTTTGCGGCCCTCGGGGAAATGTTTGGGAGTACTCATGGTTTAAACAATACAATTTCAGTAAAATTCAGGAAAGGGCAGAAATGAAAAACAAATGGGTATTATTATAATTGAAGAATATCGAATTGGCGTTCTTCTTTTCCCGATAGAAACTCTTGATATTAACGCATTAAGGGGCATATTATCAAGACAGGCGATAAAATTATCGCCGCTTTAGCGGCAGAAAACTGCCGCTAAAACGGCGATAATGGGCTTGATAATATGCTCTATGGAATTCCAATTGAAGCCCATGTTAGACGTCCTTCACATCTAATTGTATCGCCTGTCTTGATAATATGCCCCATAGTACAATCTATGGCAAGACTACAGCACTATGACGCGATCGAAGGGCATGCAGCGCTCTATTAAAATATCCAATAAAGAAATAATGACGTTCGCTGAGGAAACGTTGCAAAATGTAAACCTTGCCTTTTGTGAATAAGAAATAAATAACTCTTGAAACTTGGTGAAATCTTATATTTTAACTAATTGTTTTCACATGACCTCATATTAACTCTGTTAATTGACTCAATGGTGTACAGGGGACACATTTTCCTTCATCTCAGGCATAATGAGTCAGAGGATGAGATTTGAAATTTGGTGGAAACTGCAATAAAGTGATTCATTTTGAAATAAGCACAGAGGCCCAAAGTTTTTCTCTTGAACGTGTTCAGTGTTTTTATCTCACTCTTGCACCCCAACTTTCTCCTTCCAGTACGCGTTTCCTACCCTTTCTTCCTCCTTTTTCCTTTTTCGTCTTGCTCTCGGTCAATCTGATACTGAATAATAGGTCCTTGTCCTCAAATATAGGCGCCGGTGCCGACCACCGGCAACCGCCAGCACAAATTAAGCACTTCTACAATATTATTTTTTAAAAAGTATACGTTCTCAACCATATGCTGATAACTGAATTGAAATTGCTTTCAATGAGAGAGAGATAATATTCTCCTAATAAAAATATCGGTGTAGGAGGCAGACAAACTTCTAATTAGATGCCATTTGGAAACCAAAATATTAGGAGGAAAGGAAACCAATTTAATTTTATCTGATGTGAAGCATTAGTTCTGAAGTGCCGAACAGAATGAAATATGATGGGGAATTATGCTCAGAAAATAGAAACAGACGTGGCATTCATTGACAAACATACATTTAATTGTGATGGTAGAGTAATGCAATAGAGCTGTGGGTGAACAGATCACTGATGCATTTTTACCTCATCTTCTACAAACAGAAGTAGAGCTAATGCTGCGATTTCTGAAGCAGGATCTCCGGTGGAAGGTGTCTTACAAGGGAATTATGGATTTTAACCTGAAAGCATTGTGCAATGCCTCACCACTTAATGAGACATTACTCTCCCTGGTAAATATGTATTTAGCTCCTGGCTTTTCTGCATCCTTATCTCATACGGTGACTGTGGGATTGGAATTGTATTCTCTAGGCAGCCGATTTATTGTGGGTGTAGCACAACATGGATGAAAAGGGAAGAAAGAGGGAAGAACTGTGAATTTGTCATTATTGCATTATATACGATGGATACCCTGAGATAGGATGCCATTGTTGGAAATCGAGCTTATTTTATGCCACAACAGAACGTAATATTACGAATATTGAGGATGCCCCCCTGAGAAATATCTTTAAATATATTTAGACATAAGAAATCTTGCAAATCGTTTTAACACTGCAAATGTAACGTCTGAAATAACAAGACAAGGACTTCAACTAAACCCACAATGCTGAAAAATACCATGTACTCTACACCGTGGGAAAATCCGTGCATACAAATGCCACCCAAGACAATGGGATGTTAATCCATATCTAACTCATACTATTGTCTTCTTAAGACTAACATTAGGAACTATAGGCATGTTTTAGAGTTTGTTGGACAGGATATTATGGCAATAATGGGTCAATGTCCCATCCGTCACATTACTAGCACATGAAATTAAATTGCAATCTATGGGCCATGTGTAAGAAGGCATTTTACATTTCCTAATGGTGCGAATTACAATTTCAGACCGTTAAGAAACGCAAAATGCCATTACGGAATGTGTGAAAGGCATTTTCAGTGGTGCAAAATGCGTTTTCTATCCAGTAAAAATCGCATTTTGGAAATCTATAAATAGCAAATCACAATTTGGTACTTCCAAATAGCGAATCCCATACACTGTGTACAAAGGATTTCCTAATTGCGAGTAGTCACGAAATGACCAGTTAGGAAATGCAATTACATCAATCTGTATCAGGTGGTAACCAGGTGCAAACTATAATAAGGCACCCATAATGCATTAGTCTCTTGCAGAATGGTGGCTATGTATGTCTTGGTGAGGAGGATGAGTATTTCGGCTGATAGGCAGAGAAGGAGGAGACATGAGAGGATATTTAGGGTGAGGGTCACCCTGTCTGAACAGACGGAGGAGGAGATATATGGGAAGTACAGACTCAGTAGTGAGGTTATCCTGGAATTAATTGCTGAGTTACAACCTCAGCTTCAGGCCCCAACACTCAGAAGCAATGCAATCCTGCCACATGTGCAGGTATTGTGTTGTCTACACATTCTAGCTTCAGGCAGATACCAGGGAGTCATAGGAGCGGCAGGGGGGTGTCACAAAGCTGTTTTTTCAGGTTCTTTCACAAGTTCCTGAGCATCATGGTTAGCAAACTTAACCAGTACATACATTTTCAAAATACTCCCTAACATTTACAATATTGCCATATGTCCCTCCCACAAGAAATGAATTCATCTACAGAAATATGAGTAGTACACACTCACTCAATGTACAGGGAGTGTGTGATGCCTCATGCATCATAACATACATTGTGGCTAGATTCCCTGGCAGCACCCATGGCTCCTTCATTTTCTGCCACAGTGGAATACATAACTGACTATCTCTGGGTGAATTTGGCGATGGCTTTTTATGTGGTAAGAGCATTGCTGACTCTATGCATAAAGTGGCCAGAACTGTTTGTGTAGTGTGACCTAATGGTTCTTCCCTCATCCTCTTTAAGGAGACAGTGCATATGCCTTGTTTCCTTGGTTACTGACACAATACTTGACTCCAAGAACCAGTAAAAGTCAGCACAATAGGGCACATAAAACACCATGGTCCATCTTAGAATGGATCTTTGGCATACTGAAGTCCAGGCTCCGCTGCCTCCACAAAACTGGTGGTGCCCTACTTTACAGATTTGAGACATGATGTAAGATCATTGCCAAATGTGCCATACTACAAAATATCGCCATGAGGAAGGGGCCGCAGAACATCACCATACAGCCTGAATTCAACTTCTATGAGTAAATACCTCCACTATAGTTGCAGCAGGATGGCACACTTGCAGCAGAGGGTCGTGCCCCATGCACATAGATCACCACTAACTATTTTTGAGGTAAGAATGATGACACCATCTAATAAACAGCTATCTCTCATGACGAGCCTACATAACTGACATACTACCTTTTATTCATGTTGTGACAATAATGTATCTCTCCTTAATCAACTGTATCCAATTGTGGAAGTAACATTGTTTCAACTGAGCAACAAAGTATGCAATAACACACTTTACAAAGTAGACTTATGAGTCTGAGTGTTCAGTGGCTTTATTTTTTCCGGCCTCTGGGGTTGTTGCTTTCTCTGCACGACTGGACTGTGAAAGAGGTGCCGTGTCAGATCCAGAAGTGTTTCAGCATGCACACAAGGAAAATCATCCCTCTTCCATAGATGTACCACTGATACTAGAGCCGTCTTCACTCTCAGGTGGTGACATTATGTTAAGGACAGACAGGTTGTATGTCTGCATGTTTTCAAGTGCTGTGGTCACTTGTACTAGCCCACATGCAATATCCTGACAGCAGTGCCCCATGTAATTTTGAATGTTGACCGTTCTACTTGCAACAGTGGTCATAGCTACTGCCAATCTATTGATTGAATCACTGAAGGCATCAAAATGTGCCATGTACTTCCTGTGCACATGTCTTTACAGATGTTGCTCCTTCTCCATAGCAGCAATCCAACAGTCTTGCCCTTTCTGCAATAGCTGCGTTGACTTTGACATGCTTTGCAGATGCCTATTTACTGTCTTAATTTGTTTGGGTTGCAGGCGTTGTACTGAGATGATTGATTTCTCCAGGTCACCAAGCAGAGGGGAACTTGTTGCTATGCCTTCTGAAACATTGTCATTGTGGACTGTTGCTGGTTGGCTCCTACGGTGTATGTGTGTCCTACCCACAGATGTAGTCATGCCCTTTCTTTGGGATTGTCTCTCATCACTGTCCATAAAGTCTGGTAGTAGTACAATGCTTGCTTTACTTGAATTTTGAGTTGGACAAATGGGCATAGGAGTTGCTGTCTTTCATTTCCACATTTGAGTCAGCAGCTTCTTCTGCCTCAATTGTTTCTGACACAGCCTGGGTGTGATCTGTGGAAAGGAATGTATATAAATAGTGTTAATAAATATGTAACGTTTCTTCATAATATTGTAAGTCTACATCATGTGTTTGTGACATGTTTCAGATGTGCAGATATGTGTAAAGTAGTCATCAGCATATAGTACAGCATATCACTTCGGTGTACTACAACTCCCATGATGGATTGCCAAGGTACAACGTACATCAAAATAGATTGCTTTTGAATGTGATGTTTTACTTGGGGAATTACAAAGATGTTGTTAGGATGAGAATGTAAAGCGGAGTGCATGCAGGATTGGCTCTGTCAATGTCTGATACTCCCACCACACTCTCTGGTTCCAGTGTCCCTTTGATCAGTGACTTCATGGGTGTTGGAGGGGGTATTTGGAGGGGCCAACATCTGTGCCACAAACCTCAATCACCCTGCCGGCACCTTCTCCTTGTGCAGAATCTCAAATCATACCTCCATTTCCTGATCTCAGTTATGGTCCTCTGGATCACACCAAGGGAGTTCACCTTCTCCAGGATGATGTTCCATATCCTGGTCTTCTGGGATTCTGGAACAGTAAATTTGGCCTTCCCGAAGAGCTGATGTGCCACCCATTATTCTATTAGGAACTCCAACCCCTTCTCAGAAAATTTGACTTTCCTCATCCTGCTGCCAAAATCCTTGTCCGATCTTCCTTGGACATAGTTTTCTCCAAGAATTGTCAAAAAACCTTCAAGTAGTGAGCCAGGAGAACTCCTTATTTCCAGCACCTTGCTAAGCTTCCCGGCTGCAGCCACACTATGTATTTCAAGCATCCTGGCCCGTCACTGTCATTCTGCATCCAAAATACAACTTTTCCTAATTTGCTGTTTCTTATTAAGAAATCGCAATTGTGCGATTTTCAGAATAGCGATTTCCTATTTGCGAATGTGAAGAAATCCCTATTAGAGAAATCAGTTATTACTTATATCTCATTTTGCGATTCCCTAATAGCAATTTCTACAAATTTGCTGTCGGGACGGGTAGAAAAGCTTGAAATGAGTGCTTTCGATAAAGGAGGAAGCTGTATGAGCCAGGTGACCCCAAAGGCCCCCATCTCTAAGAGATGGGGGCCATGCTTGCCGTAGTCTGCAAGTAACCAGTGGCTTGAAGTGTCCCCTCTAGGGTCACCTGGCTCATACAGCTTCCTCCTTTACCGAAAGCGCTCATTTCAAGCTTTTCTACTTGCCCTGACAATAAGCAACCACCAACAATCAGCGTCCCAGCTAATTCGATCATCATCCTGGCTCCCCCAGAGGTTCTATACTTTACCTTTGGACACTGTGATCTTTGGCTTCCGCCTTAAAGGGCCATATAATGGATCGCAATTACAATTTGAGGTTCTGGACTGAAGTACCCATTGAATTTTTACCATCTTTCTATGGCCACATCATTGTGAATTTAGTGATTGATGTTACGGCTTCCTGGAGAATGTTACAGCAAACAATTGATGGACAGAATGCTGACAATGCAAACATTCTCCCCCAGTCAAAAGATCTGGGTTAAATCCATTGTTCTTTTGCCCACTATGACACCCCAGTTTGGACCCAGCCATATGCAAATTAGTCTTGACCCTGTGCCCCATGGGAACAATCCAGACAGAACTGCCAGGCCAGGTCCTCCCTGGACTGGAAACGAGCTTCCTGGGACCGGTTTCAGGGTATGTCACCCTTCTTCAGCCAGGCTAGCTTGAATCCAGTGGCACAGTGAGCAAGGGACCCACGTCTGGGCATACCCATCCCACTTAGCGCAAAAAGTGTTACAGCAAACAAATGATGGACAGAATGCTGACAATGCAAACATTCTCCCCAGTCAAAAGGTCCGGGTTAAATCCATCATTTTTTTGCCCACTATGCCACCCCAGTTTGGACCCAGCCATATGCAAATCACTCTTGACCCTGCGCCCCATTGGAACAGTCCTGACCGAACTGCCAAGCCAGGTCCTCCCTGGACCGGAAACAAGCATCCTGGGACCGATTTCAGGGTATGTCACCCTTCTTCAGCCAGGCTAGCTTGAATCCAGTGGCACAGTGAGCAGGGGACCCACGTCTGGGTATACCCATCCCACTTAGGGCGAAAAGTGTTACAGCAAACAAATGATGGACAGAAAGCTGACAATGCAAACATTCTCCCCCAGTCAAAAGATCTGGGTTAAATCCATTGTTCTTTTGCCCACTACACCACCCCAGTTTGGACCCAGCCATATGCAAAACAGTCTTGACCCTGTGCCCCATGGGAACAGTCCAGACCGAACTACCATGCCAAGTCCTCCCTGGACCGGAAACAAGCATCCTGGGACCGGTTTCAGGGTATGTCACCCTTCTTCAGCCAGGCTAGTTTGAATCCAGTTGCACAGTGAGCAAGGGACCCACGTCTGGGCATACCCATCCCACTTAGGGCAAAAAGTGTTACAGCAAACAAATCATGGACAGAATGCTGACAATGCAAACATTCTCCCCAAGTCAAAAGATCTGGGTTAAATCCATCGTTCTTTTGCCCACTACGCCACCCCAGTTTGGACCCAGCCATATGTAAATCAGTCTTGACCCTGTGCCCCATGGGAACAATCCAGACCGATCTGCCAGGTCAGGTCCTCCCTGGCCCAGAAAAAATGACGAAGCCATTCCTGCCGAAATGCGCGCAGTGTTATTACACTGTCAGTTACACAAATGTTAAGCCACCCACATTATGATTTACATTGATGTCTAATTATGGATTAATGAACTAATGTTCTCTGCTTTCAGCCATCTTTAACTAATGAATTGTAGATTGAATATGTTCTTTTGAACCCTATTTATATAAAAATAGTTTGTCAAATGTATCAATTGTATTAATTCATTAATTTATCACTGTCCAGGATGCCTTTCATGTAAAGATTGAATCTATCCTCTTGACTTATTTTAAATGATTATATTTCTACATTTTTAACATTGCATATAAAATAATCCAAAAACATGAAAAATCATCTTTTGTAAAAAAAAACCATATGTTTCCTTGGTTATTAGATAAATTGTCATTATATTGTCTATTACATGTTAGTCAGAATACTGTATGCCCTCATATTTATATGAATTGTTTCTTGCTCAAGTTTGTTTCCAAGTATTTAGCTGTTTTTCCCTGCACTGGGCAAGTCATTTGTATGCATGGGCCCCTTAATTCAAAAGGACTATATAGGATAACATAGCTGTTACAGATGGGAGGGTAGGTACTGCTCAAGTACTTTAAGCCATTAGGGGGGCTAAGGTTGGTCTTGGTTATCAGTTTTCTAACACTGATCCCAGGAGGGTGTATTCTAGTTTTCAAGTTCAGGTAGAGAGCGAGACAATGGGTATGGACAATCGGAAAATGCATTTGTGATGGGCCAGATTCTGGACTCAGCCTCTGTTGGTATATAGGTGGAGAATCCCAGCCTTAGATTTTAATTGACAAGGAGGACACAGTAAAATTAGTAAATTACTAATAATATTTAGCTATTAAAACCCATTAATTTAACAAAAGCATATTTATTTTATAGAAAATAGTGTCACCCACTCCACCAGCGATTGACCCTCCTCCTCCATAATCCTTAAAAAAGCACCATACCCCTTCCACAACTTTCACCACCCACTTCACCTGCAACAGACCCTCCCCTTTCCCTAAACAATGAAAAACACCATACCCTTCCCCAACTCTCAACACCTACTCCATCTACACCACAGAATCACTCCCCAGCTATAGAAAATATGCCTCCAAAATAACAATCTTTTTGCAAAGTGTTTTTGGGCCCTTCTCATTTGTGCTTGCCTTTTTTTAATGTCCTCAATACCCCACTGTATATTGTGAAGGAATACCTCTGTGCATGTGGGAGGAGAGGAAGTTTGCTTGGCTGGTTGGAAGGGTGTGGTCCGACTGCTGGAGGTGGTTTTGCTAATATCTTATTAGCTGAGAAGCAAATGTTTCTGCTTTCTCCTCTTTCTCCAGGATCCCACCTGGCAAAAGGCTACCATAATGCCTCAATCTTGGTCTGCAGTTAACTCCCACCATGTTTTTTCTTGGGATTTTCATCTCCATCCTGTGGCCATCCTCTGGCAAGAGCAGCAGGATGTTTTAAGGCTAGAAGAATTAACCATGAGAAATGTGCCCATACTTAGTCAGTTCCTGTGTTAGGGATGGGGAGAAAATATTATTTTGTCACGTAAAGTTGACTTTGGGGTAAAGCTTGGCCAACAATTGGGCACTTTAGATATGGCTGGGTTAGATAGATGGTCAATGGAAGGTAGAAGAGAAACACGTGAAAGGGATAGCTAAAGAAGAAATGTCGGAAGAAGGCATGAGACAAATTTGGGACAGGACCTTAGTCATAGGCCTCTGGAAGTGGTGGTAGATATGGATGGTAAGTAATGTAGTTGCCTACTGGTCAGCTAAACAGTCATCTCACTTATCCATTAAAATAGATGGCTGAGAGGAAGAGATAGAGAAACACGAGAACTTTGATAACTTAACAAAATGGCTGGGGTTGGACTACAGGCTTACATTTGGGAAAAAGCATTACCTTAAAAATACAGAAATTTTCATGAGAATAAGGAACTTGACTCACCACTCACCTCAGCAGTCCCTTCTTGTGCTCCCTGTGACCCCAGTCATTTGGCTGGTTGTCCTGCACCACATCTCGGGCAGCCCTTATTAATATCACTATCAACAGAAATATATTTGCACAAGTAAAAAAATACCTAAACAATTGTGATCTTTGCTAGCCAAAATAATTGATGCAATAAAATGTTTTACAAATGTAGAAAATGGCTAAGAAAGGATCAGATCAAAAAAAAATAAAGGAAGAAGATGGGAAGGAAGATAAAAAGACTAAAAGAGATGTTTGAGGAAAAGGTTGTTTAACTTGCTTGCTAGTTATTAGAGCTGCTTCAGTAAGAAAAGAGGTAAATGGAAAAGGGAAGTAGTAAGTAATACCAAAGGAGAAAAAGAATAATGCACCAAGGAAATACATTGAGAGGGGAATGTTAAGGCAAACATGAGGTTTGATAGGTTAACTTAACAGACACTGAAACAGATAAATGTGGAAGCTAGTGGAGGTTGGGAAAAAGTTAGGACAATTAGTGTTGTATAAGAAAGAAAAGTTATGAATATTTTTGTTATAGCAAAGGAGAGTAAATAATATAAAAAAAGATTTACGACAAGAGGTGGACATGCCTTCAGCTGTGATGACATTGCCTGTGCCTGACTCCTTCTTGTCTCTGGCTACCTAGATTACTCTGATATGAGTATTACAGTCTACAATAGTAAAGGACACGCAAAATATTTTACAAGCAAACTAACAAATTGTTCCGCAACCAATACTACAATACTATTGCCACTTTTGATTAACTAGGCTCTAAAAGAGTTCTCTGTTCTACTAATAAGTTAAGATTTTGCTCAACCATGAACTTCTTACAGCTGTACTATTACCACACTGTAGATTGCACTGACTGACCCTTCAGAGACGTGGAGCATCAGAAGAGTCATGGAGGAGTCCCATCACCTTTGAAATCTTCCCTCCTCTTGTTGTGCTAATTAACCTAAGCCTGAACATACCTGGCTCACAGGCAGCCTGATGCCTCCCAAGGTGACCCACAATTTACTGTTCATATGTTTTTTAATCTCAATCCCAGCATGAATATTGACATCCACTCAAGTCCCCCTGATGTCTGACAGCCTTACTGATGTGACCCAATAATCATTCAAAACAAAAAGCACCCCCCATAGACTCTAATTATATATTTGTGTATTAAAAGTACATATTACAGTTGCGAACCTAGTTACCATAGGAAGAACATTTTTTGATTGATAGCTTTGGCGCCATTTGACAAATCGTCACAAAAGTTTCTAAATAAAAGTTCACCCACCTCAGCTCCTTCCTTGAAAGTTTTGGGGTGATCTGTCACGCAGGGGCCAACAAAAAAGGGGGGATCCCAAAACATAATTTCCCCATGAGATTTTCATAGGGATTTTTGAACAGCAGTAGAGCCCAAAATACTGAATAGAATTACACCAACATTGGCAGAAAGCTAGATCCTTAAACTGAAAGATAGCCTTTTAAAATTTATTGTAATCCCAGTCAAGAGTTTTGGAGAAATTAAAGTTGAAAAGGTATGTATGTCTGGCCTTTTGAGCTGAAAGTCAATTTAAGGTCTCTGATTGGCTAAGAGGGATTTGTCAGGGCACGCATTCTTATTAGCTGGCCACAACCTGAAAAGAACTGTTACTGCAGCCATTACAGGACCAAGGGACTTGGGGCCTGATTACGATGGCAGAAGGCCTGCGCTTTTCCGCCAGCCATATCATGATGGTGGGGGGAAGCATTGGTGAAGCGTGGTGGTTGAAAAGACTGACTGCCACGGTTCCGACAGGCGGTCCTTTTCCGACCACCTGTCAGAGCTCTGACATTGCCCAGCATTGCGGCAGTGCCTGCCATACACCGCCATTGGGATTATGATATCCCTTTCTGCCGGTCGCTTTGCGGAGGTCAACCCGCAACAAAAAGGCAGGCGGTAACGGATTTGAGGGTCCGTAGCAGGCCCCCTTCATCCCTGGGCCTGGGGCAAGGGACACTGGGGGGCACCTATGATGCCCCCCTACATATCCCTGCACCATGTGGCAGGCACCGCATGGTGCCTGCCGCTTAGTGCAGGGATATGCAAGTTACTTTTTTACCCATTGGGGAGGGGGCTGCTAACCGCATACCTGCCACAATGCACAGTATAGGTGACGCGACCACCGTGGTGGCGGTCGCATCGAAATTCAGATTGTGGGGAGGCCGCCTCATTGGCAGCCAGACCCAAATCCGAAACGATGGCGGATGGACTGAAGTCCGTCTGCCATCATAACAACCCCCTTGGTTCTCATGTCCTGAAAAAGAGTATAAGGTTGCAGGGTAGAGATACCCTGAAATCCTAGTCCATGTGGAGTGATCCCAGAGGAAACACATATGGACCTAAGTGTAATTTAAAAAAACTAAATTGCTCGTTTCTGCGGGAGTCCTGCAGGACTGATACAAACATTTAAAAAAAATGCAAAACACCACAATTTGTGTTTTATACCCCTGGGAGGGCAAGGGCAAGAGGGTAGGAGCACTTTTTTCAGTGGGAGGCAATATGCACTACTGTCCGAGTCATTTTTAGGTCCTGGGGAACCCATTCCCAGGGTTTTGGATACCTATTTATGGGGAGGGGTTATGCATCCATGCATCCCCCCTCCCCAACCCTCCAAAAGGACCTGGGACCCCACCCTACGGAGCTGTAACATAAAATGCTCTGGGTGCCCGGGTCCCACCCAAGACACACAAAGTTATGAAGGCCATAGGGCCTCAGGGAAATCCCTGTGCCCATGCAGCCCCTGCACACTCCTCTGCTTGCACCCATCCTGCCCCCTCCCTAAAAATAAACTTCAGCTATGAAATATGGGATGCCTGGGGCCCTCAGAAGACTGGGGGAGAGGTGCCTCACACACACTTTCCCATAAAAAACAGCCCTGAGAAATGGGGTACCCGGGGCCATTTAATAGCTTGGGGAGGGGGACTACATGCCCCCTTTCAAATGAAAATATATCGGCCCTAGGGGATTGGGTTTGCGAGACCTTGAAAGAGTTGGGGAGGGGTACGCATCCCCACCCCATTAAAAAATTGATTGGTCCGGGAGATGGGGTCCCTGGGGCCATGAAATGGCTCAAGGAGGTGGACGCCATGTCACGCCCCCCATTCCCCAAATAAAAAAATGGTGAATGTAAAAAGAGCTCAGTAGCCGCTCATTTCACATTCACAGATCCAGCTGGGGAGTGCTCCATAATGCGCTCCAAGGGTTTAAAAACATATATTTGTGGATGCTGATGATGCCCCCAGATGGGGTAGGGGCACCTTATTAAAGAGTTTACACTTTAAAAAATGGCAATTTGTGTATATATACACACAACTATATATATTATCCAAAAAAAACTTCAATTATCTAATTTGAGATGTCATTTAACATGTCCCATGTGATAATTATAGTTAGCTCACTGAGCAACGGCTGGTGAATTTCAGTCGTTTTCTGGTTTTAAAGTATTCATTTTTAACTCATTTCAACATCTAACTATAATGCTACATTAACCTTTTCTTTTTTGGGTGAATATCTAGGGTTTTGTAATGTTAAGGAAGATCATATTACCTTACCTAACTTTGACTTTTATTTTACCTTTGTATTTTTTTTAAAGTAAATTTCTAGGTTTTCTTTTACTTATTCAGCTAATACTTTCACTGCACACAGTCTTCAGCCACTCACAAGCATGGGTCCATTGTCCATCTGCGTGCCCCTGCCCCCACATCATGCCCCACATGGTCATGTGCCTCACCCCTCCTGCCTGCCCTCTGCTTTTCATCTGTATACCCCAGCATCTCCTGCCTACACTCCTTGGTCTGCTTGCTTCCTCTGGCCCTCTCCTCCCTTCTCTCCATGTGTGGACTCCTGCCCCCTCTCAAGTGACCTACTTGGTCAGTCTGCTACCCCTGCCCTCATCCACTGTTTTCTGTTCTTCTTGTGCATGCCCCTGCCCCCTCTCTCTCTCCTGCCTTCCAAGGTCCATTGTGATGACCATGCCAATGCAGGCCTGCTTGACATGCTGAGATTGACTCCCATGTTCCCTTCTGTCTACAGTCCATTCATCGCCAGCGTCACCCTGTCCCATCTTGTAAGCCCTCTGTGGACAACTTACTGCCCCTGCACATGCTGGCCTGCCTTATGTGGTCAGTTTGCTACCCCTGCTCTTGCCCCCCTACCCCCTGCCCCTCATTCTCTATGTGGGGGCCCCTGCACCCTCCCTTCTGCCCTTCATGTTCAGTTTGCTGCCCCTGCTCCATCCTCCCTTTCTGCTTTGTCCAAGTCTGTCCAGTCCCCTCTTTTCTGCCCTTTATGTTTTTGTGCTGTTGCTAGCCCTCTTGATTTCCCTCCATTCCAAGCTTGCTGCTCCTGTCCACCTCACCGCTGCAATTGTTGTCAAGTTCATGCTTCTGTTCCCTCCTTCCTGCTCTGCATGTTCCAGTGTGCTGCCACTGCCCCTCCCCTTGCCCTCTTTGGGTAGCCTGCTGTCGCTTCCCCTGCCTCCTCCCTCCTCCCTCCACTGCCTGAGACCATGCCCTGCCCTCTCACTACAGCCCTGCTTGGGCTAGAGGAAGTGGGCATGGGCATGCACATGAACGACAGAGGGCAGGGGGAGAGGGGCAGTGGCAGCAAGCTTACTTTGCAGGGAAGGTAGAAGGGACAGTGGCAGAACAACAGACTATAGAGAAAAGGAGGGAGGGGCAGGGACATGCAGACAGATAATGAAGGGCATGCTGAGGGAGGTAAATGTAGGAAGCTGACTATGCAGGGCAGGCAGAATAGGCAGCAGTGGCATAAGTGGCAATGGAGTGCCAGATGGGGGATTAGTGGCACACCATCAGAAAATTGAGGGCAGGAGGTAAGGGATAGAAACATGGACTCGGATAACTGAGAGTGGGGGAGGGAAAATGACACCACTAGAGATTATGCAGGTTATGCAGGGCAAGCAAAAGGGGGAGTGGCAGGGGGAGTGGCAGCACAGCAGACCATGGAAGGCAGGAGGGAAAGTCAGTGGCAAAACACCAAACCATGGTCATCTTGGTAAGCCTGCTGCTCGTACCTCCCTCCCCGTGCTGATAATTTTCTGTGCAAATACCCTGCCCCCTCCACTGCCCCATGTGCCTTTCCTACCCTGCCCTCCATTGTCTGTGGGCAATCCTCTGTCCCTTCCTTCCTGCTCTCCATGGTCCATTGTGCTCCCACTGCTTCTCTTGCCTACCCTGCACAGTCCATTGTGTTGTTTCTACTGTCCCTCCCACCTGTCCAGCATAATCAGCTTGCTGCCACCATCCTTGGCCGCTCTCCTTTGCTTTCGATCATCTTAGTCAATGCCCCTATATTCTCCTGCCTGCTCTCTATTGTCCATTATACTACAACAGCCCCTCCTGCCGCACCTGTGTGGTCTGTTGTGTTGCAAATGCAACTCATGCTTGTCCTGCATGGTCAGCTTGCTGCCCCTGCTCCCTTCTTCTGCCCTGTTTTTGAGCCCAGCCCCTAGCCCCTCCATTCTTCCCTCCATAGTTCTTTGTGCAAGGCCCGGCCCCCTTCCTCTTGGCCGCTATGGTCTGTTGTGCCGCCACTAACCATCTCACCTGCCATTAATAGTCTGTTGTGCTGCCACTGCCCCTCCCTCCTGCCCTGCATAGTCAGCTTTCTGCTCTTGCCATGACTCTCTCCCACCTTCCCCACATTGTCCATTCCTCTATCCCCTCCCTCTTGCTCCACATTTTGCCTTCACTGCCCCCTCCCCTGTACTCTGTTTTCTGTGTACTTGCCAATGACCACTCTCTCCTGTCCACAATGGCTCATTGAGCTGTCACTGCCCCTCCTGCATGTACTGTGTTGTTAGATTGCTGCCCCATCCCCTCTTCCCTGTTCACCTGCCCTCAGTCACTTGAGCCAGTGTTCCTTCCCCTCCCTCCTACCCTCCATGGTCCATGGTGTTGCAATGTCCCTACCTCCTGCTGTACTGCCACTCATCTTCTGATTCTGCATGGTCCATGGTGTGGCTATTGCCCCTCCCACCTGCCCTGCATGGTCAACTTCTTTCCCCTGCTCTCTGTTATCTGAGTCTGTGACTGTATCACTTCCCTCCTGCCCTCCATGATCTGTTGGCATACCCGTACTTCCTCATCCTGCCCTCCATAGCCGGTTGTGCCACCACTGCCCCTACTGCCTGCCTTGCATGGTCAGCTTGCTACACATACGCCCCTCCCTTTGCCCTCCATTGTCCACATGCATTCCCTTGCCCCCTCCCTCCCGCTCTCTATTGTTTGTTGTGCTGCCACTGCCCTTTCATCTGCTCTGCATAATCAGCTTGATGCTCCTGACACAATCCTTGCCGTCTGTATCCATGTGCATGTCACTGCCCCCACCCTTTTGCCCTCCATGGGTTTTTGTGCTGCCACTGACCATCTTCCACCTACCTTTTATGGTCTCTTGTGCTGCAACTACCCCTGTTGCCTGCACTATGTGGTCAGCTTGCTGCACCTGCCACCTCCCTCCTACCCTCAATTGTCTGAGTTTGCACCCGTACTCCATTGCACCTCCCCTCCATGGTATGTTGTGCTGCCACTGCTTCGCCCGCCATGATTCGCTGTGCTTCCCAGCTTCTCTCTTCAGCCCTGCACAGTTGGCTTGCTGCACTTGCCCCTTCTCCCCTTTCCTCAGTGGTCCATTGTCCTGCCACTGCCCTTCCTGCCTGCCGAGAGTGGTCAACTTGCTGACGTATGTTGTCCATGTGCATACCTCTGCTTCAGGTGATGTCTTGAATCAAGATATATTTTGGAATTAAAAAACATGGAACCTATGGATTTAAATATGGATGAGGAATTATACATACACTTAGGTGAGTGAATTATCAAACCTACTGCCTATGTGTTTTCATTTTTGGGTGTCAGTAGATTGTATGGTTTGAATATATTTTTCGCCTTCCATCTTTTGGTGGTTTTTTTCCTGTTTTCAGATTGATAGACCCGAATTATGGCACAATGATGGAAGATAAACACTTTCATAAATATGCATTAAGAGATATCTTTTTTGACTACATTTGATATTTGATAATTATGTTTTTCGAATTATGGCACAATGATGGAAGATAAAGACTTTCATAAATATGCATTAAGAGATATCTTTTTTGACTACATTTGATATTTGATAATTATGTTTTTAATTGCCTACTTGGGTGTAATGTCGAGTCCTCATTGCTTTCTATGTGTACATAGAGTAGGTGATGTTAGATATGCCCACATGGGCTGGATGTAGTGGCTTTCTGAAAGCATATATATCAATATATAAATATGTGAAATAGGAAAGTATGAATACATATATACAGGATACAGAAGTTACACAACACATACTTTATCATATAATTGTCTTTGGGAAGAAATTCAATGTGTATGAGATGATTTAATTGCAGAATATATTTTTATATATAATAGTGACAATATAATAAGATGGCTACCATTTTCAGGCATTTGCTTGGAACACTTGTATTTGACCAGATGACCTTAAGTGAAATGCTTTTATTGGTGATTGTTCTGTAATGGCAGCCAAACTGAGAAATGCTTAATAACAGCTGAGCACATTGTCTTTCATTGCCGCAATATGACCTATAATAAATTAGCAAAGATTTGCTTATAATCTCCTGTAGGGGCAGTGTCTGTGTTGATGTAAGATATAGACAGTTGAGAAAAAATGTAGTGCACGTACCTTGCAATAATATATCCTCATAGTCACGAGGATATACTGGTGCAAGGTATGTGTTTAGAATAGGGCGATTCACTTTACTTTTGGAGGACCAGTAGTAGGGATACTAATTGGGTGCCATTTGGTTATATTTTCAGATGAATTATTAGCAAACAGGAGGATAATTAATAAGTGGAAATTGCGGAAATACAGATGGATGATGGAATGTCTTAAATAAAGATGGTGGTTTCAAGCTACTGAGCTGGATCATCGGACCGGATGTGGAATATATGAGGATATATTATTGCAAGGTACTTTATGGTAGTTGGGCGCGTTAGCTTATTAACAGTAGAGACTGAAGGAGGGTTATTATTGATGTGTCTTTTGTTATATATTTTTTAGATTAATTAACTGACATACGGAAGGATCGAATGGGATAAAAAATCATTGACAAGTGCTAGGAAACAAAGAATTGGAAAGAGTACGGAAGTAAATGAAAGCATAGATTTGCAAGGATTGTTCCAAGTAATATTTAGGTGAGAAATAACTAGCAGGGATATGGAAGCTAGAGGATATTATTGGTGAGAGGGAAGAGGTCTAGTGAATTTATGACGTAAGGGTCAACGTTTAGGAAACATTATTTCATTTTTAGATTATACTTTCATGCTTTGGAGAATAAAAGGTGCACAGTTGGAGAAGATACATCATCCTGAATTATTTAAACAAATAAATAATAAATTGGGAGATCTTAAAAGGAATGTAAACATGGAGGCTATCCTCCTAAATAATAGAATATATAAAATGGATGACAGACCATGGGTGGGATCATGGGCACATTCTTGATAATCAAGGGATAGAGTAACAATTAGATTATCACTAGAACTGCAAGCAACTGTTAACACTGTTCTATCATAAAGGGATATTTCTGATCATGATCAATAAGATTGTATTGTCAAATAGGTATATTCTGTATACTGTGGATATTTTCCTTCCTTGTACAGGTATTGTGGTAGGATTCATATACTGAACAATTTATAGTGATACAATGTTCTTTTTCTTTCATTACAGCCCTGATGATGTCCTAGATTGGACGAAACGCGTTGGCTGTATGATTATATACACTGAGCATTATTTACTGAATGGACTTATTATAATGTTTATAATTTTGAATATTGTTTGAACAATGTATATGAATTGGCTGTATGACTGTATACACTGAGCATTATTTACTGAATGGATTTATTATAATGTTTGTAATTTTGAATATTGTTTGAACAAAGTATATGAAATAATGCAACAGTTTTACATGTGATGGTTGAGATGGAAACCAATGTTACAGTTTATTGGAATACTATCGAACAATTGATTATTTGAAATAATTGGGAGGGAAATACTCAAAGAATTACAAAGAATAAGAAATAAAAACAAATAACTCAAATTTATTTTGTACTACAACATTTATTTGTGGATAGCATGTAACATTACTCCGCTCCTTTCTATTATACTTCTAATGTTTTGTATTTTAGTGGCTTTAACGGTGGGCCACTAGGAGTGAGCAGGAGACCATTAATTGTACTTAATGACAATATTACACTAGATATTACTCTCTGGTGCACACATAGCTGTAACCCTCATCGTTGTTTTTATAGTAGTATACACTAGAGTGTTGTACTGTTTAGGGGTCCATATTGGAATATCGTGTACTAAAATAGCGTACAGTGAAATGGCATACTGTGGAGTGTGGTACAGTGGAGTGGCATAAACTGAAATAGCATACACTGGAGTAGAATATACTGGAGTGCTATTGAGTGGAGTGGGGTAAAGTTTAATTGGGTGCAGGGGGCTTATGAATAGTGGACTATGGGGTGCCATATAGTGCAGTGGTGCGTAGAGGTATATTTTAGTCTACAATGGGGTAGAGTGTAATACAATGCAGTGCAATAGTGTATAGTGGTGTAGCATAAACTATGGTGAAATGGAGTGAAGTACCATACAATTTAGTAATGCTTACTGAAATAAATTTGAGTTTAGCGGAATTCGCGCCACAGCGAAGGGGTTAATAAAATTTAAAGTGTTTTTATTTGTATTTCAATGTTTTCTTTCCTGCAAAAGGTGTATTTTGGTGGGGTAATATTTCAAGCTTTAGGAGGATGTGTGTTGGTAAGTTAGTTATAGCTCACTTAATTTTCATTTTTGGCATTGCTGAATTAATAGTGGTATTTTCTTCAGTGTCACCATGCCTCCTTTGATTTGGCCAGTGTGTGTGTGGGTTTGCCATTGTTCACCATTTATCTTAGTTCTCCATGCCATGTTGCGGAAGCCATTTTGTGTAGTCTGTGTCCATAGCCCTGCAAGTGTTTTTTGTTGTCCATGCCACCTTGATTGTTGTTTGACCATGTGGCCAGTGACCATTTTGTGTACCCAGCCTGTGTGCTTTTGCCATAGGCCTGAATGTGTTCTTTGTTGTGGCCAATTCTCCTTGCTTGTTGTTGTTGTTTGACCATGTGGCCGGTGACCATTTTGTGTAGTCAGCCAGTGTGCTTTTGCCATAGGCCTGCATGTGTTGTATGTTGTGACCAAGCCTACTTGCGTGCTGTTGTTGTTTGACCATGAGGCCGGTAGCTATTTTGTGCAACCAGTCAATATGCTTCTGCCAATGGCTTGCGTGTGTTCTTTAATGGGGCCATAACTCCTTTCTTACTGTTGTGCTTTGACCGTGCAGCAGGTAGCCATATTGTGTAGTCATGTGAAGTACTGGGTATTTTAAGCCCAGCGGTGCAGGGGAACACACCCTATGACTTCGGGTTCTTCCTGTTTCAGACCTACAGAAACACAGAGTCTTCTGGGTGAAGTCAAAGATCAGTTTATTGGCTGCAGACCAATTACAGGTATCCTAGAAGTACAACAGCGTGTATGTTCTCAGGAGACTGCTGAAAATCATAGAAACGGGCTTCTTCTTAAATACAGAATATCCTGCTTCAGGCATACATTCCTTAGTTTACGATATGGCCATTACACGTATACATTACAAACGAAAAGGCAGAGTCATGATGACCATCCCACATTCCAGTTAAGCCAGCCCGCAATTATTTACCCAGCAAGGCTCAGATCCCACATCAGATATCGATAGGCCCCAATAAATATGAGCATCTCCTGTTTGCAAAACAAGCCATAAAGCAGGAACAGTCAGGTGCGAAAGAGATTAGCTGGAGGCATGTGTAGGATGAAAAGACTTTATGGTGTGTCAAGCCCTGATACTAATCACAGGTGGCCAGAGGACGGGGAACTCGTGAGACCGGACTGACCTGGGGCAGCGGAGCCAAGCTGCTCAGGTCACAGAAAAGTCAAAGGAAAGGCACATGTGCTCTAAAAGGCCCGTATTTGCCCCATGCTATGTAGCCTATGTGAGGGCAACCATAAGATGGCCACCGCTTCAAAAATGGAACCCACGTAGTGATGTATAATAGCGTATACACAGTGCATTCATAGCTAAAACGTTACAAAAAGCACTTGTACATACCGCATTAACCATTCGCGGTTCACTAATACCGGGATAGACAGGGGTAGGGCCCTGCCTCCTACGCGGCCCCAAATTCTAAAGTACGACAGACCCTCCTTTTGCCCTTACATAGGCAATAACTATACTCATTTCAATCCGAGTCTAGGTCAATATTCATGAAGTCATGGAGATGTTGCTGTAGCATCATCCTATTACTTAGCTCGTCCCTCGATGCAGGTTTCCTTACACATAATGTAGCACAGAGGCCACATATCGCAGGAGCACACTGTACGCACAGACAGAACAGGAAAAGGATGGCTAAGATCATTCCAATGACCATCAGAACTTTCCAACCCCAGGCAGATATCAGTTCCCAGAACCACCCCACCAGTGACCAATCTCCTTTATCCATGTGTATGGACTCAGATATCTTATGTAGTTTGGAGATGGCTTGATAAACTGTTGGAGCGTTGTCTGGTATGAAAATGCAACAACTAGATGGGATAACCTTACATACCCCACCGCGGTCTGCAAGTATGACGTCCAGAACCATGCGGTTCTGCAAAGTCATGAGGCGATCCGCTTGGAGCTCAGCTGTCAAATTACCAAGGGCACCAGCCGTAACATTAACAGTGGATTCAACCACACGAGTCAGTTGTCTCAAGTTCCTACTATTGACCATAGGTCCCCAAAACGGCAGGAAACCCAAAAAGAAGTCTCCCGCTTCCTGACCGGCAGTATCCTCCTTACTAATCACGCCTCTCACAACTCTGGTCTTGTGATAGTCAGAGGCGGCAGTAAATGTTGGCGGTAGCAGATTTGCAATATAACATGTGCCCGAGAAGTCAGGGGGCAACCATGTATATGCTCGGTCATTGCAGATAAAATATGTACCCTTGGCAGCCAAAAACGCAGGGGAAAACTGTGACGGAAAAGTGTACGTTTCAGTACAGTCACTTCTTCCCAGTTGAGTTCTAGGATTCTGACCATTACCTTGCAAACAGAACCGACCTATGTGGGGTACGACCCAGATTGGGGATGAAATTTTTCGCTGTCTTTCACCCAGACTAATACTATACCCCGTCGCGTTCCACCCTACATAAGCTCTCAACTCTTCTTTGGGAATAGATGAGTATGCATCGATATCTCTGCTCATATCGCAACTCCTTTCATTAAAGCTTTATTATTGGTGCTAGGTCTGATGGAACGCGGTTGTCGCGGGGAGTACGCATCTAGTGCATAGAGAAACATGGTCTGGAATGCCCAGGACGATCCATTGTAACTATACGGCAGCACTAGATAGGGAATACCCTTATTAATGGTATGTGGCATTAAAGCACACACCCAACAATTGGTTGTATTCATAACTAGTTGGTGCTGGTGCAGGAGCTGAATAAACGAGTTATTCACAAACTCTGATTGTCTAGCTTGTTCATGTTCAGGCAGAGGGTGAAAAGAGTGTGAGGAGACAGTAGGAGGAGGTATAGGCAGTACAGTGGGTGCAATGGGCTCTTGAGAGGAGAAGAATACAAATCCTACAGTAAACACTACCATACTACATAATACAAACAGACATAAAAATACAAAACGTTTGCGCTTCATTTTTTTACACATTCTTGTTTTAAAGTTCATTTCCTCAGCGAGTCTCTCCATCTTACAAAACTCCAACCTCTAATCGTGCCGCTCGCGGTGGGTGAGTTTCTTCTGCTAAGGAGTACGCCTGTCAGTCCAGGGAACGCCCTAGACCAACCAGAACCGTTGACCTAACGTCTTCGGCCTGTACCCCAAAGTCTTGGCACCGCGACCCTGCGGCTGAACCCGGATGGTGGTTCGAAAAACAAAAATCAAGAAAGTCCTTCAAATGGGAGAGCTCTGGTTATCAAAAAAATAAAAAGGTAAAAGAAAAAGAATATTTATTTGTCCATAGGCCTTGGTCTTAGATTGTAATGAAAACGGCCAGGTACTGTTTGATCTTGAAACAAGAGTTCAGGCTCTGTAGTGTCCAATCGAATTGACGGTGGCACAGCTTCTTGCAAAATATCGTCACTTTCCTGTGCTGAAGTTGTGCCTTTTATGCGTGCATCACTGAACGGCACAAAACGAGGTACAGTGTCTGTTTCAGAGTCAGCGATACCCTCCTGGACCCACTGGTCATACGGCAGAGGCAAAGGGATCCTCTTCATGTGGGCGCCGTGGATCCAGTTCTTTTTCCCCTTTACTCGAACAGCTGATCTTGTAGACAGTAGCACGAGATGAGGGCCAATCCAGCGGGGCTCATTGTTGCTTTTCCGCTGGAAGTTTTTCACGAGGACCCAAATGCCAGGTTCGATAGGGTGTCCAGGAGCTTCAGAGGCCGGGGGGAGAGTATTGTGCACCTGTTGGTGTAAAACACGCAGTTTAACCGTCAAATCATACAAGTAATCAAGCAGTACTGGGTGTTCGATTTCACTGAATTTCGCCGGTCTTGGCACACCCCATACATTGGCCGGGCGGCCAAAAACGACCTCGTAGGGACTAAGTCCCACTCGTGAATGCACAGTCATTCTGGTGGACAGGAGTGCTAGAAGCAGAGCGTCAGGCCATATAAGACCTGAGCTCGCTTGAATTTTGGCCAGTTTGAGTTTTAGAGCGCCATTGTAGCGCTCTACTAATCCAGCTGATTGGGGGTGATTTGCAGCGTGAAATTTCTGCTTTATACCTAGTCCCTCACACACATTCTTCATCACTTGGCCCACAAACTCACTCCCATTATCACTCCACACCATTCTTGGCATTCCAAACCTAGGGAAAAATTCCTTCACAAGGGCTTTGGCTGTGGACAGAGCAGTGTTATCTTTTAGAGGATAGGCCTCTATCCATTTTGAGAAAGCGCAAACAACCACTAATACATATTTCAGGTTGTTGCACCTTTCCATGTGGATAAAATCCAACTGCAAAACTTCAAATGGATATGATGGAGGCGCAAAATGACCGGCTGGAGTTGGGGTTCCCCTACCAGGGTTGTACTTCAAGCATACCATACAATTCTTGACCACATTCTCTGCACACTTAGGAATTCCAGCATTCTGCCATACTGGAGCCAACAACTTACAATTCCTTTCGTACTGATATGTGCCAATCCATGTGCCATAGTAACCACTGGAAGCACATATGCATCAGGTAACAACCATCGCCTATGTTCTGACAAATCAATCCAACAACCATTCTCATCCAACTTACCCATACTTTCTCTCCACTTGCTCAACTCTTTCTCTGTGGCTTCAGCTTGAAGGGACTTTACACTCTCTATTGTGTTTTCACACATTCCAACATCACCAACCCATCTGGCAGGGCCTGCAACATACATTCGAGTCTTTACATCTTTTGCTGTTTCTTTCGCGACTTTATCAGCAAACGCGTTACCACGACCAACATCATCAGTGATTTTCTTGTGCGCACTGCATTTCATAATCGCAACTTGCAACGGTAGGGTCAGCGACTCAAGGAGATCATTCACCAACTTGCCATTCTGAATCTTAGCTCCATGCGAAGTCAGGAACCCACGTTCTTTCCACAATCGCCCAAAACTATGAGCCACGCCAAAGGCGTACTGGCTATCCGTATATATGTTCACTTTCATTCCTTCAGACAACACGCATGCTCTCGTAAGGGCAATCAATTCTGCTGCTTGAGCCGAATTTTGTGGCACACGTGCAGTTTCCACAATCGTGTGCAAAGTCGTGATAGCATATGCAGCAGTCGTATCACCATTTGGAAGCTTGAAACATGAACCATCCACCCATAAGGTACCATCACACTCAGTCAGGGGAGTATCTTTAAGATCTACTCTCCCTTTCGTTTCTTCTTCTGTTCTGAACAGACAATCATGTTGCTCAATCTCATCTAAGTCTGCTGGGATTGGTAATAGTGTAGCTGGATTCAATGTGTTGCATCTCTTTATGTGTATATGATTTGCTAACAGTGTCAGCTCATAACCAGATAATCGCGCACTAGTTAAGTGCTGTGTCTTGGTCCTGTTTAACAATGTGTCCACAGCATGTGGAACCATAACAATCAATGTATTATCCATCACTAGGCCAGCAGACTGTCGAATAGACATAGCTGCAGCGGCAGTGGCTCTCAGACAACTTGGCAATGTCCTCGCTACCGGGTCCAAGGTTGACGAAAAATATGCGCATGGACGCGGTCTGTCGCCAAAAGGCTGTGTTAACACTGATAATGCGCAACCATCTTTCTCATGAACATACAATGTAAAAGGCTTGCTGTAGTCAGGGGTACCCAACACAGGAGCTGAACACAATGCATTACGCAATTCCCAAAAACTTTTCTGACACTCTTCAGACCATGGGATAGGATTCGGTGTGTCTTTACATGTTAATGCTAACAAAGGTTTTGCCAACAAGGAAAAATTTGGTATCCAATGCCTACAGTATGAAGTAATGCCCAAGAAAGCATGCACTTCTCTCTGTGTTCTTGGCACACTCAACTGTGCAATGGCTTGAATTCTTTCTGGGGTCAATTTCCTTCCCTCCTTCGACAAGAGATGACCTAAGTAGGTCACTTCTTGTCGACAATATTGCAGCTTTGAGAGAGACACTTGGGGCCCGATTCACAGAACAAACTTAAGACTAAATCCTAAACTTAGTACCATTCTGGTATTCACAGAATGCACCTAGTACTTCTGGTATTCACAGAATGAACTTACTACTTTTGCTATTCACAGAATGAACTTAGTACTTTTGCTATTCACAGAATGGATTTACGACTCCTAAACTTACGTCCGCACTCGGGCCGGAAATTCCGGCCCGGAGGCGGAGCTTCCGGCCCGGAGGCGGAGCTTCCGGGCCAGAGGCGGGGTTTCCGGGCCGGAGGCGGAGCTTCCGGGCCGGAGGCGGAGCTTCCGGCCCGGAGGTGGAGATTTCAGCCATAGCTAAATCGGCCGGAATCCCCACCTCCGGGCCGGAAGCTCCGCCTCCGGCCCGGAAGCCCCGCCTCCGGGCCGGAAGCTCCGCCTCCGGGCCGGAATTTCCGGCCCGAGTGCGGACGTAAGTTTAGGAGTAGTAAATCCATTCTGTGAATAGCAAAAGTACTAAGTTCATTCTGTGAATAGCAAAAGTAGTAAGTTCATTCTGTGAATACCAGAAGTACTAAGTGCATTCTGTGAATACCAGAATGGTACTAAGTTTAGGATTTAGTCTTAAGTTTGTTCTGTGAATCGGGCCCCTTGTGATGAAAGGCAGACAAATGGCGCAACAAGGATAAGGTAGCGTTTTTGCAAATCTTTTCAGTATCCGCGGCGATTAGTAAATCATCGACGTACTGAATGAGGATAGCGCCACTTGGTAAAACCAGTGCATCAAGCTGCGCTTTTAAAGCCTGACTGTATATTGATGGACTTTCACAGTAGCCCTGGGGAGCGCGTTTAAAGCGGAAGCTTCGGCCCCCTAAACTAAAGCCAAAAATGTCTCTGCTCTCCTCTGCAATTGGGATGCTAAAGAAGGCATTCTTAAGATCGATCACTGAGAACCATGCAGCGGATGCTGGAATCATGGTTAACAAGGCAGTTATATCAGGCACGACTGGAAACTGTGGCACAACAATCTTATTAACCTCTCTAAGATCAATCACAAATCTGTAAACAGGTGGCTGTGAAGGGTCCGTTCGTTTTAAGACAGGTAAAACAGGACTATTGCAAACGTTGCCTCTTGTCTCTTCAATTACACCCTTTTTAATCAAATCACTGACAATTGCTAACAATGCTTTCTGACCTTCATTGGAGATCTTGTACTGGGGAATACGTGGCAATCTGACATTGGCTTTTAAAGTTACCACATATGGCGGTATTTCCAAAAGACCCACATCATTGGGACCAGTAGCCCAAAGGACATCCGGAAGGGATGACAATTCAGGTGGCATTGCATTTTTAGACAAATACATTGGGGAAATCACTTTCTTGCCTAATGTAAGTTGTACTCCTGAGGGAGAACAATATAACGTTGCATGCAATCTTTTTAGCAAATCTAATCCTTCACCACAACATGGTGTTAGAATGACGGGTGCTTTTAGCTTGCAAGGTCCAACAGAAAGTGACATAGGACTAGAAATCGGGTTCCTAACTGGGGCGCCAGAAAAACCTACTGAAACATTCATTTCACCAAACAAAGGCGCGCCAGGGAGTTTTGAATGCATGATTGAACTCTTTGCAGCACCAGTATCCAGCAGAAAGGGCTCTGTTACATTTGCTGTAGTTACTTTAACATAGGGTCCACTCTGATCCACTGGCACTGAAACAACTCCCTCTCTCTGTCTACGGCGGTCCTAGTAATCATCATCTTCTACACTGTCGTCTTCTGCATAATAATCATTATTATAGTACTGAGCTGTATTACCAGTCGCGTTGGCTTGCTGATCAAAGCTATTTATGGTATTTTGAGGCGGAAGAGGACGCGCGTTCTGGGGAACATTTCCACGCCCTCTGCCTCTAGGAGCTTGCTGACCACCTCTACCTCTTGCGCCATACGCATTACTGTTACGCTGCATTAATTTAGGGCAACTGTATTTAAAATGACCTTCCTCTTTGCAATATGAACATTGGTTGGGACCTACAGGGATACGTGGTTGATAATACCCGTTCATTGGCTGATTACTCTGAAACTGTTGGGGCTGCTGATAGATACCTTGTGTTTGCCTATAATTATTCTGTATAATTATTCTGTCCTCCACGTGGCGGATAGGCCTGCTGCAAAAGGACCTTTGTCTTTAGTTCTTTCGTTTTCTTATCTGTTCTATCCTTCTCATCTTTGTCTCTGTTCTCATAATACTGTGCAGTAGCCAGTATTTACGCTGAAGAGGAAACAGCCCAGGAACTTTCTGAGTCTTTTAATTTCTTACACAACTCGGGAAGAAGATTCTGCACAAATTTGTCAACAAATAACCGTTGGCCACCTTCAGTACTCATGTCTTGACCACTGTGGTCGATAAACGTTTCTTCAAACCTGGTGAAGAAATCAGACACTGTCTCATCTTTCTTCTGCTTACATGCGGATAGTTTATCCCAATTTACGCGCATCGCAGGCATTATAGTTTTAATGTAAGTAATAATTCGACCTGGGAGTTCTGCTACTAAAGGATCAGGTTTCGCGCCACCAACTTGGCCAGCATCTGCAGCAATGATATTAGCCCATGTGTTACCCAATTCTGCAGCGTGATCTACATTACGAATGGATCCCCATAAAGGCTGTGGAACAACATTCCCAAACAACATATCTATGTCAGCCAAATTCATTACACATGATTCTGCAGTTTGTGAGAACTCCTTATAATAACCGGTAGGGTTTTTACGGGGGTCAGGCAATGTCTGCTTAAGTGCTAACACCTCAGATCTCTTCCATGGGACATGCACCCAAACACGCTGAAAATATGGCTGAACAGGTGGGTTAGCAGCTAAATCACCAGGTCTCCAAACTGGTGGAACCTCAGGCATCGGATATTGGCGCGCTTTTACCTTTTTCCCCACAGGGAGTTCCTGTTCGAACAATGATTGCTGACAATCGCCATTTCTGAGGGACAGTAAAGTCGCAACTGCTTTATCTACCTTGGGGCCCACAATTACACCTGTTTCGAAATCAAATCGCACCTGACACAATTCCAGTGGGTTTGGGTTTGCACCATTATCCTCCAATTCCTCACAGAGGAATTCACACATTTTATCAAAGACATACCTCTGTTTTGGGGCATCCCATTGGTGAAAAACGTTAACAACCGATTCCACATCATAGAGTGAAGGGAAACCAATCCACCTACGCGCCAGATGATCTAACACCTCTTTCTCTTTGGGACCAGGTAGCTGACTGCGCAATTGCTTACGCTGTAAACCAGGAGTCGTACTAGATGACCCAAAGAGAGGTGACATTAAACTAGTAACTACATTAGCTAGTCGTTGTCGTGCTGAAGGAGAAGTGGAGGTGAAAACGGGGGGATAGACAGAGGGAAGAAAAACAGATTCAGATACAGGTACCTGGGTAGTGTAAGAAGGAGCGCCAGGGGAAACCGCTGGCATGCTAGGCAAAGTCGCAGGAAGCGCGGGGGTAACAGGCAACAAAACTGGCGACCCTTGAGAGGGCTGCACTGCAGGGATAGGAGCCAGCTGAGGAGGAGCTGGCGGCTGTAGGAAGGCTTGCGGCATATTTACTGGAGGCTGCGCATTTACAAGCTGTGGAGGTGCGGTGGCATTTTGCGCATATGGGGGTGGCGAACTTAACAAATGGGACATTAGAGAATCTTTCTCTTTCTCTTTTGTCTCATCTTGCACAAGGGGTGACAAAACAGGGTAACATTTATCAATCCCTAGTTTGCGCTGTCTGTGCAATTGCTCATTCATTTGTTCCTCCTCATTATCTCTAAATTGCACAGCTGCTTGCATCACTGACATACCTCTTTCTCTCTTATTTCTTTTCGCTAGCCTAATTTCCTTCTGTTTGGCTTCCTTTCGCCATAGGCGGAAAGAATCAAACATCGCCGGCCGGGCTTTCTTTTTAAACAATTTTACTTCCAAATTATCTAAGATATCTGTATCGAAACTACCATTTTGGGGCCATTTTAAAACACCGTCCTTTCTGGTGTATCGGATCCATATTTCATTATATGCAATGGGGCCCACGCCATGTTTTACATAAAGCTCATAAGTTGGAGTTCCAATTGGAGGAACCGGACATGAATCCTCTAACTGGAAATCCCTTCTACAACTCAAACAAAACCAATTACCAAATACACTAGCACCAGGCATCTTCGCTCACTAGTCTAGTTCCAAACTTCAAAGGATTATCGATTATGATAGTCTCGTGAATACACGAGTCCTCTGGCTTTGGGGTTTGCAAACTCCAAATAAACCAAAATTATCCCGAAGGATACCAAACAAATTGGGAGACGCTCCACTTATACTTAACTGAGTATCGATGATCAATGGCGTCACCAGAAGACTCTCTCGATTGTTTCGCTCTACCAAAATCGTCAAGGGTCCAAAACAGGGCGATTAATCAGGGCAGCAGTCCTTCGTAGCCGTCGGGACGCGGAGAACCTCGCAGAAAAGACTTTCGGACCACGTCGACATGCAGGGGTCGATGAAGTGGCGGCCTTCCTCCAGAATTTCCACACGAAGCTCCTCACGAACCTCTGGCTTGGACCGGTACCGCTGAAATCGCGCCGAGTTGGGCGCCAACTGAAGTACTGGGTATTTTAAGCCCAGCGGTGCAGGGGAACACACCCTATGACTTCGGGTTCTTCCTGTTTCAGACCTACAGAAACACAGAGTCTTCTGGGTGAAGTCAAAGATCAGTTTATTGGCTGCAGACCAATTACAGGTATCCTAGAAGTACAACAGCGTGTATGTTCTCAGGAGACTGCTGAAAATCATAGAAACGGGCTTCTTCTTAAATACAGAATATCCTGCTTCAGGCATACATTCCTTAGTTTACGATATGGCCATTACACGTATACATTACAAACGAAAAGGCAGAGTCATGATGACCATCCCACATTCCAGTTAAGCCAGCCCGCAATTATTTACCCAGCAAGGCTCAGATCCCACATCAGATATCGATAGGCCCCAATAAACATGCGCATCTCCTGTTTGGAAAACAAGCCATAAAGCAGGAACAGTCAGTTGCGAAAGAGATTAGCTGGAGGCTTGTGTAGGATGAAAAGACTTTATGGTGTGTCAAGCCCTGATACTAATCACAGGTGGCCAGAGGACGGGGAACTCGTGAGACCGGACTGACCTGGGGCAGCGGAGCCAAGCTGCTCAGGTCACATAAAAGTCAAAGGAAAGGCACATGTGCTCTAAAAGGCCCGTATTTGCCCCATGCTATGTAGCCTATGTGAGGGCAACCATAAGATGGCCACCGCTTCTAAAATGGAACCCACGTAGTGATGTATAATAGCGTATACACAGTGCATTCATAGCTAAAACGTTACAAAAAGCACTTGTACATACCGCATTAACCATTCGCGGTTCACTAATACCGGGATAGACAGGGGTAGGGCCCTGCCTCCTACGCGGTCCCAAATTCTAAAGTACGACACATGCAGTGTGCTTTTGCCATAGGCCTGCATGCGTTCTTTTTTGAGCCATACTTCCTTGCTTGCTGTTGTTTTTTGATCAAGTGGCCAGCAAACATTTTGTGCAGCCCAGCAGTGTGCTTTTGCCATAGGCCTGCATGGGTCTTTGTTGTGGCCAAGCCTCCTTGCATGCAGTTGTTGTTTGATCATGTGTCCGGTGGCCACTTTGTGTAGCCAGCCAGTGGGCTTTTGCCATTGGCCTGCATGTGTTCTTTGTTGGGGCCATAACTCCTTGCTCGCTGTTGTTGTTTGACCATGTGTCCAGTGGCATTTTTGTGTAGCTAGCCAGTGTGTGTTTTCCATAGGCCTGCATGTTTTTCTTTGTTGCGGTCATGCCTCCTTGCTTGCTGTTGTTGATTGACCATATAGCCGGCAGCTTTTTTATGCAGCCTGCCACTGTGTAAATCCTTTTTTTTTATTTTTTACAGTTTTCAAAGCCATTTTCTAGGGAGATTAATGGGAGAGGGCTTTTCCTCTATGATTTTTCATGTCATTTGCTTTTCCCTCATATTAGTTTAATATTATTGAAAATCATTTTAGTATATGTATATATGAACAATGTTTCATATTATATTCATTTAAAAAAAAAAAATCCCCTGCACCGCCTTGCTTCCCAATGAGTTTCTCATAGTCCCCTACTACACCAGCAATTACATTTTTGTAATTTAAAAAAAAATGTTTAAACTTTTTTGTATTTTTTTTACATATTCCCTCCATCCCCCCCTGTCTGCCATAGACACCTGCCACACATCAGCGTTAATTTTTTAAGGATTGTCATTTCTCATTTTCCACAGTACTGGTGGACCCCATGCCTGCCATATGCACATAGTTGCACACCAGCATTCATTTTTTTAGGATTATTCTATTTTCCCCTGGATCCCCCATCTGACATAGGTGCACACACACCAGAATTAATTTTTATTCCATTATCCCCTGGACTCCCTTGCCTGCCATAGGTACATAGCACACCCATATACTTTTTTGAGGATTATTCCACTTCCCCCAGGCCCCCTTGCCTGCCATAGGCGCACAACAGCATAAATATTTTAAGGATTATTCCATTTTCCCCTGGATCCCCTTGCCTGCCATAGACACACACCAGCATTAATTTTGTAAGCATTATTCCACTTCCTCCTGGACCCCTTTGTCTGCCATAAGTGATCACCAACGTTCATGTTTCAAGCATTATTCCAATTATCCACCCCCTTGCCTGCATCCATTTTTTAAGAATTATTCTATTCTCCCCTGGGCCCCCCGTCTGCCATAGGTGCACAGTGCACATCAGCATACATTTTTTAAAGATTATTCTTTTTTCCCCTGGACGTCCCTGTCTGCCATAGGCGCACGCACCAGCATCCATTTTTTAAGGATATTCCATTCTCCCCTGTACCTCCCTGACTGCCACAGGTATCTCTCATAGACACACCTAAAGCAAACAGTTACATCTGTATGTTGTTATCTTGATTGAAAATTAAATGTTATGATGGTGCAGTTTGACTTTGAAATGTGTACACTGTTATAGTTAACCACACTAAATTATATTCTGTACTATTAATAATTTAAACTGCAGAAATCCACGTTTTACTAAATGTTTTTCTTGCTTGTTTGCTTTTAGGTGCACAGGAGCCATCACCAACAGTACTGCCAGACAGAAGGCCTGTACACAGTGAAATGACTATAACATGGGATGTGAGCCCTCAAGTCTCATTGGCTTGAGCAGCTAAGTGGCACTGTCAACTAACAGCTTCAAGATGGCCCCAAAGAAAGGCGCTGCCAAGAAAGTGGCCAGTGAGGAGGAGAAGAAGAAGCAGATTGCCACCACTGGTGTGCCGCATTAAACCTTTTTTTAGGAGACATGTGCCTGCCGCACTGGGCTCTGGGGAGCAAGCTGGGAGCATCACTCCTGCATCAATGGCACCAACCCAACCTAAGCCCAAGGCCATGTCTCACAGCGAGGCAGCCACTCCAAGTATGGTGATGAGCAGTGAGTCTGAATTGGATTTGTCTCAGCCACAGACTAGTACCCAATCATCACAGGAAACTGAGCAAAGTGGACAACAGGAGCCACAGCCAGCAATAGTAGATCTTCCTGAAGTAGGAGAAGAACAGGAGGTTGAGGTTCCTGCTAAGCAAGATGTATGTGTTGTTGAACCATTGACTTCCAGATCTTCAGCAAGCTAATGGAAGGGCACTCCATCATCTCTTTCAAGCCCCTCTTCTGATGATCTGGGCATCGATTGAACCCCTGTCTAATCATGCCAGGAGAGAAAATGAAAGTTTTTGAAAACCTTACAATTAAGAAAGGGGATGAGGATGACGAGCCAGTCATTGTCATGGAAGCTGGCTCAGATAACACAGACATTACCACTCCTATGCTCCGAGGGATGTGGCACTGGTACCACCACCACATCAACCAGCAGCTTCGAAATTTGTAAGGCCCCCGCTGAGGCCTGCATCCACCACTACCTCATTTGAAATAAGCACTGCAGAGAGGCAATCAACAACATACACCCACCTGCCTCCAATTCTTCTTCAGGCATTGGTAGTGGCCTACTACGAACGTTTTCCTCCCCAGTTTGAAACTTTTTTACAATTAGCTAACCAGAGGATAACATTCCAATATGCTCCATTTGCCATGCAAGTGTTTGTTGAGGTAAGCCTGGTTCACACTATGGCACTGGAGGCCATACGACCCTTATGAAAACACATCACGCAATCCAGTGGGAGGCAGACCTTAAATAAATGCTGCAGGTGGTGGTGGTGGTGATGAGAGAGGGGAATCAGCTCTGAACACGGTTGGAGGTGAAGGTGATGAGGAAGAAGAGGGTGACAGCTTTATGCAAAGAAGCCCTGTCCCCAGCATTGCACCAGTGTCACCCCCCTCAGCTACCTCAAAATGACACAAGAGTCCGATGGAGACACCACCCATACAGTGACTGCCCTAAGACGCACACCTACTCCTGGTTCCCTGCAGAAGTCGTCTGTGTCAGTGGCATCTAAAAGAAAAAATCCACGCTACTTTTATGGACATGTTTAGGTGGGAGGGGCCTGAGGCGCCCTATAAACGCAACCACCCAGCACCCAACAACGGCAAGCTTGATAAAGTGTTATCGCTGGACCTCTTCTTTTTTTATGTTGTGGAAGAAGTTGGATTTTTAGAATTTGTTGCAGCCATCTGCTAGTAATGCAAAGTTCCCAGCCGGAGCTGTTTTCCAGGGTAGCTGCCCTATTGCTAAATCATATTTTGCTGCAATTAGTTGGACAAGCTTTGCGGCAGAGTACTAGTACCACTATCCACATGACGACAGACATGTGGACCAGTTATCAAACCGCTGTTTACATGTGTATCACTACACACTGTATCTGTTTTGTGGGGTTAGGAAATCGCTGTCTACAGGTTTTAGCACTGAAGAAACCTTCAATGGTTTTTGGCGGCATGCAACAGTAGTCAGGTTTGCCATGGAGAAATCTAATACAGTTTCAAACGTCTTGGAAGACTTTAACTGCAAGGTATTTGAATAATTGTGACCCAGAGATCTCACAATTGGAATTGTTGCCATGGACAATGGCAGTAAAATAATCGAGGACATGCCAGGTGGTGGCTATTTGAGGGTCCTGTTTTTAGCGCATTGCATCAACCTGATTGTGCATGACTTTGTCAGAAAAGAAGACATAGTCATCAACATACTGACCACCTGCAGAAGAATCTTTGCTAATTTCAGCCATTCTTTTAAAGCCCGGAAGCAATTCCGGATCATTCATCCTGCTAATAGAATATTAGTTAAAGCCCTCATACAGGAGGTACCAGCACATTAGAACTCAACCTATTACATGTTGTAACGTCTGTTTGAGCAGTACAAACTGATCAATGACTATGTCATTCAAAGAGCGGGGTATGCAACTGGGAAAAGCATGACAATAGAGATAAACAAATGGAGCCTAGACAAATGCCTGACACAGATGCTACTTCCATTTGAGGTTTTCACCTGGAAAATCAGCAAGGGGGATAGTATGATAAGCCAAACAATCCCATTGTTGCATCTGCTACAGGGCCAGTTAAAAAAGTTGTCTTAAAGGTTCACAGGTATGGATGGCAACGGAGAGGTGCATAGCTTGGTTGAGAGCTTAATCCTTTGCTTGTCTGTTAATCCAAGTCTGTAAAAAGACATCATGCCATCCAAACAGTACATCTGTGCCATAATACTTTATCCACGGTACAAAAAAATTCAAGCCACTTTCATTCCTTTTTCTGAAATGAATATTTCACTATACAAGACATGGATTGTTGATCAAGCGAGAGACCTTAAAGAAGGATGGCTGAAAATTAGAGTTCTGGGCAGAGGTTCTGGGATGCAGCCTTTAGCTTCTAGAGAGGGCAATGGTGTTGGCTCATAGCAGCCAACACCAGCAACAAGAACCCCGGCAACAAATACAGGAACAGAAGAGTCAGACCCAACCTCTGCACTGGCTTTGCTTCAAGGGGCATGGATTAAGCCAAGTGCAGAGATGACGGCAAAAGAGGTTGAACAAGTGGTAGCACCATTGACCATTCAGAAGATGTTGCATGACTATGTGGATTACCCAAAAGAGGTCTACATGGATCAAAACCTATAAGTCTATTGATATTGAAAGATGCGTCAATGGCCAGAGCTCAGCAGGCTGGCAATAAAGTATCTGGCTTGTCCAGTAGCCAGTAAGTCTGCTGAACATCTGTTTAGTGCAGCTGTCACAGTTGTCACAGTGAGAAGGATCAGTCTCTCACCTCAAATTGTTGAGTAATTGACCATGATCAAAATGAACCAACACTTCATACCACACAATTACACTGTTTCTAAAATACAGCAGGGTTAGGAAGAGGATGAGGGTGATTGGCTAGACTGAAGTGTGTTAGCTGAACAATATCTAGGTGAACCACCTATGTTTGAGGTCGAACACTACTTCCCTGACTGAGTGGGCCACCATAGAACCTTTTAATTATTTATCGTTTAACCTCTTAGTGCTTTGTAAAAAAAAATGGATTTAGCTAGAGGAACGTTATATATTTTGTCTGTGTCTGGCTTATGCAGCCCCACCAGTTATAGACACATGTATGGCTGGATTGGGGTTGGAACAGTGTGAAGTGAAGAAACCTCCCTATTCCCTTCAAGGACATAGGATACAGTGCCTGCCTTTGTCCCATGCCTATCCTTCTTTTTGATCCCCTAGCTGGGCTGCCCCAGTAAAGATAATTTGATGTACAAGACTGCCAATGTGTTGCTTTTATCAAAAAGGAGATACAATTGTGTACCAGCGTGCTTGGATTGGAACAGGTAACTATTACACCCATAAGTGATCTAATATTGAGTGATGATTGATGATTTATGTGTTGTCAAACAGTAAGGGAGGGTATTCAACTAATTCTAAACTTGATTTTTGTGATTTGTGATATTTGGAGACTGTTGGGTGATCATTTTTGCTGAACGTTACTGGCCCATACACACTTAGCGAGATTTACCTGCAGGGTCCACTCCTTTTTTCTGGTTCTTCAGAGACCAGATGAGTCTGTTTATTTAACAAACTCCTTTGTGGCCTTCTGTAACGATAGGGGGCTCGAAATCAACGCGGCAAAAACCAAATATATGGTTCTGAACCCGAGGCAAAAACTTCGCCCAAACCCGCAATTGGGAGTTGGACGGCTGGAGAGGGTGACTACCTTTGAATACCTTGGTGTGACTATTAACGAGACCATGACTTGGGGATCCCACCAGAGTAGGGCAAGCCTCAAACTCACGCAGATCACTGGGGGTATTGCTCGTATGATGAACGGTTCATCATATCGTCCATTGGGGGCATTGATCCAGATATATAAAGCCCAGGCCCGGGGAGCAGTAATGTATGGGGCGGAAATATGGGGCCACACATCCTGTAAGAGTCTGTCATCAGTGGAAAATAAGTTTATTAGACAGATAGCCGCACTCCCTCCCAGTACTCCGCTCCTCCCCTTGAGGCTAGATCTGGGCCTACGACCATTAGCTGATGAAATAAGCCTGAGACCTCTAGCATTTTGGCGTAGGCTGTGGAGCAGTATCGATCTTGTAGAATATAGGGCGGAATTGGCTGAACTTTTGAAAGAACCAATGGTGCTCAGTATTCCCTGGGTCAAAAACATCCAAGCCATTTGTGTGGGAATAGGGCTCCCCGACCTATGGAGTGACCCGGCGAGAGCCGCACCGAAAATATCCAAAAGGTCCCTGGCTAAGGTCTACCATGAATATAAATTAGACAGGGCTCAAGCTACCCAGGCAGAAGGGTCCCTAGCTTCTGTGTTCATGCAGAGCAAGGATGTCTATAGACTGGAGAGGGTGCTGGATTCCATCTCCCCCGTACTTACCAGGAAGCTGTTTCTCCAATGGAGATACGGCACACTGCCGTTTAGATTTTTTACAAGTACCTGATCTTCGGGTCCCACCTTAAAGCAGTGTCCGGCTTGTGATGCCATGGAAGAAACTGATTTGCACATGGTTTTCTTCTGCCCCGCCTATAAAATAGCACGTAAATACTGGCTCCTCCCCTTGATAAGGAACATGGGTTGTAGGGAATACGCACCAATGTACAGAATTTTAAAAACTGATCTCTCTGGCCCAATTGTTTTCGCATTAGCAAAATTCCTGACTAATGTTTGGCACACGCGCAACAGAATCTTAAAGGCGTTAGGACCCCTATAAATGTTTTTTTACCTCTTACAGAGCTTGAATATGTACATTGTACTCATGATCGTTTCACTTTGATAACTGCTGTTTAATAACTTTTTATCTCAAATTCTGAATTATTTATGTATTTTATGCTTGTATATATTTTATCTGTGCTTTTATGGTCATCTGACCGAAATAAAGCTATCAAAGTAAGGAACAGGTAACTATTACACCCATAAGTGATCTAATATTGAGTGATGATTGATGATTTATGTGTTGTCAAACAGTAAGGGAGGGTATTCAACTAATTCTAAACTTGATTTTTGTGATTTGTGATATTTGGAGACTGTTGGGTGATCATTTTTGCTGAACGTTACTGGCCCATACACACTTAGCGAGATTTACCTGCAGGGTCCACTCCTTTTTTCTGGTTCTTCAGAGACCAGATGAGTCTGTTTATTTAACAAACACAAGTCTACACAAAATACTCAAATACTGTTTCTCTTATTTTTCATCAACAGCAGTGCACTACAGGTCGATATTTCTCATTTGGGTCTGGAGGGAGTTGGACTGATTTGTTACTCGGAGTCAGGATGATGGAAGGACTCAGGACAGGACTACCTCAACAGCCAGAAGAAGGAAGTTATCAACTTCAAAGGGAAACCAACATGATGACGGCTCTTAGAGGCCTGCTCAGCTCTGTGAAATGGAGAGCAGTGCATTGATTTGGGAAATGCTGCTGAGTGTGTGTGCTGGCTCAAATATGAAACTCCTCTATTATGTGGTTGTGGAGGGGCTGTTGTTTCTAGAGACAGACATTTGATGTCATATTATCACCATCAAAAGATGCCCAGACTCTGCTAAATGTTAGGATGACAGTTGTGAGATTGATCAGCACGGTCAATGCAGCTACTTGTTTGTGAATGGTTGTAAATTGCTCTCACTTCTCAGTTAATCTTACAGGAGTCATAAAATGAATGCTTGCAGCAGCCTAAACTCTTGCTCTGACTCTGCATCTTGGTATACTCCTCAAAATCTTACCTTCTGTCCGTCTCCTTGACTCTACACTATTGTTTCTGTTTTACTATCCGCAGGCCTTCTCTTTTCCTGCATGAAAGGCTGAAGCTCCAGAACACCCCTGCTTACCTTACCGGACCAGTTCAGCCAGGTACCCAAGACAAACATTGCGAGAAGAATGCAGATGCACAGCCCAATTTGGCATTTACAGTATCATTTTTCTTTTTACAATCATTAATTTTCAGAACTGTGTGTTCATGCCTCCTGTACTTTTCAAACCGAGATGACATAACATTTAGATGTATAATAACTCAGGTCTCTGGGGCTGAAGGACTGTTTGCAATGCATTTAATTGAACTATCATTCATCTATTTCCTCCCGCAACAGATTTGATGATGATGAAGATGTGCTGTTCATCGCCCTGATGAACATTGTTGTTGTGAAGTGTTTGTCTTTGACACACCTTTCCCCAACCCCTCTTTTCTATCCAGTCTTCAAACCACTAAACCTCCTCCCCATGCTGTGATTTATTGAGGTGTGATTTAAGATACACCATAAATGGATCATACACTTGGTGGGGCTGATGTTGTGAAAGAGACACCAACACACTGCGGGATCTACTATTACCTGAGTAATAGCCCACACCAGTGACACTTACCCACCCATGCAGAAAAGGCATCCATAATTTAGATATAACATAATTTGTCAACATCATAATTTAGGCCTTGTGTTGCGTAAATGCTTAACCTTGCCCAATCCTAACTCCTGACTTGTTACTATTGCTAGTTTTTGTTGTAATATAAGGTCTTTCTGTCATGGTAGTAGTCTGGTCTCAGTCTTTGTAAAGTTATGATATCAATATAACCCACTAACTCTGTTTTCTTTCAATCTAGTTGCTTGTGATGGATAATCCTTTTGATTAATCCTTCAGTTGAAGTTCAACTAGGTGGGACTGGAGTGGGACCTCGCTTGTGAAGGCACCTTGGAAAACCCTGCAGTTAGGTTTTGGAAGACTGAGAGAGGTAGCAGCCATCACTTCATCTATTCAGGTTAGAGAACTATGGTGTGAAGTGAACTAGTTTAGTTAGTAATTAACTTCTACTGCAGATAAGATGTTGTTTATCTAGGTCGTTGTAGGCAATATAGGCAATATCAGCAATCTCCCTTGATGATCCATATAGTTACAGAGGATAGTAGGACAAGGGTATAACTAACTGGTATACACTTTGATAAGCGGATTTAACAAACAGGCTGTGCTAAAAGGCAGCAGTGCAAAGTTACAGTAAAACGCAAACAAAAAGCATCAGAATAATTTTTCCCTTTACTTTTAGGTATGAACAATATTAATAAAAGAAACCCACCCTCTCTACCCACAACAGGCCCACCCCTCCCCCCAAAAAATCACCCTGTCACCAACCAGTGTCCAAAATGTACAAAAAAAAGTCCAAAGTCCTGTTCCCTTCCCAATTCCCACCCTCTGCACCCACAAAACAAGTCCCTCCCACCAAAACAAGAAATTAAAATGCGCTTCAAAGAGGGCTTCTGCTGTAAACTTGCCACCTCCTGGTCAAGCAGCGCCAGCTCGCACTGCACGTGGCATTGGAAGCAGTCAGGGTAGAAGGGGGTTCGGGCAGATTTCAGCTGCCAACAGAGCTGGTCATGTTGTGGCCATAATGGAGGTACTGGCGGCTGGCTGGGGTCTGTTTCAGCAGCAGATGTCTCTGCCTTCTCCTCCTCCAGAGCCACAAGTCAATGGTATTCAGTTTGGATGGCCTCCAGCCTCTGACGCCGCAGCTGGGCTGCTATCTCCTGTCAAGATGGTGGTAGTAGGCAGCAAAAGTAACTATATCAAGAAAGAAAAAAAAGAAAAAGACAAAAAGTAAACAATTCTCTTTGCAAACACTTGTTTAAAATTATATAGTGGCACAGTAGTAGTACATTGCTGATCCCCTAGGGCCATTGGAATTTTCTATGTGATTAGTCACAGTGGCCAATTTTTACCCACACAAGCCTCACATAAAAGCACTGACTGGCTGCAAGGAATTAAGCCAGAATACCACCAGATTAAAAAAAGGTACATGATTTTTTTTCCTTTATAATGATTTCCTAGAAAAAAAAAGTAAGCGGGCATTTTGTGTGTAAAATGAAAAATACATAACCTCTCATGAATAAGTAAGACATTATGCACTATGCAGGTCAAGTATTCTTGTTGTGCTAAATTAATGGAAATATGCTAGCACGTCACTTACTTTGATATTCTCTAAAGTGTGCAGCTGTGGCAGCTGTAATGGACAATTATCTTATTTTAATTCCAATGGCCCTTCTCCGGCTGCCTTTCATTTCTACTCTGACTCCAAAGCAGCAGATCACTAATAATACTCTGTCACACATGTCACAAATAAAATACGGATATCCTGCATAGAGAGCACGAGAGTCCAGGGAGGACCTGGTCTGGCAGTTCGGGCTGGACTGTTCCCACTGGGCACAGGGTCAAGATTGATTTGCATATGGCTGGGTCTAAACTGGAATGGCTTGGTGAGCAAAAAAACGATGGATTTAGGCCCAGATCTCTGCACTGGGGTGAATGTATGACATTGTTTTGCATTCTGTCCATCAATAGTTCTTTTTGCATTTGTCACCCCGAGTAGGACAGGTATGCTCAGAACTGAGTCCCGTGCTCTCCATGCCACTGGAATCAAGATATCTTGGCTGAAGAGGGGTGAAACCCCAAAACCGGTCCTAGGATGCTTGTTTCCAGTCCAGGGAGGTTCTGGCCTGGCAGTTTGGGCTGGACTGTTCCCATTGGGCACAGGGTCAAGACTGATTAGCATATGGCTGGGTCCAAATTGGAATGGCATGGTGAGCAAAAAAACGATGGATTTAGGCCCAGCTCTCTGCACTGAGGTGAATGTATGACTTTGTTCTGCATTCTTTCCATAAATAGTTATTTTTGCATTTGTCATCCGGAGTGGGACGGCTATGCTTAGACGTGAGTCCCATGCTCTCCATGCCACTGGAATCAAGTTATCCTGGCTGAAGAGGGGTGAAACCCTGAAAGCGGTCCTACGATGCTTGTTTCCAGGCCAGGGAGGACCTCGACTGGCAGTTTGGGCTGGACTGTTCCCATTGGGCACAGGGTCAATACTGATTTGCATATGGCTGGGTCCAAACTGGAATGGCATGGTGAGCAAAAAAATGATGGATTTAGGCCCAGATCTCTGCACTAGGGTGAATGTATGACATTTTTCTGCATTCTGTCCATCAATAGTTCTTTTTGCATTTGTCACCCCGAGTGGGGCGGGTATGCTCAGACGTGAGTCCCGTGCTCTTCATGCCACTGGAATCAAGCTATCCTGGCTGAAGAGGGGTGAAACCCCAAAACCAGTCCTGGAATGCTTGTTTTCAGTCCAGGGACGTGAGTTCCTTGCTCACTTTGCCACTGGATTCAAGCAAGCCTGGCTGAAGACGGCTGAAATGCCAGAAACCGGTCTTAGGAAGCTTGTTTCCGGTCCAGGGAAGGCATGGCTTGGTAGTTTGGGCTGGACTGTTCCCATGAGGCACAGGGTCAGACTGATTTGCATATGGCCATGTCTGAACTGGGGTGGCACAGTGGGCTAAAGAACGGTGATGGATCAAACCCAGATCTGTTGACTGGGTGTGAGTGTTTGATTGGTTCTGATGCTCCGTCCATCACCACCCCCTTTTGTACCGCTTTGTTCGCCATAAGTTGGCAGGGTATGCTCAGACGTGAGTCCCTTGCTCACTTTGCCACTGGATTCAAGCAAGCCTGGCTGAAGACGGCTGAAATGCCAGAAACCGGTCCTAGGAAGCTTGTTTCCGGTCCAGGGAAGGCATGGCTTGGCAGTTCAGGCTGGACTGTTCCCATGAGGCACAGGGTCAGACTGATTTGCATATGGCCATGTCTGAACTGGGGTGGCACAGTGGGCTAAAGAACGGTGATGGATCAAACCCAGATCTGTTGACTGGGTGTGAGTGTTTGATTGGTTCTGATGCACCGTCCATCACCACCCTTCTTTTGTACCGCTTTGTTCGCCATAAGTTGGCAGGGTATGCTCAGACGTGAGTCCCTTGCTCACTTTGCCACTGGATTCAAGCAAGCCTGGCTGAAGACGGCTGAAATGCCAGAAACCGGTCCTAGGAAGCTTGTCTCCGGTCCAGGGAAGGCATGGCTTGGCAGTTCGGGCTGGACTGTTCCCATGAGGCACAGGGTCAGACTGATTTGCATATGGCCATGTCTGAACTGGGGTGGCACAGTGGGTTAAAGAACGGTGATGGATCAAACCCAGATCTGTTGACTGGGTGTGAGTGTTTGATTGGTTCTGATGCACCGTCCATCACCACCCTTCTTTTGTACCGCTTTGTTCGCCATAAGTTGGCAGGGTATGCTCAGACGTGAGTCCCTTGCTCACTTTGCCACTGGATTCAAGCAAGCCTGGCTGAAGACGGCTGAAATGCCAGAAACCGGTCCTAGGAAGCTTGTCTCCGGTCCAGGGAAGGCATGGCTTGGCAGTTCGGGCTGGACTGTTCCCATGAGGCACAGGGTCAGACTGATTTGCATATGGCCATGTCTGAACTGGGGTGGCACAGTGGGTTAAAGAACGGTGATGGATCAAACCCAGATCTGTTGACTGGGTGTGAGTGTTTGATTGGTTCTGATGCTCCGTCCATCACCACCCCCTTTTGTACCGCTTTGTTCGCCATAAGTTGGCAGGGTATGCTCAGACGTGAGTCCCTTGCTCACTTTGCCACTGGATTCAAGCAAGCCTGGCTGAAGACGGCTGAAATGCCAGAAACCGGTCCTAGGAAGCTTGTTTCCGGTCCAGGGAAGGCATGGCTTAGCAGTTCAGGCTGGACTGTTCCCATGAGGCACAGGGTCAGACTGATTTGCATATGGCCATGTCTGAACTGGGGTGGCACAGTGGGCTAAAGAACGGTGATGGATCAAACCCAGATCTGTTGACTGGGTGTGAGTGTTTGATTGGTTCTGATGCGCCGTCCATCACCACCCCCTTTTGTACCGCTTTGTTCGCCATAAGTTGGCAGGGTATGCTCAGACGTGAGTCCCTTGCTTACTTTGCCACTGGATTCAAGCAAGCCTGGCTGAAGACGGCTGAAATGCCAGAAACCGGTCCTAGGAAGCTTGTTTCCGGTCCAGGGAAGGCTTGGCTTGGCAGTTCGGGCTGGACTGTTTCCATGAGGCACAGGGTCAGACTGATTTGCATATGGCCATGTCTGAACTGGGGTGGCACAGTGGGCTAAAGAACCGTGATGGATCAAACCCAGATCTGTTGACTGGGTGTGAGTGTTTGATTGGTTCTGATGCTCCGTCCATCACCACCCCCTTTTGTATCGCTGGGTTCGCCATAAGTTGGCAGGGTATGCTCAGATGTGAGTCCCTTGCTCACTTTGCCACTGGATTCAAGCAAGCCTGGCTGAAGACGGCTGAAATGCCAGAAACCGGTCCTAGGAAGCTTGTTTCCGGTCCAGGGAAGGCATGGCTTGGCCGTTCGGGCTGGACTGTTCCCATGAGGCACAGGGTCAAACTGATTTGCATATGGCCATGTCTGAACTGGGGTGGCACAGTGGGCTAAAGAACGGTGATGGATCAAACCCAGATCTGTTGACTGGGTGTGAGTGTTTGATTGGTTCTGATGCTCCGTCCATCACCACCCCCTTTTGTACCGCTTCGTTCGCCATAAGTTGGCAGGGTATGCTCAGACGTGAGTCCCTTGCTCACTTTGCCACTGGATTCAAGCAAGCCTGGCTGAAGACGGCTGAAATGCCAGAAACCAGTCCTAGGAAGCTTGTTTCCGGTCCAGGGAAGGCATGGCTTGGCAGTTCGGACTGGACTGTTCCCATGAGGCACAGGGTCAGACTGATTTGCATATGGCCATGTCTGAACTGGGGTGGCACAGTGGGCTAAAGAACGGTGATGGATCAAACACAGATCTGTTGACTGGGTGTGAGTGTTTGATTGGTTCTGATGCTCCGTCCATCACCACCCCCTTTTGTACCGTTCAGTCTAGGGAGGACCTGGCCTGGCAGTTCGGGCTGGACTGTTCCCATTGGGCACAGGATCAAGACTGATTTGCATATGGCTGGGTCCAAACTGGAATGGCATGGTGAGATAAAAAATGATGGATTTAGGCCCATATCTCTGCACTGGGGTGAATGTATGACATTGTTCTGCATTCTGTCCATCAATAGTTCTTTTTGCATTTGTCACCCCGATTGGGACGGGTATGCTCAGACGTGAGTTCCGTGCCCTCCATGCCACTGGAATCAAGCTATCCTGGCTGAAGAAGGGTGAAACCCGGAAACCGGTCCTAGAGTGATTGTTTCCAGTCCAGGGAGGACCTGGCATGGAGAGCACGAGAGTCCAGGGAGGACCTGGCCTGGCAGCTCGGGCTGGACTGTTCCCATTGGGCACAGGGTCAAGACTGATTTGCATATGGCTGGGTCATAACTGGAATGGCATGGTAGGCAAAAAACGATGGATTTAGGCCCAGATCCCTGCACTGGGGTGAATGTATGACATTGTTCTGCATTCTGTCCTTCAATAGTTCTTTTGACGCGTTAAATTAGGTAGTGCCCGAGCACCTAGCTATCTCAAACTGGATCAGATAAAATTCATAACGTAAACGTAATTTACCTCTGAGTGTGAGCAGCATGCTATTTGAAAAAAAACCCTAACTTGTGGAACTTAAAAAATAAAAAATTACTCACCAAACCTCTCAACCTCGATGCCCAGCAGGTCGAGCAGGTCCTGTTTCTGATCGAGTTAATTGGCCCAGCGCTGTGTCAGGTGCTGCTTGATGCGCTGGAGCCCAGTGCTCCTTCGCATGTACCAGCACACTCTCCCCCATAGCAGCTGATGCTCCTGCAAGGCATGTGCCCTCCCAGGCCTGCCACCTGCTGCCAACATGGTGCTGCACATAAAAAATAAGTGTGACCACTTCCGCCTCAGACCAAATGGGGTGGGCTATACCTATTGCCAGCGTAAGTGAAAGCAAGGTGTGCAGCTACTAGCTGCAGTACCTCACCGTTTCCTGCCTGGTACTGCTCCTCCGACAAGGCACTGGGTAGGAAAGGAATAGGAAAAGTAGGAAGGAAGGAAGAGAAGAGAGAGAAGCAGAAAGAAGAACTAAGGAAGTAGCAAGGGAAAACAAGAAAAAAGTTTTAAAATTCGTGAAAAAAGACAAAAAGACAAAAATGTAAACTACAAAGACACACTCTGATAAAAGGTAAATGAGGGGTGGATGAGTGGGATGGGGTGGATTGATGAGATATTAGAAGGATACAAACAATCAAGCCCACACCATGCAGAGAACAGAAAGCAGGTAAAGCAAAATGACTGCGTCCATGCGGACCGCATGGTGCTGTTCATGCTGATTTCCCACCATAGAACATATTACTGGACGAAAAAAAGCACGAATGGGCGGCCGAGGATTCTTCCACCTGTTCAGAGTTCAGCGGAATCTCACTGAGCTTCTTTGGAAATCTGTGGAGCAAAACTCCATGAGCCCATACAGGCCTACTTCAAGTACAGTCTGCAAGGCAGAAACAAATCCACTCCCAATCACATTAAAAAGTGTACTACTCCAATGGCACTTGAAGCATTAAAAATGCAATGCACAAGTTCAGTAACATATTGCAGCAAATTAGTCCTCAAGAGAGATTGTACTTCTGTGGAAGACCGGGCAATTTGGGTATCAAAAGTTTCTGGGAAGTTGTTAGCACCACATCGTTTTGAAAAAGTAAGTCTTTCAGTCAGCTGAACTTATCAAAGTTAATATTATAACTAGTGACCGTAGGCCATAAAATAATTTCCCGAGCCGTGTTTTTAGGAGGATATAATACCTTCATACAGAACGTCACAACCTTGGAAACTGTTACAATGTAAGGCGCATGTGGCTTCATTCTACAGCAACCTTGTACGCTCAGAATCAAGTAACTTCCATTAGAAATTAACAGAAAAACTGGTTTATTCAAGGATAAGGGAACCCTCATTAAATGATACGCCAAATTGGCCATGGAAGCATTTCATGTTCCCTGCAGTGTTATCTCTTTAAAATTAATGAATGGCACAAGGAAACTCCGCATTCATTCCCAGTAAGAAAAAAATTCTTGGTCACTACTCACACATTTGTAATCAAAGGGAAGAAACCATGGTTCTTGCAAAACATGTCCACCCATCAGCTCACATCTGCCTACTTGCTAGTGTTTCAGATAAGGCTAGAAATAAAACGTAGATATCCTTAAGAAAATGAAACTATGCATTAACCATATATCTAATGGTGTTTTAGCTACAGTAAAGGACAGTTTCTCTAGATGCTGTAAATTAAGCATGGTGTGGGTTGTGGCTGTCTTTGCCATGACCAGTTGAATATGCGACAAGCTATGAGTCAAAAACTATTCTGTTGCATTCAAATATTTCCATGGTACTCTGTTTGATTTAAAAACCTTCAATGTACAACAAAATTGTAAAATTGATCTTCATTGACTTTGATCATGTAAATGGGCAGACATGTCATTTTGTATGATGTCATGTGCAGATGACACAATATTATTCAAAGAATAAATACGAGAAGACAATGTGGTTATGCCATTATCGACAACAGCTAATGTTTTTTCAAAACTTTCCACATCAATTTGTCAAAACCTTTCAGCAGTCTCTTGTTATGAAGTCTCCCAAAGTTCATTATATGTTGTACACATGAAGTGTTTAGAATGTGGAGATCTAGGACCTAATAAAATATCTTGCATATCCATGTTGTCTGAAAGAAGAGATACATGTTGCTTAACCGCAGACAAGGTACAGTGTTCTAGCCATTGCTGGCATAACTTACCTACACAGTAAGTAGTTACTACACCCAAGTGTTGTGACTAGACGTATCTGGGGTTTTGTCTGCTAGATTTAAAACCCTTTGAGGAGTTAAAAAAGTGCATTGTAGCCATTAGAGACAAAAGGCCACACCAAACACTCATCTAAATCATAAAGTGAAGGTTTGAATGTACCGTTCTGCATCATTTCATTAAGTTGTTCTTCTGTAACATTAATGTTCTCTTGCCAGTTATCAAATAATGCAACAGAGGCAATGCTAGGTGTATTTAGGTTCTTTACATTAGCAAGATCAAGGCACATAGTCTGTTGTACTGTTCTGTTTAAAAATATAATTGGTTGAGGAAGCAAACAAGCCCCAAATAAGGAACTGATGCCCTGGACCTGCCAGTGTCATGTACCCCAAACTGATTTTTCCAATAATCCTAACCTTACAGGCTCAATTTTGAAATAAAAGAATCCAAATAAATTAATTTTGTTTGTGTCAGCATGTTTTTCATTGCTTGGGAAGGCATAACAAACTTATAATAAAACAAAACTGGGTCTGTGGGGAAATGCCAAGAAACGTAAGGAAACTTTTTTAAATACAGTTGGGGACTCCATACAGGTGGTGTTAGGCAGTGTTACAACTGTGTATAGTTAAAACAGCATGTGGTGTACTAGCCCAGTACAAATAATGATGTGCATTATGATGGTTGGAAATCATTTCACTATAGTTTTCAGAATTTCAATACAAATCCTAATTTTTTAACTCTGTATACGACTCTGATTCGGGTAACATATTTAAAGCAGTCACTACATCCCAATCATCAGAGACAGAACCTGGAGTAACAATATAATTCATAGAAATCTTAAAAACATGGATGAGAAAGGCAGTAATGTTCACAAGGGGCACGTCTCTTCGGATCCTATGTGAAGAAGAATGGGGAGTAAATACTACAGCTACGAGTTCTGGAGAAGAACATTGCGGGAGATAGTGTCCATTTACCAGCAGATAGAACACTGTAACAAATCCAATCCAGATCAACAGAAAAACCAAGGAAAGTAAAATCCAAAGGTAATACCATGGAGGAATCAGATAAGACTGTTTAAACCAAGAGAACAGTTCACATGCACCATGCAGGGAAGTTAGTGAGGGATCTGAGGAGAAATCATTGATGTCAACAAACTACCATGAGGCAGTCTGAGCAAAAACAGGAACCCCGTTAAGCAAAGTAGAGAACATTGGTGTCTTAATAGGTGGCAGATAATATATAATTTTGTTGTTTGGTGTGATAGTAGAAACAGGCATGAGTGCAAGTTCAGCATCTGAATTCCCAGTCAGGGAGTAGTTAAATTGGGACTACTTAGTGCATGTAGAGAGATCTCTGCAGGGTAGAGTGAGAAAATAAGGATCTACCCATAAACCCTTATGGCCTACCATTCAGAACTGGCCACATGATGGAGCTTGTTTAACTTAATGAAAACTTGTCACTTTTGTTTACAACCAACAAATGGAGGCAAAATCACAGTTCGAGTACCTTTCACAGAAAGTTCAGACACAGGGGCATGTTAGGATGTGCAGAATTCCTCTTATCTGTAATCTTCTCCCAGATTGGATCCCCAACTTTAGAAGTCCAGCCAGATGTCGTTGGTTACTCCTTTGTGTGGAAGCACGTTTAGAATTCACATTTGAAAAAACGTATCTCTAAAGACTTGTTATTCCTGTAAGACAGCAAAATATTAAATGATCTCAAAGTGCACATCAGGCACCACTATGTCAGTGTTATCAAGATCTGGAACATACATCTGGACTCCAAACAGGATCTCATGGAAGGTCCAGTCACCCAAATATCTTCTAGGCAGATTATTTAAAGCTCTCTGTACTCCAAACAGGTAATGGATCCAACTATGACCTAAACCTAGTACTCTAGCTGTTAACCCCTTGTGTGCCCATGACATGCTGGACTCGTCATGGAGCACAGTCGCGCTGTGCCCATGACGAGTCCAGCACGTCATGGGGCATTCCCTGGGAAATCCCTCTGGTGCGGGCACCAGAGGGATTCCCTTTAATTAAAAATAGCCTTGGGAGCTGGGGAAGAGCTTCCCCAGCTCCCGAGGCCCCCCCCTTTCACTGTAATGACGATCGGCGCGCACGTCGCGCCGACGTCATTACAGTGAAAGTGAAACTGAAATGAGCCAAGTGGCTCATTTCAGTTTCACTTTCTTCGTGCTCAGGGGGCTATCTCAGCCCCCTGAGCACGTAGAAAGACGGGAGAGGTATCGTTGGAAAGGGGAGAATCTCCCCTTTCAAATGGTACCCCTCCCCAGTGGATCCCTGCTCGGGGATTGCCACAGGAGGGTGTTCCCCAAGCAGGGATCCACCCACTAGACACCAGGGAGGGGGGAGCGGCCCCTTGGGCAAGGGCCTTTGCTCCCCCTGGTTACTTTGGTGCAATTTAGTCTTTTTGCCCCCCTGTGGGGCAGATGGGGGCATTAGCCCCCAATCTGCCCCCCCGGGGGGGGGGGGCAAAAAGCCCACTAGACACCAGGGAATTTTTTTAAAAATAAAAATAGGGGTGAGGGCTGCCCATGCCCCCACCCCACCCCCCAATTACTACAGTCTTTCTGCCCCCCACGGGGCAGATGGGGCATTGGCCCCTAATCTGCCCCTTCGGGGGGCAGAAAGCCCACTAAATACCAGGGATCAGTTTTTAGTTTCTTTTTTAGGGTGGGGGCTGCCCTAAACGGGCAGGCCAATTCCCCCACCCACCTGCCACCATTACAGCCTTTCTGCTCCCCCAGGGGGGCAGATGGGGCATAGGCCTCCAATCAGCCCCCACGGGGGAGCAAAAAGCCCACTAGACACCAGGGAATTAAAAAAAAAAAATAGAGGTGGGGGCTGCCCAAAACGGGCAGGCCCATGCCCCCCCATTATTACAGTCTTTCTGCCCCCCCGTGGGGCAGATGGGGCATTGGCCCCTAATCTGCCCCTTCGGTGGGGCAGAAAGCCCACTAAACACCAGGGATTAATTTTTAGATTTTTTTTAGGGTGGGGGCTGCCCGAAACGGGCACGCCAATGCCCCCACCCACCCGCCATCATTACAGCCTTTCTACCCCCCCCGGGGGGCAGATGGGGCATTGGCCCCTAATCTGCCCCTTCGGGGGGGCGGAAAGCCCACTTGACGCCAGTGATTTTTTTCGCGCAATTTTCTTTAGGGTGATGGATTTTATTTAGGGTGGAGGCTGCCCGAAATGGGCACGCCAATGCCCCCACCCCCGCCACCATTACAGCCTTTCTGCCCCCCCTTGGGGGCAGATGGGGCAGTTGCCCCCAATCTGCCCCCCCAGAGGGGCAGAAAGGCCACTATCCAACAGGGATTTTTTTTGCGCAATTGTTTTTAGGGTGTGGGCTCCTCCCCCCCACAAAAATGACAGTCTTTCTGCCCCCCAGGAGGCAGATGGGAGCTGTAGCCCCCAATCTGGCCCCCCTGGGGGCGCAGAAAGCCCACTAGAAACCATGGATTTTTTTGTTTTATTAGTGTAGGGGTAGGGGCTCCCCAAAATGGGCATGACAATACCCCCACCCCACCCCCAGAGAAACTCCAGTCTTTCTGCCCCCCTGGGAGGGTAGTTGGCAGCAGCGGCCCCTGATCTGACCCCTGGGGGGGCAGAAAGCCCACTAGGCGCCAGCGAGTACGCAGGCTTTTTTTATGCGTGGGGGTGGGGGCTGCCCAAAATGGTCATACCAATGCCCCCACCCCCACAAAAAATAGCCACAGTCTTTCTGCCCCTTTCGGGGCATATTGGGATGAAACCCCCTGCCCCGATTCCCCCCCAGGGTGGCAGAAAGCCCACTGGGCTCCGGCTTTTTTTTAGCAATGTGCATACCTGTGGATTTTGGGCCCTAGCGCAGTTGGCACGTAGGCAAACCTAGCAAATCTGTACCTTTTTTAAAACTAGACACGGAGGGGAATCCAGGATGGGGTGACTTGACTGGCTCTCACCAGGTTCTGTTACCCAGAATCCATTGCATACCTAAAAATGTGTCCAAAATAACAAATTTTCCTCACATTTCTGTGGTGGAAAGTTTTGGAATCTGCGTGGGTCCACAAAGTTCCACCCACCCCGCGTTCCCCAAAGTCTTCCGAGAAAAATGGTACCTCACTTGCGTGGGTAGGCCTACTCCCCACGTTAGGCAAGGGCCCAAAACCAAGTGAGGAGACATCAAAATTACCTATCACAAAACAACCTGGTTTTGCAAAGGGGGTCCCATGAGTTTTTGGCCCCGGGCTTGGCGGCTATCAAGGGAAACCTACCAAACCCACACATTTCTGAAAACTAGACACCCGGGGGATTCCAGGGAGGTATGGCTTGCATGGATCCCCCAACGTTTCCTTATCCAGAATGCCCTACAAACCTCAAATTTAGGTTTGCAGGGCAATCTGGGTAAGGAAACGTTGCGGGATCCATGCAAGCCATACCTCCCTGGAACACCCCGGGTGTCTAGTTTACAGAAATGTGTGGGTTTGGTAGGTTTCCCTAGGTGGCCGTCGAGCACGGGGCCAAAAACCCAAGTGACCCCCCTTGCAAAACCAGGTCGTTTTGAGATAGGCAATTTTCATGTCGCCTCACTACGTTGTGGGCCCTTGCCTGTCGCGGGTACTTGGGCCTCCCACACGAGTGAGGCACTGTTTTTATCAGGAGACCCGGGGGAACGCTGGGTGGTAGGAAATTTGTGTCAGCCCGGTGATGCCACAACTTTCCCACACAAAAATGTGTGAAAAAGATGATTTTTTCAGCTAAATTTTAGTTTGCAGGGCATTCTGGGTGAGGACACGTTGGGGGATCTATGCAAGCCATACCTCCCTGGAATCCCCAGGGTGTCTAGTTTTCAGAAATGTGTGGGTTTAGTAGGTTTCCCTAGGTGACGGCAGAGCTAGGGTTAAAAAAACTACAGCTAGGCACTTTGCCAAAAAAAGTTCATTTTTCACTGCGAAATTGAGGTGTGTCCACGATGCGTTTTGCGCCGCTACCTGTCGTGTGCACTAGGCCGACCCACACAAGTGAGGTACCATTTTTCTCGGAAGACTTTGGGGAAGACGGGGTGGGTGGAAATTTGTGGATCCACGCAGATTCCAGAACTTTCCACCACAGAAATGTGGGGAAAATGTGTATTTTTGGGCAATTTTGTAAGTGTGCAAGGGATTCTGGGTAAAAGAACCTGGTGGGAGGCAGTCAAGTCACCCCATCTTAGATTCCCCTGGGTGTCTAGTTTTCAAAAATGTATAGGCTTGCTACGTTTCCCTAGGTGCCGGCAGAGCCATGGTTCAAAAACTACAGCTAGGCACTTTGCCAAAAAAGCGTCATTTTTCACAGCGAAATTGAGGTGTGTCCACGTTGCGTTTTGCGCCGTTTCCTGTCGCAGGCACAAGGCCGACCCACACAAGTGAGGTACCATTTTTCTCGGAACACTTTGGGGAACGCGGGGTGGGTGGAAATTTGTGGATCCACGCAGATTCCAGAACTTTCCACCAGAGAAATGTCGGGAAAATGTGTTTTTTTTGGCAATTTTTTAGGTTTGCAAGGGATTCTGGGTAACAGAACCTGGTGGGAGGCAGTCAAGTCACCCCATCCTGGATTCCCCTGGGTGTCTAGTTTCCAAAAATGTATAGGTTTGCTAGGTTTCCCTAGGTGCTGGCAGAGCTATGGTTCAAAAACTACAGCTAGGCACTTTGCCAAAAACGGGTCATTTTTCGCTGTGAAATTGAGGTGTGTCCTCGTTACGTTTTTCGCCGTTTCCTGTCGCGGGCACTAGGCCGACCCACACAAGTGAGGTACCATTTTTCTTGGAAAACTTTGGAGAATGCGGGGTGGGTGGAAATTTGTGGATTCATGGAGATTCCAGAACTTTCCACCAGAGAAATGTGGGGAAAATGTGTTTTTTTTGGCAATTGTTTAGGTTTGCAAGGGATTCTGGGTAACAGAACCTGGTGGGAGGCAGTCAAGTCACCCCATCCTGGATTCCCCTGGGTGTCTAGTTTTCAAAAATGTATAGGTTTGCTAGGTTTACCTAGGTGCCGGCAGAGCTATGGTTCAAAAACCACAGCTAGGCACTTTGCCAAAAAAGGGTCATTTTTCGCTACAAAATTGAGATGTGTCCACGTTACGTTTTGCGCCGTTTCCCGTCGCGGGCACTAGACTGACCCACACAAGTGAGGTACCATTTTTCTCAGAAGACTTTGGGGACCGCGGGGTGGGTGGAAATTTGTGGATCCAAGTAGATTCCAGAACTTTCCACCAGAGAAATGTAGGGAAAATGCGTTTTTTTTGGGCAATTTTTGAGGTTTGCAAGGGATTCTGGATAACAGAACCTGGTGGGAGGCAGTCAAGTCATCCCATCCTGGATTCCCCTGGGTGTCTAGTTTTCAAAAATGTATAGGTTTGCTAGGTTTCCCTAGGTGCCGGCAGAGCTATGGTTCAAAAACTACAGCTAGGCACTTTGCCAAAAAAGGTTCATTTTTCACAGCGAAATTGAGGTGTGTCCACGATGCGTTTTGCGCCGCTACCTGTCGCGTGCACTAGGCCGACCCACACAAGTGAGGTACCATTTTTCTCGGAAGACTTTGGGGAACACGGGGTGGGTGGAAATTTGTGGATCCACGCAGATTCCAGAACTTTCCACCACAGAAATGTGGGGAAAATGTGTATTTTTGGGCAATTGTTTAAGTTTGCAAGGGATTCTGGGTAACAGAACCTGGTGGGAGGCAGTCAAGTCACCCCATCTTAGATTCCCCTGGGTGTCTAGTTTTCAAAAATGTATAGGCTTGCTACGTTTCCCTAGGTGCCGGCAGAGCCATGGTTAAAAAACTACAGCTAGGCACTTTGCCAAAAAAGCGTCATTTTTCACAGCGAAATTGAGGTGTGTCCACGTTGCGTTTTGCGCCGTTTCCTGTCGCAGGCACAAGGCCGACCCACACAAGTGAGGTACCATTTTTCTCGGAACACTTTGGGGAACGCGGGGTGGGTGGAAATTTGTGGATCCACGCAGATTCCAGAACTTTCCACCAGAGAAATGTCGGGAAAATGTGTTTTTTTTGGCAATTTTTTAGGTTTGCAAGGGATTCCGGGTAACAGAACCTGGTGGGAGGCAGTCAAGTCACCCCATCCTGGATTCCCCTGGGTGTCTAGTTTCCAAAAATGTATAGGTTTTCTAGGTTTCCCTAGGTGCTGGCAGAGCTATGGTTCAAAAACTACAGCTAGGCACTTTGCCAAAAACGGGTCATTTTTCGCTGTGAAATTGAGGTGTGTCCTCGTTACGTTTTTCGCCGTTTCCTGTCGCGGGCACTAGGCCGACCCTCACTAGTGAGGTACCATTTTTCTTGGAAAACTTTGGAGAATGCGGGGTGGGTGGAAATTTGTGGATTCATGGAGATTCCAGAACTTTCCACCAGAGAAATGTGGGAAAAATGTGTTTTTTTTGGCAATTGTTTAGGTTTGCAAGGGATTCTGGGTAACAGAACCTGGTGGGAGGCAGTCAAGTCACCCCATCCTGGATTCCCCTGGGTGTCTAGTTTTCAAAAATGTATAGGTTTGCTAGGTTTACCTAGGTGCCGGCAGAGCTATGGTTCAAAAACCACAGCTAGGCACTTTGCCAAAAAAGGGTCATTTTTCGCTACAAAATTGAGGTGTGTCCACGTTACGTTTTGCGCCGTTTCCCGTCGCGGGCACTAGACTGACCCACACAAGTGAGGTACCATTTTTCTCAGAAGACTTTGGGGACCGCGGGGTGGGTGGAAATTTGTGGATCCAAGTAGATTCCAGAACTTTCCACCAGAGAAATGTAGGGAAAATGCGTTTTTTTTGGGCAATTTTTGAGGTTTGCAAGGGATTCTGGATAACAGAACCTGGTGGGAGGCAGTCAAGTCATCCCATCCTGGATTCCCCTGGGTGTCTAGTTTTCAAAAATGTATAGGTTTGCTAGGTTTCCCTAGGTGCCGGCAGAGCTATGGTTCAAAAACTACAGCTAGGCACTTTGCCAAAAAAGGGTCATTTTTCACAGCGAAATTGAGGTGTGTCCACGATGCGTTTTGCGCCGTTACCTGTCGCGTGCACTAGGCCGACCCACACAAGTGAGGTACCATTTTTCTCGGAAGACTTTGGGGAACACGGGGTGGGTGGAAATTTGTGGATCCACGCAGATTCCAGAACTTTCCACCACAGAAATGTGGGGAAAATGTGTATTTTTGGGCGATTTTTTAAGTTTGCAAGGGATTCTGGGTAACAGAACCTGGTGGGAGGCAGTCAAGTCACCCCATCTTAGATTCCCCTGGGTGTCTAGTTTTCAAAAATGTATAGGCTTGCTAGGTTTCCCTAGGTGCCGGCAGAGCCATGGTTCAAAAATTACAGCTAGGCACTTTGCCAGAAAAGCGTTATTTTTCACAGCGAAATTGAGGTGTGTCCACGTTGCGTTTTGCGCCGTTTCCTGTCACGGGCACTAGGCCGACCCACACAAGTGAGGTACCATTTTTTTCGGAAGACGTTGGGGAACGGGGGATGGGTGGAAATTTGTGGATCCACGCAGATTCCAGAACTTTCCACCAGAGAAATGTGGTGAAAATGTGGGTTTTTTGGCAATTTTTTAGGTTTGCAAGGGATTCTGGGTAACAGAACCTGGTGGGAGGCAGTCAAGTCACCCCATCCTGGATTCCCCTGGGTGTCTAGTTTTTAAAAATGTATAGGTTTGCTAGGTTTCCCTAGGTGCCGGCAGAGCTATGGTTAAAAAACTACAGCTAGGCACTTTGCCAAAAAAGGGTCATTTTTCGCTACAAAATTGAGGTGTGTCCACGTTACGTTTTGCGCCGTTTCCCATCGCGGGCACTAGGCTGACCCACACAAGTGAGGTACCATTTTTCTCAGAAGACTTTGGGGAACGCGGGGTGGGTGGAAATTTGTGGATCCAAGTAGATTCCAGAACTTTCCACCAGAGAAATGTAGGGAAAATGCGTTTTTTTTTGGGCAATTTTTGAGGTTTGCAAGGGATTCTAGGTAACAGAACCTGGTCGGAGGCAGTCAAGTCACCCCATCCTGGATTCCCCTGGGTGTCTAGTTTTCAAAAATGTATAGGTATTATAGGTTTCCCTATGTGCCGGCAGAGCTATGGTTAAAAAACTACAGCTAGGCACTTTGCCAAAAAAGGGTCATTTTTCACAGCGAAATTGAGGTGTGTCCACATTGCGTTTTGCGCTGTTTCCTGTTGCGGGCACTAGGCCGACCCACACAAGTGAGGTACCGTTTTTCTTGGAAGACTTTGGGGAACACTGGGTGGGTGGAAATTTGGGGATCCAAGTAGATTCCAGAACTTTCCACCACAGAAATATGGGGAAAATGTGTTTTTTTTGGCAATTTTTGAGGTTTGCAAGGGATTCTGGGTAACAGAACCTGGTGGGAGGCAGTCAAGTCACCCCATCCTGGATTGCCCTGGGTGTCTAGTTTTCAAAAATGTATAGGTTTGCTAGGTTTCCCTAGGTGCCGGCAGAGCTATGGTTCAAAAACTACAGCGAGGCACTTTGCCAAAAAAGGGTCGTTTTTCGCTACGAAATGGAGGTGTGTCCATGTTACGTTTTGCGCCGTTTCCTGTTGCGGGAACTAGGCTGACCCACACAAGTGAGGTACCATTTTTCACGGAAGACTTTGGGGAACGCGGGGTGGGTGGAAATTTGTGGATCCGCGCAGATTCCAGAACTTTCCACCAGATAAATGTGGGGAAAAAGTGTTTTTTGGGCAATTTTTTAGGTTTGCAAGGGATTCTGGGTAACAGAACCTGGTGGGAGGCAGTCAAGTCGCCCCATCCTGGATTCCCCTGGGTGTCTAGTTTTCAAAAATGTATAGGTTTGCTAGGTTTCCCTAGGTGCCGGCAGAGCAAGGGTTAAATAACTACAGCTAGGCACTTTGCTAAAAAAGGGTAATTTTGCATTGTGAAAATGTGGTGTGTTCACGTTGGGTTTTGAGCACTTTCCTGTCGTGGGCACTATGCCTACCCCTACAAGTGAGGTACCATTTGTATCGGGAGACTTATGGTAATTCAGATTTGTAAAGGAACTGTTATTACCTATTGACTTTCAATGCATTTCTGCCTTCCAAATTAAAGACATTGTGTAAAAAAGAAGTCATTCTAAAAAATGACTGATAATTCTCATGCTAGTATGAGTATTCCCAATTTCGGAAATGTGCAAATATCTACTGTTTCGAAACTCTACATTTTGTTCCCATTTCAGAAATACATGAATGTCTTTCATACCGATTTTTCCATGTGCACATTTTTACAGAATAATTACTATATACCCGGTACATAATAAAAACCATTGAAAGTTGCTGCTCAGTTTTTTCACTCTGGGTTCGTCGGGTTCTTGGTGAACCTACAAGTCCTATATATCCCCACAATCAGTAATGTCCAGCGGATGTAACGGTATATTGCTTTCAAAGAGCTGTCATAATTAGAAGAAGTTACAGGTGAAAACGTTGACACAAAAGTCTTTTTTATTCAACAAATTTTCAATTTATCCTAAATTTAACTGTTAGTTTCTATACAAAAAACCTTAATGGATCTACACAAATGACCCCTTGCTGAATTCAGAATTTTGTCTACTTCTCTAAAATGTATAGCTTTCCAGGATCCATTATTGCTTTTGTACCCATTTCTACCATTAACTGGAAGTAGGTCGAAAGCACAAAAAATATCAAAAATAGGCTATGTCCCCGAAAAATGCCAAAACTGTGTAAATAATTTTGGGTTTCTGACAAAAGTCTGGTATCCCCTAAAAGCTGGGAAAATGGTGATTTCAGCCCCACAAACCCTTTTTTGATAACACTTGCAGGGAAAAACCCAGAAGCTTTCATTTGCAGCCCGTTTTTCCCATTTTCCCAAAAACAAACTACATTTTGCTGTATTTTGGCTCATTTCTGTGACCCCTCCAGGGGAATCCACAAACCCTGAGTACCTTCAGAATCCCCATGATGTTGGAAGAAAAGGACGCAAATTTGGCGTGGATACCTTATGTGGTCAAAACGTTACAGGGGCCTCAGCGCGCACTACCCCAAATAGCCAAAAAAGGGCGTGGCACAGGAGGGGAAAAGGCCTGGCAGCGAAGGGGTTAAGGACTGCTTTAAGTCACAGTTTTTCTGCTGCGCTATTGAGTTTCCCTAAGGATGATGAGAAGAGGAATAATTCACAGCATCACCCAGGGATCCCATGGTGTCCAGGTAAACCTTAGAAGTGAAAGCTGGTCCCTGGTCCAAATGGAATGCTACTATTGCATATGTACCGAGAAAGACCTGCAAATATTTAACTGCCGATCGCTATGGCCTCACCCACAGAATTCGAGAACCTGAATCAACAGCCAATAAAATGTAGTGGTTTATTAGAAACTAGAAGGGGTGTTTGCGGTGGGCAGGCAATATTGTAACCTTAACTTTGTTGACAAATGTAACAGCAAAGGACATATTGTTTGGTTTATTTATTAAGGCCCTGCCATCAGTAAGGAAACTGTAGTCACCACACCAGCATGGGCAGACACTAATCCTTCATGTGCAGCAATTATTAACACCAGCCTGAGGTCCTGGTTGGCTCTCGCTCGTCCACCCACCCTGGGAATTCAGGCAAAAAGAATGTCTTGGGCACTCAACTGATAGAAATAGTTTTCTGAAAACCTTTTAGGAAGGGGCGTGCCCCTAGTCGAGTAAGTGACCACAGCCATGATGTCATCATCTATTCATATATGTAAATGAGAAATCACAGCTACCACGACTGTCTTGACCACTGCTTTGGAAGCTTTATCAGCCAATGAATTCCCTACAACGTGTAATTCAACACATTGATGGCCCAATGTTTGAATGACATGAGCCCATGGCAGAGCACCTTCAGGAGCTCCCACTTTTACCCAAAGCAACTTATGCTTGATAGTGTTTCCCTTAGATTCTTTGAATACATTCAAGCACCAATAATGTAAATTATAATTATGGGAATGGATGCAGTAATAGGATTCACACACAGTAAGTGTCAGGAATTCTGGATCTGTATCCTGCAGTACCAGAACCAAAGCTTTCAGTTCAGCCAGCTGAGCGTACAGTCACCCAACGTTTTTGTATATGTTTTTGTGCCTGAAATTCACTATCTTTCATGACAGCCTTCACTGCAGGGATTATCCCTCAACTCCACTTTGTTCAACACCTGCATGACTGTTAGAAATGGGATCTCTGGTTGGCTAAGGCTTGCACCAAGCCAGGCAGAGACCACCACTCTAGTCAGGGCAAGGGAGTTACACGCCAAAGACAACCCCTGCTCACCCCCTTGGTAGCTTGGCACTAGCAGTCAGGCTTATCCCGGAGGCAATGTGTAAAGCATTTGCAAAACACCCACAGCAACAACATACTAGGCACACCACAAAAGGAACTCCACACAAGGTTATATCAAAAATAGCCTTTGAATTATCATAAAACACATTAGAATAGTAATCACACAATATACATTGTGCCAACTGGCACTGGGCAATATTTACAAGGGATTATATACACATGACAGGGCCACGTGGGCCACTGTCAGAACCATCACCTAGTAAAGATAGTAAATGTAGAACCTAGAATAAACGTAGAACACAACCAGTAATTACGGGCAAACACTGTACTCAGCATCATCCTGTAACACAAACCATATTATGCACAGTATCACATTCAGGCATGAAATATATTCTGCGGCATCCTCATAAACCTACACAAATTAGACCATAACCTCCTAAGCATAGCTCACATTAGGAAATAATCTCACTAGCATAAACCACAGTAGGCAAATAACCTCATACCTAAACAAACCACAGTAGGGAATAACTCAAACATAACACAGTATGCAAAACCTCATAATCATAAAACCACATTAGAGACATAAAACAAGGTGCGTAAATCATACTATATAAATCACATTTCCTAGCACCACATAAATCACATTAGGGCCAGGCGCCCTATAAACCTAATAGTCCCACTGGCCAACTGGCCTTTTCAAAGAGGCTCAAATGCCCTGTGTCCAAAATGTCAGGGCACGCTGCCAATGCAGCAGGATTACAAAGTGCGCCATTGCGCAGACCTTAATGGTGCAGCTGATGCTAAGTGCCGTGCAGCTGTGAAAGTACTGGGGTTGAGGAGTGCATCTCTCTCCTATCTCTCACAATGCCTCCAAAGGAATGATGGCCTAAATGTGGCAGCTGCCCACTACTTGCTGGGCAGCTGTGAAGTAATAAGGCCTGGCACCACTGTGCCCTCCTGGGTAAATGGGCGCAAAACGTTGCAGCTGGCCACGCTGGTGCGGTGCAGCTGAGAACAATATAAAGAGGCCCTGGTACATCTGTGCCTCCTCTGCCCCGCTGGGCTTCTTTACATAAAATTGCCCCCATCGGTGCAGGCCTGGCACTATACACACCGTCTGAGACCCTCTCTGGGACTCTCTAACAAACTCATGCCCCCTTGGTACAGCTGCCCTCTGGAAGAGGCCCAATAATAGCCTCATGAGCCCCACTCTGTGGGGACTCTGCTCTCTTCTCTTCGGGGTCGGGTCAGTAACTGGCGGGGCTCTCTCTGCTCATGAGAGCCCCGCCTTGAATCCGTCTGGCACTTCGCTCTTCACCGGGTATCCTCCTGGGACCCAGAACGTTACCTCTGGGCTCGTGGAGGCGGGGTAGGCTCCCTTCCACCGTTAGGCATGCAGCCAAGCTTCCGGCCGCACTGCCTAGTCGCTTGTGCCGTGGCGGTGAATCTGGAGGAAGCTTCCTCGCATTGCTGGGCAACCGCTACTGCTGGGGCCAATCCCAGCGCGGCGGGTGGTGACGTCAGCGGACACCGGGTCTGCAGCGGTGAAAGTTGATTCCGGACTTCTGCGTCTCCCAGGCCAGCGGTGGTGATCTCGGAAACCTCGGAATGCGGGGTGGGCTCCTGCTTTCACCGTCAAGATGCGGGGTGGGCTCCCGCCACCCAAATAAGCATAAATGCAGGGTGGGTACCCGCCTGACAAGAGGAATAAGGCGGAGTAGGCTCCCGCTGAAATCTGCAAAACGCGCGTTGGGATCCCGCCTAAAATACATGCATAAGCGAGGTGGGCACCCACAAAAGGCATAAAACAAAATGCAGCAATGAGGGGTAGGCTCTCTCTTGATTTAGAATATAACGTGGGGTGGGCACCCGCATCTAAGGCATCAGTGGGGGAATCCAGCACGCTGGGATTCCCTCTATCTCCATATGCAGCGTAGCGCTGCAATAGCCCACGTGCTCCTCAAGGAAAAAAAAGTTCTTCCGGGTCCTTAAGGTGTCAGGAGCATGGCGGGGCCCAGGGAGGCCAGCACACAGGGCCCTCCAGCAGGGAGGCAAGCCCCCATGGTGGTTCCTCCTGGGCCCCAGCAGCAGCAAGCCCCGTCGAGTACAGAAACAAGAAGTGAACAACCTCATGGGGTCACAGTCACAGTATTTATATACCTATTTCCTTTGTCTATAGTGCAGGGCATGGGGGAACCAGATGCAACTGGTTCAGGGGGGATTTGGAGCACTTTGTTTGGCAAGCTCCTCTTCCCCTTTGTCAGGTGGGGGCTCGTCATCAGACACACCACAGGGGGGCAGAGGCAGCATTCACTAGGGCAGGCACCATCCTATTCAGATTGAGAGGATTACCCCTCCCACTACTTTTAGCCCAGGTGTCCCATTCAGCCCAACGCTGACTCACCCTGCCCCTCCTGGAGCCATCCACACCTTTCAGCTCCTGTCACTCACAAGCCAGACATGCAATTCACATCAGGCAGGCAGACACATAGCACACAGAAATGCCAACTTCTAAAAGTGGCATTTCTAAAATAACCACAATAAATCTGCGTACACCATTGCGCAGCATTTAGTCACACAAGTTCATACCTTACTAGACTTCACCACACTGCTCCTCTCCTACCAGGAATTACCATGGACACACTTATCCCCAATGCATTCCTATGGGAGGGCAGGCCAACTTCACCAAATGTGCACAGAGAGTGCACACACTTTACACTGACCACAGTGCTAAAGTGCCCAGAGGCCTGAAACCACCAACACTATGTCAGACTTTCATGCAAAAAGTTTATGGGCGAACCTGCCAAAAAGAGCCAAGTCCAACAATGACCTTCTTGGCCAACTTCATAAGAACCCACGGAGTTAACATTATATCCTACACAGACAACACACAGCTTATACTCTCACTTTGTGAGGACCTCTCTACCACAAGGGCCAACCTCCACAGGTGCATGGCAAGTGTCGACGACTGGGTGAAAGACAACTGCTTGAAACTCAACACAGACCAAACGGAGGTTCTTATGTTCGAGAACAACACCTCCTCGTGGAAAAACTCCTGGTGGCCTTCCGAACCGGGACCTGCACCCTCAGCATTATCCTGGACACCAAGCTCCCCATGAAAAACCAGATCAGCACAGTCTACTCCACCTGCTTCCTCATGCTGCATGCTCAGCAAAATCTTCAAGTGACTCCCCACTACCACCAGACAATCCATCACTCCAGTCTAGTCACCAACTAGTTGAACTACAGCAATGCACTCTATGCAAGTATTACCTCACCCCTCCTTAAGAGACTACTGGAAATATAGAATTCAGTGACCAGATTCATCTTCGACCTTTCCAAATGGACTCACATCACCCCCCATCTCAGGAACCTCCACTGTATCCTAATTCATATAAGATGTCACATCAAGAGATGGTCCACACCTACAAAGCCCTGCACAACCAAGGGCTAGCATACATCAACCACTGCTTGAAGTTTCACCAACCTACTCGACATCTGTGCTCCACCTCTCTTTTTCTTACCCACACCCCTCGTATCTGTTGAAGCATCTGTGGAGGATGCTATTTCTCTTACCTCACAGCCAAGTCCTGCAACAACCTACCCCTTCACCTTCAGACCTCATCTTCTCTACCGTAACTCAGGAAAGTACTCAAGACCTGGCTGTTAAACTGAACCCCCAACGTAACAGGACTCCCAGCCACTGGATACCTTCACAGGTGGTTAGCTGCGCTTTACAAATCCAGCTGATTGATTGATTGATTGATTGCAACACATTCTTCAGAGTACTCCTTAATACCAATTGGGAGTTGGGCTGAAACATTGGTATATGTTATGAAATCATACTTATCTAGAGGCAAGTTAATTCGACATGAGGTATTCTTGTTCATACTAAAGAAATTCCTGTGTTCTTGGTATAGGATCAAAAAAGTAATCTACATCAGAAGCTGTCAAGGAAGTGACCCACTGGATCCATTGTGGATGTAAGGCTTTGTCGTTAGGAATACTTGCCTGTGTAAAAGCCTCTAACACTGGAATGGGAGAAACCACAATTATGCGTTTCCCCTGAGCCAATGGACTTTCCTTTAGGACAGCTGTTTGAACTGCAGTTAGTATTTTTTCTATTGATTCAAAACACATTTCTGCATATAGAATATAAAAGTGATGAGTATGCAAATGGCACTGTTTCACTTTCATTAAAGGTGATATTTATATAGCCAATAAAAACTACAATGTTGCGGATAACTAAATTAGTTTTGTTTACACTAGTGTGCAAGTGTTTGGATGCAAGAATGTCTGTTTTCAATGTTCTGAGAGCAGTGGTATATTCTGTAGTCCAATGTCTGTCTAAAAAATATGGACAGACTACATCACACAACAGTTTAACCTGTTGCGCTTAGTCTGGTAAGTATGCTCCACCAAAGTTTAGAAAACCTAGAAGTTATTGTAGCTTTATGAATGTATCTGGTAGTTGGAGAAAAGCACACTTCTCTAGGAAGTGCAGGGCAAGGCCTCTGCCTTCATTTGATAATTCATATCCTAAAAATAGGACAGTAAGAAAATCAATTTTAGATTGTATTAACTTTAAATTATAGCCTTGTTCAGCGAATTCCAAAATTATACGAACCACTCTGGCAAGGGTATGTTTAAACCAACATCTGTGAGGTAAATGTCATCAACGTAAACAATGCTTCTGAGTCAATTTATTTCTTTAATTGATTTTACTAAGGCAGCACACAAACCTGGACTGTTCTAATAGCCTTGTAGGAGCCTACAAAAATATTTTTGTTTTGCAAAAGTGCATGTATGACTGTTTAAATGTAGAATGATCTGGTTTGGCTACAGGAAATTATGGCTAATGATTTTTCATAGAAGAAATGCAAGGCTCAATCACTCCATGATATTCTATTTGTAATAGAATTCCCTAGCAGGTTCTTAGCTTAATGTTTAATAGGATATTGTGGTTGCACCTGCGGGCTGGATATTATAGGTGTAATATGATAAAGCGAGTCCTTAGCCCAGCCAGAACTGAAAGGATGGTATTATTACTTCCTTACCCTGTGAGGCTACTCTAATGAACTCAGGGGGCCAATTTGCCTTATCCCAGGGAATATCATAAGCATTAGACAAGTTGTGCTACAATATTACTTCAATAGTATGCGGTATATTACCCTTGATGTGGATGTCCTAAGCATGAAGTCCATCCGAAGGGCTCAGCCACTGATCTGGAGTTTCAACTTGAATGTACTCATTCATCAATCTCGCCACCAGAGTCTGGTGAACTATCATGACCTCTGCTGTGCTGTCGAGCAATGTTTTCACCCACATCTTACTCAGTGGAAGAGTTCTGAGTATTTGTGGCATATTTATCGGAAATTCATGCTCCTATTTTTTTAAAGTGTGTTTTTTGTTGTGCAGCTGCATGGCAGCAGCTCCCTGGAGGTATTTGCAATGCCGGCTCCCACAGAAGCAGGCCAGGACCGCAGATGCCTTCGAGCTCCCCTTGTGATCCCTGATAATCTGATGATGGCTCTGGTGATGGGATCCCGGGGCCGAAAATGGCCAGGGAGGAGAGGGGCTCGGACCACCTCACGTTTTAAAGAAAAGGAATTGTCAGGCCCCAGGGGATGGGGTCCCTGTGGTCAAAAATGGCCTGGGAGGAGGGCCACTAGGCCCCCCTCCCCTTTACAAAAGTAAAATAAACATAGGCCTAGCCCTGGGGTCCCCGTGGCCGGAATCAGCCTTAGGAGCGGGTGTTGCATGCCCCCTCCCTTCTTATTTTATAATTCAAAATAAAATATGGCTCAGGCCCCGGAGCGATGGGGTGCCCGGGGCCAAATGAGTCAAGGGAAGGGGGCCACACAGCTACTCTTCCTAAATTGTTTTTAAAAAGGAAGCCCGCCCCTTTCTCCACTACTCTGCAAATGTGCCTCCTGTGCACTCTTGGTTGGGGGATGAAGTCCCCTTCGCTGCTGGAAGTCCTTAGCTGCCAACTAGCCCACCTGCTACTTCCAGTAAGCCCCACATAGTGGGATTGCTGAGAGTTGGTCAGAGGCCATGCCCCTTTTCCACAACTCCATTACCTTCAGTACCATGGTGCACTTTCCAAGCCCACTGGGGGCGGGACTGTTGAGGATATTAAGCGGGTGAGCAGCATAATGTTCTGTACGTGACTCCGTGCCTGTGAGCAAGGACGTGAAGTATGAAACCGGTCAGGCTACATAAGACTTTGAAACAAAGCCGGTTGATGTTTTCCGTTTCTGACCACAATAAAGAGAGGATTACCTACCTGTAAGAGTTTTCTCATTTGCTTGGGCAACCTTTTCTTCTCATAAAATTGCGGCTGGTCCAGTCGCGAGAGTGCTTTGCTGTGAAATCGTGCGGCGGATCTGATGCATCTCAACACTGGAAACGCGTCGTAACAGGTGGGCCCGGATTGAGGGTCACAGTATGTTTGATGGAGCAGCGATTTGGCTTTGTTTCACCCTACTGTGGTACAAAACCTTTATCGAAATGTTTTAAAGTCAGGGCAACGCCCACTTGGGTTTGACTATGCCCTACAGAACCTTCAGTACCATGATGCACTTGCCAAGCCCACTGGGGGCAGGACTGTTGAGGATATTAAGCGGGTGAGCAGCGTAATGTTCTGTATGTGACTCTGTGCCTGTGAGCAAGGATGTGAAGTCCGAAACCGGTCAGGCTACATAAGTCTTTGAAACACAAAGCTGGTTGATGTTTTCCATTCCTGACCTTAATAAAGAGAGAATTACCTACCTGTAAGAGCGTTCTCATTTGCTTGGGCAACCTTTTCTTCTCATATATATATATATATTATATATATATATATATATATATATATATATATATATATATATATATATATTCACTTAAAAAACCATAGGTTTCACACATGTTATAGTTAGGTGGATATTTCACTCGTAAAAAACCAATGAAATTCCCCCGTTATAGTTAGTTCAGATAACTATAACTCGCGCGCCCGCAATCCTTCTCATGACGTCGCGTATTACATCACTCATGACATGGTCAGTGGCATCACTCATGACATCACTGATGACATCATCCTTGTGATAGAGTGGCGTTCACGCGAGTTATAGTTATCTGAACTAACTATAATGGGGGAATTTCATTGTTATTTTACGAGTGAAATATCCACCTAACTATAACATGTGTGTAACCTATGGTTTTTGAAGTGAATTTGCAAGGTTTTTTAAATGCTAATTCCTAACTATAACGTGTGTGAAACCTATGGTTTTTTTTAGTGAATTTGTACGTTTTTTTAAATGCTAAGTCATGTATGTATTATTTTTTTTTAAATATATTTATTTTACAATAAACTACGTATTAATTTTTTAATTTTTTTTTTATGGTTTTTCACCGTGCGCGCACCCCCGCGATTTTAAAAAAAAAAAATTTAATTTTTTTTTCTGCCTTCGGGGTCCTTCAGGGACCCCTCGACAAAGGCTAAGGGGTCAGGAACTCTCTACCCTGCCCCCTTTTCACGTTCGCCACCTTCCTTTTTCACTCTCGCACTGAAAACAAACAAAATGACGGCCGACACTTCCTGATTTCGACCGATTCGAATGTTGACTGACATGTAACCACCAATCAGAATTATGCTCGCGCACGTTAGGGTGCGCGCACGGTGCGCAGCTATAGATATGTATGTGCTTTTAACTGCAATTTTCTCAGGAACTACTGAACAGATTGACACCATATATCCAAAAGGCACATGCCTGACCTGAGGACTACCTCTTTGCCAAATTTCAAGTAATTCTGTTCAGCCGTTCGGGCTGTACCTTCGACTAAAGGTCCTATGGGAAAATGCATGGGGAAAACGTGTTTTGGGACCCCCCTTTTTTCTCGGCCCCCGCTTGACGAATCCCCCCGAGACTTTCAGGGTAGGAGCTGAGCGGAGCGCCCCATTAGTTTTGAAAATTTCGCGAAGATTCGTCAACCGGCGCCAAAGTTATTCAAAATAGAATTTCGAGATTTCCTATGGAAACACGGTCCTAACTGTAACTATCTACTGGCGACCGCCAGTGGATAATATATATATATATATATATATATATTATCTACTGGCGGTCGCCAGTAGATAGTTATAGTTAGGACCGTGTTTCTATAGGAAATCCGCAACATTCTATTTTGAATAACTTTGGCGCCGGCTGACGAATCCTCGCGAAATTTTCAAAATAGGTGGGGCGCTCTGCTCCGCTCCTACCCTGAAAGTCTCGGGGGGATTCGTCAAGCGGGGGCTGAGTAAAAAGGGGGATCCCAAAACGCGTTTTCCCCATGCAATTTTCCTTAGGGACCTTTAGTCCAAGGTACAGCCCGAACGGCTGAACAGAATTACTTGAAATTTGGCAGAGAGGTAGTCCTCAGCTCAGGGATGTGCCTTTTGCAGGTCTGGTGTCAATCTGTTCAGTAGTTCCTGAGAAAATCAAAAGTAAAATCATATATATATGTGGGCGGAGCCTAACCACACATCCCATCCTGAGATCTGATTGGCTGTCAGCACTTCATCCAAGAAGTGTTGGCAGCCATCTTGGGACCAATATACATGATAGCACCTCATTAAAAAGCATTGCAGTTAATAGAAGGTTTTAAGACTTTAGTTACATTATAAATCATTTGTTGATGGTACCATACTCATTTTAGGAATTGTGGTATGTTCTAAGGTGATTTCACCATGTGAAAAAGCCTTCTGCTGGGATATCATGATTGAGAGAAAAATATTTTCTCATGCTTTTCCCACAGAGGTTTGGAAGGTGATCTATAAGCTAAACTGAGAGCTTATTTTCTGTAAATTCACATCATCTTTCTCAGTCATGTGAGAATGAAGTCTGACATTCTCAGTAAAACATGTACATCCAACAAGGGCAGAGACTGTCAGTTGATTCCTTTGTGTTCTACTGCAGCTTCCCAGAGTGTTCCAAAGAACAACTAGAGCGCTAACAGTCCTACTTATGATAAACGTATGGCACACCTGAAGCCATCTTGCTTGGATTAAAGTGGTAACTCTTAAAACATTTAATTTAAAAGGAACAGAATGAGGGGGTTCATTTTTCCATAAAAAGTATGATTAGTGCTGCAGAAAGAAAAATTAGGGCACATTTTGAGTGACTTCTCAAATCCTCTTCTATTTCATGAAAAAATTCTGACATGCAGACTGAAACATGCACTTTCAATACCAGCAGCAGTTTTCCCTGGTGAGCAGTAGCTTTACTACAGTGATCTAATGAGCAAAAAGAGTGCTAATAATCTGAATTTATGGCAAATGTGTGACACATCTGAATGCCTTCTTGATGGAATCAAAGTAAAAAACTGAAAGTATTTCCTACTGAGGAGACTGCAGTAAATGAGGAAATTAGGAAACTTCATAACAAATAAGTCTCCTAAGATGGCCACCAGAGACAAAAGAGCCCAAATGTAGCCCAAATATCACCCAGATGTAGCCCAAGTATAGCCCAATGACAGAATGTCCCAGAGTGTTCTTAAAAACAACTAGCGCGCTTATTGTCTTCATTATGACAAAAGTATGGCACACCTGAAGCCATCTTGATTGGAATAAACTGGTAACATTTAAAACATTTAATTTAAAAAGGAACACAATGAGGGGGTTCATTTTGCCATAGACATTATGATTAATGCTGAAGAAAGAAAATGAGGGCACATTTTGAGTGACTTCTCAAATCCTCTTCTATTTCATTAAAAAATTCTGACATGCAGACTGAAACATGCACTTTTAATACCAGGAGCAGAATTCCATGGTGAACAGTAGTTTTACTACAGTGATCTAATGAGCAACTAGAGTGCTAACATTCAGAATTTATGGCAAATGTGTGACATATCTGAATACCTTCATGATGGAATCAAAGTAAAAAACTGAAAGCATTTCCTACTGAGGAGACTGCAGTACATTCAGGAAATTAGGAAACTTCATAACAAATAAATCTCCCAAGATGGCCACCGGAGACAAAAGAGCCCAAATGTAGCCCAAAATCACCCAGATGTAGCCCAAATATAGCCCAATGACAGAAGTGTGCAAAACACGTATTATTTTGTGTTTTTGCAGTGTTATATAGTGCAGACTTGTCAGGTATTGGAGTGCTTTACATGAGCATTGGTTACATCACACAAGAACAAATTCATTTTGGTTGTAGACATGGGGAGACTAGGTGATTTGACCAGAATCACAGAATGTCGAGCTGAAGCAGAAACTCCAACCTCGTTCCCCAGTTGCAAAGTCTGCAGTTCTGGAAGTAACACCACATCCTCTCCCCTAAGTGCAACATTTAATCAAGTGGTCAACTGGATAAAAAAACATAAAGATAACAAATAATTTAAAAGTGCTTTGTCGCTATTTGAAAACTCAGAAAATATGTCCTTATTTTAGTCTTTTAGAGCACTAACCATAATTTTGATGCCAATAAGACCCTCTCATATATGTAATTTCTAAAGGAAATGCTCTAGGTATTACAGTTTTGATTACATCAAGATTACGTCAGGCGATCCACACTTTTGTAATAAATATAGAATGTTAGCAATCTAGTTGTTCATTAGGTTACTGTTGAGAGGCAGAGGCCAGGGGCACGGACTCTGAAAATTGAAGGCAGGTAGGAGGGTGCAAAGGCAACAATTTAACCACACTGAGCAGGCAGGAAGGGCCGTGGCAGCACAACAGACTATGGAGGGCAGTGGAAAGGGGGGCAGGGGCAACAAACCAACAATACAGGACTTGCAAGAGAGGCTGTGGCAATGTAATAGACCATTGTGGGCAGAAGGAAGAGGCAATGGTAGTACAACCATACATGCCAACAGACCCGATTCAGCCAGGAAACGTCCAATGTTTTAAAGCTCAAATGGGCTTTATTTGATCTGTCTCCTTTCTACAATCTCCTCTTTTTCAATGTAACTCAAAGGGGAAAATCAATACCCCAGTTTTTTTTCAAAATCTCCCTCTTACCAAGTTCAAAATGTTCGCAAGTATGGTACATCGGATCATGGAAGGAAATGGGGTAGGGACTTGGATAACAGAGGACAGGAGGGACATGGAGAGGTGCACCAAACTGACCCTGCAGGGCAGGCATCAGGGTTTGCAGCAGCACAATACACCACACAGGGCATGCGGGACGGGAGTGCAGCACAACAATCCATAGACAGCAAGAGGGAGGGGACAGGACCATGCACATGGACAACATAGAACAGAGGGGCAAGAGGCAATGGTAGCTAGCTGACCATAATGGACAGACAGGAGAGAAAGCTGCAGCATAACAGACCATAAAGGGCAGGAGGGACGGATCAGGGGCATTACAATGGAACAGACAAGCCAGGAGGGAGGGAGTAGGGGTCTGCACATGTAAACAGAGGGCTGGGGACAAGGGGGCAGGGCAGGAGCAGCAAGATAGCCATGGAGGTCAGGCAGGATGGGCACTAGAAGCAAGACACACCATGAAGAGCAACAGTGAGACTGTGATGGCATACACACAGACCATGGAGGGAAGGTGGGAGGGGGTCAGGGGCAGCTAACTGACCACACAGGGAAGGTGGGAGGGGCCATGGCAGCACAGAAGACCATGCATGGCAAGTGGGAGGGTTAGTGGCAGCACAATGGCTATGATGGGCAAGAAGGAGGGTGCAGGGGCATGCACAAAGGACGATGGAGGATAGAAGGGAGGGTCAGGACCTGTGCACAGACAAGAAAGTTCAGGGGAAGGGGCCTCACAACAGACCGCACGGGGCAGGCAGGAGGAACAGTTGCAGCACAACAGACCAGGGAGGGCAGAAGGGTGTGGCAGTACAATGGACCATGTAGGACAGGAGGAAGAGGATAGGGGCATGGCATGTGGACAGGCAGGGTGGAGGTGGCAGGGACAGGTTACAGTCATCTGACAATGCTAGGCAGGTGGGAGGGGAGTGGCAGCTCAACAGAACACTCAGAGTAGATAGGAGTGGCAGGTCCATGGAACATGGTGGGCAAAAAGGATGGAGCAGGGGCATGCACAAAGACATCGGAGGGCAGGGGGAAGGAGAATAGGGGCAGCAAGCTAAGCACAGAGTTTAAGCAGGAGGTCAATGATGGGGCATAGAATTGGGCAATGGAGGGCAGGAGGAGTGGACTGGTACATCATACTAAATTGGGGGCAGTGGCAGCACATCAGACCATGCATGGCAGGAGGGAGGAGGCTAGTCCATGGATTCACACAACAGAGGATAGGGAGGAGGGGGATGGGGCAGCAAGCTAACTGTTCAGAGAAGGTGGGTATTAGGAACTTTATTGTTTTTAAAACGTGTGTCTGTGCGAACTACTTAAAATATGAACAAGTATGCAGCATAATCTGACTTTTATTCAGGAAGAAGAGGACGTTTGTGACTGTGACTCCGGGCTCACTTGGCAGAAACACCCCCTGACCCTCCACCCCCTATCGCAAAATGTAATGCCCGTGAAAAGGGTAGGTGAACACAGTGTTATATAGAACATAGTCCTGAGAGCACGATTGAAAATGAAAGCTAGATATAGTGTATGGTATGAACTATGCACCAAAAAGTGTGATATAAGATGAACCGGGCGTGAAATATAATATGCAATACATTGTGCGCAATGACAGATTCATTGGAGAGCGCGAGATAGCACAGGCACTAGCACGTGCTATGCGATATGCGCCTTGGAGTGTAATATGCACAGGGCAGTGTTGTGTAACCTAACTAGTCTCTAAAGTTTTAATATAAAATATGTGCTGGGGAGTGTAACGTTGCATATGCACTGTGACAAAGATATGGATCCCAGATTGTAACATGTATGGCATAGCACTGTGCGTTATAACATAGGCATCGAGGAAGGCACGTTAGATGGGGCAATATAACCCGTGTGAAGACAAGTGTGGCATGACATATTCACGGGGTGGTGTTACAGTGCACATGGGCTAGATAGTGTCATAGCATATGCACTAGCTAGTGGAATACAACACAGAGGTGTGTGGCACTCAGCAGGCAATGGTGGGTGTAACACAGCATTGGGCTCTGTGATGTTCGTCCCCTTTCCAGAGAGTAAAATAAAAAGTATTACACATCCGGCAGTGGATGTGTGTTTTATTAACCGTGAGGGGGGTTTCTTGCATAGTTTTGGTCGAATTTTTGTCAAATCCCCTTTGAATGGCTTGGTGTGCATGTGTATTAAATGTGCCCGTCAATAGCTACCCATGTTTGTATAAATAAACAACAAGGGTGTCTACCGGGATTAGGCACGGTAGGGCATCAGACATGTCAGAGCTTCACTAGTGGTGTAAATACATTCCACGTGGATTCATTGTATGCATAGTCACCTTTTAATGAATATCACGCAAATCGTCATGGTGATAGGTACGTACGGTTTGTCCAGCATGTCCTAGGTGTGTCTATAAATATATATTTTTTAAAAATAATAAAAAACAGTGGCCGGCCCTGGGGATTGGGGTCAAAAAAATATAATTAGGAGACAGGCCCTGGGGGATGGGGTCATCAGGGCCAATAAATTAGAATAAGAAGGGGAACCACACAGCCCCCCTTCTTAAAAAATTAAAATAAATAAAAGACTGGCATCGTGCCGGAGGCCACGCCCCCTCCTTGCAGCACTATGCAAACGCGCCCCCTGGCAAGTTGTAAGTTGGGGAATTAATTCCTCTTCAATACTGAGGGTCCCTGAGGGTCAACTAGCCCAACAGGCATCTCCAGTATGCGCCATGGAGCTGCGCTGCAGACAGGTGTTCTGAGGCCAAGCCCCTTTTTACACCTCTCTGCAACGCAGCTCTGTGGCGCTTACTGGAGGTACCTAGTGGTCTAGTTGGACCCTAGGGACCCTTAGGATTCAAGGGGACTTAATCTCTCAACTTAGAACAGCCACAGGGCGCGTTTACCAGTGGTGAAGGGAGGGGACGGAGCCTGAGGTGACGTGTGCAAACACGCACTATGGCACGTTTTAAATTGAGGATATAATTTCCCTTCAATACTGAGGGCCCCTGGGGGCTAACTAGCCCACCAAGTGCTTCCAGTAAGCGCCACTGAGCTGCATTGCAGAGAGGTGGTCCAGGCCGTGCCACTTTTTACACCTCTCCAACGCAGCTCTGTGGCACTTACTGGAGGTACCTAGTGGGCTAGTTGGACCCTAGGGACCCTCAGGATTCAAGTGAACTTAATCTCCCAACTAAAAACGGACACAGGGCATGTTTACACAGTGGTGAAGGGAGGGGACGGTGATGAATACAGGCCCCAGCTAGGCCCGCAGGACACAAGGGTTCGCTCTCCTGCAAATGGAATCTACAAGGAAGTTGGCACGGAAACTGCAAAGTACAAAGACAAAGTTTATTAACCCTTAAGGGTGGTCCTACAATCCATACAACACCCTTTAGTATTGCATAGAGTAGCACAAAGAACTTGCGTACACGGTCCCCTTTTATACACAACAGAGGGGCTCATAAGTGGGTGGATACAACATGAGGCAAAGAATATTACCTTTTATGGTCACTTTCGATACAGAATCGATATATGGGCGGAGCTGACACACTCCTTGAGCCCGCGAAAACATGGTCAAGAAAGGACTAACTGATAACAGATGTGGTCAAGTCTGGGCATGCGCCAGACGGACAAAGGAGCTATTTATGGACTGTTACTAGGCAGATTGCAAGAGAAACTAACACGAAGATAGGACTCTTCTCGTGTTGAGCACGTGGAGACATGACAATACAAAATGGAGTCCAGACTTTAGTCAACATAACGAAAGAGACTTGGTCCTAAAGGGGAATTCATGTCTTTAGTGAATGCTTAATTACATCGACGTTTCAATTTACAACAGACGACCCTTTCAGAATTTACTGAAGACATCCGGGTTGTTAGGATAATCATCGTATATGTCAATTGTCATCATTTCCTCTACTTCTTTAGCTAAATGTTTCTGATAAGTGACATTGGCAATAGCTTTCTTATCAGGAATACAGAATGATACACATAAGGAACAGAGCAAAGGACCACATTGGACACAAATGCAACAAGAAAACAGAACTGCTACAATAACACAGAGACCAGTTAAGACCTTCCACCCCCAAGCAGTGATCAATGCCCAAAACCATCCAGAAAAGGTCCAAGTGCCTTTTTCTGTATGGATTTCAGCTGCAATTTTGTGCAACCTGTTAATAGCATTATAAACTGACGGCGTGTGGTCAGGGATAAACACACAACAACTACTTCCGATAATTTTACAAGCTCCACCTCGGTCAGCTAACATAACATCTAACACCATGCGATTCTGCAATGCAACAATTCTAGTAATCTGTAATTCTTCCGTAAGATTCCCAAGAGCAGCAGCGGTCTGGTTTGTCACAGCCTCTACCACTCTTGTTAACCTTCGAACTTTCCTACTATTTAGGGCAGCTCCAACGAAGAAAAACAATCCTAAATTAAAATCAATATACTGCTGCAGACTAGTGTCAGTCTGATCCACATCATCAATTGATAGAGTACGTTTATACCTATTTACAGTCACATTATTTAACAACTTCAAATCCTTATGATAAGATGCAGGTGCTAAGAATACAGGGGGCAATAGGAATGCTACATAACATACTCCGGACCAACCGGCTGGCAAATGGTAATAACCTTTATTTCCACATACGAAATATGTATTATGGGATGCTAAGAAGGTACTGTTATTCAATCCGTCGATATTTAGAATAGTGATGCAATCACTAACACCAACAGGAATATAACCCACACTCTGGACACACAGGTCCGCTTGAGCTTGTGCCACTTGAATCACAAATCGGTCTTTCCCCACAGTGTCTCTGGTGTTCGTGAAAATATAAGGAATCGATTCATTGTCTGGTCGATACTCTTCCCATTCCCAAATTGTCCCATTCGCTTGCGGGTATCCATCTTTATCCTGATGACATTCCCTATTAAGTCTGAAGAGTAATCGTCCCACTGTAGGTTTCCGGGTGGCGAAAAGCAAAGTGTACCATGCTCTACAAGAGCCATTATGAGAGAAAGGAAGAGGTATGAATGGCGTTCCTCCTTTCTTCTGATGAGCTGGCATCATACCGCATATCCAACAGTTCGTAGCATTCGTGGCAACGTGGGTATGATGCAACATCTGGATGAAAGTGTTATTCAAATAAGACTGACGATGCTTCAATTCTTGATACGGAAGGGTATAAAAGTAGTGCTCCTCAGGCACTGGAGTGGTCAACACAAGTAACTTTCGAGCAGGAGTCACATCCTCCACAAACCATGTGGTTATCCCAACAATAGCTACTGTGAGCATAAAACCTGTTGCACAAAGGATTTTCTTTTTCTCCATGTCAAAATAAAGAATCAATATCTTCCTGAAACTAAAAGGTTTGTCAGAACTCTTCCCCTTGGGCAGCGGTTGATTTCTTCACCAGCGGGCCAAGACGGGTGTCACTACACTAATGCAGGGCTGATCCCCCCCCCTTGCCTCATTGGCTCTCCGTTTCACTAACCCAAGGGCCGTTCTGACAACATGTCCTGATACTGAAGAATTCACTTCCTTGGTCTCAGATGATATCGCTTTCCTCCAGGAGTCGCGTGATCCGGAAAGAGCTCCTCTGTGTCGTTCGGTTCCACAGCACGGCCTTTCTCTGTGGTCAGAATCTCTCGTTGATCGGTCAATACAGCAGGCTCCACCAATCCGGGCGGTACTTTGCGACAGTGCAGGGAATGGATCCAATTCTTTCTGTTGGAAACCCGCACAGCCGTCCTCGTTGCAAGTAGGACCTGCTCAGGACCAACCCATCTCGGCTCCAAGCTGTTCGTCCTTTCGAAAATCTTCACCATAACATAGTCTCCAGGCCGGAGACTATGTCCTTCGCCGGTGGACCTATCAGGGAGCGCCTCCCGGACCTGTTGATGAATAGAAACCAAATTATCCGTTAACTGTGCCAGATAATCATTCATCATTACACAAGGTACATCATACACAGCCTTAGGTCTTGGTAGACCCCAAATATTCATTGGGCGTCCGAAAATAATCTCATACGGGGTAAGACCGGTTCGAGAGTGCGGTATCGATCTAATTGACAATAATGCCAGTGGTAAAGCATCTGGCCAAGTCAAAGATGTCGAAGCTTGGATTTTAGCGATCTTGAGCTTCAGTGTACCATTATACTTCTCGACTAGTCCTGCAGACTGAGGGTGAAACACTGCGTGGAACTTCTGGGTGATGCCCAGACCCTTCAGAACATACTTTATAACATCCGCTATAAAGTGGGGTCCGTTATCACTCCACAGAAGTCTACAAACGCCATACCGAGGGAAGAACTCCTTCAACAGCATCTTGGCGGTAGTCATTGCAGTATTGTCTTTCGTAGGGTATGCCTCAACCCATTTGCTAAAGGCACAAACCACTACTAGAACATACTTCAAATTGTTACAGCGCTCAAGCTGGATATAATCCATCTGCAAAACCTCAAAGGGTGCAGTAGGTGTCACAAATCCTCCTGCTGGAGTTCGAGTACCCTTTCCTGGGTTGTACCTCCGGCAGATCATACAGGTCTGCACCACCCTCTTTGCCGTGCTAGCAATCTCTGGATGCTCCCAGACTTGGGTAAGCAATTTTACAATTGCGGAAGCTCCAACATGTGCTAGCCCATGTGCCATCTGAACCATAGGTTGTACAAAAGCCGTGGGTAACTTCCATCTATCCATCTGCTTATTTCTCCAGCAACCCTCATCATCCAATTCTCCCTCACTGGACCATTGCTCCCGTTCTTTATCAGAAGCGGTCCTCTGTATTTCTCGCACTTCTTCCTTCGCATCGTGCCATCTTTCTACCTGCGACTTCACTACATACATGGCAGTAGCACCGGGCTGCATCGCAGTCTCCCGTGCCACCCGGTCTGCTAACGTATTCCCTTCTCCAACTTTATCAACTACTTTCTTATGGGCACTACATTTAATGATAGCAATTTTCCTCGGATATGTCAATGCAGTCAAAAGGTTGTGAACTAACTCTCCATGCATTATTTGTACTCCATGCGACGTTAAAAACCCTCTCTCCTTCCAGAGCAGGCCGAAATCGTGCGCTACTCCGAAGGCATACCGGCTATCTGTATAAACATTCACACACAATCCTGTACTGAGCTCACATGCTCGTGTTAATGCTATCAGTTCCGCTGCTTGAGCTGATTTCTGTGGTATGCGTGCTGTCTCCACTATTGTTTGCAGTGTGGTAATTGCATACGCTGCTGAAGTCGTACCATCTGGTAGCTTCAGGCATGATCCGTCCACCCACAGTTCTCCATCTACATCTGGAAAGGGCGTATCCTGGAGATCAATACGACCCTTTGTTTGTTCCTCAGTCACAAGAATACAATCATGTGCTTTCCGTGCTTCAGACTGAGTCTCGGGGTATGGCAACAATGTGGCCGGATTTAACGTTACACACCTCTTTAACGTAATATGAGGAGCCAAAAGCGTCAGCTCATATCCCGTTAAACGGGCACTGGTCAAATGCTGCGTCTTTGTCTGATTAAGCAGGGCATCAACAGCATGGGGGACTAATACCAACAGCTTATGAGATAACACAATTCCCTCGCTTTGGCGTATTGACACAGCTGTCGCCGCAACCGAGCGAAAACAACCAGGCAATGCTCGGGCAACAGGATCAAGTACAGCCGAAAAATATGCACAAGGGCGCTGCTTATCGCCGTGCATCTGCACTAAAACTGATAATGCACATCCATCTTTCTCATGCACATACAGCGAAAAAGGTTTGGTATAATCAGGGGTCCCTAACACTGGTGCTGAACAAAGGGCCTGTCGTAATTGCTGAAAAGCAGCGTCACACTCATGTGACCAAGGAAGCGGAATAGGTGTGTCTTTTGTCAAAAGGGCTAATAATGGTTTGGCTATGTGTGAGAACCCTAATATCCATTGCCTACAAAAAGAAACAAGACCCAAAAATGCACGCACGTCCTTCTGCGTGGAAGGTACTGGCGTGTCCAAAACTACTTGGATACGATCTGGTGTAAGTGCACGCCCCTCCTTAGACAAAAGGTGACCCAAATAAGTCACCTTTGGTCTACAGAACTGCAATTTCTTCCGAGATACTTTGTGATTGTGGAATGCCAAAAAGGAAAGCAAGGACAACGTACTCTTCTCACACAGCTCCGAAGTGTCAGCCGCCAACAAGATGTCATCGACATATTGAATGAGGGCGACACCCTCGGGCAAAACAAAGGAGTCCAATTGTCTTTTCAAAGCTTGACTGTAAATGCTAGGGCTTTCTGTGTAGCCCTGAGGGACTCTACAAAATCGATAAGACCTATTATTTAGAGTGAAACCAAAAAGGTATCGGCTATCGGGATGAATAGGAATTGAAAAGAAAGCATTTTTCAAATCAATAACTGAAAACGTAGTCGCCGTAGGCGGGACCAAAGTAAGCAACGTCGTGATATCAGAAACCACTGGATACTGAGGTATCACGATCTTGTTTACTTCTCTCAAATCAATTATAAACCGATAAACCTTGGCATCCGTATCCTTTTTCAAAATGGGTAGAATCGGGCTATTACAGACGTTGTAGGGAACTTCCTCCACTACTCCCACCTTAATCAAATCCTGCACAATCTGTGTAAGAGCTTCCTCCCCCTCCTGGGAAATACGATACTGTGGGAGGCGTGGTAACACCGCCCCCTCCTGGACACTAATGTGAACAGGCGGAATCACCATCTGTCCTACATCAGTATCCGAAGTGGCCCACAAAGTACGAGGGAGGGTCGCTAACACAGCATCCTCTACAACCACACACATCCGTTCAGACCGAGGGTGATTATCATTTAATATCACACGCACACCAGCGGGGGAGCAGCGGATCGTAGCTCTGAAGTGCTTTAGCATATCAAGACCCATAATGTTGTCCGGCGTGTTCGGGGCAAGCAAAAACGGACAGGGTGCAGAAAAAGAATCAACCTGAAATGTGAGGGGCCGCGAAAGAGGGCTTCGGGAGAGTGTACCATCAAACCCTACCGATGTAACCATTAAGCCAGATGGGGGAGCCCTCGGAACCAATTGTTTAGACAGCGCACTACGAGTCGCTCCTGTATCTACTAGGAACTGATCAGTAGAACCCAAAACCTCCGCTGATACATAAGGACCCTTCTGATCAACCGGCACCTCAACTGATTCTAACCCCCATCCAACGCATTCCTATGCATGCTGAGAATCATGGTACCCAGAGCGATCAATCCCTGACACTTGATACTGGTTGTGCCGATCAAAGACATTAGGTCTGTCTCGTTGCTGCCCGGCGGGATCAAAACGAGTGTGATCGTTAGAAGTCCCTCTAAAATTCGAGAAACCCCCTCTACCTCTCGGGCCACCCTGATTATGTCCCTGACGCGAAGCATGCAACGCCGGGCAATCTCTGGCCCAGTGTCCCGATTGCTTACAATACGCACATTGATTCCTATTCAAATCAGATCGGCCCGAGGGAGGACCATAAAATCCTCCCCTTCCTCTATTGACACCCCGACGGGGCGGACCATATACTTGCGCTAACATCACCTTTGTTTTTAAATCTTTCGATTTCTTCTCCTCCTGTCCTTTCGCTTCTTGCTCCTGACGCTCATAATACTGAGCTATAGTCAGGAGGGCTGTCGGGGTCGCGGTGGACCAAGAACTTTCACTCGCTTTTAGGCGGGCTGCGATCGCCGGTAGTAAATTCGCCACATATTTATCAGCAAAGAGGTGTCGACCCGTATCATCCGTAAGTGACTGACCACTAAAATCATGCAACGTCTCCTCAAAGCGCGTAAAGAAATCTGCAACTGATTCATCGACTTTCTGCTTACACGAGGCTAACATATTCCAGTCAATCTTTTTAGGGGGGCTCATTGTCTTCAACTTAGTCAGAATAGCAGCGGGGAGATCTAAGATAATCTGAGGTGGTTTCTGCGCGGGTTTCCTCTCCCTATCCTCATCCTCAAGCTCAGACCACCGAGCCTTAAAAGCGGCAACATCGTCCACCTTCCGCACAGATCGCCACATATCTGGTGGTAAAATAAGTCCAAAAAACAGATCTATATCTGCTAAGGTCATAGTACAAGAATTCAGGGCCCCCTCAACTTCTTCGTAGAAGGCCGCTGGATTCTTGCTGGGATCAGGCAATGCATTTTTTAATGCCATGACATCAGCCCTATGCCAAGGAGTATAAACCCAATTGTACACAAAATATCCCTTAGCATCGGCAGAGGTAATATCCGAACTAGTCCCCGCTCCTTTAGGAGGAACATACAAAGGTGCCGCCTCTCGCATTGGTTTAACATGCACTAGGTCGCTCTTATCTGACTGGGGGGGAGACAGCTGCTGGTCGTCCGCCTGCAAGGTCAAGCTCTCTTCTTCCTTGTTCCGGCGCGCTTTTTCCCGCAGTCGAAGCATTTCATCCCGTAGCGCAAACAGACGTCGGACCGCATCAGGCACCTGGGAGGGAGAGAAAGTACCATTACGCAGTGCTCTAGAATCCGACACTATCTCCTGCGGCTCAAAAACATCCGAATATTTTCGAAAGGCAGCAACCACTTTATCAGAGAAAATGGCAGCAAAATACACTTTCTCCCTATCCTGCCATCCTTCCAGATCCGGTAACAGCTCTGAAAACGACAGCTTATTTGAAACTGCACGATAAGAAAGTTTCCGAAGCTCACCCGAGCGCTCAAGAGATAACATGGATCGCGTGTCTTTCTTATCTTTACCCGATCCAGAATCCTGAACTGTCGGAGCAGACGCACCTACATAAGGTGGCGGGGAACGATCTAATAGGAAAAAATCATCATCAAGATTAGTAAGGACAGGATAAAGAGGCTGCCGAACAGCATATTGACCCGACACTTGTAACCTACGCTCCTTCTCTTGTCTCTCCGCCTGTTCTCTTTCCTCCCGACGCTTCGCTTCCTGTGCTCGCACATGATCATTCTTCCGTTGCTCTTTATCAAACAGCGCTTTCTCACGTTTCTCTCGCTCACGCACTTCTTTCACCCATAACCGCACACATTCAAACATGTCTTGACGAGCACGTCGTTTACACATACACTGTTCCACGTACTCAATCTTACGCATATCAAACGACCCATACAAAGGCCATCGCAACTCAGGATCCTTTCTGGTGTATTTCCTCCATACTGTGCTGTACATTATGGAAGAAAGACCATGCTTCACATACATATCCCTATTAGGAGTCCCCTCTGGGGGAGCTGGAGCAGATTCCTCGAGGTTTAACCGGTTTCCAAAGCAGCAGCACCACTTACGGAGTGCGCTAAAACCAGGCATGTTCAAAATTAATGCAAAATATGCAGTATTATCAAAAAAATGGCACTTAAACGTTGTGCCGTTCAAAGTTACACAGCTCTGGAGAAATATCTCCACATTACCTGCCTATATGTGTTGCAACGCATATATTCTCACAATAATCAATACAAGATATGACCGGTCATCACAAATCAAACTCAAATAGCCAAACCAGGCTTCCAAAACTCGGAGCAAGTACCGTACAACGGTTCTTACCAATCAAGAGTCCAGATTCCAACTGCCAAGCTCCAAAATTCGCCCAAACGGCTGTCACGGCAGGACCGACAGAAGAGGTCTCAGTCGAGGACCGGCGCCACCCAGATGGTCAGCTCGGAAGGGAAGGAAGAAAACCTCGGGATGCCAGGACTAAAGCGCCTCTGGCAGTGATCACATCCCCGGCCAAATTCCTCGCCTTCGTCATGACCAATCCTTCGAGCATCCGAGTCGCCGATGTGCCCCACGTGACGGGCGCCAATTGATGAATACAGGCCCCAGCTAGGCCCGCAGGACACAAGGGTTCGCTCTCCTGCAAATGGAATCTACAAGAAAGTTGGCACGGAAACTGCAAAGTACAAAGACAAAGTTTATTAACCCTTAAGGGTGGTCCTACAATCCATACAACACCCTTTAGTATTGCATAGAGTAGCACAAAGAACTTGCGTACACGGTCCCCTTTTATACACAACAGAGGGGCTCATAAGTGGGTGGATACAACATGAGGAAAAGAATATTACCTTTTATGGTCACTTTCGATACAGAATCGATATATGGGCGGAGCTGACACACTCCTTGAGCCCGCGAAAACATGGTCAAGAAAGGACTAACTGATAACAGATGTGGTCAAGTCTGGGCATGCGCCAGACGGACAAAGGAGCTATTTATAGACTGTTACTAGGCAGATTGCAAGAGCAACTAACACGAAGATAGGACTCTTCTCGTGTTGAGCACGTGGAGACATGACAATACAAAATGGAGTCCAGACTTTAGTCAACATAACGAAAGAGACTTGGTCCTAAAGGGGAATTCATGTCTTTAGTGAATGCTTAATTACATCGACGTTTCAATTTACAACAACGGGGCCTGAGTTAACGTGTGCAAAAACGCCCGTGGCCTGTTTTAAGAGGTAGTTTTAATCCCCCTGCCCTATTATATACTAGGGGCTTACAGAGGAGGTCATGCTAATCACAGGGGGACCCCAACGCATAATGTTCCCTAGTGTATGTAGGTGTTTTCACTGTATTCTAAGTGTCTTTTAACATAGCACTGGCTCTAGGACTGGTTAGTCAGACTCAGTTACCACCAGTATCCGTCTGAAAAAGTTGAGGGTACAGGATGATTTTGCAACAAGGCTTCTTTCTGCTCTTTTTTTTGTTCTTTCTGCACGTTATCCTTCTTCCTGCACTTTTCTTCGTCTTTGAGGACTTCTGTTGCTTCTTTCTGCACTTCTTTTTTTTCTTTCTGTGCATTTTTTCTTCTTTCTTCACATGTCCTATCTCTGTAGGCATAGTTAGAAATTAGCATTTAAAAAACCTGTGAAATTCACAGAGAAAAACATAGGTTTCATGCACGTTATAATTAGGAATTAGCATTTAAAAAACCTCAGAAATTCACTGAAAAAACCATAGGTTTCAGGGGTGTTATAGTTAGCTGGACTTTTCACTTGTACAAAACCATTGAAATTCCCCCGTTATAGTTAGTTCAGCTAACTATAACTCGCGCGCCCGCAATGCACTGCTGATGACGTCACATATTACATCACTCATGACATGGTCAGTGACATCACTCATGACATCACTGATGACATCACTGATGACATCATCCTTGTGATAGAGTGGCAAACCTCCTCTCACCCTAATATAACCTTTGATACACACATTCAAAAATAGAGACTAAAATTTTCAAAACAATGGACATACCAATACCAGTTACAACAACCTCTTCAGTAATTCTAAGATCCACATACACATCCCCTCATTCACCAACAGTCCTATACAGTCACTCATACATGTACTCACTCATCATATGTACTCATACACCTATACATCCTGTTACACAATGCCACTCATCCATAGAGTTACTCACACACATAGTCCGTCATGCTAATAAAGAATCAAACATACATTTACTTGCATATACAGTTATACACACACCACCACACTTACTTCTATGGAAACTTACACATACTTAGTCTTTTAAACAATCACTTATAGAAACACATACTTATTCATACAGGAACTCTTTCAATCTCTCACTCTCACATATACTCACTTATATACACCAATAGTCACATATACTAGTTTAAAACATATGTAGTTACTCATAAAGACACTATTGAGACAGTCATTCACTCACTAACACACCCATACACACACTCATCCACCCATACAGTCCTGCACACATGCTGTCTTCAACACATACAAACAGTGAGTCACTCATTCATGCACCTATGCACTACGTAATACCCCCCACCGAACCATGCAGACACTCAGACTGATACTCAAAAAACCAACTAATAACCTATATAGACACCCATGTAGCTACTCACCAACCCATGCAGCCACTTATACACAAAGTGAGAGACTGATACCGATATTTACATATTTAAACATTACTCACTAAGCCATGTATTCACTATGATACACTTAATCAGTCAGTTATACAATCTATTTTTCAAAAACAAATCATCCATTTAGACACTTATATACCCATTTATTCTTCCATCGACCTTGAGATATACATATATAAAACATATGTAAATTTCAGAAAACACACATTCACTGGATGATGTCATCAGTGATGTCATTTGAGATGTCATCAGTGATGTCATGAGTGATGTCACTGACCATGTCATGAGTGATGTAATATGTGACGTCATCAGCAGTGCATTGCGGGCGCGCGAGTTATAGTTAGCTGAACTAACTATAACGGGGGAATTTCACAGGTATTGTACGAGTGCAATGTCCAACTAACTAAAACACCCCTGAAACCTATGGTTTTTTCAGTGAATATATATATATATATATATTATCTACTGGCGGTCGCCAGTAGATAGTTATAGTTAGGACCAGGTTTCCATAGGAAGAGCATTTTTTGTTTTGCTTATAAATTTGGGTCGTTTGTTGAATCTTCATGAAACTTTACAAACTAATTCTTTTTTTATATCAGCTCCTATGTTGAAAGTTTGGGGGTGATTCGTCAAGGGAGGGCCCAGAAAAAAGGGGGGTCCTAAATCATGTTTTCTCCATGTTAATTTCCATAGGAAACTTTAGACCAGGCTACAGGTCGAACGGGTGAACGGAATTAATCCAAATTTGGCAGGGAGAAGGGTCTTGGTAGTTTTAGAGAAATATCGAAATTTGCAGATATCGATATTTGGGAATTCTGCCTTCTCATTGGCTCAAGCATTACGAGCACGAGCTTGATGCCTATTGGCTGCGAGCTGTTGCAACTAGGAAGTGTTGGCAGCCATTTTGTGATTCCGTTGAAATGAGTAAGGGGAAAAAGGGCGAAAAGAGTAGGAAACAGGAGGATAGGAGCACTGTAACCTCTGTGGGGGAGTGCGAAGCGAAGTAGTCACTCCTACCGGACTGAAAGTGCGGTGTTGTTTACCTGAGATGAGATGCTGCTATACTCAGGTATGAAACTGAGAGCCTAAACCGTGAGGTCATTGCTGTAAAGTGATGTGCTCTGGTCTTTGCAGCATACCTGTGGAAGTAGTGTTAGTAGGCGTTTATACCATACAGGTCGTGGGAAGCGAACTGCTGACATCTACAATGCGTTTATACTATACCGGAAGTGGAAAGCGAAGTGCTCACACCTACCGGTGTGAAGACTCGGGAATCAAACTTAGCTGATTACTATAAAGTGATGGGCTCTGGGCACTGTAGCATACTGGCCGCTGTAGTATAACTGTGTAAGTATGCGTTTATACTATACAGGGAGTGGGAAGCAAACTACTCACCTCTACTGGTCTGAAGACTCAGGGATTAAACCGTGAGCTCATTGCTGTAAAGTGATGTGCTATGGGCGCTGTAGCATACCTGTGGAAGTAGTGTTAGTTTGCGTTTATACAATACAGGGAGTGGGAAGCGAACTACTCACCCCTACCGGTCTCAAGACTCGTGGATGAAACCATGAGCTCTTTGCTGTAAAGTCATGTGCTCTGTGTAGTATTCCGATGTAAGTCATAGTAGAATGTTAGTATGTAATGCTACTATAATGTAAGTATGTAATGTTAGAATGTAGGGCTGTTATGAGGGGCATCTTGGGGAGTTTGTACATGGTGATGGAGAAGACGGTTGCCTGCTGTCTGGTCCTGTTGGTGGCTGTTTAAGCTGTCTTTTTTTCCTGCAATAAATCTACTTATCGGATCCACTGCTGTCTTCCTCTTCACTCTATAAATTTGGTGACGAGTGGGAGAAGGTGAAAAGAAGTCAGCACTCACTAAGATTTTGAGCTTGCTTGCGTTCTGGTGAAGACCCATTTTCTTGGTGAAGCTGTTTCTACTCTTCCCAGGGTCGTCGGCTCATCGAACTATGTGATCCTACCTCTGGTAGGATTTATATTTTTTGATTTTGGGCTTCCTCTGCCTCTTCACTATACTCTGGTTCCTGTACTACACGTATGCAAGTAGTGTTATGCGTTTATACTAATTCTGTAGTTATGCAGTAACCCATGCATCATGGCCCTATGGAGCACCACCTCTCAGGCGCAGCTCATACAATGTCCCGGGGTGTGCATCCGCAGAACATTTGTGTTTGCTATTACAGGGCGGGAGCATGGCTTCCACTCTGTGATAGTAAATTCTTGTTTGCCTAGTTGAAACGAGAGGAGGAAAACCTCATATCGCTTCAATAAAGTGGATCCGGTTGGTAAAAATGGAGAAAACAAAATTAAGCGGGGTCTCACCAATTCATTTAAATGAGCCCACTGGTGGCTAATGTTCCAGGGCCAATCCTATTATTATATTGCAGGGTCTCTGCAGCACTGGAGACCTTAATCTCACATGTAAATTAGGCGCGGGAGGACACAGAGACGTTTCGCAGCCTAGGGGATCGACACCTCCCCGAATATTGTTTACGAATTGTTCGGGGGGCTTCGAGGCCAACTCAAGACCGGGGATCGGCAACCTCCGGGGCTTTACTTAAATATGCAGGGTGGGCCTCGCCAGTCCTTGACGCCTCAGTGGACCTAGGCAGTGCCCTATTGGTTCTGTAATCACACGGGCAGTACTCATGGTGTTATAAAGTGATACACTCATAGAACCCTTGCCGTTGTAGAATTACCCAGACTTCATTTATGGAATAGTCTGTTGGTTTATATTTGGTAGGTGCACTGCAAAATTACAAATGTTTTCCCTCATAACCTCCTATCAACCGCCGTTTTTCACAAGAAACTACAGACAGGTGTTGTCAGAAAAAGAAGACCCATACACTCACTTATTTATTGGTAAAAAAAATTACTTTCATTAAAACAACACAAATAAATGGAAACGTAACTTTATTCGAACAAACAACAGTAAAACATGAAAGAAGTGGGTGGGACTCCCCTGGAAGCAGCGTACAAAACCTGCAAGAGAAAAAAGAAACATAAATATGTGTGTCATGTGCAAGAGAAATAGAAAGGTAGTCAGAATGAAAGGAAGAAAGTGAGAATGGGACAGAGAGCGAGTGGGTGGAAGGGAGAAGGGGAGGGAGAGTAAAAAGAACAGAGGGAGGAGGAGACAGAACGTCGGCCTACTGCACCGAGCCCTCACTGTTCACCTACCGTCACCCGTGTGTCTGGGATGCTGGGGTCCGCGAGAAACAGCGCGGTCCAGCAAGTTTTTAAAATGAAACAGAGATATGAATGAGGCCAGAGATTATAATATTATCTACGGCAACATTGCTTGCCTGCACCTGTGCACCCAGGCTGCTGCACCCCAGCCTTTTCCCCCGCACTGTGCCCAAATGCAGCTCCTGCGCACGAGGCTTCACTGCTCACCTGCCACAACTGGTGTGTCCAACGACATGCCGGTGCGAGCTCCGACTCCGGATGCCTCTCAGAGTGGCACAGCAGGTCTACGGTGTGGGACGGTGTGGGAAGGCATCAGAAAGGCCAGAACATCATCATCGGTTGAGCACCTGCTGCGTGCTTTTTTGTGCAACTAACTCAGTGTCTGAAAAGGGAGAAATTATATAATGGTGGAAACGTCTTAAGGTAAATGAATGTTTATTTCAAGCTTAAGAGAGAACACCAGTTGAGTGCATCCTTCCTTCTTGAAGTACGATCTACCAACTGTTAGTGGTAATCATGGTTCAAAGAGGAGTTGGAGTGCACGAGAATACACAAGGGTAAATAATAATATGTTATGCCAACGTTCACATACAAAGGAACAGAGCGCATGCTAGAAGCATAATGTGCACGTGCAATGCAGTGCCGCAAGCCTGTGTGCATGTACACTTATGTACACTTAGTAGTCAGCTCACTACAGTGCCCCGAAAGCCAACGCCACATGTCTGTAAGGCAGCGCTGCCCCCTGGCTCAGGCCTACAGTACGGTCCAGCAGGTCCTTAAAACGAGACAGAGATGTGACTGAATGAGGTCAGAGATCACATCATTACGCACGGCGACATCGCTTGTATGCACCTGTGCACCCAGGCTGATGCACCCCGTCCCTCCTGCCGCAACGCGCTCAATTGCAGCCCCTGTGCACCCAGGCTCCACTGCTCACCTGCTGTCATTGGTGTGTGTCCAAACAGAATGGCCAGCAGGGTTCACAATTCAGATGTAGTTTTGATTGCCAGCATGATGTACACCTCATGGATCCCTTTTTTTATTGCGCATTGTGATATGCGAGGTGGATGCGGCCATATCACCTGAAGCAGTGTGGAAGAACAGGGACATGTGGCGTCATCGCTATCCTATTTATACGTATGCAAAGTGGGCTGGGCTTGCGTACGCCAGGCCACCGTAGGGGTGTGAATAATTATTCCGGGGATCTGGGCGTTGTTCAGTTCCTGCCTGGGCAGAAAGTGTACTTATGTGTGTGTCTCTGTTGCAGTTTTGACGTTGTACAACCCACAATTTACATTAATGTAGCATGTACCAGAAGGGCGGCAACTATCACTAATGAGATGCTGTCAGAAAACATTGAATGGACAACATCACATGTCGTTGTCAAGCTGGTGGATATGCGCAGACACGCATGTCAATAGTGTGCGGCATTATTGAAAGTGTTGGTATCGCGAAGCGCACACATGTGAATGTGCTCGGATGGAGGGAGGATCAGCAGTGAGGTTACGTCATACACAGTGATAACGCTCATTACAGTCAAGCAATGCATGTCAAATGTGAATCTGAAAGTCTCACATATGACACACTACTATATAGATCTAGGGGGCTATATGTTTGAGGAGGCAGCACGATATAAACCAGCAGCTTTCTGGAGAAGGCTTTGGTCTACCCCGGAGCTGGTTGTTTATGCCAATGCACTAAAAGACGTAATTAACCTCTTCTGTGCCCATGACGAGATAGTCTCGTCATGGAGCACGGTCGCGCTGTGCCCATGACGAGACTATCTCGTCATGAACCCCACCCACTAATGTAACGCCCGGCACAGGAGGGGGAAAGGGCGTGGCACAGAAGGGGTTAAAGCCGATGTATCCTGTAAAATCCTTTGTTTACAAAAAGTCAAAAGTGTACTACAAGATATGGGGTTAAGACACCTATGGGAGGACCCTGTTGGCAACCCCTTTCCTACCAAGAGGGTTTTCAAAGAAACATACTGGAACATGGTGAGAGCAAAATCAGTGTCCCACCATATGAACTCCTCCCTGACCAGGTTATTTTTGGAGCAAAAATGTGTGGCCCAATATGAGGATTATTGGGACTTCATATCCAAACCAGGTGATAAAAAACTCTAATTCCAGTTCCGGGTAGGTACTTTCCTGGTCAAAGCCTTTACCCAAAAATAGCAGAGTGTATTGGGCAATACATGTGTTTTTTGTCCAGTGCAGGTCGGGACAGTTCACCATATATTTTATGTTTGCCCGGCATACAAATCTCGCAGAGCTAAATGGATCAAAGTTGTTTGCTCCAATATGGGCACTCGATCCTGTGCCACGGCTCTCCGAATACTAATATCAAATACAGATGAGCACATTGTGATTGCCGTGGCAAAATTCCTGAGTTGGGTGTGGAGTATAAGGGCAAATAAGATGAAGACTAATGAACAAATGCTAGTATTTTAGGCCCAAGTTGTACTATTTTTAATACCTGTGAAGTTTGGCCATACAACATGCATTTTAGCTTATGGATTCACGGGTCTAGAGGGGCAAGAAAATAACAAATAGTTATGAGCTGTGCTCTGGAGTATATTTATCCCTGTTTTAACTTATTGTTTTTATTAAATAGTCTTATAATGGAATGTAATTTATTTAAAATATTTTATTGACATGACTTTTAATCGATAGCGATTTTATAGTGTGTATTATTGATATAATGAATTTTTACAAAAATGTTACTATTGTATATAATTGTTGTCTTTTATGATCATAATGATCGCAATAAAGACGTTTGACTGACTGACTGACACACTACTATACTGGTAAAGCCTGACAACATAGCATACTGTAACACAAATGTACACATTACTCTTTACTGTTTGTCACATGTGATCTAGGATGTGTACTCTGCCAGTGGCTGATGATACCCCTTCGAGCCACCAATACCCAGGCCGAAAGGCAGCACAATAATGCGCGCACACACACACACCAGGGGCATCGTGTAACACACATCTGTTTTTTGATGTAACGTTTCAGATGCATGGCTATCACACATGGAAGGCTACTGTACAGAGCATGATTATTGATCAGGACGATCGTTGCATGTTGTGTGTACTATAAGATATGTGTACACAGCAAAAAACTTTTCAAAAAAGGTCTGTAAGCAGAAGAGGTGTCTCTCACCAAACGGTGTAGAGAGAATGACTAAAATGGGTGGGGTCCTCCAACAGTTACAATGGGAAATGTTATGAACCAATAAAAAGCTTTTTTTAACCCCTTCCATGCTGCGCAAATTCCGCCGCTGTGCTGACGGAATCTTGCGCGGGCGTGGTCATGACGGAACGGTTCCGTCATGAGCACAGCTCAACCGTGGCTCATGACAGAACCGTTCCGTCATGAGCACCGAAGGGGTTAAGATCACATGGCAATCGCGCACGAGCGTGCAAGGAGGCCGCACCCGATGTGATTTTGAGAAAATATATTTACCATAATATAAGTTTATTACAGTTAGAGATATATAAATGTGGAAAATATTTTAGATTATCGCTTGCTCTCATATACACTTTAAACTTATTTAGATATAGTTTTGAGACATAAAAAAATAAATGAGGGAATGGCGTACCCGGCGCGATACCATACGTCTATGACGTAATACAGGGCCTGGCAGCGTGCACTCGTCGCATACGGAACGCACAGCCGGCGCGACCCAATACGTATATGACGTAACGTGCATATTGGTACCGCGCACCCGTCGCATACTAAACTAGGAGCTAGCGCAACCTTATATGTATATGATGTTAGGTGGGACACGGTGCTACGAAGCCGTCGGATACGAAATGCGCATCCTTAACGAGTTTCGCAATATGGCGGATAGGATTTGCGTGGTGATGGGGCTTGGTACACTACCGGTACGCACGCGAGGACGGAGGTGCTGTCAATACATACATTCGTCCTTTCTTTTCACTACAAGAAAGGAGAACATGCACCCGTGTTCTGCCGTCTAACCATTAGCATTGTGACATGTACTGTGAACTGCATACTGGTTGGATTTCGTCCACATAGGATCCCAATAAACGATTCTGGGTTCTATCAATACTTTTCATTTGCGGCACCTTTACATAAGGGATGTTTTCTGACCAAGATACATTCTATCTTATCCTCAGCTTTCTTCTTCAAGACTCGTTTTTTTGTACTTTGGATTTGTGTCTGCGGCCGGGTTGGAATTATCACCGGCACGCCGATTTAATACATTCCTTCTACTTTTATCAGCCCAGAAGAGTCGTGGTTTCATTCTTCCCCAACGAAACACGTGTCGGCTGGTTGCGGCTTGTATAAGAATAAAGAACATTCAGCATTATTTGAAGAACTCTATATGTATTACTGATGTTTAAGTTGCATCTATGCAATTTGAATTGTATGTGTGCACTGGAGAATATTGTATCAATTTTGCTGTAGGGTTTTCCCTATACATATTAAGGGGTTAGAAGGGTTCCCCCTTCCTGTATAGCACCATACCCACTTGCCCATTCATACATACCACACGCATATCTGCCGAGCGCCATTACTTCTTATATACTAAAACCCTGAATGTAGTTCACTACCAGTACGGGAGTCTAGTTTTCTCAACAACAAAAAATAATATATACATACTTTTTTTGAAGATATAAAAAATTACATAATTTTTCAAATCTAAAAAAAAGGATAATAGAATTCCAAAATTTTACAAAAAAAAATAGAAAAATATAGGTTTTATAAATATTAAAATATGAAATTAACATTTAAAAAACCTTTTAAATTCACTGAAAAAAACATAGGTTTTACAGACGGCATAGTTAGGAATTAGCATTTCAAAAACCTTTGAAATTCTCTAAAAAACCATAGGTTTTACAGACGTTATAGTTAGGACTTAGCATTTATAAAACCTTAGAAATTCACTGAAAAAACTATAGGTTTCAGGGACGTTATAATTAGTTGGACATTTGACTCATATAAAACCAGAGAAATTTGCCCGTTATAGTTAGTTGAGTTAACTATAACTTGCGCGCCCTCAATGCACTGGTGATGACGTCACATATTACATCACTCATGACATTGTCAGTGACATCACTGATGACATCACTGATGACATCTCAAATGACATCCATCTATCATATAAAAGTCAATGTGCATCTGTGTGCCAAGGTAATTAGCTGCACTAGCCTATAGGCAGAGCCAGTAAGCTAAAAAAAAAGTGCAAGTGCATTAACGAGAGAAGAAAAGCACAACCTAGGTCCAGTTAGAATCAGATTGATTGCAGGAACTAAACAGTACATAACAGAAAACATGGAATCAGTAGATCCGGTGCAATCAGTACTGGAGAAAGTATTCATACAAAGAGTTACAGATGCAGTATAAACAATAAAAAAAACATTTTCATTGATAGAAATTTAAAACAATAAAGAAGATTAGAATGAGTTTTTCTCTTTTTTGTTTAGAAAGTAAGAACAGTTTATGCATTAAGATCTAGTGTAATTATTTTTTTTAAGAGAGTCCAGCGCCTAAGCCACATTGAATTTAAAAATCGAGAGAAGGGCAAAAACAATAGGCTTAGAGATATCAAACTTCAGAATTCTGAGTGCTTCCTATCAGTGCACAAACCCTAGATTCCTGCACAACTGTATGAGCCAGCGCTATCTTGCAGATTTATAGCCTGGACAAAAAAATAAAACATGGAGCTCTGACTCCTTCTGTTACAGGCTGGGCTCCAACGTTGGGCAGTTCCAGACCATTTACAAATAAAGGCTCGCAGTGGAAGGGTACTAAATCTGAACTGAAGATAGAGTTTTCTTGCTGGGAAAGGCAGAATGTCATCCAGGAAGGGTTCTATTTTATACTCGTCTTTTACAGTAAGGAATTCAGGTGTCAGATAGCCTGGATCTGGATTCCCATGGATGACTGCCAATTTATGTGTTCGGTAATTTCTCGCCAGTTCAGCATGTGAAACTACAGAAAACCTTTCCTCAGGGTTACTCCAGAGATTTGGTTTGCCTATTCTACTGTACTCTTCCCTTACATATGCAAACCAAGCATTTTTTTCTACCCCTGGGAGACCCAGTAACTATATATATATATATATATATATATATATATATATATATATTTATAGAACAGGACACATTAATTTATTGGATTTAACCAAAAGAAAGAATTGTGTTATCAAAGTGGATAGAACGTTGGGTTTTGCAGCGAGTTTTAAGGCATTTTAAGCTTGTATTTGTTATACTCTGCCACATTTCTTCTTTTCTTCTAGTCTTGACTAATTACATAACATGTTTCAATTTTGTCTATGTAATTTATCAGCCAGGGTTACAAACCATATAACAAAATTTGAATACGATATGCATTTAGGCATAACATTGAAATCATATTATACTCGTTATTGTCTTTTATGCAATGTACATTTTAAAAGTATTGATGTTAAAACATGCCAGTAGTCTGTTTACAATGCCTATGCCGTAACTAAGCACTCCCCATTTTAAATATGTATGTCCCACATGCAGTGGTGTTATGTGATCAAGGCCGTCTCAGGCCAAAACACGCACTGGCGGACTGTTCCAAATAAAAACAAAATTGCATGAAATTTTGGTCCGTGTTCGTGGTGTTCCGGTAAATTGGGAACAAGAAGCGGAATAAATTGTGATATATATATCTTGTACATTGCTGGTCCAAGACAGCAATATTCAACATGTGAAGCAAGTGTCCTCTATCAGAGGTTTAGCCCTAGGGGTCATATCAACTCAGCATATTGACATCAGTGGAGAGGCGCCAAGTACCTTTAGACAGGTTAAACCCCAGCTCCACACATCTGGTCTGTCACTGTACAGGGACTCGGGAAGCTCAGTAGGATTTCCAGTGTGCCTACTTATACTCTTAGAAAATGTTTGCCAAAGCTCTCCACAGAAGAAACCTGACTGCTTAATCCCCTTGACATATAAGGTAACCCTTATCATTTGATTACACATGTCTGGTGAGGAACCTCTACTTGGAGTTTCCCCTAAGGAGTCTTCATTGGTTGACCATTTGGTATGTGTGTCTGTTTTTTTTTCCTTGCTAAATGTGCACACAGCTGAACACATATGAGCAGCATTTGATTTATACATAACTGTTGAATCACCAACACATGTGATGCATGAAGGAAGGTTTCTAAGCACATACATGATCTATATGTGTGTGGATAGTGCACCATGATTATAATTGCATCGTCCTTTTGTTTTCTTATTTTTACATGTCAAGGACACTGTGAGCCTTTGCAAACTTTTCTAGAACATTTTCATTAAGAATTGTTTCTGTTGAGTAGATTAGGGCCCTCCTCTGGTCCTGACAAAATGCCTAGCTCTCGCTGTCACTTTTGAGCATGAAACATGTCCACTCTACTGAACATAAGCAAGGGCCCATTAGGATGCCCAATTTGGTTCAGTCTTGTTTTCAAGCTTGCGATGGTCCCTCACCAGAAATATGTCTCATAAAGGAAGTGCCCATAGTCAATGTTTTACCACTACATCACCCAATCTGCCTTATACCATTACACAACACTGAAACCTCAGGGCTGTGTAAACCTGAACATTAGCCAATACCAAGCCAGGAAAAAAATCTCAGTCAAAGAGCCCCAGGTTTTGGGAGCCCTCTCAGTATTGCAGCACTGACCCAGCAAAGAGGTAGCTCGATGATAAAGCATCCCACCTAGTTAGGTAAGGACAATTGCATCCTTGAGGAAAGGACTTGCCGATATCTGTGGATACCAGTGGACTACAGCTTATATTTAATCCTTGGACACTCAGCGGAAAAGCACAGCAATTTGCTGTATAACTGATTTTGTGTAATCTCCTGCATGCCTCAACCACGAAGACTGACCTTGGCATTTTTTGCTAATTGCCCCTATCATCATCAAGGCCAAAGTATGGTCTCTAAAACTCTCTTAGCTAAACATTCTTGGCTGTTTTTTGTATATATTTATCATTCCCTGGTAAAATTTTACAACATTATCAAAGCACAGATCTGCCTGTCAATCATCTGAAGGAGTCCATTATGTGAGTCTGAAATGTCATGCAATGTAACCCCCAATGCACAAATATGCTGTCGCGCATAAGATTTATGCTGGAAAAATTGATTCACCTAGTGGCCGGCATGAGTCCGTACCAACCCCCACCCTTATGTACCTGGTTGCCTCATATGAACAGCATGTTGACCAGTACAGAGAGGGATGGCTCATGGGAAGATGTGGGCGGGAGCTTTGTGAATGGGGGGGATACCTGCTCCTCACCAGATGTATTGCCTCATTTAGATGATTGAGAGACAACTGGAGATGCACGTTCTTGGAAGGAGTGTGTAAGAGATTGTACACATGAATCTGTGATGTGAGGGCTGTGTGGAGGTGATTGTAGTGTAGGCGGACATACCCTCCATGACTACTAGCTTGGGACCTGCTATCCTCAGAAGGAATACAGGAGGAACTCAGCTGAGCATCTGTGAAGTGCTCTTCTTTAGGTTTGTAGGTGGCCTGCTATTCTTACAGGTCCCCTTCAGTGGCCAGCTCTTCTGCACCCTACTCTTCGTCTTGAGCAGAGCTGACCTCAGATATTGTTGCATGGAGGAAATTTGTATTCTCTCCTTGGATTGCCTGCTGTCCTCCACTTTTAGATGGTTCAGCATCATCATTCGGCTCAATATCCCCAGGACCTGGAAAAGAAGACTGCAGCTGATAAAGTACATTACATTCTAGTTTTGATGCTATTTTACAACACAACACTTTAATAAATATTTCATTGCAGATCAAAAATACAGCTATTTAACATTTTAGGCTAATTCAACTCATGGTCTGATGGGTTGGTACATGGATGAGATTCTTAAATCGTTACAATGTGAACTGACTTGCTCCAGCCACAGAGATGAGTGGTCTGGTGATCCCCAGTGATGTCAGATGTTGGACCTGGGTCCTTGGGGCTGTATTTGACTAGAATGTCTAAATTCTGCAGCTAGAAAAAGAAGATGTAGGTTCAGTTGATATCATAATAATTCTTCATGGTCACAAAAGCAGATATATTACAGAAACCTTTAAATTGCTTAGACATCACCATGAAATGCATGTATACATTTTAATATACTTTCGACTAGGAGAACAAAAAGTGCTTGTCTAAAATATGAGATGTAAATGGTACTTTCATAGGTTCTCAGACTTATAGGGTGGACAGGTGGTAGAGGTGCTAGTTGCTGCTACCATGATGTCCTCTAATGTCCTAGTTGATGTTTTCTTCAAGATTCACACCAGGGGCTTTTTATGACAGAAGCTGACAGGTGAGAGAGCCATACATAGAGAAATACACATTGGTAAATCATTCAAGAATATGCTAGGTGCATGCTTTGACTACCCATTTTGAAAGACACACCAAATGATATTAGGCTACTTGAACAAGGCGTAACATAACTTATATTCCAAACCTTACATTGTCAAAATTCTGTAAAAATAAAATATATACAAATATGTGAAACAACAGTCTGGCATACTGAACATGTTGATAAGAGGCATCTACGATAAAAGACATACAGATGCCCTGTCAGTAATAAAGGGAAGATATTAGAGCCCACTGAAAAAGAACAGATATAGAATTTCCATCTGTCTGCTTTGTGGTGCCAGTCCTGGTGTGAGAGCATTGCTAGGAGCAGAAGTAATTTGTGTAGCTTGTAGTGGATTGGATAATAACACAGGGCCTAGCAAATTCAACAAATTTACACTATCATATGTTAATTTACCAGTACACATGCCAAAGTTAGTTTTTACTCCACTTTAAAGATATGGCTAAAAATATATAGACATTTTTTGTAGCTTCAGATAGAAAACGCCCATCTTGTTGGCATAGGTACAAACCAGTTTTTCTTGGGGTTTGTCATACAAGGGCGGCCCCGTGTGCTGTCCTGCTGCCTTACACAGACTTCTGCCCCAGCTGAAGCATTCACTCTGGCTTTATGAGGAATTGTAAAAATAATATTAGCACAACATTTAAAACATTAATAAACGTGGGTTTGAAATATTTTTTTTTCGAAAAGGAATACAGGTGTAAGTGAAGTACAGAGATGGAATAGTGCTTATAGGTTTGGTTATAGAGAGACAAAGTCATAGCTGGCGCATTATCACAGTCCATGCATGATTAGCTAAGCCATTACCAGTTTAATACTTACAATTGTTGGACTTCTAACATTATTTAAACACATTTTAAGTCAGTACTACATCTCAAAAATTGAAAACATGGACTGGTGTATCTAGTCACACATGAAACAGGAAGATAGAAGTCATGAAGCGTATTAGGAGTGTGGGGTACAATGTTACCTGGCACCACATTAGTGTTGTCTGGAAGAGCAGCCCATATAGCAGGTGAGTGTGCATGGTGGAGAGGACATCCTTCTTGAAGGAGGTGGGATGAGAGAGGCTTACGTTGGTTGTCCAGGAAGCAGTTTAGCAAGTTCAATCCTAGATAACTCATTTACTCACCTCCGCTCATCCTGACATTTCTTTTTATGTTCTGTATGGTCCAGACCTCCTCCCAAAAGTGAATTTATCACATCTGTCACCTCCAGCTATAAAGCTGCATTCTGAGCTTCAATGAAGGAAAATTGAGTAAACATATGTAGTTACCTGGAGTTTTTTCACCACAAATTAAACTACAGGGGCTGGCTCCTGCTCTGTGAATTTTCTCTTCCTCCTCATCACAGGCAGCATCATTGTTTGAGTAAGGGTCCAAAAGTCCAAAACCAAGCTGCACACTAAGGAGCAGGTGGTTTATAAAGAGAGAAGAAACAGATCCTAGATTCTGGGCAGTATATATGTGGTTGTAAGTGAACGTCAGAGGAGGTCCGTGCAAGTTAGCGCAGCGGGGCAGGGCAGGAGGGTGATGAATTGACAGACGACGGAATAGCAAAAATTAAATAAATAAATAGATCCAATACCATTGTCTGTGACTTCTCCCCCCCACCCTGCCCCACCACGCTTACCTGCACAGATCGTGGCTGGTGAACCTGTCTCCAGTGTGCCTGATTGCTCACAAGTGTATATAATTTTCTTAATCATTGACATGTGTAGGTTTTTTATTCACTTCCATGCAGAGTTCTCCATATGTGGATATTTTGGCCCATACACAGAGGTCTCCTATTTACTACCAAGAGGAGTCTGTGCCGCAAATGTAGAGTCACTGCCTGAGTACAGGGTCTTCGCTAAACATAAAATAGAGTTGTAACTTGCATGTAGTAACTTTACGGTTGTAAATTATTACTATTCAGAATCCACCCCCTCAACTGAGGGAGCAGTGGCATGTAAGTTGCACGTCTGTAGGAAATGTACACTTTTTGTGAATATTAAAAAGTAGTAAACTTTCTCTAAATTGTAAATTACTCAAAAGCGTAAGTTATCTTTGTGAATCAAGCTAATAGTGTTTCCTATTTGCCAGTTTCTGTTAGCAAACACAGTCTACCAGGCTGTAGTCCTACTCTCTTTGAAAGGAAAGGCCTACATGTCATTGGCAGTACTACTGTCTTTCAGTTTTTGCACTGGCAGAGTAAGTCTGTCAAATTGAAGTAATAGTTAACCTTTCCCCTATATGAAACAGCAGTTTCCAAGGTGACTAAGTAATGTCACAAGTGCCACCTAGGTGAAAAGTTCAACAAACATTCAGTGCTCCAAAAAGTCCCATCAGTTTTCCATTGATTAGTAGTCTTCGTTTTCTGCTACTGAATTCAAGACAAGAAGAACATACATAGCATTTTGCTGTCCCTAACATCCAAGACAGAATCACAGCGGTCCCATGGAACCCATTTGTGCAGGGTAATGTCACATACATTAGACTTGTTTGAGTTAAATCATTCACTGATTTACATTTACTTGGAATCATCACATTGAATGAATGAATAAATACACAAGCGGTCTCTCTTTTTGCAAATAAATTGTGTATTCTATACATATGTTCATATATTGTGCTACTGGCATATAAAACAATTAGGATTTAAATGGGACAGTGCGGATAGTGGTGTTTGTATTTACACTTTAACATAAAATTACTACTGCATCAAAAATTGTTGGTTCAAACTATGTTTTACATAGGAATCATTCAAAAATCTCATAGACTGAAAAATGTGTGGATCAGGGTACACTTTAAGATGTATCATTGACGTTGCAAACCCTGCACTACATTTACATGTCTCATTAGGGCCATTGCCGGCTATCATAAGGTTCTGAAATAGGAGAAAATGGGGCCCTAAGGACCCCATAAATGGATGGAGTGTATATGGTCTACGTAAGTGCAGTTCATATCTCAGAGACATATCTTCAGTCCTTTATTGTCTGATCTGATTACCACTGTGTGCGAGTGGTCATCAAAGGTCAACCAATGTTCCCACTGCAAAATGACACATAAAGTGATAAATAGTGTTGTCTCAGTAATGGCAATCTTGTGTTCAAACCATCATAGTAATCACAAAAGGAAATGGGATAAAGCGTGTCTCCATACAGAAAATTGCGTTGTTTTATCTTTTCAATTCAGCCCAGTAGGTGTATTGCTGAAGTTAACTATTAACCTAGTGGCTTCAGCAGTGTATGTTGCTACTGCACCCTGTCCCTCTGAACACGTAAGTTTCATTGAAGTGTTCCAGAAAGTTAAATTCAAATATGTCCAATTAGACCTCGTTGATAATTTTACCTATTTGACAGTCTTTCATTAGAGAATTCCATTCAATTGAAGCCCATTAATGAAGCAGATACAATGTATGTGGTTGTTACTGGCAGCATCACCCTATGCTGCGAGAAGGCACTCCAGCTACGTGGAATCCTATTCTGTGATCATATAACAATTTAAATAGTCTATCATTCAAGGCTTTAAGTGGGATGAAAACTATGGGGTCTCTCAAAGGCATGGCCCATGTATTTAAGGGTGTGGTTTAAAAACACTTGAGCTGAACATCTGTGCTACGCATAGTGTGCCACCCGACTGTTATTTTGCTGCTTCTGTCATTGCATGCATATATATAAAACAATAAGCACTAATACGCATACAACAAGCCAGGACTATTGGCTTTGTCAATGTTTGTTGTTGCATAAAGGTGTATATAAAATTGAAAATGCTTCAGCTCTTGTGGTGAAGGTTGTGGTGTAACGATAGAACTGCTGACTCTGGAGCTGCGCGCGCATGCTCGAGTCTAGGGTCAGCTCAACATCCTGTGATAATGGGCAAATCACTTAATCTCAACGTGCATACCAAAACATAAAAACATGTCATTGTGTAATGTAGCTGGTGCTTATGTACAGTGCTCCAATACCTTTGGGTGGATGTTGCACTATATAAAGCTGCAAGAAAAAGTTACATCAAAAGCAGTGAACTGCTGCAGAATTCTGATTCTTTTCCATCCTGACGGTGAGGGCAAAAATGGAGAGCCTGATAGGGATCCGTCTCAGCACCTTCTTTTTGGAGCTGTCAGTGCTAAGCACCAGCAGGACCCGGCCCACTCGAAAGCCCTGGTATCAGTAATCTTGTCAAATAAGTGATGTTTGAGACTGTCTGAAGTACGCTTTCTTTGTTGTGTCACTAGCTTGGCAAAAACAGCCCATTCTATGAAATAGATCAAATCTACTGGGGTGGTTGCAACAAAGTATCAGGTCGTTCCCTGCAACAACTGTCTGTATACCGGGAAGACACTCCCAAGCAGAAAAATCCTTACAAGCTCAGGATCCTTCCGGAACTTACTGTTCGTCAGCATGAGCAGGGAAAAAACTCAGCTGCACTACGCGGAGCCGAGTTTTCTGCACTCTGCGAGCTCTGCGGAGCGTGAAGTGCAGAAAACTCTGCAAACTCCATGAATGGAGCGGAGTTCACCGCCCAGGCCTAGCTAAAACCACACAGCTCGCCCCAACAATGGGAGGCCATATTAGGAGGAGCGCACACCTGCTTGTATCCACCTTCTAATACCAGCCCCTTTCATAGGTGACTGTGTGTAGGTTTCAAGAGCGTATGTCTGTAGTCTAGGTAACTTGTATTTTGCGCAGCAGCTAATAAATTCTAGTACGGAATGGTGTGGTTGCTTTTCTTATGTTCATATCACAATTTATTCTAGGAGCAAAAGTCAAAACAGAACCAATGGACATAAGAGTTTCGACAACTTTGTGTACATTTTTCTTAAATGTAATGATATAAATGGATAGCTGTTTTTGAAGTTATTATAATACAATATATACACATATATGATCTAATAATCACAGTTTATACTGATTCTTTCTATTGGATGTAAACAGTTACTCTGATACATAGTATATCTGCATATCTTTTGTGTGTGTGCATATTATGCATATTATACCGTAAGGGCAACCACAATCCATAATTTAGAGATGTCATTAGGTACATTAGTTGATGATTGTAATTAACTTACTCTCTCTCTTATAGGTAGAATAGTGGTGAGATTATCCCCTCTGAAATCCAATTTTATCACCTCTACAACCAACCATTCCATAACATCTCACTGTGCTTTGTTTCGGCATAGTGTTTTACCAATGGTGTTCCTTCATCCTTGCATTTTATTTTTATCCTGCTGTGATTTTGGCACAGACTGTATTCAGTTTGCTCTTCCCGATCCCCAGAATCACCAGAACGCAGAACAGCCGATGATGATCCCACTTTCAGGCTGTTTTCGATCCTTCAACCCTTACTGCGACCTTGCAAGAATTATCCTCAACGTCTTAGGGGACCATCACCCATGGAAAATGGAAGGAAACAAATTGGCCAAACCACACAGCTGCCCCCCATGTACTAGGCAAGTAATTGACAAACCTAAAACAACAATATTTGGAATCATACTGTCGTCTCCCAGCCTCAACTGGCTGGGGTTACCATCACCTATTCCAAACAAGAAAGCACCCACTTGATACAAATGCTTAGTAAATAAAGTGAAAGGAATCAGCAATAACACAGAATACTGGGCCATTCTGATGGTCACATCACAGGCAACCAGGGGAGAAATGAACTTCCACTCGACAAAGTTATGACTACAGGTTGACCTGATGAATACCATTGCGGGATTTATTTCAGGAATAGACACCAAACTGGAAGCTCCAAGTAAACTAATCTCCAGAGTGCAGAACCATCAAGAAGGCGCTTAAAAATCATCCCGCCCCCCGCATCGCGGGACCGCGCGCGGGCGGCGCCGGGCTAAGCCCGGGCAAAGGGCGGGCCGTCTGTGGCCGTCCGGGGCAGGAGGAGGCAGGGCTGGGCCACCCCTCTTGGCCCTTATGTATGTTTGTTGTGCACCTATTTATTCATTTATTACATGTACTATTGCTTTATTGCTGTTCCCTTCACTTGTGTTTATGGCTATGTCTACACGCTCAGGAAAGGGTGGTGGCCATGGGAGAAATGCCGTTAGTGGGACTTTAGATCATTTTATTATACGTGCCTGCTCAGTGCTTGAAAAGGAAATTGCTATTACGGAACGCCGTCTATCCCTTGACCTGTTATCCACCAAGCGTTCATCGTTAGGTAACATAGCAATTGCAGTCTCCCCTGTGCTAGGTCCCATCCAGGTTACGGTGCCTAGTCCTGGTTCCAATCATTGCACGGAGCATAATGGGGTCGCCTCTTCCAATAGCTCCCCCAGACACGGACCTCTTCCACTTTCATACCCTTCCCGCTCTTCATTGCAAGTAATCCACCTAGAGCCCCCTGAGCCGTCTTCTAACTTAGCTTTAGCCTGCGCCTCTGCTCCTCTTCCTGTCGTTCCCACTATTGCGGGGCCAATAGTTGTCCCTAATAAAAGAAAAAGAGTAGGTAGTGGTCAAAAGGGGGTTCGTCAAAAAGCATCTAAGAAACACAAACCTAAGTATTGTAACAATACTAATCCTAAATCTAGCGAACCATTGTTACTTTCCCCTTGTTCTCATAGAAACCAATTGTCCCCTTTTCCCCCAATTAACGTAGCTCCTGATTCATTATCTGTTGAGCAGTCACCCCCCACTATGGGTGCTCAAGGCCTTGAGCCCCAAGCTACTCTTATTGACCAAATTGAACTTCTCCTCAAATCCTTCATACTTCCTTTAATGCAAAGAGTGAAATCCTTGTCCGAGAGGCTTGAGAGGTTCGAACAGGCCTCTCTTGATAACTTCTTCTCTCTTAAATCTTTGATCAAGTTGCAGGCAAAGATAGGACAAGGTAATCCTGCTACTGCGGAACCTGTTCCAAATCCATCAAGCGTGCCCACCCTTCAGCCAATCTGGCCAAACTCGAATACCACCTCTAGCACCAGGCCCAAGAACGTAGCTTCCACATCACGTTCCAACCCCGCGCCACCTATAGGTTCCCGGAACAATAAGTCTACGAATAAAGACACTTCAGTCCATGGCCAAACCCCATGTCGTGCTAGCACAGGAGCTTTGACTCATGAGTTAGATTCTTCTGAGAGTCAACCTGATTCATCTAGAGAGAACCCTGCACCAGGCAATTTGAATAAATCCATTGCCAACACCCAGCAAGTATTACCACATATTAACTTACCCCCAGAGTGTCTACCTTATGTGGCTGTCTTAGCGGGAGTTCCCCATCTTAAACCTGGTAAATTTGAATCCTTCTCCGAGTTAAAAAATAAAACAACCTATTGGCTGAACAAAAATAGGCCGCTTCCGGGACATCTGGACGGCCACGTTCTCCACGTCAGAAGGGTCTCTTGGGTGGGCAACAGACTTAAAAACATATCTGGGGACTGTATCCTTGTAAACTTCAGGGATCCTCGGGTCCCCAGGTCTATCTGCAATCACCATCTTGGCTCTACCTTGAACGGCATAGGCTGCTTTGACCTTAGCCAATTCTACTTTGATTTTTCTTTTTCTCAGTATCCACAGTTTTCTCTCCATACAGCTCACGATGGGTTTCGGGAGGGGACCAAGTTGTTAAATTACACTGATCCTGCCATTCCTTCTTTCCTTAGACATTATGCTCCTCACTTCCAATATGACTCCTATTGACATGGAAATTCTCTGTTGACTGATTCTCGTATTCCTGCAGGCGAAGCTCTTAGTGCTGCAGCAGCCCCTGAACTGACTGGGGATTCTTCCCCCAGCCCCACTCTATCTTGCGATCCTAACCAGTGGACACAACCTGGCTTGCACCCTCACCCCAAAAACCATCCCCTTTTGGCCGTTCCATCTAATCGTCCCCACGGTGCCTCTAACTCAGTAACCTTATTACCTTCTTGTGATTTGCTCACTACTGCTTCTCCCCTATTGATTCTAAGTTGGAATGTTGCTGGTATTTCTAGCAAACTTGATCTCCCAACTTGGAACCCCTTGATTGCGCCTTATTGCATCTGTATATTCCAGGAGACTTGGAGTATAGTGCCCCACCATATGGTGGGTTATACTACCTTCTTTGAGCCTGCTACTATCTCCTCGTCCGGGAGAGGCCGCCCGTCTGGCGGTCTCCTTATCTGGGTTAGCATCTCTTCGGGATGCACTGTTAGTCAGGCTTGCCACATTTCTCCTGACATTCTTAAGATTACCATCAAGGGAGCTCAGGGAAGCAAGTCCCTTGTTCTATTTAATGTTTACGCTAGAGGCTCTAATAGGGGAGCCCTGCCATTAACTCTTATATCTCTTGAATGTGAACTGCGCAAGTGTAAACAAGCATCTCATATTCTGGTAGCAGGAGATTTTAATTGCTCCTTTGAGCCCCTCTCAGTTTTGGATTCCCCCGAGCTCTTGGAGGATGATGCTAGCAGAGGCATTCCCTTATTATCTTTGCCACCTGTTAGGAGATGGTCAAAGGCAGTTGTGCTTCTGAACTCCATGACCCTAGAGTTCGTCTTAAGGGCGGCCAATGGCAGAACCCGTTCTGACTTACACGGTGCTCATACCTATAACAGGATCGACCATTCGTTGAGGATAGACTATATTCTCTTAGATCTTAAATTGTGGCCTTACGTCCATGACATGGAAGTAATTTCGGCTGCTGAAGGCGACCACAATCAGCTATCTTTAAGTATTTACCCGTTTTGGGAGGGATTAAGTGGTCCCACGATACTGCCAGCCGGTCCTCTCATGTCAACTCTTGAAGTTTGTCCCTCAAATTGCGAGAGACGCCTTAAATGGCGTAAAGTGATGCTCGACGCAAAAAAAGTCCAGTCGATTGGATCCATCATATGTATAGCACAAGAAGAGTTAGCTTCCCTTCATTCTTATGAGACCGACTATGATAAGGTTTTAACTCTTTTCCAAGGTCTCATTAAAGAATTAGGGTCTCTATTTCTAGTAAATATCATAGGTAGATAAGGATCTAGGGGACCCAAGCAGAATTTATCAGGTGATTGGTATACACAAGCCTGTAGGCGGAAGAAATCTGCCTTGATTGGGGCCATTAAAAGAAGAGTTACGTCCGAGATCCAGCTGGCCAGGAGAGAGTACAGGCTTTGTGTATCTGATGCCAAAAAGGCCTGGGAAGACTCATACTGGCAGTCACTCAGGGAGGCATCCCTCAAGCGGGATTCTGGCCTCTTTTGGAGCATAATTAGGGCCAAGAACAGACCTGTCCAAGATCTTATTACTTGTAATATCCCTTGCGCGGCTTGGTTTGAACACTTCTCCAAGCTTTATTCTTTTCGACCTGAAAGTGAGGGGGATTTTCTATGCTTGGAGGACCTCTCGTCCCAGGGTCAAGTATTTATTAATCCCTTTTGTGAAGGGGAAGTGGTTAATGCCATCAAATCCATCGTCCCACAGAAGGCAGCAGGACCTGATGGTATCCCAGGGGATATACTTAGACTAGAACCAGTTAGATGGGGGAAGCTGCTCTCAACTTTACTCATTGCCATTACCATTGGCGCCTCGGTCCCGGAATCTTGGAAGGGGGCTGAGGTAGTCCCGATTTTTAAAAAGGGTGGCAGGGATGACCCTGCCAATTACCACCCAATTAGCCTGATAGATTCAACTCAGAAGGTGGTTGGGAAGGTGATCTTGGAAAGGATATTAGCCTGGATAAATGATAATAATATTCTCTCAGATTACCAGGCGGGCTTTAGAATCGGGACAGGCACTATAGAGCAGGTTTTTAGATTACTCCTTATCTACTGGAAGGTTGTTTTTCTTGGCAAGGGTAGTCTTTACCTTGCCTTTATAGATCTTAAAACAGCCTTTGATCTGGTCCCCCGGTCTACCCTTTGGAATGTCCTTGCCAGCATGAAGCTTCCATCTTATCTATTGGCTCTTTTAGTCAAGTTGCATGAGGGTAACTTTGCCCAGGTACGTTGGGGTCCCCAGGGTCAAACAACGGAGAGAATCCCAGTAAACAGGGGCGTCCGCCAGGGATGTGTTCTTGCCCCTACCCTTTTTTCACTTTATGTGAACGGCGTAGTGGAGCATCTGTTGTAAGTTTCTTCCGATGCACCATCCCTGGCGGGCGAACGTATTCCAACTCTCCTGTTTGCTGACGATACTCTCCTATTATCTAAATCACCCATGGGTCTCCAAGTACTTCTTGACAGCTTCCAAACCTTCTGTAACACCAGAGGGCTTATAATTAACTCCACAAAAACTAAATACCTTATTTTGAACCCTCCAAAAAAGCTAGGTCGCCCTCCTGTACTAAACACAGTCATTCTGGACAGGGTAAGAGAATTTGATTATCTGGGCATTCGCCTTTCCGACACTATGCAATGGTCAACACATATCCACAAGATGCTCCTAAACCATAAGCGAGTTACTGGCGCCCTCCTCAGAGAGCATCGAATTTCCTCTTCGAGACCAATAGCACCCGCCCTTGAGATTTACAAAGTTAGAGGTGTAAGTTCAGCACTCTATGGAGCTGAACTATGGGGCATGTATAACATCGATGAGCTTGCCAAATCCGACTCATGCTTTCTCAAGGAATTAATGGCTTTACCCCAGAGTACACCTGTTGTTCCCTTATTGATGGACTTAGGGTGCCAGGCTTTGAGAGATATGGCAAGAATACGCCCCCTTCTCTTATGGGCGCGACTATGGCATACTCCGGAATTAGCGAAGTATGCCGAGGGTCTGTCCGAAATTCTTTCCATGCCCTGTTGGCACAAAATTAAATGGTTAAAGGATGTTAAGACTTTACTGTTTGATCTTGGCCTAAAAGATGCTTGGGTGAACAGAACTTCTCCACCTAAATCTGAACTTAAACAAATTTATTGGAGATGGGTTTCCGCGAAGAGGATCTCAAGCTCTCATGGTGCTAGATGCACCGTTGAGTTTCTAAAGATCAAGGATGAAGTGCGCTATGAGTCTTATCTCGATATCATTCAAAAACCTTTCGATCGCGCACTTTATTTTAAATTCAGGGTCGGTACGCTTCCAGTGCGCGCATTAACTGCACGCTGGAAACCCCCCTTACAAACTTCTCCCTTTTGTCCATTTTGTGAGAATAGCCCTGAATCAATCGCACATATTTTATTTGCATGCCCAGAGTATCATATCCCAAGGACTTATTGGCTTAACCCCTTCAGTGCCCATGACGAGCTGGACTCGTCATGGGCTGCGGTGGCGCTGTGCCCATGACGAGTCCAGCTCGTCATGAACTCCGCCCGCTAATAAAAAGCGCGGCACTGGGCGGGGAAAGGGGCGGGCATGCAAGGGGTTAAACCTTTGTGCAGAGAACTCGGGACTAGAGATTACACTATTGCTTTGCGCATATTCAAATCTGATACCAGAACTCTGTATGTTTGCGCACTCTCCAAGTTCCTTAGGTGGGCTTGGCTTTTAAGATCTAAAGCCCTTGCAAACCACATGTAATGTGGATCAATTATTTTGGCATTTTTGTTCTCTGCCATTCTTTTATAATGCATTGTCCTATTTATTATGTTTTATGTACTGTTTTAAATTCTATTTGCCTAGGATCCCTGGTGATATTACTTCTTTTTTGAATTTTGTGTTTTTATGGTTGTCACTTTTTTATTGTATGTGCTTTTAAGATATGCCTATATCGAAATAAAGCTTATTCAAATACCAAATACATTGGCTTTGTGTCACTGCTCACCTCGATTGGAAAAGTTGTAACCATTGTCACAGTTTCTAAGTAGCCTGGTAGCCGGGCTGAAGAAAAACATTGGCCAGGTGCACCTACTAAACAGTGATAAAGAAGGAACTTAGACAATATCCAACACCGCTCCAGTTCAAGGCCAGGAGGAGCAAGTTCACGACGCCTTTGTTCACAATAGCCAGCCCCTGAAAATAGTAACCTAGGCTGAAATCATCTTGATGGTTGTTAGTGCAGCCCAAATTTCTCACACTTAAGCAATATACCAAGGATAACACCTCCCACACTCAGAAAAATACCTAGCTCATAGCAGAAGCCTCTCTTTGATAACCCCCTGGATGTAAAGGTGGTCTACCCGAAATAAAATAGACCATCTATCCCCCTCAGTGGCCTGCTGACAAGTGAATGGGAATGATAGCTGCCACCCAAAAGATCATCAACCGGTGCCCGCGCAGAGAGAAAATTAGGCATTGGCAACAACTGGCCACAAGGCTCAAGTACACCAAACCCTGGGGACAGCAACTCATGGAGAAGAGTTGCTCAGCATAGTTGATAAGTTCAGGAGCCAACCTGGTCTGATGTCCAAAAGAGAGCGCAAAAGGCTCCGCAAATGAGAGAAACTTGATTTCAAATGTGCTGGCCAGAAGGTGAAGGACAGTGACAGGTTATTCCCAATCTTCAGTAAAAAATCCGGTTCAGACAGAAGGATCAGCCACGGCTGGTGAAAACCTTCATTCCCTCTGCCCGGCTGAAGTCCTCTCTGCCAGGGGTGATCAAGGCATAACAGGTACAATTACACCCCAAGTTAGTCCACCCAGGGCAATTATCCCACCAGCTCCAAAACATTCACCAGACCAGGCCAAAAGAGATAAGAGACCACAAGGAGTACAATCCATCCGAAAGAAAAGAAATACAAACTGATTTCTGTCAAGTACACAACAAAATGGTCACTGACGGGACACTGATCAATCCAACTTGCAAGAAAGTCCTGTTAGTTCCTCATCATCAGGGCCACATGACATATTAAATCATGGCAATCTGATAAAACTCTTCAAGAACATCAAGAACTTAGAAAACCTCAATGAATCAGATATCTCATTGGTATTATTTATACAGCCCAGAGGTGCGTAAGTGACAGAGAACACTCTGTTAACTCTGTCATCATCCGAACTAGCCTAAAAAATGCTTGGTGATAAAGGTACATTTTGGGAAAGGGGATTTAAGATTACACACTATCAAGAAAACAATTTGCCAACTCCTCTAGCCACCACCTACGAGGCTTTGGAGTTAATGCACCCAGGGAAAATGTCATATCGGTCATTACTGGCTACACGAAAACACACCTCGGGTAGCACATTACTACAGAGAACAATCACTCAAGAGCCACAAGTCGAAATGAAACTCTTTAACACTGCAAGAGTATGATGAAAACATCACTGCACAAAATACAGGATGGAATATCCCGGAATAGGCAGTCCTACCACCAAGGCGAAATGATACCCAGGGCATTCAACTTGTGTGTTGTTCACAGCTTCAGGCCTACAAGTCCTGAATAGGAGATTCAAAGGGGACAAAGCCCAGGCGTGGATGCTCATCTTGCAAAAGTCCACCCCTGAAATAGACTATACGACTGCCTTTCTGGCCCTCTTCAAATACATCAGAGATTTCAGAATCGAAGAGCATGAAGAGCACGGCCACAACCCACAGATAACAGTTGTGAATCTCAAGCCACATCTTCATTCCACAGTGAATATCCTTATTTCAGACTTGAACAGGTTGATATGGCAAGCACAGCAGTGAGAAGAAATCTTACCAAACTGCACAAAACTGCTGAATGAATATCCCCTCACACCGCCCAAAGTAGTTACCTACTGATAACAGTACTTCAAGACTCTGCTAACAAAGTAGGACAGAGAGAAAGCTTCCTCACACCAATTGATTGCAAAATGGAAATCCTCACCATGGATGACAAACACCTCACCGAAGCAGGAAGGGCATTAAACAGAGAGAATTGCCAATTAAAATGCAACCACCATGACAAGGTGTAACAAGATAGAGTGGGGAAACTGTGCCATGAGCATAAGAGAGCAATCTGAATGTCCAAGAAACAGCATACTGATAAGTTCTGGGCAAAAATGCTCAATACATGTAATACCAGAAATTCCAGAGCATTTTGGAAAATAATCAGTGAGGTAAATAAGGACATTATGGCAGTTTATAATGCAAATACAAGTGAAGAGTACTGGGCACACCACCTGTGAAAACATTACTCTATCACACCAGTGGAACTGACGGAAAATAGGACGCGCAAAGCCATCAGCCTTTCAACCAATGCACAGTCATCTATAGCAGTACCATCCAATACATCAGGGCTTGGCAAATGTGCAGACTGTCATGGGAATCAGCAGACCAGACATCCTGATGCCCTCACCAAAACAATCAGACCCAATTGGCAATAACAAGTATGGAAGGAAACAAGAAGGGGTGGATAGTCTGAGAACAACATCTGTCGGAGCTGAGATTATGATGAAGACACCTAGTGGGCAATCTGGGCCAACAGTGGGAATGACATACCATAGAAACCATCATATGGAAGAGCAGAACTGATGGACCCTCAGGCTAAATGGAGTACCCTCAGACCTGTCCAAAACTTTCCAAGGGTTCTGGGGGAAAACTTAATCTCCACTTCAATGCAGTGAACCTCCAGCAGTCAGTTCCAGATTCTTGGAGCCCAATTATGACTTTGTCCCAGTTTCGTTGGCTCTCCACACGCGTGGCTACGTCAAAGCCGCATGAGGATCATCCGCCCAATTATGACTGTTTAAGTCATCCGGGGCATTTCCTTTGCCATTTCCATGATGGTGCCTATAAAATAGGCACCGAAAGTGGGAACGTCAAAGGAAGTTCCAGCACAGCATGGACTCAAATTCCATGTTGTGCTAGAACTTCTGTGCATGCACACAGGGGACACATGTTGTGCCCCCCTGTGTGCATCCAGAAGGCATGTGGCACAAGGAGACCCTACAGGGCCCCCTTTCCTTCCTCACTACCATTGTTTTCATGGAGGAAAGGCCTCCATGAAATCAGTGGCAGTGATGAAAGTCGTTATATGGTTAGCGTGACTGCCGAGCCACCGCCAGAGAACGTCGGTTCCCTGGTGGAGTCAGCGGTCCCAGGTTGTCATGACCACTAGAGTCGTAAGGTGGTGGTCGCAAACCGCCACTGTGCTCCACCACCAGTCTGGCGGTCCGCGGATTGTCAGAATCATAATTGGACCCAAGGTGTGGATCTTTAATCCATCCAATCTTTAAAGAGGGTGATAGAAGCGACCCAGCAAACAATCAATTAGTAGTCCTACTCGATAGCGATTCCAAGTACTACACAAGCCTAGTACTTCAAGACCTGCAGGCATGGATAGACAGCCTGGTACTCATTCTATGGAAGCAAACAGAATTCCATGCTGGCCAGGACACAATCTCAAATTTGGCAGCCCTCACAATTTGATTGGAAATGACCTACAAACACAATTGATTATTTCATCGAGGTTGAGGCAGGATTCGACAGAGGCACCCCAGGCTTACTCTGGCAGAAACTTTACAGCATCAGGACCCAGCAGAGAATAATGAGAGTTGTCCATCTTCTCACCGAAAGATGAGTATGCATCAAGCTTGGAGATGGCACCAAGCTCTCTCGGAAAATCTGCACTAAGGTTGCCATGAAACAAGTGTGCATCCTCACCGCCTTTTTGTTCAACATCTACATCTCAGGCTTTTCCCCCTAACTGGAACTCCTAAATTCTCAACCCCACACCCAGGGTACCACTCTCTCACTCACATCTTATATGCCAATGACCTGCCCATAATGAGTATGACCCAGTGGGGCTGCAATGACTCTCAGATGCTTAGTAAAATGGCATAAACTAGAAATCAATCACAAGAAAACAAATGCTGTGAAATTTGGTAAGAAATTAAACATACCTGGATCATGGAAAATCAATGGGCTCCACTTATTCATTGAATCAAAGTACAAATACCTTGGGATTGTATTAGACTCAAGAGTCACTTTCGTACCACACATGGGCACAATGGAATTTAAAGTTGCCTCCCTGACTTCAGTATTCCGTACAGTTTCAAGGTCAGTGCATGGTCCCATCTTAGGGCCACTACAGAAGGCCATAACAAGATACCCTGCAAAATACCTGCAGGAAAGTTAGCAAGGTTATTAGATCTGCTAACCACTAAAGCTTATCCGCCTGTCTACAAGCTCCCAAATCATGCATCGCAGGCACAACTGAGCCTAGAGTTGGGCTCAGCAAACCAATCACTGGCCACAAAATGTTTTTTCCTTTAAGGTGTGCCATAGATTCAGACAGGCAGAGGAAAACTTGATAGCTGGATGCATCTCGCTCAAAATAAATAAGCAGAATTCAAAATCAACATTTAGACATTTCTTCAAAGAAGTCCTGGAGTTGCTACAAGCCACCAACCTATGGACCATCCAGGCATAACTGGCAAATTAAAAAAATACTTAACAGAACTGCCAGACTCCATTCCAGCAAGAAGACAAAGCATACTAGGCGAAGCGGGCTAATGCTTGGCATCTCATCATCACCTACAAGTCTTTCAAACTGCAGCCCCACTTCGATCATGGCATTCCACTTTACATCGAGCTCAATCATAGGCATTAGTTTAGGAATTCAACCAACTCTGGACCAACAATCCACTTACTTCAAATCTGCCAGGACCCCAAAATGTAGACTCTGCATCACGGGAAAGGAGACCTTAACACACGTCCTCTCTATCTGTCTAGCAATGCTATCCGAGTGTGGAAGAATGCTGTGTGCAGTCTGTAGCCAAGCTGCTCTTCGATCATGCAGATAAGCCCTCATAGCTGAACTCAATCCGGAACACAAAAGCTTAAACATACGGGTGGTAAAGTTCCTGGAAATATTCGAAGGAACAAAGGTCAACGTGGGAAAATGTGACCAATATAAAGGCACCATGAGGCACTGGATCACAGTTGGATTCTGGACATTAATAACAGCAATACCCTTTTAGCAATGCTTGGGCTTCTGCGGCCACGGTCCCACCTCTTCCAAATCGGCACACCGTGTATTTTTTAACCATGAATTGAAGGCCAATAACGGCTGCAAAGGAGGCTGCGGCCGAGCACCGACACTTTAACAAACTTCATACACCTACGGCCATAGCCTATTAACCTATAAATCTATGCTTTCTTCTAAAGCACGTATTTTATACTTTTTTTTATTTAAGCGAATAGTCATGAAAAGGTATGGCGCTTTATGCTTTTGATCACAGTTTTTTCTCAAATTTGTTTATCTATTGCTGTTTTATTGTATGAATGTGTAATGGTTTTAATTGCCTATGCTAATTAGAAATAAACTTGAACTAGTTTGCATTTGAGCAACGAACCATTAGTGTTTGATTGTTTTTCAAAGGGAAAATATGTTTTCCCATGGAACTCCCCCTTCTGAGGGCCACCATCAAACAAGAAGGGTTAACTTTGGTTTCCCAACCCGGAAAGGCACTTCTCATCCAAGTCATACACATTTGTGTGAAATTCCAGGATTGGAAAATACTTGAAACATGTATGCTAATCCTACAACGCTAAGGGGGATATTCAAAAGGACTTATCTCAGATTTATCTCCACCTTAATGCATCAAAAGTGGAGATAGATTTAACACCCATTCACAAGCTGGTGCAAACTGCAGACAACGCCAGTATTCCCACGATAACTGCCCCAAAATGTATCTACCCGGTGGACACCACCAACTAACCCTAATGAGATGCAGAGTGGGCGTTTGCCGTGCAACAACACACGAAAAAAACACAACACCACTTTCACAACGAACTGCCAGATCTGCGAAGTGAACCAAAAACAGGCGATCAGCCACGGTAGCACCAAAGATTTAACACCTGCCTTTTGCTGGTGCTAAGCAGGACAACTACCCACAGCATGAAAGGGAGCCCAGCCAAAAGCCACACCTGAAGACCCACAGATGCCATCGAGACAATGATCATGCAGCTCTGATACCCATGAGGGCCACAACACCCACCGCCACCACATTTTTTGGTGATGTTTAGCACACGTTCTTGTGAATATTGCCCTAAGTGTTTAGGAAGGTTCACCAACACACTAAAGCTAACTCTGATTACACAATAGTAAATATCCACTGTAGTTACAGATGTTACACCTTTGTAAGTGTGATAAGAAATCATAAAGCTTCACAAATCATTATTCTATGTGGCGCAATTTACAATCTCAAGTGCTTTTGTTTGCACCCTTAAGTAGCACTTAAATGCACCATGAATAATGTTAATTGGGCCCATTAAGAGAATCTAAAGAAAAATAAGTAATAACAGGCAGCCACTGATGGCAAGAAAAGGAGTATTAAGAGAACAGAGTGGTATATGTAGTGTTAATTTTATAGTTTTGTGTACATTGAATACAGAAAACAAATCACTTACCTTCTGCGCTCCTCCACTACACTTAAACCACACAAGAAATTGGTACTACTTTGCAGAGCACAAAACTCAAACTGTCTAATAATAAACCTGTTTTCTAGAGCTAATGCCATTATGATTCATATCGAAAATTCTGCACCCGATATTATGACGGCATTGCAAGTTTTCCCATGGGGAATAACCACAGGAACATGTTTTTGTTCACCAACTCTGGATGTTTTTGTTTTAGAGACCTTAATAGTTGTAGTCACTTTAGAGATTTAGTTTGTGAATTGCAATGGTCTTACTCTTTTGTTGATGCGTGTTTTTATCTGCAAGTTCTTCCATAAATCCATGCTAACCCTCCATAAATTTGCCTCAACCACTCCCATTTAATAATAGGTATTCCACATTTTCCAGCACCACCCCTGGTTCCTCCCACATTTACTACAAAAACATATACTTATATCTGCCACACAAATCCACATAGGTTTATGAATACCATTTTGTAGTATGTGAGTAATACCATTATAGAACTACTTTACGTACTACAAAATGCATTTTGTGACCATGCCTCTATGAGTGGCCTGGTTTATGTGCAATAATAATCTCCCAATAAAATCTGATGTGTACAGAATTGACTGTGAGTAAAAATGATCACCTATTACAAGTTCTACTTCTAAAACGGGGCATAACATGCAGGTTTGGTGCTTACTGCACCTAAATCTGCATGTTTGATTTTTAGTGTGTCCTAAACCCCCCAAAAAAGATATCAGCAGTTTTGACCTGACAAGTTGATACAGATATACATTTTTATCATACCCAATATGTGCCTGGTGCAATAAATCTGCAAAAAATCCTACTTTTGTTGCCGGACATATTGAAAATGATCGATCCAGTCCTAATTATGCTGCTAAAACTGGCCACACAGGGATTATTACTGGTTTCACCACACATGGCAGCAAAATAAAGTTAATATATATAGAAATGTGGTGTAATGTGCTAAACTTGAGCTCTCAAGCGAGTAAATTGCAGCAGAAGAATCCAGGCAGTCGGAGAAGCCTTCTTTTGGTTGATATTTTATAAAAGGCACAGTTCAGCACAAATAATAGAAGCTCATACCACCTGAGGCTAAGATTAGAGAGCAAAGCTAGTAAGCACCTTTCTGAAAAATAGATGCTTAAAAAAATCCAAGAAAGACCTCCCTGTGAAAAGAAGGTTATCTGCTCTTTTTTCCTTATGACATTTCAGTTGGAGGATATTTTAATTGGTGCGTTTTGTTGTTCACCATGCTGCGTTTGAGAGGGTAAATCACAGTGCATGTGCTGCGCTGACGGGAACTCATAGTAAATGTCCTGTTACGGGTCCTTTGAAAATCCACCTTGAACCCAAGTGGTCCAAATGTAACTCTGCGTAGGGGTCAATGGCATTGTTTCCTATTGTTTAGCCAGATTTTCTCTAAATGTGAACTTAATATGCCCCTATAATTTAATTGTAATGTTGTGAGTATCGAGTAGCTCCCTTGTTTATTTGCAGAAAGCGTAAACAATATTTTTCTTTTCCTAAAATGCCTTCCTATTCGAATTTCGGTATGAAGACTGCAATTTCTTTCTGTAAGTTTCATGACGGAGCCTTTTTGTACTATGAACCTATTTGGGAAATATAGGCAAGAAACAACAAATCATTTGGCCCTTAATACAAACAGAAAAAAAAATTGTACATGTCAAATTTGAAAAATTCAATACAACATCTAGATACTCAACCTATTGACAGTTTGGAGGTTCTGTCTTTCTGACATTGCTATTAAAGACAACTATCGGCCCGATTAATCGTCAAGAGTAGCGGAATCCCCTGGGGAATACCACCACGTCCAATTCCGAGTGGCCCAGCGTTCCCCCACTCAAGATTACCGCAGGGCCTCTGGGTCAGCGGCTGGTGGCACATCCTGGCTATCGGAAACTTAAGGGCACTGTGAATCCAGGACTTTCCTTTGAGGTGACTTGCCAGTGCAATTTAAAAGAATGTTGGGGCCCTGGGTAAAAAATATGTTGGGATACCCTTTTTGTAACAATTTTAAATCTATTACCTATTTTCAAATAATTATAGCTAGGGCTCCCGGTTTTATGGTATTTATTTTTTTACATTTCCATCTGTATTTATCCATGTTTATTTTTTGGCCATTTTATCTGTAATCCGTAATTATCCATATTTACTTTGTGTTTTGTATATAAAGGAAGTTGTAAAATTGTACATTTCCATATTTATTTAACTGATAGACGCACAATCATACTATGATGTCTGTCATGTTTTATCTATTTAAGCTGCCAAATATTACATTACAATACATCCATTGGTTAAATACTAGCATTACACCACAAATGTAGATTGACAAATGCCGTTATTTAAGGAAATTTCATCCTGTTTTTAAATTTCCTATGATGTCCATCTGCTCAGCTGTTGGGCTATAATTCATGAAAGACAGCACGGAGAATCACTTAAAAGCAGCACCATTTACTGTATGTATCCACTCCAGACAGAAAACACATTGTTTTCTGTCTGTATTTATCTGTAAAAATCCAGAAAAACAGAAAATAGCAGCCTTAATTATAGCCCACGTGATGCTATACATTATTGAATTCCACGGTAAACCTTTAGACCCTGGAGCAGAGAAAAATTGCTGAAAGATCAAGCTGTCCATCATCCACCAGAAGAGAGTACCAAAAGAAATCCTTAACAAGCATTGATAAAGGAAAGATACAATAACAACAACTTGGTGTGGTATACTGTGTGGTGAAGTTATGAGAGAGTAGACAAGTAGAGAGAGAGGTGAGGTAAAGCGAGGTGCGGTAGAAAAGATGAGTTGAGATTTATAAGGAGGCATAGAGAGATGGTAGGAGGATATGTTAAAGAAAAGAGGTAGAGAAAGAGGGCAGGATAGGTAAAATAAAATAAAATAAATAAAGTGACTTTTCTTGCGCTCGCCGAATCGCAGAGTCGGTGATGCATGAGCGCAAGGTAAGAGGTTTTATTTATTTTCTTATTTAATTTGACCTATCCCGTTATCCGTCAAAATCCACACTCCCTGCCCGCCCCCACCCCATCCCACTGTTCCTACCGGTGCTGGCCTCCTCTGTAGAGAGATGAAAATGATGCAAGAGAGAAACAGAGTGGTAAGAAGGAGAGAGCACTTATGTGAAGAGAGGGTGAAATAGAGGTTTACTGTAGAAGGAGGGGTATAGAGCTAGAGATATAGAGCTAGACACAGAGAATGTCAGAAAGTGGTTATCTAATGAGAGTGGAAGTTAGGTAGATGTACTGAGAGAGGTAAGGTAAGCTAGACTGATGTGAGTTAGAGAGACCGGGGATAGCGATACTGGGGTAAGGTCAGGGAGATGCAGAGACTGGTATAGCGGAAGAGGTAAGGAGAGAGCGGTGAGGTAGAAGAGATGAGCTGAAGGAAGGTGAGAGCCATGACACAAAAATAGAGATGAGGCAGAGAAAAAGAGGCAGATGGTCATAGAGAGAAGTGATAGAGGTAGTTAGAGATAGAGGGTAGACAGAGACGTCAGATAAATAGAAGCACAGTCATTTGTGATTCCTGAGTAAGAGAGAGATAAGGTACAAGGCAGTAAAGTAGAATAAGAGAAGTCATTTAGAGAAAGGTGATGTAGACAAAGATGGGAGAGATGAGAGCTGAAGGGTAGTGTACAGATAACAGGCATCGATATAAGAGAGGCAGAACAAGCAGGAAACGTAAGCAGAGTGGAGAGAGAAGCAATAGTGAGAGGTAGATGAAAGAGAGCAGAACCACCAAACAATGGTAAGAGGTTGATAAAGGAAGGGAGATCAGAGGGAAACAGAGGGGGAAATATGGATGTTAGATTGGCAGAACCTGCACTCTGCAGCATACATACAAACTTGGAAAAGTAGGAAACTATGTCTAAGCATAGTTTCTTGTGCTGGAAGGATACTCTTCAAGTACAAATCTTATGCTAGACATTGAAGATATCACCAAAGTACTATAAAGCAAGGTATGTGCTCAGCGCAAGTCAGCCGCAAGTATGCAACCACACAGGGAGAGAGAAAAAGTATCTTACCTTAGTAGACATGCTACTGTTCTGCTCTCTTCCTTTGATGCAACACAATGCAGTAACATTGGTTGATGCATCCAGCCAAATCTTAGTAAATCTGCCCCTGAGAATGACGCCATAAGCAGCATCCCCTCATTAGGATCCACATTTCACCCATTTAATCTGAAAAGGGCTTCAGGTATGCAGGGACACCATGGTAAGAAATTTGCCATCTGGATCATAGCTTCGCCAAGCATCAGCTTGCTCTGCCCCCACTGTCTTGCCTGCCTCATCAGCCAAGCCAATCTTCCATGCAGAAAAGCTAATTGATGTGCAGATGCTGATGCAGTGTGCAGCTATGCATCCTTGGTCTAAGACTCTGGCAAGGTTTGTGCTCCAGAAGTTTAAGAAGAAAGAGTGATTGTACTTGCTTCAATAAAGGAGTGCACCCAGATGAGCAGGTACATACTGATGTACTGGCTGCCATTATCCTCATGCACTCAGTGTTTATAACCTCTTTCTTGTGAGAGGGAGACAGGTCTCCAAGGCAGGCCTGTCTCTCAAAGACTGGAACTGCATGAGTGACACATGGCACAGGAGAGAGTGGGTGAGCGAGTTGAGGGAATATGCCAACACTTCTTTTCATATGGCTCTGGATAGAGATAGAGAATGAGAAAAGAGAGAGAGAGGGAGAAACCCACGGGGGAGAGGAAAGCAAACAGGGAAAAGGAGAGGGTGGACCGAGTGACAGAGAGAAAGAAAATGCAGAGGAGAGATAAAGAGAAATAGGGAAGCAGAGACGAAGAGATGAAGAGGCACAGTGGATTGAAGGACCAAGGAGAGAGGGATGAGACAGGGAAGGGGCATGTAAAAGAAACAGCAGATGGGAAGTTTGAATCAGAAATCATAAGACATGGGTGAGGAGAGAAAGTGCAAAGGGTGGGAGAGCAACATGTCATTCAGATGAGGTGTGACAAGAGAAACTAGAATTACATATCAAGGGTTTGGAGATAGACAGGTCAGGGGAAAAATGAGGCACAAAACAGAGAGAAAGGCAATCAGGAGAAAGACAGACTGGAAAAAAACAGATGAAAGCAGAAAATTAAACCCAGGGGTGGGAGAGATTAGGAAGAAGGAGAGGAAAAAGTCAATGGAAAGCAATAGAGAAAGAAACATGTTCTTTGGATAAAGTGTATGTTTAATCTAACAGGTCTGCATGCATTGGATGTTCTAGGCTCTACCATAATATTATCATGTGTTCTGTAACAATATATAGATTTATAGATGGGTAACAGTGACTTACGTGGATGTTTCTCACCGAGCGGATCTGAGTAACATTAAATTGAAAACGAGAGTTAAGAACGAGCTGCCTATGATGTCACTCGGATCCCCGCGGTTCTGAATCTGGCATAAATGATCGATGCTTCCTGTAGAAGCCATACACATCAATTTGTTTAACATGTATTCTGATGTGAAATGATAGGTATGTCAAAGTAAAATGATGAAGTGGTGTGTATAGATTTTAGTAGTATTGTTGAAGTTATTTATTAGAGGCACTATAAGGATGCTACTGCTGGGCAAAGTAGTTTTTTACATATGAAAATGAAAAGGCAGTACTTGACTACAACATATGTATGCATATGCACATCTATCTCACAACTGTGTGCGCGTAAGTGTGCAGCAGATTTTGTGACATGCTTGTGTATACTGGCTATGTAGGTTGGTGACCCCACAAACTATGGGGACAAAATGGACAAATCTCTATACTGGCATGGAAAATAATACCCACCCAGATGCCGGCCCTGGATGCTACTGTATCTTTCTATGTGAACATTTAGCTGCATTAAACTGTTTATTTAATAATGATGCATCCCACCAGTTGAGGTACTGGCATTTTCACTTCTTTCCACTGCCAGCAATAGCAAGCTTAGGGAATAAATGTTGTGTTATACCGTTCCAATGCATATGTCTGACCAGATGCCTGACATGCCTGACCCAACCCGGATATATCAATGATGTTGGTCAATCAGTACTTAGTGCAAACACATCAGCTCTTTGATGTGGTAACCCCTTGGTAGAAAAGGGAGGAGCAACGCTATGTAACAGGCATTTATTGCTCACACTATAATTTGAATGAAGTGCAGTGCAATGTTTGTTGTGCAGTATTTGCACCATGCAACTAATGAGAGACCACTCAGACTTCTCAACATGCAGTCTGACATAGCACTGTACTCAGATATTGCCACCTGTCAACCAGTATTTGTTCAATTTGGCATTTTATGATGTTTGAGTCTGGTGATATGTGAGGCGTGTCTAATGTACAGTTGATTTCTTGACTTTGTGAGTTGTGCCCATTGACCTTGACAAGGTGCTTTTTGGCAATGAATGGTTGATTGTGATTTCGCAGCAAGGTGTAGATTGTTGAGAAATGATGTGTCCTTAAACTGGAGAGCTTGCTGTATGTGTCTAAGTAAGACTAGGCACTGGGTTATCTTATGCAAATGTCTGTGCCTGAAATACACTGCTTATGATTTCACAATATTTATCAGAATAAGTAACAACACCTTAAAGCAACATGTAATTAAATCACAGCATGGAATCAAACCGATTAATACTACTACATGTGTAGTTGTCTCTTTCAAAGTGGTTAGGGTAATGTGATATGTAATGTCACCTGTAAGATTATTTACAACATGTGTAATTGCATCTGTTCCATCAAGAATGAAACCATGGGCACTGTGACATTTTTGGGGCAGTTTTATATAGCTCCAATTCGAGCCGAAGGTAATGAAGTACTTTACATGAGCACAGTTACATTGCACAAGGTCACTTTTATTTAGGCACAGGGAGATTAAGGCCCAGATTTACTAACATTTGGCACAACGCAGCAAGACAACTTGCTGCAAGCTATCTAATGGCAAGAGCAGGAATGTGCCATATGTACACATTTGGCATAGTCCTGCTCTCTCTGCAATGGTGCACTGTGTGCTGCCTAGCGCCAATGCCGGCACCCTTGTACCGTAGTGTAAAGGTGACAGCATTACAGGCAGGATTGTTTTTGTGCAGGCACCTTCAGCCAGATCCTTTTGACAATCGTCTGCAGGCAGCCAACTTCCTTAGCAGACGGCCATCAGCTATGCCCAATAGGAGTTGACTGCAGGGCCAATAAGCCCAACACATCACAAGGTGTATTTGTCCATGCACAGTGGATTTTGGCAACAAGGCCTATCCTTGGATAAGGTTCAGCACCCATTCCTTTATTAGTGAGCAACCCCCACCATGCACAGCCTTCGTCTGTGCGCAACAAGGCCCTGCACCCATACTTTTGGGGCTACAGATTATCAGGATCTTTCAGTAATATTGGATGACACACTCAAGAGACAAAGCATTGCAATTAGCAGAGATGTCGTAATATTGGTTATCTCCTTCAGCCTAGATATGTGCTTCCTATTTGCTGTAGGTCTGTCGGGAGATTGACTTATAAAAGGTTATTCTCCATTTTTATATCTGGATTTTGAATCTCTTGTTTGTTTAACTTGTTAGTTAAAAATTGCTCAGACAACTCCTATAGCAATAGGAGTGAACTACAGGTCACCTGTCACACGTCTCCTGGCTTGGGATGACCCTAACACAGGGTTGCAGCCACATTTGTCATCTCCTTTTTGAAATATTTTAAAATTAGTGGAGTCACAGGTTTTGGATTTCTGACCCCCTGACACCAAAGACTCCAGCTAAACTGCAACCCATACACAACTCGCAGAGAATTCCAATAGAAGCCCATGTTGACACCAGAACATGGGCTTCTATGGGAATTCTCACAGGCATATTATCAAGCCCATTATCGCCGCTTTAGCGGCAGTTTTCTGCCCCTAAAGCGGCAATAATTTTAACGCCGTGCTTGATAATATGCCCCCAAGTGCTTTACTACCTGACCCTGTTATGCCCCCCAAATCCTCTTTCATAAATGAACAGCACACTCAAAAATCACTTGAAAACTGAATGCACATTTTCAAATATTTATTTAAAACTATAACCCTAATCTATTGCACGTGATTTGAGTTGTTACCACAGTGAAAATAAACATTAAGGCAGCAAGGCAGTTTCTGATTAACGTGAACAGTTAAACATACTCCAACATTATTGCAATGCATTCAATAGCACTAACACCTTGATTTACAACTTCTAACTGCTATGTTAACTCTAGCACAGTGGTTCTTAACCTTTTGGTTTCTGTATACCCCCACTTAATCATTACTGGAACCCTCACTGAATTGTTATTGAATTGCAAGGGCTCCCACTGAGTTATTAACGGACACCGGGGAATCTGGTATAAGCATTTTCAATGATTTGAACCACAAACTATAACACCATAAATACAAAAAAGGACATCCATCAAACAAATACAAAAATGATGAAACATAATATATGATTTGCAAACAAATTTAAATAAAACACATTCTGATAGGAAGGTTGGAGCTTTTCTAAAATCAATTGAGGCCACTTGTCATATTATATTTAATGTACTAGCACTGTTCCCATAATTCAAGCTGAGGATACTAATTGAATTTTTAGTCTCCAATTTCAAATTCCTTCACATTTACTGAGCACTTAAAAATGTTCAATTGTAGATTTTGCTTCTTTATTTTTATACTCTGTATCACTCTGTTGATATGATTTAATTTTCTAAGCAGTTGCGACCCCCTGATTAGGCTTTTCGGATCCCCAAAGGTCCCCGGATCACAGGTTAAGAACCACTACTCTGGCACATTAGTAGTGCATTATTAATAAAACCCCAAATCCTTGGTTTTAAAAATGATTCACACCAATATACTTCATTCCTAAACAATACATTCTATTTTACGCTCACAAAGGCAACTGTGTGTGCTCATAATAAGCAGAGCTAACAGAGCTACCGGCTGACTTCCTTCCTGCTACAGTGAAGGTGTATGTGCAGCTGGGTCTCTGTCCTTAGACACCTGGCGCAAAGTCCTCTCTGACTTTTAGCTTTCGAGGTCTAGTTTTATAGATATTTCCAGGCGTGGTGAAGACCTTTCAAATAAATATTTAACAGAGAATGGAGTAATGCCCTTTCAGGTATTTTCATTCTATCATGCATTGCCTTCTTGGAAAGACACCAAATGAAACACAACCTTATAGAAACATTTTTATTTAAAATAGTGAATAAACATAAAGATGATTAAAAGCAAATATTGAAAACTATGAATATATTCATGCAAGCATGATCTTCATTTGTGCAGGAACAGAAAAATATGAAAAAAATGTGCATTTAATTTGATCACACATATTCACTTTTGATGAATTAATGATCATACATCGTTCACAGAAGGGGAATTCAGGCTCTCGAAGAGGAAGATAAAGCATGATGTTTATGACAGCAGGCAACCAATCCCGCTGCTCACAACCTTTTGCTTTTTGCAATGGTGGTTGGTTGCAGGGGCTTGCTTTTGGCCAGGATCTGCGTAAAATTTTTGTACGCGGTCAATCAACTCTGTGCATGGCATTCAACCCTGTTCAGCAGGGGTTAGTGCTGGTGACCAACCCTATGCATGTAGACAGTCCCTAAAGCCCTTGCACAGCAGCAGTTGCCCACAGGTTCTTGACTATGGCCAGGCTCTGTGCCTACCTCTCTGTAGACAGTCAGGCCCTGCTACGGTAAACAGCGCTCACCACGCATGCGAAGCAACGCATGCCATTGCAACTCGGTCATTACAAAGACCACGTTGTTCCATGGCATACCTTTACAACACAAGTCGGAACAACGACTTGCGTTAGAGGGCAGAAGGTGTTGGATTTATAATTCAACACCTTCCCTAGAGTTACACAGACTGGAGATGGAATAGTAAATTATACTATTCCAACATCCAGCACCCCCTACAGCAAGTCGTTGTTCCAACTTGCGTTGTAAAGGTATGTGATGTAACAATGAGGTCGTTGTAACAACCGCATTGTAATGGCATGCGTTGTAAAAGCGTGGGGACTAACGTGCCATATTTCCTGCTACATACGGGCATAGTCCCCTTTTTCAAAAACATTGTTTTAAGGTTCACAGAGTTATTTCAACAGCGTTCATGGATTATATCGGGGACTTTATTCACACGCTGAAATATCCTAAAGCACTTCCGTGCTTTAAAAGGATGGGTAAAATGTGTACAAATCCTCTGTCATGTTGCAAGTATGTTTTCTGCTACTTCACTCTTTATGAGAACAGGGTAAACAGACCACTCTGAAGAATCCTTTATCTATCACAACTATATAAATGTAACTGCAATTGTCTGTCGTATCTTTTCCAATCCTAATGCCCATGGTTTGAAGTCATTTATAATCTTTCATACTGAATTCTTCTAGAATGTTGGCTATTGTGCGTGCTTTACCCACAGAGATAACTGCAACGTTTGCATGCAACAAACACATTGACAATCTTCAGCACTGGTGGCACCAAGAAACAGCCTTCCTTTAACCTCCTTGATGGATAACCAATTTGTAGTGATGCACATAACGGGCCTGATTCACAAACTAGTATGTAAATCAGTACTACAGACTTAAGGCCTGATTACGAGTTTGGTGAACAGGGTTACTCCGTCAAAAACATGACGGACATCCCATCTGCCAAAATACAATTACATTATATCCTATCCTAGTGCTATAAAAATATTAAATATTATTGGGGAAATGTTATTGGTGGGGACATGAGAGTCATAAATAAACCAATTTGTGGGATCAATGGGACCCCATCCTCTGCGCACTGTAGCTATGGGTGAAACATACCATGGTATGTCTACATCATAAACGTTCACAACTTCTGAACTGGTTAAGTGAGTTACAAACATAAAAAAGATTCACTTCATATTCCTTTTTGTTCAAGTGTTTTTAACAATAAAGTTTTTCAGATTAGAAATTGAAATAAATGTCCATAAATTCATCAAAACGAAACAAGGGTTTTTCCAAAGTACATTCACTTTAAATCAAAATTTCTCTTGATGCCCAATGCATTTGGAGCCGGACTGGCTCTTCTTCAGGGGCTTGAATTCTGAAAAGATGAACATAAACAATATACTACAGGTATGTCACAGTCATCGGACGTATCTTAGCAGCGTCAATACATTACAGGTGTGAGTGTCAGAGCATTGTAAATCAAAGATGTGCTCATAAAGATAAAAAACGAATTAGACATGAGGTGAACAAAAATAGAAAGAGAAGAGACAGGTTGTCCTTCACCTAAATGTGCCACTACCGTGAGTCCGAAACTAATCTACCAAACGCATGTGTGTCAACTCTCGTATACCGTGAGAAGTCCTCAACCACTTATCAAAAATTCATAGGGCCACCCGTGAGATGCCCAACATGATAAGGGCTAGATGATATGTACCTTAAACAACTTCGTGACTAGCGCTGTGGGGCGAACTGCTGGAAAAACCACCTGGACGAAAAAAATCAGTGTTCAGACCTTCCGGCACAAGGGATCAAAAAGTCATTAAATGAACACTTCTACATGCTGAAAAAGGTATATTACCAGGTGAGAAGGCTCAAGATGCCGGAGATTCTTCTACGGGACGAATTCGTGCGTATTCTGCCGCGTTCCCGCCGCGACTAAATTCAAACACGGAAGTCCGCGGTCATATCGATATGTCTAAAGACGGACTTAGATACCCTCTCGTGAAGAGTAACGGAAACTAAAGACGGACCAACAAATATACTAACTAGGGTGAACTCTAAGCGTGAGTGTCCGCCATATTGCCATGGGAGTGCAATGTGAACTCACTAATGAAAGACGGTGTGAGATGTATCGATATAAGTGAGAAAATAGAAAGAAATAGAAAGAAATTGGTTGAAAGGTTGAAATAGAGCTGAACTTAATAAAATAAACAAAAACAAAATAAAACAATATGAGCACATTAATATACCAGCATATTTGCACGCATGAAAATACCATAGACAGTAATTATATTCAAATTATAAGTAACATGAATAGTCAATACGATCATTGATACCCTTATCTAACAAGGTATCGAGACGTCTAATCCAAAATCTTTCTCTTTGGAGAAGAGCTCTGGTCATGTCCATATCAGGCTGGTGTGTTACTCTTTCTAACACTGAGAATTTGAGTTGGGCTATGCTATGTCTTTCCTCCTGCCAATGAGTAGCTAAGCTACTATTTTTGTTTTGTGTCCTTATCGTACTCTTATGTTCCGATATTCGAACTTTGATCTTGCGTTCAGTCTTGCCAACGTATAGTTTTCCACATGGGCACTTGATATAATAGATCAATTTCTCCGAGTTACAATCGGAATTATGAAACAGTTTGATGATTTCTCCTGTAGTTGGATGATGTAACATATTGCCTACTATAACGTTATTACAGTGTATGCATTTCTGGCATTTTTTCATTCCTTTGAAATTGATGGTCGATGATTTTTTGGAAGAATGTAATAATTCTTTCAGATTTTTTGAACGGGTGTAGGCAAACATCGGAGGATCTTTAAAAATATTATTGAATTCGGGTTCATTCTGCAGAATTTCCCATCTTCTCATGATGATCTTTTTTATCTTCGTTGAGCTTGTAGAGAATTTAGAGACGAACACTTGTCTGGACTTTTGACTTTTAGATTGAGGTTGAAACAAACTCTTTCTCGTGAGTTTTGAAGAACGTGATTTGGCTTGCTCGATAACTTCAAGAGGATAACCTCTGTTGAGGTACAGTTCTTGTTGTAGAGAAAAGTGATTATTCATATCATCAGTTTCAGAGCAAATTCTTTTAATTCGTAGGAATTGTGAAAAAGGTAAGTTCTGTTTTAGGTTGGGGGGATGAAAGCTTTGATAGTGCAAGGCATTATTAACATCAGTAAGTTTCCTATGCACTTGTGTCTGGATCATTTTATCTTTGATGGTGAGGGTCACATCAAGGTATGAAATCGTCATTTGGCTTACTTCGTGAGTGAATTTTATATGATCATCAACGGCATTAAGTGATTGATGTTTTTTGAGTAAGAGCTCCTCTGTATTAGTCCAAAGGATGAAAATGTCGTCTATGTACCTGCAATAAAGCAGGGAGGTCCTGGTCCAATCTTCATCATTGTAAATATGGTCGTGCTCGAATTTCGCCATAAATGTATTCGCGTATGCAGGAGCCCCTGCAAAGCCCATTGAAGTGCCTTGTTGTTGGAGATAAAAATTATTGTCCCAATAGAAATAACTGTGGTACAAGCAAAAATATAGTTCTGAGTACAAGAGTATCATTAATAATAGTTCTGACCAGGATTATTAAGAGTGTGCCTCTACAAACACATTGTTATTAATAGTCATAAATAAACACCATGTCAACTGCAAAAAACATCCAACAGTCCTCATTTAAATACTTGCTGATCAACCTTCCTCTCTGACAATCAACTCTGTTAATGCTTATCTATCTATAACTCACTTATGAAAAAGCACCTTTTTGTTTAAGAACTAATGTTGAAGAACCACTTGAAGGAACTAGCATTTAACCTTTTAATCAATACACAGTGTTGAGAGGTTTAACCATACACCAAAGTTACTATTTAGTTTTATACATTCTAGAATAGCTCATTTCAATTTAGCACAAAACGAAACTATACTTGATCTGATTGCCTAAACATGTCAGAATATCTGATCTCACTATATCTGACTGGTCTGACCAATTTCTCTTACTCTTTTTCAGCACATATCCTATATACTGCCTTTGGTTAACCTAAGATCACATTAATTTGAGGTTAGGAATAGGTGTGGCAGTAACTTGTGTAATTGAATGTAGAGTAATCATGCTGAATTAGCCCAAAATTCTGCAAAGTTACGTGGAATTACCCAAGAAGTGTAATTCTGCATTTAGCGCAAGGTGCGCAGTAACTTGTGTAATTGAATGTAGAGTAATCATGCTGAATTAGCCCAAAATTCTGCAAAGTTACGTGGAATTACCCAAGAAGTGTAATTCTGCATTTAGCGCAAAAATGCCCCCTTGTGTCCTAAATGGGCTTTGCGCTAAGATATGTGCTAAATGCAACATAACATGAATAAAGAGTGTGAGTAGCTGCTCAGGCTCACTAAATGTGAACTTAGAGGAGGATTATCTCCCAATTTACTCCCAGCATTTAGCGCTAGTTTCTTGATGCAAAATGCTCCCTTGCATCCAAAATGGAAGCGAGCAATCATTTTGCGCTAAGAAAATAGTGCTAAATGCAACTGAACATAAACAGCCGTGCGAGCAGCTGTGCTCACTAAATGTAATCTTACTGTAGGATATTTTCCCCTCAAATTACCCTTCATTACGCAAGCAAGTGCATCTGCTCGAGCGAAATTGAAATTCTGCCCAGGACTAGTTAAGAACACTGACAGTGTCTCACTTAAATGCTGAACTCCAATATAAATGGTTCCTACAAACATCAAGCAATCAAATATTTTAAACAGGATTACGCGCTATCACTCCACATGGTCCGTTATTGTGGATGGCTCCCTCGACAAAGAACGGGGTCAAGAGCTAAAAAAAACACGGTAGACTGATTTTCAATTAATTTCAATTCTGAAAGACAGTTGATGCATGCCTTAGAGCAGAAATTGAGAAAAACTCGTCACCGCATTTGCCCAATGCCTTAAAAGAATGTTGAAAGAAATACAGAGAAAAAATGGAGAAACAACTAAAACTAACTAAGAACCCCCCAAAAAAAGATTCTTTGAAAATATAAAACCATCGATCATTCAGGAATAAAGTTGCCCTATGTTTCCCTCCAGGCTTCACCAACTTTTTATCAGAAGCGACCCACAATATGAGAAGTAGATTCCGTCTGACTCCCCAACTCCTCACACATGAAACAAACTTTAGCTCTGAGCATCCAAGTGCAAATTCAATCTCATTTGTCCCTCTCACTCGGGAATATTCTGGCTAGATAGTTGCTTCATTTCAACATTCCAATCACTCATGAGTAGGCCTGGGCGAAAATTTCGTTCCGTTCGCGGAAATTGCGATAATTTGACATTTTCGCATTCCGCGGAGAGCGCGAAAATGTCAAAAATTCCGGTTTCCGCAGCTTGGCGATAATTTGTTTCTTGCTCGCGCTATAAAATAATACATTCTCGCGCGCGCGCGATCACCTTACCTGAATCCCTGCGTTCGCCGACAAGTTTTCTTGATCCGGTCGCGTTCTCCATGAGATGAAGTATTGTTTTTAGCCATTTGCGCTGTCTCGCGACAGTTCGCGCCCGCAGTGACGTCATGCGTCGCGCGATCACGTCTTTCTTCTCGCGATCATGCACCACGAGAAAACTCAAAACAAGATGGCCGCGCCCGCAAGCAACCACATGGGTAAGTTGGCGACCCGCAACCATGCAGAAAATCTTGCGAACATGCCGGAAAAAAACTTCCGCATCTTCGCGATATTTCCGCTTGTTTGCGATAATTTTAAACATTTTCGTGATAATTTGCGAAAGTTAATTTCGCAAATTCCGCCCACCCCTACTCATGAGTAAACCTGGGCAAAATGTATACTGTGACAGAGTTATTCGCGTAATTTCGGAATTTGTTAATTGCTCTTCACATGCACAGGAGTAACAGAAGGGCAAAGGTTGTTCTTCACAGTGCTTTATTTTAAATGCATTCCCATGCCACAAATTGATGCACGGACTAATTCCACACTGAAATATAGCACTAAAGGATGGATTTGCATTTCGCTTATTAGTGCAATCTTGCCAATATTTTACAGAATTACACGAAGCGAATTAAGCACATTTAGCATACCCCTACTCATGAAACCGTACCACACAACAGTGATATATATATATCTATTATATGCCTGTTAATTCTTCTTTATTGGCTATAGAACACATACGCATCACTTAGGAAAAGCGGAGTTGTCAGATAGCTCTGAAAAAGTAACTGAGTGTGCTCAATCTGGAAAAACACAAATGGTGATCCATGCCTAAATGAAATCCTTTACTCCTTACCCGCCAAGCCGCATCACCACATCCTTCCGAAATGGGTGGCTGAAAGAAAGAAAGAAGTCTGCTACCCTACTTGTACAAGCTGCACAACGGTGTAAGGCAAGACTAGTTGGCCAACCTACTAATACGCTATTGCACAGTTATCAAATGAAAGCTGTTGCAGCAGCATATTATGGAACAGAGATGTGGGGTTAATTGACTGTAAAGTCCCTGAAAAGAGCAGATTTTTTTTTTTTAAGATTACTGCTTGTTTAGGCCAAGGTAATCCCTTGATTCTCTTTCGCATTAAGCTTGGTATTAATCAAGTAGAGAACCAAATTGCATTGCGTTCGATTCTGTGTTGACCGTGGTTGCATAAGAACCAGCATCGAGAGGTTTATAGTAAGGCTATGCTCAAGGTTGCTGTTCTTCAAAGCTCTAACAAAAAATAGGGTGACCAACTGGCATGGGTGCAAATTCAGTACAGTGAGTGTAAAAATTCAGGTCAAAGGGTCAAAGTTCAGGACAAAAATTCGGGATAAAAGGTACATTTTACAGACACATCAGAGTAGGTCACGCAATATTACATAAGTAAATTGACAACCAACACAAGCACAAGTCAAAATAATTTTATATTAGGTTGAGAGAACCTTGCACTGCATCTGTTGTGTGCCGGGGTGAAACTTCAATACTTGCGTTTGCATATTGGATGCACCTGGGTGACATGCGTCAAAATGAAACCTCCATCCCCTCAGAGATTGGCCCCTGGTGAGGTGACAGGAGCCCATAAACAAAAGCAGTTTGACATGCCCTGGGATCTGGCAGGAGGAGGTCCAGCAAATTCTGTCACTGGCCCATTATGATTCTGTGTGTGGTAATTAGGCCGACATACAGAATGAAGAATGTGCCTCTAGCTGCCTGTGCCAGGTTGGGGAGGTGCTGCTGTAGGCCACTGATTACAGAAGGAGCACGAGCTGCCCTGTGCAGCGAGAGTTACAGAACTTTGAGGCTGTTTGCTGGGGGCAGCTCACTCTAAAGTCCGAAATTACAGACAAAAGGTGTTCGTGGAAGAATTCCTCACGGACAACGGACAAGAGGCCCAAATTACGGGCAGTCCGTGAAATTTACGGACGGTTGGTCACCCTGACAAAAAAACGTTTTTCCGGCATGTGGAATCCAGCGTAGGAGAAATTACATTAATGATCTTTGGTCTGTCACCACTGGAGCTAAATCATATTCCATCCACCTTCTTAGGGAGAGATATTGGCATAATAAGTAGAGGAAGCTTCTCAAAGAAATCTGAGCATAGGCCGATGACAGCTCGCAACCTTATTCATCAAGAGCGTTTGGGTTGACAAGATTTATCCAGAAGATCGTCACCCCCTTTATCATAAATTCCAGTTGTGTATCTTACCATCTCGAGCGTTTTTACATAGATATTTGCTAATAACTTACCAGAATGCCTATGAAATTGTACTATTGGGGGTCCAGATAATATTGAGCATTTTATGATTGTCTGCACTAAAACGATGACCATTCACAAATGGTTGCTAGTGCCCCCTTTTAAAGACTATAGAGCCGATTCCGATCTCGCTGGGAGAAGGCTAAGTCCGACTCAGATCCTTGGGTCCCCCCCTGTGTTCGACTCATGCGGCTACGGGTGAAGGGGGGGGTCCGGCGCGGAACCTTGAAGTCCGCTTCCCGGAACGTTTACGTGTCGGAGGTTCTGACTCGAGCCGGCTGTCCGAATCATGCATCGTACTGGCTCGGTCGGAGAAATCGACTCCATTGCATGGCACGGTTTGCTTACGGACGAGACGTACCGAGCGGCTCAGACCCGGAAACGATTCGGTCGGCAATTTTGCGTTTCTTGCATCGTACTTGCTCGCTCGTACAGCTGTACGAGTCGGTCGGAAAACACGCGTACTGCTCATACTTTTTCCGGCCAGATTGCATTCGGAGCCCTTCCGAACGAGATTGGAATCGGCCCCTATGAAGTAAAATATGATACCCCTGCTTCAGCCCTGTTTTATACAGATCTAATGTTAAACCAATTTATAGTGCAGTGGCTTCTTATATCTGGGCTGCTTGGAGAACTACAAATTTGAGCTAAATATTTGTTCCGTGAATTGCAATGTAAAACATTAGGGATTGATGTAATATTTGACTTTTTATGAATAGTGTTGATATTATTATGTGTATATTTTATATTGTTATGGCTTTGGGTTGAAAAAAATAAATCCATTTGGGGTTATGCAGAAATGATAGCCCACCAACATAAACACTGAATAAAAGAAAATGCATTCTTAATCCCACACTTATCAATATTTTGTGACACCAGACTGAAACAGCTATGTAGAAAAGCGGATGAGGCATTCCAGATGACAGACAAATGGAAATCATGACTCCCTATGCTCTGTGATCCATGCACAGCATTCAATTCATTTGACCACAACATATTATTGGATAGAAGCTCATTTGGGTTAGAAATGAGAGGCAAGATTCTGCAGTAGTTTACGTCCTTCTCGAAATAATACTACCAGATGGTTAAATTCACATCCTCTCATCTCAACCTCTTATACCTTTTGATGTACCTCATGGTTCTATCCTAGCTCCAACCCTCTGCAGTAAGTACTTTGAGCACTTCTGCCATTTTATGAAATCAGGTTGTACTGAGCTCACCATAATGTGCATATTTGGACCGATGTACGCCACTCTCTTGGACTGACCACCTTCACATTCGCTTTAAGATCAAGGTGAAGAGGGTACACATATAAAAATGCAGCAACCTTGTAATACACATAAGGGCCTGGTAAAACCTAGGCCCCAAAGTATGGAAAAGTGAGCTCTACACTACTAAAATCACTCTGAAGGAGGATGAGCCCTCTTTGATGCCAAACAAATATATGAATGGGTATCAAACTCTGTCAATAAGATCATCCCCATGCAGCAATTAAAACCAAAAAGACAACAACCTTCTGCCCCCTGATTTAACCCCCAACTCGACACTATGAAAAAAGATTGTAAAACTTGCTAGAAGGAAGGAAGACTACTGTCAGGAGGATAAACTACAATAAAAAATTAGACTGAAAAAATACCACAATCACATCAAATATGCTAAGGCTGAGTCGACGCCGAAGCAAATTCTTGGATCCAAAAACCCTACTAAGAAGGTCTTTAGATAATATGAAACTATGTCCTGGGGTAACAAATAACATTGTTAAACCTTCTCAAGAGTTATGTGACAATTTGTCTTTACTTTCATGAGAAAATCAAGAAATTAACGGATACTATCTCCAAGTGTGACTCCAGTGTCACTTCCCAGGTTCCACTTACATGTGAACCTATTTGGTCTTCTTTCCTGCCAGTCACTGTCCCTCAAATATCGGGGCTACAGGCTTCTACGTCTTCTTTGTCCTTGCTGGATGTTTGCCTAGTTCACCAACTTAAAAATATTAATGTCACAGTGGCACCATATCTGACTAAGGTATGTAACTCATCTTTATTCACAGGCATGGCTCCTAGACACTAGAAATTGGATCTCATACCCCCTCCTAAAAGAAAATTGCCCTTTTCCACAGGGTTATGGCTAAATTCCACCCAATCTCAGTACTCTCTCGTTAGGTCAAGTTCACTGTAACCCTAGTTAATAAGAAGTTAGTTCCCAACTGGAACTCAACTACCTTTTACATAAAGCCTAATCAGGCTTCCAGAATGGTCTTACCATGGATACAGTTTTAGCAAAAAGAGTCCAAGCCATTAGGGATATCCTGGGTAATGGAGGAGTGAGAGTGCTGATACTGTTAGATCTGTCAGCTGCTTTTGACACCATATCCAACTCCTTCCTATAACAAAGACTAAAGGCAGCAGGGATGAGGAAAGGTACTCACTTGGTTTGCTTCCTTCTTTTCAGAAAGAATTCAAGCTGTAGCCATGTATAAGTTTCAGATCCTCCCCTAAAGAAACCTCCTCAGGAGTTTCTCAGGGTTCGGTCCTGTACCCCCCGACCCATATTTCTTTCTATCTTTATGTTGACCCTCTGGCCAATTCGATTGAATAGTTCAGCATTGCTTTCTACTCCCATGCTGACAATACACAAATGATTATTAGGCTAAATGTCAACCCAGAGAAAACAGCTTGTAGTTTTGGAAACCGTTTGCTGGACCCTTGACCTTGACCCTGTCACCAGGCAGGTCGCCCCCCTAGCCACCGCGTGGTCCTCCCCGTGCAGTGCGCTGTGCTACGCTCGACCGCTGTTGCTGACTTTGCCCCTGTGGTAACCTTGCCGTGCTGATCGTTTTTATTTTTTGCATTTCTTCCCTTTTTTCATTCTGTATCTGGTGTCCCCTTCTCCCTGTAATTGTCTCCCCGTTTTGCCTGCTGTACCCGCGTTTGTGTCCCCCTCGCTCCCCCTTTTGCCTTCTGTGCCCCCCCTCGCCCTCCGCTTCCCGCCGCTGCTCCCTGCGGCCCCGCTTCCTGCCGTTCCCATTCGCCATCCCGCTCCCGCCTCCCAGCTGCTCCTCCCTCCCTCAGCCCCTCATATGGAGGCCGCCCGGTGGTAAAGGGAGCGACCCTTGACCCTGTCACCAGGCAGGTCACCCCCCTAGCCACCGCGTGGTCCTCCCCGTGCAGTGCGCTGTGCTACGCTTGACCGCTGTTGCTGACTTTTTGCCCCTGTGGTAACCTTGCCGTGTTGATCGTTTTTATTTTTTGCATTTCTTCCCTTTTTTCATTCTGTATCTGGTGTCCCCTTCTCCCTGTATTTGTCTCCCCGTTTTGCCTGCTGTACCCGCGTTTGTGTCCCCCTCGCTCCACCTTTTGCCTTCTGTGCCCCCCCTCGCCCTCCGCTTCCCGCCGCTGCTCCCCGTGGCCCCGCCCCCCCCGCCGTTCCCATTCGCCACCCCGCTCCCGCCTCCCAGCTTCTCCTCCCTCCCTCAGCCCCTCATATGGAGGCCGCCCGGCGAACGCGCAGCGGACGCACGCAGCTGGAGCGCCGATTGTGCACCGAAGGCGCGCCAAAGGCAAGCCCGTCTGCGCCCGTCCGTGCCAGACCCCCTGGCCCCCGCAGATGCCAGCTCACCCACCGGACCTACGACGCCGCCACCCTCATCGCACTCAACACCGGCCGGATCCCCGGCTGCTACCGAGCCACCCCAAGACGCACCCACGGACCCTTCACCTGCCAATCCTGCAAGTTCTCCTGCATCCGGACCTGTACCGCACCCGCCAAGCCGAGCACCAGCAGCAACCACCTGAAGTGCATCCTGCTCAACACCCGCTCCGTCCACAGACACGCCGTGGAACTCTGGAACCTGCTTGACACCACATCTCCAGACGTCGCCTTCCTCACGGAAACATGGATGAACGCCTCCTCAGCACCTGACATCGCCATCGTCAACCCGGACAGATACAAGATCACCCGGAGGGACCGCGTCATCCAGACAGGAGGAGGCATCGCCATCGTCCACAAGAACACCATCCGCATCACGACCAACTCCGACGACACCCTCACAGCCGCCAAACATCTTCACTTCCAGATACACACCGACCCCAAGACCACACTCAGAGGCACCCTCATCTACAGACCCCCAGGACCCCGCACTCAATTCAGCGAAGACATCGCAGACTTCATCAGCCCACACGCCCTCCCCTCCGCTGACTACATCCTCCTAGGGGACCTCAACTTCCACCTGGAGAACAACAACGACAACAACACCACCACCCTGCTGGACAACCTCGCCAACCTTGGACTCAAGCAACTGGTGAACACCCCCACCCACTACGCCGGACACACGCTTGACCCAGTCTTCTCCTCCAGCAAGTACATCTCCTTCAGCCACTCCACCGGACTCCACTGGACAGACCACAGCTGCGTCCAGTTCAGCTTCAGAAGAACCACGACTCACCACCACCCGCAACAGGTTCCCCGCAGGAGCTGGAGCAAGATCACCACCGACCAGCTCACCACATCACTGAGCCAGAACCCTCCCACCAGCTCAACGGACCCCAACCAAGCAGCCAACAACCTCACACAGTGGATCACCAACTGCGCTGACGACCTAGCACCTCTGAAAAACCATCCCAGCAGGCCCGGCAGCAAGAAAGCCTCCTGGTTCAACGACGACCTCAAGAACTCCAAGAAGAACTGCCGTACCTTCGAGAAAGCCTGGCGAAAAAACCCGACTACAGACAACATGACCGCCCTCAAGCACGCCTCCCACAAACACCACCAGCTGATCCACACCACCAAGAGGACAGCATTCAAGGAACGACTAGACAACAACGCACACAACAGCAAGGAACTCTTCAGCATCGTCAAAGAGCTCTCCAACCCCAGCGCCGGAAACAACGACATCACTCCCTCACAAGACCTCTGCGACTCACTCGCCTCGTTCTTTCACCGCAAGATCACCGAGATACACAACAGCTTCGGCGCACAGACCACGCACCCAACCACCAAACCGACGCCCCCCACCACCACCCTCCGCGCCTGGACCCCGGTCAGCACCGAAGACACCATCCACACGATGAACACCATCCACTCCGGATCACCAACCGACCCATGCCCCCACCACGTCTTCAACAAGGCCGACTCCGTCATCGCACCCCAACTCCGGGACATCATCAACTGCTCCTTCAACACCGCCACCTTCCCGGAGAGCTGGAAGCATGCCGAACTCAGCGCCCTCCTGAAGAAACCATCAGCAGACCCCACCGACCTTAAGAACTACCGCCCCATCTCGTTCCGCCCTTTTCCTGCCAAAGTCATTGAGAAGGCCGTCAACAGACAGCTTGCCGCCTTCCTCGAGACGAACGGATCCCTCGACCACTCGCAGTCCGGCTTCCGAGCCAACCACAGCACCGAGGCCGCCCTCATCGCAGCCACTGACGACATCCGAGCCCTGTTCGAGAACGGGGAAACAGCGGCCCTCATCCTCCTGGACCTCTCCGCAGCGTTTGATACTGTCTGCCACCGCACCCTAGTACAGCGCCTCAACAACATCGGAATCCAAGAGAAGGCACTAGATTGGATCATCTCGTTCCTCGCCGGAAGAACCCAGAGAGTCCGCCTCCCCCCGTTCAGATCCGAGGCCACCGAAGTCATCTGCGGCGTACCACAAGGATCATCACTCAACCCCACCGTCTTCAACGTGTACATGAGCCCCCTCGCAGCCATCGCACGCCAACACAACCTCAACATCATCTCCTACGCCGACGACACCCAGCTGATCCTCTCCCTCACCAACGACCCAGCCACCGCCAGAGCCAACCTACACGAAGGGATGAAAGACGTAGCCGAGTGGATGATGAACAGCCGCCTGAAACTGAACTCAGACAAGACGGAAGTCCTCATCCTTGGATCATCACCCTCTGCCTGGGACGACTCCTGGTGGCCCCCTGCCCTGGGCAGCGCACCCAAACCTACGGACCACGCACGCAACCTGGGCATCATCCTGGACTCCTCCCTCTCGATGACCAGACAAGTCAACGCCGTCTCATCATCATGTTTCAACATCCTACGCATGCTCCGAAAGATCTTTCGATGGATCCCCACCGAAACCAGGAAGACGGTCACCCAGGCTCTCGTCACCAGCCGACTGGACTACGGAAACACCCTCTACACCGGAACCACAGCCAAACTACAGAAAAGACTCCAACACATCCAGAACACCTCCGCACGACTCATCCTGGACATCCCCCGACACAGCCACATCTCCAGACACCTGAGAGACCTGCACTGGCTCCCCGTCAGCAAGAGAATCACGTTCCGACTCCTCACCCACGCACACAAGGCCCTCCACGATGTGGGCCCCAGGTACCTCAACAACCGCCTGACCTTCTACACTCCCACCCGCCAGCTACGATCGACCAGCCACGCCCTCGCCGCCGTTCCACGCATTCGAAGAGCCACCATGGGAGGAAGATCCTTCTCCTACCTGGCAGCCAAGACTTGGAACTCCCTCCCCATCCACCTCCGTCTGACCCAAGACCACCTCTCCTTCAGGAAGCAACTCAAGACCTAGCTGTTCGAGCAGTAGCGGACCCCCTCCCCCTAGCGCCTTGAGACCCTCAGGGTGAGTAGCACGCTATACAAATTTCTTGATTGATTGATTGATTGATTGATTGATTGATTGATTGATTGATTGATTGATTGATTGAAGTACCAGCCTTGATGAAGTGAAGTTCTCTTGTTCTGAATTGTGAGAAATCTAAGATTGTGGTATTTGGATCAGGGGCTGACTGATCTCAAGAATGGTGGCTGGCATCTCTTGGTGATTAACTGCAAGTGAGCAACTTAGGTATTTGGGTGGATTCTGAACTGGTGCTTGAAGAACATAATATTATCACATGCAGGACAGGTTTTAATCTTAGCATCATTAGGAATATTCTGCCCTTCATTTTTGCTTCCTGAAGGAAAGACACCATTCAAGCCCTAATCCTTTCTGGGATTGTGTCATTGGAATTCTCCTTATTTGGGCTTACCCAAATTACTTTTGCACACACTGCAACTTCTGCAGAATGCTGTGGCTAGGTTGATCTTTGGCTGGAATAAGCTCATGCCCATCTCAAAGTAACCGGCCAAAGTGCAGTCAACCCCTGTCCAAAAAAGGTGTAATTTCATGGCACTGCATCTCTGCCATATGTTATTTTGCAACCAGACACAAACATCTTACATGGCAATGATGTTTTCATGTACCCAACCTGCAAGAGACCTGAGATCACAATTTGTTTTAGAGATCATAGTCCCTAAATTAATAAAGGCTAGCAAAACTATGGAATTCTCTTCTTTTAGCTTTGCATTAAATGCCTCACCTCTGGAATTTCAGAAAGCAACACAACACTTTTTGTTGATAACATCTAGCCTTCAGCTCTTATAGATGAAGATTGTCAGGCATCTCATTCCTTTTTCTTTCCCCATTCTAGCCCCAGGGCTCTTTGTTCCACAAAGTATCTGTAATGATAACACATTTCAGGGCTCTATAAGTTTTCAATCAAAACAAATCATTGGGAATCTTGTACATTGATGACACCAAACTGTACCTACATATCAATCATGCTACATCAACAGTTTAATTCAAACATTGCCAGAGATAAAGACATATGGAATGACTCAACAGAAACTCAAACTGTATCACAAAAAATGAGTTACCAGTTTTGAACTCTGTTCCACACAGTATTGCATTCAGCTCTTAACAGGAAAACTTTCCAAGAAAGGCATTTCCTCAGGGATCATTTCATCGAAGGCTAGGTTTTGACACCAATAAATGTGAACACAATGCACCAGTACTAAATCTCTTAAATGAATACCTCTTAAAGCTTGTTGCTTTTTCATATCAGTCTACATAGGGCCTTATTTAGAGTTTAGTGGATAGGATCCTCAATGCAAATGTGGTGGATGTCCTGCCCACCATACTTAGAGTGATATTGATTCTAATGCACTTGTAGTATTGTGGACAAGCCATCCACTAGATGCTGGATCTAGCACCCTGTCTGTCAAACTCTGAAAAGGGCCTAAAGTATTCGACCTGTTTGTAAATGTCATACTATAACATAAAATGTACTTTGTCACTTTGTTGTGTGGTCTTGCTCAAAAGATGTTGGTGAATCCAAAGATATTGAATAACATACCTATTGCAATCAGGCAAGCACAATTCTTATACAATATATATTTTTTAAAAGCCTGGAATAGTGTTTGTAGCTGGAGCACCTCCATATTGCGTAACCCTGTTCCCCCTTTTTTTTTAATTAAAAAACAATTATACAAAGATTGTTTTTAGCCTGATAGTATCCCTTTATGTAGGTGATTACTCAGTGAAAAGCTCACACACCTTTCCTCTCACCCATTTTCTCTTATGCAGTATCTTTGTTTACACCCACAGCTTCTCTTAACTAAGCATCCTAGACTTTTTAAAGCCTTTAAGGGTATATACCTCAAACAAGTTCACACACACACACTCTTTGGAGGATTTCCACTTCATATATCTTCAAAACCTGGAGCAACTCATTGTTATTATTAGTTTTTACTTGTAATGAAGCTTCAAGAGGATCTCCCTTACATCTTTTTCCATTGCCTGACAGCAACTATTCATGCATTTCCTGATGTTGCAAATGTGTACATGTGTTGAATATGGAATATCTATTTGCTACATATTAATATATGTATGTATGGGATCCTTTTCCTATACTTGTAAAATGCTGTGGCCTATTCCAGGACAAAGTCTGCATTATAGACAAAAACAGAATTTCTAAATAAACAGCACTATTTAATTTTCATATATTTCCCCAGTAGTAAAGCTATCTAGGCTGGTGTAGATTGGGAAGCAAAAATATGGAAGACGTGAGCCTCAGATACACTGTACGCTGATGCTCCAATAGTGATGTTCATACATTTTAATTCCGCATATAATCTTTTAGGAATAGAACAGATTGAAAATAACTTGTTATTTTTCCAGTGTTTTACAATGTGTCAAGTTGTATGTTCAGCCAGGACTAATTTCTCAGTAAATATTCAGTAAATGCAATCCTTTGTGAGTATGTATTTCATTTTTACAACTGAGGTCCCTTTTGGATAAAGGTCTCATACGGGAATGGGTGTTGGCTTTAGTTAAATAGTTAATTAACATGGCATTAGATGATGGTTGCTTCTGAAGTGATTTTGTGTTTTGTTTTATGTGGAGGATTTATTTGCAATATACTGCATTTTAAGTGTGGGCAGTAACCCTCTCTGATGGTTACTTTAGACCCCCCAAAGTACATATTAGAAAGGAACACATACATTAAATATACATAATAGTCATGTGCATCCTTCATAACTAGGGTTTTCTCCATGCATGCTGAACTATTTTGTATGCCAACTTCAAATGCTTTGATGCCTTCATGTTTAAAGATACTATCAAACGAATAGCCTAACTCAAGCATTGTTATTAGTCATTATTGACTTGTGCATCACCTGTTTTCAGACTTAGCTATTGGTGGGTACACTTGCTATAATATCACCTTGCATGTAAACACCAACATGAAAAATAGGAATTCAAGAGAAAGATTAAAAGGTGTAGCCTATATAACACAATACTTACTACATGAGGGTAGATTGTGTACTGCAACTTGGTGACATTTCAAAGTGGTTCACAACCTGGAATAATACATCCATGATCCACCTATTTAAATATCAGAATTGTTCCAAAATATAACATAGCAGCCAACAATTTGCTCAAGTCTATAACTTATTGATATGTCAAACACCATAGGTGGCCCCCAGGCCTCTTATAGCAGAGGCTGCGGGGGACCCTGAAAGGGGCCCCCAAAGTCTGCTTCCGACAGCCTTTCTATGGAGATTGGACTGCAATAGAAAGGCTGTTGGAATGGGACATCGTAATCCCTATAGCGGTACCTGAGCAGGCACCACCCCATTGTAGAGTATTACTTTCTGACAGATGGTTGGACGGTGTCCTTGAGCCAGTCAGAATCATCAGTCAGTCCCTCTGCATGCTCCCTCTGACTGTCGCATTATGATGATGACCAGATTTTGGTTGGACCTCAAGCTACAACCTGTTGGTTGTGATCTGACCGACATCATAATGAGGTCTATAATATTCCTTTCTAGTCTTTATAATATACTATATTCCTAATTCTACAGATTGTTTTTATTTACATCATGATTTAAATAAGAATGCATGTGCTAATGCTTTGCAACTGGACCGACCAGATCCACATTTTTATTTTGAATCAGTGTCTCATAATACCTTCTTAAAAACGAACATAATGTCTGTTCTACATATTGTACAAAGCTATTCTATGGCATTAATGAAGTTTGGATTTAATTTGTTAATGTTTCTGGATTTCTTGAAAGTATTAGCTTAATTTGGATAAAATGAACTGGGGGTTTCAGTGCATATTGGCATTATGAATATAAGATGCAACATTCAACTGGTGCTAGAGTTACTAAGATATTCATTCTGTATTATAACATTTTCTCAACGTTGTGGCTTAAAATGTTTATTAAGGCAAGTGCTTGCTTCATGCTAATTCTAGGCATGAGAATCTTTTTAAGAAAATCAAATTGTGATATGGCCCACTGTTTATGCTAGAAGTGTTGCAGTAGAAAATAATTTAGTCTTTTTTGTATTTTTTCTATAAACCATATAAATAAACTTTTATGATCACAAAAAAAAGAAATAAAGAAAGAGAAACATTAATAAGTAAAGCAACAATCCCAATGCATTACATTAATAATTAAAATCAGCAAAATGCAATTACAGATTTACAAATGGACAATCCATCTATTTTTTTTTTATAACACACTTTATTGATGACTTTGACATTACATCCAATGCAATAAGTATCATACAGAGGCAGTCTTTTGTATTTGTGACAGTTACATCTCATATGTTGCAAGCAAATTCCGTACATGTTGCTCAATGAAATAAAATAAAAGACAAAGTACAATGTTCTACAATTAAATCGTTGGTACTAAAATATTGTAGCCCCAGCAAAAAACTTGACAATATAGAGCCTTTATATTTCTAATTAACAATAGAAACTTATTCAACAGTGTCCCCTCCCTCCCTAACCCACCCAATCCCGACTCCTGGTCTGTCTGAATTTAGCTTCCACAATAATCAAGGTAGTATGTTATAGATGTAACCCTGGGAGGACTTTAGTGCCCTTGGGTTATATTGCATGGGTCTGAGTCTCGGAACCGAAAGAGAAAGGGTCAGAGAGTGACATTGTGTGTTATGGGGTTGGGGTACCTTGTGGGGGTAATAGGTCAAGGGATTCTAGTGCGAGGAGCATAATCTCTCAGTCCATCAAGATGGGTTGCTTTCTCAGTCCCCTCTCTTCTTCTCTGCAAAGAGCTGCACCCTCTGCCTTCCCCCACTGAAGCATGTCGGCTTGCCAAGTGGATACCATGGGACATCTGGGGAACTTCCACCTTATGGTGAGTGCTCTTACTGCTAGAATAAGGGCCAAGTCTAAAAACCTCAATTGTACTTTCTGCACCTTAGTGCGTCTACGGAGAGCCATGAGACAGTTCAGAGCATCGTCCGAGACTGGGATTTGCGTGACTTCGCTCAGAGAGTGACGGACTCCCACCCAGTAGTCTCGAAGGCAGGCGCAGGACCATAGCATATGAAAGAAGTCTGCCTCCTCTCCTTTACAGAGGGGGCAGCAGTGTGAGGAGTCTGGGAACATTCGATGAATCCTCTAAGGGTTGAGGTATGATCTATGAAGGACCATTGTCTGGATGAACTTTAGTTTCACGTTACGTGAAACTTTTTTGGGGTGTTCTAGCATGCATTTCCAAGCCTTGTCAGTGATTTCAATATTAGAGTCCTCGGACCAGTGCGCTCTCAGGGACGTGAGTGTAATTGCTGCATGTGTCCGGATATCTGAATATAACCAACGAACCAGGTGCCCCCCATCTCCAATGAGGTATAAGAGGTGTACCAAGCTATGTTGAGAGGGTTCACTACGCTGTGGGGCCCAAGTGTTCCTAATGTAATGGGACACTGCGGTGTGTAGTAGGAAGAGGCGTGGGGTGGCGTCCGTAGCCTGAAGGAAGGAGTCATGATCAAGCCTGGTACCATCCCCGAAGAACGCTCCAATGTCCTCCATCCCTGGGTCTGTCCAGTCCTGTATTCTGGCCTTCGTGAGCCTGCCTTGTGGTCTGGGAATGCCTAGGAGGGGTATGTTCATTGTGTAAGTGGTCACCGGGGAGGTATATGATAAAGCCTTCCTCCAGCATTGTAGTGCAGTCTTCTGTATGGGGGGCTATCTATGGGAATCTTGGCTTTAGGCAATAGTAGTGAGTGCAGCTCGCCCCGGTCTATCTCTCGAGGTGTATACCCAATTTCCTGTAAATTTCTCCCTGCAGTCCAGTACGATAACCACTGGAGCTGACTGGCGTAATAGTAGGCCCTGAACTTAGGAACTCCTAGTCCGCCACTCCGGGTCTCCAGTTTGAGCTTCCGCAGACTCATTCGTCTGCGGCCTGTGCCCCAAATAAGGTTCACCAATATAGTATTCAGTGTGTTGAAAATGGACTGTGGAATAACAACGGGCAAGTTCACAAAATAGTATAGTAGGCGAGGGAGTATCACTATTTTTGAGATGGCGATCCGCCCCATCACCGATAGCGGCAGAGAGGACCAGAAGGCCACACTAGCACGAAGGGCCGTTATAGCCCGCACTATGTTGCCTTCAATTTGATCCATCTGTGTTCTATAGACCTGAATGCCTAAATATTTGAAAGTAACAGGGGTCACCGGTAGTGTGAAGTCCCCAAACTGCAGGTCATGTGGGTATGGTGTTTCCTGGAAGAAGTAGGCTGTAGATTTTCCCGGGTTTATAGCCAAACCCGAGAGACGTTCAAAATTGGCAAACACATCGGGAATAGGGGTATTGTCAGCTGTCAGGTCCCGCAGATACAAAAGAATGTCATCTGAATAAATGGAAATTAGGTGGTTCACACCATCAATAGGGATGCCAAGCCGGTCCGCCGATCTTCGAAGTGCTATAGCTAGGGGCTCTAGCGCAAGAACAAACAGCAGGGGGGATAGCGGGCATCCCTGTCTTGTACCCCTATGGATCGTATATTGGTCTGAGATGTAACGGCCTGTACGTGCTCTGGCTGTGGGGGATGTGTACAATAAGCCATTTGAGATATTTGTACGGGAATCCAAAGCATTGTAGAGCCGCGAACATAAAATCCCAGGAGAGGGAATCAAAGGCCTGTCTAAGGTCTATTGCTATGCATCCCGCAGACTGGTAAACCTGTGGAGTGGCCTTCATGATGTAGTGTAACCATCTGGTATTAAGAGATGTGCTACGGTTCGGCATGAAACCGCATTTGTCACTGTGTATGAGTGTATTAAGATATGGCTGTATACGATTGGCAAGGGCCTTACTTAAAATCTTATATTCGGTTGCTAGTAGGGAAAGGGGTCTGTAATTAGACAGTTCTAAGCCATCGCGTCCTGGTTTGGGTATCGATGTGACCATTGATTGCATGGTGGAATGTGGTAAATGACCAGTCTCAAAGGCAACTTTGTATACTGACTCTAGTATGGGTACCAAGGTCTCTAAGTATGTATGGTAGAATTCAATTGGTAATCCATCCATCCCTGGTGCCTTGTTACGGTTCAGACCCTTAATCGCGGTTCAGATTTCTTGTTGGGTTATGGGGCCATCTATGTCCTTTTGTACGTCTTTGGAGATTACCGGAAAGCGGAGATCCTGTAAAAACTCTGCTATAGAGGGGCCCTTCACAGGAGGAGGTGGTGCGTAAAGTGCATTAAGGTGATCATAAAAGGCTGCGTTTATTTCTCGTTGGGTATTGGCTATATGTCCCACAGGTGTACGGATTCTGGTTATTATCGGCGGATTGGGTCTATCCCTAACTATGCGGGCCAGCAATGTACCGGACCTGTCCGCTTCTGTGGGTTTGCGTTGTAGGAATGCTCTATGGTCTATTGTTCGCAGTGTCTCTAGTGTTTCAGCGTGCTCTATACAGGCAGACTGCAATGCCTCCTTTCTCCCAGGGTCTGTCACTGCCACTTGTTCGAGTGTGTCCATTTGTTGTTCGACTCTCAGTAAACCCTGGTGTGTCTCCTGTCAGGCCCCTACCAACTGTCCTATCGATGCTCCCCGTATCACCACTTTCAGGGCGTCCCACTCGATTAAGTTAGAGGAAGCTGTGTTCCAATTTTTGGGCTAAATAGTTAGTTATAGTGTTGGAAAGGGCTGTACGAAATGGGGCATCTTCTAGTAATTGCGGGTGCAACTTCCAGGTGGGCACTGGGGTGGGCACATTACCCCAGTTAAGTGTGATCTCTAGAGGGTTGTGATCTGAGAAGGTTTTTGCTAGGTATGCGGACTGGCAGACCTGAGTGATACAGGATCTAGGGCAGAGGAATCTATCAATTCTGGTATGGAGACTATGTACTGGAGAATAAAATGAGTATTCTTTGTGAGTAGGGTGTAGGCATCGCCATGCATCAGAGAGTGCCCATCCGTCAGCCCAAGTGGTGAACAGATCGGCCAGTTTGCTAGCGTTCGTGCCATGTAGGGGTGGATGTGATCTGTCCAGAGTAGTGTCCAATACAGCGTTTCAATCTCCTCCCAGCACCCAGGGGACACCATCCCAGTCTACTAATGCCTCTCCTAGTTGATGCAAGAAGCGGTCCTGATCAAAGTTAGGGGCATAAACGCTGCAGAGGACCACCAGGGAACTATTTAGTATACCCTTCAATAGTATGTATCTCCCTTGGTCATCAACTCGGCGTTCCAGTTCAAGAAATGGGACCCCGTGACGTATCCAAATGGTCGCTCCCCTTGCAAATGCCGAATAGTTAGTAGAGTAAATCTTTCCTCTCCATTTTCTGCTTGTTTTTTGTGTTTCAGACTCAGTCAAATGGGATTCTTGTAGAAACGCCACATGTGCCTTACGCCTGAGGAGATATGCATATGGACAATCCATCTAGATACCGAAAACACTGAGGGGCATATCTATCAAATGTTTTGTGATGCCCATGTGCAACGCAAGCGGTTGAAGGAAGACTCAAAACCTATAATAAGATTTACCAAGCCATGCATGGCCACCTTGCATGGCTCTGCATGGCTTGGTAAATCTGGAGTAACGCAAGGCAGCACAAGTTGTTGCTTTGAGTTACTCTGCCCCTGTAAGCATTTCATGGATGGAGCATGGGTTTTCCCACACATCCACCCACGGATTCTGATGCATTCACAGATTTTCCATCAGTGGTAGACCTGGGAATGCAACAAAATGATATGCCTTTCCAGAGGAGGCTTAACAACGAGAAATATATTTATTTCTCCTTGTTTTTGCTATTTGCACGTTTGCTGCATTATACAGCAGACATTATAAGAGGAAAACGCCTCAAATTATTATTTTTTGTGCAAGAAGGCATCCTTTCCTGCTACACATAAAGTATGAATGTGTCCAAAACATATACACATTACACTTTGAAAGCTTCAAGGATCAGAGAAAGAGTCACAAATGTAAATTTAATGTCATAATTTATATGACTAGATATGAAGTTCATATAAGGAGCTGATCATTATGACTAATATTATTTTGTTCATAGGAAGCTACTTTGTACATCTCCTGTAACCACGTATCAGATGCTGGGCAGAAATTGCTTTCAATATACAGATTTTGCCCATGGCCAAGGCAGTAGCAAACCATTGTGATTGTTGGTTGATAATATTAGGATATTGATCAAAATTGTGCAGGAAGGCTATGTGTGCTTTCAGGGGGACCATAAAAGATACTTTCCTTTGAAGTGTGGTCGTAATCGAGGCCCAATAAGTGGTCAGGTCAAGGAATTCCTATAACAAGTGGACAATGTCACTTTCTAGCGAACTTCACCTCCAGTATGTCGCTGTCTGGAGTATCAAGGACCTAGTAGTCTCAGCAGTGTCCAGTGCCATCTGCACACACCTTGAAATACAGCTTGAGATGCATTTCCTAATGCATTTATCAAGGGTGGCTACGAGGTCCACCCAATTTACATTGGAATACGTGAACTGCAGCCTGACCACGAAGCCTTCAAAGACGGTAAGACCGGGGCGAAATACTGGTGTCCGTGCCATTGGAATCTGATACAGCCCAGAGCCCAGCTCTTTGTGCATTCCCCATTTCTGAAGTTAGGACCATATTTAAGGCAAAGTTGCAGAGCACAGCAAGTCGCCATGCTGTGCAGCGTGACAGGAAAAGGGCAGGAATGCACCATATTTAAAAGAATACAGTGCATTCCTGCCTTTTTCTCTGTGCTGGCACTGTTTTTGGTTGCCTAGTACCATTGCAGGCACCCTTACACCATGGTGCAAGGGTGCCTGCATTGTAAGGAAGATTGTTTGCCCCTTCCTGCACAAAAAAATCCCCTGAGGCTTGTTCCTCTTTCTATGTTTGCTGCGGAATGTGTGGGCATAGCAAATCCATCCCTTTTACAGAATGACAATGATAGTATCTCCCCCCAGTTGTGGCCACCAAGCATATACCCCAGATGTTTCAAAAAGCTAAGAGGGGTAAGGGAGTGCCACCAGAGGGAAACCATTCGGAATCCTGTGTTGTTTGAGTCTGAAAACCCTTTGGAAGTTTAATAATGATGTTGAAATTGAGTGCCGGCCCGGTTTACGATTCTCTGTCCTGATGCTGACATAAATGTACAGGCTTGTACTGATGTCCCCAGAGCTCCCACCCAGGAGTGCTACCTAATGCTTTGATGGGAGTTATAGGGGAGTTAAGAGGCAAGAAAGCGACCCTTACAAGGGTGGTACAAAGCATTAAGGAAAAGGAAACAAAGAATTATAGCCTCCACAACACTAGTATGATAGCCCATGAAAGGGTGGACTCAAATGTGATCACAAGTTGTGGGGATTCCCATCATAGGTTGTATACCAAGCAGATGCCCAGGGAAATCCCTGACCCACCTCCCTATATTTTCTACCTCCCCGCCCCACCCTCAGTTTTAGTCATCATTGTACTCAGCAAGGTACCACAGGTTTGGAAACCCCTAGGAGGGAGTTGAAAGATGGTCCTTGGTGGGGTCTAAGGGTCCCAAGACTGGGAGGGGGGGTGTCTGTCATCCGTTAACTCCCAAATTCCCTGTCCTAGGGGTGCTCTAACTCTTAATTTTGACCTTTGACATATAACAGACCTGGGCACCAGAGTCAGATTGACAATTTATTTGTAGATGTGAAGCTATGGCCACCTTTAATAGATATGGAAGTGGTGGATAGACTAGACAGCAACCACCATGCGCTAACCTTAACCCTAGCAGACATCCCCACGTTAAAACCTGTTTTGTAGGGTCTCCAGGATTTGGGTAGTCTCTCCACATCTAATAATAAGAAAAACAACTAATGGAAATGGGTGGGAAAAAACCCTCAGCTGCAGTTGTTGCTAGAGAAGATAATGAAGTAGACAATCTATCATCCCTTCCTGAGCACTCTAGGAGAGAGTTGTTGAGGGCGAGCCACACTAAACTCTTTGCACAGGTTAGGGATTTGGTAGGCAAGACATCAAAAGAGGATTGAGGAGACCCATGATAAACTATTGGTTAAAAATGAATTGCAGGCTCGCAGAGTGAGCTTCTACTGGTAATCACATCCAACGTACGCCCTAACATTATTAATTGTAGGGGTAGGTATAGGCAGGCTATGTCCAGGGACAAGAGGGAGTGGGATGATTCACTGTGGCTGACCCTTCACCAATCCATTATTCCTAAAGATAGCCACACTTTTTGGTGCACACCATCAACAAGTATAAATGGTCCCCAAACTGTGCTGGATCTTTGCATACAGCGAGATGACTGGGTCACTACAGTGAAGTGTATGCAAATGGAAGTGCCATAGAGGAGGGCAATAAAATGATTCAATGTGTTGCTGCCCATCGGAATGCCAACACCCTTATCTTTACCTTAAAGAAGACTCTGAATGCCATAAATTCTTGTATGGACTGGATCTCAAATGATCTGTATAAAGCAAATACAGAAGTGTGGGGACCATATATAAATATTTTTTCTAATGTCATCTTGTTAGGTCTTGAGATTTCATCTTCGTTAAAGTTATTAAAGATCCTGCCAATATACAAGAAGGGGGACTGGGCAACTCTGGGAAGCTACCGTCCCATTCGTCTTATTGACTCGATACAAAACATTTATTGCAAACAATTTTTGTCCCACCTGCAGGACCGGATTACAGAGGAGGGCCTCCTATCTGACCTACAGGCGGGGTTTAGTACAAATGTCACTATATTAGATCAGCTTTTTCCATTTTCTTGTATACACTGGTCCGAGGTGTTATTTTATGGGGGAAGCGTTGCTTTCATTGATCTGCAAACAGCATTTGATTTTGTCCAGTGAGAGAAAATGTAGAAAGTACTGGAGAGGTTAGGCAGGACCCCTTCCTTTTTGAACATCTTGGTGAGGCCCCATGTGGGAAATCAGGCACAGGTCAGATGGGGAGTAGATAGGCAACTAAATTACCCATTTAGGGTGGTCTAAGGAGTTAAACAGGATTGTGTTTCAGCCCCCACCCTGTTCTCTCTGTATGTCAATGGGGTGATTGCCTACCTTTGTAAAGGAGGATGAGATGCACGGAAACTCAGGGGAGGAGGGTTGCGGCCCTCCTCTTCGTTGATAACACCATATTGATTTCTAAGACACCCTAAGGGCTGCAGTTGCTCATTGATCATTATTCTTTCCTTTGTGCCGAGAGGGGCTTAGAACTTAATGGTGTCAAAACCAAATGTGCTCTTCTCTAAGAACAGGGAATTTTGTTGCAATAGGCGAATAATGGTGGGCAATACTTGCATTGACCGGGTGTCTGCTTTTGATTATTTAAGCATTTGTATGACACATAATATGAGTTGGGCCCCCCAGATTGAAAGGCTCATTTGGTGCTCACTCTGCAGACCACAAACCTAGTAAAGGCACATCGCAGGACCTCCTCTTGGAGGGTCACTCTCATCCTGTAGATTTATAATATCAAGGTTATTGGGTCTGGTTTGTATGGTGCCGAAGTATAGGGCTCCTCTAACCCAAATAGTATTGTTATGGTGCACATAGATTCTTGAGGGCCTTACTCTCACTTCCAATAAGCACGCTCCTCCCCTTAAACCCTTATACTTGGACCTAGCACAGCGGAAGACTTTGCATAAAATCGAATCAGATTGTTAACATTTTGGTATCGATTGCAGACCACTACTGAATGTGAATCCTACAGCGCATGTGCAAGAGAACTCCTGACCAGTTCGGGTGTAGTGGGTTTCTCATGATTTTGTGCCATTCAACCACTCTTGCAGAAGCTGAGCCTTGATACCTACTGGCTCTACTGGCTCTCATCCGAGCTGTTGTGTACACTGTGCCTATCCAAGATTAAAAATATGTACTGGGAGGCTGTAGCTGTGGATATAGCGACCAAGAGTTAAGGTACTCTCATAATGTATTGTATTGAATTTAAACCCTCCATGTGCTATGAAGCAACAATTGCTGAAATTATACCTTCCCTGGCGCATAACCCATATCTGCAATTCAGATAGGGCAACCTTCAGTTCAAATCTTTTACCTCAAAATGGCTTGATGAGAGGGAGGGGGACGATCAGTGCCCAGCATGCGGAGGGGGGAAGGAAATGTTGGAACATATATTGTTTTTCTGCTCTCATCATAGTAGGCTCTGGGCTAAGTGCATTGTTCACCTCTGTAAGAACGAAGGTACCAGAAGTCACCAGGTTGCCTTTACAATTCTGAGAACTAGTACAATCAGGCTCCATGTTTTTGGAGTGGAAACATTTCTTATGGCTTTTTGGATAAGATGCATTAAGTGGCAACAAAATGTTGTGGATGTGGTGTTGATGTGACCCTCATCCCAGCATTGAATGTAGGATAGTGGATATGCATTTGTAATTCTGACCCTAACTGGAATTTTCTGCTTTTTTTTAAATGATACTTGAAGCATGTTTTTGTATGATAGTAATTTGTAGTTCTCTGTTTTTATACATATTATTCTGTTTTAATATTTGTATCTTTCTTCTTGGTAACATATGCTTTTTGTATCATGTTTTATATCTTCTGTGCTTTGATAATCTGTGTGATCGAAATTAAGTACTGGATGATGACCTTATTCTGTCTATGGGCTAGCTTTAACTTGTGAATAGCATGCTGCCTTTTTTGAAGAAAGAAAATGCCTTTGCTCAGATTTAATTTTTGGACCAGGGCGTGATTTATTGTTTGCTGTGTCAACATGTTTTGTTTTATATTGCCCAATATCTCTGCTTTGATTGTGGATGTGTATGCTGTTTTTTAGGTTTTAAGAGTTGTCCAGCTACAAATATCCATTAGCGACACAGCATTTGTTGACCAGGGATGATAGAGCATGTGAAGGTACTGTTCCAGTTAGCAACCAATAGCCTTCCCCTGTGAAGTAGGGAAACGATTACTCTAGTACACAGCACAAAAACCCACAGGGCCTTGCTCCTCCTCGCAGTGGTTACTCAGCCCCAGTTTGCATGGTTCATGTGCTGTTGAGCAGGGCACCATCTCCATGAATAATCATATGACTTATTCTGTTGCCATACCAGGACCTTTGCACATTCACTACTGGGCAGTGCACTTACTGAGCTGTACAGTGGCTCAGTTTTAAAGGCATGATGCAGCTACTGTCACATAGGGATGGAACCACACAGCAGATGTTGATTTATTGGCCATGCGTGACTCACTTGTACACATCATGAACAAGGCCCTTTGTGTTGTATGTGATAATTATCTTAAAACATGGGTAACTTCAGGTTACCAATGTCTGAACTTGTTCTTCAAAGGCATTGTCTTTATCTTTTGTATGTATTTATTTATCTACACAGGAAAGTGACTGCGAATCTTGTTGCTTTGAGCACTCCACAGAGTCCTCGTGTTTTTGTTTTCACTCCCTCCGTTGCCCTCTTACCCCTCCCAATCAAACCCAGCCAGATCACCCTCACAACCAAACTTGCTTTATCTAAACATTCTACAGACTAGTGCATCTTTTTGCTCCCCCCACCTCACGAACCTGCAAGCACTTCTCCTAGTAGGCACAAATAAATTACGTGGTTTGCCCAAAATAACAATAAGAACAAGTGGTCCCAAGACAAGCCAAAGAGGTTTTGACTTTTCTAATTTAATTTGCTCAGTCACTCAAAAATGTCTTCACACACTAGCACTTTTTCTTTGCACTTTTTTCCTAGAGCGACCTTCTATTGATAGACTGTCACATATGGTGACGAATTTGCTAATTTCATAAAAAGAGATTATATAAAACGAAGTTCTCTTCTAAAATAAAGTGGTTGTTTCTTTTTCTTTCTCTCTGGTGCGTACTGAAGAGTATTTATTTCTCTCCTACGCAACTATTATGTGAAGACATTTTTGAGTGACTGAGGAAAGTAAGGGGCATATTATCAAGACAGGTGATAAAATTATCGCCGCTTTAGCGGCAGAAAACTGCCGCTAAAACGGCGATCATGGGCTTGATAATATGCTCTATGGAATTCCAATTGAAGCCCATGTTAGATGTGAAGGACGTCTAACCTGAGCTTCAATTGGAATTCCATAGAGCATATTATCAAGCCCATTATCGCTGTTTTAGCGGCAGTTTTCTGCCGCTAAATCAGCGATAATTTTATCGCCTGTCTTGATAATATGCCCCCAAATTAGAAAAGTCACAACCTCTTTGGCTTGTTCGAGGAGGAACGTTGGGATCATTTGTTCTTATTGCACTATACCCAGGTCCTTTGAAGTTTATTGGGTTATCCCATTAGTCCATAATGGTTTGCCCAAAATAACAGCATGTGAAGCCAATGCCAAAACTCAAACCAGTTTACCTACTTCCAATGTCAGCAGGCCAACACATTACACCCCATACATACATTAATTTAGTTGCTGCCTTATAAGTGCCTATTTAAAACCCGCCCTACAAAACAGCCACAGGCACCGTTTTATTTCTTTCACGCAACTCATGGCTTCATCCACAACCCTACTATTCGTGCAAATCCAACGATTTATTATGTAAAACTGCATTATAAGTCTCTCTTTCGTCCGCAGACATACTAAACAGGCAGAGGCACAATTTTGGGGGGAAATTTCACTACCATACAAATGGCTTCATCCCCAACCCTTTCCTTTGTGCATTTTTACGCAGCGCAAAGCACTTTCTCCATCATAGAAATTTTTCCAGGTAACAGGATGTAGAACCTCCACCGAGGCTCGAACCCAGTTCCCCAGCTTTAAAGTCCAGTGCACTTGTCTTTACTCCACGTCCTCTACAAACAGCACTTTCTTTTTAGCTCTGGATTACTCTGTGGCGAGGTAAAACGTATTTTTACTTGTTAGCTTGCTGTGCCAGACCTGTGAGAAATGAATTAGCAAGTGCTTCATGGGCATTTGTACACCTGGAGATTGCTAAGTACCCTGACCCAGGCCCGCAAGCATTTCTGAGGCTTCTTACACCAGCACATTGCACTGTTCTCACACAACGGAGAGGCAATGGCTGCTTAAATTCCATGCAGCATCCAGGCGTTAATTTTTGTTATTTCTAAAACTAAGCATAAAAAGTAAGTAGGAAATGTTATACAATTTCTTTTTGCCTTTCTGAGCATTCTTTGTTTACACATTTCTGTTGGTTGTCCTATACTTGTGATAATTGTGTCTTCTTTCTGTTTGTTAATCTCAAAACTCAGAGTCCATTCCCAAAAGTCTTGGTCAGTGACATCTCCTCGGGTGAGCATTCTTCACAGTAAAGTTTCTCACTCTGAAGCACTCTGCTACCTGGGCCGTCTCAGTGAGCTTCAAGCGCTGTCATAACAAGGAAATGTCCAGGTACTGTAGCATAAAGTTCTCGAATTACCCAACCTGCACAGCTTAACCTTTGCTCCCTCTTCCCTCCTGCTTCATTTTTTATTTGAATACTTTCTGCAATAGTCCAGCAGCTTCACACTGTTGCTGGACTGCTCACTTCCCCACTTGTCAGTACTCCCTGCCTTCTCCTCCCCTTCCCATTCTATTTATAATTATTTCAATAAAGGCCCAGCATTACTATGAGGCCACACTTTATGCGGTATCATGCAAACTTTTTTTAAATGTATTTTTCCTTCTTAAATACCAATCAGCCATCTTGGAAATGTAAATAAATGTTTCCCAAATAATAGCAGCCATGGAATGACAATGTAGGTGCACACAAGGACACACATAATCAGCCATATATACATTCAGTTTCTTAGAAAAGATCTGGAGCTTAAATTGTTGACTGTGGAACCAGTTTACTTGGTTTTTAACCTGACTCTCTCAATTTACTACATTGTGTAATCTTGGGCTCCTCCGGTAATCTTCATTAATGTAAATCCTATATGAGTAGTCTGAAGAAAATGCGGAACAAAGACAATCGCTCCACTAGCCTGGGTACCTAGTGGCATACCTGGATGCTTAGAATGACATACAACACCACCTAATTTGACACCACTAACACCACTCCAATTAATACCACTCTGCGCAACTTGATCCAACTAAACATAATTACACTCTACTCAGTCAATACCACATAAATAGACCCCACATAAAAAACACTCTATGCCACATGGCAACAATCCACATAAATACACTCCACATCATGCCACATAATTCCAATCAGCATAATTTCACTGAACGCCACACAGTTCCACGTCACACAATTCAACTCCACATATTTCCATCCCACACCACGTAATCTGACAAAAAACACATAATTCAACTCAACAACACAATTACACGATACACCACATACATTCAATCCACACCACAGAATTCCACATCATGCCACAAAATTCAACAGCACACCCATAATTAAACTCCCCAAAATACCACTCCAGAGCACAAAATACCAATCTGCATAATTGCACTCCATGACACACAATCCCACTCCACATAATCCCAGTGCATTTATTACAACATATTTAGTTTCCACATAATTCCACTGCACACCATGCCACATACTTCCACTACACAAATCCACTCCACACCATACTATTCCATGCCACACAATTCCACATCTAACAATTCCAATCCAACCCCCATAATTCCACTTCCACACCACATATATTCACTATACTGCATAACACATGGGTTAAAGATTCCAAACACACCACAGCAGTGAGCAACTACTGGCATTGCACCTCCCCTTGTCACAATTTGTCAGAGTTTGCAATGTTACTGCGTGCATGTAGCCAAGCACCTGCCTCTCTGGAGATGTAATCCAAACACAGAAGTAGTGATGCACTGCAAGGTTAGAGTCCATTTATATATAAGTTAAATGCAAGTTGTATATAGACAGATACATGTGCATAATTTTTTCCTGTTATCGTCAATGCAATGAAAGAACCAAGAGGCACCACAGGGCTCAAGTTTTAGTTTATTTCATTATTTGTGCAGTACTACAGGGATAGTCTATTCTTTTCGGCGTTAGCCTTCTACAGGACTGTACAGTCTTGTCGTCCAGAAAGTCTGTTTTTAAAGTGCCCATAGTCTTTTTTTCTTTTTTTGGACCTTTTTTTACCTTTTCAACATTGCATTATATACAAAAAACAACTAAACCACATATTATTAATCCGTCGTCAAGTGTTGTAAAGTACACAATTATTAATTATAGTTTTTTCCTTTTTTTAACATTATTTAATAAACTATGCTATTTTTTGTACCAATCATAGTAACATACTTTTTACTTTCTTTACTTTCTTTCTTGTTTTATGTAAAAGGCAACTATTGGATGTATTTACATGTTTCTTAAATTTCGAATATTTCTCAAATTCAGCATTTTGACAACAGAAAAAAAATGTGGTACCATCTGATAAAGCAGGAGAGAAACAATAATGAGAGAGAGGTGCAAGTGTATGTTCAATCATATAAACACATAGAAATGTTTGGAACATTTGAATTTTCAAATTGTAAAGTACACACATTAAAAAAATTATTTTTGTATTCCTATATTTCAGCAACCAAATACTAAGAGTATTGTAACAATATAAAGTGCAAGTGCTTACTTAGTTTTTGATAAGCAGCCTTATTCTATATATATGAAAAATTAAGCAGTCTATAATAGCGTAAAGTGCAATTTTAAATAGGAGATTAGGCCCTCAGCAGCATACTCAAATGTTTAAAGGGCATTGATTACAAAAAGTGTAAACTGTTTTTCATAGGGTACGTAACTAAATTGATTAAGAACCTAAGTGCTTGCATGTTGAATTTAAAGTGCAATTTGATTTCTTAGCAGCATCTATATTATAAAGTAATAATGCTTGAATATCCTTTGCATTTTGGGTGTTAAGTGCAACTTCATGAATAGCTACCTCCATGACAAATATGAATAACTTTTTACTGCCTTTTGAGGTTAACTGGCCATCTCATGCAATTAATGATAAAAGATCCGATAAAACAGATTATTTTATATGTAAAGTACAAAATCTGAAATGCAATTTTTTAAATACTCCCTCAGCACCATATTGGAATTTAAATTGTATGAAGTACATATAAATAGCTAGAAGACTTATTATAAATGTACATGTAACTAAGCATCGAAATTATGTTTGATGGGTGTCTCAGATCCCAGCTGGATGATAGGTTTTGACTCCATTCTTCTCAATAGCAGCTGTCGATACCCTCCTATTTCATTCTTCTTTATGTGTTTTATCCCAAAGTACTTCAATTCCTTAACATTACCTTGATGTGCTTCCCAAAAATGTTTTGTGATCGGATAAGAGTTTTTTCACAGCTCGAAGATGTTGCAAAATTCTCACTCGCACTTTGTTCTTGGTGCTTCCTACATAGTATTTTTCACACAAACATACTAACACATATACCACAAAGTCAGTTTTACAGGTGATATGTTCCATGATTTTTCCAATTATGCCATTATGCATTTTGTATTCTTACCGATTGATTCCGTGTTCGCAGGCTTTGCATTTTGAACATTTCCAAAAGCCCGGACGGCTCAGCCAATTCTTTTTCTTTTCCATTTCTCTTTCACCTTCAGATAAATATTGGCTTTTGGTTAGACAGTCGCCTAATGATGCACATTTTCTGTATGTGATGCTTGGAAGGTTCAGGATGACTGTATTCAAAATTTCATAAGATCAAAGTATTTTCCAGTTTCTTTGGATTATTTGTTTAGTATCCTTATATTGCATGTTGCAATCCATAGTGAAATGTGTCTTTTCTTCCACATTCTTCTTTTTTGGTACTAACAGTTTGCTTCTTAGTTTTGTCTGAACTCTCTTCATCGCATTTTGAAGTACTTCCTGAGGGTTCCCCCTGGCTAGGAATCTATTTTTCATTTTATTCATTTCTGCTTTAATATCCTGATCTTCTGAACAGTTCCTCCTTGCTCTTAGCATTTCCCCATAGGGGATACTCCAAATGAGATTCCTCGGGTGGCCGCTGTTAACATACAAAATACTGTTATGTGGTGTTGTTTTCCTATGGATTTTAGTGCAAAAATGTCCACCCCTGATATAAACCTCAATATCTAGAAGCATGATTTTCTCAGAACTGATGGTGTAGGTAAATTCTAGATTTAATATAGTCAAATACATCTTTATATTCAATTTCCGATTGTTGATATTAAAAATAAAGCCCTCAGGTCATACAACGGAGGCCTAGGAGGGACGGGGCCCTGCTAGGGGCCTTCAAAATTACTTTCCAACAGCCTTTCCATGTCGCAAAGGCTGACATGGAAAGGTGGTCAGAAAGGGATATCCTAATCCCTATGGCGGTGCCTCCGCAGGCACCACCTTCATTATAGGGTTTAGGCCTCGGATTGATGCCTAGACGGGATCCTTGATTCTGTCGGAGGTTGCAGTCAGCCCCTCTAATGACATCGCTCCGACCGCTGGCATCGTAATCCGGCGGTTGGACCGATTCCTTGGATGTTGGATGGACTGCCATTGACGGCCTGTTGGTGGCGGTCTGTCCGACATCCTAATAATGCTCTATGTGATTAATACAATAGTGATGCCTCAACCTTTACCCTATGCTGCCATGTTACTCAGGGTTGTAATGCACTGCAAACATGTTTGCATGGGTATCAGGATGTTTGCAAAACTTTCCCGTAGGTGATCCTCCCACACACATGTCTCACTAGAATGGCTGGTTAAAGGTGGAACAGAACCACAACCAGGTGTACCTGAAGCAGTGGTTGGAGAAGTGATTGCAGCAGATGTAATATCTCACTCTGAACTGGTGCATAGTGAAAAATTAAGCCCTTGAAACCATAGCTACACTTGAAGTTGACTGTCAAATTTTCTAGATGAGTGGAATTCTATAAATTTCCTGAATCATTGAATCTATGACCCCAGGAGAGCTTGCCATTACTTTTAAGCATTCCGAGCTAGAACTTTATGCTCTACAGCTGGAGTGCAGAGATCCCTTGTGGTTGGTTCTATGACTTCATTTTGTTGCATGTTTATGGTTGGTAAAAGAAAAATGATTTATTTAAAATGTATGATGACAGTACATAATATTAAACATTACAATATTAACAATGCTCATGGCAGGGGCATGAGTTATAGTTATTTTAGGGCAAAACATTTTCACCTAACTTCAACATCCATTTAACCTTTGTTTTTTTCAGTGAATTTCCAAGGTTTTTAAAATTTAATGTAAGATATTATCACAAATCCTATCTATAACATGACTTTATCCTTTGGTGTTTTTCACTGAAAATAGTTATATTCATATTCACAAGTTATAGGTTTTATAAGAAAGTATAACTGGTGCCTTGCCATGCACAGACTTGTCATAAGTGATGTTAACAATAATGTCATAGAGCAAGTCATGAGTGAGGTGCTATGTGAGGCCATAAGCCGTGCATGACAAGGGCATGAGCTATAGTTACTTGAAACCACTATAACAGGTGATTTTCAGGTTTACTTTTAGCTTACTACGTTATGTTTAAACAGTTGTTTTCACCCAACTATAACAGAACTTTCGCATTTGTTATTTTCGCTAAATTTCTGAAATTTGTTTTATGCAAAGTAAGATATTATAACGTTACGTTAATCTTAATTTTTTTCCGTGTATTTCTAGGGTTTCTGTTTTTTACGTACAGAAGTATTTTGTTACATAACTATTCTAACACTCCACTGTGCCAGGCCCTAGAGCCAATGAGATTGCTCTGTTACTTAAACTTTCAGTGACAGCCCAGCGAACCCAACCATCCAGACATATACACATTTTGAACCTTAATTTCTTAAATACTACCGAACAGATTTACACAAAATCAGGCTTTATGGCTAAAGACCTAGCTTTCTGCCAAATATGATGCCATCCCATTCTGCAGTTTGGGCTGTAGGGCTTTTCAAAAATCCCTAAGGGAATTACATGGGGAATTGTATTGTGTGACCTCTGCTTTCTTCTTTGCCCCCACTTGATGGATCACCTTGAAACTTTCAAGGAAGCTGAGTTTTCTACAGTGTGTTACCAGACATTTAAAATGTCTGTCCAGCATATCAAATATTTACAGTTCACCATTCACTTCAGTAATACCATTTTATGGAGCAATCTAATCCATTGACAATGTACAATTTTCATTACAATGAAGGAGGCTTTTCATCTGAGGGGTATGCAAATGAAATGAATTAAATGCTTCTTCTGTCTGGCTCTTGTTTTGTACCAAATGTACTCTGCTGAATCTTTAATACTTCACATGCTCTATGGAACAATCGTATTTCCTTTGGAACTTCTACTTCTAATGAGGCTTCTATTGTTTGTTCCCATCACCTTCAGATCCTTGCTAGCACTACTCAATTGCAATGAATTTAGGAATTTGTTTTTTTTTGTTGATATGTCCCCCAGCAGCTGTACACAGGGCACAATGCCCACATCCATCCCATAGGTCCCTGAAGCGCCTGATTTAGAGTTTGGCAGACAAGGTGCTCCATTGGAAAGGCAGCAAAGGACCCTGTTCACCAAACTCCCAGTCCACTCACCACTTAGAGACAGACAATAAGCTTTTAGCCGACAGAGTTGACATTGGCTCCATCGATGGAAACCCTCCTCAGATTGCATGAAGAGGGAGGGGCCATCAGAGGAAGGTCATTTCACCACCTGCCCTCTTGAGGGTAGACAGTGTAGTGTCCTTTTTTTTCATCGCCTGGAAAACTGGTTGACCACCTCATTTTTGTACCTTAAAGAGAACTGCCCTGACAGTGGATCCTTTCAAGATCCAGAGATTACTACTGGGTCGGCAGTCATCTCTAAATTTGATTGAAGAGTACCGTCAGTATGGTGGAGGTAATGTTCTCTACCAAACTGAGGGACAGTACTTCGTCCTTCAAGCTAGAAATAAAGCCCCTAGTTTCCCTATTACCTCTTTTCAGCCTTTTTAGATTACTTCACATTACCATGCCATATGTAAATATGTACTTAATCTATGAATTCATTGTGGGCATACAATCCTTTGCATATTTTGTGGAGTCATACATGCTTTGTGCATTCATTTGCACACATTTGTAATGTGCATGATTGATCTTAGCATTAGATCTCACAGAACTGTAGTAGTTATATTTCTTCTGCCAATCTGTTGCCATTAATGACTAAGCTACGATTTTTGCAATGTTTTCTACAACTGTTGAATGCGGGGTATACTTTACAATCAATTTAAAATCAATTTACCCTTTTAAGGCTAATGACAGAATCCTCTGGCTTAGTGGGTTACCATAGAATCTTACTTGACAGGAGTGCATGAGTAAGCGTTTCCAGGGTAAACATATTTTTGCACATTGTTTGTGAATACACACAAACCTATGAGGTTTATGAGTGTTTTCTGACTTTTACAGGTGGCTTCACACAGGAATACTACAAAAATATACCCTACTAGTAGATTTGTAAATACAGACATTCCACTATATCGGTGTAATTACCGCATTCACAAGTGCGTATTACATATTGAAAAATCAGTAAATCCTGAATCTGCAAATCAGGGTAGGAAATATTTTGGTGACTATAGTAGACATTTTGCACAGCTGCACAAAATTCTTTAAAACTCGAATTACAATTGTCCCATGAGTTGGGAATCTACTCCTCACATATCGCTATTTTGCAGCATTCAGTATTCACATGCGTAGCATTATAATCTCATAATAATTTTGTTTCCAAACTATAAAGGATATACCTGATTACACTACTTCAGTGCCCCCTTTTCTACAATCAGGTTCCAGCTCCCATCTTTCATCCCAAAATATTACCCTTTCTGTCCATTCTGTTCATGAAACGTTACCTAAGAAAATAAAGGAATTGGTACAAAATGTTAACTTAACCATGCTTTATAATTACGCAGGAGATGTGGTGTTTGGTGATATGGCCTTCAGAACCCCTAAAAATGTGTATCCATTGAATCTTACTGCTTGTTGAGAGAGACTTAAGCTCCTTTTTAGTTCTGGCTTAACAGCGCTTCTATTGCCAGATAATATGTGATCAATAAAAAACGATTTCAGAAGTAAAACTGAAAAATGGGAAGTGGCTCCACCAACATATTTATTCATTTGAGTACAACATTTGTGTGCACATGCATCACCAAAAGCAAAAGCGAATCCTTAATAGCGAGAAATAAGGAATCGGTATTAAGGAATCGTTCTTGTGACTGCATCAACAGATTCGGTAAATATTAGCGATTCCTTAAAAATCGCTATTTTTACCGAATATTCAATAGTGGGGCATGCAAACACCGATTAGCTAATTGTGAGTTCGGTAATACCGATGTAGCTAATAGCGAAATCGGGATTAGCGAAATCGCTGATAGCGATTCCGGCAATGATCGGGTCGCTCCGGGAACGTGTTTATGACATCACCAACCAGGAAATACTGCAGCCCCACCCTCATTGCCTCGACAGAGGAGCAAACAGGAGCTGGGACTGGAGACTGGCTGTGAAGATTGAAGCCACACCAACTGAGCTACCCTCAAAAACTACCCAGATGGAGAAGGAAGCACCATCCTGCGCAGAGGCTGCATGCAAGCGGAAACGCAAGTTTTCCGACCGGGAGCTGGAGCACCTGATAGAGGGAGTTAGCAGCAAGCACGATCGCCTTTTTGGTAAGCTGTCCCTCAAGGTGCCAGAGGCCGAGAAGCGGCGCATATGGCTGCGCATCCGGGAGAGGGTAAATGCTGTTGGTGTGACGCCCCGCAACATTGATGACCTTAAAAAAAGATGGTATGACCTGAGGAAGCGGGCAAAGGAGAGGATTGCGGAGAGGCTCCGGGAGGCATCCAGAACGGGAGGCAGCCCTTCGACAGTTCAAGCCAACACTGCCCTGGAGGAGCTGGTGGAAGGGACGATCGAGCATGAGGCCGTGGTGGGAGTAACCCAGCTGGATACCTCCAGCGCAGCCACAAGTGCCCAAGGTAAGATGCATGCCTGTGCCCATACCCAGCATAGCGTAAATCCATTCCCATGCCCCCAGCAGGATCACAGTGTGCATGCAGCTTTGGGCCACACACCTTTACTCTTAACACTAGTGCATCATGGGAGTTGTAGTCTAGTCAGCCCAGTGTGCATGTACAGGATGAAATACAATTCCAAATCACCACTTCAGTTGAACATGGATAGAGACTGTTTATTTAGTGGATCACAGAGGGACATGTATGTTTACAACACTACCTAGGTGTAACTATCCCACTAACCATGCACTGTTTCACACACAGATGCATCTCCTGGGGATTCGGACGACAGCGGGTGGCTGATTATTTCCGAGACTCCTGCGGATTCCGACATGGACACAGCGCAGGATGCGCATACATCAGCTCCACCTGCAACCCCACCACCACCACCACCAGCACCAGCACCAGCACCACCAGCACCAGCACCAGCACCAGCTACACCAGCTCCAGCTACAACTTCCACTAAAGCGCCGAGGCGCAGGTCCCAAGTTCCGCCCATGCAGGTGATGGAAACACCCTCTACACCATCGGGACAAAGTCTGCGCAGCATCACACCGCCTGCTGCACCACCTGCACGTGCCAGACTCCCACAGCGGCGCAGGTCTCAGCCAAGTTCACTCTCCTCAGGCGACGTTGATATCACCCAAAATGCTGCAATCGAGGATAGGATGCTGCGTGTCCAGCGCCTGCAGGGACGACACATGGCGACAATCAGTTCAAACATCGTGCGCCTTGCAAGGGAAATGCGTGCCATGACTGCGGCGGTGAGGGACATGACCACTGTGGTGGCAGAGGGCAATGGGTCCCTGAGGGAGGACATCCATGAGCTCACCCGTGCCATGAGGGAAGGCCATGAGTGCGAGAGGAGGAGGCACCGTCAGAACTTGGTGCGGTCCGCGGCCTCTACAAAGGCCATCACAAGGATGAGCAATAGCACCGCAGTGTTGGCACGCCGCTCGGTGTCACTGCAGGTGGACCTTGGACACTTTTGCGGGGATGTTGCCAAGGCTCTAGGGCAGATGACCGCTGCAGTAGAACACCTGCAGAGCGGCACATTCAGTGCTGGTGCATTGGGAGGGGAAGACGGCAGTGAGGCTGCCTCGAGTGTAAGCAGTGTGTCTGTGGCAGAGGCCAGCACCAGGCACCGCATTTCTCGGGGCTCCACGGGGACAGGCCGTGGTGAGGCGTCAGAGACACCTGAGAGGAGGCTTGGCGTACGTGGCAGGCGCCACTAGACTGATGTACATTCATGCCTGACCGTGGTGGGGCAACCATGGTCCTCCCCTTCCTGACGCTGCACAGCCGTGACTTAAACGCACATTTGTTCTTACAGTTTTCATGGGGAGCATTATTTTTATTGCTTGTTTGGTCGCACATACCGCAGTGCTACTGTGCAATAAACAGTTGCACCACCACTGAAATAGTAATGTATCATTCTTACCTGCTTCAGAAATGATGTTGCATGATGTATGTCCGCCTCCTATGGCCCTCTGCTGTGTTAGGGACGTGTGCCTGTCGGTGTTGGGCGGGTGGTTGCTCATCCCAGTGGTCGTCATTCCTGTCCACCTGTATGGGTATCCCCCTTCTGGTCGCAATGTTGTGCAGCATTGCACATACAGCAACAATCCGGCAGCAGGTATCAGGTTTGTATAGCAAGGCGCCGCCAGTCTTATGTAGGATTCTAAAGCGACTCTTCAGAATCCCAAATGTCCTCTCTATGACATTCCTAGTGCTTATGTGTGCCGCGTTGTATCGTTGTTCCTGTGGGGTTGCTGGATTGATGTATGGGGTGAGAATATATTCACGCAGGGCGTAAGCACTGTCACCTGGAAGATAGAAGCAAAGACTTAGCAATGGTGATGTTCATACATTTGTGGTGTTCATGTGTGGAAGAGGTATGTGTACGTACCAAGCAGGAGTCCCTCTCCAAATTCTCCGTTGAGTAGACGCCTGTGGATGCCACTGTGTCGGAATATGTAGGAGTCGTGTGTGCTCCCTGGAAATTGTGCCACTAGGTCCGTTATGATGTGCTTGGCATCGCACACAACCTGCACGTTGATTGAGTGATATGACTTGCGGTTACGGAATATGTACTCATTTGCTGAGGGTGGACAGATGGGGATATGCGTACAGTCGATGCATCCAATTACATGGGGGAATTGTGCCACCTGGTAGAATGCCTGTTTGTTGCGGTCCAACTGCTGTGGGGTTGTGGGGAAGCTGATGTGGGTGTGTATCATTGTCAGCATGGCATCTATGAATTTCTGGAAGAAGCATGAGAGTGCGCTCTGCGATACGCCTCCGGCTACGGCGATTACCCCCTGGAAACTTCCTGAGGCCAGTAGGTGTAGGCTGCATAGGACCTGGATTTACGCAGGGATTGCATTGGTCCGGTGTGTCTGGTGCTGCAGTAGTGGTTCCAGGTCTGCAATGAGGCGCATGATCATGGCACGATTCAGTCGATACTTCTCGTACACCTCGTCCTCATTCTGTCCAAGCAAGGTGATGCGCAGTCTGAATACTCTCTCCTGGACCCTTCTCCTGGGCTGTCCTGCGGCATTGATACGCATCCTCCTTGCAAGCACGTAGAGGGCTGCCATTTTGTGCTAGCCAACAGGGTCTCCTTGGCCACATTTAAGGGTTTGGTGATTACCACAATCAGTTGCACATGTTTAAAAAAATTTTTACAACCATTTTTTTTTAACTTTACCTCCAGGTTCTGATTCCCCTTATTTTGCTCATGCTAAATAGCGATTTTGGGGATTTTCGGTAATTGCGACTGGTGTTGCATTGGGTAGCGATTCGTTATTAGCCATTGGCACTTCCCGGGAACTATTAGTGATTTCGGTGATTGCTAATTCGGTATTTTGCGATTCTGTATTTTAGCATTTTTGTTATTTGCGATTCGGTATTTTTCCGTTTTTTTTTTAGCGATTCGTTATTTGCTCATATTTTAGGTTGATGCATTGGAATTCGGTTTTTGATACTCGCTAACGGGTGATCTTTGCGATTCGGTATTTTACCGACTGGATTTTTGCTTGATGCATGTGCCAGTTGATTTGGTAAAAGCCAAATGCTTTTTCTGAAAAAGAGTAGTTTATGCCTTGTGGGAAACCTTATACTCAATACGGCAAGACTAAGGGCTAGATGTATGAAGATTAGGAATAGTGATTTCCTAATTGCAATTTGTTTGCGAATTGCAATTAGGAAATCGCTATTCCTAATGTATGAAACTCATTGATTTTTTCCAGCAAGTTATAGTGGGTCACACATAGGGGTGGCAGAACTTGCAGAGTGTTATTCTGTGGAGTTACATAAAAACTCAACAAAATTCTGCAGAGTTCCGCCCACCCTTCTGTGCCCCACCTAAAGAACTATTGTGCCCTGTGCACGAGAGTTTTCCAAAACCAGGGCAATGGAAACACGGCTTACCATCAGATGTGCAGCCTGATAGGATTTCTCACCATACTTAGACTGGATACATTACGCATCCACCAGTTCTCATTGCATCAGGTGCCCGCACCTAGCACAGTTCATCAACAAACACTCTAACTGGAAGTAAGCAGACTGAGCTACTTCTAGAGACTGAGTGGGAGAAGGAGCACAATAGCCCATGAAAAGATGCCGCTAACTAAATACACCCACAAAATGACAAATGAACGGCTAACAGAATTTCAGACCCTGTTTACAGAATGGGTGTTCAGGTGCCCCTGTACCGGAAGTTTGGCGCCCCACTTTGGCTTTTGAAGCTAACAATCTCTGGTGGGGGGTTGTGTGTTTGAGGAGGAAACCTAAACAAAGTATTATAGGAATGGCAGACAGACAAGCATCAGGGGAAGCAAGGTCTCCGCAGAACTATACAAAATAGTCTAGACCAGACTCCTTTCATTTGGATATTTATAAGAATTTTGAAAACACTAGAGCACTGCAGTCTGACAACAAGGTGGACACTTTCCTCATCCCCAAACCTGGGAAAGACCCCTTAAATGTTCCAGTTCTGCCCAGGCCATTTATGAATCCAGAAATGGGGTGTGTGTCTGTCTCTTAGATGTCACATTTAAAAAAATGTCATCATGTGTTAAGAGTAAGCCAGGCAAGATGTAACATTTACTTTTAAATAAGAGAGTCCGGAGCTGGGTTTCAAAGTGGGGACTTTCAGCAAGGCTTAAAGGGAAGATACAATATTATTAAATCATACTGAAAAAAATTAATTCCCTATTCAAGAGGACGTTCATATCAGTGGATATTTTACATGTTCTCGTTGTCAGCAATCTGGATTCGAGCCCTCACACTTTGGGAATGTGGACTCAATTCTCTTAACCTTGTGAGTTAAAGGACTCAACCCTCCCATTATAAAAGAATATATACATGTTAAAAAATATATATTTGTAATTCATATTTTACAAGAAATAATCACATGTAGCAAGGCAGACTTGAACTCAAAACAATTATACCAGAGGGTTTCCTTTAACAGGCACTGGTGCATCTGTTTTAATTAAATATTCATCCTCAGGAGATTACAGGAAACTAACTAGAAAAGAGAATTTTATTTGTAAGCCGTCGATTTGGCTCTGACACCCCTACTGAGTCTAACAGTTTGAATATCGATTGTAGATTAAAATGTAAATGCCACTGAAGCGATCATGCCCTAGCTTTACAAGTATTGCTGTTTCTAAGTATATTTATTATGTTATTTCTCTGAAAAAAAGCATTCACGCATAAATTGAATAATCCACAATAAAGGTCCCAGCTCTGGAGGGGAGTTCCAGAGTCTCACGCGACCGATGACTGAAGGCAATCAGTAATATTCAGAAATCAAGAACTGAGCTAATAAGGAATTACGAGTGGTAGAATTTATTAGTAATTCCACATTAAACAGTAGCGCGTAATTACAAAATTCCTCCAATTCTACTGGCAGAATAAAAAATTCCACTCACCCCTAGTCACAACTAGACCTACCTCATAAATATTGATAAGGTAGGTCACAATTTGTGTCTTAGTATGATTCGCTGTCATCACAGGAATGGTGGCCAGCTGGGGGTCAGCCGCCCACAGTGTCTGTGATTACTTTTAAATAAAGCAATCTTTTATTTCATTTAAATGCAGCCCGTTTTCCTTAAAGTAAAAACAAACATGTTTAAAAAGAAAAAAATGAAATATTTAAGTTTCATTTTTTTAAGAGCAGGCAGTGGTCCCTTGGACTGCTGCCTGCTCTTAAAAAATAGTTTTATAACCATTCTCAAAGGCGAAGGGGTCCCTTCCAATTTTTCGAATGGGTTACCAGTGACTCTGAATTGGCAGTAAAGTGTGAATGTTTTGCGACCACATTTTAGTCAAAAAACCTTCTTACATACCAATGCAAATCAGTACCTGGAAGGGATAACCTAAACTTGCCCCTTCCAAATACCCATATGCAAACCCGACTTGCAATTCGGTAACAGGTTACCAAATCACTTTTTGGGGTTAGTACATTTGGAAATGTTGAACAAGGCTATAGGCAATCTCTTTACTATGAAATGTTATGACAAAGGCAGTAGGTGTCCATGTTTATAATGAAAATCATATGGTAAAGCAAATGTTTTTTTAAGGGTGAACTGTCATTACTATAGCCTTAGCGCCCGCCTTAGTGGACTCTACTGGCCATTAAAGCGTTAAAGGCCCGGGATTTTAACAAGGGAGCAGGCCTTTAATGGATGGTAGAATCTGATACGGAGTGCTAACGGCTATTACAACATTCTGGCCCTAGAGTGCAGAATGTTGTTATTTGTAAAACAAAAGCCTCATGCAGCTTGAGAGGATTGAAATTCCCCCGGGCTCTATGAGGCCTTTGTTCACACTGTTGCTGTGAACACACATTGGGATGTTGAGGCTCCAGGCTTCTACCAGTCATTAGAAGCTCAGAGTACTCAATTGTCTTCAATGGAGCCCGCAACATTTCAATATTCCTAACTGTGTTAACGCTTGTAGAAGTGTTTTGCTAAAAGGAATCTCGCAGATTAACATAGTAGTGTAGCAAGTTGGCTGATTACAAATTCCAAGCAGACGTCGGGATAATCCAAAAGTAAGGTTTATTGGCTATACATCCAATAAGAGTAATAAAGAGAAACGTAAGCTGGCAGGGATACGTCTTGTTAAGATCCAGGTCAGTAGATAACTGCCTTGGCAGAACACCACCAACCATGACCTAATCATGGTTCTAACCTAGAATCATGGCAATTAAAGAAACAACTCATAGTACTATTTAACATAGAATACTGCATACCCTCCCCCATAACAAACAAAAATTGCAATAATGATAATCAATACAGTACATAGTCATTGAACTTTTGTGGCATCTTACAAACGCGATGATCACGCGTAGATACACCATCCATGGAGATAGTAGATTGACTTGGGGAGTCTATTGTAGAACTCAAAGTAGGATTAATGATGATATTATCTGCATTAGAGTTGTCATCCAACTCAGGGCCAAAATTAAACCCATCATCATCTTCATTACGTCCATTTGTGTAAACTTTGTTAAAAATCTTAACGTGATCGTCAGAAACTTTCACACCACTGTTCTTATTCCACCACCCTCTGTTTCCCAGAAACACAGAGGACTCAGTAACTTTCACCACCTTAACTGGCAAAGTAAACTTAGATTGGCCTTTACAAATTTTAAAAGGTTTTTTTATAATAACTCAACCATTTACTTTGATAAAAGGAACATGATGAGTGGAGTTACCATCATAATTTTTCTTTTGTAGAAATTGCTTATGAGCAACTTTAGATTTAACCTCTTGATAATCCGTCATGGTGTTCCTTTTATTGAGTAAGGAGGAGCCAACTTCCAGATCCGTGAACCACTGCGGCACCAGTTTAGATCTAGCTTCCCTACCCCTAAGTGCTTTAAAAGGTGTGACTCCGGTTGTGGAATGAGGCGTCGTTAGATAGGCCCACACTTTCTTTTGTAAGAAAGCGCCTACCTCAACATTTGTCGCAATGGCAGTTTGTACTCCTTCTTTAATGAAACGATTAGCCCTCTCAACTAATCCATTTGATGAAGGACTATAAAGAGCGACGCAACAGTGTTTTATATCAGCCATCTCAAAAAAATTAGTGAAATGCTGTGAGGTGAAATGTTGACCATTGTCAGTAATGACGTAACTGGGAGTGCCCTCAATTTTAAAAATGTTTTGAAAAAACGAAACAGCATTGATGGAGTTGGCTGCTTGAACGAATGAATAATATACCCATTTAGAATGGTAATCTATGGCAACTATGCAGTATCTTTTGTCTGTGGGTAGTAGGTTAAAAGGTCCTGAAAAGTCTAATGCGATTTTATCCCAAGGGAATTCTGGAAAAGGAACAGTGATCAAAGGTTTCGTGTGAACCTTCCAATGTTTATCTGATACGACGCAACTTGGACAATAGTCTACGAACAATGCTACTTGTTTGTCAATGCCTGGCCACCAGAATATGCTTTTAAGAGTCTTGCATGTTGCAGAAATGCCTAAATGGCCTTCGTGTGCAATATTTATAATCTTATCCCTTAATGATATGGGAGGAACAAACAAGCCATTCCTTACACAAACTCCATTTTCAAACGATATTTGTTCACTAATTTGTGCAAAACTTTTTAACTCGTTACTCAACCCCTTATTAGCTGGCCATTTGCTTCTGTTAAAAATTTCCACTTTCTTAAGCGTCTCATCAAGTTCCATTGCGGAGGCCCATTCCTCTTGAGAGATACTGCCATTACATTTATCAACAGCGTCTATAAGACCAACTACGCAATCTTTGTGGAAATCATCCTCACCTTCGCTACAATCAGGCAGAGGTATTCAAGACAAACAGTCAGCACGAATATTTTTACCTCCTTTAATGTATTTGATGTTAAGATTATATTCTTGTAATTTAGATAGTAATCTGACTAGTTTTGCTGAAGATTTTCCCAGACCATTGCCACGCAATAGAGAGACTAAAGGTTTATGATCTGTGAAAACCTCGCAACGAATGCCCCAAATGTAAGTTTTGAATTTCTGTACCGACCAGACAATGGCGAGTGCCTCACGCTCGATTGTGCTATAATTGCACTCAGTTGGAGTTAAAGTGCGAGAAGCAAAGGCAATGGTTTGTTCTTTACCATCAATCCATTGTCCAAAAACTGCACCAAGGCCTGGCCTTTCTGACTGGCATCCACTGATACAAAAGAATTCGCATTTGAGACAAACGGATGTAATGCTGGGGCACTGATAACTAACAATTTCACTTTTCCAAAAACCTCATGTAATGTGTCATTCCATTCAAATGTTATACCTTTCTTAAGGAGATGCCTTAATGGTTGAATCACCTGTGCATACCCTGGTACAAATCTAGCATAATATTCACATAGGCCAAGAAATGAGCGCAAAGCCTCTTTATCTGTGGCAGGTGGTGCATCACGTATTGCTTCCACATTGCAAAATTTTGGTTTAATGCCTTCTTGTGAAATATTGTGACCTAGATATTCAACATCATTAACCAACAATTTACATTTATTAGCCTTAACTGTCATACCTCTGTCTTGTAAAATGAACAATACTTTCTTTAGAATTAAAATGTGTTCCTCTTCAGTTTCAGTATGTATCAATACATCATCCTGATATGCTTGTACTTGTGGGATGTCACCAAACAGATTATCCATCAGTTTTTGGAAAACGCTTGCAGCCGATGCTAGTCCAAATGGCAATTTTAAATATTTGTAAGCTCCAAAGGGAGTCACGAATGCAGTGAGGGCTTGGCAATTTGGGGTGAGCTTAATTTGGTGGTAAGCGGAGTGTAAATCTATGGTGGAAAAAAACTTTGACTTCCCTATTCTTGCCAACATCTCGTGTATGAGGGGTAAGGGATGACAGTCTACTAGGATAATTTGATTTAAAGATCTTAAATCTACACATAACCTAAGATCCCCATTCCTTTTTTTCCGTAAAACCACCGGAGAAATCCATTCTGAGGAGTCAATTGGCAGATATTATTCCTTCAGTTTCTAAGTTATTGAGTAGAGCTTTTAAATCCTTTCTGATAGTAAGGGGTACAGGCCTGACTTTGTGGATTACTGGTACAGGATTCTTTTTCAACCTTATGTTATCTTCGTAACCTTCTACTACACCCACTATATTCTTGAATACATTTGGGAAAGACCTTATGATGTTTTCCACCTCCATATCAGATTGGATACTTGCCACAATGTTCGAAGGAAGGTCACCAAGTACAATCGGAGGATCTTGTCCAGGGCGTAATATAATACCCAGTAGCGCAAGATCTTTCCAACCTATGATGTCTCTTCCTCTAACAGCCACATAGATTTTTGTCCTAACAGCTCTTCCAAGACACTCTAGTTTATCTAGAAAATAACCTAAAAGCTCTATGTCTTGCTCTCTAAAAGCTTTGGGGTTGATATCAGGAGCAATAAGTAACATATCATTTGGCCAAAACTGATAGAATGTGCGATCCGCAAGGATAGTAACAGGGGCTCCGGAATCAGCCATTGCTGAAATTATTCTCCCATCTATACACATGTCAACTAATGGCCCTTTAATAGGTTTCCCAAGTGACTCTGGTACTTCAATGGTGACCACAACATTCTCAAACTTGGACGTGCAATCTTGTACATCTTGTTCTTCCAATGAAATATTGGATACTCTGACTCTGTTTAAATTAAAGTTTGTGTTACTCCTGCAAGCCCCTTGGAAATGACCAATCTTTTGACATTTGGTGCACTTTTTCCCCAAAGCAGGGCAACTGGGATTGTTCCCTATGTGGCTTCTTGAACCACATCAAAAACAAACCAATTGGCCTCTTGGAGATTGATTCTTATAATTCCTATTCTTGTTATATGACTGTCTGTTAGTGATAGCACACACAACACTCTCATTAGAAACCAGACTTACGTTGGAGGAACACGCTGTTTGTACAGATGTCTGTAAATTAGAACCCAAAGTCTGGTTTGACTGACCAGACAACACTTTAGATGTAACAATCGACCTCTCGATGCTTTTCGCTATGTCGATTGTTTCAGATAAATTAGGATTACGTGAGGTAAGTAACCGTTCCTGAATTTTCTTTGAAAAACAATGGAACACAAATTGATCTCTAATATAGGTATCAATCTCCAGTCCAAATTCACACTTTTCAGCTAGCACTCTTAAAGTCGCTATGTAATCTTCTACTGATTCTTCACTGGATTGTTTGCACATTGCAAAATTAAATCTCTCAAGAAGGACACTTGAAGTATCAGAATATTGTTTAGCCATGCGTAATTTCCCTTCGGTGTAAACATTCCAAACTGTTTCTTCGGAAGTTGGAGCAGGATGTCTTGGTAAGTTATCAAAAACTCTGCGACCTGCCGTGCCTAAATGATTGACCAAAAGAGCTAATTTCCTTTTTGGCAAGTAATTGTCTGTGTCGATGGCTGTGAGGTAATTTTCAAAATCTCTAAGCCATTCTGCCCACTTCAGATCAGGCTTGCCTGCTTTTAGTAGAAATGGTGCTGGTTGAATAACACCCTGACTGGAATCCATCGAGGTAAGATGAATGTCTAATTACTATTATCGATGACAGTTGAGTTGATTATGTTTGGAATGTGAAAAGATAATTTTACAGGCAGAAAGTCAAAAAGGTGCGTTTATGTAAACATTTTCATAACTCACTGTTACGTAATTCAGGAAATTATGGTGTGTGAATCACACTGGCAGGGCGTTGTTTCCCCCGACGTATGAAGTTTCCCTTTCCTTCTTACTTGAAGTCGCTCTCGTTTGTCCAACCACTGAGTAAAACAAACAAATTCTTTTTCCCAATTCAAAATGGCCGCCAACATGCGTATGACGTCAGTCCGTCAGCACGTCTCCCACAATGCACCGCAGCCAGACGGGAAGAGGGAGAGCGCTGGAACATGGAATCAAGAGCGCTGCTTAGTGTCACCTCCTTCCGAACGATGTCACGAGGTGAGCAATGTCAGCTGGTGTAATTTTAAAATCGCTACGCTTCAACGGTCCCTCGTTGGACGTGGCAACGCTGGAGCACTGCAAAGTCAAAATTTTGATAAATGACGTAAATTAGCACCTACTTAATGTAGTTCACCGACGTTGGGAGGTCAAAACCATTCGTCGTGTGAGTTGTAGCAGCAGCAGTCACACGTAAAGTTATACAAAGTAGTGCCTTTGAATAAAATTCACATCCAGTAGACAAAGCGGATCGGCTCCAAAGCAGCTCCGTTCAAGAAAATTTGTTTAAAACCACTCCTGTGTCGCAACGTGGGTAGTCCAATGAGGTTCTGAGCGTCAGGGATCGCTGTGAATCGTTTACCCCACTCCTGGTACCAATTTGTAGCAAGTTGGCTGATTACAAATTCCAAGCAGACGTCGGGATAATCCAAAAGTAAGGTTTATTGGCTATACATCCAATAAGAGTAATAAAGAGAAACGTAAGCTGGCAGGGATACGTCTTGTTAAGATCCAGGTCAGTAGATAACTGCCTTGGCAGAACACCACCAACCATGACCTAATCATGGTTCTAACCTAGAATCATGGCAATTAAAGAAACAACACATAGTACTATTTAACATAGAATACTACAAGTAGGTAGAGGTTTTATGGTTCATTACCCCTTCCAACAAACTCTTGGGTAGAATATTTTCACTGTGACAATCCTTATTCACCCCTCCTACAAGGGGTTGTATTATTGCTTTGCCAAATGTATTTGATATATATTTGCAGTTTTATGATAGTGTGTATGATTGTTGCCTTGCTGGGAAAGCTAATTCTTATACAGTACGGCTGTGTTGGTGATGGTGACAAGTCAACAATAAAGGCTAAAGGTTTCATAGGTTCATTACAAAACGTTATGTTAGATGCCATAGGTCTGATGTTTTTATTGTGAAATGTTAAGGCAAAGGCAGTAGGCCTAGCTCATTAATTGTGAAATGCCAATAGATTTAGAGTGGACTATTACTGCACTGTGTGTAAAGCTATAGGCAGGTATTTTGTTATGTGCAATTTTAGATATTATCATAGTAGTCAAGTGCTTTTGTGTTGGTTACTGCATCTAAAAAAGTCTGGGAGTAGAAGATTTGCACTAACATAATTATTGTTTAGCCCTTTTAAGAGAGAGTTGTATTTTGTTTTGCCAAGTGTAATTTTGTACATAGTTATAACTTTATGAATAAATGCCTGATGGTGGCCTTGTGGGAAGGTTTATGTGCAGTACAATAGGCCTAGGTTCATTATAGTGCTAAGCCAATGATAATGGCCATTAATGTGAAATGTTATATCTGCTGCCATAGGTCTGAATAAAAAGGCAGTAGTCCTGATGTATTTATTGTGAAAAGCTTATGTTAAATCTGATAAGCCTTTAGGGTGAACTTTTACTACATTGTGTTAAAGGCTTTAGAGGTGGAATTTCACTGATTACTTTAGTATGCAAAGGTTTGTTTATTACCTAACGTGACAATCTCTGCAGGTAAATGCCTTGCACTATGAACATCCTTGCTAGACCCTCTTAGAAGGGGTATATTGTAATTTTGTTTAGTAGATATTTTTTGTTATATGTGGTATACTTGCTGACATTTTTGTGGGAAAGCTTACAGCTCAATATATTTTGATTCAGTTGGTCACTGTGATAAGTCTCTGATAATGACTATAGGCCTATTTGTTCTATTGTCTCACCAATGCCATAAGTCTAATCTGCATATGATGACAAAAGCAGCAGACCTGACTTACATATTATGAAAAGCATATGTAGCCGCCAATGTCTCTGCCTTTGTGCCAGCCAGGAGGGTAGAAGCTGTGCGGTAATACGGGGCTCCGCTGGAGGACTACGTTTCCCATCCTCCCCTGTCTGAGCAAAGCACTCATAAGTGCAACGCCTGCCTGCGGCTCATGTAGCCGCCAACGGCTGTGCTTTTGTGCCAGCCAGGAGGGGAGTAGCTGTGCCCCAAGACAAGACTCCGCTGGGGGACTCTGTTACCCATCCTACCCTGCTTGAGGAACTTGCTCATAAGCGCAATGCCTGCCCGTGGCATGGAATGAGCGCGGGGACACATCCGGGCTGAGCACAGGCAAAGCCCACATCAAGGGCAGGCCCAACCAGACCCGTCATCGTCCAGTGGAGGCTGGGCAGGCCACCCCTCTAACTTCTGGGGTTTAATCCCAGTGTATCCTCCTCTGAGGAATGGTCAAGTAGAAGACAATGGCCCCCGAGCCGGGACGCGAAATCATCACTACTCTGGACTCTTTCCTGATAAGAGCAGTGGATGTTCTCTCAGAAGAAATTGTGATGACGGAGCGCACCTCTCTTTTAGGAGAGGCAAGACTTCCTATTGTAATACCCGAACTTTCAGGAATGGGTCCTTTGGAAGGGCGGTCTGTACATAGCTGAGCTCCCAGTACATCGGCCCTGAACAATAACCCCAAATCTTCCAGGGCCAAAGGCAGTCCGGTAGTGGAACCCCCAGGTAACCAGAAAAGGGTGAAATCTAAAACAGCTCCCAATACTAAGGGCCTAATTATGATGGCGGTGAACCAGACACCGGCAGCCTGCCGGTGGCGGGTTCACCGCCATTGATGGCCATTCTCCACCCGGCCAGATAAGGATGGAGGGCAGTGTGCTGGCAGACGGAAAGCCTGTCCGCCACGGGTCCGACACAGGCAATCATTGCAATTGCCTGTCAGACCCGGCCGGCATACCTAGAATGGTGGTGGTGCTTGGCAGATACTGTCTGCCACATTAGGATGCTGCATTTCGCCAGCATTTCCATGGCAGTTCCTCCTCCCTTCAAAGGTTGGTGGAGATTGACCCCTTGCGCAGGGGCATTTTTGTTTTGTACTTTTGCATTTCCCTGCACCAGGTGGCAGGCACCGTGTGGTGCCTAGCACGTAGTGCAGGGAAATGCACAACATTCATTTTTATCATTGCGGCGGGTGTTGAAGCCAGCAGCCCCCGCCTCAATGTGAAACATGCACAATGCTACCGCCACTGTGACGGCTGCATTGTAATTACATGTGCGGGACCGCCACCATATAGGCTGCTGATCCCATTGGGTTTCTTTTACAAACCACAAAGGTACACCCATGGCTCTTACGTCAGGGCTAGTCCCATTTTTAATCGCAATTTTCTACATGCTCTAGCAAGCCCATTCCCACTGACAAGAAATAGATATGAACCACTGACCAACCTTAAAGCATGTGATTGACTGGCCATACTTCCAAATAAGCTCCAGGATATCACTAGCCTATCCCCCAGTCAGGAAGAAACTGTTATCCTGAGTCTAGAAATGGACTCTCTCAAAAAATAATCTCTTGGAATATAGCTGGGTATAACCAGAAAAAGAACAATCACAACTGGTTATCCCTTGTGACAAACCATGATATCCATGCTTCTAAGAAACATGGGAAATTGACCAGATCAATATAGATGGGTATTGTACTTTCCAGTCAGACGCAGTGCCATCTAGAGCAGGTCGTTTAACTGGGGAACTGGTCACTTTAATAGCTAGCACAGCTAGGATCAAGGTAATCATATGTTTTAACACTTCAGCTTGCTATCACATTCTCTTATACGAATGTCGAAAGGGAAGGGACTGGCTTTTAATTAACTTTTATAATAACAACTTTGTAGGAAATATGCCTCAGTTATAGAATCAATCGATAAGGATATTGACCACCTCATGAAAGTCTATCCCAATCTTCTTGATAGAATATGGCTGGGTGACTTTAACACCCATAGTTGTAGTAGAGATGATGGTGTGGTGGATGTTACTCCTCACCTATCCCAAAAGAGTTATGGTAATGCACTAAATAGACAATTAGTGAGTAACAATCTTGAGGTAATAAACTCAGTTGACCCTATTATGGGTCAACTAGATTACACATTCTCCTCCCAGTCTCATAATTCAACCATTGATTATATTCTGGTCTCTGAAGCTTTAACAACTTAGGTTTCTCACATTGAGATGAAATTCCATCCTTTTAGTGATCATGATGCGATTACCTATCAAATGCTCTGGGGTGTTAGCAAAATTGCCACTGGAACTCGAATTCCAAAACCTCTAATTGCAAGGAAAAATGGGACTGTCTTGAAATGGAAAAAGAGAGACACTTCAAAATGTATGTGCAGTATTGTTACCAGGAAGGCCCAGGACATCTTAAACTGTTTAGACCTAACTCCATCGCTCGAGGAATCCCCACTCACATTTGAACGAATTTTAGCCAAAATCCATAGTGATCTTTTCCGGCCTCGCAGTCGCAAGGCGCTGGGAACAGAACACTGGTTGGATGACGCCTGTTCCAAGGTATTAAAGAATCTTCATTCTGCCCTGAGAGCAAAACCAAGAGATGTGGCCTTGGTAAAATTGCTAAGCCTCTCTTATAAAACAGAAAGGGTCAATAAGATGAGGGCATAAAAAGGAGGAAGCCTGGGACAATCTAAAACAAGCGGCAACTCTAAAGAACAGTAGGGACTTTTGACATATTTGAATGCCCCATTGCTCAAAGATGATTTTGAGATCACCTTTGATCTGCATGTTACTGGGGAGGCTTTGGTGACCCCTTTGAAGAGGTTTTTGGGAATCCGGGGGAGGGTCGTTTATTGTGGTCAGGGTTTTTGGTGCCCCCATTTGAAGATAAACTATTCTTCAGCCTGGATGAAATGAAAAATGCTCTGAATCAATGTAGTACATCTAGGGTAGCCTTCCCTGACGGGGTACCAATAGATGTCTTTTTAACTAACCAGGGGCTTTGGGCCTAACTACATTTGAACAAATTCTAGCCAAAATCCATAGTGATCTTCTCTGGTCTTGCACTCGCAAGGTGCTGGGAGCAGAACACTGGTTTGATGTAAGGGTGGGCGACAAATTCCATTCCACTCGCGGAACTTGTGAAATTTCAGCATTTTCGCATTCTGCGCGGAACACGAAACTGTCAAAACTTCCGCGATCCGCGGTGGAACAGAAATATGCAGGGCAGGATTCATTCTGGCACGATGCTCCTGTCACAAAAATTAAACCTCAACAGGAAGCACTTGCAGATATAAATAAAGCAGGTGCCCGAGTTGAAGCTCAAATTCAGTAACGCATTAATCAGCACAAAAGTACATTTGCGAGCACGGTCGAGGTTAGGCAGGTGTGCTTTCTCCCCATATCTACCGTCAACAATTTGCTGTAATCCTTGATGGAGCTCTGTGCATTCATGAGTTTCTTGAGCGCAATCCCTGTGTAGTTCCTGACACCAGGAGGTTCTGTCTCCTCATCTGCTGCTCTGATCGGTCTCTGGCCCTTTAGAAACAAGAGGCATGTGAATTGCGGTGTGCAACGTCTTCCTGCCCTTGCCCCCACTATGATGGACAGTTCACTCGAGGGACCCCGGCGCTCGTCGGCGTGGTGGCAACGTTACAGACACACATGCTCGCTGTAGACAACTCTTCTGGCCCTCTACGCAGATGTAGTGTTGGAAAAACACTATACATTTACCCAACGAGGTAGCACTTACTGATTAGCCAGTAGAAAGTACTCCAGTTGAGTAGAGGTATTGCACAAAACGGTGGCATCTTCTTGGGTAAATATGCAGGGCAGTATTCATTCTGGCACGATGCTCCTGTCACAAAACTTAAACCTCAACAGGAAGCACTTACAGATATAAATATAAATCATATAAATGAAGCTCAAATTCAGTAACGCATTAATCAGCACAAAATCTCTGCAAGCACGCGAAATTTCGTGTGCTCGAGGAGGAGTTTCGCGAAATTTTGCAAAAGGCAACTTCGCAAATTCCTCCCACCCCTAGTTTGATGACGAGTGTTCCAAGGTATTAAAGAATCTTCATTCTGCCCTGAGAACAAAACCAAGAGATGTGGCCTTGGTAAAATTGCTAAGCCTCTCTTATAAAACAGAAAGAGTCAATAGGACGAGGCCTCTAGAGGAGGAAGCCTGGAACAATCTAAAACGAGCGGCAACTCTAAAGTACAGTAGGGACGTTTGGCATATTTGAATGCCCCATTGTTCAAAGATGATTTTGAGATCACCTTTGATCTGCATGTTACTTGGGAGGCTTTGGTGACACAGTTTGAAGAGGTTTTTGGGAATCCGGGGGAGGGTCCTTTATTGTGGTCAGGGTTTTTGGTGCCCCCATTTGAAGAGAAGATAAACTATTCTTCAGCCTGGATGAAATGAAAAATGCTCTAAACCTGTTGACTGCCAAATACTTCTGCTAATGGAGGCTATCTCTTTATGACTTTTATGGACTTGTCAGTCACCTTTGACTGTGTGGCCCACGTGAAACTATGGTCAATAATGGAAGGCATGGGCATAGAAAAGGCAATAATCAATTTTAGCTGTGAAATGTATTCCTCTGCCACCACCTGAATCCGCTATGGGAGAGGGGGCGAATGGACTAGACATTTTAGAATCACCCACGGTGTTAGGCAAGAGTGTGTGCTCGCCCCTTTCTTATTCTCATTATATACTAATGGTGTGGAAGCTGATTTGGCTGGGTCTACTAGTGACATCCCTTTCATTCCATCCCAGTACTGCTAGTTCTCTATGCAGATGAGGCGGTGCTTTTGGCACAGACTTCTATGCACTACATACTCTGATAGAGACGTATACCAGATTCATGAAGATTTCAGATCATTGAGTAAATGAATCCAAGTCATTTGTGCTTGTGGCAGGAAAGAGACCTAAAAACTGCCTAGATGGAACATAGAAGGGATAAAATTGGAGGTGGTGGATACATTCTGTTATTTGGGGGTACTATTTGACTCGAGAAATATGTGGCAAAACATGGTGGCCAGCAGAGGGCTCCTAATGGAAAAAAGTATGGGGCTCTTTTAGATTTATAAAAAATGCTTGGGTCTAAACCAATAGAGACAATAAAAAAGGCAAAAATGATATCTGTTGCCACTTATGGGGCAGCCATTTGGGGAACCACCACCATATCTACTTTACAGCGAATTGAGGATAGCTTCTGGAAACATTTTGCAGGCGTCCCTCAATCCTATTCTTCTTGTAATTGTCACACCGAATTTGACGTTCCCTTTATCACGCATCAGATTTGCTCTGCTCCACCTCTTCTGTGGCATTCAGTGTGGAGAAAGGAACGGTTGAAGCTAACACAAAAAATGTTGAGGAACTGCTTAAAACTCAATGGCTTATGTAAAATAAATTGGCTGCAATTTGTTAAGAGCAGTTTCTATTCCATTGGTTTGCCCAAATTATTTGACGACCCGCTCACTTGTATGACTGTCTCAAGGTCTGAATTGAAAGAATTATTGATAGAAAAGCAGACGAGAGTGAGATGGGAGTCCAACTGTGCCGGGCCAAGGGTCAAACAATACCATCTAGTACCCAGGAGAAATACAATGGAATTTACGCATTTATCTTTTGTGACAAATTCCCAACATAGATAGCTCTTATTGAGGTTTCGACTGGATTATATTCCGCTGATGTTGGGTTATCCTCCTTCTAACACTTACTCTATGGATGCCCTTTCTGCTTGCCCATGTGACATTCATTCATTTCAAAGGGATTTTCATTCACTATTCTTCTGCAATCTGTACAGTGAGGAAAGGAAAATGTATATTAGCCCACTTATGCATAGCCTTAAATTCAGTCGATGTTGCCCAGCTCTGTACTTTTTAAAGCAATTATATGACCCTTTTTCTGTATGCTATAAAAAGTAGGAAACAGTATCCGTAATGTGGGATAATGTAAATAAGATCTAGATCTCCTATACATGCTCTCACTGTCTCATTTTTAGCTGTATGAGTGTTTTCTCATGTAGTCTTATTTGTTACTGCTCTAATGTGCAGTACATTTTAATGTATTTTTTATGATAGGAACATTTTATTGTACGTAGAATACTTTTTATGCAATTTTTTTTGTACTGGCAAAAAAAACTGATGGTGATGATGAAAAGCATATGTTAAAGTAAATAGACCTTTAAGGCTAGGTTGTTATCATACTTTGTTAGAGCCTCTAGACAGGCATTTTGTTACATGGATGCTGCCAAATTACCTTAGTAGGCAAGAGTTTTGGAGTCCATTATCCCATTTGACGAACACAGTCGATTTGCCTGGTGATAATCTTGTCTAGACCCACTTAGGAGGGCCAGACTGGATTCGGTCTCTGCGAGTAACTTACAAGCAAAAATTCATTAGAAAATAAAAACATGCACACAGAAACACACACACACACACACGCACACGTGCATGCACACACACACACACACACGCACACGCACACACACGCACACACACACACATACACACACATAGAATGGCTTTGGGTCAGCCCTCTTCTGCAATTGGGCTGTTTGAGTGCCATTCACACTCTACCTCATTCCATGACATCATCACCATACAACATAGGGTTAGCTCACTTCAGCCATTGGCTCTTTTGTTTTATGACTGCTTTGTTCCTTATCACAGGCAGACATCTGCATGAAAATGAATGTACTTCAGTGCTAGGACTCGTTGGACAAACCTTTAGTTTCACATTTTCTCCTCTTGTAGCTCCACTTTTATTAATTTCCTTGTCCTTTTGTTATTTTGTTTTTTAGAGCCAACTGCAGCTCCCCAGGCAGTTCTAATAAACCACTTGTTCGTCACTTATTTAAATTGCAATGCTGCCACTGCTTCTAAGTAGGTAAACCATCTTGGAATTGTATTATCCACAGTATTTCCATTCAAAATAGCCAATGTTACTCATAAGCATGAAGGTGGTGTTGGAACTTTAAAACAGTGATATACCATGTAAAATACCATCACAAAAATGGCTGCAGACTGCTGCATATCATTTCTTTTTGTTACAAGCATATGCCCATAATATTTAGGTAGCAGCGAGTTTTCTTTTTTCTACCTTTATTCTTTCAATTTATCTAACATATGCTTGTAGAGTTTGTGTATATGTGTTTTACTGTGAATGGGTAAGTGGGTAAATGCAAGCATGAGTCAGTGGGTGGATGAATGGCTTTATGAATACAAGGATGAGTCACAGAGTGCCTCAATGTTGACTGACTGAATGCCTAAGCTCACGAGTGACTCAAGAGGCACTTTTACTTAGAAGCCAAACCTACTTGCATTTCCAATGCTTGTTTAAACCACTTTATTGTTACATTGGTTTAAGTACAAACACGATCTGTGGTTTCTAAGAATTGTTTAGACATTCACATATATTGAAAACAATAGGAAACTCATAAAATAATCTAATAAAATCCATTGTACGTTAGAAGACCTAACTGCGTAATGCAAAATGCTCCATTCTGATTATCTCACATTGCTTAAATATCTCTCAGCGAGATTGTTAAAAAAACTGTGACATGATTAATTGCAATGCACCTATTGTTGGGCCTTGTTTACATAGTCACTGTCCATCAAGACTGAATAGCAAGGGCCTATTGACAAAGACATTTTGGAGTTTGTTAAGTATAAACCAGTAGTACTCCTTTATATACTCCAACATGCCTTTGTGAATTACCCTCAAAAATTCCTAAATGGCAATAAAATTAGGCCATTTGTGAAAAGTTCATATGTAATTGGTACAAACAGAACTGACGTTGGCCTCTTTGCACTTCAACTACTAATGATCTGGAAGTTTGGGGTCCGATTCACAAAGGCATGTAACGGTAATTAAATGAGTACTCCTGTAGTACTACTTCCCACACTCATATATGCTTTTGGCTCCAATATTTGTAGTTGAGCACTCCAGATTACTAGTACTGTTTGGTAAGGTAATTCCCAGTTAATGCACCCATACAAATTATTCACTGAGGAATGTGGAAGTACCTTGGAACTCTATGTTTGTGCATCAATTTTCAAAGCTCTGCAACATCTTAATTTGATTCTCACTTCGATTCACAATTATGAGGCATATGTTTTAAATATGTAACAAAATAGTTTAGCAAAGAAATTCTACCTGTAATTTTATAGTGATTTATATGCTGAAGAAGTATTTTGTTTTGCTAGATTACTTTGCAAACAAAATCACAGTGCTGAGTTTTCATTAGTGGCTCATTACATAAAAATGCTTGAATGATGTACACCAGTATATCAAAGTGTAAATGGTGTGTGCATTATATGAATTTTTATTTGAGTCTGAAAGTGTTAATACAAAAATGCAATCCCATGCATTAGTTAATTAGATGGGTATAGGTGGGGGCTCAATGATGAAGGAAATATATAATGTTTTATACTTGTACCTGTCCTGTATATCTTCATGATTTGCTTTCAAAAACTATCTTTCAAGCTTCTTTTCTTCTCTCTTTCCCTAAACATTTCTTCTATTAATATTCTTACTTTCTGTTCCCCTTCGACCTTTTTTCTCTCCTTTCTCTCTTCATCTCCTTTTCTCCTCTTTCTTCCTCATTTTTATTCTTTTCTCACCACAGTTATGATATGTTCGCTGAAGGGCCTTGAACTCAATGGTAAGTTGATATAGTGGATTGGAGGCAGTAGGAGTGGAATGAAACTAGACACAGCTAAATAAAGAAATTGGTAAGGTCTGTCAAAACAGAAAGAAAGACATGGATGTGTGACTTGTGGAAAAGCATTGGAAAAAGATGACTAAAGAAAACACAGACTGCCAGCCTTATGGCATTTCCTGTTTTGTTTTCTCATGCCTTTTGCTAAACTTTATGGTTTGGGAAACTGCTGGGAGTTTGTAATTGTAAACAAAACATTAACTAAGGGTGCTGTAAATCATAGTGAAGTCAGTCAATTGCTGAAGTGGGGTGATACTTTGCCCCTTGATGCATGCTCAAGTGGGTTAGAGAAAAATGTGAATGACACAACAAGAGACAAATGCATGAGGTGTGGAGAAACCCCCATTAGGTAACTATGTCATGCACATAATTTTAGTAAAATCAAAAGGTGTTGGCCAACAGAGACCTAAAAAAGCCAAAGGTTGTGTAACTGTCTGTCAGCCTCTTGCCATTGAGAAAGAAAGAAAGAAAGAAAGAAAGAAAGAAAGAAAGAAAGAAAGAAAGAAAGAAAGAAAGAAAGAAAGAAACTAAGGAAGAAAGAGGCATGAATGAATGAAATGAAAGAAATAAAGCAGGAAGGGATGAATGAAAGAATGATAGAAAACAGCAAAGAAAAGGAAAGGAAGAAACAAACAAAGAAACAAACAAACATACAAACAAAGAAATGAAAAAAGTCTCACAAGTGTTGCAAATGAAACATGATAAAGGCTGTTTTTTTTCCGACCAAGTTTATTTTCATGTATAATATTTAAGCTTTTGATAACTTAATACAGAACAGTTTCAAATGGAGTCAATCAATTCAATTCAAAGATCTTTATTCCTTCACTAGACCATAAAGCACATACAAACAGTAAAAACCTTTACTTTAGAACCATGTAACACATATAATACAAATTATAATCAATAGCCCAAAAATAAGTAAAGAACAACAATGTAAAAGAAATGTCTTAAACAGAGCAGGCAAGTAAGAATCATATAACTCTCTGATTGGAGATGTTAGACTGATATAAATGTATTGAACATCAAAAAATAAATGCCACTGTCAGGGGCAGTACACAAAGACTATCTAAGTCTCCAACTCCACAGCCTATCAGGGACTATTCCCCCTAACTCTGATTCAATGGATGCTCTAACTTGGGGTGTTGTTGGAGTGTTATATACATTACATGGTAGTTGAGACACCCACGTCTATATTTTCGAGGCTGACACTTTTTTTTAATTGCTTTACCATCCACACTCCCAACAGATATCGACCGAGTCAATAAACCAACATTTAACAGACGTCAAATCTCAGTATTCTAAGAGCCTCTTTATGTTCCATGGCACCCACATTCTGGCACAAAGTAATTAACCAACACCTCCTGCTGCTGCTGTAGGTGAGGCAGAGAACAAGGTGTGCTCAATGGTTTAATTAATGACGTCGCAGGCTGGACACCGCTGGTTGGCAACCCTCGGAATTCAAGCCCACTTGGCAGGAAAGGAATGAATGGGCAAGGTTCCCTACCGAAATTGCAAATACAGGAACCTAGCTAGGGGTGAGGCTATCTCATCCAGGAATTCCTGCTTCATAAAGGAGTCCTTGACTGAAAGCAAAGCATCTGTTAAGGGACTGTGGCTCATCTGAGAGTGTAGTGAAGAATCTTTCTGTTGCTAAAAGGCTGTTTTAATGTAGGACTTGAAAGTAACCGCTGACTCACCAGGGGGACTCCATAGGTTTGCTATCCCAATCTCCCACGGGGTGGCATTCACATGTTTAATCCAGGGTATATTACTAGAACTCGCATGGTAAAGTATTTCCTCTACCAATTGCCGGTAAGAGAGGAGCTCTGGGGTAGCCCAAATCCTCCTCCATTAAAGCAAGGGGCAAAGTCCTATGATATAAGTTAATACTCTTAGCCCAAAGTCCAGTCTAAGAGAAAGTAAAGGAGTGCTCATGGGTACACCTACCAGTTGGCACATTAATTGATTTTCCACCATAGCTAATGAGGTCTCACCTAGATGCCCCCAAAGCTACGGACCATAAGAGGCTGTCCCTAGGGCCTGGTGTTTATAAATCTGGAGGGCCAGCTGTACAGGGTGGAACTGTGAACCAAGAGACATCTTAATAATTCCACCCACAACTTGTTCCATCTTTAGCCTACACTGCGTAATATGAGCTTACCATCCCAAATGCTCTGTTAGTGTTATGCCTAAGTACACAAAATACGCAAAAGCGGGACCCCTTCTAATGTTGGATTGGGCCTGGTTGAGTGCCCTGTGTTCAGGACCATGTACTTAGTTTTGCTCACGTTGATCTATAGACCCTGTCAACTTACTAAAGCACTCAAATCGGTCCATCAGTTTTTGGAGTCTAATATGGGATTTGGAAAGAAGAAGAGTGTCATCAGCAAACATAAGAGCAGGTACCCTCATGTTTGACAATCTGGTTGCATCATTATCACACTGTTGTTAACAAAGCCATTGATGTAAAGTGTGAAACGTGTGGGGGCAAGTATGCACCTCTGCCTGACTCCTCTAGTCACAGGAAATGGGTTTGAGCAGCTCACCTGCATAACCACCCTTAACTGTGCATAGTTTTTAGAATGCATTCTCACTATGATATTGATCAGATGGCTAGGCACCCCCATCTAAGTGAGTACCCGCCAGAAGGCCAATCTCAGTACTAAATCAAAAGCCCAGTGCAGATCTACAAAAACAAAATAAATTTGTCCCCCACCCAGGGGTAAAGCCGGCCCCCACCCAAGGGACGCAATCTGTTATGCTGTGAAATACTAGCAATCAATTAGTAATGAAAGGACACTGCAAAAAGAATTTACAGCAGCATGGGTAGGAGACAGGAACTAATAAATTGTGGAATGTGGCCTATGCTCCCATCTGGTATAGTGCCCTGCTGTCACATCAGACCCTAAACACAAAGGATACATCAAAGTAATTAAAAAACAACATTGGCACAGAAGGAAACAATCTTATGTGAAGATATGCTCTTTGTGAAATTGCAAAATGCAGTCTCTGTAAGTGAAGTTATCCAGTGACTGAAGTGAGCTGCCCCACAGCCCCATGCTGTATGGTATGGTGGGCAGAAGCGAAACCTGAATAACACACCAACAAACCAATGGATGAAGAAAGCTGGCTGACTCCCCCCTTAACTAAGTACATTGTACATATATATATATATTTTAATTAAAAGGTCCTGGCTAATGCTAGACTTAAAATGTTGGTTTATTAGATGCCTTCGACTTTTCAAAGACACTGTTACATATGGCATTGCATAGGATTAATGTGATTTGGATTTTAAGTGTCAGGGCAGCAATTTCTTCCCGAATTCCATGATGTCATGCAAATATTGACAAAAAGGGAAGAAATATAATTTGCGCTTTCCTGATATTTTATAAGGAAAATATTTTTTTGACTGCTGAGAAGGATTCTGTGTCTGTTTCATTCATCAAGGTGGCAAACTAATGTCTGTTTATCTTTTTTAGGTGGGGCATTAGCCAAGACCTTTTAAATGTATTAAAATTATAAATATGAAAGCGTATGTATAAGCACTTTTAGCCAGCCCTCTACATTCATTGGTCTGTTGTGTCATTTGCATATATCTTCTGCCCACTACAGCATACAGCATGGGGCAGTGGATCCCCCACTTCATCCATTGGCTAATTTCACTGTAAGTGACAGCGTTTTGCTCTTTCACAAGTAGCCCATCCATGCATAAAGTCTTTCCCTTCAGTGTTAGGAATTTTTAAGGCAATGAGTGCTTTGCTACAAATAAAATATTTGGTTTAAGGCAATGTTTATTATTTTTGTGTTATTAGAGTCCGTTGGATGCGACCAAAATACATTTTTACAACAACAAAAAACAAGCATTGGGAAAGCCAAAAGGCTAGTGGCAACACTAATATACTGCTTTTGTCAGTGCTTATTGGATCTTGTCGGAAGGCCTTTATACTGATGGTGTTTGTACACATTTGTGCATATTTTTACATTTTACATGTTCAAAATTTAATAAAGAACCATTTTTCTCCATATTGGCCTCCCAAGAAGTTTGGAGGAAATCACCACTTTGCTGCAAACAATTTGGTGTAACAATAAGAAAACAAAGTTCTCCCTGGAAATAAAGAGACATGACAGCACAGCTGATTAACAGTGTAACAGCAAATCATTGGACAAGGTTTTTAAAAAGCAGCCGGATTAACCATGAAGTCAGCATCCTATAGAAGAATATGCATGTGCTGCTACTCTGTAAAGAATAGTCATCTCATTATAATTCCAGAGAATTTTACAAAAGGCAGAACATAACGCTCAGCAAGAATGGCTGACATGATTCCCCAGACCTTAAGAGTCTCTAAAGGCCACTAGCTAAAGTTCATGCCATGACACAAAATGTTAGACCACCTTAAAGGAGATCTTACATTCTTCACAAAATGTGGTCATCCAACATGCATATGCATGTAAGGTATGAAAAAGACAAATAATGGTCCGATCGGAAAAAGCAACAAGCGGAATAGGAGAACTGAATATATCAAATGATCTCCTACCCTATATGGAAAAGAAGAACAATCTCGTAGTTTCAATCCACCGTTATGCGGTTAGGGCAGCAGACACGATTTCAAAAACAGAAGATTAAGATACATACACATAATTGCATTTCTGAAAGTTTATTTACATCACTTAAAAGTCAGTCTCAAACAACATTTTTATTTACACATTGTATCGAAAATTCTTAGTTCCACGAATGGATAAAGTGATAAAGATGAGGGCTCAGAGAAAGTGCTCATGTGGTTAAGGAGTAGAAAAAGCCAAAGAAAAAAGGGGGAGTCCTTTAGACCTTTTCACAAATCAAATTATTGAACATGGAAACCTGTCTGGTATACAATTTCTATATAACATATATCGCATCTGGAAGTGGTCTAGTTGTTAAGTTGCTATTGCCAATCTGTGCAGATATCCAAATGATCCAGACTTAATGAAAGAGCATTGATGTTTCAAACCAACACCTGGGGAGGGAAAGGGACCACTGAATCCCTCAAACGCGGGTCTTCATCAGAACTAGGAAGGAGAAGGAGCGACCTGGATGCCGAAGTCATCCAACTGAGAAAATAGACCTGGATAATTCCATGGAGAAGGAGGGCCCAAAGGCTCCACTCTGATAGGTGAACAATCTCCACTTTAATATAATCTCAAGTGCCCCAACAAAGCTACGTCCCTGTGTATAAAGTTAATCGTCCCAGAGAAAAGAGAACAGTTAGCTCAAAGGGACATGCCTTTAGCCCAAAATATTTCCTCTTATTTTCACACAGTCTGAGACAATAATGGACAGAGTCATCAAGGTTTTTGCTTGATTTATGCTAACACAGATAAGGAGCATGTGTATTTTGTGTCCACCGGGAAGATATTGCCTCTTGTACTTTGGATTTCTTGATAATTGGAATGCTCTTACTAGCTGGCCATTTGGAAGTACACAAAGACAACTACTCAAATTAATTGAAATATTCCAAATTTTGCATCTTGTGTGCATTTGTGTTGGAATTTTCCAGGTTTTCACTTTATAAAATAGATTGTTCAGATATTATTGTGACCATTAGGATTCCTTCTAACCTCTTGATACACCTCTAATAAAAAATAATATTGTGAAAATAAGTAACAATGTGTCATGCCTGCCACAATATACGGCAGGAGACTGGTTGGCATTCCAGCAGTTTTTCATGCCTGCAGCGTCCTGACGTTGAACTCACCTTTTGCTTCCGGATTTCCCCACCCAGTCTTTGGATTCTGGGCAGCTGCGTTGGGTCTTTCGGTGTCGGAGGTCCTTCCTTTCGTTCTCGTCCTGGCAGTTTCCACAGCATTTCGACAACTTGGATCCTGTTGAGCGAACATCCTGCAAACAAAACAAGCAAAAGAACATTAAAGAATGGACAATTCTACAGTTGTGGGTAATACACTCTGCACTATAACTAAAGTAAAATCCAGAGATACTTATCTGGTGAATTTGTGAACTGTGTTGATACAAAGACTTCAATGTTTCTTGTTGGTATAGTCATACCTACGACATAAAATAATAGAAGGAAATAAAGATTATGTGTTGGGACAATTCATAAGGAAGTGTTAAGAATAACACATTTTAAATGTATTTAGAGAGGAGGTCCTGTATTTTTGCTTTCCATTTTCAAATTTTCTTAGGGTTAGTTTCATAAAAACAACGTGGGAGGAATGGGTGTTTTTTCTCTAGTCGTTATTATTAGTTTTGGGACCGATGCTTTTTCTTCATACTCAGTATATGTTAAGGTAGGAGGGAGTATACAAAACACACTATTAAGCTGAATGATCATTATTGTTCTTCACCTTATACATATGTTTTTCTGTCTTTTAGACCAACACATAAAAAGATTGTTTAACTCATTTTCAGTTCCATAGACACGAGGGAGAAGGGAGTTAATGAAGTATATGTTTAGGCCCTCTTTCCTAGTTCATTATTTTACCTACAAAATCACTAGCTATCTCTCAATCTCTCTTTCCTCTTTTCATATGAAGAATCATACCTGACCAAAGTAGACAGTCGCACTCTAGAGCAGTCTGTGAGGGAGAAATATCTAACCATTCCCCATCGGGCTTGGTAAACTTTGACTTTGTTGGTTTTCCTAGTTTGAGATTGAAGTTGGGAATTATCTTCAAGGCTTCCTGTAACTCCTGTGGAAAAATACAATGTGAGAACCTAACACAATGCTCCTAGTCCTGATATGGAAACATATACAAGTTGCCTCCAATGAATGCAACAATATCTGGGAATGCTGTACCCTTTGGCATAGGGTACTATTAGAGCAGTATAAAAACATAATATGGAGGGTCACAGTTGGGATCTCTTTCCAACAGATGTTTCCTTTCCTTTCCTATAAAATTGTTTCGCTGATGAGTGAAGATGTGTATACAGGAATGCATGAACGTAAAATGTGATTTATATAGCACCACCAAAGCTAAAAACAACATAATGCTGTGAAGTAGAGGGCTTTACAATGAAGTTGAGACATGGTCAAGTGTGGGTGCCGGTGGAGGAGGGCACCCATGTGTGCGGAGTTTAAATTGGGATAAAGGATGTTTAGTGGAGACAAATGTCCAGGAAGGCGTTCTTGCTCGAGCAGGAGAGAAAGAGGGTATTGGTAATCGCAATTTTGAAATAGAAGTTGAGGATGCTGGATGGGGTCTTTGAGAAGTTATTGGAAGAGGGCTTGGGAAGGCTGGAGGGCAATGGGTGACTAAATCTCTATTCCATGGAGTGGTGGGAAGTAGGCTATCTCCTGGTGAATCTGGCAGCAGGGTGGTTTGACTGAGGGATGACCAGAAATATAAATTTGGCACCATTCCTGTTTTGCTACAACAGTCCTAACCTAGCGCTGGGTTGCTAAAGGAAAATAATCTATTATAGTTGGAGGCTGATGCTTTATTATGCATGGAAGTTAGGTGTAAATAAAATTAGGATCTGTTTGTGTGGTTGCAACCTTGCCCCCTTTGGCTATAGATCCTGATTGTGAACAGGAGCATAACTATCAGTGCAGAAGAAGCAGTGGCACTAGGGCCAAAATGTGTAAGTGGTTCACTGAACCTCTGGTATAGCTGCCTTCAACTACCTAACCAATGGACTTCAAGGCACACTTTCAATGCCTACCTTTTTAGATTGAGCTTTGCAAGACCTGTTGTAATCTCTTTTGGTGGCTTTTGGAACACCCTCCAATTGTCACTGGTTGTTATCTGTGGCATTCAGAAATTCTGGCTTGTTATGGGTGCAATGGTTTTAATTGTTCCTCCTTTGTGTGCTTGGTTCCCTCCCAGGCAATTTCACTGATTGTTTATATTGTTTGGGCATTCCCACGCGTTCACGGGATCTCCTGGCCATCCTTGAGCATTTTTTATTGCAGCTTGAACACAAAGGACTTGTCTGCAGCCCGCGCAACGAAAACATCATGTGACCTGTGGCCTCCCTGCAACATGCCCTTTTATGTCAGCGAAGCACATCTCTCGTCTCTCACGTCTCTGGAGCCCGACTGCAGTGTAAGTAATTTAATTGTTTTTGTAATTGTATTGCATTTGGATTGATATATAGTGCTAACTACCCCTGATGAGGCTCAAAAGCTTGTTATAATTACCTGACTGCTGCAGGCTTCATTATTATAACTAGCCAACTGCTGCTGTGCTTCTTCTTTAAATGTGACTGCAGTGATTATCATTATTACCCTATCGCCCAAGGGGGGCAGATTGCATCGCCGTGAGGGAGGACAGACATGGTTCTAGGATTCCTGACTGACTTGAGAAGCCTTTTACTGCAAACACGCGATTGTTCACTAGGCACTCCGTTTCTGTGACACGCTTACCCTGCCCTGTGTCTTGCACACTGTCAACATTGTTTGCTTCATTTTGTGCAGAAAAAACATTTCAAAAGAATATTTTTTTTCCTTCTGATATTACGGAATCACTAAAAATTGCGCAAAACTGATTTGTTTTGAATTACCAGGGGACGGCCAGAAACAGGAGTTTGTGCAGGGTGCAGTACGGGTAGTGGATGGAGTGGAGAGACTGGAATGGGCAGCGAAGATGGAGGGTTAGTGGCCCAACAGCAACAACGAGCAGCATCCGGGACTGCATCTAGGCCTCGATTGTACTTCCAGACAGAAGTGCTGCAGCTGAGATGGGTGCATACAATCACTTCACAACCCTTAATCCATAGAGGCAACATCAAAATCCCCCTCTCGGCTGCTTCTTGATAACACTGGCTCTCTGCCCTAGAGCAGAATTAATCATTATATTCCCTTATATTATAGAGTGCCTTGTTTTATCAAATGTAAGCTTCTATGACTATGGTTATTTTTTCCCATTGTTGCTACTAACTCGTAGATATTAATGACAGCAGGTGACATGCTGGATAGCATCCATCTTATTTGTGGATGCAGGCACAGTCTAAAGATGAGATAGCATTTTGATATGTCCTAATAGGAATATTTGAAGTAGTGCAGCTTTGGATATCTGCGCATCTTTTACTGCCAGCCTTGCTTCTCATAAGCACCTACTATAAGTACAAAGTACGTGTTTATGCACCGCTTGCAGGTTTTCAAAGCACATACATAAAAGGCATTGTCATTTACAATGTCAATAGCTCAAACTCTCCCAAATGCGAGACCTATTGCATTGCAAATGCTTGTTTGTATTTCTCAGTGCAATGCTCTAAGTGTGACGTGTATGCCCAGATGTGGACACCGTGCTCACTGGAGCCAACCTTCACCCTATTGAAGAGACTCAAATATGCTAAAACTGGTCTGCCTGAGCTCTGGTGCAGTGCCAAGCAGTTTGGGCTGGACTGTTGCTATTGGAGCAGGAACAATGTTGATTTGCATATGACTGGGTCTTGTCTAAGTGGCATGCTTGGGAAAGAGATGATGGGTAGTGGCCTGAATAATTACCAGTGAATGAGATTAATTCAAGCATTCCACCCATATGTTTTTGTATTCCTCAATGCAACACTTTAAGTGCAAAGAGTATGCCCAGACATAGGTCCTTGGCTCCCTGTGCCACTGGATCCAAGTGGCAAGGCCCAAATAGACTGAGACCAGTCAAGCATTGCTTGTGTTCCGTATCTGAATGGAGCTGGCCTGGCAGTTTAGGTTGGTATGTTTCTATAGGAGCAGGACAAAGAATGATTTGCATATGGCCAGGTTCTGCCTGAGGTAGCATGGTGGGCAAAAAAACAATTGGCTCGGATACGGCACAAGTAATTACTGGTGGCTAAGATTCATTCAAGCATTCCAGCAAACACTTTTTGTATTCTTAAATTCATGAGGGCCCAGGGCAGCCTTGTGATGCCATTGGTTGTGAATCAGCATCTCTTGTTGAAAAAACACCCAGCACTTTCGTTCGAGTCATTATGCTCTCAATAAATATGTAACTATTTTTCTTGATCAGCCACTTTACTGAAGAAAAGGCAAAACTTTCAGTGTTGGTTCTTGCTATATCTTTGTTTCGAAATGGGTCCAGGGTTGCTTATGTTCCCTTCTGAAGGGGACTTGGCCTGGCAGTTCGGCTCGGGCTGTTTCTATTGGAGCAGGACCAAGATTTGCAGAAGGTGGGTCTCTGTCTTGAATGGCAGGGTGGGAGAAAAATCAGGGTCTGGAATGCGTCTGGAGCAATTGCCAATGGCTGAGATTAATTCAATAAGTTCTTCCTTCCCTCTATTGTCTTAGCTTTAAATTAATAATGCCAGGTTTAACATTTTTCAGAGGAGTTCTGTTTTAATGCACCTTTCTTGAGGAAGGCTGTATTCAATCTTTCCAAGCTACAACAATAAATATCCCACAATTATCCTCCCACTTCTGTACTGTTCAGTAGCTGGTGTAGTTTCAAATGTGACAGATAAACACATCTCACCTGCACGAAGCAGGAATAAATGTTAAACACGCAATTATTATATCCATCAGCAGCCAGATGTTTTGTTTAGCATGTCTTATTTTACAGCTAAAAATTTTCCGTCAATCTCCAAATGTCCTCCCAAGCTTTTCAGCTGTAACGCGCAAAGACAATCAAGGTATAAGTAGGTGGTAAAGTTAAAAAAGAAAACAAAAAACCTTCCGGAGTTCATTTCCAAAAGCTACCTTTACAACCTGAAAGTATGTAATTTAGAAAAATACACTCTGAGGCCTTTTCGAGCTGCACACATCATATTGTGCAATGTACTGCCTGACGTGGTGTAGTAAGTCTGTGCAACATTTTACCATGCTCCCTGCAAATGCAACTGTACCAATAATGGGCGCGCTTGAAAAACATATCTGCACACACAATTTAAATTTGCGTTTGCACACACCTCAATCTAAACGAATAAATGCACATTTTTTGGCTTATTTATAAGCCACTTACTCCCCCCGGTATGTCACTTTTTGTGACGCTACGGTGGCACAGGAGCCTGTTCAATATTTGCCAGGCAGCACTAAGCCACCTTTTTTGGCTTAATGCTGCCTTGTAAATATTGTTCCCTTTAACACAGTTTTCTGAGTTAAAGGGGCATGCAATGGGTGTTGCTGGGGGCATTCCCAGCAACATTCATGGTTTTTTGACACTGCCCCAGATTTACAAGAAAGAGAGGTGTAAGGGAGGCACAACCAGAAGAAATACTTTTATTTCTCCTTGTTTTTCCTTTTTCTATGTGTGCTGCATTCTCCAACACACATGGAAAGAGGAAAAAGCCTCTTGTGATTGTTTTTGTGCACAAAGGTTTTCCTTCCTGCACAAAAATCTTCATCCCCGCAACGCAGGCACCTTTGCACCATGGTGCAAAGGTGCCTGCATTGGCGCATGGCAGCCCATTGTGCATCAGTGCAGGGGAAAAGGACAGGAATGTGCCGTATTTGATAGATATTGCACATTGTATCCCTTTTCTCTTGCCATAGGGCAGTGCAGCATGAAGGCCAGCGGTGCTGTCCTACAGCAAAAACATAAATGAGGCCCACTGTATCTACAAAATCTGGACTTACTTTTATAAATGGATTAGATCACATGTAACTTTACACCAGTATAGTGAAGATTTACAAAGGTGCAAGTTTGTTTATTCTTCAAGTGTTTTAACAGTCACATTCCCTCCCAAATGTGATCTGAGATTTAGGGGTTTAGGGACAGAGTTACTAACCTTTTGCATTATGATTGCATCACTTTTGTAGCGCAACCATGGCGCAAAGTGCTGTAGATATTTACAAAACCACACAAGGGGCGATTTGCACCATCTTGCGTGGCTTTGTTAAAAAAATGTAACGCAAAGTAGCAGCTTGCATTGCATTGAGTTACATTTAATTGTGGGAGGCGTTCCATGGGTGGAACATGAGCGTTCCCATGCATCCACACATGAATTTCACGCACTCGCAGATTTCCAAAGGTTTGTAAATGTGAGAATGCATGAATTAGCTACACCTCCCAGAGGATGGTGTAATGAGGAGCAAAATCTTTTTATCTCCTTGCAATTTTCTCTTTCTATGTGTTGTGCAATCGGCAGCACACATAGATAGAGGAAAATGCCTTGAGAGATTGTTTTTGTGCAGGAAGGTCTACCTTGTCTTCCTTGAAATGCAAGCACACTTGCACCATGGTGCAAGGGTGCCTGTGTTGTTACTAGGTTACTGGAAATGCACCAGACCAGAAGTGTGGCATATCTTGGTAGATGTGGCGCATTTATGCTCTTTCCCTTTTATATGGAACGCAGGTCAGCAAGTTGCCTTGCTATACTGCGTTGCCTGAAAGGTTCGTAAATCCGGCCCTAAAAGTTTAGTTGACAGGGTACACTTCCAGGGTGCTCTGTGGAGTAGCCTGTCTTTCAAACTTGTGGTTTTGCAGCTCCATTTAGTGTCAGGGGTCCTCTATATATCTGACTGGCTCTACTTGCGGAAATGTTTGTCTGGTGACCCACCTGCTTGGTGGAGATCCTTGAACATGGTGGGCTGTACTTCAATAGGGCAGCATTGTATATCCTTCCACTAACCAGGCAGAACAGAGTACAGCTCACTAAAGGCTAAATAAATCCCTTAATCCGGTCAAGGGGATGAGTAAATATGTGCCCAAGGTGATAATTGGACGGGAACTCAATCAAAACTAGTATGGATGTACTAGGAGGGAAAAACAATTTCTTTGTGGAGAGTAAAAAACAAAACGTTAGCAAGTGCAATTAAACTGTGGCGAGTGTAATTGTATATCTGCTACATTTACAGATGCAGTTAGAGTACCTTCTACAGAAGAAGACCAACTCCTAGGAAACTGAGTTCCAAAGCTTTTCAGGACTACTTCTTGAATTTTTAGTGAACTCCCAAAAATGTACATAATATGCTCAAACATAACATTGGCACTCTTTTATTTTACCAATTAGTTTTCAAGCGTCTTGTCACTAGTACTGGTACCCTTACCAGCCTTATTCTGGCTCTGCTTGGTCCCTTCCAGTGCTCCGGCGCCCAGGTCACTTTTTCTTGTTTAAGGACTTCTTTCTCCTGCCTCCCGTCAGTACCTCGTAATGTCACCACATACATTGTAGAACTCCTTCTCCCCAAGGTAGAGACAAAGACTTCTCCTGTTGTACCGGTGTTGTCTATGATGAAGGATACCTTAGTGCACTCTAGCACAATCGATGGTAACACTGGACTCCACTTCCAATCTGCAAAGGCAGTAACAAAAGTTTTAATGTTTAAATAATATTGTCACAATTTAACGAATCTGCATACATTTTGCAGTCTGTTGGCAAGTTCCTCTCAGTGCAAAGATCTCAGATGTCAGGGCGATTCAACAAGGGTGGGGGGGGGGCAAAGTTTGAAGAAGTGATTGAAAAATTCTGTACACAGTAGGGATTGACCAAAGTGTCTGGTCTGCTGCCAGGGTGTGCAGCAAAGCTAGTCAGACCCCACTTCGCAGAAAGGGTTGGCTGAATGGATTAACCTTAAAACTAGAAGATAGGGGTAGTGGGAAGTGCCTTTGCTTGTATTTGTGCAAACCCATTCAGTAATAGTTTTCAAGAAAGTAGCATTAGAAAATATATAAGTTATCTTGGGGCATAAGTGATAGTTACTTGAGTTAAATCTAAGTGGTCAATTTTAGAGGCTTATTATGCTTAAAATGGCATGTTTTAACTGGCATCTTCACCGAACTATAAGCTCTCTTTAACCTTTCCTTTCTTTTCCAGTGCATTTCTAGTGTGTTTTAATGTAAAGTAATATTTTATTACCATATGAAGAGTTGATCCCCCTTGGCTGTGCACTGTGGGAGTTATCCGCAGAACCTGACCTGTGGTCAGGCCCTGCATCCAACTCCCAGTAGGGAGTCAGCCCCGTGATGTGGACTTCGGATATGTGCAGCAGGGAGTTGGCTGCAGGCCCTGGGCTGTGACCAGGCCCTGCGACCAACCGCCCAAGGTACCCAACTCCCTATGCGCAGCCTCTGAGCAGTCAACCCTCCACCACGCACAGCTTTCTGCCACACCTAAATATATAAAGTGAGCCTATTGGCTTTATCAAGGGGTGAGAATATCCATATATATATAAAGCAGATCTATCATCAAAAATCACCAAAAATTGTAATCAAATGTATATTTCAATAATTCAAACAATGCAATGTTTATTAATATTGATTACTAAAAAAAGTTTAATAAAGTTTTATTAAATACATTTCTGTGACAATTTCTTTTTACATAGTTACATTTTGTGAGTGAAAAATGTGAACGTTAATAGTCAGAGACATATTATATTTTAGTTTGTACTTTTAAATAAAACAAACATGATTCTGAGTCTTTCTTTTAACATTTTTCATCCCAAAAAAAGCAATCATAAAAATATCCACAAGAGGACCTTGCCTCTTTGTCATACATCTTCAGACCACAAAAAATGCAGTCATAGAACCAGCCCCTACAGGTTACTGCACTCTTATCTGTACAGCAAAAGCTCCGGCATGTTAAACATCTTTAAAAAAATATGGTATGCTTTCCTTGGGTCATGGGTTCAATGACTCAAGAGACTTACAGATTTTTTAATTAATTCTGCAAGTGGGCTGCAAAACTCCCTGCAGCCTCCCACACCATTAAACAAAAAAGGTTGGTGGTGTCCCAGGCCATTCCGGGGACATTACCAAAAATAATAACATATGTAAATAGCCCTCAATCAATCAATCAGGTATTTGTGAAGCACGCTACTCACCTGTGAGGGTCTCAAGGTGCTGGGGGGAGTCGTGCAGGTCCGTCTCACCCAAAGAGCCAGATCTAGAGGCTCTCCTGAAGGCTTGCAGAGTGGTTGAACGTCTGATGCTGAGCAGGAGTTTGTTCCAGGTCTTTGCCGCGATATAGGAGTATGCTCTTCCACCCGTCCTGGCTCTGCGGATGCGGGGGGTTTAGGCAAGGGCGAGGTCGACGGAGTGAAGGCTTCTCTTGGGTGCATAGAAGGAAAATCTTTTGTTGAGGTATTGAGGTCCGGTGTTGTGGAGGGATTTGTAGGCGTGAGTGAGTAGCTTGAAGGTCACTCCCTTGTCAACGGGAAGCCAGTAGAGGTGTTGTAGGTGCTGGGTGATGTGCTCTGCCAGGATGCCGAGGATGAGTCTGGCAGCGGTGTTCTGGATGGTCTGCAGTTTTCGGAGCAGGGATTTGTTGATTCCAGTGTAGAGGGTTTTTCCATATTCCAATCTGCTAGTTATGAGTGCCTGGGTGACGGTCTGACCCTCACAGGTCATTATGGGCTCTCCTTGAAGGATCAGTGATTAAGAAATTAGTGGCTGTGGAAGCTCATTTGTTATTCACTTTACACAGGTTTTTTTTCTGGGTGTTGCAGCCCCATCCGAGACACCAAGGGCCTCATTACGAGTTTTGCGGATGGGTTACTCCATCACAAATGTGTTATTACGAGTTCCATTATTTCTAATGGAACATAATGAAAACCGTAATACAGTAGACGGGATATCCATCACGTTTGTGATGGAGCAACCCATCTGCCAAACTTGTAATCAGGCCCCAAGTATTTTTATAAGTGGGCCATGGGCGGAGCCCTGGGCCCCCACAGCCCATGCAAGCAGACCCATTTCACAGGGCTGTGCAGGGGGCAACAATTTATTTTTATATTAAGAGGTGTCTGCTGCCCACCCCAGACCATTATTTTTCTCTGGGGTTGTAGTCAGAGCAACAGGGCCCCTGGGGTTCCACTGGCTAACTAATCCTGTGGAAGCCGCCATGTTTTTTTACAAAGGGTGGCCCGCTGCCCACATAGGGAAACCCAAAGGAGGTCCTTCATTGGGGGCTGTAAGGGTAGGCCCACAGGTCCAGAAGCCCTGTTGAGGCCCCTGCAGGTACCCATGCTGGGTACAGCAGGATCCAGCATTGCTTCCGCACTGTGGGAGCAGTTTTCTTTTGCTCCCGCTGGGCAGTAGCAATTCACTGCAGTTCCCTACCTGAGAACATGGGCAGAGAAAAGTTTTGTTCTTCCCACCTACCAGTAGCTCCTTTGTGCTTCCACTGGGTGGGAGCACATTACACTTTCCCTGCCCTCGCTCTTGGGCAGGGAAACAGAGGGTGTCCCTGGGTAGGCTCTGGGGCCATTCTATGTCTCTGGAAAGGAGGCTGTGTAGCCCCTCCTAAGAATGGCGAGTTACAGTCCCGGGCAATGGAGTCCCTGTGTCCTTTTCAGGGTATGGGAGGGGGTCATTCACCGCTCACCTTTATAAATATGTCAGCCCCAGGAATGACTCCCTGGAGCCTATTCAGGATCGACATGGGGGCTTCATAGCCGTCCTTCCCGTTTATTAAAATATCTGCTCCAGAAAATGATTTTCCTGGGGCTTCTTAGTGGTTTGTAGATTAAGGGCCATGCACCCCCTCCCCCTAAATAATACATACATCCTCCCGCAGGTCCTGGCCAACCCGGGGGTGTGGCTTTTCTCATGCAAAATTTAAAAAACACATTTTTGACCACCAGGTCTAGGGTGTCAGAGTATCTCTAGCCTGTTGCCTTATATAATTTTTTGACTTTTATCTAGGACTCAGGGCTGAGTCCTGAGTCCTAAGATGGCTGCTGCCACATCCTTGTTGATGTGGTGGCAGCCATCAGATCTCACCATGAGATCTGTCAGGCCCACGGATCCTCGCAGTTGTGAACTTTACAATTACCTTGAGCTTTAATTGCTCATAAACTACTGAACGTATTTACACCAAATCCTAAAAAGCTCTTGTTCTGGACCAAGATCTAGCTTTCTGCTAAATTTTGTGTGAATCCGTTCAAACTTTTGGGCGGTAGCTGTGTTTAAAGTTCCTACCAAAATATAAATGGGGAAAACACGTTTTGGTATCCCCCTTCTTTCTTGGCTCCCTTGCTTGACGGATCACCCGAAGCTTTCCACAAAGGAGCTGAGGTTAAGAAAATTGCTATTAACTATAGAGCACTACAACAGTGATATTTACTATGCAGTGTTGAAAATAATCTTGTGATGATAGAGTGACCTTATGTGTGTGATGACTTGATGAGGATGGTCAACTATATTCATACATCAATACATTTCATGCTCTCTTTATGATCCTAATCATACTTGGCCACCAAGCACCAAGACCTCATTCATGCAATCAGCCATTATGATAGCTAATGAAACTTGTTTCAAATCCTATGAAGACTATAGTAGTCATATCAAATCTTATATCATAATTACAATTAGATTAACAACCTCAAAATAGAAAGACTGTAATTAATTGAACAAGTTAGTCCTGTTGCTTATTCAGTTTTGAGCTCTGCCATGAGTTGCAATACTTCATATTCAGTATTTTCGTATTTTTCTATTGAAGTTCAAAAACCCGTCCTAAACAAAAGAATTAGAAAAACCTCAGAAACTAAACTGATAAAAGAGTAGCAAACGTGCAAATTACTAATTGAAATTGCCAGAATCCTTGATTAATTTTCAAAAAGTCCTAAAAAATCACATAACTTGAGATCTAGTTTACATGCATAGCAAGACCCTGATCACAATTTAAACCATATGGAAATTTACTGCTGATGATAGAACTTGATTTCAGATTTGAAGTTTGAGAGCTGTATCGCCACCTCAAATGTGTTTGGGAACATGGTTGATAACAAAAGATTTGATACATTTTCTTTCTTTCTGATTTTCTTCTTTGAAATGTTTACCCATGCTTAACGGCTATTGTAAGAAAGTGACCCTTTTTGCATGGTTGCCCCCACTTTTTGCCAAACTGTTGATGTACTTTGAATGAGTGTGTCCTGGGTTCCTACCAACCAGGTACCCAGGGCCTATGTTCTTTCTCTAAACTGTACTGTTGCAAAACCCAATTGGGAACTCTAGCCACATGTAAGTCCCTTGTAAACGGTACCATAGGTACCAAGGGCACTTTGACCAGGGAAGGCCTCTAAGAGCTGCAACATTTATTGTGCCACCATTAGAGGCTCTGTACCTTTATACACTCACACTGCAATTGCAGGCTGTGTGCTTTGGTTCAGAACAAAGTGAAGAGTCAACAAGGCACACATCCCTGTGTGCCATGCCTACAACTCACTGCCCTGGCATAGGTAAGCCACACCTCTAGCTGGGTGCACTATACCAGTGGTGAGGGTACAGGTGCATGAGCCCTGTACCCGTAGATTGTCTAAGCCAATTCCTAGACATTGTAAGTGCAGTAATGCCATTAAGAGTAGATGGTGCTGGGAGTTTGTCATTACGAACTCCACAGCACCATAATGGCTTTACAGTAAACTGGGAAGTTTGGTATCAAACTGCTCAGCACATTAAACCCACACTGATGCCAGTGTGTGATTTAATGAAAAATGCACTCAGAGGGCATCTTGGAGATGCCCCCTGAAAAACGACCTAGCTCTAGTGTCCTGGCTGAGTGACTCGCCAGCTGCCGCCACCAGACATGATTCTGGATCACTGGGTCGAGAGCCGGCCACTCTTGGGGGACTGAAACAATGCACATCCTGGGACGAGGTGCCAAACCTTCTCCCTCAGGAAGGGCAGGGTCAAACGAAGAGGAAGCTTCAAAGGCTTGCTGCCTTTGTGAGCTATATCACTCATTTGCTGCTCCAAGCAACTGGCCCCCACCGGTTCTGACCCCCACTTTGGGTGGGAGAATCTGAAGGAAAACCAAGTTAGGAGGAAAGGTGTGTCCACCTTTGCCAACCCCATCCCTCAGGTGGGGGAGGTGAGGTGAAGCACAACTCTCAGTCCCCACCATCTTGCAGACGGGAAGCCAGCCAACCTGAGTGAGGCTTATGCCCCCTCCCACTGGGGGAAGGGACCCGACCTGTACCTATCTGTAATGCCCCTAAATCTAGTATGTAGGGACAACTCAGAACCTTGCCTCCTCAGACAAGAACCGACATGAAGAAGGACCAAAGAAACCGTGCTGAAGAAGAAGAGGAGGACACCAACAGCCTTGGCCCCAGCCCTACCGGCCTGTCCTGACCTCGACCTGCTCCAGTAAAATCCCGGTGTGTCCTGCAGCCAGCAGCCCCCAAGAACCTGTAGGACCTGCCCTGCCTTCCCCAATCAAGACATTATCTCCCATGAGCACGGACTTGCTCATCCAACAGACTCTGGCTCCGGCCAAATCCACAAGTCTGCACCACTCTGCACCCAATGCCCACAGCCTGAGTTTGAGTGGCCCAACACCACGAGGAGGTCTCCCCGGTGATCTTGAGCTGGGATTTGGTGATCCCTAACCTGCCTTTAATCTCCAAACAACGCCTGCAGCCCTTTTCTGAAGGATCCCCGGACCGCGACCGGAGTTGGTAAGAAAAACCAGAAGCCTAAAGACACTCCTGCACCTGATGTCCCACAGCCTTGGGTGGTTTAACCGTAAACGACAGTGTCCCAGCATCCTCAGGCATCCCAACTTACCTTTCCAACCGGTGGTCACCTCCAGAAGATCTTTGTCCCGAGCCTGCAGTGTTTGTTGCAACCGGAGAATCCGCATTGAAATCAACAGGGCACCTGACGCCAAACCAGCACCCTGCACTCAGCCGCCCCTGTGCCACTGTTGGTGCACCTTGTGTGCTAAATCGGATCCCCCTTTTCCCTGAGCCTAACACCAGGAGCTTTGCTCCCACAACCTTGTGGCCTGCTTGTGAGTCACCACCAACTGGAGGCACCCTAGCCCCGTTGGATAACATTGGGCCTCAGCCTCTGCACCCGGCTGCCCTAGTGCCACTGAGGGTGCTTTGAGACTGCATCCTCAAACCTGGGGGAACCCTGGTTCTAACCCTAGAAACCCAACTCCCACAAACAAGTACTTACCTGTAAACCGATTGCTTCATTTCCTCCCATAGGTTTACATTGACTGCTTTTCTTTCTGGAGTTGGTTTGTATGAAACCTTGAAAATCTGCATATGTGTAAAAAATGAATTACTTACCTTTTGTCTAGGAAATGTTTCAGTGTGATATCTCGGCATATCACACTGATTAGCTAAAGTAACTTAAAAAGTATTCCAAGAAGTAACATGCACAGTAATCTATAAAGTAACTGTAAAGTAATTTCAAACTGTTGACTGACCTGTAACCCAACCAACTGCCTTTGAACCTTCATTCAACTGTAATTCACTGCATAAATCTTGCAAAGTATTATTTCACTTAGCTGCACCAGGCGTGGGTTGGGTATAGAAATAAAATAACTAAATAATATTTGTTTTATACAAAACAAATGGTCTGAGTTCAGACTTCGAGTGTGTGACATCATGTCTTTCTTGAGTTTGTACAATAAATGCTTAACACTACACTCTGATAAAGTATTACTGCTCGCCCACACTACCACAAATAGAGAGTAAGGTATTATCTACTTTTACCTCTGCCTACCTTTGGAGTTCTACTGAGCTCTGTGCACACTATACCTTGCTTTGGTATAGTACATGCACAGTGTAGGGGAGTCCATTTTTAAAGGACAAATTCCATCACCCACCCATAGGTAGCATGCTTCATCATCGGGTACCTCCTTGCACTGCGAACCTAGTTGCAGTATGGGCTACAACCCCCTCACTGTAAGGGAGGAGCTCAGGGATGTTTTAATAAAGTAGATGGGAGGTATACTAAAACCTTCAGATGAGCTGGGCGAGGGGGGAGTAAGGGAGGAAAGTGTGAGTGAATGTAAATCTAACTGCCTGGTATGCTAAAGATACATTTTAATGAAACATCCAGGGGTCAGGATTAAAAAGGTGTGTGTTAATCTTGACCCCTGGATGTTTCATCAAAATATATCTTTTGTATACCAGGCAGTTAGGGCCAGATGTACGACCCTTGTAAATTGCACCACACAATTTGTGCTCGATTGCTAGTCGCAAATTGCGAGGTGCAATTTACAATGTACTGCAGTGTCAGAGAAACTGATTGAGATTCTCATGAATATGAATGAGCCACTCAAGAAAGGTGTTTAAGGATTTTATGCTTGCCTAGGCTGAATTGCTCTAAATAAAATACATTCTATACTGTTGGTGCTATAGTTGTGTTGCTTTGGAATGTCCACAAGCAAAAAGGCCTAATTTAGGGGAAATGTGTGCATGTAAGATTGACTTGCCTGCCATGTATTCCCTGAACAAGGATGTTTACATCCTATGCCCATATATTTGCAATGTCAAATCCAGGAAATCTATTGAAGTGCTACTAGAATTTCATGTAAATTTGAGGTTATAATTATTACTGTGAAATTTACTAATGAAGCTTTGAAGTCCTTTTTTGGGGCCCTTTAATATCAAGAAGAGGTCATCAATATACCTCATACATGTTACCACTTTCTTAGTGTATTCCTCCATATTACCAGCCCAGACCACCTGCTTCTCCCACAGGCCATTGACCATGTTTTCATAGCCTGGGGCTAAACAGGTGCCCATGGCTGTTCTCTGAGTCTGTTTGCACTGCTGATTTTTGGCAATACATATATTTTAGTTAAGGCAGATTTAATCTCCAACAGTATAAATGTATGCTGTAATTCATTTAAAACTCAGGCTCTCAGAAAGTGTCTGCATGTTTTCATTTCATCCTGGTGTTGTGTACCTGTGTACAGTGCATTCACATCTATGGTCATTAAAGTGAAACTACTGTCCCAAGTAATGTCCTTTATTCTGATTATGAAGGCCCTTGTATCTCTGAGGTATGATGGCAAAGATTGTACAAAAGGAAAAAGAAAACATTCTACATCAATCGAGGTGTATTGTAATAGATTACCTTGTGATGAAATACTGGGTTTACTTTGTGGCCTGCAGAGATTTTTATGAATCTTGGGTAACAAATACAATGTTAGGACTAGGGTGTTTCATTCTTCAAACAGCAATACTCATCCCAATCAAGTAAGTGTAAAAAGTATACTAATTTAACTTTTGGGGTACCTTAGTATGTACGTTTAACACACAAAACGTTTTAGTAAACACTTACATTGACTGGATGATGTCATGAGTGATGTAATTTGAGATGTCATCAGAGATATCCCTGTCCATGTCATGAGTGATGTAATAAGTGAGGTCGTCAGCAGGGCATTGAGGGGACATAAGTTATAGTTAGCTCAGGTAACTATAACAGCTGCATTTTACTGGTTTTGCACAAGTGAAATGTGAGCCTAACTATAACATCACTTTAATCTTAGTTTTTTTCAGTGAATTTCTATGGTTTTATCAATTTGATTTCCTAACTATAACATCACTGTAACCTTTGATTTTTAAGTGAATTTGTAAGGTTTTTATATTTTATTTCCTACTCTAACCACTATTCTTTGACACTAAGGGCCTGATTATGATGTCAGGTGGCTCACCAACATCTCAGGTTGCGGTCCTACCACTACATAATGATGCAGCCGGTCGGAGCACAGCGAGCAGAAGGACCATCCAATGTCTCCGACAGGCTCAAGGAGCCCATCGTGTCATCAGTCGGAGCATAATCCCTACAATGGGGGTGGTGACTGCGGAGGTACTGCTGTAGGGATTATGATGACCCTCTTCTCTCTTGCTTCACATACCGGTTTGACCACCATGTGATAGCAGATGGAATGGGATTTTGGGGTGCCCCTGGCACATGCCCCCATGGACCTCCACTGTGGGTGCAGGGGGCACATCTGGTACCCCCCAAACATCCATGCGTCATGCCCTAGACACCACATGGTGCCTAGCACACTGTGCATACATGCTTGAAAACTGCAAATTTCTAGCAATAGAAAAGAGCAGTAATTGGGAAGGTGGAAATACGAATATATAGTCGGTCAGACACCTGCCTGAAACATTGAGCGCTATTGTAATGAGGCCCTAAGTGTGTGAGTGAGTGCATGAGTGTCTAAGTGGGTGTATGAGCATGTTAGTAGGTTTGTAAGTGGTGGGTGTGAAAGAGTATGAGTGGGGTTGTAAGTGGGTATATCAGTGTCTGAGTGGATCTGTGAGCAGGTGTGTGAGACTTTGACAGGGGTGGGCGGTAAACTCTGCTCCGAAAAAGAGTTTGCAAAGTTTTGCCACTCCGTGCTCCGCTTGGAACGTGGAGTTCAGCAACATTTTTGCCAAACACCAGCAGAGCAGAGTTTACCTGCACACTCACCCCTAGACTTTGCCCTCCAACCAGTAGTGCACCAGGAAGCCCCTTTCAAGAGTGGTTGAGAAAGGGGACATGGATTCTGACTAGGTCTCAGCAATCCTGCTGTGGGAGACTTACTTGTGGCAACAATAGGGGCTTTTTGCTCCCAATGACCCTCAGCAACCAAGGGGATGTCGTTCCCCAACCATTAGTGTGACATGAGGCCCTTCTGTAGAGTTGTTAGGAAAGGGGGCAGGGCCTCCGACGAGGTCGGTAGCCCTGAGGAGGAGGTGGTCACTGGGACTCAATGACCCTCTGGAGGGGTGTCCCATATGCCCCCCTCCCCTCCGCAGAAACTTGAGCTTGTTTTTTTGATGGGCATTCATGGCTCTGTCACGTTTTCACAAAAAAAATGTAAAGTGCGTTTTGGCCTTGTCGGGCCAAAAGCTAAGGGGGTCAGGGTATTCCTACCCTGCCCCCTTTTCTTTTTTAAAAATGTTTTTTGTACGGCTCAACAGAAGCCAAGTCCCAAGATGGCTGACAACACTTCCTAGTTAAAGTGTTGATAGCCAATCGAATCCTAGCATGAGATCTGGAGGGTTCGCTAAGCCTTAGTGTCCCAATATACAAAATTGGATTTTCATTAATGTCTCAAAAATTACAAAGTAGATTTACACCAATTCACAAAGGGTCGCTTTTTGAACCAAAATCTACCTTTCTGCCAAATTTGGTATAATTCTGTCCAGCGATTTGGGTTGTAGTCGTGTGTAAAATCCCTGTGAAAAATTGCATGTGGAAAATGTGTTTTTGGACCCGCCCTTTTTCTCGGCCTCCACTTGACGAATCACCCAGAAACTTTCAAAACAAGAGCTGAACTGACTGTCATATTAGTTTTTAAAATTTCATGAAGATTCGTTTAATGGTGCCACAGTGTTTGGCAAAACAAAAAATGCTTGGAAAGTAGGTTCAAATTATAACTATCTTCTGGCGACCGCCAGTAGGTAATATATGTTTCACTCATTTCAGGTTTTTTTCATCACCAAATACAACCACAACAGGTGTGTTGTATCTCATGGTCATGGTTAAGGCACACCGGGGTTGCAGACTCCATTTATGAAATTCTTGAATTTTAAGCACCATAAAACAACAAGAAGCCTATCCGTTTTGGCAAATGCATTCAACCAGACCAACCTTACCCGTCCTTACTGTGTCTATATACAGTCCTTCTTCCATTGTGTTCCCACACGGTTCAATAACGTCAGCACCAGAACAGTTATAGCTTTTCAACTCCATAATACGATATTTGGCTTCCAGCTCTCTAACCATTCGTTTGTTGCATATCCCCCACACCACTAGTTGCAATTCTTATCAGATGTTCATGTCCATATTATGCTCACCACTTAATCCTTCTCCGACCAGGTCCCAGAGCTTTTAATGTCAAAACAGGTAACACCAATTGCTATCCACATATACCATACAGTATTAAAATGAAAGTCCATATTAACAATGGTCTATCCTAGACATATTAAAGCAGTCGGTTGAGTAACAGCATATCAGATTGAGATAAGTCAATTATCATCCACATATCACCATCCAATGCCCCAGTGCCAATCAGTTTTGATAGCAATCAATTATATGCATTTCCAAGTGGTTGGTTATAATAGCAGCATTTCAGTTCACGTTGACTCGATTAATTAATTTATTTTCTATTTATATATTGGGGCAGTCCCCGTGTTACATCATCAACATTGATCTATTGTGAAAACCTTAAAACATCAGCTCTAGATAGCAGCACATCATATATATTTACAGTGGTTGTTCTCTTGCATTCGGTGTCAAAGACAATCTTTATAAAATACCATGTAGGTGAAATTCTTACATTGTATCTACATATAAAAGGAGAGACAAGGACATTATAAAGTGGGTTCTGTAATTGTCCTTGTGCAGTCCAATTGCGCAAGGCTCACAAATGTCACTGTTCACACCTCCTTCATTCATATTAACTTATCTACTTTCATAACAGCCATGAGCAGCAATTAAGTTATATAAATTGTCATAGTGCACAATACATTCCTAGTCACAATAATTCAAACAATCCAGTTTCCATAACGTTATAAAGTGTTATAGCGCAATGTAATTCCAGCCACATTCACTACAGAATTCTTGTGCTGACAGATTGGCAAACATCAAATAAAGCTATGTAGGATCAGTTTTGTATGTGTCCCCTTCTCATCATTGTGTGTAGCATATAATCATTATCAGAGCATATGTACAGAATGATACTGGATCACATGATAGCTGTGAAGTAGCATATGCATTGTCAAAAGCTCTAACATCGCTACTTGCTCTTCTGAGGATGTGATTTGCCACAAGGTGTTCTATATGTGTGGATCAATCTTTGGCTATATATATATGACAGCAATGCTGTTATGTCCTGAACTGTTGTATTTTTCAGCATGAGATCTACATAGTGAGAGGGGTCATTACATGCATGTTCATCAAAAATGTAAACATTCTCTAATTCATGTATGACATTATCATATATTTGTGCAAATAAACTTTCTAAAGTGTCATGGTGCGCTAAAAAATCTAATTCATGGTGGCAGTAGCCAGTCTGTCACTGACAATGTCCCATACTTAAGTACATTTTAGATACTCATCCACTTGTGGACATTCAAAATGGCAATTCGAATGTATAAAAATATGTTTAGCCCCTCAAGCAGTTTAACTCAATCATATATCAACTAAATAATGATAGGGCACCACTAATGTTTATATATGTGTTTCTGTCCATGTTACATGGCCATTAAACTTTGCATGTTCCCCATTGAGTTCATTTAGGGCCCACTCTGCACCAACGGCCCCTCACTGTGCTCTGTTCCACAGGACACTTGTTGTCCAGGGAGCCACTGATTTGCAGCTATATATGTACATGGAGTGCTGCATCTAAATTGTGATCCCATGGTCTTTCAGAGCCCTACAGAATGATCACCCTGAATTCACATTTCTGTAGCTCTAATTCACGGTCTCCATTTCATGGATGTGCACTAATATGTTTGCTCCCATAGTACTGGAGGCTGCTTAGTTTCACATTGTGAACCTCCCAGAAGTGCTTTGCCATTGGGCAGTTTCTAGCTTGATATTTTTATGACTCTCAGATTTTGTGGGATGCAGACTCTTACTTTATTGATTATGCTCTCTACTTGTTTCATTCAACAGCCACATTCTAGCACATAGACCACAAATTCGATATTACACGTGATCCTCTCATTAATCTCCGGTGATTTTCCTTCGAATTTCTCATATTTCCTTTTATTGATTCCATGTGAGCACACTTCGCACCTACCATACTTCCAGAAACCCCGGTTTTTGTTAGTCAACCAGTTTCTATTTGCTTCACTGGTAATACATGCTTCTTGTGAGTATGTCGCCCAATTACCTGACTTTTCGATATGTGATTCGTGGTTGTTGGTCCACTTTCCCCTTTTATATGCTCATCATGTTTAAGAATGTCCCAATTTCATTCCAGTATGGATCCAATGTGTTGATATTCATTGTTGTACTACATGAAGAACCTAATATAGGAATAATTCTGATCAATTCTTCCCATTGGATGAGTTTCATTATGATCATTCCGCTCCCTATTGTAAAATGTCTCATCACTTTTACATGTACATTCTCAATGGTATGCCTCATCCAAGATTTTCTTTGGGTACCCTAATTCCATGTACCTCCCGATCATTGTGTCTCAGAGGAGCAGATTCTATGATCTCTCAACATTTGGCTGTAAGGGAGGCTTCACTTTAGTGCCTTGGGGTGCCTACTATTGCCATTTAAGATGGAATTCCATGCCGTCTCCTTCCAATAGATGCAAGAGTTCAACTTGTCATCATTAACTTACTGTAGAAAATCCAGGAATTCTATGCTTGTTTTACTCCATGTAGCAGTCAACTCTTGAATATGTTGTGGTTTAACCTTTCAAGGTATTCTAATAGAAGTGATTCCTCTTCGTCCCATATTATGAACAGGTTGTTGATAAAGCGCACCCACATTATGACTCGCTCTATGTATACTGTATTTTCATTCAACCAAGCGGCCTCTGTTTCCCACCACCTCATGTATAGATTAACATATGTGGGTGCAAAGGAGGTTCCCATGGCAGTTCCTTGCTTATGCAGCTGGATCTTGTTGCCAAACAGGGACATGTTATGAGTGAGGCAATATCAAAGTATTGTCATGCACATCAATGTGTGCTGTGTGAAATTTATTGGGTTTACTCTCAGGAAGTAGTTACATACATACATCTATCCCATATTCATGTGCAATGGATGTGTAGAGGGATGTCACATCCATCGCCACCGTTATGCATGTCTGCTTCCAGGGGATATCATTGATTTTACTGAGGAAATCCTTAGTGTCCTTGATATATGAAGACAGGATAGTGATGTATTCACATGGAAACAAGTCAAGACTTGTTCTCTAGTAGTAATCCAATCATGCTGACAATAAGTCTACCTGGACGATTTTCTTTGTTTTTGCAAATTATTGCTAAGTAGTATGTGATTGGATTTCTTGGGTAGCCAACTTTAAGGTACATGTATTCCTCAAATTGTAGAGGCCCCCAATCCAGCCACTCCTTTAACATCCCATGATGCGCTTGTTAGTGTTCCAGGGTTGGAATACTTCACAGACTTTTATAATTGTCCCTCCTGTTCAACTGTCTGAATGCTTCCATTACATATTTGTTTTTATCCAAAATAATAATTTTACCACCCTTATCTGAGGGCTTGATGATTATGGATTAATCATTTCTGAGTAGATTTAGTTCCAGCCAATCATAAGGTAAGAACTTAGTGTTGCCTTGAGGTCTGGATTTTTTCTTATTTTGTTAATATCATCCACCACTAATTCATAGAAGACATCAATCGTGTTGCCACTTGGTAGTTGAGGACATAACTCACTCTGTAGTTTTAAGCCACTATCAATGTGTCAGTCTGAAATCCAATACTTTCCAGGTGTATGATATCTGTATTCCCTTCAACCAGTGTCATGGCTGTTGTGCCTTCATTTTTCATTTCTAGTTTGTTTAGTGACTCTAATTCAGGGATATCTCCGATTGTGAATTCAGACTTACATGTTATACATCCCACACATCCCTTGATGAACCGTGAGCTTTCATTGCATAGTATTTACATCGTTTCAGCTTCCTTACGAACTTATAGGTTTCCGTGTGTATGTTTACAAAGTCAGGGCTGGAGGTAGGGCAAAAGCTCAATCCATAATTCAAGATCTTCTCTTGAGCTGGTGTTAAAATTGTGTTAGATATGTTAATGACTCGTGAATTCATTTTGGATTCTGTTTTTCCATCATGGTTATTACCTAGATGGCAGTTTTTCCTCTTACCCCTCTTCATCTCGTGCCATCGTGTCTCCGCCTCTTCCTCTGCCTCCTACTCATTGTGGCATTGCCATCCTCAGCATCTCCCCATAAAAATCCATTCTTTCTTTTGTGCCTTCGTAAACAGAGGGGCCCGCATCTGAGCTCAATTCCGCTTTGCTAGCTCCCGTATTTTCACTTCCAGTTTAATTAATTCTCTCCTTAGCTCTCAAGGGTTAAAATTACTTTGCGAAGGTGTATGTCCTCCCATATTGGTAGTCCATGTTGTCTCTGTTAAATTTCTGTACTTTCCTCATCCTTGTTTCTTCCTCATTTCTAGCAATTAATTCTTCAATTTTTCCCAGCATCATTTTTACATCTTTAACCTTGATTCCCTCAATTTCTCATCGCAATTCCTAAATGTTAGTAATTTGTATCTCCATTTTATGTTTGACATGTTTGATTAGAGTCCCTATTAGTTTAATGGTGCACTCCTCTGTTTGTGTTCTCCATTCATCAAAAAGATCCGGGTCCACATTCCCATATGTGGGCATCACTAGAATACTCAGCCTATGTGGTGTCCTGCTTCATTCTATATATTTTGTTAGATATGCCATTGGGTATCATTTTCTAGACTCTGATACCCTTACTTTTGGACTCAAGTAAGTGAGACGGTGCAAGATTTGTGCTGTTTCTCAAGGCCTGTTGTGTTATTGGCAAACACATATTTTGCTCTCTCCCCCAATAATTTTATATAAAGGAAAAAGCAAGTGTGTTTTCCACATTGAAAGATGATCTAAAATGCTTTGTGGAGGTGAATTCATCATTGATTTATTGGAACTCAATCTCTAGTGACTGTGACAAATGGGTTCTTTCTTGTCCTTACCTGGTGAGAGTAGAGTCCATGGTTCTCCCTTTAATTAATTTGAGTATGGAAATGTGCAAATCGCTTGGAAACTTCACCCATTTGGCCCCACTCACCTAAGAAGTATGCATTGGTCATAGCTTAAGAAGAGACCCCCCAGTGAATTTCCACCGATTTTGATGTGGCGTTCTTGATCCCAAGGACTACAGGGACGTCTCCACCAAGCAAAGAAGCACTTACTTCATAAGGTTAAGAAGAAGGAACCCTGTTTGGTGGAGATTTACCTCTTTGTAGTCTCATTGGCTTCGCCATAGGAATATTCTTGTTATCACAGATTTCTGGATAAAGTCTCAAGTGTAACAATCAAATTGCCAAAACGCACACAAGGTCACTGGTGACATTTCCTCGTGGTCCATTATTCAACTTTGGTGTTGAATAGGTACTGGACATTTACCCAACAAGGTAGCACTTAGTAATTAACCAGTAGAAAGTGCAAAACTGTAGACTCTCGTTGGATAAATGTGCAGGTGCAGTTCAGTTGTGGCTCACATACCTACTAACACATCTACACAGATACTTAGATACCCACTCACACACTCAGGTGCTCATATACCCTCTGACAGACAGACTCAGGTACTGATACACCCACTCACACACCCAATGAGACACTTATACACCCATCCGATACCCAGTCAGATACTTACACACCCAATCACACACCCTTTGAGATATCCATGCACTCACTCACACACTCAATGAGGCACTCATGCACTCACTCAGCCACTAAGACACTCACACATCCAGTGAAACATTGTTGAGACACTCCCCCACCCATTCACAAACGTAATCAGATACTAATGCACCCACTCACACATTCACTCAAATACTCATGCATCTACCCACAGATCCACTCAGACACTCACACACCCACACATACACTCACTCACCCAGTCACAGATCCACACAAAAAACTCACACACCAAGTCATTGACCTACACAGACACTCTCACACCTACTCAAAGACCTATACAGCCACTCACACACCCACTTATAGACCTATATAGCCACTCACTGTCAAAAGTTACAGGTTACAGTTAGGAAATAAAATTAAAAAACCTTTGGAATTTGCTAAAAAACATATATTACAGGGACATTATATTTAGGAAATAACATCATAAAATGTAGAAATTCACAGAAAAAAACCCAAAGGTTACAGGGACATTATAGTTAGGAAATGGAATTTAAAAACACCTTAGAAATTCACTGAAAAAACCCAAAGGTTCCAGGGAGTTATAGTTAGGCTCAGATTTCAACCATACAAAACCAGTGAAATTTAGCAGTTATCGTTAACTGAGCTAACTATAACTTATGTCTCTTACAATACAATGCACTGCTTGTGACCTCATATATTACATTACTCATGACATGGTCAGTGACTCACTCAACCACTCACACACCCATACAACCACTCACATAACCACTCACTCACCTATGCAGCCGCTCACACACACATAGACCTACTCGTACACAAGTCACTCACCCATATAGCCTCTCAACAGCACCACTCATACACCAACACAACCACTTATGTAGCCATTCACACATCCATACAAGCACTTATACCTATATTCACTCACCTATACAGCCAGTCACACAGACACTTAGGGCCATATGTAGGTAATTTTTTTTAACCGATTCATAAATACCGAATTTTACCGAATCGGTATTTAAGAATCGGTAAGTTATATGTAGGTAAACGATCGGTAAACATTACCGATTCGGTAATATTCGGTAATCATGAATCGGAATTTACCGATTCGGTAAATACCGAAGTGGTATTTACTGAATCGGTATTTACCGAATCGGTAAATACCGAATCGGTAATTCAAACACACATGACTTGATGAATCAGCCAATGCTGTGCTACCTAAACCCCACCCAACCAGGAAGTGGCCACACCCAGGCAGGTGCACACAATCCACAGACTCTGTAGAGGCTGGGAGTGCAGAGGAGAGGAACAGAGCAACTACCTGATTCAGCCCTGGAAACTGCAACAATGGCCAGCCAGGACACAGAGAGGGATGGAGGGGAGAGGAAGAGAAAGCTGAAATTCAGCCAAAAGGAGCTGCAGGTACTGGTGGAGGAGGTTGTGAAGCAGCACCAGAAGCTTTTTGGCAAACAGTCACAGCAAGTGGCTGAGTCAGAGAAACGTAAGATCTGGCTTGGAATCCAGGCACAGGTGAATGCCATGGGAGTGACCCCCCGGGACATTGATGTCCTCAAGAAGCGGTGGTACGACATCCGTATCATCACGAAGAGGAAGGTGGCAGAATTGAAAAAAGAGGCCAGCCGGACAGGAGGTGGACGCAACAGGGCACCAGCCCTGACAGAACTGGAGGAGCTTGTGGAGACCACCATTGAGCCAGAAAGCATCGTGGGGATTGGGGACGCTGACAGCTCCGGCAGAGGCACCTCGAAACAAGGTAAGACGCTTGCACAGCAATGTGTCACCCCCTACCCCTATCCCAACTCCTCAAATGTGCAATGAGAATCCCACTCCAGTACAGGTGTTAGTGCATGCTAGCAATGCATCGTGGGAGATGTAGTCCCTGAAAGCCCAAACATGATACGATTAGCACAGATTAACAAGGCATGTAACACACAGTAGCGAGAAGCAGGCAGAGGACATTGAGATACTCTTTAAAAAATGTATTGTCATGGCAGCAAATCTATGCTTCAGGTACACTTAGCTGATGTTGCATTTCTGTCCACAGGCACCACTGCGCACAGAACTGCCCATGACAAGGGATAGAGGGCACACCACAAAGACAGCGCGGAGAAGGCCACCACCAGTTCTGGCCAGGGAACGGCACCACAGGCAGTCACACCACCCCAGCCAGCATCGCCACTCCAGCCAGCATCCCCACTCCTGCAGGTGTCACCACCATCTTCACCACCTGCATTGCACAGGTCGAGGAGGCGTGCTGCTGCCAGGTTGTATGTAACAGACTCATCCTCTGAAGACTCGAGGGGGGCGGAAACGTCCACTGTACCCCTGGATGTAACCCATGCCAGTGGGCCTTCCGACTCTGAGGGAGCACACACAGGTGGCAGACGGCGCCGCAGGGCTCGGCCGCAGAGTCCACCTCCCCTAGGGCTAGGGCTGGGCCATGGAGTCTCCTCAGGGCTTGAGGCCACCATGGTGAAAATCCAACGCATCCAGGCAAGGGCAATGGTGTCTGTACAGCAACAATGAGACATTTGTTAACATTGACAAGGGCATCAGCGCCATGGCAGGGGGAATGGCTGAGATGGCAGCGGGCATGCGGGACATGTCCCAGTCCATCATGCTGCTGTGCTCAAAGTATGATGAGGACAGGGCCGCACGGCGCAGGGGACATCAGAGAAAGGATCAGAACTCAAGGGCAGTGAACCGGCTGGCAACTGCCACTTCGCTGCTCTGCAGGCGCTCTGTGGCGATGCAGGAGGGCCTTGCGCACTGCAGCACAGATGTGTCAAGGGGGATGGTGAGGGTCACAAGTGCACTAGAAGTGCTGCTCACCAGCCAGTCTGCAACAACTGGCGCTGTGGATGCTGGTGACACCGAAGACACGACCAGCAGGAGCAGCATAACCCCCCCTGTCCCAGACACACGTCGGAGCAGCAGGCGGCAAGGTGGTGCCACTGGTCCCACAGCCAGTGAGGACGCTCACTCAATGCCATCCCGCACTGGTGCGCGTGGGCGCAAACACTAATGCGTCAGGAAAAACAAAGACACTATAGGGTGAAGTAACCCTTGACTGACATATGTTTATTTCTCAATGTTGATGGAAAAGGTTTCCCTTTGTGTTGTGGCGTAGTGCTGCCTGATTAAACTACGTTATGGCATCCAACTACTGGCTGTGTCCCCTTACTCATTCAGAAATAGTTGCATGTGATCTCTGCCCGTCTCACTCTCCCATCTGTTGCTGTTGCCACTCCTGCTGCGTTGGCCTCTGGCTGTGCAGACTCATCATCATTGTCCTCAATATATGTCATTTCGACCTCTGTACCTCTCTTCGTGGCAAGGTTGTGCAGCATTGCACAAGTGGCAATTATCTTGCAGCAGAGGATGGGTGTGTACTGGCGTGCACCTCCGCTTTTTTGGAGGCAGCGGAACCTGCTTTTCAATAGTCCGAACGTGCGCTCCACCACATTGCGTGTAGATTTGTGTGCCACATTATATCGTCTCTCACTCTGGGTTGATGGGTGTAGGTAGGGAGTGAGGATGAATGACCGCACGGCATATGCACTGTCGCCTAGGTGAGTAAAAGGGATCCATCAGTCACATGCCTCAATACACTATGATTTGCACTAAGTATTATGGAGCGTCACTGTTACTTACCTAGCAGGTATCCTTCTCCAAATTCTCCCGCAAGCAGTCGTGTGTAGATCCCACTGTTCTGGAAGATGTAGGAGTCGTGGGTGCTCCCAGGAAACTTTGCAACAATATCAGTGATGATGTTCCCTGCATCGCAGATTACCTGCACATTGATGGAGTGGGTGGACTTTCTGTTCCTGTAGATGTGCTCAGTGGCAGCTGGTGGGCATATTGCGATGTGTGTGCCATCAATACAGCCAATGACATGGGGGAACTGTGCCATGTGATAAAAGTCAGTTTTAGTTTTCTGCAGTTCAGCCTGTGTGTTTGGGAAGCTGATGTAGTGGTGCATTCTCTGCATCATGGCATCCAGGAACTTCCTGAAGAAACGGGACAGGCAACTCTGGGATACACCGCCCACCGCAGCTATCACCCCCTGGTAACTGCCAGATGCGAGTAGATGTAGGCTGCAGAGAACCTGCACATGTGGTGGTATGGCATGCGCCCTTCTTGTTGGCTGGTCCAGGAGTGGGTGCAGGTCCCTTATCAGGTCCATGATGGTTTGTGGGTGTAGCCTGTACCTTTCATGTATCTCTGCGTCAGTCTGTTGAAAGAGTGTGATGCGCTGTCTGTAAATGCGTTCCTCCCGTCTCCAAATCCTCAGACCAGCTGCCTGTAGACGTAGGCGCCTTGCAATGACATACAGAGCGGCCATGTTGTCCACGCTGTTGCATTTTGGGATTGCTTATATGCACTGTTGATGCTTACCACCTGCTTTCAATCTATGTTGATTACCGACTCTTAATTACCGAATTTCATGGATTTCTTAATTACCGAATTTACCTACATATCTTTTCCCGTTTTACCACTTCATATTTGCCACTTCATATTTACCGATTCGGAAAATATGTATTCGGTAAATATGAATCGGTATTTTAGAATTCGGTAAATGTGAATCGGTATTTACCGATTCATATTTACCGAAAACTGGTTTTTGGCCTCCTACATCTCACTTGACTAAATACCGGTCGGTAACGGGATATTTACCGAATTTCGGCCGTTACCGACTGGTATTTAGCTACCTACATATGGCCCCTAGTCTTTAATACATCCACTCACATACCCACTCAATTAACCAGTCACTCCAACAGCTACTCACTCATCCATACCGCCACTCCCATAGCCACTCATTCACCTACACAGCCACTTATGCGCCCTCTCACTCATCCATACAGCCACTCATTCAGTCACTCGGTAACCCAAACAGCTACTCACACACTCACTCACAGACCCATACAGCTACTCACACACATCCACTTATTCACCAATACAGCTTCTCACACACCCACATATTCACCCATACAGCCATTCACGCAGCCACTCACACACACAGTATCTCACTCATTCACTCACATACAGATACACACAGTCACATGGTCACTCACATATGTTAAAAAATTGAATCACTCATTAGTAGCACACAAAGTATACTAATTTAACTTTTGCGGTACCTTATTATATATGTTTAATATTCAGAAACCTTTGGAAAACAATCACAATCACTGAATGATGTCATCAGTGATATCATTTGAGATGTCATTAGTGACGTCATGAGTGATGTCACTGACCATGTCATGAGTGATGTAATACGTGAGGTCATAAGCAGTGCATTGTGGGGGGCATAAGTCATAGTTAGCTATGGTAACCATAACTAGGTCTAGGCGGTAAATTTGGTTCCGCTTGCGGAATTTGGGTAATTTCGCGTCCCACGGAGAACGCGGAATTGCCAAAAATTCCACGATCCACGGCTTTGCGGAATATGCTTGTTCGCGCTTTCAATATGCGTGTTCGCGAGATATTTCCCCCCGAGTACGCAAACAGAGTTCGTGAACAGGAAAAAAGCATAGCGAACGGGCGGAACGAGCAATTCCGTGTGTTCGTGGAATTTCTGCGTGCTCGTGTAGGTTTTTACCGTTTCGCGGAGCTTTGCGTAGCGCGACTACGCAAATTTCGCCCAGCCCTGACTATAACTGCTCAATTTCACTGGTTTTGTACGAGAAAAATCAGAGTCTAACTATAACATCCCTAAAACCTTTGTTTTTCTTTTGGATCAGTGAGTATATATATATATATATATATATATATATATATATATATATATACCTTCAACCAAACAGCTCCTACTGGAACGCTGGGACCCTCGAAGGGTGGCGTATGCTCCGGTGGAGCAAACCGGAAAAATCAATCCAAGGTATATGAAAGTTCATAGATACGCTCTCAGGAAGGAAAGGCAGACACAGTCTTCCCAATAACCAGTTTAATGCACACGACGCGTTTCGGCAGGAGCCTTGTTCACGTGTGACGTGCTGTCAGTATTCCACACTGATAAAGTTAACACAATCCAAAATGAAATAAACATAGGACAATAACGTTAAGTAAAATACATGGCGGCCATCTTGGAATGGGTAAAATAACCTTCCATACAATAGGAAACGAAACCAACCCCTGGCATATGGTTATGATCAATTATGCAAGGTGCAAATCAAATATGTATAGCCTAGGGAAGGAAAACATATTATACATCCACGTATGGAGACACATAGAAATTAATTGTGCTGAGAGCAATGCCTTCAACTAAACAAGCTCAGGTAAGTGTGAATCACTGGACAGAGTAAACACCTAGTGTGTCTCAAATAATGTACAGTTCCGCATAATAACGAAAAAAGGTACAAATAAGTGCCAACCAGAATAGGTAAGAGTACATCATCTAACCTAACTGCAGTGATAACAGCATAGACATAGAAATTACGTAGATAAAATATAGTCCATGGCTTTATGCCTAAATCGGTGGCTGAGCGAAAGTAGACACATAGTGTGTACAAGTGAACCAGGATCAGTCCATGCTGTGGGGATAACGCAAGAAGGTATTTCAAGCACAAAAGAAGAACATACTAGTTCAAAAAATGTTCCGCATTACAGAACTACCTGGCCAACCTGGAACGTGTAAATATCAGTGGACGTGGTTGGTGACAGCATGAAATAAAGATGTGGCAAGCGTGTAAGTCATACCGGATGAAAAGGGTAGGTTGCCCGTGCAGGTGAGTACGTGAAATTGGGCCCCTTCCTTTTCTCCTGTAAAAAATAACAAGAAATAGTAAAAGACAGTTAGAATACAAAACTATAAAAGCAAATTACATTTGTTGCACATCCTAACGAGGAGTGGAAGAAGCAAGAAGGTTATGTAAATACACTGACAACCTAAGACAAATACTGAAAAGTCCCAACATCCTATAAGACAGAAAGATACATAAGGCAAGTCACGATCATACATACTGGTCTATACATCACAAGGGGTAAGGCAATGTCCTTATCCTGGTATTACACAGATAAACACTATTTATGAGCTCTCTTTGAGGTGAATGGATAACTCTTCATCCATATTCAGCCCCCCAGGAATCTTTGTGTGAAAATCTATGATATATCTAGATTCTCGTTGTCGTAAAGAGAGTACCCTTTAAATTATGGTACATTGGGAGCACCACCTGTCCAGCGAAAAAGAGGATCTTAGAACATTTAAGAACCATTACTAATCATGACCCCAAATATCCCGTAGCACGACATTTTGAAGAATTGCATTACTCTAATGTTTCCAATGTAAGTTTCACCTTCCTCGAACATGTCCCCAGAAATCCTAGAGGTGGTGACAGGGTACTCTCTTTACGACAACGAGAATCTAGATATATCATAGATTTTCACACAAAGATTCCTGGGGGGCTGAATATGGATGAAGAGTTATCCATTCACCTCAAAGAGAGCTCATAAATAGTGTTTATCTGTGTAATACCAGGATAAGGACATTGCCTTACCCCTTGTGATGTATAGACCAGTATGTATGATCGTGACTTGCCTTATGTATCTTTCTGTCTTATAGGATGTTGGGACTTTTCAGTATTTGTCTTAGGTTGTCAGTGTATTTACATAACCTTCTTGCTTCTTCCACTCCTCGTTAGGATGTGCAACAAATGTAATTTGCTTTTATAGTTTTGTATTCTAACTGTCTTTTACTATTTCTTGTTATTTTTTACAGGAGAAAAGGAAGGGGCCCAATTTCACGTACTCACCTGCACGGGCAACCTACCCTTTTCATCCGGTATGACTTACACGCTTGCCACATCTTTATTTCATGCTGTCACCAACCACGTCCACTGATATTTACATGTTCCAGGTTGGCCAGGTAGTTCTGTAATGCGGAACATTTTTTGAACTAGTATGTTCTTCTTTTGTGCTTGAAATACCTTCTTGCGTTATCCCCACAGCATGGACTGATCCTGGTTCACTTGTACACACTATGTGTCTACTTTCGCTCAGCCACCCATTTAGGCATAAAGCCATGGACTATATTTTATCTACGTAGTTTCTATGTCTATGCTGTTATCACTGCAGTTAGGTTAGATGATGTGCTCTTACTTATTCTGGTTGGCACTTATTTGTACCTTTTTTCATTATTATGCGGAACTGTACATTATTTGAGACACACTAGGTGTTTACTCTGTCCAGTGATTCACACTTACCTGAGCTTGGTTAGTTGAAGGCATTGCTCTCAGCACAATTAATTTCTATGTGTCTCCATACGTGGATGTATAATATGTTTTCCTTCCCTAGGCTATACATATTTGATTTGCACCTTGCATAATTGATCATAACCATATGCCAGGGGTTGGTTTCGTTTCCTATTGTATGGAAGGGTATTTTACCCATTCCAAGATGGCCGCCATGTATTTTACTTAACGTTATTGTCCTATGTTTATTTCATTTTGGATCGTGTTAACTTTATCAGTGTGGAATACTGACAGCACGTCACACGTGAACAAGGCTTCTGCCGAAACGCGTCGTGTGCATTAAACTGGTTATTGGGACGACTGTGTCTGCCTTTCCTTCCTGAGAGCGTATCTATGAACTTTCATATACCTTGGATATATATATATATATAAATATAACATTGGAGTTGGGGATGACATCTTCTGAAGAGCTTCAAATTAATCCGGAAAACTCCCACTTTCTCTTAATACAGGGACAAACTGAGACATGTAACAATGAGGGAGAATCCCCATTTAAGAGAAAATCATGTAGTTCAATGAAAACAGAGGAGGAGGAAATGAAGGATTATCATTTTATTTTTATATATTGAAAAGGTTTTATATAGCGCAGGCTAGACCCGGAGGTATCGGTTATCATTTATGCATACTGTTATTTTAACAATTGTCATGGGGACTTGATGTTTTGGTAATGAAAACAATCTTTTTATCCAATTTTAGAGAGACAAATTTAGAATGGAGTTGAGATGTATGTATGACCAATAAATCGTTTAGATGGGAACTATACTTTATAATGTCTCATTTAGTCATTCATGGAAGTAGTGAACATATTTCTTAAAACAAGATTTTAATGATTGTGCTCTCTTCATATGGATATTTAATTATCGATTGTGAATTCTACCTTTAATAATCGAATATATCTCATGAGAGGCTTCATGAAATGCTTTTTTCTTCGGTCCCCATGTAGTTTAAATTGAATCAGCAATTTGATCATACTGTTTAGTACCTTACACATATTTTTATCATTGGATCTTTAAATCATTGAAAATCTTTTTATATTTTTAATGATGCATTTCACTGATTTTATTGATGAAATTGCATGAATTTTAAAGATTCTATGAAAATCAATGGAAACTTAAACCATTGCTGCTTTCCTAAGCAACCCCCCCTTCTTTCATGAAATTGTTTAGAACTGTGGCTTTTAAACGATTTGCACAAAATTCCTTTTCAATTCACTTTTTTCAATAACACTTTTTTGAAAATTATGAATTTGCACTTTCTGTCATGATATATCTTAAATATTTAAACTATCATCAATGTACTTTACAGTTAATGGAGTGTGGAAAATGGCAGATGTAAAAGCGCCACCACAGTATTAAGTGGTTTAGCAGTCTAGTATTTGAACAAATGGTAAAAATGAACAGGGGACTTGAATGGGCACTAGTCACTTTAAAATGGGGATCTTGACAGCCAGACTCTATGGGTCCAGTTGAAGTCACAGTGCCGAAACGCGTAGGCTGTCCATGTTTTCTGCATGAATTGTGGTTAAATAAATATTTGAAAAAGGGACTAAACTACTTGCTCAGACTCTTCTTCATGGTGCCGTGAAGTCCTTGCTGCATGGAGGCTTGGAGATTGTGAATGTGTATATATATATATATATATATATATATTATCTACTGGCGGTCGCCAGTAGATAGTTATAGTTAGGACCGTGTTTCCATAGGAAATCCGCAACATTCTATGTGGAATAACTTTGGCGCCGGTCGATGAATCCTCGCGAAATTTTCAAAACTAATGGGGCGCTACGCTCCGCTCCTACCCTGAAAGTCTCGGGGGGATTCGTCAAGCGGGGGCTGAGAAAAAAGGGGGGTCCCAAAACGCGTTTTCCCCATGCATTTTTCCATATGACCTTTAGACACAGCTACAGCCTGAACGGCTGAACAGAATTACTTGAAATTTGGCAGAGAGGTAGTCCTCAGGTCAAGGATGTGCCTTTTGTAGGTCTGGTGTAAATCTGTTCAGTAGGTCCTGAGAAAATAGCATTTAAATCAATATATACCTCTGTAAGCACGCTCCGTGCGCTTACCGTAAGCTTACCGTACGCGTACGGTGCCGTGCGCGAGCTCAATTCTGATTGGTGGTTACATGACTGTAAACATTCGAATCGGTCGAAATCAGGAAGTGTCGGCCGCCATTTTCTGTCTCTCGCACTGAGAAACAAAGGTGGGGAACGTGAAACGGGTGCAACGAAGAGAGTTGCAGACCCCCTAGTGTTTGTCAGGGGGTCCAAGAAGGACCCAAAAGTACGAAAAATAATCGCGGGGTACGCGTACGGTAAGCTTACCATATGCGCACGGCAAAAAAAATTAAAAAATAAAAATAAAGAAGTAACAATCACATTTATTAAATAAATTAAAGGACCCACAAGGGAGAAAAAAACAAATGTTACTGCGTAAAAAAAGGCGAGGCGCGCACGGCATGGACTGCGCAACGTGGGCGCTCGGTGCGCGAAGCGCACCACGCGCCCACAGCGCCCACAGCGCCCACCGTGCCCACAGTGCGCTTACGGTGCGCGAAGCGCACCGTAAGCGCAGGGTGTGCGCATAGTGAAAAACCAGAAAAAAAAATAAAAAATAAATACATAACTTAGCATTTAAAAAACCGTACAAATTCACTGAAAAAACCATAGGTTTCACACACGTTATAGTTAGGAATTATCATTTACAAAACCTTGCAAATTCACTTAAAAAACCATAGGTTTCACACATGTTATAGTTAGCTGTACATTTCACTCGTAAAAAACTCAATGAAATTCCACGTTATAGTTAGATCAAGTAACTATAACTTGCGCGACCGCAATCCACAATGTGTAATTTCAGATGTCATCATTGATGTCATGAGTGATGTCACTGACCATGTCATGAGTGATGTACTATGTGACGTCATCAGCAGTTTATTGTGGGCGCGCAAGTTATAGTTACCTGATCTAACTATAACGTGGAATTTTATTGGTTTTTTACGAGTGAAATGTACAGCTAACTATAACATGTGTGAAACCTATGGTTTTTTAAGTGTATATATATATATATATATATATGTATATATATAATCTACTGGCGGTCGTCAGTAGATAGTTATAGTTAGGACCTAGTTTCCATAGGAAACTTGTTTTTTGTTTTCCCAATAACTTTGGTGACAGTTGACGAATTTTCGCGAAAACTTTCAAAACTTATGGCCCATTACGGTCAGCTCCTATCTTGAAAGTTTCGGGGTGATTCGGCAAGCGGGGGCCGAGAAAAAAGGGTGTCCCAAAATGTGTTTTCTCCATGTTATTTCTCATAGGAAACTTTAGACACGGTTACAGCCCGAAATGCTGAACAGAATTGCACCACATTTTGCAAAAAGGCAGCCCTTGGTTCAGAAAGAGACCTTTTTTTAAATGGTGTAAATCCGTTCAGTAGTTGCTGAGAAAATAAAAAAATAAAAGTTTCGATATATAGAGGCACGGTGGATCCGCGCACCCTTCCGATCATGAGCTGCATTCTAATTGGCTGTCAACACTTCAAACCAGGAAGTGTTGGCAGCCATCTTGTGCCTCGGTAGAACCCTTTTTATTTTTTTAAATCGTCGAGATGCGCAGAGGATCCGTGGATCCGGCCGCGAAAATGAAAAAAAACTGAAGCTCCCGCGCTTTGTTATTATTTAGCCCCGGGGTGGACCAAGTCCTGGGGCAATGTTTATATTGTAATGGGGGCCCCAGCCCCGGGGACCACCACCCCCAGGGCTTTCTCTACATATTTGCGGGGGGGCACATGGCCCCCCACAGCCCCGGGGACCGCCACCCTCCGGGGCTTTTAATGAATATTTGTGGGGAGCTCATGGCCCCCCGCAGCCCCGTGGTCCGCCACCCCCGGGGCTTGTGTTTTAAATGGGTGGGGGGCCTCCAAGGCCCCCCAAGCACAGCAGACCACCACCCCTGGGGCTTTTCTAAAATATTTGCGGGGGCACTTGGCCCCCAAGCAGCCCCAGGGACTGCCACCCCCGCTTGTTTTAAAAAAAAAGAAACTACCTGTGTGGGGGGGGCTTGAGCCCCCCACACACCTCGGAGAACGCCACCTCCCCGGGGCACTAACTATGCAAATTTTGTGGTCCGTCATGGACCAACAAGCCCCGGGGACTACCACCTCTCCGGGGCTTTGCCAATGTTGAGGGGGGGCGCGCGGTGATGGCCCTGGGGACCGCCACCCCCCAGGGCCAGCTCCTGCAGTGTCCTGTTGTGCCCACCCCGGGACACTGCTGTTTGCAATGACATCCGTCCGTCATCCCCTTTGGTATCGCTTTGTTCGCCGTAAGTTGGTATGGTATGCCCAGACGTGGGTCCCTTGCTCTCTTTGCCACTGGATTCAAGATAGCCTGGCTGATAAGGGTTATGAACCCGAAACTCATCCCAGGATGCTTGTTTCTGGTCCAGGGAAGACATGGCTTGGAAGTTTGGGCTGGACTGTTCACATGAGGCACAGGGACAGACTGATTTGCATATGGCCATGTCTGAACTGGGGTGGTGGATTGAGCTAAAGAATGATGATGGAATAAATCCAGATCAGTTGACTGGGGGTGAGTGTTTGATTTGCTCAAACGCTCCGTCCATCATCCCTTTTGGTATCGCTTTGTTCGCCCTAAGTTGGCAGGGTATGCCCAGACGTGGGTCCCTTGCCCACTTTGCCACTGGATTCAAGATAGCCTGGCTGATGAGAGTTATGAACCCGAAACCGGTCCTAGGATGCTTGTTTCCGGTCCAGGGAAGACATGGCTTGACAGTTCGGGCTGGACTGTTCCCATGAGGCACATGGTCAGACTGATGTGCATTTGGCCATGTCTGAACTGGGGTGGTGGAGTGAGCTAAAGAATGATGATGGATTAAACCCAGATCAATTGACTGGGGGTGAGTGTTTGATTTGCTCAAACGCTCCGTCCATCATCCCTTTTAGTATCGCTTTGTTCGCCCTAAGTTGGCAGGGTATGCCCAGACGTGGGTCCCTTGCCCACTTTGCCACTGGATTCAAGATAGCCTGGCTGATGAGAGTTATGAACCCGAAACCGGTCCTAGGATGCTTGTTTCCGGTCCAGGGAAGACACGGCTTGGCAGTTCGGGCTGAACTGTTCCCATGAGGCACAGGGTCAGACCGATTTGCATACGGCCATGTCTGAACTGGGGTGGGAGAGGGAGCTAAAGAATGATGATGGATTAAACCCAGATCAGTTGACTGGGGGTGAGTGTTTGATTTGCTCAAACGCTCCGTCCATCATCCCCTTTGGTATCGCTTTGTTCGCCCTAAGTTGGCAGGGTATGCCCAGACATGTGTCCCTTGCTCACTTTGCCACTGGATTCAAGATAGCCTGGCTGATGAGGGTTATGAACCCGAAACCGGTCCCAGCATGCCTGTTTCCGGTCCAGGGAAGACATGGCTTGGCAGTTCGGGCTGGACTGTTCCCATGAGGCACAGGGTCACACTAATTTGCATATGGCCATGTCTGAACTGGGGTGGTGGAGTGAACTAAACAATGATGATGGACTAAACCCAGATCAGTTGACTGGGGGTGAGTTTTTGATTTGCTCAAACGCTCCGTCCATCATCCCATTTGGTATCGCTTTGTTCGCCCTAAGTTGTCAGGGTATGCCCAGACGTGGGTCCCTTGCCCACTTTGCCACTGAATTCAAGATAGCCTGGCTGATGAGAGTTATGAACCTGAAACCGGTCCTAGGATGCTTGTTTCCGGTCCAGGGAAGACATGGCTTGGCAGTTCGGGCTGAACTGTTCCCATGAGGCACAGGGTCAGACTGATTTGCATACGGCCATGTCTGAACTGGGGTGGGAGAGGGAGATAAAGAATGATGATGTATTAAACCCAGATCAGTTGACTGGGGGTGAGTGTTTGATTTGCTCAAACGCTCCGTCCATCATCCCCTTTGGTATCGCTTTCTTCGCCCTAAGTTGGCAGGGTATGCCCAGACATGTGTCCCTTGCTCACTTTGCCACTGGATTCAAGATAGCCTAGCTGATGAGGGTTATGAACCAGAAACCGGTCCCAGGATGCTTGTTTCCGGTCCAGGGAAGACATGGCTTGGCAGTTTGGGCTGGACTGTTCCCATGAGGCACAGGGTCAGACTGATTTGCATATGGCCATGTCTGAACTGGGATGTTGAGCTAAAGAATGATGATGGATTAAACCCAGACCAGTTGACTGGGGTGAGTGTTTGATTTGCTCAAACGCTCCATCCATCATCCCCTTTGGTATCGGTTTGTTCGCCCTAAGTTGGCAGGGTATGCCCAGACATGGGTCCCTTGCTCACTTTGCCACTGGATTCAAGATAGCCTGGCTGATGAGGGTTATGAACCCGAAACCAGTCCCAGGATGCTTGTTTCCGGTCCAGGGAAGACATGGCTTGGCAGTACGGGATGGACTGTTCCCATGAGGCACAGGGTCAGACTGATTTGCACATGGCCATGTCTGAACTGGGGTGGTGGAGTGAGCTAAAGAATGATAATGGATTAAACCCAGATCAGTTGACTGGGGTTGAGTGTTTGATTTGCTCAAACGCTCCGTCCATCATCCCCTTTGGTATCGCTTTTTTCGCCCTAAGATGGCAGGGTATGCCCAGACGTGGGTCCCTTGCTCACTTTGCCACTGGATTCAAGATAGCCTGGCTGATGAGGGTCATGAAACCGAAACCGGTCCCAGGATGCTTGTTTCCGGTCCAGGGAAGACATGGCTTGGCAGTTCAGGCTGGACTGTTCCCATGAGGCACAGGGTCAGACAGATTTGCATATGGCCATGTCTGAACTGGGGTGGTGGAATGAGCCAAAGAATGATGATGGATTAAACCCAGATCAGTTGACTGGGGGTGAGTGTTTGATTTGCTCAAACGGTCCATCCATTGTCCCCTTTAGTATCACTTTGTTCGCCCTAAGTTGGTAGGGTATGCCCAGACGTGGCACCCACCCTATCATTGCAAACCCTGCTTCATTGAAGCAAGAGCATAGAAACCTGCTCTCTCTTCAATGAAGCAAATCTGAATTGCTTGCATGTCAGCAGCTCCCCTTGTGGAAAAGCAATGCAGGCTCCCGCAGGCCGTGGAGAGCCGGCGGGACCGTGGGGGGATTGGCCACACGGCCCCCCTCCCCTGTTTAGAAAAATAGATGGGCCAGGCCCCGGGGGATGGGGTCCCCGGGGCTATATTTGGTCTGGGGAGGGGGTCCACGCAGCCCCCATCCCCCAAAAAACCAAAAAGGATGGCCAGGCCCTGGGGGATGGGATCCCTGGAGCAAGGATTGGCTGGGAGGGGAGCCACGCGGTCTACCTCCCCCATAATATATTTAAAAAAAAGAAAATAAAACACGCAATGACCGGCCCCGGGGGATGGGGTCCCTGGTGCCGAATATGGCCTCGGGAGGGGGGCCATGCGGCCCCCTTCCATTTAAAAAAAAAAAATAGGGGTCAGGCCCTGGGGGATGGGGTCCCCAGGGCCATAAAATAGAAAAGGAAGGGGGGACACAAAGACCCCTTCTTAAAAAAAAAAAAGGCGAGATAGTGCCGGAGGCCCCGTCCCCTCCCACCAACACTCTGCAAACGTGTTTTAAGTAGGGGAATTAATTCCCCTTCAATACTGGGGGGCCAACTAGCCCACCAGGTGCCTCCAGTAAGCGCCACAGGGCTGCGTTGCAGAGAGGTGGTCCATGCCACGCCCCTTTTTACACCTCTCTGCAACGCAGTTCTGTGGTGCTTACTGGAGGTACCTCGTGGGCTAGTTGGACCCCAGGGACCCTCAGGATTCAAGGGGACTTTATCCCCCCACTTAAAACGTGCCACAGGGTGAGTTTGCACAGTGGTGAAGGGAGGGGGCGGGGCCTGGGGTGACATGTGTGCAAACACGCCCTGTGGCGCGTTTTAAGTTGGGGAATAAATTCCCCTTCAATCCTGAGGGCCCCTGGGGGCCAACTAGCCCATCAGGTATCTCTAATAAGCACCACAGGCCTGCGTTGCAGAGAGGTGGTCCAGGCCACGCCCCTTTTTACACCTCTCTGCAACGCAGCTCTGTGCTGCTTACTGGTGGTATGTTGTTATACCAGAAGTACTCCCCAACAGCAACTCAAAATGAGATTGCGAGTTGTATTTGAACAGACCTAGAGTTCCCAGATGTTGATGTCCCTAAATGAAGATGGAACAAAACACCACTACTCAGTGGGAAAGGAGGCAACTCCTTTTGTTTTATATTCCCTCACACACCCTAGTGGTGTCATGCTTCATCATCGGGACACCTCGACGCCTACAAGTCGAGGTGGGCTCGACCATATCTCAGGGTGCTCTTAAGAAGATGTTTTTGGCCAGGGGGATAAAGATTAAAAACCACAGCAGTTCCCAGTATCCCTTTTATTCTTGGAACTGTCAGTGGTGATAATAAAATAAAGTTTAAGGGTCAATTGGGATATTATGGTCCTAAGACCCTATAGCCAACATGTTTCAGTCCTGCTAGGCCCCATGAAGGGTGCTGGACTTTCTTCAGGGCGGAAAGAATGCCCCCTGGATTGGGATAGGCAGAAGATTTCCCTGCACTATTCGAGATAAGGGCAACTAACGCTCCTTATCAATTGTCGTAGACTGATTAGTCTTGTATGTCACTCCATCTAGGTAGAGAAACAAGGAGACAAGAGAGAAAAAAGAGAGAAACCACATATATTTATATATGGAGATCCAGGAATGTTCATGTCTACAGGCGTGCGTCTCAACTCATTCATGGTGAAAACAACAGACATTTCCGGGTGGCGGGTGAAAAAACACTCTGTGTTTCTCACACGCTCCTATTTGTGTGTTGCCCGGTTTGGCGGCGGCATTGCGCCGCATCCTATCACCTTTTATTCATAGGTGTAAGTCTATGCATATTGGTCTAACACCCATGTAATTCTCTCGTGATAAAACACTATAAAATTTGGTAATAATCGCCGTGGTTTTTTATATATATACAACTGTACATGTAACATGATTGCGTGATTGCATGCTCACCTTTCGCGCTCATGCATACATCTATATATTTCTCTCATACATTCATTCTTACCCCGTTTTGAGAGGGGTCTAGACTCCAAGTGGAAAACAACCGTTTGTGGGGTAGCCCTGTAGTCAAACACTTCTTATTCGTAAGCGTATGTTTCATCAACCCCGTGAGATGTAAGTATCCCGATTTGTCATGGAGGGGGCCATAAAGTAAACATATAAATAGAGAGACACACAAAGACATAAATACAGGACAAAGTCCGTTAGAGTTATGTTTGGTGCAGGATCCCACAAGGGGACCCGCTTCTTCCTCATACCTTAGGGTTGTAGTCACTTGTCAGCATTACTCACGCCATCAAGGGTCCTGCCCCTCGTGTCAACCTATTCGGTGGTGGTTCCACTGCTTGGAGTGCTGTTCCGTTTCCCTGTGACGCTTTAAGCACACCAATTGCTATTAGTTACTGCCCCGTCTACTTCCGCATCCTGTCTCCAACTCGGGCGATGGACAATGAGGATCATGGGAGTTGTAGTGTTAGGCTGAATGCAGAAACTTTTTTTATTTTTTCTATATTTATACAAACAAAGCTTTATTAGTTTACAGAAAAATATTTATGGGTTCAAAATATGTGTATATATCTGTATACCGCCGGTCCGTCTGTGATGACCAATACGATACCATCACAGGCAGCGCGGTGACAGGTATAACATCAGGCTGTCAGTATCGTTCAGTCGCCTGCGGACGGTCTGGATGTCAAGAGTGTGTAATCTCTAATATGTACTTAGCCACTCGGTTTTAGAAACTGGTCGCTAAATAAATGATGTAATTTATGGGATATACCCACCGGGGAACTAGTCGGTTTACGTTGTTGGATGGTTCGAAACTAGTAGTGTCAAAACAATAATTTAAAAGGCATTGCCTACACTGTAAAGTCATCAGAACCCAATCTCTAGTTTTAATAGTTTTTAGTTCAGGTGCGACCATATCTACGAGACATGATTATGGGGTTACATTTCATTCTTATTACTCATAATGAGGGTTATCTCTGATTAAGTTGGTGCCATGGTATTGAATCGTTTAATCCTACAATGTGGGTTTTGAGTCTATACACCCATCGTTGTTCGCGTTCCAATAGGGTTCTAGACATATCACCCTCCCCACTCACTTTCTCAATAATTGTCCACCACAAATCTGAATCTGCATGTTTTTGCTCAATGTAGTGTGCTGTCAATTTTGTAGATGTAATGGCCCTTCTGATCGTGCTTCTGTGCTCACATATACGCACTTTGACTTTCCTTCCTGTCATTCCTACATACATTAGTTGACAGGGACATTTGATGAGATAGATGACCTTATCTGTATTGCAATTCGTGTGTGATCGCTGTTCCCACGGGTATCGCATTCCCAGATCTATTTCTTTAGTCTGTTCTGTAAACGGACAAACCACGCAAGTCCCGCATGGGTAATGTCCAGTGACCATTGGTAGATTCCATAGCGTTGTTTGGTTTCTGGATTGTATTTTTGGTTTTATGAAATCAGTATGAATGAGAGAATCCCTCAGACTTCTGTTCCGTTTAAAAGAGAACATTGGTTTCTCAAATTTGAGTTGATTGGAAGTAAGAACTGTCCACTTTTTATTGATAATTTTCTTAATCACATTCGATGATGTATTAAAAGTGGTAACACATATGAGAGCGTCTGGTTCTTCTTTTTGATGTGTTTCAAGTAGGGCCTCTCTGGGTGTGTTACGAGATCGTTTTTTTGCATTTTCAATAATTTTTCTTGGGTACGATCTTTCATGTAACTTTTTGGCCAGATTCTCCGCTTCTATTTTGTATTCTCCCAGATCATTACAATTCCTGCGAATATGCAAAAATTGGCCTATCGGGAGATTTTTCCTAAGTGACCGGGGATGTGCGCTGTTGAAGTGGAGTAAGCTGTTTTTATCAGTTGGTTTGGAAAATAAAGAACTGGTAATCCCCCCATTTTTTGCGCTCAATTCTACATCCAAGAATGATATCTGTTTCTGGTTAGATGTCATGGTGAACTTCAAATGTGGGTTGAGTTGATTGACCCATGTATGGAAGTTGGTCAATGTGCTTGTGTCACCTTCCCAAATAACTAGGATATCATCTATATATCGCCACCACCCTTTGATGTTATTGGTATAAGGGTTCGTGGCCCATATATGTTCTTCCTCTAGATGTCCTACATAAAGACATGCTATGCTGGGAGCAAATGTGCTCCCCATAGATGTACCGTGTGTTTGCAGGTACAATTGGTCCTCGAATCTGAAAAAGTTCTCTTTCAATGCCAGGCTCATAAGTGTAATAATCCAACTTATTGGTGCGTCCCAGGTCCATTCTCCTTGATGTAGATGTGTTTCAATCACTTTGATGCTCTCGTCCTGTGGGATGCTGGTGTATAGTGCTTCAACATCCAGACACACAAAAATATTGTGTGCTGGATCGTATGTAACATCCCGAAGGACGTTGAGCAGATGTTTAGTGTCTTGGATGGAGGACTTGATTTGAGTCACCAGAGGACGGAGAAACCAATCTGTGTATTTAGACAGTGGTTCCAAAAGGGAACCTATCCCGGACACAATAGGTCTTCCTGGAGGTGGTATTCTTCCTTTGTGGATTTTGGGTATTGTATAGAATATTGGTGTTCTTGGATCTTTGCAGTTCAGGAAATCCTGCTCCTTCTTATTTATCCACTTCTGTTCCAGTGCCTCTGTTGTTAGAGTGCCTATGGTTTTCTTGAGTCGAGCTGTAGGGTCTCTATGAATGGGTTTGTAGAATTTGGTATCCGATAGCAGGTTGATACAGGCTGATCTATATGCTGAAATGCTCTGTATCACCGTTGCTCCACCCATGTCTGCTGGTTTAATAACCACATCAGGTCTCGAACTAAGTTCTTTGAGAGCCATACGTTCTTTCTTGCTCATGTTATCGAAAACTCCACACCCCATAGGTAGGTTTTCAATCTCGTTTGACACTGCATCTTCGAAGGCTAATACTTCAGGGGGCATCGTTGAAGATGGAGGGAAGAAACTGGACTTCATCCGTAATGATGTGTACTTGTGGGCTTCAATTGGTGGGTCAGTTGCCGCGAAGAACGTTTTTAATCTTATCTTTCGAAAGAATTCGCTCAACTCGCATCTTATCTTGAATTTATCAAGATTTGTGGTGGGTACAAATCCCAGGCCTTTATTCAAGACTTCGCTTTCTTCTGTCGTCAAGGTAATGTCGGTGAGGTTCACTACTAATCCCGGGATGTACTTGTCCCTGCCGTTGGTCCTTTCATCATGCTCCGTGTGTTCATTACCGAGCTGCTGTCTTCCCATTGTACCTGTTTTCCTCCGTTGTTCCGTCTGCCACGTTTCCCTCTTCTTCCGCCCTGACCTAAAAAACGGTTCTGGTTGAAATTAGGCTGGAAGTAGGGTCCCATCTGGAAGTGTTGTGGTCCCTGGTATGGTGGTGGTCTTTGATAAGGCATTGGGCCATAGGTACCTGGCCATGGGTACATCTGTGGGGGTTGGAAGCCTTGGTTATATCTTCCCCTTCTTGGTCTTCTTGCTCTGCCTCTCCAACTTCTATTTGAGTCATCACTTGACCAGCCTTCTTGATCAGTATCTGGGTTGCTGGAGTCCCCCTGATATGAGGAACCTGAATCAGAGTTGTCTTGATTTTTGTAATCCTCTTTCAAATATGGGTAGACTTTTTCATGTGAAAATTTCTTCAGATCTTTTTGTAACTTATTCACCTTACTTTGCATTAAGAAATCCTTATGTTCACTGATTTCTTTATTTACTTCTTCTAGTTTCTTTTTGTACAGGGTAATCTTAATCTCTGTTATCAATGCATCTTCGCTTGTTTTGATTTTCACAAGAATTGCTTCTGATAATCGTTTGGCGGTGTTGATAATCAGTATCAACCAATCGCGGGTACACCGCCACGCGATTAGTGACCATTCTTTTTTGAATTGTTGGTCATCAAGAAAGATTCTTGGGGCATTAGTTACTATAAGTCCCCTGGGTGCCGCATTTCCCCGCAGGTATTCCGTCAGGATTGCCCCATGAAGGAGAATTCTCATCTGGGATCTTTTTAGTTCTTTCAATTCATCCCAGTTCTGTGCTTGGTTTAAACTCTGATTTATGTTAGTGTCTGCTAACAGGGATGGTCCAGCGAGAATAGCTGATGCCATTTCATCTGTGTACCCTAGTCCCAAAGATTCGCATGAAGTGAGGGTTCCTAATGAATTCATTTCCCTCTTGAATGATCATAAATGTTAAATAGAACAATAAGGATTTCTTTTAATATCGGTGTCTATCTCTTTTTATTGGCGATTAAAAGTGTATAGTGTTTATCAAAGGGACATCCAATGGGCGTCTTACAATAATGAATATTTCTTTTTAATTTTTAATTTCGGGGAAAAAAACCTGTTTGGGTTTTCTATATATATGGTAGGGTTATCTAAGAAATTTTCTTCGAACCTCACCAGTGTGTTCTCTATGTACCCTTTGGTGCAATTTGAACTAGGCCCCACAGCTATGCGCTGCTAATCACGTTAGGCACTGACGTAAGTAGGAAGGGGTTCCAAACTTACAGGGGGGCTGAGAGGAACTACAGGGAGGAGTACACCCTCCCAGGTTTTATACTGTTATACCAGAAGTACTCCCCAACAGCAACTCAAAATGAGATTGCGAGTTGTATTTGAACAGACCTAGAGTTCCCAGATGTTGATGTCCCTAAATGAAGATGGAACAAAACACCACTACTCAGTGGGAACCACTTTTAATACATCATCGAATGTGATTAAGAAAATTATCAATAAAAAGTGGACAGTTCTTACTTCCAATCAACTCAAATTTGAGAAACCAATGTTCTCTTTTAAACGGAACAGAAGTCTGAGGGATTCTCTCATTCATACTGATTTCATAAAACCAAAAATACAATCCAGAAACCAAACAACGCTATGGAATCTACCAATGGTCACTGGACATTACCCATGCGGGACTTGCGTGGTTTGTCCGTTTACAGAACAGACTAAAGAAATAGATCTGGGAATGCGATACCCGTGGGAACAGCGATCACACACGAATTGCAATACAGATATGGTCATCTATCTCATCAAATGTCCCTGTCAACTAATGTATGTAGGAATGACAGGAAGGAAAGTCAAAGTGCGTATATGTGAGCACAGAAGCACGATCAGAAGGGCCATTACATCTACAAAATTGACAGCACACTACATTGAGCAAAAACATACAGATTCAGATTTGTGGTGGACAATTATTGAGAAAGTGAGTGGGGAGGGCGATATGTCTAGAACTCTATTGGAACGCGAACAACGATGGGTGTATAGACTCAAAACCCACATTGTAGGATTAAACGATTCAATACCATGGCACCAACTTAATCAGAGATAACCCTCATTATGAGTAATAAGACTGAAACGTAACCCCATAATCATGTCTCGTAGATATGGTCGCACCTGAACTAAAAACTATTAAAACTAGAGATTGTGTTCTGATGACTTTACAGTGTAGGCAATGCCTTTTAAATTATTGTTTTGACACTACTAGTTTCGAACCATCCAACAACGTAAACCGACTAGTTCCCCGGTGGGTATATCCCATAAATTACATCATTTATTTAGCGACCAGTTTCTAAAACCGAGTGGCTAAGTACATATTAGAGATTACACACTCTTGACATCCAGACCGTCCGCAGGCGACTGAACGATAATGACAGCCTGATGTTATACATGTCACCGCGCTGCCTGTGATGGTATCGTATTGGTCATCACAGACGGACCGGCGGTATACAGATATATACACATATTTTGAACCCATAAATATTTTTCTGTAAACTGATAAAGCTTTGTTTGTATAAATATAGAAAAAATAAAAAAGTTTCTGTAGACGCGCATTCAGCCTAACACTACAACTCCCATGATCCTCATTGCCCATCGCCCGAGTTGGAGACAGGATGCGGAAGTAGACGGGGCAGTAACCAATAGCAATTGGGGTGCTTAAAGCGTCACAGGGAAACGGAACAGCACTCCAAGCAGTGGAACCACCACCGAATAGGTTGACACGAGGGGCAGGACCCTTGATGGTGTGAGTAATGCTGACAAGTGACTACAACCCTAAGGGATACTTACATCTCATGGGGTTGATGAAACATACGCTTACAAATATGAAGTGTTTGACTACAGGGCTACCCCACAAATGGTAGTTTTCCACTTGGAGTCTAGACCCCTCTCAAAATGGGGTAAGAATGAATGTATGAGAGAAATATTTAGATGTATGCATGA